>NC_090926.1:1120217711-1130217711 GCF_040938575.1 Ambystoma mexicanum
CTCTCTTTAAAAGTTGCTTCTAGAACTGTGCCCAATAGCCTCTCTTTGAAAGTTGCTTTTAGAAGTGTGCCCATTAGCCTTTCTGTGAATTTAGAAGTGTGCCCAATAGCCTCTCTTTGAAAGTTGCACTTAGAGGTGTGGCCAATAGCCTTTCTGTGAATTTAGAAGTGTGCCCAATATCCTCTCTGTGAAAGTTGTATTTAGAAGTGTGCCCAATAGCCTCTCTTTGAATTTGCATTTAGAAGTGTGACCAATAGCCTCTCTTTGAGAGTTACATTTAGAAGTATGCCCAATAGCCTCTCTGTGAATTTAGAAGTGCGCCCAATAGCCTCTCTTTGAATTTGCATTTAGAAGTGTGCCCAATAGCCTCTCTTTGAGAGTTGCATTTAGAAGTATGCCCAATAGCCTCTCTGTGAATTTAGAAGTGCGCCCAATAGCCTCTCTTTGAAAGTTGCATTTAGAAATGTGCCCAATAGCATCTCTGTGAATTTAGAAGTGTGCCCAATAGCCTCTCTGTGAATTTAGAAGTGTGCCCAATAGCCTCTCTTTAAATGTTGCATTTAGAAGTGTGCCCAATAGCCTCTCTTTGAAAGTTGCACTTAGAAGTGTGCCCATTAGCCTCTCTGTGAATTTAGAAGTGTGCCCAATAGCCTCTCTTTGAAAGTTGCACTTAGAGGTGTGCCCAATAGCCTCTGTGTGAATTTAGAAGTGTGCCAAATAGCCTCTCTGTGAAAGTTGCATTTAAAAATGTGCCCAATAGCCTCTCTGTGAATTTAGAAGTGTGCCCAATAGCCTCTCTGTGAATTTAGAAGTATGCCCAATAGCCTCTCTTTGAGAGTTGCATTTAGAAGTATGCCCAATAGCCTCTTTGAAAGTTACATTTAGAAATGTGCCCAATAGCCTCTCTGTGAATTTAGAAGTGTGCCCAATAGCCTCTCTTTGAAAGTTGCATTTAGAGGTATGCCCAATAGCCTCTTTGAAAGTTGCATTTAGAAGTGTGCCCAATAGCCTCTCTGTGAATTTAGAAGTGTGCCCAATAGCCTCTCTTTGAAAGTTGCATTTAGAAGTGTGCCCAATAGCCTCTCTGTGAATTTAGAAGTGTGCCCAATAGCCTCTCTTTAGAAGTTGCATTTAGAAGTGTGCCCAATAGCCTCTCTTTGAAAGTTGCACTTAGAAGTGTGCCCATTAGCCTCTCTGTGAATTTAGAAGTGTGCCCAATAGCCTCTCTTTGAGAGTTGCATTTAGAAGTATGCCCAATAGCCTCTCTGTGAATTTAGAAGTGTGCCCAATACCCTCTCTTTGAAAGTTGCATTTAGAAATGTGCCCAATAGCCTCTCTGTGAATTTAGAAGTGTGCCCAATAGCCTCTCTTTGAAAGTTGCACTTAGAGGTGTGCCCAATAGCCTCTGTGTGAATTTAGAAGTGTGCCAAATAGCCTCTCTGTGAAAGTTGCATTTAAAAATGTGCCCAATAGCCTCTCTGTGAATTTAGAAGTGTGCCCAATAGCCTCTCTGTGAATTTAGAAGTATGCCCAATAGCCTCTCTTTGAGAGTTGCATTTAGAAGTATGCCCAATAGCCTCTTTGAAAGTTACATTTAGAAATGTGCCCAATAGCCTCTCTGTGAATTTAGAAGTGTGCCCAATAGCCTCTCTTTGAAAGTTGCATTTAGAGGTATGCCCAATAGCCTCTTTGAAAGTTGCATTTAGAAGTGTGCCCAATAGCCTCTCTGTGAATTTAGAAGTGTGCCCAATAGCCTCTCTTTGAAAGTTGCATTTAGAAGTGTGCCCAATAGCCTCTCTGTGAATTTAGAAGTGTGCCCAATAGCCTCTCTTTAGAAGTTGCATTTAGAAGTGTGCCCAATAGCCTCTCTTTGAAAGTTGCACTTAGAAGTGTGCCCATTAGCCTCTCTGTGAATTTAGAAGTGTGCCCAATAGCCTCTCTTTGAGAGTTGCATTTAGAAGTATGCCCAATAGCCTCTCTGTGAATTTAGAAGTGTGCCCAATAGCCTCTCTTTGAAAGTTGCATTTAGAAATGTGCCCAATAGCCTCTCTGTGAATTTAGAAGTGTGCCCAATAGCCTCTCTTTGAAAATTGCATTTAAAAGTGTGCCCAATAGCCTCTCTTTGAGAGTTGCATTTAGAAGTATGCCCAATAGCCTCTCTGTGAATTTAGAAGTGTGCCCAATAGCCTCTCTTTGAATGTTGCATTTAGATGTATGCCCAATAGCGTCTTTGAAAGTTGCATTTAGAAGTGTGCCCAATACCCTCTCTGTGAATTTAGAAGTGTGCCCAATAGCCTCTCTGTGAATCTAGAAGTGTGCCCAATAGCCTCTCTTTGAAAGTTGCATTTAGAAGTGTGCCCAATAGCCTCTCTGTGAAAGTTGCATTTAGAGTGAGCCCAATAGCCTCTCTGTGAATTTAGAAGTGTGTCCAATAGCCTCTCTTTGAAAGTTGCATTTAGAAGTGTGTCCAATACCCTCTCTGTGAAACTTGCATTTAGAAGTGTGCCCAATAGCCTCTCTTTGAAAGTTGCGTTTAGAAGTGTGCCCAAATAGCCTCTCTTTCAACGTTGCACTTAGAAGTGTGCCCATTAGCCTCTCTGTGAATTTAGAAGTGTGCCCAATAGCCTCTCTTTGAGAGTTGCATTTAGAAGTATGCCCAATAGCCCCTCTGTGAATTTAGAAGTGTGCCCAATATCCTCTCTTTGAAAGTTGCATTTAGAAGTGTGCCCAATAGCCTCTCTGTGAATTTAGAAGTTTGCCCAATAGCCTCTCTTTGAGAATTGCATTTAGAAGTATGCCCAATAGCCCCTCTGTGAATTTAGAAGTGTGCCCAATATCCTCTCTTTGAGAGTTGCATTTAGAAGTGTGCACAATAGCCTCTATGTGAAAGGTGCATTTAGAAGTGTGCCCAATAGCCTTTCTGTGAATTTAGAAGTGTGCCCAATAGCCCCTCTTTGAAAGTTGCATTTAGAAGTGTGCCCAATAGTCTCTCTGTGAATTTAGAAGTGTGCTCAATAGCCTCCCATTTAAAGTTGCATTTAGAAGTGTACCCAATAGCCTCTCTGTGAATTTAGAAGTGTGCCCAATAGCCTCTCTTTGAAAGTTGCACTTAGAAGTGTGCCCATTTAGCCTCTCTGTGAATTTAGAAGTGTGCCCAACAACCTCTCTGTGAAAGTCACATTTAGAAATGTGCCCAACAGCCTCTCTCTGAATTTAGAAGTGTGCCCAATAGCCTCTCTGTTAAAATTGCATTTAGAAGTGTGCCCAATAGACTCTCTGTGAATTTAGAAGTGCGCTCAACAGCCTCCCTGTGATAGTTGAATTTTGAAGTGTGCCCAACAACCTCTCTGTGAAAGTCACATTTAGAAATGTGCCCAATAGCCTCTCTGTGAATTTAGAAATGTTACCAATAGCCACTCTGGAAAGTTGAATTTAGAAATGCGCCAAATAGCCTGTCTGTGAAAAGTTGCATTAAAAGTGTGCCTAGTAGCCTCTCTGTGAATTTAGAAGTGTGCCCAATAGCCTCTCTTTGAAAGTTGCATTTAGAAGTGTGCCCAATAGCCTCTCTGTGAATTTAGAAGTGTGCCCAATAGCCTCTCTTTAAAAGTTGCATTTAGAAGTGTGCCCAATAGCCTCTCTTTGAAAGTTGCACTTAGAAGTGTGCCCATTAGCCTCTCTGTGAATTTAGAAGTGTGCCCAATAGCCTCTCTTTGAGAGTTGCATTTAGAAGTATGCCCAATAGCCTCTCTGTGAATTTAGAAGTGTGCTCAATAGCCTCTCTTTGAAAGTTGCATTTAGAAATGTGCCCAATAGCCTCTCTGTGAATTTAGAAGTGTGCCCAATAGCCTCTCTGTGAATTTAGAAGTGTGCCCAATAGCCTCTCTTTGAAAGTTGCATTTAGAAGTGTGCCCAATCTTTGAGAGTTGCATTTAGAAGTATGCCCAATAGCCTCTCTCTGAATTTAGAAGTCTGCCCAATAGCCTCTCTTTGAATGTTGCATTTAGAAGTATACCCAATAGCCTCTTTGAAAGTTGCATTTAGCAGTGTGCCCAATAGCCTCTCTGTGAATTTAGAAGTGTGCCTAATAGCCTCTATGTGAATCTAGAAGTGTGCCCAATAGCCTCTCTTTGAAAGTTGCATTTATAAGTGTGTCCAATACCCTCTCTGTGAAACTTGCATTTAGAAGTGTGCCCAATAGCCTCTCTTTGAAAGTTGCATTTAGAAGTGTGCCCAATAGCCTCTCTGTGAAAGTTGCATTTAGAAGTGTGCCCAATAGCCTCTCTTTGAAAGTTGCGTTTAGAAGTGTGCCCAAATAGCCTCTCTTTGAAAGTTGCACTTAGAAGTGTGCCCATTAGCCTCTCTGTGAATTTAGAAGTGTGCCCAATAGCCTCTCTTTGAGAGTTGCATTTAGAAGTATGCCCAATAGCCCCTCTGTGAATTTAGAAGTGTGCCCAATATCCTCTCTTTGAAAGTTGCATTTAGAAGTGTGCCCAATAGCCTCTCTGTGAATTTAGAAGTGTGCCCAATAGCCTCGCTTTGAGAGTTGCATTTAGAAGTATGCCCAATAGCCCCTCTGTGAATTTAGAAGTGTGCCCAATATCCTCTCTTTGAGAGTTGCATTTAGAAGTGTGCCCAATAGCCTCTCTGTGAATTTAGAAGTGTGCCCGATAGCCTCTCTTTGAAAGTTGCATTTAGAAGTGTGCCCAATAGCCTCTCTGTGAATTTAGAAGTGTGCCCAATAGCCTCTCTTTGAAAGTTGCATTTAGAAGTGTGCCCAATAGCCTCTCTGTGAAAGTTGCATTTAGAAGTGTGCCCAATAGTCTCTCTGTGAATTTAGAAGTGTGCTCAATAGCCTCTCATTGAAAGTTGCATTTAGAAGTGTACCCAATAGCCTCTCTGTGAATTTAGAAGTGTGTCCAATAGCCTCTCTTTGAAAGTTGTATTTAGAAGTGTGCCCAATAGTCTCTCTGTGAATTTAGAAGTGTGCTCAATAGCCTCTCATCGAAAGTTGCATTTAGAAGTGTACCCAATAGCCTCTCTGTGAATTTAGAAGTGTGCCCAATAGCCTCTCTTTGAAAGTTGCACTTAGAAGTGTGCCCATTTAGCCTCTCTGTGAATTTAGAAGTGTGCCCAAGAGTGCACTGGGGGGACAAGTTCTCCCTTGAAAAAGAAATCCTCTGTGGAGTTCCCCAAGGGGCCAGTATGTCACCCCTACTGTTCAATCTTTACTTAAAATACCTATGCCTTGTTCTAGACCACATAAACACCTATTTCAGTAACTATGCTGACGACACACAGCTTGTATTCGAACTAAGTGGCAATTATCAGAAAGATAGCGAGCAACTTACCACGATATACAACCACGTGGAGCAATGGATGGACTCCAATTGGATGTGCCTAAACGGAAAAAAAACGGAACTCATCATTTTCGGCTCATCCTCTGCTCGTGCTAAGCTACCCACATCCTACACATCCTTCCACATTAAAGATACCCCCATTCCGGTCCTAAGCAAGGTTAAAACCCTAGGTATGCTGCTAGAAGCATCGTTGGGTGCGGACGCCCAAGTACAGTTCATCAAAAAAAACTGTGCCTACCACCTCCGTCTAATAAAAGCCATCAGACCTTTCATATCCGAGGAAAATTGTGCGACCATAGCAAGAGCCACCATCTTATCGCGCCTTGACTATGGCAACGCTCTAGTCCTGGGTGCCTCCAAGCAATGCCTACAAAGCTACCAAATTGTACAGAACAACGCGGTAAGAATTGTCAAGCTCAAAACTAAAACAGAACATATCAGCAACTCCAGAAGAGAGCTTCATTGGCTGAAAATCGAAGATAGGGTGCATTTCAAAACCTTAACCATCGTTCACAGATGCATCTACGGAAAGGCACCAATCTACTTAAAAACTAGGATCAAACCATACGTTCCTAATAGAACACTGAGATCATCCCAACTTGTTAAAATTGCTACGTCACCTCACAAACTCAAAAGTGGCTTAGGTAGAGCCTTTCCAACCCTTGCAGCCAACCTTTGGAACAACCTACCAGACCACCTTAGACTGGAAACCAACTACTCGCGTTTTCGCAAACAGGTAAAAACCCATATCTTCAAATAAAAGGCCATCACGGCATATGCCTCAGTTAGCTTAATTCTATGTGACTGTCCCGCCTGCTCTGTCTAATCACTATCTGTTCCGTCCGTTCTCGTGTCCTTGTTTCTGCGCCCCGAGGCTCGCGAGCTACCGGAGCAATATAAATATTAAATAAAAAAAATAAAAAAAAACCTCTCTGTGAAGGTCACATTTAGAAATGTGCCCAACAGCCTCTCTCTGAATTTAGAAGTGTGCCCAATAGCCTCTCTGTGAAAATTGCATTTAGAAGTGTGCCCAATAGACTCTCTGTGAATTTAGAAGTGCGCTCAACAGCCTCCCTGTGATAGTTGAATTAGAAGTGTGCCCAATAGCCTCTCTGTGAAAGTTGCATTTAGAAGTGTGCCCAATAGCCTCTCTATAAATTTATAAGTGGGCCCAACAGCCTATCGGTGATAGTTGAATTTTGAAGTGTGCCCAACAACCTCTCTGTGAAAGTCACATTTAGAAATGTGCCCAATAGCCTCTCTGTGAATTTAGAAATGTTACCAATAGCCACTCTGGAAAGTTGAATTTAGAAATGCGCCAAATAGCCTGTCTGTGAAAAGTTGCATTAAAAGTGTGCCCAGTAGCCTCTCTGTGAACTTAGAAAGGGTTCCCAATAGCCTTTCTGTGGAAAGTTGCATTTTGAAGTGACCACAATAGCCTCTCTGTGAAAATTGCAATAGTGTAATACCATGCTGGACCGAACCGACCAATCTCCCTAATAACCTCTCTGTACAAAGTCCCTAATACCCTCCCTGTATAAAGTTGAATTGAAAGAAGTGCACCTACTAGCGTGTCCTAATTAACCGTATTAATATAACTAACAGTATAGCTGTGTAGTGTAGAATCTAAAACGGTGACTAATAATCTAATACAACGTTGATATAGATTCATGCCTAATACCCTCCCTGTATAAAGTTGAATTGAAAGAAGTCCACCCACTAGCGTGCCCTATTTAATCCTATTAGTATAACTAATATCTAAAACAGTGACTAATAATCTAATACCCCCTCTAATCAAATTGAATCTAGAGGCAGACCTAATATCTTCTCTGTGTACAGGTGAACTAAGAAGTGTACCTAATAAACTAATATCATCTCTGTCTACAATTGAATCTAGAAACACACCAAATAGTCTAGTATCGTCTCTGAGCAGTTTGAACTTGGAAGTGTGCCTAAAAGCGTGCCACCACTGAACCTAGAACTACAATCAGAAAGCCCTCCTAAATCAACCTAAAAGCTCGCACCAAACATGAGTGCACCCACTCCACCAGAGTCTGTCAGAAACGACCCCCGTGGACCACCCCCACTCTCCGATCTGCCTTCCCTATCGCCCTCCCCAAATCACCCCACCCTCCTTCGCAATCCCTGCCATTCCCCTCTCCAAACACCAAGCCAGGGAGGCTCCATGGCAAGCCATTCACCCTAAGACCACTCCTCCCCTGAACCCCACCTGCGACCTGCCAGCGTTAACCATGCCCGCTCGCCTCACTATCATACCTGGCACACCCGCCCTGCAATCACCCACCCCCCGCCTTGCCCTCATACCCCTGCCACCTTCCCCCCCGACCGCACCCTTTCCCCTCCCTAAAAACTGCACGCCTAGCCCCAGAAAGAACCGAAGCTGCTTCCCTCTCCCCCTCTGGCCCCCCTACCCTCTCTCACGCACCAATCGCAACAAAGAAACTAAAGAGGAAACATTCCTGGTCCCCCTCAATCTCTCAGCACTCCTCGCCTCCCCTGTCTCGACCCACCACCTCATTCCCGCAATCTCCTCCTTCCCCCATGGCTTCTCCCTTCCTGAAACCCCTCTCCCTCGATTTCTCATCAACTGCAACTGAAACTCCTAACTGCCTACACCCCACCTTCAAATCCCCCAACCCAATCATCCTATCACACGCAGCCACCCAACCCCGCCCGAAGCCTGCCAAATTTTCTGCTCACCCACAATTCCCATCTAGCATCACCCACCCTACCCCTCTCCCTCCACTCTCTCCGCCACCGCCCCATCCTGCTCCAGCACCGAGACCAACCTTGCCTGCCGATGTGAACTGTATCCTATTTAACGCCCGATCCGTAACAAAAAACAGACACTGCATCTTTGACCTCCTTGCCTCTGTCAAACCAGACCTAGTTTTCATCACTGAAACCTGGTTCTCTGACGACTTCGGCCCAATCGCTAATGAAGCCTTTCCCCCTGACTACTCCCTCATCCCACTGAACCGTCCGTCCAGAGGAGGGGGGTAGCATTCGTCTTCAAGTCTCTCTTCCGCGCCTCAATCATCGACAACCAACCCTCCATTCCGTCTTGCGAATCTCTCCTCATTAAACTATCCCTCTCCCCGTCGCTCTCACACAGCTTCCTAATAATCTACAGGCCTCCTGGCTACGATAGACAATTCACAAACAATCTCTGCGATTCTATCGCCACCCTCCAACGAAACCATCCCAACCTCACCCTTCTTGGAGACTTCAACATATGGCTCGACATCCCCACCAGCCCTATGACACACTCCCTGGTTGACTGTTTAGATGCAATTAATCTCCAACCCCACATGAACGCCCCGACTCACTATAAACGAAACACTCTTGATGCCATCTTTAGCTCCAACACCCTGATTCATTTAAAGCCCCCCACCCCTATCATCTGGTCCGATCACTTCATTCTCTTGTTCGCCATCCGCTCACCCGACCCCCTTCCCGTACTCGTATCTGAACCTCCGAATCTACGCAAATGCTGGAAAAAACTAATAATCACCCCGGACATAGCCGAGGCACTCCTCCAGTCTCCACCACCTACCTGCCGTCTCAACAACCAACTAACCCCTGAGGCCTTTGATTCATGGCTCAACGCATCTCTGATGTGGCTCACCCTCCCCGTGCAAACCATCAACCCGCCGTGGCCTTTTCCCCAGATGGTTCACTCCTGAGTTGAAGACCACTAAACGACAATACAAATACCTAGAACGCAAATGGCAGAAAGACAAAACCCACGAGAGCAGGACCACCTTGGCCCGACACCTGTATCGGTACACGGCCGAAATCCGGAAAGCAAAAAAAGCCCCCTACAATACCCGAATCCTAAACTGCAAAAACCCAAGCAAAGAACTTCACAAAATCATCTCCGAATTCACCAATCCGGCTTGTAACACAACCGTCCCGACCCCGTCACAATCACTGTGCGACTCACTCTCCCTCCACTTTTACACCACGGCTATCGAAAGGACAAAAACTCTAACCACCAAACTGGCTCTCTTACATCCACCAGGCAATCCTCCGCCCGTACCGGCCAGCCCATCAGCTGCGGCCTCTACGCAACCAACATTCGAATCCTTTAGTCCAATATCACCAGAACAATTTCTCAAACTTCTATCTGCCTGCAAACCATCTGGATCACCACTGGACCCTTATCCAGCCACAACCGTTCTCCACCTGCGCAGGAGAACACGCAAGATCTATCATAAATGCCTCCCTTTCTTCTGGTATCTTTCCCGATGCATTCAAAATGGTGCACGTCAAACCTCTAATTAAAAAACCTTTGCTCGACCCTCTCGAGCCCAAAAACTACCGCCCCATCTCAGACACCAGGTTCCTTGCCAAACTCATTGACTGAACCGCCTACTCTCAACTAAATGCCTTTGTCGAAGCCAACAATCTCCTAGACCCCGCCCAATCAGGTTTCAGAACACGTCACGGAACTGAAACCACCCTAACCTCGATCTGGGATGACCTTAAAATGACAGCAGACTCCGCGAGATGCACCGCATTAATCCTCCTCGACCTATCGGCCGCCTTTGACACGATCAATCACTCAATCCTCCTAGACCGCCTCCACTCCCTAGGAATTCGTGGAACCGCTCTTAAATGGATAGCTTCATTCATCAAAGACAGGCACCAAATAACGACACTCACCAGCTTTACCTCCCAAGCCCGACCAGTCGACACAGGAGTCCTATAAGGAGCATGTCGATCCACCCGCCTGTTCAATCTCTACCTTATCACCCTCCCACCAATAATTTGTTCACACAGCATCCTGTGTTACAACTACGCCAACGACACTCAACTAATTCTAAAACTCCTGAACGCGAAACCCAACTCCCGACCGGACCTGGCATCCTGCCTCCTTAACATTGAACTCTGGATGACCCAAAGCCACCTCTTGTTAAACCCCTCCAAAACGGAAATCATGGTTTGCGGCAGCTCCGATCTTCTTCCGCACCCACTACCCTGGCCACCCGCCATGGGCAACTCACCGACACCCTCCAACTCAGTGAAAAATATTGGATGCACCCTGGACTCTGACCTAACAGTCTCGCGCCAAGTCAACAATGTCTCAAAGTCCTGCCACTACCACCTTAAAACCCTTAGGCGCATCTTTCCATATCTCTCATTTCCCAACAGACCCTCCGCGGTCCAATCAATCGTTATATCAAGACTGGACTACGCAAACCCCCTATACCTCGGAATCCATGCCTACCAACTGAATAAACTCCAAAGGGCACAAAACGCGGCGGCTAAAATGCCACTTGCGCTCGGTCCAAGAGACCACGTCTCCCCAGCCCTTAAGACACTGCACTGGCTTCCTGTAGCCCGTAGGGTGGCTTTCAAAACCTTATGCCTCTCCCATCGAGCACTGCATAAAACTAGACCTCAATATCTTCAAGACAAGCTAATACCTTATCATCCCACTCGCACCCTAAGATCAAGCTCAGCTAGCCTCCTAGTAATTCCTAAGACAAACTCAGTCAGGTTAGGCGGATCATCATTCCCAGCCCTGGCCCCAACCCTGTGGAACTCGCTCCCACCCCACATCCACCTAACTGAGGATTTAGCGTCCTTCCGCAAACTACTGAAAACCTGGCTCTTCCCCTAAAACCAACCGGTTTTCCAAATTAACAGCATCACAATGACACCGACCCAACAAACTACCTGATGCGAGAAATTGACAGCTTATAAACTTGAATGTAAACTAGAAAGACAAACAGAACTAAACGAGTAATGTAGATCAAAACAGTGAAGTGGATAATATGAATAAATCATTGGGAAAGTAAGGAGATCTAAACTGATGAAATGGACATAATGAATGAGGAGGGAAGGTAGTGAATGGCGTGGATGAAATAGTTAGAATGGATGAAGCGTATAGAACAGATGAATGCACTATGTGGAAGAGTGCATGACTGGAAGAACTGACGACTAGATAGATCAAATGAGTATGGAGATCGGATGAGTGTATAGAATAGATGAACATACTAAAGCCAATGAGTGTGTAGAGTGGTTGGGTGTGTAGAGCGGACGAGCGTGTAGCGGTGATGAGTACATGTAGAGTTGATAAGTAAGTAAATACAGAGAAGCAAATAGAACGCAGGAGGGCGTAGAACTGATGACTATACTGAACGAACGAACGAACGAACGAACGTATAGACCGGATGAACGTTTAGACCAGATGAGCGTGTAAGAGCAAATGAGCGTGTAGAGAGGATGAGTGTGTAGAACAGATGAGTGTGCTGAGCGGATGAGTGTGCAGAGTGGATGAGTGTGCAGAGCAGATCAGCGTGGAGAGCGGATGAGCGTGGAGAGCGGATGAGCGTGGAGAGTGGATGAGTGTAGAGAGAGGATGAGTGTGGAGTGTGGAGAGCGGATGAGTGTGGAGAGCGGATGAGTGTGGAGAGTGGATGAGCGTAGGGAGCGGATAAGTGTGGAGAGCGGATGACTGTGGAGAGCGGATGAGTGGGGAGCGGATGAGTGTAGGGAGCGGATGAGTGTAGGGAGCGGATGAGTGTGGAGAGAGGATGACTGCGGAGAGCGGATGACTGTGGGGAGCGGATGAGTGTGCAGAGCGGATGAGTGTGCAGAGCAGATGAGCATGGAAAGCGGATGAGCATGGAGAGCGGATGAGCATGGAGAGCAGATGAGTGTAGAGAGCGGATGAGTGTGGAGAGCGGATGAGTGTGGAGAGCGGATGAGTGTGGAGAGCACATGAGTGTGGAGAGTGGATGAGTGTGGAGAGCGGATGAGTGTGGAGAGCGGATGAGCATAGGGAGCGGATAAGTGTGGAGAACAGATGACTGTGGAGAGCGGATGAGTGTGGGGAGCGGATGAGTGTAGGGAGCGGATGAGTGTGGAGAGCGGAGTAGTGCGGAGAGCGGATGAATGTGTAGAGCGGATGACTGTGGGGAGCGGATGAGTGTGTGGAGCGACTAAGTATGGAGAGTGGCTGAGTGTGGAGAGTGGCTGAGTGTGGGGAGTGGCTGAGTGTGGGGAGTGGCTGAGTGTGGGGAATGGATGAGTGTGGGGAGCGGATGAGTGTGGGGGGCGGATGAGTGTGGAGAGAGGATGACTGTGGAGAGCGGATGACTGTGGGGAGCGGATGAGTGTGCAGAGCGGATGAGTGTGCAGAGCGGATGAGCGTGGAGAGCAGATGAGCGTGGAGAGCAGATGAGCGTAGAGAGCGGATGAGCGTGGAGAGCGGATGAGTGTGGAGAGCGGATGAGTGTGGAGAGCGGATGAGTGTGGAGAGCACATGAGTGTGGAGAGCGGATGAGTGTGGAGAGCGGATGAGTGTGGAGAGCGGATGAGTGTGGAGAGCGGATGAGCATAGGGAGCGGATAAGTGTGGAGAGCGTATGAGTGTGGGGAGCGGATGAGTAGTGAGCGGATGAGTGTGGAGAGCGGAGGAGTGCGGAGAGCGGATGAATGTGTAGAGCGGATGACTGTGGGGAGCGGATGAGTGTGTGGAGCGACTAAGTATGGAGAGTGGCTGAGTGTGGAGAGCGGCTGAGTGTGGGGAGCGGCTGAGTGTGGGGAATGGATGAGTGTGGAGAGCGGATGAGTAAATACAGCCGATGAGTGTGTAGAGCCGATGAGTGTGTAGAGCCGATGAGTGTGTAGAGCGGATGAGTACGTAGAGCGGACGAGTACGTAGAGTGGACGAGTACGTAGAGCGGACGAGTACGTAGAGCGGACGAGTACGTAGAGCGGATGAGTGTGTGGAGGGGATGAGTGGGTGGAGCGGATGAATGTGTGGAAAGGATGAGTGTGTGGAGCGGATGAGTGTGTGGAGCGGGTGAGTGTGTGGTGCGGTTGAGTGTGTGGAGCGGATACATTTGTTGAGCGGATGAGTGTGTGGAATGGATGAGTGGGTGGAGCGGATGAATGTGTGGAGCGGATGAGTGTGTGGAGCGGATGAGTGTATGGAGCGGATGAGTGTATGGAGCGGATGAGTGTTTGGTGCGGATGAGTGTGTGGAGCAGATGAGTGTGTGGAGCGGATAAATACGTAGAGCGGATGAGTGTGTGGAACGGATGAGTACGTAGAGCGGACGAGTAGTATGTCGAGCGGACGAGTAGTATGTTGAGCCGATGAGTGTGTGGACCGGATGAGCGTGTAGATTAGATGAGTGTGTAGATTGGACGAGTGTGTAGATTGGACGAATGTGTAGATTGGACGAGTGTGTGGAGCGGACGAGTGTGTGGAGCGGACGAGTGTGTGGAGCGGACGAGTGTATGGAGCGGATGAGTGTGTGTGGAGCGGATGAGTGTGTGGAGCAGATGAATGCATGGAACGGGTGAGTGTATGGAGCGGATGGGTATGTAGAGCGGATGAGTGGGTTGAACGGATGAGTACGTAGAGTGGATGAGTAGTACGTAGAGCGGATGAGTAGTATGTTGAGCGGATGAGTATGTGGACCTGATGAGTGTGTAGATCGATGAGCGTGTAGATCGAATGAGCGCATAGAGCGGATGAGCGTACAGAGCGGATGAGCGTACAGATCGGATGAGCGTACAGAGCAGATGAGTGTACAGAGCGGATGAGTGCGTAGGCAGACAGGAGTGCATGTGCGGGGTAGACAGGAGTGCATGCGCGGGGAAGACAGGAGCGCATGCGCATGGAATACAGGAGTGCATGCGTGGGGGACACTGGAGAACGAGGGATAGACTAGAGCACGCAAGGTGGACTAGAGTGCGTGAGTGTGTCCAGCAGACAGGAGTGTGTAGGGCAATCTTGAACGCCTGAAATTAATAAAAGTGCATAGAACTGACTTGATCGCATAGAATTGTGTGACGTACATAATATGCTTTGGAATGCAGTGAACATTTGAAAGAGCATATATCATACCACACCCCACGCTTACTCTCTTCTTTACACCACTACTCAACTAGAACACAGAGATACTATGACACCATTGGGTATAACTGTTCTCATATCAACATCTCCCGCTCACTCCCCATCACTCTAAGTAAACACTGCTGGTTTCACACCCCCCTGCCAGGCGTTCTCCTCAGGCCTAATGCAGCCACACTCGATCTGGATAAATCCTGCCAGAACGAACACATACTCCTGATCTCTCAACCACCACACCTACCGCTAAGAAGCAGCTACTACACGAATTCCGCACCAGCTGCACACATACCTGGTGCGCACAGGCACCTTTGGACTCTCTCTACTGACCCGAACTTCGGTTTCCAAGGGCGTTCAACCTACTAGCGCCATCAGACCATACCAATGGTATATAAGGCGCTATATAAATGTAAAATAACATAACATAACATAACTCAGTTTAATTGTCTTGGAAGCAGACACATGTCTCCAAGTTACTGAAGACTTGTTGAGTTAGAAATGTCTCATCCTCATGCCAATCACCTAAACTGTTTCACAGATGGTCTTATTAACTCAATGAGTCTCCAGGAAGATTCAAAGGGTTCTATTTAAAAATGAAATACAGTGCAAGGTGTATTGACTGTTATCAGATTGTTCAGTAGTACAACAGACAGATGGCTCAGTAGTTAGACAGATAGATTTGCTCAATGGAATGCACTGGGCTGTAAAAGGAGTAGAGGATATGCTCATTTGCATTCCTATCTCAGCTCCCGTGGGCTTTCCCTTTCTAACTGAGGCATCCCTAAACCTCAGATTTCCCCACAAGCAATCTGTAACACCTACTGCCTACATCTAAAGATTACCTATCCTATCACTTCCCATGATTGTCTATGTGGCTTGATGGAAAGTGCGCACCTTCAGTCTCTCCCTTTCACTCCTCTCCCTGATCTAACCACCTCCTTTCTTTCCTTTCTCCCACCATTTCCTCTCCCTTCCTATTGACACACACTCTCTCTTCCACTTCTGTCTCTCTGATGTTCTCAATCCCTGCACTACTCCTGACTTTTTTCCCTTCTCTCTTACCAGGCTCTTCTCACCCCTAATGACCTTTTGCCTCACCTCTCACTATACCTCTCTTCCCACCTCTTACTACACCCCTCTTCTTACCTCTCACTACATCCCTCTTCTCACCTCACACTACACCCTCTTCATTGTCTATGCATTACCACTCTCTGTCTGCCTATCTCTTCTCGCTACCTTCACCCCACCTGCTTCACTCAGTTTCACTCTCTCTAGTTCCCCCTACACTTGTCCTTCCCTATCTCTGCCTTTTTTCTCTCTCACTCACCTTTTACAGAGTACCCCCTTCCTCACACTGTAATACTCACACAACTGGTACCACTCTCATAAATACCTAACCTGTACTGTACTCCAAGACTGCCACCAACTAACCAGCACTGCACTCACCCGTCCGTCAGCTACCAGGTCACTCATCCACCTTCACACCTCCTGAGCTTACCCCTGCAGCCGACACTCTGCCACTTCTATCTTCGTTTACACTGTGCTCCTGCTAGTACTGTCACCCCCACCCCCTTCCATTAGCTGCAGCGCTCACCTGACTCTAGGAGCCAATCTGTGCCTGCCTTTTCCCCAGTGGCTGGAGTTTACACAGAAAAGGCTTAAAACATGTTCCCCTGCTTTGCCTAGCTGTTCTTGATTCTCTTGTCCTTGCTACGGTCTGGCATGTCTTAGTTGTTCACAGGTGCACTATGGGAGCTGGATACCTGCAACAGAAAAATAGAGAACATATCCCAGAAAATGTACTGGGATGATTTGGGTGATAAAGAGTGGTACCAGACATGGCAGTCATTGCACATGTTTTTATTTAGGGACTGTGGCACCCCACAACTCCCGCTCCCCACATCTGGGAAAGGGCTGTGTGAAGAGGCAGCAATGAAAGACAGACACAAGGTAAATATATTTTCAAACAAAGACATTTATTAAAATAAAAATGGGTTGGGAAACTGCCTAACTGGTTCTATTCTAAAGAGGCGTTTCCCTACCTAAAAGTAAAAACTAAGGGTCAGTCTATGTCAGGAAGTCAGTAACTGAAAAGCTGTCCTTGTGTCCAAAATGTCCTATCTTGACCCACCCACTAAAATAAAACAACAAAGAGGTGCAAGGAAATTTCTTTTTTCTTGAGGTTAGCAAAAGTGTTAAAGCAAAACATAGGATGGCAAAAGTTCCACTTTAATTAATAGTTCATTTGTATCTTCACAGGTTCTTCTTTAAACCACAGGTTTTTTAACAGTCTTTCTTTAGGATTTCTTTTAACTCTGCATATTGCCTGGTGTACTCCGCTGCCAGGAATCTTCAATCAATCTCAACCACCTTGTGTACTTGCCTGCCAGGATTTCTTTTAACTGTGCAGATCACCTGGTGTACTCTCCTGCCTGGATTATTTTTAATAGTTCCTTTTAGATTACCAGTTATACTCTTACATAATCTTTACATAACTTCAACTGCCTAGTGTACTCGCCTGCCAGGAATTCTCTTAATAGAGTCACAGTTTCTTTGTTATACCACAATGGCCTATACCGTGAGGTACTTGGTATATTTGCCTATGGTAACACTTGTTCAAACTTCTCTCCCACACTGGCATCTCATGCACCTGTACTGGATTGGGAGTTTGTCTTTGTACTGTGTCTTGTCTGCATTCAAAAAAATGTCTTATTGGGGGTTGCATTAGTACTTTGCCATGATTGCATTCAAGCATTCTTCTTATTGGATGTTGAATTTGTATTTTACCTTGACTATATTCAAACAACTTTCTTCTGCTCATTTCAGCATTAGCAAACTCATATTTCGAAGGGATTGTGTCCTCAAACGTATTCCTTATCTTTGATAATTCGTCTCCAACTTGCTGGCCTCGGAAAAAATTTTCTCAGTAGAGGGTGCTGCGCATCGACGTCCGTCGAGTTGGGGTCCCTCGACGGCCACTGTATCGGCGCCGATGTCACATGCCCATAAATTGCCACGTGCAGCGTCAGTCCCGTTTTTCCGCGTTTCGTGGTGCCTCGGAATATCGTTGTTCAGCTCTTCAGTCAAATATACTTCATTATTCCTCGAGAATACCGACTCGTACTCGATGGCTTCCTCATCCGAACCGACGACTCCACGGTCCGGCTTCAAAAAATGTCGAAACTGTGGAAAGAAAATGTTGACGGATCCTCACAGGATCTGTTTGTGGGGCCTGGGAGTCGAGCACCATTGTTCGGAGTGCGAGGACTGCATGTCCATGACGCCGAAAGCCTTGAAGGAGCGTAAGGGGAAGCTCGAGAGAGCTAAGGCAGTTAAAACTTCTTCGAAAGTTTCCTCGGCAGAGTCGAGACATTCGTCTCCTCGCCATCACAAAAGACATTCTCGTTCTAGGTCTCGAAGCAGTTCCCATCACTCTTCGAGATCTAAGCATTCAAAAAAGAGACGTTGAAGATCCCTTCCTCGTCTTCTTCTTCTTCCGTTTCCCCGAAAAGGGTCTCCTGCCCCACAAAACATAGCCCTCAGGCTGAGTGGGAGGAATTCAGGAAAAAGATGCTTAGCGTCTTTGAGAAAGCGGTCTCTACCCCCTCGAAGACTGCTGAGGGTGATACCCTGGGTGAAAGACCCAAAAAATCAAAACACTGCGAGTCGCAGCACCCGGCGAAAGAAGCTACTCACAAGCGTCACGTACCCTCGAGTAAAGGCGAGGTCGCGTCTTTAACGCCGTCATTGAAAATCCCTTCGACGCATAGATCTGCGTCTTCGACGCCATTATCGAAGGGTTCTTCGACGCACAGGTCAGTCGATTCGACGCCATCTTCGACGCCGACATCGACGCCGAGAAAGGACAAACCCACGGCCACCCCACAGCCAGTGGCCATACCCAGAGCCTCGATCACGAGAATATCGTTGACAACCTCGAGTAGAATTCCGATACTCTCGAGTTCCTCGAGGCCTCTACCAACTTTCTTGACGCCTTTTTCTATGGCTTCGAAGCCTTTAACGTCCGCGTCGACGACATCGATGTTTTCTCAGCCAATTATGACGAATTTGGCCCCTTCTGCTCTGGAAATGGGATTCATACCATTTCCAAGATCTGATCATTCCAGAGCCTTAGCATCTATTTATGAAGAAGGGGAGAATTCGGATCAGGAGAGACCTTTTGAGTTGCAGGGATCTGCAACTCCTGTACCAGAGGAATTTACCTCTGAGGAAAGTAGGTTTAAGGACCTCCAAGAATCCTTACATGAAGCAAGTGGGTTGGACACTTCCCCAGAAGTGGGATTTGCCAAACCAGACCCAGGGGAATATGCCGAAACCCCTTATAGAACCTTGATGGCAAGGATAATAGAGTTTATGGGGTGGTCTACACCCTCACCTGCTTTTCAGCAAGACGACCTCACAGACATTTTGGTTAAAGGTCCACAGGAGGATCCTGTGGTGCCATTTCATGCGGCATTATAAAGGAAAATATTGGCAACCTGGGAAACCCCTGAGGTTATCCCGGTGGTTAACAAAAAATGATCAGCCAAGTATAGGGTGTCTACTGCTGACCCTGAATATTTATCCAGACACCCAAATCCAGAGAGTCTGGTTGTGCAGGCAGCAACTTCATCAGGTAGTAAATCGGTTTACCCTACTGTTCCACAGGACAGGGATGACAAGAGATATGACTCTATGACCAAAAAAGTATTTTCTGCATGTAGCATGGCGTTGAAATCCATCAATGCTACTTTGCAGTTAACTGCCTCCCGGAGGGAGAAGAAAGGGAAGCGCTTCTAAACATCATTAAGGATGGTAAAGACGCAATATGCGAATCCCTTCAAACTGGCATCGATTTTGCTGACAGCATCAGCAGGGCCATGGCGGCAAGTACAACAACCAGGAGATTTGCTTGGTTGCAGAAGTCTGGTTTTGCGCCAGATGTTCAAAGCAGACTCTTGAATATGCCCTTTGACGGCTCTTCCTTGTTTGGTAAGAAGGCGGATGACAGTTTAGAAAAGCTTCAAACATCAAAGGCAGCAACAAATACCTGGGAGTTGCAATCCATCAGACACCATATCGCCCCTCAGGAACCTCTTGGAGAGGTAAGTCCTTTTGCTTCTATTCCGCATTCGGAAGAGGCAGAGGACAGCTGGTTCAAAGGGGTCAGAAAAAATTCACCCGAGGTGGACGGGTTAAAAATACAAAAGCCGCAGCAGCAGCAGGTGCCTCTTTACCCTCGCCATCTGCATCAGCCGCCTCCAAACCGCTCTGAGGACTCTCCTCACAAGACACCAGTAGGGGGCAGGTTAACTCAACATCTGACGGAATGGCAGGCTATTAAGTCAGATGCTTGGGCATTGGAGACAGTTGCCCAAGGTTACTGCCTGCCTTTTCTACGCATCCCTCAGAGTCATCCACCGGGGAACAGCACTCGGAAAGTTCCAGATCCGCTCCTCTTGCAGGAAATTGTAGACCTGCTAGAGAAAGGTGCCATAGAACCGGTACCTGTAGCGGAGAGGAAAAAGGGCTGGTACTCCCCCTACTTTCTCATACCGAAGAAAGACAGAGGACTGAGACCTATCTTGGACTTACGAGAATTGAACAAGTTCCTCAGGAAGGACAAGTTCAAGATGGTAACTCTCTCTCAGATCCTTCAGGCCCTCCAGCTCCAGGACTGGCTGGTATCTCTGGACCTCCAGGATGCTTATTTCCATGTGCCAATCAATCTCAAACAGAGGAAATACCTGAGGTTCGCAATTGGCGGCTCTCATTATCAATTTCGAGTTCTGCCATTTGGGCTCACCTCTGCCCCGAGGGTCTTCACCAAGTTAATGTCGGTAGTGGCGGCAAGTCTAAGGAGGGGAGGGATTCACGTCTACCCCTACCTGGACGATTGGCTGATCAGGGCTGTATCTTCGGAACAAGCTCAGAGCCAGCTAGATTATGTCTGCCACTTCCTTCACAAACTGGGCTTCTCCCTCAATTTAAAGAAGTCAAAGATGATACCAGTTCATCGGAGCGGTCCTGGACACTTCTCTGGGAAAAGCCTCGCCACCAGAGGTGAGGGCTCAAGATATTCTGCAGATGGTCACCAAGTTTCAAAATGCCCAACATCTCCCAGCCTTCGACTTTTTGAGGTTGCTAGGCCTCATGGCATCTTGCATCTTCCTTGTGCCAGAGGCTCGCCTGAGAATGAGATCTCTCCAGTGGGCACTAAGAACCCAGTGGTCGCAGTTCCCAGGAAAAATGACAGATCTCCTTCGGATTCCGGACAAGGTAGCCCGAGACCTTCAATGGTGGGCTTATCGAGAGAACATTTTGAAAGGAGAACTGTTTTGGCAACCATGGCCGGAGATAACAGTAGTCACGGATGCCTCACTCACGGGGTGGGGAGCCCATACCAACGACTTGACCATCAGCGGTCGTTGGTCTCCATCGTAGTCCAGACTACACATCAACCTACTGGAGCTGAGAGCGATCAGACTAGCGCTGAAAGCTTTCCTGCCATCAGTACAGGGAAAAAATGTCCTGATAATGACGGACAACACAGTGGCCATGCACTACTTCAACAAAAGAGGAGGCATGGTATCACTGCCACTGTGCAGAGAGGCAATTCAAGAAGGAATCTCTCTATCGGCAGTTCACCTAGCCAGAGAGAAGAACTTGACGGCTGACGCTCTGAGCAGGCAGGGCACAGTCTCCCACGAGTGGGAACTAGCTCAGGAAGTCCTTCAGGGGATCTTTGCCCTTTGGGGAACCCCTCAAGTGGATCTGTTTGCCACCAGTACCAACAGGAAGTGCAATCTGTTTTGTTCAAGGGAATTTCCCCCGAGAGGAGCTCTATGGGATGCATTCGTAGTGGACTGGGAGTTTCCACTCCTTTTTTTTTAAACATCTTTATTGGGTTTTAACAATTAAAACAATTAAAACGAACAGTAGTCATAATCAATGAGGCATTTTCAATTATGCATCAAGTTTCTGTCCCTCCCCTCCCACCCTCCCCACCCCCCCCAAGACCACGGACATTCCATCCACTCTTAGTGCCAGCTTCTGGGCCAGGACTACACGTTTTGTCTGAGGCATTATCTGGCATCCTGGGATTAAGTAGCGGTACTGTTAGCGCTACCCAGCGCTGTAGTTCACCGCTAGAGTCCAGCCTCTGTTCATGGATTGCAGTTTCCCATGCTCCAGTCTCGGCAGTTATCCATCTCTTAAGATCCCCCCACCACTGTGCTTCGCTTAGGCCTCTGGGGCTCTTCCATCCCATGGCTATACGTCTCTTCGCTGTTATATATATCAAGTCTTTGAGTTTGTTTAGGGGCTTGTTTTTAGTGCTGCGCTTGTAACTGCCCAAAATACAGGCCGTTGGCCTATGAACTTCCAATTCGATGTCTGCGCCAGCCACTCTTTCCTTTATTTGTGCCCAGAAATCCTGTATCACAGAACAACCCCAGAACATGTGGGTCATTCCAACATTGGGTTTGTTGCATTTGGGGCACACCTGTGTTCCTGCGCCTCTGAATTTCGATATGACTTCTGGTGTGAGATAGGCTCTATTGAGGATGTACAGCTGGATAAGTTGTAAGCGGGCATTCCTGGAGATTTTCTTGTGATAGTGGGATATCTGCAACCATTCTTTATCTTCGAATTCGAGGCCTAGTTCGCCTTCCCACTTAGCTCTACTCTTGAGTTCACCTCTGGTCGCGCCTTTCATCAAGGCTTCGTAAAGTCTTGAAGTTTCATGGCCTCCCTCGGCTGTATCTAACATTGTTTCAATAGTCTCCTGTTCAATTGAGAGGTTGGTGGCCTCAGGCCACCTGTTCTTAATGGTTTGTACTACTGCTCTGTGGAGCAAAAACTGACCGGGGGGTAGCCCAGTGGCCTCGCTAAGTTCATTGAACGTTAAGATCTCTTGTTCTAGAACCATGTCCCCTAATGTAGCCACGCTGTAGGGTTCCCACTGGGCACGCACTTCCACCTGTCCCCATGCGCGCTTGGCCATGATTCTGGGAGTTTCCACTCCTGTACGAGTTTCCACCAGTCCCCCTCATTCCTCAAATGATCAGGAGGTTGAGAAGATTCCGGAGGACCATGATCCTAATTGCCCCACACTGGGCCAGGAGAACGCGGTACCCAGACCTTCTGGACATGTCCATCTGCCCTCCAATTCGCCTTCCACTCAAGGAGAATCTTCTCTCACAGAAGGGAGGCCAGGTTCTCCATCCAGACATCAGAACCCTCAACCTTCACGCTTGGCTTCTGAAAGGTTGAGATACAAGGATTGGGACCTCCCTGATGACGTCATGGAGGTGTTGCTTTCGGCCAGAAGGCCAGCAACAAAGTCTTTATACCGCTGCCGTTGGAACAAATTTTGCAGCTGGTGTAGAGAAGAGAATATTGACCCCTTTTCATGTGGTACACCAACGGTGTTATCCTCTCTACTTTACTTGGCAAATTCAGGCCTTCAAGTTGGCACTATCAAGGGCTATCTCGCAGCGCTATCGATCTTCAAGCTCACTGCAGAGGAGCCATCGTATTTCAAATTACCCTTAGTAATACAATTTCCAAAGGGATTAACTAATGTCTATCCTCCAAGACCATTCCAAGTTGCCTTATGGGACTTAAATTTAGTCTTAAATTTCCTGATGGGTACTCCTTTCGAACCACTCCACTCTTGTTTGTTAAGATTTCTCACCCTTAAAACTGTCTTATTAGTGGCACTAACATCTGCTAGAAGGGTGAGTGAATTACAAGCTCTATCTTGTAAACCCCCTCAATTTTTCATAAAGACAAAGTTGTCCTACAGGTGAAACCTAATTTCCTCCCAAAGGTGGTTTCTGAATTCCACATCACTCAGAAAATTACCTTACCTTCATTCTATCCTCCTCCCAATCCGGGGAAAGAGGAAGAAAGGCTACACAGGCTGGACCCAAGGCGGGCTTTAAGCTTTTACATCAGCAGACTTGCTAGGATTAGGCAAGCAGACCAACTGTTCGTAGGTTACTCAGGGCACAAATTGGGACTACCGATAACAAAACAGACCATTTCCAGATGGATTATTTTGGCCATTCTGGAATGTTACAAACTAGCAGGGAAAGAGCCTCCTCAAAATCTTAGGGCTCATTCAACCAGGCGTATCGCAGCCTCTTCGGCCCTCCAAAGAGGGGTTCCGGTTCGAGACATATGTGAGGCTTCCACATGGTCGTCCGCACACATACCGTCACAAGATTTTACAACCTGGATTCCTCCTCTAGTGACGAGACTAGGTTTGGCAAAGCCGTATTACATTCTGTTCATTCCTAAAGGGAAACATGGCGTTTTACTCCCACCCCCAATTACACACCACTGCTATGGGAGTCTATCAAAGATAAGGAATACGTCGGAGGACACAATCCCTTCGAAGAACAAGTTACTTCTTACCTGATAACGTTCTTTCGATGGGATGTTCCTCCAAAGTATTCCTTATCGCCCCTCCCATCCATCCCCGCAGTAATACTTCCCTTGTGGTTGTAGCTTACGCTCCTTCAAGGTCAATAACCAATTCATGCATGACTTATCTTATGCTACAAAACAGAACTGAGCAACGGACGCTGCGCGTGGCTATTTATGGGCATGGTGACGTCGGCGCCGATACGGTGGCTGTCGAAGGACACCAACTCGACGGACGTCGATGCGCAGCGCCCTCTATTGAGAAAAAAATTTCCGAGGCCAGCAAGCTGGAGGCGTATTATCAAAGATAAGGAATACGTCGGAGGAACATCCCATCGAAAGAACGTTACCAGGTAAGAAGTAACTTGTTCTTCTCATACACTTGCTGGCGTGCTTGTAGGAAAGTCCCTGGGTTCCCGGATGCTTTTGTTAGATTCACAGGTCTCCTGCAGCGTTTCCGACTCTGCCCACGCCTCTGTGGAATAGCTGCTTCACACGTTTTCCACTCTGGAGTGAGCAGAGTTCTCTCCAGCATTCTGTGTGGATCCACTGTCACACGTTTGCTTCACTTCTCCGCTTGGACTGACAACCCCTGCTTCCACAAGCTGCCCAACAGCCAGAGCTTCTGCTCGGCTCCCCACGTCTCCACAGCTTTTCCTGCTTGTCTGCAGTGTCTTTACTTCTGTCCCGGTAGCATTTTCTATGTGCCTCTCGTTCATGAGCCTCCGCCTGGAGTTCACCATCCTATCCTGCTCTGCTCGACTTGATAATGCGGTCACCATCTTTAAATGCCCTACGCACTGTAGTATTTGAAAAACAACTAGCCTGCATGGTGTACTACTTCGAGCACCTGTCTCTTTCCATTACCTTCCTCATCCTCCTCCTCATCTCAGTACCTGAGTGATCATGGGAGTTGAATTCTATTGATGTCATTGGGCTTTTAACTCTCAAATGGTTTTTCTCAGGAGTTTTAAAATAAGGCATATTAGAAACAGAAGGTGATATTTGTGCTTATGGGTGTTTGGGCCAAAGGTGGGGACCTGACTAGAATATTGTAAAGAGAAGGTTTGTAGATTTCTTATACAGGGGGGAACTGGAATATGACAGTAAGCCATTAAGGTGTTAGGGATCAGATGGTCTTCCTCATGGGAAACAGGGGGATACTATGTTTCATCCAATGAAGTAATAACATCTCCCTGGTAGTTGTCTCCTCCCATGTTATCCTCCCTCATTAACCCGCCCCTAGGATCAGGCAGTGCATGCCTTCACCTGGCCACATCGAAGGATATTCCCACTAGGGATTCCGTGATGTCTCCACTGGATTCATCACACTGGCTCTGACTTTTGTCCTGGAGAGTCATGTACCCCAGGTTTGGAGGGGTCTCTATCCCTCTCCTTGACAGGGTTATGACCCTGACAAAACTTTCACAGATAAGAAAGGTGCTGCTGATAACTAACGTAATGTTACAAAAGAGATTGCAAGGCTGTTGTTAAGGTGGTGGGTCTGCAACCATGGACTCTGTTTATAATCTTCATGTTGTCATGACAGCTCTGAATGTAAGCATGTCTCTTCTGCAATGGGAACACAGAAGGCAGGCTCCCTGAACCCACAATAATAATCTCAACAATAAGGAATAGAATTTTGAAGGCATAAATCTCAACCAAATATTATTTAAATTCCACTCAAATAATGAATCTGTCATGATTGGTAACAGGTCAGCAATTGGGAACAGGTCAGCAATTGCACACCACAGACAAAACAAACATCAGTTTTATGATGAACGCAAATAATAACATACAAAAACAAGTTAACCAAATTTAATCAAAATATATTTACACTCATTAATACACCAAATGTACAAATACAATATATGAAAATCCAATCTGTACAATTCATAAACAATCTCTATGACATGAAAATGACAATAAATGGCTATTCATGTGCATGCACTGCAACGGATCCCACACACACAATAGATGCTAAATACAGTGTCCACCTGGTGATCCAAGTCTACCCTAGTTCCACATGTTAGTCCTAACTATATTTTGTGGCACAAAAAGCGGTTTCTTAGTTTTGTAACCCTACAGAACAAACGTTTTGTGTAGCACCTATTGGTTTCAACATAAAACTCAAATTGCCACAATGTCTTCATCAGAGTAAACCAAAATCTACAACAAATTGATGAACTAATAGTTGAAGCACCACCCATGATTGACACGTCCCGATGTAATATTCATTTATTAGAAGAGGCTGAATTATGTGTGGACCACCTGCTTCAAATTCAGTAGTCTTGACTATCCACAGATGGCCTACAAAATTCATAGTGCCAGTAAAGGACATTTCCCACAGTAAGATTAAATAGTGTTCCTTTAGCACTTGCCTTGAAATTCAGTGGGTCCTAGGTGGTATAGCCCATTGGTAGTGTGCGCCTAGTCACCTGTGGTTCATGACCATGGATGCAAAGGTAGATATATGCTATGTATGCTTTTTCTGTTTCGTTTGAGGTTTGGCAATGTGCCAAACCCTGGTCAACCCAATGCCTATTGTTCTTTTTTGATTTGGAAAAACGTTTCACCCTTCCATAAAACAACCGCTTTGCCTCTGTAGGAAAGCAAGAGGTTTGGATATTAGCCCATGGGTGAGGCCTGTTTCTCCGAGGTAATACCTCACCTCTCTCCAGCACACTTTCAGATCCTGAGCCAGACCTCTCAGACCAGACAAATAACACTCAAGCGATGAGAAGTGAAATGACACACATAGATGCAAGGAACAGACAGGTAGAAGCCACAATGATGGGAAAGAAGAATGCAGCCACCAGATTGGCTTGGGCTGCTCGTAAAATGTAAAGCTGCAATTAAAAGAAATATATTATACAACAAGACATCTTGTGGAAGAAAATGCAATGCAGATAGTTTTCCTAAAGTGAACTGACAACAGAAAAGTATTTTTGAAAGAGTGAGAGAGGTGGCAATATTGGATTGCACATCTTGCTCAATGCCATGATGCAAAGGGCGCCCCTGTAAAATGCAAGGTGCAAAATACCGCGTCCACACCTGAGAGACAAATTGCAACTATTTCCAAGGCCTTTAATTGAATCCAGACACTGACCTTTCAATGCTAAGGACATGTTGAGAACTGGGAAGTAAATGTGACCTTTCTACATGTAAAGGTGCAGAAATGCATGATTTCATGTTTGAAAGAAACCACTGAAAATCTTGTATTGATTCAACGATTGCCTGATCAGTATTTCCAAAAATGTAGGAAAAATTCACATGGAAGTGAGAATAGTGCACATGTGAAAAGAGTGTGTTTGCTACATCCAAAAGAATTCAGCATGCCTCAGAATATATCTTATAGCATTATGAAAATAAAGGTACAATTCCGGGATTTCACCATAGTGAAATAGTGCTAATATTGTTGGCAGAATATGTAACCAAACATACATCGAAGGCCAATTGTATTTTGACATGTAGTTCACTTCACTTTGAATAACACTATTTTTATTTAACTTTAAATGAGGCATGTAAAAATCATTGCATTGGTACACACTCTTCTAAAATGGAAAGATGTGCATTAATTTCTCTACTTCAAGGAACATATAGCTGGAGTTGACCTAGGATTTACCTCACCCATGCAACCCCAGGCACATCTCACGGTATAAGGCCACAGCCGGCCCACATGTTAAAACTAGTTCCAAGTCCAGCCCTCATAAAACATTGCCAGACCCTGACTAATGGACAAAGTACAAAGAAGCATGTCACATATGTCAAAGCTAAGCCCCTAGTAAAATCCATTTAGCTAAGGTCATGGGATCTCTGTGATTAAACAAATAAATTAGCCTGGACATGTAGTAACATCATGAAGGAGAATGTGCATGGTATGAACAGTAATCTATGGTGCTGAATTTAGTATTTCTTTATTTATAAAGGGAATAGAAAAGTTACATATGTTACATTGTAACCCCAAAATTTGATAATTCGAAAATGCATGTCTCTATTATGCAAAATCCTACAAATGCATTTTGTCAGGAAAAAAGATAACTTATAACAAGTATAGAATTCGCCTGCTGCATAATGAAAACAATATGTATAAAGTAGGAAAAAGAATTATCTTTGAGAATATGCAATCAGCATCTTCAATTGTGCTTTCTGACTTTCAGGATATAATGATAGTTATTTTATTAAACTGACACATTCGCATCCAAAGTTACACCAGTAAAAGGAAATGCCTCTTCATAAGTTTAGGAGGGACATTCCCTCCCACCAAGGAAAATATTGGACACTGAAGGAAGATCCCCTCTTTTCAAGTTACAAGATGAATGGAGGAGCTGAACATTATTAAATAGCTAGCACACAGATGTATAGGATTCATATTGGGAGATTAATATTGAAGAAAATTACTAGATGCGTCTGGTAGGAAGTAGCAGGAGAGAAGAGCTGCAATGATCTGGATCATTGTCTCTCAGACAGTTGAGAGAAAGGAGCCCTTTAAGGAAGTTAGGATTAAGCTATGTTGGAAACTCGGTTCCAGAAAGCCAGCTGAAAAGAACCTTGCTGACACAGTAATTCCAAATTGAGGGTGGCCCCATCTGGTTGTACACAAATAAGAAGACACATTGAAAATCTAAGTATATAAACCCCATTATGTACACCTCCAAATTACCCAGAGTGCTGTCCATGGTAACATCCCAGGAATGAAGGGGCTGGAGCCAAGGGGAATGCCAATGTGACAAAGATACAGATGCAGTGTTAAATATTAAAACTGACAGCATTTTATAGAAATTGAATACAGATTGTTTTTGTAGAATTATACCAAATTAATCTAAAATCCCTGGCTAATGCCGGCATAGAATCATGCAGGACATAGAGTCCTTATGAAATGCTATTGCCTAATGTGATATCGTGCAAATTTGTGGCCGATGTTGAGCCTTGTCATAAATTAGATTTTTGCGCAACAGAAACTGGTACATAGAATTCAACCTAACTAAACAGACAAACATGGAAAGTGTTAAACCCTTAAAGTCCCCTAAAGGCACAGGCAGACCTATGGGTAATCTGAACGGGCAAGGGTGATTTAACCTTTAAGATGGTAGCTTTTACATCTCCAGCTAAAACTTGTAAAGCTGAAGATAAATAAATAGGAATAAATGGAAAGCTACACACACGCACACACACAAACATATAGATTCAAAGCTACACACACACACACATATAGAATGGAAGCTGTATACACATATGTAAATTGAAAGTTGGACCCATTCATTCAATGCTGTGTAGGCTTATGTAGATTGTAGGTTGCACATACACATTCATTGAAAGCTGCACACATATATTCAGAGCAGATAATCTTCACATGTAAGAATTACTTTGCCACATTTAATGTAGATAACATATTCTAATTCCATAAATGGTTTGTGTCATTGGGAAAAATGAAGACTGTGTTTTGATTTAATTAAACAGCAATAATATGTCACATGTTGAAACACTTTTGTGAAGTTAACAATGACAAGCAATAGAAGTGTTTAGAATGCAAGTATAATCTATACCTAGAATTGATTATGGAAATTCATGTCTGTGTGAATGGGTATTAGTAACATTCATGTAGGCCATATACAAACCTGTGTCACTGACCTATGGTTTCTGTACCTAAAATATTATAGTGATTTCCTTGGTATGAAGCTTACGACCATCTTTGTTTAGATTGACTTAATTGTTTAAATACTTTTCGAGTTTTTGAGCAATTATGTCTGACGTTTTTAGCTATATTTGTGGATTGGAATCTATATATCGGGAACACGAAATTAGTCATGCCATTCTAGTGGCAATAAATCATCTAAACATATAAAAACACTAATATTTCTGCAATCCTAAGAGATAGTAGCTGATTCAAATGCTCACTATACCACCTCCATGCACCAGGCCATTCTTCCAGAGGGAAAGCCAATCTTAGTCATGATGGCACGTGCAGCTCACTGTACCACTGGGATGCCCCCAAAGCCAAGGACTGAATCCTAAATGCTCATATCTGCGACGGAAATTCTGATACAGCCTATACTAGGTCATTCCCAATGCCTCTGTCTATTAAGGTGTTTGCTGCATGCACTGTAATACAGCCTGACTTGGGATACTGGACGACTAGTGAGTCTAACCTGATTAATATTCTTTTGTGGGGATTCCTTGCCAGGGGAAGGCAAACTCCTGTTCAAATGTGGCCAGAACAAGGCCTGAGGTCGAGTTAGAATCCACTGCAAAAAAGTAGTAAGGTGGAAGCTCATTTACCCACAGGGTACTTTTGTGAGCTGGTACCCAGTAAAGGAGCTGTTCTCTACTCTGCAGTTCAAGCAGCCGGTGTCTCTTGAGGTACTTTTGTGGGCTGGTATCCAGTGGGGAAGCTGTTCTCAAATCAGCAGTTCAAGCAGCTGGTGTCTCTTGGGGTACCTTTTTGGGCTGGTACCCAGTGGAGAAGCTGTTCTCTATTCTGCAGTTCAAGCAGCTGTGTCTTTTGGGGTACTTTTGTGGGCTGGCATCCAGTACAGCAGTTGTTTTCTACTCTGCAGTTCAAGCATCTGGTGTCTCTTGAGGTACTTTTGTGGGCTACTATCCAGTGGAGAAGCTGTTCTCTGCTCCCAGGTCAAGCAGCTGGTGTCTCTTGGGGTACCTTTTTGGGCTGGTACCCAATGGAGAAGCTGTTCTCTACTCGGCAGTTCAAGCAGCTGGTGTCTCTTGAGGTACTTTTGTGGGCTGGTATCCAGTGGAGAAGCTGTTCTCTACTTCGCAGTTCAAGCAGCTGGTGTCTCTTGAGAGTAAATGGACTTGATGCACTGTAAAATGTCTAGAGGGGCTCTATCTAACAGTGAGTTATCACAGCAACCAAAGCTGAACTGCGCTAAAATTCATGGTCCAATAGCTAAGCCAGAGGGGAGGACGATTTCTCACCTCTTGGATCAGACAGAGTTAGTCTGGCACAACAAGACAAAAAGGAATATAGTCGCCTTGCCTAGCACTTCCACCATGCAGGTAATCTGGATACAGGAGCAAAGGAGTTGGGAAGGGGGAGCATACCATGTAATCCAACATATAGCCCCAACATACCAGCTATGAACTTGATTTTACCTACCGGTTCTTCTATTTGAAAATATAATATTCCATCCAAAGGATGTCATCTTCAATGTGCATTAGTGGCACATTGTTTTATAAATACCCCGCCTCGATGGCAGGAAGCACAGACCCAGAGGTCTGTTCCCCAGCCAAGAAATATATTCAGACGGGATCATTCCATTATGTATTTGAGGTTTGATGTAGTACCCTCATGTAAGGCTGCATAATATTTCAGTTATGACAGGCCCAAGTGTAGAGTTATGGATTGTCTTATACTTAAATTGAACAAAGTGTTCAGTTGATAAAGACGTTGCAAAATATTGTGTGTGATGGTATGTTGCAAGCTGTAGGTGGCTGAACTACAGCCTCTAAGCAATGGAGAAAATGTATCTATTTTATGGTTGCATACATTTAAAGAGCAAGTAGTAACTTCCCACTCAACAATAACTAATATCCCACAGAGAAGAAAGTATACTGGTTGGATCTGATAAGTACTCTGACTCTTTCACATTTTGCTAGGAAAGCAGTTCAACAAAGTTTGCAGTCGCTACTGCAAAAGGAGACATGTAAGTACATGAATGTAATAGCTTGAATGTCATACAGAAGTGTATTGATGTACACTTATAATGCATTCAGATCAAAATGAACTGTGGTGTGAAAGGGCAAAGATGGTGAAGATTTAGACAAGAAATAAAACATAGCTGCATATGCTCACAATTCATTATTGCCATATAATGTCATATTGTGGCAAGTGAGTGAATTAGACACACTGGCTCTTGCCTCTCATTTAAAAATTGAAAGTATTTTCTCTTGAAAGAATCGTGCCTATGTAAAAACCTTGCCTTGAAAATCAACAACCACACTCTGTACTGCAAGCCCTGGCAGAAACCTGGAGTTATGGCTACCTGAAATGTAAGCACAAGCTGCGAACATGTGAGCTATAGCGATTCCAGCAGCTTCAGTCCTTGCTTGCTGTGATACTCTCACTGCTGAATGCAAATTATACATGATCTGCCTGCTTTATTCCAATTGTCCAGAGCATTTCTGTTATCAGATTCATCTATTTAGACTCTCCTCACTTCTCCTGTTCCCAAGAAACCTGTGATCCAGGTTAAAGATATCTATGAGGCAGAATTGGGTCTAACAATCATAGTGCAGGATTGGAATTGAATATGTTCAAATCAATTCACTTGGAAAGTGGATTTAGACCTCCACTTTTCTCAACAAAGGGTTTTCCATTACTTGATCTGGAAGATGAGGACAAGTAAGTTACTTCATTTTAAGACTGCAGTTTTTTTATGGCAGCAGAATGCACGAGGAACCACATGTTCTAAGACTGTAAGAAGGTCAAATTATTTTCTGTTTTGAGGTACTTCAAAGGATTGACTTGATCATCAGGTCTCCGTTTATAAAGACACCCAGCGCCTGCATAATAGACATAATACACTCGATCTGCATATCTCTGGAGGAAGAAGAAATTGATTTTCGGAGCTCTAAGTATGTTATGTTGATTTGTACCGTGCACTGCTAGCACCCAAGGGCGTCTCCAGGCGCTCCTTATCAAGAAACAAGTGCCGTGCTGAGACACTGGAAAAGCAGTTCTAGACTTTCCTGTGTAAATTGGCTGCAATGTGCGGTCACCCTCTCAGCAAGGGAGAACCTTTGCTTCCAGAGGAAAAATGAACTGGACCATTATGAGATAATGTGTGTAATGTTTTATGATCCTTGTGTGTGATGTTAGTGGCGTCGGTAAGCATGGATCCGCCTTCACTATCCCTTCCTCTCTGACAACACCCTTTCCTCCCTCCCAGAAGTCGTCCCTGCGTTATGTTTTTTTCCCCGTATGGATAGCCTTAATATTTTTCCACTCTTCCACCTTATTGGATAAGCGATAGGAATGGGTAAATTGTACTGTGCCAGAAAGCTGTGATTCTACAAGATTGATTTGTTGAACAGCAAGAAATGTAAACTTGTACTTGTGTTTAATACCTAGTCTTATTTATGAAAATCAATACATTATATACAAAATATATTTTGAATTCCTGAATTGCAACCCCATATAAACAGATGGTTAATAATGGGCAATTATTGTGTAAGGACACATCCACAGTCAAGTGCCAGCTTTGTGTCAAGGTGCAAGTGAGTTCACTGGATTATGTTTTGGTTTAATGAACATTACAATTCTAAATGAGGAGTGGTTAGGAAAATTAACTGAATAAATACATATCATATTAGTACTGAGGCATGTGAAATTGAGCTTTTAATAGATCATAATGTGATATGTTTAGCCATTTAGCCTTTTTAAAGGTTACCCGCACTGGAGTTTAGTCTTTGAATTCTGTCCAAGGCGCAACATAAGATAAAATAGAATATTTATGACGTCTGTACACAGTTACAGTTTGTGGTTTCAACATTTGTGGTTCCAACATTTGTCGAGAAAGCAAGGTAGGCTGGTCCATAATAACAGTCACCAAAGAAAATGACTCCTGGGCGTGAGTAATCAGAGGGCAGCACAAACAAGACAAATAGAGAATATGTTACAGTAAAGTTTACATCGCAATTCAGATATAAAAAGTTAAATTTCACATCCCTTTAATTTTTTATCTCAATAGCTAGTGTTCACCAAACTTTGTAGAGATTCCAACAATTAGTGAAGAATTTCAGAAGTTAGAAGGATGTGGTTAAACACGTTATATTTGTATTAAATGCAATGAAACTTAAGCTATTATGGCGAAATAACACTTAACATGGGTATTGAAACACTTGTGTACAGGCGCGCTATAAATGCCATATCATATCATATCATATTGTCTGTACATCCTAATTTCGATAGGATAGGATTAAAGAGCAAGCAGTGAAAGGGCTAATTGCCCCAGGTACATTTAGTGGTGTTTAGCATGTCATCAGTAGGGCCATCCACATTTCGCTTAGAAAACAGCTGCAGTTAGGCTTGAAAATGCAATGACACTAGAAGACCTGCAACCAGAGTTTTCACCTTTCAACCTTCCTATAATGGTCATGTTAGGCAGAATCCTGTGCAGTGCCCTTAGGGACCACTACACACAATTAAGACCACAGGTGGCAATACAAGTTTTACTTTTGGTACAAGCCTGTACTACTAAGTTATTGTGGTAGCAGTAGCAGAGCAGACAGGCTTATCACAAGAATATATGAGCAGTAGCAGAGATTACACAAAGGGACCACAATTACTGTGGCTCAAGCAAACACTGACTCAAGGTTTCAGGTAAAAAATATAAGTAATTATAAGTAACACAACAATTCTATTAAACTTTAAACAAAACCACACGTTAAATATACTACAACTAACCAATTCACTTTGTACAGTATGTCTCAAGGTAAGTACCCTGTGTTTGAATGAACCGGTGTTATGAACAAAACACAATATCACGGATACGGTTGCAATCACTTCTTGACAGTTCGGTCTACTAAATAATCGCGTATCCGTGACATGAAATGCTACCGGGGAAAAACACACTTAGCCCCTGAGATACCCAGAGGGAGTTGGAGGCAAAAATCACAGGCAATATTTAGGTTAGGCAGACAGCATAGAGAAACACTCAGAAACAGGAGTCCAAAAGTCAAAGGGTCGGAGCCAGGGTTAAGTGACACCGGAGACCTGTTGCCGAAGATCACACAGTTCACGATTCAGCAGCCCAAAAGTACTTTGATATTGTCAATGTTCGGAAGCAAAAGTTATAAGAAGGAGGGATGACAAGGGCGAACCTTGAGGATGAAGAAAAGGGTTTCACCGAGTTTGCTCGAGTAGAGCACAGTACCTTATTCCAAGGATGCAGCTGGCGCCCTGACAGTTGTTCCTGTTGGTTTCCCGCAGACCCACGATTCCTGGAGCTTCGTTGTGAAGGAGGACGTCTGAAGGGTGTCTGCACCACACAGGGATGAAGCCGGCAGCAGCGACAACAAATAAAAGATGCGCTCCTTAAAAAAACAGGAGAGGCTCGGCAGGTGGCTATCCGGACCACTACAGCAGTGTGCAGCGATTTCGACCACGGCGGAGATCTCTGGCTGAAGAAGATGAGCTGGTTATCCCCACCAGGCTCAAGGGAAGAAGACTCCGGACTGGATCTCCTCTTAGTCGTTGAAGGGTAGATAGTTCAGGACTGCAGCAGGGCTTCACTGGGACGGGGTAGTTGCAGCAGCCGTCGTTCTCTCCGCTTCTCTTCAGTTACTTGTAGTTCCAGAGGCGACTCTGACTTCTAGCCCAAGAGACCTGCCTTTTATGCGCAAAACCCCCATTCACACAGCCTGGCTGTCAATCACGCAGCAGGGGGGTTGTCAAGCCGGGACAACCACCTCAGCCAATCATGGCAAAGTGCGACTTGGGTTTCCTAGGATACCCTGTGCAGGGTTGACTACACCCCTTCCCCACATTCAGTCTACCTAGACACCCAGGCGCTAAGAGGAGGACTTCTCTGCAGAAGCCCGCCAAAAAGACGGTGAACAAAGAAGGCGAACCTAGTTTGCCACGCAAAGTAAAACACAAGAAGGATTTTAACAAAAAGAAATGGTGAATAAACCCAACCGGAGCCAAAAGAAAGACGATTTGGTCAAGCGGGTTTATGCTTAAGACTGCAAAAATAGCCAAAAGTATTACCACGTTTATCTAGTATAATCGCGGTAAAGAAGTTAGGGTAGATACCACGGCCCCCAGCCAAGTCTAAATGTTAAAAGAGCGAAACAATGCTCAGGGAGGTACAGACAGAAAAGGGGTACAGATTAGCCCTTTCCAGTACTCCATTTAAGATGGGGTGTACTGGGTCTGTGGTAAAAATGACTATAGTAAATGGCAACTTTACCTTTCTCTGGGGGACAGTAGTCAGCCCCAGCAAAATGGAGTCAGAGGGAAGTCTTAAAGACAACCCTGAGTTACAGAATTAAAGGTGCCGTGTAACCCATACAAGAACAGGGGCACATGGACTGGTTCCAGTGCCCAAGATCACACAATGAGTAAAAACACATAGTCCAAAACACATGTAAGAGTGGAAAAAATAAACTCCAGAAATCCAGCAAAGCTGCTGGGAGACTCACTAGGTGAGGGAAATTAGCCCTAGAAGGAGAATTATCCCTATCAGCTCATGATGGATTTCCATCAGCGAGAAACTAATCTTCCAGATGCCTTATGGTGAATTACTAGAAGAGTCTGAACCAGAAACGTTCTGATGTTGCAATGCTGGGTGCCATGCAGACAGACACTGAATGACCCCTTCAGGAAGATTGAAAACTGCTGTTTTATGCTCCAGCTCCTCCAGTATCTCCAGTAGCTTAGCACAGTGCACTTTGAAAGATGCCGTTTTTGGCTACATGGTATCCGTAATAACATTATTAGGATTGCTGGAAAGCCTTCTGAAATCTGTTTTAATTTGCTCCTTACCATGCATGCATCATTGAGGATATGGTTTCAGGCTGCATGGTTTGTAACATCAGGAGTGCTAAAGCATGCAGCTTCTTTTTTCAGGTCTTCCAGTAGCCCAGCGTATTTTGAGAGATGTAGCTTCTGGTTGCTTTAGGGCATCACGAAGGATGAAAGTGCAGGTTCCAGTTTAAGATCTCCCAGGAGTCCAGCCCAGTGTATTGTGGAATATGTGATGTGCTTATCTTGTGCAGGCCAAATGACACCAGTTACTAATAATGGCCTCTGAGGAGCAATCACTCTGGCTCCCTTTGCTAGAACAGCCATGAATACAGGTCCATGAGTATCAATGAGATAGGCCAGGATTCTGCAGAGAGAATATGTGAACATTTCCCAGAGGATTCTCCTGGCTGCTTCCGAGAGAACCTGTGGAACCGTGCATTGTTGTTTTGAATCGATGCGTTACTAGAACTTTTAACTGACAGCATAATGTACTTTAAAGAATTTGGTGTCACTTTTCCCAAAACACATCCTTTACTTTACAGGAACACTATTCAGATCGCTTTGGGCTGTGGGGACTCCACTTTAAAACAGCCGGTTTTCTTCAGTCCAGTGCTGTGAATGGGGTACCTCCTTATTGTACAGCACTGCATGATGTAGTTTCAACCATTTCCCACTTAAGACACTCTCCACAGCAGGTCATGTGAAGCTGTAGACCAGTCAGCTGGCTGGGGTGAAAACAAGATGAGTTTCATAGTGAAACGTTTTAAACCTCTTTCATTTTGTAGCTCTAGACTAGCCAATTCCTTTGCTTCAGAACCGCTACTTTTTATGTTATACTTCAACCAGATCTTACATCTCCTATCATTTATTTAACAAGATATATACGATCAGTGAAATAGTTTTTTGGGATTTCATTGTATTTTATTTTTGCTGTTTAACCTATGAAAGCCTTATTTTCTAAATCACATAATTTCTGTTTTTTGTGTAGTAAACATGATTCCCATTGGAGACCTTAAACAGTTTAGTGAGCCGAATCCAGTGCTAAGGGTCCTAAAACCTTGGTGGGATGTTCTGGCAGAGTACACCAACATCATAATGGCGATGGTGTCCTTGTTTACAGCGAGTTTACAGGTAAGGAAAGAGATTGAGATATTGACTACCCATAGTAAACTTCAAGGGTCTGCAATCTTTGGCTATCCAGATGTTTTGGCCTACAATTCTCATAAGCCCCAGGCAGTAAAGTGAATGGTGAGCAGTCAGGCAATCGTAGTGCAAAGGTGCAAAATATATGGAAAGCCACATGCTGCAGACCCCTGGATTTTGTTGTAAATTAATCAATTTAAAAAGCAATATTTCAGGCAAAGAATATCGTTTTGTAAAACAGTGCTTCCATAGGCTCAAAACCTGCCTCTCACTGATCCAGCCTTGGATGTCCAGTGCATACTTGAAGCTCAACCCCTCCAAGACTAAATTCCTACTCCTCACCAACAACACCGAACACCCAGACATACAGACGTGGCTATCAACCACGAACTGTGAGGGCTTCACACCCAAGCTCACCCCCTGTGCCAATTCTTTCGGGTTCTACATCAACAAACACCTCTCCTTCAAGACACACATAGCTAAGAAAGCTTGGTATCAGCTCTTCCTCCTGCGGAAAGTCTAGCGTTTCTTCTCTCCGGACAGCTTTAAATCCACCATGGAGGCACTGGTACTATCCCGCCTGGATGGGGCAATGCACTCCTCGAAGGCCTCCCGTCATCCTCCCTTGTGCCCACATGACCTCGGCCCTCATCGACTCTCACTGGCTCCTACTATATGCACAAATCACATTCAAGTCTTGCCGCATCATCTATAAGACAGTCGCCCTCAAGTCACCCAGCTAATCATTTTCTTTTAAACTAATTCATGCCTTGCCTTGCCATGTTGAGGCAGACAGACAAGGACCTGGATCTGGACCATGCAGTCACCACATTTCCTTGACCAAACCCTAGCAGAAGAAGGCAAGGAGAAAATCACTGATGCAGACCCAGGGAAGCAACAGAGCATTTAGGGAGATAAAACGCACAGAAATATAGTTTCAATGGGAGAATAGCAGTGAATTCCACTGACAAGTTAATCAAGGCTGTATTGCCTTTGCTTTCTTGATAGTTTATTTATTTATATTGCCCCCCGACATTCTTAACATGAATCCTCTTACTTTAAACGGCTGTATGCTATATCCATTGAACTCCTTCTAATTCTATACATATTATTGAACCCGATTAGTGCTTAGTTTGTAAATAAATAAGTGTCAGCACCCACATTTTTTCTTGCATGCTTCTGCAACGTTGGGGCGGTAGCTCGCCTACTACTGCTGCCTTTTGACCACTGCTACTCGCCACAGTGTCACCATATTTGGTGTTTCAGCTGCAAATCCCACAAGCTCGTTGAAGGAGCTGTTTAAACCACCAATGGCAGATGCACGAGTTACAAATACCAAGCCAAGTAACATAGTAGAACCAAATGTTAAGGCATCATCCTCATGACCAAATTTAATAAGTGGCAAGTAGCATATTTTGACCATATATCTACAGAAAATAGAGCAAAACTGCCTTTTTCCTATTGTACAGTGATAGACATATACAAACAAAATAATTACTTAAATGATGAACTTACCTGTCAAACGCCTCCCCAAGATAGTCTATAGGTCGGCTACCCTGGCCTTGCCTATCTGGGGGCTACTGTTTGCTGGTGACTGTGATGTTGATGTCCTCTGTGTATTGGATGCCTCTCTGCCACGCTAATGGCACTGGTGACACTGCAGCACTGATTGCAGTCAGGTGCCAGTGTGCATTTAAGAGTTGGTGGCGTGTGTACTGGCACACCCGATACTGATTGATTGTGTACCAGAGAAAAAGGAGAAATGCACAATTTAACAATGGCAATGCATGTGTCATGTAAGTGCTATGCCACCGTGGACCTAATACCATAGTTTCTTTCTGCAGCCCACACACAAGCCACCCACTCTGCAGTGACAATACTGCCAGTTATAACAGTAGTGGAGCAACGTCAATATCATATAGGTGGACTGGATAAGCTCCCAGTTTTATCACATCATGGATCAAGCTTCTTTACGAAACAGGCAAGCTATCACAACCGAGCTGGTGTGGTTCACGCTGTTGTTGCTTCTTGTGCGTCTAAGAATGACAGTTAAAAAGAAAATATCCCCATCATGAACTGAGATTGAGATAATAAGTTATGACGCTCAGAAATATGTCTCAGGGCTCAGCACTGGCAGACACCATGTATCCCCTTTATTTACAGTGACCTATTGGTTCACAGCTAGGTTCACTCTGTATGAAACCAAGCACATACATATGCCCATGCACTTCACAATGCAAACCCTGGATTGTCTCCAGCGTTTTGAGCTTGATTTTCCAGTGTGTTTGTTCAAGCCACATCGAAGTAGTTTTTTTTCTCTATCACTTCTTCTGGGGGCGAAAGAAGAATAAGGAGGAGCAAAGGCTTTGATATGCGCTAGTCCCAAATGTGTACCATAATTTTGCTCAGCATATCTCAAAGCACCAGCGAACAGTTAAACGCAGGCCAGGCACACACCATGGTCTCTCTAAACCAATTCTCACCTGATAGATTATAATTATAACATTACTATCAATGAAAGAAAGCAACAGAAGTTATGCATGCTTAATAGGTTTTAATGAGAACATTTGCTACAAAGTGTGAAAGCAACAGAAATATATTTCCACTGTCCAGCTACAATGGCACTACTTCAGCGAGAGGTAGCAACGGAAATGATAACTGCTTAAAGATTTAAACGGGAGCAATAGTTGCAAAGGGAGATATCAACAAAAACTATTTACATCCAATAGGTTCCATTTGAAACAGCAACAACATATAAGGTCTGCTTAATAGCCTTCATTGTGAGCATTGGAAATAGTAACAAAGCAGCAGCACATATCTCTGCTTAATAGGCTACAATTTATTCTATGAGAGATAGCTACAGAATTAATTCTGCTTGTATCCCTTGAGTTGTATTTTTTCCGATTCCTGGTTCAGGACAGCTCAACTCTCAAACATATGAACAGCTGATTATCAACAGTTGAAGTTTTTTTTTAATGCACTGCATTTAGATGTAGGATACTGCAAAATAAATAACATTGTTAGAGGCAGGCCTTGTTAAGGTGTAAGGTGAATGTCTCTTGTAAAAAGAATAGCAGAGTTAAAGAAGCCACACTAGGCTGTATGAAAAATATGTAACATGACAATACCACAGCATGTGAACCATTAATTCACTGGTATTGACATGACTTCTAAAATACATGGTACTTGGAGCCATGAAAAGGTGAGAAAGTTGGGGTTCACAAAGAGTGAAGGCAAGGCTTCTACAGGGCTCTTGTAGGCCTTTGAGCTGTTTGTTATGTGCAATCTTTAGTGAGCTGATTTTTTGATTTTTTTATTTGCAATATTGTGGTTGAAATATATAGCACCTTAAGGTTTGTATACACCTGGACTTGAGCTCACTATAGGGCCTTCATTGGTTTCACAAGAGTTCTCTAACACTTGCCAGGCTCCAGCCTCCAAAGCACGTAGCAAGTTTCACTTTCTGTCAACAACTCTAATGGTCTGAATACACCCACAATGATATTAGCTACAGCCATCAGTAGGCTAGTAAAGTTGCTCCTTCAAATGGATTGTGTCCTTCCACTTATTCCTCATCTTTGATATATCCAAGTCTGCTTGCAACTTGCTTTGGATTCATTTTTTTCATAGGGTCCAGCATCGGGGGGTGTCGAGTCATGACCTTTGACGGCCTCCGCAGCGTCCCTCGCCGTGACGTTGACGTTGGTATATGAAGCAAGCGCAGGTACCATTACCTCAGTTCTGATTTTTCCATGTGCTTAGGAGCTATCGCATCAGCGAAATTCCAATTGCATTTTCACTTCAAAGCAAATCAATTCAATATTCATTCAACATGTCCTCTGTTAAGGATTTTAAAGAGGTGTCATACTCCAGACCAGGACTCCTTTCACTGGTAAGGGATGTGGCGCACAATAAAATGCTTTTAAATGTATGAATTTGGATTTAGCTTTGAGAAGGCAGCCAACCCGTCTCACACCCACCTTAACCCTGTGTCACAATGGACCATGAACCAGGCCGGTGTATAATAATTAAGGGGGGAATTCATGGATTATTTGCGCTGAGAAAAACGGGATTTGTGCGCCATTCTGCCCGCAAATCCCTGTTTAACAAATGTTCCATGAAGTACCCCCTAAATATTTATTTATTTTAATTTTGAATAAAAATCAAACACATTCAATATAGGGCAGCAATCACCAGTGTGGTGATAGTTACACAGCGAAATGATAGAATACACTTAGTTTGACCTTTTAACATAAAATACACAATGCACAATTGAATGAAAGCAAGATTACTTTTTAATTAGAATTTTCAGATAGCACCACAGTTAGGCGTTCCCCCTGCAACAATCCTTCAAACCACTGTTAACCATATTTTGTGTGGGTGGAGAGGAGTAGCAAGGAGTGAGGTATACTAGCCAAGAATGAAAATTTGACCTACCACCCCTGAATGGGAGGCAAAATCAGATTAAGCTCCCTTGAAAAATGAGCAAAATGGCACTCGGAATTACTGAACAGTTGTTTTACTTGTGCGGTTGAATGAATAAGACAAGAACTTGTGTGGCTCTATTAACGAGTCAAGAAAACTCACAAGCTACAAGGCAATGTACTAACAACGGGCGTACAGTTAGAAAATCAACTTTCGAAAGGAAAAAGCAGTGCAGAAGGAATCACACATTGCGAAATTTCAATTACTACACTGCACAGGTCTAAAATAGCAAAACGGCTTGGAAAATGAGCTACACAGACATAATCGGAAATCGGTTTTGATGCTAAGATACAAAGGAACATAACAGGTATGATATGAAAGTGAAAGGGTGCCTCTGGATGGAGGACAGTATGGGATTCTTGTAGGAAGGGAAAACTCAGATTTCCTAATGAAATAAGTTACACGGGCGAAATCGGTTTTGAAAGGAAAATGACAGGTTCTACTGAAGCAATTTTTTTAGTTTGCAATGTTAACCCCTTCACTCTGTGTGCCTCTTTATATGGGAATTAATTAATTTATTCCAAATAGTACTAAGGACTTATCTAGCGGACTGAAATGATTTGGAAAGAATGGCGCTAACACATGGAGAGTGACACAGTTTTTCTAAGAACAGGATACACAGAAGATTCTAACAATGTGAAGAATTTACTAGGGTATTTATAGGATTTCTATGGGATTGGACATAATACCAGGTTACAAAGCAAGGGATGCAGCTTTTTGGTTACTGGGGAAGGGAAATACTTACAACAAGCACTTAATGGAATAGTTTGGACAGCCAGCTGGATCTTGGACAGCGGGACTGGGGTCTGGTCACTGTGCAGCGGCAGCTCTTCTCTCAGAACTCAGCAAGGCAACAGGAGTCTGGTCTCAGTGGACAGCAAGGTGCATGAACTGGGCAAAGCAGGTCTGGTCACTAGATAATCCCAAAAGGGTTCAGACTTTCCCCCTTTTTCCCTGAATGTTTGGGATTTATGAAGGGTTTAATTCTGGATAAGATGTTCAGGCTGGGTAAGAGATTCTGCCTGGATCCGCTATCAGCTACCTCTGGTCTGGTACTGGAATCTGGAATCTTGCAGGGTGAATGTGGAATGTCTGGATCTCTGGATGTTAATCAATGAATGCTGGTTTTTGAATGTCCTGTCTGCCCCTAACTTTCCTCCTTTTATAAAGAAGATGACATCAGAAGATTTTTACTATGTGGGCAGAACTAAGCTATTCAAACCAAACAGATAATGACTATTCTTTATATTTCACTTCATAGAGCTTCGGTGTTGTCCGCTTTGTTAGCTTATAGTAACAGTATCACACAAAACAATGGACATGTGGGGCTATCATTCTGCCGTTCTTTGTTGCACTACTAATGTGTACCCTAATGCTTGCCCTGCACAGAAGAACACCCTCTCCTTGGTTGGTGTAGACAGACCCTAGTTAGCGCTATGGCATCACCTATCTAAAAGAGATAGGTAAGAGGGAAACTTACCCTATTTCTACATTGGATACCACTCTAGGTGAGGTGATACAGTCTTGTATGTGATTAAAACATTGTGCATTAAAAAGCAGTATTAATTCATATACTGCCTGTCTCGGTTGGTCAAGCAGTTCACGCGGGACTGTTAGTCAAAAAGACAATTTATTTGCCCTCCATGAAGTATGCCTCTGCCACTCGAGAGTGTAATGAAGAGCAGTAAGTGTATAAAATATATTAAAAAGTATATGTATAAGGATTAACACTGAGTTTCAATACAGTAATCCATATATTGAAGGAGAGGTAGCTGACTCTCGCTATTTTGGATGTCTTCAGTTAGTATCTAATTTAGAAACGGGATGTGCTATCTCGTATGTTGACAATCCCCCTATTGGTTTTATAGGCTGTAATATCGAGGGTAAAAAAGAATAAACTATACTCCAAGAGATTTTTAGTGCTCTAGAGGGGTCTAAGCATATATTGATTTCACTATGGGTCTCCCTTGGTTGTGAGGCTTCCAAGGTAATGGTCGACCGGTTTAAATGACATTTATCTTTGTTCATCATCTTCATCAGGACCGATTTCTTCCATCAGAGAACACAAATCTGTTAAACCATCATAAATGGCACAGCAACTTCTGTAAGGGAAGATCAAAGATCCAGGGTGACTTCTATGTCGCCATCATATGTACTCATGATTGGCTAGTGCTGATCACCAACACTGCCAAATCAATGTCAGAGAATTTGGTTCGCAAATTAGAACAAAAATGAACAACTATCAAGGAACAAATTGACTTAGAACTATACAAAACGAAATTGCCCGCTTTAGATGTGACGCTCCAAGAATTCAAAGAATTGAATACTTCAAGGAAGATCCAAAAACTGAAAAAGGACTTAGCCGTGTTTGAACATGCAAAAATCTACCCTTATACAACACAAGAATACTACACACCAGAAGCGAAGCAGGCAAGAAGGGATTACCAAGAGTACCAACTCCAACAATAGTGGCCAAGGAATGGGCAGTGGGGCACCGTTCCGACCGAGACAGCAAGTACGTTTCAATACACAGGGTCAGCCAGGCAACTTCGGAGGGGCAGGTAATCAATACCAGCAACAACCACAACCCCTATTTTTAGGACGAGGCAAGAATCGGGGCAGGCCGAGATGGCAAACATTCTCACCAAGGGTAACACGCAGCAGGGGCCAAACATTCCCGCAGCCAACCTTTACCTGATAATGAACTTTTCTAAACACTGTTTAACAACATCAGAGGAACACATTTTACAAAAGAGGCTGTCATTCGTACCAACGGCACATTACGACCCTTTTCAAACGAGGATTGAAATCACGCAGATGATGCAAAAGATTAGATTGAAACAATTATTTGCGGATAAAACTAAAGAACAAAAACCCAATGACACTGGCCTACGCCTGCCCTCAAAGTTCATACCACCTCCACTGAGCAACACGACAGAATCAGCAACTTTTGAACAAACACTCCTAAAAAAAAAATGAAAGAATTGGAGAACAATTTACCATTCATCATCAACAACTGCACCAAAGAAGAACTCTAGGTATTGAACAATTTAGCCGGCAATGAAGACATAATGATCAAATCGGCCGATAAAGGGGGAGCTACCGTAATTATGGACCGAGACAACTACGATCAAATGGTAACTACTCTCCTATTGGATGAAAGGAGTTACAGAAAACTACCTGCTGACCCCACACCCATTATACCTGGGCTTATTGCACCATTGGTTGAGGAAGCCTTGATGGAAGATATGATCAATGATCAAGAAACAGCCTTCCTAACACCACCGTATCCGAGGATACCAGCCTTTTATGCACTACCAAAAGTGCATAAAGGTGTGTCCCCAATAGCAGGCAGTCCTATAGCCTCAGGGATTCTTTCCATTCTGGAACCACTTTCGCAATACGTGGACAAATTCATACGTGACGACATACCGAAAATACAATCCTTCATGAAGGAGTCAACAGCCATGCTCACCCTAGTGGACACCTTGTAATTTAATGCCAACATGCTGTGGCTGGTGACGATGGACATTGAGTCCCTTTATAAGAATATTCCACAGATGGAAACTGTGGAAATGGTAAGACGGCATCTGGCGCTTAATCCGAACCTCACGATGGGCCATGGAAATTTTATTACGGCACTCACAGAACTTGCCTTAACAAAAAACGTCTTTTTGGTTAATAACCAATTTTACCAGCAGATCTCAGGCACGGCCATGGGTGCCACCTTTGCGCCGAGTCTTGCAAACCTATATGTCAATCCTTTCGTAAAGGAAAACATCTACTGTGCCACTAACCCACACCTCAAGAAGATCATAGTGTGGCAACAATACATAAACAACATTTATATGATCTTCGAAGGCCACAAGAACGATCTATTGAGATTCCATTTGTGGCTTAATGAATGCAGTCCTTTCCTGAAATGTACAATTGATTTTGGCAAAATTGAAACTTATTTCCTATACCTGCATATATTTACACCTGAAGGCGGACTAATTTCTAAAATCTACAGAAAATCAACTGACCGCAACGCACTATTGAAATACATGAGTTATCACCCACGTGCGCTGCGCGACAATTTGCCCTTCAGGCAGTTCCTCCGGTACAGGCGCACCTGCACCAAAGTTAGACATTTCAACCAACAATCAGAGGAACTACAAAATAAACTTATCCAGAGAGGGGAATCTAGGAAAATCATTAGGGATACACGGAAGAGAGCTAGGAATATCCTGCGCGATATCACACTACAACAGCATACGAACACTCCAGCAGAGGACACCATCACAGCTGTCCTTATCTACTCACCAATCTTCAATAATCTGAAATGGTAAATTAAAAAAGTTTGGCCCATCTTAAATACAGGAAACTGTGGGCTGGCTGAGTCCACTTTTGCCATTAAACGCAGGAGAAACATCAGGGACAGGTTGGTACACACCCTTGAGGAACCTAAAAAGAATTCTGAACAAAATACCATCTGGGACACTACAGCACCGAGTGGCCATTCCCCCTGTGGTTCATGCACGATGTGCAGACAGACTGCTAGAAGTAAAACAGTAGATATAAGGTGGAAAACACCATGGGAACAGAGACGATTTACCAACTACAATAGTAAGGGGGTCATTTATTTGATCACATGCCCCTATAATCTAAGATACATCGGGATGACCACACGCAGCGTGAAGACCCGGCTTATAGAACATAAGTCATGCATTAGGACCAACAAACTAACTGCACCATTAGTCTCCCATTTTACAGTACTGAAACACTCAGGGACTGACGTTAGCTGGATAATTCTGTAAAAAATCATCCCCCTGCGACGAGGAGTCAACTTCCACGATATATTACTGAAAAAAGAGCAGCACTGGATCTTCGGTCTAGACACTGTAAATGGCGGTATGAACGCGGAGATCCAGTGGAACAGTCTGGCTATAATGAAAAAGGAACAAATTTGTTCCTGCAGCAGCCAATATCTGATGGAAGCAGTGGCGTAACACAAAATATGGGGGCCCCCCTGCGAGCCATGCTGAGGGTGCCCCCCCAACACAGCAACAAATTAAGGGTCGCGCAACACTCTGGGCCAGCTTAGATTATCATACTTGCGCAATACGCACAAACGTGCTGCTGAAGGGATATGCTGCACTCTGCACTAGGAGAAAGATATAAATATGTGTTTTGATATAATATACAGCACACTTTCTGAGAAAAATTGGCTAAAAAGCCAGAGTGTTTGCAATTGTTTTGTAGGGTAACGCCAATCCAATAGATGCGAGTCACAAACAGTGCACACGAACATTAATGCTTTGCTATTAAAAATGCCATGCCACAATGAAAACATGTCCAACTGGCTGCACAATGTGCACCAGTGTAGACACGTAATAACAATATAGTAAAGCTTGCCAGGCCACATTTAGACATATCTAGACTGGTTGCACCAAAATGCCAGTCGAAGCAATAACACTCATCAAGAAGGGAACACACATTCGAGCCTGTGTCTCTGTGGCCTCTAACACCACAGCCAAACTCTTTAAAATATGAAAAGAACTGGTAAATCCTGTTGCGGTCTTTACCTCTCCTTTTCTCTCCCAGACCCTCTGTATGGATCTGTCATCTCACTTCTCTGCTAAAACTCAGGACATCCCTGTCCTCAATCTCCTCTTCCTCCCCCTCTTCCTCTCTCGCCCCGCCTTTGGCCATCTCTACCTCTCTTCCTCCTTTCTCCTCTTTCTCTCTGACAACACCTGACAAGGCTTCTAGACAAGTCTGATCTATGAAAGTGTCATCCAAACAGGTGCTCTCCTGCTCCACCAGAACCATCAAGAACCATATTGACACCCTCGCTCTAGCCTTGACCGATTTCTGTAATCACTCTTTCGCCACTGGAACGTTCCCCTCTTCCATTAATCACTCCCTTATGCACCCACTCTTCAAGAAGCCGTCTGCCGATCCTGCCTGCCCGACAAACTTTCGCCCAATCTCCATCACCCCTTTCCTGGGCAAACAGTTGGAAAAACTGGCCATCTCCCAGCTTACTCTCCACACGGAATCTGTTGGTTGTCTCCATGACCATCAGTCTGGCCTCAGAGCTGCCAGAGGCACGGAAACTGCTGTCCTGAACACCTGTGAAGATCTGCTTTCTAACCTTGATTCCAGCATTCCTTCTGTCCTCATCCTTCTTGATCTTTCCTCTGCTTTCGACACAGTCAACCATGCCATCCCGATCAATCCTGATCATTCGACTCCATGAGAACCTGGGCATCACAGATCAGGCCCTTAAGTGGCTGACTTCCTTCCTCTTGGACTGGCCATCCCAGGTCCACGTTGGTCCCTTTCTATCGCTCCATCCTCTCCCTCTGGTTTTTCAACCTCTACGTGGCCCCTTTGGCCCACCTGATCCTACATTCTCCTCTAACTTTCAGTGTTATGCGGATGACACTCAGCTTTCCTTCATTCACCCCTTAGACTCCTCTCCTCTCCTGCTCATTCCCGACTGTCTATCCGCGAATCAGGAATGGTGTGCCTCCAACAATCTCTGCCTTAATGTCAGTAAGATGGAGATCCTTCTCATTTGGACTCTTGCCCCTGCTTTTCCTCTCTCACTCTGGCCCACCGCCTTGGGCCCACTTCCTTTGCCTTCCTGTGAAGCAAACAACCCTAGTGTTATCTTTGACTCCACTCTCTCTTTCTCTCCTCACATCTCGGACGTCGGCAAGAAGTCCCACTACCAGCTGCTCCTCCTCAAAGGGACTCTTCCCTTTCTCCCTTTCCCCCAGAAGCTCACTGTCTCCAAATCGCTGGTTCTCTCTAGGCTGGACTACTGCAACAGCCTCTTACTCAATCTGCCTTCCTCTACTCTCCAGCCTCTGCAACTAATCCAGAACTGGACTGCAAAACTTATCCTTGGCCTCAAGCCCAGGGATCGTATCTCTCAAGCCCTGAAATTTCTCCAGTGGCTCCCAGTTGCTGCAAGTATCAAGTTCAAGACCCTTTACATTGTCCACAAGACTTTCTGGGCCCGGGGCCCGCACTACATCCAACGCTCTCTTCCAAAATATCTTCCTTCTCAAGCCCTTTGCTCAGCTACCTACAACTCTCTAAGGGTTAGACGCTTCTCCAGGCAGAGAGTGGGGGGTAGATATCTCTCCTCTGCAGGTGCCTCCCTCTGCAATAGCCTCCCTGCCCCTCTCAAACTTGAGCCGGACCACCTGAAGTTCTGAAAGCAGCTCAAAACGTTCCTCTTCTCCTCTGGTTTCTCTCTCTCCCTCCCCTGCTGGCCTACCTGACCTACCTGTCTGCTGTACCAACTGGTTGCTTGGCTACCCCCAGAGTATCACTGAGTCCAGACTCTTTCTTGATCAGTCACCCTTGCACTGCCTCTGGGCCTACCATGCACTTAGGGGCTTTAATTGTAACCCTACAGTCCCTTCTTCTCTTTGCACTATCCAGAGCCGTGCTGCCCTGGCTGCACTTACTCAGAGCATTGCTGCCCTGTTTTTCCCTCCCCTCTCCCTTGCACTCCCCCCTTTTCCCCTTGCACTTCTCGTTCTCACACTTGTACGATCTGAATGACACAAGGCCTAGAAAGATTGTTTGTCTTGTCCTCCCTCTATATTCCCTCTCTTGTCTTGTCACGCCTAGCAACACTTGTGTGCTGGCGCATTATAAATGTCTTATATCAAATCATTTGATCACAGATGCCCAGAAAAATATACAACGCTGCAGTAAGAAACGGCTAGACTGGCAGCACCAAAATGGCAGTCTAGCCAGGTAATTCACTTAGCAGGACTGCTTTATCAGAAATGCCCAGTTAAAAAAAAGTCATACCAAACAGGAATGACTAGACTGGCTGCACCAAAAAGCCTCTCTAGCCACTAATACCACATATAATGCCTGCTTAGCCTGTACATGGACAGCCATTATGATTTGTTGTACAATCCTGCGCCCCACACATCCCCTCTCCCTCCCACCCCAACCTCCAAAATCAGCTGCTTGGCCCAGAATTACCTCCACGTCCCTCTTTCTTGCCCCAGAGTTTACGGTTGAGGCTCCTTGCCTCATAGGTAAGCACTGGGATGAGGAAGAGTGGGTCCAGGAGTAATGAAGATTACAGGTAGCTAAGTCAGGCATTACCTCCATGTACCTCTACCTCATCCCAGTACTTGTGTATGAGGCAGAGTGCCTTAAACACAAGTACTGTCTCATACACACGGGGACGAGGAAGAATAGGACTAGGAGTAATGAAGATCACCAATAAGTAATCCAGGCATTAAACACAAGTATTGGTGCAACACCATTGAGTTGACTGGGATTCAGCACTCCCCCAGCCCCCTGAAATGTTGGGCTATGTTGACTCGAACTGGCTGACATTCAGAGCAGTTGCCAGATAGAACAGGACACAGATGTTAAACGGCACCTGGGTTTCGGTGTTAACAAGAACCCAGCAATTACTAACATAAAGCATTTCACTGTTAGTACCTGCATTCAAATGCCAAATTTAACTGCTTGTAACATTGAAGCTGCAGTAGAATATTTTCATTAAAATGCGTAAAGAAATTAGATGCCCCAAACAAATAAGTTTGCTCCTCCCCCACCGCCCATGAAGTTAGCGCCTCTCCCAACATTTGAAGGGTTAGCCCCTGAAATGTAGGTTTTGTTGCGCCCCTGAATGCAAGCACATACACCATTCACCATATAGACGCATGCACTCCCAGCCATCCATTCATTTAAGTGTGCACCCTTTCACCATATTGGCACACCCAGGCACCCACCCATACATTTAAGTGTGCACCCTTTCACCATACACTCACACAGGCAGCCACGTATACATTTAAGTGTGCACCTTTTCACCATACAGGCACACCCAGGCAGCCACCCGTACATTAAAGTGTGCACCCTTTCAACATACACTCACACAGGCAGCCACCTATACATTTAAGTGTGCACCCTTTCAACATACACTCACACACGCACACGTCATGGGGTTGAGGGGAGCCCTACCACTTCAAAACGAAATTCGGCCTCATTACAACTATGCTTGAGTGGAAACAACGGTGCCGGTAAGCTTACCGGCACCATTGTTTCCGGGCTGGCATATTACAGCTCTGCGGCGGTTGCCGTCCTGCCCGGTAGGTCAGACCTGCCGGGCAGAACGGCACCGACCCGCATAGTTTTCCGATAGGACTTTATGGAAATGGGGACTTAGCATTTGCTGGCGTCTGACTTCCCAGGCCGCCGGGGCTTTTTCCAGTTACTGGGAAGTCAGGCGTCGGTAAATCATAGGGGTGGCAAGCAGACAACCTGGGCAACCCTCATGACAAGGATGGAGAGGAAGTCCTTTTTTTCGTTTCTATTCTTCCATCTTTAATGGAAGAGGACAGTTCTCATAAAGGGGCCAGAGGAGGGCTCCTCATGCAACACCCGCTGAATTACCCTCAGCTGCAAGTGGAGCAGCAAAATTACTCTCTCACACACAAGTCTGGGGTAGGAGGCAGACTATTGCAGCATCTCTGGAGTTTGCAAAGCATAACTTCAGATGAATGGGTGCTACAAAAGGTAGCCGATGGGTTTAAAGAAACCCCTAGATTGCTTCCTGAAAGCCAGATCTACCTTGGAGATTTTCATCCTGTTGAAGAAAGTTGCAAAAGAGCTGGTACCTGCAGCAGAGAGAAACCAGGATTGGTATTCTCCCTACTTCCTAATCCCAAGAAGGACGGAGGAGTGCGACCCATCTTGGACTTGAGATGCTTGAACAAGCTACTCAGGAAGGACAAATTCAAGATGGTAACTTTTTCGAAGATCCTTCAGGCCCTTCGACTCCAGTATTGGTTGGTGTCATTGGACCTTCAGGATACTTACTTTCATGTGCCCATTCATCTGAAGCACAGAAAGTACCTGAGGTTCTCGGTTGGCAGTTCTCATTATCAGTTTTGGGTTCTGCTATTCGGGCTCACCTCAGCCCCGAGGGTCTTCACCAAACTTATGGCAGTGATGACACCAAGTCTAAGGAGGGAGGGTTTTTTATCTACCCCTACATGAACGACTGGTTGATTAGAGCTTGTTCTTCGGAGTAAGTACAGAATCATACGAATTGGACTTGCTATTTCCTCCACGAGCTGGGCGTCTCCCTGAAATTAAAAAAATCCCACTTGACACCTTCACAGAAGCTTCAATTTATTGGAGCAGTCCTGGATTCAGTCTCGGGAAAAGCTTTGCCACTCGAGTTAAGGGCTCAACATCTCTCACAGATGGTCCAAACTTTTCAAAATGCCCAACATCTCCTGGCCTTCGACTTCCTAAGGCTGCCCGGCCCCATGGCATACTGCATTTTTCTGGTGCCAGAAGCCCATCTGAGAATGAGACACCTTAAGTGGGCTCTCAGATCCCAGTTATCTCAATATCTCAATACTCCTACGTCCCCGTCATGATGCCTACCCCCGGGGACCCAGACCAAGTCCAGCAACCCCAGAAGCAGGCATCAAGTTACCCCAAGCAAGCCCAACAACCCCCGCTAGTGGCTATTTGGGTGCAGTCCAGGCGCCATAGGCGCCAGGCTCATAGATTAAAACTTACCTGATGCAGACCATGCTGCAAACTTACCTGATGCAGACCATGCTGCAAGAGCTCCAAGCCAAACGAGGCTTGGAAGGGACTATTTTACCTAGGGACTATTTTTTTACTCGGGTGGGGCTGTGGAGGAATACTTACCTGGGACTACTTTGGAGGCTATTTAAACCACGCCCGAAGAGCAGCACACGCTTCGCGTTATTCTGCATCCAGCAGCGTAACGCTCACCGTGCCTGCAAGTCTGCATCCAGTCTTCTGCCACGCCCGCCTCGAGTTTGGAGCTCCTAGAAAAAGGGAGAAAGAAGGAGAAAAGGTTAGAACAAGAGCAATACCTTTGATCCTTACCTGAATTCCCAATCCATCGCGCCTTTGAGCTGGAAGAAAGAAGTTATTTTATGCTCGTCGCCTCGCCTGCTGCAGCGCTGCGCTGAACTCACCGGTCTTTGCAGCATCTTCACATTTCACTGCATCCTCCTGCATGTTACCGCCGCACTCCGGCACCTAAGGAGAAGACAAGTACAGCAAGGTGAGCCAAGGGAATACACAGAGGAATACCCCCCATAGATTTACCTGATTTTACCACCGGGGGTACTATTCTTCTTCATGGGTCGGCGCAGCTTCCACTGCATCCTAGCCGAAACCCGCCCCCTAAGGGGAAACAAAAGGACAGCAAGGTGAAACAAGGGACTAACAAGGGGAACCCTCCTCACCACAAAAGACTTACCTGATTTTACCGCCGGAGGCATTATTCCCCGAGACTTCATACTTTCTCTCAGCGCCTGAATAAGGGAGAAAGCAACAGGTTACATATGGACATTATTTTATCGAACTGTGTTGGATAATACAAATCCTTACCAGAACATTACCGGTTGCCACGAGGAACTCTTCAGTAGGGTCAAGCCTCAACCTGAAAGGAATCGGACAAGAGTGAAAGTCAGGCATTTGAACTCTTACGAACTACATACTTACAGCGTCTTGCCGGTAATATCAGAGTCAATATTGTCCTGGAACTCACCAATTCCTTCGAGCCAGTGAAGCAACTGGTTATCTACGCGCCCCTGCGCTCAATGCAGGATGGAGAGCTCATCTTTTCAAATCATCAGGTGAGACTATAAGAGGGAACATCCAAGGTGATCAGTGGGGAGAACAGCTGGGTGGGGGGATTTACGCTCAACTCCACGGGTGGTTAATTCCCTTTCTCCACTTGCAGAAGAATATTCCTAGGGGCCAAGCAAACGAAGCTAGGTGGTCCAGTCCAGTCCGTCATCTCGGCCCTACGCGTCACATTGGTGGAGACCGCAGCAGTCCAGTCCAGATCGACGCCTCTGTGGGAGCCAGGTGAGCGTAACAGAACGCGAAGCCTACCCACAAATTCCCACCCGGGTGTTATGGATACGTCAGAGACTGACCAATTAGCCCAATTACTAGGGGAACTGAGGGCTGAAGTGCATTCCGCCCGTCAAGAAACCAATGCTCTTAGGAGAGAACTGATTTTGTCAAAGGAGCGAACTGATGATCTTGCTAGGCAATTATTGCAAAGCCAATCTGGACAAGCAACCCTACCTGGTTCCGGGGGAAATCCAGCTCCTGTGTTATCGAGTAACCCTGTGCAAATAAACCTACCAGGACATATTCCATTAGCCCCACCCGAACGCTTTGCCAGAGATCCCAAAAGGTTTGCCGTGTTTATAACCAATGCCGCTTGCACTTTTTATGCAGACCTGGAGCCTTCCCAAACGATCAAGCCAAGGTAGCCTTTGTATTGTCATATCTCAGCGGCAGTGCAGCTGAATGGTCAATTCCACTAGTTACTCAGGATGACCCAATTCTTCGGGATTTTCAGGGCTTTCAAACTAGCATGGAAAGACTATTTGCCCGGCACTCCCAAGGACAGGCCCTGGATAACAAACTTTTGTCCCTACGACAGGGTAACCAGGACCTTCTATCCTACATCACGACCTTTAATAGGTTAATAGTGGAAACTGGATGGCCTGAGGTAAAACGAATCACGTTATTTCATCGAGGGCTTTGAGGAGAACTCAAGGATGTCTTGGCTCAAGTCGTGAACCCACCTCAAGACTGCGCTGAATATATAGACTTAGTGGTCCAGTTAGATCACAGACTTCAGAACAGAAAGGCTGATCGAGCCAAGTTTGAGAATCGGGTGTTGGTCAAAACCCACGCTAACCCCAAAGGAGCAGATGCTTCAGAACCCATGCAAATCGGAGGGGTTAAAGGACCCTTAACCCAGAAGGAAAGAGAAAGGAGACGGCAAATACAATTGTGTCTATATTGTGGAACTTCTGGACATTTTCTACGGATTGCCCTGCAAAACCACCCAAGAAGGTGGTAGGAGCTGCTGATAAAAGCCATATGGAGTCAGACTTGGGAAACAACCACGCCCAACAAGCGTAGAGGTCATCTTGCCAAGCTTGAAGAAAGATACTCAGACCTCGCATTTCATCTTACCAATGGTCCTCGTATATCCAGGGCAGCCATCGCGTATGCACGCAGTAAGGGCATACATTGATAGCGGGGCCATAGGAAACTATGTGGACTATGAATTGTCTTCCAGGATGAATCTACCTCTCTGCCGAAAAACCACCTCAGATGTCATCACCACAGTCGATGGAACTGAAATTGCCTCTGGGCCTGTAACTCATTCCCCCGCAGAGATGACACTATTGGGTCAGGATGGGCATCGAGAGACTATTGTGTTTGATCTAATCAAAGCCCCACAGTTCCAAATAATACTGGGGATACCTTGGTTGGAAACACATAATCCTTGTATTGATTGGCGAGAGAAGAGAATAACCTTCCCGGATTGTGCACAAACCTGTTACCCAAAGAAAAATCAGAACGCAGGCCTGGCCACAGTAACCAGAGCAGTCAAGCAACTACCTCCAGAATACCAAGAATTCCAGGATGTCTTCCAAAAGGAACAGGCAAACACCTTACCTCCTCACAGATCGTACGATTGTCAAATCGATCTCATACTCGGTGCACAACCCCCTTGTAGCAGGATCTATGCCCTTACGGAACCTGAGAACCTTCACCTACGACAATACTTGGACCAGTACCTTGCCAATGGCTTTATTCGCCCATCCAAGTCCCCTGTATCTTCAGCTTCGTTCTTCGTACCCAAAAAGGAAGGAGACCTCAGAACGTGCATAGACTACCGCGCAATTGAACCAGATAACTGTTAAGAACCGATACCCGTTGGCTCTGATCCCTGAACTACTAGACCAAGTGAAGGACGCTTGTATATACACTAAATTATATCTCCGGGGGGCATACCATCTGGTACGTGTAAAAGAGGGCGACGAATGGAAAACTTCTTTCCGCACTAAGTATGGGTTATTCGAATACCAGGTGATGCCTTTCGGGTTGTGCAATGCACCAGCAGCCTTCAAATACTTAATGAACGATGTCCTTAGTGAACTCATTGACGTTTCTGTTGCCATGTATATCGATGATATTCTATTATACTCCTCTTCAGTATCTGACCATGTGAAGCACGTCCGAGCAGTCCTTGAGAAATTGCGCCAGCACAAACTACATGCAAAACTAGAAAAATGCGTTTTTCATGCCACAGAAGTTGAATTCCTTGGGTTTATCCTGACCCCAAAGGACTAACGAAAGGTGGATGCAATCCTTAAGTGGCCATCACCAAGTTCAGCTAAAGGAGTACAAAGCATGCCCGGCTTTGCCAATTTCGATTGCAGATTCATCCCAGATTTGTCACGTCGTACATCCCATCACAGCACTCTTGCGAAAAAAGACTATGTCGGTCAAACTAGACTTTCCTAATTGTTCATCGTGTCACTGTCGCTTCACGAGGGCGGATCCCCATCCTCTTTGTTTGGGTCCGGATCACCATTGGGACTCCTGTTGTTTCTGCGACTCCCTTTTGGTCTGGGCACTTCAACTTCGGTTGGAGCGGAGGGAGGAGGTGTTCCGACAAACTCCTCCTTCGCATTTTCAGGCGTTCATCGATGAGAAGAAAAAACGCCTGGTAAGTTTTTTACTTTTCAGAGCACCCCGGTCGGGGGATACCTTTCCAGGTTCATCTCGGGCTGGGAGGAGCGTTGATCGCTTTGTCACCGGGGACTGCCCTGAGGTGCCCGTTGGGCCTAATAATTTTACCAGAGTTTTCTCTGAGGGTCTCCGTAAGGGGCCTGTGAATACCGCAGCACGCTCCGAGGCCCCACCTATGGGGGCTGTTTGTAGACCCAGTTCTACTGAGTCGTTGGGTACCGGAGCTCACTCTGAGGCCTCTCTTTCGGCTTCCCTCAAGAATAAGACCGGGGTGCGCCCGAGGCCTTGGTGGGGCTTGGTGTCACCGAACGGATGTTCGAGGCCAGCGCAGATAAGGCTGTTACCGGACGTGAGTCCGAGGTCCCTCGTATAGCGGCTAAAGCTACCAACATTTCTGAGAGGCCTGACAAGTCCTTATCGGTGAAGGCTGTTTCTCACCATTCCCGCTCTTGCGGCGACACCAGATCTGTTCCGGCAGTGCTGAGGTCCTTCCTGTGAAAGCTAATTTGGCAGTTGGTATGTCGCAGAACATTCCAGGCCTCATAGTACCGGCTCGGCCGAGGTTCCTTGTGTTAAGGCTAAAGTTAAGACCCCTGATCCATCGATGGGGACCCCTGCCTCACTTCCTCACGTGCTGCAGTTCCCCTCAGGTGATGACAAAATGGCGCCCATTCCCGCCATGACTGCGGCATCCATTTTGGGTTCTACCCCTACAACTACACCATCGGCCTCAGGTTTAGGGCTTGGTTCCGTGGGTGAACATAGAGTTCCTTGTGCGCATCCTTATCGGCCAGTTTCTGATTGGAACGCCCGGATGCCCCTTCCGCACAATGTTTTGTTGCCTGTGGGGTCGGCACCTTTGATTTTTGTCGATACATCGGGATATGGCCCGGTGTGGCAACCTTCCCCGTTACGTCCCTGGAATTATCCTCATCATGAGAGGCCTCCTCCGGTTCCAAAACAGTCCCCGGAGGACGCCTTTGTCGGCAAATTTCAGACGCTTATGCGTACTGACCCCAAGAGGGAATATTTCGAAGGGCTTTTAGGGAGATATGTCCACCCATGTCTCCGGCTCCACCCGTTCCTCCGGTGGTTCCGCCGGTGCCTCCCTTGCCTATGGTGCCTTCCCCGACTCTTCTGCCTTTGCCCCCATTGTCCCCCGTGGACAAGGCAGTGCCCAACACGGCTCAGCAGGATCCTGACCTGTCGGATGACGCGCAAGGCGATCAGGACAACAAGGACCTGCCCCGCTCTATTAGAGCTTTTCATGACCGGGTACTGGACATGATGTGCTTCTTAGATGTTCCGGTGCCCAAGGCACCCGCTCCGCAGGAGGGCGTGCTTTCTGGGGCGTTCACCCTGTCTCCTTTGGAGCATACCGGCCTGTTCTTGCAGAAGGACGTTCTGGCCGAGGTCCACAGGGTCTGCGAAAAGCCACACTCTGGACTTTTCGTCAATAAGAAAATTGACGCGAGATACAGGCTGCATTCTTCAGAAGAGGTGGCCCTGTCGTCTTGTCCGCCCCCCTCCTCCACAGTGGTGGCTGCGGCCACTTTGCAGTCCAGGCCTGCAGCATCCTCTTCCACGACAGCTACTCAGGCCCTGGGAAAGGAGGACAAGCTCCTTGACTCCCTTGGGAGAAAAATCTTTGCCAACTCGGCCTTGCAGCTCAGGCAGGCCAATGCCGAACTGGTGTTAGCGGGGGCTAATATGCGGATGTGCAAAGGTCTGTCGGAGTTTGAGGAGTTCATCCCGGTCGAGAAGCTGGAAGACGTTAAGGGGGGATTATCCGACGCCAGGATCTTGGCCCAGGATCTCCTGGAGGCTGCGGCTCATCACGTAGACACCTCGGCTTGGGGCCTAATGCTGGGGGTTGATACCTCACGGCAGGCGTGGCTGCATGCCACTAAATTCTCAAAGGTGTTGGACCTTCCGTTCGATGGTAAGGAGCTCTTTCATTCTACAACAGAGCTAGAGCTCACCAAGACAAAGGATAGCACTCAGACAACTAAGTTCTTGTCGGTCCTTGTTAAGACCCCTTTCAAAACACAGAGACCGTTTTCGCAAAGTCGACCCTCCTCTGGCTTTAGGGGCTTCCTCGACCGGAAATCTCGCAAAGTGGACACCCCTTCGGGGAATAACCGCTGTAGGCAACAACGGACCCGGTTTTTCTCCCGCTCCTCAACCTCCTCCTCAGGTTCAGGTGGCACCACCACCGAAAAGCCTAATAAATGAGGGTTCTCCGCGCTCGCACGAGACCTCGGTGGGAGGACGCATTGCGTCTCATTGGGAGGCGTGGCAGACCATCACCGAAGACAGATGGGTCTTGTCTGTCGCTCGGGCGGGCTTCCGCTTACCCCTACCCCATTCCCCACCCTTCAACCCTCCTTTTTAGCTGTCGGGCTCGCCCTCCCTCAAAGCCGTGGTTCAGAAACTTATGGACCTCAGAGCTGTGGAACCCGTTGCCCAAGGAGAGCGAGGGAAGGGTTTCTACTCCCGGCTGTTTACAGTGCCCAAACCCGAACCAGGCTGGCCTGCGCACAATCCTAGACCTTTCCCAGTTCAATCTTTTCCTACCCCAAGAGAAATTCAAGATGATCACGCCCAGCCAGATACGGTCCTCCTTGTAGATGGGCGATTGGCTCAGTGTGGTGGATCTTCAGGATGCGTACATGCATATTCTGATTTGGAATCCACACAGGAGATATCTTTGTTTCTCTTTGGGAGAGGAGCACTTCCAGTTTCGAGTGCTTCCTTTTGGCCTCAACTCAGCGCTGCGTGTCTTCACGAAGATGATGACGGTGATTGCGGCCTATCTTCGCCTGCAGGGTATCCATGTATATCCGTATTTGGACGACTGCCTCTTACGCAGCCCTTGTTCGTTTGGAAGCAGTGGGCAATCTTCAGTCCCTCCTTCAGCTCCTGTTCCATCTTGGGCTGTCAGTGAGCTGGCGGAAATCTTCCATGTCAGTCTCGCAGGACTTGATTTTCCTGGGTTTTTGCTGGAACACGGACCTGGAATGGTGGTCATCTCTCAGCAACCTGTCGGTGGGTGCAGGGTTTCAGGACCCAGCCCCTACGGTGACGATCACGACGGACTCCTCCTCCAGGGGTGGGGTGCGACGCTAAATCTTCTTCAGGTCTCGGATCTCTGGTTGCCTCAGGACAAGCACCTCCACATAAATCATTTAGAGCTTCTGGCGATCTTCCTAGCGCTCAGGGCGTTCAGACCGATCATAGCCAACAAGGTGGTCCACATACGCACAGACAATGTGGTGTCGATGTATTACAACAACAAGCAAGGGGGAACCAAGTCTCCCCCCCTCGTGGACCTGTCTATCCAGATTTGGGAGTGGGCTGTGCTTCATGGCGTTTGGCTGTTTCCAGTGCACATTCAGGGCCAGCTGAATGTCACAGCAGATGCCCTCAGCTGGCAGACAGTGGTCAGCTATGAGTGGGAGTTGAAGGCGGAGGTCCTCTCATGGATTTTCTTGTGTTGGGGCACGCGGGAGGTGGACCTCTTCGCTACAGCGGTAAACAAGAAGCTTCCTCAGTATGCCTCCAGAGGGGCTGGGAGCCTCCTCTCTGGGGGACGCTCTCGAGATTCCATGGCACAACATGAGAGCTTACGCCTTCCCGCCTCTGCCTCTAGTCCATCGAGCAATTTGGAAGCTGAGGAACTCGGTGAACTGTTCCCTTCTACTCATAGCCCCATGGTGGCCGGCCAGGTTTTGGTTCTCAGAACTTCAACACCTGTCGGTGTATCCGCCGATCAGGTTACCAGTGACCCCCGATCTTCTTCATCAGGGGGAACAGCGGATGTGGCACCCATCCCCATAATCGCTCAGCTTGGCGGCATGGTGCCTGAGTTCAAGTCTTTAGAACATCTTAACTTGTCTGCGGATAACATGCGTATTATCCAGGCAGCCAGGAAACCCTTGACTAGATCCCAATACAAAAGTAAATGGCTTAGGTTCTGTCATTGGTGTTTGGAAAAACGGTTGGACCCAAGGGGGGCTATGATTGCCACGGTGCTGTCCTTCGTATCCTTCCTAGCAGAGTCAGGAGTTCACGTTCTGTCATGCAGAACTTACCTTTCAGCGGTCTCCGCTTATCTTTCGACGGACCAATGTTCTTACTCTGTGTGTAACCCAGTGGTTAAGAGGCATTTTGCAGGCTTGACACGCCTCTATCCTCCAATTCGTAGTCCGCACCCGCCGTGGGACCTAAATGTAGTCCTGACGGCGTTGTGCCATAAGCCTTTTGAACCAATGGCCACGGTGGACCTTAAGTACCTATCCTGGAAGGTGTCCTTTGTGGTTGCCGTTACGACAGCAAGGCGGGTCAGTGAGCTCCAGGCCTTGTCGGTGGAGCATCCCTTTTTGGTCTTTCACAAGAATATGGTAGTCCTACAGACGAATCCTGCCTTCCTGCCGAAGGTGGTTAACTGAATTCCATCTGAATCAGTCGATCTCCCTGCCTGTCTTTTTTTTCTGAACCCTACCTCAGAGGCAGAAAGGGTTCTGCATTGTCTCGATGTAAGAAGGGCTCTTAAGTTCTATCTGGACAGAACTTCCGATCTTAGGAGTTCCTCTCAACTGTTTCTGACTTTTGGTAACCCTCAGGGTAAGCAGGCATCTAAGGCGACTATTTCTCGGTGGATTGCCGCCTGCATTACGGAGTCTTTCACCGTTCAAGGGCTGTAACCTCCTAAGGGTATTCATGCACACCTCGTGCAGGGCAAGGCAGCTGCGGTTGCTTTTCAGAAATATGTCCTCTGGGAGTCCATCGCTAGGGCAGCTACTTGGGCCTCCCCATCTGCGTTTTGTAAGCATTATTGTCTTGACATGAACTCAAGAGCTGATGCTCAGTTTGGTCAGGCTGTGCTGAAGAACCTTTTTCAGTAAGGGGTATTTCCATCCACCCTTAGTTCCTGTTAGGAGTGCTTGGGAATCTCCCATAAGTATGGAGGAAAGGGGACGGGAGTAGGAGTATAACCAGGTTACTCACCGTAGTGACCACCTTACTCCTAGTCCATAATCCCCTTTCCTCCATACGCCCGCCCGCCGTCCCCTCTAATAAGGCTCCTCTGTCATTACTAATAGGTCTCTGACCTGGTGATAGAAAAGGACTGATGGGCGATGCGCGGGGTGGAGCCAAGGTGGGCAGGGTTACGGCCGCATGCCGGGCCCCGCGCAAGAAAGAGAGGAAGGACACATTTTTTAAAACAATTTTTGGATGCTTTTTACAAAGTGCTCCGGTCCCCGCCCACAGGACGGAGAGATGTCCCCTAAGTATGGAGGAAAGGGGACTATGGACTAGGAGTAAGGTGGTCACTACGGCGAGTAACCTGGTTATTCTCTGGCAGAATGATGGACCTTTTTCAGGTGCCGACAAAGGTCACCCAGGATCTTCTATGTTGGGCCACCCAAGAGAATGATATGAGAGGAGAACCTTTTTGGCAAGCATGGCCGGAGATGACAGTTGTGACCGATGCCTCCCTCACAGGATGTGGAGTGCACATGAAAGATCTTTCAGTAAGCAGACACTGGTCTTAGTTTGAGTCCAGACTCCATATCGACCTTTTGGAGCTGAGGGCAATCAGACTCGCCCTGGTGGACTTCCTGCCCTCTATACTGGGCAATGGTGGCTTGATAATGATGGACAACACAGCGGCATGCACTACGTCAACAAGAGAGGGGTTGTAGGGTCGCTGCTCTTGTCCAGAGAGGCAATGCAGCTCTGCTTTTGGGCACTGAGAGAAAGAATGTCTCTTCTGGAAGTTCATCTAGCCGGAGAAGAAAACACAGCAGCGGATGCTCTGAGCAGGCAGAGTATGATCTCCCATGAGTCGCAGCTAAATCATTGCCCTTACATTTGTGTCCAGTGAGGATGCTTACATTAAAGACAGCCTTTTTAGTAGCTATCGTGTATGCCTGCAGGGTAAGTGAGCTACAAGCCCTGTCTTCAAAGCCTCCTTTCACATCCTTTTTCAAGGACAAAGTATTTTGATATTCTTTTCTTCTGAAAGTTGTGTCCGAGTTCCACCTTTCACAACATATAGTATTACCAACCTTTTATCCTCCTCCTTACACATCAAAAGAGGAGGACAGACTCCATTGTGTGCACCCTAGAAATGTACTAAGTTACCATATCTTTCACGGATAGCAAATGCTCACCAGGCTGACCAGTTTTTCATCGGAAACGCTGGAAAGAGATTAGGATTAGCTGTCACAAAACAAACAATTCCCAGATGGATTGTCATGTGTATAACAGACTACTCTTTTGGCAGGAAATGATTTGCATGAAGGTTTGAAGGTGCATTCCAGGGTGGCTGCTTCCTGGGCTCTAGAAAGAGGAGTGCCAGTGCAGGACATCTGCAGAGTGGCAACCTGGTCGTCCCTTCATACATTCAGTACATTTTACTGTATAGACTCTTTATCAGAAGGAGAGGCCAAATTTGGCAAAGCCGTCCTTCAAGTGTATCAAAGATGAGGAATACGTGGGAGGACAGTGTTAGGCAGAATCCTGTGCAGTTCCCTTGGGGAGCACTGCAAAAAGATTAAGACTACAGGAGTAAGCAGTAAACCCAATCGGTAGCAGTCTGCACCACCCAGATTTACCTGGTAGCTGTGGCTGAGTAGTCAGACCTCTCTCAAGAAGAGTAGGGCAGTATGTAGAGTATACACAATAGGGCTAAAAACACAGTAGAGCAAACAAACACTGACCAGAGCTTTGTATCAAAAGTATAGAGTTATTTATTAAAAACACACTTCAAGCAATACACTACCACTCTCAATGAAAAGTAAGTTAAAACACAATCAGGTAAAGTATACACACCTCCCTTGATAACTATCAGACAAGTCAGGGTTAAAGCACTTCTATTTGTTAAGACAGAAGTGAGCGCTTAGCCTAGATGGCACTCCAATAGTTAAGATTAAAAGGGAGAGAAAAGACAGAGCATAGAATAAAACAGTTCCCAACACTTTTAAGAGTTCAGAGCAAGGGAGAAAAGGCAGGTTACACTGTAGAGCCAAAGTTCATAGGCCAGGCCCACTTTAAATGGAGCAAAGCGAAATGTGCCCGAGATCACAGTTTAAGTTGCACTAAAAGTCTTTGCAGAGTGTTCAAAAGAGGTTGGTTTAGTTCAAGAAACCAAGTTAGAAGGTCGGGGGCCAACCCAGTGTAGAAAGCCAAGGATTTAAGGGTCACCTTTAGCAATCTGTAGAAAGGGAGGCCAGGCAGGACACAGTACCTTATGCACAAAACGAAGATTCCCACTGCTTCTTTGGTCAGGTGGGTTTCCTGCAGGCTCTGGTGTCCACCACTCAACTCACTTTTATGAGAGGAGGTAGACTGGAGGGTCCAGCGCCACACTGGACGGTAGATAGCAGCAGAGTTAAGCGTCGGAAAAAGGCTCCGGTCCTCTAAGTGCGGTCTGGGGTCTCTCCCACTGGCTATCCGGCGATGGCAAGACGTTACCAAAGGTCGACCAGGGTGAAGAGGGTCCAGGCACTGAGTAAGCTGATTGGTCCAACCAACTTAAAAGTTTGAAGATCAGGGTAAAGAGCTTCGGTCGTTGGAGATCAGGAATTCGAACCTGCATCAGGGCTCCACCGGTGTTGATGTCGTCTGCAGCTGTCCTCGTCGGGTCTTTTGATCCTGTGGCGACTCTCTCGTTCCAATCCCAAATGGTGGGTATTTATGCTAAATTCCCCCATTCAGACAGCCTGGCTCTCAATCATTCAGCAGGGGGTCACTGTCCAGGCCGGACAGTGCCCCAACCAATCACACCAAAGTGCGACTTGGTTCCTAAGGGAACCAAGGGCAGGGGGTCTCAAACCCCTCCCTCATATCCTGCCTACTGTAGACTTCCAGGCGCCTTTGGCAGGGCTTCTGTTCAGAAGCCTGCCAAAAACGGCAAACAAAGAAAACCAAAGTGAGTGAAACTCACGAAGGGAGACTCGAGAAGGAACCCCTAGTAAAGAAAATGCGAAAAACCAAACCGGAGTAAAGTTATTTACAATATAACCCGGCGGGGTTTAGGGTTAGAGCTAACATGTAGCTTTTACCGTTACAGCGTATAAATGCAATACGGTAATCAAAAAGAAAAGTAGTAGTACCACTGCCACCAGCCAATTCTTTAATTTATGGGTGCCAAATGCAAGTCAAAAAGAACTTCAGACAAAGGAGGCACAAAGTGACCCCTTCAGCACTTTATAAAAGATAGCGTGTGCTGAGTCTGCCAATTTGTAAAAAGCCTGATAAAGTTAATGGTAACTTTACCTTTGCTGGGGGACTGTAGTCAGCCCCAGCAATGGAGTCTTGGGAAGTTGAAAAGACAGCCCAGTGTCACTGCACTGAGGGTGCAGTGCGACACACTGCAAAAGATGATGCCCCCAGAGTTGGTTAGACTCTGCGTCCATGAAACACATAAAAGAACAACACTTACCACAAAAATGTAGGTAAGAGTGGGAATAAAAAGGGTCACACTCTTAACAGGGAATAAATAAACCCCTGAATTCCAGCAAAGCTGCTGAGGGACTCACTAGGTGAGGGAAATTAGCCAGTCACAATCCATTCAAAGAACAATTTTTTTACTCGTGGTAACCTTCTTTCGACTGGATGTTCCTCCCAAGTATTTATCATCACCCTCCCATCCTTCCCCTTTTACTTGCCTAGAATTTCCATGCCTTACACCTACCTTTTTTCGCAACGTCAAGAATGTCTCCTCCTATGGCAGAGCATGCAAATTAAAGGGGAAAAAACTAGAACTGAGGTAATGGTCAAAGCGCCTGCTTCATATACCACCTTCGACATCACAGCGAGGGATGATACGGAGGCCGTCGAGGGCCATGACTCGACTGTGCGTGCCGCTCGACCCTATGAGAAAAGAATTCCGAAGCGGGCTGCAAGCAGTCTTGAACATATCAAAGATGAGGAATACGTGGGAAGAACACCCAGTCGAAAGAAAGTAACGTGTTCTTCTCAGTAGTCTCTGGATCCTGTCAGTTTCTGGATTATAGCAGACAGCAGGTTCCTTGCAACTTTGTCTCTGTGCAGTCTAAACTTTTTTTAAGGCTTGGGCTTTTTGGCTTAGATACCTCTGGTTTTCTCGCATTATTATCTCGGCTAACAGACAAACTCTCGGAAAAGCTGTCCAGACTCCCTCAAATCAAGGTTGCTTGTACACACATTTGTACCTTGCCAAAGTACCTAGATTTCTGGTACAAATCCCCTCTATGTCTCAGTATCAGGGCTCACTGCCTGGGGACGGTTTAGCATATGCTTACATAAACGGCCTCTGAGAACATTGAGTCAGTCATAATCAGGTACCGCCAGTGATTCTAACCCATATAGAACTGCTGGGCAGAAGCACTGGATGTAACGTTTCCTAAGACCAGCAAAACTATAACCTACTGTCTGCTGCGCAAACCTATGAATCAAACTGCTAGCTGAGCAGCCCTCATAGACTTCACAGAGAGTAATTCAGGGTAACGTCCTGACAACCCTAGTTCCAGACCCAAATAAGTGTAACTAGTGACATATTCTATAACATTGTAGTCCATAACCAGAAATAGCTTATTTCCCAGGCAAGGAGAGTAAAACATGGCTTTAGATTTGTCATCATTTATCTCAAAATGATTCTCACAAGCATGTGTACCCAAAGCTTTTAATTGTCTTAACATCCCTGTGAATGCATGATAAAAAATTACCAGATCATCTGCATACATGAGTGGTCAGGCGGACCGTGCCCAATTTGGGGGGACAGTGAGCAACGGAAGTTCGGCCATGTACAGATTGAACAATAGGGGGGGGGCCAACAAGCAACCTTGTTAGACCCCCTGGTGGTAGTTATCCAGCCTGTACAATAGCTGAGGCCATCCAATCGGACCTGCACCCTTGTACGTGTATGCAGTTATGTCAAGATCCAGAGCAGATAGGCTGGCAACCCATCCCCTCAAGAATGTGCCAAAGTTGAGCCCAGTTTACTTTGTTGAAGGCTACAAGACAGTCAATGTAAATAACATAAAGGCCTGTGCCGTGTCTGTCATTTCCTTTTCTTATAAGGCTATCAACCAGGCACAAGTTGTGGGAGGTGGAGCATTCTTGGCAAAAACCTGTTTGAAAATCATAGAGGAGGTGAGGACGCTCAACCCATTTTTGGAGTTCGCGGAGGACAAAGGATGAGGAAGACTTCCCTGTCACATCTTACATGGACAGTATACAATAGTTTGAGGGTAGGGTACACAAACCCTTCTTGTAGACTGGAACCAAGATTGCAATTCACCAAGACTTGGGTATAATACGTGACTGGCCAACTCTCCTAAATAGTATCTGTAGAATGAAGGCCCACATTTCGCAGTCTTGCATGAGAACAATGTTTGCCAGCCCGTTAGGGCTAGGTGCCTTAGATCTTTTTAACTTCTCAATAGCAGTCAGGATGCAATCTCGATCCCAGTCCAAAGCTCAATCCACTTCAGATGTAGCATTCAGGCACCAAGACTTTGTGTCCTCATAATAAGAGGTGCACATATGCTCGGACCAGCACTCTACATTGATTGGATTAAGTAACTGCAAGTCCTTCTGCCCCCCTCTCTGCTCTAACGACCTGCCAAATAGACCTAGTAGAACTGCTCTTGAGTATCCTATACATTTACTGCCACTGGGCATTTTTTTCTGAGAGGTTCCACCATTTAATCCAATTTCTGTAGCAAGACCTTATCTTAATAACAGTTTTAGCCATAAGGGTCTTAGTGGATTCATTACATATTACCATTCTAATATCTCTATGCTTCCATCTTGTGGTGTCCCTAATGTTTTTATCAAAGAACCTACCTTTGGAATTGGCCGGAGGAGCAACAAAGTAGCCCACAAGTGAGCCAAATTTGGCAGACAACTGACAGAGCCAGTTTTCAAGCTCGTCCCCCGATAGCTAGAACAATTCAGATGTAATTTCCATGTCAATATTCGACTAATAGTTGGAGAACTTAACCAGGGTAGCCTCTGACCATGACGCATGATTTTCCAAGAGATTTTATCCAATTTTTGGGGAAGGTTTTGTCTCCAAGAGAAGAATTAAATAGACCCTAGTGTGGTTGCTCCAATCAAAAAGAGGTCACAGTTAGATTCCTTACGTTATTTAACAGACATTCAGATGATAACCAGTAGTATAATGTAGCAAGGGCCTTGCCATTGGTCCAAGTAGCCCCAACAGAAAGGTCCCCCGAAGTTTATTTATTTATTTATTGGATATTTGTAAGACACATATACAACAAATGGTGTTTCAAGGCGCGACAACACAAAAAAGAGGTGAATGGGGACAAGGGAGAAAGATACAATACCAAACCTACTAAGCCATGTGACATTCAGAACGTGCAAGTACTGAAAAAGAAGTGGGAGGGGAGGTGGAGAGAGGGGGAAGTGCCAGTCTCTACAAAAACATGGGCTAAGGAGGAAAGGGAAAATGGTGAAGCGGCGAGGTGCAAGTGCTAAGGCGGAGGCCAGCAGGCAAGTGCCCGGGAATGCAGGTGGGGGGTACTGGGTGGGGGGACTGGAGCCCTGTAGTACTCAATCCCAACCTCTTTAGGGCGGTCATATTCCCCACCCATCATCAACGGCTCAACAAAATCAAAATAATCAGAAGTCAACACCCTCAGAGGTAGAATTTGGTGAATTAGCTTGAGTAAGTCTGAACGGTTTAACCATTTATATTACTTAGATGATTGGTGGGCAATGGTATGCACTTTTTAGTCGTAGCCTCAAGGGCTGTGGGAAAGCCGGGTGAGAAGTTGGTCTTGATGTTAGCTTTATGTGTATCATCTAAGGATTGTATAGAATCATCGCTGGCTTCAATGCGTGGGGCCACCTCCACTGTGTTTCTAACACGGACCACTGGTGCACTGTCCTTGTCCAACCCGCTAGTCATGGTTGCCTTTGCTTTATTTTTCTAGTGATCTTGGTTGACTCTGAAATATAAGTAGAATTTAAGGGATCCACTTGCGTCAGCAGCATGACTTTTTTTGCCTTTGCCTCCCTCATGCCTTTTCTTTTAGCCCTTGTATGGGAGCGAGGGGTCCTCAGGCCCCCTCGCGTCGTACGCTCCTCAGTACAGAGCTTGGACCATGTGCCTCCGGTAGTGGGATTGCCGCTTGCCCTTATGTAAAGTTAACCACGGTTGACTGCTGCATAGATGGGACTACTGAGCAGGACACGGGGCATCCATCTTTTGTGCCCCCTTTCGACTCCATCTTGGGTAAACAGGCCTCACTGCGATAGTACAGCAATGCTCAGCTCCCCTTCCACCGCAGCAGCCAAGGACAGAGACTCACACACAAGGCGTAAAGGCAGCTGGCTGGCCCCCACCCTTGCACTCCCCTTGAGAAGGAAAGTTCTCCGCTTCCATTTCTCACGCCGAAGCCGGAGAAAGTTGCAACAAACAATATGATACAGTTTTCTTCCTCTGAGATCACTGCTCGCCTGAGAACCAGCATGTGAACCAGAATGAGCTAAGCACTTTCTGCTCGATTCATTCCCATAAACGTGCCAGCCACCCATCCCCATTAAGAACAATTTATTGCCATCTTGACCCTGCGCTCCCTGTATGGTATTTTCTTTCAAGTGCCAGACCCTCGCCTGTGCTGCGAAACCCACCCAACACACCCACTACTAACTTTAAGCATCTTACCACAATATATGTTTTTACTTATACTAATAGGTCTAAAAACTTAGCAGATATGTGAAACTCAGCTTGATTCTTTTACATGCACAATAAGGTCAAGGCCTCCAATTAAAGCCACAAATGACCCAATTGTACTGACAATAATTGTTATGTGTAACTTGTGTAGAAATATGAAAAGTAGCATAAATGTTTTAGATCATTTGTTATTTAGTGTTTTTGGAATGCAACATATTAGCTTAGGTAGTGACCACAGTGACTGGACCCTGACCTGCGTGGAGCGCAAGATATTTGACTTCCGTCATATCGTCAGCCACTCAGCCAACCAGAAGGAAGAGATGCCACCCACACCTACAGCACCATACCACCTGGCCAATTGGGTCCATTTAGCATTTTCTGTCAGAGTTACTTTAATCAATATATATATACAAGCACTGATGTAAAATGTTGGTGGGATTTTTTTGGGTTATTTCCTAGCTGGAGAAATAAACCATCCTTTGAACTCTTGCAGCCGGGTCTCAGTGCCTCTTTCCCCGACAAGGGGTTGTGTCGGCTATTTTATTTTCTCTCACACGTAGTAAGCCGGGGAAAGGCACCTACATTTTTGGTGACCCCCGCAACGTGATTTAGAGAGGTGCCTTGAGGCCTGCACCGTCCGGCAGCGAGATCCAGGGCGCCCCCCAGCAAAACCATCCCCTCCGCGGTTGACCAGACTGTGCACACCAAGAAGAAAGGATCAAGGGTTCCCGGTTGACAAATACCCGATCGAGAAGGCTGCTCGCCAAGGCAGGCCACGGCTTGGTTGGGGGACGGACCTGAGCGAGGTCCGGCCATGAGCGGCGACCCTCGGAGTACCTGACTGAACACGTGGAGTCCCGGTTGCAAAGACCCCAAAGGAAGGTAAGGGGAAATAAGGGAAGAAGGGAATTAGCGACAAAGGAAAGGTAGTTAAGAATAGGGTCTGCGTGAGTGACGGTGAGGCTTTTGTGATCTATACTTTATATGGCCATTAGGTGTTGTAAGAAGTGAGAAGAAGAGAAGTGGTATCCTAGCCCGTACGGGGTAGAAGGCGGCGCCGCATAGCATTTGTCCCGACCAAGTGCAGAATAGAGATAAAGAGAAAAATAGTAGGGGTCTCGAGTAGGCTTGGAGTAGTTTTAGAATATTCTTTTTCCGTGGAGGTAAGAAATCTTGAGACATAATAAAGGTGAAAGAGGTGGGGAGTGAATGCGAAATAGTAGGTAGAATAGGGAAGAAGAAAAGCCAGGGACAGTAACGGGGATAGGGAAAGAACAAACGCGGGCAGGCAGTGCATGTGTATGTTGCATGATTATATGTTTGTCGGTCTGCTTTTGTGTATATGTCTTGTTGAACACGCTAACGTATTTTCAGTACAAGTAATTTGAGATTGATATAAGACAAAGCAAAGAAATAAATTGTGAGAGGTGACCAGGTAACACCTCTCAAGAAAGCTAATGCGACATATGGTAATTGTGAGCATTGATAAAGAACATATTATTTCTACATATTGTAATTGACATAGCAAGTGAGAGGTGGGAAGAAATTCAAGGGTACCAGAATACACAAGAAAGGAAAAGAAACATTGCCATGGGGGGAGTAACACCACTGGCACATATTTGCCAGCACCTTCCACTATATAGCGACAGGATACAGAAGTATCACGATCAGTGGATCACTGAGATAAAAGGAGACGGGGTTACACCAATTTGGCCAGAAGGAGGGTCATTTGACAAAAGAGTGTTGGACCTATTATCAACACATTTACTAGCATGATACAAAGGGAAACAGTTACAGAACCGAAGAGAAGTATTAGATTTATGGCGAATGTTCGAAGAAGTTGCCCCCACGGCAGAGGTAGGTACAAGCCAAATGACAGAAAAGCAGAAGAAACCTGAAGAAGTAGGCGGGACACCAAAAGGGGAATGCTCAACAACTACAACCAAAAACGAAGTTACAAAAATCTATCCCTTAATGACTAGGCCAGCGGTAGGGTTTAGTGAACCCCTGTATATACCACCCACAGCCACTGCTCAGGGCGGTGCAACAGCCCCCGAACCTCCACCATATGACAAAGGAAGCCTGTATGGCCCCACAAGTGCACCTCCTGTGGACATAGCACGTTTAACAGGTGATTTAGAACGCTAGTTAGCACACGCACAAATGGAAATAACACAGTTAAGAGCTTTATGTGACAAAGGGCAAATGCTGCCAGGGGGAGGGGAGGTACCCCCGCTGTCACTGGCAGATCTCACACCCCCGATAGGGGCAGCAAGCAATGCAACCCCAGCAGCCTCGGTATCAGGGCAGTCTATAGCATCACAAGGGGCGTCATCGCAGCAGAGACAAGAACAAGAGTGGCAGTCAGGACAGTTCCTGTTCCAATTGAATAACAAACCAGTGAGAATGATACGCCCAGATACACCGGAGAGTCAACAAAGTGGAGATCAGGGTGAAAGACAAGGAAGTGAACCCAAGGAAAACTGGGAGGATAATAACGAGCTAGAGTCAGAAATAGAAGAAATATGGGATGATTTAGATGAATACGAAAAGGCAGCTACCGCAGAGGGTTCCCCACTGCCAAACTGCAGTTACCCAGACACACGGGGCCTCATTACAACCCAGGCGTTAAGGGTTTAACGGCGCCATCGGCGCCGTTAACCCTTAACGCCTGATTACCATTTTAACGCCTGCTTTTAGCAGGCGTTAAAATGCAAGGCGCTAACCCGCCTTGGTGCTAATTACGGCACCGTAATTTACGGTGCCGTAATTAGCGCCTTCCCCACTCCCATTATGCCCTATGGGGCAAAAATGGAATGGGGAAGGGTAAATGGGGAATGGGGATTTACCGCCCCACTCACCTTGGAATGGGGCGGTAAATCCGCCATCCACCATGGTGTAAACAGAGTTTACACCATGGTGGTAAAGTAGGGAACTTACCGCCTGGGTTGTAATGAGGCCCACTATCACCACCATTATGGCAAGGTAGATTAAGACAACGAACAGGGAGGACAGGGAACATACTGGTAAGTAAAACGAAAAAAGGGAGAACGAGCAAAACGGGAAAGAAACAGAAACTACAAATGCCACTGATACATAAAGGACCAGGTAGGCCAAACTATATCTCGTGGGCTCAAATGGACAAAACCAACCTATTAAAACTCCTCCCCACGCTGACGGGAGGGGCAGGTAAGTGGATACATGTATTTGAGAAGAACACGGCAGGCGTGCCGTTAGCTATAGGTGATGTAAAAAGCTTATTAGTATCAGCAATCGGGGACCAAGCAGACACAATCTGGGAAAGAGCAGGGTTCCCGGGAGTAACAATGAGCTGTGATCGACACGATGGATCACCATTCAACAATGTTCGAGCACAAGTGTGGGATGCATTGCGTCGTGCATTTCCAGACGTTCCAGATTTACATGCAGTGATGCAGTGCACGATGGAGGAGAATGAGGATCCTGCGCAATTCATTTTGCGAGTGCAAGACTTATGGAGAAGCGAAACTGGTACGGCATGGAATCAATCAACAGCTTTTATTCTATTTTATCATTAAAAAGGGGTTGCCGAAAGAGGTACAGAAGGCCTTGGACAAAATAGCTGGGATCGAAGCCAAAGGGTGGCCTGAAATTCAGAGCATAATTGTACACCACTGGAGGAGGATCAAAGAGAAGGAAAAGGAGGTCACGCAAAAGAGACTGACCGGCGAAGCAAAATTGGTACAGACGAAATTAGTGAAGGTTGCCGCCATTACTGCCAGCGTAACCGCAGACAGAGGAAACGAAGGAGAGGAAAACGCGGGAGGAAGGCCCGTTGTGATAGCAGCGCAGTGGGTTGGAGAGGACCAACAACAGTGGAATGGAGAGGAACAGCCATGCCAAGGATCACAGTGGCAGAACAGGCCGGCCCAAGGAAGAGGTGGGTACCGTGGGCAGAGGGGAGGATATGGAGGAATGGGAAACAGAGGGTATGGTGGGCAAGGTCCAAGAGGAGGACAACAGGGGTCGAGTTGGAATTGTGGAAGATGGGGACCAGATTGTAGAATGCGACCATCAGGGTATTTTCAAGGGCAGCAGCAACAGCCCATGAACAATGAACAGGAATGGGCCTGCCAACACCCAGGTAGCCCTTGTGGAGTTCCAATGGGGAGGGGGGGACAACAAGATCAGTACTGCTATGACCCCCAAATGCAACAAAGACAGCCAGACCCACAACAGCAGCAACAGCAGCAGCCACAACAGCAAAACGCACTACAGCCCATGGCAAGACAAAACCCAGTAGGGAACATAAACAATAACTCTTTTGCAGCAGCCGCAAATGGTGCCCCTGCACCATTCCGTGGCGTAACGGTCGTAGGTGACAACGTTTTTTCAGTGCCAGGTCAGCAAAGATACCAAGACTAGGACAGCCCACAGGGAGTACTAGCATGTCCAGTCCTATCCACCACACAAAGTGCAAATGAGGAACCACTAGTGGCGGCAGAGATAGGAAACAAGCAGTTTATCTTTATGGTAGACTCTGGAGCAGAAAAATCATGCCTCACAGAAGGGCGGTTTCAGCTCTCTGGAAGAAATTTGGAGACGCAGGGGTTCTCTGGGGCTATTTTAAAAGTTCCTTATACAAAAGATCTTGATGTAACAGTAGGGGGAAAAACAGTTTCTCGAGACTTTCTCAGTAAGTTAAACATGACCATAGCCTTTACTGAAAGAGGAATAGTGTGCTCGATGCCAGGAGTATGTCCCGTACGAGCACTCCTGATAATAAGCACGATTACAAAGGAAGTTGCAGTAAGAGGGATCCCCATTGACATGGACATGTTCGTCTATGGAATGCAGGTATTAGCCCAAGTAGTGCCTGAAATAACACAAAAAGAGTGGAGAATACCATCAGACTTCATATTCCGCCCAATCACACCAACAGATGTAGTGCCAGGCACAATTATATCTATAGACATTGAGGCAGTTCACGTTTCCAACAAACGCATTGTGGTCATAGGCCTGGACACGCAGGGACGCGAGTGGAGAAGTGTGATATGCATAGAGCCAAACATAATGCTGAAAGATATAACTGATGAAGAATTGTTTACTGATTACGAGGGGGGTGGAGAAATAATAATGGAAATAAGCATACCATGTGACATTATGATCCAATACAGAGATATATACAACCCACTCATGGCTAACATAAAGGCGCCACTGACAATATTTGAGGAAGACATGGCCAGGGTATAGGACCACACGATGTGGGATTGTTGCATCAGGTGACTCCCATAAAGATAAAACTGAAACCAGGTGCCCTCCCACCCAGAGTGAAACAATACCCAATATCCAAAGAAGCAGAGGAAGGTATTAGAGAAACAGTGAATGCACTCTTAAGCCAAGGTATCTTAATGCCATCAACTTCCCCATGCAACACAGCGATTTTTCCGATTCAAAAAGCGAAAGGAGGGGCGTGGAGAATGGTCCAGGACCTCCGCCCACTCAATGGCATCATCCAAAAAGAGTTCCCATTAGTGCCTAACTCGGCATCAATATTGTGCAGTATACCAAAAGAGGCAACTTGCTTCACTGTCATTGATCTGAAAAATAAAATGCCTTTTTCTCTGTGCCACTTGCACCAGAATCGCAGTACCTCACAGCTTTTACATTAGGAAATAGCAGATATGAACACCGCAGACTCCCACAGGGGTTTTGCGAGAGCCCAAGCATTTTTAACAGAGTACTGCTAGAAGACATCGGCAACATAGATGTAGGGAGCACCATTATACAGTATGTAGACGATTTACTCGTCTGCAGCAAAACAGAAGAAGAGTGTAGAGAAGACTCAATAACACAGATAGTATTGGCTGCCAACGGATACAAGGTGGACAAAGGAAAGTTACAATACTGCCTTGCAGACGTTGTATATCTCGGTCAGCAAATATCTAAAGATGGAAAGAGAATACTACCAGACAGAGCTGCTGCCATTCGACACATTATCATACCAAAAACAGTGAAGGACATGCAGACATTTCTTGGCATATGTAACTATTGCCGAGCGTGGATCCTCGATTACGCAGCATACACACGGCCAATGCTACAAGCACTGAAAGAAGCACAAAAGAACAGAGCCCCAATAAAATGGGCACAGGAGACAATTGCCCAATTCACTCGATTAAAAGACCTTAGTTCAGACGCCCGAGTTCTTGCAAATCCAGATTATGAAAGGGAATTTTTCCTGTATTCACACAGCAATGGAACACTAATGACAGCAGTATTGACACAAAAGACATCGCTAGGCCACAAACCATTAGCGTACTACAGTGGAATATTAGACCCAGTAATGCTTGCGAACAGGCCCTCGCTGCAGCGGCCTTCGCCATTGGAAAAAGTGCCACGATCGTAATGGGATGTTCAGTGACGCTATATGCGGAACACTCATTATTTGCTATCTTGGAAAGATCAAAATCTACTCTCACAACATAGAGAGCCTCTGCTTATGAAATAATAAAATCAAGTCCAAATGTACATGCGGTCAGATGCAAGACAGTGAACCCAGCGACATTCATTACAGAGCCATGCACAACTGAGGATTTACAGGAACACGATTGTAGCACGTATGAGGGAGAGGGCGATGACATTCCCAAAGCAAGAGAAAATGCCCTTACAGAAGGAGAAATCTATTTCATAGACGGGTCAGCATCCATAAACTCAGAAACAGGAGAGAAACATGTGGGGATGGCAGTAGTGTGCATGGAAGAAAACACATACGAAGTGATTGTTCAAAAGCGCCTCCCCTCACATTACTCTGCGCAAGCAGCCGAACTAACCGCACTAATCAGCGCGTTACACACAGCCAAAGATTGTGCCGTAACTATATATTCAGATTCAGTTTACGTCACCATCACAGTTCATTCAGGGCTATCACGCTGGTGAAGGAGAGGGTTCAGAAGAGCAGACGGGTCCCCCGTACAACATGCCACGTTACTAAATGAACTAATAGAAGCCTTAGCAGAGCCATCGATAGTAGCGGTGGTTAAATGCCAAGCCCATACCAATAACACAGACGCCGTCTCATATGGGGGACGCAGCAGCTGACGCAGCAGTGAAGGAAGCCTCGTACTTCAATAAGACACCAACATCAGAGTACATTGTAAAAACAACCACAGCAGAATCACCAGCAGAAGCATACAGTAACACGCCCATAGCACAATTGATAGAACTCCAGAGAAGGGCCCCACCGGAAGAGCAGGAGTTGTGGGGCAAGCGAGGATGTAAACAATCAGCCACAGAACTCATTTGGAGACAGGAAACGACAGGCAAGGTAGTGATGCCTGTAGAATTATTAGAAGTGGCGTTCCAACAACTGCATTTCCCAGCTCATGTTGCAAAACACATCGCCTCAGACATTCAGGAGGATTGGTTTGTTTTCAGTTTGCACTAATACTTGTCTAAATTAGTGATTGAATGTACCACATGCCAAACTTACAATTCAGGAATGACATTACGAACTGTGCGTGGCACTTTGCCACGCCCTACAGGTCCATTCAGAGAACTACATAACGACTACGCCGATATGGGAGAAAGATGTAATGGAGCGAGATACTTGATTGTGGTGGTATGCCCTTTTTCACGGTGGGTGGAAGTGGGTCCCTGTCCCCATCCTGATGCAAAATATGCTGGCAAGTTCCTTGTGCAAGAAGTATTCTCGCGGTGGGGAATCTGGGACGTGATCCGTTCATACAACAGCAGGCACTTTGTGGATGACCTCTTCAAAGAAGTAACCTCCCTTCTGGGGGTGAAACATAAACTATGTTCGATTTATCATCCAATGGCTAATGGAGTTGTGGAGAGGATCAACGGGCTGCCCAAAAGAAAATTATCGAAATTATGGAGCACGTTGAAAAAGAATTGGGTATATTGTCTGCCCCTAGCACTGCTCCAACTCAGAAATCAACCATGCAAGGATCATCATTTAAGCCCGCACGAAATCGTGACGGGGAGAAGAATGCACACGCCGCTCTCTCCTGTTAGGAGGGCGTCTGATGCACACAGGGCTGCCACAGTGCTAGGGGAAGAGTTTAAGGAATACCTAGCACAGCTAACGCACGCAGTACGCAGCATAGCTAAACAAATTGTTCCACCATTTACTGAAGATGTAGCAACAGACACCTCCATGCCAGCAGCAGATAGCCCGGAGGGGCCATTAATGCCAGGGGAATACATCTATGTTCGAAATTTTGTACGAAGGTGGAATTCACCAAGATTTCATGGTCCATACACAGTTGTGTACAGCACCCCAACTGCAGTTAAAGTGAAGGGGTTGAAATACTGGGTGCACCTCTGAGATGTGAGAAGGGCGTGCGGTGTTGCACTCCCCCAAAATGGAACAGACTGTGTGGATGCCATCGCTAACACGGTCTGAAATGATGAAAACTGCAACCAAGACAGGGAAAGAATAGCGAAAAAGCAAAATGTTTTTTTATATATTCTGTCTTCCTCTCTCTCTTTTTTCTTTTTAAATCTCATATAAATCGTGTTGTTTTTTCTATTTTTCTTCATTATTTTTATGATAAATGAAAAGAAATTGTTAAATGCCTAATTGAGCAAAGAGATGAAAAAGAATGAACAATTACAAATATGTTTCTTTTCATGATGACTTAACGAATTTGTCTCGCCCACGTAGGTTCAACATGAGCCAATGCGACGAAACGGCTGAGCAGGCTGAGATGTTAGATAGAAATAGAGATGGCACTAGGGCCAGTGGATTAAATAATGTAGAATGTGTTATAAAATATGCTGCCATACTATTTGCAATAATGATGTTTTATTTTATTTGGTATAACGTTGTTCTATTTGTGGCAAATGAAATGAACAAAGGGGAGAACGGGGCTAAAATGACAAAAACACGGTCTAAACTAATATGGACTGGAGCCACAACTATTTTGAAGGACACTTATACCACTGAATCGAATAGTATAAAGACAACGTCACCCTATGAACAATTGCATGTAAACAAAACTGCTATTCCATTGTTGAGTAATACTATGGTCAAGGAAATAGAGCTTGGGTGGAATGTAAATGATGATTACTATTGGTTGACTAACTCCAGAAATACAAGCATACACCCACACACGGCACCAGAAACCACTACTGAACACACACCTGTTACCATGAACAACATAGATGATGCATGGTCGCGAATATTCCCACTGCAATATCAACGGGTTGGTACCCAATTAAAAAACAAAAGGAGGAGAAAAAGGGGGGTGGAAAAAACAGATATGATATTTATCATAACCTGGGGTTAGATGAAATGGAGGACCCCCGACACCCTGACCAATCAAATAAATGGTATTCAGACATGAGCGCCGCAGCAAAGCAAGCAAGTAATGAAAGTTGCTACGTGTGCTCACTTATTCCTCATGCAACTGGAACCCCAAAAATGTTAATCCCACAGGAAGTACCCTTGTCTGAGGCCCAATGTTTGATTCATCTGATGCTGTGTAGAATAAAAAAGACATTTCAGGCACACACAGTCGCCATGGAAAAATTGGAAAACGAACAAACTTGCACCAGCAGACGTCAAGGAGTAATCAAGTGGCATGATGAAACAATTTAATGCAAAGCTGAGGGGCTTCGAGGGCTGCCAGATGAAACATACGAGTGGGCAAAAGAAACGTGCATCCCCATCTGGTCACAGCATATCACTAAGGTGACATGGGTCACACCCCTGGAGAGGCCCATAAAGAATCAAAAAGAAATACCGCGCAAACTTTGCTTCCATGGAGAAGGGAAGGTGAATATGGGAACCGTGCAGCAGTGCAATAAGACTTTAATAATGCCAGATATGAAAAAAGGCACCGCTGCATTAATGGACATATACTGGATCTGTGGCAAACAAGCCTACCTGCATCTCCCATCATCCTGGAGAGGCACTTGTGCCCTAGCCACACTTCACTCAGCATTAATGGTGATACCAGAGAGCCACGTTCAGTTTACAGTCAGGCCTTCGGCTGACAGTTCGACAGCAGGCCAATCGGCTGACACATCAGCAGCAGGGCAATCGGCTGAACCATCGACAGCGCCCGATGAGACAATCACTGAGCCCCCAGCATACAAACTATTGTCAGAAGAAACATTAAGAACCAAGTTGTCACGCAGCAAAAGATCCAACTATATTTCGTCCAAATCGTCAGAACTCCTTGCTGAGATCCCACAGCAGTACAAGCTTTTCTCATCTGCAGAAACATTCTTTGCATCATTTCTAGCACCAGGCGTTCAAGCAAGGGCAAACGCGAAATGCCTGCAGATAACACGCTGGGAGCTCATCCAGTTGGCTAACGACACTGAAGAAGGATTCAACATCATAAAAATAGAGCTCCGTGCATTGCGCCTGATGACGATGCAAAACAGATATGTCTTAGATCTTATCACGGCGATGGATGGTGGTGTTTGCAAAAAAATTGGGGGGGCGTGTTGCACGTTCGTACCAACTTCAGATGCTGATAACGGGACACTGTCACACGTGATAACAGCAGTGCATAATTTAGAAGAAAAAATGAGAGGAGAAGGTGGAGCAGACAACATCACGTGGTTCTACGATCTGTTCAGCTGGATACCATCATGGGTTAACAAAGCAGCGAAGATACTCATTCCCATTATTGTCTTTCTTCTCCTAATATTCTGTGTGTGCCAACTGGGACTAAGATGCTATGAAAATAATATGCCTAATTCAGCAATGATGATGGTAACAGTGGGCCGACAGACAACGGTGGCTACCATGATAGATGCCCAAGTACAAACTGGAGAATACACCACACCGCAGTATAGGGTGACTGCCATCTATAGGCAGTATGGGGACGTGGTCGATAATGTACATTACACTACCATTAAAGAACCAAAGAACATGCTGTGGTATAATGAGGTTTGGATAGATTTAGATGGGGATGGTGGAATATACTTAATGGTCACCCCAGAAGAATACGCAAGAAGAGGTAACAGCTTAAGAAGTGTGTGTAAAGCATGGATGCCAATAAAGGGTACACCTGCTTGTGATGAGGCCATGGCTGAAGCTGAGCGCTACTGAGGGGAGAATGGAAAGAACGAGATAAGTAGTTTGTTACTTTAGATGTAACGAAAGGGGGGAATGTATGGCAGCGAGGGGTCCTCAGGCCCCCTCGCGTCGTATGCTCCTCAGTACAGAGCTTGGAACATGCGCCTCCGGTAGTGGGATTGCCCCTTGCCCTTATGTAAAGTTAACCACGGTTGACTGCTGCATAGATGGGACTACTGAGCAGGACACGGGGCATCCATCTTTTGTGCCCCCTTTCAACTCCATCTTGGGTAAACAGGCCTAACTGCGATAGTACAGCAATGCTCAGCTCCCCTTCCACCGCAGCAGCCAAGGACAGAGACACACACACAAGGCGCGCAGGCAGCTGACTGGCCCCCACCCTTGCACTCCCCCTGCGAAGGAAAGTTCTGCGCTTCCATTTCTCACGCCGAAGCCGGAGAAATTTGCAACAAACAATATGATACAGTTTTCTTCCTCTGAGATCACTGCTCGCCTGAGAACCAGCATGTGAACCAGAATGAGCTAAGCACTTTCTGCTCGATTCATTCCCATAAACGTGCCAGCCATCCATCCCCATTAAGAACAATTTATTGCATCTTGACCCTGCGCTCCCTGTAAGGTATTTTCTTTCAAGTGCCAGACCCTCGCCTGTGCTGCGAAACCCATCCAACACACCCACTACTAACCTTAAGCATTTTACCACAATATATGTTTTTACTTATACTAATAGGTCTAAAAACTTAGCAGATATGTGAAACTCAGCTTGATTCTTTTACATGCACAATAAGGTCAAGGCCTCCAATTAAAGCCACGAATCACCCAATTGTACTGACAATAATTGTTATGTGTAACTTGTGTAGAAATATGAAAAGTAGCATACAATGTTTTAGATAATTTGTTATTTAGTGTTTTTCGAATGCAACATATTAGCTTAGGTAGTTACCACAGTGACCGGACCCTGACCTGCATGGAGCGCAAGATATTTGACGTCCGTCATCTCGTCAGCCACTCAGCCAACCAGAAGGAAGAGATGCCACCCACACCTAAAGCACCACACCGCCTGGCCAATCGGGTCCATTTAGCATTTTTTGTTAAAGTTATTTTAATCAATATATATACAAGCACTGATGTAAAATGTTGGTGGGAGTTTTTTTGGGTTATTTCCTAGCTGGAGAAATAAACCATCCTTTGAACTCTTGCAGCCGGGTCTCAGTGCCTCTTTCCCCGACAAGGGGTGGTGTCGGCTATTTTATTTTCTCTCACACATAGTAAGCCGGGGAAAGGCACCTACACCCTTCTCTGCTGTTTTCTAGTCAGAGATATTTTCTGTCAAACTGGCCTGAAGTCTCTATATCCACTAACTCTGTGGCCTACACCTTTAACAGGGATTTAGTTACTAGTGGGATGGATATAAGGCATCTATAAAACTATGATGGCTTTCTTATTCTCAGGCCAAGCAGTTTCTGCTGCCAGTAGATTAAAGTATGCTCTGTATGCTAGTAACCCTTTCTTGCCCTAGGCAGTTCCAGAGGTTCCAGGTGAGTGTCCTGCACCTTGTACTGAGTGTCAATTACTTGCTTGGAAGCGGTGGTTAAGGCGTCAAAATCGTATGAATCAGGGTTGTTCACTTAAAGTGGAGGGTTTGCCTATGTGGCCTTCAGGCCGGCCAAAGTGACAGAGAAAAAAAGCTTCCTTTGAAATTAAATGGAAAAATCTGCGGGCGGACATAAACATTGAGTTTACATTGTGGTCACCATGCAACCCCTGTGGGGGCACCAAAGGGTAAGGGGACAACAGAACCATCGTCTATTGCTAAGCTGAATAGGGTGATGATACACAAGGCACCAGAACAGCAGCTTGCTCCGGGTCAGATGCTGGTAATGGATGGAGGTGCTGCAGCAGGATTATCCATAAATCCATCATATGGAGGCAGAGGATGAGTGTGGTTCTGAATTGCATCCAGCTGTTCATTTAATGCAGCCTGCGCGCATGTTATATCAGCAAGCAGAGTGGCAATAGCATGAATGAGAGCTGAAATTGGATCAGAAACTGTCTCCATACCTGTTGCATCGGTGAGGGTGTAGGCTTCCCAGTCTGTCGTAATTTGAAGAGAAGCAGACCCTAGCACCATGCAATTACATCTTACCAGGCTAGGATCTGCTGGAGAACTGTCCCAGGCACCACTGAAGCCCCCAGAACTTTAAAGAGGGGAATCGAGGAGGTGGACTCCCACTTTTATGACACTCATTCTTAGTGACATTCAGGCTGGTGTTTTTGGGGGATGGGAACAAAACCATATGTACACAGCCCAGATGTGGTGTTAGAAGAAAATGCAGGTGGTTGCAATGACTGAAATCTCTAATTGGTCTTTAGAAGAATGAAAGGGATGACATATCTCCAGTGGCGTCACCAAGAATCAAATTTAGGGGGGCACAGAAGGGGCAATAGGCTAAAGTAGGGGGGCACCTATAAATAGGCGATGTGAATGCTTTTCCCAAATTGACATGGACGAAGCAGCCCAAAGAGACCCAGTGGAGGTAATCATTTTGCAGGAAAGTTGGATACAAAATAAGCATTAACAAACAATTCTGGTGGACAAATTAAATATTCTAATACTTATGATGCCAAGTGTCAACTGTAAGTACAATACCAACTATGAATGTCAGTATAAATGAACCCAGTTTTAATATTGTGCCAGGATGTCATGCAGTACACAGTGCTGGGTTTCGGAAGTGCAAGAATATAACAGAATTAGTTTGAAGGTGTTACCACCAACTCATAAATCACGGCGAATAAACTGAGGCACAGCAAATGGCAAATATCTTGCAATTCTACTCTAAGTCAAAGAACAACGACAAAAGTTCTTATCAATTTGTTGATAATATATTTACAACATCATGTGTGTATATCTACAATAAGAATTCATGCTCATTTTTAAACAAAAATTACTTTCTTCATTAAGTACAATACATAAACTTTATCATCAAATACAATTATTGCACAACTTTATGTTTTAGATTCACGACCTCTTCCAATATTTGAGGAGGAAATAATCAATGGATTTTTGTGTCATGATACTCTTCTCGTTTACGCGTTTCGGGTGTTTTACGCCCTTCTTCAGGTTTAAATATTGGAAATATTCCTAAGGGTACTCCTGCAATAAATAGGAAACTGAATCAATATTCAAGAGTTAATAATTAAATTAATTAATGTGATGTACTGAAAATGACTATGTGCTCCGATGTACTAACCTTCAGTATGGTGTCACGACTCGCTCCCTTCGCTCCCGTTCCCACCACTTGGGGGCATGATTTGGGGTTTATTCCCTACTGGACTTTTCCTCCGAACCTTATGCTACAGTGCTGTGATGAATTGGGAGCGCTAAATCCCTATTTTCCAAGCTACTTCCCTTCCGGATCCATTCCAGGTTTTTGGCAGCCAGCATGCTTCTTTAACCAAATGACTATGCTTCCCAGAATGCCTGGCCCACTGCTTCACCTCCACCCTTGTAGGACAAGGTTGGGTGGAGGATAGGCAACACCTGTGGCTGCAGGTGCAGCAGTCAGCACACCTGAGGCGTGTGCTCGTTAAGCAGCTTTAAAAGCCTCAGTCTTACTTCAGTCCAGCGCTGGTCATCGTTTGCAGTGTTCCTGTTGTGACTAGTCCCTTGTTCCTTGTTCCTTGCCTTTGTACCTAGTTCCTAGTTCCTGTTTTCTTGTTCCTCCGCCCTGAATCTCGGATTCATGCGCTAATTGATTTCTGCTCCCTTGATTCCCTTTTTGTCTTCCTCTGTTTGCAGGCAGCATTTCTCAGTGCTTTCCCTTTTTAGATGCAGCCCAGTTTGTCTGTGTTCTATATTTCTTTGACTCTGTCCTTTGCTGCTGTAAACCCGTATGCCTTAGCCTTCCTCTTAGATTAGCTTCCTGTCTTTTCCTTGGAGGGGTAGGGAGAAGTTTGCATTGGTTATTTCGTTTTTTCCCTGCTCCTGATCCTTACTTTCTATTGGTATCCATTCCATGTTTTCCATTGCACTTCTGCATTTATTTCCCATTTGATTATTAGGTGTGGTGTGCGGTTGTAGCTAGCTCCTGTGTGAATGCTTATGTTTTCCTCACTAATTTGTAATCACTATTCCAATTTAGGTATTTAGTTTTCCTCCCATTGCTGTTCTAGCCTTTCTGGGTCCCAGTTTCATCAACAGGATTCGTGGGCTAGCTGACATTCAAGAGGTTTATCTCGTCCTCGTGAGTACAGTTCTTTAGTTCCCTTATTTAATACCATCAAGAGTGTTAGTTCACAGATCCTGTCATTGCTTGCCCTCCACGTGGGTTTAGCGCTGTCAGTACCTGTAACAGCAATTGGGGGTAAGGCGCTTGCCGACTTTCCTCGCGGTCAGGTGCTTACCCCACATCCCTTTTCATATATTGGTTTTGTTGTCACACTCTATTTGCACTCCTGGGTTCTAGCATACATGAGTCGTTGTTCCTGTGTGCACGTAGTTTAATTCGAAGCTATTCTCTGTGTGATTTAGTGCACATTTCCCTTGCCATATTCGCTGCCTTTGTACTCGCCTGACTAATCCTGACAGAATGACCAGCCCAAAATTCCCATTGAATATGGCAAGTTTAAGAAAGAAAGGCAGCAAGGCCTCTAACAAGTTTGTACAGAAAGCTTCCCCTACATTTACCTGTGACAATCAAATCACTAGTCCTGACTTAAATGAACTCCTTGTCACGAATGGGCATTTACGTGCAAAGTATTTTTCCCATAGGATGGCACATCCTACATTGCCTGATCCTAGTTCTATCTTTTGTTTTGATCCCGATTCTATGTCAGCGCAAGCCTTAGCCGCAGAAAACAACACACTGTTAGACTTATTATACAAGAGTACCTCTGTTGTTGAACCCCATGATTCCAGTTGTGCTTCACCTCAGATAGAACAGTTTCATGGTACAAACATAAAGAATGGAGTGGTTCCATGCATAACTTCTGTTTTCTACCCTCAGTCTAAAGCATACTCCTTTGCACAGGTACATACTGTAGTCCCTAATGCCAAGAGGTCTAATGTCAATAGTTTGCTTAAGGGAAACACAGACCAAATTGGTAAGAGAAACTATAAATCACAGAACCTGCAAGCAGTAGAGGACAATGTACAATCGGTGCACATCCAGATTGCTAGTGCAGGATCCAGCCCTGATGCCACTATGCCTCCCCCTGTGCCTACTGATAGTGATGTACAGTTAATGCAGGGCATGCTAAGAGCTAAGCTTGAGGAGTTAAGACAAGAATTCATTTCTTTACAAGAGGAGAATAAAACCTTGCACTCTTTACTGAATACACCTCAGACTTTATCTGTTGATGTTGAGGAAGTGAACACTGTTCAGCCCCTGAGTGCAGAGACTTTGGTAAACCATGATATTTGTCAATATGTTAGATCTATTGGGAGTGAAGGTCTTTCGTCTAGCACAGCGCTTAATCTGGGCACAGTTTCTAACAATTGTTCTGCTGTTTGTCAGGGATTGAAGTTAGCTGAAGATTTACAAGCCACTCCTTTACCTAAAATTTCCTGTGTAGCAGTTTGTCATAATTCTGAGCTAGCACACATACAAGCTTCTGATTTCCAAACACAATCCACAATGGTGGCATACACAGATTCAGTCACTTCAGTAGGCTTAGGCCCTGCTCTTGATACAGCTGCTGAGACTGAAGTAGATGTTAAAGCTGATGTGGAAAACGATGTTACCTCTGGGTTCACTCTTCCTTCTGCCAATTCTGATCAATACGAACAGTCAGAGACAGTACAGATTTCATGTTCTGATGGACTCATTCCACAGTATACAGAACCAAAAAACCGGCAGGCGATTCCTGAACTGTTGATTGTTAATCTGCCTCTTTCAGAAGCTAAAACAGAGGAATGGACAATTGACGAAATCCTGATTAACAGAGACTTTACTATGGTGATTCCACTGGTTGATTTTGACTTCTACAAAGAAAGAGACTCTGTGTCACCCACTAAAGAAAGGGACTGCAAGGGTACAGCTCAGTCTTTGGTTACTGGTGCCAAGGAGTCTACTGCCCTAAAGGTGCCCTCCATTCCTGAGCCACCAATGTGTCTGTCAACTTCTGAGACTTCTGTCTGTCCTCCTACAACCATTGACTCTTCTATGATCCAATCCACAGCCCTGCAGTCATCTTTGGCACACGTGTCTTCAACCAATGAACCGCTGCCATGTCTGCCATTTACTAAAGAGCCAGTCCCAAAGACCTGGACATGTTTGTATCCAGCAACCGAGATTGCTTCAGCTTGCATGCCTTCAGCCTCAAGGTTTCCCCTGGCCTGCCTGTCTTCAGCTACAGTGACTCATCCTGCAGATCATCCTTCAGCTTTAGAGCCTCCGGTAGTCCATCAAAAGGGCATGTCTTCAGTCCCGGAGTATACTGAGTATTTGCCTTCAGTTCATGAGACGCCTGTATCCTGCTTAGCCTCGCTGCCAATATCAGAGGTATACCTGTCTACACCATCAGATCCTGCTGTATTTTCTTCTGCTCCAGCGATTCCTCCTGAATCCCAACCATTTACTGTCGATGAACGTCTAGCTTGCCTTTCTTTTGCTTCAGGAGGAGCACCAGAATGCCTGCCTTTTCCACAAGACGATTCTCCCAACTGCTTCACTTTAGCATCAGAGCCTCCTAAAAATGCAGCATCAGAGTTTGAGACTTTTGCCAGCTCCTGCTTCAGAGTCATCAAGCTGGACCAAGTGGTGAGTCAGAACCACTCACCTGGGTGTGCACAGGGGGTGGTGCAGACCGGCGTATTACCTACAGGACTTGTGCAACAGAATTCCGCCAAGAAGCACCAGTTGGGTGCTAGTAGCCAAAGGAAGGAAATGACTGCTGCAGTTCAAAATGTGTCTGTTATTGCTCCTTCTGCGAGTGTGCCTGAAATACCAAGTACTGCGTCTATCACTCCTATCAGTATGCCAAACGTACCTGCTGTTGTATCCCACGTGCAACAAGGTGGTTACACGACTGTCACCAGGAGTACCAGCCTTGTACAACCCATTGGACTTTCAGGTCTCCAAGGCGTAGAACATGTGCAGTCAAACCTTAGTCACTTTCAACCACAAGCCTTTTCCCAGATGGATGACAGAAGAAAATCTGAACCTCTACCTCAGCCGCCACCTTCTCTAATGGCTGAACATAAACCTTTCCTGAAGCCAGCAATTTCCTCACCTCTCGCATGTCCACTCTCGGCAGAAAGGCTAACAGGGCTTCTACAATTGTCTAAGGCATGTTGCACCAGCCTGCCTCCCTCCTCAAAGACTTATAAGTGTCCACTCCCAGTGACTGAGCTTCCTGGACCTTCCAACTCTGCTTCAGGTCCTGCAAGTCCTTCATGCCTTTCTTCGAACCATGAGTCTCTTCCTTACCAGAAGCCACCGTTTCCATCAGTGCCACCTCCAAAGACAAAACGCTCCTATCATGGAAGTCCATCTGCCTTTGCCCACAGGCCACCATTTCCATCAGTGCCACCTCCAAAGAAAAAGCACTCCCATCATGGAAAGAAGATGTCTCGTGCGGGTGGCGGGCACCAGAAGACGGCCGTGGGAGGGGGTATACTGTCACGACTCGCTCCCTTCGCTCCCGTTTCCACCACTTGGGGGCATGATTTGGGGTTTATTCCCTACTGGACTTTTCCTCCGAACCTTATGCTACAGTGCTGTGATGAATTGGGAGCGCTAAATCCCTATTTTCCAAGCTACTTCCCTTCCGGATCCATTCCAGGTTTTTGGCAGCCAGCATGCTTCTTTAACCAAATGACTATGCTTCCCAGAATGCCTGGCCCACTGCTTCACCTCCACCCTTGCAGGACAAGGTTGGGTGGAGGATAGGAAACACCTGTGGCTGCAGGTGCAGCAGTCAGCACACCTGAGGCGTGTGCTCGTTAAGCAGCTTTAAAAGCCTCAGTCTTACTTCAGTCCAGCGCTGGTCATCGTTTGCAGTGTTCCTGTTGTGACTAGTCCCTTGTTCCTTGTTCCTTGCCTTTGTACCTAGTTCCTAGTTCCTGTTTTCTTGTTCCTCCGCCCTGAATCTCGGATTCATGCGCTAATTGATTTCTGCTCCCTTGATTCCCTTTTTGTCTTCCTCTGTTTGCAGGCAGCATTTCTCAGTGCTTTCCCTTTTTAGATGCAGCCCAGTTTGTCTGTGTTCTATATTTCTTTGACTCTGTCCTTTGCTGCTGTAAACCTGTATGCCTTAGCCTTCCTCTTAGATTAGCTTCCTGTCTTTTCCTTGGAGGGGTAGGGAGAAGTTTGCATTGGTTATTTCGTTTTTTCCCTGCTCCTGATACTTACTTTCTATTGGGATCCATTCCATGTTTTCCATTGCACTTCTGCATTTATTTCCCATTTGATTATTAGGTGTGGTGTGCGGTTGTAGCTAGCTCCTGTGTGAATGCTTATGTTTTCCTCACTAATTTGTAATCACTATTCCAACTTAGGTATTTAGTTTTCCTCCCATTGCTGTTCTAGCCGGTGTTCATTAAGCGTTTCCCAACTGTTGACCTGCGAATATGCAATACATTTCTATTGGTGGTTATGTAGTTTCTTATGTGTGAGCAATACTTGTATTTATAGCCATACTCGCTTCCTACCTGTATGCCTGAGTCCAGTGATCGCGGCGACGTGTATATGTAGTTATTAGCTATCGGTAAGAAAAATCGCTTCTCTGTTCGATTCACAGACGCTCCCTGTGTATTAAAGTTACATGAATACAATGTAATAACTATGTGTATCCGTCATCTGGTACTATTAATATAATTAAGTAGTTGTGTAGATTACCTGTATTAAGTAATCCTAACGCTGTAATGTGGACACTCGGTTGAGCAGCTCCTCTCACTAGTTCCGGGTTTCTGTTGCTAAGCAACAGGGAACCATGTTAAGACCGTGTTGGCCTTCTACTATGTTAGTGGCTCCCTATTTGGCGTCTATGACATGGGAGCCATTATAGAGTGGTTCCCCTGTTAACTGAATGTATTGTGTGGTCCGCATGGACTGCCCTCTCTTGTTGTATAATTTGGGTATTTTACCACACTTTTATGACGAATGGTTCCTACTCAAATATTAGACTCACAATCTGAAATTTTATGTACAATTGATAACATGTCCTGGATTAGTTAACCGTGATCTTTAATTCACCAAAGTACCAGTGTATTATTAGAAATTGTATTCACACATATTCGTTTTGCTACCCTAGATTCATTCTACATATGATATGCCACTGAAAATTCCCTCGTGACCGAGCACTTGACTCCTGGAAAATAAAGGGTTCTATTGCATATTTGATCAGTCAATGCCACAGTTTTAGTGTATTAACATGTTCTTGAGGGCACGGTTAGTTGTATTTTACCTGATATATACAGAGTTTCATCCCTCAACTCTTTGTCTGTTCCAAACCTCATAAATAGTAACTCAGGTCCCAATCAGTATTCATGCCACGAGGGTACATCGTGTCTAATTTCTCGATCCAAAATATCTCTCTCTGTTGTAGCAATTGGGTCAGATTGCCTCCCTCCTTGGAAGTTTTACTGATTCCAGGATCACAAATTTAATTTGTGCAATAGTGTGTTTTTCTGCCATAAAATGCTGTGCTACTGGTGACTTAGTGGATAACTTCCTTATGTTAGACTTATGTTCACCCCATCTGATTTTCGCTTTTCTGCTCGTTAGTCCACCATAATATAAACCACATGGACATTTGAATCCATAAATTACGTTCTTACTGTCACACGTAGATGTGTGTTTTAATGCGATTTTACGTCCATTATGTGGGTGACAAATGTAGTCACCTCTCAGGATATTATTGCAACAATTACTGTTATTACACAGTATTGTGCCCTTATAGTTTCTTTAGAGTGGTTTTATGCGTGAAGTCGGACTTGATCAAATGATCTCTAAGAGACCTGCTTTTACTGTGTGCAAATAGGGGTAATTCTGGAAAGAGTTTTTCTAAGGTCGGATCCAGTGCTAATATACTCCAATTCTTTTTGATGAGGTTTTTAATTTTACCACTCTGTTGCGAATAAGTTGTCACATATACCAGGTCATTGTCCTTAATTTTTTCTTTCGGTTTAAGGGCTTCTATCCTGGAAATGTTGTTAACTGTGGACAGATGTTCAGTTAAGACTTGATCACTATAGCCTCTGTTGATGAATTTGCCTTTTAATTCAATGGATTTGGCCACAAAATCTTATTCTTCAGATATTATCCTCCTGTATCATAAAAATGGACTCAAGGGGATGCTTGTTATTGTTTTCTTTGGATGAAAACTTGTCGCCAGAAGTAAACTATTCCTGCCGTTTCTTTAGAATAGATCGTTGTAGCCAATTTGTCAGTCTTCAAATAAAATTTGACATCCAGGAATTCGATGTTAAGTTTACTTGTTTTATACGTAAAATTAATTTGCGGTGTCAGTTCATGTACTCGAAAAATTCTTTCAATTCATTCTCCGTGCCTTCCCAAATACCAAACAGGTCATCAATAAACCTTGTAAAGCATTTCAATTTGCTCTTCCATCTTGGATTGTTGATCACCTTTGTTTCTTCTTTACTTTACTTTACTTTATGCTTGGCATGCGCCGAAAGCCCGCAGGCATCAGGGCGCGGTGAAGCGCAGTTTTGGTCCTTTGCAATTTATGTCTCTCGATAATTTGCTGCGCTAAGTTATTGGAAAAGTCTAGTTTTCAGAGCTTTCCTGAAGGTAGCGTAGTTTTCTTGTTGTCTTAGTTGCCTGGGGAGCTCATTCCAGTATTTGGATGCTTTGACGGGAAAGGATTTGCCCGTTCCTGATTCCAGTTTGGCTTCTGGGATGTTTAGGAGGCCAGTATCAGCAGATCTTAGGCCTCTACGGGGGGAATACCAAGAGAAGTGCTTCTTAAAGTAGGCAGGCGCCTTTCCAAAGAGGCATCGATGGACAATCGTTAGCGCTTTAAATTTGACTCTATCCTCGATTCTGAGCCAGTGTAAGTCCCTCCTACTGTCTGATATATGGTCCTTTTGTTTCTTCCTTTTAATGATGCGAACGGCATCGTTTTACATGACCTGGCATTTAGCTAGCTCCCTTTTTGACGCTCCCAATAACAGCGCATTTCCGTAGTCCAGGCGTGATAGCAGAATAGCTCTGGCGATGGAGGCTGCGTTGATCTCATTAATATATGGTCTGATAGCTCTTAGGAGACGCAGGTAGTACAGATTATTTTTATATAAGTAACTAACCTGTGCGTCTGATCCCAGGGAAGCTTCGACCATCATTCCTAGCGTTTTTACCTTGGGTACCACTGTTATGGCTGCATCTTTAATACGGAAATTCTTATATTGGAGATCTGGCTTGGACCTAGCTTGATTCGATCCAAATATCATTAATTCCGTTTTGGTGTTGTTTAGGCACATCCAGTGCTTCTGCATCCAGGTGTCGATAATATTATAAACTTTCTCGATCTGCGCACTGTCCACAGCATGGTCTCCTGTTAACCCAAATAGTAGCTGAGTATCATCAGCGTAATTGGTAAAAATCACGCCGGTTTTTTCTAACAGCGAGCAGAGGCTTCTTATATAAAGGTTAAACAGGAGAGGGGACAAACTGGCACCTTAGGGAACTCCAAACAGTATCGGGGTTGCTTCGGAGAAGTTTTCGCCCCAGTGTATTCGTGCCATCCTGTCCTTCAGGAAAGAGGCCAACCAGGCCTGTGCTTTAGTTGAGCACCCTATAAGTTTATCCAATGCCGACTGTAGCAATTTGTGGTCTACTAGATCAAATGCAGCGCTGAGGTCGAGCAGCATGAGTAACCCAGTCATCGCTTTCTCTGTCAGTTCTAGCATATGTGTCTGTAGGTCTAGCATTGCGGACTCTGTACTGTGGGCCGCTCTAAAGCCAGATTGTTGGTCATGTAACACGTCTGCATTTTCAACATGTTTCTGCAGCTGATTGGTTGCAATTTTATCTAACATTTTTAAGATAAAATTGGAGTTGGTAATCGGACAGAGGTTATTGGGGTCCTTGGGATCCAAGCCTGCCTTTCTTACAAGCGGTGTGATGGTCACTTTTTTTAAGTCCTTCGGGACTACACCTTCTAGAAATGGGGCATTGACTAGCCTTGTCAGTACCGGGGCAAAAAGTTCTTTGTTATCCAGGATGATCTTAGTGGGCAGAATGTTTTCAGCGCAGGAAGTGGGTTTCATGCCTGCCATTACCCTGCACATTTCTTCCTCTGAGACTTCTGCAAAGCTAAAACTTTCCTTTCCTAAGGATAGGAGTTCTTTCTCGTCGGGGGGCTCCAAACTGGTGTTATCTCTAGCCAGGATTATATTGTTCCTGGCTTTGGTTATTTTTGCGGCAAAACCCGCTTGAGCCCTTTCACAATACTCTTTAGTGGGGATGTGAGGAGGGAAGAGGATTTTGGGCTTTTCTATGTCCTTAAGAATATCGAAGAGTTTTTTTGTCGAGTTTGGGGCTGCCTCAATTTCCATGTTGTAGTAATTTGACTTTGCCTCTCTAATAGCCTTCCGGTACACTTGGTCGGCACGTTTCCAGTTCTCTCTGTCTGCCTGCGTGTGGGTCTTATGCCATACACGTTCTTTGGCGCGTTTACTCTGTTTGAGCAAATTTATATGTTCATTAAACCATTTCACCTTATAGCTGTTTTTCCTAACCATCTTGTTTTTAAGAGGTGCATATTTATCGATCATCTCGTGTATGGATTTGGTATATTCAACTAACATGTGTTCGCAACTGTCGTCTACTAAAAAAGAATCCTCGATCTGGAGTAGGCACAGTTTTAACTGCTCAGGACCGATTCCCTTAAAGTTTCGGTTTGTGATTTTCACATGTGGGTTCTCTAACAGCTTGATTGGAGAGTTTAGGGTTATTTCCAATGTCACCAAACTGTGGTCATGTCATGATCTCTGCTTCCAAAAGGTCAGGGTTTTCCCAACTCCCTTGGAAGCAGATCCATAACCCAGGTTCCGAGTGCAAACCAGTCCCAATTGGGACCTTTTGGACCCAGTCCTGGCGCCAGTGGCACCAGGCTCATAAATATGCCCAGTCCCAGCGCTGGAAGCGCCGGGCTCATAATGCTTGGGTGGACTTACCTGCAGCAGACCATGCTGCTTACTTGCCTGCCAGTTGAGCCTCTGATCCTCTTCTGTTTAGAACTACTTTTCCTGTTGGGTGGGGCAGGAGCCACTCCCTAGATTCAGAACACTGGAACTCTTCTGGAAAGCAGGAACTCTTTTCTTACCTAGGCGTGGCTGTGGAAGGAGACACCTAAGCACTACAGGAGGCTATTTAAACCACACCCGATGGATGAATCTTGCTTTGCGTTATTCTGCATCCTCTGCAGCAGAACGCTCATCGTGTCTTCTGAATCTGATCCTGGGCCTAAGGAAAAAGGCTTACCATCCTGAATCCAGTCTTCAGCAACACCTATAAAGACAAGAAAGAACAGGTTAGCATTACGGTCTTCAGTGACAGCTCTTCACTTACCTGGTCCATCGGCTGTCACCAACGCCTCGCGCTTCATTCCGGCATCTGAAAAACAAAGGCTTACCTACTCTTCGTGCGCTCCGGAGGTCTTCACACTGCATTCCGGCATCTGAAAGACAAAAGCTTACCAACTCTTCGCACGCTCCGGAGGCCTTCGGCGCTGCATCCCGCATCTGAAAGACAAAACAAGGTGCGTTTAAAGACATTGGGGAACTTTAATACTCACGTGCCATTACTCCTTTCCACATCTAACCCAGTGGGTATTCCAGCACCCTGCAGCCGCTCCGAACTTGTACCTGCAAAATAAAAAGACAGTTAGAGCGCATCGTGAAGCAGGCAACAAGCGCTTATTTACGTGCTTCCAGGCGCTTCTATTCATCACACGGGCTCCATCTTCAACTCACTTCAGCCCGTCATCCGCCATCGCCGGAACCCTGCAAAACAAGAAACATCATTACTAAAGACTTTAAAGACATTAGAATTACTCGAAACTTACCGTTCGTGCAGTAAACGACGGACAGCAGTCCTCTGAAGTCAAGAGTCCTGCTCCCCTTATCCAGTGAAGAAACTGGTTACAGCACCCTGCCCCGAGGCAGATGGAGAGCACGGCGTTCACTTACCTAAGGTGAGAGCGTTAACCTTTGGGGTTCTACAGGAGAAGAGAAAGGGAAGAAGAGAGAGACATTCAATAACCCAGTTCGTTAATCCCATATTTTCTATCTGCAGACATCTTACCCTTCGAGTCAGACATACAGTGCACAGAGGTCCAGCCTAAAGAGCCAGCCGTGTGTTACACATCACCTTTGAAGATACGGTATACGCCCAGTCAAGACCGGCGCCTCTACGGGAATCAGGTGAGCGTTACAGAACGCAAAGCCTACCACAAAACTCCCGTCCAGGCGCTATGGAAACCTCGGATACCGACCAGATAGCCCAGTTACTTGGGGAACTAAGGGCAGAAGTGCATGCAGCCCGTCAGGAAACAAACGCTCTAAGAAGGGAACTGATTATTTCCAAGGAGCGAACAGATGATCTCGCCAGACAATTGCTACAGTCATTTCACCTTATAGCTGTTTTTCCTAACCATCTTGTTTTTAAGAGGTGCATATTTATCGATCATCTCGTGTATGGATTTGGTATATTTAACTAACATGTGTTCGCAACTGTCGTCTACTAAAAAAGAATCCTCGATCTGGAGTAGGCACAGTTTTAACTGCTCAGGACCGATTCCCTTAAAGTTTCGGTTTGTGATTTTCACATGTGGGTTCTCTAACAGCTTGATTGGAGAGTTTAGGGTTATTTCCAATGTCACCAAACTGTAGTCATGTCATGATCTCTGCTTCCAAAAGGTCAGGGTTTTCCCAACTCCCTTGGAAGCAGATCCATAACCCAGGTTCCGAGTGCAAACCAGTCCCAATTGGGACCTTTTGGACCCAGTCCTGGCGCCAGTGGCACCAGGCTCATAAATATGCCCAGTCCCAGCGCTGGAAGCGCCGGGCTCATAATGCTTGGGTGGACTTACCTGCAGCAGACCATGCTGCTTACTTGCCTGCCAGTTGAGCCTCTGATCCTCTTCTGTTTGGAACTACTTTTCCTGTTGGGTGGGGCAGGAGCCACTCCCTAGATTCAGAACACTGGAACTCTTCTGGAAAGCAGGAACTCTTTTCTTACCTAGGCGTGGCTGTGGAAGGAGACACCTAAGCACTACAGGAGGCTATTTAAACCACACCCGATGGATGAATCTTGCTTTGCGTTATTCTGCATCCTCTGCAGCAGAACGCTCATCGTGTCTTCTGAATCTGATCCTGGGCCTAAGGAAAAAGGCTTACCATCCTGAATCCAGTCTTCAGCAACACCTATAAAGACAAGAAAGAACAGGTTAGCATTACGGTCTTCAGTGACAGCTCTTCACTTACCTGGTCCATCGGCTGTCACCAACGCCTCGCGCTTCATTCCGGCATCTGAAAAACAAAGGCTTACCTACTCTTCGTGCGCTCCGGAGGTCTTCACACTGCATTCCGGCATCTGAAAGACAAAAGCTTACCAACTCTTCGCACGCTCCGGAGGCCTTCGGCGCTGCATCCCGCATCTGAAAGACAAAACAAGGTGCGTTTAAAGACATTGGGGAACTTTAATATTCACGTGCCATTACTCCTTTCCACATCTAACCCAGTGGGTATTCCGGCACCCTGCAGCCGCTCCGAACTTGTACCTGCAAAATAAAAAGACAGTTAGAGCGCATCGTGAAGCAGGCAACAAGCGCTTACTTACGTGCTTCCAGGCGCTTCTATTCATCACACGGGCTCCATCTTCAACTCACTTCAGCCCGTCATCCGCCATCGCCGGAACCCTGCAAAACAAGAAACATCATTACTAAAGACTTTAAAGACATTAGAATTACTCGAAACTTACCGTTCGTGCAGTAAACGACGGACAGCAGTCCTCTGAAGTCAAGAGTCCTGCTCCCCTTATCCAGTGAAGAAACTGGTTACAGCACCCTGCCCCGAGGCAGATGGAGAGCACGGCGTTCACTTACCTAAGGTGAGAGCGTTAACCTTTGGGGTTCTACAGGAGAAGAGAAAGGGAAGAAGAGAGAGACATTCAATAACCCAGTTCGTTAATCCCATATTTTCTATCTGCAGACGTCTTACCCTTCGAGTCAGACATACAGTGCACAGAGATCCAGCCTAAAGAGCCAGCCGTGTGTTACACATCACCTTTGAAGATACGGTATACGCCCAGTCAAGACCGGCGCCTCTACGGGAATCAGGTGAGCGTTACAGAACGCAAAGCCTACCACAAAACTCCCGTCCAGGCGCTATGGAAACCTCGGATACCGACCAGCTAGCCCAGTTACATGGGGAACTAAGGGCAGAAGTGCATGCAGCCCGTCAGGAAACAAACGCTCTAAGAAGGGAACTGATTATTTCCAAGGAGCGAACAGATGATCTCGCCAGACAATTGCTACAGTCACAAGCCGGACAGACCCCGTTACCCGCATCTGGGGGAAATCTTCCTTCTACATCCTCTATGAATCCAGTGCAGATCAACCTACCTGGGAATGTACCTCTGGCTCCGCCCGAACGATTTTCTGGTGACCCAAAGAGGTTTGCAGTATTTATCAATCAGTGCCGGTTGCATTTCTTATGCCGGCCAGCAGCCTTTCCAACTGATCAAGCTAAAGTAGCTTTCGTGCTTTCATTCCTTAGTGGCAATGCAGCAGACTGGTCGATCCCTCTAGTAAATCAAGATGATCCGGTCCTCCATGATTTTCAAGCTTTTCAGCTCAGTATGGAAAAACTGTTCGCAAGACATTCACAGGGGCAGGCCTTGGACAATGAGCTTCTTTCGTTGCGACAAGGTAATCAAGACCTTTTGGCTTATATTGCGTCTTTCAACAGACTGATAGTGGAAACTCAATGGCCTGAGGACAAAAGGATTACGCTGTTTTATAGAGGTCTACGTGGAGAGCTCAAAGATGTGTTAGCCCAAGTAGTGAATCCCCCACAAGATTGTTCGGACTATATAGACTTAGTCGTTCAAATAGATCAAAGACTGCAGAACAGGAAGGCCGATCGTTCCAAGTTTGATGCTCGAGTATTTTCCAAACCGCCAACTCCTTCCAAAGGAGTAGACTCCGGGGAACCCATGCAAATAGGGGGTCTGAAAGGTCCTCTAACACAAAAGGAGCGGGAAAGGAGAAAACAGTTGTAATTATGCCTCTATTGCGGAAACTCAGGGCACTTTCTTCGAGACTGTCCGGTGAAACCTGCCAAGAAGGCAGTAGGAGCTGCAGTTACCAAAGTTACAAACTCTGAGAAGGGAAACGACCTCGCCCGACAAGAATAGAGGTCCTCTTGCCGAGCGTGAAAACCAGTTCCGTGACCTCGCATTTCGTGATACCTATGGTCCTCATTAGCCCTGATAATCCGGATCGATTACATGCAATTGAAGCTTACGTCGACAGCGGTGCCATCGGCAATTATGTGGATCATTAAATGGTTTTGAGGATGAATCTAACTCTTTGTCCCAAGGCTGTAAAGGACGTCATTACTACGGTGGATGGTACGGAGATAGCCTCCGGGCCAGTAACGCATACCACTCAAGAGGTGACGCTAGTAAGTCAAGATGGACACCATGAGAAGATCGTGTTCGATGTGATCAAGGCCCCTCAGTTTCAGATTATTCTAGGAATACCTTGGTTAGAGAAACACAATCCTCTGATCGATTGGCGAGCAAGAACGGTCCAGTTTCCAGAATGTGTCTCTACTTGTCACCCTCCACCTGGTGTTGCACTGGCAGCAATTTCTTCAGAGACTCCCCAGTTACCTCCCGAATACCTAGAATACCAAGATGTTTTCCGGAAGGATCAGGCTAACTCTCTACCTCCTCATAGGTCTTATGACTGCCAGATAGACCTGATACCTGGATCTACTCCTCCTTGTAGTAGAATTTATGCCCTCACCGAGCCTGAGAACCTTCACCTTCGACAATACCTGGATCAATACCTGGCAAATGGGTTTATTCGTCCTTCCAAGTCCCCTGCTTCTTCAGCTTTGTTCTTCGTTCCAAAAAAGGAAGGAGACCTTAGAACTTGTATAGATTATCGCTCCCTGAACCAGATCACCGTTAAGAATAGATATCCGTTACCTTTGATCCCTGAACTCCTGGACCAAGTCAGAAAAGCATGCATATATACAAAGCTGGATCTTAGAGGAGCTTACCACTTGGTACGAGTAAAAGAGGGCGATGAATGGAAGACGGCCTTCCGCACCAAGTATGGGCTATTTCAATATCAGGTCATGCCCTTCGGACTTTGCAATGCCCCGGCCGCCTTTCAATATTTTATGAACGATGTCCTCAGAGAGCTCATAGATGTGTGTGTTGTTGTTTACATTGACGACATCCTCGTTTATTCTTCATCGGAATCTGAACATTGGAAACACGTGAAAATGGTCCTCGAAAGATTGCGTCAACACAAACTTTTCGCTAAGTTGGAAAAATGTGTTTTCAACGTGACTGAAGTTGAATTCTTGGGATTCATATTATCACCTGGCGGAGTGCGTATGGATTCAAAGAAGGTCGATGCAGTTCTCAAATGGCCATCACCATCCTCCGTAAAAGGTGTGCAAAGCATGTTAGGCTTCGCTAACTTTTACCGCAGGTTTATCCCCGAATTCTCTCGAATAGTCCAACATATCACTGCCTTGTTAAAGAAAAACAAACGTTTTGAATGGTCTACCGAGGCGGAACAAGCTTTCCAGGATTTGAAGACTAAATTTATCTCTGCACCAATCTTAAAACACCCTCGCCCCGAACTCCCCTACATCGTGGAAACTGATGCTTCAAGCCTTGCCATGGGGGCAGTTCTATCACAAAAGGACCCGGTAACCAATCAGTTGCATCCCGTGGCATTTTGGTCCCGCAAATTCTCGCCTCCTGAAATCAATTACACGATTACTGACAAGGAACTTCTGGCTATCAAGTCTGCCTTTAAGGCTTGGCGGCATTATCTGCTGGGGGCCCAACACACCGTTACTGTGATTACGGATCACCGAAACCTGCAATATTTGAAAACCGCAAAAGCCCAATCCTCTAGACAACTCCGTTGGGCATTATTCTTTGCCGAGTTTGACTTCATAATTACCTATCGACCTGGTACAAAGAACGGTAAAGCTGATGCCCTTTCTCGGATGGGAGTGGAAGAACACTTGATCAACCCTAAACCTGTACCAATCATTCCCGAACAAAGAATTCTGGGTGTAATCGCCACAGAATCCATAGAGGAAGTTAAGGATAAAGCTAGGCAACTTGTAACTCCAGCAGACATACAGAATTGGCATCTGCAGGGAAAGGACTTTGCAGTAAAGGACAACTTATTGTATTTCCAAGAACGATTATACCTACCCAGCACAGATTTACAGAAAAAAGTAATCTCTTGTTATCACGATTCTTTAATGGAAGGACATCCCGGTATGGCCAAGACCTCAGAAAAGATCAAGCGCTACTTCTGGTGGCCGTCTTGGAAAAAAGATATCAGAGACTTTATAATGTCCTGTGGAGTATGCGCCCAAAACAAGAGTCAAAAGGAAAGACCAGCAGGCCTCTTACGCCCTATTGACATCCCACCTCGCCCTTGGCATACGCTTTCTATGGACTTCATCACCGATCTACCTCCATGCTCCGGATACAATACGATTCTAGTAATCGTGGACATATTCTCCAAGATGGCGCATTTCATTCCGCTCAAAGGCTTGCCAACAGCAGCAACTCTGGCCCGAGAATTTCTCGAAAACATCGTCCGACTGCACGGTTTTCCTTCGGTTCTAATTTCGGATCGAGGGAGTCAATTTATTTCTCATTTTTGGCGAAGTTGCTGTCGGTCGGCTCAAATTGATGTGAGACTATCGACCAGTCACCACCCTCAGACCGACGGACAAACCGAGAGGACCAATCAAACTCTGGAACAGTATTTACGCTGCATGCTGCAACAAACTGAAAAAACTTGGAAAGACATCCTTTGGATAGCCGAATATGCCTACAATAACTCTGTCCATTCGGGAACTGGGAAAACCCCATTTTTTCTTTTGTACGGCAGTCACCCTCGAACCTCAGAGTTGGGTCCCCTCCAAGATCTTGAAACACCAGCAGTAGACTACCTGCATTCTACAATCACCCAAGCCTTTAAGGAAGCTGTTTCTCACCTTCAAAGGGCTAAAGAACAATACAAGAAAGGAGCAGATCAATATCGGAAGGAAGCCCCTCAATATCAAGTAGGGGATCAAGTCTGGTTATCTACCAAATATCTACCTCTAAAAGGGCCACGCACATTCAACCCAAGATACCTTGGTCCCTATTCCATCACTACCATAGTAAACCCAGTAGCGGTCAAGTTGGACTTGCCCCTGCACATGAAGATACATCCGGTCTTCCACGTCTCTCTATTAAAACCCGTGCAACCTCAAACCCGACTAACTAAATCTCCAAAACCTATCCTAGTTGATGGAGAACTCGAGTTTGAAGTCAAAAGCATTCTGGACTCCAAGATCTCCAAATCTAAACTATTTTACCTAATTGACTGGAAAGGCTACGGCCCCCAAGAGAGATCCTGGGAACCTGCTGAATATGTCCACGCTCCTCGCCTAATCAAAAGATTTCACCGAACATTTCCTGACAAGCCAAAACCCCCGGAGAAGCCCGGTTTGGGAGGGGCCTTGAGGGGGGGTACTGTCATGATCTCTGCTTCCAAAAGGTCAGGGTTTTCTCAACTCCCTTGGAAGCAGATCCATAACCCAGGTTCCGAGTGCCAACCAGTCCCAATTGGGACCTTTTGGACCCAGTCCTGGCGCCAGTGGCACCAGACTCATAAATATGCCCAGTCCCAGCGCTGGAAGCGCCGGGCTCATAATGCTTGGGTGGACTTACCTGCAGCAGACCATGCTGCTTACTTGCCTGACAGTTGAGCCTCTGATCCTCTTCTGTTTGGAACTACTTTTCCTGTTGGGTGGGGCAGGAGCCACTCCCTAGATTCAGAACACTGGAACTCTTCTGGAAAGCAGGAACTCTTTTCTTACCTAGGCGTGGCTGTGGAAGGAGACACCTAAGCACTACAGGAGGCTATTTAAACCACACCCGATGGATGAATCTTGCTTTGCGTTATTCTGCATCCTCTGCAGCAGAACGCTCATCGTGTCTTCTGCATCTGATCCTGGGCCTAAGGAAAAAGGCTTACCATCCTGAATCCAGTCTTCAGCAACACCTATAAAGACAAGAAAGAACAGGTTAGCATTACGGTCTTCAGTGACAGCTCTTCACTTACCTGGTCCATTGGCTGTCACCAACGCCTCGCGCTTCATTCCGGCATCTGAAAGACAAAGGCTTACCTACTCTTCGTGCGCTCCGGAGGTCTTCACACTGCATTCCGGCATCTGAAAGACAAAAGCTTACCAACTCTTCGCACGCTCCGGAGGCCTTCGGCGCTGCATCCCGCATCTGAAAGACAAAACAAGGTGCGTTTAAAGACATTGGGGAACTTTAATACTCACGTGCCATTACTCCTTTCCACATCTAACCCAGTGGGTATTCCGGCACCCTGCAGCCGCTCCGAACTTGTACCTGCAAAATAAAAAGACAGTTAGAGCGCATCGTGAAGCAGGCAACAAGCGCTTACTTACGTGCTTCCAGGCGCTTCTATTCATCACACGGGCTCCATCTTCAACTCACTTCAGCCCGTCATCCGCCATCGCCGGAACCCTGCAAAACAAGAAACATCATTACTAAAGACTTTAAAGACATTAGAATTACTCGAAACTTACTGTTCGTGCAGTAAACGACGGACAGCAGTCCTCTGAAGTCAAGAGGCCTGCTCCCCTTATCCAGTGAAGAAACTGGTTACAGCACCCTGCCCCGAGGCAGATGGAGAGCACGGCGTTCACTTACCTAAGGTGAGAGCGTTAACCTTTGGGGTTCTACAGGAGAAGAGAAAGGGAAGAAGAGAGAGACATTCAATAACCCAGTTCGTTAATCCCATATTTTCTATCTGCAGACATCTTACCCTTCGAGTCAGACATACAGTGCACAGAGGTCCAGCCCAAAGAGCCAGCCGTGTGTTACACATCACCTTTGAAGATACAGTATACGCCCAGTCAAGACCGGCGCCTCTACGGGAATCAGGTGAGCGTTACAGGTCAGACCAGATACATGGCTCCGTCTTAATCTGAGAGGAGACTAGGTTATTGGTGCAGACCCAGTCTAACTGGTTACCTTGTGGGGTGGTGGGTTCCTTATTTACTATTTGAAAAGACAAATTATGCAAGGCATTTTCCAGAGCAGTAGCCTCTTTGTCCTCAGGGTTTCCTCCCCATCTATTCTTGTCCCCTACTAACAATATGATGAATGATCAGAAACCAGTTTGCTTAGTTGCGAGCCTAGTTCACTCTCAAAATCGGAGGTCGGGGAAGGGGGTCTATAAACAACAATAATGTTAAGGCAGTCATTAGGTCTATGAGTCAACTTTAGCTGCATGGTGTCACATCCACTGCAGTCAAAGTTAGCTTTAAAAAGATGGAACACATCTTTTGCTATAACTGCTACGCCTCCACCTTGCCCCAACTCTCTGTTTTTGTTATATAGAATATATCCTTCTGGTGTAGCATTACTGCCAGTTGGACCTATAGGGTATTTTAGCAACGTTTCCATGATGCACATAATATCCAAGTCTCTTTCTAGGATGAGATGTAAGAGGCTGGATAATCTTAATGTAAGAGGCTGGATAATCTTATCTTCATACTGTGCGATTGGTTCAAGCAGGCTATTGTTTGCCGCAATAATTGGTCATCCTTGAGGATTTGACAAATTCTTGTGAATTTTTGGTAATATATAAATCACAGGCTTAATTGGATATGCGTTAGTCAGAGATTTTCTGGTTTTGTGGGTAATAATGTCTGAGTCAATTGCTTCGTCCAGAGTCTTGTTTATTATACTTCTGACTTTCTCTGTAGGATCTTCAAAGATGGAATAGAGATTCCATGACTGAACGCCAAGTTCATACTGAAGGTTAGTACATCGGAGGACATAGTCATTTTCAGTACATCACATTAATTCATTTAATTATTTACTCCTGAATATTGATTCAGTTTCCTTACTATTTATTGCAAGAGTACCCCAGGAATATTTCCAATATTTAAACCTGAAGAAGGGCGTAAAACGCCCGAAACGCGTAGTTAAACGAGAGGAGTATCAAGACGCAAAAATCCATTGATTATTTCCTCCTCAAATATTGGAAGAGCTCATGAATCTAAAACATAAAGTTGTGCAATAATTGTTTTTGATGACAAAGTTTATGTATTGTACTTTATGAAGAAAGTAATTTTTGTTTAAACATTAGAATTAATTCTTATTGTAGATAAACACATGATGTTGTAAATATATTATCAACAAATTGAGAAGAACTTTTGTCGTTGTTCTTGGAAATATTTTTGAAATAATGAAAATTGCCTATTTTGGCTTAGAGTAGAATTGCAAGATATTTGCCATTTGCTGTGCCTCAGTTTATTCGCCGTGATTTATGTGGTGAATCTCCCCAGATTTCTTGTAATGTTTAAATACGCCATGGTTCTCTTAAGCAGGGCAATGTTACATCATGGTTCTCTTAAACAGGGCAATGTTCAGCACAATGTGCCAGCTGCCAGTTGAGCATAGCTTTGACAATTTCAAACAACTCTACTTAATCACAGTAAGCATAATGCCAGTTCTAACAGTGCCATGCCAGCATTGCCCCAGCATGCCCCTGTATTACATGTTCTGATGTAAGTACAGCTTCAAATGCCCCAATAATGCCATTTTATAGCTTCTAGAGTCACTATATTCAGGTTAGAGCCCCACAAGTCCAAATACAAATGACCAAACACCACCGCAACCCAGAGCGGAAGCCCCATACCTGGCATCCTGCCTCACCACCAACATTACAAGCCCCATAACTGTCAGCCTGCCCCCCAACAGCCAGATCAGAAGCCCTATACCTGGCCCTTTCCTCCCACTCCACACAACAGAAACCCCACACCATCCAGGCCATGGCAACACCGAACACCCCCTCCCAAACAAGCCACTTGGTGCGGCGGTGGTCAGCCCTGGCCAGACGTTCTCATAATGTTGGTCCTGTGGCGTCAGCCCAGAAGTGTGTTCCCCTTCTGTTCTGTGCTGGCTTTCTCCATAGAGAGGCAGCCAGCACAGCAACCCAGATCAGTACCTGATTTGATGAAGTAATTGGTTAGATAAAGTAATTATGCAAGCAAAGTGAATGCTCAATTGTCACCTTAGAAGGATTCTAACAAATCCTAATTGTCAAGGGCTTAGAGAGCCTGATCCACTTCCAGTGCTACCCCAAGTTCACCCAGTCACCTGGTCATGTGTTTCTTAAATTAGCATTCATTCAAGCAACAGGATGCTATTATGAATGCTGTTATCACTGCTAGATTAGGCTATTGTACTTCTACTTTCCTAAAATTACTTCAGAAACATCTAAGAAAACTGTAAATGATGCAAAGTACAGCAGCTGGTATCTTCTTGAAGATTCCCAAAGATTGCATATTTCGCCAGGCCTGGCACAACTTAATTGGCATCAGTAGCAGTCCTAGTGCACAATCTTCAACAAGGTATACAACCATGTTTTAGACAAAGTATCCAAACAAGAAGATCCCACAAAAGAAGAATGTATTGAATTGAAACGTAGGAGTACTTTTACTCTTCAGGTAAATAATCCCCCAAATGATTGTGTTCATCTCTCTGTGTTTACTGCAATGTCTCCTATTAATTACAAACGTCAAAAACACAAACATTTATAGACAGAAAATAGGTATCATAAAGTCTATATGCCAGCAGAAGTCATGGCCCCAACCCAAGACTACCTCTCTCAACTAAACCTGGCTGTAAGCGCCCCTGCACTCCAGCATATGTACATCCATAGAAAGGCTGACCACAAGGCTAGACTAAAAGGGCGCCTTGTTGTGGGTACACAGACCACTAAAATGAATAATTTATTGTTGCAGGACCACATCTCCCATAAAGCACTAAAGTAACGTGGTACTTCCTCAAATGTCGGAATCAGAGCTAGTCAGAAGCCTATAAATAGCCCTGCCACTTGGGCACGTTACTTGTCGTCTATTTCCACTCTACTTATCTAATCTGGATGGTATTATTGAATGCATTTTAGAACCTATTGTGACTGTAAATATGTTTATATTGAGTGCTGTGTGATATTATCATCTGCTTCTTTTATTTTTTAGTGTGTGTTTTGCACCTAGAATAAATATACTATTTTTGTACATTATTTTCTAAATTGAATGATAGTGTGCTTCACTCTGTGGACTAATTGAGGACCCCTCACCCCACTCACACTCTCATGAGAATAGCTGTGGCTGCTCTCCATTGCTACCTTAAAGGGTTATCATGGAACAGGTCAGGGAGAGGTTCAGATTCCTCCTCCTCAATTGAGGATGTCAAATTGTCCCCTCAACTGACTCCACGACAACAATGTGAGGTAAAGACTTTGCTGAGGCAGTTTTCCCCCTTGTTCTCACTCACTCCAGGCTTGACACCTTGGTGCAAGCATAACATTAACACAGGAGACAGTGTGCCTACTAAATGTAGGAGCTATAGGATGTCAGACACTGTCAGATCCCACTTCTGCCACCAACTTGTTAAGATGGATTTCTAGAATCTGGATGGTGAATACATTTTAGAAGGCCACCCAAGTTATAGTGAACAGGGGACCTCTGAGAGGTTAGCCAAAACCCAATCAATATAGCAGTGGAGAGCAGTCAAGGCTATTCTCGCTTCCTCGCAGGCCAGTTTTCTCGAAGCCAATTTGCTTGTTACCAGACTTTACCGCAAAATGCAGATGTGAGTTGAGTTTAGGTATTTAGAAAGGTGGGGATTTGGGAGGGTTTGAGAGTTTGCGGGGGTCTCCACCTGCATTTTCTCTGGTAAAATGTGGTAGAGAAATGTGAGGAAATGGGCTTCAAGTAAATTGCTCCAAGTAAATGTCCTAGATCCATCTGGATCCTGTTTGCCCGCTGCATTACTGGACTTTAAATACCCCTGTGCGACCTCTGGACTATCTTCCACTTTCACTTCTATACGCCTTCTCCTGTAAAGAAAAGAAGAGAAAGAATGTCACTGGTGAGAACGCAGCTCACTTGCACCTGCAAAGCTCTTACGCTACTGCTTACAACTGCCCCATCAGTGGTGCAAACTCACCATACACTCTCCATCAAACCCACCACAGCCATAGTGCCAAAAGGCCAGAGTCTCACTCAGATCTGAACGTGAGGAAAGATAATTATTTTTGTATCCGCTTATACAGTAACAAGATACACTGCTCTAAGTCACATGAGGAAAGAGGCATCATCTGACCCGCTTGTGCATTAAAAAGGGACATTTAGAGAAAAAACTCTAAAGGAGAAGAGACATTGTTTGGACTATTAACCTCTGGCCATTTTTTGGAACATTCTTGATAATTATTTAACTACTGCTTTAATTCTTCTGTCCACAAGCGTTCTTACCAACAACTCAATACCTCTTGGATGACTGCTGCCAACTACTTCCTGGATACCATTAAGACACAACAAGGTTCTAACAGGGACAGGGGACTAGGGTTACACACAGTTTTCAGAACTAATAGAGATTCTCCACTCCATTCAGATAACATTCCATGCAGCCGGACTGAGAGAGGTTTGAATGTACCAGCAGGAGTAGTCTTGCCCCCCAATTCAAGGGTTCAATCAAGCTAATCCGACTGAGTCCCACTGGATCATACCTAATCCAGTCTCTTGGGAATTCGTATTGGGTTAAGTGGCAATCACAATACCTATGAAGGCAGGGCAGCTAAATCTGACAGCTGATAGGGTGTGACTCTACTCCAGCTCAAACCACTAATTATCAGAATGTAAACATCATGTAGAAGACACTTATGCATATTGTGAAAGCATCACAAAGTAATACACAGATAATAGACTTAAAATTCAAATGAAAGATATTTATTAACTTAAATGTCAGGATGGTTAAAGGCCTAACTTGCCCTATACTAAGGTAGGATTTCCCAACCCGAACAAAACTAAGGAAAGTCTGAGTCAAATAGTAGAATGGAAACGTCTGTATGTGTCCAAGACCTATCCTTGCCCTTACAATTACAACTAACAAATATGTAGGCCTGTCAAAGTCAAAAGAAATAGTGTTCAACTCAAAGTTGGAAGCTCTTTGTTGGAATATTGGGTTTATTTCCAAAAAATGAACACTTTCCTCCACACTAGCTCTTGTTTTAAATTGGGGGAGGGGGGGTCTAGTTTCATTAGGCGAGGAGGTCCAACGATAGGGGTCTTGGAGTTTATTTGGGCTACTCGTGAAACCTATTGATCAAATTGGGGTTTATATAAGACTCCAGACCAGTTGTGCCAAACCCTATTAAATTACCATTGTATTATAAATGCATACTAATAAAATAATTATGTTTTTGCATATATTCTTTTACTGGTCTCGACAACACGTGTTTCAACCTCTTCACGGAAGTCTTCTGCAGGGCTACAGTGCCAAGTGCGAGTTGGGGTAACAGAAGACCTTCTTGGGCCTCTGTGCACACCATTTTTGAACGTGTTTGGCTTACAAAGATCAGCCTTTTACAAGGCATGTATCGAACCGCACTCCCTGCAGCTGCCATTCCACCAGGCACTGCAGGTGAGTTGGGGCAACAGAAGACCCTCTTGGGCCTCTGTGCGCACCATTTGTGCACGTGGTTGGGGTCCCCTGCCCCGGCCTTGCTTCCCTTTCCTTCTTCCACCCACCTCCCAGCCCGCCCACTCGATCTCTGATTGGCTAACAAAGATCAGCCTTTTGAAAGGCATGTATCAAGCCCCATTCCCGCCAGCCGCCATTCCACCAGACGCTGCAGGTGTGTTTGGGCAACAGAAGACCCTCTTGGGCCTCTGTGCGCATCATTTTTGCGTGTGGTTGGGCCCCCCTGTCCTGGCCTGCACCCCTGCTTCCTCACTTCCCTTTCCTCCCTCCACCCACCTCCCAGCCCGCCCACTCGGTCTCTGATTGGCTAACAAAGATCAGCCTTTTGAAAGGCATGCATCAAGCCCCACGCCCGCCAGCCGCCATTCCACCAGACGCTGCAGGTGTGTTTGGGCAACAGAAGACCCTCTTGGGCCTCTGTGCGCATCATTTTTGCGTGTGGTTGGGCCCCCCTGTCCCGGCCTGCACCCCTGCTTGCCCTTTCCTCCCTCCACCCACCTCCCAGCCTGCCCCCCGTCCCTGATTGGCTAACAAAGAGCAGCCTTTTTTAAAGGTGTGTATCAAGCCCCACACCCTACAGACGCCATTCCACCAGATGCTGCAGGTGAGTTAGGGCAACAGAAGACCCTCTTGGGCCTCTGTGCGCACCATTTTTGTGTGTGCTTGGGTCCCCCTGCCCCAGCCTGCACCCCTGCTTCCTCGCTTCCCTTTCCTCCCTCCACCCGCCTCCCAGCCCCCGCTCCTCGGTGCCTGATTGGATAACAAAGATCTTCCTTTTGAAAGGCATGTATCAAGCCCCACTCCCGCCAGCCGCCATTCCACCAGACGCTGCAGGTCTGTTTGGGCAACAGAAGACCCTCTTGGACCTCTGTGCGCATCATTTTTGCATGTGGTTGGGCCCCCCTGTCCCGGCCTGCACCCCTGCTTGCTCACTTCCCTTTCCTCCCTCCACCCACCTCCCAGCCTGCCCCCCGTCCCTGATTCGCTAACAAAGAGCAGCCTTTTTTAAAGGTGTGTATCAAGCCCCACACCCTACAGACGCCATTCCACCAGGCGCTGCAGGTGAGTTAGGGCAACAGAAGACCCTCTTGGGCCTCTGTGCGCACCATTTTTGTGTGTGCTTGGGGCCCCCTGCCCCAGCCTGCACCCCTGCTTCCTCGCTTCCCTTTCCTCCCTCCACCCGCCTCCCAGCCCCCGCTCCACGGTGCCTGATTGGCTAACAGTGATCCGCCTTTTGAAAGGCATGTATCAAGCCCCACTCCCGCCAGCCGCCATTCCACCAGACGCTGCAGGTCTGTTTGGGCAACAGAAGACCCTCTTGGACCTCTGTGCGCATCATTTTTGCATGTGGTTGGGCCCCCCTGTCCCGGCCTGCACCCCTGCTTCCTCACTTCCCTTTCCTCCCTCCACCCACCTCCCAGCCTGCCCCCCGTCCCTGATTAGCTAACAAAGAGCAACCTTTTGCAAGGCATGTATCGAACCCCACTCCCTGCAGCCGCCATTCCACTAGGCGCTGCAGGTGAGTTGGGGCAACAGAAGACCCTCTTGGGCCTCTGTGCGCACCATTTTTGCGTGTGGTTGGGGCCTCCTGCCCCGACCTTCACCCCTGCTTCTTTGCTTCCCTTTCCTCCCTCCACCCACCTCCCAGCCCGCCCACTCGGTCCCTGATTGGCTAACAAAGATCAGCCTTTTGCAAGGCATGTATGAATCCCAACTCCCTGCAGCAGCCATTCCACCAGGCGCTGCAGGTTGAGTTGGGGCAACAGAAGACCCTCTTGGGACTCTGTGTGCACCATTCTATGCGTGGTTGAGGCCCTCTGCCCCGGGCCTGCATCCCTGCTTCCTCACTTCCCTTTCCTCCCTCCACCCGACTCCCAGCCCGCCCTCCCGGTCCCCGATTGGCTAAAAAAGACCAGCCTTTTGCAAGGCATGTATCGAACCCCACACCCTGCAGCCGCCATTCCACCAGGCGCTGCAGGTGAGTTGGGGCAACAGAAGACCCTCTTGGGCCTCTGTGCGCACCATTTTTGCGCATGGTTGAGGCCCCTTGCCCCAGCCTGCACCCCTGCTTCTTCATTCCCTTTCCTCCCTCCACCCGCCTCCCAGCCCGCACCTCGGTCACTGATTGGCTAACAAATATCAGCCTTTTGCAAGGACTGTATTGAGCCCAACTCTCTGCAGCCGCCATTCCACCAGGTACTGCAGTTGAGTTGGGGCAACAGAAGACCCTCTTGGACCCCTGCGCACACCATTTTTGCACGTGGTTGGGGTCCCCTGCCCCGGCCTTCACCTCTGCTTCCTTGCTTCCCTTTCCTTCCTCAACCTGCCTCCCAGTCCTCCCCCCGTTCCCTGATTGATCATATCACTATTCGTAACTCACCATCCCAGGGCAGTCCTCTGCCCATGCAGCCCTGCGGTGAAGGGCTCCAAGGCAAAGGGCGGCTCCAACTGTGGCGGCTCCATGTCGTGTCTGCAGGTGTCCGCATGGGAAGCCAGTGAAGCCAGCGACCAGCCGTCAACCAGCAGCAACCACCAAAAGTAAGTGTGGCATGGGTTGGGAATAGAGCAATTACTCTACTCCAGAAAGCCCTGCCATGCTTCATTACCATACCTCACAATACAGATTGACAGACAAATGTCACCCGCATCACTCTCTTAGGGAACACACAAAACTAGCAATCACCCATTACAACTCTACTCTCAAGCATATGTATATCAAACCCTCTGTGTCTGCTATAAACTAAACTTACTATACCATATCCTGAAACCTGCAGCATTGAGAAACTTGGGACTTCCCTCCCACTGTACATGACTCTCAATCTAGCCATAACCTCTGCCTCTATAGCTGGTTAATACACCACTTTCTCTGCATCACACCGAACAGAATTATAAACTTTAGCAAGTGCTACACTTAGATAGATAGATAGAATTGTGAACATTAGCCTGCGTTGCATCTAGATGGGATTGTGAATGTTAGCAATTACCACACTTAGATAGAATTGTGAACATTAGCCTGCGCCGGACCCAGACAGAATTGTAAAGGATATCAATTATCACATCTAGTTAGAATAGTGTACATCAGCCTGCGTCGCATCTAGATAAGATTGCAAATGCTGCAAGTGCCACACTTAGATAGAATTGTGAACATTAGCCTGCGTCGCATCTAGATAGGATTGTGAATGCTAGCAATTGCCACACTTAGATAGAATTGTGAACATTAGCCTGCGTCGCATCTAGATAGGATTGTGAATGTTAGCAATTGCCACACTTAGACCTGTGAATGTTAGCAAGTGCCACACTTAGATAGAATTGTGAACATTAGCCTGCGCAGGACCAAGACAGAATTGTGAAGGATAGCAAGTACCACATTTGGTTAGAATTGTGTAAATTGGCCTGTGTCGCATCTGGATAGGATTGTGAATGTTAGCAATTTGCACACCACACTTGGATAGAAATGTGAACATTAGCCTGCAACACTAATACTTATGCCTCTCTAGCCCCTCTCGCAAAAACAAGTAATTGGACTCAGCCTAGCAGAAAACACACACATACATCAAATGAAGTTATTAAATGGCTTGTTACAGGCCCTTTATTTATACCATGTCAATATATAGACACCAATAAACCTACACATTTACACACACATATATGTAGATAGAAATTAGAATATGGGGAACTTCAGCGTTAGGAAAGAGGCAGAGGAAAACTTCATCATGGCCACTAGCAACATTGCTTAGTCCCTCAGCAAGTAGGCAAAGAGATCACTGCATCCACCGGGGTCTGAAGCGGAGCGTCCTCCCTTTCAGCGAGACTGCATCACCCGGGGTTTCAACATCCAACCAACGTTTTCCATATAATGCTCTCTCCTTTATGGGGGCATCCCCCTGCCCCTCCCAACTGCACTCTGCTCTCGGCAAGTCTCACAAGTCGAGGAGCCAGGGGGTGGAAAAATCCTGTTAGAAGTGGAAAAACCCAGCGCCCCTCTCTCTCACATGCATTCCCAGACCCCCTTATCATGCACCTGCAGTGCACTCCGACTCCCTTTCTGTATTCGTCCTACAATGGACAATACAATTACTATTCTCCACAGTTAGCCCACTCAAATACTGTTTTCGTGACCTTGCTCTGTTTTCCCTGCTACTTGCTCATTCTGTGAAGCCCGCGGAAACGCAGACTTTATTACTGTAATGGGAGATGTGTGTTCAAAATGGCTGCGCATCAATGCCATGTTATTCTGGCTCGCATTTTCCACACTAGCATTACACTCCACCCCTTGAACACTCAACTTCCATACCCAGAAGGTCGTTCAGATGAAGTCCAAAATCTAAGAATCAATCTCCATACATTAGGAATACAAGAAGCACAACAGCAAAGACCAATTAAAACTATAGCGATACCAAAAAGCCAAAGCAAAGCAGAACACAGTGCTTCAAGAATCCATGATAATAAGTATTCCCACTAATTTTCATATCAATCTTGCGTTACTTGTGCTACAAGGGCTTTAATGTTTTTAATATGCTTTTCAATAGAGAGGGAATGATCACCTAAATCAAAACAACACCCACCTTCCATTCCTTCACAACCCAAATTATGTTTCAAGAACAAATAATCAATAGCTACCCCGTTCTGCAAAATAGCCTTTCTAAAATGTCTACTGTCTAATAATAATTCTGTTAATGCTTGAGAGGTTTCATTAAGCCCTTTAACCACTAAACAAGCAAGCTTAATCCTGGTTTTATAACCACCACCAGCTAAACCCCAAACTCCAATAATAGAAACAGCAAAGGCTATTACTTCAGCTTCAAAAAGCAAATGCACCTCAGAATTACAATATGGAGTCAAAGTAGTATATGAAGCAGCACGTGTAGAACGTGAAATAGCAGATTTCAATGGATACATCATCAAACCAAATATTAGCAGGAATATAGGAATAAGTAAAATTACCACAAGAAAATAAGCAACCAGGTGGAAGTTTTACATGGTTCAGGTGGCTAGCAGTGACAATTGTAAAATTGCACATCATACTGTTTGAAACATCAGCACATACTTTTACAGCTCTAGTACATAGTCGGTTCGCAAAATCAGTCCTCTTGAGGTGTTTATCGAGATTCAATTGTTGACACTTTTAGATATAAACAGGATTGCACGTCATGCGGTAGCAGACATCAGCAGGAGCAATATCATGTGTCATAGTGCGGGTCATATTTTTCCATTTGTGAGCACTGTCATCGTAGATCCTGCAGTATTCATATACAGAGAATGAACTTTGAATATCCGAATGCTGTACCATAGAATCATTGTGTAAAATACCAAATAGATTCTTCAAAGTTAGAGTAGGCGTTGGAATCCACACCAGACAAGTAGAGATCAAATCTGCAGAACTGTGGACATCCGTCAAACTGAAATGCAAAATGTTCAAAACTTGTTGGGCCAAAAAGACCCAAACATTTTCAGTTTGCCTAACTAATGCTGAATATCCATGATGGGGAAAAATAAGCTGTAATTCCAGGAGGAGATAAAGGCAGCACTTTATTTTTGTGTTTGCACCGTTTCCTGAATGCAACATGATAGGCAGCAACAGATGCATCCTCAGGCGCAAAAGTAACGGCTGGAGCGTTAGTCTTCATCCATATGCCCGGCTCCACTTGAAGAATAGAGAAGTATGCCACATCCTCGGATATGAACCGGACTCTCCCGAATGGACTCCAACGTGACACAGGCACTCAGCACACTCAGGATCTAAGACAACATTTCAAAAAAAGAAAATATCAGTGAGGTACGTCACTCATGCAAATAACACTTGTCAGCTGGGATATGCACCCATTTCTTCTTTCCAGGTTCCATCACCAATATAATTTGATAATCTCCTGTCGCAATTACATCAGCCAGCACAGGCGGACCAGTAGGCTTTTCAACCCATACTTTTGCACCGGGGACCATTGTATCCGATGAGCCATATATTTTACCCCCACAAATAGTTAACACTGTGGTAGGCTCACCCTTCATTACAGTGGACATTTTAACAGGTAGCAAAATTAATTGTGCAACTCTGTCACTGTTATGAATAGGCAGTACTTTTTCACCGCTATTTAAGAGAATGACCCTCATTACAAGTTTGCCCGTCCGGTAACTACGGTACTGGTAAGCTTGCCGGTACCATAGTTACTGGACCAGCAAACTATGAGTTCTGCTCACGGGTGCCTTTGCACCCGCCAGGACTGACCTGGCGGGCTTTCTGGTACCCGCGAGCAGTGCATGACGGATGCACCGGCACCATACACGAATGGTGCCGGTGCATCCGGCTTCCCCAATCCCATTGAGCCATGTTGGGCTCAATGGGAATGGGGAAGCATATTTTCCAGCGCCCAGGGCGATTACTGGGTCCGGCAAGCCTGTAATGACCCGGTAATTGGTAATTGGCACCAAACTTGTAATGAAGCCCAATGACTTTAATGACGCCTTGATAGTCAGCGTCAACAATACCACCTAATATTCGTATGCCTTTAAGGGCCAGGCCCGATCTTGGTGCAATCAAACCCATATGTGCAGAAGGAATATGTACACCAATCCCAGTGTCAATTACAACTATGCCTTTTGGCTGTATCCGAATCTCCTCTCTTCCATGTATATCCACCCCTTCAGATTCCGGAGTGGCTCAGTAAGGAGCTAAGGCACCAGGAGAAATTAACCAATATAACAGAGTTTCACTTGCACGTTTGGTTTCATTTGCAAGGCTGCCGATAACATACGCATCAATAGAGTGTCACCATTCGCAATGGGACGGTTATTCAAACAGCCTCAAATATGTGTTCTCGCCAGCTTCGCAAAGTACCATCTCCAATTTTGCATAACTGTTGCTTCAATGAACCATTCATGTGTTCAATAAGACCAGATGCTTCCGGGTGATAAGGGATATGAAAGATCCATTCTATTCCCTTATCATTACAGTAATCATTAACCATTTTGCCTTTAAAATGAATTTGCAATGGGACACTATAGTACACGGCTACTTGGTCCAGTAATTTAATTTTGTTCAGTTGAGATGCTCTCTTGCACAGCAGAACCATTAGGTAGCCGGAATATGTGTCTACAATAGTGCATGCATATTGACAACCTTTACTTGTGGGCATAGGACTAATAGTCAATTTGCCAAATCTGACCAGTCAACTTTCCTCGTTTTAATGTACCATGAATTATATGTGGCACTGCTCGATGTTTCTGATGTTGACATATAGGTCATTGCAATATAACAGTTTTCACCATTTCCAATGGGATACTATTACCTCTGTTACTCTGTTTCTTTAATAGTAATACTAATGCCCTTCGGCCATTTCAATCCAGGCCCCCACACCACCTGACGCCCTTCTGCCTGCCCACCACCAAGAGCAGCATCAGATCACCAGGCAACGCCTGACAGTTGAAGGCCACACCCACCAGCCTCACTGTCATCCCATTCGCTGCGGCTTTTAAGATCCGCCGCCAAGTGAAGCTGCAGTGAAGGGGAACAAGTGTGGAGATCCCAGCCCGCAGCTGGGGAGTGTTCCACTCCTCCCTAGCTGCCCTTGGGCCATTTCAATCCAGGCCCCCACACCACCTGACGCCCTTCTGCCCGCCCACCACTAGGAGCAGCATCAGATCAGCAAGCAACGCCTGACAGTTGGAGGCCACACCCACCAGTCTCGCTGTAATCCCGCTCGCCGCGGCTTGTAAGGTCCACCTCCAGGCGAAAACCTCACTGAAGTGAGGCAAAGTGTGACATAGCTGTCTGCGGCTGTCTGCGGCAGTTCTGCACCTAAAGGGCTCTCAGGCATGCGGCGTCCCACCGGCCTGCTCCTTCTATTTTCCTCCACAGTAACCCGTCCCGCCGCCTGGCCTTCCCTCAAGGTACTATGCTTAATCACCATGATCGCCTCCACACTCAACAGTCCTACACCCCCCAGCCCCCAGTCAGTCCACCGCCCCACCGCTCCAACTCGTCACTACAACCTCATCTATCCCCCAGCTTGTTGACACTTCCAACATCATTGCCCTTGCCTTATGGAACGCTAGGTCTCTATGCAACACGACCGCTGCTGTTTTGGACCTATTTCTACGACTAAATCTTCACTTCCTCTTCGTTACTGAAACATGGATTCCTCCCCACAACACTACAGTTCCTGCATCACTTACTTCCTCCTTTTCTTCATTCGCCCATGTCCCTGTACCAACAGACGTGGCAGCGGCATTGGACTACTATATCACCCAAATAACCTATCTGTTCCAGTCCAGTACCTCTACCAGACTTTAATTCTTCACTTTTCTACAACATCTGCGCCAACTCTCCCCCCTCACTCATTTTTCCACTCTCTCCGCGAATGAGGCTACATTCACTCTTTCCTCATCCCACACCTGTAGTCTTGACCAACTCTACCCTCTCACCACCTTCTGCCCCACCCACAAACCGGCCCAACTCTGGCTCTCTCCTCATCTCTCATCCAAGCACCGCTCTCCTACCAAACTCTCTATGACAACTGTATTAAATCTGCCAAAAAAACATACTTTTCAGACCTTCTCCACACTCAATCTACTCACCCTCGTTGCATCTTTCGAACCCTTACTCGCCTTCTCTCTCCTCCCACGCCTGACCCTTCTATTGCTTCACCTCTATTAGCTTGTAACGCTCACCTGATTCCCGTAGAGGCGCCAGTCTTGACTGGGCGTATACCGTATCTTCAAAGGTGATGTGTACCACACGGCTGGCTCTTTGGGCTGGACCTCTGTGCACTGTATGTCTGACTCGAAGGGTAAGATGTCTTAGGTAAGTGAACGCCGTGCTCTCCATCTGCCTCGGGGCAGGGTGCTGTCACCAGTTTCTTCACTGGATAAGGGGAGCAGGCCTCTTGACTTCAGAGGACTGCTGTCCGTCGTTTACTGAACGAACGGTAAGTTTCGAGTACTTCTAATGTCTTTAAAGTCTTTAGTAATGATGTCTCTTGTTTTGCAGGGTTCCGGCGATGGTGGATGACGGGCTGAAGTGAGTTGAAGATGGAGCCCGTGTGATGAATAGAAGCGCCTGGAAGCACGTAAGTAAGCGCTTGTTGCCTGCTTCACGATGCGCTCTAACTGTCTTTTTATTTTGCAGGTACAAGTTCGGAGCGGCTGCAGGGTGCCGGAATACCCACTGGGTTAGATGTGGAAAGGAGTAATGGCACGTGAGTATTAAAGTTCCCCAATGTCTTTAAACACACCTTGTTTTGTCTTTCAGATGCGGGATGCAGCGCCGAAGGCCTCCGGAGCGTGCGAAGAGTTGGTAAGCTTTTGTCTTTCAGATGCCGGAATGCAGTGTGAAGACCTCCGGAGCGCACGAAGAGTAGGTAAGCCTTTGTCTTGCAGATGTCGGAATGCAGCGCGAGGCGTTGGTGACAGCCGATGGACCAGGTTAGTGAAGAGCTGTCACTGAAGACCGTAATGCTAACCTGTTCTTTCTTGTCTTTATAGGTGTTTATTGAAGACTGGATTCAGGATGGTAAGCCTTTTTCCTTAGGCCCAGAATCAGATGCAGAAGACACGATGAGCGTTCTGCTGCAGAGGATGCAGAATAACGCAAAGCAAGATTCATCCATCGGGTGTGGTTTAAATAGCCTCCTGTAGTGCTTAGGTGTCTCCTTCCACAGCCACGCCTAGGTAAGAAAAGAGTTCCTGCTTTCCAGAAGAGTTCCAGTGTTCTGAACCTAGGGAGTGGCTCCTGCCCCACCCAATAGGAAAAGTAGTTCCAAACAGAAGAGGATCAGAGGCTCAACTGGCAGGCAAGTAAGCAGCATGGTCTGCTGCAGGTAAGTCCACCCAAGCATTATGAGCCCGGCGCTTCCAGCGCTGGGACTGGGCATATTTATGAGCCTGGTGCCACTGGCGCCAGGACTGGGTCCAAAAGGTCCCAATTGGGACTGGTTGGCACTCGGAACCTGGGTTATGGATCTGCTTCCAAGGGAGTTGGGAAAACCCTGACCTTTTGGAAGCAGAGATCATGACAGTACCCCCCCTCAAGGCCCCTCCCAAACCGGGCTTCTCCGGGGGTTTTGGCTTGTCAGAAATGTTCGGTGAAATCTTTTGATTAGGCGAGGAGCGTGGACATATTCAGCATGTTCCCAGGATCTCTCTTGGGGGCCGTAGCCTTTCCAGTCAATTAGGTAAAATATTTTAGATTTGGAGATCTTGGAGTCCAGAATGCTTTTGACTTCAAACTCGAGTTCTCCATCAACTAGGATAGGTTTTGGAGATTTAGTTAGTCGGGTTTGAGGTTGCACGGGTTTTAATAGAGAGACGTGGAAGACCGGATGTATCTTCATGTGCGGGGGCAAGTCCAACTTGACCGCTACTGGGTTTACTATGGTAGTGATGGAATAGGGACCAAGGTATCTTGGGTTGAATGTGCGTGGCCCTTTTAGAGGTAGATATTTGGTGGATAACCAGACTTGATCCCCTACTTGATATTGAGGGGCTTCCTTCCGATGTTGATCTGCTCCTTTCTTGTATTGTTCTTTAGCCCTTTGAAGGTGAGAAACAGCTTCCTTAAAGGCTTGGGTGATTGTAGAATGCAGGTAGTCTACTGCTGGTGTTTCAAGATCTTGGAGAGGATCCAACTCCGAGGTTCGAGGGTGACTGCCGTACAAAAGAAAAAACGGGGTTTTCCCAGTTCCCGAATGGACAGAGTTATTGTAGGCATATTCGGCTATCCAAAGGATGTCTTTCCAAGTTTTTTCAGTTTGTTGCAGCATGCAGCGTAAATACTGTTCCAGAGTTTGATTGGTCCTCTCGGTTTGTCCGTCGGTCTGAGGGTGGTGACTGGTCGATAGTCTCACATCAATTTGAGCCGACCGACAGCAACTTCGCCAAAAATGAGAAATAAATTGACTACCTCGATCCGAAATTAGAACCGAAGGAAAACCGTGCAGTCGGACGATGTTTTCGAGAAACTCTCGGGCCAGAGTTGCTGCTGTTGGCAAGCCTTTGAGCGGAATGAAATGCGCCATCTTGGAGAATAAGTCCACGATTACTAGAATCGTATTGTATCCGGAGCATGGAGGTAGATCGGTGATGAAGTCCATAGAAAGCGTATGCCAAGGGCGAGGTGGGATGTCAATAGGGCGTAAGAGGCCTGCTGGTCTTTCCTTTTGACTCTTGTTTTGGGCGCATACTCCACAGGACATTATAAAGTCTCTGATATCTTTTTTCCAAGACGGCCACCAGAAGTAGCGCTTGATCTTTTCTGAGGTCTTGGCTATACCGGGATGTCCTTCCATTAAAGAATCGTGATAACAAGAGATTACTTTTTTCTGTAAATCTGTGCTGGGTAGGTATAATCGTTCTTGGAAATACAATAAGTTGTCCTTTACTGCTAAGTCCTTTCCCTGCAGATGCCAATTCTGTATGTCTGCTGGAGTTACAAGTTGCCTGGCTTTATCCTTAACTTCCTCTATGGATTGTGTGGCGATTACACCCAGAATTCTTTGTTCGGGAATGATTGGTACAGGTTTAGGGTTGATCAAGTGTTCTTCCACTCCCATCCGAGAAAGGGCATCAGCTTTACCGTTTTTTGTACCAGGTCGATAGGTAATTATGAAGTCAAACTCGGCAAAGAATAATGCCCAACGGAGTTGTCTAGAGGATTGGGCTTTTGCGGTTTTCAAATATTGCAGGTTTCGGTGGTCCGTAATCACAGTCACGGTGTGTCGGGCCCCCAGCAGATAATGCCGCCAAGCCTTAAAGGCAGACTTGATAGCCAGAAGTTCCTTGTCAGTAATCGTGTAATTGATTTCAGGAGGCGAGAATTTGCGGGACCAAAATGCCACGGGATGCAACTGATTGGTTATCGGGTCCTTTTGTGATAGAACTGCCCCCATGGCAAGGCTTGAAGCATCAGTTTCCACGATGTAGGGGAGTTCGGGGCGAGGGTGTTTTAAGATTGGTGCAGAGATAAATTTAGTCTTTAAATCCTGGAAAGCTTGTTCCGCCTCGGTAGACCATTCAAAACGTTGGTTTTTCTTTAACAAGGCAGTGATGGGCTGTACTATTCGAGAGAATTCGGGGATAAACCTGCGGTAAAAGTTAGCGAAGCCTAACATGCTTTGCACACCTTTTACGGAGGATGGTGATGGCCATTTGAGAACTGCATCGACCTTCTTTGAATCCATACGCACTCCGCCAGGTGATAATATGAATCCCAAGAATTCAACTTCAGTCACGTTGAAAACACATTTTTCCAACTTAGCGAAAAGTTTGTGTTGACGCAATCTTTCGAGGACCATTTTCACGTGTTTCCGATGTTCAGATTCCGATGAAGAATAAACGAGGATGTCGTCAATGTAAACAACAACACACACATCTATGAGCTCTCTGAGGACATCGTTCATAAAATATTGAAAGGCGGCCGGGCCATTGCAAAGTCCGAAGGGCATGACCTGATATTCAAATAGCCCATACTTGGTGCGGAAGGCCGTCTTCCATTCATCGCCCTCTTTTACTTGTACCAAGTGGTAAGCTCCTCTAAGATCCAGCTTTGTATATATGCATGCTTTTCTGACTTGGTCCAGGAGTTCAGGGATCAAAGGTAACGGATATCTATTCTTAACGGTGATCTGGTTCAGGGAGCGATAATCTATACAAGTTCTAAGGTCTCCTTCCTTTTTTGGAACGAAGAACAAAGCTGAAGAAGCAGGGGACTTGGAAGGACGAATAAACCCATTTGCCAGGTATTGATCCAGGTATTGTCGAAGGTGAAGGTTCTCAGGCTCGGTGAGGGCATAAATTCTACTACAAGGAGGAGTAGATCCAGGTATCAGGTCTATCTGGCAGTCATAAGACCTATGAGGAGGTAGAGAGTTAGCCTGATCCTTCCGGAAAACATCTTGGTATTCTAGGTATTCGGGAGGTAACTGGGGAGTCTCTGAAGAAATTGCTGCCAGTGCAACACCAGGTGGAGGGTGACAAGTAGAGACACATTCTGGAAACTGGACCGTTCTTGCTCGCCAATCGATCAGAGGATTGTGTTTCTCTAACCAAGGTATTCCTAGAATAATCTGAAACTGAGGGGCCTTGATCACATCGAACACGATCTTCTCATGGTGTCCATTTTGACTTACTAGCGTCACTTCTTGAGTGGTATGCGTTACTGGCCCGGAGGCTATCTCCGTACCATCCACCGTAGTAATGACGTCCTTTACAGCCTTGGGACAAAGAGTTAGATTCATCCTCAAAACCATTTCATGATCCACATAATTGCCGATGGCACCGCTGTCGACGTAAGCTTCAATTGCATGTAATCGATCCGGATTATCAGGGCAAATGAGGACCATAGGTATCACGAAATGCGAGGTCACGGAACTGGTTTTCAAGCTCGGCAAGAGGACCTCTATTCTTGTCGGGCGAGGTTGTTTCCCTGCTCAGAGTTTGTAACTTTGGTAACTGCAGCTCCTACTGACTTCTTGGCAGGTTTCACCGGACAGTCTCGAAGAAAGTGCCCTGAGTTTCCACAATAGAGGCATAATTGCAACTGTTTTCTCCTTTCCCGCTCCTTTTGTGTTAGAGGACCTTTCAGACCCCCTATTTGCATGGGTTCCCCGGAGTTTACTCCTTTGGAAGGAGTTGGCGGGTTGGAAAATACTCGAGCATCAAACTTGGAACGATCGGCCTTCCTGTTCTGCAGTCTGTGATCTATTTGAACGACTAAGTCTATATAGTCCGAACAATCTTGTGGGGGATTCACTACTTGGGCTAACACATCTTTGAGCTCTCCGTGTAGACCTCTATAAAACAGCGTAATCCTTTTGTCCTCAGGCCATTGAGTTTCCACTATCAGTCTGTTGAAAGACGCAATATAAGCCAAAAGGTCTTGATTACCTTGTCGCAACGAAATAAGCTCATTGTCCAAGGCCTGCCCCTGTGAATGTCTTGCGAACAGTTTTTCCATACTGAGCTGAAAAGCTTGAAAATCATGGAGGACCGGATCATCTTGATTTACTAAAGGGATCGACCAGTCTGCCGCATTGCCACTAAGGTACGAAAGCACGAAAGCTACTTTAGCTTGATCAGTTGGAAAGGCTGCTGGCCGGCATAAGAAATGCAACCGGCACTGATTGATAAATACTGCAAACCTCTTTGGGTCACCAGAAAATCGTTCGGGCGGAGCCAGAGGTACATTCCCAGGTAGGTTGATCTGCACTGGATTCATAGAGGATGTAGAAGGAAGATTTCCCCCAGATGCGGGTAACGGGGTCTGTCCGGCTTGTGACTGTAGCAATTGTCTAGCGAGATCATCTGTTCGCTCCTTGGAAATAATCAGTTCCCTTCTTAGAGCATTCGCTTCCTGACGGGCTGCATGCACTTCTGCCCTTAGTTCCCCAAGTAACTGGGCTAGTTGGTCGGTATCCGAGGTTTCCATAGCGCCTGGACGGGAGTTTTGTGGTAGGCTTTGCGTTCTGTAACGCTCACCTGATTCCCGTAGAGGCGCCGGTCTTGACTGGGCGTATACCGTATCTTCAAAGGTGATGTGTACCACACGGCTGGCTCTTTGGGCTGGACCTCTGTGCACTGTATGTCTGACTCGAAGGGTAAGATGTCTTAGGTAAGTGAACGCCGTGCTCTCCATCTGCCTCGGGGCAGGGTGCTGTAACCAGTTTCTTCACTGGATAAGGGGAGCAGGCCTCTTGACTTCAGAGGACTGCTGTCCATCGTTTACTGCACGAACGGTAAGTTTCGAGTACTCCTAATGTCTTTAAAGTCTTTAGTAATGATGTCTCTTGTTTTGCAGGGTTCCGGCGATGGTGGATGACGGGCTGAAGTGAGTTGAAGATGGAGCCCGTGTGATGAATAGAAGCGCCTGGAAGCACGTAAGTAAGCGCTTGTTGCCTGCTTCACGATGCGCTCTAACTGTTTTTTTATTTTGCAGGTACAAGTTCGGAGCGGCTGCAGGGTGCCGGAATACCCATTGGGTTAGATGTGGAAAGGAGTAATGGCACTTAAGTATTAAAGTTCCCCCATGTCTTTAAACACACCTTGTTTTGTCTTTCAGATGCGGGATGCAGCGCCGAAGGCCTCCGGAGCGTGTGAAGAGTTGGTAAGCTTTTGTCTTTCAGATGCCGGAATGCAGTGTGAAGACCTCCGGAGCGCACGAAGAGTAGGTAAGCCTTTGTCTTGCAGATGTCGGAATGCAGCGCGAGGCGTTGGTGACAGCCGATGGACCAGGTTAGTGAAGAGCTGTCACTGAAGACCGTAATGCTAACCTGTTCTTTCTTGTCTTTATAGGTGTTGCTGAAGACTGGATTCAGGATGGTAAGCCTTTTTCCTTAGGCCCAGAATCAGATGCAGAAGACACGATGAGCGTTCTGCTGCAGAGGATGCAGAATAACGCAAAGCAAGATTCATCCATCGGGTGTGGTTTAAATAGCCTTCTGTAGTGCTTAGGTGTCTCCTTCCACAGCCACGCCTAGGTAAGAAAAGAGTTCCTGCTTTCCAGAAGAGTTCCAGTGTTCTGAACCTAGGGAGTGGCTCCTGCCCCACCCAATAGGAAAAGTAGTTCCAAACAGAAGAGGATCAGAGGCTCAACTGGCAGGCAAGTAAGCAGCATGGTCTGCTGCAGGTAAGTCCACCCAAGCATTATGAGCCCGGCGCTTCCAGCGCTGGGACTGGGCATATTTATGAGCCTGGTGCCACTGGTGCCAGGACTGGGTCCAAAAGGTCCCAATTGGGACTGGTTGGCACTCGGAACCTGGGTTATGGATCTGCTTCCAAGGGAGTTGGGAAAACCCTGACCTTTTGGAAGCAGAGATCATGACATAGCTACTGATCTCGCTAACTTCTTCTCATCTAAGGTACACTCTCTATGTCAAGACATTCTACAATCACCCTCATATATTCCCCCTCTCCATCTTTCCCAGCACCCTCCACCCCCGTTTCTAACTTCGCTCCTGTCTCAGCCTCTGAAGTCTCCCTTCTCCTGTCCAAAACTCACCCTACCGCTGCCCCTGGCAATCCCCTTCCCACCTCTCTCATTCCTAAAGTCTATCCACTCCTGGTACCTTTCCTTACCTCCTTTTTCAACATCTATCTTGCCACCTCTACCTTTCCATCTGCCTTCAAGCAGGCAAACATTATTCCCATCTTGAAAAATTCCACAGCATACCCCCTACTGGTATCAAACGTTCGCCCCATTTCCCTCATACCCTTCCTATCCAAGCTCCTTGAACGCCTTGTTTACGGCCAACTCTCAGCACACATCTCTAATCTATCTTTTCTCCCTCCTACTCAATGAGGATTCCGCCACTCCACTGAAACAGCTCTTATCTCCGTCCTTAACTCCCTCCTCACAGCCTGGTACTCTAAACACTCTTCTGTCCTTATTCTAATTGACTTATCTGTTGCCTTTGACACAGTAGATAACTCTTTACTTCTTGACTCTCTCTCCTCCTTTGGCTTCAGTGGTTCCGTCCTTGCCTGGTTCACTTCCTATCTATCTAACCGCACCTTTGCTGTTTCTTGGGGCGACTGCTCCTCCCCTTCCTTCCCTCTCGCCCACGGCGTCACCCAAGGCTCCATACTTGGCCCCATTTCTCTTCTCTTTGTACACCTCCCTTCTTGCTCCTATCATCTCTTCCTTTGGAGTATCTCACCACTTCTGTGCTGACGACACTCAGCTTTTCCTCTCTTTCTCATCCTTCACCCCGACATTCATCACAAACTCTCATCCTGCCTCACTGCCATCAAATCCTGTATGACCTCCCACTTTCTTACCCTGAACGCCGGGGAAACAGAAGTTCTATTTTTCCCCGCTAATGTCCTCCCCCCTCCTTCTCCTCCTCCTTCCATTCTCTTTCCTCCCTCCCATCTCCCTATCTTCTCCTATACCCGCAATCTTGGTCCCCACTTTTTTTTATTTATTTATTTATTTGGTTGATTTAATCAAATTAATGATTTTTACAAACGAAATCGAAATCAAAACGAAGTGAAGAACAAAGAGTGAAGTTGAAAGCTGAAAAGGGAAGAGAGTAGAACTTAAGTTTTCAGAGAGATAGAATAAACTTAAGAGTCTGTGTGGTAGCGATAGTCCAGGTATTTCTTTCTCCGCTCATCAGACGTGTCCACCACATTTCTTCTTCCCTGGTATATGATGCAGAAAGGTGTGGTAGCAGAAACTTCTCACCTACGGCTCTGGTTCCTGGGCAATTTAGAAGGAGATGGCGTATAGTTTCTACATGTGTCTCGTTTTTGAAAAAACGACACGCGTTCGAGTTACTGTGTCCTCTGAGTTTTAAGATCTCGTTTGTCGGCAGTAGGTTCAGACGCGCTTTCAAGAACAAGTTTCTGGCAGCTTTATTTGGGAACTTGCTCAAGTAGTTCGGAACAATGTTTAGTTTGCTCTGATAGGGAGGCAAATGGCTGACTGATTTTGCTTTCGATGCATTTGTTCAAGGTTTAAATCCAGTCGAGCTCACTGATTTTCCTTTTTATTTTTAGCGAATTGCCGATGAGATCCTGCTCCGAAGAGTTAATTTCCACAAGCTTCTTTTTACGAGCCATTTCCCAAGATTTTAACACAGAGGGGGAAGATGTCAATAGTTCCGTGCGTACGATAGCTAGCACATGAGGACAGTCCAAAAGCAACAACTTCCTATACTGACCGCCTTTCGGAAAACCCTGAAAACGACCCTGTTCATCTAACAATCACATGGCCTAGCCCTCATAATTGTATTCTATGATGTATTATGTGATATATCTGATCACAGGTCACTGCCCTACTGTAACCCAAGGCACAACCTGCTCACATTGTAACTAAGTCTTCCTTGCAATTAACAGTGCCACAATGCCCCCGGGCTGCCTGCGCGCTATATAAATTTAATAAATAAATAAATAAATAAATAAATATACAGTATCATCGATTTAATTTCCATGGTCCCTTCCAACGATAATAGGCCAAGCTCTCTTCTGATCAAGGGGGCCGATGCTGACTTGGGGAGACCTAGAACAGTGTGCCAAAATAGACCCTCTAACTTCAGCCACAAGTTTGTAGGTGTGTGAGGGAGGGCTTCTGCAGCATAGGTGAGGGATGGCACCACCTTCATCTTGTAAAATTTAATCAAGGGTAACAGGGAAAAACCACTGAACTTGTTGTCCAATGCCCGGCCTTGTGCCGCTAGGTTTTTTACTTTGGTCATTAAGCAACTTTGGAGGGTTGCGTTTATACTCGAGCAGTCCAGTGCTACTCCCAAGTATTTGATATTGGCGACTTTTTCCAGTGCTACCCCATCCAGGTACCAGGCAAGTTTTTCCTTTGGTCGTTTGTGTTTTTCCATTATCAGGATCTTGGTTTTGGCTGTGTTTATAGTTAAATCATTCGTTTCAATATATGCCGCCAGATGGTCAAGTTGACGCTGGAGACCAATAGGAGTCAAATCCATTAAGATTAGATCATCCGCATAGAGTAGTCTCGATGTTTCCGACTTGCCCATAGTCGGTGGAAAGGAGCGGATCGTTTGCTCCGAGGCTTTGAAATCGCCGAGATAGGCAAAGAAGAGTGACGGAGCAAGGGGGCAACCCTGTTTCACTCCACGGTCAACTGGGATTTCAGATGATAACAAACCAGCCTGAGTTAGTCTCACTCACACCCTTGTTTCTTGATGTAATGCTTGAATCGGTTGGAGGAGTTCAGCCGGGCATTTCCAAAGACTCAGTTTTCTCCACAGGCGCCCACGGTTTACTTGATCGAAAGCTTGCGCCAGATCTATGAACGCTAGAAAAACTCGTGGGCCTCCTCCCAACACCTTACTTTTGAGTGCGCTGAGAAACATGATGTTAGTGGTTGTACCGCTGTTTTTTGTAAATCCCGTTTGAAACGGGTCAGCGCATTCGGCCTCCCTGGCCCAATCCTGAAATTTTTGTAGTAATAGAGAGCCAAACACCTTACCAACCGTATCCAGAAGTGCGATAGGGCGGTAGTTTTTTGGATCTTCTTTCCAGCCCTTTTTGAATATCGGGACTATGATAGATGTTGTCCATGAAGACGGAATTTGCCTTGCCTGTTTGCAGCGTTTGAAGATTTCACTTATCAACACAGCCCACTGACTTGGATAGTTCTTTAGGTCGAGGTTTGTTATTCCGTCCGGGTCGGGGGCTCGCGATGGTTTCAGTCTATGCAGGACTTTGAGAATCTCAGATTCACTGCTCAAATCTATCCATGGTGCTAGTTTTGTAGTAAGTTCGAAGGAGCTTGACGATGCAGGCGCTTTGAACAGATTTGAATAGAATGTTATCCAAGTTATTTCCCCAATAGGGTTTGATGGTAAGATCTCATGAGGCGACAAGGAAGATCTTAAGAGCGCCCAGAACTCACGGGGATGGTGGCCGCAGACAAGCTTCAACATAGCTTCGGCATCTTGTTGGTAAAAATTGCTACGGTGGTGCCTGAGCCATGATTTATAATATTTCTTTTCTTGATTCAAGGTTGCCTGATTTTCAGGTGAAGGAAAAACACTGAATTTTCTTCTGGCTCGCCTTACTGATCTCCGTCTTAGGACCAGTTCTTTGCTGTATTGATGTCTAGCACAATCGTTATTTTGTCTGAGGCCAGCAAGTTTAGCTCTAAAAGGAACCAGAAGTGGTTGATAATCTGGTAATTGCGGGTCACTCAGTAGGTTGTGCTCATTTTCAATTGCCAAATATTGAGCCCATATCTTTAAGATCGAGGTTTCTGAGAGTCTTAGGTGATTTTGCTGGTTATTTAACTCCACTTGTACTGGCGTGACTGAGTTCACAAGCCTTGTAGTCTTCCATTTCAATACAAGCAGGTTATGGTCGCTAGCCGAGGACCTGCATACCTCGAACGAAGTGGTCAACGCTGCCAAGAGTCTGCTTATGAAGATGTGGTCGAGGTCCGCTGAGGAGTTACCTCTTTCCCAGGTGGGCGACCTCTCACCTCTGGGGAATAAATCCTCAGCACAGAACAGATCACGAGATGACATCAACGACAACCAAGCCACGCCACGCTTGCTTCTTAAGGTCGAAAAAAGAGGAAGGTCACCGGCTGACTCATGTGGTAACCAGGTAGCATTTAGATCTCCGCAGATGATTAGCAGTGCCTCAGGACACCTTACTCATGCTTCATCGATTGAGTCCTCAATCAGTGCTATGAGGAATGAATCAGTCATAACCGCGGGATTCCAATAGACATTGAAGATGAATAAAGATTGTGTTTTGGGCTTTCCCTTTTCCACCTCGGCATCAATCCAAATAACTTCCGTGGCCAATAAGTCAGTTGTCACTCTCAGAGTGTTCTTTAAGTGTAGGCCGGATCCACAGCGAATTGCAGTTATAAGGCCTGATGACGGTCGGCCAAAAGGTCCTTTAACAGCTGGAGCGAATGCCAAATCGTATCCGTCTATGGAGGGGCGTTCTATCATCCAAGTTTCTTGCAAACAGATGATATCTAAACACCCCAGGTTTAGGTCTCCTTGTTTCGTTAGATGCTGGAATCCACGAGTATTCCATGACCCCAAAGAGAGATCTGGTTTACCAGTTAGTAGTGTAGAGGCAAGTGGTGCGGACAGACGCTCAATGAATTGCTATTTGTTCTTGTTTATCGTCAGTGCGTTGGGCAACCATGCCCATTGTTCCGCTGGTGGAACTTGTTGTTGAAGTTCATGGGTGCCGATCTCTTTGCCCCCCGGTAATTGATGTATGGTCCTTACGATTCTCGACCTGGGTCCCTGAGGACATCTTCCTATACCCAAGGGATCCTTAAGGGCAATTCCGTCTATCTTTGTGGCCATTATGGGACACAGACTCTCCTCTTTGCCACTGGGGTTCAAAAGAGAAGACCGGGGAGAGGCCTTCTGTAAAACTGGCTCATTGTGTGTAGAAGTTTGTCTGGATCCTCTCTCCTCGCCAGGTCTTGAGTGCGATTGTAGTTTATTACTCCTCGTGGCTGCGATACAAGGTGTAATTGACTTAGTCGATTCTGATGGTTTCCTGGGGGAGGTAAATAGAGCAGTCTCTTCCAATTCAAACAGGTCAAAGCCCATTTTTAATAGATGTTCCGCCGCCTCAGAGATCCTCACTTTGGCCCAGTTCGTATGCACGTGCAAGTAAGCGCATGCCATTTTTCCTTGATGAAATGGTTCGACCCTGGCAAGGTCGTTTGATTCGACTTTTTTCGGAGCGATGGTACGCATTTAAGAAGTTGTAGCAGGCAGCTTCTATTCAATATCACGTACTTTCTGTTATTTGGCAACTGTTCGATTTTGAAGTTTCGTTTTGATTTAGAAGCATGTGCCATTGACCCTCGCCCTTTGTTTTCACCAGATTTAGAGTGGTGCAACTTTTGCTTATCTTTCGTATTTGTAGCTGAGGAAATTCGCTTATCCGAAAACCGTTTGTCCAAATTGTCGTGCACCCATTGAGTTACAGAATGGTAACTTGGTCTCAAAGGAGAATCATTTCTTCTAACCCCCGGACTTGAGCGAGGATTTTCGGAATAGAGCTCTTTCCGCTCTTCCCTTTCCGCTTCTTGAAAGTTAGTATGGTGCCGTTTGGGGCTACTGTCCTTCAGCGGACCCACCCCCCAGCTACACTTTTTTTGAAGCTTCTTACAGCGACTTTCCAAAGTACAAAAGGGAGAGGACTCCTCGTCCATATGATGAAAGTTGTTAGTTGATTCCTGTTCATCAGATAGTGTGTAAACACTAAAGTTCAGTAAGTCCTCATCTATCGCATGCTCAGATTCCTTATTTACAGGAACGCTATCTAGTAAGTTGGACCCCAACTTCAGACTTCGAATTGCCCGTTCAGCCACTGCTTTAGGTGGTTCGCAATTAAGGGGGGTCTCAGACCCACGGTTCCTTTCGCCTTTGTCTTTCTCCGACTGTACTTTGTTAATAGTCGGTTGAGGAGAAAAGAACGTGATAGTCATTTGCTTTTGGGTCGTGAGGTGACCTTTCGTTACAAAAGTAGTCTCCTTTGCTTTCCTGTCCGGAACAGACCCCTGGTCTGTTGTGATTACATTAGGTTCATCACATATTGCTCCATTTCCCTTAGCCTTGGTGGACTGTGGCTTGGTCTTTGTCGGACCCTCACACAGGGGCACGTAGCTGACAGTTGTTCTTAGTTCATCAAGTTGGAATTGCGAACTTGGGGCCAAAGTCTGGGAACTAACATCCACCAAGAGGCCTTTCGTTGATTGTGTTGAGGACTGACCAAACCCCTCGTCTTTGGCGCCCTTTTCCATTTTGTTGTTCAGTGCGTTGATATAGCCTTCCAAAAAAATTAGACGGCTATTCATCATCGCTATGATGGAGGTATGATCTCTCATTGAGTCGTTTATTGACTCATATAGTTTGCAAAAAGGAGCCATGGCCAGAGTTACAGTTGACATAATGAGTCTTAGATCAGTCTTTTTAGGCGAGGTGTCTTTTGTAGGCTTTCCTCCATTCTCATTAGAACGTATGGGGCTCGTTGAGCTAGATACCGTTTGGGTGCTCCCAAACAGCGGGCCAGTAGAAGGACTGGGGATCCCAGGACTCGTTTGTGCCACCACTGCTGGGCCCTTTTCTTGTGTTAAGCAGAAACCTGTGCAGTTCCCTCTGGGACCACTGCAAAAGATTTAAGATTACAGGTGTTGGCAGTAAACCCACTTGGTAGCAGTCTGTACCACACAGATTCACTGTGGTAGCTGTGGCTTCCCTCAAAAAGAGTTAGGCAGTATATAGAGGATACAGGATAGGTACAGAGGCACAGTAGTACAAGCAAACACTGACCAGAGCTAGGTGTAAAAGTATATACTTATTTATTTTAAAGGCACACTCATAAATTACACTAGCACAGAAAAAGGTAAGTCAAAACACAGTCACTATTACTTATATGTACATCCCTAGTCATTTGTTGGACAAGTCTAAGTTAACACCACTTATTTCCAAACAGAGGTGAGCGCTTAACGTCAGATGGCACTCCAACAAGTTATTAGAAAAGGGAGGGAAAAAGCAGAAGTAATGAAATCAGCAAGGTAAAACACTTTTCACATAAGGTTAGAAAAGGCAGTCAATTGTGGAACAAGGGGAATTGGTTCGTGGCCCGCTTTAGAGAGAGCCAGGCGAAAATATGCCCAAGATCACACAATGTCACAAGTCTTTGCAGGTGAGTAGAAAAGGTTTTACTGAATTTAGAAAAAGTTTAGTTAGGGTGTCCCAGGCTTACCCAGGTTGGAGAGCCGAGGGCTAAATCTACCCCGTACAATCGGTGGCAAGGTAAGCCGGGCGGAACACAGTACCTTTAAAAGTGGAAAGGATCCTCCAGCGGTGGTAGTTGCTCCTGGTAGTGGGTGCAAGTCGCGGCGTCGTCCAGAGGAAGAGGTGATCTCGACGTGGAGGAAAGCTGAAGGTCGTTGCACTACCAGGGATGAGACCAGCCGTGGAGTTTTCCGGTCACAAAGGATTTTACCTCTCTTTCGCGGTTGAGGTAAAAAGTGGTATCCCGGTTGCCGGGGTGCTTGGCACAGGCAAGGCGGCCACGAGATGCTTCGGGACGGCGAAAAGAAGGCAGCAACTGGTTGTCCCCACCAGTTAAGGGAAGGAGATTCTCCGGCGGGAGATCTCCTCTGTCGTCGGAAAAAGTGGTGAGACGGTTCCGCAGGGCTCCACCGGTGGTGTCGTCTTGCCAGGTTGGCTCGGCTTCTCCCTCTTTGGCTTCTTATGTCCTGTGGTGACTTCTGAAGAACCAGTCCCAAAAACCCTCCTTTTATGCATCAAACCCCCATTCATACAGCCTAGCTGTCACTCAAACATGCTAAGTGGTGAGCGGGGTGGCTCACCACTTGGGCCAATCACACCAGAGTGCGACATGAGTTGGCAAGGCAACTCAGTCCAGGGTGCCTAAACCCCCTCCCACATCCCCTGTGGTACCCAGACAGAATGGCACCACTGTGGAGGGCTTCTGTGCAGAAGCCCGCCAAAAGTGGAACAAAGACTCGACTCGGGTTCAGGGTTACTGAAGTGAACCTAGACGCCATTTTGGCGGCGAGTTCTGGCAAAAAATCCCAACCGGTGAATTTATATTAAATAAATAAACCGGAGGTATCTTTAACATTGCACCAAAAAGTGGTGCATTAAAAACAATAGGAAATCCCATTGGGAAATATTCCGGTGGAATATTTCCGTGGTATCCACTGCCACCAGCCAGAACTCGGTGAGGGGGGACGGGACAGTACCCCCTCGACAACAGACCCAGGGACAATCTAATTGCCCCTACCAGTACTTCCACAGTAAGATGGTTTGTACTGGATAAGTTCCTAAGTTAAGACTAGTAAAGTCAATGGTGACTTTACAGACCCAGGGAGACAGTAGTCAGTCCCAGGGTGTGGAGTTTATGTTTGGGGGTCTCTATGACACCCCTGTGTTACTGCACTGAGGGTGCTGTGCAACACACATTAAAAAACCAATGATGCCTATGGGGAAAAAATACCCCCTAGCCCATAAGCACATAGCAAGTCACAGAAACACTCTCAAGTCATGTCCAAGAGTGAGGGTAAAAGAGTCTCACTCTTGGCAGGAGAAAAAATAAACCCCAAAAATCCAGCAAAGCTGCTGGGGGACTCACTAGGTTAGGGAATTCAGCCTAAACAGAGAATTCTCCCTAACACTCGCCCCCCCCAGACTAAGGGACAGGAGGATTTAATCCACTCCTGGATCAACCTCATACCTCTAGTCGATGACATACATCCTAGAGAGTCCATCAGCATTTTGATGGTGACACCCTGACCTGTGCTCAATGGTGAAGTCAAACCCTTGGAGGCAGATTGACCATCTCAATAGTTTTGGATTTTCCCCTTTCATTTGCATTAACCATCTCAAGGGTTGGTGGTCAGTCTGAATGACAAAAGTAGAACCATACAAGTATGGCCTAAACTTCTTCAGTGCCCACACAATAGCAAAGCATTCTCTTTCGATTGTTGCCCACCTTGTTTCAGGATCCTTCAGTTTTCTACTGATGAAGCAAATGGGGTGGTCCCTACCCTTCTCATCCAGTTGGCTAAGAACTGCACCTATACCTACATTGGAAGCATCAGTTTGTACAATGAAAGTTTGGTGGTAGTCAGGAGCTCTGAGTACTGGAGCTTGGCAAAGAGCTTTCTTCAGGTTTTCAAAGGCCTGATTGCATTCCTCATTCCATTTGACCTTTTTAGGGAATTTTGGAGAGGAGATCACATTCAGAGGAGAAGCTATGGTCCCATAGTTCTCAATGAAATTCCTGTAGTACCCAGTGAGGCCTAAGAAGGCTCTCACCTGGGTCTGAGTAGTAGGTGTTGTCCAATTTTGCACAGCTTCAATCTTGCTGAGCAAAGGCCTTATTTCTCCACCTCCTACCTCATGTCCAAGGTAGACCACTTTACTCTGGCCAATTTGGCATTTGCTTGCCTTTATGGTCAGATTGGCCTGCTCAAGATCCTGCAAAACATGTCCTAAGTGGGTCACATGTTCCTCCCAGGAGTGGCTGAAGACTGCAATGTCATCCAAGTATGCCATGCAGAAGTCTTCCATCCCAGCTAGAACTTGGTTCACCATCCTTTGGAATGTTGCAGGTGCATTTTTCAGTCCAAAAGGCATAACCTTTAATTGGTATAGGCCAACTGGGGTAGACGATGCAGTTTTCTCCTTGGCATGGTCTGTCAGGGCTATTTGCCAATAGCCTGACGTAAGGTCCAGGGTGCTGAGGTACTTGGCTGCACCAAGTTTATCCACCAACTCATCTGTCCTTGGCAAAGGGTGGGCATCAGTCTTGGTGACTGCATTAAGAGCTCTATAGTCCACACAGAATCTCAACTCTTTGGATCCTGCCTTTGGTACTAACACCACTGGGCTAGACCATGGACTAGTAGAGGGCTCTATTACCCCGAGATCAAGCATTTTCTTGACCTCACCTTTGATGTGGGTTCTGACATGTTCTGACATTCTATATCCTCTGCTTTTGACTGGCAGACAGTCACCAGTGAGTATATCATGCTGTCCCCAAGGGGTCAAGCCTGGTGAAAGTGAGAACAGGGGGGCAAACTGATTTAACATCGCTTTGCACTCCTCCTGTTGCTCAGGGGTCAGATCTGAAGAGAGATTAACTCCTTCAACCTTTTCGTCCAAAGGTAAGCCTCTCAGGAGGTCAGGTAGAGCTTCACTCTCCTCCTCCTCTTCTGATGAAGCTAGAAGCAAGGCTCCTACTTCTGGTCTAGAGACATAGGCTTTGAGGCGGTTGGTGTGGAAGACTCGGGGAGCTTCCCTGGGTTTGCCCAGATCCACCAGATAGTTGACCTCTCCAAGTTTTCCCACAACCTTGAAGGGTCCCATCCATGTGTCTTGCAAGGCCCTCTGCTTTGTTGGAAGCATAACTAGAACTAGCTGGTCTTGAGTAAACTCAACCATGTTAGCCTTCTGATCATGCCAATGTTTGATCAGAGCTTGGCCAGCTTTCAAGTTGTCACTTGCTTCTGCCATCATGTGTGACATTCTCCTTTGGAGACCTATCACATAGTCAGTCACTCTGACTGGCTTGGGGGAAGGAGCACTCTCCAACCCCTCCTTAATCAGGGCCAAGGGGCCTCTGACTGGATGGCCATAGAGAAGTTCAAAGGGAGAATAACCTACTCCCTCCTGAGGGACTTCCCTATAAGCAAATAGAAGGCATGGCAGTAGAAGGTCCCACTTCTTCTTAAGGGGTTCTTCTAAAGCACCTATCATGCTCTTCATAGTTCTGTTAAACCTTTCTACCAACCCGTTTGTCTGAGGGTGGTATGCGGTTGAGAACTTGTAGGTGACTCCGCAGGTTTTCCACATGGCTTTCATGTAGTTGGACATAAAATTTGACCCCCTGTCAGAGATCACCTCCTTAGGAAACCCAACCCTGGTAAAGATACCAAGGAGGGCCTTAGCCACAGCCTGAGCTGTAACAGTCCTCATAGGAATTGCCTCAGGGTACCTAGTAGCATGGTCTACTACAACAAGGATAAACCTGTTGCCTGAGGAGGTTGGAGGATCAAGGGGACCAACAATGTCAATCCCTACCCTCTCAAATGGGACTCCCACAACTGGGAGAGGCACTAAAGGTGCCACATTCTTGGAACCAACCTTACCAGAAGTCTGGCAGGTATGGCAGCTCCTGCAATATCTATCTACTTCAGCCCCCATCTTTGGCCAATAAAAGTAGAGGGAGAGCCTTTCCTTGGTCTTCTTGAAACTCAAGTGACCAGCCAAAGGAATCTCGTGGGCTAGTTGCAAGAACTGTTGTCTGTTCTCTTGGGGCACTACCAGGCGTTGGTAGGCTCCAGGTTCAGATTCAGTGGGTTCACTGTAGAAGAGGCCATCTTCCCAGTGCAACCTATACTTCCCAGGCTCTTGCCCATCAGCCTGAGAAGCGGCCTGTTGGCGGAGACCCTCCAGAGTTGGACATTCTCTTGGTCCCTTACGAAAAGCTGTCCTGCTGGGTCCACCTTCTGCCAGTAAAGACTGCAGCTCAGGATGGTCAGCCGGGTCCAGGTCTCCAATAAGTTCTGGGCCTCCTACTAGCTCTTCTTCAGAGTCTAGTTCAACCAGACAGGGTTGTACCTCCCTCTCAGCCTCAGCTGGAGGTGGAGTTACAGATGTAACTTTGGACAACCTCGGGGAAGTCCTTGTTGGAAGCACTGGAGTGCTTGCTGCAGGCTTTTTCCTAGGAGTCTTGGGTTGCCCCTTTGCTCCTGATCTGGTAGTTACTGCAGTAAGTTGCTCCAGTGGGAGAGGAGTGATTTCTGTCATCATCTCCTGAGACAAACCTCGCAGGGTTTTCTCTCTTGCAGGTTTGGTGAGCTGCTGTAACCTTTTACTAGGAGGTCTGGGGGTATGTGACACAACTCCAAGAGCTTTCAGGTCATTTCCCAACAGAACCCTTCCTGGCACTTCACATTGTATACTGACAGGTATCTTCACAGCCATATCATTACACCGGATGAGAACTGGTAACCGGGGACACATCTGCACAGGCCCTCCAGCTAACTTGGTGAGGTATTTGGGTGCCTTAGCAACATACTCTGCCTTGAAAAATTATTCATCCACCACAGTTATGCTGGCCCCAGTGTCCCTGATGGCGGGAGTCTCCTGACCATTCACGTGGACACTGTCCTTATAATACTCTTTAGTATTATCTGGGATAGAATTGTACACATCTACATTCTGTTGTTCCCACAACCCCAGAGAGACTAAAGAAACACTGGCTGAGACTCCAGTGGGTTCATCAGCCAGTAGTAGGAAGTTTCCACTTGCCATAGTGACCTCCTCCTCTGGAGCGAAGGCTAAGGAGACAAGCTGGACCCCTGAAGGTTTACCCTTACATCTGGGATCTCCTTTCACATGGTCAGTAGCCTTACAAACATAACAGGCCCCAAAGGTCCTTTGGAATGGAGGCTTGTTCTGACCTCATTCTGGTTTAGCACCAGAAGGTATACTACTTTGCTGTGGTTTCCCGGGTGGCTTACCCTTATGGTTTGGGGCCCTCTTTGGAATTTGAATTATTACAATTCTCTTTGGAGTCTTTCTTAGGCTGTCTTCCCTCATCCTTCTTCTGAGTTACCCCAAAATCCTTGTGAGTAGCCCGGTTGGCAACCCACAAGTCAGCAGCCTTAGCTAGTTTCCTAGGATCTAATTCCCGTGAATCAGCCAAGTGCTGTCTGAGCTCAGGAGAGCAGGCATCATAAATTGACTCCATCATTACAAGATTCCTCATTCCTTCATAAGTGTTCACTTTGTAACCCTTAATCCATCCCTCTAAGTTTTTCAACCCTTCACACACCCAGGTAGCCCAAGGGGTACCATCATGCTTTTTGAGGCTCCTAAACCTCTTAAGATACTGGGAAGGGGTCTTCCCAAACCTAGCTATCAAAGCTAGTTTTACACATTCATACTCTTTCCTATCCTCCTCCCCCAACTCCATTACCACATCAGTTGCAACAGGGGGAAGCCTAGAGAACAACCAGGCGAGTAACTCATTACCTGTGATGTTCCGGAGCCCATGATTATACTCAAACATAGACAACCAATCCAACACATCCAACTTAGGCTCATACATACCAATCAATTCCTTAGGCATCCGGGGTCTTTTAGGACTGGAACTTCTAGAGGAGCCAGAGAGAGAAGCATTCTCAACAGACAATTTTTTCATTTCTAGCTCATACTTGAGCTCCATTTCCCTTAGCCTTAGTTCTTTGTCAGTTTGAGCAATAAGTTTCTTGTACTCTAATTCAAGTTTAATTTTCTCCAGTTCAAAGTATTGAGGGTTAAATGTGGGACCTGGCAAAGGTCCAGTAGGTACAGCTGGTAGAGCGGACAGAGGCCTAGAGGGAACATCTACAACAGTTTCACCCTCCTCTTCTGGTTCTGACCCAAGATCATCAATACTGTGTTCAATATCAATATCATTGCTGTTCTCTACATTTGCTGGAGTGATAGGTTCCTCTGAACCATCATCCAGACTTTGGTTTTCTAACAACCTTTCTATTAGCTCCATTTTCTTTCCTTTAGTCATGAGATTCTTATGCTTACAGAGAAGTCTTAGACAATCAGCAGTTTTTGTAGCAAGGGATTCTTGACTATAACTTTCCATAGTAGACAGGTTAGAAAATGACTTTTTCTTTCTTGTGCTTAAGCTTTGTGGTTAGTTGCACTAAGGTATCTCAAAAGTACACTAAAGTGTATACTCAATACAAATCCCACCGCTGTACACCAGTGTGAAGCAGAAACCTGTGCAGTTCCCTCTGGGACCACTGCAAAAGATTTAATATTACAGGTGTTGGCAGTAAACCCACTTGGTAGCAGTCTGTACCACACAGATTCACTGTGGTAGCTGTGGCTGAGCAGTTAGACTTCCCTCAAGAAGAGTTAGGCAGTATATAGAGGATACAGGATAGGTACAGAGGCACAGTAGTACAAGCAAACACTGACCAGAGCTAGGTGTAAAAGTATATACTTATTTATTTTAAAGGCACACTCATAAATTACACTAGCACAGAAAAAGGTAAGTAAGTCAAAACACAGTCACTATTACTTATATGTACATCCCTAGTCATTTGTTGGACAAGTCTAAGTTAACACCACTTATTTCCAAACAGAGGTGAGCGCTTAACGTCAGATGGCACTCCAACAAGTTATTAGAAAAGGGAGGGAAAAAGCAGAAGTAATGAAATCAGCAAGGTAAAACACTTTTCACATAAGGTTAGAAAAGGCAGTCAATTGTGGAACAAGGGGAATTGGTTCGTGGCCCGCTTTAGAGAGAGCCAGGCGTAAATATGCCCAAGATCACACAATGTCACAAGTCTTTGCAGGTGAGTAGAAAAAGTTTAGTTAGGGTGTCCCAGGCTTACCCAGGTTCGAGAGCCGAGGGCTAAATCTACCCCGTACAATCGGTGGCAAGGGAAGCCGGGCGGAACACAGTACCTTTAAAAGTGGAAAGGATCCTCCAGCGTTGGTAGTTGCTCCTGGTAGTGGGTGCAAGTCGCGGCGTCGTCCAGAGGAAGAGGTGCTCTCGACGTGGAGGAAAGCTGAAGGTCGTTGCACTACCAGGGATGAGACCAGCCGTGGAGTTTTCCGGTCACAAAGGATTTTACCTCTCTTTCGCGGTTGAGGTAAAAAGTGGTATCCCGGTTGCCGGGGTGCTTGGCACAGGCAAGGCGGCCACGAGATGCTTCGGGACGGCGAAAAGAAGGCAGCAACTGGTTGTCCCCACCAGTTAAGGGAAGGAGACTCTCCGGCGGGAGATCTCCTCTGTCGTTGGAAAAAGTGGTGAGACGGTTCCGCAGGGCTCCACCGGTGGTGTCGTCTTGCCAGGTCGGCTCGGCTTCTCCCTCTTCAGCTTCTTAGGTCCTGTGGCGACTTCTGAAGAACCAGTCCCAAAAACCCTCCTTTTATGCAGCAAACCCCCATTCATACAGCCTAGCTGTCACTCAAACATGCTAAGTGGTGAGCGGGGTGGCTCACCACTTGGGCCAATCACACCAGAGTGCGACTTGAGTTGGCAAGGCAACTCAGTCCAGGGTGCCTAAACCTCCTCCCACACCCCCTGTGGTACCCAGACAGAATGGCACCACTGTGGAGGGCTTCTGTGCAGAAGCCCGCCAAAAGTGGAACCAAGGCTCGACTCGGGTTCAGGGTTACTGAAGTGAACCTAGACGCCATTTTGGCGGCGAGTTCTGGCAAACAATCCCAACCGGTGAATTTATATTAAATAAATAAACCGGCGGTATCTTTAACATTGCACCAAAAAGTGGTGCATTAAAAACAATGGGAAATCCCATTGGGAAATATTCCGGTGGAATATTTCTGTGGTATCCACTGCCACCAGCCAGAACTCGGCGAGGGGGGACGGGACAGTACCCCCTCGACAACAGACCCAGGGGCAATCTAATTGCCCCTACCAGTACTTCCACAGTAAGATGGTTTGTACTGGATAAGATCCTAAATTAAGACTAGTAAAGTCAATGGTGACCTTACAGACCCAGGGAGACAGTAGTCAGTCCCAGGGTGTGGAGTCTATGTTTGGGGGTCTCTATGACACCCCTGTGTTACTGCACTGAGGGTGCTGTGTAACACACATTCAAAAACCAATGATAGCCTATGGGGAAAAAATACCCCCTAGCCCATAAGCACATAGCAAGTCACAGAAACACTCTCAAGTCATGTCCAAGAGTGAGGGTAAAAGAGTCTCACTCTTGGCAGGAGAAAAATTAAACCCCAAAAATCCAGCAAAGCTGCTAGAGGACTCACTAGGTTAGGGAATTCAGCCTAAACAGAGAATTCTCCCTAACATCTTGCATAAAAGTCTCAATGGGGACCGGGACTTTCCCTTGCGTAGCTAAGCAGGGCATCTCGATAGACCCCTGATCAAAGTGATCTGGGGTCGTAGGTGCTGAGACACTGATTTCTGTGTCGTTTACATGAGAGGAAATGAAAGCGGGACCTTCAACACCACTTAAGTCGATGATAGTGGACACCGGGGATCTTAAACATGCCTGTTTTTGCAATAAGGACTTGGCTGTCGGTGGTGTAGCTGCTGAAACCACCGACCCAACCGGCAGTGGCCTGGGAAGGGGTCCCGTTGCTTCAAGGGCCGTAAAAACAGCTGATGATGATTGGGAGTTTGAAAGGTTGGTAACTCTCTCCAGGTCGATTGTAGGCTTGGTAGGTGGAATTTGCGGGGGTGGTACACCAGTTCGAGGAGAGCCAAAATGCCACCTGATATTTGCTTCCGCCACAGTTCCTGCAAAAGAAAAGCGTGCTGGTTCCAGTGAAAAGGCTGGACGCAAGTCAGTAGGGCCTCCCATGACGTTTATGGGAGCATTTTGATCCGCTGTTACTTCTAAGATCTCCGCATCCGTAAGTTCCTCTGAAAGTGAGACTTTCTTTTTTAGAAGATTTGCGAAGAATCTATTGTTTACCGACAGATGTGTTATGTCGTCCTTCTGCTGGTTATGCTGAAGATGTGACAGAGCGCAGGAATGTCTTGGGCGCTGTGTTTGCTGGGCTTTTAACCCCAACTTTTGATGTGAATGTGCACATCGTTTCCTGCGAACCGGTCCTCCTCTCTTTTTTGGATACAAAACATGCGTGGAGACCTGAGCTGATTTGATTACACTATCGGCTCTCGCCGCCCTTACCAAAGGGTCGAACAACCCCATGTCAGGAGGAGTCACTTCTGTTGAAACCGCTCGGTTCGCTCCCTCCAGCGCATCCACCTCTAGAGGGTGCGCCCCTAATTGCGCTTCCCCAGAATCTGGGGGGTGGATGCAGGATCGGTGCCACTATAAGGCGGTTTGCATCCAAACTTGTCTGAACTGACAGGTCGTCCGCCAGCGCTGCCTCTCCACTGACCTCATCGCCCACCTGAAAACTAGGGCTTCGAGCCCTTGGGCGTGATGAACACGGAGGGTCAGCCGGAGGTAGCTTGTCGCCCGCCCCCCCTCTTCACCCACCAGGCCCACCAGTCCCTCCTCACCTGCGACACACAGCGCTTCCTCTCCTCCGAGGGGGATCTCTGCACATGCTTCACACGGCGGGGGGTGACTTGCGGTCACGGGGGACTTCTCCATTGGCTGGGGACAGGCAGGAAGACAGACAGGTGGGCAAGCAGACGGTGAAGACTCCCGGGCATCCAGCTGGCGTGCTCCCGGGACCTGGTTCACTGCTACAGAGGGTCCGGGTATGATGAAGGCCAGCCTTGACACGGAAGAGTCTACCTCGGAATCCGAGTGAGGCTGATTGAGCGCAAGGATCATCGATTTGATTTGGCGCTCCGCAATCGGGGACCCAGATTCTCGGTTTGTAGTAGTGTTGACTCTGGGTAAGTGGCAGAGGTCGAAACGCCAGCCAAAGTCAAAGTCTTTTTGGTCGCAGCAGCAGTAGACACTTGGGACACTAGGGGAGTGCGGCTTTTTCTACTGGCAAGCCGCCCTGCCCTAGCTGCCATAGACTGCAGAGACTGCCACTCTGCAGCCACTCCGCGGCCGCTCCGCGGGAAAGAGGGGTTTTGAATGAAAGTCCAACCCTCTCAGTAGTAGGCACTGAAAACAGACTCAAAAACACAGGAATCCAACAGGAACTTGTTGAATACTGCAGAGACTGCCACTCTGCAGCCACTCCGCCTGAAAGAGGGGTTTTGAATGAAAATCCAACCCTCTCAGTAGTAGGCACTGAAAACAGACTCAAAAACACAGGAATCCAACAGGAACTTGTAGAATGCTGCAGAGACTGCCACTCTGCAGCCACTCCGCGGGAAAGAGGGGTTTTGAATGAAAGTCCAACCCTCTCAGTAGTAGGCACTGAAAACAGACTCCAAAACACAGGAATCCAACAGGAACTCGTAGAACGCTGCAGAGACTGCCACTCTGCAGCCACTCCTTCACTCACCACATCTCTCTTACTTCCCAGGCCTGTCGCTTCCATCTGTACAATTTATGCACAATTCGCCCCTTCCTTACTTTCCACGCCACTAAACTTTTAATATCTTCCTTAATCTTCTGTCGAGGTTTCTATTGCTACGTTCTCTTCTTTGGCCTTCCTTCCTCACGCCTAGCCCCTATTAAATCAATTTACCATTCTTCCATCCGTTCTCTCTGTCTTCTTTTCCTTCATGACTATCTCTTCATCCCTTAACTCACTGGGATGGCTCCCCTTTCATTCTCAACTCAAGTACAACTTCCTCTGTCTTGTCTTCAAATCTCTCTACGGACTCGCCCCCTCCTATCCTGCTTCTCTCCTCTCCTTCTATTCTCCCTCTCGTTCTCTCCGCTCTGCTGATCACTTCCGACTTACTGTACTGCGCGCCCTTTGTGCACAATCCTGTTTTCAATCCTTCCAACTTCTTGCTCCTCTTCATTGGAACCCGCTCCCTCTCTCTCTTCGCTCCATTACTTCCTACTCCTCCTTCACCTCTTCTTTGAAAACGCTCCTACTTCAGTCACCTGCCTGTCAACAGCTGATTCTGAACATTGTTCTGCAAATTGTTCTTTGCTACATGATTCTAAAAATGAACTCACATTGCTTATGTTATGTATTGCATATTGTTCTCTGTAAAGCGCTTTAGTTAAAAGCGCTCTATAAAACTCAATAAATACAAATACCTCTGTCTTGTGCCCACCTGATAGTAGCCTTCTCTCCAAGATGTTCACACTTTTGGTGGGCCCATTCAGCAATCCCCTCCAACTCATCTTCTTCAGCCCTTGAGTCCATAACTTCAATCGTTGCATGTTCATCTGCAAAAGAATTGAACCACTGTTCAAATTAGTCTGTCGCACAATGCACATTCACATGATACACAGTCACAGAAGTATGCATCAGCATGTCAGCAATATCGTGCCATATTTCCTTTCCCCACACTTCCTTAGAATTAATTTTCCATCCATTATTTTTCCAAGTTGGTAGCCAAACAACCAAACCATTAGAAACAGACCATGAATCTGTATAAATATGACATGTACCAGGAGATTTCTGTTTGAATGCTTGATATACAGCATATAATTCAGCAAACTGGCTGCTTCTCCCTTTACCTGAAGTAGTAAGCACCTTCTTTGCCTTGGGATTGTATGCAACCGCTTTCCAATAACATTCAATCCATACATATTTTGCTGCGCCATCTGTAAACCAAGCATGTACTGCTTGTTCATCAGTCAATTCTCCATATGGGATCCCCCACGTAACCAGAGAATTCTCCATGGTTCTCTTACTATCCGTGTTCATGCAGTTTTGCTACGCCACGTTTAGCACGATCTTGTATGTACAATTTCCATTTAATAATATTGGCTTCTTGAGCATGTCCAATCCTGTGCGTTTTAGGGGAATTAAACACCCCCTGCATGATAGGTATGTCTGGTCGAATTATCACATCATGCCCGATAGTCATCTGTTAAGTATCTACTAGAGCCCAAAAACAGGACAGCAATTGTTTCTCAAAAGGGGTGTATCTATCATCTGCATCAATCAGCTTCCTACTCCAAAACCCCAATGGAACACGTTTTCTGTCCTGTTTTTGCCACAGTCTATTAATTTGCATATGAATCTTGAGTAGATACATTCAACTCAACGTCACCATCCCTCAGGGGCCATAAATCAAGCACTCTTTGGATGGTACTCTTATCCAATTGAAATGACATTTCTTGTTCTTCACCCAATAGGAATTCAAACTTCTTATGTGTAATCTTGTAAAGGGGTGCTAAAATCTGTCCCAAATGTGGGATGTGCTGTCTCCAGAATCCGAATAAACAAATAAATTGTTGTGCTTGCTTTTTAGTTTTCTGAGTCGGAAATTCAAGAATCTTTTGTTTAGCTTTAGGCACCATCTCACAATGTCCATTGTGCCTTTGAATTACTAGAAAATTAACCGTTTCTGCTGGACCCTGTGTTTTAGCATCATTTATATCCTTCCCTAGGCAAACCTTCAGTAATGAGGCCTAAATGCATTTGTACACTCCGTTCAGTTTTGCCTTGAATTAAAATGTCATCAATGTAATGTACAATTTGCACATCAGGTTTACACAGAATTATATCCAAATGCACAGCCACCACCCGGTGACAAATCGTTGGACTATGCATATAGCCCATAGGCAGACGATTAATCGTAGCCCTCCAGCCTCTTTTCCTTTGCAGATGGGGAGCATGTGCAAGTGGATCTAAGTCCCGCGCACCTGATGCCTTCTGCCTGCCGCTCTTTTTCACCACTTAGCAAGCCCCACCCACCCTTTTCCTATCTCCTCTCTTACTTTCTTCTATGCACTTACTCTATCAGAATTGTCCCTGGACCTATTATGATAGCAACCTCGTCTGTTTCCTCCAACCTCCCATTACTGTTTTTTTTCCTACCCACCCCCCACTCCAGCACTATCTGAAATGTTGTCATGCCTAGTATGATAGTCGCTTGTTTTGTTCCTCCCCTCCGTTTCTGCACCCCTCTCCCTCACCTTTTGTTTTCTCCGGCTCTACCAGAAATGTCGTCAGGCCTAGTACGGTAGTCGCCTGTCTGTTTCCATTTCCTTTCCACTCTCCCCCTCCCTTCCTTATCTACTTTTTCTACTTAGCTCTTGCACTATCTGAAATTTCGTCAGGCCAAGTACGATAGCTAATTTCACATCCTTACTGTTCATGGCCTGTACGAATGTCATTGTATTTACCCTTGTCTTGAAGCGCTTTGAAACACATTGTGTATAGGCGCTATATAAATAAACTATCATATCAAATCATTTCATATCATACTGCCACCCATTCCAAGAAAATGCAAATTGTTCTTGACATTCAGCCGCAACAGGCATGGTAAAAAAGGTGTTATCCAAATCCAACACAGCATACTAGCTGCCTTCTAATTTCTGTATATTCTCAATCAACGTTATGGCATCAGCTACCGCTGGTACTAAAGGGGGAGTATATTCAAATTCACGATAATCAATAGTCATTATGAAAATACCATCCGGTTTTTTGACAGGCCAGTTGGGTTTACTTTTTTCCAACCCGTAGTAACAGAACATAATACACCTGCCTCAACATATCCCTTAATCGTTTCCAAAATGTCTTTTTGTCCACCGGGTATCCGATATTGTTTCATGGAGACTCTCTTTGTAGCAATTGGAACCTGTACAGGGGGCATTTTTAGTTGACCAACCACCACTGGTGTACAAGTGAAAGCACAGACACCAAACGGATCCGTTTTACTCCCCAATCCAAGGGTCACTCCTTCTAAAAATATCAAATCCAATAATGTATTCAGCTAAGGGAACAATCAATACCTGGTAAGTGTTTCTTTTTAATTGCCCAATCTTTATGTCAATTTCTGTTTGTACAGCGGAAGTTTCCTTGCCACCCAATCCAGAAATCATAAAATGTTTACCTTTAAATCTGGAAGGGTTTCCATGAATTAAAGCGTCCTCCGCCCTGGTATGTATTAAGGCTCGAACCTCCTGTGTGTTACTGTGATAAATGGGATTTATCCAAGAGTGTGAAAGCAAGCGTCCCCAGCCAGCACGATCCTCCCCGCAATGAGAGACAATGAAGGACTCTCCCAGACAGAGTGCGGGTGAGCTTAAATGGGAGTTTATCAATCAGAATAGGGCATGCAAAGAACTCTGCAAACTCCGAGAGCGCTCTGTCTGACAATAGCAAAGACAGGCGTATATATTTACAAAAAACGTCATAAGAACCTACATACTATATGGGGCACAAATACAATGGGATCGGGTGGCGATGACTAACTATAGGTGCCTCTGCGATGCGGTTGGCCGTGGCTGGAGAACGTCACTGGTCAGCTTCGTGGGTTGGGCTGGGCTTGGCAGGTTAGCAGAGTTCATCCGGGCGGTGTTGGTGTGCCATTGCGGCCAGTGTCAGAGATGAATGTCTTTTCCTGACTTATCTGCCCTAGGCCATGCACACCGCAGTCATTCAGTCACTACAATATTGTCTTCTTTAGTAAATCTTCCAATAGGTTACTCTACAGGTTAATGCAACACAGGAGGAATGCACCTTGTAAGGGGTCTAATGGTCGTTCATCAGGGCATGGTTACCAGCGTCCTGTTGACCGGTGTCATAGGTTGAGGGGCTAAGCTTCAGGGCATGGGACGGACGGTACAAGCCTCCCTGTCTTGTTAGATGTGGTTATAAATGTGCCGCGGTGTGTTGCCACAGTGTTGGGTGTCCTGACTGCACAGGGCCATAAGTCTAGGATGATCTGGTGGGTTGTGGGGTTTACGAGGGGGCGCCCTTGGAAGTGTGGGTTCAGGCAGAGGTTTACTGCTGTGCTGTAAATAATGCAGGTGGCGGCCCGTGGCCTTGGGTGCGGCAGAGGGGGTTGCACATCATTGAAGCGGCTCCAGTCAGGTTGGGGGAGGTGGGGCAGCGCGGCGCGGGCTTCTGCTCTTATGTTTGGCAGTCTCTGCAGGGTGGGAGGGAAAATGGCCTTGCACATTCTTACAAAGGTATCTTCCTCGCGTGTTGCCGGCTTTTAGAGGCGAAAACATCACAATCATTAGAACACTTTATAATATTTGTTTGAATTACTTGAAAACATACATTTCACTTCGCTGGAGGTGTCTTAGTTTATATCCAGCCTAAGCACCTTATACGTACACTATGGTTCGACGACTCCATTATTTTAGCTATATGCATATACATTGGTAGTAAGTGAGGTAGCATTGAGGTTGGTGTAGTACATAGAAAATGAACCGCCACTGTATGTGACGGTGGTGGCACGCAAGGGGCTTTGAACATTCATGCGTGACGAGTACATTCTCGCACACCCTTCACAGGCGCCCCCCGTATGGTTACATTCGTTTTCTTGTGTACTCTAGCAGCATTAGTTCAGTCATGGCGCGGGACCGCAGGGTGTACTGTTTTTAATAATACATCTAAGGACCACTCCCCTGGAATGCTTTTGTCATTGGCACACCCCTATAGGGGTATGGGTCCTTCATAGCTGGTGTTATGTACACTAACTACGCAATTCTACAGGTATCTTTGGTATACATGGTTTGTATGGAGAGAAGACAACAAGTAGTTTTTTACATTCGTATCTGGGTACTTTTCCTCTTCTCTCAGAGGACCGTTCAGCAGACCTTCCCATCACCCAGGCCCTGCCGACCGGGCCATTCAGGGAGCAGTGATACACTGCGGACGGTGAAATGATACAGTGTCAGTGTATTGTGCTACCTCATGTCCGTCTTGCTCGTGGGAACGTGCTTGCAGCGGATCTGCCAGGGAGCTGCGGCAACAGGGCTAATCAAAAAACCCTCCGAGGGTGGGGGCCGCGCTACAGTGCGCTGAGCTCACCCCATCCTTGGTAGGCGAAAATGGTTTCTGGGCCTAGCTAATATCAATATATATATGTAATTGATACGTGTGGGCAATGTCGTCACTAGGTGGACCCTCCACCACCTGGGCCCGGGTGGTATGAGGGGTCACCCAATGAGCCATGGTCCTCACCTGAGGAGAAAACGTGGGCGAGGAGGGTCCTTTGGACCAATCCTCCCCTACATTTCCCCCCTTTCGTTACTTACGTAACGAATCCATTAACTCATTCAGTCTCCTGCACTCTTCTTCGTTCATGACTGCCTCATCCCATGCTGGTGTGCCTTTTATGGGCATCCAGGCTCTGCACACCCCCCTTAAGCTCTCACTACTCCTAGCATATTCATCTGGGGTACAGGTCAGGTATATACATCCGCTGTCTCCTTCCAAGTCTACCCATACCTCCTCATACCATTCTAGTATGCGTGGCTCTCTGATGGTGGTGTGCCATAGTTTGTCTATAATATCCTTGTCGTGGTATCTAGGCACTAGTTGATACCTTGGTGTGTCATCAGTCCCTGTTTGTACCTGTACTTCCTGCGTGGCTTGCATTGTACCCCGGGTGTTGCCCATTGTCACCATCATCATTGCACCATTCGGTACTGCGTTAGCACAAACCCGAAGACCCACCTGGCACAGGCAAAAAATTAAAAGGAGGAATACCACAGCTGGCATCAAAAATTTCACAGTTGTTCCAAGCCATGAGGGGACCCAGGAGAAGATGTTATCGAACCATGTACTGTCTTCTGCCCCACCTTCCATTTTCATTTTTTCTCCTAGGTTATGGACTGCTTCGATCACATGGGATAGGGAGCCATTTTCCGCGTCTTCAGAAGGTACGAAAGTGCAGCAGGCACTTCCGATTTTTCGGCAAACACCTCCGTCTATTGCCGTTAACAGGTCCAGGACATACCTGTTTTGCATGGTCATCAGTCGTAAAGCTCTTAGTTCCACTTTGATTACGTTAAACCCTTCTTCAGTGTCGTTCGCCAGCTGAATCAGTTCCCAGCGTGTTATCTGGAGCCATTTTGCATTTGCTCTTGTTTGGACACTTGAGACCAGTGAGGCAAAGAATGTTTCTGCTGAGCTGAATAATCTATATTTATCTGGGATCTGAGCCAACAATTCTGATGATTCCTTTGATATGTAGTTCGATGCACGTCTGTTACGGGTGAGCACTTCTCCCTTGCTTCCGGAAGATAGGACGTACATTTGCGACTCCGCAGTTGGCTGGGCTGCACTCTGTTGCTGGCGTTCCTGTGTCTTTTTGCTCCCGTCGATGTGGCTCTCCGGTATTACCATTAGGGCTGAGTGTAGAGTGGCCATTGAGCAGCTGCCACTCCACGACGGGGGGAGATGCAGGTATGCCTGGTTGCCGCATACCCAGTACGTGTCCATAAGGGCTGCTGTCCCTTTTCTTAGATCTGGGATGGTGAGGGTCTTGTTACAGTTCTTGTTTGTTCCCATGGAGGTCTTCCCCTCCCCTTTGAAACACAGTTCATAGTCTATTTGGCTCTGCAGTTTGAAAGGTTTTTCGATGGCGGTTACCCAAGTTAGTTTTGAAATGTGTTCTTTCCATACCGGTGTGCATGTTTCTTCTATCCACTGCAATTTCTCTGGTGCCACACCTCTCAGTGCCTCCGCCTTGCACATTACTTCTTCATCCTTCCACTTGTTATCCGAAAAAAGTGTCCCTTGTATTACAAAAAATGGTTCTGTCAAACATACTACCCCTACCGTTTTTGGGTAGCATGTTTTCTCGTTCTGCAGCATTTGAAAAGAAACTTCGTGTGCCTGGAAGGTGTTCTTAATTCTGCATAACGTGAGATGAAGGAGACATTGGGCATCTATAATTGGCAACTCTTTGGGTAACAATACTTTGGGTGTACCTGAGGCGTGCGGGATGAGGGAGCAAACATAACAGCTCTCGTTTGTTGTTTGCTTAGCCGTGGCACTCATATCTGCATACCACTTATTTGCTTGGTGGGGGTGTCGTGGGTCTTCCATCTTATCTAGGCCTAACCCATAGTACTCATCATACTTCCTCCTCCCTGCTTCCCTCTTTCGTCTGTTGCTCTTGTTTCTCATGTACTTCCCAACTTCCTGGGCGATGGATACGATAGACCCCCCTTTCTCATTCCCGCCCCCTTGCCCCAATCCTCGTATAATATTTCGTGTGCTGCTAGCATTTTTTCACTTTCGTTTTTTACTTTTTCTTGCAGGTTGTTTTTTAAGACGGGGGCTGGTTGACTGGTAGGCGTATTGTACAACCATGATATAGCGGATGGGTTTCGGTCATTTAAACTACGAGCATTAAACCTCTGCATCCCAGGTGGGGACATTGTGCTGTTTTGCATTTCACCCTGTGGCCTTTTCTTTTCAGATATAACAGTGTTGGATGGTGTGGTGTGATAACCCCACACAAGTTTAGTTCCGTCCCATACCAGAAAATCACCTTCCCTCATATTGACACTTACAGTTACATTGGTCCCAGTAGTGTTGTTAATCCCAGTGCTGTTAATCCCTCCCCCCTCGTTCATCTCGATAGAGATGAACGCTATAAACCAATATGTAACCAAGCCAAACATTAGCATAAAAAACATCGTAATACATATAGATAATCCGCACTCATACGAATATCTGCATCTCTCATTTAATATTTCTCTCATTCTACTAATTCTATCCGTTGCAGGCTGCCTGTTAGATGCCATGGTAGTTCCTGTTTAAGATACAAAAGTGCATTAAGTGCATGCATGTAAACGTTTTGTTGGCACCATTAGGGCCGTTATATGTTGACAGGAAATGGAGGTGGGTAGGGTTGTAGGGAGGGGAATTCACAGACAAGGGTGTAACAAGTTATAATTTGATCATTTCATTAATCACATAATGGGATAACACACCAGAAAAAAAAAACACACAAACAATCAAACAAAAATGCAACAATATTTTTTTTTTCCCAGTCACTTTCCCATTCGTGTTCACTGCTGACGCACACACACAAGTCTATTTTCAGACATTTTGTTCACTTAAATTGGTTGCTGTTGTCTGTGCCTCCTCATCTGCCTCCTCTTGCACATTAATATAAGCTCTTCGCACATCCGTCAAATGTATCCAGTAGCGCAAGCCCTTCACTTTTACAGCTGTGGGCGTGCAGAACACTACCTCGTATGGGCCGTGGAACCGTGGTGCATTCCATCGACGCACAAAACTCCTGACATATATTAGTTCGCCTGGCATTAGCTGTAGCTGCTGCTCAGGTTCTGTGATAGATCCTGTTATGTTTCCCTCCTCTCTAGTGAAGGGTGGGGAGAGCTGCTTTGATATTACGCGCGCTGCCCTTGTTAGTTTTTTCAAATAGTCCGTGAAATCTTCTCCTAATATCGCGGCGCATCTATGTGCATCTGAGTGTTCGCGTAGCGGGGAGTGTGCTGTGTGAATTCGTCTCCCAGTCACGATTTCGTGCGGGGACAAATGGTGATCTTTACTTGGCTGATTTCTCAATTCAAATAGTGCAAGGGGCAGACAGTAGATCCAGTTCTTTTTCAATGAAAAGCATAGTTTTGATAGCCTGCCCTTTAACAGTCCGTTCATCTTTTCTACTACGCCATTACTTTGGGGATGATAAATCGAACACAATTTATGTTTTATACCCAATAATGTTGTCCCCTCCTTGAACAGTTCATTCACAAAGTGTGTGCCGTTGTCTGAGCGGATTATGTCACAAATCCCCCAGCGCGGGAACACTTCCCTCACCAGGAATTTTGCAGCGCTCTTGGCATCAGGACGTGCACACGGGCCTGCTTCCACCCACCTTGAAAATGGGCACACAACCACGATCATGTACCGTGCGCCATTACATCTTTCCCCCATGTCTGCATAATCAATATGCAGCTTTCTGAATGGGCCAATGGGTTTTGGGATAGTTCCCCGGAGTGTTCGTAATGTCATTCCTGAGTTATAGATCTGACATGTTGTGCATTCCATTGCTAATCGAGACACGTGCTCCTGGAGACAGGGTACGTACCATTCTTCTTGTATTTCGGCTGCAATGTGCTGTTTGGTATTGTGCGCAGGGAAGTGTAGTTGCTGGAACGCAATTTCTAGTAGCTTCATTGGCATTACTAGCTTTCCTGAGTTATTTTGCCGCCACAATAAGTCTGTTCCCGACTTGCTGCACCCTCGTTTTGTCCACGTCAACTTTTCGTCTTCACTAGCCCCGTCCTGCAATTCTAGTATTTGGGATATGGGCATCATATTGTACCCTTCTGGGGGCTCTTCGTTTGCTTTGTGCTTCATCATGTACTCACCTGCTTCATATTTCTGAAAATAGGAAGCCTCTTTGGCGGCAGCGTCCGCTGCCGCGTTTCCCAAAGACACAACGTCTGTGTTGGACGTATGTGCTTGGCACTTAACTATTGCCACTGCAGTAGGGTTTTGTAGGGCCTCAATTAATTCTTTCAGCAATTTTGCATGTTGTACTGGTGTACCGTCTGCCCGCCGAAATCCCCTCCGCCCCATCTTGCTAGACCTCCGTGTACTGTTGTAGTCATGTAAGCTGAGTCCGTGTATATGGTTACTGCGCAAACTTTTGCTGCATGTAACGCTTCTATGAGCGCAATCAGTTCTGCTGCTTGTGCGGAGTAATGTGATGGGAGGCGGTACTGCACTAGTGTTTCATACTCACCGTCTATTAATCTCACCACCGCCATCCCAACATGCTTTTCTCCCGTGTCCACATTAATTGATGCAGACCCATCCACGAAGTACACTTCCCCCTCGCTTAGAGCGTTCTCACACACCACTGTGTCCCCCTCTCTTTCTCCTGTGTAGGTTGCGCAATCGTGGGCTTGTATGTCCTCTAATGTGCAGGTTTCTGAAATGAATGTTGCGGGGTTTACTGTTTTGCATCTTACCACATGGATGTTGGTGCTGGACAATATTATTTCATATGCTGTTGCCCGCTGTGTTGTTAGTGTGCTTTTTGACCTCTCAAGTATTGCAAACAATGAATGTTCCACAAACAATGTTACTGGGCAACCCATTACTATTGTGGCACTTTTCTCAATCGCGAACGCGGCTGCAGCGAGCGATTGCTCGCACGCGAAATGGCCTTGCATTACGGCATCCAAAGTACCACTATAGTACGCCGAGGGCTTGTGTCCTAGGGATGTCTTTTGTGTCAGGACAGCTGTCATTAGTGTTCCCTTGCAGTGTGAAAATAGGTAAAATTCGCGTCCATAATCGGGGTTAGCTAGCACTGGAGCGCTTGAAATTAACCTTTTTAACGATTGAAATGATGTACTCATTTCTTCTGACCATTTGATCTTTTTATTGTCCTGTTGTGCTTCCTTAAGTGCTTGCAGTAAGGGTCTGGTGTATGCTGCATAATCTAATATCCATGCTCGGCAATAGTTGCACATTCCCAAAAATGTCTGCATCTCTTTTACTGTTGTGGGTTCCGCTACTGACCTTATCGCTTCTGCCCTGTCGGGAATTATTCTTTTTCCATCTTTTGATATCAGCTGTCCCAGGTATAAGACCTCTGTCAGGCAATACTGTAATTTCTCCTTGTCTACCTTGTACCCCTTATCGGCCAATAGTGTCAGGAGCATTGTTGAGTCCTTTCTACACACTTCTTCATCTTGTGCACACACTAACAAGTCGTCTACGTACTGAATGATTGTACTCTCAACTGATAGGTTTCCCAAGTCTTCATGCAATATGCAGTTGAATATGCTCGGGCTCTCACAGTATCCCTGTGGTAGTCTGCAGTGTTCATACCTTTTACCCCCTAGTGTGAAGGCTGTAAGGTATCTACTCTCTTCGGCAAGGGGTATTGAGAAAAATGCGTTTTTCAAATCCACTACTGTGAAGTGTGATGCCGACTTTGGAATGCTGCATAATATGGATGCAGGATTAGGGACCAAAGGGAACTCTTTCTGAATTACATCGTTTAAGGGGCGTAAGTCCTGTATCATCCTCCAAGATCCTCCTTTTGCTTTTTTAATTGGATAAATGCATGTGTTACATGGGGAGGTCGAGGGCACTATGATTCCTTGTGCTAATAGTGCATTGATGGTGTCTTTTATCCCTTCTTCAGCCTCACGGGACAATGGGTACTGTTTTACTCGGGGTAAAATCGCTCCTTGCTTTAGTTTTATTACCACAGGTTGTACTCCATGCAACAGCCCTACATCATGGGGGCCTGTTGTCCACAAATTCTTTGGTACGAGCCTCATGTCGTCATCAAAGAATGACGGTGGTGCTCCTACCACTGCCATCAGTTGGGCGAGGGTTTCCCTGGTTTGAATTACAATGTCACAGGACATCGCTATTTCCATTACTATCTCACCATCCCCTTCTGTGTCTGAGAAGAGATCCTCATCCGTTACCTCCCGTAGGGCGATGTTGGCATTTGTACATAGTACTGTGCGCCACTCACATCCTTCCCTATCCACTCCAATCACAGCAATTCTTTTTGCTGATACCTGTACAGCGTGCAAGTCTAATGGTACCACTGCTCCGGGTGCGGTATCAGGGCACACTATGGGACGGAAGAGGAATTCCGCTGGAATCCTCCAGTTCATTCTTCTTAGTTCTGGAATTATGAGGGCCAATGTCTTTAGCCCTTCAATAAACATTTCCTCATTTTTTGGTAATCCTCGTACTTCCAGTGTGGTCGTGTAGGCTTGCACTACCAACATTGCACGCAAGGGGCATATCCCGGGTGTAGAGCACACTATACCTCTCTCAGTGAATGATATGGTCATGTTAAGTTTGCTTAGGAGATCCCTCCCTAATAAATTTATAGGTGAGTGTTTGTAGTACAGTAGGGGTGCCTTTACAGTTTTACCCCCCACCGTTACATCCACGGCTTCTGTATAAGGAACTTCAATTACAGCCCCAGAGAACCCCTGCGTCTCTAACTTCCTGTTAGATAACGGGAACCTGCCCTCTCTAATACATGATTTCTCCGCTCCCGAATCGACCATGAATATAAACTGCTTGTCTCCTATCTGCGCCCCAACCAATGGTTCCTCTGCGGCATTGTAGGTTGTAGATAGGACTGGACACGCAAGTGTTCTCTGTGGGCTGTCCTATGCGGGATGTCTCATCGCCCCCCCTTGATTAAAGACATTTCCTGAAACCACCGACATTCCGTTGTAGGGTGCTGGGGCAGGGGCTCCGTTTGCTGTTATTGCGAAAGGGTTGCCTGACGTGTATTCCATATTGTCATTATTTTGTGGGTGGGCCTGTGTTCTATACTGGGGCCCCTGCTGCTGCTCAGTGTTACCTTGTCCTGGGTTTCTCGGTTGTTGCTGTCCCATGGGAAGGCCATATGGGCTCCCCGGGTGGGGGTGGCCGTACTGTCCTCCTTCTTGGAACCCATTGTTGGGCCTGGTTCTGCACTCCCTAGAGTAATGCCCCCATCGTCCGCAGTTCCAACAACTCCCTTGCGTACCTCTAGGGCCCTGCCATCCATTTCCCCCCATTCCTCCATATCCCGTTCCACCTCCCCTTCGGCCCCTGTACCCACCTCGTCCCCCTCGAGGGGTCCCCTCTTGCCACTGCGGACCTCCACCTTGTTCCTGCTCGTTCCACTGCCGCTGTCCTGCTCCTGCCCAATTAGTTGCCACTCTTCCTTGTATTGCTGTCAGCCCCTCCTCCTCCTCGTCTCCCTCCCTGCAGTGGGGGAGTGCGGCTACAGCCGCTGCGACCTTCACCAACTTTGTCTGTACTAGCTTTGCTTCATCTGCCAATCTCTTCTGTGCCACTTCCTTCTCCCGTTCCTTTATTCTCTTACAATGGTGTACTATTATGCTTTGGATCTCAGGCCACCCCTTTGCTTCAATACCAGCTATCTTATCGAGCGCCTTTTGCACTTCTTTGGGGAGCCCTCTTTTTATAATAAAATAGAATAAGGATGTCGATTGATACCAGGGCGTACCCGTTTCTGCTCTCCACATCTCTTGGACCCGAAAAATGTAATCCATAGCCTCCTCCCCATCATTCATTGTACACTGCATTACGGACTGTAAGTCTGGCGTATCCGGGAACGTTTCCCGCAAGGCATCCCACACCCTTGCACGCACTGTGTTAAAGGAGGCTCCATCGTGGCGGTCGCAGTCTAGTGTTACTCCCGGGAAACCGGCCTTAACCCATACTCTCTCGGCCTGATCCCCCACCGCTGAGACGAGCAAGCTCTTTACGTCTCCTATTGCTAGGGGTACCCCGGCAGTGTGCTTCTCAAAGGCATATATCCACTTGCTTGCCCCTCCTGACAACGGGGGCAACAACTTTAGTAGATTGGCTTTATCCATCTGAGCCCATGGGATATAGTTAGGCCTCCCTCCTCCCCTATGTATCAATGGGAGCTGTAGCCTTCCTTTTGTCGTTTCATCTGGACCCGCTTTGATCGCTGATGTACCCAGTGATGCCATTTTCCCCACCCTGTTCCTCAATCGCCCTGTCCACTCATCGTCTAATGTTCTCATCGAACATGTACCTTCCTCCTCTTCGCTTCCCCCTCCCATCGCCATACTCAACCTGTCGCTTTCTTCTAGCTCGTCCCTTATATCACATAGTAATTCCTCTCTAATCTCCCCAAGCCTTTCTTCGTTATCAACATCTCCCTCTCGTGCCCCTACTTCTATTATTCGTGTCGGTTCTTCCTCAATTCTGAACAGGATCTCGCCCTTTTTCCACCCCTCTTCGGGCTTTCTATTTTCACCTGGCGCTCTAGACGGGCGCCCTGCTCTAGTTGCATCTAATGCTGTTCGTTCGCATATGTTTTTTATCCTTGAGAGCTCATCTTTTGCTATCGAAAGTCTTGATTGTAAATCATTTGTAAGTTTCTCTATGTCTCCCCTTTGTGCGCCTGCCTGGGCGCGCTCCCTTGTGCTTTCATATGGCGGGGGTGCCGTGGGCCGGTGGGGTGTAGTAGCTGTCGGGGGAGGTGTCTGTGCCCGCAGAAGGGGTCACTGTACCCTTCTGCGGGCACAGGCTTGTTTAGTATCGGGTACAAACTTATTACCTCCATTGGCGGCGCTACACTTGATATGTCGTTAACATCTTTCTGTATCATCAACGGGTTGTCGGTGGTGGACGGGAGGTCAGGATTTAACGCTGGTGCTTTAGGAGGTGGTACCTCCTCAAATAACCTCCAAAGGTCTAATACTTCTCTTCTGTTCTGCAACTGCTTCCCTTTGTACTTTAGAAAAATGCATGTGGCCACCGTGTCCAGAACACTTTTATCAAATGACCCTCCCTCTGGCCAAATCTGAGGTAACCCCTCCCCCTTTAACTCGGTCACCCATTGGTCATGATATTTTTTAATCCGCTCCGCGTAGCCTGGTAAATTCTTACAAATGTGCGATAAGGGTGTCTCGGCCCCCATCTTGTGTGTTCCCCTAGCGCTTGCTTCTACCTGTGTGTCCACAGTTACAATGTAAACCTCTTACCAATATTATTGTTGTTTTTTCCTTTTTTACATTCAATAGTGAGCTCCTCTGTGCTCTGTCCCCTCCCTGCACAATACTCAATTGGCTATACACAGTCGCTATTCTCTTCTCTTTGGGGGGAGGGGGTACGTACAAGAGCAAACCATCAGTTATTTTGACAACATCGACCCGGAAACCAAAATAGGCACACACTCACTCCCCCTTGTTGTTTTTATCTTTTCAGCAGGAATTTTATCTGGTCACACTTACCATGACCATTCCATTTCTGTACATTTATGGCCAGTTTACACACATACAACATCAACTTGTCGCCTGACACATACGAGGTGCACACACCTCCCAGTAACACTCTGTTCACAATTCAAGCTGCCCTCCCTTTCCTCCCTAGCCGGCTGTCCCTATCCTTCTTATTCCAATAAATGGATGCCCATATATATATATATATTGATCTCCTCTTCCTTCTTGTAATAGGATTTTCTCCTTCTTACTTTCCCCCTTAGCTTTGTACTAGTTTCACATTTATTTTCCCCCCTAACCTTAAAGAAAAAGAAAAGAAGTAATAGCGGTTTCTAATATATTCTCAGTGCCCCCTTTTGCTGAACACTTTTTCTCTTATATTCCACTTCTTCATATATTCCCAGTACTAGTCAAGATAGCACTATGCGGCGCCGCCTTCCACCCCCTTTCGGAGCTAGGTTCCCGTCACTTTTATCTCTTATTCACCTCTTAATCCTAATGGCCATATGCGAAGAAAAAGCAAGAAAATTTTAGAATGATCCTTAGTAGATCTGCGTACCCCCTCTTTGTTCCCTGTCCTACACTCCTTCCCCCACTCCCTTTACAATCGCTCGCATTCAATACTCACGTGCCCGTCTTGAACCGATAGTCTCCGAAACTGGGTCCGTCCAGGCAGTGTCGCCGTCAGCTCAACAGTCAGCCCCGGCTCCGGCGAGCGGTACTCAAAGGGGATTTTGCAACTGGGATCCTGTACCCCCTCTCTTTTGAGTGCGCACTTCTTAGTGTACCGGTCGCCGTTGGCGGCCAGCCTCCCGGAGCCGGCTCACCGTGCGTATCCCTTTTCGACCGGAGATTCTCGTGCCAAAAGGGGACGGTAGCGTTAGATCAGGAAGAAATAATAATAAATATCACGCTTTCGGGGTCACCACTGAAAGCAAGCGTCCCCAGCCAGCACGATCCTCCCCGCAATGAGAGACAATGAAGGACTCTCCCAGGTAGGGAATAAAGCCAAGACAGAGTGCGGGTGAGCTTAAATGGGAGTTTATCAATCAGAATAGGGCATGCAAAGAACTCTGCAAACTCCGTGAGCGCTCTGTCTGACAATAGCAAAGACAGGCGTATATATTTACAAAAAACGTCATAAGAACCTACATACTATAGGGGGCACAAATACAATGGGATTGGGTGGCGATGACTAACTATAGGTGCCTCTGCGATGCGGTTGGCCGTGGCTGGAGAACGTCACTGGTCAGCTTCGTGGGTTGGGCTGGGCTTGGCAGGTTAGCAGAGTTCATCCGGGCGGTGTTGGTGTGCCATTGCGGCCAGTGTCAGAGATGAATGTCTTTTCCTGACTTATCTGCCCTAGGCCATGCACACCGCAGTCATTCAGTCACTACAATATTGTCTTCTTTAGTAAATCTTCCAATAGGTTACTCTACAGGTTAATGCAACACAGGAGGAATGCACCTTGTAAGGGGTCTAATGGTCGTTCATCAGGGCATGGTTACCAGCGTCCTGTTGACCGGTGTCATAGGTTGAGGGGCTAAGCTTCAGGGCATGGGACGGACGGTACAAGCCTCCCTGTCTTGTTAGATGTGGTTATAAATGTGCCGCGGTGTGTTGCCACAGTGTTGGGTGTCCTGACTGCACAGGGCCATAAGTCTAGGATGATCTGGTGGGTTGTGGGGTTTACGAGGGGGCGCCCTTGGAAGTGTGGGTTCAGGCAGAGGTTTACTGCTGTACTGTAAATAATGCAGGTGGCGGCCCGTGGCCTTGGGTGCGGCAGAGGGGGTTGCACATCATTGAAGCGGCTCCAGTCAGGTTGGGGGAGGTGGGGCAGCGCGGCGCGGGCTTCTGCTCTTATGTTTGGCAGTCTCTGCAGGGTGGGAGGGAAAATGGCCTTGCACATTCTTACAAAGGTATCTTCCTCGCGTGTTGCCGGCTTTTAGAGGCGAAAACATCACAATCATTAGAACACTTTATAATATTTGTTTGAATTACTTGAAAACATACATTTCACTTCGCTGGAGGTGTCTTAGTTTATATCCAGCCTAAGCACCTTATACGTACACTATGGTTCGACGACTCCATTATTTTAGCTATATGCATATACATTGGTAGTAAGTGAGGTAGCATTGAGGTTGGTGTAGTACATAGAAAATGAACCGCCACTGTATGTGACGGTGGTGGCACGCAAGGGGCTTTGAACATTCATGCGTGACGAGTACATTCTCGCACACCCTTCACAGGCGCCCCCCGTATGGTTACATTCGTTTTCTTGTGTACTCTAGCAGCATTAGTTCAGTCATGGCGCGGGACCGCAGGGTGTACTGTATGGGTCCTTCATGGCTGGTGTTATGTACACTAACTACGCAATTCTACAGGTATCTTTGGTATACATGGTTTGTATGGAGAGAAGACAACAAGTAGTTTTTTACATTCGTATCTGGGTACTTTTCCTCTTCTCTCAGAGGACCGTTCAGCAGACCTTCCCATCACCCAGGCCCTGCCGACCGGGCCATTCAGGGAGCAGTGATACACTGCGGACGGTGAAATGATACAGTGTCAGTGTATTGTGCTAGCTCATGTCCGTCTTGCTCGTGGGAACGTGCTTGCAGCGGATCTGCCAGGGAGCTGCGGCAACGGGGCTAATCGAAAAACCCTCCGAGGGTGGGGGCCGCGCTACAGTGCGCTGAGCTCACCCCATCCTTGGTAGGCGAAAATGGTTTCTGGGCCTAGCTAATATCAATATATATATGTAATTGATACGTGTGGGAAATGTCGTCACCAGGTGGACCCTCCACCACCTGGGCCCGGGTGGTATGAGGGGTCACCCAATGAGCCATGGTCCTCACCTGAGGAGAAAACGTGGGCGAGGAGGGTCCTTTGGACCAATCCTCCCCTACAAGTGCAACACAAGGATAACACGGAAACTGGTCCTTTTCATCCTCCCTACAACATGGAGGAGGCTCAGTCTCACCGCAGCAGTCTAGTGTTCCCGAAGTCCATTGAGGTGCCGGGAGCCACGCCCCCCGCCATGCACAACGCTTATCTGGATACACGGAACGTCCTTCAATGCGTTGCTACTCTCCAACCACGCTCCATGAGTTCGTCTCTACTCTTCCTGTATTACTTTTCAGAGCTACTTGGGGAATAGGTAGGGATTCTGAATTTCTAGCCCTCATCTATTGTGAATTCGATTCTCTCCTTAGTACGAGCCCGGGGAAACGAAGGATCAATCACGACTGTTTTCCCTTTCATTAACTCCGTGTCACAGAGACGCCGCGTTTGGCAATCAGCGCACAGTAATCGGGTAGGTGCCTCTGGGAGTTCAGGAGCCAAGCTCTCTCTCTCTTAGTATTCAGGGAAGTTGGGATATTTCGTTCTGATTCTCATTTCCTTTATGCTTCCAGCTGTCAGAGCTACGTCCAGTCTATAAGAATAGTGCCCTCTTCATTTCAAGTTCCGGCAGACTTCTGGAACAACACTTCCTTACCTCCTTCTCTCTCTAAGGGTAACAAGTATTTCTAACTAATTCTGATAGATTTTCATCTCTGTGCCTTTTTTTTATTCTGTGTCTATAAGCTATCGGTTCATTATTTCTTATTGCAGTCTGGTTCCATATTTCTTCTTGCATCTTTTTCCCTGACCACATCCTCTGTCGTTTGGAGCATTTTGAGTAGCATTTCAGGGTAAGCTACGAGTCTTAGTTTAAACCATCACTATTCCTTCTTCATCCGGGAATAGCCCTCTTTAGTGATTTCTATTACTCACTTATAATCTTGTTCTTTGACTCCTACATAGCACATACCAACCAGTCCTACTGGAGAGCAGAACATTTCAGATCAGAAGAAGAGGGAGATTGACTGGATTCCTCGAACTCTCTCTTCCCTGCACAGGGTTTTTCCCCTTTCGGGGGGTTTTCCGTGGAGGTCTCACCGCGGGCTGAATCCTTTGGTTCGGGTCAGCGGAGGGATTTTCAGGTATTTCCCCATTTTCTTCTGGCTTCGAAGAGATCTGCGCAGGAGAAGAATACAGGTGGGTGAATCTGGATTGTTGTTTGAACCTTGTCAAGACGAAGATATTACTAGTTATTACAGATAGCAACGGCCAAAAAAGAAGAGAATTCTGATAGGTCGTTTTTGCTGGGTTCAAACAAACAGTTTAGGTTCACCTCGTAGGATAGGATGGATCAACAAATTCAGCAGCTTATAGCTGCAGTCCAATCTCTAACGTCAGAAGTACAAACTCTCAAGCAAGAGAATGCAGCACTTTTACAGAATCAGCAGCAAGCTGCACAACATGAAGCTGCCCAACAACAAAATGCTCAACAGCAAGCCGCTCAACTACAAGCGGCTCAACAGCATGCTGCACAACAGGTAGCAGGTGGCAGGATTCCTCGATTCTCGGAAGTTCCTCCCAGGGTATTACCCGGAGGGCAGTTTGATGGAAATCCTCATCGGGTGAAGGAATTGCTAGATGCTTGCACTGTGCAGTTTTCTTTCAAGCAGGCGTATTTTCATACGGATAGAGACCGTGTTGGTTACATGATCTCTCAAATGTCAGGACCTGCGTTAGGTTGGGCCACACCTTTAGTCACATCCAATGACCCTATCCTTGATTCGTATACGGCATTCAGTAATAGCATTTGCACGATGTTTGCTAGACAAGAGATAAGGGTAGCTTCTCAAGAGCATTTGCTGGATCTAAGACAGGGGAATCAAGACATTTTAACCTATATCACCCGATTTAAACAGATGGCTAGTGAGACCACTTGGTCAGGCGATGCCCAGGTTACATTATTTCGTAGAGGTCTTTCTGAAGAGTTAAAAGATGAGGTCTCCAGGGTACCTCGTTCTTCATCCTTAGCAGAATTAGTAACACTAGTTATGCAGTTGGACTATCGTATCCGAGAACAAAACAGTTAAAGAAGAAAGGGAAGAGTTCTATGTCCTTTTCCGTCTCCATCCTTACCCTCTACATCTAAGTCCAGTATGGAGGAACCTATGCAACTAGAGACTACGACCCCCCCGAGGTCCTCTGTCTACTGAAGAGCGTACCCGAAGGAGAACCAACAATTTATGCATGTATTGCGGGGCACATACACATTCTGTGCAAGAATGTCCGATCGCCCCACCAAGAAAATCGGGTAACGCAAGCGCCCGACCGTAGGAGGAACCACGGTTCGGGAACCCTCTTTAGTTTCAGGTTCCTCACATAAATTGCAAAATTCTCTGTGTCTTAATTCCCCTCAGACTTTTATGTTGGTTTTGAGGGTAACCTTAAGATTTGGAGAACATCTGGTTACTGAGGTTTTGGCATTGGTCGACTGTGAAGCGGCTGGCAATTTCATAGATGATCTTTGGGCCAGACAGAAGAATATTCCCCACTCAGCAAAGCCAGTAGCTATCCCAGTCGAAAGTGTGGACGGGAGTCCGCTGATATCTGGTCCAATTATGAGCCAAACAGACCCTCTAACCCTGTCAATAGCTTCACATCATGAGGTAATCACGATGGACATAATCCGGACAGCCCATTATCCTATTATTCTGGGGCTGCCATGGTTACGAAGGCACAATCCTTTTATTAATTGGAGAGCCGGATCACTATTTTTGGGGTCAGAGTATTGTGTGGATCACTGTATTGGGGGCCCAGAACAGAATATTGAGGCTCGTGAAGGCTCCATCCAGGAAATCCGAGTCCCAAGAATGGTGAATTATGTCCCAGGACTCCCCAAAGAATATCAGGTTTATGAAGAGGTTTTCTCTACTTCGGAATATCTGCATCTCCCGCCACATCGTCGGGATGACTGTGCAATAGAACTAATTCCGGCACAGCCTCTACCTTTCGGCAGAATATACATTCCTTCGAAATCCAAGAGAGAGGTTCTCCGGGAGTATTTGAACACTCATTTAAAGAACGGCCTGATTACGGAGTCAACATCCCCGGCAGCTGCCTCATTGTTTTTTATTCTTAAAAAGAATTCCTTGGAGCTTAGACCCTGTATAGATTACAGGGGCCTACATAAAATCACAGTTCCAGACAAGTACCCAATGCCACTAATCCCTGATATTTTGGAAGGCGTCAAAGGGGCTAACCTTTACACCAAATTGGATCTTAAGGGGGCGTATCATCTGATAAGAATCAGACAAGGAGATGAATGGAAGGCAGCATTTAGAACTCTTTTCGGCCACTTCCAATATCAAGTGATGCCTTTTGGATTATCTAATGCCCCCGCCGTATTTCAGAGGTTCATGGACCATCTTTTCTAGGACCTCCTTCTTCATTCAGTAATAGTCTATTTAGATGACATTCTAGTATTGTCCTTCAATCTCTCGGAACACACAATCCATGTCCAAGAAGTTTTGAGCCGATTACATCAAATCCATTTATATTGTAACGTGTAGAAATGTTCATTTCACCAGCCCCAAGTAACCTATTTGGGGTACATTTTATCGGCTTAAGGGATTTCGATCGACCCTGAGAAGGTTTCCGTGGTCAAAGATTGGCCGGTACCTACAAACTGTAAAGAGATCCAGAGATTTGTAGGATTCTCAAATTTTTACAGGTGCTTTATTCCCAGTTTCCCCTCTCTTACATTGCCTTTAACTAACCTGCAAAAGAAAGGAGTTCCTTACACCTGGTCCTCCGTTACTCAAGAGTCTTTTGAAGAATTGAAAACCCGATTCACTACAGCTCCCATATTGAAGACCCCTGATCAAAATCAGGGATTCATTCTTGAAACCGATGCCTCACAACATGCTTTAGGAGCAGTCCTATTACAAAAAGATGCTCAGGGTCACGAACGACCCATTGCTTATCTGTCCAAAACCTTATCTCCTTCGGAATGGAACTACACGGTGTTGGAGAAAGAACTATTGGCCATCAAAAGAGCATTTGAGGAATGGTGACACTTGTTGCTAGGGGCTGTTATTCCGGTCGAAGTTAGAACTGCCCATCATAACCTACGCATTCTACAATATGCACAAACCTGCAATAGCAGACAGGCTCGTTGGGCCCACTTTTTCTCCACTTTTCGAATTATCTTCACCTTTATTCCGGGGAACAATAACCTGCAGGCAGATGCCCTATCAAGAAAGGACCCCACACCCTTGAGTCCTTTCAGATCTGAACCTATGTTTTCCTGCTCGACTTTGAAGATGACTAAACCTCTCCAATTCTGGAATCTCCTGGAACATCAATCCGGGCCGTCGGCATTGAAAAAACGTTCCCTGGCTCAACAAAAATATATGATTTTGAAGGATGGCTGTTATTTTCATGACCAACAGGATTTTGTACCAACAAGGATTCTTCAAAAAGAAGTTCTAAAGTGGTGTCATGACTCTAAATCTTCAGGACATCGAGGACGATATGCCACCTGTGAACTGATCTCTCGTTACTTCTGGAGGCCATCATTGAAAAACGACGTGCGACAATACGTCGATTCCTGTCCCACGTGTTTGCAGACTTAAAGTCCCCGCCAACATCCCTTAGGGAAGTTAGTAAAGATGACACTACCCTCTCCGCCTTGGCAGATCATTTCTACCGATTTCATAGTGGACCTGCCTCTATCTAGAGGACATTCTGCCATTATGATGACAATTGATACTTTTACTAAAATGGCTCATTTTGAACCTCTCGAAGGACTACCGTCCGCTGCACAGATGGCACGAAAGTTCATTGACAAGATATTTACCAGGCATGGATTACCGGAAGTCATCATTTCTGATAGAGGATCACAATACACCTCCAGGTATTGGAAGCAAATCTGTAAAATGTTGGGAATCTCACGAGCCTTAAGTTCGGGTTATCATCCCCAAACCAATGGGCAAACGGAAAAGCTTAACCAGACCCTGGAAGGGTACTTAAGGAATTACATTTCAGCAGCACACGATAACTGGTCCGAATTGTTACCACTGGCAGAATTTGCATACAATAACTCTTACCATTCCTCACTCAAAACATCTCTGTTTTTTTGTTCCTACGGCTTCCATCCTACCATCTTTCCCACGAGTAAACACTCGGAGGTCAAATTTCCGAACGTGGAGCAACTGATGAGACAGTTACATCTTGGGCATGTAGCAGCCACGAAGGCTCTTACTGAATCCCAGGAAAGAGTGAAAAGATTTGCAGATCGTCAGCATACAACCGCTCCATCCATTAATCCCGGGGATTGGGTATGGTTGTCTTCTCGATTCCTCCCTAGACATCTTTGACCTTCTAAGCTATCCCCGAGATATCTGTGCCCGTTTCGAGTAATTGCACCCATTGGTCCAGCATCTTTCAAAATCAAACTCCCCATGACATGGTCCAGAATTCATCCTGTGTTCCACATCTCTCAATTAAAACCAGATGTGCGAAATACATTTCATCCCAAGGTTTCATTACGTCCTCCTCCAGTACAAGGACCTTCAGGATCTGAATACGAGGTGTCTGGTATTTGTGATTCCAGACTCCACCATGGGAGAGTCCAATATCTGGTGGACTGGAAGGTATACTCCCCTTCCGATCGCACTTGGGAATCGCACAATGCAGTCCATGCCCCACGGTTAGTTTGAAAGTTTCATTTAAAGCATCCGACTAAACCAGGGGGGGGATGTTCTTGGAAGGGGGCATACTGTGATAAATGGAATTTATCCAAGAGTGCAACACGAGGATAACACGGAAACGGGTCCTTTTCATCCTCCCTACAACATGGAGGAGGCTCAGTCTGACCGCAGCAGTCTAGTGTTCCCGACGTCCATTGACGTGCCGGGAGTCCTGCCCCCGCCACGCACAACGCTTATCTGGATACACGGAACGTCCTTCAATGCATTGCTACTCTCCAGCCACGCTCCGTGAGTTTGTCTCTATTCTTCCTGAATTACTTTTCAGAGCTACTTGGGGAATAAGTAGGGATTCTGAATTTCCACCCCTCATCTATTGTGAATTCTATTCTCTCCTTAGTACGAGCCCGGGGAAACGAAGGATCAATCACGACTATTTTCCCTTTCATTTTCTCCGCGTCACGGAGACGCCGCCTTTGGAAATCAGCGCACAGTAATCGGGTAGGTACCTCTGGGAGTTCAGGAGCCAAGCTCTCTCTCTTAATATTCAGGGCAATTGGGATATTTCATTCTGATTCTCATTTCCTTTATGCTTCCAGCTGTCAGAGCTACGTCCAGTCTATAAGAATAGTGCCCTCTTCATTTCAAGTTCCGGCAGACTTCTGGAACAACACTACCTTACCTCCTTCTCTCTCTAAGGGTAAAAAGTGTTTCCAACTAATCCCGATAGATTTTCATCTCTGTGCCTTTCTTTTATTCTGTGTCTATAAGCTATCGGTTCATTATTTCTTATTGCAGTCTGGTGCCATATTTCTTCTTGCACCTTTTTCCCTGACCATATCCTCCGTCATTTGGAGCATTTTGAGTAGCATTTCAGGGTAAGCTACGAGTCTTAGTTTAAACCATCACTATTCCTTCTTCATACGGGAATAGCCCTCTTTAGTGATTTCTATTACTCACTTATAATCTTGTTCTTTGACTCCTACGTAGCACATACCAACCAGTCCTTCTGGAGAGCAGAACATTTCAGATCAGAAGAAAAGGGAGATTGACTGGATTCCTCGAACTCTAGCAGCCCTTCCCTACACACGGTTTTTCCCCTTTTGGGGGGTTTTCCCTGGAGGTCTCACCGCAGGCTGAATCCTTTGGTTCGGGTCAGCGGAGGGATTTTCAGGTATTTCCCCATTTTCTTCTGGCTTCGAAGAGATCTGCACAGGAGAAGAATACAGGTGGGTGAATCTGGATTATGGTTTGAACCTTGTCAAGACGAAGATATTACTAGTTATTACAGTTACCTGAATGCCAAAATAACTTCACTTTTACATGGGGTCGTCTGTCTACCTTAACATGATCTGTAGTTTCCAGAGTTTGATCAATATCTTATTAATCTTTAGAGCGTATACCTTTTGACTCTCTCTCCACCATGGCACTAACCATTTTTCTCAAATCAGAATAAGTCAGCTGAGAGGGTATTGATATAGTAGAAGATTCCTCATCAACCCCATCCGGGGATAATCCAAAAGGATCCACCTCGTTTTTTGGTTTATGCAAATCCTGCCGTTTCACCTGTTTATATCGCTCTTTACCATCCAAACCTCGTTTTCTATACAACGAAATACATATCACGCATTGCAATCCCATCAATTTCTTCCCGTGGGACACCATCTTTTAGCAAAGCTAGGAACATAACCTTTCTGGATACGTGGGAATCTCGACTATCAAATCTTTTGCCAGGAGTATGTTTTTCATTTCACCCCTCCCTTTCTCGCAATTGTTCCTGAGGCTTATTCCCATTCACCCAAATCTGCTAGTTGTCTAATTGCATCGACAACTTCATCAGTGACTTTTCTGGTCATTCCCATAAATAAGGTCATTATGATGTTTTTATATGCGGGAGGGGCTGTACGAACTAATGTGTTCCTAGCGGAAAGAGATACATTTACCATTCTCATATGCTCAGGAGTATCTAAATCAAGATAGATATCAAGATAGACTGATGTCTAAAGGAGGAGGCGTAGCCCTCATCACTAAGGACGCATTGTCTATCAGACTCTGAAACCACCCTTGGGAAGGTAACACTGACCTACTCTCAGCCAAACAATCACTGTCCCCTAACTGTACCATCAATATCCACCTATTGTACCGGCCCTCTGGCCCACCACCAGAGTTCCAAGGATAACTCCTACACGTACTTGGCAACAACCTCAAAGGCTCCTCCAAATCCATTCCACTCTGCAACCCCAATCTAGGCTTGAATGATCCAAAGGACAAAACAGCATCAGCCTTATCCAAAGAACTAAAAGATCTAGGGTTCCTACAAAAAATTACCAACCCTACCCACTGCAAAGGTCGTACCCTTGACTGGGTGGCAGACCACAACTGCTCAATCTCCCTCACCTCCAACTCTACCTAGCCACGGGCAGACCATAACGGCATCCAATTCACCATTCCCACCTATCCCATCACTAAAGCTCTCACCTACGCCACCCCACCTAACACGGGTCAGAAGCTCACAAAACTAACAAAAGACAACCTTTTTCCCTTCCTGGAAGTTGCTGAACTTAAGCCCCCATTCTCGAGTGACCCGAACACACTTGCAGACATCTAGACCAACACCCTCACCAGAGCTATCAACACCATATCCCCAATCGAATCCAAAAAAGAAAAATTATCCATGCACACCAACTCTTGGTTCACGGATGAACTACTTGCCCTACGTACATGTAAAAGTTACGCTCTAACTAATTGGCAATCCAAGCCCAACGTTTCCTCCAAGGAATAATTTAAAAAACTATCCTTGCAATACAAAGAAGCCATATACAAAGCCAAGTCCAAATCCCTCAACCTTAGGATCTCCAAGACCACCTCACAATCTAAGGAAATGTTCTCAATCTTTAAAGACCTCATCACCCCATCCGCCACACCCAATGAAATCATTAAGAATGAAGCATGGTGCACCAGCATACAGGCTGCTATGCTTAATAACATTGAATTACTCCTAGAGAAAATACAAGCTCAATTCAAAGCCCTACCTAAGATTGACCACCCCCCCGCTCAGCTCCCCATCCCAAATTCCCCTCTACCCTCTCTTCTCATTTCGTGACGTCTCAGAATCTGAAGTCCTAGCACTCCTCCAACAGCTCAGACTATTGACGTGCAAAGGAGACATTTGTCTCCCCAACATCATCAAAGAATGTGCCGACTCCCTGGCTCCGCTCATTACGGCATTCATTAATGCCTCCTTCAAAACCTGTACTGTTCCCTCTAACCTCAAAGTAGCCTAGATCCGCCCTCTTTTAAAAATAACTCCCTAGATCCGGCCCCCCCAACAACTACCGCCCCATTACCACTGTTCCATTTCTCCTCAAAATCCTTGATAAAGCAATCTACAATCAGATCCAACACTTCCTAGAACCCAACACCATCCTCGGTAAAAGGCAATCAGGGTTCTGTAAAGGCCACGGCACAGAAACTGCCCTTCTGGACCGTAAAAATCAAATAACCACTATCACAGACAAAGGCAAACCGACACTCCTCCTACTCCTGGACCTCTCGGCCACTTTTGACTTTGTGCATCACAAAACCTTCACCTCCCGCCTTACCCATGCTGTTCATTTCTCCAACAAAGCCTCCTCATGGATCACATCCTTCATGAAAGGCAGAGTCATGAAGGTCTTCTCAGACCTGGCAAATGCAGCTCCCTCTACCATGTAGAGTTCCCCAAGGTTCATGCACAGCCCCTATTTTATACAATCTGTTCATAAAACCGCTCTTTGATAGACTAGACTCGCTCGGCATAGCTTATACCAACTATGCTGATGATACACAGGTCCTCCTCCCACTCTCAGGCAGTGCCGCAACCCTTCTCCAAATCTACACTACCATCCAGGCTTGGATGGCAGCAAATGGGCTGTGTCTCAATGGCGATAAAACCGCGATTATCATCTTGGGACCTAAAGAAACACTAGCTAAACTCAGCCAACAATATTGCAACTTCACTATTGATAGCTCCATCATCTCAGTTTCATCAGCAGTCAAGACACTAGGGGTCTTCCTAGACTCTACATTGTCTATGACTCGCCAGGTCAGTGCCATCGCTCTGCATCCGCCCATTCCACCAAGCTCATAAACGCAGTCAAACCCTTCCTCTCCGACCAGCATTGCCTAACAATCGTGAGAGCTACCATTGTAGCTAAATTAGATTACTGCAACGGTCTGCTAGCTGGAACAACTGCCAAAAACCTGAATAGACTCTAAATAGTCAAGAATAATGCTCTCGGAGCAGCCCTCACGATACCCAAAAGAGACCACATCACGCAGGCCAGACGAGATGCCCATTGGCTTCCCGTAAAGGAGGGAATCACTTTCAAGACTCTCACTGTAACAAACACATGTTTAAGCCACTCGGCCCCTCCATAACTATCTGAAAAAGTATGCAGAGACACCTCCACTCACCCTAAAAGAACCTACCACGCCAATAAACTGTGCATCCCTCCTATCAAAAGAGCTAAAGCAGGCGGAATCGGCTTCCCACACTTAGCACCCAAACTGTGGAGCACCTTACCTAACACACTTAGAGCCGAGACTTCCCTCACAGCCTTCCGCAAAAAGCACAAAACAACACTCTTTAACTAGCAGAGCTTCCTTTGTCCACCCTGCCCATCCCCTCACCATTCACCATCTCCCTGTTTGCAACAAGTATGTGCAGTGCCTCTCCTCTGTATTTCATGTTTTTTACGATGACTGTAACACCGCCACAATGCCCTTGGGCTGTGGGCGCTTTATAAATGTTAACAAATAACTAACTAAATAAATAAATGAATAGCCTCCTTCATAGCATGTTCTCTAATCTTTTGAGTCGCCTCCTTCAATGTATACATATTCTGTCATCAGTCGGCCAATCTGACGTAATTGATATTTATGATTACACCCTTGTGCAGACAAAAGAGGGACAATTGTCCATTATCACCATTACCATCACGAGGAGGACCAGCACGCAGGGTCTCCTGTATTTGAACATCATTTGATAATGGTAGAAACCCAGCAACATCCGTCAAATCAACAAGAAGACCTGCAGCCCCTCCATCAAACATTCTAACCATCCAAGCCAGTAGAGATTCACCTGCCCTCTCTTTTAACCGATTGATTATTTCCCCAACTTCTTGTTGTAAATATTCCTCAAGGGCCTTCATGTCTACGACCCTGCCTCCTGGAATTAATGGATGGCGAGCCAATTTCCTGCGAATGACAGGGTTAACCATCACTTCTTTACATGCAGGTTTCAGTTTAGTCACGGGATCTGATGCATCAGAATTGCTACCATTGGAAGTACTATCAAAAACATCGCCATCCCATCGGTCAGGATCCCAATCGACACCTGTGGCAGCAATTACCGTTCCTACCTTACGTGAATTAACCCTACCTCTTCTTATTCGATATTTATATCGAGCGACTCTTATTGCAGCTCGCTCCGCTACTACTTGATATCTATTCGCTTTGTTGTGATACAGTTTTATCTGAAGTTGTTGCATTAATGCAATTTGTTTCTCAGCAGCCAACTCTTTTTCCAATTTCTGAACAGAACTTTGTAATTCTGTATTCAATTGATGCATTTTTGGAAACGCATGCAATAAGATCCAACCTCTTCTCCCCAGGGATGAACATACTTTCCCTTTCTCCACTGGGACTAAGGGGGGTCATTCCGAGTTGGGCAGTGGGCCCCGGTAATAGCCGCTAAATGCTAACAACAGGCCCGTTGTTAGCATGGTCCCCATTCCCTTTGAGCCCTATGGGGGCTCGAATGGGAATGGAGATGGGTTCCCTGAATGGGCAAATACCGGGTCCTCCAAGGTTGGAATGGCCCGCTAATTCCCCATTCAGGGAACACGGACCCGGTATGCAGTAAGGGGGTAACCATGGCGCTAATAGCGCCATGGCTACCTCCAACCTCGTAATGAACCCCTTAATCGATTCATCTGGACTTGCTCCTCCTATGCTAGTATCCCAGGTTTCACGTAGTCCTGCACCACATGCCCAAGTCTGTGCGATTTTATTGTAAGGGCTTTTGGACAAACCCGGAATAGTTACTTTTGGGCATCTTTGCCAGCAGAGCCACCCTTCTTTTTAAATTCTTATTGTTATCTTGCATTTATATAGCGCCTTATATACCATTGGTATGGTCTGAAGGCGCTGGTAGGTTGAACGCCCTTGGGAACCGAAGTTCTGGTCAGTAGGGATAGTGAAGAGAGTCAAAAGCTGCGTGTGCGCACCAGGTATGTGTGCAGCTGGTGTGGTGTTCATGTGGTAGCTGCTTCTTAGCGGTAGGTGTGGTGGTTGAGAGGTCAGGAGTATGTGTTCGCTCTGGCAGAATTTATCCAGATCGAGTGTGGCTGCATTAGGCCTGAGGAGAACGCCTGGCTGGGGGTTGTTAAACCAGCGGTGTTTAATTAGAGTGATGGGGAGTGAGCGGTAGATGTTGATATGAGAACAGTTATACAGAATGGTGTCATAGTATCCCTGTGTTCTATTTGAGTGGTGGTGTAAAAAAGAGAGTAGGCGGGGGGTGTGGTATGTTATAATTCTTTCAACTGTTACCTGCATTCTAATGCATATTATGTACGTCACGTAATTTTAAGCGATCTGATCCGTTCTATGCATTTTATTCATTTCAGGCGTCCAAGATTGTCCTACACACTACTGCCTGCTCGACCTACTCACACATTCTAATTCACCTTGCGTGCTCTAGACAATCCCTCATTCTCCAGTGTGCCCCACGCATGCTCTCATGTATTCCATACGCATGCACTCCTGACCTCCCCGCTCATGCACTCCAGTCTACCCCGTGCATGTACTCATCTCTGCCTACACACTCATCTGCACTGTATGCTCATCCGATCTACATATTCATCCGGTCCGCACACTCATCCGGTCCACACACTCATCCGGTCCACATACTCAACCTCTCCACACACTCATCCGCTCCACACACTCATCCGCTCTACATACTCATCTGCTCCACACACTCATCCGCTCCACACACTCATCCGCTCCACACACTCGTCTGCTCTACACCCCGTTCCGCACCACATATACTCATCCGCTCTACATTCATTCATCCGCTACATACAGTCGTCTGCTCCACATACACTCGTCCGCTCCACACACTCGTCCGCTCCTACACCCGTCTGCTCCACTCACTCGTCCGCTACACACACTAACGCCCTTTAGCGTTCTATTGGCTTCTCTGTGTTTACGTACTTATCGACTCTACGCGTACTCATCAACTCTACACGCTCGTCCACTCTACACACCCAATCACTCTACACACTCATTGTCTTTAGTATGTTCATCTATTCTATCCAATCTCCATACTCATTTGATCTATCAACTCGTCTGTCTTTTCATTCATGCACTCATACACTTAGTCCATTCATCTGTTCTATACGCTTTATCCATTCTAACTATTTCATCTATGTTATTCACTACGATCCCTCCTCATTCATTACATCCATTTCATCAGTTTAGATCTCATTACTTTCACAATGATTTATTCCTATTATCCACTTCACTGTTTTGATCTACATAATTCGTTTAGTTCTGTTTGTTTTCTAGTTTTCATGCGAGTTTATTAGCTGTCAGTTTCTCGCTTCAGGTAGTTTGTTGGGCCGGTGTTATTGTGATGATGCTGGTTCGGAACCCGGTTGGATTTAGGGGAGGAGCCAGGTTTTCAGTAGTTTGCAGAAGGATGTTAATCCTCATGCTGGTTTGGAATCTGGTTGGTTTTAGGGGAAGAGCCAGGTTTTCAGTAGTTTGCGGAAGGACGTTAAATCCTCAGCTAGGCGGATGTGGGGTGGGAGCGAGTTCCATAGGGTTGGGGCTAGGGCTGAGAATGAGGAACCGCCTAACCTGACTGAGTTTGTCTTAGGAATTATTAGGAGGCCGGCTGAGCTTGATCTTAGGGTGCGAGTGGGATGATAAGGTATTAGCTTGTCTTGAAGATATTGAGGTCCAGTTTTATGCAGTGCTCGATGGGAGAGGCATAAGGTTTTGAAGGCCACCCTATGGGATACTGGAAGCCAGTGCAGTGTCTTAAGGACTCGGGATATGTGGTCTCTAGGACCACGCGCAAGTAGCAGTTTGGCCGTCACGTTTTGTGCCCTTTGGAGTTTATTCAGTTGGTAGGCATGTATTCCGAGGTATAGGGGATTTGCGTAGTCAAGTCTTGATATAACGATTGATTGGACCGCGGAGCGTCGGTTGGGAAATGAGAGATACGGAAAGATGTGCCTAAGGTTTTTAAGGTGGTAGTGGCAGGACTTTGAGACATTGTTGACTTGGCGCAAGAGTGTTAGGTCAGAGTCCAGGGTGCATCCAAGACTTTTCACTGCGTCGGAGGGTGTCGGTGAGTTGCCCATGGCGGGTGGCCAGGGTAGCGGGTGCGGAAGAAGATCGGAGTTGCCGCAAACCATGATTTCTGTTTTGGAGGGGTTTAACAAGAGGTGGCTTTGGGTCATCCAGCGTTCTATGTTAAGGAGGCAGGATGCCAGGTCAGGTCCAGAGTTGGATTTTGAGTTCAGGAACTTTAGGATTAGTGGAGTGTCGTCGGCGTATTTGTAACACAGGATGTTGTGTGAACGAATTATTGGTGGGAGGGTGATCAGGTAGAGATTGAACAGGAGGGCAGATAGACATGCTCCTTGTGGAACTCCCGTGTCGACTGGTCGGGCTTGGGAGGTAAAGCTGGAAAGTGTCGTTATTTGGTGCTCGTCTTTGAGGAATGAAGCTATCCATTTAAGAGCGGTTCCACGAATTCCTAGGGAGTGGAGGCGGTCAAGGAGAATTGAGTGATTGATCGTGTCAAAGCTGGCCGATAGGTCGAGAAGGATTAGTGCGGCGCATCCCGCGGAATCTGCTGTCATTTTAAGGTCATCCCAGATCGAGGTTAGGGTGGTTTCAGTTCCGTGACGAGTTCTGAAACCTGATTGGACAGGGTCTAGGAGATTGTTGGCTTCGACGAAGGCATTTAGTTGAGAATAGGCGGTTCAGTCAATGAGTTTGGCAAGGAACCTGGTGTTAGAGATGGGGCGGTAGTCCCTTTTAGGGAGGGAAAAAGGTGGGGTCGGGTGGGGAAGGTGGCAGGGGTATGGAGGCAAGGCGGGGGATGGGTGATTGCAGGGTGGGGTGTGCCAGGTATGATAGTGGGGGGAGCGGGGATGGGTAATGCTGGTGGGTCGGGGGAGGGGTTCAGGGGATGAGTGGTCTTTGGGTGAGTGGCTCGACATCGAGCCCCCCTTTCTTGGTGTTTGGAGAGGGCAATGGCAGGGAGTGCGAAGGAGGGGTGAGGTGGTTTGGGAGGGGGGGGAAAGGCAGATCGGAGAGTGGGGGGGTCCACGGGGGTCGTTTCTGACAGACTCTGGTGGAGTGTGTGCACTCATGATTGGTGTGAGCTTTCGGTTGATTTAGGAGGGCTTTCTGATTGTAGTTCTAAGATAGGAGGTGACACGCTTTTAGGCACAATTCCAGGTTCAACTGCTCAAAGACGATAGTAGACAATTTGGAGCTTTCTAGATACAATTGTAGACAGGGATGATATTAGTTTATTGGAGACACTTCTAGTTTCGCCTGTCCACAGAGGGGATATTCAGTCAGCCTCTAGATTCACTTTGCTTAGAGGGGTTATTATATTATTAGTCGCCGTTTTGGATTCTACATTACACAGTTATATTGTTAGTTATACTAATAGGATTGATTAGGACATGCTGGTTGGTGGACTTCTTCAATTCACCATTATACTGGGAGGGTGTTAGGCATGGATTATTAGTCACCGTTTCACAGGCATATTTCTAAATTCAGATAGAGGTTATTGGGCACAATTCAAATGCAACTTTCACAGAGAGGCCATTGGGCACATTTCTAAATGCAACTTTCCACAGATAGGCTGTTGGGCACAACTTCTAAATGCAATTTTTCCTCAGAGAGGCTATTGGGCACAACTTTTAAATGCAACTTTTCCTCAGAGAGGCAATAGGGGACACTTCAGGTGCAACAGGGTACACATTCTCAGTGAGGCTATTGGGCACCACTTCTAAATGCACACATAGGCTATAGGGTACACTTCTAAATGCAGTTTTTCCTCTCAGAGAGACTATAGGGTATACTTCTAAATGCAACTTTTCCTCAGAGAGGCTTTTGGACACGACTTCTAAATGCAACTTTCCTCAGAGGGGCTAATGGGCACAACTTCTAAATGCAGCTTTCCTCAGAGAGGCTATTGGGCACAACTTCTAAATGCAACTTTCCTCAGAGAGGCTATAGGGTACACTTCTAAATGCAACTTTTCCTCAGAGAGGCTATCGGGTACAACTTCTAGATGCACACATAGGCTATAGGGTACACTTCTATATGCAACAGGGTACACTTTCTCAGCAAGGCTATTAGGCACAACTTCTTAATATACCTAGGCTGTAGGGTACACTTCTATATGCAACATGGTACACTTTCTCAACAAGTTTATTAGGCACAACTTCTTAATACACACATAGGCTAAAGGGTACACTTTCTCAGCAGGTTATTATGCACAACTTCTTAATACATACATAGGCCATAGGATACACTTCTAAATGCAGTTTTTCCTCCGAGAGGCTTTTGGACACGACTTCTAATTGCAACTTTCCTCAGAGAGGCTATTGGCCACAACTTCTAAATGCAGCTTTTCCTCAGAGAGGCTATTGGGCACAACTTCTAAATGCAACTTTTCCTCGGAGAGGCTATAGGGTATACTTCTAAATGCAACTTTTCCTCAGAGAGGCTATTGGGCACAACTTCTGAATGCAGCTTTTCCTCAGAGCGGCTATAGGGTAAACTTCTAAATGCAACTTTCTTCAGAGAGGCTATTGGGCACAACGTCAAAATGCAACTTTTCCTCAGAGAGGCTATAGGGTACACTTCTAAATGCATCTTTCCTCAGAGAGGCTATTGGGCACAACTTCTAAATGCAACTTTTCCTCAGAGAGGCTATTGGGCACAACTTCTAAATGCAGCTTTACTCAGAGAGGCTATTGGGCACAACTTCTAAATGCAACTTTCCTCAGAGAGGCTATTGGGCACAACTTCTAACTTAAATAAGGAAGATATTATAAAAGAATGGATTTTTCAACTCCCCTATCTCAATAACAACACATACACATTTGTGCAACAAAGTAAAAAATAAATAATGAATCAATAATTTTATCTCCAAATGGGGAGAGAAAAAAAAATCCCCCCCCCTTTTTTTTCCTACCGTTCCGAGTCCAAAAACTTTAAATGTAAGTTTATCTACAGGATTCTTTGGCATCCATACCAGCACAAAGACCCTGCTCATAGTGCCAAAATGTGTTGCGTTGTTTTGGCCCTATGGGGAAATCACTAATACTTATGTATTCCCAGCCCCTCTCGCAAAAACAAGTAATTGGACTTTATATGAAGTTATGAAACGGCTCGTTAAAGGCCCTTTATTTATACCATATAAATATATAGACACCAATAAATCTATACATTTAAACACACATATATATATATAGATAGAAATTAGAAAATGGGGAACTTCACCGTTAGGAAAGAGGCAGAGGAAAACTTCATCTTGGCCACTAGCAACATTGCTTAGTCCCTCAGCTGGTTGGCAAAGTGATCCCTGCATCCAACAGGGTTTGAAGCGGAGCGTCCTCCCTTTCAGCGAGACTGCATCACCCGGGGTTTCAACATCCAACCAAATTTCGCCATATAATGTCCTCTCCTTTACGGGGCATCCACGCCCCTCTCAACTGCACTCTGCTCTCGGCCGAAAAGCAGAGCACAAGTCGAGGGGACAGGGGGTGGAAAAATCCCGGTAGAAGTGGAAAAACCCAGCGCCCCTCTCTCTCACATGAATTCCCAGACCCCTTATTGTGCACCTGCAGTGCGCTCTGACTCCCTTTCTGTATTCGTCCTTCAATGGACCATACAATAACTATTCTCCGCAGTTACCCACTCGAATACTGTTTTCGTTTCCTTGCTCCGTTTTCCCTGCTACTTGCTCATTCTGTGAAGCCCGTGGAAATGCAGTCTTTATTTCTGTAATGGAAGATGAGTGTTCAAAATAGCTGCGCATCGAAGCCATGTTACTCTGGCTCGCATTTTTCACACTAGCATTACAGCAATTGCCACACTTAGAACTGTGAATGTTAGCAAGTGCCGCACTAGGATAGAATTGTGAACATGAGGTTGTGTTGCATCTAGATAGGATTGTGAACGTTAGCAAGTGCCACACTTAGATAGAATTGTGAACATTAGCTTGCGCCAGATTCAGACAGAATTGTGAAGGATAGCAATACCACTTTCAGTTAGAATTGTGTACATTAGCCTGTGAGCCTGCGTCGTATCTAGATAGGATTGCAAATGTTAGCAAGTACCACACTTGGATAAAACTGCGAATGTCAGCAAGTGCCACACTTATATAGCAATGTGAACGTTAGCATGCATCACATCTAGACAGGACTGTGAATCTCGGCCTGTGCCACATCTAGACAGAATAGTGAATATTAGCCATTGCCACATCTAAACTGCATTAGAATATTACCAATGCCACATTTAGATATTATTATGAAAGCTAGCTTGCTTCGCACCGAAACAGGATTTTGAAGGTGGCCAGTGCCACATTTGGATATAATTGTGAATATTGCCACGCGTCATATACAGACAGGATTGTGAATATTAGCCAGTGCCAGATCTAGATTAAAATGCAGAGATATTCACGCGCCACATCCAGAAAGAATGTCGAAATTCAGCATCAGGGCCGATCTTACACCAGATTGCACCCAAGGCGGGAAGCATTGTTGGTGCCCCTTTCCCCCGCCCCCAAAAATGACAACCCAAAAAAATGGTATGTTACAAATGTTGTAAATAGTGCACGTGATAAAGAACTAGATGGAAATACAAATGCAATAGAAATTTCAAAGGCATATTTTATTGTCTACCTGATCTCCTCTCACAAACACACCACCACAACCTTTGCGTAATGTATTCGTCGTGAGCACTATCTTCCAACCTATATCCCACAACCTTTGTTGCACAGCAGCTACCTGATGGGGTCTGTTGACACCTTCCTAGAACTATCCATCCACATACTTTTCACCTTTCCCCGACCCCATAAATGCTCATATCCAAACAGACACACCATTTTCCATCCCCTGACATTACAGAGCTCTAACAGGTCTGTGTTCCCCATACCTTTCCATCCTATCCTCCTCCCTTCCTTCACCCTGCTACCTCCATCCTTTCTCTACTTCACTAATTTGTATCTGTCCCACGTTTACCTACTTCACTGCACAGCCACTCCAATATATCTTTGTTTAAATGCATACTACTTCAGGTGTGTTTTGTGGTGAAATAGGTTAGGCAACCTTTGTCTGGCTGTGCTGCTGTGTAAACATGAATAGAGCCGCTAGAGGAGTTTTGGGATGGGTGCTCCCACCCACAGTAGCGTATAAAGGAATAGGTGACTTTCCTTCCATGTGTTGAACCAGATGGATTTGGGATAGGGGAGATGAAGTGAGATGGAGGAAGGTTTGAGCAAAATGAAATGAGTCACTCCTGGCACATGGCAGGCTTGTATGCGACAAATATTTATTTCCCATACACTTAAGTTACTAGAAGCTGGCCAATTTTGCCAAATAATATGAGAAAATCTGTGGAAATATTATGGAAATGGCAGTGAAAAAATGAGGGGGGAAATCTAAAAATGTGCAGAAACGACAGTGAAAATGGCTGTTACGTTTTCGCAAAGCAATGCTTTAAATAATAAAACAAGCTACATCAAACTGCAATCATTATATGTACTCATTTTTAACATTGCTGAATCTAAGCTAATCTTTTCCTGCTGTGCAACTACCCCGGGGCCCACGAAGGAGACAGGGCGGACTGGCCTACAGGGAGGACGGGAGACAGCTTAGTTCCCTGTGAACCCGCCATGTGCACATATGAAATCAGGTGTGGACACACAGTGCACCCTCGCCATCGGATATAACTGATGATTCCCACGCACCTGCTAGCCCTCCCACCCCATCTGCACACACACAAAACCAGAGGTCTGACACTGCCCAGCGCAGCACCAAGACAACCGCATCCTGCGTACCCTGGAGTCTGTCCAGGGTGCAGCACTCCAGCAGGAACTTCTGGCGACAGCAGCCTCTGCTGCGCCTAAGGTCTGGGAGGAGAGGCCTGGGGCCTGAAGGACAACTGGGAGTACCATGAGCTGGGGAGATAGCTCACGGGGGTGTTGCACCTGCTGAACATGGGTCAAATGAGCACCTTATATAGCAAAACATAAACACCTACGTTAACAGCCCCGAGGAAGGGGCTATTCATTGGGTGGCAGCCAGGCCATAAATGGCAACATCCCTTTCTTTGGGCCACCAATGCCCGCGTTGGGGTAGGAAGCATGGCTCTCCAGTCCAGACACCAGTGACGGGCACAAGAGTAGGCCCTGCTTACAACACCTTGAAACAAGACAGCAGTAGAGGGCACTGGGAAGATGGCAACTGCATGCCCATATGTAAACATGATGCGTAGAGCAATGCAGGGGCATGCATGGGTGAGCGCGTGCATTGGTGTATGTTGGCCAGAAGAGAGAACATAAGAGTGGGCTCCGAAATAGATCAGAGACATCCACAAGAGATGGATGCAGCCTGCAGGTGCATCCGATCCGTACATTTAATGGTAGAAGGCTGGCTAGGCAGATAGCGGAACGGCTGCGTAAATTGGTGGGTGTGTGTATAGTCAGCATGAGTGGACAAGTGCATGTAAGGATGACTTTGCATGCATGGTGCACTGACAGTAAACTGATGAATGGATGGGTGAATGCATGAACACATATGATGATGATGATGATGATGATGGATACATGGTCTGGTGGCTGGACAGCTGCCGTGTCGCTGATGGGTCAAGTTCCTGTCTTTCGGTTTTCCTGGAAAAATAAGCGAAGCGCAAAATAGTTTGGAGGCCCAGTTCGAAACAGGCAAGACAGATCTGAAACATTAAGAATTCAAGCAGAGGCTGCTGTCGCCAGAGGTTCCTGCTGGAGTGCTGCACCCTGGACAGACTCCAGGGTACGCAGGATGCGGTTGTCTTGGTGCTGCGCTGGGCAGTGTCAGACCTCTGGTTTTGTGTGTGTGCAGATGGGGTGGGAGGGCTAGCAGGTGCGTGGGAATCATCAGTTATATCCGATGGGGAGGGTGCACTGTGTGTCCACACCTGATTTCATATGTGCACATGGCGGGTTCACAGGGAACTAAGCTGTCTCCCGTCCTCCCTGTAGGCCAGTCCGCCCTGTCTCCTTGGTGGGCCCCGGGGTAGTTGCACAGCAGGAAAAGATTAGCTTAGATTCAGCAATGTTAAAAATGAGTACATATAATGATTGCAGTTTGATGTAGCTTGTTTTATTATTTTAAGCATTGCTTTGCGAAAACGTAACAGCCATTTTCACTGTCGTTTCTGCACATTTTTAGATTTCCCCCCTCATTTTTTCACTGCCATTTCCATAATATTTCCACAGATTTTCTCATATTATTTGGCAAAATTGGCCAGCTTCTAGTAACTTAAGTGTATGGGAAATAAATATTTGTCGCATACAAGCCTGGCATGTGCCAGGAGTAACTCATTTCATTTTGCTCAAACCTTCCTCCATCTCACTTGATCTCCCCTATCCCAAATCCATCTGGTTCAACACATGGAAGGAAAGTCACCTATTCCTTTATACGCTACTGTGGGTGGGCGCACCCATCCCAAAACTCCTCTAGCGGCTCTATTCATGTTTACACAGCAGCACAGCCAGACAAAGGTTGCCTAACCTATTTCATCACAAAACACACCTGAAGTAGTATGCATTTAAACAAAGATATATTGGAGTGGCTGTGCAGTGAAGTAGGTAAACGTGGGACATATACAAATTAGTGAAGTAGAGAAAGGATGGAGGTAGGAGGGTGAAGGAAGGGAGGAGGATAGGATGGAAAGGTATGGGGAACACAGACCTGTTAGAGCTCTGTAATGTCAGGGGATGGAAAATGGTGTGTCTGTTTGGATGTGAGCATTTATGGGGTCGGGGAAAGGTGAAAGGTATGTGGATGGATAGTTCTAGGATGGTGTCAGCAGACCCCATCAGGGAGCTGCTGTGCAACAAAGGTTGTGGGATATAGGATGGAAGATAGTGCTCACAACGAATACATTACGCAAAGGTTGTGGTGGTGTGTTTGTGAGAGGAGATCAGGTAGACAATAAAATATGCCTTTGAAATTTCTATTGCATTTGTATTTCCATCTAGTTCTTTATCACGTGCCCTATTTACACCATTTGTAACATACCATTTCTTTGGGTTGTCATTTTTGGGGGCGGGGGAAAGGGGCACCAACAATGCTTCCCGCCTTGGGTGCAATCTGGTGTAAGACCGGCCCTGCCTGCGCTCACTGAGACATATGAAGTTTCTGCAGATTTACGGTAAAGATATACATTAATGGTACAGTTACATACCATAATTATAACGGTTAACACCGTTGGGCCAATCTGTCAGTGGCAGCCGGCGAGGCTCAAGGGTGGCTTCTGGGATCTGGACTCCTCCTGGCTGGGCACCTGCAGACGTCCTGCTGGGCCTTGATCCAGCCCGATTCCTTCGGCAATTTCAGCGCCAACTGACACAGGGTCACAGCAGGGCAGGCTGCCCATAAATCAACCCCCTGTGTCAGTGCAGTGCATGCGCTGAAGGATTTCACGTGTGGCCAGGCCTGGGCCTGGTTGGCGCCACCCAGGGTGGTGAAAGCAACACATGTTGCTATTTGCTGCCCTGAGTCTGCTCCCTCCTAGCATAATAGAAATCAACGTGATGCACGGTGCCTGGCTTTGCAGGAGCACCTCGAGCTCGAAATTGGAATATAGAGACTTGCGCTCAGTCAGACTGGGTCTGACGCAGCATTGTCAACTAATAAAAACGTATACAACAACAAGTGATTTTGGAAAAGTAGTAATTCCTTTTCAGATCTGCCAGAGTGCCAGGGGACCACTTCAGCGGTGATAGTGCGCCGTACAAATATCCTTTAACATTAACATATTGTAAAATATGTTTTGAAAAATTGTATGTTATCAACAATATATATATTTATGGCAAAATTCTAAAATAAATGTGTGACCATTAACAATTATTCAATGGTACAACCAGGTGCAATAAACCATAATCATGATCATTTTATAAACACAAAAATTACAACAAATAATAAATCAATACGAACCAGACACCACACCATGATTGGGTTGGGGTTAAAGGAGAAAAAAGACAAATATATGCAACCTGATTACTACTAGGACAAATCGGTAGTCACCAAATTATTTACCACCTCACCATCCGGTGATTCAAAAGATTCCTCTTTTTTCATTAAAAACACCTTCACCGTTACATACATGTTACCCACCACCAAGTCATCCACTGCTTATCTCTTACATAAACACCTGGGACCGATCCCTTAGTAAAAATTAATATACCAAACCCTTAGTGAACATTCATATACCAAACCTCTAAAATGTGCAAATCTACCATGCTGAATAATACCCTAGTGACAAATGAAATTACTCTAATTACCGTATATCTAATTTTGCTGTGAGTGGGTCAAGTCTTCACTCAACCCACCTGGCGGATTTACACCGAACACCTTCCCTCATAGTTTAGTTTAGTTTATTTATTTATACCGCGTGCCGAACCCTGAGGTTACTGAGCGCCGGAGACTTAGAGCATATCATAGACATACAAAGTTTAAGATTAAGTGCACATGACCGGATTACAAAGTGGTCAAAGGGAGAGCAAGGACCGGAATACAGCGGTCGGAGAGAGGTTAGTAAGTCAGGCAAAGGTAGTATTCTTGTTGGCAAGCCAGGCCTTGGTTTTTGCCCGGAAGGTCCAAAAGGAGGGATCTGCTCTGAGGTTCACAGGAATAGCGTTCCACTGTTTGGCAGCTAGTACCGAGAAGCTGGAGCATACTGCTTTTATTAGGGAGAATTTAGGAATGGATAGAGAGTGAGCGTATGGCGTTCTGATTGGTCTGGCGGAGATGTGTTTGTTAATCTTGTCCGCCAGGTACTTGGGGGTGTTGTTGGAGAGACATTTGTGGACGATGACTAGAGATCGGAGGGAAATTATATCTCATATCGGGAGCCAGTGAGCGTCTTGTCTGGAGCTGGAAATGTGAGAGTGCCTCGGGATACTCAAGGCGGCTTTGAGGACAATATTCTGTAGCACTTGCAACTTGTTCAAGTTGTGTTCTGAGGTGCCAAGGAAGAGCGTGTTGCAGTAATCTATTTTTTAAAGTACTAGCGCGCTGGCTAGGGTAATGCAGCTGGATGGTGAGAGGAAAGCTTTGCAGGCGTTAAAAAGCTTATTTGTGTAGGCCGTGGTGGAGGCTGTGGCGTTTACTTGGTTTTTGAGTGAGAGTGTGGAGTCCAAGTAAACCCCTAGGGTTTTGATTTCTTTGGCTACTGTGATTAGGTTACCATCTATATAGATAGCGGTGTATCAAGGGTCCAGTTTTTTTAGCCGTGGCTGGGAGCCGACGAGTAGGAGCTCAGTTTTCTCATCATTGAGGCATAGGCCATGTTCTGCCATCCAAGCTTGGATCTCCAGGAAGAGGTTGTTAATCCGTGTGGAATCCTCTTCATAGCAGCCTGATAAGGTGATGAGAACCTGGGTATCGTCAGCATAGTTTGTGTATGTGACACCCAGGTTATCTAGGCGGTCGAACAATAGCTTAGTGAAGATATCTTATAAGGTCGGTGAGACGCATAAGCCTTGGGGAATGCCACAGAGGATGGGGATGAGGTGGGCTGAAGCACTAGATGAGAAGACTCTAGTGGTTCGGTTGGTGAGGAATGATTGGGCCCAAGCGGTCGCTTGACTGGAGAACGCAGGGGACGTCATCAGATAATCTGAGAGGATCTGATGGTCGACGAGGTCAAACACTGCCGATAGGTCGAGCAGCAGGAGGATGGCGGGTTTGCCTTTGTCCTTTGCCTCATCCATCTGGATTTTTAAGTCCAGAAGTGCTGTCTCCATTTGATGTCTTGGCCTGAAGCCCGATTGTCTGAGGCCTAAGAGGTTTTATCTTCCAAATGCTTTTGGATTTGTAGGTAGGCCACCCTGTCTAGGATTTTAAGGATATAGGGGACCGTTGTGATTGGCCTGTAATTGGTGGGATTGTTGAGGTCTAGATTAGGTTTTTTTAGAAGGGGCATGACCCACACCTCCTTGATGCTGCTGGGGACTGAGCTAGTTTGGAAAGAGGCTTTAATTAAGGTTGTTATAAAGGGGGCGAAATCGCTGGCGCCTTCCTGGATGATGGAGGCTGGACAGGAATCCCCTTGGCACCTTGAAGTCTTAGGCCTTTGTTGATGCTTTCCCCTTCTTTTGTAGTGACAGGGGTGAAGGAGAATGGAGGGCAGCTGGGGGTAGGGGTTTTGGGTGTGGATGAGGAAGGGGAGTTGGCCTTTTTGGCTAGGTTGGTCTTTTTCAGTTCAATTTTAGACTGTAGCATGGTGATCTTGTCTGCTAGAACTTTCTGAATTCTTTCACACCAGTCTGCATCTTTTACGCAAGTTTCTGATGGTGTGGAGGGGGACTCGAGTTCCCTGAGGATAGTGAAAAGCTCTTTTGTTCTTGATTTGGCATTGGTAATTCTGTTGTCATAGGTCTCTTTCTTAGCCCTGAGGGTGGAGGTTTTGTATGTGGAGGCCGCTGCCTTGAAAAGTGCTTTATTAGTTGGATTGGGTGCTTTTCTCCAAGCGGCTTCCGCCACCCGTTTGGCATGCCTTAAGATTTGAAGCTCCGGCGTGAACCATTTGTTCAGGTGGGCTGCCGCCTTTAGTGAGTTTGATGGGGGGGGGATAGTATCAACTGCTGCGTCAAGTGTTTTGTTATAGATGTTGGTGAGTTTATCCACATCTAGGTTGGAAAGGTTTACCGGGGCAAGGATGTTTTGTATTAGAGGGCAAAGGTTTTGAAGGGTGATATTACAGTTATTTCTGGCAAGGGTTTGCGGGATGGTGGCCGGTGGGGTGTTTGGCTGCACCTTCCCCAGGATGGAGAAGGTGATGACATGATGGTCTGACCAGGCAACAGGTTCATTGTGCAGGATGGAAGTGGAGCAGTTGTAGCCTGCAAGCCAGTCCAGGGTTCTACCTTTGATGTGGGTTGGAGCTGTGACCCTGAGCTTGAATCCTAGTTGTGAGATCATGTTTTCCAGGGATAACGCATTAGCGTCATTGGGATCACGTGGGAGTCCCCGAGTAGGATGATTTGCGATCCTATTTTGGTGTTGTTGGTAAGGAAGTTGGAGATTTCTTCCTCAAATGAGGAGGTGAGCCCTGGGGGCCTGTATATGAGGTGCATAAGGATGGTTTGTGTTAGGGAGAGTTGGAGTTTTACTGAAAGGACTTCAGCGGACCGGAAGTTGGACGAGGGGATTGCTCTAAGGCCAAGGGAGGTTTTGGCGATGAAAGGTACTCCTCCTCCTTTACCTGAATCTCTGTTGTTCCTTAATATAGAGTAGCCATCAGGGATGGCCAGAGACAAGGCTGGGCCTGCTGCCTGATGCAGCCAGGTTTCATTAATAGCCAGATAGTGGAGGTAATTAGAGGCGATGAGGTCTGCAATGTCTATCGCGTGGGCGACCAGCGACCGAGCATTGATGAAAGCACCTCTAATCTGTAGGTGATCAACTAAGCTGGGTGTTTTTTTTGGCTAACTTGTGGTAGGGCGGGACAGGGATGAGGTGAGGTGTTTAGTGTTAAGTGTCCTAGGGGATAGGAACCGGGAGCCAAGTCTTAAGTTTCTGTCCTTCACTGGACACGGGCTCCTGGGTGTAGGTGGAGCTGCATATTTTTTCATCCAGTCTAGAGGGCTGAGATCTCCAGAGGACTGCCATGTGTTTGAAGCCGGCTAGGGCACGCAGCACAAATAGTGAGGCAATAACAATGGACAGCTAGGGCACGCTTTACAAATAGTGAGGCAATAACAATGGGCTGCAGATAGGTCGAATCAGGTATGGCACAATGCACAGATAGTCAGGCGATAACAATGGGCTGACAATATGCAGAATCAGGTAAGGCACAATGCAGGCATAATGCTCAAATAGTAAGCCAGTAACAATAGGCTAATTAGGCAGGATCAGGTAGGCACAATGCACAGATGGTCAGGCGATAACAATGGGCTTACGATATGCAGAATCAGGTAGGGCAGAATGCAGGCATAATGCTCAAATAGTAAGCCAGTAACAATAGGCTAATTAGGCAGGATCAGGTAGGCACAATGCACAGATGGTCAGGCGATAACAATGGGCTTACGATATACAGAATCAGTTAGGGCACAATGCAGGCACAAGGCTCAAATAGTAAGGCAGTAACAATAGGCTAATTAGGCAGGATCAGGTAGGCACAGTGCGCAGATAGTAGGCAATAACAATAGGATGACGATATGCAGACTCCGGTAAGGCACAATGCAGGCACAGGGCTCAAATAGTGAGCCAGTAATAATGGCTAATTAGGCAGGAACAGGTAAGGCACAATGCACAGATGGTAAGGCAGTAGCAATGGGTTGCCGGGAATCAGGTGGGCATAATTTACATGAAGTACGGCAGTGGCGGTAGGCAGTGGTAACACACACATAATGCACAGGAAGAGAAGCTGAGACCGTAAGTTGGGCACTTAGGCTAGTGTAAAGGGATATAGTCATGCATTTGTAATGGTAAAGTGGCAGTAAGCGCTGCAGGAGCAGGCTGCCTCGAAGTTTGAGGTAGGCTGCATATGTTGCTGGCAGATCGTGCAAAGGCGTAATGAGTGGATGACAATAAACAAAAGTTAGCAGCAGTTTGGGACAGAGTGAGGAGGCGAGACAAAGAGTCGGTCGCTGGGCCACTTACCCAATGAGATATGCAAGGTTGTGGGTATGGGCGGCAATCGGCCAAACAGTACTTACAGGTTAGCCGCACATCCGGCCGCGAACAGGAGCAGACAGGCCCTTTGGCTCGCCCTTCGGCTTATGCCTGACGGTGAAGCTGGGGCGGTTATAGTGGGTGGCGGCCAATCCGAGGCCAGGGCTGCAATGGAGGGACGACAGGCAGCTCAGCTATGCTCAGGAGGAGCGGCCATTGACCGCATTGGCGACAATGGCGGCTGGTTGCCAGATAGGTGCCTGAGCAGGATCTGGGCTCCAGGAGGCAAATAAAATAATTTTCCTGTGGAAAGGGGCACACTAGAATAATTATAGAGGCGTAGGCTGAGAAATCAGGTGGAACTCACACCCTGCTAGATAAGCAGATCCCGGGTGTCGGCGGGGTCACATCTTGTCTGGGGTGTCGGTAGGGGGGAGGGAAGGCTCCTGCCATCTCCTCCCAGCGTGGCTTACAAGTGGTGAGGGCACAGGAGGAGACAGGCCCTTTGGCTCGCCCTTTCACTTAGGTCTGACGGTGAAGCCGGGGTCGTGGGTGTAGTGTGCGGCGGCCAATCCGAGGCCAGGACCGCAGTGGAGGAATGACAGGTAGCTCAGCTATGCTCAGGAGGAGTGGCCATTGACCGCATTGGCGACAATGGCGGTGGGTTGCTAGATAGGTGCCTGGGCAGGATCTGGGATCCGGGAGGCAAAAAAATAATTTTCCTGTGGAAAGTGGCACACTAGAATAATAATAGGCTGAGAAATCAGGTGGAACTCACATCCTGCTAGATAAGCAGATTGTGGGTGTCGGCGGGGTCATCTCTCGTCTGGGGTATCGGTAGGGGGAGGGAAGGCTCCTGCCCTCTCCTCCCAGCGCGGCTTCCAAGTGGTGACACATTCCTACAGGGTCACCACCCTGTGGGAAGAAATAACCATTGAGGAGACACTAATACTGCATATCAATTCATATTGTCGCCCATATCTTATATTATATCTCTTGTGTACCTTACTAGGTTCTGCTGCTCGAATAATTCCTTATAAAGTCTTTATAAACTTCTTCTTATATCGTCCTCCTATGGGTTCTAAACTCTCTCCAAATTAGCCTAAAGCCAAAAATAATTACAAACAAGAAAACCTTTAATCAGAACTCTATTGTGCCACTCATTAACCTACCCTTCACTAAAATACCACCCGTGATGGTAAATAAATGCTCTTCAGGTATAGTTTCCTCCTATTCCATATTTGTTTGTTAATGACAATTTATCCTTTATTGCATCCTTTTCTATAATCTAGAACACAAGATACCTCCCATTATTGTATCATAATCTGTTTCAAGGTTAAACTTGGTACCATTTGCTCTAGTTTTCAAAATTCGCTATTTTCCCTTGTTCGCATTATCTACTTACTTTATTAGTGATTGTCAGATCCTGCTGAATCTATATGCAGCGTTCTGCGTATACAAACGACTGCCATTTTGATTCCCGGTACTATTTGTATACATATTGCGTCATATGCATCATACGCATTGCCTTTGCCGTCATAGCTCATTAACATTTGACAACAATGCATACACACCGTCGTGTGTTGCCGCTATCAAACCTCAGAATGGCCAAACTATTAATAAAATCCTCTATGGATACAAGTGAAACTATTAATGTGATATGTTAAAACATTTAATAATGCCAAACCTTTTTTATTATTCAAACAGCGAATGAAGGTCCCTTGTGCCATACAATCCCAACTTCATTTAGAACAATCTAAAATGAGCTATTCTCCAAACATAGTATACCATATAGAATATTATATATCTTCCTTCACTCAGTATTGCCATATGCATTCTAAGTCCAATTTTACAGCATTCACCTCTAAGGATTCCAACACGGATGTTAAACCCGCCCATCCTTAGGTTATCTAATCTCTTATCAAGGTTAGTACCTGACATCAGTTTTCATCACCACACAATTATACACCTAGGTAGCAGAAGTGACACACCTCTATTCCTGTCAACCATGACTAACCACCGAACGAGAGTCAGCATATTTTTAAACCTATTTCCTTTCTGTTAAAACAAAATATCATGGATATTCCTGAATGGAATCACTCTCCTACTTCGAACCTGATTGGTTAGAACCCATTCATTGCTGTTCATCCACAACTCTGGATCAAAATAAAGCCTGGGTAATTTGTTGGTGGTGACAGTTATTGATACATTCCTGTATACACATCTAACTAATTTTTTATATGTGGAAAATGTTTCCACTCAAGGAACATTGTATACATATACATTAGTTCGCGAAGCCTTACCACACATATTCAATAGTATAGTACTAATTTACATATACACTGTCATGCCTATTTAATTGTTCAAAGTATTATCACAGGTTACTCTTTAGTCATCATATCTTTCTTTTCCAAAATAGTAATAGGGATTTGGGTTAATTAGTATTTTTTTGTATGGCCATGTACAAAGGTCACATTCTCTTTTCCAACCTCTTTCCACCCTTGAGGAAGTAACCCTGCTCGTATGGCACTTTCCCTACTTCCGGTATCCAATACTGCCCAAACAAGCTTTTCTTCTAAGATAACTGCGATTTTGAATGAGGTTTTACCTAAAGTGTATAAAAAGGGATAAGGTTTTCTTTAATTCCTATAGTCTTTCCCCTTTCTTTCAGATTTCTTAAAGTTCTTCTTCCCTTCTAACATCCCATCCCAAGGTTACAAGGATAACTTATTGTTATATGATGGTTCCCACCTTTTTCCTTTATTCTCTTTTGTCTTGTCAGGTTTTCTGGATGATAGAAGATTAGGAAGGTCAACTATGTTAAATGGACAACATCTGCAAACATGTCCATACCCTTTACAGGAGTAACACTTCCAATAGGGATCAAGAAATGGGTTTATTACTGAAGGGTAGCACCCTTCCTGTTTGTTCCCCTAGGGTTTCGGATCTTGTGGCCCCTTGTTCTAAGGTTGTCGTTATCTGGGGAATATGGATATCGAGTAAACCTTGCGAGGAAGATAGAACATCAAATGGCGATTTATCAGGGCTATGTGGGGTCTCCTCATAAGTATTTACTGATATTAAATTAATTCCCACTTTCCCTGGCTTTATGGATTCCCAAACTTTCTGGGGAAGTGGCTGATTCTGGTAACATAACTTCCCCACGAGAGCATTGTCTTTCGGTTTCTAAAAGATCAAGGACAAGACCTCGACTCCTCTCCTTACCAGACATTTTCTCCCGATAACTTTCTCTCAACGCTGCATAGGAAGAAAATTCCCATAATATTGCATACCTTAAAATTCCTACCAACTGACCCTGTTTGATCCCAGTGGGGTTGTCAGAAAAATTAAAAAAAACACATTTCAACTCCTCTCCCCATTAAAGTATAGGCTGTATTCTTAATCCTTTTCCTTTCGGTTGTAATATGTAGATGCCCAAACTATAAGGAAAATTAAGCTGTAAACCCAAAGAGATGATGTCCCTCTCTGGCACTTGACAGTCATGGGGACATAAAAGATGGAAATCATTCCCTTCTATGGACTTCCTGATGGGGAGGATGGCCTGTGAGTTCAAAGCCTGAAAGACTATGCCTACATGATGATCGACGTGGTGTGAAAAGTTAATGTTTTCCCAAGGATTCTTACTTTGTGGAGCTGCCTCACAAAATAATTTAGGCCAGCCTCTGTTTATTGGGATTTTAGTCCATTGCTGGAACAGGCAAATAGTATAGGAGTGCTAGTTTTCTGGCAAGTCATATATGCCTGCATTATAGTTTTAATGTCGGCGTCCATTCCCGACCAGAAAAATCTTTCTATCAAATCAGTTTGGAGTTTCAAATGTTCTGGGTGATCTCCCGTCAAATGTCACCAAGCTCTCTCCAGGATCAGCTTTTTATGACTTTCTGGGATCACCAACTGTAGTTTTACTCTACCCTCTGGAGAATTGTCTCCCCTACAGAGAAACCATTGTTTCAGAAGGAAGAAAGGTTCCCCTATCTCACAGCCCTCTGTTTCTGAAACCACTTGTGAAAAGGCCTTAGTCAGAAAGGAGTTGTTTCTTTGTCCTGCGTCTAAATCTAGAGGTATAGGTGGTTGCCCCCAACTGCTGCCTCTTTCCATCCATGCAGCAGGTGAGCCTCACTGGGTCCTGCAACCCCATCTTGGCCCATTTTGTTTAAATTTGAGCCCCCAAACTCTGTGTGACGCGTTCCCCTTCCCTGCTCCCCTTCCTGGTTTGTGCACCCAACCCACTGCTCTTATTGGCTAATGTTCCTCCTTTACTCGAGTCAAGCGACTCATTGCCCCCACTGCTGCCTCTTTCCATCCATGCAGCAGGGGAGCCCCACTGGGTCCCGCAACCCCATTTTTTTTACATTTTTGTTCTGTGTACCACGTTCCCCTTCCCCGCTCCCCTTCCTGGTTTGTGCGCCCACCCCCCCACTCCCCTGGTCATAACTGCCCCTTACGGGCAGTCATCTGCCCGGCAGCCCTGCGGCTAAGGGCCCAGAGGCAAAGAATAGCTCCTAAAGTGGTGGCTCCAAGATGTGTCTGCCGGTGTCAGCAGGGGAAGCCATTGAAGCCAACAGCTAACAGACACCAACAAAAACTGTAAGTGTGGCATGGGTGGGGTGTAGAGCAATTACTCTACTCCTGAAGCCCTCGCCACTCTACCTTACCTTTCCTTAACATAGACTGCTAAAACCTACACAAGGCATACTTAGAAAGATCTGTGACTATCAGCCGAATCTATTCATGACAAGATTGCAAATGTTGCCTTTCACAACATAACATACTTGTCAATCTTAACAAATGCCACACCTAGCGAGAATTGTATACTTTAGCATATGCCACACTTAGATGGAATCAAGAACTTTAACCTGCGTCGTATCTTGATAGAAATGTGAATAATAGCATGTGCCGCACTTAGATAGAATCGTGAACTTTAGCCTGCGTCGCATATTGATAGAAATGTGAATAATAGCATGTGCCACACTTAGATGGAATCGTGAACTTTAGCCTGCGTCGCATATTGATAGAAATGTGAATAATAGCATGTGCCACACTTAGATGGAATCATGAACTTTAGCCTGCGTTGCATCCTGATAGAAATGTGAATAATAGCACGTGCCACACTTAGGCGGAATCGTGAACTTTGCCTGTGTCACATCTTGATAGAAATGTGAATAATAGCATGTGCCACACTTAGATGGAAGGGTGAACTTTAGCCTGCATCACATCTAGATGGAAATGTGAATGATAGCATGTCCCACACTTAGATGAAACAATGAATGGCACCATGCGTCACAGTTAGATGAAACTATGAACTTTAACCTGTGCCACACTTAGATGGAATCGTGACCTTTGGCCCGCGCCACACCTAGACTGAAATGCGAAAGATAACATCTGCCACACTTAGATTGAAGCGTGAACTTTAGCCTGCGTCCCATCTCGATGGAATTGTGAATGTTAGCATGCGCCCCACTTAGATGGAATCATACACATTAGCCTGCGTCGCATCTAAATAGAAATGTGAGTGATGACATGTGCCTCACTTGGATGAAAGTATAAACATTGGCATGCGCCACACTTAGATGGAATCATGAAAACTAGCCTGCGTCCCATCTTGATAGCATTGCAAGTGTTAGCATGTGCCCCACTCAAGTGGAATCATGATCATCGGCCTGCGTCGCATCTGGGTGGAGGTGTGGCTGATGACAGGGGCCGCACTTGGACGAAATTGTGAATGTTGGCATGCGCCGCTATTCACTTAGATGGAATTGTAAATGATAGCATGTACCACACATAGATGGAATTCCTAATAGTGGCAGGTGCTACCCTTAGATCGAGTTGTGAATGATAGCATGTGCCTCATCTAGATAGAAAAGTGATTGGTGGCATATCCCTCACTTAGTTGGAATTGTAAATGATAGCATTTGCCACTCCTAGATGAACTGTGAATGATAGCACATGCCTCACTTGGATGGAATTGCGAATGTTAGCATGTGCCACACTTAAATGGAAATGCGAGTGTTAGCATGTGCCACTCGTGGAATGAACTGTGAATGATAACATGTCCCACACTTATATGGAATTAGGATTGGTGACATATCAATCAATTAGATGAATTTGTGAGTGTTAGCATGTGCCACACTCGGATGGAATTGCAAATGATAACATGTGCCACACTTAGATTGAAATACAATTGGTAGCATATCCCTCACTTGGATAGAATTGTAAATGATAACATGTAACACAATGGGATGTAGTCGCGAGTTTTGTCCTGAGTCGATTCTTGTAAGAGTTGTGGGTGTTAGCATGCCCCACAGTTAGGAGGAGTCGCGAACATTATCCTGAATCGCATCTAGATTGAAATGCGAATGTAAACACTAACACGCCTCCCTGTATCACTGTGTACCCGCTTTCCTGTTTCCTCTGTCTCTATGTATCCGTGTGTTGCTGCACTCGCTGCCATCCTGTTCATGTGCCTAGTCTCGGGCGCTTTAAAGATAACCATCTTATCACATCACTATGCTTACTCTCCATCATACAACTAGAACACAGCTATACCCCTGACTAATTCAGCCTAGCTGTTCACATACGAATATGACCCCATGAACACCTCATCACCCTAATAAAAAGCAGCTAGCCGAGCACATTCCGGCCTTGTTGCTCACATATGCGGCTTTCAGGTCTAACGCAGCCAGAACCCAGTGTGGGTGTCCAACCACCAGACTGCACACATTCATCCGATACCTTCAGCACCACACCTAATGCTAGGATGCAGCTACCATCAGGCAATTACATCAGCTGCGCACATAACTGGTGCACGCACGCACCCTACGTCTCTACCTCTCTCAACTGACCATAACTACGGTTCCTAAGGGCGTTCAACTTACCAGCGCTTTGGGGTCATACCAATGATATATAGAGCGCTATATAAATGCCAAATAACATAACATAACATAACATTCCAATCTTTTTGGGATTCAAGGTTGGAAGGCACACCAGGTGACTCATCAGCCTCCCCAGATCCCTGAGTTCCCCGGTCAGTGCTTTCCTTCTCTGTTTCTTCTTCGAATTTGGGAAGCATTGCTCTCTTAATGTCATGCGCTCACCCCTTTGGAGGACCTGGGATTGATGGAGGCTCCGGTGCCATTAGAATGTTCCATTGTTTTTGTCAGCTTGTATCTGTCACTGGTCTAGTCTTTTCCAACATGGCTGCCGCCGGTAGCTCTTAGCCCTCCTATTCCCAACGGCCACCGCGTTGCAACTGTGTGTGTTTTTGTTCCGCTTTGTTGTGCATGCTGCAAGGCTTTCCTCTTGGGCATTTTGCTGCCTTTCCTGACTTTTTCTTCAGCCTTTGACTTTGCGCGGCCTCTACCTCGCTTTCTTTTAATTTCCTCCCTTTCTCCTTGTTTCGCTTTCGCTATCTCTCTGTGTCCGTTCTGTCTCTTTCCCTGTTTACGGACTCTCTCTTTCTCTCTGCCATTACTCTTCGCTTACCTCTGGGTTCCGCTCTGCGGTTCCATCTCTCTATCTCTTTCCGCTTTCCTCTCGCTTGCAGCTTGCACCAAGCTAAGTCTCATAACCATTTGGACACTGTTGGAGCTCCAGGGAATGACCAAATGATTAACATTCAACGCTTTGCCTAAAAGATACAAATAGGCAGGAATTTCGTTCTGCTCTTTGAGATACCCGGCAGCCACCGAAACATGCAACATAGAATATTTAACGGAACCCTGCATTTAATCATACTATCTGTTGATTCTGCAACCTGGCTCAAAAAAGTGAAAAAATGCAGACAATTCCATAAAACATGAATGAAATCAGCATTAACGATTTTACATCTATGACATTTTCCATCACATTTACTATCAAACTTTGTTTGGACCGCTGGAGAAAAATATGCCCGGTGAAGGATTTTAAGATGGATCAGTTTAAAACGGGATATAATTGCCACTTTCTTAGTATGTACACACATGAATTTGCATCATGCGTCCCCCAATTCTTCGCCTATATCAGGTTCCAATTTTGATTTGCTAGCCATTTCTACCCTAAGGCCATACCATAGATTGTAGCCACTATTCGTTTACAATTCGCAGTTTACTAAGAATTTCACAGTGTGAGCGTACGGGGCTCTTCTGGGAATGATGGCGACCACACCCTGAAGGCTTCTTTAAGTCTGTGAAGTTGAAATACTAACCCAAATGAGTCCTTTAACTCAACCTTAACTTGTTCCCAAGAAACAAATGATCCCCAGGGTAAAAATCTGCCAAAGTTTGTACTCTATGCTGCAAACATTCTCCTCTTATTCTATCATCACATGTTGGGGTCAGTGCCTGAATGCTCCAAACACTGAGCTCTTGAGTGTAAGGAAAGGACACCTGCAGCTGACAACATATCCGGATCAAAGGGGCATCTATCATTTATCTTAAACGAGAGCAGAGAGCTCTGCAAAGAGTATGGAAATGCTGACCCCCTTTCTAGCTTAATATGCTGGAAATGTCCAGAATTCGGCATCCAGTAGGAAACAAAAGACGTCTGCGCTGCCAGATAGTACAACTAAAAATCCAGGAAACCGACTCCTCCCTTATCCCAAGTTCTGATAAGGTACTCCCACCCTATGCTAGGCGTGTTCAGGCTCCACACCAACTTAACCATTAACAACTTTAATTCTGCAAACAATTGGGAGCACAGCCATATTGGTACATTAAGAAATAGATACAGCAGCTTCGGGAGGATAATCATCATTATGCTACTTTCCTAAGAAGGGAGATCAGGAGCAATATCCAGGGGTCAACTCGGCTTCCAAGATCCTCAATATAGACCCCATAGTTATCCTCAAAAAGTTGTGTCCTGGACCTGCTAATATGTATTTTGCAGAAACTTGTTCACATCTGAATCTTTCCGAACCAGCAGGATGCTGCGCATTCTCTTTTAACGGAAAAAGGATTGATTGGGACCAGTTCACTCTCAGCCTCGATATGTCCCCAAACACTTCAATTTCCTGAGAACGGGGGATCAGGTTACTACCACGATCTCTAGTATATAAAATTATATAATGCGCATAAAGTGATATCAGTTCGCGGGTACCCCCCAATGCCACACATGGAGTCGACTCAGTCTCTCGGCCTGTGGCTCCTTTGCTATAGCGAATAGAAGTGGAGACAGTGGGCACCCCTATGGCGTCCCCCGCCAAGATCAAAAGCCTCAGAGTGTCTACCAAATAACCCAATCCTCGCTGTCACCCCTGAGTACAGTGTCTTAACACAGGACATGAAATAAGGTGGGACTCCAATCTTCTCAAGTACTGCAAACAAGTAATCCCATACAACCGAATCAAAAGCTTTTTCCATATCTAAAAGTGTTCCTGGACTGAGGGGTCAACCTGCGCCAGCACTCCAAAGAGCCTTCTTAAATTAAGGGCCATGCTTCTCCCCGGAATAATACCAGCCTGGTCTACATGTATTATGGAAGGGAGGAATGGCAGCAATCTATCCGCTAACATTTTTTTAAACATTTTGTATCTACATTAATAAGAGAAGCCAGGGGGTGCTTATCTGAATTCAATATCAAAGTTATTATCCCTTCCCGTGTTGTAAGAGGCAAGAATCCCACCTCTAAGCTTTCACCCCACGTTTCTAATAGATATTTTGCAACTCCAGGCCCAAATTCCTTTAAAAATCAGAAAATAGCCCATCTGATCCTGGAGCCTTAGCCGATCGAAGATCTCTAATTGCCTTTATGATATCCTCAACCGTTATTACAGCACAGAGCCTCGACCACCTGTTCACTGAGCAATTTCAGAGTGGCTTCTCCCACAAAGTTTCGTAGAGTATCCAGATGCCCTCTTGTGGCATAATAATTCTTATAAAAACCACAGAATTACACCAGTATACCTCCCGGGTGCGTCACCAGAGATCCGTCTGAACAGCGTATAACTAGTATATCAGTCTAACCTTTGACACTACTCATCATTCTCGCTAAAACCTGCCTGGTCTGCCTTCTTCTCCATACCTGGCATGGCCAAGAAGTGCACTGCTCTGTCTGCCTATGCATTACATTTATTACATTACACTACACAGAATTTATATAGCGCACTGTGGACCCGCAGGCATAAAGGCGTGGACAACAGAAAAAAGATGATCAAGGAACAGTGCAACCTATAAATCAGCTTAAATTAATCTAGCGAGCCATTAAGCCAAAGAGAGAGCTGGGCAAAAGAGGAAAATGCCCAATGTGGCAGTAACCCCAAGGCTACTCTCATGTGAAAAGAAAGGTTTTAAGGTCTTTCTTAAACTGAGTGAGAATGTTGTGATTACGCAAGTGTTCCGGTAGTTGGTTCCACAAACTGGGCGCTTTGAAAGCGAAGGCCCCGTTCTCTGCCCTGGAGGTCCTTGGTCTCAGTTGCTCCAGAAAATGTTGACGTCCAGACCTTAGAGATCTAGGGTCTCACTGCGAGTTTGGCGGTAGCCATGGAGCCATTAGCTCCATTGCTGCCGCCAAACCGGGCTCCTTTACTGGGTTCCCAGAATGTGGAATTACAGGGCCATTCCGAGTTCGGAGGGCCCGGTAATTCCTCCCTCTGGGAACCCGGGCCCGGACCTTCCCCATTCCCATCTGAGCCCCCATAGGGCTCAATGGGAATGGGAGAGGGAGCTAATAATGGGCCGATTACGACTGGCTCGTTGTTAGCTCCCTCTTCCCTTTGCGGGACCCGGTAAGGACGCCTGGTTTTACCAGGCGTCCTTACCGGGTCCCGCGAGGGGACCTCCTAATGAGGCAGAATGGTGTTAATAGGCCCGCCACCATTAGCGGAGCCCGTTAACCCTTTCCGCCTCACTTGTAATGAGGCCCCTAGTGTTTACTTTATCTTTAATATAGCACTGAAGATATGGAGGCATCATCTGCATTCTACACTTGAAGGTTATCACCAGGGTTCTGAAGATAATTCTTGATTCCACTGGAAGCCAATGAAGTGGTTGCCTGGCTTCTGAAATGTGTTCCCGCCGCGAGAGTCCTACCACCACACTGACAGCCCAATTCTGTACCACTTGAAGTCTCTGTAGTACCCGCCTACCAGCTCCCAATAATAGACTACAACAATAGTCCAACTTAGCCCCCGTTATCGCCCTCGCAATGGTTTCTGCGCTTTTCTGTGATGTAAGTGGCCTCAGATATGACAGTAGTTTGACATAGTAGATTGAGGAGGACACAACTGAAGTAATATGCGCTTTCATATTGAGAGACTGATTAAGGGTTACACCCAAAATTTTTGTTTTTGGGAGTGGACTTATGATGTCGTCCCCCAGCTTGGAAGAGCTATAGGAGCCATTTAGAGTCTTAAGATCATGTGGGCTACTGACGATCATTAGCTCTGTCTTGCTCCTATTTAATGCAAGATCATTTTCCAGCATCTATTTCTCAATCAAGCTGAAAACTCTGTTAACTTCAAGCTCATCCTGATCATGAACGCCTGTTAGAGGAATTACACATTGGATGTCATCAGCGTAGTTTGAAAAGATCACCCCCTCATGCTCTAGCATGTAAAAGAAAGGTGCCATAAAGAGATTATAAATACATGGCGAGGTGCTAGCCCCTGTGGTACCCCATAATGAACTGGAGTTGGGGCTGCTTCTGCCATGTCCGAGCAGACACTTCTATGTCTATGTTCCAAAAAAAAGGCGATCCAGGCTGCGGCCTGGTCTGAGAAGTTAGCGACTTCCTTGAGCCTTGTGTTTAGTATAGAAAGTTCTATTAAATCAAAGGCTGCGGATTGATCCAAATAAAAAATCAATGAGAGCCCCCTCTTGTCCATTTGTGTTAATAATCTGGACTTAAGCTCTAAGAGTGAAGCCTCGGTACCAAATAATGTTGTGAACCTAGATTGATGTGAGTGCAGGATGGGGAACTGGTTCAAATGTTCAGCGATTTGATGATTCACAACCCGATCCAATATTTTTAAGAAGAAAGACATATTCGAAATCGGACGAAAGTTCAATGGATTGTCCCTTGGTAGCCCAGGTTTCTTAATTATTGGGGTAACCATAGTTTGCTTTAATTCCGCTGGAACTATCCCCTTTTAAAGTGAGGCGTTGACGAACGTGCAAACTGCTTTAACTATAGAAGGTGCGCAGGTCTTAATTAGTATAGAAGCACAAGCATCTCCTCTGCAATGTGATGGTTTCATCTGTCCAATGATTTTTTCTAATTCCGGTTCACTTATTGAGTGAAAGATGAAGATGGGAATGTCTGTATTCATTACAAAAACCTTGGGGTGGACAGTATCCAAAGTAGCAGAATCTGCTTCTTTTTTCAAGCATTGTTAATTGGATATTAAGTAGCTTATTTTGGAGTCCGTTTTGTATTAGCCAACACCATTCTTTGTCATTAGACTCTGCTAGGCCCAATGGAGCAGGCGTGTTTTCGTGTTGCTTTAATATTTTAAATAATTCTTTTATTATTCTTATTCAGAACCTGGCAAGTTTCCGCTAAGGATTCAGAGGGACTGCCCTCCCTACTGCCACCATCCATATCGGCAAGAGTGTGCTCTAACTCATCCAATCTATGACAAATCCCTTTCAATACACCACATTCGATTAAAATGCGACGATCCCTCAGAGTAACTTTAAACGCCTCCCACAGGCTACAAGCAGACGTTACAGAGCCCACATGTGAAATACGATGTGATCATCTCTTGTACTTCACTGTGATGAACCACATCCGGTAAAATGCCAGTGTGGTCGAACAATTGTTAGTTCAGCCACCCTGAACTGCTGCAAGCCAGCTCTGGTCTAGCTAAGATGTAGTCAATGCGCGTGCTTGTGTCATGCATAGAGGGATAAAAAGAATAACCCCTCTCATCTGGATGTAAAGCCCTCCACACATCAACCAATCCCAACTCAGACATCCCCCTTGAATAGCTTTAGCAACTGACAAGTCCAATCGCACACCCGCATAAAATCTATCCAACTTCACTTGCAGCACTGCATTCAGGTTCCCAGCCACAACTAAGTGGATATGCACATACTTCATACATTTTGACCACAAGGCCGTATAGAATCCTGGATCTTCCACGTTTGGCCCGTACACATTAACTAGTGTGATCAGACACCCATCTAGTTCTCCAGAAATTACAACATACCTCCCCTCAGGATCACGGTCTTGCTCTAAAAGCTTAAACCCTAAGGTTTATGAATAATTATTGACACTTCTCGCGAGTAAGAGGAAAAAGATATATAATATCTGGTGTCTCCCCATGATCTCGCAAGGCCCGCATACAAGCTTCCCAGCAAGTGTGTTTCTTGGCGAAACAATATTCTTGCACTATGTTGCTCACATTATGCAACAGTTTTGCGCATTTCTTACCATTAGTCTTGTTGACAAGCCCGCCATCATTCAGAAATAACCCACAGCAGCATAATCTTCTCGTGCACATGACGCTCTCCTTGCCAGACACATGAACCTTTTTTCCATGAACCTTGTTAACATTCCACCACCACATCACCATCATAAAAACTCCTGTCCATTCCCTTATCGGTTCCCTCCCATCAACTGACACCATCCCCACTCCCATTGCTGAACCCCAACTAACAGTGGCAAACTCCCACCCATCCCCAACTTCCCCAACAAACATTCTGAACTAGGGTGCCTACCCGGGGGCATCGGACACAGCAACCACTTCCAATACACCCACATCAGCCCCCCTTCAGGGAGGAGAAGGCCTATCCCAAAAGGAAATTAAGCAAATGGCCTGTTTGTTACTTTATGGCACCTCACCCTGTTGTAGGGCCAAGCATTCCCAATATACCTGGATGAAATTTCAACTCATCTCGTAAGAAAGTTACAGGCATACCATGTATTGATCGACCACACCATAAGAGCATAACCCCTCAACGCTAGGGCAATGATTCCTAAAAAGCTGGAAACTCAGCTGTGTCAGTGAAGAAGAGGGTCTTATTGTCATGTACGACTCGTAGTTTAGAAGAATATAGCATTGCATACTGTATTTGTTGGTCTCGTAGTAGTCTCTTCACTGCCAGAAAAGAACTTGAGCTCTTTCCACTGACGGGGTGAATTCTTGATAAAAGGACACTCTCGCCCCCTCATACTGCAAGTCACCCAGCTCCCGTGCTCTCAGTAGAATGGCATCCCTGTCACTGTGGTTTAAAAGTCTCACAATAACCAGGCGTGGGTTTTACCCTGGTCTCGGCATCTGTCCCGATATTCTGTGTGCTCTTTCCACTATAAATTGGGGAGATAGCTGAGGATCTTGAAGCACCTTTTTGAAGAAAGATTTCATAAACTGTTCGGGGTAACGTGTTGGTATTGACTCTGGAATCACGGTAGCCATGACATTATTACGTCTGGATCGCACCTACAAATCTTCATTCTGTATCTCTTATTTCCTTCACCTCCTTTTCTAGACCCAGAATCGCAGCCATGACCTTGCCACTTGCATCTTCAAGCAGACCGACCCTATGCTCAGCTTCTCTAAGGCGGCCGCTCTCTTTTTCTATTCGCTCCTGCATTCGGTCCATTTTATACTCCATACCTTGCAATTTAGTTTTAACAGCAGCAAATCTGTTCTTCATTTCGGCCAGCACTAGACTCAGCTCAACGTTTTCAGACAAAGGTTTGTGCGAGTCGGGAACAATCTCAGCCATTCTGTGTGAAGTCATTGTGCCCATGTGCAGCGCCAGCCCTCCTTTTGAGTAAATTGCAGGCAGCCCTGCTTCTTGTTTCCCTTTGCTAGTCGACAATAGCGCCACACACAGGTTCTCCCTCGGGTCTCACAGCAGTGACCGATATCGACTGATGGATTATTTCATATCGACCATCACAGTTTTGCGCAATCTCAGTCTCTGCAGCGGTTACAGCAGAATTTTCCTGATTCCCCTGCTATCCCACAGGGGTGTGTTAATTCACAGCCAGGGTCATGGCTCCATCAATCCAACCCCAAGCAGTACACATGTACTACTTATCCGTACACGTATTCAGCTGAGGCTTACAAATGGTGTTCTCTTGTCCACCGTCTCTGCAGTACTATGCCAGACCCCTATGCAGGCCGTTCTTGCATCCATTCCCTGTCTATGGGGAGAACAGTGCATGGTCTGCGCCGTGAATCAAGGCCCGAGCACTTCTCTAATGTTGGAATGTTTGGAATTTCTCTAATGTGGATAGTATTTTTGGCGATGATAACTACTCCTCCTCCTTTGGCGGTAGGTCTATCAGTTCGGAAAATATAGTAACTTTCTGGGATTGCTAGCGCAAGGGCGGGGTCTGAAGCAGTGTGTAGCCACGATACGGTTATCGCAATGAAGTCAAGATTATTTGTCTTAATGATGTACACAATGTCTAGGGCATGTGCTGGGAGAGACCTGGCATTGATGAGTGCTCCCTGGATCCCTGGCCTAATTGTGTTGATGTTGTTGGGCACTTGGGTGCCAGCTGATTTTATGTGTGGGGGAGAGCCAGAGTCAGGTGGAGTAATTTTAGGGTTGGAGTCTTTCACGGTGGAGGTAAGAGGGTCCCTAGCCGATGTGCTAGTAGTGTGTGGTTTGGCTGGTTTAGCCCTGAGGTAGGAAGTTATGTTTCACCTGTCATTTGCCATGTGATGAGAATTTTTGTTTGAATCATTGCAATGTTCTAACTATCTTTGCTGAAATCCCGACCCTGCATTCTATCTCCTCATTTGATATAGAAAGAATTCATTTTTCTAATAGATTGCATATAAACAAATGTGTCATTTTCATCAATTCGCACCTAGTGATTGGGCTTGTTTTAGCAGAGAGTCATGTTATTACGGGCTTAGACACTCCAAGATGGATACCAGGTAGGTTGGCGCTTATGAATTTAGTCCTTTCTCTCTGTCGGGCACATTACGATTACCATGGTTACACATAAGATGGCGCGCCGCTATCCCACACCCTGGGTTCTCTAGTTACAGACGCCACTAGGAATGAACGCCTGCTTTGTTTTTCAGGTACAGAACCATTCAAGTGACCTGGACCATGCGGATTTAAATATAGTAGGTTGACTAAGCCCTTCATGAATCGGCGCATAGAGCTAATACGTAGTCTTAACTCTCTTCCGTTTAGTCAGTGGGAATCGAACGCGTTGAGTAGCACATTTTGGGTCGTTTTTGACCGCTGTGGATGCAGACAACATTTTTTCTGAGATCGCGGGACATTTAGAACACACTAAGCCGTTTAAGGTAATTGACGTTGCATGCATTAATGGTAAAACATATTGACAATATAAGAATATAGAGGCTCATGTGTTGGTATATATTTATTTAGACGATACTGCAGACGTGACTCAGACGTGCACTCGGGGGGGGGGCTCCGAGCTCCTCTCAGTGACCTTCCGTCACCTCAGGGCGAGCTGTGACACCTCACTAGCTGGTGCCCCTATGTCGCCTGCCGACCCAGACACCCACTGCGTTCTGCAGTGCTGCATCTCCGCCACCCCAGGTGGCACCAGCTCCTCGTCCGTGGCCTACCAAGCCCAGCCATGCTGCTCCCTACCGCAGGCAGCTGCTCCCCTGCTCGAGCAGTGTGATCTATGTTCTCCAGGCATGCAGGTCTGGCTCATCACCAGCTGGCAGCAAGGGTAGAGGCTTGGGCAGGTGTGTACACTGCATCACCTTTCCAAGGCCCCTCCAGAGCCCTCATCATCACAGGTGTGTATTTATCAAGCTGCCACCATAATTAAAGTACTGCTCCTGTGCTGTCACTGCGACCTCCACTATAACACGCCAAACTCCCTCAGAATGGCCCGCAAGTGTTCCTACAGCAAATGCATCGATGATTGCTGTGGTGTTGGGCCTGGGATCGTCAGTGTTTTGCCCGCAGTGATCGGGATGCCCTGGACCTTTCAGGCTTGCAGCCATCTTGCCTGGTCTCGCCAGCGCCCCGCAAAAGTAAATTTGTTTACTCGCTTTTCAGGGAGCTTTTGCAAACTGAGACGCTGAGCCTCTCTAAAGCACAGTAAGCAAGAGACACATCTGGATTACCCTGTTTTACTTGGAGTGAAACCCCAAGTTTTTCAAAATTACAAAGGAGTGTGGGAGCCGCCCCTCTGCTGAGAACAAACATGTGTCAAGTACCCTGTTCTATGGAATTTCCTCCACTCAGGAGGGTCTTCCACCATGTTTAAGCTCACTGCACCCTTCACAGAGGAGAAATAGCCATTTGCATATCAGTCTTTGTTCCACCCAAAAGGGCAGTCCAGCACCAAAATGCTAGGCAATTTTCCTCTGAACAAGAGTACCATCAACAAATCCAGACATGTGTTTCGGCCTTGTTGGTCCTCCTCAATGAGCTGAACCTGAGTCTCTCTAAAGCACAGTGAGCAAGGGGTCCACGTCTGGATTGCCCTGGGTTACTAAGGATGAAACCCCAAGTTTTACAAAATTACAAAGGAGTGTGGGAGCCCCTCTACTGAGGATGAACATGGGTCAAATACCCTGGTATATGGAATCTCTTCGACTCAGGAGGGTCTACACCCACGTTTTAGTTCACTGCACCCTTCACAGAGTAGACTTATCTGTTTGCACATCAGTCTTGTTAATTCATGGCATTCAAAAGTAGAGCATAATATCATGTAATGGAGCAATGTGGAAAAAAGCATAAAGATACAATGGAAATCCATTGAAACATAATCAGGGTGCGACATACCACCCTTATATCGCAATATGGAATGTTTTAGCACAAGGAATACACAGTACGAGGATGCAGCAAACCCCTTTTTTCCTGAAATAAAACAAAAAAATCATAATAATGTGCCCTTCATAAAGATTCCATGAATGCTACATTCATTTGGCAAACTTGCTTTTGTCCAGGATTTTCCTGCTGTCTGTTTACAGAATGAGAACCACATTCAGTGACTCATTGGGTCAGAAAATAATGTTTGTAATGAAGGTGCTGATTCAGCACCAGACAGGGATGGGCACCTACCAACTGAGGGAATAACTGGGGCGGGCAGACACTTCATAGGGGGGAGAACATGAGGGATAGTCTCTCCTTCTTTCTCTCTCTGTCTCTCTGTCTCTCTGTCTCTCTCTCTCTCTCTCTCTCTATCTGTACCTCTCTCTCTCTATCTGTACCTCTCTCTCTCTCTCTCTCTCTCTCTCCCTCTCCCTCTCCATCTGTACCTCTCTCTCCCTCTGTCTGTCTCTCTCTCTCCCTCTCTCTCCTTCTCTCACTCTCTTTCTCTCTCGCTCTCACCCTGCATTTAACCTGGAGAGGGATACCTCGTGTACAACTACGGAAGGAGGGCACCTGTATGTACCAGCATATGGGAAGGGAAACCACAGGTAAATACACATTATGGAAGACTCCATGTTGGGCTTCGTCCTGAAGGCCTGCCCCACACATATATCCCGTGCACTACAGCCAAGGGAGGATGTAAGATGGACTCAAGTTGCTTGTCTGCAGCAGACCAGAGTCGCTGAGACAGCCAAAGAGAGATGTGATTAAGGCCGGCAAACCAGTCTCACGGCTGCAAACGGGAGCTGTGGAAGTTTGGCCCAATTCATACATAAAACACCAGATTGTTTCACATTGCCCATTAGCTAACAGGCATGGGAACAGGGAGGTGGGCTGGAGTCCCAAGCCTCAGAGAGCCAAATAGACGTCCCTGGGAAGTATCTAGTCCTCGAGTACATCACAAAGCTTATGAAGGTTGCTATCATGCAGGTACTAGTTCTCCCTTCCCACTAGTTCAGAGTGTCTCGTGTTCTATCCACTGTGGTGCTGACCAATGGCAGACTATTAAAGAACCGGAGGTCAGCAGAAATGTTTTTACTAATTGGAAACTGTTTGCAGGAGGAGTGGGAAAGCAATGTGGCTCCACATGGGGAGGAAATGAACTAAGAGAGGGCAGATATGTTTTCTCCAATTACATTAGACTAACGTACGTTTAGCTATAAGGGAATGACATATCATAACCAGTAGTATACGTGAGAACTGCAAAAACACAAAGCTTGAAGTGCAACCATTTTTTACTTTGTAACCATTGTATTAAGGGTATAAAAATTATGTTCACTGTATGCCAGTTTGTCAGCCCTCATCAATCAGTTCCGATCCACTTTTCTGTTTGACTCCCTGATCTCAACTGTCTGACTTGCTTATTTGTTCTCTTTGTGTTTCTCTTTGTCCCCGTGCTTCTTTGCCTATGGGCTTTGTTCTATTACTTTAGAAATAAACAAAAATTATTCTTTTTTTTAAAAGTGTGCTCGCCCAGCTGTAATAAACAGCGTTACTTCTTGCCTGGTGTGTGCTCTTTTTTGGACTACCTGTGGTAATTATTTAGTACAAGATAGGGAGGACCCCTGGTACAGGTTCTTCCTTTCCATATTGGTTTGCTTACGCTTATATATACAGGATTACCCACTTGCAAATGTTGTTGCTAAAGATTTCCTCTAGTCACAGCTCTTTTGGTCTTTTCATACATCTCTTCCACCCTCAGTCTAGGGGCCTCATTACACGGAAGGCGGTAATGGTTAACGGCCACCGTTAATGGTAACGGTGACCGTTAACCATTACCGCCTTACTACGAGGTCCCTCAGCGGGTTGGTGCTTTAACGCCTGCTTTTTGCAGGCGTTAAAAACCAACCCGCTAAGGGACCTCGGAGCTAATTACGGCAACGCAAAATTGCGGTGCCGTAATTAGCGCCTTCCCCATTCCCATAGAGCCCTATGGGGCAGAAATGGGAATGGGGAAGGGCAATGGCGGAAGGGGGATTTACCGCCCCACCAACCGTGGAATGGGGCGGTAAATCCCCTTTCCGCCAAGGCGGTGCCGGTATTTTACCGGCATGAGCCATGGCGCAAATAGCGCCATGGCTCACCACCTTCCGTGTAATGAGGCCCGGTGTTGCATCATCCTATGCTGTACGCCATGCCCTGTCCAACTAGGCAGGGCATACCCTGGTGGTTGGTGTCTGTCAGGAGTGCCACAGAGTGAAAACCTCCTAGCTGCCACTATTTGCATCATTGCTTTTTCTAGACTCTCTTGCTGTGCGCACAGCATCCTTTAGACTTCTGTTCACTCTTTCTACAGCAACGTAAGTCACAGAATCATACACTGAGATTAACTTGTGTGTTTTGTTTTTTGCACTTTATGAAATAAATGTGCATTTCCTGATGGTAACTAAAGAACTGTGCTAAACATTCCTAGAACGCAGCACATCTCAATTGTCAGATGCTACATTAAATGGCTATCAGTTAAGGACAGAATCAACTTCAAATCCTTAACTCTCACCCACAAATGCCTTTCTAATTCAGTCCCCAAATACTTAGCAGACAAATTTGTTAAAAACACATCGGCAAGACCTATCAGATCCATACACACATCGCCCTAAGGTGCCTAGATTTAAGCTGCAGCTTTAAGATCAGAACAGCCCTACTACAGTTTTAGAAACGATGTATAATCATGGAATGCCTCCTTGTAAATGTATGTAATGTAACCTTTATAAATATGTAATTCAATGTAATAATCATATTAAATTATATTAATAATACTATTTGGTTTTTCCACATGATTGTAATCTATGCACATTGCACTTTGCGTTAGAGTGGGGGAGGGTGGGGCATAATTTGCATTTATGTAGCACTGCTAACAAGTATGACACTGATGTTTGTCGAAAGCTGATAATCTTAAAGCATCTGGTCTGTTTATAACTAATTGTAGAAAACGTTGTCATGTTTGTCAGGTGTCAACAGCAGAGATGTTGGGAGCCTAATGTGATGATGCACACTCTTACCTGACATTGGATTCAATGGTAAAATCACAGCTACCATTGTATCTTGCGGGCAGAGCCATTCCATTTGTACGGGAGAAGTCACACAAACTCGGAACACTTTGTATGAGCTACTGGAGCGGTGTGAATACAGGAAGTTATAGTGTCCTCATTGATCACCTGATGCAGGGAGGGAGCCTGAAGTCACAGAGGGTGGGGTGGGCGGAAAAGGGAGGGGTCGGGGCATTCAAGTTAGCAGGTGATGAATAAAGTAGTGTTTCTCCCCTGCTCTGTGTATGTGCCGTATTTCATGTGAATGGCGCAGTGAGGAAGGCCTGAAGTGCAGCAGACCCGCTCATACAGCACTGGAGGAGGTGTGCAGGAGTGCAACGTGCCAGAGCCCTGTCAGCGAGTGGCTGATTTATGGGCTGCGCGGAAGTGCGCGGAAATGCGCGACAGCAGAAAAGCAGGAGCAGTCATCACGGACTGCACCTTCAGGTATGGTGACCCTCAAGGTCGCGCAAGTAGAAGTGCACACGCTCACCAAAGAAAATTATATGATATGCCATTTATAACACGTATTTATAGTCTCTGGCAATAACAGCACTGCAGGAACAGGGAGAGCACGCTAGTGCTGTGTGTGAGTGACAATCATGCTGTATTCTTCATGGTGGGACCTCCTTTGTTGCTGAATACTGAGAGAGAGGTGAAAACGGAACACGCTGAGGCCTAACAGTACCATACTCGCAGGGAGACATCACTAGACCACCAGTGCACAGCATCACCATTTTGTTTTAAAGTGCCCAGCAGCATTACAGCCTGTGAAGTTTTGGCAACACACCATCTGCAGAACAGCCAATCAAGATATTAGTGGAAATTGGGGGCAAACAGCAGCCACACTATGTCCGATCAAGATCACATAGACATACCCGCCACACCGCCACCCACGCCGCAGGGAGACCTACCTTTGAGATTGCAGGACAACTTGCCATGCAATTACCTGACCATTTTGACATCATGGAGACCAGCACCATGGTGCCTAGGTGGAAAAGGTGGGTCAGAGACTTTGATGTTTACATTATGGCCATAGGCTCGTTGTATGATGACAAGAAACACAGCCTGCTGTCGCTAATGATGGGACCAATTGCGAGGGACATCATGGACAAGCTCCCTGCTGACACCACAGACTCCTACGCGGGCCTCAGGGCGGCGCTTATGGTTTACTTTACCCCTCATACCAACGTGGACTATGACCGCCACGTGTTCCACATGATGAAACAAAAAAAGGATAAGTAAGTGGACACACTTGTAATGTGACTCAATTACTCCAACAAAGAATCCCTGAGATCACAAATCATTGCCGATGTGAGTCCCCCATGTTCCAAAAACACCTCCTTCAAAAGCAACAGTTGCTCGATGAGATCTTGAAGCTGGGTAGGTCTGACACAGCTCTGGAGCATCAGGTGGAGGCAATGGGTAACATCAAAGTATCGGCCCCAGCGTCAGAGTTAATTCACAAGATGACCACAACTTCAACACATCAATAGAACAGTGACCCTTTCTGCTACAGGTGCAGATATGAATTTTCGCACAAAGGTGTGTGCCCTGACCTGGGCCAGCAATTTGCGGCATGCAACTGAGAGGGCAATTTCAAAGCAGTATGCCGAATGTCCCGCAGCCAGGCAAGAGGAAAATTCACACAAGTGAGGACATACCGAATCAGAGACAGATTGACCATGCTCTAGATGGGGGCATCAGCACCATATGAACCCCCACACAGACGCCACAAAGACAGAGGAAATTATGGCCGTCCACACGACAAACCAGTACCAGAATGGTGCACTCGTTGTGTTTACAGCTTAAGGCCCCATCGAAGGCCCAAATGCCATGTTAGATGCCTGATAGAACAATTTGCCTCGGACAGCGACTCCAGCTGTTCCTCGGCTGAAGAAGCCAGGAGAAGCCACAGAGCCATGCAACTAGACTCAAAATAACCGAAGCGGAAAGGATACTTATACGCCCTGGGAAACCCTACAGCCAAAGAACATAGCTCTATTTTGTTACTACAAATGCAAGGACTGCTGGCAGAATTCCTAGTGCATATGGGGGCAACCGTAAACGTGATCACGGAAGAAGTGTATGGCAAGATTCCAAGAGCTCTCAGATTCAAGCCTGCACAGGTAAACAGAACCAGAGCACCTTTACCGTATTTAATTGCTGAATGTACATACAAAGGACAATCCAAGCTGCAGCCTAGCCATGTGCTCGAAGCTGCATCAGAAAGCGGATACATCCTAAGCTTCAGGGTGCTCTAGACATGGGCCTCATCCACATACTATATCACCGCCTGGCAGATAAGTACATTGATGCAACAGACAAAATGGAACAGTTGTTTTACAAACTGTTTAAATGACTAGGAAAAATGAGGAACAGAAAAATTAGTCTGCACATCGACGCCCAGGTACACCCGGTAGGGCAACACTACAGGGGCAGCCCCGTAAATAGTCACAGGCAGGTGGAAGAATTGCACAAGCTGCTTGAACAAGACATCATTGAGCCGGCAACAGGACCCACCCCTTAGGTTTTACACATAGTTCCAGTTCCCAAAAAAGGATCTAATGACATCACGATCTTTGTTAACACAAAGAGGGTGTGGGTGTTCCCATTCAGACTGGTTTGAACCGAATAAATCACAAATAACTTGGCATAAAACAATGCTAAGTATCAAAAAATCACTTTTAGGTGTGCAAGTGTTGGGTTAAAAAACTGAGTTATATAAATGAACAGAACATAATTTAAAGGTAATACAGACAGATCAGAATCAATGAATGATTTATTATTAAGTTCATTAAACAAACAAAAGACAGAAAAATCCCAAAAAAGAGAACATATGTATGTTCATTGCCTGATCAAATTAATTACATGGCAATATGCCCACATAAGAAGTAGGTCAATATAGTTGTAAATACAATGCCCATGAGGGCGGTACATCAGTAGACATAAATACATTTGAAATCATACATAGACATAAGAAGTGGATTGAAATGGCTAGGGTCTACGCCAGGAAAACAAGAATTATATTCACATTCCGTTAGAGAAACAGGGATTACAATAACGTAAGACATGCTCAAGGCGTGAAAATCACAATGGCGTTTTGGCAGAATGGAATGGTTCAGGCTGCCTTCTACAGGACCAAAAGCAAATGCTGGACCCTATAGGACATGAATAAAACATTGTCTCAGTCTAATGAACAGCGGAAAAAATGCAAGTTAATGACTCAACTGTTACATGACACTTTTAACAACCAGGAAACAAATCACCAAAGTGCAAGGAGGAACACATAGTGACAACCAATCCAGGATCTGTGTTGACATGCGCAGGCCCAATGAAGAAATCAACAAGGGATACCACGAGCTAGAGCTGAGTGAGGAGTCCAGATATATCACAACATTCATCATGCCACTAGGGTTGTTCAGATACAAGCGACTGAGTGTCCTCGGCCGCTTGGACCTTTCAGGCTGAAATGTACAATGTCATGAAGCACATCCCTAACTGTCTGAACTGTAGTGATGATATACTAATATTTAGAAAGGATCAAGACCAGAATGACAATACTTTGGCCAGAGTATGCATGGCCCTAGAGGCAGCCAATCTCACACCAAACAAGGAGAAGTGTGAATTTCGGAAAGGAACTCTACATTTCTTCGGACATGTATTCTCTACGCAAGGAATGAGGCCAGATCTAGAATAGGTGGCCGCACTCACCCATGCTGAGCTGCCCACAAATGTATCCGATTTATGCTAATTCTTGGTGTTCGCCAGTTATTGCACAAGATATATACAAAATGTTGCATCTGTGAGCAAATCACTCTGCACACTCACCGAGAAGCAAGTGCCCTTCCTGTGTTCAGAAGCATGGCAGGAAGCATTTGAAACCATACGGCTGCTCATTTCGTCTGCAGACAATATAGTCTATTTTCATACGTCTCGAGAAACTGAGCTCACGGTCAACGCCTCCTGTTGGACTGGGGGTTATCCTGGCTCAAGGGGACCCGGAGTCACCTGACAGAAGAAACATTGGGCCTCATTATGAGTATGAGGTAAAAACAGAGTCATTACCGGCATTGTGGTAATAGCGCGTCCGTGCACCCTTGACGCCGCTAATAGCGGCTGATTACGAGTGCGCCAGCACACGCAAACCCCCATGCTGGTATTGGCTGCACCGCCATGCCGCTTAAGGCCCTCTAACCCCCCGAAAGCGCCATCACGGGACCCGCCGATACCGCCTCCGTCAAGGAGCAACCCCTTAATAACAACCTGGTAATAACATCATGCTAATACCGGGCTCGTAATACCGGACCCGGAAGTAACATCATCTCGTTGGAACGGAAAATGCGCAGGCTGCCATCTTTAAAAACACAATCCATTGCAATCCTCTCAATCCTGCAGTGCTACAGAGGAGAGAGCAGGGCCATACCATCCAGCATGTCCAAGGCTAACCGTAAAACTACCCCCCGCCTGCACAAGAAGCGCTTCTCTGATGAGGAGCTTAATATGCTGGTTGATACTCTTGCAGCCCATGCAGATGATGTTTTCGCAAACAACCTCAAAAGGGAAGTCCAACTAAGAAAAAAAGAAATATGGGAGGAGTCCATAGAGGGCTTTGGTGAAATGGAGACGGGTGCGGCGACATCAGAAGATGGAGGTGAGTGACCCCGCAAAACCCAGTAGGCCAAACCATGACGTAGTACAACAGATGTGAAAGTGAGCCAAGCCAATGCATGGCCCATCATACAGACATATACAGATCCATGTCCAGATGGAGGACCAAACCCTGGCACAATGAAAATGCATGCTGTGTGCCAATCCCATTACCAACAGACACCCAACACACAGGGATCATTCACATGTCACACATCACGCAAACCGCAATACAACGGTATGCCACCTGGTACACATCAGTACCGAATGGAGAGGCCATGGCTAATGCCAATATGCCCCCCCATTGAAAGTGTCCTGTGTGACACACCTATAAGAATGCAATGCATGAGAAATTAAATACTGTACAGCACCAACTCATGCATCTTGCATGTAACACCATCACTGATGCCCTGCATCTCTTGCTCCCCCACAGGCACTGCTGCAGAAGGTGAAGGGCAGGACCCTGCCCCAAGGGCATCAACATCCAGGGCCAGACCAGAGGGCCCTGGGCATTCCACCTCTGGGGCAGCACCGCGGGCCAGAGTGCAACCCGGGGCACCTGTACAGGCCAGGCCGGCTGAGGAGGAGATAACAGCATCGGACGAGACTGCAAATACTGAGCTGGCAACAACTGCGGAAGGCAAGGCTGATGGCACGCAGTCCGCTGCCACCAGTTCAGTGGGTGAGGCAGCAGCCACAGCCCCCCTCAGCAATGTGGATGTGCATGCGGAGGAATACGAGGAAATTGATGGCACCATCCATGTCGAATGCCCCCACACGCCAAGCCCCCCGTCCACCCCCACCACTCCACACAGGGCACACCGTCTAGCCCCATGCAGGAACCAGCGGTTCAACTGCGGAGTCCGCATCTGACAAGCACCTCAGAGGCCAGCCCTGCAATGGCCTACCCAGCCGCAGCACCCTCCACCTCCACAGCCCCCATTGACATGGAGGCACACCTGTCAAGGGTAGAGGCCCACCAGGACTCAATGATCGAACTGGTGCGCCAATATGCGGCCAAGGGTGAGCAAACAGGCCGTGAGATCTGGGAGCCGAATGTTGGAACCATTGCAGCCATCAATTTGAGTGCCATAATCATACGTGACAGTTTGGGGGCGGTCACAAAGGTCCGATGCAGGATGCTGGAACACATGCAGCACCAACAACCTGCACTGGCGGTGCAAAATCCATCCACCTCCACCCCATCGACCACACCTGCAAGCTCGACTCCCTCAAGCCCTGTGCGGATGACGAGGCGCAGTGCAAGGCACACAGAAATGCTGCCCCCCGACACAAAAAAAGGAGGAGACTACACATCTCCGATACAAGACGCAATTTACATTGGCTTCCCGTTGCTCAACGAATATCGCTCAAAACCCTGCTCTAACATACAAGGCCCAGAACAATCTGGCACCCGCATACCTGGCCAATCGCTTCATGTGGCACACAGCCAACAGACCCTTAAGGTCTGCCCATTGTCTATACCTAGCTACAAGCTTCAGACAGCCGGGGGATCTAGTTTCCCAGTCCTTGCGGCCAAACTATGGAACACAATAGCCACTAAACTCAGAACGGAACCGTCCGTCCACTCCTTTAAGTACAAAACTAAAATCTGGCTCTATGAGTTTGACGCATCTGCCTCATCCACCTAACCACCTGGCCTATTATGGCAATGTGTTAATATCAGATTCCTAGCCTTCCTCGTCACTTGTAACGTATATATGTATATCTTCTGTTTTTCTAGTATACTTTGCAGTATTCCCCCATACTACTTGAAATGTCTATAGTAACCGCTGTAACGATGTACTTATCTGTAACATGTGTTGACTGAGTTTACCTGTATGTAATCATTTCCTATTCTCTAAGTATGCGCCCAGATGCCCCAGGGCAAGGCGCGCAATACAAATAAAATAAATACAAATACAAATACTGGTTTGTAGTTCTTCCTGAAAACCTGATTTGTGCTGTGTTTGTCTTAAATTGCTGTTTGTGGTGCTTTAAATGCAGCTTGAAACCTAATGTATTTAAATGTATTTATTTTTTGTCACGCGCTTCGTGGCTGAGTTCAGTTTCTGGGCGCGGATTAGGGATACGGACCTCTGCTCCTCGGTTTGCATCGTTTTCTCTGTGGTGCTTTGGACTCATTTGATATTTTTTTATTTATATAGCAGTAAAGAAATCTTGTGCTTCTGGGCGCTGCTTATTGTTATCCACAGAGTGTGGTGTTCATTTATTGACCCGGTAAGATGAAAAGCGGGCGATTTTAACTACATATAACGTTCTTTTCTGTTTTTGTTCCTCTTCTGTGTGATTCTTCAACATGGCACTGTTCCGAAATGGTTTAGCAACTTTCGCACAGTGGGGGTGCTGCTAAAATTAATGCTTGCTTTTTTTTTCAGGAAGTTTCTAATCGCGAAAAATGTAACTGCTTTACCTTGTTGGCCCGTTTGTACTAATTTAGAACCTGCTTCCCTGCTCTGATGTGTTTAGTTGTGCCCCGTGTTCAGGGTACTGGGATAAAAACTGGTAACATCGTTTAAAAACTGCATTCTTGTGACCCACGTGGACTGCTGCATTTATTCGACCTTGGAAGGTGGGGAGTGGGGCCGCCGTCGTTCTTATCAGGCTTGCAGTCTCCATTTCTTTTCTTTAGCTGTGGCCTGGCAGGCAGCTTGTGTAGCTGCCGCGTGCCGCGTTGGCGCTGGAGGGGTTGGGTGGAGTCAGTCCCCTTGCAGCTCTTAGTTACGATGTATTGCGTGCGGAGTCAAACGCCTGACATGGCTGTCCTGCCCCCTGATAGCCGTGCCACGGCATGACAAGGGTTAAGCTCTGTAGGCCGCTCTATGTGTTTGTGCAACGTGACACAACCGCGCTGCAATGTTAATTGTAAATGTATCCCTTATTGACATACGTGCACCAACCTGTGCCCGAAATTCTTGCTCTGCTCCGTGTCGTCCTGCTTACAATATGCACTGGTATAAAAACCAGCGCTGTTGGATCCAGCAAGTGAACTTAGTGTGTTTCCCCCATCTGCCCTTATTCTGTGCGGGTTGTTCCGTTTGCGAGAGAAAAGCTGTAGGGGGTGGGTCAGGGGCTGCTCCTTCGCTGCCTTTCTCTCTGGGGTTCGATGGGGATTTGAAAGCTTTGGACCATCGTCCGCCAAGTTTGCTCTGTGCCATTTTGTAGAGGAAATGCAGCGAGGCTGGAGGGTTTGGGCCGGTGTCAGCCCCATTTGTTGCCCCTGCCTCTGGCGATCGCTGTGATGTAATATGTTAAGCCTTCGCCTATCCTGCTCTTGTTCTGTTATTCAGATGCAGCGCACCGCGCTGAGACTGGGAGGGTGTTGTTTCGGTGTCACCCCCTTGGCTGCCCTTGCATCTGGCGCTCAATGTAGGTCGCTCGCAAATCAGTCCCTGGCTGCCCCAATTCTTGTTGGGACGACCTGCCGTACCATCAGCTGACTGTTCCCGGGTTATTTGCCGTAGCTGTAAAGGTCGTTTGCTGTGTCGTCCTGCTTCCAACAAAGCGCTGGTGTATTTTGAAAGGTCTGTATTGCATGGCTAGTTACTTTTTAACTCTGCCCCAGCCGTGCCTTCTTCAAGCTGCTTCGCTGTTCAACGGAGATGCGGCGGGGGGGGAGGGCTGGATGGAGTCAGTCATGACAAGCCTCCAAAGTGCACAGGCGGTTTTGTTTTGCGTTTCCTTTTCCTTTCCCGGGCTGCTTAGGGTGAAAAGAGTTCAGCTGTCACCACAATCTTCTTCCCTCTTGGATTTTTTCTTCCAGCACAGCTTCAAAGTTTCCACCGTCTGTTTTCGAAGTGTATCGCAGCGCAATGCTCATAGGCAGTGGCTGCCGCTCCCGACCTGATATCTGTAGACATTGTAGCCGTGCAAAGCTAACAATGTTAAGATGGAAAACAGATCAATGTTTTCAAAAAGAAAGAGACTCTGAGTGCACAGAGTACTCTAATGTTTGGGTCCGCGAGCAGGGACCCAAACTCGTCGATTGGGTCCCCATGCAGGGACCACAAGCTGATTCTGGCTTTCGCTGCAAACGCAGCTCATTATATTAGACCCAGGGTCTTTGTTGTGCCTGTGTGTGTGCTGGGTGCTGCCCCCTGGCCGGCTGCTGCCGACGGCAATAATGCACCATGTGGTGCCTGAGCCTACTCTGTTTCCTGCCCCTCTGCCTGTCAGTGGTGCTTAGCACCCCTTGGGGAGGAAGGCGGAGGTGTTGTTTAACACCTCGCCCTTCCTTCTTCCCTTCCCGGCCGTTGGCGACTGTGTGTTGCTTTGTAGTGTCCTGGGGGAGAGGCAGGTGCACCGCCCACCATTTTGTTGGGCTGTTTGCTCGTCCCTCTCCCCTGCCTGGCTGCCATGGAACATATGTTACCAGGTCTCGCCTGGTGCCTGCGGCGTTGCCCAGGACGATGTTGTCGCCTTACACCCTTCGCAATAAAACCCTATCTTCTGCTGTCGGTAACCAACAACAAGAGACACCTTCTGCCCTCATTACCGTAGATCTTTGTACGGATGCTCCGGAAATGATGGCGGGTGTTTTCTCTACCCCAGTGGGAGACGCTTCGACACCACGTCCCATTACATCAAGGCTGTTTGTGTCAAATGTGCAAACACACCTAACTGTGCCGGCTATGTCCAGAATTAGTAAAATTCCTGCTTCGAAAATCACAGCCTACTTCAATAAGCCAGGTTCAGCCCGACACGCTGCCAGATTGCATGGCGGCAGAGTGGGAGATTGAGCAGGACATTTCGGCTGCAGACATATTGGCCCATGGTCAATCTGTAGATGAGCCTCCTAACAAGTGCTGGTACATGCTGCCTTCCTCTGCAACTGCCGGATGCTATACTGAATTCTGCAATTTCAAACATCATTAATAAGTACATCTCAACCGCCTAGCATGACCCAGCCCTTCCACCTGTGGATCAGCCCATTCCCTTATCAGCCTGGCAGGAACGCTATCTCTTCCTCCAGTTCTTCAGCTGCATCCTCACCTTTATTTACACAGAAATCACAGTTGTCGGGTCGAGAGAGACTGCCGCTGGGCCCAGCCTCGCTTTGAACCCTGAACTTTGTATTATCTTCCTTAGTGAGGGTGTACAAATCAATGAGCACACATACTAAAGACCGCTCAACTGCGACGCGAGAAAATTCCTCTGCGCTTTAACTGTGATGAGTCGGGATCCAAAAAGTGCAAAACCCACCGGTAAACTTTTGAATAAATCAAAGAAGTTAGTACCCTGATTTGTGGCTTTTAGTTCAGCCCAAATGTTATATAGTGCCACAAAAGAGTTCAGCACCATGTTACGAGCGGATACAGTAGGGGGAGTCAATCGTATTCTCTCATCAATCTCCCTCAGAGTATGATGTAATGCCGGAGACTCTTCCTGGGCATCAGCATCCCCAAGGTCTTTCCTCTCGAGCTGTGCAGATCCCCCAGAGTCATTGTCATTTCCTTTCAATTATGTTTGTAAGGGCTTCCAGTGAATCCTGGATTGAGGCGTCACATGTTTGTTGCACCACACTGTCAATGTTATTACCACCATTAGGTACATGGTAGGACTCTTGCTGGAATGCCTGGTCCGCAAATTTAAATATGCTTATATCAGTCAAGTCTTTAAGGCCGTCGAAGTGAGGCTGCGTGGTCATAACTGAATGATCGAGCATTGCTTTACCTCTTGCCACCACGCATGGCTTCATCTCCATGCTAGTAATCACAAATTTGATAAAATAATGGTCCATAAAGCGTTGTCTCGAAATTGGTCGGCTCAGAGAAGCACCTCTAGGTGTGTCAAACTGAGCCAGCGGGCCAAGAAAAGGCATAACACATGACGCCATCTTCTCTGGAGGTGACATATGAACTTGGGCCAATGTTATGACTAGGGGGCAGGATTGAACTGATCATCAAGAGAATCGGCACAAAAAAAATGAAACAGGAGGTAGGGAGTTAGTCTTGCTCATCAGTGCGGCTGGTGTCCCACACCCATCTACTCCATCACAATTGATATGGTTTCCTAATTGAGGAGTCTGAGAGGCAGATCCCACTTGGCTCCACAGACCGGAGCACATCTTAACAAGTGGAGTTGTATATAAAGGGCACATCCGCCTATCTCAGTACAGGGAGAGAGGGAAAAATAGCTGCCAAAAAAAAAGAAATGTGCTAATAAAAAGCGGTGCTTGAATAGCCAGTATTAATATCCTAGATCAAAGGGCATCCAAAGAGGTAAAGCCCCACAGTCTCTAGGAACAAAATACAGTTATCCCTGAAGCATGAAGAGTTTTCTCAACACCCAGATCAAAGGGTTTAATTGCCTGATGGCACCGTGCAGTCTCTGGGAGAAGCAAGTGGTCGCTGATTCAAACAGATCAAACAGATTAAACAGCGTAGTTTTGGCGTACTTTCTATTCCAAAGCAACACCTTGATGTACTTTCTATTCACCTTTAGTGCAGTCTCCCCCAGGGCCATAGTGCAGCAGAGGGTCAGCAATAGAGGGCCATGCAGAGAGTATTTTGAACGGCAGAGGTAGTATAACAGTGGCGATGATGATTAGAGTACAGTACTAAGCAGCAGTAAATAACGGTAAGTGGCAATAGACTAGCCCATGTATAAGCATCAGTAAATAATGGTAAGTGGCGATAGACTAGCCATCCCCAACCTAAAGGTCCACGGGGCTTGCTGAGAACAACACCACAGCCTCTCACCAACTCACCAGTTCACCATAGCTCACCACAGCTGTTAACTGGCTATTTTCAACCACAGGCTGCCGTGTATCACCGGGCGAGAGGCACCAGGCAAATGCAACTGTCACCGTCATGAAATTGAGCCGATCAGGCTCCTCAGGCCCTAGAGCTAGCTCCTGCTTATTGGGTCATGCCAGTTACCCAGGAGCTGTTTTTAACTTCCCCTCAACAAATCCTTATTTCGATCACTGTTGAATAATCGCCTGTACTGTGTAATTTCTGAAGCTTTCCATGGCACTTGTGAAGCTGATACTTAGAGTACCTATCTACTCAAGCCTGTGCTTGCAAGGAATTGTGCACTATCAAATTAATCCATGCTTCTCGGGAAGCAAGAGAGGTATATTCTAATGGATCGTGTCCTTTCACGGATTCCTCATCTTTGATATATCTAATATCCTGCTTGCAGCTTTGGAAACTTATCAGCAGCAGAGGGCCCCATGGGTTGTCAACTGGTGGTGCCTCAGCGAATTCCATCCGCTCTCGGCCTTGATGTTGACCTTCCAACTCGTGAAATTGTACTTATCGTCATGTGGGGGATGAGTTTTCACTCATTTGTAGATTTTGTCATTTTCCGGATGCAATTGAAAATCTTGAACATCCAATGGTGGTCTGCGTCACAGTTATTCATCTAATTTATTTAATGATTTTTTTTAATCTGGTTTTCTTTTTGTATTATGTTTTATCTTTTGTAAAGGTTATTCTATAACCATAAACAAATAAACAAATAATGATTACTCCACTTACACCAGGTCATTGTTGCAAGCATTAAAAGAAGCTCAGAAACACAAAACAAATATAAGATAGACAGTTGAAATGGGCGATAGCCTTGATTAACTAAAATATGAGTTAGCAAATGCACCAGTACTGGCTACACCCAATTACAAAGAGAATTTTCACCTGCTTGGGAAGGTAATGACAGCTGTGCTGACACAGAAGAAAGTACAGGGACACAAAGCACTTGCATATTACAGTAGACCTCTAGATGCAGTGATGCAGGGGCATTTCTCATGTTAGCAGGCACTTGCTGCTGCTGATAATAACCATAATAACCATGGGCTGCCCTTTAATTTTATACGTGGAGCATGCATTATTCGCAATACTGGAAAAAACAAAATCCACATTGACAACATTGACAGCTGGGAGATCTTCAGGGTATAAGGTAATACTGACAGACCTAGCAATAGAAGTGGTGAGATGCAGGACTATAAATCCACCAGAGTTTATTGCACATAGGAAGGAGATTACATACATGACTGCATAGCGTGCACAGACAGAAGCAAAGGTAACCCCCTGGTTAAGGAAGAGGTGATTGAAGAGGGGGGACATGATTTTCATTGATGGAGCTCCAGTATTGATCAGACCACAGGACAGAGGCATTCAGGTCCTGAAGTGGTAGGGCACAGACATAGAGTACAAAAAGGGGAGGAGATGATAGTGTGCTCACGGACACAACTACCAGACCACTACCCTGCACAGGCAGCAGAACTGGTAACCTTAACTGAGTCACTGAACATGTAGGAGGGCCAGGTGGTGAATATTTTCTCTGATTCGGCCTATGTTACTTCCACAGTGCACTCAGGAATAGCAAGATGGGTAAGGAGAGAGTTCAAAGGAAGTGATGGTACACCTTTTCAGCATGCAGGATTACTGAGTAAATTATTAGAAATGTTACCACTCCCAGTAGCACTAGCTTTAATAAAGTGCAAGGCCCACACAGGAGGACAATATTGTTTTAAATTAGGAAACGAAAGAACAGCCCGAGCAATAGAAGTAGAATATCTACCAGAATGAATGCATGTTCTCTTCCCTGGTGAAAAGGAAAAAATATCCCTACTAGCAGTGATAAGAGTGAACAAAGAAAAAGATGCATTACCAGAAAACTTTGATGCAACCCCAATAATGCAGATGATTGAGTTGCAGCGAGAAGCATCAGATGATGGGAAATAGTTGTGGAAGAGGAGAGGATGTTCATTATCCCCAACTGATTTGATATGGTGGCATGATAGCACGAGAAAAGTGGTCATGCCAAACAAATTGTTGTGGGTGGCATTAGAACAGCTTCACTACCCTGCCCAGGTAACGAAAGAGCATGTGGCTGCTTGGGATAACTGAAGAGTGGTTCATACCAAATTTGCATGAGAATGTTGTAGAGTTTGTGAACAACTGCATGATATGCCAGAAGTATTTGAGAGTTGTGCAGAGAACATTGCTGCAACCGGAAAGGGCCCTTCCGGCACTTTCATAATGACTATGTTGATATGCAAGTGAGATGTATCTCTTACAGGAGCTTGCTTGTAGTGGTGCGGCCATTCTCACGTTGTCTTGAGGCTGATCCCTGTGCTCATAATGGCTCGTGCTCTGCGGCCACATTTATTATGAGCTAGGTGGTCTCAAGGTGGGGGTTTCCATATGAAATTTGTTCTGACAATGTTCAGCATTTGCTAATGACTTAATTAAGGAAGTAACAACACTCCTGGGCATAATGCATAAATTATGCACGGTTTTTCATCCACAAACCAATGGTTAGGTAGAAAAGAGGAATGGGCTGCCTAAAATGCGGTACGCAAAGTTTACGCAAATGCTTTGGAAAATCCTGGGTGCACGGCTTGCCTCTTGCTTTGTTTGCAGTTTGCTTTATTAAATTTGTTTTAACAATAAGGACTGTTTTCAGGATCTATAGAGGCTCAAAATAATTGTGATATCTGCTTTTGGATACACACAAGTTAAAATTAACTAAACTCATTTTACATTTTGCTCCATCATAGTGGAAACTGTTGGTACAGATATATCGAATGTCCCAATCCACATATTGCTTTAAGGGACTCTCCCTACTATATTTCCTTTGTATGAAATGCAATGTGCAGTACGCCTGGAGGGGATCATCACTTAACTCCTCATGAGCTTGTTACAGGGTGGAGAATGCATGCGCCTATTCCGCCGTCGCATACTATCTATGATGCACATTCTATTTCTTCTTGCATTCTGGGGGAGGAATTTCTATGTATCTCAAAGAACTTACAAAATTCCTTCGATACATATCCTTGCAGACGAGGCCAAAAACTCATACCGAACAACGGGACAGTTTCCACAAGCAGCACCTCTTTACCCAGGGGAGAAGATATTAATCAAGAATCACATTTGCAAACGGAAGGAGGAGCGCTTCACTAGCCCACATACCACAATCTACTCGACACCCACAGCAGTGAAATCGTAGGGAGGCGAGGATGGGTCCACATCACGGACGTGCGCAAAGACAAAAGCTAAGCTTTGCCAAGCACAACATAAAGGGAAGTGTATGGGAGATTTCTTTAAGTTTCTTTTCTTCCTTTATACTATATCAAAAACAAGCAAAAGAAAATGCTGTACATTTCTTTAAAGAAAATGTTTTAATGAAGAAGAAAAGGAAAATGTCAGTGTTTTGGAATGTGATTATATTAATAAGTTTTTGTGTAGGATTAATACTTTTGGTGTATTTGGTTTTAAGAGAAAAAAGTTAACACAATTTAATGAAAATATAAATAGGAAAAAAGGAGTTTAATAAAAGAGGAAGGTTTTCATCATGGCATTGGAGGAGAGCCAGATTCGTCAACTGTAAATGTTTGGTACGAGGAGATGTTACGTGTGGAGAGAGAAAGGGCAGATGGCACTTGCTACGTCTCTTCTCTCATGCCACACGTGATAGGAAGCCCAAACCTTTTCTATCCCAAGCTGTGTCTTATGAGGACGCAGGATGCCTGATGGACTTGTCACTCTGCAGAACTAGAAGTTTATTCCTGGGAAAAATGGTAACGGTTCAGTATGTGGATAAAGGGGACAGGGTTTATGAAGACAATTTCGTAAAATAAAAAAAAAAATATTTAAATTGATGAAACCCAGCATATGGTAGTGGCATATGTAACAGAAGGTCCTAAAAAATGGGAATTACAAATAAGAGACCACAGGAGTTTATGGTGCACAAGTAAGGAAGGGCAAGGTATACACTGGTGTCATACAAGGCCATTGATGATGATACAGGGAGTAGTGTGGTATAAGGACAAATGGGAAGGGGAATAATGAATGTCGTGCTGTGGGATTGGTAGGTTTTGAACAAAACGTGGCTGCTAGGATTAATGATCGTTGCAAAGCAATTTGACGAAAATATGTACATGCATTAACTTGGTTATATGAAAAACATCAATCAGTTGACATCAAGAGCTTTGTGTTTCAGGTCGAGTGGGTCTATCTACCTGGACACTAACTCTGGATGCACCAAGGTGATGCGGAATGCAGCACTGATGCAGGGGACTGCCATGGTGATGGACGTATGGTGGGTCTGTGGATCTAAGGCTTATGCCCAGCTTCCGTCTGACTGGGGTGGTGTTGAAGCGCTTGTCACTTCACAAATTCTTGCACTGGTGGTGCCTTGAAATAGCACTACCATGACGACTGGGTTGCATGGAAAAATGGAAAAATGGCACAGCTAGAGGAGGAACGAAAATCAATAAAAAGGAAGAAGCAGGCAAATCATTATTTTTCTGAGAAGAGTACAGAAAACATGGCCGCTATTCAGACTATTCTCAATGGCTGCAACGTTTTGTACCTTACTGCTGTTTCCAGGTGCCCCGGCAGTCACTATTGCGAAGTGGCTGCAGCTTGATATGAGCTGCTACAGCTGCAATTAAGGACGAGATGAGGGCGCTACGCTTGGTAGCCCTCCAGAACAGGTACGTGCCGGACCTGGATGACGGCTATCGAGGGAGGGATATTTGCAAAGCAGCTGTTGCACAATGATACTCGATGGAGAGCCTTCAAATGGAACATTGAAAGCAGCCATAACATAGATACTGACACTCCATGAAAAAATGGCCAGCAAAGTTAATGGCGTACAATCAAGTAGCTGGTTACCCACTTGGCTTTCCGGACTGTTTCGAGTGACTGTCCATGCGTTGGTGCTCATTCTCGTCAACTTCTGCATCATAAAGAACATTTTTAGATTATATTCTAACAAGAAAAAGGGGCAGTTGATGTTACCCTTAAGTGGTGATAAAAAGGCTACCGAAAAGAAGGGTGGTAATAACGTAATTGGGGAAAATGAATACGGGGATATGATATGAAATAATGTGGCATTTATAACACGCCTGTACACAAGTGTTTCAAGGTGCGATAAGACAAGGAGGGGGAAACAAAGGGAGGACAATAACAATCTTACTAGGCCTTGTGTCATACAGATCGCGCAAGTGCGGGGTAGAGGCAAGGGGCGAAGTGCAAGGGGGGAGGGGAAGGGGGAAGTGCAATTAACTCACAAGTGCAGTCAGCAGGTGGATCATTAGCGCAGAAAGAAGGGACTGTAGGGCTTCAGGTACAGACCCTTAAGTGCTTGGGAGCCCAGAGGCAGTGCGAGGGCTACTGGACATACAGGAGCCTGGACCCGAGTTCAGAGAGTGACCAGGTGAACAGTGCGCGGAGCAGTCTGGTACATCAGCAGGGGAGAGGAATAGAGAAAGCGGAAGCAAAAATGAAGGTCTTGAGTTGCTTCTGAAACCAGAGGTGGTTCTGCTCAGTTGAGTGAGGCAAGGAGTCTGTTCCAGTGGGAGGCCCCAGCCGAGGAGCTAGATCTGCCCTCAACTCTGTGCTTGGAGAAGCGTTTGACCCTCATAGAGATGGAGGTGGATGAGCGGAGAGCTCGAGAAGGAATATGTTTTGGAAGAGAAAGTTGGAGGTAGAGCGGTCCCAGGCCCGAGAAAGCTTGTGGATGATGCAGAGGATCTTGAAGTTGATCCTTGCAGCCACTGTGAGCCAGTGAAGTGATTTCAGAGCTGGAGAGATACGATCCCTGGCCTTGAGGCCAAGGACAAGTCTTGCAGTCCTGTTCTGGATAAGTTGTAAAGGTCAAACAGTAGAAGCAGGGCGATTTAGAAAGAGGCTGTTGCAATAGTCCAGCCCAGAGAGAACCAGAGCTCTGGAGACAGTGATCTTCTGGGGGAAATCGAGAAAAGGAAGAATACCTCTGAGGAGATGCAGCAGATATGTCAGACATGTGAGGAGAAAAGGAGAGGGTGGAGTCGAAGATGACACCAAGGTTCTTAGCCTCACAGGAAGAAGCAGGAAGAGGGCCCAGATTAGGCGGCCAGAGAGAGAGAGGAAAGGAGAGCGGGTGTCCCAATGAGGAGGATCTCAGTCTTACTGGCATTAAGGCAGAGATCTTTGGTGTCACACCATTCCTGAATTGCTGCCAGTCGTGTATGAGAGAAGAAGCAGAGGTGGCTGAGAAGAGCCTGAAAGGGATCCTGATGTGTGGGTCTTTACACACCCATCAGGATCCCTTTAGAAAACTATCAACAATTTTGGATTCCATGTCTAAAGGATGGGAAGGGGTGTATATGGATGGGGGAATCTCTGGATTGCTGGGAGGAGATTGAGGGAGACATGACAAGTTTGGAAAAAATGTGGATTCACAAAGATAAAGTAGCAGAAAGGGAACAGAAAGCACAAAAAGAGTTAGTCATTGATAGATCAATAAAATGGTGCCATAATGTAATAAAAATGCAAGTTCTGCACAGTGAAAAGGCACGCACTTATCAATTGCGAGAGTAGCACTGTAAAACGGGAGTAGGCTCCTTTTAATCAGTATACAAGTCAAGCCCAAAATAAAAGTAACTTACATATAAAAAAAATGCAGAGGTACAGGTAAGTATGCCCAAACTAAATAGGCCTTACAGCAGAAAAAAGAACCATGACGGTTTCAAATTGCCCCTTAGTACGTTTCGCCTGGGAAGAAGGTCGAAGAGTTCTTAATATGCAACCTTTGTATAGCTGTATGTCCGTGTTCAAGGCTCTGACAGTGTCATGGTAGAGAGCGTTTCCCATGAGAACTTAGATGAGATGACCAGGACAGATGAATACATTTACTCTGGTCATCTCAAATGTTTCAATGAATTGTCATTATAATGTGGGAAGTGGGGGGTTGGATTGTGGTGTCACAAATCATAATAATGGGTGGTGTGGGAAGGTTTGTGGACCCAATTATAAAACATAATGGCCCTCATTACGAGTTTGGCGGTAACCATGCCGCTATTGGTGGCATGGCTGCTGCCGAAATCGCGTCGGGGTCCGGGTCCTCGGAATGAGGACTTAGCGGGCCATTCCGAGTTTGGAAGGCCCGGTAATTCCTCCCTCCAAGGACCCGGATATGGTCCTTCCCCATTCCCATTTCAGCCCCCATAGGGCTGAATGGGAATGGGAGAGGGAGCAAACAACAGGCCATTACGAGATGGCCCGTTGTTTGCTCACTCTTCCCCTCACGGGACCCGGTAAGCACGCCTGGTTTTCCCAGGCGTTGCTTCCTGGGTCCCGCGAGGGGACCTCGTAATGCGGCGGTACGGCGTGAACGGCGCCGGCACCTTTTACGGCGCCGTTCACTCCGTACCGGCAGGGTCGTAATGAGGCCCAATGTATGTTTTTCTATAAGGTTATGATGTGCAAGCACCAGTCAGCTCGAATTGGCGAGATTTGTTCATATTACAAAGTTACTTATGTTAATTTCTTAGGTTTCTACCTCGACTCAGCTACCTCGACTCAGCTCTAAATCTAAAGAGACAGATTAATGCCACTGCATCTGCCACGGCATACACCTGCAAATTAATCAATGCATGCAAACCCTTTATATCGACAGCCCACTGTACTATACTGGCCAGACCCTTAATCTTATCAACATTAGACTACTGTAATGCCTTATATCTAGGCTTGAGTAAATACAATGTAAACAAATTACACATTCTTCAGAATAATGCTCTAGGAAGTGTGTTCAACATTCCTAGAACCCAGCATATCTCAGACATCAGACGTAGTACTAACTGGCTTGCAGTTAAAGACAGAATTAAATTCAAAACTTAACTCTTACGAACAAATGTCTCACCAACGCTGCCCCCAAATATATTGCCGACAAATTTGTCAAAAAAACCTTGGAACGCCCTACCAGAGCCCCACATTCACACTGCCTGAATGCACCTAGATTTAAATTGCAAAAATCAGGCAGAAGTTGTTTTCCAGTTATGGCTTCGAAACTTTGGAACTCACTACCTGTTGACCTAAGAGCTGAAATTTAGCTATTGGAAGAATACAAAATCCTGGCTCCTATCCTGTGATGTATAATTAATGTACTAATCTGACTTTTCTGTATATATTGGCATGTAACATTGTTAAACTTCTGTAATTTATTGTAAATATGTCCTACTGCTTTGCTGTCCTCTCTTCATACATATATTGTAACTATGTAACGCGCCCAGATATCTCTGGTTTTGGTGCGCTTTATAAATAAATAAACAAACAAACAAACAAATTGGCTTGGTTGTTATAAAAGTGTTTGCTTTAGGGGCATTTCTTTGACAGCGCCTTTTCACTCAGTTCTGTTCTGCAATCTGTTTCAACATAGCTGCCCCAGTGCTCCTGGGCCCTGAATAAACCAATGTTATTTCTTGCCTGCGTACACTCCTTTTTTGACAACTTTTGTAATTTTTTATTGGTTAGTTTGAGACGATCTCCGAAATAGAACCATCTCAGAACCCTTGGTCCTCTCAGATAGTACTTGTTGCCAATCCAGATCAATTGTGCAGGTTCTGCATTGACTTCAGTAGAGTGAACGCGGTTTCCCAATTCCACAGTTACCCTATGCCCAGGATGGACAATCTAATTGATCAATTGGGAACCACTATCTTCTCTCCATGATTGATCTGATGAAGGGATACTGGCAAGTTCCCGTTAATCCATAGGACAAGGAGAAAACGGCTTCTTCCACCCCCATTGGACTATTTCAGTTCAAAGTATTGTCTTTTGGACTACACCGGGCCCCTCCCACTTTTCAACGGTTAATGGACCAATCCCTCCATCCCTACTCCTCTTTCTTCTGGGCTTATATCAATGATAAATTCATCCATAGTAGGACATGGGAAGTACAGCTAGACCATGTATACCTAGTTACCAGAGCTTTGAGGAATGCCGGGCTCACACCAAATCCCAAAATGTGTTACTTGGCCCAATCCACAGTTAAATATCTTAGAATATTTTGTTAGTAATGGGCTGGTTCAACCTCAGTGAGAAGGTAAAAAGGTTGGGGGCTGTCCTTTCACAAGATAATAATGGTATAGAGCACTCCATTCTCTATCAGAAGGAAAATATACCCGTGGGAAAATAAGTATGTGACTATTGAATTGGAGGCCTTGGCTATAAAGTGGGCAGTGTCCTATCTTAAATACTACCTCAAAGATCACTCTCCATTAACATGATTGAGCCTCCGCAAGGACACCAGTGTACAGCTCATGTGCTGGTTCTTAGATATGCAGCCATATTGTTTCACATTAGAAAACCGGGAAATGGGAACATCCTTTCCCGTTTCCCAATAGGTGCTGAGAGAACCAGTAGCATTAGGGGAAGGGTATGTGATATCGACAGATGGTTAGTTTTGTTTTTAGATAGAGAAACACCTCTAGTGCAGGGTCAGAGAGGCATTTTCACCACCCACTTTTAATTTAATAAGTGTTTAAACAAAGCCATGAATCACTTGTGTCCGAGTCTCATTCCTAGCTCCTCAGCGTATCGTCCTTTGGAGCAGAAAAAACTAAGCCCATTTGCCCCAGACATAACCCTTTATAAACTCCAGAAGCCACATTTACCTAATGATAATCATTTAATAAAACATTGTCCCTTGAATAATGTTATTCCTTTCCATTACTCATCACTAAAAGGACTGAGTAAGAATGAGTAAACTGGGAGAACAGAAAATAGAACCTGGGGAAAATACTATCCAGATCTGCATACTAAAAGCAAAACCATCTGGAAGATGGCCATCTTAAATGGGAAAACCATCTGGGCTCAATTAGACAATGAGAGTAAAGGGTACGCTATTCGACCAGAGCTACTTCCCCGAGGCTGGATGGCATAAGAAAGAATAGGTTGGATTTATAGCCACATCAAAATAAAATCTGAAACACAAAACCCCAATTTTGTTTTATTTTTATTTAAGTGAACTTGGCTAATGATAACCTTAGATACATACATATCATAACATACAAGATAAAAAGAATAAACATGTCGTCATTCTTAAAAAGGTCACAACCTACAATACAAAACATGAATAAAAATTCCACATAAATCTACCTAAAAATTTAAAAATATCTAACGCTAGTACATTTCATAAAATAAACATATAAAAAGCTCAATTAGTGCAATGTAAGTAGAGATAAAAACTCACACCATATGTAAAATGCAGCAGCAGTGATAAATAATGACTCTGCAGACTATATAGAGCTCCAACATTGACCAGCCATAATAAAGTCAATATTAGCCAACAAGTCTCGATATCCATCAATGTAGCAAGTTTGTTAGCAGGGGCACGCTTTTAAAACATGGCGAGAGGTTTCCACTGCAATATTGCATAGCCTATAGCGTCTCTCTTCATCAGGAATGTTTAACCAACTGCCTATATGTTCATAAGTCAGAGAATATTCAGGCGCAAATATAACTATAAACCTGCTCAATTTCCCATCACAAAGCTTAGTAAGGTAGGAGCGTAGACTTCCAAAACTGATTGCTCTGTAGAATACATTCATTATAGCGTTTTTTAACTGCAATTTAATCACATTCTCAATGCTATCCCAATTTAACAATCTTCTTTCTGGACAAGCCAAGCATTAGGAACAGTCTACATTTGATCAACAATAAAAACTATATTAGTAAAATGGGACAGTGCAATTTCCCTCAAACCATTAAGGAATTAATTCACACATTGCTACTTAATATTCATAGCTAACCATTAACGTTCGATCCCCAGAAGCAACAGCAGAGAGTTGTGTGAAAACCTTACAACGCAGCATTAGCCAGCGAGATCTAATAGATTGGACCTCTTACTCGCTTCTTACTGCCTTTACTGAAACTGTTTTGGCCAAACTTAAGATAGATCGCAAAATGTTTCCCTCCATTCGTTCTAGCCATTTCACATATCTCCATGGGACACCCCAAGGCCATAAAGGAGGCAAGGAATAATGCTAGTGGAATAAATGGACAAAAACCCCTCACTATTGTTGCCACCTTTATGTTCTATAAATCTCTTAATTACCACCCACTTCCTCCACATTTTGATGGATATATGGTCTTCATAAAAGATTTTCACAGGAGAGGATTTTATAGGGAATCATAGATATATATACCTATGGACCACTTCCAGAGGATGTTGCTTTAACTTCCAAACAAATTGGCACTATGCAGCGTGCTTATTACCATTAATAGAACACTGCAATCCAATGGTAGTGCGGTCAAGTAATACAGTGTCGTCTGCATATAGCATCCACGGCCCTGCTTTATCGCGTAATCGTAAATGGAAAAGTTATGCAAGGAACTAAAGGCGCTGCTCATATCTAAAATATACAGGTTGAACAGCAGGGGTGCCAAAACGCAGCCCTGCTTCAATTCTTGATTAGTGGCCATCTGCTACTGAGCAAATGGTTTTCTTCAGCCCACTGCATCAACTGCTTTAATAACAACAATGCAAATATCTTTGAGCTGGAATCGAGCATGGCGAAAAGTCTGTGGTTTGAGGGGTCCACCCTTTCGCCCCTCTTGTGGACCGGCACCAGGATGGAGTTCCTCCAACTACTTGGTATCAGACCACTCGCCACAACTCATTGAAACACCTGATTTAAGATACCAGCCAAAAAATTCAGGATTTGCTTTCATGACCACGTTCGCAAATGCACTCGGACCAGTGGCCCTAGATCACTTCAGTTTATATATCAATTCAAATATGTTATCTACATCCCAACTTGGAGTGAAGACCACATAGTAATCTTCTAATAGCAGATTAGTTTGTTGTACACTGTCATTCCAGTATAAAGGGGTTAGCTGCCCCAACCATGACTCTTCTGATACTGAATTAATTTCCAGGGCGTTTTCATTGGAAATATACTGTCTATAATTGCCCAGAGTTTCATGTTATCATTGGTTTAAATAATCCAAACAAAAATGTCCAGTTACTGCTTTTCTTATTTTTTTATTTTTATTTTTTATTTGTTCAATTTTACAAAAAAAACTTTTTACAAAACATCAATCACAGATTTCCGTCTTAAATCCTAATTACCAAACTAAGAAGTGAGAATTCTTCTATAACATTTCTCATCCTTCTTATTTATTTATTTAGTTCCCCCTTCATTAAATGAAACATCTAGTCTAAACAAGATTTTATCAAGAACATCTATTACTGCACATATCAACATGAATGTGTCTCCGGACAGTATCACCGTCCACCATTCATTCATGTCTTCATTTAAAGGAGCACACTTTCACAACCATGTCGTTCTTTCAACTTTGATAATAGAACATTCGGTGATCACATGTCTTAAAGTTTCTTTCCCTTTGTCACAAAACCGACATCTATTATCAACAATGGGTCGAGTTTTTTTAACAAATAAACTTTCCTTTGTAGGCAACAGATTTAAACGAAACCTTATACATTCGTCACAATGGTATCTTGAGGGGAACTTGGTTAGGTATTTTGCTAGAAAACCTACTCCTCGGTTCTCACATTCCACATTAGGACTCATTTTCAATTTTACTCTTTGAGAAGTTGTCATCATCCAATCATGATATTTACATTTTTGTTCACTGCATTCGGATTTTCATGAAGTAGTTTCAGTGAGGCGCCAATATGTATGATTTGTTTCAGAATTTTGTCTGACCACACTTTTAGTAGACCTTTGTAAGGATTCCTAGAGGATTCTTTTATAATGTTGTACTGGGGTACTGAGTCCACCATAGTTATCTTTCTAAACAAGGACATACTTTTCCATATCACTACTGATTCCAGTGCCTGTAACCCAAGTTCATATCTAATCGCACTCACTGAAGTATTTTGTGGAAGCCCCAACACACGTTTCCAAAATTGACATTCTAACAAAGTCCATATTTTATTATCTAGATTAAGCCCAGCCTCGCTGCTGAATGTAATTGCAGCTACCACCTTTTGCCGGTAGAACATTAAGATTGGAATCAAGGTAAATTGACCATACTCTCGGTGAATCTTTGCGCCTTGAAGTTTCAAACTGTTCATTTTTGATTTTAGATCTTCACAACTTTGTTGTTCTCGCACTGAGGTGTTAAAAATAATTCCAAGGTAACTGGTATTCTGCATCTTTCCTAACTCTTGCTGCGCAACAAACCATTTGAACTTTCTTCCCCTCAATTCTTGCTTAGGCCCAAATGTGACAATTTTGGATTTGCTAGCATTAATTTCCATATTATTGTTTCATAAACAGGTCTCAAGTCCTGTCAGCAGACGCTGTAATCCAATCTGTGTGGAATCTACTAGGACGAGATCATCAGCATATGTTGCCCAGGAAATCTCATGGCCATTCGCTGAAAGTTTTCCATCACCATTTAGTCTTATTTTTATCGAGGTGTTTGTATGAAGTTGTTTTATCATCTGAATGAAATCATCGGGACATTTCCACTTTTGCAATTTTTTCCAGAGAATTTCTCTACTTACCCGATCTAAAGCTTGCTTCATATCGATACAGTCCATGTATAGGTTTTGTTTGTTCTTTAGTGCCTCCAATTTTAGGAATTTTAACAGAGTCAAGTTCAGTTCTACTCCGACACCCTTGGTGAAACCTGTTTGTCTTAGATCTATGATGTTATTATCTTCGGCCCATTTTGCAAGCCGTTTTTGCAGAAACATTGCAAACATTTTCCCGATTACATCTAATAGGGCAATCGGTCGGTAGTTGGCCGGATCTGCACGATCGCCTTTCTTAAATATTGGCACAACCCCCACCGTTTGCCAAGAACTGGGGATCTTTTTCAACTTCCTGATTTCATGGAATAACACCTTGATAAATGTAGCCCAACTAGATTTGTGCTTTTTTAACATCAAATTGGAAATCCCATCAGGGCCAGCTGCACCTGAATTTTTCAATTTCATAATTACCTCTTCAATGACTTCTTTGGTATAGGGCACTTTCCATTCGACATCTGGGTCTTTATCATGTGGTTTAAATCCCTCTCTTTTTTATTTGAAATACTGCAGAGATATGTGCAATCCATGCCGACTCATTTACCCCATTTCCTAGATTAGCCTTTTGAGCTTGGGTACCTGAGTTTATTATTGCCAAAGTTTCACGTCCTTTCCTTCCACAGATCAATTTTAACATTGATTCAGCTTGTTCTTGTCTTCGCATAAGCTTGAAATTTAACATCCAATTTCTATTTCTCTGCTTACATTTTTTTCGTCATAATATGTAAAATCTCATTTGAAACTTCAGTTTTGAGACGTTTAAGGTCTTCCTTCAAGGAATTTTATGCCTCAGCTATTTTTTTGCTAAATGGATGAGAGTGCGTCATGTGATCAGATCTAAGACCACTCTTTGTTGCTTTAGAGAGAACTAAAAGAGCGTCATAGTCCGCAGTGCTTCCATTCTCTATTTCGTAAATCGTGAATTGTTCGGTTAAGTCTGCAATATCTGCCGGTTTCATTCTGAGCCGATTTAAGCCTTGATTTATTTCCAGTTTTAGCTTATAGTTTCCATTGGCTTCAGTCTTTGATGAAAGTTCATCCCAAAGCATGACCACAGCATCATGATCACTATTTCCATTTTTTTTATCAACAGTTTTGTGATCATTATTTTAAAACAACTTGGTGTCCAAATATAATCTAAGGTTTTGTGTGTGTCATTACGGTGCCAAGCGTTGCCAGTTGGAATATCACCAACGGTTTGGCCATTAAGCATTTCACAATTCCTCGCGTTCATAATGTTAAGCCAACGTTTCCCTCGGCTATAATCCCCTTTTGAGTAACAATTATTTCTTAGACCATTGCTATTAACCCATGAATAGTTCAGATCACCACAAATTATCACCGTGTAGTTCCTATACTCAAGCACAAAATCGTCCACCAATTTTGTAATTGAGGAAAGGACTTGTTTTGTGGAAATCTTTGCTGGGTTCCAATATACATTTATTTAAAATATGTTGTTAATCAAGCCAGCCTCACCTTCAGATATTTGGATAATTATTCCCTGAACAAAGGGATTTGGGTGGAAGGATTTTAGCAATGTCCGCCCAGGAATGTCTTTCATTAATATCAGAAGTCCAGAAAAAGGACGACCACACTGTTTCTTCAAAACTGGATTTAAATTGACTGTGTAGCCTTCACATACTGGCGGGACTCGCATCCATGTCTCCTGTAAACAAATGACAGAATAATTGCCAGTTTTTAATTCATCATCCTGCAATAAATGTACGAATCTACGTGTGTTCCATGAAATTAAGGAGTGATGATCCACTTGTCTTGACTTGTTATCTAGTACAAGTCCACCTCGATTCATCTTGCGTTATTCAATTGTTCCATTCTTTTATCCTTACTCAGGTCTCTGCTAAAGCGTTGAGCAATCCGGTTTTGCTCAACCTAAGCCTGAAGTGTGCCTCTCCTTGATTCAATCTTGGTTAGCTCATCCATTTTATCCAAGTTAGACGCATGCGTTTTTGTTGGGGACAAAGCTTCACAGTTACTAGCATCTCCAATCTCGTAGCCCAGTGTAGGTAATTCCATTTTAGCTGCTTTTAAAATATTAGCCACCAAGTAGGAATGAACATGAAGCAACACTCGATCAGAATATCTTTCTGACAGATATTCCACAATCTTAATATCTTCCAATTTTATCGTTCTTAGTGATGGAACACAGTTTAGAAGACTCATTACATTTTTCCTATTTAGATTAATTTCCACCTTGTCTCGCAGGATATATTCAAGTTTGAATTTTCTTGTGCCATTATTTGTCCTACCAGTACTGGCATAATCATACTGGCACCTTCCATCATCCCTCTGTTTTTTCTTTTCCTGGGCATCCAATTTTGGGTTTAGTCTCTTATTTGACATGGTCGGTGATGCTATCTTAGTAAATTTGTTAGGGCCTAATTTTGGTGATGCTCTTCCTTCAATGCTTGTTCTTTGTACTACAAGATTCCTTTTACTTCAAATCTTCTTTGCAGTGGCGAGTCGCTGCCAATCCTTATAGAACAGAACTTAGGGCTTACATTACCTGCAACAGTTACCAAGATGCCACTCGTTAGATCAGAGGACTCTTTGGCTGTTTCATCCCCGCTAAAGTAAGTTGAAAGATTAGCCAGATCTTCCAAACTAAAAGAGTCTATTTCTTCAACTGATACATCATCCAATCTTGGCCTTTTATTGGGATTGCAGAGTGACAGCTGCTTTTTTGATTCTTCCGGCTCTTTAAGCTCAATTATTGGGCCAATAATTGTTTTAGGCTTCTGAAAGCCCCGTTCAAACATGGAAATTGGGGGAGGCGTTGTTAGGTTTCAAATAAACATTTTTGAGCGGCTCGACTGATTGTTCTTTCCGATCAGTGATTTCTTCCTTGGGCTTTTGGTTTGTTCGGTTTGTTTTAGTTTCGCAGTACCTCCAAATGTCGGAACGTTTTACTGAAAATCCCAAACATCATATTTTTCGATACACCTGGATTCTTTAATATTGCATCCGATCCACAGTTTGGGTCTGCAGTTGTTATATTCAGGACTGTAGGCTTTGATAATTGGTCTTTCACCATTTTTGAAGATATATCCTGACGTAGGCTTGCATCAGCATTGTTGCGTGTTTTTTGAGCTTCAATTGTCACGACAGAAATTGGATCATCGTCGCTAAATATGTAGCAAGGTGTGATTGTACTGATATCACAAGTGACCTGTGTTAAGTTCTCTTTTACTCCTAATTGCAGTTTCGACTTTGTTAACTCAGTAGCCTGTTGGGCTAAATTTGTTGCATAGTCTTTTTTCTCAATTCTAGGAGTAACAGACACAATCATACAATCATGTGAGTCGTTTTGATTCCGTACCCCAGTAGTGTTGCGCCTCATCCATTTTACGTTTTCCATTACTGCCTCCATCAAATCCTTCTTTTGTAGTCTTTCATTGCTTGCAATCTCACTTAGTCGATATTCCCATTTAGAAGTATTTTCCGCTTCTAAATCTAATCTTTTAGTCAGCTGAGTCGATATTAATTCTAGGGCACTTATTCTGCTGTTAATTAGTGCCAGCATCGAGATCTGAACTTTTGAGGCCTCATGTAATGATTCATATAATTTTATGAATGGAGACAACGCCAATGCGGTTGCTGCCATGACATTATTATGTATCTGAATGCCGGCTGCAACAGATAAGTGTTGTTTATTGCCATATTCCAGACTACCTGTGTTTTGCTGTGGCAAACAGAAATTCACATTGTCGTTAGTTACAAGTGGAGCCAAGTCTAGCTCCGCCTCTTCCTCATTACACATTTTAGGGGAATGTAAATGAAAGGAATAAGCTTTTTTTTCTGCCCTTTGCACAACCGGGATCAGATTTTTCTCCTTTACAAGTTTTGCCGATGAGCATAATTTCGATCTTTCTTCCGACAAACAAGAGTTTACATTACCAGTTCTTCCGTCTTTCGTGTTGCAAACAGGTATCGGTAAGAACAAATGTTCAGAGTCGCCTCTTCTTATGGAAAGCCCACTCGAGCATTCTAATTTCTTTTTCACAATTAGGAAATCCGCCTTTAGTCGCTCTGATAGTCTTGCTTCTCTTACTGCTATTTGTGAAAAGGAAGGGGTATATGGGCTTGCCCCTTTCGTATTAAGCCCTGAAGAGTTCAAATTGGAATACTCAGGATGCATTGTGTTTTCACTCAGAGGTTTTAACATTATGTTTCCAGAATCGATAATAGCATCTGCTTGATCCTTTTCTTCATCCTCTTTCCTGTTTCTCAATCACATTTACATTTGCTTTGTCAGTAAGACAATTTGTTGTCAATTCTCCGTGCATCGCTGGTACACTTCCCATGGTGCCAGGGAAGCTTTGATTTTCATTCATAAATTCCTCATTTATTTCAGTATTTTTCTCGTGTGTTACAGTCAGCAGTTTATCAGTGCACTTGCTGATCTCTAGAAGGTCACGATCTGAAACGTCAGTCCTTTTCGGGTCCGTCTCATCAAAAGTAAAACACTGCCTCAGCGGATGTATCAGCCATAAGAAACGGGGTGACGCCTATATTCCCCAAGTCTATCATATTAGATTTAATACACTCAATGGGAACTGTCACAGATTTTGATTGAGTGTGGCATTGGGAATTCGCTGAGGTCGAACATGCAGCGTTTAGAGAAGGGTGTTATGATACGTCAGAACCTTCCGATACAAACACAAAGTCAGTGCTGCCATCAAAATTACACTCACCTCGAGCGGCCTCAGACTCTTGTTCCAGTTCACGCCGTAGTTGGGATTGATGGAGTAGTTTTTGCTGTGTTAATGGGCCAGCGTCAAACATTCTAGCACCAGAGGAATCCAGTTTCATATTTCTCGGCATATTCAGCTTCCTTCGGATCGTAATCAGCAAGTTGAACCGAGCTCAGGGGATAGGCAGCTTCTTATCTCCACAGCTACAAAATGTCAAACTCCAAACTCCTGCGCTCCGGGCTCCAAGCTCAACCCTCAGCCCCAAAGACCCAAAGAATTAACTTACTCCGCGTACGCTGGGATATTTTATGGACAGCAAGGAAAGACTGTCCGTGCACCGGCTCCACCTCCAGGGGCTTGCAGCATCAACAGCAGCCGCAGCACAGTAGAACAATCAGAATAGTCAGCCCAAAGACTCAGCTGACTCTGTTTTTCTTATTATGCCTATGCCATTCGAGCCAATTCTTATACTTGGTAGCAATAGCAATGAGAAGTTTGGATCTAGCTCACTGCTAAACTACAATCCTTTCTAATCTTTATTTTTTCCGTCTGATACTGCCTTTTTCGCTGTTGGAGGTCTAGGTCAAATACTCCACCTTTACATTGTAGGGAATTTCCTCTTGGCCGATTCAGATTAAGTCGGGACCAAGAAAAATAATGAATGCTCCCAGATCTCAATGATTTCCTTTGAGCCACGACTCTAATGCAAGAGAATCGAGTTCTATTAATGCAGACAATTTTGTAATGCAATTCCCTTGTGGATTTACCCTGCAATTACGGTCAGCTAGTGGAAAACGATGAACACTGCTCAAAGTTTTTATCCAGGTAGTAGGAATTAATTGCTAATTGCCAATTGCCAATTAGGTGATTGTAAGAGGACTACAGCATGCACATAATGCACGATCCAGGAAGACATTGTCAACAGTTGATGAGTATTTACCATTAAACCAAGTCTGTTTCAATGTTTGACCCTTCAGTGACTTCTTAAGATAGACCAGATAAGTGAAGCACCACAACTTTCCCCATCCATGGTCAACTCTATTTTCTATAGGTATCATGTGAGTTTCAAAAGAGAGATGAGCATTAAAATCACCTGCGATAACCACATTACCACCTGGATACTTGTCATACCATGTCACCATGAAGGCTTCTACATTTTCCTGGATGATTTTAGAGACCAACGCATCCAGTGGATACGTTAATAATTAGCAATCCGCTTCCAGATAGATTGACTGAAAGTACATACATTGAGGGGGGATCAAACACAAACACTTTGATATTAAAATGTGTTTTAGCTCCAAACTCTAGGCCGCCTGAAGAGCAACCTCTTGGATTATGACTACCATGAGAACTTAACACATTATACCCATCAATACTAACATTCTCAGATAAGTAGGTCTCCCAGAGTAGAAAAATATAACTTTTCAAAATAATAGAGGTACCCAGCGGATGTTTTGAAAAAAGAGATGAATCCACGAATATTCAAGGTTAGCCAGCTGCATCTAGTCGGCTTAACACACCTTTAATATTGCTCACACTCCAATGTGAAGGGAATCCAGCTGGCTAGTTCCCTGGTGTCCGTCCTATTAGTTGCATAGCTACAACCGATGCCATTATGGTATTCTTTTCCATCTCATCAACAGATTTAGTGTTGAGTAAAGCAGAAAATACTTCAGCCAAAGGTTGATCGTTTTTGATAGATACTGATGTGTATTTATGGCATTCTGTTAATTGAAAGCCAAAGTTACAAATAGCAGAGTAAAGAGCGCTCAATAGAGGCAACACGGCAGCTGATGAAAATTCTATTACAGCCCAGTTGGTAGTGCTATCAATCTCAGGTACGTCTATATAGGTTATCTCAGCGGAACCAATGTTCTTTAAGGCATCAATTTTGTCCAGCGAGTCAAATAGGAATTGCTGATTCATGAATGGACTACTGTTGGTGGGGTACAGTTCTTCCAACTCCACCCACTTACCAAAAGGTCTAGAATTCTCACATAGGGAGAGATGAGAAGTAGCTTTTGCTACATTACTTTGCAAGTCTTGTATCACAGGCAGCACATCTTGAGAATTATTAGTGCCTGTTAAAGGAAGAATAGTCAAATCCTTGTTAGTAACAGTAATAGAATCTGGAGCATGTTGATGCAGTTTGTTCGATTTTAACTGAGGGAAGGTCTGCACCCATTTATCCATGGGCCCCTGCAATAATACTCACCTAGTAGTGCCATCTTCCAATGCTTTTGTGGCTAATGTTGTCACAGAAGCAACACGTTAAATACCAGAAGGCCCTGCTATTGCTACCACTGAATCAGAAGCTTGTCAACAAAGAACCAGTTTTAATGCGGTTAGATTGGCAAAGTCTTCAGTGTTTTTTCCTACTAATTTACTGAAACCCCTGCTGAAGTACACGCCTGTGCATCCTGCCACATCCCCCTGGGGGGGCACTTCTTTCTCCAGCATTGGATCTTTCATGGATTCACATGCTTAGAATATTCCCCGTCGACAGACTGGGAACCCTCGGTAAGCTTATAAAGCCGTTTCCCATAGGAAAACTTTCAACACTTTCGTGTCCTATCTACGTCATTTTGGGCCGCGCACGCACGCCCCACTAGGACGTAGCGGTATAAATGCCCCGCCCCCGCGGCTCCCTTCAGATTTCAACCATCTCCAAAGTAGTGGCAGCACCTTGTGTAGTCTACTATTTGGTTTAGGTTGTGCTGTTGCAGTTTTTCTACTGATGTCGGGAAAATCGCTGTTCCGCCTGTGCGCTACGTGCGGGTTGAAGAAGGTGTACAAGGGGGACGGACATATGGACTGCATATACTGTCTACACCCTCATCATTCGGCAGACAAGTGCGACATATGTAAGGGCTTCTCCCAGAAGACTCTTAAAGATCGGAGTCGAAGACTTGTGGCATGGTTGAACGACGGAGCGGGGGCATACCCGCCTTCGGAGGTGAGCACCACGCGCAGCGCGGCCTCAGTGTCAAAATCTTCAGGGGCCCCGCGCCGCTCAACGTCGTCGGAACCCCCGGTGAAGAAATCGCGACCGGCGGAGAGAGAATCATCGGAAGGCCATTCCAAGGACTCTTCTTTGAAGAAGGCCTCTTCATCCTCATCTTCAGCAAGGAAAGACAAAAAAGAAAAATCTAAATCCTCCTCGGGCGATCGTCATAGATCGGCCTCGAGTCGAGATGCAGAGAAACGCAGGTCGAGTTCGGAAAAGGCGGGAACGCCGCATAGGCCTGCACGACCACCACCGTCGTCGACGGTAGGGCAGTCGTCGACTACTTCTCTGCCGCTGACGCAGTTGGCCTCAACCGTTCCTGGACCGCAGATGACGAGGGCAACGATGACGGAGCCGACTATCGCTTCGTCGACAGAGATCCCGCAAGAGGCCTGGCGTCCAGAGGTATACGACCCAATTTTGCCAGAGACACTTCTGCAGCAAGAGACCTTGTCGGTGTCCTCGGGAGACAAGGATGTGAGAATAGCTGGCCCTGCAGACCTAGGGTTACAGGTTACCAGGCCTCTCTCCGGGAGCATTCCGGGTTCTACCTCTCTGCTCAATCCACAGTCACTTTTGTCATTGGAAGTCTTATCCATGTTGCAAACGTTGCTGAAGACACTGGATGACAGACTACCTCGAACAACTCCGGCCAGGTCGGTCATCGACGACCCGGGCCCGTCTCCTCGACCACTGCCTTCAACCCCCGCAGATGCAAACCTCTCGGCCCCACGCCGCGAGGAAGGGGAACTGATGGATTCGGATTCGGACTCGGACATCAGAGCCTCGTCAGTTGTCTTCTTTTCCCCCTCCAGGGATCCAACCTGGGAGTCCGAAGCAGAATTGGAAACCCCGAGGAGCCCGGCTCAGCCGTCTCCCCCAGACGATATTGGGTCATTTCACACCATGATGGCCAGGGCTTGTACAGAATTCGGGCTGGCCCAGGAAGCAGAGAAAAAGGACTGTTTTCTTTTCGACCACATGGGGAAAAGGAGACGGTCGGTGTTTTCAGTACCCATCCTGGATCATGTGTGGAAGGAAGAATTGCAGACCATGCGCCACCCTTTCTCGGAACCAGCGATAAAGGGTCGTCTATAGAAAAAATGTAAGGCCCCGGACTCTACTCCCAAGTGCCTTTTCTCGCAACCAACTCCTGACTCAGTGGTATCGGCAGCGGCTGCGAGGAAGGCGAGGGCTCAGCACAAGTGCACGACCCCCCCGGAAAGTGATGCCAGACGACAGGATGCTTTCGGCAAAAAAGTGCTGTCGGTAGGTGCTACCACAGTGAAGGCGGCCAATTCTCTAACCATAGTTGCCAGATACGACAGGGAGATGTGGCACCGGCTGGCTCCTATACTAGAACACCTTCCGGATGAAGATCGCAAAGCGGCTATGTTGCTGGTCAGGGAAGGTGAAGAGGCTTCCAATCATGCCGTAAACATTGCAGTGGACCTCGCAGAGTCGGGGTTTAAGCAGGTGAATAACGGTGTGGTTCTCCGACGGCAGGTATGGCTAAAATGCACCAACTTCCGACCAGAGGTGCATTACAAGGTACTGGATATGCCTTTTCAAGGGGACCTCCTCTTTGGCGAGAAGGTGGACGAAGCCCTGACGTTCTGGGGGGCAGAGTATCATGTTACATCAACGAATGGGAGCAAATAACAACGGATCAATGGGTGTTGGACACTGTAAGATACGGACATTCCCTGCAATTCAATAGCAACCCTCCGCACATTCCACCAGCATTTGTAGCTCAATCCCATCTGAGCGTGTTGCAGCAGGAAGTACCACTTATGCTACAAAAAGGTGCTATAGAATTGGTTCCGTCGTCACAAAGGGGTCAAGGGGTTTATTCCCGATACTTTGTGTGAAAAAGCCAAACGGAAAGTGGCGTCCCATCCTAGACCTGCGCGAGCTAAACAAATCGTTGAAAAGCATAAAGTTCAAGATGCTCACGCTCCAAGAAGTGATCCGGTCAGTTCAAGAAGGAGATTTTCTGGCGTCTCTGGACCTGCAGGACGCGTACTTCCACATACCGATGTGTCGGCGACACAAGAAGTTCCTAAGGTTTGTGGTAGGGCGGACTCACTACCAGTTCACAGTACTTCCCTTTGGACTGAAATCTTCTCCCAGAACGTTCACAAAATGTTTGGCCCCAGTGGCAGCCTGGCTGAGAAAGCAAAGCCATCATGTATACCCGTATCTCGACAACAGGTTGGTCAGGGGGTCCTCCCCTATGTCGACGCACAGGAGTTTGCAGGCATCCATGAATCTCTTACAACGGCTGGGGTTTGCGATAAACTTCGAGAAATCCTTGTTAACACCGTCAAGAAGCTTGGTGTTCCTGGGCGCACAGTTCGAGACCCAGTCAGGGTTAGTGAGACCATCCCTCAACAGGATCACCAAGCTCAGTCGATTGGCAGGTCAGTTGAAAATCAATACCAGACCGTCAGTGAGAAAATATACGTCGATCCTGGGCGCTATGGCATCCTGCATTCCTCTGGTGGGCAACTGCCGCCTGTTCATGAGGCCAGTGCAACAGTTTCTGGCGGACTGATGGACGCAGGCTCAAGGCCTCTGGTCAGACAAACTTACCGTCGACGACGACAAGCTCCTATTAGCTCTTCAGTGGTGGAAAAGCGTCCAGAATCTATCCAAAGGAGTACCCCTACAGGAGCCGGAGTTTCGGTTAACCATAGTGAATGACGCGTCCCTAACTGTCTGGGGGACACACATGGGCACTCTGCAAACACAAGGCCGTTGGTCTCAGAGGGAATCTCTCCTACACATCAACGTTCTGGAACTAAGAGCAGTGCGCTGAGCCCTGAGGGTGTTCCTGCCTCACATCAGAGGGTCCACAGTGAGAGTTTTGACGGACAACACCACGGCAATGTTTTACTTGAGGAAGCAAGGCGGCTCACGATCCAGAACCCTTTCCATCAAAGCTCAGAAGGTGTGGCACTGGGCTCTGAAACACGATATATCCATCGTAGCTCATCACCTTCCGGGAGTAAGGAACGAACAGGCAGACTCGCTCAGCAGAAATATGGACCAGATTCACGAGTGGGAAATAGACACTGGTCAATTGTCAAAGGTCTTCGAGAAATGGGGGCGGCCTCCGCTGGATCTCTTTGCCACGAAGAGGAACAAGAAGTGCGAGATGTATGCCAGCAGGTGGCCACAGGAATGTTCGCTGGGAGAAGCGTTCTCCTTCCCGTGGACGGACAAGTTCCTCTATGCCATCCCTCCGTTTCCTCTGATACAGAGAACTCTGCAGTGGATACGCAGGTACAGGTGCCGAGTCATCCTGGTGGCACCGTGTTCGCCGAGGCAGCCGTGGTTTTCCGACCTGCTTCACCTGTCAGCGGATCATCCGATAACGTTCCCGAAGGTTCCCAACCTCCTGTCCCGGGACGAGGGAACAGTGTGCCATCACAATCCAGACAGTCTCAATCTCACAGCTTGGCTCCTGACTTTTCAGAATTTGGTGCCTTGAACATTTCCTCGGACTGTCGGAGGATCTTACAATCCCTTTCCACCAACAAGTCCTACAGGTGTAAGTGGAGAAGATTCTGTGCGTGGTGTCAAGGACAGACAGGAGTGCAACCTCTGAGGGTTACTCCGGAACAGCTTCTTCCGTACCTACTACACCTAGCAAAAAGCAGATTGTCCTTTTCATCACTAAAGGTTCACCTGGCGGCCATCTCTAGGTTCACAGGAAGAAGGAAGTCATCTCCCTTGTTTAGTGACAGGTTAGTGAAACACTTCATGAGAGGTTTGTTCCGGACATTCCCACCGGTTAAACGTTTTCCACCAACGTGGAGCCTGAATATAGTGCTAGCAGGGTTAATGAAACCACCCTTTGAGCCAATGGCCACATCGTCGATGAAGTTCTTGTCATGGAAAGTGGCTTTTCTAATAGCTATAACATCAGCTAGACGGATCTCGGAGTTGCAAGCGTTGGTCATAGACCCTCCGTACCTCAGATTTTTCAAGGACAAAGTGATTCGGTCAACAAGTCCTTGTTTCATCCCAAAAGTTCCTACAACTTATCATGAGCACTCATCCATTGTCCTGTCCACCTTCTTCGCGACCCCTTCATCTGCTGCGGAAAAGGTCCTACATACCTTGGACGTCAAGAGAGCTCTAAAATGTTATCTTCATCAAACTCAACAACTTCGATCTACGCAGCAACTCTTCGTTGCATATGGCCCTTTGGCAAAAGGGAAGGCAATTTCAAAACAGGGACTGGCCCGATGGCTCTCGTCGACGATTGCCTTCTGTCATTCAAAAGCGGGAAAACCGCTACAAGGACGTCCGAGAGCTCATTCAACCAGGGCGACTTCATCGTCGACGGCGTTGTGGGAAGGGTACCACTGACAGACATTTGCCAGGTGGCAGCATGGTCAGTGCCTGTTAGCGAGAATTCTCTCTTTAGGCTGAGTTTCCTAACCTAGTGAGTCCCCTAGCAGCTTTGCTGGATTTCTGGAGTTTGTTGTTTTCTCCTGCCAAGAGTGAGACTCTTTTTCCTCACACTTTTGGACATGATTTGTGGTATTCCTTTGAATGTTAATGTGTTTTATGGGCTATGGGGTCCTTTACTTCGTAGGGTCTCATGTGTTTTTACTATGTGTGTTACACAGCACCCTCCGTGCAGTAACACAGGGGTGTCATAGTGACACCTCACCATAGACTCCATACCCTGGGACCGACTACTGTCTCCCAGGGCATGTAAAGTCACCATTGGCTTTACTAGTCCCAAATTATTAACAGACACCAGTACAAACCATCATATTGTGGACGTACTGGTCGGGACAATTCGATTGCCCCGGGGTCTGTTAGTTGAGGGGGCATTTCTCCGTCCCCCCTGATCGAGTTTTGGCTGGTGGCAGTGGATACTACTTTTTATATTCGACCGCGAATATATTCCTATGGGATTTTCCCATTTGTTCGAGGCTAACAACTTTAATTATTTAATTCTCATAGCCTCGAACATACTGCCGGTTTATTTAATTAATATTAATTCGCCGGTTGGTATTTTTTGCCAGGACTCGATTCTAAAATGGCGTTTGTGTTCTCTTCTGTGATTCCAACCCAAGTCGAGCCCTTTGTTCCACTTTTTGGCGGGCTTCTCCACAGAAGCCTCCAAAAGTGGTGCCACTCTGTCTGGGTACCACAGGGGGTGTGGGAGGGGGTTTAGGCACCCTGGACTGAGTTACCTTGGTAACTCAAGTCGCACTCTTGTGTGATTGGCCCAAGTGGTGAGCCGGCCGGCTCACCACTTAGCATGTTTGATTGACAGCTAGGCTGAGTGAATGGGGGTATGCTGCATAAAAGCAGGGCTTTGGGGACTGGAACTTCAGAAGTCCCCACAGGACCTGAGAATCCGACGAGAGAGAAGCTGAGCCGACCTACCACGACGACACCACCGGTGGAGCCCTGCGGAATCGACTCACCACTTCCCGACGACAGAGAAGATCTCCCAGCTGGAGAGGCTTCTTCCCCTGACTGGTGGGCACAACCAGTTTACCTTCTTCTCTTCGCACCCCAGACCGGCTAGTGGTCGAATTGCCCGTGCCAAGCACCCCGGCAACCGGATAGCCACTTACCTAGACCCCGAATAAAAGGACCGCTCCTTTTACCTGAGAACTCTGCGGCTGGTTTCTTCTCTGGCAGTGCAACGGACTCCTGTCTTCCTCCCCGACGAGATCCTCTCTTCCCCCGGACTTGCATCCGCTGCCAGGAACAACTGCCCCCGCTGAAGTATTCTCACCACTTTAAGGTACCGTGTCCGCCAGGCCTCCCTTTCTAAAGATTGCTACAAGGTAATAATAACCCCTTAACCTTCTGGACTGGGCTGGCCGCCTTGACCTTCTAACTGGTCCCTTTCTTTGGTCCAACTCCTTTTGAACCTTTTCAATACTTTCGTGCACTGCAACTGTGTGACCTTGGACACAATTCGTTTGATCCTCTTAAAGTGGATCCGGCCTACTGACTCTAAACTCACGGTGTGACTTTGCCTTCCTCTCTTGTTGTGTTCGTGAAATGGTGTTGGGATCTGTTCCAATTTATTCTCTGCTTTTCTCTCCCTTTTTTTAAAAACAAATTATTAGAGTGCCATCTAAGTCAAGCGCTCACCGCTGTCTGAAAATAAGTGGGGCTTTACTTAAGACTTGTCTAATATTCTTTTAAGGAAGTGTATATCTTTTAGTGACCGTGTTTTTGAATTGCTTACTACTAGTGCCTGTGTGTATTTCTAGATGTGGTTTTTAAATAAATAATTATATCTCTTTTACACCAAGCTCTAGTCAGTGTTTACTTGTTCTATTGTGTTCTTTTCACCTATTGTGAATACTCTGTATACTGCCTAACTCTTCTTGAGGGAAGTCTGACTGCTCAGCCACAGCTGCCAAGTGAATCTGTGTGGTACAGACTGCTACCAAGTGGGTTTACTGCCAAACACCTGTAGTCCTAAATCTTTTGCAGTGGTCCCAGAGGGAACTGCACAGGTTTCTGCCTAACACTGGTGTACAGCGGTGGGATTTGTATTGAGTATACACTTTAGAGTGCTTTTGGAACACTTTAGGACAACTAACCACAGAGTTTAGCACTAAAAAGCTGATTTTCTAACTATGTCTGATATGGAGAGTTATACCCTAGAATCATTGTCTGCCAAAACTGCTGATTGCTTAAAAGTACTGTGTAGACATAAGAATCTCTCTGAGAAGGGCAAGAAAATGGAACTTATCGAAAGATTGTTAGAAAACCAAAGTCTGGGTGTTACAGAGGAATCTACCCCCCCAGCAAATCGAGAAAACAGTGATGGTATTGATCTGAATCAAAGTCGTGATAATGAGTCAGAAGAGGAAAGTGAACCTAATGAAGTTAGCTACTCTGAGCCTCTGTCTGCCTTACCTACTGTACCTACTGGGCCTATACCAGGTCCCACATGTAACCCTGCTTATTTTGAACTTGAAAAAATGAAGCTTGAATTAGAGTACAAACGTTTTATTGCTAAATCTGAAAGAAACCAAGAGCTACAGTTCAGAAGAATGAATGTCCAGGCTGAGCAGAAGCAAGCTGAGTTCAGACTCAGAGAAATAGAGCTTAATCATGAACTAGAAATGAAAAAAGTTGTCTGTGGAAAATGCTTCTCTCTCCTCTGGTTCTTCTAGGAGTTCCAGTCCCAAAAGACCCTGGATGCCTAAGGAATTAGTGAGTATGTATGAACCTAGGTTGGATGTGTTGGATTGGTTAAAAATGTTTGAGTATAATCATGGGCTCCAGGACATCAGAGGGAATGAGTTACTTCCCTGGTTGTTCTCTAGGCTTCCCCCTGTTGCAACTGATGTGGTAATGGAGTTGGGGGAGGTGGATAAGAAGGATTATGAATGTGTGAAGCTAGCTTTAATAGCTAGATTTGGGAAGACCCCTTCCCAGTACCTTAAGAGGTTTAGGACCCTCAAAAAGCATGATGGTATCCCTTGGGCTACCTGGGTGAGTGAAAGTTTGAAAAACTTAGAGGGATGGATTAAGGGTTACAGAGTTAACACTTATGAAGGAATGAAGAATCTTGTAATGTTGGAGTCGATTTATGATGCCTGCTCTCCTGAGCTCAGACAGCACTTGGCTGATTCAAAGGAATTAGATTCCAGGAAGTTAGCTAAGGCTGCTGACTTGTGGGTTGCCAACAGGGCCACTCACAAGGATTCTGGGGCTGCTCGGAAAAAGGATGAGGGAAAACAGCCAAAAAAGGACTCCAAAGAGAATTCTAATAATTCCAATTCCAAAGAGGTCCCCAAACAAAACCAAAAGGGTAAGCCGCAAGGGAAACCAAATCAGGCTAGTGTACCTCCTGGTGCCAAACCAGAAGGAGGTCAGAACAAGCCACCATTCCAGAAAGCATTTGGTAAATGCTTTGTTTGTGGCTCTACTGACCATGTGAAAGGAGATCTCAGATGTAAGGGTAAACCTTCAGGGGCCCAGCTTGTCTCCTTAGCCTTCCCTCCAGAGGAGGAAGTACAAATGGCAAGTGGAAACTTTCTATTACTGGCTTATGAACCCATTGGAGTCTCAGCCAGTGTTTCTTTAGTGTCTCTGGGTCTGTGGGAACAACATAACTTAGATGTCTATAATTCTATCCCGGGTAATACTAAAGAGTATTATAAGCACAGTGTCCAGGTGAATGGTCAGGAGACTCCTGCCATTAGGGACACTGGGGCCAGCATAACTGTGGTGAACAAATTGTTTTTTCAGGCTGAGGATGTTGCTAAGGCACCCAAACGCTTCACCAAGTTAGCTGTAGGGCCTGTGCAGATGCTTCCCCAATTACCAGTTCTCATCCAGTGTTACAACATGACTGTGAAGATACCTGTCAGCATACAAAGTGGGGTGCCAGGAAGGGTTCTGCTGGGTAATGACTTGAAAACTCTTGGAGTAGTGTCACATACCCCCAGACCTCCTAGTAAAAGGTTACAGGAGCTCACCAGACCTGCAAGGGAGAGAACCATGAGAGGTACTCCCAAGGAGATGATGAAGAAAGAGATCACGCCTGCTCCACTGGCGATGTCAGCTGCTGTCTCTAAGAAACTAGAAGCAAAAGGGTAACCTAAGACTTCTAAAAAGAACCTCACAGCCAGCACTCCAGTGCAGCCAACAAGGACTTCCCCTAGGTTGTCCAAAGTTACACCAGTAACTCCCCCTCCATCTGAGGCTGAGAGGGAGGTACAACCCTGTGTGGTTGAACTAGACTCTGAAGAAGAGCTTGTGGAAGGCCAGGAACTAATTGGAGATCTGGATCCTGTCGCCCATCCTAAGCTGCAGTCTTTATTGGCAGAATGTAGACCCAACAGGGCAGACTTCAGTAAGGGACAGAGAGAATGTCCAACTCTGGAAGGTCTTCGCCACCAGGCAGATGCTCAGGCTGAAGGGCAAGAGCCTGGGAAATATAGGTTACACTGGGAAGATGGCCTCTTCTACAGTGAACCAACAGAGTCTGCACCTGGGGACAACAAACGACTTGTAGTACCCCAAGAGAACAGACAACCGTTCTTGCAGTTAGCCCATGAGATTCCTTTGGCTGGTCACTTGAGTTTCAAGAAGACTAAGGAAAGGCTCTCACTCTACTTTTATTGGCCAAAGATGGGGGCTGAAGTAGATAAATACTGCAGGAGCTGCTACACCTGCCAGACTTCTGTTAAGGTTGGCTCCAAGAATGTGGCACCTTTAGTGCCTCTCCCAGTTGTGGGAGTCCCATTTGAGAGAGTAGGGATTGACATTGTTGGTCCCCTTGATCCTCCAACTTCCTCAGGCAACATGTTTATACTTGTTGTAGTAGACCATGCTACTAGATACCCTGAGGCAATTCCTATGAGGACTGTTACAGCTCCGGCTGTGGCTAAGGCCCTCCTTGGTATTTTTACCAGGGTTGGGTTTCCTAAGGAAGTAATCTCTGACAGGGAGTCGAATTTTATGTCCCACTACATGAAAGCCATGTGGAAAACCTGCAGAGTTACTTACAAGTTCTCAACCGCATACCACCCTCAGACAAATGGGCTGGTTGAAAGGTTCAACAGAACCATGAACAGCATGATAGGTGCTTTAGAGGACCCCCTTAAATGAAAGTGGGACCTTCTACTGCCATGCCTTCTCTTTGCTTATAGAGAAGTCCCTCAGGAGGGAGTAGCTTATTCTCCCTTTGAACTTCTTTATGGTCATCCGGTAAGAGGTCCATTGGCCCTGATCAAGGAGGGGTTGGAGAGTGCTCCTTCTCCCAAGCCAGTCAGAGTGACTGACTATGTGATAGGTCTCCGAAGGAGAATGTCACAAATGATGGCAGAAGCAAGTGATAACTTGAAAGCTGGACAAGCATTGGTCAAGCACTGGCATGACTAAAAGGCTAACGTGGTTGAGTTTACTCAGGACCAGCTAGTTCTCGTTATGATTCCAACAAGGCAGATGGCCTTGCAAGACAAATGGATGGGACCCTTCAAAGTTGTGGGTAAACTTGGAGAGGTCAACAATCTGGTGGAGTTGGGCAACCCCAAGGAGGCTCCAACAGTCTTCCACACCAACAGACTAAAAGCGTATGTCTCCAGACCTGATGTAGGAGCTTTGCTTCTAGCATCATCAGAGGAAGAAGAAGAAGAGAGTGAAGCTCTTCCTGATCTCCCCAGAGGCTTACTTTTAGACGAAAAGATTGAAGGAGTAAATCTCTCTTCAAATCTGACACCTGAGCAACAGGAAGAGTGCAAATCTATGTTAAATCAGTTTGCCTCTCTGTTCTCACTTTCACCAGGCTTGACCCCTTGGGGACAGCATGACATACTCACTGGTGACTGTCTGCCAGTCAAAAGCAGAGGATATCGAATGTCAGAAAATGTAAGAACCCACATCAAAGGTGAGGTCAACAAGATGCTTGATCTCGGGGTAATAGAGCCCTCTACTAGTCCATAGTCTAGCCCAGTTGTGTTAGTACCAAAGGCAGGATCTAAAGAACTTAGATTCTGTGTGGATTACAGAGCTCTTAATGCAGTCACTAAGACTGATGCCCACCCTTTGCCAAGGACAGATGAGTTGGTAGATAGACTTGGTGCAGCCAAGTTCCTCAACACATTTGACTTGACGTCAGGCTATTGGCAAATATTCCTGACAGACCATGCCAAGGAGAAAACTGCATTTTCTACCCGAGTTGGCTTATACCAGTTTAAGGTTATGCCTTTTGGATTGAAAAATGCACCTGCTACTTTTCAAAGGATTGTAAACCAGGTTCTGAATGGGATGGAGGACTTCTGCATGGCATACTTGGATGACATAGCAGTGTTCAGCAATTCCTGGGAAGAACATGTGGACCACCTGAGAGATGTTTTGCAGGCTCTTAGAAAGGCCAATCTGACCATAAAGGCAAGTAAATGCCAGATTGGACAGAGTAAAGTGGTCTACCTTGGACATGAGGTAGGAGGTGGAGAAATAAGGCCTTTGCCCAGTAAGATTGAAGCTGTGCAAAATTGGACAACACCTACTACTCAGACCCAGGTGAGAGCCTTATTAGGTCTCACTGGTTACTACAGGAATTTCATTGAGAACTATGGGTCCATAGCTTCTCCACTGAATGTCATCTCCTCTCCTAAATTCCCTAAAAAGGTTAGGTGGAATGAGGAATGCAATCAGGCCTTTGAAACCCTGAAAAAGGCTCTTTGCCAAGCCCCAGTACTCAGAGCTCCTGACTATCACCAAACTTTCATTGTGCAAACAGATGCTTCAAATGTAGGAATAGGTGCAGTCCTTAGTCAACTGGATGGGAAAGGTAGGGAGCACCCCATTTGCTACATCAGTAGAAAACTGAAGGACCCTGAAACAAGGTGGGCAACCATTGAACGAGAGTGTTTTGTTATTGTGTGGGCTCTGAAGAAGTTTAGGCCATACTTGTATGGTTCTACTTTTGTCATTCAGACTGACCACCAACCCTTGAGATGGTTAATGCAAATGAAAGGGCAAAACCCAAAACTATTGAGATGGTCAATCTGCCTGCAAGGGTTTGATTTCACCATTGATCACATTGTCACCAACAAAATGCTGATGGTCTCTCTAGGATGTATGTCATCGACTAGAGGTATGAGATTCATCCAGGAGTGGATTAAATCCTCCTGTCCCTTAGTCTGGGGGGGGGGCTAGTGTTAGGGAGAATTCTCTCTTTAGGCTGAATTTCCTAACCTAGTGAGTCCCCCAGCAGCTTTGCTGGATTTCTGGAGTTTGTTTTTTTCTCCTGCCAAGGTGAGACTCTTTTTCCTCACACTCTTGGACATGATTTATTGTATTCCTTTGAATGTTAATGTGTTTTATGGGCTATAGGGTCCTTTACTCCATAGGGTCTCATGTGTTTTTACTATGTGTGTTACACAGCACCCTCCGTGCAGTAACACAGGGGTGTCATAGTGACACCCCGCCATAGACTCCATACCCTGGGACCGACTACTGTCTCCCAGGGCATGTAAAGTCACCATTGGCTTTACTAGTCCCAAATTATTAACAGACACCAGTACAAACCATCATATTGGGGACGTACTGGTCAGGACAATTCGATTGCCCCGGGGTCTGTTAGTCGTGGGGGCACGTCTCCGTCCCCCCTGATCGAGTTTTGGCTGGTGGCAGTGGATACTACTTTTTATATTCGACCGCAAATATATTCCTATGGGATTTTCCCATTTGTTCGTGGCTACCAACTTTAATTATTTAATTCTCATAGCCTCGAACATACCGCCGGTTTATTTAATTAATATTAATTCGCCGGTTGGTATTTTTTGCCAGGGCTCGATTCTAAAATGGCATTTGTGTTCTCTTCTGTGACTCCAACCCAAGTCGAGCCCTTTGTTCCACTTTTTGGCGGGCTTCTCCACAGAAGCCTCCAAAAGTGGTGCCCCTCTGTCTGGGTACCACCGGGTGTGTGGGAGGGGGTTTAGGCACCCTGGACTGAGTTACCTTGGCATGTTTGATTGACAGCTGTGCTGAGTAAATGGGGGTATGCTGCATAAAAGCAGGGCTTTGAGGACTGGAACTTCAGAAGTCGCCACAGGACCTGAGAATCCGATGAGGGAGAAGCTGAGCTGACCTACCATGATGACACCACAGGTGGAGCCCTGCGGAATCGACTCACCACTTCCCGACGACAGAGAATATCTCCCGGCTGGAGAGGCTTCTTCCCCTGACTGGTGGGCACAACCAGTTTACCTTCTTCTCTTCGCACCCCAGACCGGCTAGTGGTCGAATTGGCCATGCCAAGCACCCCGGCAACCGGATAGCCACTTACCACTGGACCGGGAATAAAAGGACCACTCCTTTTACCTGAGAACTCCACGGCTGGTTTCTTCGCTGGCAGTGCAACGGACTCCTGTCTTACTCCCCGACGAGATCCTCTCTTCCCCCGGACGAAGCACTGACTTGCATCCGCTGCCAGGAACAACTGCCCCCGCTGGAGTATTCTCACCACTTTACTGTGTCCACCAGGCCTCCCTTTCTAAAGATTGCTACAAGGTAATAATAACCCCTTAACCTTCTGGACTGGGCTGGCCGCCTTGACCTTCTAACTGGTCCCTTTCTTTGGTCCAACTCTTTTTGAACCTTTTCAAGACTTTCGTGCACTGCAACTGTGTGACCTTGGACACAATTCGTTTGATCCTCTTAAAGTGGATCCGGCCTACTGACTCTAAACTCACGGTGTGACTTTGCCTTCCTCTCTTGTTGTGTTCGTGAAAAGGTGTTGGGATCTGTTCCAATTTATTCTCTGCTTTTCTCTCCCTTTTTTTTAAAACAAATTATTAGAGTGCCATCTACGTCAAGCGCTCACCGCTGTCTGAAATCAAGTGGGGCTTTACTTAAGACTTGTCTAATATTCTTTTAAGGGAGTGTATATCTTTTAGTGACCGTGTTTTTGAATTGCTTACTACTATTGCCTGGGTGTATTTCTAGATGTGGTTTTTAAATAAATAATTATATCTCTTTTACACCAAGCTCTGGTCAGTGTTTACCTGTTCTACTATGTTCTTTTGACCTATTGTGAATACTCTGTATACTGCCTAACTCTTCTTGAGGGAAGTCTGATTGCTCAGCCACAGCTACCAAGTGAATCTGTGTGGTACAGACTGCTACCAAGTGGGTTTACTGCCAAACACCTGTAGTCCTAAATATTTTGTAGTGGTCCCAGAGGGAACTGCACAGGTTTCTGCCTAACAGTGCCTCACACATTTACCCGCCACTACTGCCTCGAACGACAGCATGCGGATGAAATACAAATGGGAAGAGCAGTCTTGCGACATCTATTTCAATAAGGTAAGGCCTTTTTCAAGAAGGGTCTATGCTGATTTGGACATTTATATGTATGGATATATATATAGATATAAATGTATGCTTATGTATACTGTTATAGCTTTATATGCATATTGCTCTGCGCAGTTACTGTGGCACACTTTAAATTCGAATCTTATGTAAACGTGATTTGCTGTATGCAGGATTGGGTGGGTGCCAGATTGCATTCACACCTCCTCCTCCTTTTTTCAGGATCACTGCTGTGCATTCTATTCTAAGCATGTGAATCCATGAAAGATCCATTGCTGGAGAAGGGAATAGTTTCTTACCTGTAACTCCATTTCTCCAGCATTGGTATCTTTCATGGATTCACATGCGCCCGCCGGCCTCCCCTAAATGCAATCGTCTTGTAGTTCTTGGTTTCACCCCATTCTGCTTTGGAGGAGTCGAAATCTGAAGGGAGCCGCGGGGGGGCGGCATTTATACCGCTACGTCCTAGTGGGGCGTGCATGCGCGGGCCAAAACGATGTAGATATGACACGAAAGTGTTGAACGTTTTCCTATGGGAAACGGCTTTATAAGCTTACCGAGGGATCCCAGTCTGTCGACGGGGAATATTCTAAGCATGTGAATCCATGAAAGATACCAATGCTGGAGAAATGGAGTTACAGGTAAGAAACTATTCCCTTCCCTCTCCAAGAGCAATTAGTCCAGTCATGCGTATTCAACATTGAATCGTATCCAAACTGAAGGCCTTCACATGCGGCAAAGCTTTGGAGGACACAATTGTGGGAAATAAATCAGTGACAGATAGGCCAGCATTAGCATCAGAGGAAAGATGTTCGACTGCTGGCTCACAGAGAGCCTTCCCCATAACCACGCGGCTCCAGTCCGTTTTTTGGATCCTGCAGCATTATCGTCATCATCAGGTAGGCCTCCTGCGGGCTGTGAAGTTCATGAGATGCAATATCAAGGTAATTGAACGCTTGCACTGCAACATGAGAACTGAATAGATGCAGATCAGAGAATCTGTGTTCATGCTGCATTTTAAATCATTTTGTACCATCTGGGCTATATTTACTATACTATCTACCACCTTCAATATGGCCGCCGTACAATAAAGCAGCCCAGCCCTCACCTCGACGCAGCCTGATGCTGCAGTGATTGTCCAGTGATCCTCACAAGTGAGCCAATCAGGGTAGCCGGCTGGCGTATGCCGGCCCCGCTGACAAAGGCCCACTTCTAAGGCCCTGTCTGTGCCTGTCTGGTCCTTGGAGGGCTCAGTGGGTACCCACCTCCTCCCCCATGGAGTTACCCTGATCATGGGTATGTTTGTCATGCTTCTGTATGCGATGGACTTAGTATTTGGTTGTTTTTAACATCTTTGCACCCCAGCATGCATCTTGGTATGTTGGACATTCAAATTTGGTTGTTTTAACATCTTTGCAGCCCACTATGCATCTGTGTGCGCTAGACATTCGAATTTGGTTGTTTTCACATCTTTGCACCCCGCCATGCATCTGTGTGCGCTGGACATTCGAATTTGGTTATTTTAACATCTTTGCACCCCGCCATGTATCTGTGTGTGCTGGACATTCGAATTTGGTTATTTTAACATCTTTGCACCCCACCATGCATCCGTGTGCACTGGACATTCAAATGTGGTTGTTTTAACATCTCTGCACCCCACCATGCATCTGTGTACCCTCCACTCATTCCTGTCCTGCACTATCCTTGCCTCTTACCTATCCCGTTGGTCCCCTCCCTCTTCCCCTTCCCTCTTTTATATTTAAAGCACTTTCACTATCTGAAATGTCATTAGGCCTATTATGATAGTTTTTCTCAGTTTTGTCTTCTCGTTCTCCTCCCCCAATCCCTCTCTCCTCTCTCTATGTTTAGCTCTTGCATTTTGAATCAACCGTCAGGCACAAACAATAATTGTGTCATATGTTGTCTACAGTTTGTTTTCCTCTTTGTTCTGTGTTGTACCTGCTAACACATCTTGCCCATTCTGAATGTTCCAATACCTATTAAGAATGTCTTTTTTCTGGGTTTTTTTCTGTTTTGCCTCCCTGTGTTGGAGCGCTTTGAAATGCTTGTTAAGTCTATAGGCGCTATATAAATGACCAATAAATAAGTGAAGAGAGGCCAGAGTTTGCCAGAATAATATCAACAACTTTGGCTAGAATGTGTTTCAGATTTTCTGTTCATTTGCTATGCTGGAACAGAGGAACAGAGTGTAAATAGAGAATCCACCGAAGCGGACATAGCGTTCAATGTGGATGACAAACACACACCTTCATCAGCAGTAGAACCAGGAGGTTGAAATTGTATGGAATAGTCAGAGTCACTATTGCTGTCACTTTCAGGAGAGTATGATGAGCTTCACACCAGACATTCAAATTCCGGCATTGCAGAGATTTGTGTGCCAATCACGTTGTTATATTTAGGATCAGAATGCATTGTTTGCCTAGTTTCACCAACCGAATCCTTCCGTAGTCCCAAGCACAGCTTCAATAAAGAGTTATTGTTATCAATAGGGGAAGAACCCATGATACTCACATCAGAGTCTCTTCTCATCTCATTCATCAATCTTGCAAGGGATTCCAAAATGATTGCAGTATTAGCATTGTTGTTAGCAGGTAAAGTGTTAATTACAGCCGACCTGAAAAATCTGTGATTTTTGCACTTTCACCTTCTTTATTAGCAGGAACATCCTTTTTTAGGTACTGAATTAGTATTGACTGGCAGAAACAAAGCCGCCGAGCTGCTCAGCTGTTTACTTGCCTGTGCAGTAGCACTGTGCAGACCATATTTGCGTGCTTTCTGCTTTTTTCATTTCAATAGTACTGCTATTAATCCAACCTTGAAAAAGAATTCAAAGTTACTTAATAATTCACCCAAGAGGCAAGACAGCAATAAACCTACCCAAAGCCACTATTTTTCTGGAGGCTCTGCAAATATCAAATCGAATAAAGGAACTTTTCTACTCACTCTGTTTATCACAAGCATCCGCAAGCCTCCAAGGCTGATGTTCTGTCAAGTCAGTGTTAGGAAAATTCTCATCTAGGGCTAATTTCCCTCACCTAGTGAGTCCCCCAGCAGCTTTGCTGGACTTCTGGAGTTAATTTTTTTCAACTTGGTAAGAGTGAGAGCTTTTCCCCCACTCTTACCTGTGTTTTGCTATGTGTTTCTACCTGTTTTTGTGATTATGGACTCTGAAGTACACCACTTCAGTAGCTCTCTTCTTTTTGTGTGTCACACAGCACCTACAGTGCCGTGGCACAGGGTTGTCTTTGAGACTTCCCTTGACTCCATTTCTGAGGCGACTACCATCCCCCAGAAAAGGATAAAGTTACCATTAACTTTACTTAATCAATCTACCACAGATCCAGTACACCCCATCTTCCATGGAGTACTGGCAAGAGTTAACTCGTATCCCTTTTTATCTGTACCTCCTAGAGCATTGTTTCGCTCTTTTAACATTTAGACTTGGCTGGTGGCAGTGGTATCTACCCTAACTTTTCTACCACGATTATATTAGATAAACGTGGTACTGTTCTTGGCTATTATATTAGCCTTGAACATAAAACCGCTTGACCAAATCGTCATTCTTTTGGTTTCCGGTTGGGTTTATTCGCCATTTCTTTTTGTTAAAGTCCTACTTGTGTTTTACTTTGCGCTGCAAATTAGGTTTGCCTTCTTTGTTCACCGTCTTTTGGCGGGCTTCCTACTCAGAAGCCCTCCACCAGGCACCTAGGTGTCTAGGTGGGCTGAATGTGAGGGAGGGGTGTAGTCACCCCCTGCACAGGGTATCCTAGGAAACCCAAGTCACACTTTGTCATGATTGGCCATTGTAGTTGTCCGGGCGGGACAACCCCCCTGCTGGGTGATTGACAGCCAGGCTGTGTGAATGGGGGGTTTTCGCATAAAAAGGCAGGTCTCTTGGGCTAGAAGTCAGAGAGTCGCCACTGGAACTACAAGGAACCGAAGAAAAGCAGAGAGAACGACGGCTGCTGCAACTACCCCATCCTGGTGTAGCCTTGCAGCAGTCCCGAGCTATCTTCCCTTCAACGACTTAGAGAAGATCCAGTCCGGAGTCTTCTTCCCTTGATCTTGGTGGGGATACCCAGCTCATCTTCTACAGCCAGAGGATCCTCTTCCTTGGTCGAAATCGCTGCATACTGCTGTAGTGGTCCGGATAGCCACCTGAAGAGCTTCTCCTGTTTTTAAGGAGCGCACCTTTTATTCCTCGTCGCTGCTGCCGGCTTCATCCCTGTGTGGTGCAGACCCCCTTCTGACATCCTCCTTCACAACGAAGCTCCAGGAATCGTGGGTCTGCGGGAAACCAACAGGAACAACTGCCAGGGCACCAGCTGTACCATTGGAACAAGGTACTGTGTTCTACTTGAGGAAACTGGGTGAATCCCTTTTCTTCCATTTTCCAAGGCTTGCTCTTGTCTTCCCTCCTTCTTATAACTTTTGCTTCCGAACATTGACAATATCGAAGGACTTTTGGCTACGTGGAATCGTGAACTGTTTGTCTTTGTGATCTTCGGCAATAGGCCCCTGTGTCTTCCGACCCTGGCTCTGGCCCTTTGACTTTTGAACTCCTGTCTCTGAGTGTTTCTTGTTTCTGTCTGCCTAACCAAAATATTGCCTATGATTTTTGCCTCCAACTCCCTCTGGGTATCTCAGGTGCTAAGTGTGTTTTTGCCCCGGTAGCATTTCATGTCACGGATACGTGTTTATTTAGTAGACCGAACGGTGAAAAAGTGGTCGCAATCATATCCGCGGTAACGTGTTTTGTTCATAACACTGGTTCATTCAAACACACGGTACTTACCTTGAGACTTACTGTACAAAGTGAATTGGTTAGTTGTAGTATATTTAACATGTGGTTTTTATTTGAGTTTAATAGAAGTGTTGTGTTAATAAATAATGGTTTAAAAATAAATGTACTTATATTTTTTTACCTGAAACCTTGAGTCAGTGTTTGCTTGAGTCACAGTAATGGTGGTCCCTTTGTGTAATCTCTGCTACTGCTCATATACTCTTGAGATAAGCCTGGCTGCTCCGCCACTGCTACCACTCTGACATAGTAGTACAGGCTTGTACCAAAGGTAAAACTTGTATTGCCACCTGTAGTCTTAATTGTGTGTAGCACTGCACAGGATTCTGCCTAACAGTCGGCTTCAGTATTTACATTAGACAAGGTCAAAATCCACGCCAACCACAAGCATGCCGACTGCTCAACTTGCCCACTACAACACTAGCACACAAAGCACAAGATATGTTTGTTATATTATATTTCCTGAACAGTCACCAGACGGCGTGCCGGAAAAATGTCCTGCCCTCCAGGTCCACAATATGCTGCAAGTCATATATAGATGCAGATCAGAACCAGACTACCATGCTCCATGTATTCTAGGTGCAGGCGCCAATCACAGTAAATTTGCTAATTTTGCGGGTAAATTCTGACCTCTATGCCGTGCCGTGCAGAGCTGTGCTTCAGAAAACTCAGTGGACTAAAGGAAGCACAGAGGAAATAACCAGGCAACATAGCTACAGATAAAACGCAACGCGGAAATGTCTGTCAAGCCGCGCCAGACACCAAACCTTCACTGGCCACTTCTGACAGCACTTTACATCACAACCCCAATACAATTCTGGAAAAAGAGCCCCCGTTTAAAATGGCAATAATTCCCAATGTATCAGCTCCATTAGTTATAAATAGTAGGTGATCTTCCCCAATTTGACCAATGAGTTTCCTGGAAAACACCAATAAAAGTGAGAGCCCATAGGGATAAACCTCCTAATGAAAAAGTGGGTTTCCTTTCTGATAGGGGGATCTAGACTTAGTCCTCGTGAGGAAGCAGATGTCTTAAGAAATAGTAACAACTGACCCTTCCTTATTCCTCTTTTAACTCCTAGAGTGAAAGAGCCTGGAATGGGACACATAACTAGATGATGAATCTGATGATGCCATCACTCCTATCCCAATGGTGCCCTCTTCCCGTATGGCCAGGGGACGGCAGCCGCTACCTGATCCTGAACGTAGGGGCAGCTACATGCAGGAGCATCTCATTGGGGTGGTGACCTTCAAGGGGGTGATGCTTCATCAGATGGAACATGGTATCCCCCTCTCCCTTTTAGGGATGCCCCTTCTGTTCCCCATGCCTTAATGGCTTATTGCCATAACTCCCTTCTACCACCCAGAGAAACCAATGATATCTTCCCTTGTGTTGTGCATAGATTTCCTAAAACTCACTACCATTCCTATGAAAATAAAAGTACTGTGACGAGAAAGTTGCTTAGAGCAATAAATATCACTGGCAGTGAGAAGCACATATTGCAGTCTAGTTGTAGGGAGCCGCTGATAGGTGTTGGGACATTTAAAAGGCACATCCAGCATGGCTGGCAGAGAGACCACAACCTGGAGGAGTCCCGAAGAGCCAAGACTGCCGAAGAGGAAGGAGAACAGGAGTGAGCGGACACAGGCATAATGCTGCTCTAGTAACGCTACCTGAGGAAACCTTCGGCCAGAACTCCAGCCTGTCTGTTGTGTGGAGCAGTATACCCGGATGTGAAGCCAGCTGCGGAAGTGATAACCCAGTGGAGAAGCGACCAGGAAGCAAGCGATGAGGAAGCAGCCAACCACCGAAGAAACCCAAATGCCACAAACCGGATGGGGAGAAGAACGCCTCCCCGAAAGCCACACAGTAAAGAAACAGATACGCTAAGGGCGCTGCACACTGAAGAAACAGGTAAGGGAGAGACGAGTGCTAAATGTCCAGGAGGCCATGGAGAACAGGGAACAAATAAGAATAACAGGGGAAAAGAACCCCAAAGGAGACACTAAGCCAAAGAACAAGTAATGTATATTGGCAAAGAGGCAAACCAAGACATGGGCCTCATTACGGCCTCATTACGAGTCTGCCAGTAGCCCATCGGTAGACTCGCCTTACTGTTACCAGTGCACAATATCCTGTGTCGCTGGGATATTATGGGTGCCCGCAACGGCAGTAAGTTCCCATTCCTTGGAGTCACATAGGACTCTATGGAATGGGAACTACTGAATCACTGGCAGTAGAGCCTCAACTTTCGGCAGTTGAGTTCACTGCCCCTACCAGCAGACTCAGAGTAGTACCAGATGTTTTACTGGCATTTTTCCCAGACCGGGATACTTGTAATGACCTCCTATAGTAATGAAAATAGGCAGACATTAAGTGTGAAGCCCACCACCAAATATTATTGTGAAACAAGTTTACAAGTGCTACAAGAGAGACGCATGAATGAAAAACCCTGGCAAGGGAGTATACCAGTCACAGTGACGTTTGCACGTGTGTTGAAAAAAGCTCATGAAAGAAAGTGAATTACAAGAGAAAAGCCCTGGTAGGAGAGTATATCAGGAAAAACTGAGCTTGCATGTTAAGCATAAAAGAGGAAATCCCTACCAAGCAAAGTGTGTAAGCATTGTTAAACGAATGTATGGTGCACAGAGACTCTTTCTAAAATGGATTCTTCAGTGGACGAATTATCAACGAATCCTAACAGAGTAAAGCAAAAGATGTTTAGATATGTGTGGATATAGCTTAGGGCTGCTTTTTTGGAATATCGTTGCTTTAATTATCATTTTAATTGGACACTAAGGAATTACAACACTCCAGCACCATATGTCACAAGGCATCCGTCTAGGGAATTCAGGGTCCAAATGTTGATGCTAAAGTTAAATCTGCTCCCAACTATGAATGTTTTGGGCAGAAGAAGGAAGGTCTCTCAAGGGAAAAGCCTCTGCAGACATTGTGCTTTATATGACGAAACCTTAAAACATTTGTGTGTATCTTGTCCAATAATGCGTGTGTTGTGGTTGGAAAACACTGCGCTGCGCCCAGGCATACTTTGAAGAGGATTTATGGATTAGAATCTTTAATCTTTAATACTAATGTAATTTCCCTTTCTATTAGGTTACTAACATTTTTAAAAATTGTTTTGGTATAGGAGAAAGGGTTTATTTTTCTTCCTCGCTCCTCTTAGGTGTGTTAGATATTAAAATGACAGAAGCTGTTTGTAAACACAGCTGTTAGGTTGCTTGGGTCACTCATTCATTGTGGTTTGTTGTTAATATGTACACTTGCTGTTGTTTTAATATCTTTTATATTTTAATATTGTAGTATCCATAAGATCCTCTGGGATTGCTAGTGTTAAGATCTGTTCATATTTTATAGTTTTAAAGTCCACAGTTTTAACTGATTATTTATTGATTATAAATCACGCAAAAAAAACAAATGTAATTAATTGATTGTGATTTAAAGTGATTTTAATGTTGATGATTGATGTGTGAAATGTTCAGTTTTGTAATACACACACAATAAATAAATAAATAAATTGTTAAATGAAGCGTAAGAAAAAAGATTTGGCAGGAGAGTATACCAGGTGAAGCTGAGTTGCATAACATACAAGTCACTTTTGTTGTTGTTGTACAGAGACATTTAAGGAAGAATCATACCCTTAAGAAAGAATGGGATGCATGCTGGCTGCAACAATGGGGCGTCTAAACAAATTGCAGCTGGCTTGCCACATAATACATCTCAAAGTTTGGTACCCTTATATCTCCTTGGCCATGCGTACCTTGCAGTTTAGTCAGGACTAGACTCCACCTGCCATTGCTCCACAAAAAACCCTACATAATGTATCAAGTTGTTTGAAAAAACTTTTTGGTATATGGTACGGAATGTTGGCAAAGCAGTGGCCACGGGATGGCTACCATCTTCAAGAGCGAGGCTCAACCAATCAATGAAAGGGGAAGCTTCGCCCAGAAGTCTGTGGATTTTGACAGCCCACTTAACCACCTTCAGTGTGTTGTGTAAATGTTCATCCCCAGGGTCATGGTATACCTCCACTCCCACGTACCTGAACATGTCCACCACCCACTTGATTGGGAGCACTGGCAACAATCTTGTAATCGTACGACAATATCCTGCCAACGGGAACAGATTCGACTTCTGTGTGCTCACCATGATGCCTGAGAGCTCTACATAGCGTTCCAACACTTCTAGCACATATTCTAGATTAGTCTTAGGTTGCTGTAGGTACAGCAACATGTCATCAGCATATAGGGATACCAAGTGCCACGTGCCCTCTACGTTAATTCCCGCCTCTTTATATTCATTTCGGAGGTAGGCAGCCAGTGGCTCCAGCGCCAGGACAAAAAGCATTGGCGACCAAGTACATCCCTGTCTTATGCCCTTCTGTAAGGCCCACTGTTCTGAGATTAGGCTATCTGTTTTGTCTCTGGCTACCGGCAGGCTATATAATAGTTGGACCCATTTAATATAGTTAGGGCCTATCCCAAACCTCCTTAATGTGGCTAACAACCAAGGCCATCTGACTGAATCGAACGCCTTGACTGCATCCTGTGAAGCCACGGCATACTGGTCTGTGCTGTCCCTGGTATAGTCTATTATATGGTGTAGCCTACGCAGGTTACTTGTGATGCTCCTCCGTGGCACATATCCTGTTTGGTCCGGATGTATTAGTGTGGCTATTAAAGCTTTTAATCTATTTTCCAGCAAACCCTGATAGTATCATCCCATCTTGATTAAGTAATGAGAGAGGCCTATACAACCCAAGATCTGTGTCTGCTTTATTTGGCTTATGAAGGGATATAATAATGGATTCTCTTAATGATAACGTGAGGACTTCCGCATTGCCAATAATGGAGGTGCCACCTCCTTAGCGTGTTCCTTGTAAAAGTTGCTAGGCAATCCATTGGTGCCTGCCGTTTTGCCTGTAGGGAATTCCCCAATCGAGGTCACCCGCTCATCCAGGGTTATGGGTGCTTCCAATAGTTCAATTGCCCTAGCGTCTAAGGTGGAGAGTTCTTTCTGCTTAATGGCTTCTTCTATATCTGATATCTGCACTTCCGGGATGCTGTCATATAGGGACTTATAATCTAAAAAACTCTCATTTATCGCGGCTTGTCTTACATGCAACCTGCCATCGCCAACTACAACTGGACCTATCATGTGACGCTGTGTGTCGCTCTTGTACAACCAAGCAAGCATTCTGCACGGTTTGTCTCCTTCAGCGTGCTGTTTCTCTACGAATTTCTCCCGTTGTCTCTGCACCAGTAAAGATCTACAGGGTAATTCATGGAATTTCGCACAAAAGTGTTGCACGCGGCTGGCGCACAGCGTGCCAGTGCGAATGTTTGCGCCAGCCGCGTGCGCTAAAATCAATTTCCGCGCACATCGTATTCATGGATTTTCGCATCCAAAACCAGCCGTGGCGCAGCGTGGCGCAGCGACCCTGCAGCAGCGCCAGTTACGCCCCCAAGAACGCCCTCGCGCAAGGAAAAGCCTTCAAAATCCCCAAATAATCGCAAAGGGCTGCGCTAACCCTGGACCAGTTCACAGGGCTGGCAAACAGCAAACGCCAAGCGGTGAACGTGTATTTCAGTGGTTCGCGGGAAGTTCCACATGCAAAAGCAGCAGGGTACGTGTATCTCAGGGGTGCGCGGGAAGTATCACGCAAAAGCAGCAGGGTACATGTATCTCAGGGGTGCGCGGGAAGTATCACATGCGATTCCATCAGGGTACGTGTATTCCAGGGGTGCGCGGGAAGTATCACACGCAAGAGCAGCAGGGTACGTGTATTTCAGGGGTGCGCAGGAAGTATCACACGCAAAAACAGCAGGGTACGTGTATTCCAGGGGTGCACAGAAAGTATCACACGCAAAAGCAGCAGGGTACGTGTATTTCAGGGGTGCGCGGGAAGTATCACACGCAAAAGCAGCAGGGTACGTGTATCTCAGGGGTGCGCGGGAAGTATCACGCAAAAGCAGCAGGGTACATGTATCTCAGGGGTGCGCGGGAAGTATCACACGCGATTCCATCAGGGTACGTGTATTCCAGGGGTGCGCGGGAAGTATCACACGCAAAAACAGCAGGGTACGTGTATTCCAGGGGTGCACAGAAAGTATCACACGCAAAAGCAGCAGGGTACGTGTATTCCAGGGGTGCACGGGAAGTATCACATGCAAAAGCAGCAGGGTATGTGTATTTCAGGGGTGCGCGGGAAGTATCACACGCAAAATCAGCAGGGTACGTGTATTTCAGGGGTGCGCGGGAAGTATCACACGCAATTCCATCAGGGTACGTGTATTCCAGGAGTGCGCGGGAAGTATCACACGCAAAAGCAGCAGGGTATGTGTATCTCAGGGGTGCGCAGGAAGTATCACGCAAAAGCAGCAGGGTACGTGTATCTCAGGGGTGCGCGGGAAGTATCACACGCGATTCCATCAGGGTACGTGTATTCCAGGGGTGCGCGAGAAGTATCACACGCAAAAACAGCAGGGTACGTGTATTCCAGGGGTGCACAGAAAGTATCACACGCAAAAGCAGCAGGGTACGTGTATTCCAGGGGTGCACGGGAAGTATCACATGCAAAAGCAGCAGGGTACGTGTATTTCAGGGGTGCGCGGGAAGTATCACACGCAAAATTAGCAGGGTACGTGTATTTCAGGGGTGCGCGGGAAGTATCACACGCAATTCCATCAGGGTACGTGTATTCCAGGAGTGCGCGGGAAGTATCACACGCAAGAGCAGCAGGGTACGTGTATTTCAGGGGTGCGCAGGAAGTTCCACACGCGATTCCATCAGGGTACGTGTATTACAGGGGTGCGCGGGGAGCACCACACGTGAATTGCACGTGTGGGTCCCCCCAGGTGTTCCCTCTACACCCTCCACGGCCCCTGCAGGTGGCCCACACCACAGGGGCCTACCCAGCACATGTCCTGCAGGCACCCCATCCACCATGGCCATGCCCCCCAGCCAACCCACATGCCACCTTGCACTACTGCCCACCAACGCATGTCCCCCTGCACCCCCAGCCACCAGGGGTAGCCTCCACCAGGCCCCCACTCATGTCTCCTACCACCCCCACCCCCCAGCAGTAGGGGTGTCACGTTATTAGTTTTATGATGGTACGATAACCTTCTTGCCAAATGACGGTATATCATGGTTATCGCGGTATAGCAGGTGTAGTTAACCAATCTTAGCAAATATTTTCTAAAAGGTCATACATTGCCAGATTTATCATCACAAACAAAACCAGGCACCCAGGGCCAGAATTGGGCTTTTCAACATACTTTCCACTGAAATGCCATCCCTTGCTTCCACCAAACACAAACGCACGTGTGGAGAGGGTGGGCGGGGGGGCTGCTGCAACTGGCAAAGCAAACTGAATAGCTTTTCTTAAGTGGTCATTTTGGCTTTTAGCTCCCCCACTGGCTACTGGTGAAGATGAACATGTTGCCATCTTTATAACCTGCATGCCACAGATCAATGGAGGCTGATGGTCGTATAAGCTTGTGCGCATACACACACATGCACACGCACGCTCTCTTTACGTTACAGCCTTTAGTTTACTTGCGGGCCAAAAGAAGATGTTCATGTAATCACAGAGATATTACGCTTTGGTATGGCAGCAGGGAATACCCACAGAGATGAGTGAATTCCGCAGTGTGACTTATTGTGTGTAAATTCAATGATAGAACCAGGCAAATACCCCATTGTCTTATGTTTAGCAAACATTATCCATTATAAATATATATACCCCAAAGCCGCCAACCCAAAGTAAACTCCCTTCTTGGCACTGTATTTATTCTTCCTATTGCTAACATATTGATTTTTTTGTCAGGCACATGTGGTTTATGGAATGGCATTAAAAACTGCTCCAACTGAAACTACTTGGCAGATGGCACATCCAACAGTGCAAGACCAAGACTGTGCATCACTTGCTTACTGCAGCCTTTCCAAATTAGATAGAAAAGCGCACTTAACGGTATGAACGGTATACAGGTATAAACAATGTGACGGTTATTATTGTTCAATTGAGTGGTTCACGGTATCTTTAACGGTATACCGTTATACCGTTACATCCCTACCCAGCAGTGCAGGGGCACCCTCCACCAGGCCCCCACTCATGTCCCCCTGCACCCCCACCCCCCAGCCACCAGGGGCAGCCTCCACCAGGCCCCCACCCATGTCTACCACCACCCCCACTCCCCAGCAGTGAAGGGGCAGCCTCCACCAGGCCCCCCCTCATGTCTCCCATCACCCCCCCCCCCAGCCACCAGGGGCAGCCTCCACCAGGCCCCCACTCATGTCTCCCACTACCCCCACCCCCCAGCAGTGCAGGGGCTGCCTTCACCAGGCCCCCACTCATGTTTCCCATCACCCCCACCCTCCAGCCACCAGGGGCAGCCTCCACCAGGCCCCCACTAATGTCTCCCATCACCCCCACCCCCCAGCAGTGCAGGGGCAGCCTCCACCAGGCCCCCACTCATGTCTCCCACCACCCACACCCCCCAGCCACCAGGGGCAGCCTCCACCAGGCCCCCACTCATGTCTCCCACCACCCCCACCCCCCAGCAGTGCAGGGGCAGCCTCCACCACGCCCCCACTCATTTCTCCCACCACCCCCACCCCCCAGCAGTGCAGGGGCACCCTCCACCAGGCCCCCACTCATGTCCCCCTGCACCCCCACCCCCCAGCCACCAGGGGCAGCCTCCACCAGGCCCCCACCCATGTCTACCACCACCCCCACCCCCCAGCAGTGCAGGGGCAGCCTCCACCAGGCCCCCACTCATGTCTCCCATCACCCCCACCCCTCAGCCACCAGGGGCAGCCTCCACCAGGCCCGCACTCATGTCTCCCACCACCCCCACCCCCCAGCAGTGCAGGGGTAGCCTCCACCAGGCCCCCACTCATGTCTCCCATCACCCCACCCCCCAGCCACCAGGGGCAGCCTCCACCAGGCCCCCACTCATGTCTCCCATCACCCCCACCCCCCAGCCACCATGGGCAGCCTCCACCAGGCCCCCACTCATGTCTCCCATCACCCCACCCCACAGCCACCAGGGGCAGCCTCCACCAGGCCCCCACACATGTCTACCACCACCCCCACCCCCCAGCAGTGCAGGGGCAGCCTCCACCAGGCCCCCACTCATGTCCCCCTGCACCCCCACCCCCCAGCCACCAGGGGCAGCCTCCACCAGGCCCCCACTCATGTCTCCCATCACCCCCACCCCCCAGCAGTGCAGGGGCACCCTCCACCAGGCCCCCACTCATGTCCCCCTGCACCCCTACCCCCCAGCCACCAGGGGCAGCCTCCACCAGGCCCCCACTCATGTCTCCCACCACCCCCACCCCCCAGCAGTGCAGGGGCAGCCTCCACCAGGCCCCCACTCATGTCTCCCACCACCCCCACCCCCCAGCAGTGCAGGGGCAGCCTCCACCAGGCCCCCACTCATGTCTCCCACCACCCCCACCCCCCAGCAGTGCAGGGGCAGCCTCCACCAGGCCCCCACTCATGTCTCCCACCACCCCCACCCCCCAGCCACCAGGGGCAGCCTCCACCAGGCCCCCACTGATGTCTCCCACCACCCCCAGCCACCAGGGGCAGCCTCCACCAGGCCCCCACTCATGTCTCTCATCACCCCCACCCCCCAGCCAACAGGGGCAGCCTCCACCAGGCCCCCACACATGTCTACCACCACCCCCACCCCCCAGCAGTGCAGGGGCAGCCTCCACCAGGCCCCCACTCATGTCCCCCTGCACCCCCACCCCCCAGCCACCAGGGGCAGCCTCCACCAGGCCCCCACTCATGTCGCCCATCACCCCCACCCCCCAGCAGTGCAGGGGCAGCCTCCACCAGGCCCCCACTCATGTCTCCCATCACCCCCACCCCCCAGCAGTGCAGGGGCAGCCTCCACCAGGCCCCCACTCATGTCTCCCACCACCCCCCAGCCACCAGTGGCACCCTCCACCAGGCCCCCACTCATGTCCCCCTGCACCCCCACCCCCCAGCCACCAGGGGCAGCCTCCACCAGGCCCCCACCCATGTCTACCACCACCCCCACCCCCCAGCAGTGCAGGGGCAGCCTCCACCAGGCCCCCACTCATGTCTCCCATCACCCCTACCCCCCAGCCACCAGGGGCAGCCTCCACCAGGCCCCCACTCATGTCTCTCACCACCCCCACCCTCCAGCAGTGCAGGGGCAGCCTCCACCAGGCCCCCACTCATGTCTCCCACCACCCCCACCCCCCAGGCACCAGGGGCAGCCTCCACCAGGCCCCCACACATGTCTACCACCACCCCCACCCCCCAGCAGTGCAGGGGCAGCCTCCACCAGGCCCCCACTCATGTCTCCCACCCCCCCACCCCCCAGCAGTGCAGGGGCAGCCTCCACCAGGCCCCCACTCATGTCTCCCACCACCCCCAGCCACCATGGGCAGCCTCCACAAGGCCCCCACTCATGTCTCCCACCACCCCCACCCCCCAGCCACCAGGGGCAGCCTCCACCAGGCCCCCACTCATGTCCCCTATCAGCCCCACCCCCCAGCCGTGCGATTTGCCTGGGTACATGTACTTCGGGGTGCACGGGAAGTTCCACACGCGATTGGCCTGGGTACGTGTACTTCGGGGTGCGCGGGAAGTTACACACGCGATTGGCCTGGGTACGTGTACTAAGGGGTGCGCGGGAAGTTCCACACGCGATTGGCCTGGGTACGTGTACTTCGGGGTGCGCGGGAAGTTCCACACGCGATTGGCCTGGGTACGTGTATTTCGGGGTGCGCGGGAAGTTACACACGCGATTGGCCTGGGTACGTGTACTAAGGGGTGCGCGGGAAGTTCCACACGCGATTGGCCTGGGTACGTGTACTTCGGGGTGCGCGGGAAGTTACACACGCGATTGGCCTGGGTACGTGTACTAAGGGGTGCGCGGGAAGTTCCACACGCGATTGGCCTGGGTACGTGTACTTCGGGGTGCGCGGGAAGTTCCACACGCGATTGGCCTGGGTATGTGTATTTCGGGGTGCGTGTGAACTTCCACACGCGACTGGGCCTGTGAGAGTGGGGTACGTGTATTCCAGGGGTGGGCGGGAATATTTACTCGCGACTGGGCCTGGGAGAGCGTGCTACGTGTATTCCTGGGGTGGGCGGGAAGATTCACACGTTCGCCTACGACGTGCTGAAAAATAAATGGTCCAATCCTGAAACACGTACGCCAGCATGAAGCAGGCGTACGTCGACCCGCGCAGCATAAAAGTGCACGCAAACAACAAACAAGCTCAGACGCCAGGATGAATATACCGTTCCTAGCAGCAGTGGCCGTGGGTTACCAAAGGAGGAGGAGGAGGATAGTGAGGGCCAGAATTTTCACTCCCAGAACCAGCCTTTTTGGGATGCCTGATGACCAGGTGTATCGGAGGTACAGGTTTCCACCACACATTATTCTGGACCTGGTCAGTGAGTGGGAGGATGACCTCACATCACCCACCCTGTGCTCCCAAGCACTCAGCCCCCTGGAGAAGGTCCTCAATGTACTGCACTTCTTGGCCACATGATAATTTCAGCGGACAAGTGCCCTAGTGGGTGGGGTGTCACAGGCCACGCAGTCACGCTGCCTACACCAGGTCTTGAACATCATCACTGCACACCCATCAGTCCGTAGGCACATATACCTGCCCAGGACACCTGCAGAAAGGCAGGCTGCCACCCTCGATTTCTACGGTGTGGCACAATTCCCAAAAGTGCTAGGTGCCATTGACTGCACCCATGTGGCACTACGTCCCCCCAGGGCATCTGAGCACATCTATAGGAACCGCAAGCACTGGCATTCCATCAACGTGCAGGTAGTATGTAATGCTAAGGGAATCATCACCTCAGTATATGCCAACTATCCAGGGTCCACCCACGACAGCTTCATTTACCGAATGTCTACCCTAAGCCGGGACCTAGGAGCTGGGCGGCATGGCAATACATGGCTGCTTGGTGAGTATGAATGCCACTGCACATGCATGCATGTCAGATGCAGAGTTATGTCACTACCCCACTAATGATACCCATCACCTCCTCACCAGGGGACAGTGCCTACCCTCTGAGCACCCACATGATGACGCCAATTCGGAACCCCATCACGCCTCCAGAGGTAAGATACAACACAGCCCATATTGCAACCCGGGGCATAGTGGAGCGCACATTCGGAGTGCTCAAGTCACGCTTTCGCTCCCTTGACCGTTCTGGCGGGCAGCTGTTATATGCGCCCCCAGTAGTGTGCAGGATCATAGTGGCAGCATGTGTCCTGCACAATGTTGCAACACGCCGGGGCCTGGCTGTGGACATGGTGGTGCCACACATCCCCAACCACATGCACGCCCGCTGCGCATGGGAGGGGAGAGGACACGGGGTGAGGCAGCCCGTACGCAGCTGGTGGCTAATTACTTCACATAGAAATCACACCCCAGTGGAGTCCACACAGCCCTGGCACATACCATCTGATAAGCAATGATGACTCGACCTGACAATTAAGACGAACAAAGGGACAGTCAACTGTCAGAACCATAGCAGCCTGAGATTGTTCATGTGGAAGTGTCACAAAGTGTGCATTCCCAACCTACACAAACACCACCAATGCAGTGTCATCAAAAGACACTTCCATGCTGCAGAAATGAATACCCACTCGCAAAATACTACATGAAAACAGTGCCATGTCACCCAACCCCTCCCCGGCATGGCCACACAACACACCATGGCATGTCATGCAATGTGAGAGGAAACAAATGAATCCCCACAACATGCCCCAAGTGTCACCAGCTACAGTGTCCCTAATGGAAACATGTCCACACATGAAATGCTCACAGTAATGCAGGACCTACAACACACATTACCAAATACTTACCAAGAATACCAATCACCTACACAACCTCCAACCTACCTTAAACATGGCATTACAGACTTAAGAATTTGCTAGCCTCACTACCTGATGATGCCAGTCCTCTGAACACTTCCAAGTATACAGTGTTAGCGCCACGCAAGAGTGTAGGTGCACTGCTTACAACATGGACTCCAGTTCCAAGGTGGACCGCATTGTGAAGACATGAGGAATGGACCTGCAAATTAGGAGGATGAGATGGATGCAGAGGCACATATCAATACACCATGCAGTGTACAATACAACAACAATATGCACTATGAATGTATACACAGTATTGACGACAGACTGCCCACACAGCTCATGGGAGTCCAATGTCACCATGTACGTCAATGTCATTTGGGCACACCCCTTGCAAGCCCATGGAAATGGGAAGCAGGAGGGGTGTGTGTCACAAAAACCCAAGCATCTGAACCAAATTCATGACAAGCCTGCATGTGCCCAGCCACAATGCAGCATATGCCCACGGGGGCCACACAAGGCAACACACTGTCCCAAAAAAAAAAAAATGGCCATTAATGGGCCCGGGGGGTGGGAGAGGCCACCCAGGAGGTCCGAGGATAGGGTGCACACCAAAACCCACCTGTGTGGATCTTGCGAAAAAAAAACACCTCCATGGGCTCATGGCCTACACGGCTACCCTACTGTGGGAGTATCACTGCTGTCGCTCTCCTCACCCTCTGCAGCTGCATCAGGAGGTGGTGGCACTATGGGAGGCAGCCCACACAAAGCCCTAGTCTGTTCCTCCATGGCTGCAAGCATGCGGGTGTGGTAGGTCTCGTTCTGGAGGATAAGTGTGCGGAGGTCCCCATGCAACAACTCACGGGATGCCCGGACCTCCGCCCTAGTTGCCTGCATCTCAGCTGAGAGCGTACGTGTGAGACGCTCCAGCTGCTGTTCTGTCCTTCTGTTTGTTGAAGCCTCAAGCTCAACAAGAATCATCCTGAGGTGAAGGAGTTCCACCCTCAGGGCTTCCCTGGGGCCCTGGGACTCTATGGAAATGGCTTCCTGCAGAGTCACCAGTGCCGCCCGCCTGTCTCTGTCGGACACCAACATGTCCTCCCTGTGTGACTGGCAGATGGAGTCGGTTGCCTGCTGTAGTCGCTCCATCAGCCTTTCGGGGGGGACAATGGAAGTGGCCACCCTACCCATGGCCTGAGCCATCATCTCTGATGATGCTGCCTGTTGGGTTGCCATACCGTATATGGATTGCTCCCATGCGGTATTGCCAGGTGGCTGACGGCCACCACGTCGGCAGGCACCACACCTGTCTGGGGCAAGGCGAACTGCGCCTTGCTGTGCCGGCACTGCCTGAGGCTGCAGGACTGCATTCCCCCTCTGATCTGCTGACCCAGGAACAGGATCAGATGTCGCGGAGTGTGACCCTGCATCCGTAACCACCAAAGGCGTACCTGCCAACACTGACATCCACATTGAGGGTTCTAACCCTGGTGCAAGTGGGTCGGACAGAACAGAATCCCTCCCAGGAACACTCATCTGCGACGGCACATAGGTCTCATCATCTGAATCGACACCTGAATACAGCTCGGGGGAGGTGCAGCCAGAGACACCCCTTGAGAGCACGACCTGCAGCAGTTGTGGGTTCTCACCCACCACCACACCACGTCCCTCACTGGTGGTCGGTCGGCCCTCAGACCCCTCCTGTGTCTGCACCATCTCCACAACCCCAGCAGTATCAAGTGCGTCATCCCCTGCAAAGACATAAAAGAAAACAAATGGAAACAAGCATTAGCACTATGGCACACAATTAGGGCTGAGAGGCTACAGAAACAGTACTTGATTGACACATGTCCCACATGACTAAAACCCTCCCATGCATGCACCGTCACTGCGTGTGAAGGGGAGGCAGATGGCACACATTGATGACAACAAGATGGAAGATGAACATATTTGCTGCATGCTGCCTAGCAGTGGCATCACACATTGGCCAGTGATTGGCAGGTCAAATACACATGCCATCACACAGATGGCATGTACCCTAGCCATGAAGTGAAGAGGGAGAGGAGGTCACCAATTGTTCATTCAGTCCATTTTGCTAATGTAATTGATTTTCTCATTGAAATGGTTCAAATATTTAACCTGCAGCTGCCAGTCCAAAATGGTCCTATAGCACAGGGACATGTCTAAACTAATCATGTCCAGGAAACTAAGCCAGTCCACTGTACCATAGCCATGTCAGACATGTTACAATAGGACTGAGAAATCACGAGTAAAAGTGGTGGTATGCAAACAATCTGCCTGAATAAACAGAGGTAAATAAGCAACAATGTTGTGGCAAGATGACACTTCAAGGGCAACTGGCGTGGTGTTGGGCTGGATGTCTAATGTTGGCAGAAGGGATGCTGCTATACCCAAAAGCTGGTGCGCAGAATGTATAGGAAGAGGCACATGGGTGACCCAAACCACTCAGGCACATACACCCTCACCTGGCACCCAAACAGAAGCCCTCCCACACACACCATGCACATGGATGACACACACATGCATGTGCACTCACCGGACAATGCCTCGTAATCTGCCAGTTCTCCCAAGCCTTGGATCTGTTCCTCCGTGACGTAGGTCCCAGCAACCTGCTCATGTGGAGTGAGTTCTAGGTCGTCTGCTGGAGACCCACCTCCAGTCACTAGAGTTGCGGCATGACTTGAGGCCAGCTTATTCTTTGCCCTGCGCTTCAGGTCATTCCAGCGCTTGTAGCATTCATTAGCTGTGCGCCTCACGATTCCAAGGGCACTTATGATGTCCGCAATGGTCTGCCAGTGTGCCTGACGTTGTGCAGGTGTGGTCTTGGATCCTGCAACAATCACCATTTCGCAGTCATGTGCGGACACATACTCTACAAGTGCATTCAGTTCGGCCTCATTGAAGCTGGGCTTCCTTGACGGGCCGGACTGTGTAGCCGTGTCTGGGGCATCAGCCTCTACTGGACGAGCACTCTTCCTCTTCCGCTTGGAAGGTGGTGGGGATCCTGAGTGTCCTACGCCGCTCTGGACACTAGGGGCAGGAGCGTGGGATTGCACACTCAGCATGGGAGTTGGTGCAGGCATTAGCTCAAGTGTGATGGTGTCAGGGGGAATGTCAGCATGATGGACTTGGACTGACACTGTCCTGGCTGGGTGTGTGAGAGGTGGGGTGGATGGAGCCGCAGCTGCCCCTGCAGCCTCCCCAGCCTGCCTACGCGGGGCAGCAGATGACCTAGCTGCCCCTGATCCACGTGGCCTGATGACACCAACGTTCACCGGCGCACGTGGCCTAGACCTGCTGACCTGGAAGTCAGCCATGGAGTCACCCTGTGCCAGGTCTGGTTCCACAGTGGGCTGGTCCAACAAGGGCTGAGCATGGATGGTGTCAGCCACGTTAACCTCAACCGGGGGGGGCATGGGTGTCCCCGACTGCTCCTCCACACATGGGGGACTAGGGGCAACCTGCAAGTCACGGCCACGTCCCCTACCGGATCCACCACGGCCACCACTTGGGGCTCGGCCACCTTTGCCACCCTTACGGCTTGTTCGCCTCCCAGCCATGGCACTGATGTTATTGTGCGTATGGGAGTCGATGTGAAATATTGTCCTGGGCAATTGGGAGTCAAAGGGGTTGGGTACCAGATGGTAGTCGTACCCTAGTGCTCTAGCAAGGCTGTATGTCACCCCTGGGGAAAGATGAGGGGTCACGCAACGCACAGGCACCCCAAAAAAGGGAAGTAAGGTGCACGCAACCCCTCCTAGACCACGTGCGTGGAAAAATAAACCTGCACTACGCTGTAGCACCCAGAAACACAAGAATGAACGTATGCGTGTCACATGCAGCCTAGAATGACCTCTGAAGGGGTACGCGACACACGGGGCAAGCACAGATGTTAAATACGTGCACGACTCACCGTCTGCCAGGAACAAAAGCGTGAAAAATATGCACGTGTGCGCGTTGGCAACACCCCTGCCAAAAGAAGAATTGTACGCTGTCTGAGGAGACAGGACAACAGCAGAAGGGAACGCTGTTTGAGGAAACAGGCCCAGGAAAAAGAGGAAAAGTGAAAAAGCTGTCAGAGGTAACAGGGAGTACGAACTGGAAACGCCGTGAAGTAAATCGCGTGTGAACCGACACGAAGTACAGATTTCACCCACTCGCTCTCCACGAAAAGCACGTACAAGGAAATGGCGTTCTACACGTACCTTTTATACACACGTCACAGACGCGCATATGCGATGAGGCCATTTCCACCAATTACGCGCTTTGACACTCGGACGTGTATCTCTTTTTTTTTACACGTGCCCTTCTCTACGGCCATGCGCGTGATGTCACAGCTGCGCATGGTGGCCTTTGGCCCAATGAAATCGCATATGCGAGCACACGTGGTAAAACTGCACGTCCGAGTGTCATCGCGTGTAATCGGAGGGAAGTGAGCGTACACGCGATTGGCCTGGGTACGTGTATTTCTGGGGTGCGCAGGAAGTTTCACACACGATTGGTGGAAATCCACGTGTGCTCTGACATCACGTGTAATGAGAGAAACACCCACGCGCGTCACGTCACAGATGCGCTTACGCGCTAAGGGCCTTTGGTCCAATGAAATCGCATATGCGTGCTGACGTGCATATGCGCTAAGGGCCTTTCCTCGATTTACACGCAGACGTGCAGGATTTTCACGTGCAAAATCACTCCGTATCAAGCTGGCCACGCGTAAGCACACGGAAGACCACGCTCCTGCCCACAAGGCCGAATTACTGCCCCCCAGAGCCCCGAGCACGCTCCAACCTGCCATCTGCTGCTGCCTGACTGCCTGCTGCCCACGTGCTCTGCCATTTGCTGCCTGCACATCAGCCAGGGGTGCTGTTGCTGTGACCACCCCTGCTGGAACTGAAGACTCCCGACTGGGATTCCATCGCTCCAGAGCCCAGCCCCAGGACCCAGTTGCCCACCCACTCCTGCCTCTGGGGTTGTCATGTCGGGCACTGCAACATCTGGCACCACTGACAACCCAGGGCCAGAGAGGCAGAGGGGCACCAGCTTCAGTGCCAGGGAAGTTGGTGTCCTGGTGGAGCAAGTCCTGGGGCAGTATGATGCCCTCTCCGGAAGTGTGCGCGCTGACAAGGAAGGACGGACTCGGATCTGGACGGACATCGTGACTGCCATCAATGCGGAGGGGGTGGCAGTCCGCGACTTCCAACATGTCAAGAAGCGCTGGGAGGACTTCAGGTCCAGTACCCTGAACAAGGCCCGGCGCCTCTTGAAGGCAGCGGATGCTAAGGGGCGCCGGGGCCACTTGTCGGAAGATCAGATGAGGGTCCTGGAACGCATATCCCCAGCGCTCCACGTCCAGGTCCTTGAGAGGCAGACCCGTCTGGAGTCGAGCGGTAAGTGTACATGCATCATGATTGTAAGCTGTGCGTGTGGTGATGTGCCAGTAGTGTGCCGGTTGCACATATGTTTGTATGGGGCCGAGTATGGGTGGGGGTGCACAGGGCCGTGCGGCTAACATATGCGAGGGCTGTCATGTGTGAGACATGGATGGTGCTTGTGTGTGTAGGCTTGCATGCCAAATGCAGTTGCGTGGGCACACATGTTTGGATGAATGTGTATGTAAGTGGGCATGGTCGTGATGTCACGCATGTATGTTGTTTTCAGCAGCATGTATCAGCACTGTGTACATGTGCATGTGTGTGTATTTGACAAGGGTGCAACAGTGATACAACATGGATGCATGTGACAGCGGGATGTGGAAGCCTGATTGGCAGATGTGACATGGATGCCCATCGGAACACTGCGACAGTTGGTTGAGGTGTACACATGCATGCAAGTGTGGTGGTGTGCGTGCATGTGTAGTGCACTCCCTGTGTTGCATGTGATGTCTGGCTCACCTTTGCCTGCTCATGCTGTTGTATGTGTATGGATGGTGCTGGCAGTTGCGATGTGGCTGTGGTATGGCTCATGTGTGCAAGTTGAAATGACATGTGTGTTGCCGATTGTGATGCCATGTCTGAGGTTTGCCAATGCCACTCATGTGCAACTGTCATGTGTGTATGTGTCCATTGTAAAGTGTCCTGATGCCTGTGTTTCATTTCTCCCTGTCTGCAGCGTCAACTGATGAAGAGGGCGGAGAAGGTGCTGTGGAGCACAGCGGCGGGGATCGCACCGCCAGCCGGAGACGCAAGGCCCGGCTCCCCTCCCAGGTTGTGATCTCGTCGGGGAGTGAGGAGTCCGGTGCCGCGTCCCAGGCCGCAGCTGCCGGGGGGAGGTCCAAGAGGCGGAGGTCGGATTTGGACGCCTCGGCAGCAGAAGGGGCAGCTGGGACCCCACAGGGCCCAACGGGGGAAGATGGCACGGAGTCATCCAGGTTGGTGGGGGGTTTGGTTGAGGAGGAGGCTGTGCAAGCATCATAGACGGGGTCTGGAGGTGGGGATTCCACTGGTGCTAGTGGTGCAGTGCAGGACCAGGGACAGGAGGCAGCACAGGTCGCCGCGGAGGTGCCTGTGTGCAATCCTGTCCCTGATCCTGTCACTGCATCATCTTGCACCAGCAGGGATGCCTACGTCCAGACCCGTTTTCAGGCAGGTGATGAGCTCACGACAACTGGCCTTCCTCTGCCTGCGGACGTGGCTATCCGGGTCCGGGTTGAGCCTGTCCTGACTGGTGTGGCGTTGCGTCAACGGGCCATGCGAGGTGACCTGCAGTCTTTTCATGAGGAGACTGCACGTCATCTCGAATGGCTCATTGACCGCGTCGGCATACTGGGACAGGTCACCCAGGCAGGATTCCTCCGTTTGATGGGGCTTGCTCAGACCCCCTCCTCAACTGAACCCTCTATGCGCCAGTCGTCCTCCGTGCCATCTTCCCACCCATCAGTCACCTGGGTGCCCTGTGGAGCTGCCTCTGACGGTGCGGCCAGGCTGGTGGAGGAGGCATCCCTGCCACAGTCGGGAGTCGGATGTCCAGCAGGGGTGGCCACATCAACGACTGCACCCCAGCCAGCGGAGGATGTGCAGGCAGCAGGAGGCAGTGCACGGGCAGAGGCGCAGCAGCAGCAGCAACGTGGTTGGAGCCATGATGGCTCGGGTCCTTCGACATCGGAGGGGCAGGCATCGGCCGGAGGGCAGGAGGACCCAGGACGGGAAGTGTCTTCCATATGGCAGCGGTTGGGCCACGCCATAGATGCGGAGCGGCAGCGGGCGGAAGAGGCACGGCTCATGATGGTCAGGGCAGAGAACTCCATGCGGAGGGCCCTGAGGCGTGACGAGTGCCTCGAGGCAATCCGCAGGGAGTTTGGGGGGAACATGTGAACGGCCCTGCGGACCCTCGGGGCCATGGAGAAGGAGCGCCTCTGGGACATTGAGCAGGAGTTCGATGATGCCCTGGCCCGGAACATCCGGAAGTGAGCCGTCGGACTAGCCCGCTGCCCTTGTAAATAGTTCTGTAGTTAGTGTTAGGTTTCCTTTGGTTTATAATTTTTTTTGGACCTTTTGGACAATGGCCCACATTTTTGTATATAGTTTAATTTTTTAGGTAGTGTTATTAGATAGGTTTCATTTCTTAGGTTGGGATCATGGACCCTGGATTGTTTATCTGTATATAGTTGAGTTTTGGATTTTCATTTTTTTTTATGATTTCACCATGGAGCAATGGTTTTCGATTTTAATTTTCCATTGGATTAACTTTTGTGGACTGTGACTTTGGACACCTTTCGTTTGCATTATGATTTGTGTTTTTGCATTATTTCACGTACCTGCTGGTTTATTTTAAAAAAAAATTCAATTATTGTTTCTTCATTTTTGATTCAATTTATGTTGCGTTTAATACATATTTTTTCTTCAAACTTCAATGTGTAGTATCATCTCATTGGTTTCATGCATATCATAATATGGGTTTTGACATTCACTGACAACCATTGGGTGTATGTGAGGGACATGTGTTCATTTGCAAACTTGCAATTGTGGTTCTATCATGTTTTTGCCATTTCTAAGTGGGTGGATGCAATACTCGGGTGGGTGTTTGGCATTTGGAGGCTGACCATAAGGGCCAGGGATCTAGATTGTGGTGACATGTTGGCTGGGGGACATGAGTGGGGGCCTGGTGGAGGCTGCCCCTGGTGGCTGGGGGGTGGGGGTGGTGGGAGACATGAGTTGGACATGAGTGGGGGCCTGGTGAAGGCTGCCCCTGGTGGCTGGGGGGTGGGGGTGGTGGGAGACATGAGTGGGGGCCTGGTGGAGGCTGCCCCTGCACTGCTGGGAGGTGGGGGTGATGGGAGACATGAGTGGGGGCCTGGTGGGGGTGATGGGAGACATGAGTGGGGGCCTGGTGGAGGCTGCCCCTGCACTGCTGGGGGGTGGGGGTGGTGGGAGACATGAGTGGGGGCCTGGTGGAGGCTGCCCCTGGTAGCTGGAGGGTGGGGGTGATGGGAGACATGAGTGGGGGCCTGGTGGAGGCTGCCCCTGCACTGCTGGGGGGTGGTGGTGGTGGTAGACATGGGTGGGGGCCTGGTGGAGGCTGCCCCTGGTGGCTGGGGGGTGGGGGTGCAGGGAGCCATGAGTGGGGGCCTGGTGGAGGGTGCCCCTGCACTGCTGGGGGGTGAGGGTGGTGGGAGACATGAGTGGGGGCCTGGTGGAGGCTGCCCCTGCACTGCTGGGGGGTGGGGGTGGTGGGAGACATGAGTGGGGGCCTGGTGGAGGCTGCCCCTGCACTGCTGGGGGGTGGGGGTGATGGGAGACATGAGTGGGGGCCTGGTGGAGGCTGCCCCTGGTGGCTGGGGGGTGGGGGTGCAGGGGGACATGAGTGGGGGCCTGGTGGAGGCTGCCCCTGCACTGCTGGGGGGTGGGGGTGGTGGTAGACATGTGTGGGGGCCTGGTGGAGGCTGCCCCTGGTGGCTGGGGGGTGGGGGTGGTGGGAGACATGAGTGGGGGCCTGGTGGAGGCTGCCCCTGCACTGCTGGTTGGTGGGGTGGTGGGAGACATGAGTGGAGGCCTGGTGGAGGCTGCCCCTGCACTGCTGGGGGGTGGGGGTGATAGGGGACATGAGTGGGGGCCTGGTGGAGGCTGCCCCTGGTGGCTGGGGGGTGGGGGTGATAGGGGACATGAGTGGGGGTCTGGTGCTGGTGGAGGCTGCCCCTGGTGGCTGGGGGGTGGGGGTGATAGGGGACATGAGTGGGGGCCTGGTGGAGGCTGCCCCTGCACTGCTGGGGGTGGGGGTGATGGGAGACATGAGTGGGGGCCTGGTGGAGGCTGCCCCTGCACTGCTGGGGGGTGGGGGTGATAGGGGACATGAGTGGGGGCCTGGTGGAGGCTGCCCCTGGTGGCTGGGGGGTGGGGGTGGTGGGAGACATGAGTGGGGGCCTGGTGGAGGCTGCCCCTGGTGGCTGGGGGGTGGGGGTGGTGGGAGACATGAGTGGGGGCCTGGTGGAGGCTGCCCCTGCACTGCTGGGGGGTGGGGGTGATAGGGGACATGAGTGGGGGCCTGGTGGAGGCTGCCCCTGGTGGCTGGGGGTGGGGGTGGTGGGAGATATGAGTGGGGGCCTGGTGGAGGCTGCCCCTGGTGGCTGGGGGGTGGGGGTGATAGGGGACATGAGTGGGGGCCTGGTGGAGGCTGCCCCTGCACTGCTGGGGGTGGGGGTGATAGGGGACATGAGTGGGGGCCTGGTGGAGGCTGCCCCTGCATTGCTGGGGGGTGGGGGTGATGGGAGACATGAGTGGGGGCCTGGTGGAGAGTGCCCCTGCACTGCTGGGGGGTGGCGGTGATGGGAGACATGAGTGGGGGCCTGGTGGAGCCTCCCCCTGCACTGCTGGGGGGTGGGGGTGATAGGGGACATGAGTGGGGGCCTGGTGGAGGCTGCCCCTGGTGGCTGGGGGGTGGTGGGAGACATGAGTGGGGGCCTGGTGGAGGCTGCCCTGGTGGCTGGGGGGTGGGGGTGCAGGGGGACATGAGTGGGGGCCTGGTGGAGGGTGCCCCTGCACTGCTGGGGGGTGGGGGTGATGGGAGACATGAGTGAGGGCCTGGTGGAGGCTGCCCCTGGTGGCTGGGGGGTGAGGGTGCAGGGGGACATGAGTGGGGGCCTGGTGGAGGCTGCCCCTGCACTGCTGGGGGGTGGGGGTGGTGGTAGACATGTGTGGGGGCCTGGTGGAGGCTGCCCCTGGTGGCTGGGGGTTGGGGGTGATGGGAGACATGAGTGGGGGCCTGGTGGAGGCTGCCCCTGGTGGCTGGAGGGTGGGGGTGCAGGGGGACATGAGTGGGGGCCTGGTGGAGGGTGCCCCTGCACTGCTGGGGGGTGGGGGTGGTGGTAGACATGGGTGGGGGCCTGGTGGAGGCTGCCCCTGGTGGCTGGGGGTGGGAGTGCAGGGGGACATGAGTGGGGGCCTGGTGGAGGGTGCCCCTGCACTGCTGGGGGGTGGGGGTGGTGGGAGACATGAGTGCGGGCCTGGTGGAGGCTGCCCCTAGGGGGTGGGGGGTGGGGGTGATGGGAGACATGAGTGGGGCCTGGTGGAGGCTGCCCCTGTACTGCTGGGGGGTGGGGGTGATAGAGGACATGAGTGGGGGCCTGGTGGAGTCTGCCCCTAGTGGCTGGGGGGTGGGGGTGATGGGAGACATGAGTGGGGGCCTGGTGGAGGCTGCCCCTGGTGGCTGGGGGGGTGGGGGTGGTGGGAGACATGAGTGGGGGCCTGGTGGAGGCTGCCCCTGCACTGCTGGGGGGTGGGGGGTGGGAGACACGAGTGGGGGCCTGGTGGAGGCTGCCCCTGGTGGCTGGGGGGTGGGGGTGGTGGGAGACATGAGTGGGGGTCTGGTGGAGGGTGCCCCTGGTGGCTGGGGGGTGGGGGTGCAGGGGGACATGTGTGGGAGCCTGGTGGAGGCTGCCCCTGCACTGCTGGGGGGTGGGGGTGGTGGGAGACATGAGTGGGGGCCTGGTGGAGGCTGCCCCTGCACTGCTGGGGGGTGGGGGTGGTGGTAGACATGTGTGGGGGCCTGGTGGAGGCTGCCCCTGGTGGCTGGGGGGTGGGGGTGGTGGGAGACATGAGTGGGGGCCTGGTGGAGGCTGCCCCTGGTGGCTGGGGGGTGGGGGTGGTGGGAGACATGAGTGGGGGCCTGGTGGAGACTGCCCCTGCACTGCTGGGGGGTGGGGGTGGTGGGAGACATGAGTGGGGGCCTGGTGGAGACTGCCCCTGCACTGCTGGGGGGTGGGGGTGGTGGGAGACATGAGTGGGGGCCTGGTGGAGGCTGCCCCTGGTAGCTGGGGGGTGGGGGTGATGGGGGACATGAGTGGGGGCCTGGTGGAGGCTGCCCCTGCACTGCTGGGGGGTGGTGGTAGACATGGGTGGGGGCCTGGTGGAGGCTGCCCCTGGGGGCTGGGGGGTGGGGGTGGTCGGAGACATGAGTGGGGGCCTGGTGGAGGCTGCCCCTGCACTGCTGGGGGGTGGGGGTGATAGGGGACATGAGTGGGGGCCTGGTGGAGGCTGCCCTGGTGACTGGGGGGTGGGGGTGCAGGGGGACATGAGTGGGGGCCTGGTAGAGGGTGCCCCTGCACTGCTGGGGGGTGGGGGTGATGGGAGACATGAGTGAGGGCCTGGTGGAGGCTGCCCCTGGTGGCTGGGGGGTGGGGGTGATGGGAGACATGAGTGGGGGCCTGGTGAAGGCTGCCCCTGCACTGCTGGGGGGTGGTGGTGGTGGTAGACATGGGTGGGGGCCTGGTGGAGGCTGCCCCTGGTGGCTGGGGGGTGGGGGTGGTCGGAGACATGAGTGGGGGCCTGGTGGAGGCTGCCCCTGCACTGCTGGGGGGTGGGGGTGATAGGGGACATGAGTGGGGGCCTGGTGGAGGCTGCCCCTGCACTGCTGGGGGGTGGGGGTGATAGGGGACATGAGTGCGGGTCTGGTGGAGGGTGCCCCTGGTGGCTGGGGGGTGGGGGTGCAGGGGGACATGTGTGGGAGCCTGGTGGAGGCTGCCCCTGCACTGCTGGGGGTTGGGGGTGGTGGTTCGACATGAGTGGGGGCCTGGTGGAGGCAGCCCCTGCACTGCTGGGGGGTGGGGGTGGTGGTAGACATGAGTGGGGGCCTGGTGGAGGCTGCCCCTGCACTGCTGGGGGGTGGGGGTGGTGGGAGACATGAGTGGGGGCCTGGTGGAGGCTGCCCCTGCACTGCTGGGGTGTGGGGGTGGGGGTGGTGGTAGACATGTGTGGGGGCCTGGTGGCGGCTGCCCCTGGTGGCTGGGGGGTGGGGGTGCAGGGAGACATGTGTTGGTGATCAGTAGTGCAAGGTGACATGTGGGTTGGCTGGTGGGCATGGCCATGGTGGATGGGTTGCCTGTGGGACATGAGCAGGGGTGCAGGGTAGTCCCCTGTGGTGTGGGCTGCCTGCAGGGGCCGTGGAGGGTGCAGAGGGAACACCTGGGAGGACCCACATGGCCAAATCACGTGTAGCATTCCCCGGCACCACCGAAATACACGTACCCTGCTGAAATCGCGTGTGAATCTTCCCGCACACCTCGGAATACACGTACCCAGGCCAATCGCGTGTGGAACTTCCCGCGCACCCCGTAGTACACGTACCCAGGCCAATCGCGTGTGGAACATCCCGCGCACCCCGAAGTACACGTACCCAGGACAATCGCGTGTGGAACTTCCCGCGCACCCAGGAACACACGCACACGCTATTTTTCACACAGCGGGTGTCCGTGTTTGTCGGTACCCTTTTGCACCTCATTTGTCCTAGAGGGCCACTGTATGGCCCATTCATCATGGCTGTATATGGGTGCTTTTTGTTAGCGCACATTTTGGCGCACATTTTTTTCAGTCGCAGGCCTGCTTTCTTGTGGCGTACTTGTTTGGCCCTGTGCGCGTCTTTGACCGTGCGCGGGTTTGCCCTATTCGATTCCATGAATACGGGTTGTAGGCGAGCGTGTGGGCGTTCCGCGCACTTGCCTCCTGTACTTCCCCCGTGACGCCCATATTTTCACACGTTGTTCCCCATTCCGAGTGTTACGCCCCGTGTTCCGCCTACTTTTGTGATGTGCTCCGCGCTATGTGCGATTTCGCAGTGGCCGTGGCGCACGCTGTTGGATGACCTGTGCGCCGGCGTGCGCTGCGCACATTTTTAGCGCACATCCAATGTTTTTCTTGCGCACGGACTTCCATGAATCGATGTGCGCTGGTTTCCCTGCGATTTTCGCACTTGCACTGCGATTTTCGCACTTGCACTGCGATTTTCGCACTTTTACTGCGAATCTCACGTTTTGGCACCTCTGCGTGGGAATTTTCGGCGCACATTATTTCCATGAATCGACCCCTTAATCTAATCTAGTATGTAAGTCCTGGGGGGCTGCATAATGTGAATATATCCCGGGGCCTGAGGGTGGAGGCTGCGCTACACATCCACCAAACCAAAGGATGCAACTAATGTATTGAATGCCTTAGCTGGTGGGGCCGGGTGTGTGTATTTAGTGTCTGATCTGTCAAGTCTACGATCACATGTACAATTGAAACCCCCTCCGCAAATCATGGTACAGTGCCTATAAGGGCCCACCTTGGGGTATAAGGAATGGAAGAACTCCCCTGTGTCATGATTCTGGGGCGTAAGTGTTGATGAAGCACAATTTACGCTTCTTTAAGAAGCCATGTACCAGGGCCATCCTACCTTCATTGTCTGTTACCATTTGAAGGACGTGGAAGGGCACTGATGGGGCAATCCATATGAGTACCCCTCTAGCATACGCTGAATAGGGCGAACCTATCATGCTACTGCACCATTTTGAAGGAAGGACTTTGTGTTTTCCTAGTGTTGTGTGTTTACTGTAGGAGGGCTACAACCACCACAGCGTAAATAGTTATTATGCGGTTTCTCTTGATGTAATTATTCAAGCCCCTGACATTCCAGGTTATCACTCTGAGATCCCCTGCCATTCAACCAATTCCTATTAAGCACCCTGCGTCTGTCTCTTGTATCTTTAACATCACTTGTGGCTGTGTCGGCTGACCCCAAACATTTTCTCAAATCCCCAACTGCCCTCCCTACTCCAACTTCCCCAACAGTTGCCCAGCTATGTTCCCCATACTCAGGCATCCCTGCTTCACACTTCCACACCGACCAAACCTGTCCTTCGATACCGGTTGTGCAGCAGGCGTATGCGTAACTACTACTTTCCAAACCACATTTTTATCGTGGGTAGAGGGCTCTTCCCCAGCAGGACCTCCCCTGTGTTCTTGGGGTGTGTGCAGTGTTAGTTCCCGCGTTTCATAGCATCGCAAGCCTAACGTTCCAGGGTTAGCCAGTGTCGTTGCTCTTATACAGGTCCCTACTCCCCATGATTCGGGCACGCCCCGAGTGAGCTTCGAGGCCGGTAGGTTACTTACTTGTAGCGTCGTACATTTTCTCCTAAGCTCTCGACTGCAGATGCTCTCCATCTATCCAGTTGTGGGCTTCATCTGGGGTACCGAAAAAAATAACTCGCCTATTGTGCATAATTTTGAGCTTTGCCAGGTGCAACAGCATATATTTTAGAGTGGATATGCAGAGTGTTCTCTTAACAGAGGTAAATTGCATTCTGGATTCTTGTACGTAGAGGGTGTAGTCAGGGTACACCGTGATTTTTGCTGACGCTCTATGTATGGTGCCCCCTGACCTAAAATAGTCCAGGATATTTTCTGATCTTTATAGTCCAGGATCTTCGCGATTATGGGACCCATGGGCGCCCGTGGAGACTTACGAGTGAATGACCTATGAGTCTGTTCGACTGTGGAACCCTGTGTCAGGCACCCAGGGCCTACCTCCTGCAGTAGCATATTTTCTATAAAGTTTGTAGGGTTTGCTCCCTCTTCATCTTCTGGAAGGACTATAATCCTAATATTGTTCCTCCCGGCCCTTCCTTCCGCATCTTCCACGCTCCCTTCCAGATTCTTTATTTGCTACTGCATTAATGATGACATTTTCATAAAGTCTTGGAGCTGTGTTGTGTTTGTACCCATCTGCTTCTCCAATGCCCCGGTTCTTTCTGTCAGTGCTCTTACGTCCTGCCTCAGGAGGTTAACATTCAAACTGATAGTGTCCATTTTATATTCTAATGAGGCCTTTAGGTCTGCAATGGCTTCCAGGACCTGTTGGTCACCTCCTGCTTGTTACATAATGCTAGTCTGCGATTTTGTGGCTAATTGGATTTGTGTTGTTGCTCCTCCTGCTTTCGTAAAGTTGTCTGATGTGGGCTGTTTAGATTTGTTTCTCAGTGCCTTGGACGACGTGTGGGGCAAGGAGAGACTGCTGGGTCTATTCCGGCTATTAGTATTTCTGCACCGTTGATGGTGTATCTGTAGGCACAGCCTCCTGGATAAACTTTGACTGTACTGTTGGGCTGCGTGTGGCGTTGTTCTGTAAGACTTCTTATGTTTGTTGTGCTACTCATAGCTTATTGTCCACTCTGGGACTCTTGGCGCTATATCCACCTCCACCCTGTGCTTATGGCACTATTAATCTTCCGTTCCTCCCCACATGGCTACTCAGGCATGTGCGCAGCAACTCTCCCAGTCTTTCTGGCACTGTTTGTGATGCTCTTGCGTATACCGTAATGTCTCACTGTAAGGGGGACAAGGATCCCGTTACTGCAGCACCCTTGGGCCATCTGATCTGATCCAGCGAGCCCGACAGTGAAAACGTAGTGCCTTGTCTCACAGGGTAGAAGGGGCTGCGCACTCACGCTTAGCAGCTGCCTGCACAGTCGCACGTACCTCTCAGCGCATCTACTTGTTGGAGCTCCACCATATAAGGCGTCCACTGCCGACTCCTTCTTGTTCCAGCGCAGGTTCTGTGCACTCCGGTGCTCACCTCCAGGTCCAAGGCTTTCTGCACTCCCTGTGTACTTTCCTTAATTGCCATGTTCTTTGGGGTTGACACTCCTCCGAAAGCCCTCAGCTTCACTGCAGTTCGTCCGATCTCACTGGTGCTGGTCCGGGTGGTGTGTCGTCTCGGTATTCTGCCTCACTGCTGCGTGCAGGGGCTCATTTCAGTGCTTCCTAGCACACTGGCCAGCCACCATCTTGTCTTTTGGCCTCGCGACACCATTCCGCATCAACCACCCAGCCCAGGCAGCCTCACTGTGCACCCCAACCAATTTTCTTTGCAGCAATTCACGCCGCAGTGCCTCTACACCACTAGGCTCATGCAGCTTGGGTTTCAGTACTAGCTCCAAAGCGTCTTTATGGCCAGGATACGGACGAATCACACGGGAGCTGTAGGAATCACGTCCTCACAGCATGGCAGTTGGCCACGCCCTCCCGCTCATCTCTCCAATCCTTCTCCATCACATCTCGATTCCATTACCATCACCCTTTCCATATTCCGCACCCTAGCATCTTTCGTCCGCACTGTATGCTTGAACACCTCAATAGGTTTAGACCATTGACAACCATCACCAGGCAACGCACTTGGCAACTTTATTCTGATTCAACCTCCCAGCTGAGGAACCTTGCATCTTCTATACTGCCTGTTATACTGGGTAGCTTTGTTCTTCAATTGACGATCTCTGATCCCCCCTTCAACACCACTCAACTTCACTTCCCTTCCTGACACATCCCCCATCTAGCCAGGAAAGAGCCTGGTTGTAACCTCTCTCCCTCTACTGTGTTCGAACAGAGAAATGCCTTTGGTGCAGTGTGGGGTAACAATTGTTCTCCTAACCACATCTTTCCATCTTTCAATTCCTTTCCATTGGATCATGCCCACCTTCCTTAATAATTCTATTATATCTCTCCCCAATACCATTTGTTTGTGGATGATATATGGCACTTGGTTTATGGACAATGGCTCTCTTCTCGAAATACAATTCCATTTCTTTTGATTTTAATTGTGTACCATTATCGGTGAGAACTACACCCGAGTAGCCCTCACGCTCACACTATTCTTCCAAAAAATCAGTAATTTTTATCAGGACATGAGGTGTTATCTTCACCTGCACCCATCTTGTCAAAACATCCACGACCATTATACAATATGCATGACCGCCATCACTCCACACCGGTCCCAGCACATCCATCAGCCACTTCTCCCTGGTCTTTCTGGTAAATCCATTAAAGCCATGGGACACCTCTCACTCACACACCTTATCACTATTAGCACAAAGGACACAGTCCTGTACTTTCTTTAGCTGTGTATCGCACGCCGGCCACCAGTAACTGTTCCTTATCATATGCTTTGTCTTCACAATCCCTTGATGGCTCTCATGACCAAGACGTATTATTTTCTCCTTCAAACCCTCTGTGGGTACCAGTTTGTCCCCCTCATAAGAATGCCATCACACAAATGTTGTTCGTCTCAAGTTCCATAAGCCTTCAACACCTGCTTCTCTCGTGTCTTTACTCAATCGTCCTTCCAAAAAATCTTCAATTATAGTTTGTATTTTGTCGTCTTTCACCATTTCATTATGCCATTCCTGTTTGGAAATCGGAGATTCCCACACTTCACAAATTGTCTCTTGCTCCTCATCATCATTTTCCGCTTCCACACTGTTAGTCGTACGTGACAGTCAGCAATGTAATTCCTTACTCCTGGAATATATAGCATTCTGAAATTAAACTCTTGCAATCTGGACACTCACCTTTGTATTCTTCCTGATAACTTGTCTAATTCTTTAGTTGAAAATATCTCGACCAACGGTTTGTGGTCAGTGTGTAGTTTAGATTTTGTGCCCCATACAAAAATCCTGAACTTTTCAGTAGCCAATTTCACCACCAGAGCTTCTTTTTCAATGGGTGCGTAGGCTTTCTCTGGCCCCTTCAATAATCGTGAGGTAAATGCTATCACATACTTCTTCTTGTCCTCAATTTGCGAAAGTACAGCACCTAACCCCACATTACTGGCATCTATGGAAAGTAAAATCTGTCATCCCCTCTTATAATTGTGCAATGCTGGTGCCTTCGCCAAAGCTTGCTTAATATATAGGAACTCTTCCTCATAGTTCACACTCCATACAAATTGCACATTGGATCTTAATAAACTCCTTAAGTAGTTTGTGTGATCAGCAAATCCCTTAATCAACTTAGAATAATATTCAGCCAATCCTAAAAATGTTCTCAGCTGATCGTTACCATTGGGCGTGGCCATTTGCTCTATGGCACGAAATAGTTTATTTTTTGGTGAAATACCATGGGCCTCATTACAAGGTTGGCGGTAAGGCAAAAACGATGCCGGTATGGTAGCATCGTTTACCGCTCCGGTGTATTCTGACCCGGCAACCCGGTATTAACGGCACCCTAAATAACGGTGACGCTAATAGCGGCATGGGCGCGTACATGCGCCCCTTCGGGGAGCAAATACCGGCATGCCGGTAATAGGGGGACATCCCAACCCATGCAGACATGCAAATACCGGCATCACGAAGCCGGTAATCACGGGCTGCACGATGCCGGCCATACAGGCATCGCGGACCACCCGCAAACAGCAATCAGCATACAAGGCAACTGCCACAGGTGCACACAATCCCCACAGGTGGAATCAATGGAGGCTGGACCAGTATAAAATGAGCACACCCACACACCACACCCCTTCCAACACCAAAATGCTACCACTAGCTGTTGCAATCATGGTGCTGGAGGACATGCCCATTCTGCTACAACTACAGAAACAACAACAACTACAGCAGCAACAGCAGGCAGCACAGAGGAGACGCAGGAGGAGAAGGAGGGTGAGACAGGCCCAGCACTTACCACCAGCGCAGCCAGCATTGCCTCGTAGGCAACCACCAATCCCTCGCACCAGACCCAGCCCTTTTAACCTAACCCCTGAGCAGATCCACACCCGGTACTGGTTGGACCGTGACACCATCACCAACATAGTGGACATGATACAGAACGAGATTGCCAGCCTCATAGAAATACGCACTGCCATCCCCCTGCTACTAAAGGTGGTGTCTGTGCTACACTTCCTGGCCACAGGCACCTACCAACACACAGTGGGCCAGCTGCATGGCATTTCACAGCCACTATTTTCACGCATGTTGAACCAAGTGCTGGATGCCCTCCTGAAGCACGCAACCAGCACTGGCAGGCATGCCCAATTGTGTTGGTGCCCTCAACTGCACCCATGTGGAATTGGTAGTCCCCCATGCCATAGAGGCGGTGTACCGCAATCGCAAGCAATACCACTCCATCTATGTGCAAATGGTATGTGACTCCAGCAAGATCATCACACATTGCTGCGCCCGATTTCCCGGATGAACACATGATGCCATGGTACTGCGTAACTCCACGCTACCCTGTCACATGGAGCGCCATGCTGGACCACGTGCCTGGCTGCTTGGTGAGTTGCACAACTGTCCCATGGCAGTTCTTTGGGGTACTGACGTGTAGGGATGCATAAGGGGGGCATACTGCACCTGGGTGGGAAAGGGGGGGGGCATACTGCACCTGGGTGGCAATAGCCGGTGATTGGAGAATGCATGCAGAGCTAAACACTCCTGACCTGAACCGGCCAAACGGAACATGACACATTACTGGGCCACGTATCACAAATAATGCATATCGATGACAACAAGTAAGAGGCACAACCAGACCACCATGGTGATGGCAAGCAATGCATGAATGAACAGGATGGCAACTGTGGCAATGTGGTCAGTGTGACCATGCATAGTGAAGAATGAACAGCATGAATTGGAGGCTAAACATTGTTGCACTACCACAGCACATCTGCCACAGCATGCATGATTACACCCTGCATCATCTATTGAACGCCATTCAGACTACCACACCTCATAGCAGTTTAGAATGCATCTAGGTGACAATTTTGCATACGTACAGGGACATGTGCATGTCCACACCAAATAGCTGCCGCATGACTGTGCTTCCTGAAGGTGCCAACTCAGAGTGACACACACCTATTTGTATTTGCTTGCAGGTGACGGAAGATATCCCTTGAGGCCGTGGCAACTTACCCCTGTGCGGAACCCGCAGAACAGCCATGACGAGGAGTACATTTGTGTGCACACCCGCACCCGTGTGGTGATAGAGCAGACCTTTGGCCTGTTGAAGGTGCATTTCGGCTGCCTAAGCAGGTCTGGTGGGGCACTCCTATATAGGCCTGAGAAGGTGGCAAAGATCACCATGGCCTGTGTCATGCTGCACAACATGTGCGTCCGGAAAAATTTACCACTGCCACCTGACATTGACATGCATGCCCCGGTTGAGGATGATGATGATGGAGACGGAGGTGAAGTAGCCCCCCTGCTAGTACATGATGTATGGGATGGCCATGCAGTATGCCAAGCACAGATTCATGAATACTCCTGACCCACAGGGACTATGAAAGACATGTGTCAGTCAGACACTGGGCCAATGTGGACATGCACACAGGGAATGTTGGGAGTTGGGAACTGAACACCGTAACACATTAAATGGATGCACACGAAAATAAGAATGTCCAGCCATGGATTTTTCTTATCACGTGTGTATTATTTACAACAGCAAAAATGTGCCCACTCCCCCCTCCCTAACCCCCCAACAAACTCCCAGACCCCCCCAACAAACTCCAAAACCACCCCAACCAACAGCAATACCCCCAATAGACTCCACAAGATGCACCCCTTCACCCCCAACCTTGTGTCCCACTCCCATTGTCCACCCACACTACTTCCGGGACTTCTTCCTGTACGGAGATGGCATTTGAGTGTGCCTTGCACTCCTACGTGTCTGGCGCACTGGGCTGGTGGGGACAGATGAAGCTGGTGTGGAGGTAGTAGGTGAGTCGCTGGCAGGTTCCACACCTCCTGCAAGCCGTGGCCGCTGCATATGGAGCAGCTTTGAAGTCAGCACCTGTGTCACCGCCCCCAGCCGAGCCGATGCATTAACAGCAGCGGTTGTGTTGGCTTCGATGGCTGCTGTGGTCCCCGCAATTGCTGTGGCAATACCCCACCTGGTTTCCTCCCCGTCCGCTATGTACTGGTGGAGTAGGTCTAACATGGTCTCCTGTTGGGCCTCCACCATCGACAATCGTGTCTCCAGGGTTTTGCAGGGAGCTGGAGTGGTGGGTTGTGCAGTCACGTGGACGCCATTTTCGGGACTGTACTCCTCAGAGGTGGGTAGGTCACAGTCACGGAGGCAGGGATCAGCTTCACTGCAGGTGGGTGACTGCAGGTGTTGGGGTGAGGGGGTAGGCACAGGGCTCTGGGTGGCCGGGCATGTCACCTCGGTGTCTCCCTCAGGCTCCATACTGGCATTCAAGTCTTCCCCAGTGGAGGCGGTTGCTTCCAGGAACTTCCCTTGGACAGGTGTGGGTGTGGCCTGCTGGGTCAATTGTGTGTCAGGCACACTGGCAGCAGGTGTTGCTGGCTGTGTCCCAGCTCTCACAGGCACACTGGTAGTGGCTGTGGCCTGCTTGCCTCCAGCGGAGGTGGTGGTGGTTGCCCTCTTCTTAGGGTGTGAGGTGGATGCCCTTGCGGTGGTCTCCTGGGTTGCTTCTTCCTCATCGGTGCCTGGGGGGTAGAAGAGATGCAGGGCATCAGTGATGGTGTGACAGGGCAGAGGCATAAGATGGTGCTGTTCATTATTCATTTGATCATGCATTCATGTCTTACAGGTGTCACGCAGGGTATTCAGAGGGGGCATGTTAGCATTCACTGCATGGCAGGTGGCATGCCGTTGATTTGGGGTTTGTGAGATGTATCACATGGGCAAGGTCCAGGTGTGTTGGCTGTGTGTTGGTTATGGGATTGGCACTCAGCATGCCTTTCAGTGTGGCATCGTTTGGCCCGCCATCTGGACTTGGATATGGTCATGTCGGTGTTGGGACATGCATTGCCTTGCCTAGACTCTCTACCACTTCACTTGTGCTATGTCATGGTCTCCCCTACAGGGATCTGCAGGGTCATTCACCTCCTTCCGCGGTTGATGCCGCACCCGTCTCCATCTCGCATAATCCCTCAATGGACTCAGGACTGATGAATCTGCTAGCCGTCTCCTCCCATGGCATCAATTTGGCAGGGGGGTGGGCACCCCCGCCTGTGGACATGGCCTCCCTCCGATTGCTGGCCATGATATTGCGTACCCTCAACCGGAGGTCATCCCACCGCTTACTGCGCACACTGCGTGGGGTGGTACCTACGGCTGATACCTCGTGGGCTACCTACTGCCAGATTTGCCTCTTTTGTTGCTGCACCTCCCGCTTCTTGTCGTGGGATTGGATTATGTCTGCATGTGCAGCTAGAGTGTCTGCTAACATGGTCAGCTCTGCGTCTGAGTAACGCTGTTTCCGCAGCCGGGGGGTGGTCTTCCTGGTAGCCTTTGACATTCTCTATAGTTTTCCACTGTGCTCTCCAGTTATCGACTAGTGGTTCGGGAGTATTGCAATGGATTATGGTTTTAAAGATGGCCGCCGTCCATTTCCCGTTCCTGCGCGATGACATTATTTCCGGTGATGCCGCTATCAGGGAGTTGAAGGGCCTTTAGCGGCATGCCGGTATTTCCATTACCGGCATGGGGGTTCGCGCGTGCTCGCGCACTCATAATCATCCGCTATTAGTGGGTTCATACGAGCACGGCCCCCCTCTTACCGGCATGCCAGTAATTAACCCGTTTTTACCGGGCTACTCGTAATGAGGCCCCATGTCTGGAAATCACGTGACCCAAATACTCAATTTCTTTCCTGTTAATTTTCGACTTTTCCTTGCTAAGTGTCATTCCTACTTTACACATTTTTGTTGACTTTCTCTAAACTTCTATCATGCTCCTCTTTCTTATCGGCATAGATCAAGACCTCATCCTGGAAAAATGTCACACATTTTCCATCAAATATTCCATACATAACTTTCAGAAACACAGAGGAGGCTGAAATGAGGCCAAATGGCACCCTGCTACATTGAAACAACCCCTATGGCGTGATAAATGCTTTAAGATGACGAGAATCTTTGTGAAATGTTATTTGATGGTAAGCCGAGGTGAAGTCAAGCGTCGAAAAATATTTAGCAGGTCCCATTGTAGAAATCAACTCTTGAATAGTGGGTATAGGAAACTGTTCAGGTATGACACATTTGTTTAATTGACAGAGATCCACACTTACTCTGAACTTACCTAAAGGTTTCCTTACTACCACCAGGTGTGTTAGGCAGAATGATGTGCAGTACCCTTTGGGAACACCACACACAATTAAGACTACAAGTGACAGTACAAATTCACCTTTGGTACAAGCCTGTACTACACAGTAAAGTGGTAGCGATGGCTGAGCAGCCAGATTTATCTCAAGAGTAAGTGAGCAGTATCAATAGTTACACAAAGGACAGCAATTACTATGATTCAAACAGACACTGACTCAAGGTTTCTGAGTAAAAGAATATACATTTATTTACATTTCAGTTGTATAACATTTCACTAAAGTAAAGCAGTTGAAAAATCACACTATTAATACACTACACCACACCCAATACATTCTGGACAAGTTAGGCTCAAAATGAATTGTGAGTAAAATGGCACTCCAGCAATTTAAAAGGGATGGAAAGACAAAGTTAGGCAGAAATTGAGTAACACCAACAAGTAAGTAAACAGGACAATCTAGAAAAAGGAACTACAGTGAGGAAATCAGATTCAAACAGGGCCTGGCCCAAAGTCAATGGGTCAGAGTATTTTGCTCAAGATCACACAGTTCAGGGTAGTTTGCGGTTAAGTCTTTGCCAAGAGTTCCGGATGAAGTTGGTTGGCAGAAAAGTTAGTTTAAAGAATGGAGAAGGACACGCCCTCGGATTGGCAAAAGGTTTCACGTACTTTCACCGCGGCTGGACGAAACGAACAACCGGATTTGAACAGTACCTTAAATGGAGAAGAAGGCTGTAGCTGAGGCGAACGTTCCTCGCACGTCCTGCAGGCTCACGGTTCCTGAAGCGACTGTCAGACTGACACGAAGTAGGAAGACTGGAGGGACGTGCACTGCCCAGGGAAGAAACCAGCAGCAGAGCAAAGCAACGAATAAAAGGTGCTTTCCTTAAAACGCAAGCAGGGTCCGTTCCTCCTGGCTATCCGGTTCACTGTAGCTCTGTACAGCAAATTTGACCAGAGTAGGGAGCCGAGCTTGGAGTTTGGGTGAACTGGTTGGTCCCACCAGCTCAAGGGGAGAAGATTCCTTGCAGATCTTCCCTGTCGTTGGAGTATGAAGATTCAGACCTGCAGCAGGGCTTCACCGGGCGTTTCAGTCATTGTAGGGGTCCTCTTCTGTCAGCTCCTCTTCGGTTCTCTCGTTCCAGTCGCGACTTTGCCTTTCCAGCCCCAGAGACCTGATTTTTATGCAGTTTTCCCCCATTCACACAGCTTTCAATCACACAGCAGGGTGGCTGTCCCACCGGGACAGTCACCACAGCCAATCAGATCAGAGTGCGACATCAGTCTCCAAGGAGACCCTGTGCAGGGAGTCCTAAACCCCTCCCTCACATCCTGTCCCCCCCAGACATACAGGCACCTAACGAGGGCTTCTGAGTAGAAGCCCGCGAAAGGTCAGTGAATAAAGGAACCAAACCTGGTTTGGCACGCAGAGTAAAACACGAGAAAGACTTTTACAAAAAGAAATGGTGAATAAACCCAGCCGGAACCGTATAAAAACGTATATGGTCTAGCGGGTTTAAGTTCGAGGCTACCAAGATTACCTAAATAGTACCAGGGTTATTTAAGATAACCGCGGTAGGAAAAATAGGGTAGTTACCACTGCCACCAGCCAAGTCATAATGAAAAGTGAGCGAAACAATGCTCCATTTGTACTGGGTCTATGAGTTTTAAAGAGACTAATAAAGTAAATGGCAACTTTACATGTTTCTGGGACTCAGTAGTCAGTCCCAGAAAAATGGAGTCGGAGTTGGGAAGTCTAAAAGACAACCCTGTGTCACTGCACTGAAGGTGCTGTGTAACACACGGTAAAAAGATGATGCTTATGGAGTAGGGGAGGCTCCACAGTCTATTAACACAAGAAAATGTTCAACACACACAGCAAAACACATGTAAGAGTGGGAAAAAAGGCTCACACTCTTACCAGGTGAAACTAATAAATCCTAGAAATCCAGCAAAGCTGCTGTGGGACTCCATAGGTAAGGGAAATTAGCCATCCTGGAGAATTCGCCCTAACAAGGGGTGACACCCATTCCGAGGCATTGATACGTTCTAAAATACCTTGCTTCTCTAATTCTTTTAGTTAATCTTTTACTTCACTTCTCATTGGTAACGGTAAGATGCATCGTTTTTGTGCAACAGGTTTGAACCCATCCTTCAATACAGTAGGATGCGTGAACCCCTTTAGGCATCCGATTCCTTCCTTGAATGCCTCATATTCTGTTATGCTCTTGTGCTGTTCCACATCTTAAATTGCAAATACTGCTTCATCAGCATTCGGATCCAGGCGTACATTCAGGAGTCCTTGATGTGTCCTTCAGCATGTCTCCCTTTGAAATCTGGTTTCACTTTGAATCAGCCAAGTAAATCATTCTTTACCCCTCCATATGCTCTGGGTTTTATTTCAACCTCTTGTAAACATTTAGGGCTGATTCTCCTCCACACCCTTTCCGGGATGAGAGTGTATTTAGCACCTGAGTCAGCCATCATGGTGATTGGAGCGTCATTAACTTGTCCAATTGTCATTGGCTTGTCCGTTGTATCTTCTCCATCTCCTACAGCAGATATACATTATTCTCCTTCATCACTTTCTTAATCCCCAATCCAATTGGCAGAATTTTTGTTTCTACAATTTGTCACTATGTGATCTTTGCCTTTGCAAATCCTACATATCATCCTTAATGCTGGGCATTTTAGACTGTTGGCTAGATTGGAGTGGCTGTTACACCTATAGCAGGTTCTAACCATTCTTTGTCCTCTTATGTATTGTCCTCAGCCACGTCCCTTTGTGTCCGATATTCTTCCAGAGCCCCTATTCATTGCCCCTCTGCTCTCGCCGTTATATCTGAAACCTCTGTTATCGTTACTCCATCTTCTTATTCCACCTTGGCCACTCATCAACGCTATGGAATCATTACATGGCTGCAGGGTAGCTGCAGGTGTGGGCTTAACAGCAGTCACTTTTATTCTGTCCTCTAAAGTCGTTGCACACTTTTCCGTATGGTCAATCTCTTTGGCCACCCTCAACACTGTTTCCAGTGGTGGCTCATCCTCAGCCCGCAGCCTTTCTGTTCCTTTGCTTCTTCTGCACTCTGACATAAATTGGTCCCTAAGTCTCTCATCCAACTGTTGATTAAATCTGCAAGTTCTTGCTAGTTTGTGTAATGCAGTGATATATTGTTCAACACTCTCTCCCTCTTTTTGAGTGCATTTACCAAACGTGTACCGCTCTAGACTTGTGCTCAGTTTCTTCTCATAATGATTATTCATTTTCTTCATGGCTTTTTCGTATTCGTTCATATCCTGACCCTCATCAGTGCTTAGGTCCGGTAGATGCTCAAATTATTCCTGGCCAGCTGACCCTAGACAGTGGAAAATAAAGATTTCTCTACTCAAAGATCTTTAGCCATCTTTTCCAGGTTATGGATGGCTCAATAGCCTCTGGTAGGAACATGGTAGGCGGGGAAACGCTGTGCATGGCCATACCTCCACCACCTCTGTGAGTAGCTGTGGTGCTATACTATCTGTTTAGCTTTTGACCAGTTCACATATACAACATTCTATTCATTGCACTGCATTGAATTTATTGTCTTTTTCTCTGTTAACAAGTCTCCCAAGTAAAAATTCTTAAATTCTTTTTCTTTTACTGGGACGAGGAGGATTGTATTTAGAACAAATATAAATCAGCATAATGTTGCCTGGTCCTTGAAAATGGCCGCACATCACGTGACACATGGGCTAGGTGCTTTCTTTGAATGCTTCCTGACTTCTTTTCTTTGTTTTTATTTTATGAGCAGGATGCAACGGAGCACCGTTGCCCGTAACTGTCGGCACAGTTGCGAGCACACCCATTTATCAATGTCGCTCCGTCCCGATCACATTATTTCTGTTGCAGCCATCGCCGTTTAGCAGCTGGCTGCACACTGGTCTATTTAGGCAAGGCAGGGCTCGCTCCTTCCTCGTCGCCACCTGAAGTACGCGTTCTGGAGACGGTAAGAGAGATTGTACCTATTTTATTAATATGGGTTTGTGTGGGATGGTGCGAGCCCCGCTCTCCAGCCATACCAACGGTCCTCTGTCCTCTCCCACGCGCTCTCTTCCTTGAGCTAGTTCCACTTACATCGCGTCATGGTTCCATGACACAATGTAACCCAACACTGGAGGTATGTGCAATAAGCATATCTGTCGTACTCAGGCTTTTGAGTTGTCTTGGGACCATGGACCTTAGCCTTGCTACTTTGATCCCAGGTGAGTATAGGCCCCTCTGCCTTTCAGTCGAAGGTAACTACTTCTGGCTTTGGGTTAAGATATTTCTTTCCATTCTGTGCTTCAGCTATGGCTCCTGGAGCAGCCTATCATAAACTGACCAAGTATCACACATAGGCCAGATGTGTTTCCCAAAACCTACTTTATAAAGGCAAACTAAAGCAGTAACTCAAACCTGTCATAATGGATTCTCTCTTTTTCAGTCCACAAGCAAAGCCTCAGTCTCTGGTAATCTCATTGGCAATGTTCTTGGGCAACAAGCATATGGTGAGAGGGGAGTCCTCCTTACGGGGCTCTATTGTGCACTGAAGCCTGATTGTTACTTCTGTAGTTGGTGTCATGCTGGACCTAGCCTGAAACTAAACCAGAGGAAGAGAGCAGTCCACCACAAGTATTTATTATTTAGTGTTTATTTTATTTGGATAGCGCACCAGGCCCCGGCGGCAACCGGTCGCCTCACTTAGTTACAACATGATAAGGCAGGCAGAGCAATAATTACAGAAGTTACAGAAATATAATAACAGTAGGCAGGCAGAGCAAATTATTATTTACAATGTTACAGATATATACAAGGCACATCATAGCTAGAGGTCTTTGGCGGACAGCCAAGCTTTCGTTAAGTGTTTGAATCTAAGGAAAGAAGGCTCTGCTCTTAGCGCATTCGGGAGCGTGTTCCATAATTTGGCTGCCATTACAGGGAAGCTGGTTCCACCTGATCTTTGAAGGTTGAAACGTGGAATAACAAGGCAGTTGGTCTGAGACATTCTATGGGGTCTGATAGAGTTGTGAAGGGCAAATTTGTTGGCCAAGTAGCAAGGTGCTTTGTTGTAGAGGTATTTGTGAGTGAGGGCGAGAGTTTTAAGAGAGATATGGTGTGGGACTGAGAGACAACATATGTTGCGTCTGGTGTCAGAAATGTGTTGGCGCCTGGAGATATTAAGGGCTGCTCTAATAGCATTATTTTGGACAATTTGTAACTTATTTAAGTTGCAGCGGTTGGTGCCCAGTTAGAGTGCATTACAATAATCAATTTTGGGTAGCACAAGAGTCCTGGCGAGTGTGACGCAATTGGATGAGGAGAGAAAAGGGCGGCTAGCTGTGATAAGCTTGCAGGTATATGCAGCTGCGCGGGAGACTGCATTGGTTTGTCTAGCCAAGGATAGAGTAGAGTCAATATAAATCCCCAGAGTTTTGGTGTCCTTGGCAGTTGGGGTAGTATTGCCATCAATGGTAAAGGAATTGAATGCAGGGTCAAGTTTGGTAAGTTTTAGAGGTGAGCCAAGAATGAGGAGCTCTGTCTTTTCATCCTTTAGACAGAGTCCGAGTTGCGCCATCCAGGCTTGGATGACTTGGTAGATGGCATTAACGGAGCGGGAGTCAGCTGAGTAGTCGCCTGAGATTGGGATTAGTATCTGGGTGTCATCAGCATAATTGGTGTAGGTGACACCCAGATAGTCCAAGATATCGAATAGAGGTTTTGTGAACACGTTATACAATGTGGGGGAAACACAAGAACCTTGCGGCACACCACAGGTGAAGGCTGGGCAGCTGCTAGTGGAGAAAAGACACGCATTGATCTATTGTCCAAGAAGGAGCTAATTCCGGCTGTGGCTTTGTCGGAGAAGTGTGCAGCTGATTTGAGGTGATGACATAATATTTGGTGATTGACGAGATCAAAGGCCGCAGAGAGGTCAAGGAGGAGTAGAAGAGCAAGGTGGCCCTTGTCTTTTAGATCTTCAATCTGTGTTTTAAGATCGATAAGGGCAGTTTCAGTGCCGTGGTGCGCCTGAAACCCAGATTGCCTAAGTCCCAAGAGTTTGTTGGATTCAAGGTAATCTTGAATTTGTAGGTATGCGGCTCGGTCAAGGATTTTTAGTAGCAACGGGACCGTGGTAATAGGCCTGTAATTGGTGGGTATGCTGGCGTCCAATGTTGTTTTTTTCAAGAGACGGATGACCCAAGCATCCTTCAGGTTGTCAAGTACGATCCCAGAGCTGAAGGAGGAATTAATGAGCATGGTGATGAATGGAGCTAAGTCATGAGCTGCTTCCTTAATGATAGGCGCCGGGCAGAGATCACCTTGGCAATTTAAGGCTGCTGATGATCTTTTCCACTTCAGTAATGGAGAGTGGAGAGAAACTGAACGGAGTCAGAGAGTCTGGGATGGAGTTATTTATAATTGGAAGAGGATTGGGTTGCAGGTTAGATTGTAGGCTAGTTTGGTTATTATTAATTTTGATTTGGAGAGAAGCAATCTTGCCAAGGAGAGCCTCTTGGATTTTGGTGCACCAAGTACTATCTGTTATGCAAGTATCTGGTGCAGTGACAGGAGTTTCAAGTTCTTTTTGGATTCTGAACAATTCTTTGGTATTGGATTTAGCTTACTCGATACGTTTGTTGTAAGTGTCTTTTTTTGCCTGGAATATAGCTTCCTTATAATTTAGGGTAGCAAGGAAGAGGCAGGATTTATTAGCTACGGAAGGGTTGCTTTTCCAGTGTGATTCCGCAATTCGTTTTTCTTTGCGCATTGCGCAAAGTTCTAAACTGGGGTGTGAACCAGGAGTTGAGGTGAGCTCGAGGTTTACGTTTTCTCAATTTAGATGGGGCTATGAGGTCTAGGGCTTTTAGCATTGCGTGGTTAAAGGTGTCAACCAGGGCAGTGGGTTCAGAGCAAGTAAGTTCCTGATCATTAAGGACTGGTAGGATGAGAGTGAGCAGTCTGTCACAGGTTATGTCACGTTTATTACGTGTGGCAATAGCAGGCGCAACAGTAGGAGTGAGGCTGATAGGTTTGGCCATGCTCTTAAAGGTAATTAAGTTGTGGTCAGTCCACGCACATGGTTGGTTGGAAATGATATTGATAGGGCAGTTGTGGTCAGCTAACCAATCAAGGATTCTGCCCTTGGAATGTGTAGGTCTATTAATGTGCTGCGTAAAGCCTGCATTCGTGAGCATGTTGTCGATAGTCAGGGCAGCAGTGTCATTGGGGTCGGAAAAGCCAAGGTTAAAGTCACCTAGTACTGTGATTTGAGAGTTAGTTTTAGTGTTCTGTGTTAGAATGTTGGATAGGTCCTCAGCGAAAGTGGATAGTAGCCCTGGTGGCTGGTAGAGTAGATGAAATGTGATGGTGTGGTTAGGGGTGACGGTCTTTACATGCTCCCCACTAGGTCTCTCACAACTTCCCTCACTCAGGGTCCTGGCTCCACAGCTTCTCATATAAACTCGGGGCACCTTCTCTAATTCCTTAGCTCTCTTTCAATCCTTGTGCTTACCCTATCACTGGCCTCTCCTTATGACTTCCCTCATCTCCTCCTCTTTTGTTCCCTCCTGATCTTTATTTCCCCCTCCTCTTTCCTACCTATTGTGATTTTCCACTTCAACTCTCCACACTGGTCCACACTTCTCTTTACCCGACTCCTCACTGTTTGTCAAGTTATCTTTAGGCCCATTTTTCATATATACCTCATAGGCACCTCTATATGGAGGGCTGGATTCTTTACCTGCTGCTTCATGGCTCAGCACCCGATCTCCTCAATTTCTCTCGATACCACCTTCTCAAACCATTCTTTCCCCACTTGGATCACTATTTTGCCAGCTTCATATAGCTTTCTTTCCCAATACTGATGGGTCGTTCTCTCCCCCACCCACTGTGACTTCTTCCTGGATCTTCTGCCTCATTGCCTGGGACATGCTAACCCCAGCCTCTGGGGTGTTCCTTTTCCTAGTCCCCTGGGTCTTTTTCCCCACTCACTGGGTCTTCCTCTGCCTAGTACCCTGGGTATCTCCTTCAGCCTTTTATGTTCTTCTTTCCCCTGCCCCCTGGGTCCTCCTTTAATGACACTGCTGTATCTTTTGCTTAACCTTAAGCTGGCTTACTGGGTTCTCCTTTACCCAGACCTCTGTGTCCCTCCTCCCACCTCCTGTCTCCTACTCCAGCTTATTCTACACACTTTACCACAGACTGGCCCTTGCACTTATAGCCTTGATCCAGTATTTCATCCTCTCTGTCTGGCCAATGGGAACTCAAGTGTGTCTCTCTATTCCACCGGTATAGGGATTGGCCAATGCGCACCGCTGCTGTGGATGTCTTAGAGTTTTGATGTTGGACTTGGGGTAGGCTAATCCCTCCCCCTCAACGGTCATCTCTCCATTTGTCACATCCTGGCTTGCCCTTTGGGAAGAACTTTCTTAGCCCAACAGGCCTTAGGTGTTGGTGTATGGGTGTGGAGACTTTCTCTGTTGACTGGTTACCTGCTCACGTTATCTGTCTTTTTTCAGCTTTTATTCTTCACCTCTGTGTTTTTGGATATGATTCCTGCCCCCGCACAAAAGATGTCAAGCATGTAGGTGCAGCTGTCTCCCTAGGGCCATCCTTAAAAGGACTGGAGCTTCTAAGGTGGCATTGCGATGGGCCTCGGCCTCCCACTCATGACATGGTGAGGGTAGCCAAGTGAACCTTCCATGTTGGCTTGGGGCCCAGCATTACCTGGCTAGTGATGGTACTCCACCATCAACCTGTAGGGTCAGTCTGGGGGCTCTGTCAAAGCCTCCCCCCTCCACCAACTCACAATAGGATGTGTGGTCACAAGCATTAGCAGGGCTCACAAACCCGACCTCTCTCTCCCTCTGTTAATGCCTTATGGTGCATGGAGGCACACAAGCGCGGCTCCCACAGCCACTGCCAGTTTTCTGTTTCAGATTCTGGTCACATTTCCCCGACCCTAGCTAGGTTCTCTGGGACTGAAAATAGAGTTAAAATACAAACCTATGGATATGGTGGTGACCCTTGTGGGCCCTCTGTATACAGCATCGGGGGATGGCATCACAAAGCAGATGGCACTCACCAGCCCCAAGGATTCCCCAGCACTGATCCTTTAGCCTATGCATAAGACTTCCTCACACCTCTCTTCATGCAAATCACAACAGCTCAAATAGGGAAAACCCAGAATACAGTATTGGGCATGCATACTGACATACCTGTTCTCTCATGCTGGGCCCACATGCCTGCATCCACAACACCACAGGGCATCCCCAGGCTTAGCTGGAATGACAATGGGATAAACTGCACTGGTATGGTCTCTCCTTAGATAAAAAGCACAGCAACAGTGGAAACAGGTCTTTATGCTAGAAAACATCTTTATTTGAGCTGTGCTATGGATAGTATGTATCAGAGGAAAGAACGCCTAGATTATGATATGATATTTCATTTATATCCCGCTCATACACAAGTGTTTCAGAGCACGACCAAGCAAAGGGGGGGGGGTAACAAGGGAGAATAAAAACAACTATCTTACTAGGCCCAGTGACATTAAGAATACGCAAGTGCATGGAAAAGGGAAAACGGGAGAAAGTGCGAGGAAGGGGGAGAAGTAGAAAATGCAGCTCAAAGGAGAGAACAGAATAAATAATAAGTGCAATAAAATCAACAAATGCAATAAATAATTAAATAAGGGCAGAGGCAAGTCAGTGATTTCTCAGATGTATCTGATAAGTGCAGGAGAAAAATGGGGGACCGTATGGGTACAGATACATATCCCAGTGAAAGGGGTGGCTCGCAGGCAGTGCAGGACGGTGAGCAGGTACCTGAGTCCGAAGGACAAAGGGTGGCCAGGAGCATGGTGCAGAGAGAGAAAACAGATCAGCAGGGGAGAAGAGGGGCAAAGGCAGAAGCAAAGAGGAAGGACTTGAGGTGCTTCTGGAACTGGGGATGGTTCTACTCAAGTTTCAATGTGGCCGGGAGGCTGTTCCAAAGGGAGGCCCCCGCCAAAGGCAGAGATCTGCCCTCAGCTCGTTTCTTTGAGAAACGACTGACCCTGAAGGAGTTAGAAGTAGAGGAGCGAAGGGCTCGAGAGGGGAGGTATTTACGGATGGATAGTTGAAGGTATTTTGGACCCAGGCCCCAGAATTCCTTGTGGACAATACAGAGGGTTTTAAATTTAATCCTTGCATCGACTGGTAGCTAATGAAGGGATTTCAAAGCTGCAGAGATACGATCCCAGGGCTTAAGGCCAAGGACAAGTATCGCAGTCCTGTTCTGGATTGGTTGTAAAGGGCAGAGAGTGGAGGCAGGGAGATTAAGAAAGAGGCTGTTACAGTAGTCCAACCTAGAGAGAACCAGAGCTTGGGAGACAGTGAGCTTTGGGAAGGAGAGGAAAGGCAGAGTGCCTTTAAGGAGGTGCAGTAGGAAGTTTGACTTTTTATAGATGTCAGAGATGTGTGCGGAGAAGAAAAGAGTGGAGTCAAAGATGACCCCGAGATCCTCAGCCTCGCGGGTAGGGGTAGGAAGAGGGCCAATGGAAGCCGGCCAGAGAGTGAGGGGAAAGGATGGTGAAGGTTTACCAATGAGGAGGATCTCAGACTTGTTGGCATTTAGACAAAGATCGTTGGCGGCACACCAATTTTGAATGGCAATTAGGGAAGGAGAGGAGGTGTCTAAGGGAAGCCTGAAAAAGAGTTGGGTGTCATCAGCATAGCACTGGAAAGTTGAGCTGAAAATGGAAATGCAGTAGGCGAGAGTAGCTAGGTATTTGTTGAAATATGACAAGAAGACAAGCAATGAAGGTGTAACATAACATGAAAGGTTAAAATGCATTAACTCCTCAAATTCTTCCTCAAATTCTTCCATGAAATATGTTTACATCATAACAAAAGTATGACACCACTCTTTACAGAGAAGAACTTGGACATCCGAAATTAAAAGTTAAGGTTAACTTCTTTTTAATGAGACGGCTTTACAGAGAAGTTCATTGTATTAATGTGATCACTTAAGATTGTTTTCACAATAGTAGGTGATGATTGTATATGGAAAACCAGTTTGTAAAAACTAAAAAAATGTCTTTCTTGTAGATCTCATATGAAAAGGTTGTTTGTTGTGCAGTACCTCCCGGTCTATCACTTCCTGACAATGTGTGGAACCTTACTGCGTTGGCTGCGATAAAAGATAAAATATCACTTACTGGATTCAAAACTAATTTGGATTTACAATATTTTGCCCTGATCAACACGTGGTGCTATGACAATTATGTTACAGCATTTACAAAGTTTTTTCCCTATCTCATCCTGATAAATTCACTGATTTTCCTTATTAGCAGCAATTTTTGGTTCAAATTCCCAGGAACTAGTTCAAAGATCGAACATTTCCTATCAGTGTTGGGAAAGTGCTTGAATTCCCCTTGGACGGCTAAAGCCTTGTCAGCAACAATGTACGAGGATGCTGCCCAGTCTTCGTTAAAGTTTAATGTGTCATCAAAGAACCCCAAAGCAGTAGGACCTTCTATGTATGCATTTGAGACAGAGGGTAAATATGCTCTTAAAGGTGAAAATGTGGAGACCCTAACAGATGAAGAAACCCCTACAGACACAATAATGAAGAGAACAACATCCAAACAAACGCTTGGTGGAAAGGTTGAGAGCAAACCCGAACAAATCCTTGATAAAAAGGAGGGCGAACAAGCCAAGGCTTTGTTTGAAAAAGTAAAGAAGTTCCGTGTTCATACAGAAGAAAAGGACATTCTGTACCAAATGTACAAGAGACAGGCTTTCTTACGAGCTGTGGAATCTATTGTATTTATAGTTTACATTTCCATTTATGTCCCTTCAATGAAGTTTGTGTCCCACTGTATCGATGAATTGAATATGACTGGCTTCACACAATATTACTGTGTCCACGGAATGTGGAGGATGTACACCATGATATCCACAGTTTACCTGATTTTGCTCTGCATTTATACCTGCCTAGTGTTTGTTAACTTTTACTGGATTTTTCACAGTAATCTAAAAGAATACTCCTTTGAAAGGATCCGCAAGGAATATGGTATTGACGACATACCCGATGTGATCAATGACTTTGCCTTCTTGCTTCATCTCATTGACCAATATGATACTTTGTATTCCAGAGAATTTGCAGTGTTTTTGTCTGATGTAAGTGAGACAAAGCTACTGCAGCTGAATTTAAACAATTACTGGACAATTGAGAAACTCAAACAGTCCTTGTCTATCGATTCACAAGGGAAAACCGAACTTCACCTCTTTATGATGCCTGGAATACCAAGTCAGGTATTCGAGCTCGATGAAATTGAAGTGCTGAAGCTTGAGAATGTGGATATGACTATACCTGCAAGTATTTCCAAATTGAAAGCTCTGAATGAGTTATGGCTGTATAACTGTTCCATCAAATTAAACTCTCAAGCACTTGTTTTTTTAAAGAAAAACCTGGAAGTTCTAAAAGTGCGTTTTTCTACTTCTCAGGAGTTACCTTCCTGGCTATATCACCTGGGAAAGATTCAGTGGCTGTACTTGCATGGGCATCTTCAGGTAGACAAGGGTAGCATCAATGTGCATTCATTTCGGGAGATGAAACAGATACAGTTCTTATATCTAAAGCTTTCTATAGGGACAATACCCTCACCGATAATGGAACTGGCAGCTACAGTTTCTACGCTGATCATTCATAATGAGGGGACAAAGCTTCTTTCTCTTACCAGCTTTAAGATGTTAAAAAAACTACGCCACTTAGGCCTCATTCAATGCAAGTTAGACAAAATTCCAAACTTCATCTTCAGTTTAAGTGACCTAGAAGAAATTGATTTGGAAGATAACAACCTGAAATCCCTCGAAGAGTTGGCAAGTTTGCAGCACTTTAAAAGAGTCAGGTCCTTAAAATTCTCTAGAAACAGAATTACATCCATTCCTCCACATATCGGGCAGATAACAAATGTTGAGCATCTTTATTTGAACAACAATTTGATCACTGCCCTAAATCCTAACATCTGCAATCTAAAGAAGCTGACTTACCTTGATATTTCCTACAATAGCATCCAGGTACTCCCCGAAGAAATCGGTCAACTACAGGAGCTGCACTATTTCTTTGCATCTTACAATTATATAGACCAAATACCGGAAGAATTATTCACATGTGTCAAACTTGAAAAACTAACACTTGCTCAGAATACAATTGCTACCTTGTCTCCACTAGTGGGGAATCTGATAAACCTGAGGTTACTGGATCTGACAGGGAATCGACTTGAAAGTTTGCCACAGGAACTGGAAAAATGCACCCTTCTCACCAAGACTCGACTGCAGGTCGAAAAGGAGGTCTACGCTACTTTGCCTGTTTATGTGAGAGAGCAACTTCTGAAGGATGAACACAGAACATGGTATGTTTTACTTGGTTTTGTGTGTACTTGTATTTCTCTGCCACTCTGCTTAATATGTAGTCTTATTCTGATGTTCAAAATAACTTTTCATACAACTACTCTCAACAGGTGAGAAACATGAAATATAATCATGGTTGGCATTTGGCCACTTGGCCCTACTAGGTGCCCAACTTCCTCTAACTGAAAACCTCAAAGGACCCTATTCAAGCAGCACCCTTAAGAGCTGATTCTGACCCTAAAACGTCTAATGCCACATCTGATAGTTGGGCTATCCCTGACACCGGGACATTCCAAGCTGCCTCTGAGCATGACTGAGGCCAAATGACAAGTCACCACAAGTGTGCTGGAACTCCCCATGAAATTAGCCTGTTGCCACATGCATGCAGTGACTTTCTTTGAAACCTGTGCCTTTTCAGTTGTGATAATGGAGATTTTAAATGGCAGCCACTATTGTTAATGTTAAAGGACATTTGTACCGCGCACTATCACCACCGCAGTAGTCCCCTGGTGCTCCTATTGCAGAACGTTCACCAGCACCAAGCATTTCCACAGATTTGGTCTGTTTTTTGCTGGCATGAAATGTCCCCAATGCTGCACACATCAAAACGCACACATGCATTGGCATTGCACGTGTGCAGTAAACAGTCTCTGGTGCATTCACATTTATTTACAGGTCACATTTTACGGGGGCTCCTTTTCATCATTGAGGCAAAAGCTATCAGGAGGCATACTTTTGTGAATGGTGCCTCTCTGACTCTTTTAGAAGGACTTTTCTGTTGTCAGTTCACTTTTAAGAAAACTATCTGTGATGCATTTTGTCATACAATTACATTCCCATTCACGTATCACTCAATTCACTCTAGTTAACTAAGGCCATCTTGTGATATTGTGAAGCAAAACATAGCTGAGTTAAGTTTGAATGCTCTGGCAGCACAAATGATAGTATGCACCCCACCTGCTGATGCCTGCAGCTGCCGAAGCAAAACACAGACTCAACTAATTTACTCATTCATGTGTCACCATGGAAATGCAGAAGACACTATCCCACACAATGATTATCATTACAGCCTTTCTTCGTGTTTTGCTTTATTATCCCCATATGTGTTTCATTGTTTGGTTATTGCTTTAAAGTACATTTTAGCTTTACCAAATCACATTATACAACTTGGTGAAACAGGCAAAGTAATGTGACAAAGCCACTATCATGGTCTTGCCAAACAGTGTAAGAATCTGTATCAGCAGGAGGTTGGAGTGGTATGGAGAAATCCAGTCCAGTTCTAAATCTGAGGGCAGTGGCCAATGAAGGCCCCAATACCTGTCCCCCGCTTTGCCAGCATGTTTCTATGCAGTCCACTGTCTTCGCAAGCCTTGCCTCAACCAGATAATTGCGAGTATTTTTCATTTTGTTTCTAGAGACAAGACATTTTGTCCTGGAGGGAAGTAAAGAAACCCAGGAGAGAAACCTGAACAAGCGACCCACGTCCTGAGGGGGGAAGATGAAAAGCATCTGACTGAAAGAGAGACCAACAGAGAGAGGTAGAAACCGTGCAGATGTGCATCACTGGTAGGGGAGAGAGTTGAGAGTTGCCTGTATATATGGCCCAGAGACAATCATCATGGGGCCACTGGAAGACGCATGCCTGCGCAATGACATAAAACATCATAGACCACAAGAGACTAAAAAGGGAGGAATATCCACCCTCCCCCTGCAAACTAACTCAAGGATGACTAACCTCAAGCCACGTGAACTTAATACAAACACTGATCATGCTAGAGTGCCATGAGTCCCATAGCCCTTCCCCGTCAACCTCATGTGAGAAAAGTGGGTGGGGCGTAGTCCACTACTTATGCCTTTTAAATAAACCTCCATGCCACAGGTTGGGACGGCAGGGACGGATTGGCTAGGAAAAGGGGTCCAATCCCGGAGAAGAGGAGACATTAAACTGAGGATCAGGAAGCAGGAAGTGTGGGTTATTCAAGTGAGGTCAGAGGTGGAGGGCTACCAAGGGACCAGCAGGAGGGAAGACAGATCTGTGGACTGTGGCAGGGTTTTTTGGAGCAGGAGAGGCATTGACTAGAAAGTGAATGCAGTACTGTGGTGTGAGTGTGCAGGGTTGTGTGGGGAGTGTGTTGAGGAAGATAGTATAAGTAGTGTTTTGTGAAGCGGATGATCAGATGATACTGTGTGAAAGGACTAGCTGTATGGAGGGAGGAGAAGTGGCTTGGAGGGAGGAGCAGTGGTTTGGAGAGAGAAACAACATCAACAGTTTTAGGCTAATACCTAGGAGAAGTGAGAACATGGAAGGTAATGTGACTGGAGGTAGGAGTGAGGTGGAAAAGTAAGAAAGGAAGAGTAAGAGTGGTTGTGTCTGGTAAATCTGAAGCAAATAGGGAATTTGTACGACACAATATCCAATTCAAGCAGAACCTAACTGCTGGATAGAGTAGGGACAGCTAGGAAGATCTTAAGGGAACCTTTGTTAGAAAAGTCCATTGGGCCTTTAGACCCTCAGAGCCAGGACAATATAGACTTCAGACAGTAGGACTTAACCTTCGATAGCTACTAACGAGGGGTCAGGGACACCTGGGTTAAGGTGAAGGGTCAATATAAGGAGAGAGAGGGATGGCCCGTGGTCCACAAAGATGTCAATAAAAATCCTTCAACCATCTCTGAGACTTGGAGTGATTCTTGTGCCATCTGTGATAGTAAGTGTTTCATTTTATTTATGTTATTGATGTAGCAGGTACTTATCATCGGTATGCATGTATCCAGTGATAGATTCCTTTTTGAACAGTTTTCAACAATGAAAGCATGTTCAACTGCCAGATCCGCATTTTACTTAACATTCTCTATAAACTTTTTCTTTTACATCTGAGATTGACTGAGGTTTGTCACACAATTTCACACTAGACATTTTCTCTACATTTCCCTTTGACTTGTTAATTTAACAAACCTTCTCATTACCATTGGTCCATCATTTGCAATCAGTTTAGCTAATACATGTTTTCTCTACACTCTTCAAATAGGTACGTTCGTTGTCAAAACTTTTATATTGCTTATCTACTCTAAGAGTGCAGAAGAAGGACTGTGACACAAAGCATATTCAGGCTATAGACTTTTTTTTAGTAAAAGTAAAGCAAGAGAAAACCTATTTCTAAGATGGGTTCCCTTCCTCAACTAAAAATCTTAAGGTGACTGTCAGGATGTCTGTTAAAGTAAAAGTGGACACTGTCCTGTGTCAAGAAACCCCTACTTCTGGTCCTTACACTATAAACTAATAAAGAACAGAGCAGTGTGCGGATCCCAGGAGAATGACTCCCTTCTCCTGGATTATTGTCAAGGTTCCACACAATGACCCTCATTATGAGGTTGGCGGTAACCTGCCGGTGCCACAGCGGGTTGCCGCCAACCCTATACCACTGCTTCCCCGCCTGAGATCCCAGTGCCACCAGGACATTAAAAATTTGGTGGCCCGGGATCTCAGGCGGCTGAAAATGTTGTTCCCCTTTCCCATAGAGTCCAATAGGACTCTATGGGAGTGGGGACACGGAAGCACCAGCACCGTTATGAAAAGAGAATAGCGCAGGGACAACATGCTAGTCTTGGAAGCAATACCACACAGATCACAGAGGTTTGAATCCCGGATCTGCGCTGAGAAACCAAACTCAGGTATGGTATTAGGTGCATTATAAAAAAACAATTAAATAAATAAATAAATAAATAAATAAAAATAAACTGTGCCTACTGGGGCCGCGGCGCTGGGCAGGTCAGTCCTGCTGGGCACAGAGGCCCCAGCAGGCACAGTTGTAGACTGCCGGTCCGGCACCCTTAATTCCAGACCGGCAGACTTGTAATGAGGCCCAATGTCTCCTTGGTGTGCCAAGAGAATGCCTTCCTTCTCCTGGCGTTCAGTCACAAATAACCTGTTGGAATGACTCCCTTCCCTGGTCACAAAGCTCCAAATAAAATTCCAAATAGGCCTGGTGGGACGATTCCCTTCTCCATGTCACAAAGTTCTAAACTAACAGTAACTTCATAAACCAGGAGAATGCCTCCCTTCCCCTGGCATTTGGTCTCAGTCTCAAATGAGCCAGCCCGATGTTACCAGGTGAATGACTCCCTTGTCCTGGTAGTTATGAAACAGTCTCCTCCAACCAAGGGGATGACTCCCTTGCCCTGGTCTTCTAATTATCTTTCACTCTTCCAACACCCAACTATTGAGTGTTGAGATGGTCTGCGACCCTGGTTTCTCTCTTCTTCTTTGGTTCACTTGGTCCTCTTCCCTGCCAACTACTGCCACAAGGAAGATCACTTGCATCACTCTCTTGGGTTGGGTCCTCAAACTTGTTTCTCTTCTTTGGCTTGGCCCACTTGGTTCACTTCCCTTTCAGGAACTGCCATGAGGAAGATGACTCGTATCATTCTCTTGAGTTGGGTCCTCGACCCTGTTTTCTTTCAGCCTCTCTTGCTTGTAATCTCGGTTCAGGGTTTGTGCATCCCATAGCTTTCAGCCCCTACCAGTCCCTGTGCCTCTCCCATAACCTGGTTTGCACTTGGGATGCGTTGCCAGTTCTTCCTGGGGTCCTTCTCCTGCTCAGAGTGTTGCGCAGGCTTCTCTGCATCTCGTTTCCTTTGCCTTGAGGATATCCTGCCCAGCCCATGGAGTGACGGGTTTGGACACTGCTTCTTGCATTCGTATCACTGTCTGACAGTCTCCCAGTATCCTCTGGATGCCATTGGGGGAAGGAGTGCCGTTTTCCTCTTGACTCTGGTTGTGGACTGGTCTCGGGTCTTTCTTGGCCTTCGGTCCTGGTTGGATGCATCTCCCTGACAAGCAGTCCTTCATTGGTCTTTATCACGTAAGAGAGACTAGCCCCCTGCGGAAGTCTATACCTCTGCAGTTCCTTCTTAACATTGTTCTTCATTGCTTCTATGTCCCACCTCGCCACAGTACTTGAGTTAGCTATGTTCCTGACATTCTTCTTCATCTCAGTACAAGTACTTTCCAGGCTCTCGAGGTAATCTGCCTTACAACAACACATGTTCCTGGTCTCTACAAAGAGATTAGCCGAGGATGAAAAGGCTAGGCAGGGAGCGCAGAGGGCGAGTGCTGTTCGGGTGGAGATGCTGCTTCCCAAAAACGCAGACATTGTGGATATTGTGGCCTACCTGGTAGGAGACAAGTTATCCTGGGAACTGCTACTTCATGATCTATTATTTAGAAGAACGTTAAAACGTACTATACATTGTTTTTACTTGTTTATATATCGGACTCCGCCCCTTTACCCATAAGCGTATATATTCCTGCACTTCTGAGCAGGAGACCCACGGCCGGCCCATAGAGCCGAGGTTTGCTCTGAAGTACTTTAAGACAAGATAGCTGCACCTTTGAGATGGATGGGGGTGCAGATTTATTACTCCAACACCAATCAATAAGGACAACTCAATTGTTTGGCAAAGGGAGTCTGTTTAATGACAAGTACAAAAAACGGGGAGTCATGGAAATCAGCATGGATGCGATAGTCCGTCTCACTTCAACTCCAACAAACTTCATACAAACAGTGACATTTATACTCAAAACTTGTCATAATTGATGTGTAACACTCAAAAGTTAACATGCAATTCTATTGGTTAGGAAAAGGTAACTTTAATATAGGTACTATATCTGTATATGGTAACGGAGTGAGGAGATTGGGTAAACACTCTCAGGTGGGCGTCTAAGCCCTTCCTTCAAATATGACTACCGTAGACGTCATTAAAAGTACGACGTTCCATTGGTTCTGCTAACTATAGGACCCAAGATTATGCATAAATTTCCGCTTTGCTTAGCAGCACGCAGACCGGTCAGCCAGGTGCAGGGAGCCCTTATTTTACTGTGGTTGGCCTTGAAACTGCATCTTCTGTCTGGAAAAGTTCTAATATCGGAAAAGTTCTAATATCTCTGCCTAGGCGGATGCCACGTAGGTGTGAACCTCTGCTCCTTCTCGCTCGGCTGGTCACGTGTTACCTACACCGTGAATTTGTCTAGTTTCTCTCAATTTGTGCATTTAATTCTTATTCAGCTTTCCTCCTGCCTGCGCCTCCTTATCTCGACCTTTCAAAGACAGGATATTCTGTTCTTAAGTTTTGATTATATGTAGCTACTGTTTGTTCCTTCTATTGGTATGACCTTGGCTCTCCTGGCACAAGTTGCATCTGCCAAGTTTCGATTCAGCCGTCTCTTCTCGTTCTACTAGAATAATGCATCTACTAGAATATGAATCTTGTCTTGTTTGGCCTCTGCTTTTTGTGCAAAGTGGACTTACACTTACTTACTGTGCTTCGTTTTGAAGTAGATTATGTATAATGGCGCTTGCTGCGCTATTCTTCTACTTAGCATAGCAAGCCACACTGTTTTCTTAGCTTTCTTGTGGTTACAAGCATATGTACAGGCATTAGCTGGTTGAATATCTTCATCCTGCTTACAGCTTAAGCTTCTTTGTATTTCAACATTGTTCTCTTCTACTAGGTTCACAATATCCTTATTCATGGCGTTTCGTTTCTTTGTGTCATTTTTTGGTTGTCATTTCTTCCATTTGTGAGTCTGTCCCGGTCTTCGTGAGGTCGCCATTCGTCTTCCATTAAGGCCTTTTTGGTTTCTTCCGGGAGGGTACTGAGGTAATCTTCATTTCGTCTCATTGTCTCATTTGCTGGTAGGGTTTTCTCAATGGATACCTTACTGCTCATGGTTTTCTGGGTTTTGGTACTTCAATAGGTGTTGCTCTTCTGATAGGTACTAGGCAGAGCCCTACTGTGGCTCTCTGCTGGTTTATTTATCATACGTCACATATTTGAACGTTCCTGGTACTTCAAAATGGGCGACTGGAGTGCAGGCTTTATTTGGGACCTCCTCTACACTCCCCCCTCTGGACGATTCATCGACCACTTTCACCTACTTCTTTGGATTCCATTCACTTGACACTTCTATATTTATCTTTACTCCATCGCCTGGGCTCATTCCTTCTTCATCTTCTGGGTCTATACATGATGGTTTGAAGAAGTGTCTCTTCGGAGTCTATATCTGTATTACTCCCTTCAGGCTTCCTGTTGTCCTTACATGTTCGTCTTTATTCCATGTCATGAGTTGACATTGTCCATATGGGCTACAGTAATCCCATCTTCCTACATAAATTCTGTGTTTCCTGGGATATTGAAACTTTGTATCTTCTGGTGCGTGCCTGCTGGCCTTCACAAAGTCTCTTATTTCTTCATCAGTAAGGTCTTTGGGCTTCCATCCTGGCTTGACATCAATCATGATCTTCATCCCTATGGCTTTCTTTGCAGTTTTCTGGCATTGCGAGATTATTATCTTGATAACACAAAATCCTAGTAATATCATCACTAGCAGGGCTCCCAAGAACTTGAATGCATCTGCCATCCATTGTGGAACCCATGAAAACAGTGATCCAAACCATTCTGTCATCATCAACTTCATCGGTTTCGTTGATCATCTGGTTCTGCATGTTTGTCAGCATCCCTATAGCTTCTGTTAAAGTTCCATTTTCCTCGTCATGAGAAGGTATAAATGTGCAACATGATTCTCCTATTTTTGCACAAACTCCTCCATCCATAGCTGTGATCATGTCAAGGACATATCTGTTCTGGAGAGTCATCAGTCGGATGGCTCTTAACTCTTCCTTGATTGCATTGAATCCTTTTATTGTCATGTTGATTGTCTGCAGCAACTCCCATCTGGTTATCTGCAACCATTTAGTATTTACCCCAACGTGGATTCTTGGCACGAAGAGTGTTGTGAACACTGATGAGGTGAGGCTGAACAGCCTGTGTTCATATGGGATTGCATGAAAGGCTTCTTCTGATTTAGCAGAGAAGTAATTTTCTCTCTTCATTCGAGTTATCAGTTCCACAGATCTCTTCTTTCTCAGGTGAGTATCTGCTTTCGGGAAACTGTCAATATTCAAGTCACTTTTCGGGATCACCAATGCTGGAACGTGGACATTCTCTATTGTGCATATGCCTCCCCAGTTCTTTGGCAGTCTGATGTATGCTTTGGATCCGCATGCCCAATAATGATCCATAATCACTGCAGTTCCCTGTACCATTCCTGGAGAATCAAAGATTCGCCCACAGTTCTGATTCTCCCCCCATTTTTCATGGTCCATTATTCCTGAAGCACAATTTAGGGCTTTCCAGTGGTACTATCTCTAAGGGTCCTCCTCTGTATTTGTTAGGGAGAATTCTCTTATAAGGCTAATTTTCCAAACCTAGTGAGTCCCCCAGCAGCTTTGCTGGATTTTTGGGGTTTGTTTTTTTCTCCTGCTAAGAGTGAGACTCTTTTCCTCCCACTCTTAGGCATGATTTGAGGTATGTCTTTGACTTCTTGTGTGCTTATGGGCTATGTTTTTTTTTTTACTCCATAGGATATCTTGTGTATGTGTTACACAGCACCCTCAGTGCAGTAACACAGGGGTGTCATGGTGACCATCAAACATAGACTTCATACCCTGGGACTGACTAGTGTCTCCCAGGGCATGTAAAGTCACCATTGACTTTACTAGTCCCCAATTGTGAACAGAAGCAGTACAAACCATCATATTGTGGAAGTACTGGAAGGGGTTAATTCGATTGCCCCTGGGTCTGTTTCCAAGGGAGCACTGTCCAGTCCCCCCTTGTCAAGTTTCTGGCTGGTGGCAGTGGTTACCATGCAAAATATTCCACCGGAATATTTCCTATGGGATTTTCCCATTGATTTTAAACACACCACTTTTTGGTGCAATGTTAAAGATACCGCCGGTTTATTTATTTAATAATAAATCACCGGTTGGGTATTTTTGCCAGAACTCTTTTCTAAAATGGCGTTCGTGTCCGTCTCTGTAACTCCAACCAAGGTAGGGCCCTTTGTTCCACTTTTTGGCGGGCTTCTCCACAGAAGCCCTCCAACTGGTGCCACTCTGTCTGGGTTCCACAGGATGTGTGGGTGGGGGAATGGGCACCCTGGACTGCGTTGCCTTAGCAACTCAAGTCGCACTCTGTTCTGATTGGCCCAGTGGTGAGCCGCCCAGCTCACCGCTTAGCATGTTTGAGTGACAGCTAGGCTGTTGAATGGGGGTTTTTCTGCATAAAAGCAGGGCTTTTGGGACTGGAACTTCAGAAGTCGCCATAGGACCTAAGAAATCCGAAAGAGGGGAGAAGCTGAGCCATCTGCAACGACGACACTACCGGTGGAGCCCTGCTGCAACAACCTCACCACTTTCCCGACGACAAGAGAAGATCTTCTGCTGAAAGAGTCTTCTTCCTCTGAGCTGGTGGGATCAACCAGTTCCCCATTTCGCCTTCCAGGACGTCTCTTGGTCGAATCGCCCGTGCCAAGCACCCCGGCGGCCGCATAGCCAAGCTTCACCACTGTGACCGCGAATAACAGGAACGCACCTTTTAACCGACAAACTCCGTGGCTGGTTTCTTCCCTGGGCAGTGCAATGACTCCAAGTTTCCTCCTCGATGAGATCCTCTCTTCCCCTGGTCGAAACCATGAACTGCACCCGCTGCCAGGAACAACTGCCACCGCTGGAGCTTCCTCAACTTTAAAGGTGCTGTGTTCCACCTGGCATCCCTTTCTACAGTTTGCTTAAGGTGACCCTTAAATCCTTGGCCTTCCAACTAGGTTGGCCCCCAGACCTTCTAACTTTATTTTTTGAACCACCCTAACCTCTTTTGAACATTTCTACAAAGACTTGAATGCATTTCGCAACTGTGTGATCTTGGGCACATTTCACCTTGCTCCATTTAAAGTGGGCCTGGCCTATGAACTTTGGCTCTACAGTAGACTCTGCCTTCACTAACTTGTTTTGGTCTCTTAAAAGTGTTGGGAACTTATTTTTTATGACCTTCCTTTTTCTCACCCTTTTACTTAATTATTGTAGTGCTATCTAAGTTACGCGCTCAGCTCTGTTTTGACAAAAAGTGGTGTTTTGACTTAGACTTGTCTAATAATTCTTAAGGGAGGTGTGTATACTTTTCTGATTGCGTTTTGAACTTGCTTTGATTAATAGTGCTAGTGTATTTTCTAAAGTGTGTGTTAAATAAATAATTATATACTTTTGATACAAAGCTCTGGTCAGTGTTTGCTTGTCCTACTGTGTTCTTAGCCCTATTGTGTATCCTGTGTATACAGCCCTACTCTTCTTGAGAGAAGTCTGACTTCTCAGCCACAGCTACCAGGTAAATCTGGGTGGTACAGACTGCTACCAATTGGGTTTACTACTTACTCCTTTAGTTTTAGTTTTGCAGTGTTCCCCAAGGGAACTGCACAGGATTCTGCCTAACAGTCTTCGACCCATGTCCGTAGTTTTGCAAGTTTTGGCCATAATGGCTTGCACAGTCTTTGTGAATTTTCAATTGCTTCCTTGCAGGCTCCGAGAACCATCCATGCCCTGCATATCACTACTCCTTTTTCCCATTCGTCTGGTGAAAGCACTGTTCCCCAAATCTGCATTTGGCCTCTGTTTTTCCAATTCGAGCATCTTCTGGAGTTTTTCCTTGGACATTTAGTCTCGGGTTCGCTTCCCATCTTATTCCTGCTCCTTTAACTCCAGGCTTCTCGTACCTGATCACATGATTCCTAGTATGAGCTCTATTCCGTGTCTTGATGTCTTGGACATAATCATCTTCATCGGGATAGGCTATTTCAGTTGCCCATATTAATGAGGCATCACTTCCCATTAACTGGCCTCTGGTCTTGCACATTGTTACTTGTGAGAGACAGTGTGCTGTTGGGACATCAATTTCTACAGCCACGAAGATCCTGGACTTCCCCATGCTGTATGGTAGGAATGCGCAAACAAAGCATTCCCCTTCAGAATTTCGTCTTCCAACTTCCTTCCTGTGCTGGTACCAAATGTTGTTTCCTAGGTGTGCTGTGCTATCCAGGTAGTCGTTCAGTTCATTGTCATCTCCATGCATGCTTCTCTTGATTCTTAGTGTTTTCATGTAGTTTGCTATTACTACATCTCTGAATGCATCTGTACGGCTCCTTCTTGCTGGAGGATTCTCAGGTATCCCAGTCCATGGTGCAGGCTTCCTCATCGGCGCCATTTGAGTGGATGTTAGGAAAGATTTCATATTGAATGCAATTTTCCCTCCATGTGTCAACCCCCAAACTTTTTGCTGCTGTTCTACACCTTGATCTAACCTTTGCCAGAGAAGCGCAGCCCTCAGCCGCACTCCTCTGGGCTTTCGCTCACTTCTTCTGGGGAAACTGACATGCCCTTAAGACAGTCAGTACTGGGAGACTTTGTTTCCCTTAGTCCTTTCCTCATGTTGCAGCTTTTGTGCAACATGTAACAAGAGTGCAATGTAATTTACTTTACAGCACCCTTGGGTCTCTAGTCATTCCAAAGGCCCTAGAAACTCTCTCTGGACTTGTTATGAACTGTGCAGATGTGTCAACGAAAGGACTGGTGGCAGCTATCGTTTATCTTAAGTTTTGAACCCTTTTTTGCCATGTTATCCGCGCTTACTGCGTTTGGCACGAATGGCCTGGCCCCAAAATGGCCATGCCACGAGGTTCTTTGTCCTGTCCTTTGGCCATCTTGCCCCTTCACCTTCCCCAGGTCGAGCCGACCTGGGTCAGTCCTTATTTGGTCATGCACTTTCCCGCAAAACCCAAAGCTTTTGCGGGCTTCTGCATGCCTTGTGTGTATCCCTCCAGGATGTGGGCTGGGATGTCTGTTCCCAATACACATCCTGGGTGCCAGAGAGTCTGGAGTGTCCTGAATGCCTGGGACCACCGTGGTCCGTGATTGGTCCATGTATGGAGTGAGTGTTTGTGAGCAGATCTCCCATTGGGTCCTCTCCGTTTTGGCGCAAAGGGAACTTTGGATAAGAGGAGGCCGAAAAACACCACTACCATGTCGATCTCCTGAGTTCACACGAAGAAAGGATAAGGAGCCAAGTATCCTGCAACAAGAAGCCGAGTCGAGGAACCGCTGGTGACCCGCTGGAAGGTTTGGCACCCTGAGCCCGCTGTCGTCCTGCGAGACCCCTCTGCATCTGATCATCCTAGAAGGTCTGCGAAGGCGCTTCGGCCCATTGGAATAGTGGGACCAACTATTCTCGGCACCTTCATCAAACCCTGCAAGTAAGCCTCTTCGGAAGTGTCCCTAGGCCAACCAGTGGGCTGACCAGCTTACGCAGGATGTTTGCTCTGTCATCGCCGCGGTTTCGAGGAAGCCCTCGAAACTTGGTATATTGCTTGCTCTGTGTCCACAGCACCCTCACACCGAATTTCGTACACTTGGCATTCCCAGGTCTGAAGTGAGACGAGTGCGCCCGGACCGGAGTAAACGCGGTTACCATGTTGCCCTCCTGTAACAAAGACCTATGCAAGTTTGCTGCACTTGTGACCCTCTTGACCCTGAAGCCTGCTACCGCGGAAACTACACGGTGTTGAGACATCCTGATTGTCGCATTCGAACCTGCCAGCAAAGTGGACTGAACTGGCGAAGTCTGGGTCTGCCTGCGTCAGGGACCCGTGAGTAGTCCATACCCCAACCGGTGGCCCCTAGTGCAGGAGCCCATTTCTTTTCCGCCGCTGTGCGATATAGCGACTCTATCCCTCACTCTCAACCTGCCTCTGCCTGCAAGTGGAGGTCCTGCTTTAATAGTGGGGACTTGTTCTTCATCGACCTTATCCACCTTCCTGAGCTGCTAGTGACCCTTGAAGAGACCCTATTTTGTCCATTGGCACAAGCGTGTGCATGTACTATTGAGCATAAGGCTCCACTCTTCGTAGCGCGTGGACTGTCTGTTAGTTAGGTGTATTCTTGATGTGTAACTGGGTCTAAAGATTATTGCACTGCCTGTTTTCCTCCCCATCTAGGTGGTCTACATATTTTGTGCTTCTTAATCCGTTAGAACCCTCTGGTCTTGTATATATATCGTGTTGATTGTGATGTGTTGGTTTACTTCAGTATTATTGTGATTCTTTGCTATGGTCTATATTACAAAGGCCTTGTAATAAATGTGTCTATATTTTTAATATAACACCTGTCTGGAGTAATTTGTAAGTGTCCCTGCTTTGTGTGCTCATTGAGGTCTTTCAGTCACCCTCACCCCTCCTGAGACTTAGGGCCTCATCACGAGTTTGGCGGTAACCCTTAAAATCGGGGGTAACGCTATCAGCGCCGATTTTAAGGGTCCGTCGGATCACAAGTCCAAATACCGCCGGCGCCATTACAGCCGGCGCAAGTACACCCGGCTGTACAAGCGTCGGTTGTAAAAGCGCCAGTAACCATTCGCGCTAAAACATTACAATCAGGAGTCCGGATTAGGCGCAATTAGCGCCAGAAAAGCGGCTTACAATCCACCGAAAATACCCCCAGCAAAAAGCTGGAGGTAAAAGAACACAGGCCACAGCAATAAGGACCCAGGTGAAACCAATGCAAATCAGAGGCCTGCAAAGGACCCACCCATGCACAACACACCCTCCCCAACACCATTCCACCAGTAGGAGCAGGGAGGAGACAGCAATAGGGGCCCAGGTGAAACCAATGCAAATCAGAGGCCTACAAACGACCCACCCATGCACAACACACACTTCCAAACACCATGCTACTGTCATGATGCCTACCTCCAAGGAGCCAGGTCCGACCCAGCAACCCCAGAGGCAGGCATCATTCCCCCCAGGGAAGTGCCAGCGGGCCCAAGCTGGGGCCCTTTGGACACAGTCCTGGCGCCTTTGGCGCCAGGCTCATGTTAGACCCCTTTCCTGGCGCCTTAGGCGCCAGGCTCATAAATCTAGACATGTGTTCAAGTGTTTTAATGTGCACTTACCTGATGCAGACCATGCTGCTACATCCAGGCCCTCTTGAGGCCTGAATGGAACTATTTTACCTGTGGGACTACTTTCCACCTGGGTGTGGTCGGGGAAGGATACATACCTGATCGGTGGAAGGATACATACCTGGAACTTCTTCCAAAGTTATTTAAACAACGCCCGATCAGCAACTCACGCTTCGCGTTGTTCTGCTCCTCGCAGCTGGACCCTCACCGTGTCAGCTCCTGCATCTGGACTTCAGCCACGCCTGTCAGCATCCTGGGTCGCCTGCAAAGGGAGATAAGAGAGAATTGGAGAGAAAGAAGACCTTACCAGCTAAAGCTGCATCACGGAGACATCACACCGACGATCCTGAAAGGGAACACATCATTTTAAAAGCATTTCGCTTCGATCGCTGCAGCGCTGCATTTTACTCACCTTTCCTGGGCGCCTCCATCTTCAGCAGCGATCATCCGGATCCGCACCCACTTCTCAGAGCCTTGAGAGAAAAAGACAAGAAAACAAGGTGAGAGAAGGAAGGGAATAGGAAAGGCTCAGTTTCCTTCTAAGACTTACTTGTTGGGTCATCCCATTTCATTTCGGGTCCTGCCGCTTCCTGGCATTCCGGACCCCGGCCCCTATGGGGAAAAAAGAAAAAGACTTTGAATGAGCGAATGCAAAGACATTACCTGAACGCTCATCCAGAACTTACCTGTCATTTACTGGAACTGCACGTTTCACTTCGGGTCGGCGCCATATCTCCGGCATTCCGAACCCCGGCCCCTAAGGGGAAAAAGACATAAGCATTAGCGCTTGCTGCAATAAGACAATGAACATTATTATCAAGCTTGAACTTTTGAACTTGCAACAGAACTCTTACAGCACCTCACCTGAATAGTCAAGCTTATTTTGAAATCCCATCAAACCTCAATCCAGTGAAGTAACTGGGTTTCAGCGCGCCCCTGCATCAGAAGCAGGATGGAGAACTCATCCTTCCAGACCCTAAGGTGAGACTTCACGGGGAATCGTGGAAGGGTATCGTGGAGGGTTGGAAGGGAGTGGGAGGCTTGAGCATTATTCCGTCAGTAGGTAATACTCCCTTTTCACGCACAGGGGAATATTCCTGCGAACCAGAAAAGCCAGAGTAGAGGGGCCCTTCCTGTCCATCTTCAGAGTCCTGCGCTTCACCATTGAAGAAGCATCAGCACTCGAAGCCAGACCTGCGCCCCCGTGGGAATCAGGTGAGCGTGACAGCTGCCATTTGGAGCCGGGACCCTTGATGTGGACTTCTACCTGCTGTGCCTGGAGCTACAGAGTCCAGCCAAGCAGGCCAGGGCCCTGGGAGTGCAGGGGGTGGTGGGTATGAGAAGAGGGAGGAGGAGAGCAGCACCAGCAAGGCGGCCAACGATCCCCTAGGTCAGGCCAACACCCTGGGCCCTGACTGATGGCCAGTTGGTGACTGAATATCGGCTGGACAGGGCAACCATCACCCAGTTGCTGGACACAATCCAGGCTGACATCAGGAGCCGCATAGCTATCAGCACAGCAGTACCTCCGCTAGTGAAGGTCGTGTCTGTGCTACAATTCCTCAGGACTGGCAGCTACCAACACACCGTTGCCATGATGCATGGCATGGCCCAGTCCACATTCAGTGCCATGCTGGGACAGGTGCTTGATGCACTGTTGAATCATGTGGATGAGCACATCGCATTGCCAGCCACACAGGCAAAGGTGAACCAGCTCAAGGGTCAATTCCATGCCATTGCCCAAGTCCCGAATGTAATAGCAGCCCTGGACTGCACACATGTAGCACTCGTACCACCCCAGGCACATGAGGCAGCCTACAGAAACCGGAAACAGTACCATTCCCTGAATGTGCAGATGACATGTGGCCCTGACCTCACCTTCAGCCACTGCTGTGCCCGCTACCCAGGATCCACCCACGACTCTATGGTCCTGCGCAACAGTACCCTGCCAGCGTACATGGAAAGGCACCGAGGGCAAAACACATGGCTGCTGGGTGAGTACGAATGTATACCATAATGTATGTTAATCCACAACTGATGGGGCTGGTCACACACAATGAAATCCCTGAATGTCAATAGGCAGCACCATCAGTGCAGCATTTCCAATCAAGCACCTTGCACGAGAAACCTTGGACATGTCCAACATAGCAGAAGAAGCCCATTCAGGATGTAAAAGACATGTGGCAGCACAGTGACATAATGGAAGGCCTACCACCACAAAGCCTCCTTTGTGAGTAGCACTATGGCTTCCAACACTGGCACAGTACAGACATCCCACCCTGCCCACCCGACAGTTATGCAAATGTAACACAAAAGTCGCCACACCCACAAATGCACCACACATAAGTAGTCTGAGTAATGCCAATGTACATCCCGCAAACCCTGTCCCCTGAATGGCCAATGAAATGCATGGAGAACAGTACAGAATAGTGACAACCAGCAAATGCAACTGCAGCCAAAGGGAATGGCAACGACACATGAAGCAGCCACTTCTCGCATGCACAAGCAGAAGGAATGGCCCCCTTACCCAGTGACTAGTGAATGAGTACTGTTACATACTGAAACAGAGGTGTACCAAGTTGTGAGTACCTCATTGAATCAATGCTGCTCGTAGCACAGCACACTCCGCAATGTTATTGACCAAATGACAAGTATGGCAAAATGACACTGATGACTGAGCCCTGTACACCCACTGAACTTACCTTGTCCCCAAACCTGCTTTCAATCCCCTGCAGGTGATTCTGGAAATCCCCAGTACACATGCGGAGCGGGCATACAACCTTGCCCATGCTCATACACGGATCTGTGTGGAGAGGGCATTTGGACTGCAGAAGGCACGCTTCCGGTGCCTAGACCATACGGGAGGGGCATTGATGTATGCACCTGAAAAAGTTGGAAAAATTGTACTGACATGTGCCATGCTGCACAACATCTGCTGTCGCAGGAATGTGCCACTGCCCCCTGATGCTCATGTGCAGCCACCTGAGGATGGGAGTGAAGGTGATGACGTGCCTGAAGGTGTTGCATGTGCACAAAAGGTTGGTCTGAGGGAGGGGAGGTAGGCCAGACAGGGATTGATTGATGTTTTTTGTTGAAACGGGTGACTGCTACATTTAACAAATGTCAATTCAAAATTAAATAGCACTTTTTCACAATCACTACTGTCCATGCTTTGTGATTTTCGGAACGTGATTTATTCTCAGTGTAACAATCCCCCTTACCCCCCAGTGAACACCCAGCACACAATCCCCCCTTCCCCAGTGAACACCCAGCATACAATCCCCCCTCCCCCCAGTGAACTCCCCACAACTGTGCAGGTAGGTGCATGTTTGTTATCAGGGCGCCCACAACAATGCCATGTCCGATTAGGATGGTCGTGGGCGCTTTCCTTGTCCAGGCCCCTCTGGTGTGTGTGACCTCAGGTGGCGCATTGAACGGCGCCTAGGAGATGGCTCAAGGGATCCCTCCGTGGGTGTAGTGGAGGTTGAAGGGACTGACCCGGTTGCCTGCATGTGCTGTCGGAGAAGGTTCTTCCCCTCCCTTGTCTGTTCAGCAAGTGCTGACACTGCCTCGCACAACTCCCTCACCCTTTGTCCAAACCCTGTCAGGGCTGTGGTGCATTGCTCCACCACTCTGCGTGTGCACGCATTGTCATGCGCTATGTACTTGCATCCATGGCATATGGATGCACTGATGGCCTTGATGTGCCGGCTGTGCACCTTGGCCATAGATTCAACTTTCCCCTGTTTTACCTCGATCACGTCCAGTCAGCCCATCACTGCTGCCCCCGTGATAAAGGGTACCCCTGGTGTGCCAGGTGCCGGCCTGCCACTTGTGCGCTGTTTGGGGGGGGCTGCATGGGGTCATATTGCCGGCTTGGATTGGGCTGCCAGGCTCTGAGTGCCGGTCTTCAGGGCTGCCATATGATGGCGTGTCTTCATCTGGCTGTGATGTGCGGACACACATGCCCAGGTGGGGTTTGTTCTGGCTGTGTGCCTGGCCCTGGGGTCCCCTGTGGTGTGACCATCCCTTCAGCGTCACTGCTTTCGGGTGAATGCAGACATCCTGCCTGATGCGCACGTGGAGGTGTCACTCCCCTGTCGGGCTCCGATCCACAGGTGAGTCCCTCTGCATCGCATCTATGCCTGGTCGCTTGGGGCGAGCTGGCCGTGGACTCCCTGCGGGCATGTGGGTGCTGCAGCGGTCTGGTAGGGCTGCGTTGTGGTGAAGTGGGAGGTGGCCTGCGTTGGTTCCCTTCCGTGCGGCCCCTTTGTGGGGTGGTGGTGCTGGTGGAGGCACGCTGCCTCGGGCGCTGTGATGGTGTGGCCTCCTCCCCATCATCTTCATCCCGTGGGGTTTGCCATGTGCCTGTGGGGTACATAGAGTGTGGTTTGAGTTCAAGGCAACCTACATTAGTATCAAGCAGTTCATGCCATCAAGTGGGATTGAAGACAGTATCAATCATGCATGCAACTTGCATTTCATTCAGTCGCCATGTGGTGCTTGGTGTGAGTGTGGAGGTGCACTGCATGGGAATGTTTGTGTGACAACTTTACATGCAGGGTTGGGGTGCACTGCGCTCAGGGTCCTGGGGTGTATTCTTGCACACTCACACACTACGTAGCTGTCCCATGGGTATGGATGTCTGTCTCCTGCCCCTTCTATTGATGCACTGCACGTGCAGGGTAGTCTAGGTAGCACTACGGTTCAGTGGATCAAGGGGTCACTTATAGGTGTCTGCAGTGCCTCACACACATTTCTTCACATTCATTCACTATGGGTCTGCATGTGTGGTACTTTCAGTTGCATGCATTTGCGGTGGGACTCACCCGCAGTCGGATCAATGCCAGTGCCTGCCTTCGCTACACCAATTCCCTCGATGGTGGCGATGTCAATCAGGGCACTTATCTTCTCCTCCCAAGGTGTGATTTTGGGTGGGGGTGGTGGTGGCCCTCCTCCAGTGCCCCTGCTTGCACTCTTGTGCTGTGAGAGGATGCCGCGGACTCTCACACGCAGGTCATTAAGGCGCTTGCGGCGATCCTCCCCATCCCGGGGCACGCACCCCACTGCAGTGACCCTTTGGCTGATGTTGCGCTGTTAGGCAGAAACCTGTGCAGTTCCCTTAGGGAACACCTCAAAAGATTTAAGACTACAGGTTTTGGCAGTAAACCCACTTGGTAGCAGTCTGTACCACCCAGATTTACCGGGTAGCTGTGGCTGAGCAGTCAGACCTCTCCCAAGAAGAGTTAGGCAGTATGCAAAGTATACACAATAGGCACTCAGATACAATAATACAAGCAAACACTGACCAGGGCTTGGGTATCAAAGTATATAATTATTTATTTAAAAACACACTGTTTGAAACACTCCAGCACTCTTATTGTAAAATATTCTAAACGTAGTTACTATTGTAATATATATACCCCTTTTTCCTTATCAGATAAGTCACAGTAAAACACCACTTATTTTCATACAGAGGTGAGCGCTTAACTAGATGGCACTCCAATAGGTTTGTGAGAAAGGGAGGGAAAAAGACAGAATATGGAAAGGTACACCACTCTAAGATTCATGAACACTGTTAGCAAGGTAGAAGAGCAAAAGTCACTGGTGAGCCAAAGTCCAAAGGCTGGGCCCACTCTTAGAGAGAGCAGAGCGCAAATGCGCCCAAGATCACACAGTTACACTAGGCTTAGAAAGCCTTGCAAAGGGTTCAAAAAGAGTTTAGAGAGGCTTAGGAAAGTTTAGCCAGGGTGTCCCAGGCTACCCCAGGTTCGAAAGCCGGGGGCTAAATCTACCCCGTACAGTCGGTAGCAAGGGAAGCCAGGCGGGACACGGTACCTAAAGTGGGAAGGATCCTCCAGCGGTGGCAGTTGTTCCTGGTAGTGGGTGCAAGTTGCGTCGTCGTCCAAGGGAAGAGAAGATCTCGACCTGGAGGAAAGATGAAGGTCGTTGCACTACCAGGGAAGAAACCAGCCGCGGAGTATTCCGGTTAAGGTGGTCCCTTTGTTTCGCGGTCGTGGTAAAACGTGGTATCCCGGTTGCCGGGGTGCTTGGCACAGGCAATGCGGCCACGAGGTACGTCGGGAAGGCGAAAAGACGGTGAAACTGGTTATCCCCACCAGTCAAAGGAAGAAGACTCTCCGGCGGGAGATCTCCTCTGTCGTTGGGAAAAGTGCTGAGGCTGTCCAGCAGGGCTCCACCGGTGGTGGTGTCGTGGCAGGTCGGCTCAGCTTCTCCCTCGTCAGATTCTTAGGTCCTGTGGCGACTTCTGAAGTTCCAGTCCCCAAAGCCCTGCTTTTATGCAGAAAACCCCCATTCACTCAGCCTAGCTGTCACTCAAACATGCTAAGTGGTGAGCCGGCCGGCTCACCACATGGGCCAATCAGGATGGAGTGTGACTTGAGTTGCCTAGGCAACTCAGTCCAGGGTACCTAAATTCCCCTCCACCCCTCCTAAGTACCCCAGACAGAGTGGCACCACTTTGGAGGGCTTCCGTGGAGAAGCCCGCCAAAAGTGGAACAAAGGGCTCCACTTGGGTTGGAGTCAAAGAAGAGAACACAAACGCCATTTTAGAATCAAGTTTTGGCAAAAAATACCAACCGGAGAATTAATATTAATTAAATAAACCAGCGGTATGTTCGAGGCTACTGTAAATAATTAAATAAAGATAGTAGCCTAAAACAATGGGAAATCCCATAGGAAAATATCCGCGGTTGAATATAAAAAGTAGTATCCACTGCCACCAGCCAAAACTCGATCAGGGGGGACGGAGACGTGCCCCCTCGACTAACAGACCCTGGGGCAATTGAATTGCCCCAGCCAGAACGTCCACAATATGATGGTTTATACTGGTTCTGTTCAGAATTTAAGACTAGTAAAGTCAATGGTGACTTTACATGCCCTGGGAGACAGTAGTCAGTCCCAGGGTATGGAGTCTATACTGGGGGGTCACTATGACACCCGTGTGTCACTGCACTGAGGGTGCTGTGTAACACACATCACAAAAGAAACACACTCAAATCATGCCCAAGAGTGAGGGTAAAAGAGTCTCACTCTTGGCAGGAGAAAAAAATAAACCCCAGAAATCCAGCAAAGCTGCTGGGGGACTCACTAGGTTAGGAAATTCAGCCTAAACAGAGAATTATCCACCAGGGGGCTTGGCGTTAGCGCTATTTACGTTCGACAAGAAAACCGCTGCATTACCGCCAAACTCGTGATGAGGCCCTTAGTCTTGACTGCCTGCATAGCTACCCTGATTGGTCTGGCTTGTCCAGAGGTTACCCTGTTCCAAGAAACTAGGTTGGCCTTCTGAACCTCTGCCCCTCCAGGTCAGAGTTCAGAAATCCATCTTAACAGTGGACAAGAGTCTGGCAGCTCTTTCCTTCTCTTCATACATCTTTTTCCTGCTGGTTACAAATGCCCATGCCAACCAGCCTGACGCTGGTCTGGTATTTGGCTGTACTGTGGAACTGGTACTTGTCCCTTGTGTAGCAACATATATGCCTGGCAGTACATTCTCTGTGGTTTTGTTCTTCAATTCCGCTTGCAGTTTCCTCGCTCTGGCTATGTTAAATGTTAAAGGTATTTGTACCGCGCACCATCACCAACGGAATTGGTCCCCAGGTGCCCAGGCGGATCTGTAAACGGTAAAGGTGGGATGGGTTAGTAAGGTGAAGAGGGGAGTAGGATAGTGAGAGGAGTGGTGTTCTGTTGGCAGCTTCAGCTCAGTATACACCGGGTGCTGAGCTTTGGTGCGGGTATCAGATCGGAGTCAGTCCGTGTGTGCTGTTGTTCCGGCTTATGTGTTGTTGCATTGTTGTGAAGTGCATGCGGCTTGTTGTGCGAGAGATGGTTGTGTGAGTTTTTTGAGAGAGATAAGTATGCAGAGTTTGAGCTTATATTGGTTAGTGGGTAACCTGACCGTTACCATGCTAACATTCATGACTCTGTCCGAGTGTGACACCCGCCAGCCCCCACACTCCCATCCAGACGCAGCGCTGGCCAATGTTTAGGACTTCATCCAGGTGTGGTCGTGCCAACCCTCACACCCCCATCCAGATGCTGCACAGGCTAGTGTCTAGAGACCCGTCCAGGTCTGGGCATGCTAGCATTCACAACTCCATCCGAGCGCCACGCAGGCCGGTGTTCACAATTCTAGGCGTGGCACATGCTAGCATTCACGTTTTTCTGGGCGCGGGCATGGTATCCTTCAAATGATCCTATCCAGATGCGACGCAGGCCAACGTCTATCTAGATGCGTCTGCCGGTCTGGATGTGTTTGTCCGGTACGTATGAGTGGGGGAGTCACTTGGGGCCTTTGTCTGGGTCTAGGTATGTGGTCAGTCTCTGCAGCCTTCCTTATTGGCTATTTTCCATGATGTCTTATGCTCTGTCGACTGGTTGGTTATTTGGTTTGAGTGTTTGTCCAATTTGAGAGTGGTCGAGGTTGGAGATATTTCGTCATTGTTTTAATGTCTGGGCATTCTAGTGCGTCTCCGTCGTGGTTACGCTTTGAAGAGCCATGATTTGAGGAGTTTCCTGAATGCTAGGTGGTTTGTTGTATTCCGTATATTCTTGGGTAGGTCATTCCATGTTTTGGGTGCCTGGTGAGAGAAAGACGATCCTCTGAGTTTTTTTTCTGTTGTAGGGTTTTGGTTCCAGGCGTATGTCGGTGCTTGATCTTAGTGTTCTTGTCGGTTGGTGTAGGCGTAGTTTGTTGCTTAGGAATTCTGCGCCTTGTTTGTGTATTGCTCTGTGCGTGATGCACATGGCCTTGAACTTTATTCGTTGTTTCAGTGGTAGCCAGTGTAGTATTTTTAGCGCCGGTGTGATGTGTTCTCTTCTGGGTAGCTCGAGGAGGAGTCTGGCTGCTGCATTTTGTATGCATTGCAGTTTTTTTAGAGGTCGTTCGTGCACGCCCAGGTATAGGCTATTGGCATAGTCCACTCTGGACATGATCAGAGCGATGATGGTAAGTGTTTGGTTGGTGAATGACAGGAACGGTAGGATCCTTTTTGCTGCTGGCAGGAGGAAGAAACATTTCTTGATTACTGAGTTTACTTGTGGGTCCAGAGTGAGGTTGTTATCCATCAGGGCCCCTAGGTTTTTTACAGTTGATGATGGTTCTGGTGTGGTGCCAAGCTCTCTTGGCCAGGGGATGTAGTTGATGTCTCCTCCCTTTTTTGAGACTATCATTATCTCTGTTTTGTCCGGGTTGATTTTGAGATGGTTGAGGTTCATCCAGTTGAATATGTCACGAAGGCAATTCTCTAGTGTGGTGTTTTCTTCTCGGGTGTCTTGTATGTTGAAGATTATTTGAGTATCGTCGGCATAGTTGTAGCATGCAAGGCCGTGTTTTTTGATGAGTTTGATTAATAGGTACATGTAGATGTTGAATAGAAGCGGGGAGAAGGATGATCCTTGTGGTACTCCACACGTGGAGACTCTGGTTTTGGATTTACAAGGTTTCATTCATATTGTTTCGGTTCTGTTTGTTAGGAAGGATTTGAGCCATACTAGGGCAGTGTCTGTTATCCCTAGTCCTTCTAATCTCTTTATGAGGATGGCGTGGTTGACAGTGTCGAAGGCTGCAGACAGATCAAGGAGGATCAGGGCGGTGCTGTTGTCTGAGTCTGCGTTTGTTTTTAGGTCGTCCCATATTGAGAGGAGAGCCGATTCTGTTCCTCTCATAGGTCTGAAGCCAACTTGTGCCTGGTCCAGTAGGCAATGCCCTTCTATGAATTCTTGGGTTATTTGGTAGACATACATTTCTAGTAGTTTGGATATGTAGGGTATGTTGGAGATGGGTCTGTAGTTAGATAAGTCCTCTACGTTTCCTGTTGTGTCTTTGAGTAGCGGCTTGATGTAAGCGTATTGGAAGGCCTGCGGTACTTTACCTGTTGAGATTGAGAGGTTGAGGAGGTTTCTGTGGTATTCCATGGGGGTTCCTTGTTTGAGAATTGTTTTGTATATGTCCGGGGGGCAAGGGTCTTCAGGAGAGCCCGATTTGTTGCTTTGGTTTACCAGTTTGATGAAAGCCTCAACTGATATTTCTGGGATGTTTCGTAGTTTGTTTGCGTGTTCCTCGTCTGTGTCAGTGGGGTTTGAGCTGTGTACGCTTGTTCTGTTTTGTATGGTGTGTTGGATGGAGGTTATTTTGTTTTTGAAGTGGTCTCTGAGGTCCTCGCAAAGTTTCGTCGATGGTGGTGGCGTGTTGTTGCTGGCCGGTGGGTTTTTTATTTCGTTTATGATTTTGAATAATTCTTTTTGAGCATTTGGTGCTCTGAAGATTCGGTTGTCGTAGTGTTTCCTCTTCGCTTTTTGTATTTCCTTTTTATATGCGTGGATCTGTTGTAGGAATTTCAATTTGTTTGCGGTGGTGTTGTTGTTCCTCCATTCAGATTCTAGTTTTTGATTTTTCCTTTTCATGGTTTTGATAGTGGGGTGAACCATTTTGCTGTAGTTTTCTTGCGTGTCGGGGTGAAGGGCTTTTCTTTGGCGATGTCCTCAAGGGTTGTTGCGATCAGGGTATGAAGTATGGCAACTTTTTTGTCTAGGTCTGCTTCTTCCACAGTTGATGCTTGCGGTTTGCCGAGTTCTAGGAGCTCGGTTAGGTTGGAGTTTTTTATGGTTCTCCAATTTCTTTTCATCATGATGGGTTGTTTTTCTTGTTGCTTTTTTGTCGGAGCGACCGTTGTGATTATGAACGGAATAATGAGGTGGTCGCTCCAAAGAATTTGAATTGGGGGTGCTGTCGTGATGAGGTCCTTGTTGGCGAAGATTGGTCAAGTGTGTGCCCTGCTGAGTGGGTTGCTCCTTTGACTAGTTGTTGTAGGTTCATGGCTGCTAGTTGGGCGGTTAAGGATTTTTGTGTGGTTGTGGTTTCTTCGTCGAACCAGATGTTGAAATCTCTGAGGATGATCAGATGATTGTACTTGATGGCTAGGGTGGTAATTGCTTCTGTGAAAGCGTCTACGAAGGTCGCATCGTAGGTTGGTGGTTTGTATATGAGTATGAATTTCAGGTGGGTTTTGGGTTTTACTGAAAGTCGTAGTATTAAAGATTCGCATTTATCAATGTTTAGTGGATCTTCCATTTTGATGGCCAGTTTTTCCTTGTGGATGATCGCTAGTCCCCCCCCTCTTTTGGATTTCAGGCAGGCAGTTGTTGAGGGTGATCTTGTAGTTGTCGTCTAGCCATGTTTTGGTTACAAACAGGACGTCTATGCCTCCTTCTGACAGGAGGTTGTACATTTCCGTTGAGTGTTTGGACATTGACCTTGCGTTTATTAGATTACAGTGGATTCTCTGGGTGAGATTTTGTTTTGAGGTTATTTGTTGCTCGAGTTTGAATTTGTCTGCTCGTGGTGTTTCCGCATTGAAGTCGGTATGATGAAGAACGGCGACATCTGCTTCTTCATTGAAGCGGTCTAGTAAGTTAAGTTGATAACAGGGCTGATTAGTCTTGGTGTTTCTGCTGTGATGCTACTCGGATGACGATCAGCAGTGGTGTCTTCATTGGGTCTGATTGTTGGGTGGCTGGTGGTGTTGCTGGTTGTTGGTACTTCGCCGTGTTCTGCGGAATGTAGTAAAAATCGATGTTGCCCCTCTGTTCTTGTAATGTAAGGGGTAATGTGGTCAGAGCCCTCCCACTCTCTTGTTGAGTGTCCCGATCTTTTTTCTGCGTGTATCAGGAAATTCTTTGCATGTTTAGAGGTTTCCGTGTTGGGGTGTCGGTGTACCGTGGTTGTTGCGAGGTAAGGTGTGAGGTATAAGGATTTTTCTCTTGTGGATTTTGCTTCGATTGTGGCTGTTTTAGGTTTGTTTTCTTCCAGTGGGGCTGTTTCTTGTGGGTTCTGTCGGTGTTGTATGTTCGCGTCTCTTGTTGCACAATCTTGTTCTCTTTCTCGGCGTCCTTTTCTGCTACGGGCCATTTTTCAGTCTAGGTGCTGGTGTGGTGTGGTAGTTGGTCCTCTATGCTGTGCTGTGCGGTCGCAGTAGCCTCGGTTTTCCTTCTCTGGATACGCTGGGGTGTTCTCTGGTTCAGTGTTGTTTCCTGTCGGTGGGTAGGGTATGTTTCCTAAGGGTGCACTGTCGGTGGAGGTGGGGGGGGTTAGGGTGTTAACGGTCCGCTGGTACGGGATTTAGTTGGGTTATGTAGTGTAGGGTATTTGAGAGATCTGTATAGTGGGCGAGAGTCCTGTCAGTGCAATCTAAACATCACACAGTGCTGTTCGGAGACAGGGCCCCTGCTAAGTTTGAGAGACCTGCACAGTGGGGAGAGACGTCCACCAGTGTAATCTAGACACCAAACAGTGCGGTTTGGAGACGGAGCCCCTGTTAAACTTTGAGAGACCCGCGCAGTGGGAGAGAGGCCTATCAGTGCAGTCTAAACATCCTACACGGTAATTTGGGGGGAGAGCCCCTGCTAGATTTGAGAGACCTGTATAGTGGGAGAGAGGCCTATCAGTGCAACCTAAACATCATGCAATGCAATTAGGAGACAGAAACCCTGCTAAACTTGAGGGACCCGCACAGTGGGAGAGAGGCCTATCAGTGCAACCTAAACATCATGCAATGCAATTAGGAGATAGAGCCCCTGTTAAATATGAGAGACCCGCACAGTGGGAGAGAGGCCTATCAGTGCAATCTAAACATCATATGATGGAGTTTGGGGACAGAGCCCCTGCTAAACTTGAAAGACCTGTATAGTGGGTGAGAGGCCTATCAGTGCAACCTAAACATCGTTCAATGTAATCAGGAGAAAAACCCCTGCTAAATATGAGAGACCCGCACAGTGGGAGAGAGGCCTATCAGTGCAACCTAAACATCATACAATGTAATCAGGAGAAGAACCCCTGCTAAATTTGAGAGACCTGTATAGTGGGAGAGAGGCCTATCAGTGCAACCTAAACATCATACAATGTAATCAGGAGAAGAACCCCTGCTAAATTTGAGAGACCTGTATAGTGGGAGAGAGGCCTATCAGTGCAACCTAAACATCATTCAATGTAATCAGGAGAAGAACCCCTGCTTAATATGAGAGACCCGCACAGTGGGAGAGAGGCCTATCAGTGCAACCTAAACATCATACAATGTAATCAGGAGAAAGAACCCCTGCTAGGTTTGAGAGACCTGTATAGTGGGAGAGAGGCCTATCAGTGCAACCTAAGCAGCATGTAATGCAATTAGGAGATAGAACCCCTGCTAAATATGAGAGACCCGCACAGTGGGAGAGAGGACTATCAGTGCAACCTAAACATCATATGATGCAGTTTGGGGACAGAGCCCCTGCTAAATTTGAGAGACCTGTATAGTGGGAGAGAGGCCTATCAGTGCAACCTAAACATCATGCAATGTAATTAGGAGATAGAACCCCTGCTAAATTTGTGAGACCTGTATAGTGGGGAAAGACGTCCACCAGTGTAATCTAGACACCAAACAGTGCGGTTTGGAGACGGAGCCCCTGTTAAACTTTGAGAGACCCGCGCAGTGGGAGAGAGGCCTATCAGTGCAGTCTAAACATCCTACACGGTAATTTGGGGGGAGAGCCCCTGCTAGATTTGAGAGACCTGTATAGTGGGAGAGAGGCCTATCAGTGCAACCTAAACATCATGCAATGCAATTAGGAGATAGAGCCCCTGTTAAATATGAGAGACCCGCACAGTGGGAGAGAGGCCTATCAGTGCAATCTAAACATCATATGATGGAGTTTGGGGACAGAGCCCCTGCTAAACTTGAAAGACCTGTATAGTGGGTGAGAGGCCTATCAGTGCAACCTAAACATCATTCAATGTAATCAGGAGAAGAACCCCTGCTAAATATGAGAGACCCGCACAGTGGGAGAGAGGCCTATCAGTGCAACCTAAACATCATACAATGTAATCAGGAGAAGAACCCCTGCTAAATTTGAGAGACCTGTATAGTGGGAGAGAGGCCTATCAGTGCAACCTAAACATCATACAATGTAATCAGGAGAAGAACCCCTGCTAAATTTGAGAGACCTGTATAGTGGGAGAGAGGCCTATCAGTGCAACCTAAACATCATTCAATGTAATCAGGAGAAGAACCCCTGCTTAATATGAGAGACCCGCACAGTGGGAGAGAGGCCTATCAGTGCAACCTAAACATCATACAATGTAATCAGGAGACAGAACCCCTGCTAGGTTTGAGAGACCTGTATAGTGGGAGAGAGGCCTATCAGTGCAACCTAAGCAGCATGTAATGCAATTAGGAGATAGAACCCCTGCTAAATATGAGAGACCCGCACAGTGGGAGAGAGGCCTATCAGTGCAACCTTAACATCATATGATGCAGTTTGGGGACAGAGCCCCTGCTAAATTTGAGAGACCTGTATAGTGGGAGAGAGGCCTATCAGTGCAACCTAAACATCATGCAATGCAATTAGGAGATAGAACCCCTGCTAAATTTGTGAGACCTGTATAGTGGGAGAGAGGCCTATCAGTGCAACTTAAACATCATGCAATGCAATTAGGAGACAGAGACCCTGCTAAATTTGAGAGACCTGTATAGTGGGAGAGAGGCCCACCAGTGCAGTCCAAACCTCATACAATGCAGTCAGGAGACAGAGCCCCTGCTAAATTTGAGAGACCTGTATAGTGGGAGAGAGGCCTATCAGTGCAACCTAAACATCATGCAATGCAATTAGGAGATAGAACCCCTGCTAAATTTGTGAGACCTGTATAGTGGGAGAGAGGCCTATCAGTGCAACCTAAACATCATGCAATGCAATTAGGAGATAGAGCCCCTGTTAAATATGAGAGACCCGCACAGTGGGAGAGAGGCCTATCAGTGCAATCTAAACATCATATGATGGAGTTTGGGGACAGAGCCCCTGCTAAACTTGAAAGACCTGTATAGTGGGTGAGAGGCCTATCAGTGCAACCTAAACATCATTCAATGTAATCAGGAGAAGAACCCCTGCTAAATATGAGAGACCCGCACAGTGGGAGAGAGGCCTATCAGTGCAACCTAAACATCATACAATGTAATCAGGAGAAGAACCCCTGCTAAATTTGAGAGACCTGTATAGTGGGAGAGAGGCCTATCAGTGCAACCTAAACATCATACAATGTAATCAGGAGAAGAACCCCTGCTAAATTTGAGAGACCTGTATAGTGGGAGAGAGGCCTATCAGTGCAACCTAAACATCATTCAATGTAATCAGGAGAAGAACCCCTGCTTAATATGAGAGACCCGCACAGTGGGAGAGAGGCCTATCAGTGCAACCTAAACATCATACAATGTAATCAGGAGACAGAACCCCTGCTAGGTTTGAGAGACCTGTATAGTGGGAGAGAGGCCTATCAGTGCAACCTAAGCAGCATGTAATGCAATTAGGAGATAGAACCCCTGCTAAATATGAGAGACCCGCACAGTGGGAGAGAGGCCTATCAGTGCAACCTTAACATCATATGATGCAGTTTGGGGACAGAGCCCCTGCTAAATTTGAGAGACCTGTATAGTGGGAGAGAGGCCTATCAGTGCAACCTAAACATCATGCAATGCAATTAGGAGATAGAACCCCTGCTAAATTTGTGAGACCTGTATAGTGGGAGAGAGGCCTATCAGTGCAACTTAAACATCATGCAATGCAATTAGGAGACAGAGCCCCTGCTAAATTTGAGAGACCTGTATAGTGGGAGAGAGGCCCACCAGTGCAGTCCAAACCTCATACAATGCAGTCAGGAGACAGAGCCCCTGCTAAATTTGAGAGACCTGTATAGTGGGAGAGAGGCCTATCAGTGCAACCTAAACATCATGCAATGCAATTAGGAGATAGAACCCCTGCTAAATTTGTGAGACCTGTATAGTGGGAGAGAGGCCTATCAGTGCAACCTAAACATCATGCAATGCAATTAGGAGACAGAGCCCCTGCTAAATTTGAGAGACCTGTATAGTGGGAGAGAGGCCCACCAGTGCAGTCCAAACCTCATACAATGCAGTCAGGAGACAGAACCCCTGCTAAATTTGAGAGACCTGTATAGTGGGGGAGAGGCCCACCAGTGCAGTCCAAACCTCATACAATGCAGTCAGGAGACAGAACCCCTGCTAAATTTGAGAGACCTGTATAGTGGGAGAGAGGCCTATCAGTGCAATCCAAACCTCATCCAATGCAATAAAAAAGACTTTGGGTTTGGTAAGTGGCTCGGGGTCTGGGGTAGAGTAGCTGCTCTAATTCTGACCCCGGCACCTCCTACCTTATAGGTCCTTGTAGTTGCTGGTTGACGGCTGGCCACTGGCTTCCCCCTGCGGACACCTGCTGACACCTCCTGGAGCCGCCTCTGTTGGAGCCGCCCTTGGCCTTGGGGCCCTTAGCCGCAGGGGGCTGCCGGGCAGAGGGCTGCCCTGGGAGGACCAGTGGTGAAGTGTCGGGAGACCAATCAGAGCGGGCATGGGCGGGTCGGGAGGCGGGAGGGAAGGGGGAAAGCAGGGAGAGCGAGCGGGTTGACGCGGGCTGCAGGGGGCGCAGAGAGGCCTCGGGGACCTTAAATTAATACCAAAAAAGAGAGAAAGCTGGTGCTCCTGGAGGGATCTGCTTACTCACCAAGCTCCTGTTCAAATGGAGCCGGGGAGCGGGCGATTACAATATTTAAAATGCAGGATTTGGGCCGGATTTATGTGCAGCTGGGGCAAAGCACACTCACCTCGCACGGATGGTGGAAAACGGGCTGGTGCCGTCGACTAGGTCTGCAAGGCAGACCGGATCAGCCAATCAGGGGCGGTGTGGGTCGGTTGGGGGTGGGAGGTAGGCCAAACACGGGGAAATGCGGAAATGGGAGCAGGGATTCTACCAGAGGCGGATGCCTTCTACACAGGGCGTGGAGCCCGATTACAATGTTTAAAATGCGGGATTTGGGCCGGATTTAGGTGCAGCTAGGGCAAAGCACACTCACCTCGCACGGATGGTGGAAAAACCTGGGAAATAATGAGTCTACTATCAGTTGTGTCCGTGCAGAGAGTTTCTCTGAGGTGGCCCTTGTTTTCTTGAGGGTTTCTGATATGACTGCTTCTGTTGCTTTTCCTCTTAACTCTTCTTGTTTTCTCACAACATCTTCTGTGAAGTTTCTTATGGCAGGCAGTCTATTCTTTTCTACTGTTTTGGTTTATGGTTCTGTAGTCATTGACACTAGGCCTGCTTCATGTGCATTCAGTGTTTGCATCCGTGTGGTTGTCAGTGATTTTACTTCATTCATACTGTGCCGGCCCTGTCTCTGGCTTTTCTGTTTGTTTGTGACCACAAGTGTGTGTGTATCATTGCTAATCACATCCATTTCAAGTTCCTTCACTCCTCCATCAGACCTTCTAGGGACTGGAATGACTATATAAGGTCTGGGTGCTTTTGTGGGTTTCATGCGTGCATCAGTAGGTGGGTGCACTGAAATTGGAACGCTTTGTACACCAATAAAGAATGCAGTTCTGATTGTTAATGACAGTAAAACAATAATGAATATGATGCATAGGCACATTATGCCCCTGTATGTCAAGCGGCAGCATTTTCTTCCAGAGAAACGGGGGTGCCTTTCTTCTTGTGGGAGGACCAGATTGCTTCTCTGGACCTCCATATCGATCATTTGCCAAATGTCAATGTTATTATTCCCTTAACCAATATCGTCTTTTGAGTTCTGTGTTTAAGAGTGTCAGGTGCTCCACAAGTGTCCCCCATCCTGCGAGTGACAAATTGGGCCTCATTACAAGTACTCCGGTCCGGAATTAACACTGCCGGTAAAACCATACCGGCACCGTTTCCATGTCCGCGCAATCATGACCCGCGGCCCCGGTAATAGCACCACCCTAAACCGCCAACGCGGAAATAGGGTTCCCGTTAAGTCCGTCTGCACGGAAACCCCTCCGTTACCGTCAACACGAAACACCGTGAGCATCACAACTAGCGCGGACACAGAAATACCGGCAAAAAAATGCGTAAATACCGTGATCACGGTGGCGGAACCGCCGCCACCGCGAACATGGCGTTATACACTGCCTGCTGAACTGAATCAGGGCACAGGTGCACCAAATCAGCCCAGCTGGACCTAGCAGGCCACTGGGAGCCTACAAAAGGGCCACACCAAGCCCAACACAACACAGAACCATGCAGGCAGCAGGTCTAGTAGCACTGGGACTGGGCCTACTCAACCAACAGGCAGCACTGCACATGGTGGCAGTAATGGCGCAGAGGAGGAGGCGTAGGCGGAGGAGGCGCAGGCGGCAACCAGCCAACCCTGCAGCTATGGCAAACCCCATTGCCCAGCCAGCCCGACCCCGCCGCCAGCCACCAATACCACGCATCAGGGCCTCACCCTGGAACCTCACCCCAGGACAGATCCACACCCTATACCGGCTGGACCGCGCAACAATCCTGCACATCACCGCCATGATTGTGGACAACATCAGCAGCCTAATTGACACCCCCACCGCCATCCCCCCCCTCTTGAAGGTTGTCTCAGTTCTACATTTCCTTGGCACTGGCACCTATCAACACACGGTTGGTGAGCTGCACGGCATATCACAACCGTGTTTCTCAAAAATCCTGGTACAGGTACTGGATGCCCTGTTGCGCCATGTGTCGGAACACATAGCCCTACCCCGCACCCTCCCCGAGGTCATTGCCACCAAGTTGGCCTTCCATGCCATAGCAGGCATGCCAAATTGCATAGGCGCAGTTGACTGCACCCACGTCGAGCTGACAGTACCACATGCAATTGAGGCGGTGTTCCGCAATAGGAAACAGTATCACTCTTTGAATGTCCAGATGGTTTGTGATGCCATGCAACTGATTACACACTGCTGCGCACGTTTCCCAGGCTCATCACATGACTCAATGGTACTGCGGAATTCCACGTTGCCACGGTACATGGAACGCTATGCCGGACAAAGCACATGGCTATTGGGTGAATACAGCTGACGATGCTACAACCCTGTCGGAGTGGTGTGTGTGTGTCCAGGCCAATGAGCATTGTGAGTGTGCCGCTGTGACGGCACATGCGTCACCCCCCTTCCATCTACCAAATACACAGCGGATGCCAAACATCATGAAGGAAGACATGACAGGGCACCACAATGTGCCCGTGCACACGCTGCCACAGCCAATCCCGTCACTGTCCCATGAACCCTGTGCCACTGCAGACATCCACCCTCAATTGAAACACTGCCCCAAAAAGCATGAGAGGCATGTAAATGAGACGACGTGTATTTACTACTTCCGTACAGTGGAGTCACTCTGCCATGTGTGGACAGCACTGCACCATGACATGCACACAATCAAATGTCACCCTCAGGGCACAGTAAACATGCAAGTTAATGTGTAGACCCATATGCAGTCAGCGACATACCTTGTGATGCCCAAGACATACCTCCATACACTGCATGGTACATATGCATGAATGAATGATGATACACGAATGCACAGCAGCAGATGAGGACATGATGCCACAAACACTGACATGTTCCCCCATCTACATCCCATGTAGGTGATGCGGGATATGCACTCACGCCATGGATGATGACACCTGTACGGAGACCAAGGAACAGGCATGAAGAGGCATACAATAGGGCACATATCCGCACACGTGGAATGATTGAGAGGACATTTGGACTGCTGAAGGCCCGTTTCCGCTGTCTGAGCAGATCTGGCGGATCACTGCTGTACAGCCCAGTGAAGACGGGCAAAATCACGCTCGTATGTGCCATGCTGCACAATATATGCCTGCGCAGGAACATCCCAATGCCACCAGACGCAGATGAGGAAGATGGGGATGGGGATGGGGATGGGGTTGGGGATGGAGATGGGGATGGGGATGGGATGGCACCGCCTCCCCCTGGGGGTCCACATGATGGCCAGAGAGCACGGGATGCCCTGATTCGCATTTACTTTTGAGTCACAGCACATTCACAGAAATGCACAAACATGGTGACGACAATGAATTAATAGTTGCACTGCAAAATAAATGATCAATGTCCACACATGTATGTCTTGATTTGAAATGGTGATGTATTGATGTGATAACAACAGGGAAGAAGGTGCATTGGTTAGGGAAGCTGTACACCCGGGGCCACCCACCACCCAAACGTGCCCACCCCCACCCAGAGCCCATTGTCCAAACCCCCAAAACTACCTACCCCACCACCCAAACGTGCCCACCCCCACCCAGAGCCCATTGTCCAAACCCCCAAAACTACCTACCCCACCACCCAAACGTGCCCACCCCCACCCAGAGCCCATTGTCCAAACCCCCAAAACTACCTACCCCACCACCCAAACGTGCCCACCCCTCTCACACCCTTGTAGTCCACATGTGTCCTGCACTGCCCCACACACATGCCATCACTTCCGTGTGCGCTTCTGTGCCTGTGCAACCTTGCCCGAAGGACCCGTTAGCCTACTCGCGCGCCTCCTTGGACTGGCAGTAGTGGAGCTGGATGGGGTGGTAGTGTTTGATGGGCCAGAATCTGGGATTGAGGGCATCCGTGCCAGATTTGCCTGTTGGCCAACCAACATGGCCTCTACAAGCCTGGAGGTGTGGTTGTTGCCCTCCCGCACATGGCGTGCAAGGGTCACTATGGTGCTCGCAAAGCGTCCAATGGACCTCGACAGGCGACGCACTGAGGCGCTGTAGCTCTCCCTCTGCAGCCTGGATTCCTCTAGCTGCCTCTCCACCAGCTGGGTGAGAGTAGCCTGCTGGTCGTCCATCCGCTGCATGCGGGCATTCAGTTCGGCCATGGATGGGGTGGGCGACCTCATGGGACTCCCCAGTGAAGTGGGGCTGAACCCCAGCTCATGGAAGGAGCCCAGGTCTTCCAATGTGGGCATCTCCCCCTGTGGCCCCGTTTCCGAGTGCTCTTGCGGGGCACTGTTATCACTGCAGGCCGCCCCCTCTGCAGTGCTGCTGCCTTCGGTGTTGTGTTGGGTGTCCATGATAGGTTCCCGTGGCACCTGTCTAGACTCAGCCAGTGTGGAGACGGTGGGGATGTCGGTGGTGGTGGTGTGCCGCACATCTGTAGTGGCTGGTAATGTGGCCAGAGGTGCAGAACTGCCGGCAGCATCCTCCTGTGTGGTGGCGGTGGCTAGTGTACTTGCCGATGCAGATTGGCTGGCCTGTTGTGCAGTATCACTGTCACTTGAAACGGCTGTGGGGACACAAAGGGCATGCAATTAGTGTTGTTGTGGTGGCAGATGGGTGCATCACATGCGTCATTAAGATTGTACATTGAATAGTGTTTGTCACATGCATCTGATTGCTGGTGTCTGCATTCAGTGATATTGGTTGCCATACGGATCATGATGGGTGCTTTGGCCCACACATGCACTGCCTGGGGGGGGGTTGTTAATGGGTCCTTTGGCCCACACATGCACTGCCTGGGGGGGGGTTGTTAATGGGTCCTTTGGCCCACACATGCACTGCCTGGGGGAGGGGGTTGTTAATGGGTCCTTTGGCCCACACATGCACTGCCTGGGGGGGGGGGTTGTTAATGGGTCCTTTGGCCCACACATGCACTGCCTGGGGGGGGGGGTTGTTAATGGGTCCTTTGGCCCAGTACTCACAACTGCATATTTACATGTGGCATTCATGTCTGGGCACTTACCGGCATCTGCAGGTGGGCTCACTCCTGCCTCAGCCTGCCCGATCCCATGGATTCCCTCTAGGTGGAGGACGCTGCTGCAACGCTCCTCCCATGCTTGCAGCCTCAGTGGGGAAGGGGGTCCTCCGCCTGTCCCACTGCTGCGTTGGCGGTGCGTGGAAATGAGGTTGCGTACCCTCAGCCTCAGGTCGTCCCAACGCTTGTGGCAGTCCTTCACGCTCCTCACTGCCACGCCCACGGCGGTGCACTTGCATGCAGCTTCGGCCCACGCCTCCTTCCTCCGCTGCTGTGTGGCACGCCGTTGGTCTGCGCTAAACAGCAACTCAGCATTGTCCACAATGTGCTCCACCAAGACGGTTAGCTCCGCCTCGCTGAAGCGCTGTTTGCGCTGCCTCTGAGCAGGAATCCTGGCAGACATGCTGGTGGTCCCTTTTGGCTTCTCAGAGTTAGGATTGTGCTTGTGCTGGCTCTGGATGGCAATGGATTGTGCTTTTATATGATGGCCGCCTCTCTGTTTCCTGTTTTGGCGATCATGGTATTTCCGGTTCCGTGTCCGTGGTGGCGGAGGCGGAAACGGGTTTTGCGCCACTTGTGGCTTCGTTATTTCCATTTCTGTGGGGTTTTCCGTGACGGCGGTAACAACGTTTCCGAGTCCGTGTGGTGCGCGCGACCGACAGCGTGTAATCGGACGGTTTTTCCGCAACCCTGCGGACACGGAAACGTTTTTACCGCCGTCACGGATTTTGCACGGTCCCGGACTGGCAGGTTGTAATGAGGCCCATTGTCTCTTATTCCAGGGTACAGTTCCTTTGCTAGACTATGGGAAACATCAAATTAAATAACACTTCAGTAAGTCACTTTACTGTGCATGTTCGAAGTACGTAAGCTCCCAATCCACTCCTCGTATTTGCTTCAGTCCTGAAGACATATCGTACGTTAATCAGTATGAAGGACTAGGGGCAAACTAGCAACAAATATGACAAGTGGGAGTTCTTGAAACTGCTTCCTTGATCTGACCCTCGGCGGAAGGCTTTTAGAATCTCCTCTTATAGCTCTGTTTGTAACACGACTCCATGCAGGAGCATGCCCACCTGTGCAACATTAGCTGGATCTCTGATGAATGTGAGGACGGCAACTTCGATTGGTCTCCCCATTAGCTCTGGAAAGTCAGTGACTTGGCGAAAGAGGACATTGTGTGCCAACCTGCTGTCTTCTAGTGACAGGGACATCCGTCCTATCATGCTGACGTTCAGTATTATATGTTTTCTCCTAAATGTGAACAATATCTGCACTGTGCGGTCACGTTGAGTGCGACTAGAATTATGATTTTATTTAGGAGATGGCTTAGGTGCTCTGTATTTGCTGGATCTCTAAGAAACGTGAGTGTATCTGTTGTTCTTCCGATAAGAGTAGGACAATCTTCGATTATGCGAAAGAACAGTGTGTTGATAAGCTCATCTATTTCCGCCTGTGTTGGGAACATTTGATTCTTCCTAACTGTACTCAGGGAGTAGAAGAAATTGTTCAGCAATGACAGTGAGCAGTTGTCTTATTGCCTTTTTGTTTTCAGGAACTTGAAGAAAGTCAGAGACTTTGGTGAGTCTCCCTACTAATGACGGGTATGATCGTAGCACTAGATCAAAATAGGTGACCACATCCATTGAGATGTTGCTACTGCGGGACCCCATAAGTGATTCCGAATAGGGTCTCAGTGTGGAACGAGTTGGGATACTGTATTTGCTTCCAATGTAAATGTTCTTGATCAAAATTGGAACATTCTTTTCTCATTAGGGCTTAAGTATGTCTCAGTCCAAAGTTCAGCAGTCAATAGACTGTGTTGTGACATGTATGTGCAATTTTCTTCTTCACCCTGCAACTAAGATGCACAGAGTGTCCGTTTTTATGTCTTTATCCCCTTTTTTGCTTAGAGGAAGTGTCCAATTTAAGCCACAACTTGCAAGGGTTCTTTGTCTTAGTCTAGCTGGTCATGCGTCCTTCTTCCTCGTCATGGATCTCGTCTGCACGTGCTGTGGTTCTTCCCCGTCGCCCGCCGATTCCTCTCGTTGGGGTGGAGGCAGGGAGCCTTCTCCGATGTAGGGTTTGATATCGCAGAGAAAAATCCAAGCTCTTCTGCTTTGCAGTTTCACTGTGGATGGAGTGCAGTCCTCCACTGTAAAAGGACTGTTGAATCTTGGCTTGTCCCACTTTTTCCTTGTATGATTCTTCACAAGGACTGCATCTCCAGGGAAGATGGGTGGAACACGTAGACCTTGAACTTGGTCTGTTGTAGTATCTCCTTCTGTGTTCTGTGCTGCTCTGCACCCTTTTCGTCTTCGCTGCAGCTGGTCTGAAATTACAGTAAGGCAAGATGTCATGCAGTTCAGATAGTTTTGCATTTCAGACCCTAGAATTTCTCCTGTTGACTGGGCATCACATCTAGCTCTATCTTGGGGTGTCAGAGGAGTTCTCATTCTTCTTCCTGTGGCTATCTTGTGTGGCGTAAGATGATGGGTGGAACCGGGTTGGTTCCGAAGTGCATACAGTGCCTGTGGAAGGCAGTGCAACCATCCCTTCCTTAGAGTAAGCTTCAACTTGGCTATCCTTTTTTTTAACAAGCCGCTGAGCTTCTCACAGATTCCATTACCTTGTGGATGATACACAGACGAGAACTTGTGCTTTATACCAAGCAGCAAGCTAATCTGTTCAAATATTGCATTAACAAAGTGAGGGCCATTATCTGATTTCATGACTTTGCACACCCCCCACCTAGGGAACACTTCCCTCACTAAAAATGTGGCCGCACAGTTAGAGTCTGGGTATGTACATGGACCTGCCTCAATCCATCTAGAGAATGGACACACCACAACAATTAAGTATCTGTACCCGTTACATACTTGAATCATGTCGACTTAGTCGACATGCAAGTGCTGAAAAGGCCCATTTGGCCTTGGGATGACTCCTCCCATTACCTTTAATGTGTGCCCGGCCGTGAATTGCTGGCAGATTATACACTTCACTATAAAGAATGCAACATGCTCTGCTAAATTCGGTATGAACAAGTCTTCCACGAGCGTTGCTGCTAGATTATCTTTTGTCATATGTGCTGGGAAATGTAGCTGCTCCAGTGCTATTTTTAATAGGGCTACAGGTATTACTGGTTTACCAGTGCTGCCTTGTCGCCACACGCTGTCAGAGGGGTTTAAAGAGCTCCCTCGATGTTTCCACATGTTCCTCTCTTCCTGTGGTGCCTCCCCTTGGAGTTCCATTAGCTGTGTTTGCCCCAAATAGTTGTAACTCTCAGGTGCAGTTCGTGTAACCATCATTCACTCGTTGGCATGGATAACTTCCACTGCCATGATCGTCTCACTTTTGGATGCCATACACTTGGCTTCCGTGTCTGCTGCTTGATTTCCGCGTGAGATAAAATCTGTCCCCTTCGTGTGGGCTGCTCATTTCACGACCGCTATGCCCACTGGGATCTGTAGTGCCTTGATCAGCCTGTCCAATAAGGCTGTGTGCTGCACTGGCGTGCCGTCCGCTCGGAGGTAGCCCCTTCTTTTCCAGCGTGCTAGGCCTGCGTGCACTGTCGACGTCACATAGGCAGAGTCACTGTACACCGTTACTTCCTGGTCTGCGTGATTCTCAATGGCAAGTATCAATGCCAATAATTCTGCAGCCTGTGCTGAATAATGAGATGGTATTCGTGCACTTACAAGCACTCGAAACTCACCATTCGCTGTGTGCTTCATCACAGCAACATCTGTGTATCTTTGCCCATCACTTTGGTCAATCCTCGAAGACCCGTCAATAAAGATGATCTCTCCTTCTGCCAAGGCATTTTCTTTCACCCTGGGGATTTCATCATAGAATTCTTCATAATTTGTACAGTCATGTATCGGTTCTCCTTCTGTGACGGGCTCTGCTATAAACATAGCTGGGTTTACTATTTTACATCAGACTATTTTAAACGATGGGTTTGATATGATCACTTCATAAGCAAAAACTCTCTGAGATGTCAATGTGCCCTTTCTCGAGAATGGCAAATAGTTAGTGCTCAACGTACAATGTTATGGAGCATCCCATCACAATGGTTGTAGCCTCCTCTATGGCGAACGCTGCAGCAGCTAAACTTTGTTCGCACAGGAAATGACCTCTCATTACTAGGTCCAAATTCCCACTGTAGTATGCCAGGGGTTTGTACCCCAACGTGGTTCTCTGTGTGAGTACTGCTGTCATAACACTGCCATTTGTGTGCGAAAACAGGTAAAATTCCTCTGCATAATTGGGAATCCCGAGAACTGGAGCTGTGCAAATAGCTCTTTTGAGTTCCGCAAACCCTATCTCCATGGGTTCAGACCATTCAATCTTTTCTTTCGTCACTTGGGCCTTCTTTAGGCCCTAAAGTAAAGGCTTAGTATAGGAGCTGTAGTCGAAGACCCATGCCCTGACATAGTTGCACAGGCCTAGAAAGCTCTGCATCTGTTTTATTGTGTGTGGCTTAGCCGTGTTCAGTATGGCTTCAGCCCTTTCTGGGGTCACTTTTTTCCCTCATGTGAGATCAGCTGGCCTATGTACAGCACTACTTGTTGAGAATATTGTAACTTTTCTTTGTCAACTTTATATTATATTAATAACTGAACAGAATCGTGCCTGCATTGCTCTTCTGTGTTGCTGCAGATTAGGATGTCATCCATGTATTGCAGGACAACACTTTTTAGTGCAATATTGCTCAAGTCTATCTGCAGGACTCTGTTGAAAATAGAAGGAGGCTTACAGTACCCCTGTGGCAGTCTCGTGCTTTTCAGGCGCATTTGTCTGAACTTGAATGACATCAAATCTTGTGAGTCACGGTGCAACGGGATCAAGAAAAATGAATTTTTCAATTCAGTCACTGTGAAATATTTTGCCTCAATGGGTATGTTACATAGGCCCTCATTACAAGTCCGGTGGTGGACCATGGTGCTATTAGCACCATGGTCCATGCTGGATTCCGCCATGGTGGATGGTGGAATTACCGCCCCATTCCAAGGTGAGCGGGGCGGTAATTCACCATTTGCCCTTCCACATTCCCATTTTTGCCCCGTAGGGCATAATGGGGATTGGGAAGGCGCTAATTACGGCACCGTAAATTACGGTGCCGTAATTAGCACCAAGGTCGCTTAGCGCCTTGGACTTTAACGCCTGCAAAAAGCAGGCATTAAAGTGTGAATCAGGCGTTAAGGGTCAACGGCGCCAACGGCGCCGTTAAACCCTTAACGCCTGACTTGTAATGAGGGCCATATAATTGTAGAAGGGTTAGGGACTAGAGGGAACTCGGCCTCAACAATATCATTTATTGGGCGTAAATCCTGGATTCATCGCCAATGCCCACCCTTTACTTTTTTTCACAGCGTACACTGACGTATTGCATGACGACTCTGATGTCACTAAGATGCCTTGCTTTATCATAGCCGAAATTGTCTTAAAAATCCCTTCATCTGCCTCTCTGGACATGAGATATTGTCGTGCTCTTGGGAGAATTGGTCCTGGTTTCAGTTTAATCTTCACTTCTCCAACCCCCTTCAAGGGGCCTACATCATAGGGGCCTGTAGTCCATACTGAGACAGGCACCTTGGCCATATCGTCATCAAAATATTCAGGACGATTTAGTGCCAACATCATTCTCTGAGGTACTTCTCTTTTGATTATTCTCACCCAAAAGGTGAGACTCACTTCCACTATTGTCTCTCCCAAATCTGCCTGTTCTTCAAACAGATCGTCATCGGTGACGTCAGTCAATCGATATCCTTCTTCAGTGGCGATTACTGCGCACCATTGTCAGCCCTCGTCGTCATAACCATCAATTAAGACCACTCTACCTCGCACTACAGCTGTGTATATTATCAAGGGAAATACTTGTCCCTTCTCCTTATGCATCAGTATTCTTGTTCTAAATAAGAACTCATCTGGAGTCCTCATGGTTCTGTCTGCAAGGCCTGTCAATCCTGCCATAAGCACACCCGTACCATACGCGAATATTTCTGGTTCTAATGGTATGGCCCTCATGGCTATATGTCCTGAGTATGCCCTAATCATTTTGCATATATTTGAGTAGTGCATTCCTGGAGTTGAACATACTATGCCCTCCTCCGTGAACGAGATTTTCATGTTTAACTTCGTCATTAGATCTCGACCCAAAATGTCTACTGGGGTCTGACGTGAATATAGTAAAGGCACATTCATTTCACATTCTCCTATAGAGACTGGAAGTGAATTTGTGAATGGAACGTGACTGGTAGCTCCTGTAAAACTCTGAGTATTTATGGCCTTGCCGGACAAGGAAAACTTGCCTTCATGTATGCACGAGCGTTTTGCATCTGTGTCAACTAAGAAGGAATATTCTTTATCCCTTTAACGATATCCACCCTAGGTTCCCTGTGAGGGTCTGGTGCCACTGATAGGATAGAACACATCAGGGTTCCCAGTGAGCTGTCCTAGTCCATATACAATCTTGGCCCACTGTGCCCTTGTGGGTTTCCCCCATTCCCATTGTTACTTCCCATTCCAGGGTTCAGAGTATGCCCTGTGCTCATCGTCTGTGATACTTGCACCGGCGCCTGTTGGGATTGTCCTTGTGGAAAATGTCCCATGCTCTGCGGTTGTACGCCTTGTTGCACTCCTGGTGCTTGTTGTTGCACTGTATGATTCTGCGCAACACCCTGCTGTAAAACTGCAGGTGGATTCGCCATGCCTGCTCCTGTTCCTTGGCCGTTCTGCATCATGCCTTGGTTTCTGCATGTGCGAGCTAAGTGCCCCGTCATTCCACACAACCAACATACTGGCGGTGGTCGGATCATTTGTCCGTTTGACATATCTTGGTTACCATTTTGCATATTTTGAAAGCCTCCTTGATTATTTTGGAAACCTCCCTGATTGCTCTGCCATCCCCTTCCCCTAAATCCTCTTCCCTGGGATAAAACCCAGTATTGCCCTGATTGCTCTGCTGTGGATTAGTCACCTGCTGCATGCTTGATTCAGCTACACTAGTTATCATGGCTCCCTCAAGAGCATATTTTGACAATTTCTTTTGCACCGATTTCGCTTCCTCACCCTTTCGAGCGGCTTCCTTTTTGCGAATTCTTTTCTTGCAGCAGTCTACAATAATGTGCAATGGTTAACTGTCTTTCAGCCCAAGGCTTGGCCTCAATTCCCACCAATCTCTTGAATTGTTTCTGCACCGGCTCTGGCAGCCCTTGGCACAAAATATGGTAAAACACAGGTATAGATTTCGTCCAAGATTCATGAGTTTCGAGCACCCATGCATCTTGAAAATTCTGTATGTAAATTAACAGATCCTCAGACTCCTTCATTTTTCGCGCCTTTATATATCGGTAGTATCTGGGTATAGCACTCATAGTGTTTTCCATACTGCGACTCTATAATTGCTAAATGGAGCTCCATCGTACGCGGTATTAATTGTGGTTACGCCAGGGTAGCCTGCTCGTGGCCACACATCATCTGCTCTCTCACCAAGTATGGCGATTAGGAGACCTTTAATGTCCCCTATGGCTAATGTGTTTCCTCCTGTCATTTTTTCTAACTCATGTATCCACTTTCCAGCTCCCGATGTCAGCATATGTTCCTGATCCATGTGTGGCTATAGAATATATTGCAGTCTCACTCCCCCTTTCTCAAGCAATGGAAATTGGGATGCATAGCCCTCTCTCTATTCTCTCATTGTTCTCCTATCTATTGCAGGGGTAATATTCCTGCATCGCCATCTGCCTGGCAATGTCCTTAGCCTGTCTACATAGGGCAGTGAAGACACCACCCTCAGACCATGAGATACTTCTTCATGTCGGTCAGACTGCGTGGCTGACTCTGATGCCCTCGGTGCAGACTCGCTAGTGTCTGACCATCTTATTCCTTTTTCCCTTGGCAGTCGTCTTTCGCTCCGTCTCTCTTCCTCATTTTCCTTGCGCTCTTCCCTTTCCGAGTCGGACATAGTCTGTCACCAACTAGTGCCTCTTCTTGTGTCCTCCTTACTCCTACTTATTTCTAGTCTATCCAGGGACAGGTCTCTATTTCCACTACTTCGGGAGACATCCTCAGTGTCGTACAGCTGAGTGCTCTCTGGGCGCTTGTCTTCCCCTCCCTTTGGGGTGTTTGTTCTAACCCCATCTCATCATACATTCTATCGATCGTTTCTTCGATGCTTCGGGTGTTCGAAATCATCTTCCATATTTGCCCTAGATGTGCCTGGTACTGAATCGTACGCCAGAAAGAATTTTTCCATATCTTCCCAATCTACTACTGGATTAGATTTTTTAACCTCTCTTCCCAGATATTCAAGATCCCCTGCTCTGTGTCTTCGCTTACGTTCTATATCGTCATGGAATTCTTTGCGCTTCCTCGCCTCTTCTCTGACCCTATCTTCTTCCTTTTTCAGCTGAACAGCTGAGCAGCTTAGCACCCCTCGGTGCCCTTTCTTAATCGTAAATCTTGTCTCTGCCTGATTGACTTTGGCATGGTGCGATTCTCTCCACGCTTGTTCGCTTCCCTGATCTGGCCTTGATGTATATGCTGATGACAAACATGCCCTCTCGGGCTGGTGACGACATGGATTGCTTAGCAGCCCCTCTTGTGAATGAGCGTGCAAGGAGTTTAGTGGCATACAGATGGAAAGCCCAACCTAAATCAACAAACGTGTGCCGCTCTAAGTCAGTTGGAGCTGACATCAGAGAACTGTGGTCCCCTGCCCGGAGTAAACTGAACATGGCCTCTTCTGTGGACAACATGAGAACACTAGCCACGGACACCGCTGTCTGTGCAGTTTGAGAAGCTGCTGCGTATGTCACTAATGCTGAACTCATGACGATCAGATCACAAGACTGCCAAGAGGTGAGCGATTGCAATAAGACAGATCAACCCCCGCATGCTGAGCTTTGCAGACCCATGAGAGAATATAATCACACAGGAACACTAGTCCATGTGTCAGAGCACTTAAATGTCCCGAGACTATATTTGCAAGTGGTAACAAAGTCTGTGCCTGCAGAATGGCGTAGTCCTCGAAAAATGTAGCGAGGACAACAGAACGACTATAGGAATCAAGGGTGATCAACCAACCTACCCAGAAAGCATTGACATGGCTGCAGGCATGCATGTTACTGATGATCATGATAATGGTACGGGGGAGCTGAATGTTGATATACTAATGCCAGATACGCAAGTGCAACAAATGGATCAACACTTTATTGATAGGGGATTGCAAAATGTCACTAACCTATCGGCTTCCCTGATACTTGGTAATAGAGAAACAAATATTGTGCTAGACCCCTCTGCTTCGACAGAGCAATCTTATGTACGACCGACCCCGAGACCTTCATTTGGTTTTAGAAGCCCAAGTCCTTCAACCTATGATATGACTCTCGTAGCCATGAATACTAGCCTAATTGGACTTACTAAATTGTATGTGCATATGGAGTTAAAAGTTGAAAACAACGCCATAATGCTTGCCATACACAGTGAGCTGAATCAAATTAATTTGAACATGCAGGAAATAAAAACAAAATTCAAATTGGCAGAATTAACTGGAAATAATTTTGATAATATTAGAAAACAAGTGGAAGCTCGGAGCCGGTCATGAAGTTCAACATGAGATATTGTATAACCAATCAACAGCACAGCATGGTGATATGACTCACAAGTCCATTATGATTCCTGTGGCCGAATTAGAGTCAGAGGATTGTAGTAAAATTAATGAAAATGAGAACATGAAGACTTGGTTAATAGTTGATATAAGTAATGCCCACAGTGTTGTAGATCTGGAAACTCCATCAGATCTAAATGAAGTGTATGATATATTTCAACCGCAACGAAACAGACAGCGTAATAAAAAGAAACTGCTGATGCAAACAATAAGAAAACAGAAGATCAATGCAAACTAAAATACACCAAGCAAATGGTAGGGGAAAAAAGGTTTTTAAAAGCACTTACTCTTCCACCTAAAAAATAACCACAATTTAAGAAGACAAATAGACAAACAAATTCAGACGACAAAATGCGATTGGAAGAAGCACAAAAGGAGAAATCGGATGTTATTCCAACTATAGAAGTAGAGCTCCTTTCTTCCAATGAATATGAAAATGACAGCAATGAATTATTACTCAATAATGGATGAATTAGAAATGGAAGGGAGGGAAGGTGATGGCCTTACCCCTTTGGACTTAATAAAACCAGTTAATAACACAGCACAATCAAACTATAAAACCATAGCGGAAAAAGCCAGGATAAGTAAATGCTTAGAGCAGTTGATAAACAGAAAGGCTTAATGCAAAGAGAAGAAGCCAAGTATAGGAAAGATGCTCTGCAGCAGAGAGATGTAGACCCGCTTTGTAATCAGAAGCTCATAATGACAATGACAGACAGAAGAGAAAAAGACCCGTACTCAAACAGACCCACTATTTTAGTGGCAATACATTCCATTGAATCGATAAGAGCAATTAGATCTAGAGACATAGACATGGTTACAATTGTAAGAAAAAAAAAAGGAACCCTGCAATTGTAAAAATTCCCTCTCTAGTAGTGAGAACATTAATGTGGGAGGAAAGACAACAACTACAAAACATAGGGTTTGAGATTCAGCTTCAACAAGACTACAAATATGTGTAAAGACGGAGAAGTCATGAACTAGATCATAAAAAAAACAACCCTTGAAAATGGCAATATATCCCCTATTAATAAAGTGTGAGGGTACAATAGGACGTTTGCAAAGAGAGGTATATTATAAAGAGCCGCTAGAACAGACACCCATTAAGGAACCAACAAAATGGAGTTAGCAAGAAAAGATACTAAACATGGAAACTCCAGATAGAGTTTAAAACAGGATGAAGCTAAATCAATGCGAATTGCAATCTGAAATACCAGAGGACATATGCATTTGGGCCAATGGGAAAGTGCTAACTTGTTAAAAGAGAATGATATAATATTGTTGCGGGAAACGTGGTTGATAAAAACACCATCCTGACTCAATCATCAAATCTGCTCCGTTGCTGCAATTAAAGGTAAAAAGGGAAGGCCAACTAAGGGTTTAATCAGTGCTTTGAAAATGACCTCTCCTGGTAAAGCCATCCAATGGGATAATCCATATCCGGGCTTGCAAATAATAGTATGTAGTTGGCAATATAAACCATTTTATGGCATCTAACACATATTGGAACCCAGCCAATATAACAGAAAATCGTTTTCTGAAGCTGGTAGTTCAAGCCTTGGACAAAATCGACTCCGATCCATGATAATAATTGCAGGTGATCTAAATGCAAAGTGCATAAGTAACAACAAAAGAATAAGATGTGATCAAGCAGAGAAATGGATGAGATTAATGGACGGTAGCAATATGATCATGCTGAACGGTTGCATTGAAGCAACCTGGAAGAGCTCAACATCTGAATCAATAATTGACTAGGCGTTTGTATGCAAAAAACATATGGAGCTAATAAAAAACTTTGAAATCGTTAAAACAGAGCAAAGCGACCATAACATACTAACTATCACATGCAATATTGCCCCCTCCTGTGAAAAAGAGAAGTATGCTCAGACCCTTGGAATCAATCAAGGACTTAACAGAAATAATGATAATAGCAAATTAGATCAATTACTAATAAATGACAATAAAAATAAACAGGAGGAATATGTCCATACGCTCCTCCAATTTAAAGTTGTAACAAATGAAGATAAGAGGGAAAGAGAAAGAATGCTTAGAGGCTTCGACCCTGTAATTAAAAAGAAAAAAAGAGAGAGAAGAAGAGCTATTAGAAACATTGAAACTAAAAATATAGAGGAGGATAAGAAAGAAAAGGCTTAAATCATGTTAAATTATAAAACCTTTATTATATGTCATAAAAATAAAAAAATACAAGAGGAAAATGAACAGATGCTGAGGAACCTAGTAGCAAAATCAAGTGCACAAATTTGGCGCCTGCTTAGGGAGGGGAAGGGGGCGAATGTGGACAGCATGCCCCACACCCTTACTAGTGTATGTGAGGAGGACTGGGTGGAGAATTTCTCAACCTTGGTTCAATGTGAAAAGTCTGAGTTAGAAACGCAAGAGGAATATCATCCTGGCATGTCCAGCCTGAATGTAGATCTTTTAGGTATAAAAATTGCCATCCACAAACTAAGTACATCAAGGGCTCCTGTGCATGATGGCATTTCTAACGCCACGCTCAAGGAATCTCCTGAGAAATGGGCCTTAATATTGAATAAAATCTACAAACAAATTAAAGGAACAGGAAAAATTCCTGATTCTTGGAAAAAGTCTAATATTCCCTGGGCCTCATTATGAGAATCCCACTAAAAACGCAGCCATTAACGGCATGGTGGTAATAGCGCGTCCATGCACCCTTGATGCCACTAATAGCAGCTGATTACGAGTGCGCAAGCACGCGCGAACCCCCATGCCGGTAATGGCTGCACTGCCATGCCGCTAAAGTCCCTCCAACCCCCCGATAGCGCCATCACGGGACCCACCGATACCGCCTCTGCCAAGGATCAACCCCTTAATAACGACCTGGTAATACCATCATGTAAATACCGGGCTCGTAATCCTGTCCCCGGAAGTAACGTCATTGCGCCAGAACGGGAAGTGCGCCGGCGGCCATCTTAAAAAACACAATCCATTGCAATCCTCTCAACCCAGCAGTGCTACAGAGTGGAGAGCAGGGCCATACTATCCATCATGTCAAAGGCAACTTGCAAGACCACCCCACGCTTGTGCAAGAAGCACTTCTCTGACGAGGAGCTCACATGCTTGCAGGTACGCTGGCCGCCCATGCGGATGAGGTGTTCGCCAACAACCTGAAAAGGGAAGTGAAACTCAGAAAAAAACAAATATGGGAGGAGGTGACGCGGAAGGTGACAGCGGTTGGCACCCCCCCCCGCACGGTGAAAGACTGCAAGAAGAGATGGGATGACCTACGCCCCCGGGTGCGAAACATCCTATCATCAAATCGCAGGGAGGCCATGGCTACAGGCGGGGGGCCCACTCACCCATCAAATTGATGCGATGTGAGACCTGCAGCACCACTATAAATATGGAGTCGATTGAGGGCTTCCGTGAAATGGAGACAGGTGCGGCAACATCGGGAGATGGAGGTGAGTGACCCCGCAAACCCCAGTAGACCAAAACATGACGTAGTACAACAGATGTGAAAGTGAACCAAGCCAATGCATGGCCCATTTTACACACATATACAGATCCATGTCCAGATAGAGGCCCAAACCCTGGCACAATGAAATGCATGCTGCGTGCCAATCCCATTACCAGCAGACACCCAACACACAGGGATCATTCACATGTCACACATCACGCAAACCGCTATGCAACGGTATGCCACCTGGTACACATCAGTACAGAATGGAGAGGTCACGGCTTATGCCAATATGCCCCCCCCTTGAAAGTACCCTGTGTGTCACACCTACAAGAATGCAATGCATGAAAAATGAAATACTGTACACCAAATCATGCATCTTGCATGTAACACCATCACTGATGCCCTGCATCTCTTGTTCCCCCACAGGCACTGACGCAGAAAGTGAAGGGCAGGACCGTGCCCCAAGGGCATCGACACACTCTAAGGCATCCAGGGCCAGACCAGAAGGCACTGGGCCTTCCACCTCCGGGGCAGCACCGACGGCCAGAGTGCAACCCAGGGCACCAGTACAGGCCAGGCAAGCTGAGGAGGACAATACAGCAGCCGACGAGACTGCCAATACAGAGTTGGCAACAATTGCAGAGGGAGCGGCTGATGGTACACAGTCCGCTGCCACCAGTTCTGTAGGTGAGGCATCAGCCACAGCCCCCCTCAGCGACATGGATGTGCATGTGGAGGAATACCAGGACATGGACGACACCATCCATGTTTCTGTCCCCATACTCCAAGCTCCCAGTCCACCTCCCAGCACTCCAGACAGGGCACACCAGCATGCCCCATGCAGGTACCTGCGGTTCAACTGGGGAGTCCGCATCTGTCCACCACGTCAGAAGGCAGCCCTGCAATGGTCTACCCAGCCACAGCACCGTCCACCTCCACAGCCCCCACTGACATGGAGGCACGCCTGACCAGGGTAGAGGCCCGCCAGGACTCCATGATAGAACTGGTCTGCCAGTATGTGGCCGAGGGGGAACAGACACACCGTGAAATATGGGAGGCAGATGCCGCAACCATAATGGCCATCAACTCAAGCACCATAGTCATTTGTGACAGTTTAGGGGCGGTGACACAGGTCCTTAGCAGAATGCTGGACCATATGCAGCAGCAACAAACTGCACCGGCGGTCCCACATCCATCCGCCTCCACCCCATCAACCACATCTGCCAGCTTGACTCCCTCAAGCCCTGTGCGGATGGTGAGGCGCAGCGCAAAGCACACGGACATGCTGACCCCAAACCCGAAAAGATGCTGGAAATAGGTTTCCACCCACATCGTGTGTGGGATGACAATGGGTGAGGGGGGAGGCGGTGTTGGTGGTGTTTGGGGGTGTTTATTGGGGGCATGGGGTGTTTGGGGGGGTATGGGGCATTTGTGGGTTTTGGGGGAGAGGGGAGGGTGTGTGAGAGGTGGAGGGATGAAGCACTATATTGTTATTTTTCCTAATGCACCCGTTGTGTTCAAATTCATTTCATGACTGGACATTGTTCATTTCGTCATTTCGTGTGTATTTATTCAATTCATGACAGTGCACAGTGCCCAACTCCCCACACACCCTGTGTCCATGTCCACACAATCACAGTGCCCAGTGTAGTACTAACACATAACCATCAACGTCCCTGTGGTTCAGAAGCAATCGTCAATCATTGATTTGCTCACAGCACGGCCATCTTGTGCATCACGAACTGCCAGGGGTGCTGCTTCTCCTCCATCATCATCCTCATCATCCTCAACCGGTGCATGCCGGTCAATGTCAGGTGGCAGTGGTACGTTTCTCTGGATGCGCATGTTGTGCAGCATGACACAGACTATGGTGATCTTTGCCACCTTCTCAGGCCCATAAAGGAGTGCTCCACCAGACCTGCTGAGGCAGCGGAACCGTGCCTTCAACAGGCCAAAGGTCTGCTCAATCACAACACGTGTACGGGTATGAACCCAATTGTACTCCTCTTCGTGCCTGTTCTACGGGTTCTGTACAGGGGTAAGTAGCCACGGCTTCAAGGGATAGCCACTATCACCTTCATAGGAGCACAATGAGGTATGCGTGAGTCAGTATCTAACCTAACTACTTTAGGAATCACTGCCATGGCTGCAGGTATTTGGTATTGACATGCCCATGGTGGCCTGCTTGTGCCTCTGGCATGTTGTCATTGCTGTGCAGCATTGGTCTTATGTATGCCATTGATGTATCATGTTCAGGTTGGGATGTTCAGGGCAACAGTGTATAGTTGTAAGTACATTGTCCACTCACCGCCCAATCTCACCTAGGTGGAGTATAAATCCCCCCCAATCTTACCCAGGTGGAGTATGCATCCCCCCAATCTCACCCAGGTGGAGTATGCCCCCCCAATGTCACCCAGGTGGAGTATGCATCCCCCCAAATCTCACCCAGGTGGAGTATGCATCCCCACATCTCACAACCCCACTGCACTGCCATAGCCCAGTCAGGCAACTTACCAAGCAGCCAGGCACGTCATCCAGCATGTCGCTTCATGTAGCGGGGTAGCGTGGAGTTATGCAGCACCATGGCATCATGTGTAGATCTGGAAAATCGGGCGCAACAATGTGTGATCATCTTGCTGGAGTCACATACCATCTGCACATTGATGGAGTGGTATTGCTTTCAATTGCGGTACACCACATCATTGGCATGAGGGACCACCAATTCTACATGGGTGCAGTCGAGGGCACCAATGCAATTGGGCATGCCTGCCAGTGAATGGAAGCCTACTTTAGTGTCAGCAAGCTCCTGGCTAGTCCGTGGTAGGGATATATGGATGCTTGCATGCTTCAGGAGGCCATCAAGCACTTGGGTCAGCATGCGAGAAAAGAGTGTTTTTTATATACCATGCAGCTGGCCCACTGTCTGATAGGTGCCTGTGGCCAGGAAGTAAAGCACAGACACCACCTTCAGTAGAGAGGGTATGGCAGTGTGGATTTCTATCAGGCTGATTATGTCATCGTTTATCATGTCCACCATGGTGGTGATGGGGTCCCGGTCAAAACGGTACAGGGTGTGGATCTGCATGGGGGTTAGGTTGAATGGAATGGCTCTGAGGCGAGGTATTGGTGGCTGCCTACCTGGTACCACTGGCTGCACTGGTGGGACCTGCTGGGTTTGTCTCACCCTCCTTCTTCTCCTGCGTCTCCTCTGTGCTGCCTGTTGTTGTTGTAGTTGTTGTTGCTGGTGTAGCAGTGCAGGCATGTCCTCCAGCCCCAGGATTGCTACAGCAAGTGGGATCATTTTGGTGTTGGAAGGGGTGTGGTGTGTGAGTGTGCTCTTTTTGTGCTGGGACAGGCTCCATTGGCTACACCTGTGGTGATTGTGTGCACTTGTGGCAGTTGGCTTCGCTGCAGGTTGCTATTTACGGGTGGTCCGCGATGCCTGTAATCCTGCCATCGTGCAGTCCCTATTTATCTCCTTCGGGATGCCCGTAAGTGTATGCCCGCGTGACTTGTGATGTCCTCCTGTTAGCGGCATCCCGGAATTGCCGCCGCGAAGGGGTGCGTGTACGCGTGCATGCCGGTAAGAAGGGGCACGGTACAGGCGGGGAGGCATTAGCGGGTTGTCGGCTCGTAATGGCCCAGACCGGTAATTGATGCCGGTAATACCATTCTGCCTTCCTCTTTTCATTACCTCCATGCTCGTAATGGGGCCCCCTGTGTTCAAAAAAGGAGATAGGTCAAAATTAGAAAACTATAGAGCTTTGGCTCTATTAGATTCAGCTGCAAAATGTATGCAAGATTTATATTGGTCGCCTTTGAAACATAGCTTTATAAAAACAATCTGAAAGACAAAAACCAATCAGGATTCATAGCTGGAGTGGGGACGACTCCCAACAACTTGATTATGCAAGCACTTAAACATCAGGCTATTAGTGCCAAGAAACCTATATACATATATATGGCTTGCATCGACTACAAACAGACATTTGATACTGTCTCTCGATGTAAGCTATGGCACAAACTAAAACAACCAGAGTGCCCCCCGCAATTATTGCATATAATTAAACAGTTCTACATAGAAACATCCATAAGAGTCCAGCTAAATAGTGAAGGACACCTAACCAGATCTATCCTGACAAATACTTATCTGAAACAGGGATGCTTATTTGCTTCAATGCTTTTTAATTTCCACATCAGTGATGTGGGGCTGTATCTTAACAGAGCCAGATCCTTTCTGCCCAAGATTAGTCAAATCAGGGTAAACCACCTGTTATATGCAGATGATTTGACAATAATAGACAAGACCCCTATAGGCCTGCAAAGATCCCTGTCCTAACTGGAAATGCATGCTAAGCAGAACCAGCTAAAAATAAATCCAGAGAAATCGAATGTAATGATAATGGGCACCAAAAAAATGGTCACTAAGAAACAAAATAGAGCTTGGATCATTGATGGATCATTGATGGAAAACAAATACAGGTAGTAGAAAGAATAAAATATTTTGGAATGAATATGAATACCAGCAAAATAGACCTACCATATAAAGAGGAATTCAAATGTAAAATGGCTAATCTTTGCCTGAAAGCGAAAATGATACAAAGGAAATATGGGAAATTCACATATGTCCCTATTATCACATAATACATTCAAAAGGTTTTACCCACCATAAAATATGGCGCAGCCAGTAGAACTCTCTAAGATCAGCCCCAATGGATAGCACTGTAGGGCACATTTTGGAAGACCTTGTTGTCTGTCCCAAAAAGGTTTCCAATACAAATCCTTCGACACTGATTAGGATCAATCTCTATGGAAGCTGTAGTGAAATGGAACATGCTAATGTTATATGCAAAATGCAAAAAAATAAATAGAACTACAAGAACACTGTAATAGATATTGTAACCCAAACCTTTAGGGATATGGAAAATTATCTGATAAATATGTGTGAAAGAAACTGTCAAGAAATAATGATCAATGCAGACATTAGCAAGGACCTCCTAACATCTAATCCTAACAGTGCTAAACAGAAAGTGTGGTAGGCAGACTGGATAAAATCAATAGTAGAATGTGAGAAATATCAAGTATTTAAGAAGCAGCATATAGAAATAAAAAAAGAGAGACAATTCCAGAATATTGCAGGAAGCACCCTGATATTCAATATAGAATCAAAATAAAAAGATTTAGATTTGATCTATGGCCTACTAAATTAAGATTAGCTAAGTGGGATAAGGAGAAAAAAGCAAATAGCAACCATAACCTGCAGATAATGCTATAAGAGTGAAGAGACATGAAAACACATAATGATAGACTGTGAAACCTTAGTGTATTAGGAAAGAATAGTTCCACAAAGACTTTGAAGACTATCAAGCACTAGACAAGAGCATGGTGTGGATGATGATGCAAAATGCGCAATTTAACAGAGACAATAAAACGTAATGGGACTGAATAGGCATCATAGCTATAATAAGATTCAACTTTCACAGGTATGTGTCGTAGCAGAATACATACATGAGCATCCAATGACATGCCCTCATCATGAAGGACCATCTATCTCCCTTTGCTAGCAGTGGGTTTAGTTCAATCCAGGAATGTGCTGCTACTTGTCTTTTAGCGTAGCATCTAGGACTGAAAGTTCTAACTTCTTCCAAGAGCACTTACATTTTGTGGAAATAGGAAGAAGGCCTAAAATACTCCTTTACTTTTTAGTTTTTTTGGCAAAACCCATTCCAATGAAGGAGATCAAAACGTACTATACCTGCTGTATAACATATAGAACAATAGATTTGTGCTTTTGAATGCAGCTCCTTGCTGTGTGGAATACATACAATTCTGATCATTTTCAGGATCATCCATCTTTGTTGGAACAGGAAAAACATATACTATTATGCAATAGACATTTAAATAATTGATATAAAGTCCCGGGAGGATAGCTTAACGGCAACGTGCGCGCCTTAGAAGCAAGACGACACGAAGCAACACAGGTTCGATCACCGGGTCCACGCTTAGAAACAACAACAAAACAAAAAAAAACAATTACGCAACTGAAAAAACAAACAATTCCTGTAACAGCGCCTTGATGCTACGGGCTGTGTGAGCCCTTAAAAAATGCAAATAAATAAATAAATAAATAAAAGTATGTATTATAAATGAATATTTGGAAAGTTGCTTTTGCAACTAAATCAAAAGGCTAGAGGGATTGGGGATGTGATGTTCCTGTAAGGACTACACCTTAGAAAGTGGTCCTTCTCCCCAGGGGGTGTCCCTCCCCATGAGATCCTCTCCCATTATACCACCCCTAAGGGGACTATGGCATAACCAACACACCTCCTTGGCCTCATGGGAAGGAGTTCCCCCCTGGGGAGAAGTGACAACCTCTAACGATCCATCACACTGCCAAAGATTTAGTTAATTTACAATGGATTGTCTGCATGCATTCATGTTTGAGATAGAGAACACTGATAGAGAAATAGAAGCAAGACTCATTACGAGGCTGCTGGCAAACTGCTGGTAGCACTGACGGGTTGCCAGCAACGACGTCTTACCGGAATCAATCTATCTATCTATCTATCTATCTATCTATCTATCTATCTATCTATCTATCTATCTATCTATCTATCTATCTATCTATCTGTCTGTCTGTCTGTCTGTCTGTCTGTCTGTCTGTCTGTCTGTCTGTCTGTCTGTCTATCTATCTATCTATCTATCTATCTATATATCTATCTGTTAGGGAGAATTCTCTGTAAGGCTATAATTTCCCAAACCTAGTGAGTCCACCAGCAGCTTTGCTGGATTTTTGGGGTTTATTTTTTTCTCTCCTGCTAAGAGTGAGATTCTTTTGTTCCCCATGATTTGTGGTGTTCCTTTAACTTTCCATGTGTTTTATGGGCTATGGGGTCTTTTACTCCATAGGGTCTCATGTGTTTTTTTTTATGTGGGTTACACAGCACCCTCCGTGCCGTAACCCAGGGGTGTCGTAGCGACCCCCCAACATAGACTCCATATCCTGGGACTGACTACTGTCTCCCAGGGCATGTAAAGTCACCATTGGCTTTGCTAGTCCCAAATTATGAACAGAAACCAGTACAAACCATCATATTGTGGACGTACTGGTCGGGGCAATTCGATTGCCCCGGGGTCTGTTGTTCGAGGGGGCACGTCTCCGTCCCCCCTGATCGAGTTTTGGCTGGTGGCAGTGGATACTACTATTTATATTCGACCGCAAATATATCCCTATGGGATTTTCCCATTGTTCGAGGCTACCAACTTTAATTATTTAATTCTTATAGCCTCGAACATACCGCCGGTTTATTTATTTAATATTAATTCGCCGGTTGGTATTTTTTGCCAGAACTCGATTCTAAAATGGCATTTGTGTTCTCTTCTGTGACTCCAACCCAAGTCGAGCCCTTTGTTCCACTTTTTGGCGGGCTTCTCCACAGAAGCCTCCAAAAGTGGTGCTACTCTGTCTGAGTACCACAGGGGGTGTGGGAGGGGGTTTAGGCACCCTGGACTGAGTGACCTTGGTAACTCAAGTCGCACTCTTGTGTGATTGGCCCAAGTGGTGAGCCGACCGGCTCACCACTTAGCATGTTTGATTGACAGCTAGGCTGAGTGAATAGGGGTGTGCTGCATAAAAGCAGGGCTTTGGGGACTGGAACTTCAGACGTCGCCACTGGACCGAAAGAATCCGAGGAGGGAGAAGCTGAGCCGACCTGCAACGACGACACCACCGGTGGAGCCCTGCTGAACCGTCTCACCACTTTTCCCAACGACAGAGGAGATCTCCAGCCCGGAGAGTCTTCTTCCTTCGACTGGTGGGGATAACCAGTCTACCTTCTTTTCGCCTTCCTGGAGCATCTCGTGGCCGCCTTGCCTGTGCCAAGCACCCCGGCAACCGGGATACCACGTTTTCACCACTACCGAGAACCGAAAGTGTAGTACCTTTGTACCGGAGAACTCCGCGGCTGGTTTCTTCCCTGGCAGTGCAACGACCTTCATCTTTCCTCCACGACGAGATCTTCTCTTCCTCTGAACGACGCTGTGACTTGCACCCGCTGCCAGGAACAACTGCCCCCGCTGGAGGATCCTCTCCATTTAAGGTACCGTGTTCTGCCTGGCTTCCCTTGCAACCGATTGAACGGGGTGTATTAAATCCTTGTCTCTCAAACCTGGGTTAGCCTGGGACACCTTAGCTAACTTTTCTGAACTGAACTAAACCTTTTTCGAAATAGCTCCACAAACTTCGAAGACTCTGTGTAACTGTCTGATCTTGGGCATCTTCCACCTGGCTCCCTTGAAAGTGGGCCTGGCACCTAAACTTCCTTGCTCACCAGTAGACTGTGCCTTCCTAACTTGCTGTGGTTCTTTAAAAAGTGTTTCGTGTGTGTGCTTCCATAATTCTGCTTTTCCCTCCCTTTTTATTTAACTTGTTGGAGTGCCATCGAACGTTAAACGCTCACCTCTGTCTGGAAAAAAGTGGTGTTAACTAAGACTTGTCCAACAGTTAATCAGGGATGTACATATGATAATAGTGATTGTGTTTTGAAATTATCTTGCCAATTTAGTGCTAGTGTGTTTTATAAGTGTGTGTTAAATAAATAATTATATACTTTTACACCCAAGCTCTGGTCAGTGTTTGCTTGTGCTACTGTATTTCTGTACCTATCTTGTATGCTCTGTATACTGCCTAACTCTTCTTGAGGGAAGTCTGGCTGCTCAGCCACAGCTACCAAGTGAATCTGTGTGGTACAGACTGCTACCAAGAGGGTTTACTGCCAAACACCTCTAGTCTTAAATCTTTTGCAGTGGTCCCTAAGGGAACTGCACAGGTTTCTTCCTATCACTATCTATCTATCTATCTATCTATCTATCTATCTATCTATCTATCTATCTATCTATCTATCTATCTATCTATCTATCTATCTATCTTTCGAAACGATTGTGTCCTCCCACGTATTCCTCATCTTATAACTCATCGTCCTCGGCTTCGCTGCTTCGGAAAAAAAATTCTCTCGGCAGAGGGCGCTGTGCTCGAGGTCGTGGCATCGATTGTCCCTCGACGGACTCCGTACTCTGTCGACATCACTGATGGTATAAATTGCTCGAGCCGCGCCCGTTGCTTCAGTTCCGTTTTTCTGATCGCTCTGCTATCGAGAACGGCGCGCTTCAGATTTTCTGTGAAGAAAATGTCGTCATCTTCAACTCCTTCGACACCCAAGACTGGGTTCAAGAAGTGTGTAGAGTGTGGATCAAAAATGTCGATCACAGATCCCCACCGGGTTTGTCTCTGGTGTCTCGGTTCCAGTCACCGACCCGACGACTGCGGTTCCTGCCAATCCATGACCGAGAAAGCTCTTCGTGAGAGGAGAGGTAAACTGTCGGTGTGGAGGGAAGCCTCTAAGAAGGCTACATCTAAAAAACATAAGAAAGCGACTGATTCGAAGGAATCGGATCGCCATAGGAACTTCAAGAGATCTCGATCTAAGAGTGGATAGGGACACTCTTCGTCATCATCTAAAAAAATGAGGAGGAGACATAGATCTCCCTCATCATCTTCTTCTTCAGAGTCGACAGAAGAAATTCGATGTCCGACAAAATCGGATTCTCCCAGTAAATGGGAATAATTCTGTAAAAAGATGATGGAGGTTTTCGAGAACGCGGCCCAACCCCCTCGAAAGAACCTCGAAAAAAGCCATACCCCTAAGGTCGCTCCATTGGACGATAAAGGGAAGTCCAAGACTACCATGGTAAAGACCAGTAGTGTCGAGGATACTAAAAAAACTTGAGTCGACGCCAAGCCGTCGAAGACTCTTCGAGTGTCGAGCAGTTCTCCGGTGCCATACAAAAAACACAAGTCGTCGAAGGCTTCGACGACTTCATCGACGCCACCGGCGTCGACCATTTCAGCACCAAAACCAAAAACATCCTCGACGTCCGTGTCCAAGCCATCTTCAAAGTCATCGGAGATTCCTTCGACAACTTCAAAGGATTTATCAATCCCTTCGACGCGTATGGTAGAAGAAGAAAGGAGAGTCACTCCTTTGCCCAGGTCAGACTTTTTTAAGTCCATGGGCCTCATTACACGGATGGCGGAGAACCATGGCGCTATTAGCGCCATGGTTCATGCCGGTAAAATACCGGCACCGCCTTGGCGGAAAGGGGAATTACCGCCCCATTCCAAGGTTGGCGGGGCGGTAATTCCCCCTTCCACCATTGCCCTTCCCCATTCCCATTTTTGGCCCTTAGGGCTCAATGGGAATGGGGAAGGCGCTAATTACGGTACCGCAAATTGCGGTACCGTAATTAGCTCCCTGTGTCCCTTTGCGGGTTGGTTTTTAACGCCTGCAAAAAGCAGGCGTTAAATCCCCCAACCCGCAAAGGGACCTCGTAGTAAGGCGGTAAGGATTTACCGGTACCGGTATTTTACCGGTACCAGTAATTCCTTACCGCCATCCGTGTAATGAGGCCCCATGTCCTCAATTTATGAGGAATCTGGTTCAGAAGAAGACGAAGTTACTCCTTTTGGAGTTTCTTATGGCACAAAGCAAGTTCCTGAGGAACTTATTGACCAGGAATCTAGAATGAGAGACCTGAGTGATACTCTTCATTCTGCCAGTGGAATTGACACCTCCCCAGAATTAGAGTTTGCCAGACCTGATTCTGCAGAGCATGCAGATGCTGGGTACAGGGGTTTTATGACCAGAGTAATAGAATATATGGGTTGGGGTAACACTTCACCCGTTTTTGAACAGGATGACATGACGAATATAATTGTCAGAGGGCCTCAAAAAGATCCAGTTCTCCCCTTTCACAGGGCCCTTCAAAGGACGGTGGAGAAAAACTGGGATAAACCAGAGAGTATTGCTGCTGCAGATAGCACTTTTCCAAAACAATATAGACCAGCTGGAACGGATCCTGAATACCTAAATAAGCATCCGACTCCAGAAAGTCTAGTCATTCAGGCAGCATCTACATCAAAACAAACTGCATATCCCACTATTCCTCCAGATAGAGAGGGTAAAAAAGTTGACGCATAGGCACGTAAAGTTTTCACGTCAGGCAGTATGGCCCTTAAATCGACAAATGTCACCTGTACCCTGGCCAGGTTTACCCATACCCTGTGGGACTGTATTTTGGCGGCGGCTGATCATATTCCGGAAGGCGAGGAAAGCGAAGGCTTCCTGAACATAGTGAAAGACGGGAAGGAGGCAATGGGGGAATGTCTCCAGTCTGGACTGGATACTGCTGATAGTATCAGCAGGTCCATGGCTGCAAGCGTTGTGCTACGCAGATTTGCGTGGTTGAGGAAGTCGGGGTTTGCACCAGATGTGCAAGCCAGACTCCTTAACATGCCCTTTGATGGCTCGAGGCTGTTTAGCAGCAAGGCTGATGAAAGCCTAGAAAAACTTCAGACCTCAAAAGCGGCAGCTAAATCGCTTAGCGTCTCTATGCGCCAGCCTCTAAAACCCTATTCCGGCTCATCTTCCTGGAGGGGTCATTCTTTTCGATACTACTCCTCTTTTGGTAGAGTAAGAGGACAGGCTTCTCAAAGGGGCAAAAGAAAGTTCCCTCGTGGAGCACGAGGAAGAGGTGCAAAATCAGCCTCAGGAGGGGCATTGTGTACCCTCAGCCACTCCTGCAGCCGCCTCAAAATCCCTCTGAGACCTTGTTGCACAAAACACCAGTGGGAGGCAGTATCTCTCAGCATCTGAAGGAATGGCGGGGCATTACCTCAGATGCTTGGGCACTGGAAACAGTAGCCCAAGGTTACTGTCTCCCCTTTCTAAAAAGGCCTCAGAATCATCCATCGGGAGCCAACTCCGTCAAAATTCCAGATCTGCTCATGTTGCAGGAAATTTTAACCCTGCTAGAGAAAGGTGCCATAGATGTGGTACCTGTAGCGGAGAGGAACAGGAGTTGGTACTCCCCATATTTTCTCATTCCAAAAAAGGACGGAGGACTGAGACCCATCTTGGACTTGAGAAACTTGAACAAGTTCCTCAGGAAGGACAAGTTCAAGATGGTGACTCTTTCTCAGATCCTTCAGGCTCTCCAACTCCAAGATTGGTTGGTATCATTGGACCTTCAGGATGCTTACTTTCATGTGCCAATCCATCCAAAGCACAGAAAGTACCTGAGGTTCGCCATTGTCAATTCTCATTATCAGTTTCGAGTTCTGCCATTCGGGTTGACCTCCGCCCCGAGGGTTTTCACCAAACTGTTGGCGGTTGTGGCAGCTAGTCTCAGGAGAGGAGGTATTCACATATATCCCTATCTGGACGACTGGTTGATCAGAGCAAGTTCTCCAGAACAAGCTCAGGAACATCTTTCGATCACCTGCCACTTCCTCCACAAATTGGGCTTCTCCCTCAATTTCAAGAAGTCCCACATGATACATCCCAGAAGCTCCAGTTTATCGCAGCAGTCTTCGACACTTCCTCGGGAAAAGCCTCGCCTCCCGAAGTGAGAGCTCTCCACATCCAGCAGATGGTAACAAAATTCCAGAATGCCCAACGTCTACCAGCCTTCGATTTTCTCAGGTTGCTCGGCCTCATGGCATCCTGCATTTTCCTAGTACCAGAGGCCAGGTTGAGAATGAGATCCCTTCAATGGGCACTCAGAACTCAGTGGTCCCAGTTCTCAGGGAATATGTTGGATCTTCTGCAAGTTCCAAGCTCAGTTGCTCAGGATCTTCTATGGTGGGCTTGCAACAACAACATTCTCAAGGGAGAGTCTTTTTGGCAATCATGGCCGGAGATAACAGTAGTGACAGACGCCTCACTCACAGGGTGGGGAGCACACACCAATGATCTGACAATCAGCAGTCGTTGGGCTCCATCGGAGTCCAAACTACACATCAACCTTTTGGAGCTGAGGGCAATCAGACTAGCGCTGAAGGCCTTTCTGCCCTCTGTACAGGGAAAGAATGTCCTGATAATGACGGACAACACAGTGGCCATGTACTACCTCAACAAAAGAGGAGGAGTAGGGTCACTACCACTGCACAGAGAGGCGATGCAGCTATGGTTCTGGGCAATACGAGAAGGAATCTCTCTATCAGCAATTCACCTAGCCGGGGAGAAGAACACGGCGGCAGACGCTCTGAGCAGGCAGAGCACAATCTCTCATGAGTGGGAGCTGGCTCAGGAAGTCCTTCTGGAGATCTTCACCATTTGGGGAACCCCTCAAGTGGATCTGTTCACCACCGCGATCAACCGGAAGTGCGATCAGTACTGCTCAAGGGAATTTCCTCAAAGAGGAGCTCTGGGAGACGCATTCATAGTGGAGTGGTAGTTTCCACTGCTGTATGCATTTCCCCCAATCCCCGTGATTCCTCAAGTAATCAGGAGGTTGAGAAAGTTCAGGAAAACCATGATCCTAATTGCCCCGGATTGGGCCAGGAGGACGTGGTACCCGGAACTTCTAGACATGTCCATCTGCCCTCCAATACGTCTTCCGCAAAGAGAGGATCTTCTCTCGCAAGAGGAAGGTCGGGTTCTCCATCCAGAGGTCAAGACACTCAACCTTCACGCATGCTTTCTGAGAGGTTGAGATACAAGGATTGGGAACTTCCGGATGACTTAATGGAAGTCTTACTTTTGGCCAGAAGGCCAGCAACAAAATCTTTGTATCAATGTCGCTGGAACAGGTTTAGTAACTGGTGCAAAGATAAGGATGTGGACCCTTTTCAATGTGGCACTCCAGTAGTGCTCTCTTTTCTATTACATCTAGCCGATCTGGGGCTCCAGATAGGAACGATTAAAGGATACCTTGCTGCGCTGTCCATTTTCAAGCGCACTTCGGAAGAGGTTTCATATTTCAAAATACCACTAATAATTCAATTCTTAAAAGGACTTACTAACGTATACTCTCCAATACCTTTTCATGTCCCAACTTGGGACTTAAATTTAGTATTAAAATTCTTGACTTGCATACCTTTTGAGCCTCTGCACTCATGACCATTGAGGCTTTTAACACTAAAAACTGTCCTTCTTGTGGCCCTATCATCAGCCGGCAGGGTTAGTGAACTTCAGGCTCTCTCATGCAAACCACCATATACTATTTCTTATAAGGATAAGGTAGTCCTTAAAGTTAAACCTTCATTCTTACCAAAGGTAGTTTCGGACTTCCGTTTGTCACAAAAAATAGTACTATTAACTTTTTATCCTCCTCCTCATTTGGGCAAGGAAGAGGAGAGACTGCACAGACTAGATCCCAAGAGGGCTCTTAGTTTTTACATCTCAAGGATGTCTAAATTGAGACAAGATGACCAACTATTCGTGGGTTGTACTAGTCATAAACTAGGCTTATCTGTAAAAAAACAGACCATATCCCGCTGGATCATCTTAGCCATAACTGAATGCTACAGATTAGCGGGAAAAGACCCACCAGATGGGCTTTGTGCCCATTCTACAAGGGGAATGGCTACTTCTGCGGCTCTAAAGAGGGGAGTCCCGGCAGCAGATGTTTGTGCAGCTGCAACTTGAAAAACAATGCATACTTTTGTCAAGCATTACTGCTTGGATACTGCCTCCTCCAATGAGGGATTATTTGCCAAGGCAGTTCTGCATTCTGTCCACGAAAACTGAAACTAGTACTCCCGCCTCCAAAATTGCCACTGCTATGGGAGTCTATCATAAGATGAGGAATACGTGGGAGGACACAATCCATTCGAAGAACAAGTTACTTACCAACTGTAATGTTCTTTCGACTGGATGTTCCTCCCACGTATTCCTCATCGACCCTCCCATCCTACCCCACAGTATAGTTTACGTTTTCTTACACTTTCCTCTCACGAAGAATGTATCTGTCATGGGGCACGCCTGGGTGTTCCTCCTATATGTTTCATCGAAAAAACATAACTGAAGCAACGGGCGCGGCTCAAGCTATTTATACCATCGGTGACGTCGACAGAGTACGGAGTCTGTCGAGGGACAATCAACGCCACGACCTCGAGCACAGCGCCCTCTGCCGAGAGAATAAATGTTTCCGAAGCAGCGAAGCTGAGGACGACGAGTTATCATAAGATGAGGAATACGTGGGAAGAACATCCAAGTCGAAAGAACGTTACAGTTGGTAAGTAACTTGTTCATCTATCTATCCATCCTCACCTGTAATAAGAATATTTCGGACTTTAGCAGTTTTACAGTCATTGGACCTCAGTACGGGTCTGGCTGTGTTAGGGAGAATTCTCAGGAATTTCCCTTACCTTTTGAGACCCTCAGCAACTTTGCTGGATGTCTAGGATTTTAATTCTTACCTGGAAAGAGTGTGAGCCTTTTTTCCCACTCTTTCATGTATTTTGGTGTATGTTTTACTTTTGTGGCCGGCAACGACAACATTCTTTGGATATGGAGTTTTAGACAACTCCATAGGCATCATCTTTTTCTTGTGTGTCACACAGCACATTCAGTGCAGTGGCACAGGCATATCTTTCAGACTTCCCAAGGTTTAAATACCTTCTCTGGGACTGACTACTGTCTCCCAGAGCATGTAAAGTTAAATTGACTTTGCTAGTATTTTTAAATTCATAGACCCAGCACACACTATCTTCCTATAGAGTGCTGGAGGGGTTGCCTAGCATCCCCTGTGTCTAAACACTCATGGAACAGTCAAATGTTACCCTTTCCTCTTGAAATGGCTGGTGGCAGTGGTTTTAGAATGAATTACCATTATTTTTCCTGACCGCGAACACCTAAAAATCGGGTCAGCCATGTTTTTCAATATGGCGCCCAAGACCCCTCTGTAAAAACAGACTATGGTCATCTTTTTTTTGCCGTGTCTTTTAGGAAACGTCCTTCTAGTGTTTGTCTCTGTGCGCCAAACCAGGTTTGGTCCCTTTGTTCGCTGGCCTTTGGCGGGCTTCAGTGCTGAAGCCCTCCTCTGGCGCCTGAATGTCTGGGGTGGACAGGATGTGAGGGAGGTGCCTGAAACTCCCTGTGCTTAGTCTCCTAGGAGACCTGAATGCACTCTGGTGTGATTGGCTGGCTGACTGTCCGGCAAGGACAGCCACCAGGCTGGGTGAGTGACAGCTAGGCTGGAATGAATGGGAGAAAATTGATTAAAACCAGGTCTCTGGGACATGGAAGACAGAGTCGACCACTGGAACGAAAAAACCGAAGACGAGCTGAAGGAAGACGATTGCTGCAACTGCTGGACCATTGGTTTGCCCGGTGAAGCCCTGCTGCAGGTCCGAATTGCCTGAAACTCCCTCAACAGAGAAGCTCCTTCAAGGAAGACTTCTTCACTTGAGCTGGTGGGAACAATCAACTCGCAAGCCACCTGGACACTGTCTCCAAACTGGTCCAATATTCCTCAGAGTGCTGTTGAAAACCAAATAGCCAGTGAGAAGGTGTCTTGAAAAGGGGTGTTTCTTCCCAGGAACCAGCCCTTGAGAGCATAAATTACCCAATTCAGCCCAAATTACAGGTCCACTTGTGCCAAGCAGTGAACTCATGCTAGTGAAATGACACCGCCAGTATAAATGTAGCATTTATTAGACAAAAAGCATAATATAACAGAACAGTTAATGTATCAGCAATGTGGTATTCAAGTTAGAGAAGAGTACAAAACTCATTAGAGAAATCACAAACCTTAGAGAAACACAGTCTTACGCCCCTTGAGATGGTATCATTAATAAGCGCTGGAGACCCTGGTCATCTCAAGCTAACTGCTGCCAGCCCCGCTCAGATAACAGCGCCGCAAGGTGCCGCCCGGAACATCAGGTTCCGGGCACTTGCTCTTGCTTGAACCAAGTCTGCGGATCGATCTCCCACCTTGGTCATGTGGGCATGCATTTTTGTAACCTCGTGCTGTCAGTCAACGTGACGCACAGTGCCAGAACCTTCGCTGTGCAAAAATATGTTTGCATTTGCAAAAACCCAACTCTCTCTGAGATGCTCCCTGCTCCTACCTCTCCCTTGGAGCCCTCTCCGTGAAAGCACTGGAATGTCTTAGTGTGTGGGCAAGGCCTTACCAGACCTTCTCAGGGAAAGAGGATTTGTTTACGAAGCCATGCAGAGCTACAGTTACAAAGGCAGAATATTCTAGGAGAAGCTGAAATCAATTAACCCCTAGTGAGCAAGCTCTACCAGGCCTGCACTCATAGCTTAGTGTCTATAGCGTTTCAAAGATTGGCTATCTAAGCGCTATATAGGTGCCATGATGCTCCAAACACTCCAATACAAGTCTCTATTAGCTACTAAACTGGGGCCTCCGCCCTGCCTGTCTATGCACAATGCATAATGTGACCTACCCCCCCCTACTAGGCATGCATATTCCTTGTAGCTAACTACTGCGTAATGGAGGCGCTACAACACATCACTTTCAGCATTCAGCACATACTTTGAATAAGCTATTGGTTTTAGCTCTTAATGCAGCCATATAAGGCCCTAATATGGAAATATGGCACTTTGTATCGCATGACAGAAGGACACCAGTTTGTGGACTTTAAGGCACTCACACCTTAAAACCGACGTTTAGCCAAGCTTGTGGCTTCTTCCCTGGGCAGTGCAGGAACCTCCCGACGTCCTCCTTCTTGTCCCCATGACTGAAGCTCAGGAACAGTGAGATCCCCAGGAACTGCCAGAAACAACTGCCTCAGCTACAGCTTTTCTTCATCCATAAGGTACTGTGCAAACGTGGTGTGGAAATCCTTTCTGCCGCGGTGAAAGTTTGTGAAACTTTCCCAACTTTGGAGTCTTGTTCGCTCCTAATCCGACATATAACTCTGTTTCTGGCAAACTACATCTAAGAATATTGGTAAAAACGTAACCGTTTACTACCAGAACTGTGCTATACTATCCAAGACACTGAACCATTGACTTTGGCCCAGGCCTATTAAATTGAATTGCCTCTTGTAGTGAACTGAAACTATTTGCCCTGCCTCTGAAAGTAATTGTGTTTTGATTCTTATAACCTTTGTCTTTCTACCCCTTTTGATAGTTACTGTAGTGCCATTTTGCTCCCACTTCAGGGGAGCCTAACTTGTTTAGAAACTTAGCTGTAAAGACCGGAGGGGGGGTCTGCACTTCCGCTCTCTATATGGTAGAGGGGAGGTCCAGAGACCCCTGCCAAGATTCTCTATTACGGTAGCAATGGGCGAGCAATCAAGGCGTAGCTTCTCAGGAGGTGATGCAAGCTGGTTCTTAAGTACAGTGTAGTCCCCAACCACCCACAAAGGAATGTTCACACACTGTATCGGTTACACCACAGTCTTTATATAATTAATATTCAAGGTCATATACACGATCACGATAACTCACTTTGTACTCCGAAAATCAACAATGGCAAATATGTACAATTCTAAAGTGGTACCACTAACGTTATTAGATCTCATTAAAGTGCATACGGTCAGAATGACACACAGATCAAAACAAAGAGGAAACCAGCAGTAGAGAGAGGAAGGAAAGCAAGATGGTTGAGCAATAGGCAGAATACTGGCCCCGTTACCTAGACACAGTTCTGTGTGGAGATCCCCCCATCTGGGCAACCTGTAGAAGAAAGATACAAGCCCAGTCCATATATTGTTCACACTAGACTTTCCAATAGTTCTGAAACCCCAAAGTACCTGGCGTTGTAGCGTTCCTTGTCGGGGAATCGACAGCCCTTCTTGAGTGTCCTCCCTTTCAGACAGGAGTCACGGGTCATCGAACGTCCGACGGAGAACAGGTCGAGCTATGACGGTGAAGTGGCTGCGTCGTTCCTATCGGTGCTCGTTGACGGGGAAGCGTAAACGTCCTGCAAGGAAGAGGCGTACGGGGCACCTCAGTGTCGATAGTTCTGGACTGCAAAGAGTTGAAGAACTGTGGCCCAGCAAGGGCATGGAGTCGTCGGCGTCTCTGTGGTCTTAGGGTGGCGGGAAGCCCACCGGTGGATGCTCCTCGGCGCGTCGATGGTCAGGCCTTCTCCAGCAGGATACAGCAGCGAGGATGCGGATGAGAGCGTCCTTGGATAATTGAAGTTCTTAGGTAACGGGAGCACAGCGGCTCAAGTCGGCGACGGCGGTCGGCGACAGTGGCGGACAACAGTCCGGGCGCTTCTCCTTGGAGTTCCGCAGCAGTCCCCGCATCGGGTCGGCAGCCTGTCGAAGGTTTCTCAACCAGGGAGCTTAGGCAAAGATCAGCTGTGCATGATGGTCCCTCGTAGCTCGGGAAGAGGGCGCCTTACCAGGTCCTCTCTGGGTCAGTTCTTGAAGCACAGCAGCTTTCAGACTGTGAAGGAGAGCAAGAGAAATTCTTCTCATCCAGCAGGGCTTCAGGATCAAGCTTCAATTACTCCAGTTACTCGTCGTAGTGGACTTCAGCTTCTGAACATGATTCCTAGCAGTGAGTGGTCCCCAGATATATTGTTGATCTCCCATTCATTCCGCTGGGTCACACTCACGCATCCAATCACGACTACGGGCATTCATGCAGGCAGGCAGCCAATCAAGCACACGAGGCATCCAGGCCATTCACTTCTCTCCAGACACTCACAACAAGTTATGAGTATTGGGACAAGTACCGAGCCATTCAACACTCCAAGCTGCATTCTTTCCGGTTTCGGGCAGGGCTGCTCAACCATTGTGTCAACCACCAGATACTAGACAGCCACAACATAGAATGTATATTCGTCACACACTCCATTCTTCCAGTTCCCACCCACTGCGTACCCACAACATACGGTCGTTGAGAAGGCTCCAGGAAGTCTGGTCGGCACTTCCCCATACTACCATATACGGAACTTCCACCCAACAGCCAGTCAGGGGGAAGGGACAGAGGCAGGGCTTCCCGGGACTTCGGGAAGATCAAGGTAACAGGTGATGGAAGGCAAGAGGCCATGGGGGCCATTTTGTCTCCATCCGCAATCTACCGATTCCAATGACAGGGCCTGGGCATCCCAAAATGGAGGACGCTCAGGGCACCAGTCATTTCAGCACGGAGCTGCCACCAGCCCGTACCCTGGTCTGTAGGTCACACACAGGTGCCCAAAAACATACACTAGGGGCACAGGGTTGCACCCCTACCCATGGGTGCCATAAAGGTATCCCATGGGTCTGTTCCCCAAAACCAAAAGAGAGAGAGCTGCACCGCCAGGAGTCCCACATGAATTCCTGCGCGGAAAACACGACAGAACACATGATAAAAAGCAGTAAAGGACAAGGATACGGAGGCCCTGTCCCTCCGATGCATTTCCAGCATCACAGTCGCCCCCCCCCAGACTGAGGTTTGGGTGCCTAATCTCCCACGGGATAGGCACCCTCACCCAGATGGTCAACATACCTTCTGGAAAGGCCATCTGCTTTATCGTGACTCTTCCCTGGTCTGTGCTCAATGGTAAAGTCTAGTCCTTGCAGACTAATGGACCACCTGAGCAGTTTCGGGTTTTCACCCTTCATCTGCATAAGCCACTTCAGGGGCTTATGATAGGTTTGGACCTTGAAGGTAGACCCGGTAAGGTAGGGTCTAAAACGCCTAAGGCTCCAAACAATACTAAAACATTCCTTTTCAACAGTAGCCCACCAAAGTTCCCTACCCTTAAGTTGTCTACTGATGAATATGATCGTATGTTCTCTTCCTTTGTCATCTAACTGGGACAAGACAGCTCCAATTCCGGTGTCGCAGGCATCAGTTTGAATGATAAAGGGCTTGCTGTAATCAGGCGCACACAGCACGGGTGCCCGACACAGACTTCCTTTCAAGCCATGAAAGGCCCTCTGACAGTCTTCAGTCCAATTAACCTTCCTAGGTTGTTTGGGCAAAGTCAACGCTGTCAGGGGTGCAGCTATGGTTCCATAGTCTGCCATGAAATTGCAATAATACCCAGTGAGGCCCAAAAAGGCTGTCACCTGGGTTTGAGTAGTGGGAGTCTCCCAGTCATGTACATCCTGTACCTTACTGGGGAGAGGTTGGATTTGACCCCCTCCTACCTCATGACCAAGATATGTGACTTTCCCCTGAGCTATCTGGCCCTTGGTGGCCTTGATAGTGAGGTGAGCCCCTTTTTAACGCCTGCAACACTTTATCCAGATGAGTCAAATGCTCTTCCCAGGTGAAACTGTAGACGGCAATGTCTTCTAAGTAAGCCACACAAAAGGCTTCCAGCCCACTAAGCGCATGGTTGACTAATCTCTGGAAAGTGGCAGGGACGTTCTTCAACCCGAAAGGCATGACTCTAAACTGGTAGAGCCCCTCTGGTGATGAGAATGCTGTCTTTTCCTTGGCATGGTCCGTCAGAACTATTTGCCAATAGCCTGAGGTAAGGTCAAAGGTTCTCACAATTTTGGTATCACCTATGGTGTCCAAGAGCTCATCAGCCCTGGCCAATGGGTGCGCGTCAGTTTTGGTGACGGCATTGACTCCCTGGTAGTCCACACAGAACCTCCAATCTTTGGTACCTGCCTGGGAACTTGCCTTGGGGACAAAGACCACAGGACTGGACCAGGGACTGGTTGAGGGTTCAATAACACCCAGATCCAACATCTTGGCGACCTCAGCCTGGATGTGTTCTTGACGCTATCTGACATACAGTAGCACCTGCTTTTGACAGGCACACAGTCACCAATGTCAATCTCGTGCCTACACCACGATGTAAGGCCTGGTGTCAGCGAGAACAGAGAGGCGTACTGCCGGAGCAAAGTCCTGCAGGCCTTCTGCTGCTCTGTCATCACATCGGGAGAGAGATGTACTCCCTCCACTGAGCCATCCTGAGGGTTGTTATGTAGCAAATCAGGAATGGGCTCACTCTCATCCTCTTCTTGCTCGGAAGCTAGCCTGAGACATGAGACCTCGGCTCGCCGGTGGAAAGGCTTGAGCCTATTAACATGGAATACCTGAGTGGCTACCCCCGAGGCTCCCATGTCAACCAGATAATTGACCTGGCCCATCTTGGAGATTATCCTGAAGGGTCCAGTCCACTTATCTGCCAAAGCCTGAGGCTTGGTAGGCTCCATCACGAGGACCTCCTGTCCCGGAGTCCAGTCCACTTGCGATGCCTTAAGGTCATGCCAGTACTTATTCAATTCCTGGCTGGCCTTAAGATTTACTGTTGCTTGACCCATCATCTGTGTCATCCTCCGCATGAGGCCTAACACATAGTCCCCCACTTGCTTGGCAGGACCTGGAGGGGTGGCCTCCCAACCTTCTCTCATTAAGGCAAAGGGCCCCCTCACGGGATGTCCAAAGAGTAACTCCAAGGGGCTGAAACCAACACCCTCTTGAGGTACCTCTCTGTAGGCAAACAGCAGGCATGTCAGGAGAAGATCCCACTTCTTCCTTAGGGGCTCTTCCAAAGCACCTAGCATTCCTTTGAGAGTTTTATTAAATCTCTCAATCAGACCATTGGTCTGGGGGTGGTAAGAGGTGAAGAACTTATAGGTTACCCTGCACTCTTTCCACATGGTTTTCATGTAACTCGACATGAAGTTGGATCCTCTATCAGAGACAACCTCCTTAGGGAATCCAACATGGGTGAAAATGCCCAGGAGAGCCCTGGCAACCACCTTAGCCGTAACCGTCCGAAGGGGTATAGCCTCAGGGTACCTGGTGGCATGATCTACCAAGACTAAGATGAACCGATGTCCGCCTGACATGGGAGGGTCAAGAGGGCCGATGATGTCGATGCCCACCCTCTCAAATGGTGTGCCCACCACTGGCAATGGTTGCAGTGGGGCAATGACTCTGCCTGCAGTCTTGCCAGACAACTGACAAGTTGGGCAGGTCCTGCAGTGGGACTCCACGTCTACTCCCATCCGTGGTCAGTAGAAATGGGCAGAGAGCCTCTGCTTAGTCTTCTTGGTACCAAGATGACCAGCCAAGGGCACCTCATGTGCCAACTGCAGCAGGAAGGGCCTGTAAACCTGGGGTACCACCAACCTCTTGAGGGCCCCAGGTTCAGGCTTAGTGGGCTCACTAACAAGGAACTCACCCTCCCAATAAATTCAGAATGTCCTAGGTACTTCTACTTGTGCCTGGGACATGTCCTGTTTCCTCAGACCCTCGAGAGAGTGGCACTCTCTCTGTCCCTTACAGAAGTCCACCCGGGAGGGTACCCCTTCAGCCAACAAGCATTGAAGGTCAGGATGATCCTCCGGGTTAGAGCCTTTCCCACAGGAAAGTCTTCTGGCTCGTCTCCCACAGGAGATGAGACGGGATTTACCACTGGACCCAGCCCGTCCGGAGTATGGATCCCAATGGGTGCTGTCGGAACAGCGGGAAGAGCAGGGGCTCCCTCCACAGGGGCAGCCTTCTTACTCCTCCGTTTCTTTCGTGCCTTGGGTTTCCCCGTCGGCAAGGGTGCCGGGCTCGAAGCCGGGCCCTGTGTGAGCTGCGATCGGGTGACCGCCACAGCAGCCATGGGTAGAACGTCCGTGATCATCCCCAACTCGACCAAATCGTTTCCCAACAAAATGTTCGCAGGCACGTTGTCCTGAACCAGCACTGGAAGCTTTGCTGTCTTGTCTCCAATCGTAATGTTGACTAAGGCTACAGGCGATAATTTGGGAGGCCTACCAGCTAACCTGGTGGTTCTCAGAGGAGCACTTACATAGTCCTCTGGCTTGAGCAGGATCCTGTCCACCACTGTCATGCTTGCCCCAGTGTCTGTCAAACCAGTAGAAGGCTGGCCATTCAAGAGGACATTTCTCAAAAACCTACAAGTGTTTTGTGGGATAGTCGCCAGTACTTCTGCGTACTGGTCCCAGGCCCCAAGGGACACTAAGGAAATCTCTACAGGAGCATCAAAGGTGATCCCAGTAGAGGAGGGAGGACAGTGGCCTCCACCTCAGATACGGAGTAGGGGTAGATCAGGCTGGCAGCCTGGACTCCAAGTGCCTTACCCTTACACTTGGGGTCACCCCTTCGGTGGTCCAAAGCCCCACCATCCCAACAAGAGCCAGGAGTGTGGGGTACGGTACTGGAGCCACTGGGCCCTGCTTTGCAGCAGGCGGACGACTACTCTTACTCCCACCCACAACAGACTTATCCCCACTAGGTTTTTGGGTCTTCGGAGAGGAAGGTATTGGTTTACCTGACTGTGATTGCTTTTGGGACTCGTCAGCTTTCTGAGAGGCCCCCTTTTCTTTGTCCTTCCCACTGGAGTCCTTAGAGGACACCTGGTGGGAGACCCACTTGTCAGCCAACCTAGCCAGCTTAAAGAGGTCTAAAATGTTCTGGTCAGCAACATACTGACTCAGCTCTAGTGAACAGGCTCCGAAAAATGCTCAAAAAACAAGAGGTGAGACAATTCAACAAACGTTTTCACTTTGTAACCATCAATCCACCCCATCATGTTCATGTTCGCAACACTCGCCCAGTCAACCCAAGACACATTCTCTCGTTTCTTAAAATCCCTGAACCGTTTAGGATATTGGGTAGGCGTTTTGCTAAACTTGGCGATTAAGGCAGACTTCATGCAGTCATACTGACCTCTTTCTTCCACACTCAGTTTCAGAATACAGTCATATCCAGTATGAGGCACTCTGCTTAACAAACACATAGCCCAATCTCTCTTATCAACATCGTGAATTGCACAAGCCATTTCAAACGCTTCAATCCATTGGAGGATATCAGAGCCCTCTGCATACACACCAACCAAATCTTTCATGAACTTGGTTGCCGGGGACCTGACACTCTCAACTGGTTTCGCTGAAGTCTCCACTTTAGCTTTCTCTAGCTGGATTCCCTGACATTCAGTGTCCTGGTTCTTGAGTTCAAGGTCCTTATTTTTGAGTTCAAGATCCCTATTCTTGAGCTCCACTTGTTGAGCCAACTCCTCCTTCTTAAGCTCAGCATCAATTTCGAACCTGCGATATTCAAAGGCCAATCCTTAATAACCCAAGTTCCAAGGGACTTCTGGGGTTTGGAACAGAGACAGCAGGAATGGTGGCATTCCCAGAATCAGATTCGGCGACAACCCCCGGTGTAGAGTCCTCATTGGTTGCACCCCCAGCCCCCTTCAAGAGTTTCACAATTGATCTGGTAGTCCACTAGGGCAGCTATCAGCTCAGCCCTTGACTTATCCACAAAGTCTAACTCCCTGACTTCACAAGCATTCTGGAGAGCCTCTAAGCTCATCCAAGTCAATTTACCATTCGCAATAGATTCCATTGCTTCTAATGCAGTTATCTTGTACACAACTAAACCTTAATTTAATAACGTGCAGATATCCTTCGTAAGTGGCACGGTTATGAGTCTTAAAACCATAAGCATCCCACCGCTGCCACCAGCTGTAAAGACCGGAGGGGGGTCTGCACTTCCGCTCTCTATATGGTAGAGGGGAGGCACAGAGACCCTGCCAAGATTCTCTATTACCGTAGCAATGGGCGAGCAATCAAAGCCTAGCTTCTCAGGAGGTGATGCGAGCTGGTTCTTAAGTACAGTGTAGTCCCCAAGCACCCACAAAGGAATGTTCACACACTGTATCGGTTACAACAGTCTTTATATAATTAATATTCAAGGTCATATACACGATCACGATAACTCACTTTGTACTCCGAAAATCAACAATGGCAAATATGTACAATTCTAAAGTGGTACCGCTAACGTTATTAGATCTCATTAAAGTGCATACGGTCAGAATGACACACAGATCAAAATAAAGAGGAAACCAGCAGTAGAGAGAGGAAGGAAAGCAAGATGGTTGAGCAATAGGCAGAATATTGGCCCCGTTACCTAGACACAGTTCTGTGTGGAGATCCCCCCACCTGGGCAACCTGTAGAAAAAAGATACAAGCCCAGTCCATATATTGTTCACACTAGACTTATTAATAGTTCTGCAACCCCAAAGTACCTGGCGTTGTAGCATTCCTTGTCGGTGAATCGACGGCCCTTCTTGTGTGTCCTCCCTTTCAGGCAGGAGTCACAGGTCGTCGAACGTCCGACGGAGAACAGGTTGAGCTATGACGCTGAAGTGGCTGCATCGTTCCTAGCGGTGCTCGTTGACGGGGAAGCGTAAACGTCCTGCAAGGAAGAGGCGTGCGGGGTACCTCGGTGTCGATAGTTCTGGACCACAAAGAGTTGAAGAACTGTGGCCCAGCAAGGGCGTCGAGTCGTCGGCGTCTCTGTGGTCTTAGAGTGGCGGGAAGCCCACCAGTGGATGCTCCTCGGCGTGTCGACGGTCAAGCCTTCTCCAGCAAGCGAGGATGCAGACGAGAGCATCCTTGGATCAATGAAGTTCTTGGGCAACAGGAGCACGGCAGCTCCAGTCAGTGACGGCGGTCAGCGGCAGTGGCGGACAACAATCCGGGCGCTTCTCCTTGGAGTTCCGCAGCAGTCACCCGTATGCGGTCGGCAGCCTGTTGCAGGTCTGTCTACCAGGGAGCTTAGGCAAAGATCAGCTGTTCACGATGGTCCCTCGTAGTTCGGGAAGAGGGCGCCTTACCAGGTCCTCTCTGGGTCAGTTCTTGAAGCACAGCAGCTTTCAGATTGTGAAGGAGAGCAACAGCAATTCTTCTTGTCCAGCAGGGCTTCAGGATCAAGCTTCAATTACTCCAGTTACTCGTCTTAGTGGACTTCAGCTTCTGAACACGATTCCTAGCACTGAGAGGTCCCCAGATATACTGTTGATCTCCCATTCATTCCGCTGGGTCACACTCAAGCATCCAATCACGACTACGGGCATTCATGCAGGCAGGCAGCCAATCAGGCACACAAGGCATTCGGGCCATTCACTTCTCTCCAGACACTCACAACAAGTTATGTGTATTGGGACAAGTACCGAGCCATTCAACACTCCAAGCTGCATTCATACCGGTTTCAGGCAGGGCTGTCTCAACCATTGTCTCAACCACCAGATAATAGACAGCCACAACATAGAATGTATATTCGTCACACACTCCATTCACTCAGGTCCAACCCACAGGCGTACCCACAACATACGGTCGTTGAGAAGGCTCCAGCCAGTCTGGTTGGCACTTCCCCACACTACCATATACGGAACTTCAACCCAACAGCCAGTCAGGGGGAAGGGACAGAGGCAGGGCTTCCCGGGACTTCGAGAAGATCAAGGTAACAGGTGACGGAAGGCAAGAGGCCATGGGGGCCATTTTGTCTCCATCCGGAATCTACCGATTCCAATGACAGGGCCTGGGCATCCCAAAATAGAGGACGCTCAGGGCACCAGTCATTTCAGCACGGAGCTGCCACCAGCCCGTACCCTGCTCTGTGGGTCACACACAGGTGCACAAAAACATACACTAGGGGCACAGGGTTGCACCCCTACCCATGGGTGCCATAAGGGTATCCCATGGGTCTGTTCACCAAAACCAAAAGAGAGAGAGCTGCACCGCCAGGAGTCCCACATGAACTCCTGCGCAGAAAGCACGACATAACACACGATAAAAAGCTTTATAGGACAAGGATACCGAGGCCCTGTCCCTCCAATGCATTTCCAGCATCACAGTTGTGTACTGTAGTGTATTATAGTGTGATATTGAGCTGCTTATTACTAGTGGAATGTTTTCTAACTAAATGTGTAAATAAATGTATATTCTTTTACCAAGAGACCTTGAGTAAGTGTTTAAACTACTGTGATTGCAAGTCCTTTGTGTAACATCTTGTACTGCTCACATCCCTCTTGAGATACGTCTCGCTGCTCAGCCACTGCTACCACATAACTTTGTAGTACAGGCTTGTACCAAAGGTGAGATTGTGCTTACACCTGTAGTCTTCATTGTGTGTAGTGTTCCCAAAGGGTACGGCATGTAATTCTGTCTAACAGGCTGTAACTGTGCCGGTGATACCGGTTGTTTGCTGACGGAACTGTAAATATTTACTGGCGCCTGACTTCCTGGTAACACCGGAGGATTACAATCACGGCGGACCGGAAAGTCAGGCTCTGGTAAATTGTAAGTCCCCATTCGCATAGAGTCTTATATTGGGGACCACAGAAGCACCGGCACCGTTGTTAATGGTGCTGGTGCTTCTGTCACGGTCTGCCTACTGTGGCCACTGTGTCCGGCAGGGTCAGACCTGCCGGGCATGGCGGCTCCGGCAAGCAGACCTGTAATATGCCGGTCCAGAAACAACGGTGCGGGTAGGCTTACTGGCACCGTTGTTTCTGGACTGTCATAGTTGTAATGAGCCCCACTGTCCATTTATTACTAATTCTTTTGTGCATTTCCTGTGCTTTTTACTGTGAGAATACAATCTGGTCAAATCTGATCAGTATTCAAGTAAGCTTGCAAATGTCAAATCCTTATGTTTGGAAGCTACTATTTCAGTAGTGCAGAATGTGGATTTATTTGTAAAAAGTCTTCATGTAATGTGTATTTAAATTAAGTTTGGCTCATCTAGAATGGCCAAAGTGTTGGCTGAACAATGCAGCAAATTATTAAAATGTTACCCTTTGGCCCAAAATAAACACACCCACGTTACCATGTTGGCCTTAAACGTTCTTCATTGTCATGTTTTCCCAGATACCTACAACAGCCTCATTAAATCGAATGGTTTGCAATCAGGCTGCACCTGCGGCCCCAGAATTGATCTCTGGCATGGATAATAAAAATGTCTCATAGATTTAGAAAATAATCTTTTTTTGTGATGTTTTCATTGGAAACATCAGCAGGGAACAGCATGTCGGTAACATACCATTCAATAATATGTCAGAAAGCAAAATAATCCTGCCTCGGCAAAAGCAAAGCACATCCCTGTAAATCAACAGAACTTTCAGGCTAATGCGCCATACACCTAAAAGGAAGAGGAATGGCATCCGTACATAACATCAACCATGCTTCCTGTGCTTATATACATTGCCCACATGCAGCAATGAACAGAACCCAACCCTAATTCCCTCTCCCCCACTGGGACAGTGTAAGACAAAGGGCCAAGCACCATTTTCAGAAGAAGCATAGGGTAAACGGGACAGCAAGACAATAGCGTAATTTGTGGTAACGGGTCTTCCAGCTCTGTCATTGCCGGGTGAGGTTCGGGTGGGCTTTCGCCTCACCAGGCATTCTACCCCCATGGCCCGACAACATTCATGTAGAGGATAGTGTCACAAGCCTACACTATGAACGTTGAGCAGGATAGTATTCCAGGAAGGAGAGTCATAACATGCGCATGCGTCTCCAGCAAAATTGCAGTCACACTCTCCATGTCATGAATGTCATGCAACTTCTCAAGCCATTCCCGGTGTGTGAGCACGCTACAACTTTTCCAATGCAGTGTCACACAGGCCCGCGCCGCTAGGAGCAGGTTCCTCTGCATGTGAGGCGGCACCTGGTAATCATCCCCACTTTTCTCCACTCCAAACAAAACCATTAGCCTGTCCAGCTTCCTTCCAATGCCATCAATGTACCTAATCCATCTCAAAACCTCCTTCTGGAAGAGGCCTGCCAAGCGACACTTCCACCACATGTGCCCATTAGCACACCTCTCACCTTTCAAATGTATGGTGAGCGCTAGTAGTTTCAGGGCTAATGCAAAGAGAAGCAGCGACAGGGGACCCCTCTGTCACGTGCCATTTTTCAGTTGAATCTCTTGGTAGGCAACACCATTCACCACCACCTTAACCCGTGCATGGCGATAAAGGCCCCTCACTCCTTCAATCCATCACAAGAGACACAAAGGAGTGGATTCATTCTGCCTGCATGACGTGCGGAGGGCACAACACAGCGGAAGAGGCTCTGCTCCATTTACTGGTGACATCTATGTCTTTCTATGAGCGGTATGGACAAAAACGAAAAGTGTTACTGGTTTTTCATTCCAAAAAGAAAAAAAAGAGAAACTTGATTACTGGGGGTACTTGTGGCAGGCACATCTACTGCTTGGGCACAATAATGTGGCTCAAAGCACTGTGTGCTGACAGCCAAAGAAGAAACCAGTGAAGCCTCATGATTGGTGTTGTGAGCGCCTTGCAGCACTTCCAAAATGGCTGCCACCTGCAGCCCACATTAGGATGGCTCCTATGTTAATGCATCTCCTGCCTCCTGCACTGTGAATGGGCAGGACACCCTTCTTGTATCCTATCAGGGTGCCGGCTTGCTTTAGTCAGCCTCTCACCAAAGGCCCACATCTAAGGCCCCTGTCTGTGCCTGTCCAAACTGTGGAGGTCCTGGACGCCCTTATATCTGTTCAAACTATGCTCCGTTCCTCTGAGTAACTACACCTCCCCATGGGATCCTAGACTATCTTCGTCCATGTGAACATAAAGTGAGTCTGGCGGACCTCCTCCATTATCTCTCCAATCGTCCATTGTGCCTTTCACTTCTTCTCTCCACGCTGCAATCATCACTCATCTTCCATCAGTGCAATCGTGAATCCTAGGTACATCAGAGTCTCGGATTTAGGTGTGTTGTATTCATTGGTGTACTGCCTGCATTTCACTCTTTTGTACATCCATTCTTAAAATGGGATTTAGGTGTGCTTTGCACTGTTCTCTGCCTCCATTTTTTTAATTGGATTTAGGTGTGCTTTTCACTGTTCTGTACCTCCATTCTTAAAATCGGATTAAGGTGTGTTGTATTCATCTGTGAACCGTCAGCATTTCAAGGTTTTGTGCATCCATTCTTAAAATCGTATTTAGGTGTGCTTTGCACTGTTCTGTGCCTCCCTTTTTAAAATTGGATTTAGGTGTCTTTTTCACTGTTCTGTGCCTCCATTTTTAATATCAGTTATGTGTGTTTTTCACTGCTTTGTGCATCTTTTGAAAATATCAGATTTAGGGGTGTTGTATTAATCTGTAACCACCTGCATTTCACTGTTTTCTGCCTCCTTTTGACTTCCCTATAGGCCTCTTGGTGAGTTTAGCTAGAATGATAATGTGCAGCCACTCCTCTTTCTTTCCTTGTCCAAACCTCTGCATCTCTCCATTTCTCCCATATTCTCTAACTGCTACACTATCACCTATCCCCCCTCTATCGCTAAATCCGGCAGGAAAAAACTCAAAAAGGACAGCTTGAGTGCACACCCTGGACTGCCCATTGCTGACACCTATGTCAGCGCTTCCTCTAGAGAGGTTTTCACTGATATCCTCTTCTCTTTCCCCTCTCCAGATCTATGGATCCCCCATCTTACATCTACGCTCTCTCCTTCCACATTCTCTACCATTAATGGTGGCACCAAGTGGGAAGTCCTCTTGGCCGGCTTCTCATCCTCTCGTTGTTTCGTTAATGTCCATCACACTGGCACTATCTTGGTCCAGGGTCCACAATCTAACCTCCTTCTCTTTAACCGGATCCTGCCTTCTCTCATTAACTTCCTTCCTTCGCCTGCATCTCCTCCACTCTCTCTCCCCCTCCTCTGACTGATGTACCCTGACTGATGTACCATGCTGATGTGCACCACCTCAGAAAACCTTCAGAGGGACAGACATCTTCCACCTGGCAACTCTTAATGCCCGCTCAGCCAAAAAACACTCTGCTGACATCTGTCTCCTAGAATACATTGGACCTCACTACAGGCCCAGCGGTCACCCCACCAGTGCTACCGGCTAGACCCGTAAAAAATTGTCAGCACCTGACTTCCCGGTGCCACTGGGCTATTCAAAGTCCAGCTGCCGGGATGTCAGGCGCCAGTGATTTTGTAATTCCTAGGACTCAATGGTAATGGGGACCACGGAAGCACCGGCACCGTTAATTACGGTGCCGGTGCTTCCGTGAAACTCTGCGGGCAGGTGCCGTTCCGCCCGCCAAGTTTGAACCTGGCGGGTGGGACGGCACGCACCTGCAGAGTTGTACTGTGCCAGTACAGCAACAACGGTGCCAGTAGGTTTACCGGCACCATTGTTACCGGACCGGCACAGTTATAATGAGGCCCACTGACCTCGACATTCTCACTCTTACTGAGACATGGTTCAATGCCAACTCAGTCACTGTTTTTGTCTCCCTCCTCGCTGACGGTTTCAATATCATCCCCAAGCCGTGACCTCACTGCACTGGTGGGGGGTTGCCTTAAATTTCCCTGAGTTGGTTCCTGTTTTCATCTTACCTACCCAGCTCTACTCCTCCTTTGAAAGCCTGGTTTACAAGTTGGTCATCTCTCCCATTCCACCTTCACCATTGCCACCATTTACCATGCCTCTAGGTGCCAGTATACTGTTCCTCACTGAATGGACACAATTCTGCTCATACTTACTTTCCTCCACATCCAACCTATTCCTAATGGGCGGCTACAACATACAACTGGACACCCTAGGCTCTGCATCCATTCTATACACTGAGCTCTGTACCTCACTTTCCCTCCTCATTCTCCCTTCTGGGCCAGCCCACTCAGCTGGACACACTCTGGATGCCCTCATACACTCTGGCCTTGCGCTGACCATCCCCACTCCCTAAAAGTCCCACCAACCTCTTTCGCTAACCTCTGCATGATGAAACAAGTATCTGCAGCTGCCTTTGCTTCCACCTTCATACCTCTCCTCTGAATCTACCTCCGACTCTGCCCTCAGCAACCTCTACCTTTCCATCACCAATACTCTTGACATTCTTGCCCCAGTCATGGGGATACGCTTGAAACCTACCTCTAAGCGTAACAACTGGTACGATACTGAACCTGCGGCCCTGAAACGTAAGTGCAGGGCAGCAGAACGAAAGTGGCAAACCTCAGGCTCACCCTCTGACAAACTGGCCTGCCGCCTGCTCCAAAGGCAATACAGACACTCCATCTATGCCAAGAAAAGAGCCCACATTCAGGCATGGGTTTCCGGTGCATCCAATAACACGGGTTTTCAAGATCTGCCGGGAACTAGCCAACCCCTCCTCAGTCTCCTCCTCCCCTGCTCCCTCCCAGGCCCTCTGCAATGCACTGGCCTTACACTTTGCCTCCAAAACCTCCTGCTCATCCAGGACCATCAAGGATAACATTGTCTCTTTTTCCCCTGCTCTTGCTGATTTCTGCAATCACTCATTTGTCACAGGATCTTTTCCCTCCTCCAAGCACTCACTTGTGTTCCTACTCCCTCTTCAAATCCTACCTGCCCTGCCAACTACCACCCTATCTCCATCACCCCCTTCCTGTGGAAACTGCTGGAGAAGTTGGTTCTCCCACAACTCAACTCATACACTGAACGTATTGGTGGTTTCCAGGACCATCAATCTGGATTCCGAGCATCCAGAGGCATGGAAATTGCTCTTATGAACACCCGTGAAGAACTGCTTGCATACCCTGATGCCAACTCCCCAGCTGTCCTTATCCTTCTTGATCTTTCCTCTGCCTTCTACATAGTCAACCATTCCAACCGTATTCAAAGGCTCCACAATACCCTTGGCATCTCGGAACGGGCACTGGACTGGCTGACATCTTTCCTTACTGACCACTCTTCCCAAGTCATCCTGGGCACCTTCTACCCTCCAACCTCCCTCTCCACCTGTGGTGTCCCCCAGGGTTCTATCCTCTCCCCTTGGCTCTTTACAATCTACTTTTCTATGCTTGCACGTCTCATCTCCTACTTCTCTTCCAACTTCCAGTGCTACGCAGATGACACACAGCTCTTGTTCAAACTCCCCGCCGACCGTCTTGCACCCTCCATCATCCCAGACTGCCTATCTGCCATCCAGTCCTGGTCCCCCGCCACGACCCCTCCAACTAATCCAGAATAGGGCAGCAAGCAGCAAGATCTTTCCTTGGCTTTAAGCTCAGGGGCCACATCTCTCCTGGACTAAAAAGTCTGCACTGGCGCCTGGTTGCTGAACGGCAATACCATCCGTATTAATCAGAGAGATTGGTCTGTAAGACCCACACTCTGATGCTTCATTACCATCCTTGGGGATAACTATTATCTGGGCATGGGTAAAGGAAGCTGGGCGACCCCACCATCGAGGATGGTATTGCGGCGACCCCACCACCGAGCATGGCATTGGAAGAGCTTGGTCAGGAATGGTATCAATGTTATGTTAACAGCACTTATAAAGTGCAAACGGTCATGTGAATGCATCTTGGCGTTATACCCTAAGAAGTATGCAGTCAGAATGACAGAGCCAGGGGACAAAAAGAAAGATTTCAAGGCTAGACGAAAGGACAAATGGGACTCTCGACCCCCGAGACGGGAGAACTTTACCCTTGGAATTTGGATAGTCAAGGTAGATTGAGAGCGCAGTGTTCTGGGGGAACATAAGGACAGAATTTCATCCGAAGATACTCCACCCCTTGTTTGTAAAAGGCTTTGTGCACAATCCAAAAAGACTTAAACGGAAGACACTTCTCGACTGGGAGCCAGTGAAGCTGGCGAATAATAGGAGTCATGTAGGAACCAAAGGGGGATGCAGCACTGCTCTAGCTGCCATGTTATGCAACAACTGTAGACGATGGAGTAAGTAAATCGGTAGAGCAAGATAGAGCGCGTTGCAATAGTCGAATCCACTTATCATTAAAGAGGAGACCACAGGAGCTTGGAATTTAGGAATGTTGGGAAGGACCTTACAAAGGGTCCTAAGCTTGAAATGTCCCTTTTCACAAGTAGATGCCACCTGCTCAGACATAGATGATTAGGCCGAGATTTTATTGCCTAGGTCCTTGATTGGAGAGGCTGGCAGAGGAAGGGGGCCCAAGCTATTGGGCCGGAAATTCGTAGTCCAGAATAAGGAAGGATGAGCAGAGCCAACAACCAGTACTATGGTCTTTTCTCTGTTTAACTTCAGCCAATTCCTGGCCATGCATCCACCCAGCGCCTCCAGGCAGCCCCTAAGCCGAACAGCCGTATCATGCTGTGACAGATCAAGTGGGAGAATAATCTGTGTGTCGTCGGCATAGGAGTATCATAGGAGTATAATATGAAGCCATGTGAGTGGATGATACCAAGAAGAGGCTGCATATGAATGTAGAACAGGATGGGGGACAACGCATATCCCTGTGGAACCCCGCATAGCAGAGGCACTGGTTTAGAATGGAAAGGTGGCAAGGAGATGGACTGTGAACGGCCCGCCAAAAGGGACGTATACCAGGAAAGAACCTGACGAGATAAGCCAGCAGATGAGAGCTGAGAGACCAAGGTGGAATGATCCACAGTATCAATCGCAGACAATAGGTCTAATAAAATCAGGGCTCCCGCCCTGGTCTGCTAAGTGCGTTAAATCATCAACTACTGATACAGGACAGATTCAGTGCCTCAGCCTGGGCGAGAACCCAACTGAAAGGAGTCGCAAAAGAAAGAAGATTCAAGGAAGGAACTCAGATTCTAATAAGAAATGGGAGCAATGAAATGGGACGGAAATTAGAAAGAACCGTAGCATCAAAGTTTTTTTTTTTAGAAGGGGAATTATTACAGCGTGTTTTAGATCATTAGGAATGACACCAACAGAGGCTTAGTCATTGACTGCTCTAACCAGCCATGGCACAATCTCACCCGACACATCTTTCAAAACAGAGAGCGGAATTGGGTCAAGCGGTGACGCAGATTTTAACCCATTAATAGCAACCAGTATATCTTGGGCAGTTAAGGGTGGGAAGATGGACCAGTCGGCACTGGGTCTGATCTTAGTAAGGGAAGAGTCAGACAGCATGGTAGGAGAGGAGGTCATACCAATTTTGTTCTAAATAGAAATTATCTTTTCTTTAAAGAATTTGGACTGAGAGTCGCAGAGCTCCTGTGAAGGAGTAAAGTTGGAGTGACACTTTGATTGCGAGGCCAGAGATTGAACTACCTCAAATAGAGCTTTGGGTTGATTAATAGCACGCTCAACTTTTTCACTGAAGAAAAAAGTTGTTTTGCGGTCCAGTATAGCTTTTTGGTAATAAACAGTGGCAAGGTGAAAGAGGACTTTATCGCTAGTTGATAGCCGACCCTCCATTTCCTCTCTGCTTGTCTGAGCAGAAGCTTAAGAGCTTTAAGTTCAGTCGTGTACCAGGATTCAGACTGGCGGTTTTTCAGTAGGGTCCACTTAGAAGGAGCAAGTGTATCAGCCGCAGAGTGAAGTGAAAGGAACAGAGTAGTCAAGGAGCAATAATTTATCTCTGTACAATGATTGCCAAGCTGAGAGCTAAGATCCTGATGGGAGATAGAGTGCCAGCAACGTTCCCAAATGAACTGTCTAGGAATGGATGGAAGAGAAGCCTCCACAAGTACTGAAAAAGGCACAACCATATGGTCAGACCAAATAACAGTGCAGAAAAAACAGAGATGAGGGCTTTCAGGGCAAAAATAAAGTCAAGGGTATTACCTAATTGATATGTTGGATAGGTGACCTGCTGAAACAGCCCAAGATCCAACATCGTTGACAGAAAGTGGGATACTAGATGTCCATTGGGCTTTTTCATCAGAAAATTAAAGTCACAAACAATGATGAGATTAGAATATTTCAGCTGAAGATCAGCTACAAATGCAAGAAATTCATTACAAAACACACAATCATAACCTGGAGGCTGGGGTATGAGTTAAAAGACCTTTCATTTTCAAGGAATGGTTCATTTGAATGGCAGTGACTTTAAAAGTATTATTAAAAATCACAGCAGTTCCCCTTCCAGCATGGAGGGAAGCACGATCCAAACGTAAAATCTCATAATTAGGCGGCATGGTTTGAATTACTGAGGGGTCTGAGTGTTCCCGAAACCGCATTTCTGAGATAAACTTGAGATCAGGTTGGTGATCTTCAATAAGCTCTTTACAGTCTTGAGCATGAGCTACCAAGGAGCATGCATTCAAGACAAAGCAGTACAAATAACTGTGTTTGGTTTTTGCTGAGGTGTTGTTCCATTGTGACAAAGTGTTAAAATCAGGTGGCAGAATAGTGACCACTGGAGCTAAGGCTAACAGATCAGCCCGGTTAATAAAACTAGTGAAACTCGGAGGAGTAATGGAAGCCAGAGATGCCCCCCATGACCTGGACTGCGCACATACAAGCACAGACGTGGTGTAAGGCCCTCACCCGTTGCGCCTCTGGTAAATGTCTCCATTATGTATACACATCCTTATCGCAGTAGGCAGTCATCCGTCATGCTGAAAAAGGGGCCATGCCTCTTATAAAGTGCTGGCATATTGGCATTTTCCCCGGGGGGGCGGTGATCCCAATCGCAGTCCTAAGATGGTGCTACGAATTCCTTCCCCTGAGATTGGCATGTCAGGACCTCCGGCTCCTCCGGGCTTAACCCCTACAGTGGGACAAGGTCCAGGTAGGCAAAAATCTCTCCCTCTTCTGCGTGATCCTCTGTAGTATAAAGCTGAGAGTAAAGTTCCTTGAATCTAGCAACTATTGCAACAGGATTGACCACGACTTCCCCCGTCGCCCCCTTTATTTTCAAGACTGCTCTTTCGCCCACTGATGCCTCAGACGGGATGCCAATAGTGTGTGAACCTTGTCCTCCTTCACAAAGAATCTGTTTAACAAAGCGGAGTTGCGCGACCACTTTGCCTTACCATATGTCTCTGAGTACAGTCGTCTCAGCACCCTTAGCTCCTGTAACAGAGTGTCCCCCATAGCGCCCAGCACTTCCTCCCTACCCTTTATCTGTTCTTTCAACCTGAACTCACGCAAAGTCCTTTCCCTCTTTTTGGCCGCCACCTCGGATATTATGAGGCAGCGAAAGGTGCCTTTAGCCGCCTCCCACACTATGTGAAGCGGATAGTCCCCTGTATCATTGCGCTGAATCAAATCTTCCGCCTCCACCCAGAAGGAGTCTCTAAACACCCATCACGAAAGAGGGTGTCATTGCAAACTCAGCGTCTCCCAGTCCGATGTCCAGCATCACCATGCACATATTGTGGTTCGACCAACACACCACCTGGATTTCTTCCCCATTCATGCCATGCTCCTGTGCCGCTGTGAGTAACGCATAATCTATCCTTGTAAATGTTTTGTGAGGAGCTGAGAAGAAAGTATAACCATGACAACAGGGCGGTGTCTCCCTCCAGGTGCCCACAAGAAAATGTTCCTGTAGCAGTGCGGACAAAGCTGTCCACTCCTGTGGCGAGGGAGGCACAGCCCCATATCTCGCTGACGACCAGTCCATAGTGGGGTCCCTAAAAAGATTCAGGTCACCCCCACAGATCAAGCTCCCCGTCCCCCAGGAGTCCAGCAAGGCCAATGCCTCCGAACAGAACACCAACTGGAGCTGATTGGGAACATAGAGCAAGCACAACGTGACAGGCCTTCTGCCCAATAATCCATTCACCACCAGCAGTCACCCCTCCATACCCCTCTTAAACTGGGACACCACAAACCCAAGGTCACTCCGAACCAGGATACCCACCCCTGCCTTCTTCACTGGGCTCGATGACCACCAAGACTTCCCCATTCCTTTTCCCCTCAGACCGTATTGCTCTCCCGCCCTCAATTTTGTCTGTTGAAAAAAAACACATTCAGTTTAGAATGTTTAAACTCCTGTACATCCATAGTACCTTTATGAGGGGAGTTTCACTCCTTGACAGTGAGCAAGCCCACCCTATGACCTGCAGTGCAGTCATTTCCACAGTGTGTTAATTCTCGCCATAGTGCGGCCCCCTCCCCATCAGCAGATATCACCATCCCATAAGTCTGCGCCCCATATCTCTCCCCCACTCTCCGCCTCTATGTGCAGCTTGAAAGACCCCCTTCACCACCATAATCCCAAAACCCCTTGGGGCCTACCCGCCCCATCCCGATACCTACGAGTGCAGAACAGCAGGAACGTTCAATCCGGAGATTCCCCAGAAAGGATAAAGAAAGGGCCACCAGAGAAAGGAACCTATCGCCCTTGGACACACAGGGACTCTGAATTCAACCGCCAGCAAATAAAGCCCCAACCGCCAACCTTTAACTTGAACTGCCAACTGTTAACACTCGGTCTGTAACATCAAAGGCCCCCAGGAGATTTCAAGTTCCATTGTAGTCAACTAAAGATGCCAAAATGAAGAAAACAGCCATCTAGGCCACGACCAGTCTCACATGGTATTAAACCTCTGAAACTTTTCTCGTGCCCCCTCTGAAACTTTTCTCAGGCTGTTGTCACAGCATTGCTTGCCGCCATACCACGTTCATCTGATTTCACGTGATTAAGGACCCCTTCTGCCTCTTCCAGCGAGGCTATCCTGTACTCCTCCCCACAGTATTCAAAAGAGAGAGCAAACGAGAAGCCCCATCTGTAGCATCATTTCTTCTCCCTCAGCCATTGGGTCAACGGGCGACATTTCCATCGCTTATTCAAATTCATTGCCGACAGACCCTGGAAACTCTGCACTTGGGAATCTTCAAATGTGATCCGGTCTTTCTCCCTAGTCTTCCGCAGGATGGCTGACCTTTTTCCACCAGCCCTGTGGAGCCTATGAAAAGTGATTTCGTGAGTGGGTTCTTCCTCAAAAAATCTATTAACCAGTGATTGCACACTGCGCTCCAAGGACAGGGTCGGATTCCTATTGCACCTCTTTCAGGCTCATAATGCGGTTGTTTGAGCACCTCTCTCTATTCCAAGTCATCAACTTTAAGCTCGAGGTCCCTTACTTTGTGCTCGAAGTCCTGCATCCGCTCATCCATTCACATTTCTGTTAGGTCTTCTGACAGCTGGTTATTCTCTAAGGACGCTAACTTCTCCGCCTTATCTACGCTGCCCATGAGTTCAGTGATGGCCAAAGAAAGTCTGCTTGTTAAGGACCTAATTTCCTCCAAGAGTAGCATGATGTCACCGTTGATGGATCCCGCTTGGTCAGTGTCCGAGGTCGAGGGGGGCTCTTCCATCATTGTCTCCTCCTCAGCCACTGAATCTCTCCGGAAGCTGTGTAGCAGCACTATGGTAGCTGGTTCCAACATATAACAGCCACTTGCGCCCCTGGTCAGACGCCCTTAAAGGTGTACTCCCCGGTGGGTTCCCACACCAAATATCACCCTAGGCCCTGGTAGCACCTGACACCCCTTTGACACTGCACATGCTCCAATGTCTTTGCACCCAGCCACGGGCCGGTCGTGAGGAAGTATCTCCTGTCCAGGGTCTACCCGATGGGATCACCGCTGGCCTTCCTCCAGACCTCAATTCCAGGGGGTACATAAATGAATAAGATACATGTGCCCAGAATTCAAAATCCAAGAATCTTTAAAATCATGTATCCTCCATGAAGAAAGTTCTGTGTCCTGAATACAGCCTTGTACTAATACCTACATTTGTTTAACTCATGAAGGTTGAAAGTAGAATATCAAGGCCGGAAACATATTGTTGTCTGAGGGCTTTTGTGTGCTAAACTGAAACTACAAAAAAGTCACTCATCAGGTTACTAACATCACCTTTTTTTGCAAAAAAGATAAGTGTTCCAGGGTAGAAAGAGACACAACTATTCAAGGAACAATAGGACTTATGTTGTGTACATGGTTATACGTTACCTTTTTGGTTTCAACATATGAACAAGTGGTCACTATTTTTTATGTGTTCTTTTGATGTTTGTATGAATAAAACTCATTGCTCGCTGTTCAACTGACCATTACCATTTTTTGATATATGTTTAGAAATATGGTACCATCACTTTCTGTGTCAACAATTGTCCCTAGCTGAATGAACAACAAACAGGGTAGCTTTTTTAGAATCTGTTTTTTCTATGATGTTGTAACGTCCTCATCTAAAAAAGCCGCCCATACTAAAAAAGAGGACCTTTCTGTGCTCCTTTAGTGTGCACTGATTTAGGACAACCCTCAATTCCAGAGGGCCACCCTATGCCCTTGCACCCCCTTCTGCCACTCTCCACAACTGGAAGCACCTCTCCTACCCTGCTTCACAGGGTGCCAGGCATGTGTCACTCAGGCAATCTCTGCTGTGTCTGGGTGACAGGGGGGCACTCCACATCCCCCTTTTGTCAGTGGGCAGGTGCTGGGTCATGCAGTCCTTATCCCATCAACGTGCGGATTGAGCTCTTACTGCTCTCCCCAACTCCCGGTCTCTCAGCCTGTATCCGCAGTTGTCAACTTCATCCCGGGCCGAGATCTCATGATGCTGCTAAGGTGCCTTTGCAGTCCCATCACCAGTGACTCATCTGGAGCCTCCCACCACCACCACAGAATCAGGCACTGTTTTCCCCATCCCCTATGGGACTCTGACAGCCCTGCGACTCACCAATGCGATGGGCTGCTGCCACGGGTTGCCTGACACGTCCCTATACACCGCTGCCTGGGGTGCCAATGCAGATCACGTTCCCATTACTGTGCAGACGTTGGCAAGATGGCGGGCACAGCCTCTCTCTCACCGGCAGCAAGTACACTTTTGTAGATCATGTTTCTCCACTATGTGCCCAGATCATCGCCCAGACTACAGGCAGGGGACTCCTGGTGTCCTTGCACTCCTACTCCATCTGTCTCTCGACCAGACTGGCAGTTTAGAGGCTGCTACTCATCTGCCAGCAAAGGAGGCAGCACTTCATGAATCCATGCTGACTGTTCCCCCTGGTGGTCTCATACATTTTTTTTAAATAAGCTACAGCATACTCCATTTCATATCTTTACAATCAATTGAACAGTGTACATCCAAACAAATTTCCTTTTGATCTATTGTTGCTGGTGTTAGCGCCCAAATGTGTTGGTGTCCACATTTCATTCTAAACTATACGACTTACCATTCCAGCCCACATGGTCCCAACTTAACTGAAAAACCATGATCTATCAGGACACCTTTCCCCGCAAGCAACCCGTACATCAGTTTCAATTGTCCGGCCTAAAAATCCAACCCTACCAGTTGGCGGGAATCCCTCTGTCATTCAATAACAGACTCCCATATATTTACAGAGAATACATCTCCCCTTCACAATACACTAGGTCATAAAGAGGCCTGCCCGAAACTGACCATCTGATATTCATCGCAACTGCTGCTGCCTTTCCCCAACCTTGTAGAACTAGTTTCTCAGTCACACAGAGTTGAATTGCCCACTCCAGGTTTTCAGAAAGCACAATTCCTAGTGTATCAGAGAACTCTATAAATGTATGTTCAGGACTACCGCATCCTCTCACACTGATTTTCCCATTGCAAATCTCCTACCTCGCATGACCATGTGGAGTTCCTCGCTGCCCGATTGTTAGGCGCTATGTGGCACGACACACCTATAAACCCATTTCAGCAGTTTTGACATTTATCTTGCTACGCACATGTAATTTGAAATTGTATGAACTAAAACAACACTAAAAATAACACATCCCATTAGCTAGACTGGATTCATACTAAATTGCAAAATCATGTCAACATTGCTGTCACCCCAAACCCCAATATGGCGCACGCAATTCAAACTTCTCTTTACGCATGGGACCCTAATCAACTACCCCAACATTCCCCCTTTAGTTAATACATTAACTGCCAAACCAATTTCCAGCTCATCGATCTCACCTTCTTGGGGCAATGAAACCTTACAGTCATCTCTCATACTAGTGCACTCGCACCTATGCTCCTCCGCTGGACAATCCCAATTCGCTCTTCCACCAATTCCACAATCTTCCCATTGCTCTACACATTCACCCCAACCTGGTGGAGGACACAAGACCACTCCTGCATTTATTCCAAAACCAGTCTGAGTACCCATGTGAGATGGAATGCAGTGGCCCTAGCCTTAGGCAGGGTCACAACCATCATAGCAGCGGCTCTAGGCATTTGGGCAGAGCAGAACTGTAGATATAGTTGACAGGAAAAAAAGATAATTTAAAAAAGACAAAACAGGTATGAGAATGTTCATAGTTATGTTCATCCATAAAGGCACCCAAGAAAAAAGAGAGTCCAAAAAAGACCCTCAGCATTTCCTGCCTCTCTTTTCATGGACCCCTCAGGTTGTGCAATGTGACAATCATCCGGGACCGGAGTACCATTGTCCAAATCATTGGTTGGTGTATATGTGCAACATGTACTCCCTATTTTCTGGCAAACACCACCCTGCATAGCCGTTAGGAGGTCAAGAATATACCGATTCTGCAACGCTACAAGCCTCAAGGCCCTGAGTTCTTCTTTAATTGCACTAAATGCTGATTCTGCAGAATTCATAAATAATAATAATCCATACGGAACAATTTGTAACGATTTTGAATTCGCAAACGTTTGAATGCCAGGGGCCAAAATGGAAGTAAAAAACATTTCCGTCTGGCTGAATAGTCAGAAATGTTCATAAGAAACTCAGTGAATGCTAATGAGATGTAGTTTGATCTTCTCAATCGTTTCAATCGTTTCAAGGAGTCTGTATCTCTGAATGTCGGTAAAGTCCCTGGATTGTCCATATCTGATAGCACAAGGGATGCAAGGGGAACGGGTTAGAGTGGGCACAAATGTAGACTCAGATTTTGAATTTGTGAAAGTCAGGTGGCTCTGGGGAACCACAAGGATGGGCACATGTAGGGTGGTGAGACTGATAACGCCTCGCTCGTCAAGCCGGAGTTAACTGCTTGTAGGAAAAGGGTCCAGCCAGATCAGCGATGCAAAGCATGAGGCTGCAGTTTCGATTGGTGCCTTCAGTCAGCGTGCCATTGTTCTTAAAACACAGAGACAAAATTATAAGTAATTGCATCTTAACAGGTTTCTCTGGCTTCTTGAGCCATGTTAAAAAGTTCACATACTTTTTCCATACACTTCCACATACTCTGTTTATTTGTGCCACCCCTTTTTCAGGAAGTACCACCGAACCTCCTGCTCTGCAACTCTAAACCAGTTGCTCCCATTTATTGTTCCCAATGATTAGTCCTGCAAGATTGAACTGTATTCATTGCATGCAATGGTCATCCTTCTGTTTATCCCCATTTGATGGTAAACATTCTTCTTCGACTGCCACAGATTACCCCTCAATCATGATAATAACGACAGTAACGAGCCCTGTAAAGGGCCTCCAATTTTGGACATAATGAAAGCACATGTTGCACTGTCTCTGATGTGCCTGCCACTTTACAGATATGACACATCCGTTGGTCATGAGCAAGTTTCCATTGTGAACCATAAGTGGCTCTTTCAGATAATTGATTAGTACGCATCAAATGTCAAAATCTCCGCACATCAGGACTAGGACACTTTAACAAATACAGCTGCGGGGTACAGTAGCTATACACTTCAAGGAAAGAATAATTTATAAGGCCACTTAGGTGATTGATAGTGGCTTCCCAATCTTTCATACAGGATTTCTTTTTAAATGACTTTTTTATTCCCTTGTATCTGCCAAAGATTGATCACTCAATTGTCCAGTTCTTACTTAAATAACATTTCTGCACATGGCAGCGTAAGAATTTATAGAGACAGTTCCTGGTCTTACAGTTATAACATATTGGCCAATATCACAGAGCAACTCACTGGACGGATGACACAAAGCCCTGAGGGGCAAGAGATCTCTCTGAAGAATCACCAAGGCTTTGAGAGATGTTAAAACAAACTCAGCTCTTATATATTGCATAGGGCACGACGAGAGAAGACCCAATATGGAACGCCAAAAATAACTTTGTATTTTGTCCAACCATAAAAGGTTTTCAATTGTAAGAGCCTGTAAGCCGTATGTCACCACAGGAACAAACCATTGTTGATATAACCTTAGGATACCCATAAGAGAAAAGCCAGCACATTGCGTTACGTTTTTGTGAGTCATAAGTGTAATTAGTCTGGCTCTCTTAATCCTAGACTCTATTAAGGAAAGGTATCCTTGTTTACAGTCCATTTCCACTCCAAGATATTTGTAGACCTCGGTGTAATCAATCACACCCCAGCTGATATTCATAATGGGTCCATTCACTTTCTTGCACACGTTTTTTTTTTCAAGTTGATTGTCATGTCATGTTCAATTGCAAACACACCAAGCTCCTCTAATATGGCTTTCATACCGGCTATTGTGTGATCAACCACCACAAGGTCATCTGCATACAAGAACCTGACAGGACAATGAGCCTGACTCTCAAGTCGTCTTATTAATGCTGGATAAATGTTAAAGAGCAGAGCCACTAACAAACAACCCTGTTGAACTCCTCTTTTTATTTTAATGGGTATAGTTAGTCTGCCCTCATTATCAAGGCTGACGCAAACCGTATTATTTTGGTGAAATTTTACTATAATTTCCAACAACCATTGAGGGCATTGAAAGTGGCGCATTATTTCCCATAATTTATTGCGGTTGACCCGGTCAATGGCAATACTAAAATCAACATAGGTTACATATATTGATGAATTTGATTTAAGTTTAGCCTTAGTCATAATAGTGTCAAGAAGACGGATGTTGTCAATAGTGGAGCGTCTGGACCGGAAGCCAGATTAAAATGGGTGTGCTCTTAATAATTTTTCTGCTGTATCCATAGCACTTGATAACCCAGTTCCATTTACATTCCTACTATTGAGAACATATACCACAGAAATCAGAGAGAAATAAATCTACACAGTCTCATACACATTTTTAAATGCATTCTTTTGTTTTACAGTCTGAATAACAATTCTCAATCCCTGGGCACTACCTCCCCCTTTAACTGGGATAAACTGCATTTCCTTAGGGCACACTTTTCTTTTTAGGACTGCTCTTACCAAGGTGTCAGTGGAGGGACTCAGGGGTCCCTTCGTATGTCATGGATGTGGGTCTAGGTTTTGTTGCCCTCCACTTTGACTGCAGTGGTGTAGCAAAGATTGCTTTATGAAGCCCATGGAAATGCTGTTCATTCCAGTGGCGAACAAAGGATCGCACATAGACCGAGTCCCCAGGGAGTAGCAATGGTTTCTGTCAATCTTCTTGTTCCTTTCTGTCTTTCCCTGTTGCTTGCTGGTGTGATGCTGTAACCTGTGAAGAGACAATCTTAACTGTCTTAGTTGGAGCCCGAAGATATTCCCCAAACTCTTTTCCAAGAATCTCTGCTGACTTATGTGCGCCTAAACCTGTGGCTGCGACTGAGAGTGGTGTATACAATCTGCGCCAATCTTTCCCTGGCTTATTTCATAAGTAAAACAGGGCCACCGGAAGACAGTACAACCAACATTTTCATAATTCACTACATCATTTAGACAACTGCATTTTAAGCAAACCATTAAGTCTTTCCACTAATCTGCTGGCTTGTGGGTGATATATCAAGTACAAAATGTGCATGCTCCCCAGAAGGGATGTCATCTCTGCAAATAATGCATAAAAAAATGGGTCCCATTATCTGATCTCAAAGACCTCACATATTCCCCACTGTGGAAATACCTCGCTCACCAAAAACGTAGCTGCTGATTTTTCATCAGGTTGCACACAGGGACCAACCTCAAGCCATTAGGAAAGTGGATATACAATTACAATCAAATACATTAAATGATTAAACTTCTGTATCATATTGACAAAGTCAATGTGGAGTTCTCTGAAAGGACGAGAAGGCCAGAGTACCACCCCTCTCACTCCTTTCATGTTATTACCAGGATTGAATTCTTTACAAACTATACAATTCCCTACAAACCTACTTACCTGTCCGTGAACATTTGGTATAAACCTCCTGGAGTTCTTTTGCTATTTGTTATCGGGAGATATGTGACGGGTAATGTAGTTGCTCTAGAGCCACAAGAAGCAGCTCTACTGGCATTACTACCTTCTCCATCAACTCCTGTCTCCACAACAAGTCTTTGGGTGAGAGCATACATCCCCTCTTTGCCCAGAGCTCCTTCTCATATTGAGGTGCTTTTCCCTGCATTTCTACTATTTGACTCAAAGGCACTGCAGTATATGGGACTGGCAATTGTACCTGTTGGGACACCATTTCCATTTCTGGAGGTTCTGAAAAGGGCAAATATGCGCTTCCTTTGCCGCTCTGTCTACGGCGTCATTACCAAGCGCTATTAAATCCATTCTGTTAGTATGCACCGCACACTTCACTATTGATTCACAAGTGATCATGATTCAAGGGTGTTTATTTAAACAATACTCAGGTTGGAAAAACGCCTAATCGAAACTTAAATCTAAGGTGATAGCAAGTGTCAACCATCAAATGAAAAACAAGGCAGTCCTTGTGGCGTCTTGTCAGAGTGAATGTCCTATACTAAAAAACCTATTGCCAAATCCTTACAACGAATTATAGAAAGAGTGTGGGACAGGGGTTTCAATAAGGAAATAATTGTTCACAAATAATAAGTGAGGATGTGAAAGCCAGGGGTCTCTTTTCCCCACATTTTAAGCATAGGACCAGATGGATCTCCTGAGCACAGCACACACTCAAGCCTTCCCAGCATGAGACGACAGTTCCGCTCCCGCTATCAGGTTCTTCGATGGTGAGTCTCTTTGCAATAAAAAGTCTCTTGCCTTTGAGGGCCTGATAATTTCAACAAACACAAAGTTCGAATGGATTGTGTCCTCACACGTATTCCTCAGCTTTGAAATTCATATCTCGCCAGCTTTGCTGCTTTGGAACAATAAATTATTTGCAGAGTGCGCTCTGCACAATGTCATGGCGTCAATGTCCCTCAAGGCCTGCCGTCGGACTTCAACATCAGCAGCAGTATAAATAGCTTGTGCATTGCACGTTGGCTTCAGTTCTGTTTTTGCAAAAGCTTTTGCTTTGAGTACTAATGGCACGCTTCATTTTTCTGTTGAAAAATGTCTTCATCTTCTACCCCTTCGACAACAAAGTCTGGATTTAAAAAATGTTACGACTGCAGGTCGAAGATGTCAATAACCGATTCTCACCATGTCTGCCTGTGGTGTCTGGGCTCTGATCACCATACTGATGACTGCGGATCCTGTCAGTCCATGACAGTAAAAGCTCTCTGGGAACGCAGAAGTAAACTGGTGGTGGGGAGGGAGGCTTCAAAGTCTACTTCGAAGAACGAAAAGAAGTCTGGTGAGTCGAGACTCCACTCGGCGTAAAGATCGAAGAGGTCCCGGTCGAGGAGTTGATTGAGGCAGTCTTCGTCTTCTTCGAAGAAGGCGAAGAAGAGACGCCATTGGTCTCCCACTACTTCATCTGATTCCTCTACTGAGGTATTCAGGTGCCCGACAAGGGCGGATTTCTCACGTAAATGGGTTGCCTTTAGAGTGGAAATTATGCAGATTTTTGAGTATGCAGCCTCAATCCCCTCAAAAGAATCACAAAAGAGCCATAACCTAGTTACTCCTTCGAATGACTCAGAGAAGTCAAAGGCTACTTCGTCAAGACCGAGTAGTAAGCCGGCTGTACGTCGAGATACACGACCCAATCTAAAAGCTTTGAAGATATCGACTCGAGAACCATGTCTGTTCCCGATACCGTCAAAAAAACACAAATCATCAAGGCCATCAACGATTTTGTCAATGCCATCAGCGCTGAGCGCTTGGACGCTGAAATTGAGGGAGATTCCTAGTAAATCGACCCCTTTTTCGAAGCCGTCTTTGACACAGTCGACGGAATCTTCAATCTCATCGAAACACATTCCGGTTCAGGAAAAACTTTTAGGCCTGTACTGAAAAAATACTTTTTTAAGTCCATGTCCTCAATTTATGAGGAGGAAATTGCTTCTGATGAGGAGACTTCTCCATTTAGGGTACAGTTTGACACTCAAAATGTACCTGAAGAGCTCATTGACCCAGAGTCAAGGATGAAAGACCTCTGTGACTCCCTCCAGTCTAGTGGACTTGACACTTCGCCAGAGCTGGAGTTTGGCAGACCTGACCCCTCAGAACATGCTGATTCTAGTTACAGAAATCTCATGAACAGAGTCACAGAATATTTGGGTTGGAGTAGGGCTTCCCCGGCATATGAGCAGGATGACATGACAGACATCCTAGACCAGGGACCTCAGAAGGACCCAATCTTGCCCTTCCATAAGCCCCTTCAGAGGGTTGTGGCCAATTGGGAAGCTCCAGAATCTGAGCCTGCTGTGAACATATACTTCTCCAGGAAGTATAGACCCTCTAGCAGCGATCCAGACTACCTCACCAAACATCCTACACCTAAGAGTTTAGTAGGTCAGGCTGCCACTTCAACCAAACAATCTGCGTATCCCTCTATCCCCCCAGATAGAGACGACAACAAAGTTGATGTATGGGCTCGCAAGGTTTTCACATCAGGCAGCATGCCCTTGAAGTCTACTAACGTCAGCTGCACCGTGGCTAGATTTTCTTATAGCCTGTGGGACTGTGTTACCATGGGGGCTGATCACATCCGGGAAGGCGACGAAAGAGACGTCTTCCTGGCTATAGTAAAGGATGGAAAGGAGGCAATGGGAGAGTGGCTCTAGTCAGGATTGGATACTGCTGACTGCATCAGCAGATCCATGGCTGCAAGCACTGCACTTCACAGGTTTGTGTGGTTGAGAAAGTCGGGGTTAGACACCGGACGTGCAGGCTAAACTGCTAAACATGCCCTTCGATGGCTCTAGGTTGTTCGGCAGCAAGGTAGTTGAGAGTCTGGAAAAGATGCAGACCTCCAAGGCGGCGGCTAAGTCCCTTAGCGCCTCCATTCGACAACCTCAACATCCCTATTCAGGTCATCTTCCTGGAGGGGTCATTCTTTTTGCTTCTCAGGAGGATAGCTCAGTGGCAATATGCTCGCCTTGGAAGCAAGACCACACGGTTCGATCCCAGGGTCCGTCCTTAGAAACCTCTAGGTTTATTATAAATAACCTATCATATCATATCATATCTATTCCTCAGTTGGTAGTAGACGAGGACAGGCCGGACAAAGGTGACAAAGAAGATTCCCTCGTGGTAGATGAGGAAAGGGTGCTAAATCAACCCGAGCAGCGGCATCTTTACCCTCAGCTGCTGCTGCAGCCGCATCTAAGCCACTCTGAGGCCTTGATCCACAACACCCCGGTGGGAGACAGAATCACTCAGCGTCTGAACGAATGGTGGAGCATTACTTCAGATGCTTGGGCACTGTAAACAGTAGCCCAGGGTTACTGCCTTCCTTTTCAATAAAGGTTTCACGATCATCCACCGTGAGCAAACTCTGTCAAAATTACAGATCCGCTCATTGTGCAGGAAATGTTAACCCTGCTAGAGAAAGGTGCAATATAAAATATACCTGTAGCGGAGAGGAACAAGGGATGGTATTCCCCCTACTTTCTCATTCGCAAGAAGGACAGAGGATTGAGACCCATCTTGGACTTAAGAAACTTGAGCAGGTTCCTCAGGAAGAAAAAGTTCAAGATGGTTACCCTTTCTCAGATCCTTCAGGCTCACCAACTCCAAGACCGGTATCATTGGACCTTCAGGATGCTTACTTTCATGTGCTAATCCATCTCAAGCACAGGAATTACCTGCGGTTCGCGATTCTCATGATCAATTTCAAGTTCTGCCATTCGGGCTGACCTCTGCCCAGAGGGTTTTCACCAAGCTGATGGCCGTAGTGGCAGCGAGTCTCAGGAGACGGGGTTTCACGTCTACCCCTACCTGGATGATTGGCGGATCAGGGCTCATTCACGCAAGCAAGCCCAGTAAAATCTCACTATCACCTGCCACTCCCTACACAGACTGGGCTTCTCCCTCAATTGCATGAAGTCCCATATGATACCATTCCAAAGAATCCAATTCATTGGACTGGTCTTGGATACTTCCTCGGGGAAAGCCTCGCCTCCCAAGGTCAGAGCTCAACACATTCTGCCGATGGTAACAAAATTCCAGAATGCCAAGCATCTGCCCACCTTTGATTTTCTGAGGTTGTTCGGTCTCATGGAATCCTGCAGTTTTCTGGTGCAAAGGCCAGATTGAGAATGAGATCCCTTCAAGGGGCCCTCAGGACTCAGTTTTCCCAATTCTCAGGGAATATGTCAGATCAACTGCAAGTTCCGAGCATAGTTGCTCAGGATCTTCTATGGTGGGCTTGCAAAGACATATATTCTTAAACAAAGAGATAGGACAATGAAATAATCGAATCCAAGTGTAATACTGGGAGCCTACACGTATTTCTGACTAGAAATTGCATACTCGTACCTTGAAAAAATAGATAGAGTACAAAAAGATACACAAATATATATGTTTATCATACATAAAAAATGAAAGATAAGATACATGAAAAAGACCCACAATTTAGCACAACAACTGATCATAAAAAATGCAGTAAAGTTACTCAGTTTACATAAAAAAAATGTGCACAACATACATAAACACAACATTAGCAGCATGTCACAAAATCATAACACAAATATGTTCCAGACAATACATATATTCCCGACATGTAACATGTTTCAGTTCTTGATGCCTTAATTTGGCTGAACTAGCTTCAGGCGAAACTAAAATGTATTTTCTGTCGTTTAAAATTCTTTCAATATTGTGCAGGGTGTGCAGTCATAATGTCGACAGCAATAATGTCGACAGTCAAAATGTCGACAAATTAATGTCGAAAAACAATAATGTCGACAAACAAAAATGTCGACATTTTTCGATATTTTTTCGAAATTTAATTTAGTGTATGTATAAATAATTAAATAAATATATATATGATGTGTTGAGTATGAGGGGTGGTTGGGGGGGTGTGGCAGGGGGGTGTTGGGTGAGGGGGGGGACCCCCCATAGTAAATACAATTTTTATTTATTTAATTATTGAATAAATAAATAAATAAATAAATAATTGGTATGTGTTGAGTATGAGGGGTGAAAGGGTGGTTGAGGGGGTGTGGGGGGATGGCAGGGGGGTGTTGGGTGAGGGGGGGTTGGGGGGGACCCCCCCCCATAGTAAATGATCCTTTTTTAGGTTATTTATTTATTGAATAAATAAATAAATAAATAAATAAATAAATAATTGGTATGTGTTGAGTATGAGGGGTGAAAGGGTGGTTGAGGGGTGTGGGGGGGGGTGGCAGGGGGGTGTTGGGTGAGGTGTTGATAGTTTTAAGGGTTTATAGTCATAATGTCAAAAAAAAAATGTCGACATTTTTTTTTCGAAAAAATGACTTTTTACATTATAAGTATAGGATGTCGACATTATTATTTTCGACATTTTTTTTTCGACATTTTTGTCTGTCGACATTTTTTTTTCGACATTATGACTATAAACCGATTGGGATAGGCATCTATGGGTGATGGTGAGGGTCTTAAACAAGATACGCTCTTTGACTGGGAGCCAGTGGGCTTTTTGTCTTGCATGAGAGATGTGCTCTCTCCTGGGAATACTGAGTGCTGCTCTCAGTGCGTTATTTTGTGTAACTTGCAGTCTGTTAATGTTTTTTTTTGGAAGTGCCCAGTAGGAGGACGTTGCAATAGTCCAGTTTAGCACCTAGAGTGGCTCTAGCAATATTGAGGCAGTTTTCAGTGGATAGGTGAGGTTTTACTGCATTGATTATTTTTGTTGTGAGTGCTACTGCTGAGAAGATATAGCTTACGTGTCTATCCATGGACAGGGTTGCGTCTAGGTACACTTCCAAAGTTTTTACAGAGGGGGACACTGCAATTACTGAATTCTCTATTTTGAAGTTGCAATATTTACTGTCTGGTTTCCTAAGGATTTCTTTTGGACCAACCAGTAGTATCTCGGTTTTGTCCCCATTTATACAGAGGCCATTAGCTGCCATCCAGGCCTGGATGATGGCATAGGTGTCTTGTAGGGTTTTGAGGTCTTGTTCGTAGTCACCACATAGTGGGATAAGAATTTGTGTGTCATCGGCATAATTGGTGAAAATTATGCTGAATTCTTCTAAGTTGTTGAAAAGTGGTAGGGTAAATAGATTGTAGAGTGTGGGGGAGGTGCAGGAGCCTTGTGGAACTCTGCAGCTGATCGGGGATGGGGTGGATGATGCTTGATCAGAGAACACCCTCATGGCTCTGCCCTCCAGGAAGGATGTGATCCAAGTGGTGGCCTCAGCAGAGAAGTGAGCCGTGTCTGTGAGGTGTGTCTTAAGGACCTTGTGGTCAACCAGGTCGAACACTGCTGACAGGTCAAGAAGTAGGAGGATGGCTGATTTACCCTTGTCCATATTGCTTAGGCGTTTTCTTTTTTTAAATCAAGCAAGGCTGATTCGGTGCCATGCCGTGGACGAAAGCCAGATTTTCTCTTTCCTAAGATGTTGTGTAGTTCTAGGTAGGCTTGTATCTGGAGATATGCCCCCTTGTCCAAGATTTTCAGGAGAAAAGGCACCGTTGTAATGGGCCTGTAGTTATTTGGAGTGTCAGGGTCTAACGTAGGCTTTTTTAGTAGTGGCTGAACCCATGCTTCCTTGAGGAAAAAGGGTACTGTGCCAGAGGCAAAGGAGGCCTTAATAAAAGTTGTAATGAAGGGTGCTAGTGATTCAGAACAGTCTTTGATTATGTTTGCTGGGCAAACTTCACCTTTACATAGAGGTTTGATGTTCTTCATTATAAGTGAAACTTCAGGAATGTTTACATTTCTAAAGGTAAATGGTGGATGTGGTTCGCTGTCAGGAGGGATAGTGGGCTTAGAGTTAGGTGCAGCATTTATTGTGCGGGTGATCTGAGGTAGGTTGGCGTAGTTAGTTGTGATTTTGTTTTAAAGTAACTCGATTTTATCCAGCTTAGCTTTCTGGATGTTATTACACCATTTCTCGTCCTTAACAGTTTGATGTTTGGACGTGGGAGGAGTGACAAGCTCAGTGAAGATGGTGAATAATTCTTTTGAGTGGGATTTGGCATTGTCTATTCTAGTATTGTAAGCTGCCGCTTTGGCTGTGGCAATGGCAGTTTTATACTGTTTAGCGATAGCCAGCTAGGAGTCACGAGTGGAGGTGGATGGGCAGGATTGGCAATTGTTGTGGGCGTGTCTTTTGAGTACTTTAAGGTGAAGTAGCTCTTGGTTGTACCAGGAATTGCTGTGAAAGATTATTTTAGCCTTTTTTCTCTCTAACAGGGCGATTGTGTCAATCACCCCTTTGATGGTAGTGTTGTACAACTCGACCAATTCTGTGGGGTTGTTAGAAAATGGTGAGGCTAGAGCTGAGATTTTTAGGAGGGGGAGGATTCTTTCTTTAGTGGGCAATTTGTTTGCTATCTAGCGAGGGCAGCTGCATGGGAGGGTTTTGTGGGGTTGTGGCACTTGTAGGGATATAGAAATGGATGAGATAGTGGTCTGTCCAAGGTTGTGGTGTAATAGAGCTGATGTCTACACCACAGTTGTGGTCAGCTAGCCAGTCTAGTATGCGTCCTTTGGTATGGGTGGCGGAGTCAACTTTTTGAATTAATTCTAGGTCTAGGAGAGCTTTAGCAAAGGCTTTACTGTGTTTGTCCTTTGCATCCTTGTAGCCAAGATTGAGATCTCCTAAGAGTATGGCTCTAGTGTTCGGTTTGAGGTCATTGCCTTTGAGGTGTAGGAGGTTGGCTTGGAAGTCTAGAAGAGGGCCTGGAGGACGGTAGATGAGGCGCATTGTCATGGTGTCGTTGGGTGAGAAGGAGATCTTCACAGATAAGTCGTCAAAGTTGTCTGATGTGGCAGATTTAATTTGTCTAGCCTTAAGTGTTTCTTTGACTATAAGGGCAACCCCTCCACCTTTGTGTGTGAGTCTGTCCTGGTGGAGGATGATGTACCCCGGAGGTAGGGACTGGCATATGGCTGGTCCGGAGGCTTCGTGTAGCCATGTTTCTGTAATTGCTAACGCGTCTAACTCCAAGTCGGAGAATACATCATGTATTTCTGTGGCATGGACTTGCATTGATCTCACATTAATGAGAGCAAGTTGGATTTGCGTATTATTGTTTGTGCTGTGTTTAGGTTTGGAGATGTTAACGGGGTTTATAGTGGTGTGTTCCTGGATCTTTGTGCTGTGTGCGTTTGTGTGCACTGGAGTGTTGTAAGTTTTAGCAGTGTATTTGTGATTGGTAGAGGGCACTTTGGATGTGCGAGCTCCAAGTCTTACGCTTCTTAAGTGTGTGGGTGGCGTGAGTGAGGGGATTAGAGCTGTAGATATGGGCGTGGGCCGGGTGTTATTTGGGGATTTGGGTAGAGGGATTTGGGGTGTGGATTGAAACTCTCATTTATCCTTAGGGTCGGCAGGAATGGAGTTGGTGAAATCAGGTCTGAGCAAGGAAGCATGAGATGGTGGTGTTTGGCCATATTGGTGTAGGAGTTGTGTAGGTAATAGAGTGGGTTGTGACCATTGGGCAGGTGAGATTAGGGGTAGAGTGAGCTTGTGAGCATGATAGAGTAATGATGTGTTATCTGATGTAAACTCTATGAAGGTGAATAGATACGGGAACAGTATTTGAATAGGAGATGGCAGGAGGCGAGCTTAGCTGTCACGCTCACCTGGTCTCCACAGGGGCGTGCTCGTGTCCAAAGGATGATGTCTGCACTGGTGTTGCGCTGCTTAAATGAGGGTGCTAGCCCGCGTCTTCCCTTCGTTCTCGCCTCAGGAGACGTTCGTCTGCAAGTCGAAACAAGATATTAGCCAACTGAATGGAGCTGGTTTTGGTTTTCACCTCCTTACGATTTCCTTCTCTTCCTCTGGCTCACCTTGTTTTTTTTATGGGTGAGCTCTCCGTCCTGGACACTCTGGCAAGGGCGTGGACATACAGTCTTTCCAAGATCAAGTTACTTCACTGATCCGATGGAGGTTGCTGAAGTGGAAGGACCGGAGTAAGCAGGTAAGTCTCTATCCCAATAACTCCTTGGAATAGCTGCCTTAAGTCTTTCTGCTCAAAGTAACTAATATTCGTTCTTGTCTTTCAGGCGCAGCGTTAAGCTGCTTTCGGATGATGGGTTGACTCTCCTGACAATGATGAGCAGGATTCCTGCCGGTGAGTATAGCGCGGTGCGGGGCGCGCTAATTGTTCGCTTTATTTAGCTTTCCTTTGCTGTGTGCGACTAACCAGCTTTGTCTTTTCTGTTCGGCAGGTGCGGCGCAATTCCAGGAAGAAGATGGAAGAACCGCTTGACGGAGTTACTTGGCGGTGTCGAGTTGCAGCGCAATGCAGAATGATGAAGAACTGCTTGATGGAGTTCCTGGTGGGAGTCCGACCCCAGGTGAGTAGCTACCCGAGAGGGTACCTTCTGTTCTGCTCTTCTACAGATGAAGCGGTCCGTGGGTAAGCAGAAGGCGAGGCCAGGATGTTTTTTAGGTAAGGCCTTCAATGCTTTAATAACTCCTGTTCTTCTCTTTTCACAGGTGCCGATGGATAGAAGACTCTGGACAGGCGTGGATGAAGGGAAGCAAGAGCTGAACTGACACAGTGAGCGTTACGCTGCAGGAGTGCAGAATAACGCGAAGCGTGTTTAGTTTGCAGGGTGCGGTTTAAATAGCCTTGGAAGTAGTTCCAGGCAAATAGTCCCCTTAAGTGTATCCTGCCTCTCAGGTGAAGTAGTCCAAAGCCACACCCTGCACTGAATGGCTCAACCTCTCAGAGCCGAGTATATAGACCATGTAGTTAACACCTACCATGAGCCTGGTGCCAGTGGCGCCAGGACTGAGTCCAGGTGAGCCTAGCTGGGGCCTGATAAGCCCCCAAGGAAGCCAGAGTCAGGGATGGGCTCACCAGTTTCAGGGGTTTGGGAGCATGCACCATGACATTAGCTCAAGTTTGGATTACGTGGAAACAGTGTAATGGCTAAGTACAGAAATAGCAGTCTAACATAGTAGACAACAGGTGAATTATGTAAGTATTAATAATCAAGTGCAATGGCGAACTGACAAACAGGGAATAGCATTACATGCACGACTGGCAGTCATACGTTATGGCTATATGTTAGTATGTGGACAAGCACAAAATATAACAAAACATTTTACGGTGTCATTACTAGTGAGTAGGGTTATGCAGTGGTAAACATATTTTACTAATAGATGAAGATTTGGCAACCATACGTGCTAGGCATAATGATAGGGAAATGGTATATGTCACCAGTATGCGTTAGTGATGAATTAACTTAGTAATGGGACACAGCAGTGGGTGGGCATGGGTTCCGCTAGCTGCATATGGGAAAGAGTAACATGTGGGTATGTGACCGGACATGCAGGGTGAGAGTGGCACCCGCTTTATTTGATACACGTGAGCATACAATATAATACTTGGCAGTTAGGCAAGTTCAAGGGCGGTAGTTCATGGGGCGAGTACTCACAACCACCTGTGTGGTTGACAGAGCTTTGTTGTAGGCGGGAAGAGTTCTATTGCTGTGGTGGAGTCCTGGGAGCGTTTTGCAGGACAGGTTATGATGTATTACGCCCTTTGCGCCCTGTGGCGAACAGGGGCAAACAGGGCCTTACCTATCGTGGGCCTTCCCACGAGAGGGCTGGCTTCCGCCTGCCGGCGGATGTGCTTCCAATTAGTATGCGGCGTTGCTAGGCAATGCATAAACACCAGACTTCGTAGCAGCCATTTTGGGGGCAGGCTGGCTCACGGAGTGCAACTGAGCAGATTGCACGCAGCTGTAGAGGCCCAACTGGGGTGGGATCACTGGAGCATGGGGCCTGGAGATTTCAGGAGAGGGGGGCCCAGATCATGTAAGCACAATGTCGTCTGTACTCACCTGCAGCGGCTGAACGTCGTGCAGTGTAGATGCCGGTGTCGTCGAAGAGGCATCAGCTGTTGTCATGGGCTGGCTGAGGGAGGGGCTCCTGCCCTATCTTACAGTGTAGAAGGGAATGCTCAAATCCAAGATGGGCAGCCACTCCAAATTGCTCTGCATACACCTGCAACCAATGGATCCACGAGTCCCCCAAAATCCACACACTCTGCCTCCAGACACAGCCGTGGCCATAGCCACCTGCACTCCTCTCAGCAAACAGCCCTTCTGCCAAACCTTGTTGGCCAATCCCCTGGGCTGCACAGTCCTATTTCCATTCCTGTCATCCTCAAAAGCCCCTGATGTGGCATGTGTGAATCGTGGACTACCGCGGTGTCCATGGACATATCGTCCAATTCGAGGGGGTGGGGACATAAATGTACCCAAGGGTAGGAGAGTTCCTCTTTAGTGGTGGCTCTCAAAAGAGCCTTTTTTGTAAGGTGCTTGTAAACAAACACCCTTTAAAAAAGATGTTTGACCTTTTCTATTCTTTTCTTCCTTACAGGCTTACCTGAACCTCTTCAGAGCATCCGAAACATTGTAAAGGAAAATGGCATTGCCAATGTTGGGCAAAGAAATGCCATCTGCACTGAAAAAGTTCACGCTCAGAGAATTAATGTTCTCATTCTGGAAAGATGACATCCCAACACTACACAAAAATGAAGAAATGCCTCTGTTCACAAGACACCTTCTGGCATCCTCCTGAGGACAAAAGACATTGGGGTTGTTCCATGCTGCTCTAGCTGGTATGTGTGAAAAAAACACCTTAGCACTGGGGACAAGCAGCATCAGTGCCATCACCAAGTCCTTCAGTACACTGAGCAAACTTGCAGCACTGATGAAACCCAAATGCACTCCACCACAGTGCACCACAAGAACATCAGGAGTACTGAAAGGGCCATATCTTTGCAAAGTGCAAGCACTCCTTGCAAATTGCGGCCAGGCACACTGCACCACAAAGCCTCCACTCCCCAAAATCCAAGATTGGAAGAAATGCCACTTCCATCTGCATACCTCTGCAGATCACTCCCAAAGGAATCTCCCACCATCCAGACTCTAACTCTCTCCATCTCTCCAACAACGGCCATCTACACTACTCACAGCAATGAAAATAAGTATTACCCTTTCTTCCTATACACCTGATTGGCTAATCCCCGCAGTCCCATTTCCATGCCGGGCATGCTTAGAAGACCCGGATGTGACTCGCCCTGTCCACAGGCTGCTGTGGTGTCTGTGGACCCCATAACACAGGGGCAGCCCTTCTTCCCTTTCCACTTCACTCTTTGCAGCACTCCCTCATTGGCTACTGTTAAGCAGTCAAACACCCATCCAACCAATCACAGCCAAGAACTCTACATCTAACTCTATCATCTCAGTGCACCACTGCAGATGTACTGTTCACCACTCAGAGTACAGGTCTCCTGTGATTCCCAAGCACCTGCATCAAAAAGTACTGTGAAAGTCTCCAAGATTTCTACTTTATTTATTTTATCCCCATCAGCATCTAGCAACACAAAGTACAGATATGCATACATTTTGTAAAGTACATTTCCAACTCTTTCAAAAATTCATATACACTGGGCTCCTGTGAAAGTCTCCAATTTGTCTACTTTATTTATTTTATCCCCATCAGCATCTAGTAATACAAAGTACAGATATGCATACATTTTGTAAAGTACATTTCCAACTCTTTCACAAATTCATATAAACAGGGTTCCTGCCACTAACCATGCATAACCTACTCAATAGTCATACCCTCATTTCTCCCATCTCCTGACATCAAGTGGAAGTTACTTACAATAGTATCTACCGAGAACTTTTTAAAAAAAAACTTTAACATTTTATTGGCATTTTAAAATTCAAAACAAGGACCACTTTAAAGCTGTACAAGTCCTCATAAACCACACATTTCCCCTCCCCCCTAACTCCTTTCTCCCCTTCAGAAACAAACAAATCATGGTGGTTTCTGGTACAACTAATTTCAAACAGTTCAGTGACTCTTCACTGTGAATTAGACTCCCCATCGGGGGACAGCCCTCCCCGTCTTTGGATTCTTACTTGGCATATCACCCTTCTGGGCATTAATCTGTTATAACATTGGGCCCGTCAGGGGCCACCTACCCCTTATCGAGTGCTCGATCCAACCCCTTCCTGTTCCCGCAAACTCTGCTTCCTCCTTCTTGAACCACCCGTCCACTAATGCATGTCTCATCCCCATGTCTGTCTGTGCCACCCCATGCTGTCCTGGACACCCCCACCTCATCATTCACCATTGCCGTCAGCTTGTCCATCAGAAACATATTTTTCCATTTGTTCAACCAATCATTCTTGTTTAGGATTGTTGCACTTTTCCACTTCTGGGCCAAAGCAACCCTCCCCGTCCGTAACATTGTCTCCCACAGTCTGGGGTACCTATACATTTCCAAATCTCTTGGTGGTATGCCCAATAACATTTGCAGAAGGTCTAGAAGAAAGTGATTTCCCTATGACCTCTGCTATCCCAGTAGGCTTGTACCCAGTAGGCTTGTACCTGTGGGCAGTAACACCACACATCACCAGGCATCGAGGGAGCAGGAGCCCCAAACACTGCTGGAGCAGTGCACCGCCGCCGCATGGGAGAGAAGCAGGAGCTTCTCCCCACACATTAGAGGTAGGCCCATGTGCTCGCCTCTACCTGCACCAAAAAAGCTGAAAATAATGCCAATAGCGCCGCTTGAAACGCGCACTATCCAGTGTGATGCTGAACCCCTACAACCGATGCCTTAACGCTCTATAATCCACGTTATCCCTGCAACTTTGAAAAATCTATATTGATGTGCAGCCACGACCGCCATTCCAAGATGGCTGCCCGAAATTCCCAGCCCGGCTACTTCATGGCCTGAGCGTCCATCATGCTGCAGTCTTGCCCCATTGGCTCGCCTGCCTTTATCACCAGCCAATCCGCAAGCCTGCAGGCGTCGCCGGCCTCCTACAACAAGGCAGACTGCAGTAAGGCTCTCCACCTGTCCCAGCCGGTCCACGCCTTTCCCAGCCGTCGGCCGGTCACTCTGTTCGTCGGACCCAAAACTCAAGGTACCCCCTAACAACTACTCTCAGCAAATGTCCACGCCAGAATATGCTGACCTGACTTGCCTCGTACAATTACGCCCACTTATTAACACTGACGTTATGCCTGCTACCTAATTGCACGCTCTGCCTATTAACGCCGCTCCTAAGCGCCTCCTTAAATGATCTGAACACATGTACTAATCAAAACATGCAAAGTGATCTACTCCACTAGTGCAGATGTATCTACTCTAGACTGCAGCGTTCTATCTGACCTTATTACAAGTGTGTTCCTTTGACTTGCAATCTAAACTGAAGCATTATATTCTGATGTTAGCACCGTGAAATGCTCACATGTAGCTTCCAGCACATCTAGACTCTGTATGCCACCGCATTCCTATAACACTAATTTATTGAATGTCAGTATACTGTACCCCCTAGTCACTAGGGTCTTAGCCCTTTTGTGCTTTCCAGTCACCAGTGTCTTAGGCCTCCTGCGCTAAAATCGAATCTAGATGCTTGAACACCCTCACTGCATTTCTACAATTTAAATGTACTATATGTTACTGCTACCGTCAACTTACTGTACCTAGTCACTAGTGTCTTAGCCCTTTTGTGCTCGCCAGTCATCAGTGTTTTCGGCCTCTTTGCGCTAAAATCGAATCTAGTTGCCAGTATGCTTGAACATTCTCATTGCATTTCTACAATTTAAATGTACTATATGTTAGCTCACTGCACCCCTAGTCACTGGTGTCTTAGCCCTTTTGTGCTCTCCAGTCATCAGTGTTTAGGCCTCTTGCGCTAAAATCGAATCTAGTTGCCAGTATGCTTGAACATTCCCATTGCTTTTCAACAATTTAAATGTACTGAATGCTAGCTCACTGTACTCCCGAGTCATTAGTGTCCTAGGCAGTAGCATTTAAGACATAACACTGTACGCATCTGCGGCCTAAACTAAAATATCCAGACGCCAGCACACAGGATGCCCCTGGCTTAGACAGAAATGTCCCCTACCTACCTCATCAAAATCACCTTGACCCTAATACTCATCACCGCTATACTTAGCATAAAGGCCTTTACTATCAAAACCAGCCCTCCCAAGGATAGAAACTTGAGACTCAGGTCCAGAATGCTCAGCTTTTATGAACCTATAAGTAACCACCCGAATAATGCCAATAGACGTACCAAGACCCAGCCAAAAAACCTGTCTCGATTAGTCAAGCCATCCACTTATACTGGCGTTCAAACCCCTACTAAAGTACTCACAACGCTAGATACCATACCACCGAAACTTGTCAAATAACTAAACACAATAATTCTTTGACACTAATAGGATCCCTTATTAACGCAAGATCAGCGGTGGCCCACGCCACAGAAATTGCTGACATCCTAAAAAATGACAACCTGGACCTACTAGCCATAACTGAGACTTGGCTTCACAAGGCTGCAGGTCCAACACTAATGCTAACAGTGCCCGATAAATACCAAATTCTCAGAACCTGACAGGCCAAATGCCAGAGGCGGCGGACTAGCCATCATATTCAAATCTATCCATCCCATCAGACCTGCCACATCAGCCACCTACTCTTCCTGTGAAACACTCACAGCCAAAATGTCCCTTTCTAATAATCGCATGCTCTCAATCCATCTGATATATAGACCTCCGGGGCCGCTAGGCACCTTTGAAGACGATCTAACTAGCCTTATAGCCAACAACACCAAAGATCACTCCCATACCCTACTGCTGGGAGACTTCAACCTTTGCTTTAATGAAACCGACAATAAACATGCAGAGTCAGTTGCAGCCCTGATCAAGGATCACGGGCTTGATCAAAAAGTCCTCTCCCCTACCCATATCAAAGGAAGAACCCTCGACTGGGTATCTGTACTGAATTGCAATATCAATATCACAGATATTGATCCACAAACATGGACTGATCATTATCTAATAACTTTCTCCGCCACACTAGATCTCCTGAGCCCCAAAATCAACAACATGGTTCCTCCTCTGCCGACTAGAAGCAAGAAGGATATGACTGCTGAAAATATCATCCCTCTCCTCCTTCCAGCCATATCTGGATTGGAAAGTAACAACCCTGAAGTCTTAGTAAACACTTCAATGATGCTATGATCAAAGCTCTAGACGCTACGGCCCCAATCAAACTGTGCAAAGCAAAACAGGAAGCCCACCTAAATGCCTGGTTTACGCCCCACCTCAAATCTCTAAGACTACAAAAAAGAAAGCTCCGATCTATTTGGCGCCACTCACCCACTGAAAACAACAAAAATAATCTAACTGAATTCGCCAAAGTTTACAAAAAAGAAATAATCAAAACCAAGAAGAACACCTTTAAAGATAGGATTGCGAAAGCTAACTCTAATACATAAAGAGTTATTGCCATCCTCCGCGAATTGGAATCCCCCATTCAACCTACAGACAATTCCCCCAAAAATAAAGATTGGTGAACCAGCATACAAAATGCCCTTCGGACCAACAAACACCCCAACCTCAGGAGAATAAGTCTACCGCACCCTTGAGATTCAAGACCATCTCCATAATCGACACAGAAAAAAATAATACTGTCCCTCAAACCGTCAAACTGCAAGGGAGACTCCTGCCCTGCACAAATAATAAAGGACGCAGCCAGGGATCTAGCTCCCTTCATTACCAAGCTCATAAACTCCTCCTTCAAATCCAACACCGTACCCATCAACCTTAAAGAATCATGGGTCCTTCCACTACTGAAAAAACAAACCTTGGACCCCACTATCCCACTAACTACAGACCTATCACCACTGTGCCATTTCTACTTAAGATCCTAGACAGAGCCGCCTACTTACAAATCCAGGATTACCTGGAAGCCAACCACCTGCTTGGCTCACGACAATCTGGCTTCCGCCCACTCCATGGTACGGAAACAGCTCTGTTAGACCTCAAGACTCAAGTTGAGGAACTAAAGGAGAATGGAAAAACAGCCCTGCTCCTCCTGCTGGACTTGTCGGCAGCGTTTGACTTGGTAGATCATGCAGTCCTATGAAACCACCTTGAATCTTCCGCCATCTTCACCGGAGATGCCATAGCTTGGGTCCAATCCTTCTTAGCCAATCGCACTATGCGAGTCTTCTCCACATCTGACTCTGCCGACCCTATCAAAATAACCTGTGGTGTCCCACAAGGATCCTGTGTCTCCCCCACCATGTATAACAACTTCACCAAGCCTTTGTTTGACAAGTTGGACAGACTGGGTGTCACCTACACGAACTACGCAGATGACACCCAGATTCTCATACCCCTTTCAGGCGACTACGAGACAGACTCATCCTTGGTGAACAAGATATACACCCTCATTCAGGCATGGATGGCATCAAATGGCCTCTGCCTGAATGACGATAAAACGGAGATACTAATCCTAGGCTCTGAAGCTAATATCCAAAAACAAAGCCCTAACTACACATCCTTCAGCATTGATAACAACCCTATCAAGGTGATGCCTGTGGTTAAAACCCTTGGATTCTATCTGGACTCCACCCTCACTCTCAAGATGCAGGTCAACTCCCTCGCCTCCTCCACCACTTACACCTGCAAACTCATCCGCGCATCCAGACCGTACCTCTCAGTGCTAGCTGCATCACTCTAGCTAATGCGCTCATCATGTGTAGGTTAAACTATTGCAATGCCCTGTACTCAGGAGCTAACAACTACATCATAGACAAAATTCAAAGACTGCAGAATAATGCCTTGAGAGCAGCACTAAACATCACCCACAGAGAGCACGTCACCAAATTCAGGAAAGAGGTTAATTGGCTAAAAATAACGGACAGAATCCTACTCAAAACAGCTTCCCTCACCTCTAAATGTCTGAACAGCTTAGCCCCCCCGTACCTCATGGAAAATATCACGTGGAAAACCTCTATGCGACCCCGAGATCTGCGAACACCTTTAAACTAGAAACTTCTCGGTTTAAATGCTCGACCGCGGGAGGAACTAGCTTCCATGTCAAAGCTGCTCACTGCTGGAACAAGTTACCACTCGACCTCAGAACTGAACAACCATATCCTAAATTCAGACACAAGATAATGAACTGGTTGCGAGCCAATGACTAACACCCAACTACAGATATACGATAGACAGTCTTGCTAGAGTGCTTTGAACTTTTGTAAGTCATATCTTGTACTTGCACACATGTTTGTATATATTCCTGCATATATTTCTTTTTGCCTATGTGTTTGTTATATTCATGCCAAATATTGTAATAAGCTTAAGATTTCTTGTACACTGCTGCGCCCGGCTACCCAACGGTTTGGTGCGCATTACCAAATAAACAAACAAACAAACAAACAAACCACATATGTCCTCTCGAACCAACTGGCCGCACCCCTTCGGGAATAGTCTTAGATATCTTGAGGGGGTCTCTATGCCATCCCTGGAGTACCTTGAAATTGTGTTCCATATCTGCCATGAAGAGATTCCTGTGGAATGCTATCTTGTATATCTTACCTCATACCTCTTCTATAAGTTCCCCTCTGTTAGGAAGAATTCTCATTCTATGGGCCTCATTACGAGGTTCGACTAGCACCAATAACGGGATCGTGTCCGCCCTCGCTCAATGGGGACTTCAATGGGGATTTACCGGTCCAGTTCGACGTTGGTGGGACCGGTAAGTCCCCATTGTAAAAGCCATTCCCCATTCCCATTTGAGCCCCCATAGGGCTCAATGGGAAGGGTGAAGGCGTCAATGACGGTACCGCAAATTGCGGTACCGTTATTGACCCCGGTATCCCTTAATGGGTCCCGTCCATAACGCCTGGTAAAACCAGGCGTTAAGGGAGTGACCCGCTAAGGGACCTCGGAATAGGGCTCAAAGGGATTACCGGCACCGGTGTCATTACCGGTGCCCAGTATCCCTTGGCGCCCACCTCAGAATGAGGCCCTATGGCTAATTTCCCTCACCTAGTGAGTCCCCCAGCAGCTTTGCTGGATTTCTGGAGTTTATCTTTTCCTCTTGGTAAGAGTGTGAGCCTTTTTCCCACTCTTACCTGTGATTTGCCATGTGTACTTCTACTGTTTGTGTGATCTTGGGCTCTGGAGCACACCACTCCATGTGCCCCAGTTGTGTGTGTCTTACACAGCACCTTCAGTGCAGTAACACAGGGCTGTCTTTGAGACTTACCTCTGACTCCATTTTCTGGATGCTTCCCTCTGACTCCATTTTCCAGTGCTGACTTCTGTCCCCCAGAAATAGGTAAAGTTACCATTAACTTTACATAGTCACTTTAAAACTACAGACCCAGTGCACACCATCTTACATGGAGTACTGGAAAGGGTTAATTACTATCCCTTTTTGTCTATGCCTCTCTGAGCTTTGTTTTGCTCTTTTAACATTTAGACTTGGCTGGTGGCAGTGGTATCTACCCTAACTTTTCTACCGCGATTATATTACATAAACGTGGTATTGTTCCAGGCTATTATAGTAGCCTCGAACATAAACCCACTTGACCAAATGGTCTTTCTTTTGGCTCCCGTCGGGTTTATTCGCCATTTCTTTTTGTTGAAGTCCTTCTTGGGTTTTACTTTGCGCGGCAAACCAGTTTTGCCTCCTTTGTTCACCGTAGTTTGGCGGGCTTCTGCAAAGGAGCTCTCCTCTTGATGCCTGGGTGTCTAGGTGGGCTGAATGTGAGGGAGGGGTGTAGTCACCCCCTGCATAGGGTATCCTAGGAAACCCAAGTCACACTTTGCAATGATTGGCTGAGGTGGTTGTCCAGGCTGGACAAACCCCCTGCTGTGTGATTGACAGCCAGGCTGTGTGAATGGGGGATTTTTGCATAAAAGGCAGGACTCTTGGGCTGGAAGTAAGAGTCGCCACTGGAACTGTAAGGAACTGAAGAAAAGCGCAGAAGAAGACGGCTGCTGCAACTACCCTGTCCCGGTGAAGCCCTGCTGCAGTCCTGAGCTATCTACCCTTCAAAGACCAGAGAAGATCCAGTCCGGAGTCTTCTTCCCTTGAGCCTGGTGGGGTCGACCAGCTCATCTCCCACAGCCAGAGGATCCTCTTCGTGGTCAAAATCACTGCACACTGCTGTAGTGGTCCGGATAGCCATCTGAAGAGCCTCTCCTGTTTTAAAGGAGAGCACCTTTTATTCACTGTTGCTGCTGCTGGCCTCCTCCCTGGATAGTGCAATTCACTCCACACGTCCTTCTTCTTGTCCCCACGACTGAAGCTCCAGGAACTGTGAGTTTGCAGGAAACTACCAGGAACATCTGCCGTGGCACCAGCTTCTTCAAAGAATAAGGTACTGTGTCCAACTTCGAGGAACTAGGGTGAACCCTTTTCTCCTCATCCAAAGCTCGTCCTTGTCTTCTCTCCTTCTTATAACTTTTGCTTCCTCTTTTGACAATATCCAAGTACTCCTGGCATCATTGAATTTTGAACTATCTGACTGTGTGATCCTCGACAACAGGAACCCTGTTCCACCTAACACTGGTGCAGGCCTATTGACTTTTCTCTCTGGGTTAGAAAGTGTTCTCTGATTCTGTCTGCCTTGACAAAAGTATTGCTGCTGTTTGTTCCCCCCCAACTCTCTTTTGGTAACTCAGGTGCTAAGTGTGGTTTTACCTCGGTAACATTTCTTCCCGCGGATACGCGTATCTTTAGTAGGACCGAACTGTCATTACTGTCAAAAAGTGATCGCTTATGTATTCCCTGTAACGTCTTTTGTTTCACAACACCGGTCCAAAAAATCATAAGGTACTTACCTTGAGTTGTTTTCTCCAAAGTGAATTGGTTGTGTGTAGTGTATTTTACGTGTGGTTTTAATTTAATAGAGGTGAAGTGTTTTGCAAACAGATGGTCAAAAATAAATAAATGTTTTACTTTTTAACCAAAAACTTGAATTAGTGTTTGCTTGAGTCACAGTAATTGTGGTCCTTTGTGTAATCTCTACTACTGCTTATTTGCTCTTGAGATAAGCCTGGCTGCTCCGCTACTGCTACCACTTTAACAGTGTAGTACAGGCTTGTACCAAAGGTGAACTTGTATTTCCACTTGTAGTCTTAATTGTGTGTAGTGGTCCCTAAGGGCACTGCACAGGATTCTGCCTAACACCCCTTGCCAGCACGTTCCAGTATTGTTGAAACCCTTGCCTATTTTTTTGTGTCACTCGTGTTCATAACCTTGTACAGCTTGGACACCATCCCTTTCCATGTGTTGGCCGAGTCTAATACTTTCTCGAATAGGGTTAGCGGTCTCTTCAATTTCACTCCCGACTTCTGATCATTCAGGAGTCTTTTAAAATGGAGATACTCAAACACTGGGATTTTACCATCTCCCAAAACCTTTACTACTGCCTCGTAGGGTTGCAATTCGCCATCCTGGCACAGCTGTCCCACCCTTTCCAGCCCTTTCTCCGACCAGACTTGCGAAATACGGAAGCCCCTGTCTCCCAGTCTTTTAACAGGACCCCAAAGTGAGGCCATTGGGGAGGGCCATGTTGATAGGTTCTCTGTGTCTTTACCCCCCTCCACAGGGCCCACAGCACTCCTAGGGTTGCATGGTTGAGTAGTCTGTTCGGGATGTCCTTATGGCGAGCCCATTACAGATCCCTTACATTGACCGAGTGTGTGTCCATATCCTCCAGTACATACCAAGATCATCCTGCATGTGTTCCAATAACACCCTCAGCTGGGCTGCTTTATGGTATAGTTGGAAGCCTGGACGGTCAAAGCCCCCCTCCTCCCTGGGGAGGGTAAGAGTAGATTAGTCCTTGGGGTCTTGCCCTGCCATATACTTTTTTTCACTGCTGTCTAGAGCCCTATAAAGGTTAACTTCGGTACCTTTGTGAGGAGGGCTGTGAACAGGTACAAGAGTCTCAGCAGAACATTCTTTACCGCTGTCATCCGGCCATACTATGATAAAATCATGATGCCGCACTGGTTCAAGTCTGCTTTAATGGTGGACAGTAACGTGTCAAAGTTAGCTGATGCCAGCGCCTCTAGGCATCTGGTCACTTGTACTCCGAGGTATTGGATTGCTACTTTTTTGACTTTTACCCCTGACAAGCCATTCACTGGATCTAGGTCCGGGTCAGCTGCCCAAAGTGGCATCAACATAGATTTAGACTTATTAATTTTTAAGCCTGAGAAGGCTCTGAAGGTATCAATTAGTGAGAGCAGGACCAGGAGTGTTGATGGGGCTTCCACCAGGTACCCCAAGATATTGTTTGGGAACAGGGAGAGTTTAAATTCGACCTGTCCCCTTTGAATTCCCCTTATTCTTGGGTTGTTCCTCACGGCTATCGCCAGGAGCTTCATCGTAATATCAAAGCCTATATCAAATGGGATACCCCTGTCTCGTACCCCTTGAAAGGCTGAAGGGGGCTGTCAGCTCCCCATTCACTAGCACTCTCGCTGTAGGGGCCTTGTACAGCGCTCCCAACCACTTCCTCATATGTTCCCCAAATCCCATTTTCTGTAGGAGAACTGCCATATACCTTCATTCCACTCTATCTAAGGCTTTCTCCAAGTCAAGGGGAAGCAGACTGTCATTGAGTTCAGCCCCCTGCGCAGCATACTGCATTAGGTCAATGGTCTTCCAGATATTGACTGACCCCTGACGCCCTTTAATGAACTCAACTGGTCTCCATGGATGAGGGTAGGCATAATCCCCTCCATCCTCCGACCTAGCACGTTCGCCAAAATGTTACATTTGTATTCAGCAGGGAGATTGGGCAGTAAGAGGTGCATTCTGTTGGGTCTTCACCCTCTTTTTGCAGTACCTTTATGATGGCTACCATCATTGTCTCGGGCAGAATACCCCCTTCAGAACTGCATTGAAAACCCTAGCTAGGTGTGGGGACATGGTGGTCCGATACAGCTTGAAAAACTTCAGAGAAGCCATCCTCTCCCGGTGTCGTACCTCTCTTCATCGCCTTTATTGCCTGTACAATTTCTTCCTGCGATACCGGGGCCGCAAGTCTTTCGACCCTGTCCCGCATTAGACCCGGTATAGGTAGTTTTGTTAAAAAGTCTTCTATAACGACCTCATCCCAGTTGAATTCCAATTTGTACAATCGTTCATAGTACTGCTTAAAAGCACCCGTGGTGTCTTAACTCAGAGTCCCCTCATCGGTTTTCATGGCTTTAACCATTTTACTTTTCTAGGCCTCCCTCAGTTTCCATGCTAATATCCTATCAGCCCTATCTCCCTTTTCATAGTATTTTTGTTTGAGGAATAGGAGGTTGTTTTCAGTCTTGCTCAACAATAGATCCATAAGTCTTGTACTGGTCTAGGGCCGCTGCTTGCTCCGGGGTGATGGAACTGCGGGGTACCCATCCCGGTTGTATTTGAATTTTTATTTTCTCGTAAGGCTTTTTCCTGGGCTTCCCTTTCCTTTTTTTGTGCACCTACTTTTATAAGGACCCCGCGGATTGTGGCTTTGAATGCGTCCCATAGGACGTGTGGGCTTACTTCCCTGTTATTGTTCAGCCCGAAGTATTCTAATATGTTTTCCAATACCCTTTGAGCTGTTACCATGTCCTACGAAAGGGCTTTGTCGGGGACAGAGAACAAATGTTTTTTAAGCCCAAGCTTAAAAAGGGCATTGTTACATTTCCACCTCCCCATTCGTAGGTGTCGCCATCCCCCCTCAACAAGACCCGCACTAGGTCATGGTCAGACCAAGGGACAGGGTCTACCCTTAGGTTTTATGTGTGGGAGAGTAGGGCGCATTCCACCAGGATATAGTCGATCCTTGAGAATGTTTCGTACATTTTTGAGTAATAAGTGTAAGGGGGATCCCCTACTAGGCCCAGGTCAAGGTTGATTCCAGGGAAACTCTGTGATATGGAGGCGTCTGACGTTGTGCTTGTTAGTGATGACATTCTTTTCCTGTCTCTAGCAGGGTCTAGAACCATTTGGAAATCATCCACCACTATAAGAGTACCCTCCACAAATAGTCTCAGTTTGACTCTAACCCCCTCCCAAAAAGGTACTTGACCCTCGTTTGGGCCATAAATCACTCCCAATATGAGGGGGGTCCCCTGTAGTTCCCCTCTTATAAACAGATATCAGCCCTCCGGATCCTTAATTGAAACCTCTATCTTGAAGCACAGGTGGTTAGCCATAACAATCACCACTCCTCTCTTTTTGGACTTGTGAGAGGCATGGTACACTTCCCCTATCCCTCCACCTCGAATGCCCGGTTCCTTTGCCTTCGCCCAGTGAGTTTCCTGGAGAGAGAGGAGGTCCAGTTCTGCCCGCCTGAATTCTCTGCCTAGGCGGGATCTCTTTGTAGGTGAGTTCATTCCCCTGACATTTAGAGAGCCTATCTCCATGATGGGGAATAGATCAGCCATTTAAATGCTTGGGGGTCTCTCTTTCCCCAACCAAATTATGTATCCCTGGGATGTCCCATGTCCAACTTCACCTTGCCAGTTCCCTGCTACCCAGGCTTGCTGTGTGCTCTAAACCACCTACACCACTCCCCTTTTCCCGCTGAACCCTGAACCACTTCCCAACCAACTTCCCCTCTTCCCAACTACCAAACCCCTAGCCCCTACCTCTTATTTCCCCTCCTGCCTCCCCCAGTGCCCAGCCAAAAAGTTTGACCATTCCTGGTGCTTGATTGGACCACCAGTTTGCCCGTTCCCTCTGGAGCTTTCCCTGTATGCACAACATGGGTAGAGCGCCCCCAAATTCTCCACCAACCCATCTAAGACTTCCCTTTCTTCCCCCCCGCCGACACTTTCCCCCCACTCGGATTGCCACATTGCTAACGTATCACTTTATGAATCATCCCCCCATACTTGCTGTCAGCGGGGGGGGGGGTGCAAACCAAATCCTGGCACTTATGCTGGCATATTTACCTTTGCCCAGCCTGTGTCTTCCTTCACTCGTTGGGACCTCCAGGGCTGTCAATGTGGGGGTGTGGGGTGTTGCCTCTTTGATGTCATCTTCGGTGACTAGTCGTGATCGTTGGCTCATATATTCGAATGCTAGCGAAATGGGGTAACTCCAACGGTATCGGATCCCTTCTCCCGTAGGCATTGTGTCAATGGGCCAGACATCCGTCATCTGTTGCGTTATTATATGTGATGGAATTGGCTTTCTTAGCTTTCTCCAAGATTTTCACCTTCGCAGCGTAATAATGGAAGCGAACGAGGATGGAGCAAGGGTCTCCAGCTCGGCCCCCCGCCCTGTGTGCCCCGTCCATAGCGGGGTCAGTTGTTGCATCATTCCCGAACAGGAGAAACAATCACATCTTTGACATATGTCCCTCTCTGTTTCCCCCTCGCCCTCTGCCTCCGGAAAGCTGAAGAAGCGCGGGTTATTTCTCATTTCCCTGTTCTCAAAAACTTCCATTTGCAGGGCCCTCTCCTCGTCCTTCTTTTCCAGGGAGGATAGTTTGATGTCGATCTGTGTTTCAAAGATGGTGACCGATGTTTGATTGTCTTCCAATTCCTGTAGCCGATCTTCTACTTTATCCATTCTCTGGTTAATTTTCTCCAGCCTATATCCAATCTCGGTCTGCATGTCTCTTATTTCCTGAAGCACAGCTGCAATGTCTTTTTTTGTGGACAATGTCTTTTTTTGTGGACATGGAGTCTTCTGCCTGTTCCACTGCTCGTTACGTCATTATGCCTGGGCCCGATTGGCTTCGGCTACCCGTAGGCTCTTGGAAGCGAAATTTCTGAAGTGCCTCCCTCCAGATCATTCAACTTCGTCCCCCTGGTTATTGGTGTCTTTCTTGTGTAAGGGCCGGCCGGGAGGGATGGTTTTGCACTCAGGGGCAAGGTAGTGGAGGGTCCACCACCCCGTCCCCACCACCGGTTTGCCTCGGGTGGAAGGTCATCAGCCTGCTCCACCGTTGTTTGTCCTGGTGTTTGCCACCGTTTGATGTGAGTCTACTTTAAGGTGGGCACACACCCCAAGTGTAAGGCTTAGGGGCCCTCCCCTTAATCAGATGTACTTAGTTCTAGTGTGGTCCCACAGGACAGTTATTTAGTGGGGGGGGAGAATCCACGCCCACTCTCCCCTCTCGTTGTCTCCTCTCCTTCTCTTGGCGACGGTTGGTGCCTTTGGCCAGTGGGTCCACGGAGGGGGATTCCTCGATGAGGCGGGCACACGCCTCAGGTGTGAGTCCCTGGAGCCCTCACCTCAATCCGTTTTACTTGGCTTCAAGCAGGGACGCACAGGACAGTTTACTGGGGGTGCAGGCCCCTTCCCTCGCTCCCCCCTTGTGGTGTCCACTACTACTCATGCCACTAGATCAATGCCCCCAGGCAGCAGGGGCTGCGGCGCAGTCGTTCACAAGGTGAGCACACAACCCAGGTATGGACCTGGGGGCCCACACCTCGTTCGGGCCATAAATCACTCCCAATGTGAGGGGGGTCCCCTGTAGTTCCCCTCTTATAAACAGATATCAGCCCTCTGGATCCTAAATTAAAGCCTCTATCTTGAAGCCCAGGTTGTTAGTCATAACAATCGCCACTCCTCTCTCTTTGGACTTGTGAGAGGCATGGTACACTTCCCCTATCCCTCCACCTCGAATGCCTGGTTCCTTTGCCTTCACCCAGTGAGTTTCCTGGAGAAAGAGGAGGTCCAGTTCTGCCCACCTGAATTCTCTGCCTAGGCGGGATCTCTTTGTAGGTGAGTTAATTCCCCTGACATTTAGAGAGCCTATCTCCAAGACGGGAAATAGATCAGCCATTTAAATGCTTGGGGGTCTCTCTTTCCCCGACCAAATTATGTATCCCTGGGATGTCCCTGTGTCCAATTTCACCTTGCCAGTTCCCTGATACCCAGGTTTGCTGTGTGCTCGAAACCACCTACACCACTCCCCTTTTCCCACCGAACCCTGAACCACTTCCCCACCAACTTCTCCTCTTCCCAACTACCAAACCCCTGTCCCTACCCCTTATTTTCACCTCCTCCCTCCCCCAGTGCCCAGCCAAAAAGTTTGACCATTCCTGGTGCTTGATTGGACCACCAGTTTGCCTGTTCCCTCTGGACCTTTCCTTGTATGCGCCACATGGATAGAGCACCCCCAAATTCTACCCCAACCCATCTAAGACTTCCCTTTCCTCCCTCCCGCCGTCTCTTTCCCCCGCTCGGATTGTCACATTGCTAACATATCACTTTACGATTCATCCCCCCATACTTGCCTTGCTGTCAGCGGGGGGGTGCAAACCAAATCCTGGCACTTATGCTAGCATATTTGCCTTTGCCCAGCCTGTGTCTTCCTCCACTCGTTGGAACCTCCTGGGTCATCGCTGTGGGGGTGTGGGGAGTTGCCCCTTTGATGTCATCTTCGGTGACCAGTCGTGATCGTTGGCTCATATATTCGAATGCTAGCGAAATGGGGTAACTCCAACGGTATTGGATCCCTTCTCCCGTAGGCATTGTGTCAATGGGTCACACATCCGTCATCTGTCGCGTTATTATATTTGATTTTATTGGCTTTCCTAGCTTCCTCCAAGATTTTCTCCTTTGCAGCGTAATAATGGAAGCAAATGAGGATGGAGCAAGGGCCTCCAGCTCGGCCCCCGCCCTGTGTGCCCTGTCCATAGCGGGGTCCGTTGTTGCATCATTCCCGAACAGGAGGTCGATCACATCTTTGACATATGTCCCTCTCTGTTTCCCCCTCGCCCTCTGCATCCGAAAAGCCGAAGAAGAGCAGGTTATTTCTCCTTTCCCTGTTCTCAAAATCTTCCATTTGCAGGGCCCTCTCCTCGTCCTTATTTTCCAGGGCCGAAAGTCTGATGTCGATCTGTGTTTCCAAGATGTCAACCGATGTTTGATTGTCTTCTAATTCCTGTAACCGATCTTCTACTTTATCCATTCTCTGGTCCATTTTCTCGAGCCTATACCCAATCTCGGTCTTCATGTCTCTTATTTCCTGAAGCACAGCTGCAATATCTTTTTTTGTGGACATGGAGTCTTCTGCCTGTTCCACTGATCGGTACGGCATTATGCCTGGGCCCGATCTCGGCACCCCGTAGGCTCTTGGAAGCAGAATTTCTGAAGTGCCTCCCTCCAGCTCATTCAACTTCGTCCCCCTGGTTATTGGTGTTTTTCTTGTGTAAGGGCTGGCCGGTAGGGATGTTTTTACACTCAGGGGCAAGGTAGTGGAGGGACCCCGCCCCGTCCCCACCACCGGTTAGCCTCGGGTGGAAGGTCAGCAGCCTGCTCCACCGTTGTTTCTCCTGATGTTTGCCACCATTTGATGTGGGTCTACTTTAAGATGGGCACACACCCAAAGTGTAATGCCTAGGGGCCCTCTCCTCAATCTGGTTCTAGTGTGGTCCCACAGGACAGTTAGTTAGTGGGGGGGAGAATCCATACCCACTCCCCCCTCTCATTGTCTCCTCTCCTTCACTTGACGCCGGTTGGTGCCTTTGGTCAGTGGGGGCCACAGAGGGGGATTCCTTGATGAGGCGGGCACATGCCTCAGGTGTGAGTCCCGGGGGCCCTCACCTCAAACCGTTTTACTTGGCTTCAAGCAGGGTCGCACAGGACAGTTTACTGGGGGTGCGGGCCCCTTCCCTCCCTCCCCCCTTGTGGTGTCCTCTCCTTTTCACGTCACTCGATCAATGCCCACAGGAGGCAGGGGCTGCGGGGGAGTCCTTCACAAGGTGGGCACATGACCCAGGTATGGACATGGGGGCCCACACCTCGGTCTTCCTTAGATTGGGGTGGTCCCTCAGGCCTCCTCCACTACTTGTCTGGGGCCGTGACAAGCTTGTCTTCTTCTCTGCCTATTCCCCCTCCATGTCTCTGTCCTCTCCCCTCTGGTCTTTTTCTGTTTCTCCCAGTGATGGGGGGCTGGGCACGCCCCAACCCACCCACACTCCAGGCTCTGGCTGAGCAAGCACTGTGTTTCTCTCTTTTGGGCCTCTTCTCTTCGTGGGGCTGCCAAAGTCCCTGCTGGAGTTAGCTGGTCAGAGTCTCCTGCAAGTCTATAGGATGCCTCCCCTCCCTCCGTGGGGCGCTGGTGTGGGCATGCGGGCCCCCCTAGCACACCAGGGGCATCCCTCCTTCGTGAGTCCCCTGGTTCTGGGTCACTTTCTGTCAAGAGCACGATGAGCCGTTCAGCAGGAATTGTGGACCGATTGTCAGTTCTTTTGCCTCCTCTTGCAGCTGGGCTTCCCCTTGTAGTCTGCTCGGCAGGGGTTGTGGGTGGGTACAAAGAGAGTGCTCAAGCCACTTCACCGGCCCTTAGCACGGGAGGTTCACGCTGAGGCTACTGTTGAATCAAAAATTAACTTTTAATGAGCACTTTCAGAACAGTATGAAAACAGACATTTCAATTTCAGCATCACTCTGTGTATTTTTTTGTAACAGAAAAGAAATACACATGTGAAACAAATTCCACGGCATACGTGCCAGATCCTACCTGAAACTTCATTGTATTACCACGCTATTACCCATTGTAATGTGGAAACAGTTCTTTTCTTCTTTCCTTCTGTCACTTTTAAAACCACTTTTCTCACTAACACATCTGCAGTAAAACTTTCACAATACTTTCACAATACACACTGAAATCGAAAACTTAATGTATGTTACCAAAGCATGCCATAAACATGGATTGAAAACTGACAAAATGCACTACTCATTTCAACATGTGAGCAAATGAATGCATGCGCTCATTTACAGCAGTGCTGTCTGTAATTTTTTATAAATCAAGAAAAGGAAAGGGAAAGGATTTCTCCAACATACTGCAATAGCACTCATGTGCCAGGCATCCATGTGTGGGAAAGTTAATGAAATTGCACACGCTAACATTCTCCTTTCTAATCTGTACATCTTTCTTGGCTTCTCCATTTTTGTAAGCCTACTAGGACTTGCAGTATGCCATTTCCAATACAAATAGAGCAACAGCAACTCTTGCACTTTGAAAAGTGCACCGCGTAGGGCATACTTATGATGGGACCACCGGCCCCAATAACAACGATGCTGGTGCTTCCAGGTCCCCATTCCCATGCAGTGCTATACAATTGCACACACATAGAGAGTGACATTTTCCAACACCTGATTTCCAGGCCAACAGCGCTTGTAATATCCTAGTGACACTGGGAAGCTACCTACCAAGTATTAGGAATCTGGTGGCAACCCGTCTGCACCAACAGCAGTGTTACAGCCATACTCTAAATCATGTGCAATGTTACTTACTCTTTTCCCCAACAAATCCTCCTACAGTCTAAAATAATGTGTTCTTCTAGTACAATTATTGTGCTATTACCACGCATACACACTCATTCTCTTCTGTCCCAACTGCAGTGAAGAACAGCCTCCTGAAAGACAGAAACGTCTCTAATAGAAGATAGTGCAATAGTGTAGTAGTATTCTTTCTGTTACTCATACAGTGCAATGTAACCATATAGTAGCCTACACGATTCTATCCAATCCAGCAGCATTTGCTACACTCTTACTCATTCTACCTCAGCAGGCACACTCTGTGTATTCTCATCTGAACACCGGTATCGTAACACCCACTAGTATCGTAAAAACATCATAATGTACTTACTTATTCATGCACAGCACACTGTAATAAGCACTGCTGCAAACCCTTCACACATCAACACACACAGCTACTATAACAACCTTTTCAACCAAAACTAACAGCCCATTGAACAATCACACAGCCCTCTATTTGTGCCTGCCGTGATATTCAGACTCTCATGCACAGTGCAGGCAAATACATTGCATAACTTTCAAACCCACACTTTCCTTTTTTTCTCCAACAGACAAAATAGAATGCCTACCAAAAAGCAATTCCGTAGAAAACAACTAAAAAATAGAGCAGATAAAACTAAAAGCATGCAAAATAGTCATCCACCTCTAGCAGAGTTTGTGGCAAATGTTCAAACAAAACAGCTAATACAGTCACCTCACGTAACTGAACCAGCTAGCAGGAAAGAAAGTATGTCACCTCTTCCAAAAAGTAAAAAGAAAATAAATTAATTAAGAATAAACCTACCAATAGCACTAACACTGCATCTACCAATGTTAACGTAGCCACAGTGAAACAGTCCAAAAAATGAATTTGACAAAATATTTTCCAACGTAGAGTACTTCAGAATCTTATTTTAAAAAAGCAGAGAAATCACGCTGAACCCTTAAAACTAACCACAGAAGACTAATCCTGGAAGCGGTCATTGACAGTGCAGTGCTCCACAAACGAAAATTGTTTATATTAATTTTAACCAGAATGAAACCACTAACAAAATGAATCAGTAAACTACAAAAAGTACATTGCAACATGCGCAATGTCAACATAGATACCTTTGCAAACTTCTGTGCAGGTGAGTGAATTCACACAACCCGCACAGAACCAAACTGCAATGAAGAGGCATACACACAAGAGCAGACAATCCCAATTATCATACATTGCAGTGGCCGAGGGCATAAAATAGTAGACAACACCATTATGGCAGAAGAAACCCTCATTCAAAGAATGCCCCCAACAAACTCACAATCAACTCTCCATTCCACCGAACCAATCCGTCCCGTACGAAAACAATCCTTCAAATCTTTACAGCAATTCCTCAATCACTATGTGAAAGTAAAAGAGAAAATAAGAATACAAACTTTGCAAACCATGGATCCAGTCCAGTTCGCAATTACACAGGACTGCAAGGACATTCATTAGCCTGCATTTCCGGGCCTGCTTGCAAAAGTACCTTCTACCACATCAAAATGTTTACAAGACACCATTCCACTATACCGGATCCTGTCCAGAGACTGTACTATGCAAAAAGACCTGCATTAGAACTGGAACATTTAATCACTTTCTCCTACATGGCACAGCCAAAGAACGCCTTGACGAAATAGACCACATCCAAAGCAAATATTTTGGAAGTGAAGATCACTTAGAAAATCCAGTAACTTTAGAGAATTGTAGCGAAAACCTTACAAATGGCAACCTTCTAATACACACGTACAAAAAAGAAATAGCAAAGTTTAAAAGCCCATCTGCTGAAGTACCAAACCAAATATGTGTGGGTTGTTGCACAACATTTTATACAAAGAGCACCAAAACTATAGATATAACGTACAAAAAAGAAGACAATGAGGAATCCCAATGGTTTCAATTAGCTCTCTTTCTTATAGCAGAAAACAAATACGAAATTACTAACCCCTCAATACTTTGCACATACTGCACTAAAAAACTTGATAATAAACAAATGCCTTCACAGGCTATCACTAATAACTTAGAAATATGTCCACGTCTAAAACCTCTCCAAAAGCTTAATTTATATGAGAGCATTATAATCCAAACAGTACACCCAGTTCAAACTATAATACGCCTTCAACCTAAAACACCCAAGTTGCCTCCGTCCGAATTACTGAAAGGCATTCGTGGCAAAGTAGTTTATTTGCCATTAGAGCTTAAAGAAAATGTAGACACTCTAGGAGTGCCTCGGCCAATAGATCAATCATTGATTATCCTAGTGAATGGTGTACCTACGAAAGACAAAAAAAATTGGCAACAACTAGTGTACTTAAACAAAGTTACAGAAGCCTACAATATCTTAAGGAGAACAATGAGTACTACAAAGAAATAAACATTGATGAAAACCCAAGGGAAACCACCAAAATAATTCAGGATTCCTCATCAACAGACCAATTTGAACTTGTAGATCCCATTACAGCATCCAATAGTTTTGACCAGTATACAATTCACACACTGCACTCCAAAGACACCATAGACTATGCACTAGAAACATATCAAATGCGGCAAGCCAAAGGATCTCCTATTGAAGGGGCCCCTGAGGGACCCTCGATGTGGAAACAAGGCACAGTCACCACACTCGAATAGATACGCCAGACACAAGGTTCCGTTCCCAAAATCTAGGGTTTATTGCAATACAAAGAAGTCCCTGTTGGCCAAATGGTCCCACGCCCCACGACGTGTGTCTAACAGACCTCGGGGGACGCAAGAGAGAGTGAAACGTACATCAGTTACATATATACAAACGTGCATCTTACAATCAGCAATGACACAGTATGACACATTTGATGCCGCCCCCAATTCATTTCCCTTTGAATTGGAGGCGATGATTGACCAGTATGACAAATATGACACCTTAGACCACCATATTTAGTAACGGTTTGCAATCTTCAATTTTACAGACACCATTCTATATTTTTTTTATTTATTTTTTTATTTACTTGTTTATAATCAAAAACATTTGATTTTTACAAGATGTTGATACGAAAAGCAGAAAAAGCACGTTTTGTAGAAAATAGATATCATGGATGCAGATAAAAAAGATAAAGACGGAGATCCACCAGGGGGCGCCGAGATGTACTGACGCATCTCAGCGCGTCTCCCCATCTGGGCATCGTTCGCGGGACCTGAGCCCCCCCCCGACACCCCCGGAGTGAGGAATCGCCACTACCCCCACTAATACTACGGTCCCGAGCACTCCCAGCCCAAGTTTGAGGTCCCGCGGGGACCTAGATCCGGAGATCGCAGCTCGAGAACTTCGAACGAGGGAGGCCCCTCCCCCTGGCTGCCCCGCGGCACCGCGTAGGAGCAGCGTTGAGCCCGGGCTCGAATCCGGCCAACAGAGGCCCAGACGACCCCGGCGGGCGATCCCGCCACCCATCCGACAGCGCCGGAGGCCGGAGAGACGTGCCTGGAAGCCGTCGCGGCTGCCCTGGAGGCGCAGCAGGGCGGCACCGCAAGAGGGGGACCCAGGCTGCGCTCCGCTCCGTAAGACGGGAGAGGAGCGTGACAAGGCCTACGCAGGACAACAGCCCGCAGGCTCTTGGGGTAAGGAGACTCGGCCCTGCTCTAGACGGAAGGCGGGGGCCCCAGGAGACCTGAGGAGGGGGAAGGCCAACTTAACATAAAAATAATATAATTAAAAATAATTATAAGGGGAAAAGAAAAAGAAAAAAAAAAAAATAAAAAAAAAAATAAAAAAGGAATAAGCGGACAGCGAAGAACCCCCTGAGCGGTGAACTGGTCTTCTGGATTGCGCGGGGCCTAGCAGAGCGGACGCCCTCCCCCTTGATTCCACGGCGGGGCGGGTGAGGGTCCCCGAAAAACAATAACCCACATCCCGCCCCGAACATAGCAGAACTGAGAGTTTCTCAGCGACCAATACAGACGGGGGAGGACAACCCCAGGGGAAGTGAAGAACCCGGGTGAGGTTCTATGAGCTGGAGGTTAGCCCTACAACAGTTCCGTCGCCCTCACTCACCCCCTGAGCCTCGGAAGGCCTCTGGAATGGCGGCCCAAACACAGCAGGAGTCCGTGGACGCTGGCACGGTTTCTAGGGGGATGACGGCCCTGCTGGAGGAAATCAGAGGCTTCCGAGCTGATATTGCCCTCAGGCTAGACTCCCTAGACAAAAAGGTGAACACTATAGACGACAGGGTGCAGGCATTGGAGAACAACACAGCCTCGAGTGACATTTTCGAGACGCAATTTGACATGCGCCTGTCGGAATTGGAGAGAAGAGAAGAGAAATGTTCCCTAAAAATGGATGACCTGGAAAATAGGGAACGTCGCTGCAACCTACGCTTCCTGGGCTTCCCGGAACAAGATGGGGAAACCCAGGCAGACATTGTCAAGGCAATCCACGCGGTGGTGAGGGTGCTCTTTGAAGGGTCCAACACCAACGAACCCACAATTGACAGGGCCCACAGAGCGGGGGCGTCCTCCAGAGGCCCCAGATCAGTATTAGTACGCTTCCACTACTTTTCCGAGAAAAGCAGAATCCTTGAGCTTGCTCGCAAGAAAGGCCCGGTGGAATGGGAAGGGGCCCAGATATCGGTATATCAAGACTTGTCGGCTTTTACCCTAGCGAGACGCCGCCTTTGCTCCCCTCTGACAAAAATGCTCCAAGCCAAGGGAGTCCGCTACAGGTGGGGGTATCCATTCTCTCTCTGTTTCGAGCTCGAGGGATATAAATATGCTTTGATCACCGAAGATGACATTCAAAGAGTGACGGGTGAACTCCTAGACAGTTCAGGCCTGGAAACGGGAGACCGGGATCGGGAGCGCATCCCGTTGGGCCCAAAGGGAATCAAAGCTCCGAAGGAAAGGCGCAGAGTACGAGGCCAGAGAAAATTCAGGAGAGTGGCCCCAACATCACCGGACCCGCAGATTGACTGAAGCGAGCTAATGGTGTCCGACGAATAACTCATTTATTGTTACTGTGATGGGGGATATTGGCATTTCTTCTTTTTTCCTCGCTTTGTATTGATCCCGGGAGGGAGAGAGGGGGGGCTCGAATGGGTGTTAATGTTGAGTTCTAAAGCCCGAAGGGGGGAGACACGGGTGGCCTGTTGTGTGATTTAGGAACAATGTCTCAACACAACCAGGCGATCAGGGGGGAGGGGGGTGGGGGGAGAGAAGGGGAGAAGTTGGGGTGTTGGGGGAACTGTTATAGCGCGCCAAGGTTTGGGGACCCGATCATACACCGGGGACTGTCACTAGCCCTCAGGGAAGTACAAAAGCATTATGGGAGTAACGACGCTTGCGTCTCTGAAATTGGAGTAATGAGCTTCATACTGTGCCCTAATGGATGATTCACTCCAATCCTTGTCAGTGGGGACCTTAAATGTCCGGGGTCTCAACTCGCCTACCAAGAGGTCTCTGCTCATACGGGAATTTTCAAGGGCGAGGTTACACGTTCTCTTTGTGCAAGAAACTCACTGGGTTCGGGGAAAGGAGCCCAAGCTCAAGGCTAAACACATAGAGCAGATGTACACTGCCTCCACCCAGTCAAAGAAGAGAGGAGTAGCCCTACTGGTATCCCCCGAGGCTCACTTTGGGTTTAAAACGTCTAAGGCAGACCCGGAAGGCCGGTATCTCATGGTAAAAGGGGATGTGCGGGGACGTTTGTTAACTTTGGTTTGCATTTATGCCCCAAATGAAGCGCAGGACACCTTTTGGGAGAACATGAAGGGGACGATAATGGCATTCGCGGAGGGCACCCTCCTGGTGGGAGGGGATTTTAATATGGTGTTGTGTCCCGAGAGGGATAGGAAATCGATGAACCCTTGCCCCAACAGCCGGCTCCACAAAAAGTTGGCACTAGCCTTTCAGGAAGTGAATGGGGAATTGGGGTTGTGTGACACGGGTGCACCCAAGAAAGGCATGAACCCCAGCTACACGTTTTACTCTAGACCCCATGCTGTCTTCTCACGCATAGACTATATTCTGGTAGACTCATCACTGCAGGAAGAGGTCGCGGGTGCTGGGGTGGAGACCGTCCCCTGGACGGATCATGATATGGTTAAGATTAGGATCGGCCTCCCCCCGGCCCCTGTAACCGGATCCCGTTGGAGCTGTAACGATCTTCTTCTACATGACAAGGAAACACGCCAAACCCTCCTGACAGCCATAGAAGACTATTTCACCCTTAAGGGGAGGTTAGCACCAGTGGAGTATGGGAGGCATTTAAGGCAACGATTAGGGGTACCCTGATCGGCATCGGAGCGGGTAAAAAAAGGGAGAGGGACCGGGAAGAGAAGGATTTGAAAAGCAAGATAGAGGCCATTCAACCGGGCCGTAAACTAAAAACACAGATGTTTCCTGGGCAATGGGAGGAATTGCAGAAGCTGCGCACCAGATTGGCCGACCTTCAGGTGGGGCAAATAGAAAGGAAGCTCTCATTCTTGAAACAAAAGTATATGGAAAAGGGGGAAAAGGCCGATAAGATTCTGGCCTGGAGACTCCGCGAACTTAGGAGTAGCAGGAGAGTAAATTCAATCCGCTCACCGGATGGGAACTCAACCGCAAGGGACTCCAAAATAACTGACCAATTTAGGCTATACTATGAAAAACTGTATAGCTCAGATTATGGGGGGGACGGGATGGATGTTGATAGATTCCTGGATTCCCTCCCTGTCCCGGGCCTACTCCCAGAGAAGGCAGACACCCTGGAAATCCCCATCTCTCCGGAGGAAATCGTCGACACGATCTCCTCCCTAAAGAGTGGCACTGCCCCGGGAGATGACGGCTTCTCGGTTAAATTTTACAAGACCTATAGATCTACGCTCGCCCCCTTTCTGGCCAAATTGTTCAACTCTGCACTTAGACAAGGTACCCTCCCGCCCACGATGATGTCAGCCTTAATAGTGGTCTTACCTAAAGAAGGCAAAGACCCAGCTTTTTGCCAATCTTATCGCCCCATATCGCTGCTAAACACCGATGTTAAAATATTGGCCAAACTTTTGGCGAATAGATTGGCAAAACTCCTCCCTACCCTCGTACATGGGGACCAAGTGGGCTTTATCCCGGGGCGCCAGGGATCAGATAACATAAGAAAGACTCTCGACCTTATGCACGAGGCTTCCGAACAGGGAGTGGAGGGATACCTCCTTTCGCTCGACTCGGAGAAAGCCTTCGACCGCGTCGAATGGCCCTACATGATCAAAGTTCTTCGGAAAATGGGACTGGGAGATAATTTCTGCGGGTGGGTCGCGGCATTATACAACTCGCCCTCGGCGAGAGTGTTAGTTAACGGGGGTACTTCAGAGCCCTTTTCCCTTTCCAGGGGCACCAGACAAGGATGCCCCCTATCACCCCTTTTATATGCTCTGGCCATGGAGCCCCTGGCCATAGCGATTAGGAGCGACCCGGAAGTTACGGGATTACGGTGTGGTGAGTGTGATTTTAAACTGTCCCTATTCGCAGATGATATACTCTGTTATCTGACTAACATTCATAGATCCCTTCCGAGGCTGTTTGACCTTATACGCTCCTTTGGCTCCTTTTCGGGGCTGAGAATAAATGCGTCCAAATCAAGCATCATGCCCATGGGCCCGGGAGAACGGGATATCGGAAACAATACCGATATTCTGGGGGTTAGAATCGAGCGAGAATCCACAGTTTACCTGGGCACCTGTATTCCCAGAGATCTGTCACATATATACCAGAGCAACTTTCCTGATATTCTCGCCCGGGTTAGTAGGGATCTCAAGAGATGGGCTCCCCTCACACTCTCCTGGATCGGACGCATGGTTACAGTGAAAATGAATATACTACCTCGCCTTCTCTATCTCTTCTCCGCCCTTCCCATTGTGATACCCGAGGCCTTCTTTGACGTGCTCCAGTCTCGAGTCCTACAATTTATCTGGAATGGCAAAAGACCCAGGGTTAAAACCTCCACTCTGACCCTCCCAAAATCCCAGGGTGGCTTTGGACTCCCCGACTTTAGACTCTACTACAAAGCAGCTCAGCTTAGGGTAATGTTGGAGCATATGAGGGACGACATGCGCACGTATTGGACCTACATTGAAGACAACCACGCTCACCCGAAAAAGGTCAGGGACTACCTATGGGCCTCTCCCAGGTCCCTCCCCCCACAGCTCAGGACACATCCCACTCTTGCAGTCCTCTGGTCGCTGTGGAAACCCAGTAAAGCTAATAAATTGTTGACTTCGTGGCCCTCTCCACTGACATCGCTCTGGGGCCCACCCATTGACCTGGGCAGGAGGGGCTTCCGAGACACCCAGGCTTGGTCCGACATGGGCCTGGAAAGAATCTCCCAACTCACACGGGAAGAAGGCTTCATCGAATACGATAGCTTGAAGGAGGCCCTGATGGATAGGCCCCCCACGGTTTTTGAATTTCTGAGGCTCAAAGGGATACTCACCCAGCCACTGTGGTCCGGACGCCTTAGTCGCCCCCTCACCCCTCTCGAACTTATTCTGGCCAAGAGTACATCGCGTAAAGGTTCGTTGGCTAAATTCTACAGTGTACTGAATACGGCGGACCTAGAGGGTAGACAACCCTTCAAGCGCATATGGGAAGAGAGGATGGGAATGTCAATAGATGACCACACTTGGAGGGCGGTTTTTAAGTGTATTTTCACGGGTTCCCTATATACAGCAGCCATGGAACATAACTTTAAAATCCTACACTCTTGGCATCGCCCCCCAGCTTTGTTGTCAAGGATGTACCGGGATGTTTCCCCTTTCTGCCCCAGGGGGTGCCACCAACGGGGAACCTGGTTTCACATGTGGTGGAACTGCCCGTCCATACAGGTTTATTGGACGGAACTACTTAGCTGGATTAAGGATATTGAGGGTTATGGTCCATCGCTGCACCCATTGGAAATCCTACTGGGCTCCCCCATGCCGGAGTCGGAAGTGAATGCGTTCCCTAAAGTCATTGGTGCTATGTTACGGGCAGGAAGGCTGGCACTCGCACAAAAATGGAAGAGTGGCCTGGCCCCTTCCAAAGAGGAGTGGCTATGCAAACTTAGGGCGATTTTCAGCTACGAAAAACTTACTGCATTAGCAAATGACACTATGTCTGACTTTACACAAGAATGGACAGCAGTGCTGCTGCACGACGACTGTACCTCTATGCGTTTATAATAGAGGGATTGTACAAAGGCTTACTCTACACAGGGTCTCATGCCCCTTGGAGGCCGAGTCTGACCCTGGCCTATCTTTTTCTTGGTACTACCCCACTGTTTCAAGGAACATGTTTTACTACCAAGTGCTACGCAAGTGTACTCCCTTATGCTTAAAGTAGTTGCATCTTCTCTAAACCTGGCATGCTCATCGCTTGGGGGGAGGGAGCGGGAGGGGGGAATTGGGATTGGGAGTTAAGATAATGGGGGTTTAAATCAGAAAATGTTACCGACAATGTGATTTCTTTTGCATTAATTGCTGGTTGAAAGGGCCGCGAGGTCCACTTTGCTATGTCCATTGTCAATAAAAACATATTTAAAAAAAAAAAAAAAAGATAAAGACAGAACAAAAAGTGGATATCAAGAAACAGAGGAATAATTGGAACCAGAAAACTAGGCACTTCACTGCAGAAACTTTGTGTCTCAACATAAAAGAAAGTCACTGTTCTTTAAATTGCACTTGACTAGTTTATAGGTTCTGGTTTAGACTCAATGCTGCTTCTAAAATCTTTACTGTCGCTGTCGACCACTTAGTTCTGTCTCCAGCAATCAGACGACACCACCATGTGTTTTCCTCTCGGAGTGGTACGTCATACATCAAAGGGAGCAGATAGGCTTCCCGCAAAAATAAGGTTCTAGTGCATGTCATAAGTAAGTGTCTCAGAGTTTCCACTTTTCCTGGGTCCAGACAGAATCTGCAAGTACGAGCGTCCGTTTTCGTACGGATTGCTATGATATCCTGCGTTGGTAATTGATTGAATCTTATTTTCATAAAAGTTTTCTGCATTTTTTTGTTGGGGAATTTTATGCAGTAGCTCATAGGTTGGTTGAGTTTATTTGTTGTTGCTGGTAAATGAGCCAGGAGTTTGTTTCCTATTGTTTTTTCGCCTGTTTGGATCCAATCTGCTTGCGCTATTTTTGTCTTGATTCTGTTGGGGTTTGTGATCAGATCGTCTGCCGAACAGGCCAAATCTGCTAGTTGTTTTGTAAGTTTTTGAACCCAGTTATTTAGTGCTCTGCAACGTCCTTGGTTAAGCTCTATCTGAACCAACTTGTAAATTGGAATGGTATCTGGAAGAATAATTTTCCGAAAAAGACGCATCTTGCTTTGGTCTACTGATGCTTGTAATGATAGTAAGCCCAGTTCACGTCTAACAGCAGCAATTGCAGAGGATTTAGGCAGCCCTAACACGGCTTTCCAAAGGTAGCCTTCCAGTTTGGTCCATATGGTGTTATCGATGTTCAACGCAGCGTCCATGCCGTAGATTATAGACGGAACTACCTTTTGTTTGTAGAATTGGATCACTGGAAGAAGCGAGAATTTACCAAATTTCTGATCTACTAATTTCATTTGGATTGTCAGAGTTTTGGTCTTTGTCCATAGCGCTGAAATGGTCGCACTTTCTGACCTTTTTGAATCTATCATGATTCCCAAGTATTTTATAGTAGACACGGATTCAAGTTTTGTGTTGTTTAAATACCAGTGGTCTTGATGGATCGTTGCTGGACGACTTTTCCCCATCGTCAAAATTTTTGACTTATAGATGTTTATCTCTAAGTCATTATCGCTGATGTAACTTGCCAGGTTCGTAAGTTGGCGTTGGAGACCTATTTGGGTTTGATCCATCAGGATCAAGTCGTCAGCATATAACAATCTTGAGACTTCAGTATTGCCCAATTTAGGTGGAAAGGCTCTGACTGCTGGTTGTGTGTGCTGGAAGTCACCCATGAAGGCGATGAATAGGGCCGGAGCGAGCGGGCAGCCCTGTTTAACACCACGCTCTGATGAAAATTGGTCCGATAACATCCCTTGCCGGTTTAAGCGTACTCTTAGTTTAGTATCTGTGTGTAATGCGATCACCGTGCATGGGATCTTTTCAAGGCAATTCCATGTTTTTAATTTCGCCCATAGCCTTTGACGGCTGATCTTGTCAAAGGCTTGTGTTAAATCGATAAACGCAATGTAGACTGGAGGCGCACCGTTCTTAACATTGTCCTTTACGATATTCAAAATCAGGATGTTTATGCTGGTACTTGCGTTTTTAACAAAGCCTGTTTGAAATTTATCTAGACAGGGCGCCGATCTTGCCCAGTTTTGAAATCTAGTTAATATAAGGGTGGCAAAGATCTTCCCCATGATGTCAAGAAGGGTAATAGGGCGGTAGTTTTTTGGAATTTCTCTATTTCCCTTTTTGAAAATGGGAACTATTACCGCCTCAGTCCAAGCTTTAGGTATTAGCCTAGTGATCGTGCATTGCTTAAAGATTTTTGTGATTAGGGCGGCCCATTCCTCAGGATGATGCTTTAGATCGAAGTTGGTTAAGCCATCAGGGCCAGGCGCCCTAGAGGTTTTTAATTTCAGGATTGTTGCCAGAATTTCGTCGCGATCTGCCAGATCTTCCCACAGTGATGTTGTGCAGCATAGAGATTTGTTTGAGGTTTGCGAGATAGAAGCAAACTGTGCTGAGAAAAAGGTTATCCACGCCTGTTCTGAGACAGCGTTGGAGAGTTGGTTGTTTGTCACATCGTTTTTGTCTTTGATCAGGGACCAGAATTCTCTTGGATTTTTTGTTGTGAGTTTTTAGCATTTGCTCTGAGTCATTCTGGTACATTGCTGCTTTATGGTGTCTCACCCAAGATTTTTAGGATCTTGTGGCCGCTTTAGCGTGGTCCTTTTGTACCTGATTATTGGAGACTTTAGCCAGACGGTTTAATTTACGCATCTGCTTTTTTTTCAAGGCAAGTTCTTTATCATACTCGTGGACCCCTTTTCCATTGGGTCGGTGACATAGACCCTTTACCTTCCTATACGGCAACAATAGGGGCATGTAATTTGGTCTACTTGTTGCGTCTATCTTTGTTTTACTGAGTACATCAAATTGCTCGGCGATTTCCTTGATATTAGTTGCTGTAAGTTGAATTCGCGACGACTTTCGCGCTACCTCTACCTCAAAAGGATATATTTGCTTTGGAGTTAATTCGGTCTCGAGAGTCATTATCAGTGGATTATGGTCGCTGAATTTTGTTCTGTATACCTCAAAATAGTCAACAAAGGGGAGGAACGGATAAGAGACATAAATATGATCCAGTGTTGCTGATGTTTCGGCACGTTCCCAAGTTGGAATTCGGGGTAAATGGTCTCTAGCTGGTGCAACATTGTAAAATGTTCTCGAGTCCATAAAGTCGGTCCAAAGCACACCTCTCAGAGCCGAGGGGCAGAGATTTGGTGCTGCAGCAGTTTGATCAACTCTTGCGTTAAGATCGCCACAGATTATGATGTAGTCAGTTTTCTCTTCAAGAAGAAATGTATCTATGGTTTCCGCGATGGTATCAAGAAATTCCATGTTACTTGTTCTTTGCGGGTTCCAATAGACATTGATGATTCCGAGGTTGGATTTCGTGTTGCTTTTTGATATAGATTCTAGACGGATCCACTCAACTAGTAGAGCTAACATGCCATATGATTCGGCCACTTTCTTTTTACTAGAAATGCCCGATCCAATTTTAATTGCCGTTAGGAGGTCCGATGATGGTCTTCCAAACAAACCTTTGACTGCAGAAGAGATGTGTATATCGTATCCATCTAGTACTGGTGGTTCCATAAGCCACGTCTCCTGAAGGCAGATAATATCAAAGTCACTCAAGTCAAAAGCATCTGGGTTAGTAAGGTGATCGTGACCCCTTGTGTTCCAAGAACACATGATACTCCTATTCCGTCGTAAACATTCCGATGTTAGAGGTCCTGTGGGCGTCGCTGAATCTTTTAGTTGTTATTCTTGCTGGTTTGGGTTCAGAACCTTTTTTAACCATCTCCAAGGCCCCGACGGTTCACGCTTTTTATTATGGGCCCACTCAGCAGTTTCGTCAGTGGATTCTGAGTGCTTATGGATTTTCCCCGTCTGGGATTTGAACTCCAGTTACCTTCATGTTGAAATTTTCGATAGTTTGTGTTGGTGTTCGACGAGTATAATCACGATCTGAATCTCCCTCTGCTTAGTTCAGGTTTCTCCCTGAAAGCGACTCTTCTACTGCCCACCGGCAGATCTGTAGTGTTTAGGTGGCGTTCCGAAGGGTCCACCGTCGCATTGCTTCGCAGAGGAACAGCCTTTTCCGCACCTTCAGACATCGGGACTTCCTCTATCAAGAAGCCTAATTGGATTAAGGCGGCGCTCACATCTTCGCCACCTTCCAAGTCCACGAGATTGTTCCCGTGAAGGTAAGTTTTAGCCTTCCCGTCTCTGTGGTAAGGCTCCACCAATACAAGACCTGATGTTTTTAAAGATTTCAATGCCGGTATGCTGGTTAAGATTTTCAGGACCGTCTTTCTGTTCAAGACGAGGAAATTTTTCCCGGCTACGAGCTGTTGCATTTTAAAAACTCTGGTAGATGTTACTTTCGAATCACACTGACGCCTTGTCTCCCCTGATATCTTTGTAGTATTTACAGTTTTCGTCTTTTCAGGTATTTTTTCATGTTGCTTTAGCCGCACCTCCCTTTTTTTGATCGATGGATCCGCTAGTAGGTTTTCACTCTCTTTACACATTGTAGTTTTTGTTTTATTTGTGTTTGAAGGCAGGGATCTACTCACGATTTGTGGTTCTTCTCCGTCATTTACGTTTAGCTCCAAGTTCGTTTCCTCTTCGTTTAGATGGACCGTCAGGTCAAGAAGTGACGAATTCCCCATTGAGCCTTGCTCATTTAATTTGGAATTGTCAAGTTCGATTATAGTTTGTTCCATTTCTGAGTTACTGCCAACTGGGGCTTGAGGTGGCGCGTGGGTAGTTACAATCTTTTCCTGAGTCGAAGCAATTGCTTTTGGAGTTTTAAACATTGCTGGCGTTTTTAGATGTTCTTTGCTTTTCTTCCCGTTTTGAAGCATAGAGTTTGTGCTTTGGCTTCTAACGGCTTGATTTGCCTTTGCACCTTGTGTTTGTGGATCCTTTATGTTTAAGGACAGAAAATGTTCTAACTGGGGGTTTTGTCTGTTTTCCCCAAGATTTCTTGCAGTGGTTAGTATGGTAATTAAAGATTCAAGCCGGGTAAGCGTTGAGTCCCATTGTTTCTCTTTCTCCACGTTTTGTTGGTTTTGGGCAGTAATGAAACCTTCCAAAAATGTTACTTTTGTATTCAGGGCCGAAGCAAGAGTTAAAGAATCCTTCATTGACTCGTTAATTGATTCATACAATTTTACAAAGGGTGCCAGCCCCACTGTTATGGCGGACATGATTGTGAGTAAGTCTGGCTTTTTTGTTGGCGTTTCTTTGGGAAGGTGGCCCACCATGTCACTTGACCTTCTATTTCTGATTGGTGTTGAGGTGTCTTTTAGAAAGTCATTATATGAAGACTGTCTTCCAGGTGGAGTGTCAGGTGGAAATATCTTTTGTCCATGCGTAACCAGCACAGGTGGAACGATTCTAGGAAGGGACTTATTCCCCAAATCCGGTTGGGCTGGTATTGGTGACAAAGTCTTTCTTTGGTTATTTACTTTCATTGGTGGGGAAATAGTTGATGGTATTAGAAAATTTTCCTCCTGTCCGGCTCTCTCCGAATGATGTGGGGGGACGTCTTCATCGAGCAGATTTATTGTCTCTGTTTGAGCTCTCGTTCGACAATGGTTGATCCTGTTTCCTTGCACCTCCCTGTCACCTCGGCTGCTGAATAGTGGGGTGGTGGGGTTGCCACACTGGGCCTCAACTGCACTATGAGTGAAATCCGCTATTCTTTCTCTTCGTTGCGCCACTGGAGGTAATTCCAGCGGAACTTCGAGCATTTCTGCATCGGAAAGTTCGGTGTCTGTTTGTGGTATTCTCTTTGTTTGTTTAAATTCTTTGAGCGTGTGTGGTGTCGGAAGATTTTGAAAGGTGGATTTGACTGGGTCACATTTTTTTTGTTTCTGAATGGGAGCCCTTTTTAGTTGCTGGGAGCTTTGCTCTAAATGATCCCCCAGTTCCTTTCCACTCTTTCTTAATGTTGCTCTTTTTTTTAATAGCGCCATTGCAATTTCTCTTTTCTGGGCAATGAGCTCGCCAGTTACGGCATTTTGTCTATTTCCCTGGGTTGGGCGATCTGGGGTTGCGTCGGTGAACCCATTCTCAATAACAGGCAAGGAAGCCTGTTGCTGCAAGTCTTGGCTTTGCCACGAGGTGGCGGCGGAGAGAAGCTCCGTAGTGGCGTCGCCTGAGTTTAACACAGGCTGATGTTTGGCAGCAACAGTTTCTGCCTGTGAAAGAACTTGGTGGTCTTGGATATCTGATTTCTCGGCAAAAGTAGCAAGTGGCCCAATCACCCACACTGATGGGGCAAGAGGGACGTGGGAGCCACAAGCAAACGCTGCCACCGGCGCGGCGACACGCAAGCTGAGATCAGCCGCGCGTGGTCCTACGACTCCGCTTGGCTCACTCTCACTCGCCGCAGCGGAGGCCTGTGGGGTGCCGACGGGCGATGGCGGCGGGCTCGTACTGAGCAGGGGCCTCCCAACGTCCAACCTTGGGTCTGTTCCAGTGAACACGGCCTCGGATTGGGGAGGTAGCGGTGCCGGATACGATGTTTCACAGGACACATTAATAGAATCCTCCACCGAGCTTTCACTCGTTGCGTTCTCCAAAGTACCGTAGGAAATGTCGTTTGATGTTTTCTGAGCGGTCCAAGGGCTTACAGCCTTACAGGACGCTTTCTCAAGAGGGTTCTCGAGGTGGCTAAAGTTCGTTTGCATGGGGGGCACTGAGGGTCCTGAAGGTAGCGCTTTTTTCACTGGCATAGTGCCAGAGTTAGCGTTAATTTCACGGTTTTTCTTTGCCGTGTAATTTTTACGGGATTCTTTCTGCTTCTCAGGGCATAGAAATTTGCTCCTCAGTACCGTACCAAATGGACTTTTTACTTGGTGATACTGTAACACTTTCAGGTCTAGGAAGTAGGGGGTCTGCTTGCAAATCCATGCCTCCTTACCTCTTTACTTCCGTAGACTGCTTCCTTACCATCCACCAAACAGCCGCACAACAGCCGATGGACTTGACTCCACGGGGCTTAACGCCGCGAGGGTGGATGGCTCTGCCTCTTCAATGTGTTCAAAGTCACGAGATACGTCACGTGATTAGCATGGCCACGCCTCCTCCAGGCAGCACACGGGCACATGGGAACCAGCAAGTGCTCCTTCCTTGCTCGCAGTGCTGGTGCTGGAGTGCACAGAAATAGACGTTTCTTCGTAAGCACAAAACTACTGCTTTGATGCAGCAACAGACGCCCCTCGGGCGGATGGCTCTGCCTCTTCAAGGTGTTCAAAGTCACGTGATACGTCACGTGATTAACATGGCCACGCCTCCTCCAGGCAGCACACGGGCACACGGGAACCAGCAAGTGTTCCTTCCTTGCTCGCAGTGCTGGTGCTAGTGTGCACAGAAATAGACGTTTCTTCGTAAGCACAAAACTACTGCTTTGATGCAGCAACAGACGCCCCTCGGGCGGATGGCTCTGCCTCTTCAAGGTGTTCAAAGTCACGTGGTACGTCACGTGATTAGCACGGCCACACCTCCTCCAGGCAGCACACGGGCACACGGGAACCAGCAAGTGCTCCTTCCTTGCTCGCAGTGCTGGTGTGCACAGAAATAGACGTTTCTTCGTAAGCACAAAACTACTGCTTTGATGCAGCAACAGACGCCCCTCGGGCGGATGGCTCTGCCTCTTCAAGGTGTTCAAAGTCACGTGATACGTCACGTGATTAGCACGGCCACGCCTCCTCCAGGCAGCACACGGGCACACGGGAACCAGCAAGTGCTCCTTCCTTGCTCGCAGTGCTGGTGTGCACAGAAATAGATGTTTCTTCGTAAGCACAAAACTACTGCTTTGATGCGAGAACACAGCGTTTCTGTTTTTCATGGGCAAGCTGCGCGTAGGAGACTGGCACATACCAGACCTCACTATCTCTTAGTTTCGATTCTCGCTCTAGAGGTCAGCCCGCTCTCTGGGGCCTCACTGGGCCCAGAAAGGGAGGCCGTAAAGAGGATCATAATTCAACTCTTTAAATGCTAGTTTCGTACATTGCTATTCTTTCAGGAGACTTGCTGGCATTCGTGTACTGATTAAATGCCTTGCTCCCTGTCTTCAAGGATATGTGAGGGAGGGAATCGGGCATTTCTGTCTGGCTCTCCAGTGTAATGTTTCAACATGTTTCTTAGCCTTGGATCATTGAAGCAAAATAATATCTACAGCAAAGCAGTTTTACATGAGGCAAAGTGGCAACGTTAGAGAGAGCAGAGAGAGAAAACAAAATGGCGATTCTGGTCATCTTAAAATGGCTTCACTCTAGTTGAACTAATAGCTACGTAATAACTAATGAATATATATTCTTAACACTGTAAATGAGGCGGTTGGTCTTCGGCCAACCAATTATCATTCATTTCCGGACCCTCAAGGGGTGTTTGGTTTTTCTGGACTTACAAACCCTCCTTTTGGCCGTAAGCCAAACGTCTCATCCATACATTGCATCTTCCTCCGACCAAGTATTTGTATCAGATTCGGAATCTGATTCAAATTCGGACTCATGCACACTTGTCTCCTCGTTCTTATTATCAATATCAATTGCCATGAATTCTTTAATGGTTTCAGATTCGTTACTATGGCGAGTGCTTGATTTAGTAATGTTTTTTCGTTTCATTATTTGTACACACTCTTCGCTAATTTCAGTACATACTATGGGGAGACAATGTATGCAACAACAACATGTCACGAATATTCCAAGGATTGCTACTAGGATTGCAAATAGCTTCCATCCCCAGGATCGCAACACTTCCCAGAACCAGGAGCTTATGTTCAATTCCCAGCCACCTTCAGGGGGGTGGAGATCAGAGTTTAACACATGCAATTTTCTTATCGCCTCAAAAATCATGGGGGAGGAGTCACTTACAAATACGCAACACGCTGATCCCACGATTTTGCAAACACTGCCGCGATCAACTAAGATTATATCAAGGGCCATTCTGTTTTGCAGTGACATTAATCTAATTCCTTTTTCCTCGAGAGTCATATTATATATCAGTGGTTCCATTTATTGTTTCTTCCAATATCCTAGACAGTCGTCTTATGTTATAAGAGTTTATCGCCTGACCCCAAAATGGTATGAATGATTTTGCTATGTCCCCTACAATCAACCTGTCTTCAATATTGCGGTGAGGTCGTGACCTGGTCAATTTGGTTATGTCTGATGTTTTTAAAAGAAACACCCCAGGAAACAGAAATCCCAAATAACACGTACCTCCCCAGTTCCTAGGTAACCAAGGATATGCTATATTCCTGCATCTGGTAAATGTTCCTACCTGGAAAGAACCCTTTTTCTTTAAACAGAATGGGACAGAATGAGGGTTATAATTCACTGTATATGAAGGTGGTTCTGCATCCTTATTCCCCTGTGGGTTCATGTGGAACGTGATCACAGAAGTTTTATAGGGTACAGACAATCTATCCTGTGGCATTATTGCTGGTGTAATTAATCGTGTTTTTTGGAACATGGAGCAACCCACCGTTTTCATAATCACTTCCTCGAATTCATTCATATTTGTTTTATCTAGTTGACCAGTTTCACTTTCATTCCATTTCCCATAATATAGGGCACTCAGAGAAGCATAACATGCAGAAGTTAAGGGCAGGGGCTGTACATACCATCCTATTCCCTGACCACCATATTGCGGCAGGTGGGCACAAACCCAACAATTATTTTTTCTTAGGATTGAGTGTGTCATATTCATTATTAACAGCAATGTGTTATTCCCATATCCTTCCCTATGTTTCTCTTCCATTGGGGACAAGGTATAGGAAATCACATGGACTGGGCTTTCCGTTGTGGAAATGTTCATAATAGGCAAAAGTACTTCAAGAGGGTGCATTTCTTCTAGGTACCATAATACTGATATGGTCAATATTGGGGATAATATACTCATTATACACATTATTATGGTTAGACCCAACATACAATTCTTTTGCCCATGTCCTTTTTTTATCATACTATGTACTACGTTTAATTCTCTATCAGCATTGGTGGAAGAGGGGGCATATGCTGGTTCCGACATTTCTTCTCTTCCTTCTTCTTCTGCTGTGCTCGCCGTGAATATCTCTTGTTCATGTGCTTCCCAGGATGTTGACAGAGTTCAATCAATGTCTACAATCTTTTATGCCAGTTTGCTATCTGCCTGGATTGCTTTTTCATTTGGCAAGGCCTTCGTGCATTTTCACATTGCCCTATAGTTTCAGAGCAGCTGCCTTTGTACCACGTGCGCCCCGCTTGTTCACTCGGGTTCCTGACACATGGATTTAGCACCGAGGAGTTGCGTTTCGTGAGCTGTCTAACTTGCACAACTCTTACGCCACCCTCCTCTAGGCCTCCGGTTCCCACTTCATCCAAAAATAGGAAACAGAAGCAAGAAATTCACCAAGAGATGAAAATGTGATCACTCCTTCTTTCTGCTGCGCAGGTTGTACCGATTTGCTCCTGGTACCGTGTGATTAACAAATAGTGCGGGTGCACTTCCGGTCTCGAGCTTGGAGTCAGCCTGGGGCACAATGGTAGAAGATGATGGGTTCCCAGGTGACAATGCAGGCTGTGGCGCAACAGAAGATGGTGGGCGGCACAGAGGTATGCGCTTGATGTCGGTCAGCAGAGATGCAGAATCTGCTGGACAACGTTGAGGCACTCTGTGCTCTTCCGTTTTTATGGCAATCTCATCAGGCTTTGTTTCAGGATCAGGCAGTTTCTGTGGCAAGGGACTGGCAATGGCATTTTCCGTTTCTGGAACCGCTGCTATCTCTGTCTGGTCTTTGTCTCGATCAGTTGACGTGTCGAATGGCGATGGGACTTTCTTGGCATGCGTGGCATGAATCCACGCCTTGCGTCCATCCACGCGTATCGCTGTCTGCGTGGTCAGGAGTATTTGATACGGCCCACGCCACCTGGGTGCTATTGATGTTTTCTGTTCGTAATTTCGGATTAATACCCAGGTTCCTGGCTCCAATGCATGTCCTGGGCCAGTATACCGCACCGGTAATGCCTCCTGCACCTGCTGATGAATCAAACGCAGTTTTTTTACTAACAAATTACAATAAATGCTGAGTACAGGCTATTCTACTTCTCTCATTCTTTAAGGCTGAGGTGTGCACCACACATTCGCCGGTATCCCCATTATGATTTCATAGGGGGAGAGCCCAGTTCTGGCCTGCAATGACGTTCGCATACACAGTAACACTATTGGTAATGCATCTACCCAACTTAGTTTGCTGCCTGCGCAGATCTTACTGATTTTGGACTACAAGATTCCGTTATGCCGTTCAATAAGACTGGCTGAACTCGGATGTCTCGAACAATGGAATCGTTTATCGATCTGTAATCCTGCACAAATCTGCAGTATCACTGCACCTACAAAGTGCGGACCATTGTCCGACCATATGACACGGGGCAGACCAAAGCGAGAGAAATACTCTTTTAGCATTACTTTCGCCGTGCTCATAGCTGTGCAATCTTTCAAGGGATATGCTTCCACTCACTTGCTGAATGCACATATGATCACCAAAACATTCTTCAGATTTTGGCATCTCTCTATTTCTATGAAGTCAAAGTCAATCACTTCGAATGGCATAGAGGGAGGTCCAAAACTTCCTGTTGGAGTCACCGTTCCCTTTCCCATATTGTGCTGTAGGCATGTAATGCAGTTTTGTACTAGCCCTTCGGCATTCTTTTTTATGAGTGGATTTTCCCAGACAGTGGCTAAATGTTGGACTATTTTCTTCGCACAGATGTGTGTTGGACTGTGAGCCATTGTAACCATTGCATTTACATAAGCACTTGGCAACATCCAATTCCCGCTTTTCTTGTCCACCCAAAAACCCTCCAAATCCAGTTCTGCAGAGCCCATGGCCCATCCCTGTATTTCGTAGGCGGTAGCTTCCGCTTGCATTTCTTTAACAGTCACAATTCCATGTTCTATCATGTAGGACACTTCCTCCGATTGTACTGTCAACATTTTTGTACTCAAATCAGTGGCAGTCTGTTTCGTAATCTTGTCTGCAAATGCGTTTCCTTCTCCCACTTTACATGTCACCTTTTTATGCACCTTGCATTTCACTATTGCCAGGTGCTTTGGGCACGTAAGTGCAGACAGTAATTGCACAATCAGAGGGCCATGTTGAATTCTAGCCCCATGGGATGTTAAGAAACCTCTCTCGGCCCATAATCAGCCAAAGTTATGAACTACGCCAAAGGCGTACTGGCTATCAGGATAGATATTCACGCTCAAGTTCTCTGAAATTTCACAAGCTCTTGTTAAAGCAATTATCTCTGCTGCTTGGGCAGAGTTATAAGGAATTCTTTTACTCTCCACAACGCTTTTTAATGTCGTAACAGCATATGCGGCAGTTGATATGCCGTCAGGTAGTTTAAAACAGGAGCCGTCACAAAACAATTCCCCTTCTGGTTCTTTTAGTGGTGTGTCACTCAAATCAATTCTCCCTTTATGTTTCTTCCTCAGTAACCATTAGGAAATCCTGGGGAGGCAATTCAATCCCACCACTGTTTTCCCCGGGCATTGGCATTAATTCTGCTGGATTCAAAACGCTACACCTCATAATTTGGATGTGGGGCACGAACAATACAATTTCATATCTAGTCAATCTAGCAGAGGTGAGGTGTTGCGTCTGCGTTCTATTGAGTACAACATCTATGGCATGTGGCACCATCAAAATTAAGGTGTGCCCCAAGGCCATCCTTTCTGTTTGTTTCACTGACGCAGCAGCCGCTGCAACAGCTCGCAAACATCGTGGTAGTGCGCGCGCTACAGGGTCCAACGCAGAAGAAAAATAGCCGCACGGCCTATTTCTTCCATCTTGTTCCTGTGTTAAGACAGACAACGCGCATCCTTCGTTCTCATGCACAAATAGCCTAAAAACCTTTTCATAATTCGGTGTGCCCAAAACTGGAGCAGAACTCAAAATGGTTTTTAGCGAATCAAATGCTTTCTGACATTCTTCATTCCACTGCAAAGGCATCACAGCATCCTTTTTTGTTAATTCCACCATTGGTTTCACAATTAAAGCGAAGTTTATAATCCATTGACGGCAATAAGAAGCCATCCCTATTATCGCTCTCACACCTTTCTGTGTTGTTGGAATAGGCATACCAGAAATACTCTTTATCCTCTCTGGCGTTAATCTTCTCCCTTCCTTTGAAAGTAGGTAACCCCAATAAGCTACTTCTTTCTGACAGTACTGGAATTTCTTTAAGCTCGCTTTATGGCCATGCGTAGCTAGATGAGTCAATAATAGAACAGTACCTTCTTTACATATCTCCTCCGTGTCAGCAGCGATTAGTAAATCGTCAATGTATTGTAGCAACATACAGGGCCTCATTACGACCCTGGCGCTAAGTGAAAAACGATGGCGGTAAATGGTTACCGCCATCGTTTTCCGCCAGGTCCGATCATGACCCGTGACCGTTAACTACGATGCCATTAGCGGCATCGTAGTTAACGCTGCCGCTAACTGCGCTAAGGGTGCGCGCACGCGACCGCCCACACCGTACTTAGCGCCATGGCGGAAAGGTACGCAAATGCCGACCCAAGGGGACATGCACCTAACGCCATCACCCAGCCCGTTAAGTACCTTACCGCCATGGTGCAAATAACGCCATCGCGAACCAACCGTAAAGGGCCATGTTAAGTGAATGCAGCTGCCACAGGTGCACAGAAACAGCACAGGTGAAGGCAATACAGACTCAGGGAAGTACAAAAAGAGCACACCCCACCCCTTCCCACACCCAGTCACACTCCACAATGATACCAATACGACTAGCAATGTTGGGGCTGGAGGACCTGATAGCAATGCATGTGCTACAACAGCAACAACAACAACAGGCAGCACAGAGGAGACGCAGGAGGAGAAGGAGGGCAAGGCAGGCCCAGCAAGCCCCACCAGCACAGCCAGTGCCACCACGCAGGCAGCCCCCAATCCCACGCATCAGAGCCAATCCATTCAACCTCACTGCTGAGCAGATCCACACCCTGTACCGTTTGGACCGGGACACCATCACCGCCATCGTAGACATGACACACAACGACATCGTCAGCATGATAGAAAGTCCAACCGCCATCCCCCCCCTCCTGAAGGTAGTGTCTGTACTCCACTTCCTGGCCACAGGCACCTACCAGCACACAGTGGGGCACCTGCATGGCATTTCACAACCATTATTCTCACGAACACTCATCCAAGTGCTCGATGCCCTCCTCAAGTACACAGACGACCACATCTCATTACCACGGACTGCCCAGGACATTGCAAACACCAAAGTGGGTTTCCATGCACTAGCCGGCATACCCGGTTGCATTGCTGCCATCGACTGCACCCATGTGGAATTGGTGGTTCCACGTGCCATGGAGGTACCGTACCGCAACCGGAAACAGTTCCACTCAATCAACGTGCAAATGGTCTGTGACTCCAACAAGATCATCACACATTGTTGTGCCCGATTCCCCGGATCAACCCATGATTCAATGGTCCTGAGGAACTCCACAATACCACGCTACATGAAGCGACATGCAGGCCCAAGATCCCGGCTACTCGGTGAGTCCAATGTCATGGAAGTGGGCAGGTGAATGACGTACCGATGCATACTCCACCTGGCAGAAAGGGGGGGGGGGATGATGCATACTCCACCTGGCAGAAAGGGGGGGATGATGCATACTCCACCTGGCAGAAAGGGGGGGGGATGATGCATACTCCACCTGGCAGAAAGGGGGGGGGATGATGCATACACCACCTGGCAGAAAGGGGGGGGGGATGATGCATACGCCACCTGGCTGTGAGTAACACAGAGAACGGAGACAGAGGATGGGCACTCACAATGCACACAACCCCTCTGCATACATTGGGTGATGGCATGCAAAACAGGCCATGGGAGCCATGAGCATATACTGGTTGCATTGTGTGAATCAATTAGTGCATGTAGAAGAGAGCCAAAGTAACAGTTGGATGCGAGCCATGGTGGAACATCATGTTCCTGATCAGACAACATGACTGACACATACATTCTCGCCTACATACAGGTGATGCAGGCTATCCCCTGAAGAGGTGGCTCCTTACACCAGTCCGGAACCCGCAGAACCAGCACGAGGAGGACTTCAACCGTGCACATACACGTACTCGTGTGGTCATAGAGCAGACATTCGGCCTATTGAAGGCACGGTTCCGAAGCCTCAGCAGGTCTGGTGGGGCACTCCTGTATGGCCATGAGAAGGTGGCAAAGATCGTCATGGCATGTGTCATGCTACACAATATGTGCGTCAGACGGAATGTGCCCCTGCCCCCTGACGCAGAACTGCAACCACCTGACGATGAGGATGAGGAGGGTGCAGATGGGGCGGCACCCCATGGAGGAGGCGATGCACAGGAGGGGCGTGCAATGCGCCAAAGTATCATCGACCCCTGCTTCTAGCACACACGGCTGGTGTTTTTCACATGGAGACTGCACTTGGGGCACTGTGTGTCTCTGGGACATGCACACTGTGGACTGTACACCAATAAAGCACACATACGCAATGAAAATGTCCACACATAACTTTTTTGGAAAGAAAAAAGTGTATTGAAACCATGAAATGTCGTGTCACACCACTCCCACCTCCCCCCTGCACACCCCAACACACCCCCTCCCACCTCCCCCCTGCACACCCCAACACACCCCCTCCCACCTCCCCCCTGCACACCCCAACACGCCCCCTCCCACCTCCCCCCTGCACACCCCAACACACCCCCTCCCACCTCCCCCCTGCACACCCCAACACACCCCATGTAGGTGTCAACAGATGCCTGTGACAGTGGCCACAGGCTGTTACAAGCCCCCTCTCCCGGCCCCCGGGGCACCCCTGGCTGTGGAGCGCAGGTTACGTCCGGAACGTCGCACGGGGCTGCTCTGTGCAGAACTGGCAGTGGAGGATGTCCCTGGCTGCCCCTGTGCATGCACGTCCTGTAGGGTGTGGGTGTGCTCAGTGAGCGCACGACGCAAGCCGGCAAGTTCAGCACAGATGTCCCTGGACATGGCCTGCATGGCATCCCTCAGGGTGGCAGTGCTCTGCGCTACTTCGGCCCTTAGGGTCTCCGTGGCCTGTTCAATGGCAGACCTAGCCCCCACACATTCCGCGGCATGCTCATTCAGCATCGTGGACAGTTGATGCTGCCGTACTGTGATGTCCTCGAGGGACTGCTGGCCCTGCTGGCCCATGGCCAGTGCTGGTGGAGTGATGGAGGGGCTGCTCCCCTCCTGTGGAGTGTGGACAGGGCATGGGGTGGAAGGCCACTCCTCTACCTCTGTGTGCCCCTGTGTGTGATCCTCATGGGGGCTGGCGTCTGAGAAACAGGGGGAATGTAGTAGGTCAGTGGGGCTTCTGACCTCGTGCTCCATGTCTGAGTCTGAACATGCAGCTGTTGCAGCTGTCTCACCGATGTTGCTGCTGGCCGCTGACCCTGTGCCTTCTGTGGCAGGCAATGTCGGTGGAGGTGGAGCAGCTGCTGCTGGCCTGCTGCCTACAGGGGTGCTTGCCGGTGGGACGTCCGGTATGCTTGCAGTGGGACCTGCTTGTTGTGGGGTCTGCCTCACTGCAGCTGAGGTTGAGGGTGCAGGGACGTTATTGATGGCCTTCTTGGCTCTCTTCGGCGCAGGGGTGTCCTGGTCCTCTGGGTGTGAATCTGTGCCTGTGGTGGAGCAAAGGAGGGAGGGCGTTATTGATGGGTCTGCGGACTTTGGAATGACAATGATTGACATTATTCTGGCCAGTGGATGAGGCAGATTTCAGGCAGTGCCATGCAGGTTGTCTCCTTTTAGTGTGGGATGTGGATGCAGGTATGCGGGTGCCAGCAGTGTATACAGGGTGGTGCTCGCATGTGGCTATGGGCAGTGTTGATATGTGTTGCATTTACACTCTAGGGCAACCTTGTGCTACACATGAATGGACTGCAGTGACTATGGCATGTCTTGTTTGAGGCACCTACCTTCATCGCCTGATGTCGGAGCTCCCCTTTCCACCCCTCCGACGCCTTCAATGGATTCCATGCCAATCGTGGTTGCACAGATCTCCTCCCACGGTTGGAGTTTTAGGGGGGATTCCGACCCTCCACCGGTACCCAGGGCAAGGTTGCGGTTTGCAGAGATGACGGCTCTGACCCGTATGCATAGGTCATCCCAGCGCTTCCTGCACTGCTGTGGGGTGCGGGGTACGGTCCCCACCGCGCTGACGCGCTCAGCCACCAGGGCCCAGATGGCCTTCTTTTTCCCTATCGCTGTCCTGGTCATTTCCGGGGAGAAAACGACACCTGCGTTGTCTTGCAGGGTCTCCGCAAGCATGCAGAGTTCCTCCCGGCTGAATCTCTCCTGGCGCTGGCGGTCACATGCCTTTTTCACAGCTTTAGGCATTTTCGGGTACTTGGATGGGTGGGCGATTGGTTGGGACAGGTGTCAGGGTTGGGTCTGGTGTTGTTCGGTAGGATGGCAATGGATTGTGTTTTTAAAGATGGGCGATGGGCTGTTTCCCGTTCCGGCGCGATGACGCTATTTCCGGTTCTGCTTTTTACGGCCGCCGCTAATTACGGTGGCCGCTAATTACAGTGGCCGCTAATTACGGTGGCCGCAAATTACGGTGGCCGCTACTTACGGTGGCGGAAGTGCACCTTGCTCGCTTTACGATGCCGGTAGGGGCCTTTTGCGCCATGGCGTTAATTGCATTACCGCCATGGCGTAATGCTCGTGCGCGATGGGTCGTAATGTGGCGCTCTTTACGCCATCGGCCCACGGCGTAAACGCTCATTACGCCATGGCGGTAATGACGGACGATTACCGCCTGGGTCGTAATGAGGCCTACAGTCTGCTGGACAACGTTGAGGCACTCTGTGCTCTTCCGTTTTTATGGCAATCTCATCAGGCTTTGTTTCAGGATCAGGCAGTTTTTGTGGCAAGGGACTGGCAATGGCATTTTCCGTTTCTGGAACCGCTGCTATCTCTTTCTGGTCTTTGTCTCGATCAGTTGACGTGTCGAATGGCGATGGGACTTTCTTGGCATGCGTGGCATGAATCCACGCCTTGCGTCCATCCACGCGTATCGCTGTCTGCGTGGTCAGGAGTATTTGATACGGCCCACGCCACCTGGGTGCTATTGATGTTTTCCGTTCGTAATTTCAGATTAATACCCAGGATCCTGGCTCCAATGCATGTCCTGAGCCAGTATACCGCACCGGTAATGCCTCCTGCACCTGCTGATGAATCAAACGCAGTTTTTTTACTAACAAATTACAATAAATGCTGAGTACAGGCTATTCTACTTCTCTCATTCTTTAAGGCTGAGGTGTGCACCACACATTCGCCGGTCTCCCCATTATGATTTCATAGGGGGAGAGCCCAGTTCTGGCCTGCAATGACGTTCGCATACACAGTAACACTATTGGTAATGCATCTACCCAACTTAGTTTGCTGCCTGCGCAGATCTTACTGATTTTGGACTTCAAGATTCCGTTATGCCGTTCAATAAGACTGGCCGAACTCGGATGTCTCGAACAATGGAATCGTTTATCGATCTGTAATCCTGCACAAATCTGCAGTATCACTGCACCTTCAAAATGCGGACCATTGTCCGACCATATGACACGGGGCAGACCAAAGCGAGAGAAATACTCTTTTAGCATTACTTTCGCCGTGCTCATAGCTGTGCAATCTTTCAAGGGATATGCTTCCACTCACTTGCTGAATGCACATATGATCACCAAAACATACTTCAGATTTTGGCATCTCTCTATTTCTATGAAGTCAAAGTCAATCACTTCGAATGGCATAGAGGGAGGTCCAAAACCTCCTGTTGGAGTCACCGTTCCCTTTCCCATATTGTGCTGTAGGCATGTAATGCAGTTTTGTACTAGTCCTTTGGCATTCTTTTTTATGAGTGGATTTTCCCAGACAGTGGCTAAATGTTGGACTATTTTCTTCGCACAGATGTGTGTTGGACTGTGAGCCATTGGAAACATTGCATTTACATAAGCATTTGGCAACATCCAATTCCCGCTTTTCTTGTCCACCCAAAAACCCTCCAAATCCAGTTCTGCAGAGCCCATGGCCCATCCCTGTATTTCGTAGGCGGTAGCTTCCGCTTGCATTTCTTTAACAGTCACAATTCCATGTTCTATCATGTAGGACACTTCCTCCGATTGTACTGTCAACATTTTTGTACTCAAATCAGTGGCAGTCTGTTTCGTAATCTTGTCTGCAAATGCGTTTCCTTCTCCCACTTTACATGTCACCTTTTTATGCACCTTGCATTTCACTATTGCCAGGTGCTTTGGGCACGTAAGTGCAGACAGTAATTGCACAATCAGAGGGCCATGTTGAATTCTAGCCCCATGGGATGTTAAGAAACCTCTCTCGGCCCATAATCGGCCAAAGTTATGAACTACGCCAAAGGCGTACTGGCTATCAGGATAGATATTCACGCTCAAGTTCTCCGAAATTTCACAAGCTCTTGTTAAAGCAATTATCTCTGCTGCTTGGGCAGAGTTATAAGGAATTCTTTTACTCTCCACAACGCTTTTTAATGTCGTAACAGCATATGCGGCAGTTGATGTGCCATCAGGTAGTTTTAAACAGGAGCCGTCACAAAACAATTCCCCTTCTGGTTGTTTTAGTGGTGTGTCACTCAAATCAATTCTCCCTTTATGTTTCTTCCTCAGTAACCATTAGGAAATCCTGGGGAGGCAATTCAATCCCACCACTGTTTTCCCCGGGCATTGGCATTAATTCTGCTGGATTCAAAACGCTACACCTCATAATTTGGATGTGGGGCACGAACAATACAATTTCATATCTAGTCAATCTAGCAGAGGTGAGGTGTTGCGTCTGCGTTCTATTGAGTACAACATCTATGGCATGTGGCACCATCAAAATTAAGGTGTGCCCCAAGGCCATCCTTTCTGTTTGTTTCACTGACGCAGCAGCCGCTGCAACAGCTCGCAAACATCGTGGTAGTGCGCGCGCTACAGGGTCCAACGCAGAAGAAAAATAGCCGCACGGCCTATTTCTTCCACCTTGTTCCTGTGTTAAGACAGACAACGCGCATCCTTCGTTCTCATGCACAAATAGCCTAAAAACCTTTTCATAATTCGGTGTGCCCAAAACTGGAGCAGAACTCAAAATGGTTTTTAGCGAATCAAATGCTTTCTGACATTCTTCATTCCACTGCAAAGGCATCACAGCATCCTTTTTTGTTAATTCCACCATTGGTTTCACAATTAAAGCGAAGTTTATAATCCATTGACGGCAATAAGAAGCCATCCCTATTATCGCTCTCACACCTTTCTGTGTTGTTGGAATAGGCATACCAGAAATACTCTTTATCCTCTCTGGCGTTAATCTTCTCCCTTCCTTTGAAAGTAGGTAACCCCAATAAGCTACTTCTTTCTGACAGTACTGGAATTTCTTTAAGCTCGCTTTATGGCCATGCGTAGCTAGATGAGTCAATAATAGAACAGTACCTTCTTTACATATCTCCTCCGTGTCAGCAGCGATTAGTAAATCGTCAATGTATTGTAGCAACATACAGGGCCTCATTACGACCCTGGCGCTAAGTGAAAAACGATGGCGGTAAATGGTTACCGCCATCGTTTTCCGCCAGGTCCGATCATGACCCGTGACCGTTAACTACGATGCCATTAGCGGCATCGTAGTTAACGCTGCCGCTAACTGCGCTAAGGGTGCGCGCACGCGACGGCCCACACCATACTTAGCGCCATGGCGGAAAGGTACGCAAATGCCGACCCAAGCGGACATGCACCTAACGCCATCACCCAGCCCGTTAAGTACCTTACCGCCATGGTGCAAATAACGCCATCGCGAACCAACCGTAAAGGGCCATGTTAAGTGAATGCAGCTGCCACAGGTGCACAGAAACAGCACAGGTGAAGGCAATACAGACTCAGGGAAGTACAAAAAGAGCACACCCCACCCCTTCCCACACCCAGTCACACTCCACAATGATACCAATACGACTAGCAATGTTGGGGCTGGAGGACCTGATAGCAATGCATGTGCTACAACAGCAACAACAACAACAGGCAGCACAGAGGAGACGCAGGAGGAGAAGGAGGGCAAGGCAGGCCCAGCAAGCCCCACCAGCACAGCCAGTGCCACCACGCAGGCAGCCCCCAATCCCACGCATCAGAGCCAATCCATTCAACCTCACTGCTGAGCAGATCCACACCCTGTACCGTTTGGACCGGGACACCATCACCGCCATCGTAGACATGACACACAACGACATCGTCAGCATGATAGAAAGTCCAACCGCCATCCCCCCCCTCCTGAAGGTAGTGTCTGTACTCCACTTCCTGGCCACAGGCACCTACCAGCACACAGTGGGGCACCTGCATGGCATTTCACAACCATTATTCTCACGAACACTCATCCAAGTGCTCGATGCCCTCCTCAAGCACACAGACGACCACATCTCATTACCACGGACTGCCCAGGACATTGCAAACACCAAAGTGGGTTTCCATGCACTAGCCGGCATACCCGGTTGCATTGGTGCCATCGACTGCACCCATGTGGAATTGGTGGTTCCACGTGCCATGGAGGTACCGTACCGCAACCGGAAACAGTTCCACTCAATCAACGTGCAAATGGTCTGTGACTCCAACAAGATCATCACACATTGTTGTGCCCGATTCCCCGGATCAACCCATGATTCAATGGTCCTGAGGAACTCCACAATACCACGCTACATGGAGCGACATGCAGGCCCAAGATCCTGGCTACTCGGTGAGTCCAATGTCATGGAAGTGGGCAGGTGAATGACGTACCGATGCATACTCCACCTGGCAGAAAGGGGGGGGGTGATGCATACTCCACCTGGCAGAAAGGGGGGGGATGATGCATACTCCACCTGGCAGAAAGGGGGGGGGGGATGATGCATACTCCACCTGGCAGAAAGGGGGGGGATGATGCATACACCACCTGGCAGAAAGGGGGGGGGGGATGATGCATACGCCACCTGGCTGTGAGTAACACAGAGAACGGTGACAGAGGATGGGCACTCACAATGCACACAACCCCTCTGCATACATTGGGTGATGGCATGCAAAACAGGCCATGGGAGCCATGAGCATATACTGGTTGCATTGTGTGAATCAATTAGTGCATGTAGAAGAGAGCCAAAGTAACAGTTGGATGCGAGCCATGGTGGAACATCATGTTCCTGATCAGACAACATGACTGACACATACATTCTCGCCTACATACAGGTGATGCAGGCTATCCCCTGAAGAGGTGGCTCCTTACACCAGTCCGGAACCCGCAGAACCAGCATGAGGAGGACTTCAACCGTGCACATACACGTACTCGTGTGGTCATAGAGCAGACATTCGGCCTATTGAAGGCACGGTTCCGAAGCCTCAGCAGGTCTGGTGGGGCACTCCTGTATGGCCATGAGAAGGTGGCAAAGATCGTCATGGCATGTGTCATGCTACACAATATGTGCGTCAGACGGAATGTGCCCCTGCCCCCTGACGCAGAACTGCAACCACCTGACGATGAGGATGAGGAGGGTGCAGATGGGGCGGCACCCCATGGAGGAGGCGATGCACAGGAGGGGCGTGCAATGCGCCAAAGTATCATCGACCCCTGCTTCTAGCACACACGGCTGGTGTTTTTCACATGGAGACTGCACTTGGGGCACTGTGTGTCTCTGGGACATGCACACTGTGGACTGTACACCAATAAAGCACACATACGCAATGAAAATGTCCACACATAACTTTTTTGGAAAGAAAAAAGTGTATTGAAACCATGAAATGTCGTGTCACACCCCCTCCCACCTCCCCCCTGCACACCCCAACACACCCCCTCTCACCTCCCCCCTGCACACCCCAACACACCCCCTCCCACCTCCCCCCTGCACACCCCAACATGCCCCCTCCCACCTCCCCCCTGCACACCCCAACACACCCCCTCCCACCTCCCCCCTGCACACCCCAACACACCCCATGTAGGTGTCAACAGATGCCTGTGACAGTGGCCACAGGCTGTTACAAGCCCCCTCTCCCGGCCCCCGGGGCACCCCTGGCTGTGGAGCGCAGGTTACGTCCGGAACGTCGCACGGGGCTGCTCTGTGCAGAACTGGCAGTGGAGGATGTCCCTGGCTGCCCCTGTGCATGCACGTCCTGTAGGGTGTGGGTGTGCTCAGTGAGCGCACGACGCAAGCCGGCAAGTTCAGCACAGATGTCCCTGGACATGGCCTGCATGGCATCCCTCAGGGTGGCAGTGCTCTGCGCTACTTCGGCCCTTAGGGTCTCCGTGGCCTGTTCAATGGCAGACCTAGCCCCCACACATTCCGCGGCATGCTCATTCAGCATCGTGGACAGTTGATGCTGCCGTACTGTGATGTCCTCGAGGGACTGCTGGCCCTGCTGGCCCATGGCCAGTGCTGGTGGAGTGATGGAGGGGCTGCTCCCCTCCTGTGGAGTGTGGACAGGGCATGGGGTGGAAGGCCACTCCTCTACCTCTGTGTGCCCCTGTGTGTGATCCTCATGGGGGCTGGCGTCTGAGAAACAGGGGGAATGTAGTAGGTCAGTGGGGCTTCTGACCTCGTGCTCCATGTCTGAGTCTGAACATGCAGCTGTTGCAGCTGTCTCACCGATGTTGCTGCTGGCCGCTGACCCCGTGCCTTCTGTGGCAGGCAATGTCGGTGGAGGTGGAGCAGCTGCTGCTGGCCTGCTGCCTACAGGGGTGCTTGCCGGTGGGACGTCCGGTATGCTTGCAGTGGGACCTGCTTGTTGTGGGGTCTGCCTCACTGCAGCTGAGGTTGAGGGTGCAGGGACGTTATTGATGGCCTTCTTGGCTCTCTTCGGCGCAGGGGTGTCCTGGTCCTCTGGGTGTGAATCTGTGCCTGTGGTGGAGCAAAGGAGGGAGGGCGTTATTGATGGGTCTGCGGACTTTGGAATGACAATGATTGACATTATTCTGGTCAGTGGATGAGGCAGATTTCAGGCAGTGCCATGCAGGTTGTCTCCTTTTAGTGTGGGATGTGGATGCAGGTATGCGGGTGCCAGCAGTGTATACAGGGTGGTGCTCGCATGTGGCTATGGGCAGTGTTGATATGTGTTGCATTTACACTCTAGGGCAACCTTGTGCTACACATGAATGGACTGCAGTGACTATGGCATGTCTTGTTTGAGGCACCTACCTTCATCGCCTGATGTCGGAGCTCCCCTTTCCATCCCTCCGACGCCTTCAATGGATTCCATGCCAATCGTGGTTGCACAGATCTCCTCCCACGGTTGGAGTTTTAGGGGGGATTCCGACCCTCCACCGGTACCCAGGGCAAGGTTGCGGTTTGCAGAGATGACGGCTCTGACCCGTATGCGTAGGTCATCCCAGCGCTTCCTGCACTGCTGTGGGGTGCGGGGTACGGTCCCCACCGCGCTGACGCGCTCAGCCACCAGGGCCCAGATGGCCTTCTTTTTCCCTATCGCTGTCCTGGTCATTTCCAGGGAGAAAACGACACCTGCGTTGTCTTGCAGGGTCTCCGCAAGCATGCAGAGTTCCTCCCGGCTGAATCTCTCCTGGCGCTGGCGGTCACATGCCTTTTTCACAGCTTTAGGCATTTTCGGGTACTTGGATGGGTGGGCGATTGGTTGGGACAGGTGTCAGGGTTGGGTCTGGTGTTGTTCGGTAGGATGGCAATGGATTGTGTTTTTAAAGATGGGCGATGGGCTGTTTCCCGTTCCGGCGCGATGACGCTATTTCCGGTTCTGCTTTTTACGGCCGCCGCTAATTACGGTGGCCGCTAATTACGGTGGCCACTAATTACGGTGGCCGCAAATTACGGTGGCCGCTACTTACGGTGGCGGAAGTGCACCTTGCTCGCTTTACGATGCCGGTAGGGGCCTTTTGCGCCATGGCGTTAATTGCATTACCGCCATGGCGTAATGCTCGTGCGCGATGGGTCGTAATGTGGCGCTCTTTACGCCATCGGCCCACGGCGTAAACGCTCATTACGCCATGGCGGTAATGACGGACGATTACCGCCTGGGTCGTAATGAGGCCCACAGTCTGCTGGACAACGTTGAGGCACTCTGCTCTTCCGTTTTTATGGCAATCTCATCAGGCTTTGTTTCAGGATCAGGCAGTTTTTGTGGCAAGGGACTGGCAATGGCATTTTCCGTTTCTGGAACCGCTGCTATCTCTTTCTGGTCTTTGTCTCGATCAGTTGACGTGTCGAATGGCGATGGGACTTTCTTGGCATGCGTGGCATGAATCCACGCCTTGCGTCCATCCACGCGTATCGCTGTCTGCGTGGTCAGGAGTATTTGATACGGCCCACGCCACCTGGGTGCTATTGATGTTTTCCGTTCGTAATTTCGGATTAATACCCAGGATCCTGGCTCCAATGCATGTCCTGAGCCAGTATACCGCACCGGTAATGCCTCCTGCACCTGCTGATGAATCAAACGCAGTTTTTTTACTAACAAATTACAATAAATGCTGAGTACAGGCTATTCTACTTCTCTCATTCTTTAAGGCTGAGGTGTGCACCACACATTCGCCGGTCTCCCCATTATGATTTCATAGGGGGAGAGCCCAGTTCTGGCCTGCAATGACGTTCGCATACACAGTAACACTATTGATAATGCATCTACCCAACTTAGTTTGCTGCCTGCGCAGATCTTACTGATTTTGGACTTCAAGATTCCGTTATGCCGTTCAATAAGACTGGCCGAACTCGGATGTCTCGAACAATGGAATCGTTTATCGATCTGTAATCCTGCACAAATCTGCAGTATCACTGCACCTACAAAGTGCGGACCATTGTCCGACCATATGACACGGGGCAGACCAAAGCGAGAGAAATACTCTTTTAGCATTACTTTCGCCGTGCTCATAGCTGTGCAATCTTTCAAGGGATATGCTTCCACTCACTTGCTGAATGCACATATGATCACCAAAACATACTTCAGATTTTGGCATCTCTCTATTTCTATGAAGTCAAAGTCAATCACTTCGAATGGCATAGAGGGAGGTCCAAAACTTCCTGTTGGAGTCACCGTTCCCTTTCCCATATTGTGCTGTAGGCATGTAATGCAGTTTTGTACTAGCCCTTCGGCATTCTTTTTTATGAGTGGATTTTCCCAGACAGTGGCTAAATGTTGGACTATTTTCTTCGCACAGATGTGTGTTGGACTGTGAGCCATTGTAACCATTGCATTTACATAAGCATTTGGCAACATCCAATTCCCGCTTTTCTTGTCCACCCAAAAACCCTCCAAATCCAGTTCTGCAGAGCCCATGGCCCATCCCTGTATTTCGTAGGCGGTAGCTTCCGCTTGCATTTCTTTAACAGTCACAATTCCATGTTCTATCATGTAGGACACTTCCTCCGATTGTACTGTCAACATTTTTGTACTCAAATCAGTGGCAGTCTGTTTCGTAATCTTGTCTGCAAATGCGTTTCCTTCTCCCACTTTACATGTCACCTTTTTATGCACCTTGCATTTCACTATTGCCAGGTGCTTTGGGCACGTAAGTGCAGACAGTAATTGCACAATCAGAGGGCCATGTTGAATTCTAGCCCCATGGGATGTTAAGAAACCTCTCTCGGCCCATAATCGGCCAAAGTTATGAACTACGCCAAAGGCGTACTGGCTATCAGGATAGATATTCACGCTCAAGTTCTCCGAAATTTCACAAGCTCTTGTTAAAGCAATTATCTCTGCTGCTTGGGCAGAGTTATAAGGAATTCTTTTACTCTCCACAACGCTTTTTAATGTCGTAACAGCATATGCGGCAGTTGATGTGCCGTCAGGTAGATTAAAACAGGAGCCGTCACAAAACAATTCCCCTTCTGGTTCTTTTAGTGGTGTGTCACTCTAATCAATTCTCCCTTTATGTTTCTTCCTCAGTAACCATTAGGAAATCCTGGGGAGGCAATTCAATCCCACCACTGTTTTCCCCGGGCATTGGCATTAATTCTGCTGGATTCAAAACGCTACACCTCATAATTTGGATGTGGGGCACGAACAATACAATTTCATATCTAGTCAATCTAGCAGAGGTGAGGTGTTGCGTCTGCGTTCTATTGAGTACAACATCTATGGCATGTGGCACCATCAAAATTAAGGTGTGCCCAAAGGCCATCCTTTCTGTTTGTTTCACTGACGCAGCAGCCGCTGCAACAGCTCGCAAACATCGTGGTAGTGCGCGCGCTACAGGGTCCAACGCAGAAGAAAAATAGCCGCACGGCCTATTTCTTCCACCTTGTTCCTGTGTTAAGACAGACAACGCGCATCCTTCGTTCTCATGCACAAATAGCCTAAAAACCTTTTCATAATTCGGTGTGCCCAAAACTGGAGCAGAACTCAAAATGGTTTTTAGCGAATCAAATGCTTTCTGACATTCTTCATTCCACTGCAAAGGCATCACAGCATCCTGTTTTGTTAATTCCACCATTGGTTTCACAATTAAAGCGAAGTTTATAATCCATTGACGGCAATAAGAAGCCATCCCTATTATCGCTCTCACACCTTTCTGTGTTGTTGGAATAGGCATACCAGAAATACTCTTTATCCTCTCTGGCGTTAATCTTCTCCCTTCCTTTGAAAGTAGGTAACCCCAATAAGCTACTTCTTTCTGACAGTACTGGAATTTCTTTAAGCTCGCTTTATGGCCATGCGTAGCTAGATGAGTCAATAATAGAACAGTACCTTCTTTACATATCTCCTCCGTGTCAGCAGCGATTAGTAAATCGTCAATGTATTGTAGCAACATACAGTCTGCTGGACAACGTTGAGGCACTCTGTGCTCTTCCGTTTTTATGGCAATCTCATCAGGCTTTGTTTCAGGATCAGGCAGTTTCTGTGGCAAGGGACTGGCAATGGCATTTTCCGTTTCTGGAACCGCTGCTATCTCTTTCTGGTCTTTGTCTCGATCAGTTGACGTGTCGAATGGCGATGGGACTTTCTTGGCATGCGTGGCATGAATCCATGCCTTGCGTCCATCCACGCGTATCGCTGTCTGCGTGGTCAGGAGTATTTGATACGGTCCACGCCACCTGGGTGCTATTGATGTTTTCCGTTCGTAATTTGGGATTAATACCCAGGATCCTGGCTCCAATGCATGTCCTGAGCCAGTATACCGCACCGGTAATGCCTCCTGCACCTGCTGATGAATCAAACGCAGTTTTTTTACTAACAAATTACAATAAATGCTGAGTACAGGCTATTCTACTTCTCTCATTCTTTAAGGCAGAGGTGCGCACCACACATTCGCCGATCTCCCCATTATGATTTCATAGGGGGAGAGCCCAGTTCTGGCCTGCAATGACGTTCGCATACACAGTAACACTATTGGTAATGCATCTACCCAACTTAGTTTGCTGCCTGCGCAGATCTTACTGATTTTGGACTTCAAGATTCCGTTATGCCGTTCAATAAGACTGGCCGAACTCGGATGTCTCGAACAATGGAATCATTTATCGATCTGTAATCCTGCACAAATCTGCAGTATCACTGCACCTACAAAGTGCGGACCATTGTCCGACCATATGACACGGGGCAGACCAAAGCGAGAGAAATACTCTTTTAGCATTACTTTCGCCGTGCTCCTAGCTGTGCAATCTTTCAAGGGATATGCTTCCACTCACTTGCTGAATGCACATATGATCACCAAAAGATACTTCAGATTTTGGCATCTCTCTATTTCTATGAAGTCAAAGTCAATCACTTCGAATGGCATAGAGGGAGGTCCAAAACTTCCTGTTGGAGTCACCGTTCCCTTTCCCATATTGTGCTGTAGGCATGTAATGCAGTTTTGTACTAGCCCTTCGGCATTCTTTTTTATGAGTGGATTTTCCCAGACAGTGGCTAAATGTTGGACTATTTTCTTCGCACAGATGTGTGTTGGACTGTGAGCCATTGTAACCATTGCATTTACATAAGCATTTGGCAACATCCAATTCCCGCTTTTCTTGTCCACCCAAAAACCCTCCAAATCCAGTTCTGCAGAGCCCTTGGCCCATCCCTGTATTTCGTAGGCGGTAGCTTCCGCTTGCATTTCTTTAACAGTCACAATTCCATGTTCTATCATGTAGGACACTTCCTCCGATTGTACTGTCAACATTTTTGTACTCAAATCAGTGGCAGTCTGTTTCGCAATCTTGTCTGCAAATGCGTTTCCTTCTCCCACTTTACATGTCACCTTTTTATGCACCTTGCATTTCACTATTGCCAGGTGCTTTGGGCACGCAAGTGCAGACAGTAATTGCACAATCAGAGGGCCATGTTGAATTCTAGCCCCATGGGATGTTAAGAAACCTCTCTCGGCCCATAATCGGCCAAAGTTATGAACTACGCCAAAGGCGTACTGGCTATCAGGATAGATATTCACGCTCAAGTTCTCCGAAATTTCACAAGCTCTTGTTAAAGCAATTATCTCTGCTGCTTGGGCAGAGTTATAAGGAATTCTTTTACTCTCCACAACGCTTTTTAATGTCGTAACAGCATATGCGGCAGTTGATGTGCCGTCAGGTAGATTAAAACAGGAGCCGTCACAAAACAATTCCCCTTCTGGTTCTTTTAGTGGTGTGTCACTCTAATCAATTCTCCCTTTATGTTTCTTCCTCAGTAACCATTAGGAAATCCTGGGGAGGCAATTCAATCCCACCACTGTTTTCCCCGGGCATTGGCATTAATTCTGCTGGATTCAAAACGCTACACCTCATAATTTGGATGTGGGGCACGAACAATACAATTTCATATCTAGTCAATCTAGCAGAGGTGAGGTGTTGCGTCTGCGTTCTATTGAGTACAACATCTATGGCATGTGGCACCATCAAAATTAAGGTGTGCCCAAAGGCCATCCTTTCTGTTTGTTTCACTGACGCAGCAGCCGCTGCAACAGCTCGCAAACATCGTGGTAGTGCGCGCGCTACAGGGTCCAACGCAGAAGAAAAATAGCCGCACGGCCTATTTCTTCCACCTTGTTCCTGTGTTAAGACAGACAACGCGCATCCTTCGTTCTCATGCACAAATAGCCTAAAAACCTTTTCATAATTCGGTGTGCCCAAAACTGGAGCAGAACTCAAAATGGTTTTTAGCGAATCAAATGCTTTCTGACATTCTTCATTCCACTGCAAAGGCATCACAGCATCCTGTTTTGTTAATTCCACCATTGGTTTCACAATTAAAGCGAAGTTTATAATCCATTGACGGCAATAAGAAGCCATCCCTATTATCGCTCTCACACCTTTCTGTGTTGTTGGAATAGGCATACCAGAAATACTCTTTATCCTCTCTGGCGTTAATCTTCTCCCTTCCTTTGAAAGTAGGTAACCCCAATAAGCTACTTCTTTCTGACAGTACTGGAATTTCTTTAAGCTCGCTTTATGGCCATGCGTAGCTAGATGAGTCAATAATAGAACAGTACCTTCTTTACATATCTCCTCCGTGTCAGCAGCGATTAGTAAATCGTCAATGTATTGTAGCAACATACAGTCTGCTGGACAACGTTGAGGCACTCTGTGCTCTTCCGTTTTTATGGCAATCTCATCAGGCTTTGTTTCAGGATCAGGCAGTTTCTGTGGCAAGGGACTGGCAATGGCATTTTCCGTTTCTGGAACCGCTGCTATCTCTTTCTGGTCTTTGTCTCGATCAGTTGACGTGTCGAATGGCGATGGGACTTTCTTGGCATGCGTGGCATGAATCCATGCCTTGCGTCCATCCACGCGTATCGCTGTCTGCGTGGTCAGGAGTATTTGATACGGTCCACGCCACCTGGGTGCTATTGATGTTTTCCGTTCGTAATTTGGGATTAATACCCAGGATCCTGGCTCCAATGCATGTCCTGAGCCAGTATACCGCACCGGTAATGCCTCCTGCACCTGCTGATGAATCAAACGCAGTTTTTTTACTAACAAATTACAATAAATGCTGAGTACAGGCTATTCTACTTCTCTCATTCTTTAAGGCAGAGGTGCGCACCACACATTCGCCGATCTCCCCATTATGATTTCATAGGGGGAGAGCCCAGTTCTGGCCTGCAATGACGTTCGCATACACAGTAACACTATTGGTAATGCATCTACCCAACTTAGTTTGCTGCCTGCGCAGATCTTACTGATTTTGGACTTCAAGATTCCGTTATGCCGTTCAATAAGACTGGCCGAACTCGGATGTCTCGAACAATGGAATCATTTATCGATCTGTAATCCTGCACAAATCTGCAGTATCACTGCACCTACAAAGTGCGGACCATTGTCCGACCATATGACACGGGGCAGACCAAAGCGAGAGAAATACTCTTTTAGCATTACTTTCGCCGTGCTCCTAGCTGTGCAATCTTTCAAGGGATATGCTTCCACTCACTTGCTGAATGCACATATGATCACCAAAAGATACTTCAGATTTTGGCATCTCTCTATTTCTATGAAGTCAAAGTCAATCACTTCGAATGGCATAGAGGGAGGTCCAAAACTTCCTGTTGGAGTCACCGTTCCCTTTCCCATATTGTGCTGTAGGCATGTAATGCAGTTTTGTACTAGCCCTTCGGCATTCTTTTTTATGAGTGGATTTTCCCAGACAGTGGCTAAATGTTGGACTATTTTCTTCGCACAGATGTGTGTTGGACTGTGAGCCATTGTAACCATTGCATTTACATAAGCATTTGGCAACATCCAATTCCCGCTTTTCTTGTCCACCCAAAAACCCTCCAAATCCAGTTCTGCAGAGCCCTTGGCCCATCCCTGTATTTCGTAGGCGGTAGCTTCCGCTTGCATTTCTTTAACAGTCACAATTCCATGTTCTATCATGTAGGACACTTCCTCCGATTGTACTGTCAACATTTTTGTACTCAAATCAGTGGCAGTCTGTTTCGCAATCTTGTCTGCAAATGCGTTTCCTTCTCCCACTTTACATGTCACCTTTTTATGCACCTTGCATTTCACTATTGCCAGGTGCTTTGGGCACGCAAGTGCAGACAGTAATTGCACAATCAGAGGGCCATGTTGAATTCTAGCCCCATGGGATGTTAAGAAACCTCTCTCGGCCCATAATCGGCCAAAGTTATGAACTACTCCAAAGGCGTACTGGCTATCAGTATAGATATTCACGCTCAAGTTCTCCGAAATTTCACAAGCTCTTGTTAAAGCAATTATCTCTGCTGCTTGGGCAGAGTTATAAGGAATTATTTTACTCTCCACAACGCTTTTTAATGTCGTAACAGCATATGCGGCAGTTGATGTGCCGTCAGGTAGTTTAAAACAGGAGCCGTCACAAAACAATTCCCCTTCTGGTTCTTTTAGTGGTGTGTCACTCAAATCAATTCTCCCTTTATGTTTCTTCCTCAGTAACCATTAGGAAATCATGGGGAGGCAATTCAATCCCACCACTGTTTTCCCCGGGCATTGGCATTAATTCTGCTGGATTCAAAACGCTACACCTCATAATTTGGATGTGGGGCACGAACAATACAATTTCATATCTAGTCAATCTAGCAGAGGTGAGGTGTTGCGTCTGCGTTCTATTGAGTACAACATCTATGGCATGTGGCACCATCAAAATTAAGGTGTGCCCCAAGGCCATCCTTTCTGTTTGTTTCACTGATGCAGCAGCCGCTGCAACAGCTCGCAAACATCGTGGTAGTGCGCGCGCTACAGGGTCCAACGCAGAAGAAAAATAGCCGCACGGCCTATTTCTTCCACCTTGTTCCTGTGTTAAGACAGACAACGCGCATCCTTCGTTCTCATGCACAAATAGCCTAAAAACCTTTTCATAATTCGGTGTGCCCAAAACTGGAGCAGAACTCAAAATGGTTTTTAGCGAATCAAATGCTTTCTGACATTCTTCATTCCACTGCAAAGGCATCACAGCATCCTTTTTTGTTAATTCCACCATTGGTTTCACAATTAAAGCGAAGTTTATAATCCATTGACGGCAATAAGAAGCCATCCCTATTATCGCTCTCACACCTTTCTGTGTTGTTGGAATAGGCATACCAGAAATACTCTTTATCCTCTCTGGCGTTAATCTTCTCCCTTCCTTTGAAAGTAGGTAACCCCAATAAGCTACTTCTTTCTGACAGTACTGGAATTTCTTTAAGCTCGCTTTATGGCCATGCGTAGCTAGATGAGTCAATAATAGAACAGTACCTTCTTTACATATCTCCTCCGTGTCAGCAGCGATTAGTAAATCGTCAATGTATTGTAGCAACATACAGGGCCTCATTACGACCCTGGCGCTAAGTGAAAAACGATGGCGGTAAATGGTTACCGCCATCGTTTTCCGCCAGGTCCGATCATGACCTGTGACCGTTAACTACGATGCCATTAGCGGCATCGTAGTTAACGCTGCCGCTAACTGCGCTAAGGGTGCGCGCACGCGACGGCCCACACCATACTTAGCGCCATGGCGGAAAGGTACGCAAATGCCGACCCAAGCGGACATGCACCTAACGCCATCACCCAGCCCGTTAAGTACCTTACCGCCATGGTGCAAATAACGCCATCGCGAACCAACCGTAAAGGGCCATGTTAAGTGAATGCAGCTGCCACAGGTGCACAGAAACAGCACAGGTGAAGGCAATACAGACTCAGGGAAGTACAAAAAGAGCACACCCCACCCCTTCCCACACCCAGTCACACTCCACAATGATACCAATACGACTAGCAATGTTGGGGCTGGAGGACCTGATAGCAATGCATGTGCTACAACAGCAACAACAACAACAGGCAGCACAGAGGAGACGCAGGAGGAGAAGGAGGGCAAGGCAGGCCCAGCAAGCCCCACCAGCACAGCCAGTGCCACCACGCAGGCAGCCCCCAATCCCACGCATCAGAGCCAATCCATTCAACCTCACTGCTGAGCAGATCCACACCCTGTACCGTTTGGACCGGGACACCATCACCGCCATCGTAGACATGACACACAACGACATCGTCAGCATGATAGAAAGTCCAACCGCCATCCCCCCCTCCTGAAGGTAGTGTCTGTACTCCACTTCCTGGCCACAGGCACCTACCAGCACACAGTGGGGCACCTGCATGGCATTTCACAACCATTATTCTCACGAACACTCATCCAAGTGCTCGATGCCCTCCTCAAGCACACAGACGACCACATCTCATTACCACGGACTGCCCAGGACATTGCAAACACCAAAGTGGGTTTCCATGCACTAGCCGGCATACCCGGTTGCATTGGTGCCATCGACTGCACCCATGTGGAATTGGTGGTTCCACGTGCCATGGAGGTACCGTACCGCAACCGGAAACAGTTCCACTCAATCAACGTGCAAATGGTCTGTGACTCCAACAAGATCATCACACATTGTTGTGCCCGATTCCCCGGATCAACCCATGATTCAATGGTCCTGAGGAACTCCACAATACCACGCTACATGGAGCGACATGCAGGCCCAAGATCCTGGCTACTCGGTGAGTCCAATGTCATGGAAGTGGGCAGGTGAATGACGTACCGATGCATACTCCACCTGGCAGAAAGGGGGGGGGGTGATGCATACTCCACCTGGCAGAAAGGGGGGGGATGATGCATACTCCACCTGGCAGAAAGGGGGGGGGATGATGCATACTCCACCTGGCAGAAAGGGGGGGGATGATGCATACACCACCTGGCAGAAAGGGGGGGGGATGATGCATACGCCACCTGGCTGTGAGTAACACAGAGAACGGTGACAGAGGATGGGCACTCACAATGCACACAACCCCTCTGCATACATTGGGTGATGGCATGCAAAACAGGCCATGGGAGCCATGAGCATATACTGGTTGCATTGTGTGAATCAATTAGTGCATGTAGAAGAGAGCCAAAGTAACAGTTGGATGCGAGCCATGGTGGAACATCATGTTCCTGATCAGACAACATGACTGACACATACATTCTCGCCTACATACAGGTGATGCAGGCTATCCCCTGAAGAGGTGGCTCCTTACACCAGTCCGGAACCCGCAGAACCAGCACGAGGAGGACTTCAACCGTGCACATACACGTACTCGTGTGGTCATAGAGCAGACATTCGGCCTATTGAAGGCACGGTTCCGAAGCCTCAGCAGGTCTGGTGGGGCACTCCTGTATGGCCATGAGAAGGTGGCAAAGATCGTCATGGCATGTGTCATGCTACACAATATGTGCGTCAGACGGAATGTGCCCCTGCCCCCTGACGCAGAACTGCAACCACCTGACGATGAGGATGAGGAGGGTGCAGATGGGGCGGCACCCCATGGAGGAGGCGATGCACAGGAGGGGCGTGCAATGCGCCAAAGTATCATCGACCCCTGCTTCTAGCACACACGGCTGGTGTTTTTCACATGGAGACTGCACTTGGGGCACTGTGTGTCTCTGGGACATGCACACTGTGGACTGTACACCAATAAAGCACACATACGCAATGAAAATGTCCACACATAACTTTTTTGGAAAGAAAAAAGTGTATTGAAACCATGAAATGTCGTGTCACACCCCCTCCCACCTCCCCCCTGCACACCCCAACACACCCCCTCTCACCTCCCCCCTGCACACCCCAACACACCCCCTCCCACCTCCCCCCTGCACACCCCAACATGCCCCCTCCCACCTCCCCCCTGCACACCCCAACACACCCCCTCCCACCTCCCCCCTGCACACCCCAACACACCCCATGTAGGTGTCAACAGATGCCTGTGACAGTGGCCACAGGCTGTTACAAGCCCCCTCTCCCGGCCCCCGGGGCACCCCTGGCTGTGGAGCGCAGGTTACGTCCGGAACGTCGCACGGGGCTGCTCTGTGCAGAACTGGCAGTGGAGGATGTCCCTGACTGCCCCTGTGCATGCACGTCCTGTAGGGTGTGGGTGTGCTCAGTGGGCGCACGACGCAAGCCGGCAAGTTCAGCACAGATGTCCCTGGACATGGCCTGCATGGCATCCCTCAGGGTGGCAGTGCTCTGCGCTACTTCGGCCCTTAGGGTCTCCGTGGCCTGTTCAATGGCAGACCTAGCCCCCACACATTCCGCGGCATGCTCATTCAGCATCGTGGACAGTTGATGCTGCCGTACTGTGATGTCCTCGAGGGACTGCTGGCCCTGCTGGCCCATGGCCAGTGCTGGTGGAGTGATGGAGGGGCTGCTCCCCTCCTGTGGAGTGTGGACAGGGCATGGGGTGGAAGGCCACTCCTCTACCTCTGTGTGCCCCTGTGTGTGATCCTCATGGGGGCTGGCGTCTGAGAAACAGGGGGAATGTAGTAGGTCAGTGGGGCTTCTGACCTCGTGCTCCATGTCTGAGTCTGAACATGCAGCTGTTGCAGCTGTCTCACCGATGTTGCTGCTGGCCGCTGACCCCGTGCCTTCTGTGGCAGGCAATGTCGGGGGAGGTGGAGCAGCTGCTGCTGGCCTGCTGCCTACAGGGGTGCTTGCCGGTGGGACGTCCGGTATGCTTGCAGTGGGACCTGCTTGTTGTGGGGTCTGCCTCACTGCAGCTGAGGTTGAGGGTGCAGGGACGTTATTGATGGCCTTCTTGGCTCTCTTCGGCGCAGGGGTGTCCTGGTCCTCTGGGTGTGAATCTGTGCCTGTGGTGGAGCAAAGGAGGGAGGGCGTTATTGATGGGTCTGCGGACTTTGGAATGACAATGATTGACATTATTCTGGTCAGTGGATGAGGCAGATTTCAGGCAGTGCCATGCAGGTTGTCTCCTTTTAGTGTGGGATGTGGATGCAGGTATGCGGGTGCCAGCAGTGTATACAGGGTGGTGCTCGCATGTGGCTATGGGCAGTGTTGATATGTGTTGCATTTACACTCTAGGGCAACCTTGTGCTACACATGAATGGACTGCAGTGACTATGGCATGTCTTGTTTGAGGCACCTACCTTCATCGCCTGATGTCGGAGCTCCCCTTTCCATCCCTCCGACGCCTTCAATGGATTCCATGCCAATCGTGGTTGCACAGATCTCCTCCCACGGTTGGAGTTTTAGGGGGGATTCCGACCCTCCACCGGTACCCAGGGCAAGGTTGCGGTTTACAGAGATGACGGCTCTGACCCGTATGCGTAGGTCATCCCAGCGCTTCCTGCACTGCTGTGGGGTGCGGGGTACGGTCCCCACCGCGCTGACGCGCTCAGCCACCAGGGCCCAGATGGCCTTCTTTTTCCCTATCGCTGTCCTGGTCATTTCCAGGGAGAAAACGACACCTGCGTTGTCTTGCAGGGTCTCCGCAAGCATGCAGAGTTCCTCCCGGCTGAATCTCTCCTGGCGCTGGCGGTCACATGCCTTTTTCACAGCTTTAGGCATTTTCGGGTACTTGGATGGATGGGCGATTGGTTGGGACAGGTGTTAGGGTTGGGTCTGGTGTTGTTCGGTAGGATGGCAATGGATTGTGTTTTTAAAGATGGGCGATGGGCTGTTTCCCGTTCCGGCGCGATGACGCTATTTCCGGTTCTGCTTTTTACGGCCGCCGCTAATTACGGTGGCCGCTAATTACGGTGGCCGCTAATTACGGTGGCCGCTAATTACGGTGGCCGCAAATTACGGTGGCCGCTACTTACGGTGGCGGAAGTGCACCTTGCTCGCTTTACGATGCCGGTAGGGGCCTTTTGCGCCATGGCGTTAATTGCATTACCGCCATGGCGTAATGCTCGTGCGCGATGGGTCGTAATGTGGCGCTCTTTACGCCATCGGCCCACGGCGTAAACGCTCATTACGCCATGGCGGTAATGACGGACGATTACCGCCTGGGTCGTAATGAGGCCCACAGTCTGCTGGACAACGTTGAGGCACTCTGTGCTCTTCCGTTTTTATGGCAATCTCATCAGGCTTTGTTTCAGGATCAGGCAGTTTTTGTGGCAAGGGACTGGCAATGGCATTTTCCGTTTCTGGAACCGCTGCTATCTCTTTCTGGTCTTTGTCTCGATCAGTTGACGTGTCGAATGGCGATGGGACTTTCTTGGCATGCGTGGCATGAATCCACGCCTTGCGTCCATCCACGCGTATCGCTGTCTGCGTGGTCAGGAGTATTTGATACGGCCCACGCCACCTGGGTGCTATTGATGTTTTCCGTTCGTAATTTCGGATTAATACCCAGGATCCTGGCTCCAATGCATGTCCTGAGCCAGTATACCGCACCGGTAATGCCTCCTGCACCTGCTGATGAATCAAACGCAGTTTTTTTACTAACAAATTACAATAAATGCTGAGTACAGGCTATTCTACTTCTCTCATTCTTTAAGGCTGAGGTGTGCATCACACATTCGCCGGTCTCCCCATTATGATTTCATAGGGGGAGAGCCCAGTTCTGGCCTGCAATGACGTTCGCATACACAGTAACACTATTGGTAATGCATCTACCCAACTTAGTTTGCTGCCTGCGCAGATCTTACTGATTTTGGACTTCAAGATTCCGTTATGCCGTTCAATAAGACTGGCCGAACTCGGATGTCTCGAACAATGGAATCGTTTATCGATCTGTAATCCTGCACAAATCTGCAGTATCACTGCACCTACAAAGTGCGGACCATTGTCCGACCATATGACACGGGGCAGACCAAAGCGAGAGAAATACTCTTTTAGCATTACTTTCGCCGTGCTCATAGCTGTGCAATCTTTCAAGGGATATGCTTCCACTCACTTGCTGAATGCACATATGATCACCAAAACATACTTCAGATTTTGGCATCTCTCTATTTCTATGAAGTCAAAGTCAATCACTTCGAATGGCATAGAGGGAGGTCCAAAACTTCCTGTTGGAGTCACCGTTCCCTTTCCCATATTGTGCTGTAGGCATGTAATGCAGTTTTGTACTAGCCCTTCGGCATTCTTTTTTATGAGTGGATTTTCCCAGACAGTGGCTAAATGTTGGACTATTTTCTTCGCACAGATGTGTGTTGGACTGTGAGCCATTGTAACCATTGCATTTACATAAGCATTTGGCAACATCCAATTCCCGCTTTTCTTGTCCACCCAAAAAACCTCCAAATCCAGTTCTGCAGAGCCCATGGCCCATCCCTGTATTTCGTAGGCGGTAGCTTCCGCTTGCATTTCTTTAACAGTCACAATTCCATGTTCTATCATGTAGGACACTTCCTCCGATTGTACTGTCAACATTTTTGTACTCAAATCAGTGGCAGTCTGTTTCGTAATCTTGTCTGCAAATGCGTTTCCTTCTCCCACTTTACATGTCACCTTTTTATGCACCTTGCATTTCACTATTGCCAGGTGCTTTGGGCACGTAAGTGCAGACAGTAATTGCACAATCAGAGGGCCATGTTGAATTCTAGCCCCATGGGATGTTAAGAAACCTCTCTCGGCCCATAATCGGCCAAAGTTATGAACTACGCCAAAGGCGTACTGGCTATCAGGATAGATATTCACGCTCAAGTTCTCCGAAATTTCACAAGCTCTTGTTAAAGCAATTATCTCTGCTGCTTGGGCAGAGTTATAAGGAATTCTTTTACTCTCCACAACGCTTTTTAATGTCGTAACAGCATATGCGGCAGTTGATGTGCCGTCAGGTAGTTTAAAACAGGAGCCGTCACAAAACAATTCCCCTTCTGGTTCTTTTAGTGGTGTGTCACTCTAATCAATTCTCCCTTTATGTTTCTTCCTCAGTAACCATTAGGAAATCCTGGGGAGGCAATTCAATCCCACCACTGTTTTCCCCGGGCATTGGCATTAATTCTGCTGGATTCAAAACGCTACACCTCATAATTTGGATGTGGGGCACGAACAATACAATTTCATATCTAGTCAATCTAGCAGAGGTGAGGTGTTGCGTCTGCGTTCTATTGAGTACAACATCTATGGCATGTGGCACCATCAAAATTAAGGTGTGCCCAAAGGCCATCCTTTCTGTTTGTTTCACTGACGCAGCAGCCGCTGCAACAGCTCGCAAACATCGTGGTAGTGCGCGCGCTACAGGGTCCAACGCAGAAGAAAAATAGCCGCACGGCCTATTTCTTCCACCTTGTTCCTGTGTTAAGACAGACAACGCGCATCCTTCGTTCTCATGCACAAATAGCCTAAAAACCTTTTCATAATTCGGTGTGCCCAAAACTGGAGCAGAACTCAAAATGGTTTTTAGCGAATCAAATGCTTTCTGACATTCTTCATTCCACTGCAAAGGCATCACAGCATCCTGTTTTGTTAATTCCACCATTGGTTTCACAATTAAAGCGAAGTTTATAATCCATTGACGGCAATAAGAAGCCATCCCTATTATCGCTCTCACACCTTTCTGTGTTGTTGGAATAGGCATACCAGAAATACTCTTTATCCTCTCTGGCGTTAATCTTCTCCCTTCCTTTGAAAGTAGGTAACCCCAATAAGCTACTTCTTTCTGACAGTACTGGAATTTCTTTAAGCTCGCTTTATGGCCATGCGTAGCTAGATGAGTCAATAATAGAACAGTACCTTCTTTACATATCTCCTCCGTGTCAGCAGCGATTAGTAAATCGTCAATGTATTGTAGCAACATACAGTCTGCTGGACAACGTTGAGGCACTCTGTGCTCTTCCGTTTTTATGGCAATCTCATCAGGCTTTGTTTCAGGATCAGGCAGTTTCTGTGGCAAGGGACTGGCAATGGCATTTTCCGTTTCTGGAACCGCTGCTATCTCTTTCTGGTCTTTGTCTCGATCAGTTGACGTGTCGAATGGCGATGGGACTTTCTTGGCATGCGTGGCATGAATCCATGCCTTGCGTCCATCCACGCGTATCGCTGTCTGCGTGGTCAGGAGTATTTGATACGGTCCACGCCACCTGGGTGCTATTGATGTTTTCCGTTCGTAATTTGGGATTAATACCCAGGATCCTGGCTCCAATGCATGTCCTGAGCCAGTATACCGCACCGGTAATGCCTCCTGCACCTGCTGATGAATCAAACGCAGTTTTTTTACTAACAAATTACAATAAATGCTGAGTACAGGCTATTCTACTTCTCTCATTCTTTAAGGCAGAGGTGCGCACCACACATTCGCCGATCTCCCCATTATGATTTCATAGGGGGAGAGCCCAGTTCTGGCCTGCAATGACGTTCGCATACACAGTAACACTATTGGTAATGCATCTACCCAACTTAGTTTGCTGCCTGCGCAGATCTTACTGATTTTGGACTTCAAGATTCCGTTATGCCGTTCAATAAGACTGGCCGAACTCGGATGTCTCGAACAATGGAATCATTTATCGATCTGTAATCCTGCACAAATCTGCAGTATCACTGCACCTACAAAGTGCGGACCATTGTCCGACCATATGACACGGGGCAGACCAAAGCGAGAGAAATACTCTTTTAGCATTACTTTCGCCGTGCTCCTAGCTGTGCAATCTTTCAAGGGATATGCTTCCACTCACTTGCTGAATGCACATATGATCACCAAAACATACTTCAGATTTTGGCATCTCTCTATTTCTATGAAGTCAAAGTCAATCACTTCGAATGGCATAGAGGGAGGTCCAAAACTTCCTGTTGGAGTCACCGTTCCCTTTCCCATATTGTGCTGTAGGCATGTAATGCAGTTTTGTACTAGCCCTTCGGCATTCTTTTTTATGAGTGGATTTTCCCAGACAGTGGCTAAATGTTGGACTATTTTCTTCGCACAGATGTGTGTTGGACTGTGAGCCATTGTAACCATTGCATTTACATAAGCATTTGGCAACATCCAATTCCCGCTTTTCTTGTCCACCCAAAAACCCTCCAAATCCAGTTCTGCAGAGCCCTTGGCCCATCCCTGTATTTCGTAGGCGGTAGCTTCCGCTTGCATTTCTTTAACAGTCACAATTCCATGTTCTATCATGTAGGACACTTCCTCCGATTGTACTGTCAACATTTTTGTACTCAAATCAGTGGCAGTCTGTTTCGCAATCTTGTCTGCAAATGCGTTTCCTTCTCCCACTTTACATGTCACCTTTTTATGCACCTTGCATTTCACTATTGCCAGGTGCTTTGGGCACGCAAGTGCAGACAGTAATTGCACAATCAGAGGGCCATGTTGAATTCTAGCCCCATGGGATGTTAAGAAACCTCTCTCGGCCCATAATCGGCCAAAGTTATGAACTACTCCAAAGGCGTACTGGCTATAGGTATAGATATTCACGCTCAAGTTCTCCGAAATTTCACAAGCTCTTGTTAAAGCAATTATCTCTGCTGCTTGGGCAGAGTTATAAGGAATTATTTTACTCTCCACAACGCTTTTTAATGTCGTAACAGCATATGCGGCAGTTGATGTGCCGTCAGGTAGTTTAAAACAGGAGCCGTCACAAAACAATTCCCCTTCTGGTTCTTTTAGTGGTGTGTCACTCAAATCAATTCTCCCTTTATGTTTCTTCCTCAGTAACCATTAGGAAATCATGGGGAGGCAATTCAATCCCACCACTGTTTTCCCCGGGCATTGGCATTAATTCTGCTGGATTCAAAACGCTACACCTCATAATTTGGATGTGGGGCACGAACAATACAATTTCATATCTAGTCAATCTAGCAGAGGTGAGGTGTTGCGTCTGCGTTCTATTGAGTACAACATCTATGGCATGTGGCACCATCAAAATTAAGGTGTGCCCCAAGGCCATCCTTTCTGTTTGTTTCACTGATGCAGCAGCCGCTGCAACAGCTCGCAAACATCGTGGTAGTGCGCGCGCTACAGGGTCCAACGCAGAAGAAAAATAGCCGCACGGCCTATTTCTTCCACCTTGTTCCTGTGTTAAGACAGACAACGCGCATCCTTCGTTCTCATGCACAAATAGCCTAAAAACCTTTTCATAATTCGGTGTGCCCAAAACTGGAGCAGAACTCAAAATGGTTTTTAGCGAATCAAATGCTTTCTGACATTCTTCATTCCACTGCAAAGGCATCACAGCATCCTTTTTTGTTAATTCCACCATTGGTTTCACAATTAAAGCGAAGTTTATAATCCATTGACGGCAATAAGAAGCCATCCCTATTATCGCTCTCACACCTTTCTGTGTTGTTGGAATAGGCATACCAGAAATACTCTTTATCCTCTCTGGCGTTAATCTTCTCCCTTCCTTTGAAAGTAGGTAACCCCAATAAACTACTTCTTTCTGACAGTACTGGAATTTCTTTAAGCTCGCTTTATGGCCATGCGTAGCTAGATGAGTCAATAATAGAACAGTACCTTCTTTACATATCTCCTCCGTGTCAGCAGCGATTAGTAAATCGTCAATGTATTGTAGCAACATACAGGGCCTCATTACGACCCTGGCGCTAAGTGAAAAACGATGGCGGTAAATGGTTACCGCCATCGTTTTCCGCCAGGTCCGATCATGACCTGTGACCGTTAACTACGATGCCATTAGCGGCATCGTAGTTAACGCTGCCGCTAACTGCGCTAAGGGTGCGCGCACGCGACGGCCCACACCATACTTAGCGCCATGGCGGAAAGGTACGCAAATGCCGACCCAAGCGGACATGCACCTAACGCCATCACCCAGCCCGTTAAGTACCTTACCGCCATGGTGCAAATAACGCCATCGCGAACCAACCGTAAAGGGCCATGTTAAGTGAATGCAGCTGCCACAGGTGCACAGAAACAGCACAGGTGAAGGCAATACAGACTCAGGGAAGTACAAAAAGAGCACACCCCACCCCTTCCCACACCCAGTCACACTCCACAATGATACCAATACGACTAGCAATGTTGGGGCTGGAGGACCTGATAGCAATGCATGTGCTACAACAGCAACAACAACAACAGGCAGCACAGAGGAGACGCAGGAGGAGAAGGAGGGCAAGGCAGGCCCAGCAAGCCCCACCAGCACAGCCAGTGCCACCACGCAGGCAGCCCCCAATCCCACGCATCAGAGCCAATCCATTCAACCTCACTGCTGAGCAGATCCACACCCTGTACCGTTTGGACCGGGACACCATCACCGCCATCGTAGACATGACACACAACGACATCGTCAGCATGATAGAAAGTCCAACCGCCATCCCCCCCCTCCTGAAGGTAGTGTCTGTACTCCACTTCCTGGCCACAGGCACCTACCAGCACACAGTGGGGCACCTGCATGGCATTTCACAACCATTATTCTCACGAACACTCATCCAAGTGCTCGATGCCCTCCTCAAGCACACAGACGACCACATCTCATTACCACGGACTGCCCAGGACATTGCAAACACCAAAGTGGGTTTCCATGCACTAGCCGGCATACCCGGTTGCATTGGTGCCATCGACTGCACCCATGTGGAATTGGTGGTTCCACGTGCCATGGAGGTACCGTACCGCAACCGGAAACAGTTCCACTCAATCAACGTGCAAATGGTCTGTGACTCCAACAAGATCATCACACATTGTTGTGCCCGATTCCCCGGATCAACCCATGATTCAATGGTCCTGAGGAACTCCACAATACCACGCTACATGGAGCGACATGCAGGCCCAAGATCCTGGCTACTCGGTGAGTCCAATGTCATGGAAGTGGGCAGGTGAATGACGTACCGATGCATACTCCACCTGGCAGAAAGGGGGGGGGGTGATGCATACTCCACCTGGCAGAAAGGGGGGGGATGATGCATACTCCACCTGGCAGAAAGGGGGGGGGGGGATGATGCATACTCCACCTGGCAGAAAGGGGGGGGATGATGCATACACCACCTGGCAGAAAGGGGGGGGGGATGATGCATACGCCACCTGGCTGTGAGTAACACAGAGAACGGTGACAGAGGATGGGCACTCACAATGCACACAACCCCTCTGCATACATTGGGTGATGGCATGCAAAACAGGCCATGGGAGCCATGAGCATATACTGGTTGCATTGTGTGAATCAATTAGTGCATGTAGAAGAGAGCCAAAGTAACAGTTGGATGCGAGCCATGGTGGAACATCATGTTCCTGATCAGACAACATGACTGACACATACATTCTCGCCTACATACAGGTGATGCAGGCTATCCCCTGAAGAGGTGGCTCCTTACACCAGTCCGGAACCCGCAGAACCAGCACGAGGAGGACTTCAACCGTGCACATACACGTACTCGTGTGGTCATAGAGCAGACATTCGGCCTATTGAAGGCACGGTTCCGAAGCCTCAGCAGGTCTGGTGGGGCACTCCTGTATGGCCATGAGAAGGTGGCAAAGATCGTCATGGCATGTGTCATGCTACACAATATGTGCGTCAGACGGAATGTGCCCCTGCCCCCTGACGCAGAACTGCAACCACCTGACGATGAGGATGAGGAGGGTGCAGATGGGGCGGCACCCCATGGAGGAGGCGATGCACAGGAGGGGCGTGCAATGCGCCAAAGTATCATCGACCCCTGCTTCTAGCACACACGGCTGGTGTTTTTCACATGGAGACTGCACTTGGGGCACTGTGTGTCTCTGGGACATGCACACTGTGGACTGTACACCAATAAAGCACACATACGCAATGAAAATGTCCACACATAACTTTTTTGGAAAGAAAAAAGTGTATTGAAACCATGAAATGTCGTGTCACACCCCCTCCCACCTCCCCCCTGCACACCCCAACACACCCCCTCTCACCTCCCCCCTGCACACCCCAACACACCCCCTCCCACCTCCCCCCTGCACACCCCAACATGCCCCCTCCCACCTCCCCCCTGCACACCCCAACACACCCCCTCCCACCTCCCCCCTGCACACCCCAACACACCCCATGTAGGTGTCAACAGATGCCTGTGACAGTGGCCACAGGCTGTTACAAGCCCCCTCTCCCGGCCCCCGGGGCACCCCTGGCTGTGGAGCGCAGGTTACGTCTGGAACGTCGCACGGGGCTGCTCTGTGCAGAACTGGCAGTGGAGGATGTCCCTGGCTGCCCCTGTGCATGCACGTCCTGTAGGGTGTGGGTGTGCTCAGTGAGCGCACGACGCAAGCCGGCAAGTTCAGCACAGATGTCCCTGGACATGGCCTGCATGGCATCCCTCAGGGTGGCAGTGCTCTGCGCTACTTCGGCCCTTAGGGTCTCCGTGGCCTGTTCAATGGCAGACCTAGCCCCCACACATTCCGCGGCATGCTCATTCAGCATCGTGGACAGTTGATGCTGCCGTACTGTGATGTCCTCGAGGGACTGCTGGCCCTGCTGGCCCATGGCCAGTGCTGGTGGAGTGATGGAGGGGCTGCTCCCCTCCTGTGGAGTGTGGACAGGGCATGGGGTGGAAGGCCACTCCTCTACCTCTGTGTGCCCCTGTGTGTGATCCTCATGGGGGCTGGCGTCTGAGAAACAGGGGGAATGTAGTAGGTCAGTGGGGCTTCTGACCTCGTGCTCCATGTCTGAGTCTGAACATGCAGCTGTTGCAGCTGTCTCACCGATGTTGCTGCTGGCCGCTGACCCCGTGCCTTCTGTGGCAGGCAATGTCGGTGGAGGTGGAGCAGCTGCTGCTGGCCTGCTGCCTACAGGGGTGCTTGCCGGTGGGACGTCCGGTATGCTTGCAGTGGGACCTGCTTGTTGTGGGGTCTGCCTCACTGCAGCTGAGGTTGAGGGTGCAGGGACGTTATTGATGGCCTTCTTGGCTCTCTTCGGCGCAGGGGTGTCCTGGTCCTCTGGGTGTGAATCTGTGCCTGTGGTGGAGCAAAGGAGGGAGGGCGTTATTGATGGGTCTGCGGACTTTGGAATGACAATGATTGACATTATTCTGGTCAGTGGATGAGGCAGATTTCAGGCAGTGCCATGCAGGTTGTCTCCTTTTAGTGTGGGATGTGGATGCAGGTATGCGGGTGCCAGCAGTGTATACAGGGTGGTGCTCGCATGTGGCTATGGGCAGTGTTGATATGTGTTGCATTTACACTCTAGGGCAACCTTGTGCTACACATGAATGGACTGCAGTGACTATGGCATGTCTTGTTTGAGGCACCTACCTTCATCGCCTGATGTCGGAGCTCCCCTTTCCATCCCTCCGACGCCTTCAATGGATTCCATGCCAATCGTGGTTGCACAGATCTCCTCCCACGGTTGGAGTTTTAGGGGGGATTCCGACCCTCCACCGGTACCCAGGGCAAGGTTTCGGTTTGCAGAGATGACGGCTCTGACCCGTATGCGTAGGTCATCCCAGCGCTTCCTGCACTGCTGTGGGGTGCGGGGTACGGTCCCCACCGCGCTGACGCGCTCAGCCACCAGGGCCCAGATGGCCTTCTTTTTCCCTATCGCTGTCCTGGTCATTTCCAGGGAGAAAACGACACCTGCGTTGTCTTGCAGGGTCTCCGCAAGCATGCAGAGTTCCTCCCGGCTGAATCTCTCCTGGCGCTGGCGGTCACATGCCTTTTTCACAGCTTTAGGCATTTTCGGGTACTTGGATGGGTGGGCGATTGGTTGGGACAGGTGTCAGGGTTGGGTCTGGTGTTGTTCGGTAGGATGGCAATGGATTGTGTTTTTAAAGATGGGCGATGGGCTGTTTCCCGTTCCGGCGCGATGACGCTATTTCCGGTTCTGCTTTTTACGGCCGCCGCTAATTACGGTGGCCGCTAATTACGGTGGCCGCAAATTACGGTGGCCGCTACTTACGGTGGCGGAAGTGCACCTTGCTCGCTTTACGATGCCGGTAGGGGCCTTTTGCGCCATGGCGTTAATTGCATTACCGCCATGGCGTAATGCTCGTGCGCGATGGGTCGTAATGTGGCGCTCTTTACGCCATCGGCCCACGGCGTAAACGCTCATTACGCCATGGCGGTAATGACGGACGATTACCGCCTGGGTCGTAATGAGGCCCACAGTCTGCTGGACAACGTTGAGGCACTCTGTGCTCTTCCGTTTTTATGGCAATCTCATCAGGCTTTGTTTCAGGATCAGGCAGTTTTTGTGGCAAGGGACTGGCAATGGCATTTTCCGTTTCTGGAACCGCTGCTATCTCTTTCTGGTCTTTGTCTCGATCAGTTGACGTGTCGAATGGCGATGGGACTTTCTTGGCATGCGTGGCATGAATCCACGCCTTGCGTCCATCCACGCGTATCGCTGTCTGCGTGGTCAGGAGTATTTGATACGGCCCACGCCACCTGGGTGCTATTGATGTTTTCCGTTCGTAATTTCGGATTAATACCCAGGATCCTGGCTCCAATGCATGTCCTGAGCCAGTATACCGCACCGGTAATGCCTCCTGCACCTGCTGATGAATCAAACGCAGTTTTTTTACTAACAAATTACAATAAATGCTGAGTACATGCTATTCTACTTCTCTCATTCTTTAAGGCTGAGGTGTGCACCACACATTCGCCGGTCTCCCCATTATGATTTCATAGGGGGAGAGCCCAGTTCTGGCCTGCAATGACGTTCGCATACACAGTAACACTATTGGTAATGCATCTACCCAACTTAGTTTGCTGCCTGCGCAGATCTTACTGATTTTGGACTTCAAGATTCCGTTATGCCGTTCAATAAGACTGGCCGAACTCGGATGTCTCGAACAATGGAATTGTTTATCGATCTGTAATCCTGCACAAATCTGCAGTATCACTGCACCTACAAAGTGCGGACCATTGTCCGACCATATGACACGGGGCAGACCAAAGCGAGAGAAATACTCTTTTAGCATTACTTTCGCCGTGCTCATAGCTGTGCAATCTTTCAAGGGATATGCTTCCACTCACTTGCTGAATGCACATATGATCACCAAAACATACTTCAGATTTTGGCATCTCTCTATTTCTATGAAGTCAAAGTCAATCACTTCGAATGGCATAGAGGGAGGTCCAAAACTTCCTGTTGGAGTCACCGTTCCCTTTCCCATATTGTGCTGTAGGCATGTAATGCAGTTTTGTACTAGCCCTTCGGCATTCTTTTTTATGAGTGGATTTTCCCAGACAGTGGCTAAATGTTGGACTATTTTCTTCGCACAGATGTGTGTTGGACTGTGAGCCATTGTAACCATTGCATTTACATAAGCATTTGGCAACATCCAATTCCCGCTTTTCTTGTCCACCCAAAAACCCTCCAAATCCAGTTCTGCAGAGCCCATGGCCCATCCCTGTATTTCGTAGGCGGTAGCTTCCGCTTGCATTTCTTTAACAGTCACAATTCCATGTTCTATCATGTAGGACACTTCCTCCGATTGTACTGTCAACATTTTTGTACTCAAATCAGTGGCAGTCTGTTTCGTAATCTTGTCTGCAAATGCGTTTCCTTCTCCCACTTTACATGTCACCTTTTTATGCACCTTGCATTTCACTATTGCCAGGTGCTTTGGGCACGTAAGTGCAGACAGTAATTGCACAATCAGAGGGCCATGTTGAATTCTAGCCCCATGGGATGTTAAGAAACCTCTCTCGGCCCATAATCGGCCAAAGTTATGAACTACGCCAAAGGCGTACTGGCTATCAGGATAGATATTCACGCTCAAGTTCTCCGAAATTTCACAAGCTCTTGTTAAAGCAATTATCTCTGCTGCTTGGGCAGAGTTATAAGGAATTCTTTTACTCTCCACAACGCTTTTTAATGTCGTAACAGCATATGCGGCAGTTGATGTGCCGTCAGGTAGTTTAAAACAGGAGCCGTCACAAAACAATTCCCCTTCTGGTTCTTTTAGTGGTGTGTCACTCTAATCAATTCTCCCTTTATGTTTCTTCCTCAGTAACCATTAGGAAATCCTGGGGAGGCAATTCAATCCCACCACTGTTTTCCCCGGGCATTGGCATTAATTCTGCTGGATTCAAAACGCTACACCTCATAATTTGGATGTGGGGCACGAACAATACAATTTCATATCTAGTCAATCTAGCAGAGGTGAGGTGTTGCGTCTGCGTTCTATTGAGTACAACATCTATGGCATGTGGCACCATCAAAATTAAGGTGTGCCCAAAGGCCATCCTTTCTGTTTGTTTCACTGACGCAGCAGCCGCTGCAACAGCTCGCAAACATCGTGGTAGTGCGCGCGCTACAGGGTCCAACGCAGAAGAAAAATAGCCGCACGGCCTATTTCTTCCACCTTGTTCCTGTGTTAAGACAGACAACGCGCATCCTTCGTTCTCATGCACAAATAGCCTAAAAACCTTTTCATAATTCGGTGTGCCCAAAACTGGAGCAGAACTCAAAATGGTTTTTAGCGAATCAAATGCTTTCTGACATTCTTCATTCCACTGCAAAGGCATCACAGCATCCTGTTTTGTTAATTCCACCATTGGTTTCACAATTAAAGCGAAGTTTATAATCCATTGACGGCAATAAGAAGCCATCCCTATTATCGCTCTCACACCTTTCTGTGTTGTTGGAATAGGCATACCAGAAATACTCTTTATCCTCTCTGGCGTTAATCTTCTCCCTTCCTTTGAAAGTAGGTAACCCCAATAAGCTACTTCTTTCTGACAGTACTGGAATTTCTTTAAGCTCGCTTTATGGCCATGCGTAGCTAGATGAGTCAATAATAGAACAGTACCTTCTTTACATATCTCCTCCGTGTCAGCAGCGATTAGTAAATCGTCAATGTATTGTAGCAACATACAGTCTGCTGGACAACGTTGAGGCACTCTGTGCTCTTCCGTTTTTATGGCAATCTCATCAGGCTTTGTTTCAGGATCAGGCAGTTTCTGTGGCAAGGGACTGGCAATGGCATTTTCTGTTTCTAGAACCGCTGCTATCTCTTTCTGGTCTTTGTCTCGATCAGTTGACGTGTCGAATGGCGATGGGACTTTCTTGGCATGCGTGGCATGAATCCATGCCTTGCGTCCATCCACGCGTATCGCTGTCTGCGTGGTCAGGAGTATTTGATACGGTCCACGCCACCTGGGTGCTATTGATGTTTTCCGTTCGTAATTTGGGATTAATACCCAGGATCCTGGCTCCAATGCATGTCCTGAGCCAGTATACCGCACCGGTAATGCCTCCTGCACCTGCTGATGAATCAAACGCAGTTTTTTTACTAACAAATTACAATAAATGCTGAGTACAGGCTATTCTACTTCTCTCATTCTTTAAGGCAGAGGTGCGCACCACACATTCGCCGATCTCCCCATTATGATTTCATAGGGGGAGAGCCCAGTTCTGGCCTGCAATGACGTTCGCATACACAGTAACACTATTGGTAATGCATCTACCCAACTTAGTTTGCTGCCTGCGCAGATCTTACTGAATTTGGACTTCAAGATTCCGTTATGCCGTTCAATAAGACTGGCCGAACTCGGATGTCTCGAACAATGGAATCATTTATCAATCTGTAATCCTGCACAAATCTGCAGTATCACTGCACCTACAAAGTGCGGACCATTGTCCGACCATATGACACGGGGCAGACCAAAGCGAGAGAAATACTCTTTTAGCATTACTTTCGCCGTGCTCCTAGCTGTGCAATCTTTCAAGGGATATGCTTCCACTCACTTGCTGAATGCACATATGATCACCAAAACATACTTCAGATTTTGGCATCTCTCTATTTCTATGAAGTCAAAGTCAATCACTTCGAATGGCATAGAGGGAGGTCCAAAACTTCCTGTTGGAGTCACCGTTCCCTTTCCCATATTGTGCTGTAGGCATGTAATGCAGTTTTGTACTAGCCCTTCGGCATTCTTTTTTATGAGTGGATTTTCCCAGACAGTGGCTAAATGTTGGACTATTTTCTTCGCACAGATGTGTGTTGGACTGTGAGCCATTGTAACCATTGCATTTACATAAGCATTTGGCAACATCCAATTCCCGCTTTTCTTGTCCACCCAAAAACCCTCCAAATCCAGTTCTGCAGAGCCCTTGGCCCATCCCTGTATTTCGTAGGCGGTAGCTTCCGCTTGCATTTCTTTAACAGTCACAATTCCATGTTCTATCATGTAGGACACTTTCTCCGATTGTACTGTCAACATTTTTGTACTCAAATCAGTGGCAGTCTGTTTCGCAATCTTGTCTGCAAATGCGTTTCCTTCTCCCACTTTACATGTCACCTTTTTATGCACCTTGCATTTCACTATTGCCAGGTGCTTTGGGCACGCAAGTGCAGACAGTAATTGCACAATCAGAGGGCCATGTTGAATTCTAGCCCCATGGGATGTTAAGAAACCTCTCTCGGCCCATAATCGGCCAAAGTTATGAACTACTCCAAAGGCGTACTGGCTATCAGTATAGATATTCACGCTCAAGTTCTCCGAAATTTCACAAGCTCTTGTTAAAGCAATTATCTCTGCTGCTTGGGCAGAGTTATAAGGAATTATTTTACTCTCCACAACGCTTTTTAATGTCGTAACAGCATATGCGGCAGTTGATGTGCCGTCAGGTAGTTTAAAACAGGAGCCGTCACAAAACAATTCCCCTTCTGGTTCTTTTAGTGGTGTGTCACTCAAATCAATTCTCCCTTTATGTTTCTTCCTCAGTAACCATTAGGAAATCATGGGGAGGCAATTCAATCCCACCACTGTTTTCCCCGGGCATTGGCATTAATTCTGCTGGATTCAAAACGCTACACCTCATAATTTGGATGTGGGGCACGAACAATACAATTTCATATCTAGTCAATCTAGCTGTCATGATCTCTGCTTCCAAAAGGTCAGGGTTTTCCCAACTCCCTTGGAAGCAGATCCATAACCCAGGTTCCGAGTGCCAACCAGTCCCAATTGGGACCTTTTGGACCCAGTCCTGGCGCCAGTAGCACCAGGCTCATAAATATGCCCAGTCCCAGCGCTGGAAGCGCCGGGCTCATAATGCTTGGGTGGACTTACCTGCAGCAGACCATGCTGCTTACTTGCCTGCCAGTTGAGCCTCTGATCCTCTTCTGTTTGGAACTACTTTTCCTGTTGGGTGGGGCAGGAGCCACTCCCTAGGTTCAGAACACTGGAACTCTTCTGGAAAGCAGGAACTCTTTTCTTACCTAGGCGTGGCTGTGGAAGGAGACACCTAAGCACTACAGGAGGCTATTTAAACCACACCCGATGGATGAATCTTGCTTTGCGTTATTCTGCATCCTCTGCAGCAGAACGCTCATCGTGTCTTCTGCATCTGATCCTGGGCCTAAGGAAAAAGGCTTACCATCCTGAATCCAGTCTTCAGCAACACCTATAAAGACAAGAAAGAACAGGTTAGCATTACGGTCTTCAGTGACAGCGCTTCACTTACCTGGTCCATCGGCTGTCACCAACGCCTCGCGCTGCATTCCGGCATCTGAAAGACAAAGGCTTACCTACTCTTCGTGCGCTCCGGAGGTCTTCGCACTGCATTCCGGCATCTGAAAGACAAAAGCTTACCAACTCTTTGCACGCTCCGGAGGCCTTCGGCGCTGCATCCCGCATCTGAAAGACAAAACAAGGTGCGTTTAAAGACATTGGGGAACTTTAATACTCACGTGCCATTACTCCTTTCTACATCTAACCCAGTGGGTATTCCGGCACCCTGCAGCCGCTCCGAACTTGTACCTGCAAAATAAAAAGACAGTTAGAGCGCATCGTGAAGCAGGCAACAAGCGCTTACTTACGTGCTTCCAGGCGCTTCTATTCATCACACGGGCTCCATCTTCAACTCACTTCAGCCCGTCATCCGCCATCGCCGGAACCCTGCAAAACAAGAGACATCATTACTAAAGACTTTTAAAGACATTAGAATTACTCGAAACTTACCGTTCGTGCAGTAAATGACGGACAGCAGTCCTCTGAAGTCAAGATGCCTGCTCCCCTTATCCAGTGAAGAAACTGGTTACAGCACCCTGCCCCGAGGCAGATGGAGAGCACGGCGTTCACTTACCTAAGACATCTTACCCTTCGAGTCAGACATACAGTGCACAGAGGTCCAGCCCAAAGAGCCAGCCGTGTGTTACACATCACCTTTGAAGATACGGTATACGCCCAGTCAAGACCGGCGCCTCTACGGGAATCAGGTGAGCGTTACAGAACGCAAAGCCTACCGCAAAACTCCCGTCCAGGCGCTATGGAAACCTCGGATACCGACCAGCTAGCCCAGTTACTTGGGGAACTAAGGGCAGAAGTGCATGCAACCCGTCAGGAAACGAACGCTCTAAGAAGGGAACTGATTATTTCCAAGGAGCGAACAGATGATCTCGCTAGACAATTGCTACAGTCACAAGCCGGACAGACCCCGTTACCCGCATCTGGGGGAAATCTTCCTTCTACATCCTCTATGAATCCAGTGCAGATCAACCTACCTGGGAATGTACCTCTGGCTCCGCCCGAACGATTTTCTGGTGACCCAAAGAGGTTTGCAGTATTTATCAATCAGTGCCGGTTGCATTTCTTATGCCGGCCAGCAGCCTTTCCAACTGATCAAGCTAAAGTAGCTTTCGTGCTTTCGTACCTTAGTGGCAATGCGGCAGACTGGTCGATCCCTCTAGTAAATCAAGATGATCCGGTCCTCCATGATTTTCAAGCTTTTCAGCTCAGTATGGAAAAACTGTTTGCAAGACATTCACAGGGGCAGGCCTTGGACAATGAGCTTCTTTCGTTGCGACAAGGTAATCAAGACCTTTTGGCTTATATTGCGTCTTTCAACAGACTGATAGTGGAAACTCAATGGCCTGAGGACAAAAGGATTACGCTGTTTTATAGAGGTCTACGTGGAGAGCTCAAAGATGTGTTAGCCCAAGTAGTGAATCCCCCACAAGATTGTTCGGACTATATAGACTTAGTCGTTCAAATAGATCACAGACTGCAGAACAGGAAGGCCGATCGTTCCAAGTTTGATGCTCGAGTATTTTCCAAACCGCCAACTCCTTCCAAAGGAGTAGACTCCGGGGAACCCATGCAAATAGGGGGCCTGAAAGGTCCTCTAACACAAAAGGAGCGGGAAAGGAGAAAACAGTTGCAATTATGCCTCTATTGCGGAAACTCAGGGCACTTTCTTCGAGACTGTCCGGTGAAACCTGCCAAGAAGGCAGTAGGAGCTGCAGTTACCAAAGTTACAAACTCTGAGCAGGGAAACGACCTCGCCCGACAAGAATAGAGGTCCTCTTGCCGAGCGTGAAAACCAGTTCCGTGACCTCGCATTTCGTGATACCTATGGTCCTCATTAGCCCTGATAATCCGGATCGATTACATGCAATTGAAGCTTACGTCGACAGCGGTGCCATCGGCAATTATGTGGATCATGAAATGGTTTTGAGGATGAATCTAACTCTTTGTCCCAAGGCTGTAAAGGACGTCATTACTACGGTGGATGGAACGGAGATAGCCTCCGGACCAGTAACGCATACCACTCAAGAAGTGACGCTAGTAAGTCAAGATGGACACCATGAGAAGATCGTGTTCGATGTGATCAAGGCTCCTCAGTTTCAGATTATTCTAGGAATACCTTGGTTAGAGAAACACAATCCTCTGATCGATTGGCGAGCAAGAACGGTCCAGTTTCCAGAATGTGTCTCTACTTGTCACCCTCCACCTGGTGTTGCACTGGCAGCAATTTCTTCAGAGACTCCCCAGTTACCTCCCGACTACCTAGAATACCAAGATGTTTTCCGGAAGGATCAGGCTAACTCTCTACCTCCTCATAGGTCTTATGACTGCCAGATAGACCTGATACCTGGATCTACTCCTCCTTGTAGTAGAATTTATGCCCTCACCGAGCCTGATAACCTTCACCTTCGACAATACCTGGATCAATACCTGGCAAATGGGTTTATTCGTCCTTCCAAGTCCCCTGCTTCTTCAGCTTTGTTCTTTGTTCCAAAAAAGGAAGGAGACCTTAGAACTTGTATAGATTATCGCTCCCTGAAACAGATCACCGTCAAGAATAGATATCCGTTACCTTTGATCCCTGAACTCCTGGACCAAGTCAGAAAATCATGCATATATACAAAGCTGGATCTTAGAGGAGCCTACCACTTGGTACGAGTAAAAGAGGGCGATGAATGGAAGACGGCCTTACGCACCAAATATGGTCTATTTGAATATCAGGTCATGCCCTTCGGACTTTGCAATGCCCCGGCCGCCTTTCAATATTTTATGAACGATGTCCTCAGAGAGCTCATAGATGTGTGTGTTGTTGTTTACATTCACGACATCCTCGTTTATTCTTCATCGGAATCTGAACATCGGAAACACGTGAAAATGGTCCTCGAAAGATTGCGTCAACACAAACCTTTCGCTAAGTTGGAAAAATGTGTTTTCAACGTGACTGAAGTTGAATTCTTGGGATTCATATTATCACCTAGCGGAGTGCGTATGGATTCAAAGAAGGTCGATGCAGTTCTCAAATGGCCATCACCATCCTCCGTAAAAGGTGTGCAAAGCATGTTAGGCTTCGCTAACTTTTACCGCAGGTTTATCCCCGAATTTTCTCGAATAGTCCAGCCCATCACTGCCTTGTTAAAGAAAAACAAACGTTTTGAATGGTCTACCAAGGCGGAACAAGCTTTCCAGGATTGGAAGACTAAATTTATCTCTGCACCAATCTTAAAACACCCTCGCCCCGAACTCCCCTACATCGTGGAAACTGATGCTTCAAGCCTTGCCATGGGGGCAGTTCTATCACAAAAGGACCCGGTAACCAATCAGTTGCATCCCGTGGCGTTTTGGTCCCGCAAATTCTCGCCTCCTGAAATCAATTACACGATTACTGCCAAGGAACTTCTGGCTATCAAGTCTGCCTTTAAGGCTTGGCGGCATTATCTGCTGGGGGTCCGACACACCGTTACTGTGATTACGGATCACCGAAACCTGCAATATTTGAAAACCGCAAAAGCCCAATCCTCTAGACAACTCCGTTGGGCATTATTCTTTGCCGAGTTTGACTTCATAATTACCTATCGACCTGGTACAAAAAACGGTAAAGCTGATGCCCTTTCTCGGATGGGAGTGGAAGAACACTTGATCAACCCTAAACCTGTACCAATCATTCCCGAACAAAGAATTCTGGGTGTAATCTCCACACGATCCATAGAGGAAGTTAAGGATAAAGCCAGGAACTTGTAACTCCAGCAGACATACAGAATTGGCATCTGCAGGGAAAGGACTTTGCAGTAAAAGACAACTTATTGTATTTCCAAGAACGATTATACCTGCCCAGCACAGATTTACAGAAAAAAGTAATCTCTTGTTATCACGATTCTTTAATGGAAGGACATCCCGGTATGGCCAAGACCTCAGAAAAGATCAAGCGCTACTTCTGGTAGCCGTCTTGAAAAAAAGATATCAGAGACTTTATAATGTCCTGTGGAGTATGCGCCCAAAACAAGAGTCAAAAGGAAAGACCAGCAGGCCTCTTACGCCCTATTGACATCCCACCTCGCCCTTGGCATACGCTTTCTATGGACTTCATAACCGATCTACCTCCATGCTCCGGATACAATACGATTCTAGTAATCGTGGACTTATTCTCCAAGATGGCGCATTTCATTCCGCTCAGAGGCTTGCCAACAGCAGCAACTCTGGCCCGAGAATTTCTCGAAAACATCGTCCGACTGCACGGTTTTCCTTCGGTTCTAATTTCGGATCGAGGTAGTCAATTTATTTCTCATTTTTGGGGAAGTTGCTGTCGGTCGGCTCAAATTGATGTGAGACTATCGACCAGTCACCACCCTCAGACCGACGGACAAACCGAGAGGACCAATCAAACTCTGGAACAGTATTTACGCTGCATGCTGCAACAAACTGAAAAAACTTGGAAAGACATCCTTTGGATAGCCGAATATGCCTACAATAACTCTGTCCATTCGGGAACTGGGAAAACCCCGTTTTTTCTTTTATACGGCAGTCACCCTCGAACCTCGGAGTTGGATCCCCTCCAAGATCTTGAAACACCAGCAGTAGACTACCTGCATTCTACAATCACCCAAGCCTTTAAGGAAGCTGTTTCTCACCTTCAAAGGGCTAAAGAACAATACAAGAAAGGAGCAGATCAACATCGGAAGGAAGCCCCTCAATATCAAGTAGGGGATCAAGTCTGGTTATGCACCAAATATCTACCTCTAAAAGGGCCACGCACATTCAACCCAAGATACCTTGGTCCCTATTCCATCACTACCATAGTAAATCCAGTAGCGGTCAAGTTGGACTTGCCCCCGCACATGAAGATACATCCGGTCTTCCACGTCTCTCTATTAAAACCCGTGCAACCTCAAACCCGACTAACTAAATCTCCAAAACCCATCCTAGTTGATGGAGAACTCGAGTTTGAAGTCAAAAGCATTCTGGACTCCAAGATCTCCAAATCTAAACTATTTTACCTAATTGACTGGAAAGGCTACGGCCCCCAAGAGAGATCCTGGGAACCTGCTGAATATGTCCACGCTCCTCGCCTAATCAAAAGATTTCACCGAACATTTCCTGACAGGCCAAAACCCCCGGAGAAGCCCGGTTTGGGAGGGGCCTTGAGGGGGGGTACTGTCATGATCTCTGCTTCCAAAAGGTCAGGGTTTTCCCAACTCCCTTGGAAGCAGATCCATAACCCAGGTTCCGAGTGCCAACCAGTCCCAATTGGGACCTTTTGGACCCAGTCCTGGCGCCAGTGGCACCAGGCTCATAAATATGCCCAGTCCCAGCGCTGGAAGCGCCGGGCTCATAATGCTTGGGTGGACTTACCTGCAGCAGACCATGCTGCTTACTTGCCTGCCAGTTGAGCCTCTGATCCTCTTCTGTTTGGAACTACCTTTCCTGTTGGGTGGGGCAGGAGCCACTCCCTAGGTTCAGAACACTGGAACTCTTCTGGAAAGCAGGATCTCTTTTCTTACCTAGGCGTGGCTGTGGAAGGAGACACTTAAGCACTACAGGAGGCTATTTAAACCACACCCGATGGATGAATCTTGCTTTGCGTTATTCTGCATCCTCTGCAGCAGAACGCTCATCGTGTCTTCTGCATCTGATCCTGGGCCTAAGGAAAAAGGCTTACCATCCTGAATCCAGTCTTCAGCAACACCTATAAAGACAAGAAAGAACAGGTTAGCATTACGGTCTTCAGTGACAGCGCTTCACTTACCTGGTCCATCGGCTGTCACCAACGCCTCGCGCTGCATTCCGGCATCTGAAAGACAAAGGCTTACCTACTCTTCGTGCGCTCCGGAGGTCTTCGCACTGCATTCCGGCATCTGAAAGACAAAAGCTTACCAACTCTTCGCACGCTCCGGAGGCCTTCGGCGCTGCATCCCGCATCTGAAAGACAAAACAAGGTGCGTTTAAAGACATTGGGGAACTTTAATACTCACGTGCCATTACTCCTTTCCACATCTAACCCAGTGGGTATTCCGGCACCCTGCAGCCGCTCCGAACTTGTACCTGCAAAATAAAAAGACAGTTAGAGCGCATCGTGAAGCAGGCAACAAGCGCTTACTTACGTGCTTCCAGGCGCTTCTATTCATCACACGGGCTCCATCTTCAACTCACTTCAGCCCGTCATCCGCCATCGCCGGAACCCTGCAAAACAAGAGACATCATTACTAAAGACTTTTAAAGACATTAGAATTACTCGAAACTTACCGTTCGTGCAGTAAACGACGGACAGCAGTCCTCTGAAGTCAAGATGCCTGCTCCCCTTATCCAGTGAAGAAACTGGTTACAGCACCCTGCCCCGAGGCAGATGGAGAGCACGGCGTTCACTTACCTAAGACATCTTACCCTTCGTGTCAGACATACAGTGCACAGAGGTCCAGCCCAAAGAGCCAGCCGTGTGTTACACATCACCTTTGAAGATACGGTATACGCCCAGTCAAGACCGGCGCCTCTACGGGAATCAGGTGAGCGTTACACTAGCAGAGGTGAGGTGTTGCGTCTGCGTTCTATTGAGTACAACATCTATGGCATGTGGCACCATCAAAATTAAGGTGTGCCCCAAGGCCATCCTTTCTGTTTGTTTCACTGACGCAGCAGCCGCTGCAACAGCTCGCAAACATCGTGGTAGTGTGCGCGCTACAGGGTCCAGCACAGAAGAAAAATAGCCGCACGGCCTATTTCTTCCACCTTGTTCCTGTGTTAAGACAGACAACGCGCATCCTTCGTTCTCATGCACAAATAGCCTAAAAACCTTTTCATAATTCGGTGTGCCCAAAACTGAAGCAGAACTCAAAATGGTTTTTAGCGAATCAAATGCTTTCTGACATTCTTCATTCCACTGCAAAGGCATCACAGCATCCTTTTTTGTTAATTCCACCATTGGTTTCACAATTAAAGCGAAGTTTATAATCCATTGACGGCAATAAGAAGCCATCCCTATTATCGCTCTCACACCTTTCTGTGTTGTTGGAATAGGCATACCAGAAATACTCTTTATCCTCTCTGGCGTTAATCTTCTCCCTTCCTTTGAAAGTAGGTAACCCCAATAAGCTACTTCTTTCTGACAGTACTGGAATTTCTTTAAGCTCGCTTTATGGCCATGCGTAGCTAGATGAGTCAATAATAGAACAGTACCTTCTTTACATATCTCCTCCGTGTCAGCAGCGATTAGTAAATCGTCAATGTATTGTAGCAACACACAGTCTGCTGGTAATTCTAACATATTTAGCTGTTCATTCAATGCTCTACTGTATATACTCGGACTTTCAGTATAGCCTTGTGGAATGCGTGTAAATGTGAATGATAATCCTCCTAGAGTGAAAGCAAATAAATACCTGCTTTCTTTGTGTACTGGAATGCTGAAGAAGGCGTTTTTTAAATCGATAACACTAAAGTATTCTGCTGACGCAGGGATCATTGTCAAAATCGTAGTGACATCTGGCACTAACGGGAATTGGGGGTCTACCACTTTGTTCAGTGCACGGAGATCAATTATGAAACGGTACGGTACCTCATTACCCCCTTTCTTGTACACGGGAAGAATGGGACTGTTACATACACTACCTGTAATCTCTTCAATCACTCCCAATTTCACCAAATCAGAAACAATGCTTTTCAATCCTTTTTCTCCTTCTGCTGAAATTTTATACTGCAGAATACGTGGTAGCGTTATTCCTTCTTTTAATGTAATTTTTACTGGCTCTATTTCCAAGCATCCCACATCATTGTCATTCACGGCCCAAATGGAAGCTGGTACCTTACTCAATTCCCCTGATAAAGGTTCTGTCACAAATTCAGAAGTCGGCATAGTCTGGGGAGAAATAGTCAAAAATACCCCATCTGGTGTACAATGAATAACTGCGCTTAGTTTTTTCAATAGATTCAATCCTAAACGATTTTCCCCACAATGCTCTGTTAAAAGAAATGGACAAATGTTCAGTAAAAGGCCCTATTGGCACTGCTACTGATTTGGACTCAGGGTTTATTACTGGGGTACCTGCGAACCCTACTGAAATATTCTGCCGCCCTGACAGAGGTATGTCTGGAACCAAGTGATGATCTATCCAGCACTTTTGTGCCCCCGTGGCTACGAGGAATCTATGCTCTTCATTCCCGATTTTCATCTCTACGTAGGGTCCTTTCTGATTCACAGGAATTGACACTGGTTCCGACCACTGTCCTGGGCTGTCCTATTGGGGTAACAACACATCATCCGATGTGTAGTCTCCACTGTTATTATAATATGCACCTGTCTGGTTATCAAAGATGTTCCTCCCTCTCCCTCTACTTCCCGTTTGTACACCCTGCTGATTTTGACTTTGAGTAGTTTGATTCGGAGCCTGGCCTTGAGTCTGTGCACCATTCCCATAATTATTTTGGTGCTGCTGCATATGATTTCTGTTGTGACCATTTGTTCCGAAATGCCCTCTGTGAGGCTTTCTCTGACTATATCCGTCTCTATTTTGCAAATGCGGACATTGTGCCCGCCAGTGTCCTTCCTCTCGCAGTATGCACATTGGTTTAATCCCAAAGGCTCTCCATGCATATTCGAATTTCCCCTACTCTGTGCATTTCTCCTTCCCCTGTTGTGTCCTGCTACCTGCTGGAGTAACACTTGTGTTTTCAAGTTTGTTCTATCCTTTGCTTCTCTTTCCTTCTCAGTATTTACCCGTTCTCATAATATTGGGCCATGTGTAATACTTCTCCTGGCGTTTTTGCTTGCCATGCACTTTCGGAAGTCATTATCAAATTTTGAATCGGAAGTATTAATCCCTTCACATATTTATCCACAAATAACCTTTTCCCTGCTTCCGTACTCACATCCTGTCCACTGAAATCTGTAAATACTTCTTCGAATCTGTTGAAATAATCTGTTGCCAACTCATCTTTACCTTGAACACACGCCGTCATCTTGTCCCATTGAATTCTTTTCTCTGGGACCAATTCTTTTAACTTCTGTACTATTTGTGCCGGTAATGCTAACATATTCGCCCCTGGCTGTGCACCCACTGCTTTATTCCTATCTTCCAGTATTAAATTTGCCCACGTGGCACCATAGGCCGTCTCATCATCTACCTTTCTTATTCGTTTCCATATGTCCGCTGGCAAAATTACGGGGAATATTAGTTCTATGTCACCCATAGTGAACACTGAGGACTGTAATAAAGACTCCACTTCTTTATAAAAACCCGATGGATTTTTCCGTATGTCAGGGATTGTTTGTTTTATATTATTCACTTCCTGTCTAGAGAAGGGAACATGCACATATTGGGCTGTGTAATGTGCTGGGATCACCACAGGTGGCGCATTGCCTACTGCTGGAGTCTCTACCTTCGGTACAAAAGTAGGGGGCACTTCTCTCATGGGGAAAGCCACATCACTATTTCTCCCCCTTCCCTCATATGCAACAATATTCCCAGGTCGAGGGATAAGGCTGTCTCTCCTGTTCCCCGTTCCATCACTCTCTTATATACTGCCAACAATTCAGAAGGGCTCACCTTTTCCTCGCGTATATATTTGTTTATCAAATATTCAACCATCGTTTGTAACACTCTCCTTTTCTTTGATAAAGTGTATTCATCAAATATTCCATGTATTTCCATTGTGGGAATACTGGGATCTGAAATCCATTTTAGTGCCTCCCGCATACATACTTTTATCTCCGCACTAATTTGTGCTGCTGGTGACGAAAATCGCTGCTGTCTACCCCTCTCAATATTCTTTCTCTTATTTCCCGGTATGGCGAGTACTTCAGAATACCCTTCATCCAATTAATTCTTTATTTCAAACAATCGCTTCACATGCTCTTCTATTTCTTCATCTCTCCCTCTACAACGGGCTAATGCATTCAAATCCAACAATCGTTGCGGTGGCAACTTCCCAATTAACTTTTTCTATTGTCCCGACAAATATTCCCCCATGCATTCCAACAATACCTGTCTTTCGTTGTTCCTTCTGAAGTCATATAGGGACGCAAGCATGGATACCCCATCATTATCGTCTATATACATTTCCGCCTGTTCTTGCAGCTCACGCTTTATCTCCTTACTGATTGCGCTGCGAGTTACTCTCGTACATTCATTCTGCTCAATTCCACTCATGGGAGGGGTGGTCGGAACAGTGGCACCCTCCTGATCAGGAGGTGCGGAGGGGGCAGTGACAGGGGGATCCGTCTGCTGGGGCTGTGGTAATTGCGAAACACTCAGGGCTGGCTGGCTAGTGGGCAGTGCAGTGTCTGATGTAGCCTGTGGCTGTGCTGGCGTTGGGAGGGGCTGAGCAACGGGAGGGGGTTGAGAGGCAGCTACTAACGTAGTCTTTTTAGTTTCACTCCTCGGGCCCTGTTTTGTTTCAGTTAAGATTCTGTTCGTCCGATGAGTGTAGCTCTCTTTGTGGATATATTTTTTCTATGTTTAATTCATCGTGCCGTCTTGTCTTTCTCAAGCTATTACTCCACTCCTCCTCCTCCTTCTTCTCAGATTTCTCCACCTTTGACTTATCCCTGCGTGTATGTTTCTCTCTACTTCTAAATCGGAGCATTGCTTCCCTTCTCCAGTCCCTAAGGATATCAAGTGCCCCAGGGTGTGCTCTCTTACTTATCAACACCTTTTCCAGGTTATCTATACGTGCCATCTCAAAACTCCCATCCCTCGGCCACTGAAGATTTTCCTGTTTTCTGGTTTGCTTATGCCAAGTTTCACAAAACATTATCGCTCCCATACCATACTTTATGTACATATCATAAGCCGGCGTTCCTCCCGGTGGTGCTTCCTGGCCAGTTTCCAAAGATTGTTTGCTGCAGCGGAGAAATCCTGCTAAGGTGGACAATACCCCAGGCATGTTTTATCCTTACCTTGGCTAATCAAACTTACTCTGGGTGTTTGATTTTGCAAAATCAACTCTCAACCAATATAAGGATCACTTACGAATCGGGGCACGACTCACCTGATTAGGCAATTTGTCTTTTCAAGAAACAATTTGTCCGTATGCTGACGCAACCAATGACGTCGTGTCTGCGTATCTCGGCTCTGCCTCGTTTAGGGACCCTCGCCTCCTTGTTCGCTGGCCAGGGACGTCGATCAGGGATCAGCAGTATGCAGATCTGCAAAGGAGTCTCTCATCGCTTTTGCAGGGGCGCCCCGAACACCTCTTGATCCCGGCTCGATCGCTCCCATCCTCGCCATTCTTACCGCCTTCCTTATTCTGCAACGTACACGATGGAACAAGTGGGGGAGGGTTCCTATTCGGGCGCCATCTTGAAGGAGCCCCTGAGGGACCCTCGGATGTGGAAACGAGGCACAGTCACCACACTCGAATAGATACGCCAGACACAAGGTTCCGTTCCCAAAATCTAGGGTTTATTGCAATACAAATAAGTCCCAGTTGGCCAAATGGGCCCACGCCCCACGACCTGTGTCTAACGAACCTCGGAGGACACAAGAGAGAGTGAAACATACATCAGTTACATATATACAAAACGTGCATCTTAAAATCAGCAATGACACAGTATGACACATTTGATGCTGCCCCCAATTCATTTCCCTTTGAATTAGAGGCGATGATTGACCAGTATGACAAATATGACACCTTAGACCACCATATTTAGTAACGGTTTGCAATTTTCAATTTTACAGACACCATTCTTTATTTGCGAGAACACAGCGTTTCTGTTTTTCATGGGCAAGCTGCACATAGGTGACTGGCACATACCAGAACTCACTATCTCTTAGTTTTGATTCTCGCTCTAGAGGTCAGCCCGCTCTCCGGGGCCTCACTGGGCTCAGAAAGGGGGGCCGTAAAGAAGATCATAATTCAACTCTTTAAATGCTAGTTACGTACATTGCTATTCTTTCAGGAGACTCGCTGGCATTTGTGTACTGATTAAATGCCTTGCTCCCTGTCTTCAAGGATATGTGAGGGAGGGAATCGGGCATTTCTGTCTGGCTCTCCAGTGTAATGTTTCAACATGTTTCTTAGCCTTGGACCATTGAAGCGAAATAATATCTACAGCAAATCAGTTTTACATGAGGCAAAGTGGCAACATTAGAGAGAGCAGAGAGAGAAAACAAAATGGCGATTCTGGTCATCTTAAAATGGCCTCACTCTAGTTGAACTAATAGCTACGTAATAACTAATGAATATATATTCTTAACACTGTAAATGAGGCGGTTGGTCTTCAGCCAACCAATTATCATTCATTACCGGACCCTCAAGGGGTGTTTGGTTTTTCTGGACTGACACAATCAGCATATGGGAAGAAAGTGTAGAAGCACAAGCCTTCCCTCTGCTCTTTCCTACTGGAAAAGGGGGAAGGTATGATCAAAGATGCACACAAATAACAGCATCAGTATACCGTTCTTTACAAATGTATTCTGAAGACCCCAGATTCAGACAAAACGTTGAATACTGTAGTGATACACAAAATTGCAAATTTGCCAATCAGGGCTTTAGATGACAGCATTAGCCGCTGAAAGCCAATAGTTTATTCAAAGTATGTGCCAAAAATGCTGACAGTAGTCTGTTGTAGCACTTCCATTACGCAGTAGTGAGCTACAAGGAATATGCAGGCCTAGTAGGGGTGCTAGGTCACATTATACATTGTAGATAGACAGGCAGGGCGAAGGCCCCAGCTCTGTAGCTAATAGACATTATTGGAGTGTTTGGAACATTATGGCACCTATATAGCGCTTAGATAGCCAATCTTAAGCGCTATGAACACTAAGCTATGAGTGCATGCCTTTTAGAGCTTGCTCACATAGGCTTAATTCATCTCGACTTTCTAACTGTAGCCCTGCATGGTTTCGTAAACTAATCTTCCTTTCTCTGGGAAGGCACTGATAAGACATTCCTGAGCTTTCGCGCAGATGGGCTCCAAGTAGGGAGGGGCACAGGAAAGGAGCACAGTGGAAATTCACAGAGTTGGGTTTTTCCATGAGCAAGCCTATATTTTGCACAGGGAAGCTTCTAGAACTGTGCGTCATGGACTGACAGCACAAGATTATAAAAATGCATGCCCACATGACTCAGGTGGGAGATCGATCTGTGGACTTGGTTCGAGCAAAATCGAGTGTCCGGAACCTGTTGCTCTGTCGGCACCCTGCAGCGCTGTCCTCTGAGCGGGGCTTGTTACAGCTAGTTTATGAGGGCCAGGGTCTCCCAGTGCTGATTGAAGGGGCGTAAGACTGTGTTTCTCTAAGTTCTATGTTTCTCTTTATTTTGCATTTCTCTAAGTTTTGTGCTTTGTAATCTTCTCTAACTTGAATCCCAAGATGTTGCTGAAATTCACTGTTTAGAATAAATACTAAAACTTTTTGAAGGTGTCATTTGTCACTAGCATGAGTTCACTGCTCGGCACAACAGAACCTGTATTTTGGGCTGAATTGGGTAATTTTTGCTCTAAGGGCTAGTCCCGAGGAAGATTTTCCCAATATCAAGACATTTGGTGGCAGCTTGGGGATTTGTGCAGAGCAGTGCCTTGCTGTGAAATGACAAATTGTGTGAGAGAACACAGTGCAGAGTGAGGAGCAGGCTGTCGCATTTACTTGGTGGTCTCACTGCAGCTCTGAGACTTCAAAAGACAGCAACGTTGTGTCGGCTTGCCGTGGCTGATAGCTTGTGTGGTTAAGACTTTCCCCTTCAGTAAATCAGTGGCTGATTTATTGCTTGGGAATGAAGCCAGGGAGCACAAGGCGATAAACAAGCAGGAAATGGCTTAGTTTAAAGCGCTCCGATGAATGGTCAAGAAAGATTTATGTTCAATTAGGAAAGAATTTTATCATGCGGTTTCCCCAGTTTAAAGTTGTAATTTAGAAATGCAAAGTGAGACGGAGTTCTCAACTCTATTCTGTCATGAGGGCAGGAAAATAGTTGCGAGGATTTGACATGCAAATTGTGAATAGATCTAACCATTGATTCAGCCCCAGTGTGCTAGCGAGTGGGGGGCTGTAATGTAAGGAGGCAAAGGTTCGCTTTTTTTTTTTAAATGTATGCTTTTGAAGTGCTCACATTCCTGAAGATAACGTGGGGAATGAGCGGTGTTTAGGAGAAAGAGTAACATCTGTGTTGAGAGCCTAAAGGGTTTTTTTTTTGGCAAATGTAAATTCCATGTGCTCGTGGTGCATTCTGTTTAAAGGAAACACACTAAAATGACTACATTGCATTTTAGCTGTGCCATGCTTACAATGGGTGAGAGACTCACTTAAAAAAGTGAGTGAATGGTATTTGGATTTTCGATTTTTGTGTATTGATTTGGAATTGCAGAATTAGTTTGCAATGGTTGGGGGGAAAAGACAATTTATATTTTTCTAAATTGCCTCTAAATTGCCCCTAGAGTATTTTTGACTGTTCCCACGCTATGCCATGGATTAAAGTACTGTTGCGTTATAAGTGATGTATGTTTTGGAAATAGTGACCTGTTAACTGCGGTACATGGTGAAAAATGTTGTTGACACATTAACAGCCCACAAGCAATATAGAGTGTGGGTTGTTCTTGCAGGAAAAACGTGCAGGGAGCTGCACTACACATGACATGTTTTAAATGCACTGAAATAATTGGTTTTAATTTGCAATGGTACAACAGAATGAAAAATCTGTGTGTGATAAGACAGCACAAAGATTTAGTGGGTTGCGGGTTCTTTTGAAAGATCGCACATTGCCTTGGAGTGAGTTTGTGAAGCCAAACTACAAGGTTACGAGGAAAAAGAAAAATGTATGCCTTTAAATGGGACATTGATCAGTTTAAAACAGGCTAAAAGACGCTTAGACATTTTGGCAAAATTACATGGAGTAGAATCTGATGACAAGAAAAAGTGCCTCTTTTGAAAATAAGAGTCTTGCTGTGCAGAGCTTGTGCCTTGAAGATAACTTGACTGTCTTGGGCGAGGTGCGCGAAAGAAAAAAAAACTGTTGGAGGAAGGAAGGAAACAGTTAATCTGGATGAACTGTCTGAAACGAGTGCCTTTCATTGAAGCCGCCACAGTTTATGAGTTATAGGCAAAGTGATAAGCTTGCTGCGTTGTATGGCACTGCCATGTGCACAGGAAAGATAAATAATGACATTCCTGCATTCCATCCCCTGAGAGAGACACCGTCAGTGTGAGCAAAAACTGAGGAGGGGGGTGCAAAGACAGAATGCTGAAACAGAACTGAAGGCAATAATTGCTGTGAGTGAGAAGATGAAAAATAGCCCAATCTACCTTACACATGCTGATGTACGCATGCTTTCTGACACTGGCATGCAATAACAGAGCTGATCAGAAGTAAAGAATTTGCCCAGTATCAACACTGGAAGGAAAACAAATGCTGCATGCAGAATGGCAGACGGGCACATCGCATCTGAACATTTGGGGAACCTGTGCATCTGTGAATGGGCTAAGAAAAAGACAGCTGCCCATTTCAAGAGACATTGCCGTGCAAGCTGCATCCCCATGCGCCATGTGATGTGATGTGAAGTAAAGTGGCATTGCCGTGCAAGCTGCATCCCAGTGCTCCATGTGATGTGAACTGAAGTAAAGCGCTGTGCACTGGAGAAGAAACCTCTAGGCGCTTTGAGAAGTGAAAATAGAGAGCTGGCAAAATGCAAGCCACATTGCCAGGGCTGGAGTAACTGACAAAGACATTATGGCGTTCCAGATGGAAGCAAAACTGACAAAGGTAGCCGTTTTGCAAGAAACATGCAGAGCGGGGCTTTGGAGTATAACATGAACACTGCACATTAGCCATGATCCAGAAGCCTCACGGCTTAGTGCAAGAATGAATGATTTGTTGAAGCAAATAAAGAAACTGACTTAGACTATTGCGCTCAAAGGGGTGGCCCAAGAAATCAGCAGACACCCTGTGGGAAAATGACAAGTGGAAAACCAGAGGCTTGAAAGACACTAGCTGTATGGAGAAAAATAAACAAAGCTGCTTGTGCAACTGCAGGCGGTATTGGACTGAAGGACTTTACCTTTGAAAAATGGAGTGATGCCAGCAGGGCAACCTAAATCAAGATCATGAGACACTGGAAGCAAGTTGGCGCCTGGCATTCGTGATCGCTTTGGTGAAAAAGAAAAGCATTGATCCATTGTGAGTGCGACCTGGGTACTTATTATATGGCTTTTGTAAAATCACAGATCAGTCTGAAGTACCATTGACCAACTATGATCGCATTGCACAAATGAGTTTGTGACTAGGCAGTTACACCCCGTATGGTTGAGTGCAAATAAGCCCCCAGTAACGTGCAGAAGGGTGACAAATAATTGTGGTAGCAATGATAAAGTGTGTAGTTACCTGATGAGACTTCTGAAGGTGGGGATGGTGTTAAGGGAAGGGGTGGATAACGCTGATATTGTAGTTTTGATGACATCCTAATGTGAAGAATAATGACATTGTACTTTTGATAAAATCCTAACATTTCTGTTTGTATTTTGCCTAGGCAAAAAACCAAGACAGTTGTGTGCCATGATAGGGGTAGATGTGTGCAATTTGCGGTTGACACTGATCAGTCAATCAGACGCATTCTCAGAGAAAGCGAGTCACTGCGTGATGATATGTGAACTTTGAACCTGTCCTGCACCGCACTCAATGCTGCTTACATGCATGACGTATGAGGACATTTGTTCTGCAACCTGCGAACGGTGTCCAACAGAGTAATAACTTTTGCTGAACTGGCACGGTGCAGATTTGGCTAGTTATCAAACATTTGATGCTGCACATTCAAATGATTCAGTTGCTGGAAATAACCTGGTTGATATGTTTTGCCTTTCTTGTTTAAAGGACTGTGGACAATGGGTTGTAGACTGTGACATCATGCACCACAAACAGCTGTGTGACACAGCACTTGAATGCTAACACATTGAAAAATGGTTTTTAAATGCATTTTTGAGATGAATCTGAAAAAACGAAATGTTTTGCTCTTCCAACTTAGGGGGTAATTCATAGAATTCAGCGCACAAGTGGCGCACGCGGCTGGCGCACAGTGTGCGCGTGCGAATCCCTGCGCCAGCCGCGTGCGCAAAAATCCATTTCCGCGCACAGCGTATTCATGGATTCCAGCCACCAAAACCAGCCGTGGCGCACAGTGGCGCAGCGACCCTGCAGCAGCGCCAGTTACGCCCCCAAGAACGCCTCTCGCGCAGGGAAAAGCCATCAATATACCCAATCCAGCGCAAAGGGCTGCGCTAACCCTGCACCAGCACAGCAAGCGGGCTACGTGTATCACTGGGGTGCGCGGGAAGTACGTCACGCGATTGGCCCCGTGCGAGCAGGGAACGCGTATTTCAGGGGTGCGCGGGAAGTTCCACACGCGATTTCATCATGGTACGTGTATTTCAGGGGTGCGCGGGAATTTCCACACGCGATTGGGCCCGTGCGAGCAGGGTACGCGTATCTCAGGGGTGCGCGGGAAGTTCCACACGCGATTCCATCAGGGTACGTGTATTACGGGGTGCGCGTGAAGTTCCACACGCGATTCCATCAGGGTACGTGTATTTCGGGGTGCGCGTCAAGTTCCACACGCGATATCAGCAGGGTACGTGTATTACAGGGTGCAGGGGAAGTTACACACGCGATTCCAGCAGGGTACGTGTATTTCAGGGGTGCGCGGGAATTTCCACACGCGATTGGGCCCGTGCGAGCAGTGTACGCGTACCTCAGGGGTGCGCGGGAAGTTCCACACGCGATTCCATCAGGGTACGTGTATTTCGGGGTGCGCGTGAAGTTCCACACGCGATTCCATCAGGGTACGTGTATTTCGGGGTGCGCGTGAAGTTCCACACGCGATATCAGCAGGGTAAGTGTATTACAGGGTGCAGGGGAAGTTACACACGCGATTCCAGCAGGGTACGTGTATTTCAGGGGTGCGCGGGAATTTCCACACGCGATTGGGCCCGTGCGAGCAGGGTACGCGTATCTCAGGGGTGCGCGGGAAGTTCCACACGCGATTCCATCAGGGTACATGTATTTCGGGGTGCGCGTGAAGTTCCACATGCGATATCAGCAGGGTACGTGTATTTCAGGGTGCAGGGGAAGTTACACACGCGAAATCAGCAGGGTACGTGTATTCTAGGGGTGCGCGGGAAGTTCCACACGAGATTCCATCAGGGTACGTGTATTTCAGGGTGCAGGTGGAGTTACACACGCGATTTCATCATGGTACGTGTATTTCAGGGGTGCACGGGAATTTCCACACGCGATTGGGCCCGTGCGAGCAGGGTACGCGTATCTCAGGGGTGCGCAGGAAGTTCCACACGCGATTCCATCAGGGTACGTGTATTTCGGGGTGCGCGTGAAGTTCCACACGCGATATCAGCAGGGTACGTGTATTTCAGGGTGCAGGGGAAGTTACACACGCGATTCCAGCAGGGTACGTGTATTCCAGGGGTGTGCGGGAAGTTCCACACGCGATTCCATCAGGGTACGTGTATTTCAGGGTGCAGGGGAAGTTGCACACGCGATTTCAGCAGGGTACGTGTATTCCAGGGGTGCGCGGGAAGTTCCACACGCGATTCCATCAGGGTACGTGTATTTCAGGGTGCAGGGGAAGTTCCACACGCGATTTCAGCAGGGTACGTGTATTTCAGGGGTGCGCGTGAAGTTACACACGCGATATCAGCAGGGTACTTGTATTTCAGGGTGCAGGGGAAGTTACACACGTGACTTCCGCAGGGTACGTGTTTTTCATGGGTGCGCGTGAAGTTCCACACGCGATATCAGCAGGGTACGTGTATTTCAGGGTGCAGGGGAAGTTACACACGCGAAATCAGCAGGGTACGTGTATTCCAGGGGTGCGCGGGAAGTTCCACACGCGATTCCATCAGGGTACGTGTATTTCTGGGTGCAGGGGAAGTTCGACACGTGATTCCATCAGGGTACGTGTATTATAGGGGTGCGCGGGGAGCACCACACGTGAATGGCACGTGTGGGCCCTCCCAGGTGTTCCCTCTACACCCTCCACGGCACCTGCAGGTGGCTCACACCACAGGGGCCTACCCTGCACATGTCCTGCAGGCACCCCATCCACCATGGCCATGCCCCCCAGCCAACCCACATGTCAACTTGCACTACTGCCCACCAACGCATGTCCCCCTGCACCCCCAGCCACCAGGGGCACCAACCACCAGGCCCCCACCCATGTCTCCCACCACCCCCACCCCCCAGTCACCAGGGGCAGCCTCCACCAGGCCCCCACCCATGTCTCCCACCACCCCCACCCCCCATGGCCAGCCCCCACCAGGCCCCCACTCATGTCCCCTATCACCCCCACCCCCCACCACTGTGGGGCACCTGCCAGCAGGCCCCCACCCATGTCCAACTCATGTTCCCCACCCCCCCACCCCCCAGTACTGTGGGGCACCTGCCAGCAGGCCCCCACCCATGTCTCCCAGCACCCCCACCCCCCAGCCACCAGGGGCACCAACCACCAGGCCCCCACCCATGTCCAACTCATGTTCCCCACCACCCCCACCCCCCAGCACTGTGGGGCACCTGCCAGCAGGCCCCCACCCATGTCCAACTCATGTTCCCCACCCTCCCCACCCCCCAGCACTGTGGGGCACCTGCCAGCAGGCCTCCACCCATGTCCAGCTCATGTTCCCCACCACCCCCACCGCCCAGCACTGTGGGGCACCTGCCAGCAGGCCCCCACCCATGTCCAACTCATGTTCCCCACCCCCCCACCCCCCAGCACTGTGGGGCACCTGCCAGCAGGCCCCCACCCATGTCCAGCTCATGTTCCCCACCACCCCCACCCCCTAGCACTGTGGGGCACCTGCCAGCAGGCCCCCACCCATGTCCAACTCATGTTCCCCACCACCCCCACCCCCCAGCACTGTGGGGCACCTGCCAGCAGGCCCCCACCCATGTCCAACTCATGTTCCCCACCACCCCCACCCCCCAGCACTGTGGGGCACCTGCCAGCAGGCCCCCACCCATGTCCAACTCATGTTCCCCACCACCCCCACCCCCCAGCACTGTGGGGCACCTGCCAGCAGGCCCCCACCCATGTCCAACTCATGTTCCCCACCACCCCCACCCCCCAGCAGTGCAGGGGCACCCACCACCAGGCCACCACCCATGTCTCCCACCACCCCCACCCCCCAGCAGTGCAGGGGCAGCCTCCACCAGGCCCCCACCCATGTCTCCCACCACCCCCACCCCCCAGCCACCAGGGGCAGCCTCCACCAGGCCCCCACCCATGTCTCCCAGCACCCCCACCCCCCAGCCACCAGGGGCACCAACCACCAGGCCCCCACCCATGTCCAACTCATGTTCCCCACCACCCCCACCCCCCAGCACTGTGGGGCACCCTCCACCAGGCCCCCACTCATGTCCCCTATCACCCCCACCCCCCAGCCACCAGGGGCAGCCTCCACCAGGCCCCCACCCATGTCTCCCAGCACCCCCACCCCCCAGCCACCAGGGGCACCAACCACCAGGCCCCCACCCATGTCCAACTCATGTCCCCCACCACCCCCACCCCCCAGCACTGTGGGGCACCTGCCAGCAGGCCCCCACCCATGTCTCCCACCACCCCCACCCCCCAGCACTGTGGGGCACCTGCCAGCAGGCCCCCACCCATGTCCAACTCATGTTCCCCACCACCCTCACCCCCCAGCACTGTGGGGCACCTGCCAGCAGGCCCCCACCCATGTCCAGCTCATGTTCCCCACCACCCCCACCCCCCAGCACTGTGGGGCACCTGCCAGCAGGCCCCCACCCATGTCCAACTCATGTACCCCTGCACCCCCACCCCCCAGCACTGTGGGGCACCCTCCACCAGGCCCCCACTCATGTCCCCTATCACCCCCACCCCCAGCAGCGCAGGGGCAGCCCCCACCAGGCCCCCACTCATGTCCCCTATCACCCCCACCCCCCAGCCACCATGGGCAGCCTCCACCAGGTCCTCACAATCCCCAATCATGTGCGTTATGGTCAGCCTCCACAGCCAAAAAGCCCTACCAAGTAACCCATTCACCCACATGGAAATGGAAATTACATGTTACACCCCCAATGTTCATAAAGCAAATGAACCCATGTCCGTCACACACAATGGTTGCAATTGGATGGGAAAACACCCAACATGACATGCATGAAACCAATGAGATGATACCACACAGTGAAGTATGAAAACAAAATTGTATTAAAAAAAAAAATGCAAATGAAATGAAACAAACAACAATGGCAATGAAAAAAAGATAAGCTGCATGTCCGTCAAAAAAATATAACAACACCAAATCCGATTCCAAAAAAATGTCCAAAGTCAAATTAAAATAAATCAATCCAATGAAGAACTATGTACAAAACATCCAAGGGTCCATGAGCCCAACTGAACAAAGGAAACCTACAAAAAACCCTAACTAAAATGCAACTATATACAAAAAGTGGAGCAGTGTCCGTCGACTCCAAATCATAAGAACAAACAAAGGAAACCTAAAACTAAAGAACTATATACAAAGGCGGCGGGCAAGTCCAGCGGCTCACTCCGTGGTGTTCCGGGCCAGGGCATCATCGAACTCCTGTTCGATGTCCCGGAGGCGGTCCTGTTCCATGGCCCCGAGGGTCCACAGGGACGACGCCGTGTCCTCCTCCAACCCCCTGCGGATTGCCTCGAGGCACTCGGCCCGCCTCAGGGCCCTCCGCATGGAGTTCTCCGCCCTGACCATTGTGAGCCGCGCCTCTTCCGCCCGCCGCCGCTCCGCACCTATCTGCTGGCCCAACCGCTGCCACACAGAAGACACACCCCGTCCTGGGTCAACCTGCCCTCCGGCCGATGCCTGCCCCTCCGATGTTGAAGGCCCCGAGCCTTCATGGCTCCCACCACCTTGCTGCTGCTGCTGTGCCTCTGCCCGTGCACTGCCTCCTGCTGCCTGCACATGATGCATGGTGCAAGATGATGCAGGGACAGGATCGGGGACAGGATTGCACACAGGCACCTCCGCGGCGGCCTGTGCTGCCTCCTGTCCCTGGTCCTGCACTGCACCACTAGCACCAGTGGGATCCCCACCTCCAGACCCCGTCTCTGGTGCTTGCACGGCCTCCTCCTCCACCAAACCCCCCACCAACCTGGATGACTCCGTGCCATCTTCCCCTTTTGGGCCCTGTGGGGTCCCAGCTGCCCCTTCTGCTGCCGAGGAGTCCAACTCCAACCTCTGCCTCTTGGACCTCCCCCCGGCAGCTGCGGCCTGGGACGCGGCACCGGACTCCTCACTCCCCGACGAGATGACAACACGGGAGGGGAGCCGGGCCTTGCGTCTCCGGCTGGCGGTGGGATCCCCGCCGCTGTGCTCCACAGCACCTTCTCCGCCCTCTTCATCAGTTGACGCTGCAGACAGGGAGAAACAAAACACAGGCATCAGGGCACTGTACAATGGACACATACACACATGACAGTTGCACATGAGTGGCATTGGCAAACCTCAGACATGTCATCACAATCCCCAACACACATGTCATTACAACTCGCACACATGAGCCATACCACAGCCATATCGCAACTGCCACCACCATCCATACACATACAACAGCATGAGCAGCCAAAGGTGAGCCAGACATCACATGCAACACAGGAAGTGCACCACACATGTACACACACCACCACACTTGCATGCATGTGTACACCTCTGCCAAGTGTCGCACTGTTCAGACGGGCATCCATGTCACATCTGCCAATCAGGCTTCCACATACCGCTGTCACATGCATCCATGTTGCATCACTGTTGCACCCTTGTCAGATACACACACATGCACATGTACACAGTGCTGATACATGCAGCCGAAAACAACATACATGCGTGACATCACAGACATGTCTACTTACATACACATTCATCCAAACATGTGTGCCCACACAACTGCATTTGGCATGCAAGCCTACACACACAAGCACCATCCATGTCTCACACATTACAGCCCTCGCATGTGTCAGCCCCACGGCCCTGTACACCCCCACCCATACTCGACCCCATACAAACAGATGTGCAACCTGCACACTACTGAATAATCACCCCACGCACTGCTCACAATCAGGATGCATGTACACTCACCGCTCGACTCCAGACGGGTCTGCTTCTCTAGGACCTGGACGTGGAGAGCTGGGGATATGCGTTCCAGGACCCTCATCTGTTCTTCCGACAAGTGGCCCCGGCGCCCCTTGGCATCCGCTGCCTTCAAGAGGCGCCGGGCCTTGTTCAGGGTCCTGGCCTGAAGTCCTCCCAGCGCTTCCTGACATGTTGTAAGTCGCGGACTGCCACCCCGTCCGCGTTGATGGCAGTCACGATGTCAGTCCAGATCCGAGTCCGACTTCCTTGTCGGCGCCGGAACTTCCGAAGAGGGCATCATACTGCCCCAGGACTTGCTCCACCAGGACACCAACTTCGGTGGCACTGAAGCTGGTGCCCCTCTGCCTCTCTGGCCAGGGGTTGTCAGTGGTCACAGATGGTGTTTGCCCCGACATGACAACCCCAGAGGCAGGAGTGGGTGGGCAACTGGGTCCTGGGGCTGGGCTGTGGAGCGATGGAATCCCAGTCGGGAGTCTTCGGTTCCAGCAGGGGTGGTCACAGCAACAGCACCCCTGGCTGATGTGCAGGCAGCAAATGGCAGTGCACGTGGGCAGCAGGCAGTCAGGCAGCAGCAGATGGCAGGTGGGAGCGTGCTCGGGGCTCTGGGGGGCAGTAGTTCGGCCTTCTGGGCAGGAGCGTGGTCTTCCGTGTGCTTACGCGTGGCCAGCTTGATACGGAGTGAATTGGCACGTGAAAAATCTGCACGTCAGTGTGTAATTCGAGGAAAGGCCCTTAGCGTGTAAGCGCGTCTGCACGCATACGCATTTTCATTGGACAGAAGGCCCCTCAAGCGCAAGCGCCCCTGTGACGTGATGAGTACAGACGTGCATGGGCCTTTCAGCGCGCGTGAAAAACTGCACGTCCGCGTGTAATACGAGGAAAGGGCCCATGCGCGTAAGCGCGTGTGGAAACTGCACGTCCGCGTGTAATACGTGGAAAGGGCCCATGCGCGTAAGCGCGTGTGGAAACTGCACGTCCGCGTGTAATACGAGGAAAGGGCCATGCGCGTCTGTACGCGTCACGTCACAGGAGCGCTTGCGCTTGAGGGGCCTTCTGTCCAATGAAAATGCGTATGCGTGCAGACGCGCTTACGCGCTAAGGGCCTTTCCTTGAATTACACGCTGACGTGCAGATTTTTCACGTGCCAAATCACTCCGTATCAAGCTGGCCACGCGTAAGCACACGGAAGACCACGCTCCTGCCCAGAAGGCCGAACTACTGCCCCCCAGAGCCCCGAGCACGCTCCCACCTGCCATCTGCTGCTGCCTGACTGCCTGCTGCCCACGTGCACTGCCATTTGCTGCCTGCACATCAGCCAGGGGTGCTGTTGCTGTGACCACCCCTGCTGGAACCGAAGACTCCCGACTGGGATTCCATCGCTCCACAGCCCAGCCCCAGGACCCAGTTGCCCACCCACTCCTGCCTCTGGGGTTGTCATGTCGGGGCAAACACCATCTGTGACCACTGACAACCCCCGGCCAGAGAGGCAGAGGGGCACCAGCTTCAGTGCCACCGAAGTTGGTGTCCTGGTGGAGCAAGTCCTGGGGCAGTATGATGCCCTCTTCGGAAGTTCCCGCACCGACAAGGAAGGACGGACTCGGATCTGGACTGACATCGTGACTGCCATCAACGCGGAGGGGGTGGCAGTCCGCGACTTACAACATGTCAGGAAGCGCTGGGAGGACTTCAGGCCAGGACCCTGAACAAGGCCCGGCGCCTCTTGAAGGCAGCGGATGCCAAGGGGCGCCGGGGCCACTTGTCGGAAGAACAGATGAGGGTCCTGGAACGCATATCCCCAGCGCTCCATGTCCAGGTCCTAGAGAAGCAGACCCGTCTGGAGTCGAGCGGTGAGTGTACATGCATCCTGATTGTGAGCAGTGCATGTGGTGATTATTCAGTAGTGTGCAGGTTGCACATCTGTTTGTATGGGGTCGAGTATGGGTGGGGGTGTACAGGGCCGTGGGGCTGACACATGCGAGGGCTGTAATGTGTGAGACATGGATGGTGCTTGTGTGTGTAGGCTTGCATGCCAAATGCAGTTGTGTGGGCACACATGTTTGGATGAATGTGTATGTAAGTAGACATGTCTGTGATGTCACGCATGTATGTTGTTTTCGGCTGCATGTATCAGCACTGTGTACATGTGCATGTGTGTGTATCTGACAAGGGTGCAACAGTGATGCAACATGGATGCATGTGACAGCGGTATGTGGAAGCCTGATTGGCAGATGGGACATGGATGCCCGTCTGAACAGTGCGACACTTGGCAGAGGTGTACACATGCATGCAAGTGTGGTGGTGTGTGTACATGTGTGGTGCACTTCCTGTGTTGCATGTGATGTCTGGCTCACCTTTGGCTGCTCATGCTGTTGTATGTGTATGGATGGTGGTGGCAGTTGCGATATGGCTGTGGTATGGCTCATGTGTGCGAGTTGTAATGACATGTGTGTTGGGGATTGTGATGACATGTCTGAGGTTTGCCAATGCCACTCATGTGCAACTGTCATGTGTGTATGTGTCCATTGTACAGTGCCCTGATGCCTGTGTTTTGTTTCTCCCTGTCTGCAGCGTCAACTGATGAAGAGGGCGGAGAAGGTGCTGTGGAGCACAGCGGCGGGGATCCCACCGCCAGCCGGAGACGCAAGGCCCGGCTCCCCTCCCATGTTGTCATCTCGTCGGGGAGTGAGGAGTCCTGTGCCACGTCCCAGGCCGCAGCTGCCGGGGGGAGGTCCAAGAGGCGGAGGTTGGAGTTGGACTCCTCGGCAGCAGAAGGGGCAGCTGGGACCCCACAGGGCCCAAAAGGGGAAGATGGCACGGAGTCATCCAGGTTGGTGGGGGGTTTGGTGGAGGAGGAGGCCGTGCAAGCACCAGAGACGGGGTCTGGAGGTGGGGATCCCACTGGTGCTAGTGGTGCAGTGCAGGACCAGGGACAGGAGGCAGCACAGGCCGCCGCGGAGGTGCCTGTGTGCAATCCTGTCCCCGATCCTGTCCCTGCATCATCTTGCACCATGCATCATGTGCAGGCAGCAGGAGGCAGTGCACGGGCAGAGGCACAGCAGCAGCAGCAAGGTGGTGGGAGCCATGAAGGCTCGGGGCCTTCAACATCGGAGGGGCAGGCATCGGCCGGAGGGCAGGTTGACCCAGGACGGGGTGTGTCTTCTGTGTGGCAGCGGTTGGGCCAGCAGATAGGTGCGGAGCGGCGGCGGGCGGAAGAGGCGCGGCTCACAATGGTCAGGGCGGAGAACTCCATGCGGAGGGCCCTGAGGCGGGCCGAGTGCCTCGAGGCAATCCGCAGGGGGTTGGAGGAGGACACAGCGTCGTCCCTGCGGACCCTCGGGGCCATGGAACAGGACCGCCTCCTGTGACGTGACGCGTACAGACGCGCATGGCCCTTTCCTCGTATTACACGCGGACGTGCAGTTTCCACACGCGCTTACGCGCATGGGCCCTTTCCACGTATTACACGCGGACGTGCAGTTTCCACACGCGCTTACGCGCATGGGCCCTTTCCTCGTATTACACGCGGACGTGCAGTTTTTCACGCGCGCTGAAAGGCCCATGCACGTCTGTACTCATCACGTCACAGGGGCGCTTGCGCTTGAGGGGCCTTCTGTCCAATGAAAATGCGTATGCGTGCAGACGCGCTTACACGCTAAGGGCCTTTCCTCGAATTACACACTGACGTGCAGATTTTTCACGTGCCAATTCACTCCGTATCAAGCTGGCCACGCGTAAGCACACGGAAGACCACGCTCCTGCCCAGAAGGCCGAACTACTGCCCACCAGAGCCCCGAGCACGCTCCCACCTGCCATCTGCTGCTGCCTGACTGCCTGCTGCCCACGTGCACTGCCATTTGCTGCCTGCACATCAGCCAGGGGTGCTGTTGCTGTGACCACCCCTGCTGGAACCGAAGACTCCCGACTGGGATTCCATCGCTCCACAGCCCAGCCCCAGGACCCAGTTGCCCACCCACTCCTGCCTCTGGGGTTGTCATGTCGGGGCAAACACCATCTGTGACCACTGACAACCCCTGGCCAGAGAGGCAGAGGGGCACCAGCTTCAGTGCCACCGAAGTTGGTGTCCTGGTGGAGCAAGTCCTGGGGCAGTATGATGCCCTCTTCGGAAGTTCCCGCGCCGACAAGGAAGTCGGACTCGGATCTGGACTGACATCGTGACTGCCATCAACGCGGAGGGGGTGGCAGTCCGCGACTTACAACATGTCAGGAAGCGCTGGGAGGACTTCAGGCCAGGACCCTGAACAAGGCCCGGCGCCTCTTGAAGGCAGCGGATGCCAAGGGGCGCCGGGGCCACTTGTCGGAAGAACAGATGAGGGTCCTGGAACGCATATTCCCAGCTCTCCACGTCCAGGTCCTAGAGAAGCAGACCCGTCTGGAGTCGAGCGGTGAGTGTACATGCATCCTGATTGTGAGCAGTGCGTGTGGTGATTATTCAGTAGTGTGCAGGTTGCACATCTGTTTGTATGGGGTCGAGTATGGGTGGGGGTGTACAGGGCCGTGGGGCTGACACATGCGAGGGCTGTAATGTGTGAGACATGGATGGTGCTTGTGTGTGTAGGCTTGCATGCCAAATGCAGTTGTGTGGGCACACATGTTTGGATGAATGTGTATGTAAGTAGACATGTCTGTGATGTCACGCATGTATGTTGTTTTCGGCTGCATGTATCAGCACTGTGTACATGTGCATGTGTGTGTATCTGACAAGGGTGCAACAGTGATGCAACATGGATGCATGTGACAGCGGTATGTGGAAGCCTGATTGGCAGATGTGACATGGATGCCCGTCTGAACAGTGCGACACTTGGCAGAGGTGTACACATGCATGCAAGTGTGGTGGTGTGTGTACATGTGTGGTGCACTTCCTGTGTTGCATGTGATGTCTGGCTCACCTTTGGCTGCTCATGCTGTTGTATGTGTATGGATGGTGGTGGCAGTTGCGATATGGCTGTGGTATGGCTCATGTGTGCGAGTTGTAATGACATGTGTGTTGGGGATTGTGATGACATGTCTGAGGTTTGCCAATGCCACTCATGTGCAACTGTCATGTGTGTATGTGTCCATTGTACAGTGCCCTGATGCCTGTGTTTTGTTTCTCCCTGTCTGCAGCGTCAACTGATGAAGAGGGCGGAGAAGGTGCTGTGGAGCACAGCGGCGGGGATCCCACCGCCAGCCGGAGACGCAAGGCCCGGCTCCCCTCCCGTGTTGTCATCTCGTCGGGGAGTGAGGAGTCTGGTGCCGCGTCCCAGGCCGCAGCTGCCGGGGGGAGGTCCAAGAGGCGGAGGTTGGAGTTGGACTCCTCGGCAGCAGAAGGGGCAGCTGGGACCCCACAGGGCCCAAAAGGGGAAGATGGCACGGAGTCATCCAGGTTGGTGGGGGGTTTGGTGGAGGAGGAGGCCGTGCAAGCACCAGAGACGGGGTCTGGAGGTGGGGATCCCACTGGTGCTAGTGGTGCAGTGCAGGACCAGGGACAGGAGGCAGCACAGGCCGCCGCGGAGGTGCCTGTGTGCAATCCTGTCCCCGATCCTGTCCCTGCATCATCTTGCACCAGCAGGGATGCCTACGTCCAGACCCGTTTTCAGGCAGGGGATGAGCTGACGTCAACTGGCCTTCCTCTGCCTGCGGACGTGGCTATCCAGGTCCGGGTTGAGCCTGTCCTGGCTGGTGTGGCGTTGCGTCAACGGGCCATGCGAGGTGACCTGCAGTCTTTTCATGGAGAGACTGCACGTCATCTCGAATGGCTCGTTGACCACATCAGCCTGCTGGGACAGGTCACCCAGCCCGGATTCCTCCGTCTGATGGGGCTTGCTCCGACCCCCTCCTCAACTGGACCCCCTACGCGCCAGTCGTCCTCTGTGCCATCTTCCCACCCATCAGTCACCTGGATGCCCTGTGGAGCTGCCTCTGACGGTGCGGCCAGGCTGGTGGAGGAGGCATCCCTGCCACAGTCGGGAGTCGGACGACCAGCAGGGGTGGCCACATCAACAACTGCACCCCAGCCGGCGGAGGATGTGCAGGCAGCAGGAGGCAGTGCACGGGCAGAGGCACAGCAGCAGCAGCAAGGTGGTGGGAGCCATGAAGGCTCGGGGCCTTCAACATCGGAGGGGCAGGCATCGGCCGGAGGGCAGGTTGACCCAGGACGGGGTGTGTCTTCTGTGTGGCAGCGGTTGGGCCAGCAGATAGGTGCGGAGCGTCGGCGGGCGGAAGAGGCGCGGCTCACAATGGTCAGGGCGGAGAACTCCATGCGGAGGGCTCTGAGGCGGGCCGAGTGCCTCGAGGCAATCCGCAGGGGGTTGGAGGAGGACACGGCGTCGTCCCTGCGGACCCTTGGGGCCATGGAACAGGACCGCCTCCGGGACATCGAACAGGAGTTCGATGATGCCCTGGCCCGGAACACCACGGAGTGAGCCGCTGGACTTGCCCGCTGCCTTTGTATATAGTTCTTTAGTTTTAGGTTTCCTTTGTTTCTTATTATGATTTGGAGTCGACGGACACTGCTCCACTTTTTGTATATAGTTGCATTTTAGTTAGGGTTTTTTGTAGGTTTCCTTTGTTCAGTTGGGCTCATGGACCCTTGGATGTTTTGTACATAGTTCTCCATTGGATTGATTTTATTTTTGATGTGACTTTGGACAACATTTTTTTGGATTTGGATTTGTAGTTTTTATTTTTTTAGACGGACATGTAGCTTCTCTTTTTTTCTTTGCCATTGTTGTTTGTTTCATTTCATTTCCATTCTTTTTTTTTTTAATACAATTTTGTTTTCATACTTCACTGTGTGGTATCATTTCATTGGTTTCATGCATTTCATGTTGGGTGTTTTCCCATTCAATTGCAACCATTGTGTGTGACGGACATGGGTTCATTTGCTTTATGAACATTGGGGGTGTAACATGCAATTTCTATTTCCATGTGGGTGAATTGGTTACTTGGTAGGGCTTTTTGGCTGTGGAGGCTGACCATAACACACATGATTGGGGATTGTGAGGACCTGGTGGAGGCTGCCCATGGTGGCTGGGGGGTGGTGGGAGACATGAGTGGGGGCCTGGTGGGGGCTGCCCCTGCACTGCTGGGGGTGGGGGTGATAGGGGACATGAGTTGGACATGGGTGGGGGCCTGCTGGCAGGTGCCCCACAGTGCTGGGGGGTGGGGGTGGTGGGGAACATGAGTTGGACATGGGTGGGGGCCTGCTGGCAGGTGCCCCACAGTGCTGGGGGGTGGGGGTGGTGGGGAACATGAGTTGGACATGGGTGGGGGCCTGCTGGCAGGTGCCCCACAGTGCTGGGGGGTGGGGGTGGTGGGGAACATGAGTTGGACATGGGTGGGGGCCTGCTGGCAGGTGCCCCACAGTGCTGGGGGGTGGGGGTTCAGGGGTACATGAGTTGGACATGAGTGGGGGCCTGCTGGCAGGTGCCCCACAGTGCTGGGGGGTGGGGGTGGTGGGGAACATGAGTTGGACATGGGTGGGGGCCTGCTGGCAGGTGCCCCACAGTGCTGGGGGGTGGGGGTGGTGGGGAACATGAGTTGGACATGGGTGGGGGCCTGCTGGCAGGTGCCCCACAGTGCTGGGGGGTGGGGGTGGTGGGAGACATGGGTGGGGGCCTGGTGGGGGCTGCCCCTGCACTGCTGGGGGTGGGGGTGATAGGGGACATGAGTGGGGGCCTGGTGGAGGCTGCCCCTGGTGACTGGGGGGGTGGGGGTGGTGGGAGACATGGGTGGGGGCCTGGTGGAGGCTGCCCCTGGTGGCTGGGGGTGCTGGGAGACATGAGTGGGGGCCTGGTGGGGGCTGCCCCTGCACTGCTGGGGGGTGGGAGTGGTGGGAGACATGAGTGGGGGCCTGGTGGGGGCTGCCCCTGCACTGCTGGGGGGTGGGGGTGGTGGGAGACATGGGTGGGGGCCTGCTGGCAGGTGCCCCACAGTGCTGGGGGGTGGTGGGGAACATGAGTTGGACATGGGTGGGGGCCTGCTGGCAGGTGCCCCACAGTGCTGGGGGGTGGGGGTGGTGGGGAACATGAGTTGGACATGGGTGGGGGCCTGCTGGCAGGTGCCCCACAGTGCTGGGGGGTGGGGTGGTGGGGAACATGAGTTGGACATGGGTGGGGGCCTGCTGGCAGGTGCCCCACAGTGCTGGGAGGTGGGGGTGGTGGGGAACATGAGTTGGACATGGGTGGGGGCCTGCTGGCAGGTGCCCCGCAGTGCTGGGGGGTGGTGGTGCAGGGGAACATGAGTTGGACATGGGTGGGGGCCTGCTGGCAGGTGCCCCACAGTGCTGGGGGGTGGGGGTGGTGGGAGACATGGGTGGGGGCCTGGTGGAGGCTGCCCCTGGTGACTGGGGGGTGGGGGTGGTGGGAGACATGGGTGGGGGCCTGGTGGAGGCTGCCCCTGCACTGCTGGGGGTGGGGGTGATAGGGGACATGAGTGGGGGCCTGGTGGAGGGTGCCCCACAGTGCTGGGGGGTGGGGGTGCAGGGGTACATAAGTTGGACATGAGTGGGGGCCTGCTGGCAGGTGCCCCACAGTGCTGGGGGATGGGGGTGGTGGGAGACATGGGTGGGGGCCTGTGGAGGGTGCCCCTGGTGGCTGGGGTGCAGGGGGACATGCGTTGGTGGGCAGTAGTGCAAGTTGACATGTGGGTTGGCTGGGGGGCATGGCCATGGTGAATGGGGTGCCTGCAGGACATGTGCAGGGTAGGCTCCTGTGGTGTGAGCCACCTGCAGGGGCCGTGGAGGGTGTAGAGGGAACACCTGGGAGGGCCCACACGTGCAATTCACGTGTGGTGCTCCCCGCGCACCCCTGTAATACACGTACCCTGATGGAATCACGTGTCGAACTTCCCCCGCACCCCGAAATACACGTACCCTGATGGAATCGCGTGTGGAACTTCCCGCGCACCCCTGGAATACACGTACCCTGCTCGCACGGGCCCAATCGCGTGTGGAAATTCCCGCGCACCCCTGAAATACACGTACCCTGCTGAAATCGCGTGTGGAACTTCCCCTGCACCCCGAAATACACGTACCCTGATGGAATCGCGTGTGTAACTTCCCCTGCACCCCGAGATACACGTACCCTGATGGAATCGCGTGTGGAACTTCCCGCGCACCCCTGGAATACACGTACCCTGCTCGCACGGGCCCAATCGCGTGTGGAAATTCCCGCGCACCCTGAAATACACGTACCCTGTTGAAATCGCGTGTCGAACTTCCCCCGCACCCTGAAATACACGTACCCTGATGGAATCGCGTGTGGAACTTCCCGCGCACCCCTGGAATACACGTACCCTGCTGATATCGCGTGTGGAACTTCACGCGCACCCCAAAATACACATACCCTGCTGAAATCGCGTGTGGAACTTCCCCCGCACCCCGAAATACACGTACCCTGATGGGATCGCGTGTGTAACTTCCCCTGCACCCTGAAATACACGTACCCTGATGGAATCGCGTGTGGAACTTCCCGCGCACCCCTGGAATACACGTACCCTGCTGGCACGGGCACAATCGCGTGTGGAAATTCCCGCGCACCCCTGAAATACACGTACCCTGCTGGAATCGCGTGTGGAACTTCCCCCGCACCCTGAAATACACGTACCCTGATGGAATCGCGTGTGTAACTTCCCCTGCACCCTGAAATACACGTACCCTGCTGATATCGCGTGAAAAAGTTCACGCGAACCCCTGAGATACACGTAGCCCGCTCCCCCAGGCCCGATCGCGTGGAAAAGTTCACGCGAACCCCTGAGATGCACGTAGCCCGCTCCCCCAGGCCCGATCGCGTGAGAATGTTCACGCGAAACCCTGAAATACACGTAGCCCGCTCTCCCAGGCACTATTGCTGTATGTTGCCACTTTTGTAATGCGCACGGACGCTACCGCCTGCCTTCGTGTGGCGGACGTGTTTGGGCTTGTGCGTGTCTTTCGCTGTGCGTGGCTTTGCCCTATTCGAGCTTGCTCACATAGGCTTAATTCATCTCGTCTTTCTAACTGTAGCCCTGCATGGTTTCGTAAACTAATCATCCTTTCTCTGGGAAGGCACTGATAAGACATTCCTGAGCTTTCGCGCAGATGGGCTCCAAGTAGGGAGGGAAACAGGAAAGGAGCACAGTGGAAATTCACAGAGTTGGGTTTTTCCATGAGCAAGCCTATATTTTGCACAGGGAAGCTTCTAGAACTGTGCGTCATGGACTGACAGCACAAGATTATAAAAATGCATGCCCACATGACTCAGGTGGGAGATCGATCTGTGGACTTGGTTCGAGCAAAATCGAGTGTCCGGAACCTGTTGCTCTGTCGGCACCCTGCAGCGCTGTCCTCTGAGCGAGGCTTGTTACAGCTAGTTTATGAGGGCCAGGGTCTCCCAGTGCTGATTGAAGGGGCGTAAGACTGTGTTTCTCTATGTTTCTCTAAGTTCTATGTTTCTCTATATTTTGCATTTCTCTAAGTTTTGTGCTTTGTAATCTTCTCTAACTTGAATCCCAAGATGTTGCTGAAATTCACTGTTTAGAATAAATACTAAAACTTTTTGAAGGTGTCATTTGTCACTAGCATGAGTTCACTGCTCGGCACAATAGAACCTGTATTTTGGGCTGAATTGGGTAATTTTTGCTCTAAGGGCTGGTCCCGAGGAAGATTTTCTCAATATCAAGACAAATACATATTCCACCTCCTGTTTGAAAGTGAACTACCAACTCTATAATACGGAGTTGCACACACATTGAAAACAGGTTCCAATTTTTTAAACATGTGCTAAGCAACTACTTCAGAAGATACAAGACAAAGATTACGTTTGGCAGTCAAGTTGGCAAACATGCGTGGTACAAAAGACTACTGGTTCCGACATCACGCATATGTACGGTGTATGCTACGGAACCTTGGCCCACTCACATGGTTTGGCACTTTGAGTTGTGCAGAGTATGCATGGGAAGACTTGCATGACTTCCTACGCAGTTCATTCACAAATATGTAACCTGCAACATCCCTTCAGAAAGCACACATAGTGAGCTACATACATACATTTTAGGCTTCCAAAGACATAGATGTGGAAGATATTGTCGACGCAGATATAAAAACAAAGGCAAATACTACACCAAATGCCGCGTTGGTATCCCTAGACCAGTTTCAGCGAAAGGACAAGTAAACAGCTTCATGTCTTCTGTTAGACAGTGGGAAAGGCAAATCGCCTAAAAACACATACTGCATTAAAAGAAGCAAAGCTTCAAAGTACATCAATGATTACAATGCAATAATTGCCCTCTTGTGAATGCAAACATAGATATACAGTACATTGCAGACAATTCCACTGCTGTTGCACGATATGTCACAGCCTACCTAACCAAAACTGCCCAAACAGAGCTAAAAGACCTCTGAAATGGCATATCATCTGACAAAATACTGTCACAAAAATTGTTCATCTTTGGGATAAAAATGCTCTCCCATAGAGAATGTGGATGCTGCGAAGCTGCAGACTGTTTAACAGGCTCAGCCTTTCATGGCAAATCGGACAACATAGTCTAGCTAAATCTGGGTCCTGCTGCATCCAAAAAAAGAGTGCTCAAATCGTACAAGAGATAGAAACAATAGCCAAAAATGATCCCAACAGCTAGGACATTTTAAAAAACAATTTATTTAGACACATACTACCCAAACAAAAGTTGTGCTTTGCAAAACATGTGCCTATACCACATAGCCCAAAACCTCTCGTACAAGAATAATATTAAACCAGATAAAAAATGTAAATACATAGTCAAAACTTGTGAAGGCAGCCTCATTAAACTTACCAAACCCAGCTTAATTAATCATATGAAGCTATCATTTAAAACTCCTCAACATAGAGCACTTTACTACATGTCCCTACTCCAACCATTACACCATGGAGAAAATAAGAGGATTTATTAGGCACCCATGACTCCTTTGAAGATGCTTTCAATGCAAATGAAAGCAGTATAACAAATACCCATTTCAAGTAGTACAAAAACATGTTGGACAATGAACACCAACAAGAGGAAGAAGTTCAAGTGCAACTAAATGAAGACACTCTTGAGGGCAGTGAACCTTCTGTTACAGGAAGCCAAGAACCACTTGGAGAGTCATTTATACTAAATGAAGCATAATTAGCCATGGCTGAAGTAGAAAACACCATGTGTCATTATGAGAAATCAGAAGAAAACTTAGCTCTGCTGAAATCACAACTCAATGATGACCAACGTAGCATTTTCCTAGAAGCAACCAAAGAAATTGAACATGGTTTGCAGCATGAAAGTAAAACATATAGCTGTCAAAATTATAAACTTATCTGTAAGTGGTGAAGCTGGTTCAGGCAAAACATTCTTAATACAAATCATCAGCAAATTCCTCCAAAAATTAACAAACAACTAGCTTTCAGCAGATGTAACTGCCCCCACAGGTTTAGATGCCTACAACATAGGAGGTGGTACTTTACACTGATTGCTGCTCCTTCCAGTAGAACATCAAAACAAATTAAAGTACTACAAACTTTCAATAGAAACTGCTATGGAGCTATGCAGAATTCTGAAGCAAAAAATGCTCCTAATAGATGAGGTGAGCAGGTCTCCAACCTAATATTGGCTTGATTCACCTGAGATTCCAAGAGGTCCTTAAAACAAACTATGAAGTACTCTTTGGAGGAAAACACATTATTGTTTTAGGAGATCTCCTACATTTATTCCCAGTGAAAGGTGAACCTATTTTTAAAACCTAAGAACACAAACTGTGCCGTAAAACTCTTGGCAGCATATGAAACATAAATCTCTGGCAACATTTCCAATACAGAGAACTGACTCTGCAGACCTCACCTATGCTAACATGTTAAAACGCATTTGGATTAGTCTTCTTTCTAAGGATGCACAATCTATCTTAAATAGTAGACTCATCCATGAGCTGTATGGGCATGGCACATCTGCTCCTGATGTCATGGAACAATTAGCAAACAAAAATGTGAAATGTATGTCCTTAATGCCAACCCTAGCAAGCTGTATGCAATTCAATGAGACAATGTTAAAAAAGAAATGCAACCAATAGTGCATATAAACTCCTCAGACAAACTGGAAGTGCACGGCATGACACTCCCTATGTGTCAACAAGCAGCAGCACGACTGAATATCTTAGAAAACGCTATCTCCAAAACAGCTGGTTTGGAGAAAATGTTAACATTGTGTTTGAACTGTAGAGTAATTCTGAAATGTAACGTTGGCGTGGAGCAAGGATTAGTTAATGGGGCACTTGGTACAGTTGTTGGCTTCCAAACGTATATACATGACAACAACATTTAGTTTGTCTGCATCCACTTTGACAAACTTTCAGAAGTTAAAATGATAGGACGCTCAACAGCACGATTCCTTCTTTTCCAAGACATGTATGTACGCAGAGAACAATTCTTTCCGTCTCTTGCAAATGCAGTCATTCTTCACAAACCCTAGATCAGGCATTGATTGACATCGGCAGCACAGTCTTTGAAAAAGATATGAATTATGTAGCACTGTTACTTCTACACACACTCAAAGGACTATTTCTAGTCAATTTTGATGCAAAGAAAGTCAAGGCTGACATCCTTGCATCGTGCAATACAACAGACTGCGTACACTCTACACACCTCATCTCATCTCAATATGTACTGTGTTCCTCAAAAAGGAAAACTTGTTAAAAGAAAAGTAATGCAAACAGAACTTCTAAGGGACCTCCCAACAGTAGCATCAAAGAAAGTGAAAGCGGCTGCTATTCCATCAAGTAGCACAACCACAAAACTATATAGTGCAAAAGCAAGTGCACATCCATCAGCACAAACAAAGAGAAATATGTCTTTTAAAAAAACAAGTGGAGGTTCAGCAAATGACACAGACACAGAACTCTCTGATCCATTTACATTTTCCAACACAACTGGTATAAATTGCTATGCAAATGTAGAAATCAATGTTCTGTTCCAATTGCCACCAATTGTGCAAAATATTTACTTGAATGGTGGAGACCAGTTATGTTTGCAAATGCTCCTCCTTCATAGAAATGCGACAAACAATCCTGACAACACTTATAGTGTCTCACGAATAAGGCAAGAATTGGACTACTGTGCAGGAATGGTAAGATTCACCATAAACACACAGGAAGATCTACAAGAATTTCTAATGTACTTACTGCAAGTGTTAGAAAGCAAAAATATACTTATAAATGAAATCTTGCAGATTTCATATAAGTGGAAACATACATGCACTGTCTGTAACCATGTTGCGCAGGAGCAATTCCCTTATGAACGATTTGTGTATGTATCTATACCTAATTGTGAATCCATTCCATTTCAGCAGCTGGTGCAAAATGAAAATCATGGCATATTATGTACTGTTTGCAATTCAGACAATCGTTCCACCTTACACATAAACTCACGTAGCCAATATGTAATACTAATGCTTTTAAGATACAACGCAGATGGTGCCAAAAACAACTCCAAGCTTAGTAGCTTCACACACGGGCAAGTATCGCTTGGCAAGAAAACCTTCACAATAGTAGGCATAATCTACCACACGGTTGCCATAACCAGTGCAGGTCACTATACTGCATACATCAAAACAAATGTGGTTGGTTTGAATGCAATGACACTTCCATTACTCTAAAACAGAGATTACAAGCAAATCTAACGAATGTCTTCTTAATGTTCCTTAAACCTAAATGTACTCACTGACCTGTAAAACTAGCATAAGTTACTGCACAATAGACACCAACAGGTACGTAAGCGCTAAAGAAAAATACCCTTCCGAACTGTAAAAAAATAAAACCTTAGAATACACAAACTGGTATGTGAGTGCATCCATAGCGCTACAATGCTGTTTGTGAAATGGAAAACATTTTCAATATGGCAACAGATGTGCATATTGTCCATTTTTGAAAATGCTACACAGTTTTTTCCCAATGACCCAATGATTATGCACACAGAAACAACTGTGCAAAACAGACACTAACATTGTTTCAACCATACTACTTAAAATGTACTAATTATGAGGGTCTGTGAACTTTAGTCACTAACCTGTAAAACTATCAACTGTTAGAATACGCTAACTGCTATCTAACTTCCCCCATACCACCGCAATGAATACGCCATCTGGTATCTAACTGCACCCATAATACTGCAATATCACTTTCCAATAGCGAAAGACGTCAAATCGATCAACAGGAATGAAAGTGCTTCAAAACCTACCCCGCAAAACTGTAAAACTGTTAACAGTTAGAATACGCCAACTAGTATCTAACTGCACCCATAATACTGCAATATTACTTTTCAATATTGGGAAAGTTAAAATCCACCAGCAAGAATGAAAGTGCTTCAAAACATATCCTTCAAGACTGTTAGCCTATCAATCATCAGAATACACCAACTGGCATCTGACTACACCCATGGTAGTACCATATTACTTCCAATAGTGAAATTGCTAAAATCCACCTTCAGGAATAAATTTCTTCAAAACATATCCTTGAAAACTGTAAAAGTAGTAACAGTTAGAATACACCAACTGGTATCTAACTGCACCCACCGTACTACAATATTAGTGTTCAATAGTAAAGTACTCAGAATGCACCAACAAGAAGCAAACTGCATCAAAGGATAGTCTTAAAAATTGCATAATGATAAACGGTTAGAATACATCAACTGGTATCTAACTACAACATACCACCACCACTTTCGAAAAGCAAACACATACACCATTTCAATTCCTCCCACTGCAACAGTGCTTGTAAAAGCAAAAACATGTATTCCTGCAAATTAATCATTCCTGTAAGTACTGCACGCTTCAAACAAAAATAGTGTGACATGTAGCGTCAAATAAATGTACTCTTTTTTAAAAAATCCTGCATGGATTTGTTTTCCCACAGACCCAATGATTATGCAACCAAACACAGCAAATGTACAAAATGCACAATAATGTTGTTTGATGCTTAGTACATGAAAATGTGACATTGGGCCTCATTACGACCCTGGCGGAAATCGAAAAACGATGGCGGAAATGCAATACCGCCATCGAATAGCGCTCGGTGCGACTATGACCCGTCACCGCAAAGTACGATGCCATTAGCGACACCGTAGTGAACGCCAACGCTAACTGCACCAAGTACGCGCGCGCGCGCCATGCCAAACCGTAATTACCACCATGGCGCAACGGTACGCGAATTCTGACCCTAGCGGACATGCACCTAACGTCATCAAGCACGGCGGAAAGTACCATTCCGCCATGGTGAGAAGTACGGCATCGCGAACCAACCGTAAACGGCCCCACTGAGTGCCTGTACACCGCTCCCTGGCCACATTGTACAACTCCCCGTAGGTGCAATGAAGTCACACAATGCAACCAGTGAAATGTACTAGTCATCCATGCCTGCCAACGAACAAATTAATCTCAAGAGGGGCCAATGGGAGCTGCAGGGCACAGATGGCACGAATACAGAAGCCATCCCAATGGACATGACCTCAGTCTCCCACCAAGAAACGCACGCAAACACAGGCACCTGTGACCAGCAATATTCCGAAAATCACATCATTCCACCAATCCACCTGGCTGACCGGCATCTGTTACACAAAAGCTAATCCCCCGCCCCTGAGCATGACATCATTAAAACAGTCATATTGGCAGCCCTCATCCCTGACCTCACTGGGCTTCGTAGGCAAACGCGCCCAGCACAGTACCACGCAACTATACTCCGAAGCTGGAACCCAATGCAGATCTCCTCACAATACATCGCTCCCCAAATAGGAATATGCCACATCACTTGCAAAGAAGAACGCTACACGGTCCATATCAGAATAGAAATTTAATGCACAACAAATTCACCCAGCCCATACAGCCATTAGGCCATGAACTCCAAAACACATTTCACCATTGTGGGCTGCATCCGCAATAAATGACCAGCTACTTCTTGTGTGACGCCCTGTTCCTTCATGGTACACAGGGGCTACATTCTCGTACGAAAAGGCAACATGGAAGCGCCTAGAACCGCAGGGCCGTCCCAATAGGGAGGCACTAGTCCAGCTGAAAGGCCGAAATGTTGCTCCTAGCCACTAGTACTGCGTAAGGGCATGTGGCCCATTGGCGATCGTCCCATAAGATCGTAATGCTGCTCCACTGATTAACACGAAGCAGCAGGTGTCGGGAGTAAAATCCATCTGCAGGAGTGGCATACAGATGGCAGTGGCAAAAGGGGAGGAGATACCTGTCAACCAAATGAAATGAAAAAGAACAGTATGGCCATCAGAACTACATTTGAATTACTCACTTCAATGATCACACCAAATCCACAGCCATATGCATGCTAGCCCACTCCAAAGGATCATCACCACCCAAAAACCACTTGCGAATCATAACTATCTATATCGAGGTGAAAACACCATCACAAACGAGTGTACCTGTGCATGCGTCTGTTAAAACAGAATCCATCAGATGGGATTGGTAACGTGCATAGACACAAGTGTCTGAAGGCGCGTCGAGACAGGGAGGGCTCAACAAGGCCAGATAGACGATGGTCCCACTATGGCAGCCCTGCATCACATAGCGCAGGGGAGGCGGACAGATTCCAAGAAGCCCTGTACATGGCAAACTCCGTATCAATTCATCTGTCCATGCATCCATTCATCATTCCCTCATCCCGTAATGAAAACGCCTGTTTCCATACTCACATAACATGTGAAATTTCCATTGAGTCTGTGCGTTTTGCAGCCTGCAAAATCCACTGTGCCCCAGCCCGTAATTCCAGTGTTGTGAAGTAACATGTATTTGGGAACGTCCGGCCTCATCGTCCACTTCGCCATTGCGCATCCCAAACTATTCATATCAATCATTGCATCCTCGCCATGGCCCCTGTCCCAAGGACATTGAACAATAGAACGTTATATTTGCAGTCAGACCTGTGGGCATCTCCTCGCCGCTAGCTGAAAACCGAAAGCGCCGCCCTTCGAATTCCTCATTTGCAACATCACGTCGAAAAGGCATCTGTGGCCGCTTGAAATCACAAATTAATCCATCTAGTGCGGCTGTGTGTGAAAATGGCAACTGCCTTCACTCACAAATGGGATGCCCCGCCCGTCGTTGAACCTCGGTACAGTGATGCATGAGGGTACACCGTTACTCGAGTACTACGTTCCACTGACCCTTCACAAGTCTGTTCGCGACTGCAAAGATAGTATGTGAAACAATGGGACCATAGCCGAATGAACATATCAACCAATGTTACACTGCCATCGGGTACAAATACATGATTGTAATAGCAAGATGCCATTCGTCAAATTGCAGCGTTGTGTGCGGGACGTGCTCGCCCAAAGGGGAGAGCAGCTTGCACAGGTGGAATGAATCACCACAGGTGGAGGCCATACAGCCTGAAAACACATAAATTGCACGCCCAGTCTCCTCCCACAACCACTCCGAAATGCTACCGGCAGGACTAGCTATGTTGGCCCTGGGGGACCTGATAGCACTGCAGGTACTCCAACTTCAAGAAGAAGACGAACACCAACTACAACCGGCCGCACAGAGGAGACGCAGGAGGAGGAGGAGGGCAAGGCAGGGCCAGCAAGGGCCGCCAGCACAGCCACTACCACCACGCAGGCAGCCCGCAATCCCACGCCTCCGAGCACATCCGTTCAACCTCACTGATGAGCAGATCCACACCCTCTACCGTTTGGACCGGGACACCATAACCGCCATTGTGGACATGACACAGGCTGACCTTGTCAGCATGACAGATAGCCCAACCGCCATCCCACCCCTACTGAAGGTGGTGTCTGTACTCCACTTCCTGGCCACAGGCACCTACCAGCACACAGTCGGACAGTTGCATGGCATTTCACAGCCACTGTTCTCATGGACACTATTGCAAGTGCTCGATGCCCTCCTGAAGCACGCAGACGACTACATCTCTCTACCACGCTCGGAGCAGGAAATTACGAACACAAAAGTGGGATTCCATGCACTTGCCGGCATACCGGGTTGCATTGGTGCCATCGACTGCACCCATGTGGAATTGGTCGTCCCACATGCCATGGAGGCCCAGTACCGCAACCGGAAACAATTTCATTCTCTGAATGTACAAATGGTGTGTGACTCCAACAGGATCATTACACATTGTTGTGCCCGATTCCCTGGATCAACCCATGATTCTATGATCTTGAGGAACTCTACAATACCACGCTACATGGAGCGACACGCAGGGAACAGATCCTGGCTACTCGGTGAGTCTCATTTCATGCATGATGATGTGGGGTATGTGATGCGGCAATGACCTGGCAGGAAGGGGGGGGTGCGTACGTAGCAATGGCATTCCACATGATTCGTTTATCGTCCACATACAGGTGATGCCGGATATCCACTGAAGAGATGGCTCCTCACACCAGTCCGGAACCCACGGGACCAGCATGAGGAGGACTACAACCATGCCCACTCACGTACCCGTGTAGTCATAGAACAGGCATTCGGCCTACTGAAGACTCGTTTCCGGTGCCTCAGCAGGTCTGGCGGGGCACTCCTGTACCGCCATGTGAAGGTTGCGAAGATGGTGATGGCATGTGTCATGCTACATAACATGTGCGTACGTAGAAATGTGCCCATGCCCCCTGACGCAGAACTGCAAGCACCTGAAGATGGTCATGATGAGGGTGGGGATGTGGCAGCACCTCAAGGAGTCTGCGAGGCACAGGAAGGCCGTGACATTCGTCAGCATCTCATAGATGCATGCTTCTAGCACTCACGCCTGGTGGCTGATACATGGACACGGGACTCGTGGCACTGTGTGTGTATGGTACATGCACAATATGGACTGTACGCCTATAATGGCCTCGTACACAAAGATCAATGTCCACACATCTCATTGGTTGATCGTGCATTGTTTATGGCATATGTGATATCATGTTAAACACCCTATCGACCCGCCACCCAAGTGAGCCCAACACCCCCCCTCCACCCTCCTACCTCCCCCCCGAACACCAGTGTCCAGAGATGCTCATTGTCAGTGGGCAGTCGCTATTGCAAGCCCCCTCTGCGGGTATCAGGGGCACCCCTGCCTGTGGAGCGCAGGTTCCTCCCAGATCTACGTTGGGGGCTGCCCTGGACGGAACTTGCAACGGATGATGTCTCTGCCTGCTCACGTCCATGCATGTCCCTAAGGGTTTGTGAGAGTTCAGTGAGCACACGGCGCACTGCGGCAAGTTCGGCACATACGTCTTTGGACGTCGCATGCAGTTCCCCCCTCAGGCTCTCGGTGCTTCGCTCCATTTGGACTCTCAGGCTCTCGGTGCTACTCTCCATTTGGACTCTCAGGCACTCGGTGCTACTCTCCATTTGAGCCCTTAGTGTCTCTGTACTTCTCTCCATTTCTGCCCTAAGTGTCTCAGTTGATGTTTCTATGTCTGCCTTAGTGCCCCCACATTCATCGGCATGGTCCTTGAGGAGCGTGGCCAGTTGCTGCTGTTGCACGATTAACTGGTCGAGGGACTGTTGCCTCTGCTGGGCCATGGCCATTTGCGGTGGTGTCACAGAGTGGCTGTTCGCCTCATGTTGCCCTGCCACAGGGCTTGTGGGGGATGGCCAGTCGTCGTCTTGTGGGTGCCCCTGCGTGGTATCCTCATGGTGTACGGGATGGAACAGACAGGGGGATTTGGACAGGTCATGGATGGATCTGACTTCGACATCCCCGTTTTCTGTGTCGGAGCATGCTGCCATTAATGCAGTGTCACCTATGGTGCTGCTGCCACCAGAAGCAGTGCCTACTGTGGCATCCATTGGGGGGACCTGTGGTGGTGGTGGTGTGGGCATGCTGGCTGCTGGGGTGCCTGTTGGAGTTCCCTCCTCTGTGCTGCCATTTGATTTGTGCTGCTGCCGTGTCTTGATGCGTGCAGCTGAGGTGGAGGGTCTTTGGCCGTTGGTCTTGGCCCTCTTTGCAGGTGTGCTGGTAGGGGTGTCCTGGAGCTCGTCGTTTGGATCGGACCCTGTGGTGGAGTAAAGGAGGGCGAGCGTTATTAATGGGTCTGTGGGAATTGGAATGGCAATGTATCACATGCATTGGGGTGGTACCTGAGGGTGATTTGGGTCGGGGCCTTGGAGGTGGTTTCATTTGTGTGTGGTGTGAGGGTGCAGTTGTTTGGCAGCCTGCAGTTAGGGTGTGCCTGCTGCACGTGTAGAGGGTGTTTTTAGGATTTTTAATTATTTATGTATTTGATGTGAGTTTTGAAGTGTGCTATCAGGCCTATGTATGTGGACGTTCTCCTGGACATGTGTTACTGTTGCACTATGTGGGCACGTGGTACTTCACATGATTGGACATTGTGGTTTTGGCATTGTTTTATTTGGGCCACCTACCTGATTCTTCGGATGTCTGCACTCCTTTCTCCATCCCTCCGACTCCCTCTATGCTCTCCATTCCTATGGTGGAGGCACAGATTTCTTCCCAGGGGGTCAACTTGATGGGTGATTCCGATCCTCCCCCGGTGGCTGTGGCAATGTTGCGGTTGGCAGAAAGTATGCTACTGACGCGTATCCGCAGGTCGTCCCATCGCTTTCTGCATTGCTGTGGGTTGCGGGGTGCGGTCCCCACCGCACTTACCCGCTGTGCCACCAGGGCCCATATGGCCTTCTTGTTCGCAAGTGCCGTCCTGGTCATTTGCGTGGAGAAGACGGCGGCTGCATTCTCCTGGAGGGTCTCTGTGAGCACGGTGAGTTCCTCACGGGAGAAGTGGACCTGCCGCTTGCGGTCGCACGCTTTCTTCGCTACTTTTCCCATTTTTCTTGGTTTCACTAGGGTGGATGACGGGTTGGGATGTGTCTCAGGGTAGTATTTTTAATGGTTGTGTGGATTTAGTGGTTTTATAGGTGTACGGCGTGATGTTTCCCGTTCCGGGACCATGCTTTTACTTCCGTTTCCGTATATTTACGGTCACCGTACTTTCCGGTTGGCGCTCACTGCGGTGTCCGCTGAGATGGGTGGCGGTATTGCACCTAGGGCGCCGTACGGCGGCGGTGTGGGCCGTTTTGGGGTCATTTCCGCCATCGTGGACTTTGCACTTCCGCCATGGCGTGGTGCTCGTGCCCGATGGGTCGGAATGAGCCGCACTTTGCTCCATCGTGCAATGGCGGAAACGCTATTTACGCTGTGGCGGTCCGGTCAGTCACTTTCCGCCAGGGTCGTAATGAGGGCCATTGTGTGCAATGCGACATTGTGTGGTACCTTACTTAACATATTATGCTGTTTTTTTCACAGAGAAAGAAGCAAAGAGTTCTCCTGCATTACCATGTGAAACAAACACAATCTGTGCCCGCAATGATAAATCAAAGAAAAGTACCATTTCCACTTCACTGGTATTGTGTCACTGTGTTCCAAAAAGTGTACACTTCCTATACAGTATGTTTAATGACTATACACATACAATTATAATGCTTCTTTCAAATGGCCAAAGTCTATTTCTGTACACATATTAGAACAATAGTTGTGACCAGTAGCCAGATTCTTCGGCTATGCACCCAAGAGTCTAGGGTCTGGCCACAACCACCACAGCATATTACGGCCATGCACCCAAGAATCTGGCCACTGGCCACAACCAACACACGTCAATTTTCCCTTTTTCACCAATGACAATATCACCATATCATCTAGATTGCACTCCCCTACTCTAACACGCTGTTGTGTAGTCACCAAATAACCCCAAACATGTTCCTCCAACTGCCCACCAAACACTACCTACTGCAATAGTTGTGGGCAAATTCTTGGTTGCATGGCCATATGATACTGCAGTAGTTCTGCCAGTGCCGAGATTTTTGGGTGCATGGCCTATTTTTAACCTATGCAAACATCCTCCTATCATCTAGATTTTACTCCCCTACCCTAATAAAGCCTGCTTGCAGTCACCACATAAGCCGCCCACCCAAGGCCCTGACCGTGGACTACCGTGCTCTTCCACCTAAACTGATACATGATATCAACCATCTTTCAATCCCCAACCCTTCCCAGCCCATCTTCCCAACACCAGAATCCCCAAAGCATGTTTCCCAGCCCTGTTCCCCACTGCGCTATCTGCAGACAGCCGCGGTTATCTGTGGATACAACATGGCGGGCGTTTCGGAAAAATATGACGCACATCACGCTTTTCACCAGCCAATCAGCGGGCGCGTTGAGTGTCCACATACATCACGGCACCCACCAGACCAATCAGAGACCTGTCCCCAGAGCAGAGCTGAGCGGACCCAGATATCACACATTTTTTGGGACCTACATTTTGCCTGTTTTAAAGAAAACTACTGGATGGATGTACACTAAATTTACAGAAGCACGCTTTCAGGACCAAGCTGCCGCTCCTGCCACAAATTTGGTGAAAATCCGTCCAGTGGTTTGGGCTGTAGGTGTGAGCACATTTTCCTCACCAAACTGGTCACATCAATTCAGAGTGGGCCATATACTTTTTCTGCAAAGTTTGGTAAGGATTTGTCCAGGGGGAGCAAAGTTAGAAGCCGCCCAAAAAAACTGCTCTTCGTATGAGTTGACCAACATAACCATAAATACACGGCTGCTACTGCAGGCCGTATAATAAGGAGTGTTTATTAAATTCTAGTCCAAATAAAGTATGTGTTAGTCACTAATTGCTTTATCATCCTTCTTAGTCATCAATCAAGTCTGCACATGTGGAAATTCTTCTTGTCTTGCTTCTGGATCAGCAACGGTGGTAGGGCGGGTTTCGCCTTTATAAACCTTCACGTCGTTCAGATGTAACCAAGCTCTTCTTCATGATATTTTAACAGCAGGAGGGACACTTCCTCAACACAGAATGGGCCATTAAAGTGGGGCTCGTGCCACTTCCGGGTGAGATTTCTAACCAGGATCAAGTCACCAACATATAACTTAGGTGGTGTTAATAGATCACTTGGATTGGTTGCTGAATTATCTTCTTCCGTGTTCCTAGACAGTCTCCCCGATGCTTGACTTGATCTGAAATGAAAGAAATACTGGTAGTCATACATGTCAAATAATCATGCATCTCATCACCTAAAGATTTAGCTACACTCTGGGCATCACTCCTAATCCTAGACAGAGGTGCAAGGGGCGTTCTCATTCGATGCCCTGTTACTAGCTCATGCAAGGTGAGGTGGTGGTACGACCCAGGCTGATTCCGAAGCGCATCTAAGCCTAGGGGTAGGCAATACAGCCATCCCTTTTTGAAAGTCAATTTAATCATGGCAATCCTCTTTGATGAGGCCGTTGAGTCTCTCACATATCCCATTCACTTGTGGCCCATTATCGGATCTTAGCATTTCGCACACACACCACCTCGGGAATACTTTGTGCACTAAAAACTTTGCTGCGCAAGTGGCATCAGGGTGTGTACACGGACCTGCCTCGATCCACCTAGAGAAAGGACGCACCACCACTAATAGATACCTATAACCATTACATGTCTGTAAAATGCTGAAACCGACCATTCGGTTGAGGTATTACTCCTCTAATCGTTCTTAGTGTATGCCCAGGAGTAAACCTTTGACGCACAATGTAATTCATCATAAACAGTGCAACGTATAACAATAAATTAGGAATTAACCAGTTTTCTGCAATATTGGCATCAAGACTCTCTAGTTACATGCGCAGGATAATGCAGCTGTTCAAGAGCCAATTTCAATACATTTACTGGCATCACTTGGCTTTCCATTGCTGTCCTGTCACCATAATGCTTCTGGGGGGAATAAGAACACCCCCTTCGTTTCCATAGTTCTTGCTCTTCCTGTGGTGCACTTCCCTGAATCTTTATTAGTTGGGTTATCAACAGCATATTAAACCCCTCCTGTACTAACATGGTTGTAGCCGAATTCTCTTTAATATCCTTAATATCAAAACACGAAATGTCTGGAGAATATGCATATATTTTGGCTTCTACATCTGTGGCTTCGAACCCACAAGAGATCAAATCTGTTCGTTTAGTATGCACTGCACCTTTTATGACTGCTATGGCTACTGGGAGTTGTAGTGTGTTAATGAGTCTATACAATAAGGACGCTTGCTCCACCGGAGAGCCGCTGTCATGAGCGCTACTCCCGAGGAGCCAAGACTGGGCCAGCGTCCCCGGAAGCAGGCTCATCATCCACACCCCCGGTTCCAGCAGATCCCTACAGGGGCCCTTTGGACCATGTCCTGGCACCTCTGGCGCCAGGCTCATAAGGAACCACAGTCCCGGCGCCATGGGCGCCGGGCTCATATTCTTAAAGTGTGCAGTAGTGATTGGGTGGACTTACCTGTGGCAGACCATGCTGCATACTCACCTAGAACAATCCAAGCTGGGTGAAGTCCCAGCCACTGGCTGGGAGGGACCAATCCTCTGTTACAGGAACTCTTTTCTTACCTGGGTGGGGCTGATGCTAATCCTCTGACACTGGAACTCTTTTCTTACCTGGGTGAGGCTGGAGGAAGAATACGCACCAAAGCACTTCTCCACTATTTAAACCACGCCCGATAGAATTCATGTGCTTCGCGTTATTCTGCAACAGCAGCAGGACGCTCACCGAGTCGGCTCCTGCATTCCAGGTCCAGACACACCCTCAGCTTCTCGAGCAGCAACCTGTGGATGAAGAAAAGGCACAGGAACATCTACTCACCAGAATGCAGCCACAAGAGTCCAGTCTCTGACAACCTGCAAATAAAGACATAAGGTTAGAAAACGGGCAACACGCTCGCAGCTGCGCTCGCTTACCTTATCCATCCGTGATCACACCGGAGTTCACCGCGGCCTTCGCTTCGGCAGCATCCCAGCACCTGGAAGACAAAAGACATTGTTAGTGGGGTCTGAGCCGAAGGGTTTGCAACTCAGTTATACTTACGCGCTTCTTCACGCGCAGCAGCGGCAGCATCGCCCTCAACATTTCGGCATCTGAAAGAAAGGAAAAGACATTATTAGAGGTGCCCATTTTGAAGTGGCCACAATTCAGTAATACTTACGCGCTTCTTCACGCGCAGCAGCGGCAGCATCGCCCTCAGCATTTCGGCACCTGAAAGGAAGGAAAAGACATTATCAGAGGCGCCCATTTGGAAACGGCCACAATTCAGTTATACTTACGTGCCACCGCACGTGCAACAGCGGAGGCATCGCCCACAGCATCTCAGCACCTGAAAGACAGAAAAGGACATTATAAAAGGGTGCTCCTTCAGAAGCGGCCTCAGATCTTCTATACTCACAAGCCTCTTCTTGCACAGCAGTGGTGGTGTCGCCAACAGCTCCTCGGCACCTGAAGGACTATTACAAGCCACAAAAGGACACTGAGCCTAAACACTGAAATCATCCAGTGACGTAACTGGATTCCACGCGCCCCTGCACCAGAAGCAGGATGGAGAGCTCGGCTTTACTAAACCAAAGGTGAGAGTTCGTGGAGACCAGTCGAGAACCAAGAAGTGGGAAAAGCAGATGATTGGTGGGAGAACTTATCCAACCAGCTTGTAATTACCCCTTTTTCTTCCACCTGCAGAAAACTCACCTTACAAGCCAGTCAATATTCGGAGGTCCTGCCCAGAGCGTCTTCCGAGTTCTACGCCTCATCATAGTCATAGAAGCAACTGTAGCAGTCCAGTTTGGGTCAGCGCCTCCGTGGGAATTAGGTGAGCGTTACAGAACGCGAAGCCTACCCATAATCTCCTACCCAGGCGCTATGGAAACTTCCGACACAGACCAATTGGCCCAGTTGTTGGGGGAATTAAGAGCTGAAGTCCATGCTGCTCACCAGGAAACGAACGCCCTTAAGATGGAATTGATACTGTCAAAAGAACGAACTGACGATCTCGCCAGACAGTTATTACAGAGTCAAGCGGGGCAAACTCCTCTACCTAACTCAGGGGGAAATTATACCCCAGTTACTTCAACCAATCCCGTTCAAATCAACCTACCTGGAAATGTGCCATTGGCACCACCTGAACGCTTTTCTGGTGACCCTAAAAGATTTGCAGTGTTTATAAATCAATGCCGACTGCACTTTCTTTGTAGACCCGCAGCATTTCCAACTGACCAGACCAAGGTAGCCTTTGTACTTTCGTATCTTAGCGGCAGCGCCGCTGATTGGTCGATCCCTCTGGTTACATAGGATGACCCAATTTTTCGGAACTCAGCCTTCCAGGCGAGTATGGAGAGACTTTTTGCAAGACATTCCCAAGGGCAGGCCCTGGACAACGAACTCCTCTCCCTGCAACAGGGCAACCAGGACCTCTTAGCCTACATTGCATCTTTTAATAGGTTAATCGTGGAAACTAGATGGCCCGAGGATAAAAGGATCACGCTATTTCACAGAGGTCTGCGTGGTGAACTTAAAGACGTCCTTGCCCAGGTCGTGAATCCTCCTCAGGACTGTTCGGAATATATTGATTTGGTGGTCCAATCGGATCATAGGCTCCAAAACAGAAAGGCGGACCGATCCAGGTTTGAAACCCGAGTATTCACGAAAACACAAAGCAACGCCAAAGGGGTCGACACCGTTGAACCTATGCAGATTGGGGCCGTAAAGGGTCCCTTAACCCAGAAAGAGCGTGACAGAAGACGACAAATGCAATTGTGCCTTTGGAAACTCTTTTGTGGAAACTCTGGACATTTTCTTCGAGATTGTCCGGTAAAACCACCTAAGAAGACAGTAGGAGCTTCTGACAAGAACTCTGAAAAGCCTGAGCCGGGAAACGACCTCGCCCGACAAGTGTAGAGGTCCACTTGCTGAGCTTAAAAAACAGTTCTTTGACCTTGCACTTCATAATGCCTATGGTCCTCGTAAACCCAAAGCAACCAGAACGTTTGCATGCTATTAAGGCATACATTGATAGTGGAGCAATAGGAAATTACGTGGACCGCGAATTGGCTTCCAGGATGAACCTACCTCTTTGTCCAAAGGCGGTTTAAAGACATCATTACCACGGTGGATAGGACCGAAATCGCCTCCGGACTGGTAACCCATACAACTGCTGAAGTGACGTTACTAGGCCAAGACGGGCATCGGGAGGAAATTGTGTTCGATGTGATCAAGGCTCCTCAATTCCAAGTAATCCTAGGAATCCCTTGGTTGGAGAAACACAACCCTCAGATTGATTGGCGAGCAAAGACGATAATGTTCCCTGAGTGTGCACCAACCTGCTATCCACGACCCAGCATTGGCCTAGCGTCAGCAACGACTGACGGTCCACAATTACCTCAAGAGTATCGAGAGTTCCAAGATGTTTTTCAAAAGGAACAGGCTAACACCTTGCCACCTCACAGATCATACGATTGTCAGATAGATCTGCTACCCGGTGCAACTCCCCCTTGCAGTAGGATTTACGCCCTCACCGAGCCTGAGAACCTTCATCTGCGACAGTATTTAGACCAGTATCTGGCCAATGGCTTTATCCGTCCGTCAAAGTCTCCTGCATCCTCGGCTCTGTTCTTCGTACCAAAAAAAGGTGACCTTAGAACCTGTATTGATTACCGTGCTCTGAATCAGATAACAGTAAAAAACAGATACCCCTTACCTCTGATCCCGGAACTCCTCGACCAGGTGAAAAACGCCTATATTTATACCAAGCTTGATCTCCGGGGAGCTTATCATTTGGTACGGATCAAGGAAGGTGATGAATGGAAGACGGCATTTCGCACTAAGTATGGGCTATTTGAATACCAAGTGATGCCCTTCGGACTATGCAATGCGCCGGCCGCCTTCAAATATTACATGAATGACGTCCTCAGAGAGCTCATTGATGTCTGTGTTGTCGTCTACATAGACGACATTCTTGTGTACTCATCTTCGGAAGCTGATCATCGAAATCATGTTAGGGCGGTCCTTGAAAAACTTCGCCAACATAAACTCTTTGCCAAGCTCGAGAAATGTGCCTTTCATGTCACCGAGGTCGAATTTCTGGGATTTATTCTGACACCCAAAGGAGTCCACATGGACTCGAGAAAAGTTCACGCAATCCTCAAATGGCCATCTCCTACTTCCGTGAAAGGCGTTCAAAGCATGCTAGGCTTTGCCAATTTTTACCGCAGATTTATTCCAGAGTTTTCACGAGTGGTACAACCCATCACATCCCTCTTAAGAAAAAATAAGCGCTTTGATTGGTCTGCAGAAGCTGAACAAGCCTTCCAAGAGCTAAAGGCCAAGTTCACCTCGGCGCCAATACTGAAACACCCACGCCCGGATCTCCCTTACATCGTTGAAACCGACGCCTCCAGCTTAGCAATGGGAGCAGTTCGATCACAAAGGGATCCAGAGACTAACCAACTGCATCCTGTGGCGTTTTGGTCTCAAAAGTTCTCGGCGCCTGAGATTAATTACACCATCATGGACAAAGAACTTTTAGCTATTAAATCCGCCTTTAAGGCCTGGCGGCATTATCTCCTCTGGGCCAAACACACCGTTACGGTGATCACCGATCATCGAAATCTACAGTATCTGAAAACCGCCAAAGCTCAATCCTCCAGACAGCTTCGCTGGGCTCTATTCTTTGCTGAATTTGACTTTGTGATCACTTACCGCCCGGGCAACAAGAACGGCAAATCCATCGAGGATATTGAGGCAAAAACTAAACAACTTGTGACCCCATCAGACTTACAGAGCTGGTTACAAAGAGGAGAGAACTTCACCGTAAACAATGACTTGCCTTATTTCCAAGGACGATTATTCCTACCACACGCCGATTTACAAAAACAGGTAATCTCCTGTTATCATGATTCATTAATGGAGGGTCACCCTGGCATCGCCAAAACCACAGAAAAAGTGAAGAGACACATCTGGTGGCCTTCATGGAGAAAAGACATAAAAGAATTTGTGATGTCCTGTGGTGTGTGCGCTCAAAACAAGGGTCAAAAGAAAAGGCCGGCTGGTCTTCTGCAACCATTAGACATTCCACCGTGTCCCTGGCATACCCTTTCCATGGACTTCATCACAGACTTACCCTCTTGTTCCGGGTACAACACTATTCTCGCTATTGTGGATTTGTTTTCTAAAATGGCCCACTTCATTCTGCTAAAAGGCTTACCTTTAGCTTCAGTACTAGCCAGAGAAATTCCTTGAAAACATTGTCCGGTTACACGGCTTCCCGTCGGTACTAATCTCTGATAGAGGAAGCCAGTTTATTTCTCACTTTTGGCGTAGTTGTTGTCGGTCAGCTCAAATCGATGTAAGACTTTCAACCAGCCATCACCCCCAGACCGACGGGCAAACCGAGAGAACAAACCAGACTCTCGAACAATATTTACGATGCATGCTACAACAGTCTGAAAGCAACTGGAAGGACATCCTTTGGATAGCTGAATATGCATACAACAATTCAGTTCATTCGGGAACCGGGAAGAGTCCCTTCTACATCTTGTATGGAATTCATCCTCGAACCTCCAACCTCGACCCACCTCAAGATCTTGGAACACCCGCCGTAGATCAGTTGCACTCTGTTATTACCCAAGCTTTCAAGGAAGCGACTGCACATCTACAACAAGCTAAAGAAAGGTACAAAAAAGGAGCAGACCAACACCGAAGCGATGCCCCTCAATACCAGGTTGGGGATCAAGTCTGGTTGTCCACCAAACATTTATCGCTAAAAGGACCTCGCACCTTCAACCCCAAATACCTGGGACCATATTCAATTACAGCCATAATTAATCCAATGGCCGTTAAATTAGATTTGCCAACCCATATGAGAATACATCCTGTGTTTCACGTATCTCTTTTGAAACCCATGCAACCTGGAACCAGACTGACCAGACCTCCAGAACCCATTCAGGTGAATGGAGAGCCCGAATTTGAAGTTAAAAACATTTTGGACTCCAAGATCATAAAATCAAAACTATTCTACCTAATCGACTGGAAAGGCTACGGACCCCAGGAAAGATCCTGGGAACCCTACGACTACGTCCATGCTCCTCGTCTAGTCAGGAAATTCCACCGAACCTTTCCCGATAAACCAAAACCCCCGGGGAGGACAAGTTTGGGAGGGGCCTTGAGGGGGGGTGCTGTCATGAGCGCTACTCCCGAGGAGCCAAGACTGGCCCAGCGTCTCCGGAAGCAGGCTCATCATCCACACCCCCGGTTCCAGCAGACCCCTACAGGGGCCCTTTGGACCATGGCCCATGCCTCTGGCGCCAGGCTCATAAGGAACCACAGTCCCGGCGCCATGGGCGCCGGGCTCATATTCTTAAAGTGTAGTAGTGATTGGGTGGACTTACCTGTGGCAGACCATGCTGCATACTCACCTAGAACAATCCAAGCTGGGTGAAGTCCCAGCCACTGGCTGGGAGGGACTAATCCTCTGTTACAGGAACTCTTTTCTTACCTGGGTGGGGCTGATGCTAATCCTCTGACACTGGAACTCTTTTCTTACCTGGGTGAGGCTGGAGGAAGAATACGCACCAAAGCACTTCTCCACTATTTAAACCACGCCCGATAGAATTCACGTGCTTCGTGTTATTCTGCAACAGCAGCAGGACGCTCACCGAGTCGGCTCCTGCATTCCAGGTCCAGACACACCCTCAGCTTCTCGAGCAGCAACCTGTGGATGAAGAAAAGGCACAGGAACATCTACTCACCAGAATTCAGCCACAAGAGTCCAGTCTCCGACAACCTGCAAATAAAGACATAAGGTTAGAAAACGGGCAACACGCTCGCAGCTGCGCTCGCTTACCTTATCCATCCGTGATCACACCGGAGTTCACCGCGGCCTTCGCTTCGGCAGCATCCCAGCACCTGGAAGACAAAAGACATTGTTAGTGGGGTCCGAGCCGAAGGGTTCGCAACTCAGTTATACTTACGCGCTTCTTCACGCGCAGCAGCGGCAGCATCGCCCTCAGCATTTCGACATCTGAAAGAAAGGAAAAGACATTATTAGAGGTGCCCATTTTGAAGTGGCCACAATTCAGTAATACTTACGCGCTTCTTCACGCGCAACAGCGGCAGCATCGCCCTCAGCATTTCAGCACCTGAAAGGAAGGAAAAGACATTATCAGAGGCGCCCATTTGGAAACGGCCACAATTCAGTTATACTTACGTGCCACTGCACGTGCAACAGCGGCGGCATCGCCCACAGCATCTCGGCACCTGAAAGACAGAAAAGGACATTATAAAAGGGTGCTCCTTCAGAAGCGGCCTCAGATCTTCTATACTCACGAGCCTCTTCTTGCACAGCAGTGGTGGTGTCGCCAACAGCTCCTCGGCACCTGAAGGACTATTACAAGCCACAAAAGGACACTGAGCCTAAACACTGAAATCATCCAGTGACGTAACTGGATTCCACGCGCCCCTGCACCAGAAGCAGGATGGAGAGCTCGGCTTTACTAAACCAAAGGTGAGAGTTCGTGGAGACCAGTCGAGAACCAAGAAGTGGGAAAAGCAGATGATTGGTCGGAGAACTTATCCAACCAGCTTGTAATTACCCCTTTTTCTTCCACCTGCAGAAAACTCACCTTACAAGCCAGAAAGTCAATATTCGGAGGTCCTGCACAGAGCGTCTTCCGAGTTCTACGCCTCATCATAGTCATAGAAGCAACTGTAGCAGTCCAGTTTGGGTCAGCGCCTCCGTGGGTATCAGGTGAGCGTTACAGCCGTCTGCGAGGAGATAGCCCCTCCTTTTCCAATGTGGCAACCATGCATGTATGGTTGATATCACACAGGTGGAGTCACTGTACACCGTTACTTCCTTCCCTTCATGTTTCTTGAGTGCAACAATAAGCGCTACTAATTCTGCCGCTTGCACTGAAAAATGAGACGTAGCCTGGCACTCGCCACTACCTCGTATTTCCCATTAAATCTGTATCTTACTACTGTGGCGCCGGAATGCCTTTCCCCACTGATCAATCTTGGAAGAACCATCAATAAAAATAATCCCCCTTCCACTAAAGTATTCTCCTTCACACAGGGTCTATCATCATAAAATTTGACATAATGAACACAATCATGCACATGAACACCTTCTACTGGCTCAGCTATGAACATGGCTGGATTCACTATTTTACATCTTACAATCTTAATCGCTGGGTTAGAAATCATTACCTCATAAGCTGAAGCTCTTTGGGATGTCAATGTGCCCTTGGGTTTCTCTAGAATGGCAAATAGAGCATGCTTCACTTACAGGGTCATAGAGTAGCCCATGACAATACCTGTGGACTTCTCAATTGCAAACGCGGCAGCTAGCAAAGATTGTTCGCAAGGGAAGTGCCCTCTCATAACTGGGTCTTGAATGCCACTGTAATAAGCCAAAGATTTTTACACTAATGTGGTTCTTTGTGTAAGTTCTGCTGTCATGGCTCTCCCATTTTTGTGCGAAAATAAATAAAATCCCTTACCATAATTGTGAATTCCTAAAACTGGGGCTGTTCAAATTGCATGTTTCAACTCCTCAAACCCTTCCTCCATTTTACCGGTCCATTCTAGTTTTGTTTTACCAACTTGTGCTTTCTTTAATGCTTGCACAAGCAGCTTTGTATATGTGCAATAATCAAACACCCATACTCTGATATAATTGCACAAATCCAGAAACAGTTGCATCTGTCTTACTGTGTTCGGTTTTGGTGTTTTCATGATTGCCTCAGATCTCTCAGGTGTCACTTTCTTTCCTTCATGCGCAATTAACGGACCTATGACTAACACTTCTTCTTGACAGTACTGTAACGTCTCCTTGTGCACCTTGTATCTTGTGTCTGCTAAATTAGTCATTATTTGGATATACTCCCCTCATCCGCTTTACTGCAAATCAATAGGTCATCTACATACTGTATCACCGCGCTTAGGAGATCGATATTGTCTAGATACATCTGTAGGACTCTGTTATAGATCGATGGAGACTCACAGTACCCTTGAGGCAAACAGGTGTGTTTTACTCTTTTTTGGTGAAATGTAACGGAAGTCAAGTTCTTCTGTAACAGGATCAAGAAAAACACATTTTTCGAATCGATCACCGTTAAATATCGAGCTTCTACTGGGATACTACACAATATTGTTGCTGATTAGGAACTAAAGGAAACTCAGCATCTACAATCTGGTTAAGCAGTCTCAAATCTTGGATACATTTCCAGGGCCCTCTTTTAGATTTTTTAATCGGATACGCTGTGGTATTGAACAATGACTCTGATGGCTCCAGAATCCTGATTCATCAGTGCTGAAATAGTCTGAAATATACCTTCATCATCTTCTCGAGACATTGAGTACTGTTTTGCTTGGGGTAAAATTGCTCCTGGCTGATGCATTATTTTATACCTCTCCTATCTCCTTCAATAAAGCTACGTCATAGGGGCCTGTGGTCCATACGGCACTCTGCACCTTTTCAAGATCCTTCTGAAAAAATGCTGGTTGTTGACTTCCCTTTTCTCTGTCCTTATCCAGTGTGCAATTCTCATGAAGAAAACTTCATCATCGCTTCGGTTTTCCCCAAACATATCGTCATCAGTTGTGTCTGGCAGTCTGTATCCCTCTAGAGCTATCGCTGTTCTCCATGGTCTACTCTCATCAGCTATCCCTTCAAGCATTGCCATTTCTTTTTTTACTATAGCTGCTTCTAACTCTGTAGGAATAGTCTGTCCACCTTCCTCATCAACAGGTATTTGTGGTCTAAATAAAAACTCATCCGGTATCCGCACAATCTTTCCTACCAGGCTATGTAGCCATGTCAGTGGCCCTCATTACGACCCTGGCGGAAAGTAACTGACCTGACCGGCATAGCGGAAATAGCGTTTCCGCCATTGCACGACGGAGTAAAGTGCGGCTAATTCTGACCCATCGGGCACGAGCACCACGCCATGGCGGAAGTGCAAAGTCCGCGATGGCGGAAATGACCCCAAAACGGCCCACACCGCCGCCGTACGGCGCCCTAGGTGCAATACCGCCACCCATCATAGCGGACACCGCAGTGAGCGCCAACCGGAAAGTACGGCGACCGTAAATATACGGAAACGGAAGTAAAAACATGGGCCCGGAACGGGAAACAACACCCCGTACACCTATAAAACCACAAAATACACACAACCACTAAAAACACCACCCTGAGACACATCCCAACCCGTCATCCACCCTAGTGAAACCAAGAAAAATGGGAAAAGTAGCGAAGAAAGCAAGCGGCAGGTCCACTTCTCCCGTGAGGAACTCACCGTACTCACAGAGACCCTCCAGGAGAATGCCGCCGCTGTCTTCTCCACGCAAATGACCAGGACGGCACTTGCGAACAAGAAGGCCATATGGGCCCTGGTGGCACAGCGGGTAAGTGCGGTGGGGACCGCACCCCACAACCCACAGCAATGCAGGAAGCGGTGGGACGACCTGCGGATACGCGTCCGTAGCATACTTTCTGCCAACCGCAACATTGCCACAGCCACCGGGGGAGTGTCGGAATCACCCATCAAGTTGACCCCCTGGGAAGAAATCTGTGCCTCCACCATTGGAATGGAGAGCATAGAGGGAGTCGGAGGGATGGAGAAAGGAGTGCAGACATCCGGAGAATCAGGTAGGTGGCCCAAATAAAACCATGCCAAATCCACAATGTCCAATCATGTGACTCACATGTGTCCACATAGCGCAACAGCAACACATGGCCAGGAGAACGACCACACACATTGGCCTGATAGCGCACTTTAAAACACACAATAAATACATAAATAAGTAAAAACCCCAAAAACACCCACTACACGTGCAGCAGGCACACCCTAACTGCAGGCTGCCAAACAACTGCACCCTCACTCCACACACAAATGAAAGCACCTTCAAGGCCCCGACCCAAATCACCCTCAGGTACCACCCCAATGCATGTGATACATTGCCATTCCAATTCCCACAGACCCATTAATAACGCTCGCCCTCCTTTACTCCACCACAGGGTCCGATCCAAACGACGAGCTCCAGGACACCCCTACCAGCACACCTGCAAAGAGGGCCAAGACCGACGGCCAAAGACCCTCCACCTCAGCTGCAAGCATCAAGACACGGCAGCAGCACATATCAAGTGGCAGCACACAGGAGGGAACACCAACAGGCACCCCAGCAGCCAGCATGCCCACAACAGCACCACCACAGGTCCCCCCAATGGATGCCACAGAAGGTACTGCCTCTGGTGGCAGCAGCACCATAGGTGACACCCCATTAATGGCAGCATGCTCCGACACAGAAGACGGGGATGTCGAAGTCAGATCCATCCATGACCTGTCCCAATCCCCCTGTCTGTTCCATCCCGTACACCATGAGGATACCACGCAGGGGCACCCACAAGACGACGACTGGCCATCCCCCACAAGCCCTGTGGCAGGGCAACATGAGGCGAACAGCCCCTCTGTGACACCACCGCAAATGGCCATGGCCCAGCAGAGGCAACAGTCCCTCGACCAGTTAATCGTGCAACAGCAGCAACTGGCCACGCTCCTCAAGGACCATGCCGATGGATGTGGGGGCACCAAGGCAGACATAGAAACATCAACTGAGACACTTAGGGCACAAATGGAGAGTAGCACCGAGAGCCTGAGAGTCCAAATGGAGAGTAGCACCGAGAGCCTGAGAGTCCAAATGGAGAGTAGCACCGAGAGCCTGAGAGTCCAAATGGAGAGAAGCACCGAGAGCCTCAGGGGGGAACTGCATGCGACGTCCAAAGACGTATGTGCCGAACTTGCCGCAGTGCGCCGTGTGCTCACTGAGCTCTCACAAACCCTTAGGGACATGCATGGACGTGAGCAGGCAGAGACATCATCCGTTGCAAGTTCCGTCCAGGGCAGCCCCCAACGTAGATCTGGGAGGAACCTGCGCTCCACAGGCAGGGGTGCCCCTGATACCCGCAGAGGGGGCTTGCAATAGCGACTGCCCACTGACAATGAGCATCTTTGGACACTGGTGTTCGGGGGGAGGTGGGAGGGTGGAGGGGGTGTGTTGGGCTCACTTGGGTGGCGGGTCGATAGGGTGTTCAACATGATATCACATATGCCATAAACAATGCACGATCAAACAATGAGATGTGTGGACAATGATCTTTGTGTACTAGGCCATCATAGGCGTACAGTCCATATTGTGTCCCGTGTCCATGTATCAGCCACCAGGCGTGAGTGCTAGAAGCATGCATCTATGAGATGCTGACGAATTTCACGGCCCTCCTGTGCCTCGCAGACTCCTTGAGGTGCTGCCACATCCCCACCCTCATCATGACCATCTTCAGGTGCTTGCAGTTCTGCATCAGGGGGCATGGGCACATTTCTACGTACGCACATGTTGTGGAGCATGACACATGCCATCACCATCTTTGCAACCTTCTCATGGCGGTACAGGAGTGCCCCGCCAGACCTGCTGAGGCACCGGAAACGAGTCTTCAGTAGGCCGAATGCCTGTTCAATGACTACACGGGTACGTGAGTGGGCATGGTTGTAGTCCTCCTCATGCTGGTCCCGTGGGTTCCGGACTGGTGTGAGGAGCCATCTCTTCAGTGGATATCCGGCATCACCTGTATGTGGACGATAAACGAATTATGTGGAATGCCATTGCTACGTACGCACCCCCCCCCCTTCCTGCCAGGTCATTGCCGCATCACATACCCCACATCATCATGCATGAAATGAGACTCACCGAGTAGCCAGGATCTGTTCCCTGCGTGTCGCTCCATGTAGCGTGGTATTGTAGAGTTCCTCAAGACCATAGAATCATGGGTTGATCCAGGGAATCGGGCACAACAATGTGTAATGATCCTGTTGGAGTCACACACCATTTGTACATTCAGTGAATGAAATTGTTTTCGGTTGCGGTACTGGGCCTCCATGGCATGTGGGACGACCAATTCCACATGGGTGCAGTCGATGGCACCAATGCAACCCGGTATGCCGCCAAGTGCATGGAATCCCACTTTTGTGTTGGTAATTTCCTGCTCCGAGCGTGGTAGAGAGATGTAGTCGTCTGCGTGCTGCAGGAGGGCATCGAGCACTTGCAATAGTGTCCGTGAGAACAGTGGCTGGGAAATGCCATGCAACTGTCCGACTGTGTGCTGGTAGGTGCCTGTGGCCAGGAAGTGGAGTACAGACACCACCTTCAGTAGGGGTGGGATGGCGGTGTCAGCCTGTGTCATGTCCACAATGGCGGCTATGGAGTCCCGGTCCAAACGGTAGAGGGTGTGGATCTGCTCATCAGTGAGGTTGAACGGATGTGCTCGGAGGCGTGGGATTGCGGGCTGCCTGCGTGGTGGTAGTGGCTGGGCTGGCAGCCCTTGCTGGCCCTGCCTTGCCCTCCTCCTCCTCCTACGTCTCCTCCGTGCGGCCGGTTGTAGTTGGTGTTCGTCTTCTTCTTGGAGTTGGAGTACTTGCAGTGCTATCAGGTCCCCCAGGGCCAACATCGCGAGTCCTGCCGGTAGCATTTCGGAGTGGTTGTGGGAGGAGACTGGGCGTGCAATTTATGTGTTTTCAGGCTGCATGGCCTCCACCTGTGGTGATTCATTCCACCTGTGCAAGCTGCTCTCCCCTTTGGGCGAGCACGTCCCGCACACAACGCTGCAATTCGAGGAATGGCATCTTGCTATTACAATCATGTATTAGTACCCGATGGCCGTGTAACATTGGTTGATATGTTCATTCGGCTATGGTCCCATTGTTTCACATGCATTCTTTGCAGTCGCGAACAGACTTGTGAAGGGTCAGTGGAACGTAGTACTCGAGTAACGGTGGACCCTCATGCATCACTGTACCGAGGTTCACCGACGGGCGGGGCCTCCCATTTGTGAGTGAAGGCAGTTGCCATTTTCACACACAGCCGCACTAGATGGATTAATTTGTGATTTCAAGCGGCCACAGATGCCTTTTCGACGTGATGTTGCAAATGAGGAATTCGAAGGGCGGCGCTTTCGGTCTTCAGCTAGCGGCGAGGAGATTGCCACAGGTCTGACTGCAAATATAACGTTCTATTGTTCAGTGTCCTTGGGACAGGGGCCATGGCGAGGATGCAATGATTGATATGAATAGTTTGGGATGCGCAATAGCGAAGTGGATGATGAGGCCGGACGTTCCCAAATACATGTTACTTCACAACACTGGAATTACGGGCTGGGGCACAGTGGATTTTGCAGGCTGCATAACGCACAGACTCAATGGAATTCTCACATGTTATGTGAGTATGGAAACAGGCGTTCTCATTACGGGATGAGGGAATGATGAATGGATGCATGGACAGATGATTTGATACGGTGTTTGCCATGTACAGGGCTTCTTGGAATCTCTCCGCCTCCCCTGCGCTATGTGATGCAGGGCTGCCATAGTGGGACCATCGTCTATCTGGCCTTGTTGAGCCCTCCCTGTCTCGACGCGCCTTCAGACACTTGTGTCCATGCACGTTACCAATCCCATCTGATGGATTCTGTTTTCACAGACGCATGCACAGGTACACTCGTTTGTGATGGTGTTTTCACCTCGATATGGATAGTTATGAGTCGCAAGTGGTTTTGGGGTGGTGATGATCCTTTGGAGTGGGCTAGCATGCATATGGCTGTGGATCTAGTGTGATCATTGAAGTGAGTTGTTCGAATGTAGTTCTGATGGCCATTCTTTTCTTTTTCTTTTCTTTTGGTTGACAGGTATCTCCTCCCCTTTTGCCACTGCCATCTGTATGCCACTCCTGCAGATGGGTTTTACTCCCGACACCTGCTGCTTCGTGTTAATCAGTGGAGCAGCATTACGATCTTATGGGACGATCGCCAATGGGCCACATGCCCTTACGCAGTACTAGTGGCTCGGAGCAACATTTCGGCCTTTCAGCTGGACTAGTGCCTCCCTATTGGGACGGCCCTGCGGTTCTAGGCGCTTCCATGTTGCCTTTTCGTACGAGAATGTAGCCCCTGTGTACCATGAAGGAACAGGGCGTCACACAAGAAGTAGCTGGTCATTTATTGCGGATGCAGCCCACAATGGTGAAATGTGTTTTGGAGTTCATGGCCTAATAGCTGTATGGGCTTGGTGAATTTGTTGTGCATTAAATTTCTATTCTGATATGGGCCGTGTAGCGTTCTTCTTTGCAAGTGATGTGGCATATTCCTATTTGGGGAGCAATGTATTGTGAGGAGATCTGCATTGGGTTCCAGCTTCGGAGTATAGTTGCGTGGTACTGTGCTGGGCGCGTTTGCCTACGAAGCCCAGTGAGGTCAGGGGTGAGGGCTGCCAATATGACTGTTTGAATGATGTCATGCTCAGGGGCGGGGGATTAGGTTTTGTGTAACAGATGCCGGTCAGCCAGGTGGATTGGTGGAATGATGTGATTATCGGAATATTGCTGGTCACAGGTGCCTGTGTTTGCGTGCGTTTCTTGGTGGGAGACTGAGGTCATGTCCATTGGTATAGCTTCTGTATTCGTGCCATCTGTGCCCTGCAGCTCCCATTGGCCCCTCTTGTGATTCTTTTGTTCGTTGGCATGCATGGGTGACTTGTACATTTCACTGGTTGCATTGTGACTTCGTTGCACCTACGGGGAGTTGTACTATGTGGCCAGGGAGCGGTGTACAGGCACTCAGTGGGGCCGTTTACGGTTGATTCGCGATGCCGTACTTCTCACCATGGCCGTGCTTGATGGCGTTAAGTACATGTCCGCTAGGGTCGGAATTCGCGTACCCTTGCGCCATGGTGCTAATTACGGTTTGGCATGGCGCACGCGCGCGTACTTGGTGCAGTTAGCGTTGGCGTTCACTACGGTGTCGCTAATGGCATCGTACTTTACGGTGACGGGTCATAGTCGCACCGAGCGCTATTCGATGGCGGTATTGCATTTCCGCCATCGTTTTTCGATTTCCGCCAGGGTCGTAATGAGGGCCAGTAAAATGTTGTATGCGCGCAGTATGTCGTGTCATTCCACAATTCCAACATTCTGGGGGACCCTTCTGTTAATCCCTCCTCAGTTATATCCTCCCTGAGCATTCTGGTTCTCATTCTGTGTTTTTTTAAACCCACCTTGTTTATTCTGAAATCCGCCTCCTCTTCCCCTATAGCCCATACATCTGCTTCATGGCGTAAACCCATACCCACCTTGGTCATTCAGGCGCGGCTTATTTACCTGTGATGTACCCATTATTTCCTGCATTCCCATTCCTTCTCCACTTGTCAATACCGCACCTTCTATGGCACATTTTGACGATTTTTTCTGAAGTAATTGGCTTCCTCAGTCTTTCTATTCTCATCTTTCTTATTGTTCTTTTCTTGTTATAACCGGCAATGTTGTACTATTGTCAAAGTCAAATGTATCTCAGCCCATGGCTTCGCTTCCATCCCCACATGTTTTTTCATCTGCCCCTGACATAAAATGTGGTAATAATGCCACTGTCTTTTCGCAAGGCCCGCAAGTTTCAAGCTGCCATTTCTCCTGAATATCCTGAATAGAAGCAATAGGGTCTTCTTTCATGTTGTGTGTCATAATTGCACCCATATCCGATGTATCAGGATATTGTACCCTGAGGGCCTTCCAAACGTCTGCTCTACAATTATTAAATGGCACTCCATCATGCACCCTGTTTTATGCAATCATACTTGAATATCTCGCTATCCTCCATATATCATCAGCCCTCTCTCCAGAAATAGATACCAGGAGACCTTTTATGTCTCTATGGCCAGAGTATTTCCTCTTGTCATTTTCTCTAATTCGTATATCCATTTCCCAGCCCCCAAAGTCATACTCGGGAGCTTACATTTTAAGTTATGCTTATCCATCTATGGCCATGGAATGCCCCACCTTTCTCTAACAAGGGAAACTGTGTGAACCCCATCCCATAGTCAGATCCCACTGTTAGTCTATCCATGGCTGGTATAATCATCCCTGTCTATTTCTGTCGACAATTTTGACTGCTCACTTTTTTCTTCCTTGTCTTGTATGCACTTATAAATATCTTCCTTTCTTTTATTCTCTTCTAGACTATTGTCACTACTGTAAGCGAGAGGTTCATATATTTGATTACTGTACCCTGTCGCTGCTCTTAATTCCTTTAAAGGATACAATGCTATCTCTGCCGTAGCACTCTTTGCTTCAGGCAAGGCAAGGGGAGCTGAGGGCTCAATGCTATCCCCCTTATTCTGATTAAGCATCCACTCCTCAGGTGGCGGGTCTGCTCTTTCCTGTTGATATATCTTCCAAAGTTCTAAAATTGCTAAACTTTTCTCTAATTTCTTCCCTGTGTACACAGCGTGCAAGTATGTGGTCATGTGTTACAATACCGCTCTTGAAAATGATGAGCGAGCACCATCAATCACTGCTCAATTTTCTTATTTCACTTCCCTATCTATTCTTGGCACCAATCGTTTTACTAAACTTTATCTTTAATCGGTGTTACTTTTCCAACTGTTCACAATTTCTATCGCATCTCGATACTTTATTCAACAAACAACATTTAGACTAATCACATTATAAACACTGTGATCACCTTCCCACTTATCTATGTTTTATACATAAATATGGGGTACATCTTCTCTCGCCTTTACTTTTTACCCTGTACAGGGTTTGAGACATTACCATGCGTGGTCCTGACCTGTGCGTTTTTTATTTCTCTCTGCTGCCGTTGGAGTTTGAAATGTCTCGTTCTAATTCCCTTGAATTAGGACTCTTAGGTGGTCTCTCTATTTCTACGATTACTTCCCGTTACTGAACATTATCACAATCCCGTCCCTTTTTTTTGCCATTTCCCTTAGTCTACTCACCATTCTTTAATCGTCTCGAGGCCTTCGGTATCGACTCCTCCTCCAATCCGACCACTTTGCCTTCCATCTGCAGAGCGCCCATGGAAACCGAGCAGAGATTTCTTCAAAGGGGTCCTGCCCACCAACTTGCTTCTTCTTGCAAGTTTATTTCTATTCGGCCCTCTCCACATGAAACTCTGCGATATTCCATCTAATGGCGGAGGATGCTCGATCGTCTGAAAATCTGGAGCTGAACTAGTTTGTATCTTTAAACTATCTGCACTGCTACCACGTGAGGTTAGGGCCCTGAGGAACATGCATATGTAATGGATGGGATCACACAGAATAACTCCAAATCCAAATAACTGACCCAACTAAGCAATATGGCAAAGTAGTGTTTTATTTGCAATGATTTAAAACAGGGAGTTTACAACAAACATCAATGGGCGTACGGTCAGGTTCTCTCAGCGATCTTTACACGAAACATAGTTTATACATCAAAAACATGTCAGCGATGACATCATACTACGTGGTAATAATGAAAAACCTATCAAGGGTCGAATTGGCTTAAGGGGAACATCTAAGTCTACTTTATATAGTTACTAGGATTTTGATTGGCTGATAAGGTCCTTCGCTATATAGCCTACTATAATTGGTTGGCAAGCTTGTGCCATGTGTGGAACATTTGGTTCACTTAGCAGCACGTAAGCTCAGACACAGGTGCAAGGAGATGGGGCATGACACTACCGCCCCACCCAATTAGCCCAGCATCTCTCATCCCTCATGCCTTCTGCCATGAAGATTGTCTTTGAACTTGGCCTTTCAAAGTACCCTCGTCTTTAGAATACATGGGAGAGAGAGCACTCACTATTGTGTTTCTGGGACTCAAAATTCGAAGTCTCTTTCATCCTTGGCTCACGTGACAGGAGACCATGATTTGGTCAATTTTGCAGGTTTAAAATGCTCTGAATGAAACTTGGCACTCTTGGTGTTTTTTCCTTGCACCTTAACAAATGATGATTTATCCTTCGCTCCTTTCCAGAATAGATAGCTGACCGTGGCTGCTTCAGTCTTGACTCCAGGCCAGATAACCATGCCATTCAGCTCTAAGATTCTTATTATTCTTGCTGCGACACAGCTTTCTCTTCCTGCTTCACGGGTCCTGGCTTACTATATTCATGATAGCGATATCCAGCTTCTATACAATGGTGGCTTCACCTGCGCTCTATTCACTACGTATAGCCAGCTTCTATGATGACTTAGTCTACCTTGCGTTGCAGCATCCGTACAATTATTGAATGGTTGATTTTCTGCAACACTTCGTGCACGTGTAATCTTCTTTTTTGTATTTAAAAGTTCACTTGATTCTTTACTTCGTCATTAGTTTCTTCAGGATCTATACATCTTCTTCAGCCAGTATCTCTGGATGTTGTACATACTCTTTTATGACATCACTAACTTCTTTTCTTTGCTCTTTCTCATATTCCTTCAGGGAGTTCCCTCCTTAGGTTGTCATCACTTCAGGGATACATTTGGTACGGTTGTCTCAATGGCTATCTTATTTCGAACACACGCTGCAGTATTGGCACAACTGCTGGTGTCAAACACGGCACAATCTCAGGTCTCCAACGTATGGGAAGAAGGGAGCAGGGTTTCTTGCAGAGACATGCAGCTGTTCCTCTACATTTTTGTGACTCGTATAAACAGGAAATGCGACCTGTTCTGCTCCAGGGAATTTCCTCAGAGAGGACCTCAGGGGGATGCTTTGTTAGTCGGATGGGAATTTCCATGCCAGTACGCTTTCCTGCCAGTCTCTATCATTTGTCATGTCATCAGGAGTTTGAGGAAGTTCAGGAAATCCATGATGCCGATTGCTCTGGATTGGGCCAGGAGGATGTGGCCATGTCTCCAATACATCTTCCTGAAAGAGCAGACTTGCTCACTCAGGATGGAGGTCGCTTATCCACCTAGAGATCAGAATCTTGAACCTTGATGCCTGGTTTCTGAGAGGTTAAGATACAAAGATTAGGATCTCCCAGAGGATGTAATGGAGGCATTGCTTTCGGCAATAAGACCAGCAACAAAGGAATATATATCACTGCCGTGGGAGGTTTTACAGCCGGCGCATAGATACAAATATAGACCCTTTGTCTTGTGACACACCATCAGTATTATCTTTCTTGTTATATTTGGCCCACCAGGGGCTGCAGATTTCCACTGCGACCGGTTATCTAGCGGCGCTGTCCATCTTCAGGCGCTCGCCCGAACAAGGCTTTTATTTTAATTTAGTTCCCATTGTTGTCCAGTTCCTGAAGGGACAAACATTGTCCCACTGGCTTCTTTTATAGATCCGTTTTGGGACCTTAATGTAGTGTTGAAATTCTTAATGGGGGCTCCTTTTGAGCCGCTTCATTTGTGTCCACTTAGGATGGTGACTCTGAAGATTTTCTTTTTGACAGCAATCACGTTGGCAAGCAGGGTGAGCAGGATTCAGGCTTTGAGTTGCAAACCACTGTTTACTACCTTTTATAAAGAAAAGATTGTTTTGAGGGTTAGACCTTCATTGCTGCCTACGGTGGTGTCAGTTTCAGCTGGCACAAAAAAGTGTCTTTCCCTCCTTTTATCCACCTCCTCATCCTTCATAGAGGCTTCATCGTTTGGACTCAAAGAGAGCGTTTTTGCTTTTACATTAGCAGGCTTGCTAAAGTTAGACAGAAGGATCAGCTCTTTGTGGGATATGCTGGGCATAGGTTGTTATTAAGTAGGCCCTGTCTTGGTAAATCATTGTGTTTATTACTGAATGTTACACTTTGGCTGGCAAAGAAGTCTCTGAGGGTCTGAGCGTGCATTCCACAAGAGAAAGGGCTACTTCTTCGGCTCTTCAAAGAGGGGTGCCAGTGCAGGACATTTGCAATGCTGCAACCTGGTCGTCGCTGCAAACCTTTGCACAGCATTACTGCCTTGATTCTTTATCAGATCAGGAGGCTACATATGGTAGAGCTGTTCTCTACAGCATAAATCAAAAGTACATTCTCTTTCCCCACCTCCTTCTGCATACTGCTATGGGAGTCTATTCAAAGATGAGGAATCTGTGCAAGTACATGATCCATTACAAGGACAAATTACTTACGCCTGGTAATATTCTTTCTGATGGATGTTCCTCCCACAGATTCCTTATCGCCCTCCCAGTCTACCCCTCTATCTTTGGGAGGATTCCCATTGTTTACTCTCTTCCTCTCTTTCAACATCTGGGTTTCTGTAACCTTCGAGACAGCAGTGCATAAAGAGAGGAAAAACATTAACTGAGGCAACGGGCGCAGTGAGTGCTACTTATAACAGCGTCAACGTCATGGCCGAGAGCGGGATGGAAGACGCTGAGGGACCCTGAGTCAACGGCACACAGCGCCCTCTGCTGTCGAAATGTTTCCGAAGCTGCAAGCAGGATATTGGATCTATCAAATATGAGGAAGCCATAGGAGGAACATCCATCAAAAAGAAAATTACGGAGACCACAAGGGGGCGGGGACTGTGATGGCCACGTGAAGTTGCTGCTCCGTCCAAGCCCAGTTACATTGGAGCTTGATGGGCTCCCCCCACAGAAGTACTAGCGTAACATATAGTTTATGGGCCCCCTGAGGTTGAAATTGGGGTTGTGAGACGGCGCACCCCATTTCTGTGGAGTCCGAGCCGAAAACCGATGTGGAGGCTGTCGTGGACCCAGTGGGAGGAGAGATCTGGAGCCAGCACGCACCTCGAGTGGAAGCCCAGCGCCTCCAATGCTGTGAGAGGAGTTCCGGGGAGAGTGACAGAGGACCGTTGTCCTCTGTTGGTGAGGAACCGTCCCACTCAGAGTGCTCAAGGCATTGGGCAAGCTGAGATCCTGGCGTGAAGAGGATGAAAAACCTCAGCGGCACGGAGGAGCTGCAGCAGTGCACTTGGGGACTGAGGCACACAGCGTGTGGACCTGGCCGCCCCCACGGGAAGAGAGGAGGCAAACTCAGGAGGGGCAGACTGGAGAGCTGACACCAATTGAGAGGGAGGACGGAGGAGGTGCCAGGAGGAATACATCCACATGCGGAGCGTAGCCTCTTCCTCGGCTCTGCACGGGGTGAAGGAGAAGTCATGGCATTGCGGCCTGCCCTCCCCCCCTGGTAGTACTATGTACTGGGGCCTAGTTCAGCATGTAGAGGTGGCAAAGCAGAGCCTGGAAGGCCCCTACTCATAAGAACCCGGGCCCAGAATGGTGAAAGCACTCGCCAATTCCTGCTAAATAAACAGAGAGGGCAAACGAATGAAAGGGGGAGAAATAAAGAATAAAGAAACACAAATCAAAGAGAAAGAAAAGGGGATTTAAAGTGATTAAGAAACAGAGGGGGAGAAAGAGAAAGAAATGAGGAGCTGCCCTCATCAGAAGTGAAAGGGGAGCCTTGGGACACTTGGGCCCAACCAGACAGTGGAGTGGGGACCTGAAGATATGGCAGAGAGTTAGACCAAGGAGAGAAGGAGTGGAGCCTTGGGGGTCAGTGACCTAGGGACCAGGAACAAACCGCCAAGATAAGTGAGGCAAGCTGGAGCACGGACCCCCTGGATAAAGCCCAGGACAAAGAGGCCATTGGCAGAGTGTAGTTGGTGCCTGAAGGACATATGGGCCCCGGAGAAGAGGCAGGCCAGGAATTGAGGCAAGGACAGGGGAGGCCAGAGGTGGTTAGTCGGAGCGCTGAACTTTGCAACATTCCTTGAGGCCATGCTGGAGGAGGATGGGGGGCCACCAGGATACAGAAGTGTAGCGCAGGTGAGAGTGCAGTCCAACGCTTCAGGAGAGGCCTTGCCGACAGCAGAGGGGGAAGCCCTCTAACCCAGGCTGGGAGAGCAGCAGTGGGTATCACACCGGCGCCGGCCCTAACTAGGGATGACCTTAAGGTCATACTTCAAGAAATTAAGGTGGTACGGATGGACATTCAGGCCTCAATCTGCAACCTAAAGGGCCGTGTGGACAAGCTAGAAGATAAAATGGAGGGGTTGGAGAATAACCACCTGCCGGTAGACCTCCTGGATATGAAATATGAGGCTCGCTTGACAGACCTGGAAATGCCGGAGCAAGAAACCATTCTGAAGCTGGACGACCTGGAAAATAGGTAGGTAGCACAAGAACAACCTACACATTCTATGGGTCAGATAACAGAAGGGAGAATCTGCTGTGGAGGTTGGGAGGAAGGTGCAAGGAATGATCAACCAGCTTTTCGCCCTGTAAGGGGGGAAGGAGGTTCAGCTGGATAGGGCATATAGAGCCGGTGACGGAGGAGGGAAGGGCCCAAGATCGATAGTGGTCCGCTTCCTGAGATATCGGGAGAAGATGGAAGTCCTGGCATAAGCCAAGTGGCTAGGGAGTTTCCAAAATATAGAGGGGAAACAATCATGGTGTTCCAAGACTTGTCGGGGCTCACCCTAACCCGTCGCAGAGATTGCTACACCCTCACGCAATGGTTGACTGAAAGGGGAATTAAATACCGTTGGTCCTTCCGCTGACATTTGAGAAAGGAGAAACAGATTATCGAGTAATCAGCGGTCAGGAGGAACATCAGGTTCTCCAAGTTCTCAAGGGAGAAGATTCTAACTTAGGTCAGGAGGGGTCGACGGTCACACTAGTGGAACAGCGTAGACCGAAGGGTCCACAGAGCGTAAAGGAGAAAATGCTGGGTGGCAGGAAGTTCAAAAATCTCAACACCCGTCCACAGAAGGGACTCTTGAGGAGGACAATGGGACGGCACAGTCATGAGAGATTAGAAGGCTAAGCTATGTGAACGAGGAGTGAATGGGAGGGAGCTTGTGGGGTGGTATTTGGAACGACGGGCTGGGCAAGCACTCATCCCTGGTGGCCCATATCATGGAGGGTGTCCTGGAGGGGAGATTAGTTTCTGTTTTGGGGTAAGGGAGGGGTGGTGAGTGGGGGGCAAAGGGAGTTTCGGGAGGAGGGTCAAGGTAAAGACAATTCTGGGAAATACTGGATTGCGACTGATGGAGTGGTGGGGCCAGGGTCTTATACGTCCAGATTGTGCAAGTTGAAGGTGAGGGCCGGGCTGACGGCTCTTAAAATGGGGACTTTGAATGTCAAGGGCCTAAATTCTCCTACTAAGCGCGCACTGCTGGGAAGGAGTTTCAGAAATAGAGGTCTCGACGTACTGCTGGGGCAAGAGACACAGTTGCTTCAGGAGGAAGAGAGACATATCCCTGGGATACAGGTTGGACAGGCTTTATGGGCCTCACAACCTACCAACAGGGGGTTGTAGGCATCCTATTTAATCAGAGGGTGCGGGTGGTTGACCCACTGGTTTGGAAGAGGGCTGATGGGAGAGCCTTGCTGATCTCTGGGACCTTGGAGGGGGTGCAGCTAACTGTCGCCGTGGTGTATGGCGCTAATACAGGGCAGATGCAGTTTATACGGGAAGCCATGGGGGAGATACTTAGCCGGGTGGAGGGCATACTGCTACTGGGAGGAGACTTCAATATGGGGGTGGATCGGGCTATGGATCGCAGTAGTGGCAGGATACAGTGGGAGCTGATGCGGGGCAAAAGGATGGAGGACTCTTAGGGTACATGCGGGATCAGGAGCTGGTGGATGTATGGAGGGAGGGTCACCCCGCAGAGAGGGGCTATACTTTTTTCTCCACCGACCATGGATCGATTATTGGTTTTTGAAACAGAGACATGTCAGTAGGGTCATCTCTAGCGAGTATTCACCGGTTAGTTGGTCAGACCACGACATGGTGGTCATGGGAATTTTATTGACAGGAGTGAGACCCCAGAATGTTTGTGGCGTTGCAACGATAATCTGTTGAAAGATGCAGTCTTTGTGAAGAAATGCAGGAAGTGATAGAGGAATTCTTTAGCCTGAACAATATGGGGGAAGTAGACTTGGGCATGACTTGGGATGCAGCTAAGGCGACATGGACGGGTCTCATAATTTGAGAAGGCACGGCTAAAAAGAGACTTAGAACCCTACAGGCAGAGAAAATTAGGGTTGAGATAAAAAAGTTAGAGACGTTGGAGGGTAAAGGGGAGGTGGAGATAGGGGTAGACCGAGGGTTAGCAAGGGAAAAGCGGCATGAGCTGCAGGACTTGGAGATGGGGAAGGTGATTGCCGGCTTGCAATTTCTGAAGCAAAGGTACTGTGAGAAAGGGGATAAGGCAGATGCTCTACTGGCGGCCAGATTGAGGGGCCAACGGGCAGAAAGGTGGGTATCTGGGGTCCGGGGTTCAGATGGACTGTTACGCTCCCATGTGAGAGATGTGGCCCAGGAATTTGCCACCTTCTATTAGCAGCTCTAAGGGAAAGAGGGGGAGACAACCGACAAGGAATTGCACAGATACTTGGGGGAGGTGCCCCTCCTGAGTCTCCAGGTTAATGAGACGGTGGGAATGGAGAGTCTGATTACTCAGGAGGGAGTGTTGAGGGAGATAGCAGGGTTGAAGCTGGCAAAGGCTCCCGGAGAAGATGGGTACACAGTGGGCTTCTATAAGAACTTAGCGGGGTCCCTCACGCAACACCTGCCGAAACTATTCAACCAGATTCTGGATACGAGGAGGGACCCCCATCCTTTTGGAATGGACTGATTATGGTAATACCAAAAGAGGGCAGGAACCCGGAGTGCTGTAAATCCTACAGTCCCATCACTCTACTTAACGTGGACGCAAAGATTTTCACCAGAATATTAGCCACGCATATGGAGGACCTTATGCCCAAATTACTCCATTCGGATCAGGTGGGGTTCATTCAGGGTAAGCAGGGTGCGGACACCATGTGTAAGACACTGAACTTGATGGAGGCCACAGCAAGGAAGGGAGGGAATCCGTTGCTGGTGTCCCTTGATGCCGAGAAGACTTTTGATCAGGTGTATTGGTGATTTTTGAATGGGGTCCTACAGAAATTCGGCCTAGGGGAACGAATCATGAGTGGGATACGGGTGCTCTATGTAGCACCGGAGACAAGGGTGACGGTGAATGGGCGATTGTCAAGGACTTTTGCACTACAGAGCACTGGTAACAATGTTGTAGTCTTACAACCATATCCTGCCAATGGGAACAGACCCGACTTCTGAGTGCTCACTATGATGCCCGAGAGACACTGGCTACCGGCTGGCTACATAATAGTTGGACCCATTTAATATAGTTAGGGCCTATCCCAAACCTCCATAATGTGGCTAACAACCAAGGCCATCTGACTGAATCGAATCCCTAGACTGCATCCAGTGAAGCCACTGCATACTGGTCCGTGCTGTCCTTGGTATAGTCTATTATATGGTGTAGCCTACCTGCTTGGTCCGGATGTATTAGTGTGGCTATTGAAGCTTTTAATCTATCTTGCAGCAAACTCGTCAGTATCTTGCCATCTTGATTAAGTAATGAGAGAGGCATATACGACCCAAGATCGGTGTCTGGTTTATTTGGCTTAAGAATGGGTATAATAATGGATTTTCTTAATAATAATTGGAGGACTTCTAACTGGAATGCCTCATTCAGCATGGCCAATAATGGAGGTGCCACCTCCTTAACGTATTCCTTGTAAAATTTGCTAGGCAATCCATCAGTGCCTTGCGTGTTGCCTGTAGGGAGTCCCCCAATTGTGGTTACCAACTCATCCAGGGTCATGGGTGCTGCCAATAGTTCAATTGCCCTCGCGTCTAGGGTGGGGAGTTCCATCTGCTTAAGGGCTTCTTCTCTATCTGCACTTCCAAGATGTCATATAGGGACTTATAATATTCTAAAAAACTATAATTTATCGCGGTTTATGCTACATGCAACCTGCCATTGCCACCTACAACTGAACTTATCGTGTGACGCTGCGTGTTGCTCTTGTACAACCAAGCAAGCATTCTGCCTGGTTTGTCTCCTTCTGTTTCTCTAAGTATTATGAGCAACTGAGCTTACCCAGCCTATCCCATTGCTCCATACATTCATGCTTTAATCTATTGGATTCCGAAATGTAGTCCCCTGCTTCCTTTCCTCACTGTTCGACTCCTTCTAAAGCGGCTTATGACCCTGCCAACTCTTCTGTTATTGCGGCCTATATCCTGCCCACTTTGGATATTGCAAGTCCCCTTATCACTACTTTAAATGCCTCCCATAACTTTCCAGCTGATGACATGCTGCCTGTGCTGTGTGTGAAGTAGTCTACTATTCCCTCTTGAAGTTGCTCTCAGGGCCTCTCCCCGCAGTCTCCACATCGGAATACGGGCCCTTGGTCCGCATACGTGATCAGCAGCTCTGCATGATCCTATAGTACTCTCGGTTTGTAATCTGCTTGCGTGATTTCTCCCATTGTCTCCGCACCAGTAAAGATATAATCTTTTCTAGTATGTAAGTCCTGGGGGCTGCATATGGGACTATCCCTGGGTTTATGGTTTTTCCATCGAATATTTACCATGGAAGGTAAGTACCATCGAATTTCAACCAACGAAAAAATATGTATCGAATTCCCATACCTAAAGTGTAAAGTGTTTGTGCATCGAAACCCTTTCATCGAATATGGTTTCGTTATATAAACACTTTACATTTTTTGCATAGAAATACGATCAAACATAACGTTACAGGGATGAGTCCAAGTGCTGAAATCTATATTTTTAACACTGGACAGCTCCCTTTAACTTGGGGTATTTATTGTTTATGGGGAGGGCCCCCCCAAACCCCAGGGGTCCTCCCTCTTACCCCCCCAACCCCACTTTAAAAATGTAACCCTTGTCCAGTGCTGAAATCTTTAATATATTTCAGCACTGCTCAGCTCCATATAACTTGTGATATTTATTTTTTATTGGGGGATCCCTCTATACCCCCCCTCAAACCCCAGGGCCCTCCCCTCTATGCCCCCCCAAACCCCACTTTAAAAATGTAACCCTTGTCCAGTGCTGAAACCTTTAGTATATTTCGGCACTGGACAGCTCCCTATAACTTGTGATATGTATTCTTTGATGGGGGGTCCCACCCCTCTAAACTACCCTCAACCCCCATGTCTCCCCTCCTATCCCCCAGACCCTATTTTCAAAAAATAAAAATTAACCCTTTCCTCAACCCATCCATCGAAATTCATTGAATGAATGTGCATTTCGATGCAAATGCATTTCAATGTATAATTTTCATTGGATTTTAATCCGGTGAAACAATTTTCGATGGAAAGACTTGATACCATATCCCAGGGCCTGCGGGTGGAGGCTGCGCCACACATCCACCAGACCTAAGGCTGCGACCAATGTATTGAGTACCTTAGCTGGTAGGGCCAGGTGCGTGTATTTAGTGCCTGATCTGTCAAGTCTAGGATCACGTGTACAATTGAAATCCCCTCCCCAAATCATGGTACAGTGTCTACAAGGGCCCACTTTGGGGTATAAGGAATAGAAGAACTCCCTTGCATCATGATTCGGGCATAGGTGTTGATGAAGCACAACTCCCACTTCTCTAAGAAGCCATGAACTAGGGCCATCCTATCTTCTTTGTTACCGTTTGAAGGAGGCGAAAGAGCACTGATGGGGCGATCCATATGAGTACCCCTCTAGCATAGGCGGAATAGGGCGAACCTATCATGCTACCGCTCCATTTAGAAGGAAGGACTTTTTTTCTAGCATTAAGTGTGTTTCCTGTAGGAGGGCTACATCCACCTTGTGATGGCGTAAATAGGTCATTATGCGGTTTCTCTTGATGTAATTATTCAAGCCCCTGACATTCCAGGTAATCACTCTAAGATCCCTTGCCATTGGACCAATTCCTATTAAGCATCCTCGTCTATCTCTTGTATCTTTATCATCACTTGTGGCTATATCGGCTGACCCAAAACATTTTCCCAAACCCCCAACTTCCCCCTCCACCCAACTGCCCTCCCTGCCCCAGTTTCCCCTAACTTCCCAACAGATGCCCAGCTATGTTCGCCATGCTCAGGCATCCCGCTTCTCACTTCCGCACCGTCCAAACATGTCCTTCGGTGCAGGAGGTGCAGCAGGCGGATGCAAAACTACTAGTATCCAAAACAAACTTTGCTCGTGGGTAGAGGCCTCTTCGAGCACCACAACCTCCCATGTGTTCTTTGGGTGTGTGCAGTGTTAGTTCCTGTGTTTCATAGCATCACAAGCCTAAAGTTACAGCGTTAGCCAGTGTAGTTGCTCTTATGCAGGTCCCTTCACACCATGATTTGGGCATGCCCCGAGTGAGCTTTGAGGCTGGTAGGTTACTTTCTTGTAGCGTTGTCCTTTTTCTCCTCCGCTATCGACGGCAGATGCTCTCCATCAATTCAGTTCTGGGCTTTATCTGGGGTATCAAAAAAATAACTTTAAGCCTTGCCATGTACAACAACATATATTTTAGAGTGGAGTCTTCTCTTAACGGAGGCAAATAGCATTCTGGATTTGTATACCTGGAGGGTGTAGTCAGGGTACACAGTGATTTTTTCTGATGCTCTATGTATCGTGCCCCCAACCGAAAATAGTCAAGGATTTTTTCCTCTTTATAGTTCAGGATCTTCGTGATTATGGGACCTGTGGGTAGCCCTGGTGGAGGCTTACGAGCGAGTGACATATGCGCCCGTTCAACTGTGAAACCCTGTGTCAGACACCCAGGGACTACCTCCTGCAGTAGGATTTTTTCTTTAATATTTGTAGGGTTCGCTCCCTCTTCACCTTTTGGAAGGCATATAATCCTAATATTATTCCTCCTGGCCCTTCCTTCCGCATCTTCCACTCTCCCTTTCAGATTCTGTATTTGCTGTTGCATTATTGATGACATGTTCATAGAGTCTTGGAGCTGTGTTGTGTTTGTATCCATCTCCTTCTCCAATATCCCAGTTCTTTCTGTCAACACTCTTATGTCCTGCCTCAGGAGGTTAACGTTCAAACTGATAGCGTCCATTTTATATTCTAATGAGTCCTTGAGGTCTGCAATGGCTGCCAGGACCTGTTGGTCACCTCTGCTTGTTCCATAATGCTAGTCTGCGATTGTCCGGCTGATGGCGTTTGCATCATTGTTCCTCCTGCTTTCGTAAAGTTGTCCAACGTGGGCTGTTCAGATTTGTTTCTCAGCGCCTTGGACGACATGGGTGAGGCAAGGAGAGACTGCTGTGTCTATTCCAGCTATTAGTATTTACGCAACGTTGATGGTGTATATGTAGGCACAGCCTCCTAGATACACTTTGACTGTACTTTTGAGCTGCGTGTGGCGTTGTTCGTTAAGTCTTCTTATGTTTGTTGTGCTACTCATAGATTATTGCCCACTCTTGGCGCTATATCCACCTCCACCCTGTGCTGTTGGTTCTCCCTGTAGGAGTGCTCTTATGGCACTATTAATCTTCTGTGCCTCCCCACCTGGCTTCTCAGGCATACGTGCAGCAACTCTCCCAGTCTTTCTGGCGCTGTTTGTGATGCCCTTGGGTGTACCGTAATGTCTCACTGTAAGGGGCACGTTACTGCAGCACCCTTGAGCTGTCTGATCCAAATCGTTGTGCCCGACAGTGAAAACATAGGGTCTTGTCTCGCAGGGTAGAAGGGGCCGTGCATTCACGCTGGGCAGCTACCTGCACAGTCGCACGTACCTCTCAGCGCATCTAATCATTGGAGCTCTGCCACCTAAGGCGTCCTCTGCCGACTACTTCTTGTTCCAGCACAGATTCTGTGCACTCACACGCTCACCTCCAGGTCCACGGCTTTCTTCGCTCTCTGTGTGCTTCCCTTAAGTCGCCATATTCGTACGAGCTGGCACTCCTCCCAAAGCCCTCAGCTTCACTGCAGGTCCTACAATCTCGCTGGTGCTGGTCCGGGTGGTGTGCTGTCTCGGTATTCCACCTTACTTTTGCACGCAAGGGCTCATTTCAGTGCTTCCTAGCACACTGGTCAGCCACCATCTTGTCTTTTGGCCTCGGGACGTCGTTCCGCATCAACGATCTGGTGCAGGCAGTCTTTCTGTGCACCCCAACCGATCTTCTTTGCAGCAATTCACGCTGCAATGTCTCTACACCACTAGGCTCATGCAGCTGGGTGTCAGTACTCCTGTAAAGTGTCTTTATGGCCAGGATGAGGACAGATCACACAGGAGCTGTAGGAATCACATCCTCACAGCATGGCAGTTGGCCACGCGCCCCACCCACCACTCCAATCCTTCTCCCAATCACTCAGCACTTCTAGATTCCATCACCCTTTCCATATTCCACATCCTAGCATCTTTCGTAAGCACTGCATGCTTGAACACCTCAATAGGTTTAGACCATTGACAACCATCACCACCCAACACACTTGGCAACTTTATTCTGACTCAACATCCCATCTGGCGAACCTTGCATCTTCTAAACTGCCTGCTTTCCTCGGCAGCTTTGTTCTTAATTGACAATTCCTGATCCTCCCTTCAACAACACTCAACTTCACTTCCATTCTTAACACATCCCCCATCCAGCCAGGAAAGAGCTTGGTTGTACCCTTTCTCCCTCTACTGTGTTTGAACAGAGAAATGCCCGTGGTGGAGTGTGGGGTTACAATCGTCCTCCTCACCACATCTTTCCATCTTTCAATTCCTTTCCATTGGACCATGCCCACCTGATGGCTTCCTTAATAATTCTATTATATCTCTCCACAATTCCATTTGTTTGTGGATGATACATGGCACTTGTTTTATGTACAATGGCTCTCTTCTCGAAATACAATTCTATTTCTTTTGATTTGAATTGTGAATCATTTTCGGTACAAACTACACCCGAGTAACCCTCACGCTCACACAATTCTTCCAAAACATCAGTAATGCTTTTTGTGGTGACATGAGGTGTTATCTTCACCTCCGCCCATCTTGTTAAAACATCCACTACCACTATACAGTATGCATGACCGCCATCATTCCACACCTGTCCCAGCACATCCATCAGCAACTTCTCCCTGGTCTTTCTGGTATATCTGTTAAAGCCATGGGACACCTCTCACTCACACACACCTTATCACTATTAGCACAAAGGATACAGTCCCGTAATTACTTTATCTGTGCATCGCATGCCGGCCGCCAGTAACGGTTCCTTATCATATGCTTTGTCTTTACAATCCCTTGATGGCTCTCATAAACAAGGCATATTATTTTCTCCTTCAAACCCTCTGGGGCTACCAGTTTGTCTCCCCTCATAAGAATGCCATCACACAAATGTAGTTCATCTCTTAAGTTCAATAAGCCTTCAACACCAGCTTCTCTTGTGTCTTTATTCAATTGTTCTTCCAACAAATCTTCAATTATAGTTTGTATTTTGTCATCCTTCCCCATTTCATTATGCCATTCCTGTTTGGAAATCGCAAATTCCCACACTTCACAAATTGTCTCTTGCTCCTCATCATCATTTTCCGTTTCCACACTGTTAGTCATACGTGACAGACAGTCGGCAGCGTAATTCCTTACTCCTGGAATATATAGCATTCTGAAATTAAACTCTTGCAATCACCCACCTTTGTATTCTTCCTGATAACTTGTCTAATTCTTTGGTTGAAAAAACCTTGACCAACGGTTTGTGGTCAGTGTGTAGTTTAAATATGGTGCCCCATACAAAACTCCTGAACTTTTCAGTAGCCCATTTCACTGGCAGAGCTTCTTTTCCAATGGTTGCATAGGCTTTCTCTGCCCCCTTTAATAATCGTGAGGCAAATGCTATCACATACTCCTTAATGTCCTCATTTTGCGAAAGTAGAGCACCTAACCTCACATTACTGGCATCTGTCGAAATTTAAATCTGCCGTCCCCTCTTAAAATTGTGCAATACTGGTGCCATCACCAAAGCTTGCTTAATATGTTGGAACTCTTCCTCACAGTTCACACTCCATAAAAATTGCACATTGGATCTTAATAAACTCCTTAAGTAGTTTGTGTGATCGGCAAATCCCTTAATGAACTTAGAATAATATTCAGCAAATCCTAAAAATGTTCTCAGCTGATCTTTACCATTGGGCGTGGCCATTTGCTCTATTGCGCTAACTAGTTTGTTTTTTGGTGAAATACCATCCTTGGAAATAACGTGACCCAAATCTAAATTTCTTTCCTGTTCATTTTCGACTTTTCCTTGCTGTCATTCCTACTTTATACATTTTTTTGAGGACTTTATCTTACCTTCTATCATGCTCCTCTTTGTCATCGGCATAGATCAAGACCTCATCCTGGAAAAAGATCACACATTTTCCATCAAATATTCCATACATAACTTTCTGAAACACTGAGGAGGCTGAAATGAGGACAAATGGCATCCTGCAATATTGAAACAATCCCTCTAGTGTGATAAATGCTTTAAGATGACGAGATTCTCGTGAAATTCAATTTTAGGTGAGCCGAGGTGAGGTCAAGTGTCGAAAAATGTTTAGCAGGCCCCATTGTAGAAATCAAATCTTGAATAGTGGGCAGAGGGTACTGTTCAGGTATGACACATTGGTTTAATTGATGGAGATCCACACATACTCTGACCTTACCTAAAGGTTTCCAAACTAACACCAGGCGTGACACTCATTCCTAGGCATTGATAGATTCTATAATACCTTGCTTCTCTAATTTCTTTAGTTAATCTTTTACTTCCCCTCTCAAGGGTAACGATATGGTATGTAATTTTTGTGCAACAGGTTTGCAACCAACCTTCAATAGAGTAAGATGTGAGAACCCCTTTAGGCATCCAATTCCTTCCTTGAATGCCTCATATTCTGTTACGCTCTTGCGCTGTTCCACATCTTCAATTGCAAAAACTGCTTCAACAGCATTCAGATCCAGGCGTACCTTCAGGAGTCTTTGATATGTCCATGTTTTAAAAGAGAGGACGTACACTTCTTTGATACATATACCCGTCCTTCAGCATGTCTCCCTTTGAAATCCAGCATCACTTTGCACCAGCCAATTAAATCAATCTTTAACCCTCCCTATGCTCTGGGTTTTTTGTCAACCTCATGTAAATATTTAGGGCTGATTCTCCTCCAGACCCCTTCCGGGATAAGAATGTATTTAGCGCCTGAGTCATCCATCATGGTGATTGGAGCACCGTTAACTTGAACAGTTGTCATTGGCTTGTCCATTGTATCTTCTCCATCTCCCACGGCAGATATACATTCTTCTCCTTCATCAATTTCTTCATCTCCAATCCAATTGGCAGAATCTTTGTTTCTATATATGTCGCTATGTGACCTTTGCCTTTGCAAATCCTTCATATCATCCTTAATGCTGGGCAGATTACACTTTGGCTAGATTGGAGGGGCTGTTACACCTACAGTAGGTTCTAACCATTCTTCGTCCTCTTGTTTATTGTCCTCAGCCACGTCCCTCTGTGTCCGATATTCTTCCAGAGCCCCTATTCATTGTCCCTCTGTTATCGTTACTCCATCTTCTTATTCCGTGTTGGCCACTTATAAACGCTATGCAATCATTACATATCTGTGGGGTAGCTGCAGGTGTGGGCTTAATAGAAGTCACTTGTATTCTGTCCACTAAGGTCTTTGCACACTTTACGGTATGTTCAACCTCTTTGGCCACCCTCAAAACTGTTTCCAGTGGTGGCTCGTCCTCTGCCCGCACCCTTTCTCCTACTTTGCTTCTTCTGCACACCAACATAAATTGGTCCCTAAGTCTCTCATCCAACTGTTGATTAAATCTGCAAGTTCTTGCTAGCTTGCATAATGCGGTGATATATTGTGCAACACTCTCTCCCTCTTCTTGTGTGTGTTTCCCGAACTTGCTCCTCATCATCATTTTCCGTTTCCACACTGTTAGTCATACGTGACAGACAGTCGCCAGCGTAATTCCTTACTCCTGGAATATATAGCATTCTGAAATTAAACTCTTACAATCTGGACACCCACCTTTGTATTCTTCTTGATAACTTGTCTAATTCTTTAGTTGAAAAAACCTTGACCAACGGTTTGTGGTCAGTGTGTAGTTTAAATATGGTGCCCCATAAAAAACTCCTGAACTTTTCAGTAGCCCATTTCACTGGCAGAGCTTCTTTTCCAATGGTTGCATAGGCTTTCTCTGCCCCCTTTAATAATCGTGAGGCAAATGCTATCACATACTCCTTCTTGTCCTCAATTTGCGAAAGTAGAGCACCTAACCTCACATTACTGGCATCTGTCAAAATTTAAATCTGCCGTCCCGTCTTAAAATTGTGCAATACTGGTGCCATCACCAAAGCTTGCTTAATATGTTGGAACTCTTCCTCACAGTCCACACTCCATAAAAATTGCACATTGGATCTTAATAAACTACTTAAGTAGTTTGTGTGATCGGCAAATCCCTTAATGAACTTAGAATAATATTCAGCAAATCCTAAAAATGTTCTCAGCTGATCTTTACCATTGGGCGTGGCCATTTGCTCTATTGCGCTAACTAGTTTGTTTTTTGCTGAAATACCATCCTTGAAAATAACGTGACCCAAATCTAAATTTCTTTCCTGTTAATTTTTGACTTTTTCTTGCTGTCATTCCTACTTTATACATTTTTTTGAGGACTTTATCTAACCTTCTATCATGCTCCTCTTTGTCATCGGCATAGATCAAGACCTCATCCTGGAAAAAGATCACACATTTTCCATCAAATATTCCATACTTAACTTTCTGAAACAATGAGGAGGCTGAAATGAGGACAAATGGCATCCTGCAATATTGAAACAATCCCTCTAGTGTGATAAATGCATTAATATGACGAGATTCTTCGTGAAATTCAATTTGATGGTAAGCCGAGGTGAGGTCAAGCATAGAAAAATGTTTAGCAGGCCCCATTGTAGAAATCAACTCTTGAATAGTGGGCAGAGGGTACTGTTCAGGTATGACACATTGGTTTAATTGATGGAGATGCACACATACTCTGACCTTACCTAAAGGTTTCCATACTAACACCAGGTGTGACACTCATTCCTAGGCATTGATACATTCTATAATACCTTGCTTCTCTAATTTCTTTAGTTAATCTTTTACTTCCCCTCTCAAGGGTAACAGTATGGTATGTAATTTTTGTGCAACAGGTTTGCAACCAACCTTCAATAGAGTAAGATGTGAGAACCCCTTTAGGCATCCAATTCCTTCCTTGAATGCCTCATATTCTGTTACACGCTTGCGCTGTTCCACATCTTCAATTGCAAAAACTGCTTCAACAGCATTCAGATCCAGGCGTACCTTCAGGAGTCTTTGATATGTCCATGTTTTAAAAGAGAGGACGTACACTTCTTTGATACATATACCCGTTCTTCAGCATGTCTCCCTTTGAAATCCAGCATCACTTTGCACCAGCCAATTAAATCAATCTTTAACCCTCCCTATGCTCTGGGTTTTATGTCAACCTCATGTAAATATTTAGGGATGATTCTCCTCCAGACCCCTTACGGGATAAGAATGTATTTAGCGCCTGAGTCAACCATCATGGTGATTGGAGCGCCGTTAACTTGAACAGTTGTCATTGGCTTGTCCATTATATCTTCTCCATCTCCCACGGCAGATATACATTCTTCTCCTTCATCAATTTCTTCATCCCCAATCCAACTGGCAGAATCTTTGTTTCTATATGTCGCTATGTGACCTTTGCCTTTGCAAATCCTACATATCATCCTTAATGCTGGGCAGATTAGACTTTGGCTAGATTGGAGGGGCTGTTACACCTACAGTAGGTTCTAACCATTCTTCGTCCTCTTGTGTATTGTCCTCAGCCACGTCCCTCTGTGTCCGATATTCTTCCAGATCCCCTATTCATTGTCCCTCTGTTATCGTTACTCTATCTTCTTATTCCGTGTTGGCCACTTATAAATGCTATGCAATCATTACATATCTGTGGGGTAGCTGCAGGTGTGGGCTTAATAGAAGTCACTTGTATTCTGTCCACTAAGGTCTTTGCACACTTTACGGTATGTTCAACCTCTTTGGCCACCCTCAAAACTGTTTCCAGCGGTGGCTCGTCCTCTGACCGCACCCTTTCTCCTACTTTGCTTCTTCTGCACGCCAACATAAATTGGTCCCTAAGTCTCTCATCCAACTGTTGATTAAATCTGCAAGTTCTTGCTAGCTTGCATAATGTGGTGATATATTGTTCAACACTCTCTCCCTCTTCTTGTGTGTTTCCCGAACTTGTACCACTCTAGAATTGTGCTCAATTTCTTCACATAATGATTATTCATATTCATTATTCATTTAGCTTTTTCGTATTTATTCATATCTTGACCTTCATCAGTGCTTAGGTCTGGCAGATCCTCAAATTATTCCTGATCAGCTGGCCCTAGACAGTGTAAAAATAAAGATGTCTTCCAATCGACGCTATAATTTGTGCCGCACACTATGTTGGCGTAGTGCTCAAAGATCTTTAGCCATCTTTTCCAGGGTATGGATGGCTCACTAGCCTCTGGTAGGAACATGGTAGTCGGAGGAATGTTGTGCATGGACATTTCTCCACCACCTCTGTGAGTAGCCGTTGTGCCATAGAATCTTTTTAGCTTTTGACCAGTTCACATATACAACATTCTATTCATTGCATTGAATTGAATCTATTGTCTTTTTCTCTGTTAACAAGTTTCCAAATAAAAATTATTTAATTTGTTTTTTACTGGGACAAGGAAGAGTGTATTTAGAACAAATGTACATCAGAATAATGTTGCCTGGTCCTTGAAAATGGCCACACGTCACGTGACACATGCGGCAGGTGCTTTCCTTGAATGCTTTCTGACTCCTTTTCTTTGTTTTTATTTTATGGGCAGGATTCAACAGAGCACCATTGCCTGTTGATGTCGGCACAGTTGCAAGCACACCCATCTATCAATGGCATTCTGTCCCACTCACCTTAATTCTGTTGTAACCATCGCCGTATAGCAGCTGGCTGCACGCCAGTCTATTTAAAGGAGGCAGGACTCGCTCGTTCCTCGTTGCCACCTGAAGTGTGGGACCTGGAGACTGTAAGTGAGTTTGCACTTATTTTATTTTAATATTAATATGGATTTGTGTGGGATGGTGCGAGCCCCGCTCTCCAGCCACACCAATGGTCCTCTGTCCTATCCCACGCGCTCTTTTCCTCAAGCTTGTTCCACTTACATTGTGTCAAGGTTCCATGATGCGATATAACCCAACACTACAGGTATGTACAATAAGCATATGTGTCGTCCCCAGGCTCTTGACTTCTCTTGGGACTATGGACCTCAGCCTTGCTACTTTGATCCCAGGTGAGTATAGGTCCCCTCTGCATTTCAGTCTAAGGTAACCACTCCTGGCTTTGGGTTAAGAGATTTCTTTACATTCTGTGCCTCAGCTATGGCTCCTGGAGCAGCCAATCATAAACCGAACAAGCATCATACATAGGCAGGATGTGTTTCCTGACACCTCTTTATTAGTTTACCTTACAAAGGTAAACCAAAAGCAGTTGTCTCATTGTCATAAATGTGCATGAAGGTAACTCAAACATGTCAGAATGGATTTTCACGTTTTCATTCCACAAGAAAAGCCTCAGTCTCTGGTAATCTCGTTGACAATGTTCTTGGACAACTAGCATATGGTGAGTGGGGAGTCCTCCTTACGGGTCTCTATTGTGCACTGAAGCCTGATTGTTATCTCTGTAGTTGGTGTCATGCTGGAACTAGCCTGAAACTAAGGAAGAGAGCAGTCCACCGCAATGTCTTTACATGGTCCCCACTAGGCATCGCTCAACTTCCCTCACTCAGGTTCCTGACTCCACAGCTTCTCAATGTAAACTCTCTCCCCTCCTTCACGTCCTGTTACAGGCACGTACCCGGGGCACCTTCTCTAATTCCATAGCTCTCTTTCAATCCATGTGCTTGCCCTATCGCTGGCCTCTTCTTATAACTTCCCTCATCTCCTCTTCTTTTATTCCCCCCTGAACCTTCTTCCCCCTCCTCTTTCATACTTATGGTGATTTTCCACTTCACCTCTCCACTCTTGTCCACACTTCTCTTTACCCGCCTCCTCACTGTTCGTCAACTACTCTTTAGGCACATCTTTCATATACACCTCATAGGCACCTCTATATGGAGGGTGGGATTCTTTACATGCTGCTTCATGGCTCAGCTCCCCATCTCCTCAATTTCTCTCAATGCCACCTTCTCAAACCATTCTCTCCCCACTTGGATCACTATTTTGCCAGCTTCATATAGCTTTCTTCCCCCAGTCTGATGGGTCTTTCTCTCCCCCACCCCCTGTGACTTCCTCCTAGATCCTCTGCCTCATTGCCTGGGACATGCTAACCCCAGCCTCTGGGTTGTTCCTTTTCCTAGTCTTTTTCGCCCAGCTCACTGGGTCTTCCTCTGCCCATTTACCTGGGTATCTCCTTCAGCCTTTTATGTTTTTCTTTCACCTGCCCCCTGTGTCCTCCTTTAATTACACTGCTGGATCTTTTTTTTAACGTGGCAGTTAATTATATGGCAAGATAACCATATGACCTAAGTTGATTGAATGATTTCACTCTGTCCAAACCAGGGTCATTTTTTATACACCCTGGCCATATCTAGTCCACAGGTACAAACGTTCTCCTGTTGGGCCCCTTTTTCATTAATTGGGTTTCTGAAAAATATGCAATCTCGTTTTCTGATGAATATACCGCTTTTGGCGAACTGATGTCCACATGATAGATGTTATGTTTTATGTCTTTTTTCATCTTTTTGTTATGTCTTTTAAACTTGTTTAAAAAGCTTTCTGAAATTCTAAAAAAGTGTTTTGTATAATAAATTTATTGCATGTACCCCTAGGACCTTTTCTTTGGTTTTTTGCTCTGGTGACTTTCTTTGAAAGCATACACCTTGTATTAACATGGAGATTTAACTTAAATAATTGACAGAATTTAGGACTGTCACCAGCGTGGGACCTTCTTTTGGTTCCTTGTTTTGAATGGATCTTTTTTTTAACCTTAAGCCAGCTTACTGGGTTCCCCTTTACCAAGAACTCTGTGTCCTTCCTCCCTCTTCCTGTCTCCTACACCAGTTTTTTCTACAAACTTTACCAGCTGGCTCCAAATGCGCTCCATATCTGGACTCCACAGACTGACCCATGCACTTATATGGCCTTGACCCAGCATTTCATCCTCTCTCTCTATCCAATGGGAACTCAAGTGTGTCTCTGTATTCAGCCTGTATACGGATTGGTCAATGCACATCACTCATGTGGATGTCTTAGAGTTTTGATGTTGGACCTGGGGTAGGCTAATCCCTTCCTCTGGACGGTCCACTCTCCATTTGTCACATCCTGGTTTCACCTTCGGGAAGAACTCTCTTAGCCTAACAGGCCTTAGGTGTTGGTGTATGGGTGTGGAGACTTACTCAGTTGACTGGTTACCTGTCTTTTTTCAGCTTCTCTTTTCCCTCTGGGTTTTCAGATAGGGTGCCTGCCCCCGCACGAAAGGTGCCAAGCATGCAGATGCAGCTGAATCCCTAGGGCAATCCTTTAAAGGACTGGTGCTTCTAAGGTGGCATTGTGATGAGCCTCTGCTTCCCACTCCTGACATGGTGAGGGTAGCCAAGGGAGCCTTCCCATATTGGCTTGGTTCCCAGCGTCACCTGGCTAGTGATGGTACCCAGCATCCTTGGTGAACCCACTATCAACCTGTAGGGTCAGTCTGGGGGCTTTGTCAAAGCCTCCCCCCTCCACCAACTCACAATAGGATGCATGGCCACAAGCATTAGCAGTGCTCACAAACCTGGACTTCTCTCTCCCTCTATTAATGTCTTATGGTGTATGGAGGCACACAAGTGCAGCACTGTGGACAGGCTCCCACAGCCACGGCCAGTTTTCTGTTTCAGAATTCTGGTCACATTTCGCTGACCCTAACTATGTTCTCTTGGACTATAAATAGAGTTCATACACAAAACTATGGATATGGTGGTGAACCTGGGGTGCCCTCTGTATACAGCATCTGGGGCTGGCATCACAAAGCAGATGGCACTCTCCTCATGCAAATCACAACAGCTCAAATGGGGAAAACCCAGAATACATTATTGGGCATGCAAGCTGACATAACTGTTCTCTCAGGCTGAGCCCACCTGCCTGCACCCGCAACACCAAGCAACATCCCTAGGCTTAGCTCTTCTGCACCTGGAATGACATTGGGATAAACTGCACTGAGGCTGTCTCTCCTTAGACAAAAAGCACAGGAACAGGAGGCAGTGGAAACAGGGCTTTATGTTAGAAAACATCTTTTTTTGACCTGTGCTATGGATAGTATGTTTCGGAGGAAAGAACTCCTAGATTAGTAAGAAATATGACGAGAAGACAAACAGTGAAGGTGTAACATAACATAAAAGATTAAAATGCATTAAGTCCTCAAATTCTTCTATGAAATATGTTTACATCATAACAAAAGCATGACACCACTCTTTACAGAGAAGAACTTGGAGATCCGAAATTAAAAGTTAAGTTTAACTTCTTTTTAATGAGATAGCTTTACAGAGAAGTTCATTGTATTAATGTGATCTCTTAAGATTATTTTCACAATAGTAGGGGATGATTGTGTATGGAAAACCAGTTTGTGAAACTAAGAAAATAATGTCTTTCTTGTAGATCTCATATGAAAAGGTTGTTTGTTCTGCAGTACCTCCCGGTCTATCACTTCCTGACAATGTGTGGAACCTTACTGCGTTGGCTGCGATAAAAGATCAAATAGCACTTACTGGATTCAAAACTAATTTGGATTTACAATATTTTGCCCTGATCAACACATGGTGCTATGACAATTATGTTACAGCATTTACAAAGTTTTTTCCCTATCTCATCCTGATAAATTCACTGATTTTCCTTATTAGCAGCAATTTTTGGTTCAAATTCCCAGGAACTAGTTCAAAGATCGAACATTTCCTATCAGTGTTAGGAAAGTGCTTGAATTCCCCTTGGACGGCTAAAGCCTTGTCAGCAATAATGTACGAGGATGCTGCCCACTCTTCGTTAAAGTTTAATGTGTCATCAAAGAACCCCAAAGCAGTAGGACCTTCTATGTATGCATTTGAGACAGAGGGTAAATATGCTCTTAAAGGTGAAAATGTGGAGACCCTAACAGATGAAGAAACCCCTACAGACACAATAATGAAGAGAACAACATCCAAACAAACGCTTGGTGGAAAGGTTGAGAGCAAGCCAGAACAAATCCTTGATAAAAAGGAGGGCGAACAAGCCAAGGCTTTGTTTGAAAAAGTAAAGATGTTCCGTGTTCATACAGAAGAAAAGGATATTCTATACCAAATGTACAAGAGACAGGCTTTCTTACGAGCTGTGGAATCTATTGTGTTTATAATTTACATTTCGATTTATGTTCCTTCAATGAAGCATGTGTCCCACTGTATTGATGAATTGAATATGACTGGCTTCACACAATACTATTGTGTCCACGGAATGTGGAGGATGTACACCATGATATATGTGGTTTATCTGTTCTTACTATGCATTTATACCTGCCTGGTTTTCGTTAACTTTTACTGGATTTTTCACAGCAATCTTAAAGAGTACTCCTTTGAAAGGATCCGCAAGGAATATGGTATTGACGACATACCTGATGTGATCAATGACTTTGCCTTCCTGCTTCATCTCATTGACCAATATGATACTTTGTATTCCAGAGAATTTGCTGTATTTTTGTCTGATGTAAGTGAGACAAAGCTACTGCAGCTGAATTTAAACAATTACTGGACAATTGAGAAACTCAAACAGTCCTTGTCTATCGATTCACAAGGGAAAACCGAACTTCACCTCTTTATGATGCCTGGAATACCAAGTCAGGTATTCGAGCTCGATGAAATTGAAGTGCTGAAGCTGGAGAATGTGGATATGACTATACCTGCAAGTATTTCCAAATTGAAAGCTCTGAATGAGTTATGGCTGTATAACTGTACTATAAAATTAAACTCTCAAGCACTTGTTTTTCTAAAGAAAAACCTGGAAGTTCTAAAAGTGCGTTTCTCTACTTCTCAGGAGTTACCTTCCTGGCTATATCACCTGGGAAAGATTCAGTGGCTGTACCTGCATGGGCATCTTCAGGTAGACAAGGGTAGCATCAATGTGCATTCATTTCGGGAGATGAAACAGATGCAGTTCTTATATTTAAAGCTTTCTATGGGGGCAGTACCCTCACCGATAATGGAACTGGCAGCTACAGTTTCTACGCTGATCATTCATAATGAGGGAACAAAGCTTCTTTCTCTTACCAGCTTTAAGACGTTAAAAAAACTACGCCACTTAGGCCTCATTCAATGCAAGTTAGACAAAATTCCAAACTTCATCTTCAGTTTAACTGACCTAGAAGAAATTGATTTGGAAGATAACAACCTGAAATCCCTTGAAGAGTTGGCAAGTTTGCAGTACTTTAAAAGAGTCAGATCTCTAAAATTCTCTAGAAACAAAATCACAAGCATTCCTCCACATATCGAGCAGATAACTAATGTTGAGCATCTTCATTTGAACAACAATTTGATCACTACCCTAAATCCTAACATCTGCAATCTAAAGAAGCTGACTTACCTTGATATTTCCTTCAATAGCATCCAGGCACTCCCAGAAGAAATAGGTCAACTACAGGAGTTGCATTATTTGTTTGCATCTTCCAATAATATATCCGAAATACCAGAGGGATTATTCACATGTGTCAAACTTGAAAAACTAGCACTTGCTCAGAATAGAATTTCTACCTTATCTTCACTAGTGGGAAATCTGGAAAGCCTGAGGTTTCTAGAACTGACAGGGAATCTGCTTGAAAGTTTGCCACCAGAACTGGAAAAATGCACCCATCTCACCAAGAATCGACTGCAGGTCGAAAAGGAGGTCTACGCTACTTTGCCTGTTTATGTGAGAGAGCAACTTCTGAAGGATGAACACAGAACATGGTATGTTTTACTTGGTTTTGTGTATACTTGTATTTCTCTGCCACTCGGCTTAATAAGTAGTTATTCTGATGTTCAAAGTAACGTTTCATACAACTACTCTCAACAGGTGAGAAAGATGAAATATAACCATGGTTGGCATTTGGCCACTTGGCACTACAAGTTGCCCAACTTCCTCTAACCGAAAACTTCATAAGACCCCTCTGAAGCTGCACCCTTAAGGGCGGATTCTGGCTCTAAAACGTCTAATACCACATCCGATAGTTGAGCTCTACCTGACCCCATAGCATTCCAAACTGCATATGAACAGGACTGAGGACGAATGGCAAGTCACCACCACATGTGGGCAGGAACGTCCTATGAAAAGAGCCTGTTGTCACATGTATGCAGTAACTTCCTTTGACACCTGTGCCTTTGCAGTCATGTGAGTGGAGAGTTGCAATGGCAGCCACCATTGCAGAGCTTTCACCAGCACCAAACATTACCACAGATTTGGGGCCTCATCAGCAGTTGGGCGGTAGCTCTAAAATCCAGTGCTAACGGAATTAGTGCTGCCAAAATCGCTCCGCCGGCACTATCACAGCTGGCACTAATAGCGCCGATGACACAAAACATAATTACAGTCGTATCACAAGTGCGTGTACTGCGGTATTAACGCCGAAAACCGGCGCTAATACAGCCGTGAATTAATTCCATCTGGAGGTAAATTATAATAATGAACACAGCGGCCAGAAATAGAGCCACAGGTGCACCCAATGTACACCAGAGGGCTACATAGGACACACCCATGCCCCAAACACTGTTCCCAACACCATGCTGTGATTATTTGCTGCAAGCTGGGACACGCAGCTGCTCATGCTGTGCCTGGACTTTGAGATGTTGGACAATCAGGCCAGGGCACAGGGAGTACAGCGAAGGGATGGACATCACCCTGGGCCCTCAGCAACACCAAGTCACCCTTTACCGCCTCAACAGGGAGACCATCACTAAGCTACTTGCCACAATCAAGGAAGTCATAGGGAGCAGGATCAATATCTGTACAGCTGTGCCCCCACTGGTATAGCTGGTGGCAGTCCTGCAGTTCCTAGGGACAGGCACCTTCCAGCACTCTGTAGCCATGATGCACGGCATGGCACAGCCCACATTCTGTGCAGTCCTGGTCCAGGTGCTGGATGCCCTCCTGCGGCACGTGAACCATCATATTGCACTGCCCACCACCATGGCCCAGGTCAATGACATGAAGGCAAGATTCTATGCCACCGCCCAACTGCCTAATGTCATTGCAGCATTGTCTGTACCCATGTGGCATTGGTGGCACCCCAGATCCATGAGGCCGTATACAGGAACCGGAAGCACTAGCACTCCCTCAATGTGCAGGTGACTTGTTGCCCTGACCTCACCATTACCCATTGCTGTACCTGCTACCCAGGTTCCATCTACGACTCCATGGTCCTACGGAACATCACACTACCAGGATACATGAAGAGGCACAGAGGATAACAGACGTGGACAGTGGGTGAGTACAATTTCCATCAAATAGCCACAGTGAAGCACAAGACCAAAATTGGGGAAGGGATGGTGACACTGACAAGAAGCATGGCATGACAAGTGGAAGCACTGGCAGCACCTGCGCCTGTACCAACAACAGGGGTCATCCAAGGGAGCATGCACACGTCGAACACACCTGGACACACACGCTAATGTACTTATACCGCTGCCATTACAACACACACGACCACATGTGCCACAATGCATCATGAATGCGGCACAGCGCATATTGCAGGGGCAGGATGTACAAATCCATGCACACGTCGACCAATGTCCCGATACAGTCTAAGAGCATACCCATGTATGAGACGAGTGACTATTGTCTGTATGACACCCCATGCAGGTGACTCTGGATATCTGCAGCTGGCATGGCCGATGACCCCTGTGTGTGAACCACGGACACCACACCACGAGACTGTCTACAACCATACCCACAGCCGGACTAATGTGTGTGTCGATCACACCTTTGGACTCCTCAAGGAATGATTACAGTGCCTAGATCTGACTGGCGGGCCCTAATGTATACCCCTGACGAAGGTGGCAAAATTGTGCATAGCATTTGTCTGAGGAGAAATGTGCCACTACCCCCCGACATGGACATGCCACACCTGAAGCAAGACAGAGATGAACAGCATGAGGAAGGAGCCAGAGCAGTCACTCCCATGGTGGAGATGAGGGAAGAGAGACTGGCCCAGCAGGCACTAATAGACAATTATTTCTAGTACAATACCCAACCTCTGTCCACTTCCAGCACTGTGAATAAACTGCACATGAACACAATCAGAAATGTCCATGCATGAATGATGTTCAACAAACCTTTATCTAACTTTGTGCACCAACGAACCCCTTCCCCCTGCCCACTCCCTGCCTCCACCAACAACCCAGCCCTCAGTCCCCCTCCCTCACTCCACCACCAACATCCCAGCACATTCTCTGCCCACCACCAACACCCCAGCACACAGTCCCATCTCCCCCGCATGTACATTACTGTGGCCGTGGCCTCCTTCCCGGACTCGCAGCAGCTGGTGATCTGGTGCGCAGCTGGCGCAGGGACTGGCGCCTAGAAGTGCTCTCCTGGGATTCCTTGGTTGGTTTAGTAGAACGGGAAGGGATGGAGCCGGCCCCCTGAAGCTGTTGCCGTTGGAGATCATTGGTCTGACGCAAGGCCCCCTGCAAAGGCCGAGACACCCTAAATCATGTCCCTCACCCTTTCTTCGTATGCCTTAAGTGCAACTGTACTGGTGGCATTATCATGCGCATTGTCACGTGCCATCCTGCGTGTTGACCCCTGGATTGCATCACTAATAGCCTGCAATATCCGCTGTGGGTGTGGCCGATGGCCTCCATCTCCCTTTGCTGTTGCGCCATGTCCCCCAGCCTCTGCATCTGCATGCTGATTGTAGCTGTTTCTGGTGGTGGTGACGGGGTGCGCTGTCAGTGTGGGCCTGCGATACGGGAGCCAAAGGAAAGTGTGTCATTGTCTGGCTCCTTGGTTAACATGCGCTGGCGGTGTGGTGGGCTTGCAGGGGTCTGGCTGTGCTGTCCCCGACTACACACATGGGTTGCTGGCACTGCTGCATGATCAGAGTCAGGGCTGCTGTTGACCTGTGTCTCCAATGTCACTGGACTTGGTGGCGTGTCCAGCGTGGCAGTGTCCACAGCAGTAGATGTATTCTTGGCTGTGGTTGCCGTGCTCCTTGTGGGCTTGACGGGGGCAGTGGGCCTGCTCCTTCTGCAATGTGGAATGGCTTGCTGTGACTTTCACCTACGTGTGGCATGTCTGCCCCTTTGCTGGGTGGTGGTGGGTCGGAAGTCACACACAAATATGGGCAAGCAGCATCTTCATCCGCAGATGCCTATGGCATTGCTTGTGTGCCTGTAGGGGACATAGGGGATGGTGTTAGGTCTCATTCCCCCACATGTGTTGGCATGCCTAGCATTCAATACATGGTGATGAGTAGGGCCCCAGGCAATGGTGCCAATTGGCTGTCTCGGTCAGGGGTGCTTGCAATTAGATTCACAATGATGGAGACGGGTGCAGAATTGGGGGGTTCAGATAGGGTGCTTGTATTTGGCCAGTGGGGGGATGACATGATGTCGGTGCTGGGGCAGATGTTGTCGGGCATACATGCTTCTGATCCCCATGCACCCACATCTCCTCCATGGGAGCCATTTAGATTGGGGGGCGGCTGGGTAGATGGCACTGGCTGTCCATATGGGGCACTGCTGTGCTCCCACCATGGATGTGTGGTGCATGGCACTTGGATGGGTTGCTTGGCACCCTCCCCACTGCGCTAACTCACTGGGGTGGCCTTGGTGCACTGGTACATGGATGCTTCTGTAGGTGGCTGATGTGGCACCCACTCACTGCACCCGGTCGCAATGCCTGGCTCATGGGTCTCGCCACTGGGGCATCCTGTTGTAGGCTGTCATTGTTGCATGCACATGTGTTGGGGGAGCTTCACTCACCTTCTGCCTCCTGGCTGCTGGCAACCGCCTCCCCACTTCTGACTCCCTCGATGGCCTCCATGTCCAGCAGATAGCTGCACTTTTCCTCCCATGCGGTAAGTGCGGGTGGAGCCACAGTGGTCATGCTCTCCTGCCGGTACTGGGACAACCATCCCCGGACCCTGACCTGCAGGTCTTTCCAGCATTTGCAGCAGTCTTCCCCATCCTGGGGGTGCTAGACACTGCTGACACCTTCTCACTGATCATATGCCAGATGCATGTCTGGTGCTGTGCGGATGTTTTACGCTGCCTCGACAAATGTACTTCATTGTGGTGTGCTACCAACTCACCGGCAAGCATCACCAGCTCCCCCTCACTACATTTGGGTTTTTGGATCTGATCTTGGGCAGCCTTGAACTTGGCCCTCTCCTGCAACATTCTACCTGATTTTCTAGTCTGGATGGCAACAGGAAACTCTGATATTTAATGGATTGTGATTTTCAAAATGGCCCCCACAGTGCTTCCTGTCCTGGCGTTGACATGTTTCCCAGCGCCGGCAACAGGCGATAGCCCTATTTGTGCCTGGTTTTTCAGCGGTAGCCCATGATTCACTATTTCCACCGGGTGCAAATAGAGTTAACATCGGGCACTGATGTGCATGCTCGCTATGTTGTGATTCAGTGCTATTTGCGCCACGGGTCATGGCAGTAACGCTATTTCCGCTCAGCGAAAATAGTGCCCGCTTAACGCCGAACTCCTGATGAGGCCCTGGTCTGGTTTTTGCTGGCATGAAATTTTACCAGTGCCGCTCAACATCACAATGCACACATGCATTGGCATTGCACCTATGAAGTATATAATCATGCATGCAGTGCCATTTCATATCACCATGTCCTAAATATAGAGTTGTAGGAAATATCAAAGCAAAGTCATTTCATCTGGGTATTTTCCATGAATTATGTATTCTTCAGTTTTGTTCCAATGTTAAAAATTAACTAGCAAAGATGGTTTCTATTTTCAGCTAATTTCGGACCTAGGGCCAAAGCCAACAAGTTCTCCATTAGAAATGGTTTTGCAACATGTTATATATAAATGAAGTTTTTCCCTGACAGATCCCTCCTTTGAACCCCTTCTCCAAGCGACCTCACATTTCTTTTTAAGTATGCCGGATTGACAATTCTAACTCTCATCATCCCTCTTAAAGGCTTCTTCAGAGACTTTCATGAACATCAATCTTTCTTGCTCTTTCAGAATATTGGAGCCATTTTTACAAGTACGTCTTAGAGCACATTTCTTCAATAAGAATAAACAATATATCCCACATATGGCTGCAAATATACGCAGGACACCATGAATTATGGAAGCCCCTAGTGATGTGATTGCTCCAGTAAGCTATGTCTAGAGAGAACAGCCAGTATATGAGTTTTCTCTATGTAGAATAGCAGCAGAATTTCAGATATGAGTGATGATATTGATTAAGTTACTTAAAGCATACAGGTTAAATGTGAAACATTCTGAACCAACCAAGGTGCATACTCCTCCATTAAAGGCTAACATTGTGTGTAGGGGCATGAGATTCTTCAGGATCAGAGGGCACAACATTACCTGTTTGGGATCTATCAGGAACTGAGTATCTTATGTGTCATTTGCCTTTTTTTCAGTTACACAAATATTATTTTATAATTATTTTATCATGATTCAGCCTGCTATCTACTCCTGGGTATCAGATAACCCAGACCTTTCGACAAAATTCTCCATCTTGATTCTCTTTTGTAACGGGGTGGGGGTAGGTTGGTAAAGTGCTTAATAGCTGCTAATATGTATCCCATATAACAACTGTCCCAACAATTTTTTGGAAGCCAAATGTAAGCCCAAGTTCCAAAATTAAAGTAGGTGTCATAATATGTGACATGAGCTGATGAAGACAGAGTATATCTGTATTTGCTAACACCCATAAAACATGTGCCATTGTTTGCAAAACAATGGAGACCATTTGCAGTCTAATAGTGACAGGCTTCTTGTGAGTTTGACAGGTGAAGTAAAGTTCAGCAAACCAGAAATAACCAAGCAAGCCACTGCAGCCCGATGAGGCTTCAGGGCCTTAAGCTCTGGAAACAAGTCTGAGATCCCTATACATGTCTCCTCAAACTAAAGTCACTGATCCCATTGGATGCCAGAGTCAATATCATAGGGAAGATGTGCATAGGTCCAGCAGTCGGATGTGTTCTGGATACAAGTATATTGCCAGGTGGCGTGCAAGTAACGTTCCTTACTTTCAATCCAAGGCTGTACATCAGAATTCTCGAATGGATGACAAGAAGTGTTGAAGGCACCTACTTTCAGTATTGGAACTAAGATGATGAGTTGATGGAAACTATGCTGGATGACACAGTTCCGCCCAGTCTCAGTTTTCATGCAAAACAAAGTTGAGGTGCAGGTCAGGTTTACAAGATTTCAGAAAGGTGGTAATCAGTGTACATTCCTACAAGCATGAAGAATAGCACAGAGGTCCATAAGCAAACATAGTAATCAGGATGTGCAAGTGATGGAGTGAAAGAATTGTTGCAAGTCTGCATTTTCAATTGGAGCCATACAGTGCACCAAAATAAATATGTCAAGTGCATGTAAGAATACCTCTATGGTATTATTATATCGATGGTATTTATTGAATGCGGATCTAGCTTCGAGAAGTAACGGAGCACCTCACAGAGATATGTTAGGCAGAATCATATGCAGTACCCTTTGGGAACACCACACACAATTAAGACTACACGTGCAAGTCCAAATTCACCGTTGGTACAAGCCCGTACTACACAGTAAAGTGGTAGCGATGGCTGAGCAGCCAGACTTATCTCAAAAGTAAAGTGAGCAGTATCAGAAGTTACACAAAGGACAGCAATTGCTATGGTTCAAACAAACACTGACTCAAGGTTATACATTTATTTACACCATCAGTTATAAAACAATTCACTAATATAAAGTAGGAGAAAATTACAATCTTAATATACTACACAGCACCAATGGAATTCTGGACAAGTTAAGCTCAAAATGAAGTGTGAGCCAAATGGCACTCCAGCAATTTAAAAAGGGAGGGAACGACAAGGTTATTCAAAATCAAAGCAGCACCAACAAGTAAGTAGGCAGGGAAATCTAGAAAAGGCTTACTACAACTAGGATTCAAATCAATAGGCCTGGAGCAATGTTAATGGTTCAGAGTCTTTGCAGAGGATCACACAATTCAGAGTAGTTTGCGGTTAAGTCTTTGCCAAGAGTTCGAAACGAAGTTGGTCAGCAGAAAAGTTATTTAAAAGAGCAGAGAAGGACAAGCCCTCGGTTTAGCGAAAGATTTAAAACACTTTTACCGTGGTCGGACGGAACAAACAACCGGATTTGAACAGTACCTTAGTAGAAGAAGAATGCTGTAGCTGAGGCAGAAGTTCCTGCAAGCTCACGGTTCCTGAAGCGACTGTCGGACTGACAAGAAAGAGGAAGACTGGAGGGTCCTGTACTGCCCAGGGAAGAAACTAGCAGCAGAGCAAAGCAACGAATAAAAGGTGCACTCTTTAAAACCAAAACAGGGTCCGGTCCTCTTGACTATCTGGTTCACTGCAGCGATGCACAGCAAATTTGACCAGGGCAGGGAGGCCTTGCTCAGAATTTGGCGAACTTGTTGGTCCCACCAGCTCAAGGGAAGAAGATTCCTTGCAGATCTTCTCTGTTGTCGAAGTTTAGGAGATTCTGACCCACAGCAGGGCTTCACCAGCAGGTTCAGTAGTTGCAGTAGTCCTCTTCCTTCAGCTTTTCTTCGGTTCTCTCGATCCAGTGGCAACTCTGCCTTCCAAGTCCCAGAGACCTGCTTTTTATGCAGATTTCCCCCATTCACACAGCCTGGCTGTTAATCACACAGCAGGGTGGCTGTCCTGGCAGGACAGTCACCTAGCCAATCAAACAAGAGTGCGACTTGGGTTTTCAAGGAGACCCTGTGCAGGGGGCGTAAAACCCCTCCCTCACATCCTGTCCACCCAGACTCTCAGGTGCCTAAGGACGGCTTCTGTGCAGAAGCCCGCCAAAGGACGGCGAATAAAGTAACCAAACCTGGTTTGTCGTGCAGAGTAAAACACGAGAAAGACCTTTACAAAAAGAAATGGTGAATAAACCCAGCCGGAACCAAATAAAATTAAAAGGCATCCAATGGATTAAAGTTGAAGGATACATAGCCTAAAACAGTACCAAGGCTATTTTCACAGTCCGTGGTAGGGAACAAATAGTACATACCACTGCCACCAGCCAATTCTTAGTGAAAGGGGAACAAAATAATGTTTCATGAGAAACAGACAAAAAGGGATAACTCTTAACCCTTTCCAGCACTCTATGGAAGATAGTTTTTACTGGGTCTGTGAATTTTAAAAGACTAATAAAGTCAATGGCAACTTTACATGTTCTGGGAGACAGTAGTCAGTACCAGAAAATGGAGTTTAAAAGTGGGAAGCCTGAAAAAGACAACCCTGTGTCACTGCACTAAAGGTGCTGTGTGACACACAGTAAAAAGATGACGCCTATGAAGTAGGTGAGTCTCCACAGTCTATGAACACAAAAATGTAAAACACACAGCAAAACACATGTAAGAGTGGGAAAAAAAGGCTCAAACTCTTACCAGGTGAAAGCTGGTGAGGGACTCAGTAGGTAAGGGAAATTAGCCATTCTGGAGAATTCTCCCTAACATGATATACAATATTACAGATACATAATGGAGCGCTTTACAGAGGTATACAACAGTACACATGCAAAATGGAGCAATTTTCAGAAGTAAAAGAACAGATATACAGGATAGGATATAGAGGGGCACAGAGGAGTGGTGCAGCTGAGGGCGTGGGTCTTGAGTTATTTTCTCAATTGTAGAAGCGTGGGGGCGAGTCTACTGCTGACAGGGAGGAAGTTCTATAGTCTTGAGGCGTAGGCAGAGAAGGCTTGTTTTCTGGTCCTTTCCTTATAGCAGTAGCAGATTTCAAGTCTGCACGTGTCCTGGCTTCTGGTGGTGCGCTGTCCACCGGAGATGCTCAGTTTCTCTGCAAGGTAGCGGGGTGACTTGAGGGCGACTGCCTTATTCCTGATGCAGCAAGACTTAAAGGTTAGGTTATGGTAGTTTTGTGGAGGGAAATATAGAAGTAGGAAGGGGAGTTCTTTACAGCTTCTTTTTCCTCTCACACTCTCAGTCCCTTCCTCAACAAACATAACACTTGCATTTGGGATTACTCCAGTGTGTTGTGGAATAAATGGTTTGCTAAATCTCTTTCAAGAAGCACCAGCAAACTTAACCATACTCAATGATGGGGGAGATTGTACCAGTGCAAGGAAGCAAGACTGGTACCTTGAGCAGCAGGGACGTGCTGATTTTCACCTTCTAAAACAGCATGGTATTCCCCGAAGATTAGTTAGGAGCATGAAATGAAGTTGAAGATGAGGTCTGAATTGAAAGTCGATCATGATTCGGAACAATCGGTGAAGATGCAGATGTCGATGCAGTTTCGTCGAGAGAATTAAGCATACTCAGTTGAGAATGTTTTCCGGTAATGCTGCCACCTTAGGATGGATGGTTGACATAGAGGTCTCCAAAACGAATTTGGTGGTTCTGGAAGGTAGCATGAGGCAACCTTTCTACAGTAGGAAGGATGAAGCCACAATGAATACCACTGGCACTTGATAACCGTCTTGGTATGGAGGAGGATCTGCTATTGACCGCAGCAGCCTAGTTGAATTCAATTGTAATTGTACACGGTAGGCAGCGTGTATAATGGATCCCTATGGTGTTTGCCTGCTTGATAAAGTGCATAAAGTTGCAGAAATATATAGATATCTCCAGCATTTGGACCGACTCAAATGCTCGAGCATTTGTATGGTGGAGAGGAAGGAAGGCAGCAGAAATGCAAGATGAGCTATTGCCCTCCTCTCCGCCATACAAATGATTGAAAATGTGGCTTGGCTTGAATGGAAGGCGTAAATGCCTTTCTGAAGGCTTTTTACGCCTTTCATTCACGTTACGCCAAAATGGAAAATGAGCTCCTATATCTGTGTGTGTGTGTGTAGGTTTCAATCAACTTCTACGTGTTCACCTTTCAATCTACATGTGTTTTTGAGCTGGAGATGTAACATTCGCCAATAAAAGATACCATGTTAAAATACCCCTGGCCTTTCACATTTCAAATGGCTCTACCAAATGCATTTTTAGGATAAGGGACAGCATGGATCTTTACATATTGCATGATTTCATGTTCTTATTTCTTTTGCGCAAACATACAATGTGTGACTAAACTCCCAACCGATGCAAATATGCCTGATAACACGTTAGGCAATACCATTTCATCAGGAAACAATGGCTTATATGATTTTATGCCAGCATGAGCCAAAGATTCTATTTAATGATGCTTAATTTTACAAAAACACTTCTGCATTTAAGTAGCACCGAATGGCTTTCAGTTTTAAATTGCACCTCTCAACACAAAAATGCATTGGCTTTAAGGACATTTTACTTTGTACTCAATTTGGCAGAGAGACACAAGGGCACCATATTTAACACTGCACCTTTTTCATTGTAACATTAGTATTCCCCTATGCTCCCAGGCCCTTTTATTCCTGGATTCTACCATGGATACTCTATAGAGCCAATTTGCCAAAATTTTAGATTGCGTGGCTTATATTCAAATTTTGCCACATCTGAATAAACACATGATTCAGAATAAATGGCAGTCAGGTTTCAGGCAGGGGCACGGTACGGAAACAGCGTTGCTTGATTTGAAATCAAGAATGTTACAGTCCATGGATAAAGGTCAAACTGCTCTGCCTATGCTGCTGGATCTTTCTGCAGCATTTGACTTGTTTGTCACCAGGCTAAAAGAAGTAACTTATTCTTCGGATAATGTTGCTCTCCGGATCACCTCCTTTCTGAGTGACGATGGTGCAGAGTTTCCAGCAAGTATACAGAAGCTCCACCCGTGCTTTTGGCTTATGGTGTGCCGCAGGGGGCATGTGTGTGACATTCTTTATATAATGTTTTCACGGTTCTCTTTTTCAACTAACCGGAAACAAATGGTGTTGTTTTGACCAATTACGAAGACAACACACAATGTGTCATCCCATTATCTGGTATGCATATAGATGAGGAAAGAAACATCAACAAAGTGTATGATCTAATACAAACATGGATGATAGGAAATGGTTTAGAGCTTAACAAGGAAAACACAGAGTTGATGGTAGTAGGGACTGAGAATAAAATAAAAAGGTTAGGTGTAGACTACAATCACTTTTCAGTCGCAGGGTGTGATATTGCGATGAAGAAGAATGTGAAAACATTAGGGATCATTCTAGATCAGAATCTGAATATGCGAGCTCAAATAAGCAGCTTGTTCTCATCCTCGCCCTATTACATAAAGTTGTTAGCACAACTTCGGCCATACATCTCTCAAGCAAACTCTGAGACGGTAGCCAGTGCAATTGTGGGGTCAGAAATTGACTTCTGTAGTAGCCTATTAGGAAATATCGAAATCAAAATGTAATTGTCCACAAGTCTTTCAGAATAGTGCAGTAAGAGTCATTACTGGACTAAAAAGGAGAGATCGTGTTTCAGACGCTAGACGAAATCTGCACTGGCTTCCAGTTGAAGCAAGGATTCACTATTGTGCATTACTGTTCACCCATAAATGTTTTATGGGATCCAGGCCGCTATATCTGAGTGAGGTTCTGATTAATAAATCGAGTTTAAGGACCCTTAAGCCAAACAACACGAACCAGCTAAAGACGCCGGCCTGTAAATTAAGCAGGGCCATGAATTGGCATTTGTTATGGCTGCACCAAGGAAATGGAACGGTCTCCTGCCTGATCTAAGAGAATTGAGTTCAACAGTGATGTTCAGAAAAAGGGTAAAAACCTTGATATTGAGATAATGGCAGATTTTTGCGATACAGTTATCTTTGGGCCCTGTTCTGTTCTAAGTCATGCAGAGTGGCTTTTAAATTGATTTTCTTTCTTGTTGTTCTGTCACTTGTTACTTGTTTTTCTGTGCGCACGTAAGCCTCAGGGTCAATGGTGCACGTTATAAATATATTAAAGGAAAGGAAAGGAGTTATATCATGGTTCTATACTTCCATTGTAAATATGGCTTAATATTTTTGAAGAATCAGCTTGGTCCCTCAATCTGGAGTTACTTGACTAGGCAAGGTCCTTTTCAGCTGGCTACCTGGAAACCAGTTTCCAATATTGGCCGATTCCCTCAAGCTGAAGGGGCTTCGGTCTCCATCCTGCCTAGGAAACAGTCAGCCACATGATTTCAGCTGTGTTTCTCTGCCTCCTTTCAGTTTTATGTAGAAAAACCATTCAATATATTCATCTCTACGTGTTCAATATAAAAAAGCCCTCAATTCTGTGCGCATGCTATTTTATATCTTGACTCCTCCCCACATCTTGTGATTGAGGTGTGACTTCCACCAGTCCCATGACTGAAAAGGTGGGAGATAATTTCACTCATTATGCTATAAAGAAGCCATTGACCCCCATTACAACATTGCTGATATACTGGTGGTAATTCTGCCCGGATACTGGCAAATGTTAATATTGATACCGCTGTATTATGAGTGCCGGTAAAAGTGGTAAATCCCCATTCCATGGAGTCCTTTTGGACTCCATGGAGGGTTTTGTCAGTATTACCGGCACCGGTAATACCAACTCTTTTTTACAAGTAGGTTGGCAAAATTACTTTCAGCTCTCAGCTGGCGGTAATTCCGTCACTCCACTAGCAAACATCTAGTTGGCCGGTGTGGAAACGTGCCAGTGGGCTACATTCTAAGTCAGCCGGTTAGGTAAAAAAGTGCTGGTATTCTAGATACCGGTACTTAACCGCACAGGCCGACTACAGGTTTGCCAGTGGGGCACATGGGTTACCTCCAGATAAATGCTGGAGGTAAGCCAGGAACCCTATCAGCAAAGAAAAAGCCATCATTAACGGCACCAGCATTGCTGGTGCTGGTAATGACAGCAAATCCCCTCATGGAGTCCTAGTCTACTCCATGAATGGGGATTACCACTGTCCCTCCGGCACCCGTAATCTAGCAGCAATGGCTCCTTCGAAGTCCTCTCCTGCCACTTCCCAATCCCTCCGATGGACACAGTCACCTTCCATCTCATCTACAGACAACCCAAACATAACACCACCTTCATCTGAGACTCTTCCGACCTGGTTACGACCATGTCCCTCATGCACGCCAACATCTTTCTAGGCGACTTCAAGGTTTCATCTCCCAGGCAACAGGGCCACCAAACTGATGAAGGTAGCTCTCCTCTGTCTTCTCGAAACCCTCAGCCTCACATAGCACATGAAAGACCCAACACACGTGAAATGTAACGTATTCAACCTAATCATCACTGTAGTGTCTTGCCTCCACTACAGCTCTCATCTCCCCCTTCACTGGACTGGCCCCCTAGCCGTGCCTTTCAACATCCTGCACACCACTCTATTCAAGCACTCCCAGCAGAAACCCATCAGACAAACCTTCAGGTCCTTCAATAAATTTCCGGTGGAAGACCTAACGGAAGACCTTTACAACCTCCACCTTACATGGACCGAAACCCCCAACTGAACTGTGACTCTCTACTGGAAGCACTCAACACCACTATTTCGGACTCCGTCGACCGACACGCACTTCTGAAACAATGCACCTGCAAACCAAAGCCATCAGCACCCCAGTACACGCAAGAACTCAACCTCAGCAAAAGAGCCATCAGAAAACAAGAGAAGATTTGGCACTGCTCAAGGACCAGATCAAATTTAGCGCTCCTCATGGAACTATGAGCAACCTGCAGACAACTCATCAACACAGCCAAGGATTCCTACTATCAGAACACCATAGCAGAAGCTGACAACAAAAGCAGAGCCTTCTTCAAAGCGATCAAACTCTGCGTCAACCTGCTACCAGCCCCTGCCATACTACACTCCATTGAAAAATCCACCGCCATCAACACCTTCATCGACAAAATCAGCAAGATTTGCCAGCACATAGACACCAGCTCTGCATCCATAGACCCACCTCACGCCCCTCCTCACGATATCTCCACACCCTGGAAAACTTTGAAGACACTCTAGACAGAGGACCTGGTAGAAACGCTGGCCTCCCTAAACGCCACATCATATACAGACATCCTCACAGCATCCATCGTCAACACCCTCCCCGCAGAAGCTCTCCTTCTGGACCTGGATATCATCAACAGCTCCCTAAGTCAAGGCACTTTCCCATTGACCCTAAAAACAGGACAAATCCTCCCTCTACTAAAGAACCCCACTCTGGATTCTGACAACCTAGGTAACTACCGTCCCGATCACCCATCTTCCCTTCCAAGGTAAGATCATCGAGAAAGCGGTAGCTGCACAACTGCAGCAATACATGGATACCAATAATCTCCTCCATACCTACCAATCTGGGTTCAGACCCAGATGCAGCAATCATACAGGTGGAGAGAGCAATCATACAGGTGGTCGGTGACGGCCTCAATATCTTTGATGACGGCCACCTCTGCCTCCTGGGTCTACTCGACCTCTCGGCCATTTTCTACACCGCAGACCACCTTGCGCTTACAGACACCCTACATCGGTGCATGGGCATCAGCAACTTTGTCCTACGCTGTTTCAAGTCCTACCTCGCCAACTGCCAGCGGTTTGTTCAGATGGACTCCTCTAGATCGCCAATGCTACCCGTCACCTGTGGAGTCCCACATGGTTCCATCCTCGCCGCAGTGATCCTCAATTTATACATGGAGACGCTGGGAGTCCTCCTAGCCACACACAACATCCATATCCACCAATACGCCGGCATCATAAATCATCAAGATCGACTCCATCAAGAACATCCAGAGGCTCCAAACCTGCCTCTCGGTGACATCTCTTGGATGTCCAGTGCATACTTGAAGCACAACCCCTCCAAGACCTAATTCCTACTCCTCACCAACAACACCAAACACCCATACATACAGACCTGGCTACCAACTATGAACTCTGATGGGTTCACACCTGAGCTCACCTCCTGCGTCAAGTCCCTCTGGGTTCCACATTGACAAACACCTCTCCTTCAAGACACACATAGTTAAGAAAGCTCAGACAGCTTAGTATCAGCTCTTCCTCCTGCAAAAAGTCAAGCCCTTCCTCCCTCCAGACAGCTTTAGATCCACTGTTTAAGCACAGGTTCTAGCCTACCTGGATGGGGGCATTGCACTCCTCAAAGTCCTTCTGTCACCCTCCCTTGTGCCTCTAAGAAGTGTCCTACACGCGGCGCGGCTGCACACCTCATCAAGGGTCTACGCAGATACGACCACAACACGTAGGCCCTCATCAACCTTCACTGGCTCCCACTGCATGTACGAATCATCTTTAAGTCTTGCTGCATCATCTATAAGGCAGTCGCCCTCAAGTCACCCAGCTACCTTGCAGAGAAACTCAGCATCTCTGGCAGACAGCGCATCACCAGAAGCCAGGACACGTGCAGACAGAAATCCGCTGCTACAAAAATGAAAGGACCAGAAAACAAGCCTTCACTGCCTACGCCCCAAGACTATGAAACCTACTCCCCGTCAGCATGAGACTCATCGCCACGCTCCTACAATCAGAAAAGACCCCAAGACCCACCTCTTCAAGTAATCTCTCTGCCTCAACACCCAGACCATCAAATGGCCCTTCGTGCCATCTGACTCGCTAAATACCGCCTGCCCCTCTGCTCCCCGCCACCCGGCTCAGCCGAACCCCTCCTCTGTGCTCCTCTGTATCCCACCTTTCACTGTATATCTGTTCTGTTGTTGCCTCTGAAAGGCACTCTTGTTATGCATCTGTTTTGTTGTACACCTCTGTAAAGTGCTCTATTATGTATCTATATTGTTGTATATCTCTGTAAAGTGCTTGGTTGTTCGCGAAGCTTGGTCCATGCTCGCTCAATGAATACAATAATAATAATAATAAAATATCTAGGAGAAGTGACGACATGGAAGGTAAGGAGACTGGAGGTAGGAGGAGGTGTAAAAGCAGGAAAGATATAGAATAAGAGTAGTTTAGTCTGGTAGAGTCTGAATCAAATAGGGAATGTGTACGACACAATCCCAAATTCCAGTAGAACACTAACTGCTGGATAGATTAGGGACATCTAGGAAGTCCCTGAGGGAGCCTTAAATAGAAAAGATAATTCAGCCTTTATGTCCTCACTACCAGGACAAGATAGACTTCAGACAGTAGGGCTTAACCTACGATATCTACTAACCACGAGTCAGGGACAATATAAGGAGAGGGACGGCCCTTGGCCACAAAGATGTCAATAAAAACCCTTCAACCATCTCCGAGACTCAAAGTGATTCTTGTGCCATCTGTGACAGTGTTGAACATTATTTATGTTACTGATGTAGCATGTACTCGTCGTAGGTATGCATGTACCCAGAGATAGATTCCTTTTTCAATAGTTTTCAACAATGAAAACATGTTCAACTGTCAGATCCGCATTTCACTTAACATTCTCTGTAACCTTTTTTTTTTACATCGGAGATTGACTGAGATTTGTCACACAATTTCACACTAAACACCTTATCTACCTATACCTTTGACTTGTTAATTTAACAAACTTCTAATTACCATTGGTCTATCATTTAGAATCAGTTTAGCTAATACATGCTTTCTCTACAAATAGGTATGTTGGTCGTCAACACTATTATATTGGTTAACTACTGTAAGGGTGCAGAAGAAGGACACCAAGGTGGTATATTTAGGGCTATAGACTTTTATTAGTAAAAATTAAAGCGAGAGAAATCCTATCTTTCCCTATTTCTAAGAGGGGTTTTCCTGCCTCAACTAAAAATTTAAGGATGTCAGGATATCTGCTCAAGCAAAAGTGTCCACAGTCATGTGACAAGAAAACCCTAATTCTCGTACTTAAACTATAAAGTAATAAAGAAAGAAGCAGTGTGCAGATCCGAGGAGAAAGCCACACAATGGGGGTCATTACGAGAATGGAGGTAGCTATGGCTCTATTTGTGGCATGGCTACCCCGATTCCGGGTACCGGGTTCCCTGAATGGGGAATTACCGGGACATTCCGACCTTGGAGGGCCCAGTATTTCCTCATTCAGGGAACCCGACCCCAGTACATCCCCATTCCCATGTGAGCCCCCATAGGGCTCAATGGGAATGGGGAGGGTGCTAACAACAGGCCCGTTAATAACGGGCCGTTGTTAGCACCCTGGTCTGCTCGCGGGACCCGCTAAGGGTGCCTGGTAAAACCAGGCATCCTTAGCGGGTCCCGCAAGCAGTCTGGTAATGAGGCAGTAAGGGGTTAACGGCACCGGCACCATTAAACCCTTACTGCCTCACTCGTAATGACCCCCAATGTCTCTTTGGTGGGCCAGGAGAATGCCTCCGTTCTCCTGGTGTTCAGTCTCAAATTACCTGTTCATATGACATCCTTCCCCAGGTCACAAAGTTCCAAAATGACAGTTACTTCATAAGCCAGGAGAATGCCTCCCTTCCCCTGCCATTTGGTCGCAGTCTCAAATTAGCCTGGGAAAATGACTCCCTTTCCCAGGCTTGTTGGATCTTCCACCCGGTCCACGTTACCAGGAGAATGACTCCCTTCTCCTGGTAGTTATGACACAGTCTCCTGCAACCAGAGCGAATGACTACCTTCTCCTGGTCTTCTCCTCATTATTTTTTACGCTTGCAACACCCAAATCTGAGTGTTGTGGGGGTCTGCAACCCTGGTTTCTCTCTACTTCTTTGGTTTGGCCCACTTGGTTCAATTCTCTGCCAAGTATTGCCACAAGGAAGATGACTCGTATTGTGCACTTGGTTTCGGTTCTCAGCCCTTGTTTCTCTTCTTTGGTTTGGCACACTTGTTTCACTTCCCTGCCAAATATTGCCACAAGGAAGATGACTTGTATAACTCAATTGGGTTGGGTCCTCGACCTTGGTTTCTGCTCCCTCTCTTCATGTCCTCTTGGCTGCCTCGCTTGCCAAGTATTTACACAATTAAAATAGTCATGCTCGTATACTCGGTACAGGGTTTGTGCCTCATGCACCTTTCGTTCCCTACTGGTCCCTGCGCCTCTCCCGTTACCTTGTGTGCACCTGTGATACTGTTTCTTCCTCTGCTTCTCCTACTCAGAGTGTTGCACAGGCTTCTCTGCATCTCAGTTCCTTTGCTTTGCAGATCTCCTGCCTGGCCCTTGGAGTGACCAGTATGGACGCTGCTTCTTGCATTCACGTCACCGTATGCCAGCCTCCCGGTACCATCGGGACGCTGCCGTGTGAAGGAGTCCCATTGTGCTCTTGACTCTAGGAGCCAGCAGGAGCCAAAGATTCTATTTAATGATGCTTAATTTTACAAAAACACTTCTGCATTTAAGTAGCAACGAAAGGCTTTCAGTTTTAAATTGCACCTCTCAACACAAAAATGCATTTGCTTTAAGGACATTTTACTTTGTACTCAATTTGGCAGGGAGACACAAGGGCACCATATTTAACACTGCACCTTTTTCATTGTAACATTAGCATTCCCCTATGCTCCCAGGCCCTTTTATTCCTGGATTTTACCATGGATACTCTATAGAGCCAATTTGCCAAAATTTTAGATCGCGTGGCTTATATTCAAATTTTGCCACATCTGAATAAACACATGATTCACAATAAATGGCAGTCAGGTTTCAGGCAGGGGCACGGTACGGAAACAGCGTTGCTTGATTTGAAATCAAGAATGTTACAGTCCATGGATAAAGGTCAAACTGCTCTGCCTATGCTGCTGGATCTTTCTGCAGCATTTGACTTGTTTGTCACCAGGCTAAAAGAAGTAACTTATTCTTCGGATAATGTTGCTCTCCGGATCACCTTCTTTCTGAGTGACGGTGGTGCAGGGTTTCCAGCAAGTATACAGAAGCTCCACCCGTGCTTTTGGCTTATGGTGTGCCGCAGGGGGCATGTGTGTGACATTCTTTATATAATGTTTTCACGGTTCTCTTTTTCAACTAACCGGAAACAAATGGTGTTGTTTTGACCAATTACGAAGACAACACACAATGGCCCTCATTACGACCCTGACGGAAAGTGACTGACCGGACCGCCACAGCGTAAATAGCGTTTCCGCCATTGCACGATGGAGCAAAGTGCGGCCCATTCCGACCCATCGGGCACGAGCACCACGCCATGGCGGAAGTGCAAAGTCCGCGATGGCGGAAATGACCCCAAAACGGCCCACACCGCCGCCGTACGGCGCCCTAGGTGCAATACCGCCACCCATCATAGCGGACACCGCAGTGAGCGCCAACCGGAAAGTACGGTGACCGTAAATATACGGAAACGGAAGTAAAAACATGGGCCCGGAACGGGAAACAACACCCCGTACACCTATAAAACCACAAAATACACACAACCACTAAAAACACCACCCTGAGACACATCCCAACCCGTCATCCACCCTAGTGAAACCAAGAAAAATGGGAAAAGTAGCGAAGAAAGCGTGCGACCGCAAGCGGCAGGTCCACTTCTCCCGTGAGGAACTCACCGTGCCTACAGAGACCCTCCAGGAGAATGCCGCCGCTGTCTTCTCCACGCAAATGACCAGGACGGCACTTGCGAACAAGAAGGCCATATGGGCCCTGGTGGCACAGCGGGTAAGTGCGGTGGGGACCGCACCCCGCAACCCACAGCAATGCAGGAAGCGGTGGGACGACCTGCGGATACGCGTCCGTAGCATACTTTCTGCCAACCGCAACATTGCCACAGCCACCGGGGGAGGATCGGAATCACCCATCAAGTTGACCCCCTGGGAAGAAATCTGTGCCTCCACCATTGGAATGGAGAGCATAGAGGGAGTCGGAGGGATGGAGAAAGGAGTGCAGACATCCGGAGAATCAGGTAGGTGGCCCAAATAAAACCATGCCAAATCCACAATGTCCAATCATGTGAACCACATGTGTCCACATAGCGCAACAGCAACACATGGCCAGGAGAACGTCCACACACATTGGCCTGATAGCGCACTTTAAAACTCACAATAAATACATAAATAAGTAAAAACCCCAAAAACACCCACTACACGTGCAGCAGGCACACCCTAACTGCAGGCTGCCAAACAACTGCACCCTCACTCCACACACAAATGAAAGCACCTCCAAGGCCCCGACCCAAATCACCCTCAGGTACCACCCCAATGCATGTGATACATTGCCATTCCAATTCCCACAGACCCATTAATAACGCTCGCCCTCCTTTACTCCACCACAGGGTCCGATCCAAACGACGAGCTCCAGGACACCCCTACCAGCACACCTGCAAAGAGGGCCAAGACCGACGGCCAAAGACCCTCCACCTCAGCTGCACGCATCAAGACACGGCAGCAGCACATATCAAGTGGCAGCACACAGGAGGGAACATCAACAGGCACCCCAGCAGCCAGCATGCCCACAACAGCACCACCACAGGTCCCCCCAATGGATGCCACAGAAGGTACTGCCTCTGGTGGCAGCAGCACCATAGGTGACACCCCATTAATGGCAGCATGCTCCGACACAGAAGACGGGGATGTCGAAGTCAGATCCATCCATGACCTGTCCCAATCCCCCTGTCTGTTCCATCCCGTACACCATGAGGATACCACGCAGGGGCACCCACAAGACGACGACTGGCCATCCCCCACAAGCCCTGTGGCAGGGCAACATGAGGTGAACAGCCCCTCTGTGACACCACCGTAAATGGCCATGGCCCAGCAGAGGCAACAGTCCCTCGACCAGTTAATCGTGCAACAGCAGCAACTGGCCACGCTCCTCAAGGACCATGCCGATGGATGTGGGGGCACCAAGGCAGACATAGAAACATCAACTGAGACACTTAGGGCACAAATGGAGAGTAGCACCGAGAGCCTGAGAGTTCAAATGGAGAGTAGCACCGAGAGCCTGAGAGTCCAAATGGAGAGTAGCACCCAGAGCCTGAGAGTCCAAATGGAGAGTAGCACCGAGAGCCTGAGAGTCCAAATGGAGAGTAGCACCGAGAGCCTGAGAGTCCAAATGGAGAGTAGCACCGCGAGCCTGAGAGTCCAAATGGAGAGAAGCACCGAGAGCCTGAGGGGGGAACTGCATGCGACGTCCAAAGACGTATGTGCCGAACTTGCCGCAGTGCGCCGTGTGCTCACTGAGCTCTCACAAACCCTTAGGGACATGCATGGACGTGAGCAGGCAGAGACATCATCCGTTGCAAGTTCCGTCCAGGGCAGCCCCCAACGTAGATCTGGGAGGAACCTGCGCTCCACAGGCAGGGGTGCCCCTGATACCCGCAGAGGGGGCTTGCAATAGCGACTGCCCACTGACAATGAGCATCTTTGGACACTGGTGTTCGGGGGGGAGGTAGGAGGGTGGAGGGGGTGTGTTGGGCTCACTTGGGTGGCGGGTCGATAGGGTGTTCAACATGATATCACATATGCCATAAACAATGCACGATCAAACAATGAGATGTGCGGACAATGATCTTTGTGTACTAGGCCATCATAGGCGTACAGTCCATATTGTGCATGTACCAGACACACACAGTGCCACGAGTCCCGTGTCCATGTATCAGCCACCAGGCGTGAGTGCTAGAAGCATGCATCTATGAGATGCTGACGAATTTCACGGCCCTCCTGTGCCTCGCAGACTCCTTGAGGTGCTGCCACATCCCCACCCTCATCATGACCATCTTCAGGTGCTTGCTGTTCTGCGTCAGGGGGCATGGGCACATTTCTACGTACGCACATATTGTGGAGCATGACACATGCCATCACCATCTTTGCAACCTTCTCATGGCGGTACAGGAGTGCCCCGCCAGACCTGCTGAGGCACCGGAAACGGGTCTTCAGTAGGCCGAATGCCTGTTCAATGACTACACGGGTACGTGAGTGGGCATGGTTGTAGTCCTTCTCATGCTGGTCCCGTGGGTTCCGGACTGGTGTGAGGAGCCATCTCTTCAGTGGATATCCGGCATCACCTGTATGTGGACGATAAACGAATTATGTGGAATGCCATTGCTACGTACGCACCCCCCCCCCTTCCTGCCAGGTCATTGCCGCATCACATACCCCACATCATCATGCATGAAATGAGACTCACCGAGTAGCCAGGATCTGTTCCCTGCGTGTCGCTCCATGTAGCGTGGTATTGTAGAGTTCCTCAAGACCATAGAATCATGGGTTGATCCAGGGAATCGGGCACAACAATGTGTAATGATCCTGTTGGAGTCACACACCATTTGTACATTCAGTGAATGAAATTGTTTTCGGTTGCGGTACTGGGTCTCCATGGCATGTGGGACGACCAATTCCACATGGGTGCAGTCGATGGCACCAATGCAACCCGGTATGCCGCCAAGTGCATGGAATCCCACTTTTGTGTTGGTTATTTCCTGCTCCGAGCGTGGTAGAGAGATGTAGTCGTCTGCGTGCTGCAGGAGGGCATCGAGCACTTGCAATAGTGTCCGTGAGAACAGTGGCTGAGAAATGCCATGCAACTGTCCGACTGTGTGCTGGTAGGTGCCTGTGGCCAGGAAGTGGAGTACAGACACCACCTTCAGTAGGGGTGGGATGGCGGTTGGGCTATCTATCATGCTGACAAGGTCAGCCTGTGTCATGTCCACAATGGCGGCTATGGTGTCCCGGTCCAAACGGTAGAGGGTGTGGATCTGCTCATCAGTGAGGTTGAACGGATGTGCTCGGAGGCGTGGGATTGCGGGCTGCCTGCGTGGTGGTAGTGGCTGTGCTGGCAGCCCTTGCTGGCCCTGCCTTGCCCTCCTCCTCCTCCTGCGTCTCCTCCGTGCGGCCGGTTGTAGTTGGTGTTCGTCTTCTTCTTGGAGTTGGAGTACTTGCAGTGCTATCAGGTCCCCCAGGGCCAACATCGCGAGTCCTGCCGGTAGCATTTCGGAGTGGGTGTGGTTGTGGGAGGAGACTGGGTGTGCAATTTATGTGTTTTCAGGCTGTATGGCCTCCACCTGTGGTGATTCATTCCACCTGTGCAAGCTGCTCTCCCCTTTGGGCGAGCACGTCCCGCACACAACGCTGCAATTCGAGGAATGGCATCTTGCTATTACAATCATGTTTTAGTACCCGATGGCCGTGTAACATTGGTTGATATGTTCATTCGGCTATGGTCCCATTGTTTCACATGCATTCTTTGCAGTCGCGAACAGACTTGTGAAGGGTCAGTGGAACGTAGTACTCGAGTAACGGTGGACCCTCATGCATCACTGTACCGAGGTTCACCGACGGGCGGGGCCTCCCATTTGTGAGTGAAGGCAGTTGCCATTTTCACACACAGCCGCACTAGATGGATTAATTTGTGATTTCAAGCGGCCACAGATGCCTTTTCGACGTGATGTTGCAAATGAGGAATTCGAAGGGCGGCGCTTTCGGTCTTCAGCTAGCGGGGAGGAGATGCCCACAGGTCTGACTGCAAATATAACGTTCTATTGTTCAGTGTCCTTGGGACAGGGGCCATGGCGAGGATGCAATGATTGATATAAATAGTTTGGGATGCGCAATAGCGAAGTGGATGATGAGGCCGGACGTTCCCAAATACATGTTACTTCACAACACTGGAATTACGGGCTGGGGCACAGTGGATTTTGCAGGCTGCATAACGCACAGACTCAATGGAATTCTCACATGTTATGTGAGTATGGAAACAGGCGTTCTCATTACGGGATGAGGGAATGATGAATGGATGCATGGACAGATGATTTGATACGGTGTTTGCCATGTACAGGGCTTCTTGGAATCTGTCCGCCTCCCCTGCGCTATGTGATGCAGGGCTGCCATAGTGGGACCATCGTCTATCTGGCCTTGTTGAGCCCTCCCTGTCTCGACGCGCCTTCAGACACTTGTGTCCATGCACGTTACCAATCCCATCTGATGGATTCTGTTTTCACAGACGCATGCACAGGTACACTCGTTTGTGATGGTGTTTTCACCTCGATATGGATAGTTATGAGTCGCAAGTGGTTTTGGGGTGGTGATGATCCTTTGGAGTGGGCTAGCATGCATATGGCTGTGGATCTAGTGTGATCATTGAAGTGAGTTGTTCGAATGTAGTTCTGATGGCCATTCTATTCTTTTTCTTTTCTTTTGGTTGACAGGTATCTCCTCCCCTTTTGCCACTGCCATCTGTATGCCACTCCTGCAGATGGGTTTTACTCCCGACACCTGCTGCTTCGTGTTAATCAGTGGAGCAGCATTACGATCTTATGGGACGATCGCCAATGGGCCACATGCCCTTACGCAGTACTAGTGGCTCGGAGCAACATTTCGGCCTTTCAGCTGGACTAGTGCCTCCCTATTGGGACGGCCCTGCGGTTCTAGGCGCTTCCATGTTGCCTTTTCGTACGAGAATGTAGCCCCTGTGTACCATGAAGGAACAGGGCGTCACACAAGAAGTAGCTGGTCATTTATTGCGGATGCAGCCCACAATGGTGAAATGTGTTTTGGAGTTCATGGCCTAATGGCTGTATGGGCTTGGTGAATTTGTTGTGCATTAAATTTCTATTCTGATATGGGCCGTGTAGCGTTCTTCTTTGCAAGTGATGTGGCATATTCCTATTTGGGGAGCGATGTATTGTGAGGAGATCTGCATTGGGTTCCAGCTTCGGAGTATAGTTGCGTGGTACTGTGCTGGGCGCGTTTGCCTACGAAGCCCAGTGAGGTCAGGGGTGAGGGCTGCCAATATGACTGTTTGAATGATGTCATGCTCAGGGACGGGGGATTAGGTTTTGTGTAACAGATGCCGGTCAGCCAGGTGGATTGGTGGAATGATGTGATTATCGGAATATTGCTGGTCACAGGTGCCTGTGTTTGCGTGCGTTTCTTGGTGGGAGACTGAGGTCATGTCCATTGGTATAGCTTCTGTATTCGTGCCATCTGTGCCCTGCAGCTCCCATTGGCCCCTCTTGTGATTCTTTTGTTTGTTGGCATGCATGGGTGACTTGTACATTTCACTGGTTGCATTGTGACTTTGTTGCACCTACGGGGAGTTGTACTATGTGGCCAGGGAGCGGTGTACAGGCACTCAGTGGGGCCGTTTACGGTTGATTCGCGATGCCATACTTCTCACCATGGCGGAATGGTACTTTCCGCCGTGCTTGATGGCGTTAAGTACATGTCCGCTAGGGTCGGAATTCGCGTACCCTTGCGCCATGGTGCTAATTACGGTTTGGCATGGCGCGCGCGCGCGTACTTGGTGCAGTTAGCGTTGGCGTTCACTACGGTGTTGCTAATGGCATCGTACTTTACGGTGACGGGTCATAATCGCACCGAGCGCTATTCGATGGCGGTATTGCATTTCCGCCATCGTTTTTCGATTTCCGCCAGGGTCGTAATGAGGGCCAATGTGTCATCCCATTATCTGGTATGCATGTAGATGAGGAAAGAAACATCAACAAAGTGTATGATCTAATACAAACATGGATGATAGGAAATGGTTTAGAGCTTAACAAGGAAAACACAGAGTTGATGGTAGTAGGGACTGAGAATAAAATAAAAAAGGTTAGGTGTAGACTACAATAACTTTTCAGTCGCAGGGTGTGATATTGCGATGAAGAAGAATGTGAAAACATTAGGGATCATTCTAGATCAGAATCTGAATATGCGAGCTCAAATAAGCAGCTTGTTCTCATCCTCGCCCTATTACATAAAGTTGTTAGCACAACTTCGGCCATACATCTCTCAAGCAAACTCTGAGACGGTAGCCAGTGCAATTGTGGGGTCAGAAATTGACTTCTGTAGTAGCCTATTAGGAAATATCGAAATCAAAATGTAATTGTCCACAAGTCTTTCAGAATAGTGCAGTAAGAGTCATTACTGGACTAAAAAGGAGAGATCGTGTTTCAGACGCTAGACACAATCTGCACTGGCTTCCAGTTGAAGCAAGGATTCACTATCGTGCATTACTGTTCACCCATACATGTTTTATGGGATCCAGGCAGCAATATCTGAGTGAGGTTCTGATTAATAAATCGAGTTTAAGGACCCTTAAGCCAAACAACACGAACCAGCTAAAGACGCCGGCCTGTAAATTAAGCAGGGCCATGAATTGGCATTTGTTATGGCTGCACCAAGGAAATGGATTGTTCTCCTGCATGATCTAAGAGAACTGAGTTCAACAGTGATGTTCAGAAAAAGGGTAAAAACCTTGATATTGAGATAATGGCAGCTTTTTACGATACAGTTATCTTTGGGCCCTGTTCTGTTCTAAGTCATGCAGAGTGGCTTTTAAATTGATTTTCTTTCTTGTTGTCATGTCACTTGTTTTTCTGTGCACACGTAAGCCTCAGGGTCAATGGTGCACGTTATAAATATATTAAAGGAAAGGAAAGGAGTTATATCATGGTTCTATACTTCCATTGTAAATATGGCTTAATATTTTTGAAGAATCAGCTTGGTCCCTCAATCTGGAATTACTTGACTAGGCAAGGTCCTTTTCAGCTGGCTACCTGGAAACCAGTTTCCAATATTGGCCGATTCCCTCAAGCTGAAGGGGCTTCGGTCTCCATCCTGCCTAGGAACCAGTCAGCCACATGATTTCAGCTGTGTTTCTCTGCCTCCTTTCAGTTTTATGTAGAAAAACCATTCAATATATTCATCTCTACGTGTTCAATATAAATAAGCCCTCAATTCTGTGCGCATGCTATTTTATATCTTGACTCCTCCCCACATCTTGTGATTGAGGTGTGACTTTCACCAGTCCCATGACTGAAAAGGTGGGAGATAATTTCACTCATTATGCTATGAAGAAGCCATTGGCCCCCATTACAACATTGCTGATATACTGGTGGTAATTCTGCCAGGATACTGGCAAATGTTAATATTGTTACCGCTGTATTATGAGTGCCGGTAAAAGTGGTAAATCCCCATTCCATGGAGTCCTTTTGGACTCCATGGAGGGTTTTGCCAGTATTACCGGCACCAGTAATACCAACTCTTTTTTACAAGTAGGTTGGCAAAATTACTTTCAGCTCTCAGCTGGCGGTAATTCCGTCACTCCACTAGCAAACATCTAGTTGGCCGGTGTGGAAACGTGCCAGTGGGCTACATTCTGAGTCAGCCGGTTAGGTAAAAAAGTGCTGGTATTCATAGATACCGGTACTTTACCGCACCGGCCGACTACAGGTTTGCCAGTGGGGCACATGGGTTACCTCCAGATAAATGCTGGAGGTAAGCCAGGAACCCTATCAGCAAAGAAAAAGCCATCATTAACGGCACCAGCACTGCTGGTGCTGGTAATGACAGCAAATCCCCTCATGGAGTCCTAGTCTACTCCATGAATGGGGATTACCACTGTCCCTCCGGCACCCGTAATCTAGCAGCAATAGCTCCTTCGAAGTCCTCTCCTGCCACTTCCCAATCCCTCTGATGGACACAGTCACCTTCCATCTCATCTACAGACCACCCAAACATAACACCACCTTCATCTGAGACTCTTCCGACCTGGTTACGACCATGTCCCTCATGCACGCCAACATCTTTCTAGGCGACTTCAAGGTTTCATCTCCCAGGCAACAGGGCCACCAAACTGATGAAGGTAGCTCTCCTCTGTCTTCTCGAAACCCTCAGCCTCACATAGCACATGAAAGACCCAACACACGTGAAATGTAACGTATTCAACCTAATCATCACTGTAGTGTCTTGCCTCCACTACAGCTCTCATCTCCCCCTTCACTGGTCTGGCCCCCTAGCTGTGCCTTTCAACATCCTGTACACCACTCTATTCAAGCACTCTCAGCAGAAACCCATCAGACAACCCTTCAGGTCCTTCAATAAATTCCCAGTGGAAGACCTAACGGAAGACCTTTACAACCTCCACCTTACATGGACAGAAACCCCCAACTGAACTGTGACTCTGTACTGGAAGCACTCAACACCACTATTTCGGACTCCGTCGACCGACACGCACTTCTGAAACAATGCACCTGCAAACCAAAGCCATCAGCACCCCAGTACACGCAAGAACTCAACCTCAGCAAAAGAGCCATCAGAACACAAGAGAAAATTTGGCACTGCTCAAGGACCAGATCATATTTAGCGCTCCTCAAGGAACTATGAGCAACCTGCAGACAACTCATCAACACAGCCAAGGATTCCTACTATCAGAACACCATAGCAGAAGCTGACAACAAAAGCAGAGCCTTCTTCAAAGCGATCAAACTCTGCGTCAACCTGCTACCAGCCCCTGCCATACTACACTCCATTGAAAAATCCACTGCCATCAACACCTTCATCGACAAAATCAGCAAGATTTGCCAGCACATAGACACCAGCTCTGCATCCATAGACCCACCTCACTCCCCTCCTCACGATATCTCCACACCCTGGAAAACTTTGAAGACACTCTAGACAGAGGACCTGGTAGAAACGCTGGCCTCCCTAAACGCCACATCATATACAGACATCCTCACAGCATCCATCGTCAACACCCTCCCCGCAGAAGCTCTCCTTCTGGACCTGGATATCACCAACAGCTCCCTAAGTCAAGGCACTTTCCCATTGACCCTAAAAACAGGACAAATCCTCCCTCTACTGAAGAACCCCACTCTGGATCCCGACAATCTAGGTAACTACCGTCCCCATCACCCATCTTCCCTTCCAAGGTAAGATCATCGAGAAAGCGGTAGCTGCACAACTGCAGCAACACATGGATACCAATAATCTCCTCCTTACCTACCAATCTGGGTTCAGACCCAGATGCAGCAATCATACAGGTGGAGAGAGCAATCATACAGGTGGTCGGTGACGCCCTCAATATCTTTGATGACGGCCACCCCTGCCTCCTGGGTCTACTCGACCTCTCAGCCATTTTCTACACCGCAGACCACCTTGCGCTTACAGACACCCTACATCGGTGCATGGGCATCAGCAACTTTGTCCTACGCTGTTTCAAATCCTACCTCGCCAACTGCCAGCAGTTTGTTCAGATGGACTCCTCTAGATCGCCAATGCTACCCGTTACCTGTGGAGCCCCACATGGTTCCATCCTCGCCGCAGTGATCCTCAATTTATACATGGAGACGCTGGGAGTCCTCCTAGCCACACACAACATCCATATCCACCAATACGCCGGCATCATACATCATCAAGATCGACTCCATCAAGAACATCCAGAGGCTCCAAACCTGCCTCTCGGTGACATCTCTTGGATGTCCAGTGCATACTTGAAGCACAACCCCTCCAAGACCTAATTCCTACTCCTCACCAACAACACCAAACACCCATACATACAGACCTGGCTACCAACTATGAACTCTGATGGGTTCACACCTGAGCTCACCTCCTGCGTCAAGTCCCTCGGGTTCCACATTGACAAACACCTCTCCTTCAAGACACACATAGTTAAGAAAGCTCAGACAGCTTAGTACCAGCTCTTCCTCCTGCAAAAAGTCAAGCCCTTCCTCCCTCCAGACAGCTTTAGATCCACTGTTTAAGCACAGGTTCTAGCCTACCTGGATGGGGGCATTGCACTCCTCAAAGTCCTTCTGTCACCCTCCCTTGTGCCTCTAAGAAGTGTCCTACACGCGGCGCGGCTGCACACCTCATCAAGGGTCTACGCAGATACGACCACAACACGTAGGCCCTCATCAACCTACACTGGCTCCCACTGCATGTACGAATCATCTTTAAGTCTTGCTGCATCATCTATAAGGCAGTCGCCCTCAAGTCACCCAGCTACCTTGCAGAGAAACTCAGCATCTCTGGCAGACAGCGCATCACCAGAAGCCAGGACACGTGCAGACAGAAATCCGCTGCTACAAAAATGAAAGGACCAGAAAACAAGCCTTCACTGCCTACGCCCCAAGACTATGAAACCTACTCCCCGTCAGCATGAGACTCATCGCCACGCTCCTACAATCAGAAAAGACCCCAAGACCCACCTCTTCAAGTAATCTCTCTGCCTCAACGCCCAGACCATCAAATGGCCCTTCGTGCCATCTGACTCGCTAAATACCGCCTGCCCCTCTGCTCCCCGCCACCCGGCTCAGCCGAACCCCTCCTCTGTGCTCCTCTGTATCCCACCTTTCACTGTATATCTGTTCTGTTGTTGCCTCTGAAAGGCACTCTTGTTATGCATCTGTTTTGTTGTACACCTCTGTAAAGTGCTCTATTATGTATCTATATTGTTGTATATCTCTGTAAAGTGCTTGGTTGTTCGCGAAGCTTGGTCCATGCTCGCTCAATGAATACAATAATAATAATAATAAAATATCTAGGAGAAGTGACGACATGGAAGGTAAGGAGACTGGAGGTAGGAGGAGGTGTAAAAGCAGGAAAGATATAGAATAAGAGTAGTTTAGTCTGGTAGAGTCTGAATCAAATAGGGAATGTGTACGACACAATCCCAAATTCCAGTAGAACACTAACTGCTGGATAGATTAGGGACATCTAGGAAGTCCCTGAGGGAGCCTTAAATAGAAAAGATAATTCAGCCTTTATGTCCTCACTACCAGGACAAGATAGACTTCAGACAGTAGGGCTTAACCTACGATATCTACTAACCACGAGTCAGGGACAATATAAGGAGAGGGACGGCCCTTGGCCACAAAGATGTCAATAAAAACCCTTCAACCATCTCCGAGACTCAAAGTGATTCTTGTGCCATCTGTGACAGTGTTGAACATTATTTATGTTACTGATGTAGCATGTACTCTTCGTAGGTATGCATGTACCCAGAGATAGATTCCTTTTTCAATAGTTTTCAACAATGAAAACATGTTCAACTGTCAGATCCGCATTTCACTTAACATTCTCTGTAACCTTTTTTTTTTACATCGGAGATTGACTGAGATTTGTCACACAATTTCACACTAAACACCTTATCTACCTATACCTTTGACTTGTTAATTTAACAAACTTCTAATTACCATTGGTCTATCATTTAGAATCAGTTTAGCTAATACATGCTTTCTCTACAAATAGGTATGTTGGTCGTCAACACTATTATATTGGTTAACTACTGTAAGGGTGCAGAAGAAGGACACCAAGGTGGCATATTTAGGGCTATAGACTTTTATTAGTAAAAATTAAAGCGAGAGAAATCCTATCTTTCCCTATTTTTAAGAGGGGTTTTCCTGCCTCAACTAAAAATGTAAGGATGTCAGGATATCTGCTCAAGTAAAAGTGTCCACAGTCATGTGACAAGAAAACCCTAATTCTCGTACTTAAACTATAAAGTAATAAAGAAAGAAGCAGTGTGCAGATCCGAGGAGAATGCCACACAATGGGGGTCATTACGAGAATGGAGGTAGCTATGGCTCTATTTGTGGCATGGCTACCCCGATTCCGGGTACCGGGTTCCCTGAATGGGGAATTACCGGGACATTCCGACCTTGGAGGGCCCAGTATTTCCTCATTCAGGGAACCCGACCCCAGTACATCCCCATTCCCATGTGAGCCCCCGTAGGGCTCAATGGGAATGGGGAGGGTGCTAACAACAGGCCCGTTAATAACGGGCCGTTGTTAGCACCTTGGTCTGCTCGCGGGACCCGCTAAGGGTGCCTGGTAAAACCAGGCATCCTTAGCGGGTCCCGCAAGCAGTCTGGTAATGAGGCAGTAAGGGGTTAACGGCACCGGCACCATTAAACCCTTACTGCCTCACTCGTAATGACCCCCAATGTCTCTTTGGTGGGCCAGGAGAATGCCTCCGTTCTCCTGGTGTTCAGTCTCAAATTACCTGTTCATATGACATCCTTCCCCAGGTCACAAAGTTCCAAAATGACAGTTACTTCATAAGCCAGGAGAATGCCTCCCTTCCCCTGCCATTTGGTCGCAGTCTCAAATTAGCCTGGGAAAATGACTCCCTTTCCCAGGCTTGTTGGATCTTCCACCCGGTCCACGTTACCAGGAGAATGACTCCCTTCTCCTGGTAGTTATGACACAGTCTCCTGCAACCAGAGCGAATGACTACCTTCTCCTGGTCTTCTCCTCATTATTTTTTACGCTTGCAACACCCAAATCTGAGTGTTGTGGGGGTCTGCAACCCTGGTTTCTCTCTACTTCTTTGGTTTGGCCCACTTGGTTCAATTCTCTGCCAAGTATTGCCACAAGGAAGATGACTCGTATTGTGCACTTGGTTTCGGTTCTCAGCCCTTGTTTCTCTTCTTTGGTTTGGCACACTTGTTTCACTTCCCTGCCAAATATTGCCACAAGGAAGATGACTTGTATAACTCAATTGGGTTGGGTCCTCGACCTTGGTTTCTGCTCCCTCTCTTCATGTCCTCTTGGCTGCCTCGCTTGCCAAGTATTTACACAATTAAAATAGTCATGCTCGTATACTCGGTACAGGGTTTGTGCCTCATGCACCTTTCGTTCCCTACTGGTCCCTGCGCCTCTCCCGTTACCTTGTGTGCACCTGTGATGCTGTTTCTTCCTCTGCTTCTCCTACTCAGAGTGTTGCACAGGCTTCTCTGCATCTCAGTTCCTTTGCTTTGCAGATCTCCTGCCTGGCCTTTGGAGTGACCAGTATGGACGCTGCTTCTTGCATTCACGTCACCGTATGCCAGCCTCCCGGTACCATCGGGACGCTGCCGTGTGAAGGAGTCCCATTGTGCTCTTGACTCTAGGAGCCAGCAGGAGCCAAAGATTCTATTTAATGATGCTTAATTTTACAAAAACACTTCTGCATTTAAGTAGCAACGAAAGGCTTTCAGTTTTAAATTGCACCTCTCAACACAAAAATGCATTTGCTTTAAGGACATTTTACTTTGTACTCAATTTGGCAGAGAGACACAAGGGCACCATATTTAACACTGCACCTTTTTCATTGTAACATTAGCATTCCCCTATGCTCCCAGGCCCTTTTATTCCTGGATTTTACCATGGATACTCTATAGAGCCAATTTGCCAAAATTTTAGATCGCGTGGCTTATATTCAAATTTTGCCACATCTGAATAAACACATGATTCACAATAAATGGCAGTCAGGTTTCAGGCAGGGGCACGGTACGGAAACAGCGTTGCTTGATTTGAAATCAAGAATGTTACAGTCCATGGATAAAGGTCAAACTGCTCTGCCTATGCTGCTGGATCTTTCTGCAGCATTTGACTTGTTTGTCACCAGGCTAAAAGAAGTAACTTATTCTTCGGATAATGTTGCTCTCCGGATCACCTCCTTTCTGAGTGACGGTGGTGCAGGGTTTCCAGCAAGTATACAGAAGCTCCACCCGTGCTTTTGGCTTATGGTGTGCCGCAGGGGGCATGTGTGTGACATTCTTTATATAATGTTTTCACGGTTCTCTTTTTCAACTAACCGGAAACAAATGGTGTTGTTTTGACCAATTACGAAGACAACACACAATGGCCCTCATTACGACCCTGGCGGAAAGTGACTGACCGGACCGCCACAGCGTAAATATCGTTTCCGCCATTGCACGATGGAGCAAAGTGCGGCCCATTCCGACCCATCGGGCACGAGCACCACGCCATGGCGGAAGTGCAAAGTCCGCGATGGCGGAAATGACCCCAAAACGGCCCACACCGCCGCCGTACGGCGCCCTAGGTGCAATACCGCCACCCATCATAGCGGACACCGCAGTGAGCGCCAACCGGAAAGTACGGTGACCGTAAATATACGGAAACGGAAGTAAAAACATGGGCCCGGAACGGGAAACAACACCCCGTACACCTATAAAACCACAAAATACACACAACCACTAAAAACACCACCCTGAGACACATCCCAACCCGTCATCCACCCTAGTGAAACCAAGAAAAATGGGAAAAGTAGTGAAGAAAGCGTGCGACCGCAAGCGGCAGGTCCACTTCTCCCGTGAGGAACTCACCGTGCCTACAGGGACCCTCCAGGAGAATGCCGCCGCCGTCTTCTCCACGCAAATGACCAGGACGGCACTTGCGAACAAGAAGGCCATATGGGCCCTGGTGGCACAGCGGGTAAGTGCGGTGGGGACCGCACCCCGCAACCCACAGCAATGCAGGAAGCGGTGGGACGACCTGCGGATACGCGTCCGTAGCATACTTTCTGCCAACCGCAACATTGCCACAGCCACCGGGGGAGGATCGGAATCACCCATCAAGTTGACCCCCTGGGAAGAAATCTGTGCCTCCACCATTGGAATGGAGAGCATAGAGGGAGTCGGAGGGATGGAGAAAGGAGTGCAGACATCCGGAGAATCAGGTAGGTGGCCCAAATAAAACCATGCCAAATCCACAATGTCCAATCATGTGAACCACATGTGTCCACATAGCGCAACAGCAACACATGGCCAGGAGAACGTCCACACACATTGGCCTGATAGCGCACTTTAAAACTCACAATAAATACATAAATAAGTAAAAACCCCAAAAACACCCACTACACGTGCAGCAGGCACACCCTAACTGCAGGCTGCCAAACAACTGCACCCTCACTCCACACACAAATGAAAGCACCTCCAAGGCCCCGACCCAAATCACCCTCAGGTACCACCCCAATGCATGTGATACATTGCCATTCCAATTCCCACAGACCCATTAATAACGCTCGCCCTCCTTTACTCCACCACAGGGTCCGATCCAAACGACGAGCTCCAGGACACCCCTACCAGCACACCTGCAAAGAGGGCCAAGACCGACGGCCAAAGACCCTCCACCTCAGCTGCACGCATCAAGACACGGCAGCAGCACATATCAAGTGGCAGCACACAGGAGGGAACATCAACAGGCACCCCAGCAGCCAGCATGCCCACAACAGCACCACCACAGGTCCCCCCAATGGATGCCACAGAAGGTACTGCCTCTGGTGGCAGCAGCACCATAGGTGACACCCCATTAATGGCAGCATGCTCCGACACAGAAGACGGGGATGTCGAAGTCAGATCCATCCATGACCTGTCCCAATCCCCCTGTCTGTTCCATCCCGTACACCATGAGGATACCACGCAGGGGCACCCACAAGACGACGACTGGCCATCCCCCACAAGCCCTGTGGCAGGGCAACATGAGGCGAACAGCCCCTCTGTGACACCACCGTAAATGGCCATGGCCCAGCAGAGGCAACAGTCCCTCGACCAGTTAATCGTGCAACAGCAGCAACTGGCCACGCTCCTCAAGGACCATGCCGATGGATGTGGGGGCACCAAGGCAGACATAGGAACATCAACTGAGACACTTAGGGCACAAATGGAGAGTAGCACCGAGAGCCTGAGAGTCCAAATGGAGAGTAGCACCGAGAGCCTGAGAGTCCAAATGGAGAGTAGCACCGAGAGCCTGAGAGTCCAAATGGAGAGTAGCACCGAGAGCCTGAGAGTCCAAATGGAGAGTAGCACCGAGAGCCTGAGAGTCCAAATGGAGAGTAGCACCGAGAGCCTGAGAGTCCAAATGGAGAGAAGCACCGAGAGCCTGAGGGGGGAACTGCATGCGACGTCCAAAGACGTATGTGCCGAACTTGCCGCAGTGCGCCGTGTGCTCACTGAGCTCTCACAAACCCTTAGGGACATGCATGGACGTGAGCAGGCAGAGACATCATCCGTTGCAAGTTCCGTCCAGGGCAGCCCCCAACGTAGATCTGGGAGGAACCTGCGCTCCACAGGCAGGGTTTCCCCTGATACCCGCAGAGGGGGCTTGCAATAGCGACTGCCCACTGACAATGAGCATCTTTGGACACTGGTGTTCGGGGGGGAGGTAGGAGGGTGGAGGGGGTGTGTTGGGCTCACTTGGGTGGCGGGTCGATAGGGTGTTCAACATGATATCACATATGCCATAAACAATGCACGATCAAACAATGAGATGTGCGGACAATGATCTTTGTGTACTAGGCCATCATAGGCGTACAGTCCATATTGTGCATGTACCAGACACACACAGTGCCACGAGTCCCGTGTCCATGTATCAGCCACCAGGCGTGAGTGCTAGAAGCATGCATCTATGAGATGCTGACGAATTTCACGGCCCTCCTGTGCCTCGCAGACTCCTTGAGGTGCTGCCACATCCCCACCCTCATCATGACCATCTTCAGGTGCTTGCAGTTCTGCGTCAGGGGGCATGGGCACATTTCTACGTACGCACATGTTGTGGAGCATGACACATGCCATCACCATCTTTGCAACCTTCTCATGGCGGTACAGGAGTGCCTCGCCAGACCTGCTGAGGCACCGGAAACGGGTCTTCAGTAGGCCGAATGCCTGTTCAATGACTACACGGGTACGTGAGTGGGCATGGTTGTAGTCCTCCTCATGCTGGTCCCGTGGGTTCCGGACTGGTGTGAGGAGCCATCTCTTCAGTGGATATCCGGCATCACCTGTATGTGGACGATAAACAAATTATGTGGAATGCCATTGCTACGTACGCACCCCCCCCCCTTCCTGCCAGGTCATTGCCGCATCACATACCCCACATCATCATGCATGAAATGAGACTCACCGAGTAGCCAGGATCTGTTCCCTGCGTGTCGCTCCATGTAGCGTGGTTTTTTAGAAATCCTCAAGACAATAGAATCATGGGTTAATCCAGGGAGTCGGGCACAACAATGTGTAATGATCCTGTTGGAGTCACACACCATTTGTACATTCAGTGAATGAAATTGTTTTCGGTTGCGGTACTGGGCCTCCATGGCATGTGGGACGACCAATTCCACATGGGTGCAGTCGATGGCACCAATGCAACCCGGTATGCCGCCAAGTGCATGGAATCCCACTTTTGTGTTGGTTATTTCCTGCTCCGAGCGTGGTACAGAGATGTAGTCGTCTGCGTGCTGCAGGAGGGCATCGAGCACTTGCAATAGTGTCCGTGAGAACAGTGGCTGAGAAATGCCATGCAACTGTCCGACTGTGTGCTGGTAGGTGCCTGTGGCCAGGAAGTGGAGTACAGACACCACCTTCAGTAGGGGTGGGATGGCGGTTGGGCTATCTATCATGCTGACAAGGTCAGCCTGTGTCATGTCCACAATGGCGGCTATGGTGTCCCGGTCCAAACGGTAGAGGGTGTGGATCTGCTCATCAGTGAGGTTGAACGGATGTGCTCGGAGGCGTGGGATTGCGGGCTGCCTGCGTGGTGGTAGTGGCTGTGCTGGCAGCCCTTGCTGGCCCTGCCTTGCCCTCCTCCTCCTCCTGCGTCTCCTCCGTGCGGCCGGTTGTAGTTGGTGTTCGTCTTCTTCTTGGAGTTGGAGTACTTGCAGTGCTATCAGGTCCCCCAGGGCCAACATCGCGAGTCCTGCCGGTAGCATTTCGGAGTGGGTGTGGTTGTGGGAGGAGACTGGGTGTGCAATTTATGTGTTTTCAGGCTGTATGGCCTCCACCTGTGGTGATTCATTCCACCTGTGCAAGCTGCTCTCCCCTTTGGGCGAGCACGTCCCGCACACAACGCTGCAATTCGAGGAATGGCATCTTGCTATTACAATCATGTTTTAGTACCCGATGGCCGTGTAACATTGGTTGATATGTTCATTCGGCTATGGTCCCATTGTTTCACATGCATTCTTTGCAGTCGCGAACAGACTTGTGAAGGGTCAGTGGAACGTAGTACTCGAGTAACGGTGGACCCTCATGCATCACTGTACCGAGGTTCACCGACGGGCGGGGCCTCCCATTTGTGAGTGAAGGCAGTTGCCATTTTCACACACAGCCGCACTAGATGGATTAATTTGTGATTTCAAGCGGCCACAGATGCCTTTTCGACGTGATGTTGCAAATGAGGAATTCGAAGGGCGGCGCTTTCGGTCTTCAGCTAGCGGGGAGGAGATGCCCACAGGTCTGACTGCAAATATAACGTTCTATTGTTCAGTGTCCTTGGGACAGGGGCCATGGCGAGGATGCAATGATTGATATGAATAGTTTGGGATGCGCAATAGCGAAGTGGATGATGAGGCCGGACGTTCCCAAATACATGTTACTTCACAACACTGGAATTACGGGCTGGGGCACAGTGGATTTTGCAGGCTGCATAACGCACAGACTCAATGGAATTCTCACATGTTATGTGAGTATGGAAACAGGCGTTCTCATTACGGGATGAGGGAATGATGAATGGATGCATGGACAGATGATTTGATACGGTGTTTGCCATGTACAGGGCTTCTTGGAATCTGTCCGCCTCCCCTGCGCTATGTGATGCAGGGCTGCCATAGTGGGACCATCGTCTATCTGGCCTTGTTGAGCCCTCCCTGTCTCGACGCGCCTTCAGACACTTGTGTCCATGCACGTTACCAATCCCATCTGATGGATTCTGTTTTCACAGACGCATGCACAGGTACACTCGTTTGTGATGGTGTTTTCACCTCGATATGGATAGTTATGAGTCGCAAGTGGTTTTGGGGTGGTGATGATCCTTTGGAGTGGGCTAGCATGCATATGGCTGTGGATCTAGTGTGATCATTGAAGTGAGTTGTTCAAATGTAGTTCTGATGGCCATTCTATTCTTTTTCTTTTCTTTTGGTTGACAGGTATCTCCTCCCCTTTTGCCACTGCCATCTGTATGCCACTCCTGCAGATGGGTTTTACTCCCGACACCTGCTGCTTCGTGTTAATCAGTGGAGCAGCATTACGATCTTATGGGACGATCGCCAATGGGCCACATGCCCTTACGCAGTACTAGTGGCTCGGAGCAACATTTCGGCCTTTCAGCTGGACTAGTGCCTCCCTATTGGGACGGCCCTGCGGTTCTAGGCGCTTCCATGTTGCCTTTTCGTACGAGAATGTAGCCCCTGTGTACCATGAAGGAACAGGGCGTCACACAAGAAGTAGCTGGTCATTTATTGCGGATGCAGCCCACAATGGTGAAATGTGTTTTGGAGTTCATGGCCTAATGGCTGTATGGGCTTGGTGAATTTGTTGTGCATTAAATTTCTATTCTGATATGGGCCGTGTAGCGTTCTTCTTTGCAAGTGATGTGGCATATTCCTATTTGGGGAGCGATGTATTGTGAGGAGATCTGCATTGGGTTCCAGCTTCGGAGTATAGTTGCGTGGTACTGTGCTGGGCGCGTTTGCCTACGAAGCCCAGTGAGGTCAGGGGTGAGGGCTGCCAATATGACTGTTTGAATGATGTCATGCTCAGGGACGGGGGATTAGGTTTTGTGTAACAGATGCCGGTCAGCCAGGTGGATTGGTGGAATGATGTGATTATCGGAATATTGCTGGTCACAGGTGCCTGTGTTTGCGTGCGTTTCTTGGTGGGAGACTGAGGTCATGTCCATTGGTATAGCTTCTGTATTCGTGCCATCTGTGCCCTGCAGCTCCCATTGGCCCCTCTTGTGATTCTTTTGTTCGTTGGCATGCATGGGTGACTTGTACATTTCACTGGTTGCATTGTGACTTCGTTGCACCTACGGGGAGTTGTACTATGTGGCCAGGGAGCGGTGTACAGGCACTCAGTGGGGCCGTTTACGGTTGATTCGCGATGCCGTACTTCTCACCATGGCGGAATGGTACTTTCCGCCGTGCTTGATGGCGTTAAGTACATGTCCGCTAGGGTCGGAATTCGCGTACCCTTGCGCCAGGGTGCTAATTACGGTTTGGCATGGCGCGCGCGCGCGTACTTGGTGCAGTTAGCGTTGGCGTTCACTACGGTGTCGCTAATGGCATCGTACTTTACGGTGACGGGTCATAATCGCACCGAGCGCTATTCGATGGCGGTATTGCATTTCCGCCATCGTTTTTCGATTTCCGCCAGGGTCGTAATGAGGGCCAATGTGTCATCCCATTATCTGGTATGCATGTAGATGAGGAAAGAAACATCAACAAAGTGTATGATCTAATACAAACATGGATGATAGGAAATGGTTTAGAGCTTAACAAGGAAAACACAGAGTTGATGGTAGTAGGGACTGAGAATAAAATAAAAAAGGTTAGGTGTAGACTACAATAACTTTTCAGTCGCAGGGTGTGATATTGCGATGAAGAAGAATGTGAAAACATTAGGGATCATTCTAGATCAGAATCTGAATATGCGAGCTCAAATAAGCAGCTTGTTCTCATCCTCGCCCTATTACATAAAGTTGTTAGCACAACTTCGGCCATACATCTCTCAAGCAAACTCTGAGACGGTAGCCAGTGCAATTGTGGGGTCAGAAATTGACTTCTGTAGTAGCCTATTAGGAAATATCGAAATCAAAATGTAATTGTCCACAAGTCTTTCAGAATAGTGCAGTAAGAGTCATTACTGGACTAAAAAGGAGAGATCGTGTTTCAGACGCTAGACACAATCTGCACTGGCTTCCAGTTGAAGCAAGGATTCACTATCGTGCATTACTGTTCACCCATACATGTTTTATGGGATCCAGGCAGCAATATCTGAGTGAGGTTCTGATTAATAAATCGAGTTTAAGGACTCTTAAGCCAAACAACACGAACCAGCTAAAGACGCCGGCCTGTAAATTAAGCAGGGCCATGAATTGGCATTTGTTATGGCTGCACCAAGGAAATGGAACGTTCTCCTGCATGATCTAAGAGAACTGAGTTCAACAGTGATGTTCAGAAAAAGGGTAAAAACCTTGATATTGAGATAATGGCAGCTTTTTACGATACCGTTATCTTTGGGCCCTGTTCTGTTCTAAGTCATGCAGAGTGGCTTTTAAATTGATTTTCTTTCTTGTTGTCATGTCACTTGTTTTTCTGTGCACATGTAAGCCTCAGGGTCAATGGTGCACGTTATAAATATATTAAAGGAAAGGAAAGGAGCTATATCATGGTTCTATACTTCCATTGTAAATATGGCTTAATATTTTTGAAGAATCAGCTTGGTCCCTCAATCTGGAATTACTTGACTAGGCAAGGTCCTTTTCAGCTGGCTACCTGGAAACCAGTTTCCAATATTGGCTGATTCCCTCAAGCTGAAGGGGCTTCGGTCTCCATCCTGCCTAGGAACCAGTCAGCCACATGATTTCAGCTGTGTTTCTCTGCCTCCTTTCAGTTTTATGTAGAAAAACCATTCAATATATTCATCTCTACGTGTTCAATATAAATAAGCCCTCAATTCTGTGCGCATGCTATTTTATATCTTGACTCCTCCCCACATCTTGTGATTGAGGTGTGACTTTCACCAGTCCCATGACTGAAAAGGTGGGAGATAATTTCACTCATTATGCTATGAAGAAGCCATTGGCCCCCATTACAACATTGCTGATATACTGGTGGTAATTCTGCCAGGATACTGGCAAATGTTAATATTGTTACCGCTGTATTATGAGTGCCGGTAAAAGTGGTAAATCCCCATTCCATGGAGTCCTTTTGGACTCCATGGAGGGTTTTGCCAGTATTACCGGCACCAGTAATACCAACTCTTTTTTACAAGTAGGTTGGCAAAATTACTTTCAGCTCTCAGCTGGCGGTAATTCCGTCACTCCACTAGCAAACATCTAGTTGGCCGGTGTGGAAACGTGCCAGTGGGCTACATTCTGAGTCAGCCGGTTAGGTAAAAAAGTGCTGGTATTCATAGATACCGGTACTTTACCGCACCGGCCGACTACAGGTTTGCCAGTGGGGCACATGGGTTACCTCCAGATAAATGCTGGAGGTAAGCCAGGAACCCTATCAGCAAAGAAAAAGCCATCATTAACGGCACCAGCACTGCTGGTGCTGGTAATGACAGCAAATCCCCTCATGGAGTCCTAGTCTACTCCATGAATGGGGATTACCACTGTCCCTCCGGCACCCGTAATCTAGCAGCAATAGCTCCTTCGAAGTCCTCTCCTGCCACTTCCCAATCCCTCCGATGGACACAGTCACCTTCCATCTCATCTACAGACCACCCAAACATAACACCACCTTCATCTGAGACTCTTCCGACCTGGTTACGACCATGTCCCTCATGCACGCCAACATCTTTCTAGGCGACTTCAAGGTTTCATCTCCCAGGCAACAGGGCCACCAAACTGATGAAGGTAGCTCTCCTCTGTCTTCTCGAAACCCTCAGCCTCACATAGCACATGAAAGACCCAACACACGTGAAATGTAACGTATTCAACCTAATCATCACTGTAGTGTCTTGCCTCCACTACAGCTCTCATCTCCCCCTTCACTGGTCTGGCCCCCTAGCTGTGCCTTTCAACATCCTGTACACCACTCTATTCAAGCACTCTCAGCAGAAACCCATCAGACAAACCTTCAGGTCCTTCAATAAATTCCCGGTGGAAGACCTAACGGAAGACCTTTACAACCTCCACCTTACATGGACCGAAACCCCCAACTGAACTGTGACTCTGTACTGGAAGCACTCAACACCACTATTTCGGACTCCGTCGACCGACACGCACTTCTGAAACAATGCACCTGCAAACCAAAGCCATCAGCACCCCAGTACACGCAAGAACTCAACCTCAGCAAAAGAGCCATCAGAACACAAGAGAAAATTTGGCACTGCTCAAGGACCAGATCATATTTAGCGCTCCTCAAGGAACTATGAGCAACCTGCAGACAACTCATCAACACAGCCAAGGATTCCTACTATCAGAACACCATAGCAGAAGCTGACAACAAAAGCAGAGCCTTCTTCAAAGCGATAAAACTCTGCGTCAACCTGCTACCAGCCCCTGCCATACTACACTCCATTGAAAAATCCACTGCCATCAACACCTTCATCGACAAAATCAGCAAGATTTGCCAGCACATAGACACCAGCTCTGCATCCATAGACCCACCTCACTCCCCTCCTCACGATATCTCCACACCCTGGAAAACTTTGAAGACACTCTAGACAGAGGACCTGGTAGAAACGCTGGCCTCCCTAAACGCCACATCATATACAGACATCCTCACAGCATCCATCGTCAACACCCTCCCCGCAGAAGCTCTCCTTCTGGACCTGGATATCACCAACAGCTCCCTAAGTCAAGGCACTTTCCCATTGACCCTAAAAACAGGACAAATCCTCCCTCTACTGAAGAACCCCACTCTGGATCCCGACAATCTAGGTAACTACCGTCCCCATCACCCATCTTCCCTTCCAAGGTAAGATCATCGAGAAAGCGGTAGCTGCACAACTGCAGCAACACATGGATACCAATAATCTCCTCCTTACCTACCAATCTGGGTTCAGACCCAGATGCAGCAATCATACAGGTGGAGAGAGCAATCATACAGGTGGTCGGTGACGCCCTCAATATCTTTGATGACGGCCACCCCTGCCTCCTGGGTCTACTCGACCTCTCAGCCATTTTCTACACCGCAGACCACCTTGCGCTTACAGACACCCTACATCGGTGCATGGGCATCAGCAACTTTGTCCTACGCTGTTTCAAATCCTACCTCGCCAACTGCCAGCAGTTTGTTCAGATGGACTCCTCTAGATCGCCAATGCTACCCGTTACCTGTGGAGCCCCACATGGTTCCATCCTCGCCGCAGTGATCCTCAATTTATACATGGAGACGCTGGGAGTCCTCCTAGCCACACACAACATCCATATCCACCAATTCGCCGGCATCATACATCATCAAGATCGACTCCATCAAGAACATCCAGAGGCTCCAAACCTGCCTCTCGGTGACATCTCTTGGATGTCCAGTGCATACTTAAAGCACAACCCCTCCAAGACCTAATTCCTACTCCTCACCAACAACACCAAACACCCATACATACAGACCTGGCTACCAACTATGAACTCTGATGGGTTCACACCTGAGCTCACCTCCTGCGTCAAGTCCCTCGGGTTCCACATTGACAAACACCTCTCCTTCAAGACACACATAGTTAAGAAAGCTCAGACAGCTTAGTATCAGCTCTTCCTCCTGCAAAAAGTCAAGCCCTCCCTCCCTCCAGACAGCTTTAGATCCACTGTTTAAGCACAGGTTCTAGCCTACCTGGATGGGGGCATTGCACTCCTCAAAGTCCTTCTGTCACCCTCCCTTGTGCCTCTAAGAAGTGTCCTACACGCGGCGCGGCTGCACACCTCATCAAGGGTCTACGCAGATACGACCACAACACGTAGGCCCTCATCAACCTTCACTGGCTCCCACTGCATGTACGAATCATCTTTAAGTCTTGCTGCATCATCTATAAGGCAGTCGCCCTCAAGTCACCCAGCTACCTTGCAGAGAAACTAAGCATCTCTGGCAGACAGCGCATCACCAGAAGCCAGGACACGTGCAGACAGAAATCCGCTGCTACAAAAATGAAAGGACCAGAAAACAAGCCTTCACTGCCTACGCCCCAAGACTATGAAACCTACTCCCCGTCAGCATGAGACTCATCGCCACGCTCCTACAATCAGAAAAGACCCCAAGACCCACCTCTTCAAGTAATCTCTCTGCCTCAACGCCCAGACCATCAAATGGCCCTTCGTGCCATCTGACTCGCTAAATACCGCCTGCCCCTCTGCTCCCCGCCACCCGGCTCAGCCGAACCCCTCCTCTGTGCTCCTCTGTATCCGACCTTTCACTGTATATCTGTTCTGTTGTTGCCTCTGAAAGGCACTCTTGTTATGCATCTGTTTTGTTGTACACCTCTGTAAAGTGCTCTATTATGTATCTATATTGTTGTATATCTCTGTAAAGTGCTTGGTTGTTCGCGAAGCTTGGTCCATGCTCGCTCAATGAATACAATAATAATAATAATAAAATATCTAGGAGAAGTGACGACATGGAAGGTAAGGAGACTGGAGGTAGGAGGAGGTGTAAAAGCAGGAAAGATATAGAATAAGAGTAGTTTAGTCTGGTAGAGTCTGAATCAAATAGGGAATGTGTACGACACAATCCAAAATTCCAATAGAACACTAACTGCTGGATAGATTAGGGACATCTAGGAAGTCCCTGAGGTTGCCTTAAATAGAAAAGATAATTCAGCCTTTATGTCCTCACTACCAGGACAAGATAGACTTCAGACAGTAGGGCTTAACCTACGATATCTACTAACCACGAGTCAGGGACAATATAAGGAGAGGGACGGCCCTTGGCCACAAAGATGTCAATAAAAACCCTTCAACCATCTCCGAGACTCAAAGTGATTCTTGTGCCATCTGTGACAGTGTTGAACATTATTTATGTTACTGATGTAGCATGTACTCTTCGTAGGTATGCATGTACCCAGAGATAGATTCCTTTTTCAATAGTTTTCAACAATGAAAACATGTTCAACTGTCAGATCCGCATTTCACTTAACATTCTCTGTAACCTTTTTTTTTTACATCGGAGATTGACTGAGATTTGTCACACAATTTCACACTAAACACCTTATCTACCTATACCTTTGACTTGTTAATTTAACAAACTTCTAATTACCATTGCTCTATCATTTAGAATCAGTTTAGCTAATACATGCTTTCTCTACAAATAGGTATGTTGGTCGTCAACACTATTATATTGGTTAACTACTGTAAGGGTGCAGAAGAAGGACACCAAGGTGGCATATTTAGGGCTATAGACTTTTATTAGTAAAAATTAAAGCGAGAGAAATCCTATCTTTCCCTATTTTTAAGAGGGGTTTTCCTGCCTCAACTAAAAATTTAAGGATGTCAGGATATCTGCTCAAGTAAAAGTGTCCACAGTCATGTGACAAGAAAACCCTAATTCTCGTACTTAAACTATAAAGTAATAAAGAAAGAAGCAGTGTGCTGATCCGAGGAGAATGCCACACAATGGGGGTCATTACGAGAATGGAGGTAGCTATGGCTCTATTTGTGGCATGGCTACCCCGATTCCGGGTACCGGGTTCCCTGAATGGGGAATTACCGGGACATTCCGACCTTGGAGGGCCCAGTATTTCCTCATTCAGGGAACCCAACCCCAGTACATCCCCATTCCCATGTGAGCCCCCATAGGGCTCAATGGGAATGGGGAGGGTGCTAACAACAGGCCCGTTAATAACGGGCCGTTGTTAGCACCCTGGTCTGCTCGCGGGACCCGCTAAGGGTGCCTGGTAAAACCAGGCATCCTTAGCGGGTCCCGCAAGCAGTCTCGTAATGAGGCAGTAAGGGGTTAACGGCACCGGCACCATTAAACCCTTACTGCCTCACTCGTAATTACCCCAATGTCTCTTTGGTGGGCCAGGAGAATGCCTCCGTTCTCCTGGTGTTCAGTCTCAAATTACCTGTTCATATGACATCCTTCCCCAGGTCACAAAGTTCCAAAATGACAGTTACTTCATAAGCCAGGAGAATGCCTCCCTTCCCCTGCCATTTGGTCGCAGTCTCAAATTAGCCTGGGAAAATGACTCCCTTTCCCAGGCTTGTTGGATCTTCCACCCGGTCCACGTTACCAGGAGAATGACTCCCTTCTCCTGGTAGTTATGACACAGTCTCCTGCAACCAGAGCGAATGACTACCTTCTCCTGGTCTTCTCCTCATTATTTTTTACGCTTGCAACACCCAAATCTGAGTGTTGTGGGGGTCTGCAACCCTGGTTTCTCTCTTCTTCTTTGGTTTGGCCCACTTGGTTCAATTCTCTGCCAAGTATTGCCACAAGGAAGATGACTCGTATTGTGCACTTGGTTTCGGTTCTCAGCCCTTGTTTCTCTTCTTTGGTTTGGCACACTTGTTTCACTTCCCTGCCAAATATTGCCACAAGGAAGATGACTTGTATAACTCAATTGGGTTGGGTCCTCGACCTTGGTTTCTGCTCCCTCTCTTCATGTCCTCTTGGCTGCCTCGCTTGCCAAGTATTTACACAATTAAAATAGTCATGCTCGTATACTCGGTACAGGGTTTGTGCCTCATGCACCTTTCGTTCCCTACTGGTCCCTGCGCCTCTCCCGTTACCTTGTGTGCACCTGTGATGCTGTTTCTTCCTCTGCTTCTCCTACTCAGAGTGTTGCACAGGCTTCTCTGCATCTCAGTTCCTTTGCTTTGCAGATCTCCTGCCTGGCCCTTGGAGTGACCAGTATGGACGCTGCTTCTTGCATTCACGTCACCGTATGCCAGCCTCCCGGTACCATCGGGACGCTGCCGTGTGAAGGAGTCCCATTGTGCTCTTGACTCTAGGAGCCAGCAGGAGCCAAAGATTCTATTTAATGATGCTTAATTTTACAAAAACACTTCTGCATTTAAGTAGCAACGAAAGGCTTTCAGTTTTAAATTGCACCTCTCAACACAAAAATGCATTTGCTTTAAGGACATTTTACTTTGTACTCAATTTGGCAGAGAGACACAAGGGCACCATATTTAACACTGCACCTTTTTCATTGTAACATTAGCATTCCCCTATGCTCCCAGGCCCTTTTATTCCTGGATTTTACCATGGATACTCTATAGAGCCAATTTGCCAAAATTTTAGATCGCGTGGCTTATATTCAAATTTTGCCACATCTGAATAAACACATGATTCACAATAAATGGCAGTCAGGTTTCAGGCAGGGGCACGGTACGGAAACAGCGTTGCTTGATTTGAAATCAAGAATGTTACAGTCCATGGATAAAGGTCAAACTGCTCTGCCTATGCTGCTGGATCTTTCTGCAGCATTTGACTTGTTTGTCACCAGGCTAAAAGAAGTAACTTATTCTTCGGATAATGTTGCTCTCCGGATCACCTCCTTTCTGAGTGACGGTGGTGCAGGGTTTCCAGCAAGTATACAGAAGCTCCACCCGTGCTTTTGGCTTATGGTGTGCCGCAGGGGGCATGTGTGTGACATTCTTTATATAATGTTTTCACGGTTCTCTTTTTCAACTAACCGGAAACAAATGGTGTTGTTTTGACCAATTACGAAGACAACACACAATGTGTCATCCCATTATCTGGTATGCATGTAGATGAGGAAAGAAACATCAACAAAGTGTATGATCTAATACAAACATGGATGATAGGAAATGGTTTAGAGCTTAACAAGGAAAACACAGAGTTGATGGTAGTAGGGACTGAGAATAAAATAAAAAAGGTTAGGTGTAGACTACAATAACTTTTCAGTCGCAGGGTGTGATATTGCGATGAAGAAGAATGTGAAAACATTAGGGATCATTCTAGATCAGAATATGAATATGCGAGCTCAAATAAGCAGCTTGTTCTCATCCTCGCCCTATTACATAAAGTTGTTAGCACAACTTCGGCCATACATCTCTCAAGCAAACTCTGAGACGGTAGCCAGTGCAATTGTGGGGTCAGAAATTGACTTCTGTAGTAGCCTATTAGGAAATATCGAAATCAAAATGTAATTGTCCACAAGTCTTTCAGAATAGTGCAGTAAGAGTCATTACTGGACTAAAAAGGAGAGATCGTGTTTCAGACGCTAGACACAATCTGCACTGGCTTCCAGTTGAAGCAAGGATTCACTATCGTGCATTACTGTTCACCCATACATGTTTTATGGGATCCAGGCAGCAATATCTGAGTGAGGTTCTGATTAATAAATCGAGTTTAAGGACCCTTAAGCCAAACAACACGAACCAGCTAAAGACGCCGGCCTGTAAATTAAGCAGGGCCATGAATTGGCATTTGTTATGGCTGCACCAAGGAAATGGAACGTTCTCCTGCATGATCTAAGAGAACTGAGTTCAACAGTGATGTTCAGAAAAAGGGTAAAAACCTTGATATTGAGATAATGGCAGCTTTTTACGATACAGTTATCTTTGGGCCCTGTTCTGTTCTAAGTCATGCAGAGTGGCTTTTAAATTGATTTTCTTTCTTGTTGTCATGTCACTTGTTTTTCTGTGCGCACGTAAGCCTCAGGGTCAATGGTGCACGTTATAAATATATTAAAGGAAAGGAAAGGAGTTATATCATGGTTCTATACTTCCATTGTAAATATGGCTTAATATTTTTGAAGAACCAGCTTGGTCCCTCAATCTGGAGTTACTTGACTAGGCAAGGTCCTTTTCAGCTGGCTACCTGGAAACCAGTTTCCAATATTGGCCGATTCCCTCGAGCTGAAGGGGCTTCGGTCTCCATCCTGCCTAGGAACCAGTCAGCCACATGATTTCAGCTGTGTTTCTCTGCCTCCTTTCAGTTTTATGTATAAAAACCATTCAATATATTCATCTCTACGTGTTCAATATAAATAAGCCCTCAATTCTGTGCGCATGCTATTTTATATCTTGACTCCTCCCCACATCTTGTGATTGAGGTGTGACTTCCACCAGTCCCATGACTGAAAAGGTGGGAGATAATTTCACTTATTATGCTATGAAGAAGCCATTGGCCCCCATTACAACATTGCTGATATACTGGTGGTAATTCTGCCAGGATACTGGCAAATGTTAATATTGTTACCGCTGTATTATGAGTGCCGGTAAAAATGGTAAATCCCCATTCCATGGAGTCCTATTGGACTCCATGGAGGGTTTTGCCAGTATTACCAGCACCAGTAATACCAACTCTTTTTTACAAGTAGGTTGGCAAAATTACTTTCAGCTCTCAGCTGGCGGTAATTCCGTCACTCCACTAGCAAACATCTAGTTGGCCGGTGTGGAAACGTGCCAGTGGGCTACATTCTGAGTCAGCCGGTTAGGTAAAAAAGTGCTGGTATTCATAGATACCGGTACTTTACTGCACCGGCCGACTACAGGTTTGCCAGTGGGGCACATGGGTTACCTCCAGATAAATGCTGGAGGTAAGCCAGGAACCCTATCAGCAAAGAACAAGCCATCATTAACGGCACCAGCATTGCTGGTGCTGGTAATGACAGCAAATCCCCTCATGGAGTCCTAGTCTACTCCATGAATGGGGATTACCACTGTCCCTCCGGCACCCGTAATCTAGCAGCAATGGCTCCTTCGAAGTCCTCTCCTGCCACTTCCCAATCCCTCCGATGGACACAGTCACCTTCCATCTCATCTACAGACCACCCAAACACAACACCACCTTCATCTGAGACTCTTCCGACCTGGTTACGACCATGTCCCTCATGCACGCCAACATCTTTCTAGGCGACTTCAAGGTTTCATCTCCCAGGCAACAGGGCCACCAAACTGATGAAGGTAGCTCTCCTCTGTCTTCTCGAAACCCTCAGCCTCACATAGCACATGAAAGACCCAACACACGTGAAATGTAACGTATTCAACCTAATCATCACTGTAGTGTCTTGCCTCCACTACAGCTCTCCTCTGCCCCTTCACTGGTCTGGCCCCCTAGCCGTGCCTTTCAACATCCTGCACACCACTCTATTCAAGCACTCCCAGCAGAAACCCATCAGACAAACCTTCAGGTCCTTCAATAAATTCCCGGTGGAAGACCTAACGGAAGACCTTTACAACCTCCACCTTACAAGGACCGAAACCCCCAACTGAACTGTGACTCTCTACTGGAAGCACTCAACACCACTATTTCGGACTCCGTCGACCGACACGCACTTCTGAAACAATGCACCTGCAAACCAAAGCCATCAGCACCCCAGTACATGCAAGAACTCAATCTCAGCAAAAGAGCCATCAGAAAACAAGAGAAAATCTGGCACTGCTCAAGGACCAGATCAAATTTAGCGCTCCTCAAGGAACTATGAGCAACCTGCAGACTACTCATCAACACAGCCAAGGATTCCTACTATCAGAACACCATAGCAGAAGCTGACAACAAAAGCAGAGCCTTCTTCAAAGCGATCAAACACTGCGTCAACCTGCTACCAGCCCCTGCCATACCACACTCTATTGAAAAATCCACTGCCATCAACAAAATCAGCAAGATTTGCCAGCACATAGACACCAGCTCTGCATCCATAGACCCACCTCACGCCCCTCCTCACGATATCTCCACACCCTGGACAACTTTGAAGACACTCTAGACAGAGTACCTGGTAGAAACGCTGGCCTCCCTAAACGCCACATCATATACAGACATCCTCACAGCATCCATCGTCAACACCCTCCCCGCAGAAGCTCTCCTTCTGGACCTGGATATCACCAACAGCTCCCTAAGTCAAGGCACTTTCCCATTGACCCTAAAAACAGGACAAATCCTCCCTCTACTAAAGAACTCCACTCTGGATGCCCGACAACCTAGGTAACTACCGTCCCCATCACCCATCTTCCCTTCCAAGGTAAGATCATCGAGAAAGCGGTAGCTGCACAACTGCAGCAACACATGGATACCAATAATCTCCTCCATACCTATCAATCTGGGTTCAGACCCAGATGCAGCAATCATACAGGTGGAGAGAGCAATCATACAGGTGGTCGGTGACGCCCTCAATATCTTTGATGACGGCCACCTCTGCCTCCTGGGTCTACTCGACCTCTCGGCCATTTTCTACACCGCAGACCACCTTGCGCTTACAGACACCCTACATCGGTGCATGGGCATCAGCAACTTTGTCCTACGCTGTTTCAAGTCCTACCTCGCCAACTGCCAGCAGTTTGTTCAGATGGACTCCTCTAGATCGCCAATGCTACCCGTCACCTGTGGAGTCCCACATGGTTCCATCCTCGCCGCAGTGATCCTCAATTTATACATGGAGACGCTGGGAGTCCTCCTAGCCACACACAACATCCATATCCACCAATACGCCGGCATCATACATCATCAAGATCGACTCCATCAAGAACATCCAGAGGCTCCAAACCTGCCTCTCGGTGACATCTCTTGGATGTCCAGTGCATACTTGAAGCACAACCCCTCCAAGACCTAATTCCTACTCCTCACCAACAACACCAAACACCCATACATACAGACCTGGCTATCAACTATGAACACTGATGGGTTCACACCTGAGCTCACCTCCTGCGTCAAGTCCCTCGGGTTCCACATTGACAAACACCTCTCCTTCAAGACACACATAGTTAAGAAAGCTCAGACAGCTTAGTATCAGCTCTTCCTCCTGCAAAAAGTCAAGCCCTTCCTCCCTCCCGACAGCTTTAGATCCACTGCTTAAGCACAGGTTCTAGAATACCTGGATGGGGGCATTGCACTCCTCGAAGTCCTTCTGTCGTCCTCCCTTGTGCCTCTAAGAAGTGTCCTACACGTGGCACGGCTGCACACCTCATCAAGGGTCTACGCAGATACGACCACAACACGTAGGCCCTCATCAACCTTCACTGGCTCCCACTGCATGTACGAATCATCTTTAAGTCTTGCTGCATCATCTATAAGGCAGTCGCCCTCAAGTCACCCAGCTACCTTGCAGAGAAATTCAGCATCTCTGGCAGACAGCGCATCACCAGAAGCCAGGACACGTGCAGACAGAAATCCGCTGCTACAAAAATGAAAGGACCAGAAAACAAGCCTTCACTGCCTACGCCCCAAGACTATGAAACCTACTCCCCGTCAGCATGAGACTCATCGCCACGCTCCTACAATTAGAAAAGACCCCAAGACCCACCTCTTCAAGTAATCTCTCTGCCTCAACGCCTAGACCATCAAATGGCCCTTCGTGCCATCTGACTCGCTAAATGCCGCCTGCCCCTCTGCTCCCCGCCACCCGGTTCAGCCGAACCCCTCCTCTGTGCTCCTCTGTATCCCACCTTTCACTGTATATCTGTTCTGTTGTTGCCTCTGAAAGGCACTCTTGTTATGCATCTGTTTTGTTGTACACCTCTGTAAAGTGCTCTATTATGTATCTATATTGTTGTATATCTCTGTAAAGTGCTTGGTTGCTTCGCGAAGCTTGGTCCATGCTCGCTCAATGAATACAATAATAATAATAATAAAATATCTAGGAGAAGTGACGACATGGAAGGTAAGGAGACTGGAGGTGGGAGGAGGTGTAAAAGCAGGAAAGATATAGAATAAGAGTAGTTGAGTCTGGTAGAGTCTGAATCAAATAGGAAATGTGTACGACACAATCCCAAATTCCAGTAGAACACTAACTGCTGGATAGATTAGGGACATCTAGGAAGTCCCTGAGGGAGCCTTAAATAGAAAAGATAATTCAGCCTTTATGTCCTCACTACCAGGACAAGATAGACTTCAGACAGTAGGGCTTAACCTACGATATCTACTAACCACGATTCAGGGACAATATAAGGAGAGGGACGGCCCTTGGCCACAAAGATGTCAATAAAAACCCTTCAACCATCTCCGAGACTCAAAGTGATTCTTGTGCCATCTGTGACAGTGTTGAACATTATTTATGTTACTGATGAAGCATGTACTCTTCGTAGGTATGCATGTACCCAGAGATAGATTCCTTTTTCAATAGTTTTCAACAATGAAAACATGTTCAACTGTCAGATCCGCATTTCACTTAACATTCTCTGTAACCTTTTTTTTTTACATCGGAGATTGACTGAGATTTGTCACACAATTTCACACTAAACACCTTATCTACCTATTCCTTTGACTTGTTAATTTAACAAACTTCTAATTACCATTGGTCTATCATTTAGAATCAGTTTAGCTAATACATGCTTTCTCTACAAATAGGTATGTTGGTCGTCAACACTATTATATTGGTTAACTACTGTAAGGGTGCAGAAGAAGGACACCAAGGTGGCATATTTAGGGCTATAGACTTTTATTAGTAAAAATTAAAGCGAGAGAAATCCTATCTTTCCCTATTTCTAAGAGGGGTTTTCCTGCCTCAACTAAAAATTTAAGGATGTCAGGATATCTGCTCAAGTAAAAGTGTCCACAGTCATGTGACAAGAAAACCCTAATTCTCGTACTTAAACTATAAAGTAATAAAGAAAGAAGCAGTGTGCTGATCCGAGGAGAATGCCACACAATGGGGGTCATTACGAGAATGGAGGTAGCTATGGCTCTATTTGTGGCATGGCTACCCCGATTCCGGGTACCGGGTTCCCTGAATGGGGAATTACCGGGACATTCCGACGTTGGAGGGCCCAGGGAACCCGACCCCAGTACATCCCCATTCCCATGTGAGCCCCCATAGGGCTCAATGGGAATGGGGAGGGTGCTAACAACAGGCCCGTTAATAACGGGCCGTTGTTAGCACCCTGGTCTGCTCGCGGGACCCGCTAAGGGTGCCTGGTAAAACCAGGCATCCTTAGCGGGTCCCGCAAGCAGTCTCGTAATGAGGCAGTAAGGGGTTAACGGCACCGGCACCATTAAACCCTTACTGCCTCACTCGTAATGACCCCCAATGTCTCTTTGGTGGGCCAGGAGAGTGCCTCCGTTCTCCTGGTGTTCAGTCTCAAATTACCTGTTCATATGACATCCTTCCCCAGGTCACAAAGTTCCAAAATGACAGTTACTTCATAAGCCAGGAGAATGCCTCCCTTCCCCTGCCATTTGGTCGCAGTCTCAAATTAGCCTGGGAAAATGACTCCCTTTCCCAGGCTTGTTGGATCTTCCACCCGGTCCACGTTACCAGGAGAATGACTCCCTTCTCCTGGTAGTTATGACACAGTCTCCTGCAACCAGAGCGAATGACTCCCTTCTCCTGGTCTTCGCCTCATTATTTTTTACGCTTGCAACACCCAAATCTGAGTGTTGTGGGGGTCTGCAACCCTGGTTTCTCTCTTCTTCTTTGGTTTGGCCCACTTGGTTCAATTCTCTGCCAAGTATTGCCACAAGGAAGATGACTCGTATTGTGCACTTGGTTTCGGTTCTCAGCCCTTGTTTCTCTTCTTTGGTTTGGCACACTTGTTTCACTTCCCTGCCAAATATTGCCACAAGGAAGATGACTTGTATAACTCAATTGGGTTGGGTCCTCGACCTTGGTTTCTGCTCCCTCTCTTCCTATCCTCTTGGCTGCCTCGCTTGCCAAGTATTTACACAATTAAAATAGTCATGCTCGTATACTCGGTACAGGGTTTGTGCCTCATGCACCTTTCGTTCCCTTCTGGTCCCTGCGCCTCTCCCGTTACCTTGTGTGCACCTGTGATGCTGTTTCTTCCTCTGCTTCTCCTACTCAGAGTGTTGCACAGGCTTCTCTGCATCTCAGTTCCTTTGCTTTGCAGATCTCCTGCCTGGCCCTTGGAGTGACCAGTATGGACGCTGCTTCTTGCATTCACAACACCGTATGCCAGCCTCCCGGTACCTTCGGGACGCTGCCGTGTGAAGGAGTCCCATTGCGCTCTTGACTCTAGGAGCCAGCATGAGCCAAAGATTCTATTAAATGATGCTTAATTTTACAAAAACACTTCTGCATTTAAGTAGCAACGAAAGGCTTTCAGTTTTAAATTGCACCTCTCAACACAAAAATGCATTGGCTTTAAGGACATTTTACTTTGTATTCAATTTGGCAGAGAGACACAAGGGCACCATATTTAACACTGCACCTTTTTCATTGTAACATTAGCATTCCGCTATGCTCCCAGGCCCTTTTATTCCTGGATTTTACCATGGATACTCTATAGAGACAATTTGCCAAAATTTTAGATCGCGTGGCTTATATTCAAATTTTGCCACATCTGAATAAACACATGATTCAGAATAAATGGCAGTCAGGTTTCAGGCAGGGGCATGGTACGGAAACAGCGTTGCTTGATTTGAAATCAAGAATGTTACAGTCCATGGATAAAGGTCAAACTGCTCTGCCTATGCTGCTGGATCTTTCTGCAGCATTTGACTTGTTTGTCACCAGGCTAAAAGAAGTAACTTATTCTTCGGATAATGTTGCTCTCCGGATCACCTCCTTTCTGAGTGACGGTGGTGCAGGGTTTCCAGCAAGTATACAGAAGCTCCACCCGTGCTTTTGGCTTATGGTGTGCCGCAGGGGGCATGTGTGTCACATTCTTTATATAATGTTTTCACGGTTCTCTTTTTCAACTAACCGGAAACAAATGGTGTTGTTTTGACCAATTACGAAGACAACACACAATGTGTCATCCCATTATCTGGTATGCATGTAGATGAGGAAAGAAACATCAACAAAGTGTATGATCTAATACAAACATGGATGATAGGAAATGGTTTAGAGCTTAACAAGGAAAACACAGAGTTGATGGTAGTAGGGACTGAGAATAAAATAAAAAAGGTTAGGTGTAGACTACAATCACTTTTCAGTCGCAGGGTGTGATATTGCGATGAAGAAGAATGTGAAAACATTAGGGATCATTCTAGATCAGAATCTGAATATGCGAGCTCAAGTAAGCAGCTTGTTCTCATCCTCGCCCTATTACATAAAGTTGTTAGCACAACTTCGGCCATACATCTCTCAAGCAAACTCTGAGACGGTAGCCAGTGCAATTGTGGGGTCAGAAATTGACTTCTGTAGTAGCCTATTAGGAAATATCGAAATCAAAATGTAATTGTCCACAAGTCTTTCAGAATAGTGCAGTAAGAGTCATTACTGGACTAAAAAGGAGGGATCGTGTTTCAGACGCTAGACACAATCTGCACTGGCTTCCAGTTGAAGCAAGGTTTCACTATCGTGCATTACTGTTCACCCATACATGTTTTATGGGATCCAGGCAGCAATATCTGAGTGAGGTTCTGATTAATAAATCGAGTTTAAGGACCCTTAAGCCAAACAACACAAACCAGCTAAAGACGCCGGCCTGTAAATTAAGCAGGGCCATGAATTGGCATTTGTTATGGCTGCACCAAGGAAATGGAACGGTCTCCTGCCTGATCTAAGAGAACTGAGTTCAACAGTGATGTTCAGAAAAAGGGTAAAAACCTTGATATTGAGATAATGGCAGATTTTTACGATACAGTTATCTTTGGGCCCTGTTCTGTTCTAAGTCATGCAGAGTGGCTTTTAAATTGATTTTCTTTCTTGTTGTCCTGTCACTTGTTTTTCTGTGCGCACGTAAGCCTCAGGGTCAATGGTGCACGTTATAAATATATTAAAGGAAAGGAAAGGAGTTATATCATGGTTCTATACTTCCATTGTAAATATGGCTTAATATTTTTGAAGAATCAGCTTGGTCCCTCAATCTGGAGTTACTTGACTAGGCAAGGTCCTTTTCAGCTGGCTACCTGGAAACCAGTTTCCAATATTGGCCGATTCCCTCAAGCTGAAGGGGCTTCGGTCTCCATCCTGCCTAGGAACCAGTCAGCCACATGATTTCAGCTGTGTTTCTCTGCCTCCTTTCAGTTTTATGTAGAAAAACCATTCAATATATTAATCTCTACGTGTTCAATATAAATAAGCCCTCAATTCTGTGCGCATGCTATTTTATATCTTGACTCCTCCCCACATCTTGTGATTGAGGTGTGACTTTCACCAGTCCCATGACTGAAAAGGTGGGAGATAATTTCACTCATTATGCTATGAAGAAGCCATTGGCCCCCATTACAACATTGCTGATATACTGGTGGTAATTCTGCCAGGATACTGGCAAATGTTAATATTGTTACCGCTGTATTATGAGTGCCGGTAAAAGTGGTAAATCCCCATTCCATGGAGTCCTTTTGGACTCCATGGAGGGTTTTGCCAGTATTACCGGCACCAGTAATACCAACTCTTTTTTACAAGTAGGTTGGCAAAATTACTTTCAGCTCTCAGCTGGCGGTAATTCCGTCACTCCACTAGCAAACATCTAGTTGGCCGGTGTGGAAACGTGCCAGTGGGCTACATTCTGAGTCAGCCGGTTAGGTAAAAAAGTGCTGGTATTCATAGATACCGGTACTTTACCGCACCGGCCGACTACAGGTTTGCCAGTGGGGCACATGGGTTACCTCCAGATAAATGCTGGAGGTAAGCCAGGAACCCTATCAGCAAAGAAAAAGCCATCATTAACGGCACCAGCACTGCTGGTGCTGGTAATGACAGCAAATCCCCTCATGGAGTCCTAGTCTACTCCATGAATGGGGATTACCACTGTCCCTCCGGCACCCGTAATCTAGCAGCAATAGCTCCTTCGAAGTCCTCTCCTGCCACTTCCCAATCCCTCTGATGGACACAGTCACCTTCCATCTCATCTACAGACCACCCAAACATAACACCACCTTCATCTGAGACTCTTCCGACCTGGTTACGACCATGTCCCTCATGCACGCCAACATCTTTCTAGGCGACTTCAAGGTTTCATCTCCCAGGCAACAGGGCCACCAAACTGATGAAGGTAGCTCTCCTCTGTCTTCTCGAAACCCTCAGCCTCACATAGCACATGAAAGACCCAACACACGTGAAATGTAACGTATTCAACCTAATCATCACTGTAGTGTCTTGCCTCCACTACAGCTCTCATCTCCCCCTTCACTGGTCTGGCCCCCTAGCTGTGCCTTTCAACATCCTGCACACCACTCTATTCAAGCACTCTCAGCAGAAACCCATCAGACAAACCTTCAGGTCCTTCAATAAATTCCCGGTGGAAGACCTAACGGAAGACCTTTACAACCTCCACCTTACATGGACCGAAACCCCCAACTGAACTGTGACTCTGTACTGGAAGCACTCAACACCACTATTTCGGACTCCGTCGACCGACACGCACTTCTGAAACAATGCACCTGCAAACCAAAGCCATCAGCACCCCAGTACACGCAAGAACTCAACCTCAGCAAAAGAGCCATCAGAACACAAGAGAAAATTTGGCACTGCTCAAGGACCAGATCATATTTAGCGCTCCTCAAGGAACTATGAGCAACCTGCAGACAACTCATCAACACAGCCAAGGATTCCTACTATCAGAACACCATAGCAGAAGCTGACAACAAAAGCAGAGCCTTCTTCAAAGCGATCAAACTCTGCGTCAACCTGCTACCAGCCCCTGCCATACTACACTCCATTGAAAAATCCGCCGCCATCAACACCTTCATCGACAAAATCAGCCAAATTTGCCAGCACATAGACACCAGCTCTGCATCCATAGACCCACCTCACTCCCCTCCTCACGATATCTCCACACCCTGGAAAACTTTGAAGACACTCTAGACAGAGGACCTGGTAGAAACGCTGGTCTCCCTAAACGCCACATCATATACAGACATCCTCACAGCATCCATCACCAACACCCTCCCCGCAGAAGCTCTCCTTCTGGACCTGGATATCACCAACAGCTCCCTAAATCAAGGCACTTTCCCATTGACCCTAAAAACAGGACAAATCCTCCCTCTACTGAAGAACCCCACTCTGGATCCCGACAATCTAGGTAACTACCGTCCCCATCACCCATCTTCCCTTCCAAGGTAAGATCATCGACAAAGCGGTAGCTGCACAACTGCAGCAACGCATGGATACCAATAATCTCCTCCTTACCTACCAATCTGGGTTCAGACCCAGATGCAGCAATCATACAGGTGGAGAGAGCAATCATACAGGTGGTCGGTGACGCCCTCAATATCTTTGATGACGGCCACCCCTGCCTCCTGGGTCTACTCGACCTCTCAGCCATTTTCTACACCACAGACCACCTTGCGCTTACAGACACCCTACATCGGTGCATGGGCATCAGCAACTTTGTCCTACGCTGTTTCAAATCCTACCTCGCCAACTGCCAGCAGTTTGTTCAGATGGACTCCTCTAGATCGCCAATGCTACCCGTTACCTGTGGAGCCCCACATGGTTCCATCCTCGCCGCAGTGATCCTCAATTTATACATGGAGACGCTGGGAGTCCTCCTAGCCACACACAACATCCATATCCACCAATACGCCGGCATCATACATCATCAAGATCGACTCCATCAAGAACATCCAGAGGCTCCAAACCTGCCTCTCGGTGACATCTCTTGGATGTCCAGTGCATACTTGAAGCACAACCCCTCCAAGACCTAATTCCTACTCCTCACCAACAACACCAAACACCCATACATACAGACCTGGCTACCAACTATGAACTCTGATGGGTTCACACCTGAGCTCACCTCCTGCGTCAAGTCCCTCGGGTTCCACATTGACAAACACCTCTCCTTCAAGACACACATAGTTAAGAAAGCTCAGACAGCTTAGTATCAGCTCTTCCTCCTGCAAAAAGTCAAGCCCTTCCTCCCTCCAGACAGCTTTAGATCCACTGTTTAAGCACAGTTTCTAGCTTACCTGGATGGGGGCATTGCACTCCTCAAAGTCCTTCTGTCACCCTCCCTTGTGCCTCTAAGAAGTGTCCTACACGCGGCGCGGCTGCACACCTCATCAAGGGTCTACGCAGATACGACCACAACACGTAGGCCCTCATCAACCTTCTCTGGCTCCCACTGCATGTACGAATCATCTTTAAGTCTTGCTGCATCATCTATAAGGCAGTCGCCCTCAAGTCACCCAGCTACCTTGCAGAGAAACTCAGCATCTCTGGCAGACAGCGCATCACCAGAAGCCAGGACACGTGCAGACAGAAATCCGCTGCTACAAAAATGAAAGGACCAGAAAACAAGCCTTCACTGCCTACGCCCCAAGACTATGAAACCTACTCCCCGTCAGCATGAGACTCATCGCCACGCTCCTACAATCAGAAAAGACCCCAAGACCCACCTCTTCAAGTAATCTCTCTGCCTCAACGCCCAGACCATCAAATGGCCCTTCGTGCCATCTGACTCGCTAAATGCCGCCTGCCCCTCTGCTCCCCGCCACCCGGCTCAGCCGAACCCCTCCTCTGTGCTCCTCTGTATCCCACCTTTCACTGTATATCTGTTCTGTTGTTGCCTCTGAAAGGCACTCTTGTTATGCATCTGTTTTGTTGTACACCTCTGTAAAGTGCTCTATTATGTATCTATATTGTTGTATATCTCTGTAAAGTGCTTGGTTGTTCGCGAAGCTTGGTCCATGCTCGCTCAATGAATACAATAATAATAATAATAAAATATCTAGGAGAAGTGACGGCATGGAAGGTAAGGAGACTGGAGGTAGGAGGAGGTGTAAAAGCAGGAAAGATATAGAATAAGAGTAGTTTAGTCTGGTAGAGTCTGAATCAAATAGGGAATGTGTACGACACAATCCCAAATTCCAGTAGAACACTAACTGCTGGATAGATTAGGGACATCTAGGAAGTCCCTGAGGGAGCCTTAAATAGAAAAGATAATTCAGCCTTTATGTCCTCACTACCAGGACAAGATAGACTTCAGACAGTAGGGCTTAACCTACGATATCTACTAACCACGAGTCAGGGACAATATAAGGAGAGGGACGGCCCTTGGCCACAAAGATGTCAATAAAAACCCTTCAACCATCTCCGAGACTCAAAGTGATTCTTGTGCCATCTGTGACAGTGTTGAACATTATTTATGTTACTGATGTAGCATGTACTCTTCGTAGGTATGCATGTACCCAGAGATAGATTCCTTTTTCAATAGTTTTCAACAATGAAAACATGTTCAACTGTCAGATCCGCATTTCACTTAACATTCTCTGTAACCTTTTTTTTTTACATCGGAGATTGACTGAGATTTGTCACACAATTTCACACTAAACACCTTATCTACCTATACCTTTGACTTGTTAATTTAACAAACTTCTAATTACCATTGGTCTATCATTTAGAATCAGTTTAGCTAATACATGCGTTCTCTACAAATAGGTATGTTGGTCGTCAACACTATTATATTGGTTAACTACTGTAAGGGTGCAGAAGAAGGACACCAAGGTGGCATATTTAGGGCTATAGACTTTTATTAGTAAAAATTAAAGCGAGAGAAATCCTATCTTTCCCTATTTTTAAGAGGGGTTTTCCTGCCTCAACTAAAAATTTAAGGATGTCAGGATATCTGCTCAAGTAAAAGTGTCCACAGTCATGTGACAAGAAAACCCTAATTCTCGTACTTAAACTATAAAGTAATAAAGAAAGAAGCAGTGTGCTGATCCGAGGAGAATGCCACACAATGGGGGTCATTACGAGAATGGAGGTAGCTATGGCTCTATTTGTGGCATGGCTACCCCGATTCCGGGTACCGGGTTCCCTGAATGGGGAATTACCGGGACATTCCGACCTTGGAGGGCCCAGTATTTCCTCATTCAGGGAACCCGACCCCAGTACATCCCCATTCCCATGTGAGCCCCCATAGGGCTCAATGGGAATGGGGAGGGTGCTAACAACAGGCCCGTTAATAACGGGCCGTTGTTAGCACCCTGGTCTGCTCGCAGGACCCGCTAAGGGTGCCTGGTAAAACCAGGCATCCTTAGTGGGTCCCGCAAGCAGTCTCGTAATGAGGCAGTAAGGGGTTAACGGCACCGGCACCATTAAACCCTTACTGCCTCACTCGTAATGACCCCCAATGTCTCTTTGGTGGGCCAGGAGAATGCCTCCGTTCTCCTGGTGTTCAGTCTCAAATTACCTGTTCATATGACATCCTTCCCCAGGTCACAAAGTTCCAAAATGACAGTTACTTCATAAGCCAGGAGAATGCCTCCCTTCCCCTGCCATTTGGTCGCAGTCTCAAATTAGCCTGGGAAAATGACTCCCTTTCCCAGGCTTGTTGGATCTTCCACCCGGTCCACGTTACCAGGAGAATGACTCCCTTCTCCTGGTAGTTATGACACAGTCTCCTGCAACCAGAGCGAATGACTACCTTCTCCTGGTCTTCTCCTCATTATTTTTTACGCTTGCAACACCCAAATCTGAGTGTTGTGGGGGTCTGCAACCCTGGTTTCTCTCTTCTTCTTTGGTTTGGCCCACTTGGTTCAATTCTCTGCCAAGTATTGCCACAAGGAAGATGACTCGTATTGTGCACTTGGTTTCGGTTCTCAGCCCTTGTTTCTCTTCTTTGGTTTGGCACACTTGTTTCACTTCCCTGCCAAATATTGCCACAAGGAAGATGACTTGTATAACTCAATTGGGTTGGGTCCTCGACCTTGGTTTCTGCTCCCTCTCTTCATGTCCTCTTGGCTGCCTCGCTTGCCAAGTATTTACACAATTAAAATAGTCATGCTTGTATACTCGGTACAGGGTTTGTGCCTCATGCACCTTTCGTTCCCTACTGGTCCCTGCGCCTCTCCCGTTACCTTGTGTGCACCTGTGATGCTGTTTCTTCCTCTGCTTCTCCTACTCAGAGTGTTGCACAGGCTTCTCTGCATCTCAGTTCCTTTGCTTTGCAGATCTCCTGCCTGGCCCTTGGAGCGACCAGTATGGACGCTGCTTCTTGCATTCACGTCACCGTGTGCCAGCCTCCCGGTACCATCGGGACGCTGCCGTGTGAAGGAGTCCCATTGTGCTCTTGACTCTAGGAGCCAGCATGAGCCAAAGATTCTATTTAATGATGCTTAATTTTACAAAAACACTTCTGCATTTAAGTAGCAACGAAAGGCTTTCAGTTTTAAATTGCACCTCTCAACACAAAAATGCATTTGCTTTAAGGACATTTTACTTTGTACTCAATTTGGCAGAGAGACACAAGGGCACCATATTTAACACTGCACCTTTTTCATTGTAACATTAGCATTCCCCTATGCTCCCAGGCCCTTTTATTCCTGGATTTTACCATGGATACTCTATAGAGCAAATTTGCCAAAATTTTAGATCGCGTGGCTTATATTCAAATTTTGCCACATCTGAATAAACACATGATTCACAATAAATGGCAGTCAGGTTTCAGGCAGGGGCACGGTACGGAAACAGCGTTGCTTGATTTGAAATCAAGAATGTTACAGTCCATGGATAAAGGTCAAACTGCTCTGCCTATGCTGCTGGATCTTTCTGCAGCATTTGACTTGTTTGTCACCAGGCTAAAAGAAGTAACTTATCTTTCGGATAATGTTGCTCTCCGGATCACCTCCTTTCTGAGTGACGGTGGTGCAGGGTTTCCAGCAAGTATACAGAAGCTCCACCCGTGCTTTTGGCTTATGGTGTGCCGCAGGGGGCATGTGTGTGACATTCTTTATATAATGTTTTCACGGTTCTCTTTTTCAACTAACCGGAAACAAATGGTGTTGTTTTGACCAATTACGAAGACAACACACAATGTGTCATCCCATTATCTGGTATGCATGTAGATGAGGAAAGAAACATCAACAAAGTGTATGATCTAATACAAACATGGATGATAGGAAATGGTTTAGAGCTTAACAAGGAAAACACAGAGTTGATGGTAGTAGGGACTGAGAATAAAATAAAAAAGGTTAGGTGTAGACTACAATAACTTTTCAGTCGCAGGGTGTGATATTGCGATGAAGAAGAATGTGAAAACATTAGGGATCATTCTAGATCAGAATCTGAATATGCGAGCTCAAATAAGCAGCTTGTTCTCATCCTCGCCCTATTACATAAAGTTGTTAGCACAACTTCGGCCATACATCTCTCAAGCAAACTCTGAGACGGTAGCCAGTGCAATTGTGGGGTCAGAAATTGACTTCTGTAGTAGCCTATTAGGAAATATCGAAATCAAAATGTAATTGTCCACAAGTCTTTCAGAATAGTGCAGTAAGAGTCATTACTGGACTAAAAAGGAGAGATCGTGTTTCAGACGCTAGACACAATCTGCACTGGCTTCCAGTTGAAGCAAGGATTCACTATCGTGCATTACTGTTCACCCATACATGTTTTATGGGATCCAGGCAGCAATATCTGAGTGAGGTTCTGATTAATGAATCGAGTTTAAGGACCCTTAAGCCAAACAACACGAACCAGCTAAAGACGCCGGCCTGTAAATTAAGCAGGGCCATGAATTGGCATTTGTTATGGCTGCACCAAGGAAATGGAACGTTCTCCTGCATGATCTAAGAGAACTGAGTTCAACAGTGATGTTCAGAAAAAGGGTAAAAACCTTGATATTGAGATAATGGCAGCTTTTTACGATACAGTTATCTTTGGGCCCTGTTCTGTTCTAAGTCATGCAGAGTGGCTTTTAAATTGATTTTCTTTCTTGTTGTCATGTCACTTGTTTTTCTGTGCGCACGTAAGCCTCAGGGTCAATGGTGCACGTTATAAATATATTAAAGGAAAGGAAAGGAGTTATATCATGGTTCTATACTTCCATTGTAAATATGGCTTAATATTTTTGAAGAACCAGCTTGGTCCCTCAATCTGGAGTTACTTGACTAGGCAAGGTCCTTTTCAGCTGGCTACCTGGAAACCAGTTTCCAATATTGGCCGATTCCCTCGAGCTGAAGGGGCTTCGGTCTCCATCCTGCCTAGGAACCAGTCAGCCACATGATTTCAGCTGTGTTTCTCTGCCTCCTTTCAGTTTTATGTAGAAAAACCATTCAATATATTCATCTCTACGTGTTCAATATAAATAAGCCCTCAATTCTGTGCGCATGCTATTTTATATCTTGACTCCTCCCCACATCTTGTGATTGAGGTGTGACTTCCACCAGTCCCATGACTGAAAAGGTGGGAGATAATTTCACTTATTATGCTATGAAGAAGCCATTGGCCCCCATTACAACATTGCTGATATACTGGTGGTAATTCTGCCAGGATACTGGCAAATGTTAATATTGTTACCGCTGTATTATGAGTGCCGGTAAAAATGGTAAATCCCCATTCCATGGAGTCCTATTGGACTCCATGGAGGGTTTTGCCAGTATTACCAGCACCAGTAATACCAACTCTTTTTTACAAGTAGGTTGGCAAAATTACTTTCAGCTCTCAGCTGGCGGTAATTCCGTCACTCCACTAGCAAACATCTAGTTGGCCGGTGTGGAAACGTGCCAGTGGGCTACATTCTGAGTCAGCCGGTTAGGTAAAAAAGTGCTGGTATTCATAGATACCGGTACTTTACCGCACCGGCCGACTACAGGTTTGCCAGTGGGGCACATGGGTTACCTCCAGATAAATGCTGGAGGTAAGCCAGGAACCCTATCAGCAAAGAACAAGCCATCATTAACGGCACCAGCATTGCTGGTGCTGGTAATGACAGCAAATCCCCTCATGGAGTCCTAGTCTACTCCATGAATGAGGATTACCACTGTCCCTCCGGCACCCGTAATCTAGCAGCAATGGCTCCTTCGAAGTCCTCTCCTGCCACTTCCCAATCCCTCCGATGGACACAGTCACCTTCCATCTCATCCACAGACCACCCAAACACAACACCACCTTCATCTGAGACTCTTCCGACCTGGTTACGACCATGTCCCTCATGCACGCCAACATCTTTCTAGGCGACTTCAAGGTTTCATCTCCCAGGCAACAGGGCCACCAAACTGATGAAGGTAGCTCTCCTCTGTCTTATCGAAACCCTCAGCCTCACATAGCACATGAAAGTCCCAACACACGTGAAATGTAACGTATTCAACCTAATCATCACGGTAGTGTCTTGCCTCCACTACAGCTCTCCTCTGCCCCTTCACTGGTCTGGCCCCCCAGCCGTGCCTTTCAACATCCTGCACACCACTCTATTCAAGCACTCCCAGCAGAAACCCATCAGACAAACCTTCAGGTCCTTCAATAAATTCCCGGTGGAAGACCTTTACAACCTCCACCTTACAAGGACCGAAACCCCCAACTGAACTGTGACTCTCTACTGGAAGCACTCAACAACACTATTTCGGACTCCGTCGACCGACACGCACTTCTGAAACAATGCACCTGCAAACCAAAGCCATCAGCACCCCAGTACATGCAAGAACTCAATCTCAGCAAAAGAGCCATCAGAAAACAAGAGAAAATCTGGCACTGCTCAAGGACCAGATCAAATTTAGCGCTCCTCAAGGAACTATGAGCAACCTGCAGACTACTCATCAACACAGCCAAGGATTCCTACTATCAGAACACCATAGCAGAAGCTGACAACAAAAGCAGAGCCTTCTTCAAAGCGATCAAACACTGCGTCAACCTGCTACCAGCCCCTGCCATACCACACTCCATTGAAAAATCCACTGCCATCAACAAAATCAGCAAGATTTGCCAGCACATAGACACCAGCTCTGCATCCATAGACCCACCTCAAGCCCCTCCTCACGATATCTCCACACCCTGGACAACTTTGAAGACACTCTAGACAGAGTACCTGGTAGAAACGCTGGCCTCCCTAAACGCCACATCATATACAGACATCCTCACAGCATCCATCGTCAACACCCTCCCCGCAGAAGCTCTCCTTCTGGACCTGGATATCACCAACAGCTCCCTAAGTCAAGGCACTTTCCCATTGACCCTAAAAACAGGACAAATCCTCCCTCTACTAAAGAACTCCACTCTGGATGCCCGACAACCTAGGTAACTACCGTCCCCATCACCCATCTTCCCTTCCAAGGTAAGATCATCGAGAAAGCGGTAGCTGCACAACTGCAGCAACACATGGATACCAATAATCTCCTCCATACCTACCAATCTGGGTTCAGACCCAGATGCAGCAATCATACAGGTGGAGAGAGCAATCATACAGGTGGTCGGTGACGCCCTCAATATCTTTGATGACGGCCACCTCTGCCTCCTGGGTCTACTCGACCTCTCGGCCATTTTCTACACCGCAGACCACCTTGCGCTTACAGACACCCTACATCGGTGCATGGGCATCAGCAACTTTGTCCTACGCTGTTTCAAGTCCTACCTCGCCAACTGCCAGCAGTTTGTTCAGATGGACTCCTCTAGATCGCCAATGCTACCCGTCACCTGTGGAGTCCCACATATATCCATCCTCGCCGCAGTGATCCTCAATTTATACATGGAAACGCTGGAAGTCCTCCTAGCCACACACAACATCCATATCCACCAATACGCCGGCATCATACATCATCAAGATCGACTCCATCAAGAACATCCAGAGGCTCCAAACCTGCCTCTCGGTGACATCTCTTGGATGTCCAGTGCATACTTGAAGCACAACCCCTCCAAGACCTAATTCCTACTCCTCACCAACAACACCAAACACCCATACATACAGACCTGGCTATCAACTATGAACACTGATGGGTTCACACCTGAGCTCACCTCCTGCGTCAAGTCCCTCGGGCTCCACATTGACAAACACCTCTCCTTCAAGACACACATAGTTAAGAAAGCTCAGACAGCTTAGTATCAGCTCTTCCTCCTGCAAAAAGTCAAGCCCTTCCTCCCTCCCGACAGCTTTAGATCCACTGCTTAAGCACAGGTTCTAGCCTACCTGGATGGGGGCATTGCACTCCTCGAAGTCCTTCTGTCGCCCTCCCTTGTGCCTCTAAGAAGTGTCCTACACGTGGTACGGCTGCACACCTCATCAAGGGTCTACGCAGATACGACCACAACACGTATGCCTTCATCAACCTTCACTGGCTCCCACTGCATGTACGAATCATCTTTAAGTCTTGCTGCATCATCTATAAGGCAGTCGCCCTCAAGTCACCCAGCTACCTTGCAGAGAAATTCAGCATCTCTGGCAGACAGCGCATCACCAGAAGCCAGGACACGTGCAGACAGAAATCCGCTGCTACAAAAATGAAAGGACCAGAAAACAAGCCTTCACTGCCTACGCCCCAAGACTATGAAACCTACTCCCCGTCAGCATGAGACTCATCGCCACGCTCCTACAATTAGAAAAGACCCCAAGACCCACCTCTTCAAGTAATCTCTCTGCCTCAACGCCTAGACCATCAAATGGCCCTTCGTGCCATCTGACTCGCTAAATGCCGCCTGCCCCTCTGCTCAGCGCCACCCGGTTCAGCCGAACCCCTCCTCTGTGCTCCTCTGTATCCCACCTTTCACTGTATATCTGTTCTGTTGTTGCCTCTGAAAGGCACTCTTGTTATGCATCTGTTTTGTTGTACACCTCTGTAAAGTGCTCTATTATGTATCTATATTGTTGTATATCTCTGTAAAGTGCTTGGTTGCTTCGCGAAGCTTGGTCCATGCTCGCTCAATGAATACAATAATAATAATAATAAAATATCTAGGAGAAGTGACGACATGGAAGGTAAGGAGACAGGAGGTGTAAAAGCAGGAAAGATATAGAATAAGAGTAGTTGAGTCTGGTAGAGTCTGAATCAAATAGGGAATGTGTACGACACAATCCCAAATTCCAGTAGAACACTAACTGCTGGATAGATTAGGGACATCTAGGAAGTCCCTGAGGGAGCCTTAAATAGAAAAGATAATTCAGCCTTTATGTCCTCACTACCAGGACAAGATAGACTTCAGACAGTAGGGCTTAACCTATGATATCTACTAACCACGATTCAGGGACAATATAAGGAGAGGGACGGCCCTTGGCCACAAAGATGTCAATAAAAACCCTTCAACCATCTCCGAGACTCAAAGTGATTCTTGTGCCATCTGTGACAGTGTTGAACATTATTTATGTTACTGATGTAGCATGTACTCTTCGTAGGTATGCATGTACCCAGAGATAGATTCCTTTTTCAATAGTTTTCAACAATGAAAACATGTTCAACTGTCAGATCCGCATTTCACTTAACATTCTCTGTAACCTTTTTTTTTACATCGGAGATTGACTGAGATTTGTCACACAATTTCACACTAAACACCCTATCTACCTATTCCTTTGACTTGTTAATTTAACAAACTTCTAATTACCATTGGTCTATCATTTAGAATCAGTTTAGCTAATACATGCTTTCTCTACAAATAGGTATGTTGGTCGTCAACACTATTATATTGGTTAACTACTGTAAGGGTGCAGAAGAAGGACACCAAGGTGGCATATTTAGGGCTATAGACTTTTATTAGTAAAAATTAAAGCGAGAGAAATCCTACCTTTCCCTATTTCTAAGAGGGGTTTTCCTGCCTCAACTAAAAATTTAAGGATGTCAGGATATCTGCTCAAGTAAAAGTGTCCACAGTCATGTGACAAGAAAACCCTAATTCTCGTACTTAAACTATAAAGTAATAAAGAAAGAAGCAGTGTGCTGATCCGAGGAGAATGCCACACAATGGGGGTCATTACGAGAATGGAGGTAGCTATGGCTCTATTTGTGGCATGGCTACCCCGATTCCGGGTACCGGGTTCCCTGAATGGGGAATTACCGGGACATTCCGACCTTGGAGGGCCCAGTATTTCCTCATTCAGGGAACCCGACCCCAGTACATCCCCATTCCCATGTGAGCCCCCATAGGGCTCAATGGGAATGGGGAGGGTGCTAACAACAGGCCTGTTAATAACGGGCCGTTGTTAGCACCCTGGTCTGCTCGCGGGACCCGCTAAGGGTGCCTGGTAAAACCAGGCATCCTTAGCGGGTCCCGCAAGCAGTCTCGTAATGAGGCAGTAAGGGGTTAACGGCACCGGCACCATTAAACCCTTACTGCCTCACTCGTAATGACCCCCAATGTCTCTTTGGTGGGCCAGGAGAATGCCTCCGTTCTCCTGGTGTTCAGTCTCAAATTACCTGTTCATATGACATCCTTCCCCAGGTCACAAAGTTCCAAAATGACAGTTACTTCATAAGCCAGGAGAATGCCTCCCTTCCCCTGCCATTTGGTCGCAGTCTCAAATTAGCCTGGTAAAATGACTCCCTTTCCCAGGCTTGTTGGATCTTCCACCCGGTCCACGTTACCAGGAGAATGACTCCCTTCTCCTGGTAGTTATGACACAGTCTCCTGCAACCAGAGCGAATGACTCCCTTCTCCTGGTCTTCGCCTCATTATTTTTTACGCTTGCAACACCCAAATCTGAGTCTTGTGGGGGTCTGCAACCCTGGTTTCTCTCTTATTCTTTGGTTTGGCCCACTTGGTTCAATTCTCTGCCAAGTATTGCCACAAGGAAGATGACTCGTATTGTGCACTTGGTTTCGGTTCTCAGCCCTTGTTTCTCTTCTTTGGTTTGGCACACTTGGTTCACTTCCCTGCCAAATATTGCCACAAGGAAGATGACTTGTATAACTCAATTGGGTTGGGTCCTCGACCTTGGTTTCTGCTCCCTCTCTTCATGTCCTCTTGGCTGCCTCGCTTGCCAAGTATTTACACAATTAAAATAGTCATGCTCGTATACTCGGTACAGGGTTTGTGCCTCATGCACCTTTCGTTCCCTTCTGGTCCCTGCGCCTCTCCCGTTACCTTGTGTGCACCTGTGATGCTGTTTCTTCCTCTGCTTCTCCTACTCAGAGTGTTGCACAGGCTTCTCTGCATCTCAGTTCCTTTGCTTTGCAGATCTCCTGCCTGGCCCTTGGAGTGACCAGTATGGACGCTGCTTCTTGCATTCACGTCACCGTATGCCAGCCTCCCGGTACCATCGGGACGCTGCCGTGTGAAGGAGTCCCATTGTGCTCTTGACTCTAGGAGCCAGCATGAGCCAAAGATTCTATTAAATGATGCTTAATTTTACAAAAACACTTCTGCATTTAAGTAGCAACGAAAGGCTTTCAGTTTTAAATTGCACCTCTCAACACAAAAATGCATTGGCTTTAAGGACATTTTACTTTGTACTCAATTTGGCAGAGAGACACAAGGGCACCATATTTAACACTGCACCTTTTTCATTGTAACATTAGCATTCCCCTATGCTCCCAGGCCCTTTTATTCCTGGATTTTACCATGGATACTCTATAGAGCCAATTTGCCAAAATTTTAGATCGCGTGGCTTATATTCAAATTTTGCCACATCTGAATAAACACATGATTCACAATAAATGGCAGTCAGGTTTCAGGCAGGGGCACGGTACGGAAACAGCGTTGCTTGATTTGAAATCAAGAATGTTACAGTCCATGGATAAAGGTCAAACTGCTCTGCCTATGCTGCTGGATCTTTCTGCAGCATTTGACTTGTTTGTCACCAGGCTAAAAGAAGTAACTTATTCTTCGGATAATGTTGCTCTCCGGATCACCTCCTTTCTGAGTGACGGTGGTGCAGGGTTTCCAGCAAGTATACAGAAGCTCCACCCGTGCTTTTGGCTTATGGTGTGCCGCAGGGGGCATGTGTGTCACATTCATTATATAATGTTTTCACGGTTCTCTTTTTCAACTAACCGGAAACAAATGGTGTTGTTTTGACCAATTACGAAGACAACACACAATGTGTCATCCCATTATCTGGTATGCATGTAGATGAGGAAAGAAACATCAACAAAGTGTATGATCTAATACAAACATGGATGATAGGAAATGGTTTAGAGCTTAACAAGGAAAACACAGAGTTGATGGTAGTAGGGACTGAGAATAAAATAAAAAAGGTTAGGTGTAGACTACAATCACTTTTCAGTCGCAGGGTGTGATATTGCGATGAAGAAGAATGTGAAAACATTAGGGATCATTCTAGATCGGAATCTGAATATGCGAGCTCAAGTAAGCAGCTTGTTCTCATCCTCGCCCTATTACATAAAGTTGTTAGCACAACTTCGGCCATACATCTCTCAAGCAAACTCTGAGACGGTAGCCAGTGCAATTGTGGGGTCAGAAATTGACTTCTGTAGTAGCCTATTAGGAAATATCGAAATCAAAATGTAATTGTCCACAAGTCTTTCAGAATAGTGCAGTAAGAGTCATTACTGGACTAAAAAGGAGAGATCGTGTTTCAGACGCTAGACACAATCTGCACTGGCTTCCAGTTGAAGCAAGGATTCACTATCGTGCATTACTGTTCACCCATACATGTTTTATGGGATCCAGGCAGCAATATCTGAGTGAGGTTCTGATTAATAAATCGAGTTTAAGGACCCTTAAGCCAAACAACACAAATCAGCTAAAGACGCCGGCCTGTAAATTAAGCAGGGCCATGAATTGGCATTTGTTATGGCTGCACCAAGGAAATGGAACGGTCTCGTGCCTGATCTAAGAGAACTGAGTTCAACAGTGATGTTCAGAAAAAGGGTAAAAACCTTGATATTGAGATAATGGCAGCTTTTTACGATACAGTTATCTTTGGGCCCTGTTCTGTTCTAAGTCATGCAGAGTGGCTTTTAATTTGATTTTCTTTCTTGTTGTCATGTCACTTGTTTTTCTGTGCGCACGTAAGCCTCAGGATCAATGGTGCACGTTATAAATATATTAAAGGAAAGGAAAGGAGTTATATCATGGTTCTATACTTCCATTGTAAATATGGCTTAATATTTTTGAAGAACCAGCTTGGTCCCTCAATCTGGAGTTACTTGACTAGGCAAGGTCCTTTTCAGCTGGCTACCTGGAAACCAGTTTCCAATATTGGCCAATTCCCTCGAGCTGAAGGGGCTTCGGTCTCCATCCTGCCTAGGAACCAGTCAGACACATGATTTCAGCTGTGTTTCTCTGCCTCCTTTCAGTTTTATGTAGAAAAACCATTCAATATATTCATCTCTACGTGTTCAATATAAATAAGCCCTCAATTCTGTGCGCATGCTATTTTATATCTTGACTCCTCCCCACATCTTGTGATTGAGGTGTGACTTCCACCAGTCCCATGACTGAAAAGGTGGGAGATAATTTCACTTATTATGCTATGAAGAAGCCATTGCCCCCCATTACAACATTGCTGATATACTGGTGGTAATTCTGCCAGGATACTGGCAAATGTTAATATTGTTACCGCTGTATTATGAGTGCCGGTAAAAATGGTAAATCCCCATTCCATGGAGTCCTATTGGACTCCATGGAGGGTTTTGCCAGTATTACCGGCACCAGTAATACCAACTCTTTTTTACAAGTAGGTTGGCAAAATTACTTTCAGCTCCCAGCTGGCGGTAATTCCGTCACTCCACTAGCAAACATCTAGTTGGCCGGTGTGGAAACGTGCCAGTGGGCTACATTCTGAGTCAGCCGGTTAGGTAAAAAAGTGCTGGTATTCATAGATACCGGTACTTTACCGCACCGGCCGACTACAGGTTTGCCAGTGGGGCACATGGGTTACCTCCAGATAAATGCTGGAGGTAAGCCAGGAACCCTATCAGCAAAGAAAAAGCCATCATTAACGGCACCAGCACTGCTGGTGCTGGTAATGACAGCAAATCCCCTCATGGAGTCCTAGTCTACTCCATGAATGGGGATTACCACTGTCCCTCCGGCACTCGTAATCTAGCAGCAATGGCTCCTTCGAAGTCCTCTCCTGCCACTTCCCAATCCCTCCGATGGACACAGTCACCTTCCATCTCATCTACAGACCACCCAAACACAACACCACCTTCATCTGAGACTCTTCCGACCTGGTTACGACCATGTCCCTCATGCACGCCAACATCTTTCTAGGCGACTTCAAGGTTTCATCTCCCAGGCAACAGGGCCACCAAACTGATGAAGGTAGCTCTCCTCTGTCTTCTCGAAACCCTCAGCCTCACATAGCACATGAAAGACCCAACACACGTGAAATGTAACATATTCAACCTAATCATCACTGTAGTGTCTTGCCTCCACTACAGCTCTCCTCTGCCCCTTCACTGGTCTGGCCCCCTAGCCGTGCCTTTCAACATCCTGCATACCACTCTATTCAAGCACTCCCAGCAGAAACCCATCAGACAAACCTTCAGGTCCTTCAATAAATTCCCGGTGGAAGACCTAACGGAAGACCTTTACAACCTCCACCTTACAAGGACCGAAACCCCCAACTGAACTGTGACTCTCTACTGGAAGCACTCAACACCACTATTTCGGACTCCGTCGACCGACACGCACTTCTGAAACAATGCACCTGCAAACCAAAGCCATCAGCACCCCAGTACACTCAAGAACTCAACCTCAGCAAAAGAGCCATCAGAAAACAAGAGAAAATCTGGCACTGCTCAAGGACCAGATCAAATTTAGCGCTCCTCAAGGAACTATGAGCAACCTGCAGACTACTCATCAACACAGCCAAGGATTCCTACTATCAGAACACCATAGCAGAAGCTGACAACAAAAGCAGAGCCTTCTTCAAAGCGATCAAACACTGCGTCAACCTGCTACCAGCCCCTGCCATACCACACTCCATTGAAAAATCCACCGCCATCAACACCTTCATCGACAAAATCAGCAAGATTTGCCAGCGCATAGACACCAGCTCTGCATCCATAGACCCACCTCACGCCCCTCCTCACGATATCTCCACACCCTGGACAACTTTGAAGACACTCTAGACAGAGTACCTGGTAGAAACGCTGGCCTCCCTAAACGCCACATCATATCAACCTAGGTAACTACCGTCCCCATCACCCATCTTCCCTTCCAAGGTAAGATCATCGAGAAAGCGGTAGCTGCACAACTGCAGCAACACATGGATACCAATAATCTCCTCCATACCTACCAATCTGGGTTCAGACCCAGATGCAGCAATCATACAGGTGGAGAGAGCAATCATACAGGTGGTCGGTGACGCCCTCAATATCTTTGATGACGGCCACCTCTGCCTCCTGGGTCTACTCGACCTCGCGGCCATTTTCTACACCGCAGACCACCTTGCGCTTACAGACACCCTACATCGGTGCATGGGCATCAGCAACTTTGTCCTACGCTGTTTCAAGTCCTACCTCGCCAACTGCCAGCAGTTTGTTCAGATGGACTCCTCTAGATCGCCAATGCTACCCGTCACCTGTGGAGTTCCACATGGTTCCATCCTCGCCGCAGTGATCCTCAATTTATACATGGAGACGCTGGGAGTCCTCCTAGCCACACACAACATCCATATCCAACAATACGCCGGCATCATACATCATCAAGATCGACTCCATCAAGAACATCCAGAGGCTCCAAACCTGCCTCTCGGTGACATCTCTTGGATGTCCAGTGCATACTTGAAGCACAACCCCTCCAAGACCTAATTCCTACTCCTCACCAACAACACCAAACACCCATACATACAGACCTGGCTACCAACTATGAACTCTGATGGGTTCACACCTGAGCTCACCTCCTGCGTCAAGTCCCTCGGGTTCCACATTGACAAACACCTCTCCTTCAAGACACACATAGTTAAGAAAGCTCAGACAGCTTAGTATCAGCTCTTCCTCCTGCAAAAAGTCAAGCCCTTCCTCCCTCCAGACAGCTTTAGATCCACTGTTTAAGCACAGGTTCTAGCCTACCTGGATGGGGGCATTGCACTCCTCAAAGTCCTTCTGTCACCCTCCCTTGTGCCTCTAAGAAGTGTCCTACACGCGGCGCGGCTGCACACCTCATCAAGGGTCTACGCAGATACGACCACAACACGTAGGCCCTCATCAACCTTCACTGGCTCCCACTGCATGTACGAATCATCTTTAAGTCTTGCTGCATCATCTATAAGGCAGTCGCCCTCAAGTCACCCAGCTACCTTGCAGAGAAACTCAGCATCTCTGGCAGACAGCGCATCACCAGAAGCCAGGACACGTGCAGACAGAAATCCGCTGCTACAAAAATGAAAGGACCAGAAAACAAGCCTTCACTGCCTACGCCCCAAGACTATGAAACCTACTCCCCGTCAGCATGAGACTCATCGCCACGCTCCTACAATCAGAAAAGACCCCAAGACCCACCTCTTCAAGTAATCTCTCTGCCTCAACGCCCAGAGCATCAAATGGCCCTTCGTGCCATCTGACTCGCTAAATGCCGCCTGCCCCTCTGCTCCCCGCCACCCGGCTCAGCCGAACCCCTCCTCTGTGCTCCTCTGTATCCCACCTTTCACTGTATATCTGTTCTGTTGTTGCCTCTGAAAGGCACTCTTGTTATGCATCTGTTTTGTTGTACACCTCTGTAAAGTGCTCTATTATGTATCTATATTGTTGTATATCTCTGTAAAGTGCTTGGTTGTTCGCGAAGCTTGGTCCATGCTCGCTCAATGAATACAATAATAATAATAATAAAATATCTAGGAGAAGTGACGACATGGAAGGTAAGGAGACTGGAGGTAGGAGGAGGTGTAAAAGCAGGAAAGATATAGAATAAGAGTAGTTTAGTCTGGTAGAGTCTGAATCAAATAGGGAATGTGTACGACACAATCCCAAATTCCAGTAGAACACTAACTGCTGGATAGATTAGGGACATCTAGGAAGTCCCTGAGGGAGCCTTAAATAGAAAAGATAATTCAGCCTTTATGTCCTCACTACCAGGACAAGATAGACTTCAGACAGTAGGTCTTAACCTACGATATCTACTAACCACGAGTCAGGGACAATATAAGGAGAGGGACGGCCCTTGGCCACAAAGATGTCAATAAAAACCCTTCAACCATCTCCGAGACTCAAAGTGATTCTTGTGCCATCTGTGACAGTGTTGAACATTATTTATGTTACTGATGTAGCATGTACTCTTCGTAGGTATGCATGTACCCAGAGATAGATTCCTTTTTCAATAGTTTTCAACAATGAAAACATGTTCAACTGTCAGATCCGCATTTCACTTAACATTCTCTGTAACCTTTTTTTTTTACATCGGAGATTGACTGAGATTTGTCACACAATTTCACACTAAACACCTTATCTACCTATACCTTTGACTTGTTAATTTAACAAACTTCTAATTACCATTGGTCTATCATTTAGAATCAGTTTAGCTAATACATGCTTTCTCTACAAATAGGTATGTTGGTCGTCAACACTATTATATTGGTTAACTACTGTAAGGGTGCAGAAGAAGGACACCAAGGTGGCATATTTAGGGCTATAGACTTTTATTAGTAAAAATTAAAGCGAGAGAAATCCTATCTTTCCCTATTTTTAAGAGGGGTTTTCCTGCCTCAACTAAAAATTTAAGGATGTCAGGATATCTGCTCAAGTAAAAGTGTCCACAGTCATGTGACAAGAAAACCCTAATTCTCGTACTTAAACTATAAAGTAATAAAGAAAGAAGCAGTGTGCTGATCCGAGGAGAATGCCACACAATGGGGGTCATTACGAGAATGGAGGTAGCTATGGCTCTATTTGTGGCATGGCTACCCCGATTCCGGGTACCGGGTTCCCTGAATGGGGAATTACCGGGACATTCCGACCTTGGAGGGCCCAGTATTTCCTCATTCAGGGAACCCGACCCCAGTACATCCCCATTCCCATGTGAGCCCCCATAGGGCTCAATGGGAATGGGGAGGGTGCTAACAACAGGCCCGTTAATAACGGGCCGTTGTTAGCACCCTGGTCTGCTCGCAGGACCCGCTAAGGGTGCCTGGTAAAACCAGGCATCCTTAGTGGGTCCCGCAAGCAGTCTCGTAATGAGGCAGTAAGGGGTTAACGGCACCGGCACCATTAAACCCTTACTGCCTCACTCGTAATGACCCCCAATGTCTCTTTGGTGGGCCAGGAGAATGCCTCCGTTCTCCTGGTGTTCAGTCTCAAATTACCTGTTCATATGACATCCTTCCCCAGGTCACAAAGTTCCAAAATGACAGTTACTTCATAAGCCAGGAGAATGCCTCCCTTCCCCTGCCATTTGGTCGCAGTCTCAAATTAGCCTGGGAAAATGACTCCCTTTCCCAGGCTTGTTGGATCTTCCACCCGGTCCACGTTACCAGGAGAATGACTCCCTTCTCCTGGTAGTTATGACACAGTCTCCTGCAACCAGAGCGAATGACTACCTTCTCCTGGTCTTCTCCTCATTATTTTTTACGCTTGCAACACCCAAATCTGAGTGTTGTGGGGGTCTGCAACCCTGGTTTCTCTCTTCTTCTTTGGTTTGGCCCACTTGGTTCAATTCTCTGCCAAGTATTGCCACAAGGAAGATGACTCGTATTGTGCACTTGGTTTCGGTTCTCAGCCCTTGTTTCTCTTCTTTGGTTTGGCACACTTGTTTCACTTCCCTGCCAAATATTGCCACAAGGAAGATGACTTGTATAACTCAATTGGGTTGGGTCCTCGACCTTGGTTTCTGCTCCCTCTCTTCATGTCCTCTTGGCTGCCTCGCTTGCCAAGTATTTACACAATTAAAATAGTCATGCTCGTATACTCGGTACAGGGTTTGTGCCTCATGCACCTTTCGTTCCCTACTGGTCCCTGCGCCTCTCCCGTTACCTTGTGTGCACCTGTGATGCTGTTTCTTCCTCTGCTTCTCCTACTCAGAGTGTTGCACAGGCTTCTCTGCATCTCAGTTCCTTTGCTTTGCAGATCTCCTGCCTGGCCCTTGGAGTGACCAGTATGGACGCTGCTTCTTGCATTCACGTCACCGTATGCCAGCCTCCCGGTACCATCGGGACGCTGCCGTGTGAAGGAGTCCCATTGTGCTCTTGACTCTAGGAGCCAGCATGAGCCAAAGATTCTATTTAATGATGCTTAATTTTACAAAAACACTTTTGCATTTAAGTAGCAACGAAAGGCTTTCAGTTTTAAATTGCACCTCTCAACACAAAAATGCATTTGCTTTAAGGACATTTTACTTTGTACTCAATTTGGCAGAGAGACACAAGGGCACCATATTTAACACTGCACCTTTTTCATTGTAACATTAGCATTCCCCTATGCTCCCAGGCCCTTTTATTCCTGGATTTTACCATGGATACTCTATAGAGCCAATTTGCCAAAATTTTAGATCGCGTGGCTTATATTCAAATTTTGCCACATCTGAATAAACACATGATTCACAATAAATGGCAGTCAGGTTTCAGGCAGGGGCACGGTACGGAAACAGCGTTGCTTGATTTGAAATCAAGAATGTTACAGTCCATGGATAAAGGTCAAACTGCTCTGCCTATGCTGCTGGATCTTTCTGCAGCATTTGACTTGTTTGTCACCAGGCTAAAAGAAGTAACTTATCTTTCGGATAATGTTGCTCTCCGGATCACCTCCTTTCTGAGTGACGGTGGTGCAGGGTTTCCAGCAAGTATACAGAAGCTCCACCCATGCTTTTGGCTTATGGTGTGCCGCAGGGGGCATGTGTGTGACATTCTTTATATAATGTTTTCACGGTTCTCTTTTTCAACTAACCGGAAACAAATGGTGTTGTTTTGACCAATTACGAAGACAACACACAATGTGTCATCCCATTATCTGGTATGCATGTAGATGAGGAAAGAAACATCAACAAAGTGTATGATCTAATACAAACATGGATGATAGGAAATGGTTTAGAGCTTAACAAGGAAAACACAGAGTTGATGGTAGTAGGGACTGAGAATAAAATAAAAAAGGTTAGGTGTAGACTACAATCACTTTTCAGTCGCAGGGTGTGATATTGCGATGAAGAAGAATGTGAAAACATTAGGGATCATTCTAGATCAGAATCTGAATATGCGAGCTCAAGTAAGCAGCTTGTTCTCATCCTCGCCCTATTACATAAAGTTGTTAGCACAACTTCGGCCATACATCTCTCAAGCAAACTCTGAGACGGTAGCCAGTGCAATTGTGGGGTCAGAAATTGACTTCTGTAGTAGCCTATTAGGAAATATCGAAATCAAAATGTAATTGTCCACAAGTCTTTCAGAATAGTGCAGTAAGAGTCATTACTGGACTAAAAAGGAGAGATCGTGTTTCAGACGCTAGACACAATCTGCACTGGCTTCCAGTTGAAGCAAGGATTCACTATCGTGCATTACTGTTCACCCATACATGTTTTATGGGATCCAGGCAGCAATATCTGAGTGAGGTTCTGATTAATAAATCGAGTTTAAGGACCCTTAAGCCAAACAACACAAATCAGCTAAAGACGCCGGCCTGTAAATTAAGCAGGGCCATGAATTGGCATTTGTTATGGCTGCACCAAGGAAATGGAACGGTCTCGTGCCTGATCTAAGAGAACTGAGTTCAACAGTGATGTTCAGAAAAAGGGTAAAAACCTTGATATTGAGATAATGGCAGCTTTTTACGATACAGTTATCTTTGGGCCCTGTTCTGTTCTAAGTCATGCAGAGTGGCTTTTAATTTGATTTTCTTTCTTGTTGTCATGTCACTTGTTTTTCTGTGCGCACGTAAGCCTCAGTATCAATGGTGCACGTTATAAATATATTAAAGGAAAGGAAAGGAGTTATATCATGGTTCTATACTTCCATTGTAAATATGGCTTAATATTTTTGAAGAACCAGCTTGGTCCCTCAATCTGGAGTTACTTGACTAGGCAAGGTCCTTTTCAGCTGGCTACCTGGAAACCAGTTTCCAATATTGGCCAATTCCCTCGAGCTGAAGGGGCTTCGGTCTCCATCCTGCCTAGGAAACAGTCAGACACATGATTTCAGCTGTGTTTCTCTGCCTCCTTTCAGTTTTATGTAGAAAAACCATTCAATATATTCATCTCTACGTGTTCAATATAAATAAGCCCTCAATTCTGTGCGCATGCTATTTTATATCTTGACTCCTCCCCACATCTTGTGATTGAGGTGTGACTTCCACCAGTCCCATGACTGAAAAGGTGGGAGATAATTTCACTTATTATGCTATGAAGAAGCCATTGGCCCCCATTACAACATTGCTGATATACTGGTGGTAATTCTGCCAGGATACTGGCAAATGTTAATATTGTTACCGCTGTATTATGAGTGCCGGTAAAAATGGTAAATCCCCATTCCATAGAGTCCTATTGGACTCCATGGAATACCAACTCTTTTTTACAAGTAGGTTGGCAAAATTACTTTCAGCTCCCAGCTGGCGGTAATTCCGTCACTCCACTAGCAAACATCTAGTTGGCCGGTGTGGAAACGTGCCAGTGGGCTACATTCTGAGTCAGCCGGTTAGGTAAAAAAGTGCTGGTATTCATAGATACCGGTACTTTACCGCACCGGCCGACTACAGGTTTGCCAGTGGGGCACATGGGTTACCTCCAGATAAATGCTGGAGGTAAGCCAGGAACCCTATCAGCAAAGAAAAAGCCATCATTAACGGCACCAGCATTGCTGGTGCTGGTAATGACAGCAAATCCCCTCATGGAGTCCTAGTCTACTCCATGAATGGGGATTACCACTGTCCCTCCGGCACTCGTAATCTAGCAGCAATGGCTCCTTCGAAGTCCTCTCCTGCCACTTCCCAATCCCTCCGATGGACACAGTCACCTTCCATCTCATCTACAGACCACCCAAACACAACACCACCTTCATCTGAGACTCTTCCGACCTGGTTACGACCATGTCCCTCATGCACGCCAACATCTTTCTAGGCGACTTCAAGGTTTCATCTCCCAGGCAACAGGGCCACCAAACTGATGAAGGTAGCTCTCCTCTGTCTTCTCGAAACCCTCAGCCTCACATAGCACATGAAAGACCCAACACACGTGAAATGTAACATATTCAACCTAATCATCACTGTAGTGTCTTGCCTCCACTACAGCTCTCCTCTGCCCCTTCACTGGTCTGGCCACCTAGCCGTGCCTTTCAACATCCTGCATACCACTCTATTCAAGCACTCCCAGCAGAAACCCATCAGACAAACCTTCAGGTCCTTCAATAAATTCCCGGTGGAAGACCTAACGGAAGACCTTTACAACCTCCACCTTACAAGGACCGAAACCCCCAACTGAACTGTGACTCTCTACTGGAAGCACTCAACACCACTATTTCGGACTCCGTCGACCGACACGCACTTCTGAAACAATGCACCTGCAAACCAAAGCCATCAGCACCCCAGTACACTCAAGAACTCAACCTCAGCAAAAGAGCCATCAGAAAACAAGAGAAAATCTGGCACTGCTCAAGGACCAGATCAAATTTAGCGCTCCTCAAGGAACTATGAGCAACCTGCAGACTACTCATCAACACAGCCAAGGATTCCTACTATCAGAACACCATAGCAGAAGCTGACAACAAAAGCAGAGCCTTCTTCAAAGCGATCAAACACTGCGTCAACCTGCTACCAGCCCCTGCCATACCACACTCCATTGAAAAATCCACCGCCATCAACACCTTCATCGACAAAATCAGCAAGATTTGCCAGCGCATAGACACCAGCTCTGCATCCATAGACCCACCTCACGCCCCTCCTCACGATATCTCCACACCCTGGACAACTTTGAAGACACTCTAGACAGAGTACCTGGTAGAAACGCTGGCCTCCCTAAACGCCACATCATATCAACCTAGGTAACTACCGTCCCCATCACCCATCTTCCCTTCCAAGGTAAGATCATCGAGAAAGCGGTAGCTGCACAACTGCAGCAACACATGGATACCAATAATCTCCTCCATACCTACCAATCTGGGTTCAGACCCAGATGCAGCAATCATACAGGTGGAGAGAGCAATCATACAGGTGGTCGGTGACGCCCTCAATATCTTTGATGACGGCCACCTCTGCCTCCTGGGTCTACTCGACCTCGCGGCCATTTTCTACACCGCAGACCACCTTGCGCTTACAGACACCCTACATCGGTGCATGGGCATCAGCAACTTTGTCCTACGCTGTTTCAAGTCCTACCTCGCCAACTGCCAGCAGTTTGTTCAGATGGACTCCTCTAGATCGCCAATGCTACCCGTCACCTGTGGAGTTCCACATGGTTCCATCCTCGCCGCAGTGATCCTCAATTTATACATGGAGACGCTGGGAGTCCTCCTAGCCACACACAACATCCATATCCACCAATACGCCGGCATCATACATCATCAAGATCGACTCCATCAAGAACATCCAGAGGCTCCAAACCTGCCTCTCGGTGACATCTCTTGGATGTCCAGTGCATACTTGAAGCACAACCCCTCCAAGACCTAATTCCTACTCCTCACCAACAACACCAAACACCCATACATACAGACCTGGCTACCAACTATGAACTCTGATGGGTTCACACCTGAGCTCACCTCCTGCGTCAATTCCCTCGGGTTCCACATTGACAAACACCTCTCCTTCAAGACACACATAGTTAAGAAAGCTCAGACAGCTTAGTATCAGCTCTTCCTCCTGCAAAAAGTCAAGCCCTTCCTCCCTCCAGACAGCTTTAGATCCACTGTTTAAGCACAGGTTCTAGCCTACCTGGATGGGGGCATTGCACTCCTCAAAGTCCTTCTGTCACCCTCCCTTGTGCCTCTAAGAAGTGTCCTACACGCGGCGCGGCTGCAAGCCTCATCAAGGGTCTACGCAGATACGACCACAACACGTAGGCCCTCATCAACCTTCACTGGCTCCCACTGCATGTACGAATCATCTTTAAGTCTTGCTGCATCATCTATAAGGCAGTCGCCCTCAAGTCACCCAGCTACCTTGCAGAGAAACTCAGCATCTCTGGCAGACAGCGCATCACCAGAAGCCAGGACACGTGCAGACAGAAATCCGCTGCTACAAAAATGAAAGGACCAGAAAACAAGCCTTCACTGCCTACGCCCCAAGACTATGAAACCTACTCCCCGTCAGCATGAGACTCATCGCCACGCTCCTACAATCAGAAAAGACCCCAAGACCCACCTCTTCAAGTAATCTCTCTGCCTCAACGCCCAGACCATCAAATGGCCCTTCGTGCCATCTGACTCGCTAAATGCCGCCTGCCCCTCTGCTCCCCGCCACCCGGCTCAGCCGAACCCCTCCTCTGTTCTCCTCTGTATCCCACCTTTCACTGTATATCTGTTCTGTTGTTGCCTCTGAAAGGCACTCTTGTTATGCATCTGTTTTGTTGTACACCTCTGTAAAGTGCTCTATTATGTATCTATATTGTTGTATATCTCTGTAAAGTGCTTGGTTGTTCGCGAAGCTTGGTCCATGCTCGCTCAATGAATACAATAATAATAATAATAAAATATCTAGGAGAAGTGACGACATGGAAGGTAAGGAGACTGGAGGTAGGAGGAGGTGTAAAAGCAGGAAAGATATAGAATAAGAGTAGTTTAGTCTGGTAGAGTCTGAATCAAATAGGGAATGTGTACGACACAATCCCAAATTCCAGTAGAACACTAACTGCTGGATAGATTAGGGACATCTAGGAAGTCCCTGAGGGAGCCTTAAATAGAAAAGATAATTCAGCCTTTATGTCCTCACTACCAGGACAAGATAGACTTCAGACAGTAGGGCTTAACCTACGATATCTACTAACCACGAGTCAGGGACAATATAAGGAGAGGGACGGCCCTTGGCCACAAAGATGTCAATAAAAACCCTTCAACCATCTCCGAGACTCAAAGTGATTCTTGTGCCATCTGTGACAGTGTTGAACATTATTTATGTTACTGATGTAGCATGTACTCTTCGTAGGTATGCATGTACCCAGAGATAGATTCCTTTTTCAATAGTTTTCAACAATGAAAACATGTTCAACTGTCAGATCCGCATTTCACTTAACATTCTCTGTAACCTTTTTTTTTACATCGGAGATTGACTGAGATTTGTCACACAATTTCACACTAAACACCTTATCTACCTATACCTTTGACTTGTTAATTTAACAAACTTCTAATTACCATTGGTCTATCATTTAGAATCAGTTTAGCTAATACATGCTTTCTCTACAAATAGGTATGTTGGTCGTCAACACTATTATATTGGTTAACTACTGTAAGGGTGCAGAAGAAGGACACCAAGGTGGCATATTTAGGGCTATAGACTTTTATTAGTAAAAATTAAAGCGAGAGAAATCCTACCTTTCCCTATTTCTAAGAGGGGTTTTCCTGCCTCAACTAAAAATTTAAGGATGTCAGGATATCTGCTCAAGTAAAAGTGTCCACAGTCATGTGACAAGAAAACCCTAATTCTCGTACTTACACTATAAAGTAATAAAGAAAGAAGCAGTGTGCTGATCCGAGGAGAATGCCACACAATGGGGGTCATTACGAGAATGGAGGTAGCTATGGCTCTATTTGTGGCATGGCTACCCCGATTCCGGGTACCGGGTTCCCTGAATGGGGAATTACCGGGACATTCCGACCTTGGAGGGCCCAGTATTTCCTCATTCAGGGAACCCGACCCCAGTACATCCCCATTCCCATTGAGCCCCCATAGGGCTCAATGGGAATGGGGAGGGTGCTAACAACAGGCCCGTTAATAACGGGCCGTTGTTAGCACCCTGGTCTGCTCGCAGGACCCGCTAAGGGTGCCTGGTAAAACCAGGCATCCTTAGTGGGTCCCGCAAGCAGTCTCGTAATGAGGCAGTAAGGGGTTAACGGCACCGGCACCATTAAACCCTTACTGCCTCACTCGTAATGACCCCCAATGTCTCTTTGGTGGGCCAGGAGAATGCCTCCGTTCTCCTGGTGTTCAGTCTCAAATTACCTGTTCATATGACATCCTTCCCCAGGTCACAAAGTTCCAAAATGACAGTTACTTCATAAGCCAGGAGAATGCCTCCCTTCCCCTGCCATTTGGTCGCAGTCTCAAATTAGCCTGGGAAAATGACTCCCTTTCCCAGGCTTGTTGGATCTTCCACCCGGTCCACGTTACCAGGAGAATGACTCCCTTCTCCTGGTAGTTATGACACAGTCTCCTGCAACCAGAGCGAATGACTACCTTCTCCTGGTCTTCTCCTCATTATTTTTTACGCTTGCAACACCCAAATCTGAGTGTTGTGGGGGTCTGCAACCCTGGTTTCTCTCTTCTTCTTTGGTTTGGCCCACTTGGTTCAATTCTCTGCCAAGTATTGCCACAAGGAAGATGACTCGTATTGTGCACTTGGTTTCGGTTCTCAGCCCTTGTTTCTCTTCTTTGGTTTGGCACACTTGTTTCACTTCCCTGCCAAATATTGCCACAAGGAAGATGACTTGTATAACTCAATTGGGTTGGGTCCTCGACCTTGGTTTCTGCTCCCTCTCTTCATGTCCTCTTGGCTGCCTCGCTTGCCAAGTATTTACACAATTAAAATAGTCATGCTCGTATACTCGGTACAGGGTTTGTGCCTCATGCACCTTTCGTTCCCTACTGGTCCCTGCGCCTCTCCCGTTACCTTGTGTGCACCTGTGATGCTGTTTCTTCCTCTGCTTCTCCTACTCAGAGTGTTGCACAGGCTTCTCTGCATCTCAGTTCCTTTGCTTTGCAGATCTCCTGCCTGGCCCTTGGAGTGACCAGTATGGACGCTGCTTCTTGCATTCACGTCACCGTATGCCAGCCTCCCGGTACCATCGGGACGCTGCCGTGTGAAGGAGTCCCATTGTGCTCTTGACTCTAGGAGCCAGCATGAGCCAAAGATTCTATTTAATGATGCTTAATTTTACAAAAACACTTCTGCATTTAAGTAGCAACGAAAGGCTTTCAGTTTTAAATTGCACCTCTCAACACAAAAATGCATTTGCTTTAAGGACATTTTACTTTGTACTCAATTTGGCAGAGAGACACAAGGGCACCATATTTAACACTGCACCTTTTTCATTGTAACATTAGCATTCCCCTATGCTCCCAGGCCCTTTTATTCCTGGATTTTACCATGGATACTCTATAGAGCCAATTTGCCAAAATTTTAGATCGCGTGGCTTATATTCAAATTTTGCCACATCTGAATAAACACATGATTCACAATAAATGGCAGTCAGGTTTCAGGCAGGGGCACGGTACGGAAACAGCGTTGCTTGATTTGAAATCAAGAATGTTACAGTCCATGGATAAAGGTCAAACTGCTCTGCCTATGCTGCTGGATCTTTCTGCAGCATTTGACTTGTTTGTCACCAGGCTAAAAGAAGTAACTTATCTTTCGGATAATGTTGCTCTCCGGATCACCTCCTTTCTGAGTGACGGTGGTGCAGGGTTTCCAGCAAGTATACAGAAGCTCCACCCATGCTTTTGGCTTATGGTGTGCCGCAGGGGGCATGTGTGTGACATTCTTTATATAATGTTTTCACGGTTCTCTTTTTCAACTAACCGGAAACAAATGGTGTTGTTTTGACCAATTACGAAGACAACACACAATGTGTCATCCCATTATCTGGTATGCATGTAGATGAGGAAAGAAACATCAACAAAGTGTATGATCTAATACAAACATGGATGATAGGAAATGGTTTAGAGCTTAACAAGGAAAACACAGAGTTGATGGTAGTAGGGACTGAGAATAAAATAAAAAAGGTTAGGTGTAGACTACAATCACTTTTCAGTCGCAGGGTGTGATATTGCGATGAAGAAGAATGTGAAAACATTAGGGATCATTCTAGATCAGAATCTGAATATGCGAGCTCAAGTAAGCAGCTTGTTCTCATCCTCGCCCTATTACATAAAGTTGTTAGCACAACTTCGGCCATACATCTCTCAAGCAAACTCTGAGACGGTAGCCAGTGCAATTGTGGGGTCAGAAATTGACTTCTGTAGTAGCCTATTAGGAAATATCGAAATCAAAATGTAATTGTCCACAAGTCTTTCAGAATAGTGCAGTAAGAGTCATTACTGGACTAAAAAGGAGAGATCGTGTTTCAGACGCTAGACACAATCTGCACTGGCTTCCAGTTGAAGCAAGGATTCACTATCGTGCATTACTGTTCACCCATACATGTTTTATGGGATCCAGGCAGCAATATCTGAGTGAGGTTCTGATTAATAAATCGAGTTTAAGGACCCTTAAGCCAAACAACACAAATCAGCTAAAGACGCCGGCCTGTAAATTAAGCAGGGCCATGAATTGGCATTTGTTATGGCTGCACCAAGGAAATGGAACGGTCTCGTGCCTGATCTAAGAGAACTGAGTTCAACAGTGATGTTCAGAAAAAGGGTAAAAACCTTGATATTGAGATAATGGCAGCTTTTTACGATACAGTTATCTTTGGGCCCTGTTCTGTTCTAAGTCATGCAGAGTGGCTTTTAATTTGATTTTCTTTCTTGTTGTCATGTCACTTGTTTTTCTGTGCGCACGTAAGCCTCAGGATCAATGGTGCACGTTATAAATATATTAAAGGAAAGGAAAGGAGTTATATCATGGTTCTATACTTCCATTGTAAATATGGCTTAATATTTTTGAAGAACCAGCTTGGTCCCTCAATCTGGAGTTACTTGACTAGGCAAGGTCCTTTTCAGCTGGCTACCTGGAAACCAGTTTCCAATATTGGCCAATTCCCTCGAGCTGAAGGGGCTTCGGTCTCCATCCTGCCTAGGAACCAGTCAGACACATGATTTCAGCTGTGTTTCTCTGCCTCCTTTCAGTTTTATGTAGAAAAACCATTCAATATATTCATCTCTACGTGTTCAATATAAATAAGCCCTCAATTCTGTGCGCATGCTATTTCATATCTTGACTCCTCCCCACATCTTGTGATTGAGGTGTGACTTCCACCAGTCCCATGACTGAAAAGGTGGGAGATAATTTCACTTATTATGCTATGAAGAAGCCATTGGCCCGGATTACAACATTGCTGATATACTGGTGGTAATTCTGCCAGGATACTGGCAAATGTTAATATTGTTACCGCTGTATTATGAGTGCCGGTAAAAATGGTAAATCCCCATTCCATGGAGTCCTATTGGACTCCATGGAATACCAACTCTTTTTTACAAGTAGGTTGGCAAAATTACTTTCAGCTCCCAGCTGGCGGTAATTCCGTCACTCCACTAGCAAACATCTAGTTGGCCGGTGTGGAAACGTGCCAGTGGGCTACATTCTGAGTCAGCCGGTTAGGTAAAAAAGTGCTGGTATTCATAGATACCGGTACTTTACCGCACCGGCCGACTACAGGTTTGCCAGTGGGGCACATGGGTTACCTCCAGATAAATGCTGGAGGTAAGCCAGGAACCCTATCAGCAAAGAAAAAGCCATCATTAACGGCACCAGCATTGCTGGTGCTGGTAATGACAGCAAATCCCCTCATGGAGTCCTAGTCTACTCCATGAATGGGGATTACCACTGTCCCTCCGGCACTCGTAATCTAGCAGCAATGGCTCCTTCGAAGTCCTCTCCTGCCACTTCCCAATCCCTCCGATGGACACAGTCACCTTCCATCTCATCTACAGACCACCCAAACACAACACCACCTTCATCTGAGACTCTTCCGACCTGGTTACGACCATGTCCCTCATGCACGCCAACATCTTTCTAGGCGACTTCAAGGTTTCATCTCCCAGGCAACAGGGCCACCAAACTGATGAAGGTAGCTCTCCTCTGTCTTCTCGAAACCCTCAGCCTCACATAGCACATGAAAGACCCAACACACGTGAAATGTAACATATTCAACCTAATCATCACTGTAGTGTCTTGCCTCCACTACAGCTCTCCTCTGCCCCTTCACTGGTCTGGCCACCTAGCCGTGCCTTTCAACATCCTGCATACCACTCTATTCAAGCACTCCCAGCAGAAACCCATCAGACAAACCTTCAGGTCCTTCAATAAATTCCCGGTGGAAGACCTAACGGAAGACCTTTACAACCTCCACCTTACAAGGACCGAAACCCCCAACTGAACTGTGACTCTCTACTGGAAGCACTCAACACCACTATTTCGGACTCCGTCGACCGACACGCACTTCTGAAACAATGCACCTGCAAACCAAAGCCATCAGCACCCCAGTACACTCAAGAACTCAACCTCAGCAAAAGAGCCATCAGAAAACAAGAGAAAATCTGGCACTGCTCAAGGACCAGATCAAATTTAGCGCTCCTCAAGGAACTATGAGCAACCTGCAGACTACTCATCAACACAGCCAAGGATTCCTACTATCAGAACACCATAGCAGAAGCTGACAACAAAAGCAGAGCCTTCTTCAAAGCGATCAAACACTGCGTCAACCTGCTACCAGCCCCTGCCATACCACACTCCATTGAAAAATCCACCGCCATCAACACCTTCATCGACAAAATCAGCAAGATTTGCCAGCGCATAGACACCAGCTCTGCATCCATAGACCCACCTCACGCCCCTCCTCACGATATCTCCACACCCTGGACAACTTTGAAGACACTCTAGACAGAGTACCTGGTAGAAACGCTGGCCTCCCTAAACGCCACATCATATCAACCTAGGTAACTACCGTCCCCATCACCCATCTTCCCTTCCAAGGTAAGATCATCGAGAAAGCGGTAGCTGCACAACTGCAGCAACACATGGATACCAATAATCTCCTCCATACCTACCAATCTGGGTTCAGACCCAGATGCAGCAATCATACAGGTGGAGAGAGCAATCATACAGGTGGTCGGTGACGCCCTCAATATCTTTGATGACGGCCACCTCTGCCTCCTGGGTCTACTCGACCTCGCGGCCATTTTCTACACCGCAGACCACCTTGCGCTTACAGACACCCTACATCGGTGCATGGGCATCAGCAACTTTGTCCTACGCTGTTTCAAGTCCTACCTCGCCAACTGCCAGCAGTTTGTTCAGATGGACTCCTCTAGATCGCCAATGCTACCCGTCACCTGTGGAGTTCCACATGGTTCCATCCTCGCCGCAGTGATCCTCAATTTATACATGGAGACGCTGGGAGTCCTCCTAGCCACACACAACATCCATATCCACCAATACGCCGGCATCATACATCATCAAGATCGACTCCATCAAGAACATCCAGAGGCTCCAAACCTGCCTCTCGGTGACATCTCTTGGATGTCCAGTGCATACTTGAAGCACAACCCCTCCAAGACCTAATTCCTACTCCTCACCAACAACACCAAACACCCATACATACAGACCTGGCTACCAACTATGAACTCTGATGGGTTCACACCTGAGCTCACCTCCTGCGTCAAGTCCCTCGGGTTCCACATTGACAAACACCTCTCCTTCAAGACACACATAGTTAAGAAAGCTCAGACAGCTTAGTATCAGCTCTTCCTCCTGCAAAAAGTCAAGCCCTTCCTCCCTCCAGACAGCTTTAGATCCACTGTTTAAGCACAGGTTCTAGCCTACCTGGATGGGGGCATTGCACTCCTCAAAGTCCTTCTGTCACCCTCCCTTGTGCCTCTAAGAAGTGTCCTACACGCGGCGCGGCTGCAAGCCTCATCAAGGGTCTACGCAGATACGACCACAACACGTAGGCCCTCATCAACCTTCACTGGCTCCCACTGCATGTACGAATCATCTTTAAGTCTTGCTGCATCATCTATAAGGCAGTCGCCCTCAAGTCACCCAGCTACCTTGCAGAGAAACTCAGCATCTCTGGCAGACAGCGCATCACCAGAAGCCAGGACACGTGCAGACAGAAATCCGCTGCTACAAAAATGAAAGGACCAGAAAACAAGCCTTCACTGCCTACGCCCCAAGACTATGAAACCTACTCCCCGTCAGCATGAGACTCATCGCCACGCTCCTACAATCAGAAAAGACCCCAAGACCCACCTCTTCAAGTAATCTCTCTGCCTCAACGCCCAGACCATCAAATGGCCCTTCGTGCCATCTGACTCGCTAAATGCCGCCTGCCCCTCTGCTCCCCGCCACCCGGCTCAGCCGAACCCCTCCTCTGTTCTCCTCTGTATCCCACCTTTCACTGTATATCTGTTCTGTTGTTGCCTCTGAAAGGCACTCTTGTTATGCATCTGTTTTGTTGTACACCTCTGTAAAGTGCTCTATTATGTATCTATATTGTTGTATATCTCTGTAAAGTGCTTGGTTGTTCGCGAAGCTTGGTCCATGCTCGCTCAATGAATACAATAATAATAATAATAAAATATCTAGGAGAAGTGACGACATGGAAGGTAAGGAGACTGGAGGTAGGAGGAGGTGTAAAAGCAGGAAAGATATAGAATAAGAGTAGTTTAGTCTGGTAGAGTCTGAATCAAATAGGGAATGTGTACGACACAATCCCAAATTCCAGTAGAACACTAACTGCTGGATAGATTAGGGACATCTAGGAAGTCCCTGAGGGAGCCTTAAATAGAAAAGATAATTCAGCCTTTATGTCCTCACTACCAGGACAAGATAGACTTCAGACAGTAGGGCTTAACCTACGATATCTACTAACCACGAGTCAGGGACAATATAAGGAGAGGGACGGCCCTTGGCCACAAAGATGTCAATAAAAACCCTTCAACCATCTCCGAGACTCAAAGTGATTCTTGTGCCATCTGTGACAGTGTTGAACATTATTTATGTTACTGATGTAGCATGTACTCTTCGTAGGTATGCATGTACCCAGAGATAGATTCCTTTTTCAATAGTTTTCAACAATGAAAACATGTTCAACTGTCAGATCCGCATTTCACTTAACATTCTCTGTAACCTTTTTTTTTACATCGGAGATTGACTGAGATTTGTCACACAATTTCACACTAAACACCTTATCTACCTATACCTTTGACTTGTTAATTTAACAAACTTCTAATTACCATTGGTCTATCATTTAGAATCAGTTTAGCTAATACATGCTTTCTCTACAAATAGGTATGTTGGTCGTCAACACTATTATATTGGTTAACTACTGTAAGGGTGCAGAAGAAGGACACCAAGGTGGCATATTTAGGGCTATAGACTTTTATTAGTAAAAATTAAAGCGAGAGAAATCCTACCTTTCCCTATTTCTAAGAGGGGTTTTCCTGCCTCAACTAAAAATTTAAGGATGTCAGGATATCTGCTCAAGTAAAAGTGTCCACAGTCATGTGACAAGAAAACCCTAATTCTCGTACTTACACTATAAAGTAATAAAGAAAGAAGCAGTGTGCTGATCCGAGGAGAATGCCACACAATGGGGGTCATTACGAGAATGGAGGTAGCTATGGCTCTATTTGTGGCATGGCTACCCCGATTCCGGGTACCGGGTTCCCTGAATGGGGAATTACCGGGACATTCCGACCTTGGAGGGCCCAGTATTTCCTCATTCAGGGAACCCGACCCCAGTACATCCCCATTCCCATTGAGCCCCCATAGGGCTCAATGGGAATGGGGAGGGTGCTAACAACAGGCCCGTTAATAACGGGCCGTTGTTAGCACCCTGGTCTGCTCGCAGGACCCGCTAAGGGTGCCTGGTAAAACCAGGCATCCTTAGTGGGTCCCGCAAGCAGTCTCGTAATGAGGCAGTAAGGGGTTAACGGCACCGGCACCATTAAACCCTTACTGCCTCACTCGTAATGACCCCCAATGTCTCTTTGGTGGGCCAGGAGAATGCCTCCGTTCTCCTGGTGTTCAGTCTCAAATTACCTGTTCATATGACATCCTTCCCCAGGTCACAAAGTTCCAAAATGACAGTTACTTCATAAGCCAGGAGAATGCCTCCCTTCCCCTGCCATTTGGTCGCAGTCTCAAATTAGCCTGGGAAAATGACTCCCTTTCCCAGGCTTGTTGGATCTTCCACCCGGTCCACGTTACCAGGAGAATGACTCCCTTCTCCTGGTAGTTATGACACAGTCTCCTGCAACCAGAGCGAATGACTACCTTCTCCTGGTCTTCTCCTCATTATTTTTTACGCTTGCAACACCCAAATCTGAGTGTTGTGGGGGTCTGCAACCCTGGTTTCTCTCTTCTTCTTTGGTTTGGCCCACTTGGTTCAATTCTCTGCCAAGTATTGCCACAAGGAAGATGACTCGTATTGTGCACTTGGTTTCGGTTCTCAGCCCTTGTTTCTCTTCTTTGGTTTGGCACACTTGTTTCACTTCCCTGCCAAATATTGCCACAAGGAAGATGACTTGTATAACTCAATTGGGTTGGGTCCTCGACCTTGGTTTCTGCTCCCTCTCTTCATGTCCTCTTGGCTGCCTCGCTTGCCAAGTATTTACACAATTAAAATAGTCATGCTCGTATACTCGGTACAGGGTTTGTGCCTCATGCACCTTTCGTTCCCTACTGGTCCCTGCGCCTCTCCCGTTACCTTGTGTGCACCTGTGATGCTGTTTCTTCCTCTGCTTCTCCTACTCAGAGTGTTGCACAGGCTTCTCTGCATCTCAGTTCCTTTGCTTTGCAGATCTCCTGCCTGGCCCTTGGAGTGACCAGTATGGACGCTGCTTCTTGCATTCACGTCACCGTATGCCAGCCTCCCGGTACCATCGGGACGCTGCCGTGTGAAGGAGTCCCATTGTGCTCTTGACTCTAGGAGCCAGCATGAGCCAAAGATTCTATTTAATGATGCTTAATTTTACAAAAACACTTCTGCATTTAAGTAGCAACGAAAGGCTTTCAGTTTTAAATTGCACCTCTCAACACAAAAATGCATTTGCTTTAAGGACATTTTACTTTGTACTCAATTTGGCAGAGAGACACAAGGGCACCATATTTAACACTGCACCTTTTTCATTGTAACATTAGCATTCCCCTATGCTCCCAGGCCCTTTTATTCCTGGATTTTACCATGGATACTCTATAGAGCCAATTTGCCAAAATTTTAGATCGCGTGGCTTATATTCAAATTTTGCCACATCTGAATAAACACATGATTCACAATAAATGGCAGTCAGGTTTCAGGCAGGGGCACGGTACGGAAACAGCGTTGCTTGATTTGAAATCAAGAATGTTACAGTCCATGGATAAAGGTCAAACTGCTCTGCCTATGCTGCTGGATCTTTCTGCAGCATTTGACTTGTTTGTCACCAGGCTAAAAGAAGTAACTTATCTTTCGGATAATGTTGCTCTCCGGATCACCTCCTTTCTGAGTGACGGTGGTGCAGGGTTTCCAGCAAGTATACAGAAGCTCCACCCATGCTTTTGGCTTATGGTGTGCCGCAGGGGGCATGTGTGTGACATTCTTTATATAATGTTTTCACGGTTCTCTTTTTCAACTAACCGGAAACAAATGGTGTTGTTTTGACCAATTACGAAGACAACACACAATGTGTCATCCCATTATCTGGTATGCATGTAGATGAGGAAAGAAACATCAACAAAGTGTATGATCTAATACAAACATGGATGATAGGAAATGGTTTAGAGCTTAACAAGGAAAACACAGAGTTGATGGTAGTAGGGACTGAGAATAAAATAAAAAAGGTTAGGTGTAGACTACAATCACTTTTCAGTCGCAGGGTGTGATATTGCGATGAAGAAGAATGTGAAAACATTAGGGATCATTCTAGATCAGAATCTGAATATGCGAGCTCAAGTAAGCAGCTTGTTCTCATCCTCGCCCTATTACATAAAGTTGTTAGCACAACTTCGGCCATACATCTCTCAAGCAAACTCTGAGACGGTAGCCAGTGCAATTGTGGGGTCAGAAATTGACTTCTGTAGTAGCCTATTAGGAAATATCGAAATCAAAATGTAATTGTCCACAAGTCTTTCAGAATAGTGCAGTAAGAGTCATTACTGGACTAAAAAGGAGAGATCGTGTTTCAGACGCTAGACACAATCTGCACTGGCTTCCAGTTGAAGCAAGGATTCACTATCGTGCATTACTGTTCACCCATACATGTTTTATGGGATCCAGGCAGCAATATCTGAGTGAGGTTCTGATTAATAAATCGAGTTTAAGGACCCTTAAGCCAAACAACACAAATCAGCTAAAGACGCCGGCCTGTAAATTAAGCAGGGCCATGAATTGGCATTTGTTATGGCTGCACCAAGGAAATGGAACGGTCTCGTGCCTGATCTAAGAGAACTGAGTTCAACAGTGATGTTCAGAAAAAGGGTAAAAACCTTGATATTGAGATAATGGCAGCTTTTTACGATACAGTTATCTTTGGGCCCTGTTCTGTTCTAAGTCATGCAGAGTGGCTTTTAATTTGATTTTCTTTCTTGTTGTCATGTCACTTGTTTTTCTGTGCGCACGTAAGCCTCAGGATCAATGGTGCACGTTATAAATATATTAAAGGAAAGGAAAGGAGTTATATCATGGTTCTATACTTCCATTGTAAATATGGCTTAATATTTTTGAAGAACCAGCTTGGTCCCTCAATCTGGAGTTACTTGACTAGGCAAGGTCCTTTTCAGCTGGCTACCTGGAAACCAGTTTCCAATATTGGCCAATTCCCTCGAGCTGAAGGGGCTTCGGTCTCCATCCTGCCTAGGAACCAGTCAGACACATGATTTCAGCTGTGTTTCTCTGCCTCCTTTCAGTTTTATGTAGAAAAACCATTCAATATATTCATCTCTACGTGTTCAATATAAATAAGCCCTCAATTCTGTGCGCATGCTATTTCATATCTTGACTCCTCCCCACATCTTGTGATTGAGGTGTGACTTCCACCAGTCCCATGACTGAAAAGGTGGGAGATAATTTCACTTATTATGCTATGAAGAAGCCATTGGCCCGGATTACAACATTGCTGATATACTGGTGGTAATTCTGCCAGGATACTGGCAAATGTTAATATTGTTACCGCTGTATTATGAGTGCCGGTAAAAATGGTAAATCCCCATTCCATGGAGTCCTATTGGACTCCATGGAATACCAACTCTTTTTTACAAGTAGGTTGGCAAAATTACTTTCAGCTCCCAGCTGGCGGTAATTCCGTCACTCCACTAGCAAACATCTAGTTGGCCGGTGTGGAAACGTGCCAGTGGGCTACATTCTGAGTCAGCCGGTTAGGTAAAAAAGTGCTGGTATTCATAGATACCGGTACTTTACCGCACCGGCCGACTACAGGTTTGCCAGTGGGGCACATGGGTTACCTCCAGATAAATGCTGGAGGTAAGCCAGGAACCCTATCAGCAAAGAAAAAGCCATCATTAACGGCACCAGCATTGCTGGTGCTGGTAATGACAGCAAATCCCCTCATGGAGTCCTAGTCTACTCCATGAATGGGGATTACCACTGTCCCTCCGGCACTCGTAATCTAGCAGCAATGGCTCCTTCGAAGTCCTCTCCTGCCACTTCCCAATCCCTCCGATGGACACAGTCACCTTCCATCTCATCTACAGACCACCCAAACACAACACCACCTTCATCTGAGACTCTTCCGACCTGGTTACGACCATGTCCCTCATGCACGCCAACATCTTTCTAGGCGACTTCAAGGTTTCATCTCCCAGGCAACAGGGCCACCAAACTGATGAAGGTAGCTCTCCTCTGTCTTCTCGAAACCCTCAGCCTCACATAGCACATGAAAGACCCAACACACGTGAAATGTAACATATTCAACCTAATCATCACTGTAGTGTCTTGCCTCCACTACAGCTCTCCTCTGCCCCTTCACTGGTCTGGCCACCTAGCCGTGCCTTTCAACATCCTGCATACCACTCTATTCAAGCACTCCCAGCAGAAACCCATCAGACAAACCTTCAGGTCCTTCAATAAATTCCCGGTGGAAGACCTAACGGAAGACCTTTACAACCTCCACCTTACAAGGACCGAAACCCCCAACTGAACTGTGACTCTCTACTGGAAGCACTCAACACCACTATTTCGGACTCCGTCGACCGACACGCACTTCTGAAACAATGCACCTGCAAACCAAAGCCATCAGCACCCCAGTACACTCAAGAACTCAACCTCAGCAAAAGAGCCATCAGAAAACAAGAGAAAATCTGGCACTGCTCAAGGACCAGATCAAATTTAGCGCTCCTCAAGGAACTATGAGCAACCTGCAGACTACTCATCAACACAGCCAAGGATTCCTACTATCAGAACACCATAGCAGAAGCTGACAACAAAAGCAGAGCCTTCTTCAAAGCGATCAAACACTGCGTCAACCTGCTACCAGCCCCTGCCATACCACACTCCATTGAAAAATCCACCGCCATCAACACCTTCATCGACAAAATCAGCAAGATTTGCCAGCGCATAGACACCAGCTCTGCATCCATAGACCCACCTCACGCCCCTCCTCACGATATCTCCACACCCTGGACAACTTTGAAGACACTCTAGACAGAGTACCTGGTAGAAACGCTGGCCTCCCTAAACGCCACATCATATCAACCTAGGTAACTACCGTCCCCATCACCCATCTTCCCTTCCAAGGTAAGATCATCGAGAAAGCGGTAGCTGCACAACTGCAGCAACACATGGATACCAATAATCTCCTCCATACCTACCAATCTGGGTTCAGACCCAGATGCAGCAATCATACAGGTGGAGAGAGCAATCATACAGGTGGTCGGTGACGCCCTCAATATCTTTGATGACGGCCACCTCTGCCTCCTGGGTCTACTCGACCTCGCGGCCATTTTCTACACCGCAGACCACCTTGCGCTTACAGACACCCTACATCGGTGCATGGGCATCAGCAACTTTGTCCTACGCTGTTTCAAGTCCTACCTCGCCAACTGCCAGCAGTTTGTTCAGATGGACTCCTCTAGATCGCCAATGCTACCCGTCACCTGTGGAGTTCCACATGGTTCCATCCTCGCCGCAGTGATCCTCAATTTATACATGGAGACGCTGGGAGTCCTCCTAGCCACACACAACATCCATATCCACCAATACGCCGGCATCATACATCATCAAGATCGACTCCATCAAGAACATCCAGAGGCTCCAAACCTGCCTCTCGGTGACATCTCTTGGATGTCCAGTGCATACTTGAAGCACAACCCCTCCAAGACCTAATTCCTACTCCTCACCAACAACACCAAACACCCATACATACAGACCTGGCTACCAACTATGAACTCTGATGGGTTCACACCTGAGCTCACCTCCTGCGTCAAGTCCCTCGGGTTCCACATTGACAAACACCTCTCCTTCAAGACACACATAGTTAAGAAAGCTCAGACAGCTTAGTATCAGCTCTTCCTCCTGCAAAAAGTCAAGCCCTTCCTCCCTCCAGACAGCTTTAGATCCACTGTTTAAGCACAGGTTCTAGCCTACCTGGATGGGGGCATTGCACTCCTCAAAGTCCTTCTGTCACCCTCCCTTGTGCCTCTAAGAAGTGTCCTACACGCGGCGCGGCTGCAAGCCTCATCAAGGGTCTACGCAGATACGACCACAACACGTAGGCCCTCATCAACCTTCACTGGCTCCCACTGCATGTACGAATCATCTTTAAGTCTTGCTGCATCATCTATAAGGCAGTCGCCCTCAAGTCACCCAGCTACCTTGCAGAGAAACTCAGCATCTCTGGCAGACAGCGCATCACCAGAAGCCAGGACACGTGCAGACAGAAATCCGCTGCTACAAAAATGAAAGGACCAGAAAACAAGCCTTCACTGCCTACGCCCCAAGACTATGAAACCTACTCCCCGTCAGCATGAGACTCATCGCCACGCTCCTACAATCAGAAAAGACCCCAAGACCCACCTCTTCAAGTAATCTCTCTGCCTCAACGCCCAGACCATCAAATGGCCCTTCGTGCCATCTGACTCGCTAAATGCCGCCTGCCCCTCTGCTCCCCGCCACCCGGCTCAGCCGAACCCCTCCTCTGTTCTCCTCTGTATCCCACCTTTCACTGTATATCTGTTCTGTTGTTGCCTCTGAAAGGCACTCTTGTTATGCATCTGTTTTGTTGTACACCTCTGTAAAGTGCTCTATTATGTATCTATATTGTTGTATATCTCTGTAAAGTGCTTGGTTGTTCGCGAAGCTTGGTCCATGCTCGCTCAATGAATACAATAATAATAATAATAAAATATCTAGGAGAAGTGACGACATGGAAGGTAAGGAGACTGGAGGTAGGAGGAGGTGTAAAAGCAGGAAAGATATAGAATAAGAGTAGTTTAGTCTGGTAGAGTCTGAATCAAATAGGGAATGTGTACGACACAATCCCAAATTCCAGTAGAACACTAACTGCTGGATAGATTAGGGACATCTAGGAAGTCCCTGAGGGAGCCTTAAATAGAAAAGATAATTCAGCCTTTATGTCCTCACTACCAGGACAAGATAGACTTCAGACAGTAGGGCTTAACCTACGATATCTACTAACCACGAGTCAGGGACAATATAAGGAGAGGGACGGCCCTTGGCCACAAAGATGTCAATAAAAACCCTTCAACCATCTCCGAGACTCAAAGTGATTCTTGTGCCATCTGTGACAGTGTTGAACATTATTTATGTTACTGATGTAGCATGTACTCTTCGTAGGTATGCATGTACCCAGAGATAGATTCCTTTTTCAATAGTTTTCAACAATGAAAACATGTTCAACTGTCAGATCCGCATTTCACTTAACATTCTCTGTAACCTTTTTTTTTACATCGGAGATTGACTGAGATTTGTCACACAATTTCACACTAAACACCTTATCTACCTATACCTTTGACTTGTTAATTTAACAAACTTCTAATTACCATTGGTCTATCATTTAGAATCAGTTTAGCTAATACATGCTTTCTCTACAAATAGGTATGTTGGTCGTCAACACTATTATATTGGTTAACTACTGTAAGGGTGCAGAAGAAGGACACCAAGGTGGCATATTTAGGGCTATAGACTTTTATTAGTAAAAATTAAAGCGAGAGAAATCCTACCTTTCCCTATTTCTAAGAGGGGTTTTCCTGCCTCAACTAAAAATTTAAGGATGTCAGGATATCTGCTCAAGTAAAAGTGTCCACAGTCATGTGACAAGAAAACCCTAATTCTCGTACTTAAACTATAAAGTAATAAAGAAAGAAGCAGTGTGCTGATCCGAGGAGAATGCCACACAATGGGGGTCATTACGAGAATGGAGGTAGCTATGGCTCTATTTGTGGCATGGCTACCCCGATTCCGGGTACCGGGTTCCCTGAATGGGGAATTACCGGGACATTCCGACCTTGGAGGGCCCAGTATTTCCTCATTCAGGGAACCCGACCCCAGTACATCCCCATTCCCATGTGAGCCCCCATAGGGCTCAATGGGAATGGGGAGGGTGCTAACAACAGGCCTGTTAATAACGGGCCGTTGTTAGCACCCTGGTCTGCTCGCAGGACCCGCTAAGGGTGCCTGGTAAAACCAGGCATCCTTAGTGGGTCCCGCAAGCAGTCTCGTAATGAGGCAGTAAGGGGTTAACGGCACCGGCACCATTAAACCCTTACTGCCTCACTCGTAATGACCCCCAATGTCTCTTTGGTGGGCCAGGAGAATGCCTCCGTTCTCCTGGTGTTCAGTCTCAAATTACCTGTTCATATGACATCCTTCCCCAGGTCACAAAGTTCCAAAATGACAGTTACTTCATAAGCCAGGAGAATGCCTCCCTTCCCCTGCCATTTGGTCGCAGTCTCAAATTAGCCTGGGAAAATGACTCCCTTTCCCAGGCTTGTTGGATCTTCCACCCGGTCCACGTTACCAGGAGAATGACTCCCTTCTCCTGGTAGTTATGACACAGTCTCCTGCAACCAGAGCGAATGACTACCTTCTCCTGGTCTTCTCCTCATTATTTTTTACGCTTGCAACACCCAAATCTGAGTGTTGTGGGGGTCTGCAACCCTGGTTTCTCTCTTCTTCTTTGGTTTGGCCCACTTGGTTCAATTCTCTGCAAGTATTGCCACAAGGAAGATGACTCGTATTGTGCACTTGGTTTCGGTTCTCAGCCCTTGTTTCTCTTCTTTGGTTTGGCACACTTGTTTCACTTCCCTGCCAAATATTGCCACAAGGAAGATGACTTGTATAACTCAATTGGGTTGGGTCCTCGACCTTGGTTTCTGCTCCCTCTCTTCATGTCCTCTTGGCTGCCTCGCTTGCCAAGTATTTACACAATTAAAATAGTCATGCTCGTATACTCGGTACAGGGTTTGTGCCTCATGCACCTTTCGTTCCCTACTGGTCCCTGCGCCTCTCCCGTTACCTTGTGTGCACCTGTGATGCTGTTTCTTCCTCTGCTTCTCCTACTCAGAGTGTTGCACAGGCTTCTCTGCATCTCAGTTCCTTTGCTTTGCAGATCTCCTGCCTGGCCCTTGGAGTGACCAGTATGGACGCTGCTTCTTGCATTCACGTCACCGTATGCCAGCCTCCCGGTACCATCGGGACGCTGCCGTGTGAAGGAGTCCCATTGTGCTCTTGACTCTAGGAGCCAGCATGAGCCAAAGATTCTATTTAATGATGCTTAATTTTACAAAAACACTTCTGCATTTAAGTAGCAACGAAAGGCTTTCAGTTTTAAATTGCACCTCTCAACACAAAAATGCATTTGCTTTAAGGACATTTTACTTTGTACTCAATTTGGCAGAGAGACACAAGGGCACCATATTTAACACTGCACCTTTTTCATTGTAACATTAGCATTCCCCTATGCTCCCAGGCCCTTTTATTCCTGGATTTTACCATGGATACTCTATAGAGCCAATTTGCCAAAATTTTAGATCGCGTGGCTTATATTCAAATTTTGCCACATCTGAATAAACACATGATTCAGAATAAATGGCAGTCAGGTTTCAGGCAGGGGCACGGTACGGAAACAGCGTTGCTTGATTTGAAATCAAGAATGTTACAGTCCATGGATAAAGGTCAAACTGCTCTGCCTATGCTGCTGGATCTTTCTGCAGCATTTGACTTGTTTGTCACCAGGCTAAAAGAAGTAACTTATCTTTCGGATAATGTTGCTCTCCGGATCACCTCCTTTCTGAGTGACGGTGGTGTAGGGTTTCCAGCAAGTATACAGAAGCTCCACCCGTGCTTTTGGCTTATGGTGTGCCGCAGGGGGCATGTGTGTGACATTCTTTATATAATGTTTTCACGGTTCTCTTTTTCAACTAACCGGAAACAAATGGTGTTGTTTTGGCCAATTACGAAGACAACACACAATGTGTCATCCCATTATCTGGTATGCATGTAGATGAGGAAAGAAACATCAACAAAGTGTATGATCTAATACAAACATGGGTGATAGGAAATGGTTTAGAGCTTAACAAGGAAAACACAGAGTTGATGGTAGTAGGGACTGAGAATAAAATAAAAAAGGTTAGGTGTAGACTACAATCACTTTTCAGTCGCAGGGTGTGATATTGCGATGAAGAAGAATGTGAAAACATTAGGGATCATTCTAGATCAGAATCTGAATATGCGAGCTCAAGTAAGCAGCTTGTTCTCATCCTCGCCCTATTACATAAAGTTGTTAGCACAACTTCGGCCATACATCTCTCAAGCAAACTCTGAGACGGTAGCCAGTGCAATTGTGGGGTCAGAAATTGACTTCTGTAGTAGCCTATTAGGAAATATCGAAATCAAAATGTAATTGTCCACAAGTCTTTCAGAATAGTGCAGTAAGAGTCATTACTGGACTAAAAAGGAGAGATCGTGTTTCAGACGCTAGACACAATCTGCACTGGCTTCCAGTTGAAGCAAGGATTCACTATCGTGCATTACTGTTCACCCATACATGTTTTATGGGATCCAGGCAGCAATATCTGAGTGAGGTTCTGATTAATAAATCGAGTTTAAGGACCCTTAAGCCAAACAACACAAATCAGCTAAAGACGCCGGCCTGTAAATTAAGCAGGGCCATGAATTGGCATTTGTTATGGCTGCACCAAGGAAATGGAACGGTCTCGTGCCTGATCTAAGAGAACTGAGTTCAACAGTGATGTTCAGAAAAAGGGTAAAAACCTTGATATTGAGATAATGGCAGCTTTTTACGATACAGTTATCTTTGGGCCCTGTTCTGTTCTAAGTCATGCAGAGTGGCTTTTAATTTGATTTTCTTTCTTGTTGTCATGTCACTTGTTTTTCTGTGCGCACGTAAGCCTCAGGATCAATGGTGCACGTTATAAATATATTAAAGGAAAGGAAAGGAGTTATATCATGGTTCTATACTTCCATTGTAAATATGGCTTAATATTTTTGAAGAACCAGCTTGGTCCCTCAATCTGGAGTTACTTGACTAGGCAAGGTCCTTTTCAGCTGGCTACCTGGAAACCAGTTTCCAATATTGGCCAATTCCCTCGAGCTGAAGGGGCTTCGGTCTCCATCCTGCCTAGGAACCAGTCAGACACATGATTTCAGCTGTGTTTCTCTGCCTCCTTTCAGTTTTATGTAGAAAAACCATTCAATATATTCATCTCTACGTGTTCAATATAAATAAGCCCTCAATTCTGTGCGCATGCTATTTTATATCTTGACTCCTCCCCACATCTTGTGATTGAGGTGTGACTTCCACCAGTCCCATGACTGAAAAGGTGGGAGATAATTTCACTTATTATGCTATGAAGAAGCCATTGGCCCCCATTACAACATTGCTGATATACTGGTGGTAATTCTGCCAGGATACTGGCAAATGTTAATATTGTTACCGCTGTATTATGAGTGCCGGTAAAAATGGTAAATCCCCATTCCATGGAGTCCTATTGGACTCCATGGAATACCAACTCTTTTTTACAAGTAGGTTGGCAAAATTACTTTCAGCTCCCAGCTGGCGGTAATTCCGTCACTCCACTAGCAAACATCTAGTTGGCCGGTGTGGAAACGTGCCAGTGGGCTACATTCTGAGTCAGCCGGTTAGGTAAAAAAGTGCTGGTATTCATAGATACCGGTACTTTACCGCACCGGCCGACTACAGGTTTGCCAGTGGGGCACATGGGTTACCTCCAGATAAATGCTGGAGGTAAGCCAGGAACCCTATCAGCAAAGAAAAAGCCATCATTAACGGCACCAGCATTGCTGGTGCTGGTAATGACAGCAAATCCCCTCATGGAGTCCTAGTCTACTCCATGAATGGGGATTACCACTGTCCCTCCGGCACTCGTAATCTAGCAGCAATGGCTCCTTCGAAGTCCTCTCCTGCCACTTCCCAATCCCTCCGATGGACACAGTCACCTTCCATCTCATCTACAGACCACCCAAACACAACACCACCTTCATCTGAGACTCTTCCGACCTGGTTACGACCATGTCCCTCATGCACGCCAACATCTTTCTAGGCGACTTCAAGGTTTCATCTCCCAGGCAACAGGGCCACCAAACTGATGAAGGTAGCTCTCCTCTGTCTTCTCGAAACCCTCAGCCTCACATAGCACATGAAAGACCCAACACACGTGAAATGTAACATATTCAACCTAATCATCACTGTAGTGTCTTGCCTCCACTACAGCTCTCCTCTGCCCCTTCACTGGTCTGGCCACCTAGCCGTGCCTTTCAACATCCTGCATACCACTCTATTCAAGCACTCCCAGCAGAAACCCATCAGACAAACCTTCAGGTCCTTCAATAAATTCCCGGTGGAAGACCTAACGGAAGACCTTTACAACCTCCACCTTACAAGGACCGAAACCCCCAACTGAACTGTGACTCTCTACTGGAAGCACTCAACACCACTATTTCGGACTCCGTCGACCGACACGCACTTCTGAAACAATGCACCTGCAAACCAAAGCCATCAGCACCCCAGTACACTCAAGAACTCAACCTCAGCAAAAGAGCCATCAGAAAACAAGAGAAAATCTGGCACTGCTCAAGGACCAGATCAAATTTAGCGCTCCTCAAGGAACTATGAGCAACCTGCAGACTACTCATTACACAGCCAAGGATTCCTACTATCAGAACACCATAGCAGAAGCTGACAACAAAAGCAGAGCCTTCTTCAAAGCGATCAAACACTGCGTCAACCTGCTACCAGCCCCTGCCATACCACACTCCATTGAAAAATCCACCGCCATCAACACCTTCATCGACAAAATCAGCAAGATTTGCCAGCGCATAGACACCAGCTCTGCATCCATAGACCCACCTCACGCCCCTCCTCACGATATCTCCACACCCTGGACAACTTTGAAGACACTCTAGACAGAGTACCTGGTAGAAACGCTGGCCTCCCTAAACGCCACATCATATCAACCTAGGTAACTACCGTCCCCATCACCCATCTTCCCTTCCAAGGTAAGATCATCGAGAAAGTGGTAGCTGCACAACTGCAGCAACACATGGATACCAATAATCTCCTCCATACCTACCAATCTGGGTTCAGACCCAGATGCAGCAATCATACAGGTGGAGAGAGCAATCATACAGGTGGTCGGTGACGCCCTCAATATCTTTGATGACGGCCACCTCTGCCTCCTGGGTCTACTCGACCTCGCGGCCATTTTCTACACCGCAGACCACCTTGCGCTTACAGACACCCTACATCGGTGCATGGGCATCAGCAACTTTGTCCTACGCTGTTTCAAGTCCTACCTCGCCAACTGCCAGCAGTTTGTTCAGATGGACTCCTCTAGATCGCCAATGCTACCCGTCACCTGTGGAGTTCCACATGGTTCCATCCTCGCCGCAGTGATCCTCAATTTATACATGGAGACGCTGGGAGTCCTCCTAGCCACACACAACATCCATATCCACCAATACGCCGGCATCATACATCATCAAGATCGACTCCATCAAGAACATCCAGAGGCTCCAAACCTGCCTCTCGGTGACATCTCTTGGATGTCCAGTGCATACTTGAAGCACAACCCCTCCAAGACCTAATTCCTACTCCTCACCAACAACACCAAACACCCATACATACAGACCTGGCTACCAACTATGAACTCTGATGGGTTCACACCTGAGCTCACCTCCTGCGTCAAGTCCCTCGGGTTCCACATTGACAAACACCTCTCCTTCAAGACACACATAGTTAAGAAAGCTCAGACAGCTTAGTATCAGCTCTTCCTCCTGCAAAAAGTCAAGCCCTTCCTCCCTCCAGACAGCTTTAGATCCACTGTTTAAGCACAGGTTCTAGCCTACCTGGATGGGGGCATTGCACTCCTCAAAGTCCTTCTGTCACCCTCCCTTGTGCCTCTAAGAAGTGTCCTACACGCGGCGCGGCTGCAAGCCTCATCAAGGGTCTACGCAGATACGACCACAACACGTAGGCCCTCATCAACCTTCACTGGCTCCCACTGCATGTACGAATCATCTTTAAGTCTTGCTGCATCATCTATAAGGCAGTCGCCCTCAAGTCACCCAGCTACCTTGCAGAGAAACTCAGCATCTCTGGCAGACAGCGCATCACCAGAAGCCAGGACACGTGCAGACAGAAATCCGCTGCTACAAAAATGAAAGGACCAGAAAACAAGCCTTCACTGCCTACGCCCCAAGACTATGAAACCTACTCCCCGTCAGCATGAGACTCATCGCCACGCTCCTACAATCAGAAAAGACCCCAAGACCCACCTCTTCAAGTAATCTCTCTGCCTCAACGCCCAGACCATCAAATGGCCCTTCGTGCCATCTGACTCGCTAAATGCCGCCTGCCCCTCTGCTCCCCGCCACCCGGCTCAGCCGAACCCCTCCTCTGTTCTCCTCTGTATCCCACCTTTCACTGTATATCTGTTCTGTTGTTGCCTCTGAAAGGCACTCTTGTTATGCATCTGTTTTGTTGTACACCTCTGTAAAGTGCTCTATTATGTATCTATATTGTTGTATATCTCTGTAAAGTGCTTGGTTGTTCGCGAAGCTTGGTCCATGCTCGCTCAATGAATACAATAATAATAATAATAAAATATCTAGGAGAAGTGACGACATGGAAGGTAAGGAGACTGGAGGTAGGAGGAGGTGTAAAAGCAGGAAAGATATAGAATAAGAGTAGTTTAGTCTGGTAGAGTCTGAATCAAATAGGGAATGTGTACGACACAATCCCAAATTCCAGTAGAACACTAACTGCTGGATAGATTAGGGACATCTAGGAAGTCCCTGAGGGAGCCTTAAATAGAAAAGATAATTCAGCCTTTATGTCCTCACTACCAGGACAAGATAGACTTCAGACAGTAGGGCTTAACCTACGATATCTACTAACCACGAGTCAGGGACAATATAAGGAGAGGGACGGCCCTTGGCCACAAAGATGTCAATAAAAACCCTTCAACCATCTCCGAGACTCAAAGTGATTCTTGTGCCATCTGTGACAGTGTTGAACATTATTTATGTTACTGATGTAGCATGTACTCTTCGTAGGTATGCATGTACCCAGAGATAGATTCCTTTTTCAATAGTTTTCAACAATGAAAACATGTTCAACTGTCAGATCCGCATTTCACTTAACATTCTCTGTAACCTTTTTTTTTACATCGGAGATTGACTGAGATTTGTCACACAATTTCACACTAAACACCTTATCTACCTATACCTTTGACTTGTTAATTTAACAAACTTCTAATTACCATTGGTCTATCATTTAGAATCAGTTTAGCTAATACATGCTTTCTCTACAAATAGGTATGTTGGTCGTCAACACTATTATATTGGTTAACTACTGTAAGGGTGCAGAAGAAGGACACCAAGGTGGCATATTTAGGGCTATAGACTTTTATTAGTAAAAATTAAAGCGAGAGAAATCCTACCTTTCCCTATTTCTAAGAGGGGTTTTCCTGCCTCAACTAAAAATTTAAGGATGTCAGGATATCTGCTCAAGTAAAAGTGTCCACAGTCATGTGACAAGAAAACCCTAATTCTCGTACTTAAACTATAAAGTAATAAAGAAAGAAGCAGTGTGCTGATCCGAGGAGAATGCCACACAATGGGGGTCATAACGAGAATGGAGGTAGCTATGGCTCTATTTGTGGCATGGCTACCCCGATTCCGGGTACCGGGTTCCCTGAATGGGGAATTACCGGGACATTCCGACCTTGGAGGGCCCAGTATTTCCTCATTCAGGGAACCCGACCCCAGTACATCCCCATTCCCATGTGAGCCCCCATAGGGCTCAATGGGAATGGGGAGGGTGCTAACAACAGGCCTGTTAATAACGGGCCGTTGTTAGCACCCTGGTCTGCTCGCAGGACCCGCTAAGGGTGCCTGGTAAAACCAGGCATCCTTAGTGGGTCCCGCAAGCAGTCTCGTAATGAGGCAGTAAGGGGTTAACGGCACCGGCACCATTAAACCCTTACTGCCTCACTCGTAATGACCCCCAATGTCTCTTTGGTGGGCCAGGAGAATGCCTCCGTTCTCCTGGTGTTCAGTCTCAAATTACCTGTTCATATGACATCCTTCCCCAGGTCACAAAGTTCCAAAATGACAGTTACTTCATAAGCCAGGAGAATGCCTCCCTTCCCCTGCCATTTGGTCGCAGTCTCAAATTAGCCTGGGAAAATGACTCCCTTTCCCAGGCTTGTTGGATCTTCCACCCGGTCCACGTTACCAGGAGAATGACTCCCTTCTCCTGGTAGTTATGACACAGTCTCCTGCAACCAGAGCGAATGACTACCTTCTCCTGGTCTTCTCCTCATTATTTTTTACGCTTGCAACACCCAAATCTGAGTGTTGTGGGGGTCTGCAACCCTGGTTTCTCTCTTCTTCTTTGGTTTGGCCCACTTGGTTCAATTCTCTGCCAAGTATTGCCACAAGGAAGATGACTCGTATTGTGCACTTGGTTTCGGTTCTCAGCCCTTGTTTCTCTTCTTTGGTTTGGCACACTTGTTTCACTTCCCTGCCAAATATTGCCACAAGGAAGATGACTTGTATAACTCAATTGGGTTGGGTCCTCGACCTTGGTTTCTGCTCCCTCTCTTCATGTCCTCTTGGCTGCCTCGCTTGCCAAGTATTTACACAATTAAAATAGTCATGCTCGTATACTCGGTACAGGGTTTGTGCCTCATGCACCTTTCGTTCCCTACTGGTCCCTGCGCCTCTCCCGTTACCTTGTGTGCACCTGTGATGCTGTTTCTTCCTCTGCTTCTCCTACTCAGAGTGTTGCACAGGCTTCTCTGCATCTCAGTTCCTTTGCTTTGCAGATCTCCTGCCTGGCCCTTGGAGTGACCAGTATGGACGCTGCTTCTTGCATTCACGTCACCGTATGCCAGCCTCCCGGTACCATCGGGACGCTGCCGTGTGAAGGAGTCCCATTGTGCTCTTGACTCTAGGAGCCAGCATGAGCCAAAGATTCTATTTAATGATGCTTAATTTTACAAAAACACTTCTGCATTTAAGTAGCAACGAAAGGCTTTCAGTTTTAAATTGCACCTCTCAACACAAAAATGCATTTGCTTTAAGGACATTTTACTTTGTACTCAATTTGGCAGAGAGACACAAGGGCACCATATTTAACACTGCACCTTTTTCATTGTAACATTAGCATTCCCCTATGCTCCCAGGCCCTTTTATTCCTGGATTTTACCATGGATACTCTATAGAGCCAATTTGCCAAAATTTTAGATCGCGTGGCTTATATTCAAATTTTGCCACATCTGAATAAACACATGATTCAGAATAAATGGCAGTCAGGTTTCAGGCAGGGGCACGGTACGGAAACAGTGTTGCTTGATTTGAAATCAAGAATGTTACAGTCCATGGATAAAGGTCAAACTGCTCTGCCTATGCTGCTGGATCTTTCTGCAGCATTTGACTTGTTTGTCACCAGGCTAAAAGAAGTAACTTATCTTTCGGATAATGTTGCTCTCCGGATCACCTCCTTTCTGAGTGACGGTGGTGTAGGGTTTCCAGCAAGTATACAGAAGCTCCACCCGTGCTTTTGGCTTATGGTGTGCCGCAGGGGGCATGTGTGTGACATTCTTTATATAATGTTTTCACGGTTCTCTTTTTCAACTAACCGGAAACAAATGGTGTTGTTTTGGCCAATTACGAAGACAACACACAATGTGTCATCCCATTATCTGGTATGCATGTAGATGAGGAAAGAAACATCAACAAAGTGTATGATCTAATACAAACATGGATGATAGGAAATGGTTTAGAGCTTAACAAGGAAAACACAGAGTTGATGGTAGTAGGGACTGAGAATAAAATAAAAAAGGTTAGGTGTAGACTACAATCACTTTTCAGTCGCAGGGTGTGATATTGCGATGAAGAAGAATGTGAAAACATTAGGGATCATTCTAGATCAGAATCTGAATATGCGAGCTCAAGTAAGCAGCTTGTTCTCATCCTCGCCCTATTACATAAAGTTGTTAGCACAACTTCGGCCATACATCTCTCAAGCAAACTCTGAGACGGTAGCCAGTGCAATTGTGGGGTCAGAAATTGACTTCTGTAGTAGCCTATTAGGAAATATCGAAATCAAAATGTAATTGTCCACAAGTCTTTCAGAATAGTGCAGTAAGAGTCATTACTGGACTAAAAAGGAGAGATCGTGTTTCAGACGCTAGACACAATCTGCACTGGCTTCCAGTTGAAGCAAGGATTCACTATCGTGCATTACTGTTCACCCATACATGTTTTATGGGATCCAGGCAGCAATATCTGAGTGAGGTTCTGATTAATAAATCGAGTTTAAGGACCCTTAAGCCAAACAACACAAATCAGCTAAAGACGCCGGCCTGTAAATTAAGCAGGGCCATGAATTGGCATTTGTTATGGCTGCACCAAGGAAATGGAACGGTCTCGTGCCTGATCTAAGAGAACTGAGTTCAACAGTGATGTTCAGAAAAAGGGTAAAAACCTTGATATTGAGATAATGGCAGCTTTTTACGATACAGTTATCTTTGGGCCCTGTTCTGTTCTAAGTCATGCAGAGTGGCTTTTAATTTGATTTTCTTTCTTGTTGTCATGTCACTTGTTTTTCTGTGCGCACGTAAGCCTCAGGATCAATGGTGCACGTTATAAATATATTAAAGGAAAGGAAAGGAGTTATATCATGGTTCTATACTTCCATTGTAAATATGGCTTAATATTTTTGAAGAACCAGCTTGGTCCCTCAATCTGGAGTTACTTGACTAGGCAAGGTCCTTTTCAGCTGGCTACCTGGAAACCAGTTTCCAATATTGGCCAATTCCCTCGAGCTGAAGGGGCTTCGGTCTCCATCCTGCCTAGGAACCAGTCAGACACATGATTTCAGCTGTGTTTCTCTGCCTCCTTTCAGTTTTATGTAGAAAAACCATTCAATATATTCATCTCTACGTGTTCAATATAAATAAGCCCTCAATTCTGTGCGCATGCTATTTTATATCTTGACTCCTCCCCACATCTTGTGATTGAGGTGTGACTTCCACCAGTCCCATGACTGAAAAGGTGGGAGATAATTTCACTTATTATGCTATGAAGAAGCCATTGGCCCCCATTACAACATTGCTGATATACTGGTGGTAATTCTGCCAGGATACTGGCAAATGTTAATATTGTTACCGCTGTATTATGAGTGCCGGTAAAAATGGTAAATCCCCATTCCATGGAGTCCTATTGGACTCCATGGAGGGTTTTGCCAGTATTACCGGCACCAGTAATACCAACTCTTTTTTACAAGTAGGTTGGCAAAATTACTTTCAGCTCCCAGCTGGCGGTAATTCTGTCACTCCACTAGCAAACATCTAGTTGGCCGGTGTGGAAACGTGCCAGTGGGCTACATTCTGAGTCAGCCGGTTAGGTAAAAAAGTGCTGGTATTCATAGATACCGGTACTTTACCGCACCGGCCGACTACAGGTTTGCCAGTGGGGCACATGGGTTACCTCCAGATAAATGCTGGAGGTAAGCCAGGAACCCTATCAGCAAAGAAAAAGCCATCATTAACGGCACCAGCATTGCTGGTGCTGGTAATGACAGCAAATCCCCTCATGGAGTCCTAGTCTACTCCATGAATGGGGATTACCACTGTCCCTCCGGCACTCGTAATCTAGCAGCAATGGCTCCTTCGAAGTCCTCTCCTGCCACTTCCCAATCCCTCCGATGGACACAGTCACCTTCCATCTCATCTACAGACCACCCAAACACAACACCACCTTCATCTGAGACTCTTCCGACCTGGTTACGACCATGTCCCTCATGCACGCCAACATCTTTCTAGGCGACTTCAAGGTTTCATCTCCCAGGCAACAGGGCCACCAAACTGATGAAGGTAGCTCTCCTCTGTCTTCTCGAAACCCACAGCCTCACATAGCACATGAAAGACCCAACACACGTGAAATGTAACATATTCAACCTAATCATCACTGTAGTGTCTTGCCTCCACTACAGCTCTCCTCTGCCCCTTCACTGGTCTGGCCCCCTAGCCGTGCCTTTCAACATCCTGCATACCACTCTATTCAAGCACTCCCAGCAGAAACCCATCAGACAAACCTTCAGGTCCTTCAATAAATTCCCGGTGGAAGACCTAACGGAAGACCTTTACAACCTCCACCTTACAAGGACCGAAACCCCCAACTGAACTGTGACTCTCTACTGGAAGCACTCAACACCACTATTTCGGACTCCGTCGACCGACACGCACTTCTGAAACAATGCACCTGCAAACCAAAGCCATCAGCACCCCAGTACACTCAAGAACTCAACCTCAGCAAAAGAGCCATCAGAAAACAAGAGAAAATCTGGCACTGCTCAAGGACCAGATCAAATTTAGCGCTCCTCAAGGAACTATGAGCAACCTGCAGACTACTCATCAACACAGCCAAGGATTCCTACTATCAGAACACCATAGCAGAAGCTGACAACAAAAGCAGAGCCTTCTTCAAAGCGATCAAACACTGCGTCAACCTGCTACCAGCCCCTGCCATACCACACTCCATTGAAAAATCCACCGCCATCAACACCTTCATCGACAAAATCAGCAAGATTTGCCAGCGCATAGACACCAGCTCTGCATCCATAGACCCACCTCACGCCCCTCCTCACGATATCTCCACACCCTGGACAACTTTGAAGACACTCTAGACAGAGTACCTGGTAGAAACGCTGGCCTCCCTAAACGCCACATCATATCAACCTAGGTAACTACCGTCCCCATCACCCATCTTCCCTTCCAAGGTAAGATCATCGAGAAAGCGGTAGCTGCACAACTGCAGCAACACATGGATACCAATAATCTCCTCCATACCTACCAATCTGGGTTCAGACCCAGATGCAGCAATCATACAGGTGGAGAGAGCAATCATACAGGTGGTCGGTGACGCCCTCAATATCTTTGATGACGGCCACCTCTGCCTCCTGGGTCTACTCGACCTCGCGGCCATTTTCTACACCGCAGACCACCTTGCGCTTACAGACACCCTACATCGGTGCATGGGCATCAGCAACTTTGTCCTACGCTGTTTCAAGTCCTACCTCGCCAACTGCCAGCAGTTTGTTCAGATGGACTCCTCTAGATCGCCAATGCTACCCGTCACCTGTGGAGTTCCACATGGTTCCATCCTCGCCGCAGTGATCCTCAATTTATACATGGAGACGCTGGGAGTCCTCCTAGCCACACACAACATCCATATCCACCAATACGCCGGCATCATACATCATCAAGATCGACTCCATCAAGAACATCCAGAGGCTCCAAACCTGCCTCTCGGTGACATCTCTTGGATGTCCAGTGCATACTTGAAGCACAACCCCTCCAAGACCTAATTCCTACTCCTCACCAACAACACCAAACACCCATACATACAGACCTGGCTACCAACTATGAACTCTGATGGGTTCTCACCTGAGCTCACCTCCTGCGTCAAGTCCCTCGGGTTCCACATTGACAAACACCTCTCCTTCAAGACACACATAGTTAAGAAAGCTCAGACAGCTTAGTATCAGCTCTTCCTCCTGCAAAAAGTCAAGCCCTTCCTCCCTCCAGACAGCTTTAGATCCACTGTTTAAGCACAGGTTCTAGCCTACCTGGATGGGGGCATTGCACTCCTCAAAGTCCTTCTGTCACCCTCCCTTGTGCCTCTAAGAAGTGTCCTACACGCGGCGCGGCTGCACACCTCATCAAGGGTCTACGCAGATACGACCACAACACGTAGGCCCTCATCAACCTTCACTGGCTCCCACTGCATGTACGAATCATCTTTAAGTCTTGCTGCATCATCTATAAGGCAGTCGCCCTCAAGTCACCCAGCTACCTTGCAGAGAAACTCAGCATCTCTGGCAGACAGCGCATCACCAGAAGCCAGGACACGTGCAGACAGAAATCCGCTGCTACAAAAATGAAAGGACCAGAAAACAAGCCTTCACTGCCTACGCCCCAAGACTATGAAACCTACTCCCCGTCAGCATGAGACTCATCGCCACGCTCCTACAATCAGAAAAGACCCCAAGACCCACCTCTTCAAGTAATCTCTCTGCCTCAACGCCCTGACCATCAAATGGCCCTTCGTGCCATCTGACTCGCTAAATGCCGCCTGCCCCTCTGCTCCCCGCCACCCGGCTCAGCCGAACCCCTCCTCTGTGCTCCTCTGTATCCCACCTTTCACTGTATATCTGTTCTGTTGTTGCCTCTGAAAGGCACTCTTGTTATGCATATGTTTTGTTGTACACCTCTGTAAAGTGCTCTATTATGTATCTATATTGTTGTATATCTCTGTAAAGTGCTTGGTTGTTCGCGAAGCTTGGTCCATGCTCGCTCAATGAATACAATAATAATAATAATAAAATATCTAGGAGAAGTGACGACATGGAAGGTAAGGAGACTGGAGGTAGGAGGAGGTGTAAAAGCAGGAAAGATATAGAATAAGAGTAGTTTAGTCTGGTAGAGTCTGAATCAAATAGGGAATGTGTACGACACAATCCCAAATTCCAGTAGAACACTAACTGCTGGATAGATTAGGGACATCTAGGAAGTCCCTGAGGGAGCCTTAAATAGAAAAGATAATTCAGCCTTTATGTCCTCACTACCAGGACAAGATAGACTTCAGACAGTAGGGCTTAACCTACGATATCTACTAACCACGAGTCAGGGACAATATAAGGAGAGGGACGGCCCTTGGCCACAAAGATGTCAATAAAAACCCTTCAACCATCTCCGAGACTCAAAGTGATTCTTGTGCCATCTGTGACAGTGTTGAACATTATTTATGTTACTGATGTAGCATGTACTCTTCGTAGGTATGCATGTACCCAGAGATAGATTCCTTTTTCAATAGTTTTCAACAATGAAAACATGTTCAACTGTCAGATCCGCATTTCACTTAACATTCTCTGTAACCTTTTTTTTTTACATCGGAGATTGACTGAGATTTGTCACACAATTTCACACTAAACACCTTATCTACCTATACCTTTGACTTGTTAATTTAACAAACTTCTAATTACCATTGGTCTATCATTTAGAATCAGTTTAGCTAATACATGCTTTCTCTACAAATAGGTATGTTGGTCGTCAACACTATTATATTGGTTAACTACTGTAAGGGTGCAGAAGAAGGACACCAAGGTGGCATATTTAGGGCTATAGACTTTTATTAGTAAAAATTAAAGCGAGAGAAATCCTATCTTTCCCTATTTTTAAGAGGGGTTTTCCTGCCTCAACTAAAAATTTAAGGATGTCAGGATATCTGCTCAAGTAAAAGTGTCCACAGTCATGTGACAAGAAAACCCTAATTCTCGTACTTAAACTATAAAGTAATAAAGAAAGAAGCAGTGTGCTGATCCGAGGAGAATGCCACACAATGGGGGTCATTACGAGAATGGAGGTAGCTATGGCTCTATTTGTGGCATGGCTACCCCGATTCCGGGTACCGGGTTCCCTGAATGGGGAATTACCGGGACATTCCGACCTTGGAGGGCCCAGTATTTCCTCATTCAGGGAACCCGACCCCAGTACATCCCCATTCCCATGTGAGCCCCCATAGGGCTCAATGGGAATGGGGAGGGTGCTAACAACAGGCCCGTTAATAACGGGCCGTTGTTAGCACCCTGGTCTGCTCGCAGGACCCGCTAAGGGTGCCTGGTAAAACCAGGCATCCTTAGTGGGTCCCGCAAGCAGTCTCGTAATGAGGCAGTAAGGGGTTAACGGCACCGGCACCATTAAACCCTTACTGCCTCACTCGTAATGACCCCCAATGTCTCTTTGGTGGGCCAGGAGAATGCCTCCGTTCTCCTGGTGTTCAGTCTCAAATTACCTGTTCATATGACATCCTTCCCCAGGTCACAAAGTTCCAAAATGACAGTTACTTCATAAGCCAGGAGAATGCCTCCCTTCCCCTGCCATTTGGTCGCAGTCTCAAATTAGCCTGGGAAAATGACTCCCTTTCCCAGGCTTGTTGGATCTTCCACCCGGTCCACGTTACCAGGAGAATGACTCCCTTCTCCTGGTAGTTATGACACAGTCTCCTGCAACCAGAGCGAATGACTACCTTCTCCTGGTCTTCTCCTCATTATTTTTTACGCTTGCAACACCCAAATCTGAGTGTTGTGGGGGTCTGCAACCCTGGTTTCTCTCTTCTTCTTTGGTTTGGCCCACTTGGTTCAATTCTCTGCCAAGTATTGCCACAAGGAAGATGACTCGTATTGTGCACTTGGTTTCGGTTCTCAGCCCTTGTTTCTCTTCTTTGGTTTGGCACACTTGTTTCACTTCCCTGCCAAATATTGCCACAAGGAAGATGACTTGTATAACTCAATTGGGTTGGGTCCTCGACCTTGGTTTCTGCTCCCTCTCTTCATGTCCTCTTGGCTGCCTCGCTTGCCAAGTATTTACACAATTAAAATAGTCATGCTCGTATACTCGGTACAGGGTTTGTGCCTCATGCACCTTTCGTTCCCTACTGGTCCCTGCGCCTCTCCCGTTACCTTGTGTGCACCTGTGATGCTGTTTCTTCCTCTGCTTCTCCTACTCAGAGTGTTGCACAGGCTTCTCTGCATCTCAGTTCCTTTGCTTTGCAGATCTCCTGCCTGGCCCTTGGAGTGACCAGTATGGACACTGCTTCTTGCATTCACGTCACCGTATGCCAGCCTCCCGGTACCATCGGGACGCTGCCGTGTGAAGGAGTCCCATTGTGCTCTTGACTCTAGGAGCCAGCATGAGCCAAAGATTCTATTTAATGATGCTTAATTTTACAAAAACACTTCTGCATTTAAGTAGCAACGAAAGGCTTTCAGTTTTAAATTGCACCTCTCAACACAAAAATGCATTTGCTTTAAGGACATTTTACTTTGTACTCAATTTGGCAGAGAGACACAAGGGCACCATATTTAACACTGCACCTTTTTCATTGTAACATTAGCATTCCCCTATGCTCCCAGGCCCTTTTATTCCTGGATTTTACCATGGATACTCTATAGAGCCAATTTGCCAAAATTTTAGATCGCGTGGCTTATATTCAAATTTTGCCACATCTGAATAAACACATGATTCACAATAAATGGCAGTCAGGTTTCAGGCAGGGGCACGGTACGGAAACAGCGTTGCTTGATTTGAAATCAAGAATGTTACAGTCCATGGATAAAGGTCAAACTGCTCTGCCTATGCTGCTGGATCTTTCTGCAGCATTTGACTTGTTTGTCACCAGGCTAAAAGAAGTAACTTATTCTTCGGATAATGTTGCTCTCCGGATCACCTCCTTTCTGAGTGACGGTGGTGCAGGGTTTCCAGCAAGTATACAGAAGCTCCACCCGTGCTTTTGGCTTATGGTGTGCCGCAGGGGGCATGTGTGTGACATTCTTTATATAATGTTTTCACGGTTCTCTTTTTCAACTAACCGGAAACAAATGGTGTTGTTTTGACCAATTACGAAGACAACACACAATGTGTCATCCCATTATCTGGTATGCATGTAGATGAGGAAAGAAACATCAACAAAGTGTATGATCTAATACAAACATGGATGATAGGAAATGGTTTAGAGCTTAACAAGGAAAACACAGAGTTGATGGTAGTAGGGACTGAGAATAAAATAAAACAGGTTAGGTGTAGACTACAATAACTTTTCAGTCGCAGGGTGTGATATTGCGATGAAGAAGAATGTGAAAACATTAGGGATCATTCTAGATCAGAATCTGAATATGCGAGCTCAAATAAGCAGCTTGTTCTCATCCTCGCCCTATTACATAAAGTTGTTAGCACAACTTCGGCCATACATCTCTCAAGCAAACTCTGAGACGGTAGCCAGTGCAATTGTGGGGTCAGAAATTGACTTCTGTAGTAGCCTATTAGGAAATATCGAAATCAAAATGTAATTGTCCACAAGTCTTTCATAATAGTGCAGTAAGAGTCATTACTGGACTAAAAAGGAGAGATCGTGTTTCAGACGCTAGACACAATCTGCACTGGCTTCCAGTTGAAGCAAGGATTCACTATCGTGCATTACTGTTCACCCATACATGTTTTATGGGATCCAGGCAGCAATATCTGAGTGAGGTTCTGATTAATAAATCGAGTTTAAGGACCCTTAAGCCAAACAACACGAACCAGCTAAAGACGCCGGCTTGTAAATTAAGCAGGGCCATGAATTGGCATTTGTTATGGCTGCACCAAGGAAATGGAACGTTCTCCTGCATGATCTAAGAGAACTGAGTTCAACAGTGATGTTCAGAAAAAGGGTAAAAACCTTGATATTGAGATAATGGCAGCTTTTTACGATACAGTTATCTTTGGGCCCTGTTCTGTTCTAAGTCATGCAGAGTGGCTTTTAAATTGATTTTCTTTCTTGTTGTCATATCACTTGTTTTTCTGTGCGCACGTAAGCCTCAGGGTCAATGGTGCACGTTATAAATATATTAAAGGAAAGGAAAGGAGTTATATCATGGTTCTATACTTCCATTGTAAATATGGCTTAATATTTTTGAAGAACCAGCTTGGTCCCTCAATCTGGAGTTACTTGACTAGGCAAGGTCCTTTTCAGCTGGCTACCTGGAAACCAGTTTCCAATATTGGCCGATTCCCTCGAGCTGAAGGGGCTTCGGTCTCCATCCTGCCTAGGAACCAGTCAGCCACATGATTTCAGCTGTGTTTCTCTGCCTCCTTTCAGTTTTATGTAGAAAAACCATTCAATATATTCATCTCTACGTGTTCAATATAAATAAGCCCTCAATTCTGTGCGCATGCTATTTTATATCTTGACTCCTCCCCACATCTTGCGATTGAGGTGTGACTTCCACCAGTCCCATGACTGAAAAGGTGGGAGATAATTTCACTTATTATGCTATGAAGAAGCCATTGGCCCCCATTACAACATTGCTGATATACTGGTGGTAATTCTGCCAGGATACTGGCAAATGTTAATATTGTTACCGCTGTATTATGAGTGCCGGTAAAAATGGTAAATCCCCATTCCATGGAGTCCTATTGGACTCCATGGAGGGTTTTGCCAGTATTACCAGCACCAGTAATACCAACTCTTTTTTACAAGTAGGTTGGCAAAATTACTTTCAGCTCTCAGCTGGCGGTAATTCCGTCACTCCACTAGCAAACATCTAGTTGGCCGGTGTGGAAACGTGCCAGTGGGCTACATTCTGAGTCAGCCGGTTAGGTAAAAAAGTGCTGGTATTCATAGATACCGGTACTTTACCGCACCGGCCGACTACAGGTTTGCCAGTGGGGCACATGGGTTACCTCCAGATAAATGCTGGAGGTAAGCCAGGAACCCTATCAGCAAAGAACAAGCCATCATTAACGGCACCAGCATTGCTGGTGCTGGTAATGACAGCAAATCCCCTCATGGAGTCCTAGTCTACTCCATGAATGGGGATTACCACTGTCCCTCCAGCACCCGTAATCTAGCAGCAATGGCTCCATCGAAGTCCTCTCCTGCCACTTCCCAATCCCTCCGATGGACACAGTCACCTTCCATCTCATCTACAGACCACCCAAACACAACACCACCTTCATCTGAGACTCTTCCGACCTGGTTACGACCATGTCCCTCATGCACGCCAACATCTTTCTAGGCGACTTCAAGGTTTCATCTCCCAGGCAACAGGGCCACCAAACTGATGAAGGTAGCTCTCCTCTGTCTTCTCGAAACCCTCAGCCTCACATAGCACATGAAAGACCCAACACACGTGAAATGTAACGTATTCAACCTAATCATCACTGTAGTGTCTTGCCTCCACTACAGCTCTCCTCTGCCCCTTCACTGGTCTGGCCCCCTAGCCGTGCCTTTCAACATCCTGCACACCACTCTATTCAAGCACTCCCAGCAGAAACCCATCAGACAAACCTTCAGGTCCTTCAATAAATTCCCGGTGGAAGACCTAACGGAAGACCTTTACAACCTCCACCTTACAAGGACCGAAACCCCCAACTGAACTGTGACTCTCTACTGGAAGCACTCAACACCACTATTTCAGACTCCGTCGACCGACACGCACTTCTGAAACAATGCACCTGCAAACCAAAGCCATCAGCACCCCAGTACATGCAAGAACTCAATCTCAGCAAAAGAGCCATCAGAAAACAAGAGAAAATCTGGCACTGCTCAAGGACCAGATCAAATTTAGCGCTCCTCAAGGAACTATGAGCAACCTGCAGACTACTCATCAACACAGCCAAGGATTCCTACTATCAGAACACCATAGCAGAAGCTGACAACAAAAGCAGAGCCTTCTTCAAAGCGATCAAACACTGCGTCAACCTGCTACCAGCCCCTGCCATACCACACTCCATTGAAAAATCCACTGCCATCAACAAAATCAGCAAGATTTGCCAGCACATAGACACCAGCTCTGCATCCATAGACCCACCTCACGCCCCTCCTCACGATATCTCCACACCCTGGACAACTTTGAAGACACTCTAGACAGAGTACCTGGTAGAAACGCTGGCCTCCCTAAACGCCACATCATATACAGACATCCTCACAGCATCCATCGTCAACACCCTCCCCGCAGAAGCTCTCCTTCTGGACCTGGATATCACCAACAGCTCCCTAAGTCAAGGCACTTTCCCATTGACCCTAAAAACAGGACAAATCCTCCCTCTACTAAAGAACTCCACTCTGGATGCCCGACAACCTAGGTAACTACCGTCCCCATCACCCATCTTCCCTTCCAGGTAAGATCATCGAGAAAGCGGTAGCTGCACAACTGCAGCAACACATGGATACCAATAATCTCCTCCATACCTACCAATCTGGGTTCAGACCCAGATGCAGAAATCATACAGGTGGAGAGAGCAATCATACAGGTGGTCGGTGACGCCCTCAATATCTTTGATGACGGCCACCTCTGCCTCCTGGGTCTGCTCGACCTCTCAGCCATTTTCTACACCGCAGACCACCTTGCGCTTACAGACACCCTACATCGGTGCATGGGCATCAGCAACTTTCTCCTACGCTGTTTCAAGTCCTACCTCGCCAACTGCCAGCAGTTTGTTCAGATGGACTCCTCTAGATCGCCAATGCTACCCGTCACCTGTGGAGTCCCACATGGTTCCATCCTCGCCGCAGTGATCCTCAATTTATACATGGAGACGCTGGGAGTCCTCCTAGCCACACACAACATCCATATCCACCAATACGCCGGCATCATACATCATCAAGATCGACTCCATCAAGAACATCCAGAGGCTCCAAACCTGCCTCTCGGTGACATCTCTTGGATGTCCAGTGCATACTTGAAGCACAACCCCTCCAATACCTAATTCCTACTCCTCACCAACAACACCAAACACCCATACATACAGACCTGGCTATCAACTATGAACACTGATGGGTTCACACCTGAGCTCACCTCCTGCGTCAAGTCCCTCGGGCTCCACATTGACAAACACCTCTCCTTCAAGACACACATAGTTAAGAAAGCTCAGACAGCTTAGTATCAGCTCTTCCTCCTGCAAAAAGTCAAGCCCTTCCTCCCTCCCGACAGCTTTAGATCCACTGCTTAAGCACAGGTTCTAGCCTACCTGGATGGGGGCATTGCACTCCTCGAAGTCCTTCTGTCGCCCTCCCTTGTGCCTCTAAGAAGTGTCCTACACGTGGCATGGCTGCACACCTCATCAAGGGTCTACGCAGATACGACCACAACACGTAGGCCCTCATCAACCTTCACTGGCTCCCACTGCATGTACGAATCATCTTTAAGTCTTGCTGCATCATCTATAAGGCAGTCGCCCTCAAGTCACCCAGCTACCTTGCAGAGAAATTCAGCATCTCTGGCAGACAGCGCATCACCAGAAGCCAGGACACGTGCAGACAGAAATCCGCTGCTACAAAAATGAAAGGACCAGAAAACAAGCCTTCACTGCCTACGCCCCAAGACTATGAAACCTACTCCCCGTCAGCATGAGACTCATCGCCACGCTCCTACAATTAGAAAAGACCCCAAGACCCACCTCTTCAAGTAATCTCTCTGCCTCAACGCCTAGACCATCAAATGGCCCTTCGTGCCATCTGACTCGCTAAATGCCGCCTGCCCCTCTGCTCCCCGCCACCCGGTTCAGCCGAACCCCTCCTCTGTGCTCCTCTGTATCCCACCTTTCACTGTATATCTGTTCTGTTGTTGCCTCTGAAAGGCACTCTTGTTATGCATCTGTTTTGTTGTACACCTCTGTAAAGTGCTCTATTATGTATCTATATTGTTGTATATCTCTGTAAAGTGCTTGGTTGCTTCGCGAAGCTTGGTCCATGCTCGCTCAATGAATACAATAATAATAATAATAAAATATCTAGGAGAAGTGACGACATGGAAGGTAAGGAGACAGGAGGTGTAAAAGCAGGAAAGATATAGAATAAGAGTAGTTGAGTCTGGTAGAGTCTGAATCAAATAGGGAATGTGTACGACACAATCCCAAATTCCAGTAGAACACTAACTGCTGGATAGATTAGGGACATCTAGGAAGTCCCTGAGGGAGCCTTAAATAGAAAAGATAATTCAGCCTTTATGTCCTCACTACCAGGACAAGATAGACTTCAGACAGTAGGGCTTAACCTACGATATCTACTAACCACGATTCAGGGACAATATAAGGAGAGGGACGGCCCTTGGCCACAAAGATGTCAATAAAAACCCTTCAACCATCTCCGAGACTCAAAGTGATTCTTGTGCCATCTGTGACAGTGTTGAACATTATTTATGTTACTGATGTAGCATGTACTCTTCGTAGGTATGCATGTACCCAGAGATAGATTCCTTTTTCAATAGTTTTCAACAATGAAAACATGTTCAACTGTCAGATCCGCATTTCACTTAACATTCTCTGTAACCTTTTTTTTTACATCGGAGATTGACTGAGATTTGTCACACAATTTCACACTAAACACCTTATCTACCTATTCCTTTGACTTGTTAATTTAACAAACTTCTAATTACCATTGGTCTATCATTTAGAATCAGTTTAGCTAATACATGCTTTCTCTACAAATAGGTATGTTGGTCGTCAACACTATTATATTGGTTAACTACTGTAAGGGTGCAGAAGAAGGACACCAAGGTGGCATATTTAGGGCTATAGACTTTTATTAGTAAAAATTAAAGCGAGAGAAATCCTACCTTTCCCTATTTCTAAGAGGGGTTTTCCTGCCTCAACTAAAAATTTAAGGATGTCAGGATATCTGCTCAAGTAAAAGTGTCCACAGTCATGTGACAAGAAAACCCTAATTCTCGTACTTAAACTATAAAGTAATAAAGAAAGAAGCAGTGTGCTGATCCGAGGAGAATGCCACACAATGGGGGTCATTACGAGAATGGAGGTAGCTATGGCTCTATTTGTGGCATGGCTACCCCGATTCCGGGTTCCGGGTTCCCTGAATGGGGAATTACCGGGACATTCCGACCTTGGAGGGCCCAGTATTTCCTCATTCAGGGAACCCGACCCCAGTACATCCCCATTCCCATGTGAGCCCCCATAGGGCTCAATGGGAATGGGGAGGGTGCTAACAACAGGCCTGTTAATAACGGGCCGTTGTTAGCACCCTGGTCTGCTTGCGGGACCCGCTAAGGGTGCCTGGTAAAACCAGGCATCCTTAGCGGGTCCCGCAAGCAGTCTCGTAATGAGGCAGTAAGGGGTTAACGGCACCGGCACCATTAAACCCTTACTGCCTCACTCGTAATGACCCCCAATGTCTCTTTGGTGGGCCAGGAGAGTGCCTCCGTTCTCCTGGTGTTCAGTCTCAAATTACCTGTTCATATGACATCCTTCCCCAGGTCACAAAGTTCCAAAATGACAGTTACTTCATAAGCCAGGAGAATGCCTCCCTTCCCCTGCCATTTGGTCGCAGTCTCAAATTAGCCTGGGAAAATGACTCCCTTTCCCAGGCTTGTTGGATCTTCCACCCGGTCCACGTTACCAGGAGAATGACTCCCTTCTCCTGGTAGTTATGACACAGTCTCCTGCAACCAGAGCGAATGACTCCCTTCTCCTGGTCTTCGCCTCACTATTTTTTACGCTTGCAACACCCAAATCTGAGTCTTGTGGGGGTCTGCAACCCTGGTTTCTCTCTTCTTCTTTGGTTTGGCCCACTTGGTTCAATTCTCTGCCAAGTATTGCCACAAGGAAGATGACTCGTATTGTGCACTTGGTTTCGGTTCTCAGCCCTTGTTTCTCTTCTTTGGTTTGGCACACTTGGTTCACTTCCCTGCCAAATATTGCCACAAGGAAGATGACTTGTATAACTCAATTGGGTTGGGTCCTCGACCTTGGTTTCTGCTCCCTCTCTTCATGTCCTCTTGGCTGCCTCGCTTGCCAAGTATTTACACAATTAAAATAGTCATGCTCGTATACTCGGTACAGGGTTTGTGCCTCATGCACCTTTCGTTTCCTTCTGGTCCCTGCGCCTCTCCCGTTACCTTGTGTGCACCTGTGATGCTGTTTCTTCCTCTGCTTCTCCTACTCAGAGTGTTGCACAGGCTTCTCTGCATCTCAGTTCCTTTGCTTTGCAGATCTCCTGCCTGGCCCTTGGAGTGACCAGTATGGACGCTGCTTCTTGCATTCACGTCACCGTATGCCAGCCTCCCGGTACCATCGGGACGCTGCCGTGTGAAGGAGTCCCATTGTGCTCTTGACTCTAGGAGCCAGCATGAGCCAAAGATTCTATTAAATGATGCTTAATTTTACAAAAACACTTCTGCATTTAAGTAGCAACGAAAGGCTTTCAGTTTTAAATTGCACCTCTCAACACAAAAATGCATTGGCTTTAAGGACATTTTACTTTGTACTCAATTTGGCAGAGAGACACAAGGGCACCATATTTAACACTGCACCTTTTTCATTGTAACATTAGCATTCCCCTATGCTCCCAGGCCCTTTTATTCCTGGATTTTACCATGGCTACTCTATAGAGCCAATTTGCCAAAATTTTAGATCGCGTGGCTTATATTCAAATTTTGCCACATCTGAATAAACACATGATTCAGAATAAATGGCAGTCAGGTTTCAGGCAGGGGCACGGTACGGAAACAGCGTTGCTTGATTTGAAATCAAGAATGTTACAGTCCATGGATAAAGGTCAAACTGCTCTGCCTATGCTGCTGGATCTTTCTGCAGCATTTGACTTGTTTGTCACCAGGCTAAAAGAAGTAACTTATTCTTCGGATAATGTTGCTCTCCGGATCACCTCCTTTCTGAGTGACGGTGGTGCAGGGTTTCCAGCAAGTATACAGAAGCTCCACCCGTGCTTTTGGCTTATGGTGTGCCGCAGGGGGCATGTGTGTCACATTCTTTATATAATGTTTTCACAGTTCTCTTTTTCAACTAACCGGAAACAAATGGTGTTGTTTTGACCAATTACGAAGACAACACACAATGTGTCATCCCATTATCTGGTATGCATGTAGATGAGGAAAGAAACATCAACAAAGTGTATGATCTAATACAAACATGGATGATAGGAAATGGTTTAGAGCTTAACAAGGAAAACACAGAGTTGATGGTAGTAGGGACTGAGAATAAAATAAAAAAGGTTAGGTGTAGACTACAATCACTTTTCAGTCGCAGGGTGTGATATTGCGATGAAGAAGAATGTGAAAACATTAGGGATCATTCTAGATCAGAATCTGAATATGCGAGCTCAAGTAAGCAGCTTGTTCTCATCCTCGCCCTATTACATGAAGTTGTTAGCACAACTTCGGCCATACATCTCTCAAGCAAACTCTGAGACGGTAGCCAGTGCAATTGTGGGGTCAGAAATTGACTTCTGTAGTAGCCTATTAGGAAATATCGAAATCAAAATGTAATTGTCCACAAGTCTTTCAGAATAGTGCAGTAAGAGTCATTACTGGACTAAAAAGGAGAGATCGTGTTTCAGACGCTAGACACAATCTGCACTGGCTTCCAGTTGAAGCAAGGATTCACTATCGTGCATTACTGTTCACCCATACATGTTTTATGGGATCCAGGCAGCAATATCTGAGTGAGGTTCTGATTAATAAATCGAGTTTAAGGACCCTTAAGCCAAACAACACAAATCAGCTAAAGACGCCGGCCTGTAAATTAAGCAGGGCCATGAATTGGCATTTGTTATGGCTGCACCAAGGAAATGGAACGGTCTCGTGCCTGATCTAAGAGAACTGAGTTCAACAGTGATGTTCAGAAAAAGGGTAAAAACCTTGATATTGAGATAATGGCAGCTTTTTACGATACAGTTATCTTTGGGCCCTGTTCTGTTCTAAGTCATGCAGAGTGGCTTTTAATTTGATTTTCTTTCTTGTTGTCATGTCACTTGTTTTTCTGTGCGCACGTAAGCCTCAGGATCAATGGTGCACGTTATAAATATATTAAAGGAAAGGAAAGGAGTTATATCATGGTTCTATACTTCCATTGTAAATATGGCTTAATATTTTTGAAGAACCAGCTTGGTCCCTCAATCTGGAGTTACTTGACTAGGCAAGGTCCTTTTCAGCTGGCTACCTGGAAACCAGTTTCCAATATTGGCCAATTCCCTCGAGCTGAAGGGGCTTCGGTCTCCATCCTGCCTAGGAACCAGTCAGACACATGATTTCAGCTGTGTTTCTCTGCCTCCTTTCAGTTTTATGTAGAAAAACCATTCAATATATTCATCTCTACGTGTTCAATATAAATAAGCCCTCAATTCTGTGCGCATGCTATTTTATATCTTGACTCCTCCCCACATCTTGTGATTGAGGTGTGACTTCCACCAGTCCCATGACTGAAAAGGTGGGATATAATTTCACTTATTATGCTATGAAGAAGCCATTGGCCCCCATTACAACATTGCTGATATACTGGTGGTAATTCTGTCAGGATACTGGCAAATGTTAATATTGTTACCGCTGTATTATGAGTGCCAGTAAAAATGGTAAATCCCCATTCCATGGAGTCCTATTGGACTCCATGGAGGGTTTTGCCAGTATTACCGGCACCAGTAATACCAACTCTTTTTTACAAGTAGGTTGGCAAAATTACTTTCAGCTCCCAGCTGGCGGTAATTCCGTCACTCCACTAGCAAACATCTAGTTGGCCGGTGTGGAAACGTGCCAGTGGGCTACATTCTGAGTCAGCCGGTTAGGTAAAAAAGTGCTGGTATTCATAGATACCGGTACTTTACCGCACCGGCCGACTACAGGTTTGCCAGTGGGGCACATGGGTTACCTCCAGATAAATGCTGGAGGTAAGCCAGGAACCCTATCAGCAAAGAAAAAGCCATCATTAACGGCACCAGCATTGCTGGTGCTGGTAATGACAGCAAATCCCCTCATGGAGTCCTAGTCTACTCCATGAATGGGGATTACCACTGTCCCTCCGGCACCCGTAATCTAGCAGCAATGGCTCCTTCGAAGTCCTCTCCTGCCACTTCCCAATCCCTCCGATGGACACAGTCACCTTCCATCTCATCTACAGACCACCCAAACACAACACCACCTTCATCTGAGACTCTTCCGACCTGGTTACGACCATGTCCCTCATGCACGCCAACATCTTTCTAGGCGACTTCAAGGTTTCATCTCCCAGGCAACAGGGCCACCAAACTGATGAAGGTAGCTCTCCTCTGTCTTCTCGAAACCCTCAGCCTCACATAGCACATGAAAGACCCAACACACGTGAAATGTAACATATTCAACCTAATCATCACTGTAGTGTCTTTCCTCCACTACAGCTCTCCTCTGCCCCTTCACTGGTCTGGCCCCCTAGCCGTGCCTTTCAACATCCTGCATACCACTCTATTCAAGCACTCCCAGCAGAAACCCATCAGACAAACCTTCAGGTCCTTCAATAAATTCCCGGTGGAAGACCTAACGGAAGACCTTTACAACCTCCACCTTACAAGGACCGAAACCCCCAACTGAACTGTGACTCTCTACTGGAAGCACTCAACACCACTATTTCGGACTCCGTCGACCGACACGCACTTCTGAAACAATGCACCTGCAAACCAAAGCCATCAGCACCCCAGTACACGCAAGAACTCAACCTCAGCAAAAGAGCCATCAGAAAACAAGAGAAAATCTGGCACTGCTCAAGGACCAGATCAAATTTAGCGCTCCTCAAGGAACTATGAGCAACCTGCAGACTACTCATCAACACAGCCAAGGATTCCTACTATCAGAACACCATAGCAGAAGCTGACAACAAAAGCAGAGCCTTCTTCAAAGCGATCAAACACTGCGTCAACCTGCTACCAGCCCCTGCCATACCACACTCCATTGAAAAATCCACTGCCATCAACACCTTCATCGACAAAATCAGCAAGATTTGCCAGCGCATAGACACCAGCTCTGCATCCATAGACCCACCTCACGCCCCTCCTCACGAAATCTCCACACCCTGGACAACTTTGAAGACACTCTAGACAGAGTACCTGGTAGAAACGCTGGCCTCCCTAAACGCCACATCATATCAACCTAGGTAACTACCGTCCACATCACCCATCTTCCCTTCCAAGGTAAGATCATCGAGAAAGCGGTAGCTGCACAACTGCAGCAACACATGGATACCAATAATCTCCTCCATACCTACCAATCTGGGTTCAGACCCAGATGCAGCAATCATACAGGTGGAGAGAGCAATCATACAGGTGGTCGGTGACGCCCTCAATATCTTTGATGACGGCCACCTCTGCCTCCTGGGTCTACTCGACCTCGCGGCCATTTTCTACACCGCAGACCACCTTGCGCTTACAGACACCCTACATCGGTGCATGGGCATCAGCAACTTTGTCCTACGCTGTTTCAAGTCCTACCTCGCCAACTGCCAGCAGTTTGTTCAGATGGACTCCTCTAGATCGCCAATGCTACCCGTCACCTGTGGAGTTCCACATGGTTCCATCCTCGCCGCAGTGATCCTCAATTTATACATGGAGACGCTGGGAGTCCTCCTAGCCACACACAACATCCATATCCACCAATACGCCGGCATCATACATCATCAAGATCGACTCCATCAAGAACATCCAGAGGCTCCAAACCTGCCTCTCGGTGACATCTCTTGGATGTCCAGTGCATACTTGAAGCACAACCCCTCCAAGACCTAATTCCTACTCCTCACCAACAACACCAAACACCCATACATACAGACCTGGCTATCAACTATGAACACTGATGGGTTCACACCTGAGCTCACCTCCTGCGTCAAGTCCCTCGGGTTCCACATTGACAAACACCTCTCCTTCAAGACACACATAGTTAAGAAAGCTCAGACAGCTTAGTATCAGCTCTTCCTCCTGCAAAAAGTCAAGCCCTTCCTCCCTCCCGACAGCTTTAAATCCACTGCTTAAGCACAGGTTCTAGCCTACCTGGATGGGGGCATTGCACTCCTCGAAGTCCTTCTGTCGCCCTCCCTTGTGCCTCTAAGAAGTGTCCTACACGCGGCACGGCTACACACCTCATCAAGGGTCTACGCAGATACGACCACAACACGTAGGCCCTCATCAACCTTCACTGGCTCCCACTGCATGTACGAATCATCTTTAAGTCTTGCTGCATCATCTATAAGGCAGTCGCCCTCAAGTCACCCAGCTACCTTGCAGAGAAATTCAGCATCTCTGGCAGACAGCGCATCACCAGAAGCCAGGACACGTGGAGACAGAAATCCGCTGCTACAAAAATGAAAGGACCAGAAAACAAGCCTTCACTGCCTACGCCCCAAGACTATGAAACCTACTCCCCGTCAGCATGAGACTCATCGCCAGGCTCCTACAATTAGAAAAGACCCCAAGACCCATCTCTTCAAGTAATCTCTCTGCCTCAACGCCTAGACCATCAAATGGCCCTTCGTGCCATCTGATTCGCTAAATTCCACCTGCCCCTCTGCTCCCCGCCACCCGGTTCAGCCGAACCCCTCCTCTGTGCTCCTCTGTATCCCACCTTTCACTGTATATCTGTTCTGTTGTTGCCTCTGAAAGGCACTCTTGTTATGCATCTGTTTTGTTGTACACCTCTGTAAAGTGCTCTATTATGTATCTATATTGTTGTATATCTCTGTAAAGTGCTTGGTTGCTTCGCGAAGCTTGGTCCATGCTCGCTCAATGAATACAATAATAATAATAATAAAATTTCTAGGAGAAGTGACGACATGGAAGGTAAGGAGACTGGAGGTGGGAGTGAGGTGTAAAAGCAGGAAAGATATAGAATAAGAGTAGTTGAGTCTGGTAGAGTCTGAATCAAATAGGGAATGTGTACGACACAATCCCAAATTCCAGTAGAACACTAACTGCTGGATAGATTAGGGACATCTAGGAAGTCCCTGAGGGAGCCTTAAATAGAAAAGATAATTCAGCCTTTATGTCCTCACTACCAGGACAAGATAGACTTCAGACAGTAGGTCTTAACCTACGATATCTACTAACCACGAGTCAGGGACAATATAAGGAGAGGGACGGCCCTTGGCCACAAAGATGTCAATAAAAACCCTTCAACCATCTCCGAGACTCAAAGTGATTCTTGTGCCATCTGTGACAGTGTTGAACATTATTTATGTTACTGATGTAGCATGTACTCTTCGTAGGTATGCATGTACCCAGAGATAGATTCCTTTTTCAATAGTTTTCAACAATGAAAACATGTTCAACTGTCAGATCCGCATTTCACTTAACATTCTCTGTAACCTTTTTTTTTTACATCGGAGATTGACTCTCTAATTACCATTGGTCTATCATTTAGAATCAGTTTAGCTAATACATGCTTTCTCTACAAATAGGTATGTTGGTCGTCAACACTATTATATTGGTTAACTACTGTAAGGGTGCAGAAGAAGGACACCAAGGTGGCATATTTAGGGCTATAGACTTTTATTAGTAAAAATTAAAGCGAGAGAAATCCTATCTTTCCCTATTTCTAAGAGGGGTTTTCCTGCCTCAACTAAAGATTTAAGGATGTCAGGATATCTGCTCAAGTAAAAGTGTCCACAGTCATGTGACAAGAAAACCCTAATTCTCGTACTTAAACTATAAAGTAATAAAGAAAGAAGCAGTGTGCTGATCCGAGGAGAATGCCACTCAATGGGGGTCATTACAAGAATGGAGGTAGCTATGGCTCTATTTGTGGCATGGCTACCCCGATTCCGAGTACCGGGTCCGGGTTCCCTGAATGGGGAATTACCGGGACATTCCGACCTTGGAGGGCCCAGTATTTCCTCATTCAGAGAACACGACCCCAGTACATCGCCATTCCCATGTGAGCCCCCATAGGGCTCAATGGGAATGGGGAGGGTGCTAACAACGGGCCCGTTGATAACGGGCCGTTGTTAGCACCCTGGTCTGCTCGCGGGCCCCGCTAAGGGTGCCTGGTAAAACCAGGCATCCTTAGCGGGTCCCGCAAGCAGTCTCGTAATGAGGCAGTAAGGGGTTAACGGCACCGGCACCATTAAACCCTTACTGCCTCACTCGTAATGACCCCCAATGTCTCTTTGGTGGGCCAGGAGAGTGCCTCCGTTCTCCTGGTGTTCAGTCTCAAATTACCTGTTCATATGACATCCTTCCCCAGGTCACAAAGTTCCAAAATGACAGTTACTTCATAAGCCAGGAGAATGCCTCCCTTCCCCTGCCATTTGGTCGCAGTCTCAAATTAGCCTCGGGAAATGACTCCCTTTCCCAGGCTTGTTGGATCTTCCACCCCGTCCACGTTACCAGGAGAATGACTCCCTTCTCCTGGTAGTTATGACACAGTCTCCTGCAACCAGAGCGAATGACTCCCTTCTCCTGGTCTTCTCATTATTTTTTACGCTTGCAACACCCAAATCTGAGTGTTGTGGGGGTCTGCAACCCTGGTTTCTCTCTTCTTCTTTGGTTTGGCCCACTTGGTTCAATTCTCTGCCAAGTATTGCCACAAGGAAGATGACTCGTATTGTGCACTTGGTTTCGGTTCTCGGCCCTTGTTTCTCTTCTTTGGTTTGGCACACTTGGTTCACTTCCCTGCCAAATATTGCCACAAGGAAGATGACTTGTATAACTCTATTGGGTTGGGTCCTCGACCTTGGTTTCTGCTCCCTCTCTTCATGTCTTCTTGGCTGCCTCGCTTGCCAAGTATTTACACAATTAAAATAGTCATGCTCGTATACTCGGTGCAGGGTTTGTGCCTCATGCACCTTTCGTTCCCTACTGGTCCCTGCGCCTCTCCCGTTACCTTGTGTGCACCTGTGATGCTGTTTCTTCCTCTGGTTCTCCTACTCAGAGCGTTGCACAGGCTTCTCTGCATCTCAGTTCATTTGCTTTGCAGATCTCCTGCCTGGCCCTTGGAGTGACCAGTATGGACGCTGCTTCTTGCATTCACGGCACCGTATGCCAGCCTCCAGGTACCATTGGGACGCTGCCACGTGAAGGAGTCCCCTTGTGCTCTTGACTCTAGGAGCAGACTGCCCTCAACACTTTCTTGGCCTTCTCCACATCTCCTTCGTACACCTCAGATGGTCATCCTTCTCCCGTCATTATACCACCCCGAGGGAGACTATCGGGTAGCAGCCTCACCTTCCTGGCATCATGGGAAGTGGTTAGCCCCCTGGGTGGAAGGCAAGACATCTAACGATTTGTCACATGCTGTGAGGGGTCAGAAATGAGAGACGGACACAAAGTTGTAATGTTTTCAACATTAGACATTTTATTAAAATAAAAGGGTTTGGATACAGGCCTTTCTGTCCCTATCATAAAGACAGTTTCCTTACCTATGAAACCAAAACTAAAGATTTGTCCATGTCTCGTCTTCACAAGTAGGCAAACTGTCCTTGTGTCCCAAACATATCTGACCCTCACACTAAAAATGAACAACAAAATGAGCAAGGCAGATGTCTCTGCTTTAAATTCAGTAAAAAGTAAGCACCAACAAAATAACCCTTGTATCCAGGGGATGCTTCCCTTAATATTGAAAGTATTCAATTCAAACAATAGTTCATTAAGAGTGGTAGCAATGTCTCTTTCACATAACTACCTTAAAATGGTGTTTTAAGGAGGGCAAAGTATCTCTTGGTAAACTAAGAATTATGTTTTAACACTTTCTTAGGGATGGTGAGAAAATGGTATTTTCCAAACAATGGCTCCCCAAGAGTAATAGAAATGTCTGTTTTGCACAACACCTTCTTAAGAATGACAGAGAGTATCTTTTCAAAGTAGTGGTGATTTTTATAAGAATTGCAAAAGTTTCTCTCATACTCAGCACTTTATTAAAGAAGGTCTCCTGGTATACTCTCCTGCCAAGAACCCTTTTCACACCGCTTTTTCCGTTCAAATAACTTATATAGATGGTCTACTGGAATACTATCCTGCCAGGATCACCTTTCACAATGTCTTTTCCCTTCTTAAACTCTAAATAGATGATTTCCTGGTGTACTCACCTGCCAGGAATCCCTCTCTGGGCTTAGTAGATCCCCTGGTATACTCACCTGCTAGGTATCTTACCCCCAAAGGCTCACTGCCTGATGCACCTCTTTCACCAGGTCTGCTAACAATCTTTCAGCTCTCCTTCTCTTTAAGTATAACACCATTGTATTCCTTCACTGTTTATACTCTATTGGCTCCAGGTTGCACTTGTTCTAACTTCCCCCGTATTGGTATCCCTTATATGGAGACTTATTCAAGTTTTGCAGGTCATCTTCATTGTTAGCATGCATTGGTTTATGACAATACTTGTCCAATCTTCCCTATAGTGACTTTTCATATATGAAGATTTATACAGATCGTGCCTTTCAATTGCTTCATTAAAGTTAAATTGCTCATGACAACATTTACTCCAGTTTTCCCCATATCGACATCTCATATATGGAGACTTGTGTAAATTCAATTTCTTCATTCTTTCTGTGTCACTTGTTTGATATTTAAAGCGAGTTCCCAATTGTGCGCCTGTTGGTACGCCCCGGCGCTCCCAATGCTCTTGGGCAGACTCACTGGTGTTTACTAGCATGTCCGACCCATGGCGTATGGTGACAGCGATGTGTGTGTCTCAGGGAAGTATTCCCCTCTTTGCAGACTCTCACATGTTTCTCCTGACGACTTCTCTGTCCTCCGCCGGTGGAACTTCTGCCTTTCATGGTGACCGTGTCCTTGACAGCTGCACCACTGCTACTAGCTTGTCCATGGCTATACGCAACCCGCTCTGCTTCAGCCGGTCTCTCGCCGTCTCAGTAGAAAGTGCCTGCTTTCCTTATGTGTGTCTGCCTTCACTTCTGTTTCCCGCTGCGCCTGCTCTGCATCTCTCTACGCCTCCTTCACTGCTGCCATAAAAAGGCACAACATTTTTAAATTTCCGCACAGCTGATGGGCATTACCACAACCAGCCTGCGCAGTGGTGTTTCTTCTGCTCCACATTAACTAATTTCTCCTCTTCTTCATCCCAGTACTGAAGGTTTTATAGGAATTGGAGTACAGAGGAGTTTTGGACCATTTAAAGCTATTTTGCTTTAGAATTTTGCTCACATTAAAACCACAATTAACAGGAGATGTTAAGTGAGCATTATGTACATGTGACGTGTGAATGGTATCCTGCCTAGGGTCTTTAGTAAGAAGAGGTTTTAGGGTTTTACCACTGGAAGGATTGGCATAATGACACCATGCCATCAGGAATGTAGGTATTATAGGGTCATCTTCAAAATGAATGGAACAATACTGTGTCCCTCCCGATGGGGTCAACACATCTCCTCCCATGTGATCCTCCTCATAATACCACCCAAGAATCAGGATCAGGTAGTGGCTGCCTTCTGCGGGCCACATGGGAGGAGACTTTAGGCTGGGGTTCAGAAATGACTCATGTTAAGGCATCATGAAGCAAGACACAGACAACAGATTCAAAGTTCAAACAAAATATGTTTATTAACTTGAATGTCAGGATGGTGTAAGGCCTAACTTGCACTATGCTAAGGTGGGATTTCCCTACCTAATGAAACGAAGGATAGTCCAAGTCAGTAAGTTCAACTTAAAAGTCTATCTGTGTCCAAAACCTTTATTTGCCCTCACAACTAAAGCTAAACACTGTGTTGGGATGTCAACAACAAACGAAGTAGTGTTTCAAATAAAATTCTCAACTTCTTCCAGCTCTTGGCTTACTTTCCAGCTCCCCTTCCCCAAGTTAAAAACAGTTCCACAAAGCCTTGGGGCTCCCTTCCCTAAGAAGACAACACAGTTCCAAAATGGCCTTGGGGTTCCCTTCCCCAAGGCAGCAACAAAGTTCACAAAATTCTTAGGTTTCCCTTGTTCAAGATGTCAGCTTGTCCAGCTTGCCAACTCACAATCAGCTCCAGTCTCTTAATCGTCAAAACCAGTTCCAGGTGAACTTTACACTCCTCAATACGCTTCAATAGTTTCCACAAATTGCTATCTTATGTATTCACTTCAGCAATCTATTTCATAAGTAAAAGGCCTCATTACAAGTGTGCCAGTCTGGAAACAACAGTGGCGGTAGTTCCGTACCGGCACCTTTTTCCAGACTGGCACAGTATGAGGGTATCACCGGCACCATTAGTGACCCACCGCATCCAGCAACACCATTGCCGGTATCTGCGGAGTGCCGATGCAGCCGTGCCTGTCATACCGGCATGGCATAACAAAGTGTACATTATGAGCAGCATGGCCACGCAATTACCGGCATATACATGCCGGTATGAATGTGAAAACGATGCCAGAAACACTGGCATCACGGACCAGGCGTTTAGTAGACTCATATGAGTATAAACATGTCACAGGTGCAAATAATAAGCACAGGTGGTAGAAATGAGCAGAGCTACAGCAGAAAAGGACCACTCCCACACCCCACACCCCTTCCAACACCACAATGCTAGCATTAGCAGTAGCAGTACTGGAGCTGGAGGCCATGCGCAGCCTGTTGCACTACGCCGACATCCACCAATCCCTCGTGTAAGAGCCACTCCCTTAAACCTGAGCGAAGTGCAGATCCACTCCATGTACCGATTAGACCGGGACACCATCATCAATATAGTGGACCTGATCCATGACGACCTGGTCAGCCTCATAAATATATGCACAGCCACCCCACCCCTTGCTCAAGGTAGTATCCGTGCTACACTTCCTTCCTTCCATACCAGCACACAGTCGGTGAGCTGCATGGGATATCTCAACCCTGTTTTTCATGTGTCCTGTTCCAGGTCATTGATTCACTCATGCAGCACGTATGAGACCACATCAGTTAACCCAGTACAGCAGACCTCGTAAACCTCACAAAAATAGCCTTCCATGCTCTGGCAGACAGGCCGAACGTCATTGGTGCCTTGGACTGCACACATGTGGAGCTGGTGGCCAGGCATGCTGTGGAGGCTGTGTACCGCACCAGAAAACAATATCATTTGCTGAATGTGCAGATGGTGTGTGATGCCCGCCTCATCATCACCCATTGCTGCGCCAGATTTCCCGGTTCCACCAGTGACTCCATGGTGCTGCGCAACTCCATGCTGCCTCTGTACATGGCACGTCACAGTGTACAGTGTACCTGGATGCTGCGTGAGTACAACTACTAGGCCATGAGCACTTTTGAAGGGGGGGCATGATACAGAATAGTGTACCTGGCTGCTGGGTGAGCACAACTACTAGGCCATGAGCACTTTTGAATGGGGCTCCATGTCTAACACACATCACACGTGGCTGTGCACATAGAATACTTAATTCCATCTCACATACCACTTACCTGTGCTCCTTAAATGAGAAAAGGAACATGTGTAGGATATGGAGTGGAACGGGGAATGGTTGCCATGATTAAGAATCTCAGGACTCAAGTCCATAGTACTACACGTATATTCACTGACTATAAGGGGACAAGTATGTAGTTTGTGTTGTGCGTGCATAAAACATGAAAGTGCACAGGTGTGACTGAAGCAGTTACACAGTCATACCATGCTTGAGTGCAAGCCCTTGAAAAGCGTGCCTGCAACTTAGATAGCTATCCAGTGCATGTATGGCAGCAGCCAATCTGAACAAACATGAACAAGAAAACTCAGGGCCTCATTAGGACCCATGCGGTAGCCATGCCCTTATTAAGGGCATGGCTGCCGCCGGTAATGAATTTTTACTGGGTCCATGGAATGGGCAATTACCGGGTCATGCCGACCTTCGCGGACCTGGGAATTGCCCATTCCATGGACCCGGTAAAAATTAATCCCCATTCCCATTTGAGCCCCATAGGGCTCAATGGGAATGGGGATGATGCTAACAACGGTCCTGTTAATAACGGGCCCGTTGTTAGCGTGCTTGTCCCCTCGCAGGACCCGCAAACCACGTCTGGTAAAACCAGACGTCTAGAGTGGGTCCCGCTAGGGGACCTCGTAATACGGCGTTACAGGGTTAACGGCACCGGAACCTTTACCGGCACCATTAACTCCTTACCGCCCTCCTCGTAATGAGGCCCTAAATGTACCATGATGCACCACAACAGATTTGAAACATGTAGCAATAACACATTTTAGCAGACACACACCACCTGATGGACAGACAGAGAACAACACAGCACCCACCCACATAGCAGTGTCAGGCAACCCACCAAATGTCCATGTCCCCTGCCTCATTGAACCACACAATCACATATGCTACGCATGTGAAATGCAAAAATGCACTCACACATGGACATGTTGTTCAATTTTCCTTCATAACAGAAGATTGATAGATGCATCTTTTCATAATCTGTCTTTGGTATAACAAAGGTTGGCGATCATGGTGAATGCGAATGGCCAAAGTGAATGCCACTGCATACCACACCACCCACACGCATTTTTACGTAGTGCATATCAGGTACTTGAAACAGTACACATAATAGCTCAAATTAATACTGCATTTGCATGTGTGCCCACTGAAATCATTATAGCCTGTGCCAACATGACATGGACAGAAGAAGGACAATGTACACTTTCTGTTGGCCCCCTGCAGGTAATGCTCATTACCCCCCGTCGCCATGGTTGATGACACCCGTGAGGCAACCACACAACATCCACGAGCATGCATACAATTGTGCCCTTGTACGTACTCGGGGCACAATTGAACAGACATTTGGCCTGTTGAAGGCAAGGTTCCGCTGACTGAGCAGATCGGGGGAGCACTGACGTACATTCCAGAAAAGGTGGGTAAGTTAGTGCTTGCCTGTGCCATGTTGCACAACATGTGCATCTGACGCAACGTCCCCCTGCTCCCCGACATGGACATGCACCCACCTGAGGCAGAGGATGACAGTGATGATGATCAGGAAATTGGCCAGCGCCGTGACAGAATGGATGGACATGTTGCACGGGATGAACTTGATACAGCACTACTTCTAATCACCTGTCTGACACGTGGCAGAGGCCACCTTGCACACTGGGCACTGCACGTAAATACATTTTATCACACAGAATAATGATTGTCCAGTCATGAATTCAATTTGCCACACCAACTATAGTATATGATTACAAACTATGTATAAATGTGAATTTTGTATACTACTCATACTGTGCTACCCCACTAACCCCACACCCACACCCCCTCCCCAAAAGTTCCTCCCCACACCCACTCCCCAACTATCCCCACAGGTTCACCCCACCCGCTCCTCAATTGTCCCTCCCCACACCCACTCCCCAACTATCCCCACACTCCCACCCCCTCCACAACTGTCCCTCCCCACATCCACTCCCCAACTATCCCCACATCCCCACCCCATCCCCAACTGTCCCTCCTCACACCCACTCCCCAACTATCCTCACCTCATGTTAGGCAGAATCCTGTGCAGTTCCCTTAGGGAGCACTACACAAGATTAGGACTACAGGTGAGAGTAATAAATCCCCTTTGGTATCAGTCTGTACCACAAAGCTTTAGTTAGTACCTGTGGTTGAGCAGTCAGACTTATCTCAAGAGGGAGATGAGCAGTATTCAGGGTTTACACAATAGGCCTTCAGTACTATGGCACAAGGAAACACTGACCAAAGCTTTGTAGTGAAGAGTAGTTATATATTTATTTTACACACTTCTAGATAAAACACATGTTATCACAGTCATCAAGCAAGTAAAATTAAGTCAAAGGAAAAATATACACACTCCCAAGTTAAATTGTAGACCAAGTGAACCGGAGTGAAAACTGAGCAAAATGACACAGTGACAACTACACACAAGGGATCCTCTAACAATTCCTCACAAGGTAGGGAAAGCACAAGTTATATAGAAATAGGTTCTTACACACCCTAGCAACACTTCCCATACGTTTGTGGACCAATTTAAGCAAGACAGTGTATCAGTATACCAATACTTAAGTGAAAACTGAGCAAAATGGCATTTCACAAGGCTTAAAAATGGGAAGGAAAGGCTAGTTAAGAGAAATAGGTGCACCACACAGTTCTAGATGAGAATCAATCTAAAGAAGGCAGATCTAACAAATGTAGCCAGATTCAGTAGGCCTGTGCCAGAGTCAGTGGTACTGGGCAAGGGCCTAGGAGCAAAATGTTCTTGTAGCTGCAGTCAAGTCTTTGGTTAACGAAGTTGAAAAGGTGGATGCAGAAGTTGGAAAGACAATGTTAAGAGAGAGGGGCGGCCAACCCAGCAGGTAGGTAAAGGATGTAAAACACCTTTAGTGCTACCGCGAAGAAAGGGCGGCCTTGCGGAACAATGTACCTTTAAATGAAGAAGTGGCTCCTGCGGTGGCAGTTGTTCCTGGTAGTTCCTGCAGTTCGGAAGATCCAGCAGAGGAAGAGAGACTCTCGTCGTGGAGGAAGATTCGAGTTACTGCACTACCCAGGGAGGAAACCAGCCGCGGTGCTGCCCATCGAATAAAAGGGATGCTCCTTTAAATAGCAGTCCGGATGGACTGGTGCCTGGCTATCCGGCCTCCGAGTACAGGGTACGGGAGATTCGACCAAGGCAGGTCCGGGAAGCCGATTGGCAAACTGGTTGGCCCCACCAGCTCAAGGGAAGAAGGCTCTTGCAGGTGAAGATCTTTTCTCGTCGTGTGTAAAAAAGTGGTGAGACGCTGCAGCAGGGCTTCACCGGTGGTTCAGTCATTGCAGATGTCTTTGGATTCTCCCCTCTTCGGCTTCTTAGTTCCAGTGGCGACGTCTTGCTCTTCCAGTCCTCAGGACCCTGCTTTTGTGCAAAAAGATCCCCATTCATACAGCCTAGCTGTCACTCACACAGTGGAGTGGTCATCCTTGGCGGGAGACCCTCCAGCCGTGTGACATAGGTTGCTAAGGCAACCCTGTCCAGGGGGTCCTACTCCCCCTCCCACACAATGGACCCACCCCAGACTCAGTGGCGCGAAAGGAGGGCTTCTCGGCAGAAGCCCGCCAAAAGGACGAACAAAGGATCCCCGACTTGGGTTAGGAGTTTAGAAGAAGACACGAGAAAGAAGTTATATTAAAGTTCTGACAATAAAAACCTACCGGAGTAAAGTTAATATTAAAATACACCGGCAGTATGTTAGAGGCTGTCAGAAAAAGTGGTAGCCTCGAACATTGGGAAAATCCCATAGGGAAATATTCGCGGTCAAATATTTATGGTAGTAACCACTGCCACCAGCCAGAAACCTTTGAGAGCGGGACTGTATGGTACCCTCTCGAAAATGAACATAGGGGGAAAACTATTAACCCCTTCCAGTACCTCCATAGTAAGATGGGTTTTACTGGTTTAGTTCATAGGATTTGACTAGTAAAGTCAATGGGGACTTTACATGCCCTGGGAGACAGTAGTCATTCCCAGGGTATGGAGTCTATGTTTGGGGGTCGCTACGACACCCCTGTGTCACTGCACTGAGGGTGCTGTGTAACACATGTGAATAAAGATGGTTCCTATGGGGTTGGAAAGATCCCATAGGCATTAAACACAAAAATAGCCTAGAAAACACATAGCAAAAATGCCTAAGAGCGGGAAAAAGAGTCTCACTCTTAGCAGGTAAAAAGAAACAAACCCTTCAAATCCAGCAAAGCTGCTGTGGGACTCTATAGGTAAGGGAAATAAGCCATAGAATGAGAATTCTCCCTAACACTGCCCCCCCCCCAGACTAAGGGACAGGAGGATCTTATCCACTCTTGGATGAGTCTCTTACCTCTAGTCGGTTATAAACATCCTAGAGAGACCATCAGCATTTTGGTGGTGACATCCTGACCCGTGCTCAATGGTAAAATCAAAGGTTTTCCTTTGTAAGCTATATGACCTACAAACCCTTTCAGAAACGTCTTTCTTTTTAAATCTATAGGGGATCTGGTTGACCAGTCCCTCAGAAGTTGGTACAACTCCTGAACCTGTGTTAGGCTTTTTCAAGGGGTCCTTATAAAGGATTCCCTTAGATCTAGAGGGGCCTCAAGGGTTCCTCACCACCTCTCTTTTGGGAGCAGGTTGGTTCTTAGGCCTCTTGGGTGGAGGAGCTGGGGTTAGGCAATGTACCTGCTTCCCCTTCCTCTTAGATCTAACCTTACCTACTTTAGGAGTTTCCCTCCTAATACTAGGATTTGAGTTGGAGTCTTCAGTAGAAGGTCCAACAGTCTGAAGGTTTTTGGCCTTAGACTTTTCTTTTCTGGTTTTCCACCAGCACTGAGAATTACCAGTTCTCCTAGGCTTAGATAGGGGCCCAGTTGGTCTATCCACCTCTTCCTCAGAAGCAGGGGGAGTCAGAGACTTTAAAACTGGGGGAACAATGATGGAGCTTGGTTGGGGCTCCCATTTCCCTAGCATACTAGCCTGAAATTTGCCTGGGTTAGAGGTCAACTTACTAACATCAGGGCTTGTAGTAGGGTTCTCTGTAGAGGTTTCCACAGGCTTAGAGTGGTCCCTTAAGGTGGCCTCTCTAGCCAATTTGGTTTGGTTCTGCTTCTCCATACTGGGAGGCGTGGGGGTACTGGATACTACTCCTAGAGATTTTAGATCATTCCCCAACAGGACTCTCCCAGGCACCTCATTCTGAACACTGACAGGAATCCTCACTGTCATGTTATTACACTGAATGAGGGCTGGTAGAATAGGAACCAACAGGATAGGACCTCCAGAAAATTTAGTGGGACCTTTGGGTGCCTTAGCAACATCCTCAGGCTTACAAAAACATTCATCCCCTACTGTTCTGTTGGCCCCAGTGTCTCTCCTGGCAGGAGTATCCTGGCCATTGACAAGAACACTGTCCATGTAATATACTTTAGATTTTTCTGGAAGAGAGTCATACACATCCCTATTCTGTTTGCTAACCAGACCCATGGACTCTAAGGATACAGTTGCATGAAGACTCAAGGGTTCTTCAGCAAGAAATTCAAAGTGAGCACTAGCCATTTGTACTTCCTCCTCAGGAGTGAAGGCTAAGGAGACTGTGCTGATCCCTGCAGGTTTACCCTTGCACCTGGGATCTCCTTTGATATGATCAGTTGCCCCACAGACATAGCATGTTCTAAATGCTCTCTGGAATGAGGGCTTCTGCTGACCTCTCTCTGGTTGAACACCAGAGGACTCACTAGCCCTATTTGGTTCACCTTGGGGCTTACCCTAGTTATTTTGTTGTTTGTGGCCCTCTTTGGTGTGGGATGTATTAGAATTTTCTTGGTTCTCTTTTGGTGGCTGCTTCCCCTCATCCTTCTTCTGAGTTGCCCCAGATTCCTTGTGAGTAGCCCTGTTGGCAGCCCACAAGTCAGCAGCCTTGCATAACTTTCTAGGATCCATTTCCTTAGAATCAGCCAAGTGCTGTCTGAGGTCAGGAGAGCAGGCATCATAAATAGACTCCAACATTACAAGATTCCCATTACAAGATTCCTCATTCCCTCATAAGTGTTAACTCTATAACCCTTAATCCATCCCTCTAAGTTCTTCAAACACTCATTCACCCAAGTAGCCCAAGGGGTACTATCATGCTTTTTGAGGGTCCTAAACCTCTTAAGGTACTGGGAACGAGTCTTCCCAAATCTAGCTATCAAAGCTAGCTTTACACATTCATAATCCATCCTATCCACCTCCCCCAACTCCATTACCACATCAGATGCAACAGGGGGGAGCCTAGAGAATAACCAGGAGATCAACTGATTCCCTGTGATATCCTGGAGCCATGATTGTATTCAAACATAGCAAGCCAATCTAATACATCCAACTTAGGTTCATACATACCCACAATCTCTTTAGGCATCCGGGGTCCTTTTGGACTGGAAGATCTAGAGGATTCGGGGAGAGAAGCATTTTCCAAAGACAATGGGCCTCATTACAAGTACTCCAGTTCGGAATTAACACTGCCGGTAAAACCATACCGGCACCGTTACCATGTCCGCCCAATCATGACCCGCGGCCCCGGTAATAGCACCACCCTCAACCGCCACAGCGGAAATAGGGGTCCCGTTAACTCCGTCTGCACGGAAACCCCTCCGTTACCGTCAAGACGAAACACTGTGAGCATCACAACTAGCGCGGACATGGAAATACCGGCAAAAAAATGGCGTAAATACCGTGATCACGGTGGCGGAACCGCCGCTACCGCGAGCATGGCGTTATACACTGCCTGCTGAACTGAATCAGGGCACAGGTGCACCAAATCAGCCCAGCTGGACCTAGCATGCCACTGGGAGCCTACAAAAGGGCCACACCCAGCCCAACACAACACAGAACCATGCAGGCAGCAGGTCTAGTAGCACTGGGACTGGGCCTACTCAACCAACAGGCAGCACTGCACATGGTGGCAGTAATGGCGCAGAGGAGGAGGCGTAGGCGGAGGAGGCGCAGGCGGCAACCAGCCAACCCTGCAGCTATGGCAAACCCCATTGCCCAGCCAGCCCGACCCCGCCGCCAGCCAGCAATACCACGCATCAGGGCCTCACCCTGGAACCTCACCCCAGGACAGAGCCACACACTATACCGGCTGGACCGTGCACAGTCATACCATGCTTGAGTGCAAGCCCTTGAAAAGCGTGCCTGCAACTTAGATAGCTATCCAGTGCATGTATGGCAGCAGCCAATCTGAACAAACATGAACAAGAAAACTCAGGGCCTCATTAGGACCCATGCGGTAGCCATGCCCTTATTAAGGGCATGGCTGCCGCCGGTAATGAATTTTTACTGGGTCCATGGAATGGGCAATTACCGGGTCATGCCGACCTTCGCGGACCTGGGAATTGCCCATTCCATGGACCCGGTAAAAATTAATCCCCATTCCCATTTGAGCCCCATAGGGCTCAATGGGAATGGGGATGATGCTAACAACGGTCCTGTTAATAACGGGCCTGTTGTTAGCGTGCTTGTCCCCTCGCAGGACCCGCAAACCACGTCTGGTAAAACCAGACGTCTAGAGTGGGTCCCGCTAGGGGACCTCGTAATACGGCGTTACGGGGTTAACGGCACCGGAACCTTTACCGGCACCATTAACTCCTTACCGCCCTCCTCGTAATGAGGCCCTAAATGTACCATGATGCACCACAACAGATTTGAAACATGTAGCAATAACACATTTTAGCAGACACACACCACCTGATGGACAGACAGAGAACAACACAGCACCCACCCACATAGCAGTGTCAGGCAACCCACCAAATGTCCATGTCCCCTGCCTCATTGAACCACACAATCACATATGCTACGCATGTGAAATGCAAAAATGCACTCACACATGGACATGTTGTTCAATTTTCCTTCATAACAGAAGATTGATAGATGCATCTTTTCATAATCTGTCTTTGGTATAACAAAGGTTGGCGATCATGGTGAATGCGAATGGCCAAAGTGAATGCCACTGCATACCACACCACCCACACGCATTTTTACGTAGTGCATATCAGGTACTTGAAACAGTACACATAATAGCTCAAATTAATACTGCATTTGCATGTGTGCCCACTGAAATCATTATAGCCTGTGCCAACATGACATGGACAGAAGAAGGACAATGTACACTTTCTGTTGGCCCCCTGCAGGTAATGCTCATTACCCCCCGTCGCCATGGTTGATGACACCCGTGAGGCAACCACACAACATCCACGAGCATGCATACAATTGTGCCCTTGTACGTACTCGGGGCACAATTGAACAGACATTTGGCCTGTTGAAGGCAAGGTTCCGCTGACTGAGCAGATCGGGGGAGCACTGACGTACATTCCAGAAAAGGTGGGTAAGTTAGTGCTTGCCTGTGCCATGTTGCACAACAAGTGCATCTGACGCAACGTCCCCCTGCTCCCCGACATGGACATGCACCCACCTGAGGCAGAGGATGACAGTGATGATGATCAGGAAATTGGCCAGCGCCGTGACAGAATGGATGGACATGTTGCACGGGATGAACTTGATACAGCACTACTTCTAATCACCTGTCTGACACGTGGCAGAGGCCACCTTGCACACTGGGCACTGCACGTAAATACATTTTATCACACAGAATAATGATTGTCCAGTCATGAATTCAATTTGCCACACCAACTATAGTATATGATTACAAACTATGTATAAATGTGAATTTTGTATACTACTCATACTGTGCTACCCCACTAACCCCACACCCACACCCCCTCCCTAAAAGTTCCTCCCCACACCCACTCCCCAACTATCCCCACAGGTTCACCCCACCCGCTCCTCAATTGTCCCTCCCCACACCCACTCCCCAACTATCCCCACACTCCCACCCCCTCCACAACTGTCCCTCCCCACATCCACTCCCCAACTATCCCCACATCCCCACCCCATCCCCAACTGTCCCTCCTCACACCCACTCCCCAACTATCCTCACCTCATGTTAGGCAGAATCCTGTGCAGTTCCCTTAGGGAGCACTACACAAGATTAGGACTACAGGTGAGAGTAATAAATCCCCTTTGGTATCAGTCTGTACCACAAAGATTTAGTTAGTACCTGTGGTTGAGCAGTCAGACTTATCTCAAGAGGGAGATGAGCAGTATTCAGGGTTTACACAATAGGCCTTCAGTATTATGGCACAAGGAAACACTGACCAAAGCTTTGTAGTGAAGAGTAGTTATATATTTATTTTACACACTTCTAGATAAAACACATGTTATCACAGTCATCAAGCAAGTAAAATTAAGTCAAAGGAAAAATATACACACTCCCAAGTTAAATTGTAGACCAAGTGAACCGGAGTGAAAACTGAGCAAAATGACACAGTGACAACTACACACAAGGGATCCTCTAACAATTCCTCACAAGGTAGGGAAAGCACAAGTTATATAGAAATAGGTTCTTACACACCCTAGCAACACTTCCCATACGTTTGTGGACCAATTTAAGCATGACAGTGTATCAGTATACCAATACTTAAGTGAAAACTGAGCAAAATGGCATTTCACAAGGCTTAAAAATGGGAAGGAAAGGCTAGTTAAGAGAAATAGGTGCACCACACAGTTCTAGATGAGAATCAATCTAAAGAAGGCAGATCTAACAAATGTAGCCAGATTCAGTAGGCCTGTGCCAGAGTCAGTGGTACTGGGCAAGGGCCTAGGAGCAAAATGTTCTTGTAGCTGCAGTCAAGTCTTTGGTTAACGAAGTTGAAAAGGTGGATGCAGAAGTTGGAAAGACAATGTTAAGAGAGAGGGGCGGCCAACCCAGCAGGTAGGTAAAGGATGTAAAACACCTTTAGTGCTACCGCGAAGAAAGGGCGGCCTTGCGGAACAATGTACCTTTAAATGAAGAAGTGGCTCCTGCGGTGGCAGTTGTTCCTGGTAGTTCCTGCAGTTCGGAAGATCCAGCAGAGGAAGAGAGACTCTCGTCGTGGAGGAAGATTCGAGTTACTGCACTACCCAGGGAGGAAACCAGCCGCGGTGCTGCCCATCGAATAAAAGGGATGCTCCTTTAAATAGCAGTCCGGGTGGACTGGTGCCTGGCTATCCGGCCTCCGAGTACAGGGTACGGGAGATTCGACCAAGGCAGGTCCGGGAAGCCGATTGGCAAACTGGTTGGCCCCACCAGCTCAAGGGAAGAAGGCTCTTGCAGGTGAAGATCTTTTCTCGTCGTGTGTAAAAAAGTGGTGAGACGCTGCAGCAGGGCTTCACCGGTGGTTCAGTCATTGCAGATGTCTTTGGATTCTCCCCTCTTCGGCTTCTTAGTTCCAGTGGCGACGTCTTGCTCTTCCAGTCCTCAGGACCCTGCTTTTGTGCAAAAAGATCCCCATTCATACAGCCTAGCTGTCACTCACACAGTGGAGTGGTCATCCTTGGCGGGAGACCCTCCAGCCGTGTGACATAGGTTGCTAAGGCAACCCTGTCCAGGGGGTCCTACTCCCCCTCCCACACAATGGACCCACCCCAGACTCAGTGGCGCGAAAGGAGGGCTTCTCGGCAGAAGCCCGCCAAAAGGACGAACAAAGGATCCCCGACTTGGGTTAGGAGTTTAGAAGAAGACACGAGAAAGAAGTTATATTAAAGTTCTGACAATAAAAACCTACTGGAGTAAAGTTAATATTAAAATACACCAGCAGTATGTTAGAGGCTGTCAGAAAAAGTGGTAGCCTCGAACATTGGGAAAATCCCATAGGGAAATATTCGCGGTCAAATATTTATGGTAGTAACCACTGCCACCAGCCAGAAACCTTTGAGAGCGGGACTGTATGGTACCCTCTCGAAAATGAACATAGGGGGAAAACTATTAACCCCTTCCAGTACCTCCATAGTAAGATGGGTTTTACTGGTTTAGTTCATAGGATTTGACTAGTAAAGTCAATGGGGACTTTACATGCCCTGGGAGACAGTAGTCATTCCCAGGGTATGGAGTCTATGTTTGGGGGTCGCTACGAAACCCCTGTGTCACTGCACTGAGGGTGCTGTGTAACACATGTGAATAAAGATGGTTCCTATGGGGTTGGAAAGATCCCATAGGCATTAAACACAAAAATAGCCTAGAAAACACATAGCAAAAATGCCTAAGAGCGGGAAAAAGAGTCTCACTCTTAGCAGGTAAAAAGAAACAAACCCTTCAAATCCAGCAAAGCTGCTGTGGGACTCTATAGGTAAGGGAAATAAGCCATAGAATGAGAATTCTCCCTAACACTGCCCCCCCCCCCCAGACTAAGGGACAGGAGGATCTTATCCACTCTTGGATGAGTCTCTTACCTCTAGTCGGTTATAAACATCCTAGAGAGACCATCAGCATTTTGGTGGTGACATCCTGACCCGTGCTCAATGGTAAAATCAAAGGTTTTCCTTTGTAAGCTATATGACCTACAAACCCTTTCAGAAACGTCTTTCTTTTTAAATCTATAGGGGATCTGGTTGACCAGTCCCTCAGAAGTTGGTACAACTCCTGAACCTGTGTTAGGCTTTTTCAAGGGGTCCTTATAAAGGATTCCCTTAGATCTAGAGGGGCCTCGAGGGTTCCTCACCACCTCTCTTTTGGGAGCAGGTTGGTTCTTAGGCCTCTTGGGTGGAGGAGCTGGGGTTAGGCAATGTACCTGCTTCCCCTTCCTCTTAGATCTAACCTTACCTACTTTAGGAGTTTCCCTCCTAATACTAGGATTTGAGTTGGAGTCTTCAGTAGAAGGTCCAACAGTCTGAAGGTTTTTGGCCTTAGACTTTTCTTTTCTGGTTTTCCACCAGCACTGAGAATTACCAGTTCTCCTAGGCTTAGATAGGGGCCCAGTTGGTCTATCCACCTCTTCCTCAGAAGCAGGGGGAGTCAGAGACTTTAAAACTGGGGGAACAATGATGGAGCTTGGTTGGGGCTCCCATTTCCCTAGCATACTAGCCTGAAATTTTCCTGGGTTAGAGGTCAACTTACTAACATCAGGGCTTGTAGTGGGGTTCTCTGTAGAGGTTTCCACAGGCTTAGAGTGGTCCCTTAAGGTGGCCTCGCTAGCCAATTTGGTTTGGTTCTGCTTCTCCATACTGGGAGGCGTGGGGGTACTGGATACTACTCCTAGAGATTTTAGATCGTTCCCCAACAGGACTCTCCCAGGCACCTCATTCTGAACACTGACAGGAATCCTCACTGTCATGTTATTACACTGAATGAGGGCTGGTAGAATAGGAACCAACAGGATAGGACCTCCAGAAAATTTAGTGGGACCTTTGGGTGCCTTAGCAACATCCTCAGGCTTACAAAAACATTCATCCCCTACTGTTCTGTTGGCCCCAGTGTCTCTCCTGGCAGGAGTATCCTGGCCATTGACAAGAACACTGTCCATGTAATATACTTTAGATTTTTCTGGAAGAGAGTCATACACATCCCTATTCTGTTTGCTAACCAGACCCATGGACTCTAAGGATACAGTTGCATGAAGACTCAAGGGTTCTTCAGCAAGAAATTCAAAGTGAGCACTAGCCATTTGTACTTCCTCCTCAGGAGTGAAGGCTAAGGAGACTGTGCTGATCCCTGCAGGTTTACCCTTGCACCTGGGATCTCCTTTGATATGATCAGTTGCCCCACAGACATAGCATGTTCTAAATGCTCTCTGGAATGAGGGCTTCTGCTGACCTCTCTCTGGTTGAACACCAGAGGACTCACTAGCCCTATTTGGTTCACCTTGGGGCTTACCCTAGTTATTTTGTTGTTTGTGGCCCTCTTTGGTGTGGGATGTATTAGAATTTTCTTGGTTCTCTTTTGGTGGCTGCTTCCCCTCATCCTTCTTCTGAGTTGCCCCAGATTCCTTGTGAGTAGCCCTGTTGGCAGCCCACAAGTCAGCAGCCTTGCATAACTTTCTAGGATCCATTTCCTTAGAATCAGCCAAGTGCTGTCTGAGGTCAGGAGAGCAGGCATCATAAATAGACTCCAACATTACAAGATTCCCATTACAAGATTCCTCATTCCCTCATAAGTGTTAACTCTATAACCCTTAATCCATCCCTCTAAGTTCTTCAAACACTCATTCACCCAAGTAGCCCAAGGGGTACTATCATGCTTTTTGAGGGTCCTAAACCTCTTAAGGTACTGGGAACGAGTCTTCCCAAATCTAGCTATCAAAGCTAGCTTTACACATTCATAATCCATCCTATCCACCTCCCCCAACTCCATTACCACATCAGATGCAACAGGGGGGAGCCTAGAGAATAACCAGGAGATCAACTGATTCCCTGTGATATCCTGGAGCCATGATTGTATTCAAACATAGCAAGCCAATCTAATACATCCAACTTAGGTTCATACATACCCACAATCTCTTTAGGCATCCGGGGTCCTTTTGGACTGGAAGATCTAGAGGATTCGGGGAGAGAAGCATTTTCCAAAGACAATGGGCCTCATTACAAGTACTCCAGTTCGGAATTAACACTGCCGGTAAAACCATACCGGCACCGTTACCATGTCCGCCCAATCATGACCCGCGGCCCCGGTAATAGCACCACCCTCAACCGCCACAGCGGAAATAGGGGTCCCGTTAACTCCGTCTGCACGGAAACCCCTCCGTTACCGTCAAGACGAAACACTGTGAGCATCACAACTAGCGCGGACATGGAAATACCGGCAAAAAAATGGCGTAAATACCGTGATCACGGTGGCGGAACCGCCGCTACCGCGAGCATGGCGTTATACACTGCCTGCTGAACTGAATCAGGGCACAGGTGCACCAAATCAGCCCAGCTGGACCTAGCATGCCACTGGGAGCCTACAAAAGGGCCACACCCAGCCCAACACAACACAGAACCATGCAGGCAGCAGGTCTAGTAGCACTGGGACTGGGCCTACTCAACCAACAGGCAGCACTGCACATGGTGGCAGTAATGGCGCAGAGGAGGAGGCGTAGGCGGAGGAGGCGCAGGCGGCAACCAGCCAACCCTGCAGCTATGGCAAACCCCATTGCCCAGCCAGCCCGACCCCGCCGCCAGCCAGCAATACCACGCATCAGGGCCTCACCCTGGAACCTCACCCCAGGACAGAGCCACACACTATACCGGCTGGACCGTGCACAGTCATACCATGCTTGAGTGCAAGCCCTTGAAAAGCGTGCCTGCAACTTAGATAGCTATCCAGTGCATGTATGGCAGCAGCCAATCTGAACAAACATGAACAAGAAAACTCAGGGCCTCATTAGGACCCATGCGGTAGCCATGCCCTTATTAAGGGCATGGCTGCCGCCGGTAATGAATTTTTACTGGGTCCATGGAATGGGCAATTACCGGGTCATGCCGACCTTCGCGGACCTGGGAATTGCCCATTCCATGGACCCGGTAAAAATTAATCCCCATTCCCATTTGAGCCCCATAGGGCTCAATGGGAATGGGGATGATGCTAACAACGGTCCTGTTAATAACGGGCCTGTTGTTAGCGTGCTTGTCCCCTCGCAGGACCCGCAAACCACGTCTGGTAAAACCAGACGTCTAGAGTGGGTCCCGCTAGGGGACCTCGTAATACGGCGTTACGGGGTTAACGGCACCGGAACCTTTACCGGCACCATTAACTCCTTACCACCCTCCTCGTAATGAGGCCCTAAATGTACCATGATGCACCACAACAGATTTGAAACATGTAGCAATAACACATTTTAGCAGACACACACCACCTGATGGACAGACAGAGAACAACACAGCACCCACCCACATAGCAGTGTCAGGCAACCCACCAAATGTCCATGTCCCCTGCCTCATTGAACCACACAATCACATATGCTACGCATGTGAAATGCAAAAATGCACTCACACATGGACATGTTGTTCAATTTTCCTTCATAACAGAAGATTGATAGATGCATCTTTTCATAATCTGTCTTTGGTATAACAAAGGTTGGCGATCATGGTGAATGCGAATGGCCAAAGTGAATGCCACTGCATACCACACCACCCACACGCATTTTTACGTAGTGCATATCAGGTACTTGAAACAGTACACATAATAGCTCAAATTAATACTGCATTTGCATGTGTGCCCACTGAAATCATTATAGCCTGTGCCAACATGACATGGACAGAAGAAGGACAATGTACACTTTCTGTTGGCCCCCTGCAGGTAATGCTCATTACCCCCCGTCGCCATGGTTGATGACACCCGTGAGGCAACCACACAACATCCACGAGCATGCATACAATTGTGCCCTTGTACGTACTCGGGGCACAATTGAACAGACATTTGGCCTGTTGAAGGCAAGGTTCCGCTGACTGAGCAGATCGGGGGAGCACTGACGTACATTCCAGAAAAGGTGGGTAAGTTAGTGCTTGCCTGTGCCATGTTGCACAACAAGTGCATCTGACGCAACGTCCCCCTGCTCCCCGACATGGACATGCACCCACCTGAGGCAGAGGATGACAGTGATGATGATCAGGAAATTGGCCAGCGCCGTGACAGAATGGATGGACATGTTGCACGGGATGAACTTGATACAGCACTACTTCTAATCACCTGTCTGACACGTGGCAGAGGCCACCTTGCACACTGGGCACTGCACGTAAATACATTTTATCACACAGAATAATGATTGTCCAGTCATGAATTCAATTTGCCACACCAACTATAGTATATGATTACAAACTATGTATAAATGTGAATTTTGTATACTACTCATACTGTGCTACCCCACTAACCCCACACCCACACCCCCTCCCTAAAAGTTCCTCCCCACACCCACTCCCCAACTATCCCCACAGGTTCACCCCACCCGCTCCTCAATTGTCCCTCCCCACACCCACTCCCCAACTATCCCCACACTCCCACCCCCTCCACAACTGTCCCTCCCCACATCCACTCCCCAACTATCCCCACATCCCCACCCCATCCCCAACTGTCCCTCCTCACACCCACTCCCCAACTATCCTCACCTCATGTTAGGCAGAATCCTGTGCAGTTCCCTTAGGGAGCACTACACAAGATTAGGACTACAGGTGAGAGTAATAAATCCCCTTTGGTATCAGTCTGTACCACAAAGATTTAGTTAGTACCTGTGGTTGAGCAGTCAGACTTATCTCAAGAGGGAGATGAGCAGTATTCAGGGTTTACACAATAGGCCTTCAGTATTATGGCACAAGGAAACACTGACCAAAGCTTTGTAGTGAAGAGTAGTTATATATTTATTTTACACACTTCTAGATAAAACACATGTTATCACAGTCATCAAGCAAGTAAAATTAAGTCAAAGGAAAAATATACACACTCCCAAGTTAAATTGTAGACCAAGTGAACCGGAGTGAAAACTGAGCAAAATGACACAGTGACAACTACACACAAGGGATCCTCTAACAATTCCTCACAAGGTAGGGAAAGCACAAGTTATATAGAAATAGGTTCTTACACACCCTAGCAACACTTCCCATACGTTTGTGGACCAATTTAAGCATGACAGTGTATCAGTATACCAATACTTAAGTGAAAACTGAGCAAAATGGCATTTCACAAGGCTTAAAAATGGGAAGGAAAGGCTAGTTAAGAGAAATAGGTGCACCACACAGTTCTAGATGAGAATCAATCTAAAGAAGGCAGATCTAACAAATGTAGCCAGATTCAGTAGGCCTGTGCCAGAGTCAGTGGTACTGGGCAAGGGCCTAGGAGCAAAATGTTCTTGTAGCTGCAGTCAAGTCTTTGGTTAACGAAGTTGAAAAGGTGGATGCAGAAGTTGGAAAGACAATGTTAAGAGAGAGGGGCGGCCAACCCAGCAGGTAGGTAAAGGATGTAAAACACCTTTAGTGCTACCGCGAAGAAAGGGCGGCCTTGCGGAACAATGTACCTTTAAATGAAGAAGTGGCTCCTGCGGTGGCAGTTGTTCCTGGTAGTTCCTGCAGTTCGGAAGATCCAGCAGAGGAAGAGAGACTCTCGTCGTGGAGGAAGATTCGAGTTACTGCACTACCCAGGGAGGAAACCAGCCGCGGTGCTGCCCATCGAATAAAAGGGATGCTCCTTTAAATAGCAGTCCGGGTGGACTGGTGCCTGGCTATCCGGCCTCCGAGTACAGGGTACGGGAGATTCGACCAAGGCAGGTCCGGGAAGCCGATTGGCAAACTGGTTGGCCCCACCAGCTCAAGGGAAGAAGGCTCTTGCAGGTGAAGATCTTTTCTCGTCGTGTGTAAAAAAGTGGTGAGACGCTGCAGCAGGGCTTCACCGGTGGTTCAGTCATTGCAGATGTCTTTGGATTCTCCCCTCTTCGGCTTCTTAGTTCCAGTGGCGACGTCTTGCTCTTCCAGTCCTCAGGACCCTGCTTTTGTGCAAAAAGATCCCCATTCATACAGCCTAGCTGTCACTCACACAGTGGAGTGGTCATCCTTGGCGGGAGACCCTCCAGCCGTGTGACATAGGTTGCTAAGGCAACCCTGTCCAGGGGGTCCTACTCCCCCTCCCACACAATGGACCCACCCCAGACTCAGTGGCGCGAAAGGAGGGCTTCTCGGCAGAAGCCCGCCAAAAGGACGAACAAAGGATCCCCGACTTGGGTTAGGAGTTTAGAAGAAGACACGAGAAAGAAGTTATATTAAAGTTCTGACAATAAAAACCTACTGGAGTAAAGTTAATATTAAAATACACCAGCAGTATGTTAGAGGCTGTCAGAAAAAGTGGTAGCCTCGAACATTGGGAAAATCCCATAGTGAAATATTCGCGGTCAAATATTTATGGTAGTAACCACTGCCACCAGCCAGAAACCTTTGAGAGCGGGACTGTATGGTACCCTCTCGAAAATGAACATAGGGGGAAAACTATTAACCCCTTCCAGTACCTCCATAGTAAGATGGGTTTTACTGGTTTAGTTCATAGGATTTGACTAGTAAAGTCAATGGGGACTTTACATGCCCTGGGAGACAGTAGTCATTCCCAGGGTATGGAGTCTATGTTTGGGGGTCGCTACGAAACCCCTGTGTCACTGCACTGAGGGTGCTGTGTAACACATGTGAATAAAGATGGTTCCTATGGGGTTGGAAAGATCCCATAGGCATTAAACACAAAAATAGCCTAGAAAACACATAGCAAAAATGCCTAAGAGCGGGAAAAAGAGTCTCACTCTTAGCAGGTAAAAAGAAACAAACCCTTCAAATCCAGCAAAGCTGCTGTGGGACTCTATAGGTAAGGGAAATAAGCCATAGAATGAGAATTCTCCCTAACACTGCCCCCCCCCCCCAGACTAAGGGACAGGAGGATCTTATCCACTCTTGGATGAGTCTCTTACCTCTAGTCGGTTATAAACATCCTAGAGAGACCATCAGCATTTTGGTGGTGACATCCTGACCCGTGCTCAATGGTAAAATCAAAGGTTTTCCTTTGTAAGCTATATGACCTACAAACCCTTTCAGAAACGTCTTTCTTTTTAAATCTATAGGGGATCTGGTTGACCAGTCCCTCAGAAGTTGGTACAACTCCTGAACCTGTGTTAGGCTTTTTCAAGGGGTCCTTATAAAGGATTCCCTTAGATCTAGAGGGGCCTCGAGGGTTCCTCACCACCTCTCTTTTGGGAGCAGGTTGGTTCTTAGGCCTCTTGGGTGGAGGAGCTGGGGTTAGGCAATGTACCTGCTTCCCCTTCCTCTTAGATCTAACCTTACCTACTTTAGGAGTTTCCCTCCTAATACTAGGATTTGAGTTGGAGTCTTCAGTAGAAGGTCCAACAGTCTGAAGGTTTTTGGCCTTAGACTTTTCTTTTCTGGTTTTCCACCAGCACTGAGAATTACCAGTTCTCCTAGGCTTAGATAGGGGCCCAGTTGGTCTATCCACCTCTTCCTCAGAAGCAGGGGGAGTCAGAGACTTTAAAACTGGGGGAACAATGATGGAGCTTGGTTGGGGCTCCCATTTCCCTAGCATACTAGCCTGAAATTTTCCTGGGTTAGAGGTCAACTTACTAACATCAGGGCTTGTAGTGGGGTTCTCTGTAGAGGTTTCCACAGGCTTAGAGTGGTCCCTTAAGGTGGCCTCGCTAGCCAATTTGGTTTGGTTCTGCTTCTCCATACTGGGAGGCGTGGGGGTACTGGATACTACTCCTAGAGATTTTAGATCGTTCCCCAACAGGACTCTCCCAGGCACCTCATTCTGAACACTGACAGGAATCCTCACTGTCATGTTATTACACTGAATGAGGGCTGGTAGAATAGGAACCAACAGGATAGGACCTCCAGAAAATTTAGTGGGACCTTTGGGTGCCTTAGCAACATCCTCAGGCTTACAAAAACATTCATCCCCTACTGTTCTGTTGGCCCCAGTGTCTCTCCTGGCAGGAGTATCCTGGCCATTGACAAGAACACTGTCCATGTAATATACTTTAGATTTTTCTGGAAGAGAGTCATACACATCCCTATTCTGTTTGCTAACCAGACCCATGGACTCTAAGGATACAGTTGCATGAAGACTCAAGGGTTCTTCAGCAAGAAATTCAAAGTGAGCACTAGCCATTTGTACTTCCTCCTCAGGAGTGAAGGCTAAGGAGACTGTGCTGATCCCTGCAGGTTTACCCTTGCACCTGGGATCTCCTTTGATATGATCAGTTGCCCCACAGACATAGCATGTTCTAAATGCTCTCTGGAATGAGGGCTTCTGCTGACCTCTCTCTGGTTGAACACCAGAGGACTCACTAGCCCTATTTGGTTCACCTTGGGGCTTACCCTAGTTATTTTGTTGTTTGTGGCCCTCTTTGGTGTGGGATGTATTAGAATTTTCTTGGTTCTCTTTTGGTGGCTGCTTCCCCTCATCCTTCTTCTGAGTTGCCCCAGATTCCTTGTGAGTAGCCCTGTTGGCAGCCCACAAGTCAGCAGCCTTGCATAACTTTCTAGGATCCATTTCCTTAGAATCAGCCAAGTGCTGTCTGAGGTCAGGAGAGCAGGCATCATAAATAGACTCCAACATTACAAGATTCCCATTACAAGATTCCTCATTCCCTCATAAGTGTTAACTCTATAACCCTTAATCCATCCCTCTAAGTTCTTCAAACACTCATTCACCCAAGTAGCCCAAGGGGTACTATCATGCTTTTTGAGGGTCCTAAACCTCTTAAGGTACTGGGAACGAGTCTTCCCAAATCTAGCTATCAAAGCTAGCTTTACACATTCATAATCCATCCTATCCACCTCCCCCAACTCCATTACCACATCAGATGCAACAGGGGGGAGCCTAGAGAATAACCAGGAGATCAACTGATTCCCTGTGATATCCTGGAGCCATGATTGTATTCAAACATAGCAAGCCAATCTAATACATCCAACTTAGGTTCATACATACCCACAATCTCTTTAGGCATCCGGGGTCCTTTTGGACTGGAAGATCTAGAGGATTCGGGGAGAGAAGCATTTTCCAAAGACAATGGGCCTCATTACAAGTACTCCAGTTCGGAATTAACACTGCCGGTAAAACCATACCGGGACCGTTACCATGTCCGCCCAATGATGACCCGCGGCCCCGGTAATAGCACCACCCTCAACCGCCACAGCGGAAATAGGGGTCCCGTTAAGTCCGTCTGCACGGAAACCCCTCCGTTACCGTCAAGACGAAACACCGTGAGCATCACAACTAGCGCGGACACGGAAATACCGGCAAAAAAATGGCGTAAATACCGTGATCACGGTGGTGGAACCGCCGCTACCGCGAGCATGGCGTTATACACTGCCTGCTGAACTGAATCAGGGCACAGGTGCACCAAATCAGCCCAGCTGGACCTAGCATGCCACTGGGAGCCTACAAAAGGGCCACACCCAGCCCAACACAACACAGAACCATGCAGGCAGCAGGTCTAGTAGCACTGGGACTGGGCCTACTCAACCAACAGGCAGCACTGCACATGGTGGCAGTAATGGCGCAGAGGAGGAGGCGTAGGCGGAGGAGGCGCAGGCGGCAACCAGCCAACCCTGCAGCTATGGCAAACCCCATTGCCCAGCCAGCCCGACCCCGCCGCCAGCCAGCAATACCACGCATCAGGGCCTCACCCTGGAACCTCACCCCAGGACAGAGCCACACACTATACCGGCTGGACCGTGCACAGTCATACCATGCTTGAGTGCAAGCCCGTGAAAAGCGTGCCTGCAACTTAGATAGCTATCCAGTGCATGTATGGCAGCAGCCAATCTGAGCAAACATGAACAAGAAAACTCAGGGCCTCATTAGGACCCATGCGGTAGCCATGCCCTTATTAAGGGCATGGCTGCCGCCGGTAATGAATTTTTACTGGGTCCATGGAATGGGCAATTACCGGGTCATGCCGACCTTCGCGGACCTGGGAATTGCCCATTCCATGGACCCGGTAAAAATTAATCCCCATTCCCATTTGAGCCCCATAGGGCTCAATGGGAATGGGGATGATGCTAACAACGGTCCTGTTAATAACGGGCCCGTTGTTAGCGTGCTTGTCCCCTCGCAGGACCCGCAAACCACGTCTGGTAAAACCAGACGTCTAGAGTGGGTCCCGCTAGGGGACCTCGTAATACGGCGTTACGGGGTTAACGGCACCGGAACCTTTACCGGCACCATTAACTCCTTACCGCCCTCCTCGTAATGAGGCCCTAAATGTACCATGATGCACCACAACAGATTTGAAACATGTAGCAATAACACATTTTAGCAGACACACACCACCTGATGGACAGACAGAGAACAACACAGCACCCACCCACATAGCAGTGTCAGGCAACCCACCAAATGTCCATGTCCCCTGCCTCATTGAACCACACAATCACATATGCTACGCATGTGAAATGCAAAAATGCACTCACACATGGACATGTTGTTCAATTTTCCTTCATAACAGAAGATTGATAGATGCATCTTTTCATAATCTGTCTTTGGTATAACAAAGGTTGGCGATCATGGTGAATGCGAATGGCCAAAGTGAATGCCACTGCATACCACACCACCCACACGCATTTTTACGTAGTGCATATCAGGTACTTGAAACAGTACACATAATAGCTCAAATTAATACTGCATTTGCATGTGTGCCCACTGAAATCATTATAGCCTGTGCCAACATGACATGGACAGAAGAAGGACAATGTACACTTTCTGTTGGCCCCCTGCAGGTAATGCTCATTACCCCCGGTCGCCATGGTTGATGACACCCGTGAGGCAACCACACAACATCCACGAGCATGCATACAATTGTGCCCTTGTACGTACTCGGGGCACAATTGAACAGACATTTGGCCTGTTGAAGGCAAGGTTCCGCTGACTGAGCAGATCGGGGGAGCACTGACGTACATTCCAGAAAAGGTGGGTAAGTTAGTGCTTGCCTGTGCCATGTTGCACAACATGTGCATCTGACGCAACGTCCCCCTGCTCCCCGACATGGACATGCACCCACCTGAGGCAGAGGATGACAGTGATGATGATCAGGAAATTGGCCAGCGCCGTGACAGAATGGATGGACATGTTGCACGGGATGAACTTCATACAGCACTACTTCTAATCACCTATCTGACACGTGGCAGAGGCCACCTTGCACACTGGGCACTGCACATAAATACATTTTATCACACAGAATAATGATTGTCCAGTCATGAATTCAATTTGCCACACCAACTATAGTATATGATTACAAACTATGTATAAATGTGAATTTTGTATACTACTCATACTGTGCTACCCCACTAACCCCACACCCACACCCCCTTCCCAAAAGTTCCTCCCCACACCCACTCCCCAACTATCCCCACAGGTTCACCCCACCCGCTCCTCAATTGTCCCTCCCCACACCCACTCCCCAACTATCCCCACACTCCCACCCCCTCCACAACTGTCCCTCCCCACATCCACTCCCCAACTATCCCCACATCCCCACCCCATCCCCAACTGTCCCTCCTCACACCCACTCCCCAACTATCCTCACCTCATGTTAGGCAGAATCCTGTGCAGTTCCCTTAGGGAGCACTACACAAGATTAGGACCTCAGGTGAGAGTAATAAATCCCCTTTGGTATCAGTCTGTACCACAAAGATTTAGTTAGTACCTGTGGTTGAGCAGTCAGACTTATCTCAAGAGGGAGATGAGCAGTATTCAGGGTTTACACAATAGGCCTTCAGTACTATGGCACAAGGAAACACTGACCAAAGCTTTGTAGTGAAGAGTAGTTATATATTTATTTTACACACTTCTAGATAAAACACATGTTATCACAGTCATCAAGCAAGTAAAATTAAGTCAAAGGAAAAATATACACACTCCCAAGTTAAATTGTAGACCAAGTGAACCGGAGTGAAAACTGAGCAAAATGACACAGTGACAACTACACACAAGGGATCCTCTAACAATTCCTCACAAGGTAGGGAAAGCACAAGTTATATAGAAATAGGTTCTTACACACCCTAGCAACACTTCCCATACGTTTGTGGACCAATTTAAGCAAGACAGTGTATCAGTATACCAATACTTAAGTGAAAACTGAGCAAAATGGCATTTCACAAGGCTTAAAAATGGGAAGGAAAGGCTAGTTAAGAGAAATAGGTGCACCACACAGTTCTAGATGAGAATCAATCTAAAGAAGGCAGATCTAACAAATGTAGCCAGATTCAGTAGGCCTGTGCCAGAGTCAGTGGTACTGGGCAAGGGCCTAGGAGCAAAATGTTCTTGTAGCTGCAGTAAAGTCTTTGGTTAACGAAGTTGAAAAGGTGGATGCAGAAGTTGGAAAGACAATGTTAAGAGAGAGGGGCGGCCAACCCAGCAGGTAGGTAAAGGATGTAAAACACCTTTAGTGCTACCGCGAAGAAAGGGCGGCCTTGCGGAACAATGTACCTTTAAATGAAGAAGTGGCTCCTGCGGTGGCAGTTGTTCCTGGTAGTTCCTGCAGTTCGGAAGATCCAGCAGAGGAAGAGAGACTCTCGTCGTGGAGGAAGATTCGAGTTACTGCACTACCCAGGGAGGAAACCAGCCGCGGTGCTGCCCATCGAATAAAAGGGATGCTCCTTTAAATAGCAGTCCGGGTGGACTGGTGCCTGGCTATCCGGCCTCCGAGTACAGGGTACGGGAGATTCGACCAAGGCAGGTCCGGGAAGCCGATTGGCAAACTGGTTGGCCCCACCAGCTCAAGGGAAGAAGGCTCTTGCAGGTGAAGATCTTTTCTCGTCGTGTGTAAAAAAGTGGTGAGACGCTGCAGCAGTGCTTCACCGGTGGTTCAGTCATTGCAGATGTCTTTGGATTCTCCCCTCTTCGGCTTCTTAGTTCCAGTGGCGACGTCTTGCTCTTCCAGTCCTCAGGACCCTGCTTTTGTGCAAAAAGATCCCCATTCATACAGCCTAGCTGTCACTCACACAGTGGAGTGGTCATCCTTGGCGGGAGACCCTCCAGCCGTGTGACATAGGTTGCTAAGGCAACCCTGTCCAGGGGGTCCTACTCCCCCTCCCACACAATGGACCCACCCCAGACTCAGTGGCGCGAAAGGAGGGCTTCTCGGCAGAAGCCCGCCAAAAGGACGAACAAAGGATCCCCGACTTGGGTTAGGAGTTTAGAGGAAGACACGAGAAAGAAGTTATATTAAAGTTCTGACAATAAAAACCTACCGGAGTAAAGTTAATATTAAAATACACCGGCAGTATGTTAGAGGCTGTCAGAAAAAGTGGTAGCCTCGAACATTGGGAAAATCCCATAGGGAAATATTCGCGGTCAAATATTTATGGTAGTAACCACTGCCACCAGCCAGAAACCTTTGAGAGCGGGACTGTATGGTACCCTCTCGAAAATGAACATAGGGGGAAAACTATTAACCCCTTCCAGTACCTCCATAGTAAGATGGGTTTTACTGGTTTAGTTCATAGGATTTGACTAGTAAAGTCAATGGGGACTTTACATGCCCTGGGAGACAGTAGTCATTCCCAGGGTATGGAGTCTATGTTTGGGGGTCGCTACGACACCCCTGTGTCACTGCACTGAGGGTGCTGTGTAACACATGTGAATAAAGATGGTTCCTATGGGGTTGGAAAGATCCCATAGGCATTAAACACAAAAATAGCCTAGAAAACACAGAGCAAAAATGCCTAAGAGCGGGAAAAAGAGTCTCACTCTTAGCAGGTAAAAAGAAACAAACCCTTCAAATCCAGCAAAGCTGCTGTGGGACTCTATAGGTAAGGGAAATAAGCCATAGAATGGGAATTCTCCCTAACACTGCCCCCCCCCCAGACTAAGGGACAGGAGGATCTTATCCACTCTTGGATGAGTCTCTTACCTCTAGTCGGTTATAAACATCCTAGAGAGACCATCAGCATTTTGGTGGTGACATCCTGACCCGTGCTCAATGGTAAAATCAAAGGTTTTCCTTTGTAAGCTATATGACCTACAAACCCTTTCAGAAACGTCTTTCTTTTTAAATCTATAGGGGATCTGGTTGACCAGTCCCTCAGAAGTTGGTACAACTCCTGAACCTGTGTTAGGCTTTTTCAAGGGGTCCTTATAAAGGATTCCCTTAGATCTAGAGGAGCCTCAAGGGTTCCTCACCACCTCTCTTTTGGGAGCAGGTTGGTTCTTAGGCCTCTTGGGTGGAGGAGCTGGAGTTAGGCAATGTACCTGCTTCCCCTTCCTCTTAGATCTAACCTTACCTACTTTAGGAGTTTCCCTCCTAATACTAGGATTTGAGTTGGAGTCTTCAGTAGAAGGTCCAACAGTCTGAAGGTTTTTGGCCTTAGACTTTTCTTTTCTGGTTTTCCACCAGCACTGAGAATTACCAGTTCTCCTAGGCTTAGATAGGGGCCCAGTTGGTCTATCCACCTCTTCCTCAGAAGCAGGGGGAGTCAGAGACTTTAAAACTGGGGGAACAATGATGGAGCTTGGTTGGGGCTCCCATTTCCCTAGCATACTAGCCTGAAATTTGCCTGGGTTAGAGGTCAACTTACTAACATCAGGGCTTGTAGTGGGGTTCTCTGTAGAGGTTTCCACAGGCTTAGAGTGGTCCCTTAAGGTGGCCTCTCTAGCCAATTTGGTTTGGTTCTGCTTCTCCATACTGGGAGGCGTGGGGGTACTGGATACTACTCCTAGAGATTTTAGATCATTCCCCAACAGGACTCTCCCAGGCACCTCATTCTGAACACTGACAGGAATCCTCACTGTCATGTTATTACACTGAATGAGGGCTGGTAGAATAGGAACCAACAGGATAGGACCTCCAGAAAATTTAGTGGGACCTTTGGGTGCCTTAGCAACATCCTCAGGCTTACAAAAACATTCATCCCCTACTGTTCTGTTGGCCCCAGTGTCTCTCCTGGCAGGAGTATCCTGGCCATTGACAAGAACACTGTCCATGTAATATACTTTAGATTTTTCTGGAAGAGAGTCATACACATCCCTATTCTGTTTGCTAACCAGACCCATGGACTCTAAGGATACAGTTGCATGAAGACTCAAGGGTTCTTCAGCAAGAAATTCAAAGTGAGCACTAGCCATTTGTACTTCCTCCTCAGGAGTGAAGGCTAAGGAGACTGTGCTGATCCCTGCAGGTTTACCCTTGCACCTGGGATCTCCTTTGATATGATCAGTTGCCCCACAGACATAGCATGTTCTAAATGCTCTCTGGAATGAGGGCTTCTGCTGACCTCTCTCTGGTTGAACACCAGAGGACTCACTAGCCCTATTTGGTTCACCTTGGGGCTTACCCTAGTTATTTTGTTGTTTGTGGCCCTCTTTGGTGTGGGATGTATTAGAATTTTCTTGGTTCTCTTTTGGTGGCTGCTTCCCCTCATCCTTCTTCTGAGTTGCCCCAGATTCCTTGTGAGTAGCCCTGTTGGCAGCTCACAAGTCAGCAGCCTTGCATAACTTTCTAGGATCCATTTCCTTAGAATCAGCCAAGTGCTGTCTGAGGTCAGGAGAGCAGGCATCATAAATAGACTCCAACATTACAAGATTCCCATTACAAGATTCCTCATTCCCTCATAAGTGTTAACTCTATAACCCTTAATCCATCCCTCTAAGTTCTTCAAACACTCATTCACCCAAGTAGCCCAAGGGGTACTATCATGCTTTTTGAGGGTCCTAAACCTCTTAAGGTACTGGGAACGAGTCTTCCCAAATCTAGCTATCAAACCTAGCTTTACACATTCATAATCCATCCTATCCACCTCCCTCAACTCCATTACCAGATCAGATGCAACAGGGGGGAGCCTAGAGAATAACCAGGAGATCAACTGATTCCCTGTGATATCCTGGAGCCATGATTGTATTCAAACATAGCAAGCCAATCTAATACATCCAACTTAGGTTCATACATACCCACAATCTCTTTAGGCATCCGGGGTCCTTTTGGACTGGAAGATCTAGAGGATTCGGGGAGAGAAGCATTTTCCAAAGACAATGGGCCTCATTACAAGAACTCCAGTTCGGAATTAACACTGCCGGTAAAACCATACCGGCACCGTTACCATGTCCGCCCAATCATGACCCGCGGCCCCGGTAATAGCACCACCCTCAACCGCCACAGCGGAAATAGGGGTCCCGTTAAGTCCGTCTGCACGGAAACCCCTCCGTTACCGTCAAGACGAAACACCGTGAGCATCACAACTAGCGCGGACACGGAAATACCGGCAAAAAAATGGCGTAAATACCGTGATCACGGTGGCGGAACCGCCGCTACCGCGAGCATGGCGTTATACACTGCCTGCTGAACTGAATCAGGGCACAGGTGCACCAAATCAGCCCAGCTGGACCTAGCATGCCACTGGGAGCCTACAAAAGGGCCACACCCAGCCCAACACAACACAGAACCATGCAGGCAGCAGGTCTAGTAGCACTGGGACTGGGCCTACTCAACCAACAGGCAGCACTGCACATGGTGGCAGTAATGGCGCAGAGGAGGAGGCGTAGGCGGAGGAGGCGCAGGCGGCAACCAGCCAACCCTGCAGCTATGGCAAACCCCATTGCCCAGCCAGTCCGACCCCGCCGCCAGCCAGCAATACCACGCATCAGGGCCTCACCCTGGAACCTCACCCCAGGACAGAGCCACACACTATACCGGCTGGACCGTGCAACAATCCTGCACATCACCGCCATGATTGAGGACAACATCAGCAGCCAAATTGACACCCCCACCGCCATCCCCCCCTCTTGAAGGTTGTCTCAGTACTGCATTTCCTTGGCACTGGCACCTATCAACACACGGTTGGTGAGCTGCACGGCATATCACAACCTTGTTTCTCAAAAATCCTGTTACAGGTACTGGATGCCCTGTTGCGCCATGTGTCGGAACACATAGCCCTACCCCGCACCCTCTCCAAGGTCATTGCTACCAAGTTGGCCTTCCATGCCATAGCAGGCATGCCAAATTGCATAGGCGCAGTTGACTGCACCCACGTTGAGCTGACAGTACCACGTGCAATTGAGGCGGTGTTCCGCAATAGGAAACAGTATCACTCTTTGAATGTCCAGATGGTTTGTGATGCCATGCAACTGATTACACACTGCTGCGCACGTTTCCCAGGCTCTTCACATGACTCAATGGTACTGCGGAATTCCACGTTGCCACGGTACATGGAACGCTATGCCGGACAAAGCACATGGCTATTGGGTGAGTACAGCTGACGATGCTACAACCCTGTCGAAGTGGTGTGTGTGTGTCCAGGCCAATGAGCATTGTGAGTGTGCCGCTGTGACCGCACATGCATCACCCCCTTCCATCTACCAAATACACAGCGGATGCCAAACATCATTAAGGAAGACATGACAGGGCACCACAATGTGCCCGTGCACACGCTGGCACAGCCAATCCCGTCACTGTCCCATGAACCTTGTGCCACTGCAGACACCCACCCTCAATTGAAACACTGCCTCAAAAGGCACGAGAGGCGTGTAAATGAGACGACGTGTATTTACTACTTCCGTACAGTGGAGTCACTCTGCCATGTGTGGACAGCACTGCACCGTGACATGCACACAATCAAATGTCACCCGCAGGGCACAGTAAACATGCAAGTTAATGTGTAGGCCCATATCCAGTTAGCGACATACATCGTGATGCCCAAAACATACCTCCATACACTGCATGGTACATATGCATGAATGAATGATGATACAAGAATGCACAGCAGCAGATGAGGACATGATGCCACAAACACTGACATTTTCCCCCATCTACATCCCATGTAGGTGATGCGGGATATGCACTCATGCCATTGATGATGACACCTGTACGAAGACCAAGGAACAGGCATGAAGAGGCATACAATAGGGCACATATCCGCACACGTGGAATGATTGAGAGGACATTTGGACTGCTGAAGGCCCGTTTCCGCTGTCTGAGCAGATCTGGCGGATCACTGCTGTACAGCCCAGTGAAGACGGGTAAAATCACGCTCGTATGTGCCATGCTGCACAATATATGCCTGCGCAGGAACATCCCAATGCCACCAGACGCAGATGAGGAAAATGGGGATGGGATGGCACCGCCTCCCCCTGGGGGTCCACATGATGGCCAGAGAGCATGGGATGCACTGATTCGCATTTACTTTTGAGTCACAGCACATTCACAGAAATGCACGAACATGGTGACGTCAATGAATTAATAGTTGCACTGCAAAATAAATGATTAATGTCCACACATGTATATCTTGATTCGAAATAGTGATGTATTGATGTAATAACAACAGGGAAGGAGGTGCATTGGTTAGGGAAGCTGTACACCCGGGGCCACCCACCACCCAAATGTGCCCACCCCCACCCAGGCCCCATTGTTCAAACCCCCAAAACTACCTACCCCACCACCCAAACGTGCCCACCCCCACCCAGGCCCCATTGTTCAAACCCCCAAAACTACCTACCCCACCACCCAAACGTGCCCACCCCCACCCACACCCTTGTAGTCCACATGTGTCCTGCACTGCCCCACACACATGCCATCACTTCCGTGTGCGCTTCTGTGCCTGTGCAACCTTGCCCGAGGGACCCATTAGCCTACTCGAGCGCCTCCTTGGACTGGCAGTATTGGAGCTGGATGGGGTGGTTGTGTTTGATTGCGCAGAATCTGGGATTGAGGGCATCCGTGCCAGATTTGCCTGTTGGCCAACCAACATGGCCTCTACAAGCCTGGAGGTGTGGTCGTTGCCCTCCGGCACATGGCGTGCAAGGGTCACTATAGTGCTCGCAAAGCGTCCGATGGACCTCGACAGGCGACGCACTGAGGCGCTGTAGCTCTCCCTCTGCAGCCTGGATTCCTCTAGCTGCCTCTCCACCAGCTGGGTGAGGGTAGCCTGCTGGTCCTCCATCCGCTGCATGTGGGCATTCAGTTCGGCCATGGATGGGGTGGGCGACCTCATGGGACTCCCCAGTGATGTGGGGCTGAACTCCAGCTCATGGAAGGAGCCCAGGTCTTCCAATGTGGGCATCTCCCCCTGTGGCCCCGTTTCCGAGTGCTCTTGCGGGGCACTGTTATCACTGCAGAATGCCCCCTCTGCAGTGCTGCTGCCTTCGGTGTTGTGTTGGTTGGCCATGATAGGTTCCCGTGGCACCTGTCTAGACTCAGGCAGTGTGGAGACGGTGGGGATGTCGGTGGTGGTGGTGGGCCGCACATCTGTAGTGGCTGGTAATGTGGCCAGAGGTGCAGAACTGCCGGCAGCATCCTCCTGTGTGGTGGCGGTGGCTTGTGTACTTGCCGGTGCAGATTGGCTGGCCTGTTGTGCAGTATCACTGTCACTTGAAACGGCTGTGGGGACACAAAGGGCATGCAATTAGTGTTGTTGTGGTGGCAGATGGGTGCATCACATGCGTCATTAAGATTGTACATTTAATAGTGTTAGTCACATGCATCTGATTGCTGGTGTATGCATTCTGTGATATTGGTTGCCATACGGATCATGATGGGTCCTTTGGCCTACACATGCACTGCCTTGGGGGGGGGGGGTTGTTAATGGGTCCTTTGGCCCACACATGCACTGCCTGGGGGGGGGGGGGTTGTTAATGGGTCCTTTGGCCCACACATGCACTGCCTGGGGGGAGGAGTTGTTAATGGGTCCTTTGGCCCACACATGCACTGCCTGGGGGGGGTTGTTAATGGGTCCTTTGGCCCACACATGCACTGCCTGGGGGGGGGGCTGTTAATGGGTCCTTTGGCCCAGTACTCACAACTGCATATTTTCATGTGGCATTCATGTTTGGGCACTTACCGGCATCTGCAGGTGGGCTCACTCCTGCCTAAGCCTCCCCGATCCCATGGATTCACTCTAGGTGGTGGACGCTGCTGCACCGCTCCTCCCATGCTTGCAGCCTCAGTGGGGAAGGGGGTCCTCCGCCTGTCCCACTGCTGCGTTGGCGGTGCGTGGAAATGAGGTTGCGTACCCTCAGCCTCAGGTCGTCCCACCGCTTGTGGCAGTCCTTCACGCTCCTCGCTGTCACGCCCACAGCGGTGCACTTGCGTGCAGCTTCGGCCCACACCTCCTTCCTCCGCTGCTGTTTGGCACGCCGTTGGTCGGCGCTGAACAGCATCTCCGCATTGTCCACAATGTGCTCCACCAAGACGGTTAGCTCCGCCTCGCTGAAGCGCTGTTTGCGCTGCCTCTGAGCAGGAATCCTGGCAGACATGCTGGTGGTCCCTTTTGGCTTCTCAGAGTTAGGATTGTGCTTGTGCTGGCTCTGGATGGCAATGGATTGTGCGTTTATATGATGGCCGCCTCTCTGTTTCCTGTTTTGGCGATCATGGTATTTCCGGTTCCGTGTCCGTGGCGGCGGAGGCGGACACGGGTTTTGCGCCACTTGTGGCTGCGTTATTTCCATTTCCGTGGGGTTTTCCGTGACGGCGGTAACAACGTTTCCGAGTCCGTGTGGTGCGCGCGACCGACAGCGTGTAATCGGACGTTTTTTCCGCAACCTTGCGGACACGGAAACGTTTTTACCGCCGTCACGGATTTTGCACGGTCCCGGACTGGCAGGTTGTAATGAGGCCCAATATCTTCATCTCAAGCTCATGATTGAGCTCCATTTCCTTGAGCCTTAGTTCTTGATTTCTCTGTTCAGTTTGGGCACTAATTCTTTTGAATTCAATTTCAAGTCTAATTTTTTTCTAGTGAGATAAATTCAGGACTTAATGTGGGACCTGGTAAGGGTCCAGTAGTCATAGGTTGAGGCCTTTGGGCAGGTAGAGGGCCAGAGGGGGTGACACTGTTATCCTCCTCTTCCTCATCTGTTTCAACAATAACATCTTCAACATTATTTTCCTCAAGATTTGCTAGATTTGCTGGGGTAGGGGGCAGTACAGCACCACTATCCAGACTTTGGGCATCATCACGAGTCTGGCAGTAACCCTTAAATGCGGCGGTAGCGCTATTACCGCCACATTTAAGGGTCCGCCAGATCATGGCTTTGGCAGATTTTCCCCCAGCTCTGAGCTGGGGGGAAATCCGCGGCACAATTGCTGATTTTCGGTGCGATTACCGCTGGCGGGAAATCCGCCGGCGGTAATAGCACAAATTTTCCCCATTGGGCCCAATGGGGAATGAGGAATTCCCGAATGGGCCCAATGGGGAATGGGCAATAACCCTTCCGCCAAACCCGTGATCCGGCGCTAATAGCGCCGGGGGATTTGGCATCTCCTCTAGATCCTCTAGATCTACCAGTCCAAAAGGACCCCGGATGCCTAAAGAGATTGTGGGTGTGTATGAACCTAAGTTGGATGTATTAGATTGGCTTGCTATGTTTGAATACAATCATGGGCTCCAGGATATCACAGGGAATCAGTTGATCCCCTGGTTATTCTCTAGGCTCCCCCCTGTTGCATCTGATGTGGTAATGGAGTTGGAGGAGGTGGATAGGATGGATTATGAATGTGTAACCGCCCAACTCGTGATGAGGCCCTTTGTTTCTCTAACAGTCTATCAATCATTTCTAATTTCTTGCCTTTGACAGGAAGACCTTTCTGTCTACACAGACCCCTTAAATAATCAGCAGTGTTAGTAAGGAGGGTTTCCTGGCTGTAACTTTCCATAATTTTGACTTTTGTTTAAAATGAACTTGTTGTGATAAATTAGCCTTGTGGTTATTTGAACCAAAGCACTTGCAGAACTCTAAAATGTAAATCCAATACTTTTATCCACACCGCTGTACACCAGTGTTAGGCAGAATCCTGTGCAGTTCCCTTAGGGAGCACTACACAAGATTAGGACTACAGGTGAGAGCAATAAATCCCCTTTGGTATCAGTCTGTACCACAAAGATTTAGTTGGTAGCTGTGGCTGAGCAGTCAGACTTATCTCAAGAGGGAGATGAGCAGTATTCAGGGTTTACACAATAGGCCTGCAGTACTATGGCACAAGGAAACACTGACCAAAGCTTTGTAGTAAAAAGTAGTTATATATTTTTTTTAAACACTTCTAAAAAATCGTTGTGCGGAAGGTGCAGGGAGTACCTATTTCTACCGTGTGACACCGCGGAGCGGTGAGCGGAGCTGTGAGCCTGAGGTGTGAGCCAGTCTGCAGCAGCAGTCCACATCGTTGTGCGGAAGGTGCAGGAAGTACCTATTTCTACCGTGTGACACCGCGGAGCCGTGAGCGGAGCTGTGAGCCTGAGGTGTGAGCCAGTCTGCAGTAGCAGTCCACATCGTTGTGCGGAAGGTGCAGGAAGTACCTATTTCTACCGTGTGACACCGCGAAGCGGTGAGCGGAGCTGTGAGTCTGAGGTGTGAGCCAGTCTGCAGCAGCAGTCCACATCGTTGTGCGGAAGGTGCAGGAAGTACCTATTTCTACCGTGTGACACCGCGGAGCGGTGAGCGGAGCTGTGAGCCTGAGGTTTGAGCCAGTCTGCTGCAGTCCGCTGCAGACGTGAAGTCGAAGCCGAATGGAGCCAGAGGTACGTCCTCTGAAAGTTTTGAAAAGTTCGAAAACATTCCCGAAAGACTTCCAGTCAACAAAAACATCTAAGTCGGGGGGGAAAATGAGCCCGGGAAAGAGGAGGAGGAGTAAGTCTGACTCGGCACCAAGACCGATGGCCCCCTCTATCCTAGAACTATTAGCAACTACTCAGTTACCTCCTAAAACTTCCATAACCACGGATTTGACGTATCTACAAGTTCCGCTACAAGGCCCTGCGAAGAATACCGAAGCAGGGAATTTTAGCCTACCTGAACCACGAGACCAAGCGGGAGATTCCTCCGCGTTGACGGCCTCCCAGCCTATGCCTCGGCTCAGGACAGCCAGGGAGGTACGATCGGTCGAGCAGCGGGTCTCAATGGCCATGGAGGACCGGGGGTTGGGAGGTCTGGCGGAGCCTGCGCACACACCTTTGCCGGCGCCCGTGCCCAAACCCATGCCCGTTCCACAAGGCCCCAGACCGGATCTGGACCCTCAACTCGGAGCACGGTCGGGTGCGGCTGGAGGAAGATGCCATTCAGCCCTCCATCGTCAGGCGGGCTGCGGCAATGACGAAAACCCAGAACCGGAACAAAAAAGGGATCGGCCTGAAGTTCTCTCCCCGACTAAACCAGACACTGATACAGAAATGAGGTGGAGCGGTGCCAAAAATCGCAACCAGGTCAACAAGGGGCCACGTGGGGGAAAGGAGACAGGTGAGGGAGCAAAGACTACGGACGTATCCGAAATAAACGAAATACCCCCTCATCGAACTATTGAGGGGGAGAGAAAAAACCCCCGCGTGGAAGGAGAAGTGGCAATAAACCTGCTAGCTATAATAGAGAAGAGCGACTTTGTGCCAAATGTGTTCTCCATTCAAGCAATGCTGCATGATAAAGGTCACGACAGCGAGAAAACCATGCAAGGCATGGGCAAAAAATAATCGCCGACCCCGATAAAGATATGGAATCTGATGAAGGGGGACCTGGAGAGCGATAACCAAACGGAGGGAGAACCGGAGGATTCTAATAAGGAAACAGACAGAGAACAATTGATAACTGGATCCGGTTCAAAAAGGAAAAAAAGAGGCAAAACGAATACCCTGGCGAAAGCTAGGCCTCAAGGAGTAAGCAAAACGGCAAATTCAAGATCGTTAAAGATTACTATGCTGGGGGTACAAAAATCAAGAAAAAGTAGTAAAAAAGGTGGACTGATGTCAAAAGGGCTGCACAACCCACTGCTGTCACGCCCGTTAAAAGATTTTTTCATTCAGCAACACAAAAGAAAACAGAGCATTGACACGGAAATATCGGCGGAAATGCTGGAAATAGCAACTCAAACTCAGCCCACGCAAAAACAGAGGAGAACTGAGTCACTCACAGCGGCAACAGACAAACAAGCCCGGTCCAACGGCTCTTCGCAGGAAAAAGCCATGATATCCATAAATGAACCACATATAGACACCGAAAAATCAAAGGCCTCTGAGAGTCCAGAATCGGTACTTTTGAGCATAAATGGCCACCCAAGCGGTAGGATCGAGAGTCCCCAGATCCAAAGTCCCCCGAATGGGGTGACACAAACCATAGAGGAGATACTCGTTTCTGACGAAGACCAGGAAGAAGAGGGGATAAAGGGGGGTACAATCTGATTGGGAATCCAATCGAATGTCGCAGGCACAGCAGGACAGAGATGATCGCCTGGCCTGGACAAAGCCCCATCTGTCCAGGAGGCTACCCTCTGTTTCACCCTCGTCATCTATGAAATTTGTATCACCAAGAAACCCCGTAAACTTCGACAGAAATCTAAGAGTAACAGGGGAATGCCCTGGCCTAGACTCATCAGCAGTATTGAGAAGATCGGATAAAACCCAAGCCTCACTGAAAAAGAGACGACTCAGCGAAATTGCTGTGGCACTACAAAATGAATCTCCAAATAAGAAACCAGAAATGATTGCTATCATGTCGGCCATGACCATTGTATTAGCCCCCTTCTGTAAGCTGTATGAAACAATTAAAGAAAACGTACAATACAACACAGCAATGCTTTCTAATACAATGGCGAAATTGGCCCAGATGGGTAGCCTTCCACCAGCAAATGTTGAAAAACGCTCAATCAGAAAACTCAGTGTGAAAGGAAAATCGAAGCTTTGGAGAAAAAGATCGAGAACATGGAAAACTCGACCAGGACCCAACTAGTAAGAGCGACAGATGGATCCCAGAAAACTTCAAATCAGAAAACAATGTGGGAAACTAAAGTCGAAACGTTGGAAAAAAAGATCGAGACCCTGGAATTACTGAACAAAAGGTCTATAACAAGGACATCTGCCTGCGATGATGCTGTAAATGAGCCCGCACCGCAGACAAATGGAAAAAAGAAAACCCTGCTGAGATTGACACAAGAAAAACCAGAAGGGTTTACTGCCAAAGCACAAAAGACGCAGCCACCAACAATTGACCCGACGGAAAGGAAATTAAACCTTAAGAAGGACACCAAAACGTCGGTAAAAGTAGAAGTGAGGGGGCCCGGCCTGGGTGAATCACTAGCCAACAAAAATCGACAAGATCCTCGATCTCGAGCAGAGGAGACCGACCCTGTGAGATCTCCAAGAACAGTAGATGAATTCCTAGGATGTACCGACTTAATGAACATCTCTATTTACTCAGAAAAGGGGTCACAGGAGTCAAGGAAACCCGCTATAGAAGGTGGGGTAAAAATGCCCTGCACAGATCGGGCTGAAAATCCCACAGTCAAGTCCATGATGGACACGGACGGTCTCATCCAGAGCGAAAATAAAGCACCAAGCCTGTCAGTCGCACAGGAAGTTGTAGCCCAAGCGACGGCGGAAAATGAGAAGCTCCAGACATACGTATCTAGAACAAGAAGAAGCCCCCCCCCAAACCACGAGCAGCTCACTAAAGGGCAGATATCCAAAGAAGCCCGCGGAAGTACCGAGTAGAAAAAGGCGAAGTGGAAAATAGAAAAAAAGTACAAGAAGAGATACGAGTTTTCAAGCTGGAACAAAGAGAAGTAGACAAAAACTTCCTAATTCTAAACAGACCGACAATACTCCAAATAACAAGGAGAATGCAAACGTTGAAAAAGATTAGAACAGAGGACCTCGTGCTTGTGGAACCCTATCATAGGGAAAAGAAGGCGAAAGTTTTTCTGCATTTGAAAGCAGCCGCCATCAAACACATTGATGAGTCAGTCTATGAAGAATTCGAGCAACTGGGCTTTTCTTTGACGGAACAAAAAAGGAAGACGAATAGACAAGACCATGAAGAGGAAAGGATGGAAAAGCCAAAACTCCAGTACCATTACAGATCCAAAACAGAGGATTTATACCATCAGGGCATAAGACCCAGGAAAGGCAGGAAACATTCAGACGTTCACACTATCAAGACAGGGGTGCTAAACGGCCCACTGACCCAATGAAAAGAGATCACACAAACCCAAGACAATATCGACGCACAAAGTAACAGTCCGACTGGACTGAGAACCCAACGAGAAACAATAGAGAGGATCAGAGACAAGTCGGATCGCGCAGCAGGTCAGACCGAGAACTCACAGAGGGCACGATAAATAATCATGTAAGACATCAGGAAAAAACGGAAGATGAAAGACAACCTAAAGATCCATGGAAGTGGCTAATGTCAAATTGGATGAAAAACAATGGCAAATAGCAACAACCAGGGTTAGCTTGCCTCAACGATCCCAGCAAAAATCCCAGTGAAAAAAGCAGCAAGCAACCCATAAAGGAATCCTATATTCTGGGCTCATGGAATACGAGAGGCCATTCACACCTCACAATACCTGGAGACGTCGATCTGGGTTTCTATGACATCCTATGCCTACAAGAAACCTGGCTTCTACACCAACTACCAGTACTCGACGGGTTCTCAGTGATGATCTCTCCCGCAGTCAAAGGCCTGCTAGGTAGACCGTCGTCGGTTCTGCTAACCGCAATAAAAACAGGAACGGGTCTGAGCGAACCAAGAAAGTGGAAACAGTCCTACGAAATGTTTGTCATCTTGACCTCGCAAATCCAGGGAAAGGCCAAGATAGAAAAAGGCTTTCAAAAGACAGTGGCCATAGTGAACTGTTATGGAACCCACAGCGAATGTCTATAAAAACCTTCTGCGACAATATGTCTGAAACGATTGACCAGCTGTATGCGGAATTCGATAAATCGAGTTTATCATTTGCAGCGATTTGAATCCAACATGTACTGAGGCTCTGGTCGACAAACAAAGTTCCATCACACAGCGGGGAGGTGTTGATCCCACCATTGAGAGAGGAAAAGCCTGGAATGAAGTAATCAGCCAAAGAAGTATTCAAAATGTTGCTTCTCTGTTCCCCAACCAAACAAACACTCCCACGTGGGAACGCAACGGGTCCAAAGCAACATTGGATTATATCTTCGTTTCTGATGGTCTTAGGCACGGGCTGATAGGTTTTAAGGTCCAAAAAACCATCCATATTGACCACAATCTACTCCGTTGTACCTGGCTTACTACAACTTCGATATCGAGAACTTATGATTGGACGTTTGAGGCAAACCTACAACAGACCCGTCTACGGATAACCGAACAAGATATTGTGAAAATCAAACACACCTGGGAGAAGAGAGCAATCGATCAGGCCCGGAACGACAAGAAAGAAAGACCGAACTACTTGCCTTTGTATGATAAGATGTTGGTGGAAAAAAGAAAAGTGAGCCGTAGACTGCTAAGAATAGCTAAGAAATCTAACGCCAAGGTCGATTGGAAGAAGCTAAAAGCTACAACAACTGGCTCAAACAGTACAGAGCCACTCAATATCAAAATGACGCCGAAGCAATGATGCAGAAATTACAAACAAAATAATCTAGCGAATTTTGGAGGTTGATAAAAGAGACGAACTGCACACAGTCGGCATCTTTGTCTAACGCAGTACCCGAAGAAAGGTGGATTCAATACTTCACTACAGAATTTGAAGGTCCAACCATCGACACACAAATGAGAAAGCAGAACCCGTCGACATTGTGGGTTGATCTTTCGAACGCAGAAGACATTGAAGCAGCCATACGGAAATTGAAATCATCCAGAGCCCCGGGTCCTGACGGACTCACGAATACGAACTTAAAAATGTTTCCTGAAAAATGGGCAGAAATGATCAGTAAGATATTCGCAGAATGCAGCAGTACTAATATGGTGCCTGAATCCTGGCAGAAAGCGGTGATAGTCCCGATTTACAAAAAGGGTCGGAGACAAGAACCAGCGAGTTACAGGCATATCGCCCTCCTGGACATATTAGGCAAACTATACGCTACCCGCCTCCTTGAGCACTTTCGAGCATGGGAAACAGACAGCCAGTCAAAAGATCAATTCCAAACGGGCTTTCAAAAAAGTGGATGCACCTCAATCAATCTTATGGTACTAAACATCCTGAAAGTAAAAGTCAAAAAGGGGGCACCTAAGGTATATTTAGCCTTCGTGGACCTTTCAAAGGCGTTTGATAAGATCGACAGGCCAAGTCTGTGGTTGAAGCTACAAAGTTGGAACTGTCCGACAAAAATATTGGATCCCATAAAAGCACTCCATTCGCACACAAAAATCAGAGTCAAACTAAATCACCAGGGTGCTCTGTCAGAGGAGATCAATGTTAACAGTTTGTTAGGAGTGAAGCAGGGGTGCCCCCTGGCGCCGGCCCTGTTTACGGCATTCCTAGGCGACTACCAACTCTCCGAAACTAAAATTCGTTCTTTTCCCCCCAAAATCGGGAAAACGGAGATCCCGCGTTTATTGTACGCAGACGATGTCATCGTGATCGACCAGACGAAGGTGGGCCTACAAAGAAAACTACGCAATCTGGAGTCTTACATTGCGGAAAATCACCTTGAACTAAATAAAACTAAGACAATAATCATGGTGCTTGAGAAAGCCCCCAGTATAACTACGAAGAAATTAAATATGTACCTTGACAACACCAAAATCGAAATTGTAAACAGTTTCAAATATCTGGGGATTCAAATGGACAGCTCCAGATCAGAAAAGAGTCTCCTAAACCAACTATGGGAAAAAGCAAAAAGCCTGAACACATAAACAAGAGCAGTGGATCGCAAATTCGGAAAATTCTCTCTAGTACCGGCCATAACATTCTATAATGCAAAAGTTGTTCCAGCCTTGACCTACGGAACCGAGGCCTCGTTATACTTCCGGCGGAATTCCTGGAGCAAACTTGAAGGTCATCTGTGGAAAACGGTTTTAGGCCTACCCAAATCCACTGCTATGCCGGCGATCAGGAGAGAGTTGGGGTTTATATCATTAGCGTCAATGGTCCATCAAAGCGCCATGCGCCTATACAGAAGAATTATTATGGCAAACACCCTACCCATCTATAACATCATACGGGATGAAACTGAATTAGGCAAATGAACAAGTAGGTAAAAGCCAGAAAGGACGACCTGGATAAAATCGAATGTAGTGAGAAAGAGCTGAAAGAAAATCCAGACCGAATTAAAAGAAAAATGGAAGATATGGACTGGATTCTGACAACAGAGAAAGCGGTGGGGAATAAACTTCTAAACCACCTACCTCCAACATTCAACAAGATGAAAAAACCTTTGAAATATTGTACTAAGTTCCCAAATAAGAAGTTGAGAAACTCGATCATGAGAGCTAGACTCAACCTTTTGCCAACTAGAGAGATCATAACAATCAGAGGAGCTGGGATCGAGAAGCGCTGTCGATTATGTAAAAATGAACTATCCATCGAGACTTTGAAGCACCTTGTGATAGAGTGTCCTAACTCGACTGAAAACAGAAATATATACCTCCCCTCGCTGGCTGAAACCTGTGGATATTCCAACGGATGAACTCTGGTACAGATTAATCTCTGGCGAGAACACGAGATGGACCCAAGGCCTGGCCAAACTGATTGAACTAGTGTTTGACCAGATAAACCGTCCAAGGCCTGAGGGCGGCTCGGTCCTGGACTCTGACTCAGCTTAAAGAAAATCATTAAGATCTCTTACGAAATCTGCTCCCTACTGACATAAAGAGGCCTGGCCAGCTCCCAGCTCCCAGGGGAGGTATTTAGTCCTCTCCCCTCTCAACTAGTTTCGTTTCATGTGGAAGGTTTTGACAAAACTTAGTTGTAACTGAGTAAAGTTCAAATAAAAAAAAAATTTAAAAAAAGGAAAAATATACACACTCCCAGTTAAATTGTAGACCAAGTGAACCAGAGTGAAAACTGAGCAAAATGGCACAGTGACAACTGCACACAAGGGATCCTCTAACAATTCCTCACAAGGGAGGGAAACCACAAGTTATATAGAAATAGGTTCTTACACACCCTAGCAACACTTCCCATACGTTTGTGGACCAATTTAAGCAAGACAGTGTATCAGTATAGCAATACTTAAATGAAAACTGAGCAAAATGGCATTTCACAAGGCTTAACAATGGAAAGGAGCCAGAGTCTGTAGGCCTGTGCCAGAGTCAGTGGTACAGGGCAAGGGCCCAGGAGCAAAATGTTCTTGTAGCTGCAGTCAAGTCTTTGGTTAACGAAGTTGAAAAGGTGGATACAGAAGTTGGAAAGACAATGTTAAGAGAGAGGGGCGGCCAACCCAACAGGTAGGTAAAGGATTTAAAACACCTTTAGTGCTACCGCGAAGAAAGGGCGGCCTGGCGGAACAATGTATAAATGAAGAAGTGGCTCCTGCGGTGGCGGTTGTTCCTGGTAGTTCCTGCAGTTCGGGTAATCCAGCAGAGGAAGAGAGACTCTCGTCGTGGAGGAAGGTTCGAGTTACTGCACTACCCAGGGAGGAAACCAGGCACGGTGCTGCCCGATGAATAAAAGGTACGCTCCTTTAAATCGCAGTCCGGGTGGACGGGTGCCTGGTTATCCAGCCTCTGAATACAGGGTACTGGCGATTCGACCAGGGCAGGTCCAGGAAGGCGATTCGACCAGGGCAGGTCCAGGAAGGCGATTGGCAAACTGTTTGGCCCCACCAGCTCAAGGGAAGAAGGCTCTTTCAGTTGAAGATCTTCTCTCGTCGTGTGGAGAAAAGTGGTGAGACGCTGCAGCAGGGCTTCACCGGTCGTTCAGTCGTTGCAGCGATCTTTGGCTTCTCTCCTCTTCGACTTCTTAGTTCCAGTGGTGACGTCTTGCTCTTCCAGTCCTCAGGACCCTGTTTTTATGCAAAAAGAACCCCATTCATACAACCTAGCTGTCACACAGTGGAATGGTCATCCTTCCTTGGCAAGACCCTCCAGCCTATCAGGATAGAGTGCGACATGGGTTGCTGAGGCAACCCTGTCCAGGGGTCCTACTCCCCCTCCCACACAATGGACCCACCCCAGACTCAGTGGCGCCGAAAGGAGGGCAGAAGCCCGCCAAAATGACGAACAAAGGATCCCCGACCTGGGTTAGGAGTTTAGAGAAAGACACGAGAAAGAAGTTATATTAAAGTTCTGGCAAATAAAACCTACCGGAGTAAAGTTAATTTTAAAATACACTGGCGGTATGTTAGAGGCTGTCAGAAAAAGGTGTAGCCTCGAACAATGGGAAAATCCCATAGGGAAATATTTGTGGTCGAATATTTACGGTAGTAACCACTGCCACCAGCCAGAAACTTTTGAGAGAGGGACTGTACGGTACCCTCTCGAAAATGAACATAAGGGAAAAACTATTAACCCTTTCCAGTACCTCCATAGTAAGATGGTTTGTACTGGTTTAGTTCATAACACTGACTAGTAAAGTCAATTGGGACTTTACATGCCCTGGGAGACAGTATTCAGCCCCAGGGTATGGAGTCTATGTTGCGGGTCGCTACGACACCCCTGTGACACTGCACCGAGGGTGCTGTGTAACACATGTGAATAAAGATGGTTCTTATGGAGGTGAGAAAAACCCCATAGACATTAAACACAAAAATAGCCTAGAACACACATAGCAAAAAGAGTGGGAAAAAGAGTCTCACTCTTAGAAGGAGAAAAGAAACAAACCCTTCTTTTTTTTTTTTTTTAATTAAATGTTTTGTTTGACTTATCAAACTTTTCATTTTTTTTTTCTTTTTCCTTATTCTCTTCTTGCCACTAGATTTCGATCTGCCTATTATTTTTTTTTTACACTTCTTTGTTGATTTCGTTCCAGAACTTGATCACTGTAATGATCAACCACTGATTGTTTCCTTGGAGGAGCGTTGCCCAACGCTCTTCTGTTGTCATTTGTTGGTCAGAGATTTTAAAAAAGTCTCTAAATAAGTCACGTTTATTTTTTAGCTCTGGGCACACCATGATTAGATGGAATAATGTTTCTTGCTGCATAGGGTCTTTACAGTAGCGACAGGTTGCTGAATTACTACGTGTTCGATCTATTAATGACAAGTATTCGCGTGTTGGTAGTATGTTCAAACGAAAGCGTAAAAATAGGTCACGAATTTTCACATCAGGGAATTGGAGTAAATACGAAGGCATCTCGTTAATAGCTCTTACTTCCATGTCAGCATTTAGATGTCTTTTAAATTTTTTCTGGTCTTCCATTGTTCTTATCCAGTCATTTTTCTGAATTTTTCGTTTCGCGTATTGTGGTCTGTTTCTCAGCATTTCTTCGCTAATTTCTTCTTGTTGCATTTTTTCTTTGATTTCGCTTGTCCACTTTGTTAAGGCTGCAACTTGAGATGGATGTTTTTTATCTTTCAAGATTTCGAGTGTTGGGATTATTTCCTCCGAGATGATTTTTCTGTATAGGTCCATTTGTTTCCACAGTACAATGGATTGAATAGATTGGAGGGCGAGTTCATATCGAATTCTAGAGATTGGAAAAGATTTTGGTAGAGCAAGGGTTTTTCGCCAGAATATAGCTTCGTATCTTGACCATTTGAATAGATGCTGATGTATCAGAGATTCGCTCGCATAAGTCAAAATCGGAATGACTTTCTGTTTATACAATAGAGTTGTAGGTTTTACCGTATAGGTACCATATTTGCAGTGAAAGAAGCGGCCTTGTCTTGACAATGTTATTGTTTTTTCTTCGATGTTTTCTTGCCATTCTTTTTCGTTCTTAGATGGGTTGATCATTACACCTAAGTATTTTATGGATTTGGTTGATGCAATGTTTTTATGTTCCAGGTAGAATTTCGGCGTCCATTGCTTCTTAGAGTTTTCAGTTATGAGTTTCATCATTTTGGTTTTATCTGTGTTAATTTGTAGATCGTTTTCCTTCATGAAAGTTTGCGTTTTGTCCAATGTTATTTGGAGACCTTTTGCGGTTTTATCCATGATAATAATATCATCAGCAAAAATTAAGGTTTGAATTAATTCACTATTTATCTTCGGTGGATTCGCTGTAGTGTGTTTAATTTTTCGTTCAAACTCATGAGTGTAAAGATTATAGAGGCAAGCCGCCAAGGGGCAACCTTGTTTTAACCCATTCCATGTGAGAATTGGGGCTGTTGCTTTTCCGTCATTTGAAAGTCGAACTCTAATTGACGTGTTCGAATATAGCTGTTGTATTGGGTGAAGAATGGTCGATGGACAGCCCCAATCAGCCAATTTGGACCAGAGAAGTTGTCGATTAACAGAATCAAAGGCCATTTTCAAATCTATGAAGATTGCGTATACCTGCTGTACTTTTGTGAATGCTTCATATTTTATCATATTTAGCAAGAGAAGGTTGACGTTGGTACTTATTTTTGTGACAAAGCCAGTCTGTCTTTTTGCTTGTTTACCATTGTGAATAGCCCAAACAGATAGTTTTTTCTCGAGATAGCCTGCAAAGAGTTTACCCAACGGGTCCAATAAGGCTATTGGTCTGTAATTGGCTGGGTTTTTTCTATCTCCAGCCTTATAGATTGGTATTAAAGTAGCTACTGACCATGTACGAGGAATCTCTTTCGTCTTTTCTATCAGATATAAGAGATGTACGAAAAGTTTGACCCAGTGTTCTGGATTTGCTTTGAGGTTACTGTTTGCTAGCCCATCCGGTCCCGGGGCTCTAGATGAATTCAGACTCCTCATGGTGGTGGTAATATCATCTATGTCCCATTTTAGTGACCAGGGGTCGGTATCTTCTTGAAGAACTGATGTTGGTTCGAATACCGGTTTCTTATATAGGTTTTGGAAGTGTTTAACCCATATATGTGGTTCCACTTCTTGAATCAAGGTTTGATTTTTCGATGTTATATTCATCAAGGACCACAATTGTCGCGTATTTTTTCCATTTAATGCTTTCAAAAGTGCTTCTGCATCATGTTGTTTCGTTATCATTTTGTATGATTTCATTAAGTTGGTGAATTTTTGTTTTTCCTTTTTTATTTCACTTTGATAGTCTCCTTTATTTTTCTTTATTTGTCGAAGTCGTTTGTAATGTTTCTTTTTTTCGAGAAAGATTTGTAAATTGAAATAGTGAGTGTGCGTCTGTTTGACTCTTTGTTGATTTCTCGATGTAGATTGTTGATACTTCTCTAAGATCCAGCCATAATTTAATTTAGCTTGGTCCTCCAGAGGTGTGTCTTCGAATCGAGTAGGTAAGTCTCGTATTTGATGATCTTTGATTCGGAGCCGGTTCAACCCGTTGTTTATTTCTAGTTCAGGAAGCTTCAAACCTTGATCACTTGAAGGTTCGGCTCGCCAGGAAATAATAATTTGACGATGGTCACTATTTGGATTCGTGGAACTCGCAGTGGAAGTTGTGATATTTTGAATACCTTCTGTTGTGAAGATATAGTCAATTATTGTGTTGGAGTTCTCCCGTGACCAGGTCGGCAATGGAATGCCTTTATCGTTCGTGGGTTGGACACTTAGGTATATGTTGCGTAATGTTATTTCCTTAATCCATTTTCTCGCTCTAGATGACATTTCATTAAGTGCCAATTTGCTTCCTCCTTTGTCAAAAATATGGAAGTTGAAATCTCCTGCCAAGATGATTTCATTTGTACTATTACTGATGTTCAATAAGTCGATTTCATCACATATGGAATCGATGAATTTATTGTCAGACATAGCTGTAGGGTTCCAATATATGTTAAAAATTGATAAGCATGTGTCTTTTGCAGGGTACGATGGATTAGATTTCTGTATTGACGGAATGCTGATGGATAGGAGTTGTGCCCACGGATGGATTATTTTAGTTTCCATTATTCGCCATGTAGGTTGAATTTTTGATAATATGAGCATTCCTGATGCTGGTCTCCCTTGTTGTGAACCTATGGCCGGATTCATGAATGAACTATAGCCATCACACACTACTTCCTCTTTCAACCAGGTTTCTTGGAGACATATGATATCGACTTGTTCAAGTATAGGTGTCTCATTTTCAAAAAGATGTCTATGTCCCCTTGTGTTCCACGAACATAGGATTGTATGGGGTTTTAATGGGGCTTTTCGTTGTTATAGATACGTTTTCTTTGTTCTTCGATTCACGTCTAAGTTAGAGATGTTTCTTAAACTTTCTCGTGCCATTTTATTTTTGTCATTTGATCTTAGACTTTTGTCATTAATTTTTTTTCCACCTTCTTGAATAATTTTTTGCTCACTTCGGTTCTTGGTTATATTTTTAGTAAAGATTTCTAGTGTTCTTATTTTTTTTTCCGCCATCAAACGAGATACCATGATTTCTTCTGTTTGAAATCCCAAGGTCAATAAGTGATGTTTGTTGTTGAGGACACATTGCATTGTGTCGTAGTTGGAGAAATCAACATGGGCTTCTTCCATATATTTTTTATTTGGAAATATGATTAACTCAATATCTTCCGTTTTTATGTGGGACAATTGTGGGATTGCCTTAAACAATCGTAAAGTATTAGATCTATTTAAGATGACAGGATCTTCATTACTCAATTTCTTCGGATATATAGCTAGTCGATATGCACACGAGATGTTTGACGGATTTCTAAAAATTGGTCTGAATAGTTTAGGGGTTACATGAATTGTTTTGTTGCCACTGGATTCAATGGCTCTTTCTGATTTGTTAACTGGCCATATTTCTTCAGTGGAAACTGCTGAATATGCCAGAGAGATGTTAGTTTGAGTGTAGTCAAGAAGTGAATCTTCATATTCATCTATTACAATGTGGGATTCATCTTGAGAGTTTATGGAAATGGAGTTATAGTCACTTACATCGTTTTGTGTAGAGGTGTCTGTCAGGTTAATATGATTTGAAGCTTTGATTCGTGTTTCCTGAATGATTACTTCTTTAGGTATGGCTTGTGGTTCAAGTGTGCTCTGGTTGCCTTGTGCCGTAGGATTTAGAGCTCTAACTCTTTTTCTAGAGTTCGGGGTGGTTTGTTGATTGATTACATCTAAAAGTATATCTAGTGGTTCCGGCGTTAGCTGATTGCCTTGTGATGTAAGATTTAGAGCTCTATCTACTTTTCCATCGATTAGAATAGGTTGTGGAAGACTAGGCTGGTTATTAATCAGAGAGTTTCTATTGGTCTTTGTCCTTTCGTTATTTGTTTTCTGAGCATTTAGTACCTTTCGCAGAAATGCACGTGACCCATTTTTTGTATTTGTTTTGTGCTTTGGTTTACTAGCTGTTTCCTGCCCCACTAATCCTCGTTTTGACAAATCGAAAATATCAAATGGGGTACAAGCGGGTGGTTCCGTGATCTCTTGCCCTGCAGAAACCAAGGCTTGTGGAATTGGAACTGGATAGAGTTGATGGTCGTATTGGGTCGTTTGGTCTATTTTCCTCATATTTGAATTAGATTGATTTTCTGTGTGAGTTTGTTTGGATATACATTGTAGGTTCATTGTTACTTGTGCAGATTTTTTTACTTTGTCATCCACCATTTTTTTGGTGATAGTTGAAAAAGTGTCCATTAGGCTTAATTTGTCAGCTCTATCGGCTCTCGCCACTTCCGCTAGTCTATTTTGCCATGTTCTTGATGATTCAGCTTCATATTTTAGTCTTTCTTGAATGGATCTTATTAGGGATTCAAACTGTGTTTGCTTGGTCAAGAGCATTGCTAGCAATGTCGCTTGGTCTTTGATGGAATCAACCATTGCTTCTTCGATTTTTAAAAACGGTATCATAGCTGTTGATAACACTGCTACCAAAGTATTTTGTAGATCTAACATCGTCGTAGGCAGTCTTCGTTGGTATTCGGGAGAAATACTTATATTCCCAGGGTTCACACAGATGGAAGAATTTGTTTCATCCAGGTTGGTTTCCATAGGTTCCTTCACCGGCGAAGCGGTTCTTAACAAACCTATTGGGGTAGATGATTCGATTTTTTCGATTTGGTTTGGTGTAAACAGGCCGCCACAAACCTCAAGTTTGTTTCCTTGTAAATCTATAATTGTGTCGATTTCTGTGATGTCCAATGAGAGACGTACACTTCGTGCCATGAGTGGGTTTGTGAGATCATCATTTGTCATAGCAGTTGGGAGATGTGTTGCTTGCCATTGCTGTTTGGCTGCCCTCGCACGCTCTTGAAGAGGCGTTTGATGGGAATTTTCGAGTCGCGAATTATATCCTAGCATCTCTGGATGTGTAAGCGACTTAGGAGGGTCACGTATAGAACATGCGTGATCAAGATGAGACAAGGAAGCTGGGGCAGAACATAATCTTTTTGTGTCTAGTTTATCATGAGCAAGAGTGTGGGTTACAAAATCGACATTGAGCAAGCAATCCTGGTCTACAGATTTTGCTTTGATGATTTTGGGTGTGTTTGGTGATTTTAAATTAGTCGTTATGGTTCCATCAGGATCTCGGTTGTTGGTCGTTTTTTGTATAGGCACTATCGATACCTCTCGTTTGCCCTGGAGCCTTGTACGGGGTTTAGTGGGTTCCATAGAGAGTTCCACCTCCTATCGCCGATCCAGCCGCAAACAGCACAAAAACAGCCTCGCCCTTTTCTCCACCTCGGGCTTCTCGCCGCAAGGGTGAGGGAGTGCCGGATATGAAGGCACTTCCTGTAGGCGTGGCCAACGGGCGTCAGGTGACGCGTGTCACGTGATGAGGAAGCGATGGGGAAGCACACCGCCCGCTTCAACTGCTATCGGCTCCTGCCAATAGACTGATGCGAGTTGGAGCGGCGCTTCGCCTTTCCTTGTGTCTGCAGGTAAAAGTTTGTAGATCAGGTAATCTCACCACCGCACAGCACAAAAACAGCCTTGCCCTTTTCTCCACCTCGGGCTTCTCGCCGCAAGGGTGAGGGAGTGCCGGATATGAAGGCACTTCCTGTAGGCGTGGCCAACGGGCGTCAGGTGACGCGTGTCACGTGATGAGGAAGCGATGGGGAAGCACACCGCCCGCTTCAACTGCTATCGGCTCCTGCCAATAGACTGATGCGAGTTGGAGCGGCGCTTCGCCTTTTCTTGTGTCTGCAGGTAAAAGTTTGTATATCAGGTAATCTCACCACTGCACAGCCGCACAGCACAAAAACAGCCTCGCCCTTTTCTCCACCTCGGGCTTTTCTCCACCCTTCAAATCCAGCAAAGCTGCTGGGGGACTCTATAGGTAAGGGAAATTAGCCATAGAAGGAGAATTCTCCCAAACAAGGACTGGCAGCAACCTATGAAGGTAGGGGGAGGGAAGGGTTTGTTATCACATTGGAAAAGGGGATACTATGTCCCACCCAAAGATATCCCTCTACACTCCCCAAGGACTCTCCACCCAGGTGATCCTCTGTCGCATATCCACCTCCAGGGTCAGGATCCAAAATCGATGGCCTTTTCCTGGCAACCTGAGAATAGGATCCAAGGGGAGTAGGTGTGGAAATGCCTACAGGTTTTCCACTCTCCATAGGATTCAGCAGATAACCTTGCCCTACAAATCCGGCCTCCCGCTCTAGGGTTATTGGTTTGATGAGAACCAATAGCCTCTCCCATATAAGGAAGAGGTTTCTGAATTTGAGGTTCCCAATCCCAAACAGGGTCCTTTTCCCATGAATTCATTGGAGAATATGGAAGGGATGTTTTACTAGCATATCTTTGAAGCCTTTTGAAATTGGGAAGTCTGTACCAATAATGTTCTCTTCTGATAACCCGGGAACTACAGCAGCATTTATCTTTGGGGCCTCTCCTTAAACTCTAATAGTAACTGGTGTTACATGGTAAACCTCTTTGTCCCCATGTACAGATGTAACCTTAATTGGGGTTCCTTTTCGCTTATCTCTAGGGGATATTAAATCAGATGGTATAGCTGTTTGTTTACTTCCGAAAACTATTAAGGCTTGACTGGGATTCCGTTAACTATGGCAGAATCATGAGTCTTAAAAGTATTAGTAGCGAGGAATAAATTACTAGTAACTTCTATGTCCTCCTCATCTAACTCATCCTCCTCCCAATCCTGCTCCATCATATAGTCAATCTTCATTGATTCTTCCCTTTTATTAGAGGGGCAATGTCGTAATAGATGCCCAGGTTGCCCATATGAGAAACATATCAATGGGATAGGCTTTTGGGTTCGTCCCTCTTCAGTCCTTATCTCACTTTTTCTTTGACTATTTCAGGACGTCTTATTAAAGAGGGGACACGAGGAAAACTTTTTAGATCTCTTTTAAGTTCTTCCACGTTATGAAGTTTTTGGACATGATGATTGGATTCTGCAAACTTTTGAGCTGTTTCAACAACTATAGTCTGACTAGGTTTATTTAATTGCAGAATAGCTTTTTGTAAATAGGGTGGAACAGAGTTAACACATTATTCTATGGTTAAGATTTTCAACACCTCTGGTAAGGTTTTTTTTCCCAACCATAGAGACAGGGTATTCTGTATTAATGCTGAAAACTCTACTGCTGTTTCATCCGTGTTCAACTTAATACTCTGGTATTTCTGTTTATAAACCTTTTCTGTTTGGCCTACATTTTTCAACAACCCTTCTTTGATTTTATGAAAAGGGGTTGTTTCTGTATGGTTTATAAAATGATAGGAATTCTGAATTTCCTCTCTCAATAAGGTAGCTAGGTAACAGGTTTTTAATTCCTCCCAATGACATTTTTGGATTGACCGCTCAAAATTAAAAAAGAAATTCCCTAGGTCCTCCCCTTTTCTATAGGGTTGTTAGATTCCATGCGGTAATATGAGTATTTGTGAGGTTGCAAAAACTCTATCCAGTCGTTCCTGAAATCTAGTTTCTGACTGAATCAGATGTGCCGTCAGTTGGGCTACCAGACCTTCAAGTGTTGCTATCTCGCTATTTTCTTGAAGAATTTCTTCCTCAACAAAAGAAGGATTTTGTTCGAACTGAACTATATCAGAATCTCTAGCTGGTCAGTGTAAGAAGGAAAATACTTCTATCTCAGGAGAAAGGTCTACTCCTGTGGGTTCCTCTACCTCTATTAAAGAAATAGGATCTAATAATTCTTCCTGTTTTACCAATGTTTGAGCATGTCAATGTTGAGCTTTTAATTGTCGCAACCACATCACGGCTGAGGTCTGTGCCAGCTGAATATGATTAGTTTCTACTTCCGGAGAACGTTGATATAGATGGTTCACTGGTGTACTCCCCTGTTAGGAATCCCCCTCTGGGCTTAATAGATCCCCTGGTATACTCTCCTGCCAGGTATCTTTCCCCCAAAGGTTCACTGCATGATGCACCTCTTTCACCACTTCTTCTAACAATTGTTAAGCTCTCTTTATCTTCACTGTTTATATTCAACGCTATATCCCAGTTTGATAACTATCCGATTCCATGGATTGATGAGCTTACTGATCAGCTGGGGTCAGCAGTCTACCTCTACACGATTAATCTTACCAAGGGCTATTGGCAGGTGCCCTTAAATCACGCAAAGAAAAGATGGCATTCTTCACCTCCACAGAACTATTTAATTTTAAAGTCCTACTATTTTGACTACATAGTGCTCTTGCTACTTTCCAACGACTAATGGACCAGATTTTGCAACCATATTCCACCTTTTGCAGCGCATATCTGGATGACATAGTCCTTTGTAGCATTGAGATTCCTAAAGTATATACAAAACCTCCACAATTGATCGGGTTATGTCACAAGGACAATTGGTGAGGACCACCGACTTTGAGGTCGACGGCCAACCTTTTATCCACCTCTTAGAGGACTATTTCCTTCCTTACCTCTGCGATCCGATAAGGTTTTAAGTTGCTGATTTTTCCAGGAGGAGTGCCACAGATGTGATGTTGGATTACTTTCATTCTTCCAGCTATGCAACTAAACACATCCGGGAGCTGGGACAAAAGATCTTTGATGTCTTGCTGTTGCTGTAGTGGAAGGTCAAGGCGTAGTACATTTGTTCCCTATGTCTCTTCTGAAAATAAACTAGCCATTACCACGGAGGAAGTTTCAACTGGGTCCTCTTTCCACTCGTTCAAAATGTTTACATGGTATATTTGGGTATTATTTTGTGTATCGAGTTCGGAAACTGAATAGATACAGGGGCCAGTTCTCTCTAAGATCTCATATGGGCCAGGCCAGAAGGTCAGCATTTTGTGTTCTGAAGTGAGTAGAAGTACCAATACCTTGTGTCCAACAAATAACTACTGGGGTACTGCCTTTGTATCGTATTGAGCTTTTTAATTTTCTTTTCCTTTCGCTAGGTGGAAATGTACTATATCTCTCACCGTGGTCATATGTTCTTTAATACGCTGTGCAGTTTGAGGCAAAGGTACGATGGCTTCTTCCCGTTCTTCCCACGTCTCTCTCAACATGTCTAGGACATCTCTTGGATCGCATCCATAGAGGAGCTTGAACAGGGAGTACCCTGCCATCGCAGGCTTACCCCAAGGAAGCGTGAGGAGCCTTCCTGATGGCGAATAACGCCCAAGAAACCATTATCTCCAAATTACAGTTGTTAGCCTATACCAACATCTTCAAAACACTTTTTAGACCGACCACTAGGAGGCGTGGAGCGAGATGGCCACATAAGAGCAGAGATCCGAGCCCGGCAGACAACATTTTATTTGCAGCCAACCCCTGATGGCTGTCCCCAACCGTTGAGCCCGGTGGAGACCCGTGATGTAGGTGGGCCCCACCTGCAGTCTGGATTGGGGCCATAGTGATCTAGTAGAGGGGCCCCCGATCAGACAACAGGTGTGCAGGCCACGAAGCGAGGGGTAAGGAGGTTCCCACTACAGCCGGCGTCAGCCTTTAAGAAATACTGGGTCAGGTACAGGCGGCCTGCTAATTATAGAAGGCCAGGGGGCTCATCTGCACGGGAGGAGATGGATGCAAGACAGCAGACGCGTGGGCTTGCTGATACCGCTGGGAGTGCTGTCTGCCCAGAGGTGAAGATTGTGGTGAAGCAGAGAGGACTCCCCTAAGCCTGCGATGGCAGGAAACACACAAAGCAGGTCAGCAACACCTAGTGGGGGGGGCTGCATAGTGGACTGGGGAAGTTGGAGACCCACGCAGCCCACGGGAGACACCTCCATGAAAGAAAGGTAATTTTGAGACGCCCATGTCTACGGGCAGAACACTGGCTGCAGCTGCCCATCTGAGGTGGGAGATGGAAGGCATTGGTGTGGTGGCAGAGAGGCCCCCCCACTCGGAGCAGTGCAGGGAATGTAGTGTGAGGGTTGGTTGCACCCTCAGAGAGGGGACAGAGGCCTAGGCAGTTTAGAGGTGAGAAAATTGCCAAGGGCAGAGATACTGCCCGAGGACAGAATACTGGCGGAGAAGGGCAGCAGTCCCCCACTAGAGTTGTGTCCTAGGAAGGTGAAGAACCAGATCCTGTATGCCCGCCAATAACCAGCCTGGTGAAGATTCAGACTCATAGACACAGTAATAGACATTGCAGGGTGCACAGTGGAGTTCCTACTCTATGTACGAGGGAATTCCTAGACCATCTTCTTAGGGGCTATATTTACTGCATGACAGTGAGAGACGAACCCCCTGATCCCTCTGGGGAGGGGAGCCCAGGGGAAGAACGTCCATCCATAGGCCAGATTCATCCTCCCACTGGATGCTGTAGGCAATGGCTAGTAAAGAAAAGGATGGCAGCCCAATGAGCATGGGACGTCTGGGAGGCTTACAACAGGCTGTCCAGACAATCTTGATCGAACTGAAGGCTTTACGTGCCGAAGTCCAATCCTCCATGGCTGCAGATACTGAACACATTGCGAAAGTGGAAGATATGGTGGAGACCATAGAAAATAATCAGCAGGCAGCCAACATTAAGGAGGTGGTGCTCAAGGCAAGAATTAAGGAATTGGAGGCTAAAGAGAGTAAAGCCAGAAGCAAGCTGGACGATGTTGGGAATAAAGAGAGGTGCATCAAACCTACGTATATGGGGTCTTCTGCCTACTGAGACTGAAACGCCAGCAACTCTCAAGCACTCAGTGGGCCAACTCCTCAAGAAAATGTTGGGACCTATACATGTTTGTGAGATCCGGTTGGACAGGATCCATAGAGGAGCAGGGCCAGAGAGGGGCTGTGGTCCGTGTTTGTAAAGTGATACTAGTACAGAGAAAAGGAGGAGATCCTGAGGAAGCCCCGGGAACTAGACTCTCTGGAGTGGGATGGATCCCAATTCAAAATATTCCAGGGCCTCTCTGCATATACTCTCGACCAGAGGCGTACATCTCCAGGATGTAGGGCTGAGATATCGGTGGAGATTCCCCTTTGCCCTCTATTTTGAATACAAGGACGAATGCTATGACATTAAGCAAGGGGAAGAACTGGACTCGCAACCTCTAGAGCTGCGGCGGGAAGGTACGCCCCAGGAGAAGGAAGTTCAACGCCAAATGAAGTAGTGGTTTCAGAGATAATTTGCCCAACCAAAGGGTCCTAGGAAGAATGACAGAGCTCACAGACCCAAGAAGGTCACAGGGTCCAAGTCTGAGACCCCGAGGTGAAGGGAGTGACTGGGCTGTTTGATGTTTCCTTTCTATATCAATGTATAAGGGGGAGAAGTGGCTAGAAGATTGTATACCATTGCTGATAGCTGGGTGAGGGTTTCCACATCAGCCTAGTGTAGTGTCCTGGATAGGCTCAGGTGTTGCATACTATTTGCATATGTTACCCTTTTTACCTGGGGAATGTTGGTTTGTTGGTTGTTTCAGAAGTGGGGGTTACAGGGTGAGGGGGAAGGGATGGGGACTCATTCCGGTCCTGGTAGTGTAATGGCATTCACTGGTATGGTTGTGGAAGGGGGCTATTGGTGATAAAGCCAGAATGGAGTCATGCCTGTGTTGAAAGTTGCCACTCTGAATGTTAAGGGGCTTAACTTACCGAACAAATGATCGTTAACATGCATGTTTCAGAAAGCTCATCTAGCGATTCTATTCCTACAGGAAACACACTTCAGGCGAGGAAAGCAGCAGTTGGTGGAGGAGGCAAATGTTTTGGGCAACACACAGGGAGCCTAAGAAGGAGGGGGTTGGGATTATTTTGGCACACTCTTTTCAGTTGACAGAGGTACAGATCAAGAGGGGACTCGGGGGTAGGTTCCTTGCGGTCAAGGGGGTTCACAGAGGCAAGGGGATCTCAATGGCCACGCTATATGCACCCAACACAGGCCAAATAGCTTTGCTGTGGAAGGCATTTAATGTGGTAGAGGGCTGGGGGAAAGGCGTGCACAGGCTTTTGAGGGATTGGGGAGAATTTTAACATGACTGCGAACCAGAGGGATTCGATGTCGGCTACAGGGGGAATGGGTAGGCGAAGTGGTAAATATAACCAAGAGTTTTTCTTGCCTGCTCAGAGAAAACTTTTGGATTGTTGTGTGGAGTCTCATTTTCCACAGGTGGGAGGGTATACTTTCTTTTACCCTCCTCACAACACGTACACAAGAATCAATCTCTCATTGGTCCCTCAGGAAAATGCAGGCAGCACAACTATGCGCGGGTTTGATACGATCACTTGGTCATATCACAAGATCGTCTTCTCCACATGTAGTTTTGTGCAGGCGTGACAGAAGGCCTCCCGGTGGAGATGTAATGATACCCTCTTGAGGGACCCGATTGTTAAGAATCTTGAGAATTCTTAATAAAGTAGATTAAAGCTTACTTTGAGACAAATGACATGGGAGAGTTCCAATTAGATATGGTGTATGAGGCGGCAAAAGTCAAAGTAAGAGGACTCATTATCACAGAAGGGGAAAGGAAGACAAGGGAAAGGGAATGCCTGAGAGTAAGGCATGGAAATAACTGCTGCAGCTATGGGCACAGCTTTATCAGAGGGAATGTGACAGGGAGGAACTGCAGGTTGCAATAAGGGAAAAGAGGCAGGAACTCCACACACTTCTGATATTTTAGGTGATGAAGAAGGTGAGGTACACCAAACAGCAGTACTATGAACATAGAGACTGTGTAAGTATACTGCTAGAGAATAGGGTCTGAGGACATAGGGACAAGAAAAGCATGGATCGGATCCGGCAGAAAGATTGGCAACTAGTGGGATCGCAGGGGGTTATCCTGCAGATTTCTATAAGCAATTCCAGGATGTATTGGCAGCACCCTCAACCAAGGGGTTTAACATGATAGGGGACAAAGGAGATATTCCGCCCTCTTAGTTGGAAGCTGTGATTGTGGCTATACCTAAGGAAGGAAGGGACCACACATGATGGTCGGCTTTCCGCCCCATTTCGTTGCTCAATTTTGATGTCAAAATATTCGCCAAAGTACTGGCATCTGTTTGTAGGCGCATCATCCTAGATTAAATCATCCCGACCAGACAGGGTTTATTTTGAATAGGCAAGAGTCTGATAACCTACGCAAGACCATGCATATACTATCTTCGCCGCGGGTGAAGATGGGGAGCATCTTAGTTCTCTCCCTCGATGCCGAGAAGGCTTTTGATCAGGTTTGTTGGAGTTTTTTGAAGGGCGTTCTCTCGGCTATAGGAATGGGGCGAAAATGGGGGTGTTGGATCTCAGCGCTCTACTTGATGCCTAAGGGAACTGTGGCAGAAAATGGGGAGGAATTGCTGGTTTTTCCACTCCGGAGGCAGGGGTGTCCTTTGTCCCCTCTCCTATACATGCTGGTCATTGAAGCATGGGCAATAGCGGTGAGGGAAGATGCAGGTATCTCAGGGATTGGGATAGTGAAGGTGGAGTACGAGATGCCGCCTTACTATACATTACCGACCTGCAGGTTTTAATTTCACGGCTACTTAGAGAGCTGTTCAGGTATGGCGCATTGTCAGGCTATAAAAATAAACCTGGAGAAATTGGTGGCTTTTATGGAAGGAGGTATCAGAATAGAGCATAGATATTACATAGAGGGGCTTGCATATCGAGTGCAACTGGAGGGATTTCGGTACTTGGGAGTGGAGATTCCCCGAGACCTGAAGGATCATTTTGCGGTTAACTTCCATCAATTTTGGGATTGGATTAATGGGGACTTGCAGCGCTGGAACAGGTTGGTCCTTTCATGGATGGCACAACTCTTATTGCATAAAAATGATGGTGCTTCCAAGGCTTCTCTTTCTATTTCAGATGTTGCTGATAGTAGTCCCCTTTTCCTTTTTTTGACAGAGCGAGACGATCGTTCCTTAAGTTTCTCTGGGCATGAGCGAGGCCGAAGATAGCATACAGGGTGCTCATACTGCCAAGAGCGGAGTGCAAGGGGCATTTCCCCGATCTATCCTTGTACTACAAAGCAGCCCAACTGCACATCATGGTGGAACACCTGGATCCATGTTCCAAGAAACAATGAGTCCACATGGACAACTCTGTACTGGCTCCGGTATCTCTAGGAGAATGGATGTGGGTACCCTAGAAACAAATCCCTAAAAGGGTGTTGCAATACCCGGTGCTGTCAGTGTTTTGGTCAATATGGCAGGAAAGTAGCAGTACACAGTTGCTGTCGACTTGGCCTTCCCACTTGAGTTGTATATGGGCTCCCCCACTGAGGGACCTTACAGCATAACTGTTGCAGTACCACTCGTGGTATGAGGCGGGTCTCAGTAGGGCCGGCCAGCTATGGGACAAGGAGAGATTTGTGTATTTGGACATTTTGGAGCAGTGCCTGCACATAGGAAAGTTGTTGGTCTTTTTTATCTACAGTTTAATGATGTGCTCACCGATCCCAGATGGGGTGCTAACTTGGGGAGGGACCTAGCCTTGTTTGAGACAATGTTATTGCAAAGCAGGGGAATGTATACAGAACTGTTGCTCGCGGAGCCTATTGATCCTCTGTCACCAAGGGAGAAATGGGCAAGAGATCTGGGTAGGTATATTGACAATGGTTTATGGGCTAGAATGTGCAAACAAGTACCATACTTCACAGTTTCCCTTCAATATAGAATGCACACAATAAAATGACTGCATAGGTGGGAATACCCCCATTTGACTCTGGCTAAAATGTATTCAGGGGCAGCAGACTCCTGTTGCTGGAAACCTCAACAACCCAATGCATATTATTATCACATGTGGTGGGTATGTTCCTGTGCACAGAAGTATTGGAAGGAGGTTCTCTCCTGGCTCAGGGGGTTCAATGGGATTAGTAGAAGGCCTAGACCCTCGCTGATGCTGTTTTGAGTATACAAGAAAGATGGGGAAGGGAAATGGTATGCATTCAATTTGTGGCAGCCAGAAGTTGCAATGCACAGTCTGGAAAGGGGGCAGGTCTGCCATGGAGAGAGAATGGCTCCAGAAAGTTTGAACTATATATCACATGAAATACCTGACTCAGGTGTGGGACGAGTCGAAGACTGACCTTGAAGAGGCATGGCTCCCTTTCTTTGCCAAGTATGGTCATTGATAGGGACCTTTAGTAAGATCTTGATGAGCCACAGCCAACCACTAGAGACAAATGTACAGGAGGTTATAATTGTGAAGCATGAGGGGGATGGGGTCCTTGTGTTATTTAAAGACGTAACATGTTACCTGTAGTAACCTGTCATGATATTTGTGCTATCTATGAGAACAGGTCAATAAAACCTGAATTTGAAAGAAAAAACACTTTTTAAGGTCTTATTGAAGCGTTCAACTAACCCATCCGTCTGGGGGTGAAAGACGGAAGTCCTCAAAGTTTTAATTTGTAGAATCTGTTTTACTTCTGCCATGATCTTACTCATACATGTCTGTCAAACTTTCTTTTGGGAAGCCCACCTTTGATAGAAAAAGGATCAAGTGTTTTAAGATCTGCTGAGATGTATTGTTCCTCAGCGGGAAGGCCTCAGGAAAATATGGGGCATAGTCAAGAATGACTTAAATGTATCTATTTCCAATTTTAGATGGTTCCAATGGGCCTACTATATCCATCCCTATTCGAGAAAAGAGTAGTTCAATTATGTTAATATTAATGGTGTTTATACCCCACACTGTCACCACTGGAAGTGGTCCCCAGGTGCTCTGGTGATCTGAAAAGGGAAGAGGGGGTTAGTAGGGTGTAGTGGGAATAGGATAGTGAGAGTAGTGATGTTCTGTTGGCTGCTTCGGTTCGGTTTGCACCGTTCATGGAGCTTAAGTGCATTTTCCAGTTGGTGCAAATTCACATGTGCTGTTGATCTGGGTTATGTGTTGTTCGCCTGTTGTTGCAATGTGGTGAAGTATGTGTGGGTTGCTGTGCAGAGAATTGGTTGTGTGAGTTTCAGTATGAGGAGTGTATGTGGAAAGTTGAGGTTTTAGAGTTTGGTTAGCAGGCTTTCCTTGCCTTTTTCTTTGCAATTCAACGTTCAGCATGTATGGTTATCCTGTGTGTCTGGCATTTGTAAAATGTTCGTCTAGTTAGCAGGCACGTTGCAGAGTGGCAGTTTCCTTTGTATTACTCTAGTGGATGTGTACCTGGCTGGTGCTTGTGAGGACCCTTGTTCATGGATAGCAAGATTCAGCTTGGGTTATTCTGGTCTTTCCCTGCCCATCCAGTGTGGGGACTTTACTTATCGAAGTTCCTCTGTGAGATAGCCACAATGAGGACAAGGTTTGACAGGGCGTCCTCCCCCGACCTCCGGTTAGGGAGGATTAAGTGGATGCTATGGGTTCCTTTGTATTACTCTAGTGTTATGTGTATCTGTATGTGTATCTGGCTAGTGCAGGCGTGTTCCCATTCAGGGTTTGAGCAATTTAGGTCAGAGTATTTTGGTCCATCCTGCCCATCAGTGTGGGGTTTCTTACCTATCTAGGTTTCCTCTAAGTGTTAGCGGTATGTGGACATGGGTTGAAAAGGTGTCCTCCTCCAACCCTCTGAATCGGGAGAATTAAGTGAAGTCGTGATTATTTTTTTGGTAGTCTAGTTTCCCGATGGGTTTGTGGTTTCTATTTGTTTCCTTCTGGTTCTTGAGCAATTTCCTGAATTCCAGATGATCCCTTATGTTGCATATGTTTTTTGGTAGGTTATTCCAGGTTATTGCTGCCAGGTGAGAGAGAGATGATCCTCCGAATGTTCTTTTGTTGTATGGTTTTGGTTCCAGGCGAATGTCGTTGCTTGATCTGAGTGATCTTGTCGGGTAGATTATTTTTTTCTTATTTAGGAACTCTGCTCCTTGGTTATCGATTGCTCTGTGCGTTATGCACCTCTATCTATTTATCTATCTATGTTAATTTTTATATAGCGCTAAATCGCCCTTAGGTCTCGAAACGCTCACAGGGACAGAAAACACAGACCTAAACACAAAGAAGGAGATAAGCAGAGAGATCAAAGAACCAGAAACGACTGGGCAGAAAGGGAGAGAGCTTACTCCACCCCTTCATCGAAAAGCCAGGTTTTTAACTGCCTTTTGAACAGGTTGAGAGATACACAGTTCTTAAGTGTCAGAGGAAGGGAATTCCAAAGTGTTGGTGCCCAGAAGTTAAAGTTGGTGTTACAATTCTTTTTAAGAGTTGACGGGGTTGCAGGTCTGGGTTGTTGTTAGAACGCAGGTTTCTCCTAATAGGGGCTTTTATTAGTTTCAAACAAGATATTTTGGTGCAGCACCCATAAGATATTTAAAGATCATCACTGCGCTCTTGAATTTAATTCTTTGAGCAACTGGGAGCCAATGGAGGTTCCTCCTAAAAGTAGAGGTTCTAGAATGTCGGCTAAGCCCATTGACTGCTCTAACCGCACCATTTTGAATGGTTTGCATTTTTCTTAGGTTAGATTTTGCAGTGCTCATTAAAAGACTTGCAATAATCCAATTTGGAATTTATTATAGCCCCAGCAATTAGAGCGAGATTGGGCTTAGATAAGTAGGAGCATATTTGCCAGAGAAGGCTGGTAAAAAAGGTGCAAGTAGATTTAAGATATGAGGCGTGCCTTTTAAAGGATAGATGTGAGTCCAAAAATATGACCAGCGTTTTTACACAATCAGACACTGTGATAGTGCTGTTATTAATTTTAAAGCTTTGATATAAAACCTCTAGTTTAAAAAAATGAGGAATGCCCATAATCATGAGTTCTGTCTTTGTTTCATTGAGGGCCAGAAGTTTGAAGCCATCCACTTTTGTATGGCTAACACCTCTCTGACTCTTTAAGTGTCTTTTTCATAATCTCCTGACAATGAGAAAACCAACTGGGTGTCATCAGCGTAGTTGGTAAACTTGACACCCACGGTTCATAACATGTCACATAATAGCTTGGAGAAGATATTAAAGAGCAGTGGTGATAAACAAGACCCCTGTGGGACACCGCATAATACCGGATTTTGTAAGGATTTTGCCATTGTAGGGCCTAAAAAGGATTTAAACCAGTCTGCTGCAGCAGGGGAGCATTACCAACTGTTATCATTCTTTCAGCAAGTAGATCGTGATCAATCAGATCAATTGGCGAGGAGAGATCTGACAGAAGGAGTAGTGCTAGGTTACCATTTTCAATGATAGATGCAATGTTTGCCTGTAAATCCAGAAGAGCTGTCTCAGTGCCGTGATTGGCACGGAATCCTGATTGTTCTTCAGCACGAATGATATTTTGTGCTATTAACTGTTGATACTGTTGATAGTATTATCTTCAACAAGAAAGGCACATTCGTGATGGGCCTGAAATTACCTGGAACTGAAGGATAAAGATTGTCCTTTTTGATCAGTGGGGTGATCCATGCCTGTTTGATATTGTTTGGCACAAAGAACTCAGCGAAAGACAGGTTTACAAAGTGGCCCACCCAGGGGGATGAGGTCTCAGCGAAATTCTAGAATAATTTATCTGGGAATATATCTCCTTTACAAGAACAGGGTCTAAGTTTGTGAATAATTTCAAGAACCTCTGGCTGAGATTCTTTTAAAGTAGAATTGGGTATGGGCTCTGGTATTGTAACATCATTAGAGAAGATCCTTAATTGTTCCTTAATAGCCAGCTCATGGTTTTTGCTGGTGAAGGCTTCATGGATTGCTTGACACCAAGCATTACTTTCTTATTCCTGGCTATTAAATGGGGCATTTTTTAACTCCTGTAGGATACTGAAAATGTCCTTAGAGTGCGATTTTGCTCGATGAATTCTCGTATTGATGTTTTTTGCTTTGGCATTAAAAATGTATTCTTTGTAGTGTTTAACAGCTTGTTTATAACTGAGCATTATTTCAATTGCTGGGGTTTTTCACCAGCATCGTTACGTTTTTCGTTTAGTCTGTCTGGCAGCCAAAATATCCTCTGAAAACCATTTATTTTGGTTGGTAGATTTATTCATTTTGGAAGATTTAAAAGGGGCCAATGAGTCAAATGCAGAAGTTATAGCTGTCCTGAATAGATGAGTAAAATCATCAAGGGAAAAATACTTCTGGAGAGAGGAAAGAAGTGGGTTACCTGCTCCTTAAATGCCACCTTGGGCACATATTTTTGGTTGGCGCCAGGACTTAAGAGGATTTTTCTTAGTTAATGGATCAACCTGAGAAGGATATGTCAGACAATTAAAGTTTACAAGGTGATGATCTGACCAAACAAGGTCCATTATAGGCAAGATGATTACTTCTTGTTTTTTTTTGTGACAATCCAGTCTAGGATATTACCGTCACTATGAGTTGCTGATTCTATCTGTTGTTGGAAGCCAATGGATTTCGGCGACAATACAAGCTCTTTGGAATGGTCGTCTTAAGGATTGTTATACCAAAAATGAAAGTCACAGAGGATAACAACAGGGGTGGAGTCATTGTTTTGATCTTTATTTGCTGTTTTATTGTTTGCCAATGTAGCATTTTCAGCGTTGGGGTAATGTGTTCTGTTCACGGTAGTTTGAGCAGGCGTATCGCCGCAGCATTTTGGATGCGACGAAGTTTCTTATGTAATCGTTCTGACATTCCTAAATATAAGATGTTGGTAAAGTCGTATCTCAACATGATGAGAGCGATGATGATTTTTGTATGAGTGAAAGAGAGGAAAGGTAGGATCCTTTTTACTGCATGTAGGAGAAAGAAGCATTTCTTGATTATAGCGTATACTTGTGGCTCCAGTGTTAGTTTGTTGTCCATCAGGACTACCAGGTTCTTTACTATCGTTGATGGGGTCGATGCTGTTCCTAGCTCCATCGGCCATGGGATGTAGTGGTTGGTTTTCCCGCTTTTGGATATGATCGTTATTTCTGTTTTGCCCGAGTTGAGTTTGAGACTGTTGGTGTTCATCCAGCCGTAAAGTTCTTGTAGACAGCTTTCCAGCATTGTGTTTCCTTTCTGGGTATCTTGTATCTTGTAGACGATCTGAGTGTCGTCAGGTCAGTTGTAGCATGAGAGGCCATGTCTTTTAATGAGGCTGATTAGTGGAGTCAGGTGTATGTTTTGAAGTCAATGAGGATAGGGATGATCCTTGTGGAACTCCACAGGTAGAGTCCCTTGGAGCTTGGAGTGAATTTGAAAAGTTTGATCCATATGGTTTCTGTTCTGTTTGTTAGGAAGGATTTAATTCATAGTAAGGCTTGATCGTTGATTCCCATTTCTTCCATTCTCCTGATGAAAATGTTGTGGTTGATTGTGTCGAATGCTGCAGAGAGATCCAGAAGTATTAGTGCTATATTTTTGTCTGCGTTAGCTTTTAGGTCGTACCAGATTGAGAGGATTTGTTGTCGGAACTGTGGTTTCTTCACCTGGTCATTCCTATTTCTCCATTTTAGTTCAAGCTTCCCATTTTTTCTTTTCATGGCGTTGAGTATCGTGCTAAACTATTTTGCTGTTGTTCTTTTTCATGAGGGTGTGAATGGGTTTTCAATGGATATTTCGTCTATTTTGGTGATCGATTTGCGTAGTAGTTCTGCTTTAATGTCAAGGTCAGCTTCGTCCATTGTTCTTGCTGATGGTCTGTGATTTCCATTAGTTCTACAACGTTGCTTTTTTGATTGTCCTCCAGATTCTTTTCATGATGGTTGGCAGTTTGTCGGGTTGTTTGGTTGTTGATGTAGCTAGCATGATTACGAAGAGGATGATGAGTTGGTTGCTCCAGAGGATCTGATTTGGTGGTGCCGTAGTGATGAGGTTTTTGTTGGCGAAGATCACGTCTAGTGTATGTCCCGCCTCGTGAGTTACTCTTTTGACTAGTTGATGTAGATTCATGGTCTTCAGTTGTTTGGCTAGTGATTTTTGTGTGTTAGCGGTTTCTTCGTCAAACCAGATGATGAAGTCTCCAAGGATTATCAGGTGCTCTTGTTTGATGGTTTGGTTGGTGATGGCGTCTACGAAGGTTGCATCATATGTCGGTGGTCTGTATACCAGAATTCATTTGAGGTTTGTTTTTGGGCTTGTAGTTAGGTGAAGGATTAGGGATTTACTTTACTTTTTACTTTATACCACGCACCAATAAACCCAGAGGCATGAGGGCGCATACAAAACGAACAAAAATAAAACATAAAGTGTACGGCGTAAGCAAGTGAGTAAAAATTCACATAATTGGAAGAAAAATATCAAACAACTTTGTGGGGAAGAAAACTAGGAGAAGCAGATTAAACAGCAAATAAAACAATAGGCCCATGAGCTATGTATACCTACCTATTACAGTAACAAATCACAACATGAAGATCCTCTAGGAATGTATTTAGAGCATCTTAGGAAGGCAAAAAGCGAGCTACCCCCACAGCCCACTATTACACAGTCACTATTAGGTTGAGCACACCAATCCTTAATGTACAATCTGTGAAGGATCAACAAATCAGAACAGCGGACTGCGCCCTGTCCTGTTCTCTGGCAGAGCCAGGCAAGTACTTTGTTGTGTAGTGATTGTTTAGACTCTTTACCTTCAAACTTTGGGATATTAGTTATGATAAAGTTCCTATCATCCATGATAAAGTCAGAGGTATTCTGGTCATTTATACTAGGCCATTGTGAATTTTGGGACTGCAAATTCTGCAGAGAGATCTTCTTCCGTTCATCAAACCCCACTAAAGGTTGTTTGGTTACTTGTTGACCAGACCTGGTACCACGGAGGGTAGAGAGATGTCCTGTGTCTCACCTTTGCGACATACTCTAAAAAGCTTAACTTCCTCATTGATAACTAAAATGTTCCCCTTGGCTGTTATGGGCTTTACTTTAGGGAATGTAGTTTGTGAGGCATAGTCTGTTGACTCCCTTTGCAGGGCAACTTGGCAGGCAAAAGATGATTTAATTGGCTGCACCACTGTGAATGGACTCGGGGGCACGTCTGTATGAAAGACTGTGCACCCTCTAGACTGCCGTATATCCACCACCCAAGCACTCAGGGCATCCACGATAACGTGCAGATCAAATGGACTAGTGCATAGTAGCAGCTCTTTGGCAGTGCTAGCCCTAAGCAGAGGCCATTGTTCTCCCTGAGACAGCGCAGATTCCACTGAATCCAGGTTCCCAGCCATTGGAACAGTCACGCCACCCTTCTCGCACAAGGCCGACACCTCTGACATAATGGCAATGTTGACCCTAAAAAATATGACCGCAGCCACAGCCACCCAGATAACAGACACACTGCAGCGTATAAATTACACAGCAGCTTGCATCCGCTTGCTTACTTCCAGGCTTACCAGCTTACACCCAGGCTTACCAGCCGTTGGTCCAATGAAGGGATTACAAGCTCCCAGACTTCCCAGAGGACCACCTTAGGTTTACATGCCAACGTCCCTCCGCATGCAGCGAGGCAGCAAGGCAGCTGGAAACCCCCGGTGAGCCCCGCGGTGAGGGCTAACCCCAATGCAGATCACCGCCGCAGCACCTCGCTTGAATTCAGGGAAACACTGGAGCTGCGGGCCGAAGTTCGCACACCAACAGTAGCACTAGAGGAAAGGACCTAATCAAGCGGCAAGCCGCACAGCCACAGAGGGTTGCCGCCGCTTCCGATGCATGGCAAGAGAGGGGGAAGTATAGTGTGTCTTCGCAGTCTTCAATGTTTAGTGGTTCTTCCAGGTATTGCTTGTATGCAATCGCTAGTCCTCCTCCTCTTTTGAGCACTTGAAATTGTGAGGGAGGCAGTAATGGAGTGTAATTTTGTAGTTGTCGTCTAGCCATGTTTCGATTATGAATAAGATGTCGATACAGACGTCACACAGGAGGTTGTACATTTTGGTGGCATGTTTGGGCATTGATCTAGCATTGACTAGTTTGCAGTGGATCTTTTAGGTTTGATTTGTGATCCTTGTTTTGTCTTGTGGTTGTTCGGTTGGACTGCTTCGGTGTTGTTGTTGCAGATTGGTAGGTGATCCGTGGAGTTTGCTTCGTATTTGAGGCGGTCTATTAGATGAATGGTTGGGTTGATGAGTTCCTCTACTGCATCATAGTCTATATTTTAATGTGGTTGCTGGTAGTGCCCTTGGGTTCTTGTGATATATGGGGTGAGGGTGTTGGTTTTGTACCTTTCTCTTTCAAGGTCCTCTCTTATTTTTTTGCAGGGTTCCAGTAGAATTTCAGTGTGTTTGGATATGTCAGTGGTGCTGAAGTGTTGAGGCGTTGTAGTAGGTGCCAGGTACGGTGTGAGATACAGGGTTTTTTCTCTTCTCACATTGTTTGTTCTGTTGGCTGTGGTGTTAGTTGGGGTGCGTTCTGTGTTCGTGGCGGTTTCTACTGGAGGAGAGTGAGGGTTTGGATCCATTCTGTTAGTTCCTATTTCCGATTTTCTTTGGCGGCGTCCTGCTCTGTGTTGTGGCATTTTTGGTCCTTGGTAGTATGATGGTTTGGGTATCGAGTTTATAGGAAGTTAGGCCGCTTTTGGGTTCTTGTGTGGTTTGGTAATGTCATGTCTTATCATCATGTGCTTTGATAGCTTGCTGTCCTCTATGGGTGTCTGTCAAATTAGTTATTGGGTTCAGGTATTCTCTATCAATGCATGGGCAGACTAAGTGGGATGCTTGCGGGAACTACGCGTTGGAGGGTAGCTCAGTTGGATAGGGGAGGAGACGACAGGTTCCTTGGGCTGTAGCCTGGCTATAGTAGCTTGCGTTCTGTGGTGTTGGGAAATCCCGGGCAAGGGCCTAAGATTCTCAAAAGGCAGCTACTGAGAAATGCACCTAGAATTTAGATTCCTAGATAGTGCGAGGGTAGTCTGGGTTTCACAAAGGGAGACAAAGGGGAGAGACACCCAGATTTTAGACTCCTATGTAGTGGGAAAAAGGCCTAGGTTTCAGACAAGGCAGACAGTGAACGAGCACACCCAGATTCGAGATTCCTAGATAGTGGGAGAAAGGCCTGCGTTTCAGAGGAGGCAGAAAGTGAGCGGGCATACCTAGACTCGAGATTCCCGGATAGTGGGAGAAAGGACTAGGTTTTGGAAGGCAGACTGTGAGCGAGCACACCTAGACCCGAGATTCCTAGATAGTGGGAGAAAGGCCTAGGTTTTGGAAGGCAGACAAAGAGCGAGCACACCTAGATTCGAGATTCCTAGATAGTGGGAGAAAGGCCTAGGTTTTGGAAGGCAGGCAAAGAGCGAGCCTACCTAGAATCGAGTTTGTAGAACAGTGGGAGAAAGCCTAAAGTCAGGACATTACCACAATGTGACACCAAATACAAGTTCCTGGTTATAGGTATGACTGTAGGAAATAGCTGGCTAACACGAATGGCCTAACGTTAGGGATTAAATACCATACAGTATGGGCAGCGTGTAGCAGGTTACAAGTTTATGGGAATAGGAGTAATAAGATTGAAGGGACAATTTGGTGGGGAGCAGAGGCGGCTCCAGATTGTGTTTGCCAGTGTTCGCCAGAGAAGCATCAAGGGCTGCCGTCAACCAGCAGCAACCGATAAAGTAGGCAAGGTGTGGGTGGAGTTAAGGTGGGATTTCCCTACCTGAACAAAACTAAGGAAAGTCTGTTTGAAAGAATTCAACTTAAAAGTCTGTCTATGTCCAAAACCTATTCTTGCCCTAACCACTAAATCGAACAATGCATAAGGATGTCAGTAATCAAAGGAATAGTGATCAAAACAAAGTTCTGAGCTTCTTCCAGCTATTCTCTTTGTTTTCAGCTCCCCTTCACCAACTTCAAGAAAGTTCCACAAAGTCTCAAGATTATCTTTCTTAAAGTTCAAAGCAATACAGTTCCCCACAATCATCGGGGCTCTGAAGTTAAAGGTAACAAAGTACAAAAAAGAAAAGGGTCTTGAGGCTCCGTCCTCAAGACAGCATCTGCAATTCCTCGAGTCTCAGAGTTCCCTTCCCCAAGACTTTAATATAGCAATTGATACTTATTTCTAGTTATCAAAAGTTCAACACAACTCCAGGTCAGCTTGATCGTTCCTCTGGATTGTATCAACAGTTCACTTATAGTGATCTTTCTTGGTGTATTTCACAATGGGCCTCATCACAAGGTCAGCGGTTGCATAGATTACAGCATATCATGGCACAAACAACTGACTCCCCAGAAAGCTAGGCAATCATTTTGTTGGATGCAATCAAATCATTCGATTCCATATACTGGGAATGGCTCCTTGCGGTGCTCAGGGAGTTCGGGTTTGGAGAATATTTCATTAAGTGGATCAAAATACTTTATACTGAACCAGTAGCAAGAGTCAAGCCAGGAAGATGATATCGGAATTCTGGTACATCCGCAGAGGGACTAGACAGGGATGCCCGCTGTCGCCCATGTTGTACGTGCTGGGGCTGGAGCCGATAGCAATCTACTTTCGGAAGCGATTTCTAGAGGCTGGTATCTGGGTTGGGGGATCTAACCATGTGATCTCATTATACGCAGACGACGTACTACTGTACCTAAAGGATCCGCATCTCAATGTTACCGTAGCACTAGAGGTACTAGACAACTATGCAAGGGTATCAGGAATTTGCTTCAGCAGAGAGAAATCATACATTTTTACTTTGGCAAGTTTGAAGGGAGTAAAGGAAGCTGAACTACCAAGGGTGGGAATAAAGTGGCACAAAGGGAATAGCGCAATTGTAGTGAAAAGATTGAGGAAGTCTATGAGATTTTGGTCTAGACTGCCATTATCTATGATGGGTAGAGCGTTGGTAACCAAAATTATTATTTTGCCGAGGTTCCTATATTATTTTTATAATGTACATTGCTATATCAAGGCCTCGTTCTTTAGATTTCTGGAGGAATTATTGAGGGAATTCTTGTGGGGTACATCACGACACAAACAGACCCTGAACACAATAACTCTCCCACACAAAGAGGGAGGGATACAGCTACCTGACATGGAGAAATACTACTTAGCGGCACAGCTTAGCTTTGTAGCCAGATGGCTCGCAGATGAGGCCACGTCAGAATCATCCCTGCTGCGGCAACTGTTGGCCCCAATACATTTGAAGGAGATACTGTGGGTCCCACTGAGATGCATGAGCAAGGTCCCCATGATTGCACTACTAGGTAGACGGGTGTGGAATAGAACTAAGGTGCTGATGAAACTTATGCAGGCCTACTCACCTGAGACCCCAATGACAGCTGATGTCCGCGCAAAAGTGAAACTGATCTGCAAGTGATCAGGCATCGGGAGAGATGGGGCGTTTACACATGGGGAGATATGTACGACAAGGGAGAGATCAGGGGGTTCGGGTCACTACAAGAGAAGGAAGAACTACCTGGGGGGCAATTCCTATGGTACCAGAGGGTTAAGCAGACAGCTAAAAGCAAATGGGATAGCTGGCCAGAAGAGCCTGCGGCCACCCCCATATTAACCCTGATGTTCAGCCTGGGTGATGGTTGGAGACCAGTATCTAGAATATCTAGTCACCTGGCGGACAGGCCCAACCCCATGAGTGCAACGCTGAAAGCTAAATGGGAAGGTGACCTGAGCGGGGAAATAAATGAGAAAGAATGGGAGAAGGCACTGGTATACCCTGGGAAGTGTCCAGAAACGCTAGATTCCGGTTGTTTCAGCTCAATGTGTTATACCGCACATACATGACACCGCTCAGGCTGGCTAAATTCAGTACTATCGCCAACCACGTGTGCCCCTGGTGCGGGATGGATAGAGCTGGACTGACACAGATGTTCTTTGAATGCAGGCGAGCACAGCAACTCTGGGATCAGATCGCACAAGCCTGTGGGAAAGCTGGCATAGTGCGCTACAAATAGCCGCCACACAAATGCTTGCTAGGCATTTATCCCAGAAGAAGTAAAAGTAAGCATTTAGTCAAGTTCATGGGCATGGCATGCAAACTGGCCAAAAGAACCATTGCCATGGCCTGGAAAGCTCCTGTCAGCCCACAGTATACGAGGTGGCATAAAGACTTCGAACACTGGGCCGAAATGGAGACCAAAGTATGGGAAGAGGCAATATCCCGATGTGATGAAGGTGTAAATGTTGCATATGATATGTGGAAAAACTTAATATGGGACATGTTCCACCCGTCTGATGACAAACCTCCATGAACACCCACTTCACTCTGATGTAATGCAACACGATAGGTGAGAAGAAACCATGTCCCCTCTGGGAGGATAACCCCAGCCAGACAGACTTTAGAAAAATAGCACACCCGGAAACAGCGGCTATAACACTGACCATGGAAAAATGCAGTAACAACACCTGAAGACGGTTTTGTATGTTTAGTTTGTTTGTAAAATGTTTTTATGTCAATGTACACCACTGATATTCATTTGAGATGCAATGGCAAATTATGATTACTTTTGACTAAAGAATTAAGATAAATACCAATAAAAACATTTCAAAATAAAATCACAAGGTAGGCAGTAATCTGCCGGTGCGACCGGCGGGTTGCCACCGACCCCCTGTAACACAGAATCTGGCACGTGACTTCCTGGTGCCACTGGACATTACAAGTCCCAGCAGTGCCTGACTTTCCGCGCCACTGGGACTTGTAATGTCCGTTAGGACTCCATGGGAGTGGGGTGACGGAAGCACCGGCACTGTTGCTAATGGTTTTGGTGCTTACCTGATGACTCTGCATACCAGGGCCGTTGCACCCAGCGGGGTCAGACTGGCCGGGCACAGTGGTCCCAGCAGGCAGGCTCGTAGTGTGGCGGTACGGAAAAGGTAAGCTTACTGGCACCCTTGTTTCCAGACCGCCACACTCATAATGAGACCCGATGTCTTTGCTTTTAATATTTTAGGGTTCCCTGGTCTAGGCGCAGTTGTCAGACCACACGGTTCACCCATCACAGTTTGGGCAACCAGGAACCCTAGGCTTTACAACCCCCACAGCACGTGCAGCTTCACACTCTCTTGGCTTCTCCTGGTCAGCCGTTTGGCTTTGCCATCAAGGGGTTGAACACTTTATATCAGTCTTTGGCCTTGCCACACTTTCTGATTTATATAGTTCATTTTGCGGTGGTCTTATCAATTTCCCACCTCTCTGTTTCACTTTTTCACACTTGTGCCTTTTTCTGCAGGTTATTTTCAAATGGGCACTTTCCCATTTGATTTTCATCAGTGAACCGCTTTGTCCACAAAGTTTCACCCAACTCAGTATTGAATGCATGTTAATTAGCTTTCCTGTGAATTTTCCCTCAGTTCGGTATTCAATAAGCTTCTTTTATAATGAGCATTTCTCTTGTTCCCTTAAATTCGCCAAATATGACATTCATTGGCCAGGGATACAAAGACTCGGTCTCCCAGTTCTGAAAGTCCTCACACCCAACTTGCCTTTTAACTGCTGTGTGAAGTAAACGCTTGCGCAATGGGTTGTTAGTTAGTTTCACTCGTGTGTCATTTCAAATAATGGGAATCGCTTTAACCAGACTGTAGTGTTACTTTTCAGCGTTCATGTGCGTAGTGGTCAGGGGTTTTGGGGCTCTCAGAAACTCACTGCCCTCTTTGAAGTGGCTGAGTTGCAAGGCAAACCTCGCAGTGAACTACTCTTGCTTCTGGCTTCCCAGCAGGGCTTCAGATGGCTCCTTTTCACACTTCAGTGATTCTGGTATGTATCCTCTACCACACAGAGTACAAGCTTCTTGGCCACTCACGAGATAGGATTCACACGTCCAAGAATCCTCCTTCCTGGAGCGCTCTGCTCTGCTCCTGACAGCTTACTCGGTCTGCCACGTCCCTCATGGCTACTATGGCTCCTCTGCTTCAGATTGTTCACACCTGCTGAAAGTAAGCACCTGTGCTCGGCCCTCGCACAGGCTTCCCAGTCTCTGCTTTGCTGCTCCTTTGGTTTTCTTTTGTACACCTGCAACCACTTAACAGGCTGCAGGTGGAGGTTCCCAGTGGAACTTGACTGACCATAGTTAAATGGACATGCCTGACCTACATAGTACTTTGCAGGCATCTTCCTCATCCCAGAACTGTCATAGGTAAAGTATAGGAATCCGAGGGAGATGTTGTACAATAGCCTATAAAGAGAGGGGGATGATTAGGTTTATCTTCAAGAAGAAATGTGGGATACCGTGTCTCACCTGTGGGTACTCCACTCTCAAACCCAAGGACTCTCCACCCATGTGATCCTCCCTCGCTTGTCCACCCCCAAGGTCAGGGTCCAAACACAATGGCCTTTCCTAGGCCACCTGAGAAGAGGATCCAGGGGTAGAAGGAGTGAGGATACCCTCAGTTTACCTCACCTACCCTTCACCAATACGGGTTGGACCGGGGTGCTTCACAGGGAAACAAGGAGAGGAAGTTCACCTTATCTTGCTCTCGCCTTTTCCGGTGTTCAACTGTGAAGCAGTATAGTTGAAGGTCCGAGATACCAAGAATAACCCTTGGGTTAGATTCTTCTCTCTGATGTACCTGGTTCACACCTGCAAGAATAGTACTTGCTTCTCCATTAGTTCTCTTTTCATACATGAAAAATAATAGTTTCTTTGGGCGAGGAATTCTAGTTAATTTAATTTGGGCCACCCGTAAAACTCATTGATCGAATTGGGGCAAATGAGTCCCAGGACTAAGTGGTTTTGCAAGTTGATAATAACAGCTACAGTAAGATGGAATTTTTGTTCCTAGGATGATAATGGAGAATTGGGTTTGAGGTTGTTTCTCAACATCGCCATGGACACAGCTTACCTATATTTCACCGGTTTGTTTACATCCCTGGGAAAGTCAGTCTGATTTTATGACACACCTCTCACTTCCACTATCTAGCTGGGTCCAAAGGGTTCTCCCTTCTAAGGACACTCTTGAGGAACAACAATTGTGAATCCAATAAACTATTCATATTAGAACTGAGCAAAATCATGTAAGTAAACAACTATTTTAGACACAATCACAGTTCTACTTACAAGCCTCAGGAACATCCATGGGCTCCTCTATGGCCCCAGCGTACGAAAATGTCTTCATGTGTCATTTGGAGAATACTCTGATATTAACAGAACCAAGATGGCAGACACATTTAATCATCTGGAAGAGATTTATAGATGATGGGGGTCATTCCGAGGTTGGAGGTAATGGAAAAACGATGCCAGTAAATGATTACCGGCATTGCATACCGCTCTGGGCTATTCTGACCTAAGACCCAGCTATAAGAGGCACTCTAATAGCGGCATGGGTGCAGGCATGCAGCCCATCATACCGACAATACCAGCATGCCGCTAATGGGAGGAAATCACAAGCCAGGCGGACAAGCAAATATCAGCATCATGAAGGCGCTAATAGGGGATACCGGCATGCCGGTAATACCGGCATCGCGAACCAACCGTAAAATTCTATGTGCAGTGTTCCTAACTGCCACAGGTGAACACAATCAGCACAGGTGGAGGCAATGGAGTCTGGGCCAGTACAAAAGGAGCACACCCTCACACCACACCCCTTCCCACACCAAGATGATTCCAATAGTAGAACAAGTTACTTACCAACTGGTAATGTTCTTTCGATTGGATGTTCCTCCAACGTATTCCTCATCTTAGATGCATTCCATCTAGCTTTGCTGCTCTTCGGACATTTTTTCAGCAGAGGGCGCCGTGCGTCGATGTCGTCGAGTCGATGGTCCCTCAAGGGCCTCCGTCTAGGGTGACGTCATCGGGTGTATAAGTAGCACGCGCGGCGCCCGTTGGCCTCAGTTCTGTTTTTCCCCTCTTTTGTATCTGTGATCTTGTACTGTAGATTGTGCCAGCAGACAGGTATCAGCCTTGCGAGATTTGAGATGGCAATAACCCGGAAAAAATCTACAGAGGGCTAGGTTGGGAGGGCGATGAGGAATACGTTGGAGGAATATCCAATCGAAAGAACGTTACCAGTTGGTAAGTAACTTGTTCTTCGAGTGGATTGTGTCCTCCAACGAATTCCTCATCTTAGATAGGCTCCCAAAGCAGTATTTTGCATAGTTCCTCTGGAGGAGGGGTCAGATTTTTTCCCACCAATGCCTTTAGATGGCGGAATAAAGCACTGCTTTTCCAAAAGTCAGCTCCCTAGACTGGGAAGCATCCAGGCTATAGAATTTTGAGAAGGTGTGAAGTGAAGACCAAGTTGCTGCTTCGCAAATGGACCTTATTGGGACACCTCTTTGAAGGGCTGTGGAAGAGGCAATGCCTCTGGTGGAATGAGCCCTTAACCCTTCTGGTGGGTCTTTTTGTGCTAATCTGTAGCATTCTGAAATGCAACGCACAATCCAGCGTGAAATTGTCTGTTTTGTTACTGATTGACCCAGTTTTCTTCCTGTGTTGCCTATAAACAACTGGTTGTCCACTCTAATCCTAGAAAGTCTAGAGATGTAAAAGCTTAAAGCTCTTTTTGGGTCCAGTCTGTGTAATCTTTCTTCCTCCTTATAAGGATGAGGTGGAGGAAAGAATGAGGGTAAAACAATTTTCTGACTTAAATGAAAATCAGATATTACCTTCGGTAAAAATGATGGTTTAACCCTCAATACAACTCCTTATGGAACACAGTATAAGGTGGCCCAGAAGGCAGTGCCTGGAATTCGCTCACTCTTCTTGCTGATGTTAGAGCAACTAAAAAGGCTGTTTTCCATGTTAATAATCTTAATGGACACGTGTGCATAGGCTCAAAAGAGGCACACAGTAAGAATTTTAAGACTAAATTTAGATCCCAAATCGGTACTTGAAATGGGTGAGGAGGAAACACATTAGTGAGACCTTTTAAGAATTGTGTTATCAAAGGAATTTTGAAGTAGGAGCATTCTTCCGATGAGCGCTTGAAAATGGAAAGTGCTGCAAGGTAACCTTTTATTGTTCCGATATTCAGACCTCTATGTGCTAGGGTCAGAAGGAAAGATAGTACTTCCGGAATAGAACATAGAAAAGGATCGACATTCTTTTCCCTGCACCAGTCGCAAAACTTTTTCCAACGGCAACGGTATAGAGACTTTGTTGCTGGCCTTCTTGCCGAAAGCAACACCTCCATAACATCATCTGGAAGGTTCCAATCCCTGTATCTCAGCCTTTCAGATACCAAGAATGAAGGTTGAGTGTTCTGACCTCTGGGTGGAGAACCTGGCCCTCCATTTGAGAGAGAAGGTTCTCTCTCTGAGGAAGACGTACTGGAGGACAGATGGACATATCTAGAAGGTCCGGATACCACGTTCTCCTGGCCCAATCCCGAGCAATTAGGATCATGCGGTTCCCGAAGCGTCATAGCCTTCTGATGACCTGAGGAATTACGGGAATCGGTGGAACGCGTACAATAGAGGGAAATTCAAATCCACCATGAACGCGTCCCCCAGGGCTCCTCTCGGGGGAAATTCCCTTGAGCAATACCTTTCGCATTTCGGTTGGTACTGGTTGCGAATAGGTCTACCTGAGGGTTTCCCAAAGGGCGAAGATCTCTTGAATGACTTCCTGAGCCAATTCCCATTCGTGGGATACCGTGCTCTGCCTGCTCAGAGCATCTGCCGTCATATTCTCTCCCCCGGCTAGATGAATTGCCGTTAAAGAGATTCCTTCCTGAATCGCCCAATAACAGAGCTGCATTGCCTCGCTGCACAGGGGTAGTGACACCACACCTCCTCTTTTGTTCAGGTAGTGCATGGCCACTGTGTTGTCCGTCATTATCAGGACCTTTCAACCATGCCCAGGCTGGTTTTAGGCCTGGGAGAGGTACGGAAAGTGTCCTGGTCTTGGTACAAGATGACATGTCCAGGCTTGTCGATGCTGGCGGAGTTGGGGCATTGATCCTGTTAGATCTCTCCGCCGCATTCGACACGGTGGATCACTCCATCCTTCTCTCTCGCCTTTTACAGATTGGGATATCTGGTTCTATCCTGGCTTGGTTTACCGCGTTCCTTTCAGATCGCACTCAGACCCTTGCTATGCCACCGTTTCTTTCCCCTTCGTGCTCTCTCACTTGTGGTTTTCCTCAGGAATCTTCCTTATTGCCAATTTTGTTTAACATTTACATCTGGGCCCTGATCTGTCTCATCCGCTCTTATGGGCTTAATTGTTACTCATATGCGGATGACACACAAATCCTGATCCGTTTAGATCAGGATCAGTTTGAGGCCTCAGTGTGCCTCCACGACTGCCTTAAGGCAGTCAGGATTTGGATGGATCAGAATTGACTAAAGTTGAACAGGGACAAGACGGAGGTACTGTTGGTAGGCTGCCCCCCTAACCCCTCCCTGTGGACCTCTGCTTTTTGTCCCGCTACCTTGGGCCCGCTGCCAAACCCAGTTAGTAAAGTAAAGAACCTAGGAGTTATTCTTTCCACCTCTCTGTCGATGTCCAACCAGGTCACGGCCGTGTGCCAGTCCACCCACCACCAGATTCGAATCCTCAAGAGGGTCATGCCCCTGATCCCGGAAGCCCTCCGCCCCAGTGTGGTGGCCGCGTTAGTCCTCACACGACTGGACTATTGCAATTCGCTCTACCTGTCTCAACCGATTGGCCTTATACACCGCCTTCAGCGTATGCAGAACCTTGCTGCTAGGCTGGCTTCTGGCTCCCCTTACGGTGCCCACATCACGCCAGTACTCCGCCAATTGCACTGGTTTCCGGTCAACGAGCTAATTCTTTTTAAATCTCTGTGCATTGTTCACCGGGCTATTCATGGCCAGGGAGCTGAATTTCTGCAGCTCAAATTCACCCGATACTGTCCGGACCGGAACCTACGTTCTGCTTCTTCCAACCTGCTTACTGTCCCTAGGTTTAACCGGGCAAGGCTCGGAGGTAGAGCCTTTTCTGTCACCGCAGCCAATTTTTGGAACAGCCTCCCTGCATCTCTTAGGGCCACGGCTAACCATCTTGGATTCAGAGGAGCGTTGAAAACTAATCTGTTTTAAGTCTGTCCTCTTCACTGGTCTTTCCCGATTGGGTAGCTTCCTTTCCAGCGCCATGATGCCCTTGGGCGAACGTGCGCTTTACAAATGTCAATAACATAACATAACATTCTTTCCCCTGACAGATGGCAGGAAGGCCTTCAGCGGTAGTCTGATTGCCCTCAGCTCCAAAAGGTTGATATGTAGTTTGGACTCCGATGGAGACCAACGACCGTTTATTGTCAAATTGTTGGCATGTGCTCCCCACCCCAGGAGTGAGGCGTCCGTCACTACTGTGATCTCCGGCCACGGTTGCCAAAAAGGTTCTCCCTTTAGGATGTTCTCTGCACAGGTCCACCAAAGAAGGTCTTGTCTGACCTTGTACGGAATCTGAAGAAGATCTGTCATTTGACCCAAGAACTGGAACCACTGAGTCTTTAAGGCCCATTGAAGGGATCTTATCCTCAAGCGTGCCTCTGGCACCAGAAAGATGCAGGATGCCATGAGGCCGAGCAACCTTAAAAAGTCGTAAGCCTGGAGATTCTGGCCATTTTGGAATTTGGAAACCATCTGAAGAATGTCTTGAGCCCTCGTCTTGGGAGACGAGCTCTTTCCCAAGGATGTGTCTAATACAGCGCCTATGTACTGAAGCTGTTGGGAAGGTGTCATTTGAGACTTCTTTAAATTGAGGGAGAAGCCCAGTTTGTGGAGGAAGTGGCAGGTGATTTTCAGATGATCCAGTGCTTGCTCGGCTGTAACGCTCACCTGATTCCCGTAGAGGCGCCGGTCTTGACTGGGCGTATACCGTATCTTCAAAGGTGATGTGTAACACACGGCTGGCTCTTTGGGCTGGACCTCTGTGCACTGTATGTCTGACTCAAAGGGTAAAATGTCTGCAGATAGAAAATATGGGATTAAGGAACTGGGTTATTGAATGTCTCTCTCTTCTTCCCTTTCTCTTCTCCTGTAGAACCCCAAAGGTTAACGCTCTCACCTTAGGTAAGTGAACGCCGTGCTCTCCATCTGCCTCGGGGCAGGGTGCTGTAACCAGTTTCTTCACTGGATAAGGGGAGCAGGCCTCTTGACTTCAGAGGACTGCTGTCCGTCGTTTACTGCACGAACGGTAAGTTTCGAGTAATTCCAATGTCTTTAAAGTCTTTAGTAATGATGTCTCTTATTTTGCAGGGTTCCGGCGATGGCGGGTGACGGGCTGAAGTGAGTTGAAAATGGAGCCCGTGTGATGAATAGAAGCGCCTGGAAGCACGTAAGTAAGCGCTTGTTGCCTGCTTCACGATGCGCTCTAACTGTCTTTTTATTTTGCAGGTACAAGTTCGGAGCGGCTGCAGGGTGCCGGAATACCCACTGGGTTAGATGTGGAAAGGAGTAATGGCACGTGAGTATTAAAGTTCCCCAATGTCTTTAAACGCACCTTGTTTTGTCTTTCAGATGCGGGATGCAGCGCCGAAGGCCTCCGGAGCGTGCGAAGAGTTGGTAAGCTTTTGTCTTTCAGATGCCGGAATGCAGTGTGAAGACCTCCGGAGCGCACGAAGAGTAGGTAAGCCTTTGTCTTTCAGATGCCGGAATGCAGCGCGAGGCGTTGGTGACAGCCGATGGACCAGGTAAGTGAAGAGCTGTCACTGAAGACCGTAATGCTAACCTGTTCTTTCTTGTCTTTATAGGTGTTGCTGAAGACTGGATTCAGGATGGTAAGCCTTTTCCCTTAGGCCCAGGATCAGATGCAGAAGACACGATGAGCGTTCTGCTGCAGAGGATGCAGAATAACGCAAAGCAAGATTCATCCATCGGGTGTGGTTTAAATAGCCTCCTGTAGTGCTTAGGTGTCTCCTTCCACAGCCACGCCTAGGTAAGAAAAGAGTTCCTGCTTTCCAGAAGAGTTCCAGTGTTCTGAATCTAGGGAGTGGCTCCTGCCCCACCCAACAGGAAAAGTAGTTCCAAACAGAAGAGGATCAGAGGCTCAACTGGCAGGCAAGTAAGCAGCATGGTCTGCTGCAGGTAAATCCACCCAAGCATTATGAGCCCGGCGCTTCCAGCGCTGGGACTGGGCATATTTATGAGCCTGGTGCCACTGGCGCCAGGATGGGTCCAAAAGGTCCCAATTGGGACTGGTTGGCACTCGGAACCTGGGTTATGGATCTGCTTCCAAGGGAGTTGGGAAAACCCTGACCTTTTGGAAGCAGAGATCATGACATCGGCAGAGCGCGCTCTGATCAACCAATCGTCCAGGTAGGGGTAGACATGAATCCCCCCTCTCCTGAGGTGCGCTGCTACCACTACCATTAACTTGGTGAAGACCCTCGGGCGGAGGTCAACCCGAATGGCAGGACTCGAAACTGATAGTGTGAGTCGCCAACTACGAACCTCAGGTATTTTCTGTGTTTGAGATGAATCGGCACATGAAAATAAGCATCCTGGAGGTCCAATGACACCAACCAGTCCTGAAATTGAAGGGCCTGAAGGATCTGAGAAAGGGTAACCATCTTGAACTTGTCCTTCCTGAGGAACTTGTTCAAGTTTCTTAAGTCCAAGATGGGTCTCAGTCCTCTGTCCTTTTTGGGGATCACAAAATACGGGGAGTACCAACCCTTGTTCCTCTCCGCTGCAGGTACTGGTTCTATAGCACCTTTCTCCAGCAGGGTTAGAACTTCCTGCAGTAGGAGCGGGTTTGAAAGTTTCAACGGGTGTCTCCCTAGTGGATTGCTTTGAGGTTGCTATAGAAAAGGAAGGCAATAGCCTTGTGCTATTATTTCTAGAGCACAAACATCTGAAGTAATGGCTTGCCATTCTTGTAGATGCTGCGACAGCCTGCCTCCTACAGGTGTTTTGTGGTGCAAGTCCTCAAAGTGGTTTTGTGGCGGATGTTGCAGCTGCTGATGGCAAAGAGGCTGCAGCTGGAGCTGGCTTAGCACGTTTTCCTCGTCCACCACGAGTGGCCTTTCTTTGGCCCCTTTGACTGGCCATTCCTCTCATCTTCCCGTATGAGGTGTAATAACAATAGGATCGTCCCCTCCATGACTGCCCTTGCGCACGAAAAGGCTGAGGTTGCCTAATAGCAGCTCCTAAAGATTTTGCCGCTGCTTTTGAGGTCTGCAACCTCTCAAGGCTCCCGTCAGCCTTGTTGCCAAAAAGGAGATACCCGTCAAAAGGCATGTTCAGGAGGCGGTTCTGTACGTCCGGTGCAAAACCCGACTTCCGTAACCACGCAAACCTGCGCATTACAGTGCTAGTGCCCATGGACCTGCTTACACTATCCGCAGTGTCCAGTCCAGATTGAAGGGATTCCTGCATGGCCTCCTTTCCATCACTAACGATGGCTAGGAAACCATCCCTTTCTTCCCCTTCTGGTATGTGCTCCGCCGCCATTGCGATGCACTCCCACAGAGCGTACGAACATTTTGCCAAGGCACAGATTTTAATGCCATGCTCCCGGCTGAAAATACCTTCCGTGCCCAACCATCCACACGCTTATCGTCCCTGTCTGGAGGGATAGACGGGTACGCAAGTTTGTTGGAAGCTGTGGCTGCCTGTATGACCAAACTCTCGGGAGTTGGATGTTTTGACAGATAGCCGGGGTCGCTACTGGCTGGGCGGTATTTTGATGCGAGGGATTTATTTACCGCAGGAATAGAATCCGGAGTTTTCCAATTCTTAGTCACCCTGTTTTGTAAGGCTACATGAAAAGGTAGTACTGGGTCTTCAGTAGGACCATGGTCCAATATGTCTGTTAAATCGTCCTGGACGAATTGGGCTAGACCAAGTAATCTACCACCTTGGACATTAACTGACGGTAAGATGGACTGGCATGCTCTCCTGGATCTGGTCTACCAAAGTCATTCTCAGGAGAGGTGTCAATGCCACTTGCATTGTGTAAAGACTCCACCAAATCCCTCAATCTGCTTTCCTCTGAGATCAAGCATTCTGGGACATTTGGGGTGCCATATTCCAATCCAAAAGATACATTTTCCTCCTCGGATCTCTCCTGTTCCTCAAAAATTGAGGTCAAGGATTTGAAAAACTCCTTCCTAGGGAGAGGCTTGAAAACCTTCTCTGGGAGAGGAGGGGGAAGAGGTGTAGTACCAGGCTCTGAAGAAATTACATGTTTTTTAACATTCTCCTTCTCTTTTGCTGGCTGCCCTGGCTTGGTTGGAGCCTTTGGCGCCGAGGGTTTCGGCGTCGACGTCGATAAGGGCGTCGATGACATAGTGGTCGTCGACAGGGTCTGCTTCGAGGGCGTCGAGGCGGCCGTCGACAGTTTCCCCTTCGAGGTGTGATAGGTCTCGGACAGCGTCGGTGACATCGAGCGGTCGACTCGACTCGAGCGTTTATGGCTCGGCGTCCTGGAAGGTTCCCTATCCTTCCTTTTACGATCACCCGGGCTCGAGGGTGCGCGAGTTTCGGAGCGATGCCGCTCACGGCCGGCTTCCGAAGAAGGCGCGGAGCGAGGCTTCGCCTTCTCAAACACCTCCATCATTTTGACCCTGAATGCTTCCCACTCTTTGGTAGACAAATATTTTGTGGGGCATTTCATTTTCGGAGACTCGTCTGATGATGAGGTGGAGGGAGACCTATGGCGTCGTTTCTTTGACTTTTTCGACGAAGACGACGATCGCTTCGGGATCTAGATCGATGCCTTTCGCGTCGAGGAGATTTTTCCCCATGGGGGTCTCGACTCGACGCTAGAGGCTTTTCGATCCTTCCGACCTACTTGTAGCTTTCCTCTCCTTTCTCGCAAGGCCTTCCCCGTCATCGCCTGACACTTCGAGCATGCCTCCATGTCGTGGCCTTCCCCGAGACACCACAAACACTCGCGGTGCGGGTCTGTGATCGACATTTTTGAGCCACACGACTTGCATTTCTTAAAACCCGATCTCGGGGTCATGGTCGTTGTCAATGACGAGGACATAATTACTTCTCGTTATATTATATTTCTTGACAGAACTCGAGGCGCGCCGAATGTCCGAAGCAACGTAACTGCGGAAAAACGGAACTGAGGCCAATGGGCGCCGCGCATGCTACTTATAAACCCGATGACGTCACCCTCGACAGAGGCCCTCGAGGGACCATCGACTCGACGACATCGACGCACAGAGCCCTCTGCCGAAAAAATTTCCGAAGAGCAGCAAAGCTGGATGGAATACATCTAAGATGAGGAATTCGTTGGAGGACACAATCCACCCGAAGTAGCAATACTGGAGCGGAAGGACATGCTTGCATTGCAACACCAGCAACAACAACAGCAACAGCAGGCACCACAGAGGAAACACAGGAGGAGAAGGAGGGTGAGACAGGCCCAGCATGCCCCACCAATGCAGCCATCAGTACCACGCAGGCAGCCCCCATCCCTCGCATCAGAGCCAGTCCATTCAACCTAACCCAGGAGCAGTTCCACACCCTGTACCGGGACACCATCACCACCATCGTGGACATGATACACGACGACATTGTCAGCCTCATTGAAATACGCACCGCCAACCCCCCTCTAATGAAGGTAGTGTCGGTGGTCCACTTCCTTGCCACAGGCACCTACCAGCACACAGTGGAGCACATGCATAGCATATCACAACCCTTATTTTCTCGCATTCTGAACCAAGAGCTGGATGCCCTCCTCAAGCTACAAGGGACTACACATCCCTACCACGGACTCCCGAGGAGATTATTGATACAAAAGTTGGCTTCCATGCACTGGCAGGCATGCCAAATTGTAGAGGTGCCCTCGACTGCACCCACGTGGAGTTGGTGGTCCCGCATGCCATGGAGTTGGTGTACCGCAACAGCAAGCAATACCACTCCATCAATGTGCAGATGGTATGCGACACCATCAAGATCATCACACATTGTTGTGCCCGATATCCCGGATCAACTCATGACTCTATAGTCCTGCGGAACTCCACGCTACCACGCTACATGGAGCGACATGCTGGATGACGTGCCTGGCTGCTTGGTAAATTGCATGACAGGCACATGGCACTGAAATGGGGGAGAGATGCACACACCACCATGGTGTCAATGTCGATGTGACAGCACAATGTGCACATCACTAAACACTGTGCCCCAAAGCATCCCAAACAGAACATGACACCCAAATCCCATAGGAATGAAGTAAGGTCGACACCTATCACAACATGAAAAACAGTAAACCACCCCACATCCCACAACACGTGCACCACTCATCAGCGAACCTCACCCTCCGTAACCCCATCCAGCACCATGCAGTGTATATGCACCATGTTGCTGTCTCCACAGGACAAGCATCCATGGGAGTACATTGAATAGAACCACCAAGGGAATCCAGTGTCTGTCACAGGGCCGCCACACCCATAGGAATGCTGCATGTCACCATGGGAAAAATCAGCGCGGAAAGCCTAATATCGCAGAGCCTACTGCCAACGCTCCCAGTCAGAAATCCATACAGAACACAACACATCACAAATTTGACACAGCTGTATGCGTACACAAATCATGACCAACAATACGGCAGTATCATCTTGAAGATGCAACCCATACCATTATCCCATGGTACAAGACACATTGAGGGCCTAAAAATGGCATGCATACAACTAGGGACATGTGCATGTGACCAACGATATTCTGCAGGCATGTGTGACTAGTAAAGCTGTTCATCATGAATCCACTGACCTATACCTTTTATTGCCTCCCATGCAGGTGACAGTGGCTATCCCTTGAAGCCATGGCTCCTCACCCCTGTCCGAAACGCTCAGAACAGGCATGTGGAGGACTACAATAGATCCCACACCCGTACCCGTGTGGTCACTAGTTACGCGACCTCCAGGTATTTTTTAACGTATTTTTATTTATTTATTTATTTATTGTAATGTTTTAGTTTGGCTACAAACTTTTCCATCTGTGTCTGTAGGGTGCGATGCGGAAGAAAGAAAAAAAAAGAAAAAGAGAAAAAGAAAAAAAAACGAATTGAAAGTGTGAGCTTTATCTATTGAGTTCCAGTATAGTGGTGAGAAAAAGAGTGATTGTGTATATGTATTTGTTGTTTTTTCCGCTGAGTATGGCAGCCCATCTTGCTTCTGTGTTCATTTGTTGAGATGAGAGATCAAAAAAGTTGCCGAATTGCTTGCGTTGAGATGCAAAGGATTGACATTCCATGACCAGGTGGAATATGGTTTCTGGTGTTGTTTCAACTTTGTAGAATCGGCAGTGGTTTTGTGTATTAGCAATCTGCCTTGTTATTGCAAGATGAGAATTTGTTGGTAAGATGTTCTGACGGTTTCATAGAAATGTTGTCCTGATGGTTTGGTCTGGGAACAATAGAAGATAGGGTGGTGGTTCATGAATTTTTCTGTTGTCTGTATTGCATTGGAGGGTATGTTTCCAGACGTTCTTCCTTTGGATGGTTCTTATCCAAATCGTTCTGTAAAAGTTTGGTTTTGGCGTGTTGTGGGCGCATAGTTAGGAGTTCTTCCGATATCTCTTCATTTTCCATTTCCTTCATAATAGATTGTTTGCATTTTTGTAATACTGTGATGTTAAAGGTATTTGTCTGGGTTTTCAGAATTTGGATTGCTGGAGTTTTCTCGTCAGAGAGGATTTTTCAGTAAATGTCTAGTCATTTCCAACGTACAATGGATGCAATTGATTGAGTTGCCATTTCGTGTCGTATTCTTGGCATTGGGTACGACTGCGGGAGGCGGAGGATTTTGTGCCAAAAAGTTGCCTCAAATTTCATCCAATTGACTTTTTCGGCATTCATCATTGCTTCTGTTCCGTAGGTTATTATAGGAATGTATTTTAGCCTGTAGTAAGTGATGATTGGTCTGAATGAACATTTTCTGTATTTCCTGTGGAGTATGCATCATTGACGTGCAAGTGTTTGTGACTTTTGTTCTAATTTGTCCAACCATTGCTCTTCTGACTTAGATTGGTTAATTAGTATGCCGAGATATTTGAAGGTTGTCACATTTTCTAGTCGAGATCCACTGATGTTGAATACTGGTTGATGTGGTGTTTTTACTTGTGGTTTGGTTAAAGTCATTGTCTTGGTTTTTAAGATATTGATTGCTAGTTCGTTGTTGCTCATGTAGTTGCTCAGCGATGTCAAGGCTGCTTGTAGTCCAGAAGGGGTTTTATCAAGCAAGATGATATCATCAGCATATGCCATAACAGGGACAGGTGTTGAATTTATTTTCGCCGGATTTGTTTGATTGCTGATCAGATGTTGTTCGATATCTGCGGTGAAAAGATTGTATAGGGTTGCTGCTAAAGGGCACCCTTGCTTTAGGCCATCTGATGTGGCGATCGATTTGGTGGTTGCGCCTTGTTTGGTTAATCTCACTTTTATTGAGGTTTCTGAGTATAGTAAAATAATTGGTTCCAGAATGTTCGATGGGCATTTCCATGTTTTGAGTTTTGCCCACAGCATATGCCGTGATATGGCATCAAAGGCCATCTTCAGATCGATAAATGCAGCATGTATGCTGGTGTGGTTGTTAATGGCTTCGTGTTTGATCAAGTGAAGTAGTATCAGATTGATACTAGTTCCAACATTGGCAGTGAAGCCCGTTTGCCTCGTTGCGATCCGGCCGTTGAGTGTTGCCCAAGCAGTTAGTTGCTTCAGTAGTGTTGTTGCAAAAAGTTTTCTGAGCGGGCCCAGTAGAGCGATTGGATGGAAATTCTGTGGTTGATCTCGTGGTCCTTGTTTGTGGATTGGGGCGATTATGGCTGTTCTCCAAGAGTTTGGGATTTGGTTGAGCGTATTTATGATCTTTATGATCTGGCACATGAAGTTCGCCCATGCCGGCGGGTCTTGCTTGAGTACGGCATTGGAAAGTCCGTCAGGGCCAAGTGCTCTTGATGTGTTGAGGTTTTTGATCATGCAAATCAGGTCATCGTAATCGACCTTTACTACCCATTTCGGTTTATTGCTGTTTGTTTCTTCTTTGATTTGAGATAGTCGGGCTGCGTAGATGTTTGAAAAATGCGTGATCCACATTTCTTGCGGTATGTTAGCTGTCAACTTGTGCTGTTTTTGCAAGTTGTCGTTGAGGAGATTCCAGAGCTCTCTTGTGTTGTGTGAGTTGTATGTCTTCATTATATTTTCTGCATCTGCTTGCAGGAGGATTTTTTGTTGGGATTTTTTCCAGTTGTTGTATAATTGTTTCAATCTTTTGATCTGTGTGATATTTTCTGCTGTTTTTGTTTTCTTCAGTTGCCGTATTGATTTTGCCAGGCATTTTTTCTTGTCAGCTATTTCCTGGTTGTATGTATGCAGGTAGTTTTTTTGTGGTTGGTTTTTAACTGTTTGTCGGAATGGTAACAGAATCCATTCTAGTTCAGTTTTTCGACGTCTGTCAGGTTGGAAGCGATGAGTTTCGTTGGTAGGCAAGCTATCGCTGCTTGTGGAATGCGGAGTCTTGATGATGTTCCATCGAGTTCTAGTGCACATGCTGTTGAGATTTCTTCTTGTTTAGTAGTGAAGCGTGAATGCACCGTTAGTTGATTATGATCGCTTTTGTCAGAGATTATTGTTTGGGCTGACTTGACCGCTTCGTTCAAAGTTTGTCATAGGAATTTATAGTCGATGATTGCAGTTGAGGATCCTCTGGACCATGTTGGCCTGTACGTTGTGGAGTTGTTCTTTGCATGGTTTAGGACAGGGGTCTGCAACCTGTGGCTCTACAGAGGTTACGGACTACAACTGCCATGATCACTCACCATTGAATATGATGGTCAGGAGGGATGGGAGTTGTAGTCCAAAACATCTGGAGAGCCAAAGGTTGCAGACCCCTGGTTTAGGAGGATGGGATCGTGAATGAGGATTTCATTCATCCATCTGGTTGCTTTTGGCGAAAGTTGAGTTTGGGTGTGAGGAGTACCATTCTGTGTGACTAAGTTAATGTTAAGGTCTCCGCGGATTATTATTTCTAGTTGGTAGTGGATTCCAACGAGTTTGTCAATTGTTATAAATATTCCATCGATAAATGCTTCGGTTGTTATTGCTGCAGGGTTCCAGTACAGGTTTTGTATTGCAATTGTTGTTTTGTAGTTTTTTTGACTCTGGTGATTCTCCGTCGTCCTTATTATTGTTAATTGGGTCCAAGGATTGATGTTTTCGCTAGTCAGTAACTTCCATTGAGGGTTTATTTTGATTAGGGTGAGAAGGCCTGATGCTGGTCTTCCTTGTTGTTTGACTATTGCAGGGTTGAGAAAAGTAAGAAAGCTGTCGAACGCTGGCATTTCACTGATCCATGCCTCTTGCAGGCATATGATTTGGTATTTTTCTAGATCATGTGAGGGGTGGGTAAACAGATGTAAGTTTCCTCTAGTGTTCCATAAGCAGAGCGACCATGTGAGTTCTGGTTTCAATGATTGTTATGATTGGGAGTTTAATGAAGTTCTCGAAGATACAGGTTCTGTAGTTGAAGTCATAAATTCTTTTGATTGGTCGTTCTGTTCTAGTCCGTTCTTCTGGTTGATGTACATGACTCCGATTTACAGCAGTCAGCAATCAGTAAAAAACTGACCTTCACTAACTATATTGAGTGCCTAACTGCATTTTTTTGTACACAGCTACGCATTACATGACAGTAAATAATATGCTGTAAGTTTGCTATACATGGAAGTAGATTTGCATTTGAACAATTTGCAAAGGAATAATATGTTTACAGGCAGGACCCCTTCTCTTGTATACACCCCTGTGGTCACTGAGCAGACCTTTGTCAGAGGTTTCGCTGCCTTAGCCAGTCGGGTGGGGCACTTCTCTACAGGCATGAGAAGGTGGCCAAGATTATCATGGCATGGGTCGTGCTGCACAACATGTGTATCCGACGGAACGTGCCCCTGCCCCCTGACGCCTGGTGATGATGAAGGGGATGAAGAAGATGTGGCTGCACATCATCACGGTGCCGATGCACAGGAGGGACGTGCTGTGCGTCAGTCAGTGATTGCACAATATTTCTGACACACATGGCTGCAGAGGGTGACATGATAGCTGGATGGAGGGCCCGGGGGTACATGTACACTATGCACTTTATATGAATAAATGACACATGCGCAATGATGAATGTCCCCTCAAGTCATTTTTTAACACAACAGGTGTATTGAAAATTACAATGAAAATGAAACTGTACTAACCCTCTGTTAGGGAGAATTCTCATTTTATGGCTAATTTCCCTTACCTAGTGAGTCCTCCATCAGCTTTGCTGGATTTCTGGAGTTATTTTTTTCACTTGGTAAGAGTGGGCCTCTTTTACCCACTCTTACCTGTGTTTTTGCCATGTGTATTTCATCTGCTTTTATGATTGTGGACTCTGGAGTACACCACTTCAGTAGCCCCCTTCTTTTGAGTGTTACACAGCACCTTCAGTGCAGTGACACAGGGTTGTCTTTTAGACTTCCCACCGACTCCATTTCTGAGGCTGACTACTGTCCCCCAGAAGAAGGTAAAGTTGCCATTAACTTTACCTAGTCATTTAATCACAGATCCAGTACACCCCATCTTACATGGAGTACTGGAAAGGGTTAATCCTTAGCCTTTTTACCTGTACCTCCTAGAGCATTGTTTCGCTCTTCTAACATTTAGACTTGGCTGGTGGCAGTGGTATCTACCCTATCTTTTCTACCGCGATTATATTATGTAAACGTGGTATTGTTTTAGGCTATTATATTAGCTTTGAACATAAACCCGCTTGACCAAATACTCTTTCTTTTGGCTCCGGTCGGGTTTATTCGCCATTTCTTTTTGTTAAAGTCCTTCTTGTGTTTTACTTTGCGCTGCAAATCAGGTTTGCCTTTTTTGTTCACTGTCTTTTGGCGGGCTTCTGCCAGACCTCCTCCAGGCGCCTGGGTGTCCAGGTGGGCTGAATGTGAGGGAGGAGTGTAGTCACCCCCTGCACAGGGTATCCTAGGAATCCCAAGTCACACTTTGCCATGATTGGCTGAGGGGGTTGTCTGGGTTGGACAACCCCCCTGCTGCGTGATTGACAGCAAGGCTGTGTGAATGGGGGATTTTCGCATAAAAGGCAAGTCTCTTGGGCTAGAAGTCAGAGTCGCCACTGGAACTACAAGAAACCGAAGAGAAGCGGAGAAGAAGATGGCTGCTGCAACTACCCCGTCCCGGTGAAGCCCTGCTGCAGTCCTGAGCTATCTACCCTTCGACGACCAGAGAAGATCCAGTCCGGAGTCTTCTTCCCTTGAGCCTGGTGGAGATAATCAGCAAATCTTCCACAGCCAGAGGATCCTTTTCTTGGTCGAAATCGCTGCACACTGCTGTAGTGGTCTGGATAGCCATTTGAAGAGCCTCTCCTGTTTTTAAGGAGCGCACCTTTTATTCACCGTCGCTGCTGCCGGCCTCATCCCTGTGTGGTGCAGACCCCTCCAGACGTCCTCCTTCGTACCGAAGCTCCAGGAACCGTGGGTCTGCAGGAAACTACCAGGAACAACTGCCGTGGCACCAGCTTCTGCATTGAATAAGGTACTGTGTTCTGCTTGAGGAAATAGGGTGAATCCCTTTTCTTCGCCTTCAAGGCTTGCCCTTGTCTTCTCTCCTTCATATAACTTTTGCTTCCTCTGTTGACAATATCTAAGTACTCCTGGCAATGTTGAATCTTGAACTGTCCAACTGTGTGATCCTCAACAACAGGAACCCGGTTCCACTTGACACTGGCTCCGGCCTATTGACTCTTGAATTTCTGTCAACGAGTGTTCTCTGATTCTGTCTGCCTTGACAAAATTATTGCCTAAGATTTGTGTCCCCAACTCCTTCTGGTTAACTCAGGTGCTAAGTGTGTTTTTGCCCCGGTAACATTTCTTGTCGCGGATACGCACATCTTTAGTAAGACCGAACTGTCATTACTGTCAAAAAGTAATCGCATACGTATTCCCGGTAACGTCTTTTGTTTCACAACACCGGTCCGACAAAACATAGGGTACTTACCTTGAGTTAGATTGTACCAAAGTGAATTGGTTGGTTGTAGTATATTTTACGTGTATTTTTGAATTAATAGAAGTGCTGTGTTTATAACAAATGGTAAAAATTACCTGAAACCTTGAGTCAGTGTTTGCTTGAGTCACAGTAATTTTGGTCCCTTTTTGTAATCTCTGCTACTGCTTATATACTCTTGACTACTGCTACCACTTTAACATAGTAGTACAGGCTTGTACCAAAGGTGAACTTGTATTACCACTTGTCGTCTTAATTGTGTGTAGTGGTCCCTAATGGCACTGCACAGGATTCTGCCTAACACCCTCCACCACCCTCACCCCTCTCCCGCTCCCCCCACAACTCGCCCACAAACCCTCAACCCCCTCCCCTCACAACTCCCCCCCACACCCTCATCCCCCCTCCCCCCACAACTCCCCCACACACCCTCAACCCTTCCCCCTCCCCCCACAACTCACCCACACGTCCCAACAAGTGTCTATTGCCTTCATCAGGCTGGCCAGTCTACTTCCTGCCACTCCCTGCACCTGGTGGCGGCATGTCCGGGCGGCGCAGGTTGCACAACGACTTGCGGAGTGGGCTTGTCTGTGTTGAGCTGAAGGACGTTGGGGTGGCCGACTACTCCATGTGGGTGGCCGGGCGCTCAGCCTCCAATGTAACAGCAATGCTGCCGAAGACCTGCCGCAGGGTTGATACCTCCTCGCACAGTCTACTTGTGTTTTTGGCAAAGATCTTGCCCAGGGAAGCAGTGTTATCGGAAATGATCTTGCCCAGAGAGGCGGTGTTTTCGCGCCACTCCTGCTTTGCTTGGGCATTGTCACTTACAAATTGTTGCACCAGAGCAGTTAGCTCCTCCTACCGCTGCTGCCCCACCGGTACACCTGTGGAGGGTGCTTGGGTGTCATGCACAATTTCTATCGGCTCCCCTATGGGACTCATGGCCCCTTGGTTGAACTCCCCCCCAGACTGCTCCGGGGTGGTGGCGTGGTCGGAGTCCAACAATTTGAGCTGTGGGGATGGTGCCAGACTTGGTGTGCAGGGCATTTCGGAGGGGTGGTCCTCCATGGGCACCCACACCTCTTCCTGCGCCTCCTCCTCAGCCAGGGGTGCTGTGGCTGCCGCCTCCCCGACTGAACTGGACTCTGCTGAGTGTGTTGCTTCAGCTGTGTCCTGAGCCAGTGTGACTTGTGTTGCGTGTTCCCTTGGTGGCACCAGTGCCGTGGCATCCGGAGGTGGTTTCCTCTGTGGTGCATGGTGAGCCTTGTGTTGGGCTTTGGAGGTCGAAGGCCTGTTGGCCTCATCGTGGGCCCTCTTCCGGGGTGTGGTTGGCTGTGGGGGTGAGTCCTGTGCCTCGCTGTCATGGTCTGAGCCTGTGGGGGTCGAAGAGAGGGATGGCATGAGTGATGGTTTGATAAGCATCATGCATATATTTGTATAATTGCTCATCTACACAATAGAGGGTAATAGGCACTTGAGTTTGGATAATCACGTTGCTCGCTATTTGGGTGGGTAATGCAGGTATACGTTGGGGTCACTCATGTTGGGAAAGACGTATACTATGTGATATGCATATTTGTCGTGGCCTGCATGCATTGTGACTTATGCCATTAACATCTTAGTGTGGTTTGTGTAAGGTATGGCATTGCCTTGCTGCAGGCATCTGCATGTGTCTGTGCTGCGTACAACTATGCTGGGAATGTGGGTGCATTGGGCCATGGCTTGCCTCTTTAGACAGACATATTGGTGGACTATCATCAGACTCTGCATTACAGTGTTTTCTTAGGACCCTCACCTACGTCCGCAGATGACATGGCCCCACACACCATGTCTCCAACGCATTCAATGGCCTCCATGCCGATCAGGCTTGCGCATATGTCCTCCCATTGGGACAGCTTTATGGGAGAGCTTGCTCCTCCGCCAGTTGACATGGCCTGGCTCCTGTTGGCCGAGAGGATGTTGCGGACTCGCAGGCTCAAGTCATCCCACCTCTTCCTGCAGTCCTTGGTTGTACGGGGGGTGTTGCCAACCACGATTACTTTTTGCGCCACTAGTGCCCAGATCTCCTTCTTTCTGATTATGGCCTCCCTCTTGAGGCTCTGGGTAAACACGACATCTGCATGTTCTTCCAGGGTCTCCGCGAGCATGGTCAATTCATCGTCATTAAAGCGCTCCTTGTGCTGGTGGGAGGTGTCCTTTTTAACAGCCTTGGGCATTGTAGTGTTGTTGTGGATTCGATTTCACACACAGCAATATACTACAGGTCCTGGCTGCTGAGAATGGCAAAGGATTATGTTTTTAAAGATGGCTGCTGTGCTCTTTCCCGTTCCTGTGCGATGACGCTACTTCCGGTTCCGCTTATTTACGGTCACCGCTAACAGCGGTGACCGCTAAGGCTGTCTTGCTTCATGCCGGTAGTGCATTCTCCGCTTTACTTGATGGCTCTAAGGGCCTTTTTAGGGACTTTAGCGGCATGCTGGTAATGTCGTTACCGGCATGGCGCAGAGCTTGTGCCTGCGAGGGCGTAATAGCCCTCTATTAGCGGGCTCTGACCTACACGGACACGGTATTTACTCCATGCCGGTATGGGCAGTTACTTACCTCCAACCTCGGAATGACCCCCGATATCTTTGTAATTTGGCAAGGAACTCTAACTGACGGACACATTTCTGGAATTCTTAAATTCCTTACACGAACGGATCAAATTTACAATGGAAGTAGGTATTCCCAAATTACATTTCCTGGACATAGAACTAGAGATTGGATCAGAAGGCATAATAATCAACATCTACCATAAGAAAACGGATGTCAACAATTCCATTACCTGAGCCATCAGCCAGAACATTTGAAAAATAACTTGCCCTACAGTCAATTTTTATGTCTTAAGGGAATTGTATCGGTTGAAACACTAACAGAGGAAAACATGACAATGACTGAGAAACATAGAAGGAGGGGATACCCGAAAGATCTAATCGAGAGAGGCAGAGAATAAACAGAAGGATTGGATATTGACCTTCTAACCCCCAAAACAAAATCGAAAGAGATCCCGTTCCTGTATGTACTCAGATACTCGGGACAAAGTCACCACATACCGAGAATTATTAAAAAGAACTGGCAGATTATTGAATTGGACCCACAACTCAGCAAATTATTCCCCAAACCACCTATTATTGCATATAAGAGGGGTTGGAACTTTAAGGACCAACTGGTAAAGGCAGAGAGATCTCCAGAAAATAGACAACAGACACTCAGAAAAAAGAAGACAGACACATTTGCTTGTTTCAACTGTTTCAATTGCAACAATACCATGAGAGGAGGATATGTAAGACATCCAAACAAGGGAATGAAATTAAGTTGAATGACTATGCAACTTGTGACTCAAAATCAGTAATATATGGGCTGAGTTGCCCATATGGAATCTTTTATGTTGGCCAGATTAGTAGGAAAGCGAAAGAATGCTGGAATGAACATAAGAGCAACATCAGAACAAACAATGTGAAGTCACCAGTAGCATGACATATTGCTGAAAATAAACATAACATAACACAACTGAAGGTCGTAATTCTGAAAATAGTTAGAAATTCCCAGAGAGGGGGTAACCATGCTAAACATATGGACCAAAGAGAAATCTTTTGGGTTGAGAAATTGAACAGCTTGACACCTAATGGTATGAATGAGGAGTATAACTTGGGGGCTTTCCTATAAACACAGCCATGAGGTGACTGGATGACCATGTTGAAAAACAAAAATACTTTTCGAAATCTGTACACACAAGAGTATCAACACTTGTGCCCATCAAACCCTTGTGCCTATCAAACAAGTGGATACGAATCTGGATTGAATAGATTATTAGATTGTGAGCATGATCCTTATTGTGATAAACATCTGGATGAAACTCACTAGGAATCTTACTATCATCCACTGGGAAGTCGAGATATACATCACCATCACATTGTTATGATACCTAATGAACATACACCATGTGAATTCCATGGGGGTTTTGGTGTACGGTTAAAGACTTTTAACCCTAGGGACAGTGAATCATCATAATCTAATTTCCAGTTCCTATATATAGCTTCACAAACTAGTTGACTAACAAAAGAACCATCTTACATGAAAACGGAGCTGGTCACAGCCTGCAACTGAGATCTGATATTGATCGATATAAATGGCCTTATAACTGTGTCAAATTGGGTGACAAAGTGTAGCTTTAGATTTTTAACTAAACAGAGGAATCTGCGTATGACTTAAACATTTGTGTAGAGCGCATGGTGGGAATATAACAATATTGATTCATTTTAATATACCATCTATCCACTGATAATATAAGAAATCGATATTGGTTCTTCTTGAAGCACCTTAATATTTGGGGCAACTTGTAGAAGTCACAGACAAAAGATTCATGAACATCAATCAAGTCCATATTTGGAGACATTTAAATGTTGGGCCTTCTTATACTACAGATGGAGGTGCTCCGTAACAGTTGGACGTAAAAAACACAACATGACTGGATACGTGATCTTCACTATAATTGAATTCCATTGAGGTCCTCGCCATCAGTGAATGCTAGAGTATGTAGTAATGATCCTTTACCAAAATAACGCAAACAACTCATAACTAGAATAGCAAAGATTTGAGGTTTTAGAATATGTACATTATCGCGCATAGAAAAACTACAATATGATGTCATCACGCAATGGCGTGATGATGCTTACAAACATCACGGATATCGCATTTCTCGTGGCTCCCGAGTGAAGACACTGACATAGACAGCTGTTTGAAAGGTAAGGAACATATTTAGATAATAGGATCCCTTGATATCCCTATTTTACACCATCTTATCTAAGATAGACACAGTATAACGCTGGGACATTACATACAGCCTCTTATTTAAATGTATAGGTGCATCGCATTTGGACCAAACAAAACATTTGTGAAGATCCCAATTTGACATTTTAATGGGTACAATATCTCCCTGAAGAGAAGCCCTTTATGCTGCACAAGGGTAAGATGACTTCACTATATCACATTCTTTGCCACTACTCAGTATTAAACACAAGGATGCTTTAAACTAGATATTAAAAGTGAGATGGAGATTAGCTCCACAATGACTATGGAACATTTTCATATTCACAGGCGCTACACAAAAGTAATGGTGCCTTACCAAAGGACCTCCAACCGTTGGGGAGTTTGCAACCTAAGACTACTCAGCATTTTCTAAGTGAAGGACACTCTTTATACTATACAGGTAACTTTCTAAACAAGAAAAGGACCAAGGAATCCCTATTTTTCAGCCCATTGCTTCATCTAAATGCTAAATGTTAAAAGTAGAAACAGAAATTGCATCTTTTTTTTATTGTATTTGGTTTACCAAACCTTTTACAAAAATTGAAAATCACACTGTACATATTAAAAATAACAGAACTCAGAAATGATAAGAGAAGAGGAAAAAAGAGAAACAAAACAAAAACACACATATTTATAAAACAGCAGTTTTCCAATTACCTTAGAAAAGACTTAACATTAAAAGAAAATGAAAGGGGTGGAGACAAAAACGTTCAAACTAAAAATAATTTCCATTCACTAGAAAGGGTCTTTCTATTCCTCCATTCTATTCAGTACTTTCAAAAGGTAATATTACAGCTATCTAGCATTCCAAACACCGCTATTGTCAGTCCTTGTGAGTATCCAGAGATTATCCTATCCCAAAAAATGTCTGTTATATCTTGTTCAACCTTACATGCAGCCGGAGAGGCATAGATTTTATACCCTAAGTAAATTAATTCTTCCACCCAAACAGAAATTGCATCTATTGTCCTTTATTAAGGGTAGATCGTTTTTACCTTTTTCTTTGGTTCTTGATTTTTTAAGGTAGAAGCACATACCAGTACATAAGAATCAGTTAGGAGAAAGACATCTTGGAACTATTAATCAAGAGATATATATCCAGGTGATTATGAAATTTGGAATCATGACAGACTACTGATAATGGATTTGTTTATATAAGATAAACTAAATTTTGATTATTAATTATCCGCTGTAGATATGAAAATGAAACAGAGAATTGGGTAGACAACTCCTGAAGAAGGGGGACAACTTACCCCGAAATACGTAGAGAAATACACGAGGATTGAACACATCACATTATTATCTTCATCTAGCCATATGTGAAAATTGTCTATAATACATTGTGAAAAAATTGTCTACCTGTGATTATAAAAATAGAAGTCATTTTGAAAGTGAATGGTTTAAACAATGGCCGAATGTTGTGAATTTGACCTATTTGTATGATATGAATTCATGAACTGACAAATTGATTATGTTTTAATGTAGACAAATTGTTATGAAACAATAGGAAAAAGTAAAATATTTTATTTTTCTATAAGAAATTGGAGTATTGTTAGGTAAGATTTCCACAGGGCTGGTAAATCTTCCTTGCCTGGTTCAACTCCAGAACTTTTTGCTTTTCTAGTGAGATATTTTCCATTAATACCTCAGTGAGTGGGAACCTTTTTCCACACTCACCTGTCCTTAACTCTTTTTATGGGTGTCATTTTTAAGACTCTCCATAGTGTCTTTTTAAAGTTATCATGTCTAACAACTTATTGGCAATAAGTGCCTGTTGTTGCTGGGTTGCCCTAGGGGCTCCCCCTTTAACTTTCTTGTGCTAACCTTGAGTGAACTACAGTTCCCAAGGGTAGAAAGGATCTTTGGATCCCTTTTACATTTACTTCTGTGAAACCAGCACACCCCACCTTATGTGGAGTGCTGGGGAGATACAATGTATCCCCTTTCACATTTAAACTGTAACAATTCTGTTACAGTGACAAGCTTACCTTTAATGGCTGGTGGCAGTGATACCTTTTACTAATTTGGTGCACCTTTACCGCGTGCTGTAATCACAGCTGCAGTAAAGGCACCTAAGGGTGCTCATTTTTACCAAAATGGCCCCTGTCTTCTTTTTCTGCCATTTTAGTGTTTCTTGTCGTTTCTTGTTCCTTCCCCTGACATCCAGGGCGGGAAAATCCTTTGTTTGAGTTTTGTCTTCGGCGGGAGTCCTCTGGACACCCCGCCCAGGCTCCAGTCAGTCTGTAAGCACAGGAAGTGGGGGAGGGGTCCCAAACTTCCCCCTCCTTTGTCTTAGGTCTTCCTTCAACTGGGCCAAATCCCAGTGGGGGGTTGGCTGTCCTGATTGGACAGCCAAACGCCCCTTTCTTGTAAAATGCGGGGAGAGAATGCAGAGGTTGTGTTGCAATTCCTGATAAATACTGGAAACCTGGAAGCTGAAGTCATGTCGACCACTGGAACTGAAAACCGAAGAGGATGACGAAGGAAAAGCGGCAGGAATGATTTCCAGCGGCCGGAGAGCCTGCTTTGTAACCGGAGCCTGCTGCAGCCCTTCCTTCCGATCGACCTGGGGTCTCCGAAAACGACGACCCGAACCTAGAGCCTGGTGAGACCCACTAGACTCAAGACGACCTGCATTTTGAGCCATCCCACGGGTTCCTGCGACCTTGCGTTCTTGCAATACCCCAATAACCTGGGACCTCCTGCCACTGTGCGGTGCACGGTCTTCCGAATTCCGAATCTCGCTGAAACTTCGTGGGCATCTTGGTCTATCTCCAGAGACACGAATCGAGTCCAAAAAGTCCCCTCACAAGAGTGCTGGACCTTTTAAACGACGAGAATTCAACCGCGATTTTCTGTCTTCATCTGTGCTCCTTGAAAAGGCGCCAAACCCGCAGAACCGCATTCAGCCGTGAGAGAAATCTTGCCTAGAGCCTTCTTCATCGATCCCTGCTGCAAAGTCCCTTCTGAGGTCTTGTGTTCAGTCTCCAGGACAAGGAATCCAGTGACCGGGTATTTGGCTGCAGTCCCTGAAGTTCTCCTGCTGCAATCTCTTCTTCATTGCTGAGGTACTGTGTTGGCTTGGGTATATACTTACCTTAAGCCTGTTGGGATTTCTGTGTAGTCCTGGGGTGTTTTCTGTGATTGGGAGGTCCCTCGTCCAGTACACCCAGTCCCACTGCTAGAATCCTGCTGGGGTGTCTTCTGTGAAGCCCCTGAACCCTCTTCTAACCCTAGAAGTAAAGTACTCACTTGTTTGCCCAGTTTTCCCAAGGAAACTCTGGCTTTTGCTACTAAAGAACTGATTCTAACACTGCCTGTTGGTCACTAGTCCTAGTGACCCCCCTTCTGCCACTGAGAACACTCATGCTCTAAGGGAAAAGACTTTGAAGGGATTGGGACTTCTGCCTAGAAAAGAAATCAAGTGTTTTTACTTACTTGTAAAGAGTTGGTTGGTAACTGTAATTCTAAGAGTGAACAGTTACAAAAGTTCTTACTGATCTTGGATGTGTGATGCACTATTCTTAAAAGTATGGTTAACATCTTTCCTTCCTTAGCCACTGTTTTGCCAGTCTAAAAGAAAGTAGATGTGAAGGTATTTTACTTTCCTGTGATTAGGTTGTGCCTCTTTACAAAAGTAATGTGTTGGTATCACCAGGTTAGTCCTGCTAGGATAACTGTATGAGTGTCCCCCAACTGGGTCTTGCTTCCCCTGACTTGCTGCTAGCCTGTCTTTAATAAGTCTACAATAGGTTGTTGCCTACCTAGAATATCTATTCTGTAAAGTGTGACATTGGGTTTTACTTTCCCCTTCATTGTGAAGTTAAAGTAAGTGGGTTTTACTTACCTTGTGTTAGCTGTGTGCCATCCAAAACAAGTTACAAGAGTTATTGCTTATCTCAATCTGGGGTTCCCTGATTTCCAAAGCATCTGTAATTTTATATTACATCCATTAGGTTTTGCTCACCTGGTATAACTGTGTGTTATGACAAAAGTAGTTATAGGTTTTTACTGCACCTAGAATAAGTGTTTCACTATTCACCAAAAGTATATTCTCCAGTTGACTGTTTATGTGATTTGTTCCAAGAGTCACTGTACAACTGGAAGGGCCTACTGTCCTTGTATTACCAAAAGTAATCTAAAAGTAACCATTCGTCTTTTACTCCCAAAGAATAGGCTTGGCCTATACTAAATGTGTATAACAAGGTGTTGACTTCCCTAGAACTACTGTTAGGTGTTCCAAATAAGGTCTATACTTGGGTCTGTGTACCTTCAAGTATAGTGTTGTGTTTTATATTGTGATTTCATATAATGTTTCAGTATTTACTTAACCCCTAGATTTATCTGGGCCTACTTGTATTTAAATAAATCCTTTATTTTGATAATACATAGTGTTTCAGTGTTTCTTTGGATCATTTGTATTACAATTTTCACTTGTACTGTATCTACTGCCCTCTCTCCCTCCTAAGATAAGCCTGACTGCTCTGCCTACGCTACCATGTACTCAGGTGGTACAGTCTTATACTAAGAGTGGAGTCTTGTACTGCTTCAGTTGAATGGTTTTACTAAGCCCTTAACTGGACTTCAGAAAAACTGTCCTAACAAGTATGAATGACATTATTGAATATGATTTACAGATAATTAAATATTTGGTTGTTTATACAATACCAATAGGGTGTGCAGGGGACGGGAGGGTTCCACAGGTTTGTGGACTTCTGCTGTCTTTACACTTCTCCCCTCTAAGGTAACATGGACTCAATAGGATGTTTTGTTTCCTGTGTATAAGAAGGTGTTGGTTTGTTTCTTATTCTTACTTTTTTTTCTTTTCCTAGTTAGCTTCCTTTGAGGTCCCCTCACCGTTTGTTTCTGTTAAACTAGATTGTGTGTAAAGAACACTGGATTAAGAGGATTCACTGCTTTCCGTCTTATTTTGTTTATACCCAATAAAAGATGGTATTGATGGAATGGTAGGGGGATCAACTATGTTTGAAGAGCAACATGTGGTGGAATGGTCTACCTCCCTACAGGAGAAATTTGGTTTTAACTCTGGGAAAGAAGAAGTCAATTCCTCCCTAAGGGAAACTCTCCTTTCCCCTTTAAAAGACTGGGAATACATTCCTGACTTGTCTCTCAACTAGATATCTCCTCATGGTAGCTTTCGCTCAAAGGTTTGTGGGCAGGAACATCTCATAGATTTTCATACCTCAAACTTCCCACCAATTGGCCCCGTATTATCTCAATGGGGTTAGCAGAGAGATTCAAAAGGACAAACCTCAAGTCATCTCCCCAGGAAAGCAGAGGTAGTATCTTTCTCTAGGAGACAATACATATATGGCCACGCTGTTAGGGAAACTTAATTGTAAACCCAAAGCTATAATGATATTGTCTCTCCCCGGTATTCAGCAATCTTGTGGACAGAAAAGATGGAAATCATTCCCTTCTACAGTCTTTTTTATAGGGAGAATAGCTTGCATGTTCAAAACCTAAATGATAGTTTATGTGGTTGGGGGAGGGGTTGTCCTTTCCCAGCTGACTTTGAGTCGGTGGATTTGACCCATTGAAAGGGTTGGTGTCGGTCTTTACTCCTTGGGCTTTCAGTCTATTGGTGGAACAAGTTGATGATATGCGAGTGTTAGTTTTCTTACTGAATACACACACTTGAATAAAGTTCTTAATGTCAGTGTGGATTCTGGGCCAGTAGAACTCATTTGCTATATGTATTTGGGTTTTGGACAGCCCCAGGTGGCTTCCCGTCAGATGTGAATGGGCTATCTCTAGGACCACCGGCTTTTGACTTTTCGGGACTACCAATTGGGTGTTTTACCAGGCCTTCTGAAGTGGTATCTCTTCTATAAAGAAGTCCATGTTTCAAAAAGAAAAAAGGTCCCCCTTTTTGGTGACCCTCTGGCTCTGATTTCACTTGCAAAACGGCTTCCACCAACAAGGGGTTGTTTCTTTGGGCAAAGGCAAAGTCTGTAAGGGTCTCGGGTTCTTTCTCTTTAGCTTTTCTGGGTTCAGGGTTGGGGGTGCCGTCAGATGTTTCATCAGCCTTCCCAAAGCCTTGAGTTCCTCTTTTTGCTTCCTGGATTCTTCCTAGGGCCTAAGGAACAGGCCTCATTATGAGGTTGGAGGTAAGTAACGGTCCTTACCGGCATGTAGCAATTACCATGTCCATGTAGTAAAGAGCCTGTTTATAGTGGGCCATTACGAGTTGGCGGGCACAAGCTTTGCGCCATGCCGGTAAGGACATTACCGCCATGCTGCTAAAGACCCAAAAATGGCCCTTAGCGGCATCAAGGAAAGCGCTGATAGCACTACCGCCATCCATGGATCCGGCATTAGCGGTGACCGCTAATAGCGGCCACCGCTAATAGCAGTGACCATAAATAAGCGGAACCGGAAGTAGCGTCATCGCACAGGAACGGGAAAGAGCACGGCGGCCATCTTTAAAAACACAATCCATTGCCTTCCTCAGCACCCAGGACCTGCATCAGCACTACAGCAGCCCCAACTTCAAGTGACACCACATCAGAATGACCAAGGCCCTGAAGGAAGGCGCTGCTCCCCAGCGCAAGGTCCATTTCTCAGTGGAGGAGCTAAATATGCTCGCCGACACACTAGCTGCAAATGCGCAGGTCGTGTTTGTGCAAGACATGCGGTGTGCCGCCCAGATAAGAAAGAAGGAGATCTGGGAGGAGGTGGCATGCAAAGTCAGTGCGGTGGGTACCACCCCCCCGCACTGTAAAGGATGTGCGCAAGCGCTGGGATGACCTACGCTTCTGTGCCTGGAGCATACTTGTAGCCAATCGGAGCCAGGGCATGGGAACAGGTGGCGGAAGAGGCTCCCCGATCAAGATGACACACTGGGAGGAGACATGTGCCAGCACAATAGGCATAGAGACAAATGAGGGAGTGGGGGAAATGGAGCGCGGTGTGCCGTCATCGGCTGATGGAGGTGAGTGTCCACACAAAACACTGTAATGCAAAGCATGACGATGTTCCCCAAATGTGACACTGAAATGAGCCAATGCATGGGGCATCACACACACATGTACACAACCCTGCCCATAGGCTGTTCACATCCCCATGCATGCAGCACCTCATACATGTGTCACCCAGACATATGCCTGTAAGACCCACCTATATGGCAAGCAACCTGTATGTCACAACTCAAAGTCCAAATGCATAGAACTGCAGCAATACCAACATATGCATGATGCACGTAGACCCATCACCAATGCTGTCCCTCTCTTGGTCCCCCACAGGCTCACAATCTGACACTGAGGACCAGGACTCCGCGGCGCAGGCCACAACCCCAATGAAGAAGGCCAGGGGCATGGAAGGAGGCAACAGACCTAGAACATCAAGGAGCACTGGCAAACCAGGACTGCCGCAGAAGGCGAAAGCCACTCAGGATGATGCGTCAACAAGGCGTGAAAGGGGTACTGACAATGCAATAGCACCCACACCAGCTGCTCCCACCACACAGGAGCCCAGTGGCAGAAGGCTCACTGTCCGCTGCCTACAGTTCTGTTGGAGAAGCAGCTGCCACGGCACCCCTGTCGGATGAAGAGGGACCATGCCAAACACCCGTAGGACAGGGCACAACCAGCCTGCAGCTGTCACCCCACCTCAGCCCACGCCCCAGATCCAATGCCAGCAGCCATGAGCTGTCTGCTGGAGAGTCATTGTCAGGGAGTTGGAGCCCCAGGGAGAGCTCACCTGATGGCAGCCCCATGCCGCAAGCTTTGCCAATATCAACCAAAGGCAGGGACAAAGACCAGGGAATCAGCCTCATCCAACAGCGCCAGGAGGAGCTCACTGCGCTGGTTGGCCAGCATGTGAGCGAGGGTGCCCTTGCAAGGGAGGAGTGGCGTGAATACGCTACGGGCATAAAACTTGCAATAGAAGCCAATACAACACACATTTGTGATGAGTTGGCAGCTGTGAGGCAGGTCCTCAGCCGCATCGCGGATGCAATGGAGAGCCAGCGTCTCGCACAGGAACTGGAGCAGCCAAGCACCTCCTCCTCTGCCAGCTCCAGGCAGACCAGCCCCCTGCGCAGGTCCGTGCGGACCTTGCTCCGGCCAGACATGCAACCACCCAATGCTGGTAGAGGACATGGGAAGTAGGGGCAGCCTGTTATTGGTGACTCTTGCAGACTAATGCTGCACTGAAGTGCCCGCCATGTGCGGGGGAGTTGTAGGGGGAGGGGGGAGAGGGTGTTTGGGGGAGTTGTGGGGGGAGGGGGGAGAGGGTGTTTGGGGGAGTTGTGGGGGAGAGGGGAGAGGGTGTTTGGGGGAGTTGTGGGGGGAGGAGGGAGAGGGTGTTTGGGGTGGAGGGCTCATGCACTTCCTATTCACTTTATTGTTAATACACCCGTTGTGTCAAGAACAATGACATGACTGGACATTGTTTTTTGTGAATGTGTGCTTTATTGGTGAACAGTGCACAGTGTCCATGTCCCCCCAACACCCAGTGCCCTGAGACCCACATCCATTGCACCCTCCGCATCCATGTGTATTAGAAATATTGGTCTATCAGATTCTGGCGCACAGCACGTCCCTCCTGTGCATCGCCACCTGCCTGACGTGCAACCCCATCTTCTTCTTCCTCCTCCTCAGCCTCACCAGGCGGTTGCAGTTCAATGTCAGGGGGCAGAGGCACGTTCCGTCTGATGGACATGTTGTGCAGCATAACACATGCCATGATGATCTTGGCCACCTTCTCATGCCTGTACAGGAGTGCCCCACCCGACCTGCTGAGGCATCGAAACCGTGCCTTCAATAGGCCAAAGGTCTGCTTGATCACCACTCGGGTGCGGGTATGTGCACGATTGTAGTCCTCTTCGTGCCTGTTCTGCTGGTTCCGGACAGGGGTAAGGAGCCACCTCTTCAAGGGATAGCCAGCATCACCTGCATGGGTGCATAAATGGTTATGTGTAAGTGAATCCATCAAATGGAACCTGTACCTATCACACACAAGCCTGCATTGATTTCTTGCTCACTTCCACATATCCCTGCATGAATGTAGATATTCAAAGTAACTGCAATGTGTGAAGTCACATGATCCACAGGTGTGCGTCGCATCGTCTAGTTGATGCAGGAGTGTCCTATTCGTTGCTAGTGTTCATGCACTGTGGTTGCCTATGGCAGTTGTTGCCATGATCTAGGTGATTTGTAGTTAATCGTATGCTTTGATCCTGTCACCGTTGGAAACAGGCTCTTAATGATCTGCAATTCCACGCTTGATGTCCTGATGCTGGCATGCTGCATTTCTGTGGTGGTGTGCCAGTGACATTCTGTGTATTGGCTTCATGTGATTCCTTTGTACGCACTCATGGACGCATGTCAATTGTGATGCTGTTCAGCGGTCATTTACATTTGGCATACTGACAGCATGTCGCTGCATTGTGTTGCAGAGGGTACGGTCTGATTATGTACAGTGTACATGTGGATGGATATGGTATGGGTGCTGTACTGGTTTGTTGTAATTGTTGTGCAGCTTACGTCTTGCATATTGGTTTCAGGTGTCAGGCTCAGTCTGGGCTGGCTTGGGTCACAGTGTATTACAGTAGGGGCATTGTTCAGTCTCTCACCCAGGTGAAGTATGCATCTCTCCCCCCCAATCTCACCCAGGTGAAGTATGCATCTCTCCCCCCCCCATCTCACCCAGGTGAAGTATGCATCTCTCCCCCCAATCTCACCCAGGTGAAGTATGCATCTCCCCCCCCCCCAATCTCACCCAGGTGAAGTATGTATCTCCCCCTATCACACTGCCATGTGCTTGCCTGGCAACTCACCAAGTAGCCAGGAACATTGTCTGGCATGTCGCTCCATGTAGCGCGGTATTGTGGCGTTCCGGGATATTGGGCACAACAATGTGTAATGATCTTGTTTGAGTCACATATCATTTGCACGTTGATGGAGTGGTATAGCTTACGGTTGCGGTCCACATGGGGTGTAGTCGAGGGCACCGATGCAATTTGAGATGCCTGCCAGTGAATGGAAGCCAAATTTGGTGTTGGAGATCTACTGGGCGGTCCGTGGTAGGGATATGTGGTCGCTTGTGTCCTTCAGGAGGGCATCGAGCACTTGGTTCAGCGTGCGTGAGAATAATGGTTGTGATATGCCATGCATCTGCCCTACCGTGTGCTGGTAGGTGCCTGTGGCCAGGAAGTGGAGCACAGACGCCACCTTCAGTAGAGGGGGGATGGCGGTACGGATGTCAATGAGGCTGGCGATGTCGTTGTGTATCATGTCCACAATGGTGGTGATGGTGTCCCGGTCCAGACGGTACAGGGTGTGGATCTGCTCAGGGGTTAGGTTGAATGGACTGGCTCTGATGCGAGGGATTGGGGGCTGCCTGCGTGGTACAACTGCCTGCACTGGTGGGGCATGCTGTGCCTGTCTCGCCCTCCTTCTCTTGCGTCTCCTCTGTGCTGCCTGTTGTTGTTGTTGTTACTGTTGTAGCAATGCAAGCATGTCCTCCAGCCCCAGTATTGCTACTAGTATTGGAATCATTTTGGTGTGGGAAGGGGTGTGGGAAGGGGTGTGGTGTGCTCCTTGTGTGCTGGCCCAGTCTACATTGACTCCACCTGTGCTGATTGTGTGCACCTGTGGCAGTTGAGAACACTGCACATGGCAGTTTACGGGTGGCTCGTGATGCCGGTATTGCTGGCATGCCGGTATCCACTTTTAGCGCCTTCTTCATGCCGGTATTTGCATATCCGCCTGACTTGTGATGCCCTCCTGTTTACGCCATGCCGGTATTGCCGGCATTAAGGGTCGCATGCCCGTGCCCATGCCGCTATTAGAGGCACCGTTATTTACGGTGCCGCTTATAGCGGGTTGGCAGGTCAGAATAGCCCGGAGCGTTAAGCGATGCCGGTAATCCTTTACCAGCATCGCTTTTCTCTTACCTCCAACCTCGTAATGAGGCACACTGTCTTTTCAATCACCCCTTGGGCCACTTTACCCACTTAATGAATATGGAATGGGTCCTTCCCGTGATTATGTAACAATACTGTAACATCAACTCGAAGGTCTGGGGTCTATTGCTCCCGCTAATAGATCAATTCCAATTCTCCATGCCAGCCCTGATTTGGGTGCTAGTCTGATGTATGTATCAGGGTGTGGAATTGGTATCAAGTCAGTGGGTATCAGTCTTTGTTCACCTGGAGGAATTGTTTCATCCCTACTACTACAGATACCAAAACTGATATTGGCTTTGGTAGCTACTGAAGGGTCTGATGCTCTGGCACTTAGCTTTTCAAATCTTAAAGTCCCCCAACTTGTATCAGTTGAGCCGCATCCCACTTCTGACACCATTTGTTAAGGCATCATGAAGCAAGACACAGACAACAGAATCAAAGATCAAACAAAAATGATTTATAAATCAAATGTCAGGATGGTAGAAGGCCTAACTTACCCTATGCTAAGGTGGTATTTCCCTACCTGAACAAAACTGAGGAAAGTCGGAGTCAAAGAGTTCAACTTAAAAGTCTGTCTGTGTCCAAAACCCATTCTTGCCCTCACAACTAAAGCTAAACAATGTGTAGGGATCTCAGTAATCAAAGGAATAGTGATCAAAACAAAGTTCTGAGCTTCTTCCAGCTCAAGTTCAAGAAAGTTCCACAAAAAGTCTCAAAATTATCTTTCTCAAAGTTAAAAGTAATACAGTTCGCCGCAATTCTCAGGGCTCCCTACCCCCAGGTTCAAGGCAACACAGTTCAAAAAGAAAAGGATCTTGAGACTCTGTCCTCAAGACAGCATTTGCAAAACCTTGAGTCTCAGGATTCCCTTCCCCAAGACTTCAACGTAGCAATTGATACTTGTCTCTGGTTTTCAACAAAACTCCAGGTCAGCTTGACCTTTCCTCTCAATTGTATCAACAGTTGAATTGTAGTATTCTTTCTTGGTATATTTCACAATGTCTTTGGTTTTCACATTTTAGGGTTCACTGGTCTAGGAGCAGTTGTCAGACCACAGGGCCCACCCATCACAGGTCGCAAAAACAGGAACCCTAGGCTCTTCAACCCCCACATTGTGTGCAGCTTCACATTCTCTTGGCTTCTCCTGCTCAGCCTTTTGGGCTTTGCCATAATGAGTTTGCACACTTGATATCAGTTTTTGGCCTTGCCACACTGATTTATATACTTCACTTTGCTGTGGCCTTATCAATTTCTCACCTCTCTGTTGCACTTATTTGCACTTTTCCCTTTTCTGCAGGTTATTTCCCATTTGATTTTCTTCAGTGAACAGCTTTGACCACAAAGTTTCACCCAACTCGGAATTCAATGCATGTGATTTAGCCTTCCTATGAATGTTCACTCGGTTCAGTATTCAATAAGCGTCTTTTACAATGAGCGTTTCTCTTGTTACCCTCAGTTTGCCAAATATGGCCTTCATTGGCCAGGTATACAAACACTCAGTCTCCCAGTTCTGATAGTCCTCACACACAACTTGCCTTTTAACTGCTGTATGAAGTAAACGCTTGCGCAATGGGTTGTTACTTAGTTTCACTTGCGTGTCATTTCAAATAATGTGAATTGCTTTAACCAGACTGCAGCATTACTTTTCAGCGTTTGCATGCATAACGGTCCTGGGTTTCGGGGCTCTCAGTAACTCACCGGCCTCTTTGAAGTGGCTTGGCTGCTTGGCGAACTGCTGCTGCTTCTGTCTTCCCAACAGGACTTCAGACGGCTTCTTTTCACAGTTCAGTGTTTCCACTGTGTGACCTCTGCTACACGGAGTATGAGCTTCTTGGCCACTCACAAGATTGCCTTTTAACTGCTGTGTAAAGTAAACGCTTGCGCAATGGGTTGTTACTTAGTTTCATTTGTGTGTCATTTCAAGTAATGGGAATCGCTTTAACCAGACTGTAGTGTTACTTTTCAGCATTCACGTGCATAGTGGTCCGGAGTTTCACCGCCCTCTTTGAAGTGGCTGAGTTGCATGGCAAACCTCGCAGTGAACTGCTCTTGCTTCTGGCTTCCCACCGGGGCTTCAGATGGCTCCTTTTCACACTTCAGTGATTCCGGTATGCGTCCTTCTTGGCCACTCACGAGATATGATTCACCCGTCCAAGAATCCTCCTTCCCGGCACGCTCTGCTTCGACAGCTTACTCGCTCTGCCACGGCCCTCACGGCGACTATGCCTCTTCTGCTTCAGATTGTTCACACCTGCTGCTGAAAGTCACCGCCTTTGCTCAGCTTTCACAAAGGTTTCCTGGTCTCTGCTTTGTTGCCCCTTTGGTCTCCTTTAGTAATTCAGTACACCTGCAACCACTTAACAGGTTGCAGGTGGAAGCTCCCAACCTAACTTGCCTGACCATAGTTAAAGGGACATGCATGACCTACATAGCACTTTGCAGACATCTTCCTTGTTTCAGTACTGTCATAGGTAAAGTGTGGGAAAGGAAGTGGAGATGTTGTACAATAGCCCATGAATGCTGGGGGAGGATTAGGTTGATCTTCAAGAGGAAATGGGGGATACCATGTCTCCCCTATGGGTACCCTACCTTCGATCCTGAAGGACCCTGCACCCAGGTGACCCTCCCTCTCTTCTCCACCCCCAGGGTCAGGTCCAAAAATAGCAATGAACTTTCCCTGGCCACCTGAGAAGAGGATGCAAGGGGAGTACGAGTGAGGATACCCTCAGGTTTCTCACAGTATGTACCCTCGGGGATCGCTAAGACTAAGTCAGTTGGTATGAGCTGTCTTTCTCCAAGATTTATTATAAAATCACACATACTGGAGAGGTCAAACCCTGTAGACTCACTACTGGCTACCAAGGGGTTGGAGGCTCAGTTATTAAGCTTGGAAATGTTAAGATATTCCAGTTTGTATCAACTGGATCAGATCATATCAGTGACACCATATGTCAGGGTGCAGAAGAAGGACTCTGACACAAAAGTGGTATATTTGGGGCTATAGACCTTTATTAGTAAAAGCAAAGCAAGGGAAAACCTATCTTTCCCTATTTCTAAGAGTGTTTTCCATGCCTCAACTAAAGATCTAAGGTGACTGTCAGGATGTCTGTGTTAAAGTAAAAGTGCCCACCGTCCTGTGCCAAGAAAACCCTACTTCTGGCCCTTACACTATAAACTAATAAAGGACGAAGCAGTGTGCTGATTCCAGGAGAGTGCCTCCCTTCTCCTGGATTATTGTCATAGTTCCACACAATGTTTAATGCTCCTGTTCTTTGCTCAGAATGAAGTTCTTAAAAGATATATACAAATTATAGCCAGGGTGGCCGTGTAGTGAATAGACTTCCCTTTATTTTAAAAACAGGAGCATTCAAGTTTTCCCTTCTCCTATTTGCACTCACAATCTGGACCCATTCATGTTTGAGACAGAGAACACTGATGAAGAAATAGAAGCATGACACAGTCAAGAACTACCACTGCCAGACATTGACATTGAAGTCAAATTTCTTGAGCCTGAACCAAGCAGAGTGAACAATGTCACCATTTGGTGCCAATGTCATTGTTGTGTGCTGAGGTTCACATTAACTGAAAACACATGTTGTCAGAGGAATTCAACTTGGTGGGATATCTATCTGTTTGACAAGGTATGTATGTGTGCTGAGTGCATGCATAGAAAGGTCTAATGGAATGTGATGATGTAGGTGTCACCTGGGGTGTGCTCTGGGTTCCAGGAATGTCAGTTGTGGACTCAGAACTAGAAAAGGAACCAGGAAGTCGGCTTATACCCTGTGCTCCTGTTCCATACATATTAGTGAAACTAAGAATAAAGAAGCTTTCCTTTTTCGTAGGTACCTGGGTCAATCTGGTTCCTGCTTCAAGTCAATTACTTACGTGACCGAATGTACATCACTATCTGAAGAGGATCCCCCTCAACAGTGTATTACTTGGCAGAGGGTATTTCTGGCAAAATGTTTTACCCATTTGGTCCTTCGTTTGCTGAAGGCATTGATTCATGAACTTCGGGGCACTGTTATTCTGCGGATCCCCACCAATAGGTGATTATAGCATTACATCATTAAAAGGTTTTACCAACATTATTGTACTTTCACCAGCCAAGCTCATTATATTCATGAAGGGCACTAGCACGTGATATCTATCTATCCATCGATCCACCCATCGTTCCTCACCTGTAATAATGAATATTTCTGGCTTTATCAGTTTTACTGTCAGTGTCTATTTCTAATTCTTTTCTGGTCAGTTTTCAAGTAAGCTTACACATGTCAAATCATTATTTTTGGAAGCTACTATTTCAGTAGTGGAGAATGTGTTTTTTGTATGTAAAAAGTCTTCGCGTAATGTGTATTTCAAACAATATTGATTCATCTAGAAGGGTGAAACGTGTTGGATAAACATTGCAGCAACTTATTAAAATGGCACCATTTGGCCCAAAAAAAAGACACGCGCGTTACTATGTTAGCCCTAAACGTTCTACACTGTCATGTTTTCCCAGATACCTGCCACAGTAGATACATTTTATTTTTTAAATGAGCTACAAGCATCATCCATGATTTATATTTTAAACCAATTAAACATTGTACATCTTCTCAACAGATGGTACCATCTCGTGGCATACAGAGAATATACTTATTGAATATACGGAAGATTTAGAAGCAAAGTGTGTCATTTTATCCCTGCATGCATTATACCATCCCTCCACACAGAATTATCCAGTTCCTCAGGAATGAAGGTTGGATTTTGCAAAAAAGAGGACATCCAAAGAGCTAGGGCAGTATAAGAATATTTTGTTTAAGTATCTACATTTCTTTTAATAAACATTGTATGGGTGTACAAGAAGAAGTCTGACACAAAGGTGCATGCTTGGGGCTAAAGACTTTTATTAAAGATGAAAAACAGAGACAACCTGTCTATCCCTATTCCTAAAATGGGGGGGGGGGGTGAGGGGTTACCTGCCTCAACTAAAGATAAGGTGTCTGGCTGGATGTCTTGTCAACTCAAAAGTGTCCACTGTGCTGTGCCAAGCTAGCCCTACTTCTGTCCCTTATACTAAAAAATAAAGAATAATGCAGTTCAGTTTGGGCCCCTGGGAGAATGACTTCCTTCCCCTGGGTTATGGTTGCTGGTTAGTTGAAACAGTTCCCAACTCTTAGAACAGTCTTATATATCACATGTTGTCAGGGTCGAATGGCTACCTTACCCTGATAGTAAAGTTACATACCATGCTTTCTTGGTGGGTCCGGCCGGCGAATGTCTCCCTTCTCCTGACCAATAGTCTGGGGGGTGGCTCCCTTCCCCAGGCCTTGTGGCCCTTCTAGCCGGTCCAGGGCACCAGGAGAATTACTCCCTTCTCCTGGTATCTTGTGTGATGAATTCCTTGATGTTGTCACTTCTCCCTGGGAGGGCAACCCTTACCATGGGGCCAGGGAGGTGAGGCCGCTACCCGATAATCCCCCTGGGGGTGAACTCAGTGGGAGGATCTCATGGGTGGGGAACCCCTCTATGGGGGAGGTGAGACTGTCAAGGGAGAACACAGTATCCACACCATCATACTGACAGACATATTTCACCCAACTGTACAAATGGGGCTCAGACACCCCAATCCTCTCTATCTCCTCTTTCTTCTATTAATTTTCTTATACATAACAATTATGTATATCAGGTAGATAATACTGGGACGAGGAATAGTGAGGGAAGAGTGAATATGAATGACTCCAAAAGTACTGCCATAAGGAAGAGCAGAGCAATGCGGAGCCCTACACGGAACCGATATGAAACATACCAGCGATTGGAAGGTAGAAGGACAATCAGACATAAAAACTGACAAAGGACTCCCCTCGAAGTCAGTTCTGCCCCAGAGCAACTTCGCGCTGGGGAACAGAGACCCAAAAGCCTAGATCAAGAAGGTGGGGATGAAGAATGCGAAGAAGAGCCACAACCTAATTGGTTGTTGGGGAACCCGGCATCCGGGTGCTAAAACTAAGCCGGCCGAGTGGTGCAGGTGAGACCCGACATGTGGTGAGAAACCATAGGAGGACCGTGGAAGCCCAGGGGAATCTGCAGAAGCTTACTAGTGCCGCAGAGGAACACACCCTCACCGACCAAGGGTAAAGGTATGCAGAGAGGAACCAGGAAGGCACAGGGAGACCCGAGAGGCTGTGGTTTGGAGGAAGTGCAGAGCCATTTTCCTCGTGTAGTGGGGCTGATGAGACCAGTTGAGAATGCAAGGGATGAAAGAGCACCCCAAAGAGACTCAAAGAGAGGCCTGGCAGGACAGTGAACTGAGCCTAGTTAAGAAACATTACAAAGCTGAAAGAGGGGTTGGGGACCCGAACATTGAGATACCAAGAGAGTTATAAATACAAGATAATGCCTGGCAGGTTAGTCAACTGGGCTTAAGAAATCAATTTTACAGAGCTGAGAAAGGGGTCTGGGACCCACACAACGACACAAGCGCCCCAAGGGAAGAGATCCTTTTGGTTCCGAGAAGACCAGAGGAAGGGAGATACAGGGTTGGATTGGGCCCTCGGCCCGTGGCCAGGCTGAAATCATCCCTGAGGAGTGGGGGCCAGTTTCTGCCTACCCCTATGCTGTTTAAGAAAAACAAAAAAAGAACATGTTACCTTGCTTTGATGATTGATTTGCAGCATTCAAAGTAGAAAAGCCAAGGCCACCCCATGGAATGGCTGTGCTGTTGTATTAGTGATAAATATGTATTAGTGATAAATTTTAGAGTAGAATAAGCATCCATTTCGAACTATGTATTTTGCCTTTTGCAAGTTGCAGTAATAGCATGGTTTTTTTCTGCTGTTGTCTCCGTTATGATCATCACAAGGCATTCCATCTCAGTCTCCTTGGTCACTTGATAAAATCTGTGTGCCTAAAAGCTTCTGTACAGTGTACAAATATTTGACCATAGCACATCAAGTGGCCATTAACTTCATTGTGCCACAATGAATGCTTTGTTGTAATGTGTCTATCTTTCCCATCTCCTTGGCCTGCTGTTCAGGATGTTTGTTTGCATGTATGAGGTAACGAGTGCTCAGAGTATGGGATGTCCTGTGAGTGCGCTGCTTTTCCTATTTTGCCAACCTCTGAAGGCTGAAAGTAGATGCATGAAGGCTTGACATGCGGCCAACTTGGCACCAGACCAGCAGATGGATTTAACTTGTCTGCTGTTAAATCTCAGTTACCAGTTTTTTAAAAAAAAACATTTTATTAATTTTGTTTTTGACGCTTACGCATTTTTACAAAATTGTAACAGAAATCAACTTCAATCGTTACATCATTTTACAAAAATGTAAGAATAGATCATATACAACTGTCACAGATAAAATCAAAACTTACATAACTTGCATAATATCACATATTCTAACATTCATAAATAGTTTTAGAACAAAAGAAAGGAATTTTTCGTTGTGTAATCTGGAAGAAGTATTACAGAGTAATAGCAGAATTGATAATTTTCAACAGATACACTGTTGCAAGTATTATGGAGTTGGTAGTACTCCACATGCATCTTGCCCATATAAGTTCTCGTCCATATTCAGTATGCGTGAAGCAGAAAGAATTGATAGTTTTTAATCTATGTTCTTCAAAAAAAGGGACATACAAGAAAAAGATGTTTTAGCGTTTCTATGCATTCGATGTTATTGCAAAATCTGCAGAAAGTACTTTGAGACGTATTGGTATAGTTGGACCAATACCTGATTCTTGCTTTCGTATGGAATAAGTCCAGACGGAAACGCATGTACAAGGTACGAGATTCAGCACAGGGACAAAGAATTAGATACTGCAAACGGGGCATTTGCTTATGTCTAAACACTGCATATTCAGTAAAAGAAGAGTACAAAGTAATTTGATCAGAAGTTGCAGCCCAATCATTCAAGAAAAACGTTTATGTGCCAGTCTAAGTTTAACTTGCAACTCTTCCGGAAGAATGTTAATTTCAGAGAGAATTGCAAGTATGCGCTTTTTGAGGTGTGCTATAGACTCCGGTTGGGACTCATTCAGCATGTTTGAAAAATCTTCATAAAGAGAATTTGCTTGAGGAAAACGCATCTTTATGTATGTTTTAAGAATACGCCAATTATGGCGCGAAGCAAGTGAATTTAGGCCTAGCTTATCGCAGAGTATTGCATTGGGCAAATAATTAGGTAAGCCCAAGGTATATTTCCAAAGCTTTGCTTGGAGTTTATTGAGAAAGATAGCAAGATCTGGGAGACATAGATCTAATCCATAAAGGATAATTGCTTCTACCTTCTTTGAGTAGAACTCAAATAGTGGTATCAATGAGAACTTGCAATATTTATGGTAGATTATTTTCATTTGACCCTGTAGAGGGAGTACTTTCTCTGTTAAGGCTTTTTTCCAAAAAGAAGGCGAAGAGTTGTTCACCAGGTTATAACCTAAATATATTGTCTGATTGACCAGCTGAAGATCTTGTGAGTCAATATGCCAACGAAATTTGCATACTTTTTTCCGTGAAGACAAGATTAGAATGTTAGATTTTACTGAATTTACAGAAAGGTTATTTACTTTACAATAATTATGGAAACATTCTAGTTTACTCTGAAGACCTGAGTGAGTACTGTCAAATAAAAGAACATCATCTGCATAAACCAACCAAGACAGGTGTAGTTTACAAAGACGTACTGAATAAGATTTGGAGTGATCCCAAATTCCCTCAATGTCGGAAAAGTATAGGTTAAAAAGTACAGCAGCAAGGTTGCATCACTGTTTAACACCAATTGATGTAGAAATCGGTTTAGTTAGATGGCCTGCATTAGAGATGCGCACTTTAAAGGTAGTATTATGGTGAAGTAGTGCAATGAGAGCAACTAGAAAGGGGGGGAATTTATATTCTAACATTTCTTGCTATAGTCTGCCACGAATCACGCAGTCAAAGGCGGATACCAGTTTAATGGTATCCACTACAGAATCATTTCTCATTTTACTATAGCCAATATGATAGCTCAGTGTGTTGAGCGCTCACTGCTGTGATGCGTGTGTGATCTGCAGGTTCGAATCCCAGCAAGGCCATCTCAGCCCTTCATCCTTCTTAGGTCGATAAATGAGTACCATCACAGGTTGGGTGATATTGTATGCATATTTGTTCTATAAAAAAAAAGCTTAAGCCTAAGTGCTATAAAATAGCATATTATCATTTGGCCTTGGATGTCTGCTTGCATTCACAGTAATTTGAGAATATGGATCTATACAGACAGTTTTTAATGATAAATACGGTGATCTATTCTTGTATGAAATGTATATCACATTAGTGAAATCATAACCATATTTTTCACAGTGTACTTAGGAACAATGATATTTGATACCACTTTGTCAAGGGTTGAAAGGTTGTGTCATCGCTTCCAGGGATGTCGCTTTGGGGTGGGGCCAAATGACATCACTTCCGGTGATGTCATCAGAGGTCAAGTGTCGTGAGGCGAGGGATGGGCCACGTTTTTGAGGTGAGGCGTGAGCCACTTTTATTTGGGTGTCTGGGCTTATTTATTGTCCCAGTCTGACCCTGGGGAGATATATCCTTTGGCAGAAGATAGAACTTTGATAAATAAGGCTACTGGAAAACAGAGCCTGAGGAAGGCTTGGGGAAGGGAGACGACTTCCCAATATTGTTTTGGAATTTGGAACTTTGCTGAGAAGGTCTGGAGAGAGAAAGGCCTCCTCCCCGATCACAGGGAACAACACATTAAAGCCTAGTGACAGCTAAGAGAAGAAGGATATTCTCATACTATTTATGAACTGCCTGAAACATGCCAAACGAGGGAGTCACCCTACTACAAACAGGGTACAATATAGTTATTTATTTATTTTTGACATTTGTGACAAAGCCAAGGGTATCTCAGTGTTAGTACAGCATAAAGGTAAGAAATCAAGGTGCAAGGTGGCCAAAACAGGAAATACATAGGTGCAATTATTACTCATATATGTCAAACATCTAGGTCTTAGCTAGTTTTTTAAAGGTGGGGAGCGACGGTTCATTGCGCATGTGAGCAGGTTATAGGTTTCTGTCGAAGTGTAAGGGACGGAAATAGGTTTAGGACGTAGATCATATTTACGTTTGAATAACATTCTGACGTTATCCTTCGTTTTTTTCTTTTTGAGGCAGAGAAACCCCTCTTAGTTATAGGGAAAGGTAGGGTTCTTTTCCTTATTTTCAGTTCAATAAAAGTTTATGCCAATAAGCATGCCACCTTTGTGTCCCGCATCTAATTCTGCACCTTTACACTGGTATCAGTTCCAGTCTCAGCACACCTTGACAGGGGGAATGGCTCCCTTCCCCTGATAGTAAAGTTCCACACAATATTTTATTGGTGGGTCAGAAGAACATCTCCCTTCTACTGACCGATAGCCCAAGGAAATGGCTCACTTCCCCAGGCCTTGTGGACCTTCCTCCCAGTCCGGGTTACCAAGAGAATGACTCCCTTCTCCTGGTATCCTATCATCAGTTCCTTAAAACCAGGGGGAATGACTCCCTTCCCCTAGTCTTCCTTGTCCTTAGGCTTCACACCTACAACACCCACTCTGAGTGTTAGTATGGTCTGCGACCCTGACTTCTCTTCTTCTTTGACCTGGCCCACTTGGTTCACTTCCCTGCCAAGTACTGCCACGAGGAAGATGTCTTGTATCACTCTTGCTTTGGGTCCCAGACTCTGGTTTCTCTTATTCTTTTTGCTGGCCCACTTGGTTCACTTCCCTGCCAAGTACTGCCGTGAGGAAGATGACTTATATCACTCTCTTGCTTTGGGTCCCAGGGCCTGGGTTCTCTTCTTCTTTGTGCTGGGACACTTAGTTCACTTCTCTGCCAAGTACTGCCACAAGGAAGATGACGTATATCTTGTTTAGTGGGTTCATCCCCGCCACTGTTGTGAGGGACTCTCCCTCTCAAGTTCTCTTTATGGTACTCAGGGTGCTTGCCTCTTCCCTGGTGAGCAATGGGCTTCATTCCACCACTCCAATGGGGAGGAGAAGGTTTGTAGGCTTTCTGCCCCTGCCATGCCACCCAAGCGTTATGGTGCAAAGGGGCATAGGGATAAATGCATGCGCCCTCTTGGTAAGCTGCCACACATCCCCTCTGGATCTCCTGTGCCACCCTTTACCTTATTGATGGTTTTGGCACGTCGCCAGGGCTTCCTGAGATGGCGGGGTTCCGTTCGGCTTCTCCGGTGCCCTGCTTTCCCTGCAGCTCTGCAACAGCGTTCCCGGCTGTCTTCTGCTTTCCTTCCTTCTCTGAACACTGATGTGCACCATTCTGCTCCTGCAGACTTCCCCATTATCAGACGTGGTGGACTGACAGAATACATGGAGTTCTCTCCCTCCAGATCAGCAACGCAGGATTGAATCTCCTGCGTTCGTTGTGCAGCACACTTGCCGTCCTCTGTGGCAGCCCGAGACACAATGTTTAGTCCTCTGTCGCTTTTTATACAATGCTGTCAGCAGTGTCTGGGCCCATTGTGTAAGTCCTTCATCTATGTACATGTTTTATATTTATTGCTCCGCAGAGTCAACACATCCCAGTACTTGGATTACTTAGGTTCCTGTTGTTGTTCTTCTCCCCAGCACTTTCCAGAACCTTAAAGTACTCTGCCATATAACAGTACATACGTCTCCTGTCTACAAAGAGATTAGCAGAGGAAGGAGAGGCTACAGTATGTGGGGGTGTGATGATCTCATAAGGGCTGTAACCTAGATGATCATCCTTATCCCTAGAGGGGGAGTCCATCCCCATGAGATGCTCTCACATTTTACCACCCCATGGGGACTATCGGGTAGCAGCCTCCCTTTGTAATAGCACTGTCAACTGTTAGACTTAGTAATGTATACAGTCTACCGAACTCAATCACAGAAACCACTAACCTGATCAGCAGGCAATCCCTGGATGATTTGGAAGACTTCCCTAGTACCCCCACTGTCTTCCGCCTGAGAAAACAGGACCGGATGACGGTAGACTTCCCAGGGAAACCCTCTGGGGCAGAAACCACAGTGGCTGTAATCCAGAGCTGAGTTGGTCACTGCTACTGGAATGGCATGCAACGGTGGAATGGCGCTGGAGGCTTCAGAAGCGGTCTGTCGGCCTTCTAAGAGGAGGATGGGAGCCTCTGTTAATGTAAGAAAGAGAATAGGTGAGTGAAAGGATTGACCGGGAACAGAAGAAAGTAATATAGTTTTAGTAGAGTGTACCTGGGGCATAAGCCCTTGGTCGTTATGGGCTGGTGAAGACGGCAAGACTGGCAGCCATGCAGGAAGAGAAATAACAACTGGGGAGGAAGGGCTGAATATCTGTGAGGTAAGAAAATATGTAAATGGACGTCCAGATCTCAGAGAAGGAACTTGGATCCCTAGCGCTAAACCTACCTCTATGGAGATACTGAGGGGCGTGACAAAACTTGCTGGAGCAAGCGTCGCTTCCCGATGAGTCGCAGATTTGGAAGCAGATACTACGGAAAGGATTTAGAATGTTAATCGGCCACAGCTGAACTGAATTTTATCGGAAGAGTGGTTCCCTACCGTGCAGTGACATGCTCCGAAGCAAAGTGAAACTGCAGTGGGATCGGGGCAATGTTATCCTATCGGCAGGTCCGGACGTGACCCAGGTAAGGTAGCCGGATCAGGTTTGGAGCACCTAGCAAGAGACAAGAATTAGTAGACAGGTAGAAAGGTTGGAAATTATGTTTTCCCTAGTTACGAACTTACGGAGCGTCTTGGGAAAGAATAGCGACGCATCTGAGCGTTTGAATCTTGTGTTGATATACGGTCACATGACCATCAGGAGGCGGAGAAACCTTGAGATGAGAAACAGTGGAAGGCACAAGCTCCATGCAGCCGGTAACCGCCACCATCATGGAGGGACACTGTACTCCTGGAACACAGGGAATATTCACTCGGGCACTAACATAACGGAGGCAGTTCTGCCGCCACCAAGACCAGCGGGCAAATGGAGACGTTGCACCCTTACCTGGCCTCATGGGAACAGTGTCCCCCTTGGAGAGAAGTGGCAACATCCAGGGATTCGTCATAACATGTTAATGCTATTTTGACAAATGCATTACAGCTGAGTGAACATCAATTTAAAATATATCTAATATAACTTTGATGTTAATCCACATCCCAATGATATGGCAAATTAAAAGAAGGTCAGTACTGTGATGAATCAGATGTGATCATCCCCAAAACCTTGACCTGGACCCCTTCTGACGTGGCCTGGAAAAGGCAGCAGCTACCTGATCCTGACCCTGTGGGTGGTATTATGTGGGAGGATCACGTGGGAGGGGTCTCTGGTCAGGAGGAATAGTCAGGTGGAATGGGAGAATCTCCTTAGTGTCCCCTTAGCAATTCCCAAATAATCCTACAGTCCTGATTTTGTTCCTAAAATAACTAAGGTACATTTGGACTCAAGTCCCACAGTGCTCTTGGTACGGAGATGAGGACGAGGAATCTAGAGCTGCACAACTCTAATGTGCGGCCTAGTTGTTATAATGACCCACACTTGTTTGAGCAAAGTGGATATCAAGAGGAGACGTATAGGAGAACATTGTAACCCACATTGCCAAAACAAATTGGGGGCAATAATTGAGCTGAATGAATATAATCTCCCAGCGGGTCCAACAGGGAGACATTGAATAAGAGAACATTGTAAACTGTATTGCCAAAGCCAAAAAGGGGCAACAATCCAACCAAGTAAATACAGTTTTCTAAAAGGGAGATATCTAACTAAGGGACATTGTGATCTGCATTGTCAAAGCCAAAGAAAGCTGAGAGTGACATCAATGCCCTTTGAATCTAACAATGCCAGATACCCTGTGGAAGAAAGTTGTAAACTATGTTGCCAAGAGCCAACAGGTTGTGTAGCAAGAAACTAGAGTTGGCAGGAGAAACAACCTCTTTGTAGACAGAGGTTCAAGGGGGAGAGAAGTGTAACCTGCATTGCCTATGGGAAACAAATCAATGTGATAGTCAAAAAACGTACCCAAGAAGCTGTTGTTTGTTCAACTTTCCCATTGAAGAATTAAGTGTGGAAGGTGTGGGACAAACCCCACCACAGAGTACAAGTTGTAGTAGTTTTATCCTGGCAGGCGAGCACACCTGGAAAGGGACACATAGTGGTTAGTCCTGGCTGGCGAGAGGACCAGAAAGAAGGTGGTTTAAAGTACTATGACTGTGGTAGGAGATTGTGAAGGTTGTGATGGAAAAGGGGTGGCATACCGTGTTTTGATGAACTATTGTTTAACCCATCCTGACTAAAGTATTGCTCTTTACGAAGAAATGCAATGTTGGTCCTTTTTGAGAAAAGAATTTTGGGCATTGGCATTTTAATCTGATGTATGAAGAAATAATAATTGTTTGTTCACCAAACCTACCAAGGTTGTGAAAACATTAACCATTGTCTTGAGAGTGAGAAACCTTTCTGAAACTGAGATAGTCACTTTGCCAAGTAAAGGAAATACTGGATGAGAAGAACTGTGTATTCTACTTGGAGTGAAACTTGGCTAGTGAAAATAACGTGTCTGCAGTTGAACTTTGATTTGCAACATCCTGAATTGATCCAGGGGAAGGGGATCCAACCCTGGTCACAAGGATTCTTGTTTTCTTTATGTTTGAATGTATATGTTGTTTTGCAAAGTTGAAACAGCCAAATGATACCTCTATGATGTTTGTTGTATGTATTAATGTAAGGGACAGATATTTTTCAGACACTAGGTCATTTTCCTTTAGTCTTGATTGTGTTATGTTAGGGAAAGTTAGGCGTTTGACTCACCCTTTATTTTTTAATAAATGGCGAATTGCGGGAAAACTTCACCTATGTGTCCGTCTCCCATGTCTGACTCCTCAACTGTCCCACACTGCTTCACTGAACTCATGTTCTCCAGCAACTAAGTTCTGTATGCCAAGTAAACTTTCCCATGTGATCAGTAAATGTTTGACGGTTTCCAATAACATGTTTCCATAAAGTGTACAATGCCTGTTCTGTGGAATTCCTTTCCTAGCTCCCCTTTCTTCAATTGTATTGACAGTGTTACATTTTGCTGTAAAATATTCTTTTGTTATACAATTCTCCGGAAATTCTTTAATGTCTGATGTTGAGTCATGGTTAAGGGGATAATGGCGTATATATTTAATGCTCAGGGATTTACTTGTCAAATTAATTCTTATTTGCTCAAAGTCAGCATCTAAGAATTGCAATGTAAATCAATTATAGAGTCGAATAAAGAGAATCTCCTTTGATCAAGGATCTCTACAAAGTCTATATCAGTAGAAGCTATTCATCTTAATGGAACTAATCGATGGAAAAGTCGCAATATTTCTGTTCTGTTAAAGTAGCAGACATTACTATGGTCAAAGATACTTTGCATTTGAAGTATCTTTTTGTGGTTATCTGCCCTTTTGTATGATTCAATATTATTGTCACTCTTATGCTTATTCAGAGTACTGTCCCCTCTGTGCATTTCAACTGATGCAGTAAGGTCGAGTAGACCTCTACTAGAGGTGGGGTTGTTGTTACAGAGAATGTGACCAGTAGACTGGGTGGGTATGCTAGTAGCATTGCCTACAGTTAAGAAGGAGCAGTTGTTCATTCTTGACATCGATCTGGTGGTGCTTTTCTCCTGCCTAAAAAGCAAATCAAGGCCTGCCACTGTTATGGATTTGTCACTAGTATCAGGAGTGGGAGGGATGCACATTGCTGCTACACTAAGAGGTTTACCAGTGTCTGCTTCAATCATCGGTAGTGTGAGGGTGTAGGAGTAAAACTCAGACACAAGGGTGGCATGTTGATTGGAAAATACTTTGATTAATAATAGAGACGGGAGGAGTTGGAGGAAATCCTAACTAACCCTACCTCTAAGTGGGGTTTCCCTGCCTCAACTTAACTAGCTAATGAATCTGTCTGTGTCAGAATGTCCAAAGTAAAGTCTGCTGTCCTGTATCCAAATCCCTCACAAACTAAACTCACAATAAGGTGAAAAGGGAAATGGTCTTGGCTGTTAGGTTGCAGCACACCTTTGTAATTCATAACAAAAGTTCCCAAAAGGTGTAGAAAAGCAAGCGAAAATTCCAGAAGACTCAAGGGGCCTCATTACGAGGTTGGAGGTAAAGGAAAAACGATGCCGATAAAGGATTACCGGCATCGCTTACCGAAATCCGGTGTATTATGACCCGGCAACCCGCTATTATCGGCACCCTAAATAACGGTGCCTCTAATAGCTGCATGGGCACGTACACGCGCCCCTTCGGGGAGAAAATACCGGCATGACAGTAATAGGAGGACATCACAACCCACGCGGACATGCAGATACCGGCATCCAAAAGCCGGTAATCACAGGCTGCACGATGCCAGCCATACAGGCATCGCGGACCACCCGCAAACAGCAATCATGCCAACTGCCACAGGTGCACACATTCACCACAGGTGGAGTCAATGGTGGCTGGGCCAGTATTAAATGAGCACACCCACACACCACACCCCTTCCTACACCAAAATACTACCACTAGCTGTTGCAATCATGGTGCTGGAGGACATGCCTATACTGCTACAACTACAGCAACAACACCAACTACAACAACAACTACAGCAGCAACAACAGGCAGCACAGAGGACACACAGGAGGAGAAGGAGGGTGAGACAGGCCCAGCAATTACCACCAGCGCAGCCAGCAGTGACTTGCAGGCAGCCACCAATCCCTTGCATCAGACCCAGGCCATTCAACCTAACCCCTGAGCAGATCCACACCCTGTAGCGGTTGGACCGGGACGCCATCACCACCATAGTGGACATGATACACAAAGACATTGCCAGCCTCATAGAAATACGCACTCCCCCTGCTACTAATGGTGGTGTCTGTGCTCCACTTCCTGGCCATAGGCACCTAACAACACACAGTGGGTCAGCTGCATGGCATTTCACAACCACTATTTTCATGCATGTTGAACCAAGTGCTGGATGCCCTCCTGAAGCATGCAAGCACCCACATATCCCTACCATGGACTGCCCAGGAGATAGCCAACACCAAAGTAGGCTTCCATGCACTGGCAGGCATGCCCAATTGTGTTGGTGCCCTGGACTGCACCCATGTGGAATTGGTAGTCCCCCATGCCATAGAGGCGGTGTACCGCAATCGCAAGCAATACCACTCCATCAATGTGCAAATGGTATGTGACTCCAGCAAGATCATCACACATTGCTGCGCCCGATTTCCCGGATCAACGCATGATGCCATGGTGCTGTGCAACTCTATGCTACCCCGTCACATGGAGCAACATGCTGGAGCACGTGCCTGGCTGCTTGGTGAGTTGCCCAACTGGCCCATGGCAGTGATTTGGGGTACTGATGTGTAGGGCTGCATACTCCACCTAGTTGGGAAGGGGGGGATGCATACTCCACCTGGGTGGCATTTGTCGGTGATTGGAGAATGCATGCAGAGCTAAACACTCCTGACCTGAACCTCCAAAACAGAACATGACACATCACTGGCACACATTTTACCATTTATGCATATCGAAGACAACAAGTAAGAGGCACGACCAGGCCACCCTGGGTATGTCAAGCAATGCATGACTGAACAGGATTGCAACTGTGCCAATGTGGTTAGTGTGACCATGCACAGTGTAGAATACACAGCATAAATGGGAGGCTAAACATTGTCGTACAACCACAGTACATCCGCCTCAGCATGCATTATTACACCCTGCATCATCTATTGCACGCCATCCAGACTACCATACCTCATAGCAGTATAGTATGCATCTAGGTAACAATCTTGCATACGTACAGGGACATGTGCATGTCCACAACAAATAGCTGCGGCAATGACTGTGCTTCCTGAAGGTGGCAGCTCAGAGTGAGACACACCTATTTGTATTTGCTTGTAGGTGATGGAGGATATCCCTTGAGACCGTGGCTACTTACCCCTGTGCGGAACCCGCAGAACAGCAATGAAGAGGAGTACAATCGTGTGCACACCCGTACCCGTGTTGTGATTGAGCAGACCTTTGGCCTGTTGAAGGCACGTTTCTGCTGCCTAAGCAGGTCTGGTGGGGAAGGTGGCAAAGATCACCATGGCCTGTGTCATGCTGCACAACATGTGCGTCTGGAGAAATGTACCACTGCCATTGGCATGCATGACCCGGGTGAGGATGATGAGGATGGAGACGGAGGTGAAGTAGCCCCCCTACCAGTACATGATGCACGGGATGGCCATGCAGTACGCCAATCACTGATTCACTAATACTTCTGAACCACAGGGACTATGATAGACATGTGCCAGTGACACACTGGGTCCATGTGGACATGCACACTGGGATTGTTGGGAGTTGGCCACTGAACACCGTCACACATTAAATGGATATACACAAAATGAACAATGTCCAGCCATTGAATTTTTTTGCACACAACGGGTGTATTTGTTCAAACAGGGAAAAATGTGACCACTCCCCCAACAACCCCCAGTGAACTCCCAAACCCACCCAGCAAACCCCAAAAACCCCCAGTGAACTCCCAAACCCACCCAACAAATCCCAAAAACACCCCCAATATACTCCATGAAGTGCTCCCCATCACCCCCAACCATGTGTCTCACTCCCATTGTCTGCCCACACTACTTCCGGGACTTTTTGCTGTCCGGGGGTGGCATCTCGGAGTGCCGTGCATTCCTTCGGATCTGACGCACAGGGCTGGTGGGGAATGAGGATGCAGGTGTGGTGGCTGTAGATGAGTCGGGGACAGGTCCCACGCCTGCTCCAAGGCGTGGCCACTGCATGTGGAGCAGGATAGAAGTGAGTACTTGTGTCACTGCCCCCAGGCAGTCCCTCATAAGCACAGCTGACGCATTCACAGCGGCTGTGTTTGCTGCAACAGCCGCTGTGGTCCCCGCAATGGCAGTCGCGATTCCCCGCCTTGTGTCCTCTCATCGGCAATGTACTGCCGCAGGAGCTCCAGCATGGCCTCCTGTCGGGCCTCCACCCTCGACAGACGCGACTCCAGGGTGTTGGTGGGAGCTGCAGTGGTGGGTGGTGCACTGACGGGCCCTGCATTCTGGGTGCTGTCCTGCTCAATGGAGCTCAGGTCCGAGTCTCAGAGGCAGGGATCACAACTGCTGTAGGTGGGTGAGGGCTCGATATGGGGATGGGGGTGGACGGGGGCTTGGGCTGGGTGGACAAGTCACTTCTGTGACTCCTGCAAGGTCCACATTGCCATGCAGGTCATCCTCGGTGGTGGCCAGTGCATGTGGGGACTCCCCTCCAACTGGTGTGGGCTGCTTGGTCTGATGTGTGTCCAGCACACTGGCAGCAGGTGTTGCCGGCTGTGGTTCCACTTGGTCAGGCACACTGCCTGTGGGTGCGGCCTGCTTGTCTGCCATGGAGGTGGTGGTGGGGGTGGCCCTTTTCTTTTGGTGGGACGTGGATCTTCCTCATCGGTGCCTGGGGGGTAGAAAAGATGCAGGGCATCAGTGATGGTGTCACATGCCAGAGGCATACAATAGTGCTGTTCAATATTCATTCATTTATGCATTCATGTCTTACAGGTGTGTCGCACAGGGCGTTCTGAGGGGGCATTTTGGTATTCACTGCATGGCAGGTGGCATGCCGTTGATTTGGGGTTTGTGTGATGTGTTACATGGACACGGTCCAGGTGTGTTGGCCGTGTGTTGGTTATGGGATTGGCACTCAGCATGCATTTCTGTGTGGCAGTGTTTGGGCCGCAATCTGGACTTGGATATGTTGATGTGGGTGTAGGGACGTGCATTGCCTTGCCTAGTCTCTATTCCACATCACTTGTGCTACGTCATGGTTTCTCCTACAGGGATGTGCAGGGTCACTCACCTCCTTCTGGGGATAATGCCGCACCCATCTCCATCTCTCCGAATCCCTCAATCGACTCTGGATCGATGAAGCTGCTAGCGGTCTCCTCCCAGGGCATCTTCTTTGCGGGAGAGTGGGGACCCCCGCCTGTGGCCATGGCCGCCCTCCTGTTGCTTGACATTATGTTGCGGACCCTCAAGCGGAGGTCGTCCCACCTCTTACGGCAGTCCCTGACAGTACGTGGGGTGGTCCCCACAGCCGACACCTTTCGGGCAACCTCCTGCCAGATTTCCTTTTTTTTCTGCTGAACCTCACGCTTCATATCATGTGATTTTATGTGTTCTGCATGTGCAGCTAGAGTGTCCGCCAACATATTCAATTCTGCGTCAGAGAACCGCTGTTTACGCATCCAGGGGGTGGTCTTCCGGGTAGCCTTGGGCATCCTCAAAGTATTGCCATAGTGCTCAACAGGTATCAACCGGTGGTTAGGGAGGATGGCAATGGATTGTGTTTTTAAAGATGGCCGCAGGCCCATTTCCCGTTCCGACGCGATGACGTTATTTCTGGGTCCGGTTTTACGAACCCGGTATTAGCATGTTGGTATTACCGGGTCGGTATTTAGGGGTTCCTCCTAGGCGGTGCCAGTATCGGCGGGTCCCGTGATGCGCTATCGGGGGGTTGGAGGGCCTTTTGCGGCATGCCGGTATGGCCATTACCGGCATGTGGGTTCGCGGGTGCTCGCGCAATCGTAATCAGCCGCTATTAGCGGGGTCATACAAGCATGGGCCCGCTCGTTCCGCCATGCTGGTAATGACCCCGTTTTTACCGCGCTACTCGTAATTAGGCCCAAGAGGTTGATTTCCTTTCCCCACAGTCTTTCCAAGTTTATCCAAAATTGTCTCTGTGTCTTCAATGGGCAAGATAGGTCCTTATGTCTACTTGGCAGGCCTGACTTCCAGGTCCGGTGACAAGGAAGGATTGCCTGGACACCTTTTGCAAGCCTTTTTGAGGGCCCCAGCTACTGTGATGAGGAAGAATAGCCTGGTTTTCTCTCTCAAGCTGTGCTGAGGGTCCCGACCCTTTCTGATCTTCCTCTCAATTGTTATGGGTCCCAGACCCTGTTCTCAGTACCCCCTACTTGGGCCACTCTTTTGCCAAGTAGGGTACTCAATGTTCTCGTTCTCACTATTCTCTATCTCTGTCTTCACTTTCATCCACAGCCTTAGTTTATTCTCCTGCCAAGTCACTTATACACCTAAACTTCGTACTGCTCTTTATTACTGTTCTGGGTCTCAGAACCCCTTCACTGGATTGCTCTCACAGTTCTCTTTGCTTGATTTCTCTACAAGCCACCGCCTTCGTTTACTCCCCTGTCAAGGTTTGTAAGTACTATTTGTAATGTGATGTAACAGTATTCATAAAGCACAAAACTACGGCCAAAAGATATCTAGGCGCTAAAAAAGGACAGTGAGACTGCACCTCTAAAAGAAGCAAAAAGACAGGAGATCGGAATTTAGAAAATATAGGTTTTCAGAGCATTCTGAAAGCTCAGGTGGTTGCTCGCTTCCCGAGCTGAACCGGGAGAGAGTTCCACAAAGCAGGTGCAAGAGTCAGAAATGTTCAATCTCCTGTGCATGCTCTTTGGGATCTTGGGACTGTCAAAAGTCTCTGAGAGGTGGGCCAGAGAGACCTAGAAGGTATATAATGGGTATATTTAGCCCAAAGGTACTCAGCGCCAGACTGAGGAATTGCCAGGTGAGCAATACAAAGGATCTTAAATTGAATACAAATTTTTGGCCCTCCACTCATCTACTGCTTCCAAGTAATTTCTAAGCTTAGAAAGAGGATCGGTTTTGGGAGAGCCCAAATGAAAGAGCAGCGGAGTATCATCAGCATATGTGTAGAACCGTACCCTGTGCTCCTGGATAAGATCTGCAAGGGGATGTAGATAAATATTAAACCGAAGCGGGGAAAGTTAAGACCCCTGGGGGACCCTGCAAGAGAGGGCCAGCGGGGGTGATTGAAAAGGAGGTAAAAAAAACGTTTGTAAGCGCTCCGAAAGGTTGGAAGTAAACCAGACCAGAGGGGGGCCAGAGATTCCCACACTTTACAGGCAATGAAGCAATATGGTGTGATCGATAGTATCAAAAGCAGCAGAGAGGTCAAAGAGAATTAAAACCCCAACCTCCCTGAGGTCCTGGAGTAGGGCAAGATCATCCAGAACAGAAATCATCACTGTCTCAGTGCCCCTGATTGGAATGGATGTAAAAATGCCTGGGATTCAAGCTAGCAAGACAGTTAGGGGATAACAATGGCTTCCATGAGCTTCATGATACAATGTAGAAGGGAAATAGGCGGATAATTGTACATCCAACGTTCATATCTCTCTTTAAGGGGTCACAGACACCCTTCACCTGGTGTCTCTGCACCAGTGAAGATTTCCTCTGTGCTTCGCTTCGGTGCCTTCAGCAACGTCAGGGTCTTCCCAACCCTGGGATTAGTCACCTAGTACCTGTAGGGTCTCAGCCATCAACCACTGGTTGTTTGCAGGTCTCCTAACAGCTTGGGCCGCTTCTCTGGCTCATTTGAGCCTTCCCCGGGTCTTCTCTGCAGTTCTGCAGTGGTTTCTCTGCACTGCTAGGGTCTGGGTCGCTGGCAGGTATCTGTCCCATTCTCCAGTCTGCCTTCTGCGCCATGGGCCTTCAGTGAGTGTGCCTCTTCCCCGGATACCATCTGCTTCTCTGCTGGTCTGCGCGTACGTTGCCAGATTCTCGGCCCATGCCAATCCGAAAACAAAGACGCCATAGTTCTCTTGTCTCTCTCATTTTGAATGACAGCTGACCAATAGGAATATCCAAAAGACTAGATCGTTCTTGTCAGTGATCTTCATTACTCATGGCCTCTTCCTCATCCCATTAGTTCTTAGCTGGGGTGTGTTACAAAAACACCTGGGGGCATTAGGTAGTGTGGAATTGGAGGGGTTTTGAGGGAAGGTGGGACAGTCAAAGGGATACTGTGTTTTCCCGGAATGGTCACTACGCTCAATGGGGTGCCCTTCCCCATCAGATCCTCCTCCTGAGTACCACCCCCAGGAGGACTATCGGGTAGTAGCATCACCTCCCTGTCCTCATGAGAAGGGTATTCCCCATCTAAATCAGCGACAATACCGCGGGATTCACAGTAGGTATAACCGGATGTTAGATATTTCTGCATCTTTTTTTTCATATTTTGTTTTCAATCGTACAGCAACTTTTAGATTTATTCTTCACGGTGTTTTCTTTTCTTTCAGAAGCGTTATGACTATTTTATCAGTTTTCTTTTTTTCTCTCTTAACCTTGACATCATAATGACACAGTCTGTCATTATGAGATCAACAAAAGTAGAATTGGTTTCCAAATTAGTTTTTGATTTGACACATGCATTTATTTGATTTTTATTTTTATTTCCTTCTCTTCTTCCAATCTTTGGAACTGTCGCCAAAATGCCCTGGGGTCCCTACTCTGCTCTGGCAGACGCACTGGTTCTCTGTAGAATTTCCAGGCTTGGTCGTACCCATGCAGCATACCTTTGCCCCATCATCCCCACTCTGGGCGCTCTCTGGCGGATCTGCTCTTGCTTGCTGATTTCATCTCGGGTTCCGGTAAGGGCAATGCTGCTTCTGGTCACGTGCATTTATTGCAAGAATAGTACATTTAAACATAGTCTATGATAATAGGCAATCCTCTTCCACGCTTTAATTACAATGTTAAGCCTGTGCAAATTCCAGGTGAGAAATTTGATTAAAGACTCCATGCTGAGCCGAAAATGTGATCCTAGCTGCCATAACTAACCAAAATTCAAAGTGATACCTTTTGAGTAGACATCAATTAATTTACTACTTGTACTAAATGCAAAATGTTCTTACCTTGAAAACCAAATATACCAAATAATAATCACTGCTCTCCCCCATCCTGCACAATATATCTGTAAAGAGATAGTGTAAACTCTCGAATCCACCAACCCCTAAACAACAATAAAAAAACTAATAAAGCGCTTCAGTTAAAGAAACTTAAATCCTAATGTGGCAATAACACAATAGAATGGAGGATACAATTATGTTGCGTGAGCCTTTCTGTACTGTGTGAGGAAACCTCTCATGATATTGGGCATCATTACGTGTTCGGCAGTGAATTTTATGGGTAATTCCGTTGGATGGAATTACCGTTACCGCTATGGTGTCTAGCAGGATTCCCTCCAGATTACAAGTTGATGGGAGCGTGCACAAGTCACTAGCAGCAACAGCAATTCCGTCTGGCATAACTCCGGAAATCAACTTCGAACACTAACTCTGCACATTTTTGGTCTGAATTACCATGACCGCCGAACAAATTGGTGGAAATTCCACCGGCGGAATTAGCGCCGGGCAGAAATAGCCTCATGCAGGAAATGGGAAGTCTTGTGGTGGCCATCTTTAAAAATGTCAATCCCCCTTTTTCCAGGACAAAGGAAAATCAAACGTGTTGAAAATGAGGATACACAAGCAAGAGGCAGAGTTGCAGGTCCTCGCTGATGAGGTAGTCAGCCATGCTGAGGAGCTATTTGGAGGGAGGCACAGGAAAACATCTGGCCAGAGGAACACTGCCATCTGGGCCTCAATAAGGGACAAGGTGGTAGCAGTGAGCATAGTCCTACGTGATAGCGACGACTGGCGTAAGAGGTGGAAGGACTTCAAGGACATTGTCCACAGCCTACTGTCAAAACACAGGCGGGAGTCAGATTGCACAGGAGGCAGAACTGTGGAGCCCCTTGCCTTTACTTCATGGGAGGAAAAAGCCAGTAGTATCCCCCACATGGAAGGCATTGGAGCGGCTGAAGTTTGAGCCAGCAGTCAGGATGGTGAGTATGAATGTCAAGTCTTCTATGAGAAAGCACAGCCCAAATCTCCATCACATGCATTTGTCCCCCAGCATAGCCGTGTACAAGGTAAAGGGCAATGCCCTTCCAAATGGCAGGAGATTCAGGCATTAAATCAAGGATAAGACCCTGGAAGGGTTTTACAATCAAGGCATAACTCAGCATCATTTGGTGAGAGCAGCTAGCCGTTCAGAGAAATCCTTGCATCTGTTTGCGGATTGAGAACCTGGAAGATGACTTCAATTTGGGACTATGACAGCTATCTCTCTACTGCTGTGATGCCATGGACTCAGGTTTAACATAGCTGGAGTTTTGTCTAAGCTTTATGATCTTTCAAAGCAAGGGCTGTTACCAAAAACTGGGAATCTTGCTGACAGGCTTCTAGTTATGGGGACGCCAGCACTATAACTTCCACATACAAAACAAACACTCCTTTGAGCACACAAGAGTGTAGATCTCAGTTCAAAAGTCTTGAAGAAGAAGATGAGCCTTTCTATAAAGCCCTGTTGGAATCTTGCAAATTCATATTGTAAAATTTTATTAATAAAGGCAAACAAGTATGTCTTGTTGGGGTGCCCAGGTACATTGAAAAATGCAGAGCGCAGAACTGCTAAAATGGATTGTGAATTGTGGTTGCAAGGATACAAGATGAAGTGGTTCCAGGGTTGGGGTCAACAGGAACAATAGGCAGAATGTCTGCATTCACAGCACAGAGATCTTGCATGGACCCATGACGCTTTTATCGGTTTCTTCATGGATAAATTAGAGAGTATTCCAAGGGCTGTGGGTCAGGACATTCATTCCTTGCTGAAGCAAAGATTCAATAACAGGTTTTACACTTTCTTCTGCTTCTTTTCAGATTGCATATTATGGGATACATGGTTGAGGTTTGGCTAAATTGAGAATAATATGTACAAGTTCTACGTTCAATATAAGTGCAGCCTCATTTGCATGAGAGAACGATAATTGCAGAGGATTGTGGTCTAACAGTTGCTGTTGCTACAAGGGAATATTATCCCACAATCTGTCCATCAAAGCTGATAAATCTTTCAATACAGCCAAAAAATTCCAGTTCATTATGGACCGAGACTTCCAAATAAATTCCAACAGGGTAGTTGAAAGGCTAAGCATGATGTTCAGAAACAGGACGCAGAGTAAGAGTCAAAGGTTGCGAAAAAGATTGGGGCATATGCTCCACCAATAACCACATTGGAACAGGGAGCATGTGGAAACTCGAAGATTTCAATATAGAGTGAGATGTGGCAGTGTCCACTAGATAATACACTAGATCCCAATAACAGAGCATTTTACATAAGGAACAGATGGGCCAAGTGGAATTTAAGGTGAAATGAGGTTGCTGTACATTTGGCTGTTCTATTGTGGACTGAATGAAGCAGGAGGCGGTGGAACTGATTGCAGAAAGGGCTCAGCAAATGGCCCAGCAGTCTGTTGGGCTGGTCTGTTTGGTCATTTGGACCGTCAGGGCCCATGTTCTTTGTAATAGTTACAAAGGTTGTTGTGTGGGTTGGGAAATTGTGGGATGTCGGCTCTGCCAGATCCTGGGTTGGCAGGCACTACACCTCCCCTCCCCTGCACTGTCCCCTTCCCGTCTGTTTCGGCTGTGTCCTGTGTTTTATTCCCCCTTGAGAAGCTTAGAGTTGCCGGATCTGTAGAGCCATTAGTTTGGTTTAGGTGACTACTTTCGGCCTTTTTGCCTTCACATAAAAGTGTTATCCGACTAACAGTATGTCTGTTAAACTCTTGCCTTCCCAACCGATGAGTAGTCCTTTTATCCTGCCTGCAATCTTGGGCTGCACTGAAATTATGCTGACACAACAGCATTGGGGATCCAGGAATAATGGTCAAAGCAATGCATTAGCTGTTCTAGATAATCAGACAGATTTTTGCTTTTACATTGGGATATCTAAAATTGTGTGGAGAAGCCTGTCTGGGAATTATTTCAAGTTTGCTCTTGAGAGTTCTTGTAGATGACAAATACACTGTTAGAACTTTGTGAAACTCCAAGGAGCATTGATAGTCACAAGGTGTTGCTGGTACTGGGTGATTGTCAAAGTGGATATGCTGCAATATTATCTTGAAATGGGGTATTGCAGAATCCATCAAAATTTGAGGATGCTCCCCTAGTGGGGGAAACACCAACATATTGGAGATTGGCCACCTCTTTCAGAATGAATCAAGGACTGAAAGTGATGATGAAACTGAACTGCCCAGTGATTGTATAGGGATTGAATGACTGTATCCTGGAGGCTTGCAAACGGAAGAATATGGACTGTGTAACTCACCCTGTCCATCTGGCTGGTGTGGGGGTGCAGATGCATTTGATGGGTGGCTGATCTGATGGCTGATCAAGTGGTGAGTTCAGTATGGAAGGATGATAAGAGTCAAGAATATCTTCGAGAGATTCTTTGGGGAAGGGTACCCCTTGGAGTACTGGATAAAGTTGACTGCAGCCTTTTCAATTATTAGGGATTGCAAACCATATTCGGTAGACTTAACTCTATTGGCAGTTCTCATCGCTTCTCTTGGGCATCCTGCAGCGCTCTGGTTTCAGATATGATCCATCATCTGTTAGCTTCGGTATATACCTCAAACAATGCCTCCTATTTCTGGTGAATATTTCCACCACAGAACGCTGGAGTACTCCGTAATTGGACAATTCTGTGTAGGAATTGCTTAGTGAAAGCATTTTGTGAAAAAGAATTCCTTTGGTCCATTGACTTGCAAGTCTTGGGTTGGTTAATTTATGTAAAGACTACACAGAAACAATTGATGTGAGCAGGGACCTCTCGCCAGCAGAAGAGGCTAGGCATATTCCTTTTGTTTTCTTGTGCCCTAAATGTCAGTCGGAAAGGTTTGAATGTGCCAACTCCATTACAGTCTATTGAAAAAGATTCAGGGCCAGTAATTTATAATAACTGGTGCCCTGTCCCTTTCGTTTGACATCGACCCTATCCAAGAGCCCTCTTCTTCCTTTGAAGTCTGGGTACTTCATGGTTCAGCTGTCATCTTCAGATTTAGGTTTTTCTAGGCCTGTTGCCTCAAGGGGTCTGTTGAGCTTCCTTCTGCATATTCCAAAATCGGGCTTGAAACCCTTAGTGGATTTCAGTTCTATCTGTGGGTTTCAGTAGCTCTATACACCCTGCTTCAGCCCTATCTTTGTCTTCTAGTTCTGTAACTTCCAATGTCTATATTATTATTATTATTATTATTATCATCTTTGTGACAAGTCTTTTCTCACACACTAGCTGGACGATTGGTTGACTGGGTATTATCACAAAGGCGATGTTCTCAAGATTGAAAAGTACCACTTTCACATCCTCTCAATAGTCTCCATTAGTGACTCCTGCTCCCTCATCTAGCAAGTGTGTGTGTGCCAGCACAAGGTTCAGACTGATCTGTCCATACATGTCCTCTGGTACCTCCACACGATGATAGGTCTTGACCAATGCTTTCCCCCTGAGTGGCACCACCACCTCTTCAGCTCCATATTAGTGACAGCCAGTGGCTCTTGAGCTAGCGCTTGTAGGCAGTCAGGTGGTCTTGGTGATAGACTTCCTTAGCATCCTTCAGGGTTGTGGGTGACCACTATTGCAGGGTCTGAAGAATCCCACCTAGACCCTATACATCATGGATAGCCTAAGAAACTCCCATACTCCATATTGTGGTTCAAGGGTTTTTATTGAAGACAAGATAAGATTAATCAGTGGTTGGGGCACACTAGTGTGTGTCCCTCTCTCATCTTCTCATGGGCACCCAACTCCCTAGCCCAGGTGTCCCTTAACCCTAGATTGCCAACTAGCAATAAATGACCACTCCGGTCTAAGAACTAGCTACCCTGATTGCCTAAAGGTTGCAGCCTTATCTATCTGGCTCCCATGGGATTCTTCCAAATGGTCCCTACACTAACGCCCCCACAGTAAAATATTAACCTGGCTCTTTTGTATCTTTCCACTTGGCCATTTCCATTCTTTTCCTTGGTGTCCCTTCTCCATACTTTCTGCATTGCTCTATCCCTGCTCTTATACCACCCTCTCTCTACTCCTTCTGTTCTCTTTTCAACAGATCTGTGCCACTCTTCCACAAATGCCACGCGCAATTACCCTCGAGACACTGTTAAACATTAAAAAGGCGTGTGGCTTCCACTAAGTTTCCATGTCCCACACTTTAGTGTTGAGACATGATTTATATCCAGAGTAGCAATTCAGGAATGGGGTAAGGCAAAGAGACAGTGTTATGCACAAACAAGAGTGAAATATTGACAAACCTGATCAGATCCCATTCCTAGGATGGAAAAGACAGATGATAGAGAGGTGATTGTCTGTCACTGATGATATGTCCTTGCAATGGACACTGGAAATGGGGTGACTCATGAAAAAGGCTAGGCGAGTGTTTTGGTCACTGGTGTCATCACAGTTTCATTCAAACTAGGGTAATCCGAAGCAAAGAGAATTAGGACTTCACCAAAGTCATATATGCTGAGCATCAGACATATGACTGCACAAATGTATTGGGTTTGGTGAAACAAGAGAGAACATTAGCACATTCATACAAGTCACTTTTTAGCACACTTGTTTTATTCTCTGCTGTCAGACCTGTACCACAACCTAGTCCCGTTTAGAACATCTGGTTGGACTAGCAGTGCAGATATGCCAGTCTTCCAACAGTTTGGAATTGTGTACAGACCAAATATTTCAAAACAAAAAGTTAAAACACGAAGATAAAATAACACTTTAATTCACTCAGAGCAAAACACATATAACAGTACTAACTCCTACACTAACAAAACCCATTTCTCATACTGGTGAATTCATGAGCTAAGGTGCAGTACCTAGTTACCTTTCATTCAGATGGGCTTTCAGGAGTGCTCTACAAGAACAACCAGGATAACCTTTAGAAAGAGACAAAACAAACAAACAAAACAGATAGACCAGTCTTGAATCTTAGATGATTTCCGGACAGACCTTTAAATAAAACAATATGTTTTCCGTCCACTTACTCAAGAGGCACATCAGCCCACAGGGATTTCCTTCAGTGAGTTCTCCATATAGTGTCACGGGTGGCCTCACAAACTCCAAGACTTCGAAGGTGTGGTTCAAAGGTTTTTATTGAACACAAAATAAGATATTCAGACTTATAACAGATTGATGCAGGAGTGGGGCACTTGCGTCTTCTTGTGGACTTCCACCTCTCTAGCCCAGGCTTTCCTAAACCCCAGAGTGTCAACTAGCGATATGTGACACCTACTGCCTAGAAACTAGCTTCTGTGAGGGCTTACAGGCTCTAGACGCATCAATCTGGCTCCCTCTGGGATTCTTCCAAAGTTTCCCTATCTTAACACATTTCTCAGATCAAATTATGGAATGGTGGTACCTTTCTCCGCTCATTGCCTTCCGTTCCTTTCCCTGGTGTTCCTCCAGCGCACTCTGCTCGACTCCTGCTCTTCTCCCTCCATGTCTCTACTCCACCATTTCTCGCTCCACTTGCCTGTCCTGCAGATGGTTACACATTCTCCCCTCTCCTTTCCTCTCTTCTCTCTCCACTCCCCTCTCCACTGTCCCCACTGTCGTCTTTTGCACTCACCTCTCTTCTTTTCTTCCCCTCATATCTATCCTCTCCCCTCACCTACTATCCAGCGCTCCTCTTCCTCTTCTCTCGTCTCTCACTCACCCCCTCACTCTAACACTTAGGCCCTCTCACACAACCCACCGAACAGTCACACGCAGCCTCACTCTGACCATATGGTGCCTCTCTCTTACACTACTGTAAGGGAGGCATGGTATCACAAGTACGACACTGACACGAAAGGTACAAGTTTCAAAACCTTTATTAGATTCATGGGGTTTGGACAAACTCCTATGTTGCCCTATAGCTATGATGGGAGTAGTCTCTACCATCAAATAATAAAGAAAACACAGTCCTAGTCAGTCTCTGTCAAATCAAAATGGCATATAATAACAAATCGTATAGCCTGCCCTATCTCTTATACAAAGATTGTGTAAAGCGGAATGTGTATGCAAAGGAAAGTCAGTGTTCTAACAAAGGATCATGGTGGCTGAGTCTGCTCTCCACCCTACGTTGGGCAGCACAGAGTAAGGCGGTCCCTGTTAACAGGATGACACACTCTGGCTCAGGTTATCAAAAAATGCAGTTCAAAATGTGGGTCGAGGCCTGCCTGGCCTTCCACGTTAAAGTCACGTATTCCAGCTTTCCAAAATTTCATTCATAGTTCAACAAAGGTTCACGTAGGTCTTCCCTCTGTCGTGCTCGGAGCACTCAAGGCATAATTAGTTCACGTAAGTCTCCCTCCGTCGGGCTCAGACCTTTCGACCAAAAAGAACCTGATTCAACGTAAATCGCCCTCAGCCGGGCTCTGACCTTGAAATCACAGCACTTGCAGGGGTTCCCTTCCCCCAGCTTCATTCACATTCTTTAGGGGTTCCCTTCCCCTAACTTATTTCATGTTTCCAGTCTCCCTCAGTCGGGCTCTGGCATTTCACAGATGTCGAACACTTTCGAATGTGCAAGGCTTTTACCAAAGACCTATGCAGGACCACTTCGACTTTCACTTCAGCTCTCCCGTAATGTTATTTTCCCCAATGTCTCTTGGTATTGGTAGTTCCATACCACAATCAGTTCAAAGAAATCTTCCTCTTAAAGCAATCACCTTTTAACTTCCCCCTTCATTTGGGTTAATCTTAGCCATTGTGCATTTCAAAGTTCGTTCACTTTGCCGCTTTATAACAAGACATCTAACATTTTGCTTAAACTTTCGAGTGGGCTATTTCCTTTTGCCAGACTTGTCTGCTAGTCTATATCACTGGCTTCACAGTTATCAGTAACTTAAAAGTTCATTACTGGTTTGCATTCTTTCACGTCTCATCAGCATGCACACAACCTTCAATTGTGAGATATACTGTTGCAGCTTCAATCTTTCCTTGACACAAACCGGACTTTCATTTCTTTACTAACTCACTGGTTGTGTGTATTCCTTTCTTGTCTCTGCGGCTTTGATTCATGAGTCAAGGTTGATACAGCAGGCTTTGCCTCGCGTCCCCAACTCTGCCGTTCACCTGGGAGGGTCACTGGCATCATTGAAACACAACGCAGGCTTCTTCTTTTCTGGTTTTTGGCTTTCTCTGCGTCTCCTTCATGGTTTCCCGGAGGCAGCAACCTGCTGCAGGTAACTTCAGGGTTCCCCTACCCTTTGGTCTGGTCTCTCGATTGGTTGTCCTGCTCCAGTGGGTTCGCCTTCGCCCCAGAAGATCTGCTCCTTCTCATGTCTCACCTTGCTCAAAGTGTCTCTCTACGTTCCGCCTTTTATCCGTGTGTGGGAGTTAATGGGTCTCAGATGTATGTGATTAATGTCAAGTGTCTTACTTCGCCTGACCTCATTAACAGGGCTTGTCCAATGAGATATGTGTTAGCCTCTTTACTCTCTATTGCCCTCTTCCTCGGACCAGTGTTTGTGCAGAAAGGGGGAGGTGGAGTTGGGACGTTGGAAGATCCTATAAAATAGGATGGGGTAGGGCACGGGAAAGGCGGGGATACCGTGCCTCGCCATCGGTTACCTCTCCCCCACTACCCGAAGATCCCCCACCCAGGTGATCCTTCCACACTGGTCTACCCCAAGGGTATGGATTGAAAGGCGATGGCTGTGCCCTGGCCACCTGAAAGAGAGATCCCCGTGAACTAGCAAGTGAGACACTCTAGTTTCTCACACTACCAACACCTCACCTGTAATAATCTCAGAGACACATTTCTTAACATTCCGCTTCACTGTGCCTTGTCCGCCTGGTCTCTCAGTCTACCTCCTCTCTTCCTGCCCCCCACAAATGCCCTTCACACTATCTTTCCTTTGCTGATCTTTTAAACTCCTCCCTTGCTGTTTCTGTCCTTCCCTCGCCCCTCCATTGGTCCACCATCTCACCTGACGCTAAGGGCCAATCTATTGGCCTCATTCCAAGTAATCCGCAACAAATTCCCTAATATCAGTAGTAGTGGTTCGGGCAGGGCAAGTGCCGGACTGTCTGGCGTACTATGAGTAGATGGGCGCGCACACAATCCCATGCCGGAAGCGGCAATAAGCAGATGAAAATACCAGAAAAGTATGCAGCAGCTAAACCGGAAGGACTGCAGCGGTCATCATTAAAAACAGAATCCAACTTAATCCACCGGTTCCCTCCGCCATCCAGGCCCAAAACTGAGCCAAAGAACAAGTTACTTACCTTATCTGGTAACATTTGTTCGATGGGATGTTCCTCCAACATATTCCACATCTATGACAGGTAATGACCACAGCTGTGCTGCTTCGGAAAATTTTCAGCAGAGGGCGTCCTGCGTCGATTACATCGATACATTGTTCCTCGAGGGCCTCCGTCGAGGGTCGACGTCACTGGATGTTACGAATAGGATGCAGGGCACCCGTAGCCTCAGTTGTAGTTTTTTCCCAGAACGTGTGGCACCAATCTCCCGTCAGTATTACTGCAGAAAGCCTTGCGGCAAAAGAAATTCTCAGTAGCGGGGCAGGCTGGAAGAGTTCGATGTGGAATACGTCTGAGGACCATCCCATCGAAAGAACGTTAACAGATAAGGTGAGTAACTTGTTCTTCGAGGGGATTGTGTCCTCCGACGTATTCCACATCTATGACAGACTCCCAAAGCAGTACCAACGTATGGAGGTGTGAGAATTTACAATTTATAATTTTAGAATGCCCAATCAAATTGCTGAATAAAGGACTGCCTTACCAAAGGAGTCCAAGGAATAGTGTCTCACAAAAGCATGGATAGAGGCCCATGTGGCTGCTTCGCAAATATTGCGAATGGGAACACCCTTCTGTAGAGCAGTGGAGGCAGCCACACCCCTAGTAGAGTGAGCCTGTAAGCTTACTGGAGGGTCCTTTCCCGCCAACCGGTAACACTCAGAGATCGTCAAAATGATCCATCTAAAGTCTGACCTGGGACATCCGTGAGAGATTGAAACTCAAAACCCTTCTAGGATCCAACCTATGGAGCCTCTCCTCTTCCTTACCAGGATGTGGAGGAGGATACAACGCCGGAAGGATCAACTTCTGGCTCAAATGGAATTCTGACACAACCTTCGGAAGAAAAGAAGGCCGCACCCGCAGGGCAACCCTGTCCTTATGGAACACAGTAAAGGGTGGCTTGGCGGAGAGTGCCTGCAACTCACTCACTCTGCGTGCGGAAGTAACCGCAACCAAAAATACAGTTTTAAAGGACAACAGTCGCAACGGACAAGAATGTAAGGGCTCAAACGGAGCTACCATTACGAACTTTAAAACCAAATTCAAATCCCATCCCGGCACCTGGAAAGGTGACGGCGGAACGACATTAGTTAGCCCTTTTCGAAACTGAGAAATCAAAGGGATCCTAAAATAAGAACATTCCTCAGATGAGCGCTTAAATATGGACAGTGCTGCAAGGTAACCCTTAATGGTACCCACTTGCAGGCCCCTGTGGGCTAAAGAAAGCAAAAAAGACAAAACCAAAGGAATGGAACATTGGAAAGGATTCACATTCTGTACCCTGCACCAGTGACAGAACTTTCTCCAACAGCAACGGTACAGGGATTTCGTTGCAGGCCTTCTGGCAGAAAGCAACACCTCCATCACGTCTTCGGGGAGGTCCCAATCCTTATACCTCAACCTTTCAGATACCAAGCATGAAGGCTGATACACTTGACCTCCGGATGGAGAACCCGACCCCCCTCTCATGACAGCAGATTGTCTTGGTAGGGAAGACGGCATGGAGGGCAGATGGACATGTCTAGAAGGTCCGGGTACCACGCTCTCCTGGCCCATGCCGGAGCAATAAGGATCATCCGGGAACCAAACTTCCGCAACACCTGCGGAGTGACGGGGACTGGAGGAAACGCGTACAGCAGTGGGAAGGACCACTCCACTACGAACGCGTCTCCTAAGGCTCCTCAAGCAGAATCATTTGCACTTCCTGTTGACACTGGCGGCGAAGAGATCAACTTGTGGGGTTCTCCAAAGGGTGATGATCTCCAACAGAACTTCCCGAGCCAGCTCCCACTCGTGAGAGACCGTGCTCTGCCTGCTCAGAGCGTCCGCCGCCGCATTTTCGTCTCCGGCCAGATGAACTGCCCAGATCGAAATTTCCTGCTGGATGTCCGAGAACCAGAGCTGCATCGCCTCCATGCACAACGAGAGTGACCCTGCCCCCCCTTTTTTGTTGAGGTAATGCATGGCCACTGTATTGTCCGTCATAATAAGGACTTTCTTCCCCTCCACAGACGGCAGAAAAGCCTTCAGGGTTAGCCTGACGGCCCGCAGCTCTAACAGATTGATGTGGAGTTTGGACTGCGACGGAGTCCAACGGCCGCTGGTTGTCAACTCATTGGGCCTCATTACGACCCTGGCGGAAATCGTGGCGCAAAATGCACCATGGAGCACGGCGGAAAGCTGCCGATAGCGCCATGGGGGTTGGCGGATTTACCGCCCCATTCCGACCTTGGCGGGGCGGTAAATCCCCATTCCCCATTTTACCCTTCCCCATTCCCATTTTTGCCCCATAGGGTATAATGGGAGAGGGGAAGGCGTTAATTACGCCACCGTAAAATACGGTGGCGTAATTAACAACAAGGTCCCGTAGCGCCATGGATTTCTCCGCCCGGAAAAACCAGGCGGAAAACGCTCCATGGCGCTACGGGAACTCGTAGTAGGGCGGACGGGTCCGCCGCGAATACCGCTAGCGTAAACCCACTCCGCCAGGGTCGTAATGAGGCCCATTGGCATGAGCGCTCCAACCCGTGAGGGATGCGTCCGTCGCGATCGTCACCTCCGGCCAAGGTTGCCAATACGGAGCTCCCTTCATCAGATTGCCTTCGACCGCCCACCACAGCAGATCCTGTGCGACGGAGGTCGAAATCTGAACGGGATCCAACATCCTGCCGGAGAACTGCGACCACTGCATCTTGAGAGCCCACTACAGAGATCTCATCCGCAGCCTGGCCTCTGGCACCAGGAAAATGCAGGATGCCATGAGGCCGAGCAACCTCAAGAACTCGAACACCGGGAGACACTGGGCACGTTGAAAGTTGTCCACCATCTGCTGAATGTGCTGAGCCCTCACCTGGGGAGGCGGACACTGCCCCGGGGATGTGTCGAGCACCACTCCGATGTATTGGAGCCACTGGGTAGGTGTCAAAGGGGACTTCTTTAAATTGAGGGAGAAGCCCAGCTTGTGAAGGGAGTGGCAGGTGACGGACAGATGATCTAGGACGTGCTCGGGCGAGCGCGCCCTGATCAACCAATCGTCCAGGTAAAGGTAGATGTGAATCCCCCCTTTTCTGAGATACGCTGCCACCACCACCATCAGCTTGGTGAAGACCCTTGGGTGAAGGTCAATCCGAACGGCAGGACCCGAAACCGAAAATGCGAGTCGCCAACCGTGAACCTCAGGTACTTCCTGCGCTTGAGATTAATCGGCACATGAAAGTAAGCATCCTTGAGGTCGAGAGACACCAACCAATCCTGAAGTTGAAGTGCCTGGAGGACTTGAGAAAGAGTTACCATCTTGAACGTGTCCTTCCTGAGGAGCTTGTTCAGCCCACGCAAGTGCATGATGGGTCTCAATCACCCGTCTTTTTTCAGAATCAAAAAATAAGGGGAATACCATCCCTTGTTCCTCTCCGCTACAAGCACCACTTCTATGGCGCCTTTCTCCAGCAGGGATAGGATATCCTGCGCAAGGAGCAGATCCGGATGCTTCAAAGAGAGCTTCCCCGGTGGATAGTCGTGAGACCTCTGCAGGAAGGGAATACAGTAGCCGTGGGTTATGATCTCCAGAACCCACACATCTGAAGTAATCGCACGCCATTCTCCAAGATGCTGCGCAAGTCTGCCTCCAACTGGCCAACCATGGGACATGGCCTCACGACTGAGCGGATGCGGCTGGGGCAGTGCCTGAGGGCAAAGAGGCAACTGCCCGAGCAGCTTTGGCACCTCGAGTACCTTGCTTTCCACATCTGGTACCCCTACGGTGGCCACTTTGTCTGGCAGCTCCTTTCGATCTACCAAAGGAAGAGTAGTACTGAAAGGAACCTCCCCTCCATTGCTGTCCCCTAGGATGAAACGGCAGAGGTTGACGTACTGCAGCGCTCAAAGACTTCGCTGCAGGTTTGGAGGTCTGCAACTTCTCAAGGCTCTCGTCAGCCTTGCTTCCAAACAGATGGACACCATCAAAGGGCATGTTGAGAAGCCGAGATTGCACATCAGGAGCAAACCCCGACTTCCGCAACCATGCAAACCTGCGTATCACGGTGCTTGCAGCCATGGACCGACTGACACAGTCTGCCGTGTTCAAACCCGACTGAACGGCTTCACACATGGCATACTTGCCGTCCTGCACGAGGGCTAGAAAACCATCCCGTTCCTCCCCTTCGGGAATATGCTCAGTCGCCAAAGATGCACAATTCCACAGAGTGTGAGTGAATCTCGCCAAAGCGCAAACAGAGTTGGCTGCCTTCAAAGCCATACCCCCAGACGAAAATACCTTCTTCGCCCAACCATCAAAGCTCTTATCGTCCCTATCAGGAGGGATGATAGGGTACACAGCTTGCTTTGCGGGGGCCGTAGCCGCCTACACCACCAAACTCTCCAGAGTAGAGTGCGTCGACAAGTAGCAGGGGTCACTACTGGCTGGGCAGTATTTTTTCAGAAGAGACTTATTCACTGCCGGGAGACTCTCCAGAGCAGTCCAAGCTGCTGCCACCCTTCTTTGCAAAGCCATGTGAAATGGCAACACCAGGTCAGTGGGTGGACCTTGGTCCAGGATGTCCGTCAGATCATCCTGATCAAAATCAACAGGTGGAGCAGACCACCCAAGTATTCAGTCACCCATGACATGTGTAACGCCTATAAGAGGATTCGGCATGCGTTCCCGGCTCAGGCCAGCCAAACTCCACCTCTGGAGCGGTATCAAGACCACTGGCGTCATGCAGGGACTGACGAGTTCCTCCAACTGACTATGCCCAGACACAAGGTCATCAGGAACATCAGGAGGCACAACCATCTCCTCCTCAGACCCTTCCTCCACCTACGAAATATAATCCAAAGGTTGGAACAAATCCAATCTGGCAGGAGGAACAGAGTAGGGCTCAAAAACAGGCCTCACAGATTTACTGCGAGTGTCCTTAGAGGTTTCACAGCCCTCCTGGGCACCTCTGGCAAATCCTCCACAAACAGCGTTGAAGGCGCCGAGGGATTCGGCATCGACCGAGGTGCCGACGGTGTCGACAACCTCTTCGAGGGCGGACCCTTTGTGAGAGTCTCTTGACGGACACGGCGGCGATGGCGTCGACACCTTCCTCGAATGCTTCACAGGTTCTGACAGTCTCAATGATCGCGCCGACCGCCCGAGCCAGAAGGCGTGCGAGTGATGGACCAAGCCCGTTTCTTTCCGGCTTCTTTCAAAAACGCAGACGGAACTGTGCCTTGCGATTCAAAAATCGCCAACATCTGCCGGCGGAATGAACCCCATTCGGCCAGCGACCAAGACTTGGTGGGACAAGTCAACCGTCTAGCGGAGTCCTCCTCCGACAAAGACAGGGAAGGCGACCGGTGATGCCGCTTCCTAGAATGCCTCGACGAGGCAGAGGAATGGCGGGAACCACTCCTAGACCGAGACCCCCTGGACTTTCGCTGACGCGGAGAGTTGCCCCTCGAGTCATCTGTCGAAAGCCCAGTGGACTTCGACTTATGGGGTTTAGACACCCTACCTACCTTCAATTTCTTCTTCCGTTCCCGCAAGGCCTTAGACGTCAGGGACTGACACTCCTCGCAGTCGTCCGTGGCATGGCTTTCGCCGAGGCACTAAAGGCAGATGTCGTGCGGGTCCATGATGGACATCGACCCGCAGTCCCCACACTTTTCAAAGCCCGGCTTTGGGGTAGCAGAAGAAGACAAAGACATATTTGCACAGAAGAATCGAGCGTGCCGAGATTCCGAAGCAACCACGTTGCGGAAAAAATGGAACTGAGGCTATGGGCGCCGTGCATCCTATATATAACATCCGGTGACGTCGACCCTTGACGGAGGCCCTCGAGGAAAAACGTATCAACGTCATCAATCCAGGACACCCTCTGCCGAACATTTTCAGCTGTGGTTATTACCTGTCATAGATGTGGAATACGTCAGAGGACACAATCCCCTCGAAAAGATGTCCTCGGACCAGAGCACCCCAGGAAAGGATTCCCACCTACGGAAACCCAGGTTTTCAGATGCAGAGCTAACCGCATTAGTGGACACTGTACTGCAACATGGAGATGAACTGTTTGGGGCCAGGCAGCGGAAGTCAAGCAGCCAAAGGAAAACCGCCATATATGGGAAGCAATGGTGGCCGGTGTGATGGCTGTTGGGACCCTCCCCCACACAAGAAAGGACTGTTGCAAGAGGTGGGACGACCTCAAAGCATAGGTCGGCAGTGCCATAGCAAAGCACAGGAGGGAGTGTAAAGCCACTGGTGGTGGCACTGTGGATCCCCTGCGACTGATGTCATAGGAGAAGCCTCATGGGAGGGAATCAAGGGCATTGGAGGTGCTGAGCCTGGAGCAGGGATCCACAGAGATGTCAGTAAGTACAAGTACATGTGGATGCTCCCCACTGCATACATTCACCAGCATAGCGCAGAGCAAGGGACATGGCAAGTGGCCTGATCAATGCCATGTCACGCAGCGCACACCCGTCAATTCCAGTGGTCCCCTGAAACAGTGCACATGCAATACCACCCATGTGAGACAGATGATACCGACAACACTGGGACACCTACATCATGGAGTGGGTTGAATGCATGACTGACAACATGTATTGCAAAGTGGTAACAACCTATCTCAATTCCCAAACAGGTACCCTCTTTACAGACAGAAATGAGGCAGGACCCTCACCCACAGCCACAAAAACACTTCCCACACCTGCGCAGGCCAAACACACTACAGACCAGAGAAGGCAGCATGGCAGTGCTGTGGCCCCAGCCACTGGCCGTAACTCCTGCAGCTGGCCCCACCGGCCATAACTCCTGCAGCTGCCCAGCCATCCCCACCAACTGCAGCCGCCCAACCATCACCACCAACTGCAGCCGCTCAGCCACTACCACCAACTGTAGCTGTCCAGCAACCACCACTATCACTGCCATCACTGGCGGAAGGCAACCTGCGGGCAATGTGGTCATGCCTGGATAAGATCGAGCACCAGCAGGCAGACATTCACACCACGGCCTGGACATTAGAGCACCCCGCCGTACGATGTAGACATTGGAAGCAAGCCTTCCACAAGCCAAATGTACACTCAATTGCCACCCGGGCCTGGATGTTGGCACGATTGTATGCCACCTCCTGCTGTGTCTGGGAATTCCTCAGAGGAGTTATCAACCATGGGAGCTGTGGATATCCGGAGTCACCTGCAACAGGGACAGACATATACAGCTCTACAAACAAATACATTAACGGCTTACTTGCCTAAAGTGCCGTTGATTGCGAAAATAGATGAGTAGGAAGCAACACAAGAAATAGTTGCTGAGTTGAACTTATTGTTAGAATGCTTAGGTTCTAAACTGATTGAATCTATTATTCTTAGCCATGAACACTCCACTCCTACTCCTGCAGTAGTTGATGTGGGGGCTGAGGTATCCCTAGAATATAAGGCCTATGTAAGTATACTGAGACCCCAAAAGACATGGCTATTAGTGCCTGTGCCCACGACAAATTAGTAGTAGATCTTTCTGAAGGTGGCTCCTTATCTACACTACCGTTATGATGCTGCTATGGTCCATAATTCGGTTTGGGCGGAGCAACCAGTAATTCTGGGCTTAATCTAGATATTACCTCTGACCCGCCTGAGGTTGAATATATGGGTGACTTTATGAACACTTCAGGTTTTGTCGACCCTTCAAGTATTTATCCCCAGATTTTATATGATAAAAGCTCCACCCCAACTCCAACTTGTGACAACAATCAGGTGGTTAATGATTATATACGTGTTGGGGACCATATAGATATGGAGATATCTGCCCTCTTGAACAAATCTACGGAGGCTTTAATAGACATTCTAGAACAACCAGATACAAATCACATGAGTATGACCAGCATGTCATCAAATGACATGTTCTTAGCTTTTGAATGTTTACTAACCACTCTAAAAGCGAAGTGTGAGAAAATGGAAAACAAAATAGATCTGAAATCCATTCTTCTACACAAAAGCATTAATAGAGCTTTTAAATCTGTTAAAGATCAAAGTAGTAATACTATTTTATCTGGATACTATCTTATTACACCCTTGCCTACTCTTGTGGCCCCAATCTTTCAGAGCTCTAATGCTACTAGTTCTACATTTGGGCTGCCTTTTTCATCAAAACGAGTAGCGGCCAAAAAGAAAGTCAAACCTGTCTCTCACGCCTTCATGTATGCAAGGAGAACCAAGATTAGAAAAAATGCATGCATAGTACTCGATCAAAGTGTATTATCAATATTGCCTGATAATGATTCTTCTAACAATATGAACTCTACGTCTGCTTTGGAAATTGTCCAGTCCTTGCCTGCTGCCACTGCTCCTGCCCCTGTGGACCATGTGGCTGCGCGATTACCACCAGAACTTCTGTAAGCGCTGGCTCTCATTGTTATAGTTTGCAAAATATCCCTAAGGCGGCAACACATTTACAAGAAAGCAGTATCCCTATGATTCCAGAAAAGGCTGTGCAAACCAGATTATTAGATCATTAAGCTGTTTCGGCCCATCTACCTTCTGTTTCTACTGATAGTACTTCTTCTACTACATCCACGGCTTTTACTATTAAAGCACTACAACTTCAACTTGTTTTGGCGAGGATCGTAACCCTCCTTTGAATAGAGCTAGGGTACTCAATATATTTCATGCATTGGCTGCACTTTGTGTGATTGTATCGGACGACATCAAAATTGTCAACCAGATAGAACACATTTCTTCTAGCATATCGAACATATGGTTTTCTTCTGATACCACGCTTGATTATGTAATGAAATATGAGATGGAGCTCTATAGGTTGGGTTTTAAATGCAATATTGTCTATATACCTTCAGGTAAACATAGTGTGTCTGTGACTGGAACCAATACACAAAATCATATAAAGGTTGCCACCCACCCAAGACCATCTAGATGTGCCTCAGGTATCAATGAGAATATGGTACACTCTAAGACGGTAGGCTATATGACATCTACTAACGACATACCATCTGATTCTGTGATTCCGTCCATGGGACAAAGTGTGGCATAGGCTGGTGATCCTGAGAATGGTGGCAGATTGGATTTGGATCCCAGTGATGACTATTGGCAATGTTTGCCTGCTGCTTTTAAGTCTCACTTTTGTTCATCGTGGCGATGATGGTAATATTTTATGCTCATGGAATAAGTAGGGTCTTGCTCATTTGTTTGAAGATGATGGTTTATGGTCGATAATTTGTTTGTTATTTTAGCCCATCAGGAAACGTGACTTACAAAGAGTATCGACTGTAATGGCCGTAATATGATTAAAAAACAGCCACTAAAGGGTTATTGGCCTGTCCTAAAGGTGGCCTCCTAGTGTTGGTGTGACACCCATGGCAGATCTCTGAGTTAGCTGGTTCCACTGATGTAGTATTAGGGGTCAAAATATGTTATGCTGAGTTAAATTTTATTCTGATTAATGTATATGATCCCCAAATTGCATTGCATCTAAGAAGAATGTGAGCAGTGTAAAATGTATTCTCGATGCTAATGGGAATCAAGTGCCATTCTTTGAAGTGGGTGATTTCAATGCTGATATCGATATTAACGATAGCCCCATAATGACGTTGACGACTTCTTCACCCATCAGTCAGAGAGCTGTTAAACCCTAAGCATATATATGGAGCATGGTCTATGTGAAAGTGACTCAACCCATGCTTATACTCGTATTTGTGGGAGGAGCACTTCCACGATAGATTATGTTTTTGTTAATCAACTTGTACTAACTATGGTGGATGACATGGCGATCTTGCCTAGAGAGGAAAGTGACTATTAACAATGTTTTCAGTGGTAACCACTTCTCACTCAGCTATAGCTGAATATTTCTCTTTACTGGCTTTCTGCATTATTGAACACAGTAAGAAACCAAGGCGATATAAAAGACCATTTGAGTGTTGTAGTAAATCTATAACTAAAAGAATAGATTTTGATCCTGTTATATCAGCTGCAAAAAAACAACTGAGAGCTGATATTAAGGTCTGTTTTTATACGGCTGCAGCTAGCATTAGACATGATAAAGTTAATGAGGAAATCAAAGGTGCAAAAAAAACCTATTATATTTGGTTTAAAGAACATAACGCTACCCAGGAAAAGAAAAGTTGGTGTTAGGGAGAATTCTCCAGAATGGCTAATTTCCCTTAGTTACTGAGGTCCTCAGCAGCTTTACTTGATTTCTAGGATTTATCTTTTTCACCTGGTAAGAGTGTGAGCCTTTTTTCTCACTCTTACATGTGCTTTGCTGTGTGTGTTTAACATTTTTTGTGTTCATAGACTGTGGAGCCGCACCTACTCCATAAGCATCATCTTTTTACTGGTTGTTACACAGCACCTTCATTGCAGTGACACAAGGTTGTCTTTTTGACTTCCCAACTCCGACTCCATTTTCTGGGACTGACTACTGTCTCCCAGAACATGTAAAGTTGACATTGACTTTATTAGTCTCTTTTAAAACTCACAGACCAAGTCTAAACTATCTTAAATAGAGTTCTGGAAAGGGTTAATACTTATCCCTTTTTGTCTGTTTCTCTTGGAGCAAAGTTTCGCTCCCTTTTCATTAAGACTTGGCTGGTGGCAGTGGTAACTACCCTATTTTTCCTACCGCGGTTATCTTAAATAACCCTGGTATTGTTTTAGGCTATCTTGGTAGCCCCGAACTTAAACCCGCTAGACCATATATGTTTTTATACGGTTCCGGCTGGGTTTATTCACCATTTCTTTTTGTAAAAGTATTTCTCGTGTTTTTCTCTGTGCATGCCAAACCAGGTTTGATTCCTTTGTTCACCGTTCTTTCGCGGGCTTCTACACAGAAGCCCTCCTTAGGTGCCTGTATGTCTTGGGGGACAGGATGTGAGGGAGGGGTTTAGGACTCCCTGCACAGGGTCTCCTTGGAGACCCATGTCACACTCTGATCTAATGATTGTGGTGACTGTCCTGGCGGGACAGCCACCCCTGTTGTGTGATTGACAGCCAGGCTGTGTGAATGGGGGAAAACTGCATAAAAAGCAGGTCTCTGGGGCTGGAAAGGCAGAGTCGCCACCGGAACGAAAGAACCGAAGAGGAGCTGACAGAAGAGGACCCCTACAACGACTGAACTGCCCGGTGAAGCCCTGCTGCAGGTTCGATTCTTCATACTCTAACGACAGGGAAGATCTTCAAGCAATCTTCTCCCCTTGAGCTGATGGGAATAACCAGTTCACCAAACTGCTCGCCAGGTCTCCCTTCTCGGGTCGAATTTGCTGTACAGAGCTACAGTGAACCTGATAGCCAGGAGGAACAGACCCTGCTTGCGTTTAAAGGAGCGCACCTTTTATTCATTGCTTTGCTCTGCTGCTGATTTCTTCCCTGGGCAGTGCAGGACCCTCCAGTCTTCCTACTTCGTGTCAGTCCGACAGTCACTTCAGGAACCATGAGCCTGCAGAACCTGCCAGGAACGTCCGCCTCAGCTACAGCCGTCTTCTCCATTTAAGGTACTGTTCAAATCCGGTTGCCTGTTTCGTTCAGCCGTGGTGAAAGTGTGTGAAACCTTTTGCCAATCCGAGGGCTTGTCCTTCTCCCTTCTTTAAACTAACTTTTCTGTTGACCAACTTCGTTTCGAACTCATGGCAAAGACTTAACTGCGAACTACCCTGAACTGTGTGATCTTGAGCAAAGACTTTGGTCCATTGACTTTGGGCCAGGCCCCTTGAATTTGGATTTCCTCACTGTAGTTCCTTTTTTTAGATTAAAAACTTACTTACTTGTTGGTGCTGCTCAATTCATGTCTAACTTTGTCTTTCCCTCCCTTTTAAATTGCTGGATTGCCATTTTGCTCACACTTCATTTTGAGCCTAACTTGTCCAGAACCTATAGGGTGTGGTGTAGTGTATTAAGAGTGTGATTTTTCAACTGCTTTACTTCAGTGAAATGTTTTACAACTGATGTGTAAATAAATGTATATTATTTTACTCAGAAACCTTGAGTCAGTGTTTGTTTGAATCATAGTAATTGCTGTCCTTTGTGTAACTATTGATACTGCTCACTTATTCTTGAGATAAGTCTGGCTGCTCAGCCATGACTACAACTTTACTGTGTAGAACAGGCTTGTACCAAAGGTGAATTTGTACTGTCACTTGTAGTCCTAATTGTGTGTGGTGTTCCCAAAGGGTACTGCGTATAATTCTGCTTAATACTGGTGTACAGTGGTGAGGATCAAGTAGAGTGCTGCTATTACCTTGGACCAACTAACCACAAGGCTAAACATCACTAAAAAGCAATATTAATCATGTCTGATATGGAAAGCTACAGTCAGGAGACCCTCCTTAGTTACACTGTGGATTATCTGAAAAATCTGTGCAGAGAAAGGATTCTCTCTGCCAAAGGCAAAAAGTCTGAATTGATTGAAAAGTGGTTAGAGACACAAAGTCTGGAGGGTGGGTCTGAAATACCTAACCCCTCAGCAAATGTGGAAAATATTGAGGATGATAATGTGTCTATTATTGATGAGTTAGAAGAGGCAGAGGTGTCTCATAATGTAGGTCTCACTGCTCCCTTACCTGCTCAGCAACCTCAACCTTTGTCCACTGGGACCCCTAAAGGTCCTACACTCAGTCCTGAATTCACTGCTCTAGAAAAGATGAGGCTTGAATTGGAATTTAAACGTTTAAATGCTCAAACTGAACAAAAGCATCAAGAAGTTAAGCCCAGAGAAATGGAGATGAACCATGCTTTAGAAATGAAAAGGTTGTCTATTGAAAATGCTTCTCTCCCAGAGTCTTCTTGGTCTTCCAGGTCCTGAGATACCCTGTATGCCTAAAGAAATTGTGGATATGTAAGAGGTTAAGCTTGATATTTCGGATTGGTTGGCAATGTTTGAATATAACCATGGGATTCAAGGTCTTACAGGTAATCAGTTGCTTCCCTGGCTCTTCTCTAGGCTACCCACTGTTGCATCTGATGTTGTGATGGAGTTGCGGGAGGTGGATAGGATGGATTATGAGAGTGTGAAGCTAGCTTTAATTGCTAGATTTGGGAAGACCCCTTCCCAGTACTTTAAGAGGTTTAGGACCCTCAAAAAGCATGATGGTACCCCTTGGGCTACCTGGGTATGTGAATGTTTGAAAAACTTAGATAGTTGGGTTAAGGGTTACAGAGTAAACACTTATGAAGGTATGAGAAATCTTGTTATGTTGGAGTCAATTTATGATGCCTGCTCTCCTGAGCTCAGACAGCACTTGGCAGATTGAAAGGCGATAGATCCCATGAAGTTAGCTAAGGCTGCTGACTTGTGGGTTGCCAACAGGGCTACTCACAAGGATTCTGGGGCAACTCCGAAGAAGGATGAGGGAAAGCAGCCAAAGAAAGATAACAAGGATAATTCTAATACCTCCAATCCAAAAGAGGGCCACAAACAGCAGGGTAAACCACAAGGGAAACCGAATCAGGCTAGTGCATCATCTGGACCCAAATCAGATGGAGGTCAGAACAAACCCCATTGGGAAATGTTATGTCTGTGGGTCAACTGACCATGTGAAAGGGGATCCTAGGTGTAAGGGTAAACCTTCCGGGGTCCACACTGTCTCCTTAGCCTTCTCCCCAGAGGAAGAAGTACCTATAGCAAGTGGAAACTTACACCTACTGGCCGACGAACCCATGAGAGTCTCAGCTAGTGTTTCTTTAGTGTCCCTGGGCTTGTGGGAACAACAGAATTTAGATGTCTATAATTCCATCCCAGATAATATTAAAGAGTATTATAAAGGTAGTGTTCTTGTGAATGGCCAGGAGACTGCTGCCATCAGATACACTGGAGCCAGAATAACTGTGGTGAATGAATCATGTATCAAGGTGGAGGATGTTGCTAAGGCACCCAAACGCCTCACCAAGTTAGCTGGAGGCCCTGTGCAAATGCTTCCCCAGTTACAAGGTCTCATTCAATGTAATGATATGACTGTCAAGATACCTGTTAGTGTGCAGAGTGAAGTGCCTGGGAGAGTCCTGTTGGATAATGACCTGAAAACTCTTGGAGTTGTGTCAAGCACCCCCATGCATCACAGTAAAAGGAAACAGGAGCTCACTAGGCCTGCAAGGCAGAGGACCTTAAGAGGCTCTCCAGAGGAGCGGATAGAGGAAACTATCACTCCCACTCCACAGGAGTTGCTCACTGCTATTTCTGGAAAGAAAGAGGCAAAGGGGAAATCCAAGACCTCAAGGAAAAAGTCAGACAGCACCCCTGTGCTACCAACAAGGACATCTTCAAGGTTGTCCAAAGTCACACATGTGACCCCCCACCTGATGAGGCAGAGTGTGAGGTGCCAACATTTGTGGTTGATCCAGTTTCTGAGGAATCAGATCTGGAGGAAGACACTGTTTTGGTTGGAGATCTTGACCCTGTTTACCATCCTGAGCTGCCGCCTTTACTGGCAGAAGGTAGACCCAACAGGGCAGACTTCAGCAGAGGACAAAGAGAGTGTCCTACTCTCGAAGGTCTTCGACAACAGGCTGCTAACCAACTTGATGGGCAAGAAGTTGGAAAGCATAGGTTAAGCTGGGAAGATGGCCTCTTCTACAGTAAACCGACTGAGTCTATCCCTGGGGACTGCAAAAGAATTGTAGTGCCCCTTGCCAACAGATTCCAGTTCCTACAGTTGGCCCATGAGATACCTTTGGCTGGTCATTTGAGTTTCAAAAAGATCAAGGAAAGGCTCTCCTTATATTTCTACTGGCCTAAGATGGGTTCAGAAGTTGACAAATTCTGTAAGAGCTGTCACCCTTGCCAAACCTCTGGCAAGAGTGGAGCCAAGAATGTGGCATCCCTGGTGCCTCTCCCAGTAGTGGGAGTTCCTTTGAAAGGGTGGGCATCGACATTGTTGGTCCCCTTGACCCTCCCACATCTTCAGGGAAAAGGTTTATCCTGGTTGTAGTAGACCATGCTACAAGATACCCAGAAGCAATACCTATGAGGACTGTTACGGCTCAGGTTGTGGCTAAGGCTCTACTTGGTATTTTTACCAGAGTAGGATTTCCTAAGGAAGTGATATTCGACAGGGGATCCAATTTCATGTCCCACTACATACAAGCCATGTGGAAAAACTGTGGTGTCACTTACAAGTTCTCTACAGCCTACCATCCACAGACAAATGGACTGCTAGAGAGGTTTAATCGAACTATGAAGAGCATGATAGGTGCTTTAGAGGAACCCCTTAAAAGAAAGTGGGACCTTCTATTGCCATTCCTTCTCTTTGCTTATAGAGAAGTCCCACAGGAGGGAGTTGGTTACACTCCCTTTGAACTTCTTTATGGCCATCCAGTCAGAGGCCATTAGCCCTGATTAAGGAGGGGTGGAGAGTGCTCCTTCCCCCCAAGCCAGTCAGAGTGACTGACTATGTATTAGGTCGCCGGAGGAGAATGTCACACATGATGGCAGAAGCTAGTGATAACTTAAAAAAGCAGGTCAGGCTCTGGTCAAACATTGGCATGTCCAGAAGCCCAGCATAAGCAGAGGGCCTTGCAGGACAAATGGATAGGACCCTTCAAGGTTGTGGGCAAACGTGGAGAGGTGAACTATCTGGTGCACTTAGGCAGACCTAAGGAGGCTCCAGAGTCTTTCACACCAACCGTTTGAAGGCATATGTCTCAAGACCAGAAGTCTTCTAGCTTTTTACTTCTAGCTTTAGCTCAAGATGAGGAGGAGAGTGAACCTCTACCTGACCTCCTCAGGGGCCAACCTTTCGATGGGAAAATAGGAGTCCATCTCTCTTCTCAACTGACATCTGAACAACAGGAGGAGTGCAAAGTTCTGTTAAATCAGTTTGCCTCCCTGTTTTCACTTTAACCAGGCCTGACCCCTTGGGTTCAGCATGATATCCTCACTGGTGACTGTCTACCTGTGAAAAGCTCAGGTTACAGAATGTCAGAACATGTAAGATCCTACATCAAAGGAGAGGTCAACAAGATGCTTGATCGCAGGGTTGTAGAGCCCTCTACAAGTCCATGGTCTAGTCCAGTTGTTCTAGTACCAAATGCAGGATCCAAGGAGGGTATCAGGTAATACAATTGTGGCAAAAATGTCTCCAGTAAAAAAAAACATGGCAAACATGCTCTGGTTTCGACCCTGTAAAGGTGTACCCCATTATACCATTTAAGGGGGGCAGAGGTTGCAGGGGTGTCACCCGCTCCCCTTAAATGGTATAATAAGTCTGGGAGTTGCGGGGGTGTCCCCCGCATCCTTTACAGGATTTTGGCGGCAAAAGCACAGCATTTTTGCCATGATATTTTGTATTCACTGCCATTTTTGCCACGATTTTAAGACATGGAATCCCAAGGAGTTGAGATTCTGTGTGGACTATAGAGCTCTAAATGCAGTCACAAAGACTGATGCCCATCCTTTGCCAAGGACAGATGAACTGGTGGATAGACTTGGTTCAGCCAAGTACCCCAGTACATTTGATCTGACGTTAGGCTATAGGCAAATAGCCCTGACAGACCATGTCAAGGAGAAAACTGCATTCTCAACCCCAGCAGGCCTCTACCAGTTTAAGGTTATGCCTTTTGGACTAAAGAATGCACCTGCTACATTCCAAAGGATGGTCAATCAAGCTCTGAATGGGATGGAGGACTTCTGCATGGCATACTTGGATGACATTGCAGTGTTCATCCCTACATGGAAAGAACATGTTGATCACTTAGGATATGTTTTGCAGGCTCTTGAGCAGGCCCATCTGACCATAAAGGCATGCAAATGTCAAATTGGTCAGAGCAAAGTGGCCTACCTTGGTCATGAGGTAGGAGGAGGTGAAATAAGGCCATTGCCTAGCAAAGTACAAGCTGTACAAAACAGGGCCACCCCTACTACTCAAACCCAAGTGAGAGCTTTCATAGGTCTCACTGGGTACTACAGGAATTACATAGAGAACTATGGGACCATAGCTTCTCCCTTGAATGTGATCTCCTCTCCAAAATTCCCAAAAAAGGTTAGATGGAATGAGGAGTGCCCTCAAGCCTTTTAAAACCTGAAGAAAGCCCTTTGTCAAGCTCCAGTCCTAAGAGCTCCTGATTATCACCAACCCTTCATTGTGCAGACAGATGCCTCGGATAAATGTGTAGGTGCAGTCCTTAGTCAACTGGATGAGAAAGGTAGGGAGCACCCCATTTGCTTCATCAGTAGGCAACTGAAGGAACCAGAAACAAGGTGGCAACCATAGAGCGTGAATGTTTTGCCATTGTGTGGTCTTTGAAGAAGTTTAGACCATACTTGTATGGATCTACTTTTGTGATTCAAACTGACCACCAACTCTTGAGATGGTTAATGCAAATGAAAGGGGAGAACCCAAAACTTCTGAGATGGTCAATCTGCCTGCAAGGGTTTGATTTCACCATTGAGCACAGAGCAGGATATCACCACCAAAACGCTGATGGTCTCTCTAGGATGTTTTTAAATGACTAGAGGTAGCGATTCATCCAGAAGTGGATTAAATCCTCCTGTCCCTTAGTCTGGGGGTTAAGGGGGGCGAGTGTTAGGGAGAATTCTCCAGAATGGCTAATTTCCCTTACCTACTGAGTCCCTCAGCAGTTTTGCTGGATTTCTAGGATTTATTTTTTTCACCTGGTAAGAGTGTGGGCCTTTTTTCTCACTCTTCCATGTTTTTTGCTGTGTGTGATTAACATGTTTTGTGTTCATTGACTGTGGAGCCTCACCTACTCCCATAGGCATCATCTTTTTACTGTGTGTTACACAGCAACTTCAGTGCAGTGACACAAGGTTGTCTTTTTGACTTCCCAACTCCGACTCCATTTTCTGGGACTGACTACTGTCTCCCAGAACATGTAAAGTTGCCATTGACTTTATTAGTCTCTTTTAAAACTCACAGACCCAGTACAAACTATCTTAAATAGAGTTCTGGAAAGGGTTAATCCCTTTTTGTCTGTTTCTCTTGGAGCATTGTTTTGCTACCTTTTCATTAAGACTTGGCTAGTGGCAGTGGTAACTACCCTATTTTTCCTACTGCGGTTATTTTAAATAGCCTTGGTATTGTTTTAGGCTATCTTATTAGCCTCGAACTTAAACCCGCTGGACCATATACGTTTTTATAAGGTTCCGGCTGGGTTTATTCGCCATTTCTTTTTGTAAAAGTCTTTCTCGTGTTTTACTCTGCGCGCCAAACCAGGGTTGATTCCTTTGTTCACTGACCTTTGGCGGGCTTCTGCACAGAAGCCCTCCTTAGGCGCTTGAATGTCTTGGTGGGACAGGATGTGAGGGAGGGGTTTAGGACTCCCTGCACAGGGTCTCCTTGGAGACCCATGTCGCACTCTGATCTGATTGGTTGTGGTGACTGTCCCGGCGGGACAGCCACCCTGCTGTGTGATTGACAGCCAGGCTGTGTGAATGGGGGAAAACTGCATAAAAAGCAGGTCTCTGGGGCTGGAAAGGCAGAGTCGCCACCGGAACGAAAGAATCAAGGAGCTGACAGAAGAGGACCCCTACAACGACTGAACCGCCCGGTGAAGCCCTGCTGCAGGTCCGAATCTTCATACTCCAACGACAGGGAAGATCTTCAAGGAATCTTCTCCCCTTGTGCTGGTAGGAACAACCAGTTTACCAAACTGCTCGCCAGGTCTCTCTTCTCTGGTCGAATTTGCTGTACAGAGCTACAGTGAGCCGGATAGCCAGGAGGAACGGACCCTGCTTGCGTTTTAAGGAGCGCACCTTTTATTCGTTGCTTTGCTCTGCTGCTGGTTTCTTCGCTGAGCAGTGCAGGACCCTCCAGTCTTCCTACTTCGTGTCAGTCCGACAGTCGCTTCAGGAACCATGAGCCTGCAGGACCTGCCAGGAAAGTCCGCCTCAGCTACAGCCTTCTTCTCCATTTAAGGTACTGTTCAAATGCGGTTGTCCGTTTTGTTCAGTCGCGGTGAAAGCGTGTGAAACCTTTTACCAATCCGAGGGCTTGTCCTTCGCACTTCTTTAAACTAACTTTTCTGCCGACCAACTTCGTCTCGAACTCTTGGCAAAGACTTAACTGCGAACTACCCTGAACTGTGTGATCTTGAGCAAAGACTTTGGTCCATTGACTTTGGGCCATGCCCCTTGAATTTGATGTCCTCACTGTAGTTCCTTTTTCTAGATTGCCCTGCTTACTTACTTGTTGGTGCTGCTCAACTCTTGTCTAACTTTGTCTTTCCCTCCCTTTTAAATTGCTGGAGTGCCATTTTGCTCACACTTCATTTTGAGCCTAACCTGTCCAGAATCTATTGGGTGTGGTGTAGTGTATTAAGAGTGTGATTTTTCAACTGCTTTCTTGTGTGAAATGTTTTACAACTGATGTGTAAATAAATGTGTATTCTTTTACTCAGAAACCTTGAGTCAGTGTTTGTTTGAATCATAGTACTGCTGTCCTTTGTGTAACTATTGATACTGCTCACTTACTCTTGAGATAGGTCTGGCTGCTCAGCCATCGCTACCACTTTACTGTGTAGTACAGGCTTACCAAAGGTGAATTTTTACTGTCACTTGTAGTCCTAATTGTGTGTGGTGTTTCCAAAGGGTACTGCATATAATTCTGCCTAACAGTTGGTTGATGTTAGCTGATCACGCCAAATCTAATGATAAAATTAAAATTTGGAAAGTGATGAGACAGTGCTCTAAATGGGAATTCCCTATTATTGGTGTAGCTGAATCTGCTTGGGTAGAAGATATTCAATCAACTCTCGGATCTGCGCTGCCTGAGGATGTACAAGTGGACTCTGTAAAGCTTCCATCCTCAACACCATTATGATTATTGAGCACTTGAATCAGTCTTGTGCTGCTGGCCCCGATGGCTTATGTAATGGTCTTCTGAAAATGTCACCTGAGCTATAGCACATGCCCTTCATTTACTATTCTCTGACATTGGTAGAACTGACATATTACCCACTGTAAAGACTGGAGGGTGGGCTGTACTTCTGCTCTCTATATGGTAGAGGAGAGGCACAGAGGACCCCAGCCAAGATTCTCTTTTACGGTAGAAATGGACGAGCAATCAAGGCCTAGCTTCTCAGGAGGTGATGCAGGCTGGCTCTTTAGTACAGTGTAGTCCCCAAGCCCCCACAAATGAATGTCCACACACTGTATTTGTTGAAACACAGTTTTTATATAATTTAGTTCAAGGTTATGTACACAATCACAATAACTCACTTTGTGCTCAGCAAATCTACAATGGCAAATATATACAGTTCTATGTGGTACCACACTTATTATTAGATTCCATTAAAGTGCATCAACTGTACTCCGGTTAAATAACACACAAATCAATTAATAAAGGTAACCAACAACAGACATAGGAGGAAAGCAGTTGGTTTAGAACAATTGGCAGAATACTGGCCCCTACCAACTTGACACAGTTCTGTGTGGAGATTCCGCCCCACCTGGGCAACCTGTAAAGTAAAGATATATCACAAGCACAGTCCATATTTTGTTCTATAAGTCTTATTTCCTTCTATAATGTTTCTACCACCCCAAAGTACCTGGAATAGCAGAGTTCCTCGAGGAGGCGTTGAGGGATCCTGTTTGAGTGACTCCCTTTAAAGCAGGAGCCACGGATCGTCGATGGGCCTCGAAGAAAATGGACTCGGTGTCGAAAATCCTCGATAGAAGTTCGGCATCGTCGAGGCAGTAGCTTCGATCCTGATGGTGCTCGTCAACGACGAGTCGAAGACGTCTTAAAGGATGAGGCGTATTGGGCAACTCGATGTCGATAGGTCAGGACCGCAAACAGTTTGTGAAGCACTGTGGCCCAGCAAGGGCGTCGAGTTGTCCGGCGTCTCTACGGTCTCTGGGTGGCGGGAAACCCACTGGCGGATGCTCCTCGGCGCGTTGACGGCCTGGCCTTCTCCGGCCGGATAAGGCGGGTGGCGGTACGGACGAGCGCATCCGTGAATCAAAAGTCTTAGGCAAAGGAGTGTGCAGCTCAGGTCGTCGGTGGCATGGCGTCAATCGGTCCCCGCTTCTGGGCAACACAGCTTCGACGGGCCTCCAGCGGTTATGGCGTTACTCCGAACCCTGGTTGACGGCAGTGGACGGAATGTCCGGTGCTTATCTTCGTTCTCCTCGGCGGTCCCAGTCGCCGGTCGGCAGCCTATCGAGGGTCTGACTTCCAGAGAGCTTTGGCGAAGGTTAGCGGTGCTCAATGGTCCCTCGGAACACGGGAAGAGGGTGCCTAACCAGGTCCTCTCTTGGATCAGTCTCGACAGCTTTCGGCTTTCCGATTTCGGAGAAGGGAGACAGCAGTCAACCTTCTTCTTCAGGCTCGGCTTCGAGATTAAGTGTCAGTTTCAACTTCAGCTTCTGAACCATTTCTAGCAGTGAGAGGCCCCAGATATACTGGTTGATCTCCCATTCATTCTGCTGGGTCACACTCATGCAACCAATCACTCATAAGGGCATTCAGCAGTCAGTCAGCCAATCAGGCAAACAGTGCATTCAGCCCATTCCCCTCCGTCTCAGACACTCACAACAAGGAATGTGTATTGGGACAAGTACCCAGCCATTCAGCACTACACACTGCATTCATACCAGTTTCGGGCAGGGCTGTCTCAGTCATTGTGTCAAACACCAGAAACCAGACATCCACAACAAGAAGTGCATATTGATCACACACTCCATTCACCCAGGTCCCACCCACAGGGTGTACTCACAACATACAGTCACTGGGAAGGCTCCAGCCAGTCTGGCCTGGACTTTACAACAACACCATACATGGAACTTCCACCCAACAGCCAGTTAGGGGGAAGGGACAGAGTCAGGGCTTCCCAGGACTTTGGGAAAACAAGGTAACAGGCAATAGAAAGCAAGAGGCCACAGGGGCCATCTTGTTTCCTATCAGGAATCAACATATTCCAATGGCAGGGCCTGGGTATCCCAAAATGGAGGATACTCCGAGCACCTGTCAAATTCAGCATGGAGCTGCCACTATCCCATATCCTGCTCTATGGGCCACACACAGATGCCCAAAAACATACACTAGGAGCACAGAGTTGTACCCCCACCCATGGGTTCCATAAGGGTATCCCATGGGTCTGTACACCAAACCAAAAAACAAGAATTGCTGCACTGCCAGGAGTCCCACATGGACTCCTGGACAGAAAACAATACAGAAAACAAATGAAAAAGGACTATAGGACAAGGTGTCCCTCCAATGCATTTCCAGCATCACACCCACTACGTGGCATGAAAGCCATATTTTCCCTATTTATAAAAAAAAAGCCCACGGAACTCTCCTGCCAACTATCGCATACTCGCAATGCTTGACATACCGTCCAAGATATTTGCAAGAGTATTATTGGCTGAATTGTCTGAGTGGCTAGATGCTAATCATATTTTGAGCCCTGTACGAAGTTGGGTAACTGGCAGAATGATATCTTGTAATGATATCTTGTATAATACATGGATGACTGGACTGGTCTGTTATGCCTACCTCTGTGCATGCCATTAAACATAATCTGAAGTTGAAGTTGGGCAGCTAAAGTTACGAAAACCTCATTGTGCAGTTAGCCTCAAAATCCAATAGTGGTCCCTTCATCACTTATCGACAAGCTCGCACTGGTTGCCCATCAATTGTGGCATTTCCAAGTATTGTGATAAGATAATGGCCCTCATTACGAGTTTGCTGGTCCGGAAACAATGGTGCTTACCGGCACCGTTGTTTCAGGACCGGCAAACTACAAGTTCTGGGGGTGGGTGTCGTTCCGCCCGCCAGGTCAGACCTGGCGGGTGCAACGGCACCCGCCAGCAGACTTTGATGGAAGCACCGCCACTGTTGCGCACAGTGCCGGTGCTTCCGTCCTCCCCAATCCCATGGAGTCCTATGGGACTCCACGGAAATGGGGATTAACAGAATTGCCGGCGCGGATTTACCGGCCATCGGGCTGTAATGCCCGGTTCTTCCGGCAATTGCGGTGCTGGTAAATCACTACGGGTCTGGCAGCAGCCTGCTGGTTTTACCGGCACTGCTACCGCCGGACTCGTAATGAGCTCCACTATCTTCTTTTCTTTAAAAATTTAACATCTGTGATGCTCTAGAGGTCAAAGGCTGCCACCTGGGAAATCCTCCCGCCGATCGCAAGTGCAGACTGTGTGGAGACGCGTTATTGAAACATTGGACCATATTTTAATAACCTGTGAAAGTCTAAGTATATTAAGGTGCAAATACATGAAAATTTACAATAATCAATTTGACTGCACTGAGTCGGCGAGTCTATGGTCTCGATTTATGGTGGGAAACAACATTAATGTTATTTACTATTTGGTATAATTTTATTTGGAGATGTAAAGAAATATTATGGATCATCTGAATTTTGGAAGTGATAACCGGTTCTTAAACTCGGTTTTAATGTATTTTATTATGGATATGTTGGACGTTCATGGATGTTTTAAATGATCAAATGTTTTATATTGTCGTGCATGTAATTCATGTATCCATGTATTAACTTGTGCATTCTTTTTATCTATTTTAACCTTATGACGTTTTAGGTTGTATATACAAAGCTTAACCACTATATGTATATTAAATCCAAATAAACAAAATAAAAGAACTCAAACCCAGCAAAATCATAGGGGCAGAGAAAGGTTGGTCATCAACATCCAATAAAAAGTAATAATGACCACATAGTAGCGGTGGTCAACAAACACATTAAAACCATCCAAAACATACCGTACGAAATGTACGTCTAAACCCCAACAACACCAAAACTAAATGAAATCACAAATGGTGAACAAGGCATGCCTATTCTGGACATTACCCATGCCACACACATCACCTGAGCTCCCTGAGCAATGTGTGTGTGCTTGTTTTGGCAAAGCAACTCCCAAAATAACTGAGGTAATTAGCAAACCCCAAAGAACACCAAAAAACACCTAGACTCCAACTATCATGTAAGAACTTCAACTCCAAGAAGATGACTTAACTTCACACTGGCAGAAGGCCATCCCAAACCCGGGGCATCTAACAAGCTGCGATGCAGGACGCGTCCTCCCCACGTCATTCCATGTAGAAAGTGTCCTTCCCACATCTTTCCAAACTCCTCACTCTGATGTCCACTATAAGAGGTCATTCTTGGCAGCGACAAGTATCTTCTGAATGTTATAGCTCACACCCACTTGCTATAACAGTTTTCACCACGTACTGCTAAACCCTCTCCACAGAACAGTACACTCACTCCTAAAACGGTGAAGACTTTCTCCTAAATTAGTCCTCCACACAACTCGCATACTGTAGATACATATATCCTCGCCAGCACACTCACTTCACATATCGAAAGACAGTTCTCCAGTAGCGGCATTATAACTGTAGAAACTCCTATAACATTGCTATCAAATTGTTTGCGTGCATACAGAAAGATCATAACAAAACTAAAGACCAAGCTGGAAGCAGCTTCACCCTGCAATTCCTCAAAGTGGTTAACACTAAAAACATGTCCATATTGCGCACCAATACCATACACCGTTAGCTACACACATAACTCCCTCTCAAAATAATGTTATTAAAAGCTAAAAGTCCATGCTGCAAGCAGCTTAACCTGTAATTCCACAAAGTGGGATAACAGTAAATCATTTCTGCATTTCACACCAATACCATACACCCAACCACCACAAATAGCAACTTCCTTTCAATATAATATGGTTGACAGCTAAACATCCATGCTGATTGCTTGTAGCTATACCACTGAAATTCCTCAAAAGGTGTTTATTCCCAAACATGTACAAGCATATAAATGTATGGACTGCAGGTAGTATGTCATCTCCTAACATCAACGGCCTTTCCACAAAATGCAATGTTGTTTCACCAGCACCATTTCCATGAGCAGTCATAAGGAAGACAACACATCTGACGAACAACAGCAAGGACTGCTGGCCAACAGAAATACTACCCTGAGCCCTCTCAGTGACATGCCCAGCTTGTGGGACAAATAATCCAAATAAATGCACAACTTCAAACACAATAATACAAATGGGGGCTGTAAAGTTAGACATCCAAAAAGAGGGGCAACTTTACAAGTGCGCGCCGTTGCTCACTCTAACACTGGCATCCTTACCGGCTAACTCTGTAGAGTACCATTACTCTCTGGTTATGTTCACACACACCAGATCACTCCAGTCTGCTGCATCGCGTTTGGAGAAGCTGTAAGTGACGTGGACACCATCGCACAAACCACACAGTCCTTTACTCTAGGCCGACTGCCCAGTTCAAAGCAAAAGCTGGTGTCGCACACTCAAAAGGAATGTGAATCCTTGTGGGAATCCATGTTCTAATAAATCACCAGATCCCACACCGGCATGTTAACGTCACCATTGGGACCATCGGCATGGCAAGGTGCGGAGCTCCCACCAACCAACCGCCGCAATGGCGAGTCATGCTCCACTGGGCTCCAGTCTTCCTGGGCTGTCATCTCTATATAACAAGCACCCAACCCACAAGCAGACACCCTGGAGGACGCGGTCAGTGCACTCAACCTGAGGTATGTGAAGAGAGCCTTCAAGTATATCTCCATTGTCATATTATACATGTGGGGCTTATGCCTATTGAACAAGCCTGCAGTAGTACGGGGCAAGGCAGCAGCACATCGACCTTCTCTCTTCTCACCGGAAAGGGATCTTTCCTTCCTGTGGTCTGACTGGGCTGTTTATGTGATCTCTCAAGGGTCTCCCTCTCACACATCCCTCCTTCACTGAGATGCCATCTTGCTTCTCCCACTGTAATTCTCCCTGGGTGCAGTCACTGCACCTCTTCTCCCAGAGTGCTGCTACAATGCCTCTCTCTCTTTCCTTGTGCAGGGACCACCTCACCATGTGCAGGGACACCCTCTCAGCCTCTCTCTCTCTCTCTCTCTCTGTCTGTCTCTTTGCCATATGTGCAGGACCACACTCCATCCTCTTTCTCACCTTGTCCTTTTGTTTGCTTTTTTCCCTGGGTAGTAGGATTATCTTTTTGGGGTGACAGTGGTCACGTAGGTCTTCCCTCTGTCGTGCTCGGAGCACTCAAGGCATAATTAGTTCACGTAAGTCTCCCTCCGTCGGGCTCAGACCTTTCGACCAAAAAGAACCTGATTCAACGTAAATCGCCCTCAGCCGGGCTCTGACCTTGAAATCACAGCACTTGCAGGGGTTCCCTTCCCCCAGCTTCATTCACATTCTTTAGGGGTTCCCTTCCCCTAACTTATTTCATGTTTCCAGTCTCCCTCAGTCGGGCTCTGGCATTTCACAGATGTCGAACACTTTCGAATGTGCAAGGCTTTTACCAAAGACCTATGCAGGACCACTTCGACTTTCACTTCAGCTCTCCCGTAATGTTATTTTCCCCAATGTCTCTTGGTATTGGTAGTTCCATACCACAATCAGTTCAAAGAAATCTTCCTCTTAAAGCAATCACCTTTTAACTTCCCCCTTCATTTGGGTTAATCTTAGCCATTGTGCATTTCAAAGTTCGTTCACTTTGCCGCTTTATAACAAGACATCTAACATTTTGCTTAAACTTTCGAGTGGGCTATTTCCTTTTGCCAGACTTGTCTGCTAGTCTATATCACTGGCTTCACAGTTATCAGTAACTTAAAAGTTCATTACTGGTTTGCATTCTTTCACGTCTCATCAGCATGCACACAACCTTCAATTGTGAGATATACTGTTGCAGCTTCAATCTTTCCTTGACACAAACCGGACTTTCATTTCTTTCCTAACTCACTGGTTGTGTGTATTCCTTTCTTGTCTCTGCGGCTTTGATTCATGAGTCAAGGTTGATACAGCAGGCTTTGCCTCGCGTCCCCAACTCTGCCGTTCACCTGGGAGGGTCACTGGCATCATTGAAACACAACGCAGGCTTCTTCTTTTCTGGTATTTGGCTTTCTCTGCGTCTCCTTCATGGTTTCCCGGAGGCAGCAACCTGCTGCAGGTAACTTCAGGGTTCCCCTACCCTTTGGTCTGGTCTCTCGATTGGTTGTCCTGCTCCAGTGGGTTCGCCTTCGCCCCAGAAGATCTGCTCCTTCTCATGTCTCACCTTGCTCAAAGTGTCTCTCTACGTTCCGCCTTTTATCCGTGTGTGGGAGTTAACGGGTCTCAGATGTATGTGATTAATGTCAAGTGTCTTACTTCGCCTGACCTCATTAACAGGGCTTGTCCAATGAGATATGTGTTAGCCTCTTTACTCTCTATTGCCCTCTTCCTCGGACCAGTGTTTGTGCAGAAAGGGGGAGGTGGAGTTGGGACGTTGGAAGATCCTATAAAATAGGATGGGGTAGGGCACGGGAAAGGCGGGGATACCGTGCCTCGCCATCGGTTACCTCTCCCCCACTACCCGAAGATCCCCCACCCAGGTGATCCTTCCACACTGGTCTACCCCAAGGGTATGGATTGAAAGGCGATGGCTGTGCCCTGGCCACCTGAAAGAGAGATCCCCGTGAACTAGCAAGTGAGACACTCTAGTTTCTCACACTACCAACACCTCACCTGTAATAATCTCGGAGACACATTTCTTAACATTCCGCTTCACTGTGCCTTGTCCGCCTGGTCTCTCAGTCTACCTCCTCTCTTCCTGCCCCCCACAAATGCCCTTCACACTATCTTTCCTTTGCTGATCTTTTAAACTCCTCCCTTGCTGTTTCTGTCCTTCCCTCGCCCCTCCATTGGTCCACCATCTCACCTGACGCTAAGGGCCAATCTATTGGCCTCATTCCAAGTAATCCGCAACAAATTCCCTAATATCAGTAGTAGTGGTTCGGGCAGGGCAAGTGCCGGACTGTCTGGCGTACTATGAGTAGATGGGCGCGCACACAATCCCATGCCGGAAGCGGCAATAAGCAGATGAAAATACCAGAAAAGTATGCAGCAGCTAAACCGGAAGGACTGCAGCGGTCATCATTAAAAACAGAATCCAACTTAATCCACCGGTTCCCTCCGCCATCCAGGCCCAAAACTGAGCCAAAGAACAAGTTACTTACCTTATCTGGTAACATTTGTTCGATGGGATGTTCCTCCAACGTATTCCACATCTATGACAGGTAATGACCACAGCTGTGCTGCTTCGGAAAATTTTCAGCAGAGGGCGTCCTGCGTCGATTACATCGATACATTGTTCCTCGAGGGCCTCCGTCGAGGGTCGACGTCACTGGATGTTACGAATAGGATGCAGGGCACCCGTAGCCTCAGTTGTAGTTTTTTCCCAGAACGTGTGGCACCAATCTCCCGTCAGTATGACTGCAGAAAGCCTTGCGGCAAAAGAAATTCTCAGTAGCGGGGCAGGCTGGAAGAGTTCGATGTGGAATACGTCTGAGGACCATCCCATCGAAAGAACGTTAACAGATAAGGTGAGTAACTTGTTCTTCGAGGGGATTGTGTCCTCCGACGTATTCCACATCTATGACAGACTCCCAAAGCAGTACCAACGTATGGAGGTGTGAGAATTTACAATTTATAATTTTAGAATGCCCAATCAAATTGCTGAATAAAGGACTGCCTTACCAAAGGAGTCCAAGGAATAGTGTCTCACAAAAGCATGGATAGAGGCCCATGTGGCTGCTTCGCAAATATTGCGAATGGGAACACCCTTCTGTAGAGCAGTGGAGGCAGCCACACCCCTAGTAGAGTGAGCCTGTAAGCTTACTGGAGGGTCCTTTCCCGCCAACCGGTAACACTCAGAGATCGTCAAAATGATCCATCTAAAGTCTGACCTGGGACATCCGTGAGAGATTGAAACTCAAAACCCTTCTAGGATCCAACCTATGGAGCCTCTCCTCTTCCTTACCAGGATGTGGAGGAGGATACAACGCCGGAAGGATCAACTTCTGGCTCAAATGGAATTCTGACACAACCTTCGGAAGAAAAGAAGGCCGCACCCGCAGGGCAACCCTGTCCTTATGGAACACAGTAAAGGGTGGCTTGGCGGAGAGTGCCTGCAACTCACTCACTCTGCGTGCGGAAGTAACCGCAACCAAAAATACAGTTTTAAAGGACAACAGTCGCAACGGACAAGAATGTAAGGGCTCAAACGGAGCTACCATTACGAACTTTAAAACCAAATTCAAATCCCATCCCGGCACCTGGAAAGGTGACGGCGGAACGACATTAGTTAGCCCTTTTCGAAACTGAGAAATCAAAGGGATCCTAAAATAAGAACATTCCTCAGATGAGCGCTTAAATATGGACAGTGCTGCAAGGTAACCCTTAATGGTACCCACTTGCAGGCCCCTGTGGGCTAAAGAAAGCAAAAAAGACAAAACCAAAGGAATGGAACATTGGAAAGGATTCACATTCTGTACCCTGCACCAGTGACAGAACTTTCTCCAACAGCAACGGTACAGGGATTTCGTTGCAGGCCTTCTGGCAGAAAGCAACACCTCCATCACGTCTTCGGGGAGGTCCCAATCCTTATACCTCAACCTTTCAGATACCAAGCATGAAGGCTGATACACTTGACCTCCGGATGGAGAACCCGACCCCCCTCCCATGACAGCAGATTGTCTTGGTAGGGAAGACGGCATGGAGGGCAGATGGACATGTCTAGAAGGTCCGGGTACCACGCTCTCCTGGCCCATGCCGGAGCAATAAGGATCATCCGGGAACCAAACTTCCGCAACACCTGCGGAGTGACGGGGACTGGAGGAAACGCGTACAGCAGTGGGAAGGACCACTCCACTACGAACGCGTCTCCTAAGGCTCCTCAAGCAGAATCATTTGCACTTCCTGTTGACACTGGCGGCGAAGAGATCAACTTGTGGGGTTCTCCAAAGGGTGATGATCTCCAACAGAACTTCCCGAGCCAGCTCCCACTCGTGAGAGACCGTGCTCTGCCTGCTCAGAGCGTCCGCCGCCGCATTTTCGTCTCCGGCCAGATGAACTGCCGAGATCGAAATTTCCTGCTGGATGTCCGAGAACCAGAGCTGCATCGCCTCCATGCACAACGAGAGTGACCCTGCCCCCCCTTTTTTGTTGAGGTAATGCATGGCCACTGTATTGTCCGTCATAATAAGGACTTTCTTCCCCTGCACAGACGGCAGAAAAGCCTTCAGCGTTAGCCTGACGGCCCGCAGCTCTAACAGATTGATGTGGAGTTTGGACTGCGACGGAGTCCAACGGCCGCTGGTTGTCAACTCATTGGGCCTCATTACGACCCTGGCGGAAATCGTGGCGCAAAATGCACCATGGAGCACGGCGGAAAGCTGCCGATAGCGCCATGGGGGTTGGCGGATTTACCGCCCCATTCCGACCTTGGCGGGGCGGTAAATCCCCATTCCCCATTTTACCCTTCCCCATTCCCATTTTTGCCCCATAGGGTATAATGGGAGTGGGGAAGGCGTTAATTACGCCACCGTAAAATACGGTGGCGTAATTAACAACAAGGTCCCGTAGCGCCATGGATTTCTCCGCCCGGAAAAACCAGGCGGAAAACGCTCCATGGCGCTACGGGAACTCGTAGTAAACCCACTCCGCCAGGGTCGTAATGAGGCCCATTGGCATGAGCGCTCCAACCCGTGAGGGATGCGTCCGTCGCGATCGTCACCTCCGGCCAAGGTTGCCAATACGGAGCTCCCTTCATCAGATTGCCTTCGACCGCCCACCACAGCAGATCCTGTGCGACGGAGGTCGAAATCTGAACGGGATCCAACATCCTGCCGGAGAACTGCGACCACTGCATCTTGAGAGCCCACTACAGAGATCTCATCCGCAGCCTGGCCTCTGGCACCAGGAAAATGCAGGATGCCATGAGGCCGAGCAACCTCAAGAACTCGAACACCGGGAGACACTGGGCACGTTGAAAGTTGTCCACCATCTGCTGAATGTGCTGAGCCCTCACCTGGGGAGGCGGACACTGCCCCGGGGATGTGTCGAGCACCACTCCGATGTATTGGAGCCATTGGGTAGGTGTCAAAGGGGACTTCTTTAAATTGAGGGAGAAGCCCAGCTTGTGAAGGGAGTGGCAGGTGACGGACAGATGATCTAGGACGTGCTCGGGCGAGCGCACCCTGATCAACCAATCGTCCAGGTAAAGGTAGATGTGAATCCCCCCTTTTCTGAGATACGCTGCCACCACCACCATCAGCTTGGTGAAGACCCTTGGGTGAAGGTCAATCCGAACGGCAGGACCCGAAACCGAAAATGCGAGTCGCCAACCGTGAACCTCAGGTACTTCCTGCGCTTGAGATTAATCGGCACATGAAAGTAAGCATCCTTGAGGTCGAGAGACACCAACCAATCCTGAAGTTGAAGTGCCTGGAGGACTTGAGAAAGAGTTACCATCTTGAACGTGTCCTTCCTGAGGAGCTTGTTCAGCCCACGCAAGTGCATGATGGGTCTCAATCACCCGTCTTTTTTCAGAATCAAAAAATAAGGGGAATACCATCCCTTGTTCCTCTCCGCTACAAGCACCACTTCTATGGCGCCTTTCTCCAGCAGGGATAGGATATCCTGCGCAAGGAGCAGATCCGGATGCTTCAAAGAGAGCTTCCCCGGTGGATAGTCGTGAGACCTCTGCAGGAAGGGAATACAGTAGCCGTGGGTTATGATCTCCAGAACCCACACATCTGAAGTAATCGCACGCCATTCTCCAAGATGCTGCGCAAGTCTGCCTCCAACTGGCCAACCATGGGACATGGCCTCACGACTGAGCGGATGCGGCTGGGGCAGTGCCTGAGGGCAAAGAGGCAACTGCCCGAGCAGCTTTGGCACCTCGAGTACCTTGCTTTCCACATCTGGTACCCCTACGGTGGCCACTTTGTCTGGCAGCTCCTTTCGATCTACCAAAGGAAGAGTAGTACTGAAAGGAACCTCCCCTCCATTGCTGTCCCCTAGGATGAAACGGCAGAGGTTGACGTACTGCAGCGCTCAAAGACTTCGCTGCAGGTTTGGAGGTCTGCAACTTCTCAAGGCTCTCGTCAGCCTTGCTTCCAAACAGATGGACACCATCAAAGGGCATGTTGAGAAGCCGAGATTGCACATCAGGAGCAAACCCTGACTTCCGCAACCATGCAAACCTGCGTATCACGGTGCTTGCAGCCATGGACCGACTGACACAGTCTGCCGTGTTCAAACCCGACTGAACGGCTTCACACATGGCATACTTGCCGTCCTGCACGAGGGCTAGAAAACCATCCCGTTCCTCCCCTTCGGGAATATGCTCAGTCGCCAAAGATGCACAATTCCACAGAGTGTGAGTGAATCTCGCCAAAGCGCAAACAGAGTTGGCTGCCTTCAAAGCCATACCCCCAGACGAAAATACCTTCTTCGCCCAACCATCAAAGCTCTTATCGTCCCTATCAGGAGGGATGATAGGGTACACGGCTTGCTTTGCGGGGGCCGTAGCCGCCTACACCACCAAACTCTCCAGAGTAGAGTGCGTCGACAAGTAGCAGGGGTCACTACTGGCTGGGCAGTATTTTTTCAGAAGAGACTTATTCACTGCCGGGAGACTCTCCAGAGCAGTCCAAGCTGCTGCCACCCTTCTTTGCAAAGCCATGTGAAATGGCAACACCAGGTCAGTGGGTGGACCTTGGTCCAGGATGTCCGTCAGATCATCCTGATCAAAATCAACAGGTGGAGCAGACCACCCAAGTATTCAGTCACCCATGACATGTGTAACGCCTATAAGAGGATTCGGCATGCGTTCCCGGCTCAGGCCAGCCAAACTCCACCTCTGGAGCGGTATCAAGACCACTGGCGTCATGCAGGGACTGACGAGTTCCTCCAACTGACTATGCCCAGACACAAGGTCATCAGGAACATCAGGAGGCACAACCATCTCCTCCTCAGACCCTTCCTCCACCTACGAAATATAATCCAAAGGTTGGAACAAATCCAATCTGGCAGGAGGAACAGAGTAGGGCTCAAAAACAGGCCTCACAGATTTACTGAGAGTGTCCTTGGAGGTTTCACAGCCCTCTTGGGCACCTCTGGCAAATCCTCCACAAACAGCGTTGAAGGCGCCGAGGGATTCGGCATCGACCGAGGTGCCGACGGTGTCGACAACCTCTTCGAGGGCGGACCCTTTGTGAGAGTCTCTTGACGGACACGGCGGCGATGGCGTCGACACCTTCCTCGAATGCTTCACAGGTTCTGACAGTCTCAATGATCGCGCCGACCGCCCGAGCCAGAAGGCGTGCGAGTGATGGACCAAGCCCGTTTCTTTCCGGCTTCTTTCAAAAACGCAGACGGAACTGTGCCTTGCGATTCAAAAATCGCCAACATCTGCCGGCGGAATGAACCCCATTCGGCCAGCGACCAAGACTTGGTGGGACAAGTCAACCGTCTAGCGGAGTCCTCCTCCGACAAAGACAGGGAAGGCGACCGGTGATGCCGCTTCCTAGAATGCCTCGACGAGGCAGAGGAATGGCGGGAACCACTCCTAGACCGAGACCCCCTGGACTTTCGCTGACGCGGAGAGTTGCCCCTCGAGTCATCTGTCGAAAGCCCAGTGGACTTCGACTTATGGGGTTTAGACACCCTACCTACCTTCAATTTCTTCTTCCGTTCCCGCAAGGCCTTAGACGTCAGGGACTGACACTCCTCGCAGTCGTCCGTGGCATGGCTTTCGCCGAGGCACTAAAGGCAGATGTCGTGCGGGTCCATGATGGACATCGACCCGCAGTCCCGACACTTTTCAAAGCCCGGCTTTGGGGTAGCAGAAGAAGACAAAGACATATTTGCACAGAAGAATCGAGCGTGCCGAGATTCCGAATCAACCACGTTGCGGAAAAAATGGAACTGAGGCTATGGGCGCCGTGCATCCTTTATATAACATCCGGTGACGTCGACCCTTGACGGAGGCCCTCGAGGAAAAACGTATCAACGTCATCAATCCAGGACACCCTCTGCCGAACATTTTCAGCTGTGGTTATTACCTGTCATAGATGTGGAATACGTCAGAGGACACAATCCCCTCGAAAAGATGTCCTCGGACCAGAGCACCCCAGGAAAGGATTCCCACCTACGGAAACCCAGGTTTTCAGATGCAGAGCTAACCGCATTAGTGGACACTGTACTGCAACATGTAGATGAACTGTTTGGGGCCAGGCAGCGGAAGTCAAGCAGCCAAAGGAAAACCGCCATATATGGGAAGCAATGGTGGCCGGTGTGATGGCTGTTGGGACCCTCCCCCACACAAGAAAGGACTGTTGCAAGAGGTGGGACGACCTCAAAGCATAGGTTGGCAGTGCCATAGCAAAGCACAGGAGGGAGTGTAAAGCCACTGGTGGTGGCACTGTGGATCCCCTGCGACTGATGTCATAGGAGAAGCCTCATGGGAGGGAATCAAGGGCATTGGAGGTGCTGAGCCTGGAGCAGGGATCCACAGAGATGTCAGTAAGTACAAGTACATGTGGATGCTCCCCACTGCATACATTCACCAGCATAGCGCAGAGCAAGGGACATGGCAAGTGGCCTGATCAATGCCATGTCACGCAGCGCACACCCGTCAATTCCAGTGGTCCCCTGAAACAGTCCACATGCAATACCACCCATGTGAGACAGATGATACCGACAACACTGGGACACCTACATCATGGAGTGGGTTGAATGCATGACTGACAACATGTATTGCAAAGTGGTAACAACCTATCTCAATTCCCAAACAGGTACCCTCTTTACAGACAGAAATGAGGCAGGACCCTCACCCACAGCCACAAAAACACTTCCCACACCTGCGCAGGCCAAACACACTACAGACCAGAGAAGGCAGCATGGCAGTGCTGTGGCCCCAGCCACTGGCCGTAACTCCTGCAGCTGCCCCCACCGGCCATAACTCCTGCAGCTGCCCAGCCATCCCCACCAACTGCAGCCGCCCAACCATCACCACCAACTGCAGCCGCTCAGCCACTACCACCAACTGTAGCTGTCCAGCAACCACCACTATCACTGCCATCACTGGCGGAAGGCAACCTGCGGGCAATGTGGTCATGCCTGGATAAGATCGAGCACCAGCAGGCAGACATTCACACCACGGCCTGGACATTAGAGCACCCCGCCGTACGATGTAGACATTGGAAGCAAGCCTTCCACAAGCCAAATGTACACTCAATTGCCACCCGGGCCTGGATGTTGGCACGATTGTATGCCACCTCCTGCTGTGTCTGGGAATTCCTCAGAGGAGTTATCAACCATGGGAGCTGTGGATATCCGGAGTCACCTGCAACAGGGACAGACATATACAGCTCTACAAACAAATACATTAACGGCTTACTTGCCTAAAGTGCCGTTGATTGCGAAAATAGATGAGTAGGAAGCAACACAAGAAATAGTTGCTGAGTTGAACTTATTGTTAGAATGCTTAGGTTCTAAACTGATTGAATCTATTATTCTTAGCCATGAACACTCCACTCCTACTCCTGCAGTAGTTGATGTGGGGGCTGAGGTATCCCTAGAATATAAGGCCTATGTAAGTATACTGAGACCCCAAAAGACATGGCTATTAGTGCCTGTGCCCACGACAAATTAGTAGTAGATCTTTCTGAAGGTGGCTCCTTATCTACACTACCGTTATGATGCTGCTATGGTCCATAATTCGGTTTTGGGCGGAGCAACCAGTAATTCTGGGCTTAATCTAGATATTACCTCTGACCCGCCTGAGGTTGAATATATGGGTGACTTTATGAACACTTCAGGTTTTGTCGACCCTTCAAGTATTTATCCCCAGATTTTATATGATAAAAGCTCCACCCCAACTCCAACTTGTGACAACAATCAGGTGGTTAATGATTATATACGTGTTGGGGACCATATAGATATGGAGATATCTGCCCTCTTGAACAAATCTACGGAGGCTTTAATAGACATTCTAGAACAACCAGATACAAATCACATGAGTATGACCAGCATGTCATCAAATGACATGTTCTTAGCTTTTGAATGTTTACTAACCACTCTAAAAGCGAAGTGTGAGAAAATGGAAAACAAAATAGATCTGAAATCCATTCTTCTACACAAAAGCATTAATAGAGCTTTTAAATCTGTTAAAGATCAAAGTAGTAATACTATTTTATCTGGATACTATCTTATTACACCCTTGCCTACTCTTGTGGCCCCAATCTTTCAGAGCTCTAATGCTACTAGTTCTACATTTGGGCTGCCTTTTTCATCAAAACGAGTAGCGGCCAAAAAGAAAGTCAAACCTGTCTCTCACGCCTTCATGTATGCAAGGAGAACCAAGATTAGAAAAAATGCATGCATAGTACTCGATCAAAGTGTATTATCAATATTGCCTGATAATGATTCTTCTAACAATATGAACTCTACGTCTGCTTTGGAAATTGTCCAGTCCTTGCCTGCTGCCACTGCTCCTGCCCCTGTGGACCATGTGGCTGCGCGATTACCACCAGAACTTCTGTAAGCGCTGGCTCTCATTGTTATAGTTTGCAAAATATCCCTAAGGCGGCAACACATTTACAAGAAAGCAGTATCCCTATGATTCCAGAAAAGGCTGTGCAAACCAGATTATTAGATCATTAAGCTGTTTCGGCCCATCTACCTTCTGTTTCTACTGATAGTACTTCTTCTACTACATCCACGGCTTTTACTATTAAAGCACTACAACTTCAACTTGTTTTGGCGAGGATCGTAACCCTCCTTTGAATAGAGCTAGGGTACTCAATATATTTCATGCATTGGCTGCACTTTGTGTGATTGTATCGGACGACATCAAAATTGTCAACCAGATAGAACACATTTCTTCTAGCATATCGAACATATGGTTTTCTTCTGATACCACGCTTGATTATGTAATGAAATATGAGATGGAGCTCTATAGGTTGGGTTTTAAATGCAATATTGTCTATATACCTTCAGGTAAACATAGTGTGTCTGTGACTGGAACCAATACACAAAATCATATAAAGGTTGCCACCCACCCAAGACCATCTAGATGTGCCTCAGGTATCAATGAGAATATGGTACACTCTAAGACGGTAGGCTATATGACATCTACTAACGACATACCATCTGATTCTGTGATTCCGTCCATGGGACAAAGTGTGGCATAGGCTGGTGATCCTGAGAATGGTGGCAGATTGGATTTGGATCCCAGTGATGACTATTGGCAATGTTTGCCTGCTGCTTTTAAGTCTCACTTTTGTTCATCGTGGCGATGATGGTAATATTTTATGCTCATGGAATAAGCAGGGTCTTGCTCATTTGTTTGAAGATGATGGTTTATGGTCGATAATTTGTTTGTTATTTTAGCCCATCAGGAAACGTGACTTACAAAGAGTATCGACTGTAATGGCCGTAATATGATTAAAAAACAGCCACTAAAGGGTTATTGGCCTGTCCTAAAGGTGGCCTCCTAGTGTTGGTGTGACACCCATGGCAGATCTCTGAGTTAGCTGGTTCCACTGATGTAGTATTAGGGGTCAAAATATGTTATGCTGAGTTAAATTTTATTCTGATTAATGTATATGATCCCCAAATTGCATTGCATCTAAGAAGAATGTGAGCAGTGTAAAATGTATTCTCGATGCTAATGGGAATCAAGTGCCATTCTTTGAAGTGGGTGATTTCAATGCTGATATCGATATTAACGATAGCCCCATAATGACGTTGACGACTTCTTCACCCATCAGTCAGAGAGCTGTTAAACCCCAAGCATATATATGGAGCATGGTCTATGTGAAAGTGACTCAACCCATGCTTATACTCGTATTTGTGGGAGGAGCACTTCCACGATAGATTATGTTTTTGTTAATCAACTTGTACTAACTATGGTGGATGACATGGCGATCTTGCCTAGAGAGGAAAGTGACTATTAACAATGTTTTCAGTGGTAACCACTTCTCACTCAGCTATAGCTGAATATTTCTCTTTACTGGCTTTCTGCATTATTGAACACAGTAAGAAACCAAGGCGATATAAAAGACCATTTGAGTGTTGTAGTAAATCTATAACTAAAAGAATAGATTTTGATCCTGTTATATCAGCTGCAAAAAAACAACTGAGAGCTGATATTAAGGTCTGTTTTTATACGGCTGCAGCTAGCATTAGACATGATAAAGTTAATGAGGAAATCAAAGGTGCAAAAAAAACCTATTATATTTGGTTTAAAGAACATAACGCTACCCAGGAAAAGAAAAGTTGGTGTTAGGGAGAATTCTCCAGAATGGCTAATTTCCCTTAGTTACTGAGGTCCTCAGCAGCTTTACTTGATTTCTAGGATTTATCTTTTTCACCTGGTAAGAGTGTGAGCCTTTTTTCTCACTCTTACATGTGCTTTGCTGTGTGTGTTTAACATTTTTTGTGTTCATAGACTGTGGAGCCGCACCTACTCCATAAGCATCATCTTTTTACTGGTTGTTACACAGCACCTTCATTGCAGTGACACAAGGTTGTCTTTTTGACTTCCCAACTCCGACTCCATTTTCTGGGACTGACTACTGTCTCCCAGAACATGTAAAGTTGACATTGACTTTATTAGTCTCTTTTAAAACTCACAGACCAAGTCTAAACTATCTTAAATAGAGTTCTGGAAAGGGTTAATACTTATCCCTTTTTGTCTGTTTCTCTTGGAGCAAAGTTTCGCTCCCTTTTCATTAAGACTTGGCTGGTGGCAGTGGTAACTACCCTATTTTTCCTACCGCGGTTATCTTATATAACCCTGGTATTGTTTTAGGCTATCTTGGTAGCCCCGAACTTAAACCCGCTAGACCATATATGTTTTTATACGGTTCCGGCTGGGTTTATTCACCATTTCTTTTTGTAAAAGTATTTCTCGTGTTTTTCTCTGTGCACGCCAAACCAGGTTTGATTCCTTTGTTCACCGTTCTTTCGCGGGCTTCTACACAGAAGCCCTCCTTAGGTGCCTGTATGTCTTGGGGGACAGGATGTGAGGGAGGGGTTTAGGACTCCCTGCACAGGGTCTCCTTGGAGACCCATGTCACACTCTGATCTAATGATTGTGGTGACTGTCCTGGCGGGACAGCCACCCCTGTTGTGTGATTGACAGCCAGGCTGTGTGAATGGGGGAAAACTGCATAAAAAGCAGGTCTCTGGGGCTGGAAAGGCAGAGTCGCCACCGGAACGAAAGAACCGAAGAGGAGCTGACAGAAGAGGACCCCTACAACGACTGAACTGCCCGGTGAAGCCCTGCTGCAGGTTCGATTCTTCATACTCTAACGACAGGGAAGATCTTCAAGCAATCTTCTCCCCTTGAGCTGATGGGAATAACCAGTTCACCAAACTGCTCGCCAGGTCTCCCTTCTCGGGTCGAATTTGCTGTACAGAGCTACAGTGAACCTGATAGCCAGGAGGAACAGACCCTGCTTGCGTTTAAAGGAGCGCACCTTTTATTCATTGCTTTGCTCTGCTGCTGATTTCTTCCCTGGGCAGTGCAGGACCCTCCAGTCTTCCTACTTCGTGTCAGTCCGACAGTCACTTCAGGAACCATGAGCCTGCAGAACCTGCCAGGAACGTCCGCCTCAGCTACAGCCGTCTTCTCCATTTAAGGTACTGTTCAAATCCGGTTGCCTGTTTCGTTCAGCCGTGGTGAAAGTGTGTGAAACCTTTTGCCAATCCGAGGGCTTGTCCTTCTCCCTTCTTTAAACTAACTTTTCTGTTGACCAACTTCGTTTCGAACTCATGGCAAAGACTTAACTGCGAACTACCCTGAACTGTGTGATCTTGAGCAAAGACTTTGGTCCATTGACTTTGGGCCAGGCCCCTTGAATTTGGATTTCCTCACTGTAGTTCCTTTTTTTAGATTGCCCTGCTTACTTACTTGTTGGTGCTGCTCAATTCATGTCTAACTTTGTCTTTCCCTCCCTTTTAAATTGCTGGATTGCCATTTTGCTCACACTTCATTTTGAGCCTAACTTGTCCAGAACCTATAGGGTGTGGTGTAGTGTATTAAGAGTGTGATTTTTCAACTGCTTTACTTCAGTGAAATGTTTTACAACTGATGTGTAAATAAATGTATATTATTTTACTCAGAAACCTTGAGTCAGTGTTTGTTTGAATCATAGTAATTGCTGTCCTTTGTGTAACTATTGATACTGCTCACTTATTCTTGAGATAAGTCTGGCTGCTCAGCCATGACTACAACTTTACTGTGTAGAACAGGCTTGTACCAAAGGTGAATTTGTACTGTCACTTGTAGTCCTAATTGTGTGTGGTGTTCCCAAAGGGTACTGCGTATAATTCTGCCTAATACTGGTGTACAGTGGTGAGGATCAAGTAGAGTGCTGCTATTACCTTGGACCAACTAACCACACGGCTAAACATCACTAAAAAGCAATATTAATCATGTCTGATATGGAAAGCTACAGTCAGGAGACCCTCCTTAGTTACACTGTGGATTATCTGAAAAATCTGTGCAGAGAAAGGATTCTCTCTGCCAAAGGCAAAAAGTCTGAATTGATTGAAAAGTGGTTAGAGACACAAAGTCTGGAGGGTGGGTCTGAAATACCTAACCCCTCAGCAAATGTGGAAAATATTGAGGATGATAATGTGTCTATTATTGATGAGTTAGAAGAGGCAGAGGTGTCTCATAATGTAGGTCTCACTGCTCCCTTACCTGCTCAGCAACCTCAACCTTTGTCCACTGGGACCCCTAAAGGTCCTACACTCAGTCCTGAATTCACTGCTCTAGAAAAGATGAGGCTTGAATTGGAATTTAAACGTTTAAATGCTCAAACTGAACAAAAGCATCAAGAAGTTAAGCCCAGAGAAATGGAGATGAACCATGCTTTAGAAATGAAAAGGTTGTCTATTGAAAATGCTTCTCTCCCAGAGTCTTCTAGGTCTTCCAGGTCCTAAGAGACCCTGTATGCCTAAAGAAATTGTGGATATGTAAGAGGTTAAGCTTGATATTTCGGATTGGTTGGCAATGTTTGAATATAACCATGGGATTCAAGGTCTTACAGGTAATCAGTTGCTTCCCTGGCTCTTCTCTAGGCTACCCACTGTTGCATCTGATGTTGTGATGGAGTTGCGGGAGGTGGATAGGATGGATTATGAGAGTGTGAAGCTAGCTTTAATTGCTAGATTTGGGAAGACCCCTTCCCAGTACTTTAAGAGGTTTAGGACCCTCAAAAAGCATGATGGTACCCCTTGGGCTACCTGGGTATGTGAATGTTTGAAAAACTTAGATAGTTGGGTTAAGGGTTACAGAGTAAACACTTATGAAGGTATGAGAAATCTTGTTATGTTGGAGTCAATTTATGATGCCTGCTCTCCTGAGCTCAGACAGCACTTGGCAGATTGAAAGGCGATAGATCCCATGAAGTTAGCTAAGGCTGCTGACTTGTGGGTTGCCAACAGGGCTACTCACAAGGATTCTGGGGCAACTCCGAAGAAGGATGAGGGAAAGCAGCCAAAGAAAGATAACAAGGATAATTCTAATACCTCCAATCCAAAAGAGGGCCACAAACAGCAAAACAAGGGTAAACCACAAGGGAAACCGAATCAGGCTAGTGCATCATCTGGACCCAAATCAGATGGAGGTCAGAACAAACCCCATTGGGAAATGTTATGTCTGTGGGTCAACTGACCATGTGAAAGGGGATCCTAGGTGTAAGGGTAAACCTTCAGGGGTCCACACTGTCTCCTTAGCCTTCTCCCCAGAGGAAGAAGTACCTATAGCAAGTGGAAACTTACACCTACTGGCCGACGAACCCATGAGAGTCTCAGCTAGTGTTTCTTTAGTGTCCCTGGGCTTGTGGGAACAACAGAATTTAGATGTCTATAATTCCATCCCAGATAATATTAAAGAGTATTATAAAGGTAGTGTTCTTGTGAATGGCCAGGAGACTGCTGCCATCAGATACACTGGAGCCAGAATAACTGTGGTGAATGAATCATGTATCAAGGTGGAGGATGTTGCTAAGGCACCCAAACGCCTCACCAAGTTAGCTGGAGGCCCTGTGCAAATGCTTCCCCAGTTACAAGGTCTCATTCAATGTAATGATATGACTGTCAAGATACCTGTTAGTGTGCAGAGTGAAGTGCCTGGGAGAGTCCTGTTGGATAATGACCTGAAAACTCTTGGAGTTGTGTCAAGCACCCCCATGCATCACAGTAAAAGGAAACAGGAGCTCACTAGGCCTGCAAGGCAGAGGACCTTAAGAGGCTCTCCAGAGGAGCGGATAGAGGAAACTATCACTCCCACTCCACAGGAGTTGCTCACTGCTATTTCTGGAAAGAAAGAGGCAAAGGGGAAATCCAAGACCTCAAGGAAAAAGTCAGACAGCACCCCTGTGCTACCAACAAGGACATCTTCAAGGTTGTCCAAAGTCACACATGTGACCCCCCACCTGATGAGGCAGAGTGTGAGGTGCCAACATTTGTGGTTGATCCAGTTTCTGAGGAATCAGATCTGGAGGAAGACACTGTTTTGGTTGGAGATCTTGACCCTGTTTACCATCCTGAGCTGCCGCCTTTACTGGCAGAAGGTAGACCCAACAGGGCAGACTTCAGCAGAGGACAAAGAGAGTGTCCTACTCTCGAAGGTCTTCGACAACAGGCTGCTAACCAACTTGATGGGCAAGAAGTTGGAAAGCATAGGTTAAGCTGGGAAGATGGCCTCTTCTACAGTAAACCGACTGAGTCTATCCCTGGGGACTGCAAAAGAATTGTAGTGCCCCTTGCCAACAGATTCCAGTTCCTACAGTTGGCCCATGAGATACCTTTGGCTGGTCATTTGAGTTTCAAAAAGATCAAGGAAAGGCTCTCCTTATATTTCTACTGGCCTAAGATGGGTTCAGAAGTTGACAAATTCTGTAAGAGCTGTCACCCTTGCCAAACCTCTGGCAAGAGTGGAGCCAAGAATGTGGCATCCCTGGTGCCTCTCCCAGTAGTGGGAGTTCCTTTGAAAGGGTGGGCATCGACATTGTTGGTCCCCTTGACCCTCCCACATCTTCAGGGAAAAGGTTTATCCTGGTTGTAGTAGACCATGCTACAAGATACCCAGAAGCAATACCTATGAGGACTGTTACGGCTCAGGTTGTGGCTAAGGCTCTACTTGGTATTTTTACCAGAGTAGGATTTCCTAAGGAAGTGATATTCGACAGGGGATCCAATTTCATGTCCCACTACATACAAGCCATGTGGAAAAACTGTGGTGTCACTTACAAGTTCTCTACAGCCTACCATCCACAGACAAATGGACTGCTAGAGAGGTTTAATCGAACTATGAAGAGCATGATAGGTGCTTTAGAGGAACCCCTTAAAAGAAAGTGGGACCTTCTATTGCCATTCCTTCTCTTTGCTTATAGAGAAGTCCCACAGGAGGGAGTTGGTTACACTCCCTTTGAACTTCTTTATGGCCATCCAGTCAGAGGCCATTAGCCCTGATTAAGGAGGGGTGGAGAGTGCTCCTTCCCCCCAAGCCAGTCAGAGTGACTGACTATGTATTAGGTCGCCGGAGGAGAATGTCACACATGATGGCAGAAGCTAGTGATAACTTAAAAAAGCAGGTCAGGCTCTGGTCAAACATTGGCATGTCCAGAAGCCCAGCATAAGCAGAGGGCCTTGCAGGACAAATGGATAGGACCCTTCAAGGTTGTGGGCAAACGTGGAGAGGTGAACTATCTGGTGCACTTAGGCAGACCTAAGGAGGCTCCAGAGTCTTTCACACCAACCGTTTGAAGGCATATGTCTCAAGACCAGAAGTCTTCTAGCTTTTTACTTCTAGCTTTAGCTCAAGATGAGGAGGAGAGTGAACCTCTACCTGACCTCCTCAGGGGCCAACCTTTCGATGGGAAAATAGGAGTCCATCTCTCTTCTCAACTGACATCTGAACAACAGGAGGAGTGCAAAGTTCTGTTAAATCAGTTTGCCTCCCTGTTTTCACTTTAACCAGGCCTGACCCCTTGGGTTCAGCATGATATCCTCACTGGTGACTGTCTACCTGTGAAAAGCTCAGGTTACAGAATGTCAGAACATGTAAGATCCTACATCAAAGGAGAGGTCAACAAGATGCTTGATCGCAGGGTTGTAGAGCCCTCTACAAGTCCATGGTCTAGTCCAGTTGTTCTAGTACCAAATGCAGGATCCAAGGAGGGTATCAGGTAATACAATTGTGGCAAAAATGTCACCAGCAAAAAAAAACATGGCAAACATGCTCTGGTTTCGACCCTGTAAAGGTGTACCCCATTATACCATTTAAGGGGGGCAGAGGTTGCAGGGGTGTCACCCGCTCCCCTTAAATGGTATAATAAGTCTGGGAGTTGCGGGGGTGTCCCCCGCATCCTTTACAGGATTTTGGCGGCAAAAGCACAGCATTTTTGCCATGATATTTTGTATTCACTGCCATTTTTGCCACGATTTTAAGACATGGAATCCCAAGGAGTTGAGATTCTGTGTGGACTATAGAGCTCTAAATGCAGTCACAAAGACTGATGCCCATCCTTTGCCAAGGACAGATGAACTGGTGGATAGACTTGGTTCAGCCAAGTACCCCAGTACATTTGATCTGACGTTAGGCTATAGGCAAATAGCCCTGACAGACCATGTCAAGGAGAAAACTGCATTCTCAACCCCAGCAGGCCTCTACCAGTTTAAGGTTATGCCTTTCGGACTAAAGAATGCACCTGCTACATTCCAAAGGATGGTCAATCAAGCTCTGAATGGGATGGAGGACTTCTGCATGGCATACTTGGATGACATTGCAGTGTTCATCCCTACATGGAAAGAACATGTTGATCACTTAGGATATGTTTTGCAGGCTCTTGAGCAGGCCCATCTGACCATAAAGGCATGCAAATGTCAAATTGGTCAGAGCAAAGTGGCCTACCTTGGTCATGAGGTAGGAGGAGGTGAAATAAGGCCATTGCCTAGCAAAGTACAAGCTGTACAAAACAGGGCCACCCCTACTACTCAAACCCAAGTGAGAGCTTTCATAGGTCTCACTGGGTACTACAGGAATTACATAGAGAACTATGGGACCATAGCTTCTCCCTTGAATGTGATCTCCTCTCCAAAATTCCCAAAAAAGGTTAGATGGAATGAGGAGTGCCCTCAAGACTTTTAAAATCTGAAGAAAGCCCTTTGTCAAGCTCCAGTCCTAAGAGCTCCTGATTATCACCAACCCTTCATTGTGCAGACAGATGCCTCGGATAAATGTGTAGGTGCAGTCCTTAGTCAACTGGATGAGAAAGGTAGGGAGCACCCCATTTGCTTCATCAGTAGGCAACTGAAGGAACCAGAAACAAGGTGGCAACCATAGAGCATGAATGTTTTGCCATTGTGTGGTCTTTGAAGAAGTTTAGACCATACTTGTATGGATCTACTTTTGTGATTCAAACTGACCACCAACCCTTGAGATGGTTAATGCAAATGAAAGGGGAGAACCCAAAACTTCTGAGATGGTCAATCTGCCTGCAAGGGTTTGATTTCACCATTGAGCACAGAGCAGGATATCACCACCAAAATGCTGATGGTCTCTCTAGGATGTTTTTAAATGACTAGAGGTAGAGATTCATCCAGAAGTGGATTAAATCCTCCTGTCCCTTAGTCTGGGGGTTAAGGGGGGCAAGTGTTAGGGAGAATTCTCCAGAATGGCTAATTTCCCTTACCTACTGAGTCCCTCAGCAGTTTTGCTGGATTTCTAGGATTTATTTTTTTCACCTGGTAAGAGTGTGGGCCTTTTTTCTCACTCTTCCATGTTTTTTGCTGTGTGTGATTAACATGTTTTGTGTTCATTGACTGTGGAGCCTCACCTACTCCCATAGGCATCATCTTTTTACTGTGTGTTACACAGCAACTTCAGTGCAGTGACACAAGGTTGTCTTTTTGACTTCCCAACTCCGACTCCATTTTCTGGGACTGACTACTGTCTCCCAGAACATGTAAAGTTGCAATTGACTTTATTAGTCTCTTTTAAAACTCACAGACCCAGTACAAACTATCTTAAATAGAGTTCTGGAAAGGGTTAATCCCTTTTTGTCTGTTTCTCTTGGAGCATTGTTTTGCTACCTTTTCATTAAGACTTGGCTAGTGGCAGTGGTAACTACCCTATTTTTCCTACCGCGGTTATTTTAAATAGCCTTGGTATTGTTTTAGGCTATCTTATTAGCCTCGAACTTAAACCCGCTGGACCATATACGTTTTTATAAGGTTCCGGCTGGGTTTATTCGCCATTTCTTTTTGTAAAAGTCTTTCTCGTGTTTTACTCTGCGCGCCAAACCAGGGTTGATTCCTTTGTTCACTGACCTTTGGCGGGCTTCTGCACAGAAGCCCTCCTTAGGCGCTTGAATGTCTTGGTGGGACAGGATGTGAGGGAGGGGTTTAGGACTCCCTGCACAGGGTCTCCTTGGAGACCCATGTCGCACTCTGATCTGATTGGTTGTGGTGACTGTCCCGGCGGGACAGCCACCCTGCTGTGTGATTGACAGCCAGGCTGTGTGAATGGGGGAAAACTGCATAAAAAGCAGGTCTCTGGGGCTGGAAAGGCAGAGTCGCCACCGGAACGAAAGAATCAAGGAGCTGACAGAAGAGGACCCCTACAACGACTGAACCGCCCGGTGAAGCCCTGCTGCAGGTCCGAATCTTCATACTCCAACGACAGGGAAGATCTTCAAGGAATCTTCTCCCCTTGTGCTGGTAGGAACAACCAGTTTACCAAACTGCTCGCCAGGTCTCCCTTCTCTGGTCGAATTTGCTGTACAGAGCTACAGTGAGCCGGATAGCCAGAAGGAACGGACCCTGCTTGCGTTTTAAGGAGCGCACCTTTTATTCGTTGCTTTGCTCTGCTGCTGGTTTCTTCGCTGAGCAGTGCAGGACCCTCCAGTCTTCCTACTTCGTGTCAGTCCGACAGTCGCTTCAGGAACCATGAGCCTGCAGGACCTGCCAGGAAAGTCCGCCTCAGCTACAGCCTTCTTCTCCATTTAAGGTACTGTTCAAATGCGGTTGTCCGTTTTGTTCAGTCGCGGTGAAAGTGTGTGAAACCTTTTACCAATCCGAGGGCTTGTCCTTCGCACTTCTTTAAACTAACTTTTCTGCCGACCAACTTCGTCTCGAACTCTTGGCAAAGACTTAACTGCGAACTACCCTGAACTGTGTGATCTTGAGCAAAGACTTTGGTCCATTGACTTTGGGCCATGCCCCTTGAATTTGATGTCCTCACTGTAGTTCCTTTTTCTAGATTACCCTGCTTACTTACTTGTTGGTGCTGCTCAACTCTTGTCTAACTTTGTCTTTCCCTCCCTTTTAAATTGCTGGAGTGCCATTTTGCTCACACTTCATTTTGAGCCTAACCTGTCCAGAATCTATTGGGTGTGGTGTAGTGTATTAAGAGTGTGATTTTTCAACTGCTTTCTTGTGTGAAATGTTTTACAACTGATGTGTAAATAAATGTGTATTCTTTTACTCAGAAACCTTGAGTCAGTGTTTGTTTGAATCATAGTACTGCTGTCCTTTGTGTAACTATTGATACTGCTCACTTACTCTTGAGATAAGTCTGGCTGCTCAGCCATCGCTACCACTTTACTGTGTAGTACAGGCTTACCAAAGGTGAATTTTTACTGTCACTTGTAGTCCTAATTGTGTGTGGTGTTTCCAAAGGGTACTGCATATAATTCTGCCTAACAGTTGGTTGATGTTAGCTGATCACGCCAAATCTAATGATAAAATTAAAATTTGGAAAGTGATGAGACAGTGCTCTAAATGGGAATTCCCTATTATTGGTGTAGCTGAATCTGCTTGGGTAGAAGATATTCAATCAACTCTCGGATCTGCGCTGCCTGAGGATGTACAAGTGGACTCTGTAAAGCTTCCATCCTCAACACCATTATGATTATTGAGCACTTGAATCAGTCTTGTGCTGCTGGCCCCGATGGCTTATGTAATGGTCTTCTGAAAATGTCACCTGAGCTATAGCACATGCCCTTCATTTACTATTCTCTGACATTGGTAGAACTGACATATTACCCACTGTAAAGACTGGAGGGTGGGCTGTACTTCTGCTCTCTATATGGTAGAGGAGAGGCACAGAGGACCCCAGCCAAGATTCTCTTTTACGGTAGAAATGGACGAGCAATCAAGGCCTAGCTTCTCAGGAGGTGATGCAGGCTGGCTCTTTAGTACAGTGTAGTCCCCAAGCCCCCACAAATGAATGTCCACACACTGTATTTGTTGAAACACAGTTTTTATATAATTTAGTTCAAGGTTATGTACACAATCACAATAACTCACTTTGTGCTCAGCAAATCTACAATGGCAAATATATACAGTTCTATGTGGTACCACACTTATTATTAGATTCCATTAAAGTGCATCAACTGTACTCCGGTTAAATAACACACAAATCAATTAATAAAGGTAACCAACAACAGACATAGGAGGAAAGCAGTTGGTTTAGAACAATTGGCAGAATACTGACCCCTACCAACTTGACACAGTTCTGTGTGGAGATTCCGCCCCACCTGGGCAACCTGTAAAGTAAAGATATATCACAAGCACAGTCCATATTTTGTTCTATAAGTCTTATTTCCTTCTATAATGTTTCTACCACCCCAAAGTACCTGGAATAGCAGAGTTCCTCGAGGAGGCGTTGAGGGATCCTGTTTGAGTGACTCCCTTTAAAGCAGGAGCCACGGATCGTCGATGGGCCTCGAAGAAAATGGACTCGGTGTCGAAAATCCTCGATAGAAGTTCGGCATCGTCGAGGCAGTAGCTTCGATCCTGATGGTGCTCGTCAACGACGAGTCGAAGACGTCTTAAAGGATGAGGCGTATTGGGCAACTCGATGTCGATAGGTCAGGACCGCAAACAGTTTGTGAAGCACTGTGGCCCAGCAAGGGCGTCGAGTTGTCCGGCGTCTCTACGGTCTCTGGGTGGCGGGAAACCCACTGGCGGATGCTCCTCGGCGCGTTGACGGCCTGGCCTTCTCCGGCCGGATAAGGCGGGTGGCGGTACGGACGAGCGCATCCGTGAATCAAAAGTCTTAGGCAAAGGAGTGTGCAGCTCAGGTCGTCGGTGGCATGGCGTCAATCGGTCCCCGCTTCTGGGCAACACAGCTTCGACGGGCCTCCAGCGGTTATGGCGTTACTCCGAACCCTGGTTGACGGCAGTGGACGGAATGTCCGGTGCTTATCTTCGTTCTCCTCGGCGGTCCCAGTCGCCGGTCGGCAGCCTATCGAGGGTCTGACTTCCAGAGAGCTTTGGCGAAGGTTAGCGGTGCTCAATGGTCCCTCGGAACACGGGAAGAGGGTGCCTAACCAGGTCCTCTCTTGGATCAGTCTCGACAGCTTTCGGCTTTCCGATTTCGGAGAAGGGAGACAGCAGTCAACCTTCTTCTTCAGGCTCGGCTTCGAGATTAAGTGTCAGTTTCAACTTCAGCTTCTGAACCATTTCTAGCAGTGAGAGGCCCCAGATATACTGGTTGATCTCCCATTCATTCTGCTGGGTCACACTCATGCAACCAATCACTCATAAGGGCATTCAGCAGTCAGTCAGCCAATCAGGCAAACAGTGCATTCAGCCCATTCCCCTCCGTCTCAGACACTCACAACAAGGAATGTGTATTGGGACAAGTACCCAGCCATTCAGCACTACACACTGCATTCATACCAGTTTCGGGCAGGGCTGTCTCAGTCATTGTGTCAAACACCAGAAACCAGACATCCACAACAAGAAGTGCATATTGATCACACACTCCATTCACCCAGGTCCCACCCACAGGGTGTACTCACAACATACAGTCACTTGGAAGGCTCCAGCCAGTCTGGCCTGGACTTTACAACAACACCATACATGGAACTTCCACCCAACAGCCAGTTAGGGGGAAGGGACAGAGTCAGGGCTTCCCAGGACTTTGGGAAAACAAGGTAACAGGCAATAGAAAGCAAGAGGCCACAGGGGCCATCTTGTTTCCTATCAGGAATCAACATATTCCAATGGCAGGGCCTGGGTATCCCAAAATGGAGGATACTCCGAGCACCTGTCAAATTCAGCATGGAGCTGCCACTATCCCATATCCTGCTCTGTGGGCCACACACAGATGCCCAAAAACATACACTAGGAGCACAGAGTTGTACCCCCACCCATGGGTGCCATAAGGGTATCCCATGGGTCTGTACACCAAACCAAAAAACAAGAAGTGCTGCACTGCCAGGAGTCCCACATGGACTCCTGGACAGAAAACAATACAGAAAACAAATGAAAAAGGACTATAGGACAAGGACAGGGAGGCCCTGTCCCTCCAATGCATTTCCAGCATCACACCCACTACGTGGCATGAAAGCCATATTTTCCCTATTTATAAAAAAAAAGCCCACGGAACTCTCCTGCCAACTATCGCATACTCGCAATGCTTGACATACCGTCCAAGATATTTGCAAGAGTATTATTGGCTGAATTGTCTGAGTGGCTAGATGCTAATCATATTTTGAGCCCTGTACGAAGTTGGGTAACTGGCAGAATGATATCTTGTAATGATATCTTGTATAATACATGGATGACTGGACTGGTCTGTTATGCCTACCTCTGTGCATGCCATTAAACATAATCTGAAGTTGAAGTTGGGCAGCTAAAGTTACGAAAACCTCATTGTGCAGTTAGCCTCAAAATCCAATAGTGGTCCCTTCATCACTTATCGACAAGCTCGCACTGGTTGCCCATCAATTGTGGCATTTCCAAGTATTGTGATAAGATAATGGCCCTCATTACGAGTTTGCTGGTCCGGAAACAATGGTGCTTACCGGCACCGTTGTTTCAGGACCGGCAAACTACAAGTTCTGGGGGTGGGTGTCGTTCCGCCCGCCAGGTCAGACCTGGCGGGTGCAACGGCACCCGCCAGCAGACTTTGATGGAAGCACCGCCACTGTTGCGCACAGTGCCGGTGCTTCCGTCCTCCCCAATCCCATGGAGTCCTATGGGACTCCACGGAAATGGGGATTAACAGAATTGCCAGCGCGGATTTACCGGCCATCGGGCTGTAATGCCCGGTTCATCCGGCAATTGCGGTGCTGGTAAATCACTACGGGTCTGGCGGCAGCCTGCTGGTTTTACCGGCACTGCTACCGCCGGACTCGTAATGAGCTCCACTATCTTCTTTTCTTTAAAAATTTAACATCTGTGATGCTCTAGAGGTCAAAGGCTGCCACCTGGGAAATCCTCCCGCCGATCGCAAGTGCAGACTGTGTGGAGACGCGTTATTGAAACATTGGACCATATTTTAATAACCTGTGAAAGTCTAAGTATATTAAGGTGCAAATACATGAAAATTTACAATAATCAATTTGACTGCACTGAGTCGGCGAGTCTATGGTCTCGATTTATGGTGGGAAACAACATTAATGTTATTTACTATTTGGTATAATTTTATTTGGAGATGTAAAGAAATATTATGGATCATCTGAATTTTGGAAGTGATAACCGGTTCTTAAACTCGGTTTTAATGTATTTTATTATGGATATGTTGGACGTTCATGGATGTTTTAAATGATCTAATGTTTTATATTGTCGTGCATGTAATTCATGTATCCATGTATTAACTTGTGCATTCTTTTTATCTATTTAAACCTTATGACGTTTTAGGTTGTATATACAAAGCTTAACCACTATATGTATATTAAATCCAAATAAACAAAATAAAAGAACTCAAACCCAGCAAAATCATAGGGGCAGAGAAAGGTTGGTCATCAACATCCAATAAAAAGTAATAATGACCACATAGTAGCGGTGGTCAACAAACACATTAAAACCATCCAAAACATACCGTATGAAATGTACGTCTAAACCCCAACAACACCAAAACTAAATGAAATCACAAATGGTGAACAAGGCATGCCTATTCTGGACATTACCCATGCCACACACATCACCTGAGCTCCCTGAGCAATGTGTGTGTGCTTGTTTTGGCAAAGCAACTCCCAAAATAACTGAGGTAATTAGCAAACCCCCAAAGAACACCAAAAAACACCTAGACTCCAACTATCATGTAAGAACTTCAACTCCAAGAAGATGACTTAACTTCACACTGGCAGAAGGCCATCCCAAACCAGGGGCATCTAACAAGCTGCGATGCAGGACGCGTCCTCCCCACGTCATTCCATGTAGAAAGTGTCCTTCCCACATCTTTCCAAACTCCTCACTCTGATGTCCACTATAAGAGGTCATTCTTGGCAGCGACAAGTATCTTCTGAATGTTATAGCTCACACCCACTTGCTATAACAGTTTTCACCACGTACTGCTAAACCCTCTCCACAGAACAGTACACTCACTCCTAAAACGGTGAAGACTTTCTCCTAAATTAGTCCTCCACACAACTCGCATACTGTAGATACATATATCCTCGCCAGCACACTCACTTCACATACCGAAAGACAGTTCTCCAGTAGCGGCATTATAACTGTAGAAACTCCTATAACATTGCTATCAAATTGTTTGCGTGCATACAGAAAGATCATAACAAAACTAAAGACCAAGCTGGAAGCAGCTTCACCCTGCAATTCCTCAAAGTGGTTAACACTAAAAACATGTCCATATTGCGCACCAATACCATACACCTTTAGCTACACACATAACTCCCTCTCAAAATAATGTTATTAAAAGCTAAAAGTCCATGCTGCAAGCAGCTTAACCTGTAATTCCACAAAGTGGGATAACAGTAAATCATTTCTGCATTTCACACCAATACCATACACCCAACCACCACAAATAGCAACTTCCTTTCAATATAATATGGTTGACAGCTAAACATCCATGCTGATTGCTTGTAGCTATACCACTGAAATTCCTCAAAAGGTGTTTATTCCCAAACATGTACAAGCATATAAATGTATGGACTGCAGGTAGTATGTCATCTCCTAACATCAACGGCCTTTCCACAAAATGCAATGTTGTTTCACCAGCACCATTTCCATGAGCAGTCATAAGGAAGACAACACATCTGACGAACAACAGCAAGGACTGCTGGCCAACAGAAATACTACCCTGAGCCCTCTCAGTGACATGCCCAGCTTGTGGGACAAATAATCCAAATAAATGCACAACTTCAAACACAATAATACAAATGGGGGCTGTAAAGTTAGACATCCAAAAAGAGGGGCAACTTTACAAGTGCGCGCCGTTGCTCACTCTAACACTGGCATCCTTACCGGCTAACTCTGTAGAGTACCATTACTCTCTGGTTATGTTCACACACACCAGATCACTCCAGTCTGCTGCATCGCGTTTGGAGAAGCTGTAAGTGACGTGGACACCATCGCACAAACCACACAGTCCTTTACTCTAGGCCGACTGCCCAGTTCAAAGCAAAAGCTGGTGTCGCACACTCAAAAGGAATGTGAATCCTTGTGGGAATCCATGTTCTAATAAATCACCAGATCCCACACCGGCATGTTAACGTCACCATTGGGACCATCGGCATGGCAAGGTGCGGAGCTCCCACCAACCAACCGCCGCAATGGCGAGTCATGCTCCACTGGGCTCCAGCCTTCCTGGGCTGTCATCTCTATATAACAAGCACCCAACCCACAAGCAGACACCCTGGAGGACGCGGTCAGTGCACTCAACCTGAGGTATGTGAAGAGAGCCTTCAAGTATATCTCCATTGTCATATTATACATGTGGGGCTTATGCCTATTGAACAAGCCTGCAGTAGTACGGGGCAAGGCAGCAGCACATCGACCTTCTCTCTTCTCACCGGAAAGGGATCTTTCCTTCCTGTGGTCTGACTGGGCTGTTTATGTGATCTCTCAAGGGTCTCCCTCTCACACATCCCTCCTTCACTGAGATGGCATCTTGCTTCTCCCACTGTGTTTCTCCCTGGGTGCAGTCACTGCACCTCTTCTCCCAGAGTGCTGCTACAATGCCTCTCTCTCTTTCCTTGTGCAGGGACCACCTCACCATGTGCAGGGACACCCTCTCAGCCTCTCTCTCTCTCTCTCTGTCTGTCTCTTTGCCATATGTGCAGGACCACACTCCATCCTCTTTCTCACCTTGTCCTTTTGTTTGCTTTTTTCCCTGGGTAGTAGGATTATCTTTTTGTGGTGACAGTGGGTCTTAAGGAGAGCCCACTAGTTCCCACCACTCAGGCTACATTTTCACCAACTGCCTAGGTTGGAATTCTAGGACAACCACAAACATTCTACGCAATCACATAACATTCTTTGATGACATCACAGCATTAATGCATGCATCCATGCAGGAAGGGAGACAAGATACAACATATGTTATGTCATGTGTTCTTGTATTTCGAACTGCTGCCACTTGCATGGTCTCTTGGCGCCCTAGCGGATCTGCAATTGAAGGAGGGTTGGGGTGGGTCTGTTAGTGGCATTAAGAGGGAGAAGATCAAGAGAGCTTTGGTGTGCTGTTTGCAGCAGTGTTAGCTCGGCTCTGCTGTCTTCATACGCCTGATGAGTATTTTTGATTGGGCACAGCGTTTCCTTGAGTACGGGTGTTTCTGTGTCTTTGTTTGGACCACCAGTTTCTTTCTTCAATTTGCTTCAGTCTGTGGTGGCAGCTAGTCCTGCTGATACTGGTAGTTCTGAAATCTGACTGACAGAATTGAAACAGTAAACTACTGAGTGATTGACAGTGGCACCATATCCATAAAAAGTAGCACCTGCAGAGGGACAGAGACTGTGGCCCTCCAAACTCCCTCACCACACATCTAGGGCAGGACTGGCTCTCGCAAAAACAATGGTAGTAGGCCTCCTGCCCCAGGCAGGGACGGGGTCCCTGTTTCCACCAACGCGGTGAAGCCCATGATACTGTCACACAAGACACAATGGTCTTACCTTTTGTGACAGGGTGGCCCCCCACAAAGAACCACGCCGACTCTGATGACAAGTCCAAGGGTGTTTATTTTTTATTTGAACATTCTCTATGGTTCTCAGGGCTTGTGATTGTTGGCGCTAGGGCTGTCCCTCTCTCACTCAGGAACGAGTGGTGTCCTGGGTATATGGATTAACTCTGCATTGAATGCACATGTTAAACCTATTGAAATGTGTTGTCCTGACCTGCAATGTCTACTTATTACTCTATATTCCAATACAAATTCTGGGACAAAAATCCTACCGGCAACCTTTATAATATACCATATGGTAGCAAAGGTATGGACATTTTGAATACATTGGAGGGGATATTGCTCAGCGGACGTCGGTAAGAGAGCTCAGCGGGTTAAGCGCTCACTGCTGCAATCTATGTGCGATCTGTAGGTCGCAGATTAGAATCACGGCAAGACCAACTTTGCCTTTCATCTTTCAGAGGTCAGAAAATGAGTACCAACTTCGGTTGGGCTTATTAATATATGCAAATAATGTCTATGTACAGTGCTTAGGTGGAAGTACTATATAAATAGCACATTTATTATCATTATTGGTGGAAGGTGAAAGAATGTGTAGTTGCAAACCCAGGATTGTATTGCTGGATGTTATGAGTCTCCAATTTGAATTTATGGCTCAAGTGGATGCACTTTGGGAGCTACTGGAGCAGACTGTTCCGTAAAAGAAAATAGTGTATAAATATTCCTTGCAATCGGCAGAGCTATTTTATAGATTAGGTTTGAGGGCATGTAATGGGCGTCTGATGCCAGATGTTCCCCCTTCCATGACATGACATGTGTAGCCACATCGATTATTTTATGGTGAACCTGGAATCATGGCACTTTGTAAAATTATTTGAAATCCATGTGAGAAGTTAGAGTGACCATAATCTGTTGTGTCTAACTCTTTTTACCAACTTCTCTACTAGTGGAGTCCCAGTTGTAACCCAGTTAATAATAGGCGCAGATTGAGATGTGATGAGCCAGTTACGGAGGTAATTTGGTACTGGCCTATCAACAAGCACTTACAGTGCTCGAAGCTGGAATGGCGATGGGGCCTGTGACTGATAATGATATACTTGATGCAGCTTCCCTAATTCCATCAATCTTTCTAGATTTTCTCACTAAACCATCTATTGTGGTTGAATGTTTGCAAATCCGCAGAGAGGGTTGGTTTGAGAGGGAATGTACGACAGCCAAGCTTAAATTAGTGGGAGCACTGAAAAATCGTGGTCATTCAAACCTACAAAAAAGAATATAAATCGAGTATAGCCAGAAGGAAAAAGGTGTACAGTAACAAACTTTGGGATTCCCGCAACAAATCTCTTAGAAAAAAAGCAAGCACTTTAAAGTGTAGTTACTAAGTGGATCACACCAAAATCCTGTACAAATGTGGTTTGACCATCTTTCTAGTCTTTATCAGGAAATATGTAATGATTTCATAAATAATGTTGGCTATAACCTCAAGCTTAGGGCGCTAGTACTGACGCTGATAGGGGTGCCTAAGGCTGTGGGTAGCCAGGCCATGGAGAAAGCCCCTGGACCTGACTTTATTGCAGCAGATTCATATAAAGTGAGCCAGCATTAGGGGCCCCTATTTATGCAGGCTTTTTAATGTGATTCTTCATACTGGTATGAAGAACCCTTCCTGGAATTTAGCATAAATTGTATCAATCTATAAAAAGGGAAATCAAGAAGACCCTGGCAATTATAGACCGATATCCCTATTAGATGCCAGCAGTAAAATATATGGGAACATTTTACAAGTAAAACTTGAAGGATGGGTACACTAAGCCATCTGCAAGCAGTCTTCAACAAGGGGGTGAGTACACTTGATCATGTTTTGAGGTTTAGATGATGATAAATATGTCACCATAAAAAAGATTCATCTTGATCTTATTGTTGATTTAAAAGCAGCGTTCAACAGCATTCCAAGGTTATCCCTATGGCAGGCCATATTTGCTAAGGGAAATCCTATGCCCTTGTTGAAAGCAATCATGGAGCTCTATGATCTATATCAGCTAGAGTGAGATGGGGCCTGGGTGTTAAGACCACCAATAACCTTTAGGGTTGAAAAGAGGGTAAGACAATAATGTACATATGCCACCTTGCTTTTCAATCTTTATCTTGATAGTCTACTAGAAGAATTCCTGATGGATAATGTTATGAAGTGACTTCCAGGCTTATTGGGATTACTTATATGTTTATTACAAGTACTTAAGTCACAGTTACATGAAGTTATATACATAAGTGGACAGGACATAACACTGGATCCCATCACCCAGGCTGGAGAGCTCTAACCCTGGGTGTGGAATCCTTGGGTAAACATTCCGACATTCACAAGGCAACACTCCACATGACATCACCAGCTCTCAAATGCATAGACAAGCACATCACAACACATCTCCTTCCTTTACTGATAAACATAACAAACACACTTAGGCACGATATAACAGATACATCCGTTGCCCCCATGTCAGAGGAAGAATACATTGGTTTTCTGTTTTTTTGCAGATGACCTTGCCATAATATCATGCACTCCAATATCATGCACGCATCATATTACCTATCATAATACTGAACCAACGCATAATAAAGGACACATTCTTGATTGGGTCGGAGGGGGAAACGTCCAGTTTGGGCCTATCTTTACTTCTCCATGTATCTGGTCAGATCATTGTTTCCTGACATGTAGCTTTGGATTACCAGTTAAATCCGTAAGAGTGCACGCCAAAGCACACACGGTTAAATCACGGAATTTTAAGAATATCACGTCTGATGTTTTAACAACTAGCATGGAATTACTCTTAAGTACAACGGACGATTTAGACGATCCTGAGAGACTCATAAAAGTTTATAATGATGTCATGTTAGAAATTATCTAGATAAACATGCACCCATGAAGGATAAAAGTGTTAAAGATCTGCCTAATCGTCATAAGTGGTTTTCGCCCGCACTAGCTGAACTTAAAATCGCTAAAAGGCAAGCTGAACACTCTTGGCATAAGAACAAAACAAATGATAATTGGCTGGCTTGGAAACACATTGAAAAACGTTATAGAGTGATGACTACAGAAGCCAAGAAATCCTTCTATGACGCTCAAATAAACCAAGCTGGAGATAAAACAAAAAAACTCTTCCGCCTTTTCAGGTTATGGGAAAAACCTACTGTTTGTAATCCCTTGATTAAACCCACTATAGATGACTGTAGCAGAGTCCCGAGGGCTTTTGCAGACAAATTGCTGAAGGCACAAAAGAAAATTGAGCAGGAAATACTAATTTCCCCTCTGCCAAATCCCCCGTTTACACCTAAAATACCTAAAACAGGTAACTTTATTAGTACCCCAGGTAATTTTAATTTTGCAGAACCAAGGTTAGCTGAAACATTGTTGCTATTGAAAGATATGCATCCCACAAATTGTCCAGGGGAAATTTTACCCTCAAAATATATACTGGAGCATCAAGAACTGTTTGCCCCATTTCTATGCCGGTTCATAAAGTCCTCTTTTCGTACAGGTTCTATTCCTCATTCTATTAAAAATGTGGCTGTTACCCCCCTGATAAAAAAACCAGGTCTGGATCCATCAGATGCAACTAATTTAAGACCAATCACAAATACGTTATTTTTCCTTAAACTTATATATAAGGCAGCGACCACACAGTTACAAGCCCATGTATTAAACTCCAGCATATTACATGTGAAGCAATCAGGTTTTCGAAGATTCCATGGAACGGAGACAGCTTTATTGGATCTTCAGACATACATGTCGGGTAAACTGGAACATAGCAAGTCGGGGTTGCTGATGTTATTAGATCTATCGGCAGCCTTCGACTTGCTGGACCACAAGATCTTGCTCAACAGAATGGCGTCAGTAGGTGGAGTTTCCAAAAATGCCATTTCTTGGCTCAGATCTTTTCTGGAGGGTCGCCAGTCTCGTGTCCACTGGGGTGACTGTGCTTCTGAGCCACAGACTATCACATGTGGAGTCCCCCAGGAAGCATGTCTCTCTCCCCTGCTGTTCAATATTTACATTCTTCCCTTATGTATCGAGTTAGAATTGTTGGGGATCTTTTTCTGTAACTATGCAGATGATTTCCAACTAGTCTTGAACATAACTGGGAACTATGAGGCTGACCAACAAACAGTAGCCGAAGCATATGAAGTCATAAAACAATGGATGTCAACTAATTGGCTCTGTTTGAATGCTGCGAAAACGGAGCTGATGCTCTTCGGCTCCCAGCATGCCCAATTCAAACTAAGCCCAGATTATAATTGTTTTATGATAGAAGGTGCTAAAATCAAAACCGTAAAGAAAGTTAAGACTTTGGGTACCTATATGGAGGAAAGTCTGGATAGTGAGGCACATGTTACTGCCATCACTACCAATACGAACTACCACCTAAAGGTTTTGAGACAAGTAGCCCCGTTGATTTCGGTAGAAAATCGCATAAAACTTGTACTACCTCACATAGACTATTGCAATGCACTGTTGGGGGGAGCTAATAAAGCTGACATCCAACAGTTGCAGAATATACAAAATGCAGCTGTTAGAATCGTTTTCCAAAAGAAAAGCTCGGGAACCCACCAGTGCGGCCAGAAGAAAACTTCACTGGCTTCCAGTGGCAGCTCGTATCCAATTTAAAATACTTACCACGTGTCATAAGTGTATTTTTGGAAACGCTCCGGCTTATTTGAAGGAAAAGATAAATGTCTATCAACCAACAAGAAGCTTAAGTTCCTCGGCTGGGTCTCTGTTAGCTTTGCCCCGGATAAAAAGGTCTCGTGGTTTAGGTAGGGCCTTTTGTGTCCGATGCACGCAAGCCTGGAACTCTCTTCCGACACAGATGCGCCTGACAGAAAACCACCTTGTTTTTCGTAACCAGTTGAAGTGATAAGGTGTGGCAACAATCGGGGGCGATGTCCCGACTTGAGAGGGTGAAGATTGAAGAGGTTTTTTGATTACCTAGGTGTAAGTATTATTGCGACGGTACATGGACGAAACATGTGCCAAGAGTTAATGCAAGGTTGGGAAGAAAATGCAATGGAATTTTGACTCTTTGTAATAGAGCAAAGTATAATTCCATTGCAGAAGTACTGGAAATGTATAGGGTGCAGGTTTTGGCAGGTGCCCTGTAGGGAGCAGAAATATGCGGGTCATCGAAGGTAAATGTTGTTGCTGTTACTGGAAACTATGTCTTGGTAAGGGCAATATAGGTCTCTAAGGGTACCGCAAATGTTCTCCTGCATACAGAACTAGGCCAGCTAGGTTTTTGTAGAGAAAAATACCCTTAAGCCGATCCTATTCTGGGTTCGCATTTGGTCTAATTAGTTCCTTGGGAAATATAGAGATGCATTGTCAGATGTTTTGTCGTCTGATAATGCAAGTTCCTTCAATTGGTATTTGCATATAAGGAGACTACTATGCACATTTTAGTTGGAGGACCTGTGGCACAGACCTGAACCTATTAATAGTGCCACAATTCAAATTGTTGTGGATGCTTACACTGTTTGTACCTGGGGAGATTATATTACACAATATCTAAATCTATCCATGGGCTATGACTACTTGTTTTGCAAAGAGGATTTGAATATGTAGGGGTATTTGTCCCTTATTGAAGACCTGTTGAAGCGATCTTTGTTTACAAAGATGCGGCTAGGCACCTTACCACTTGCTGTGGTTACGGCAACATGGGACAGCAAAAACTCCCCATGTGTCGCCACTGCAGTTCTGCTAGGGAATCTTTGTAACACTTTCTTTTTACTTGTCCATAATACGCATATATTAGGAAAAGGAACTTGAAAGCGTGTCATATCATTTGGGGTACACAAACATTGATGGCATCCATGTAAAAGGGCCACAAACAGTGGATGTTATTCTTGCAGCTTCAACCTTCTTAGCTAGTGCTTGGCGAAGAGAGTTGTATATGAAAACAGTATCTTAAACTAGATAATCATTGTTAGATTTTGTGCTTAAATGTAAAGACTAGTGTAATGGGATGTGTTTGGCTAAGTGCAATAAGATATATTTTTCTTTATCTGTATATTTGTGTATTTTAATACTTAGTATGGCTCTTGTTGGCACCTGGCCTAGTTTAATGGTCATTATCTAATTATCTCTGTATTTAATGTTGTCTGCAGCTTTTATGGCATTTCTGCTGAAATAAAGTTTGTTATGATGATGATGGTTATTTCATTCACTTCATTATGAAAACGGAAAAAAGATTGGCAAATCCAAAACAAAGCACAGCTGTTTGTCAAACAGGAGATGCTATTTGGAAAAGTTTCATTATAGACTCCAAGAGAAGTGTATTTACACTCTCGTGAATGGCACTGCTTTGAAAAGTGTAAAATGGTCAATTTAAATTATTCTTATTTTAACATAAGCATATAATAAAAAATCAGAGATATTCACCATATTGAAATGTGAGCGCATGCAAAGAAATAATTTTTACTCATGCACTGTTCATCATAAGAAACAGATTCAGAAGTTGTGTATGTGAACATTTGGGGGAATTCGTGACAGTCAATGAGAACAAGACCTGGAACTAGAACTGTAAGGCGCACATACAGTTGCAGATTTAGTGGCAGTAATTTTAGGTGTTTCCATGATAAAAGATGCAAGACAATCGTTCCCAGTTTTCTGGGCCAATTGGGCCGAGTGCCAGATTAAATAATTGACTGAGATAAGGTTAAACAATTGCACTGCGCCAAACAATGGAATTACAATTGTACAGTTATACAGTATTTAACTTGATCATTTCATCAGCCTCATTTCATCAGCCTGACGCGTGTTTCGAGACTTGGCTCTTCTTCTGAGGCAATTCCCTTTGTCCACAAAGTTCAAATCACAATTGTGTTGAGCGCACAGAAAAATTATTAAATTCTTCCCTTTATCTTAATTAATTGCTGTTGCAATTGGTATTATTATTCAATGTCCGCCTTTCGGCCTCGGAATGATTCTTGGGAGAGCTAGATTAAATATGTGCAGCTAACAAAGTAAAATTGGCTTCAATTAAATGGAAACGAACATGGTTATACCATTAAGGGACACCATGATGTACTTGTGTTAGGCATACCTTTCTACTTTCTGTGTGCAGGTGAATCACTGAGATTATCACAGTACTGAGTTTCAGCACCACAAGATAGCCTGTGCTGCCTCATGTACTTTTTGCTCTAGAACTACTACTCAATAGAAATTGTTCATTATCCAACCTCTACACTGTTTGTCTGTTGCATTGTTCTTTCTCTCTCCAATTGCTTTTGAAAAATTGCTGACACTGAATGCCATCAATGTACTTCAACAATCGTATTGCAATTATTTCCTTTTGATTTGTTTGAACTCAATGGATGGTTCTTGCTATGGCAAAAGTAATGTCTTTCCTATGTCAATAATTTATGCCACACAATTCTAAGACCAACGTTTAGCTTTGATGTGGGTCCTCATGTATATGCATACCGCCTTTGTCTTTTTTCTGCATAGCTAAAATACCTTAATTGTTCTAATATCATTTAATTTTATAACATGTAATTAAACACAGGAGACCCTTTTTTTATACCTATGAGACTAGGAACAGGCTTGTGATTTATTCCAAAACTAGCCTCAGCATCTCATTGCATGTGAGCACTACAAGAATTCTCTCATGTTGGATCTTTGGTGATTGTTTCAAACACCAATCTAGTTATATCAGGATACTGTCACATACAATATTAAAGATATGTTCCAATTGTAAACTGGTGGCTACCCCCCCCCCCAGTTATACACTCATGTACTTCTTTAACCAGAAAAGTGGATCCCTCAAACCACTGAGGAAGGATGAGAGGAATGCTTTCAGGGAATTGTAAAGTGATTTACCTGCAATTCTGAACCAATGGCTCTAGGTTGCTTTTAGGTTGTACTTAGTTAACTCCCCATTTGTTTTTTTACTGAACCACAATGGCTACATACACATTGTTGATTGGTTGTTTGTAGCTTTAACATTCTAGAAGTGAATCATATCATACATAAGTGTAATACACATTGTTTCTACATACTCTGTAAGTAGACCCACAACTGTCCAATAGTAAGCCTGTCCGCTGCTCAGCCATAGTAGTTTCTCTTGCACTACGCACAGAGATCCAACTACACAGAGCCTCGTGTCAGGTACAACACTATTCTCTGCCACAAAACCTGCCACAGGCCCAAGTGGGCATTTAGAGGTTAGGTTCTGGCATACATGGTATGAGGTAAATCATGATAATGCAGGGCTTCATTTCTGTTTGATGTTTGTTTTGATGGCTTCTCTGTGAGTAGTCAAATTCCTCGCTCTCTGCAACATCAATCATTACCCCCCCGCCCCTACCTCTCTAATCAACAACATTTCTCCAGTTCCTGCTGTAAGAATTTAAGGTATCTGGGCGCCGGGAACCTGGACCAAATCTGACAACTATCCTCAGAGTGCCCTCTTTAGAAGATTTAATTTCTCAACTTCCAGACCCATCTGCTGTGGGGACGTGGAAGACCTGTTCCCCTGAAGAGCCTGACTCAGCAGTAGATGGAGCCTTTTTGCTTTGTCCTGTGGGAGAAAGACACTGTTCCTGGATGTTGAAAAGAGAGCCCCTATAAAGAGAAGTTTCTGAGTAGGCTCTATGTGACATTTCTACTGCTGGATCAGGAAGCCAAGGCGGTGCACATAATGGCATGTCCTTTCCATGGGGGCCACCCGACGAGACCTGAGAAGGACCTCATTGTCCAGTCGTCCAAATACATAAAAGCTGTATTCCTTCTAGATAGAGGGTTGCTATGACTGGAATGAACAATTATAATCCCAGTCAGAAACAATGTATTGTGTGGACAAAACAAGAACCCTTTATATTGATTTTTGCAATTAAGTAATTGAGTCATTTCACAGATACCACTGAAGCATAAAATAAGCCAAGAAAAAGTCCAAATGGAATTCAAAGAACATGTATTGTTCAGTATAAATATTCAAATAGTATAAAAATACAAACACATAACAATACATATTACAGTTGACAAATACCTCACATAACAATCATAAAGAATGTGAATCTATACTCATAAATTGTAAATAATATATTCAAGACTGACAACATTTTATGTGTCAAATACATAGTGACCAAATCTAGCCATGCCCAATATGTTTCAATCCCTTTAAAATTTGAGAAGCATGACATATTTTATTTATTTATTTAGTATTTGTAGAGCGCACTACAGCACTACATCCCACATGCAACGAGGCGTGATGTAAGGAATAACGGAACGTACACAAATAACAAATCAGAGGAAAATTATTAATCTGTCATAAAATAAAGGTGTATATTGTGGTTGTTGTCTGGTATTGCCACTAGTCTGCTGCTTTCCTCTCTGTCTATTGCCTCTCTCTTTTTCAGGGGCCTTTAAATATTCAGTATTATTGGAAGGACTGTAATACATAATAATTGTTTATTATTTGTATCTATTGCACTTGTGAATGCTGTCAGGTTAATTATGGCAGCCCTCTTTTAGTGTTTGACTATGAAGAAAGGTGTCCAATCTATGGACACTCCTGTCCCCTGCACACCTTAAGGCTGAACATACAGCTCATTAATGTTGTAAAGTTACATGTACTTGTAATATTTTTCCAAAACAGTAATATTTCAGGTACACATTCTTATGTCTTTGGTAAAACTTCTTTATTGCTCAGAGGTCAGATCAGTTGCTGTTCATGTTTCAGGGACACTTTCCCCTTCTTCAGGAGCATAACTGTAAATGTAAATATAAACAAAAAGGTGTATTGCAGCCACATTACAGAATTCTTCAAACAAAAACAGCTTATTAACTTCCAAAGTCCAATTACAATGTTGATGATCACCCTAGCACAAGCTATCTCGTCCTTAGCATTGTGCTTGCAGTGCCAAGGATGAGAAAGCTCGTCCTTTTTGAAACTTCACTCCCCAGGCTGGGCATTAGGATGGTCTACCCACAAGGGAGACAGGTGCCCAAGACCAGGGACATCAACCGCAACCATCCTGGACCTCTGGCTGGGTTGCGTTACAGCTCTTCCCTGTGGGAAAGGATGGGGACCCTGCCGAGGCTATCTGGGACTGCTGTACTTGGGGATGGTCAACCCACATGGGAGACAGCTGCCCAAGGCCAGGGACATTACCCTCGAATTTCCTGGACCTCTAGCTTCACCCTCCGAGAAAGGTCAGGGACACTGTCGGGGCTCCCTGGAAATGCTGCTGGGCTTGGGGACGGTACACCCACATAGGAAACGGATGCCCACGGTTGGAGGCATCACCTCCAACCGTCCTGGAGTTCTTGCTGGCCTGTGTTACATCTTTTCCCCACCAGGGAGACCCAGCAGTGTGTCAATACCTCCCTGAAGGGAAAAGCTGTATCACAGCCATCAACTGTGCCTCTTAGAGGTGCTGCTGCACTAGGGCAGTTAAGGCATCCTGCCGTTTCTCAATACGCCGTAGTCGGCCGTCCATTTCCCTGACACCGAGGAAGGCCGGGCTTTGTGCTCTATTGAGGTTGATTGGGCTGAATTCTGCAGGATCGTAGATTGTGTGGTCGCTGGCCTCCTCTGTGTTGTCTCCAGCATTGTCGGCTATGTCCTCAGCACTTGATTTCTGCCCACGTGCATATGGCTGCTGTGATGGTGGTGGTGTGACAACAACAGGTGGGGCTGCCTGGATGGGTGCAGCAGGGGTGACAATGGTAGATGGGGATGCCTGGATAGGCGAAGCAGTGGTGACAATGGCAGGTGAGGCTGCCTGGTTGGGCGCAGCAGTGGTAACAATGGTGGAGCTGCCTGAAGGGGTGGGGCAGTTGTGTCAGTGGTCGCGGCAGTGGTTTGTGCTGTCCTGCAGCGGCGGCATCTGGTGCCCTTTGAGGTGCTTGCTTGGCCCACTTCACTGTCAGATGATGTGACTGAGGGAGTCAGAAAGGCATGTTGTTAGTGACCAGTGTGGATTTAGGAAGCACAGATACATGCATTATGTTGGTCGTGGCCGTGCTGTGTCTGGGACATGGCTTGGTACATGGCATGGTGCACACATGCTCTGTTATGCGTACTGAGTTGCAGTATGTGTGATGTTTGTACATGATAGACTACTGCGCTGGGGATACTGTTGTGGTGTCCTGTCACTTGCTGGGTACGGTGTAAGCGGAATGGCCGGTCCTGCTGTTGGATATTGAGATGGGGAGAGATGTGGTATGGATGGCAGTGCAGGGTGCCGGTGCAGTGTTCAACATATATTTCGGCATGGGTCATTATTTGGGGGCCAGGGTGTATGTCCATGTATACACCACGGTTGTTGGTTCTTGTGGAGGAGGAGAGTGTGCATGCAGGGTGTTTTGGGGGGTGTGGACGGTACAATTTCCATTTCAGTGATATGTTGGTACAGTGGTGGGAGCATGGTGGCCAGGGATGTTGATGATTACATTTGGGTTACGTGTGCTTACCGGCCTCCTCGGGTGCCCTGGCTCCGACTTCCGCAACGCCGACCCCTTCTATTGACTCCATGTGCAGCACACTGCTTCACCTCTCCTCCCGGTGCATCAGGCATATTGGTGAGGAGCTCCCGTCACCAGTAGCCATGCCCTGTCTCTGCTGTGCGGATAGGATGTTCTGGACCTTCAGGTGGAGTTCTTCCCAGCGCTTGTGGCAGTCTTACACCGTGTGTGGTTTTGTCCCCACTGTCGACACCTTCGAATGGATTGGGTCCTCCCACGTATTCCTCATCTTATGATATTCGTATCCCAGCTCTGCTGCTTCAGAAAAGCCAGAGGGCGCTGTGTTCGAGGCCGCGGAGTCGTAGTCCCTCGAGAGCCGCCGTCGAGCGTCAATGTCATCCGCTGTATAAAGGGCTCGAACAGAGCCCGTTACCTCAGTTCCATTTTTCCGACGCAACTGCTTTGCGTTACGAACGGCGCATCAGATTTTTTCCTCGACAATGTCCTCGTCATCTATTCCCACCACAACCAAGACAGGGTTAAAAAAATGTCAGAAGTTTGGTAGGAAAATGTCAATAACAGACCCCCATCGGAATTACCTCTGGTGCCTCAGCCCAGACCATCGGGTTGACGAGTGCGGTTCCTGCCAGGCCATGTCCAATAAGGCTCTTAGGGAACGTAGAGGTAAGCTGGCGGTGCGGGAGGAAACATATAAGTCTTCCAAAAGACAAAAAGATTCGGATGAATCTAGTCGAAAATCTCGACATGAGTCGAGGAGGTCGAGATCAAAGAGTCGCTCGGGGAAATCCTCCTCGTCTTCAACTAAAAAGTCAAGAAAGCGACGTCACAGGTCTTCTTCCTCCTCTTCCTCTTCTGACAGGAGAGCAACTTATCCATCAAAGCATGATTCCCCAGATAAATGGGAGGACTTTGGGGCTTCGATGCTTAAAATATTCGAGAAAGCAGCCCCGACCCCTCGAAGTTGCCGCGTGGTGATCATGCCTCTACCCACTCTAAAAGTGACAGAGGAAAATCTAAATCTAAACACGCGAGAGCCGAAAAAGAGTTGAGAGTGTCATCAAGGGAAAGTTCCCCGACGCCTCATACTAAATCAAAACCTCTGGTTTATAAATCAGTGGTAGCGGAATCAACATCGACGTCGAAGCTCGACTCGAAGAAACCGCCGATGAAAATGGCGTCAATACCTTTAACTGTATCAAAGCCTTCTTCGACAGTATCGAAGCCGCCTTCGAAAACATCAAAGCCAGCGTCTTCTTTATCGACGCCTTCGACGCCTTTATCGAGGCATTCATTAATCCCAATACCCAAGTCGACACCATTACCTATGCCTAAGTCGATACCACCCTCTTTACCTGAAAATGTTTTCCATATCAACCCAGACAAGATAGGAATATTTCAGATACATGTCATCCATTTTTGAAGAACACTCCTCTGAAGAGGATGTCACTTTAGCTGGAGTTAGGTTTGGAACCAGGGAGGTCCCTGAAGAGCTAGTGGACCCGAATTCCAACATAACAGATCTTTATGACTGCCTCCAAAATGCCAGTGGCCTAGACACTTCACCTGAAGGGGATTTTGAAAGACCAGACCCCACAGATCATGCTGATTCTAGTTATAGGAATATTATGGGAAGGGTCATTGATTTTATGGGTTGGAAGGCAGCTTCCACAGATTTTGACCAGGATGACATGACAGACATCTCAAGTGAAGGTCCTCTAAAAGATCCTGTTCTTCCATTCCATAAAGCACTTCAGAAGAGGGTGATGGTAAATTAGAATACTCCTGATTCAATTTCAGCAGCAAACCGGAAATTTGTACCAAAATACAGGCCATCGTTATCAGATCCGGAATATCTATCTAAACATCCCTCCCCTGAAAGTCTAGTGGTTCAAGCTGCAATCTCCACTAGGCAATCAGCTTACAGATCAATACCACCAGACAGGGATGATAAAAAAGTTGATGCTTGGGCCCGGAAAGTTTTTACTTCGGGCAGCATGGCCCTTAAATCAACTAATGTCACTGCACTTTAGCAAGATTTACATATATCCTGTGGGAATGCATGACATCAGCGGCTGACCGCTTCCCGGAAGGTGAGGAACGGGATGGTTTCCTGGCTATAGTCAAAGATGGTAAAGAGGCTATGGAGGAATGCCTTCAGTCAGGACTGGACACTGCAGATAGTGTAAGCAGGTACATGGCATCTAGCAGGGTCCTATGCAGGTTTGCATGGCTAAGGAAATCTGGCTTTGCACCTGATGTGCAGTTTAGATTACTTAATGTGCCCTTTGACGGCTTGAGATTGTTTGGCAGTAAGGCGGACGAGAGCTTGGAGAAGCTGCAGACCTCAAAAGCGACAGCAAAATGACTTAGCGCCGCTATAAGACAGCCTCAACAACACTCTTACGCAGGCTCATCATCCTGGAAGAGTCGCCCCTTTCGCTTCTATTCCTCCTTTGGAAAAGGGAGGTGGCAGGCCAGTCAGAGAGGCCAACAGAGAAAACCCTTTTGTGGTGGAAAAGGGAAAGGTGCTAGATCAGCCACAGCAGCGGCTACTACCTCCTCAGCCACTGCTAAGCCCCTTTGAGGTTTTCACCCAGAAAACCCTGGGGGGAGGCAGAATCACTCGGTATCTGGACGAATGGCGTAGCATTACGTCAGATGTCTGTGCACTAGAGATAGTGACCCATGGTTACTGCCTTCCTTTTCATCAAAGACCTCAAGATTATCCAGAGCCAACTCTGTAAACATTCCAGACCCGCTTCTTGTGCAGGAGATTTTAACCCTGCTAGAGAAAGGTGCAATAGAACATGTACCTGTAGCAGAGAGGAACAAGGGTTGGAACTCCCCTTATTTTATCATCCCCAAAAAGGACGTAGGATTGAGACCCATCTTGGACTTAAGAAATTTGAACAAGTTCCTGAGGAAGGACAAGTATTTGATGGTGACCCTTTCTCAGATTCTTCAGGCTCTTCAGCTTCAGGACTGGCTGGTTTCATTGGACCTTCAGGATGCTTACTTTCATGTGCCAATCCATCTCAAGCACAGAAAGTACCTGAGGTTTGCAATTGGTGGTTCTCATTATCAGTTTCGGGTTCTACCATTTGGGCGGACCTCCGCCCCAAGGGTTTTCACCAAAATTATGGCGGTGGTGGCAGCGAGTATCAGAAGAAGTGGGATTCACGTCTACCCTTACCTGGACGATTGGCTAATCAGGGCGAGTTCATCCGAGCAAGCCCAGGAACATCTGGCCTTGACCTGCCACTTCTTACACAGACTGGGCTTCTCCCTCAGTTACAAGAAGTCACAAATGATTCCAAGCCAATGACTCCAATTCATTAGAGTAGTCTTGGACACTTCCTCAGGGAAAGCCTTGCCTCACGAGGAGAGAGCTCACCACATTCTGCAGATGGTAACGAAGTTTCAAAATGCCCAACATCTAACGGCATTCGACTTTCTAAGGTTGCTAGGCCCTTACAGCATCCTGCATTATTCTGGTACCAGAGGTCAGATTGAGGATGAGATCCAGTGGGCCCTCGGGACTAAATGGTCCCAATTCTCTGGGCAGATGTCAGATCTTCTGCATGTCCCAACCAAAGTGGATCAAGATCTTGTATGGTGGGCTTGCAAGGAGAATATCCTCAAGGGGGAACCTTTTTGGCAACCATGGCCGGAGATAACGGTAGTGACGGACGCCTCACTCACGGGGTGGGGAGCCCACACCAAAGATCTGACAATCAGCGGTCGTTGGTCTCCATCGGAGACCAAACTACACATCAACCATTTGGAGCTGAGGGCAATCAGACTAGCGCCAAAGGCCTTTCTGCCCTCTGTACAGGGAAAGAATGTCCTAATAATGACGGACAACACAATGGCCATGTACTACCTCAACAAAAGTGGAGGCGTAGGATCACTCCCACTGTGCAGAGAGGCAATGCAGCTTTGGTTCTGGGCAATGCAAGAAGGAATCTCTCTATCGGCAGTTCATCTAGCCAGAGAGTTGAACACAGCAGCAGACGCTCTGAGCAGGCAGAGCACAGCCTCCCACGAATGGGGGCTAGCTCAGGAAGTCCTTCAAGAGATCTTCGCCCTTTGGGTAACCCCTCAAGTGGATCTGTTCACGACCGATGTCAACCGGAAGTGCGAACTATACTGCTCTAGGGAATTTCCCCCGAGAGGAGCTCTAGGAGACACGTCCGTGGTGGACTGGGTATTTCCACTCCTCTACACGTTTCCTCCAGTCTCTGTGACTCCATGATCCTAATTGCCCCGGATTGGGCCAGGAGGACGTGGTACCCGCACTTTCTGGATTCTGAACATGTCCATCTGCCCTCCAATACATCTTCCACAAAGAGAGGATCTTCTCTCGCAAGAGGAAGGTTGAGTTCTCCATCCAGAGGTCAAAACACTCAGTCTTCACGCATGGTTTCTGAGAGGCTGAGATATAAGGATTGGGACCTCCCGGATGACGTAATGGAGATTTTGCGTTCGGCCAGAAGGCCAGCAACAAAATCCCTGTACCGGTGTCGTTGGAACAAGTTCAGTAACTTGTGCAGGGATAAGAATGTAGATCCATTCCTTTGCAATACTCCAACAGTACTTTCTTTTTTTTTACACTTAGCCAATTTGGGGCTCCAAGTTGGTACTATAAAAGGATATTTGTCAGCGCTATCTATCTTTAAGCGTTCCTCGGAAAAGGTGTCCTATTTTAAAATCCCCTTAGTAATTCAATTCTTGAAAGGGCTAACAAATCTGTACCCCGACACCTTTTCAGGTGCCTATTTGGGACTTGAATTAAGTCTTAAAATTTGTCATGGGTGCTCCTTTCGAACCTTTACATTCTTGCCCGTTAAGACCTCTCACTCTTAAAACAATTCTGTTGGAGGCTATAACATCAGCCCGCAGGGTAAAAGAGTTGCAGGCACTGTCTTGTAAGCCTCCACACACCATTTTCCATAGGGACAAGGTTATTCTAAAAGTCAAACCATCTTTGTTGCCTAAAATAGTTTCTGATTTTAATCTGTCACAAAAAATGACCTTACCTTCTTTGTATCCTCCGCCTCACGCTAATAAGGAAGAGAAAAGGTTGCACAGACTGGACCCAAAAAGGGTACTCAGTTTCTACATTTCCAGATTGGCAAATCTTCGACAATGTGACCAACTATTTGTTGGGTATACTGGACACACATTGGGCCTTGCAGTGTCTAAATCCAGATGGATAATTTTAGCAATCTCTGAATGCTATAAACTAGCTGGGAAAGAGCCTCTAGATGGATTAAGGGCTCATTCAACCAGAGGCATGGCAAGTTCCACGGCTCTTCAGAGGGGTATCCTGGTGCAAGATATTTGTGCTGCGGCCACCTGGTCGTCAATGCACACCTTTGTAAAGCATTACTGCTTGGCCTCCAAAATTACCACTGCTATGGGAGTATATCATAAGATGAGGAATATGTGGGAGGACACATCCATTCAAAGAACAAGTTACTTACCAACTGTACCGTTCTTTCAATTGGATGTTCCTCCCACGTATTCCTCATCGACCCTCCCAACCTACCATTCCGTACAGTTTACGCCAATTGCACTCAAACTTCCTTAAGAGCCTGAGAACTTAAAGCCTGATCCTCTGATGCGACCCTGAACACTGTAAAAACAGAACTGAGGTAACGGGCGCTGCTCGAGCCCTTTATACAGCAGATGACGTTGACGCTCGACGCAGGCTCTCGAGGGACTAAGACTCTGCGGCCTCGAACACAGTGCCCTCTGGTGAAAAAAAAAAGAAATTCGGAAGCAGCAGAGCTGGGATACGAATATCATGAGATGAGGAATACGTGGGAGGAACATCCAATCAAAAGAACGTTACAGTTGGTAAGTAACTTGTTCTTCTGTGCGACCTCCTCCCAAATGCTCTTCTTGCGCAGCTGTTTGGCGGCACTGGTCATTGCTGAATAGCTCCCCTGCATGCCGGACAATGGTGACCACAAGCATTTGAGCTCTGGCTCCGAGAAGCGTGTCTCACAAACTCGAGATGACATGCTCGTAGTGATATTTATTTGGTCAGGAGGGGTGGATGTCGCCTGTGAGTTGCAGATTGCAATGGATTGTATTTTTGTGATGGCTGCCGGCCGGTTTCCTGTTCCAGCGATCACTTTTTTTCCGGTCACTTTTTTTCCGGTCACGGTAATAGCGGCACCGTGACAAGGACAACTGTGTTGTCACTTTTGGCGAGTTTTCACAGTGTTTCTGTGATGCAGGTGCCGCCGTTTCCGGCATGCCAGAATGCGTGTGGCACTGGCATGGGGGAAACTAGGAAAACTTACCGCCAATCTCGTAATGAGGCCCAGTGTCTCTGTTTGTAATTCAATAAACGTGTGCAAAAACCAAGAAAATATGAATTCAACAAAAACAATCCTTGTATCCAGGGGTTGGTTCCCTTCCCCTGAACTCAATCCAGATACAGGGTTCGAAAATGAGATTCAATGAGCAGGAGCTAAAACCAGCTCCTGGGTGTCAGGCATCACCCAGTAGGCAGGTACTACTGCAGGAGAAACAGGAGCTACCTGAGATGCTCCTTTAATATTTTGTCCATTTTATATGAACCATTGTGTTTAATTGTGTATTAGATGTGTTCCAATTCTTTTTTATTAACCTTCTCAAATACTCAAAGTTAATGTCACAGTTACATGTTTGGAAGGCACCAGTTGGCCCCGGGGGAGCCAAAAGTAGTTCCTGGTAGCTGTTGGTTTCAAGCTAACCAGGCTCTGCTATGATAGAAACAGGAGCTAAATAGCTCTCAGTTCCCCTCAATTTAGAACCCTGCAGATATAATTTTCAAAATGATCAATTCAAACAACAGTTCTTTAAGTGAAGTAGAATGTCTCTTTTACACAACACTTCCTTAAGATGATTAAGAAAATGGGCCTCATTACGAGTCCGGCGTTAACCGAAGCGGTAAAACCGCCTGGTTAACGCCGGACTCGTATTACCATTCCGACTCCGTGATTCCCGCAATTACCGGGGCATAACAACCCCGGTTTTCCGGGATTCACGGAGGCGGAATGGTGTAAATCCCCATTCCCATTGAGTCCTATGGGACTCGATGGAAATGGGGATCATGGAAACACCGGCAGCATCTCTTAATGCTGCCGGTGTTTCCTCGTCCGCCTGCATGCGGGAGGTGTTAAACCCGCCAGGTCAGACCTGGCGGGAACATCACCTCCCGCCTGCAGGGGTCGGACTCAGGCGGTCCGGAAACAACGGTGGCGGCGGGTTTACCGCCACCGTTATTTCCGGACCGCCTGGGTCGTAATGAGGCCCAATGTCTTTTCCAAACAATGGCAGTTTTAAAGATGGCAAAGTGTCTTTGGGCTTTAAGGTAATGAAGAAAATGTCTCGTTCAAACATTGGTGGTTTTAAGGATGTCAAAGAACTGATGTTTTAACACTTTCTCAGGGATGATGCGAAGTTTGTCTTTCCCAAACAACAATTCCCCAAGAATAGTAGAAAGGCCTCCTCTACATGACACTTTCTGGAAGGCTGTCAAAGAGTATCTTTTCCAAGTGGTGGTAATTTTTATAAGAATGATACAAATGTCTCTTCTACTCAAAAGTTTATTCTGAAAGGTCTTCTGGTAGATTCCGATACCAGAAACCCCCTTTACAATGTCTTGTTTTTTCAAACACTTACAATGATTGAATCCTGGTATTCTCTCGTGCCATGAACCCTCTTCCAAATAGCTCCTATGTTTATCAACTCTACAGGGATTAGCTGGTATACATCCCTGACAGGAATTTCCCCCATCTGGGCCTTGAAGATCCCCTGGTGTACTCTCCTACCAGGCATCTCTCTCCCAAAGGCTCTCTGAGCTTTGGAAATCGTTTTGTGTACTCTCCTGCCAGATATTTTCTTTTCCCAAAGACTCACTGCCTGGTGCACTCCTCCCACCAGGACTTCCAACAACCTTTCACTTTTCTCTTACTCTTCCTTAAGTATAAGCCAGCTGTGCTCTTCACTGGTTGTACTCTACCGACTTCAGGTATCACTTGTTCCAACTTCCCTCACATTGACATTCCATTTTATGGAGGCTTTTACACGTTTTGATAGCTCACTTCAATGTTAACATGCATTGGCATGTGGCAATGCGTGTTCCAATCTTCCCTTTAATGACTTGTCATATACAGAGATGTATACAGTTCTTGCCTTGCAATTGTTCCATTGCAATGCATTGGTTCATCACAGCATTTCCCCATATCGATATCTCACATAAGGGGACATGTATAAATGCAGTCTTTCTCTTTCATTAACTTGATGCTTAGAGTAAGTTCCCAAATTTAACAACTGCCGGTATGCCCCTGGGCTCCCAATGCTTTCGGCATACTCACTGGTGTTGGTTGGCAAGACCGACTCGCGGTGTCGAGCTGCAGCATTCTCTGTGCCTTTAGAAAGCATTACCCGCCTTCCGCCTCTTCCCGACGCTTATTTGACAGCTTCTCTGTTGTCCGCCAAAGAAACTGCTGTGTTTCCCCCGTGATAGCGACCTCGCTAGCCTCTCCTCTGCTGCCGGCCATCAAACGGTATGTCTGCGGAACCTGCTTGGCTTCTCCTGGTCTTGCGCCGCCTCAGAGGTAAGCGCCTGCTTTCCTCCGCAGAGTTCTTTCTCGTAGGTCTGCCTTTGGTTCTGCTTCCCACTGCCCTCGCTCTGCATCCCTCTTCACCTGCATCACGACTGCCATGGAAACGCACTCCAGTTCTAAATCTCCCACACAGCTGATTAGAGTTGCAACAACTAGTCTGCACATTGCTGGTTCTTCCAATTCACATGAACTCATTTCTCCTTTTCCTCATCCCAGTACTAAAGGATTCATGGGAATTGAAGTCCAAAGAATCTTTGCCCTTTTTAAGTTATTTTGTCCTGGATATCTGTTCATATTCAATCCAACATTAACAGATGTTAAATGAGCATCATGTACATATGAAGCGTTATTGGTATTCTGCCTATGGTATCTGGCAAAAAGGAGCTTTAGGGTTTTACCATTGGGTGGATCGGTATAATGACAACATGCCATCAGGAATGTAGGTATTATGGGTCATCTCCAGAATGAATGGAACAATACAGCGAGATGGAGTCACCACATATCCCTGACAGCCATCTCCTTCCATGTGATCCTCCCTCAAAATACCACTGCAGGGTCAGGATCAGGTAGTGGCTGCCACCGCCTGGCCAGAGGAGATCTCAGGCTGGGGAATATTGATGACTCCATAGGAGTCCTCACAATATTGTGATGATATAATTATCTGTAGTGAGAACTGGGCAGATCACATGTTCTACTTATACAAAACCGTCAGAGCCCCACGAAAAGCAGGACTAACCACCAATCCCAAAGTGCCACAAAGACCAATCAGCAGGTAAGTACTTGGGCTTCATTGTGGGTAACGGCTTACTGCAGCCCCAAAGTGAGAAGATTAAACAGTACAGCAAACAGATCCACCCAAAACCAAAAGAAGCTGTGTGCATTTTAAGGACTAACCGGATACTATCAGAGATTTATAACAAATACTTTTTGATAGCCGCTAGAATAACCAATTAACTTAAGAACGCACAAATGCAAACAATTGCTGTGGGACACGCAAGATCAAAATAGCTTTAATGAGCTAAAGAACATCTTATGTTTTAATGGGCTAAAGAACATCTTATGGAATGAGCTAGTTCTAAAAGTTCTGGACTCCAACCAAGAGTTTATCTTGCAGACTGATGCATCTAAAACAGGTCTGGGAGCAGTGCTGTCACAAGAGTACGATGGACTAGAATTGCCCCTGTTGTTAGCTCCCTTGTATCTCTGCTTTCCGCACCATGTACTTCCGCCCATGACTTGTAAAGTGCACCATTGCTTCCTGAGGCTAGGTCCAATCTCAATAAATATCATAATAGTAATAATAATACCTCAGATGTTAAACCCGTTCAGTATGCTTCAATGTGGCATTCCCACACACTGCTATGAAATGGTTAATACATTACTTTAGCAGGTTTTTATGGCCAGGCCATAAACTAAAAGTTAAATTAGAAAAGCTACAAAGGACTATGGCTCAAGGTGGATTTCATCTCCCAAACATTAAATTATATTTGTGGGCTAGTCGCTTGCCACATTTGTCTTAAACAGGCATTATGGGTTGCAAACATCCTTTTGTGTTTCTCACAAAGACTCTATTTTAACTCCTTATGACACCTTAGAGTTCATAAACCAAGGCATTCCTCTAAAAATTCAAATTGTCATTCTAGAACATACAGTAGCTGTATGGTGTGCTATGTATTTTGGCTGTGGCATTAAAATGGGTTTCACGTCTTGTGCTCTCATTTGGAATTATAGCCTTCTCATTGACATAAAAACATTATCAAAGCATTAATGAGATGTTTAAGGAGTATCACACATAGGTCAGTGCTACTCCCTGAGTTCAGTGTTATACTCAGAAAATATTTCCTTTAAATATGATCTCTTAAGAGGAATATTTGGAAGTATCTACAATTATAGGACTGCTAACAAAAATCAGATTTGTCAAAAAACAAGAGGGGACAATGATTTCTCCTTTTGAACGCTATCTATGTCTTTTTGCAAATAGTAAGATGGCAATGTCAGGAGTCGGACAATTGCTGCTGGACATGTCCATGGTCCCACTCCTGGATATTAAGGCACAGTGGAACATTCACTTGCAAACCACATGGGATGTTGATGCCTGGCAATCAAAAATGGAAAGGCCCAAGAAACTCAGATGGTCATTGAATGTAATACCGACTTCTCCATAGATTGTATTGGTATCCAACTCATATTACTAAGATTATCCAGCGATTGCAGGACACATGCTGGAAGGTATGTGGGTCAATGGTTTCTCTTAGGCATATGATTTAGGACTGTCCTAAACGTCATTCTTTCTTGCAAAAAGTATTTTAAGTATTGGGGAGGTCCTTGGGAATGACACTAGAAATATCCCCGGCTGAACTATACTAGGTTCTTCGTTGTGCACTTTATACTTACCAAATAGCATGCAAATGGATTTCTTTAGCCTTAGCAGATACAAGAAGAGTAATCCTTAAGCATGCAAAGCAGATCTTAAGAGGATGATATTGTGAATAGATCTACCTTATGATTTAAGTAAAAGGTTAATGCTCTTTGTTTTAAAAAAATTTGCTGGCTGACAGAGGGTGATTCCTTTATGGGAATCTTCCTTTCAATTGCATGACATTCTTGGATTGTTATTTGGGTATGGAAGGAGAGGTGAGAGTGCGAAGATGAGAGCTATCTTTTGGATTGTAAAATTGTAGTGATTGTTATATGATAAATGTTCACACATTAATAAACATGTACACAAAAAAGACAAGACAAACTCAAATTCAAAGTAATGTATTAAGGGGCCTAAATAATAAACAAGGTGGGAGTAAAGTGTAAGCAAGAGGTGGAAATATTAATTAATCCTTCAGGGGCTAACAGCACAAAATGGCTATTCTCCAGTGTTGGGGTTCTCACAGAGCACTCATCGCTTGAGAGGTTGGTTAGTAAAGTATTTTGGTATCACTGGGCCATCTATTCTTTCTTTCTCAGCTAATCGCTTTTTCTAGTCATTGGTCTTTTGCTGTTATCACATACTGTAGCGGTATTCTCATGGTTGTTGGCTTATGCTAATACTTCGTCTTCCATAGGCAGGGAATGAGAGCCTGGGCGGAGCACATGATAACTCCCAAAGCCCTATCAAGAAGCAAGCGTGATTAAATACTCTGACTTTCGGGGGGGAGGATGGTGCTGTCGTGCAGCAATCCAGCATGGGCGCTCTTCTGTAGAGCTCTAGCAACCGTGAGACAGGGGTGGCCCTACACCACTCCCGATTATCATTACTCTGATGCCTCTACCCGCTTTGCTTGGAGCACCTGAAGTTCAGACGGGACGAGGGTCTCAACATCAGTCCCAGTGCCCGCAGGAATTGCTGCTCTTCTGCTTGGAGGTGGCCCACAAGGTTGTGATTGTGGGAAACATTGTCGTCGTACCCTGTGGTGGCCCTGGATCTGGGTCGCTGACTCCTGTTGAAAACCCTGCTAGAGGAAAACAATCCTGCCGGTGAGTACCTGAGGCGAGGGCTGCCGGCTATGTATGAGCATGATTGAGGAGGTGCTGGGACAGGCCTGATCGGACCACACTGCTCGAGCCGGCATGCGTAGCCCTACACCCAGGAGGGGCTTCAGTTTTGCTTCCAAGCATTCATATTCTGCTGTGTGGCTTTTCTGGGAAATTTGTGAGAGATACAAACGTGGGGCACAGCAGTGGGGTGGCACGAATTACAAAGTAAAAACCGAGACAGAGCACCTAACATAGAAGTAGGACTCACTCTTGAAGGTGGCTGTCAAGGCATTACATTTCAGTAGCGTTTGGAGAATGAGGCTTAAGTGTTACTGGTAGAATAAACCCATTTTATAATTCATTTACCACAAACTACTGCTATCTTAATTCGTAAAGTGCAGTTTTCTTCTGAGTGGCCCTAGCGCCCCAGCACACTCCTGGATGCACCAACCACGGTACTGACTGGACTTCTTTTGCTGGCCAGACCCCTGGCTTACCTGTCTGCACACTGATGCACGGTGTGACCAATGGCGTTGTACCCCTTATCCTTCTGCCCCTCTGGCACTGCTCCCTTCAGTGCTCCAGCTTGAGTGCGGGGAGAGGGGGTCATGGATGTAACTGCATGTGGGACGCTGGTGGCACCAGTTTCTCCAGCTGGGACTATTTGGGATCTTTACTGACAATGGCCATTACAGGCCATATGTATACTGGGCTCCAACTGGTAACTCATTACCTCTGTTCATGCGCTCACCAGGTTATCAAATTGTGTAATGCTCTTGCTAACTGCTGGAGTACCTGGTGTACTGCTGCTCATGAGGGAGGTGGTGCTCAGCCACCAAGTACTGTAGCACTCTGTGCTACTAGTGGTCAGCTGGTGTTCCACGCTGCTGACCCCTGCACTGGTACTCTTGCAGTCTGCCCTGGAATAGGGTTCATTATTACCTGTTGTGCACCCGGCGGAGGTGAACTCTCTCATATATAATAGCCGAGCAATGATGAAAGGTGCGGGGAAGAAACAGTAGTTTACGAATATGTACACCAAAACCACTCGTAAGGCATCCGAAGTCGCTGGAGGTGCAGCGACAATGATTGCAGAGGTGGACCCCGTTGAGCCTACAGCGACACAGCTCATGATGGCCCGTATCCAGGAAAGTTTGTCTGCAATTAACAAGCTGGACGACATGAACGGCACAATTAGTTCCATCAAAGCTCGACTGGAGAAGGCGTATCTGTGACTGACACAGGCAGAGACCTGGATTGGAGCAGAGGAGGATGATGTTTCCTCACTGAAATATGATGTTGCTTCATTAACAAAGCAAATTCAAATGGTCACCACGAAAGGTGACGAGCTGGAGTCCAGATCGTGCTGCAAAAACATCTAGATAATCGAAGTCCCTGAAAACAACCTCGACAGCTCCATGGAAGTTTTGTGAACCATACTATTCTAACTCTACTCGACCATTCAAAACTGTCGCAGCAGTTCGCAGTGGAGGAAGCGCACAGATCCCTGGCGCTGAAGCCCAAAGCACCACCGCGCCCGATAATTGGGTGGATATCGATCTACCAAGACAGGGACGTTATCCTGCGCTCTGCCCGCGAGAAAGGCAAAGTACTCTTGGGCACCAGCAGGCTCCACATTTTTCCGACTTCTCTTTTACAGTACAGCAAGAGAGGAAAACATTTCTTGCAGTGTAAAAAAGGCTCCAAGACCTGAGTAAGAAATATGCCATGCTATACCCAGCTAAGCTACGCATTGAATGTAGGGGCAAGACAGACAGGTGTAGGTTCTTTACACCTCCCGAGGAAGTCATGAAATTCCTGGACGAGAACGCACATGGACCATGACACTCCTCCATGTGCAATTTTACCTGAGTAGGTACTCCTCTAGAGCACCCGCTGGCAGTTAAGACTTGTGTATTTGCAGATGTCTGTACTGTGCTGTAGAGACACCAGTGTGTTCATAGTGGCGATCCTACATGGCTCTATTGCTACTACTTACTTCAGGAGTTATACTGATGATTAATACTTTATACTTCAATGGTCGATCACAATGCCCGCCTCCCCATGCAATGTTTGTTAGGTTGCTTGGTTTTGGGGATGCATCTTCCCATTTTGGGGGAGGATGAGGATGAGGAATGGGAGGATTAAAGGTGGAATTCAAAATGCACTTGGTCATGCTGCAACAACCCTTTTACTCTACAGGCAGCGTTTTGGCAATTACCTGAGACACACTTTCTTGCAGGTGGATTGCAAGCAAGGGGTTGGGTATTCTCCACACCAGGATGATGGGTGCGCTCACGTGCCTGAGATGGAACGTTCAGGGTATTGGAAATCCGGTCAAGAGACAGAACCTCTTGCTCCACATTGAGCGTCACAAAGCAAAGCTTTTATTCTTGCAGGAAACCCACGCTGTGAATGCGGGATGTAACGGGTTCGCTAGAAGTTGGGACAAGAACAGATTTTATACTACATACTCCATGCAGTCCAGAAGGGTGATAATTCTACTTCATAGCTCTATCCCATTCAGGCATAGGAAGGTTCACACAACCCACTGGGTTGATATGTTATGGTCTCTGGGCTGCTTGAGGGAAGAGAACAAATCCTTTTGAATGTACATGGTCCTAATATAGATGATCCCACATTCTATGATGAACTTGAGACTGGCTAGCTCTCTACCCGCTGATACCTATACTGTAGTGTGGGGACTTTCAACACCATTCTAGATACAGATCTGGCCGGAGTTCGAGGATGCTCACAAGGGCCTCCAGGATGATACGTAGCAGAATGACTGAGCTGTGCATGGTGGATGTTTGGAGAGCCCTTCACCCTTGTAACTGTGTGTACTAATTTTACTCTCGAGTGAATGATTCATTTTCTCGTATTTACCTGTGGCTCTTTTCTGATGTCCTTCTTGGCGGGGTTACCAGCGCAAGTATACTTCCCAGGACATACTCTGACAATTCCCCCATCTTAGTTGCTCTCCAGCTGGATGGTTCCCTAAGTCCAGTCCTAACTGGCGCTTTAAGTCCCAGATGGTTTTGGAGGTTGTCTTTCAAATCAATCTCTGGAACCATGTTCAGTTCTACTTCCAGACAAATTAGGGGCGGTATCCTCAGTGGGTACTGTGAAGTTATCATGAAGCAAGACACAGATAACAGACTTCTAGTTCAAGAGCAGGTCTGTGGCAGGGTACAATTATGGACCATAGCAGCAGGGCCAAGGACCCCTAGAACCTTAAGGATTGGGGTACCAGCCACAGGTTTTAGGGTACCAGAACCACCAATATCCTCAGGGGCAATACCAAACTTATAATCGGCAACCCCAGTGCAAGATACACAAGCGCAGCACCCGCCGCAGCAACAGCAGGGCAGTGTTGCCCTGGTAATCGGGACATCAGGTGGAGCAGTCGCTCCCTTTGGCGGAGCAGCAGTAGTAGGAGGTAGCCCGTTCCCGTTCCCTGGAACAAGCACGTATCCTGATTAGGACAGCCCACAGAGAGCACTTGCCTGTCCGGTCCTGTCGACGACTATCAACCCTGAAGAGGAACCATTGGTGGGGATGGAGATAGGAAATAAGAAATTCATATTTATGGTGGATTCTGGTGCAACTAAATCGTGTATCATGGAAGGAGGCTTTCCACTATCCAGAAAATATCTTGACACGCAGGGGTTCTCTCGGGTTATTTCTAAGGTTCGATACACTGAGGAGCTGGATGTAAAGGTTGGAGGAGAGATAGTAAGGGAACCCCTACTATATTTTGCGAGTTCCCCAGTCAATCTACTGGGTATGGACCTGTTCAGCAAGTTAAACATGAACATATCTTTCACAGATCATGGAGTAGTATGTTGCACACCTGGGATGTGTGCTGTAAGGGCGATGTTGATTATCCACACGACAAGGGAGGTTATAGTCTGCGGGATACCTGTATTTCCGGACATGTTTGCCTATGGTATTACAGTATTTGTGAAAGCAATGCTGGCGAGTGCCCACTGATTTCATTTTTTGCATACCCGAAAGTGGTTGCAAAAACATTACTATTGCTGGACCTGCAGAGGTTGGTAGTGTCAGACAGAAATATTGCCCTATTAGGGATGGATAGGGATGGGTGTGAGTGGCGCACAGTGCTCTGTGTAGGCCCAACAGTGCAGCTAAAGGAGATGACAGATGGCAAACTGTTTAAGAACAATGACAAAGAGGGGGAAATAATACTGGAGATTTGCATCCTTGTGACATAATGATACAGTATCGAAAAGTGCAGTGTCCTTTAATGGCAGTCGTAATTCCATCCCCATTTTTCAATTTTTCGACAAAGACTTACAGGATGTGCCCTCGTAGTTATGGACTACAAATCCATATGATGTAGGGTTGTTCAAAGATGTAACACCTGTGTGTACAACCATGAAGCCAGGTGTTGCGTAAGACAATATCCGCTGTCAAGAGAGGCAGAGGAAGGTATTAGAAAAACAATACAGGGCCTACTGGATCAGGGTATTATTGTGCCATCTACCTCCCCGTGAAATACAGCAATATATCCAGTTAAAAAATAAACGGGGAGAAAATTGGAGAATGATCCAGGAGTTACACCCCCTAAATGATGTTGAACAGAAATAGTTTCGAGTAGTTCAGAATCCTGTGACAATTTTATGTAGAATCACCAAAGAAGTCATGTGTAATTGGGAACATCCCTATTTTTATTTTTGTGGGTCCGGTACAGTTGCGGGAAGAGTGCAAAACATGTTCAAAACATAAAGATGGACTGGTTACCCCTCCCTGCGTCCACTTGATTGTGCTGTTCACCACCAATTAAACGTTGTAGATCTTTTAATTTCTCACTATATATCAACAAAAATAGTTTATTCCATGCTTAGAAAACAAATAAAAACAACAACTTATAGTTATAAAATATGTTCAACTTCTTATCATCCAATTAAAGCTTTTTCTGAGTGGGGTTAGTATGCGACTTAAGTTCTTATATAATGTGTGCAATGATTTGTGAAATTCTTCATACAAAACAATAAACAGCTAGACAGTCATGTTCTTCACAAAACACTTCTTATGTTTGGATAGTGATATTGGAAAACAAAGTCATGTACTAGTCACAGAGTTGATTGTTTTCACAACTAGGAGAACCTTAAACTCTGGTCTCCAGGTCAATGAGGCTCTTTAATTAGGCCTCATAGATAGTCTACATATGTTTCAGCCCTTATGTCTATTAGGCGTCATCTCTAACGCTTTTTGACCATATTTAGTTGGGCCTTCTTCAGGACAAAATAATTTCTTTTCATTCATAATTCAATCACTGGATACCCTTGGATTTCTCTGTGTCTTTACACTATAAAGTAAACAGACACATCACTGTCATTAAAATTGAGTAAAGGAAAGTTTGATATATATTATCCTTGTTTTTTTAGTGCTATCTCATGGTGGCAAACACTAACCTGATTTTTAATACATTCGGACTCGGGCTCACGTCTCAAGGCTATCTTCTTCTGTCTTGACTACGCAGATCTCTTCTTACTGTTATCTGCCAATTAAAAAATATTTTTTACTGCATAGTATGTTCAGAAACTATTTGTTATCTAATTGCGTGTTTCAGCTAGATACTAACCTGGTTTTGCAGGTTGTATTCTAGACAGAATATTTGTTCTCATTCTTCACCAGGGTTTTTTCTTTTTTCTTTTTATCCCCTTGTGCCATTCGTCTGAAAACAAAAATGTGTGTTTGTTAGCCATGTCCCTGTATACTTGTTTCATAGACCGCGTGTTACTCCTTTATGTCTTTATCATGACACATTTTTCAGGACTTGTGGTTCAGCTGTTCAGTTAAACTTAAATTAGTCTAGTGAATGATATTTCTCCTCAGTATCTTACCTCAAAAGTTTTTCGAATGTTGCATTTATTCTTGCGTGTTTATTTTCTCAGTGTATTACTTAGGCATCTCGATTTGTTTTTTTTTAAAGAATGTATCACGTGGATGCCACATCGAGTGCTACGTGTTACTCGTGTTAACAGCTACACAGCGCTTTTCACGGCTTGCGATATATGCTAGTGCGTATGCAGGCATCCCGGGAGGATAGCTCAGGGGCCACATGCTTTCCTTGAAAGCAAGACAACACGGAGCACCACAGGTTCGATCTCCGGGTCTGTGCTTAGAAACCTCTGGGTATTAAGTGCCTTATAAATAACCTACCATATCATATCTATCATCATAACCTATCATATCATGTTGTAGGAGGATGTTTTTGTTGGTATTTGTTAGGCAGAATCATATGCAGTGCCCTTTGGGAACCCCACATACAATTAAGACTACAAGTGCAAGTACAAATTCACTTTTGGTACAAGCCTGTACTACACAGTAAAGTGGTAGCAATGGCTGAGCAGCCAGACTTATCTCAAGAGTAAAGTGAGCAGTATCAGAAGTTACATAAAGGACAACAATTACTATGGTTCAAACAAACACTGATTCAAGGTTTCTAAGTAAAATAATATACATTTATTTACACCATCAGTTATAAAACACTTCACTAATATAAAGCAGAAGAAAATCTCAATCTTAATACACTACAATGACCCCCAATCAATTCTGGACCAGCTAGGCTCAAAATGAAGTGTGAGCAAAATGGCACTCCAGTAATTTAAAAGGGAATAAGGAAAGGGGGGGAGGGGGTTATTACGAGAATCGCAGTAAAAAACTGTTTTTACCGGCATGGATGCAATACCGGGCCCGGGTAGCACTGACGCCGCTAACAGCAGCCGATTACGAGTATGCGTGTTACGGCATGCCAGTATCGACAGTACCGGCTTGCCGCAAAAGACCCAAAAACATCCCTTAGCGGCATCATGGAAAGCGCGGACACCTCTTCCACCTCCGTCCACCCCTAAATAACGGGGTCGGCATTAGCGGGCCTGCTAATACCGGAACCGGAAGTAACGTCATTGCGCCGGAACGAGAAATGGCACGGTGGCCATCTTGACAAACACAATCCATGCCATCCTCGAGATACAGGACTTGGAGATTCAAACCAACACTCAGATCAGCATCTACACTACCAGCACTATGCCAAAGGCCATAAAGAAAGGGGCATCCCGGCAGCGGAAGGAGCGGTTCTCCGAGGATGAACTTAACATGCTGGCTGACACTCTGGCAGAGAATGCAGAGGTGGTCTATGCCTCAGACCTGAAGAGAGATAAGCAGCTCAAAAAGAAAGAGATATGGGAGCTAGTGGCCCAGAAAGTCAGTGCGGTTGGCACCACCCCCACACTGTAAAGGATGTCAAAAAACACTGGGACGACCCGCGCCTCAGAGTGGTGCAATATCTTGTCTGCCAACCGGAGCCAGGGTCTGGCTACTGGCGGTGGCTCAAACTCACCCATTAAACTCAGCCGCTGGGAATAAACCTGCGCCAGTAGCATCGGAATGGAGTCCATAGAAGGAGTGGGAGATATGGAACGTGGAGCGTCGTCATCCGCAGATGGAGGTGAGTGTCCAAAGACAACACTGTAATGCAAAGTATGATGATAGTCCACCAATGTGACCGTGCCATGAGGCAATGTATGGGCCATTACACACACATGGACACATCCCTGCCTAGATGCCATCCCCAGCACTGTCACGTCCACATGCATGCAGCATGCCAATGCCATACCTGAGACACACACCACAAACAGGGGAACGGCATGTGTCACACTGCACGCAGTCCACAACACAAAGGCAAGTCACACAGCATAAACCACCTCACACGTGTGAACCCAACGTATGCCTGAACAACCCCACATATGGCAAGCAACCTGTATGCCACAACAGTAGGACAGTAAGTCATCAAATGTGTACAGCTGCACTAATACCATTGTATGCATGATGCATGTACAACCATCACTGATGCCGTCCGTCTTTAGGTCCCCCACAGGCCGTGATACCGACAGCGATGCAGAGGACTCTGCAGCACAGGCCACCACTCCTTCAAAGAGGGCCAGGTCCAGGGAAGACACTAACAGGCCTTCCACCTCCAAGGGCACAGGCAAGGCACAGAAGCAATCGAGGACAAAGGCACCACAGGATGGCAGTGAACACGTGCGTCAAAGGTTGTCCACTACACCAATAGTTCCAACACCTGTGGAATCCGCTGCTGTCGAGCCAGTGGCAGACAGCAGTAAGTAAATGAATATACATTTATTTACACCATCAGTTATAAAACACTTCACTAATATAAAGCAGCATAAAATCTCAATCTTAATACACTACAATGACCCCCAATCAATTCTGGACAAGGTAGGCTCCAAATGAAGTGTGAGCAAAATGGCACTCCATTAATTTAAAAGGGAGAAAAGACAAGGGAGGGGGTCATTACGAGACTCTTTTTACCGGCATGGAGGCAATACCGGTTCCGGGTAGCACTGACGCCGCTAACAGCGGCCGATTACTAGTATGCGCGTAGCGGCATGCCAGTATCGACAGTACCGGCTTGCCGCAAAAGACCCAAAAACATCCCTTAGCGCAGTGGTATTCAAACTGTGGGTCGCGACCCCCTAGGGGTCCGCGGGTGCATCCCAGGGGGGCCCTGAGAGCTCAGCATGAAAAAAGATTTTTTTTTTTTTTTTTTTTAGATTGGAAGAAATGGGCAGGGGTGGCCCACATGGGCGGGCTGAAGCATGAAACTGTCTCAGGCAACAATGAAAAAGTGGCCCACAGTTGTAAATGGATATTCATTCCTTTAGTCACAGACTGGGCCTCATTACTACTATGGCGGACCAGTAACAACGGTGCTGGTAAGCTACCGGCACCGTTGCTACCGTTCCGCCATAGTAAGAGTTGTGCTCGTGGGTGCTTGACAGCCCCCGCCAGGTCTGACCTCAGCTCGTCGGATGCACCAGCACCGTTATTAACGGTGCCGGTGCATCCGAGCTCCCCATTCCCATTTGAGCCATATGGGGCTCAAATGGGAATGGGGATCTACCGGCACCTTCGAAAGGGCAATTATCATGTCCGCCTAACTCGGCATGACCTAGTAATTGCCCATTCGCGGGTGCCAGACCCGGATGCAACTCCAGTGGCAGCCGTGCCGGTTTTACCGGCACAGCTACCGCCAGAGTAGTTATGAAGCCCACTGTTTCAATAGTACCCAAAGGGGTGCTTTGTGTTAAAATGTAAGTAAATTGTGATATATTCAGCAACAATGGTCAACATTACTAACTGCATAGTTAAGTAACTCATCAAAATGGTCCACATTGGCCAAAATGGTGGCCCATTTTGATTGGCCCAAACTAGCATTTTACATTTTTGGTACAGGCATTGCCCTATAGGCCTGTCCGAGCCTGGCGGCTCATCCATAATGGCAAGAGGCGCCCACCCAGTGGCCCCTCACCCATTATGGAGGAGCTAAGGAGCCAGCCCAGTGAAACAGTGAGCACTCCCTCAGCTGCTTTATCCAGCTAATGGAGTGCTCCTGGGCTGGCTGAACTGTCAAAGGGAAACACTGTTTCCCTTTGACAGTTCAGTTTAGTTCCCCAGCCGCACATGCTCACTGAGCCATGCAAGTGCTGGGGCGTTTTGCTTCGCCAGCATTGCATAGCTCATTGGAAATGCTGGCTGGGGCACTGCATGTCTGTATGTCCGAGGGGGAGCTCCTGCGCCTCCTCGCACATACGGACAGAGCAGCTGGAGCAGGCCGTTTCAGCACCCACACACAGGCCAATGCAGAAGGTACGTTTATGTTCATTGTTTTTATTTAAACATGTGTATGGATGCGTTATGAGTGAGTGTATGGTGATGGATGCTCATGTGAATGATAGAGTGATTGCTGTATGAATGTGCAGCGCCTTGCATATACACATAATCATGTTCATTGTGTTAGGACCAGTGGGGCCCAGGGGACAGGGATGGTATCTTTTTACCGGACATCTATCATTCAAAACCCTCTGCCTTGTCCACAAGGCTTTCTGGGGCCTGGGTCCAAAATACCTTCAGCTATTCCTCCGCAAATACCTCCCCTCTCGAGCTCTTCACTCCTCTACCTCCAACTCCCTCAGGGTCAGTCGTTTATCAAAGAAACGAGCTGGGGGTAGATCTCCGTCTTCGGCTGGGGCCTCCCTCTGGAACAGCGCCCTGCCACTCTAAAACTTGAGGAGAACCATCTTTCTTCCTGCACTTATCAGACCTACCCTGTCTGCTGCCTTAAACGTAGCAATTGCAAATTGCTGGCTGCACTACCACTGTTTGTTGCCTTTATTATTTATTTATTGTTATTTATCTGTTTCTCCTCTGCTTCGCACTTTCCACCTCTCCCCCCTTCCATGCACTTTTCCCCTCACACTTGCGCGTTCTCAATGTCACTGGGCCTAGTAAGATCGCTGTTTTATTCTCCTCTGTTCCCCTCCCTTGCCTTGTCACGCTCTGAAACACTTGTGTACGAGCGCGATAGAAATAAAATATCAATGCCTGCCCCCTGGACTCCCAGCAACAATTGCAAACTGTTTGGCTATTACCGATTTTTTGTTAAAAGTATGCTCCACAATGCAACATTTTAACCTATTATTTAAAAAAAAATTCACAGGGGGAAACCCCCCCGAACCTCCCCTTAATGCCCCTCCACTTAAAAAAGATTCACCAGCCGCCACTGGCCCTCAGACTGTGTTGGGAACGGGATGGGGGAACCGAGGGACTATGGTGGGAGCACAATGGGCGGGAACCATGGGATAGTGATGGGAGCAGAGTGGGGAGAGCCCTGGGTGTGTGATGGGGTGGGGAGAGACCAGCGACTGGGTAGGAGTGGGATGAGGGAGCCCAGCGACTTTGATGGGAGCAGGTGACGGCGCGCAATATATACTGTCCATTTGGCATTTCTGGGGGGTCCCGACCTGCCCAAATTTTGCTCAGGGGGGGCCTGGCCAAAAAAGTTTGAAGACCACTGCCTTAGCGGCATCATGGAAAGCGTGGACACCTATTCCGCCTCCGTCTGCAGCTAACAGCTCGTTAGGGGAGGCAGCTGCCACTGCACCACAGAGTGGTGATGACGTACTTTCCCAAAGCGAGGTATGTGTCCCTGAGGAGGACAACTGCTCCATGGAATTTGGTGGCACACCCAGTCCCACCCAATCACACCAGTACACACCCATTAGCTCACCCGATGCCAACTGGCATGTCCAGTCTGGAGGAGAGGCAGAACCATTGGCCTGGAGCCCCACACAGGGCCCACCTGAATTGGGCCCCTTGCCACAAGTGACATCCACCTCCACAGGGGTCCGGGACGGGGAGTTCAGGATGTCACAAATGGAGGGGCGCCAGCATGAGCTGACCGGCCTAGTGAAACAATGTGTCTCTGATGGTGATGTGACGAAGGAAGCCCGAGAGAACACTGCGGTCATGAAAGGGGCCATAGAGTCGAGCACCCTAAAGATCTGTGAGGAGCTGTCGGCAGTGAGGCAGGTCCTTGCCATGATTGTGGATGTCATGAAGGCTCTGCGTCCTGCCCCGACAGTAGAGCACGCGCCCACGGGGTCATCGTCAAGCTCCACACAGACGAGCCCCCTGCGCAGGTCTGTGCGCACCATGCAGAGCCCCAACATGCCACCACCGGAGTCAGACACAGGACGTTAGTAGCAGGGTCAGCCTGCATGTGCAGACTTGTGCAGACTCGAGTGGCATGACATTGCACGCCATGTGTGGGGGATTTGTGGGGGATGAGGGAGGGGGAGGGAGCTTGAGGTGTGTGGGGGAGTTATGGGGTGAGGGGAAGGGGTGAGAGGGTGTGTGGAGGAATTGTGGGGAAGGGGTTGGGGGAGGCGGTGTGTGTAAAGTGGAGGGTCTGAGCACTTTTTACTTTTTCCTGTTTGATACACCCATTGTATACCTAAAAATCACTTGACAGGACATTCCTTATTGTATATGTGTGATTTATTGGTTTACAGTGCATAGTGTCCATGTACCCCCACACCTAGTGTCCTGAGTCCCACATTCATGGCACATTCTGTATCCACATCCACAATAGAAATATTGGCCTATCACAGACTGGCGCAAAGCACGTCCCTCCTGTGCATCGCCACCGGGATGATGTGCAACCCCATCTTCTTCATCTTCTTCATCCTCACCTGGTGTTTGCTGTTCAATGTCAGGGGGCAGAGGCACGTTCCATCGGATGCACATGTTGTGCAGCATGACACATCGCCTGATGATCTTGGTCGCCTTCTCATGCCTGTACAGGAGTGCCCCACCCAACCCGCTAAGACAGCGAAAACGTGCTTTAACGGGCCAAAGGTCTGCTCGATCACCACATGGGTACGGGCACGATTGTAGTCCTCTTCGTGCCTGTTCTTTGGGGTTCCGGACAGGGGTGAGGAGCCACGTCTTCAAGGGATAGCCACTATCACCTGCATGGGTGCAAAATAAGGTATGTGTAAGTCAATTCCTGATAGACACCTGTACTTATCACACATGCCTGCAGATATTTGTTGTTCACATGCACATGTCCCTGGATGTATTCACATATTACCTTGCACAATGTGTGCTGTCCCATGGTCTAATGGTATGGGTTGCGTCATCCAGATGATACAGGATGTCCACTCCCTTGCTGGTGTTCATGCACTGTGGATGCATTCCGCTGTGTTTGGTATCATAATGTGATATGTAGTGATTAGTATGATTTTATTACTAGCAGCATTGGCAGAAGTCTCAGCATGATTTATCATTCAGGGCTTATTATTCCCATGGTGACATGCAGCGCTACTGTGGTGGTGGCCCAGTGACAAGCAGTGTATTCCCTTGGTTGGATTGATTTGTGCACACTCATGGATGCTTGTCCTGTGTTGTGTTTAATTGTGCATACTCACAGGATGTTGCTGGATTGTGTTACGGAGGGTGAGGTCTGATGATGTGCAGTGGACGTGTTGTGGGATGTGGGCGGGTTAAAAGTCTGGCATGTTGTAATTGGTGTGCAGCTTCCGTCATTACTATGGGGTTTGGTTGTCATGTTCAGTTTGGGATGCTCTGGGGCACAGTGTTTTGCATTGTGCAGTCACCACAACAATGACACAAGGGTGGTGTGTGCTTCTCTCCCCCCATTACACTGCCACCTGCCTGTCATGCAATTTACCAAGCAGCCAGGCACGTCGTCCTGCATGTCGCTCCATGTAACGTGGTAGCGTGGAGTTGCGCAGGACCATTGAGTCATGAGTTGATCCGGGAAATCGGGCACAACAATGTGTGATCTTGCTGGAGTCACATACCAGCTGTACATTGATGGAGTGATATAGCTTAAGATTGCGGTACACCACCTCTGTGGCATGCGGGTCCACCAATTCCACATGGGTGCATTCAAGTGCACCAATAGAAGTTGGCATGCCTGCCAGTGCATGGAAGCCAACTTTCGTGTCAAAATCTCCTGGGCAGTCCATGGTAGGGATATGTAGTTGCTTGAGTGCTTCAGGAGGGCATCCAGCACTTGGTTCAGCATGCGAGAAAATAAGGGTTGTGATATGCCATGCAAGTGCCCCACTGTGTGCTGGTAGGTGCCTGTGGCCAGGAAGTGGAGCACAGACACTACCTTCAGTAGAGGGGTGGGGGGATGGTGGTGCGTATTTCAATCAGGCTGACAATGTCATTGTGTATCATGTCCACAATGGTGGTGATGGTGTCCCGGTCCAGACGGTACAGGGTGTGGATCTGCTCACGGGTTAGGTTGAATGGACTGGCTCTGATGCGAGGGATTGGGGGCTGCCTGTGTGGTACCACTGACTGCACTGGTGGGGCTTGCTGGGCCTGTCTCACCCTCCTTCTCCTCCTGCGTCTCCTTTGTGGTGCCTGTTGTTGTTGTTGCTGGTGTAGCAATGCAAGCATCTCCTCCAGCCCCAATATTGCAACTGCAAGTGGAATCATTTTGGTGTGGAAAGGGGTGTGGTGTGTGGGTGGGCTCCTTTTGTGCTGGGCCAGACTCCATTGCCTCCACCTGTGCTGATTGTGTACACCTGTGGCAGTTGGGAACACTGCACATTGCTGTTTGCAGGTGATTGACGATGCCGGTGATGCCAGCATCCCGGTATCCCTTATTACCGCCTTCATGATGCCGGTATTTGCATGTCCGCATGATTTGTGATGTCCTCCTCTTAGCGCCATCCCGGTATTGTCGGCCCGAAGGGCTGCGTGCCCGCGCGCATGCCGGTACGGGGGTACACGGTATCAGCGGTGGCGCCGATACCGGGTTGTTAACTCGTAATAGGCCGGCTCGGTATGGGGTGCCGGTATTCCCTTACAGCATCATTTTCCATTACTGCGATTCTCGCAAAGACCCCCAAGGTTATCAAGCAGCACCAACAAGTTATAGGAAGGGCAATCTAGAAAAATGCTTACTACAACTAGGATTCAAGTCAATAGGCCTGGGCCAATGTTAATGGTTCAGAGTCTTTGCAAAGGATCACACAGTTCAGAGTAGTTTGCAGTTAAGTCTTTGCCAAGAGTTCAAAACGAAGTTGATCAGAAGAAAATGTATTCAAAGGAGAAGAGAAGGGCAAGCCTTTGGATTTAAAACACTTTCATCGCGGTCAGACGCAACGAACGACTGAATTGGCACAGTACCTTAAATGAAGAACTGCCCAGGGAAGAAGCCAGCAGCAGAGCAAAGCGACGACTAAATGGTGCGCTCCTTAAAACCCAAACAGGCTCCGTTCCTCCTGTCTATCCGGTTCACTGCAGCGATGCACAGCAAATTCGACTAGGAGAGGGAGGCCGGCGTTTGGTGTTTGGCGAGCTGGTTGGTCCCACCAAGCTGAAGGGAAGAAGATTCCTTGCAGATCTTCTCTGTCGTCTGAGTTTCTGGCAATTCGGACCTGCAGCAGGGCTTCACCGGGATGTCCAGTAGTTACAGCAGTCCTCTTCCTTCAGCTCCTCGTTGGTTCTCTCGTTCCAGTGTCGACTCTGCTTTCCAAGTCCCAGAGACCTGCTTTTAAGCAGTTTTCCCCCATTCACACAGCCTGGCTGTCAATCACACAGAGGGTGGCTGACCTGGCAGGACAGCCATCTAGCCAATCAAACTAGACTGCAACTTAGGTCTCCAAGGAGACCCTGTGCAGGGGGCCTCAAACACCTCCCTCACACATCCTGTCCACCCAGACACTCAGGTGCCTAAGGAGGGCTTCTGTGCAGAAGCCTGCCAAGGACGGCGAACAAAGGAACAAAACCTGGTTTGGCGTGCAGAGTAAAACACGAGAAAGACCCTTACAAAAAGAAATGGTGAATAAACCCGACCGGAACCAAATAAAAATAAAAGGGGTCCAGTGGATTAGAGTTTGAGGCTACCACCATAACCTCTAACGTTACTGAGGCTATTTCCATAGATGGTAGATCCCACTGCCACCAGCCAAATCTTAGAGAAAGGGGAACAAAATATTGTTCCATGAGAATCAGACAAAAAGGGATAACTATTAACCCTTCCAGTACTCTATTGAAAGATAGGTTGTACTGGGTCTGTAAATTTAAAAAGACTAGTAAAGTCAATGGCAACTTTACATGTTTTGGGAGACAGTAGTCAGTCCCAGAAAAATTGAGTTTAAAGTGGGAAGTCTAAAAAGACAACCCTGTGTCACTGCACTAAAGGTGCTGTGTGACACACAGTACAAAGATGATGCCTATGGAGTGGGTGAGACTCCATAGTCCATGAGCAAAAGAGGTACAACACACAGCAAAAACACATGTAAGAGTGGGAAAAAAGGCTCACACTCTTACCAGGTAAATCATAGAAATCCAGCAAAGCTGCTTAGGGATTCAATAGGTAATGGAAAATAGCTATTCTGGAGAATTCTCCCTAACAGTATTTTCTTTAAATGGGGATCTTCACTGTCAAGTGCTCAATGTTTTTGATCAATACCGTGCACATATTTGGAAACATGGTGCTCTTACAAAATGCAGTGCTTGAGAATGTTGCATGGTTTTGTTATGATGACTGATGTCCAATCTTCACATATTTTCTGAGCACACATTTTATATTGTGTCTTACAATTTGCATTATAGGTCTGATGCCAGAGTGATATCATAATTTACATCAGTTACATGAACAGGTCCCACTCTACAGAATTATAGATCCAGGCCCTCATTACGACCCTGGCGGAATCCGCGGTGCTAAATGCACCGCGGAGCATGGCGGAAAGCCGCCGATAGCGCCATGGGGGTTGGCGGATTTACCACCCCATGCCGACCTTGGCGGAGCGGTAAATCCCCAATCCCCATTTTACCCTTCCCCATTCCCATTCTTGCCCCATAGGGTATAATGGGAGTGGGGAAGGAGTTAATTACGCCGCCGTAAAGTACGGCGGCGTAATTAACAACGAGGTCCCTTAGCGCCATGGTTTTCTCCGCCCGGTAAAACCAGGCGGAGAAAACCTCCATGGCGCTAAGGGAACTCGTAGTACGGCGGACGGGTCCGCCGCGATTAGCGCTGGTGGAAACCCACTCCGCCAGGGTCCTAATGAGGCCCCCAGTGTTGTGTACATTTTCTGAGGGCAAGATCTCAGGTAGCACCTCTTATTAGTGGTTTCATTACTTGAATAGCGAACCAAAAAATGTCAGTGGGTTTATGCTAGTGTTGTATAAAGTGTGCTACTAGAGGTTTATTTTCCACTTTAATTTTGACAGACGGTCTGTGTTCACAGATACGTTGTCTGACCTGCCGTTTAGATTTGTCAATGTAAATCAAGTTACATGGGCACTTGATACCATAAATCCCAAAAGAAGCCACACATTTCACTGTAGTGGATCTGAAAAATGCATTTTCTTCAATTACACTCCATCCTGAGTCAAGGTACCTCACAGCATTCACACAAGGCCAAGGCCAAGGCCAAATGCAGTTCGGACATACTATGTTACCTCAGGAGTACTGCAAGAGCCCGAGTATATTTAACAGAATACTGCATGCTGATCTTGGGAACATTCTGGTGCCTAGCACGATTATCCAGTACGTGGACGATCTGCTAGTGTGTAGCGACAGTGAACAGCATTGTCGAAGGGATTCTGTCATACTGCTACAATTACTGGCCTGTAAGGCATATAAAGTTGACAAAGCTAAATTACAATATTCCCAGCAGGAAGCAATCTATTTAGGGCAGTTCATATCATAGAATGGGAAGAGGATACTATACAATAGGGCAGCATCGGTACGCGCCACCCCAGACCCGCCTCATGAAGGAGATGCAGAGGTTTCTGGGCCTGGATCCTCAACATGTGGCATAGAAAAGGCCACCTTTGCAAGCCCTGATGGAGGCACAGAAAACAAAGGACCGCTGAAATGATCAGACAGTTTGACGATTTAAATGAAGTCATTAATTCAGCACTTGTACTGGCTACCCCGGACTACATACAGGAATTTGATTTGTTTTCGCATTCTGATGGTCAGCTTATGACAGAGTAGTTGACGCAAAAACGTACTATGGGCCACAAGTGATTGGCCTATTATAGTGGCACTCTAATAGCAGTAATGCAGGGCAGTTCATGTGCGAACAAGCATTTGCAGCTGCTGCCTCTGCTATAGAGAAAAGCTTTACGATCGTAATGGGGTGTTTAGTAACATTGTAAGTAGAACATTATGTTTGCTATTTTGGAGTGTTCGAAGTCCACCCTAACTACGCAATGGCCATCTGCATATGAGATAATCATCTCTAAACCCCATATTTAAGTGGTTAGTTGTAAAATGGTCAATCCTGCCCACGACAGAGGACTTGACAGCACAAGACTGTGCCACATATAAGGAGGAGGAGGAGGATGACACTCCCAAAGCAAGGGACTGTGACTTGACAGACAGTGAGGCAATTTTCGTTGACGGGTCTTCCACAATTGATCAGGGGGAAGGACAGAGACAGGCAAGGGCCACAGTGGTACGACTTGAGGGAGGGAAGTACAAGTTGGTGGTCATGAAAAGGTGGCCCACACACTATACTCATGGCACTTATGGAAGCACTGAGAGTATCACAAGGGTGTCCTGTTATAATATATTCCAACTTAGCGTGCGTTACAACGGTACATGCTGGTCTCTTCCATTGTAGGGGGTTCAAGAGGACGGATGGATCCCCAGTGCAGCATGCTGTTCTGTTAGAGATGCTGATAGATGCGTTGTCACAGCCATCTGTTGTGGCGACATCAAGTGCGCTGCCCATACTCACGGAGAGACACAATCCCAAGGGGGAACGCAGCTACCGATGCAGCAGCTAAGGTGGTGGAGTATCAGTCAAATGAAAGATCCACTGAGTATTTTGTGACTGCCCAACTGACAGACCAGCATCCAGTACCTTATAAGCTACAAGAAAGGGCGCCTGAGTGGGAAAGGAATTGTGGTCGCAGAGAGGAAGTAAGCAGTCTCTGACAGATCTGTTATGGAGGCAGAAGAGCTCTGGAAAGACAGTGATGCCACGAGAATTGCTAGCAGTAGCAGTTGAACAATTGCACTACCCGCCCAATAGTTCGAAACAACACATAGCTGAAGACATACAGAAGGACTAATTCACACCAAATATTCAAGAGAGCATCACTGATAGGGTTGTCCGCTGCACCACATGTCAAGGTTTTAGCACAGGGATGACACTACAAACGTTACAGCGCACGTTGCCTCACCCAACTGGGCCATTCCGTGAGTTACATATAGATTACGCTGATATGGGTGAATGGTGCAATGCCTCTATGTACCTCATTGTGGTGGTCTGTCCTCATTGTGGTGGTCTGTCCTTTCTCAAGGTGGGTGGAAGCAGGACCATGTGCGCACCCAGGCGCCAAGTATGCTGCAAGGTTTCTAGTGCAGGATGTTTTCCCGCGCTGGGTCGTGTGCGAGGTTTTGAGGTCAGATAATGGCACACATTTATTCAATGTATTATTTCAACATTTTACAGCACTACTTCGTATCAAGCATCTGATGTGTTGGATTTATCACCCCCAGGCCAATGGTATTGTGGAGAGAATAAATGGCCTCCTCAAGAGCAAGTTATCTAAATTGCGTACTACATTTAATAAAAACAGTGTGTACTGTCTGCCCTTGGCTCTTTTTAGTTTACACACGCAGCCAAGCAAAGACCATCATCTGTCACATCATGAGGTGGTTACTGGTCAGCGCATGCATACCCCCATGTCCCCTGTGAGAAGGGTTTCTGATGCGCATAAGACTGCAGCGGTGTTAGGAGAGGAATTCAGGGAATATTTCACAACACTAACTCAGGACCGTGACTACGGAGACGCCTGATGCTGTACAGACAACAGGGACAGATCCTAAGCATATAACGTCTAGACCTCTGCTGCCGGGATATTACGTCTATGTTTGCAATTTCGTGCAGCGCAGGAACAATCCTTGGTTTCAAGTAAAGGTTAAGGAATTGCGCTACTGGGGTCCACCTTTCAGACCTTCGTAGGGCACTTCCAGAAAGTACAGTTGAGCATCAGTTGTCTTGAGAACAGGGGTAACAGTACCTGTACCCCTAGCACCTTACTGGCCTGTCCAGAGGAAACACATGCATAGTGGCACATCTGTACTTTTTTTTTTTCTGGGAGCCCCTTTTTTCTGGCTTTCTTTCCCTCTCTTTTCTCTCTCTCTCTCTCTCTCTCTCTCTCTCTCTCTCTCCGTTCTCTCTTATTCCTGGTACTCTGATATGAATGGCGTGGGGCGAAATGCTGTGAATGGGAGCTGTTATGCGTGTTTATTCATTCCGCACGTGTCGGAGCCTCCCCAGGTGTTAGTGCCACAAGCATCTTGTGCTATTCAGAATAAAAGGAACATTCCAGGCACACAGTGTGGAATTGCAAATGGTGGGCCCAGATTTTATAAAATGTTCTGACGACCAGAGGAGCATCAAGTGTATGAAGTTACCTTATCTGATGGTGAAGGGACGGAAGTATGTAAAAAATAACTGGCAGGACAGTACACTACCTTGCTTGGCAGAAGGACTGGTAACATATAGCAAGGAAAGAATCGCACAAGTGGTTAACTTCTGTGCGCAAATCTGGCCAGGGCATATTGTATTATATTGTATTTTGTAATTTATATAGCGCTCTTTCCCCATTTGTATGACCTCATTGTGCTTCGTGGTTGGAACGCCCTCAGTGACCGTGGTCTATGTACTGGAGGTTCTAAGAGTTTTAGATTAGGAGATGCATGTGTGCATTTTTGCCGGTCTAGGACTTAGGTGGCTGGCTAGGCACTACTAAGCAGCCCACATAGGTCAGGCACGTGGGTGGGCGCTGTTGGTGGTTTGCGATAGAGTGCTAGTGTTGAAAGAGTCAATGTGTGGCCAGCTATACCACATTTATTTTTCATTGGTAGTCAATGTATGCTAGTGGCAGAGGTGTTGAGCTATATCAGGTGTTTCAGTGTGGATGGCTATATGTGCTGCTAGACGGATGAGCATAGCCATAGCTGCATTCTACGGTGCATGGATGCTTGGCCGTGTCCACAGGCGTGGTGTGAGGTATACGTACCATAGGCTTCGATGTTGTTCGGCTTGCAGAGATCTTTGTCCAGTGCAGACGGGATGGTCTCATTATTCGTGGTCTCTCTGGTGCGAGAGTCTGAGCGGTGAGGGCGAGTGATATGGGCAGATATGGGTGAGGGCAGATATGGCCTAGGTTTTATAATACAGTCGGTTACCCAGTATAATAGGCAGATAAGGTGGATACACCTACATTGAATAACCCTGTATAGTAGGATTGAGGGTCTTCTGGGAGAGAGGTCTAGGTTTCAAATTCAGTTGGTTTCACAATATAGTAGGCAGATACGGCCTAGGTTTCACAATACAGTCGGTTACCCAGTATAATAGGCAGATAAGGTGGATACACCTAGTTTTGTAGTATAGTAGACGAGAGGTGTAGGTTTCACAGTACAATTTAGGTATGCGAGACGCAACTAGATATGAGAGTCCTGTATAGTGGCCTAGGTTTCACAATACAGTAGGTTACACAGTATAATAGGCAGATAGGGTAGATATACTTAGATATGAGAATCCTGAATGGTAGGAGAGAGGCCTAGGTTTCACAGTATAATATGGGCATGGGAGACACACCTAGATTTGAGAGTACTGTATGGTGGGAGAGAGGCCTAGGTTTCCCAATACAGTAGGTTTCACAGTATAATAGCCAGATATGGCCTAGGTTTCACAATACAGTAGGTTACACAGTATAATAGGCAGATAAGATGGATACACATAGATTTGAGAACCCTGTATGGTAGGAAAGAGGCATAGGTTTCAGGGCGACACACCTAGAATTGAGAGCCCTGTATGGTGGGAGGGAGGCCGAGGTTTCACAATACAATAGGTTTCACAATATAATAGGCAGATATGGGGCAGAATATTATAGGCAGTCCTGTATTGTGGAAGAGAGGCATAGGTTTCACAGTATGAATGTTTTATTTTTTAAAGCATTTTGTGTTCACAATGGATTTTCATCGATATTCAGTTCTATCTCAGTGTCGCGTATTCTAATATTCACAGTTCTATCTCAGTATGTGTTACAGAAGTTTTTCTTGCGTGATTGTGAGTGCTTAACATGTATATATTTTACGATCACCTGGTCTTTGCAGAGGCGTTGGGGCATGGTTGCAGCCCTCCCTGGTGATAGATCTCCCCCTTCTGGTTTCGTCCCCTGCGGATCAGCTATGGGCGGCGACAACTGGTGGCACTGCTCCTGCGTGGATATGGGAAAATGTGAATGCGCTGGTAGGTGACTGGTATCTCCCAACCCCTTCGACCCAAGGTGTGATTTCTGTGGGCACGTACCGGCCCATAAGGCTCACCTGATTAATGTGAATGATGAGCTCTCCGTCCTGCTACTTCTGGCAGGGGCGCTTGTTGGTAGAATCTAGTTCCTTCACTGATTCCTGAGTATTAGTCCAGTCAGGCTGCAACCAAGTTCCTCTTTCTGCTTTCTCTCAATGTTGTATTTTCCCCTCTTTCTGCTTTCTTTCAATGTCTTTTCCCTTTCAATGTCTTGATGTTATTGCTCTCAATGTGGTTGCTTTGCACTGAATAACGTTTCTCTCTGTTTTCTCCCAAATAGGTGGAAATGCGTCCTAACCATGGCTGAGGAGGCGCGGAATGCAGCTGAGTGGAAGATGGGCGCGACCGTGATGTCCAGCAGCAGGTGAGTGATGGCTTTAGGGAAGGCACAAGGTTTTAATGGCAGCGAGCCCTTAACGTACTGTCTGTTAAGTGTCTAACCTTGACTCTTGCCTTTTCTTTGCAGGTACTGCGAGTTTGGATGGAGTGCGTCGTGCCGCGGTGCCTAGATGATGCTGTCTGCATTCCGGAGTGTTTGCCGGTGAGCTGCATTGCCAGGAAGAAGATGTCTGCGTTCCGAGATGTTTGCTGGTGAGCCGCGGTGCCAGGAGGAAGATGTCTGCGCTCCAAGATGTTTGCAGGTGAGCGTACAGGTAAGAGCAGGATTCTCCAGTGACAAGCACGGATGAAGATGGCAGGATACCTCCAAGTAAGATGAATCCCAGGTGACAGTGAGCGTTACGCTGCACGGAGGTGCAGAATAACGTGAAACGTGTACCTTGGGGTTGGGCTGGCTTTTATAGATGAACTCTTAAGGCCACACCCTTTAGCAAAGTTCTGCATGCCACATCCTGCCACTCCTAGAAGTTAGACGATGCACGTGCAGATGCAGATGAAGATGGAGACCACACCCTCACTAGTTACACAAATGAGAGTTCATGAGAGTATTCTTGCTCATAATAAAATAGTTCCTGTTCATTCTAAGCACTTCTGTCCATAATGGAAATGTCCTGTTTAAATCCTTCCATGAGCCTGGCGCCAAAGGTGGCAGGACTGTGTCCAACAAGGCCCCCCCATTTATAAATGTCCCAAAGGGACGTGCATGACCCATGATGCCCCCTGCTCCCTCCACTTGATGGTACCACTCTTGTGATCCTGGGCAAGTGGCCATGACAATATAGTTGCTTAGTAATGTTGTGGTTAACATGAATATAGTTGCCTGGTAATATCCATAGTTACCAGTGCATCTGTACCATTCCGAGTGAGCATCATCTTTGTTGGAATGCGGATCACTAAGAGGTTGTTTCTATATTCTATGTACTATCAGTTGTGAACTGTTTCCCTGACTGGCGGTCGTTACTAAAGGTAATAAAAGAGCCATTATTTATACCCAATTGTGTGTGCATTGATATGTTTACCCACAACAATTTGGCGACAAGGATCTTGGCTCTAGTAACGATCCTCGGCGGCGCTGCAAACAGCCTGAGAGTGGAGTGAACAAGTCGAGGGAAAGGTTTTGTCTTACGAGTGGGGACTTCTCCTGATCTGCCTGAGATTCAGCTACAGTGACGAGCAAAGATAGGAGCCCGTGTATCAGCAGCAACTTCCAGTTGCCAGAAACGGAGACCCCTGCTTCCAGTCTCCAGAAACGGAGACACGGCAGAAACGTGCCCCCTGCTCCCTCCACTTGATGGTACCACTCTTGTTATCCTGGGCAAGTGGCCATGACAGCACTCCCCTTCATGGCCCTCCTCAAGGGTGATCCTCCTCCCCGTCCTGGCTTGGTGGGGTTATTATGATGGAATTGCCTGACCAATCGAGGGGCATGAACATATTCGCTGGGTTCCCAGGTTCGGTGTTGGGATCCGTATCCTTTCCAGTCTATTAGGTAATACAGTTTGGATCGAACCACCTTGGAATCCAAGATAGACTTAGCTTCGTATTCGGGTTCCCCATTTAGTAATTCAGGCTCTGGCGGAGAATCAATCCGTGTATTTGGTTTCAAGGGTTTAAGGAGTGAAACATGGAATACCGGGTGGATTTTCATGTGTGATGGTAAGTCCAATTTCATGGGGGCAGGGTTGATTATCGCTTTGATAGTATAGGGGCCCAGATATCTGGGGCGGAAGGCCCGTGGTCCTTTCAAAGGTATGTGTCTGGATGCTAGCCAGACTTTATCTCCAATCTGGTAATTGGGAGCTTCTTTTCGGTGCCGGTCAGCAAACAGTTTTTGTCTTTCTTTGGCCTTGTTCAATTGTTCTGTTGCTTCTTCAAGAACTTGAATGATGGCTTTGTGTAAGGTTTTTATTGCTGCCATTTCCAACGTGTTGGGTGGATCAAACACTGATGTCTGTGGGTGTCTCCTGCATAGAGTATAGAATGGAGTTTGTCCAGTGCTTGTATGAACCGAATTGCTGTAGGCATACTCGGCTACCCAAAGTATGTCTTTCCAGGAGTTTTCAGAGTGCTGAAGCATACATCCTAAATATTGTTCTAGCGTCTGATTGGTGCGCTAGGTTTGTCCATCGGTTTGAGGGTGGTGGCTAGTGGACAGCCAGAGATCGATTTTGGCAATCGCACAACACCTTTTCCAAAAGGCGGAAACAAATTGTGTCCCACGATCCGATGTCAAGATTGATGGAAATCCATGTAACCGGACAATTTGTTCCAAGAACACAGTGGCAAGAGTGGATGCAGTTGGAAGTCCTTTCAGAGGGATGACATGATCTACGATGACTAAGATGGTGTTGTAACCATTGCAAGGAGGAAGATCGGTGATAAAGTCCATTGATAGTGTATGCCATGGTGCTGGTGGAATCATTAACAGATGTAGTAACGCAGCAGGGTTTTGCTTTTGAGATTTGTGCTGTGCATAAACACAGCAGGTTGTAACAAATCAGACAATGGGCCTCATTACCCGGTAGGCGGTGAGCCATGGCGCTATTAGCGCCATGGCTCATGCCGGTAAAATACCGGCACCGCCTTGGCGAAAAGGGGATTTACCGCCCCATTCCAAGGTTGGAGGGGCGGTAAATCCCCTTTCCGCCATTGCCCTTCCCCATTCCCATTTCTGCCCCATAGGGCTCTATGGGAATGGGGAAGGCGCTAATTACGGCACCGCAATTTTGCGGTGCCGTAATTAGCTCCGAGGTCCCTTAGCGGGTTGGATTTTAACGCCTGCTAAAAGCAGGCGTGAAATCCCCCAACCCGCAAAGGGACCTCGTAGTAAGGCGGTAGGGATTTACCGGTACCGGTATTTTACCGGTACCGGTAAATCCCTACCGCCATCCGTGTAATGAGGCCCAATGTCTTTCCTCCAAGTGGGCCACCAATAGTTGTGTTTTACCTTAGCCTGTGTCTTGGCTATTCCAGGGTGTCCTTGCACTAAGGAATCATGGTAGTTTGCGATGATTTGAGTTTGCAGTTTCTTGTCCTGAATATATAACCATCCTTGGAAATATGGTAAATTGTTCTCGATGGTGTACTGGTCTCCCTTTAAAAGCCATTCCTGTTGTTTTACCTGAGTCATCTGTGACTGTAAACTGTTTTTTATCTACACATGTGGTAACAGCGATTATGGTTTGAATTCGTTCTTCAGGAATGATGGCCACGGGATCAGATGCTGCAAAGGTCTTTTTTTCCTCACTCATGCGTGATAATGCGAAAGCTTTTCCATTCTGCACTCCAGGTCTATAGGTAATGATAAAGTCGTATTCTCCGAAAAAAGAGCGCCCAATGAAGTTGGCGTGAGGATTGCAGTTTGGCAGTCTTTAAATATTGTAAGTTATGATTATCTGTGATGACGGGGACCGTGTGCCGTGCCCCAAGGAGATAATGGTCCTCATTACGAGGTTTGAGGTAAAAACAGTTTTTACCGGCATGGGGCAAATAGCGTGTCTGTGTAGGAAAGAGGCTGCTAAAAGTGGGCCATTACGTAGTGACATGCCGGTAACGACATTACCGGCATGCCGCTAAAGTCCCAAAAATGCCCATTAGCGGCACCATGGGAAGAGCAGACAGCACTACCGCCACCGTCCACCTCTAAATAACGGGCCCAGCATCAAAGGATATGGCATTAGCGGCCACCGCTATTAGCAGTCACCGCTAATAGCGGAACCGGAAGTAACGTCAAACACAATCCATTGCCATCCTCACTACACAGGACCTGCAGCCTCATTCCGACAGAAGAAAAACATCTACTCCACCAGCATCATGCCAAAGGCATGCCAAAGGCAGTGAAGAAAGGTGCATCGCGGCAGCGTAAGGAGCGGTTCTCGGAGGATGAGCTCACAATGCTAGCAGACACGCTGGCTGAAAATGCTGAGGTGGTGTTTGCAAATGACTTCAAGAGAGCAGCCCAGCTCAAGAAAAACGAGATATGGGAACTAGTAGCCCATAACGTGAGCGCAGTTGGAAACACCCCCCGCACAGTGAAGGACGTGCGTAAACGTTGGGACGACCTGCGCCTCAGAGTGCGTAACATCATGTCGGCCAACCAGAGTCAGGGCCTGGCTACTGGCAGTGGCCCTAGCTCTCTAATTAAACTCAGCCGCTGGGAGTAAACCTGCACCAGCACTATCAGCATTGAGTCGATTGAAGGTGTGGGCGAGATGGAACATGGCGCCACGTCATCGACAGATGGCGGTGAGTGTCCTAAGAAAACACTGTAATGCAAAGTATGATGATAGTGCACCAATGTGACCGTGCCATGAGGCAATGCATGGCCCAATATAGACACATGGGGGGTCATTCCGAGGTTGGAGGTAAGGTAAAAACGATGCCGGTAATGGATTACCGGCATCGTTTACTGCTACGAGCTATTCTGACCAACCAGACCGCTATTTACGGCATCGTACTTGACGATGCTGAAAATAGCGGTCCAGGTGCGCGCGCGACACACAACATTTGCCGTAAACCGGAGCTGATCACAAGCCATGCGGACATGCAATTAACGGCCTACTGAAGCCCGAAAACTACCTTACCGGCATGGAGTAAATAGCGGCATCTCTGAGATGGTGTTAAGAACCCTGAGCAGTGTTACCAATAGCCACAGGTGCACACAATCAGCACAGCTGGAGGCAATGGAATCTGGCACAGCACAAAAGGAGCACACCCACACACCACACCCCCTCCCACACCAAGATGATACCAATAGTAGTAGCATTACTGGAGCTGGAGGCCCTGCTTGCAAGGCAGCAACAACAACAACCACCACAGCCCCCACCACAGAGGAGACACAGGAGGAGAAGGAGGGTGAGACAGGCCCAGAAGCCCCACCAGTGCAGCCACCGTTACCAGGCCGGCAGCCACCAATCCCTCGCATCAGAGCCACCCCCTTCAACCTAACACCAGAGCAGATCCACACCCTGTACCGGCTTGACCGTGACACCATCACCACCATAGTGGACCTGATACATGACGGCATAGTGAGCCTCATAGAAATACGCACCACCATCCCCCCTCTACTGACGGTAGTATCTGTGCTCCACTTCCTTGCCACAGGCACCCACCAGCACACAGTGGGGCACATGCATGGCATATCACAACCCTTATTTTCCCGGATACTGACTCAAGTGCTGGATGCCCTCCTCAAGCACACAAGGGACTACATATCCTTACCACGGACTCCCCAGGAGATATTGGATACAGAAGTTGCCTTCCATGCACTGGCAGGCATGCCAAATTGTATAGGTGCCCTCGACTGCACCCACGTGGAGTTGGTGGTCCCACATGCCATGGTGGTGGCATATCGCAACCGCAAGCAATACCACGCCATCAACGTGCAGATGGTATGCAACGACAGCAAGATCATCACACATTGCTGTGCCTGATATCCAGGATCAACTCATGACTCTTTGGTCCTGCGGAACTCCACGCTACCACGCTATATGAAGCGACATGCTGGACGACATGCCTGGCTGCTTGGTGAGTTGCCTGACTGGGCCATGGCAGTGCATCAGGGTTGTGAGGTGGGTGGCTGCATACGCTACCTGGGTGGGAAAGGGGGGCGATGCATACTCCACCTGGGGGGTAATGGGGGGATGCATACTCCACCTGGGTGGGAAGGGGGGGAGATGCATACTCCACCTGGGTAGGAAGGGGGAGTAGATGCATACTCCACCTGGGTGGGAAGGGGGGTGGAGATGCATACTCCACCTGGGTGGGAAGGGGGGCGGAGATGTATGCAGCATGTTGCATGCATGTTGCTCCTTGGCCAGATAGCTCAGGTGTGTCGGTCTCACCCGAGTCACTATAGGAGACCTGGGGGTTGGAGTGGGCATCAGGGGTGTGGACGACTTCAAATGTGTCCTCCTCAGTCGCTCCACAGATGGAATTGGGGCTGTCGGCAACATCGAGGGGGGCCGTGGCTGCCACCTCCCCAGCCACACTCGACTCCTCAGACCGCAGCGTTGGGCCTGTGTCTGCAGCCAGTGCAGGGAGGGGTGGGGTGGGGGTGGTGCACCCTCCACGGGCCTTTCTGGAGCCGGTGGTGTGCGTCCAGGGGTTGTTTTCCTGGCTGGGAGACGGCGGGCCCTGACTTGGCCCCTGGAAGTGCTGGGGCGGTTGCTCTCCTGCTCCTCGCTGTCATGCTCACTGCCTGTGGGGGTGGAAGAGTGGGACGGCATGAGTGATGATTTGAGAGCCAGCATTTATACTGAGAGCCAGCATTTATACATGGCTACAATAGCACATTCAGATACTTGTGGGTTATCGGCATTTCGGTGGGGAACGGCAAATAATTCAATACTTGGGTAGTAAATGCATGCATATGTCTGTGTCACTCATGTTGGCCGGGTACTGTGCTGTCTAACATGCACACTGTTTACATCAACTGCCCTGTGTGCCTCATGGAATGGGCCACTTTGTGTGGTATGTGTCATATAGGTTACAGCCTCACATCTGGCATTAGCCTGGGTCTCACTTGCTTCGGCATGATTTACAGGGGGGGGTGGTGTGGCCGACCATGCCGTGACTCCTTGGCCAGACCTTAGCAGTGACTTTCATAACATTGGCGTTGGCAGCATTGACTTTGGACACTCACCTCCATCAGCGGAGGACGTTGCCCCACACTCCATTTCTCCAACCCCTTCGATGGATTCGGGGCCTATCATGGCTGCACATGTCTCCTCCTATGGCATTAGTTTCATGGACGAACCTTGGGCCTCCTCCAGTCTCCAAGGCCTGGCTTTCTATTCGCTGAGAGGATGCTCCGCACCTTCAGCCGCAGGTCGTCCTGCCTTTTGCAGCATTCCTTTGTGGTGCGGGGGGTGTTGCCCACAGCGCTCACCTTCTGCGCCACAAGTACCCAGATGTCCTTTTTTTTAGCACCGCCACCCTCCGCATGTCATTGCTGAAAACAGTGTCAGCATGCTTGTGCTCATCCACTAGCACTTGCAGTTCGTCAGGGCTGAACCACTCCTTTCGGAGGCGGGCAGCTCCCTTCAGCGCTTTGGGCATTCCTCAGTACTGGTGGTAACTTCCCGGTATGTCAACAGTGTGCCAGGGGTCCTTTCTAGTGAGGATAGCAATGGATTGTGTTTTTAAATATGGCCGCCGTTCTCCTTCCAGTTCCTGTGTGATGACGCTATTTCCGGTTCCACATTTTAACGGTGACCGTAAATAACGGTGACCGGTATTTATGGTCACCGCTAATGCCGCGTTGCTCCATGGCGGTAGTGTTCGCTACGGTGTGGTTCATCCCAGTAGGGGGTTTTTCGGACATTTTTGCGCCATAGCGCTAAGGTCATTACCGGCATGGCGCAAAGCTCGTGCCCGCGAACTCGTAATGGTGCGCTTTTAGCGGCCTATTACCAGCACGGACACGCTATTTGCGCCATGCCGGTAATTGACGGTACTTACCTCCAAACTCGGAATGAGGGCCATGGACATATCCCTGCATAGATGCCGTCTTCAGCACTGACACATCCACATGCATGCAGCATGCCAATGCCATACCCGAGAAACATCCCACAAAAATGGAAACGGCATTTGTCACAATGCACGCAGTCCACAACAAAAAAGCATGTCACACAGCATACACCACCTCAAACATGTGTTAACCTGACGTATGCCTGCATGCTCCCCACATATAGCAAGCAACCTGAATGTCAAAACTCCAATACCTAATACTCTCGAATGTGTAGAACAGCAATAATACCAATGTATGCATGATGCATGTAGAACCATCACTGATGCCGTCCCTCTCTCGGTCCTCCACAGGCCCAGATCCTGACAGCGAGGCCCGGGACTCAGCGGCGCAGGCAACAACTCCTAGGAAGAAGGCCAGGGGCAGGGAAGAAGGCAACAGGCCTTCTACATCAAAAGGTCCAAGCAAACCACAACTGCAACAGAAGGGGAAGGCACCACAGGATACTACGTCACTGGTGCGGCTAAGGGCCACTGCCACAGCAACTGTGCCCACAACTGCTGTGGCCACTGTACAGGAGCAAGTGGCCGATGGTGTCCTTTCAGCTACCAACAGCTCTGTCGGGGAGGCGGTAGCCACGGCACCCCAGAGTGATGAGGATGTACAAGGCGAAGGCCAGGTGTGTGTCTCTGTGGAGGATGAGTCATCAGACTTATCTGGCACACCCAGCCCCCCACCATCACCCCAGATCACCCCTTTCAGCACCACCAATGACAGCACAGAGGAGCAGTCTGGAGGGGAGCCAGGGCAAGGGAGCTGGAGCCCCACAGTGGAGCCACATAATCTAGGACACTTGCCACATGCAGCATCCACCTCCACTGGTGTCCGGAATGGGGTGCAGCAAATGGCACACACGGAGCAACACCAGGAGGAGCTGACAGGGCTTGTCAGACAGTTTGTATCAGACGGTGCCCAGGCAGGGCAGGAGGGCCGGGACAACACAGCGTATTTGAGACAGGCCATTGAGGCGAACACAACTCGCATATGCAAGGAGTTGTCTGCAGTAAGGCCGGTTCCTTTTCCGAATGGCGGATGCCTTGGAGGCAGAGCATCCTGCCCCAAGCCTAGAGCAAGTGGGCACACCTCCTCCTCGAGCTCCACTCAGATCAGCCCCCTTCGCCGGTCTGCGCGCACCTTGCTGCGCTCAGACATGCCACCACCAGATGCGGGAAGTGGGAAAAAGTAGTAGGGGCATTCTGATTATGCCAATTGTTGCTGCAACCTGCTGCATTCGATAGAACACCATGTGTGGGGGAGTTGTGGGGGGAGGTGGATGAGGGAGAGGGTGTGTGGGGGAGTTGTGGGGGGAGGGGAAGGTGGAGAGGGTGTGTGGGGCAGTTGTGGGGGGAGGGGACGGCGGAGAGGGTGTATGTGTCATGATCTCTGCTTCCAAAAGGTCAGGGTTTTCCCAACTCCCTTGGAAGCAGATCCATAACCCAGGTTCCGAGTGCCAACCAGTCCCAATTGGGACCTTTTGGACCCAGTCCTGGCGCCAGTGGCACCAGGCTCATAAATATGCCCAGTCCCAGCGCTGGAAGCGCCGGGCTCATAATGCTTGGGTGGACTTACCTGCAGCAGACCATGCTGCTTACTTGCCTGCCAGTTGAGCCTCTGATCCTCTTCTGTTTGGAACTACTTTTCCTGTTGGGTGGGGCTGGAGCCACTCCCTAGATTCAGAACACTGGAACTCTTCTGGAAAGCAGGAACTCTTTTCTTACCAGGAACTCTTTTCTTACCTAGGCGTGGCTGTGGAAGGAGACACCTAAGCACTACAGGAGGCTATTTAAACCACACCCGGTGGATGAATCTTGCTTTGCGTTATTCTGCACCCTCTGCAGCAGAACGCTCATCGTGTCTTCTGCATCCGGTCCTGGGCCTAAGGAAAAAGGCTTACCATCCTGAATCCAGTCTTCAGCAACACCTATAAAGACAAGAAAGAACAGGTTAGCATTCCGGTATCTGAAAGGCAAAGGCTTACCTACTCTTCGTGCGCTCCGGAGGTCTTCACACAGCATTCCGGCATCTGAAAGACAAAAGCTTACCAACTCTTCGCACGCTCCGGAGGCCTTCGGCGCTGCATCCCGCATCTGAAAGACAAAACAAGGTGCGTTTAAAGACATTGGGGAACTTTAATACTCACGTGCCATTACTCCTTTCCACATCTAACCCAGTGGGTATTCCGGCACCCTGCAGCCGCTCCGAACTCGTACCTGCAAAATAAAAAGACAGTTAGAGCGCATCGTGAAGCAGGCAACAAGCGCTTACTTACGTGCTTCCAGGCGCTTCTATTCATCACACGGGCTCCATCTTCAACTCACTTCAGCCCGTCATCCGCCATCGCCGGAACCCTGCAAAACAAGAGACATCATTACTAAAGACTTTAAAGACATTTGAATGACTCGAAACTTACAGTTCGTGCAGTAAACGACGGACAGCAGTCCTCTGAAGTCAAGAGGCCTGCGCTACCTATCCAGTGAAGAAACTGGTTACAGCACCCTGCCCCGAGGCAGATGGAGAGCTCGGCATTCACTTACCTAAGGTGAGAGCGTTAACCTTTGGGGGTCTACAGGAGAGGAGAAGAGGAAAGAGATAGGGACACCCAAATAACCCCAGTTCATTAACCCCATATTTTCTATCTGCAGACATCTTACTCTACACGTCAGGCATACAGTGCACAGAGGTCCAGCCCAAAGAGCCAACCGGGTGCTACACATCACCTTTGAAGATACGGTAGTCGCCCAGTCAAGACCGGCGCCTCTGCGAGAATCAGGTGAGGGTTACAGTATGGGGAGTTGTGGGGGTGTGTGGGGGAGTTGTGGGGGATGGGGGAGAGAGTGTGTGGTGGACTTGTGGGGGAGAGGGAGCGGGTATGTGGGGGAGTTGTGGGGGGAGGGGGAGTGTTAGAGGTGGAGGTTATGAGCACTTTTACTTTTTACAGTTTAATTCACCCGTTGTGTACCTGAAAAAATACTTGAGTGGACATTCCTTATTGTGTATGTGTCATTTATTGGTTTACAGTGCATAGTATCCATGTACTCCCACACCAGGTGCCCTCAGTCCCACTTTCATGGCACCCTCTGCACCCACATGTCTCAGAAATATTGGCCAATCACAGACTGGCGCACGGCACGTCCCTCCTGTGCATCGCCACCACGATGATGTGCGCCAACATCTTCATCTTCTTCATCATCACCTGGTGGTTGCTGTTCAATGTCAGGGGGCAGGGGCATGTTCCGTCGGATGCTCATGTGCAGCATGAGACATGCCATGATGATCCTGGCCACCTTCTCATGCCTGTAGAGGAGTGCCCCACCCGACCGGCTGAGACAGAGAAAACGTGCCTTCAACAGACCAAAGGTCTGCTCGATGAACACACGGGTACGGGTATGGGCACGATTGTAGTCCTCTTCGTGCCTGTTCTGCGGGTTCCGGACAGGGGTGCGGAGCCACGCCTTCCAGGGATAGCCACTATCACCTGCATGGGTGCAAAATAAAGTATGTGTCAGTCAAATCATGATGGACAGCTGTACTTATCACACATGCATGCAGATATTTGTGGTTCACATGCACATGTCCCTGGTTGTATGCACACATGTTACCTTGCCACAATGTGTGCTCTGCCATGGTCTTATGGTGTGGATTGCGTCTTCAAGATGATACACAGTGTACACTGCCTTGATGTTGCTCATGCACTGTGGACGCATACCGCTGTATTTGTTTTAAATATGTGATGTGTAGTGTTCAGTATGATTTACTTACTGGCAACGTTGGCAACAGTCTCTGCATTATTTAACATTCAGCTCTTATTATTCCCATGGTGACATGCTGCGCTACTGTGGTGGTGGCCCTGTGACAAGCAGTGGATTCCCTTGGTGGTTTTGATTTGTGCACTCTCATGGATGCTTGTCCTGTGTAATGATTTACTGCATGTGCATACTCACAGCATGTTGCTGGATTGTGTTACGGAGGGTGAGGACTGATAATGGGTGGCGGACGTGTTGTGGGATCTTGGGTGGTAGGAAGTTCAGCATGTTGTGCTTGGTGTGCAGCTTCCATCATTGCTATGGGGATTGGTTGTCATGTTCAGTTTGGGATGCTTTGGGGCACAGTGTTTTGGGATATGGACATTGTGCAGTCACCACAACAATGACACCATGGTGGTGTGTGCATCTCTCCCCCCATTACACTGCCATGTGCCTGTCATGTAAGGAACAAGTTACTTACCTGTAACTGTTGTTCTCCAGCATGGGTCTGGCATGGATTCACATGCTCATGAATATTCCCCGTCGTCAGGCTGGGAATCCTCGGTAAAGAAAAAACCAGTATCAGTTTCGTTTCTGATCTGTCTTTCGTAGTAATAACCAATCACTGGTCTCTGCGTCATACTGACCACAGCCAATGACTGCCCTCTACCTAAGCACCGCCTCTGGCAGCCATCTTCAGATTTGGAAGCACGTGAAGTGGCAGTATGACCAAGTGAAGAGCCGCAGAGGGGTAGGCGGGAGGGTTCGCATGTGAATCCATGCCAGACCCATGCTGGAGAACAACAGTTACAGGTAAGTAACTTGTTCCTTCTCCAGCATGGGGTCTGGCATGGATTCACATGCTCATGAATAAAGAATACATAGCAGTACACACATGCACAACCACGGGAGGTGGCAAAGGCTCAACATTAAGCATCACATCAACTCAACATTAAGCATCTTACCTCCTCACCAGGCTCACCTCAGGCGAACAGGTTGCGCAGCACTGCTTGGCCGACCCTGGACTCCTCCCTGGAATCCCGGTCGACGCAGTAGAATTTCGTGAAGGTGTGCGTCGACCTCCACGTAGCAGCCCTGCATATGTCCAGCAGGGGCACACCAGATAGGAACGCCGTGGTAGCTGCGATCGCTCTGGTGGAATGGGCTCTCGGACGGCCAGGCAGCGGTCGGTTTGCCAACCGGTGACAGCACATGATACAGCCGGAGAGCCATCTGGAGATGGAAGCCTTCGAGAGAGCCTTCCCCTGATTGACAGGTCCAAAGTTCACAAAGAGTTGTGACGTCTTCCGAAAACCCTTCGTGCGGTCCACGTAGAACTTCAGCGCTCTAGCTACATCCAGCGAGTGCAAAGTCCTCTCAGCCGGCGACGAAGGCGACGGGAAGAACACAGGCAACACCAAGGGTTCGTTGAGATGGAAGTCCGACGGTACCTTGGGCATGAAGGAGGGGTGCGTCCTGAGCACTACCCTCGTGTCGTGGAAAGTCAAGTACAGGGCCTTGCAGGAAAGGGCCTGGATCTCTCCCACTCGTCGTGCGGAGGTGATGGCCACAAGAAAAGCTGTTTTCCACGATAGAAACTTCAACGGGGCCGAGTGCAGAGGCTCGAACGGAGGTCCCATGAGCTTGGTCAGCACCACGTTGAGCTCCCACGCCGGGGCCGGAGCCTTCACCGGCGGGAACGATCTGAACAGTCCCTTCATGAACTCTTTCACCAGACGATGAGACCACAAGGACGTCCGGCCCGTGGTTCTGGTGTATCGGGAGATCGCAGCAAGATGAACCTTGATGGACGCATGTGCCAGACCAGCTTTGGCCTGCGTCAGCAGGTACGGCAGTACTTGGGGAGCCGTAATCCGTAGAGGGTTAATCTTCTGTGCGTGGCACCAGACAGAGAACCTCTTCCATTTGTGTCCATAGCATTTAAGAGTCGAGGACGCCCTGGCCTTTGCAAGAACCTCTCTGCAATCGGCCGGTATGTCGTATCCTCCAAACTCTAGTGCTGCAGGAGCCAGGCCTGCAAGTTCAGCGACTTCGGGTCGTGGTGGAGGATGGCGCCTCCTTCCCTGGAGAGTAGATCCGCGTCCGCCGGCAGCTTGATCGGCGGGGACGCTGACAAGTCCAGAAGGTCCGGGAACCATATCTGCCTCGGCCACGCAGGTGCGACGAGGATCATCCTGCACCGTGACCTCTTGAGCTGGTTGACGAGCCGGATTAGCAGAGGCAAGGGAGGGAACGCGTAGAGGAACAGGCCCTCCCAGGGGAACGAGAAAGCATCGCCCATGCTCCTCGTCTGGGGAAACCTGCTGGCGAACCTCCGGCACTTGGCGTTCGTCGCCGTCGCGAACAGGTCGATCTGGGGTGTGCCCCACCGTCGGAAGAGGCGATCCACCAGATCCTGCCGTAGTTCCCACTCGTGGCACGAGCGCAGCTCCCTGCTGAGTGAGTCGGCGATGGTGTTTTTTATCCCTGCCAGATGAAACGGCACCAGAAAAATCCCTTGGGCGACGGCCCAATGCCACAGGTCCTGCGCCTCCTTGGACAGCGCTGGGGACCTGGTTCCGCCCTGTTTCCTGATGTAAAACATGGTGGTGGTGTTGTCGGTGAAGATCCTCACCACCTTGCCCTTGAGGGACGGAAGGAAGGACCTGAGGGCCCAAAACACTGCACGGAGCTCCAGGACGTTGATATGTAGGGACTTCTCCGTCGGGAGCCAGAGTCCCCTTGCGTGCAGATTTTCGGTGTGCGCTCCCCACCCTTCCAGGGAGGCATCCGTGGTCACAGTCTCCTGGTGGGCTGGGGTCTGGAAGTCCATGCCCGCCGTCAGATGCGCGCGGGTGCCCCACCACCGTATCGCTCGTCGGAAACTCTCGTCGAGCTTGATCCTTTCCTCGAAGCTGCCCGTCGTCTGGATCCAGCGCGCATCCAGGAATTCTTGCAACGGGCGCATCTGGAGCCTGCACATGGGAATGAGGTAGATGCAGGAAGACATCATCCCGAGGAGGGACTTGTTGGACCTCACTTTGGCCGCGTCGGCCACCAACATCCGTTGCACCTTGCCCAAGATGGTCCTGGTCCTCTCCTCCGACGGGGAGGCCAGAAGGGACACTGTGTCGAGCCTCGCTCCCAGAAACAGTGCGACTTGCGCGGGCACCAGGTGGGATTTGGCGTAGTTCACGGAGAATCCCAGGTCCGTGAGGAGTTGGACGGTCCTTGCCGTGTGGACCACGGCGAGCTCCCTCGTCTTGGCGCGGATGAGCCAGTCGTCCAGGTAGGGGTAGACGTGGATCCCCTCGCGGCGCAGCTGCGCCGCCACCGGTGCAAGGCACTTGGTGAATACCCTGGGTGCCGACCGTAGTCCGAAGGGAAGGGCTTTGAACTGGTAATGACGCCCTTGGACCACGAATCTGAGGAATTTGCGGTGCCCCTTTAGGATGGGAATGTGGAAGTAGGCATCCTCCAAATCCAACGACGATAGGAAGTCTCCTTCCTCCAGCTGACCCAGGACGTGCTGGAGGGTGACCATCCGGAACTTCTGCGCCTTGATGAACTTGTTCAGACGTCGCAGGTCCAGGATGGGTCGCCATCCTCCCGTCTTCTTCTTCACGAGGAAGTATCTCGAGTAGACTCCGGAGCCCCGAAGCCTCTTTGGGACGAGTTCGATGGCGCCCTTTCTGAGCATCGCCTTTACCTCCAGGAGAAGTTGAGGGACGTGAAGTTCTTTCCTGGCCACGGGGGGGACGCGCGGGCACCTTCTTTGAAACTCGAGCGCGTGGCCCCGGGCCAGGGCGTCCAGCACCCAACGGTCGGTGGAGATGGACTCCCACACGCTGACGAAGCCCGCCAGCCGGCCTCCCACCGGGGTGCTTCGGTGGGGACCCGACCCCAAGGCCGGTTCAATCCTGCTTGGACGCGGCCTTGCCGCCTTGACCTCCTTGGCGACGACGGCGGGGTCCGCTAGACTTGCCTCGTCCTCTGTAGGCCTCTTGCGACGACGAGCGGGCCGCTTGACGGTAGGAAGCGAAACCGCCGCCGGAACCTTTGGAGGCGCCCTTGCCTCCGCCGCTCCGAAAGGGCGTCCGTCGTTGCAGGACTCCAAGGGCCCGGGCCGTCTCAGTATCCGCCTTGATGGCCTGAAGGGAATCGTCCACTGTCTTCCCAAACAGGTTGTTCCCGTCGAAGGGCATGTCCAGGACTCTGGTCTGGACGTCCTGCCGGAAGTCCGTAGCTTTGAGCCATCCACGACGTCGAAGGCAAACGCCGTTGCCCAGCTGGCGGAATCCAGTGTCGGCGATGTCCGTCGCCACGGTGATGGCGTGGTCCGAGGCCACCTCACCTTCCTGCAGGATCTCAAGGGCCTCCGCCCTCTTGTCGTCCGGCAGAAAATCCAGCAGAGGAGCCATCTTGTACCAGAGCTCCCTGTCGTAGCGGGCCACGATAGCCAAGGCGTTGGCCGCTTTAATCGTCGTCGCTGCCGACGAGATGACTCTACGCCCCATAGTATCCAATTTCTTTCCCTCGCCGTCCGGCGGGGGAGTCGATGTGGAGGCCGCACCCCCCCCGCTTTCTTCCTGGCTGCCGCGGAGACGACGGAGTCCGGGGTAGGCTGCGCCCGGAGGCATAGGGGGGCCGTGTCCGGGACCCGGTACTTTTTCTCGTACCGGTCTCTTCTAGCTGGCGTCGTGGAAGGGTTCTTGAGGAGGGAAAGGCCCTCATCCCAAATGTCGTCCAACAGAGGCACTGCGAGGACCGTCTTCCTCTTGGCCTCGCGCCGCTGATAAAGGAAGCCTTCCTTTTTCTTCTCCTCAGGGCAGAGTTGGAAAAGCTCGGAAGCCCTGGAGATCATGGAGTGGAAAGATCCGATCTCGTCGGGCGGAGAGGCCCTGGTGGGAGGCGACGACGGAAAATCCTCGTCGTATGCCTCGTCGTCCGTACCCGTCGCTGCCGTGTCAGTCCCCGTATCATCCCCTCGGGTGGACGGGGAGGAGGGCTGGAAGGGGCGCGACGGTTGAAAAGGAGGTGGTGGATGGATCCTTCTTTTCTTGGTAGGGGGAACACCAGAAGGTCCCGGTTCTGGATCCCCCGACGGGAGAGGTTCCTCCGTCGGTAACGGTAGCCTCGTCCTTATCTCGGAGCATAAGGACTGTATGGCCAACAAAATGGCCGCCGAGTTGTCTTGCGGCGCTGGCAGAGGGGAATCCGACGGGCGAGCAGGGGCCCCGTCGGTCTCCTCAACGATGTCGTCGTCGTCACCTGCGTCGGGGTCCATTCCGACGGGCTGGCCTTCTTCCACGCCTAGGCCGTGGCTTAAGACCTCGATCAGTTCCTCTTCTGAGGTTGAGGCCGACTCTACGACGACGCCCTGCCCCCCCTTCTTCTTCCCCACGGAGGGTTTCACGGGGGTCCTATCGATGGGCACAAAGGAAGACTCCCTCCGAGGAGGCAGGGAGATTCTGGGCCCTGAGGTCGCCACCACTGGTGCAGCCACCACAGGCTGAGTCAGGGCCGCCGCGACCGTTTCGATAGAGGGCTTGGCCGGATGGATCAAGGCCTTCACCACCTTAGGTGCGCTCACCGCCTTATCCTTGAGGGAGGGGGCACTGCCACGCTCCTCCTCTGCCTTAGAGCTCGACCGGGGCCTCTCCAGGAGCTTCGCCGGGTGCTCGGCCTTCCTCTTACCCGACCCAGAGCGTTGGCTCGTGGTTGATGGTGCCGGGGAGGGTGCGCCCTGCCTGGCGCCCGCAGAGCCCGACCGTTCGGCGCTCCCGGTGCCAGCGGACTCGCGGTGCTTGGCCTTATGTTGGGCCCCCGTCGCCGGGGCGCCCTCAAAGGTCTTAGAAGACCGCTCGGATTTCTTCTTCTTCTCGCCAGACGGGCTCTTACCCTCCAGCCAGTTGGCGAGACGTTGATGGCGGTCCTTCATGGTCCGTTCCGACATGTTGCCGCAAAACGCACAGTCCTTCTCCACGTGCGTCTTGTCCTCATGAAGGCAGTAAAGGCAGAAAGAGTGTTCGTCCTCCTTGAAGACGTTCTGCAGCTGGCATCCAGGGCAGACCCTGAACAGCTTTCCGGGCGTCGAGCTTCCCTTCTCCTGGGCCATCTCCGAGACAGGGCCTGAGAAGCTTCTGGAGTCCTCCGAAGTGTAGCTCGACGAAATCTTCACCCTTGAGGGGCACAGATGAATCCGACACGGGTCCCCGTTGATCGGATGTAGGATCGGTGGAGCTTGAGGCTCTTTTAACCGAAAGAATCGAAGTTTTTTGTAAAAAGCGCGAAAAATTAGCACTAACGCTCGAGAGCAATAGCACGAGGATCCCAACACATGAACGTGCGGTAAAAATCTGAAGATGGCTGCCAGAGGCGGTGCTTAGGTAGAGGGCAGTCATTGGCTGTGGTCAGTATGACGCAGAGACCAGTGATTGGTTATTACTACGAAAGACAGATCAGAAACGAAACTGATACTGGTTTTTTCTTTACCGAGGATTCCCAGCCTGACGACGGGGAATATTCATGAGCATGTGAATCCATGCCAGACCCCATGCTGGAGAACTTACCAAGCAGCCAGGCACGTCATCCTGCATGTCGCTCCATGTCATGTAGCGTGGTAGCGTGGAGTTGCACAGGACTATTGAGTCATGAGTTGATCCGGGAAATCGAGCACAACACTGTGTGATGATCTTGCTGGAGTCACATACCATCTGTTCATTGATGGAGTGATATAGCTTACGGTTGCGGTACACCACCTCCGTTGCATGCAGGACTACCAATTCCACATGGGTGCAGTCAAGTGCACCAATACAATTTGGCATGCCTGCCAGTGCATGGAAGCCAACTTTCGTGTCAAAGATCTCCTGGGCAGTCCGTTGTAGGGATAAGTAGTTCCTTGAGTGCTTCAGGAGGGCATCCAGCACTTGGTACAGCATTCGAGAAAATAAGGGTTGTGATATGCCATGCATCTGCCCCACTGTGTGCTGGTATGTGCCTGTGGCCAGGAAGTGGAGCACAGACACTACCTTCAGTAGAGGTGGGATGGCGGTGCATATTTCAATCAGGCTGACAATGTCGTTGTGTATCATGTCCACAATGGTGGTGATGGTGTCCCGGTCCAGAAGGTACAGGGTGTGGATCTGCTCACGGGTTAGGTTGAATGGACTGGCTCTGATGCGAGGGATTGGGGGCTGCCTGCATGGTACCACAGGCTGCACTGGTGGGGCTTGAAGGCCTCCCTCGCCCTCCTTCTCCTCCTGCGTCTCCTCTGTGGTGCCTGTTGTTATTGCTGGTGCAGCAATGCAAGCATGTCCTCCAGCCTCAGTATTGCTACTACAAGTGGAATCATTTTGGTGTGGAAAGGGGTGTGGTGTGTGGGTGTGCTCCTTTTGTGCTGGGCCAGACTCCATTGCCTCCACTTGTGCCAATTGTGTGCACCTGTGGCAGTTGGGAACACTGCACATTGCTGTTTGCGGGTGGTTCGCAATGCTGGTATTGCCGGCATCCCGGTATCCCTTATTACCGCCTTCATGATGCCAGTATTTGCATGTCTGCCTGACTTGTGATGTCCTCCTGTGAGCAGCATCCCGGTATTGCCGGACCAAATGGCCGCATGCCCGCGCGCATGCCGGTAGGGGGGAGCACGGTATCAGCGGTGCCGCTAATACCGGGTTCTTGAGTCGGAATAGCCTGGAGCAGTATGCGGTGCCGGTAATACCTTACCGATATCGTTTTTCCATTACCTCCAACCACGTAATGAGGCCCAATGTCTCCATGCCTTAAATGCAGCTTTGATGCCAGTAGTTCCTTATCCGTGACTGCGTAGTTCAGTTCGGGAGTCGAGAATTTGCGGAACCAGAATGCGACGGGATGTAACTGTAGAGTTTCCGGGTCTCTTTTGGATAACACCGCTCCCATGGCTATGTTTGAAGCATTGGTTTCTACTATGTATGGTAGGTCTGCACAGGGGTGTCGAAGAACCGGTGCTGTGGTAAATGCTAGTTTCTGGAAGGCTTCTTCAGCTTCTGTGGACCAATGGAATTTCTTGTTCTTCCTCAGCAATGAAGTGATTGGGTGAACAATTTGGGAGAACCCAGGAATGAATCGACAGTAGAAGTTAGCGAAGCCAAGCACACTCTCCTTTTGTGGTAGTTGGTGAGGGCCACTGGAGGATTGCATCAACTTTCCGTGTGTCCATATGCACTCCCTGCGGTGCCGGTAATCCCTTACCGGTATCGTTTTTCCATTACCTCCAACCTCGTAATGAGGCCCAATGTCTCCATGCCTTAAATGCAGCTTTGATGCCAGTAGTTCCTTATCCGTGACTGCGTAGTTCAGTTCGGGAGTCGAGAATTTGCAGCACCAGATTGCGACGGGATGTAACTGTCCAGTTTCCGGGTCTCTTTGGGATAACACCGCTCCCATGGCTATGTTTGAAGCGTTGGTTTCTACTATGTGTGGTAGGTCTGGAAGGGGGTGTCGAAGAACCGGTGCTGTGGTAAATGCTAGTTTCTGGAAGGCTTCTTCAGCTTCTGTGGACCAATGAAATTTCTTGTTCTTCCTCAGCAATGAAGTGATTGGGTGAACAATTTGTGAGAACCCAGGAATGAATCACGGTAGAAATTAGCAAAGCCAAGCACACTTTGTACTCCTTTCGTGGTAGTTGGTGAGGGCCACTGGAGGATTGCATCAACTTTCCGTATGTCCATATGCACTCCCTGCGGTGTGAGCATGAAACCAAGAAATTCGACTTTGGTCACATGGAAGAAACATTTTTCCAGCTTGGCATATAGTTGGTGTTGTCGAAGCTTTTCCAAAACTGCTCGGACATGACCGTCATGTTCTTCCTTGGAATTGGAGTAGATGAGAAAGTCATCTATGTAGACAAGTGCACATTTGTCCAATAACTCACGGAGTACATCATTCATAAATAATTGAAACGCTGCAGGGGCGTTGCATAACCCAAAAGGCATGACTTGGTATTCAAAGAGGCCATACTTTGTGCGAAAGGCCGTCTTTCATTCGTCTCCTTTTTTTACTCTTACAAGGTGGTAGGCCCCTCGCAAATCCAACTTGGTGTAAATCTGAGCGTGTTTCGCTTGATCCAGGAGCTCGGGTATAAGTAGCAAGGGATAGCGTTTTTTTACGGTAATTTGGTCGATCGCTCTGTAATCAATACAGGTCCTCATGTCCCCCTCATTCATAGGCACAAATAAGAGGGGCGAGTCAGGAGACTTGGATGGGCGGATAAAACCATTTTCCAGATACTGATCCAGGTACATTTTAAGGTGTTGATTTTCTTGCTCTGTTAAGGCGTAAATCCGGCTGCAGGGAATTTGGGCTCCGGGTACGAGGTCTATTTGGCAATCGTAGGGTCTGTGCGGGGGCAAGATGTTAGCTTGTTCTTTTTGGAAGACATCTTGGTAAGAGTGGTATTCAGGTGGTAAGGTGTCAGTAAGGCCCAGCACAATACTCTTCTTGGGTCTCTGGTTGATGACATCTTTGGTGTAGCAGGTGTCGGCGCAGTCTTGAGGAAAGGTCAGAACTCGTTTTAGCCAGTCGATTTTAGGATTATGGGTCTCTAGCCAGGGCATCCCCAATATCATCTGGAACTAAGGAGCACCAATGAGATCAAAGATGAGGTCTTCTTGGTGTCCATCCTGCAAACAGAAGCTTGACTTTCTCGGTGCATTGTGTCACCAGGCCGGATGATTACTGAGATCCATCCACTGCTGTGACATTTTCTGTGACATTTTCTGATTTCTGCTTTTGTTGAAGAGGAAGGCCTATCCGCGTTGCCAGATCTTGGTCAATGTAGTTTCCTGCCCCACTGTCAATGTATGCCTCCAAGGCATGTATTTTTGAAGGCTGTTTGTGATTTACCAAAAGTACCAGAAAGACTAGATGTGAGGTCTGTGCACATCCCTTTTTCGCTCGACAAGTGGACCCCTACACTTGCTGGGCGCTGGAGTTTCCAGAGTCCGGTGTTTCTTCTTCTTCGTCGTTGTTTTTATCGGTTGCCCCAACCATTTTCTTGGGAGGTTTCACTGGGCAATCTTGGAGGAAATGGCCTGCTTTCCCACAATATAGACATAGTTGTTGTTGTCTTCTTTTTTCCCTTTCTGCCTTGGTTAGCGGACTCCGTAACCCACCGATTTGCATTGGTTCCGAGTGTTCATGTTTTTTGATGTGGGTCTCGCGGGGTCGCATAAAAATGGTCCTCCCTTCTGATCTGGCTCGGTCCATTTTCCTATTCTGCAACCTGTGGTCGAGTTGCACTGTGAGGTCTATGTAGTCTGCACACCCCTCAGGTGGGTTCACAACTTGCGCCAACACATCCTTAAGTTCCCCACGTAGCCCTCGATAAAAGAGTGTAGTTGCTTTCTCTTCTGGCCAGTTGGTTTGAGCTACGAGATGATTTAAAGGTGCAATGTAGGTTAATAGATCTTGATTTCCCTGTCTGAGTGACAGTAGTTTGTTGTCCAGAGCTTGTCCCTGAGCATGTCGGACAAACCATTTCTCCATTTCGTGTTGTAAACCCCCAACACTCCGAAGCAGATGATCATCTTGGGTTACTAATGGTATTGACCAGTCCGCCGCATTACCCCCCAGATATGAAAGTACAAATGCCACTTTGGCTTGATCATTGGGGAAGGCTTCCGGCCTGCAAAAGAAATGTAGACGACAATGGTTCATGAATATGGCGAACTTGTTTGGGTCACCATTGAAGCGTTTCGACGGGGCTAAGGGCACTGCCCCTGGAAGGACTACCTGAACCGGTGTGGATGGTTGTGGTGGAGCAGCGTGGCTTATCCCAGGCAAGGGAACCTGTCCTGCTTGGGCCTGCAGCACCTGCCTTGCAATATCATCAGTCTTCTCCCGAGTTACGATAAGGTCCCGCCTTAATGCACTGGTCTCTTGTCATGAGGCATGTACTTCAGCCCGTAATTCCCCTAGTAGTTGGGCCAACAGATCTCTCTCAGAGGTTTCCATAACGCCCAGGCAGAGAGTTGTTGAGGCTTCGCATTCTGTTACGCTCACCTGGTCTCTGCGGAGGCGTTGAGGCAAGGTTGCAGCCCTCCCTGGTGTTAGATCTACCCCTTCTGGTTTCATCCTGTGCGGATCAGCTATGGTCAGCGACATCTGGTGGCACTGCTCCTGCGTGGATATGGGAAAATGTGAATGTGCTGGTAGGTGACTGTGGTATCTCCCAACCCCTTCGACCCAAGGTGCGATTTCTGGCCCATAAGGCTCACCTGATTAATGTGAATGATGAGCTCTCCGTCCTGCTACTTCTGGCAGGGGCGCTTGTTGGTGGAATCTAGTTCCTTCACTGATTCCTGAGTATTAGTCCAGTTCAGCTGCAACTAAGTTCCTCTTTCTGCTTTCTCTCAATGTCTTTTGTCTTTTCCCCTCTTTCTGCTTTCTTTCAATGTCTTTGTCTTTTCCCTCTCAATGGGCCTCATTACGAGTCCGGCGTTAACCGAGGCGGTAAAACCGCCTGGTTAACGCCGGACTCGTATTACCATTCCGCCTCCGTGACTCCCGGAATTACCGGGGCATCACAACCCCGGTTTTCCGGGAATCACGGAGGCGGAATGGTGTAAATCCCCATTCCCATTGAGTCCTATGGGACTCAATGGGAATCGGGATCATGGAAACACCGGCAGCATCTTGTAATGCTGCCGGTGTTTCCTCGTCCGCCTGCAGGCGGGCGGTGTTAAACCCGCCAGGTCAGACCTGGCGGGAACAACACCTCCCGCCTGCAGGGGTCGGGATCAGGCGGTCCGGAAACAACGGTGGCGGCGGGTTTACCGCCACCGTTATTTCCGGACCGCCACGATCGTAATGAGGCCCAATGTCTTGATGGTATTGCTCTCAATGTGGTTGCTTTGCACTGAATAACGTTTCTCTCTGTTTTCTCCCAAATAGGTGGAAATGCGGCCTAACCACGGCTGAGGAGGCATGGAACACGGCTGAGCGGAGACGGGTGCGACCGCGATGTCCAGCAGCAGGTGAGTGATGGCTTTAGGGAAGGCTCAAGGTTTTAATGGCAGCGAGCCCTTAACGTAATGTCTGTTAAGTGTCTAACCATGTCTCTTGCCTTTTCTTTGCAGGTGCTGCGAGTTCGGATGGAGTGCGCAGTGCTGCGGTGCCTAGATGATGCTGTCTGCGTTACGGGGGGGTTTGCCGGTGAGTCACGTTGTCAGGAACAAGATGTCTGCGCTCTGAGATGTTTGCAGGTGAGCCACGGTGCCAGGAGGAAGATGTCTGCGCTCCGAGATGTTTGCAGGTGAGCCGCGGTGCCAGGCGGAAGATGTCTATGCTCCGAGATGTTTGCAGGTTAACCGCAGTGCCAGGAGGAAGCGTACAGGTTAGAGTAGGATTCTCCAGTGACAAGCATGGATGAAGATGCAAAGATAACTCCAGGTAAGATGAATCCCAGGTGACGGTGAGCGTTGCGCTGCACGGAGGTGCAGAATAACGTGAAGCGTGTGCCTTGGGGTTGGGCTGGCTTTTATAGCTGAGCTCTTAAGGTCACGCCCCCTAGCAAAGTCCTGCATGCAACACCCTGCCACTCCTAGAAGTTAGATGATGCACGTGCAGATGCAGATGGAGACCACACCCTGACTAGTTATACAAATGAGAGTTCATGAGAGTATTCTTGCTCATAATAAGAGTTCCTGTTCACTCTAAGCGCTTCTGCCCATAATGGAAATGTCCTGTTTAAATCCTTCCATGAGACTGTTGGCAAGGCGCCAATACTGTGTCCAACAAGGCCCCCCCATGTATAAATGTCCCAAAGGGACGTGCGTGACCCATGATGCCCCCTGCTCCCTCCAATTGATGGTACCACTCTTGTGATCCTGGGCAAGTGGCCATGACAATATACTTGCTTAGTAATGTTGTGGTTAACATGAATATAGTTGCCTGGTAATATCCATAGTTACCAGTGCATCTGTACCATTCCGAGTGAGCATGATCTTTGTTGGAATGTGGATCACTAAGAGGTTGTTTCTATATTCTATGTACTATCAGTTGTGAACTGTTTCCCTGGCTGGCGGTCGTTACTAAAGGTAATAAAAGAGGCATTATTTATACCCAATTGTGTGCGCATTGATATGTTTACCCACAACAATTTGGCGACGAGGATCTTGGCTCTACTAACGATCCTCGTCGGCGCTGCAAACAGCCTGAGAGTGGAGTGAACAAGTCGAGGGAAAGGTTTCGTCTTACGAGTGGGAACTTCTCCTGATCTGCCTGAGATTCAGCTACAATGACGAGCGAAGATAGGAGCCCGTGTATCAGCAGCAACTTCCAGTCGCCAGAAACGCAGACCGACAACGAGTGGAAGTTGGCATCCAACGCCTGGAGCAAAGTGGGCCCCGAGGACAGGAACACAGCTGGGGCAAGGAAGGATAGCTCTGAAGGCAGAAGGGCATCCCTCAAATAGAAGCGGGTGCATGGAGAGGGAGAGCGCAGAGCGTGCCTCTCCGCGGTCCCCATGGAGATTGTAATGATTTGAGGGAGAGTGTTTGGTTGCCATGACGACGCAGTGAAAAACCAACAACTGCTAAGTTCACCAAAGAGGAAGGGACCTTGTGTGCCGTGTTAAAGAGAGCGTGTGCCTCGTACACAAAACAGTTACCGTGATGACACGGTAAACAGTTGATGCTTTTTATCACATTAAGAGAAAAACAACCAACGACGCGAGCATGCGTGGCGGGCATCTTGTGTTCATGTTGTCATGGTAGCTCGCAATTCAAGGGGCACAGCGGATTCTACTGAGCGCATATAATCTGGTTCATGGAATTAGCTGGAGTTGCCTGATAGTTTTCTTTTGTTTTTTGTAAAATAAAAATTGCAGATGATTAATGTTTTCAAAATTGCAAGTACAGCTCATAGTTGCATTTAGTATAGGCTGGCACAAGGCAACATGTGCAACATTTTACAGTGTCTCGTGATGCTTTGCATATTCAGCATGAAATAATAGCGATGAAGTAGTAGGCCCACAGCCATCTGCCTGAAGAAACAAACATCATACATATACTGTCAACCTATGCAAAGTGAAGCATTTCTGTGAAAAGGTTTATATCATACAAATCAAATGACGAATGTTCCAGCACCAGTGTTTTTCATGGCAAGTCCAAGTGAGCCCAGAATACATTGGTCAGATTGGAGGGAGGGCTTCACAAAATATGCTGTGGCCATGTTTGGGTCGAATTACTCGAATGAGAGGAAAGAAGCCTTGCTATTTCATTGTTTGGGGCCTGCAGGGCAGGACATCTTGAAGAGACTGCCTGAACCAATTGATATGGGAGATGCAGGACCATATAAGAAATCACTGGCCAAACTTGACAAGCATTTTCAAGTGGAAGAGAATGTTATCCTTGAACGATATATGTTTGCCACAAGGGAACATAAAGCCAGTGAAAGTATAGAAGAATTCATAACGTTCCTGAGAGGGTTGGCAGTGAAATGCAGGTTTACTCATTGTCACGATGAGCATCTGAGAGACCAGCTTATGATGACGTGTAATAATGATAAAATCAGGCAAGAAAAGTGAAGAGAACGCAACACCATGTTAGAAAGAGCCATAGAAATAGCGAAGTCTGTTGAACAGACAGAGAAGTGCATTAAGGTGCTTCAATTAGATAAGAGTGGTGAACATGGCACTAACAGAACCAACATGGAAGAAGGGGTGGTCCACAAGGTCTCAAAGTTTTCACAGGTGCAATCCACAAGTGGGTTGACGAAACGAAATTAGAAACCTGATATAAGGACTAGGGAAGTTTTGAATGAAGCTAATTCTAACGGCAACAGGATTATGGGTCGGCAATGGGTTCCTTCAAGTGACTTTAAAGGAACATCTGGAAGGAGATGCTACAGGTGTGGGAGTGGATCGTATCTAGCATTTGACAAAGAGTTTTAAGCGATTCACATTGTCGTGAATGCGGCAGGAAGAATCATGTCGACCGATGTTGAAGGAACTTCCACTTTGGGGGAGGTAAGGTTCAAGAAGTCCGTGCAGGCAATGACGCTGAAGAGTATGTTAATGTGGGTAAAGAAATAGTCAATTCTGTGCATGTTGTATTGGGAAAAGTCAAAAAGCCTAAACCATACGCAGTGATAACAATTCAGGGTGTACCGGCTAATTGACAGCAGTGCAGATTATACCCTGATTAATGTGCAAGTTTGGAAGGACACATTTCAGTGTTGTACTCTATGGGAAGATTGTGTGAAAGCCAATTCGTATGGTGATGTACCGATAGAAATCATTGGTAATTTTTAAGCTGCATTATAATTCAAAAGAAGAAAATCTATGGGTACTATATATGTGGCGAACAAAGGAGGTGAGCTCCTGTCTTGGAGTGATCAGGCAGAGTTGAAAATTAGATTAGATGGAGGCCACCAGGGGGCGCAGGCAGGATGGTCGCCTGAGCTTCGAGCTCCGTACCCAGCCACGGGAGAACGACGGTGCTAGCACGGAACGAGGGTACCATGACCTACGAGACCCCCACCATACACTGTGGGAGCCTGTGGCCCCCCGCTACACCCAACTATGGTGCCAATCCGACACCCCTGAGCCGAGTTCTACGGGCCTGAAAGTTCCCACCGCTCCTCCCCGCGGCTCGGCGCGGCGCACTGGAGGAGGCCGCAGCTGCTGCGCATACGCGGCCTCGGTTGGAGTGGGGAAGCCACGGGCGAGGAGGAGGCGGCGCCGCACGGAGGAAGAACCCGAGGCCGTACACCCGCAGCGCATCGGGGCTTCCCGCCCTGGCCCTAGATACTGGGCACGGTTCTGGCAGAGCATGACTGACGCGGCCCAACGCATGAGAGGCCTGAATCAGAGAGGGCCAACGGCCTACGGCCCACGGAACGGCAACGCCGCCGAGGGGCCGACGCGGGCCTTGTCCCAGAGTGATCCCGGGACCCTGGAGCCAAGTTAAAAGAGAGGGCCACCGGCCCACAGGGCAGCAGGAGCGCGCCCCCCCGACCTCCCCTCTTCCGATCCCACTGGGCGTCAACCGAGGGTGATCCCGGGACCCCAGAGCCGAGTAAAAAAGAGCAGTGTCGGGGCCCTGGAAATTGGATGCCCGCCCCCTCTCCACATTGAGCGAACCTACAGGCCACCAGGAGGCCACCGTCGCACAGCGACCCATGCGGTCCGAGAACCTGGGGGCCGACGCGGGAGCGCGACCCCCCAATATGCACCCCTCCCCCACGGTCACTAGAGGGGGGCATCCAGGGGCACAGGGGCACTTGTGATCCAGAGCCCCCTAGCCGCAAAACCACCACCACAGGGGGAACTGACAGGTCCGGACAGGCCAGACACGCACTGGGACGACCACGGAAAACACGCTGCCCCCCCGCCTCGCCAATAGCAGGTGGCCAAAACAAGCCTCCCATGAGTTGGAAAGAAAACCTGTTGAAATACCAATTTGTGGCCAGCAAGAACTTCATGGCGACCGGGGGCCCCGCCACCCCACCCCCAGACCTGGGTGCTATCCAGAATAATATTCAGACGATTCTGGAGGAGATCCGCGGGATAAGGACGGACATGGGAGCCAAATTGGCGGACCTCACGACTAAAGTCACCACCTTGGAAGATCGAATGGAGGAAGTCGAAAACAATCAGCTCTCCACTACTCTCCTTGAGACCCAAATGGAAATCAGATTCCGGGACATGGAAAGACGCGAAGAGGAACTCCGGCTCAAGGTGGACGATATGGAGAACAGGGAGAGAAGGAATAACCTGCGTATTTTTGGTTTAATGGAGGCCGAGGGAGAAACCATACAAGGCCTTGAGGGCAAAGTACATGACATCGTAAGGATTGTCTTGGGGGCGGACGCTGAAGATGCGATTCAGTTTGACAGGGTCCATCGGGCAGGAGGAGGGGGCAGAGGCCCGCGTTCGGTCCTGGCCCGGCTACACTATTACAAGGACAAAGCTAAAATTCTGGAGAAAGCGAGGAACCTTGGCAATATTCAATACAGTGACTCCAGGGTGTCCATCTTTCAGGACCTGTCGGCTCTCACCCTGTCAATGAGAAGGAAATGTGGAAACCTCACAAGATGGCTTCAGGGAAAAGGGGTCCGATACCGCTAGGGACACCCCTTCTGTTTGGAATTTGAATGGCTGGGGGAGAAACATCGCCTGGTATCTGAGGAAGACATTCAAAGAGCCACGGACGACCTGATCGGCGACCAGGCAGGCCACTCAAGCGGCCAAGATGGAAGAGCCCGGGACCCCCCGAGGGGCCCCGACAGACTGGGACAGCTTAGCGGCAAATCTAAAGACAAGGGGGCCCGGAAATTTCGGAAAACCAGGCACCCGTCAACGACCTCCGAGGATCACCCGAAGCCATAACAGCACCGCCCTTCCGGAGGTCGAGGAAATCCTATGATGAGCATCGGTCCCAGGATCTGGCAGTAAGGGGTCCTGGAGCCCCGGGGGGCCACGCCTGGCGCCACGTTGGTGCGACATGCGGCCCACTGGTTTGGAGGGCGGGCAGAACTTTATTAAATGTTAGCTGTTTTGTTGTGGTGACCCACGTAGAAAGTCTGAGTTTGGAGTTTACAGGCTGAAGCGGGGGTTCACGGTTCCAGAATTCCACCTCGGTCATTTGCACCGAGGATTTGGTGGGGTAGACCTATATTGATTCCAAGACTTGAGATTCCCTAATACAAAAAATCCTGGGGCTGGGGTTAGAGTCCTTGGTGGTTCGTTGACCAACCCCGACACTTGTTGGGGGACGTGGACGAACGCCCTACATTACAAGGGAAAGGGGGATGGGGGGAGGGGACAGAAGGGGAGGCTTGGGCTTGGGGGGGCGGGGGTGGAATGATTAGCGAAAGAGATGGGGAGGAAGGGGGGGAAACCAGTTCAAATCACAGATACTTGCTTCGCTGCGGGCTCTGAAACGCAGATGTTACGAGGGGTTCAAGGTGCACAACCCAAAAGACGATAATGATTGAAGGAAGGATAGGCACGCTGAACGTCAAGGGTCTTAACTCCCAAAACAAGAGGTCCCTCACGAGCAACATGTTCCGCAAACAACATCTAACAGTCCTCTTTCTACAAGAAACACACTACAAACGGGGAAGGGAATCCAGAATTAAGAGGAAGGACATTGGTTCCAATTACTGGGCCTCACATGCGAACTCCAAGAAGGAGGGGGTAGGTATTCTCCTGGGGAGGGCGTTCCATCTCACGGGGGTAGAAACTAAGAGAGGTTTTGGGGGCCGATTCTTAGGCGTCAAGGGATTCTGCGAGGGACAACGCATCACCCTGGCCACCTTATACGCGCCCAATTCAGGGCAAGTGCAGTTCCTCACTCGGATCTTTAATGTCATGGATGAATGGGCAGAAGGGGCCATGATACTGGGCGGGGATTTCAACCTGGTAGCTGACCCCCGTCTGGACTGGTGGTCTGCCAAGCGAGGGGGGCCCAAGGGGATTTCCAAGGATAACCTGGCCCTGCAGGCCCTCTTGAGAGACCATTATTGGGTGGACGTCTGGCGCAGGGCATATCCGGATCAGGGAGGTTACACCTTTTTCCCTCCCCCACACTGTACCTACACTAGAATTGACCTCATGCTAATCTCCGAGGAGGGGAACGGGGTGGTTCAACAGCCAAGGGTGGAGGCTATAACGTGGTCGGACCATGAATTGCTTGTGGCTGACTGGTCACTGCCTGTCGCCCCAAGATCCTCCCGTTGGCGGTGCAACGACACGCTTCTTAGGGACCCAGTATTCCGGGATTTTATGAAACAAGAAATGTCGGCCTACTTTGAGACGAATGATAATGGCAAAACCGACATGTCCACAGTATGGGAAGCCGGAAAAGCCACTTTTAGGGGTCTCCTCATAGCAGAGGGCTCGAGGCGTAAACGGGAGAGGGGCCTGATTGAGGGCAAACTCCGTGCGGAGTTGGGGGTCTTGCGGGCTAGACTGGGCGTTCCCGGAATAGACAGAGAAGCACTCCTAGAGGAAATGCAGGGCAAAAGACAAGAGCTACACACGGTTCTTATAGGGGAGGTTATTAAGAAAATGCAGTACACCAAGCAAAGATACTATGAACGGGGAGACAGGGTGGGGACTCTTTTGGCACAAAGATCCCGGGGCTGCAGTGTGGAAAGGGGGGTTGCCCAGCTTAGCGATGGGGAAGGCAGGATTCACAGGGGCCGGGAGGAAATAGCGGACTGCTTCGCCGACTATTACAGCAAACTTTATTCCAGGCAAGCAGGCGAATCACTGGAAGATATCGCAGCCTACTTGGCGGAGCACCCCCTCCCCCAAGCTATCCGACAGAGACATGGGGGCCCTTGAGGGGGAGATTTCAGAGGAAGAGGTGGAGAGCGCCATTAAGAGACTGAAGGCAGGAAAGGCACCGGGTGGGGACGGCTACATGGCTGATTTCTATAAACAGACCCAATCGATCTTGGTGAAGCCCTTAGCCAAACTGTTCAATCAGATTAGGAGCCGAGACTCAAATCCACCGACGTTTCTGCAAGCCCTCATCACCGTCATACCCAAGTCCGGTAAAGACCAGACTGAATGTGGGTCCTATAGACCCATCTCACTCCTTAACCTAGATGCCAAGATTTTTACCAGAATCTTGGCCTCCAGACTTGAGATCTGCCTTCCACTCCTGATACACCCTGACCAAGCGGGATTCGTCCTCAACAGGCAGGGCTCTGATAACGTACGGAAGACACTCCATATACTTGCCACAGTGGGGATCCGGGACGAGGGGGCTCTCCTACTGGCTCTCGATGCGGAGAAAGCCTTCGACAGGGTTAGCTAGGCTTTCATGGGGGAGGTTTTCGCATCTCTGGGGATGGGTCCTAGGTGGCTGGGGTGGATGGCCGCGCTTTACTCCTCCCCCTCGGCTAGAGTGGTGGCAAACGGGACAGAATCAAGAGAGTTCCCCCTCCAACGTGGTACAAGGCAGGGATGTCCTCTGTCCCCGCTAATTTACGCACTAGTAATGGAACCATGGGCAATCTCAGTCCGCAATGACGAGGCTATTAGGGGAGTACAGATGGGAGACATGCAATGCAAAATCTGCCTCTTCGCGGACGATGCCCTACTGTACGTCACCAGACCGTCCCAAACAGTCCCCCGGTTATTACAGGGTCTCACGCGCTATGGAGAGTTATCAGGTTATAAAGTCAATCTGGATAAGTCAGTGGCGTTTATGGGTGGGAACCTGTCAGATCCGGAGATGGCCTTTGTGAAAGGGCTCCCCTTTAGACGGACTGAAGAGGGATTCCGGTATTTGGGAGTACAGATTACGCGTGACCTTGAGGAACTGTACACAGCCAACCCCCCCCCCCTCTGGTCCGCAATCAGAAGAGATGTAGAGAGGTGGGCGGGATCGGGGCTCTCCTGGATGGCGCGCCTTAACCTCATAAAAATGGTTCTCCTCCCAAAGTTTTTATTTCTCTTCCAAATGCTCCCGGTGATAATCCCCAAGACCTTCTTTATAGAAACAAAGCGAGTCCTGCTCAACTTCCTCTGGTCGGGCAAAAAGCATAGGATCTCCTACGAAGTGTTGACTAGGGCTAAGGAAGATGAAGGAGTGGGTTATCCTGACCTGGAAACGTACCACAGAGCTTCTCAGCTGAGGGTTTTGGTTGATCACTTCTCCCCAGATACGAAAAAACAATGGGCTGCCATGGATAACAGGCCCCTTGCCCCTGTCACAATAGAGGAATGGCTTTGGGTCCCGAGGAAAAATATCCCCAGAAGCGTCCTGAATCATCCAATCTTGAAGGTGCTGTGGTCCCTGTGGGGAGAGGGAGGTTACTATCGGTGGCTCACGACGTGGCCATCCCCGCTGAGCTGCATTTGGGCCCCTCCCTTCCTGGCCAAAATAGCAGAACCAGCAGCGTATCAGTCGTGGTTCGAGGCAGGCCTTAGCAGGACCGGCCATCTTTGGGTGAAGGGTTCTTTTCTGCCCTTAAGTGACCTCGAGGAGGCCCTGGGAATTGGTACCCTGTCCCCCTTTCGCTACCTCCAGCTCAAGGGTGTCCTCACCGAGCCATCCTGGGGCGACACCCTCAGGAGGGATCTCACGGAGTTCGAAAAGCTTCTCCTATCTACGAGGGGCTCTAAGGGGATAATATCTCGCCTTTACAAACTCTTCCTGTTTCTGTCCCCAGGGATCCTCCACCGGCGCGTACACGATGGGGTAGGGACCTAGGAGAGGAGATTGATGACGAGAGGTGGGCGGAGATGTGCAGGCGGGCCAACCGATCCACGGCCTCCCTCCAGTATCGCCATCAAGTCCTCAAAATACTACACCAATGGCATTACCCCCCCCCCGCAGAGGATTGCTAGGATAAAACCAGGGTACGACCCACACTGCTGGAAATGTAAGACCGAGGGGGGGGACTACATCCACATGTGGTGGGGATGCCCAGTGGTCCAAAACTATTGGGAAAAGGTACTTGCCTGGATCAATGGGTGGACGGGGTTGAGCGGTCTCCCTGCCCTTGGCTCCTCCTGTTTGGAATCGACATTGGGGAAGGTCAGGAGAGCACTCAGGACCATATGCTCCAAATCATGTTGGTGGCGGCCAGATGCTGCCTCGCACAAAAATGGAAACGCCCGGAAATGCCGGGGGAAAAAACGTGGGTGACCAAGGTGCGGGCCATATATGACATGGAGTTTCTCACACACTTACTCGATGAGTCCAAGTCCAACATCGAGGAAATCTGGCTCCCCTTTTTTGACAAATATGGCCGATCAATTTACCGCTCCGCGCCTGAGCCGGGGGTCTTCCCCCAGGGGCACTGGACCATTGTACCCTGCCTTGATCGTGAACTTCTCCCAGTCGGACCCAGGACTTCGGCGCGCCAAGTGCATTGTGTAACGATACATCTGTCTCAGGAAAGTCTGTCAAACAAGCAACAAGCAACTAATGAGATCTTGAACTGTAGGGGGGGTGGGGGCAGGGACGGGGGGAGGGGGGTGGGGTGTTACGATTGTTTTTTTTTGTTAATTCATGCTTACACATGCTATGTACTGTCGTACTACATGGATAAAACTTGATAAAAATTGATTTTCAAAAAAAAATTAGATTAGATGCAAGTCATCCTGATCAAGTTTTGACAGTGAAGAAAGTTGAAACCGTGGATAGTAGTAGACAAGTTGAAGGAGATGTTCTTTAAAGGGTTTTGTTCATAAAATTCCATTGAGAAAAGGGACAGAACCAAAAGTAGCGAAACTTCGTACAGTGCCGTTAGCACTGCAAAAGGAAATGGAGGTTGAGTTGAAGAAGATGGAGAAGGACGGTTGAGAAAGTACAGGCCTCTGAATGGGTCAGTCCCATTGTTATTGTAAGAAAGCCTGATGGGCTGATCAGGTTAGCATTGACTTAAGACACTTGATATGAATAGTATGGTGATTGCAGAAAATGTCCTTTGCCAAGAATTGATGATTTGTTGGTAGGGGTGCCTGGAGCCAGTATGTTTTCAATATTAGATCTTAAGTCAGCATATCATCAAATTGAATTACATGAAAACTCAAGGGATCTTACAGCATTCACTACCCTGATAGGTTTGTTTGTTTGCAAAAGAAAGAATTATGCATAAATCGCTGGGAGGTGACAGTTGAGTGTTGTTTTATCAGGATGACGTGCTAGTTTTTGGGAGCAATGAGCGTGAACATGATGAAAGATTAAGAAGAGTGATGACAATTTTAAAGAGGCGGGTTTGACAATTGCCGTGGAGAAGTGTATATTCAAGGCTAACAAAATTGTGTACCTGGGACATGACATTTCAGGTGAAGGTGTAAAGCAGAAGTAGGATGCAGTTGAAGCCGTAAGCTAGGGTTGGTGGAATTTTATGGGAAATGTATAAAAAGTTTGTCAGACAGAACGAGAAACATGAGAAATGTGACTCGCAAGGGTGTGTCATTTTCTTGGAATGAGAAGTGTATGAGAGAGTTTGAAGATATCAAACAAGCTGTGACTAATGCACCTGTACTGACAACTTTTCAAGAGTTCAAGAGGACGCTTATTTTTGTGATATGATATGATATGATATGGCATTTGTAATGCGCCTATACACAAGTGTTTTAAGGTGCGATGCCAGCAACTATGATTTGGGGTCTGTGTTGATGCAGGAAGATAGTTTAGGATTGCACACGGTAACTTTTGCGTCAAGGATGTTGAAATAGGCGGAATGTAGGTATTCTGTAGTTGAGAAAGAAGCTTTGGCATGTGTTTGGGATGTGGAGAATGTTAAACGATATCTATGGGGTTGAGAGTTCACTATTTGTACTGATCACAAACCCCTGGTCAGTATTTTTTTCTAAGGGTGGCTTAGAGGGTGTTTCTAGGCGCATCATGAAGTGGGTGTGTGCTTTGCAAGGATTGCAGTTTTCTATAGTGCATGTGCAGGGTAAGAGTAATGTTGTAGATTATGCTCTATCTAGGTCGGTGGGGCAGACAGTGGAAAGTAAAGGAAATGCAGTACAGGAGGAAGAAGATGTGGGAGAAATTTTTCAGGTACACAGTAGTCTGAAGAAATGTGAATGGGATGTAGCGTGTTCGATTGATGTACTTTATCAGTATGTGTTGGCGTTAGTCAAGAAGAATGACATCAAAGGGAAAGATGTCAAAATGGAAGGTTATGGTAAAGTAAGAGATGAGCTTTGTGTTCAAGGTGATTATTTATATAGAAAACAAATTGATTGTTCTAGACAAGATGAGGAATGTGATAGTGGAATTGGCCCATGTTGGTCATCTGGGTGTAGCAAGGACCAAAGGACTGGTGAGGGCTGATTTTTGGTGGCCCGGCATGGACAAAGATGTAGAAGAGCAAGTGAGGGTCTGTTCAGAGTGCGTGGAAGGTGATAAGGGACTCAGGGTGCAGAGTGTTCCCATGGTTGTTAGGAGGAGTCCAAAAACTCCCTGGGATGAAGTGGCTTTGGATCTTTTGTGGCCATTCAACATTAGAGGTGCAAAGGATGCTTATCTGTTGGTTGTCATGGATTTGTTGTCGAAATGACCTGAAGTATGTGCATTGAAGGACATTTCAAGTGGCAGTATAATACGTTTTCTTGAGCATCTATTTTGGAGAGAGGGTTTTCCCAAGAAATGTCTCTTGGACAAGGGATCTCAGTTGTTGTCGAGAGAGTTCAAAGATTTTTTGGATAAGTATGGTGTAGAGCAAATTACCACGTCGTTATATCACCTCCAAGGCAATGGAGGTGTGGAACGCTTCAATAGGACTCTTATGGGGGCTATCAGGATAGCGGTTGCCACGGGGGGGTGATTGGGTACGCACTGTGATGGAAAGGACTTTTCAGTATAGGTTGGCTCCCCATAATGTTACCGGGATATCGCCTTTTGAAATACTTAAAGGGAGGAAGCCCAACTCACACTTATGTCCCGGATGGATGGGAAGGTCACGATGTGTGGGAGTGGATGCTGAAAGTGTGGGAGAGAGGCTGACGCTGAGTGGGAATAAGGCCAAGACACGTTATGATGATAAAAACTTTTGTAGGGAATTGGAGGTGAAACCAGGTGAGTGGGTAAAGGTGAAACTACCCACCAAGGTAAAGAAGGGATCTTCTTTATACTCAGAACCCAAGGAGTTATTTAAGGATTTGGGTTCCTATATTTTGGTTAAAGGAGGAGGTGTATGGAATAAAGAGAGAATGGCTGTTTTGATATGATATGATATGATAGTTTATATAGCGCCTATACACAATGTGTTTCAAAGCGCTTCAAGGCAAGGGAGGGAACAAGGGAAAATACAACCACATTCTTACAGGCCATGAACAGTAAGGACTCGGCCTGACGACATTTCAGATAGTGCAAGAGCTAAGACATAGATAAGGATGGGAGGGGGAGAGTGGGAAGGAAATGGAAACAGACAGGCGACTACCATACTAGGCCTGACGACATTTCTGGTAGAGCCGTAGAAAAACAAAAGGTGAGGGAGAGGGGTGCAGAAAGGGCGGGGAAGAACAAAACAAGCGACTATCATACTAGGCCTGACGACATTTCAGATAGTGCTGGAGGGGTGGTGGGAAGGAAAAAAAACAGTAATGGGAGGGTGGAGGAAACTGACGAGGTTGCTATCATATTAGGTTCAGGGACAATTCTGATAGAGTAAGTGCGTAGAAGAAAGTAAGGGGAGGAGATAGGAAAAGGGAGAAGGGAAAGGAGGAGAGAAAAGAGAGTAAGCAGTCAAAAAGAGTGGAGAAGCAAGAGTGGAGAGCGAATACAATTGCAGAAGTCAGTAGTAGCACATAATGTTGTAAGCCAGGATACAAGATGAAGATGGGAACAGCATGATTCAGGGCCACCATGAGTACAAGATGCAAAGGAAGTCCAGCATGAGAGTTGAGAAAGAGTGACGCACCGTGAATGAATGAAGTCCATAAAAGTCAAATCCAGCATTGGCCACAAGACAGTGATGGTGAAGGAAGGCACCAGGTGGGCGGGGCTTGCTAAGTGGTGAAAAAGAGCAGCAGGTAGGAAGGTACCAGGAGGGCGGAGCTTAGGCCATGTGACCTAGATCCACTTGCACCTGCTCCCCATCTGCAAAGGAAAAGAAGCTGGATGGCTCCTTAAGTAGGGAAACAGAGTGGCAAGCAGGAAGGCACCAGGTGGGCGTGGCTTGCTAAGTGGTGAAAAAGAGCAGGAAGCAGGAAGCCACCAGGTGGGCGGGGCTTGCTAAGTGGTGAAAAAGCAGCAAGCAGGAAGGCACCAGTTGGGCGGGGCTTGCTAAGTGGTGAAAAAGAGCGGCAGGCAGTAAGGCACCAGGTGGGTGGGGCTTAGGCCAGGTGACCTAGATCCACTTGCATCTGCTCCCCATCTGCAAAGGAAAAGAAGCTGGATGGCTCCTTAAGTAGGGAAACAGAGCGGCAAGCAGGAAGGCACCAGGTGGGCGTGGCTTGCTAAGTGGTGAAAAAGAGCGGGAAGCAGGAAGCCACCAGGTGGGCGGGGCTTGCTAAGTGGTGAAAAAGCAGCAAGCAGGAAGGCACCAGTTGGGCGGGGCTTGCTAAGTGGTGAAAAAGAGCGGCAGGCACTAAGGCACCAGGTGGGCGGGGCTTAGGCCAGGCGACCTAGATCCACTTGCATCTGCTCCCCATCTGCAAAGGAAAAGAAGCTGGAGGGCTCCTTTAGTTGGGAAACAGAGCGGCAGGCAGGAAGGCACCAGGTGGGCGTGGCTTGCTAAGTGGTGAAAAAGAGCGGGAAGCAGAAAAAGAGGACGAATGGATCACATGTGAAGAAATGTGAGAAGGAAGGGAGGTGTTAGAGAGGCTTGTCTTGTGTGATTGTGAGTGCTTAACATGTATATAGTTGCTTAGTAATGCGCTTAACATGAACATAGTTGCCTGGTAATATCCATAGTTACCAGTGCATCTGTTGCTAAGAGTACCATTCCGAGTGAGTATCATCTTTGTTGGAATGTGGATCACTAAGAAGTTTGTTCTATATTCTATGTAATATCATTTGTGAACTGGTTCCCTGGCTGGGGGTCGTTACTACCTTGGGTTTAAATAAAAGAGCCATTATGTATACCCAATTGTGTGTGCATTGATATGTTTACCCACAACAGTGTGGCATAGGCTAAAATGTATAGTTGTCTCCAAGTGCGACGCAGAATAATCTTCATAGTTCTATCTCAGTGTGGCATAGGCTAATATTAACAGTTCTATCTCAGTGTGGCATAGGCTAATATTTACAGTTCTCTCCGAGTGTGACGCAGGCTAATATCCACAGTTCTATGTCAGTGCGGCATAGCCGATTATTCACAGTTCTATCCAATGGGGCGCAGGCTAATATTCACAGTTGTATTTCAATGTGGCGCAGGCAAATATTCACAGTTCCCTCCGAGTGCGATGCAGGCTACTATTCACAGTTCTATCTAATGTGGCGCAGGCTAATCTTCACAGTTCTATTTCAATGTGGCGCAGGCTAATTTTCAGAGTTCTATCTAACGGGGCACAGGTTAATATTCACAGTTCTATCTAATGTGCCGAAGGCTAATATTCACAGTTCTATCTCAATGTGGGATAGGCTAATGTTCACATTTCTATCTAAATGTGCCATAGGCTAATATTCACAGTTCTATCTCGGTATGGCAGATTCACAGTTCTATATCAGTGTGGCATAGGCTAATATTCACAGTTCTCTCCGAGCGTGACGCAGTCTAATATTCACAGTTCTATCTAATGTGGCGCAGGCTAATATTCACTGTTCTATTTCTATGTGCCACAGGCAAATATTCAGAGTTCTATGCAATGTGGTCCAGGCCAATACTCACAGTTCTATTTAATGTTGCACAGGCTAATATTCACAGTTCTATTTCAATGCGGCGCAGGCAAACATTGACAGTGCTAGCCAATGTTGTGCAGGCCAATATTCACAGTTCTATCTAGTTGTTAAGCTGGTTAGTATCAACAGCCTGTCGTGCTATGTTCTGAGGGTAGGTAGAGTGGCAGGGCTTTCCGGAGTACAGTGACTGCTCTACTCCCCACCTAGGCCACACCAACCTTGATGGTCGCTGCTGGTTGACGGCTGGCCCTGGCCTTCCCTGCTGACACCTGTAGACACTGTCTGGAGCCGTTGCTGTAGGAGTCGCCCTTTGCCTTCGGGCCCTGGGAGGATGTGTTAAGAGAGTCGATTAACCAATCAGAAGAGGGGGCGGGAGGGAGGAGGGAACAGGGACGGTCCAGAAGGGGAGAGGGAAAAGGAGATTTCAAATGCACATGGAGTGCTTCTTCGGGAGGATAGCTCGGGGACAACGTGCTCGCCTTGGAAGCAAGACAACACGGAGCACCACAGGTTCGATCCCCGGGTCTGCGCTTAGAAACCTCACGGGGCACTGCCTTTAACAAAATCAACCCTAGAAAAACCAGGCAAATGGCTTCATTGCCTTGGCAGGCATGCGCTTACCTTGCAGATGGAACCAGCAGAGTGCTGGATCTGTGGCTGTGCAGGGCCTACAGCCCCGCACACATTGTTTGGTTGATTAATCAATCAGGACAGGGGGTGGGAAGGAAGAGAAATATAAGCTATGTTTTCGCAGCAAAGGTAAAGTCTTTGTTGGCACAAACGAACATTGTAATAAAACTCTCTTGATCGCAGACATGAAGAAAGGAATGGCTGCACTGATGGATTACTACTGGATATGTGGCCGACAAAATGACTTGCACCTCCCAGCATCATGGAGGGGCTGTTGTTAGCTAGCCGCATTGCATTCAGCTCTATTAGTGATCCCAGAAGAGCACCTGAACAGGGGAGTGCTGCATGCACAGGGGCCAACAAGTTTCCCCACAGTGCAAACAGAAGATAAGAGCTTGGTGCCCACGCAAGAGCCTCACATCCGGCTAGGAAAAAGACAGTTCCAGCAACTGCAGAGAATTAAAAGATCGAATTACATTTCTAAAGACTCTTCCACCTTGCTTGCTGAAATACCAGAAGAATATCGTCTTTTCAGCTCAGCAGAATCCTTTTTCGTGTCTTTACTCTTGCTGGGGGTGCAGGCTGCAGGGAATGCCAAATGGCTGCAGATCATGAGGTGGGAACTGGTCCAGCTCGCAGACGACAAAAGAGAATGGGTTCAACGTGATCAAGGTTGATTTGCAAGCACTAAGACTGCAAAATAGATGCATGCTCGATGTGTTAACAGCAATGGAGGGCGGGGTTTTCAAAGAATATGGCGATTCCTGTTGCACGTTCATACCTCCAGAACACGTGAAAAATGCATCATTATCCTTCATCATTGCAGCTGACCATGGCCTAGGTGTTCGTATGAAGAAGGAGGGAGGAATTCAGGACAATGGGGGTCATTCCGAGCATGGAGGTAAGGTAAAAACCATGCTGGTAATGATTTACCGGCATGGTTTTCCGCTCCATGCTATTCTGACCACTCAGACTGTTAATTAGGGCACCGTAAACTACAATGCCGTAATTATCGGTCTTGGGTCGCGCGCGCGCCCCACCATGCCGAAATTAACGGCATGGCGTAAACCGGAGATGATCACAAGTAAGGAGCACACGTAAATTACGGCCTCCTCAAGCCCGTAAAGTACCTTACCGGCATGGAGTACATACAGGCATCTCAGAGAAGGAGTAAAGAACCCTGAGCAGTGGGTCCCAGAGCCACAGGTGCACACATGCAACACAAATGGAGGCCAGGAGTCTGCCACAGCAGAAAAGGAACACACCTACACACCACCCCCCTCCCACACCAAGATGACACCAGTAGAACAAGAAAGGCCACAACCACACAAACCCCTGCAACAACACCACACCCCCCCACTGAGGAGACACAGGGGTAGAAGGAGGGGGAGACAGGCCCTGCATGCAGCACCAGTGCAGCCTCCGTTACCACCCCAGCAGCCCCCATGCACACGCAGCATGTCCGGCCACTCAAGGAGAAGTCCTACCAGATAGACACCCCTGACCACCTAGACTGTGACACCGTCACCACCATATTGCGCCACAGACACAAGAAAAGCGAGCACCATACAAATGTACAGTGCCAACCTGGCACAAGTGACGGTGTTGCCTGTGCCCCACACCCATGCCACAGGCACCTACCAGCACACAGTGGCATGTCACAACCGTTCATTAGGCGGCCACATGTACAAGTGCCGTTACACCTCCCCAAGCACACAAGGGCCTACCAATCCCCAACATGGACCACCCATGAGATACACAACAGTAAAGCTGGGCCTAATGCAAATGGAGGCATGCCAAATGACAATGGTGCCCCTGACAGCACCCACAGGTCGTATGTGGACCAGCATGGCATGCAGGTGGCGGACAGCAACTGCAAACAATACCACTCCCCCTACGTGCAGATGGAATCCAACGCTACCAAGAACCGCACACATGGGTGGGCCCGACACCAAACAACTACACATGACTCAAAGGGCCAGCAGTTTGCCACGCTAACGCGCCACATGGTCCAACATGCAGGATGACCTGCCTGGCTGGCGGTTGAGTCGTCTGACTGTGTCATGCAAGTGCACTAGTGCCATGGGGTGGGTGCCTGCATGAACCAACTGGGTTGAAACGATGAAGCCACCGTACAGTGTTCACCCCGACAACAAACCTGCCACAGAACCAGTGCAATGGCACATACAAATAGATTCCCACTTTGCTAGAATAAAGCACTCACAACACACTACATCTCCACCAACTGACAAGGGCTAATCACACTACACCAGCACCACTCATTGGCGGACACCACAACCGTAAGCGCATATCGGAAGACACACTGCACATGCACAATGTGGCATCCCTCAGCTTGGCACCACATTGGAGACCCATCCCTGGGAGTGGAATTAACGGAGGGCAGCAGGGGTACGACATCACGTCACCGGCATGGCACACCCATAGGAGTGTTGGGAATCACCATAGAATGGATCAGAGCAGGATGATGACCATGATCCACAGACTACAGCCTGCACACCCAAATACGATTCTACACAGTACACAGCAACACATTGATCCGACATCAGGACAGCAGCATGCAACAAAGGAACATGTACCCCAAGATGTCCACACCATCGTTCACGGACCATCATGTAGACGCAACCCCCCACTGCATTCCATTGCATCGGACACATATTTGTGTCCATGATCGTGCGCAATACATCTATGGACATGTGCAGATGGCCATCAGTGAAACCCTGCCATGACAGCCAAGTACTGTTCTCCACCATGACAGTCCACACACTCACCTCATTTGGCTACACATGCAGCTGTTGTTGGCTGTCCCTTGACAACAAGCCACATGACCCCTGTCATTAACCCCCTGAACAGGCCCATGGGGCAACCAGACAATGGCCATACCCGTGCATGCGTGTAGATGAAGCAGTCACCTGGCTTGCGTGAAGCACATATGTGCCGGCGAAGCAGGACTGGTGGTTGACCCATCCACTGATATCTGGTGTCGAATGAGCCCATGTCATATGTGCAGATGGACAAAAAGTGCATCCCTACATGAGCGGCTATCACCCCTGACATGGTACTGCTACAACCACAGGACGATGCGGTGAAGGCGGAGGGTGAAGTGGCAACATAGGTTCATTGAGGCAGTGCACCTGAGGGACATGTAATGCTCTGTACTTACAGTGGACAAGATCTCCAGGACAGAAGTCAGTAGAGGGTGTCATGACATAGGCACACAGGGCACTGGACTCGTGTATACTTGTACACCATGCACTGGCAGTAGTCAATGAACAAATGTGCAATGATGAATGTCCACAACGGTTGAAGTTTGCAACACCAATTGTGTATTGTGAGAAAAACAAAATAGTGCATACATCAGCAGCAGCCCCTCCCCCCCGACTCCAGAACAAACCATCACCCCCCTCCCCCCTCCCCCCAACTCCAGAACAAACCATCACCCCCCTCCCCCCAACTCCAGAACAAACCACCACTCCCCTCCCCCTCCCCCAACTCCAGAACAAAGCATCACCCCCCTCCCCCCTCCCCCCAACTCCAGAACAAACCATTACCCCCTCCCTCCTCCCCCAACTCCAGAGCAGTCGTCCCATGTAGGATGTGAAGCCCACATGTGGCAGGAATGCCTAATGTTTCTTGCTCCCCTTGTCTGGGGGAGGCATATCCCGCTGACGCATGGAACGCCGAGTGCGTCTCTCCGGGCTGCCTTGCGTGGCCTCACTGGTTGTGGCCGTGTTCTCCTGCTGTGGCTCGGAATTTGAATGGCCTGCCAAGGGCATTCGCTATGCGGCCAAGGACATGACATAGCCGGGTCGTGCTGTCTGTCAAAGAGTCACACAATTTGGTGGTGCACTCGGTGAGGGACTGCCGCATTTGACTGAGTTCTTCATGCAATTCTGCCCTGGCCTGGCGGTTGTCCTCAATGTAGTTTTGTATGAGGTCCGTCAACTGATGCACTCGCTGCCCGCCAAAAGATGGGAAACCATCGGAAGAGCCACTTGGTCCAGCATGCTCTGCAGGGGGCGGTATGGGTGGACTGGGGAGATCGGCGTCATACCCCTGCGGTTCGAGTTCCGGACTGTGCACAGGTGAAGGGGCATCCCCAGAGTCACTGCATGAGGCCAGTGTTACGATGCATGGCTCCGGGCTGTGCACTGTGTCTTGGCCGTCCTCCAACAAGGCCCCCCAGATGGGTGACGGGCTGTGCTCACACTCATCAGGCGCGGTAGCAGCAGCCTCCCCTGAGACGCTCGACTGTGCCGAGCTAGGGGTTGGCATAGTTGCTGCCGCCGATGCTGTGTGGGATGGTGGTCCGGCAGCTTCCAGTGGACTTTCCGTAGGCAGGGGGGTGGTTGTTTTTGGTGCGTAGGCAGGGGGGTGGTTGTTTTTGGTGCTGGCTTTGGCCTGACCCTGCCACTACCCGTGGAGGTGCTTTGCTTGGCCAGCTTGATTGGGGCTCTGTGCTGTCATGGTCAGTGCCTGTGGGGGTAGAACAGAGGGACAACATTAGTGAATGTGCAATTTCCTATTTGCATACATGGCTGCATGGACATTTCGGTCATTTTAGGTTTGTTCTATTTTGGGGGTAGCTATGGCAGTGGTACATGTGCATGGTAATGACATATACGCATGTTTGGGAGTGACTCATTGTGCCCTCGTTATGTACATTTTGGCTAGTACAATGCCTAACACGCTGGAAAGTGTGCATGATGGGCTGTGCAAGTCAATGCACTATGGTTGAGGTGCGTTATGTACTCGCACTTGGACCATCGTTAGGCGGCACTTGCCTCAGCATTTGTTGGATGGGGGATGCGTTGGATGGGGGGAGGGCAACACGAGATGGTGCCTTTGATGGCCCCTGGGTCAGTTTTCATCATGCAATGGACATTGCCAGTGTACACTGTGGACACTCACCTCCTTCTGCAGAAGTCGTTCCCCCGCACTCCATGGTCCCCACGCCCTCAATGGATTCAGTGCCAATGAGAGCCGCACCGGTCTCCTCCCACGGCTTAAGTTGGACTGCGGTACTTGGTCCACCTCCCGTCTGCAGGGCCTGGCTGCGGTTGCTGGGGAGGAGGCCCCGCACCCGCACCCGCAGGTCATCCCACCGCTTGCGGCAGTCCCTGGGGGTGCGGGGGGTATTGCCTACAGCGCTCACCCTCTGTGCAAGTTCCGCCCAGATGTTCTTCTTGCGGAGGGTGGACTCCCTCCGCATGTCGCTGCTGAAGACAACATCGGCATGCTCTGCCAGGAAGTCGACCATGGCCTGGAGTTCCTCGGGGCAGAAACTCTGCTTGCGAATGCGATCCGCCGCCCTTTTGGGTGCTTTGGGCATGTTGTGAGGTGCCTGGTCCTGTTCCCGACTTTAGTTACCTCACAAGGGTGCTGGCGGCTGAGGATTGCAATGGGTTGTGTTTTTAAAGATGGCCGCCGCTCTCCTTCCCGTTCCTGTGCGATGTCGTAATTTCCGGTTCCCTTTTTTTTTTTTGCGGTGACCGTAATTTACGGTCTCTGTAAATTTCGGTCACCGTTATGCACTAACGCTACAGCTTACAGGGCGGTGTTGTTGTTTACGTGTCGCAGCATGCCGGAAGGGGTTTTTCGGGGCGTTTTGCGGTAGGCCGCTCGGTCCTTTTCCAGCATGGCGCAAAGCGCGTGTCCGCGAGCTTGCAATGGGCCGAAATTTGCGGTCTTGCACCAGCCCGGTGTCGTACTTTACACCATGCCGGAAAGTACCGATACTTACCGGCATGGCTCGGAATGAGGCCCAATGATTGGCTGAGCATGACTTTTAACTGGGCCCCATCGCGGTTAGGAACAATCGTGAAGATGTTAATGCCCATCATTGTGTTCATCCTGGTCATTGTTTTCACATCACCTGGTTTTTTGATGCTGTGCCACAGTGGCACCTGATAGCGCAAGGATGATGGTATCAATTGGGCGTTCAAAAGCACCTCGCGAAACAAAAAACATTGAAGTACAAACAGATATCCCACAGGTTGGCCCAAAGTATGAAATGTTCCCTGTCCCTTATGGGAATGAAGGTGATCCTCTATACCACACTATTATTTCCCCACCCCCTGATCCAGAAAATTATACAGAGGTTTGGGTGGACCTGGCAGGGAGGGGGCATGCATTTACATGATCTGTTCACCTAAACAAGCTGTATAGTAGGAGTATAATTAATTTGTTGCCTGACCTTCGATGTGAGAAGATGAGCCCCGCAGCACCCACGTGATGGAAGATGGACGGACTGGGCTGGGACCAATAAACTGCCATCCTATATGGATAAAGGCAGCACTTGTATAGTTGCAATCCATTCAGCCATGCGGGTTGTCACTGTATGTATTCTGTCACTTCTGACAATGTTTTGCTTTAAATATTTCTGCTTGTACCTATATTTGGCAGAATGTTCTTAGCAGCTTAGAGTTCATTGTTGTTACTCTCATCTGACATGAGATTAAAACTTGTTATCCTTACAAGATCGACGTGGGCCTTTCTTCCCTAGCAGGTTGTATTCTCTCTGTGTGATCATTCAGGGGCTTGCTTTCAACACTCACCAGTTTTCTGCATCTCCTCTCAGCGGCTACTGCTGCTTCCTCTCCTCTTCTGAAGCTGGGAGGTCAACCGGTTCAAGCCCTGCTCGCCTGCCATGTGTTTTCCCCTCTGCATGCCAGCAACTTGAATGCTTTCTCACGGACACAGGCACATATATGGCCCATGCAGTTAGGGAGTTGAAATTCATAGACACCCCGGCAACAACTAGGCGCTATGGAGAAGGCGAACGAAGGCGAACGACCGGGTAGTTTGCTGGCTCACACAGTCCGCCAGGCGAACAGGAACGGTTGCATTCCACTGACTAAGAAGGAGACCTAGTGCATATCTGAGGTCAATAAAGTCTTGGAGTGCTTTTACATCATATTATTTTCAAATAAAGATGCTTGTTCTTTGCGGTCATCGCTGGCTTTCTAGACGGTCTTCCTATCACACATCTGTGAAGGAGCCGTAGGTTCACCTGGCCCTGATAATGCAGGATGTCCTCTCATTTGGGAAACGTCGGGTCTTCAGGTAAACTGCACCAAGTCAGAGATTTTTCCCCTAACTGAGGCTGTAACCAAACCACACAACCTGCTCAGGTTCTCCTGGGCCCCAACATAGATGAGCTACCTGGGGATTGTAGTGGTGAGACACTGTGCAACCTTGTTAACTCACAACTATACTGAATACACGGCCGGCCTTGCACCTATGCTTCGGCATAGTCACGACTACCGCTATCTATTGCGGGTAAAATAGCCCTGATCAAAATGATAGTTCTTCCTAAACTCCTCTGCTTCTTCTAGAATATACACTTATGGTCTGGGCTAGACTTTTTCAAGGGCTAGAAGTCAGGATTAATGAGTTTGTATTGCACTCTGGGGCAGTGTGCCTTAAGTGGGATACTTTGGCCTTACCCCATGCACGAGGGGGGTTTGCTGCTCCTGACTTTTGTCAGTACTGGCTAGCAGCGCAGACGCAGTTTGCAGGCTACTGACATGTGCATGATGTGCCCCACCTACATGTTAAACTTGAGAGGTACTCTGTGCGAGGTCGAGATATCCAGTGTCTTGTGCTTCCTCCTTTGTCTGCAGACCTGTGGCCATGAGACCCGACAAGTGTGACTACCCTAGCCTGGTGGAAACTTTGGAATATCCTGGGGGTGGCTCATCCATACCATTGTGGCTTCCCCTTATGGAACTGTGTGCTGGCCCCTGTGTACCGGCCCTCGCTAGGTGTAGATGCTGCCACGGAGAGACGGTGGATGCAGGGTGGTTTTAGCTGGCTGGGAAGCATGGGAACTTTATAGCTACAGATGATATCACTGTTATTGTGCAACACAGATGCTCACAGTGGCTGCGATATATTGGTTTGCGTAGAGCATTCAAGGCTCTGCGGGCGGAGTTCCCTGTTGAACCGGACAGGGACCCCATGATAGCGTATATTGTGACTGTGCATGGCACTCGAGGCATTGGGCCTCATTACAAGGTCGGTGGTAAGGGGTTAACGGCAACGGTAAGGGTGCAGTTGCCGTTAACCCCTTACCGTCGCATTACGAGGTCCCTTAGCGGGTCCACCTAAGGGCGCCTGGTTTTACCAGGCACCCTTAGCGGGAGCCGCTAAGGAACCAGGGAGCTAGGCCCGTTATTAACTCCATCCCCATTCCCATTAAGCCCTATGGGGGCTCCAATGGGAATGGGGAATGGTTCTCAGAATGGGGACTTACCGGGTCCTCCAAGGTTGGAATGACCCAGTAAGTCCCTATTCCGAGAACCCGGACCCGGAATGCGGTAAGTTAGTAGCCATGGTGCTATATAGCACCATGGCTACCTCAAACCTCGTAATGAGGCCCATTGTCTCCACATTATACAGCATGGCTTAGAGCCAGACCCAAAGTCCCTAACTATGCTCCGATCCAAATGGGAGAGCGACATGTATGTCGAATTAACAGATGAGATCTGGAGGGATTTGTGTGCGCAACCCAGCGAGGTTTCCTATAATTCCCGTTTATGCCTAATACAGCTCAATTTATTTCTCAGACACACACTGGCTGCAGCCCCAGATGCAGGGATAATAAAGCAGACTATTTTCATTTGGTGTGGAGTTGCCCCAGGTTGGGTGGGTATTGGGAGGAGGTATGTACCCCACTTGCTGATATGGTTGACAGTAGATTTGAGGCCACTCCCATGTGCTGCCTGTTCCATGTGCTTGATGATTTAACGGGCATTAGGTGTAAACTGGTTAGTATATGTTTCCTACTGGCAGTAAGATGCCTACTGCTATACTGGCTGAAGCCGACTGTTCTGGCATCCAAACAATGGCTGTGGGCCGCCACCTCGGTCAGCGACACTGGGGACCAATGGACATTCTTGCAGCCAGCGGGAAGTCGCCCAAGGGATATATGGCAGCCCTTTCGTTCCCACCTACTGCGAGCACAGGAGGATTCCTAAATAACCTAGTTAATTACCCACTGCCTACTCCCCTGCCACTTAGATTGTAGTCCCGAAGAGCCTCCACCTGCTTATGCCAATACCCTCCCTTTTTTTCTTTCTGTGTCATATTGAATATGGTTGATTTTTGTATTCCTTCCACTGCTGAAGTACATTAATACCTATGTCGTTACTGACTGTTACTGTGCTATGTATACATTGTTATTTTATGCTGTGCTACCACCTTTAATTAAGAAAGCTTTTTAAAAAAATACTCTGAATCTCTAGGCCTCACATATTGCCCCTGCTTTCTGTTTCAGGAAACTTTCTGCAACTTGTTCCTTCCCCTATTCCTGGTTTACACTTCACTTGGTATTCCTTTCTCCTGGTTGCTTACCCCGTCTCCACTCTTCTAGCTTGTCTTAAGTCTGCAACAAAACCTCTTCCTGCTCTCTAGATCATACTCTTGCTCTCCACTTCCTTTATCGACTAATGTATCAACTCCTCCATTTTCTCCAGTTCTTTCTCCCTTCGTAACCACCTTTCATTGTCATATTCTCTCTTCAGTTTGCTCCCTACCTTGCCTTCTTCACCCTTTTAGGCACTTTCCTTTCTCCAATCCCAAACCTCTAAGTCTCCATTATACCTCTCAGCTTCTTCAGCCATTCAGTCACCTTCTCTACAATCAATATTCTGCAGGTCTTTCCTATCATGGCGTATTTCTTCACCCCATGAGAATTAATTGACTTTGAAAAGTCCCTCTTTAACTTGCAACTGTCTCTTGCACCTCTTTCTACCCTGGGGGCACAACCCCTCGCCTCAAAAACCTTTTCAAAATCACAATTGTGTGGTGAATCTAATGATGTCCGCACTCCTTTCCCTGAAGTGGTCTCTCCCTATGTGGCCAGGGCACGGCAGCCACTACCTGATGATGACCCTGGGAGTGGCTATATGAGGGAAGACCACCTGGAGGGAGGCGACCCTCTGGAGGAGGGCAAGGCGCCATTGGGAACAGTCACATACCCGCATTCCCTTTTGGGGATATTCCCTCCATTCCTCAAGCCTTAATGGCCTGTTGCACCACTCATCCTCAGCCAGGTACTGAATCCAGTAATAATATTCCATACATGATAACCAGAGTAAAACATTAATTAATGAGACGAGGAAGAGGCCGGGACCAGTAATGATTACTCCTGAAATAATCCCATACCAGCTTCGTCAACAACATATAGAGAATCATCCATCAACTACTGAGACGAGGGAAAGACAAAGAAGAACATTTAGGGGCTGATTCATGGATTATTTGTGCTGAAAAACTGCCTTTGTGCGCCATTCTGCTCGCAAATCCCCATTTGTGAAACAGGGATTTGCGGGCAGGATGGCGCACAAAGCCCGTTTTTCAGCGCACATAATTCCATGAATCAGCCCCTTAAGATCACTAAGACCGGGAATCCTATGCCGCATTCTAGTCTTTGGAAACGTTTTAATCAGACCGGGAGGTTTGAAACCTGCACAGCGGATAGCAATGAGAGAGAGCTACAGACGTTGAGCTGCACTGTTACCTGCACAAGCACTGGCTGGAGCTTTGGGGGAGAAGACTCTGCCGGAAAAGCTGCCGAAGCTAATCTGCCCAACAGGGGTAGGAACCGCAGTGCACAGGATGTGCTGCCCAGAGGGAGAAAGGCAGCAGAAAACGTAGATCATCACGGCAGAGGCGCAGCAGATGACAAGTCGCCTGCTGAGCGCACAAACCGAAGAGAACAGAAGCAGAGATGTGCAAGAGACATTTGAAGCACCCGGAAAGCCCAGGGAAGCAGAAAGGGGTACTGGGTTGCCTGAAAGTGTGCGCTGCTGCGAAGTAGCTATCCGTAAGCAAAATGAAGTATGTAAAGAAGCTAATACATCTAAAAGCTATAAGACGAGTGATCAAAGTAATGTTTGTGATGAAGCTAAAAAAAATAAAACTATTCCACAAACGGGTCGTTGTACCTGCATCCTAAAGGGACAGAGAGAGAAAACTGAGCAAAGGTGAACGAAGTTGAGAGAAGGGCAAAAGCACACTATATGAAAGGGAACCATTCAAAAAATTATACGCCAGCAATGGGCTCGTATTGTTTCATGGGTAAAAAAGAATTATGGCATGAAAGTCCTTGCAGGAGACTACACCAGGTGAAGAGAATTATTTTATGGAAGTACTGGTAGGAGAAAATATCAGGTGAAGTTAAAATGAGTAAAAGACTGTACGGAAGACATGACAGGCTTCTCACATTCACAATTATCTCTTGCAACCTTCTTGACCTCTCAGGGCACCAAAACTCTCCTTATTGGCTTCTGTAATTAACAATTATCTCTTGCAACTTCTACATCTCTCTGGGCATCACCCTCTCTCAAATCAGCACTTTCTCTCTCTCCTTACCTGCAGTTCCATGTCTCTTGGGTCTTCAGTTTGGCCTCTCTCCTCCAGTATGCAAGCTGCAATCAAGCTCAACGTTCTGGATCCCTCCTCCAGGCTCCTCTTGAGCTTTCTTTAAAACAGATTCTGCCTCCACTCATCTGAAGCACCTATTGCAAATATTTCCAGGACCAAACTCAGCATTTCGACTTTTAAAGGGCTTCAGCCCTGCCTTCCAGCATCTCTCTGGTGAAAGAGTATTAGCTGTCTGTCTCCGCCGCTGGGATGGCTTATAGCCATGATGAAGTACTTGGGACTGGCTCAACCCTTCCCTTTGGTTGTTATATCTCTGCCTGTTGTATCTCGGCCCTGCCTTCCACCCTCTCTCTTGGGAAAGAAAAATCAGGTGTGTCTATTCAGGCAGCTGGTTTATGGATTGGCTTGTGGCTCCACCCCCAACAATGGCTTTGAGTTCTGATGTGGGATTTAGGACTGATTAGTCCTGCTCTTGGGTGGTGCTCTCCGATTGTCACACCATAACCAGGATGGGAGAATTCACTCAGCCTAGTTGGTCCTCGCTGTATGAGAGTGGAAGTCTTGGATGATAGAATGCTGGTTGACTGTCAGGTTTCTGTTCTTATTTCAGGGCATGCCCTTTCCTTGTAGGTTTAGATGTTTGCAGGAAGCCAAGTGTGCAGGAACAGCCCATTCTGAAGAACTGCCATTACTTTATTTCGCCTAAAGGGGCAATAGCTACTGAGTCACACGTTACAGTACAAGAGAAAGCAATGAACTTTGGGAATGGGGAAAGTCTAATTTCCCTTATCCGATATGGTCTCCGCTGCACAGATGTGGTTCATGTCCCTCTTAAAGGGACCCTTGTCACCAGATAGCCTCATGTGACTGCACTGCCCTGAGATGGGGAACTGATTGTGGGTGACAAGAGGATACTGCGCATACTTTCTCACAATCATCCTTTAGCTTGGGGAAGTAGCAATCACAATTGGTCACCCCACAAGATGCACATGGAAAATGTTAGACATCCGTCTCCAAGAAGAATCTGATAGAACAATCTGACTAGCAAACTACTGGCACTGTAAAAATGACTTCATTTCTGAAAAACGCAATCCTCAAACTATTCAAAATTACCAAAACCAACGAAAATTCATCTTTCCCATTCTTTGGTGGCAAGCAAGCAATCTTGCACCATTAGTCGTCTCGAATGATCCATTGTTACTTTCACAAGAGAATTTACATGGGTTCCTGACTCTTAAGGTTGGATAATCTATGTCCATTCTGCACTACATATGTTTCTTTTGAAGGGCCGGGAGCTATTTGAATGCATATGTGATGGTCCTCAGCCTGCTGGAGGTGGCTAGGTGGTGGTTCCCAGGAGACCTTTCCCCTACTGACACATCATCCACCCACTGGCTTGGGGAGGCACATGTTCACACTGAATCACTAGACGTGAAGCCCTCAAACCAAGCAGTAAACGCTTGGGAGCCTTGCGGTTCTGCCATGGGGCACTTGCTTAAATAGTATACATGGCTTCAGGTCCCCCAACCCCTATCTAACTGACCCCAACCACCTCACCCTGCCACCCACCACCCTCCAATCACCTAGACCCAACCCTGCAACACATATATATATTTAATGAAAAAAAATAATTGCAAAAATGGTTTGGTGAAAACACCGGTTTATAGTGACATTTTCGAATGTCACAAATTCAAATGCCTTTTTCTCGAATGAAAAATGCCGGAAAAGAAATGACGATATTTTTTCCTTTTTTTTAATGGGGGAGGGGGTTCTCCCCAACACCACGTTTTTTTTATTGACCCTTTATTTACTAACTAAACCCCAAAAAAATATAAAATAAAATAATATATATTCGACATTTTTTTTTCAACAAAAAGGCATTCGAAATTATTCATTCGAAATTTTAACTGGATACCGAAAACACCACAGTGAAAATGTCCACGTTTCAAATAGCTGCAGCGAAAACACAGTAAACAGTGTACATTGGCCTGGATCTTAGCACCACTATGCATAACAGAAAACGAATATGGTTGGAGGGCCAAGAGTTGCCTAATGACCATACGGTTGTATCCTCTGTCTGGGATAACCCATTTAGATGAACATGATTGGTGGCCAAGGTGAACTTCCTGCCCATTAGCAAGTACTTGAGGGCTTCTATGACCCACCTAATACCAAACACTCAAGTTCGATTGTGGCATAGTTCTGTTGCTAATTAAGAGCATGGGTTGTTAAATCCCATTCCAGACTCGAGACAGCCATGGCCATGATCCTACTCAGAAGGCATCCGGTTTGAGGATAAATGGGTTATTGACATTTGACATTATTAACAGAGATAGTGGCACAGGGAGGTTTTCAACATCCTAAATTACTTCTCTGTACTTTCAGTCGACAGGATACAACTAAATTTAGATCCATTTAGCTGGTCTGTTAAGGGTTCTGCTATTGTTGAACATTTTGGAATGTAGCAGAACAGGCCCAGAAAAGCTTGTAACTCCTTTGTTTTAGGAGTCTGTATCCGGTACAGGGTTGTTACAATCAACACTCTTTTTTGATTCAGTTTTTTTAAAATAACTCATTGTAAAATATATGCGGTAGTGGGTAAGGGTATATAAGGGCTAGGAGGTAGGGAATAATGTTAAATTAATAGGGGAGAGTGGATTGTACCCCCAAATCAAAAACACATTTTAAAAAAATGTTTAGTTAAAAACCCCATCGAACAAAAGATTGTTAGTGTAATAACACAGGACCCTGTATCCTTTGAACCTTTGCTTCTTGTTGCTGCACTTTCCATTTCTGACTTGAAACCCCACTTATTTAACAAAAGACAATAGTAGGCGTCACTTAGTTGGGCTGGCCTTAAATCTGTCTTACAGAGGTTTTGGGTGACCAAAAATAGATGTGTCTTGTGATCAGACCAACATTTACTATATACCACAATGACGTCCAGTTAGGGTCCGGTGTAGGCTTGATGGGGCTGTAGTATGGTATACACTACTCGCTGGAAGGTTGCTGAGACCACAGGCACCCCGATGGTTAGTACTGTTAACTCGAAGAGACCCACAGTGGTGACAAAGAATGCATTCTCGCATTCTTCTCTTGAAACTGGAATTTGCCAATTTCCTTTGGCCAAGACAATGTAGAAATGCATTCCGACAGTACAACTACTTTCATCATCTTGTCAATTGTTGTCATAGTATGCATTATAGCATATGCACTCTTGTAAAAGTAATCTCCAGCAATGTGCTTCTAAATGGAGTTTAATTGCCATTGACTCATATATCAGTTCTAGCTGTGTGCCCAAAATGAAATCAATCTATCTATGAGCACCACACACCGTGGGTAATAATAAGCAGCGCTCAGATACCTGAGGGTTCGTAGCGCTATATAAGTGCCAATTATTATTATTGTACTCACATTATCTTTAACTGCTGCTGCACGAATCTAAACATTTCCTGTTCTTTGCACTAGGGTTAAAATATTGCAGCTGTATTCAACAATAAAAATGGAATTTCCTTGTCCTGTGACCTACAAAATCAAGCCTAAATTTTGAATAATAGCATCTGACTTACGCTTCCTCATGACTTAATAGCATTCACAAGGAACGCTTTCATATGCCCCATCTTCAGAAACGTACTCCTGATCTACCAATTGTTGGTACCTAACTGAACTGTATGTCAAATGAAATGATTACAGATATCCTGCTTTTGTCATATCACCCTAATACATTAATACTATCCTCCAGACTAACTTTGCTGTTTCTGATTTCTGTGCTATTAATGGTGGCTCTAGATGGTCCGCTTCTACTCTTGGGGGCCCTGTTACTAGTCTTACTATGAACCTTCATAAAAGAACAATTATGGTTCAAGAAAACCACACAAATCCTCTACGTTTTGATGCAATAACCCCTTCACTACTGATGTATCTGCAACAAACGCCTTCCACAGAGTTGCCTCCCTTAGCCATCTCCTTCCTCACCTCTAAGTCTCCAGGCCCATGCAGTACAGCCCTGGAACAACTGCCAACAGACAATTCAAAAAGCAAGAGGACCGCTGGAGAATGTCTTTCTACCAAGGAGAGGACATGGAGCAACCGGGCGGATGGGGATTTCTTCCAGGAACCCTACCTGTGTGAAGTTCGGTAGCAAGTGTTTCAGAATATGTTGTGTGGTGTTCAATTTCATACGAAAGGTATCAGGATACCTGGTAGTGTAATCCAATATACAGATTCAGAGCCGTTAATGGATTCAGAGGGTCTACCGCATCCATTACAATTAAGGGCATTGCCAAACAGGGCACTCCAAACCATATTTCTGAATTTGTTGGTAAATCCCAGGCCAGAAGAACTGACTCTTGGACTGCTCTTTGGTCTTAGTCATCCCTTGGTGTTCTGCTGAAAAATGGAAATGGGCCAGGCCAATAATGACTTTTTGAAAACAGGGGACCAATAACTGATGTCAAGTCTGTCCATCTCCCTTTATATTATTAATTACTCTATAAAGTATGGACCTGTCACCTACCTACCTTCCTCTACGGATACAGTGGATCAAAGGCCACAGGAAAGCATTATTACTCTGAATAAAAGTGAATTCTGCTGCTAAAGGGGGTTTCCATGTCTGATTCATGTTCCACTAAAGTCGCTGCTTGTTCCTTCTCACACCATATGTCATACTAGTGACCAGGCCTGTGTACACGAGCCAAAATACAGGTTTTCATTGACACAGTAGGACCACTATATATCCTAAGCCTCCAGCTCCCTCTTGCAGTGACAACAAGCAGAACCATGCGAATTTGGCCACTGTAACAGGCGAAGCTATGTGCATTGGACCACTTTCTATCCTAAAGCAACAGCTTTAGGATAGAAAGTGGAGAATTCTAGTGGAGAATTCTGTACCTTCAGCCAGCCTCTAATGCACATGACGGTATCGGACAAACATACATCTGGCCGTTTATTATGAATAAATAGCTGAGAAGGCCCACAAGATTCCACACACATTTTCAGCCAAAGCCAAGCTTTTTATTCATAAAAAGACCCACCCGCCCTTCGGCCAAACTCATAAACTTAATGCTAAGTCAGTCTTTTTTCAACAATTCCAGCAGCATTTTATACAGTTCACTTAATGTCAGGGCTCATGTGCATTACTCATAGTTGCTCTGCCATTTTCCATATACTTCTTCATCCTACTCTCCTATTGTCGGTAAGATATAGGTTCCTCCAATCCGCTGATCCTGTAGAACTTCCATGATCTCCGCCACAAGCCACAAATAGAGCTGGATTTTCTCCTTTACTGTGATGTAGAGCCAGCTGAGTTGGTAAGCGTGAGTCTCTACAGAAGCAAATAAAAGGGCCTTATCACTTGACTTGCTTAGGGTCCTGTTGTTTAGCCCCTCTCCATTGCTATTCTAGTCCTGACCCTTCCTGGCCCTAAGCCACATGCCCGTTCCTCCATCCCTGTGGGTTTGATCCCTTCAGATTGGCATCTCTCACCTACTTAATGGCTCTGTTTTATCGTGCCCTCATTTATCCCTGTTCTCTCCAGCCACTGCCTTGCCAGCTCTTCACCCCCCATCTCCTGAAACATCTCTCTGATTACCTCCTGTTGGCCCCTCCCCACCTTTTTCTTTGTCTCTCTGACGTTCCTCTTACTTTCTCCTATTCATATTCTCCAACCGCCTGATCTCTTGTCCTTATCACCACCGGATGCTTCTCTTACTCCCTCCTGTTGTCTTTCACCAGCAACCTTGTCATTTTATGTCACCTTCTAACATTTCCTGTTGCCCACATTTTCCCAGCCACATTCTCTCTCCTCTATTTACACTACACTCTTCACTTAATCTCCTTCCTGAACTTCACACTCCCGCCACACACATGTTCTTCCAAAAGTCAGTCCTTCCCCCTATTTGGCACATGGCTTATTGCCAATGGTGGTCCCTGTATTAAGAGTGTATACATGTGTTATTCCAGTACTGAGGTCCTGTGACGGGTTGGCTTTTCATTCTTACGTCTCAGGTGTAGCATATAGTTCAATGGGTGATCCAATCTAAGGAAGGACCGTGGCTTTAAAAAGCCGGTCTCTCATCTTGTAAACCTTTGTGCATGTGCACTGCCACCTGCGCAGCCTAGAGGAGTCGATTTTGCACCAGGACTAGCAGCAATGGCTGACAGTGCATCTGCGTAGACAGGGCAAATTATCGTAATACGTTTGGTGGGAGATAAGTTGAGATGAGAGCAGTCTGCTCAGTGTGAGTCCGCAGATCTCTTCAGCGAGCCCTTAGAGGCCAGTACCACTTTCCCCCGACATGTGACTGAACCCTGCCTCTTAGTGAAAGCCACCAGGGAATCGTCCCCATTCTACATACGTGGACATCATCTACTGGTGTGGGGAGGTCCCTGGCCCCCACTTGAAGTCTCCAGAACCCGTCCATTGGCTCTGTCACAATGTATATGAGAGTATGCATATTGTGACTCATTTTAATCAGGGCAGAGGCAGAGCAAATCCTAATTTACTAGCTGAGACATGGGGTTGGCTATTAAATTATGATCCATGCGATTCAAATTGATGTTAATACACGTGATTCAGGGCAAAGTGCAAAATTCAATACTATACCCAACTGCCTTTCTAGGTGATGTCCATATTGTCCATACAACACCAATCAATCCTAGCTGGTTCAGGGGTAGCCAATGTAGATTGGCACCAAAGTTCAGAAATTGGAGGTCTGTCATAGGGTTCTTGTACAGCCTTTGTGGATCCTACCTCTAACACCATATGTCATATAGCTGAGAAGGTCCACAAGAGTCCAGAAAAAATCCAGGTTTTTCTTGATAAAAAGACCCTCCTCCCCCTTCAGCCAAACTCAAACACAAATTGCCAAATCAGTCTTTTGTCAACAAATCTACCAATTCTTTCTACAGTTCACAAAATGTCAGGGCTCCTCTGCATTACTTATAGTTGCTATGCCATTTTCCATATACTTATTTCTCCTAATCTCCTCATGTGGGTAAGATATAGGGACCTTCAATCTTTTTTGCTGTTCCTGTAGAAATTGTTGGAACTCTTAAACCAAAAAAGTGATGGGTGGAAGGTTTTGAATTAATCTGATCAACTGGCAATGCTCGGGTCATCCTTCCACACCACCGTTTTTTTTAGCCTGTCTGTGCAATTGAAAAGGGGTCCAGCCATATGCAAATCAGTGAGGGACCACCACCAATGGGAGCAGCTCTGTCCAAACTGCTAGGCCAGGTGCCCTCGGCATGGAATTACAAGCAACCTCAGGCATGTTTCGGCCTTGTAGGGCCTTATCAGTGAGGTGCAGCTTGGGTCCCTATGGCGCAGCGAGCAAGGGACGCACATCTCAGCATACCCTCTCTCACATAGGAAGACAAACTGAAACCAAAAAAGTGATGGGTGGAAGGTTTTGAATTAATCTGAACCACTGGCAATGCTCTGGGCAATCTTCCACACCACAGTTTTTTAGACCGTCTATGCCACTGAAAATTGGTCAAGCCAGATGCAAATCCGTCAGGTGTACTGCCATCAATACAAGCAGCCCTGCCCAAACTGCTAGGCCAGGTCCCCATTGCACAAAAACACAAGCAAACAAAGGCATTTTTCTGCCTTGTAAGTCCTCACCAGTGAGGTGCAGCTTGGCTTTCTATGGCGCAGCCAGCAAGGGACTCACATCTTGGCATATCCACTCTCACATAAGGGGCCTCATTACGACCCTTGCGGAAATGGAAAAATGATGGCGGAAATGCAATACCGCCATCGAACACCGCTCGTTGCGATCATGACCCGTCACCGTAAAGTACGATGCCATTAGCGACACCGCAGTGAACGGCAACGCTAACTGCACCAAGTACGCGCACGCGCGCCTTGCAAAACCGGAATCACCGCCATGGCGCAACGGTACGCGAATTCTGACCCTAGCGGACATGTACTGAACGCCATCAAGCACGTCGTAAAGTACCATTCCGCCATGGCGAGAAATACGGCAACGCGAACCAACCGTAAATGGCCCACTGAGTGCCTGTACTCCACTCCCTGGCCTCATTGCACAACTCCTGGCAGGCGCAATGTACTCACACTATGCAACCAGTGAAATCCACAATTCACCCATGCATGCCAACGTAGAAAAGCATGCAGGGGCTCAAAGCGCCCCGTGAGTGGGCATCCATGTACGGCATGTCACCATAGCCGTACTGACGCAGCACAGGCATGTGAAGGTACAATACATCAAAATGAAAATCAAGAACACATGACACAAAACAACAGTAGTCCCCCATCGCTTGCCACCAGCGCAAGGCAACATCCAAAACAGCATCCTGAGGGGGATTGCACCAGCCCTGTACTCATGCCAGTAAACAAACCAACCATCAGCAGAAGCATGTACCACACAAGTCGGCAGAGTGACTGAGCAGCCAGGCTCATCCCAAGAGGGGCCGATGGGAGCTGCAGGGCACAGATGGCATCAATACAGAAGCTATTCCAATGGACATGACCCCAGTCCCCCTCCAACAAACGCACGCAAACACAGTCACCTGTGACCAGCCACATTCTGAACAACCCATCATTCCACCAATCGACCTGGCTGACAGGCACCAGTCGGCCAAAAGCCAATCCCCCGCCCCTGAACAGCACATCATGTAAACAGTCACAATGGCAGCCCCTATCCGTGACCATACTGTGCTACGTAGGCAAACGCGGCCAGTACTGTACCACACAACTCAACTCAGAAGGCGGAACACAATGCAGATCATCACGCAATACATACCGCCACAAAGCGAAAATCGCCACATCACCTGCAAAGAACAACGCAACACGACAAATATCGGAATACAATTTAAATGCACATCCAAATGACAAAGGCCCCACAGCAATTTGCAAAATACCACCAAAACAACCATCATCACCGAGGGCTGCATCTGCAATAATTGACCGGCTTCCACTTGTGTGACGCCCTGTACCATCATGGCACACAGGGCCTACATCAACGTTCCAAAAGGCAACATGGAAGCGGCAAGAACCGCAGGTCCGTCCCATGAGGCAGGCACTAGTCGAGCTGAAAGGCCGAAATGTTGCACCTAGCCACCAGTACAGCGTAAGGGCATGTGGCCCATTGGCGATCGTCCCATATGATCGAAATGGTGCTCCACTGATTCACCCGAAGCTGCAGGAGTCGAGAGTAAAAACCATCTGGAGGAGTGGCGTAGAGATGGCATCTGCAATAGGGCAGGAGATACCTGTCACCCAAAAGAAACACAAATCAACCGATTGCATTACGGGACTCATGATGCATTACAATCTTCATTCAACACACCAAATCCACACCCATATGCATGCTAGCCCACTCCAAAGGAATATACACACCCCTAAATCAGTATCGAATCATAACGAAACCAATCGAGCTAAATACACCATTGTCAACGTCGGTTACTGTGCATGCGTCCGTCAAGATAGAACCCATGACATGGGATTAGTAACGTGCCTAGACACAAGTGTATGAAGGCGCGTCGAGACAGGGAGGATCCGACAAGGGCAGATAGACGTATGTCCCACTATGGCAGCCTTGCATCACATAACGCAGGGGAAGGGGAGTGAATCAAAAAACCCATGTACATGGCAGACCCTAAACGGAATCATCAGTCCATGCATCCACACATCATTCCCTCATCCCGCAATGAAAACGCATGATTATTCACTCACATAATATGTGAAACTTCCATCGCGTCTGTGCGTAATGCAGTCCGCAAAAACCACTGTGCCCCTGGCCGGATCTGTAGTGTTGTGAAGCAAGATGGATTTGGGAACGTCCTGCCTTATCGTCCACTACGCTATTGCGCATCCCATTCAATTCATATCATTCATTGCCTGCTCGTTATGGGCCATGTCCCAAGGACATTCTACAATAGAACGTTACATTTCCAGCCAGACCTGTGGGCGTATCCTTGCCGCTACTTCAAAACCCAAAATGCTGGCCTTCGAATTCCTCACTTGCAACATTACGTCGAAAAGGCTTCTGTGAACGCTTGCATTCACAATTACATCAATGTAGTGCGGCTGTGTGTCATGATGCTAACTGGCTGCAATCACAAATGGCACGCCACGCCCGTCGGTGAAGTACGTTACTGTGCTGCATGAGGGTCGGCCATCGATCGAGCCCTACATACCACTGACTCTTCACAGGTATGTAAGCGGCTGCAATCATAGCATGTGTAACAATGGGAGCATAGCATGAAGATCAGTCAAAGTACATCACACTGCCATCGGGATTTGATACATGATTCAAATCCCAAGATGCCATGCGGCCAAATGCAGCCTTACGTGCGGGACGTGCTCGGCCAGAAGGGATTGCATCTGCCACAGATTCATTCAATCAGCACAGGTGGAGGCCATACAGGCCGACAGCACATATATTGCAGACCCAAACCCCTCCCACAACCACTCCCACTCCAAAATGCTACCGGCAGGACTAGCGATGTTGGGCCTGGGGTACCAGATAGCACTGCAAGTGCTACAACTACAAGAAGACGACGAACAACAACAGGTACAACAACCGGGCGCACAGGGGAGACGGAGGAGAAGGAGGAGGAGGAGGGCAAGGCAGGGTCAGCAAGGCCCACAAGCACTGCCACTACCACCACGCAGGCGGCCCGCAATCCCACGCCTCCAAGCCGATCCGTTCAACCTCACTGCTGAGCAGATCCACACCCTCTACCGTTTGGACCGGGACACCATAATCGCCATTGTGGACATGACACATGCTGACCTCGTGAGCATGATAGATAGCCCAACCGCCATCCCACCCCTACTGAAGGTGGTGTCTGCACTCCACTTCCTGGCCACAGGCACCTACCAGCACACAGTGGGACAGTTGCATGGCATTTCACAGCCACTGTTCTCACGGACACTCTTCCAAGTGCACGATGCCCTCCTGAAGCACGCCGACGACCACATCACACTACCACGCACGTACCAGGAGATTACCAACGCTAAAGTGGGATTCCATGCACTTGGCGGCATCCCGGGTTGCATTGGTGCCATCGACTGCACCCATGTTGAATTGGTTGTCCCACATGCCATGGAGGTCCAGTACCGCAACCGGAAACAATTTCATTCAATCAATGTGCAAATGGTGTGTGACTCCAACAAGATATTTACGCATTGTTGTGCCAGATTTCCAGGATCTACCCATGATTCTATGGTCCTGAGGAACACAAGAATACCACGCTACATGGAGCGACACGCAGGGCACAGATCCTGGCTACTCGGTGAGTCTCATTCCATGCATGACATCGTGGCCCATTTGATGCGTCAATGACCTTGCAGGGGGGGGGGGGGCTACTTAGCACTATCATTCCACTGACACCCTTTATTCGTCTCATACAGGTGATGCCGGGTATCCACTGAAGAGATGGCTCCTTACACCAATCCGGAACCCACAGAACGAGCATGAGGAGGACTACAACCATGCCCACTCACGTACCCGTGTGGTCATTGAACAGGCATTCGGCCTACTGAAGGCTCGTTTCCGCAGCCTCAGCAGGTCTGGCGGGGCACTCATGTACAGCCATGAGAAGGTTTCTAAGATGGTCATGGCATGTGTCATGCTGCACAACATGTGCATACGTAGGAATGTGCCCATGCCCCCTGACGCTGTACTGCATGCACCTGAAGATGATGATGATGATGAGGGTGGGGATGTGGAGGCACCTCAAGGAGTCCATGAGGCACAGGATGTACGTGCAATCCGACAGAGCATCATAGATGCATGCTTCTAGCAACCACGCATGGTGCCTATTACACGGAAAGGGGACCTGTGGCACTGTGTGTGTGTAGTACAGGCACATTGTGGACTGTACGCCTATGAAGGCCTCGTACGCAAATATCAATGTCCACACATGTCATTGGATGATAATGAGGTGCTGTATTGTTAATGTGATTTGATTTATACACCCTATGGACCCGCCACCCAGTGAAGCCCAACACACCCCCTCCACCCTACTCCCTCCCCCCCCAACACCAGTGTCCGAATATGCATGCTGTCCGTGGGTAGACGCTATTGCAAGCCCCCTCTACGGGTATCAGGGGCACCCCTGCCCGTGGAGCGCAGGTTCCTGCCAGATCTGCGTTGGGGGCTGCCCTGGACGGAACTTGCCACGGATGATGTCTCTGCCTGCTCGCGTCCATGCATGTCTCTGAGGGTTTGTGAGAGCTCCGAGAGCACACGGCGCACAGCAGCAAGTTCAGCACAAACGTCTTTGGACGTCGCATGCAGTTCCCCCCTCAGGCTCTCGGTGCTTTTCTCCATTTGTGCTCTCAGGCTCTCGGTGCTTCTCTCCATTTCTCCCCTGAGGCTCTCACTACTTTTCTCTATTTGTGCCCTGAGTGTCTCGGTGGATGTTTCCATGGCTGCCCTGGAACCCCCGCATTCATTTGCATGGTCCTTGAGTAGCGTGGACGCTTCCTGCTGTTGCTCGATCAGCAGGTCGAGGGACTGTTGCCTCTGCTGGGCCATGGACATTTGCGGTGGTGTGACAGGGGGGCTGCTCAACACATGTTGCCTTGGCACAGGACTTGTGGGGGTTGGCCAGTCGTCGTCTTCAGGGTGCCCCTGCGTGGTTTCGTCATGGTGTAGGGGATGGAACATGCAGGGGGATTGGGAAAGGTCATGGATGGTACCTACGTCGCCAGCACTGTTTTCCGTGTCGGAGCATGCTGGCATGACAGCTGTGTCACCTATGGTGCTGCTACCACCAGAGGCAGTGCCATCAGATACGTTCTTGGGGGGGACCTGTGGTGCTGGGGTTGTGGACTTGCTGGCTGCTGGGGTGCCTGTTGCAGTCCCCTCCAGTGTGCTGCCACTTGATTCCTGCTGCTGCCGTGTCTTGATCCTTGCACCTGAGGTGGAGGCTCTTGGGACGTTGGTCCTGGCCCTCTTTGCAGGCGTGCTGGTAGGGGTGTCCTGCAGCTCGTCGTTGGTATCGGACCCTGTGGTGGAGTAAAGAGGGGCGAGCGTTAGTTATGGGTCTGTCGGATTTGGAATGGCAACGTATCAAATGCATTGGGGTGGTACATGAGGCTGATTTGGGACTGGGCCTTGGAGGTGGTCTCATTTTCGTGTGGATTGAGGATGCATTCATTTGGCTGCCTGCAGTTAGGGGGTGCATGCTGCACATGTAGGGGTTGTTTATGGCTTCTTGATTGATTTGTTTGTTCATTCTGACTTTTAGAGGGCGCTGTCAGGGCAAAGTATGTATTGCACTATGGGGTCACATGGTACTGCACATGTTCGTGGTTTGTGGATTTCGCATTGTTTCTCTTGGCCAACCTACCTGATTCTCCGGATGTCGGCACTCCTTTCTCCATCCCTCCGACTCCCTCTATGCTCTCCATTCCTATGGTGGAGGCGCAGATTTCCTCCCAGGGGGTCAACTTGATGGGCGACTCTGAACCCCCCCCGGTAGCTGTGGCGATGTTCCTGTTCGCAGAAAGTATGCTGCGTACGCGGATCCGCAGGTCGTCCCACCGCTTGCGACATTGCTGTGGCGTGCGGGGTGTTGTCCCCACCGCACTTACGCGCTGTGCCACCAGGGCCCATATGGCCTTCTTGTTGGCAAGGGCCGTCCTGGTCATTTGACTGGAGAAGACGACGGCGGCATTTTCCTGGAGGGTCTCGGTGAGCACGGTCAGTTCCTCTCGGGAGAAGTGTACCTGCCGCTTGCGGTCACACGCTTTCTTGGCTACCTTTCCCATATTTATTTTTTTGACTGGGGTTGCTAACGGGTTGGGATGTGTGTCAGGGTCGGATTTTTATGGTTGTGTTGGGATTCGGATTTTATAGTTGTGCGGCGTGCTGTTTCCCGTTCCGGCCACATGCTTTTACTTCCGTTTCCGTATATTTACGGTGGCCGTAATTTGCGGTGCACGCTCGTTACGGTGACCGCTCATTACGGTGACCGCTAAGATGGGTGGCGGTATTGCACCTGGTGCAGCGTACGGCGGCGGTAAGGGCCGTTTTGGGGTCATTTCCGCCATCGCAGCCTTTCGGATTCCGCCATGGCGTAATGCTCGTGCCCGATGGGTCGTGATTGGCCGCACTTTGCTCCTTCGTGCAATGGCGGAAACGCTATTTACGCTGTTGCGGTCCGGTCAGTCAATTTCCGCCAGGGTCGTAATGAGGCCCAAGGAGACAAACTGAAACCAAAAAGTGATGGGTGGAGGTTTTGAATTAATCTGAGTCAATGGCGATGCTCTGGACAATCTTCCACACCACCGTTCGTTTTTTAGCCCGTCTCTGCACCATTAAAAAGGGGTCCAGTCTTATGCAAATCAGTCAGGTACTGCCATCAATAGGCTGCTGGGCCAGGTCCCCTCTGCACGGAAACACAAGCAATCACAGACATGTTTCAGCCTTGTAGGGCCTCATCAATGAGGTGCAGCTTGGTTCCCTATGGCGCAGCAAGGGACCCACACCTGTGCACACTCTCTCTCACATCGGGTGACAAACTATAACCGAAAAAGTGATGGGTGGAAGGCTCAGACAGGCTCAAAAACAGTGGTGTGGAAGGTTGCCTGAGCAGTGCCAGTGGTTGATCTATTCAAAAACCTTCCACCCATCACTTTTTTGGTTATAGGTTGTTGGATCTCTGCCACAAGCCAGAAATTGAGCTGGACTTTCTCCTTCACTATGATTTAGAGCCAACTGTGTGGTGGTCCCCAGTTTCCACAGAAGCAAATACAAGGGTCTTCTCTCTTGCTTAAGGCCCTGTTGTTTACTCTTTTAGCCCCTCTGGGCATCAACTCCAAATGTTGCATCCGATTGTCATACGGGCAGAGATGCATGAATACCTATGTATTCGGCCTGTTTATTGCACCTGCACAAAGCAGGCAGCAACTTGGCAGAATCCACACAGATTCATGTTAATTCCCTACATGGTGGACGGCATTCAAAATATTTTCTGTGACGAGCCATGAACAGTCCTGGACCTCTCAGTGCTATATACAATTTAGAAAATGCCATTGTACGTCACAACTAATGGAAACAAAACAGAGAAATATCTCCTAAATTGTGTCAAGGAGCTATTTGACAAGTGCAACCCAAGAAGTGGGTGCAAAATGTAATGCTTGATGAAGAAGTGAGTTGTTATTTGTATCCTTTTTTTCTTGCAGGCAGGGATCGGGTATAGTCCCGAGAACTGGGGGACTCCACCCTCTAGAATAAGATTGTTCTGAAACCTAACAGAGAAGAGACTTAGAGAAATTAAGTCCAAACATGAAATGCTCAAAGATTGAAGAATAGAACATGATGAAGGAGGACAACTCAAACGATAAGAAAGAAGCCATAGAAGCAGAACTGGGCCATTTGTGCTAAAGAACACTCTAAAAAGAATAACATCCTTGTTCTACAGCTCTATTGTTACCTCCAACTTCCACACCACTTGCACTTTCGTGAAAACTTGCACTATTCTGTTCACTAATACTTTGACTAAAGTTTTTGACGCAACATTAATTTATTAAAGTGTGAACTAGATTTGTGTGGTTCCCCCATTTGGGCAGGGATTTCAATGCTGTTCGTTAACAAGACTTTCCTCTAAATTCATAGAGCTGAGCTACTATATTTTCCATTTTTAAAGTTGTTTTCACCACATTCCCATCTGGATGGCCTCCACAGATTTGACTGCACGATGCCCCTGAGCACTTACTGTAAGTGGACATCTTATCCCATGGCAAGGCTTGGTTTCAAGAAGAGGTGAGTTCCGTGGAACAGTACATATTGTTCCCTTTTCCATTATCAATTATGTCAATTCTAGTTGTGGCCTGCTATCTATTTGTTACCTTGATTTTAAGCAGACATCTGATTCAATCAACCAGGATTCCTTGTTAATTGCAATAAACGCGCATTCCTTTTTACTTGCAACAAAAGCATCACAGTTTCTTGCAATTTGAGCACTGTGCAAGTCAAAAAGTGCCAATGCTTGTTTTAGGATAACAAATCCAATTCTTTACTGTAGAGCATGGTGCGAGAGATGGTTGCATCCTGACACTATCGCAGTTTCTCTAATATAGCAAAGACCAAGCGGGACACCTCCAGGAGACTGTCACATGATGCCCCACACCTGAATGGTGTGGTCCTCCTGTGGTAAGAACCCAATTTACCTAGTGTAATGGAACCTACTTTGCACAGTCTAAGATATTTTAGAGGTATGATGTTCATTTTCCGATTGTCATTTCTTTTAATGGGTTTTTTCTATGAAATTATTTTTTCAAATAAACTCATTAAAAAACATAGGAGTGGCTGGGGAAGGGTATATAAGGGGTGGAAGGGTAGGGAATATTGTTAAATTAATAGGGGAGGTAGGCTGGGGGGATTCCCCCAAATATAAAAAATACATTTTTCAATTTTTTCAAGAAAATAAAATTCAGCAAAAAACACATCGATAAAATGACCGTCAATAAACATAGAGCAATTTTAGAAACTGCAATGGCTCATAGCCATGACAGGTGCCTCTTCTTCACATTTCCCCATTCATTAACACCCCACGCAGGATGATAATAAAGTAACTAATTGAATTAAAGATGCTTAACTTGACTGCTAAAGCCTACTATGTCCTGAGCAAAGCTAACCGATAAGTTTATTCCCCATCTACTAACTAGTTCAGCAGCCCCAAAGGTTTGACCTCCTAAAACCTTCTGGGCATATGCCTGCCAAGGTAACATTTGGGGCAGACCCTTCCATTTCCAAAACTTCTTATGCCGAATCACTCTCCTGCTCCACCTCCTATTCAAGGCAAATGTAAGGCAGTTAAAAAGGGCGCTAAAGATCATCTAGTTCCATGCCTCCTGTGGGCCTTCACCTTGCACAGACATATCTTTGATATATTTCTTTCTTTCTGTGTTATTCCTTCTAGTTCAGTGCTAGCGTAATGTCTTTAGCAGTGGCCCAGGTGGCACACACACATAACACAGCTCCAACACATCCCAGTCAAAAAGAATGGTCACATGTCAAGTGGACGGTAAAGGGTTGAGTGGACTGGTATACTAATTCCCCTACACAACATTTGAGAGTAGACTGATCATGTGGAAAGCCAGTTCAATTCTGCTTACAGAGTGCAAGATTGCTTACGGTACGTGAGTCGGAAGTGGCTGCTTTGTGATTTCCTGTTGCAGCGCGGCTTGACTCGGGGTCCTTTACTCTAATCGCGGCATCACTGTTGAACGTCGCCTGGCGGATCTCTCGGTCCTCGAGGACTCAGTGGAGGACTCAGCAGACTTTGCGGCTTCCTTTGGCTTTTTCTCGTGCTCCTGGGCTCTGGACTTCTTGTCCCTGGCCCCTGGTGTCCAAACAAGAAGTAAACGCAGAGGGAAAGAAGTCTGCCGCTGCCATTTGCTGCCTGCTGTTTTCGCAGTAAGTGTTAAGTGAAGGGGAAGCACACCGTATGGCGGCCTCACAGTAGGTGGTATGAGCGGCAAGAGAGGCGCTTAATTGTTTATTAGGGGCACATTTTGATCTAGTGTGTGAGGTGCCGAGCCCATTGCTGCCATTAGCCACCTGCCTCTGATGGATTAATTAACTAATTATCCACTAGTGTGTGGTATGTTCCTTGAGCCGAGGGGGAGAAGACGTGTACTTGATTTGTAGCCTCTCTTACCGGCCTATTCATCCCTCAAGAGAGGGTGAACTCTAATACTCACTCCCCAGGGGAACGCGCAGAGTGAGTAGCGAGTTCCTGGTGTTCCTTGTTGGATCAGAGGAGCAGAGAACGCCGCTCCCCCTTCCATCTCGTTCCTCCTTTGTAAACTCCTGAGTAGGGACGTGGACACATAATGCCTGGCAAAGCATCTAGCCGTAACAAAATGGCAGGAACACAGGGAAAAAAACCTATGGACTGCGATCCAACAACAAGCAGCCCATATTTAATGATATGCTGGGGCAAAGAAACTTGGTGAAAGACCCCAGGCACCACAAAAAGACCTGTTAGATGCTTTTTTCCCCCCGCAAAAACACTTGAAACTGAAATTGCGGTTGTAAACCAGGACTGCAGTATACCACAACTGAGGGCAGTTATGTCCCGCTGGACTTGGATAATGACTCCCTCTTACAACTGTGCTGCGCCTTGCAGGACTGAGCAATCACGCAGGCGGTGGCACACGAAGAGGAAGCCATAACTAACATGCCAGCGCCAGAACGCCCCCCACTGAAAATAGGAGAGATAAAGATTGCACAAAGCCCTGGAGACAAGACGCAAGGAAGTGAGCAACACATAGAGTCAAATGGAATGCAGGATATGCCAAATGAGGTTCCCCTGGAATCGCACAATGGGCCATTGCAGGCATTGGGCCTCATCACGAGTTTGAGCTGGGGGGAAATCCGCCGAAATTTCACACTCTTACCGCTGGCGGGAAATCCGCTGGCGGTAAGAGCGCGAAAGTTCCCCATTGAGCTCAATGGGGAATGGGGAATTCTCGAATGGGCTTAGTGGGGAATGGGCAATACCCGTTCCGCCAAACCCGTGATCCGGCGCTATTAGCGCCGGGGGGTTTGGCGGTAGGGCCATTAATGCCGGCGCTAATAGCGCCGGCGTTACCGCCCAACTCGTGATGAGGCCCATTGTCTCCTGCCAGGGGGCTCAGGCTCCCTGCAAGTCCAAATATGTTATTTGACTCAGCGAATCCAACTGATGAGTCTACGCAAACAGAGTTTAACACACATGATACCAGGCACACAAACCAGGCAGTGCTCAGTTTTGCGGTGAAAATTTATTTGAAACTATGTGGCACCATACATGAAGATCTGAAAAACCAGGGGAGGGTGATTACTGCCCTCTATTCACATCTGAGAAGGGACAATAGGAGTACGAGACCAGCTATTATTGATTTGAGAGGTGATACACTTCCTACTAAACCTACAAGCAATAATGGAGGCGAGAAAACAACACCAGCCTTGGACAAAGCGTGCAACCTTAACCTGGATGTGGGGAGTACTGCTGCGGGGGAAAAAGGAGAAAAACCTGCCGTGGCCCCCGCTTCCAGGAGGCAGACCCGACTGGCAAATAAACGCCTGACCAAGGCCCGCAATTTACCGAAGTCTACTTTGCTGAGCCTGGAGGAAAGTTTGCAGGTGGTGGCCCTATCCCCGCCGCGAAATTCAACTCCTCGCACTATGGGCAATAATATATGTAAAAAACAACGCAAGCAGGAAGCCAGGAGAAAGAGAAGGTCAGCGCAGACTGTTGGCACCCTAACGAGCTGGCTGCTAGAAGAACAGCCGAATCAAAAATGTCTAGCACCCACGGATCAGCCACAAGGGGACAAGAGACTCAATCATATTCCCCCCGCTGACCGTATCTCGTGCCCACCACCGCAACCCACTACGGTGCAACCCACGGATTACGAGGAACAGTCATGCTCGACCTTATCTCAATCATCAGTGGGCGAAGAGGTGCAGGGTGTTCCAGTCAGCAAGGTTGACATAAGAAAGGTGATAATTTCGCCGGTGGACAGTAATAAGTCTCGGGCCCAATTAAACCGGCCCACCTTGTTTGCTTTGTTCGCCAAAATTCCATCTCTTCGTATACTTAACTCAAGTGATGTCGACTTTGTGGAACCCCTACGGATACCTGGAGCAAAACTCACCACAATTCATTGCTGCTTGCCGGAAACTGCAGCAATGATAAGGGCGAACCAGGCGTCCTTGGGTTACCTAGGGTACACTCTGGATCCACCCCTTCCCAAAGCTCCAGCTAGAGAAGAATGTCGGAAATGTAACACTGCCATCGTTACACCTGTCCCGAACCCAGGAAGAGGAACAGCTGTAACCAAACTCACAGAAGAACAGGGCTGGGAGTGGCTTCAGGAAATGTTCGCGCAAAGGAAAGGAGGGTGAACTTCCATAGTAACAAGTTGGAACACCAGGGGCTTTAGCCACTGGATAAATGTGGGGGGCTCCCGCGATTGTCTTTTGACATCTGAGCTTTTTCTACTGCAGGAAACATGGGTTACATTTGATGTGGAATTTGATGGTTATGTCACTTTTCAGTCTTTAGCAACAAAGGGTGACTTAGGTAGACCTAGAGGCGGCCTACTGATTAGTGTCAAATCCTCCTATAAACCTAGGTTGATCTATGGGGGTCACCCGGGGGGAAACCTATTGGTAATCCAGATATCCCCTCCCAGGGTTTGAGGAGGGCATAATGACATATTGGTAGCCAATGTGCATGATCCCCCAGGTGCATCAATTACGGAAGCCCTTGGGGACACATTGGACTCAATATTGACCTCATGGTCCATGGGAAAAGCCCCAGCACCTGTACTACTTTGCAGAGATTTAAACGCCAAATGTCTTGATCTGGAAGCGTGTGGGAATTACGCCCATGCCTCTGATCAATGTAGCCTTCCTAGGAGTAATCTGAAAGGAAAACTGTGGCTGGATATTTGCAAGGAGTGGAATATAACATTGCTCAATGGGCGCACTCTGGGAGACTCCATGGGTAATTGCACTTGGGCTGTTGGGGCAAAGCGCACAGTGCTAGACTATATGGAAGTATCAGAGTGCCTCCTGGGACACGTTTTGCAATTGAGTATTTCCCTGAATAATTATAGTGACCACGCAACTTTAAAACTTAGCATGGAGGGAAGAATACAGACCACATACGCTGGGGCTTGCCAAGGGGTAACATCAAATCACGCTGGAACTAGGATTCGGTGGACCCAGCGTAAAATTGAAAAAATGAATACCATCACCTTCCCGATGCGAACAGAAATCAAATACTTGCTATGGGGAAAAAATCCTGAGGAGATCGAATAGTGGATAACTCAAACTACTCAGTCACTGTTTAAGGGAGTCATCGCCCCACGGATAGGATGGAAGGTGGAGGAAATTCTGGCTTTGATGTTAACATACGCGATAAGAAACGGGAGATGCACCGCTCTATATGAGCATTAAGAAGGCCCATGGCGTCCCTGGATGATTATGGACCGTTAAAGGACCAAATCAAGGTGATAAAACGTAGATTTCGATCCTGGCTCCGTGTCGATCGCCTAACCATACAGAGAGCGCAGTGGCAAAAATTCATAAGGACGGGGTGGTAACTACTAGGCTGCTTGTGAGTGGAAAATCGTGGCCCCACCAACTTAGCCACAATATAATAAAACAATCCATTTTGAAATTAAAATCTTCCAATGCTCCGGGTCCTAATGGGCTGGCAAATGCAGTCCTGAAAAAAGATCCTAATAATTGGGCCCAGGTGCTGCTTACTTTATATTCTCGTATCTGCAGGTCTCGCCTAGTTCCATCTTCATGGAAAAAAATCACTTTTGATTCCTGTACGTAAATAGGGCGATAGGGGCTTACCTGCTAATTATAGACAATTGTCTATGCTAGATGTCACAAGTAAAATCTTTATGACACTGGTTTTGAAAGAAGTAGAAGCCTGGGTAACCAAAAATCAGATTCTTCACTATGCACAGACAGGATTTAGATCTGGGGCTAGTACTACCCATAACATACGGGTGCTGGATCAGTTGATTAACAACACCACTAGTAGCCGAGAGTGCACCCTATACTTTATGGATTTTAGCAGCGCTTTCTTTCTTAGTGACTCGTGACACTCTATGGTCAAAGCTTAGAAACATGAATTGCCCACCTTGGATACTACAAATCCTAATTGCACTACATAGTGATGCCTCCACTAGAGTACGTCTTAATAATAATGGTGAATTATCCAATTCGATTTATCAATATGGGGGTGAAGCAGGGTTGTGTGACGGCACCTATGCTGTACAACCTTCACATTGCAGATCTCTTAGATCGTATGGCCTCAAAATCAAATTGCCCCCCTAAGCTGGGTGACACCCCTATCATTGGCATGCTCTACGCCGACGATTTAATTTTATTTGATCGGACCTTATCCGGCATCAAGAGCATGCTAAACGAGTTGGCAGAGTATGCCTCCCAGCTTGGGCTGATCATCAACTTCAATAAATCTAACATTATTACTCTAGCTCGTAAAGGCCCTAATCGTACTGGCATTGATACTAAACTGGGGACCATCGCAGTGGTTGACTCCTATCCTTATTTGGGACTGGACTTTAAAGCTCCTACTAATTATGAAGATATCACACATAAAAAGCGCAGAGCTAAATTGATTACGCTCGAGGTATGCAAATTCGGCAGGGGTACGGCAGGTTTTAGTGTGGCAGGAGCACTAAAATAATATATGCCCTGGCCATGCAAGATCTAAAGTGGCTGAACATCTTGGAGGGCCACTTCTGGCGTACGGTACTGGGGCTGGGTCCTTCCTGCTCAATACAGTACCTACGCCTAGAGCTGGGCCTCATATCCCAGAGAGGTATGGCACTACGCAGAAAAGTAGGTTTTTATCTCAAAACGTGCTCCGATCCTTCTTGTAGACTCCTGAGGTTGGCTGGGGGAAAACTATAAGGCTAAGAGACATCCCAGGGGCCTTAATTTCAAAGAACTAAATGAGGCCCTCTACAGGGAGATTAACTAGTGATCCGAGAATAAGAGACACATGTCTTATATTCACCAAAAAAGATTGTTTGAGGAAAGATTGAACAGGTGGGATTGGAGTATGAACTCCTCCCATCTGGCAAAGTTAAGGGGGTATGAGGCAATAGTTCATGTAACACACAGATACCGAAAACCTCAGCCTTACTTGCTCTTGTGTCCGCCGCCAGATGTGAGATACTTCATATTGAGCCTTAGGACTAATCAGCTCCCGGTACTAGCCATAACTGGGGGCTGCCTGAAGATCCCGATTGAAGCGAGAAATTGCCAGATATGCCAGATCGCGGGAGTGCTGGAAACTACCAGACATGTCCTAACGCTTTGCCCTAAACTTGTCCCGCTTTATATGTGTATGTTTTCTGGATGGGTCCACAATTATGAGACCATAATGGAAGATTTTTGGATCAGTTGTTTAAATACCAAAGCCTTGGGACTCCAACTGGCCCTCTTTAGGACATGGTCTCAAGTAAAGACCCTTTTGCTAGTAGAATAAGGACTGTAACATGTTGGATTTCCTCCCGGATCTACTCAGTGGTTAAATATAGTATTGCTTACTCATATTTGTATAATTTATGTATTTCTAGAAAATTATTTACTTATGTAAATGTATTATTTTCTTTTTAAATCTTGATATGGCTGCTATGGTTTATGTTGTGTTTATGTGTTAAGTTGTGCAAAATCCTAATAATTTGGATTCTATCACAATAAAGTATTTATTATTATTATTATTAAAGCGCTCCATTGCTTTCCGAAGCTAGGTCCGTGCTCATTGTACACCCTAACAATACAATGCATCCAACATTAGTAACAGTTATTTCCTGAACTTGTAGGATGTAATGTCCAATGAGTCAACCTGGTGTTATAGTGGGAGGTCCTCAACGCTGTAGTGGCTGCAACTATGGTCAGATCAACCACTCTGGCCAGGACAAGGTAACTGTTACCTATGCTTCAGACTTATAGGCATGAGGATAGTACAGAAGATGAGGGCTAGGTTATATTCATATCACTGGATTTACAGCTGGGACACAGCACAATACACATAATGATAACATGTAATGAGAAAGCTGGTAACTTCAGAGACGCAGGACAATATACAATCACTAGCTGATGAAGTTTAATCTTTTATGCTCACAACACCCAAGACTTCCTCATGAAGGCTCAGATTCCATGCAAGCTATGCCCTTCAATGGTGGAGCAGGATGTAGAGAGGAAATAAGCAACGCCTCCAGGGAAAATTAAGGACAAAAATTTGTTATGGGAGTCTTATAAAGTCGTCATTAGGAATAGGTTTGGTAATAGGAAAACGCTTACAACTCCTGTGCTTAAGCTTGAGAAGCACATCACTTGCCTCAACTGCGCAATCTGAGAGAACAGAAAACAAAGTATTGGAGGAGCTGGGTAAGTTCAATTATAAAGTAAAGGTAGTTAAGTATTTGAGTTTGTATCCCAGAGTTTTAAACATTTGGTATGCAGAGCATACCCACAAGACAATTTAAATAGTATATTTAAATAGTATATTTAAATATTTCTTAAGAACACAGGCTCTTCTACTAAACCATGAACATGTAGAAGATTTTTGTGGGAAGCACGTGTTCTCAGATTAGTGAGACATTAAATAGATGAGCCAAAGTTGATATTTGACTCAGCAGTGATAGAGTTCACATTGAGTTTGTGAGAGGTTCCAGTAGTGATAGAGTTGATTGGGAGAGGGAATAGCCAAAGAGAGTGCTGGCCCTCCCCGAACTATGCACATCATCTAAGGAGAGGGGTTCTAATGTTGTAGAGCTTCATAAAACCAAATAAAGATATGCACCCTTTGGCAATACTTACTGTAATTCTCAAGACTTTTAGGCAACGTTTTTGCCAGTTTTATACAGGAAGTGGGGGATGATGATCTGGCAGACATTGTGAGACTTACTTTCAGTACTAGCCCTTTGGTGCAAGACTGATGTGAATGTTCTGGTCTACCTACCTGGTTTTCTCAACATTTCCCCTGATGAGTCTTCATCGAAGGCCTCCTCCAGATATGAAAACTGTATGTATTTGTATTGTGTATTTTATTTATTTGAACAACATGAACGTCAGTTTCGATCAGAAATTACTTACAATAATCCATGTACAGATGGTAGAGGCATTTCCTCATAGGGTGCCTGTCCAATACCACAACGATGAAAACAAGTGGTGAGCCAGTTTATAAGGGATTAAAAAAGTGAGACATAGCCAACGTGAAGACAAAACCAACAGAAATATATATATATGAAACAGGTGGCTTATAAAAGGTCATATTAACCTAATTGGGCAAGTGCACCCTCAAGCACCCTGTGCCTGTTAAAGTGAGTGTACAAAATGTACCCTGTTTTACTAGCTAAGCTTAACTGGCTGGATGTGTAGCCACACTGGTTAGTGGGAGCTGTGAGAAACCTGACTGTGTTCTCCCACCTACTCCCCCGGGATCCTCTAGTCAGGTGGCCAGGGACACTGCGGGTGGACAAGCGAGGGAGGATCATCTGAGTGGAGGGTCACGAGGGATTGGGAGGAGAATATCCAACGGCGAGACATTCCACCTCAAAACACTTTCCCTCAGCCTTCATGGGGTATTTCCAAACCTATATCTTTATCCCCACCCCATTTCCAATAAATACTGGGAGGAGGAGGAGGCAACTGGGCGTAATGAAGATTTCCCATAGGAATAACAAGGGAAAGTAAAGGAAACCGGCTGTAGAAAGAACTTAAGTTGTCCCATTGATAGAGTCAGGCATTCACTAATTATCAATCACACCTGACTCCACCTGACTACTTTTCCAACTATAAAAGGTGTGGTTCTGCACAGCTGAATGAGCGGGCTGGGAACGTTGTTTGGACCAGAGAAGCCACAGAGCAGAGAACAATAGGATCGACGGCTGAGGGGAGAACAGTGTTCTGAGACGCTGGCCCTGTGTTTCTGAGGGGCTGTAGCATGGCTGCAGCGTGGCTAGGGAGCCGTGTCTCCAGAGAGCCATAGCGAAGTGTCCTGCAGGCTGCCGTTGGCGGGTACAACATTGCTCGTTCCCTTGGGACCTGTGCCAGCCCCAAGGGCGTTTTAGGGACAGGTGGTGAGAGCCTGACCTCAGGTCCGCACAACCAGGAGGAAGCGTTTGTCACCACGCTGCGGGTGAGTCTCGTAGAGAGATTGAGAGAGAGTCAGGAGCATGCGTCTGACTGAAGCAGAACGGGCAGAAGAAAATGTATGAAGTGGCATTGAGAGAAAAGTAATAAGATTGAGAGAAAGTGAGAGAAAGTCAGAAAGCAGAGCATGCAAGAGATACGAAGGAAAGGGACTATATTAAAGAGGGAGCGAGCAACCAGAAAAAAGAGAGAGAAGGGTGCAAGCGACCAGGCAGAATGGAAAAGGGGCCAGTGCGCACGGAAAGGTTGAGGAAGTGCAAGTGTGTACGGGGAAGCAAGAAGGAAGGTGCCAGTGGGCATGAAGAGGTAAAGAGGCACACGTGGGCGATAGAAATAAAGAAAGGTGCCAGTGGGCTCAAGAAGGAAAGTCAAGAGCAGGAAAATCCAAGAGAGGGGTTAACGCTCGGAGTGTTCGCGCTTAGGAGAAAATAACCTGGTGTTTTTGAAAAATCCTCTGATGCTAACCCTTTGAGAGAACTGTATTTGAAAAACAAGATACATCCTAACAATCTGAACTTGTGTTTTTTTCTAAGCTCAAGAAGGGCCTGAGCTTGGGGAAGGGAACCCTGAGAGACCCAAGTAGTGAATTTGTGTTTGAACTTGAAAGGGGCCTGAGCTTGGGGAGGGAACCCAGAGAGGCTCAAGAGACGTACTTGTGTTTGAACTTGAGAGAGGACTGAGGTTGAGGAAGGGAACCCTGAGAGGCCTAAGAAGTGTACTTGTATTTGAACTGGAAAGAGGCCTGAACTTGAGGAAGGGAACCCTGAGAGGCCTATTAAAGTGGAATCTTGACTATTTAGTGTTACTGAAGAAACTGAAGCTTGGGGAAGGAAATTGCGGGGCATTAAAGACATTGGGCCTCATTACGTGTCTGCCGGTTCGTAAACAACGGTGGCGGTAAACCCGCCACCACCATTGTTTTTCCAGACGGGCAGATAGTTCTGCAGGCGGGTGGTGTCACTCCTGCCAGGCCACCCGCCTGCAGACAGAAATGAAAACACTGGCTCCATCATAGATGGAACCGGTGTTACCATGGTCCCCTTTCCCATAGAATCCTATGGGACTCTATGGGAATGGGGAACAACACCGTTACCGCCTCCGGAATTACCGGCACCCAGGGTTGTAATACCCTGGTGTTACTGGGAGGTCCGGAGGCGGTAACTGTTTACGGGTCTGGCGGCTACCTGCCGGTTTTTCCGGCATGGTTACCGCCGGACTCGTAATGAGGCCCACTGATATTGTTTAGATTATGTAGAAGATCCTATGAACAGTCCCTTTTGATTGAACTCATCCTTTTGAAGCTGTCCAACCTTCCATTGGTGAGAAAACCACCTGAAACCAATCCTGGTTCCCTGTTTTTGTTGAACCACCACCTTTTGCTTTTGAAAGACTTCCTAACACATTTTTGTCAAATAGTGAGGGCAGGCATAGGTTTAGACACAGACAGATTTCTATTTTGGACTTTCAGACATCAACGGATGTTAGAAACAACATTTGAGGGAACCATCCATTTAGAGTAAGGGCCAGTTAGATATTACACCAACCCCGAAACATTAAGAAATAAAGGTTATAAAAAGTTATTACGAGTCTGTGCCTTTCTTGATACCATACCTGTCTCACAGAGCCTGTATATGTCATGCAATAGCCACAGGGTATATCTATCAAGAGCCCCACTGCGAAACCAGTAAAGAGTGAAACTGCCAGATATCGGTTCCAGGTAAGATGGATGGTGAATGTATGTGGCCATATATGACTATGAATTTTGCCAGTTTGGAGTGGGGGACGTGGGTTAAAGTTGTCAAGACCAGATATGATCAGTTTACGAAGTGCATCTGGATTCAATTCTCAATACATATCTGGGAGAAGATTGGGGAAGAAGCATGCACAGGATGAATGTGGCTGCCTCCATTGATAAATTGGAAGCTGAGATATTAGAAGAGATACAGCCATGTGATTAAAGCCTGGGTCCTGTCCACAGGTTCAATGCCCTATTAAATGGAAGGTCTGATTCCTTTCCCTGTAGCACCTGGAGATGAGTACTGCAGCATGTAGGAACACACTGACAAAAGACAGATTGTGAAGAGAAATTGCCTGAACCTGCACCCTGCTAAGGCCCATTCTGACTGTGAAGCTCTGTCCTGGAACCAGCTATAGCAGACCTCCAGTTACTAGCGGGAGAGAGACAAGATATGGCACTCTCTCTCTCTCTGAACCAGCTGAACAATCTGAGTCACAATCCCTCTAGATACTTTGCCCTAAAGGGATACTTGATGCCTGTTCCCTGTGCAAACCTGACATGAGGGGGAAAGAAGCGTGGCTGGAAGCCTGAAAAATGACTGCTTGACTACCCCTTGACTTCCTTCTGCAGCGATCCACTGGTTCCCGGATGACAAATGAGTACAATACTGAACACATTAACATGCCCAACATGTCCACCTTTCACAGAGAATGGCTGAGTTTGGCAAGAGCGACTGCGTAGGTGGTAGAATGGTCGGGAATTACAGAGATGGCATTCATTGAAAGGGTCCCCAAATCAATGAAAAGAACAAGTTACTTCTTACCTAGTAACGTTCTTTCGATGGGATGTTCCTCCAACGTATTCCTTATCTTGATAGATAGATCATCTCCAGCTTGCTGGCCTTGGAATTTTTTTTTCAGTAGAGGGCGCTGCGCGTCGATGTCCCTCGAGCCGATGTCCCTCGACAGCCTCCGTATCGGCGCCGACGTCATCATGCGTATAAATAGACTCGCGCAGCGTCCGTTGCTCAGTTCCGTTTTGACGTTAACAGAGGTTTTACATGAATTGGTTAGTGACCCTGAAGGAGCGTAAGCTGTAACCACAAGGGAAGTTTTACTGAGGGGATGGATGGGAGGGGCAATAAGGAATACGTTGGAGGAACATCCCATCGAAAGAACGTTACCAGGTAAGAAGTAACTTGTTCTTCGAAGGAATTGTGTCCTCCGACATATTCCTTATCTTGATAGACTCCCATAGCAGTGGTGTGTAACTGGAGGTGAGAGTAAAATTGCCATGTTTCCCTTCAAGAGTGAACAGAGTGCAACACAGCTTTACCAAATCTAGTCTCTTGGCTAGAGGAGGAATCCAGGTCGTAAAATCTTGTGAAGGTATGTGCAGACGACCATGTGGCAGCCGCACATATGTCTCGAATCGGTACCCCTCTTTGGAGGGCCGAAGAGGCAGCGATACCCCTGGTTGAATGAGCCCTAAGATTTTGAGGAGGCTCTTTCCCTGCCAGTTTGTAACATTCCAGAATGGCTAAAATAATGTATCTGGAAATGATCTGTTTTGTTATCGGTAATCCCAATTTGTGCCCTGAGTAACCTATGAACAGTTGGTCTGCTTGCTTAATCCTAGCAAGTCTGCTTATGTAAAAGCTCAAAGCCCGTCTTGGGTCCAGCCTATGCAGCCTTTCTTCCTCTTTCCCTGGATGGGGAGGGGGATAAAATGAAGGCAAGGTATCTTCTGAGTGATGTGGAATTCAGAAACCACCTTTGGGAGAAAATTAGGCTTCACTTGTAGGACAACTTTGTCTTTATGAAAAATTGTATGAGGGGGTTTACAAGATAGAGCCTGTAATTCGCTCACCCTCCTAGCAGATGTCAATGCCACTAATAAGACAGTTTTAAGGGTGAGAAACCTTAGTGAACAAGAGTGGAGTGGTTAAAAAGGTGTACCCATCAGGAAATTTAAGACTAAATTTAAGTCCCATAAGGGAACTTGGAATGGTCTTGGAGGATAGACATTGGTTAATCCCTTCAGAAATTGTATTACTAAGGGTAACTTGAAATACGATGGTTCCTCTGCAGTGCGCTTGAAGATCGATAGCGCTGCGAGATAGCCCTTGATAGTGCCAACCTGAAGGCCTGAATTTGCCAAATAGAGTAGAAAAGATAACACCGTTGGTTTACCACATGAAAAGGGGTTGATATTCTTTTCTCTACACCAGCTGCAAAATTTGTTCCAACGGCAGCGGTATAAAGTCTTTGTTGCTGGCCTTCTTGCCGAAAGCAACACCTCCATGACGTCATCTGGGAGGTCCCAATCCTTGTATCTCAACCTTTCAGATACCAAGCGTGAAGGTTGAGGGTTCTGATGTCTGGATGGAGAACCTGACCTCCCTTCTGCGAGAGAAGATTCTCCTTGAGTGGAAGACGAATTGGAGGGCAGATGGACATGTCCAGAAGGTCTGGGTACCATGTTCTCCTGGCCCAGTCCGGGGCATTTAGGATCATGGCGTTCCGGAACCTTCTCAACCTTCTGATCATTTGAGGAATGACAGGGACTGGAGGAAACGCGTACAGAAGTGGAAACTCCCAGTCTACTACGAACGCGTCCCCTAGAGCTCCTCTCGGGGGAAATTCCCTTGAACAAAACTGATCGCACTTCCTGTGGATGCTGGTGGCGAACAGATCCACTTGAGGGGTTCCCCAAAGGGTGAAGATCTGTTGAAGGACTTCCTGAGCTAGTTCCCACTCGTGGGAGACTGTACTCTGCCTGCTCAGAGCGTCCGCTGTCAAGTTTTTCTCTCTGGCTAAGTGAACTGCCAATAGAGAGATTCCTTCTTGGATTGCCCAAAACCAGAGCTGCATCGCCTCTCTGCACAGAGGCAGTGATCCTACGCCTCCTCTTTTGTTGAGGTGGTGCATGGCCACTGTGTTGTCTGTCATTATCAGGACATTTTTCCCCTGTACAAATGGCAGAAAAGCCTTCAGCGCTAGTCTGATTGCTCTCAGCTCTAACAGGTTGATATGTAGTCTGGACACTGATGGAGACCAACGACCGCTGATGGTCAAGTCGTTGGTATGAGCTCCCCACCCCGTGAGTGAGGCATCGGTGACTACTGTTATCTCCGGCCATGGTTTCCAAAACAGTTCTCCTTTCAAGATATTCTCCTGGCAGGCCCACCACTGAAGGTCTCCAGCCACCTTGTCCGGAACCTGAAGGAGGTATGTCATTCTCCCTGAGTACCCACTGAAGAGATCTCATTCTCAGGCGAGCCTCTGGCACAAGGAAGATGCAGGATGCCATGAGGCCTAGCAACCTCAAAAAGTCGAAGGCTGGGAGACGTTGGGCATTTTGAAACTTGGTGACCATCTGCAGAATATCTTGAGCCCTCACCTCTGGTGGCAAGGCTTTTCCCAGGGAAGTGTCCAGGACCGCTCCAATGAACTGGAGTCTCTGTGATGGTATCATCTGTGACTTCTTTAAATTGAGGGAGAAGCCAAGTTTGTGAAGGATGTGGCAGACATAATCTAGCTGGATCTGAGCTTGTTCCGGAGATACAGCTCTGATCAGCCAATCGTCCAGGTAGGGGTAGACGTGAATCCCTTCCCTCCTTAGACTTGCAGCCACTACCGACATTAGCTTGGTGAAGACCCTCGGGCGGATGTCAGCCCAAATGGCAGAACTCGAAATTGATAATGAGAGCCGCCAATTGCGAACCTCAGGTATTTCCTGTGTTTGAGATGGATTGGCACATGGAAATAAGCATCCTAAAGGTCCAGAGGTACCAGCCAGACCTGGAGCTGGAGGGCCTGAAGGATCGGAGAAAGAGTTACCATCTTGAACTTGTCCTTCCTGAGGAACTTGTTCAATTCAACTCCAAGATAGGTCTCAGTCCTCCGTCCTTCTTCGGTATTAGGAAGTAGGGGGAGTACCAGCCTTTGTTCCTCTCCGCTACAGGTACCGGTTCTATGGCACCTTTCTCCAGCAGGTCTACAATTTCCTGCAAGAGGAGCGGATCTGGAACTTTCCGAGAGCTGTTCCCCGGTGGATGACTCTGAGGAATGCATAGTAAAGGCAGGCAGTCACCTTGGGCAACCGTCTCCAATGCCCAAGCATCTGCCGTAATAGCCTGCCATTCCGTCAGATGTTGAGTTAGCCTGCCCCCTACTGGTGTCTTGTGAGGAGAGTCCTCAGAGTGATTTAGAGGCGGCTGATGCAGGTGCCAAGGGTAAAGAGGTACCTGCTGCTGCTGCGGCTTTTGTATTTTTACCCTGTCCACCTCGGGTGAATCTTTTTTTACCTCTTTGAACCGACTGTCCTCTGCCTTGTCCGAAAGCGGAATAACAGCGAAAGGACTTACCTCTCCAAGAGGTTCCTGAGGGGCGATATGGCGTTTGACGGATTGCAGCACCCAGGGATTTTGCTGCTGCTTTGGATGTCTAACTTTTCTAGGCTGTCATCCGGCTTCTTACCAAACAAAGAAGAGCCGTCAAAGGGCATATTTAAAAGTCTGGCTTGTACATCTGGAGCAAATCCAGACTTTCGCAACCACGCAAATCTGCGGGTTGTAGTACTTGCCGCCATGGCCCTACTGATGCTGTCAGAGAATCAATGCCAGTTTGAAGGGATTCGCACATTGCGTCTTTACCATCCTTAATGATGTTTAGAAACGCTTCCCTTTCTTCACCCTCTGGGAGGCAGTCAGCCGCTGATGAAGCACACTCCCAAAGTGTATGGCTGAACCTTGCGAGCGTACAAGTAGCGTTAATAGATTTCAACGCCATTCTACATGCTGAAAAGACTTTCTTAGCCATAGAGTCGTATCTTTTGTCATCCCTGTCCTGTGGAACAGTAGGGTATGCCGATCTACTGCCTGATACAGTTGCTGCTTGAACAACCAGACTCTCTGGAGTTGGATGTTTAGACAAAAATTCAGGGTCAGTAGTAGATACCCTGTATTTGGCTGATAACTTTTTGTTAGCCGCCGGGATAACCTGAGGAGTTTCCCAATTAGCCAATATTTTTCTTTGTAATGCAGCGTGAAATGGAACCACAGGATCCTCCTGTGGGCCTTTAACTAAAATGTCTGTAAGGTCATCCTGTTGGAATGCAGGTGAAGGTGTAGACCAACCCATGAATTCTATAATTCTTGCCATTAAAATTCTGTAATGGGTCTCAGCATGTTCCCCTGGGTCTGGTTTGGCAAATTCTATTTCTGGGGAAGTATCTAACCCACTTGCCTCATGTAAGGATTCTCGAAGGTCCTTCAACCTATTTTCCTCAGTGGTAAATTCCTCTGGTTCTGGTGTTGCAGATCTCTGCAGCCCAAAGGGTCTTTTTCTTGATCGGAATCCTCCCCTTCCTCATAAATTGAAGACAAAGGTCTGAAATGATCAGACCTTGGAAATGGCTTAAATCTCATTTCCAGAGCAGAAGGGGCTAAATTTGTCATAATTGGTTGGGAAAACGTCGACGTCGTCGACGCGGACGTTAAAGGCTTCGAAAACACTGAAAAAGGCGTCAAGAAGATTGGAAGTGGCCTCGAAGAACTCGAGAGGATCGGGATCCTACTCGAGGTTGTCGATGACCTCGAAGTCATGTTAGAGGCTCTAGGTATGACCACTGGCTGTGAGGTAGTGACGGCCGTGGGTTTGCTCTTTTTTGGCGTCGACGTCAGCGTCAAAGACGGCGTCGATTCGATCGACCTATGCGTCGATGAGCCCTTCGATAATGGCGTTGATGACACAGTGCCTTTGCTCGAGGGCTCGTGATGCTCTCGAGTAGTTTCTTTCGCCGGGTGCAACGACTCGCGGCGTTTAGATTTTTCGGGTCTTTCATCCAGGGTATCACCCTCAGCTGTCTTCGAGGGGGTCAAGGCCGCTTTCTCGAAGACGCTAAGCATCCTTTTACGGAATTCCTCCCACTCAGCCTGAGAGCTATGTTTTGTGGGGCAGGTGACTCTTTCCGGAGAAACAGAAGAAGAAGACGAGGAAGGGGATCTTTGACGTCTCTTACTTGAATGCTTGGATCTCGAAGAGTGGTGGGAACTGCTTTGAGACCTAGACCGAGAATGTTTCCTCTGTCGGCGAGGAGACGAATGTCTCAACTCTGCCGAGGAAACTTTTGAAGGAGTTTTAACTGTCTTACCTCTCTCAAGCTTCCCCTTATGCTCCTTCAAGGCTTTCGCCGTCATGGACATGCAGTCCTCGCACTCCAAACATTGGTGCTCCAATCCCAGGCACCACAAACAGATCCTGTGAGGATCTGTCAACGTCATTTTCTTTCCACAGTCTCGACATTTTTTGAAGCCGGACCGTGGAGTCGTCGGTTCGGATGAGGAAGCCATCGAGTAAGAGTTGGTATTCTCGAGGAATAATGAAGAATATATTCTCTGACTAATGAACTGAGCAATGCGATTCCGAGGCCCGAAGCGCGGAAAAACGGAACTGAGCAACGGACGATGCGTGAGTCTATTTATACGCATGATGACGTCGGCGCTGATACGGAGGCTGTCGAGGGACATCGGCTCGAGGGACATCGACGCGCAGCGCCCTCTACTGAAAAATAAATTCCGAGACCAGCAAGATGATCTATTTATCAAGATAAGGAATACGTCGGAGGACACAATCCCTTTGAATGCTTTGATTGCAGCCATGATATTAAAATACAACAGAGCCTGATAGCGATAACATTTTTGTGCACCTCTGTGCAGGTTCGGATAGCCTTGCGCTTATGTGTAGCCGGGTGATCGTGGTATTCTCTATGTAGTCAGGACATTCGCTGCTCGCAGCGGACTGTGGTGGTACGGTTGTACCCAAGTGGGGATCCGATGTGCAGCAGGGGGCTTGCCGGTCCCGAGGAGAGCGAGTGGGCATGTACCAGTGACTTACAGGGACAGCCCTCTACAACATACTGTAATACAGAACATACTACTACTGGTACTCAGAACTAACTTTATGGCCATTCTGGAGCTTCCTACGATACCCAAACTCTTCATGACCATGAGAATACATGTACAACAGTGAACATTAGATTAATGGATCTACATTTGAATATTCAGAAACACTTTTATTTCTGTCTACATTTTTTTATTTATTTACATCTTGAATGCAGCATAAGGTACCTTCTCCTTCGTGAGGTGGCGTGGGCAGCAGCAGAGCGAAGCAGACGTGACCCTGCACAATTCCATGGCCGACACAACAATATTCTTCATAATTATCCTGTAAGAACATGCACTTTACACAGAAACTGTGGGGCTGCCGCCTCTGAAGCTGGCTCACCGACTGGTGCCCGAGTGTCAGGGGTAACAGGCAGAGAAGCTGATATCTTGAAGTCGGCCTTTGGCGGCGTGGTCCGCCATCTTGGGAGAAGTACAGAGGGAGGCCCGCAGTACCGTTTGGGGAAGCAGAGCAGCACCGAAGCAGACCTCCCGCAAACTGTCAGCCATGATCGGGGTGGTGAGAAGGAGCGCAGTGGAGCACAGCAGGTGACGAACGAAGAGGCGTCCAGCCCGCCTTGGAGCAGGCAGCGTCGCATTAGCTGGAGTAGGAGCGGCGGGCTGGGAGAGGACTCCAGAGTGCACAGTGAGTAGGGGAGCAGGATGAGGTGCTCAGAGCAGTCTCCTGCAGAGCGAAGGTAGACCGTAGAGCTTGGATGAGAAGTGAGCAACAAGGCAGAGAACAGCAGCTGGAAGGCAAGAGAGCACTAACGTCATTTAAGGGTCGCCACCTTGCAACCTCTGTGGTCACCCTTGCAACCTCTAGGGAAAAAAAAGAAAAAAACGTTTTTCTTTTTTTTTTATGAAAGCTCATGGGCTGTGGCCAACACCATGTGGCTCTTTAGTTTTGGAGTAGCTGGCTTTCTTGTTAAAGCCCCTTTAAAAAAAAGAAGAAAAAGAAGAAAAGGAGTGACACAAGTCTAACACTTTCAGCACTGACCCTAAATAAGAAAGATTAGGAATACCAAATAATGTGTCTTTCTGGAATTCTATACAATAATTGATAGACTCATTAAAGGTTTATTTCAGGCACACTTCAGGGGGCGAGTCACTGAATTAGTCTGTTCTTAAACGCATCGACTCAGCCTTTCAGCCTTCTGAAGTCGATAAATGAGTACCAACACAGGTTGGGTGATATTGGGTGTATATTTTTTCCATATAAAGCGCTTAAAGGAATGGTTCGGTCAAAAAATGTTATTACCCCTACGGGTCGGCTATGTGTTTTTAAGCCTAAGTCGCTCGATTTTAGAAAAGTTTCCTATGGACCTTACCCGAGTTTTCGTCTATTAAACGCATGCGAAAACAGGCACCAGGAAGCTGCCATTTTGTGATAATCCTATCATTTCCCCCATCGCCCTGGCTGACCTGCTTTTGCGGCACTAAATCATATCCCCCGCCCCTGAGCCTGTCATCAGCAGACGCGTACCACCCATTTCACAACGCCAAAGCACGTCTCGTGTCAACATTCGCTGCGCTTCAGCTAATGACGTGTCGCCATGGAAATGGCAGGACGCCTCTTTCCTCAATAAGTATAAACAGACCGTTTCGCAACTCACAGCAGCAGATTTTCGATTCCATTTCTCTCTCTGAGTTACTTTGAGTATTCTGTGACTCGTTTCTGTGCTCTGGTCAGCTACCTTTGTTGCTTGTAGCCCGTGTGAACAGATACCAGTACCACCACTATCAATTATTTTAGTTTGTGTAACACACAATGGATACAATAATGCCCTACATGTACGAGCCCGAGTATACCGAGGAGGAACTACTGGAAAGGGAAACATGTGAAAACGATGGGTCTTCAGATGGCAGTTGGGAGGACGATTCAACAGCTGAAGAGCCTGGACCTAGTCGGATGGACGGTGTTTCCACCTGGTGCACATGCAATCGGTGCAAGCTAATGGCAACCGAGGACGAGAGCTGCTGCTGCTGTGAAAACTCGGGATGCGTGACCTACATTTAGGAAGGCGAGCCACGACTGCAATGCATCACCGAGCTGCCAGACTTCAGGGCAGCCTGCCTCACACGGTCCGTGTTGAGGATAATGATGGTGCTTATGCACGAACTTCGCGCAACTGTTCGTCCTCGTAATCCGAGTAACGAGTAAGTATACTCAGCTTGTCATGCCACTCCTATTTCATGGTCTTTTACTATATCCAAAATTACATATACATATCATTGTAAAGCATGAAAGTCATTCAATAGTGTGCAGTGTCTAGATAGCATTTGTCCGAGCAGAATGCCATTAGTTACAAGAATTGTTTATTAAACTTATCTTGGTCATTTAAAAACAGTTTGTTTCATTCCTTTTCACAGGTGGTACAGGCTGGTGGCCTATCGTTCCTTTACATGGTGGCTTCACGGGAGGCTTGGACACCGCGTTCGAAGAGTGATACCCGCCTGTGCCGTTCGTGCCATAAGAGAAACGTTCCCGAGTGACAGCGGTCAGTACAGGGGATTTTCTCTCGCTGTGCTGCAACCTGAACTGTACAATGTGTAAAGTTTTGTATTTTTGAGTCATCAAAATAAGCTACAAAATAAAACACCACATATATTTTAACAACGGTTGTTTCGATTTTTTAAATCAATCAAGTGTGTCTCCATTCAAGGATGGACGTCAGACACCTGTGCTCGGAATGGGTGAAGTTCAGGTCGCTGTGAAGCGGGGTATTCACTATCTAAGCTAACATAATATATTTTCAATAATGCATGCACTAAATAACACTTGTTCAAAGTCTTTCAGTCGTTATGTCTCTATAAAAGTCACACATATATCAATACTATCAATTAACATTGGATTATACAGGCCTTAGGTCAAGGGTCTTGACCACTATAGTACACTGTTTGAAGTGTGGGTCTGTGCTCACAAGAATCTCCGATATGTGGCATTTGTTATTGATAGGCAACAATATACTGCAGTAGGGGTCTAATGTTAGTTGTGGATCTGCTAGGTGGGCATCATGGCGTGGTCAGTGGTCTGGCACATGAAGAGAATACCTTGCAGGGACACAGCGTCAGAATGGCAGTAACTTTCCACTGGCGAGGGTGCGTGGGCAAGGACACGTTTGTAGAGATGAACGAGCCATGTGCTTGGTTCAGGCCGGTTCACATGCAGGACCGTGATCTCAGAGAGTGATGTGTTACATTTATTAGCTGTTGCAAATACCTCTGGAGTTTTCCAGTCAGAGTGGGAACGAGGCTGTGGGCCATGTGCTCTGCGCGCTGTACTATCGCAGTGAGGCCTGGTCACCAAAATGGAGTGGAAAGGGGGTACAAAAATAGATGCCCCGTGTCCTGCTCAGTGTTCCCATCTACGCAAATGTCATGCAAAGTTAACATCACATAAGGGCAAGGGACGGGCGCACACGGCCAAGGTGCCAAACAGCATTTACACTTCAAAAGGTATCCCACGCCCAGGGGCCATCGCTCACATGGCCTCCTCAGACCCCGTGTCTCCAGGCAGGCCTCCCCTGAGGCAGGCTGCCCCCCTGCAATCCACAAGAGTGTGTCTTCATTCAGCAGTCTTCCTGTGCCTTATCTGCACGCCCCAGGCCCATCCATCCCACCCCCTCTATCAAAGGCAGTTCGCACCCGGGGATGAGCGCTGGCATGGGGGGCTGTCACGGGCACAAAAGGCCAAGGTGCCAAACAGCATGTACAGAGTCTTTCTTTCAGTTTGTGGGACTCAATTTCATTTCAAAAACGCAGTACTACAAATACCAACATGATTATCTGTTTCCAGCCATTAGTGATGCTTGGAAAATTGAACAATTGTCTCTAGCAAGTAAATTCGAAGGCAAACGATTCAGGCGACCTGGCGATGGACAGTGCGACAGCCCTGGATTTTCTGCCAAGTACTGCACCTACCACTTTCAGGACATGGATAGTAAGAAAATTGTGAGTTCGGTGGTCGTGCAGGTAACACAATGTACATCCTCAGTGGCCATGGAGAAACTAGGATTTATAAAATCAGTGGAATATCTACAATTGAGGGGAATGCACATCGACCTCATAGCCACGGACAGACACGTTTCAATTGCCAAGACAATGAGAGAGCAGTTCCCACATATTAAACATCAATTTGACGTATGGCATCTTGCTAAATCAATCAATAAGAAAATCTCGGCTGCAGGGGGAAAAAAAAGGTTTGGAAAGTATTTCAGAGTGCTCCCAGTCTATCAGCAACCATCTTTGGTGGAGCTCCAAAACGCGTGAAGGGTCAGTGGAAATACTACTTGAAAAATGGCGGTCACTGATGCACCACTGTACCAACGTGCACCGCTGGTCAGAAAACCTACATTTCCACCAATGTGAACATGGCCCTTTATCCCCAGTGGAGGCAAATAAGAAGAAGTGGTTGAATCCATCTTCACCGACACACAAAGCCATTGAGAAGATTGTTTTCGATAAATTTGAGGGGACTGACAGAATTCTGTCACACAGGAGGTTTGGAGGTGTTCCACAATATGTGCCTAAAGTACAGGCCAAAGCGCCTGCATTTCAGCATACAGGGCATGAGACATAGGACTCTACTTGCCGTTTTAGCCCATAACGAGAATCTCAGCCGTGAACAATCTAGGACTAAGGGTAATGTAAGGATGCCTCGCTACACTAAGGCCTTTTCAAAAAGAAGTAAGCAATGGATGATCAAACCAGTCTATGAGGAAATGGAGTTCGACTTTGTCAAAAGCCTTATTGTTGCTGTATTAGAGAAGCACAGATATGGAATTTTGAACGTTTCTGTGCAGAGCACTGATCCATTGCCACCCAACATTGCCACTGTGCCATGTCCACCCAAAGGAGAGCTGGTTGTGAAGTACAAATCCCGGTTTAAATAATTGTAATACGATTGTCTTTTTGTAAATAAATTTTATTGTACAGTGTGCATACAAAGTACGCTAACCCTAACCCCTACCTTCACCATCCTGGGTGCCGAACTACCCGGGTGTCATCTTTGAATTCTCTCTCTATTCACCTCATATTGCTGACCTTGTCTATATGTGTATGTATATATGTTTGTTGATGTAACTAATTTTCGCAATCTCTTATAAATGATGGGCACTGTTAACCGAGGGGAGGATTGCGTATTGCAAATAATAAAACAAACAAACAATAAATCTCACTTTCAACTCAACTCCTCGGGTACTTTATACTTTCCCTGACCTTCCCCAAAAAATTAAAAGTCTCAATAGTTATGGTTCTTTGGGGCTTCAAAGCTCGCAGACAACGAGGACAAAATTGGGGCCTTAGAACGCCCCAAGCAAGCCGTTGCAGATGGGAGAGAAGCCAGTTCGCATTTGCACATTGAGGCGCACTACATAGATGGATTCGAAACTTCAAGTTCTCACAGATGGCTTTACTACGGGATGTTGCAAAGAAAGAATGTATGCTCATTTCTAGTGAAGGTCAGCGGCTTTGATTTTCAGCTCGCGCCCTGAAGAGGCCCACAACTCGCACTGGCAGTATAAGGTTCTATTGTTTTTTGACCTTGAGAGACAGGGACCATGCAGAAAGAACTTCATTTGAAGGTGGGATTGGGGGGTGCAATAACGTAAGAGACGATAAGGCAGAAAATTCTTAAACTAGACCGAGTTTCATGTTAGTTCAGTATACGAAAAATCGTTGTCAAGAGCACAGTGGGATTTACGGACTGCATTACGCAGAGACACAATGGAAATTGCAAATATAATGTAAGTAACTCTTTAGACGCTTTTATACCGGAATGAAGAATTAATGAATGGATGCATTAATGAATGAATGAATGAAGAGCTTTGAAAACGTTTGTGGGATCGTCCTTGTAGCGAGCACATGGGCATGCAGGTCCACATTCCACACACGCATGTAGACAAAAAGTCGTTTCTCATTGTGTACTAACCTCGATTTATTTCGTTAGTTTTCGCATTGATTTTAGAGCTGAACAGACTCCATTGCACTATCCTTGAAAGCAAATAGTTTCAGCTCGGCCGTAATAAATAAAATGAATAATATTAATAAAGATCGGCTGGTGAGACTAATTATACATTGAATGTTTTCAAAACAGGTATATACTGGCCTTTTGCCACTGCCACCAGTTTCAGACACCGGCAGACGGTTTTTTTAACCGCCACCTGCAGCTTAATGTAAACAACTGCACAATCCTGATGATTTTATGGGACGATCGCCAAGGGCCCATATGCCCTTACGCGGTACTAGCGGCTAGAAGCAACATATCAACCTTTACGCTGACCTAGTGCCTACTTGAAGGAACAGCCTTGGGGTTCAACGTGCGACAAAAGTGCTTCTTTGAACGAAAACCAACACCCTGTGTACCATAAAGGAACAGCGCGTGACTCAAGATAAAATTTTACGGATTTGCGGATAGAGATAAAAGAAAATAAATGACTTTCGGAGTTCATATGGCAATTGCTGAATATTCTATAAACATTTAATGTAAAATAAATGTACTTTACCAAATTTACTGTGTTGCTGTTTGATTTTAAAGTACAGTTTCATATTCCAAATTGTGGCGCGCTGTGTTGTGAGCTGATCTGTGTTGGTTTCCGGGTTCTGTGTGAAGTCGCGTAGAAGACGACTGGGCGCGTTTGCCTACGCAGCAAAGTAACTTCACGGAGAGAGGCGGGGAATATGAATGTTTTGATAATGTCAGGCTCAGGTGCGGGGGATATGATTTAGTGCCGCAAAAGCAGGTCAGCCAGGGCGATGCGGCAAGTGATAGGATTATCACAAAATGGCAGCGCCCTGGTACCTGTTTTCGCGTGCGTTTAATGGACGAAAACTCGGGTAAGGTCCATAGGAATTTTTTCTAAAATCGAGCGATTTAGGCTTAAATACACATAGCCGACCCGTAGGGGCAATAAAAAATTTTGACAGAACCATTCCTTTAAGCGTAAGTGCTATATAATAACACATCATTATCATTTGGTCATGGACGTCTGCTTGCATTCACAGTAATTTGGTAATATGGGCCTATACACACTGATCTTAATGATACATATGGCGATCATTTCTTGTATGAAATGTACATCTCATTATAGTGATATCGTAACCATATTTTTTGTAGTGTACAATGCTATGTGATAGCGCTTCCTGTTTTGTCAACGGGTGAAAGGTCGCGTTCCATCGCATCCCGCAATATCACTTCGAGGTGGGATCAAATGACATCACTTCCTGTGATGTCACCAGGGGTCAAGGGTCGTGTGATGTCACTTCTGCTACCCCTGGCATTTTGGTGAAATGACATCCCTGCAAGAGAGGCTCCTCAATACAAGTGTCTGGCCAGTGGGGGGCATTAACATTAGGTCAGTAGAGGAACCAGAAAGCTGGGCGTGCATTAGGAAGCAGAGGATTGAAACTGTAGACTGTCACGAGTGGTGAGGGGAAGCCCAGTCTGGCATCCCCTGTTAAAAGAGGGGCGCAACAGCTGAGAGAGGACTGGCCACACATCTTGAACATTTGTTCCCCATCCATAACTACAGAACCTGTGAGTAGTGACCCTGCTCTGCGGCAGTGTGCAGTTAACGGCTTATGGAGACAGGATTGGACCAGTAAATGATTGCACAAGGAAAATGTAAGGAATAGAATTAGTCCACGAGAAGAGCACTGATGTTTAGTTTAGTTTTTTTTTTATTTATACCGTGCGCCGAACCCTGAGGTAACTGGGCGCCGGAGACTTAGAGCATGTTACACCAGATTATGGACATACAAGAAAAAGATAACAGTAAGTGCATATGACCGGGTTACATAGTGGTCAAGTGGCAGACACAGGAAGAAAGTACATTGCTTAGTAAGTCAGAGAGTGGGGGAGTTCTTGTTGGCAAGCCAGGACTTTGTTTTTGCTTGGAACATCCAGAAGGATGGTTCGGCTCTAAGATTCATGGGTATAGCATTCCACAGCTTGGCAGCTAGGACTGGGAAGCTGGAGCCGCCTGCTTTTTTTAGGGAGAATTTAGGGATGGATAAGCAATGAGAATACAGCAGTTGGTCTGGCTGATGTGCGTATGTTAAACTTCCCTGCCAGGTACTTCGATGCGTCATTAGAGAGGCATTTGTGGACGATAACGAGATCTTAGGGCGATTCTGTCTCGAAGCAGAAGCCAGTGGGCATCTTGCCTGAAGCTGGATATGTGTGAGTGCCGTGGGATAGTCAGGGCTGCTCTGAGGACATTGTTCTGAAGCACTTGTAGTTTGTTCAGATTTCGCTCTGTGGTGCCAAGGAAGAGAGTATTGCAATAGTCGATTTTTGAGAGCACTAGCGCTCTGGCTTGCGTAATGCAACTGGCAGATGAGAGGAAGGCTTTGCAAGCATTAATGAGCTTGTTAGTGTAAGCTGTGGAGGAGGCTGTGGCGTTTACTTGTTTTCTAAGTGAGAGAGAGGAGTCCAAGTAGACGCCTAGGGTTTTAATTTCTTTGGCCACTGTGATTAGGTTACCATCTATGTTGATAGAGGCGTAACAGGGGTCTAGTTTGTTTATCCGGGGTTGGGAGCCGACGAGAAAGAGCTCAGTTTTCTCGTCGTTAAGGCATAAGCCATATTCTTCCATGCAGGCTTGTATCTCCAGGTAGAGGTTGTTAATCCATACAGAGTCACCTTCATAGCAGCCTGATAGGGAGATGAGAAGCTGGGTATCATCAGAATAATTTGTGTATGTGACACCCAGGTTATCAGGTGGTCGAACAATAGCTTTGTGAAGATATTGTATAAGGTTGGCGATACGAACAAACCTTGTGGGACGCCACAGCGGATGTGGATGGGGTGGGCTGAGGCCCCAGGTGAAAAGACCTGTGTGGTTCGGTCCGCTAGGAAGGATTGGACCCAGGCGGTCGCCTGGCTGGAGAATGCAGCTGAGGCTGTCAGATGTTCCGTGAGGATCTGGTGGTCTACGAGGTCAAAGGCTGCTGAGAGGTCAAGCAGCAGGAGAATGGCTAGATTTCCCTTGTCCTTTGCCGCGTCCATCTGCATTTTTAGGTCCAGAAGGGCTGTCTCTGTTCCATGCCTTGGCCTGAAACCAGATTGTCTCAGGCCCAGGAGGTTGTTCTCTTCCAAATGCTTCTGAATTTGCAGATAAGCCACTCTGTCTAAGATCTTCAGGATATAGGGGACAGTGGTGATGGGTCTGTAATTAGTGGGGATGTTGGGGTCTAGGTTTTTTTTTTTTAGAAGGGCATGACCCAGGCCTCCTTGAGGCTGCTAGGGACTGAGCTTGTTTTGAAGGAGGCATTGATTAGGGCTGTAATGAAAGGGGCCAGATCCTTGGCACCTTCCTGAAAGAAGGCTTTGCAAAGTGATGTTGCGGTTATTCCTAGAGAGGGTTTGCGGGATAATAGCCGATGAGGTGTTCGGCAGCCCTTTCCCTTGGATGGAGAAGGAGATGACGTGGTGGTCTGACCAGGCAATTGGTTCATTATTAAGGATGGTGGTAGAACAGTTGTGGTCTGCCAGCTAGTCCAGGGTTCTTCCTTTGTTGTGTGTTGGGGCTGAGACCCTGTACTTGAACCCTAGTTGGGAGATAGTATTTTCCAGGGAAAGCGCATTGGCATTATTAGGGCCACCAAGGCCTACATTTAGATCCCCAAGTAGGATAATTTGAGATCCTGGTTTAGTATTCGTGGTCAGGGGATCGGATATCTCTTCCTCCAAGGATGCGATGTGTCCAGGAGGTCTGTAAATAAGGTGCATAAGGGTGGTTTGCACTGCAGAGAGTTGGAACTTAACTGATAGGAGTTCAGCGGACCGGAAGCTGGGCGAGGGGGTCACTCTAAGGCCAAGGGATGTTTTGGCGATAAGGGCCACTCCTCCTGCTTTATCTGAGTCGCTATCGTTCCTTAGTATTCAATATCCCTCAGGGATGGCAAGGGACAGGGCTGGGCCTACTGCCTGATGCAGACAGGTTTCAGTGATAGCCAGAAAGCGAAGGTTGTTGGCGGAGATAAGGTCTGCAATGTCAAGCGCGTGGGTGACCAGTGACCGGGCATTGATGAGAGCACCTTTGATCAGAGGGTGTTCAACTGCGCTGATGGGGGTTTTTAGGGTGTTGTCCATGATGAGCGCAGGGCTGGCTAGTGGCTGGTTTGGGTGGGAGTGACGGGGAGGTTTTTTATTGTGGTGAACAAACCTCACCTATAACTACAACGAGGGTACCCTTATAGGGAGAAGGTATCGTGAAGGGGCAACAGAAGATGGAGATGTATGATGCGACGAAATAAAGACAGCATATGCAGTCTGCGGAACATTAGGAGGACACAGCGGGCACGGCACCAGCAATAGGGATGGTCACTATGGAGAGTCTTATGGCTGCAATACAAGGCTCAAGGAAAGCTCTAGAGATCAAGATTCAGGAGGTAGGAGTGGATGTATCATTGGTGCGAGCAGATCTGAAGAAGGTGAATGAAAGAGTTTTGGAGGTGGAACAGCAGAGCAGTGATTTGGAGGACACAGTAACGTCACTGCGGAATCAGGTTAAGGCCTTGATGGGCGAGACAAGGGTCCCTGAAGAAAGAGCGGAAGATGTGGAAGGCAGCTCTCGGAGATGCAATATTAGACTGGAGGGAGTTCTGAAAGGGAAGAGGCCAACTGCACAGACTTCTTTGTAGAGAAACTGGTACTGGAAGTCTTGTGCCCACAAGGCTTGTCAAAACTGTTCACGGTGGAGAGGCCGCATAGAGGGCCAGGTCGACCACCACAACCAGGCGCACCTCCTATGTCAATAGTAGCCAAACTTCTTAATTTCTGTGATCGGGATGTGATCCTAAAGGAGGCAAGGCAAATGTGCAGCATATGGCAAGGGAACGCAAGGATCCTCATTTTCCCTGATTTCACTCAAGAGGTACAAAAACAAAGATGGTCTTTTGATGCAGTGAAGCGGAAGCTCTGCAACAGTAATAGGAAGAATATGATGTTCTTCCCGGCAAAGTTGAAGGTATTGGCGGATGGGAAGACACATTTCTTTCTATCTGCACCAGAAGTTTGGTCATGGTTGGAGTCCAGGAACGCCACAGGAAGAGGCCCGGAAGAGGCAGGGATAGCTCAATGGGGAAACTTACACACAGATAAAAATTGTGGAAGGAGGCGGTGTGTTATAAGGACAGGAACGGTGATGATGGAGGAGACACTGGAGTGCAAGTGATTTAACAGCCGAGCCGAAGCGAGGGCACACCACTGACCACAGCTCCATCGACCATAGAGGACTGATATCCAGAGGGTAGATGGACTGGATGGTTACACAACAAACTTCGAGGACTCGCAGCCTGAGCATGCCTCAATTGAATCAAAACAGTTACTGCAACATATGGAATCTGGGGAAGTTAACGGTTGAGGGGAAGGAGGGAGGAGGGTGGGGTAGGAGGGAGATGGTGAGGAGCATCGTAGGCTTGGGAGTTTGGGGAGAGAGGGCATGAGAGGGATGGGAGGTGGGTAGTTGGGGAAGAAGAGGGGATTTTACGGTTGAAGTTAGTACAAGCAGTCAGATGATGCAGTGGAAAAAGGATTCTTTAGACATAGCAATGGGGGACCGAATTCTCAGGGTAGGGACAACATCCCATGACGTTAGGCAAGGTCTGCAGTCCAGTGTATGTTCCAAGGGGAATAGATGGGGTTAAGATAGGGACATGAAAAGTCAGGCCAAACAGACGAAAGTATTAAACAAAAGAAAAGTGGATAGCTACCCCTCCCTCAGAGATCCAGACCTAGTGTCCCCTCTCTGTTTAATGCAATAATATAATAAATATTGCACAACGCCTTGCTTGTCTTTATCTAATACATATAAGTTTATTCATTACATATTATTATACACAATTCATATCATCCGTAGTGTCAATAAACAAAATCACATACATATCACAAACAAGTAAAAACCTTTTTTCCATTTTCCTCATAAATCCCAAGATAATACAGACCAAACTGCTTCTGATGTAATCCTGTGATGTGGGGTTAGTATTCAGTGTGCTTCATATGCAAAACATTTCTTTTAGACAGATTTACATCATTTTTTTTGTTTGGGTATACGCGGGCAACCACCATTTTTTTAAAACTAGTTGGAGTTGATGTTACACCATTCTCCCAAATGTAGATAGTATTGTTTTTTCTTTGGCAGTGATTGTTCAATGTATTACCCAATGGCTACAAGAAAGTACACATATTAGCTGCTTTTCTATTTTAACACAGGATGTTTCTTCTAATGTTGCATCGATAAGTTGTGTTTCGGGTCTTATGGTAGTGATTCGCACATCCAAGTCATCATCTCTTTAGGTTTTCTAGTGGGCCTTCATCAGGACAAACAAACAGGCAAAAGTGCATACATTCTTGAAACAACATGGGGTGCAGGAGGCATTAGTACAAGAAACACATTTGACAGGGCCAGACCTGGAAGAGGTTCTCAGAAAATAGGGAGGAGTAGTGGTGGGATCTACGGTTTCATCATATGCCTGAAGGGTTCTGGTTTGGGTGGAGAATAGGGTACCACTACACATTGAATCAACTAAAGGGGACACAGAAGGATGGACCCTCATGATAAGGGGGAGCTGTTAGGGAGAATTCTCATTTATGGCTGATTTCCTTCACTTAGTGAGTCCCTCAGCAGCTTTGCTGGATTTCTGGGGTATATTTTTTCCACCTGGTAAGAGTGTGAGCCTTTTTCCCACTCTTGCATGTGTTTTGCCATGTGTTTGTTTGATTTTGGGCTCTGGAGTCACACCACTCCATGAGCCCCACTTTTTGTGTGTGTTACACGAATCCGAGTGATCAGCCAGCGGCTGAAATTGCCACGGGCAAGTCGCTTACTTGAGAAAGGTGCGAACTACCAAGTTTGCACCTTTCTCATGCGAACACACATACATTCTCACACCCACACACACAACACACCCATAAACCCCCCCCACCCACACCTTCAGCACACCCCCAACATAAACAAACCCCACTTACCTTCATCTTCACGCTGGGTTCCTGCAGCGGCAGTTCCCTTTCACTTCCGTGATCGGGAACCGGCGCTGCAGGGTCCTTTTAAGCTCTTTTTTTTTTTTGTTTGAAACGGAAGGCTACGGGGGTGTCCACCGCAGCCACCGCTCACTATACCATAAAATATAGTGAGCGGGGCGATGCGGGAGACACCCCCGCAGCCCCTATTTTTTTTATAATGCTACCACCAAAGGTTGGAACTTTTGGTGTTCGAACCTTTGGTGGTAGCATTTTCAGAACAAAGAGTTCATGCGAACCTTTGGATGCGGGAAAATCGTCGTAAACCGTGTTAGACAGCACCTTCAGTGCAGTAACACAGGGTTGTCTTTGAGACTTCCCACTGACTCCATTTTTCTGGGGCTGACTACTGTCCCGCAAAAACATGTAAAATTGCCATTAACTTTATATAGTCACTTGAAACTACAGACCCAGTACACCCCATCTTACATGGAGTATTGGAAAGGGTTCATTCCTACCTCTTTTTATCTGTGCCTTTTGGAGCTTTGTTTTGCTCTCTTAACATTTAGACTTGGCTGGTGGCAGTGGTATCTACCCTAACTTTTCTACCGTGATTATACTATATAAACGTGGACTGTTTTAGGCTATTGTATTAGCCTCAAACATAAACCCGCTTGACCAAATACTTTTTATTTTGGCTCCGGTCGGGTTTAGTCGCCGTTTCTTTTTGTTAAAGTCCTTCTTGTGTTTTACTTTTCGCGCCAAACCAGGTTTGCCTTCTTTGTTCGCCGACCTTTGGTGGGCTTCTGACCAGAAGCCCTACTTTGGCGTCTAGGTGGGCTGAATGTGAGGAGGGGTTTAGTCACCCCCTGCACAGGGTCTCCTTGGAGACCCAAGTCGCACCTTGTGTCGATTGGCTGAGGTGGTTGTCCGGGCCGGACAACCCTCCCGCAGAGTGATTGACAGCCAGGCTGTGTGAATGGGGGATTTTGGCATAAAAGGCAGGACTCTTGGGCTGGAAGTAAGTCGCCACTGGAACTGCAAGAACCGAAGAGAAGCGGAGAAGAAGACGGTTGCTGCAACTCCCGAGTCCTGGTGAAGCCCTGCGGCAGTCCTGAGCTATCTACCTTTCAACGACAGAGAAGATCCGGTCCAGAGTCTTCTTCCCTTGAGTCTGGTGGGATCAACCAGCTCAACTTCCACAGCCCTAGGATCCTCTTCTTGGTCGAAATCGCTTCACACAGCTGTAGTGGTCCGGATAGCCATCTGAAGAGCCTCTCCTGTTTTAAAGGAGCGCACCTTTTATTCACTGTTGCTTCGCTGCTGCTGGCCTCATCCCTGGGTAGTGCAGATCGCTCCAGACGTCGTCCTTCTTGTCCCCACGACTGAAGCTCCAGGAACCGTGAGTCTGCAGGAACTATCAGGAACAACTGCCGTGGCAGCAGCTTGCTTCAATCGAATAAGGTACTGTGTCCGATTTCCGTGGAATTGGGGTGAACCCTTCTTTCTCATTAAAGGCTTCTCCTTTTCTTCCTTCCCTCTTATAACTTTTGCCTCCCTTTGTGACAATATCTAAGTAATCCTGGCAATCTCGAATCGTGAACTGTGCTAACCGTGTGATCCTCAGCAACAGGACCCCTGTTCCATTTGACACTGGCGCAGGCCTATTGACTTTTATCTACTGGTTAGAAGGTGCCCTCTGATTCTATCTGCCTTGACAAAAGTATGGCCTATGATTTATATCCCCAATTCTCTTGTGTTAATTCATGTGCTAAGTGTGTTTTGACTTCGGTTACATTTCTTCCCGCGGGTACGCTTAGTTTTCGTAAGACCGAACTGTCATTTATGTCAAAAAGTGATCACATATGTACTCCCGGTAATGTCTTTTGTTTCACAACGCCTGTTTGTCAAAACCCAATGTACTTACCTTGAATTGATCAACACAAGGGGAATTGGTTGTGTGTAGGATATTTGAAGTGTGGGTTGATTTTAATAGAAGTGTTTTGTGAACAGATGGTTTAAAAATAAATGTACTTATATTTTTTAACCAGAAACCTTGAGTCAGTGTTTGCTTGAGTCACAGTAATTGTAGTTCTTTGTGTAGTCTCTACTACTGCTCATTTGCTCTTGAGATAAGTCTGGCTGCTCATCCATTGCTACCACTCTTTCTGTGTAGTACAGGCTTGTACCAAAGGTGAAATTGTATTACTGCTTGTAGTCTTAGTTGTGTGCATTGGTCCCTAAGGGTACTGCATATGATTCTGCCTAACAGGAGCTTGGAGGGGCAAAGCGTTTGCATAGTAAATTTATATGCAGTCAACAAAGAATACTTACAGTCGGTGCTGGCTTTGGCAGGGGCAGGAAAGAGCCGATATATTTATCTGGGGCTGGGATTTTAATTGCTACATGGACACGACCAAGGACCAGTAAAACATGGACACAACACTTAGGCTAAAGTCCAGGAGGTCACTGAATAAGGTGGTGTCTGAGTAAGACCTGGTTAAATTCTGAAGGGGGTCAGATGGGAAGGACAGGGAATTCTCCTTCTATTCGCCAGTTGACTGATCATACTGTAGCCTGGACAAATCTATATGTGGGAAGGGAACACACACAGAGATTTGAATACACCAAATATTTAGGTACGGTTTTGTCAGACCACGGCCCATTAGTAACAGTATTTAAAAGTATCACCAAATGTATGGCTATACCGACATGGAAACTAAAGGTGGACTCCCTGGCAGATGGGGCATTTCGAACCACCATATAATTATGCATTGGTAGAGAAAGTGGGTATTATGTGGGAAGCTCTGAAAGTGACGATCCTAGGGGCCTGTATCTCTAATATGGTGGGAATACAGAGCATGATGCTGACTGCCCTGAAGGAATCTGAGCAACAAATCAGAGATTTATAGAATGACATGGGTAGAGGGCACAAGATGGGGGAAGTGGAGGAACTCATAGTGTAAGCTGTTTGCACTCAACGTGAGCGCCAAGAGGTAATGTCCAGGTTTGACAAAAGTCAACACACAAAGAGGATACACAGCAAGAGGGGCAAGGCTGGGCGCCTATTAGCTTGGTTGATATGGAAAAAATCTCTGAGGGCGGCTATCATACTGATATATATTGATTCGGGGACAAGGGCAGTTACACAGCAGCACATTAATTAAGTATACCAGATACACTATAAAAAACTATATACCAGTGAAGGCACATACACGGAAGAGGAAGCAGGGGACTTGTTGGATATAGCACAGATACCTCGACTATCCATACATCAGAGGGAGGAACTGGATGCTCCCATAGAGGAGAAGGAGTTTGGGAAGGCACCCCGGTCCATACAAAGAAACAAATCCACGGGCACCGATGGGTTGCCTGTGGAATTTTACTTAACATACGCAGGCATATTAATCCCTCAGTTGAAATGAATGTATGAGGAGGCATTTAAGAAGGCCTCCCTTCCTAACACTATGCACGAGGCGCTGATTACACTATTGTTGAAGCCTCGAAAAGATCAAAATTATTGTGAGTCGTACAGGTCTATTCCTCTTATTAATGTTGACGCTAAAAATTAGGGACAGTATTGGCATTGAGACTTTGCAGGCTGGTCCCGGACCTCATACATCGGGATCAACGCGGATTTGTAGGGGGGAGGAATACATCCATGAATATTGGAAAATGACATTATATAATGGAACAGGTACGTGACTCTAAGGAAGAATTAGCGATAATGGCTCTGGATGCAAATAGGGCTTTCGATTCAGTGGAATGACCCTTGCTCTTCTGAATATTTCAGGCATTTGGGCTACCGCCCAATATCCAGAAGTGGATCAATTTCCTGCATAGGGACCCAGTGGCATGGGTCAAAATGGGGATCTGGATCTCGTCTCAATGGACACTTGAGAGAGGAACTAGACAGAGGTGCCTGGCCTCCTGTTGTTTGCCATGGCCTTGCAGCCCTTGGCGGGGTATTTTACACACAACATATTGGAAACGGAGTTCAAGATCCGACACATAACCCACAATATATCCCTTTAGGCGGATGACACACTTTTGTACGTCAGTAATCCAAGGGATAATATCCTGATAGTCTTGGATGTGCTAGGAAATTTTAGGCGGCTCTCGGCTTCCTGGTAAATAAGGAAAACTCTTTGCTGAAGTGTTTCCCCTGGTCGTCCTTGTAAAGCACTACATCCAACGCACTCTTCCAAAATATGTTCCTTCTCGAGCCCTTTGCTCAGCTACCTCCAACTCTCTAAGGGTTAGACACATTTACAGGCAGAGAGTTGGGGGGTAGTTCTCTCTCCACAGCAGGTGCCTCCCTCTGGAATGGCCTCCCAGTCCCTCTCAAACTTCAGCCCGACCACCTGAAGTTCCGGAAGCAGCTCAAAATATTCCTCTTTTCCTCTGCTTTCTCTCCTCTTTTCCTCTGCTTTCTCTCTCCCTCCCTTGCTGACCTACCTGTCTGCTATACTGATTGGTTGCTTGGCTACCCTCAGAGTCTCACTGGGTACCAGGCTATTTCTTGATCAGGCACTCTTGCACTGCCTCTGGACCTATAACGCACTAAGGGGCTGGAACTGTAACCCTACCGCCCCTTGTTCTCCTTGCACTATACAGAGCAGCACTGCCCTGGCTGCACTTACTCAGAACATTGCTGCCCTGTTTTACCATCCCCTCTTCCCTGCACTCCCCCTCCCTTTCCCCTTGCACTTCTCGTTCTTGCAATTGCACAATCTGAATGACACAAGGCCTAGTAAGATCGCTTGTCTTGTCCTACTCCTGTCTTCCCTCCCTTGTCGTGTCGTTCCTAGAAACACCTATTAATACAGACGCTCTATTCCATAAATGCCACCATAATAATGCAGTTCTTCACTCTGAAGACTGTTGCGCTAGGGACTGTGTTGGTCTGGCCTCTACCTGATACCACCCCCCGCACCTCAGAGCGTGGAAGGAGCGAGATCCTACAGGATTGCCATCCCCACAAAGGCACTGTATTCATGTGAGCCAACTTTTGAATTTCCTGGGGGGTGTTAATGACTGTATTTTAAGGACCTTCCATTAAGAGTATAGGAACATTTAGTGTACATTTTCTTCCCAGGAGGTGCTCAGGCCCTGGAGCACCCGCGTACTCGGCGCCCCTGGTTGTATTGCACCTATAGAGATATTGTATTTCACTGATCTCTAGAGATAAAACCTGGTACAAGACTTTTTCATATGTGGGATAAAGCTACAACATGCATTGCTCCTTCCTCATGTTAAAACCATTCGGGCCATGAGAGAACCAACTGACTGACACACTGGGCCTCATTATAAGTTTGCCGGTCCGGAAACAAGGGTAAATTCACCGGCACCCATGTTTCTGGACCGGCAAACTACAAGTCTGCCTGCTGGAGCTGCTGTGCCCGCCAGGTCTGACCCTGCCAGGCGCAGCGGTCATGGTATGCAGACTTGTCACCGGAGCACCTGCACCGTTGCTAGCGGTGCCGGTGCTCCTCTGTCCCCACTCCCATGAGAAAGGGGATTAACAGAATTACCGGCGCCTGACTTCCCGGCCGCCGGACTCGGAATGAGCCGGTGGCACCGGGAGGTCAGGTGCCAGTAAATTATTCTGAGTCCGGCAACAACCTGCCGGTAGCACCAGCAGAGTTACCCCCGGATTCGGAATGAGGCCCATTGTGTTTGGAAATAAGAGTGCAAAGTATGCCCGATGTAAACAACAGTTCCCAAAATCACTGAATGAAGGGTGCAGGCTTCAAAAGTCATTGCAGTGGGGCAGAGAGGCAGTGATGCATCGCAAATCAGCATCCTGTAGATGTGGAATGCGGCAGGCACCAAGAGATGCACCAGAAGGGTTCTGAGATGGCAGCAACACTACAAGCTATATTTATAGGCGTAGAATGAACAGATGAGAAAAAAACATCTAATTAACCAATATACAGAGTTGGAAATACAAAATAGGAATCAGTCCAAAACCCTGATACAGACCTATAACAGACTCAGCCAATCCCATGGGGCAAGACACATAACAAAACTCCAGAGGCAATATAAAAGAGGGGAAAGGAAAGTGGACAGGGCACAGGAAGTTTGGGAAGAAGCTTGGAAGGAAGTTGCTGTGCTTCTAAATCAAACCCTGATACACAGAGAAGCCTCTACCTAGGAAAGGGTACACTTTGCCAGACTTCAGCAGTAGCTCTGGAGAGGACTAATCCAGAGGATCAACTCACTCCCTGCATACTGCTGGTAGAAAGGTAACCTTAACAAATGATCCCTGGGCCAAGCCAAAGGAGGACTGAAGGTGAAGTGCTTCTTAAAATAGAAAGGCCTGAAGAAGGAGGGTGACATAATTTTGTCTGTTTGAAAAGGACCCTGAATGAGGGAGGAGAAAAACACCCATTGTGTGTAGGAGAGACCTTGGATGAATGCTGAGGAAACCAAAGGTCTGGGAATAGGCCTAGCGAGAATGGTGCGAAATCCCATTTCACCAGCAGTCTTGTGGGAAATCAAGTGCAAACTAGAGGCGATGTACAGTTTAAGAATAGGAACCTGAGAAGCATGTCACCTAGGAGAGGTCTTAAAAGACACGATGAAAGCAGGAAGACCAAAGAGGAGTCCAGACTTGAAGTAAACCCACAAAGAGCCTTCCCAGGAGAAGTTGTTTTGTTTTGCTTTTTTTATTAGACATTTTGAGATTAGGATTTGTGAAGTCTTTTGTTAGTGAAACCTTGAACCATTTGTGTTAAAAAAAAAACGGAGGGAGGCCTCCAGGGGAGGGAGGGAGGCTGGGAGCCTGAGCGCGATCCTCTCTGGACCTGGGCCCGTAAAGTGACTTGAGCCCCTGCTTTGCAGCCCCGCCTAATCCGTTAAGAGGTGACTGCCTGTTAGGGAGAATTCTCATTCTAGGGCTAATTTCCCTTATCTAGTGAGTCCCGCAGCAGCTTTGCTGGATTTCTGGAGTTTATTCTTTCCACTTGGTAAGAGTGTGAGCTTTTACCCACTCTTACCTGTGTTTTGCCATGTGTATTTCATCTGTTTTTGTGATTGTGGACTCTGGAGTACACCACTTCAGTAGCCCCCCTCTTTTGTGTGTTACACAGCACCTTCAGTGCAGTAACACAGGGTTGTCGTTTCGACTTCCCACTGACTCCATTTCTGGGGCTGACTACTGTCCCCCAGAAAAAGGTAAGGTTGCCATTAACTTTACATAGTCATTTAACCACAGATCCAGTACACCCCATCTTATATGGAGTATTGGAAAGGGTTAATTCTTAGCCCTTTTTATCTGTACCTCTTGGAGTATTGTTTTGCTCCCTTAACATTAAGACTTGGCTGGTGGCAGTGGTAACTACCCTAATTTTCCTACCGCGATTATATTACATAACGTGGTATTGTTTTAGGCTATTTTAGTAGCCTGGAACTTTATACCCGCTAGTCCAAATACTTTTTATTTTGGCTCCTGTTGGGTTTAATCGCCATTTCTTTTTGTTAACATCCTTTTTGGGTCTTTCTTTGCGCGTCAAACCAGGTTTGCCTCCTTTGTTCGCCGACCTTTGGCGGGCTTCTGACCAGAAGCCCTCCTTTGGCGTCTGGGTGTCTAGGTGGGCTGAATGTGAGGGAGGGGTGTAGTCACCCTCTGCACAGGGTCTCCTTGGAGACCCAAGTCGCACTTTGTGTTGATTGGCTAAGGTGATTGTCCGGGCTGGACAACCCCCCTGCTGAGTGATTGACAGCCAGGCTGTGTGAATGGGGGAGTTTGGCATAAAGGGCAGGACTCTTGAGCTGGAAGGCAGAGTCGCCTCTGGAACTACGAGGAACCGAAGAGAAGCGGCGAAGAAGACGGCTGCTGCAACCCCGAGTCCCAGTGAAGCCCTGCTGCAGTCCTGAGCTATCTACCCCCTTCAACGACTAAGAGAAGATCCAGTCCGGAGTCTTCTTCCCTTGAGCCTGGTGGGATCAACCAGCTCGTCTTTTCTTCAGACAGAGAATCATCTCCTGGGTCGAAATCACTGCTGTGCTGTAGTGGTCCGGATAGCCATCAGAAGAGCCCTCTCCTGATTTAAAAGAGCACAACTTTTATTCATTGTTGTCTTTTTTGCTGCTGCTGGCCTCATCCCTGGGTGGTGCAGATCGCTACAGACGTCCTCCTTCTTGTCCCCACGACTCAAGCCACAGGAACTGTGAGTCTGCAGGAACCACCAGGAACAACTGCCGTGGCACCAGCTTTTCTCCAACGGAATAAGGCACTGTGCACACTTGGTCTTTCTCTCCGTCTGACCAGCCGGAATCGGGGTGAACCCTTTTCCTCCACGAAGATTTGTTCTTTCTTCCCTCCTTCTTATAACTTTTCCTTCCATTTGACAATCTTTACGAACTCTTGGCATCTCGAATCTTGAACTATTTTTTTTATTTTTTTTTATTAATCTATTTTCAAGATTTTCAATAATCAAAATATACATCACCAAAAGTTCAAACAGAGTATAAAACATAAAACTCAATTTTATATAGATATGGAAGCAAAAGAAGTCTGAAGCATGTATAAATATTGAAACATTTCAGATAAAACGAGACAAACTTTGTACCTTTCTCAAAATAATACACCTAATCACAAAATAACTTAATAAAAATTGCAACACAGAACAGTACAAAACATAAAGACAACACACAGACTACATAAAACAGAACAAAAACAAAACAGGGGGAATCCTCAACTAATGTACATATACAATATCAGGTAGTCGGATCCAATAGGAACAACTAATCCTCAGATATACAGTCACCATATAAATCTGTAAATGGTTTCCAAAGAGCTTGATATTTATGTTCCTTTCCTTGTCTCAAAAACATCACCCGCTCAAAGTTTGACAATACCAACAAATCATTAATCCAATTCGCCACTCTGGGCTTCTTCATCGTCTTCCACGCCATCAGTATTTGTTTCACTGCAACCACAAGTGCTTTATCAACCCAATGTCCATATCGACGAGCAACCGCACAACGCCCCTTACCTGACAACAGCAACACCTGCATAAGCATCCTGGGAAAATGTATGGACAAGATCGCCTCCAGCCTATCCAACACTCCCACCCAAAATTCTAACACCCTAGGACAATACCATAACATGAGGACCAACGTTCCCTTCTCCTTCCCACACCCCCAACACAGGTCATCATCAGTTAATCCTAACTTATACATACGCAATGGAGTCCAATACAGATGTCCTTACACTTTCAAATGAATCAATCTCAGCCTGAGATCCAGCCTACTTCTATAACCAACATTCCACATAGATTCCCACTCTTTTTCCGTAATATCACAGCCCAACTCCTGTTTCCACCTCTCCAATGCTCTCCTGTCAGCATTGACATCCTTAGAACATATCGGCATCAAGCTAGTATAAGAGCATACCATTCGCGACGATGACATAAGAATCTGACCACCCGCCGACACCACCTCCAACGGTCCTGACAACATTGCCTTGCCAATCTTTCACTTAATAGAGCTTTCAACTTCACAAACCTATTCAGTTCCCTCCCTGCCAAATGAAACGTCCTCTGCAACTCCTCGATTGACAATATACGGCCATCACGCACCACATCTCCGATACATAAAAATCCCTTTCGAGACCCAACTTCTCCAACAAAAGGTTTATTGTCAAATTGTAAACTCGGATTAAGCCAAATAGATGCTCCATAGTGTAAGTAAGATCCCTTGAAAGAGACTTAACCACCACACCAAAACCTCTTTAGTCACCATAATAGTCGGAAGTCTACTACCCCTCCCAGGCAGACGTCCCATTGAGGTAATAGTATGCAACGGAAAACAATTCAATGTTTACCTCTCAATAAGCACCCACAAGGGTTCTGGTCCATTCCCCACTAAAAAATAATACGCAGCCTTCTTCAAAAGAAACCCTCTATACTAGCATTCCAAATCTGGGTATCCAAAACCTCTGTTTTTATTACTACGTGTCAAAATAAACTTAGGAATTTTAGGTCTCTTTTTATCCCCACACAGAAAGTTTTGAAGAACACGATCGATACTAGCCAGCATCTTTTTCGAAAACTTCAGAGTGTGATCCTCGGCAACTGAGCATCTGCTCCATTGACACTGGCGCAGGCCTATTGATTTTAATCTGTATCCTTGAACTTGTCCTCGAGTCTTCTTGCCTTGAAAAAGTATTGCCTTTGATTTTTATTCACCTTTCCCTTGTTTTGAATTCTTAAGTACAAAGTGTGTTTTAACTTCGTGAGCATTCCTTTCTGCGCGTACGCGTTAGTATCGCAACACCGGTCTGTCAAATCCTAATGTACTTACCTTGAATTTACTGGCACAAGTAGAATTGGTTGTGTGTAGTGTATTTTACATGTGGTTTCAAATATATAGAAGTGAAGTGTTTTATAACAGACGGTTTTAAAATAAATGTACTTATATTTTTTACCTGAAACCTTGAGTCAGTGTTTGCTTGAGTCACAGTAATTGTGTTCCTTTGTGTAATCTCTGCTACTGCTCATATACTTTTGAGATAAGCCTGGCCGCTCCGTTACTGCTACCACTTTAACATAGTAGTACAGGCTTGTACCAAAGGTGAACTTGTATTATCACTTGTAGTCTTAATTGTGTGTAGTGGTCCCTAAGGGCACTGCACAGGATTCTGCCTAACACTGCCCACAGCACCCGCAGGTGCGACTACGAAAAAAATTAGCCCCGAAGTGAGGGAGATCCGCTCTCTGACGGTGGCGCCGAAAATAAAAGCGAAGACTCCTGCCCGAGAGACGCAGGCGAAGGAGGCGTTTGGCCTCCCGCCGCCCTTGTAGAGCAGCCCGCTAGCTTGGGACTGATGCACCCCCCTGCCTCCGTCCGACCACCGAAGCCACGGGAGGGCCATGAGACCAGCAGACCTTTCCGGAAAAATCCTACCAGAGAAGCAGGTGCCGTTGGGGTGGAGGGAATGCCTCTCAGAGGTGATTTGCGGAGACACTGAGAGGACGCCCTACATACACAGGGCGTCCTCGTAAAGATTGGTGCCCTCCACAAATAGATTACACAAATAGACTGAACAAAGAGACATGGGAGGAGGAGGTGGTAACGGACTCAAAGCGGGCCCTCGGGGAACACACTCTGGAGCTGAAATTTGCACCTACTAGGCGCATAGACACTTGGCCAGAGGGAGAGCCCACTGCACCACCCCTAAAGGAGCACAATGAAACAGAGCCCACACTGGGGCCCCAGGACATGAGCCTCACCTGCGGACACTATAGGGGGCAGACCCAGGCCTAACTCAATTGATCAGGGACCACCGGCAGAGAGGAGTGCAGGTGGAGGTACCTACAGCGGAGCTGCTGTGACAGGAGGAAGAAGTATGGGGGGAAAGGGAAATGGTGAGAGCACCTGAAAGACTATGTGGCCCAAAACCCAAACCCCACCCGCGGAAGGAGACTGCTTGGGGAAAGACTAAACAGACTCCACAAGGGAGGTCCCACCTGGAGCGGTATCGGAAGGGTGTTTGAAGAAGGGGGAAGAAGATTCGCTTGGATGGCAGTAGGAGGTGAGGGCTCCCAACTCTGTGCCCACCTCACGGTGCCGCGACAGGAGCAACACACATTGGCTGAAAGGTGCCACTCAGGGGGAGTCACAAAGGACGCAGTAACTGGTGTCACCCATCGGGGGCTTGTTGGGGTCACCCAAGTGTGGACCCTTCCGACAAGCAGGAGAAGGTGTATGGAGGCGAGAATAAATTTGGCTGCCTTTGAATATGCACCCGGGCTGAGCAGAGAAGGAGTTACCGCGCAGGTCAACATGTCTACCACCGCTGAGGAATCCACGGCCACAAAAAAGGATGTTGCAGCACTTATGGAGGAAACTGGAAGCATGAGGGCAGACATTAGGAGTAGAGTGGACAGAATCACCCAAAGGATTGACAAAATGGAGGAAAGAGTGGTGGAAGTTGAGCACAATCAATCTTCCCTCGACACCTTAGAGACTCAAATGGACATGCTTATGTCTGAAATGGAGAGACGGGAGGAGGAGGTGAGAATGAAAATGGACGACCTTGAAAACCGCAAAAGGCGGAACAACTTAAGGCTCTTTGGGATTCCGGAGAGAGACAGGGTGACGGAGTCGGACACGAGGAGGACATTGCATGAAGCAACAAAACTGATTTTCGAGGATGACACCATAGATGAAGCAAAAATTGAGAGAATCCACAGAGCAGGTGGGTGGGGCAGTGGGAGGCCCACAATGGTCCTCGCTGAGTTCCACAATTAATCGGAACTGAATATCCTCGAGAAAGCTAAAAAAAGAGGCCTGGTTATGTATGGCACATCCGGAGTTCAATCTTGCAGGATCTATCTCTCTGACTCTCACCAAGAGAAGGATGTGCTCTTCCCTGATGAAATGGCTTAATGAGAAAGGAGTGAGATATAGGTGGGGGTTCCCATCCTCCATCTCCTTTGAGATCGACGGGTATAAATACAAGTCGATGACCGAAGAGGACATTCGGAAATTCACAGGGGAGCTGGTGGAGGAACCCGGTACCTCACAGAACCTGAGAGGAAAGGAGGATGGAGATAGACAGTGGCTTATCAATGGACCCAAAAGAGGACGGATGCCAGGATCCAGAAATTCCAGGAAACTGAATACATCGCCAGCAGCAGACACTTGACCCACAGCTGGAGTACAGCCTCTGAGAAGACACTTGCACTGGGGGGTCCTACCCCAATGTCATATTGAAATAGGTGACCATCCGGATCCCTAAAGGTGGTTCAATACCGCTAATGCTCGAATGGGGCAGTTCTGGAGAGGTAGCAGTCTGCTGAAGTTTTGGAATTAGAAGTAATGGTTTGTTGAGTTGGTTTGGGGGGGTAACTGGGCTGCTCAAGGGTAAGGAGATGTTGAATGGAAGGGTCCCCAGGGGATCGAGTCCTGCTGGTGGTTCGGTCTTAACCTGGTGATGTTAACTGGGTGGAGTTGGGTGCCTTTTGAGGTTCTGGGGAGGATGGTACAGGTCTTCTCAAATCAGCGGTCCTGGGTTGAAGGGAGGTGGTATGACAAGCACTGGCCACCCAGGTTGAGGGACGGACCTCCATGCAGAGTATTAACAGGATAGCTGTAGCGGCAGGGGGGAGCGAAGGGCGCCATATGAGGTTTGGGACTTTGAATGTCAAGGGGCTGAATTCACCCACAAAGATGTCTCTGGTGGCTAGGGAGTTCTGTAGAGCTGAACTTGATGTCTTGTTCCTCCAGGAGACTAGGTATGCTTAAAGAAAGGAAAGGAGGGTTCTGAGGTGTGTGTTAGGTCAGGAATATTGGGGATCAGGGCTTTTGAGGAAAGAGAGTGTGGGAATTCTCATAGGGAAAGCACTGAAAATGGAGGTCTCGAAGGTGTGGGCAGCTTGGAAGGTAGGGCTCTCCTGGTCTCGGGCACCATTAAAAAAGTACAATTTGCCTCTGCAACAATTTATGGCCAGATCCAGGGACAGCTGAGATTCCTGCACAAAACTATCCCGAAAATAATGCTGGAAGCTTAGGGCCACCTTATATTAGGAGGCGACTTTAACATATGGGCTGATGCCCAGTTAGACAGACAGGTACAGAAGGCAGGGACACAGGAACTGCGGAGGAAGGGGTATGGGTAGGTCATTGAAACACTGGAGGTTCATTGGCTGTGGATATTTGGCGGTACCTGCACCCAAACGAAAAGGGGTATTCCTTTTACTCTGCCCCTCATGTTACTCTCACTAGAACTGATTATATGTATCTCTCAAGGGACCTATGGGAGGCAGCACTGGGCTCAGATTTCCTCGATCACCTGGTCCGACCACGAAATGGTAACTGGGGACCTGAATTGGCAGGGTATGGTCCCGAGGATGCCGAAATGGAGGTGTAATGAATCCCTGTGGAAGGATCCAGTGTTCTACTCCGAGTTGGCTAAACAAATAGTGTAGTGGAATACATTAAAACAAATCATACAAGATAGGTCCTGAAGAGAATAGTATGAGAAGCGCGGTAGGTGGCATGGAGAGGGATTCTGATTAGGGAGGAGGCAATGAAAAATAGGGGGCGCACGCTTACTGGCGGAGATCAGTCAGCTCGATAAGCGAGCTTGTAAGACTATTGTGAGGTGGGAGGAAAGGGTTCCTGGAGGTGAGGGGGAAGAGAGTGGAACTGAGATTACTAGAGGAATTGAAAATAATTAGAAAATTGCAATCCCTGAAACAGAAGTTCTATGAAAAGGGAGATAAGGCAGATGCACTGCTGGCAGCTAGGCTGAGGGGACAGCAAGCCGAAAGGTGGGTGGAGGCTATAAAAGGTTTGGAGAAAGGACAGGAATCCACAGCAGACGGGATTCAAGAGGGACTTGCTTCCTTCTATGAAAAGCTATTTGAAACAGAGGTTACCCCAGAGGCGGGAGACATAACAGCATACATATTTAGCGGGCATCCAGTTGCCCAGGTTGTCTCCTGTGGAATCTGAAGCACTAGAGGCCACAATATACGAGGAAGAAATTAAGAGGGCAGTGACGAGATTACTGATAGGAAAGGCCCCGTGGGAGGATGGATTCTTGGCAGGGTTTTACAAGCCTTTCCTTATTCCCCTGCTGTCATTTATGGTAGAACTGTTCAATGACATCCTAGAGACGGGGGAAACCCCGGAATCTTTCTCTCGTGCACTATAACAGTAATACACAAGGAGGGTAGGGACCCCCTAGTATGTGGGTCCTATCGCCCCTTTTACCTTCTGAACCTCAACGCTAAAATATATACCTGGGTATTAGCGGCAAAACTAGAGGGGCACATGACCCAACTGATCCACCCGGATCAGGTGGACTTCATTAAAGGGCGTCATGGTGCTGACACAATGAGGAAAACCTTACACTTGATTTAGGAAATCTCAGGAGATTACTGGGGACCCCTCTCTCCTCTCGGTCGATGGCGAAAAAAAGTGTTTGACAGGGTGGAGTGGGGCTTTCAACAATTGTGAGAAGGCATTCCTGGCAATGGTGTCGGCATTGAAAAATTACTGCCCTTTCATCCAGGGGGAACACATCATAGTGGAGACTTCGCACCAGATGTTTCAATATCTCCAAAGTGACAGAATCCAGGCCGGAAATGTGAGTAATTCCAGAATTACTTCCTGGATTCTGTCAATGCAAGGCTTTCCTGTGGAGGTCAGATATGGCCAAAACAAGAAGAGTCCCCTCGCGCAACGTCTGGCTGACTTGCATGATTGTGCCAGAGAAAACTGTCTCGAGGACGAAAGTCTTAAAACCAAGGACAATATTGAGGCGTACCTGAATTCCCCACACAAAGTCTATGAAGAAGGCAAGTGCCAGGGAATGCCCAAAGCTTATGTGGACAGGTGCTCCTACCATGTTGACAACAGGGAAAAGAAACGGGTGGCCGGCGTAGGGAATGCCTGGGTGAATGATGCCCCGGAACCCTCCGCTGGGTACAAAATCTGTCCCGTAGTAGTTAGGTGGCGGAGTTGATGGCAGTTCATCAGACCATCCTCACTGCTGTCAAACACCAACTCCACAAAGTGGTCATAATCCCTGACTCAGGTTATGTCCGGAATGGGTTTGTGGAGCACTCGGTTAACTGTAAAACTGGAAAACCAGAGGCATGCTGTGTGCTAATAACACTCAAACATGGCAAGCAAATACAAAATATTGATGATCTGGTCACCTCTAATGAGATGATCATCTATTGGAAAAAGATCAAGGGTCATTCCAGAATAGAGGGGCCAGACAAAACTGGGAACAACCTAGCTGATCAGCTGGCCAAAACCGGAGCCATCCAGGGGGATCTCCTCGAGATCGAGTCCCTGTTGGTTGAAATCCAGGTCACTGCTGTCACTAGTTCCCAGACAAATGCTCACAATGAACTCTCAACTGCCCAGTGGAGTAAGAAGACCCCAGATGTTGATTTAATCATGGCACAAAAAGGGGTTCCAATTATTGGGAAATGTTATAAAAACATTGAGGACCCTGAGAACCTTCCTCTGACGGATAACGATTATATTGGGAAAGAGGACCTCAGGGTGTTGATGAAGTGTCCCAAAATGTTCCGAATCCAAGACGGTTTGTTGGTAAGGAGATCCATCTCTGGGTGTGACCAGTGGGTGGTACCTACTTCATTCTGAAGCCTGATGCTAAGTCACGCCCATGACGCAGCCACAGCTGGTCATCGGGGGTTTCACTCTACTCTAGAAATCTTGCGGGAGGTTGCATACTGGCCACACATGGGGCAGGACCTCGACCAATACTTGAAGGGGTGTCTTGTGTGTGCACAATTTCAGCCAACCTCACTCACACACCGAGCTCCCCTCCAGAAGAGGGGAATGACACTGCCTCGGTCAGATTTACAAGTAGATTTCATCGTGCCCGTGATTCACTCCTCTAGGGGGAACAAGTACATCTTAACAGTAACATGCTTGTTTACCAAATGGGTACAATGTCTCCTGGCCACATATTGCAAGGCAGAAACAGCAGCTGCTCTGATGATCAACCACATCTTCTCGCGTTTGGGCCTACCCCAAAGGATTGAGTAAGACCGAGGTAGTCACTTCACCAGCGAAGTGATGACAAAGATGTGGGAGATACTTGGGGTAAAAAGGAAACTTCACATTGCCTACCGCTTGTCCTCTAGTGGGGGCGGGGGGAGTTAAGAGGTACAACAAAACAATTGTGAGCATTCAAAAAAATGTGTGACAGATTCTGGGCCAAGTTGGGACATCCGATTACCGCTTGTCCTGATGGCCATCAGATCTACCCCATCTTCTGCAACCAAGATGTCTCCATTTGAGGTAATGACTGGACGAAGGATGGTGCAACCTCAGCATCTGCTCTACAGAACACAAGAGCAGACTCTGATAAACGCCTTCACAACACATGAGTGTGTTGAGAATCTAAGAATACACCTTCAACATGCTTTTGCATACGCTCAGGGGAATCTGGAAAAATCAACGGGGGGATGAAGACTCAATATGACTTAAAAACAACCAAAAAGGAATACCAAGTAGGCAACAGGGTCTACTTGTACAATTTCCAAAGGAACCAGACCAAGGAGCGGAAATTTCTCCCTAGCTGGCGCGGTCCTTTTGAAATTGTAGATAACATTTCACCTGTCGCCTACAGAATTTGCATCCCCAAATGAGAGTTGGCAGAAGAGAAATGGGTCCATATTAATCAGTTAAAGAGTTGTCACCCCAGACACACTTTGCAGTTGATTGAGGAGCCAAGACAAAGTCAAATAGAGGAGACATCTGGAGAATGAGAACAAGAAAAAGAAGAACCAGAAGGGAACAGGTAAGTTTATAGGTATATTTATCTAACAGGGAGTACTCCTCTTCATTGTCAGTGCAAAAGGATATTACGAAAAGCCCTACTAAAAAAAATAATGATCAATAGTTTGTCTTGTAAGAGATTATTTGTTGTTATTGTCTGAGTACTGTGAGGATTGCAATGCATGTGTGTCCCGCTGCTGTTAATCTTCCCGGGAAGGCAGTCAGTGGGAAAATGTTGTAACCGGTTCTTATTAATTCACTAGATTCGTACTGATTTTGCTCCTTCATAGACCAAGGAGGACTTCCCCGGGGACTTGGAAAGGAAAGACTGAAGGAAAATCTGGGGGTGTCACTCCACACCACAAAGAAAGACCGAAGGAAAATCTGTGGGTATTGCTCCACACTCCAACGAAAGACAACGGGAGGATTGTGGTGTACCGCTCCCTGATGGAAGAATGACTCCACCTGATGAACCTGACTTTGCCCTATTCGCCCTCAACAAGAAGTCTCGGGAGAGTCGGGCGGAGGGGGGAATTTGTGTACCCACTCAGCAGAATTCTGCTCCATCACCAATCTGCATTTCAGCAGTTACCAGCAAAATGCCTGCGCTGGCACGGTTGAGCACTATCGCCTTGCCTTAAAAACTGTTTTCTGCAGCTACAAAACGATGGCTGCACTGTCTTGCCAAGCACCTATTGGGCAAGATGGAACAGGGAACATACCAAGAAAGGCTGCCTGTGTGTTTTCTTATGTGCACCAAAGAAGAGAATTGAAAAGCAGTGCTGCTTTGTTGCTAGCTCAAAATTTCTGATGAAAAAGGAAATATTTGGCAATTAAAATGATGGCGCCCTGATGCTCTTTTTCATCTGTTCAGCATTACACAGTTCTGATCCAGTGAGACCCAGCTATGCCCACTCATATTCAGATCAGATTGTGGTCCAGCAAAAGAAAGCATTTCTCACTGAATGACAGGCTGTTTCAGGCAAGATCTGGGAAATCACCAGAAACTTTACACTCAGCCGTATGGAAAAACGGTTGACTTTTATGCTACAAAATGCCAAAAATAAACTCTTCAAAAGAAACCCTAGCTCTCTGGGCATACTTCAATGTCAGTGGACCTTTGACTTGAACCGATTGCTGTGTATGAGAAAATGACTAGGGCTGCAAACAATGTTAGGAATCCAGATGGAAGAGAAAACCGAATTTGAAAGGGACATCCCAGCAGAATTCACCACGTGTTAAAATGTGCTTTTGCAAACAAGAAAAATATCTGTTTTAAAAGTGTAATGTTGAATAAGGCCCTATCCTTGCCTAGAAATGTAAGGGGTGTTTGGTTAAAATCTAATATAATGTTTTATTCCAACAGCCTTGCTTTTTGGGCTCAGGAAAACTAAATAAATAAATAAATGCATTGGCTGTACTGGAGAACCAGCTAAACAGATTTTCCTGCTTGGCTTCAAAGAACATTTGTGTGCTGGCAACAGGAGTGGCCTTCCCCCAAAAGGAGACACCCCTCTGGAAACTTTGAATGGACCAAGATCACACGCTTGTAAGACTTTGTGTCTGGGCTTGAGCTTGACACAATAGAGTTCCAGGACACCTATGTGTTTGGAAGTGACACCTCCCATCCACTTAAACTGAGAAGCTCCAAAGACATACTCCATGGCAACCCTGAGCGAAATTGACATTTGGTGGTAGCCTGGGAAGAAATGGCCCTATGTGGAGGACAAAGGCCAGCCCATCTGACTCAAAAGACTATTTTAATGAATAAACTTTAAAGACTGTTATTTTTACAACCGGAAAACGCAGTAATGTAAAGGTTTCACAGTTCAAATGTAATTTTTGTGGCTTTAAAACAAGATATTGGGGGCGTGGCTTGGAGCTGCCGCGAGTGGCATGTCTCCTTAGGATCTCCTGCCAGCTGCTGTGCACCGGACGATATATCGCCGGCCCATCACCCTGTTTCAGTCCGAGATTTGTTGAGGCGACGTCGGAATGCCTGGGGCGAGTATCCCCAGGAGAAATCCACTCCAGAAGGGTGTTTTTAGCAACATCAAGGCATCGCACGCTGGGGGCTTGTGTCACTCAGAAGGGAAAATGGCAGTGCGACAAGGACAATAACCTGATCGCCCGACGCAGTTGCTTGATGCAGCCAGCATCAGCTCCCTGCTATCAGAGCTGGGATCAGTGATGAAGAAGCAAGCTTTGACCCGGGTGCCCGCTCCTGCTCCCGCCCTGTGGGACCCCCGCTCCTGAGGAGGATTTCCGCATCCCCCATCCGCCACACAGAGCTGCGCACCGATGGAGGGCCCTCAACGTCTGCCCCCAGCTTCTCCGGACCTATAAAATCCCAGGGTAAAGGAGGCCCCCTTTCAGAAACTAGAGTAACCATCACAGAAATGGGGCATCCGGGGAACATTAGGCCCATTAACACCCATCTGAACAACCCTGGGTTCTCCCCGGGTGCCTCGCTGCGGGGCTTTGAACCATGGAAGGTAGGGGGTTTACAAAAAGTCACAAACTTTCTGGAAGGCTGTTCGCCCATAACATTCGAGAGATGCAAGGAAAAGTTTTGTGGTGGGAGAGGCAGAGAGGTTCCACTATGCCCAACTCCGGCACTGGCTGTCGCACAAAGAGATCAGAGAAAAGGGGTCCAGGTATTTAACAGTGTTGGAACTCTCACTTCTGTCCCCACCCTCCAAAGGAAGACTCTCGACGCTACATTGCCTCCTGAACAGAACTGACCCTTCTAAAAAAAAGAAAAATACATGCTGGACTGGGAGAGAGACCTGGGCCGAGAGTTGGATGCAGGGGAATGGGGGAAAATCTGGGCCAGACTCCATAAAAGCATGCAATGTATTTAGAACAGAGAATGTGGCTATAAGCTTTGCTACAGATACTACATCACCCCAGAACAATTACACAAAGCCAAGCCTGAAATCCCAGTGAACTGCTGGCAACGGTGCAGAGAATAGGGTACACTGTTCCATATGGTATGGCCCCGCCCAAGGGTCGAAAAATACTGGAGGGAGGTAGTGGGTCACATCAATGAACTCACTGGGGTCACCATCCCCTGGGTCCCCAGAATAATTCTCCTGGGAGAAAAAGGGAGGGGGATTCCCGCTCTCCGGACATATCCCACGCCTATGCACCCACCTTCTCCTAGCGGCAAAAGTACCTCTAGCACGGCTCTGGCAAAGGCAGAGGGCCCATCGACTCCGTTATGGTGGTCGAAATGCTGGGAGATTGTCACTGCAGAGAAGGTCACAGCAATCCGCACGGGCCGCCTGAACAATTTTCTAAACATGTGAGCCCCCTTCGCGTTGGGCCCCTCCTGACTTCGACATCATGAATAAAAAGAAGATGGTTTCTTGTGACCTAAAATTGTTTGATTGAGACATTTTCTTTCAAGAATATTCTGTTTCTGAAAATATAGATAATTACATTTAAGGCATGTTTTGAACATTACTAATTATTGGTCTGGTTTTCCAGACAAAAGATAGTGTGCAGGGGACGTGAGTTCCCGACTATGGAACTTATTTGTATTGTCTCCATATCACGCAACCTAGGTGTCAAGGTTGCATCCTTCTCCCCTGCACCTTAAAGTACATCTTCAGTTACATCTAGTTTCTTCTCCACATCTATTATTCCTAATACATATTTGACTGAGGGTGTGCTTGTGGTGTCTATAATTCTTCTCACGTTTATAGCTACTCAGTTACCCAGTTATCCCTCTGCCTCTGTTTGGCACACTGAGGGGGGAGGCAGTCTATCTGGACATATTGACAGAGTGGAACTGAACAGAAATTGGATCTCTGCTCGAGTGCGCCGAGTCAGTTGTGTGTTTCTATGTTTCTAGCACTGGCACTGTAACTGTCACATAGCTAAAGCTGCTTGGGTTAAATTTGTTCTGAAACCAAGCCAGCTGAGTCAAACAGAGCTCCTGAAGGACATACCATCTGTAATCGCTCCATAATCCAGAGACGCAACGCTGTATTGCTACATATATGTTGAATAGTGTTCATTACCATGGGAAATCGAAACACACATAACTTTGCCATTCAGATCACAACCATAAAACGCCCTATAAAGTATAAGTAGGCCCGCGCAACACATAATTCATAAAAGTGGTGGTTGAAGCCCAGATTGATTCCATGGAAACTAACACCTGCATGCTCATGTTGAACTCCCGCAGGCTATCCCTAACACCAAAACAGAGATTGATGTCTCTAGGCCTGGAAATAATACAATTCTCCCTGAGCAAGGCACACTGGACAAGGGCATTACAATAATACAATGCTAATTGAAACCCCCACTCCACACAAGGAATCACATGTAAAATGCCCGAGCTCTGACAGAAAAGCAAAACCAGGAAAATCCATGACGTCAACTAAGTTCTTGGCTCAGACCAGGAGCAAACCTAAGGGTGCCAGCAGAAGTTCTAGAGGACAGTCAAAAACAGACAAAGAGCCTCATTACAAGTTGGGAGGTGTGGCTAAAATCGGTGGTAATGCGGTGGGAGTTACTGCACTGCCCAACTATGGTTTTGGTAGTGGGTTGGAGAAACACTTCCAATAAAATGCTGGAGGGTATTCCTCCACCTTACCGTCAACAAACAGCCATTTCAGTGGAATTACCGCCAGCAGAATTACCACCAATGGTAATTTGGCCTAAATCCACATAGATTCCTAGGGACTCCATGCATGGGGACTAACTACCATATTGTGAAGAAAGAAATTCTTCTGGAGACGCGCCAAATTTGGTATTTAGAAACAATATTTAATCCACACAGTCATGCGTCTGTCTGTGTTGTTTCATACATTCAGCAGTACTGTATTCAGAATTGTTACAGCGTCACAATTCAAACAAATTGCCCCCTTCTGATGACACGTGTTTCGGCCTGCTAGGCCTTTCTCAAATCAGGGCATATGCATCCTCTTTATAATTAAACGTCCACAAAACCCTGAGGTATCTAGGCGCATTATGCTTACGAGATTGGTTACAGTGCTTTTTGGTTACAGAAAGGAAGCGCAGGAAGTGGTTATATCATAGGAAAGTTTACAGAGGTGATTACAACATGCCCAAAGTGCAAAGAGAACACACAAGTGAGCACATTCACAGAGCCTAACCCCATATTGCAGGGCGGCTGACACAGAAATGCAAAAGTCAATTAGGTAGGCACTTACATGAAGCCTAACTCCATGTTGCAAGGCAGCTGACACAGAAATGCAAAAGTCATTTAGGTAGGCACTTACATGGAGCATAACCCCAAGTTGCAGGGTGGCTGACACAGACATGCAAAAGTCAATTAGGTAGGCACTTAGATGGAGCCTGACCTCATGTCACAAGGCGGCTGATACAGAGATGCAAAAGTCAGTTAAATAGGAACTTAGATGGAGCCTGACCCCATGTTGCAAGGCGGCTGATACAGAGAAGTGGAGGGCAAGGTGTAATGGCGTAGTCAGTCATACAGCAACTCTCTCTGGTGCGACCTGGTAGCAGACAGGGATCAGACGGTTACCAGACATTTCGTCGAAAAAAAGGTCGACAGGACAAATGGTCGACACCATTTGGTCAAAAACCAAATGGTCGATTTTTTATTTTATTTAGTATTTTCACTTTTTTTTGGGGGGGGGTCCCCCCATACCCCTTTTTTTCTAAAAAAAACCCTTTTTTCCCTAAATGAAAACCTAAAAAATATATATATAAATTAAAAAAAATTCGACCATTTGGTTTTCGACCAAATGGTGTCGACCATTTGTCCTGTCGACCTTTTTTTTCGACGAAATGTCCAGACACCGGATCAGACATGGGCCAGAAGTGGGCCTTGAGAGGGGGGCCGTCAAAGCCTTCCGGCTCTCCCATAGGCAGAGATGACTAGAGCCCCATCCAATCAGGGGCAACAGCAAGAACAAAGCCACCAGGCACTCCCGCGCATGTGGTGCGAGCAGCCATCATGGAATGGCTAGGCATCAATAGTAAGAGAAGCAATGCGAGTGCAAAAACAAAGCAGGAGGCAATATGCACCAAATAAAGCATATTGTCAAAGGTGGAGCGGATTCTCCGCAGCTCGAGGCACATTGTGAAGTTCGGATGGTAATTCATCTAAAAAACTTGCGCTCGATCCCGCTGTAACGCTCACCTGATTCCCGCAGAGGCGCCGGTCTTGATTGGCTGAATGCCGTATCTTCAAAGGTGATGTGTAACACACGGTTGGCTCTTTGGGCTGGACCTCTGTGCACTGTATGTCTGACTGGAAGAGTAAGATGTCTGCAGATAGAAAATATGGGATTAATGAACTGGGGTTATTGGGTGCCTCTCTCCTCTTCCCTTTCCCTTCTCCTGTAGAACCACAAAGGTTAACGCCCTCACCTTAGGTAAGTGAACGCCGAGCTCTCCATCTGCCTCGGGGCACGGTGCCGTAACCAGTTTCTTCACTGGATAAGGGTGCTGGCCTCTTGACCTCAGAGGACTGCTGTCCGTCGTTAACTGCACGAACGGTAAGTTCTGGGCACTTCAAATGTCTTAAAAGTCTTTTGTAATGATATCTCTTGTTTTGCAGGGTTCCGGCGATGGCGGATGGCGGGCTGATGAGAGTTGAGGATCGAACCCGCGTGAGGAATAGAAGCGCCTGGAAGCACGTAAGTAAGCGCTTGTTGCCGGCTTCACGATGCGCACTAACTGTCCCTTTTATCTTGCAGGAACAAGTTCGGAGCTTTAGAGAAGCTGAAGGGTGCTGGAATACCCACTGGATTCGGCGTGGGAAGGAGTAATGGCACGTGAGTAATAAAGTTGCCCAATGTCTTTAAACACACCTTCTTTTGTCTTTCAGATGCGGGATGCAGCGCCGAAGGCCTCCGGAGCGTGCGAAGAGCTGGTAAGCTTTTGTCTTTCAGATGCCGGAATGCAGTGCGAAGACCTCCGGAGCATGCGAAGAGTAGGTAAGCTTTTGTCTTTCAGATGCCGGAATGCAGCGCGAGACGTTGGTGACAGCCGATGGACCAGGTAAGAGATGCGCTGCCACTGAAGACCGTAGTGCTAACCTGTTCTTTCTTTGTCTTTACAGGTGCTGCTGAAGACTGGATTCCAGGATGGTAAGCCTTTGTTCCCTTAGGCCCAGGATCAGAAGCAGAAGACACGATGAGCGTTCTGCTGCAGAGGATGCAGAATAACGCAAAGCAAGATTCATCCATCGGGTGTGGTTTAAATAGCCTCCTGTAGTGCTTAGGTGTCTCCTTCCACAGCCACGCCTAGGTAAGAAAAGAGTTCCTGCTTTCCAGAAGAGTTCCAGTGTTCTGAACCTAGGGAGTGGCTCCTGCCCCACCCAACAGGAAAAGTAGTCCCAAACAGAAGAGGATCAGGGGCTCAACTGGCAGGTAAGTAAGCAGCATGGTCTGCTGCAGGTAAGTCCACCCAAGCATTATGAGCCCGGCGCTTCCAGCGCTGGGACTGGGCATCTTTATGAGCCTGGTGCCACTGGCGCCAGGACAGGGTCCAAAAGGTCCCAATTGGGACTGGCTGGCACTCGGAACCGGGGTTATGGGTCTGCTTCCAAGGGAGTTGGGCAAGTCCTGATCTTTTGGAAGCAGAGATCATGACAGCACCCCCCCTCAAGGCCCCTCCCAAACCGAGCTTCTCCGGGGGTTTGGGCTTGTTAGGAAATGTTCGATGAAATCTTTTGATTAGACGAGGCGCGTGGACATATTCTGCAGGTTCCCAGGATCTTTCTTGGGGACCGTAGCCTTTCCAGTCAATCAGGTAAAATAGTTTAGATTTGGAGATCTTGGAATCCAGGATGCTTTTGACTTCAAACTCGAGTTCTCCATCAACTAGAATAGGTTTTGGAGATTTAGTTAGTCGGGTTTGAGGTTGCACGGGTTTTAATAGAGAGACGTGGAAGACCGGATGTATCTTCATGTGAGGGGGCAAGTCCAACTTGACCGCTACTGGATTTACTATGGTAGTGATGGAATAGGGACCAAGGTATCTTGGGTTGAATGTGCGTGGTCCTTTTAGAGGTAGATATTTGGTGGATAACCAGACTTGATCTCCTACTTGATATTGGGGGGCTTCCTTCCGATGTTGGTCTGCTCCTTTCTTGTATTGTTCTTTAGCCCTTTGAAGGTGAGAGACGGCTTCCTTAAAGGCTTGGGTGATTGTAGAATGCAGGTGGTCTACTGCTGGTGTTCCAAGATCTTGGAGTGGATCCAACTCCGAGGTTCGAGGGTGACTACCGTATAAAAGAAAAAACGGGGTCTTCCCAGTTCCCGAGTGGACAGAGTTATTGTAGGCATATTCGGCTATCCAAAGGATATCTTTCCAAGTTTTTTCAGTTTGTTGTAGCATGCAGCGCAAATACTGTTCCAGAGTTTGATTGGTCCTCTCGGTTTGTCCGTCGGTTTGAGGGTGGTGGCTGGTCGAAGGTCTCACATCAATTTGAGCCGACCGACAACAACTTCGCCAAAAATGAGAAATAAATTGACTACCTCGATCCGAAATTAGAACTGAAGGAAAACCGTGCAGTCGGACGATGTTTTCGAGAAATTCTCGGGCCAGAGTTGCTGCTGTTGGTAAGCCTTTGAGTGGAATGAAATGCGCCATCTTGGAGAATAGGTCCACGATTACTAGGATCGTATTGTATCCGGAGCATGGAGGTAGATCGGTGATGAAGTCCATAGAAAGCATATGCCAAGGGCGAGGTGGGATGTCAATAGGGCGTAAGAGGCAGGCTGGTTTTTCGTTTTGACTCTTGTTTTGGGCGCATACTCCACAGGACATTATGAAGTCTCTGATATCTTTTTTCCAAGAGGGCCACCAGAAGTAGCGCTTGATCTTTTCCGCGGTTTTGGCCATACCGGGATGTCCTTCCATTAAAGAATCGTGATAACAGGAGATTACCCTTTTCTGTAAATCTGTGCTGGGCAGGTATAACCGTTCTTGGAAATATAATAGGTTGTCCTTCACCGTAAAGTCCTTTCCCTGCAGATGCCAATTCTGTATGTCTGCTGGAGTTACCAGTAGCCTGGTTTATCCTTAACTTCCTCTATGGATTGTGTGGCGATTACACCCAGAATTCTTTGTTCGGGAATGATAGGTACAGGTTTAGGATTGATCAAATGTTCTTCCACTCCCATCCGAGAAAGGGCATCAGCTTTACCGTTTTTTGTACCAGGTCGATAGGTAATTATGAAGTCAAACTCGGCAAAGAATAGTGCCCAACGGAGTTGCCTAGAGGATTGAGCTTTTGCGGTTTTCAAATATTGCAGGTTTCGGTGATCTGTAATCACAGTAACGGTGTGTCGGGCCCCCAGAAGATAATGCCGCCAAGCCTTAAAGGCGGACTTGATAGCTAGAAGTTCCTTATCAGTAATAGTGTAATTGATCTCAGGAGGCGAGATTTTGCGGGACCAAAATGCCACGGGATGCAACTGATTGGTTACTGGGTCCTTTTGTGATAGAACTGCCCCCATGGCAAGGCTCGAAGCATCAGTTTCAACGATGTAGGGGAGTTCTGGGCGAGGATGTTTTAAGATCGGTGCAGAGATAAATCTAGTCTTCAAATTCTGGAAAGCTTGTTCCGCCTCGGTAGACCATTCAAAACGTTTGTTTTTCTTTAACAAGGCGGTGATGGGCTGGACTATTCGAGAGAATTCGGGGATAAACCTGCGGTAAAAGTTAGCAAAGCCTAACATGCTTTGAACACCTTTTACGGAGGATGGCGATGGCCATTTGAGAATTGCATCGACCTTCTTTGAATCCATACGCACTCCGCTAGGTGATAATATGAATCCCAAGAATTCAACTTCAGTCACGTTGAAAACACATTTTTCCAACTTAGCGAAAAGTTTGTGTTGACGCAATCTCTCGAGGACCATTTTCACGTGTTTCCGATGTTCAGTTTCCGATGAAGAATAAACGAGGATGTCGTCAATGTAAACAACAACACACACATCTATAAGCTCTCTGAGGACATCGTTCATAAAATATTGAAAGGCGGCCGGGGCATTGCAAAGTCCGAAGGGCATGACCTGATATTCAAATAGCCCATACTTGGTGCGGAAGGCCGGCTTCCATTCATCGCCCTCTTTTACTCGTACCAAGTGGTAGGCTCCTCTAAGATCCAGCTTTGTATATATGCATGCTTTTCTGACTTGGTCCAGGAGTTCAGGGATCAAAGGTAGCGGATATCTATTCTTAACGGTGATCTGGTTCAGGGCGCGATAATCTATACAAGTTCTAAGGTCCCCTTCTTTTTTTGGAACGAAGAACAGAGCTGAGGAAGCAGGGGACTTGGAAGGACGAATAAACCCATTCGCTAGGTATTGATCCAGGTATTGTCGGAGGTGAAGATTCTCAGGCTCGGTGAGGGCATAAATTCTACTACAAGGAGGAGTAGATCCAGGTATCAGGTCTATCTGGCAGTCATAAGACCTATGAGGAGGTAGAGTGTTAGCCTGATCCTTCCAGAAAACATCTTGGAATTCTAGGTATTCGGGAGGTAACTGGGGAGCCTCCGAAGAAATTGCTGGCAGTGCAACACCAGGTCGAGGGTGACAAGTAGAGACACATTCTGGAAACTGAACCGTTCTTGCTCGCCAATCGATCTGAGGATTGTGCTTCTCTAACCAAGGAATTCCTAGAATAATCTGGAACTGAGGGGCCTTGATCACATCGAACACGATCTTCTCATGGTGTCCATCTTGACTTACTAGCGTCACTTCTTGGGTGGTATGCGTTACTGGTCCGGAGGCTATCTCCGTACCATCCACCGTAGTAATGACGTCCTTTACAGCCTTTGGACAAAGAGTCAGATTCATCCTCAAAACCATTTCCTGATCCACATAATTGCCGATGGCACCGCTGTCGACGTAAGCTTCAATCGCATGTAATCGATCCGGATGTTCAGGGCTAATGAGGACCATAGGTATCACGAAATGCGAGGTCACGGAACTGGTTTTAACGCTCGGCAAGAGGACCTCTATTCTTGTCGGGCGAGGTTGTTTCCCTGCTCAGAGTTTGTGACCCTGGTAACTGCAGCTCCTACTGCCTTCTTGGCTGGTTTCACCGGACAGTCTCGAAGAAAGTGCCCCGAGTTTCCGCAATAGAGGCATAATTGCAGCTGTTTTCTCCTTTCCCGCTCCTTTTGTGTTAGTGGTCCTTTCAGGCCCCCTATTTGCATGGGTTCCCCAGAGTCTACTCCTTTGGTAGGAGTTGGTGGTTTGGAAAATACTCGAGCATCAAACTTGGAACGATCGGCCTTCCTGTTCTGCAGTCTGTGGTCTATTTGAACGACTAAGTCAATATAGTCCGAACAGTCTTGCGGGGGATTCACTACTTGGGCTAACACATCTTTGAGCTCTCCACGTAGACCTCTATAAAACAGCGTAATCCTTTTGTCCTCAGGCCATCGAGTTTCCACTATCAGTCTGTTGAAAGACGCAATATAAGCCAAAAGGTCTTGATTACCCTGTCGCAATGAAAGGAGCTCATTGTCCAAGGCCTGCCCCTGTGAATGTCTTGCAAACAGTTTTTCCATACTGAGCTGAAAAGCTTGAAAATCATGGAGAACCGGATCATCTTGATTAACTAGAGGGATCGACCAGTCTGCCGCATTGCCACTAAGGTACGAAAGCACGAAAGCTACCTTAGCTTGATCAGTTGGAAAGGCTGCTGGCCGGCATAAGAAGTGCAACCGGCACTGATTAATAAATACTGCAAACCTCTTTGGGTCACCAGAAAATCGTTCGGGCGGAGCCAGAGGTACATTCCCTGGTAGGTTGATCTGTACTGGGTTCGTAGAGGATGTTGAAGGAAGATTTGCCCCTGATGCGGGTAACGGAGTTTGTCCGGCTTGTGACTGTAGCAATTGTCTAGCGAGATCGTCTGTTCGCTCCTTGGAAATAATCAGTTCCCTTCTTACAGCATTCGTTTCTTGACGGGCTGCATGCACTTCTGCTCTTAGATCCCCAAGTAACTGGGCTAGCTGGTCGGTATCCGAGGTTTCCATAGCGCCTGGGTGGGAGTTTTGCGGTAGGCTTTGCGTTCTGTAACGCTCACCTGATTCCCGCAGAGGCGCCGGTCTTGACTGGCTGAATGCCGTATCTTCAAAGGTGATGTGTAACACACGGTTGGCTCTTTGGGCTGGACCTCTGTGCACTGTATGTCTGACTCGAAGAGTAAGATGTCTGCAGATAGAAAATATGGGATTAATGAACTGGGGTTATTGGGTGCCTCTCTCCTCTTCCCTTTCTCTTCTCCTGTAGAACCCCAAAGGTTAACGCCCTCACCTTAGGTAAGTGAACGCCGAGCTCTCCATCTGCCTCGGGGCAGGGTGCCGTAACCAGTTTCTTCACTGGATAAGGGTGCAGGCCTCTTGACCTCAGAGGACTGCTGTCCGTCGTTAACTGCACGAACGGTAAGTTCTGGGCACTTCAAATGTCTTAAAAGTCTTTTGTAATGATATCTCTTGTTTTGCAGGGTTCCGGCGATGGCGGATGGCGGGCTGATGAGAGTTGAGGATCGAACCTGCGTGAGGAATAGAAGCGCCTGGAAGCACGTAAGTAAGCGCTTGTTGCCGGCTTCACGATGCGCACTAACTGTCCCTTTTATCTTGCAGGTACAAGTTCGGAGCTTTAGAGAAGCTGAAGGGTGCTGGAATACCCACTGGATTCGGTGTGGGAAGGAGTAATGGCACGTGAGTAATAAAGTTGCCCAATGTCTTTAAAGGCACCTTCTTTTGTCTTTCAGATGCGGGATGCAGCGCCGAAGGCCTCCGGAGCGTGCGAAGAGCTGGTAAGCTTTTGTCTTTCAGATGCCGGAATGCAGTGCGAAGACCTCCGGAGCATGCGAAGAGTAGGTAAGCTTTTGTCTTTCAGATGCCGGAATGCAGCGCGAGACGTTGGTGACAGCCGATGGACCAGGTAAGAGATGCGCTGCCACTGAAGACCGTAGTGCTAACCTGTTCTTTCTTTTTCTTTACAGGTGCTGCTGAAGACTGGATTCCAGGATGGTAAGCCTTTGTTCCCTTAGGCCCAGGATCAGAAGCAGAAGACACGATGAGCGTTCTGCTGCAGAGGATGCAGAATAACGCAACGCAAGATTCATCCATCGGGTGTGGTTTAAATAGCCTCCTGTAGTGCTTAGGTGTCTCCTTCCACAGCCACGCCTAGGTAAGAAAAGAGTTCCTGCTTTCCAGAAGAGTTCCAGTGTTCTGAACCTAGGGAGTGGCTCCTGCCCCACCCAACAGGAAAAGTAGTCCCAAACAGAAGAGGATCAGGGGCTCAACTGGCAGGTAAGTAAGCAGCATGGTCTGCTGCAGGTAAGTCCACCCAAGCATTATGAGCCCGGCGCTTCCAGCGCTGGGACTGGGCATCTTTATGAGCCTGGTGCCACTGGCGCCAGGACAGGGTCCAAAAGGTCCCAATTGGGACTGGCTGGCACTCGGAACCGGGGTTATGGGTCTGCTTCCAAGGGAGTTGGGCAAGTCCTGATCTTTTGGAAGCAGAGATCATGACACCCGCTTTCCTGGAAGTAAGCCCCCAGGTTTTACCTTCGTTCCAAATAGTGAGTAGGACATCCTCGAGTCTCCCGATGGAAGGGGGAGAGGGGCAGGGCTACCAGCACCCTGCTAGTTCAGATAAATTATGCAGGCAGACAACATTTTGTTCCCACTATTACCTATGGCTTATAGACATTAGACATGTGCTGTTTTCATTGGCTTAAGTCAATAATACAGTGATTTTGGAAAACAGTTTTGGGTTTGGAAAGATCTATCTTTATACAATTGATTCACCTGGAATTTGGCTAATCTCAATAGAAGCAGTGGTATGGAAAAATAAGGGCATACTGTACATTAAGGCTATAAAAAAAACAAATAGTGTACTACTGAATGAAATGGGGAAAACAAATGGGAAAACTAACAAAGGGAAAGAGCTTGACTGGGTGGGCAAAGTCAGTAACGGAACTATTTCGTTCCCTTCCCCCCACCACTTCAGCCACTTCCGTGTTCCCTCTCCCTCCCGCCTCCCAGCCTGCCCCCTCCCCGCCCTGATTGGTTGCCTGACGGCTGTTGGGTGTGCCATATGGTCTCTGCTCTCCCCGCTCACCTCATTGCCGGCAGAGCGGAGATAGCAGCGGACCGTTGTCCTTCCTGCCTTTCACCTTGCAGGTGGAGGACTCACCTGCCTCTTGGCCTTTTCAGGTGATTTTGATTTTGTTTTGTAAATTGTGTACCTTGCGCTCGGAGCGCGTTGCCCTCCCTCCCCCCACCCCCTCAGCCACTTCCGTGTTCCCTCTCCCTCCCGCCTCCCAGCCTGCCCCCTCCCCGCCCTGATTGGTTGCCTGGCGCTCTTAGCTGACCGTCCCTGGGCAGCCCTCTGCCCGGCAGCCCATTTTGGCTAAGGGCCCGTAGGCAAAGGGCGGCTCCCTGACTGGCGGCTCCTGGTAGTGTCTGCAGGTGTCCGCAGGGGACGCCTGTTGCCACTTGTCACCCTTGTTCAACGGTCGGGATCCCCCTGCCCACTGTGTCCACCTGGTTGACCCACTAACCTTGCTGTGATCTCACTTGTTACAATTATGCACCGGCACCGCATTTTTTAAATTGCTTTGTGAAACCTAGGCCTTTCTCCCTCTATTCAGGATTCTCAAATTTAGGTGGGATTCGACCTGTTATAATAGGCACTGTCACCGTATTTAAAATGTGCTTTTGAGGTGGCTTGGAGCGCCATCGATGTGGTCGCTCCCTTGAGGCCGCCCGTGGGATGTCCGCCGCTGCCGCCAAATTCAAGCGGTTCTGATCGAGTATCCAAGTCGCCAATGCCATCTACGGCGATCGGAACCGATGAGGCACAACCTGGCTTACAATGACCTCCGAACGCTGGAGCGTTCTCCTAGAACTTAGCGACCGAACCGCTCCCCCGTCGCCATTCGAAGAAACCAAGATGGCGGCCGCGCCGGAACTCAACAACATACTGCGAACCTGATGGCGACGGGCTTCAGGGGGACCGAAGAGGAGCAGCAGACGGACCCGCCAACACGGATCCAGCCAGATCGTGCCGGGTTTGCCCGGTGAATATGTGAGAACTTCATCGGGGGCTGCACTCAGCCAGGTCGACAGGGGAAACACGGAGGGCACGAGATAAGCCTCGAGAGCCACCCAGAGAAGCCCGACCTCGCACACCCTCCCTTCACGTACCACTCAGTGCTTCCTGGGGCGCCCCGGCCCACCCATCCAGCTAGCGACCCAGTCTACTGCGGAATCACAGCTGCTCCGACGTCTCACTCGCACTCCCAGGCTTGAACTCTCATAGGCGGCTGGCACACAGCTTTGGCCTCGCCGCAACCCTTCCAGCCAAGAACGCCAAACACGATCATCATGTCTAGGCAAACGAAGGTTGGCAAGGTCGCAGATATCTCCACCATGCTCACTACGCTAGACAAAAGCAAGAAGCAAGAGCCTCCCAAACTCACTCCACAGAAACAACAAGAGGACGGGGGAGCCCTTGCTACCAAAGGGGACCTGATAGCCTTCATGGCGGACATCAAGTCGGAGTTCCGCTCATGCCTATCAGAACTCACCACCAAAATCGAACAGACGGACCAACGGGTTACGGAGGCCGAACAGAGGCTCGGAGAAATCGAAGACCACTTGCGGGACCACGCCACCACTCTAGGGGAAATGCGAAGAGCCATTGACTCCCTGCATCAGAAATGCGAGATCCTAGAGTTTAAACATAAGGACCTTGAAAATAGGGCGCGCCGCAATAATCTCCGCATTCGGGGGGGCCCAACCTCCGTCCCCGACAACAAGCTAGCGGACTACGTGAGACGCTTCTTTGAGGCCCTCCTCCCAGACCTGGATAAATCTCAGCTCTTGCTAGATCGCACCCACAGACTTCGCCCGCGTCGTGGGGCTGTCTCTGACCGCCCCCCAGATGTCATTACGAGGGTCCACTTCTTTACAACCAAGGAAGCGATTTCGGCGATCAGCCGCCAAGGGGAGGAAATTACATTTCAGAGCACGCCACTCCCAATATATCAGGACCTCTCACCACTCACCCTCCAGAAAAGAAGAGCACTCCGACCCCTGGCACTGTTCCTTCAGGAGCAGCAAGTCCGCTACAGATGGCTGTTTCCAGCGGCTCTACAATTCACATACAAAGGCACCCTACGCCGGATCAGTCACTTGGAGGATGCGGAGAGGATCATGCATCCATCTTCGCCCCAGGAACTCTCCACACCAACCCCGGAGGGAGCTGAGGACTCCGGGCCGCTTTCCTCCCCGAAATCTAAACGTACGCCATGGTCATCAACCCAGCGGATCAACAAAAAGAGATGAACAATGGCGCCCCCCGCACCTCCAGGTTCCAACTACATCTCTCCCTGGTCTCCTCTGACCCGGCCTGAATTCGGATCCGCCACATAACGCTTAATCTGATGAGCTTCGAGGGCGGAGACGGCGAACCATACCCACGGTTCATACCCACTCCAAGGACACTTTCCAACTTTCGTTCCTTGGAAACCCACAGTACTTGATACACGATGGGACAACCGGCCCCGTTGGCCAAGGGTAGGCCCGTAAATACAATGTCGGTCTACCCACCAGTTAAAGTTGCGGCCCCCCGTTGGGGCCCCGCGTTAAAACCTCAAGTGCAGGATGGTACTACAAGATCTCATGACAAACATGGCAGCTGAACCATCGACCCGGACTCCCCCCCAACTCAAGAGATAGAGAATGGGACACCTCTTCACCACCAGGTTCTGCGAATCCTCTCCCTAAATGTTAACGGACTGAACTCCCCTAACAAACAAAAGGCAATTTTATTAAAGCTCCAGGACGAAAACGCTGCGATAGCTATGCTCCAAGAGACCCACTTGCTGCCGGCGGACGTGACCCGGCTTCGTTCTCGATCATTCCCGCTTCAATTTTTTGCCTCCGGCCCAGGCAAAAAGGGGGGCACGGCGATTCTCTTTAGAAAAGACTTGAACCCACAAATCCTGGAAACAAAAACATGCCCGGAAGGCCGATACACAGCAGTCAAATGCCTCCTGTTGGGAGACCTATACACCCTCATCTCGGTATATGCCACTAACACGGGACAATCACTCTTCTACGACTCCTTGGGCACGACCCTCGCTAGTTTTGTGGAGGGCCAAACAATTGTCGGAGGGGACTTCAATGGGGTTGCCGACCCCACTAAAGACCAGTAACACCCCCCGACTCCAAGCGATTTCGCCCAAGCACTCAGCCTCCTCCGGCTGTTCAGGTCTCTGGAGATAATAGACTTGTGGCGGGTGTTTCACCCCGACGAAAGAGACTACTCCTTCTACTCGTTCGTACACCGCACTTTCTCAAGGATTGACTTATTCCTGATCTCCCCGCACACCTTCCCCTCAGTCAAAGAGGTCTCCATCGGCACGAGAGCCAGGTCCGACCACGCTCCAGTGTTCTTGGAACTCCGGGTTCAGGACCCCAATCTCAATAACCCACGCAAATGGTCTCTATATGACCCGATTCTCAATGACATGGCTACGAGAGACAAGATCGCGACAGGAATTAAAAACTTCTTTGACGAAAGCCCAGCTTCGGACACCTCACTGGCAAATAACTGCCATGAAGGCAGTAATCAGGGGCTCCCTCATCGCTCAGGGAGCGGCCTACCACCGGAACAGACGCCAGACCCGAATAGCTTAAGAGGACGAGCTAAGAGAGGCTGAGGCAATCCACAAAGAAAAAGGCTGGTCCCCTAAGACGCAACGGATCATGCGAACAGCGAGGAAAAAGCTTGAAGCCCACTACGCGGAACAAACCGCCCTAATGATGGCAAAAGCCAAACAATCATATTACGCGAAGGGCAACAAGGCAGACAGGTTCCTGGTGGCCAAACTAGCCAAACGGAGACGCGTCAACACGATTGCAGGCCTGCGTGATCCTGAGGGGGTCACCCGATACTCGGAGCCCGAAAAACAACAGCTCGCAACAGACTACCTGACCCAAATCATGAAGGCAACCCCTCGGAACTGACCGCAACAGGTGGAATATCTACAGAAGGCAGCGGTTCCCCGTCTCGCCAACACAACGAGAGACGAATTGGAGGATCCCATCACGGGGGAGGAGGTCGAGGAGGCCATCAAATCGCTTAAAACACGAGCCCCAGGCCCGGACGGCTTTTCAACCAGATTCTATAAACTTTTCAGGCCACAACTGATCCCCCATCTGGTGACCCTGTTCAACTCCTTCAGAGACACAGGCGCGGTCACCCCATCGATGCAGGAATCAACCACCATCCTCCTGCCCAAACCAGGAAAGGACCCAAGGAGTCTAGCCTCTTACAGACCGATAGCACTCTTAAACATTGATGCAAATATATATTAAAAAATCCTGGCAAACCGCCTGAATCGCGTTCTCCCGAAGATCATTCATCCCAACCAAGCAGGCTTCATCCTCCATGGATCAGCCGGAGACAACATACGGAGAACCCTGAACCTGGTGGACCTCGCCTCCCGGAACTCCCAAAAACTGGTCTTAGTGGCTCTGGACGCAGCCAAGGCATTTGATCGAGTAGATTGGCCCTTTATGAAACTTACCCTAGAGGCCTTCGGCTTCGGGTCAACTTTTCAGACAATGGTGCTGGCCAACTATAAGAGCCCAAGTACGAGTCTAAGAATTAATGGACAGAGCTCAGCTCCGATCCCCCCTATCATGCGGAACCCGGCAGGGCTGCCCGCTGTCACCCTTACTCTTCGCTCTCACCATGGAGCCTTTAGCCCAAAGGATTAGGGGAAACGATCAAATTAAAGGGCTGCAGGTCGGCCCCAACCAACATAAAATCGCCCTATACGCGGACGATGTCCTACTCACAATCTCAGAAGCCCAATCATCATTGAAACAGGCAATACGAGAACTTACCACCTATGGTGAGGTCTCAGGCTTCACTATAAACTTTGACAAATCCTCGGCCATGGGCATCGGGCTCACTCCAGCAGAACGGGAGCCACTGACGACGATGTGCCCGATGAAATGGGTGAAGAAGGCCATCCCCTACCTAGGGGTCCACATCCCGGCTAACCCAAGAGACACATACAAAGCCAACTTCCCCCGGCTACTGAAAGAACTGGAAGGCGACTTGAAATGATGGGAGACCCAAGAGATCTCACTGCTGGGGCGCATCACAGCATGCAAGATGAACCTACTGCCGAGGTTCCTATACGCCTGCGCCTCCCTCCCAGTAGCGATCCCCACACCAACCCTCAAGGACATCCAAAGGAAAATGCTGAAATTCATCTGGAAAGGTAAGAGAGCGAGAATCCCTCTCAAAACGATGCTGGGGGGCTCCAAGCTAGGAGGTCTGGGGGTCCCGGACTTGAGGGCCTATAGTGTGGCAGCACAACTAGCACAGTTTCAGGCATGGCAGACCATAACAAACCGCCCCAGGTGGGTAGAGCTGGAACAATCACAAACACCTTTACCCTTGCGATTTCTGCCCCCCCTTAGAACACACTGGGGAGACCTCCTCCTATCAACTAAACACACCCTTAGCTCCTGGGACTGGGCTCTAAAGCAGAAGGGAGTGCCCAGAGGACTGAGCCCACGCTCCCCGGTCTTCCATAACCCATCCTTCTCACCCGGAGCAGACCCCCGCAATTTCCGGAACTGGATAAAGGGCGGGCTGGAGACCATAGACCAGCTATATATGGGAGGGACACCCCTCACCTTCGCCCAATGCAAGGAGAAGTTCCAATTCCAGGAAAGGGACAGATTCACCTATATCCAGCTACGCCACTGGTGCTCGCACCCCCATACTCTGCAGGCAGCAACTCGCCCGCCCACCGCCCTGGAGCTGACACTGGGGGACCTCCCAACTCGGGGCAGGGTATCCACCCTATATAGGCGCTTCTTAAGGGACTTCCTGTCCACAAAGACCCGCTGCATGGCTCAATGGGAGGCGGACCTGGGCCATCCGGTCGAGGACCAAACCTGGGTGGACATCTGGAGCAGAACACATACCTCGTACAAGGTGCTCCTCCGGTGGTATTACCCGCCCCTTCGACTTCACCACATGAACCCACATGTGGATCATGCCTGCTGGAGAGGATGTGGTCACCCAGGCTCTTTCTTCCATATGTGGTGGGCTTGCCCAAAGATACGACAGTTCTGGAGGACATGCCTAGAGACCATCGCATAAATCACGGGACCGGCGATTCCTCTGGAACCTGAACCAGTCTTGCTGGGAGCCCCGATCCCCGCGATCTACCCGCGCTCCGGGACCAAGTCTAAACTATTGACACACTGCCTTCTGGCGGGGAAAACGGTGTTGGCCAGGGCCTGGAAATCCCCAGAAGGACCTCACATAGCCCAATGGTGGTCTAAACTCTGGGACATCCTGATCGCGGAGAAGGTCACGGCAGCACAGGCGGGAACTCTCCACCGCTTTCAGAATGTTTGGAGCCCAGTGCTGGAATACGACCAGCGCTTCCCCGCCCAGACCTACAAACCGACCAGGGCCCGATGGATCTTGAAACACCAAGAGGACCCTGGAGAAGACACTAAGGGGCGAACTGGACAACCCAGAAAGAAAATTCTGCCTCCAAACATGAGGGGGGGAGAGGCCGAAGGGAGGTCGGAGGGAGGAAGCCTGATGGGGGAAATGAGGACTGGGGATCGAAGAACCTGAACACGCATTGCTTGTGATTTGTATATTTACCATCCTGCCTTGATTTAAAATAAACAAAGTTAAAAAAAAAAAATTGCTTTGTGAAACCTAGGCCTTTCTCCCTCTATTTAGGATTTTCAAATTTAGGTGGGATTTCACCTGTTATAATATGCACTCTCACCGTATTTAACATTGCTTTGTGAAACCTAGGCCTTTCTCCCTCTACTCAGGATTCTCAAATTTAGGTGGGATTTCACCTGTTATAATATGCACTCTCACTGTATTTAAAATTGCTCTGTGAAACCTAGGCCTCTCTCCCTCTATTCCAGGATTCTCCTCTCCCTTCTAACCTGCGCATGATGTTAGCTCCGTAAGTCTGAGTGTTGGCATCCTGTCACACTGCTCAACGTCCTGCCTCTCACTGCTGGCTTGCCTCCAGTACCTCCACCTCTCTCCTTCCCACCTACTCTATGGTGCTCTCTGTCTCTCCTATCTTCTCTAACTGCTTCTCTATTGACTATCCTGCCCTCCTCACCAAATCTGGTAGGAAGAAGTTTAAAAAGGACATCCTGGTTTCCAACCCAGGCCCACCTATCGCCACCTACACCAGTGCCTCCTCTAATGAAACTCTCACCAACATCCTCTTTCTCGTTCCTTCGCCAGAACAATGGACCCTTCATATGGTCTCTGTGCTCTCTCCTTTCTCCGCTTCTCTCATTAATGGTGGCACCTGTTGGGACGCCCTTCTGGCCTCTTTCCATTCCTCTAAGGTTATCATTAATGTTTACTTGAGTGGGACCGTCTTGGTCCAAGGCCCTCAGGCCAACCTTCACGTCTTTGATAGAAGCTTTCCGCGCCTCATCAATTTCCTTTCTTCTCCTGCTGTCCCCTCCTCCCTTTCTGTGGCTACCTCGCCTCCCTCTTCTGCCTCCAGCTTGGCTACCTTGCCTTCACCTTCCGTCTCTGCCCCCTCTCGGGCTCCTTCTACACCTCCGAAGGACGTACCTCTGATCTTTATCCCTCCTCGGAAGTCCTTTAAGGATAGCAACCTTCTCCATTGCCACTCTAAACTCTTGCTCTGCTGTCAAACACTCCTCTGATATTTGCCGACTCCTGGAAGAACTTGACCTCGATGTCCTCGGTCTCACCGAGACATGGTTCACGGCCAGTTCTGTAACTAGCTTTGACACGCTCCTACCTAACGGCTACAAGATCCTCTCCCCGCCTAGGCCCAACCGCTCTTGAGGGGGTGTAGCCCTGATCTTCCCCGAGTGGATTCCTGCCTCTGTCACTCCCACGAAGGCCTATTCCTCCTTTGAATGCCTCGTCTGCAGGGTCTCTCTCTCCCATAGCCATTCCCTTATTGTGGCTACTATCTAGCGGCCACCTGGTCAGATCTCCTCCTTTTTCTCTGAGTGGGCGGGCCTCTCCTCCTCACTTTTGGCCTCAACCACTCAACTCCTCCTTCTTGGAGACTTCAACATTCACCTGGATGCCTCCTGTCCTCCCTCTGGACTTTTTCGCGACCTTTGCGACTCTCTCTCACTCAATATTCTCCCCTCTGGCCCAACTCATTCTGCAGGACACACTCTGGATGTCCTGATCTCCTCAGACCTTCCCCTCTCTGTCCCTCTCTCCACTCCTCTCTCCTGGAGTGATCACTTTCTCCTCTCCTCCCACCTCACCCTCCCTACCCCTCAGGCCAAGCCACCTCCAGCACTGCCACCCACTTTCTCGTTCGTCCGACCCATGAAGCTCGTGTCAGTTGAGGCTTTCACCGCCACCTTCTCACCTCCTCCTCCCCCTATGGCTGACTCTCACCCTGACACAGCCCTCTCCATGCTCCACTCTGCTATATCTGATACTCTTGATATCCTTGTGTTAGGGAGAATTCTCTGTATAGGCTTATTTCCCAATCCTAGTGAGTCCCCCAGCAGCTTTGCTGGATTTTTGGGGTTTATTTTTTTTCTCCTGCTAAGAGTGAGACTCTTTTTCTCCCACTCTTAGGCAGGATTTGAGAATGCCCTTTGACTTTGTAATGTGTTTAATGGGCTATGGGGTCTTTTACTCCATAGGGTTTCATGTGTTTTTGGTAAGTGTGTTACACAGCACCCTCAGTGCAGTAACACAGGGGTATCATAGTGACTCCCAAACATAGACTCCATACCCTGGGGCTGACTACTGTCTCCCAGGGCATGTAAAGTCACCATTGACTTTACTAGTCTTACATTGTGAACAGAACCAGTACAAACCATTATATTGTGGAAGTACTGGTAGGGGTAATTGGATTGCCCCTGGGTCTGCTTTTCGAGGGGGCACTGTGCAGTCCCCCCTCGTCGAGTTTCTGGCTGGTGGCAGTGGTTACGACGCGAAATATTCCACCAGAATATTTCCTATGGGATTTTCCCATTCATTTTAAACGCACCACTTTTTTGGTGCAATGTTAAAGATACCGCCGGGTTATTTATGTAATATTTATTCCCCGGTTGGGTCTTTTTACCAGGACTCGGTTTTAAAATGGCGTTTGTGTTCACATCTGTAACTCCAACCCAAGTCGAGCCCTTTGTTCCACTTTTGGCGGGCTTCTGCACAGAAGCCTCCAAAAGTGGTGCCACTCTGTCTGGGTCTACAGGATGTGTGGGAGCGGGGAATAGGCACCCTGGACTGAGTTGCCTCGGCAACTCAAGTCGCACTCTTGTGTGATTGGCCCAGTGGTGAGCCGCCCGGCTCACCACTTAGCATGTTTGAGTGACAGCTAGGACATGTGAATGGGGGTTTTCTGCATAAAAGCAGGGCTTTGGGGACTGGAACTTCAGAAGTCGCCACAGGACCTAAAGAATCCGAAGAGGGAGAAGCTGAGCCGACCTGCAACGACTACACCACCGGTGGAGCCCTGCTGAACCGACTCACCACTTCCCAACGACAGAGAAGATCTTCATCCTGGAGAGTCTTCTTCCTTTGAACTGGTGGGGTTAACCAGTTCGCCCTCTTTTCGCCTTCCTGGATCGTCTCCTGGTCGAATCGCCCGTGCCCAGCACCCCGGCGGCCGGATAGACACGCTTCACCACTACCGCGAATAAAAGGGTAGTACCTTTTAACCGGGAAACTCTGCAGCTGGTTTCTTCCCTGGCAGTGCAACAACCTCCAGCTTTCCTCCACGTCGAGATCGTCTCTTCCCCTGGAAGAAGCACCGACTTGCACCCGCTGCCAGGAACAACTGCCCCCGCTGGAGCTTTCTCACCATTTCAGGTACTGTGTCCCACCTGGTCTCCCTTGCAACAGACTGTTCAAGGTGTCCCGTAAATCCTTGACTCTCTATCCTGGGGTGACCTGGGACCTGTTAACTAACTTTTCTGAACTGATCCAACTCCTCTTGAACTATCTGCAAAGACTTTTAAAGTGTACTTCAACTGTGTGATCTTGGGCACATTCCGCCTTGCTCTCTCCAAGAGTGGGCCTGGCCTATGAACTTTCTTTCTCTACAGTAGACTCTGCCTTTCTTGACTTGCTGTGGTTCTTTTAAAAATGTTGGTATTGTATGCTTTCCTAATTCTGCCTTTTCCCTCCCTTTTTAAATAATTATTGGAGTGCCATCTTGGTTAAGCGCTCCCTCTGTATTGATAATAAGTGGTGTTCTTTCCCTAAGACTTGTCGAATAATTAACCAGGGAGGTGTATATATTTCCAGTGACTGTGTTTGAACTTGCTTGACATATTAGTGCCAGTGTATTTTTACAAGTGTGTTTTTAAATAAATAATTATATACTTTTATACCCAAGCTCTGGTCAGTGTTTGCTTGTGCTGCTGTATTTTTGTACCTAATGTGTATACTCTATATACTGCCTAACTCTTCTTGAGAGAAGTCTGACTGCTCAGCCACAGCTACCAGGTAAATTTGGGTGGTGCAGACTGCTACCAATTGGGTTTACTGCCAACACCTGTAGTCTTAAACTTTTGGCAGTGGTCCCTAAGGGAACTGCACAGGTTTCTGCCTAACACCTTGCCCCTGTCATGAGAATCCGCATGAAGCCCAACGCCAAGTGCAACTCATGGTACGACTCGGACCTCGTCATCCTAAAACGCAAGTGCAGGGTGGCAGAGAGGAAATGGTGTGCTTCTTGTACATCCTCTGACAAACTGGCCTGCCGTCTGCTCCAAAGACAATACTGGCTCTCTGTCCTTACCAAGAAGAGAGCCCATATCCAAGCCTGCGTCTCTGCGGAATCAAACAACTCGGCTGAACTCATTAAAATCTGCAAGGAACTGGCCAATCCTGCCGCAGTCTCTACATCCCCTATTCCCTCCCAGGCCCTCTGTACGGCACTGGCTTCTCACTTCATCTCTAAAACTCAGGACATCCTGTCCTCTCTCTCCTCCTATCCCCCACCTCCCCCCACTCCCTGCTCCTCCTCTGGCCTCTCCGCAACCACCTCACCTCCCTCCTTCTCTGCCTTTCCCCTGTTCTCCGCAGACAAAGTTTCTAGACAAGTCCGATCTATGAAAGTCTTGTCGAAACAGGTTCACCCCTGTTCCTCCAAAACTATCAAGGACCACATTGACTCCCTGGCTCCTGCACTGGCTGATTTCTGCAATCACTCCTTCGCCAGTGGAGTCTCCCCATCCCCTTGAAGCACTCCCTTGTGCACCCTCTTCTTAAGAAACCCTCTGACGACCCCTCCTGCCGGCTAACTATCACCCAATCTCCATCACCCCCTTCCTGGGCAAGCTCCTGGAGAAACTGGCCATCTCCCAGCTCAATCTCTACACTGATTCTGTTGGTTGTCTTCATGACCATCAGTCTGGCTTCAGAGCTGCCAGAAGCAGGGAAACTGCTCTCCTGAACATCCGTGAAGACCTGCTCTCCAACCTTGACTCTAACACCCTGTGTGTTCTCATCTTACTTGATCTCTCCTCTGCCTTTGACACTGTCAACCATGCCATCCTGCTCAACCGTCTCCGTGATAACCTGGGCATCACTGGTCAGGCTCTGGCGTGGCTGAGTTCTTTCCTCTCCGACCGACCCTCCCAGGTCCAACTTGGGTCTTTCCTCTCCAATATCTTTGTCTCTACCTGTGGTGTCCCCCAGGGATCTAACCTCTCTCCCTGGCTGTTCAACCAATACCTAGCACTCCTTGCCCACCGAATTGTTGCTCTCTGCCCCCACTTTCAGTGCTATGCTGACGATACTCAGCTCATTCTCATTTTCGTGAGGTAACTACCTGTTACGCTCACCTGATCTCCACAGGGGCGCCGAACGGAGCTGGATGATCTGGTGGTGAGTGGTGTCTTGTACTCCCCTCCGATACGAAAGCAGGCTTGCCTAGAAAAGTAAATCACAGGTTACCCAACCATGTGGATGAGGGCGACTCCCGCCTCCCGTGGTGTCCTCTTGCATCCCCCGCTATATCTCACCTTTGAGTTACGAGTAGCGGGCTCTCCGTCCTGCCACTATTCGCAGGGGTGCGTCGTAGTTCTAGGATCTAGTTACTTCACTAATCCTATTGAAAGTTCCAGACAACTGTGACTCTATGGTAAGTCTTATTCCAAAGATATGGATAGCTAAGAGTTCAAGTTGCAAAAGTTCACTCTGTACCTTTCTTTACAGATTCCCTCTTCGTGCATACGATGGAGCGAGGTTCTTGGTAGTTGGCTTCCCAAGGTAAGATTTGCGCCAGTGCTATGCAAAAGTCTTTCCACCCGATACTGTTTTTCTGCACAACTAACCTGCTGCTTTTATATTCTGCAGGTGCGGAATCTCCTGAACAAAGGCTGCATGATGAAGAATTGTGAGCCTGTGAGGATTGCTGCCTTCAGGTGAGAGCTACCTCGTGCAGGATTATAAGTCAGAATGAGGCCTTCCCACTGCTCTGCTAACCTGATGTCTTCTTTCTGTTTTACAGATGCGGCAGTCCCGGAGCGGGGATCGGAAGATGAAGCGGGGATCGAGTGATGACGTTCTGATGGTTCGCTGGTAAGTATTAGTGCGACGCTGAACTGCGATGAAGAGCGTGTGGTCTGTAAGGCTAATCTGATGTTCTTTCCTTTTCAGTTCTGAAGAAGCGTGGACTCCCGATGGGGCTGCGATGACGAGCCTGGTAAGTATCTTGTTCTGCTCTTCTTTGCAGATAACTCGAGACAACTGGACCGGCATGGCTGATGGCTGGCCTGGAGCTGCAGACATGGTGAGCGTTACGCTGCAGGAGTGCAGAATAAAGCGAAGCGTGTTCTGTATGAAGGTTGTGGCTTATATAGTCTTCTGAAAGTGGTTCTCAGGTAAAGTAGTTCCAGCAACCACAGCTAAGCAAATAGTCCCACGGCAAATAATCCCTTCACCCTGCCTCATATTGGTTTGCACGTGCCTCTCTGGGTCTGAAACGTGCCATGTTAGTGATGGCAGCATGAGCCTGGCGCCAGTGGCGCCAGGACCGAGTCCAGGAAGCACCTGCAAGATTCCTTGGGGCCTTCAAGGCCCCCATGGGACCCAACGCCTTGGGCAGGGTGGTCTGTACCTGATGTTTGGGGGTATGGACTGTGACAGCACTCCCTCCCAAGGCCTCTCCCAAGGGGGTTTGTCCCATTGGTCCGTGTTTGGTCGGGTAGTTTAGATGGAAACGGTTCACTAGGCGCGGTGCAAGAACAAAGTCACTTGGTCCCATGACCTTTCTTGGGGACCATAGCCTTTCCAATCAACTAGGTAGAAAAGTTTTGATCTGACCCACTTTGAGTCTATAATGTCTTTGACCTCGAATTCTGGTTCCCCATTTACCAAAACGGGTTTTGGCGGTTTCGTTATCCGAGTTCCTGGTTGTACTGGTTTCAACAGGGAGACATGAAATACGGGATGGACTCGCATGTTCGGGGGTAACTCCAGTTTTACTGCCACATGGTTGATGATGGCCTTGATGGTGTATGGTCCCAAATACCTGGGGTTAAACGTGTGGGTTCCTTTTACTGGTATATGTCTGGAGGCTAACCAAACCTCATCTCCAATCTGGTATTTTCGGAGCTTCACTCCTATGTTGATCTGCAAATTTCCTGAACCTCTCCTTAGCTTGCCTCAGATGTTCTGTTGCTCTTTTGAAAGCTTGGGTGATGGTTGCATGTAGCTGCTTACGGCAGGCATTTCTAAATGTTGAGGTGGGTCGAGTTCTGAGGTTCGTGGATGCATTCCATAAATTGTATAGAATGGAGTTTGCCCCGTGCTGGAATGCAAAGAGTTATTGTAGGCATACTCAGTAATCCATAAAATGTCTTTCCAATTGCTTTCAGTTTGATGTAACATGCACCTTAGGTATTGTTCCAGAGTTTGGTTGGTTCTTTCGGTTTGCGTCTTTTTGGGGATGGTGGCTGGTCAACAGTCTTACGTCAATCGGGGCCAACTGACAACGTTTTCTCCAAAATTGAGAGATAAACTGACTGCCCCAATCGGAGACTAAGACGGAGGGGAATCCATGTATCCGAACAATTTGTTCTAGAAATCCTTTTACCAAGATTGAAGCGGAGGGCAAACCTTTTAACGGAATGAAATGGGCCATTTTAGAAAACAGATCCACCACCACCAAGAAACCATTACAGGGGGGCAGATCCGTGATGAAGTCAAGAGACAACGTATGCTAGGGTGTAGGTGGTACATCTAGAGGCTGAAGTAGACAGGGTGGTTTCTTTTTCTGGGCCTTGTTCTGAGCACAAATGCCACACAAAAGCACAAATTGTTTGATATCCTTACGCCATGTCGGCCACCAAAAAGGTCTCTTGATCTTGGCTTCGGTTTTTGCAATTCCAGGGTGACCTTCTACCAATGACCCATGATAATTTGAGATGACCTGTTTTTGAAGCTCCTTACTAGGCAAGTAGAGACGTCCTTGGAAATAAGGTAAATGATTGACAACTGAATGGTGTTCACTTTTGGTCGACCAGTCTTGTAAGGCCTTGGAATCGAGGAGGGGTGGAATTTCCTTGTGGATGTCGTCCAGGGTCAATGTGGTAGTGATTCCAAATATTCTCCCTCCTGGGATGATAGGTACCGGATCCGGATTTGAATATGCTTCTTCCATCCCTATGCGAGACAGCGCATCAGCTTTGCTGTTTCGGCAACCAGGTCGGTAACTGATCAGGATATCGTATTCTGCAAAAAATAGTGCCCATCGGAGCTGACGAGAAGACTGAGCCTTGGCCCACTTTAGGTATTGTACATTTTGGTGATCTGTAATCACAGTAATGGTGTGTCTGGCCCCTAGGAGATAATGCTGCAAGCTTTGAATGCTGCCTTGATGGCCAGCAGCTCTTTATCGGTTACGGCATAGTTCAGTTCTGGTGCTGTGAATTTTCGCGACCAAAAGGCCACTGGGTGAAGTTGACCTGTCTCTGGATCTTTCTGGGAAAGAACTGCTCCCATCGCCAAACTAGAAGCATCAGTTTCTACTACGTATGGGGGATCCGGGCGAGGGTGTTTTAGAACTGGAGCTGAGGTGAATTTTCCTTTTAAGTCTTGGAAGGCCTTTTCCGCTTCGTCCAACCAATGGAAGCGTTTGTTCTTTTGTAATAAGGATGTGATGGGATGCACCAATTGTGAAAAGCCGGGGATGAATCTGCGATAGAAGTTTGCAAATCCAAGCATACTCTGAACTCCTTTAATTGAAGTTGGAGAGGGCCATTTGAGGATAGCGTCCACCTTCCTTGAGTCCATAGGAACACCACATGGAGTTAGAACGAAACCAAGAAACTCGACCTCTGTAACGTGGAAGAAACATTTTTCCAATTTAGCATACAACTTATGTTGCCGGAGGTTTTCAAGTACGGCGCGGACGTGTTTCACATGATCCTGCTTAGAAGCTGAGTACACTAGGATATCGTCAATATATACGACGACACAAACATCGATCAGCTCTCAAAGGACATCGTTCATAAAATATTGAAAGGCTGCTGGGGCATTACAAAGCCCAAAGGGCATCACTTGATATTCGAAGAGCCCATACTTAGTGCAGAAGGCGGTCTTCCATTCGTCCCCCTTTTTAACTCTTACGCGATGGTACGCCCCTCTAAGATCCAACTTAGTGTAAATTTGAGCTCCTTTTACTTGGTCCAGCAGTTCCGAGGTTAGAGGCAGGCGATATCGGTTTTTAATTGTCACCTGGTTTAATGTGCGGTAGTCTATACAAGTCCTTAGATCTCCTTCCTTTTTGGGGACGAAGAATAAGGGCGAAGCCGCTGGAGATTTGCATGGACGAATGAAGCCGTTAGCCAGGTACTGGTCCAGATATTGTTTTAGGTGAAGATTTTCAGGTTCTGTGAGTGCGTAGATTCTACTGCATGGGATCTGAGCTCCAGGTATTAAGTCGATCTGGCAATCATACGGTCTATGGGGTGGTAAGGTGTTGGCTTGGTCCTTCTGAAAGACATCCTGAAAGTCCTGGTATTCCTGAGGTAGTCGGTTTATCGGACTTGTGACTGTTGCAATTGCCTTGGATTCTTCTGGGTAGCTGGCGTGAGCACAATTTGCGAACGTCAACCTCTTCTCTCACCAGTCTATACAAGGATTATGTGTTTCTAACCACGGCATACCCAGGATCACTTGAAATTGGGGGGCCTTCATTAAGTCAAACACAATGGTTTCTCGATGACCGTCTTGGCACAACAGTGTCATCTCCCTCGTCGAGTGCGTTGCAGGACCAGAAGAGATCTTGGTTCCGTCGACGGTGGTGACCAGATCAGTTGTTGCCTTTGGGCAAAGAGATAGACTCATCCTTGAAGCCAATTCCTGATCCATATAGTTACCTATAGCTCCACTGTCGATGTAAGCTCTGACCGCGTGCATATGAGACGGGTGCTGGTGACTGATGAGGATGATTGGCAAGGCTAGATGTGAGGTATGGGTACCCTTCTCGCTCGACAAGCGGACCTCTACGCTTGCCGGGAAGGGTAGTTTTCCGACTCAGGTTCAGTGCTGACCTTGTCAGCAACCCCGACTGCTTTCTTGGGTGGTTTCACTGGACAGTCTTGGAAGAAATGGAGTGCCATGCCGCAATATAGGCACAATTGTTGTTGTCTTCTCTTATCCCTTTCGGACTTAGATAGTGGTCCTCGCACACCTCCGATTTGTATGGGTTCCGACGGGTCTATAGTCTTGGCGGTGGTATCTTTAGGACGCACAAACACTCTACTCTCAAATCTAGTTCGATCAGCTTTCCGGTTCTGCAGTCTATGATCTAGTTGTACCACTAGGTCAATGTATTCCGAACAATCTTGAGGTGGGTTGACCACTTGAACCAAGACATCTTTTAGCTCACCCCTCAACCCACGATGAAATAACGTGACCCTTTTTTCCTCCGGCCAACTGGTTTCCACCACTAGTCTTTTAAAGGTCGCAATATAAGTTAACAGGTCTTGGTTCCCTTGAGGAAGAGAGAGCAGTTCGTTATCCAAGGCTTGACCTTGGGAGTGCCGAGCAAACAACTTCTCCATATTCTGCTGAAAGCCCTGAAAGTCTCGAAGAAGGGGGTCGTCTTGATTCACTAGCGGTATGGACCAATCCGCTGCACTCCCACTGAGGTATGAAAGAATAAAGGCCACCTTAGCTTGGTCATTCGGAAAGGCCCCTGGTCTGCATAGGAAGTGTAGACGGCACTGGTGCATAAAAACCGCAAACCGCTTAGGATCGCCCGCAAAGTGTTCTGGTGGTGCCAAAGGTATGGCTCCTGGAAGGACCACTTGCACTGGATTACTGGACTGGGTTGAGACTGAAGCTCCCATTGTTGGCAACGGTGTGTGGCCAGCCTGAGCCTGGAGTAGTTGCCGGGCTAAATCATCGGTGCGCTCTTTCTCCACAATCAGTTCTCTTCGTAAAGCTTTAGTCTCTTGTCTAGCCGAGTGCACCTCTGCTCTGAGTTCACCTAAAAGCTGGGCTAATTGGTCTGTCTCTGAGGTTTCCATGGCGCCCAGGTAGAGGTTTGTGTGTAGGATTTGCGTTCTGTTACGCTCACCTGATCTCCACAGGGACGCCGAACGGAGCTGGATGATCTGGTGGTGAGTGGTGTCTTGTACTCCCATCCGATACGAAAGCAGGCTTGCCTAGAAAGGTAAATCACAGGTTACCCAACCATGTGGATGAGGGCGACAACCGCCTCGCGTGGCGTCCTCTTGCACCCCCCCGCTATATCTTACCTTTGAGTTACGAATAGCGGGCTCTCCGTCCTGCCACTGTTCGCAGGGGTGCGTTGTAGCTCTAGGATCTAGTTACTTCACTAATCCTATTGAAAGTTCCAGACAACTGTGACTCTATGGTAAGTCTTATTCCAAAGATATGGATAGCTAAGAGTTCAAGTTGCAAAAGTTCACTCTGTACCTTTTATTTACAGATTCCCTCTTCGTGCATACGATGGAGTCTTGGTAGCTGGCTTCCCAAGGTAAGATTTGCGCCAGTACTATGCAAAAGTCTTTCCACCCGATACTGTTTTTCTGCACAACTAACCTGCTGCTTTTATATTCTGCAGGTGCGGAATCTCCTGAACAAAGGCTGCGTGATGAAGAATTGTGAGCCCGTGAGGATTGCTGCCTTCAGGTGAGAGCAGCCTTGTGCAGGATTATAAGTCAGAATGAGGCCTTCCCACCGCTCTGCTAACCTGATGTCTTCTTTCTGTTTTACAGATGCGGCAGTCCCGGAGCGGCGATCGGAAGATGAAGCGGAGATCGAGTGATGACGTTCCGATGGTTCGCTGGTAAGTATTAGTGCGGCGCTGAACTGCGATGAAGAGCGTGTGGTCTGCAAAGCTAATCTGATGTTCTTTCCTTTTCAATTCTGAAGAAGCGTGGACTCCCGAGCGGCCGCGATGAAGAGACTGGTAAGTATCTTGTTCTGCTCTTCTTTTTCACTCTTCTTTGCAGGTAACTCGAGACAACTGGACGGGCGTGGCTGATGGCTGGCCTGGAGCTGCAGACACGGTGAGCGTTACGCTGCAGGAGTGCATAATAGCGCGAAGCGTGTTCTGTATGAAGGGTGTGGCTTATATAGTCTTCTGAAAGTAGTTCTCAGGTAAAGTAGTTCCAGCAACCACACCCAAGCAAATAGTCCCACAGCAAATAATCCCTTCACCCTGCCTCATATTGGTTTGCACGTGCCTCTCTGGGTCTGAAACTTGCCATGTTGGTGATGGCAGTATGAGCCTGGCGCCAACGGCGCCAGGACTGAGTCCAGGAAGCCCCTGCAAGATTCCTTGGGGCCTTTAAGGCCCCCATGGGACCCAACGCCTTGGGCAGGGTGGTCTGTACCTGATGTTTGGGGGTATGGACCGTGACACTACCCTCGGCCTCCTTCTCTCCTTCCCTCATCTCTGACTGTCTGTCTGCCATCCAGGAGTGGTGTGCCGCCAATGACCTCTGCCTTAATGCCAGTAAGACTGAGATTCTACTCATCGGCACACCCACTCCCTCCTTCCCTGCAGCTCTCTGGCCGGCCTCTCTTGGCCCTCTCTCCACTCCTACCTGCAAGGCTAAAAACCTCGGGGTCATCTTCGACTCCACACTCTCCTTCTCTCCTCACATCTCTGATGTCTCTAAGAAGTCACACTACCAGCTGCACCTCCTCAGAGGTATTCTTCCTTTCCTCTGCTTCCCCCAGAATCTCACTGTCTCCAGAGCCCTGGTTCTCTCTAGACTGGACTATTGTAACAGCCTCTATCTAAATCTGCCTGCCTCTACTCTCCGCCCTCTGCAACTTATCCAGAACAGGACTGCAAGACTTGTCCTTGGCCCCAAGACCAGGGATCGTATCTCTCCAGGACTGAAATCTCTGCACTGGCTCCCAGTGGCTGCGAGGATTAAGTTCAAAACCCTCTGCATTGTCCACAAGGCCCTCTGGGGCCTAGGGCTGAAATACCTTCTAATCTCTCTTCCTAAATATCTTCCTTCTCGACCTCTTCGCTCATCCGGCTCCAACTCCCTCAGGGTCAGTCGCTTTTCCAAGCAACAAGTTGGTGGTAGATCTCTCTCTTCGGCAGGGGCCTCCCTCTGGAACAGCCTTCCTGCCTCCCTGAAACTTGAAAACCATCTCCAGTTCCGGAAGCACCCCAAAACCTTCCTCTTTGCTTCTGCTTTCACTCCCCCTCTCCCCTGCTGAATTTCCTGACAGAAACTGCACTGGTTACATGGCCTCCCTTCTGATCTCGGGCCCAGGCCTGCCAGTTGGCCACCTGCACTGCCTCCCTGGCAACCCCTGCACCTGGGGACTGTTTTCTGTATCCTTACAGTCCCCCTACCAGCACTTATGTTCTGCACTTACCATACACTTGCTGGCCGTTTTATTTATCTTATTTATTATACTATCCCTTGTACTGCACTTCCCCTCTCCCTTCCCCCTCGCACTTTTCCCTTTCCCCCTTCCCATGCACTTGCGTGATCTGAATGACACCTGCCTAGTAGGATCGCTGTCTGTCTTCCCTTTGTTTCCCACTCCCTTGCATCGTCGCGCCTTGTAACACTTGTGTATAGGCGCGTTATAAATGCCATATCATATCATATCATTTGTGAAAATAGACCGGACACCAGACTGGTCTCAAGAATATTTTGTATTAAAAGAGGAATTCGGAGGCCACCAGGGGGCATGCGGATGACGGCTGCTTAAAAGAGCTGCTCCGTCACCCAGGCGGCATGAAGTGAACTTGCCCCCACTTTGAGGCCCCCAGGAGGTGTGTGGACCCCCCAGGTGTGTGGCTGAACCTGCGGGCTGCATGCGGATCGAAGCCCGGAGAGAAACCCTGCGGGCAAAGGGGAGATTCGGCTCCCTCCCTTTGCCGGCGGGAAAGAGTGAAGGAGGACAGGAGCTGAGGGAGCAGAGACAGTGGAGACTTGCACACCGATGTGGGGGTGGGCCGCCTGGCCCCGCGCTCCTTCCAGAGCTTGAGGTGAGCCGTTGCACTGAGCCTGCCCCCCCTACACACACAACCACACAGTGGTTCTCCGCCCCTTCCCCACGCCCCATGACAAGGAAGTGATTGGGCCTGGTGCTGGGCCCGGAGGGACAGCCATCGGGGGCTTCCCACCAGACTCGTGGCCGGAATACGAAGGGGGCGGGTGGTTCAGCCCCCCAAGCAATGACGCACAGCCAGGCCTCCAAGCGGTCTGACAGTGCGCAGATTGAGGGATGACCTGGAGCCGTGTAGTGATTGTGCTCTGCACACAGAGACTGAATGAGGATCACGTCGGGCCCTTGAAGAGACCACCCGGATCGGGTGGTGAGGGACCAGGTAAACACTAGGGGACTGGGGCTCCAGGGCCCATTTGACATTTGTTTTGTTGGGCAGAGGAAGGGCCAGCCACAGAGAAAAGGCCCCCAGAGGCGTGGGCCCCCAACAAAGGAGCGTGTGCCCGTCTCCTGGGATGCCCTGCCAGGGTGGAGTGAGATTCTCTGAGGGGCACGAAAGCACAACTTGGGGTGGTCCCGCAGCTTCAGTTGTGGCCTGCAGGCGGGCCCACAAGTAGTAGCAGACAGGCCTGGACTAGCAGGTGAGACTGAGGGTGGTCTCCAACGGCAGGGATCCAAGCAGACTCATAGGGCCACACAGGTGACACAGAATTGGACCCGGAAGATGGGATATATCCAGAGAGGTGTGGGCCTCCAGCTCTGGGGTGTGTGGCCGCCTCCTTGGAAGTGGGGTCCTGGAGGGAGTATCGCTCCTGCATTGACCAGTGAGCACCAGTGTGCAACAGTGGGTGATTGGGCAGCGGAGTACCACCTGTGATCGTGAGTGGCATTTGGTGAAGGTACCCGAATAGAGAATAGTACTGACCCATTCAGGGCCGGAGGTGCTCCAGGTCTCGCATCAACAACTGGGAGACGGGGTGGTTGCGGGCCCTTGAGCGAGGGGCGTGTACCCACCCCACCCACAGATGCGAACCTTGAGCCCCCCGGCACGAGGCACTGAGAGACATTCCTCTTGGGGATACGTTAGCTGACGGTTTCCCGGTGAGGGGAAGGACGTGGACAGAGGAGGCCCATAAAAACTGTACCCTCAGGCAGAAAGTAGGAGGAAAGGGTGGGACCCCGTCTGAGACCCCAACCGGGACCAGGGTAACATGGAGGCAAGATCAAAGCTGGTTGAATTTGCATACCCGCGCAGGTTGGACTCCAGGGCTCGCCCCGAATTGAGGACGATGGAGATCGGAGGAGCAGACTTGGAGGCAACTAAGAGTGATATGACATCCCTCCTCGACAAAATCAGGAGTATGAGGGAAGTCATTAGAGACAAGGTGGCAAGATTAATGTTAGAATGGACAAGATGGAGGAGAGACTTCAGGCGGTTGAACGTAACCAATCCTCGCTGGACACCCTGGAGACCAAACTGGATGTAAGGATGGGCGAAAAAGAGCGAAGAGAAGCTTAGATGGTCCTGAAAATGGACGATTTTGGAATCGCAAGCAGAAAAATAACCTACGCTTCTTTGGGATTCCAGAGGCGGACAGCAAATCTGATAGAAACTTTAGGAGGACCGTTCACGACATTACCAAGCTCCTATTTGACGACTAGTCTATTGATGAGACGAACATTGAGAGGGTTCACAGAGCTGAGGGGCCCGAGATCGGTCCTGGCCCGTTATAATAATTACCCGGATAAACTCAAAATCTTGGAAAGGGCAAAGGCTAAGTGGCCAATGACGATGGGTGCCACCAGGATCACAATTTTTCAAGACTTGTCTTCCCTGGCCCTCACAAAGAGAAGAAGGTGTCTCTCACTGACAAAATGGCTTAATGTGAAAGGGGTCAGGTACAGGTGGGGAATTCCGTTCTCTATTTCCTTTGAAGTGGAGGGCCTGAAGTACCGACTTGCTACGGAGGACGAGATAAACAAAAACAATTGAGGAGCTGCTTGGAGGGAATGAGGGGGCTTTGGGCTCAAAAGGCGAAGGTGGAGTGGATAGATATTGGTGTATCAAGGGCCCCAGAAGAAAGCGGGTCGCCGGATCAAGGACGTTTCAGAAGCTGAATACTGCTCCAACTGACACGCCCTGAACACACTGTGGGCTGCAGATGCACATTGGCTGCAGTTGTTTGAAGGGATATGTGGGGCAATTGGCCTGGTGTGGAAGGGGGGTGGGGTGTGGGAGTCTGGGGGGACTAGATTAGAGAATGTTATTACTACAGCTGGGTTGGAAGGGATTACAGGGGTTGTAAGCAGCTGTTTGTTTTGAACACTGGTTGAAGTTGGGGCCAGCAGTGGGGGCATTGGGGATGAAGTGTCAGTAGATGGGGTCTGGGTTTTGGGCCTGCCTGGTGGTTCGGCACTTTTCTAGGGAAAGTAACTGGAGGGGGCCGTGCGCCTAGGGGGAGGGAGTGTGGGGGGAGGGAGAAGGGGTTTTCGAGAGTTAAAAGGGTAGTGGAATCTCTTGATCCGATGAGGATGTACGCTTATGTCCGTTCAGGTCTGGTGCAATGGGGAGGGTCAACTCCCTGGTAGTTAACGTGGCTGATAACAAGTTTAGGGTATGGCTGATTCAAGGGTAGGGGATAGAGGGGGGCAGCTTGAGAGTTATGTACGCTGAATGTTAAAGGGCTGAATTTTCCAACTAACAAGTCCCTGTTTGCTAGGGAATGTAGTAGATCGGGATGGACGTCCTGTTCCTCCAGGATCCAAAATACTAAAGGGGAGAAGAACGAAGGATTCCTTGTGGTTTGGTGGGCGGACAGTACTGGGGATCGGGGATAATGAGAAAGGCCGGGATTGGGCTTTTGGTCCGCAGAGGGCTCTGACTGGAGGTTACAACAGTGTGGTTGGATGTTGAGGGAAGGGCAATTTTGATTTCGGGTTACATGCGCCTTGATGTATGCCCCCAATCAGGATCAACGGAGGTTCCTGCAGAGAACTCTGGAAAAAATAATGATTGAGGGGGTGGGGGCATTTCATACTTGGGGGAGACTTCAATGTGTGGAGTGATGTCAGTATTGACAGACAATCGAGGCACTCTGAGGAGCAGGAGCCCCAGAACCAGGCGGGCATGGAAATGGGAACGATCATGGAGCTATACGGGATGCAGGATATATGGCGCCATCTCCACCCACGTAACAGGGGCTTTACTTTTTATTCCACCCCGCACAGGACCTTGACGAGAATAGACTACCTATACATATCCAGGGACTTGTGGGACTTGGCGCCGGGGTCAGCTATTCATCCTATTAGCTGGTCTGACCATGACATGGTGTTGGCAGATATTAGCTGGAATGGCCTTTGTCCCGGGGGCTCGAACAGGAGAAGTAATGAGTAATTGTGGGATGATCCATGTTTTAGGGAAGAGCTTGAGAAGGGTATCACAGAATTTTTTTCATTTACTGACACCGGGGAGGTGAGAGAGGACATTGGGCCTCATTACGAGATATGCCGGTAAGGGAAAAATGATGCTGGTATGTAAATACCGGCATCTTTTAACGTTCCAGAGCATTCTGACCCACAAACCCGGTATTAACGGCACCGTTATTTACTGTGCCGCAAATAGCGGCATAAGCGCGTACACGCGCCTCTTCAGGCAGGAAATACCGGCATGCCGGTAATAGATGCCAATTACAACCCACGCAAACATGCAAATACCGGCATCGCGAACCCGGTAATAACGGGCTGCATGATGCCGGCAAAACAGGCATCGCGGACCACCCGCAAACAGCAACCAAGATACAAGGCAGCTGCCACAGGTGCACACAATCCCCACAGGTGGAGTCAAAGGAGGCTGTGCCAGTATGAACTGAGCACACCCACACACCACAACCCCCCCACAGGTGTAGGCAATGTAGAGTGGCCCAGTAGAAAAAGGAGCACACCTACACACCACACCCCTTCCTACACCAAAATGCTACCACTAGCATTTGCAATCATGGCGCAGGAGGACATGCCTATACTGCTACAACTACAGCAACAACAGCAACAGCAACAACTACAGCAGCAAGAACAGGTAGCACAGAGGAGACGCAGGAGGAGAAGGAGGGTGAGACAGGCCCAGCAATTACCACCAGCGCAGCCACCAGCGCCTCATAGGCAGCCACCAATCCCTTGCATCAGACCAAGCCCATTCAACCTAAGCCCTGAGCAGATCCACACCCTGTACCGGTTGGACCGTGACACCATCACCACCATAGTGGACATGATACAGAACGACATTGCCAGCCACATACAAATACGCACTGCCATCCCCCCACTACTAAAGGTGGTGTCTGTGCTACACTTCCTGGCCACAGGCACCTACCAACACACAGTGGGCCAGCTGCATGGCATTTCACAACCACTATTCTCACGCATGCTGAACCAAGGGCTGGATGCCCTCCTGAAGCACGCAAGCACCCACATATCCCTACCACGGACTGCCCAGGAGATAGCCGAAATCAAAGTAGGCTTCCATGCACTGGCAGGCATGCCCAACTGTGTTGGTGCCATCGACTGCACCCATGTGGAATTGGTAGTCCCCCATGCCATAGAGGCGGTGTACCGCAATCGCAAGCAATACCACTCCATCAATGTGCAAATGGTATGTGACTCCAGCAAGATCATCACCCATTGCTGCGCCGATTTCCTGGATCCACACATGATGCCATGGTACTGCGCAACTCCATGCTACCCCGTCACATGGAGCGACATGCTGGACCACGTGCCTGGCTGCTCGGTGAGTTGCACAACAGGCCCATGGCCATGCTGTGGGGTACTCATGTGTGTGGATGCAGAAGGGGGGGCTACTGCACCCAGGTGGGAAAGGGGGGGATACTTCACCAGGGTGGGAAAGGGGGGGATACTTCACCAGGGTGGGAAAGGGGGGGTTAATAGTACACCTGGGTGGCAATAGCCAGTGAGTGGAGAATGAATGCAGAGCTAAACACTCCTCACCTGACCCAGCCAAACGGAAAATGACACATCACTGGGCCACATATCACAAATAAAGCATATGGATGACAACAAGTAAGAGGCACAACCGGGGCACCATGGTGATGGCAAGCAATGCATGACTGAATAGGATGGCAACTGTGGCAATGTGGCTAGTGTGACCATGCATAGTGAAGAATATACAGCATGAATTGGAGGCTAAACATTGTCGCACTGCCACAGCACATCTGCCTCAGCATGCATGATTACACAATGCATCATCTATTCAACCCCATCCAGTGTTCCACACCTCTTTACGGTATACATTCCATATAGGTGACTATTGGGTACACATACAGGGACATGTGCATGCCCACACCAAATAGCTGCTGCCATGACCGTGCTCCCTGAAGGTGGCAGTTCAGAGTGACACACACCTATTTGTATCTGCTTGCAGGTGATGGAGGATATCCCTTGAGGCCATGGCTACTTACCCCTGTGCGGAACCCACAGAACAGCCATGAAGAGGAGTACAATCGTGTGCACACTCGTACCCGTGTTGTTATTGAGCAGACCTTTGGCCTGTTGAAGGCGCGGTTCCACTGCCTAAGCAGGTCTGGTGGGGCACTCCTATATTGGCCTGAGAAGGTGGCAAAGATCACCATGGCCTGTGTCATGCTGCACAACATGTGTGTCCAAAGGAATGTACCACTGCCACCTGACATTGACATGCATGGGCCGGGTGAGGATAAAGGGGATGGAGACGGAGGCGAAGGAGCCCCCCTGCCAGTACGTGATGCACGGGGCGGCCATGCTGTACGCCAAGCACTAATTGACAAATACTTTTGAAACACAGGGATGATGAATGACTTGTGTCAGTCAGACACTGGGAAAATGTGAACATGCACAAAGGGAATGTTGGTAGTTGGGCACTGAACACCGTAACACATTAAATGGATGAACATGAAAAATAACAATGTCCAGCCATGGATTTTTCTCATCACAACTTGTGTATTATTTGTAACAGCAAAACTGTGCCCACTCCCCCCTCCCAGAACCCCCCAACAAACTCCCTCACCCACCCCACATACCCCAGTGAATAGGCCAACAAACTATCTCACCCATCCCACAGATCCCAAATGTCCCCATGTGTGCAACAAACAGTGTTGCCTTCACCATTGTAGTTCCTCACATTTTGTCATTTCCCATAATGTCATTTCTTTGCGACTTTTGGGTCTGGGGGTGCCATGGCCGAGCGCCGTGCACTCCTGTGCGTTAAGCGCACAGGGCTTGATTGCACCGAGGGGGAAGGGGTTGACGTGGTGGAGGTGTCTATTGTCAGTCCCCTGGCTGGCCCATGGTGTGGCTGCTGCACTTGCGTGATGTTCGCAAGAAGGGCCTGGGTCAGTGACCCCATGCACTCCCTAAATGCACACGTGGCGCCTCCACGGCGGCTGTATTGGCAGCAATGGCCGTGGCTCTGGCCTTCATGGCCTCATCACCAGCGACGACCTGTTGTCGCATTATCTGGAGCATTTCTTCTTGGCGGGCTTCTACCCTTGCCAGACGGACCTCAAAGGGGGTTTCAGCCGCAGGTGTACTGGTGGCTGGCGGGGTGGTGGAAGGCAGGGTGGTGGAAGGCAGGGTAGTGGCTTGCGGGGTGGTGGAAGGCAGGGTGGTGGCTGGCGGGGTGGTGGAAGGCACCTGTGTGGGGTCCTCGTCCTGGGCACTGTCCTCCTCGAAGATGCCAATGTCTGAATCTCCAAGGTCGGAGTCATGCAGACATGGGTCATCCTGGCTCTCAGTCTCCGCAGGTGGGGGGGTGCTGGCAATGGGCATTGGGCTGGGCGTTCCGGACATTACCTCTGCCTCTTCAGCCACCACTGTGGACACGACGTCCGTGGTGGCCGGCCAAACAGCTACCACTGTCGCAGCAGGTGCCCCCTGCAGGGTTGATGCCTTGCGTGGCACACTGGGTGTGGCTGCAGGCAATTTCTTGGACGAGGGGGTGGCGGTGGCCCTGGTCCCCTTGCGTGCACTGGATGTGCTCGCACCCCTGTCCTGTGTTCCACCTTCCACATCGGTGCCTGGGAGATAGAAGAGATGCAGGTCATCAGTGATGTTGCCAAATGGCAGCTGTGATGTTTTGCGGTGTGATATTTTCATACATTCAGGCACAATTTAATTTCTGTTGTGTGGCATTTGGTGTACTGAAGGGACATGTTGGCAATCATTGCATGGCTGGTGGCATTGGATTGTTTTGGTGTCTGTGGGGGGGGCATGGGCATGGTTGGGTCATGTTGCACCTCTGTTGGGATTGGAATTTTCACTCATCATGCATGTGGTGCAGGGGGTGGCACTCATTATTCTATTGATGTGTTGATGTCGCCTTGGGACATGCATTGGCGTGCCTAATCTGACTTCAACATCACTTGTGTCACATCATGTTTTGTTATACGTGGATGTGATGGTTCACTCACCTTCCTCTGTTGTAGTTGCTGCGCCAAACTCCTGGTCTCCTATCCCCTCTATGGATTCTGGGTCAATAAATCCACTTGCGGTCTCCTCCCATGCGGTGAGCTTTACAGGGGAGTGTTTGCCACCGCCTGTCGCCATTGCGGCCCTCCGGTTCTCCGGCAGGATCTTCCGGACCCGGAGACGGAGGTCGTCCCAGCGCTTTCGGCAATCCCGTACGCTGCTTTGGCTGCTCCCCACTGCCGACACCCTCGTAGCAACCTCCTGCCACACCTCTTTTTTCGGGTTTGGGCCGCATGCTTAAGGTCTGTGCTTCTGATGATGTCAGCATGCTGTTCGAGGGTGTTTGCCAGCATTGTCAGTTCAGCATCACAAAAACGCTGCTTCCTCTTCCTTTGGGTGCTTTTTCTGGTGGCCTTCGACATGATTGAGTTGTGGCACTCAACAACACGGGTGTAGTGGTGGTTATGGAGGATGGCAATGGATTGTGTTTTTAAAGATGGCCGGCGGCCCATTTCCCGTTCCTGCGCGATCACGTAATTTCCGGATCCGGTTTTTACGTACACGGTGATACCGTCCCGGTATCACCGTGCCGGTATTCAGGTGTTGGTATGAAGCGGTAACGCTATGCGCGGGCCGCTAGATGCCGGTATAAGGGGGTTGGTGGCACTTTACCGGCATGGCGGGATTGCCACTAACGGCATGGGGGAACACGCGTGCTCGCGCACTCGTAATCACCCGCTGTTAGCGGGTTCATACGTGCACGGACACGCTCATGCCGGAAATGGACCCGCTATTACCGGGCAACTCGTAATGAGGCCCATTGTGTTGGATGCAGCGAAGGCTACATGGAGAGGGATATTGATCAGAGAGGGGGTGTGCAGGAAAAGGGAGCACACCCTCATAGAGCAAGGACTGAGGGACAAAATAAGGAGCTTGGAGAGACAGGCGCAGTCGTCCATGGATGAAAGGGAGGACCTTAACCAAGAAATGAGGGAGTGAGTGAGGAACTAAGAATCCCAGAGGAAGGAAAGGTAGTCTGTAGCCTACAATTTTTGAAACATAAGTTTTATGAGAAAGGGGACAAGGCGGATGCTCTTTTGGCAGCCAGGCTACGTGGTCAGTGAGCAGAGAGGCGGGTTGCAGAGGTGGAGGGAGGGGGGGAAACCCAAGTGTTTGTCTGAAGGGATACAAGAGGCATTTGCAGTATTCTATAAGAGCCCGTACAGGAATGAAGGGACAGCTGGCATTGAGGACATTAGAAAATACCTAGTAGACTCCAATCTCCCCCGGTTCACAAAAACGGAATCGGAAAGCCTGGAAGCTCCAATCTCTGTGGAGGGAATTAGGATGGCTGTCGGCGGTTGAAACTAGGTAACGCCACAGGGGATGACGGCTTCACATCGGGATTCTACAGGTCTTCCAGCCCTGCTCCCCTTCCTAACTAAATTGTTTAATGCCATTTTGTCAACAGGGAAATCGCAGGACTCTTTTACACAGGCTCTAATCAAGATGATACCAAAGGAGGGCAGGAACCCCCAAGCTTGTGACTCTTACTGTCTGATTTCTCCCTTGAATATAGGTGCCAAGATTTACGCCAGAGTATTTGCCGCAAGGCTGGAGGGACACCTGCCGAGATTTGTACATTCAGACCAAGTGGGGTTTGTAAGAGGGGTGCAAGGGGCCGACATCATGAGTAAGACACTGCATTTGATAAACGAGGTACAGGGTTGGGAGGTTGACCCCACGCTTCTCTCCATAGATGCCGAGATGGCTGGGACATCTTGGAGCAGTGCTCATTAGGCTTGCTGTAAGTAAGGGACTTGTAAGGTTCATCATGGCAGTTTACGCTTCTCCCAGGGCATGTGTGGCGGTCAACGGGGGATATTCGCGCTGGTTTAATCTGGAAGGAGGGACAAGGTAGGGGTGACCTCTCCCCCGACACTATTTATACTGTCACTAGAACCATTGGCCAACAGGTTAAGGGGGGACAGGAGTTGAAGGGATTAGGGTTGGTGAGAATGTATATAAGATTGGGCTGTTTGCAGACGACATGCTCCTCCATTTGGTATATCCACTGACATTGGTCCCCGCAGCGGTGGAGTTCATTGAGAAGTACAGGCAATTCTCTGGCTTTATAATTAATAAGGGCAAGTCGTTACTGTTTCCCTTGGACAGAGGTAAGGATAATGACTTGGGGTGCTTCTTTACACTGGGCATGGAGGTCAGCATGGGATCCCTGAGGTATCTCAGCATCAGTGTTACAAGAAGGCTTGAGGGGCTGTATGAGACCAACTTCCCCCCCTTGATGATGGCCCTGGAGAAGGATTTGGGAAAATGGAGGGAACTGATCATCTCCTGGATCGGACGGCTGAATGTGCACAAGATGGTAGTCCTCCCCAAGATGCTGCCTATTCAGATCCCGACCTCTACTTCAGAGGTATAAAGGGGGCTATGTTACGGTTTCTGTGGCAAGGTAAGAAACCAAGAGTTTCTAGCGATGTCTTGAGTCTTCCCAAGGATAGGGGTGGGGGTCGTGCTCCCAGATATATATATATACTACAAGGCCACTCAGTTAAGAGTATTGATCCCTCACCTAAGAGGACAGAGACACTTACAATGGGTGTCACTCAACAATTATTACCTGATGCTTGCAACGGTGGGAGAGTAGCTATTGGTGCCCAGGGCACAGCTACTACCAAGGATGCGTGAGCATCCAAAACTGGGCACTATATAGAGCATCTGGCGACAGAATAAAGGGGTGTCTGGTGTGAGGTCGTGGTCCTCATCCTTAGGTCATCTTTGGGTGCCAGGTGTTCGGGGCGAATTCTCTGACCCCTTCACATTTCAGACATGGTATGATGCAGGCCTGGAAAGGATCAGACAAATGTGGAAGGGTGGAAGGTTCATTACGATAATGAAACTGGAGGAGGCCCTGGGGATAGGTACACTCTCTGCTTTTACGTATTTGCAACTCAAGGAGGTTTTGACTAAGGAGGCATGGAAAAGTAAGATACAGCGGGAGCTCACCCCCGTTGACAAACTATTGGATCCACTTTCGGAATTGAGGGGAGAGATAGGGGCGCTCTATAGGTCCTTGGTGGACACAAGGAAGGGGATGGTGGAGGGGTTGAGGATGAAGTGAGAAACGGACATGGGGATGGAACTGGACCCGCAAACGTGGCTAAAGATGTGTCAGTGTTCGGGAGAATTCTCCAAAATGGCTAATTTCCCTTACCTACTGAGTCCCTCAGCAGCTTTGCTGGATTTCTAGGATTTCTTTTTCACCTGGTTAGAGTGTGAGCCTTTTTTCCCACACTTACTTGTGTTTTGCTGTGTGTGTTTAACATTTTCTTGTGTTCATAGACTGTGGTACCTCATCTACTCCTTAGGCATCATCTTTTTTACTGTGTGTTACACAGCACCTTCAGTGCAGTGACACAGGGTTGTCTTTTTCAGACTTGCCAACTCCAACTCCATTTTCTGGGACTGACTACTGTCTCCCAGAACATGTAAAGTTGCCATTGATGTTATTAGTCTTTTTAAACTCACAGACCCAGTACAAACTATCTTACAAAGTGTTCTGGAAAGGGCTAATACTTATCCCTTTTTGTCTGTTTCTTAAGGAACATTGTTTCTTTCCCTTTTTGCTAAGATTTGGCTGGAGGCAGTGGTAACTACCATATTTTTCCTACCGCAGTTATTTTAAATAGCCTTGGTATTGTTTTAGGCTATCTTGGTAGCCTCGAACTTAAACCTGCTGGACCATATACGTTTGTATATGGTTCTGGCTGGGTTTATTCGCCATTTCTTTTTGTAAAAGTCTTTCTCGTGTTTTACTCTGTGCGCCAAACCAGCGTTGATTCCTTTGTTCACTGACCTTTGGCAGGCTTCTGCACAGAAGCCCTCCTTAGGCGCCTGCATGTCTGAGGGGGACAGGATGTAAGGGAGGGGTTTGAGACGTCGCACTCTGGTATGATTGGCTGAGGTGTCTGTCCGGCGGGATAGCCAGCCTGCTGCGTGATTGACAGCCAGGCTGTATGAATGGGGAAAACTGCATAAAAAGCAGGTCTCTGGGACTGAGAAGGCAGAGTCGCCACTGGATCAAGAGAACCGATGAGAATCTGACAGAAGAGGACCTCTACCACGACTGAACCTTCCGTTGAAGCCCTGCTGCGGGTCAGAATCTCCAAACTTTGACGACAGGGAAGATCTGCAAGGAATCTTCTCCCCTTGAGCTGGTGGGAAAAACCAGTTCGCCAAATTGCAAGCCATGCCTCCCTCCTCTGGTCGAATTTGCTGTGCACAGCTACAGTGAACCGGATAGCCAGGAGGAACAGACCCTGCTTGGGTTTTAAGGAGCGCACCTTTTAGAGTCTCAGCTAGTGTTTCTTTAGTGTCCCTGGGCTTGTGGGAAAGAAAGAGGCAAAGGGGACACCCAGGGCCTCCAAGATGAAGACAGATGGCACCTCTGTGCTACCAACAAGGACATCCCCAAGATTGACCAAGGTCACACCTGTGATTACCCCACCTGCTGGGGCAGAGTGTGAGGTACAACCCTGTGTGGTTGAACCAGTTTCTGACGAGTCAGATCTGGAGGGAGACACTGTTTTGGCTAGAGATCTTGACCCTGTTGATCATCCTGAGCTGCAGTCTTTACTGGCAGAAGGTGGACCCAACAGGGCAGACTTCGGCAGAGGACAAAGAGAGTGTTCAACACTTGAAGGTCATCGACAACAGGCTGCTTCTCAACTTGATGGGCAAGAAGTTGGAAAGCATACGTTGAGCTGAGAAGATGGGCTCTTCTACAGTGAGCCGACTAAGTCTATCCCTGGGGACTGCAAATGAATTGTAGTGCCCCTTGCCAATAGACTCCAATTCCTACAGTTGGCCCATGAGATACCTTTGTCTGGTCATTTGAGTTTCAAAAAGACCAAGGAAAGGCTCTCCTTATACTTCTACTGGCCTAAGATGGGTTCAGAGGTTGACAAATTCTGTAGGAGCTGTCCCACTTGCCAAACCTCTGGTAAGAGTGGAGCCAAGAATGTGGCACCCCTGGTGCATCTCCCAGTGGTGGGAGTTCCTTTTGAGAGGATGGGCATCGACATTGTTGGTCCCCTTGACCCTCCCACATCTTCAGGAAACAGGTTTAACCTGGTTGTAGTAGATCATGCTACTAGGTATCCTGAAGCAATACCTATGAGGACTGTTACGGCTCAGGCTGTGGCTAAGGTTCTACTTCGTATCTTTACCAGATTAGGGTTTCCTAAGGAAGTGATATCCGACAGGGGATCCAATTTTATGTCCCACTACATGCAAGCCATGTGGAAAAACGGTGGTTACTCTTACAAGTTCTCTACAGCCCACCATTCACAGATAAATGGACTAGTAGAGAGGTTTAATCGTACTATGAGGAGCATGATAGGTGCTTTAGAGGAACCCCTTAAAAGAAAGTGGGACCTTCTACTGCCATGCCTTCTCTTTGCTTATAGAGAAGTCCATCATGAGGGATTTGGTTAAGGTTCCTTTGAACTTATCTATTGCCATCCAGTCAGAGGCCAGTTGGCCCTGATTAAGGTGAGGTTGGAGAGTGCTCCTTCCCCCAAGCCAGTCAGAGTGACTGACTATGTGATAGGTCTCCAGAGGAGACTGTCACACATGATGGTAGAAGCTAGTGATAACTTGAAAGCAGGTCAGGCACTGGTCAAACATTGGCATGACCAGAAGACCAGCATGGTTGAGTTTACTCAAGACCAGCTTGTATTAGTTATGGTGCCAACAAGGCAGAGGGCCTTGCAGGACAAATGGATAGGACCCTTCAAGGTTGTGGGCAAACTTGGAGAGGTGAACTATTTGGTGGACATAGGCAGGCCTAAGGAGGCTCCCAGAGTCTTTCACACCAACCGTTTGAAGGCATATGTCTCGAGACCAGAAGTGGGAGCTTTGCTTCTAGCTTCAGCTCAAGAGGAGGAGAAAAGTGAACCTCTGCCTGACCTTCTCAGAGGCCAACCTTTAGATTGGAACATAGAAGGAGTCAATCTCTCTTCTCAACTGATATATGAACAACAGGAGGAGTGCAAAGTTCTGTTAAATCAGTTTGCATCCCTGTTTTTACTTTCACCAGGCCTGACCCCTTGGGGTTAGCATGATATTCTCACTGGTGACTGTTTACCTGTGAAAAGCAGAGGTTACAGAATGTCAGAACATGTGAGATCCCACATCAAAGTAGAGGTCAACAAGATGCTTGATCTCGGGGTTATAGAGCCCTCTACATGGTCTACTCTTGTTGTTCTAGTACCAAAGGCAGGATCCAAGGAGTTGAGATTCTGCGTGAACTATAGAGCTTTAAATGCAGTCACTAAGACTGATGCCCATCCTTTGCCAAGGACAGATGAACTGGTCGATAGACTTGGTGCAGCCAAGTACCTCAGTACATTTGAACTGACGTCAGGCTATTGGTAAATAGCCCTGACAGACCATGCCAAGGAGAAAACTGCATTCTCAACCCCACCAGGCCTCTACCAGTTTAAGGTTATGCCTTTTGGATTAAAGAATGCACCTATTACATTCCAAAGGATGGTCAATCAGGTTCTGAATGGGATGGAGGACTTCTGCATGGCATACTTGGATGACATTGCAGTGTTCAGCCCTACTTGGAAAGAACATGTTGATCACTAGGATATGTCTCGCAGGTTCTTGAGTAGGCCCATCTGACCATAAAGGCAAGCAAATGTCAAATTGGTCAGAGCAAAGTGGTCTACCTTGGTCATGAGGTAGGAGGAGGTGAAATAAGGCCATTGCCTAGCAAAGTACAAGCTGTAGAAAACTGGGCCACCCCTACTACTCAAACCCAAGTGAGAGCCTTCCTAGGTCTAACTGGGTACTACAGTAATTTCATAGAGAACTATGGGACCATAGCTTCTCCCTTGAATGTGATCTCCTCTCCAAAATTCCCTAAAGAGGTTAGATGGAATGAGGAGTGCACTGAAGCTTTTGTTAAACCTGAAGAAAGCCCTTTGTCAAGCTCCAGTCCTAAGAGCTCCTGATTTTCACCAACCCTTCACTATGCAGATAGATACCTCCAATACAGGTATAGGTGCAGTCCTTACTCAACTGGATGAGAAAGGTAGGCAGCACCCCATTTGCTTCATCAGTAGGAAACTGAAGGAACCTGAAACAAGGTGGGCAACCATAGAGCGTGAATGTTGTGCAATTGTGTGGTCTTTGAAGAAGTTTAGATCATACTTGTATGGATCTACTTTTGTGATTCAAACTGACCACCAACCCTTGAGATGGTTAATGCAAATGAAAGGGTGAACCCAAAACTTCTAAGATGGTCAATCTGCCTGCAAGGGTTTGATTTCACCATTGAGCACAGAGCAGGATGTCACCACCAAAATGCTGATGGTCTCTTTAGGATGTTTTTAACCGACTAGAGTGACGAGATTCATCCAGGAGTGGATTAAATCCTCCTGTCCCTTGGTCTAGTGGGGCGAGTGTTAGGGAGAATTCTCCAAAATGGCTAATTTCCCTTACCTACCGAGTCTCTCAGCAGCTTTGCTGGATTTCTAGGATTTATTCTTTTCACCTGGTAGGAGTGTTTTCCTTTTTTCGCCACTCTTACATGTGTTTTGCTGTGTGTGTTTAACATTTTCTTGTGTTCATAGACTGTGGAGCCTCACCTACTCCTTAGGCATCATCTTTTTTACTGTGTCTTACACAGCACCTTCAGTGCAGTGACACAGGGTTGTCTTTTTCAGACTTCCCAACTCCGACTCTATTTTCTGGGACTGACTACTGTCTCCCAGAACATGTAAAGTTGCCATTGACTTTATTAATCTATTTAAACTCACAGACCCAGTACAAACTATCTTACATAGAGTTCTGGAAAGGGTTAACACTTGTCCCTTTTTGTTTGTTTCTAATGGAACATTGTTTCATTCCCTTTTCGCTAAGATTCGGCTGGTGGCAGTGGTAACTACCCTATTTTTCCTACCGTGGTTATTTTAAATAGCCTTGGTATTGTTTTAGGCTTTCTTAGTAGCCTCGAACTTAAACCCGCTGGACCATATACGTTTTTCTAAGGTTCCGGCTGGGTTTATTCGCCATTTCTTTTTGTAAAGGTCTTTGTCGTGTTTTACTCTGTGCGCCAAACCAGGGTTGATTCCTTTGTTCACCGACCTTTGGCTTCTGCACAGAAGCCCTCCTTAGGCGCCTGAATGTCTGAGGGGGACAAGATGTGAGGGAGGGGTTTGAGACTCCCTGCACAGGGTCTCCTTGGAAACCCATGTTACACTCTGGTATGATTGGCTGAGGTGACTGTCCCTGCGGGACAGCCACCCTACTGTGTGATTGACAGCCAGGCTGTATGGATGGGGGAAATCTGCATAAAAAGCAGGTCTCTGGGACTGAAAAGGCAGAGTCGCCACTGGATCGAGAGAACTGACGAGAAGCTGACAGAAGAGGACCTCTACCACGACTGAACCTCCCCGTGAAGCCCTGCTGTGGGTCCGAATCTCCAAACTTCAACGACCGGGAAGATCTGCAAGGAATCTTCTCTCCTTGAGCTGGTGGGAACAACCAGTTCGCCAAACTGCAAGCCAGGCCTCCCTCCTCTGGTCAAATTTGCTCTGCACAGCTACAGTGAACCGGATAGCCAGGAGGAACGGACCCTGCTTGGGTTTTAAGGAGCACACCTTTTATTCGTCGCTTTGCTCTGCTGCTGGTTTCTTCCCTGGGCAGTGCAGGACACTCCAGTATTCCTCCTCCTTGTCAGTCCAACAGTCGCTTCATGAACCGGGAGCCTGCAGGACCTGCCAGTAACGTCTGCTTCAGCTACAGCATTCTTCTACTCTACTGTGCCAACCCGGTTGTTCTTTTCGTCCAGCCACAGTGAAAATGTGTAAAATCTTTCGCCAATCCAAGGCCTTGTCCTTCTTTGTTCTTTAAAGTAACTTTTCGTCTGACCAACTTCGTTCTGAACTCTTGGCAACGACTTAACCGTGAACTACCCTGAACCGTGTGATTCTCTGCAAAGACTTTGGTCCATTGACTTTGGCCCTGGCCTCTTGATTTGATTTCCTCACTGTAGTTCCTTTTTCTAGATTGCCCTGCTTACTTACTTGTTGGAGCTGCTCAAGTTTTGTCTTTCCTTCCCTTTTTATTACTGGAGTGCCATTTTGCTCACACTTCAATTTGATCCTAACTTGTCCAGAATCTATTGGGTGTGGTGTAGTGTATTAGGATTGTGTTTTGTCAACTGCTTAATAATAGTGAAATGTTTAAAAACTGATGTGTAAATAAATGTATATTCTTTTATTCAGAAACCTTGAGTCAGTGTTTGTTTGAATCATAGTCCTTTGTGTAACTATTGATACTGCTCACTTGAGATAGGTCTGGCTGCTCAGCCATCGCTACCACTTTACTGTGTAGTACAGGCTTGTACCAAAGGTGAATTTGTACTGTCACTTCTAGTCCTAATTGTGTGTCGTGTTCCCAAAGGGTACTGCATATAACTCTGCCTAACAGTCGGGCATCCTTCAAAACCTCTGTCTCCTGTAAAAATAAACTGCATGCAGCAAAGCTATTACATAGATGTCAATATGACCCGGTAAAACTATCAAGGATGTACCAGGATGTGAGCCCGATTTGCTGGCATGAATGTGGCTCGAGGGCCGATTACTGGCACATGTGGTGAGGATGCTCGGCGGTCCAGTCCTACTGAGATGAAGTTCTGAGCTGGATAAGGGATCTGGACGGGGTACATAGAGTGAAAGCTCCCATGTTGGTCCTCTTTGGGCTGGAGGAATGAGAGGGAGCATATATTTGGATGCCTCGTTTGGCACACAGCCTTTTCCTGCTGTGGGCATGCTTGGAGACACATTGGAAAGGAGTCCAGTCGCCATGATAGAGGGAGTGGGTTAACATAGCCCGAAATATGTGATGGGATGAATAACAGCTGCACTCCACGGGAACCACAGCTCGAGTGGGGCAGACTGGTTGGACTTTTGTTCGGCATTTATACGCCAGGGTTCCAGAAACATAGCAGGGGAATAGGGGTTGGTGGGGCGGATGACCCCAAAGCAAGAGAAACGGGGAGGAACCATACCCAAACTGGAATTGAAGTGCGATTATTCACATAAAAAAGTACTGAGAGTGGTACGTAAGTGATTAAAAGTGGAACTATGATCAGGTCAGGAAAAAGAGGTTGGGGATGGGAGTGGTCGGGTGAGGGGAGGTATTTCTAGTTAATACACATCTTGCAGGACTGTTATGTTGCAAAGTTTAGGATGTATTGAGTGATCCAAGCGATTTGCAATGTGGCTAAATATCCTGTTTTTTGTCATGTTTATGAAAATGCTAATAAAGCTCAAATTAAAAAAAAGAAAAAGAGGAATTCGAACATGAATTGAAAGACTGGAACTAGGTGGATAATTATACGCATATGGAATCCTTGAGAAGATACCCGTCACATAATCTGATGCAATATAAATACTTCAAACCACGAGAGTACCTAAAGAATTTTCCAGCTGTGTAAGCATGTAGATTCGACCTGTTATTAAGATTTGATCACTTACCCACATTGCCCACTTTTGGACCAATCAAGGATGTGCCTTGCGTACAATGTCTATGTTGTATATGTAATGACTCTTGTGCACAAGAAAGTGCACAACAAGTATTGACTGGTTATGGAAAGATGTAGGGAACACAGGTGAGATTTTGGGGTAGTTTGTACATAACCTTACGACAATCCGAACTTATGCCTTTTGGAGGTATTGGATCAATTTGGGGAACAGCAGTTTGTTGATTGACTTCTATACTGTCTGGAAAGCTGTACGTGAAATTTTAAATGTATTTTAAGGGATAAATGTGAATTCTGTTTAAATTTGTAAATATATTTTATGATGATGAAATCTGCTATTGAAATGACTTATGTGAAATAGTTCTTGGAACTAATACCACATTATATTAAATTTATTTCAAAAAGTTATGAGGCTTAAAATGTGTAGAGTACCTGCTAAATATGGACTGCTTGTTTACACAAATGAAAGTATCAATAAAAGTGTCAAGCAATCACAAATAGTACAATTTAAGTGGATACAAACTAGCAATCTTGAATGATCTCTCCAATTTCCTTGTTTCCACTTCCACTATGATGACAGAGGGTAAAACACTGGAGCTCGGTATAGTTAAATCCCTTGATTTTATGTTGTTGTTTTTAATGTCTTTCTCTGAAAGAATCCTCAATATCGAAAACAGGTTCACTATTGCAAAGTGGACAAGCCTGATGACATTGTTAATATGGGTCCTGTGTCTACTGGGATGGAAGTAGGGCACATTATGTGGTAATAAAACATCTTTTTTGTGGTAATAAAATAATGTTAGAAATCTTAAGGCCAAGTATATCCGTACAATCTGCATCAATCACTGAGACTTGAGCTTGCAGGAATACCAAAGTGAGAAGCACTAGCAATCAGCTGTTGCTATCAAACAAACAGAACATTGCTAGCTTTGGGAAAAGCAATGAACACGATTTAGACACTGCAAAGGGTTCAGAAACCTGGTCAATTCTGACACTAGACAAGCAGTTCTAATGCAGTATGAAAGGTCACAGGATCAACACAAAAAAATATCAAAATATATGGATGAATTTACCTCCAGCAGTGGCTCTGTAAGGGGTAATATTGGTACATGTTCGTAAGTTAGTAAGAAACTGATATGAAAGTACTGAAACCCTTGGGAACAGAAGTAGTAATTGGATAAATACCAACCTAACCAACGTATTGTTAAAAGGGCCAGAAGAACTATAGGGTTCGGCACAAATATGAAGTTATGGATAGTGACTGTATTATTCTTTCCTTTGACAATACTTACAATAGCCAATATATGATTGAATCAAACCTGGCATGTAAATTGAAAGAAGGGATTACTTTAGTACCTCTCTGTTCATTTTCATTAGTACTTACAAAGGGAAAAATATAAGATGTAAATACACAAATAAAAGTGGAAATATTGTTCACAACTCCATATATATATAACAGCAGCATTTATTTGCAAGCTTTCGTAACTTACTTCATCGGTATTAGCAGGAACAAGGCTTTTAGAATAGCAGAACAGTTCAAGGTTTCACCTCTCATCTGTTTGTGTCTTTCCGATTAATTTTCTTCACAAGGAGCCTTACACTTCAGAAGTCAAGTCAAGTTTCTGGCAAGGAAAGGCCTTAGACCACCTCCGATTTGTAAAACAAAAATATTATGAAAAAGGCAACAAAGCCCACGCTCTTCTCGCAGCCAGTCTGAGAAAGCAAAGAGCGGAGTGGGCTGTCAACAAAATCAAATCCCAGTCGAGAACCTTGCAAGACGATCCGAAGGAAATAACAGCTCGTTTTGCTAATTTTTATGAGAAGCTGTATACCTCGGATTGTAACTCCTCCCACAAGAGAATAACAGAATTCATGAGCAATGTTACTTTCCCCCCAATGCAGATCTCGGACCTCGATGGGTTGAACACCCCAATAAAAGCAGAGGAGGTGGACCTTGCCATCTCCAACCTGAAGGCAGGATCGGCACCGGATCAGGATGACTTCACTCAAACCTACTATAAAAGGTTTAGAGGAGCACTGACTGCCTTCTTAACCCTCTTATTTAATGATATATTTACCACCAGACGGGCCCCCACCTCCTTCACAGAGGCCAGGATCACAGTGATACCTAATGAGGGAAGGGACAGAATTGAATGCGGCTCATACAGGCCTATCTCATTTTGAACGTGGATGCCAAGGTGTACGGCAGCATCCTAGCCACCAGATTGAGCAGAGTCCTCACGCTCTTGGTGCATATCGATCAGGTGAGTTATGTGAAGAGGAGGCAGGGCACGGATAATGTTTGTAAAACATTAGACCTAATGGCAGCAGTTGATGCTGGGAGAAAGAGCCTACCCTGATCTCGGTTGACGCCGAAAAGGCTTTTGACCGCGTGGAGTGGCGATTTATGCTCCAAGTACTGGAAAAAGCCAACTTAGGGCCTGGATGGATTCAGGGGGCGCAAGCACTCTACAACAATACGAGAGCGAGAGTCATGGTCAATGGCATGGCATCTCCCCTCTTTGCCCTGGCAAGAGGGACCAGGCAGGGGCATGCCCTCTTGCCACTCGTCTTCGCCCCAGTGATGAAGCCTCTGGCCCAGATCATTTTAAACAATAGATCGATAATAGGCCTGAAAGAATTCGGCAAAGAGTAGAAGCTGGCCTTGTTCGCCAATGACGTTCTTGTCTATGTGACCCACCCGTCGCAGTCCATCCTGGCACTCCTGGCCAGAATGGAAAAATATGGGACGCATTCAGGGTTCCACATAAACTGAAACAAGACCATAGCCCTGCCATTGAAAGATGAGTGCACTCACCCGAGCACAAGCCTGTCGAGATGGGGTCTGAAAGTTGCAAGCGACAGTCTTGGTTGTCTAGGAATCACCATAACAAAGCAACTAAAGGATCTGTACCAGGCGAATTTCAAATCGCTATGGACAACCACAAAGTGTGATACAGAGAACTGGGTAAATCTAAAGCTTTCTTGGCCGGGGAGATTTATGGCCATAAAAATGAATGTGTTACCGCAGCTTCTCTTTCTGTTTCAGTCACTTAGGGTAACTCTCCGAGACTCTTTTTTGGCGAAATCCAAGAGCACCCTGTTGGCGTTTCTATGGGGATGGAAGAGGGCCCAAATTGCATATAACACTTGGATCCTCCCTAAGGAAAAGGGAGGTATGGCATATCCAGACCTCCACGAATATTATAGAGCGGCGCAGTTGCGAGTGTTTGTAGACCATGTTCGGGAATCCAGAGACCAACAATGGGTACATCTGGAGAATGGCTGCTTTGCCCTGGTCTCCCTCGGAGAATGGCTCTAGGCTCCCTTGAAGTCCCTCCCCCGCAAGGTGCGAGAGCACCAAGTTTTAGGGGTGCTGTGGACGATATGAAAACAAAGCACAAACCTGGCCATCCCCCTTTAGTTGTATTTGTCCCCTCCAAATCAGGGACCTCATTATAGACCCAATCCGCTTCCAGCCCCAGTATGAACAAGGCTTAGTCCGAGCTGGCCAGATGTGTAGGGAGGAGAATTAGAAAACGCACTACAGGGTCTTCTGATTTGGCCTCTCCTATAACGGCAACTGAAGTGGGTGAGCACAGATCCGCTGTGGAAAGCGCAGCTGCAGCAGTCCCTCTCCCCCTTCGAGAACATATTGAACACCCAATCAGGAACTCTTCGTACTCAGCTGAAATGGGAAAGGGAGTTGGGATGGGAGAGCAATCAAGAAGGATGGGCTGCAATATTTAGTGTGGTCTGTAGCTCATCTATAGCAGTCCAATATAAGATGCACAACTGCAGATTGCTTACGCAATGCTACCTTACTCCCAAACACCTAGCAAAAATGTATACAGACATCCGCCCCTATTGTTGGCATGGTTGCACACAAATCAGCACATAGACAGAGGGTAGGGAGAGGGGACGGGGTTTGATGCGGAAGTTAAAAACTCCTGTTCATGAAATTGCCTCCGATTACAAAGAATGTTGTAATGCATTTGTTTTTCCATCTGTTGACCATCATAAAAATATATTTGAAAAATTGACATTTTCAGCTCAATATCAGGAAAACTCCCTTGGGGTCAGGAAGATTCTGGAAAAATCCAAGAAAAGATACCCGGTTCTGTTCATGGTAACAACATGCACTAAACAGTTCCTGTACCAGAGTGGAGAGAAATAAAGATGGTTGGGAGTCTTTCATATGTGACTTATATATACGTTTATTTTATATGTGTGCTGGTTTAGGGCAGACAAGGCCAGACCATCTCACTTCACTGTGGATAAGTCCCAAAAGAAAATTGTTATAAAATGAAGACACCACTTTGAACAGTTCCGAAATAAGAGGTTCAGTTTGCTTGGGCACTGTACAGTTATTTTCAGCCACGGTCCTCAGCTGCCCCTGCTGTAGCACCCATTACGATGAAATATAATGCCAATAGTGCATTTAAGAATATTTACTCAGCAACACTGGTCAAACTTCTAGCAGGACAGTGAGTTAATGTATCATATTGGCTGATTAGGCCCCAAATTGTGGCCATAGCCATGAGCCTAAAACTCTTTAGGCCAGTCCCTGCCTGCAGCCCAACCATGGCCTCAAGCCATGGAAGCCTCAACATCCTGAATCCCACTGCACACAACTAAATCATTTTCAATATGCTAAGTAACCTACACTGTTCACTGTCAACGGAAGAGATGGAGAAGTCTACAAATGTGTGTTGCAGTAAAACCTCATTGAAATCATGCGGCACGGCGACCGCCATTTTCAAAACCCCCAGCTAAGGACCCCGCCTGAGACCCCAACTGAGACCAGGGTTACATGGAGGCAAGATCAAAGCTGGTCGAATTTCCATACCCGGGCAGGTCGGACTCCAGGGCTCACCCCGAATTGAGAACGACGGAGATTGGAGGAGCAGACTCAGTGGCAACTAAGAGTGATATGGTATCCCTCCTCGACGACATCAGGAGTATGAGGGCAGACATTGGAGGCAAGGAGGATAAGATTAAAGTGAGAATGGACAAGATGGAGGAGAGACCTCAGGCGGTTGAGCTTAACCAATCCTCGCTGGACACCCTAGAGACCCAACTGGATGTAAGGATGGGCGAAATAGAGCGAAGAGAAGCCAAGATAGTCCTCAAAATGGACAATTTGCAGAATCGCGAGCAGAGAAATAACCTACGCTTCTTCGGGATTCAGGAGGTGGACAGTGATTCTGATAGAACCCTTAGGAGGACCGTTCACGACATTACCAAGCTCCTATTTGACGACAACTCTATTGATGAGACAAAGATTTAGAGGGTTCACAGAGCAGGTGGTCAGGGAGGAGCCCTAGATCGATCCTGGCCCGTTTTAATAATTACCCGGATAAACTCAAAATCTTGGAAAGGACAAAGGCTAAGGGGCCAGTGACGATGGGTGCCGCCAGGATCACTATTTTTCAAGACCTGCCTTCCCTGACCCTCACAAAGAGAAGAATGTGTCTCTCCCTGACGAAATGGCAAAATGAGAAAGGGGTCAGGTACAGGTTGGGATTTCCATTCTCTATTTCCTTTGAAGTGGAGTGTCTGAAGTACTGACTTGCTACGGAGGACGAGATAAACAAAACGATTGGGGAGCTGCTTAGAGGGGATGAGGAGGCTTCGGGCTCAAAAGGCGAAGGTGGAGTGGGTAGACAGTGGCGTATTAAAGGCCACAGAAGAAAGAGGGTCACCGGATCAAGGACGTTTCAGAAGCTGAATACTCCTCCGACTGACATGCCCTGAACACACTGTGGGCTGTGGATACACATCGGCTACAGTTGTTTGAAGGGATTGATGGGTCAATTGGCCTGGTGTGTGGGGGATGGGAATCTGGGGGGACTAGATTCGTGGACTTTATTACTACAGCCGGGTCGGAAAGGATTACAGGGTGTGTAAGTGGCTGTTTGTTTTGAACACTGGTTTAAGATGGGGGCAGGAGTGGGGCATTGGGGATTGAAGTGTTAGGTGATGGGGTCTGGGTTTCGGGCCTGCCTGGTGGTTCAGCACTCTTCTAGTGAAAGTAACTGGAGGGTGCCGGGTGCTTAGGGTTTATAGGGTTTCGGCGGAGGGGGAAGGGGTTTTCAAGAGTTAAAAGGGTAGTAGAATCTCTTGATCCAACGAGGATGTACGCTTAGGTCTGGTGCAATGGGGAGGGTCAACTCCCTGGTGGTTAATGTGGTGGACAACAGGATAAGGCTATGGCTGATTCAAGGGTAAGGGACAGGCAGGGGCAGCCTGAGAGAATGTACACTGAATGTACACTAGAGGGCTGAACACTCCAACTAAGAGATCCCTGGTTGCTATAGAATTTAGTAGATCAGGATGAATATCCTGTTCCTCCAGGAAACGAAATACTTAAGGCGTGAAGAACAAAGGATACCTTGTGGTTTGGTGGGGGGACAGTACTGGGGTTGGGATTTTGGTCCACAGGGGGCTCCGACTGGAGGTTACAAAAGTGTGTTCGGATGTTAAGGGAAGGGCCATTTTGATTTCGGGTCAGATGCGCCGAATAAGGTTTACATTCGCCACTATGTACGCCCCTAATCAGGGTCAACGGAGGTTCCTGCAGAGAACTCTGAAAAAGATGATTGTGGGGGAGACATTTCATACTTGGGGCAGACTACAATGTCTGGAGTGATGTCAGTATGGACCAACAGTCCGGGCACTCTGGTGAGCAGGAGCCTCAGAACCAGGCGGGCAGGGAAATGGGAATGATCATGGAGCTATATGGGATGCAGGATATATTGCGCCATCTCCACCCACTTGACAGGGGGTTTACTTCTTATTTCACCCCGCACGGGACCTTGACGAGAATAGAGTACCTATGCATATCCAGGGACTTGTGGGACTTGGCGCTGAAGTCAGCTATTCATCCCATTAGCTGGTCTGATCATGACATGGTGTTGGCAGATATTAGCTGGAATGGCCTTTGTCCCAAGGGCTCGAAGTGGAGATGTAATGAATCACTGTGGGAGGATCCATGTTTTAGGGAAGTGTGGGATGTGGCAAAGGCTACATGGAGAGGGATGTTGATCAGAGAGGGGGCTTGCAGGAAAAGGGAGCGCCCCCTCATAGAGCTAGGAACAAGGGACAAAATAAGGAGCTTGGAGAGGCGGGCGCAGTCATCCAGGGATGAAAGGGAGGACCTTATCCAAGAGGCAAGGGGAGTGAGGGAGGAACTAAGAATCCTTGAGGCCTACAATTTCTGAAACCAAAGTTTTATGAGAAAAGGGTCAAGGACTATGCTCTTTTGGCGGCTAGGCTACATGGTCAGTGAGCAGAGAGCTGGGTTGCAGGGAGGTGGAGGGAGGGGGGGGCCCGAGGGTTCAGCTGAAGGGATACAGGTGGCATGTGCAGTATTATATGAGAGCCAGTACAGTAATGAGGGGACAGCTGGCATTGAGGACATTAGAAAATACCTAGCAGACTCCATTCTACCCCGGTTCACAAAAACGGAATCAGAAAGCCTGTAAACTCCAATCACTGGGGAGGAAATTAGGATGGATATCGGGCGGTTGAAATTAGGTAATGCCCCGGGGATGACGGCTTCACATCAGGATTCTACAGGTCTTTTCTTTCAGCCCCGCTCCCCTTCCTAACTAAATTGTTTAATGCCATTTTGTCAACAGGGAAATCGACAGACTATTTTACACAGGCTCTAATCACGGTGATACCAAAGGAGGGCAGGGACCCACGGGCATTTGGTTCTCACCGTCCGATTTCTCTCCTGAATATAGATGACAAGATTTGCGCCAGAGTAGTGGGTTGGAGGGACCCCTGCCAACACATGTACATTCGGACCAGGTGGGGTTTGTAAGAGGGAGGCAAGGGGCCGACACCATGAGGAAGACACTGCATTTGATTAACGAGGTACAGGAATGGGAGGTTGACCCCGCGCTTCTCTCCATAGATGCTGAGTAGGCTGGGACCTCTTGGAAAAGTGCTAATTAGGCTTGGTGTAAGTAAGGGACTTGTAAGGTGCATCATGGCACTCTACTCTTCCCCCAGGGCATGTGTGGTGGTCAATGGGGGATATTTTCGCTGGGTTAATCTGGAAAGAGGGATAAAACAGGTTTTTCCAGCGCCCCCCAGCACTATTTATACTATCACTAGAACCATTGGCTGACAGGTTAAGGGGGGACAGGAGTTCAAGGGATTAGGGTTGGTGAGCATATATATAAGGTTGGGCTGTATTCAGACGACATGCTGCTCCATTAGGTAAATCCATTGACATTGGTCCCCGCAGCGACGAAGTTGATTGAGAAGTACAGGCAATTCTCTGGCTTTATAATTAATAAGGGAAAGTAAGTACTGTTTCCCTTAGACAGAGGTAAGTATAATGACTCGGGGGGGCTACCTTCCATTGGGCATTGAGGTCAGTGTGGGGTCCCTGAGGTATCTCAGCATCAGTGTTACAAGAAGGCTTGAGGGGCTGTATGAGGCCAACACCCCCCTTGATGAAGGCCCTGGAGAAATATTTGGAAAAATGGAGGGAGCTGACCATCTCCTGGATGGGACAGCTGAATGCGCTCAAGATGGTAGTCCCCAAGATCCTGTATCTGTTCCAGATGCTGCCTATTCAGATCCCTGACCTCTATTTCAGAGGGATAAATGTGGCTATGTTACAGTTTCTGTGGTAAGGGAGGAAACCAAGAGTTTCTAGCAATGTCTTGAGTCTTCCCAAGGATACTGGGGGGTGGGGGGTCGGGCTCGCGGATATATATCTATACTACAAAGCCACTCAGTTAAGAGTATTGATCCCTCACCGTACAGAGAGACTTGCAATTGTTGTCACTCGACAATTATTACCTGAGACCTGCAACGGTGGAAGAGTGGCTATTGGTGCCTACGGCTACTATGAAGGATACGTGAGCATCCAATCCTGGGCACCATTTGGAGCATCTGGCGACAGAATAAAGGGGTGTCTGGTGTGACGTTGTGGCCCTCAACCTTAGGTCATCTTTGGGTATGAATTCCCAGACCCCTCCACATTTCAGACATGGTATGAGGCAGGCCTGGAAAGGATCGGACAAATGTGGAAGGGTGGAAGATTCATTACGATAATGGAACTGGAGGAGGCCCTGGGGATAGGTACACTCTCTGCCTTTACATATTTGCATCTCTTTTTTTTAAAAAACATTTTTTTATTGATTTTTGAACACATCAAACAATAGAAACCAAACAAGCAGTGCAACCTCCGACCGCTTCATTATACTTCCTTAATTTATAGTCGCTGCTTCCCTTTCCCTCCCCCCTTTACGAGTCTATTACTTTTAACATTCTGTTTCTGCATCCTGTGGTACGGTCTCCCCTTCTATGGCATCTGTCGGGTCTCCTATTGACCCAAACAGCTCGGCTATCAATGATTTCCAGGCCATCAGGGACTCAGTCGCCTCTTCCCCCCCTGTGTTACTAGCTTCTTGCCATACCATAGTTTCTGCTTCCGCCCATTTTTGCAAATCCCTCCACCACACCTCCACATTTGGCATATGGCATGTCTTCCAACCCACGGCAATTCTCCTTTTTGCAAGCACATAAGCCAGATCCTTCAGTTTACATGCTTGAGCTGCCGTGATCTTGGAAACCCTCCCCCCCAACAGACAAGCCCACACTGTGTCCACTACAATCTTAACCCCTTTTTTCCCCATTTTCTCTTTCACTGCACTCCAGAAGCGTTCTATGACCGGGCATGACCAGAACATATGCACCATGCCCGCGTTCTCCTCATCACATTTAGGGCATGCTTGCCGTCCTGCATTCTCAAACCTCGATATCCTCCAAGGTGTCATGTATGCCCTATGCGTAATATATAGTTGTATCTGTTTCAGTCTAGCATTTCTAGATTCCTTCTTATGATACACCTGCGCCCGTTCCCACATCCCATCCTCCATCGGGGCACCAACTTCCATTTCCCAATCTAATCTCAACTGCGTGACTTCCTTACCCACTTTAGACATCAACATTTCATATATTCTGGAAATCTCATGACCCCCTTCTGCTATGTCATATATCATATCTGTGGTGGCATCTGGTTCCTCTTCCAGCACTGTTTCAGGCCAAATTCTCTTAATTTGCTGCACCATTCTGTAATATGCAATGTACTGGCCCTCGTGCAACCCAGTTTCTTCTTGCAGCTCCTCGAAAGTAATACTAGAGCCCTCCCGCCAAATGTCACCCATTGTTGCCACCCCAACCGGTTCCCAGTGGTTCCTGATTATCATTCTTAGCTGCACATCTGCCCCCGTTAATACAACCAGTGGCACCTGCGGAGAGCATGGGGACGGGTTCTCCATCATCCGGCATGCCTGCACCATATCTTCCACCCTAATAGCAGCATCTTAGGGCGCCCCATCATTTCCGCCCTGGGTACCCACATCATCTCTTTCAAATAAAATGGTGCACAATCACGCCCAAACAGCCTGGATTCCGAGGTCTCCTCATCAGCAAGCCATCTGGCGACATATTGCAGCTGGCTTGCCACATAATACACCTCATAGTTGGGCAATTTTATCCCACCTTTGTCATGGAAATTCTGTAACTTCCATAACGCCACTCTATTCCGCGTGCCATGCCACAAAAAATCCCTACACATGCTATTCAGTTTGGTGAAGAACTTTTAGGGATCAGGTATTGTATATTCCCAAAATAGTGTAAAAGCCTTGGCAGAACCACCATCTTTAGCATTGCTCCCCAGCCCATCATTGCTAAGGGTAGCTTGGCCCAGAATTGCATGCACTTCTCAATTTTTTTAATGGCTACTTCTGTGTTGCACCTATGCTCCTCTTCCACATTATGGTATATATTGATCCCTAAGTACCGAAATGTACTGACCGCCCATGGTACTTGCAATACAGGCAATCGCTGGAATCCCTATGTACCTCCCCAGTGGGAACATGCTGGACTTCTGGGGGTTCACCGCTATACGGACAACCCAGCGAATCTCTCCATCACTTCCAAAATGTACTTGAGATTTTCTTCTGGGTATCACAAGTACAGCAACATGTCATCGGCGTATAGGGAAATCAGATGTCGCTCCCCTTTCACCTCTATGCCTATGATGTCGTATTGCTGTCTCAAGTATATTGCAAGAGGTTCCAGGGCCAGTATGTAGAGCATTGGGGACCACGGACATCCCTGCCTGGTGCCCCTGCTGAGCTGCCACCTTCCCGATATCACAGATCCTGTCTTAACCCTAGCCTGGATATGTTCGCTATACAATATCTTTGCCCACCTTACATATCCAAGCCCTAACCCGTAACACTCCAGGGCCGCAAGCAGCCATGGCCATTTAACTGAATCAAAGGCCTTTATTGCGTCTAAAGACACAATCGCCATATCCTCATCATTTTCGCCGCCGCTCTCAACAATTCTATGGAGCCGTCTGTGATTATTGGTAATATTTCTGTTTGGTACATAGCCCGTCTGATCTGGGTGTATTAGTTTGCCAATGACCCTCTTCAGTCTATTTGCTAGGACAGCAGTCAATATCTTGCTGTCTTGATTCAGCATCAACAAGGGTCTATAGGAGCCGCAGCTATGCCCAGGCTTATTGGGTTTGGAGAGCGGTATTATAACGGTCTCTCTCAATGACTCGGGTAAGCTTCCCATCTCAAGCGCTTCATTTAGCATTTCTAGCAATGGGGGAAGGACCTCTTCTATGTACACTTTATAAAACTCACTTGGGAGTCCGTCGGTCCCCGGGGTCTTGCTAGTAGGCAGCGGCCTAATTGGTGCATCTAGTTCCTCTCTCTCTTCCTCACTTATTTTTGGCAATCCTACGTTCTCCAACATTTCTCTCATCATAGCGCGACTACTTTCACCATCATCTCCATATAATACCTTATAATAGTCCATAAATGCTTGATTAACTCCCTCTTGGGTGTCTGCTACGCTATCACCCTCTCTCTCTCTATAGTCATGATTGTGACTCTGAGAGTCTCGCTCTTATATAACCACGCCAAAAGTCTCCCCAGCTTATCACCTCCAGCATGCTGTCTCTCTACATATTTTTTATAATTGAGGTTACACAATCTGTCCCAGTGTTCTGCACATTTTTGCTGTAGCTTGAGTGTCAATTTCAACTTTTCTGCTGTGTCATCTCTGCCCCTCAAAGCTTCCTCCATTTTCTCCTGTAGGTCAGCTAGAATCCCACCTTGTAGGCCCCTAGATTTTGCTATGGCTACTCCCCTCATCACTACTTTAAAGGCCTCCCATAGTGTTCCCGCCGAGTCCACACTCCCAGTGTTTGTTTCAAAATAATTTACAATCTCCTCCCTCAGGTCCTCCCTAAAGAAGGGGTCTCTCAGCGCTTCCGCTCGTAGACGCCATGTCGGGATCTTCGCTCTCGGGGGGGGGGCAGTATTGCCATTCGAGGATCAGGGGCGAGTGGTCCGAAAGGACCCTAGACTTGTACTCTATTTGTGTAATCTCCGCTATCATTTCAGGTGAGGTGAAGACATAGTCTAACCTCGTGGATAACTGCTGTGGGGCAGAATAATGTGAGTATTGCCTCTCCTGGGGGTGTCTCACTCTCATGCATACTCCAAGTCAAAGTCCCCTAGCAATGTCTGTAACGCTTTGGCGGCAGGGGCCAGTCTATCCATCTTCCCATCCGATCTGTCTAACCTTGCATTCAGTACGCAGTTGAAGTCCCCTCCCCAGATCATCGCGCTTCCCACACATGCGCTCAGATTAGTACACAATGTTTTAATGTACGCCGCTGTGTTCTGGTTCGGGGCGTACGTATTGACTATACTTATCTCCCTATTTTCCACTAGTCCCCTCAGTATAACCATCCTCCTTTCCGTCTCAGCTACCACTTGCAATCGTTGAAAAGGGACATGTGGCGCTACCCAAATAAGCACTCCCCTCGCATAAGCGGAGTATGATGAGCCCACCATCACTCCCTTCCACTTCCCAGCTATCTTATCCATTCTCTCTCGTGTAAGGTGGGTTTCCTGCAGCAGTGCAATATCTATTTATTGCCTACGCAGGTACAACATAACTTTATTCCTCTTTAAGTAACTGTTAAGCCCCCGAACGCTCCATGTAACTATTTTAAGGTCTCCCATGGCCTATTCGAATTCCATTCCTCCTCCCACAGGTGCAGTCTGACTCTAAGTTCCATTCCAATCTGTATAGACTCGTACCCCAATTTTAAACTCCCCTTAACCAAAAAAAAACCAAACTCCCCATTCCGCCCACCTCCCGTCCCTGCCCCAACATCACTCCCCTTAACTGTTGCCCAGCTCCATCCCTGGATCTCAGGCTCCCCCGCATCTAGCTCTTTCCGGCCCTCGCCTGTACTCGAAGCTCCGCAGGGTGAGGCCGCCCTAGTGGTTAGCCTACTACTACTACAACTATAATTCGGGGGGTAGGGTGCTTTCGCCCTGCCGCTCCTATTCACTTCAGTTTAACTACACATAACTACACAATTTGCGCATGTATACATATTGCTATATTCCAGTCCTTAAAGTTCGTTCCTATCAGTGGTATCTGAACAAAATATTAGCCATACTTAGTCGCACCCCTCAATATTAACCTTTGTCTAGGCACCATTAAGGTGCTCGCTCTGCGCCTTTTAAGTATGCATACAGTGTACCTGTCACTTATCGTGTTCATCTTGAGCCTGCTCCGTGTCTCGTTCCGGGCAACCCTGCAAGTCCAGCCATGTTGTTGCTTCTTCTGGAGTATCCAAAAAATACATTTTGCTCTTGTGCACCACCTTCAATCTCGCAGGGTACAAAAGCATGTATTTTATGCCAGCCGCTCGTAGCCTCCTTTTGATTGCCACATAGCTGTACCGTTGTCTCTGGACCAGCATTGTGTTGTCAGGATACGCCGTGACGGTACTTGAAGTCCTTTCAATCGTCCCTCCTTTTCTAAAGTACTCCAATATCTTCTTGCGATCTTTATAATTCAGTATTTTTGCAATGATCGCTCGGGGAGGGGCCCCAGGCCTAGGCTTCCTCATAAAGGCGCTGTGTGTGCGCTCTACTGCAAATCCCTGCAAGAGTTTTTCAGCCCCTATTTCTTGTAAAAGTAGATTCTCAATGTAGTCTGTCGGGTCCTGTCCTTCCTCTCCCTCCGGCAATCCCACCACGCGGATATTGTTCCTTCTCGCTCTCCCTTCCGCCTCCTCCGCCCGAGTCTCCAGGTTAGCTACCTGTTGTTTAAGTACGTGGATCTCCTTTATGTTGCTAGTGCTGGTGTCCGTGTTGATTTTCACCGCACTTTCCAGGCTGCTCGTTCTCTCCGCCAGCCCCCTGACATCTTGCCTCAGCAGGGTGACTTCTATGCCTACTGCGTCTATTTTAGCCTCCAGGGAAGTGCGCAGGTCGGACATCGCTGTCCCCCATGAGTCTCGCAGCTCCGAGATGGCCGCTAATATCTGATGATTGTCAGTCGCTGCGGCGCTCTCCCCCAGTGCTATCAAACCTTTGGGCGTTATGGCCGTAGGAGATTGTTGTGTTTTGGCGAATGCCTCCATCGTGGATTGCTTGTTATTGTTCTTACTCACAGTCCCTCACCCATCATCTTGCAGCCTCAGCGATACACCCGAGGTTGACTGGCCTCAGATGTGTAGTCCTGCTTTTCTGTATTAATTCGGCACCCGTGTACCTCCACGGGTATGAGGCAGTCGTCCTAGAAGAGCCCTGGCGTTAGCTTATGTATGCTGGGCTCTTACTCAGAGTGGGTTGTGCCCTCCCACGTGTCAAAGTGTCTCACTGCGTCCTAGAGACCACGCTTTCCCTTTGTGTGGTCACCTAGCTTCCAGGCTCCTTATGTGCAGCGCATCACTGACTGTGTCCCCATCCGCTTAAGCTTGTTATGCATGCCATGCTTTTGTGTGGTGACGTCCACTGTTTACTCCTTCGACCTCTCATAGGCCCACTGGTCATAACAGCCCTCCATAGTGCCAACAGCTCCCATTATTAGTCCCTCATTGTTGCCAGGGGCGCAATGGCGCTTCCATTAGATTCGGTTCAGTGTTCATGCCCCATATTTTCCAGTAGTCGCTGCTGCCGGGTGTCTTTTCCCACCCTTAACAGCCACTTTAACGTTTGTTAGGCTGCCGCCGTGCACTATTCGCCACTTCTTCTCACAGTAATACGCTTATTAATTCATGCCGGGCGTGCACTTCACACGTCGCCTGTAGCACGGCCCATCCACTGCCATGGCGCCGCGCAGGGTGCGCTCTGCTGCTTCTTATTTAGGCGCGTGCATCGCGCCACTGTTGTATTGCGGGGCTCCCAGGCTGCTTCCTTCGCGGGATCACCCCGCTCGCACACTTGTCAGTGCGACGCTGGGGCTCCCGCTGTACGCGGTCGAGGACTACACAGCGCCGTGTGTCAGCCCCTCTCCTTGTGCTCCCGCTGCCCTCGGGCCCATGCCTTCCAGATCGACCCATCCTCGGTAGGGTCTGCGTCGCAGGCCAGCGTCTCACGATGCATACATGCGGCTTACAGTCGCAGGGGCTCCGGTTTGTCTCCACATGACGGCATCATTGTTTCCTCATGGCTGCCAGCTCCATTCCGCCGCTCCGGGTGCATCAGTTACAGTTCCTTTGTTAGCGGCCATTTTGTGCTACATTGTATCCAGCAGCCGCGTACATCGACATGCGAATCCTTCAAAACTTACCTCATGATTCGCCCGCTCTTTGCACAGTGTGCAGAGCACACGTTCCCACGCCAGTGCTACCAATCCTGGGACCAATAGAGCATTTTTTAAGTAGTTTCACGGATCGGATCCCTCGGAGCTGCACAGGAAGCACGTCCTACTCCATGGCTGCCCAAGCTACGCCCCCACATATTTGCAACTCAAGGTTTTTTTTTTACTAAGGAGGCATGGTTAAGTAATATACAGCGGGAGCTCATCCCCTTTGAGAAACTATTGGATACACTTTCGGAATTGATGGGAGTGATAGGGGTGCTCTATGGGCCTTGGTGGACACAAGGAAGGGGACAGTGGAGGGGTTGAGGATGAAGTTGGAAACGGACATGACGATGGAACTGGACCCGCAAACGTGGCTAAGGATGTGTCGGGGGGCCTTCAAAACCTCTTTCTTCCGTCAAAATGAACTGCATGCAGTAAAGCTATTACATAGATGGCAATATGACCTGATAAAGCTATAAAGGATGTACCAGGATGTGAGCCCGATTTGCTGGTATGAATGTGGCTCGAGGGCCGAATATTGGCATATTTGGTGGGGGTGCTCGGAGGTCCAGTCCTACTGGGATGAAGTTCTGAGCTGGATCAGGGATCTGGACGGGGTACACAGAGTGAAAGCTCCCATGGTGGTCCTCTTTGGGTTCGAGGAAAGGGAGGGAGAATATATTGGGTGCCGCCTTTGGCACAAAGCCTTCTCCTGGCGGAAAGGGCATGCTTGGCAACACAGTGGAAGGAAGTCCAGTTGCCAGGAAAGAGGGAGTGAGTTAACGTAGCCCGAAAAATATATGTGATGGAACGAATAACAGCGGCACTCCACAGGGACCACGGCTCCATTGAGGCAGACTGGTCGGACTTTTGTTCAGCATGTATACACCAGGATTCCAGAAACATAGCAGGGGAATAGGGATTGATGGGGGAGGATGACCTCCAAGCAAGGGTCACAGGGAGGAACCATACGCGAACTGGAATTGAAGTGAGATTATTATCAGACCTTATTTCATCGCATACCCCCAACCTTGAAAACACCACCTGCACTAGGAAGTTTGTGGTCAACTTAAGCACAGGGTCTTGCCTCAATCCAACGTGAAAGCGGACAGACAACAACAAGTATGTACCTATAAGAGGTACATCTGTCTTGCATGTCATCAAGGTCGATATGCAAGTGCCGGAAGGGCCCTTCCGGTTGCGACAATGTCCCCATCACTGTTTTTAGTGTATGGCCAGCAAAAACTGCTGACACACCACACAATTTCTCATAAACACTGCCACTCGCTCATGTAAATTTGGAACATACCACCTTCGTTTATTTCTGCCGCTATGTTTTCTTGAGACACCTGGGCAGGCAAGTGCAACTGTTCTAATGCTACACTTAACCTTTTTGGCATGGGGGCATCACTTGAGCCCAAGGAGTGAAGGAGTGCCTGAACAGGGCTCCTGCTAAGATCATTTTAAGATTCTTACAACAAGTGGTGGAAAGCGCATCATGGGGAGCCAACTGATTACATAGATGCAGAAAGCGGTCTGCCAACCCAACTGCGAAAAAGAGGAGGAAAACGGAGCCGTATTGCCGAGTAACAAAGCTTGTTGACAAGAGCCCCTGCCTCTACAAGATGGCGGACGCTCCTACGTTCTAACAAGACGAGGGAGGAGGAGCAGTGATGGGGAAGAAGCCCAACCATAAACAGTCCTGGAACAATATGGCAGAGCAATCCTGAGCTGCAGCCCGAGACACATGACAGGACCGAGAAGAGGAGCACACACGGCGGCGGCTTTTCCCTGTGCCTGAGCCGCTGTGAAATGGGAGGCGTGCCGCAGAGGCCTAGGCTCACCGCAGAGGCCCAGTCAGAGGGTGCGGCGGCAAGACGGGTGCAATGATACACAGAGGTACGCCGGCATAGGACCCGAGCACTGAAGACACACACTTCGAGAGATCCTGAAGAAGGGGATGCATATAGCTGGTCACCTGAGCCCACATGGGCCACGGCAGCTGGGTGCCTGTGGCTCGGACATAGCCGCGGCCTGCCTGAGGGGATCGGTGTGCCCACTGTGACCGGTACGCAGATATCACTGCTCCACAACGCGGCCCAATACAGGGGTGAAACGCGTGTTGAGCGGCGGCTGATCGTGTGGCTGTATGGACCACCTGCGGACGGGCTCGGCAGCACGGAGAGCACACGAGAACGCCGGCGGAGGAGGTGGCCGTCCCCAGCAGGTACGAGAACAGCAGTGCATAGTGAGCTTGAGTGTCCTCAGCAGGTGACAGGCGGCCCGCATAGCTGACTAGTGGCGAAACTTGCGACGACATTAGCCGCTCTTGCCACTGGGGACCTGCGGGGAAAGTGCGAGATATGTGCAGCATGGAGAGCTGGGCTGGCGGACATACAAATATTACACCTGTGCCACCTCCGAGAGGAGAACAGGTCACAGACTGGTGGGGTGCTGTCAAAGGCTTGGAGGGGGTAAAGACTGGATGTGGGCCCAACATGGACAGCGCCTACTGGGCGACGCCAGAGGATCTGTCAGATACTGTGGTGGGAGGCGGCAGCCGTGATTGGTGGTACCACAACACGGCCAAAAAAAGGGCAGCATTAACCTGTCTGGATGCCAACACAGCGCCAGAACACATATTTGGACAGCATAGAGTGCTCTACGCCCTGGACACAGAGTAGCACGAGACACAGAGGATGAAACAGAGTTGACCACGGCAACTAATAGTTAGAGGCCACTGCGACTGTGTACCCTTGCTACACAACGGAAGAGGCATTAAGGGAGGCTGCAACACTTGGGCACACGTACATCCTGGTAGAATCCATTGACTTGTGGGAACCCTATGGAAGGTGCTAAGCACTGTCTGGATAAGTGTTAAAAGAGCAGGGCTGGGTGTGCAGGGATGACGAAGGCTGTATGATTGTGCCGCTACTGCAAACTACACACCACGGGCAGTAGAATGTGGATTGCGAAAGTCAACACCACGAATAAACAAATTGAGTGAACAGTAATCAACATTTAGGGACATGAGCACGAGAACTGTGGAAATTGCTGCCTGAGGACACTGCGTAGCCATGGCCAGATACAAAGGCAATACCAATACCCACTTTGGACCATGCGAGCGGCAGCCTACTGAACGGCCGAACCAGTAGCAAGTCCAATAGACCTCACGCACGAACACCACTTGCGCACTTGAGAAGGTGGAAACGCTCCACTTGAAAAGGCTAGCGCCAATTCACTACCCAACCCCATCTCCAAAAGTGCACGGATGGACCATATGGAGAAAGAAGGCCACAATCATGGACTCCTTTAATGCTGCCAAACGTCATGAGCGTGAGAGTGAACTAGGGGCTGCGGAAGCTGGTAACAAGGACACACAAGTACTGGAGGCAATTGCAGCACTGTGATCCTTTATAGGCACCAAGATAGGGAAAGTCAAAACAGACATGCAGCTGATGAGACAAGATATATGCAACTTAGCGAAAAGGGTTCCAGCCACGGACTTTGACCTGAAGGAAACTACTGAGACCACAAAGGACCTAGGAACAAGACTGGAGAAATTAGAAAGGAAGAACGCATTACTGGAAGCGCGTGCGGAAGATGCGGAAGGACGAGCACAGCGCAACAATGTGGGCCTACTGGGGATTCCAGAGGGGATGGAAGGTTCGAACCCCACAAGATTTGTTGAAATACTGTTGCAACAGGAGTTGGGTGCTGGCCAGCTCTCCCAGGGGTTCGTTGTGGAAAGGGTACACAGAACCCTGCAAAAATGTCCTCTGCGGGCTCACACCCTTGCCCGATGATGGCTAGAATTTTGAACTTTCTAGATAGGGAAGTTGTACTGAGGTACTCAAGGGAGGAGGGTGAAATACGGCGGCACAACGCATGCATTGTCATATACCCGGACTATACACCCACAGTCCAATGAGCCAGGAACACTTTCGTGCCAATCAAAGCTAGGCTCTGTTAACTGAATCTTAAATACATGCTCATGTACCCTTCTAGGCTTAAAGTAATTTATAAGGGTCATGCTGTATACCTAGAAACCCCAGCGGCGGCCACGTGTCATGATCTCTGCTTCCAAAAGGTCAGGGTTTTCCCAACTCCCTTGGAAACAGATCCATAACCCAGGTTCCGAATGCCAACCAGTCCCAATTGGGACCTTTTGGACCCAGTCCTGGCGCCAGTGGCACCAGGCTCATAAATATGCCCAGTCCCAGCGCTGGAAGCGCCGGGCTCATAATGCTTGGGTGGACTTACCTGCAGCAGACCATGCTGCTTACTTGCCTGCCAGTTGAGCCTCTGATCCTCTTCTGTTTGGAACTACTTTTCCTGTTGGGTGGGGCAGGAGCCACTCCCTAGGTTCAGAACACTGGAACTCTTCTGGAAAGCAGGAACTCTTTTCTTACCTAGGCGTGGCTGTGGAAGGAGACATCTAAGCACTACAGGATGCTATTTAAACCACACCCGATGGATGAATCTTGCTTTGCGTTATTCTGCATCCTCTGCAGCAGAACGCTCATCGTGTCTTCTGCATCTGATCCTGGGCCTAAGGAAAAAGGCTTACCATCCTGAATCCAGTCTTCAGCAACACCTATAAAGACAAGAAAGAACAGGTTAGCATTACGGTCTTCAGTGACAGCGCTTCACTTACCTGGTCCATCGGCTGTCACCAACGCCTCGCGCTGCATTCCGGCATCTGAAAGACAAAGGCTTACCTACTCTTCGTGCACTCCGGAGGTCTTCGCACTGCATTCCGGCATCTGAAAGACAAAAGCTTACCAACTCTTCGCACGCTCCGGAGGCCTTCGGCGCTGCATCCCGCATCTGAAAGACAAAACAAGGTGCGTTTAAAGACATTGGGGAACTTTAATACTCACGTGCCATTACTCCTTTCCACATCTAACCCAGTGGGTATTCCGGCACCCTGCAGCCGCTCCGAACTTGCACCTACAAAATAAAAAGACAGTTAGAGCGCATCGTGAAGCAGGCAACAAGCGCTTACTTACGTGCTTCCAGGCGCTTCTATTCATCACACGGGCTCCATCTTCAACTCACTTCAGCCCGTCATCCGCCATCGCCGGAACCCTGCAAAACAAGAGACATCATTACTAAAGACTTTTAAAGACATTAGAATTACTCGAAACTTACCGTTCGTGCAGTAAACGACGGACAGCAGTCCTCTGAAGTCAAGAGGCCTGCTCCCCTTATCCAGTGAAGAAACTGGTTACAGCACCCTGCCCCGAGGCAGATGGAGAGCACGGCGTTCACTTAACTAAGGTGAGAGCGTTAACCTTGGGGTTCTACAGGAGAAGAGAAAGGGAAGAAGAGAGAGACATTCAATAACCCAGTTCATTAATCCCATATTTTCTATCTGCAGACATCTTACCCTTCGAGTCAGACATACAGTGCACAGAGGTCCAGCCCAAAGAGCCAGCCGTGTGTTACACATCACCTTTGAAGATACGGTATACGCCCAGTCAAGACCGGCGCCTCTACGGGAATCAGGTGAGCGTTACAGAACGCAAAGCCTACCGCAAAACTCCCGTCCAGGCGCTATGGAAACCTCGGATACCGACCAGCTAGCCCAGTTACTTGGGGAACTAAGGGCAGAAGTGCATGCAGCCCGTCAGGAAACGAACGCTCTAAGAAGGGAACTGATTATTTCCAAGGAGCGAACAGATGGTCTCGCTAGACAATTGCTACAGTCACAAGCCGGACAGACCCCGTTACCCGCATCTGGGGGAAATCTTCCTTCTACATCCTCTATGAATCCAGTGCAGATCAACCTACCTGGGAATGTACCTCTGGCTTCGCCCGAACGATTTTCTGGTGACCCAAAGAGGTTTGCAGTATTTATCAATCAGTGCCGGTTGCATTTCTTATGCCGGCCAGCAGCCTTTCCAACTGATCAAGCTAAAGTAGCTTTCGTGCTTTCGTACCTTAGTGGCAATGCGGCAGACTGGTCAATCCCTCTAGTAAATCAAGATGATCCGGTCCTCCATGATTTTCAAGCTTTTCAGCTCAGTATGGAAAAACTGTTCGCAAGACATTCACAGGGGCAGGCCTTGGACAATGAGCTTCTTTCGTTGCGACAAGGTAATCAAGACCTTTTGGCTTATATTGCTTCTTTCAACAGACTGATAGTGGAAACTCAATGGCCTGAGGACAAAAGGATTACGCTGTTTTATAGAGGTCTACGTGGAGAGCTCAAAGATGTGTTAGCCCAAGTAGTGAATCCCCCACAAGATTGTTCGGACTATATAGACTTAGTCGTTCAAATAGATCACAGACTGCAGAACAGGAAGGCCGATCGTTCCAAGTTTGATGCTCGAGTATTTTCCAAACCGCCAACTCCTTCCAAAGGAGTAGACTCCGGGGAACCCATGCAAATAGGGGGCCTGAAAGGTCCTCTAACACAAAAGGAGCGGGAAAGGAGAAAACAGTTGCAATTATGCCTCTATTGCGGAAACTCAGGGCACTTTCTTCGAGACTGTCCGGTGAAACTTGCCAAGAAGGCAGTAGGAGCTGCAGTTACCAAAGTTACAAACTCTGAGCAGGGAAACGACCTCGCCCGACAAGAATAGAGGTCCTCTTGCCGAGCGTGAAAACCAGTTCCGTGACCTCGCATTTCGTGATACCTATGGTCCTCATTGGCCCTGATAATCCGGATCGATTACATGCAATTGAAGCTTACGTCGACAGCGGTGCCATCGGCAATTATGTGGATCATGAAATGGTGTTGAGGGTGAATCTAACTCTTTGTCCCAAGGCTGTAAAGGACGTCATTACTACGGTGGATGGAACGGAGATAGCCTCCGGACCAGTAACGCATACCACTCAAGAAGTGACGCTAGTAAGTCAAGATGGACACCATGAGAAGATCGTGTTCGATGTGATCAAGGCTCCTCAGTTTCAGATTATTCTAGGAATACCTTGGTTAGAGAAACACAATCCTCTGATCGATTGGCGAGCAAGAACGGTCCAGTTTCCAGAATGTGTCTCTACTTGTCACCCTCCACCTGGTGTTGCACTGGCAGCAATTTCTTCAGAGACTCCCCAGTTACCTCCCGAATACCTAGAATACCAAGATGTCTTCCGGAAGGATCAGGCTAACTCTCTACCTCCTCATAGGTCTTATGACTGCCAGATAGACCTGATACCTGGATCTACTCCTCCTTGTAGTAGAATTTATGCCCTCACCGAGCCTGAGAACCTTCACCTTCGACAATACCTGGATCAATACCTGGCAAATGGGTTTATTCGTCCTTCCAAGTCCCCTGCTTCTTCAGCTTTGTTCTTCGTTCCAAAAAAGGAAGGAGACCTTAGAACTTGTATAGATTATCGCTCCCTGAACCAGATCACCGTCAAGAATAGATATCCGTTACCTTTGATCCCTGAACTCCTGGACCAAGTCAGAAAAGCATGCATATATACAAAGCTGGATCTTAGAGGAGCCTACCACTTGGTACGAGTAAAAGAGGGCGATGAATGGAAGACGGCCTTCCGCACCAAATATGGGCTATTTGAATATCAGGTCATGCCCTTCGGACTTTGCAATGCCCCGGCCGCCTTTCAATATTTTATGAACAATGTCCTCAGAGAGCTCATAGATGTGTGTGTTGTTGTTTACATTGACGACATCCTCGTTTATTCTTCATCGGAATCTGAACATCGGAAACACGTGAAAATGGTCCTCGAAAGATTGCGTCAACACAAACTTTTCGCTAAGTTGGAAAAATGTGTTTTCAACGTGACTGAAGTTGAATTCTTGGGATTCATATTATCACCTAGCGGAGTGCGTATGGATTCAAAGAAGGTCGATGCAGTTCTCAAATGGCCATCACCATCCTCCGTAAAAGGTGTGCAAAGCGTGTTAGGCTTCGCTAACTTTTACCGCAGGTTTATCCCCGAATTTTCTCGAATAGTCCAGCCCATCACTGCCTTGTTAAAGAAAAACAAACGTTTTGAATGGTCTACCGAGGCGGAACAAGCTTTCCAGGATTTGAAGACTAAATTTATCTCTGCACCAATCTTAAAACACCCTCGCCCCGAACTCCCCTACATCGTGGAAACTGATGCTTCAAGCCTTGCCATGGGGGCAGTTCTATCGCAAAAGGACCCGGTAACCAATCAGTTGCATCCCGTGGCATTTTGGTCCCGCAAATTCTCGCCTCCTGAAATCAATTACACGATTACTGACAAGGAACTTCTGGCTATCAGGTCTGCCTTTAAGGCTTGGCGGCATCATCTGCTGGGGGCCCGACACACCATTACTGTGATTACGGATCACCGAAACCTGCAATATTTGAAAACCGCAAAAGCCCAATCCTCTAGACAACTCCGTTGGGCATTATTCTTTGCCGAGTTTGACTTCATAATTACCTATCGACCTGGTACAAAAAACGGTAAAGCTGATGCCCTTTCTCGGATGGGAGTGGAAGAACACTTGATCAACCCTAAACCTGTACCAATCATTCCCGAACAAAGAATTCTGGGTGTAATCGCCACACAATCCATAGAGGAAATTAAGGATAAAGCCAGGCAACTTGTAACTCCAGCAGACATACAGAATTGGCATCTGCAGGGAAAGGACTTTGCAGTAAAGGACAACTTATTGTATTTCCAAGAACGATTATACCTGCCCAGCACAGATTTACAGAAAAAAGTAATCTCTTGTTATCACGATTCTTTAATGGAAGGACATCCCGGTATGGCCAAGAACTCGGAAAAGATCAAGCGCTACTTCTGGTGGCCGTCTTGGAAAAAAATTATCAGAGACTTTATAATGTCCTGTGGAGTATGCGCCCAAAACAAGAGTCAAAAGGAAAGACCAGCAGGCCTCTTACGCCCTATTGACATCCCACCTCGCCCTTGGCATACGCTTTCTATGGACTTCATCACCGATCTACCTCCATGCTCCGGATACAATACGATTCTAGTAATCGTGGACTTATTCTCCAAGATGGCGCATTTCATTCCGCTCAAAGGCTTGCCAACAGCAGCAACTCTGGCCCGAGAATTTCTCGAAAACATCGTCCGACTGCACGGTTTTCCTTCGGTTCTAATTTCGGATCGAGGTAGTCAATTTATTTCTCATTTTTGGCAAAGTTGCTGTCGGTCGGCTCAAATTGATGTGAGACTATCGACCAGTCACAACCCTCAGACCGACTGACAAACCGAGAGGACCAATCAAACTCTGGAACAGTATTTACGCTGCATGCCGCAACAAACTGAAAAAACCTGGAAAGACATCCTTTGGATAGCCGAATATGCCTACAACAACTCTGTCCATTCGGGAACTGGGAAAACCCCGTTTTTTCTTTTATACGGCAGTCACCCTCGAACCTCGGAGTTGGATCCCCTCCAAGATCTTGAAACACCAGCAGTAGACTACCTGCATTCTACAATCACCCAAGCCTTTAAGGAAGCTGTTTTTCACCTTCAAAGGGCTAAAGAACAATACAAGAAAGGAGCAGATCAACATCGGAAGGAAGCCCCTCAATATCAAGTAGGGGATCAAGTCTGGTTATCCACCAAATATCTACCTCTAAAAGGGCCACGCACATTCAACCCAAGATACCTTGGTCCCTATTCCATCACTACCATAGTAAACCCAGTAGCGGTCAAGTTGGACTTGCCCCCGCACATGAAGATACATCCGGTCTTCCACGTCTCTCTATTAAAACCCGTGCAACCTCAAACCCGACTAACTAAATCTCCAAAACCCATCCTAGTAGATGGAGAACTCGAGTTTGAAGTCAAAAGCATTCTGGACTCCAAGATCTCCAAATCTAAACTATTTTACCTAATTGACTGGAAAGGCTACGGCCCCCAAGAGAGATCCTGGGAACCTGCTGAATATGTCCACGCTCCTCGCCTAATCAAAAGATTTCACCGAACATTTCCTGACAAGCCAAAACCCCCGGAGAAGCCCGGTTTGGGAGGGGCCTTGAGGGGGGGTACTGTCATGATCTCTGCTTCCAAAAGGTCAGGGTTTTCCCAACTCCCTTGGAAGCAGATCCATAACCCAGGTTCCGAATGCCAACCAGTCCCAATTGGGACCTTTTGGACCCAGTCCTGGCGCCAGTGGCACCAGGCTCATAAATATGCCCAGTCCCAGCGCTGGAAGCGCCGGGCTCATAATGCTTGGGTGGACTTACCTGCAGCAGACCATGCTGCTTACTTGCCTGCCAGTTGAGCCTCTGATCCTCTTCTGTTTGGAACTACTTTTCCTGTTGGGTGGGGCAGGAGCCACTCCCTAGGTTCAGAACACTGGAACTCTTCTGGAAAGCAGGAACTCTTTTCTTACCTAGGCGTGGCTGTGGAAGGAGACATCTAAGCACTACAGGAGGCTATTTAAACCACACCCGATGGATGAATCTTGCTTTGCATTATTCTGCATCCTCTGCAGCAGAACGCTCATCGTGTCTTCTGCATCTGATCCTGGGCCTAAGGAAAAAGGCTTACCATCCTGAATCCAGTCTTCAGCAACACCTATAAAGACAAGAAAGAACAGGTTAGCATTACGGTCTTCAGTGACAGCGCTTCACTTACCTGGTCCATCGGCTGTCACCAACGCCTCGCGCTGCATTCCGGCATCTGAAAGACAAAGGCTTACCTACTCTTCGTGCACTCCGGAGGTCTTCGCACTGCATTCCGGCATCTGAAAGACAAAAGCTTACCAACTCTTCGCACGCTCCGGAGGCCTTCGGCGCTGCATCCCGCATCTGAAAGACAAAACAAGGTGCGTTTAAAGACATTGGGGAACTTTAATACTCACGTGCCATTACTCCTTTCCACATCTAACCCAGTGGGTATTCCGGCACCCTGCAGCCGCTCCGAACTTGCACCTACAAAATAAAAAGACAGTTAGAGCGCATCGTGAAGCAGGCAACAAGCGCTTACTTACGTGCTTCCAGGCGCTTCTATTCATCACACGGGCTCCATCTTCAACTCACTTCAGCCCGTCATCCGCCATCGCCGGAACCCTGCAAAACAAGAGACATCATTACTAAAGACTTTTAAAGACATTAGAATTACTCGAAACTTACCGTTCGTGCAGTAAACGACGGACAGCAGTCCTCTGAAGTCAAGAGGCCTGCTCCCCTTATCCAGTGAAGAAACTGGTTACAGCACCCTGCCCCGAGGCAGATGGAGAGCACGGCGTTCACTTAACTAAGGTGAGAGCGTTAACCTTGGGGTTCTACAGGAGAAGAGAAAGGGAAGAAGAGAGAGACATTCAATAACCCAGTTCATTAATCCCATATTTTCTATCTGCAGACATCTTACCCTTCGAGTCAGACATACAGTGCACAGAGGTCCAGCCCAAAGAGCCAGCCGTGTGTTACACATCACCTTTGAAGATACGGTATACGCCCAGTCAAGACCGGCGCCTCTACGGGAATCAGGTGAGCGTTACAGAACGCAAAGCCTACCGCAAAACTCCCGTCCAGGCGCTATGGAAACCTCGGATACCGACCAGCTAGCCCAGTTACTTGGGGAACTAAGGGCAGAAGTGCATGCAGCCCGTCAGGAAACGAACGCTCTAAGAAGGGAACTGATTATTTCCAAGGAGCGAACAGATGGTCTCGCTAGACAATTGCTACAGTCACAAGCCGGACAGACCCCGTTACCCGCATCTGGGGGAAATCTTCCTTCTACATCCTCTATGAATCCAGTGCAGATCAACCTACCTGGGAATGTACCTCTGGCTTCGCCCGAACGATTTTCTGGTGACCCAAAGAGGTTTGCAGTATTTATCAATCAGTGCCGGTTGCATTTCTTATGCCGGCCAGCAGCCTTTCCAACTGATCAAGCTAAAGTAGCTTTCGTGCTTTCGTACCTTAGTGGCAATGCGGCAGACTGGTCAATCCCTCTAGTAAATCAAGATGATCCGGTCCTCCATGATTTTCAAGCTTTTCAGCTCAGTATGGAAAAACTGTTCGCAAGACATTCACAGGGGCAGGCCTTGGACAATGAGCTTCTTTCGTTGCGACAAGGTAATCAAGACCTTTTGGCTTATATTGCTTCTTTCAACAGACTGATAGTGGAAACTCAATGGCCTGAGGACAAAAGGATTACGCTGTTTTATAGAGGTCTACGTGGAGAGCTCAAAGATGTGTTAGCCCAAGTAGTGAATCCCCCACAAGATTGTTCGGACTATATAGACTTAGTCGTTCAAATAGATCACAGACTGCAGAACAGGAAGGCCGATCGTTCCAAGTTTGATGCTCGAGTATTTTCCAAACCGCCAACTCCTTCCAAAGGAGTAGACTCCGGGGAACCCATGCAAATAGGGGGCCTGAAAGGTCCTCTAACACAAAAGGAGCGGGAAAGGAGAAAACAGTTGCAATTATGCCTCTATTGCGGAAACTCAGGGCACTTTCTTCGAGACTGTCCGGTGAAACTTGCCAAGAAGGCAGTAGGAGCTGCAGTTACCAAAGTTACAAACTCTGAGCAGGGAAACGACCTCGCCCGACAAGAATAGAGGTCCTCTTGCCGAGCGTGAAAACCAGTTCCGTGACCTCGCATTTCGTGATACCTATGGTCCTCATTGGCCCTGATAATCCGGATCGATTACATGCAATTGAAGCTTACGTCGACAGCGGTGCCATCGGCAATTATGTGGATCATGAAATGGTGTTGAGGGTGAATCTAACTCTTTGTCCCAAGGCTGTAAAGGACGTCATTACTACGGTGGATGGAACGGAGATAGCCTCCGGACCAGTAACGCATACCACTCAAGAAGTGACGCTAGTAAGTCAAGATGGACACCATGAGAAGATCGTGTTCGATGTGATCAAGGCTCCTCAGTTTCAGATTATTCTAGGAATACCTTGGTTAGAGAAACACAATCCTCTGATCGATTGGCGAGCAAGAACGGTCCAGTTTCCAGAATGTGTCTCTACTTGTCACCCTCCACCTGGTGTTGCACTGGCAGCAATTTCTTCAGAGACTCCCCAGTTACCTCCCGAATACCTAGAATACCAAGATGTCTTCCGGAAGGATCAGGCTAACTCTCTACCTCCTCATAGGTCTTATGACTGCCAGATAGACCTGATACCTGGATCTACTCCTCCTTGTAGTAGAATTTATGCCCTCACCGAGCCTGAGAACCTTCACCTTCGACAATACCTGGATCAATACCTGGCAAATGGGTTTATTCGTCCTTCCAAGTCCCCTGCTTCTTCAGCTTTGTTCTTCGTTCCAAAAAAGGAAGGAGACCTTAGAACTTGTATAGATTATCGCTCCCTGAACCAGATCACCGTCAAGAATAGATATCCGTTACCTTTGATCCCTGAACTCCTGGACCAAGTCAGAAAAGCATGCATATATACAAAGCTGGATCTTAGAGGAGCCTACCACTTGGTACGAGTAAAAGAGGGCGATGAATGGAAGACGGCCTTCCGCACCAAATATGGGCTATTTGAATATCAGGTCATGCCCTTCGGACTTTGCAATGCCCCGGCCGCCTTTCAATATTTTATGAACAATGTCCTCAGAGAGCTCATAGATGTGTGTGTTGTTGTTTACATTGACGACATCCTCGTTTATTCTTCATCGGAATCTGAACATCGGAAACACGTGAAAATGGTCCTCGAAAGATTGCGTCAACACAAACTTTTCGCTAAGTTGGAAAAATGTGTTTTCAACGTGACTGAAGTTGAATTCTTGGGATTCATATTATCACCTAGCGGAGTGCGTATGGATTCAAAGAAGGTCGATGCAGTTCTCAAATGGCCATCACCATCCTCCGTAAAAGGTGTGCAAAGCGTGTTAGGCTTCGCTAACTTTTACCGCAGGTTTATCCCCGAATTTTCTCGAATAGTCCAGCCCATCACTGCCTTGTTAAAGAAAAACAAACGTTTTGAATGGTCTACCGAGGCGGAACAAGCTTTCCAGGATTTGAAGACTAAATTTATCTCTGCACCAATCTTAAAACACCCTCGCCCCGAACTCCCCTACATCGTGGAAACTGATGCTTCAAGCCTTGCCATGGGGGCAGTTCTATCGCAAAAGGACCCGGTAACCAATCAGTTGCATCCCGTGGCATTTTGGTCCCGCAAATTCTCGCCTCCTGAAATCAATTACACGATTACTGACAAGGAACTTCTGGCTATCAGGTCTGCCTTTAAGGCTTGGCGGCATCATCTGCTGGGGGCCCGACACACCATTACTGTGATTACGGATCACCGAAACCTGCAATATTTGAAAACCGCAAAAGCCCAATCCTCTAGACAACTCCGTTGGGCATTATTCTTTGCCGAGTTTGACTTCATAATTACCTATCGACCTGGTACAAAAAACGGTAAAGCTGATGCCCTTTCTCGGATGGGAGTGGAAGAACACTTGATCAACCCTAAACCTGTACCAATCATTCCCGAACAAAGAATTCTGGGTGTAATCGCCACACAATCCATAGAGGAAATTAAGGATAAAGCCAGGCAACTTGTAACTCCAGCAGACATACAGAATTGGCATCTGCAGGGAAAGGACTTTGCAGTAAAGGACAACTTATTGTATTTCCAAGAACGATTATACCTGCCCAGCACAGATTTACAGAAAAAAGTAATCTCTTGTTATCACGATTCTTTAATGGAAGGACATCCCGGTATGGCCAAGAACTCGGAAAAGATCAAGCGCTACTTCTGGTGGCCGTCTTGGAAAAAAATTATCAGAGACTTTATAATGTCCTGTGGAGTATGCGCCCAAAACAAGAGTCAAAAGGAAAGACCAGCAGGCCTCTTACGCCCTATTGACATCCCACCTCGCCCTTGGCATACGCTTTCTATGGACTTCATCACCGATCTACCTCCATGCTCCGGATACAATACGATTCTAGTAATCGTGGACTTATTCTCCAAGATGGCGCATTTCATTCCGCTCAAAGGCTTGCCAACAGCAGCAACTCTGGCCCGAGAATTTCTCGAAAACATCGTCCGACTGCACGGTTTTCCTTCGGTTCTAATTTCGGATCGAGGTAGTCAATTTATTTCTCATTTTTGGCAAAGTTGCTGTCGGTCGGCTCAAATTGATGTGAGACTATCGACCAGTCACAACCCTCAGACCGACTGACAAACCGAGAGGACCAATCAAACTCTGGAACAGTATTTACGCTGCATGCCGCAACAAACTGAAAAAACCTGGAAAGACATCCTTTGGATAGCCGAATATGCCTACAACAACTCTGTCCATTCGGGAACTGGGAAAACCCCGTTTTTTCTTTTATACGGCAGTCACCCTCGAACCTCGGAGTTGGATCCCCTCCAAGATCTTGAAACACCAGCAGTAGACTACCTGCATTCTACAATCACCCAAGCCTTTAAGGAAGCTGTTTTTCACCTTCAAAGGGCTAAAGAACAATACAAGAAAGGAGCAGATCAACATCGGAAGGAAGCCCCTCAATATCAAGTAGGGGATCAAGTCTGGTTATCCACCAAATATCTACCTCTAAAAGGGCCACGCACATTCAACCCAAGATACCTTGGTCCCTATTCCATCACTACCATAGTAAACCCAGTAGCGGTCAAGTTGGACTTGCCCCCGCACATGAAGATACATCCGGTCTTCCACGTCTCTCTATTAAAACCCGTGCAACCTCAAACCCGACTAACTAAATCTCCAAAACCCATCCTAGTAGATGGAGAACTCGAGTTTGAAGTCAAAAGCATTCTGGACTCCAAGATCTCCAAATCTAAACTATTTTACCTAATTGACTGGAAAGGCTACGGCCCCCAAGAGAGATCCTGGGAACCTGCTGAATATGTCCACGCTCCTCGCCTAATCAAAAGATTTCACCGAACATTTCCTGACAAGCCAAAACCCCCGGAGAAGCCCGGTTTGGGAGGGGCCTTGAGGGGGGGTACTGTCATGATCTCTGCTTCCAAAAGGTCAGGGTTTTCCCAACTCCCTTGGAAGCAGATCCATAACCCAGGTTCCGAATGCCAACCAGTCCCAATTGGGACCTTTTGGACCCAGTCCTGGCGCCAGTGGCACCAGGCTCATAAATATGCCCAGTCCCAGCGCTGGAAGCGCCGGGCTCATAATGCTTGGGTGGACTTACCTGCAGCAGACCATGCTGCTTACTTGCCTGCCAGTTGAGCCTCTGATCCTCTTCTGTTTGGAACTACTTTTCCTGTTGGGTGGGGCAGGAGCCACTCCCTAGGTTCAGAACACTGGAACTCTTCTGGAAAGCAGGAACTCTTTTCTTACCTAGGCGTGGCTGTGGAAGGAGAGACCTAAGCACTACAGGAGGCTATTTAAACCACACCCGATGGATGAATCTTGCTTTGCATTATTCTGCATCCTCTGCAGCAGAACGCTCATCGTGTCTTCTGCATCTGATCCTGGGCCTAAGGAAAAAGGCTTACCATCCTGAATCCAGTCTTCAGCAACACCTATAAAGACAAGAAAGAACAGGTTAGCATTACGGTCTTCAGTGACAGCGCTTCACTTACCTGGTCCATCGGCTGTCACCAACGCCTCGCGCTGCATTCCGGCATCTGAAAGACAAAGGCTTACCTACTCTTCGTGCGCTCCGGAGGTCTTCGCACTGCATTCCGGCATCTGAAAGACAAAAGCTTACCAACTCTTCGCACGCTCCGGAGGCCTTCGGCGCTGCATCCCGCATCTGAAAGACAAAACAAGGTGCGTTTAAAGACATTGGGGAACTTTAATACTCACGTGCCATTACTCCTTTCCACATCTAACCCAGTGGGTATTCCGGCACCCTGCAGCCGCTCCGAACTTGCACCTGCAAAATAAAAAGACAGTTAGAGCGCATCGTGAAGCAGGCAACAAGCGCTTACTTACGTGCTTCCAGGCGCTTCTATTCATCACACGGGCTCCATCTTCAACTCACTTCAGCCCGTCATCCGCCATCGCCGGAACCCTGCAAAACAAGAGACATCATTACTAAAGACTTTTAAAGACATTAGAATTACTCGAAACTTACTGTTCGTGCAGTAAACGACGGACAGCAGTCCTCTGAAGTCAAGAGGCCTGCTCCCCTTATCCAGTGAAGAAACTGGTTACAGCACCCTGCCCCGAGGCAGATGGAGAGCACGGCGTTCACTTACCTAAGGTGAGAGCGTTAACCTTGGGGTTCTACAGGAGAAGAGAAAGGGAAGAAGAGAGAGACATTCAATAACCCAGTTCATTAATCCCATATTTTCTATCTGCAGACATCTTACCCTTCGAGTCAGACATACAGTGCACAGAGGTCCAGCCCAAAGAGCCAGCCGTGTGTTACACATCACCTTTGAAGATACGGTATATGCCCAGTCAAGACCGGCGCCTCTACGGGAATCAGGTGAGCGTTACACCACGATGTGGCTGGAACACAACAACTTAGCGGAAGGGGAAGAGGCAACTACATGAAAAGGGGGGGGGGACAGGGCAAAGAAGCGCATTGGAATAATGGTTATAATGGGTTGGTAGGTTCAGAATGGGTGCACTTAGAAACCACACTGCTGATTTTAAGTTTGGTAGGGGGGTTGCCGGGCCACTTACTTTGGGATCATAGGCCTGACCCCTGAAATGGTTAGTGCCGGCCAGTTTCTGACACGTTACAGTTCACACACTTTAGCCAGAAAGGGTCAAGACGGTGTAAGGGCGCCTGAGTAATGCGGGGAGGGAGCAGCAGCTGGGCGAAACTGTTTAGCTATGTGTGTTATTCAATGTTTGTTTAGTTCTTCACAGAAAATGGCAGGTGCAACAGAGAAACTTACCGAGACGGTAGGGAGACAAAAGGGGCAGTGATTGCAAAGTAGGGGGGGGGAGATACTTGTGCACATGATGAACGGGGAATGGGACGACAAATGGGACCAATGGGGGACTGTCACACACAGATATGGTGGCTAATATTAAGATACTAACGTGGAACATACGAGGTATGGGCATTTACCTGCGTAGGAATCGAGTGAAATCCTACCTCACTAGGAAAAAAGTAACTATTGCCCTACTACAAGAAACCCACCTAACGAAGGGCGCAATGGCCAAGTTGAAAGAACACTGGGGAGGAACAGGGTATGGAGTTCCTTATTCCAAATATACATGGGGGTCTTCACTTGGTTAAGTGCCACTGTTCCCTTCCAGCTCCTAATGGATGAGGCAGACTCTGAGGGGAGATACTTGCTCTTACGGGGTTACATTGATCAAGTAGAAATATGTTTAGTTAACACCTATTTCCCCAATCATGGAATCCCAGCATACTTGAACTTGTTATGCGCTATAATAACACCGCACCAGGAGTGCTTCTTTATTTGGGGTGGGGATGTCAACTGCGTGAGGGATCCAAATCTGGATGATGCAGGCACAGTGCACAGGTCACAGCAAACTATAAACGATACTTTCATGGGATTTTACTCACAACTATACAGTCACGAACACTTACTGCCCCAGGAGGAGATACTAGACACACTGGAGGGGATTGGGTTGCCCAGACCACTGGAGGAGATTGGGTTGCCCAGACTAGGTAGCGCACAGCGTGAGGCACTAGAATAGGACATAACAGTGGAAGAGATGGGCGAGGCAATCAAGTTACTGACCACCTTATAAGACCCCCGGGAGCGATGGACTCCCCCAGAATTTTACAAAACATACGCGCCCGTCCTGACCCCTGTGCTGCACAAGGTATATAAAGAAGCTTACGGTACAGGGGTACTGCCAAATAGTATGAGAGAAACGTTAGTGATCCCAATTCCCAAACCTGGGAAGGCCACAGACGAATGTGACTCATGCCGGCCGTTGGCAATGTTGAACTACGACATTAAGGTCCTGATGACTATATTGGCCATGCGGCTCTCTAAGGTCATTGGGGACCTGATACATGGAGACCAAAATGGTTTTATCCCGGGTCGAAATAAGGCAATGAATCTACGCAGACTACCACATGTCATAGTGCAGACATCAGGGTCACAGGCGCAACAAGCAATAATATTGCTTGACGCAATAAAAGCGTTTGATTCAATGTATTGGGAATGGCTGCTTGCAACTCTAAAGGAATTTGGGTTTGGTAAACACTTTGTTAAGTGGATACAGCTGCTCTACACTGCCCCAGTGGCAAGGGTCAAATCTGGTAGGATGGAGTAGAAGACTTGGGACATACAAAGAGGAACCAGGCAGGGATGCCCGCTTTCACCCATGTTATATGTGCTGGGGCTAGAGCCGATAGTGATTTACCTTCGGAAGCAATTACCGGAGGCAGGCATTTGGGTGGGAGGTTTTTGCCACTTAGTGTCGCTATACGCGGACAATGTATTACTGTACCTAACTGACCCGCAACATAACGTGCCTGTGATCCTCGAAATACTAGATAATTTTGCGAAGGTGTCCGGGATTTGTTTTAGTAGAGAAGAATCGTGCATATTTCCCTTCGCTGGCTTGAGGTGGAAGAGGGAAGAAGAATTGCCTGATGTGGGACTCAAATGGCGACTGGATTCCTTTAAATATCTGGGAGTAAACATAAGGCACACACCGGAGCAAATGCACGAGAGCAACACAGCAGCAGTATTGAAAGGGCTGCGAAAATCCATGGCATTCTGGTCAAGGTTGCCCCTATCGTTAATGGGTAGAGTAGCTATCACCAAGATGATAATACTCCCATGGTTTCTATACTAATTTGTCAATGTCTACTGCTATGTTAAGACTTCTTTCTTCCGCCTGCTAGAAGTACTGATACAGGAATTTTTATGGGGAACGGCCAGACATAGACTGCCGCTTACTACACTATACCTCCCCTATAAGGAGAAGTTTGAACTTTGAAAAGTACTACCTTACAGCGCAGCTTAGTTTTGTAGCCAGGTGGCTATCGGACAAGGCTACCACGGAAATGAAATTGCTACAGAAACTGGTAGTTCCTGCCCCCTGAGGGAAGCGCTATGGGTACCATTGGGCTGCTTGGGGAGCACCCTCATGATTGTAATGCTGGGGAGGAAGGTGTGGCAAAGAACCAAGATGTTAATGAAGCTCCAACACCCATACTCACCTGAGAACCCAATTGGTGCTGATGTGTGCAGGGATAGCGTAGACCTAGAAGTGGTATGACTCTGGGAAAGATGGGGTATATACACCTGGGGCTATATGTACGAAGACGGCTCCGTTAGGGAATTTGGATCCCTGGTTGAGACCCCCTTTCTCTCCCACCACGCTAATCCTGAATGTGTTGTAGATGTCACATAAGCTAAATCTGAAAATATGTTAGCTGCATGTCCTTCCATTATGTTCAATACACTTATCATGTCCCCTTTTTCTGCTGCATGTGCTGAAAAGTGCGATGGTAACTTCTGCTGGCACGATATTACATACCCGTTCTTATAGCACACTATCGCAGCTCCTATATGTCCCCCACCCGTGTTGTGGTCTATAGTTACACCTGTCAATGAAGACCATGTCTGCCCCTTCTATTTCTTCTTGCATGTGTATGTTCCCTTCCATTCTGTTCATATGTGCTGCGCAGTCATGTATGTAGTCTCCTTCCTCTGCATGTTCTGCTATGAGTGTTGCTGGGTTTAACACACGACACCTCACTACCCTGATGGCTGGGTTTCTCAGTATTATTTCATACCCTGATGCCCTCTGTGTCATGAATGTACTTCTTTTTCCAAAATGCCAAATAGTGAATGTTCCAAACAAACAAACAAACAGCACCACTGGGCAACCAATGGTGATTGTTGCTGCCTTTTCTATGGCAAACTCTGCAGTAGCAAGTGCTTGTTCATGTGAAAATGTGCGTTTGACATTTGTAAGTTGCTCAGATCCATTTGTATCACTCTGTTGACGATGCTAGGTGATGCACAATACCCCTGGGGCAACCTAGTGTGGTCAAATTGCCCTTCCGGATAAGTAAACGTTGTCAAATATCTAGAAGTGGAATGGAAAAGAAGGCATTCTTCAAGTCGATGACCGTGAAGTACTATATTGCACAGTATTGTAGCTTGGTTCAGTACCGGGGGAAACTGCTTCAATTACATCGTTAAGTGGGCGTAAATCTTGTATAAATCTCCACAACCCACCCTTTGATTTCTTTATCGGGTATATAGCCATGTTGCATTGTGATGTGGATGTCTGTATGATGCCCTGCTGTCATAGTACATGTAGGGTCCAGTATATTCCCTCATCTGATTCTCTGGACAATGGGTATTGTTTTGCTCGGGGCAGCAGCGCCCCTTCCTTTAACTTTACTGCCCCAACTCCTTTTAATACCCCTACATCATGGGGCCCTTTTGTCCATAGTTTTTCTTGAACCCTTTTGAGATCCTCATCTGGGTACAAATTTACCTTTGAATATAAAATGGTCATTTCAAAACCACGAACAGTATTATTTGTGATAAATTGACTACAACTACAATTGAGTGAATTTCATTTAAAAGAGAACTATTCTTAATCCAAGAGTTGGTATTTTTCAAAGTATTTTTGAATTTCAGACCACATTTTGGGACCAAAAGCAGAGCGACTACGTGGCTGGGCTTAATACCTAGTCTTTTGCTTTGTGATTTTGTGAGTTTGGGTGTCTCCAGACTCTTTGCAGTCAGCTCCCATTAAGATTGATACAAACATATTTATTACTACTTACCTCTTTTTGAAAGAAACTTTTCAAACAAGACATTTGTGGTGCCCACTCGTTTTTCGTTTTTGTTCTGTATCCCACACACAACGGTGGAGGCACACAAGCAATTTTATTTAAAATGTTCGTTTCTTGAAAGTAGAAACATAAGACTTAAAAAGTCAATACTGAAATGTCGTTCGAAGACATAGAAGGATTATAAACTAAATGCGCAGAAACCCTAGGGTTTTCAACAGAGGAAGCTTCAGCCATCCTTGAACTAATCAGTGAGACCTCAATAGGCACACATGGTTCAACAGTTAAAGATCCAGCCATAATGGCTAAAACAATTAGAATACCTAATACGCAAAGAAATAAACAGGAAACTACATGCAATCACTCTGGGAAGCTACTTTGAGAATCAACGCATCCCTAGAGGACTATGCATACAACTTCACCCAACATTGTGCAAAGAGAGCAAGGAGTTAATTCGCAAATGGGAAGCTATTCTGAACAAGTGTTCCCTTGATTTAATTTAGCTTGCCATCCAGGAACTCTCAAAATATTTGGTATCTCTCAACACGGAAATTAAAGATATTGAGAAAGAACTAGTGGGATCATTAGGCAAAAAACGAATACAATATAATTCTAGCAGATATTGATTCCAAGCTAGAAGGTTATAAAACAGAATTGGAACAAAAGAAAATCAAAAAATGTAAACGTGACACATACGACTATATCAACGAAGAAGTTTATACGTGGATGGACAGGTACGGACCAATTCCCTCCAAAAAACTTTACAAATACAGATCTGACAACACATCAAGCTCAGACTCAGAGGCCCAAAGAGAACCATAAGTCACCACAGATCATATACCGGAAACAGTTAATCGCACAGACAGTCCAACCACTCAGACACCCTCCACTTCTTCTTCTTTTTTGGGCGCACGCCCAAAAGAACCCGCAGGGGGAGGAGGAAACCTAAGGAACAAACCGCAAACAAGACTACAACAAAAGAAAACTTAGTAATAAATATTTCAAGCAGAACACTCACGCCAACTGAAGAAATGACTTTACAAAAAGGATTAAGTTTTGTGCCTACCTATGGAACAATACTATTCGATACCAAGATCGAACTGTACAAATTTGTCAGAAAACTTAAATTGAAAGTGTTTTTTGAAGAACTGGACCCAAAGAAGAGTCTACCAATGTATTTGACCTCAAAGAATTCAGAGCAAAGAGTGGATTTATACCTCCCATCACAGTACCTTCTATTGACATATTTCAAAAATTGGTCACAAGAGATCTTGAGAGGATAAGTTACAAATCCCCACCTCATAAGAACCTGAAACCTTATGAGATGCAGCTCATCAGGGAATTGTATAGTAACAAAAATATCACAATACGCCCAGCAGACAAAGGTGGTGCATTAGTCATCATGGACACCATAGACTACGAGGCAGAATGCAACAGACAACTGCAGGATCTCTCAATTTACGCTCCTCTTGATTCAGACCCCACGGTCTCCATCAAACATAATCTTGAAACACTACTGGACAAAGTTATGGAATTGGAATGGATCAATGATCACACCTATAAGTTTCTCAATAATCAACATCCAAGAATACCTAATTTTTACACCATACCCAAGATTCATAAAGATTTGACTAAACCACCTGGCAGACCAATTGTAGCGGGAATGAACAGCATCAATCAACCTCTAGGAGTATACATAGACTTCTTTTTACAACCCTTCATACAAAGCACCAATACTTACATCCGTGATACCACGCATTTCTTTACAGAAATTGACCACCACTCCATTCCACCAGAACCATCTGATGTTTACCATTGACATCAACAGTCTTTATACGTCTATTCCCCACGACCTTGGCATGGAATCAGTTGAATTTATTTTATTGCAATCACCAGACATCCAAGCCATAAAAGAATTCATCCTTACTCTTCTACAGTTCTTTGCCGAAAATTCTTATTTCCAATACAAAGTCCTTTTTTTCCAACCAGTATCAGGTACATCAATGGGTGCCACCATGGCACCAACCTACGCCAATTGCTTTATGCACAAATATGAGATGGACCATGTGCTCAATAAAACGAATGGAGTAAAAATATGCTACTTTGGGTGCGTTATATTGATGATATTTTTGGTATTTGGACAAGCACTGAACTAGAATTTAACATCTTCTTTGAGTATCTAAATGGCATCGACACTAGGATTCAATTCACCAAAGACATCTCTGACAGTAAAATCATGTTCCTTGATGTCCTCACTGAAAAGAAAGCAACAACTTGCAGTACGACTCTTTTCAGGAAACCTACCGATCGGAACAACTTATTACACCGTTTAAGTTTACACCAACCTAGCCTGCTCTAAAACTTGCCATACAGTCAACTTCTACGAGTCAAAAGGATTGTCAGTGACCTTCAAGATTACCTGTCAAAGCAAAATGAAATGAAAGAAAAGTTCTTAGCGAGAAGATACAAAAAAGTTGAATTGGACTCAGCTTCTGACAGAGTGAACTCTTTGGAACGTAACACTCAAGCAAGCCGAAGACAAAAAGGGAAATAAAAACATGTGTTTTTGTGTCAAAGTTTTCGGTGCAGAGTAATTAACTCAAACCCCCATTAAAAAACACTGGAACATCTTTAAAAATGATATTAGAGTACAAAATCTGTTTGAGGAGTTACCAATCTTTGCTTATCAAAGAAGCAGGAATCTACGGGATGAGTTAGTAAATACCAGACCTCCAAGGAAAGAACCTATTACTCAACGTACAGGAACTTACCCATGTTTACACTGTTCTAATTGCAATTTTGTGCTTAAAGGGAATACCATCCATCATCCCCGTACGGGCTGAAAAATCCATTTAAAGACACATGGCACTTGTGACAGTGCGAACCTCATTTATGGAATAAAATGTCATTGTGGCAAATATTATGTAGGCCAATCCACAAGGAGTGCCAAAACACGCTGGAATGAACATCGCTCCTGTATCCGTAACATGAACTTGAACTCTGCTGTAGCACGCCATTGGGCAAATGAAGGCCACAACTTAAGCCAAATAAAATTCCTTATTCTTGAAGTCTTGACTAGAATTAATACACATGAAGATCTGGGACAGCGACTGAATAAAAGAGAAACTTTTTGGATTGACAAACTTGGAAGTTTGTTTCCTAATGGTCTCAACGAGGAGATCAACTTCCATTGCTTTATTTAGACACAATGCTTAAGGATCTTGTTTTATAATATAAGTGCCATTGACTTTATGCAAATTTGTGTTAACAATGTTACAGATTTATTTGCTTTCATATCAATAAACATCACGGACACTCCTTCCCGGACCTCGGTCTGGGACCCAAGGTGCCGCCAAGGGCGTCACCACAGGTGTCCTGTGATTCACTAACATAGACAATCCTCATAACCACTGTCTGACTGTCTCATGTTTGATTTACAATGTGCACTATAAATGTCCTGTCATTTTCTGTTTTCTTTGAACTGTTTATGAACTTTTGGGTTTCTTTCCCTTTTTTCCTTTCACGTTGTCTACAGTGCATTTTTCCATTCTATCCATACAACCTTTTTTCCTATACTCTTATGCCGCATGGCATGCTACATTTACACATTTGTTACTCTAAATGCATGCAAGCATCTGGTGCCGTGGCTTCTTGCTAGCCTTAGCACACCGTTGCTTAGCAACGCATCAACAAAAGGAGCCATTTTGCTCCCGGCTCTCAATTAGCTGAGTCACATTTCCTCGCTAACGCCGCGCGGCGAGGTATAAAATAGTTCTGTTGCTTAGCAACGTTTACACACAAGTACGGCCCGCTCCTCATTCGCGCCAGACCTCTGCAGCACACAGACTGCTGATCAGTGTCTCCGTGAACCACAGGTACGCTCCACTGAGCAGTTCACTCCTTTCCTTCTGATTTAATACAGCGGTACGCATTTTGACCCTCACATTTTAATTTACAGACGTTGCCTTGTTGCAACACAACACCCCAGACGGTGGATTTCACTACCGCCTTCCTTACACAGGACTTTTCCTGTTTTTAATCATGTCACTCCACATCCAGGTAATTCATTGTTCCTTCTTCTGTGGGACTTTAACGTTACACATTTCTTTCAATTGCCTAATTTAGTTTTTTAATTCTTTTATTTTATTCTCACCTGACTGCAACCACAACCATTCTCGATGGGTATGTTTACATTTTACATTTTGCTATTTTTCTGCACCTTGGTATTTGTTTTACATATTAAATGTATGTATTTTTATTAATATTTCTATGTAGCATTTGACTTGCCCTGATGAAGGAGTTTCCCTCTGAAATGCATTGGCATACTAAGTCAACAATTTTGGATGCTGTGACATATTTGCTTCCTCACTAAGAAATCATTAGAGACCTGTTCATTTGAAACAAATTTACCTTTGAATATAAAATGGTCATTACAAAACCACGAACAGTGTTATTTGTGATAAATTGACTACAAGTACAATTGAGTGAATTTCATTTAAAAGAGAACTATTCTTAATCCAAGAGTCGGTATTTTTCAAAGTATTTTTGAATTTCAGACCCCATTTTGGGACCAAAAGGAGAGCGAATACGTGGCTGGGCTTACTACCTAGTCTTTTGCTTGAAGAGTTGAAACTTGATGCCATAACCACTGATGAGAGTGCAGAAGGAGGTGGAGCTGCTTCCACTGACAGAACTGGCAGTTCTGTGGCTGCCCTCATTCATGGTGCCCATGGTGACAGAGAGGATGCAATGTCCAATGTTTCCTCTGCAAGCTCTGATGCTGAGGCCATGCTGGAATTCAAGAAACAAGAGCTTCTGTTTAAGCAGAGGGAGCTTGATTTCCACATGTCTAGGCTGAGGAAGGTAGTACTTGGGTGTCATATGTGACTGATTCTTTAAAGAACTTGAATGGCGGGGTTGAAGGCTATAAGGTCTCCACCTTTGAGGGTATGAAATGTCCTATCATGCTTGAGCATATTTTTGCATCTTGTTCCCCTGAGCTTAAGCAGCATTTGGCAGATTCAAAGGAGTTAGACCCTAAGAAGCTGGCCATAGCAGCAGATTTGTTGGTGTCACATAGAGTGTCCCATTAGGACAAGACTCATCCTGGTAAGCAGGAGGAGGGGAAAAAGTCCAGAGATAAGGAGGGTGGGGGATCTGATAAAACATCCTCCCGAAAGAGCCACAAAAATAAATTTAAGGGTAAGTCACAAGAGAATACACAGGGCAGTGGAAGTTATCCTTCCAAACAGAACTCTGGTTATAATAAGCCTCCATATGTCCCAAGACCCAGTAGATCTTGTGTGGCTAGTGGAGCAAGTGACCATGTGAAGGGGGACCCCAGATGTAAGGTCAAAACCTTAGAGGTCTACTCTGTAAATCTGGCCTTCTCCTCCTATGAGAGAGATCACAGGGGCATCCTTCTCCTCAAACTCCTTCCCCAGTGGGATAGACTCTGAGGTAGTTTTAGTTTTGAGGTTTCCTGGGAGGCTAAAGTCCAAAGGCTTATGCTAGGATTCCTGATAATAGCAAGCACTACTTTAAAGACAGTGTGCTAGTCAATGGAGTAGACACTCCTGCCATTAGGGATAGTGGATGCAGCAGAACTGTAGTGCATTCTACGTTGGTAGACCCACAGGAACTTGCCAGAGCTCATCTATTGGCCACTAAATTGGCTGATGGCCCACCTCTCAAGTTCCCAGTTATGCCTATAAATCTTACTATATGGGACGGTGGTCAGGATTTCAGTGAGCATTCAGAGAGATATCCCAGGAAAGTTCCTGCTGGGGAATAATCTCAGAGCTCTAGGGCTTGTGGGTGACACAGCAGAGAGACCATGCACAAGGTCACAAACAAAGGCGGCATTGGCCAGGTCCAATGCCACGCCTAAGCCAAAGGGGAAACCCAAGGCTAAAGAAGTCAAGAAGGACAAAAGAGGGAAAGAGAATATTCCCCCTAACTCACCTACCACTGAGGTAGAGGTAGTAGGTCAAACACCTGAACCGTACGCGGAAAAGTTGTTACCTGAAATCTTTAATCCCAATGACCATTATGAACAACAACGTTTGTGAGTAGAAGGTGGTCCTGGCAAGATTGAGTTGGGTAAGGGCCAACGTGAGTGCCCATCTTTGGAAGGCCTAAGGAGACAGGCCTGTGTTATGGAGAATTCTCATAAATGGCTGATTTCCCTTACCTAAAGAGTCCCCCAGCAGCTTTGCTGGATTTCTAGGATTTTTTTTTTTCACCTGCTAAGAGTGTGAGCCTTTCTTCCACTCTTACATGTGTTTTGCTGTGTGTGTTTTACACTTTTTGTGTGATCTTGGGCACTAGACCATAACCTACTGCATGTGCACCACTTTTTGTGTGTGTTACACAGCACCTTCAGTGCAGTGACACAGGGTTGTCTTTGAGACTTCCCACTGACTCCATTTTTCTGGGGCTGACTACTGCCCCCCGAAACAGGCAAAGTTGCCATTAACTTTACATAGTCACTTTAAACCACAGACCCATTACACCCCATCTTACATGGAGTATTGGAAAGGGTTAACTCTTATCCCTTTTCGTCTGTGCATCTTGGAGCCTTGTTTCGCTCCCTTAACTTTAAGACTTGGCTGGTGGCAGTGGTAACTACCCTAACTTTCCTACCGCAATTATCTTATATAAACGTGGTATTGTTCCAGGCTATTATAGTAGCCTCGAACATAAACCCGCTTGACCTACTACATTTTATTTTGGTTCCGGCTGGGTTTATTCGCCATTTCTTTTTGTTAAAGTCTTTCTCGTGTTTTTCTATACGCGCCAAACCAGGGATGATTCCTTTGTTCGCTGTCTTTTCGCGGGCTTCTGCACAGAAGCCCTCCTTAAGGCGCCTGATAGTCTAGAGGGGCAGGATGTGATGGAGGGATCCTCGGACCCCTGCCATGGGTTGCCTTAGTAACCCAAGTCGCACTCTTGTCTGAGTGGCTAAGGGGACTGGCCTTGCCAGGCCAGCCACCCTGCTGTGTGATTGACAGCCAGGCTGTATGAATGGGGGAAAACTGCATAAAAAGCAGGTCTCTGGGACTGGAAGAGCAGAGTCACCACTGGAACGAAAGAACCAACGAGTAACTGGAAGAAGAGGACGCCTACCACGACGAACTGCCCGGTGAAGCCCTGCTGCAGGTCTGAATCTCCGAATCCGACGACAGAGAAGATCCTCCAGGAAACTTCTTCCTTTGAGCTGGTGGGACCAACCAGTTCGCCCAAACAGCAAGCCAGGACCCCTCCTATGGTCGAATTCGCTGTACAGAGTTACAGTGGGCCGGATAGCCAGGAAGGTCGGACCCTGATTGGGTTTTAAGGAGCGCACCTTTTATTTGTTGTTTTGCTCTGCTGCTGGTTTCTTCCCTGGGTGGCGCAGGATCCTCCAGTCTTCCTACTTCGTGTCAGTCTGACAGTCGCTTCAGGAACCGTGAGCCTCCAGGAACCACCAGGAACGTCCGCCTCAGCTCCCTCTCCGTTTTAAGTTACTGTACAAATCCGGTTGTCCGTTTCGGTCAGCCGCGGTGAAAGTGTTTGAAATCTATCTCCAATCCGAGGGCTTGTCCTTCTCTTCTCTTTGAACTAACTTTTCTACCAACCAACCTTGTCCGGAATCTGTGCCACGAACTTTACCGCAAACTACCCTGAACTGTGTGATCTTCAGCAAAAGACTTTTGTCCTATTGACTTTGGCCCTAAGCCTTTTCTATCTGATCTCCTCACTGTAGTCTCTTTTGTTCTATTGCCCTGATTACTTACCTGTTGGTTTCGCCTAAATTCTAATAACTTTGTCTTTCCCTCCCTTTTAAATTGCTGGAGTGCCATTTTGCTCCCACTTCATTTGTGAGCTTAACTTGTCCGGAATTTAAGGGAAGTGGTGTGGTGTATTTATGATTGTGATTTTTGACTTGCTTAGAAAGGTGAACTGTTATACAACTGATGAGTAAATAAATATATATTCTTTTACTTAGAAACCTTGAGTCAGTGTTTGCCTGAACCATAGTAATTGCTGCCCTTTGTGTAACTCTTGTACTGCTCACTTACTCTTGAGATGTCTGGCTGCTCCGCTACTGCTACCACTATAACTGTGTAGTACAGGCTTGTACCAAAGGTGAAATTGTACTGTCACTTGTAGTCTTAATTGTGTGTAGTGTTCCCAAAGACAAAGGGTACTGCATATAATTCTGCCTAACACTGGTGTACAGCGGTGAGGATAAAAGTATAGTGGTTACGCTTGGAGAGCTGCTATTACCTTGGATCAACTAACCACAAGGCTAACATCACTAAAAAGCAATATTAATCATGTCTGATATGGAAAGCCACAGTCAGGAGACTCACCTGAGTTACACTGCAGATTATTTAAGAAACATGTGTAAAGAAAGGAAACTCTCTGTCAAAGGCAAAAAGATTGAATTAGTTGAAAAGTTGTTAAAGAACCCAAGTCTAGGGAGTGCGACTGAAATGCCTGACTCCTTAGCAAATGTGGAAAGTATTGAGGATGATGCTATGTCTATTAATGATGAGTTGAAAGAAGTAGATGTGTCTCCTATATGTAGGTCTCTCTGCTCCCTTGCCTGCTCAGCAACCTCAACCCTTGTCCACTGGGACCCCCACAGGTCCTACACTCAGCCCTGAATTCATTGCTCTAGAGAAAATGAGGCTTGAACTAGAATTCAAACGGTTAAATGCTCAAACTGAACAAAACCATCAAGAACTGAAACTCAGAGAAATGGAGTTGAATCATGAACTTGAAATGAAAAGATTGTCTCTTGAAAATGCTTCACTCCCAGAGTCTTCTAGGTCTTCCAGTCCTAAGAGACCCCATATGCCTAAAGAAATTGTGGTTATGTATGAGGCTAAGCTTGATATTTTAGATTGGTTGCCAATGTTTGAATATAACCATAGTATTCAAGGTCTCACTGGAAATCAATTGCTTCCCTGGCTCTTCTCTAGGCTACCCACTGTTGCATCTAATGTTGTAATGAAGTTGGGGGAGGTGGATAGGATGGATTATGAGTGTGTGAAGCTAGCTTTAATTGCTAGATTTGGGAAGACCCCTTCCCAGTACCTTAAGAGGTTTAGGACCCTCAAAAAGCATGATGGTACCAATTGGGCTACCTGGGTATGTGAGTGTTTGGAAAACTTAGATTTAAGGGTTACAGAGTAAACACTTATGAAGGAATGAGAAATCTTGTAATGTTGGAGTCTATTTCTGATGTCTGCTCTCCTGAGCTCAGACAGCACTTGGCTGATTCTAAGGAGATAGATTCAAAGAAGCTAGCTAAGGCTGCTGATTTATGGGTTGCCAACAGGGCTACTCACAAGGATTCTGGGGCTACTCAGAAAAAGGATGAGGGGAAACAGCCAAAGAAAGATAACAAAGAGAATTCTAATAACTCCAATCCAAAAGAGGGCCACAAACAACAACATAAGGGGAAACCACAGGGGAAACCAAATCAGGCTAGTGCACCATCTGGACCCAAACCACATGGAGGTCAGAACAAACCCCTATTCATCATTGGGAAATGTTATGTTTGTGGGTCAACTGACCATATGAAAGGGGATGCCAGATGTAAGGGTAAACCTTCAGGGGTCCACACTGTCTCCTTAGCCTTCTCCCCAGAGGAAGAAGTACATAGGGAAAGTGGAAGCTTTCACCTACAGGCTGAAGAACCCATGAGAGTCTCAGCTAGTGTTTCTTTAGTGTCCCTGGGCTTGTGGGAACAACAGAACCTAGATGTCTAAAATTCCATCCCAGATAATACTAAAGAGTATTATAAGGATAGTGTTCTTGTGAATGGTCAGGAAACCCCTGCCATCAGAGACACTAGAGCCAGCATAACTGTCGTGGAGGAATCCGTTTTCAAGGTGGATGATGTTGCTAAGGCACCCAAACACCTCACCAAGTTAGCTGGAGGCCCTGTGCAAATGCTTCCCCAGTTACCAGCTCTCATCCAGTGTAATGATATGACTGTCAAAATACCTGATAGTGTGCAGAGTGAGGTACGTGGGAGAGTCCTGTTGGGTAATGACCTTAAAACTCTTGGAGTTGTGTCAAGCACCCCAGGCCTCCCAGTAAAAAGAAACAGCAGCTCAAAAGGTCTGCAAGGGAGAGAACCTTGAGAGGCTCTCCAGAGGAGATGATGGAAGAAAATATCACTCTCACTCCACAGGAGTTGCTCACTGCTATTTCTAAAAGAATTAATCAAAGGGGAAACCCAAGACCTCCAGGAAAAAGTCAGACAGCACCCCTGTGCTACCAACAAGGACATCACCAAGATTGTCCAAGATCACAGCTGTGATCCCTCCACCTGCTGAGGCAGAGTGTGAGGTTCAACCTTGTGTGGTTGAGCCAATATCTGAAGAGTCAGATATGGAAGAGGACACTGTCTTAGTTGGAGATCTTGACCCTGTTGAACATCCTGAGCTGCAGTCTTTACTGGACCCAACAGGGCAGACTTCAGCAAAGGACAGAGAGAGTGACCTACTCTTGAAGGTCTTCGACAACGGGCTGCTAACCAACGTGATGGGCAAGAAGTTGGGAAGCACAGGTTAAGCTGGAAAGATGGCCTCTTCTACAGTGAACCAACTGAGTCTACCCCTGGGGACTGCAAAAGACGTGTAGTGCCCTTTGCCAACAGACTCCAGTTCCTACATTTAGCCCATGAGATACCTTTGGCTGGTCACTTGAGTTTCAAGAAGACCAAGGAAAGGCTCTCTCTCTGCTTCTACTGGCCTAAAATGCGTTCAGAAGTGGACAAATTCTGTAGGAGCTGTCGCACTTGCCAAATCTCTGGCAAGAGTGGAGCCAAGAATGTGGCACCCCTGGTGCCTCTCCCAGTAGTGGGAGTTCCTTTTGAGAGGGTGGGCATTGAAATTGTCGGTCCCCTTGACCCTCCCACATCTTCCGGGAACAGATTTATCCTTGTTGTAGTAGACCATGCTACAAGATACCCAGAAGCCATACCTATGAGAACAGTTACGGCTCAGACTGTGGCTAAGGCTCTACTTGTTGTAGTAGACCATGCTACAAGATACCCAGAAGCCATACCTATGAGAACAGTTATGGCTCAGGCTGTGGCTAAGGCTCTACTTGGTATTTTTACCAGAGTAGGGTTTCCTAAGGAAGTGATATCCGACAGGGGATCCAATTTTATGTCCCACTACATGCAAGCCATGTGGAAAAACTGTGGTGTCACTTACAAGTTCTCTACAGCCTACCATCCACAGACAAATGGACTGGTAGAGAGGTTTAATTGCACTATCAAGAGCACGATAGGTGCTTTAGAAGAACCCCTTAAGAAAAAGTGGGACCTTCTACTGCCATGCCTTCTCTTTGCATATAGAGAAGTCCCTCAGGAGGGAGTTGGTTACAGTCGCTTTGAACTTCTCTATGGCCATCCAGTCAGAGGTCCATTGGACCTGATCAAGGAGGGGTTGGAGAGTGCTCCTTCCCCCAAGCCAGTCAGAGTGACTGACTATGTGATAGGTCTCCGGAGGAGAATGTCACACATGATGGCAGAAGCAACTGATAACTTGAAAGCAGGTCAGGCTCTAGTCAAACATTGGCATGACCAGAAGGCCAGCATGGTTGAGTTCTCTCAAGACCAGCTTGTATTAGTTATGGTGCCAACAAGGCAGAGGGCCTTGCAGGACAAATGGATAGGACCCTTCAAGGTTGTGGGCAAACTTGGAGAGGTGAACTATCTGGTGGATTTAGGCAGACCTAAGGAGGCTCCCAGATTATTTCACACCAACCGTTTAAAGGCTTACGTCTCGAGACCAGAAGTAGGAGCTTTGCTTCGAGCTTCAGCTCAAGAGGAAGAGGAGAGTGAACCTCTACCTGACCTCCTCAGAGGCCAACCTTTAGATGAACAGATAGAAGGAGTTAATCTCTCTTCTCAACTGACTTCTGAACAACAGGAGGAGTGCAGAGTTCTGTTGAATCAGTTTGCCTCCCTGTTTTCACTATCACCAGGCTTGACCCCTTGGGGTCAGCATGATATTCTCACTGGTGACTGTTTACCTGTGAAAAGCAGGGGTTACAGAATGTCAAAACATGTGAGATCCCACATCAAAGGAGAGGTCAACAAGATGCTAGATCTCGGAGTTATAGAGCCCTCTACAAGTCCCTGGTCTAGTCCAGTTGTTCTAGTACCAAAGGCAGGAATCCAAGGAGTTGAGATTCTTTTTTTTTTTTTTTTTTTTTTTATTTGTTTTGGCACAAGCCTTTACAAAGTAATAAATTTGCATATGCATTTCATTATTGTCCACCAACCCTGCCAAATGTTCCTGATTTTTACTGGATCAAAGTTTACAAATACTTCTACTTTATTTTATTATATTAGATTGTCAAACCACTTTCTATTATGACCTGGGTTGCTGCAAACATCAATGCAGCGTTAGTGCCCGAGATGATTCTATCCCAGAGGAAGTCTGTAACTATGTCTTCCTCCCTCCGCACAAGATCTCTAAAAAGTCTAAATCGTAGTGGCCATGTGCCTTCACAATCCATTAGAACATGTCTTAGCGTTTGTTTGGCAGGGTTTCCACAGACTGAGCATAGTTTTTTTGCCATGTCCCCTTGGTTGCGTTTTACCAGAACAGCACCACAATGGACAAGGTTCAGTCTCATTCTGAGGAAGTCTGAACGCAGTTTCCTATTAGGGGACTTCAGGAGATATCGGGAGAGACACCCGAGTTTCTTTTCTCCTTTCAGGAAAGTGTTTTGCATTGGGTCCTCTCTTACTTTTTCTACCGTTTTAATCCAGTCCCATTGTTCGAGTCTTCTTTTTACTTTAAGTGGGTTTAGGACCAAAATCTCTTCATTTAGATCTACTGCATCCAGTCTTTCCATCGTTTTCTCTTCTAATGAGTCGAGGATGGTTGATCTCTTTAGTAGTGCTTCATGTCTAAGATCTCCATACATTGTCGAGTCTTTACTTGTTATTATTTCTCAATATAATGAGATGAGCTTCCAGTCTGCCATACAGTTCAATGATTTTAGACCTAGTTCAAATCTCAGACTTTTTAAGGAGGCACAATTTGGGAGGCCCAGAGCTTTTTTCCATAGATGGCCCTCAAAATTGTCCCAGTTTGTAACCCAGAGATCCGGCTTTGCTTCTAAGCCATATAGGATGACTGGGACAACTTTGGCTAGATAAAACTTCACCAATGGGAGAATGGAGAACTTGCAAAATGTATAGTTTAGCTTAATCATTTGTGATGTAAATTGTTTAACTTTCGCCATTATTTCGTTTTCTGCTTTGTATATTGCTGGATGGGCGTGGATGTTATATCCCAGGTATTTTATAGTTTCAACGGTTCTTATCCGTTCTCCTCCCATGTTCCAGTTTCTACATTTTGTTTTTGATAGTGGATGTTTGAAGATCAAAATGTTTGATTTGGCCGGGTTAACTGTCAATTTATTCAGTTCCACATACTCATTCATTTTATCAAGTAGATGCTGTAAACCGATCGGTGTTCTGTCGAGGAGAACTATATCGTCCGCATACGCAAGCCAACAGATCTTCCTCCCATTTAACATTGGGCTTAACAAAGCAGATGATTGTAAAAAAGGGCCCATATCTGCCAAGAACAGGTTGAAGAACAGGGGCGCTCCCAGGCAGCCTTGTCTTACCCCTCTATTCACTTCAACCAGTCTTGAGAGATGTCCCATTGCATCAAGCCGTATTCTCAAATTAGTATCTTTATATAGTTCCACTAGGATTGATAATAGTGGTTCTGGCATTCCCCATTTTCGGAGTTTCTCCCAAAGTAGCACTCGTTCTACCTGATCAAATGCTTTGGACAGGTCTATCCAGGCTCCGTACATTATTTGTTTTTTTCCCCCTCTTTTTTGTTCGTTTAGGATGTTTAGGATCAGGCCATTAATGGATGTTGAATGGCCTTTGCGGAATCCTGTTTGATAGCGTGACAGAATATTGGACTCTTCAACCCATTTCATGATGTGATTTAGTAGGAGTTCATGAAGATTTTACTTTCAATGTCCAACAATGCTATTGGTCTATAGTTACTTGCTACTCTCCGATCCCCAGTTTTAAAAAAGGGTACTATGAGAGCCGATTTCCAGGATGCTGGAAATGTTCGTTGTTTTAATATTTCCTTAAAAAGAGTGGATAAAAGCTTTGACCACAGCACTGGTTCATTTCTCAATGCCTGGTAAGTCAGGCCATTTAGTCCCAAAGCTTTAGATGTCGAGGAGTTGGCTATGATTTCAAGTATATCCTCCTCCTTAAAGTTAAGTTGCCAGTGGATATCTGCTTTGTTTCTGAATTCGCAGTTGGTATTACTCTTGAATGTTTCTGTCAGATATCTCACCCAACTATCTTCTGACACTAGATTACATAATGATTGTGTCTGATCCCCTTCGAATTTGTTCAATATTTCCCAGAAGTTCTTACTGTTTCTTTCTCTAAGGGTGCTAAGTATATGCTCGCCATCTGTTTGCATCCGAAGGGCTTTATGCGAGATTGACCATGATTTATAATTTGCTTTTTGGTTTCTTATCTCAGTTTTCATTTTTCCAAATGAGTATCCTGCTCTTTTTATATCTCTTAGAGCTTTTCTATGCTCTCTTTTTTTTCTTTGTGTGAGTTCATCGAAGGCATGAAGATGTTTCTGTTTGGTTTCTCCCGCTAAATATTTGGGCATTAGAGTTGTCCATAGAAAATTGGTAAATCGTTCTGGGTCACATTGTGTTTTCCAAAAGTGTTCAGGGAGCCCTTTAAGTTTTCCATTTAGTTTGATTCCCCCGTCTTTGTATTTTACAACTCTAAGTTTTCCTTTTTTGCCTTCTAGCAGCTGAAGTTCTCTTTCAGCCTCTGTTATTATAATATTTTCAAATGACAGCTCCAATCTACTGTGATCACTGCCTAGCTCCTGTTTTATTTTTAGAGTAGAGGGCAAAGCATGTAGGGTTTTTGAAACAAAAATATAGTCTATGGCGAAGGATGTATTCCCTCTCCTCCAAGTTGTGTATAGTTCTTGGTCACCCTCTAGTGTGCACATTACCATGTGAAGATCCCATTCTTCCATAAATTCCTGCCACTTTTTCCCCTGACTGATTTTCCCATGAGACATTCGATCTAAGCCTCCTTTTTGAGGATATAGGCAGTTCGAATTAAAGTCTCCTGCCATCACGATTTTACAAGCGGCTAAGGTTGTTTTTAGTAGTTCGAATAATGATGCTAGGTTTTCTAAGAAGCAATTTAGTTTCGATGTTGCAGGGTTCCAGTAAATATTTACAAAGACCCAAGTTGTAATAGTTTCTTGTAATTTTACTTCGGCTCTACATGCTTGGATACCCTGGGGATTTTTCCATATTTCTGTAACATTTTTAAAAACTTGATTTTTTAGTGCTATCAATAGGCCTCCCGAGGGACGTCCTAGTGGTTTTTGCGCAGCTGGTAGACAGTAAACTGTGTATCCTTCAATATTTAGTGGGTTTACCAGCCAGGTTTCTTGTAATAGAACTACATCTCCCTGGCTGAATAGATATGATCGTGTTTCTTTGCCTCTAATGACACTAGAGCCCCTTGTATTCCAACTAAAGATATTTACATTGTTCCTTCTAAAGTCGTTGTGTGCCCAGACCCAGTTTCTGTAATACTTCTGTCAGTATTTCTGGGAGGAGCAAAAGAGTGTTGTCTTTTTCTTCGAAATCTTTTTCTGAATTTCCTTTCTTTATGAGAATCGCCTCATTTTGAGGTATTTTTCCTTTGATTGAGTGTACAGGGTTGTGTTGTTTACTCATGACGTCGCTTTCCCTGTCATTGCATGAGACCTCTAGCCCGTAGGATTCTAGTTCAACTGAGTTTTGTAGAATGTCATTTTTTGCATTCTTAGAAGACAAGAGAAGTTCAACCAAAAATGGGTCAGTTGACAGAGGGAATTTCACGCTCTCGATGTCTTTAGATTTGAAGGAGTGAAGATTTGCAGTTTTTTGTATTATGTCTAAAATCACTCCCCGATTCAAGGCTTTGTGGCGTCCATGGTTTGATCGTAGTCTCAACCAAACCCTTTGGATTTTATTTTCCAAGGATGTGTTTTGGATTGGTTGATCACATGTTACAGAGGAGTGTTGGGACCCTACTTTGTTTTCCTCGTGATGTGTAAGAATGTCAAGCCTAACAAATTTTCCTTCTCCATTTTGAGTTTTGTCATCATTTACTTCGGGTATGTTTTTTCCCATCGTATTTGTTAAGGCCGATGACTTAGAAAGAATTGAACTAAATTCTTTGATGGCCACTTGCTTTTTTGATAAGAAAATTGGGGCAATTTTCATGTTTTCATATTGATCTATGGCAATGGTTTTGCCACCAGCTTTATTTTTTCCAAGCTGGAGGTTTTTTTTAATGAAGATAGGAGCCCATTTTACTGCTTTTACTGTAGTCTCTTTTTGGTGTTGTGCATCTAGGTTATTTTTTGCTGGTAGTTTCTCCAGGTTTAGTTGCTGTTTCAATTCCTTTTCAGCCTCTGCGATTTTCTTTTTTTGGTTATCCTTTTGCCCTATCTCCTCCTCTGTTTGCAAACCAATACTTGCTTTTGTTATTAAGGCTATGTCATCCAATTGTTTTTCTTCAGTCGTTTTGGTTTTTGCAGAAACTTCAGTCCTATATTTCTGATTCACCTTTTCCGTATTAGATTTTTTTTCTTTTGTGCTGTTGTAAGGGGCTTTAGGATCTTCTATAGTGCTTTCTTGTTCTCCACTATACCCAGTTGATCGCATTTGTTCTTGTGCGTTTCCTTTCTCTTTTCTGTTTTTGTTATAATTTATTCCTTTATTATGTTTCCTTTTTCCTCTAGGTTGTATAGATTTGGATCTCTCTCTCTTTGCAAGGCGATTCCTCCTTTTTCTTCTCCCTCTTGATGTTTGTTCTCCTCGTTCTTGCCATTCTTGCGTTTGTCCCGTTTGATTGCTTTTTTGATTTTCACATTCTTTTTTTTTTGTGTGTTTTTTCCAACATCTGCGTCTTCCTCTAGTACCGTTGCGAGTCTTAGGAATTCTTCCATTATGGAGTCTGAAAGTGGCGAATCATCAAGTGAATATTCCTGGATTTTTTGTGGAGTTTTTTCTTTTTGGGTTGGGAACGAATGTCCTTTCAAAGTTGATAGAACCATAGCAGTCTATTGTTTTGTTTTCCGGTTTCATTTTTTTCTTTCAATGATTGCTGGATGGATGAGATATCGAGTCCTTGCTTTACAGTCTCGAGGTTTAAGGCCTGAATTTGGGTGCTCAATTTTGTGTTAATAGCATTCACCAAACCCACTAAAGTGGAATCGCAAAGTGTAATTTCTTTTGTTATTTCTAGCAATGTCCCATTTTGTGATTGAACCTCTCCTTTTAACATCTCAAAGACTGAGACCAATGAGCTAAGAACAAAATTCAAGGCTTTCAATGTATCTGCATTTACGTTTGTTTGTGCTTTCTCATCGTTTTTTGTGTCTGTTTCCCTTTGGCCCTGAAAAAGCTGTGTGACATTTGTTGTTGGCTGTAAGCTTTCAGGCATTGGAGAAGGCACCTTGTCCTCCTCCTGGAATACTGGGCCTTCTTTTTCCAGATTTGTTGATATCGTGTGTATTTCTGTGCTGGAAGTGGGGGTTTGTGGATTCCTTGGGTCTTCCCAAAGAATGAGTGATTCACCTTCGATGTCACTATGGCTTTTATGTCGCTTTTTCCCCAAAAAAAATTCTATTTTACTTTGCATCCTTTTTGTTGTGATGGTATATTCCAACCCCCGCTTCCAATTTTGCATTATAGCAACATGTAGGTTTTTCTCTGTTGGACTTTTTACTGGTGTGCTATGGATTTCTTCAGCATGTACCAGTACTTGGATTTGCAACGGGGTGTTTAAATTTACGTTCTCCTGAGCATGTTGAATAGTTGGTGTGCTTGCTACATCGTTTTGATTTAAATAAGATCCATCCCCTGCCCCTTCCATTTCTTTTGTACTGCGAAGTCTCATTCAACTTATTGTTTAGACAGTCTGTAATGTATATATTGTTTATCAAAGTAGAGTTCAAGGAGAGTGTGTCAAAAAATATTTCAAATAACTTAAATAAATTGGAGACTTTCTGTGAACAGAGGCGCTTGCTGCCAAGGATTTTTATATCTTGATAATATATCAGTTATACCTTGTCGGGGATCTAAAATGTCTGTTTGTTACGAAACCTGTTTTGTGATCCTGATGTGATCAAAGGAAGTAATATCCCGCAGTTTCACGTAGGATCTTGGGTGTATTATACTAATAAAGTTATATGATGTGGGTCCTTACCTCAATACCACCTCATCTGATACTAGATAAAACAGGTTCCGTCTCAATTCCGATGTTGAGTTGGTAGACTGCGCCACCCTCGCGCAACAGCCGCACAACAGCCAACGCCCTTGACCCCGCCGGGCTTAACGCCGCAAGGGTGGTTGACTCTGTGCTTTGTAGCTGGTAAGGTCACGTGATGAGTCACGTGTGCTGCCCGGGTCCCGCCTCCTCCAGGAAGCGACCTCACGCAAGCAAAAGCACCTGGATGGCTCGCAGTTTCTGCAGAATGCAGAATAAAAAAACGTTCGTTTTTACCAAAGTGAAAGCAGGTTTTCAGGCAGCAGCATTCGCCGCTCGGCTGGTTGACTCTGTGCTTTGTAGCTGGTAAGGTCACGTGATGAGTCACGTGTGCTGCCCGGGTCCCACCTCCTCCAGGAAGCGACCTCACGCAAGCAAAAGCACCTGGATGGCTCGCAGTTTCTGCAGAATGCAGAATAAAAAAACGTTTGTTTTTACCAAAGTGAAAGCAGGTTTTCAGGCAGATTCTGTGTGGACTATGAAGCTCTAAATGCAGTCGCTAAGACTGATGCCCATCCTTTGCCAAGGACAGATGAACTGGTGGATAGACTTGGCTCTGCCAAGTACCTCAGTACATTTGATCTAACCTCAGGCTATTGACAAATAGCACTGACGGACCATGCCAAGGAGAAAACTACATTCTCCACCCCAGCCGGCCTCTACAAGTTTAAGGTGATACCTTTAAGACTAAAGAATGCACCTGCTACTTTTCAAAGGATGGTTAATCAAGTTTTGAATGGGATGGAGGACTTCTGGATGGCATACTTGGATGACATTGCAGTGTTCAGCCCTACATGGAAAGAACACATTGATCACCTGGGATATGTTTTGCAGTCTCTTGAGCAGGCCCATCTGACCATAAAGGCAAGCAAATGTCAAATTGGTCAGCGCAAAGTGGTCTACCTTGGTCATGAGGTAGGAGGAGGTGAGATAAGGCCATTGCCCAGCAAAGTACAAGCTGTGCAAAACTGGGCCATCAATACTACTCAAACCCAAGTGAAAGCGTTCCTAGGTGTTACTGGGTACTACAGGAATTTCATTGAGAACTATGGGACCATAGCTTTGCCCTTAAATGTGATCTCCTCTACAAAATTCCCTAAAAAGGTTAGATGGAATTAGGAGTGCACTCAAGCCTTTGGAAGCCTGAAGAAAGCCCTTTGTCAAGCTCCAGTCCTAAGAGCTCCTGATTATCACCAACCCTTCATTGTGCAGACAGATGCCTCCAATATAGGTATAGGTGCAGTCCTTAGTCAACGGGATGAGAAAGGTAGGGAGCACCCCATTTGCTTCATCAGTAAGAAACTGAAGGAACCAGAAACAAGGTGGGCAACCATAGAGCGTGAATGTTTTGTCATTGTGTGGAGTTTAAAGTTTAGACCATACTTGTATGGATCTACTTTTGTGATTCCAACTGACCACCAACCCTTGAGATGGTTAATGCAAATGAAAAGGGAGAACCCAAAACTTCTGAGATGGTCAATCTGCCTGCAAGGGTTTGATTTCACCATTGAGCACAGAGCAGGATGTCACCGCCAAAATGCTGATGGTCTCTCTAGGATGTTTTTAACCGACTAGTAGTAGAGATTCATCCAGGAGTGGATTAAATCCTCCTGTCCCTTAGTCTGGGGGGGCGAGTGTTAGGGAGAATTCTCATAAATGGCTGATTTCCCTTACCTAAAGAGTCCCCCAGCAGCTTTGCTGGATTTCTTGGATTTAATTTTTTCACCTGGTAAGAGTGTGAGCCTTTCCTCCACTCGTACATGTATTTGCTGTGGGTGTTTTTCACTTTTTGTGTGATCTTCAGCACTGGAGCCTCACCTACTCCATGTGCACCACTTTTTGTATGTGTTCCACAGGGTTGCCTTTGGGACTTCCAACTGACTCAATTTTTCTGGGGCTTACTACTATCCCCCGAAACAGGTAAAGTTGCCATGAACTTTATATAGTCACTTTAAACCAGTAGACCCCATCTTACATGGAGTATTGGAAAGGGTTAACTCTTATCCCTTTTTGTCTGTGCCTCTTGGAGTCTTGTTTCACTCCCTTAACTTTAAGGCTTGGCTGGCGGCAGTGGTAATTACCCTACCTTTCCTACCGTGATTATCTTATATAAACGTGGTATTGTTCCAGGCTATTATAGTAGCCTCGAACATAAACCTGCTTGACCAAATACATTTTATTTTGGTTCCGGCTGGGTTTATTCGCCATTTCATTTTGTTAAAGTCTTTCTTGTGTTTTTCTATGCACGCCAAACCGGGGATGATTCCTTTGTTCGCTGTCTTTTCGCGGGCTTCTGCACAGAAGCCTTCCTTAAGGCGCCTGATAGTCTAGAGGGGCAGGATGTGATGGAGGGATCTTCAAACCCCTGCCATGGGTTGCCTTAGTAACCTAAGTCGCACTCTTGTCTGATTGGCTAAGGGGACTGGCCTTGCCAGGCCAGCCACCCTGCTGTGTGATTGACAGCCAGGCTGTATGAATGGGGGAAAACTGCATAAAAAGCAGGTCTCTGGGACTGGAAGAGCAGAGTCGCCACTGGAACGAAAGAACCAACGAGGAACTGGAAGAAGAGGACCCCTACCACGACTGAACCGCCCGGTGAAGCCCTCTGCAGGTCCGAATCTCCGAATCCAACGACAGAGAAGATCCTCCAGGAAACTTCTTCCCTTGAGCTAGTGGGACCAACCAGTTCGCCCAAACTGCAAGCCAGGACCCCTCCTCTGTTCGATGATTCGCTGTACAGAGCTACAGTGGGCCGGATAGCCAGGAAGGTCGGACCCCTGCTTGGGTTTTAAGGAGTGCATCTTTTATTTCTTGTTTTGCTCTGCTGCTGGTTTATTCCCTGGGTGGCGCAGGACCCTCCAGTCTTCCTACTTCGTGCCAGTCCGACAGTCGCTTCAGGGACCGTGAGCCTGCAGGAACCACCAGGAACGTCTGCCTCAGCTACAGCTCCCTCTCCGTTTTAAGGTACTGTGCAAATCCAGTTGTTTGTTTCGGTCAGCCACGGTGAAAGTGTTTCAAATCTTTCTCCAATCCAAGGGCTTGTCTTTCTCTTCTCTTTGAACTAACTTTTCTGCCAACCAACCTCGTCCGGAATCTGTGCCACAAACTGTACTGCGAACTACCCTGAACTGTGTGATCTTGAGCAAAATACTTTTTGCTCAAGATCACACAGTTCAGGGTAGTCAATAGACTTTGGACCTAAGCCTTTTCTATCTGATCTCCTCACTGTAGTCTCTCTTGTTCTATTGCCCTGATTACTTATCCGTTGGTTTTGCCTAAATTCTAATAATTTTGTCTTTCCCTCCCTTTTAAATTGCCGGAGTGCCAATTTGCACCCACTTCATTTGTGAGCTTAACTTGTCTGGAATTTAAGGGAAGTGGTGTGGTGTATTTATGATTGTGATTTTTGACTTGTTTAGAAAGGTGAACTGTTATACAACTGATAAGTAAATAAATATATGGGAATAGTTTCTTACCTGTAACTCCATTTCTCCAGAGATTGATTTTCCCTTTGCCGAAGGGCCATAAGCCACAAATAGTTGTTTTGTATCTCTAAAATCTTGAGTACGATGAAGGTAAAACCTTAGAGCTCTTTTCACAACCAATGTATGGAGAGCTTTTTCCGCGACAGATGAAGGAGTTGCGAAGAATGTCGGCAGTACAATAGACGAATGCTTATGAAAGACAGTTGGAACTTTTGGTATGAAATGAGGGTTGGTTGCCAACACCACTTTGTCTTTGAAAAATCTCAAATATGGAGGATCAATGACTAACACCTGTAGTTCCGAAAGTCGTTGTGCCGAAGTAATAGCCACCAAAAAGGGCAGTTTCCACAATAAGAATTTTAAAGATGACAACGACATAGGCTCGAAAAGAGCTTTCATTAGTTCTGCCAGTACCAGGTAAAGACTCCAGTTCGGAAGAAACTTTTTAATTGGGGGAAAGGTACGAAATAAGCCTTTCATGAAGTGTTTAACTAACCGATCACTAAACAGTGGTGTTGAATGTCTTTTATGAGTGAACCTTGAAATGGCTGCCAGATGAACCTTTATCGAAGAAAAAGACAAACCCCTTTCTGCTAAGTGTAGCAAGTATGGAAGAAGCTGTTCTGGCGCGATATTCAGGGGTTCCAGACCTGGTTGATCCTTGCACCAGATGCAGAATCTCCTCCATTTACATGCATATGAAGTGTTCGTGGACGGAGCCCGCGCGGCTTGTAGAATTCGACGACAGTCCGATGAAATGGTTAGAGTACCAAATTCCCAGAAGTCAGGAGGCGAGCTGCCAGGCTGAGTCCGTCCGGATTGTGATGCATCACTGCCCCCTTGTCTCGAGATAGAAGGTTCGGAATCTTCTGGAATCTCACTCGTTGCGCTATCGACAGCTGGAGCAGGTCGGAGAACCACGACTGTCTCGCCCAATAAGGAGCCACTAAGATTACTCGACATGGGTATTTGTGAATCCATTGTAGAGTTTGCCGGATGAGTGGAAACGGAGGGAACGCGTACACAAACTTGTCCGTCCACAGGAAGGAGAATGCTTCCCCCAGTGAGTCGGGTTGTGGCCACCTGCCTGCGTACTGTGCGCACTTCTTGTTCTCTCTCATCGCGAAGAGATCCAGGGAAGGTTGGCCCCATTTTTTGAAAACATTCGCCAGCTGTTGGTCGTTCAACTCCCATTTGTGCAGCTGATTCCTCTCTCTGCTGAGAGAGTCAGCTTGTACATTTTTTACTCCTGGCAGATGGTAGGTCAATATACTTATCTTCTGTTCGAGGGCCCAATGCCATATTTCTTGAGCTTCGGTCGAGAGAGTTCTGGAACGAGTACCTCCCTGCTTCCTCAGGTAGAACATTGTCGTCGTATTGTCCGTCAATATTCTCACGACCGATCCTTTTATGTGTGGTAAGAAGGACTTCAGGGCCCAACGTACCGCCCTCAATTCCAGCAAGTTGATATGAAGGGTTGACTCTTCCGACGACCACAGGCCTTGCACTTGCAGGGACTCCAGATGTGCTCCGCATCCAGTCAGAGAAGCATCCGTCACTACCGTCATTTAAAACTCTGGTTCCTGCAGAGGCATCCCTCTCGATAGGTTTTCGAAGAGTTGCCACCATTGCAGTGCTCGTAGAAGCCCGTTGCTGATAGTCAAATTGTCTGACCAAAGCCGCCGACTCTGGGACCATCGGTCTGCCAGAAATTCCTGAATTGGTCTCATAAAGAGACAACAGTTGTTTACTAAGGGGATACACAACGCCATGGTCCTTAGTAGTGACATATATTTCCTTACCGACACCCTGGTGTTGACTTTCCACTCCTTTGCCTGCAGCATGAGTTTGTGAACTCTCCACAGATGGTTTCACCAATGCTGACTGCGTTTCGAACTCCGCACCCAAAAACACCAAGTTCCTTGAGGGAGTTAAGGAGGACTTCTCGAAGTTGATCGCACAGCTTAATTGTTGCAGAAGGTGCATGGTGGCCTTTAGACCTGCTTGCGCTATTATTGGAGTCGACCCCCTTACCAACCAATCGTCCAGATAAGGGTAAACATGATGACCTTGTCTTCTTAACCAAGCTGCTACTGCAGCCAAACACTTTGTGAACGTCCTGGGAGATGACTTTAGTCCGAATGGGAGTACTTTGAAATGATAGTGGGTTCGTTCCACTACGAACCGCAGAAGTTTTCTGTGTCGTCGACGCATTGGTATATGAAAATATGCGTCCTGTAGATCTAACTACGCCAGAAAATGCCCCGGCTGGATAGATCGGATAACTTCCTGAAGCGTAAGCATCTTGAACTTCAGATTTTCTAGTGTCTTGTTGAGATCTCGAAGATCTAGAATGGGGAGCCACTTGCCGTTGGGTTTTTTGACAACGAAGTACCGGGAGTAAACTCCCTGACCTCTCTCGGCCACCGGGATCAATTCTATAGGCCCTTTTTGTAGCATAAGCACCTCTTCTTGTTGTAATATTTGAAGATGGGGCTGCGCCGAAAACACAGGTGGAATGTGCGGTGGCATGCTTTTGAACTGCAGAGAGTGGCCTAGTTTCACTGTGTCTAATACCCACCGGTCAGATGTTATCTTCTCCCACTCGTCGACACGGCGAGACACTCTGCCTCCGAGGACGTCCTGAAGCTCGTCATTGATGGGTCTTTGAATGCTTGTCCTTTGTGGACGATGAATAACCTCCTCTTCTTCTTGAAGCTTGATAGTCTCGTCCTCTTCGAGCAGTTTGGGTAGCTCGCCTATAGCCTTGAGAGGAGTATGATGGCCTACTGAAGCCACGATCCCTGGATGACACAAATCAGGAATTTCCTGATGCCCCTCTAAAGGGATGAAAAGAGCGAACACTTCTGCCACTCTGAAGGGCTCCAAGAGAGCGTGCTGTGTCCTAGTCTTCTTTCATGCCTTTTAAGGCCTCGTCTACTTTCTCCCCAAATAATTGTTCCCCTTCAAAAGGCATATCGAGCACTTTATATTGTACTTCTGGTCGAAAATTCGTACATTTGAGCCATGCTTGCCTCCTCAAAAACACTCCATTGTTTACTTGTTTAAAACCTGATTCCGCCAGGTCTACGGTGATGTTTGAGTGGTTTGAAGCCTCTTCCCCCTCACGTACCAGCAACATAGCAGATTTTCTGTGCTCGTCCAGTAGATGTTCCAGTATGGGGGCTAAACGATGCCACAACTCTCTGTCGTATCTCGCCATAATAGCTAGAGAGTTGGCTGCCTTTAGCGTTGTTGCTCCTATCAACACTACCTTCTTGCCAAAGGCATCTTGCCTCCTGGCCTCGTTGTCCGGGGGAGTTGTACAATTATGTTGTGACCTCGCCTTTCTTGCAGCAGCTGCCGATACCACCGATTCCGGAGAAGGTTGAGAAGACAAACATTTTGGAGTAGACTCCGGTACTTTGAATTTCTTTTCCAGTCTACCTTTAGTCGCAGACTCCGATAACGGATGGCGCATGGTTCGTAACCCCTCTTGCCATACGTGATCTAAAATGGGGACCGAAAACACTGACTTCCTCCTCTTCCCCATATGATCAAACAAGAAACAGTCTTTCTTTTCTTCCTCCTGGGCCCGGCCAAACTCGGTACATGCCTTACCCATCACTGTGTGGAAGGAACCGATGTCATCCGGCAGTGATCGTTGAGCCGGATTTCTTGGAGCTTCCATCTCAGCCTCCGACTCCCATGTCGGGTCTCTTGAAGGGGATGATGATATGTCTGATAAAGACTCTCCTCGTTCCGACTCAGACTCTGGTAGTTCTCCTTCCTCCGCGTGCGAGCGTGGAGGATGTTCATCAACCGGAAGGGCTGTTGGTACCCTAGCCATTTATCGGGGGGCAGGACGTGGCTCATCGTCGGCTGGCGTAGCATGTACCACTGCTGGAGCACTAACTTGAAGCAAATTTGCGTCCAATCGGCTCAATAAAGTCTGTAATGTGGACAATAACTCCAAGGACAACACCGCTTGGGGATTGTGTAGAGGCGTAACTGGGATACTTCACCCACTCGAGACCGTCAACGAGCTGAACCCCTGTAATCCAAGCTCCGCTGGCCCAACCACCGGTTCACGGTCATCTTCTAGGATGATATGGAAAAGGCTGCCTCCTGTTGCAAGAGGGTCCTGGTAAGATCGGATCGTACACCTCCGGCTGCCAGCCTTCCGGAGGGGCCACCGTCGACTATGCCAACTTTTCCACAGTCGTTGTCGCCGTATGAATCGACGGAGCTACTGCGGGAATGCCCTGCATTGATGGTAATGAGGGCGTCGATGATCTAACTCCCGTTGACAACAGTGGTTGTGGCGCAGAATCCTGAGGCGTTCCCAACTTTTTTGAGCTTGACTTATGCTTCGACGAATCTCGACTCGATGATGACCTATGATGGTCACCTGAGGAGGTCTTTAACAGGCCTTTTCTCTCCTTTTTTGAAGAGGATGAAGAAGACGAAGCTTTTGTTTTTGATGACAATTCCCTCGTAGAATGTTTCTCAGAGAAACTTTTCTCCTTCGAACGTGACTTCTTCGCCGGCAGCTCTGCAGATACAGAGCGGCGGGGGACCACCGGAGATTTAGCTCTCGAGGCCAAACTATGTGTAGAGCCTACATCCGAGGGAGGGTACGCTCCCGCCCCGTCATTCAGCCACGTCACCAGACGTCTATTTCGGTCTTTCAGGGTCTTCTGCGAGAAGCATTTACAAATTTCACAATTGTCCGCCGAATGATGAGGATGGAGACAATACAGACAGTCCATTTATCCATCTCCTTTGTACACCTTTTTTAATCCGCATGTAGCACACGGACGGAATAACGCCTTCCCAGACATTGGGAAAGAAAACGAAAAAAATCAACCTTGTAAAATAGTAGATGACACAAGGGGATCCCACTTCTTTGGAAGACGGTTGAAATCTGAAGGGAGCCGCGGGGGCGGGGATATTTATACGGCTACGTCCTACTGGGGCAGGCGTAAGCGGCCCAAAATGATGTAGATAGGACACAAAAGTGTCGAAATTTTTTCCTATGGAAAACATCTTTATAAATGTACAGAGGGTTCCCAGCCTGAAGACGGGGAATATTCTAAGCATGTGAATCCATGAAAGATCCAATGCTGGTGAAATTATTTTGCTTAGAAACCTTGAGTCAGTGTTTGCCTGAACCATAATAATTTCTGCCCTTTGTGTAACTCTTGTACTGATCACTTACTCTTGAGATAAGTCTGGCTGCTCCGCTACTGCTACCACTATAACTGTGTAGTACGGGCTTGTACCAAAGGTGAAATTGTACTGTCACTTGTAGTCTTAATTGTGTGTCGTGTTCCCAAAGGGTACTGAATATAATTCTGCCTAGCAGCCTGCTCCCAGCTTGAGAGTGAACATCTTAGGAAGCATAGGATTTATTGGGAAGGTGGGCTCCTCTACAGTGAGCACACAGACTCTACAGAAGGAGACCATAGGAGTTTGGTGGTTCCCCTTGCTGTCAGACACTTCCTCTTGCAGTTGGCACATGAAGTCCCCCCTGCTGGTCACCTTGGTATCAAGAGAACCAAGCAAAGGTTATCCATGCACTTCTACTGGCCCAAGATGGGGGTGCAAGTAGAAAGTCACTGCAGGAGTTGTGCCACCTGCCAGTTATCTGGGAAGAGTGGCACAACAATCCAAGCTCCATTGATACCACTTCCAGTGGTGGGGGTACCATTTGAGAGTTTAGGGATCGACATTGTTGTTCCACTTGACCCCCAAACATCCTCAGGCAATAGGTTTATCCTGGTGCTGGTCGACCATGCCACCAGGTATCCTGAGGCGATCCCATTGAAGACTGTGACTGCCAAGTCAGTTGCAAAAGCTTTACTTGGCATATTTACTTGGGTTGGCTTCCCTAAAGAAGTTGTGTCTGATAGGGGCAGCAATTTATGTCAAAGTATATGCAGGCCATGTGGAAGGAATGTGGTGTCATCTATAAGCGTTCATCCGCATACCACCCACAAAACAATGGTCTTGTTGAGCGGTTTAACAGAACCCTTAAAAGCATGATTGGGGCTCTAAAAGAGCCCCAAAGAAGAAAATGGGATCTTCTATTACCATGCTTACTGTTTTCTACCGAGAGGTACCTCAGGAGGGTATTAGCTTCAGTTTGGTCACCTCCGCCTGTCACTACCAATGTAGTAGACTATGTGCTAGGGCTCAGAAAGAGGATGGTACTCCTGATGGGACAGGCTAGAGAGAAACTGAAGGCAGGGCAAGAACTGGTGAAAATTGGTATGACCAGAAGGCTGCCTTCATCAATTTCACACCAGGTCAGCAAGTCCTGATCATCAATTGTATAAGGCCTAGGGCTTTACAGGACACATGGTCAGGCCCTTACACAGTGGTGAATTCACTGGGCGAGGTCAACTATTTAGTGGACCTTGGAAGAGTTGGACAAGCTCCAAAAGTGTTCCATGTAAATAGACTGAAGGCTTTCATCCCAAGAGTTGAAACTGCTGCACTGCTGCTGGATTCAGATGTTGAGGAGGAGGAGTCAGAACCTCTCCCTGACCTGTTCCAGGGCATTCCTCCAGATAGTGCCATCGACAGTGTCAAAATGGCCCCTCACCTGACTTCTGATCAACAAGAAGAAGTTAAAAGTTTTCTGAGGCAGTTTTCCCCCTTGTTCTCATAAACAGAATAGACTTTGTTTCCCTTAGTCCTTGTCAATGTTGCAACTTTTCTGCAACATGTTACAAGTGCGGGTCTTCCTGTCGTTTCTAAAGGCCCTAGAAACTCTAGACGGATTTTTTAGGAGAAGTGCAGATGTGCCTTGGACAGGGCTGGTGGCAGCTTATCTTTTAATATATTTTTAGCCCTTTCCTGCCAGGCAAACCGTGATTACAGCGTTTGTCACAAATAGGTGGCCTGGCTCCAAAATTACCATGCCACGAGGTTCTTTGTCCTATCCTTTGGCCATCTTGCCCCTTCCCCAGGTCGAGCCGACCCGGGTCAGTCCTTATTTGGGCATGCATTCTCCTGCAAAACGGCAAGCTTTTGCGTGCTTCTGCATGCCTTGTGTGTATGCTATTCTGAAACGGCATGCACCATGTTATGGGGATCATACACTTCTTACCACATGGATAAGATATATGTTATACAAAAAGAAGATGTACTGACAGGTGTCTAAACCCAAAGAGTAAAATAACAGGGGTTATATTTAATATCAAAAAAATGCATACATGAACATTAACACATTTTGTTATTAAACATATATAAACTGACGCTCATAAAATAATCACATTACATAAAAATCCATAAATCCATATAAAACATATATCTCACAGAACACAAGAAGTATAAAAAATATGGGTTGATTCTTCTAATAACTGGATCAATACTCTGTGTGATATTTCGCACTGGAGTTGTTCGCCTTTTTTTTTTTGGGATGTTATTGTTGTTTTCTAAACCCAACTTGCAACCCTAAAACACAAATAAATGTAGGACATTCATCAGGGGTATAAAGTTGCTTGTGTTTCCAATAGTGATAAGTCTTCTTTCCTATCACTGTCATATGTAGTCAGTAATACGCACCCTGTAGGTTAAATCACTATATTAAAATGTGTCTATTATCATTTAGATCTTGTAATTAGACCTTAATATAGGGACCCCGATCCACCTAGGAGGCAAAATATACTTTTCTCTTACATTCATTATAGAGTATGGGAAATATTTCCAGAATCTACGATGCACCAACAGATGGTGGTTATATGGAAGAATTCCTTCTTTTGGGGAACGTCATTCCACTTTCTCTTCTATTCTACAATACACAAAGGACAAGACAACTAACTTGAGATTGTTGTGAAACTGTCTTGGGGTTATTGAGAGTTGTCAATGCTATTGTGTCCTCTTAAGGCACCCTCTTACCTCTAACGATTGTAGATGGTATTTATTCCTGCTTCAACACCGCTGTGATGCGGTTGGCACAGAAAATGCTTAAAATGTGCTACAGTAGGTGAAACACTGAGAGAACGGTAAAGAGAGAAAGGAAAAAAGACCTTACTCAATATATAGATTTCAAGATTTTTAGAGCCCAGTTCTAAACTGTCGTATGGGTTCAAACTCAGGAAAGCACCACACTTACTTCAAAGATGTCCCAGTATGTTCATTGCTGCATATATGTAGACAGTGACAGGCTCCAAAGTGTCTAGAAAGCTTCCTTCTAAACAGGGGGAGGAAAGGTGATAGTCCTTGTCTTCACCTCTAATAACAGGAAAAATTAAGGGAAAAAGGATGTCCTCGTGAGTGAAAATCTAATCTAAGTTTTGTATATGAAGGTATGTTAATTATATATCTGATTAAGTTCTTACACCTTTAACTAGAGTTAATTCACAAGGATTTCAAAGAATATTGTGTCCAATTCACCCTCCAATCAAGTACCCTAAAAATAGGGATTCTCTTGTCAGGTATTTTCCACGTTCAGCAGGTAAAACAAAACAAAATGGCCACTTTTAATATTCATGTAATATCTGACGTGCCGCGATGACGTCACCGCGTCATTACGTGTCGACGTCATTGCGTCAACATGTGTGCCGTTGTGAATCTCGCCATCATTCCCCAATGATGATTGGGAAATGTAGTTCAACTACAAATCCGGCCTGATTCTGCATAAAGGGTTGTGCTGAAAGGGCCATGAAATAACTATGGTAGACAGATTTACACCTCTACAATTGTGTACATCCAGTGTACTAATGTCTGGGCATGTATGTAGTGGTTTAGCACGTGGGATCACAAGGATCACACCAACAGGTAAATCTTCCCCATCCAAGACCTAGTATATATAGACAAGTGTTGGTGGAACACACCGCTGTGATAGTTCAAATGCTAAATATGAGAGCAGCCATTTTTCACATAAATTCGCCAGTTTGTATGTCAAACATTGTAAGTCACAAACTTCATGCCACATAGTTATAAACTCAATCTCAGCAATGGACATTTGCAGAAACAAAGAATAAAACAGCCACGACAAAGTCTAATATAATGCCGACCATTGGGATGCAATGTACATTATGTCAAAACACCAAACAGGCAAGACACAGTCTGATATAATGCAGCCTATTGGGATTTCATATACATTATATCATCAGGAATTGATTATTTTCATAAACCTTCCATAGCTTCATATTAGGCAATATTGATCAGATTCATGATCTATCACATTTCCTGGGTCACAGTCATAGTTCGGCAATACTAACGGAATGATTGAGCATGCAAGTCTATCCCATCTAGGCATTATGCCATTCAATATTTTCATTGAGACCATGGATATGACTCTGAGTCAAAAAAATTAATTTCTGTTCCATGCTCAATCATTTTTTATTAACTTGTTCTTGTGTTCTTCCTCTCACATGTTTCAAGATGGTCCAATTGAAATCGCTGCACTTATGATTTTTTTCCAATAAGTGTTTTACAAGTGGCGCTTGATCTATCTTGTTTTTAATACAACTTTTGTGCTCGATCATTCTCGTTTTACATTTTCTGATGGTTTTGCCAATGTAGATATATTGACACTGGCATCTAATTACATAGACTACATTCTCTGTGTTGCAATTCGTGTGTTCCGTAATATTACATTCCCTTTTTAAGCCTAAATCTACTGTTACAGTCTTCCTGGTCTGGGCACACATAGTGCAGTTTCCACATGGGTGATGTCCTGATACTGGTGGTAACCCCCATAACCTTGTCTGGTGGGATTATTTTTCTTTATTAGTCCCAATAGCATTCTTCATCACTAAACTGCATATTGTAGTACTTTTCTTAAATGCTACTAGAGGTCTATCGCATTCCTTAGTCATGACTTTATACCAATTCCTGTTATTGATGCCCTTGATTTTATAGGACACATTCCTAAAGGTATTCACAAATACCAGCGGAGTCTCTTTGGTGTCCCTGTTTCTATGCAGTTGTTGGTCTAGGAGGGCTTCTCTGTTATTGTTAAATGCCCTTTTCGCTGCATCTTTCACTAGGCGTTTAGGATAGCCTCGGTTGGTTAATTTATCAATTAACGTTTTTGCACCATACTCATAGGATTCATTTGTACTGCTGCTTTTCGTAATGCGCAAAAATTGACCAAAGGGTAAATTATTCTTTACATGTTGCGCATGATGACTGTGTTAAAGTGTAGGAGAGCATTTCTATCAGTATCCTTAGTGTATGGTTTGACCAACAGAACGCCTTGATGGTGATATATAGAAATACCCCCAAAAAAATCACTAAACTATTGCTCATACTCACAGTGAATTTAAGGTATCTATTTTGTTCATTCAGATAACAAAAATAACAAAGATAACAAAAATACCATCTATGTATCTCAACCAGCATAGAATATTGTCTTGGAAAGGATTCAGATTGCGGTAGGTGACAGTCTCCTCAAACATACTGACATACAAGTTAGCTAAATTGGGAGCCATTGCAGCTCCCATAGCTGTTCCTTCCACTTGTATGTAAAATTGGCCGATAAACTGAAAAAAGTTGTTCGTGAGTGCCATCTCAGTGCACCATTTGATGAAAGAGTTGGAATTGGGATGATCATCTTCCCTTTTCAAGAGTGTCTCTTCCACAACCTCCAGAGTAGCTTGTTGTGCTATATTCGTGTACAGGGCTTGTATGTCCAAACATAATAGTAAATTCACATCAGGATTGAACACACTCCCCTCTACCGGTAAATCCTTACCGCCTTACTACGAGGTCCCTTAGCGGGTTGGGGAATTTAACGCCTGCTTTTTGCAGGCGTTAAAAACCAACCCGCAAAGGGACCCAGGGAGCTAATTACGGTACCGCAATTAGCGCCTTCCCCATTCCCATTATGCCCTATGGGGCAAAAATGGGAATGGGGAAGGGCAATGGTGGAAGGGGGAATTACCGCCCCGCCAACCTTGGAATGGGGCGGTAATTCCACTTTCCACCAAGGCGGTGCTGGTATTTTTCCGGCATGAACCATGGCGCTAATAGCGCCATGGTTCTCCGCCTACCGTGTAATGAGGCCCTTTGTCTCTAATGATGATGGATAGCTCACTACTGGGATCCCCAATGATTTTTTGATAGTGGTTGGTGTCTGATAGTAATTTTAAACACTCTTCCACATAATCTGTTTTATTCGGAACCACTATTCCCCGCCTTTATCCGCTTGTCGGATAATAATATCCTGATTTGTGCCCAAAGATTTGAGAATGATTTGTTCACTCCTGCTCAAATTCAAATGTTTGGGAATACCCTTAGATTCGAGGGCCTGAATCTCCTCAATCACTTTCTTTTCAATAACAATGGACTCTCCAAAGGAATTGTTCCTAAAAAACTCTTTGAGGCAGACTTTCCTCATGATTTGTTGATATTCAACTCTAAAATCAAAGGGATTATGGTATTTCGATATCACATAATTCAAACCTTTATTTAGGACCGATTCTTCTTTATCCGTAAGCGGAATGGTTGAAAGGTTCACTACCAACCCCTGTGACCCCGGGTCTGCATCCGATACGGAGCCCATTGTCTTTGAGTATTGCCTCTTTCCAAAAAAAGGCTGTTGTTGTCCCTTTCTGCCTCAATTGTTGCCTCTTGTGCCTCTTCCACGACTGGGTCTATTATCTCCTTCGCTGTTACTGCCACTAGTACCCCTTCTGTTATATTCTTCATTGTTATCAGAACCCCCACTTGAGCTGTATGAAGTGTTCCTGAAGCGTACTCTATGATTCTGCTTTTGATTCGGATATTGTCCTGGTCTGGGATCCCCAAATTTGTAGTCTTTATTTGTATATATGAAAGCTTTTTCATAAGTGAAATTTTGCACATCCTTTTTCATCCGTTTTACTCATTCTGTAACTGTCTCAGTCTTGAAATCGTGCATCTCTTTCAGGTGTTTCTCTAGACTATTCTTAAAGGCTTCTACCTCGAATTTCTTTTTAATTTCTTCTTCTAATGATTTTAAGTCAATTTCAATTTTCTTAGCAGTTTTTCTGAGCTGTCTCTATTATTAAAATAAGCCAGTCTCACCACATTTATTGCAAATGGAGCTCCATTTGAGCTTGAAGTCATTATTATCCACAAATCATCTCGGCTCATTTTTCACAATGAGTCCTTGCGGTAGAGCCTGATTTTTGTCATATATGTCTGTCGTAGGTCTTAGTGTTGTAAATGTAGGACCGTATGACGTTGGACGTTTCGGCTGTATAGAGATAGCAGCCTTCTTCTATGGCCCAGAATAGCAAGTCTTCCTATAATTTAAGAAACAATACACGGAATATTGTTGAGTATCCAGAATATGGATTTTGTGTACAGACAATAAAAAACCCATGAGAGGTTACACACTGTGGATTGGCCCTCCTGACCCATGTACTGACCTTGCATTGAAGGGGGTGGGGAGCTCTGGATGAATGGACTCCTGGAGATACAGGGAGGGTGATGTTGGTAACCCGATATTATGATGCAATGTAAGACTTACGACAGACATCATCTTTACCACCTCTAGTGTGGACGTCGCCTCCTAGCAGTTCCTATTTTTAGGTGTCGCGAAGCAAAAAACTGTTTTGTACAAAGGTTTGGCTGCAAAAGTGTTGCCTCTCAGCAGACCTTACTTTCAGGTTCTTTCAAGCAAATGTTTGTTTTGTACAAAACACTGATGACAAATATGAATCAATATTTTGTTTAACCAACACATAGGTAATAGAATTGAGGAAAAAAGTAGTATTGTGGAGCCAACAAACTACACCTCTCTTTTCTTTAATGTGTTCTTTCTGAAAATGTAAATAGAATGCCTAAAGTTCCGCTTAACTCTTGTACGCTTACAAATACAAAAAGCTGCATTCAATGCCTTTCTCCCCCTGTTTAAATACTCAAGTCCTCGCTGTACAAAATAGAGTATGCTGATGACTAAATTGTCGATTTTTCTGTCTACTAGTTATCTGGAAGTTTATAAGACAGTGGGGCTACTACGCTGTAATATGTGACCTAAAGTAATAAAGGTCTAAAAACTGGTTTTCCAGCCCTTTCAGAATTTGGATTTGTATGTCTTTCCTCCCAAAATGCATAATCTGTTAAGTAAGCAGTACTGTATATGGAGATGCATGAAAATTGTGTCTACAGCAAATCATTGTAGCTTAAATGTTTAAGGTCAGGACCACCCCCCTGTTCTAAATATGAACACTCCCTCATTGGCTACAGTCACACATGCATCCACCAATCACATCCAATAACTCTACATGTAACCCTGTCACCTCAGTTCAACACTTCAGATGTACATTTCAACTCTCAGAATACATGTCTCCTGTCATTCAGAACCTCTTGCATACACAACTACTGTGAAACTCTCCCAGATTTCTATTTGCAGATTCAACAATATTTACATCTAACAAGACATAGGGCCTCATTATAAGTATGCCGGACTGGATATAGCGGTGCCGGTCGCTGCGTACCGGCACCTTTTTCCGGACTGGCATACTCTGAGTCGCAATGCTGCTAACTCCGTCACCGCAAGTGATCTACCGTATTCATCAGCACCGTGAACAGAATCTGCGGAATGACGCATCAGCCGTGCCTGAGACGCCAGCACGGAGGGAGTATGTGCACATTCAAAGTACCAAGTTCATGGAAACACCAGCATGAAAGTGGGAGTAGCACTGTGATGACCACACCGGAAACATCAGCATCGCGGACCACGCATTAAACAGTGTCAGGTATGCAGAAACAGGCTACAGGTGGCCAAAATCAGCCCAGGTGCCCACCATGAGCACTGGAAAAGCACAAAAGGACCACTCCCACACCTCTTCCAACACTATAATGCTTGCAGTAGCAGTAATAGAGCTGGAGGCCCTACATGCAGGGATACAACTTGAAGAGACAGAGAAGCAGAGGAGGCGCAGGAGGAGAAGGAGGGTCATCATGGCCATGCATAAGGGCCAAACCCTTCAACCTCAACCAAACACAGTTCCACACCCTGTACCGGCTAGACAGGGACACCATCAAATCCATAGTGGAACTGATACACGATGACCTTGTCAGCCTCATCCAGATACGTACTGCCAACCCCCCCTTGCTCAAGGTAGGGTCTGTGCCATACTGCCATGCCACCAGCACCTATCAACACACTGTGGGTGAACTGCATGGACTATCCCGACCCTGTTACGCGAGGGTCCTCTTCCAGGTTCTTGATGCCCTCCTGTGGCACATGTCTAATAACAAAGGCCTACCCAGAACACCTGACCAGGTTAATGCCACGAAAATTGTATTTGATGCCCTTGCCAGCATGCCCAATGTGATTGGTGCATTGGACAGCACACATGTGGAGCTGGTGGACAGGCATGTCATTGAGGCAGTGTACAGGAACCGTAGACTATACCACTCCCTCAATGTGCAGATGGTGTGTGATGCAACCCACCTCGTCAACCATTGCTGTGCAAGATTTCCGGGATCAACCCACGATTCTATGGTACTGAGGAAATCCACACTGCCAGGGTATATGGCAGGTCATAGCGGAGAGCATAACTGTTTTTTGGGTGAGTGTAACTACCAAAGCATGTGCACTGTGCAATTGGGGGAGGGGGGCATAACACACCCGAGCGAACCTGGCTGTTGGGTGAGTGTAATTACCAAAGCATGTGCACTGTGAAATTGGGGAGTGGGGCATGACTGCCTACAGTGCATGTTTGCAAAGGAAAGTCAGACACACAAATTGCATGCATGAGTTGAAGGGCGTGACTGGCGTGTGTGAAATGGCCAGAGGGAGTATGCACATGCATAATAACAGCAAATCTGGACTGGCTCATGAAATGCACTACAGGTACCAGAATGCATCACACCAATGGCACAACCCACACCACCTGCATCCCAGACAAATCATTCCAATGCGACTCACCACCCCACTCCACAACCACTATCGTACCTCAGAGCAGGTAGCCACTTCACCTGCCTGTTACAAGTGCACATGCATTTGTCAAAGTTGTTGATGGCGTAAGTATAGGGTCATAGGACAAGGTGGTTGTGAATGGGCGATGGGAAAGTGACAGAAAACCACCCATACACCACGCATAGGGACCAAGCATATTGGCTGCATGGCAATCATTATTCTGCCATCGCCTTCTAAAACTAATCAAATCTTTAAATGCTACCTTACCATGTTTACATGCACATTCATCATTTAGCATGAATCATAGATGCACTTCAACCAATATCATTCAGCATATCATGTAATTATAAATGCAAGTATGACAACACGCATGTAGACATTCCCTAAATTAGAGCAATTACAATCTGTGCACGTAAACAAACGTTAGCTCCTGTGACAGGTCTGCCTACCAGGCATGTAGAGCACACGAGCTGAGGCAGGCAGATTTGTATTTAGCCGGACCAGAAACAAGCCACTCGGTAAGGCCACTGGCACACTTTCACCCCGGACAAGAAAAATAACATTTGGATTCGGAATGCCATTGACATTGATGAATGCTGACAGTAAGCCGTCAGATCACAGATACAACGCCTAACTATGCGTACAATGAGGACACAGCAATTTCAATTGACAATGCGCATGGTACCAGGGTAATCTATAACATATGCTATGTCTTGTGCAAATTGCTTGTAATAACTTGCATTTGTAAGCGATCAATTTACAGACTGTACCAACATGATACTGGCACTACATTGATTTAAAACCTTTTCTGTCCCTCCCGTGCCGGTGATGCTGGATACCCCTTGATGCCATGGCTGATGACCCCCCGTGAGGCAACCACAGAACCAGCGCGAGCAGGGATACAACCGTGCTCACATCAGGACACGCTGCACTATTGAGCAGACATTTAGCTTGTTGAAGGCAAGGTCTGCTGCATGAGCAGATCGAGGGTGCACTGATGGACAGCCCTGTATCGGTGGGCGGGATAGTCCTGGCCTGTGCCATGCTGCACAACATGTGTATCAGGCGCAATGTACCACTTTCCCCGGACATGGACATGCACCCTCCTGATGCTGAGGATGAGAATGACAGTGATGAGGAAGTGCCATTGGCACATCGCATGAATGCCATGGATAGGCGTGATGCAATGCCCTGATCAACCACTATTTCTGAGCACATCACACAAGCACATTGCCTAGGCCAGCTACCGCATTCATCACTGTACAGGAAATTAAACACTCATTGACACTAAAATACGAATGTCCAGTCATGATTTCTATTCAACACCAAGTGTAATGTGAATAATGAAATGCAAAACAAACTTGAACTCCGCCCACCACCCAAACTATCCCTCCCCACTCTCTCTCCCCAACTATCCCTCAACAACTCGTGTCACATCGTCCATGTAGTCCCTGCCAAAGACACATACAAGGCACAAGTTTCCTGTTGGGCTATTTGCGTCCATGCTTGCCATCTCGCGTGCAACTGTGTGGAGTGGATTACAGGTGCACAGAATGATGCCTTGGGCTGCTGGGCACAGAACTAGCGGGCATGGAGCTGGTGGATGGCATGTGTGCCCACTCAATGGGCGTCTCTCAAGGAATGCCTGAAGGCACAATGCCATGGTCTCTGCTATACAGGACATAATACTATTGCGCTCGCGTACCCTCCTGGCCATAAGGACAATGGCAGTTGTGGCATGTCCAAGGGCACGTGCATTGCGCTGGCCACAGGCCTGCACACTTTCTCGCATTAATTGTGCCTCTTGTAGGTGTTGTTGCACTAGGGCAGTTAAAGCATCCTGACGTTCCTCAATGTGCCGGAGTCTGCCGTCCATTTCCCTGACACTGGGGAAGGGTGGGCGCTGTGGGCTCATTGGGTTAATCGGGCTGAATACTGCAGGCTCATAGCTGCTGTGGTTGCTGGTCTCCCCTCTATCATCTCCAGCATTGTCAGCTAAGTCCTCTGCACTAGATTGATGGCCACGTGCATGTGGCTGCTGTGCTGGTAGTGGTACCACAGCAGTTCAGGCTGACGGGCTGGCCGCAGCTGTGGTCACTGTGGCGGTTGAGGCTGGCAGGATGGCCCAGCTGTGGTCACTGTGGCGGTTGGGGCTAGCGGGATGGCCCAGTTGTGGTCACTGTGGAGGTTTGGGCTGGCGGAATGGCCGCAGCTGTGGTCACTGAGGCGGTTGGGGCTGGCGGGCTGGGCGCAGCTGTGGTCACTGTGGCAGTTGGAGCTGGCGGGATGGCTGCAGCTGTGGTCACTGTGGTGGTTGTGCCAATGGAGGCTACAGTGTCCTGGGGCTGGTGCCTCTTGAAGTGCTTGCATGGGCCACTTCACTGTCAGATGATGTGCCCAAGGGAGTCAGAAAGGCATGTTGTCAGTGAGCAGTGTGGATTACTGAAGCACAGTTACATGCATTATGTTGGACGTGGCCATGCTGTGTCGGGGACATGGCATGGTACATGCCATGGTGCACACATGCTTGTGTTATGCGTACTGAGATGCAAGATGTGTGATGTTTGTACATGGAAAAGTACTGCGCTGGGGATGCTGTCGTGGTGTACTGCCACTTGCTGGGTACGGTGTGGAGGTGGGGGCGTTCCCGCAGTGGAATGTTGGTGTGTAGAGGGGTGTGATATGGATGGGGCCAGCACGGGTTTGCTGTTTGTGCCACTTACAGGGACAGTTGTGCATTTGTGTTCAGGGGTGGGGCTGGCTGGGACTTTGTGTGCAACAGTTGTCGTGTGTGTGGGTGGAGATGGGGCTCAGCAGTGCTGTGATTTGGCGCCATTGGAAGCACGGCGGACACACATGCTGTACGCTATGGCAAGGTGATGTGTGTCTGTCCGGGAGTAGGTGCATGTTCAGTTGGCAGTACAGGGTGCCAGTGCTGAGTTCAATGTGTATTTCTGGCATGTCTCATTATTTGGTAGCCAGGGTGTAGGTTCATGTTTGCAACCAGAATGTTGTTTTCTGGGGAGGCGATTTTGCAGGTTGTTTTTCAGGTTGTGGACGCTGAAAATCCCATTTCTGTGATATGTTGGTACAGTGGTGGCAGCAGGGTGGCCGGGGATGTTATTTATTACATTGGGTTTACATGCACTCACCGGCCTCTTCGGGTGTCCCTGCTCTGACCTATGCAGCACAGACACCTTCAATTGACTCCAGGCGCAGCACACTGCTGCGCATCTCCTCCCATGGCATCAGGCGTATTGGTGAGGCACTCCCAACACCTGTGGCCATGCCCTGTCTCTGCTGGGCAGAGAGGAAGATCCGTACCCTCAGGCGCGGGTCATCCCACCACTGTGCGTGGTGTTGTACAGACTGCCGACACCTTCTGGGCCACCTCCTCCAAAATGCTCTTCTTGCACAGCTGGGTTTGTCTGAGCTGGTCATAGCTGAAAAGCTCCCCTGCATGCTGGACAATGGTGTCCGCAAGCATATTGAGCTCGGGTCTCACACACTCTAGATGACATGCTACTGGTGTAATATGTCTGTTCAGGAGGGGTGGATGTCGCCTGTGGTCTGAGAATTGCAATGGACTGTGTTTTTGTAATGGCCGCCGGCCAGTTTCTTGTTCCGGAGATCACTTTGTTTCCGGTCACAGTAATTGTGGTACTGCAGTTTCAGGTGCTGCTGGGTCCAGCACCATGATGCCGGAATCGGAGGCAGCGGCACCAAGAACGACAGTGTTATCAGCTTTCTGGGTTTTTTATGGTGTTTCCGTGATGCCGGTACCACCGTTTCCGGTATGTTGGAATGCGCATGCACGACAATGCGTAATAATTCTGTGATTCCAGAATCACAGTTTGCCAGAAACAGTGGCACCGGCATGATGGTAACTGGGAAAAGTTACTGGCTATCTCGTAATGAGGCCCATAGTATAGGTATGCTTCTATTTGCAACAATAATTTTTTTCACCATTTTTATAAATATATATGCAGGGTCGCTGCCACTAACCCTGTAATAAGCATCTTAATAAGTATATGCTCTTTTTAACCACTGCTATCAAATGCCAAGTTTTGCAACATTCTCTACCTGCTCACATTAAATGGCAGTTACTTACATGTACTGTGAACATATTGGACTTCCTCACACCAACTGCCACTAAACAGTGTCCTACAAATCTTTTGCAACTGCATTTCCCTTACTCGTAAAAAAAAGTTACAAACGCTCATATGGATTTTTTAGTTATAATAATAACATTTTCCTAAAAAGATTTTTTTTTAAAACAACAGCATTTTTCCTTACTTATAAATGTCATATTTTCCAGCCTTTTCTATCAAATCCCTTATATTGTCTCCATTCTCCACCTGCTCACATCAACTACCACTTAATAGTACAACAACACTGTTTACCGTTTCTTTACAAAAATATGAACATTTTAGTACTACTGCTGTACCAACACACTTTAAATTCGTTATTAAAATACAAATGAAAGTAGACATTATTAAAACGCACCAGTTTCTTTACATGTAAATGTACAGTGTCTTAAACCCAGTACTACCACATTTCATATAGTGGCACAATATTACACCTCATTACAGGTAACACTTAAAACAGTGACTACAATATTTTCCAGCTTTCCAGATGCATGTTCCTTACTTCAAAAACACAGAAACATTGTGGAAGTGCAAATGTATCTATACATTTTTCCCTTTCAATACATTCCTACTAAAACATAAAATCCTAAACGTAACGTTTTTCCTTACAATAAAAGGACTAGTGTTTTGCAAGCACTAGAACACAGCATATACTGACAAAATACACTGCTGCAACTGCAAAGTTGCACAGTATTACCACTAGGCCACATTTGCCGTATTTTATTTTTTTAACTTGTCTATTTTAAACCAGCGCACTAATGACATATACATTGACAACATCAGGTTATAAGTTGCTGCCAGTTCCATACATGAGCATTCACATGACTTCTCCCTCCTCCCCACCCCTCAGCTGTCGTCAGGGTCTGGCAGAGCATGAGCTGGCGCCAGCCCTTCGCAAACCGGTTGAAGGGCCCTTGCGACCAGGCGTGGTTTGTAAGTTAATGCCCGGTAGTTCTGGTCATAGTCTAATACAAGGGACCAGATGTTCTCGAAGCGGTGAAGCATGCCAGCGTTAGCTGCAGTAATTTTCTCTGCTATCAGAATGTCCCAACATTTTTGCCACCATAGGGCTATTAGGGGGCCCTCGGGGGACTTCCAGGCACGAGCCACCGTGATCTTTGCAGCGAGCAGAAGTTGTGTTAAGAGGGTAGCTTTCCTGCCCGATCTCGGACAGATGCTCGGGATTGGGACTCCCAGGAGGAAAGGTTCCGGCTCCAGTGGGATTGCCACTTGAGTGATGTCTTTAATTGTAATGATGCACTGGGACTAAAACTCTTATACTACCGGGCAAGTCCATCACATATGCCAGTAGGACCCAGGAAGGCCACAATGACGCCAGCATAGGGGATCTAGGACCCGGTTGAAGTGGTGCAGTCGGAGCGGTGGGTAGTACCATCGTAGAAGTAGCTTGTGAGAGCATTCCCGGTTAGTGATACAAAAGGAGGTAGAGTGCGTCCTCGACTAGAGGTCTACCCAGGGCCGGCCCGCTATAGGGTTCCCCAGGTCTGCTTCCCACTGAGACATATAGGAGGCCTTAGTCATGAGAAAGTTTGTCTGCAGTAGTTTACAAAGAGTCGAGATTTTTCCCCGATCTGGTAGGTCTTCGATGTTGAGTTCAAGGGGGCTAAGGGTGCATACTGCTGCCGAGCGGGTCAGCATATGGGAACACCAGTGCCGGAGCAGCAAGTAGGTGAACCTATAGTTTCTACCAGTTGGAAGGCTATTTTGCATTGCTCAAAGGAGCGTGGCTGGTTGTCCTCAAAGAGTTGACTCAGAGATTGAAGGCCACCCCCAACAAAGTTCCTAAAGTTCAAAGGGCAGGATCCTAACGAGAAGGCCGGGTTGTGAAAGACTTGGGAAGAGAGGCCTAGGCCCCTCGGGATGCCTTTATGTTTCAGAGCCCAATCCCATGCTTTCACAGTATGTTTGGTGGAGGACAGAATGCCCGGACAAGACCAGCGCAGAGGGGGGGTGGGGGGGAGGTGTGGAAGGAAGCGTAGGGGGAGAGGCAGACAAGACTGCTCTATTTCATCCCATTTGGATGCCCCGAATGGATAGCCCAAGCCCGTATGTGGGCTAACTGGGCTGCTACCTGATACTTCCAGAGGTCGGGGACCCCTAGTCCTCCAAACCTAGAACTACTCGTCATGGTTCTCCAGGGGATCTGTGATTTCTTACCCCCCCCCCAAATGAAGCGGAAGATCTTCTTTTGTAAGCGCTGAAGCGGGGGCCGCAGGATTGTAGTGGGGAGGGATGCGCAGGCATAGAGAAACCGTGGAAGGAGATCCATTTTGCAGGCAGTGAAACGACAAGGACCGAAATTTCCTGCGGGAGCCATCGGTCGAGGTCCCGCTCTAGCTCTTTGAAGAGTGATGGGAAGTTCAACTTATAGACATCTCCCGGGCGGCCGGGAATCTGGACGCCTAGAGAGGGAATGGTCTTTTCACTCAATCGAATTGGACATAAGGATCTAAAAGACTCTCGGTCCCCCGGCTCTAAACCAATCTCCAATGCCACCGATTTTTCGAGGTTAATGGTAAAGCCCGATACTCTGCCGAATTTGGGGATCTCAGTAAGGGCTGGCTCCAATGAGGCAGAGATATTCTTTATAGCTAGCAACACGTCATCAGCGTAGAGAGCGATCTTGTGTTGTGAGAGGCCCACTTGGAGGCCTCTAATCTGGGTATTTAGACGGATTCGATGGGCAAGGGGTTCCATAGCTAGGACAAAGAATAGGGGACAAAGGGTGCACCCCTGTCTGGTTCCACAGGTCAGAGGAAGAGAGGAATCGGGTCAGATAGGAGGTCATTGACTCTAAGGAGAGTTATGGGGGACTGGTAGTTAGCTAATATATGTTTTTGGAAAGCGGGTCCAAAGTGGAAGGACTCAAGGGAGAGTCGTAGGAATGCCCAGTCCACTTTATCAAATGCCTTAGTTGCATCTAGGGCCAATAGGGCGAGCCGCCACGAATCCTGGTTCGCAACGTCTATCAGATTCAGGACTCTGCGAATATTGTCCCCCGTCGATCTGTGCATTATGAATCCCATCTGATCCGGGTCTATGAGATCGGGAAGGACGCCTGCCAAGCGATTTGCCAAGACTTTAGAATATATGTTGGCGTCGAGGTTCAGCAGGGAAATGGGTCTGTATGAGTTATTATCCCTGTGGTCTTTCCCTAGCCTAAGAATAAGGCCTGTGATTGATTCCTGCATAGAGGGGGTGATAGTTCCCAAAGTGGCGAAGGAATTGAATAGGGTTGTCAAAGGCACTATAAGTTGGGGGCGAAAGATTTTGTAGAACTGGGTTGTGTATTCATCTGGTCCTGGATTTGAGGCTCTTAATAGCTGCGTCGATCTCCTCACCTGTGATAGTCGCCTCCAGGCTCTCTCTCACCGCGTCTTTAAGGCGCGGAAGAGCAGCACCTCGTAGGTAGTCCAGTTGTTCTTTGAGAGATCTCCGGGACACTGACATGGTGTCTGAAAGATGTGCGACCGCAAGTTTTAGCTTGTCTCGATCTGCAAATTGAACCCTGCCCTGGGAGTCACATAGGCCCAGAATAGTGTTCCGCTTATATGCCTTGGCGAGTTTGTCCACCAAAGGTTTGTTCGCCTTATTGCTTTTGGCATAGTAGCCTTGTTTGGGTATTGCCAACAGCTGAGCTGTGTCCTCGGTGTAGAGTGCCTCCAGCCTCTTTCGTGCAGTCTGTAGAGCCCGATGAGTTCTCGGAGTGCAGTTTTTGCATTTGTAGACGTCTTCTGCTTTGCAGACCTCGTTTTCCAGGGCCACGCGAGATTGCCGTTATTACCCAAATTGACCTTTTACAATTGACCTTCTGCACAATTGACCTTTATATTATTTTAGTTATTTTATATATGTATTGGGTTTGTTTTGGATTATAAATAATATAAGGGGATTGCGGGAGGGTTGCAGGGGTTTTTGGATTGGGTGGGGAGTTGCAGGGGGGTATCCCCCCCGCATATATGTCCTAATTGACCTTCTAAATTAGGTCAATTCTCCCGAGGTCAATTCTCCCGAGGTCAATTGTGAAAAGGTCAATTAGTATACAACCAGATTGCCGCCTGTGCTTGTGAAAGGCTGCTCTCTGGGCGATCAGTGCCTCTCGCACCACTGCTTTCATCGCATCCCAGGTATTAGCTGGGGACATGTCCTAGTTCCGATTCTCCCTAAAGAAGTTCTGGATCGTCTTCGCTATGGAGTCCCTTAGTGATATGTCATTGAGGACAGGGTCATATAAGTTCCATCGGCATCGAGTAGGCGGGTCAGGATCATGGGCCCGGAGTGTCAGGGCAACTGGGGCATGGCCGGAGAGTACCCTGGGATGATGACATCATCGGTGACAGCCAAAACCTGAGGGGAGGCCAGCAGGAGGTTGACTCGGGCATACATTCTATGGACGTATGAATAGAATGAGTAGTCTCTTTCATTGGCGTAAAGCACTCTCCATGTGTCCACTACATCGAGAGTCTTGAACAGATGGAGAGGGCCCGCCGCTAGCCTAGAGTCTTTGTGGGACGGGGGATGGGATTTGTCTTTAAGCGGGTCCAAGACCCCATTGAAGTCACCTCCGATGATAGTCTGGCCCTCGATGAACTGGTGGAGAGGTTCTTCAAAGTCACTGTAAAATCCTTCTTGTTTATCATTGGGAGCATAGACCGAGACAAGGGAGTAGAGCTGTCCATAGATGAAGCATTTGATCGCCATAAAGCGGCCCTCGCGGCAGCGCAAAGTGTCAAGAATTTGTGGTCTGAGGTGTTTTGCAAAGAGAATGGCAGTGCCCCCTTTCTTAGTGCCATTGGAGGACAAGGAATTGCAACGGAAATAATCTGCTGCGAAGACGGTTGAAGTCCGCTGGAATCAGATGGGTCTCTTGCAGGAAAACCACAGAGAATTCCTCATTCTGTAAGCGTTGCAATGTAAATTTCCTTTTAGAGGGGGAGTTCAAACCCCTGACATTCAGTGTGAGAAATTTCAGTTTTCGGTGTGGTGTAGGTGCGTTCTGAGGCTTAGTCGAGGGTCGGACGGGGATTGGGCCGAATGGTATTCAGTTGTCATCTGGAGGCTTAATTACGATGTGGACGTCATGTGGCTGGGGTTTTAACCACCTCCAACAGGAGGCTGAAATAGTTAACGTTTGGGAGGCCACTTCTTTTGGCTCGGCGAGTCCCATGGCTAATGGGGCCGAATCTGTTCGGGAAGCCAACAGGGCTAGGACAGTGAACCAAGTTTGAATTCGCCTCCAAGGGGAGTTTGATGGCGTACACCTTGGAGGAGGGCATGGGCCGTACGCTCTTGTTGCACTATGTTCCAAAACCGGACATCCAGAGACCAGTTTGTGGTGGGTTTATTTCATGTTATGGCGCCTCTGCACCTTTGACCAGGGTGGGTGCCTCGGCTTGGGGGAGACATGTTTAGCTTGTTCAAAGGGCGGCCAGGAGCACAGGTTTTTGAGCCCCCAGGAGAGTCTGGACGTAGGATCGTTGTAGCCTCCTCAAGATGGCTGATCCTGCATAGAGTCCCCTGATAGGAGAACTGGAGGGCCGTTGAGAAAAGCCATCGGTAGCGGACGTGGCGATCTTGGAGGAAAAGCGTTAATGGTCAGAGGGCTCTTCTCTTCTGCAACATTAGGAGGGGGAGGTCTTGATAGATCTGGACCGGAATGCCTTGGAAGGTTAACTCATCTCGGGAGCGTCCTATTGCTGAAATGGCTTCTTTTGTAGTGTACAAGTGGGCCCTTGTTATTACACCGGGGGGGAGTCCAAGTCCACCCCCGTCTCGGGCACAGCGCGTGGGTGCGGTCCAGAATGAGTTGTGCCTTATCCACGTGTGGGAGCAGCGATTGGATGAAATCATCCACATATTCTTTGTCCAGCACTGAGGAGGGGACCCCACGTATCCGCACGTTGTTACGTCGGGCTCTGTTTTCAAGATCCTCTTGTTTAAATTCTAGAACCACACTCCTGTCAAGCATGACCTGGATCGAGCGTTGCATTTCCACCAGAGTTACGGCATGTCCTTGGGTCAAGTCTTCGACCTCTCCTAGTCTTTGTTCAACCTCTGTGACCCTCTGGTCCGTCCGCTCCAGCTTAGTGGTGAGCTCCGACATGCACAACCTGAATTCTGCTTTAATATCCAACATGAAGGACTGGATATCCTCCTTAGTTGCCAGCATCCACCTGTTTTCTGGGGTCTTCTGAGGTGTGAGTTTGGGGGGATCGGACTTCTTTCCTTTCTCCGCCGAGAGCAACATCGCAGAGATATCTGAGCTTCTAGGGGTTTTGAGGTGTTTAGTCATTGCTCACGATCTTGGGTCCAGGAACACTTCCGCCCACCAGGACACAGTACGGTGGAGGTGAGTAGAACCCTAGGAGGATTGCAGCTGGAGGCGGTAGGGCGAGATCCGCGATTACTGCCCAACACTATGTAGAGGAGTAGGTGCAAAAGGTTGGTGTTTGGAGAGCGGAGCCGTGGGTGAGGTCGGAGCTTGGGTGGTTAGTAGGAGCTTTGACTGGTACTTCATGGAAACGGGTCGGAGGTGAGAAAGGAATCCAAGGCAGTGCTTGTATGTCACTGAAGGAAGGTTTTGATGCAGTTTAATGTATTTTGTTGAGGTCTGTGGTATCATGTTTTTGGCCTGGGAGTCCCAATAGGCGCACCAGTTAGCTGCCAGCTATCCGATTGGGGCTGCTTCCCATTGCTAGCTGGCAAAGAGTGAGGGAAGGGAAGTCTCCTCCAGCAAGCAGCAGCGGAGCCTGGGTCTTCAAGCGCAAGATAGGGGAGTAGGCCAGAGCGCTCCAGGAAGCCGCAGGCGAGATGGGTGCTGCCAGGTGCAGGCTGAAGGAGTTGAAGCCTGGTGGGAAGAGGCCGTTAAATTAGGGAAGGGGAGAGCCCCCAAAGGCTGTACTGCTGTTCGCTTGGAATCCTGCTGGCTTGGGGCACCGTGAGGCGAGGCAGTTGAGGCTCTTTTGTGGCGGGGGGGACCAAGAGATCCTGGGCAGTTAGGGAGTCACATTCAGGGGCGGGCAGTGCCGCAATGGTGCGGATTGGGCCCAAGGGAGTATCAAGGATTCCCACTGCCCTTCCTTTGCTGGGTACACTGATCACAGGAATCAGAAAAGGGAGAGCTGTAGCAGCACCGCCGGCACTGCAGGGACTTATATCCTCAGGCTAGAGATAAGGGAGTGGGCCGGGGCACCCTAGGAAGCCACAGGTGAAGCAGGTGCAGCCGAGATCAGGCTGAAGGAGTCAGAGCTTGGTGGGGGAAGGTCGTCAGTGTAGGGGGAGGGTCCCCAAGAGGCCATAGTGGCGTGTGCTGGGGGTCCCGTGGAGTTGGGGCACCATAAAACGAGCCGGTCGAGGTCCTTTAATGGGGGGAGCAGAAGGACCTGGGTATATAGAGGGCCACATCCAAGGGGTGAGGAGTGGGGGGCAAGGATTTCAGCCACTTTTCCCATGCAGGCTACGATGGTGACAGGAGAGGCAGAGCTGTGGCTGCACTTCCAGCGCTGCAGGTGTCCGCTTCCGATGGTCGGGGGCCAGCACCAAATGCGGTGGGGTCCCATGTCAGATCTCCAGGTCCAGAGGGGGGGGCAGTCAGGAGGGCAGAAGGTGCCCAGGAAGCATTGGGCTGCGCGGGGCTGACGGGGCACCGGGATCCGCCTCAGAGTGGCAGTGGGGGCCGGTGACACTCGCGGGCAGGCTCCTTCTCTGCTGCTGCGTTAGCAGTGGGAGCACTCCTTAATTGCGGCCGTGGTTAGTTGGCAATGTTGAGGCCACTTTCTTATGAAACTGGATTGAAACTCCGGGCCCCGCCGCCTGGAGGTCACCGACGCTGACTTCACTTGAAGAGTATCAGACGAAGGTGCCGGGTTCACCGACTCTGTTTCGGGGCTCCAGGCAACGTTATGGGCTCATCTCGCAATCGGTGCATGCCCCAAAGCTTACGATGGCTGTAGCTGTTTTCTCTGCTCTGGAAGAACATTAGGAGCATTGTTTATTCCTATTCCGCCACGGGCATCGTAAGGAGGCCATTAAGTGAGCCGCCACATCGCTGGCGGTCCTGGCCACGCCTTTGCCGTATTTTTAAAAACACCAGAACACATTACAAATCTGTTGCACCACAACAAGTGCCGTTTCCATATTGAAAGCACCAGGACAAAAATTGCCCTAGTCCAAAATAAAAAACATTTTTCATGCATTTTTACATCAAGGCAAACTTTGCTCTACTGCTAATACCATTCTGTACTAGCTGTTATGAAGCAGCTCCTGTAGACTTCTTAGGTTTATTTGGTAAGTTCTTTATTGTAAGTTACATAAGCTGTTATCTAGGAAAGACCACCAGGTCCCATCACCCAGGCTCAACTGACCAGGCTGGAACCCTGGGGCTTGATTCATTGCCAAACATTCCGCAGGCTCAGTTAGCATTCCAAGCTAGGACACATCAGCATTCCTGCAGGCATGCACTGGCAATAAGCACATCATAACACTAGCCTTAATGCAAACTTTCCCCTAGTGCAAAAATGCATCTTTTTTGCCCTACGACAATGTTTACCATGTTGCTTATAATATGCCAAATGGCACTTCTAATGCTGCAATCGTTTTCTAATGTATCTCACTGTTTCTAAAAATAAGGCACACTTTGCCCTACTGATAATACCATGCAACTTTCCACTTGCACCAGTGCAAACCTTCTCGCCCCACAACATAGTTAACATACTTTAGCACTCTACACATAACATAACTATATTCACTCCTTTTACCAATACCTGACTCTACCAGAATAAATAAAAAGCTATGCTACTGAAACTACTTAACCATTATTACCACATATACCAACTAACATTCTTTTACAATTACAGGAAAGAAGAAAATTGACAAACACAGCTACCGAACAAAGAAAACTCTTCACATCATATAAAGTCATGTATATCTCTAATTGAAATAATGTAATTTCACTATGTATTAGCCTACAGCATTATTTTCTACTCGCCAATATTGTATTTTACCCTTCCTCATTCCATTGCAGCAGTCACACTATTTTTAAATCTAACTTAACATTGCTCTTTATTCAATATACCACCAATTCCTTATTGCCTAACAACACAACTGTCTCTCATAAACTTCTGTACCACAATTTCCATACCCCTATCCACTTCAAGTCCTCCATTCCAACCGACAAACTTTCACTCATTGCATTCCAAATTACTAACACACATTACCACTCATAAACACTCTTCCTCACCCCTTTACAATTACACCCACACAACCCTCATACCTGTACACTAAATCACACCATTACAGCAACCACTGTTTTCCTCATCACAGCATAATATTCCTACTTAATAAACACCACCATTTGCTTACTAACACCAGTACTGTTCAACACATTCGACTATGAATACTTTATCACCCATTCCCCATCACATAAATATACTTATTTTATACAACACCATCGATTTGAATGCCATATTTACCCAAACCCATCCCACCTATACAACCTCTTATTCTTACAACCTTCCCAACCACACCTATCATCCCACTACACAATCGCACAGCACTCTTTAACATCCATCTACAATTACACCCACACACCCACCATTTTTATACAATAATGCATGCAAAAATATTCCACAAATGTCAAACGCACTTTCTTTTTTCCAACAGACACAACAGAATGTCTACTAAAAACCAACTCCGTAGAAAACAAAGAAAATATAGAGCAGATAAAAATAAGAAAAAGCCATATAGTCATCCACACTAAAATAATTTAAAGAAAACATCCAAACAGAACAGCTAGTAACCTCACTAGACGAAAGTAGAACAGTCAGCACTAAAGAAAGTAAGCCCCTTTTCAAAAAATAAAAGTAAAAAATGATGTACAAATGAAACTAGATCTAAAAATGAACCTAACACTATATCTACCAATGTTAACATGGCCAGAGTAAAACATTCCAAAAAGTCAATTTACTAAAAATATTCCACTGTAGAGTTCCTAGCAATCTCATAAGAAGTCACGTTCTACGCTTAAAAACGACCACAAAAAACGAATCCCTGAAGCTTTCATTGACAGCTTATTTAAACTAAAGAAAACGTTCTTTATATTGATTTTAAACGGAATGAAACCACTAACTAAATGAATCAAGAAAATAAAAAACGACTTCTGAAACTGCGCAATGTCAATTTAGATACCTTTACCAACTTCTGTGATGGAGATTGTTTTCACGCAAGCAGCAAAGAACCATATTTCAATGACTAGACAATAATGGACGAGGCTACGAAGTGGTAGAAGACACAATTATGACAAAAGAAATCCTAATTGAAAAATCTTCCCCAACAAACTTTCAACTAAACGTTCCTTTTGTCCAAACAAATCGTCCAGGTACAAATGGTCCTGCTGCTAAATAGATGTAACGTACGTCAACAACAAATGTTTATGACAATCCCTCAATCACTATGTGAAACGAAAAGACAAAAGTAGAATTAAAATTTTACGAACCATGGACTCCTGCCGAGTACGCATCCACTCTGGACTGAAAAGACAGTCATTAGCCTGCATTTCTGGAACTGCTTGCAAAAGCACCATCCATCACATCAAAATGGTAGCAACACACCATTTTGCAATGCAAAACCGCTTCCAAAGATTGTAATATGCAAAATGTCTTGCTCTAGAACTGCAAATGGTAAATAACATTCTCCTACATGGAACAGCCAAGAACTCCTTCAAATAGAACACATCTGAAGTAAATATTTTGGAACTGAAATTGACTTACAAGATTCAGTTAGTTTAGAAAACATTAGCGAACACCTCACAAACACCAACATCCTTACAAAAACATACAAAAAGAAATAGTTAAGTTTCAAAACACATCTGCTGAAATACCAGACAAAGGGCCTAATAGCGCCGGATCACGGCTTTGGCGGAACGGTTATTGCCATTCCCCACCGAGCCCATTCGGGAATTCCCGATTCCCCATTGGGCTCAATGGGGTATTTTTGCGCTCTTACCACCGGCGGATTTGCTGCCGGCGGTAATAGCACGAAATTTCGGCGGATTTCCCCCCAGCTCAGAGCTGGGGGGAAATCTGCCAAACCCGTGATTTGGCGGACCCTTAAATGCGGCGGTAATAGCGCTACCGCCGCATTTATGGGTTACCGCCAAACTCATGATGAGGCCCAAAGTAAGTACACACAAAGTTGATATGGCCTACAAAATACAGCACAGTGAAGATTCCCAATGGTTCCAATTAACTTTCTATTTGACAGCATAAAATACATACAAAATAAATGACCCCTCATTAGTTTGCACATACTTCAATACAAAGCTTGACAATAACCAAAGGAAAGCACACGCTATTACTAATAACATAGAAATCCTCCCACTTCTAAAAGCTCTGAAACAACTTAACATGTATGAGAGCATCATAATTAAAAAAGTACACTCATTTCAAGCTTTAATAAGCCTTCAACTCAAAACTACCAAATTGCCTCCGTCAGAGTTACTAAAAGTATTTGTTGCAAAGCAGTATATTTGCCATTAGATCTTTAAAAAGAATGTAGAAACTCTTGGAGTAGGTGAGCCAATAGAACAATCTTTGATTATACTAGTTAATGGTGTTCCAACAAAAGCCAAATAAATGTGGCAACAACTAGTTGACTTATACATAGTTAGACAAGCCCTTGAATATCTTAAACAAAACATATGAATACTACAGAGATATAAACATAGAAGAAAACTTAAGAGAAACCACCCAAATAACTGAAGATTCACCACAAACTGACCAATTTGAACGTGTGGCTGTCACTGCAGCCAACATTTTAGACTAGTATATAATTCACCCGGTACATTCCAAAGACACCATAGAAGATGCATTAGAAACATATCAAATTCATCAAGGCAAAGGATCTCCAGTGAGCATATGGGAGAAATGTGTAGAAGCACATTTTTTTCCTCTACTCTTTCCTACAAGAAAAGGAGGAAGATATGATGAAAGAGCCACACAAATTAGAGCATCAGAATATCGTTCTATACAATTGTATTCTGAAGACCTAAAAATCAGACAAAATGTAGAATACATTTCCAACCTCCTGTTTGAAAGCGATCTAGCAACTATATGTTATGGAGTTGCACACACATTAATAACAGGCTCTCATTTCTTAAACATGTTATGTTATGTTACTTGGCATTTATATAGCGCTCTATATATCATTGGTATGATCTCAAAGCGCTGGTAGGTTGAACGCCCTCGGGAACCGTAGTTCTAGTCAGTAGAGAGAGATAGGGCCTCATTACACGGTAGGCGGTAAACCATGGCGCTATTAGCGCCATGGTTCATGCCGGTAATTTACCGGTACCGCCTTGGTGGAAAGGGGAATTACCGCCCCATTCCAAGGTTGGAGGGGCGGTTATTCCCCCTTCCACCATTGCCCTTCCCCATTCCCATTTTTGCCCCATAGGGCATAATGGGAATGGGGAAGGCGCTAATTACGGTACCGCAAATTGCGGTACCGTAATTAGCTCCCTGGGTCCCTTTGCGGGTTGGTTTTTAACGCTTGCAAAAAGCAGGCGTTAAATTCCCCAACCCGCAAAGGGACCTCGTAGTAAGGCGGTAAGGATTTACCAGTACCGGTAAAATACCGGTACCCGTAAACCCTTACCGCCTACCGTGTAATGAGGCCCATAGTGTTGTAGGGTGCGTGGGTGCACCAGATATGTGTGCAGCTGATGTAATTGCTGGATGGTAGCTGCATCCTAGCCTTAGGTGTGGTGCTGAAGATATCAGTTGGATGTGTGCAGTCTGGTGGGTGGACACCCAGACTGGGTTCTGGCTGCGTTAGGCCTGAAGGATGCATATGTGAACAACCAGGCTGGAATGTGCTCGCCTGACTGCAAATATATCAGGGTGATGAGGTGTTCATGGGGTCGTATTCGTATATGAACAGCTAGGCTGAATTAATCTGGGGTATAGCTGTGTTCTAGTTGTATGGTGATGTATAGTAGAGAGTAAGCGTAGTGATGTGATATGATGGTTATTTTAAAACGGCCATGAACAGGATGGCGGGGAACACAGTGACACACGGACACAGCGCTGGGTTTACGGTGACAGGATATATAGCAACAGCATGGTAAGCAGGAAAGCAGGGTACACAGTGATGCACATGTGTGGCGTGATAACATTTACATTTGTATTTCTATCTAGATGCGATTCAGGTTAATGTTCACAACTAAACCCAAGTGTGGGACATGCTAACATTCGCACTTCCATCAAGAACCGACTTAGGCTATGATGGGCATTTCTATCTAGAAGCGACTCAGGCTAATGTTTGCGATTTCATCTAGGTGTTGCACATGCTGATATTCACAATTCCATCAAGTTGTGGGACATGCCGACATTCACAGTTCAGTTTTCAGTATTGATCTTGATGACATAATATATAATGAATGTTCATGATTTCATCTCCAAGTGTGGCACATGCTACTATTCACAATTCCATCTAAGTGTGGGGCATGTTAACATTCACAATTCCAACTAAGTGTGTCACATGCTAACATTCACATTTATATCAAGATGCGGCTTGGGCTAATGCTCATGCTTTCATCTAGGCCTGGGACATGCTACCATTCACAATTCCATCTAGGTGTGGGACGTTCTTACATGCACAATTCTATTTAGATGCGACGCAGGTTAATGGTCATGATTCCATCTAAGTGTGGGAGATGATAGTATGCACAATTCAATGTGAGACATGCTAACAATCACATTTCTGTCTAGATGCAATCCAAGGCAATGTTCACGAATTCATCTAAGTAAACTTTCTAGCAATCTTCGAGTGCACTATATAACAGCCTTAAGTGGTAGAGTACAACTCTGCATACTTTCAGTGCACTATCTAGAAGTTACACAGTTTTAAGAGGTAAAGTACAACACAATAATCTTTGAGCGCAAAGTCTAGATGTGACATAGTCATAATGGTCGGAGACAACTCATTACATTTTCAGCATTCTGTCTAGTAGTGACACAGCCTTAGAGGTAAAGTACAACACTAATCTCAGAGCGGACTATCTAAATGTGACAGTCTTTAGAGGCAGAATATAACAGTAAATTATTCAGTGTAATGTCTCGAATAGCTAGACTAAGAGGGTGATATTAATACAAATCTCTTGGTGGACAATATGTAGATGTGACACAGTCTTAAGGGGCAGTTGCTATCATTGACAAATCTGTTGGGTCCTGGGCAGGCTAAATTTCACAATTCCATCTAATTGTGGAATTTGCTAGCATGCACAATTCTATCTACAAACGACGAAGACTCAGGTTCTTGATTACATATAGGTGTGGTGCATGCTAACATTTACAAATTTGTCTGGCATACGTCTGGCATACGCAAGCAATCACAGTTCAGAGGTAGGTTAATATAGAGTGGCTGGGCTTTCTGGAGTGGAATAAATGCTATACTCCCCACCCATGCCACACTTACTTTTTTGGTGGTTGGTGCTTGTTGAAGACTGGCTACTAGCTTCCCTGTCAGCTACCCAACTCCTTCAACAGATAAAAGACAAAGATGAAGTTTTGCAGTCAAGTTTCACAAATCAATTGGAAAACATGTGGTACCAAAAATACTGGTTCCGACGTCACGCTAATGTAAATTGTATGCTAAAGAACCTAGGTCCACCCACATGGTTTGTTACTTTAAGTTGTGCAGAACAGGCATGGGATGATGTGCATGACTTCTTACACACTGTAAACCAAAATAAAGAGGGAACAGACATAAAAACACCAGGAGAGCTCTGTTCTCTTGACCCTGTCAATATTTCAAGATACTTTCACCATCGCTCCTTTGCCATGCAGTCAAGTATCACAAATCTATTGGAAAAGACGTGGTACCAAAAAATATTGGTTCTGACGTCACGATAATGTAAATTGTATGCTAAGGAACCTAGGTCCACCCACATGGTTTGTTATTTTAAGTTGTGCAGAACGGGCATGGGATGACTTGGATGACTTCTTACACACTGCAAACCCAAATAAAGAGGGAATAGACATAAAAACACCAGGAGAGCTCTGTTCTCTTGACCCTGTCAATATTTCAAGATACTTTCACCATCGCTCCTTTGCCATGCTTCTAGGCGAGCCCCTGCTGCGGCGGGGTGTGGTGGGGTGCGTCTTGCACTTAGGGGTGGCACGTCATCCCCTTTGCGGGGTGCTTATGGTAAGAGGTCAAGTCCCAAAAATAAAAATGGGGGGACTCATCAACAAACACAATGGGATGTGACGCTCAAGAAATGAGCATATTAAGGTGAAATATGCACATTTCATTATATGAATTTGTCTAAGTGTTATACATGCTACCATTCACAATTCCATCAAGGTGTGACCACCCACCTTTGCATAACCACCCAAATTGCACAAGACAAGTGGCATTTGCCTTTCATAAAATCAACACACACACAAAATCAAGAGAGGATATTTTCTGTTAATAGTGTTAAAAGGTGTGCATGTTTTAAATTCCAAAAACCAATACAAATGTTTTCCCTGGAACATGCAGTACCAAAGTGGGACATTTCACCTTTAGTTGTTTATTATTTTTCATCCGGTTATATAGTGCAGTGGTGAAGTGTCCAGCCTGCAAACCTGACGACTGTGTTTAAACCACTCAGGTCGCCTTTAATTTATAAATTAAAAGAAGACATTCAATGTTTCTCATTTTAGCTGGGGGGGCCTGAGTGTACCCTCTGACAAATGTAGAATGTAGAAATGTAAATGTAGTGTACCCTCAACTTGAGCCCTGCTTGTGGTGGTGGTGCTGGAGGGTGCACGTACAGATTGAGCTGCTACGTCCTCGTCCCCTGAAGCCTCTGGTGATGCTTGTGTGCCTGTCGGGGACTTAGGGAATGGTGTAACGACAAAATCTCTCACTTGTTTTGGCATACACAACAGTAACTATATGGTGATTGGTGCGGCCCTGGGCTGCTGAACTGATGCACAGGCCTGGTCTGGTTGCGTTTGGTAGTGGATTGGCAACGATGAGGACACGTGCTGGAATGGGGGAGTATTGGGGGATTGTATTTAGCCGTGGTGGCATGGCAGGGGTACATTGCTGGCCTAACTGTTGCTTGAATTGCATGCATCTGATCCCCATGACCAACTTCAGTTACACATGATGATTTGGGGGGTCTGTTACTTGTCACTGCCAGGTCGTGATGGGGTACTGCTGTGCCCCCCACCAGGGCTGTGTGCTGCATGGCGCTTCAATGTGTCCCTTGGCTGCCCTCCCCACTGCGCTGACTCACAGGGGGGGCCTTGGTGCACTGACACATGGGTGCTGCGGTAGGTGCTTGTAGTGGCTCCCACACACTGCCACTAGGCGCAAGTGCCTGGCTCATGGGTTATTCCACTTGGGGATGCTGTGCTAAGCTGTTGTAGTTACATGCAAATTGGGAGCCAGGGGGTTTGACTCACCCTCTGCCTCCTGGCTGCCAGCACCCACCTCGGCTCCTCCAACACCCTCGGTTCCTCCCATGTCGAATGACCGAGCTACATTTCTCTTACCAGGGAGTGAGGTCAAGTTCCGGTGGTGGGCCTGCCCCTGTGGCCTGCCTGTCATGTCTGTGCTGGGACAGGAGTCCCCGGACCCGCACTCGCAGGTCATTCCACCTTTAACTGTGGGCTTCCCAGTCCCGGGGATGTAGCTGATTGCAGACACCTTCTGGCTCACCGCCTGCCAGATTTGTGTGCTGCTCTGGCATGTTGTTTTCCGCTGCCAGGCCCCATCCATAGAAATTGTGGATGAGAGAGTGTGGATGGCTGCTAGGGGCTCTGATTTTTGATGGATTGTGATTTTCAAAATGGCTGGCGCTATGTTTCCTGTTCCGGCGGTGACGCGTTTCTTCCTGTCACTAATAGCGCACTAAAAGGAACTCATGGTGGCAACAGTAAAGAAAGACACAAGTGATCACAGTTCAATGGTGTTTATTAAACTGTATAGGTAGGTCGGAAAAACGCCTAATCTAAACCTAAATCTAAGATGGGAGCAAGCTGTGACCATCAAACAATAATAAGGCAGCTCTAGTGGCATGTCAAATAAAAGCGTCTATACTAAGAAAACCTATTGCCAATCCTTACGCTAAATACAAAAGAAGCATGGGATAATGTTCATAAGAAAGAAGGACGTGTTCATAAATAATGAGTCAGGATGTGGTAGTCGGGGTCTCCTTGCCCCACGTTTTGAGCACGGGACAAGGTAGGATTCTGGAGCACAGAACACACTCAAGCTTTCCCAGCAAGAGCCGACAGTTCTGCTCTCAGCGATCAGGGCCTTCGGTGGTTAAGTCTCTTTTCTACAAAAAGTCTCTTGCCTCCGAGGACCTGATGTGTTTCAAAATAATAAACAAAAAGTTCTGTTCTGCTTGTATGTTGGGTAATGTCTTTTCACTCCTGGATCCCCCTCATCCGGGCTCAGACCCTTCTCAAATGTCAGCTTCCCCTTGTCGGGTTCACTAATGCTTTCAACACAATTTCATCTGTGATGTTCACAAATCTTAATGTCTTTTTAAACAGTTCACTGTGGACATCCCTCTGCCGGGTTCACTCTGGTCAACACACTGTATATAGGGACTTTATACTTCGCCCCCCTGTTCATCAGCATTCCTTTTTCAGGTTCACTATTGCCACTTTGTCAAACGCATATTTTCTCCGTCAACTTTTAGGATGTAGAATTCACTTCCCTTAGCTTCACAATCATCTGTCAGCCAAAGACTTCTGACTGTACAGAGGATTTTACTACACTCCTGTATGACCACTTTGACCCCTCTGTCGCCTTTCCCAAGGTCTTCTGGTAACAGTAGTTTCAACAATCGGGTCATCACCCAGAGCTTCCAGAGTGAGCACCCACGTGGTGCCGGACTCCGCTGTTGCTGGTCTTCCCCCTTTTGGTATCAACAGTTCTTTGTGCTTACACAGTTCAATTAGCCATTAGCTACTTTTGTTCAACACAGTTCAGTTTCTTATCGGTTCTCCCTCGACTCACCGGCTGTAATAAACCGCTTGGCTTTTCTCTCTGGAGTCAAGGTTGGAACCACATAGATAAACGTCTCTCCCCGGCTTTCTTATCAGCGGAGGAAGGCCCTGTGTACCGTTGACATCTGCTGCAACAAATGCTGGCTATTGTTTGCGGTCTTACACTTCCTTCCGCAGAGGTTTCATGGGCCTTGATTGGAAAGGGCAGGGTTGCTTCTCTCCTTGTCACCCTATTGGTTCGTGCCACCTTTCTTCTCCTCTTGAACTGCCATGCTGAATTAGCTCTCTTGTTGTATGGGCTGCCTTCCTAGTCTTGTGCTCTTGTGCTCCACCTTTTATCCCTGTGGGGAAGGGAAAGGGCCATCAGGTTTGTGTGAGTCTGGTCAATTGCCTGAATTTGCCTGACCCTTGTGTTGGGACATGTCAGGTAAATGGCTCGGGTGTTAGTCCGTCGTCCTTTGTGATATGCAAAAGGTTGGGGACAAGGTCTACACCATCAACCCAGCCTGCCAGAGGCACACCCGTTGCCACTGTGGACGACAATGTGGCAGTCTACACGCCAGGGAGGACACACCCCACCTACCATGTCTTTTGTGGAACAAGGAGATGACAGTAGCAGAAGGCAGTGACAGCCACCATGTTGCAGCCCCCAGACACCAGGCCATAGTCTGTGCCTTCCAGCACCCACCACACACACGAGCCCAGTCCATGTCATGGAGCGCAGTCCTAGCACACAGAGGCCACCACGCAGCTTGCGCGCCTACACACCCCAACCTAATATGTACACCAGCTCCTATGGGTTCCCTGTTGCCAGCCCTCCAGACAACACACCCCCTCACTATCCCAGCCTACACTCTGGGCATTGTCATAGATCGGCTAAATGAAATGGAGGCAAGGCAGAGGCAAATGGAGAGAATTGCCACTGCACACAATGACCATATGGAAGCCATCTGACGCCATCCATGGGGCCACGAGTAGAATGGCCCACGACAATACGATGTCAGGAATGTCTTCACGGCATGCACGGCTTCACTGACTGGGTTTTAGCAAAGGGTGTGCGAGTTGTGCGAAGGGGTATTTGCCCTGGCAGAAGAAATCAGGAAGAGCAATGTCCTCCAACATCAGCAGCTGCAGGTGGCCGGATCAATTCCTTCCACTTCAACCATCCCCATGGAGGAAACACGTCAGAGCACCCATTGGCGGATGTCCCTGCGCCAGCTGCCCTCACGTTCCCCGGATGCTCGGAGTCAGGAGAAGAGGGCAAGGCATTTGTGAAGGCCATGACTCTTGTTGGCCTGAGTGGCCTTGCCATGTACACAATGATATGTGGGGTAGTGTGCTGGTGTGTTGGCGGTGTTGTGGGACAAGGGGGGATAGTGTGCTGGGGTGTTGGTGGGGGATAGTGTTTGAACAAGTTACATTAAAATCTGCTTAACTGTAAACATGAAAGGACATTCATGATTGTGCTCTTGTGACTTTATTCCTCTGGGAGTGGTCTGCCAGTGACGGGGGGGTAGGGGCACATTCCTACTCAGGCAAATGTTATGGAGCATTGCACACACGAAAACTATTTTCCTTACTTTGTCCAGGACATACATGAGGGCTCCACCAGTGCGATCTAGGCACCTGAATGGTGCCTTTAGGAGGCCAAAGGGGCGCTCTATGAATACGCGTGTCCGACTGTGGGCGTGGTTGTAGGCAGTCTAATGTGGTGTACACGGGTCACGCACAGGGGTCATCAGCCACGCCAGCTGTGGATATCCAGAGTGACCTGCATGGTGTGATATATGGACTTCAGTCATTTGTCTCATGCATGGGTCTGCAGTCTCAATGTATCTGGCCATTGTTAGCCGTGAGCATTATTGTGTGCATCCTGCCCATGCAAATGTGTATGTTTGATGGGTGTGCATACTTTGTATTTGATGCCTTACATTCCTTGTCCTGCATATGCAACCTGTGTTATTGTGGTGGGTGTTCTGTGGCATGTCCCATGAGACTGCACATGGGCAGACGGCTGTAGCCCGGGAGGGCATGTCGGGTGCAGCTGTGTGGATCTGGGATGTACCACATTCAAGATGCATTGTGGTCCATGTGGTTTGATGTGCCATTATGATGGTAGCGGGATGTGTCCACCAGAATGTGTGTGAACAGGTGTGTACAATGTGTGCTTTCACCCTTGGATGCCCACCTTCGTAGGTGCAGGTGCTGTCTGGGTGCTGCCAGAGCATCCTCTTGACATGCAGTGATTCCTTTAGTTGTGGCTACCCCCCACCATTTCTGTTGTTGTGCTTCACTGTGGATATGTGGCTGCGTTTGTACTCACCCACTATCCAGGCCTGTTGTCCTCTGTACCTCTCAACGTATCCTGGCAGTGTGCTGTTGTAAAGGACCATGGAGTTGTGTGTTGAACCTGGGTAGCGGGCACAGCAGAGGGGGTCAGGGCCACATGTCACCTGCACTATGAGGGAGTGGTAGTGCTTCTGTTTCCAGTATATGGCCACATGGGCCTGGGGCGCCACTAATGCTACATCAATGCATTCGATGGCTGCTATCACATTGGGCAGTTGAGTAGTGGCATAAGACCGTGCCTTCATGTCATTGAACTGGGCCAGGGTGGCGGGCAGTGCAATCTATCGGTGCAAAAGGGCATCCACAGCACCTGGCCCAGGACTGCGCAGAATGTGGGTTGTGGCATTCCATGCATCATGGCCACAGAGTGCTGGTAGGTGCTCGTCCCCAGGAACTGCAGGACTGCCACCAGCTTCACCAGTGGGGGCACCGCTGTGCAGATCCAGATCCTGCTCCCGATGTCGCCCTGGATTGTGACCAGCATTTCCGTGATTGTCTCCCTGTTGAGGAGGTACTCAGAAACCAAATGGGTATTGCTGAATGCCCAGGGTGAGGGCCTGGTCCTGGGGATGGGTGCTTGCCTTGCTGGTGCCATTATCCTCCTCATTCCACCCTGCGCTCTCGGCACTCCCTGTGGCCTGGCCTGGTTGGCATGCATCTCAAGTTGCAGGCACAGCATGAGCAGCTACATGTTCCAGCTTCCAGTAAATAATGGTTGCATGGTGCTGGTAGCAGTATCTGGGGCCTGGGTGTGTCTTGTGTAGACCTCTGGTGAGCATTGTGAGCACCTGTGACTTTATTTATGGCACATGTGTTCAATTACCTTCAGTTGTAGGCTGGCGTTGTTTCTTGGCTGTGTACCACCGTACATGGAGTTGTGATCCGGCTGTAATACCTATGTGTTTTGTTGGCGCTATAAGCGTGGGCTGTAATTGTGCCAGCTGTAATAGTGCTGCTACGTTTTGGGTCTGGCGCTAATTGCTCCGGGTCCTGATCCAGCAGAGCGGTATTGGCGGCGCTATTACCGTTACGACCAGATTTAACTCGTAACGAGGCCCACAATTGTTCAGAACATTTAATTAAATGGCTCAGACCAGTTGTGTTTGCAAATGCTTCTCCTTCATACAAATGCCACAAATAATCCTGACAGCACCTACAGTGTCTAAGTATAAGGCAAGAATTGGACAACTGTGCAAGAATGGTATAATTCACCAAACATGCACAGGAAGATCCACAATAATTCCTAATGTACTTACTGCAAGTACTAGAAATAAGAAGCATCCCTATAAATACACGTGGAAGCACTCTCTGAACCCATGTTTCACAAGAGCACATCCCTAATGTGTGCATGTATCCATACCAAATTGTGAATCCATTCCATTTCACCAGCTTCTACAGAATGCAAATCATTGCATATTATGCTCTTTTTGCAATTCAGACAATCGCTGTGGGGAAGGGAAAGAGCCGCCAGGTGTGCATGATTCTGATCAATTGCCTGACTTTGCCTGACTCTTGTATTGTGTCATATGAGGTAAACGGCTCTGGTGTTAGTCCGTTGTCCTGTGTGGTGTGCGAAAGTGTTCGTGTTGGAAAGGGGGGGGGTTTGGAATGTCCTACGAAAGAGGGTGGGGAAAGGTGTCCCACTCCTACTCCCTGAGGACCCCCATCCAGGTGATCCTCCCTCACTGGTCCATCCCCAGGAACTGGATCCAATAGCGATGGCCTTGTCCTGGCCACCTGGATGACAGATCCCTGGGGACTAGCTAGGGAGACACCTTCAGGTTTCTCACATACCCTTCCTCTATGCGATGTAGCCACATTTGTTTCACAGGGGATCCGGCGAAGAAAATCCACATTTCCCTGGTCTTTTCCTTTCCAGTGCTCCACCGTGAAACAATAAGGTTGTAGGTCTAGAAACCATTACATGAACCGAGGGTTGGACTCTTTCCGTTGTCTTATCCAGACTAAGGGTGAGAGGTCGGTAACCAGAGTAAAGTTTCTTCCTAATAGATAGTACCTAAGATGGATAATGGCCCACTTGATGGATAGGGCCTCTAGTTCCACCACAGAGTAGTTTTTCTCACATGGGAATAACTTTCAACTAGTGTATAATATGGGGTGTTCTAGTCCGGCGCAAATTTGGGACAGGACGGCTCCTAACCCTGTAAGGAAGGAATCCGTCTGTAACACAAACTCCGCTGAGAAGTCAACTACCTTTAGGATTGCATTTTGGCATAGTGTTTGCTTTAGGATGTTATAGCATACCTTGTCGTCCTCGTTCCATTGAAGTTTCTCTGGTTCAGCATTTTTATGTTTATCTGTCAACCGTGTAATTTTATCGGAATAGTTGGGGATAACCTACGGTAATATCCTATTAACCCAAGGAAAGCTCTAAGGTCTCTTTTGGTCCTGGGAGTTGGAGTATCCAAGACGGTTTTTACCTGTTCATGTTGGGGCGGTACAGTTCTGTTCCCTCTGAAGAAACCATGATATTTCACTGGGGATTGGGCTAATCTGCATTTAGCTGGATTTGCAGTTAGACCAGCATTGCTAAGCACTTCCATGATGGTATAAAGGTGGAAATGTAGCGGAGAGTGTATCGAGTGTTTGGTGAGGACCCTGTTAACTTCAACTTTGGAACGTACCGGCTTCAAAACAGTGGTGTCTTTCTTCAGTTTTTACTTGCCTCTCCTGCACGCTCTAAAGGGTCTATAAAAACTCCTGACACAAGTGGAGCGGTGCAGAGGCTGTAGAAAGTGTTTGGTGAGGACCCTGTTTACTTCAACTTTTGAACGTGCCGGCTGCAAAACAGTGGAGTCTTTCTTAGGTTTTTACTCTCCTCTCCTGCATGCTCTAACGTGTCTATAAAAACCCCTGTCACAAGCAGAGCGGTGCAGAGAGTGTAGCAGCAAGTGTTTGGTGTTCGTTGAGCAATGTGGCTGATGGCCTGAAGGACTACTACAATGCAGTGCTACTGGATGCTGAGGTAACCTGGAGTTGTATCCCCACATACACCCTATGGGTGAGTACACGAGGCTCGCTAAAGTATCATCCCGCATTTGACTGTCCAAAGAGGCTGGTTTACAACCTCCGACTAGACCCCTTTTTTTCACGAGTTTGTAACACAGACAGTGGGCTAGGTGTGGAGAGATATGAGAGTGGCAGTTGGGGTGACACGTGGAGTTGAGTGCTCCCGATTAGCATTGCGGATTGGTGTGCGCAATGCGACCCCACATATATAACAGAAATACAACAACCGTTCCCTTCGATTGTATTCCCTGGACAATTAGTATCTCTCTACGTGGCTGCTGCCTTTGCCAACAGGACGGTTTATTCTGCGCCAAATGTAGTCGCTATCTCACCGGTGGGTCTTGTTTGATGGGAATCTAACAAAGTTCGTACCTGAGGGTTAATGGATTGGTGTTAGCCCAGAGTCCCTTGTTGTGAGAATGCAGCATCATAGTTGCAACAGAATCAAAATGAAGCTCAAACCATCTAGGAGAGCAGGACTGCAGAGTTATGGCATGCTTAAGGGGAAGCGAGCACAGAGCCCCCTGTTAACTAGGAAATCCGATAGGGATGGCCCAAAAATGAAAAGGGGAAAGAAGGGGGTCCTGGCGTGAGCATGGTCACCTCTGTCCAGTCAAGGATCTCTGGGTATTTTTCTGGACGTTGTCCTATGAAGTATATTCCTCCTATGTTTCCTGACACCACTAGTATAACACCTGATCTGGGTATGATATCAGCGTCTAAGTACGCAGAGGCTGTAAACAATGAGGCTGACTTGGACTCCCAACTTTCCTACACAGAACATTCTTTGGATAACAATGGTTCTTTGTTAGCCCTGCGTAACACTATAAGGAAGAATTCTTTGGAGCCTCAACAGCTGGTGAGAAATGCCACACACCTCACTAATTTGTCTGTTAGCCCCAAATTGGAGGCGCTTGTGTCGCCCAGAGATGGTGCTGGGGGCACAGGTGAAGCTTTTGGGGCTTTTTTATCTCCTCCCGATCCAAGGGCTATGCAAGGGGATGCTGCTTCTTCTGATTTGCTGGCTGATCTCATAGCCTAGGTGGAAGCTCTGTTTGCTTTGTGTTCCGTGGTAGCAGCGGATCAGCAGAGCCTACACAATCTGATGGCTAAACTAGTGTAGGCCAAAGTGGTCTCTTGCCCGGCTACTTTTTCCTCTAAGAAGGCCTCCATAGTAAATTATATAGCACCCTTGGACCACTGTCCTGTGGCAACTTTAGAACCATCTTGTCATCCGATTAGGGTGGTACCAAAGTCTCCGAAGTTATATGATTTTGGTCCCTGACGAATCAGATGTGTTATGGAGGTCTCAATACTCTGTTAACATTACAGCGGTTTCGGATGAGGACGCCATTGATGCTCTTTGTGCTGAGATTTCAATGATGGAGAAAGATTCATCAGCTACGCCCTGTCAGCAACGTAGGGTGGCACAAGATAAATTGTTGGACATGCCTCATACTCTTTCTAACCGTCCTCCCTCTGGGGTTCAGGGGCCACCTTTCTTGAACACCTCTGTTAGAGGTGTTAATGCTCCTACAGTTTTTTCGAGGGTTCCGAAAGATGGTACAAGACAAATTGTATCTCTATTTGGCCCCTTGGACAAGTGGGTTCATCCTCACCCCTCTAAGCCATTAGGGTCTTTCCCTTATCCCTCACATGCAGTGTCGGTGCCCTTGCGTCTGACGCAGATCATAGGGCATGGGGTCAGTTTGATGGTGTACGAAGGCCACCTAAGGCTAATCCTGGAACTCCTAATTTGCAGGTTCCAATGGGTGGTGACCAGCAGTCAATGCAGGTTAGTTGGTGTCCAGGTTGAAAACTTTGGCCCAGTCCCACCTTCTGATACCCACCCACTCAGACGGGGGGAAGGGCCTCTGCTGTCCACAAACCTCTCGCTACTTCTAATGTCTTGTACGCCTCTGGGTACACATCCTGGGATTAATGAAAATAAAATGGTGGGCCGCCTGAGGCTTGGGCTATCAGTATGGCTAGAGGAGATCCATACCTCTGATGCCCGCCCATTCCTATGTAGATCAGCACTGTTAAGGTTATGGTCTCCTGTTCCCTGGTTGTGAACTATTACCACTGGGGACATGCTGCAAATTAAGCTCCCGAAATGTGGAATTATATTAGATTGGGTATTGATTCGTTTTGCATCTCCTACAGTTGTGTCCTTATTGTGTGCCAATGCCAATATATTGCTTAAGCTAGGTCTGAAGCTGTTTGCCAAGAAGGCCTGCGCACAGTCGTCAGTATGGGCCAGCGCAGCAAGAGGTTGGTGGCATGGCCTTGGGAGTGTTCAGGTGCGTGGGGGCGGGAGTGGCCTGCTTTTGAAGCTATAACATGGGGGCCACTGCCTGATATTGAGGGTCCAGTTGGTAAAAGCCTTTGTTGCTTTTAGAGTAGCTTTCCACTGGGTTAACCGTACAAAATTATGGGAATTTTTTTAACCTTTTAACCTGGAGGTGCCCTCTGTGGCTTGTAAATGTTTTGAAAGGTCTCCACCAGAGTACCAAAGCTCGAGTTTGTTTGGATGAAGAGGAGGGAGTGTCTTCCCCAGTTAAGATTGGTAAAGAGGTGAAACGGGGTTGTACACTGGCACCACTGTAGTACAATCTATATATGGCTGACCTGCCGGCCCGTTTGTTACCAGCTACAGGTTGCTGTCCAAAAATGGTCGGGCGGTCTATTCCATAAATGCTTTATGCTGACGATTCAGTTATGCTAAATTATACCTATTGTGGAGCTAAACCTATGTTTGATGCCCTGACTAAATATGCAATAGAAAAAGAGCTGATTATTAACATGGGGAAGACAAAAGTCTTGGTTGTCTCCTCCAAAAAGGTGAAGTGCCCTAGCTTTAATACCATTCTAGGAAAGGTGGATTAGATTACGTTGTAACAAATCCTTATTTAGGCATTGATATGAGTAGCAGTAAAGCCTATAAGTATATAGTGGTAGCCAAGAAGGCTAAGGCTCTACGTATGACGCAGTTGATCTACATCTTTGCAAGAAATACAGTAGGGTATTCATTGGAGGGGATCATTATTTTGAAAAACTGTTTCTGCCCCATGGTGTTGTACGTGATAGAGACTCTGGCTATGAGTGATTTGCCATGGCCAGATTGTAAAGACGGACTGTTCTGGAAGCATATTTTCAGGCTTAGTGCATCAACTACAATGGAATACATTCGGTTAGAGTTGGGTTTGGTCTTGCTAAAAGGTGAGTTACTGATTAGGCGAGGTCTATTGCACATGAAAATTCACTCGAAACCTAAGTGTCAATTGCTTGCTTTACTAGGCCAGTCGGTGAATCTGCCCTACGGGAGTAGATAAGAGGGCTTCGATATGCTTACAGCCAATTTATATAAGAGTATTGGAGGGTGCCCTGACTTCTCTAGAGGAACAAACTAGGGTACCTTAAAGTGTATTTTCAAAGGTAAAGTCAAACAGTGGGACTGGATCAATAACTATACCCACTTGGCGACTTTACATAGTTATTCCTATGTCTCAGGGTGATGCACAATTATTTGCAAGTAGAGATAGTTGAGGCAGTGCCCGAATACTTCAGTACAGCATTTCCGCTTGGGGTTGCGTATAAATGAGTTGCCAATATACGTCTTTATTGGCGCCAACTTGGGGATTCCATTAAATGACGGGTGCTGTCGTATCTGTAAAATCCCTTGAATTGGAGACAGGAGAACATCTTTTTACTGAATGCGCAGCCTTGGGAGTTGAATACATGACGATCTTAGGCAGTATGGTTCATACGTATGAGTCATTAATGGAGGAGAGGTTTTGGAGCTACTGGGGGTCATTACGACCCGGGCGCAAAGGAATACCGGGCACCGGTAATGACACCGGTGCCAGTAATCCCTTTGCGCCCTATTCCGAGGTCCCTTTGCAGGTCCTTCCTTAACGCCTGGTTTTAGCAGGCGTTAAGGATGGGACCCGCAAAGGGATACCGGGGTCAATAACGGTACCGCAATTTGCAGTACCGTTATTGCCGCCTTCCCCCTTCACATTGAGCCCTATGGGGGCTCAAATGGGAATGGGGAATGGCATTTCAAATGGGGATTTACCGGTTCCGCAAAGGGCGGAATGGACCAGTAAGTCCCCATACCACCACGTTGGTGGCGGTACCGGTATTGGTGATAGTCATGGCGCTAATAGCGCCATGACTAGCACCAACCTCGGAATAAGGGCCACTGTCTCAACACAGAGGGCCTCATTACAAGTGAGGCGGAACGGGTTAACGGGACCCGGTAAAGGACGCGGACCCGTTAAACCCGTTCCGCCTCATTACAAGCTCCCCCCGCGGGACCCGGTAAGTAACGCCTGGTCAAACCAGGCGTGCTTACCGGGTCCCGCGAGGGGAAGAGGGAGCAAACAACGGGCCGCTCGTAATCAGCCCGTTGCTTGCTCCCTCCCCCATTCCCATTCAGCTCTATGGGGGCTGAAATAGGAATGGGGAAGGTCTGGGCCCGGGTTCCTGGAGGGAAAAATTACCGGGCCCTCCGAACTCGGAATGGCCCGGTAATTCCCCTTTCTGGGAACCCGGACCCGATTTTGGCGGCATCCATGCTGCCAAAAACGGCATGGCTATCGCCAAAATCGTAATGAGGCCCAAAGACTCAAAGTGTGCATATTGCTTTGTATCGCCTATGGTGTATTAATAAAAAGCACCTGCCCAATTGCATTTGAGACACAAGGTTTTGTATTGAATTTTAACAGTATTTATTAGAATGGGCACAGGTCATTCCTGTTGCCTAAAAATGTAATGTTTTAAATTGTTGTATATTGTATTATTTCGTGATATGTTGACTTATATGTATATTATCTGTATGTAACATCTATTTTTCGGGGTACCATGTGTTTTATTAGGATCGGGCGCTCTTGATTTTAATCTTTTATTTAATTTTAGTTACAAACACCTAATCTAATATTCTTCTGACCATCGGGAATGGCTTATTATCCTAGGCCAATTAGGGACTGTTAAGGTATGTGCTAGCATATATAATTGTTCGCCATTGTCTGCCGGTTTGTATAGCCCTTACACCCATTGGAAGTTCCTGTGAATTTGTAATTTAACTTAAATGATGCAATTTGCAACCAGTAATTGGATAGATCTATATGTGCTATATGTAATATGTGTGTTTTATATATATACTCTATAATGTATTAATAACGATTTATAATATGTGCATGTTTTGATTTTTATAGTTTGTAAGAGTTCTTTTGGAACTAAAACAAATAAATAATAATAAAGTTGGAAGAGATGGTCTTCCCAGGTATTAATATAAATGACGATATCATCAATGCAAACTCTGCAAAAGTCTGGATAGGGTTGTAGGATGTTATTCATAAGACGTTGGAACGTAGCTGGTGCACTGTGTAGGCCGAAAGGAAGGACTTTAAACTGGAATAACCCTAGGGGTGTTGAAAAATCAGTTTTTTCCTTATCTGGCCCATATACGGGGACTTGCCATTACCCCTTTGTTAAATCTAGGGTTGATAGATCAGTGGCTTCTCCTAGTTTATCAATTTGGTCATCGATGAGTGGCATGGGATAGGCATCGAAGTCCGATATGGCATTAACTAGACAGAGGTCGATGCAGAATCTCCAGGAGCAGTCATTTTTAGGAACCAACACGATAGGAGAGGACCATGGACTTAAGGAAGGTACAATGAAATTAGCCTTCATCCTTTTGTTGACTTACTCAATCACTACCTGTTTACGATCCTCTGTTAGACAATAAGGTTTTAAGTGAACTACTTTGCCTTTCATTGTTCTAATATAATGATATGTAACAGTTACTCTTCCTGGTTTTTCTGAGAATCCATCAGGGAATGAGACTTTTACGTCCTTTAGATCTTCTCTTTGTTGGCTAGATAACTCAGGTGGAATTAAGTCAAGGTTATCTATGTCTTTAGGAACCAGGCAGGCTAGAACTTTGGCATGGGTGGCTGATGGGTTTTCTTTCAACTCTTTTAGGAGATTAATGTGATGTAAGTGGACTTTCTATTTTTGGTCTGGCTGGGCTATTTTATATGAGCACGTTCCCATTCTTTCTATTAACTCATACGGTCCGTGCCACTTGGAGACAAGTTTGTTTTCTGAGGTGGGTAAGAGGACTAGTACTTTCTGTCCGATAGAAAAAGATCTTACATTTTCTTTTTTGTCGTAACTGGCCTTTTGCTGGTTTTGGACATTTCCCATGTGATTACAAACTAAGTCCCAGACTAATTTCTTGTGTTCTCGCATTCTAGTGGTGGTTTGGGATATTGGAATGGGGGCCTCATTGCGTTCTTCCCAGGCTTCGCAGAACATCTCCAGGACATCTCTCAGGTTCTCTTCCATAGAGTACCTCGAAGGGAGAGAAACATGTGGAAGCTTGGTTTTTTTTTCTCACTGCAAATAAAGCCCATGGGATCATTTGGTCACATTCATTCCATCCTTGTCTACCAATTTCCGTATAATTAGTTTCAAGGTCTTATTGAATCTTCCTACTAGACCATCGGTTTGGGGATGGTACACAGAAGTTCGCAAGGTAGTAATATGGAGTAGCTCATTGAATTTGGCCATAAGCTTACTCATAAAATTCAAACCCTGACCTGTTAGTATCTCTTTGGGTAACCCACACCCTAGAGAAATACGGTAGAAGATGTTTCACGATTTGCTGAGTGGTATTATTTTGCATTGGGAATGCCTCAAGGAATCGGTTCGCATAATCCACAATTAACAGGACATACTTGCTACCCAATTAAGATTTTTTCAGAGGTCCTATTATGTCCATGCCAATTTGTGAAAAGGGAAATCCTATAATTGGCAACGGGTTCAGAGGGGCAGGTAATGGAACGTGCGGGTTAGTCTTTTGACAATCTCACATGTTTGTATGGAAGCTTTAATGTCGGCGTGGACACATCGCCAGTAAAACTTTCCACTAATATGCATCTGGGTTTTAGCTTGGCCCAAATGTCCTCCCGTGAGATGGGAATGTGCGATCTCTAGCACGACCTTTCAGTGACATTTAGGTATTACCAATTGAGTTTTATTAACCCTTCAGGGGAGGTTTCTTTTCTGTAAAGTAACCCTCGTTTTAAGAAGAAAAAGGGACTTCCCTTCTCTAGGCCTTCTTCATCATGAATTGCTTGTAAAAAAAGCTTCAGAGAGGGCTGGATCATTTTACTGGGCAAAGGCTATGTCGGGATATATGGTGGGTTCCTCTAATTTCCTTTCTTTGATGTAGGGGATTTATCAGCTCCTCCAAAGCCTAGGTTACATCTGTCTGTTTCATCTGGTTTACTTTCTTGGAATTGAGGGAATAGAGCTCTCTCCAAAATTTCCTGTACAATTTGTTCTCACCAACGTACCTCAAACGGGACTTTGCCATGATTCTGTAAGAGAACCTTCACGTCTCCTCTAGAGTCAGGATTAATAACGCCCGCTAAGACGTCTATCCCGAACTTCCATGCTAAGCCAGATTTTGGGGCTAATTGTACGTAACAACCCGGAGGGGAATCAAAACTAAATTTGTAGGAATCATTCCTCTTTTTCCAGGGGGAATACTAGCTGATTACTTGGTGGAAATTGAATGGTTTGAGGCTCTCTGACTACGCTTTTGAAATTGTAGGGTTCCCCAATTTTTTTCAATTGAGTCACATCCCACTTCTGTCACCATATGTGAGGAACTCATGGTGGTCAACAAGTAAGACAGTGATCACAGTTCAAGGGTGTTTATTGAACAATGAATGTTGTATGCAGGTTAGAAAAACACCTAATCTAAACATATAACTCAGATGGGAGCAAACATAGACAATCAAATGAAAAATAAGGCGGTCCTACTGGTGTTGTGTCAAAAATAAAAAGGGCCTATACTAAGAAATCTCACAACTAATATAAAAAGGGGTGTGGAATTAATCTCAAGATAATAAAGTGCTCTCAAATAATATATCAGGATGCAGTAGCATGGGTCTCCCTTCCTCAAATTTTGGACACGGGGTAAGATGGGAGCTTGGAGCACAGGGCTTCCCCAGCACGATATGACAGTTCTAATGGCAGCTCGCAGGACGTTCTCTCGAGCTTTCAGATATAAGGGCCGTCGATGGCCAAGTCTCATTTCACTTGAAATTTCTCTTCCCTTCCAGGAGCGGACATGTTCAAATAACCAAACAGAAGTTCCTTTAACAAATAAAAAGTTTGTTTCCAATGTTCGCTGGGTGATGGGTTCACCCCTCAGTCTCTGTCTACTGGGTGCTGACCCTTCCTGTATCGCATGCTATACATCTTAATGTTTTTTTAAACAGTGCAAATCATACTGTTTCTTGCGGCTTTAGACTTTGCCCCTGTTGGGATTCGCTTACCTTGTTTTCACACTGATGTAGTTCAAAGTCTGTCGATTGTACGGGGGTTTTACTAGACCTCCGGTATGACCACTTTGACCTCTTTCAGTGACTCTCCTATGGCCTTCTGGTACCCATAGTTTCGCTCAGATGGGGATCGACCAGAGTCTATTGAATTAGCATGTGGTGCCGGTTTTCCCTCTGCAGCTGGTCTCCCCTTAACCTTTCTTACAGTTCTTTACACAGTTCATTAAACTTGGTTCAAACTTGCCACTTTGCGCTTCTCATTCAACACAGCCCAGTTCTTAACGATTCTCCGCTCGGCTCGTCGGCTGTGATGAACTGCTTGGCTTTTCTTCCTCATTGGAGTCAAGGCCAGTACCACGGTCTCAGTTGCTTCTCTCGCTCCTGTTTATCGGCGTAGGCCCCGTGTACCGCTGACATCTGCTATAAGACACTTGTGCTACTATTCGCAGTCTTAGCCTCTCTTCCACAAAGGTTTCGCGGGTCTGGGACGAAAAGGGCAGGGTCACTTCTCTTCTTGCCACCCTCTTGATTCCTGCCACCTTTCTCCTTCTCTTGTACTGCCACGCCTGATTAGCCATCTCGTCGTGCTGTCTGCCGTGCTTGCACTGTGCTCTCTGGCTCCACCTTTTATGCCTGTGGGGAAGGAAAAGGGCTGTCAGGAGTGTGTGATTCAGATCAATTGCCTGACTTTGCCTGACCCTTTTCATTGGGACCTGTCAGGTAAATGGCTCTGGTGTTAGTCTGTTGTCCTTTGTGTTGTGTGAAAGTGTTGGTGTTTGAAAAGGGGTGTGCAGTGGTTTGGAATGTCCTACGAAAGAGGATGGCGAAAAAGTGTTAAAGGTTTGTCTTGCTGTGCTATCCATGGCCAAAGGCCATGTCCATGGATCCAATATAACGACCGTGTTTGATGTCCCTGAACAGCACACTGTCCCGTGATTGGTTCACAGGCGTCTGGACACCAAATCAGGAAATTAGTCCGTAGACCGGACACAGATATCACTTATTTTTGTTTACCTTCTTTTTGGAGAAGATATAAAACAAGCATTAATACAGTCACACTGAATAACATCATGAGGCAATTGGATTATTATAAGGACCACTACAGTAGATTGGCAGTCTGGGCCTTGCAAATTTCCCACGGATGGTTACTGGCGGCAACTCGTGATGAAACTTGGATAACATGATTGACTGGTGTCACCTTACTTTGTGCCTGGCTGTCCTTCCTTAAACATTTTAAGGGAAGTTAGTAAAACCAAATGAGTTAATAAATACATATGTAAACTGCCAGGTTACTACAGTCAATGGATATTGTGAGAAACCTGGAGGTATTCTCCCATGTAGACCCTGAGAATCCTCTATTCGGGTGGCATGGGGATGGCAATCGCTTTTGGATCCCAACTCTGGGGGTGGGCAGGCGATGGAGGATCACCTGAGTACAGGAGGTTGGGTTTGCCGTCAGGAGAATACGCTAGGGGAGATGCAGTATTCTAACCAGACACTGGTGGAGTACCAGATGCCTTCTTGGGATATCTTGACTCCCATACCCTAAATCCTGGTGGTATGAGTTTTAAATCTTGCACTATCCACATCAAAACCCCAGAGTAAGGAAGAAAGAAGTTAATGACCCAAGAGAGAGAGGGAGGAAGGCGCAGGTGACACAGGATCAGAGCGCTGAAAATAAGAATGATTAATTCTTTCCAACTCATAGGGAAAACCACCTAAAGCCCTATTACACATAGATCATCAGCAGACCAAAAAGAAGGGACAATTTCCTCCCGTGGGGTCGAACTAACCAGGAGAAATTCATATACCCCCTTGCAATACTCAAATAAGGTGACCAGAACTCAACTAAACCATATCATCCCTTTTTAAAAACTCTCCTCTAATCTCAAGGGAACATTTACACTCTCACCTCATCTCTCCCTCCCCATTTCCAAGAAACACAGAAACGAGGACGCCACCACTAGGATCAATGGAGATTACCCATAGGAATACCAGGGGAAAGTAATGGAAACTGACTTTAGAAAAATCTACTGTCCCATTAATAGAGTCAGGCATGAGTAGGTAACCATTCCCACATGACTCCAGCTGACTGTGTGTTCAGTTATAAAAGCAGTGGTCAGTCATAGAGACTCGAACAAGCTGGGGTTGCAGCCCGGATCTGTGAAGTCCAGAAGCGTAGAGAAGCCAGAGCTGCAGGCAGGAAGACAGATATGCTGGCACTGTGTGTGTGGGATGCAGCATGGCGAGGAAGCTGTGCCTCCAGGGAGCCGGAGAAGCGCTGCCTGTATTTCGCTTGGTCCAACAAATTGCTTGTTCACTTGAGGCCAAGACTGACTGCCTGAGGGGCGGACTAATCCCACAGTGCTGCCCGGTGAGTTTCATGAGGAATACAAGAGAAACCCGGGAGCGTGCAATTAAATGAGAGCGGAGCGTGAGAAAGGCACGAACAGGAAAAGCGGCACAGATTAGGAAAGAAAGAAAAGTGTGAAAGTTAAAAGTGAAAGCAAAGCAAAAAAGGCTGAAAGTGCAGCAAGAAAACAGAAAGCAGAGAAAAGCAGTAAGAAAGCAGATCCGCCCAAAAGGTAAGGAAATGTCTGATCGAAGCTGAAAGCGAGAGAAAGTGGGAAAGAGAGACAGGGACACGAGAAAGGCAAAAAGAGTGCCTGGGGCATATGAAGAAGGTTCAAGTGTGCACGGAAAGAACAGCAAATCAGTAAAGTGCCAGGTGCACGTAAAAGAGGGTGAATGTGTGCACAGAAGGAAAAGCAGGAAATGCAGGTGTGCACAGAAAGGAAAGCAGAAGAAAAAGGGGTGCAGAAAACATCCAAATGAAACAAAAGGGTAACAGAAGAACATGAGAGTAAAGAATGGGGCTAGAGGGTCAGAGTGGTCACGCCTAGGAAAAGCAAAGATCCTGGCTTTTCAAAAGCCTCTGATTCTACCCCATGAAGGAATGGTTTATGAATTCAAGACAGATTTGTAATAAATCATAGGTTGTGTTTGTAAGCTGAAAGAGGCCTAGAGCAAGTGGAAGGCCTGTTTAAGAAATCACAGTAAAATCGTAAAAAAGGCCTAATCAAGTTGAGAGACTTATTGGTTATTGCTGAACTGGTGCAAGGATTGATGCTTGGGGAAGGGAACCCCGAGAAGCTAACAAAAGGAACTTTGTTACTAATTTCAATGGGGTTTTGAAACTTGATTAAGCAGAAGCTTAGGGTGGGAACCCCGAGGGACTTAAAGATACTGACGGTAGTTGGGATAACTCCAAATGACCCGTGAAGAAGGCCTTACGAACACAACAGCTCTGTGGTTTGAACTTATTTGTGTGACTTTGACCCAACAGCACTCGGTGAAAGACCACCTGAAACCAATCCTGGTTTCCATTTTTGTTGAACCACAATTTTTCTTATTTTTGAGAAGACTTCCTATCACCTTTTTATATAGAGTGAGGGCAAGCATAGGTTTAGACACATGCTGACTTTTATTTTGGACTCTTGGACAGTGACGGCCATTGGAAACATCAGTTGAGGGAATTATCCCTTTAGCATTAGGGCCAGTCAGGCATTAAACCAACTCAAGAACTTTAGTCAATAAAGGTTTTTCGAACGAGCCCACTTGAGTCTGTGTATCTCTTGATACCATGCCTGTCTCACAATATGCAGAATGAGAGATGTTGTCACATCAAATGAGTGGAATATAGAAACCATGGTACTTTCATGTTCATTTGACAAGACACACAAATATTTAGCATCAAAGATTTTAACATGAAATGTACACAATTAGAAATGATTTATGCTTATCTAATCTCCTTTGTGATGACAGATATGCAACATGTATCAATAAACGTTCTAGCTTTGATGAGTTAATTGTTCATTACACTATCAACCACAAACTATTAGAAATATAAAAGGTCAATTTCAGTCAATATGATCATGGTAAAGGATGGGAATTGAATTTATAATGCTAAATGTGGTCTTTCAGTACCAGCTTGGTTAATAGGGATAATAACTTGTTCATCTGGCATCATTGGGAGATGTGGGAGATAAAAAGGGATCAGGGTGGGCCTTTTTGAGACTGGGATGTTCACTCTTGAGAGACCGTGGAACCAAAGGAACACAGCCGTGGAGCTCAGGGCCAGGGTTTTCATGCATTCTCCTTATCATTACTGAAGAGGTTTTACTGACTGGTGAATCAGCGCCTTTTCTCTTATTAAAACAAGCATTGGCTTTTGTGTAGGCATGAGATGGGCTTTTGCTAGACACTGCTATAATGGTACTACATGACCATAGAATGGCAAAAACCTGAAAATGGTGTGATTACATGAGTTCATTACAGCCGTGCCTCTCAACTGCCTATCTAATACCTATACGCAAGCCAATACTGGGACTTTGTCAAGGCTTGTTTTAATAGGATTTGAGGGCAAGAAAATGATATAAATCAAGTAGCTGAATGCGCACTTGGTTAAGACATTATTCCAACACTAGCAGGCCACTACAGCTACAATTAAGCTATTAGCTATGTTGACAGTCTGCTTAGAAATAACTCTGTGAGGCGCATGTGAGAAACCTGAGAATGTCACAAGTAGTTCCCAGTGATCCATTGTTCAGGTGGCCTGGGAAGGGCCATCGTTCTTGGATCCCAACCCTGGGGCGGACCAGCGAAGTAGGATCACCTGGGCAGGGGGTCTTTGGGAACTGTGGGGAGAGGGGACAAAGGCGAGACATGGTATGCTCCGTCCCATTTCCCAATCCTTCCTACTCACACTCTTCCTTCATGGGTTATTGTTACTACAGTCCCATCCTGCCCCTTAACCTTCCCTCAAGAAAAGGGAAGATAAACATCTAAGGAGATCAAATCCTTTCATAACCATTGCTACTAACCTTGTCTCTCCTTCCTCAAAACCCAGAGAATATACTATAAACCTAAATAAAGAGACGGGAAATATCCCTCACAACAACCCAATCGCCCTCAGTCTTAACAGTGTATTTTCAATCACACCCTGTCTCCCCCTTTCCAATAAATACTGGGACGAAGAAGAGGCAACAGAGATTAGTGAGAACACCTTGAGAAACAAAATAAAGACAGCCACCTACTACCCTTAGGTTGTCCCCTTAATAGGGGCAGGCATTCAATAGCAACTATTCACACCTGACTCCACTTCACTGGTATTTTCACTATAAAAGGTGTGGTCTGACACAACTGTATGAGCGAGTAGAAGAGCCAGCAGGAGAGCGAGTTGGGAGGACAGCCGAGATGCCAGAGTTGCCCAGGACCATAGACCAGAACGCTGAGACGCTGAGGAACTGCCATGCAAAAGGGCGGTGCGTAGCGAGGGAACTATAAGGAAGGCATGGTATTAAAGTAAGATAGACACAAGTTATCACAGTTTATTAAACTGTAAAAATGGGTGACATAAATGCCTAATCTTAACCTAAATCTAAGATGGGAGCAAACTACGACCATCAAATAATAATAATACCATCCTAGTGGAGTCTAGTCAAATCAAAAGGGCCTATACTAAAAAAAATACTATTGCCAATCCTTACTACTATACTACAAAAGAGTGTGGGATAATGTTAACAAGAAAAGAAAGGAGCTTCAAAAAATGATAAGTCATGATCTTATGGCGGGGGTCTCCCTTCCCCACATTTTAGCATAGGACAAGATGGGACTCTCGAGCATAGCACACTCCAGGGCCTCTCTGGCACAAGCCCCAGTTCCTTTTGTCAATATCAGGGTCATCTGTGCCCAAGTCTCTTTTATGAAAAGTCTCTTGCTTCAGAGGGCCTGATGTATCGTATACAACAAACAAAAGTTCCTTCACTTAATCTTCACGGTAGGCGATTACTCTTCGCCCCTTGATGCCACTGAGCCGGGTTCCGATCCTTCTCTCAATAGCCTCCATCAATCAGGCTCAGACCAGCCATTCACTGTGGACATCCCTCAGTCGGTTTGACGCTTGTCAGCACAATGTTCATGGGTGTATCACAATTCACCACAGTTCGTAGGCATCCCACAATCAGGTTCACATTTGCCCCAAACAACATGATTCACTTTGGTTTTAACAAAGTGTGGGATTCACTTCCCTGAACTTTCTCCTGGCTTCCCTCCGTCAGGTTCACACTGCCAGTTTAGTCAAAATATTATCACCTTGTAGAATTCAGAAAACTTAATGTCTTTTTAAACAAGTGCACAGGTTATTCACAAAACTACAAGGCATTCCCCTCTTCTGGGTGCAAGCGCCACCTTCACAACTTCATTAGTCTTGTGCACACTTTCACAACGTGTGAAAGACTTTTGACTGTACTAGAGGTTTGGTGTGACCCTTGACACCACACGCCGGCCTCCCCTATGGCCTATTAGTTCTTGTACTTTTTCTTAGTTCACCACAGTCTCCTTTTTCAGGAGCGAGCATTGGTTAGAGTCTTTTGATTGCGCGCTCACCTGGCGCTGGACCACTCGAACCCTGATGTCTTGTTTGTTCACAAAAGACCTTTGTCTAGTATCTTCGTTTCTGTACACAAATGTTGCCACTGCAACCTTGAGCTTAACACAGTCCGGATTCAGTATCAGCTTCCCCTGACTCACTGGCAGTGCTGAACTCGTCGGCTCTTCTTCCTCTGGAGTCAAGGACGGTACAGTGCGGGAGGGCCCTGTGTACCGTTGACATCTGTCACACCACTCGCCAGCTGCGATTCCCGGTCTTACGTTCCTTTTATTGAAGGCTTTGCAGGTCTTGATTGAAAAGGGCAAGAGCAATTCCCTTCTTGTCGTCCTTTCGGTTTCCACCGCTTTTCTCCTTCGTTTGAACTGCCGTCTCAGAATGGCTGCTTCCTCGTACGTTCAGCCTTGCTCAAAGTGTGCCTTTGTGCTCCACCTTTTATCCCAGTGCGGAAGGGAAAGGGCAGTCAGGTGTGTGTAGTTATCGGCAATTGTCTGACCCTGCCTGACCCTTGCATTGGGACATGTCAGGTAAACTGCTCTGGTGTTAGTCCGTTTTCGCTCATCTAGTGAGAATGTTTTTGTTTCGGAAAAGGCAGGGGTAGAGTTTCTAAATACTGTACTGAGCAGGATGTGGAAAAGGTGTCATAAGGAACGGGATACCACGTGTACCACTTCCACTCCCCGAAGATCCCTCATCCAGGTGATCCTTGAAATAACCAGAGCTGGACTGTTAAGGTAAGTATGCACAGCTTTAAAGCCCATTGGTTGCCCAAAACTTGGGGTTCACAAAGGAGGCAGGAAAGGCAGGTACATGAAGGCATGACATATAGTCACAGACACTGAATCCCCCCACACCCACGCAGCCATCTCCCTTCAGTCAACTCCCCACGGTCACCCTTGGAACCCAGGAGGACACACATTCCACACATTCCCCCAGAAGCTCTGACAGCATCCAGAACGTGCACACGCACAGCACATTACTACAATCCTCCCCCACTGGTCTACCCCCAGGAACTGGATCCAATAGTGATGGCCGTGTCGTGGCCACCTGGATGACAGATTCCTGGGCACTAGCGAGTGAGACACATTTAGGTTTCTCACAGTGTCTCCAAGGAGCCAAGAAGGGTCCGTGTGCAGGAGCAGAGAGGCATGCTGGTGGCCCACCCAACCTGTGTATGCAAATGCTCGTTCCCCTGGGCTGTAGAGACAGCCCAGGAGTGTCCGAGGGGCTGGTGGTGAGACCCTGACCCTCGAAACAAAGACTCTGAAAGCCTTGCAGAACCGGGTTGTGAAGAGCGTGATACAAAGTAAAGCCAGAAACAAGTAAGAAAGAGGACTGTGTTTGAATGGGCCTTTGTTTGAAGCTGATGGGAAGTCTTCAACAAAGAAGCGTGAGATGTGCGTGTATGTTGGACAATGAAACAATATGAATGAAGGAGGGCTGGAAGCCTGTGGGAAAAAGTGCTAGAGGCACGAAGGAAAGGACAATATAAAAGAGGGTGCAAGTGACCCAAAGGGGGCCAGAAGGCCATGGAAAAAGGTGAAAGAGGCACGAAAGGAAAGGACATTATAAAAACGGTGCGAGTGATCCAAAAGGAAAGAAGCAAGTGCAAGAGTGTGTGAAAGCATGAAAGAGGTGTGCAGGAAGCACCATCAAGATAAGGCATAAAGGTTGGTGCAAGGGTGAAAGGAAAAGGAAAAAGTAAACAGGAAAATGGTGCAGGAAGCACCTGAAGATAAAAAGTGCAAAAGGAAGTGAAAGTAACAAACCAAGAAAGGGGTAAAGGGTCAGAGTGGTCGCGCTGAGGAAAAGTAAAGTGCCTAGCGTTTTCGAAAGCCTCTGATTCTACCCCATAAGAGGATGAAATGCAGGAAAGATTGTACATAAGAAGAAGACACATCCTGACCAGCTTACCTTGTGTTTTGAAAACTGGAAGAAGGGCCAGAGCTCGGGGACAGGAAACCTGATAGGCCTATTGAGAAAAATAGACTTTGTGTTTTGAAATCCGGAAGAGGTCTGAGCTTGGCGTAAGGAACCCTGAGAGGCCTATTGAAGAAACTGAGTTTGTGTTTTGTGTTTTGAAAGCTGAAAGCAGCCTGAGCTTGGGGACGGGAACCCTGAGAGGCCTACTGACGAAACTCACTTGGTGTTTTGAAACCTGGAAGAGACCTGAGCTTCGGGAAGGGACCCCTGAGAGGCCTATTGGGAAACTGACTGTGTTTTTGCATTAAAAGCTGAAAGTGAACAAGTTAAATCTTGGGGGGAAGAGAACCCCAAGGAACTGAAGGACATTGGAGGTATTTGAGTTCACTGAAAGGGCCCTGTGGAGAAGGTCGTACGAAAAGCCCTGGTGAGTGAACCCATCTTTGTGTCATTGACCAAATTGCACATGGTGAGGAGAAAACCACCTGAGGCATTCCACCACCCCAGGAACCTTAGTAAATAAAGGTTTAAAATGAATACTTTTGAGTCTGTGTCTCTCTTGATACCATGCCTGTTTCATAAACAATTTTGATGTTACTGCTCGATGGTGCTACCTCAAAGATATCCCAGGAGGATGCATCAAGTGCGGGAAGGGGCAGGTAGTGTGTTGGCATGGCCATAAAGATTAGCATTCTCATGACAGTGAATGGGTGGGTAAATAACAAAACAAAACCAACAAGCTGTGTGTGCCTGCCTACATTTCAGCTCTTAAATGTAGGGCTTAACTGCCGCACAACAGCCAAAACCAGATAAAATGGTTGGCCCTATCATTTCTAAAAATAACTAGGTGTGGTATGAATTGGAAACCTCTCAATTTCTTTATGTAGAATGTAATGATTTATTACTAGGAAGTAAATCTTTATACCTGTCTTGTTAACAACAAATTGCAACTTTCTCAGTTTTGTAGAACTTGCAAGAGCTGGTAATGATCACATTTAAATACCTATCCTACTTCACTGTTCAGCAGACAAATAATCAGCAGAGAATTCAAAGTGACTGGCGTCCCAGCATAGAATGGCTTGGTCATAAAGTGTGATCAACTGTCGCTACCATAACCAATGCATTTTAAATAATGTGTTTGCGTCATAAATGTTACACTAGCTCAAGGTCTGCCTATCTGTGAAGACTGCAAATAAAAAGAAACTGCTTAGAACAATGGCATAGGATTTGTTTTAGAACACACATTTAGTTTAATAATAAAAAGATGAATGTTGAGGTTGAGTTCTCAAATCTGGCCTGGTGGACAGATTGCAGGAGGCTGCCCTAGGTATAGTGAACAGTGGATTTCTGAGAGGTTAGCCAAACCCAATCAAGGTAAGCGTGGTCAAAGCTTAGTCTCAGGAGAGGTTAGTAGTGTGATGACTCTAATGAGATCATCCCTAATGTCCTGACATGGGCCTCCTTTGATGTGGCCAGGGAAGAGAGCTGTTACCTTATGCTGACCCTGGTGGTGGCATTATGTGAGACGATCACATGGAAAGGGATTCATGTTAAGGGGAATGGGAGACCTCCATAGATGATTCCCCTAATGTTCCCAACGCCCTAATGGCATATTGTAAACAAATTGACTATTTTGACATAAGAACTATTAGGCTTATGGTACTGCGACAAGGAAGAGGGCTTCAGGGGCTCTGCAGCATAATGAGTGGTCTAGCTGTTATGGCAGAGAGCCCCCGAGCAAGAACTTTAAATGTATAAATGAGTTTCAAGTGCAGGTAGAAAAAGAAAATGCTTATTGTGCAGTAGTGGTGGCAGCAGGTCTGCATGAGGGAGACATTGTGGGAGCAGAGGACACTTGGCCACGCTGAGAATGTGCAGCGCAAAGTAATTCTGAAAGACACTATGCTTTGTTGGACATGAGTGCTCCAGTACCATAGATACACCAGAGATCAACCAGAGCTGTCAGAGCTCATTTGAAGAACTGCATGTACTGCAGCAGTCGACTGGAGCGGACAGTAGCGTAGAAGGAACCAAAGAGCTCTGCAAGAGCACCCACGAGTCAGAAGGCGACGCCAATGCATACCGGTGAGTTGGCTTGAAGCAGGTGACCCTGGGGCACCCCGAAAGAGACCACTAGGTGAATATATTGATTTTGACTACCAAACACATGAAATAAGGCAGACTGGGTGCAGCTCTCCTAAACAGGGATACTAAAGAAGGACAGCTGTTACCCGCACTGCCAAAGCCGCATAAGAAAGATAACAAGACAAATTGGGTGAAACTCTCTTAACAAGGGATACCAGTTGGAAGACCATTGTGACCTGGATTGTCAGCAGCCAAGAAATCGCAAAAGCATAAATCAAATGCTAAATGAAATAAGCCCTCCTTTAATGAGGGATCAAGGGGTCAGAGAACTGTAACCTGTATTGTCTAAAGCCAAAAGGCAATAAAAGAAAATTACAGAGACTGCAAAGAAGCAGATTCCTATTTAGGGAACACCAATTTGGGAAGCGCTGCAACCCCCTTTCATAAAAGTCAAGAGTCTATAAAGAGAAGCAGTTGTTCACACCTCAGGTGTGGAGAGTTTTGGAACAAGCATTACCACAGAGTCTAACTGTAGTAGTAGGAGCATTCTCCTGTCAGGCGAGTGAACCTGGCAAGGGAATAATAGTAGTTAGTCCTGGCAGGCGAGTATACCAGGAGAGAAGAAAATGATTCAAAGTGCTCTGGTTGTGGTAAAAGGTGTGTTGGAAAAGAAGTGTTGGCTCCAACTGTTGTATTGCAGAAGATATTTCCTTTGAAAAAGTATGACTATAGAGATATCCTGACTGAGGTGTTCCTTTTCAAGACATAATATGATGTGCTAACAATTGCTTGGTCATTGAGAAAAGAACAATTTTCCTGAAATAGGAACTTAGGTTTTTGAGGAAAAGAATTTTGTTTTGCCAAGCAAGAGACGGTGGAAAATTAACAGTTGTTTTGATTTATCAACAAACCTGAGGAAGACAGATAGTCACTTTGCAAGTTGAAAGAATATATTGAATGAAAAATACCTTTTGTGCTACGTTGAATGGAACTTTGTTTTTGCACAGAACTTTATCAAACATGAACTTTGCTCAAGGTTTCCTGCATTGATCTAGGGGAAGGGAGATCAGCCTTGGCCACAAGGAATGCTTCCTAAAGCTTCTGAGTTTGAATTGATATGTTATTTTGTGGAACTTTAGATAGCCAAGCAAACTCCTCACAGTGGGGTCAGGGAACCATAATGAGTGCATACAGTGAAATACACAATAATTCTACTTAGACAGATAAGTACAAAAATATTATTTCGAATGGATTGTGTCCTCCCACGTATTCCTCATCTTATGATAATTCGTTATCTCCAGCTTTGCTGCTTCGGAAAAAAGAAATTCGCACCAGAGGGCGCTGTGCTCGAGGTTGCAGGTCGACTGTCCCTCGATGGGCTCCGTACTCTGTCGACATCACTGATGGTATAAATAGCTCGAGCCGCGCCCGTTGCTTCAGTTCCGTTTTTCCGATCGCTTCGCTATTTTTGTGGAAAATGTCATCGTCTTCTACACTTTCAACACCCAAGACTGGGTTTAAGAAGTGCATCGACTGTGGATCGAAAATGTCGATTAAGGATCCTCACCGAGTTTGTCTCTGGTGCCTCGGTTCAAGTCATCGAACCGACGACTGTGGCTCCTGTCAGTCTATGACGGAGAAGGCGCTTCGTGAGAGGAGAGGTAAACTGTTGGTGGGGAGGGAAGCTTCTAAAGCTAAGGCTGTGCCCAAAAAACATAAAAAAATCGACTGATTCGTAGGAATCGGATCGCCATAGGCATTCCAAGAGATCTCGATCTCGTAGCAGATCGAGACACTCTTCGTCTTCCTCATCTAAAAAAGTGAAGAAGAGACATAGATCTCCCTCATCATCTTCCGAGTCATCGACTGAAGAAATTCGATGTCCGACAAAATCGGATTCCCCCAGAAAATGGGAGGAATTTCGAAAAAAGATGATGGAGGTATTCAAGAATGCGCCCCGACCCCCTCGAATAAACCTCAGAAGAGCCATACCCCTAAAGTCGCTCCATTGGACGACAAAGGGAAGTCGAAAACTACTATGGTTAATGCCAGTAGTGTCGAGCATACTCGAAAAATCGAGTCGACGCCAAGTCGTCGAGTGCTCTTCGAGAGTCGAGTACCTCTCCGGTGCCACATAAAAAACATAAGTCTGCGAAGACTTCCATGCTTCGTCGACGCCATCGACGTCGATCGCTCCGGCATCGAAGCCAAAAGAGTCTTCGACGCCTGTGTCGAAGTCCTCATCGAAGTCATCGAAGATTCCTTCGACAGCTTCGAAGGATTTTTCCATTCCTTCGACAAATATTGTGGAGGAAGAAAGGAGATTTACTCCATTACCCAGATCAGACTTTTTTAAGTCTATGTCCTCAATTTATGAGCAATCTGGCTCGGAGGAGGATGAAATCTCTCCTTTTGGAGTACAATATGGCACAAAACAAGTTCTGAGGAACTCATAGATCCAGAATCTAAATTGAGAAACCTGAGTGACACTCTACATTCTGCTAGTGGCATTGACACAGCACCAGAATTAGAGTTTGCCAGACCTGATCCTGCAGAACATGCAGACTCAGGGTACAGGAATCTTATGACCAGAGTAATTGAATATATGTGTTGGGGTAACACTTCACCCGTTTTCAAACAGGATGATATGACAAACATAATTGTCAGAGGTCCTCAAAAAGATCCAGTTCTCCCTTTCCATAGGGCTCTTCAGAGGACAGTGGAGAAGAACTGGGAGAATCCTGAAAGTATTGCTCCTGCAAACAGTAACTTTCCCAAGAAATACAGACCAGCTGGTTCTGATCCTGAATACTTAAACAGGCATCCGACTCCAGAAAGTCTAGTTATTCAGGCAGCATCTACATCTAAACAAACAGCATATCCCACTATCCCTCCGGATAGAGAGGATAAAAAAGTTGATGCTTGGGCCCGTAAAGTTTTCACTTCAGGTAGCATGGCCCTTAAATCAACAAATGTCACCTGTACCCTGGCCAGGTTCACCCATACCCTGTGGGACTGTATTTCGGCAGCGGCTGATCATATTCCGGAAGGCGAGGAAAGGGAAGGCTTCCTGAATATAGTCAAAGAGATGGAAAGGAGGCAATAGGGGAATGTCTCCAGTCTGGAGTGGATACTGCTGATAGTATCAGCAGATCCATGGCTGCAAGCACGGTTTTACGCAGATTTGCGTGGTTGAGGAAGTCGGGGTTTGCATCAGATGTGCAGGCCAGACTTCTCAACATACCCTTTGATGGCTCGAGGCTATTTGGCAGTAAAGCTGATGAAAGCCTAGAAAAACTGCAGACCTCGAAAGCGGCAGCTAAATCTCTTAGTGCCTCTATGCGCAGCCTCAGAAACCCTATTCCGGCTCATCTTCCGGGAGGGGTCGTTCTTTTCGATACTACTCCTCTTTTGGTAGAGGAAGAGGACAGGCTTTTCAAAGAGGCAAAAGAAATTTCCCTCATGGTGCAAGAGGAAGAGGTGCGAAACCAGCCTCAGGAACTGCATCTTTGCCCTCAGCGCTCCTGCAGCCACCTCCAAATCTCTCTGAGACCTTATTACACAAAACACCAGTGGGAGGCAGGATCTCTCAGCATCTGAAGGAATGGCGGGGCATTACCTCAGATGCTTGGGCACTGGAAACAGTAGCTCAAGGTTACTGTCTCCCCTTCCAAAAAAGGCCTAAGAATCATCCACCGGGAGCCAACTCCGTCAAAATTCCAGACCCGCTCCTGTTGCAGGAAATTTTAACCCTGCTAGAGAAAGGTGCTATAGAACAGTTACCTGTAGCGGAGAAGAACAGGAGTTGGTACTCCCCATACTTTCTCATCCCAAAAAAGGACAGAGGATTGAGACCCATCTTGGACTTAAGAAACTTGAACAAGTTCCTCAGGAAGGACAAGTTCAAGATGGTGACCCTTTCTCAGATCCTTCAGGCTCTACAACTCCAAGACTGGTTGGTATCATTGGACCTTCAGGATGCTTACTTTCATGTGCCAATCCATCCCAAGCACAGAAAGTACCTGAGGTTCGCGATTGGCAACTCTCATTATCAGTTTCGAGTTCTGCCATTCGGGTTGACCTCCGCCCGAGGGTTTTCACCAAACTGATGGCGGTGGTGGCAGCGAGTCTCAGGAGAGAGGGGATTCACGTCTACCCCTACCTGGACGATTGGTTGATCAGCGCACGTTCTCCCGAACAAGCTCAGGAACATCTTTCGGTCACCTGCCACTTCCTTCACAAATTGGGCTTCTCCCTCAATTTCAATAAGTCCCACATGATACCATCCCAAAAGCTCCAGTTTATCGGAGCAGTCTTGGATACTTCCTCGGGAAAAGCCTCGCCTCCCGAGGTGAGAGCTCTCCACATTCTGCAGATGGTAACAAAGTTCCAGAATGCCCAGCATCTACCGGCCTTCAATTTTCTGAGGTTGCTCGGCCTCATGGCGTCGTTGCATTTTCCTAGTGCCAGAGGCCAGATTGAGAATGAGATCCCTTCAATGGGCACTCAGAACTCAGTGGTCCCAATTCTTAGGGAATATGTCGGATCTTCTGCAAGTCCCGAGAGCTGTTGCTCAGGATCTTCTATGGTGGCTTTGCAACGACAATATCCTCAAAGGAGAATCTTTTTGGCAACCATGGCCGGAGATAAGAGTAGTAACGAACGCCTCACTCGCGGGGTGGGGAGCACACACCAACGATCTGACAATCAGCGGTCATTGGTCTCCATCGGAGTCCAAACTACACATCAACCTATTGGAGCTGAGGGCAATCACACTAGCGCTGAAGGCCTTTCTGCCCTCTGTACAGGGGAAAAATGTCCTGATAATGATGGACAACACAGTGGCCATGTATTACCTCAACAAGAGAGGAGGTGTAGGGTCGCTACCAATGTGCAAGGAGGCAATGCAGCTCTGGTTCTGGGCAATACGAGAAGGAATCTCTCTATCGGCAATTCACCTAGCCGGAGAGCAGAACACAGCGGCAGATGCTCTGAGCAGGCAGAGCACAGTCTCCCACGAGTGGGAGCTAGCTCAGGAGGTCCTTCTGGAGATCTTCGCCCTTTGGGGAACCCCTCAAGTGGATCTGTTCGCCACTGCGACCAACGGGAAGTGCGAACAGTACTGCTCAAGGGAATTTCCTCAAAGAGGAGCTCTGGGAGACGCATTCGTAGTGGAGTGGACGTTTCCACTGCTGTACGCGTTTCCCCCAGTCCCTGTGATTCCTCAAGTAATCAGGAGGTTGAGAAAGTTCAGGAAAACCTTGATCCTAATTGCCCCGAATTGGGCCAGGAGAACGTGGTACCCGGACCTTCTAGACATGTCCATCTGCCCTCCAATACGTCTTCCGCAAAGAGAGGATCTTCTCTCGCAAGAGGAAGGTCAAGTTCTTCATCCAGAGGTCAAGACACTCAACCTTCACGCATGGTTTCTGAGAGTTTGAGATACAAGGATTGGGATCTTCCGGATGACGTAATGGAGATCTTGTTTTCGGCCAGAAGGCCAGCAACAAAGTCTTTGTACCGATGTCTCTGGAACAAGTTCAGTAACTGGTGCAAGGATAAGGATGTGGACTCTTTTCAATGTGGCACCCCAATAGTGCTTTCTTTTCTATTACATCTAGCCAATCTGGGGCTCCAGATAGGAACAATTGAGGGATATCTTGCTGCGCTATCCATTTTTAAGCGCAACTCGGAAGAGGTTTCATACTTCAAAATACCATTAATCATTCAATTCCTAAAAGGGCTTACTAATGTATACCCTCCAGTACCTTTTCATGTCTCAACTTGGGATTTAAATCTAGTACTTAAATTTCTGACTTGTATACCTTTTGAGCCTCTACACTCCTGTTCATTGAGGCATCTAACATTAAAGACTGTTCTTCTTGTAGCCTTATCATCAGCCCGCAGGGTTAGTGAACTACAGGCTCTCTCATGCAAACCTCCATATACTACTTTTTATAAGGACAAGGTAGTTCTTAAAGTTAAACCTTCCTTTTTACCAAAAGTAGTTTCCGACTTCCATTTGTCACAAAAAATTGTTTTACCACCATTCTATCCTCCTCCTCATTTGGGCAAAGAAGAGGAGTGACTACATAGACTAGACCCCAAGAGGGCTCTTAGTTTCTACATTTCACGGATGTCAAGATTACGCCAAGATGACCAACTTTTTGTGGGTTATACCGGTCATAAACTGGGTTTATCAGTGACAAAACCGACCATATCCCGCTGGATCATTCTGGCCATAATTGAATGCTACAAATTGGCAGCAAAAGACCCACCAGATGGGCTTCGAGCTCATTCTACAAGGGGAATGGCTACTTCTGCGGCTCTAATGAGGGGAGTTCCTGCAGCAGACATTTGTTCAGCTGCAACTTGGAAATCAATGCATACTTTCATCAAGCATTACTGTTTAGATACTGCTTCCTCCAATGAGGGGTTATTTGCCAAGGCGGTACTTCACTCCGTCCATGAAAACAGTATTTAGTACTCCCACCTCCAAAATTGCCACTGCTATGGGAGTCTATCATAAGATGAGGAATACGTGGGAGGACACAATCCATTCGAAGAACAAGTTACTTACCAACTGTAACGTTCTTTCGACTGGATGTTCCTCCCATGTATTCCTCATCGACCCTCCCATCCTACCCCGCAGTACAGTTTATGTTTTCTTACACTTTCCTCTCACGAAGAGTGCATCAATCATGAGGCACGTCTGGGTGTTCCTCCTATAGTTCTTCGAAAAAACAGAACTGAAGCAACGGGCGCGGCTCAAGCTATTTATACCATCAGTGACGTTGACAGAGTACGGAGCCCGTCGAGGGACAGTCGGCGCCGCAACCTCGAGCACAGCGCCCTCTGCTGAGAAAATGTTTTTTCCGAAGCAGCGAAGCTGGAGATAACGAATTATCATAAGATGAGGAATACGTGGGAGGAACCTCCAGTCGAAAGAAAGTTACAGTTGGTAAGTAACTTGTTCATTTATTATAGGCCCAAAAACACACTAGAAAAATGATTGAATCTGTAATGATATCACACAACACTCAAAGTATAAAAAATATATAGTCAACTTTGGTGACAGAAATGTACACAATTCACTTAAACACCGGAAAGGAAGGTAACTAGTTATGCAAAAACCTGTTCACAGGAATAGATTCCCTAACTTTAGAAGCCCTAAATGTATAAGTCCAATCGTTAATTTGCCCTGGGCCCAAAAAGTCACAAAGTTCCTTTAGGAGGGGACAAAGTTAGGAAATGTTCATGTGGTGGTGACAAATGTTCCAGAACACTTCTCAAAGCTTTTACTGTTAAGTAAGGTACTTTTTCTATCTTTTAGAACCACTTTTAAACTAAATGCTTAACAAGAAAAGGAATGGAATAAATCAAAGTTCTTCATAAACTTTTAAAATGGAGGCGATAGGGGCAGCTGTAAGTATAGCGATTACTCACTGCCCTTACTCAAATTCTCCCGAGTGTCGTGGCAGGTCTACTCGGAGTCGCTGGAGGAAGGTTTCCCACCATTGGATCCAGAAGAAGATGCCCAGGAGCGGCTGGTGCAAGGAAGGTTCCAGTCGGTGCAGGAGCTGAGTGCAACTTGTTCTAAAGGAGAAAGGCAGCAGGCAGTAATGCAGGGCTCTTCAGGACTCTCTACCAGATGGTGGATAGCCGGTTCCAGCAACAGTTACTGCACATGGGCGACAGCAGGCGTCTCTCCAGTAGCGATTCAAAGACGGTCTTCCAGGACAGGAACCCTTGATGCGGGGAAACTGAAACTTGGCAGAAAGGTGACTTACAGGACTAGCTGGTGACCACTGAAGTTCCAGACGAAAATGCAGAAAGGCGACGCTTCTGACACAGTAGCCCAATTCATAGCTGTTCAGCCCACCAGGTGGTCCAGGGACGATTCCGAAGACTCAAAACTGCAGAACACTAGAAGACGTTGTGACTGGTTCGTCCCACCAGCCCAACGGCCGAAGCACAGACAAGAGCCTTCTGAGATCAGCTAGTCTGGCAGGGCTCCACCGGGCAACTGCAGGAAAGGTAACCAGGCATATTCAGAAGTCGTCCACGGCTACACAGGATACTTGAATGCATTTCTGATCCTCTGGAATGGTTGCAGGACTCCTCTTACATAACTTAAATTTAGGTGAGTGGTCAAACTCAGTCCTCCAATAGCAAGGATCTGCACTACTCACTCAAACAGCAGTGGTCCAATCAGGTACCACTGTGAGTTGCTTTCCTGCATACACAGTGGAGTCCCTGACACCAGTTTGTGGATTGGGACCAGAGAGTCCGAACCCACTTCCTGGTGCCACACGAAAATGGTATGAACTAGCCAGTGAAAGCAGCAGCCTTCCTGGGCAAATGCATGACCATATTAGGGATTTCCTGATCTAAGAAGGCCAAGAATAAAATGGCCAAAGAACAAGCAAAAATTCTTGTGGCACTGCCATGACAGGACACTAGCCACTGTTAGTAGCCAAACGCAGAAAGCACAAATAAGCATACTTAAACTATAGCAAAAATTATTAAAAATGTATCTGATGGCACCAGCTTGTCTTTAGGGACATTTTAAAAGTAATAAAAAATCCCATAGTTAAAAGGCTAGGGTGATACAAAAGTAACCCCAATGCAATGCATTGAAACATACTGTGTGCAATGTTAAAAAAGCTACCAAAAAGGTAAAAAGACACATGGGAAACAGTTTCCAAGTATTGACAGTCAGAAGGACATTACAAAATGAGCAAAAAGGCCAGGGAATGTCAGCTTCAATTATCTGTAAAAAGTCAGGACAGGTCAAAAACAAAGGCAAAATGTTTGGGAATCCATAGAATATGCAGGGAAAGTTGCCTAAAAGAGAAATATTTCCTAATACTCCCACTCTCCCAGACTAGGGACAGTGGTATCTAATCCACCGCTGGATGGGTTTCTTGTTCCATTCGGTTATACATTTTGGACAGAATCTACGTTAAAAGAACGCATTCGGAAAAGCTTGAGTTACTCTTTTTCCACAGTAGATCACCTGAGCTCTCTGTCCTTAAGCTGGTGACTGAGGGAACATATATGATGTTCCCTGCCTTTGTCATCTAACTGTGAAAGGACCAGCACCTATCCCAGTGTCAGAGGCATCGGTCTGCACAACGGAAGGTCTCTGGTAGTCAGGTGCCCTGAGAACAGGGGCATGAGAAATGGAATCCTTCAGGCCTTGGAGGGCCTTCTCACACTCCTCAGACCAAGACACATTTTTAGGTTTCTTTGGAGTAGTGAGGGAGGTCAGAGGGACAGCTATGGTGCCATAGTCTGCCATAAAGTTTCTATAATACCCAGCCAGGCATACAAAAGCTCTCACCTGGATTTGGGTGGGGGGGCTCCCCAGTCTTGTACAGCCTGCACTTTGCTAGGAATAGGCTGGATACCGCCCCCACCAACCTCATTCCCAAGGTAGACCAATGAACCCTGACCAATCTGGCACTTGGTAGCCTATATTGTCAGGTAGGCCCTCTGAATGGCCTATAACACAATCTACAGGTGTCTAACATGTTCCTCAAGACTATTATATCATCCAGATATGGAAAACAGAATTCATCCAACCCATTCAGAACACGGTTGACCAACCTTTGGAATGTGGCAGGTGCATTCCTCAACCTAAAAGGCATTACCCTGAACTGATAAAGTCCTTCAGGTGTTGAAAATGCAGTCTTCTTCTTGCCAGTACCCTGCGAGATCAAAAGTGCAAAGAAACTTGGCAGCACCTAGCTTGTCAACCAACTCATCAGTTTGTGGAAAGGGATGAGCATCTGTCTTGGTGACAGCATTCTGTGATGAATCTGATGGTGTCAGCACTGCTTTCCCGCTGGTGACCTGTCCCCATTTGGCCAGGGGACAGCAGCCACTACCTGATCCTCACCCTGGGGGCGGCTATATGAGGGAGGATCACATAGGGGGAGACAACCTTTGGGAGAGTAGCAAAGCACCATCAGACACGGCATGGTATTCCCCTTCGTGTCTCTTGTAGATACTCCATCCACACCCGATGCCTTAATGGCATATTGCTACACCTCCCCTCATCCATCTACGAAGAATACTGAAGACCTATCACAAGATCTGTATGCAAGTCTCATGAAAACAATTTTCAGGCTCTACCTGCAAGTCATTCAGAGCTGACTTGCCCTTAAAGAAAACTTACCCAGACTTTGTATGTAAAGCACCAAGAATGGACTACAATCCTCATAACCACAAGGATACTGGGACGAGGAAGATGAGCCAAGTAATGCAGAGCAGAAAAAGACCAAAAGTACAAGCTGCGCTCTAGTTGTTGTGAGTACATACCTGTGGCTGGGAGATTTAAACAGCAGCCACAGCTGACTGGGGTGTGCTGCTAGAGAGAGAGGGCTGCTTCTCTCGGTACGAACCAAGAGACTGTGAGCCTTGACAGAGTGTTCTGGAGCCGACAGGCTTGAGAGCCAAAGAAAGGGTAACTGATCTCTGGAAGAAACACGGTATGGGAATGCCAGGAGCCAGCTGAGGGCTCCTGGGCATTCTCAGATGTTTTTAAGCAGCCATCGCCTTAGCGAAGACTGAAGATACGGAGCAGAAGAGCCCAGCAGAAGCTGCGAGGGGCGGAGAAGCCAAGAAGCGGATCCAGCAACAGAGACGGAGACGCTGAACAACCACTACCGGCTTCCCGTGAGAGAAGTAGTATATGCCAGCCAGAGCTGGTGAATACACTCAGGGGACACAGGGACACTGGGGCGTATTGGCTGCAATGCCAACATTGAATAAGTATTAATGAAGCATATGAGAGAGAAAGTCCTGCCAGGATAATATACCAGGCCAATATAATAAAATAAAAAGCAAAGACAAAAGACTAACACGTTTGGAGAGGTGTGCAGAGCCCATATGGAAAGTTCCTCGGCAGGGAAGCATACCAGGACAAGTAAAGGTGTAAGAAAGATACATATATATAAAATCCCTAGCAGGAGAGTATGCCAGGCAGTTGCAAGTGTGTTTAAGAAAGCCCTGGCAGGAGAGTATATCAGGCAGTTGCAAATGTGTGCATAAAAGAAAGTCTTGGTAGGGAAGGACACCAGGCAAGGACAAGCTGGACACTGTGTAGGAAATACCTGATCTAAAGAGGTCCTGAGAAAGACATATCAGGACTACCAAAAAGGCTGTGTTGATCACAAGAAGAGGAGTGAAAACTGGCAGGAGAGTCCACCAGGTATCCTGACAAGATAAAGACAAATGGCCTCATCATAAATTGGGTGAAGCGGTAAAAGTGTGGCGGTAACGCTCTTACAGCGTTAACTCCTGATGACCCCCCGCCCCACGTAACTGATATTTTTGAATAAACAACCAAGGAAAGAGAAATCCAGGGGAAGGGAAACACCCACTGAAACAAGGATTTCTATCCTTCTGGAACCTGTGTTTCGGAGTTAAACATTTTATTTTTTGGTCATTTATAAACCACTCAAGGCCAAATACATTACCCTCTTCACCTAAGAGTATATTGTGTTAGAATGTAAGAGCCAGAATAGTACTTTGGACACAGGACGGTTCTGCTTTGGACATTCTGACGTCGACAGACCCTTAGTTTTGGTTTTAGGTAGGGAAAGACCTCCTAGAGCAGGGACATGGAGGAATTTCCCCACCCCCTTTTATTTTAATAAATGTCTTTGAACAAAACCATGTATCCCTTTTGTCCGAGTCTCATTCCTGGCTACTCACAATTCAGAGATCTATAGTCCATGTAGAATCTCAAATCAGAGGGACCTGCTTTTGATACCAGAAGCACAGGACTGGATCAAGGACCGCTAGAGGGCTCCATCACCTCCAGATCCAACATTTGTTGACCTGAAACTTAATGTGGGTTCTCACCTTGTCTGGCATTCTACTTTTGGTAGAGACACTGTCTCCAGCAGCTATGTCATGTATGCACAAAGGTGTTAAACCTGGAATGAGTGAGAACAGAGGGGAAAACTGCCAACGTAAAGTCTTCACCTCACCTTATTGATGAGGAGTCAGTTGAGGGGACAATTTGACACCCTCAATGGAGCCATCAGAAGGGCTACCTTGGAACAGGTCAGGAAGAGCTTCAGATTCCTCTCGCCCCTATCTGTAGCCAGAAGCAGGGCTCCAATTTCAACCCTATGGATGAAAGCCTTCAGTCTATTTACACGAAACACTCTTAGAGCCTGGTCAGGTCCACCAAGGTCCATTAAATAGTTTACCTCACCTAGTCTCTCAACATTTAGGTAAGGACCTGACCATTTATCCTGTAATGCTCTAGACTGTATAGGGTTCATAATCAGGATTTTTTGGCATGGGGTAAAATGAACAAGTGAAGCCTTCTTGTCATGCCAATGTTTTACCAACGCTTGAACAACTTATAATTGGCCTGACCCATCAGTAAGGCCATACTCTTCCTCAAGCCCAACACAGTGTCCACTACATTGTTAGTGACAGGAGTAGGCATCTTGCATCTTTCCTTGACTATGGCAAAGAGTACCCTGATAGGATGACCAAGCAAGAGTTCAAAGGAGCTGAAACCACCCACTTCCTGGGGTACTTCTCTGTAGGCAACCAGCAAGCATGGCATCAGGAGATCCCACTTTCTCCTTGGGGCTCCTCCAGAGCTCCAATCATGCTTTTGAGAGTTCTATCAAACCTCTCAACTAGGCTATTGGTTTGTGTATGATAAGCTGATGAAAACCTATGGGACACCCAACATGCCTGGCCTATATATACTTAGACATACATACTCAGACAAAACTTCTTTAGGGAAGCCAACCCTAGTAAAGATGCCCAGTAATACTCTAGAAACTGACTTGGCAGTCACTGTCTTCAGTGGGATGGTGTCAGGATACCTTGTGCATGATCAACTACCACAAGGATAAACCTGCTGCCAGGGACTATAGGGGGGTCAAGGGGACCAACATAGTCAAACTCTCTCCTCTCTACCCTCTCAAATGGTATACCCACTTATCAGATATTGCGTCTTGCTGATGCTGTGTACCTGTTCTTCCTGGCGTTTGTTGCAAAGATGAAGCCAGGGTTCGGAAGGATGAGCACAGATGAAAAATGCAGAGAGGGAAGCCAACCCAAGACTTCCCAGGATGACAACAGGGAAGACCTGAATCTGCACCCCAGTCCACGGGACAGATATTCCCCTATTTCTGTGACGCAGGAACAGTGCACACACTGACGGAAGGCCAAACAGGATCACAGATGTCCACAATGTTGTATTGTTATTTGGGATGTTGAAAGATACCGCAGGCACAGAAACTGGCCTCTCCACAACAGATGGTAACATTGATAGGGACGAAACACAGAGCGTGAGGAAGGCCAGACTAACAAGGCACAGGAAGTGAAGAAGAAAGAGAGAGGCCTGGGCAGGTGCCAAGCTGGCGAAGGAGAAAACAAGGAGTCAGAGCAAGAGGCAGGAAGAAGAAAAAGCAATTATACCCATTATTTGTGACTAGGGTGCTAAGAACGTAGCGCGATGTTGCAATTCCATGTGGATTCAGTGTAGTTAATTATGGATGGGATATGTAACTTTATTGTTACCTTATGTTTAAAGTGGATACATATTAGACTTGCACGTGTGCAGAAAGATGAAATGCTGAAACTGCAAAATTAAATATGAACGCAATTCACACACAGGGGTGCTACGAAGTACATAGAAACTGAGGGACACAGAGGTTTTTAATGCGCATGCGAAGAAGGAGCATGTCTTGAAAAATCTACAGTAAAGGAGAAATCATATTTATTAGACATGCACACTGAGGAACATACAAAGGGAGTTTTATATAAATCTGCATGTAGTCAAGTTTTTATGAATTCCTTCGGACTTTGCAGCTATCAGTTTGTGTGATGAATTTCAGGTGACTGGGAAATTCTGCTTTTATGGCTTAGTAGTTCCGCAGGGAACAGATGCAATCTCCCAGAGTGTATTGAAGTCTTGCATAGGGACCCAGTCATTTGCTTTGGCCTGCAATAAATATGGGGTGAAGTGGGGCCCAGGGCCATGGTGTCCGACACTCAATTGTTTTCACACGGTGGAACTAGAGGCCATGCGTTTGAAGTGGTAGTCATATAAATTGCAATATTTTAATGGAGCCAGATAAAGCTGGAGCAGATGGGATAGCCATCGCTAGTTCAAAGAGAACCTGTTTGCTCAGCTTTACCTCAGGCTGTTCAGAGTATCCATGCAAACCATGTGCAATCACAATTAAGGTTAACGGGCTCAGGCCAGACGATACTAGTAATGAATCATTTTTGAAGGTGAATGGTTTATTATGTCATGATGTCACACAACCTACCACGGGTGAATCCCAAGAAAGGTTGTGCTATGAAGATCATCTGAAGATGGTAGTTAAGATAATGGCTACTAATGAGAATGTGGGAATTGGGAAGAGATGGGATTTCTTTGAAGAGCAAGGCATAAATTAGTTTTCCAAAATTGATTAGCAGATGTTGCTAAATAAAACAATTTTTTATAGCAATCCAACATATATGATTACCAAATTTGTGTTACCTCAATGTCAATCAGAGCCGATGAAAGGCATCTGCCTCTGTGCGGCAGCAGCAGAGGACCTAAGGACCTTGCAGCATTGCTTCGACACAAGAGCTATGAGGGGATGCCATTTTCAGATATATTACTGGATATTTTACCATGGCAAGAGCTTCCAATTAGGGCCTAGCAAATAATTAACACTGTACGATTGACAGAGCATTTAAATGGGAAGCTCCTCATTAGTGATGGTTCATATAGTAACCATTATTTCTTACTAGTGTTCAATTCAATCTTCCTTCACATATTATATAATAGCAAGCAGCATGACTGCCAATCAACGAGTATAAAACAGTGACCTTATGATACTTAAGTTGTGTGTTTAAATCTTGAAAGTACATTGCCAAGTACATTTCCAAAACTCAAATTATGTTTTTTAGCCTCACATTACTTTGCATTCTGGTTCTTGTGCTTTTCCATTCAAGACCACAAAAAAGAAAACTATGCCCATAATCTGTGTTAAACATATTTCTCTATGGATTTATACATTTTTTAGTTGAGCCTATTAGTATTCTGTGTACGGTTTAAGTCATCTCTACCAAACAGAGCATTCTTGAAAACAAAACACGTATTTCTACCATTTAGAGCTGCAAAGATATGTGGTTTAAAGCCTATGTTGCATACTGGTCTCAAATCCTGGCTTCACAAATTAACTGAAGTGTGTGATCATGGGCAAACCATTGTATTTTACTCTTGTGTTGTTTACCAAAATGAAGAGTCCCTAGAAGCCATTCAGTTGACATGTGTACACTATACAAAAAAATACTCTCTCACTCATGGCACCGCTTTACATATATGTTCATAACAACGCAAATTGATACACCACACATCACAAAGTTATTTTTGTCACTTGGCTTACTTAAAGTAAATTCTTATGAACTAACTTTGTTGAGTATCAAAGACTAGCATGCCATTTTCTGTGATCACTTCAAGCGATGTCAATACGCATGCAAGTTAGTGGAGCCTTTTTGTCTGTTGCAGTCACACAAATCATAAACCTGGCCCTGCTTTTAATGGCAAGTAAAATTCACATTTGTATGGAAGGGTAGTTGCCCCCATGCAAATGGTCTATATACGCTCCTATATATGGCATGTGCATATATTAAAGCTGACTAACCTATGCTGTGCACATTTGATCTGGCTATAAAATCTGGCATTAGCAGGGTTTACCATATTCTCCAATGTGGGTGCTTTTAACAACTTTAAAAGGTGCAGAAATGGTAACATGCACCATCACTTCAGCCGCACATACATGCACACAACAATCTTTCCTATGAACAAGCAATTCAGACTTTCAGATGCACATGTCAGGCTGAGGTCCATGTGCACACCCAGCCTTTCACATGCACTATAACATATCATACACACACAAACTATAGCCTTTCACATGCACGCACATATTTTCACATGTGCACCCTCATCCTTTCACATGCACACACAACAGCCAAGACCAAAGAGCGGAAAGTTAATTAAGGAAGCTTAATCGTTGAGACTTGGGTTAGTTTGGCTCAATAGAGTCACCTAGCTGCTCTCAGGACGATTGTACAATAAACTTGCTATACGTACAAAACGTGCACTCATTCCTCAGGTGGTGGGCCCGCTCTGGGTTAAGGTGACTGGGTCCTGCCCCCACAAATTTGGCAACCACAAAGGGACCCCAGGCTTTCTGAGACATTGGGGGTCTCCTGTTCACCCAAATTGGCTACAGCACCTCACTGTGGGGACCAGTTTTACGTGCATGGTAAAAAAGAGAGGTTTTTGGGTGCCATATTGGTTAAAGGCCCGCCTGTTCCCCAGAGACGTGGTACCGTGGCCCAGCTGTGCAGTATAGCTTGACGGAGCACCACATCAGACCGCTTCGGGACCATGCGAGTGCACTTTTGGGGGGTAAGGCTTGAGGGGAAATAGGGGTTTCTGTGATTTAAGGGGTTTGGTAAAGGTAGACTAGGAGTATGTGTGTGAAGTTAGTTGAGGTTATGGGGATTGAAAGGGCGAGTGCATTCAAAGGAGTGAGTAAACTGTTTACGGTGTACGTCCTTTGTATATATTTTGTACCTAGTTTGTTATTTTAGCAGTCTAAGGTGCTATCCTAACCAGCACGGCCATTGTCAGGTTTGGGTTAGAGAAGCAGTTAAATATCTTAATCGCTCTGCAGGATGTATGTACAAGGCGGGATGGCAAATAGTATCAACATTTCAGAGACAGTGCCAACAAAGGAGGGTGCAGGAATTCTTTCTGCACCTCCCCTATATGGGTGCTATACTTTATTTCCCACAGAGGGGTACACAAACCCTGAGTTTGTACCTCCATTTTCCCCAGCAGCCACTCCAGTGGTTGCGAGACGGACACAGGTGATGCCTCCATCAGCTGCAATGCCCATGAAGTGGGATAGGAAGGAAAGTGGAAGGGTAACTCATTCAATGGTTAGGGCTACAGGAAGACTTAGAATGGAGAGCGGAAATGGAATAACATCCCCGACCGCTAGGTTAGCAAATAAAGGGTGGAAGACCGAGAGAGTGTGAAGCCAGCGGCTAAAAAAGTGGATGAAGGATCAAGAATGAGGGAGGAGGATGTTAAGTCCTTTCCAGCTAGGATAGAGGATAGTGTGCGGAGAGCGGTAGAGACACAAGAGTGGGAAAACATGAAAGAAGCGTTGAGGCTAGCGGAGGAAGAGGTAGTGCTGCTACGGTGGCAAAGAGATGTAGAGCGATAAGAAGGGAGAAGCCAGGTAAGTTATGTAGAAGAAGAAAAGTGGAGGCAGGGGCAGGTTCTTGGTAGGTTGGTTAAATCGGTTATCAAAGCAGTGGAGGTGGATATGGAGAACAGGGATACTGCCACAGGTACAGGGTTTGAGCAGAGAGGAGTGGAGGGGAGATGGCACCCTCTAGTGTGAAGGGAAAATGCGTTTTTGCAGGTGCATTGGCATTCTGAGCTCACCATATTACATATTAGGTCCTTGGCTGCATTAATAGCTAAGACTAATAGCTTATTCGAAGTGTGTACTACATGCTGAAACAGAACCTTATAGATGGCTTAGTAATGCTTTAGTAGAGCCTACATACCAAGCATACTGAGCTACATTGAACGTGCAGGCCTCAAAAGGGTGGAAGGTTACATTATGCACAAGTGCATAGCTTGCAAAGGCAGGGCAGAGGCCCAGGTTTAGTAGCTAATAGAGGCATGTATTTAAGTGCTTAAAGCATTATAGCGCCTGTCTTGTAGTATTATGACATTAGCTAGCAGAGTGCAGGCCCAGTAAACCTTGCTCACTAGGGGTTAATTGCAATGCATATTGCTTCAGCTTCCCCTGGAATATTCTCTTTTCGCAACCATGGCTCTGCCAGCCTCCATAAACAGGCTCTCTTTCACATGAGAAGGAACGGTACGACCTTGCACGCACTGATAAGAGACATACCAGAATTTGCAGATGGGCTCCGAGCTTGGGAGGAGGGAGCACTTTGGAAATTTACCTAGCTAGGTTTTTTCCATCGTAAATATGTTTTGCACTGAGAAAGGTCTAGAATATTGCATCACGCTGATTGACAGCACAAGAGTACAAACTTGCATGCACACAGGGGGGATTCTTCCGTGGACTGGCATCAAGCAAGTGCCCGGGGCTTGATGTGCCTCTGCGGCTCATTGTCACACTCTCACTTAAGAACTGACTGAAGGATATGTGGGGAGGCACCTGGTGATGAGTAGCAGTTCGCTTAAGATGGGCATGGGTCCTCAGCGTTAATATACAAGGAACTTGAAACTGTGTTCTAATTATTTATGATTTTCTTAACTTGCATTTTATTCCCATTTGCTGCTAAAATTACTGTCTTTTCATTTTGTGTTTCTGTCAAATAAATGCTAAGTTTTATACTGAAAGTGTCATCTCTCCAGTTGTGAGTTCATGGCTATAGCGCAGAGTCGGACCTGTTTGTGGGGCGTGCAGGGTGTTTTATAATGAGTGGGCTGGCCCCAAAATTGTGCTTACACCCCTTCACAAGACACACCCTATGGCAGTGTTGATTATGCTTCTGTGCCTGTAGAAGCATCAGGGTAGGTGACAACATGAATAGAGGATGAAGAGGAATGGGAATCGGATGTCAAGCAGGGAGAGCAGGCTGTAGCCGCCCTACCTCCCGCTCCAACAGCAGTGACAGAGAATACACCATGGGGTCATATGATGCACCAGGGTAATCGCATGATCGTAGCAAGTAGCAAGGAAGAAATAGCGGAGTCTGGCAGAGTCTGAGGAGTGACCAGTAACTCTTTGCTTTCTATTGCTGTGGGAGTGACTTTGCTTATAATCTGCCTCTCCCCGCGGAGCGGGCGCAGAGTCTGGCAGAGTCTGAGGAGTGACCAGTAACTCTTTGCTTTCTATTGCTGTGGGAGTGACTTTGCTTATAATCTGCCTCTCCCCGCGGAGCGGGCGCGGAGTCTGGCAGAGTCTGAGGAGTGACCAGTAACTCTTTGCTTTCTATTGCTGTGGGAGTGACTTTGCTTATAATCTGCCTCTCCCCGCGGAGCGGGCGCGGATTCTGGCAGAGTCTGAGGAGTGACCAGTAACTCTTTGCTTTCTATTGCTGTGGGAGTGACTTTGCTTATAATCTGCCTCTCCCCGCGGAGCGGGCGCGGAGTCTGGCAGAGTCTCAGGAGTCCGAGGAAGTCCGTGGAAACCGGGACTCTCCTCTGGACTCCCCTGGCTTCCTGCACACTGTGTTCACTTCTGCTTCAGTCGCAGCTATAATGCGAACCAACGCTTACACGGCTCTGGTGAAAGGGAAGACTGCGAGTGACGCTATAAAGACTCGGGCCCAAAGGAAGCGTGTGCGCGAGCCAGCGTGCCTTGACTCCGAACACTCATGGACTTCGGCAGAGTCTCCGGTGGCACTTTATACACCTACCCTTGCTGGCGCGGCTGACCCCGACGGTGTGCAATTTAAGAACGAAGGTGAGCGTCTGATGCAGCTAACATCGACACATACACACAACGACAACGATGGAGAAACAGTAAGTGTTTGTGTGGCTGCCACTTCACGTGCGGACCCGGACTCTCCTTCTCATTCCCGGCTAATGGGAGGAGCGGCAGAGGGGTTGGGGGCTGAGAGAGTGGCCGGGGCAACTGCTTTACAGCCTACTATTGACATCGTTATTGCCCAACCCAGTCCATTCAAAACGGCCACTCCCCATGCTTTTTCACCCCACTCCCCGTGTCCAAGTAAACGTGACGGGCCACCTGATAAGTGTGCTAGTGCCCATGAAACACAAGCTATTCCGATGGACATGCCTAATTCGGCCCTAACATTTGGCCCTTCTGAATTCCCAGCTAGTACTTCACCATATGACAGTAGCCCAATGCGAAATGATCTCGCTGTCATGCAAACGCCTCTTTGTCAACTCAATAGTGTGATGTCCGGTGTCCAGGTGCTCCAAATGAGCCCTGGTGATTGTGATGCAGTAGGTGTCTTAACACAGAAAGAACCAATTAATGTTTCTCCACGCCCACGATTCTACAGTGCACATGAGAAGTTGCTACCTTCCCCGGCGTCGCCACTAAATACGCTGCACGAAGGTAGTTCTCCTGACACAGCGTTCACATTTAATGAAGTGATTAAACCGGTTCAAAACCCGGATTTACAATCCTTTACCCGTGATTCCCTTACAAATGTTGAGGGAGAGATGATGCCGACTCTGCATGAAAAAGACCCAATCAACCGCAGAAATTCCTTAGAAGTTGTTAACAAGCTCTTGATGGACCTTAAGCATTTGAATAAAAGCAGATCAAATATCTCGGCCACAAAAAACTTCTCGCCGGGTAATATAGCCCCAACGAGAGCGCCCACTAACTCTGTGGCTGGTGTGCCCTTATCGGAGTCGTTGGCCAAAAGCCCCCCGCTGAGCCTTCCTATGACCAACCTGATTGAAAGTAGAAGCGGACGCTCGAGTCTTTCACCTGGCATTTCATGTTCACAGAAGAAATCTGCAACGAACAATCTGAACGAAAGTAGAAGTGGACGCTCGAGTCTCTCACTGAGCATTCTATGCTCACAAAAGAAATCTGCTTTTGCGAAAGGGGCTGACCCCATCATATCGCAAAATGGTGCATCGTTTAACTCCCATCAACGTATGCATGGACCCTCAAGCGTGAGTTCCCAATCTGACGATAAGTCAGATTCATCTTCATCGGACTCATCTATAATGGAGCGCCCCTTTCCCAAGATTAGACGCCTTCCAGTGGGCAAAAGGCGATCTAAAGGCCATACTATGGACAGCATTGGCAACGCATGCCATACATCAAGTATGCAAGAGCTTCAAACTCTCATTATGTCATCAACCACAATTGCTTTGGCTCCTTTTTTAAAAATGTATGAACACATAAATGACACCATGAAAGATTTAACAGCTTCAATTAGTGGTTTAAATGCGAAGATTGCTAATCTGGAGAACTCTCAAATGACTCTAATGAATACATCCTTACATACCAACAAACAGGTGGAAATGGCACTTGTTGCTCTAATAGACAGTAACAAAAATGCACTCTTAGACAGAAAATTACTGGCTGAAGTGGCTAAACAGGCATTACACCTCTTTCAACAAAAAGCCGACAATCCTGGCTACATTGAGGCTCCTGAAGACAGAAATTCACAGACCTCTTGAACTCCAAATAACCATGTAGCATGTTTACCTCCTCGGATACCAATATCCATGTGCGCCCAGATTGCAGAAGCCACTGCTCTTGAGCGCGAGAGAAGTGCAGACAAGGTAGCTTGTACTGAAAAGGTGACACCCGAAGATGGTCAGGAACAATCCATGTTGATACTCAATCCATGTGCTACAGGCCCGCAAACGGTCGAGCCTGCCTCCGCCGTCACTGATCTGACTACACTTGTGCTGACCAACTTTCAGGCTATCTGCCTGGAAACTCAAGATGCAGAGAATTTGGCTCTTCATGATACTCAAGTGGCTGCCTCTTCAAACCTAAATCTTGGTCCTGTTTCTGTTAAAGAGGTGCCGGTCGATACACCAAAATCTGGAAATGATGCTGCTGTTGCAGTCTTCGACATATTTAAACACCCTAGAAGAGGGCCCTTCATTGGTCTGAAAACCGGAAATCACAGAGGCAACGAATACAAAAAATCAAAAAACATGCCAATGAAAAAAAAGAACCGAGGTAATGATTCCAGGAAATTCTTGCGTAATTTAAAAACTCTGAATGTAATTGTCAACAAAACAACTCCAAAAGAGAAAAAAGATGTGTGTGCACCTCAGCCAAATGCTATTGCCACTGAGTTAGACCCGGCCACTGAGCCTATAATTGATTTATGTAGCATATCGGAGGAGCTGTTAAACATGTCGGTACATGACGACGAAGTAGCCGACATAGTGGATGGGACTGCGGAGCACAATTTGTTGTCAGTTACCCCCCTGGACGTATCCAGGCAGAGTGATAACACCGCTGTTCTCTCGAATGTAGTCTGCCCTCCAATAATTAACCGGCCCGACACTGGATTAAATTTGGCTGACAGTAATTCTTCTAGAATCATATCTATATGTGAAGCAACTGGGCCAATCATCACTTCCATAGATGATATGAACTTTTGTTCTAAATCCTTCATGACGCTCGAGGAGAAACGCCGTAAGACCTGCAGCCAGTTTAATAAGGGCCCTTCTAAAACGAAAGATCCAGAAACTCAAGCTTCTTTAATCCCCTGTACTAATCGGCAACTACCCAAAGCCTTTAAGACTGATCCTTCAGGTTCTAAATTACAGGACCTGACTCAGACTAAACCACTGTATTCTAAGGACTTGGGAGTGCCGCAAGGAAATCCCACATTGAAAAAGCACATAACAAACGAACATCCTAAGAGTAAACATTGGAAGAGTGAGTCTTCTTACCATCAGGTACTCTTAGAACGGATTGATTCGGATGATGATTTGATACTGAATCGCCACAATGTTTTGTGGCTATGTCACCTGATCCCAAGCCTTCGGGCAATTGAATCAGGTGACCTGAAAATTGTAGAATTCCTCGAGGAAACCAAAAATGATGCAGTCATTTTACATGTTCAGTCAAAAATCATAGCTGACACTTTGCTCCAAGCCGGACCAGTGTTAATGTCGTTAGGGTTTGATATCTCACTAGCTTCAACAAGGGCCTCAACAGAGACCTTGAATGAAGCCGCGATCCAGATGGAAGCTGGTAGAGATGACAAAATTCCTCCAACGTGCTCAAGTGAGCGGGTTACTGCGGCTTTCCATTCAAGACCCGTCTCCCCGGTACAGAAGCCTTGGAAGCCTACGAATGAGTTACCTAGCCAAAACAACATCAAGATTACAATCCAAGGAGTCAGCCAAACACACCGAATCGAAGACCGGCCAGTGTCTGACATATCATCTATGACGCAAGGGAATGACTGGGCCTGGGTTGCTGAAACCCTAAACAATACCATGTCTTGTTAACGCCAGGCCCCCAAGAACTATAACAACAAAAAAACCCTCACCTTGGGCTCCTGGAACACAAGAGGCTTCAGTCACCTGTTCAACACCACCTGGGCCGATGACTTGGATATTATCTGCCTACAGGAGACATGGCTCTGTGAAAAACCCATTTTGGAGGGATTTGAAATTGCCCATACACCGGCGCTCAAACAGACTAGGGGGAGACCGATGGCAGGTCTCCCTGTAGCTGCCAGGATCAACTCAGGTCTTCGGATTCTGAATTCAATGAACATCTCTCCATATATACAGGTGACTACGGTCGGGGTGGGAAGTACACCCGCTGGAGCTACAACTAACATCTGTATTTTTAATCTTTACTGGAATCATGCAGTGAGTGGAACCATAAACTTCATAGATGAAGTTACGAAGTCCTTGGACGAGTATATGGAGGCTGGCCCCCCATATGAGTTGATAGTCTGTGGAGACCTTAATATTGACTGCTTTGATCATTCGAATGAATCAGGTTACAAGAAGACTGCAAATAACTTAGAATTTCTTCCGGTAACCCAATGGTGTCTGGAAATGAAGACACGTGACCTGATGATGCTGAATGGTCAAACGTTGGGCGATATTCCAGCTGCTCCTACTTGGCGTCGAGGCGATCTTAACTCAACCTTGGACTACATCTTTGTATCCAGTAGGATCCATATGAGAACGACTAGTCTGTCTGTCCAAACAATGCAGCACAGTGACCATGACATGGTGGTCTTGACATTCATGGAAACAGTTGAAAATCCTCGAGATCTTTGGGCCTTTCCTATCAGAACAGGAACTGGTAGGATTCGCTTAAATCTAGATTGTACTGAGACAAGCAACATCCTGAGGGGCTTCCAGACCTCTGACTTCACGGAATATGATTATCTTTTAACTCAATACCGTGAAAACAGGACCCACATGGGCAACAGTCTGTTCTCATCGAAGCACAAATTTGATCTTGAGGTGCAAAAACGGAAACGCCTCTTACGCTGGCAGATAAGATCGGCCCGCAAACAAACACCCATCGTTGCCAACGGAATTGTCAAAAAATTTAAACAACGCTATAAGAACTGGCTTAAGTCCCACAAAGGTATCATGTTGCAGAATGATGCAGAGCTGATGTTATCAAAAATGAAGAGCTCAAATGCCGCTGAATATTGGAGACTGATAAATGACAATCTTGCTCCTCAACATGCTCTCCAGGCTAACTTGGTCTCTGAGGCCGAGTGGGTATCCTTCTATGCAAACCTCTACTGCAATAACAATGAGGTTGTTGCTTGGAGGCCACCTGCACTGTCACATTGGGACTTGGTTTTCGACCATGAGGATATACTGAGAGTCATTAAGAACTTGCACAACTCAAGAGCCCCTGGCCCTGATGGCCTAACGAACTTTACGCTCAAGCTCCAACATGAAATATGGACCACCTTCTGCGAGCTGTTGTTCAAAAGGATTGTCAATAACTGTAAGACTCCCATGTCCTGGAAATCGGCAGTGATTATACCCATTTTCAAAAAAGGCGACCGCCACAATCCAAAGAATTATAGACCAATTGCTCTACTTGATGTATTGGGCAAAGTCCATGCTACTCTCCTTCAACAAAAACTGACGGAATGGTTAACAAATACCAACCAGATGGACCCTAGACAAACTGGGTTCGTCAAAGGTTTGGGCTGCGGTATCAACCTCTTAATACTAAACCTATTGAAAATGGAAGCCTTACGATCTAATTCCAAGATTTATCTCGCCCTCGTGGACCTGTCCCAGGCATTTGACACCATTAACAGAGAACTGCTTTGGTCTAAACTGATCAAATGCAATTGCCCTGCAAGTCTGTTAGCCGCTATTTATGAACTCCACACGGACACGACCATCAAAGTTCGACTAGATCAAAAGGGCAACCTTTCTTCACCAATTGACACCTTTCGAGGTGTCAAGCAAGGATGCCCGCTTGCGGCAATCCTATTTAACTTGTTCATATCCGACATCAAGAATGCATTCTGTGGTCTCCGCACTTTCCCGCCAAAACTCCATGGATCCCATGTGGACTATTTAGTCTATGCAGATGACATCATTCTGATACACTCAACTCCTATAGGTCTACAGCGGAAACTGAATGCCGTGGAAAAATATCTAACAGAGAACGGGCTGGTTATCAACAGAGGGAAATGCGAAGTTATGGTCCTTGAAAGACTCCAAGGATCAAACATGATTCGGCAGAAATTTAAATGGTATGTGAACAAAGAACCCATTGGGCGTGTGCTTAACACCAGATACCTAGGCATGCAGCTAAGTGCTAGCATAAATGATGCACCCTGGGTTGATTCAGCCAAGAGAAAATGCCGTCAATTGGCATGCCAAGCAGTCTTAATTAACAAAAAGTTTGGAAAATTTAGTTTAAGACCAACGTTAACTTTCTTCCAGCAGAAGGTGGTACCGTCTCTGATATACGCTGGCAAAAATGCCTTTGGGTGTGGGTCTGATGTGTGGAACTCCTTAGAAAACATCTTTTGGTCTAGGGTTCTCCATCTTCCCAAAGGCACCGCCACAGTGTGCATTAGATATGAACTTGGATACATATCTATGCAAGCGAGAGTTGCTTGGAACCTTCTAAGCATTTTCAGGAAATTAAATATGAAGAGCACATTGCCCCAGATGGATATTTTACACAACTTACAGTCTGCCAAGGCCCCTACAATTGTATTCCAATGGAACAAGCTATGCCATGATGTGCTTAACACGTACGATACCACGATGCAACTGCTGCTTGAAAATCTAGATGCGGCAAAACTAAAGATCTGGAGAAATGACTGGATTCAGACCTGTGATAAACAAGCCAAATCGAGGTCCATGCTCGAAGCACCGGCCGAGGCAAGGGCATATGGATGTGTACCTCTGTATTTGGCTTGTTTTCCGGACCAGTGGGCTCGGGCCTTTTATCTCCACTTTAGACTGAATGTTATGACAACTAAAGAACGCCTCTGCTACTGGTCACAATCCCCGGACTTGGACCTTACCTGTCGTTTCTGCGCTTCCTCCAAAGAAACTCTGAAACATCTAATCCTAATGTGCCAAGTGTTTGAGTCTAAAAGAGTTAACATCTTTAGTCCAATAACAATGAACTTTCAGTTCCTCACCCGAGATGATTGGTGGAGAGCCCTGTTTGATGGATCAAACAGAGCGATGCTATATGCACTGGTCTCTTTTCTTCGTATTATAAAAGATCATCTACACGATGTCTCGGTGGATTCGATCGTGGGGTCGTTCTGAGATCCATACCCGAGCCCATGTTATGGGAAATAGATGGTGAGATGAGGGCTGGCACTGATTCGAGATGAATGTTAAGGCTTGGCTTGTGTTTGTTCTTTTTTTAAAGGGTTGCAACATAACCCAATAAAAAATAAAAAAAAAATAAAAAAAAAAAAAGAAATAGCGGAAGCCCCAGTGAAAGCAGATGTACCTCAATTTCCGCTGCTCCAGAAGGTTATGGGAAAGGTGTATTATGTCCTGTGGTCACACATGGACCAGAATAACTTGATGAAGACGTTCCCTTTGCTCACTGCAGGGACGGGGAAGTGGATTTATGCATTGGCGAAAACACGGCCGGTGTCATGTTGACCATAGCGGACATAAAGAGCTTATTCACAGTCCTAATGAGGGAGTGGTCAGACGAGTTTTGGAGGAGATTGGGTATCCGGGAGTTCAGTTGAATACAAATGCGCATGATGGAGCGGCTATAAATAATTGGAGGGTGCAGGTATGGGGGGCTTATTATGTATCCTGATCCACTGGATATACATTGAAGTCTAGCCAAAACAGTGAAAATGGGCGATGAACCTGACACACACAGTCAGTTAATTTAGGAGATGTGGAGGGCAGAGATGAGAAAATCCTGTGACAAGAATGTGGCGATTTTTACAGCATGCTAAAGAAGGGACTTCACAAGGAAATTCAACATGATCTAGATAAAGTGGTAGGGATGAAGGCCAAGAACTGGCCAGAAATTCAAGCACATATTGTGGGTTTTTTTAAGAAGACAAGAAAAAGAAAAGGAGGGTATAGAACAGGCACAAAAAGCAGAGGCTAAGCTTGTTTTGAAGAAATTGGCAAAGATGTGTTTGGAAGGGGCAGTAATTACGAACTGTATGGAGGGACAGCAGGGGCAATTGAGACAACAGAGACAGGGAGAATCGGGTATGACTTAGGTGTGGATGGACGGGTATGCTCCTGGACAAGACAGATGAGAGGGTTTCCGAGGGGAAGATTTCCACAAGGAATTGGGGAATTTGGCAGGTTCAGAGGAATGGGTCCCAGGTTCAATGGGCCAATGGTAAACAACTATGAATGATTTTATGGGATTCAGTGTTGATCGTGTGGGAGGTTGGGACATGTGTCAAGGGATAGAAAGGTCACAGTATTTTAACGTGCAAGCTCAGCAGATGCAATCCCCGAACCTGCCATATGCCCCAGGCTCTGTGCAATTGCAACAGGCATGGGTTGAACAGAACCCAGCGACAGGGGCTGCACAGACCTATGGGATCCCACCAACCATGCCAGCACAAATACAGGTACAGACATGGGAGAAAAATCCTTTACCCTAAGGTACGGTTACTCATTACACTAAAGCTTGTGTTTTGGAGGGAGTCCTTTTTCGTTCTGCTGTGCTAATATGTAACAGGAATAGGACAGCCCACAGGGGTCTCTGATGCGTCCAGTCCTGTCCGTTACCACCGAACCAGAAGAGAAAAAAGTGTACAGGTAGGTGACCGAACATTTTCATTCATGGTCGACACAAGGGCTACAAAATCTTGCGAGTTCACCTTGTCAGGCAAAAGGATGAACACACAGGGATTCTCTGGGGCTATCCTGTCTGTTCCCTATACTGAAGATCTCCATTTAAAGGTAGGTACTCAAAATGTATCTGCCCCTTTGTTGTATTGTACAGATGAGACCTCTTGAGCAAGCTGCAGATGTTGATTGCTTTCACGGAGGAAGGTATAATATGTTCAACCCCAGGTTTGTAGCTGGCAAGAGAAACATCGCATGTGCATGCATATTGTAGCAACAGTGCAATAAGGGAGGGTACCTGGACATTCAACTTTGTTTATGGGGTAATGGTTTTGTTGAGTTGGGTTCCCTGGATAAGAAATCAGACATGGCAGGTAACAATTGTGTTCTTGTTTTGGCCTTTTGTGCCGCAGAAAGTAACACCAGGCACCATTGTTACAATTCTCTTAGAGGCAATAGTGGTCAAGAAGAACATGGTGGTTCTCTCAGGCACAGATGAGGAAGGCAGAGAATGACACGCAGTTCTGTGCATCAATCCGACCTTATCGCTAAGGGATGTGTCCCACAAGCAAATGTTTGAAGACACATCAGAGATGGTTTTTGAGATTGCGGTGCCTTGCCATATAGCGATAGAGCAAAGGGATGTACCGCAGACCATGCTTATCATTAAAATTAAATTGCCATATTGGAAGGAGGATTTGGAAAAAGTGCTAAACCATTTATGGACCTGCAATCCTCATGATGTGGGGCTGCTTAAGAGTTTTGGAGCAGTGCGAATATAATTGAAACCTGGTGCGATATTACCACAGGTTAAGAAGTACCCCATGTCTAGAGAGACAGATGAAGCGATATATGAGACCATTATGGCGCTGTTGAAGCAAGTGATAAAACAACCTTCTGTGTGCCCATGCAACTCGGCCATCTATCCGGTGAAGAGAGCAAAGGAGACCAGTTGGAGGATGGTCCAGGATTTGCTGCCCCTTGATAATATTTTCTCGGTTCTCTTACACCCCAATTCTCAGTACCTCACATCATTTATGTATTGTGGTCATAGATTCAAGCAGACAAGTTTGCCCCAGGAGTACTATGAATCTCAGAGTGTTTTTAACAGGTTGATTCAAATGTATTTGGGGAATTTACATGTGTCCAGTACCGTCATTCAGTACGTGGACAATTTGTTAGTCTGTATCACATAAGAGGTGCAGTGCCGAGGAGATTCAATAACGCTCTGCACCCTGCTTGCGGCAAAGGGGTACAAAGTGGACAAAGAAACATTGCAGTACTGCCAGACAGAGGTAGTTAATTTGGGGCACATGATATCACCCGCAGGAAGGATGGTAATGCCTGGAGAGAGCCACTGCTGTTCAGAATTCGCCTCAGCCAGTCACAGTGAAACAAATGCAGCAATTTTTGGGGCTCTGCAACTGTTGTAGATCGTGGATCTTTGATTACTCTAGTTACTCTAGGCCCTTAATATATGGGCTTCAGGAAACGTAGATGGAGAAAGGTCCGATAGGGTGGTCTGAAGAAATGGCAACTTGCTTTCGGGACCTCAAGGCAGCGAGCAGCAATGCTCCGGTCTTGGCGACCCCGAATTACAAGAAACCATTCCATTTGTTTTCTCATTCGAATAGGCAGGTGATGACAGTGGTCCTGGCCCAGCAGACAACGCTAGGCCACAAACCTCTAGCATACTATAGCAGACTCCTGGACCCAGTAATGCAGGGACAATTGCCTTGTGAGCAAGCTTGAGCAGCAGCGGCTTTTGCGATTCAAAAGTCTTCAATCATTACTATGAGTTTCCCGGTGACACTATGAGTAGAGCATACAGTCTTTGCGATCTTAGAAAAATCTAAGTCGACTTTGATGACCCACAGAGTTTCGGGATACGAAGTAATTCTACTGAATGCATCAATACATCCCATGTGGTGTCACCTAGTCAATCCTGCGACATTTGTAGCCGAACCAGTGCAGCCTGATGATATTGTTCATGATTGTATCACTTATGAGGGGGGAGAGAGAATGAATGTCAAAGAGGATGCCTTGGAGTACTTTTTGTTGATGAGTCTTCAACCATTAATCAGGACACAACGGCTGCAACATACGGTTGCAGCCGTTGTGGGCTTTGTGGATGGGCAATACCGGGTCAGATTGAAAAAATGGTTGCCTTTGCATTACTCTGTGCAAGAGGCGGAACTGGTGGCACTTATAGAGTTGCTAGAGATGAGAAAGTGGAAGGCAGTCACTATTTATTCTGACTCTGCGTATGTCACCTCCACTGTGCATTCGGGGTTATCAAGGTGGCAGAGAAAAGGGTTTAGGAGATCCGACGGGACCCCTGTCCAGAATGCTCCCGCTGCTATCCAGACTAATTGAAGTGTTATTGTCCGCAAAGGTAGGTTAAGTTAAATCTGCTGTGCACACTAACTAAACTAATCCAATAGCCCCTGGAAACGATGCCGCACACAAGGCAGCAAAGGAAGCAGCCAACTTACCTTTTACAGATTGCCAGAAAATTGAACCTCTATCCCAGCAGGTACAATTACCAGCCCCATACGCCAGTGCTTCAGATTATAGAGCTACAAGGAAAAGCCCCTAGAGAAGAACAGGAGCTCTCGAAAAAGAGAGCATGGTGCCCGTTGGCACAAATGGTTTCGCCCAATCACATGTGGGGGGAGGATTGTAATAAAATATATGGGAGTGTTTTAACTGCAAAATTGTATGCAATGTATCAACTTATGTGGTTCGTTGAGACTTGGGTTAGTTTGGCTCAACAGAGACATCTAGTTGCTCCCCGGATGATTGTACAGTGAACCTGCTTCATGTAAAAAAAAAAGTGCACTTGTCCCTCAGGTGGTGAGCATGCTGTGGGTTAAGGTGATTAAGGGCCCATAGGGTAAAGAGGCTTGGTCCTCAAGCCGCTGTTGACATAGCGCCTGATACACCAAGCTTGCGCAGGGCGCTGAAAACAGAAGCACACGCACGTGCTGTCCCAGCAAGCTGATTTCGCCCATCGGAATCAGCGCCTGCATCGAGCAAAATCGCAGGAGGCACCAACGGGGGTACAGTCGCAAAGTCAGGGCCTAGAAAGGTCGCCCCTTCAAGGTACGTAGTGTGACACTGTGCCCCCTCCCAGGAAGGCCTGGAGAGCCAGGCTTCTAGGGGTGTCCGAAAAAGAGCTCACGCACAAGATGTGGGGCCTGCACATGCGAACAAGGCTCCCATGTGTGATCACAAGCCGGGTAACCATTCCAGTTGACTAAAAACTGAAGAACCCAAAGGCTGGATTCGTGAGTCACAAATCACCTGCACCTTGATTTCAGGCACAACTTGTTGGGCGAGGGCAAGAGCGACCATAGGAGTGGGAAACATAGGGTTTCAAAAGAGAGTGATGAAAAACAGGATAAATGTGCCAAGAAGGTGGTCAGAAGGCCACTGAAGACAGCTGCTTAGTGATTTTAAACAGACCAAAGAAGCGAGGTGCCCACTTTTATCTGCCTAGTCCTTCATGTGCCTCCACCAAGCTTTCCATTGCCAGACGATGTCAGGTTTTGATCCAAACCACCAATTAGTCTGCAGTGGGAACAGCACTGGGCTGTACCTGGCGGAACAGTATCACCTTAGGATGTACCCCATAAGAATAATAGAAAAGAATAGATCTTCACATGAGGAACCATCTTGTCTGGTAACAGTTCGATGGCACAATTGTAAACCCTGTGTGGCAGCAGTGGAATTGTCCCAGCTTCAGCAAAGACATGGTAATAATCCTCATATTCCTTCTGAACCGTTTTCAGGGACCCTAAGAAAAACATGCTGTCCATCCTTGGTAGATTCCAAAGAGGTCGTAGCAACAAAAGGCGCTCTTGAGGTACAACAGATCTGTGTACAATGGTTGGATGTGAAGACCAGGTTCCTGGTCTCCCAGTTAATGTGTGGGTTATGGAACAACCAGGGCAAGCCCAGCACAATGGGATACAAGGGTGTTTTAATGACATCCAAAGAGATCTGTTCCTGATGTTCATTAATCCTGAGGCAAAGAAGACAGAGAAGTCCCACTGAATACTTCCACTAGGGTGGCAGTCTCATTGTTGTACAGTGGTATCTGAGTCTGAGAGACATACAAGGCATCAATATAATTCTGGAAGCTCCACAATTGAGCAATGCTAAAATCATATTGTGCCAATCACCCCAGGCAATCTGGACTTTTACCACTAGAAAAGTCACTAGTTGCATAGGCGTAAGAGTGTGCAGTTTAACAAGAAGGGCTAGACATAATGGTGGGCCTGCCGTTGCCTTCTTCATTGACAAGCCTTCTAGTTTTCCGATCGCATAGGAGGTTGTTGTGGACAGGATCCAAGGTAATGCCCTGCAGCCCCACAATGAAGGGATAGACTAAGTGCAAGCCATTGCTTGTTTTCGGTTTCAGAAAGCAGACCCCAAAAAATCACCAGTTGCATGGGTTCTGGGGCTGATTCAGTAGGGCCTACTGGATATGTTGGGGTAGGTGTAGATCTAAGAAGCACTGGCTCTGCTCTGTATCTCTCACCTCATCTTTCCGACAGGCGATGGTCGATTCTAAGGACCCGATCCACCAATGCTGATAGGGTATCAAGTTCTGGAATGTTCAGTAATTCTTCCTTGTATTTGTCTCTCAACGCACACCGAAACAGGATTTTCGGGGTGATCTCTAATCATTGTGAATCTGTCGCCAACTGCCGGAAGCGACTTATGTAGATAATTATGTCAAACAGCTGGGTGTGTGGCTTGCAGCCGTGGAGTGAGGCTGCAGAGGCTCCCGTATGATGATTCTGGCATTGAACGTGATCCTGGTGCAATAAGTAGCGCTCTGCCCAGCAAAACCACAGCTGCCTTTGCCGGAGCGCAGCGGGAATCAGTGGGAACTGACTAGGCGGCTCCCAGAAGCAGCGAGCGCCGGCCTAGAAATTTGGATGAACACTTCCCAAGATGGCAACTGCGCCGCAGAGTGCCCTCAGCTGAGGTGACTGAGCTGGCGCGCACTGCGGACAGGCTGCAGAAGGTTAGGAGACTGCAGCGCACCAAATCGGTCAAGAACACAGCCAATGCTTCGTGGACAGTGGCCAGCACTCATACGCCGAATATACACAACCTCAAGCGGAGGTGCCTGCAGGGCGTGAAAGCAGCAGACCTTCCGTTGCCCTCGGTCCTCCCTTGTCTCCCCCCGCTGCGACCACACACACGGCGTGAGTGTCGCTGCAATACTGGAGGGACCCGGGGGATGGGAGCACCGGGTTGACTGAGCCGGAGCACATGAGCGAGGACACCCACACATACAGTGGCAGCTGGCACCTGTGAGTAACTCAGGGGGCACCAGAAAGCGAGACACAAGCAGGCGAGAGAGACAGCAGAAGTGGCGTTGGGCACTGGATGGCAGCCGGATCACACAAGAGTGTTGGGAGTCCTGAGCGGGCTGCTAGGTGCGGCAGTGGCAGCAGGCTCCCATGAGCAGACCAGGGGGATACCCGGTAGTGAGGCACAGTAGGAGAGAGTCCTGGCAGAGTCCTGGCAAGACCCGGGGCCAGCACCTGCCCAATATCGACGCAGGGGGCCGGGGGACTCACATGCGACCTGCATGCCACCACATATGCCGATGAACCCAAGACACACGTGCACTGGGCCGGGGGCAGCTATGCAGACCTAGAGCACACTACAGCAGCATGCCATAACTGAGCGGAAACGCAAGGGACAAGTGGAGGATGGAACAGTAAGAGCACAAAGCACACAGTAGCGGCCAGCGGAAGGGACCCTGGACAACACTAATACCCGTTTAAGCGGGAGGAAAGGGGGAGCTTGTGACTAGAGTGTGGAGCATGCCTGGAGGTGGCAGGTCTGAGGCGAGAGACAGGCTACGGCCCATACGGTAGGGTAAGCAGAAAGAGGAAATAAGCACTGAGCAACACCAGTGATAGCGCACTACAGTAGCCAAGTAAATAGGGCCAGAAAATGCCCCTCAATGGCGGAGAAAGGCCGGAAAAGGAAAGGCTAGCAAATAGTCATGGAGGCCTACACAAGCCAGGTGAACAAGCAGTGACATCCTCAGCACCACAGTTTACTGCAGATCCCATCCTGGTGTCCATTGCAGCACTAAAAACCACACTAGAATACAAAATTGATGCAGTCATTGTTTATGTGGGCATGCTCCGACAGGATGTCATGGTGCGTGCAGATCACCTGGGCACAGCGGAACAGCAGGTTCGAGACAATACTGCAAACATAGCCAGTGCCCACACACAAGTGGCAGACCTGACAGATAAAGTGAGGGTTCTGAAAAACTGTGCGGAAGACGCAGAAGGGAGACCCCGAAAAAATAATGTCAGAATTCTTAGACTCCCCGAAGGAGCAGAAGGAAGAGACTCTATAGAGTACATTGAGAACATGCTACTGTAAGAGGTGACCCCAGGTGCCTTAACACAGGGTTTCAAAGTCGAAAGAGCTCACAAATCACTGATGAAGAGGCCGCTCCTGTGCGTTCCCCCAAGACCGATTACAGCCAGGATCCTGAACTATAAGGAGAAACAGTGCTCCCCTTCTCTAGAAAAGAAGGGACCATCACGAGAGGATCCTCAAAATTAGCCATATACCTGATTTCACGGCCCTGATCTAGAGACGGAGGGCAATGTTTGGCCCAACCAAGGAACGGTTAAGGAGGGCAAACCTATGTTATATGCTGATCTATGCAACTTCCGCAAAGAAATAAAGCGCCTTAGTGGGAGGACACCGAGCGAAACATGGAACCGTCCCAGGGTACTACTGCACTACAAAAAAACGGAAAATGAGGGCGAGAGTACATAGTGAAAAGAAATGCGGGGGCACAAGAACTGGGACACTCTAACAGCAGCCAAGTGGCCAGTAAAAGGCTGCCCGGGCGGGAGCCACAAGCCCCAGTTCAAAACTTTGGACGACAGTTTTAAGACGTCAAACTGCTGCGCATTGCCCGTTGGAGGAGAGCCGGGAGCAGGAACACTACTTCTGGGCTGTCGTTTGGTTTGTTACAATTTCATTGGGTTACCGTTGAAGCAGGGGGAGGGGGATGCGACAGCCGATACGCAATTGTGGGCAAGATTAGAGGGCTTGACCCCCTCCATGATGCAGTGGCAGGGCAGTGGGAAATGGGTGGCTTTGGCTTTGAAGAACTGTTATGGCAGTTGGCGAACTGCGGGTAATTGAGAAACTGAAGAGATATCCAGAGAGCAAAACACTATTATTTACAAAAGTATCAAATTATTTTATTTATCATGATACAAAAATTTAAACAAGTCAATTAATGGCATTCTACTTTGTAGAGCATCAATAAATCACGTAACACAACAGCATAGATGAACAAATAACTGTGACTAAAATACATCCATCTCAACAAACATTCATAGTGCAGCATCCAAACCATACATCATACATAGTGACATTCAACCAACCAACAATGGCTAAAAAGATAACTAAATTAATTAACATTATTTGCCAATTGGGAGTGGGACAAACATTCATCACATCCCATTTGAATATTTTAATGTTTACAAATATATTAGACAAACAGCAATAGAATTCATTAAAAACAATCTATCACAAGGGCGGATCTGTAAGGAGAAGTGTTGTGTAGATCACATCCCTAAAAGAATAAACTCAACCGGTTTCGACGTAGAGTGTGTAGTAAACAACGTCTTCATCAGGAGATACAAAACGAGAAGCTTATATAAGTAGCCATTAATATGCAAAATACCAAGGATGGATCGTATGCTGGAATCGTATCGCCAATGGAGTTATGACTGTAGTTAACATGACACTGCTCTCAGTAGCCCCCTTCAAGGATTATGGTACGGTGGCTTTTTGGAGGGTGATGCAACGAAGCAAATCGTGTCAGCAGATGTACGCCTAGTGTACACAAACAAGGCACCTCCAGCTCCACATCGCAAGTTTGTTTTATGCAAGTACCGAACCTGTCGAAGCGCTGAAGAAGCAGATACCAAAAACTGCGGGTAATTACCTGGAATGTAAGGGGTCTTAATAATTACATCAAAAGACTGAGGGTGCACGCCAACCTGATTAGGAAAGGCATTTACGTGGCTATGCTGCATGAAACACAACACTGACAGACAGGCTGTACTGGCGAAGAAATGGGGAAGCAAAATATATGGCTCGCCCCACTCAGCATACGCTGAGTGCCTACAGTCCCCTTCCAGCCAATAGAACATGAAAAAGACAACGAGGGGAGAATGTTCCTAGTACATGGACTATTGGAAAACAGATATGTTTGCTTCATTAACACCTATGCCCCCAACCACGATGCCACGACATTCTTCAAGTCACTATACACCAAGCTTCAGCGTACAGGGCATCCACATGGGTTTGGGGGGGAGACTTCAATTGTACTCTAGATCCTATCAAAGACAGGTCAGACGGGAAACACAAAAAGCCAGCGCTGCTGGCCAAAACCCTTGGCGCCCTCCTGCGAGACCTTAGACTGATAGATGTTTGAAGAGAAACACATGGAGAAACACAGGGATACTCACACTTTTCAACCCCGCACACGATACATATGCAAATCGATTACATTTTCACCGGAAAAAAGCATTTTGGTGAGTTTACATAAGCAAAGTATATGGCCAGGGGGCTCTCTGATCATGAGCCCCTAACGATAACATGGCAGGGCACACAGCAGATACTTAGAATACTCACCTGGCGGCTGAGGGCGGACGCGCTACTGGACAACACCTACAATGACTACCTGGGCGGACAGGTTACAGATTATTTTGCCTCTAACACAGGCAATGTGGAACAATCAAGCACCCTATGGGACGCATTTAAAGTAGTCATATGGGCGGCGGTGATAGGGAAAATGGGAGGCCTTAGGAAAGGAATACTAGACAGCCTGGAAGCGATTGAGGCTGACATAGCGCAGAAGGAAAGTTCCGGAGAGACAGCAGGGTGTGAGCCAGTGGAGATAAGACTGAGGCAAAAGTGCATTGGCGAATGGGAAAGACTAGGCAGACTGGACTTCTTGAAATACACACAGAGGCTACAGGCAGAGGGGGACAAACCAGGGAGACTGCTGGCACGGTTATGTAAACCGGAAAAACCAAGGGACATGATAACCGCCATAAGGGACGAAAGTGGGGACATAGTCAGGACACAACATGGGATCAACAAGATGTTCGGCAGATTTTATAAATCCCTATACTCAGCTGACCGAAATGTGACTGATGCACTAGCACAACTGCACTTGCCAAGATTAACGGAGGTGCTGACTGCGGAACTGGACGCCCCGATGACAGTAGGCGAAATTCAGGAAATACTTGGGGAACTCCCGACGACTAAGGCCCTGGGACCAGACAGACTCCCAGGGGAATTCTACAAAGCGTATGTCGACACACTAGCCCCTAGACTGCTGGAAGTTTACATGGAAGCACATGACCGGGGGATGCTACCCGATAGCCTGATAGAATCAGTCATAGCACCAATCCTAAAACCATACAGACCACTGTCAATGGTGAACCAGGATTGCAAAATCCTAACTGCAGTGCTGGCAAATAGGCTCAAGAAAGTGATAGGAGGGCTGATTTACGTTGACTGGGCTTAATACCTTGCAGAACCTGCAGAGGCTCCACCACGTCATAGATAGCACAAACCAGAGGAAGGGGGAGTACGCGATAGCCTGGCTGGACGCGGTGAAGGCCTTCGACTCTGTTCGCTGGGACTGGCTACTGGCGACACTGGAGCGCTCTGGGGTCGGGGGATCATACCTGAGATGGGTTAAACTAATCTACTTGTGGCCCTTGACGAAAGTCAAAACGGGCAGTTAGATATCTGAAAACTGGGAGGTCCAGAAGGGCGCCAAGCAGGGCTGCCCACTGTCGCTGAAGCTGTTCATTTTGGCCCTGGAGCCACTCGCTGTGTTCCTCGGGACTGAGTACAGTGAGGCCAGGATGATGATAGACGAGGTAGTGCACTTAATCTCGCTGTACGCTGACGACATGCTTTTAGATATCTGAAGACAACCTGCCGCACCTCTTAACCATTATTGACCATTTTTCCACACTCTCAGGGATCAAGCTACATCGCAAGAAGTCTTGCTTGTTCCCGCTAGCGGACCTCAGGGGACTCCACGTGGTACAACTGCCGCACCTGGGCCTACAATTGGAGACCGACACCTTTCGGTATCTGGACATTAATTTGTGGCATAACCCCGAATAAACGCACAAGCATAATACAATGAGGGCCCTGGAAGGAGTGAGGAACTCCATGAGGGAATGCCGGGTAGGGCCGCTCGTCTGAAGATGGTGGTACTCCCCCGTCTCCTACACCATTTCTACAATATTCCCTATAACATACCCAACACATTCTTTCAATAGGTAGATGCAATAACCAGATCATTCCTGTGGGGAGGTGAGAGGTACAGGATTGCCCTGAGCACCCTGCAGAGGGACCATAAGGAGGGCGGGATAAGAGTGCCCCACTTTCAGAGCTATTTCCTGGCAGGGCAGCTAAAATTTGTGGTAACCTGGCTGGGAGACAAGGTCTCCCATGACACTGCACTGCTGCAGCCAATGCTGAAGTGATATTTTCTGAAAGAGATCCTATGGGTAGAGGACACACAATTGACCAGATCCTCTGGGCTCCTGAAACTGGTTAAGGAAATATGGCGCTGGTCATGGAAATGTCTAGGTTTTCTGGAACCCTGCTTGGTAACATCCCCCTAACAGTAGTCATCGGTGCACGGCAAGGAGTGGTGGGACAGTACAGACAACAGTGGGACAGCAAAGGGGTGGCCACAGTGAGGGACCTATTGCGCGATGACAGAAATATCGACTTCCACACCCTGGTTAGCGAACACGGCATCCACAAGGGCCAGATCCTGCTGTACTTGGGAATGACCCAGAGGATCAAGAGGAAATGGGAGAAACCGCAAGCAAAGATTATGATGAATGACACTCTAGACACTATGTATGATATATCCGAGGAATGGCACATGGTCTCCTGACTATACAATCTGTTCCTGGGAGGCTTAAGTGCAACACGGCTAAAAGTGCAAGGGAAATGGACATGGGAAGGGAGTTCACAGACGCAGAATGGGAAAAGGTGCTGGCATACACCAAACAGGTCTCTAGGAACGCCAGATTTAAAATGATCCAACTGTATGTAACACACCGGGCATACATGACCCCACATAGGCTGTCATACATACCGGGGAAAGAGGCCAGGCCTGCCTGAGATGCACACGAGGGGCGTCAGACATGATGAACATGTTCTGGACGTGCCCTCTGATTCAGAAATTCTGGAGGGCTGTGATGGAGAGAGCAGAGAAGGGTGGCATCCAAATGCACTCATGGCCCACCGAATATTGTCTGTTGGGGTTGTTTCCGAGCGGCAGAGGTCGAAATGCACATATCGCCAAAATGAAAGACCTGATCTGCATACTTGCGAAACGCAGGAAAGCAATGGCCTGGAAAGAGGTGGAGGGTCCCAGGGTGGATGCTTGGTGAGCGACCTACACAGATGGTCACTTGCGGAAACTGCAGTGTGGCACAGCGCCCTCAGGAGAGGATTGCATGAGAATAGTGCGGGGTTGAAGGCCTAGAATGCATTGATACAGAGTATGTTCGCCCCTGAGGAAGGGCTGCTCAGCGAGGAGAAACGCAGTGAGATAAAGATAATTTTGTGGGACATTTGTGGGAGAGAAAGACATTTGGGTGCATATGTGAAAGCTGTTAAGCAGCTGAACTGAAAGGATGGAGGAAATGTGACCAATAAGTATTACAATGTTCAGGAATTTTCAATCGATATACGCCCAAAGAACCGTAATGATACTTGTCCATTTGTTTGCTCGTTCTGGTAATATAAATGAAAATATATTAAAAAAATAATAAATTAAGTCAAACAGCTGAGGCTAAGTTTGGAGACTTTTTCGAACACGGAAACATCATTCAAAATCACACGATTAGAAGAGACATAAGGTGCTGCCCAGGCCTACAGCACTTCCAGTTAGGTTTCCAAGAATGTATCCAATCTTGGCCTTGCCCTGAGAGAAATGGGAAGGGCGCAGCAGAAAATGCACCTTACAATGGTTACAAAACCCGTCCAGATGTCTGGGATCCCCGTCAAACTTCATGGTAGAAGTGTGTGCCATGGCACTCTCAGTCTAGGGTGATGCTACAGCACGTTGACTAACCATCTGATGCAAAGTGGCGTTCTCCTGGTGAAGGGTGTACATTTCAAGGCGAAGAGCCTGAAGTTCATCCCTAGGTTCGTGCACAGTATCCATAGAAGGTAGGTGTTTCAATCTGCCAGATACTGCGTCTCGCTGGTGCTGCATACCTGTTCTTTCTGACTGTCGTTGCGAAGATGACGCCAGGATGCCGAAGCATGGGTACAGATGAAAAATGTAGAGCAAGGAGCCAACCCAGGACTTCATAGGATGACCAGGAAGCCCTGAATCAGTTCCCCCACGCCACTTCCCTGATTTCCGTGATGCAAGGACAGTGCAAGCACTCACAGGGAAGGCCAAACTGCATCACAGATGTCCACGATACTGTCTTAGCATAAGGGATGTTGAAAGCTTCTGCAAGCACAGACAACTAGTCCCTCCACCACAAACGGTAACATAGACTGGGACGAGGCACAGAGCGTGAGGAACGAAGGGCAGACCAACAAATCACAGGAAGCAGAGAAGAAAGAGAGATGCCAGGGCAGGCGCCAAGCCGGCAAAGATGAGAGCAAGGAGTCAGGGCCAGAGGCAGGAAGAAGAAAAAAGGATTAAAGCAGGAATGGGACTCAATGGGGAATAGGCAAGAATGGAGCCCGGTAGCGTATCACAGTTCAAGACAAAACCATGCTGAGAAGCAAATGAACCAGCAACAGCTGAGGGCAGAAATAAGGCTCGGGCGAAAAGAGGCTTGGACCTCAAGCTGCTATTATAGCGCCTGGTACACCAAGCATGTGCAGGGCACCGCAAACGGACACCCGCGCATGCGCTATCCCGGTAAAATGGCCGCATCCATCGGCATCCGCTCCTAACAGACTAACGGGAGGTGCAATTGGGGGGTAGAGTCGCCAAGTCAGGGTCTGGAAAGGATGCCCCTTCAAGGTAAGTGGTGTGACACCACTACAGGTAGTGGTACTAATGAATGGAGACTGAATTTTAGCACATCTCCTGCAATGGTGTTCTACTTGTGCCACCATCTTATGGCAGTATAGATGCATCTTGGCATCAAGGCTAAGGAGAGGTTGTCCATCTCTCCTTAGTGTTGATGCCAAGATGACCTGCAAGGGGGACCTCATGGCCAATTCTAGGAGGAAGGATCTCACCTGAATGTGAACCACCAACCTCCTATGGACTCCTTCAGAGGACTCTGTGGGCTCAATGTACAGGAGCCCACCTTCCCAAGAAATCCTGTGTTTCCCAGGGGTTTCACCCTCTAACTGGGAACAGGCCTGTCTCCTGAGGCCTTCAAGATATAGGCACAGACATTGGCCCTTACTAGCAGAGGAAGAGACTCTACAGAAAGGTCTCAGTTTCGTACCGATTTACGGTACCACCTTGTTTGACACGAAGATAGAACTATATAAGTTTGTTCGCAAACTCAAACTTAAAGTCTTCTTTAACTAATTGGAGACACAGGAGAGTCCGACCAAGATTCCAGACTTTCAAGAATTTAGAGTCAAAAGTGGGTTTGTTCCACCCATCACAGTACCATCCATAGAAATATTCCAGAAACTAGTCACTCGGGACCTTGAACGAATCAGCTACAGAAATCCTCCGTACAGGAATTTAAAACCACACGAGATGAGATTGATTAGAGACCTGTTTTGTGACAAGAGTATTACCATTCGTCCTGCAGATAAGGGGGGGAGCCTTGGTTATTCAGAATACATGTGACTATGATGCTGAATGTAAAAGACAGCTTCAAGACCAGACCACATATGCCAGTCTGGACCATGATCTCACCCTTTCGATCAAACAGAATTTGAAGAGCCTCCTAGCAAAAGCATTTGAATTGGATTGGATCAACGAGCATACACAAAAATTTCTCTTGAAAGAACATCCCATAATACCTAATTTCTACACGTTGCCGAATATCCATAAAGATGCTATCAAACCGCCAGGTAGACCAATTGTCGCAGGGATAGAGAGCATTAACCAACCTTTAGGGATCTATATAGACTTCTTCCTACAGCCATTGATACAAGAGACCAACACCTACACTAGGGATACCACCCACTTCCTGCAAAAGCTCAGCTCATTGACACCTTTGCCTGAAGATCTGATGTTTACTATAGACGTGAAGAGTTTATACACCTCTATACCCCACGCTTGGGGATAGAGGCTGTAGAATGGTTGCTACTGAAAGCACCTGAGATACGTGCCCAGAAGGAATTCATACTGGCATTGTTACAATTTATTGCCGAGAACTCTTATTTTCAATATGGCAACCAATTTTTTCTACAAATTGCAGGGACTTCAATGGGAGCCACCATGGCACCTTCATATGCCAACAGTTTCATGCATAAATTTGAAACAGACCATGTATTGAATAAACAAGAATGGAATAAGAATATTCGGATTTGGACGAGATATATAGACGATATCTTTGGAATTTGGAAAGGAACCAGAGAGTCTTTTGAAACATTTTTTGTGTACCTAAACAGCATTGACCAGAGGGTACAGTTCCCTAGGGAGCTCTTGTATGAAATTATAACATTCCTTGATGTGCAAGTCAGAAAGCAACTTACTAGCTACAGCACTTCATTGTTTCGGAAAGTGACAGATCGGAATAATCTCCTACACCGCCTCAGCTTCCATCAGCCGAGCCTACTGAAGAATCTACCATACAGTCAATTACTTAGGGTCAAGAAAATAGTGAGTGACCCTGAAGACTACAGAATGCAACAGATGGAAATGAAAGAAACATTTCTGGCCCGGGGATACAAGCAGAATGAACTCGATCTGGCATCTGACAGAGTTGATGCCTTATCACGAGAGACTATTATCAGAACAGAATCCCAAAAATAAGAGAGAATTAAAGTCACCGGTATTTGTATCTAAGTTCTCCACGCAAAGTAACAAAATCAAGAAAACTATTATGAAACATTGAGAGATTTTCAAGAATGATATCCGAGTTCAAGATATGTTTAGTGAAAAACCAATCTTTGCATACCAACGCAGTAGGAACCTAAGAGATGAACTGGTGCAGACGAAACCTACAGCAAGGGAACCTATGACACAGCGAACTGGGACTTTTCCTTGTTTACAGTGTGTCAACTGTAACTTTGTTATTAAAGGGAACTCCATTAACCATCCAAGGACGGGACAGAAGATTATGCTAAAGACTTTTGCCACATGTGACAGCAGTAATATCATCTATGGCATTAAATGCCCTTGTGGGAAATTTTATGTGGGACAGTCAACCCGAACAGCCAAGTTGAGGTGGGGTGAACACCGATCCTGTATTCGCAATGCAAACACCAATTCAGCCGTGGCACGGCATTGGATGGCCAATGGACATAACGTGTCACAAATAAAATTCGTGATTTTGGAAGCTCTTACCAAGAATAGCCCTCATGAGGATTTATGCCAACGTTTGAATTGCAGAGAGACATATTGGATTGACAAACTTGGCAGTCTGGCACCCAATGGATTAAATGAGGAGATCAACTTTCATTGTTTTCTCTAATTGTTTTCTTTTATTGTATTTTGCATCATTTGGTTTAGATTGACACCAGTACACATATGACCTGAATGTTGAGGGTCACTCGAATGTATATGAATAAGAGATGTTTCCCATGTTTAAAATGTCCTGCACGCTGCGCATCCTGGAGTTCTCCTCCAGGACCCGAGGTGCCGTCTGTCAGGGCGACACCACTAGCGGCATTAAGGCACATACTATCAGTATAAGGTACAGCCATAGGGTTGCTCCCTAGGCTCTATTCATCCAATTTAGGCACGTTCATAACAACATAGCCTCATTTGAGGTGTTCATGAAACAGCCATTACTGCTATCCAATTGAGTTCATTCACTCTTAGTATTTTTTCTATGTCCATGGATGACAGACTACGAATTACTTTTTGATTTTTAGGTGATGACTTTTATCATTACTAACCCAGGAGGTCCTCAAATTAGGTATATTTATCATATTCAAGCTCATTGACCTGTTCACAGACACGGATCGCGGCTCGTGCTCTTCTTCATGAAGCCGTGATCACGTGTCTTACACAACTAGGTTGCTCGGCAACGCGCCAATGCAAGGAGGACATTCTGCCCTTAATCACGTGTCTTATAAAACCAGGTTGCTCGGCAATGCGCTGATGCAACGAGGACAGTCTGCTTTTTCGGCAGACGCAGAGAGAACTTCTCTGCTCCGTTCTCTACATATGGTAAGCTACAATCCACGCTTGTTCTCTCTTTAAGCGATTAGGTACATTTTGGATAGGTCCTTCATATATATTTACTTTACCATTTACAGTACCTGCTCGCCGCACACGGTGAGGCAGCCTGGCCTCTGAAACATAGATTTCGCCATTACTCACCTACATCAGGTAATGGACCCAATTCCCTCCATTTTGTTATAGGACGTCTTTACTTACCTTTGTACTGATCTGATTTGCTTCTTTTATTTATTTTTTGACCTGCCTTCTGATCCTGCTCATTACATTGTCGGGTATGTGTTTACTTTCATATTTTTTCAACTATTTGGATGATGACTGTTCATGTTGATGATTATATACTTACGTTGTTCTAAATATGGGATTTATTTTATATGGATATTAACCATGGGATGGTTGGCACAATTGCATTTAAATGTTATGTTTTAGACTTGCCCTGATGAAGGAATTTGTTGTATTCCGAAATGCATTGGCGCAATATAAGTCTACGGATAGAGTGATTTATGGCAATCTCTTCCTCAGGAAGAACATTATTAGTGGCTACTTGTCACTCCTTTCTTTAAAAAAATTCTACTTGATGGATAAAATCAACATTGAAAAACCACTATATATTTGACTTTCGAATTTTTTCCAAGATTGGATCACAGGAATTGTACATAGTAAAATTACAACTAGCACGAAACCCAGTTTGGGATTTCAGAAAGCGGCTGTATGTTTGGGTTTTAACCTAATCTTTTGCTCTTGCTCCTTACTAAACTCTTCCCTGCATGGGCCCCCTTAGGCAAGTAAACTCTGCAGTTCAGGGTGGGCATGGGGATTGAGTACCTCAAGCAGCCCCTTTCCCTCGTCAGGTTCAGGGGCCTGTCCAGCTACCTCCACATCAGTGGTAGATGAGTTAGGGGCAATGCTTTATTTCCCTCTTTTTTGTTTCTTTACTCCTTTAGCCTTAGGAAAACAATCTTCATTTTTTCAGGATCCAAGAGAGTGAGGGCGAGACGGAAGAAGACATTAAGAGCACCATCCACGAGATGATTAAGCTCCTGTGTGGTAATGATGCTACCGCTGAACCCACGATTGACTGGGATCACTACTGCGCTGGGGGCGGGGTCGGGGGCTGTGTGCAAGGTCTGGGCTGGCTTGCTTCCACTACTAAGAAGAAGAAAAGGTGCTGGGATCCTCCAGGGTATGTTTTCCAGGACCTTTCAGCTTTCACTCTGACGGACAGGGTGTCTGATACTATTGGGGGTTTCCATTTTCTATTTCCTTTGAATATTAGAGTCATATATTTAAGTTAATCACTGAGGAGGACATTCAGGGGGTCAAGGTGTGAACTTATGGGTCTTTCTGATGGTGTGGGTGATGATGAGGATTCTCGTGGGGATGGACTTCACAAGGTGAAGGGGAGCAGACATCACCAATTTCCAGGATCGAGCAAGTTTAAAAAGCTAAATACCCCTCCGATGGGTGACTCTTGACTGGTTTACAGATTTTTTTCTTCTTTTTTTCCTCAACTGTCAACAGTTCTCACCCTGGCCGTCAGGATTCTGTTTTGGGGGTTTGAATAGATGATTAGGAGAGGGTGTAATGTATTTATTAGATGGTGGGGTTAACATTTCAGGGGGGCGGGGTGTAAGAGGTGGTGCAGCACTTATGGGATGTGGGGGGGATGGCTTGAGGGGAGGTGGCTTGGGGTTGTTCAAGAAACTGATTACGCCCCAAGGGGGCTCATTTGTAGAGGGGTGGTAGAGGTGATGCAACTTTACGCCACCCATTTGATCCACCACCAAACCGTCGGGTATTGGAGGTACTTGTATTGTTTTAGCATGTGTTAGTGTTGGTTTAGTGGTAAGGGTGTTGACTTGGGGGGGTGGATATTGGGGGATATAGTCCTGTCGAAGGTTGGCAAGGATTTGGGGGTTATACATTTTAGGGTACAGGTTAGGGGGCTGTTTGGTGGTGGGTAGAGAAAGGGGTCTGATATAAGGGGGATATTTTGAGGTTTTCCAGTAGTCCAGGTATTCCTGGTTGTCCGGTCCTAGGCCAGTGGTGTTAGCTGTGTGGGGCGGGGGGAATTTAGGGGATGGGGGATGTGGGATACTGGTATTAGGCAGTTGTTTCAGTAGAATTGTAGGACCAGAGAAGTCATTTTTTTCAAAGGTGCAGTGTATGGTTGATCTGATTTTTATGATTCATGGTGACGGCAGAGGTGACTAGGGGGGGGGGTCCGGATCTGTACATTGAATGTGAATGGGTTCAATTCCCTGACTAAGCGATCACTGGTATCAAGAGAATTTCGGAGGGTGGGAATGGATGTTCTTTTCCTGCAGGAGAAAAGGTTTTCACAGGGGAAGGAAAGGAGAGTCTCTTGTGGTCTTATTGGACAGGTGTACTGTGCATCCGGTGACTCCAAGCGGGGGCGGGGTGGGCATTCTTTTCTATAAGCGATTGAGAATGGAGGAGGTAAGGATGTGGAAAGGTGACGATGGTTTGGCACTTTGGGTTTCGGGACTAGTTAAGCAAGTGAGACTCAAGTTTGCTACGGTGTATGCCCCCAACCAGGGCCAGTTGAGATTTCGGCAGCCTGCATTGGAGTGCATGATGGGAGAATGTAATGGGCATCTGATAGTGGGGGGAGATCTCAATATGTGGGATGACCCAACGATTGATAGACAGGTGACGAGAGAGGAGTGTGGTGGGGTGCGAGGGCTTGCAGGCCTGTCTGGATTCTCCCAACCTGTATAATGTATGACGTCGATTTCATCCTCAGGATAGAGGCTATACCTTTTACTCTCTGCCTCGTGGGACCTATACTCGCATCAATTATGTCAGTGTCTCAAGAGAGTTTTGGGGCAGTGTGCTGTATCTGTGAAAAATCAGAGGATGTTTCACTGCCTAGACCCCAGGGATCCCTTACTCAGGTGGCCAGGGCATGGTCATCGCCTTTGGATCCATGTGCTGGGGGTGGACAAGTGCGGGAGGATCACCTGGGTGAGGGGTCCGCAGGGAGTGGGGGAAGAAGCCTGATGGCGAGACATGGTACCCCCTCTTTCCAAATATCCCTCTCCTATCCTATTTTATATATGATATGCCAACCTCCCAGTTCCCCCCTTTCCTACACAAACCCTGAGCCGAGGGAGAGGAAATCTGAGGCTGAAAGGAGTACCACCCACCAATACATTGGACATGTCCCATTAATAAGATCAGGCAGGGTCAGGCACTTGATCTTAATTGCATAAACCTGGTACCTATTAGCTCTCCCCACATTGTTAAAAGGTGAACACTGAGACGCACTCTGAGCAAGGCGGTGCACGAGAAAGAGCAGCTCTTCCATGTCGATGGTGAACCAGGCGGAGGAGAGCGACAGGCAGAGGGACGGAACCGAGGTACAGACAAACCTTGGACTCCCCAGCGAAAGATTGTCACCTCTGAAGGGCCTTGAAGGTTGCACAAGGAAGCTGTTAGCTCACCTGGCTCCCACAGGGGCGTCGGTCGGTCCCGGACTGCTGCGGCCTCCACCCACGTGATGCGTAGTGCAGTGCCCTCCTAATCTTGTCTGCTTGACCCGTAGAAATATTCTCCTACAAGTGGAGAGATGGATTTAGCCACTTGTGGATTCAAGTGATAGCACCCCCACTGTCCTCCCCACTAATCACCTCTGAAGCGCCCTCTCAGCAATCTCTCCTTATATTCTTGAAGGATGAGCCCTCCATCCTGCGAAGCACGCAGGGGCGCGTTGATGACCAGTTCCTTCACTGGCCTGAAGATATTGGAAGAGTTGTAGACGAATCCTGACTCCAAAAGGTCCTGGCAAAAAGCCGTAAGTATAAAGTTCGTAAGAGTTCAAAATGTCTGGAATTCACTCCTGTCCAATTCCTCTTTTTATCTTACAGCTTTGACCCAATAAGAAGATTGACACCAAGGGTTAAACTTGCTGCTTTCTCCTATGTTACAGGTGCGGCATAAGAAGATGTGGCGTGCTGATGAAAAAATACCTCCGGTGGTAAAATCAGGTAAGCATATGGCGGCTAAAGAGATTGGGCCTCATTACAAGTACTCCGGTCCGGAATTAACACTGCCGGTAAAACCATACCGGCACCGTTTCCATGTCCGCGCAATCATGACCCGCGGCCCCGGTAATAGCACCACCCTAAACCGCCACCGCGGAAATAGGGTTCCCCTTAAGTCCGTCTGCACGGAAACCCCTCCGTTACCGGCAACACTAAACACCGTGAGCATCACAACTAGCGCGGACACAGAAATAACGGGAAAAAAATGGCGAAAATACCGTGATCACGGTGGCGGAACCGCCGCCACCGCGAACATGGCGTTATACACTGCCTGCTGAACTGAATCAGGGCACAGGTGCACCAAATCAGCCCAGCTGGACCTAGCAGGCCACTGGGAGCCTACAAAAGGGCCACACCCAGCCCAACACAACACAGAACCATGCAGGCAGCAGGTCTAGTAGCACTGGGACTGGGCCTACTCAACCAACAGGCAGTGCTGCACATGGTGGCAGTTATGGCGCAGAGGAGGAGGCGTAGGCGGAGGAGGCGCAGGCGGCAACCAGCCAACCCTGCAGCTATGGCAAACCCCATTGCCCAGCCAGCCCGACCCCGCCGCCAGCCACCAATACCACGCATCAGGGCCTCACCCTGGAACCTCACCCCAGGACAGATCCACACCCTATACCGGCTGGACCGTCCAACAATCCTGCACATCACCGCCATAATTGAGGACAACATCAGCAGCCTAATTGACACCCCCACCGCCATCCCCCCCCTCTTGAAGGTTGTCTCAGTTCTGCATTTCCTTGGCACTGGCACCTATCAACACACGGTTGGTGAGCTGCACGGCATATCACAACCGTGTTTCTCAAAAATCCTGGTACAGGTACTGGATGCCCTGTTGCGCCATGTGTCGGAACACATAGCCCTACCCCGCACCCTCCCCGAGGTCATTGCCACCAAGTTGGCCTTCCATGCCATAGCAGGCATGCCAAATTGCATAGGCGCAGTTGACTGCACCCACGTCGAGCTGACAGTACCACATGCAATTGAGGCGGTGTTCCGCAATAGAAAACAGTATCACTCTTTGAATGTCCAGATGGTTTGTGATGCCATGCAACGGATTACACACTGCTGTGCACGTTTCCCAGGCTCATCACATGACTCAATGGTACTGCGGAATTCCACGTTGCCACGGTACATGGAACGCTATGCCGGACAAAGCACATGGCTTTTGGGTGAGTACAGCTGACGATGCTACAACCCTGTCGGAGTGGTGTGTGTGTGTCCAGGCCAATGAGCATTGTGAGTGTGCCGCTGTGACCGCACATGCATCACCCCCCTTCCATCTACCAAATACACAGCGGATGCCAAACATCATGAAGGAAGACATGACAGGGCACCACAATGTGCCCGTGAACACGCTGCCACAGCCAATCCCGTCACTGTCCCATTAACCCTGTGCCACTGCAGACACCCACCCTCAATTGAAACACTGCCCCAAAAAGCACGGGAGGCGTGTAAATGAGACGACGTGTATTTACTACTTCCGTACAGTGGAGTCACTCTGCCATGTGTGGACAGCACTGCACCATGACATGCACACAATCAAATTTCACCCGCAGGGCGCAGTAAACATGCAAGTAAATGTGTAGGCCCATATGCAGTCAGCGACATACCTCGTGATGGCCGAAACATACCTCCAGACACTGCATGGTACATATGCATGAATGAATGATGATACAAGAATGCACAGCAGCAGATGAGGACATGATGCCACAAACACTGACATGTTCCCCCATCTACATCCCATGTAGGTGATGCGGGATATGCACTCACGCCATGGATGATGACACCTGTACGGAGACCAAGGAACAGGCATGAAGAGGCATACAATAGGGCACATATCCGCACACGTGGAATGATTGAGAGGACATTTGGACTGCTGAAGGCCCGTTTCCGCTGTCTGAGCAGATCTGGCGGATCACTGCTGTACAGGCCAGTGAAGACGGGCAAAATCACGCTCGTATGTGCCATGCTGCACAATATATGCCTGCGCAGGAACATCCCAATGCCACCAGACGCAGATGAGGAAGATGGGGATGGGGATGGAGATGGGGATGGGGATGGGGATGGGGATGGGATGGCACCGCCTCCCCCTGGGGGTCCACATGATGGCCAGAGAGCACGGGATGCCCTGATTCGCATTTACTTTTGAGTCACAGCACATTCACAGAAATGCACAAACATGGTGACGACAATGAATTAATAGTTGCACTGCCAAATAAATGATCAATGTCCACACATGTATGTCTTGATTTGAAATGGTGATGTATTGATGTGATAACAACAGGGAAGAAGGTGCATTGGTTAGGGAAGCTGTACACCCGGGGCCACCCACCACCCAAACGTGCCCACCCCCACCCAGAGCCCATTGTCCAAACCCCCAAAACTGCCTACCCCACCACCCAAACGTGCCCACCCCTCTCACACCCTTGTAGTCCACATGTGTCCTGCACTGCCCCACACACATGCCATCACTTCCGCGTGCGCTTCTGTGCCTGTGCAACCTTGCCCGAAGGACCCGTTAGCCTACTCGAGCGCCTCCTTGGACTGGCAGTGGTGGAGCTGGATGGGGTGGTAGTGTTTGATGGGCCAGAATCTGGGATTGAGGGCATCCGTGCCAGATTTGCCTGTTGGCCAACCAACATGGCCTCTACAAGCCTGGAGGTGTGGTCGTTGCCCTCCCGCACATGGCGTGCAAGGGTCACTATGGTGCTCGCAAAGCGTCCAATGGACCTCGACAGGCGACGCACTGAGGCGCTGTAGCTCTCCCTCTGCAGCCTGGATTCCTCTAGCTGCCTCTCCACCAGCTGGGTGAGGGTAGCCTGCTGGTCCTCCATCCGCTGCATGCGGGCATTCAGTTCGGCCATGGATGGGGTGGGCGACCTCATGGGACTCCCCAGTGAAGTGGGGCTGAACCCCAGCTCATGGAAGGAGCCCAGGTCTTCCAATGTGGGCATCTCCCCCTGTGGCCCCGTTTCCGAGTGCTCTTGCGGGGCACTGTTATCACTGCAGGCGGCCCCCTCTGCAGTGCTGCTGCCTTCGGTGTTGTGTTGGGTGTCCATGATAGGTTCCCGTGGCACCTGTCTAGACTCAGCCAGTGTGGAGACGGTGGGGATGTCGGTGGTGGTGGTGTGCCGCACATCTGTAGTGGCTGGTAATGTGGCCAGAGGTGCAGAACTGCCGGCAGCATCCTCCTGTGTGGTGGCAGTGGCTACTGTACTTACCGATGCAGATTGGCTGGCCTGTTGTGCAGTATCACTGTCACTTGAAACGGCTGTGGGGACACAAAGGGCATGCAATTAGTGTTGTTGTGGTGGCAGATGGGTGCATCACATGCGTCATTAAGATTGTACATTGAATAGTGTTAGTCACATGCATCTGATTGCTGGTGTCTGCTTTCAGTGATATTGGTTGCCATACGGATCATGATGGGTCCTTTGGCCCACACATGCACTGCCGGGGGGGGGGGGTTGTTAATGGGTCCTTTGTCCCACACATGCACTGCCTGGGGGGGGTTGTTAATGGGTCCTTTGGCCCACACATGCACTGCCGGGGGGGGGGTTGTTAATGGGTCCTTTGGCCCACACATGCACTGCCTGGGGGGGGGGTTGTTAATGGGTCCTTTGGCCCAGTACTCAAAACTGCATATTTACATGTGGCATTCATGTTTGGGCACTTACCGGCATCTGCAGGTGGGCTCACTCCTGCCTCAGCCTGCCCGATCCCATGGATTCCCTCTAGGTGGAGGACGCTGCTGCAACGCTCCTCCCATGCTTGCAGCCTCAGTGGGGAAGGGGGTCCTCCGCCTGTCCCACTGCTGCGTTGGCGGTGCGTGGAAATGAGGTTGCGTACCCTCAGCCTCAGGTCGTCCCAACGCTTGTGGCAGTCCTTCACGCTCCTCACTGCCACGCCCACGGCGGTGCACTTGCGTGCAGCTTCGGCCCACACCTCCTTCCTCCGCTGCTGTGTGGCACGCCGTTGGTCGGTGCTGAACAGCATCTCAGCATTGTCCACAATGTGCTCCACCAAGACGGTTAGCTCCGCCTCGCTGAAGCGCTGTTTGCGCTGCCTCTGAGCAGGAATCCTGGCAGACATGCTGGTGGTCCCTTTTGGCTTCTCAGAGTTAGGATTGTGCTTGTGCTGGCTCTGGATGGCAATGGATTGTGCTTTTATATGATGGCCGCCTCTCTGTTTCCTGTTTTGGCGATCATGGTATTTCCGGTTCCGTGTCCGTGGTGGCGGAGGCGGAAACGGGTTTAGCGCCACTTGTGGCTTCGTTATTTCCATTTCCGTGGGGTTTTCCGTGACGGCGGTAACAACGTTTCCGAGTCCGTGTGGTGCGCGCGACCGACAGCGTGTAATCGGACGGTTTTTGCGCAATCTTGCGGACACGGAAACGTTTTTACCGCCGTCACGGATTTTGCACGGTCCCGGACTGGCAGGTTGTAATGAGGCCCATTGTCTCTGTCTGTTCTCTCTGCTCACCTTGTTGTTTCTTGTCCTCCTTAGGTGCCGGGATTCGGCGGTGTTAAGATGGAGATAGCGCCGGATCGAAGAGATACTGCATGGAACGGTGAGTATGGCGCGGCGCTGCCGCTGGCGATGCAACGCGTTTAAAACAAAGTCTTTTCTCTGGTTTGAAGATGCGATGAATCCGGAATCAGGTAAGAAATCAGGTAATACTCTTGTTCTAACCTTTGCTTCTTTCCTTCTTTCTAGGTGCTCCAGGTTCGAGGCGGGCGTGGCAGAAGGCTGGATATTGCTGGTGGCACGGTGAACTTTACGCTGCTGGATGCAGAATAACGCGAAGCGTGTGCTGCTCTTCGGGCGTGGTTTAAATAGCCTCCAAAGTAGTCCCAGGTAGGTATTCCTCCCTGACCACACCCGAGTAACAAAATAGTCCCTAAGGTAAAGTAGTACCTTCCAGGCCTCACATGGGCTTGGATCTTCTTGCAGCATGGTCTGCATCAGGTAAGTGTGCACCTATGTGCCTGGCGCCTATGGCGCCAGGACTGATGTCCCATATGAGCCCGGAGCCATAGGCGCCAGGACCGAACCCAGACAGCCCCTAGCAGGGGTTGCTGGGTTTTCTTAAGGCAACATGATGCCTGCTCCCGGGGCTGATGGACGTGGTCTGGATGCCCAGGGGTATGCATCATGACAGAAGCCCAGCTAGAGAGAAGAGGCAAACCTCTTTTGTGTCTCAAGGATAACAGCCACCTTCCGGGCTGAACGGCAGAGTTGGGGAGGTGCAGCAGAAGTTGTGGTATCATCCTTGACTTCAGGATAAAAGCCATGAAAGACGAAAATAAATTAACACAGCCGGTGAGTTGATGAAAGCATTGAAAGTCTGGTCTGTGTTAAATGAAACTTGACGGCAACAGTATCCGATGAATGAAGGTTGCGCGTATGCAGATAAGACGCAAGGGAAAGCAAAGCATTGTAAAGAATTGTAAATTAAAGATACAAAGTGGTCCGGTGAAAGAAGATTGCCCAATCGAAAGACTGAGAAATGTCTGATGCCATAGAAGCAGCGGGAGGAGAAAGAAACTGATGCAAGATTTGAACTTAGGTTTGATCACGGCAGGGAAACCTGGATGTGAGAGATGTCTTTCAACTGTTAGGTTTGATCACGGCAGAGGGAAAACTGGATGTGAGAGATGTCTTTTAACTGTTAGGATTGATCCCAGCAGAGGGAAACCTGGAGATATCTTTGAACTTTGAAATTAGTACTGTGCTTGAAACTACATTTACCAAGAGCCCTTGGTGTAGAAGAGAAAAAGTGACGTTTGAGGAAAGAAGGTCGAAGTGGTCATGCTGAGGTAAGAGCAAAAGCCTTGCAGTTTGAAATTCTTCGACAGCGGAAGGAAAGTGAAAGGAGGCTTGAGCCCAAAAGAGGGAAGCCTGGGAAGGTGTGATTGAAGCTTGGGGAAGGGAACCCCCCACAAATTGTGATTGAAATGTTTGAGCCCGCAAGGGGGAAACCTGTAATGAATTGTGGTAACCAGAAGGAAACAAACTTTTGTTGAACTGTATTACAAACTAAAAGGTGACTTGGGCTGGAGTGAGAGAAAGCTGAGAGGTCCAGCGGATAAACTAGTGACCTTTCATGGAAGGCAAAGTGGGCCCGGATCCACGAAACAAACTGCATCCTTCTGTCTGAAGCCAGAGTGTGTCGCAAAGGTCCAAGTGTGCCAGCTTACCCTGTGCTAAAAACGTGGGAAGGGAGTTTACTCAGCCATACTGACATTTCTTTTCAACACTGATTTTCCTTTTTGCATTACACATTCCCTTTACACATTTATTGTATTAGAAAGGGGGCAGGCATTAGCTGTATTAGTATAGGCCATTTTATTTTGACTAAGGGTCGACTAGGACTGTATTTTCTTTTTGTTTGATGGTTGAGAATACTCCCATCTTAGTTATAGGGTAAGATGGGAATTAGCCAACCCTTTTAAACTATCAATAAAGTTTTTTAAACTTGCAGCTCTTGTGTCAGTGTCTACTTGTGATACCATGCCTCCCTCACAGAGCTGAGATTCTCCTGATTAATTGGTCGTATCACGACATGGTGTTATTGGACTTATCGTGGTACAACTTGAGTGCTCCCTGCTCCTGGTGGAGATGTCATGAGAGGCTCTAGAAGGACCGGTTATCCAGGGAGGAATTTGAGGGGGCCATTAGGGAATATTTTCTTCTTAATGACACAGGGAGGTGGGCTTTTGCACGGTATGGGATGCCGCTAAAGGAGATGTGGAGGGGTCTGTTGATTAGGGAAAGTGTTCTGAAGAAAAGGGAGAGAACGTTACTAGGGAACAGGTTTCATATGGGTCCTGGAAAAAAGGTTCAGGAGTTGGAGATAAGAGTGGGCGAACGAATAGCAGAGGTCAGGGGCAAAAGGGAGGAGTTGCAATTGTTAGAGGAGGGTAGAATGGTGCAGCAGCTTCAGTTTTTAAGGGAAAAAATTATGAAAAGGTGGATAAAACAGATGCACTGCTGGCAGCCCCTCTTCGTGGACAGCAAACGGAGTGATGGATAATGGCAGTGCAGGGAATAGATGGCTGAGATGAATTGGCCTCAGAGGGGATTGTGGATAGTTTTGCCTCCTTCTACGGGGGATTGTATACAGGGGATGGTCTGGTTCATCGTGTCGGTCTGGCGGCCTACCTTGATGGGGGTTCTCTTCCTGTATTGCCACCCGAGGATGTGGCAGGATGGATACCCCTATAACTGGGGAGGAGGTTTTTATTGGAATTCGCTGTTTATAGTTGGGAAAGGCCACGGGGGAAGACGGTTATACGCCGGGATAGTGTAATTAATTATCTGGTGTGTTGGTACTTCATTTGAAGAAGCTGTTTAATAATATCTTGGCGTCAGGATGAGCCTCTGGTTCTTTTGTGAGGGCCCTCATCTCTGTGATACCTAAGGAGGTTAAAAATACCCTTGTCTGTGGGTATAATCGACCCATCTCGCTTCTTAATGTAGATGTCAAGATCTTTACTCAAGTTCTTGCCTCCGGATTGGATATATACATGCCTTGGCTGGTCCACTCGGAAGGACACCAGGGTGCGGATATGATGCGGAATTCCCTGCACCTGATCAATTGGGCTCGGGGGAAGTGGGGTTAATCCTACGCTGCTGTCTATATATGCCGAGAAGGCTTTTGACAGAGTTGACTGGGGCTTCCTCAAGGCAGTGTTGCATACGTTTGAATTGGGGAATAGGATGTTGAGGGGCATTATGGCTTTATACTCAAACCCAAAAGCGTGTGTGGTGGCTAATAGGAGGTTTTACCGCTGTTTTGACCCGGCCCGGGGCACGAGATAGGGTTGACCCCTTTCGCCACATTTCTTTTGCACTGGCCTTGGAGTCCTTGGCCAAGAGGTTTACAGGATGATTAAGGTGGGTGAGGTGGAATATAAATTTGGACTATATGCAGATTACATTTTGTTACATTTCTGGAACCCATTGATATTGGTCCCAGCGGCCGTTGAGTTGATTGGACAGGATTAACAGGGGAACATCTATTATGTTTCCGTTCGACCAGGAGGGGGAACGGGATGCACAGGGGTTGAATAATTTGGGGATGGAGGTGAAAGAGGACCAGTTGCGCTACCTAGGTTTATTTGTCATGAGCAAGGTGCAGGCATTGTATGAGGCTAACTATCCTCTCTTGCTGTAGAGATTATTCACTGATATGGTGAAGTGGGACAGACTTACCTTATATTAGATGGGGCGTCTTAACGCCATAAAGATGAACTTCCTTCCCAGACTGTTGTACCTATTCCAGACGCTGCCAATAGAGGTTCCCAATTCCATGTTTAGAGCAGTTATGGGACGTCTTTTGAAGTTGTTATGGCAAGGGAAGAAAGCGCGGGTGGCCTATGATACTTTGGTGTTACCGAAAGAGTGTGGGGTGCGGGTTTTCTGGACCTGTATTTGTATTATATGGCGGCTCAGCTGCGAGTCGTGGTACTACATCTGAGGCAACAGGTAAAACACCAGTTTGTCGGGCTAGATAATCACAAGACTCAACAGGCAATGGATGGGCGAATGGTTGTTGTCACCAAGGGGCCAGATTCCAGGACGGAAAAGGGAGCATCCAATAAAGCAGGGCATCATTTAGAATATTTGGCGTAAGGAACCGGAGATGATGGGTATTACGACTTGGCCCTCCCCAGTCAGCCATCAGTAGGCCCCAGGGGTGAGGGACCATATCTCAAATTTTGAGAGGTTTCAGAGTTAGTTTGAGGCAGGCTTGACAAGTTGTGGAAGAATGGGAAATGTATCCCTCTATCGGACTTGGAAGAGGCCCTGGGAATTGAGAAGTTGTCAGTGTTTTCATATTTGTAACTGAAGGGGGTGATTACTGTCAGAGTTTGGAAGGGGGAGATGCAGCTGGATCTTACCGCAACAGAGAGTCGCTGACTCGCGAACAGAGATGACAGTATTAATCACCCTGTTGTATGGTGCACTGGTTGAAGCAGGTAGGGGGACTACTGATAGGCTTCAAGTCCACTTTGTTGGCATGATTGTGGAATGAGGGCGGATTATTGACACATGTGGTGAGGGTGTGAGAGGGTGCAATTATTCTGGGAGGCAGTCCTTGGATGGATAAAGGAGGTTGATGGGGTGAAGGGGGAACCGACACCATTACGTGTGCTGTTTGGCTTGGAGGGAAATAAGGGGGGAATATCGGGGTTTATCACACCTGGCACACTGTTTATTGTTGCCAGCTAGGGCATGCATTGGAAGAAGACATTGTTGCCAGGGAAAACCAAGTGGGCCAGCACGGCTAAAACTATTTACGTAATGGAAAGGATTACGGCAACCATTCAAGCACTAAGGATGGAGACGGAATGGAGTGGATTTCGTGCCCGGATTATGCCCCCTTGAGGTTCCGGGGAGTGGGGACAGGGAGGACATTTGGGTAGAGGGCAGTGGCAAGTAATGGGGGGGACCTTCTTTATTAAGGGAGACTTGAGGTACAGGTAATGTACGGTGTTACTTCAGTGAATGTCAGTTGACTCGCCAGAGGACTATATTTCTTTTCTCCTCTGTGTCGCATCTGATGTTGGTTGATTTTATTTTTTGTCCTGAGGTTTGTTTTTTGTTGCTTATACCATAAGAATAAGGGTTCAGGGGTTATGATACAGGTGGTAGTTGCACTGGTTTAGCCTGTAATTTAGGTTTTAATGAGGTCCTTTTTGCTTCTTCTCATCTTGTATTGTGCAAAATGTTATTAAAAATTGAATTAAAAAAAAAGGTTGATTTGGAACAACTGATAAACAGTGAGGCCAATAGTGGCCAATAAATCATTGGGAAGGGAGAGGAAACATAGCAGAGTGTGTTGCCTGTGCCTGCATCATGCCCTGCTGCAGTGCTGTGCAATCTTTCTTTGCACTCTATTGGAAAGAGTTCACTATAAACACGCAGACACAACGCGGTAGCGTTGCAGAGTGTCCAGAGTGTGTTGCCTGTGCCTGCATCGTGCCCTGCTCCTGTGCAGTATGTCTTTGCACTCTATTGGAAGGAGGAGTTCACTATAAACAGCCCAACATCACGCCGAGTGTCCAGAGTGTGTTACCTGTGTTAAATGGGGCGGCCGGGGCACAGGGGCTCAAACTCCAACCCATATGCTAGCGCCATTTCCCAGCAGCATTGCTGCTTCAGAATTGTAATCTACTGGCCTGTATGGAATTGCCCCGAACTCGCAGCCAAACCCGCTTACTGTTGCTGGCGGAAACCTATTTGTGGAACTCTGTCTGCCACAAGAGGACTGCAGACCCTCCAAGGAGGAGCTCAGAAGAGCTGCAAGGCACGTGCCTGGTTGATGCAGATTTACTAGATCCCCAAACCGAGCAGCCGCCAAATTCAAATGTGACATTACCATTGCTATACAGGGTAGGAGGGGCGGATACAGCAAACATGACTGACTTGGGTTCATTTTCGGGGCCATTCAGAGAGATCGAAGAAGCCGACCACACTGAGGGCACCCCCCCCCACTAATCACCACCAGAGGCGGGACACGTGCAAATACCACTCAGGGTAAAACCAATGTTCAGGTTCTTCAAACATGTACCTGCGGAAAGACTTTTGCTCAACAATCCAATATCAAGGTCAAGGGATCAACCTTACTGTTTGCGGGGCGCAAGTTCTTTCCAGCCAAACGATCAAAGTCCTTCTCCACTGCCTCTCCCTGGAAGAAAACTATCTCGCTACGAACCATCAGTGACATGCAGGCTGGTGAGATCTCCGACACAGATCTACTGTCGGGGCCTTGTGCGGCGAGCGACCCTGATGTAGATTGCAGCTCTTCCGGGACAACACTAAAATATGTCGATGCTTCGACTTCAGTGTCTGAAATAAGGACTGCAACCTGTTTACAAAACCACCAAAGCCTCACTCGCTGAGGAGCTGAGGAAGGAGGTGAGGGAGGAGTACAGGATGAGTTCTGCCCCCATGGAGAGCCAGGACCTCCCTGCCTCTCCCGCCTTGTAACTGGATGCAAACCCATTGACTCTGCTAAATTGCCCTCACCCGCTCCCTCCACTGTTCAAACTCCTTTCTCAGGGACGGAAAACAAGTTGGTAGAATCAAGATATGCACCGGCCCGGGTGGTGTGGGTGCTGATTCACAAAGAGAACTCACTGCCAAAGACTGATATACATTCCATAGCTGTAATTACCAACAAGTCAGGCGTCGATACAGACAAGAAGGAGAAGTCTGTCGGGGAGAAAGAAAAGGGGAAAACCTATGAGGGACCGGTCATTTCCCAAGGAGCTGAAAGACGAGCCGCCATAGCGGTGCAACTACCCCCCTTTATGACCTCACCTGAATGCAAGAAACAATTCTCTCTCACAAAGATAACATGAAGCGCGCCCTTAACAAGAATCAAAAGACAAAACCGTCAAGGATCACAGTAGCAGTACAATCTTCTTCGGACTCAGAAGTTAGAATTCGAATTATGACCGGGTGCAAGACCAAGGTCTGCACCTAAATTTGATGATTTAAGTAATATTTACCCAATAACATCAGAAGCCATTCTTATGTCAACCATCAATATCTCCCTGGCCCCGTTCCTGAAACTTTATGAAACATTAAACGATAACTTCAGGGACCAAGTGATCTTAACAGCTCTGATGAACGCCAAACTAATTTACATTGAATCCCTTATACAATACAATAAAGGGAGTCTGGGAAGAAAATATGGCAGCTAAAATCAACACTCAGACCGATCTCATGACCTTGTTAAAAGAAGTGAGAGAAGAAAAATGAATAATTACTAAACCTATCAAAGGGCATCTTGAAAGCACCCATTCAGATAAATGGCCCTAGCCACCTGCAACACCAACCACTGGCATCCAAAATTACTACAAAATTTCAAAGTGGCATGGACAAGAGCCATCGGATGAACAGAGACCCTACAAGGGTCGATCAAACGCAGGTGAAGGCAGCCTTTCCAACTGAGCTTCTTGTTGTAGGAGAAGTGATGGAAGAGAGAGGAGAAAGTCAAGTGTCCCATGAGAGGGAGTCTCTTCTCAAATCTGGACCTGACCCTCAATTGATTAAAGCCACAATGGATGAGTTAGCTTCCCAGATAAGGAATGTGATAATTCAGGCTATTGACCTAGAAACAGAGGTGAACATAGAACCCTTAACACTAGCGATCAACACCCAAACAGCCCCAAATTTTGAAATCTTGGGTCAAAGCCAAAACACAAAGGCTGTGCAAAAATCCAAATAGTGCAGGAAAAAGAAAAAAAAAATCTGAAAACCTCTAGACATGCCATCTCAACCAGTTCAAAGTGCTTTTTGAGGAATGTAAATGTGGAAGAAAGAATCGTATCATCAAAGGCTGTCAGTAAAAATTCTTCGGCAGAAAAGTTTAATTCTGAGATGCTATCGAAAGCTACGCAAAAGAAAAAAACAGGTGAAGGGGAACCGGAATTGCCCATCCCATGTGGTGAAATTTCTATTACTGAGACAGACCTGATGGACCTCTCAGTCTATGATGTTGAAGAGTGTGCCTCAACTATCAGTGGAGATATAGGAGCTGAAGGGGAGAATTCAGAGCTAGCCAGTGCATCCCCATACCCTAAATTACAAAAACCGGCGCGAGGTGTGGAGTGTAGCCCATTATTCATCCCATTGGTTGAGCAGAGAGAAAGGGTAGAAAAAAAAATCATACTGCCTTTACAACACCAAGAGGTCCAAAGTACAGACACGTGTCCTTTAAAAGGGCGAGTCTGATGGAAATATAAATCAGAATCCAACACTTAAACAACTGCAACCAAAGCACTTCCAATCCAGACTATGTGACCATGAGGCCAAAACAAAGCTGAAAGCACCCAACAAAAAGAACACCACAAATGGCAACTCCTGTAATATCATTGAATTAGAACTTATCCTAAACATTGACGATGGTCTAATTCTTAACAGAAACAACATTTTTAGGTTGCTTCATTATGTTCCAAATTGGAAGACTCATTCCTCACGGACATCAAAATAGTCCAATTTTAATGTTAAGAAAAAAATGGACTGCATGAACATACACATTCCCTCAAGCATGGTGTTCAATCAAATCCTATTAGCTGAAACTGAGTTAAGATGGTTGGAATTTGGGCTTTGTAAAAAATAACAAGTTGACTTCAGGGAGAGGTGCGCAGCCCCACCGCACGAGAGCCAACGAGTCCCGTAGTACTGAAATGAAAAGCCTTAAACCAAAGCAAACTGGTCAATATGAGTCGGAAGTAGAGTCGGAAGGAGAAGTTGAATATATCTGCTCCAACAAAAATGGTTTAAAAATCAAGGTAAACATAGACAGTAGATCCAGAAGTACCCTCTGTGAATCTAAAACAAACAAAAATGAGGAAGAAAGTAAATCCAAATGTTTTCCCTGGGATTGGTTGGCAAAAGGTTTAGCTTTAAGTTCTAAGCAATAATGCCCGGAAAAGAAACCAATTTTGAATATCATACTGACATCCTGGAATTCAAGAGGCTTTGTGCACTTCTTCAATAACGCAAAGTGGGAGTGGACTAGATCAGATATTATCTGCTTACAAGAGACTTGGCTGAGAGAAAAACCAGTGATTCACGGTTTTTCAGTATTACTCAATCCAGCCATCAAAGGTCTAAAAGGACATCCTAAATCAGGTTTTATAACGATCATAAGAAATAACTTAAATTGGACGATCATTGGAAATGCTGACCCCAGACCCTACATTCAATGCGTTACGATCGCACTAGGCAATAGAGCCTCTGTTTCATGTGAATGGGTACTTATACTAAACATCTATTGGAACTCAGTGGACATAGGAACGTCAAAAATAATAGATAAAAAATCAACCTAATAGATGAAGCAAAAATGAAGTTCAAAAACATAAAGATCATCATATGTGGAGATTTGAACTTCGATTGTTTGGACCATACTACTACTAAATCGACGGAGGAGTTTGAGCAATTCGCACCCCATACAAAAAAGACAAGACAGACGACTAAGCTGGATGCAAGTCATGGATGAACGAGACTTGCATATGCTAAATGGAAACATTGCGTGCAACATTCCTGGCGCTGCTACATGGCAGTGGGGGAAATGTTCTGCCAAGTTAGACTACGGATTTGTCTCATCAAACATCATAGATGAGATTTCATCAATGAGAATAGTAAAGATCGGGAGAGCCGACCACGATATCCTAATGATAACCTGGAACCATCACGTGTCAACTAACCCTATGAACATTGATAAAAATTGAACTTGAAACGGTTAGAAACAGATTAAGAATAAGACGCACATTTAAAATGATGGCCTTGCCACGATTCCTATACATCCTCCAAAATGCCCCATTACACATCCCCACACAGGAATTTCACAGGATCGACAGAACTCTCAGGAAACTCCTGTGGAACAACAGACATCCGAGGCTAGCACTCAACACCCTACAACCGTCCATCTGGGAGGGGGGCATTGGATTGCCACGCTTACAGACATACTACTGGGCAAGCCAAATGGCAGTAATAAATGACATACTACATGGGGATCCATCGCTACCACACATCAAACCCGATGTCACAAGAGGAACGACAATAACCTCGCTAGAGTCACTATATCGGAAAACCAACAACAACACCCCCAAAACGATGTCATCCCACCGGACAATAATATGGGCTGAGGCACACAAACACATACACTGGGAAAAGAAAATCACCCCTGTGCAGCCACTGTGGGGAAACAAACATATTTCTGAGCTGGATAAACTCCCGAGATGGCAGAACTGGATAACAGCCGGGAAAACAAAGGTGGGTGAGGTAATCACGGAAGGAGGGATTGTAAGCTTCGATGAGCTTGCTGATAAATTCAGCCTCCCTGCTACTGACCGGTATGGACACACACAGCTAAGTCACGCCCTATGGCGTCACCTCCCTGATATGAGCAATATGGCAGATTGCAGCCCCATAGAGAGGAACCTAGTCTTCGACCGTATAGAGGCCAAAACCCCCTCTGTAATATACAACGCCCTTACCTCCTTCACCACACCTGACTTAGTGAGTCTGAAATCCAAGTGGGAAAGGGATGTGGGAGAGATCCTGCCAGAAGACTGGACAACAATCCTAATGTACCCAAGAGAGATTGCCATATCAGCTAGACTTCGCCTCATCCGGCTAAAAATTCTACAAAGAATTTACTACCCAAGGGTAGCACTCTATCGCTGGGGTAAAATCACCGACCCTAACTGCCTACGCTGTTGCCAAGAGGAGGGCACCTTCTTTCACGAGGAGGGCACCTTCATTCTATGGGACTGTCCACGCATCAAACTATACTGGTAACAACGCTGTGATACATTCGGCCTCATTACGAGTCCGGCGGTAACCGAGGCGGTAAAACTGCCTGGTTACCACCGGACTCTTATTACCATTCCGCCTCCGTGATTCCCGGAATTACCGGGGCATTACAACCCCGGTTTTCTGGGAATCACGGAGGCGGAATGGTGTTAATCCCCATTCCCATTGAGTCCTATTGGACTCAATGGGAATGGGGATCATGGAAACACCGGAAGCATCTTGTAATGCTGCCGGTGTTTCCACGTCCGCCTGCAGGCGGGCGGTGTTAAACCCGCCAGGTCAAACCTGGCGGGAACATCACCTCCCGCCTGCAAGAGTCAGGATCAGGCGGTCCGGAAACAACAGTGGCGGTGGGTTTACCGCCACCGTTATTTCCGGACCGCCTGATTTGTAATGAGGCTAATTGTCTAGAGTACTGGGCTGTACTGTGGTCAGAGACCCAAAACTGATGCTGCTGGGTGCAGAGGACGAGGGTGCAATGTCATGCTATGATAAATTACTGTTTTCAACCTCCACAGCACTAATCAAACGCAATATAGAGAGACTGTGTGGATCTAACGTAACCCCGTAACATGTACAATGGTTAAGTGATGTTGACGCATGCATAGTGATGGAACGAAGAGTATATGTAGCCAGGGGCTGCCCTGGGAAAGCAGACAAGATCTGGGGGAAATGGGAGAAGGCTCATTAGGATATCGGAAGTTGTAAAATAGAGGATCCATACATGAACGAGAAAGTGTGGACATGTAATACTGTTATCACCTTGTGCTACCGAAGCAGGGACCCATGAACTGTTGGAATGTTAAGGTTGATAGACCCCACGGGAGTCAATGTTTATCAGTATTGTGTAATGAGAAAATCAATAAAATGTTATATTAAAAAAAAAAAGAATAAGATGCACATATGTCACCACACTGGACAAAAATGTATTACTCCTTATCGAATCAGAGACCGGGGAAGCAGAATACATCCCGCTCCTGCTCAGCTACATGGAATAGAGTAAATGTGCAGGTAAACTGCAATACACTAATATGCACAAATACGACTCCGTAATAGTAGATCTAAGGAGATATAAAAGCTTTGAAAAGTCTACCGAAGTTGATAAGAGCTTAATCGATAAGGCAACAAAGACAATGCTATCACAATTGGCTGAAACAATACAAAGCCATCCTTGTGCAGAATGATGGAGAACACGTGCTTCGTATAATGCTTGGAAAGCACTCCAGACAATTCAATGTAATCCCATAGCGGAAGACGTCTGGATGACCCACTTTTTTCAACTGTTCAATAGCTCAAACTTAAATGAACCAACTGAAGCCGTGACCAGGGGTCTCACATGGAATCTACAAATAGATACTCACCCTGATAAAAAATGCAGGTGCTTCACAAGCATCTGGTCCAGACGGCCTCTCAAACTATATTCTGAAAACAAATCCAGATTAGCGGGCCAACTTCTGCTTCACCCTGTTCAAATACGTTTGCCTGGATTCCCCCTTCATGAAAATGTGCAATCTTAGTTCCAATTTTCAAGAAGAGGTAGCGATTAGACCCAGTAAAATTTCGCCCAATCGCGTTACTCAACGTTCTAGGGAAATTGTTTGCAACAATTTGATTGAAACGGCTGAAAATCTGGGCCTTGAAAACTGGCAACTTTGACAAACGACAGATGGGATTTGTAAAAGGCGTTGATTGCAATGTGAACCTTTTATCACTCAATGCTTTAAAAATTCGATCACTGGAAACAGGTACATCATTGTACCTAGCCTTTATAGATCTAAAACAGGCCTTCGATAGCGTCAATAGAAATTCCCTCTGGCAAAAATTGAAACATTGGAAGAGCCCTGATGATCTTTTGGCACCGATAATTGATCTCCATATGGACCCTTCGATTCAGATGCGGCTAGATAACACTTGACATCTATCAAAGAAGATCGCCACCAAGAAAGGTGTGAAACAGGGATTCCCCTGGCATCAGGACTATTCAGTCTTTACATCTCTGACTTAAAACATGTATTAAATGATCCGCTAACATGTCCTCCACAAATGAAAGGAGAGCCTCTAGGCTGGATGATGTATGCCGAAGATAAGATTCAGTCGAAACCTTCCAGCCATCACCTCTTTGTTTTTACTTTGTCACCCCGAGTGGGACGGGTATGCCCAAACGTGGGTCCCGTGCTTGCTGGGCCTAGAGACCCAATCTACTCCTCACTGATGAGGCCCATCAAGGCCGAAACATGTTTGGGGATGCTTGTGGTCTCGTGCAGAAGGGATGTGTCCCAGCAGTTCGGGCTGGACTGCCCCTTTTGGGGTGGGACCAAGCCTGATTTGCATATGGTTTTTCCCCTTCTGTAATGGCTTGGCAGGCGAAGAACGATGGTCTGGAATGTTGCCCAGAGCAACGCCAGTGGTTAAGATTCAGTCTAAACCTTCTAGCCATCACCTCTTTGTTTTTGCTTTGTCACCCCGAGTGGGATGGGTATGCCCAGACGTGGGTCCCGTGCCTGCTGGGCCTAGATACCCAAGCTACTCCTTACTGATGAGGCCCAAATAGGCCGAAACATGTTTGGGGATGCTTGTGGTCTCGTGCAGAAGGGATGTGACCTAGCAGTTCGAACCGGACTGCCCTTTTTGGGGTGGGACCAAGCCTGATTTGCATATGGTTTTTCCCCTTCTGTAATGGCTTCGCAGGCGAAGAACGATGGTCTGGAAGGTTGCCCAGAGCAACGCCAGTGGTTAAGATTCAGTCTAAACCTTCCAGCCATAACCTCTTTGTTTTTGCTTTGTCACCCCGAGTGGGACGGGTATGCCCAGACATGGGTCCCGTGCCTGCTGGGCCTAGAGACCCAAGCTACTCCTCACTGATGAGGCCCAACAAGGCCGAAACATGTTTGGGGATGCTAGTGGTCTCGTGCAGAAGGGATGTGACCTAGCAGTTCGGGCTGGACTGCCCCTTTTGGGGTGGGACCAAGCCTGATTTGCATATGGTTTTTCCCCTTCTGTAATGGCTTCGCAGGCGAAGAACGATGGTCTGGAAGGTTGCCCAGAGCAACGCCAGTGGTTAAGATTCAGTCTAAACCTTCCAGCCATCACCTCTTTGTTTTTGCTTTGTCACCCCGAGTGGGATGGGTATGCCCAGACGTGGGTCCCGTGCCTGCTGGGCCTAGAGACCCAAGCTACTCCTCACTGATGAGGCCCAAATAGGCCGAAACATGTTTGTGGATGTTTGTGGTCTCGTGCAGAAGGGATGTGACCTAGCAGTTCGGGCTGAACTGCCCCTTTTGGGGTGGGACCAAGCCTGATTTGCATATGGTTTTTCCCATTCTGTAATGGCTTGGCAGGCGAAGAACGATGGTCTGGAAGGTTGCCCAGAGCAACGCCAGTGGTTAAGATTCAGTCTAAACTTTCCAGCCATCACCTCTTTGTTTTTGCTTTGTCACCCCGAGTGGGACGGGTATGCCGAGACGTGGGTCCCGTGCCTGCTGGGCCTAGAGACCCAAGCTACTCCACACTGATGAGGCCCAACAAGGCCGAAACATGTTTGGGGATGCTAGTGGTCTCGTGCAGAAGGGATGTGACCTAGCAGTTCGGGCTGGACTGCCCCTTTTGGGGTGGGACCAAGCCTGATTTGCATATGGTTTTTCCCCTTCTGTAATGGCTTGGCAGGCGAAGAACGATGGTCTGGAAGGTTGCCCAGAGCAAAGACAGTGGTTAAGATTCAGTCTAAACCTTCCAGCCATCACCTCTTTGTTTTTGCTTTGTCACCCCGAGTGGGACGGGTATGCCGAGACGTGGGTCCCGTGCTTGCTGGGCCTAGAGACCCAAGCTACTCCTCACTGATGAGGCCCAACAAGGCCGAAACATGTTTGGGGATGCTAGTAGTCTCGTGCAGAAGGGATGTGACCTAGCAGTTCGGGCTGGACTGCCCCTTTTGGGGTGGGACCAAGCCTGATTTGCATATGGTTTTTCCCCTTCTGTAATGGCTTGGCAGGCGAAGAACGATGGTCTGGAAGGTTGCTCAGAGCAAAGACAGTTGTTAAGAATCAGTCTAAACCTTCCAGCCATCACCTCTTTGTTTTTGCTTTGTCACCCCGAGTGGGACGTGTATGCCCAGAAATTGGTCCCGTGCCTGCTGGGTCTAGAGACCCAAGCTACTCCTCACTGATGAGGCCCAACAAGGCCGAAACAAGTTTGGGGATGCTTGTGGTCTCGTGCAGAATGGATGTGACTTAGCAGTTCGGGCTGGACTGCCCTTTTGGGATGGGACCAAGCCTGATTTGCACATGGTTTTCCCCTTCTGTAATCGATTGGCAGGCGAAGAACGATGGTCTGGAAGGTTGCCCAGAGTAACGCCAGTGGTTAAGATTCAGTCTAAACCTTCCAGCCATCACCATTTTGTTTTTGATTTATGCCGATGACATGGTCCTACTAGCGCAAATTCTAATTGGCTTACAAATAAGACTGGAAATCCTGCAATTATATACTGAGCCGAACTACTTGGAAATTAATGTAGGAAAATCAGAAATGAAATGTGGGACCTGTTGGAAGGCCACTTTTGAAAAAAATACTGGCCCTTCCGTGTTCCTTACTCATAGCTGCAAACAGATGGGAGCTAGGCCTAGTCTCCATGTACGGCAGGGTTATGTGGAACTCACTTAGGCCCTCATTACGACCCTGGCGGAGGTCCATGGTGCAATTTGCACCATGGACCATGGCGCAGAGCTGCCAATACCGCCATGGGGGTTGGCAGACTTACCGCCACATTCCGAGGTTGGCGGGGCGGTAAGTCCCCAATCCCCATTTACCCTTCCCCATTCCCATTTTTGCCCCATAGGGTATAATGGGAGTGGGGAAGGCGTCAATTACGCCACCGTAAATTACGGTGGCGTAATTAACAACGAGTCCCGTAGCGGCATGGATTTTTCCGCCTGCAAAAAGCAGGCGTAAAAATCTCCATGGCGCTACAGAATGTCGTAGTCTGGCGGAGAGGTACGCCATGCATTACGCTGGCGTAAACCCCTCTCCGCCAGGGTCCTAATCCTAATGAGGGCCTTAGTCTTTTCAGAAAATCAATCATGGAAGACAGCCCACTACAATTTAAGTTCTTAGAAGATAAGGCAGAAATGTCTTGGTGCAGTGTTAAGGTGTTAACGGCGCCGGTAAAGGTGCCGGAGTGGTCCACCCCTTACTGCCCCATTACGAGTTCCGCTTGCGGGACCCGCTAAGGACGCCTTTTTACCAATTGTCCTTAGCGGGTCCCGCGAGCAGTCCAGCATGCTAACAACGGGCCCGTTATTAACGTGCCCGTTGTTAGCATGCTCCCCATTTCCATTGAGCCCTATGGGTGCTCGAATGGCAATGTGGATGGGTTCCTTGAATAGGGAAATACCAGGCCCTCCAAGGTCGGAATGACCCGGTATTTCCCCATTCCAGGAACCCGGACCTGGTTCCCGGAATGGGGGTAGCCATGCCGCAAATAGTCGTAATGACCTCCATGGTCTACTAACTGTAAACTTATTCTAAATCGTATAGAGTCCAACTAACTTCAGTTGAAAACTAACCCTAACAAAACAAAACAAAAACGGTGGTGTGCAGACTAGAACTGCACAGAAAATCAAATCCGATCATCTAAACTGGGGTCACTGGCAAAAACAAATAGCAGATTGTTAAATATAGTGCCAAAATATCTGACGAAATGTCCTAGTCCCGCTCAGAGAAATCTATTTCTCAGGTTTAGAATGAACGTTATTCACACGAAAGAAGTCCTCTTTGCCGAGAGGCAAGAAAGAACTTTGGACTCCCTCTGTAGATTTTGCAGTGTACATGCAGAACATTTACAATATGCTTTTGGGTTGTGAGACTCTAAAAACCCAGAGATCAAAACATTTGGGGGACCTTTTATCAGAAGCTCCATGGATTGATTTGGAAGAGTGGTGGGAGCGATTTTACTGTGGAAATGATTTTAAGTTAATTTTCGGCCTAGGAAACTTTTTAAGGGAAAGCAATTCAAAGGATACATAGAAAGGAGTTAAAAATTAAAAATGACGTTGGAACATGGAATGTTCCAATGCAAATCTGTCTCTACCCTTGCATATCGTTGGAAGCTGATGTTATTGATATTTAATATTTAGACATGTAAATTTGCCAAGTAAAAGTTTGTAATAGACTATATTAGTTAGAAGCAAGAAAAAGGAAAAAACAAAACACTGCCCCCATCATGCTTCCTTGTCCCTCCTTCTTTCCTCCTGTAATAACTGATTTGACTGCCACATAAGGACTCACATCACTCCATAGAAATGGTCTTCTCTTGCTGTTCCCAACAAACAAAGATTAATTCATTGAATTTTCTTGAGCAATATGGGGATGTGTATATGTTTTTTCATACCGCAGGTAGAGAGGGGTGCAGGGTCTATATGGGTTATGCAGCAGTTCAATGTCTATTTTCTCTTCTCAGGATTGTTGCTGTGAGCTCCATCTCCCCCCTCCCCTTCGGTATTTGATATTGGTCTATGGCCATCATCTGGTTCACAGCCCACTAGCTGCAAGCCCCCATCGACCACAACTGAGCATCTTGGCATTGCAGCGCTGTGAATTGGACCACTCCATTCAGCATGAAAGGCCCAAACTCCTGGCCCTAGGCTCGTCGCCTGTGGTTGAATGCTGAAACACAGCATTGGGTGAAGCAGATTCTTCCACCATTGAATGTTGATCCCATTGCAAACCCATGTGACAATTGGATGGATCTGATGGATACGAAGCCAGCTACATCTGGGGAAGTGGACCATATTGGGGAACAAATGGTAACCCTTTTTGGAAGGATTCGACCAAATTCCATAGAATGGTTTGATTTACCTCCTTTTGAGAGATTTGTTCAACATTTCCTCAGAAGCTCAGGAAGAAGCTGGATAACAGGTCTCATAGAAAGATGAAGACTGAGTGTCCAAAACTATTCATGCATGCGAAATAGCATATGGTGTGGAAGGAGGAGACCAACACACAGGTGGCATGTTTCTGGCTATAGACTTTTATTGGTGGTTAAGCATAAGAGAAAACCCTATCTGACCTTGATGTAGGAGGGGTTTCCCTGCCTCAAATAATACGAATGCATCAGGATGTCAGTCACCTTCTTATGTCCAAAAATCTATTTCCAACCCTTACACTATATTCAACTAAAGAAAAAGTATTTATTGAGTAGAGTACCTCAGACTGGTTATGACTGTATTCTGAAAGTGAGTCAGGAAGAAAAAGGCCAGTGTGAGTGCATGAAAGCTGCTTTTGTTGCCAAGTTTGACAAGACACCGACCTAGTACCTAAAGGAGTTCAGGGATTATAAAAAGAGAGAGAATATGTCTTGGATTGATTGGGTGAGTGCTGCATACGTGGATATGATAGGATGGATTGATGTTTACAAAGTGGATTGATGTTTACAAAGTCAAGTCTTTTGTTGAATTGTCTCACAGGGTGTCCCCTAAAGATACCAGTGGGAAGGAAAAGGACAAAGAAAAGGGGACCGCATGGAAGGCTGAGGAGTCCAAGAAGCAGCCACATTAGAATATACGTAAACATTCTCCCTGTAAGGTCCAAAGATCTAGTAGGATAGGTCCCATGGGGGTGGGAGTAAGAGTAGTGGTTCTCCTGCTGTAAAGCAGGCTCCCAGTGGCTACAACACAGTCCCCTGCATTCCTAGCACCTGTTGGGAGTGTTGGGTCCTGGACCACAATAAGGGTGACCCCAAGTGCAAGAGTAAGGCATTAGGTGTCCAGCCTGCCAGCCTGACCAACCGTTACCCTATGCTTGAGGTGGAGGCCACTGTCCCCCTCCCTTCTCTCCAGTAATCACCTTTGGTGCTCCTGCAGATATTCCCTTATACTCCCTGGCTACTATCCCACAGAATACTCGCAGATTTGTGAGAAGTGTTGTCATTAATGGCCAGCCTTTCACTGGTTTGAGACACTGGGGCTAGCATGACAGTGGTGGGCAGGACCCTGCTCATGCCAAAGGCCTATGTAGGTGCTCCTCTGAGAGCCACCAGGTTAGCTGGTGGGTCCCCCAAATGTTCTCCGGTAGCCCTAATCACCATTCAGATTGATGACAAGACAGCAAAGCTTCCTATCCTGGTTCAGGACAATGTACCTGCCAACATCCTGTTGGGTAATTACTTAGTTGAGATAGTGTTGCTTTCTGATGGGTTACCCCTGACAGCTGCTGCAGTCACTAGGTCACAGGTCAGACAGGGTCTGACTGATAGTCAGCTACCCAAGCCAAAGGGCATGGACGCTGCGTTGAACATTGATAACACCATATGGACTAAACTGGAAGGCTACCTATGGAAAGCCGTGCTAGGACTGCCTAAATACTCTGCAATTGCTGCTGTTAGACGCGAATTGGGCTTACTATCATTACAAGCATCAGTAGACCAAAGCAAGATGCGTCTCTTTCGGAAAATTATTCTTCCAGATACCATTCCAATTTATAAGTTGGTCCAGATAGAGCTCAACCAAGGACGTTGCAGAGCACTAAATAATTGGGTTAAAAAACTCCCAAAACAACTAGCAGATTTGGCTTGTTCGGCAGACGATCTGATCGCGAACCCCAACAGAATCAAGGCAAAAATAGCGCAAGCAGATTGGATCCAAACTGGTGAAAAAATAATAGGAAACAAACTCCTGGCTCATTTACCAGCAACAACAAATAAATGTAACCAACCTATGAGCTACTGCATAAAATTCCCCAACAAAAAAATGCAGAAAACTTTTATGAAAATAAGATTCAATCAATTACCAACGCAGGAAATCATAGCAATCCGTATGAAAACGGACGCTCGTATTTGCAGATTCTGTCTGGACCCGGAAAAAGTGGAAACTCTGAGACATTTACTTATGACTTGCACTAGAACCGCATTTTTGTGGGAAGCCTATTTGCTCCCTTTGATCTACGACGTACCACTCCGAGAGGAAAACACATGGTGGTGTCGTCTGATTGTTGGAGACAGAACTAAGTGGTCAACAGCGACAGTAAAGATTTTAGAAGCAGCATTGAGTCTAAACCAGAACTTATAAACTAGTCAAGTGCAATTCAAAGAACATTGACTTTCTTTTATGTTGAGACACAAAGTTTCAGTAGTGAAGTGCCTAGTATCCTGGTTTCAATTATTTTTCTGCTTCCTGTTATCCTCTTTGATTTCTATTTTCCCTCTTTTCTATCTGCATCTATGAAATGTATTTTACAAAATGTGTTTTTCTCTGTTTTGCGTATCAACATCTTGTAAAAATCAAATGCTTTTGATTATAAACAAGTAAATAAAAAAATAAAAAAATAAAAATAAAGTAGCAACAGATGAAAATGGCAAGAAGGTAATGTTCTGTTAGTACTATATGCCAAAACATTCCCTTGTTTTCCTTGTACAACACACCCAATTACAATTATGCTAATATATGATTAACTGTGGTAGGTAAGGTGACATTTTAACTATGCTAGCACATTGCCCATCCCACATATATACATTTTGACTCTTCTATAACAAACAAATGGAAACGTTACGTGTTCTATTAAAATGACACCTAAAATGATCGTAATGAGGTGATGGTAGATACTAGCCATTTTGATAGCACAAAAGATGTGATGACTGTGCTCACGTATCATTGAAAACATGTTGAATCTATACTCTTGCATCGTCAACATACCTGAATACCCTTTTATCATTCTTATCACACACATATAAGGGATGTTGCACATCGAAATGAAGGCACATACAACATCTTCATCCCCCTCCTAACACTTGAAAATGGGAACTACTTCAAATTAGACTCCCTTCCTTCTAAACATAAGTTCCCAAAATATAAAGAAATTAATTTCCTAATAAGAAAACCAAAGCAAACGCAGAACACATAAGAAAAACTATAACCAAATAATGAATGCCATATCCATCAACATCCATCACATTCACCTAACTCAACAACATATGCCTCCTGGCCTACCCAAAACTCCCGGTCAGGGATTGAAACAATGTGGTCCTTGCCGTCCTTGCACTTCTCAGAGCCCTGCTGCCCAGACTGCACTTCCCCTTGACCCCCTTGCCTGCACTACTGCCCGCACCCTCTCCCCTGCACTTCTCGTTTGCACTTGCACGATCTGAATGTCACAAGGCCTAGTAAGATCGATTGTCTTGTCATTCCTCTGTTCCCCTCCCGTCTTGTGGCACCTAGAAACACTTGTGTAGAGGTGTGACATAAATACCAAATCATATCATGTCATATCTGATAACATCCCACATAACATGCAGATACCTCTTCCCTGCACCATCCATTTACAAGATATGTGATCGCTGTTGGCAAGATTACTGAACACCAGAACTTTAATAGTACCTGGTTCTTGAAAAATGCATGAAATTTACACCCCAACTGCCGCCACAGAAGACGCCAAGACAGCTTTTTCCTCAACAATCTTAAATCCAAAATGCCCTTACAAGATGTAGGTAATACACCACTGGCTAGATCACGGAAGACCAGAACTTTTAATAGTACCTGGAGTTTTGGAAATGTACAAAATGTACACCCCAATTGCAGCCACAGAGAACGCACAGACAGCTTATACCTCAACAACACTTAAATCCCAGAAATCCCCAAATGCCAGGCCCCCTTGGCCATAAAATGAACTTGTTGAATCGCCTCTTAAACAAGCAACCTTGCATAATGCCCTCACGGCACCTAAAATGAACTGGTTTCACCACTTAAATTTAAACACGCAATCACATCTAATACAAGAAGCAAATATGCATAAAACATCCACTAACTTCACGCGCATAAAACCACCTTAGCTAGCCTACATGGATGATATACACAACGAACAACACTCAGCTTAAACAATCTAATTGGCTACGTTAAGGCATATATAATGCCACCAGCCTAACAATTTACTCACTGCCTAGAGTATGAGTAAGCAGTACCTCAGTAAGCACTGTGCTGAGCATAAACACCTTAAAACTCTCCAAATGTCCCCCTTGCTAAACATATAATATTGATAAACATACAAATGTATGTAATGCCCACTTGCAATCACAGGATATATTTCTTAGATACAATCTCGCCAAGTTCCATGAGCAATAATCAATCCTCCTGGACATACATCTTTATGCACAACCAACATCTGATACCAACGTGCAGTAGATAATACAATACGTGTGCCAGAACCCTAATTTTCATTTGCTTGTTTAAATGTGATCTCCTTGAATAAGTTCAGTAGATCAAGATCCAGTTACTGCGAGGTAATAAAATAATTATTTCCCAGAACATTCAGAATTCCCCCCCTATCAAGCAGAACCACAACTGTGCCGCCTACAAATCTTCTTCATCCGAATAATGTAGAAGCTCTGAACAGCCACTGCATAATCAGTTCACCGCTGAACAATACATTGGAGGATAATGTCCTGTTAATGATTTCTTCGCTAAAAGGACACGTTCATCGCTTGGGCCTCACTTTACATCCATCTTGTTACGTTTGTGCACTAGCTTCTCTTCACTGCCGTCGCACGCATCACTAATCAGTTTTTCTTTGGCCCACGTGAACTTCTACTTCCTCACATTCTGGGCAACGGTACTCTTGAGTGCATGATGGCGCTCACTACCCGGCGTGCTCAGCTATTGGCCTGTAGGGTTGCGATGTTACCACAACCGCTGCGCACTTCAAAGAGTTCAGAATTCCTTGTTTCTTGCTCGGCCATCGAATGTTACGCAACCCTCTTCTTGCCAACAGTCCCTTCCGCCTGCCACAACTCGTTATACTGCCCAGGGCAGTACAGTTATTCACGGACCTGCAGCAATACGCAAACACCTGACTGAAGGCACATGCAGTCCTACTCACAGAAGGTCCTTCAGTTTTCTCCAGCTGGGTAGAATACAGCGGCACAGTTGGCACCGGAGCTCTGTGTGGCGGCTCGTTCTGTGGGGCAGTAGTCAGCCTTCCTCACTGCACCGCCCGCAGCAGTACCGCAGGGTCTTTTTCCCTCATTGCCAATGTTTTATGGTCCCCGGAATATACCCTAGCGCAGAAGATCATGCAGACAAGATGACACGTGTGTGATGAAAGTAAGTCACATTTATTGGTATGAAGTAACACTAAGGTGACCAGATTTAAAAGTTAAAAACCTGAACAGTAAAACTAACATAAAAGTAGGACTAACTATTGAAAGTGGCTGTCAAGGGACCACACTTCAGTAGCGTTTGGAGGAGACGGGGGACTTAAGTGTTACTGTTCAAAGAAATACATATTATAATTAATTAATCACAAATATCACAAACTAACACTATCTTAAGTTGTAAAATGCAGCATTTCTTCTCTGTGAGATTGTGCATTCCTACCTGCCAGCTATGAAGACATACTACAAAAACCCAGGACCACTGCAATTTCCACTGGGAACATAATCTTGAGAAAGGGGGACAGAGCACCAAATACCGGGACAGTCCCGGCAAACTGTGACGTCTGGTCATCCTAAGTAACACTGGTGCAGGCTGTAAACATGGATGTTTTTGGCTGCTGATCCCCTGACCTACCGGCACCACCATGCAAGTTAGTTATTTCACTCTTTTCTCACTGTAACTGTCGACCTTAGAACCTGCTTACTTCAGCTAATACTAACATTCTATAGATGACATAGTGATGACATCACCACAACAGACTATTGCCCACTACAGATAGCAAGCAGTCCAGTCCTAGAAATACTGCAGGATGGGGTGTTTTGAGTGTCCGCCTTTGTAGTCCTTTTATGTTTGTGGCCGTCCCAGTTTTTTATCTTGAAAATCTGGTCACCCTACCCTGTGCACGAGAAAACAATCCAAAAAATAACTATCCACTGTTGTGGTGTGCATATAACACCCAGACAACCCCACCACATCATTATGTGGGATGCCTGCCGTTGCGGTCATCCACCAAAGGACGTGACAGGGTTAGGGAGGCGGGCGTTGGGAAAGGCAAGTTAGTTCGGTGGTTGTAACAGAATAAAGAAGACGTGCGTAATCTCTCCCTGTGTCCCGCGCCGTCTTTGTATGTGTGGTCTGCGTTCCTGCTAGTGTGTGGAGGGCCCCGAGCTTGAAGGGCAGTGCAACCCTGTCGCGGTTTCACCATGGCGACGAAGGTGTGACTTGCGGACCCGGACGAAAAGCAGAGAACCCGACAAAGGCCAGCACAGCTGTGAGGCCCGGAGGATGCCGTCGGGCATGTAAACGCATGTCGGCGCGCCTCCTATGTTAATGCTGCCCCTTCCGCAGAGACCAAACGGAGAGCTGCATTATAGAGCCAGAGAGCTCTCAATACAGCTGCACACGCCACACGTGCCAGGAGGCACAAAAGAAGGTGCGTAGCCATGCAGAGGAGGCCCAGCAAACTGCCAGAGGCTCACAGGCACATCCTGGTACAGTAGGGGCCCACAAAGGGAAGGTACATTCTCCCCTGATATAAAGTAAAAGGGGCAGGAGCCCCCAGTGGTTGGACACACCCATAGGGTAGAAAGCACATGATAAGGAGTCAAAGGGGGAGGCACATTTTTCCCCAAAAACAAAAGGGCAAGGGGAGGGAGCCCCGGACACTGGACACAGCCACAGCTCTTAAGGCCCAAGCCAGGGCCAGAGGTTGATGACAGAGTCCCATCCCCGTGCCGTGCCATGTCAAATCCGGAGGCATCCTCCTCAGGAGCGGTTGGCGCACCAGCACACGCAGCACAAGCAGCGGGGGCAGCAGCACAAGAACTCCACATGCCACACCCTTTTGATATGAGAGACACCACCATCCTAGGGCCCAGATGGGTCAGATGGCTAAGAGACTTCAAATTTTATGTAGGATCCATAGGGCTCACCGATGATGGCCGCTTGAAGAACAGAATGTCCATGGAAGTGGGGCCTGCGGTCCGAGACATTGCGGGAGAGCTACTCAATCTGGACATTGCCTCATATGGAGACCTGCATGGCAAGCTGTCAGAATATTTTAACCCTCACACCAACATCGATTATGAAAGGCACATCTTTCACACCACCAGACAAGAAAAGGGTGAATCCCTCGCCAACTTTGTCATGCGACTCTGCATCAAACTCAAATACTGTGAATTACATCGCTACTCTAATGATGAGGCCCTAAGGTCCAGGTGATCGCCGGCTGTGCATCGCAGCCCTTCAGGAAACAGTGATTGCAAAAATAAAGATCACTGGAGGAAATCCTCACACTAGCCCGGATGGAGGAAGCTGTGGGGTCCCAACTTGACAGTTTGGGCAAAATCACAATCCAGTACCCGGCGACAGACCCCAACGTCATTAACAAACTGTCGATAACACCCACCCAGAGCGGAAAATGCTCAGAAGCCACATGCTTAAGATATGGCTACGAATATCCACACACAGGTGAATGCCCCGCTGTGGTCCAGCAGTGCGCCGCCTGCGGAGTTATTGACCACTTCAGAGCCGTCTGCAAGAATGCACCAGCCTCCACATCCGGCAGACAGAGATTCCAACAACGATGGAGGAGCCTGCGTCCAAGCCCGCCTGGCAGCAGGTCGGAAGGTGAGGCAAAGAATCAAAGACGGGAGGACCGTGAATGCAGAAGCACGTACACCCGAGAGGAGAGACGGCCATCAGAGGGTTCCAGACACAGCGGGAGGAGAAGATTCATCCGTTACATAGAGATGAGGTCGCCGTCGAGCAATGAATCCCCATCGTCAGGGGAGGATCAATGAAACAAAGGATACGTATGGGCGCTCAACAATGACACGGCTGCCCAATACAGCCCCATACTCACACTACAAGTAAATGACACGCCACTGGAATTCCTCATCAACACGGGGGCCACCGTCAATATCATCAGCGAGGAGGCTTACAACTCTCTTGCCCAGCCCCCAAAACTGAGAAAGGCCACAGTAGACATATATCCATACAGGGGGCGACCACTCCACTGCTCTGCAAAGGTACCATCACGGCCTGGTGTACGCACAGGTCACATGCAGCAAAAGTTCCGCTACATGTACTGAAGACTGAGGCCAATAGTGGCGGCATACTAAGCTTCAGGACAGATGTCGACATAGGCCTAGTCCACATAATATATCAGCTCATGGCCCACAAGTACTTTTCCAGGCCGGAAGCAGTGGAAGCAGCGTTCAAGAAGCTATTTAAAGGACTTGGAAAGTTGAAGCAGAGGAAAATCCAGTTGCACATAAACCCAGACGTCTGCCCAGTTGCCCAACACTATTGGGGCATACCAGTCAACATACAGAGGCAAGTCAAGGAGGAAATAGACAAGCTCATGAAGTCACAGGTGATCAAACCAGTCACAGGTCCAACGCCCTGAGTGTCGGCCATAATCCCAGTGCCAAAAAAATCCCCGGACAAGTCGATACGCCTGTGCGTGGACATGCATAGGGCGAAAAAAGCAATCGAAAAGGGAGTGACACCAGGCACCAAGAATCACAGACATGATTCACCTACTTCAAGGTGCAAAGGTATTCTCCAAGCTTGACCTTACAAAGGGGTACCATCAGATCGAAATTGCGCCCGAGTCACGATACATCACAACGTTTGTGACTCACCTAGGACTTTTTCAATACAAAAGACTCCGTTTTGGCATGTCGTCGGCTGCCGAAATTTTCTAAGAGGAAATACACAAGGTCATACGACAACGTCTTAGTATTTGGTAAAACAAAGGAAGAACATGATATAGCGCTACAGAGGGTGTGTGCCGCGCTAGAGGCACCAGGCCTCACTCTCAACAAGGCCAAGTGCAAGTTTGGAAAGGGGTAATTGAGGTTTTTCGGACACATATTATCTGAGAAGGGATGAGGCCAGATCCAGATAAAGTGGCAGCCCTCAACACAGCACATCCCCCCAAAAAACATGACAGAACTATGATCGTTTCTAGGACTAGCGAGGTATTGCTTGAGATACCTCAAGTATTACGCCACCGTTAGAAATCCTCTGCAACTACTCAAACGAAAAGATCAGCCCTTCTAGTGGTCTCATGAGTGCCAAAGAGCGTTTGAGTCCATCCGCAATGACATCACCAGGGCGGAGGACATGGTGTACTTTGAAGCACAAAGGGAGACCGAAGTGATAGTAGATGCCAGTCCCCTGGGGTTGGGAGCCACCCTGACACAAAAAGACCTGGACAACCCAGCCAACATATTCATCGTGGCCTACGCCAGCAGGAGCCTCACCACCACAGAACAGGCATACTCCCAGGTGGAGAGAGAGAGCCTGGCAGTGGTGTGGACCTGCAAATACTTTCACTTGTTCCTGTACGGAAAGGCATTCACGGTCATAACGGACGATCAAGCCCTGCTGACGGCCCTGATGTGGGGACCCCAAACCCTGGATGCCACCCAGGATCGCAAGATGGGGGCTACGCCTCCAGGACTATAAATTGGAGATCAAAAATTGACCAGTTAAAGAAGACAATCTGGCGGACTACCTGTCCCGCCACCCAATCGGCTTGTGCGCAGCCATCCATAGCTGACGCCTACATCAACTGCGTGGTCCATCACCTACAACCACTCCTGTTGGGGTGGTCTGAGCTCATCACCCAGTCAGAACAGGATCTAGCCCTTCGCATAATCAGACACTGTAGCCAGTCGGAAAGGCGGGCCCATCTCAAACAACTAGTCAAACAGGAGAGTGAATTCGTACATCCGATGCTTAGACCTGGTCAAGGATGAACTGACCATTGTGGATGACCATGTCGTCTTGAAGGGCTGTAAGGTGGTGACCCCCGAGGCGCTACAACAAAAGATGGTCCAGCTGGCGGATGAAGGCCAAAGGGTTTAGTTCCAGAGACTAGATACCCTGGTAGAAGAAATAGTAGGAGGATGCCCAACGTGCACGCAAGTGGCAACACCACCACACCCAAATCTGCTGCTTATGTCCCCACTCCCTTAACACATGTGGGATGAATTGGCGGTGGACTTCTTCGGTCCTATGCGCAGCGGTGCCTGTGTCCTAGTGCTGATAGATGAACATTTGTGATTTCCGGAACCGCAGCTGATCGAGAACACAGCCACCACGTGTGTGATCCCAGTGCTTGACCGCTTGCTGTACACGTATGGAGTCCCCAGAGTCATAAAGTCTGATAACGGCCCGACTTTCACCAGCCATGACTTTCAGAACTTCGCAAAGTACATGGGCTTTCAGCACCGGAAAATAACCCCAAGATGGTCTCAAGCCAACGGCATTGTCGAGAGGTTCATGGCAAATGTCAAGAGGACCCTACTGATAGCCACCATTCTCAACAAGCCTTTCGAGCAGGCACTCTAACAAATTCTGAGGGAATATCGCCACACCCCGCACAGCACCACAGGGGTATGCCCGGCGGATCACATGTTCAGTAGATCCGTCAAGACAAGGCTTCCGGAAGGCCCCAACCTTACACCACCAACCCGTTAGAACAAGAAGCGAAGGACGGGGCCCGGGAAGAAAAGAGCAAAATGAAAGATAAAGCCAACACTCGGATGTAGGCTCACGAATCTGCCCTTGAACCAGGGGAACAAGTGTTGATACGTTAACCGAAGAGCAGGAAGGAAGACGCCACATTCGTACCAGAGCACCTGCCAGTGACGCAAAGAAAAGGTACCATGATCACGGCTCATGGTGAGGGACACTCGTTGGTGACACGCAACGTGTCGCACTTTAAGAAGGTGGTGATCCCGCCAGAGCAGGTGTGGGAACACATCGAGGACAGCCCCGACGAAATATGGCCAGATGAATCCTACTATGGCGCCAGAGAATCGTCAGATGAAGAGGGAGGTCAGGGAAAGGCACCGTCGGCCCCGCCAATGCCTCGCATTTTGGTGAGGCCACAGAGGTGCCGTATGAAACCCACAGACTGATAGAGAAGATGGGGTAATGAACAGTGAGTGATCCATTGTTCTAAAATGGGGGGGGGGTGTTGTGGTGTGTATATAACACCCAGACAAACCCACCCCTTCATTAGGTGGAATGGCTGCCGTTGCGGTCATCCCGCCAAGGAAAGTGACATTGGGGTGAGTGAGGCGGGATTTGGGAAAGGAAAGTTAGTTTGGTGGTTGTAACAGAATAAAGAAGGCGTGCTCTGTGTCCAGCGGTGTCTTTGTATGTGAGGCCCGCGTTCCTGCCCAGCGTGTAGAGGGCCCTGAGCTTGAAGGGCAGTGCAACCCTGTCGTGGTTTCACATCCACCTATATGTAAACTATTAAGCTGGCAATTCATATCCAAATGTGTCCCTCTGCACAGCATAGACTGTATGACCCACTGAACAAAACACGTCTCCCCTCCCTGTTGCACGTAACACATTCCCACAATACCCCTCTGCAGAGGGTAGGACAAAAAAAGTCTCCCCACGAGAAAACAAAAAAATAACTAAGCGTACTAACTGGCACACTGGAAATTCGCTTGGGAACGTAGGAAAGCTGCGCTGAACCCCATTGAACAAAAAATACCCTCCTGCCCATAACAAATTAACAAAATAGACTGAAATATCCACTCCTGCTTGGCCAAATCCGCCCGCTTCGCTATAACAACAGCCAAGTATGAGCTAGCTTTAAGAAAGACTTACTGTAGACCAAATTCGTTGGAATGATGATGTTCATCAGCTCTCAGCCATGATGCTGAAGCTACGCCGGCCTTCCCGCTCGCGCCACGCCCACGCATTGGCGAAACTTAAGGTCCGTTTCTCGGATGGGAACTAAACGCTATCCTTTGTTTTCGCCCTCTTCCCTATCAAGCACGTGTGCCAAGCGCTTAACAAGCTCGAGTGTGGAATACACGTTCACACGCGCTCAGTCCTATCAGGCCCAAACCACTACACTAGATAGTATATGTCTCATTTTAAAAAGGTAATCCGATAATTTGTGTTTATTTTAGCAAATATGATTCTCTTGACAGACTTGACAAGCTTCAGCTCACAAAACCCAGCATTAAGGATCCTAAAACCTTGGTGGGATGTCGTATCTGATTACCTAAACATAGTCATGCTTATGATGGCCGTGTTTGCAGCAAGTCTTCAGGTAAGAAAAAAAGATTGAGTTATGGAGTGCAGTACTTATTCGTTATTTTTCACTTTAGGAAAATAAATGTGAAACCACAAGGTTACACGACGGGTACACACATGTTTTCTGACCAAAGTGTGTCGCTGTGCAATGTAGCCATACGACAATAGTCAAACTTACCTTGAGAATCTATTTCACATTCCAGCCGGCAAATGCTCAAAATTAACACAATGGATATTCCAGTTAGAATATCGGAATCCTGGTGATTCTGTTGAAGACAATTAAGCGGAAGAGTGTAATAATGGCTTGTTTGTCAGCATTCCATGGGCTCTTTTGTATCTCCTTGTTTTCAACAAAAGGTTCCATCTTTAATCATAACTAATAGCGTTGTAGGACTTCCTGCAGCGGCTATACTACCCCACCCATCCTTATATAGGCCCGCGTTCAGACACGTAACTCATATAGAGGGCATATTGTGAATTGATAGGTCTCGGTGGTGGACTATAATGCATTAGTGAAGTGGCTGAGAGTTCATAAGTGCAATCGTTGGCCCCAATACTGTACCCAATTTATGAGAATCTTGGTGTCATTTTGGTCAGAGTTAATTGCACTGGAAACCATCAACGTGTGTACTTCTATGCATTTGTTTCGCCACTGTGCGATCTTAATCATTTGCACTAAGACGTGCAAAAAAAGCATCTAGCAGATCCAGGCGAAAATTGATAAGAAAGGTAATGCATGTCTCTTGTTTGGGTCTTTAAGTTGTCAACCATGTATTGCAGGTCAATGGTTGTGCAAAGTGTAAGGGGGAGGTGGAAGGAGGAGACTGACAAATAGGAGGCATGTTTCTGGCTAAAGACTTTTATTGGGGATACATAAAATAAAAAAAACAGCTTGCCTGACCCTAATTCTAAGAGGGGTTTCCCTGCCTCAACCAATACTAGGGAATATGTCCTGTGTCCAAAATCATATGTCCTTTGCTTACACCTATAACTAAACTACAAAAGAGAGTGGGTATGTGGTTTTAGCCCAAAAGAATGTCTCCCTTCTTTTGGATCTTGGATTAAAGTTCCAGTTTCTGGGTAAAAATGTCTCCCTTTTCCCAGATGATCTTTGCCATCTCTGAAAGATAGTCAACAGAACAAAGTTCCAGGGTTTTAAATAAACAAAGTTCTTGTTAATATGTTCCACTGTGAGACCTGGCGAAATGATTCTCTTTCTCAGCTCGGAATCTATTTTACTCAGAAAGCTCAAAGTTCAAATTCTCAAACAAAGGTTCACAGAGATGATTTCAATGTCCCAAATCATTTCATTTCAGGGTTGCCTCTAGTTCCTTTCAGTGGTAACTGGCCACTTCTTAATGCTTCTTTACTAGTTCCACAATGGTGTGGGAATGTTTCTTTTCCCTGTCCTTTCTCAGGCTTCTTAAACTTCTTGACAATTGGTGGGGATGTCTCCCTTCCTCGGACCTTTCCCAGGCTTCTTAAACAACTTGACAATTGGCGGGGGAATGGCTCCCTTCCCCAAGCCTTTCTCAGGCTTCTTAGGCTTCCCCTCTCATGATGGTCTGACCGGGTTCACTAACCTGTACAATACTGATACAAGTTAGGAAGGCCCCAGGCGGTGGTTTTCCTCGTGCTGCAATTAGGGTCTCCAACTTGGTGCTCCTTCTCCCTTAGTGTTGGAGTTTTACCGTGGCATACCAGCTTTGGTAATTGGCCAGGTAAGTGTCCTATTTATTAGGGTCCCAGACTCCTTTTATGACAATGGCCCTCATTACGACCCTGGCGGAAAGGGTTTTACGCCAGCGTAATGCATGGCGTACCTTTCCGCCTTACTACGAGTTCCCGTAGCGCCATGGTGATTTTTTCGCCTGGTTTTTCCGGGCAGAAAAATCCATGGCGCTACGGGACCTGTTGTTAATTACGCCACCGTAATTTACGGTGGCGTAATTAACGCCTTCCCCACTCCCATTATACCCTATGGGGCAAAAATGGGAATGTGGAAGGGTAAATGGGGATTGGGGACTTACCGCCCCGCCAAGGTCGGAATGGGGCGGTAAGTCCGCCAACCCCCATGGCGGAGTTGGCAGCTCTGCGCCATGGACCATGGTGCAAATTGCACCATGGTCCTCCGCCAGGGTCGTAATGAGGGCCAATGTCTCTTGGTACCCTCCAAGACCCCATTACCTTTTTGACATCTTCACAGCTTCTTCACCCCAGATCTTTTCTGACTCTGGAGGGACTCGGCAGCTTCCTGGTCACTGCCCGTTTCTTTCCTGTGGTGCCGCAGCTTTCTCACTAGCTAGTCCAGTACACCTCGTTTCTCGTAGGCGCCTGCTCGGCTTCTTGCTTCGGCTTATTCTCCCTTCATGGGTTGGGGTTGGTTTCTCCACAGAAAGCTTGGTGCTGACGATTGTACTTCCTGTTTTCCGTCCCTGACAGCGGTCTCTCCTTCCTGCACAGTTTTGGCTCCACTTCCCTTGCGCTACGTCCAGGCCGGATCGCTTATCATGCTTTAATTTCCCTCTTCTATTTCAGCTGCGTCTGGGCCAATAGGAATTCTACAAAGACTAGACTGCTCCGTTTGATTCACACAGGTGTTCTGTATGCTTCTGCACCTCTTCCTCGTCTCAGTACTGATCCTGAGGACTCCTTGTGCATCAGTTGGCCTCTTCCTCGTCTCAGTGTTCCCTACCTTACTTGTCTTAAGGCAACAGATAGGAACACTAGGGATAGTGATGAAGGGGGTTAATGAGGAAGGCTTATTAGGGTTGGTTGGGCTATAGAGATACCATGTTCTCCCCTGATTGTTACTTCTCCCATAGGGGGTTTCCCTCCCCATGAGAGCCAACTGCTGAGTACCACCCCCAGGGGGACTATCGGGGTGCGGCCTCACCTCCCTGGCCTCATTGGAAGGGGCTCAACCGAGGGTAGAAGTGACAAAATCTCTGGATTTGTCAATTATTCTTCCCCTTATGATAGTGGCTTCCACATCAGGGTTTAAATAAGGGTTGTGGGAGAGGTACCCCGGTTCCGGATTATTTTTGGACTCTTTTTTTTCCAATTTTCTGGTCTCTTTCCTTCCGCCCTCCATGGTTTCTCATGGTTGATAGGGTCCTCATACAGCTCTGGGGATCTTACTTGAAGCTCTATCAGGGCTATTCATGCTATCTATTTAGAAAACTGGGACAAGCTCCTACCTAGAAGCAGCGGGGTTGGTAGCTATGAAATTACTGTCACTGGCACACATATCTCGTTTCCTAAATCCGTGATAGAGCTTTTAAACCCACGGTACTCTTCAGTGTGTCCATGGACACATTGGACCTTCTTTTTTGGTGTTCATATCCATCCCAGAGGTATCAAGTCTAAGTGGATCGCACGCCCTTTGCTCTCTGTATTTAGTTGGTCCCAAATACTTTTAGTCAGAATGGTAGTGGGGACTTTATATATGGTATGGTCATCTCCCGTATAAAGGTATTGGACTTTTCCCTTGTTCCTTTTATATTTGTTTCCCTTAGGAAGGGCTATGTCTTTTTCCGTTTCCTCAAGATCTAACTTTAAAGGGGATACCTGGGCACATACAATGGAGACAACTGGAGGTGTAGTTTTTTTTGTTTCCCTGGTCTTGTGTTCCCTTGGTCTTTTCCTCTTCTGGTATTGATGGTCTGGTGGGAAACTCCATCCTATTTAATGGGTAATGTCTTGCAAGGTGCCCAGATTCTCCACATGAGAAACATGGTCTGTCTCGGGTAGCAGATGAAGGTCTAGAGGATGGTATATCTCCATCGTCACTTTCTACTCTTAGAGCGTTGGTATATTGTACACTATCGCTGGGTTCTTCGGGGGTTCCCAACTCTCTCTAATGAATGCAGGGGCTTTAATAAGGTATATGGTTCTTCCTTGTCCTCCTAGATTCTATCTGGAATCTATGTTGGTATAGAGTTCCATCAAGAGGGTTTTCGAGTGTCTCCTATTTATTTGTTGGGAGGGACAGACTTGGAGCTTGTCCTTGCAACATGGTGAATTGTCTTGGTGTTGACGGGGTGGTCAGAGGGTCAGTTTGGTGCTCTTATCTTAGTTCTACCCTGGGATTGTATATGGATTCCCGAACAGAGGCTGATGATGGTACCAAGGAGAGAGGGTGGCTGATCTGGAATTTGGGCTGTGCGTTCTTCATTGACTGTTTGGATGTTTTAACCTTCTCAGGGTATGAAGTGGTATTCTCAGTCTCTCTAGGTTCTTTATTATTATTATTATGGTATTTATTGCGCATGGACCTCGCTTCGAGAAGCAACAGTGTGCTTTACAGAGGTATACATCAATACAGATGAATAACAGCACTTTACAGAGGTGTACAACTTTACAGATGCACAACGAAGCACTTTTCAGTAGTAACAACAGAACAGATATACAGCGGGGGGTAGGATACAGAGGGGGACAGAGGAGGGGTCCAGCTGTACCGGATGGCGGAGAGGAGAGAGGCAGACAGCGTCTAGAAAGCCAGGTGGCGGGAGGGGCGCCAACGTTGTCACCCCTGTGGGAAGACATTGAGGTATTACACTCTAGATGTTCAGGATCTTCTATTGCCAGAGGGAAGGAACTTTCTAAAAATGTTATGTAAGTGGGAAGGTTGTTATTTTTCCACAAAGACACGCCCTTTTCATGATTGTAACCAAAGTCAGAATCTAGTGTATCCTCCCCTGTGAGTGAGAGAAAAAATGTTGTAGGGTCCCATTCTCCCCATGTGGATTCTCTGATTGTTCTTCCTCCTTCTCTTTATGGGTCTGATTAGATATAAACTCGCCTAGGTTCCAATATATCAAGTGTCGAACAAACTCGCCCCTTTCCACCTTCAACAGGTTTAATAAGAAGTTCAAGAAGACAAACTTAATTTCCTCTCTACAGGATAGGAGGGGTAGTATTTTTCGTTCTCTCTTTTGGCCATTTCCCCAGGAGGCATAATATACATGGCAACATTAGTGGGGAGGTTTTCCTGTACCTCTAAAGAGATGAGGATCTTATCTTTGGCCGGCACTTGATACTCTCAGGGACAAAAAAGATGATAACCATTCCCCCCAATAGCTTTTCACACCAGAAGAATGGCTTGGGAGGTTAATAGGTGGAAGGTGATCTCCATTCTAGTGCTTTGATGGCTGTGGTGCTCATTGCTTCTCAACCACGCCTGACCTTGCATTCTTGACCCAATGAAGTGGGGTGGATCCGTCTCTGTTTCTAGGGTAGATGACATACTAGTGGACAAGACGACATTGGTCAACTCTTTTCCTGGTTTAGCAATCATGGGGCTACATATCATATTACCCTTTTTACTGCTTGTGAGGGTCCCCCAGTTTGTATCAACTAGATGAGATCCCTCCGTTAACACCATATGTAAGGGTGTGGAAAGAGGAGACCGTCAAACAGGAGACATGTTTCTAGTTATCGACTTTTAGTGGTGATAAAATAAAAAAATAAACAATCCTACAGACCCTAGTTCTAAGACGGGTTTTCGTGCCTCAACAAATACTAAGGAATAGGTCAGGATGTCCATCTAAAGCACAAATCATCCATCCTGCGTTCAAAATCCTATTTCCTTCCCTTGCACCTATAACTAAATTACAAAAGGGGGTATGTGGTTTTGGTCCAAAAGAATGGCTCCCTTCTTTTGGATGTTGAATTTAAGTTCCAGTAGGAGATTGGTTTCTGGGTAAAAACGGCTCCCTTTTCCCAAATGCTCAACCTCTGAAGAAAGTCAACAGAACAAAGTTCCAGGGTTTCAAATAAACAAAGTTCTTGTTAATATGTTCCACTGTAAGATCTGGCGAAATGATTCTCTTTCCCAGCTTGGAATCTCTTTTAATCAAGAGAAAGCACAAGTTCAAGTTCTCAAACAAAGGTTCTCAGATATTATTTCAATAACCCAAACCATCTAATTTCAGGGTTGTCTCTAATTCCTTTCAGTGGTAACTGACCACTTATTATCAGCTTCTTTACTAGTTCCACAATGGTGGGGGAATATCTCCCTTACATTGGCCTTTCACAGGCTTCTAAAACAGCTTGACGCTTGGTGGTGGAATGTCTCCAAAGGTTTGCCTCTCTATGATCCCTGGCATCAAGAAAAAGTTTCTGAGAGAATGTAAGGACTTCGAACACGTCTCTATAGGCCCAAATTCATGGCTAAATTGTGCCCCCTCCGGGTTGAGGAAGAAAAGGTGCTGGTATCGATCGAGGTGGATGAGATACTGGCAATCCTAAATGGGCGGTCCTCCATGCTGGCGGATGAGGCAGCCATCAGGCACTCTGTTGACAGGAAAGTAGACTCCACCTTGAAGAAGTCTCACATTAGTTCCCATCTGGCTTTGCGAGTCAACCCCTATGGGTCTTATGCTATGGAGACAGTATTGCCAGGCTTCAGGTCATTGAAGAAAGCATTCGAGGATGGCGCGGATTGGCTTCCCCACACTGTTGCAAAATGTTCGGTTGGAATGGCAAGTAGGCCTTATTTTCTCGGAATGTGGATGGCAATAAAGAAAGTATTTGTGAAATATGTTTTGAAGGTCTGACGTGGCAATTTAGTAGAAAGATTTGTGTTCCATATTGTGAGCTTTGATGGAAGGCTCTGCCAGTGGCTGAGGTGCTGTAGTCTCTCAATAGCCTGGTCTCACAGTTCTGGATTTAATTGACTTTTTAAATAGAGATTTTCCATGGAAGTTAAGGGTAAGGATGTTTGCATAATTATGTATTTTATTTTGCTATTTATTATAGTGATATATGCTGCTTCCCAGCATACCTAGATCAATTTCAAGGAATCTAAATCGGTCACAGAGAGCCTTTTGGGAGACGCTGTAGGAGCAAAAGTCTGCTTTATTCAGAAAGATTCAGTGTGATATTTTCAGTGATTAGGTAGTTTAACAGGCACCTTCACAACTTTAGAAATTCACCTTCAGGATGAAGATATAGTGGCAGGTGTTTTCAGCAGGGCCTTCTCTGTAACTCAATATTAAGGGGGCTACATAAGGAATTAGGCAGTGTGATGAATCCAATGGAGTCATCACTGTTTTCCCGGCAGTGACCTCCTCCCATGTAGCCAGGGGACAGCAGCCACTACCTGAGTCTGCCCCTGGGGGTAGCTATACGAGGGAAGACCACGTGGGAGGATATAACCTCTGGGGAGATGTCATTGCTTCATCTGTTGGGGCATGGTATCCACCTTTCCCCTTGCAGGATTAACCTCCCATTTACAACACTCTATTGGGCTGTTGAATTCCTCTATTGCTCCCTCTATGAAGTGTTGAATCCTTTGTTTTACAACCTGTAGGCCAACTTTCAAACACAAACATGACTTGTACATGTGCTAAAATCATCTTCCCTTAATATCAATCCTCCATGACTGACTTGCCATCAAAACCCATTATGAACATTCGTCCAACATTTCCATGCAAGTTGTCAAAAAGGATCACTATTCCCAAAAACACCTCAACACTGCGAAGAAGAAGAGGAGTGGAGGCATGCAGAACAAGTGCGGCCCGAGCACAGGCAATGCTACTGTTGCTGGGAGCACACACCTGTGCTCAGGACATCAAAGAGACAGCTGGTAGGAGCGGGCTGCTCCTCTCTGTGTGATTGACAGGCTGGAAGAAGGTCAGTGGAGTATACCGGCACAGGAGCTCAGAAGCAGAATGTTACGTGGAGAAGACAGAACACTGTGGTATTGCCAGAAGCCAGCTCAGGACGCTTGGGTGTTCGCTGGTGTTGTAAAGCAGCAGATCACTTACAGCAGACCGTTGCGAAGCAGGCAAGCCCAGCCGGAGTCGCAGGAAGCAAGGATGTGGAGCGCAGACAGAATAAAGTCTCCAAAGATTGTTACTAGCGGACCACGAGAGGAATAAGGAACACCACTAAGAGCTGGTATGTCCACGCTGCGACCAAGGGAACACCAGGGCGTATTGGCGACCACGCCAAATTCAAGTAAGTAACAATAACAGAATGGAGGGAGAAAGAGAGACGTTCACGAAACCCGAGAGAAAGTGCAAGTGCATTTTCTAAAGAATGGACTCTTTGAAGTTTGTGAGCATGTGTCGCATATGCTTATGAGAAATGCTAACAAGGCAGTTAAACTGGTAGTAGTTTGAGCAAAGGCACATAAGTGATTATGTAAAACATATGCAAATGAGAAATGCTAACAGGGCAGTATACAATGGACAGAGTGAATTATCCCGAGTAGAAGTGTGATTACAAGAAGCCATGGCAGGAGAATATACCAGACAATTACAAGTGTGTGAATACAAGAAGCCAATGGCAGGGGAGTATAGCAGGCAATTACAAGTGTGTGAATACAGAATCCCTGGCAGGCGAGTATACCAGGCAATTGTATGTGAATACAAGGAGCCCTGGCAGAAGAGTATACCACGCAATTACAAGTGCGTGAATACAGATCTGGCAGTAGAGTATACCAGGCAGGTGCAAGTCCACAGAGAAAGTTCTGGTAGAGAAGCATAATAGACATGGACAAATTGTAGAGCACATAAAGATAACCAGAAGGGCAATATGGGCCCAAGGGACTAAAGAGCCAAAACCCTAGCAGGAGAGTACTCCAGGTATCCTAACAAAACAAAGACCAAACAAAGTTGTGGATGATTTTGGTGTCATTCAAGAGGTAAAACAAGGGCTTTTATTTGTAAGCAAACGTGAAAAAGAATCCAGGGGAAGGCAGACACCATCTGGAGCAAGGAGCCATAACCTTGAGAGACTTTTTGTTGGAGTTATCTATTTCTTTACCCATTTGAACATTTCTACAACACTGAAGGCCAAAGACATTATGCTTTTCACCTTGTAGTTCATTTCTTTAGAATGTGAGGGACAGAATAGTACTTTGGACACATGCACATGATGTTTTGTGTTGGACATTCTGACACTGACATATCCTTAGTTTTGAGTACAGGTAGGAACACACCTCTAGTACAGTATGTGATGAATCCAGTGTAGTCATATCTGATTCCCTGGTGGGACCCTCCTCCCATGTGGCCAAGGGATAGCAGTCGCTACCTGATCCTGACCCTGGGAGTGTTTTCACAAGGGAGGATCACATGGGAGGAGACAACTACCGGGGAGATGTTATAACTTCATTGGAGGAGTCACAGTGTTCCCCCCTTTCCCATGAGCAAGACACCCTGTACCCCATTACCTTAATGGCCTATTATGAAATAACGATCCCCCCTGTAGAGAAAGTCAAGAAACTTTTTCTGCATCATTCTAGGTCGACCCACCCTTTTCTTTCAAACACCCATAACTCACACATAACACCTTTTGGTCTTAATATGACTTTATGTAAGGACCAGTAGGAGAACCATTGAAGAGTTAAGAATCCAAAGTTAACCATGATCTCTAATATTGATGTGCCTTTTTATGAAAGTATGGAAAAAAACATCCAGGAGTTAAAAGCCCAAAAGAAGTTATGTTAAAAGTTAAATGTTAAATGTTAAAGGTATTTTTACCATGCACCGTCACCAACGGAGTTGGTCCCCAGGCGCTATGGCGGATCTGCAAACGAGAAGGCAGTATGGGTTAGTAAGGTGAAGAGGGAGTGGCATAGTTAGAGGGGTGGTGTTCTGTTGGCAGCTTCAGCTCGGTATACACCGTGTGCTGAGCTTTAGTGCGAGTATCGGATCAATGTCAGTCCTCGTGTGCTGTTGGTGCAGCTTATGTGTTGTTGCGATGTGGTGAAGTGCATGCAGTTTGTGGTGCGAGAGGTGGTTTTATGAATTATTGAGTTGAGTGAGTTAAGTATGCAGAAAGTTTGAGCTTTTTGGTTAGTGAGTTATATGATTTGCAACTAATCTTTACAGTATGCCTAAATGCCTCAGTTTCGGGAGTCTATCAAGGATGGGATAGGCCCTACTACCACAGTAAGCTCTGTTTCAGCATACAGTTGATAGGTGTGTATACCACACCTAGATTTGGGTGCCCTACAAAGTCATTTTAGAGGTCTGAACTTCACAATAACTACGTCTCACCATACAGCATGTAAAGACAGAGGCTATCCCCGGATACGAGAGTCTTGCACAGTGGGAGAAAGGTCCAGGCTCCACCGTAGTTGAGCCTCAGCATACAACGGACAGAGACGGAGGCCACATCCAGACTTGAGAGTCTTGTCGAATGGGGCAGAGGGCCAGGCATCACTGCATTTAATGCACTTGCTGATATTCACAAATCCGTCTTCAACTCCGGACTTCAACTCCCAAAACCACTCAGGTACTGAGACGAGGAAGAGGACCGCATAGTTTCTGCATAGTGCCAGAAGCTCAAAGAGCAAAATGCGGACTAGTTTTTTTTCCAAACCTGCAATGAGCGGGACATTTAAAAAGGACCACTGCACTATGGCGAAGAGAGATGCAGCGGGAGATGCAGAAGCAGGTGATTCCATTCACGCCGGGGCCACTGAAAGCGAAGCACACCAACAAACCCGGCAAAGCAGAGGAGGCCATTGGGAAAGGAAGAGGATTGCTATGTGTGAGCAGGAAGGACCGTGGAGACGCTAGGAGTAGTGCTGAAGCTTATGGGGGTTTGGCCACTCAGCAAAACAGCAGACTTCAGCCTGGGCTGAGAAGGAGAGCTGGCATGTGACCGTGGAGCCTCGCCGGGTGCTGGGGGTGGGGGATGGGTGGATACACCCACTCTGGAAGGCAGAGGAGGAAGCCATATCGAAGGGGCACAAGCAACGTCAGGACCACTGGAGCAGACCAGTGAGTCTGCCCAAAGCAGCTGCAGACCCCGGGCCATTCCTACAACAGTGCCAGCAAGTGATTGAAAGTTACAAGATTGCTAGTGCAGAAAATACACACACAAAGGCAAAGTTTGTTTTAATGCAGTCAAGGCCATGTACAGATTCAACACTCAATAAGAAAAAAGAATGGTTTTAAAAATATATATTTTTATTATTTTTTCTTTTTGGAGCAATGAACTTTACAAAAGACAAATCAACAACGTCAGCATTTGTACAGCATGATAACCGACAGCGATCACCCTCGACCCACTCACGTGACAGAGAAGCTCTTCCTCTAATTTCTCCTCCCCCACCTCCGTGATTCCTCACTTATGTAGCACAAAATAGTTTGCACCCTTTAACCCCTTTTGCTTGGGGCCAAATAAAGTCTCGCCAGACGTGGCTTGAATCTCAGGGCCGGAAATGTAAGATCATAGTCCAGCAGGGGTGACCAGATATCTTGAAACTGGTGGAGTTTTCCCTCTTTTGCGGCCAACACCCTCTTCGCCACCAGTATATCCCAGATCTGGGCCTTCTGCTGTTTTCCAACACCGGGCGGTGGTAATATGTGCTGCCAGCAGCAGGTGGATTAGCAGGTGGATTAGCAGCTTTGCACGGGCTCCCAACTTTGGGTATACCCCCTCACATGGAGACCCTAGAAGCAGGGTTTTCGGGCACATGGGGGCGTTGGTTGGGTACCCGTGATTTCATATATGATTTGCACAATGTTCTCCCAGAAGTAACGTATCCTGGGGCAGTCGCACCACATATGGAAATACGAGCCATGAGCTCCACAGTTCCACCAACAGTTAGGGGGGATCACCACCTGGAAATGATGAATTTGAGCCAGAGGGTAGTATCAATGGAACAATAATTTGAACACACATTCATTGTTTGTTACGCATCTGGATGAGGTACGGGCTCTGGCCCAGATCTCGGACCAGGCCACATTGTCTATTTGGTGGCCCAAATCTGTTTCCCAATGGGTCATGTAGTTGGGGCGGTGGGGGGGGGGTCAGGAGATCCTCCCTTAGTAGTCTGTATAGTTTTGAAATCCCACTCTTGTCTAAGCCCTCCCAGATGGTCAGTTCAAGTGGACTCAGCGTCTGAGTGGCTTTCTTTCTGATTTCGGGGTTGGTGATCCAATAACGGATCTCAGTATATGAGAACCTATCTAACTCTGAGAGATGAAATTCCTTCTTACAATCTTCGAAGGAGCGGGGTTGGCCCTCAGTAAACATTTGACCCAGCGTGAGCAAGCCCCCTCTCCTTCCATCGTCTAAATGCCCCGAGATGCATGCCCGGAGTAAAGGCAGGGTTACAGAGAACCGGAGAGAGTGGGCCCCAACCTCTAATGATCTTTTTCCTGCGTAATACCTCACCCCACACCTTTAGAGTAGCTTTTGTCAAGGAAAGGAGATGTGGCCATTGCTTACGTATCGTATAGGGAGTGAAAGGTAAGAAGCGGAGGGGAAGGGAGCATTTGGATTGCTCGATCTCCCTCCACCTGGGTGCAGGAGCCCTGCTCGTCCATGCCGAAAGGTAGGCGAAATAGGCCGCCTCTGAATACTTCAGTAAACTGGCAACTCCCAGGCCCCCCAGTCCGGATCCCCCCATCATCACCCTCTTGGGTATTCTAGATTTTTTACCCCGCCATATTGTTAAGACGGATTTCTGAACTCTGTCCTGGAGGCGCAGAGGTTCAGAAGGCCAACCTAATTACTTGGAACAGGGTAACCTCTGGACAAGCCAGACCAATCAGGGTAGCGATCGCGGCGGTCAAGACTAGGTCTCAAGAGGGGTGAGGGTGACTGAAAGCCCGCAATGAGCACACAAAGCAAGGACACTTACAAATTACTCCAAACGGGTGTTATATTAAAAATAGGCAGTAGTTTGTTTGTGCCTACACCTCTTTGCGCCAAATTTCTGATGTAAATGAATAAAAGTACGTAGTCAAGTTTCTTCAAGTATATTTTTTTTAATTTATTTGATATATGTTCTGCCCATATGGATGACACGTGTTTCGGCGTTTCATTGGCGCCTTTTTCAAATCCGGGCTGAATGCAAGCGTAACATGTAATAAAAAAAAACACAAAATATAACATATGAAATAGCATTTTAGCATATTTTGTAACACATTTAGTAGTTACAATAGTGTCTTAGGCTGTGTAGTATATCCTTTTAGCATTCTCAAATTGCATGAACACCTAAAAGTGCAGCACCTCTTAGTTACCTCAAATGGTTAAAAATAAATCCATTACAGTGACTATGTTAGTTTTTTAAAATTAAATTTGTGCAATCTGAAAAAGAAGTAAGTATGGGATGGCATGGACCTAACAATTTTTGGCTGTCAGAAAAGCATGTAAATTTGTTTTCTTACCCTTATTGAATGTAATGCGAATCTCCCTTTCCTTATTTCCGGGAATTAGTTTTTAGTTGAAGTGTATCACGGTAGTTCCAGGGTTAAATCCCACCTAGAACAAATTTGGTTGTTCTATTATGCTAACATTAGCCTTTTAACCTTCTATCGGATTGATTCTTTATGCATGATTCCCTGGCATATATTTAGACACATTTTAAACTCTAGTAAGCATGACTAGTAACATCTTTCTCATTTATGTAAAAAGTGCTATTCATATTTGCAATCCTCCAATCGCATTACATATCCTTGGTCTCATGCATTCTGTTACTCTAGCGGTCACTAGGAATTACTTTTTCAGTTACAATGACTGGTAACCGATTTGCTCCCCATTTGTGTTTACCAAAACACCCTTTTGCGTGAGTTTGAAATCCCAACCAAAATATATTTTGTTTATGCCAATAAAAATTATTTTTGTAAATTTACAAAAAGTATTTAAATACTAATAAACATAGTGAAAAATTAGTTACTCCTTTAACTTTAATTTTTGTAAATTTGGACATAATAATAAGTAACAGATCAGCCGCGCAAGATAAACACGGAAGTTTAAATTCAAATCAATGTTACACTAAACACAAATGCAACAGATCATTTAAACATCAAAAAGGAAAAAAGGACTTACGTACTAAAACTCAGCCCAAAGTATGGCCGCCGAATTTTGTAAATGAACAAAAGGAAAGAGGGACTAGCAATCTGTAACTCTTTATGAACAAGGATTTGCCAGAACCAAAACAGGACCCCCGATGCTTGAGGCATGAGCAAGAGAATTTTGTAGGTAAGCGCTTTTAAGGGGTGGAAAGACCACCGCCACAAGCATGCTCAATGTAGAATTCAGCACGCTTGATGCCGAGTGGCATAAACAAAATATATTTTGGTTGGGATTTCAAACTCACGCGAAAGGGTGTTTTGGTAAACACAAATGGGGAGCAAATCGGTTACCAGTCATTGTAACTGAAAAAGTAATTCCTAGTGACCGCTAGAGTAACAGAATGCCTGAGACCAAGGATATGTAATGCGATTGGAGGATTGCAAATATGAATAGCACTTTTTACATAAATGCAATGAGAAAGATGTTACTAGTCATGCTTACTAGAGTTTAAAATGTGTCTAAATATATGCCAGGGAATCATGCATAAAGAATCAATCCGATAGAAGGTTAAAAGGCTAATGTTAGCATAATAGAACAACCAAATTTGTTCTAGGTGGGATTTAACCCTGGAACTACCGTGATACACTTCAACTAAAAACTAATTCCCGGAAATAAGGAAAGGGAGATTCGCATTACATTCAATAAGGGTAAGAAAACAAATTTACATGCTTTTCTGACAGCCAAAAATTGTTAGGTCCATGCCATCCCATACTTACTTCTTTTTCAGATTGCACAAATTTAATTTTAAAAAACTAACATAGTCACTGTAATGGATTTATTTTTAACCATTTGAGGTAACTAAGAGGTGCTGCACTTTTAGGTGTTCATGCAATTTGAGAATGCTAAAAGGATATACTACACAGCCTAAGACACTATTCTAACTACTAAATGTGTTACAAAATATGCTAAAATGCTATTTCATATGTTATATTTTGTGTTTTGTTTTATTACATGTTACGCTTGCATTCAGCCCGGATTTGAAAAAGGCGCCAATGAAACGCCGAAACACGTGTCATCCATATGGGCAGAACATATATCAAATAAATAAAAAAAAATATACTTGAAGAAACTTGACTACGTACTTTTATTCATTTACATCAGAAATTTGGCGCAAAGAGGTGTAGGCACAAACAAACTACTGCTTACTTTACAAATGGAGCTGAGGGACTCTATGTCTCCGTGTTGACCTACATCCTTGCGACACAAGAATAAAATAAGAAAATAAGAAAACCATTGCCAACCTTAATAGCACTAACATACGGGTCGCGAGAGTACACCTTATGAGATCCCCACTCAAGAAGTTCCTCACTCAGTAGATTATATTAAAAATATATACACATTTATTCCAAGGCCTTTGCAAAAATGACCGTAGCGAGAAATCACAATAAAACTCTAGTAAACCAACACATACCAAACAAATACAATATATATACAAATACAAACGAGTCTAAAGAGTTAGACGCACGAAATGTGTAGTCCACCTAGAAGGGGAGGAAAACAGGCAGTGCGAAATAATAATCAGACCCAGTCCGCCTTCAGAGGCACCTAACTAAAAGGAAGTCCAAGCCCTACGAAGAGTGGAGCCTTGTGCTCAAAAGTACCTGCCCACTCTGGTGCCAACGGGCAAAAAGGGGAGTCTTTTCGAGGGAATCAGGCAGTTCAGTTCGGTGCACAAAAGAAGATGAACAGAGTTCCGCGACTCAAGCGCAACCTCCACTGTGGGCAGAAGCAGAGCGCGAGTACGGAAAGGCGTGCTGTTTGACACAGCTGGGAAAAGCTATGGGCTCCTGCAGGAGGGCGACCAGTTCCTAGGTATGCTACTCACCGGTCCCCGATGCAAACAGACCCAGGCTTCTCCGTGTCAGTTTCAGTGCTGGCAGGTTCAGGGGAACAGGGGACGTCTCGTCGTCGTGTAGATTCTGCAGCAGCAGAGTTGAGTTGAGGGCATCCCAAACGCAGTGAACCCGCACAGTTTGTTACCACAACAGGGCAACGGAGCGGCCGTGTGTATCTCAGCCAAATGTACACTACTCACTTCAGACCTGGGAATGCCAAGTGTACGAATCGTGTGAGAGTAACAAGGACTCGAAATACAACACAACCTGACGGCAGTTACAGAGCAAGACTCCTGGGTAGGCTGGTCAGTCTGCTGGATGGCCCAGAGACACTTCCGAAGGCTTACGTGCAGGAGATGATGAAGATGCCGAGAATAGCTGTCCCCGCTTTTCCAAGGGTCGAAGTACCAGTACAGGCCTTCTGGTTGGATCAGAGGTAGAAAGGGTTTCACAAAGCGACAGCAGTGCAGAGGAGCAGTCCTTCAGCGGGTCATCAGCGATTCCTCAGTTCAGCCTCGTGGTTGCAGGATACTTGGCTCCTGTATTCCTTTGTTCGTGAGAACTCAGGAGATCGACATGGTAGTGGCGTTTCCAGCCCCCTCTTATCCACGGTTCCCTTCACGGCAAAACGGAGGGGACCCAATGGGAGATCCGCTCATCAAACACTCACACCATACGTGGACCTATCACGGACTACGGTGGTCCCAGGCATTCACACCACACTAGACTCTCTGGCACCCAGGATGTGTATTGGGACCAGACATTCCAGCCCACATCCTGGAGGCACACACAAGGCCTGTAGAAGCCCGCGAAAGCATCTGTGTTTCGCGGGAAAGTACATGCCCAAATAAGGAAGGCCCCGGGTCAGCTCGACCCTGGGGAAGGTGAAGGGGGCAAGACGGTCAGCGGACAGGACAAAGGAGCCTCGTGGTCTGGCCATTTTGGGCGCCAGGCCACCATTTTGGGCTAAACGCGAGAAGCGTGCTTAAAACGCCAAAAGGAGCTCAAAAACACAAGAAACGATTGCTGCCACCATTCCCGTCCGTGATTCTCTTGCACCGATCATTTACAATCCAAACAGAGTATCTAGGGCCTGTTGAAGACTAGGGACCCAAGAGAGCATTAACTTAGCTTACAGTGCCCTCTTTTGTCATGTTGCACGATAGCTGCAACATGATAAAGAAACTACGGAAAACAGCGTTTCCCGGTACTGACTGTCTTAAGGGCATGTCAGTGTCCCCGTAAGAATGGAGCGAAAGCCCAGAGGAGTGCGGCAGAAGGCTTCACTTCTGTGGCAAAGTCTAGATCATGGTGAAAACAACAGCAGAAAGTTTAGGGGTTGCCACATGGAAGGAAAATTACCCACAATTAGGAAATCTTTCCTAACACTCGCCCCTCCCAGACTATGGACAGGGGGAACTAATCCACCCCTGGATGAGTCTCTTGTTCAGGTCGGTTAAACATTCTGGACAACCCATCAGCATTGCTATTTTGGACACCTGGCCTATGCTCAATAGTGAAGTCGAAGCCTTGTAGACTTATGGACCACCTAAGCAACTTTGAATTCTCTCCCTTCATGTTCATTAGCCACTTTAAGGGCTTATGGTCAGTTTGCACAGTGAAGTGGGTCCCATAGAGGTAGGGCCTCAGCTTCCGTAGGGCCCACACAACAGAGAAACATTCTTTCTCCACTGTGGACCATCTGAGCTCTCTGTCCCTAAGCCTGCGACTAATAAAACCAATAGGGTGTTCCTTACCCTTCTCATCTACTTGCGATAGTACAGCTCCTATCCCAGTGTCAGAGGCGTCCGTCTGCACAATAAAAGGTCTTTGATAATCAGGGGCCCTGAGGACAGGGGCCTGGCACAAGGAGTCTTTTAAGCCATTGAAGGCCTTCTCACACTCGTCGGTCCAAGTTACCTTATTGGGTTTCTTCGGAGTGGTGAGGGCAGTCAGAGGGGCAGCTATGGTGCCATAGTCTGCCACGAAGTTGCGGTAATACCCCGGGAGTCCTAAGAAGGCTCTCACTTGGGTCTGTGTAGTGGGGTTAGGCCAGTCTTGTACTGCTTGTACTTTACTGGGAAGAGGCTGTATCCTCCCTCCACCTAATTCATGTCCAAGGTAAACCACTGAGCCTTGTCCAATCTGGCATTTACTAGCCTTTATGGTCAAGTGGGCTTTCTGAAGAGCCTGGAGCACAATCCCGAGGTGTTTCACATGGTCTTCCCAGGTGGCACTGAAAACTGCTATATCGTCCAGATATGCAAGACAGAATTCGTCCAACCCATTGAACACATGATTCACAAGCCTCTGGAAAGTGGCAGGTGCATTTTTCAACCCGAACGGCATTACCCTGAATTGGTAAAGGCCGTCTGGAGTAGAAAACGCTGTCTTCTCCTTGGCATGTTCTGCTAATGCTATTTTCCAATAGCCAGCAGTGAGGTCAAACGTGCTGAGGTACCTGGAGGCACCCAAAGTATCCACCAGCTCATCTGTTCGAGGCAAGGGGTGTGCATCTGTCTTGGTGACAGCATTCAGAGCCCTGTAATCCACGCAGAACCTCAATTCAGAAGTGCCTGCCTTTGGAACCAAAACCACAGGGCTGGACCAAGGACTACTAGAGGGTTCAATCACCCCAAGGTCTAACATCTTGTTGACCTCGGTCTTAATATAAAACCGTACTTTGTCTGACATCCTGTATCCCCTACTTTTGGTAGGTACACTGTCTTCTGTGTCTATGTTATGTTTGCACCAAGGTGTCAAACCAGGCGACTGTGAAAACAGGGGGGAAAACTGCCTAAGCAAACTTTTCACCTCAGCCTGCTGATTAGAAGTCAGGTGAGGGGCCACTCGGACACCCTCAAAGGAGCTATCTGAAGGACCGCTTTGGAACAGGTCGGGGAGAGGTTCAGACTCCTCTTCCTCAACATCTGAAGCCAGTAGCAGTGCTGCGATTTCGACTCTTGGGACGAAAGCCTTCAGCCTATTAACGTGAAACACTTTTGGAGCCTGTCCAGGCCTTCCAAGGTCCACTAAATAGTTAACCTCACCCAGGGGCTCCACCACTGCGTAAGGGCCTGACCATTTGTCCTGTAAAGCTCGAGGCCTTATGGGATTCATGATCAGGACTTGCTGACCAGGTGTAAAGTTGATGAGGGAAGCTTTCTGGTCGTACCAATGTTTCACCAGCGCTTGTCCTGCCTTCAATTTATCAGTAGCCAAGCCCATCAGAAGTACCATCTGTTTTCTGAGCCCCAGCACATAATCTACTACGTTGGTAGTAACAGGGGGAGTGTGCATCTCCCATCCCTCTTTGACTATGGCTAAGGGTCCCTGTACAGGATGACCGAACAGAAGTTCGAAGGGGCTGAAGCCAACACCCTCCTGTGGTACCTCTCGGTAGGCAAACAGTAAGCATGGTAAAAGAAGATCCCATTTTCTTCTCTGAGGTTCTTCCAGAGCCCCAATCATGCTCTTTAACGTTCTGTTGAAACGTTCCACCAGACCATTGGTCTGGGGGTGGTATGCACAAGAGAACTTGTAGGTGACCCCACATTCTTTCGACATAGCCTGCATATACTTCGACATAAAGTTGCTGCCACGATCCGACACAACTTCTTTAGGGAAGCCAACCCTAGTAAATATGCCAAGTAACGCTTTTGCAACTGACTTGGCAGTTACAGTTTTCAATGGGATGGCCTCAGGATATCTGGTAGCATGGTCGACCAGCACCAGGATAAACCTATTGCCTGAGGATGTTGGCGGGTCAAGGGGACCAACGATGTCGATCCCTACCTTTTCGAATGGTATTCCCACAACTGGGAGTGGTACCAATGGAGCTTGGATTGTCGAGCCAACCTTACCAGATAACTGGCAGGAGGCACAACTCCTGCAGTGACTTTCTACTTACACCCCCATCTTGGGCCAGTAGAAGTGCATGGATAACCTTTGCTTGGTCCTCTTAATACCAAGGTGACCAGCAAGGGGCACTTCATGCGCCAACTGCAGGAGGAAGGGTCTTACAGCAAGGGGAACCACCAACCTCCTATGGTCTCCTTCTGTAGACTCTGTGGGCTCACTATACAGGAGTCCACCTTCCCAATAAATCCGATGCGTCCCAGGAGGTTCACCCTCAAGCTGGGAGCAGGCCTGTCTCCTTAGGCCTTCCAGAGATGGGCACTCACGTTGGCCTTTACTGAATTCTTCCCTATCAGGACCACCTTCTACTAACAAGTCTTTTAGTTCAGGATGGTCTTTGGGGTCAAATACTTCAGGCATCGCCACCTCCTCGTCAGGCCTGGGCGATTGACCAACTTCCTCCACCGCAGTGGTAGGCGAGCTCGGGGAACGTTCTCTTTCCCTCGTCTTGACTTGTTTACTCCTTTTGTCTTGGGTTTCCCCTTCGGCTGGGGCGGCGTATTGGTCTTGGCCAATGCTGCCTGTGTTTGAGACCGTGTGCAGGGTCTGTCGGCAGTGTCTCCTACGAGCCCTAAAGCTCTGAGATCATTGCCTAACAGGACCTTTCCTGGGACGTTTCTCTGAATGCTCACTGGAATCCTGACTGCTGTACCATTTAAAGTAAGATTTACAGGTATTACTTGAAACATGCGAGGTGGGCCGTCAGCCAACTTAGTGGGCATCAGAGTAGCTCTGGCAACTTCCTCTGAGTCTACCAAGGTAGAATCCACTACAGTTCGACTGCACCCAATATCCCTAAGAGCTGGAGTGTCTACTCCATTGATCAGCACACTGTCTTTAAAGTAGTGCTTGGTATTATCTGGAATCCTAGCATAAGCCTCTGCGACTTTAGGCTCCCAGGAACCCAGGGAAACTAAAACTACCTCAGCTTCTATCCCACTGGGGAAGGAGTCTGAGGAGAAGGATGCTCCTGTAATCTCTTCTTCCTCGTAGGAGGCGAAGGCCAGATTAGCGGAGTGGACCCCCAAAGGTTTAACCTTACACCGAGGATCCCCCTTCACGTGTTCAGTTGCTCCACAAGCAAAACAAGATCCATTGGGTCTGTTTACAGAGGGAGGCTTATTGTAACCAGCGTTCTGTATCGGAGGCTGACCTCCACTACCCTGTGAGTTCTCTTGTGTCTAACCCTTATTTTTCTTTTTGTGGCCCTTTTGAGAAGAAGATTTATCAGATTCTCCACCCTCCTTATCTTTGGACTTTTTCCCTTCCTCCTGCTTACCAGGATGAGTTTTGTCCTTATGGGACACTCGATGTGACACCCATAAGTCTGCTGCAATGGCCAGCTTCTTAGGATCTATCTCCTTCGAATCGGCCAAATGCTGCTTAAGCTCCGGGGAAGAAGATGCAAAAATGTGTTCCAGCATGACAAGATTTATCATGCCTTCAAAGGTAGAAACCTTATAACCTTCGACCCAGCCAGTCAAGTTTTTTAAGGATTCGGTTACATAAGATACCCAAGTACCACCTTCTTTTTTCTTGTACTCTCGGAATCGTTTTAAATATTGGGCAGGAGTCTTTCCAAACTTTAAAATGAGAGTTTGCTTTAACATTGCGAAATCAGCTCGCTCAGCCTTCGACATTTCCATAATGGCACTACAGCCAGAATGGGGCAGTCTGCTGAGTAACCAGGCAATCTTATCAGCATTGTCAACTTGTTGAACTTCACATGCACACTCAAACGTATTCAGCCAGTCCATAATGTCATTCCTTTCCTCGTACACACTGAGCAGATCTTTCGGAAACCGTGGATGAGAGGAAGCCCCAGACCCATGTCCAGGACCCTTGGATCCATTTGCAACCTGAAGCTTGGCCAGTTCCAACTGGTGATCCCTGTCTTTCTGTTTTTCTGCCTGTTCGATTTTTAGCTTGACCCTATTGAACTCAAGCTCTTCCTGTAGTTTGGCCATATTGAACTCAAGCTCCTTCTGTCTAAACAGCAGCTCTTGCTTCTTGAATTCAAGCATAGCCTCCCCATCAACACTGGCAGAGGAAACATTAGACATCTCATCCTCCCTGTCCTCGTGGTCGCGGTGGATCAGTGCAGCGGCAGAACCGTCGGTTCTACCATTGAGAGCAGCCCCACCTCCTTCCGCACTGTCCTCAGAAGTTATAGCGTCAAGCTGCGCTTCTTGCCACGCCACGATTCTTTGGATCATATCCAATTTGGTGCCTTGAGAGGAAACACCTCTCTCCGCACACATCTTTTTCAATGTTTCGGATTTGGAAGCATTTAAAGTTAACAAGGTATTTGTTTCCATACTGTTAGATAGGACTATGGCCTTTTTAAAGTTATACTAAGACAATTCACTACGTGTCTTGGTAGGAATAACTTGAAATGCCTTCGCTCGTGCGCAACACCGGATACCTTCAGTCGTATCCCACCGCTGTACACCAATTTGTTAAGACGGATTTCTGAACTCTGTCCTGGAGGCGCAGAGGTTCAGAAGGCCAACCTAATTACTTGGAACAGGGGTACCTCTGGACAAGCCAGACCAATCAGGGTAGCGATCGCGGCGGTCAAGACTAGGTCTCAAGAGGGGTGAGGGTGACTGAAAGCCTGCAATGAGCACACAAAGCAAGGACACTTACAAATTACTCCAAACAGGTGTTATATTTAAAAGGCCTTTGCAACAATGACCGTAGCGAGAAATCACAATAAAACTCTAGTAAACCAACACATACCAAACCAATACAATATATATACAAATACAAACGAGTCTGAAGAGTTAGACGCACAAAATGTGTAGTCCACCTAGAAGGGGAGGAAAACAGGCAGTGCGAAATAATAATCAGACCCAGCCCGCCTTCAGAGGCACCTAACTAAAAGGAAGTCCAAGCCCTACGAAGAGTGGAGCCTTGTGCTCAAAAGTACCTGCACACGCTGGTGCCAACGGGCAAAAAGGGGAGTCTCTTCGAGGGAATCAGGCAGTTCAGTTCGGTGCACAAAAGAAGATGAACAGAGTTCCGCGACTCAAGCGCAGCCTCCACTGTGGGCAGAAGCAGAGTGCGAGTACGGAAAGGCGTGCTGTTTGACACAGCGGGGAAAAGCTATGGGCTCCTGCAGTAGGGCGACCAGTTCATAGCTATGCTACTCACCGGTCCCCGATGCAAGCAGACCCAGGCTTCTCCGCGTCAGTTTCAGTGCTGGCAGGTTCAGGGGAGCAGGGGACGTCTCGTCGTCGTGTAGATTCTGCAGCAGCAGAGTTCAGTTGAGGGCGTCCCAAACGCAGTGAACCCGCACAGTTTGTTACCACAGCAGGGCAACGGAGCGGCCGTGTGTATCTCAGCCAAATGTACACTACTCACTTCAGACCTGGGAATGCCAAGTGTACGAATCGTGTGAGAGTGACAAGGACTCGAAATACAACACAACCTGACGGCGGTTACAGAGCAAGACTCCTGGGTAGGCTGGTCAGTCTGCTGGATGGTCCAGAGACACTTCCGAAGGCTTACGTGCAGGAGATGGTGAAGATGCCGGGAATAGCTGTCCCCGCTATTCCAAGGGGCGAAGTACCAGTACAGGCCTTCTGGTTCGATCAGAGATAGAAAGGGTTTCACAAAGCGACAGCAGTGCAGAGGAGCAGTCCTTCAGCGGGTCACCAGCGATTCCTCGGTTCAGCCTCGTGGTTGCAGGATACTTGGCTCCTGTATTCCTTTGTTCGTGAGAACTCAGGAGATCGACATGGTAGTGGCGTTTCCAGCCCCCTCTTATCCACGGTTCCCTTCGCGCCAAAACGGAGGGGACCCAATGGGAGATCCACTCATCAAACACTCACACCGTACGTGGACCTATCACGGACCACGGTGGTCCCAGGCATTCACACCACACTAGACTCTCTGGCACCCAGGATGTGTATTGGGACCAGACATCCCAGCCCACATCCTGGAGGCACACACAAGTCCTGTAGAAGCCCGCGAAAGCATCTGTGTTTCGCGGGAAAGTACATGCCCAAATAAGGAAGGCCCCGGGTCGGCTCGACCTGGGGAAGGTGAAGGGGGCAAGACGGTCAGCGGACAGGACAAAGGAGCCTCGTGGTCTGGCCATTTTGGGAGCCAGGCCACCATTTTGGGCTAAGCGCGAGAAGCGCGCTTAAAATGCCAAAAGGCGCTCAAAAACACAAGAAACGATCGTTGCCACCATTCCCGTCCGTGATTCACTTGCACCGATCATTTACAATCCAAACAGAGTATCTAGGGCCTGTAGAAGACTAGAGACCCAAGAGAGCAGTAACTTAGCTTACAGTGCCCTCTTGTGTCATGTTGCACTAAAGCTGCAACATGATAAAGAAACTACGGAAAACAGCGTTTCCCGGTACTGACTGTCTTAAGGGCATGTCAGTTTCCCCGTAAGAATGGAGCGACAGCCCAGAGGAGTGCGGCAGAAGGCTGCACTTCTCTGGCAAAGTCTAGATCATGGTGAAAACAACAGCAAAAAGTTTAGGGGTTGCTACATGGAAGGAAAATTACCCACAATTAGGAAATCTTTCCTATTCAGTAAACTGGCAACTCCCAGGCCCCCCAGTCCGGATCCCCCCATCATCACCCTCTTGGGTATTCTAGATTTTTTACCCCGCCATATGAAGCCCAGAAGTTTACATTGAAGTCTTTCTAGGATAGACTTCGGGACTACTACTGGGAGGGAAGAGCAACAGTACAATAGCCGGGGTTGGAGATTCACTTTAACTGCCATGATCCAGCCCATCAATGAGATTTCTTGCTCCGCCCATCCCTTCCGGTCCTGTTCCATGGTCTTAACAAGGAGGGTGGGGTGGCCCCATGCAGGTCATTTGGGGATGCCGTAAGCCGAACCCCTATGTATGCCATGAAGGCCGTATCCCAGCGGAAAGGACAGATAGCTTGGTGGGAGATGACCTCCTGAAGTGAGAGTCCTAAACCCAGCGCCACTGATTTCCCAAAGTTAATCTCAAATCCGGCTAACCGACCAAAAGCTTGGAGTTCCTGCAGGGCTGCCTGCATGGAAGAGGTGACGTTGGTAATGGATAAAAGAACATCATCGACATATAGTGATACCTTATGGGGAGAGCCCAATATCTCCAGACCCTGGATCGCGTTATTCTTACGTATATGCTGGGCCATTGGCTCCATAATGAGAGCATACAGAAGGGATGAAAGGGGGCCTACTTGCCGTGTGCCACACGTCAGGGGGATCGGGGACGAGCGCTCTCGGTTAACCTGGAGAGAGGTGTTCGGGGAGGAATAATTATTGGCTATCACTTTCCTAAATTAGGGACCTCAAGCGAATGCTTCCAGTGTTATATGCCTGAAAGACCAGTCCACCTTATCAAACGCCTTTGTCGCGTCCAAAGCTAAGAGGGCCAATTTCCCATTTCTCTCTGTAGTGGAATCAATTAGGTTCATTACCCGTCAGATGTTATCTCCCGGTTTCCTACCCTGAATAAAACCCGTCTGATCGGCATCAATCAGACTCAGAAGGAGTGGATCTAGGCGATTAGCTAACACTTTCGAGTAGATGTTGGCATCGATATTCAAAAGTGAATTAGGCCTCTATGAGGCACAATCATTAGGGTCCTTACCAGGCTTCAATCCCAATATTGTGGTGGAGCTTTGCATTGAGGGAGTTACGCTTCCCACTTCTCGGAACAAATTGAAGAGGGACGTCAAGGGAGTAAGCAGCAGAACACGAAAAAGTTTGTAAAATCTAGGGGAGAAACCGTTTGGGCCTGGAGCTCGGGCTTTCAAAACCGTTTGGGCCTGGAGCTCGGGCTTTCAAGGAGTTGATGACTGTCTCCACTTCTTCCTGCTGGATTGGTGCTTCCAGGGCCTCCATGTCCTCTCTGGCTAAATGGTGCAGGGCCGCTTCCGCAATATATTGTCTCTGAGCTTCCATCGATCTACTCGTACTGGCCATGCTCTCAAGCAAGTGCGCCTGCGCTCGCCGCAGCTTGTCCTGTTCTTCATAATGTGTTGTTCCATGTTGGTCTCGGAGATCTATGATAAAGTTACGTTTTCGGCTTTTTGACAATTTCTGTGCCAGAAGACGGTTGGCCTTGTTACTTTTGGCGTAGTACCCTTGCTTGCCTGAAAGCAGGGTTTGCACTGTTTCCTCCACATATCGGGCCTTTAGCTTGTTACGAGCCACATGGAGGGCTGTATGGACCTTAGGGGACTACCCTTTTTTATTTGTATTTGCATTCAAAGATTTCTTGTTCCAGCAGGGATCTGGCCTGCTTCTTCCGTTTGTGGTATGCTGCCGTGTGTGCTATCAAAATCCCCCTGACGACCACCTTCATGTCCCATGTTGTAGCTGGTGAGGTTCACTCTGTGGGATTTTCTTGGAAGTAATTCCTGTTTGCAGTTGCTACATCATCTCTTAAAGCCATAACATTTAAAATAGGGTCATATAGACGCCACTTTGGTCTGGGCACAGGGTATAGGTTCCAAGATCTGATTTGTAGCAGCACCAGAGCATGATCTCTGAGAACCTTCGGGATTATACACACTTTATTCGTGAAGGACAAAAGCTGGGGGAAGCCAGTATCATATCTATGTGTGAAAAGGAACGATGAACCTGTGAGAAAAAGGTGAAGTCTCGTTCCTCTGGGTGAAGCACTCTCCAGGTGTTCACGACTCCCAGTGATCTAAACAGATGAAGGATGCCCAGTGCTATTTTGTAATCTCTGGGGGACGGAAAGAAGTGTTTTGTCCTTGTCCAGGACGCCATTGAAGTCACCCCCAATGATCACCTTGCCTTCCAGGAAAGGTAGAAGGGCCGTTTCCAGATCTGCCAGGAAACGTTCCTGGCCCTCGGTCGGGGCATAGAACGAAACCAGTGAGTGCAGTTGACCACAGAGCATCCCCAGCACTGCCACGAATCGACCACCCAGGCCTGTGAGCGTGTCCAACTCCCCAAAGTGAATATCCCTCGCCATCAAGATAGCTATTCCGCCTTTTTTGGTGCCTCCAGAGGCCAGGAACTTCCTTGGGATATCTCTGTTCCGGAGACGAGCATAGTTCACCAGGAGAAGATGAGTTTCCTGGAGAAACATCACGGTACCCTCCAGGTCTTTCAACCGTTTCAGCGTGTTTTTCCGTTTCACCAGAGAATTAAGGCCCTTAACATTCAGGGAGATAAAGTTCACATTCTAGTGTGGTGTCTCTGGGCTCTCCTCCGCTGTGGGGGATTCAGGCATACAGAAGCTGCCATTCGAGACCGGATAATTGTTGCCCATGTGCTCCAACTGAACATTTAACCAGAGAAAATCCGAACAACTTCAAACCGAGCCCAAACCATGGACTCCAAACTTTTGGGCTGCCCAAACCCATCAGTAGCACAATCCAAGGACCTTCTGGTGTCATCCTCCCTGGAGTCAGACTCGGACTGTGCTGTGCTGAGCTTGTTGTAGCGATCATCTTGTTCCCTTTTTCCCTAGTTCTTGTTGTGTTCAATTGATCGGGGTGCTGGGTTTAGAGAGTTTAAAGGTCTCGCCATCGTCCGTCTCCCCAGTGTCTGGAGAGTGCAGACACTTTACTTGTATTTGCGGCTTCTCTGGACTTTCAACCATATTGCTCATCTTGCTTTCGGGGGAGGGTCTTCTGTTCTTGTGGGGGAGATGTGTTACCCCCTTCGTCTGGTGAGGAGGGTTTTAGGATAATTTCTGCATCTTCCAGACATGAGATGGTCTGGGAGGTCCCACTGTAGGAGCATTGGACAGCTGTAGGGAACAGCCTGTAATATTTATTCTTCTGATCTCACAGGAACAATGTCAGCGGTCTGAGCGTTCTCCGTTTCTGTATTGTCGCAGACGCGAGCTCCTGGAAGATCTGCAGGGGTGACCCCTGGAAGGTCAACTTGTCCCAAGTATGACCTATCACCATGATTGCCTCCTTCGTCGTCGTGTAGAAGTGGACTCAGGTGATTACATCCGGGGGATATTCCAACTCCAGCCCCTAACGAGTGCGCAATCTGTGGCTGCAGTCTAACCAAAGCTGGGGTTTCTCGAACTGTGGCAGGAGGGCGGAAACAGATCCCATACATACTCTGTCAGGTCTTGGTCCTGTACCCAGGAGGGCAACCCTCGGATTAGCAGATTATTTCTTCGGGCCCTATTTTCTAAATCTTCCTGTTTGTACTCCAGGATCTCGTTTCTGTTTGCTAGGATACAGAGCTTCTGTTGGACCTTGAGAAGTGACGCTGCTTGTTCGCGAGCTTGGTCCTCCACCTCCCCCAATCTGCTCCATTTCTGTAACCCTTTGGTCTGTATGTTCCAGTTTGGTGGGCAGCTCCGTCATGCAGCTGCAGAATTCAGGTTTAATGACCAGCATTGTTAAGATGGATTTCTGAACTCTGACCTGGAGGGGCAGAGGTTCAGAAGGCCAACCTAGTTTCTTGGAACAGGGTATCCTCTGGACAAGCCAGACCAATCAGGGTAGCTATGGCAGGCAGTCAAGACTAAGGGCCTCATTACACGGACGGCAGTGGACCAAGGTGCTATTAGCACCTTGGTCCATGCCGGTAAAATACCTGCACCGCCTTGGTGGAAAGGGGAATTACCGCCCTATTCCAAGGTTGGTGGGGCGGTAATTCCCCCTTCCCCCATTGCCCTTCCCCATTCCCATTTTTGCCCCATAGGGCATAATGGGAATGGGGAAGGTGCTAATTACGGCACCGCAAATTGCGGTACCGTAATTAGCTCCCTGGTCCCTTTGCGGGTTGGTTTTTAACGCCTGCAAAAAGCAGGCGTTAAATTATCCAACCCGCAAAGGGACCTCGTAGTAAGGCGGTAAGGGTTTACCAGTACCGGTAAAATACTCGTACCGGTAAACCCTTGCCGCCTACCGTGTAATGAGACCCTAAGTCTCAAGAGGGGTGAGGGTGACTGAAAGACCTCAAAGTGCACACAAAGCAAGGACACTTACAAATTACTCCAGACAGGTGTTATATTAAAAATATAGACACATTTATTACAAGGCCTTTGTAATATAGACCATAGCAAAGAATCACAATAATACTGCAGTAAACCAACACATCACAATCAACACAATATATATACAAGACCAGAGGGGTCTAACGGATTAAGAAGCACTAAATATGTAGACCACCTAGATGGGGAGGAAAACAGGCAGTGCAAGTAATCTTTAGACCCAGTTCCACATCAAGAATATACCTAACTAAGAGGCAGTCCAAGCCCTACGAAGAGAGGAGCCTTATGCTCAATAGTGCATGCACGCGCTTGTGCCAATGGACAAAATAGGGTCTCTAAGGGTCACTAGCAGCTCAGGAAGGTGGATAAGGTCGATGAAGAACAAGTCCCCACGATTCAAGCAGGACCTCCACTTGCGGGCAGAGGCAGGTTGAGAGTGCGGGATGGAGTCGCTATTTCGCAATAGCGGTGGAAAGGAAAGGGGCACTCGGGAGCCACTTTGTGCGTAAAAAATGGGCTCCTGTGCTAGGGGCCACCGGTAGGGGGTATGGACTACTCACCGGTCCCCAACGCAGGCAGACCCAGACTTCACCGGTACAGTCCACTTCGCTGGAAGGTTGGAATGCGACAATCAAGACGTACTGACACTGTGTAGTTTCCGTGGTAGCAGGCTTCAGGGTCAAGGGGGTCACAAGTGCAGCGAACTTGCACAGGTCGTTGCCACAGCAGGGCAACACGGTAACCACGTTTACTCCAGTCCAAGCGCACTCGTCTCACTTCAGACTTGGGAATGCCAAGTGTACGAAATTCGATGTGAGGATGCCATGGACACAGAGCGAGCAGTATACCAAGTTTCGAGGGCTTCCTCGAAACCACAGCCGTGACAGAGCAAACGTCCTGCGTAAGCTGGTCAGCCCACTAGTTGGCCCAGGGACACTTCCAAAGAGGCTTACTTGCAGGGCTTGATGAAGGTGCCGAGAATAGTTGCTCCCACTATTCCAATGGGTTGAAGCGCCTTCGGAGACCTTCTAGGACGATCAGATGCAGAGGGGTCTCGCAGGATGACAGCGGGCTCAGGGTGCCAAACCTTCCAACGGGTCACCAGCGGTTCCTCGACGCGGCTTCTTGTTGCAGGATACTTGGCTCCTTATCCTTTGTTCGTGTGAACTCAGGAGATCGACATGGTAGTGGTGTTCTCGGCCTCCTCTTATCCAAAGTTCCCTTCGCGCCAAAACGTAGAGGACCCAATGGGAGATCTGCTCACAAACACTCACTCCATACATGGACCAATCACGGACCACGGTGGTTACAGGCATTCGGGACACTCCAGACTCTCTGGCACACAGGATGTGTATTGGGAACAGACATCCCAGCCCACATCCTGGAGGCACATACACAAGGCATGTAGAAGCCCGCGAAAGCGTTGGGTTTCGCGGGAAAGTGCATGACCAAATGAGGACTGACCCGGGTCGGCTGGACCTGAGGAAGGTGAAGGGGCAAGATGGCCAAAGGACAGGACAAAGAACCTCGTGGCATGACCATTTTGGAGCCAGGCCACCTATTCGTGCCAAATGCAGTAAGCGCGGATAACATGGCAAGAAAGGGTTCCAAACATAAGATAAACAATAGCTGCCACCAGTCCTGTCCGTGACACATCTGCACAGTTCATAAAAAGTCCAGCGAGAGTTTCTAGGGCCTTTGGAATGACTAGAGACCCAAGGGTGCAGTAAAGTAAGTTACATTGCACTATAGTTACATGTTGCACAAAAGCTGCAACATGAGGAAAGGACTAAGGGAATCGAAGTCTCCCAGTACTGACTGTCTTAAGGGCATGTCAGTTTCCCCATAAAAAGTGAGCAAAAGCCCAGAGAAGTGCGGCTGAGGGCTGCGCTTCTCTGGCAAAGGTTAGATCAGGGTGTAGAACCGCAGCAAAAAGTTTGGGGGTTGACACATGGAGGGAAAATTACATTCAAATATAAAATCTTTCCTGACAAGCATGAACGCCTGGATGTCTTCCTTTGTGGCTAGTTGACCCACCAGAACCGGTGAGGAGTGAGGTGTGGATTTGGGTGTATCTAGCTTTCTCCCCTTTTCCCCCTGAAGCAACATGATAGCGATGTCCCCACTCTGGAGTTTTAGGGTGTTTAGACATGCTGGCGGATTCTTGGATCCTTAGTGGAGACGCTTGAAGGCTCTTCAGGGGGCAACAGTTAATTATGATTATTGCACTAATACATCCATGCCCCCTGTGTCTCAGGGCCCCTGGTCCAAAAATCCACAATGTTTTGCCTGCGGTTGGAACGTTTCAGAAGCTTATTGTCAATTCGGTGGAGCCTCCCGGAAGGCCTACGTTGCGGCGAGAGTTGGCTTATGGGTTACCGGTAATCTGTCCGCGATCACACTTGCGGCCCCAGGCGCTAAGATGTTACCCCAGGGAGGAGCAGGCAGTTAGGGTGCGTTTACTTCTGTCTGTCCAGAGCTACGGGGGAGAATTCAGCAGTGTGATTCTCCGCTCTCACACAGTGACCCAGTTTAGTAGTGCCTCGTCTGGTCTGTGGAGCCAGGGATCCTCAGCCTTTGCCTTTGTGGTTTTTTATGTGGGGAGCAGCAGAGGGCAGATGGGCACTGCCAGATTCAGGAGGGAGGTGAGTTGCCTCAGTGACTGTCTCACTTTCCAGAAGTGTACCAAGTTTTAACTTGTTGAGACGTGAGGAGCTTTCCCAGGTTGGCCAGTGCAGGTGCTTGTTTCGCTTCAGGGGCCGCCAGACTTCCAGTGAGGCATCTGCTCTGCGGGCCAAGCCCAGATGGAGGAAGCGTCCACACGAGTCACAGTGGTACAAGAGGCCCGCTAACTAGGATTCTGTTGCTCTCATAGGCTGAGAGAGTGAGAGTCCATGAACATCGGCGGGAGTGCTGATGGAGGCTCGGCCAGAGGGGGGAGGAGCACCCTTGCGGGAGCAGCAATCGTGGCTCGGGTGAAGGGAGCAGGAGCCGGTCTCTTATTCAGAGTGGTATATCACGTATCAATGCCCTGCCCACACAGGACACCGGGGAGAGCTGTCTGCTCTGTTGCCGGGCACTCACCGGAGACGCCGGGTCCTCTGCCTCTGTTATGTAGATGGGACCAGTTGGGGGCGCTTCTTCAAATGCTTGCCTTTCTGTCGCGGGGGGTGCGCTCTCCCTCTGTTTCGTATGCACCCGCTCGCTATCTTGGAACCTTCCCCTGCTCTCCGGGCTCACCATCTCTTCGGGCATGTCATCTAGGCTCCAAGCTATGAATTAGGCTTCCATCAAGCCACGGCAGATTCTCATCACCTTCGACAGCTGATGCCTAGTTCTTACTTTTCGTGAACCGCAGAGTCGTTTTAACTGCAATACATTGGGCTTTGCACAGAGGCCATTAGCAGAGTAGCCACATCAGTGGCGCTGCTGGCCACGCCCCTCAGAAGAAGAATGTATGATGCAGAAAATATACCAAGGCAAAGTTTGTTTCCATACAGCTAAGGCAAAGTACAGATGCAAAGTTTGTTTGAATGTAGCCAAGGCAAAGAAACAAGGTGTCATAAGAAGAATGTTTCTATGCAAGACAAAGTATAAAGGCAAACCCCTATCAAATACAGAAACATGAGATGCCAATGTGAGGGAGAAGTTTGAGCAAGCACATTTCAGCAGATTATTACAAATATAGGTATACCAAGCATCACATGGTATACGCTATTGTGGTGCACTTGAGAACTGTGAAATGCATGAGAGCAGTGGCAGGTGAATACCGCAGAGAGCTGAAGTTGAATCTAAGAACTGTAAAACACAGAGAAAGTCCTGACAGGCGAGTATACCAGGTCACTGAGACTGAACAAAGATTCCTAGCAGGAGAGTACACAGAAGATATGCAAATCTTAAAGAGAAGTTCTGGCAGGTGAGTATACCAGGCAGTTGAAGGTTGTATTAAGATTATTGGCAGGGGAGTATACCAGTGTAGAGGAGGTCCCAAGCAGGACCCGCACTCAAAGCGCCCATTTTGGAGTGCCAGGAACGCTCATGATGTACTATGAGCAAATAAACCAGCAGAGAGCCGCAGTAGGGCTCTGCCCGGTACCGATCAGACCGACAGCACCCATTGAAGTACCAACACCAAAGAAACTTTGGACAGTAAGGTACCCATTGAGAAAACCGTATCGACAAGTGAGACAGAATGACGATTGTCAAAACGTGATGCCTGAAGAAGCCACGAAAGTCCTAAAAGAGGACGAATGGTGACGTCACAAAAACTCAGACTGACTCGCAGATAAAGAAAATGACGACTTGTGAATAACGAAAAGAGACAAAACACCATGAATAAGTGACATCCTCAGTTGAAGTTAAAAGGACGATGTCAAGTATAAGAAGCTAATGCCATAAAAGCGATGAAGATATGCAACCAGTTTACACGTGTCCATATGCTTGGAAACGCAAGAAAGCTGAGGAAATTGTGCAGCTTGCTATGCTTAATAGGAAATTAGATGCGCCAAGCGCCACATATACATATCTATCTCAAAAGGAGCACTTTATATGACATATATGTCCACTTTGCAAAAAGGCAGAACCAACCGCAAGTTACCAGAAGCCCCAGGAGCGAAGGCCCTCAAACACGGGAATTGAAAGCCAAGGACAGAAACGAAACTCAGAGGCATGAGGCCTGTGCAAAGAAACCAAGGTCATCTTAAGCTGACACAGGCTAATACAATTTATGACACCAAGAGTGGAGTATCCTGTTCAAAGGAGTCGAGATAAGCAGCAGAAGGCATTTGGTGGACAGAAAGCTAAAATCAAATACACAAATTACATGGAGACGTAGACTATTTCACTGTGCCTAAGACACGTGACCTGCCAAGCAAGAAGAGTTGGGGCCTTCACACCTATGCGCAGCCTTGAGCCATGCACAGATATCTGAGTTCTCCCAGACAGGGAGGCAGCACCGAGGCCTACAAATTAGAAACTAATTGACACATGGCCAGTGGGTCAGTGATGGATGGTGGTACTGGTTGGTGGGAGGCTAGGGGAACTGACGGGCACCCTGCACCTGGCCGACCATTCTACATGCTGCTAGGCAAAATGGAAAAGTACAAGGTGACGTGGTATCAAACCAATCACAATGTACCAAGTAATCTAGCATCCTATAGCATGTAGAACCAATGAGACATTGTACTATTTATGACATTTACAGTAGTCATTCTGAAGGAAGGGCTTAGATGCCCCACCCGATGCTAGTTACCCAATCACCTCCTTGTTACCATATACAGATATAGTACCTATAGTAAAGTTACCTTCCTATAACCATTAGAATTGCATGCAACATTTTTAGCGTTTCACCTCAGTGATGACGTGTTTTTAGTATAAAGGATGTAATTTTTGTGAATTTCTTTGGAATTGAAGCAAGAAGGAAGATCACGCCAATGCTGATATTCATAACTCCCCGTTTTTTGTACTTGTCATTAAACAGACTCCCTTTGCCAAACCATTGAGTTGTCATTATTGATTTGATGCTTGAGTACGAATCTGCATCTCCATCCATGTGACGGGTGCTGCTATTCCATCTTAAAGTGCTGTTTGGAAAAACTCCAGTCCTGTGGGCCGGCTGGGGTCCCTCCTGCACACTAGGTAATCTGCAGGGATACAATAATCTTTACAGAAAAACTTTGCAGAACCTTTTGCTTAGACAGAACCTTTCTTTAGTTAAACAAGAACTTTCTTTGTGAGTACAGTGAAGACACCAAGGGACTGTTAGCTAAAGAGACATTTTGCCATCCTGTTTAAGAATCCAACGAAAGGGGGACCATACTCTGGCTCAAAGGGTCTTTTCCTTTGTGAACACTTTTGTTGAAGACCTTCTTAAACCTTTGGTTTTTAACACTTTTGCTAACATCAAGTTAAAGACATTTCCTTGCACCTTTTGTTGTTTGTTTGTAAGTATGAGGGTCAGGATAGATTGTTTTCTACACTTAACAATACAACAACCTTGTGTCCGTTTCTCATTTCTGACCCGTCACAAGGGACAGCAAGGCATTTTCTCAACCCCATTTTATTTATCAATAAACGTATTTAGCCAAAACCATGTTTAACGTGTGTCTGAGTTTCATTTCTGGCTCTTCACCTATGGTCTCAGGTGTGGCATTCTGACTCAGCTGACACAAAATGAGGAACCCATGGGAATTCCATGTTAGTTGTTCCATTGATATCTTAAATGATACTTACTATCCAACAGCTAGAAGAAGATCTTATGCTTGCTATAACCGCGGATTGAACAAAGAATATTGAATACATTTCATTTCCCCATTAGAAACCAACAGCTCCTTTTTCGGGGTCACCCTTTGGTAGACACCGTAAGATTATAGTACTATGATATGAAACCAAATAATAATTTGAATTTAGTAGTTAAAGCCAAGATAGATCTTCCCCCTAGGTATAAAACCTAGCCTTAGGAGACCCCCCCCGGATCCCTGCTGGGAAGGAAAATCTAGGGGAACCTGTCCCTCCAAAAGACCCAGCATGGACCAGCCTCGAGTAGTAGAAGAAATATCTTCCTTCTCCCACCCACTCCCTCGGGATCTTCCATTCAGGTAGCCAGGGAAGGGCCATTGCTTTTGGAGATCACCTGAGTGGAAGGTCACAAGGGATTGGGAGGAAGATACCCAAGGGCGAGACATGGTATTCCCCCAGTTCCCAAAATACCCCAACCTACTCTCCATCAGCCTTTATGGGGTAGCTCCAATCTAACCCCATCTCCTCTCCCCATTTCCAACAAATACTGAGACGAGGAGGCGCCAACTAAGATCAGTAAAGATCACCCATAGGAATAACATGAGGAAAATAATGGAATCCTACCCTAGAAAGAACTCAAGTTGTTCCTCTAAGAGAGTCAGGCAGGGTTAGGCATTTAATAGTGACAATTCACACCTGACTCCACTTGACTACTCTTTTCACTATAAAAGTTGTGGTCTTGCACAGATGGATGAGCGAGCTGGGGGGGCATACTGGACCAGAGAAGCCACAAAGCTGGGAGCTGCAGGAAGAAGGATCCGGAGGAGAGCGGCGTGCCGCAACGCTGGCCTGGTGTTTGAGGTGGGCTGCAGCGGGACTGGAGAACCGTGTCTCCTGAGAGCCGGAGCGAGGCAGCTGGGACCCTCCTGGTGGTGTCCGTGCAATTGCTCGTACCCTTATCCCGTGTACCGGGCCCAAGGGTATCTCAGGGACAGGTGGAGAGATCTTGACCTCCACCCAAAGCATCCCGGAGAGACCGCTCGGAAGTGCTGCGCTACCTGGTGAATTTCGCATGAGAGAGAGAGAAAATTGGGAGCGGGCAGGTGGCTGGAGCGGGAAAGGGAGGAAAAGGCAAGATTTGTAAAGCGGGACGAAGCGGAAAGCAAGAAGGACAGTTGTGAGTAAAAGTCAAGTAAAAAAGAAGGAGAAGCACACTAGTGGTACATAAGGAAGAAAAGATACATTAGCAGACAGAAGTAAAAGTGAAGTAGTAAAAGCGAAGAAAATAAGAAGGGTCCGAGTGACACGAAAAGAAGGAAACAAGTGTAGGGGTACACAGAAGAATGATAGAAGTTTGTAAGAGGCACGATAGGAAAAGGCAGTGCAAGGGTGCCCGACAGGAGGGTAGCGTGCAAGAGGCACAACAGAAAGAAGGAATAAAGGACAGTGCAAGTGTGCACGACTAAGGGAAAGGAATACATGAAAGGAGTGCAGGAAGCACCTGAAGATAAAAAGTGCAAAGGAAAGCAAGAGTAAGAAACAAAGAGAGGGACAAAGGATCAGAGTGGTCGCGTTGAGGAAAAACAAAGAGCTTGGCATTTTTCGAAAGCCTCTTTTTTGTTTTTTTTAATTAAAATGTTACAGTTTACATAGAAACTTTTGATTTGTATTGTTTTATGATACTTATAATTCATTTTTCACCATTAAAATTTACTTTTCTAGTCATTCATCATATGCTCAATATTTATCCCTTTTTTTGGGCATTTCTGAGTTCATTATCCTAGTCCAGAATTGTGTCACGATAAATACCTGTTTTTTGTCCGATCCTAAAAGTATCTTAGCCATCTATCATTTCTGCTGAGAAATTCTTTAGTAAAACTAAATAAAGTGTGACAGACCTCTCGTTCTCAGTGCAAATAGGGACATATCATGAATATGTGAAAGAGAGTAGAGATTAGATATGCTTCGAGAAACATGGGAGGGAAGGGAAGAATCTCCAATACCACTGTCCTAGACAGCCTCCCGGTTAAAAGAACATATGGCAACCGTTTGATCTCTGATTCAAGATCTTCTTGGTAAAGCCCAAAGTCACAGAAAGCATCCTATGATAAGAAGGTGCCACTTAGGTATTTTTCCATCTGGCAAAAAGTCATTATGCTTTTCCCAACCTCAGATAACAAGCTTCCTTCTAAATGGCATGGGCCATATGGTGTATTGGACAAGACGGGACACTGTGATTATAAGATCAACCAGCCAGACCGTCGCCAGAAGATGCAAATTTACCATATAAACTCATAAACAGCTAGCTTCTCTTGATTCCGACTCTCCAACTGTCCTCATTCTACTTGCTCTCTCCTCTGCATTTGTTACGGTCAACCACTCCATCCTCATAAAACGACTCCATGATAACCGGGGTATCTCGGAGCGGGCCCTGGACTGGCTGACCTCCTTCCTCATTGATTCATCCGTCCCAGGTTATTCTGAGCTCTTTCTCGTCCCCAACCTCTATCTCTACCTGCATTGTCCCCCAGGACTACATCCTCTCTCCATGGCTCGTTAACCCCTATCTTGCTCCACTGGCACACCTCATTTCCACCTTCTCCCCTAACCTCCAGTGTTATGCAGATGACACACAACTCTTCTTCAAAATTCCCTCTCCTTACTTCTTCCATCATTCCTGACTCCCTATCTGCCCTCCAGCCCTGGTGTACTTCCAATGATCTCTACCTCAATGCCAGCCAGACTGAGAGCCTTCCTATTGGGACTCCTGCTCCCTCTTTCTTTCCCTGACTCTGGCCTTCCTCTATGGACTCTCTACCTTCTCCTTCATCCGAAGCCAGACACCTTGGAGTCATCTTCGACTCCTCTCTTTCCTTCATCCCTCACATTCAGGACCTTGCCAAGAAGGCCCACTTTCAACTCTACCTCATCAAAGGAATTCTCCCTTTCCTCACTTAACCCCCAGAAGCTCAATGTTTCTAGGGTTCTGGTTTTCTCTAGGCTAGACTACTGCAATAGCCTCTTCATTAGTCTACCCTCTTCTTCTCTACAACCCCTCTAGTTAATCCAGAATAGGGCGGCAAGACTTATCCTTGGCCTCAAGCCCAAGGAGATTGCATCTCTCCAGCACTAAAAATGCTCCACTGGCTCCCGGTTGCTGCAAGGATGAAATTAAAATCCCTCTGCATCATCCAGAGCGGTCTGGGGCTGGGGACCACGCTATCTACATCTTGGTCTCACGAAATACTCTCCCTCCAGATCTTTACGTTCCTCCGGCACAAACTCTCTGTGTGTGAAGCGCTTTGCTAAACAGAGAGCTGAGGGCCGATCTCTTTCCCCAGCATGCTCCCTCCTGTGGAACAGCCTTCCTCTTTAGCTTGAGCCGGATCTCCTCAAGACTTTCCTTTTCACCTCCTCCTTCCCTTCCTCCCTCCTCGGATAATCCCGCAGTTGTTGGGATTGGTGACCAGAGCCCTTATGTGTCATTTAGGGCCCTAACCTCCCACACCCAATTGACTTCAGCGCTCCCGGTACTTGCCTTGGCAACACTATGCTACTGCAAGCCTGCAGTTATTTATTGACAGCTGATCACTCATCCAGGCACTTACAGCTGCTTACTCCCTGCCACTTGCCTCCTGGTAACCTACAACCTACCCCTACCCCCTCATCCCTTCTATTCTCTCTTCATTTGCATGTTCTGAATGCTCATAAACAAAGCCTAGTAGGTCTGCCTCTATCTTTCATTGTTTTAATTGATTTTCATTCCCATGTTCCCTCCATGTTGCCCTGTGGGTGCTTTGAAATACAATTTACTTGTAAATTGTGTGCCGTGCCCAAGGGTGTCAGAAGGGGAGGTGGTGAGCAACCCTGACCTCGACACAAAGCATCCCGGAGAGACTGCTTGCCAGCGCTGCGCAAACCGGTGAGTTTCACTTGAGAGAGAGAAACTGGGGTGGCTGGAACGGGAAAGGGAGGAAAAAGCAACATTTGTAGAGCAGCACAAAGCGGAAAGCAAGGACAGTTGTGAGTAAAAGTAAAGTAAAGAAGAAGGAGAAAGCACGCTAGTCGCACAGAAGGAAGGAAAGATACATTAGCGGCAAAGATGTAAAAGTGAAGTCCAGAGAAAGTAAAAAGGGTGTGAGCGACCCAGAAAGAAGGAAACAAGTGCAGGTGTGCATGGAAGAATGAAAGAACCGTGCAAGAGGCACGATAGTAAGCGGCAGTGCAAGTGTTGTTAGGAAGAACTCCCAGGCAAGCAGGGCGATCTCCTAGGAGTTTGCAAACATCAAACTTATGGAAGGCCTAACTCCTTCCCAATCTCAGAAGGAAAGTTAGTCCAGACAAGTAGCAAGTTCAACTGAGGTTTATTACAGTCAACAAACCACAGGGATCAAATGCGCAGAGACAATTCCAGGCACAGCTCGACAAACTCTGGCTCGCAGGCCAGTTTAGATAGCAAGTTCTGTCACAAATACATCACCCTCTGGGCTCTTCTCCAGAAAACACTCTGGATAGGATGCCGAGTGGTAGTCCCATTATGGTAGCCCCTATAGAGGTGAGCGGATTGGCCTGTGCCATGTCAGAAGTCAGTCCTGGGCCATCCCCGAAAACTGTTACTTAATAAATGTTACAGTATGGGAATGCAATGATTGGTCAGTGGACCCAGCTACTATATCCATAAGCTGTGATTAGCTGAGCTGTGAGCCACTAGGCCTGGGACAAAATCAATTCCCAGCTCGGTTTGCACCTGTTCACGGTGCCATATGCAACTATGTGTCTGCGATGTAACCGTGTGTAGACCATTATTGCCGTGAGAGTGCTCCTTTCCCATTGCATAACATAATAGTTTGCATGTAACAATATTGTTGCGACCATCGTCTGGTCCGTGAGACGGCTGTGCTTCTCAGCTACCAATTCTTGGCTCACTCTCAGCTCGGCTGGGTCACGTGCTCAGAGATTATTATTATTCTGCATTTAAGGACAATTATGCTTCCCCATTGCCGGTGTTACTTTGGTTCTGGGTAAAGAATGTCACCTTGCAACAGTGCATCCTTGGCAGTGGCCTCGTTCCCCACCGTTGAAGTTCTGCTTGCACAGCACTCCGCATGCTTCAGGTTTTCTGAGGCGATTGTAGCCTATTTTGATTCCCAAAGCATGGCCTGGTTTTCCGTGTGTGTGTTCCATAAAACATCCATAGGTTAGTACGTCATGGCTCTGTCAGGTCCCTTGAGTGCTCCTGCCATTCCATGGGGTTATTTGCATGTACGCATCTGCTAGCATGTAAACGTGATGTTCTTACTTCTGGCGGTTTATGCGTTGCTGCAGTAAGCTATTGGAAATAAAAAAACAAATGTGCAGACAGTATGTATGTCACCGTCCTCTATCTCATAGCACTGTACGCATGTGTTCGTGTTGTTGGGTGTGTGTGTGTGTGTCACGTATGTGTGGATGACACGTGTGCTTCATGTCGGACACTGCTAGGTCGTGTAGTCTCTAAAGACTCGGCATTGCTTCTCAGTGCTTTAGTCGATTCTGTCCATATAGCGATCTCTGGTTCCGTTTTGTGCATCTTCATTCACCCTAGGTAATGTTCTTACTGCTCTGGGTTTGTAAGGATGGCTGAGAGGGTACTTTTCATGGTACTGGTCCATAGTGGGTGCAGTGGGCTTGTGCCATCGGCAGACATATTATCTTTGTTTCTGCTTTCGGTTGGGGTGCTCTTCAGTCCCCCCTCTGGTTGACTTGTCAACCACACCACCATTATCTCCTCCATCGTTCACCAACCTCCACACCTTTGTTATTTCTGCGAGATGTCCATAGTAGTTGACATGATCTTCAAATGACCAGTACATGTAGATGCACCCAGCTTCGGGTTTGCACCATACCCATTTCCCTACGTAGCTACTTTTGGTTGCGTGGGTTCTCAACCTTTATTCCAAGCCGAAACAGGTCAGGTTCTGCTATTTTTTGTCTTATTCTTTCTCTTACCTTTAAAATGTCATCCATTGCTTCACCAGTCTCCATTTCCATTAGAACTTGCATCCCTATCGCTTCTTCTGCCGTCTTCTTGCACCTGCCAATAAATATCTTGATACCGCACAGAGATGCTGCTCCCAGTGTTAGAGCTCCAACTATCCCCTTCAACCGATCAGCCAGCCAGGACGGGATCCATGACCAGAGATATGCAAACCAGCTCTTGTCTTACCCCGTTCCCTTTGCCTCATCTTCCATCTTTGCATGCATCTGGGCCAATTGTGTGACTGCATCTGAGAGCGTTCTGTTATCTTCGTCGTTGGCAGGTATGAATGTGCTGCAGGAACTTCCTATCTTTGCGCAAACTCCTCCTTCCATTGCTGTGAGGAGATCCATCATTCTGGAGCGCCACCAACCTTATCGCTCTTCTTTAATGGCTTTGAACCCATTTACCATTGATTTTATGGTTACCATCAACTCCCAGTATGCTATTTGTAGCCATTTGATGTTAGTGTATGTCTGCACTCCTGGGATTAGTGATGTGAAGAACATGTGTGTTCTGCTAAACCGTGCTGCCTCTGATTTTCCTGAGAAATAACTCCCCCTCTTCTTACTGTGCTTAGTTTTCCCTGCTGATCAGAGTTGTCTGTTTGGGCAAATGGCACTGTATGCAGTGATCTTTTCCTTCTCTTCTTATTTCCCATGTTTGGGCAATCATCAAGCTTCACATCCTTTTTTGATACCATCAATGAGGGCATGTTGACGTGTGCTAGGGAGAATACTCCTCCCCATTTTGGTGACAGCTTGTCATATGCTTTAGATCTGCAAGCCCAGTAGTGGTCCATCAGCACTGCTCCCATTTCCGGTATCTTCTCTACTATTAGGCATCCTACTTTTTCCCCTACTTCTTCATCTCTGTTGTGCTGATAACAGATTAGTAACAGATTAGTAGTTGTGGTCTTTCCCAGCAACCAGGTTCTCCTCCTACTTCTTTTACTCTCGACGATGGGCATGGCAGGTATTCTAGTGTGATAGTCTTCGTTTCTCCTTTCTCTAGACCTTCTGTTATATATTGCAACCCCTCACTGAGTTGCCAGTAATTGTTCATCATGGCTAATGTCTTGATATAGTTGTCTTGGTATGGGAAGGTCCCCTTTGACATCCACCTTAATGTTGCTCTTTTCCCTTGAAATCTTCCTCGTGTCTGTAACATTGCTAGACACATCAAGCAGAGGCGTTGCTAGGGGGGGGGGGGTAGGGGGCTATAGCCCCTGGTCTTTTGGTTGTAGCCCCGGATAGAATCTCAGGAGCTACAACCAAAAGGCTGGTTAGCCCCCAGTCCTGACAGTTCCGACATCAGCGTAGCCCCGGGTCCTTTACAGACCTAGCAGCACCCCTGACATCAAGCATTGCGGTCTTGCTGCAGGTAATTCTGTTGCTACGATGGTTCAGGAGGCACTCATTGCATAGGGAATCAAAGAGCAGACATAACAACTCTTACTGGTCGTATCCTTACCAATTTTGAACATGTGCTTGTACCACATGTTGTTTGCTATGTGTGCTGTGTCTGTGAGATATGTGTCAATTCCCTTCATGTCTGCGGCAACACTGCACTTACCTCACCTTACCTTATCAGCAGTGTCTTCTCTTCCACCTGACATGGTTGTCCTTGATGCTTGGGATGGAGGATTGTTAGTATGGGACACAGCGGTTGCATGCAAAGCAAAATAAATCTGCCACAAAGCAGTACCCAGTAGCCCAGTGGATAAAAGGAACCACACAACAGTTATTACAATCTTTATTTTATTCATCAGAACCACTTATGCTGCTTTGGGAGAAGCTGAAGAGATGATAAAGTCACACGCCTGAAGTAATCATTAATTGCCCATGCAAAGATTTTCTGTATGGATGGGTTATGTAATGTGGGCAGGACGGGATATGTGCTATGTTGAAGCTGCGGGTATGCTTGCGTCAAGTACTCTATGAATACCAGGAAGTGTCTGGGTCATCTTATAGCATGGACTAATTGATAGGAAAATGCTTCAGGGTGGTCAATGAGGGGCAACATAAGGGTAAAATTACTTCTCTAACAATTGTACCAACAGTCGCAGCACCCTGCATGTGCGAGAAACGAAAAGGTTAAATCGTGTTACTGCTGTCAAATGTGCATAATCTGCGTGTGCGAGGAAAGAGAATATTAAATCGTGTTACTGCTGTCAAATGTGCACATGTAATCAGGTTGTAGCGTTGGCGCTGGGCATGAGTTTGGAAATGGAGAGCACAGCGTTTCGTTCTGGTCATTTTGGACAAATATGGCTGTGGGTATTTTTGCAGTTTGGGAACGTCTGACCCCGGGATGGCCTGTAGTCTCTAGTTCAGGGGTAGTGGGGACATTTACGCTTTCTTGTGGATCGTTGATAGCTGTAGCGTTGGCCTTGTCGATCTCTGCAATTGGGTCTCTGGGCAAGGCCGATGCTTTATAGGGCTTGATGTCGTGTAAATAATGGCAAGTAGTTTACCCTCTAGGCGTACTGCTCTGTTGGTGACTGCCTCATCAACGTGAGGCCCGGTGAACCAGGCCGTGTTCCAGCGTTGCGTAAAGTTCCGTAATAAGACATTGTCACCTATTTGCACTAAATGGTCTGCAAGGGTGTCCTGCTCTGTGTCGCTGATGCTGTGTCGCACGTTGTCTTCTGGCCTGTCCTGGGTCTGCTGTATCTGGCGAGAGATAAAAGAAGCACTAGAAACCAGTGAAGTGACATACTCAAACATCTCCTGACCCAAAACCTCGGCAACATTCTCACAGACTTTTAGGGCCCTAGTGGGAGGAGTCAGTGGGAGATGCATGCGCCGTCCCGTCTCCACCTCGTGGGGAGTTAAATGATGGTCGGACCCTGGTTTGTTACGCATTTCAAATAGTGCCAGTGGCAGACAGTGAAACCAGTTTTTCTTGGTGCTCTGCTGATTTTTGGCAATGCACTATGTCAGGAGACCATTGAGGCATTCACACACTCCATTTGCTTGCAGGTGGTACGCACATGCAAATTTGTGTTTTATTCCTAGCAGGGTAGTAACATCTCATTGGCGAAGTGAGGGCCGTTGTCAGACCTGAAAACGCCCCACCCTGGGAATACATTTTGGACCAGAGATTTAGCAGCTTGAAGAGCATCGGCATGGGAACAGGGTCCAGCCTCTATCCATCGTGAAAATGGGCAGACAACCACTATCATGTATCGTGTTCTTGACATACTTGGATCATGTCCACGTAGTCGACATGGAGCTGCAGAAATGGGCTTTTAGGTTTGGGTATGGCTCCCCTCACAACTCTTTAGTGTGTGCCCATCCATGAACTGCTGGTACGGCAAACAGTTACTGATAAAATCTGCCACATACTCATTTAGGTTGGGACAAAAGCATGTTTCTCCAATGCGAGCTGCAATGCCCTCCTTCCCTGTGTGCGTTGGGTGATGTAACTGTGTCAATGCCGTTTTCATTAACGCTAGTGGCATGACCACCTTCCCAGTGTTGTTTTGTCGCCATAGGGTGTCTGCGGGGGACATAGAACATCCCCTCTTTACCCAGAGTTCCTTTTCCTCCCTGGTTGCAGCTCCCTGTAATTCCATGATTTGTGTCTCGGTAGGTGATTGTGCCCTTCCTTCAACACCATTTCTCTTACTCCTCCCATGCTCTGTGCTCTCTCCTTCAACTCCCACAATTCCCCATAATATGACACACATTTTGCCTCATGATCTGCCTCTTCGTTCCATCTGGATATTGCATCTTCCCCTTTGGTGTGTGCCTGGCACTTAACTAATGCTAGCTTTTGCGGGTATGCGATCACTTCGATCAGCTCTCCCAAAAATAGTGCATGCAGTACTGGAGTCCCATCCGCTCTTCTGTACCCTCTCCTGAGCCATCGGGCCAAACCAGAATGGACTGTGGACGTGACATCCGCACTGTCCGAATATATTGTCACTACACTGTTTTGTAGGGCCAGTATGAGAGTCAATAGTTCCGCTGCTTGTGCTGAATAATGATGTGATAACCTGCCACTCGCCACTACCTCACATGTCCCATCCTCCTTGAGTGCCACTACAGCAGACCCTGTTCTCCGGATCCATTCACTTTGATCAATAGTTGAAGACCCTTCAATGTAGAGGACCTCTTGCCCCTCAAGTGCATCTTCCTCCACCTTGCGTGTCTCACTGAATTGTTCTATAGTTTTGGTACAGTCATGAGCCCATTCTCCTGGCTGATAGACGTCTGCCATGAACAATGCTGGATTTACAGTCTTGGTTCTTAGTATCTTCAGTTCTGCTCTTAATAGTTTTATCTCGTACCCTGATGCTCTTTGGGTTGTCGATGTGCTCTTTGTCTTGTGTAGCATTGAAAACAGTGCATGTTCCACGCAAAGGTTGGTGCGGCCTCCCATTGTAATTGTTGATACCCGCTCTACCGCGAAAGCTGCAGCAGCCAATGATTGTTCGCAAGGATAGTGTCCTTTCATTACTGGGTCGAGCTGCCCACTGTAGTAAGCAAGTTGCTTATGGCGATGCGTGTTTTCTGCGCCTTCATGACCACACCGTCGGTGTGTGAAAACAGGAAGAATTCTCATTTGTAGTCTGGGGTCCCTAACACTGGAGCCTTGCATATTGCTTCCTTCAGCTCATTGAATGCCTCAGTCATCTCTTATGTCCAGGCCAGTGTTCTAGTTCCTCTCAGAGCCTCTTTCATTGCTGTTAGCAGTGGCCAGGTGTATGTGCTGTAATCAGAAACCCATGCTCTGCAATAGTTGCACAACCTGAGGAACTGTTGAATTTCCCTCACTGTTGTGGGCTGTGGTGTGTGTAGTATTGCTTATGCTCTCTTAGGGGCAATGTGCCTACCATTCTTGGCTAGCAGCTGTTCAATGTACAGTTCTTCTTTTAGACAGTAGTGGAGTTTGGCCTTGTCTACCTTGTACCCCCTCTCTGCTAGTACTGTGAGCGTGCGTACTGAGTCTGTCCTGTATTCTTCTTCTGTCTTGCTACATATTAGAATGCCATCTACATAATGCAGTACTGTCCTTCTGTCGTGATGTTGCCTAAGTCCATCTGAATCACCCGGTTGAATATGGATGGTGATTTGCAGTACTCTTGGGATAGCCTGTGTCCCGCTAGCCTGTGTCCCGCTGTCAACTTCTCCATCTCGTATATCCACTTCCCAGCTCCCGCACTTAACAAGGGTAGCATGTATTTGACGTTTTCTTTGTCTGTGTGCTTCCATGGTACATGTCCCACCTCTTTCCAAATGGGGGCATCTGTGAGTATGCTTCCCTCTCTTCTGGCGTTCTTCTCTATTGTCGAATTTGAATGGGTCTCTGTTCGTCCTCAATGTCTGCACATATGTCTGTGGGTTCTAGTCGGGGTATGGGTTTGCTTTTGTCATGTGCTCTAGACAGTCACCCTCTGGAGTGGGCCAGCGCTGTTTCCTCCCTTCTGAGCCCTAGGAGATCCCTTAATCTATTGATGTACGAAGTCTGTGTAGTGCACTGGTCAGTTGTCTGGTGCTGGTGAGTGTGTTCTCTGCGCTCTGTCCTCCTACCCTCTGACCCTGGGGCATACACTCCCATGATGTCCCTTCCCCCGTCCTAGTGAGATAAAGTTTGCTGGGTTCCCTCTCTCGTCGTCACTGTGTTCAGCATCATTGACAGACCCCTTGCCCATGTCGTTATAAAACCCATTTGAAAAATTCCACTTTTGCGTGATAGGTTTGGAGTCATGCTCTACTCTGAAGTTGATATTTGAGAATTTGCATGTGTTCTCGTCCCGTGTCCCCAAGCGTGTTGTGCCTCTTTCTACCGGACCTTCCCTTCGTATGTCTATGCGGTTTGTTTCTCTTCGCCTTTCCTCATCTCGTCTTTTCCGGTCTGATTCTAGTGCGATCTGCTCTCTCACAGCCCTTATTGCTCACGCATCCTCATCTTCCGGTGCCGTTCTTTTGCCAGCCTCTTTAGCTGTAACTCCCTCGGCCTCCTCTCCTCATACTTATGTGTCTCATGCACTAATATTTTCCTCTTCCATTCTGCCATCTCAGCTTCCTTCTCTTCTTTCTCTGTCTTGTCCCCTTCTTCCTTCTGCTTTTCCTTCTGCTCCCTCTCTATCTTCTTCTTTCTCTCCTTTTCCATTATCTCCACCTCCTTTTCCCTTCTTTGCTCCTTCTCTTCATGTTCTAACTTTGTTACCTTGTCCCTCTGTTCCTGCTCCTCCTCTTCCACCTGCGCTGCCCAGTCATGCCTTCCCTGTTCCACCTCAAATCCTCAATTGCATTTGTTGCCCCTTCTGCAGCCCCCGTTGTCTTCCCCTTTAATTTCAGGAGTATCTATGCAGCTATCCACTCTTCCGGCCCTATTCCCTCGAATTCTACCTTCGCGCGCCACAGCACTTCCTTATTTGAGTCAGCGCTGCCGGCGTCATGCTCTGTACCTCGTTGTTGTTCCTCTTTGGTATATGGTGGGGGTTTATACGTTGGGTTCGAATACCCCTCTGCTGCCCATAGTTCCCTTAATGGGTACATTCCCTGTTCATCTGCATCATCAGATACTACGCTAGGTGGGGCAGGAGGAGGTGCGGAAGGGTCAAGGTCCTCCGCCGCTACGTCCTGCTGGTTCATCATCCATACCCTTTCCCCCGCTCCCTCCTGAAACATGTGCACAACTCGAATATGGAGAAACTGCAGTGAGGCGGCCATGGATTCAGGTTTTTTTCCTCAGTGTCTTTTGACCACTGTATCCTATACTTAACAATGTTGTTCTTGTTAGGGGGCAATGTCTTGCACATGTGTTGTATTGGCATTAGTCCCCCCACCATCCCTTGATATATGGGGTACATTATCACTCTTTATCTGACCTCTAATCGAGGATTTTGATAATCCGCTGTCAGATGGAGAAAGTTAAAATACAGTGGTTATCACCTTCAATTGCTAGGCTCTATACCTTACATGGTGTACTCCACGTACAGCCCCTCCTTCACCAGTTCTGCTGTTCTCTGGCCCACCACGTGAAACCTGCGCATGCACCTTCTGCACACCGCCACTCGTTCACCTCTCTGCCAATTCCAAGTCCACAATGCTAGCTCCTCACCGTCACAACGTTCTGTCCTATGCACCGGCCCATGGTTGACATCACCAAGCTAGAGTTCGAACAGGTAGATAGACAAGTTATACACACCCGCGACAATGGCCCTCTATTTCAATTCCACAGAAAACCCCACGAAACCCCACAAATTCCCACAAGACTCCACAGCCCCCCCCCCCGAGGGCAGAGTATACCATTATTTCATGTGACTAGCTGCACCTGTTGCGTTGCCTAATGTGTGAAAAGCCTCTCTCCAGGAGACTTAACCGGCTAATACACCTTCCGCGGTCTAGGATAGCTCCAAGTAACCCTCACAGGGATACTGACATCTATGCTACAAGCTAAAACGCCCAATTCATAGGAATACCTTATGTGCATACTTCTATAGTTCAAACCTATCAAGTCTATAGTCCCGGTTCACCAATGGAACCTTTTAGCTCAAAGACTGAAAGTTCCCTAGACATAGAAAAGGCACTTCTACTTCCACTCCAGCTCCCTACTGAACACACAACTGCTACCAATATTCCTTAAGTAGACATTACAACAATACCTTCCGCAGATGTAATTCCCACCCTCACACCTTCCTTTGCTAATTGGTTGGACCAATACTTAGTTCTGTGCTTGTGTACGCTGCTCGGGCAATGGCTCTCCGTCAACTGCTCGCCTCGCGATTCTGATCTGCCTTGGACTCTCCACCGATCGCGGACGGGATAGATTTGAATCGGCTCCCAGCAGCCTTTACCCAGTTAGCGCTGTTCCGGCTTACTCACAAGTCCTGTGAAGGTCCCACAAACTTCCAGGTCCGGCATGAAGGAGACAGCTTCTGGCTGGGCTGACGCCACATCCATCGCCTCTGGTACCAACTTGGTAGGGAGAACTGCCAGGCAAGTAGGGCGGTATGCTAGGAGTTTGCGAACATTGAACTCATGGACGGCCTAACTCCTTCCCAATCCCAAAAGGAAAGTTAGTCCAGACAAGTAGCAAGTTCAACTGAGGTTTATTACAGTCAACAACCACAGCGATCAAATGCGTGGAGGCAATTCCAAGCACAGCTCGACAAACTCTGGCTCGCAGGCCAGTTTGATAGCAAGTTGTATCACAAATACATCACTCCCTGGGCCCTTCTCCATAAAACCTATCTCCACTCCGGATAGGATGTTGAGTGGTAGTCCCCGTATGGCAGTCCCTGTAGAGGTGAGCGGATTGGCCTGTGCCATATCAGATGTCAGGCCTGGACCATCCCGGAAAACTGTTACTTACTAAATGTTACAGTATATGAACACAATGATTGGTCGGTGGCCCCAGTTACCCACCCGTAGGGCCATAAGCTGTGACTGGCTGAGCTGTGAGCCCCCAAGCCTGGGACAGAACCAATTTTCAGCTCGGACTTTACCATTTCACGGTGCCATGTGCAACTATGTGTCTGCGATGTAACTGTTTGTAGACCATTATTGCTGCGAGAGTGTTCCTTTCCCATTGCATAACCGTACTTTGCATGTAACAATATTGTTGCGACCCTCGTCTGATCCGTGAGACGGCTGCGCTTCTCAGCTAACAAATCTTGGCTCACTCTCATCTCGGCTGGGTCACATGCTCAGAGACCATGTTCGTGAGCTCTGGAGTTCTGAATTATTCTGCATTAAAAGACAATTATGCTTACCCACTGCCAGCGTTACTTCGGTTCGGGGTAAAGAATGTCACCTTGCAATAGTGTAGCATTGGCAGTGGCCTCGTTCCCCACCGCAGTAGTTCTGCTTGCACAGCACTTTGCATACTTCAGGTTTTCTGAGGCGATTGTACCCTATTAGGATTCCGGGATCCATGGCCTGGTTTTCCGTGTGTGTGTTCCATGTAGTATCCATAGGTTAGTACGTCATGGCTCTGTCAGGTCCCTTGACTGCTACTGCCATTCCATGGGGTTATTTGCATGTAAGCATCTGCAAGCATGTAAACGTGATGTTCTTGCTGAGATGCAGACGAGGAGAACGAAACTCTAAAGACTAGGTATAGTGATTTACACTGGAATATAGAACTTTGTGCTATTGATTGAAGGTAGTTTCTCTAACACCTTATTTGTTTGATTGGGTGCTTATGTACAGTATCAGTAATAATTTGTAAATACCAGTCCAGTTCTGAAGAAGGCCACAGGCCGAAACACGTGTCAATGTGCTGGACAACTGTTTCGGATCACCAGTAATCTTGACTAGTAAATAAAAGTACATATGTAAACTGGCGCAGATAACGTGGTGGCATCTATTCAAACCATATAATAATAGCCCTTATGCGGGAAGCCCCATATTAAGGGGAAGGGTATGTGATGCATCCAATGGAGTCATGACTGTTTTCACTGCAGTAACCTCCTTCAATGTGGCCACGGGACGGCAGCCACTACCTGAACCTGACCCTGGGGACGGCTATATGAGCAAGGACCACGTGGGAGGAGACAACCTCCGGGAAGAAGTGAAAGCAACATCTATGGAAAACTGAAAAACGTATCTGAATGAAATGAAGTAAGATAAGCTACAATTGATGAACAATGAATTGAAGCCAAAGAGGAAGCTAAACTGAATGAAAGACTTTGAATAAAGTAGAAACAATATTAAGAAACAATGCATGGGGTAAATTTGTGAAGCTGCATTTTAAGAAACTGTTGAGCTAAATACTGAACTCTGAAACAAACGTATGTTCCTGGTTGCGTGACCTGGAATGGGTGGCCCGTGTGGTCTAAAACTGCACCAAGACCAGAGAACTCTACTTGGCCCCTTTGGCCCACCTGATCTCTACCTTCTCTAACTTTCAGTGTTATGTGGATGACACTCCGCTTTCGTTAAGGCTGCCCTCAGCCTCCTCTCCACTCTCTCTCATTCCTGACTGTCTGTTTATTGGTGCGCCTCCAACGATCTTTGCCTTAATGCCAGTAAGAGGGAGATTCTTCTCATTGGGACCCCTTCCCCTGCTTTCCCTCTCTCACTCTGGCAAAAAACCTTGGTGTCATCATCGACTCTACTCTCTCGTTCTCTCCTCACATCTCGGATGTCGCCAACAAGTCCTACTACCAGCTGCACCTCCTCAAAGGGACTCTTCCCTTTCTCACTTTCCCCCAGAAACTCGCTGTCTCCAGAGCCTTTGTTCTCTCTAGGCTGGACTACTGCAACAGCCTCTTTCTCAATCTGCCTTCCTCTATTCTCCACCCTCTGCAACTGATCCAGAACAGGACTGCAAGACTTATCCTTGGCCTCAAGTCCAGGGACTGTATCTCCCCAGCCCTGAAATCTCTCCACTGGCTCCGGTGGCTGAAAGGATCAAGTTCAAGACCCTTTGCATTGTCCACAAAGCTTTCCGGGGCCGGGGCCCACACTACATCTCTCTTCCAAAATACCTTCCTTCTTGAGCCTTTCGCTCAGCTACCTCCAACTCTTAAGGGTTAGACGCTTCTCCAGGCAGAGAGTGGGGGTAGATCTCTCTTCTCTGCAGGTGCCTCCCTCTGGAATGATCTTCCTGTCCCTCTCAAACTTGAGCCGGACCACTGAATTTTATTTAGTTTATCTATTTTTTACATTTGTAAAGCATCCAAACCTTGAGGCACCAGGGCGTTGTTGTGAGACCAGTTACATGATACAATCATAGCAAACTAAACAGTACATTTCACATTAAAGGATAGAACAGCATGAATAGCAGATTAAGGACAGCAAACAGTGTTCAGAGGCCAAAAGGCCAGAGTGGGTGCTTATCAGTTAGGTGAAAAGCCATGTTTTTAGAGCTTTGCAGAATGTCTAGTAGGAGCTCGCAGCTCTTAGTTTAGTGGGGAGAGAGTTCCAGTAGTTGATTGCTATCGTTGGGAAGCTCGCCCCTCCTCCTTTCGCTCTTTTAGTTTTAGGTAGGGTGAGGCGGGGGACATAGGTGGACTTTACGGTCTATTGAATTTGGATCTCTCAATTTTCTGGGCTAGGTATTGCGGCGCTGAGTTGCTCAAACATTTGTGAGCCATCGATAGCGTTTTGAAAATGATCCTTTCTTAAATGGGGAGCCAGTGCACCTTTCTTCTGGCAGTTGATATGTGGTCTCTCCTTGGGATGTTTAGGGCCGCTCGACTGGCATTGTTTTGGATTGTTTGGAGTTTATTAATGTTCTTTATTGAAGTTCCTGCAAAATGAGCATTAGAATAGTCCAGTTTTACTCCTGTCGTTGCTCTGGCAATGGTTAAGCATTCCTGTGGGGTTAAGAATTGTCTTGCAGTGATGATACATTTGGCTGTGTAAGCTGCTGAGGAAGTGATCGCATTAACTTGTTTGGTGAGGGAGAGTGCAGAGTCTATGTAGACCCCCAGTGTTTTTACTGTGGCTGTTACTGGGATCTGGAGTCCGTCTATGGTGAATGTGGTGTATTGGGGGCCGGTTTCTGCAGCATTGCAGGTGGGCCTGCCAGTAGGATCTCTGTCTTGTCATCATTTAGACATAGGTAGTTAGCTGCCATCCATGATTGTATCGTGGAATATATTTTGTTAAGCAAGCGTGTGTCTTCTTCGTAGCAGCCGGACAAGGGGAGGAGGATTTGGGTGTCATCAGCATAGTTGGTGTATGAAATGCCAATTTCATCCAGGATGTCAAAAAGAGGTTTTGTGAATATGTTGTAGAGGGAAGGTGAGACGCAGGAACCTTGGGGGACGCTGCAGGGGATAGGGTTGGGGGGGGGACACTGGCAGTGTCTGAGAAGACGCTCATGGTTCTGCCTTCCAAGAAGGAAGCTATCCAAGATGTGGCATCGGGGGAGAAATTGGCTGAGGTTATGAGGTGGTGACATAGAGAGGGGTGGGCTACAAGGACGAACGCAGCTGATAGGTCTAGCAGGAGAAGTATGGCTGGTTTGCCCTAATCTCTGAAGTAATCGAGTCTGATTTTAAGGTCTAAAAGTGCTGTTTCGGTGCCAAGGCTGGAACGGAAGCCTGATTGCTGCATACCTAGGATGTGGTTAGATTCGAGATGGGATTGAATGTGATTGTATGCTGCTCTGTCTAAGATCTTCAGGCGGATAGGTACTGTTGTTATGGAGCGGCAGGTATTTGGTGCTGCAGGGTCCAGTGACCGTTTCTTAAGTAGTGGGCGGACCCAGGCTTCCTTGAGGCTCACTGGAACCGTGTTGTTGGAGGAGAAAGCATTAATACATCTGCTGATGAATGGCACCAGGTGCTCTGAGCAGTCTTTGATAGTAGCGGATGGGCAGATGTCACCCTTACAGTTGGAGGGTTTAAGGTTATTAGGATGTTGGCTGTTTCAGCCTCAGATAATTGCCTGAATTTGAAGGCAGGTGCCGGGTGTACTTAGGGGGGGGGTTTGGCGGGATTGGGAGGTTGTGTTTTCTCTGGTTCAGTACAGTTAATTTCTGCAGCAGTGAGATTTTCTCGCGCATTGCATTCTGAATGTTTGTGCACCTTATTTCACCTTTGTCAATGGGATTAGGGGCTGTGGTGGGTGTCTCAAGTTCTCTGAGGATTTTGAACAATTCCTTAGAGTTTGAGTTGGCATTCTCAATTCTAGTGTTGTATAATTGGGCTTTTGCAGCTGTGATAGCTTGTTTGTATTGTTTGGTGATTTTGTTAAAGGATGTTTTTAGCGGCTTTGTGGGCTGTTTTTCCAAAAAGCGATTCTGCATGTCTTTTTTTACTGCACAGGGTTTGAAGGTCTGCGGTGAACCAAGGGTTGAGGTGGCAAGTGGGCTTAGCCTTTCTGGGGATGAGAGGAGCAACTAGGGTGATCGCATTAGTGAGGGTGATGGCATATAGGTCAGCTAGGGCTTGGAGGTGGGTTACCTCCGGAGGTACTGAGGTAAGGGGCTTGAGTGAGGAGGAAATGGAGTCTTTGGTGATTAGTCTCGAGCAACAGGACAGAGAAGGTGGGAGTGTAGGTGCCGGGCCGATGGGTTGTTTGAGTTGACCATGGGCATGGGGTGTTGGAGGTGATGGTGACCTGGCTGTTCAGGTCGGCTATCCAGTCGAGGGTTCTGCCTTTGTTTTGGGTGGGGGAGGATACGCAATGTGTGAAGCCAAGGTCTGAAAGTGCATTTGCTGCATTCAGTGGCTGCTGCGTCAGAGGGGTCGTGTAGTCCCAGGTTCAAATCACCTAGGATTATAGCTCTGGTGGTGGATTTGATGTTGCTGCCTAGCAGGTGGTTGATATCTTCCTCTAAAGCGACTGTATGTCTTGGTTGCCGGTAGAGACTGTGTAGGGTAATGGAGTCCATGGGGGATGTGGTCAGCTATAGTGTGAGGTGTTCACAGTGTTCCTCCGTGGAGTTGTTACAGAGTCTAACTTGAAGGGACTCCCTATAGATAAGGGCCACGCCACCCCCTCAGGAGTCTGGCCTGTCGCACCTTATGATGGTGTAGCCTGGTGAAAGGGCTAGGGAAAGTGAAGGGCCGGAAGCCTGATGGAGCCATGTCTCTGTGATAGCTAGGAGGTCTAGTTTTTGGGCAGTGATGATATCATTTATATCTAGGGCGTGTGCTGGAAGTGACCTAGCATTAACAATAGCGCCCTGGAGTTGTTGGGATGTTTGGGAGTAGTGATTCTAAGGTAGGAATGGCGGCAGCAGTTGTTTTTTATTTTTGCGGTCATGGGTCCTGATGTGGTAGTGGGGTGGGAGTTGTTTGGGACTGGGTTGGGACGGTGGCGTGAGGATAAAGTGGTTGGTATTTGTATGTGATTGGATGAACTGGGTGCTGACTTAAGAGTGGGGCCCATGGTTGGTGTTTGAGAGAGGTGGTGCTTGGTGCTGCATCTAGCGCTCAGGTGAGCGTTTCTGAATAAGATAGAGGCTGGGAGGTGTGTGGGTGCGCTCCTGGTGGTGTGAGCGCACAATCTGGCATTCCTTGCAGAGATGAGTGATTGGGGAGGTGTATTGAGTGGATTGGAGCATTCCTGTGAGTGTGGTGGAGGTGTGGCAGTAGAGGAGCTGTGGGCTAGCTCTTTGGGTGGTGTGGACCATTTACATGATGCGTGAATGCCGGTGTGTGGGCGATTGGCTGTGGCATGAGTAGCAGGGGCGTGAGAGATGCTATTCTTATTACTCGGAGGCTCACGATTCGTATTTGTATTTGGCGAGGAAGGATAGCTCAGGGACGACCGTTTGTCCTGAAGCAAGACAATGCAGCGCAACACAGGTTTGAATCCCGATCTTGTGCTTAGAAACTACTTGCTGGTATTAAGTCTGTTATAAAAGAACAATTATATTCATGGACTGATTATGCTTTTGTAGGAGAAGTAACTAACTAGACTTGTCGGGAAAGCTGACTTCCTAGATAGGACCTTATCGCATCTTACCACCTTGTTGGTAGAAATTGTGGGTCTTACGTGGTTTCCCCCGACTCTTATGTGAAGGTTTAATAATTTAATAATAGCATGTTAGAGGATCTAACCTTCACAGATCAGTCTGTTTTTGGAGCATAGTTGAAGATCCACTGATCACAGACACTCTGAGTGGGAGGCGTTGAAGGTGTATCACAGAGGCTTCTGTATCACTGCTAGGGTTTGAGTACGTAGAGCGCTGATTGACACAGTACTTCGCCTTGAGAGAGAGATGGTGGGGCTAGAGCAGGGAGAGGGTATTGGCGAAGACGTGCAGGCCGCTAAAAGGGGCTCTAGTAAGGAGCGGGAGGAGGCTCAGGAAAATGTTTCCTTGTCTGTTTCCGCTGGGTATGTGACTCGACAACATTCGGAGGGTGACAAGACAGGTAAACTTCTGGCTTGGCTGGCGAAGAGGGGAAGGTCATGCAAGAGCATATGGGAGGTAGAAGAGGCTCTGTTAACTATCGCAGATGACATTTGCAGGGTCTTCTGGGTGTTCTATGGGGAATTGTATGATGCTCGAGAGGGATTTTGTTGTGCCCACATTGCTGCATGGCTGTAGGAAGTGAATTTAAATAGGGTGACGAATGTGCAGAGCGAGACATTTGGTGCTCCTGTCATGTTGAAAGAGGTTGATTGGGCAATAGACAATCTGGAACTAGGCTTGACAGTAAAGATGTATAAGGCTTACAAGTAGGTGCTCGCGCCTAAGCTACTGGAGGTGTTCACTGAGGCGCTGTCTGTTGGGAGACTCCCAATCTCTATGCTGGAAGCCTTGGTTGTGGTGCTTCCTAAACCAGGAAGAGTTGTCTGGGAATGTAGCTCAAATAGGCCACTGTCCCTGATTAATGTGGATGCTGAGATCCTGTGTAAGCTATTGGCCGGGCGATTCACCACAATGATTTTTTTATTTATTGTGCATTTGTAATGCACGATGATAGGGAGTCTGGTGCACATAGATCAAACTGGATTTATCGCACGCAGGAGTACAATGCATAACATGAGGAGACGCTTTTTGCTTCTAGATAAATACAGATATGAGTAAGAAGGGATCGCAGTGGTTCGCCTTGATTCCTAAAAAACCTATGACTCGGTTGACTGGGGCTTTTAATGGATGGTACTTGAGAGCATGGGATCAGGCCGAGGTTTATAGAGTGGGTATGCCTTCTGTATGATGTGGTTGTCAATAAAGTTGTGTCTACTCCCTGGCGAGTGTGCAGAGGGATGTGTCAAGGCTGCCCACTGTCGCCAATGATTTTCACCCTGATGATAAAGCTACTGGCAAGGGTGATAAGCAGATGACACAAGCCTGCTGGACTGCATATGGGTGGACGGTTGCATGTCATATCACCGTGTGCAGATGATATTTTGTTCTAAGTGCACAACCCTGTAGGGAACCTGACGCAGATACTTGACTCAGTTAGAGAATACAGTACATTGTCGGGACTGGTTATCAAATATAAATCTGCCATATAAACACTGCCAGAGGTGGTCGCTGGAAACCTGGCACACATGGGAATGGAAATTCTGTCTGGCAGCATTGAGTACCTTGCATTAATATCACCGCTAATTGGGATTGGGTGTTTCAGAGGAATGTGGAGCACAGTCTTGTAGCGTTTGGCAAATTGGCTGAGTTTTGTTAATGTTAATGTTAAAGTATATTTGTACCATGCACTATCACGACCGGAGTGGTCCCCTGGTGCTCTGGCGGATCTGAAACAAAGGGAGGAAGTTTAGGTGTGTTTATAGGACAAAGTTTGGAGAACAGCAAGGGAGCTGTGAAGTACTGTTTCCAGCTTCAGTTCGGTTTACACCGTTTGCTGAGCATATTGATGTGTTATCCGGTTCTGAGTCCGTCATGTGCTGTTGTTTGAAGGTCTGTGTGGTGCAGTGAAGTGTGTGCAGGTTGCTGCAACTTTAAGAGGTATGGTTGTGTTTGGTTAGAGTGTAAGAGGTGTGTGAGGAATGGTGAGGTTTTGAGTAGTTTTTTTTTTTTGGGTTGGTTAGTCGCCTTGTTAGGAGAGATGCATATTTTTATTCTATTTCTATTCAATGTTAAAGATAGTTTTGTTGTAAAAAGACATCACTGTTGGGCCACAAGCTGGGAGGCCTGTGAAGGTCAAAGCTGCAATCAACCCTGCAAAGGGCAGCCAATGCAAGTCTCCAGTGAGAGCAAGCAAGCTACACACACAAAAGAGATAAGTAACCCCTAGTTCACAGCACCTTAGATCCGAAGAAATGGTTCCAGCTGGCCTCTGCTCCTGCTGCAGTTCCTATTGTTCCCGGCGCCAGCCGCGGGGACAAGAGGGAGGACGTCGGGGGTCTCCTGCACTACGACTCGAAGGCTGGCAGCAACGGGCGCAATTCAGACCAGCGGCACTTCGCAGCCCCAGCTACTCGCAAACAGCACCACTGCGGGTCCCTGACACATTGTGGACTTTACCTGCCTCTGGAGTCCAGCACTCTGTCGAGGTGGCTCAGGCCTGGTCAGCCCTGGAGGAACTTCCCTTCCCTGTGCACTGGGACAGATAGCAGTTGTGAAAATGATAGCACTGCCAAACCAATGTATGTATTTCGGTGATGCCAATGCTTATCTCTAATGGGTATTTCTCCCGGATCCATGCGATACTAGGAAATTTGATCTGGAAGGTAGGAAGTTTGAGAATTGCCCTGCTGACGCTGCAATTACCTACCGGTGGCAGGGGGCGGGGGGTAATAGGTGTACCAGACTTTAAGACCTACTATTGGACAGATACGTTACAGCACTTGGTGGATTTGTTTATACATCCACATGAGGATGCCATTACCGAATTGATCGTAAACATATGCAAACCAACGCAGCTTTTTGAACTCATGGGAGAAAGCAGGAACTGAAGATTATTGCCACCCCAGTGACCAGGTGTATACGGGTATGATGGCAGGTGACGAGACTGCCAAGTCAGTAATTACCATTCCTGTCTGAAATGAACATGTCAAGCAGTAGATTGGGATACACCATAAGAGGTAAAAGTGATTCATTCGTGTTTCGGATGGGTCAGGCTGTCATGTGAGGGACATATATAGTGAAGAAGCAGCGCTTTCATATAACAAATTTTGGGATCAGTACACTGACACACGACTTAACTTTCTGGAGTATGCTTAATTGATGGCTACCATTGGAAACCTATGGGAGTGGTTCCCTACGAGACCTGCGGTGCATGCTTTTAATAACACGCTGTGATGACTGACAGAGGGTGATAGAAGCGTGACTGGGATTTTTATTTTTATTTGTTTTAACTTTCTTTATTCACGCACTTGACAGTGCACAACACAGTAGAGTAGCCATTACAGAGTCAATAAAGATGAGGGAACACCAGAGCACAGAATCAAGTAATGCATAGTTCACCAAGGTGACAATGAGTTTGTGGGAAGGTGGTTGGACATGGTTCCTGCATCAGGGGCATATATCCAAGGGGGGAGTTCAAGCCGAATATTGTGACTGAGTCTTGTCTGCCTTTGTCTCCAGACTTGAGAGATATATGGGGTCATTACGAGTTTGGAGGCAGCCATGGTGCTATTAGCACCATGGCTGCCTCCAAAGTCGTGTCTGGGTCCGGGTTCCTTGAATGTGGATTTACCGGGTCATTCCAACCTTGGAGGACCCAGTAAGTCCCCATTCAAAAAACCCATCCCCATGGGGAGGGAGCTAATAACTTAAAGGGCCCGTTATTAGCTCCCTGGTCCCTTAGTGGGAGCCGCTAAGGGACCTCAGAATGCGGCGGTAAGGGGTTAACGGCACCAGCGTCCTTACCGGTGCCATTAACCCCTTACCGCCGCTCTCTTAATGACCCCCATAGTCTAAAGGGGTTCCAAATGTCTCTCGGTCATGATTCAGTCGGTTGCATATGTGTCCACTGTTCCACCATCTCATTAGCCCATGTTACATCCTTCAGCCAGTGGTCTCTGTTGGGAGCATGGGGGCTTGTTCAGTGCAACAGAATACAGCGCTTAGCCAGAAGGAGACAGAGCCGCACCAATTTAGTAACAATGCCAAATATTGAATCCGGAAAGTGAAACAGGCATAGTATTGGAACGGGGGGGGGGCATCAGTGTCAGTTATTTCGGATAATGTTGCACACACATTTCCCCAAAAGGTCGCCAGCCGCGGGCAGCCGGCGCAGTGCCACATCATATGAAAGTATCCAGCATTTGTAAACATATGTATTCTGTTCGGAGTACAATGGTACCTGTGGAGCACTTTAAGTTGTATCAGTCGAAAACGGGAATACAATTATACCTTTTGGGTCTATGCACACATAGCGACCCAGAGCTCATCCATTACATCAAGTTGGCGATCCTTCTCCGATTTAGTGCATGTTATGTGATGTACTGTGCCCGAACATGTTTAATTAACATGTTTAATTAAGTGATATAGAGATGACACTCGGCTACGACTGTCCCCCGCTGTCAGTATAAACCCTAGTAGTGTATTGTTCTCGGGTTAGGTTGGGAAGCAACTTCACTGTTTCTTGCATGCTTGCCGCAGGCCTTCATATTGCAGCCATTGAGAGGACGTACCTCGTGTGAACCCTGGGGCGTCAGAGGTTAGGATAAAGTTATCATCCGGGTACAGGGACCCCACTGTCTGGAACCCCTGTTATGACCATATTGCCTACACACCGGGATCGGCCTGGGGAAGAGATGGGATACAATTCCATGGCGGAAAATCCTCGTCAAAAGGGGCCTGTGCATCAACTGCCCTCCAGATTTTGCGCCAGGCAAGCGCAGTGACACTAGCATTGTAGAAGCAGCAATCATCGGCAAACGCATCGGGCAGAACCAGTGAACACAGGTCTCTGCCTCCCACCGACTGTCTCTCTAGTAATGCATGCAGAGGGGGTGGGTTATCACTAAACCAAAGGGGTGCATACTGTGCCTGTGCACCTATCCAGTAGAATTCAAAATCAGGAGCTGCAAACCCTCCCCTGTCAAATGGTTGCGTTAATGTGCCCCACCTCAGTCGTACCGCTCCGGAGTGCCACACGAATTTGCAGATCTCGCTCTCCAATTCCTGAAAGAAGGGACGCCCAGGCCACAGTGGTATATTAAGGAACAGGTATAGCAGTTTAGGAAGGACTGGCATTTTAAGAAGTACAATCTTGCCTGCTTCCAGGTCCAAATGAAGAGAGCGCAATTCATATATACAAAGGCCAGACTGAAAGCAGCGGGTTTGCGATACATGTTGCTATACCCTTCTAGATTGAAAGTCATACACAACAACAAAGCCCACCTGTTCGACACACCGGCCCAAGCACGTGATTGGATGGATGGACAGCAACTTCCGGACATCGAAGACAAGACAAGGAGACCACACTAACCCCCCATCTACCAAGCTCAAGAAAATCCTACCACCCACAATAGCCCAATTGTAGAATGATGAAGCCTAGCACAGCTAGAATGATCCTCTCCAAGGAGGCACCGGACACAATCGTCTCTCCACCCCCTAGGTGTTCCTTTAGGGTACTCTTACCAGCCCGTAGGGCACCCGAAGACCAATGAATGGTCCAACGGAGCGGACACGGGACAATCATAACGGGGGAAACCCCGCTGGACCTGTTCAAAGTTTTGGGAGTTTACAGTTATTGGGGGGTGGGAAATGGGTTGTTGATATTAAAGTTGGGACATTGAAACGGGAAACTCCAAGACCGCAGAGGAATTTCACATACAGCAAGCCCGTTGCTATACCTCAAAGGCCGAGAGACGGCGCAAGATCGCCTCAGGGAAGTTTAATGTTCAAGGGGGGCGGGAACCTGGGAAGTTGCACCCACGGTTGGGTTTGTTATAAACCCCGAGTCCTGTTGGCCCCACAGGGCCGTCCACGCATCACCCATGGCTGACGCAGTGAAGATCATTACTTGGAACGTCAGAGGCCTGAACAGCTTTGTCAAACAACGACGAGTCCAATCCTACTTGAGGAGATGCAAGGTCGGAATTGCCATGCTTCAAGAGACTCACCTAACTGCCAAAAAGCTTGATGCCCTGGCCAAAGCCTGGCGTGGCACCCTAGTGGGTTCCGCTTACTCCTCCTATGCCAGAGGGGTTCTGATCTGGATTGCCCCTATGGTCCCCTTCAGGCTTACTAGTACTAAATCAGACAATGAGGGGAGGATGGTTGCGGTTTGTGGCTCTATCGAGGGCAAAGATGTATGCCTGGTCAGTACTTACGCACCCAACCACGACGCGACTGTCTTCTTCCACTCCCTCTATACACGGCTCACCCCATATATGGACAGAATTATGATATGGGGAGGCGACCATAACTGTACCCTAGACCCCCTACTAGATAGATCCGACAATAAACACGATCGCCCCTCCCCTCCAGCCAAAATACTTTCCAAATGAGTCCAACAATTGCAACTCATTGATATTTGGAGGGACCAGCACCTCGAGCAACGTGAGTTTTCCTTCTATTCCCCACCACATGCCGTGCATACCAGGCTAGACTATGTTTTTCTTAGCCAAGCTCAACAGTCCGCATTTGTTGATGCGCATTATTTGCCGAGGGTACTATCCGACCACTCTCCCCTGTTGGTCACCTGGGAGGTGTTCCCGCCAAAACCCCCCATTCCCACATGGAAATTGAGAGCCGAAGCTCTACTTGATACAGCGTTCAGGGAACGCATAAGAGATAGTACTGAAGAATATTGGCAGAACAATCTACATAGCGTTAAATACATGAGTACCACCTGGGAGGCATACAAGGTAGTCATGAGGGGTGAGATGATCGCAGCAGTTGGGGGTGCCCAGAGATCCTTCACAACCCTGTTAGAGTGGGCCGAGAGAGACCTGGGTGCCCTTGAGTGTAGGGCTGACTCATCCCCTGATCATTTACTAAGAATCACCGAACTTAGACAGACCTGCCTAACGCACTGGGAAGCCCTAGGTAAACTAAGTTACGCCAAACACACGGAAAGAATCCACACCCTGGGGGACAAACCCGGGAAACTCTTGGCCTGGCTCTATAAAAGGGAAACCCCCAGGCCACCCATTTGCCACATACTCACACCTGACGGCACTGCCGTGCATACCCAACAGGAAATTAATTCGGTCTTCTGTAACTTCTATCGCAACTTGTACTCTGAGACCCCCCACCCCTCTCTGACACAGGGATCGTAGACGCCCTTGACGTCATCAACTTGCCCAAATTAGACTCACACATGGCTGAGACCCTTGAAGAGCCTGTCACTCCCGATGAGGTCAGGGTGGTAATTAGATCGCTACCAGCTGGGAAAACCCCGGGCTCGGATGGCCTCCCCGGGGAGTTCTATAAGACCTACGAGGAAATGCTCGCCCCTATATTGGGCCAGGTCTATAATGAGGCCTTCGAGCGTGGTGTCCTCCTGGACTCCAGGAGCGAGGCTGTGATAATACCCCTACTCAAACCAGGGAAGGACGGGGCAGATTGCGGCTCATACAGGCCCCTCTCCATGCTAAACATAGACTGTAAGATCCTCACAGCATTGCTCGCTAACAGACTACGCAGAGTGATCCCACTGTTGATTCATCAAGACCAAACTGGATATGTCTCCGGACGATCCATCACTGAGAACCTGCGTAGGTTACATCACGTTATTTTTAGTACCGAGGGAAGGCCTCAGAAACTTGCAGTGGCGTCCCTGGACGCCACCAAAGCTTTTGATTCCGTGGGGTGGGAATGGCTATATGCTACCATGACAAAGATGGGAATAGGACCTATATTTCTGAAATGGACCCAGCTGGTCTATGCCAACCCCACTGCAAGGGTACTCACCAACAGAACCTATTCCGCAAAGTGGTCCCTACACCGGGGCACACGGCAGGGCTGCCCTCTGTCCCCCATGTTGTACAGTATTGCCGCGGAGCCTGTAGCAGCCTACCTGAGACAGGAATATGGAGATGGGGGCATTCAAATAAATGGAATGGACATCGTCTCTATGTATGCCGATGACACTCTCTTGTACTTAAAAGACCCCGAACACCTCCTGCCCTACATCCTTGAAACCCTGGACTGCTTTCATAAGCACACCGGGATTCAGATTAATAAGAGTAAATCTTGCCTCTACCCCCTAGCTGCACTACACAGTGAAGAATATGGTTCTCTCCCCCCTCTGGACCTCGAATGGCAGCCGACATCTTTCAAATATTTGGGGATCACTATACATCGAAACCCCGGCACGGAACATATCCTTAACACCGTTAAAGCCAAGGACTCCCTCTTAAAATCCATGGAATTTTGGGGGCGGCTCCCACTTTCAATGGCCGGGAGGGCGGGCCTCCTTAAAATGGTCGCCCTACCCTGCCTATTGCATAACTTCACTAACGTTCCCTTCTACATCCCCCCCTCGTTTTTTAAGAACCTCAACAAACTCTGTAGGGGCTTCCTTTGGCAGGAAGGCAGGCACAGGGTGGCATTGGAAACCCTCCAGAGACCATACGAGAGGGGCGGGCTGAAGATCCCCAATTTCGAACTCTACTTCCTTGCTAGCCAATTAAGACACATTGTGCGGTGGATGGCCGAAGAATGCACAACAGAGACTCGCCTCCTCCAGCCGGCCCTCCCCCAGCTGCTTCTTAGAGACTTGCTGTGGACTAGAAAGAATCCCCTCGAACATTGCCCTTACCTTGTCCAGTTGGGGATCCGACTCTGGAAAAGGGCCTGCAAGCTAGTTGGGTCCGTAGATCCGTACTCCCCACAGATCCCCATTGCAGAACTTATGACCAGTCATTCCTGGGGGCAACTCGAGACTCGTACAAAATGGGAGCCCTTCGGGGTGGCTACACTGGGGGACTTGATCCAAGAACAGGAGGTTTTGGCCTTCCCGGATCTCTTCATTGCCACGGGCCTCCCGGCCGGGCAATTTCTGTTGCATAGAGTGGTCATACAGGCCCTAAATAGCAGATGGCCTGTCGCTGTCGACCAGACCGTGGAAAACGAATGCATCGAAACGATACTAAACGCTGCTGAGGGGGGACACGAAACCTCACGTATCTACGAGGCCCTTCTGTGGGGCTCCACCAAAGAAGACCTCAAATGCCGGAACAGGTGGGAGACCGAACTAAGCCTTGTTTTTGAGGACAAAGACTGGGATGATATAACCCACTACCACAAAAGAATCTCCTGAAACGCCCGCTTACAGCTCATTCAACTGTATATTTTGAACAGAGCGTACCTCACCCCAGAAGCTATTTCAAGATTTACCGGTGCAAGCACCCAATTATGTCCCAAATGCAGTGAACCCAAGGTTGGTATGGCCCACATGTTCTGGGGATGCCCTGTGATTAGAGAGTTCTGGTCACAAGTGAAGGACAGAGTGGCCGGTGCTGACACTGATATTGAAGTGGAAGAACCCTCAGCATGTATCCTGGGCAGATATAGGCGCAACAGGAGGAATAAATCCCTGAATAAGCTTAGAGACCTTATATATATTACGGCCAAAAGGCGCATAGCCATGGGGTGGAAAAGCCCTTGGGGCCCGCCTATGCCCCTGTGGTGGGGTGATCTTGCCAAGTGGATCACAGCTGAAACCGCAGCATGGGAGACAGCGATCCAAGTGCAGAGACTTGATTCTAGCGAGGAGCTACACCGTTGGGTGGCCTTAACAACACCCCTGCTCCTTCCTGAGTCGCAGGAAGGTGAGCCAAACAGGGAAAGCGACCCAGCCCCTGGCACGGACTCATAAGAAACAGTGAACTGACCGTGGTCTTGGAGGGGAAGGGGAGGGATGGGTGGAGGGGAGTTGGGGACTTTACTTTTGATACGCCTGATATATTTCCACTGATGCTTTATTGTTATCTCATGTTATGAAACTGATAAAATATATTTAAAAAAAAAAATACAATCTTGCCTGCTATTGTGATGGGCCCAGCTCGTACGTTTAGCTTGCAGCTGAGTCATGTATGTGTTATAGTTGCAGTCATACAGCACAGGGACCTGTCTGGCCACCATCACACCCAGGTAGCGTATAGTTGTCGGAGCCCATTTAAACCCATGTAGGTTTGCAGGCGGTTGGTAGTTTCAGTTAACAGAAAAAGTTCGGATTTACTGCTGTTCACTCAAAAGACTCGACATCTCCCTGAAATTCAGGATATCTATCATAATAGGGCTTAGATGTTCCTGTGGGTTCCGAATGTATATATAATGTTTAAGTCTAATAAAATCTGCCAGGGGTTCAATTACAATGGCAAAGATTAGTGGCAACAGGGGACAGCTTTGACGGGTGCCACAATCTATCGTGTACGGTACAGAGAGTAGCCCGTTCGTACTGACCCTAGCCACCGTAGCAGCATAAAGGAGATGTAAGGCCTTCAGGAACACCTGACCAAATCGTACCTCACCAATACAGAATACATGAATTGCCAGGAGACTAAATTGAATGCCTTTTGGACATCGATCGTGGCCACTACCGCATACGTCTTAGGGTCAATCTGCACCAGTATATTTAAGAGACGCCAGAGGTTAAGAGCCGTGGATCTGCCAGGGATGAATCCCGATTGATCATAATGGACAATGTAGGCATAACAGGCCTCAACCGAGTGGCCAAAATCTTCGCAAATATTTTCACCTCCGTATTGATTATGGACAGGGGGCGATATGAGCTGCATTGTGTTTACCTTGTTTCAACAGAACCCTGATGACTGCTTCTCGCATATTGCCTGGAAGTGACTGGGACTCAAGTGACTCCTGCCAGACCTGAAGGAGGTATGGAGCAAGAGTTTATTTGTAACGCTTATAGAATTTAGCGGTTAGGCCATCTGTGCCTGGGTCTTTCCCAGTTGGCAGGTGGTCAATTGCCAGAGTAATGTCAACTATCGAGACAGGGAGATCCACAAGGGCCTTGCTATCTAATGATATTTGACTGTGTGGGAGTGTGTCGAGAAACGCATCAATCTCTTCCCGCGTACATGTGTGTTTGTTAGTGTAGAGATCCTGATAGAACCCCACGTAAACCCCATTAATGGCCGCAGGAGTATGGACCAGGGTGCCTGATGTGTCTCGTATGAATAGGATACAGCCACCACCGCCTTCTTGCCGTGTCATGCAAGCAAGCAACTTCCCAGGCTTGTCTCCCTCTCCGCATTTCTTAACGGCCTATGGGGTATTAAAGAATTTCACTTCACATTCTGCTTGAGTTCTAAAGGCATCCACAGCCTCTTTAATCTGTGTGATTGTGGTCGTGGGGTGGCTGCCAGGTAGTGCTCGCTCTAGTTCACTTAGCTTATTCTCCCACTATGTTATACCTTGTCGAATTGCCTTGAGGACACTAAACTTTGTCGACATCACGACCCCGAATGTAAACCTTGAAGGCTTCCCAGAGTGTACCAGACGAGGACATTGAGCCTGCATATTTATCAAAAAAACAAATGTACATGCTCATCAATAGTGGATGCGAACGCTACATCTTGCAGGGCTAATGGTTTAAAGTTCCAATTGGTACGAGGTCTAGAGAGTAGGCGCAGGGTCAGGGAGATGATAACCAGTGAATGATCAGAATAGGTTTGAGGAAGCATGGCAACATTCCCAACCCCACTGAGCAATGTGTTAGAGATGATCCACATGGTAATAGGAGAGAGAGAGAGTCATGGACGGATGAGTAGAAAGTGCATGCGTGAGCAGTAGTGTGCAGTGCTCGCCAAGCATCCACGAGTTCAAGAGAATTCATACCCTCTTTGATAGTGGAAGCAGCTCGGATGGGGGCTCCGTGAGTGTGCGTGGATCAATCCAACTCCAAGTCCAGGTGTTAAAATATCTCCCTCCCCCACACAGGATGGGAACCAGTGGATATCGAGCCAGCTCATGCAAGATGTCTTCATAGAATTGAGGATCATCGACATTGGGACCATATATATTAATCAATAGAATCTCCCTGCCTGCAAGAGTCCCATATACCAACACTTATCTGCCAAGCGGGTCCGTTCCCGCATGGTGGCACTAAAATGGGATAGATCGGTGTATCAGTATCATGACCCCCCTAACTTGTGTAGAGTAGGATGTATAAAATCGATTTTTCCCCCAATGTATGGCAAATCCTTTGCAAACTGGTGAGAGGGCACGGGTCTCTTTTAGGTATAGGATTTTGACTATATGTCTCTCAACATATAAGTGTAATTTCCGCCACTTAATCGGGCTACCCAGACCCCGGACATTCCAATTTAGGCAAGTTATATCTCCCATATGGGTGTGAAGTAGCCTGTATTATGCGCCCTCATGTCGTCGAGGTCCAGCCCCTCCCACACTGGCAGTCGGCCCCCAATCCTCTTTCCATTGTATGTGAGCATTGTGCATGTCAAATGCAATTTTATCAACTTTAATACCCCCTAACCTTCCCTCACCGCCTCCTCCCCCACCCACCTAGAAACTTGGGAGATGCAAACCGCAGGGTGTGGAAATATGAAAGGGAGCCAAACGCTCCTCCAAGGCCCAATCTGGGTAGAGTCTGCAGTGGTCAGGGTGCTGGCAAGGCCTCATCATGGAACTTCATGGCCTTGTCGCGCAATGTGAAAAAGAATGTTTTGTTGCTCCATTCGACACGCAATGCCATCACCGAGACGTTTCTTGACCGCCAAGAAGGATTTTCTTTCTTGTTGGACGGCCACCAAGAAGGCAGGGTAGATCTGTATCCTGTTAGAGCCCAACATCAAGTCTCCCTGCTTGCAAGCCGCACGGAGAAGCGCATCACGGTCGCGGTAGTTGAGAATGTGGGTAATGATGGGTCATGGGCCCTCATTCTGACTCAGGCGTTAAGGGGTTTACGGCGCCGTAAACGGCGCCGACCCTTAACGCCTGATTACAAGGTTCCCTTTGCGGGATGGCTTTTAACGGCTGCTTTTTTGCAGCCATTAAAATCCATGCCGCAAAGGGACCTTGGCGATAATTACGGCACCGTAATTTACGGTGCCGTAATTATCGCCTTTCCCCATTCCCATTATGCCCTATGGGGCGAAAATGGGAATGGGGAAGGGTAAAATGGGAAATGGGGATTTACCGCCCCACTCACCTTGGAATGGGGCGGTAAATCCGCCAACCACCATGGCGTAAACATAGTTTACGCCATGGTGGTAAGGGTACGACCCAGGCGGTAACTTACCGCCTGGGTCGTAATGAGGGCCATGGAGTCACCTTGGGTCTGGGCCTAGGTGCTAGGGATCTGTCAACCTGCTCTATTGCAAATTGTGGAGACGTTGGACTTCCCAGGAGTGGTACCAGGGTAGGCTCTATCCACTTGACTCCAGGTCATCATTCATCTTCTCCATTGACAGCACCCGCCTGGACAGAGTGGCAAGCTCACTCCTCATGGTGGATGCATCATCCTTCAAAGTGCCCACATGTCTTTCGGTCTCCGCCAGTCGAAGGTCAGTTTTGCCAATACAGGTTTTTATAGAGTCAATGGTGGTGGTCATGTCATTAAGCTTGCTATGCACTTTGGCGAACCCCTCCTGAATGCACACTGTCTTTCGTTGAGATTCTAGTGGGTTCAATTGGGAATGCTGCCATATCCATGTCTGTGGATGATCCGCTAGTTGCCGATGACTTGGGGCGGATTTGAAATATTGATTTATGGAGCGTTGATTTTTGCCACCCCCTTGGTCATATGGCAAGCACTCTGGGGCAGCGGACCATGGGCCGAAAGCACACCTCGAGTGGTAGGTGACACAGGTCAGTTATAGTTCACCTGTGTCGTGTGCACTGTCCATGGGGTCACGCACCACCCTGCAGCAGCGGTGTAAGGGAGATTTGCATGCTCCTGTACCGAGGTTTGGGTGGCCACACAAGGTTGGGCAGAGCGGAAGCGGGTCACATCCCAGATCCAGGCTCAAACAGTGGAGTGGGCTGCTGTGCCGCCAGCAATTGACCGGGCGCCAGTGTCTCGTCCCAGTGGCTGTGTCGTGTGGCCAAAGCAATTAACTGTAGCAGGGTAACAATAGTGGTCCAGAGGGCCCTGATATTCCGTGGGGAGCACAGGAGGCACTCCCAGGGCTTATGGCAGCATAATTACGAGTGCAATGTCCGTCCATGTATACAGGCCCTTGTTCTTTAAAGGGGGGGACAGGCCCCGCACAGTGTAGTAGGCAGAGGTCGTAGGGTATCCCAGAAGAGTTCAGGCTTAGAATAGAGTAAAACTCAGCAAGCACGGGTATCAGTGGTGTAGCAGTGTGCCACCCAGTGCCTGCTGTTGGGCATAGGTTGGTTTATTTTGCTGGGGCAAAAAGTAACGCTCCACCAAGGGTGCTGGTCCGAGGAGGGCAAGCATCCACTGTGGCCACACAGGAAGCACCCACAAGGTGCAGCAAAGGTCCAGCCGGTGGCTCTGCGTGCTCAACCAAGGCCCAGTCAGTGTTTCAGAGGTTGCAGCCAATATTCCAGGTAGCAGGCTGGAGAGGCTGGTACCCCAGGTAATTGAGGTGGACAGATAGGCAGGGTCCAGATAGCAGAGCCGGGGTTGTGGTGTGTGCCAAGGAGAGACTTTGTGTAGTTAAGTGGGCCAGCGTGTCATGCCTTATGCATGCAGGCTGCTCATACCTCTGTCGGGGCGAGGTCCCCACCGGGCTCCCACTTCCATGTGATGTACGACGGGTGGGATCCACCAGCGCAGAGTAGCTCCGGCATCCCACAGCTTGTCCCTCACTGCAGCAGCAAGGGGGGTGCACATGGCGGTCACAGGCAGCAAACCCTGTAGGAGCGCCACAAGGCGCGGAGGGGTGGCACAGCAGGCAGCACAGATGCATTCTCGCATTGCTGGGGCTGGGAGTGCTTATTAGCCACCGGTGAGCGCCTCAGGCATTGGTGTCCACGCAGCAGATTGTGGTCCCGGGGAGGAGAGGAGAATTAGCAGGGCTCCGGCAGATGAATGCGAGTCACACCCAGCCCAATGGGCACGCAGGTCGGTTAGCCTGGTCTGCCGGGGTGCGACAGAAGCTTGGCGTGTGCCGGGATGCCGAGTCTCTGTTCTCGGTGTCCCGGTCTTCATTCACAACCAGGATTGGTCTGGAATGTTGCTGAATCTATCAGAAGCCTGATTTCTGTTTCAAGGAACTGCAGCATTAATGGAAGCAGGAGCGTTTTCGCCCCGATCGCCCCCAGTGTCAGGAGCTCTAAACTAGAGCCGCCATCTTAGTCTCGGTGCAACAGCACCCCCGTGACTGGGATTTATGCTGCCAAGGTTGGGTATTAATAATAATTTAGCATTTATATAGTGCTACGAACCCTTAGGCATCTGAGCGCTGCTTATTATTACCCACGGTGTGTGGTGCTCATTTATCGACCTCGGAAGGATGAAAGGCTGAGTTTGGCCCTGCCAGGTTTCCAACCTGCGTCAGCAGGCTCTACACAGATGTCAAAGTGAGCACTATACTCGCTGTGCTATCATACCAGTCTAAGACAGATGGAGTGGTCAAAGCTCGCACCAAATAGGTGAGCGATCTGGGGGAACCGTTAACTGACAAGGAGTGGGCCAAGGTATTACTATATGCGAAACCGGTAACAAGAAGCACTCCATGCAAATGGATACAGTATAAATGTGTTATGAGAACGTACATCACTCCAGTCACGGTTAAGGAAATAGTGCTGGGTGCTGGCCAGGCTTGTTGTCATTGCAAGAGGGAAGTTGGGACATTGTTCCATATGTGAGGGACATGCAACAGGGTTAGGACTTTTTGGAACCAAGTGACGGAGAAACTAGGTGAGCTTTCTACAACTCTGTACAAGCGGACACCCAAAATATGTCTGCTAGACCTGGTACCTCAGCGGAAAGGCAAATGGCATAGAGTGCTCAATAGGGTGCTCTCTTTATGGCTAATTTTGGCTAAGAGATGCATTGGCACGGGAGGCCAGTGCTAGACAGTTGGTATTAGAATTGTATAAAATACCTCAAAGCTGAGATGGGTATTACGGAAAGGCTAATGGGCCTAAATAGGGTAATTACAGTGTATGGTGCAAGGTATGGGATCTATTTCAGGCTCCCATCGGATTTCAGACCACCCTGAGTGAAATATGAATGTCTGTGTGATGGGGGTATGGACTAGTTTCTAGAAGACATATGGTATGCATTGAGATTGACATAGCTATGACCCTGAGGGGTTTGTAGGAGGGGTGATGTATGATGATTGCCTAGTCCTGTATTGAACATGCCACTAGGTGTGCCCCTGAGAAAGGATCTGATGATACTATGACCCGAATGATCTGTTATCAATGATCACAAATAAATGTAATATGCTGTTTTTCTTTTTTTTCTTTGTTTATTCATGGTATGTTACTGGAATGATAAACCAATAAAAATAAGTTTAGAAACAAATCTGAATCACTTATTTGTTCTTAATGAAAGCATCTTTGAAGCAGTTTCTGGTCCAACTAATATGCAGCAGTTACCACAATTAATAGAGGAATGGCTAACGGCTAGCAGTAGCAGGGTTAGCGTGAAATTAAGTTCTTCTGATTGCAATGTTGTTCAAATGTAAACCGTGACAGTGTAGTTTCTTATAAGTTCTTATACTGAATTATGAAATGTTTGATCTTATTTATAGGTATCATATGAAAAAATGATTTGTCTTCCTGTGCCTCCAGGACTCTCCCCAACAGATAATGTGTGGAATATGACCGCCTTGAATGAGCTAATCAAACACGAACGGGACACTGGATTCCAAACTAAATTGGACCTACAATATTATGGCCTTATCAACCAGTGGTGCTATGACAATGCCATTTTGACATATTCAAAGTTCTTTGCCTATCTGATACTAACAAATTCTATGATCTTTCTCATCAGCAGCAATTTCTGGTTCAAATTTCCTGGAACCAGCTCAAAGATAGAGCATTTCATATCAGTGCTGGGTAAGTGCCTGGATTCCCCTTGGACCACAAAGGCCCTTTCTGAGACAGTGTATGAGGACACTGAGGAATACCCACAGCAGGTTAACACATTACTGATAACCCCTACTTCTTCCAGTCCATCATCATCTGCCTTATCGGTGGAAACTAAAGTGGAGCATGGTGTCCAACCCAGCCAGGCAGGAGTGCCTACTGAAGAGCCTTCCGTGATTGTCAAACCATCTAAGAAACCTGCAGCAGCAGTTGATAAAACATCAGGAAAAATACTTGATAAAAAAGAAGGTGAACAAGCAAAAGCTTTGTTTGAAAAAGTGAAGATGTTTCGTGTCCACACAGAAGAAAAAGATATTCTTTACCAGATGTACAAGAGACAGACGTTTTTACGAGCTCTGGAAACATTAGTATTTCTATGTTATGTTGCCGTTTACACGCCTCGCATGAAACATATTGTCAGTTGCACAGATTCATTAAATATAACAGGATTCAGAGACTATTACTGTATCCATGGCTTATGGCGAATGTATAGCATGATCTCTATAGGTTACCTGTGTGTCCTATGCATTTACAGCTGCTCCTGTTCATACACCTTATACTGGATATCTTTTCACAAGCTTAAAGAATACTCTTTTGAAGCCATTCGTATGGAATCCGGCATCAACGACATTCCTGACGTGGTGAATGACTTTGCCTTCTTGCTACACCTAATTGACCAATATGATACATTGTATTCCTGGAAATTTGCTGTGTTCTTGTCTGACGTGAGTGAGACTAAGTTGCTACAAGTGAACCTGAACCATTACTGGACAACGGAGAAACTGAGACAGTGCCTTTCCATCAATTCCGAGGGAAAAACAGAGTTACGCCTCTCCATGATTCCCGCAATCCCAATTCAGGTGTTTGAAGTGAATGAAATTGAAGTGTTAAAATTAGAATTTATTAGATCACTGACCATCATTTCTGCTATAACAAACCTAAGAGTACTTAGCGAGCTGCGACTCCACAATGCAAATGTGAAAATGGATACTCAGGCTCTAGCATTTTTAAAGAAAAATTTAGTGGTTTTAAGAGTGCATTTCTCTTCAGCCCTGGAATTGCCATCCTGGATGTATCACATGTTACATCTTCAGGAGCTCTACCTAGATGGGCGGCTTCAGATCGACAAAGTCACTATCTATTTGCATTCCTTTCGGGACCTAAAGCAACTCAAGGTCTTGTATCTACAACTTTCCATTGGAAAACTCCCCTCGTCCATCCTAGACGTAGCAGCCACACTCACCCACTTGACCATCTACAATGAGGGCACCAAGTTCCACTCTCTTGCCAGCCTGAAGAAGTTTTCCCATCTAACACATCTAAGGCTCCTTGACTGCAGGCTAGAGAGGATACCAAGCTCCATTTTTAGTTTAACCAATATGAAAGAAATCGAATTGACAAACAACAATTTAACATCCCTGGAGGAGTTGGCCAGCTGCCAACACTTGAAGCAGTTGGCTTCCCTCAAATTATCGGAAAATAGCATTGTCGGCATTCCAGCAAGCATTGAAAAGATAAGTAACATCAACACTCTCCAGCTGAATAACAACTTGCTCTCTTCCCTAAATACCAGCATTTGTAATCTGAAGCAGTTAACTCATCTAAATGTTTCGTACAATGTGATTGCAGTGCTTCCAAGTGAAATAGGCCACCTCCAGAGGCTTGAGTATTTCAACGCATCTCATAATAAAATATCTGAGCTGCCAAAGGAGTTGTTTGCATGCACTAATCTCCAGACCCTTCTTCTTTCTCATAATAAGATTAGAACCTTGCCCCCACAGGTGGGCGCCTTGGTTCAACTAAGTGCTCTGAATTTGGTGGAAAATCTTCTTGAGAAGTTGCCGGTAGAATTAGAGAAATGTGTTGCCCTCAATAAGGCCCAGCTCTTTGTGGAAAGAGAACTTTTCGCTACACTGCCCGCTGATGTGCGGTATCAATTGCAGAACAAGCCAGTGAACAAAGATGTGAGTATGAAAGAATTTGTTTCTGGAAAAGTTACTTTGTTTCTATTGTTTGTCAACTATTTTTTTTCACATAATATCACACATAACCTAACTTTCAATGATGTGTTTTATGCTGCATTTATTTCCAGCAAGGATGTTTTTGAAGCATGACCAATTAATAGTTTATTTTAACTGAGATGTATCTGTGTTATGGTACAGGTGCATGTGTATCGTAATACTGAAAAATAAGCTGTTGTGAAGTGTTGCCCTCGGGCACCTGCCTCATACATTAGCAGACAGCTTACGTAATACATTTTAATTGGAATTTGTTATTTATAACGCGCTTAACACCCAGAGAATTCTAAGCCCATCTTGGGGAATCGAACCTGTGTTACTCTGCGTCGTCTTGCTTCCAAGGCGAGCACGTTGCCCCTGAGCTATCCTCCTGAGATACAGGAAAAGTTACTGGTTTCGTTTTTCAGTGGCAGCAAGAAGATCCAACTCAATGTACACTTTAGAGGTAAGCATTCTAAAAAAAGATTACTTCTAAACAGCACACGTGTAGATACTGGAAACAGATCTACAGACTAAAATATAGAAAATTAAGATATTTTTGTTTGGGAGACCACCTATGGGGATTGTTGGGCTGTATCCAACCCTTGACACATAAGATTATTTCTTCTATTAACTGACATTCCGGAACAACGCTCATGAGCTGTCGGCAGCCTCAGAGGTGTCTGGTGGTCCGATTCAAGGGAATTATCCTGTCTGTGCAGTGCCGGGCAGAAGCGTGATGAGAGCGTTAAGATGCTCCACAGACTGGACTAGAGAGTAAACCCAGAGAACAGACTATGGTGTATGGCAGCTGGAAATTGGAAAGTGCCCAGCAGAAGGGCCAGGAAGTGAGTGGAGAAGTGGCTGGGATCCAATGGGAAGTGCACAAGGAAGGACTCCCGGAAGGTGTTTTGGGTGAAGCCAGCCTGTGAACTCTGAGGTAATCATACATCAACCCCAGAGTTCACTGGTGAGTGGGCTTAGATTCGCAGAAGCTGTGTATAATTGTTGCTGTCAGGGCCTTTGATCGCTAATTGAGGGATTGTTAAAGAGCTGCTCTGGATCCTCTTAAATAAGGGGAGTGGAGTGTGGAGTGTGATGGCCTTCTGACCAGGAATTTGAGTACCAGAGTGGGGTCTGGTGCAAGAGGCCATACATTAGGAAAACAACAGAATTGTGAAAATAAGAGGATAAAAGGTCAGAGTCCCTCATTTGGGCAGAGACGTGCTGCCAGTGGATGTCTGGAGAGACAGTTTTTACTAGGTGTAAAGAATGGTTGTGTGCACATGGTTTAGGTTGAGCCAACTGAGACAGGTACTTCTAAGCACTAGAAGGGAGAAGTTGGGGAAGCCAAAGAAGACAAGGAGTTATGAGGGAAGGCATCTGAGATATATTGGGGGAACTCAAGAGAGGAGAGCTGGGATTCAAACATCCCTATTTGAATTAAAAGGCAATATTTTAAAAGGTGGAGAATCAGGTGAATGCATGGGAAAATAATCAAGTATCTATCGATCTACTAGAACTAATATTTGAAAAAAGTCTAGAGGGTATTGAGAATCAGACCAGAGAACTCACACTGAAGCTGAATAACATGGAAAATCGAGAAAGGAGGTGTAGCAAGCCCTTATTCGTAAAAGGAGAATGAGATACCAGAGTGTATGGAACATTTGGTGCATAATCTAGTAAAGAACCTATTTGAATATCAAGAGATGTGGCAACTGTAAATAAGCGGGCCATAGAGGTGTTAGTCCTAGGGAGAGGCTTCAAATGATAGTGGTGCTTTGCCACAACTTGGAGGAGAAAACCTTGCGTAAAGCCAGAGAGTCATTCCCCCTAGAACAGGATGGTAAGACGATACTCGTCCTCGCTGATCTGTCATCCTTTACTTTAAGTAGAACGCAGGAATGTCGAACCCTCATGGTATGGCTATGCCAGAAAGAGATCATATAGATATGCATACCTGTTTGCACTGATACTCAAGATTCAAGACGCAAGGTATCCACTATCAAGCCCAGTGGAAATTATTCAAGCTACTTATGCACTGATTGATGTGCAATCAGGATAGAGAAAAGATGAAGGAGGTGAGGTAGGCCCAAAAATACCTTTGGAGAGTGGACGTGAGGACAATAGACTGAATATGCCAGGCTTCAGAAAGTTTAGGAACCTGACATAAGTAGCAAACGTCAGATAGCAGTAGTGCGGGCCACTCCCAAACTGGGCATAGGATGATCTGTATCTTTAGCCACCACTGGACAGCCAAGAAACTGTGGAAATGCCCATGGCATGGTGCAATGTGAGAAGGACCACATTTTCCCAGAGTTCCTGGAGATCCACAATCCTGCTGTAACTCGAGAAATATCAGCCCACGCCCACAACGCAGGGCCAGTGATTGAGACACTCACCACACACTTAGTTAAATGGGAGCAGTTCCCCACTGTGCTTCCCGTCAGCACTCACACAGAAGTTGTTAAATTAGGGATTGTTAGATGCATGACGTATGGATGAGAGTGTGAAGTTAAGAGATTAAGTGATCCATTTGTTTATTTCTAAGATTACATTGTAGTCCACACCAGCAGAGTATAAATTGCCAAATATGGACAAGGTAATTGGAACTTCCTAGGACTGGCAAATGCCTTCTCGGGTCCAGCACCCCATTGCTGACCATTTTGGTTGCATTCTCAGAGAATTTAGAACCTAAAGACTGGGGTTAGGTGAAGGGTGAGTCAATTGTCAGTGTATTCCTTACATTGTTTGTATTGTCATGTCTGAAAGTGCTGAGAGGTGCATTTATGTTGTGCTTTGCTAGCCTGTTAAGTAGGTCCTAGTCTTTACCTATGTTAAACTTTATATGTGCCCGTACATTGTTCCAAGCAATCCCCATACAAATCTAACTGCTTTTCCTATACCTCTTTTCAGTGTCCCTGACTTACCTCATCTTATCCAAACACTGTGTGTTATAAATTAGGTATCCCGGAACAACCAATCCAGGAGGGTCATGTTCATGCGGCTTCTGTGGTTAAGACAACGATATGAGACGGTGACTCCAGGAAGCATGACAGAAGCAGGCTTATCATTGGTCAAAGAAAAGTAAGGACGATATTGTATTTGAAGGCAGTCAGGAAGGCTTGTGGGAACCGTTAGGAACTAGATTTGGTGTGGGTGGGCAAAGATAAGGAGCTTAGAAAATGATAGATAAAGTGGCTGGATGAGGCCATAGGGGGAAATACAATGGGGTCTGGTGAAAATTGGGGGGCTAAGGATCCATCTGACGGCTGGTGTCCACTGTCTCATGATAACAAGAGAGGGTAGTCTCTGTTTTGGGAGGGGAAAGAGAAGTCAGACAAAAATGTGTGCAAGGTTTTAGGGGTACAGCAGACTGTAGGGGTAACTGTAACAAGGAAAGACTTGACAACACAGGGAATTTAGATGGGGTTGAGGGGAATATTTGGGATGAGATAAGGAGGTGGGATAGAAAGAAGAGATATGAGAGGGGTGAAGGAAGGAATGGAGAGAGTTGATTGTGCAGTGACGAGATGGAGCACAGGGCACACAGTTGTGTGTGGAGATCATTATATGGTACGCATTTGGATTATCAGAAGGATTGATGACATTGGGTGGAGAAGAGTCAGGAGGTATGAGAGGGAGTAGGAAGGTTAACTGGCCTGGGTTATGGGATCCAATGAAAATACCATGTTGGGGCGATATGTCCCTTCTCTTGATGTCAAGGGCTTAAACTTGCTGAAAAGGGATAATTTGTTTAGCCAGAGCATTTAGAAGATCTTCCTTACAGATTTTATCAGTACGTACATTGCAAGAAGGGGAAGAGAGAAACATTTAATAAAGGGTGGTAGTTAATGCTTATTGGGCCCCACAACAATCAAAAAAAAGTGGGTGTAGGTATTTTCTTGCCAAAGGATTTAAAATTAGAGAGAGTCAAGATGATGAAAGGTTTGGGCAATATATTGCTGATGATCAAGGAGTGGCACAAGAGGAGTCAGTACACAGTGGGTTGTTTTTACACGCCCAATCAAGGGAAGACTGAATTCATATAAAAGGTGATGGAAAACAGTAAATATTGAGACGAGAGTTCTTTGATTTTAGGAGGAGAAATCCACCAACTATTTGAACCATCTTTGTTGGGGTCAAGAAAGGATGAAAATTGGCATTGGGAGAGCCCCTGAAGTAGGGTAGAAGGCAGACACAGCGTAGCATGATTTTGAATAAGCATGGACGGGAACATTTGTAGGAATTGGCCACAGGGCTGGAGAGTGTGTACACAATTCTTTCTCTCAAACCCACCAAAGCTATTCTTGGACAGATTTCATATTAGTGGAAGATCACCAACAACACCATGTAGGAGGGTTGGAGGTCATTCCGATCACCTAGTCAGATTATGAGATGCAAGACAAAAGGGATGAGGTCTAGAAGGTAGAGCTAAATTCCCCAAGGTCAGCTCATGTGAGACTCAGATGAGCACACACGCCATTTAAATATCACTGACCCTGTTCTTCCTGCTGATCCTAAAACATTGCCTCACTGCCATCCAGTGCTCCTCGGTGTGTCGCACTCTGGCTCACGTGATTAGCCGATGAAGAACAACACCTAGATGCAGAATTACGCCGGCAGGCGAAGCCATCCTACCACCAAGGCCCACAATTAAGGCCCCTGCCTGTCCGGGAATGACAGCCTAAGCCATCACCAACCACTTCACCCCACTACTACCAGGGATACACCTCCCCTCTCCTGGAGCCACCTCATCCACCTCTCTCACCTCACACACCAAAGCCTCCTTCTCAGATCATTTCAACCCCGCACACAACACAACCTCCTACTCAGGAGACAAATGCCTGGCTGCGCCCGGAACATCTAACTGAAGGTAAGTGTTCTACTGCTTCAACAATAAGTAACAGACGCAATACATGCTTCATGCAGCGCTCCATGTACACCCCCGTATATGTCCCCCTCCTCCCACCTACTTCTTGCTGCCCCAAATAAGTCCTACACACTCCTCACCATGCCTCACAGCTACCCCTCTCTTGCCATTCATCACCCCCTCACACCTGCTTCTTACCCCTCCCCTCCTCCTCCCTCATTCTCCACCCTCTACCCTCTTACCTAAACCAACCACCTTCCTCCCTTTACTTAACACTGCTCCCCCCATTTACACCCTTGTACATCAACACATACATCAAACCACCAGACCCACACTCACCAACCCTTGCCTGGGATCCCATAGGCACCACAAATGATGCTACCGAACCAACCCTGCTCTCCTACCCAACCACTCATACGGTTATCTGCCAACATTAGGACCTATTAGGACAAGCAGTCTCTCTTCACGTACCACCTTACAGGCTCACCCACCACGCCCTCTCCCACCCCCCACCAATCCCACGACCCCAGCCACATGCCCCTGTCACTCCCCCGTCACTAACAGACAACTAAACTGGGCCCTCCTTAATGCACAATCTAAATGCACCCACTCTACAGACATTCATGACCTCACCGTAGAACGTAATTTAGAAATCCTAGCCATCACAGAAACCTTACTGCCCAAGCAGCTGGCCCCTCCCTCTCACTCGCTATGCCCTCTGGATACTTCATCATCAGAGCAGACCACCCCTCCAAATCAATTGGTGGAGTTGCCCTCATCCATAAATTCTCCTTTTCAATCAGGGAGTTGCCGGGAGCCACGCTACCAGTCTTTAAACTCTTAGTCGCTAAGCTCACCATCAACTCACATACAACACTCAATATCATACTTCTCTACTGACACCCCAAAAACTCAAACATTCCAGAATAGGAAATTCCCCTTCTCCTAGAACCCATGATTAAACCCAATACTAAACTCATCCTGGCTGGGGGACTTCAACCGGGGGTTTAATGACCCTCTAAATAAAAAAGCAGCAGCTCTAGACACTACACTCTCTGAAATGAACCTCACCCAAATAGTTATCACACCTACCCACAACAAAGGTCGCATTCTTGATTGGATTATCAACCACAACACCAACCTTTCTATCACCGCCAACACCCCTCTCCCCTGGACTAACCATCACCTGTTAGAATTATTTTTCTTACACTCATACACCCACACCAACCAAACCACCCCCACCCATCCTCATTTGCCGCACCTGTAAGCCTACCAAAGATTCACTCCTACCCACACTATCCCAACTATCGACCACCCCATTGTCACTTTGACCCACTGTCACTCGGCAGCCATTGTAATACCATGCATCTCAATGCACTTGACCTACATGTACCCCTCAAACGCATCGCCCCCAAATGAAAAAGGCACAACAACAGTTGATTATACCGAAGAGCTACAAGACCTCCACATTCGGAAACGTGCACTTGGACGCCACTGGAAAAGACACTCAACCCCTGCCAACACATTTGCCTTCACCACTGAAGCCACTAATACATCACTTATACTCACCAAAGACAAATTATGCAACACCAAAATATCTGAAGCCCATTCTAACTCCAGTGAGCTCTTCAAAATCCTTAGAGAGTTAGAACATCCAGACTGGTGCACAACCATTCAAGCAGCCCTCTCTAACACAACTCAGAAATTAAGAAAAAGAACTATCTGCAAAAGGACTCTTCTCTCATCCAAAAATTCCCTCACCTTCAGAAGACACCACATCCCTACACCGTCTGCCCACCTTCCCTCGTTTCCACTTCTCCACAGTCACTCCTACTGAAGTACCCAAAATCATTCAGCTCCTCAAACCGTCCAATTGCAAAGGTGACTTCTGTCCAGCACATATCATAAAACTCTGCTCTGAGGCCCTCATCCCAGCATTCACTGACTTCATAAATGCCTCTCTCACTACAGGCGTCGTCTCCACACGCAAAGAAGCTTGGGTCCCCCCCCTACTCAAAAAACCCACACTTGACTCTGCACTCCCCACCAACTACCTTCTCATCACCTAAGTCCCACTCAAACTTCTAGACTGTACAGCCTACACACAAATTCAATCTTTTCTTGAATACCATCACCAATTGGCTCTTGCCAATCCGGATTCAGACCCAACCACAGCACAGAAACAGCCCTCCTTGACCTCAAAATCCAACTCTACAGCATTCACGACTCGGGCAAGCTAGCATTTCTGCTCCTCCTCAATCTATCTATCGCCTTTGACCACGTCGACCACGACACCCTATGCCAGCATCTCATTTACAAAGTTCACTTCTCCCCAAAGGCTACCTCATGGATAAAATCCTCCCTGAGTGGCCACACCTCAAAAGTCTTCCCTGAAGAAGCTGCTGCAAATTCTATGCCGGTCCTCTGACATCCCCTGAGGCTTCTGCATCTCTCCTACACTCTACAACATTTACACAAAACCTTTATTTGACCATCTAGACAATCTTGACATCTCCTACACCAACTTCACCGATGAGACCCAGAAACTGCTTCCCCTCGCAGGCAACTATTCCCTTGAGTCCTCTACCATACACCAGATCCACAGCATCATACAGAACTGGATTGTGTGAGGAACCTAAGGGCGTCCTCACTTCTTTTCCCCCGTTTCTTGCTCTCAGGTGGCCAGGGAAAGGCCATGGCTTTTGGATCCTGACCCTGGGGGTGGATATGTGAGGGAGATTCACCTTGATGGAGGGATCTTGGGGAGTGGGGAGAGGACGTCCTTAGGTGAGACTTGGTATCGCCATTCCCTTTTCATATTTAACTTTCTATCCCTCAAGCCTTTGTAGGCTACTGTCAGCCCTATCGCTTTTCTTCCTTCCAAATTGTCCCAAGAAACACCACCTCAACACTGGGACGAGGAAGATAACAAATAGGAAGACACATCCTCATTTGGTTGGGACAAACACCTATCAGCCTAATATTGTTAAGACAAACACACATCAGTCAGGCACTAAGGGCCTCATCACGAGTTGAGCAGTAGCCCTTTAATGCGGCGGTAATGCCATTACCACCGCATTTAAGGGCTGGCCCTATTATGAGTTGGGCGGAAAGTTTGGAGTTTTACCTCCAACTTTTTCGCTGGCAATAAAAATCCTGCTTTCCGCTCTTTTTGTGTCCTATAAGCACAGCGCTAACTGCGCCGGCACTAATAGCGCCATAAAACCCAATTAACCCAATAAAGGGGAATGAGAACTTACCCTTAACCTGCTACTCGTGATCCGGCGCTAATAGCGCTGGACGGTGTAGCGGTAACGCTGTTTGTGCTGGCGGTATCCCAGCAGTATTTCCGCCAGGATACCGCCAGACTTGTGATGAGGCCCTAAAATGAGGAGGAGACAAGACAGAGTAATACACACTTCCTTTATTAATTCTGACCTCCCAAAACACCACTCTGCACTGAGACGAAGAAGATGGCTACGGAGGTATACAGCTGGAACAGCCAGGCATGTCCACCTAATGGGGTTTGTAATAGTTAAGTATTTGGACTTCATTACCCACACCTGTGGTCACTTAACACTGCTAAAGCATATAAAAATTATTGCTGCATGGAGCAGGAGGAAGCGAGTTGGAGAGAAGTGTGAAGGCATTGTGTAAGACACAGACAACAGATTCACTTTTCTAAATAAGAGGGTTTATTTTTCTTTATATCAGGATGTAGTAAGGCCTAACTTGCTCTATGCTAAGGTGGGATTTCCCTACCTAAAGAAACTAAGGATTGTCTGTGTCATTAAGTTCAACTTAAAAGTCTGATCACGAGTTGGGCGTTAGCCCTTAAATGCGGCGGTAAGGGTGTTACCGCCGCATTTAAGGGCTGGCCCTATCACAAGTCTGGTGTGTTTACCCCCACCTCAGAGAAAATGCCCATTAAGTACGCAGAAAGGACGTACAATTAGCGCCCAAGACGTGATCCGGCGGTAATACCACCGAACGGGTGGTTGCAAACACTAATAAAGTTGGGTGGTATCCCAGTAAGGATACCACTCAACTCGTGATCAGACCCTGCCTGTGTCCAAAACCTATACTTTGTAAAGGTCGTAGTAGGGTCTCCTAGGGAGAGTCTTCATGGCATTAGATAGTCGCTTAACAGGAGGCCTCACAAATATATGCTGAAAATCGTCCTTTTGAACACCAGATTGTTTATGAAGCATACAACTGATGTAGCCTCATATATTGAAAACTATGATGTGGATTTTTGTACAATAACTGAAACATGTCTTCATAGTGCTGCAAGTCCTACTATTTCTCTGGCCATTCCCCCTGGATACAATATGTTATGCCAAGCTAGACAAGAAGGGGGGTTGTGTGGGGGACTTGTATTTATAAATCCAAGCTGGATGTCTGGGAGGTAGATGCACCAGGCATTGAGGGATGTGAATCACTCCAATTGAAAATCAGGACTGATGCAGAAACCACAGCGAATGTAATCTTGGTATATAGACCGCCTTTTTCCATGCCATACTTTCCCATTGCATCTTTGTTCTGAAACCCAACACAAGGGCTGTGATCCTGGGTGATTTTAGCCTTTGGTTTGGCAATGGGAATGATCCCAGAGAAAATACTTTGGAAGCCTTCCTAGGGAACCTAGGCTTCTGCCAACTTATTAAGACCCCCAACTCTGTAAAAGGCAATACCTTGGATTGGCACACATAATATGAAGAGCTTGCATGTGTCCGTATCTCCTTGTCCTTGGTCGGATCATTCTTTTATCCATTTTACAATGGTTTTTGAAAGGAAGGTTCTGGTTAAAATAAACAATAGAACCATGATAACCTCTAGGAATATTAAAAAGCTGACCCCTGCAGCCATGGAAGCATAGACATCACCATTGGTGTTGGTGGTCAATGAACTAGAGTCAACCGATGACATTGTTAGTGCTAACCAACTTACTATGCAGGAGGCAGTTAATAATGCCTTAGCTCCGCAGAGAACTAGGTCCATCCCAATTAAAAAGGGTACTACTTGGTTCTCCATTGATCTACAAATGTTGAATAGCAACAAAAAAAGTTGTTATGCTTGGAAAACCTCTAAGGATATCTGTCACAGGGATGTCTATAACGCAGCCTCAAAGGAATATAAAGCAGCAGTTATAGCAGAAATAACCAATGCTCGTTACTAGAATTGCTAAAGCTCAACATTAATTCAAAGAACTTTTTACAACTTTAAAAGAACTGGAAGACCCACGTCCCAACAACCTGGACGCACTCACTAAAGATGTTGCGTGGTGTACCTCCATCCAAGAAGCCATGTTTGGGGAAGCTGGATCAGATTTAAAAAAAAAGACTATCCAGTCTAGTAAAGATATTTTGGCATTAGAAGTAGGTACTCAAAACACCCCTATTCAGACTGTGCGAAAGGCTCAATTTAATTTTAAATTCTTATCTGAAGCTGATCTGGCACTATTTATCACCAATCTTAAACCTTGCAAAGGGGATGTATGCCCCGCAATGACTATCAAGGCATGTGCTCCAGCTTTGATTGGAACCTTATGTACATTTGTCAATGCCTTTTTACAGGAAAGTCATGTGCCAGACATTCTTAAGGATACCTGGAACACGCCACTTCTAGAAAAGCCAGGTCTATGCACTATAGCACTGGCCAACAATTGGTCTATTACTAATACTCCTTTTATTTTAAAGATATTAAACTGTTTAGCATATTTACAGATATCGGAATATCTGAATAATCATACGATTTTAAATAAGTGCCAGTCAGGTTCAGGCAAGGACACGGCACGGAACCCGCGTTACTTGACTTGAAATCGAGCCTATTGCAAATCATGGATTAGACCACAGACCACTCTTCTTATGTTACCTGACCTGTCTGCGGCCTTTGATCAGGTGGATCACACTCTATTAATCACCAGACTTAAGGAAGTGGACGCTTTTTCAGACAAGGCTGCATGCTGGATTGCATCCTTCTTGAGTAACAGACGTTGCAGAGTCTGCAGCAAGATGGTGGAGGCCGTTCCAGCCCTAGTGCACTACGTGGTACACCAGGGGGCATGCCTGTCGCCTGCCCTCTATAACATCTTTTCAGTTCTCTTCTTTGATCTGTTGGATGGGCAAGGTATTGGATTTACCAATTATGTGGATGATACGCAGTGTATCTCACTTTCTGGAAATTGTGAGGTAGATGTTAAAAACATAAATAAAATATACGATTTGATTCACGTGTGGATGGTTGAAAATGGCCTAGCACTTAATAAGGAAAAAACTGAATTGATGGTGGTAGTTACGGAAAAGACAATGTTAAAATTTGGACCAGATTATAGGCTCTTTCAGTTGGCAGGGTGCGAAATTGAAACAAAGAAGCAAGTTAAAAAAACTTGGGATCTTTTTAGACCAAAATCTGAATATGCATGCCCAAGTGAGAAGCCAGGTCCACAGCTTACTACATTAAGTTGGTAGCTCAATTACACCCTTATATTTCTCGAGCAAACTGCGAGACTGTGGGAAGAGCAATTATTTGTCCTAAAATTGACTATTGTGGTAGCCTTTTAGTAGGGCTCAATAAATCAGAATGTCCGAGGATGCAAATCATACAGAATAGCGCAATCGGGGTCATCATTGGTTTCGGTAGGAGAGACCATATTTTGAATGCCAGACGCAACCTACATTGGCTTCCTATCGAGTCAAGGATTGAATTCCGCCTCTTGCTGATTACGCATAAAAGAATGGTGGGCTCAGGTCCACTATACTTGAAAGATGCTTTGGTCAACAAATCTAGTATGAGAAACCTTAGATCTAATGATCTGAATCAACTCAAGATCCCCAATTGCTCTCTTACTCAGGCCATTAAACGTGTGTTTTTTGTGGTAGCACTTAAGGCCTGGAATGCCATTCCACCTGACCTCGGAGAACTGAGTTCTACAGCCCTGTTTAGGAAAAGGTGGAAGACTCTGCTGATCAGATGATTGGCATGATGTTCCCTGTTCATCGTTGGCCTGGTTGTATGTCCTCTTACCTGTTCTTTGTCTCTGTTTGCATGTTGCGCCATTAAGCCTACAGGTACACGTTACAAATATAATAAAGTAAAGTAAAAAGTAAAGTATACTTGCCCTTACAACTAGAGATAAACAATGGGCCTCATTACAAGGTTGCTGGTCCGGTAACAGCGGTACCGGTAAGCTTGCCAGTACAGTTGTCACCGGGCTGGCAAACTATGAAGCCTGCTCGTGGGTGCCGGTTAGCCCGGCAGGTCTGACCTGCCGGGAGGAGCGGCACCCGCAAGCAGACCTACATGGTAGCGCCGGCACCGTTACGCTGCCGCCCTCCCCATTCCCATTGAGTCCTATGGGACTCAAACAGGAATGGAGAGTCATTTTTACTGGCACTCGGCAAAGGGGAATTACTGAGTCCACCGGGGCTGGAATGCCATGGTACATCTCCATTGCCGGTTAAAAAAAACAGACTCCGGTGGCACCCGTGCCAGGATATTCCGGCACGGCTACCGCCGCCTGTATAATGAGGCCCAATGTGTAGGGATGACAGAAACCAAAAGAAACAGTTCCAAACTTATTCCAGCTCCTGGCTTGCTTTCCAGCTTCCCTAAGTTCAAAACAGTTCCAAAAAGGCCTTGTGGTTACCTTCCCCAAGAGTTCAGCTCTTCCAAATTCAAAACTAAATTCAGTTCAAATCTCTTGGCTTTCAATAACAACTCCACTTCAACTTTATAGCCATCCAGGCTTGTCACTAGTTCATACAGATTGTTATTTTATTTAATCACATCAGTACTTGTTATACAATACAACTTCTGTATCTTGGCTTTTCCTTGGCGCTTTCCAAGTAGAGTTCACTCGGTCCAGGCGCAGTTGTAGGACCACACAGTCCACCCATTACAGGTCACTCAACCGATAACCCTTAGCACTTTGTTATACTTATGAGTTCTCTTTGGACTCTTACCAACACAGGTTTTCTCTCTCTGAGCCTGTGTCATTAATGAACATGCAATTCTGTTTCTTCTTGGCAGTCTCTTGGCTTTGCCACAACCGGTAATTCACACAACTCCTTTTGTGGAGTTCATCCTGTTCCACCACCTTGCTTTCACTTTATCCATACATGCTCATCAGTTGCTTTTCCTCTCGGTTTATAAGTGCTTGTTACTTTGCTCTCATTTTGTTCATAAGTGCTCATCACTTTACTTTCATTGCGTTCGCTTTCATTTGTGCTGTAATTTCGTATACTTTTCATATCTTTTCTTCAGTTGGGTATTCAATAATACAACTTCTTGTTGCATTCTCCATCTCCGTTAGAACCTGGACATCCTGGATCAAGCCCTGGCTTGGTTGACCCCTTTCCTCCTGGAACGCCCTTCCAGGTCCAACTTGGGTCCTTTCTCTCCACCACTTCTCGACATGTTGTGTTCCCCAGGGCTCTAACCTCTCACCCTGGCTCTTCAATGTCTACTTGGCCCCTTTAGCCCACCTTATCTCTACCTTCTCCTCTAACTTTCATTGTTATGCGGATGACACTCCGCTCTCCTTCAGGCTCACCTCAGCCTCCTCTCCTCTCTCGCTCATTCCTGTCTATCCGCGATTCAGGAGTGGTGCGCCTCCAACGATTTCTGCTTTAATGCCAGTAAGACTGATATCCTTCTCATTGAGACCCCTACTCCCGCTTTCCATCCGTCACTCTGGCCGCCCTCCCTGTACCCTCTTCCTTCGCCTTCCTGTGAAGCTAAAAACCTTGCTATCATCTTCGACTCCACTCTATCCTTCTCTCCCACATCACGGACCTTGCCAAGAAGGCCCACTACCAGATGCATCTCCTCAGAGTTATTCTTCCTTTTCTCACGTTCCACCAGAACTCACTGTCTGCAAAGCCCTAGTTCTCTCTAGTTTGGACTATCGCAAAAGCCTCTTTCTAAGTCTGCCTTCCTCTACTCTCCGCCTTGGCCTCAAGCCCAGGGACCTTATCTCTCTAGCCCTGAAATCTCTTCAGTGGCTGCAAGGATCAAGTTCAAGACCCTCTGCATCGTCCACAAAGCTTTCTGGGGCTGGGGCCCGCACTTCATCCAACTCTCTCTTCCCAAACACCTTCCTTCTCGAGCCCTTCGCTCAGCCACCTCCAACTCTCTGAGGGTCAGACGCTTCTTTAGGCAGAGAGTGGGGGGTAGAACTCTCTCCTCTGCAGGTGCTTCCCTCTGGAATGGCCACTTTGCCCCTCTAAAAATTGAACCAGACCACCTAAAGTACCGGAGGCAGCTCAAGACCTTCCTTTTCGCTTCTGCTTTCTCCCTCTCTCTCTCTCCCCTGCTGATCGACCCCTCTGCTGCACTGACCGGTTGCCTGGCTATCCTCAGAGTCTCACTGGTACCAGGCTCCCCCACGATAAGGAGCCCCTGCACCACCTCTGGGCCTACCGCGCACTTAGGGGCCATATCTGGAACCCTACTATCCCCTGCCTCCTTGCACTTATCCAGAGCCGTGCTGCCCTGGCAGCACTTACTCAGAGCAATGCTGCCTTGATTGCACTTCCCCTCCCCTTGGCACTTGCCCCCTTCACTTCCCCCCTGCACTTTTGTGTATCACACTTGCACGATCTGAATGACACAAGGCCTAGTAAGATTGTTTGTTTTGTCCTCCCTCTGTCTCCCCTCCCTTGTCTTGTTGCGCATAGAAATACTTGTGTACAGGTGCGTTATATATTACTTATCATATATTCTTAAAAGTACTTTGGAGCTTGTCCGGTATTCAAAAGTCCTCAATTCGGTCTTCACACCCATACGTTTCAGGTTGTTTGGCATTTTCAGATGCCCCTCTCCAACCCCAGGGCTGCCCTTTGAATGAGTGTTCCCATTCTAACATTCTGCCGCTCCCCCAGGCATCTTCTTGCGGCTTCTCCTTGCTTCGCTTGAGGTCTTCAGAGGCTGCGGTGAGCAGCGCTCGCTGCGGCAGTCTGGAGCCATCAGTGTCCCACAGCTCCTGCTGTGGACACACGGTACAGGGGCCTGCCGGTGTCTCGACCCTCTCGCGGCCTGGTCAGGCCCCCGGCTTTCTCACCCATTTGCAACACACAGCATCCTTTTCACAGTCCCCTCCACGTCTGCCAGCCACGTCCCTCTCTCCAGTTAGGTTTCTCCTGCTTTCATGTTGGTCTCTCATTTTATACACCTGTGGACCCTTAACAGGTTGCCTGACTATAGTTGAATCTATAAGCGGGACATGCCTGATCATTTCAATGGTATTCCTCCACAGTCCTCTTCCTCGTCCCAGTACCAAAGTAGTGTGAATGAATGGAAGTGTGCATAACTCCCAGTTCCCTCCACCTCGTCACAGTCTTAAAGGGAAATGATTGTGGGACAGTTTGTGTGTATGAAATAGGTAAAGGCTGCCAATAACCTATGAAGGCAGGAGGAGGGTAGAGTTCAGTCTGACAAGGGATAGGGGATACCATGTCTCGCCCAAAGACATTTTCTGCCCACTCCCCAACGATCCATCCTCGCATATCCAACGCCAGGCTCTGGATCCAAGAGCGATGTCCGATGCCTGGCCACAGATCCAGGGGGAGTAGATGGAATGACGGGAGCCATGTCAAGAGGTTCTGCAAGTCCTGCAACCCACCTTATCGAGTACACACAGCAGGAGGTGTGGTACTCCAACAAACCCAGCCGCAGTGGGACACCAGGAGAGTGAGCTGTGCTCTCTGTGGCTGCCGAGAAGGAAAGGCAAAGTCTGTTGCTGTGGGAAACCATGAGAGTGAACAGTGCTCTCTGTGGCTGCTGTGAGGGAAAGGCAAAGGGCATGGAAGCCGGAAAGCAGAACGAGGAGCAAGGGGCTGCTGTATGCAACCGGTGAGTGGAAACCAGGGTAACACTCATACCGGGGCGCACCGGGAAACATGAACAAGTACTTTTGAATGCCGAAAGAACTGAAAGACATTGCAAGTACTTTTGAATGCCGAAACAAGTACTTTTGAATCTTGAACGAACTGAAGGCCTTTTGAATGCTGTGCAAAGTAAATGCAAGTTCTGGTGCACTTTTGAATGCCGCAAAGAGAAAACGCAGGTTTTGAGCACTCCTGAGTGGAGTGAAAGAAAGGTGGTGCATGCAGAAGGTACCACTGAATGTATTGTCTGAGACATAGTATTGGCAAAGCCAAAAGGATACCAAGAAGAGTATGAGATGAGAAACCAACTATTGGCCAAAGCTAAAAGAGTTCAAGGAACTGCAGGTTAAGGGGAAACCTGTATTGACAAGGGACAGAAGAATACAGAAATGTGTGACAAAGTGCATGGTGGCCAACCCATCCACAGGAAAGTGTTGAAAGAGTGTGACATTGATAAAAGAACCAAGCTTCACTGTCAAAGAAAAGCAGTGGCCAATTGCTGATGAAAAACAGTCAAGAAGGGGTATGGGTTGCGTGACCTGTAATGGGTTGACCTTGTGGTCTGACAACTGCGCCTAGACCGAGCACCCCCTTTATGGAAAAGTCAATGAAAGCATCCATAAAGAAGCTTTTGGTTTGTAACAACAACGTATGTGATTTCAAAGTCAAGAAACCGAACTATACATGTGAACCCGTGAAAAGTACTGATGTCAAAAGAGCTGAATAGTGTCCCAAGGAATTGTGCTATTTTGAAAAGCTGGAATATTTGAACTCTTGTGGAAGGGAATCCTGATATCTTGTGAACTGTTTTGAACTCGGGGAAGGGGAAGCCGATTACAAGCCCAGAGCTGGAAGAAGCTCTGAACTTCATTTAGAACACTTTCATTTTGTTGCAGACATCCCTACCCATTGTATTCAGTTAGTTGTGAGGGCAAGTATAGGTTTTGGACACAGACAGACATTTGATTTGGACTTCCTGACACAGACTAGCCTTAGTTTTCTTTAAGTAGGGAAATCCCACCTTAGCATAGGGCAAGTTAGGCCTTACTCCATCCTGATTTTTAAGTTAATGCAACTATTTGAGACCCAATCTTGAACTTGTTTTCTGTGTCCATTCCATGATGCCTTCACAATGGCCATGCACCGCCTCTGCCTTAATGATGAAAAAACAGAGCTACTCCCCGTAGATGGCAACTCCATTCTCGTCTCAAAACACGTCAAAATTCTCAGTGTCTATCTGGATGCCGACCTCAACATGACTAAACATGTGAATGCACACGCCTCATCAGCCACCTTCACAACTAAACTCAGCAGACAATTGCTGGCCCCAGACAATTGCCTAACTCTTGCTATAGCTATCATAGGCAGCAGACTCGACTACTATAATGCCCTATTCACAGGCACCTCAGCTAGGAACGTGTATAAACTAAAACTAATTCAAAATAATAACCTCCGAGCTCCTTGGAGCATGCGACACATGGATCACATTACTCAAGCCAGACACACAACACACTGGCTCCAATCAAAGCCTGTATCTAATTCAAAACTCTTAACTCTTACTCATTGATATATCCATGCTATTCCCCGATCCTAACTCAACCATTGTCTCTCAGAAAAACCCCAATAACGCCCCCTATGTTCCTCTGCTACCCTCTTGCTGCTCACTCCCAGGTTTAAAAGCAAACCAGCTTGAGGGTCCAGCTTCATGTTTATCGCCCCCTCCCTTTGGAACGCCCTCCCATCGTCCATCAAAGATGAACCCTCTACCATACATCCAGAAAACTTCTCAAAACATAGCTGTTTAACAAATATGACTATTCTCGCCTCTGTATGCTACAACTCATGGGCATTTTACCTGATCTATATTTATCTAGGTTCAAGCACCCGGGCACCCACAGGTTTAGGGCATTAAAAAATGTAATAAATGCACCAATACTTACTTTATAGGAAGGGGAAAGACCATATATGAATCAGGCTTGGTCTCACCCAAAAAGGGGCAGTCCAGCCTACACTGCTTGTTCACATCCCTTCTGCAAGAGGCCACGAGCAACCGCCAAACATGTTTCGAGCTCACTGGGTCTTGTCAGTGAGGTGCAGCTTAGGTATCTTGACCCAACAGGCTTCAGACCCATGTTGGGGCATACCTGTCCCACTTGTGCTGTTATAGTAAAACAAAGGAAGTGATGGCTGGAATGTTTAGAATTAATGTTAGCTTGGGACTCAAGAGCCAGCTGGTCTGGGACCCAGGTCTGGACATATCCGTTCCACTCAGGATGACTATAGCAAAACAAAAATGTGTGACTAAATATTCCAAAGGGTGACAAAATGAGGGGAGGTGCACCCAGTCTTCAAGACAACCACTGAAAAGGAGATGGAAGGTTATTTTGTAATGAGCCATGACAGAAATGTATTGCTGGGAATTCTGTAGGATGCAGCAAAGTCCATGTGCAAGTGTCTACTTATTAAAGAAGGGGTGAGGAAGAAAAAACGTAAAAGGGAAAGGGAGTCGAGGCTGAGGAGCGAGATCTGTGAATCTGAGAGCAAATGAAGAACAATGCAGGTCCCTCAACAGGTAATGGAGGGAATGGTCAGGGCATTTCGAGGGGAACTGGATGAGCTTTTGTTAGGCGAAACCGATCGTAAAAAGACCTTCTTTAAATTAAGGTATTAAAAGAAGGCAGAGGCGATAGACACTCTTGGCACGGAGACTGCAAAGACAAACGGAGGAGAGAGTAGGTGCACTTAGGTGGATGCTGGGAAGATTAAAGTCGGAGAGAAATACAGGAGCTCTGCAAAATACTATGAACAGTTGCATCGTTCTGATCAGAGGGTTATGAAAGCCCAGTTAGAAGCATATTAGTACACTATGTGATTGTGCAATATCTTCGGGGAATATCTAGCATAGCAGGAGGCCCAATGAGGCCCCTTTTTGGCGATCGAATTTAGATAGGGAATAAATGGAATGATGCCAGGGAAATTACTGTGGAGGGATGCATTGATGATTCAGTTCTAGAAGAATTTCTTGGACTTTCTACCCCCAAAGTTGGTAGCAGTATTTAACTCAGTACTGAAAGGTTACAGGCTCCCCCAGTCTTTTTTGGAATCTATAGTTATAGTAAACTCTAAGGAGGGGAGGGATCCTAAAGACTGCACTTCTTATAGATATAAAGGGTCAAGAATGAAACTCGGACACAGTGGGTTCATGTTTTTGGCCATACACCTTTATTAAACAAAATGGGATTGGAAAAATGCCTCTCTGTCTAGGTATTTTCCCTATCAAAACAAAACTAATGGATTTTTCCTTTTTCAGAATGTCCAAAACAGCAAGTCCTGTTGCCAAAGTACTATTCGGACCCTCACATTCTAAAATCAAAGGGAAATGTATTTGGCCTTGAAAAGTGTATGAATGTTCAAAAGAAGAAATGTTAACTCCAACACAAATGTTCCACATAAATATAACTTGCAGGTCCAGAGGGTAAATTGCCTTCCCCTGGATTTCTCTTTACTTATAGCAGTTCTCTGAGTTCCTTTTCATCAGTAGAATGAGTATACAAAGTACTGCCTGGTGTACAATTCTGCCAGGCTTCCTCTTACTCTGAGATATGTTGTATTCACACTCCTTGGTAATCTCCTGTTTTCTGTCAGGATTTTTTCAAATAACATTGTCCAACTAGACCTTGCCTGGAAAGTCCTCTTGCCAGGGCTTGCCTTTTACATAAACACCTCTTGCTTGCACATTTCTGGTGTACTCTCCTTTTAGGGCTGTATGTACATGCACACCACTTGTTCTCATATACTTGTTCTCATATTCTATACTCTACTGCCAGGACTTCCTATATTTGTATTGAACACCCTCGCAAACTTGACAATCTCTTGTTTTACTGCTGTTCGTTTTCTTTAAGTATTTTGGCGTCTTTCGTTCTGTCTCATTCAGTACATTTGCTTTGGTTTCCTTTCGGCACCATTGTTTGAAGGCATGTGCACTCTTGCAACCTTGACAGTCTCTGGTAATAATACAATTTGGTTTCTTTAATTTATTTGGCACCTTTCGTTCCATTTCATTCATTGCATTTACTTTACTTTCCTTTCGGCACCATTGTTTGCATGCCCTGCTGTCCCCTCTTTCCTCAGTCGGACTCAACGGGGTTCTGCAACGGGAATAGCTTCTCCCGTGCTGAACCGTCAATGGCCTGCAGGCGTTACAGTTTCTTCTCTGGGGCTCACTGCCTCTGCCGTACGGTTCCAGTCCTGCTCGTGTGTCTCGCTCGCCTGCTGTACGCCTTCCTGGACTCCAATAGCACGGAGGCTGCTCCCTGGTACAGCTCCGCATCGGAACACCTTCCTCTTCACTCTGGCGTTCCTGCAGCTCACCGGGCTGGGCAGTCCACCTCTCCTGAGCCGGTTGGCTCCATGGACTTCACTTTTGGCTCGCAGTACCTTGGTCAGCACAGAGTGGACAGACGTCTTCCAGGCTGGTCTCCATGCTCAGCTGATCTCTCTCTGTTTAAATGTCCCACCTGCAGTCAGGCGCTTACAATGACAGCAGGTCTTCTTTGCCTTTCGTGATCCTCATTACTCGGCTCATCTTCCTCGTGGCACTATTTTCAACATTAGAAAAAGAGAAGACAACTTGTGTTATTTTACAGGCAAAGTTTGAGTAGATGCATTTCATACGTTTTAAGGACGAGTTAGATGGATGATTCTTATCGGGGGGTTGAGGTAATGTTTCCAGTGATTTTACGAGGGATGTTTGGCAGCTTATATACAGAGTGGGGAAAAAGCATTTCAGGTCAGGTTTTATATAACTCGGTGGAGATGAACATCGAATTGCCTGGGGAGTAATCCTCATCATCCCCTGCCTTTTCCTCATTCCAGTAGCCCCTCCATCCTTACAATAAGATGAGAATTTAAGGTAACATGTCATTAAGGAATGGGGCACTGGGGAAGCACCCTTTAAGGGAATAGAAGAATATGTGATTTCCTCTCTTGATGTCATCGGGTTTCCCTAACAGATACCTCACCTCAGGTAGCAGCTGCCCTTGAGAGACTCTACCAGGGCAAATAATGGTTACATAGCTATATTCATCGCATAGACCAACATCACTTTTGAGACTGGACGCAAAGCTATTTACGAAAGATTTGGTTGCAAACTTGAATATGGTGTTGGCAAGCCTACAATTGAGATGTGTTTGTCCAAGAAGATAGGGGGCAGACAGTATTTGGAAGCTTTGAAACTGATCCACATAGCAGAGGATAAAAAGGGAACTTATCTTGAGGCTGAAAAGAGTTAGGAAGGTGGTAAATTTCGATGAGGGTTTTTTGGACTTTATGGTTTTGGCCTCACCTGGATTAAGTGAAAGAGTATTGAAAGCCTTCGGCAGAGGTTCTGGTGAATGCAGTTTCTTCGAGAGAAATAATATTATACATACAAAATAGTCAGGGCTGTCCCTCTTGGGCCAGTATTGTTTGCACTAGTAATTGTATCTCTTCCAGAGGCAATACGCAGAGCAGCTAGGATGAAGGGCATTTTAATGGGGAAGGAGGAATACAAACTCAGATTATTCACAAATTATATTTTACTTGTATTGTCTACCATGTTCTCATTCCTGGAAGCTCTTACAAAGAAGGTTGAGAGGTATGGCCTTCTCTTGGGATGCCAGGTCAAAGTGGACACACCTTGTCTTCTCCCATTAGTAAACGATAGACAGAGTACAATGGAGAGAGCACAAGGTTTCTCCTTTTAGGTTTATGTGGAAAAGTTCAAATACCTGGGATTATGGTTAAGTAATGACTTAGGTAAGCTATATGAACTACCTTTTCCTACGCTAAGGTGGACATCCGGAGATGTAGCACTTTGGAGTCAGGATGGATGGGACGGGTCAACATTTTTACAAGTAATGTATTCTCCAGGATCCTCACCTTGTTTACAATGTTGCCTGTTTTGCTACTGGCACAATTGTTGGGTGAAGTGAAAAGTCCTCTACTTAACTTTGTGTGTGAGGGGAAGAGGGTTAGAATTCCCTTTTGTCATCTTGTCATTCCCAAAGAGCAACGATGCAGGATTTACCCAGATTTCAATGCCTACTACTTGGACTCTCATTTTAAAGTTCTGTACTATAATTGAGACTACTGGAGGGAAGTGTGACAGGGCCTGCTTTCCACTTACTCAATTGCCTTAGGTTGGCCCGATAAAGTTTTTTTATGTTCCACCAGATCAGTATTTTTAATAGTGTACCCTTGTTGTCTTAGAGTTATTACCCAGGGAGCGGTATGATTTGAACTGTTGAGAGATTTTCGTATGCCATGGGCCCACCCCTAATCATTAACAGCTAGTTCAGGCCATTTGTTAACTTTGCCATATCTCCTGTTTGGATAAAAACTCTATTACCCGCCTGGTTCACCTGAATATTTTCACTTCCTATGGTTTGAACTGTTGTTCCTCCTACCTTCCGTGTGAGTTTCAGCATCACTATCACTGGTTATGATCACTATTTTTATTTTATTTTATTTGTGTGTAATCCAGATTGGATTTTTACAAAAATGAAGTGAAGGAAAAAAAACAACGGTTCGTTCTTGAGGTCTAGCAGGGGTACTCTTGCTCGCATACGCAGCCAAATTCAGGAGTCGGGTTGCTTCTTTGGTTTAACTGTCGTTGCTTTTTGATAGTCATGGCGTCGCTGCAAGCGTGTGTTGAAGAATTTTGACTAGAGCTATTTGCCAGGAAGCTCTGTCTCCGCCTATCATTCTGTGCCACTACTGTTCTTCTTCCATCCGTTGGTCGTCGGCGTGGAATTGTTTTAGATAGGCAGATATAATCGTCTGTTTTTTTGGGCAAGACAGGAGCAAATGTTGAATTGTCTCTTTTTCCTTTTTACAGAAGCGGCACTCACTGGTCACAGAGAGGGCTTATATTGCCAAGTTTTTGTTTGTTTCCAATAGGTTCAATCTGGCACTTAGATGGTAGTTACATGTCGGTCTGCTTGGGAATTTTGCTATGTAGGCTTGTAACTCATTGAGTTTTCTTGTGCTTTGAGGCAGGTGTGCCGTTAGTTTGTTTGCTGCTGCTACGTTTAATGTTGTGCACCATTCCAGGGTTTGAAGTTTTTTTACTCTCGCCATTGCAGATGATAGAATTCAATAACGACTTGTTGTTCTTCCACGATGTTAACAGTTTACAGGTTTCCTCTTGCATTTCTATTCCTATTAGAGTGTATATTGATTGACTGTTTTGAAGTAGACATTTCCTAGAGCAGCAAGGAGTTGGCATTTATTGTTCCTAGTAGAGATAGAAGGCTTAGTTTTGTCGTATTGAGGACACCGGTGTGGACTTGGGGAGAGACAAGACTGTCCTCCAGAAGTAGGCTTCCAACCTCGGCCAGATGTTTTTCGGTATTAAAGGCATCGCCTCGGCTCTGTACGTGATAGTTGGCATGACTTTCATTTTATAGATGTCAATAGCCGGAATGGTTGAAAATCGGCCAAACTTTAGGTTGATCGCCTTGCCTTGGGTAGCCAATTTCTTTATTTTTCCTTCTAAGTTCTCTTGCATCGAGCTTTCTTGTTTGGAGCTGTCGAGGATTACGCCAAGATATTGAAACTCTTTGACTTTCTCTATCTCACTCTCTTCAAGGTACCCCGCAATTTTTCTGTCTTCTTCGATGCCTTTTCGAGGATCATTATTTTTGTTTCATCTTTGTTGATTTCGAGGTTATTTTTTGCGGTGTAGCACAGTAGGCTGTTGAGTTGCCTCTGGAGACCTATTGCTGTCTGATCGAGAAGGATGAGGTCGTCCGTATACAGAAGTCGAATTGATTTTAGTGGAAGCCAATTTTGGTGGAAATGCTCTGATGGAATCTTCTGTTTGTATACAGTCACCCATGTAGGCTACAAAAAGAGCTGGTGCAAGGGGGCATCCTTGTTTGACCCCTCTTGCAGTGGGGATTTCAGCACAGAGGCTCCCTTGTTGAGTCAGACGCACTCGAAGTGCCGTGCCAGTGTGTAAGGCCTTTATAGGAAGGTGTATCTCGTTCGGGCAGTTCCACTCTGCTAGTTTTGACCAGAGGCGGGTTCTGTCGACCAAGTCGAAAGCTTGCATTAAGTCGATGAAGGCCACAAATATTCTCGGTCCTTCCTCCAAGACCTTACTTTTCAGGGTACTCATTGCTAAGATGTTTGCAGTTGTGCCTGCGTTTTTTTTGTTATCCTGACTGGAAGATGTCATTGCATTGAGCACTTATTGCCCATGTCTGGAACCTTTTCAGTAGTAGTGCTCCAAAGACTTTCCCAATACAGTCCAAGAGCGCTATAGGGCGGTAGTTTGATGGATCACTGTTATTGCCCTTCTTGTAAATTGACACGATTATTGCCGCAGTCCAAGATGGTGGGATGGATTTTTGCTTGGCACATCGCGTAAAGCTTTTACTCAGAAAAGTTGCCCATTCTTTTGGATGGTTTTTAAGATCCAAATTGGTGATTCCATCGGGCCCTGCAGCTCTGGAGTTTTCTTATTTGATCAAAGTTCTCTTCACGGTCATTGAGTGTTATCCATGCCGAGGTATCAGTCTCCCAAGTTGGTACTGACCGTTGCTGTGGTGATTTAAAGAGCAGCGTAAAGTGATTGATCCATGCGGGTTCACCAATACTATTTAAGATTGCGTTTTTTCTCATAGGCATTGTGGATCTTAGGAGCGACCAGAATTCTCTGGCTTTCCTGCCGCAGATTGCTTTCAGGATGTTTTCTGTCACTTTGGTACACTTGAAAGCGATGATTTTTCAACCAGTTTCAGTAGGTTTTTGTGGCCGCCATTAGTTTTCCTTCGGCTTGTTCAGGGAGCAGAATCTTGGCGTTCCTCTTTATTTTTCATATTTCTCGTCGCTTGGCTACTAATTGAGCATCGTATGAATGGAGGTTCGGAGCTGGAGGTTTCTGTTTCTTTGAGCCGTTTGTAGTGTAGGATAGCAATAGAGCGGTGTAATCTAGTTTGCTTTTATGTTCAGGGCTTCCAGTGTTGGTGTATCTCCTTATCAATTCTTTAATTGAATCCGCTGTGAGTTTTAAGCGGTTTCCCTGATTGTTTGGTTCTACCTGGAAGGACGTAGTTGGAATCTTGTCGAAGCTGTTCAACCATGACGTTGTTAGCAAGTTGTGGTCGCTGGCCGACGTGCTGCAGACCTCGAAGGTGATCTTTTGCAGAAATGGTCGAGAAACATAGATATAATCTATGGTACCCTTCGATTCTCTCTGCTCCCATGATTTTTGTTCTCGAACACGGAGTCAAGGTTGAGCAGTTTGAAGCCATTAGCTTAGACCATAGATAGCCTCTATGTGTGGACCCGGTTGATTTGTTTGTTTTCCCCTTGCTGTTGTTTTTCATTTGGCACGACGCATTCAGGTCGCCACAAATTACAAACCTGATGTATTGCCTGGATTTCGTTGACCGCTTTCTCCATCATGTCGAGATAAACTTGTGCTTCTACAACCGCTGGGTTCCAATAGGTGTTTAAAATTGCAATTGGAGTGTGGAAAGTTGTATTTGTAGCTATCGTCTTCTAGGACCAGTCTAAAAGCCCTATCAGAAGTGATATGTTTGACTGAAGGGTTTATCATGAGGCATTGCCCCTTGCGACACGCAGTGAGTAACCCTGATGAAGGGCGTCCTAATAGGCCCTAATAGGCCCCTTCGCTGGACTAGTTTCTCAATGAGCCAAGTTGCTTGTAGACAAATAATGTCAAAGGAGGCGAGGTTTGCATCCCCTGGGACTGCCAAGAGGTGGCGTCCTCTCGTGTTCCAAGAACATAAATTTAGTTCATTGGAAGGTGTGTCGGCTGACGAATCATCTCTTTCTTCATCTGTCCGACTGGCGAGTTGCTATTTCTTACGATTTAATGTCAAGGCCTTTGGCAGCCAAGACCATAAGCCTTGCTGGGTTATTCCTTCATCCCCCAGTTTTTGGGGGTCCCTTCCCATCTCAGATCTTTGTATACAGGATCTGTCCGTTTCTGTATTTCGAACGGCCCCTTGTCGACTGGAGTTTTTCTTGTCCTCGGGTTCAGGGCGCTTAAGTTGGTTTGCACTTCGCTTTTGGAGGTCTACGCAAAGTGTATGTTGAGCATCAGTTTTCGTTTTAAATGGGGTGTAGGTTTTAGATTAGTTTCTCTCTTTCGTTCACACTTCTTCGCTAATTCTCTTCTGGACAACTTCTTCCTTCTTATGGTTGTGCTTCTGTGGGTTGTTGAAGAAGGAGTTTATGGATAGTGGTCTGTTTGTGTTCTCCGGGGTTCTGACAATCGGGGGGGCCTGGTCTCTGAGTATCGGTTCCATAAGTGCGTATCCCAACTTTAGAAGCTCATGGGACTCCTGCCTTATTAGGGTTTTCACCCTCGTTGACGGAATGTGGAGGTAGGCCTTTGCTGTGCGATGTCTGTTGCTTGGGTCCACGATCTTCAGGTCAACTGATTTAATCCGCCGCAGGGCTGGAATAAGATTGAATAGGGCTAGGACCCCTTTTCTGTTTAGAAAAATTTCATCATGGTTTTCAGGGATCTGTTCTAACTTTAATGCCCATGTCGTTTTCTCCGGTCTTGCTGGCGTCTTATGATAAGCCTCGGTTCTGGACTTGTAGTGAAAAGTTTGAGATTTTGATTCATATGGAATTTCTTTTTTGTCCGATCTCACAGGCTTTCTGGTTTTGGGAGATTCTGCTCCTTGGTACTTCCTGCCCTTCCGATTATGGTCAGAGTTCTTTCGTAACTGTAGTGTCGTGTGTAACGACGGCGACTTGTCTTTTTTGAGAAGATAGGAGACTTGTCTGACTGTGGTTTGGTCTCTTGACCTCCCATTTTTAGTATGTAACAGTTTTTTACGACGGGCCTCCAACATGAGGAAAGGAGAGGCAGGGTCCTCTGCTTCGTCTACACTCTGGATTGAGAGGCGTTCCACTTGGCCCGAAATCACGTTTGGCTCTTCTGTTTCCTCCTGATCTTGACTCGTTGGGGGCAAAGCCGAGTCGCTCTCGAGGTGTTGGCTGATGTTCATCAGATGGTCGGTTGCTGAGAATTCCTCTGTCATTTCGGGTGATTTAGGAGTGTGCTTGTACTTTACTGTGGGTGGTATGGATTCCACAGTGTTTGGTTGGTTTGATGGACGCAAAGAATTTGGGGACTTTGTCTCTGTCCGTGAGGTACTTGCTACCTTGTGTGATGGATTTGGGTTTTCCTCCTGATTTTCTTTTGATGTTGAGAAAATCGAGTAGGCCTGATCCTGGCCACCTCTCCTTGGCGATTTGGATGCCCCTTTATGGGGCTGGTCTTCAACAATAAGGATGGCGTCGCCGGTCTCAAGCCGAAGAATTTCTTTCGGTCTCTGGTCAGTAGGATCTGCACCGGCTGTTGTGACTTTCTCTGATGTAGCTGGTAGTGTGATGGTTTTCCCAAGCCTAGGAGCGATGTTTGAATTACTGTGGGCATTCATCAAAGATGTAGGTCCTCATTACGAGTTTGGAGGCAGCCATGGAGCTATTAGCCTCCAAACCAGGCTCCTTTTCCGGGTTCCTGCAATGGGGACTTACCGGGTCATTCCGATATAGGAGGACCTGGTAAATCCTCCTTGCAGGAACCATTCCCCATTCCCATTTGAGTCCCCATAGGGCTCAATGGGAATGGGGATGGAGGTAACAACGGGCACATTATAAGTGTCCCATTGTTACCTCCCTCTTCCCCTCGCGGGACCCGGATCGGATGCCTGGTTTTACCAGGCGTCCAATCCGGGTCCCGTGATGGGAAGCTCGTAATCAGCCCTGACGGAATGAAGGGGGCCGGTCCCATACCGGCCCCTTTCATTCCATCAGCGCAAGCCTCGCAATGAAGCCATAGTGTTTTCTTTCCATGGTTGAGGATTTCCATGCGGATAGCTCGGGTTTGCATTGGTCATCTTTGAACGTTCGTCAAGTGCTGTAATGTATCCCTCCAAGTAAATTAAGTTTGTATGCATAATCGCTTGGATGGTTGGGTGGTCCTTCAAAATCTCGTTTATTGACTCATATAGCTTGGTAAACAGCACCAAGGTGATAGTGACTGCTGACATGATGGATAGGATGTCTATTTTTTTGTGTCTCTCTCTTTTGGTGTTACTGAAGCTCGAGTCTGGTTTTTAATAGGTGTGTCATGCTCACCTGATTCCCACGGAGGCGCAGGTCTGGCTTCGGGCGCTGATGCTTCTTCAATGGTGAAGCGCAGGACTCTGAAGATAGACAGGAAGGGCCCCTCTACTCTGGCTTTTCTGGCTCGCAGGAATATTCCCCTGTGCGTGAAAAGGGAGTATTACCTACTGACGGAATAATGCTCAAGCCTCCCACTCCCTTCCAACCCTCCACGATACCCTTCCACGATTCCCCGTGAAGTCTCACCTTAGGGTCTGGAAGGATGAGTTCTCCATCCTGCTTCTGATGCAGGGGCGCGTTGAAACCCAGTTACTTCACTGGATTGAGGTTTGATGGGAGTTCAAAATAAGCTTGACTATTCAGGTGAGGCGCTGTAAGAGTTCTGTTGCTAGTTCAAAAGTTCAAGCTTAATAATTATGTTCATTGTCTTATTGCGGCAAGCGCTAATGCTTATGTCTTTTTCCCCTTAGGGGCCGGGGTTCGGAATGCCAGAGATATGGCGCCGACCCGAAGTGAAACGTGCAGTTCCAGTAAATGACAGGTAAGTTCTGGATGAGCGTTCAGGTAATGTCTTAGCATTCGCTCATTTAATGTCTTTGTCTTTTTTCCCCATAGGGGCCGGGGTCCGGAATGCCAGGAAGCGGCAGGACCAGAAATGAAATGGGAATGACCCAACAGGTAAGTCTTAGAAGGAAACTGAGCCTTTCCTATTCCCTTCCTTCTCTCACCTTGTCTTCTTGTCTTTTTCTCTCTAGGCTCTGAGAAGTGGGTGCGGATCCGGATGATCGCTGCTGAAGATGGAGGCGCTCAGGAAAGGTGAGTGAAATGCAGCGCTGCAGCGATCGAAGCGAAATGCTTTTAAAATGATGTCTTCCCTTTCAGGATCGTCGGTGTGATGTCTCCGTGATGCAGCTTTAGCTGGTAAGATCTTCTTTCTCTCCAATTCTCTCTTATCTCCCTTTGGAGGCGACCCAGGATGCTGACAGGCGTGGCTGAAGTCCAGATGCAGGAGCTGACACGGTGAGCGTCCAGCTGCGAGGAGCAGAACAACGCGAAGCGTGAGTTGCTGATCGGGCGTGGTTTAAATAGCTTTGGTAGAAGTTCCAGGTATGTATCCTTCCACCGATCAGCTATGTATCCTTACCTGACCACACCCAGGTGGAAAGTAGTCCCACAGGTAAAGTAGTTCCATTCAGGCCTCAAGAGGGCCTGGATGTAGCAGCATGGTCTGCATCAGGTAAGTGCACATTAAAACACTTGAACACATGTCTAGCTTTATGAGCCTGGCGCCTAAGGTGCCAGGACAGGGGTCTAACATGAGCCTGGCGCCTAAGGCGCCAGGACTGTGTCCAAAGGGCCCCAAGCTTGGGCCCGCTGGCACTTCCCTGGGGGGAATGATGCCTGCCTCTGGGGTTGCTGGGTCGGAACTGGCGCCTTGGAGGTAGGCATCATGACAGGTGAATGAGATGTGGAGTTTCTTGGGCCGGCTGTTTCCGGACTGGGAGTCTGTGAAAAGAGTCCGACAAGCTATTTTTTTTTTTTTTTTTTTTATTTTAAACTTAGTTTATTATTAAACTTTTTGTTTTAACACATCGTCTCAATCAAAACACATCCTTTACAACCTCAAGAATAAGAAGAGGAAGCCTGCCCCTCCGCCCACGTGGCCTTATAATTGAATGGCATCAAGAAAGTTTATCACAGAGCATGTTAGGTGAATAGAACTCCCACTCATTATTCGGTACCACCAGTCTTCCATATTCTCATTTCTCGGAGCATATTTACTCAGATGTACAGATCTTAACGAACAGAGATTGGGGCAGGCAACTAAAAGGTGTCTCACTGTTTCAATGTCCCCTTGACAAAATCTACACAGATTGTCTCTGGTCTCTGCGTCCTTTCTTATTAGTAAGATTTCCTTTGTTCTTATCGCATTCATTCTCACTTTCAGAAAGCGATCACGATGGTACCTCGAGGGAAATTGTAGAAGGTACCCTGGCATCTTGTTCATTTTATTGGCAGTCGGCCCAAGTTTGGGTGCAGATATCTGACCTTCCAATCTTACTATATTCCCTGCCCATGTCCATTCTTTTAGTTTTTTTTTTGCGACTTGTGGCCACTTTCTCAGCATTTCTTCAGATATGTTAGCGGCTGTCATAATGTCATTTGCCTTCTTAAACCATTTTGTATATACATCTCCGGCATGTTTCATATCTTTTACCGCTAAGATTTCATATGCAGGTTCTTTATTCGCTATTAACATCTTTCGCAGTAGTGCAAGTGATTTCCATAGCACAGTTGTGTAAACGTCATCCAGAGCTAGTTCTTGCCTTATTACTGTTATTGAAAGGCATTTTGGTAACCTTAGTACTCGCTTCCAGAAGTGGCCTTCTAATTTTGCCCAGATTTTATAATCGAGATTCCATCCAGATTCGGCTCCATACGTAATTGAAGGAATGACTTTTTGCAAGTAGAACAGACGAATCGGAATCAAAGAGAATTTTCCATAAAGATTATGAATTCGTGAGCCTTGCGCTGCCAGAATCTTTATCCGGAGCTCCATATCACGGACCCAGCTCCTCTCACATATCGAGTTGTTTACCATGATGCCCAGATATCTGATTTCTGTTACTTCCTCAATATAATTTGTTCCCACTCTCCATCTAAATGGTTGTTTCTTCGCTCCTTTATAAGATCCGACTTTCATAATCTTTGTTTTTGACGTGTTTATTTTCAAATTATTGGTCGACATATACTGTTGTGACTTGTGGAGGAGTCGTTGCAAGCCGATCTGCGTAGTGTCAACCAATACAAGATTGTCTGCGTATATCATGCAATTTATATGGGTCCCGTTTATCTTTGGTGGAAAACAACGGACGTCACCTAGAGCGGCGGGAATGTCAGCGATAAAGAGCTTGAATAAGCAGGCAGCAATCGGGCAACCCTGCTTGACTCATCTTTGTGTTTTCATTCTTTCTGATAAGTGACCTGCTTCATTCAGCCTTATTTGGATTGTTGTTGCCGTGTGTAATGCTATGATTGGTTGCAAGATGTCATGGGGACAGTTCCAGTTGTATAATTTCTCCCACAGTAAATCTCGGTCGATGCAATCGAAGGCCTGATGAAGGTCTATGAATGCAAAGAACAGCTGCGTGTTTCTTGCCAGTGCATTCAGTTTGAGAATGTTAAGCAGTGTCAGGTTGGTTTCGGTTCCGACACCTTTCGTAAACCCTGTTTGTCGGCAGTCTGTGATTCCAGTTGCATTTGACCACTTCGTTAGTTTTTTTTGGAGAAAATTTGCAAACACCTTGCCGATTGTGTCCAGAAGGGCGATGGGTCGATAATTAGCTGGGTTTGCCCGATCGCCCTTCTTGAAGATTGGGACAATTATTGCTGTTGTCCAATTTGCAGGAATTATTCTCATCAATGCAATCTTGGCAAATAATGTCTCGATGAATTTAGACCATTCTAATTTATTTTGTTTAAGCATCACATTTGTGATGCCATCGGGTCCTGCAGCTCGCAAATTTTTCAGCTTCTCAATTGCGGTGACTATGTCGTCGGCGGATTCACAGCAGTCCCACTTTACAACTGATAAAGCAAGGTGTTTTGGTTCAATTTTAACATCTCCTAGGAACACTTTATTGAAATGTTGATTCCAATCGACTTCCGTCACCACATTTGCCATCCTGGTCGCTTGATTTATTGTGCAGTTGTTAAGTATTTGCCAGGTGTCGCTGCATTTATGCGATTTCAGCAGGCTCAACATTACTTCTCCACGTTCCTGGTCACGCTGGTACTTAAAGGCTTTTACCCAATTGCGGTATGCTTGCCGTCGTCTTTGTATCGATTTGCACATGTCCGGTCCTCCATGTAGTTTCAACTGGCGTATCTCACTATTTACCTTCTTTTTTTCGTTGTTTAACTTTTTACTCCATTCATGAGTGTGCATTTTTACCGAGTTTTTTTTTCCATAACGCACTCTCTTGACGGCAGGGTAAGAGTGACACATAGTCTATGTTGCTGGCCGACCAGATCTTTACTTCATCTAATTCAGTCGTGATAGTTGATATCTGACGGGAAGATATTCGTAACCTGTTTTTCCCGTTATTTACATCAAGGATAGTTGTTGATTGCTGCCTCGTACACCCGGAGATTATGGTCATATTCATCACCATTATCTCGTGGTCACTATTTTTGGTTGGTGTTACATGCATGTCTCTAATTAGGTCCCATGAATGTTTGGACACCCAGATGTAATCTAGTGTTTTTGCAAGACCCATGTTGTGCCACGTGTTATTTTGTGGTATGTCGCCAATCACTTGACCATTTACCATGTCACAATCATAGGTCTCCATGATGTTGTCCCATTGAGTACGTCTTGCTTGATTTTGATGACATTGCGTCTTCATGCGATTCAACCGGTCACCGTTCGAATCAAACCATGACAGATTCATGTCTCCGCATATGATGACCATAGGGTTGCTCGTTTCATGCAGCTTTTTGTCCAAGATCGCCGTTATAGCAGATACAAAGTTCTTCATTGTAATCATCACCGGGTTCCAGTACACATTTAATAATAGGATGTGTTTCTGTAGCCGTGGACTGCGATCTTTGTATTGAAGTAGCGTGCATTGGATGAATATATTAGGATTTTCACTTTTTAGCACCTCCCAATTGCGACCAATTTTGATCATGGTTAATAGCCCTGAAAACGGTCGTCCATGTGCATTTTTACCTGCCGGATTTAGCAGGCTCACATAGCCATCTTTCACCGGGGGGGTCCTCAGCCACGTTTCTTGCAGACAAATTATCAAGTTGTTTTCCAAGTCAATTGGAAATTCTTCAAACAGGTGACGAAATCCTCTAGTATTCCATGAGATTAAGGAGGTCGCTATTCGTTCCTTGACGGCCGATAGCTAATGATTTGACGCATCAAGCCTATGTTGAGTTCCATGATGATTTGAATAATATACTGTTCCCAAGTGTTGTCTTAGCTCGAATTTTCTCTTTGTGAGGGTGGATACTCTGTTTTCATATCCACTTGCTGACTTTCTCTCATTAGGGCTGGCAACCCGTTCAGGTTTAAGGTTTGGTTCGCTAACATCAAAACCAAGCTGCAGTAAATCGTCTTTTGCTGCCAAGATGGCTTTTCGGACCGCATAGGACTTTATGTGCAAGTATACTCGGTCCTCGTGGGCTTCCGACATATATTCGATGATCGCTATGTCGTCAGTGGACACTGTTCTTAGTGCGGGCACCGCATGTAAGAGGCGCATAACATTTCTTCTGTTCAAATTTACCGCAGAGTCGTCTTTGAGGATGTTGATAATAGCAATTCTTGCATTTTTCTCCAATCGATACTCTTTGGCATCTATACTAGCATTAGTGTTTTCCTTTGCTCGCTGTCCTGCTGTTAGTTTTGGATTCAGGCTCCTTGTTTTATTTATACGGCCCTGATGTACCAAACCGGGCCGTTCGTCCATTAAGGATTTGTGGAGGAGCCTAGAATTCCTATTTGGTGTCCTGTGATCAAGGATGGTAGATTGTTTTAGTTTGTTTGACAAGACCACCTCTTTCAGACCAGATTTTTTCTTTGAAGCCCAGGGATTTGTCGACGGCGAGACTTCCTCAGTTATGATCACATTTGAATCGGAGCTACCCATAGTGCTATTCAGTACACTTGTCTGGGCTGTTTCTGTGTCGTCATCGTTTGAATATGTGGATAAATCACATAGATTAATTGATGAAGATCCTGCCTCGCTTTCCAGGTCATCGGAGTCGAGTCTTTGACGTTTTTAGGATTCACCTTTACCACAGCAGCTTCAGGCACATCCTTGCCTATCTTCTTTGTACCTTTAAGGGTCTGCAGTGCGCCTCCATTTGTGTTTCTCGAAAAGAAGTTCAGTTTTGGAGGGGTCGTCAGATTACGTATAAATTCTTAGAATTGCTCATTTTTGGACGAGCGGCACAGTGCTTGCGCTTTTCAGTCTGTTTTTTCGGTTGGTTCGTTATCGAACCGGTGGTTTGTCCGATTGAAGGGATTCCTTTGTCCTTGTGTAGATTTCGTGCAGGCCCGTCAAAAATGCCAAAAGATACTCTTTTGATACCGCATGCAGGTGGAACAAGACTTTTTGGTTCATTTCCCAAAGGAGGGCGGTCGACCGCGACAGAGGATGTTGATTGCTTCTCAACTGCATTCTCCGATGACCCTCCAGGGGGGACAGCAGCTGTCTCTGCTATGGGCAAGAGCGGCGCGGCAGGCAAGGAGCTACCTGCCCCCTCCTCATTTGCATGAATATCGTATAAGGGGACTGAGGGCCCGATCTTGGCTATATCAATCAGAGCGGCAGGTAAGGGTCTACCTACCCCCTCCTCATTTGCATAAGTATCAAGTAAGGGGACTGAGGGCCCGATCTTAGCCGTCTCGTTCAGAATCACCGCCACTGGTTCCTTCACCACCAGGGGGAGGCCACCGAAACTGTCGCCATGTTGACACAGCTGTTGCAATGAAGTTGTGGTATGCTTTAAACATGCCGTGACTGCTGCTGTCATCGCTTTTACATCTGACATGTCCTTCGACGTAATTTCATGTAGTTGCATTTGCATGGACTGCAGGGCATCTTTATCAATGTCGAGTTTATTTTGTAACTGAGCAATTGTTTGTTCTTGCTTGGCTAGTTTTTCCATAATGTGCAGAAGCATAATTCCATTCGATTGGATGAATTCATGTATGTTTTCGTATAATTTGGTGAAGGGAATAAGGGCGACCGATGTTGCGGCTAGCACATTGTTGTGTATTTGTAGGGCCGCTGCTGCCGATAAATTTGACTTAAAGGCAGCCGCCGCATCTTTCATTGTATCCGTATCATTTTTTTGGTTTTGATGATCCATGACCTTAATCGGATTTACGCCCATCCTCGTAGGGTCATCCTTCTTGCTTGTCGGATCAGACGGTGGTACCTGGTGCATGGGAGTAGAGTGTGTTGATAATGTCCTCAAGTTGTCATTAAGAAGCTTCGCTGGCCCGGGGGACCTGCCATCAGCCCCGGTCAGTGGAAGGCCACTGAGAGGGAGATTTGCTTCGACTAGAGGCCTTGGCACCACTTTGCTCGTCCCCGGGCATGGATTTTGATGTTCCTGTTCCATACTCATCGTGCTCAGGTTTGTCGAGTCTGAGTTAGAAGAGGACTTGTCGGCCGGCTCAATATCAGGTCTTGTAAAATTGGCCGACAGGCGTTGCTTCATGTGCTCAAAATCAACCCTCAAGCGTTCGGCTAATCTTGCTTCACGCTCGGCTAGATCCAGCAACTGACCCGAATCAATAGGCCTCAGTTGTTGGCAATTTGGGCTGCTGGGGTCAGGAGCACTACATTCTCTATTGGTTAGACATGTCTTTAGTACACTCTGGTTCACACGTCGTGATGGAGACTTGTTACTCCAGATTAACTTGCTAGTGTCTGCTTTCCGCACAGGTAGCGGCCGATGTATCGCCGCATCATTCGTCTGAGACCCTGACACCACGTTATCGCCATCATTTACCACACTGGACAGTTCTGCCAAGGTGTATGAGTCGTCTGGTTTGTTGACTGGATACAGAAATCTCAGCCTTCTAGACTCGTTTTGATCCGACGGCACTTCAAGTTCCAACAATTCAGAGTCAGTAACGTCGAAGGGAGATTGAAACACCGCAGTATTTATTTCAATCACCGGCTGTGAGGCATCGTTTGACGCAGCTGTTTCTAAGCAGGCGGGCTTGACTGTCGAGCTGCCTATCTTACGGCTGCTCGGTACCTCAACGGAATCTTCAGTGGCGCCCTCCTCCTGTACAATGCTGGAATGCAGGCTCGGTATTCTTGTGTCCGATGATATCAGTGGTCGGCGATTTCCATAGTCCAATGTTGGACCTCGAGGGGGGGAGTTGATCACTTTAGGGCAAGCGAAAGCATGTAAGTCAAGCGAGCTAGTACTGGGGGCATGCAGCAAGGTTTGAATGGAAGAATGAGTCACCGGTAGCACATTTACCATGCACAAAGCCTCTGCGGGCAGCGTTAGACTCTTTCCGCGCTGCCTACTCTGATTTCCCCAGTCATATCCGGCTAGTGAGCCCACATGCGGCGATGGAGAGCTCTGGCTGGTGTTTACAGCAATTGCCACAGGGTCCACTGGTTCAACAAGGCCGAGCACGTCTTTGCTACTATGATTATTACTCACGGCGGCAGCTTCGCAAGCAGAAAAAGAGGCAGCTAAGTGGTCGGACTTCGGTCTTGGAAGGAGCGTTTGCCTGACCATTGCACGCGTCAGGGGGCCGGTTTCGGCCATCCAGAAAGTAGTGAGGAATTAGTGAATTAAATTCACTTACCTTCTCACGACCGTCAGCCGAGTAGCCCGCCTGAACCAGCCACTGTTCAGCCGCGGACTGCCGCAGACTGAACTCTGCCCGAACTCCGCGCGCGCTCCGCGCTCCAGGCAGGTTTTTATAGGAAGTTGGTCTTTTCTTTTTCTTAAAGGTGTAAATATATTGGAACACAATCCTAGAATCCAGCAAAGTCACAGTCGCTGCAGCTCCTCTCGCCACACTCCACCACGTACTGCCGCAGACTGAACTCTGCCCGAACTCCGCGCGCGCTCCGCGCTCCGCGCTCCAGGCAGGTTTTTATAGGAAGTTGGTCTTTTCTTTTTCTTAAAGGTGTAAATATATTGGAACACAATCCTAGAATCCAGCAAAATCACAGTCGCTGCAGCTCCTCTCGCCACACTCCACCACGTACTGCCGCAGACTGAACTCTGCCCGAACTCCAACAAGCTATGACGCTCATGGGCCAGGCTTTTAATTTTCAATTTAGTTTTTCTCGGGGCTCTCCAGCCTGTTTTTTCCCTCTGAGAGACCGGTGACCCTGATGGGTGTGTGCAAGATCTTGATTTCGTCGTCTGGGTCTTTCTCTGCGACTCGTGCTTCCTTTATGGGGACATTTGGTTCGGGCTGAGGCTCCGGTGTGGGCATTCTTTGAGAGGGGAGGCAGGGTAGTGAGGCAGGTATCTCCCTACTTTGTGGTTGAGGCTGAAGTGGTGTTCTTGGAAGCACTGGGTCCTCCCGTGGATCTGCTGCAGGTTGGCTCAATGGTTTTGGAGGGGGGCAAATAAAGGCACTGTGCCCAGAGAACTCTCACTAGTTGGTGGGGAGAGTATAGACAGTCCCTCCTCTGCCTCAATTTCTTACACCTGCTGCTACTCTCCTCGTTGAGTACTAAGGGGTGGGGCAGTTGTAAGTGATTTCTCTGAGGTTGGGTCCGTCCTTGTGTTCCTGTGTAGTGGTTGGCAGACCTTTACTACCTCCAGGATTTCTGCATCTGTGAGGTCCTCCCGACTTTGTGTGGATAAATGAGTGTATGAATTGAAGAAGTCTGTCACTAGACTCAGGGCTGATGGTTTACCCGAGTTGGTTTTCCAGATTTTTTTACTAGGACTTCAACGGCCTGTTTTAGGTGGCAGTTGTTTGCTACATCCAATCGCTGTCGGCTAGTTTTGGTTTGGGCTTTCGCTTTGAATGGTCGCTTCCTCACCTGTGTCGGGGAGTCCATCTGGTTCCCTTGTCGCTTCTTGCGTTGAGAATTTGACTTTTTTTGACCTTCTCCTAGGTCAGCTTGTTGTAGATTTGTGGCCCCTTTGAGCGAGGGTGTTCTTTGGGAACTTCCATCATGGTAGAGTATGGTGGTAGGCAAATCACGGGGGGGTCCCCTCCTTTGTTTGTTCTGCGTGGACTAGCACATTTATCTTAATCGATTTTCGGGGATTGCTTTTGTTTTGACCCTCCTGGCTTGCCACCAGTGGGGTGGGCGACGCTCTATTCTTTTCTGAGGATGACGCTGTCTTAGAGTTTTGACGATCAGCAGATAGTTCGTTCTTCTTGTCACTCTTAGGCAGCGCCAGAGACTGTGCCGAGTGAAACACTGGTACGGTACTTCTGCAGTCGACACCAATTTTTTGCAGGCGCTCCAGTTCCCTGACTATGTCAGGTGCGGCGCTGTCGGTGGGATCGGGTCGGAGGTCCTGCGTCTGTAGAGTATGCCTCGCCGGCTTGGTGCGCCTCCTGGCTCCTCCCCTCCAGCTATGGCCGTTTGGCCCTTCCTTCGGAGGAACCTGGCGGCCGAGCTGGGAGGTGGCGAACCACGGGGCAGCCGATAGCCTGAGCCGGCGCGGGGCACCCAAGTCCTCCACACCCCGGAGGGAGGGGGGCCGAGCCCTGCGTCTTCATCGGATCATCCGTCCCAAGGCCCGCTGTTGTGGCGGCATCAGAAGTAAGTGGCGCGGCTTGCATTGAGTCTTCTTCTTCCTCCGGAGTTGCTGTGTCTTTTCTCAGAGTTCTTACAGCTGCACAATCTGCACGTTTTGAGCCCTGGGTTGATCGTTCCAGGGTCAGGTGACAGTCAGCGGGCTGTGGTCTGGTTGGGATAGCGCGAGAACACGCGCTTTGGAGCTGACGGCCTTCTTCTTCCTTGCTAGACCTCGAAGTAGCGATTTGGGCAGTGTCAGTGATTTCTGCAGCTGTGGCAGCCATGACAGCCAAGACTGCAAGACTGCCACTCTCCGCCACTCTGTGTCCACTCCGCGGACTAATGATTCTTTATGGAGGTTGTAAAGCACACCTCCTCAGTGAAGCAGCAGTAGACTGGAAACAACAGACTGTAGAATAACGAGCAGCAAGACTACCACTCTCCGCCACTCCGATCACTATTGCTCATCGGACAAACTTCGAAGGCAGTTACCCAACTACTTATATTGGCAGAATCAAAAAAGTAATCTAAACAAGATTGTTGAACCCCTCTAGAGCATGTGGAGTTTGCTGGTATATCAACCCTTGTGTGACCATTTAGCATCTCAATATCCCTTGTTGTCAATTCCTTTCGCATGTGGAGTTTGCTGGTATATCAACCCTTGTGTGACCATTTAGCATCTCAATATCCCTTGTTGTCAATTCCTTTACCCAAAGAGAGCCTCTTTCTTTACATACTTTTGCCAGAGAGTGGGTCCCCCTTATTTGTTTCAATTTTTTTTTTAAAAAACCAGACGCCCGTGGGCCTCAAGGCGCACAGCAAAACAAGTAACAAAACCAAGTGAAAACAGACAAGTGAATAGCAGGGGTATGTCAGCAGAAGGGGAGCGACGCTAGGTTCAGCCTGGGTTAAGATTGAACAGGAATGTGTTTTTTTTTTTTTTTTTTAAGTGCCAGGTTTTCGGCCATGCGTATATGTCCTGGAAGTAGATTCCACTGCAGTGCTTGGGTATTGAAGAAAGTTCCTCCAAAATGGACCAGTTTGTATCTAGGCTGGATGAGTGTAGGGCAAGCAGAGCTTCCTTCTGCCTACTTGAGATTTTACTTTGTCAGTAAGATAGAGCGGACAGGCATTTGTTCGTTATTTGAAAGACAAGGTCAGAATCTTATGAGTAATCCTATGTTGTATCGGCAGCCAGTGAAGTGCACTCCTGGCCTCTGAGATATGAGCACATTTTGGCAGTCCCTGGATGGCTCGAACCGCGTTGTTCGGTGCAACTTGCAAGGCTTCCATGTTAGACTGTGAGGTGCCTGCTAGAAGACTATTACAATAGTCAAGTCTAGAATTACAAGTCAAGCAATGCGCAGTTATTGGTGGAGAGGAAAGGGCAAATATAATTCGGTGATGAGACTGCATGATGAACAAACTGTTTTATCAAAATAGTAAAAATTGAAGTCACCACAAATATTAAGATATGGGTTGGATTCTTTTAAAATCCTCTTATCTATCCATGTAGTCATCAAGTCAACAAATGGGAATTCACTGCAAGAGGATTCAAATAAATGTGAAAAATAAACAAGGGTATCTTTGGAAGCCCCCAGGCCAGACTTAAATTTATGAATTACAAAACCCTCAAACCTCGCCCCAGTTTTATCAGCGTAAGAAGCCCAGAAGAGGGCTGACCCAACGTATTTATTTTGGCAGGATTACAGCAGACTTCAAAACCATACAAGATGGGAGGACAGGGGGGCTAATCAGCCAAGTCTGTTGAAGACAGATGACATCAAAGTCTTTCAAAACCGACCCTTCTTCCTGCAATAAGCCTTCATGACCCCTTGTGTTCAGGAGTGCCATTGATTTGGCGCCTTTTTTACGAATCTAGCTGTTAATTCTTGGCTGGGTGAGCCAGGGCCCACGCCAACCAGGCCAATCTTGATTAGTATTTTCCATTAATGGTACCTCCTTTCCAACATTTATGGCACTTTGCCACCACTGAGCGCAGTCCCTCACCTGAACCTGCGCCCCTGTGTACCCTGTCAAATTTGATTTCTTTGATGGTGCCCCTAATCTTGCGCACCAGGGACTTCTCCAGATCTTGCTGCATTTCCGTGTCTCTGCCAGGGAACACCAACATGGTTCCTTCTTTCCTGGTTCTCAATGTCATCCCCTTTGCAACCCAGCTCTCTGCCCTTGTCTTCATGTTCCTTTAGCCTCATCCCAACTTCCACGTCAACTATGTCAGCTGAGCTCTGTGTGTGCTCCAGGGCTTCCACCTGATCCACCACTTTCGTGACTCGCTCTGTGAGAGCCCCCATTGAGCTCTGGACCTGCACTCGGAATGCTCGCAGCTCCGTAAGAAAGGCGTGGATGTTCTGGTGGATGCCACCCAGGTCCCCCAGTACAGCTCCAGCTTCCTCCGCCAGATTGCCTTCCTCAGTTGTGCACAGCTCAGCGTCTCTGCTTTGCTCTCGCCACCACGTGCTAGGTGTGGGGTCCTCCCTTGCTCCTCTGGGTAGTGATCCCATTTCACCCATGTCTTTCCAGGGCCGCCCTCCGGGCTGCTCCTCTCACGGGTCCTACCAGGGCTTGTGTGCCTTCCAGCTTACCGCTGGGGTCCACCGCGGTGTGTAGCCGTGTTGCAAGCACCCCAAGCACCAACATTCAGGGGGCCTCAGCAACCTTTCAGTGTTTCCAGGTAGAGCCTGGATGGGCCTCTCTTCCGACACACTTGCCGAGGTCCTGCCCCTATCCTAGAGTGAACACCGGGCCCGGGTCACTTGGAGCCCACCGTTGCAAGGTCCTGTCCAATGTTTTACTGTGGTGGGGGAGGAGCTCCCATTCTTCCGAGCCCTTTCCCCTGTCTGCCCCTTTCTCGCTAACGGTGCCTGAGCTCCACTTCAGTTACTCCTGTTTGATGGGGATGGGGGTCGCCCTTCAGTCATGGGGTCTCCCTGCTGCTCATGCACCAGTCCATCAGCAAGCCGGGGCTGTGCCTGCGGGCTCCACCGCCACACACAGTGTGTGCCGTTCAATGTGCCTGGGGCCACTCCTCTTACGCGGTCCAGGACTCGACCTGCCCCTCACAGCACCCGCTCCGATCAGGGTCCTGGAGCCGAGCGCACGCATCCTCTGTGCTCTGCAGACCCTCCAGGCTTCTTCACCTGCTTGTTGGGGCATCCCTTATAACCATATGTCAAGGCCATTGGTGGTCTACAAAGTTTGTTGCAGTCGTATTAAACAGAGATTGATGCAGGGTAGGTTAATATGTGAAACTGAGGGTTTAGGTCACCTCTTTATGGGGTAGTGAGGTGAGTGATTGTCATGTGAAGTCTGTTTTCTTTCTTAGTAGTCTGTCAGTGTGGAATGTGAGATTGTAGAGTGGGTCAGTTTGGAGAGGTGGAGGGGTGGCACGGGCTGCCAATGGGGTGAGGGAGGATTGAGGATAGTTGTGTGAGCAGGGCAACACTCATGCTTCCATAGGAGCATCATTCCGATATTGTGAACCTGGTATTTGTCTTACCAAGGCCAAAAGCTGATAATTACAGAATACTGTTCAAGGTGGTCAGGAGGCATGTTGTTATGGCAGAGAGCACTTTGGCATGTCAAGGCCATGAACTGGTTGGCAAAGAATCTGAGGGTAGATAGTTTGCTTGAAACATTACTAGGGCCTTGTCATAACAACTAAATGTGTATGCTGCCTTATTAGATGCTGCTTCATTTGCACTGAATCCACCATTAAATTAACAGAGGGAGTTAGATGTGCTTGTTGTGTGAGTATTCTAAGCTTTCCTTTAGCATTTTTGTTGCATACCATCTTAGAGTATATGACCTTTAGGTAGTCTTTACTATCCGCTACTACTTTACTGCTGGACGTGCTTGCTGGGTTCTTTATAAGTGCTTTGTATTTGTGACTACAAACCAGAGCTCAAAGGGTATGTGTGCTTTCCCAAAGGGATGAGGATGTGAGCATTTAGGTTGAGAGCCCAGAAGGCATAATTCCTGCACACTCTGCCAGCATATCTCAACATTCAAGGTATCCTGTGGGAAGTAACAACTGAGGCCAACTGAGCTAGATCTGCCCCTTCCTCTCAGTATGGCCAGGCAAGGCAGAAACATGCCACTGTGTGTCGGGAGAAGAGGACTGGGGTCTGCAAGGTCTCACACCCTAGTAGTTAGGGTTGGGGAGGCAGGTAGGTAAAGGGAGTTTCTTGTGGCAAAGATCAGGTGGGTTAAGCTAGAAAGGGGTTGTTGTGGTGGTTGATAAACCGCACCCGCAGAGGCCCGGGGATCATGAGCCAACCAGTCTTACACTAAATCACACAGGATATAGGTTCTAGACACTACTGCTGTGCCTTCGTGCAGCAGGCCACTTCTATTCCAACAAGGTGGTGACAATGCCTCTCAGCACCACAGGGGATCCCTGTGACGGGTCACATGACCTGACAACATAACATCCTTCCTTCATCATAACAAATAGACCCAAACATATTGCCTAGCATATTAACATAGGCCGCACTGAAGCCACATCGAAATGTGAAGGATATTATATTTCTCAATGCACAATATAATCATTAAGGCTCTTGGCTGGATGTCAAGCTCTTATCCTCTCTTGGGTTGATGTCCACTTGGTGATATTCCACTGTTTCTGGACTTCACTTGGCAAATCTGTTATATCCAGCCAATAATCTTTAACCATCTAGTTCCCTGGAGTTCCATCTATTCACTTTCCGGAGGCATCAGATGATCAGTAGTAATCACACATTTAAAGAAATTAGAGTTTGGAGTAATTGTTTGAGAATTGTTAATGGCGGTTAACTTGGACCCTTTAACCTCAGTTGAAAACAGAGAATGTAGGGATGTACAGCACAGATTTTTATGACAAAGTAGGTCACTATCTTCTTAAATTAAATCTCCACCCGGTGCTTTGGGTAAGTCCTTGCCTGAAGGATGTGAAACTAAGAATAAATGTTGCCCGCTTAAACTAGAGGAGAAACCTAGGCACTCTCATGGGAAAACCCTGATAAAGTTTGACAGCTCTTTTGTGTTTGTAGAACAAAAGAACTTGACTTTAATATGTAAATTTTAATAACATAACATGTGAGTAATTCCCCCAAAATGTTTTTGGGTGATTCCAAAAAAGGGCAAAATTAATCAACAATGAAATACATGAACATTGACTAATGAGAATCAAATGGTCTTCACAAAATTTACAAATGGTACAAAAGATTGTTGTACAAAGTTTCTTTGATTTTAAAGACAGTCCTTGAGAATTCAAAAAATGTGATGCATGTTGTTTCTTATGCATCTATTCATCCTCTACAAACACAAAAGAGTTATCCAATTTATTAGGGTAGTTTTCCCTGAGAGTGCCTGGGTTTCTCATCTACTTCAGAGGGGCATCATGTACCCTTTATCCTCAGTTAGCTGTTAAGGTTGTGGCTGGAAGGATAGACTCAACTTCCCAGTGGGTCTCCTATTTTTTGACAAGTACCATGTCACCTTCCTGAGTGTCCAGCAACACCATCCTTCGATGGATACACTCTTTGGCAATTATTCTGCGCCGTTTATCTTGCACCACGTCACCATCTATCATGGGACATGTTCTCTCTGGATGAGAGGGAATCAGGATCCTCTCACATTGTCCCATTAAAGGATTGATGGGCATATTTGGGTTGAGGCATGCAGCATAGACCTATATCCTTGCACAATCCTAAAGACCTGATTAAAGTGTGCATAAAACGCTCTGCATCACAGTTTGCCCTCGGCCACTTCGGCATTATGCATTTATACCCAATGCTCAATCTTTCAAGGTACTAATGAAATTCTTTCCCTTGAAATGGAGAACCTTTGTCACTTTTGATCTCCTCTGACAGACCATGAGTCACACACATTTTCCATAAACTTGCAATAACTTCTGTTGCGGACGTGGATCAGAGAAAATCTGCCTCAGGGTATCAAGACCAAGTCAATCACTACATAAAATATTGATCACTTGAATAGTGCAAAATAATCCATGCTAAAGTGTGTCCATGGTGGGTTGCTTTAGTCTGAAGATTGTATGGCGGGGAAGCCTTATGGGTGGCGCAACTGCGTGACACCACACAAATCTTGTATTAGCTAACCTATATGGTCTTTCAGTTCAGCAAACCATACCTTCTGTCTTTATCTTGGATGATACTTGATGGCCCTGGTGGACTAGTTTCAGTACTTTAGGCATGGGGACAGGTGGAACTACGTTGCATGCATCCCTCAGCAGTAGCCCTTATGGGAATAGAGAGAGTCCATTAAGAATTGTCCATAATCCTTGCAGTATGGATTTGGCAAATGTGTGCCTTTCCAGGGATCCTAGGATTTCCTTCCAATGCCCTATTCTCACCACCTCGAACCCTAATTAGAAGCACTCAACAGTTGCCGATGCCTCTGTCATTTATTGCAGAGCCATGGAGGGAGACACAATTGTGATTTGGTGATTAAACACACATGTCCTTTGCCTCTACCTCTTCAACACCCCTACCATCTACTAGATAGGTTGTGATGACGAGGCTAAGGAGTGTATGGGACGGAATGAAAGGAGGGTGTATGAGTAGTGGAAGTCGAAGGTAGGAGTAGTGGTTTTGAGGGTATAGTGATGGTTGGGAGAGAAGAGTACTGATTTGATGGGAGGAGTAGTGGTTTGGAGGGAGGAGAAGTGGCTTGGAAGAAAGCATGTTAACTAAGGTTGGAGGCAAGGCCTGGTACGTGTAAAACATCAAAGGGATAGAGGATTAGTGGAAGGAGTAATAAGGGGTTAAATAGTGGGAGAATAATGAGAAATGTGACAGCCGGCGTGTTAGAGAAAGCTTGAATCCAACTGGGTAATTGTTAGGCACTATCCCAATTGTCTTTAGAACACTACATACTGGATAGTGTAGTGACAGTTAGGAAGCCCCAGTGGGAGAATAGATAGCTCACATTTAGATTACCATCTTTAGAACAGCAAGCTTTTAGACAGTAGGGTTGCATGTTTCGAATAACTAACCTGGGGTTACATAGATCTCATTTATGGAGAGAGGGATTGCCCTAGTGCCCATTGTAAAGTCAATAAAAACCCTTGACCTACCTCTGCATGTTTAGAGGGATTCTTTTGCCACCTGTTTCCTCTGGCATGCATTTGAAGTTATGTTCCCATTTGCCCTCTTATGCACAGGTGTATAAAGGGAGAGGCCCAAGTCCCAAGAGGCGAGGTAAAGCAAGCGTGAGCTCACTAGTAGGATGGCCAGCACAGCTCGTTGTAGAACGGAAGAGAACGGAACGCTGAGACACTGAAGGAGGGCAGTGTATGGTAAAGTGCCACTGCGTGGCGAGTGAACCATGTCTCCAAGAAGCAGGAGAACGAGAGAGAAGGGAGTCGTGGAGATTAACGGTCCCTTTGGCGTGGACGAGAAGTGCTCATTCCCCTGAACAGAGGAGTCCTCTAGGGATGTCTGACCAGCAGGCGGTAAGACCTTGACCTCAAGTCTTACAAAGCAGTTGACGGAAGAAACTAAAGAAAAGAACGCGGCAACCAGTAGGTTTCAATCAAAGGTGCTGAAACATGGTGCACGTATGGAAGCAACTGAATGGAGTATAGCACATGAGAACCCACTGGTCTTGGAAGCAAGACCACGCACAGCAACAGAGGTTTGAACTTGGATCCATGCTTAGAAACTGATCTCAGGTACGGTATTAGGCTCGTTACATAAACATTTTTTTTTTTCTAAATGACATTGTAGCAGAGTGGTTGCGTATAGCCGACTTGTCAACGAAAGTCTCGAGTGAAATTGACAGAAACAAATGCATGGTTTAAAGCATTTCATTGTATTGAATTGATCACATGCAGATGTCACGTTGCCGAAAGCCTCTGATTGGACTTAATGGAAAAGCCTTAAAGTTCAGAAAGCAAGAGAAACTAAGTTGCTGGAATGAAAGTGCTGACAGGCTGAATGTGCCGCTGAGGGGAGCCAATGAAGTAGGAGCAAAACCCAGAATGGGTAGAACTACGTTAACCAGCTAACCCACATTAAAGCAACAGAGTAAAGGCTTAGATAGAAAGCCAACAGTGTATTAAAGACCACGAAAATGCCTGAGACTTTTACAAAACAGATAGACTGCAACCTTGGTAATTCCTTCACAAGTTCACAACCACTCATAGAAGAGAGTGGGGCAGGGACCACTGGTTGCGTGACCTGTAATGGGTGGGGTGTGCAGCGCGTTAACTGTGACCAGACCAAGGAGGACCCGGCTCATTCAGTTGGAGGTTGGAAGCTTGGGGAAGGGAACCCCTGAGCTCCTTTGAACTATTGCATTGTGAACTATGGTGTGAAGCTTGGGAAAAGATCTCTGAGCCCCTTCTGAACTTTATTGATTGTGCATCAGAACGTACAGCTTTGGGAAGAGCCCAGAGCTTTGTTGGAAAACAGTGTTGACACTTAATGCTTGAAGCTTAGGGAAAGTGGGGCCCAAACATCTTGAGAATATTGGGCCTCATTCCAAGATTGGAGGTAGCCATGGCGCTATTTGCGCCATGGCTGCCTCCAATACCGGGTCCGGCACCGGTCTTGTTCAATGGGGACTTACTGGTGCATTCCGACCCTGGAGGGACCGGTAAGTCCCATTGAACCAACCATTCCCCATTCGAGCCCCCATAGGGCTCAATGGGAATGGGGAGGGCGCTAATAACGAGATCGCGAATAGCAGGCCCGTTATTAGCACCCTGGTCCCTTAACGGGACCCGTAAAGAACATGTGGTCTGACCACACGTCCCTTGAGGTTCCCGCTAAGGGACCTCGGAATTGGGCGGTAAGGGATTACCGGCACCTGTCTCCTTACCGCCCAACTCAGAATGAGGCCCTGTATCTTGAACTTGGGAAAGGGAGCTAGAGATTGCTCCAGACTTTTACTTTGAACACTATTTTGAGTTAGCATATCCCTACACTATATTGAAGTATTACATGTGAGGTTTTGACACAGACAGACTTTTGTTTTGAACTCTTAGACATTGACGTTCCGACGTTCCTTTAGGTAGGCCAATTCCTACCATAGTAATAGGGCAAGTGAGGTGTTACACCCATCCTGAAATTTTAATAAAGGTTTTTGAAACTGTTACGCTTGTTGTCTGTGTCATCTCTTGATACCATGCCTGTCTCACAGTACTGACGTTGGCATTGCTTAGCAGTTATGGTACACAAGCAGAAATTACATTAAAAAAAGTAGCTAAAGTCTTCGGAACAACACCAGTGCGCAGTCCAGTGCCGATAGTGCACCGGTTCCTGATCAGAATCTCCAAGTGGAGGGCTCTGAACTGCTTGACGTTCCTAAAGGCAGCATTCCGCATAAAGGTGCGCCTTCTATTGGAAAGAGAACTGCATATTTCCACACTGGGAATCCTGCTGCTGGACAACAGAATGCTGCTAACGTTTGTCAAGGGCCTAGTATACACCAAAACTCACAAACCTCTGAGATTGATAACTCCTTACTCAATCTCTGTTATTCACTGCAAAGTGAAATAGCAGCGCAAGTGAAAGTTCTTGAACGTAATACGCATATTCGTTCTGTTCCTTCTATCGCAAACCACTGATGGTGTGCTGATCCAATCTGACCCTGTGATGGTTGCAAATTCTGACAATGGCCCTAGACTAAGTACAACTTCCGACCTGTACACAGATAAGTCTGTGGGGGATGAATCTGTTCCATGTAGCTCTAGATTTGGTGACAGCTATTTCCACAGTTTGCTACCAAATTTCTGCTCAGTGGTAGAATCCACAAGGAATTGGGAGTGCATGGTTCAGTATTGCGTTTTATTGAAGATTACTGTATGAATGACTTGCATGAAAAAATGCCTCCCCTCCCCCCACACACTTAAGGGACAATGGTGAGCTTGCTAATGTCTCTATGCCACCAATTCCTTTAAATGTGGCGGAAAATATTGCCCAATGTGATTTGGTGGAATTAGCTGCTAGTTTTGAGACCACCGATAGATATGTCAACCAATCGGAAACATAAACGACGCATGGACCAGAAAAATTTAAAAGCACGTTCCAGTCAACAAGAGGGAACAAACAACAATGGCATTGGTGATAGAAATACAGCTTTAACTGTCATTCCCACCAGTAAGCACGCACGGATAAAGGTCAATAGGTTAAAAAAGTGTGAAGCTATGAAAGCTGGAACACTGACAAGTTGAATTGTAAAAGAGCAGAAAGATGGAAACTAAGAATGACCAGCTATTGTGGACATAACTCAATCATCTGAATCAGATCTTGACACTAGCTGTGGCATTAGAGACGACAGATCTACTCCAGAACAAATTATAAATGAGCAAAGGCTGGACCAGATGGTATCTACAAATAGTCCAGTCGCAAGGGGTCTGATATTCCGAGGCATACGGCTGATCCTAAAACGTTGGTTATAACTAGCCTCGATTCCAACCATAAGGAACAATTGATCAATCGCTCCATCTTTTTGAACCTCATGCAGCAAATACCCCCATTAAGGGTTTTGTATATGAATGAATTTGATTTTATTGAAATGATTGAGAGTCCTTGTATGAACACTACACATGTGCATTGCATCTCATAGTAATATCTGACATGATAAAAGCGCATGCTGCAGACCTTTTAAAACGTGGGTTTGATTAGCGTTCTGACCTTTCTGAATCTAAACAGAAAATGAGTAAAAGCAGAAATCAGGCTGGCATTACGAATTGCGTCAATCACGTACTTAAGGCAGAAAAAGCGGCAATACCTCCATTGATTGATGACAAGCAGGAATTAAACTGGCTTGCTAACTTCCTACCAATGATGGGCAAGAACTGCAGTTGAATCAAGCTTGCAAATCAAACACTAAAGGCCATTAACACTTATTAGATCCTAAGGGATCTTTCAGCCTGTCATTTTGACATGTTTATGCTACAGGAGAGCTGGCTGACCTCTGAGTAAATAGTGGAGGGTTAAGCCATATTTTTAAAAGCGGCAGTTAAGGGGGCCCTTGACCGCCCTTCTGGTGGACTGATTATTGGGCTTGGCCATGGTCTGGATGCAAACATTATTAATGTGCCACACAGTGAGAAGAACATTTTGGAATTGGAAAGTTGCCTGCAGTCGGGTGGTCAGTTGATTAGGCTGTTGTTGATAAATTTATATGACCCGCCAGGAGGGAAATGTATTGAGGAGATCTTTGGGATAACTATTGATGTGATTATCAAATGGCACAATTCCAGCTCTGATGCGGTCATGCTCGTTGGGGATTTAAATGCTTATTGCTGGGATTATGAGGTGATAGAAGTGAAAGAGAGTGTGCCAAAAGCCACCTCTTGCAAACTAAAATGAATAAGCAGGGAAGATGGTGGTCTAAGTTCATGCAAGAATGAGAGTTAAATATGTCGAACGGCTGTATGAAAGGAGATGCCCCATGAGGTTTTTATCTGGAAATGTGGCCGGAAAAAACCCACAATTGACTATTTCTATTGCACTATTGACCTTGTCAAATATGTCAGATATGTTGAGATTATTTAGTGACAAAAGTGACCATGAACTACTGGCTTTGACTATATTACTGTCTGAATGAAATGAATACCCCCTTCTTACTTTTGGTGGTGGTGTTAATGCAGGGGGATACGGCATAAGTTGGACCGCACATAATTTAGAAAGAATCTTAACACATGTGATGCTTAATATGCGCAGTGTCTCCCACTCTATTCTTAATATGTCTACTGACGAAATTGAGGAGTGAATATCTAAATTGACCCATACGTTTGCAAAAACTATGGCACCTTTAAGGTTGGGCAGGATGGTACTAAAAAATAAACTGACAAGGACATTGTCATAGCCAAGCGTAAGTTAAGGCATGTTAGGGTTGCCCGCGGGGTGTATAGTAACACTCACCAAAGGATCAAAACATTTTGAAATAAACACTCGAATTGGGTAAAACGGCACAAGTTCTCAATTCAAAATGCACAGTGGCAAAATATGATCCAGACATTTGTCAGAGGAAATGTTACACGGTTACCGGATCTGCTTAACACCTGTTCGGGGAAACCCACTTTATCAGGTGATAAACCCTATTCCTGCCAACCAATGGGTTGATTACTTAAAGGTCACTTATTACAGCGCTCATGGTTCCAGGCCTCTTTCTGGGCATTTGGCTAACGTTTGCGACGGTTTATTCCCCTAATCAGAGACAATTGCGCTTCTTGAGGGCAACAATATCGAATGTTATGGAGGATTGCAAGGGACATTTGATAGTGCAGGGAGGGGGCTGAGCCTATGATAGATAGGTGGGTACTAGGTTGGGATGGTAGTGGGGCTCCCCTGATTGGTGGCGAGGTTTGCAGGCCTATTTTGGGTCACACGATTTGCAGGATGCGTGCGATTATTTGCATCCTTGGGATTGAGGATTCACCTTTTATTCTCCGCCACATGGGACGCACACTGCATTGATTATGTTAATGTCTTTGTGTCACAAGATCTATGGGATAGTGTGTTGGGATGTGAGATACTCCTGGTTAGCTGGTCAAACCATGACCTGGTTTGGATGGATGTATAATTGTTGGGGTTAAGTGGCAGACAATGATTGTGGTGGTGCAATGAGTCACTTTGGAAGGATCCGCAACGTAGGGAAGAATTTGGGGGAGATGTGGATCTGTGGACATTCTGGGATGCTGCTAAAGTGACATGGAGGGGGCTGTTGATTAGGGAAGGTGCGAGGCAAAAAGGGAAAGAACATTGCTAGAAGATAGGTTGCGGAAGGCGATTGGTATCTTGGAGAAGGGGATACAGGAGTCAGCGTTCGGTGTAAAGGGCTAGATAGAGGAGGTTTTGGGAAAAGGGACGACCTGCGATTGTTGGATGAGGACAGGATTGTTTGGAAACTCCAGCCGTTTTTGCAGAAAAAGTATTATGAGAAAGAGGACAAGGCAGATGTGCTGCTTGCGGCCTGCCATCGTGTACAGCAGGCTGAAAGACGGATAGTGGAGGTAGAGTGATCTGATGGCAAGGTGGTAATGAATTCAGAGGAGAATGTGGATGGGTTTGCTTCTTTTTATAAGCGTCTGTATTCTTAGGGGGTGGACTCCACCAGGCTGGAGACCTACCTGGACGTAGTTTCTGTCCCGGTCCTAACATCTGAAGATGTGGCAGGTATTGATGCGCCTGTAACAAGCAAGGAGATTGTTGCTGCATTTCGCTGTCTGCAGTTGGGGAAGGCTCTGGGTGAGAATGGTTATGCGTCAATATTTTATTAAACGCTCTCTGCCTTCCTGGTCCCTCATTTGGTGAAACTGTTTAATCATATTTTGTCAACGGGAAGCACCCCGGGATCCTTCGTGAGGGCCCTTATCGGTGAAACCTAAAGAGGGTAAGGCCTCTATTACGTGTGGTTCCCATAGGCCAATCTCCCTTCCTTCACGTGGATGCAAAGATATTTTCGCGGGTCCTTGCTTCACGGTTGAATGTGTATATGCCTCGATTGATCCATTCAAACCAGGTGGGGGTCAATAGGGGATATCAGGGGGCGGACACGATGTAGAAGACACTGCATCAAATTGATTGGGCTAGCGGGAAGGGTGACAATCCCACGTTGTTGTCTATAGATGCAGAGAAGGCATTTCATATGGTTGACTGGGACTTTCTTGAGTCAGTGTTGCATACGTTTGGTGTTGGGTGCAGGGTGTCCAACGGAACCATGGATCTGTATTGGAGCCCCACAGAGTTTGTTGCAGCAAATTGACATTTTTCCAGGTGGTTTGGAGTGGCTCGGGTGTGAGACAAGGATATCCCCTTCCGATACTTCTTTTGCACTTTCTTTGGAACCGCTGAACCAAAAGTTAAGGGAGGATCCGCGAGTGGGAGGTATACAGGTGGGGGACTTGGAATATAAATTGGGGTTATATGCGGATGATATTGTGTTGCACCTTTGAAACCCGCTGGGGTCGGTCCAGTTTGTGGTGGACTTGATTAAACAGTATGGGTAGTTTTCTGGGTTAAAAATAAATATGGGTAAATCAATTTGATTTCCATTCGATCGCGAGTCCCGGGGCTTAGACCGGTTGGGAATGGAAGTGAAGTAGGATTATTTGTGCTATCTTGGGGTGCTTATTACATGGTATTTGTATGGGTTTATTCAAGGCTAAGTAACCTCCTTTGCTGCAAACGTTATATAACAGCATGATGAAATTGGATAAAATTACTATATAATGTATGAGCTGTCTAACTGCCATAAATATGAATTTTCTTCCCAGTCTACTGTACTTATTTCAGGTACTGCCCATTGGGGCTCCCGATTCCATGTTTAGGGAAGTGAGGGGTCGTCTTTTAAAGTTCTTGTGTCAGGGAAAGAAAGCACGAGTGGCGTGTGGTGTTTAGGGACTTTCCGAAAGAGAGAGGTGGTTTCTGGTCACAGTACTCCACTTGCGGGAACAGGTGGAGCGGCAGTGGGTGAGGTTAGACAATTAGTTTCTTCTGGCCTGCACCGGTGGGAGATTGGTTGTGGGCACCACGGAATCGGTTCCGCGTAGGATTCAGAGCATCCAGTACTTGCAGTGCTTTGGAATATTTGGTCAAAGGGACTTGAGATGCTGGGGGTCACGACTTGGCCTTCCCCATTGAGTCACTTTTGTAGGCCCAGTGGGTGAGGGAGCGTATCCTCAATCTAGACAGATTCCCGACTTCGACGAGAGTTGTGGAGGAATGGACAGTTTATCCCCATCCAGTAGTTGGAGGACGCCCTGGGATTGGCACTCTGTCCGTGTTTTCATATTTGCAATTTAAGGGGGTGATTGCTGCTGCAAGTTTGAAATGCAGAGGTACAGCTGGATCTCACTTTGACAGAGAAAATCGTGGACTCTCAAACGGAGATGAAGAGATTAATTTCTCTGTTTTATGGCGACCTGGTAAAAACAGGTAGGGGGAGCACTGAAAACTTCGGAGAAGGTGGAAGCAGGAGTTGGGCTTTGAACTGGATGGGCCATTATGGAGGAATGTAGTAGAGCATTTAAGGTCTCGATTGCTTGCCAGTATAAGCTTCATGCTATTAAGTTAGTGCACTGGTGGCAGTAAGATTTCCATACGTCTTTCTAAGATATTTGCTGGGGTGAGTCCACTTTGTTGGCATGATTGTGGGGTACGGACGGACTATTGGCACATGTGATTGGGGTGCGCCAAGGTTCAGGTTTATTGGGAAGTGCTTGGATGTATAAAGGAGTTGGATGGGGTTTCCTGGGAATGAACGACAGTACTTGGCTTGGACAAAATTGAGGGGGAATTCCATGGTTAACCCTATTTGGCATTTTGTTGTTGGCGGCTAGAGCATGCTTGACCATGCATTGGAAGAGGACTTTGTTGCTCGGGAGAACAGAGTGGGTCAATACAGTCTCGAATATCTATGTGATGGAGAGGACAACCGCAATCATCCACGGTCGCGGGGGGAAATGAAAAGGAGTGGGTTTTGTAGCAGGTTTATGCCCTCTTGAGTTCCTTGGGTGTGGCAACAGGAATGTTGTTCTGTGGGATGATGTATCCCTCTGATTAGAAATGAAAGCGCTGTCTAGGGTTGAATTGTATAGATTGGGTTATGTTGTCTAGCTGCCAGAGTGAGGTTATTGGCTAATGGTTTTATTTGTTCCTTCTTTGGTGGTGTGAAAACTATAATAAAAATTGAATAAAAGAGAAAGTCACTTATTACTTGGACAAAGAGGTAGTTATCAGTAGTGACCCAAGAGTAGAACTCACCTTTAATCTGGTCTTTGACAACAAGGACGTGAAGATGATTATAACACGTTTTAAAGACTCTCAAGCACCTGCCTCTAACGGCCTTACCAACGCAGTCCTTAAACAAAATCCTGATCTCTGGTTCCTAATATTGGTTACGCTGTTTAGGAAGATCTTCTGTGTTGGCCAAATTCCTTTGTTTTGGAGCAGTGCCATTTTGATACAAGTCTTTAAGAGGGGATGTAGGGCCATGCTTGCAAACTATCGTTTGTTCTCCATGCCGGATGTTACCAGCAAGATTTTTGCCACACTAATATTAAAGGAGCTTCAAAAGTGGGTAGATTCGACCAATATCTTGTGTAGGTTCCAGACTGGCTTCAGAAGTGGCTCTGCCACTGTCCATAACATCTTATTACTGGATAGCATAATAGGGAATGATATGGAAAAGGTACTATGTGTCAACTTAAAAGTGCCATTTGATACTATAAAACGCACAACGCTGTGGCTGAAGCGCAGGAATTATGGTATTCCCCCTACGTAGCTAGAGGTTATTATGCAGTTTCCTGACTCAACCACTGTGCATGTCCAGTTAGATGGCGGAGGGCTGGGCACGGTCCGTGTTCTCACAAATAGAGGGGTAAACGCAGGGATGCATGATCGCCCCTCTGCTCTTCAATCTGTACATTGCTGACCTACCTTCCTTAGTAACATCTGTGAATAATTTACCGGTGGGGTATATGTGGAATGGGTATCCTATACGGACAACATGGTTCTGTTAGACCATACCTATGTCGGCCTGAATAGGACAGCTGTGGAGTTCTGCAGATGTGCAAAAATAAACGACTTAGTATTGAATGTGGATATGACATGTGCTATGGAAATAAGAACTATAGGAGAACGCCTCTTCAATTGGATGTGGGGTCAGTGGATTTGACAAAGATGTACAAATACCTTGGTTTGGAATTTGGGCACAGGAATTATGCAGAGCTGATTGCAGAAAAAAGTCGGAAAACTATGTTCCAGACCTCTTTAATTATAAAATGTGTGGGTAGCACAGCTGGATACTGCGATGAGAGCATTGCCCTTCTATATAAACAGTGTTTTTGTCCGGCCATAATTTATGGGCTGGAAGCATTATTGATGACAAACTATCACTGGATTAAAGTACTTGAAGGTAAATTCTGGAGGTCAGTATTGAACCTCCCTCAATCAACACCTGTTTAGTTGGTGCAATTGGAGTTTGGGATGAGATCTCTGGGTAGTCTGGTATTCAAGAGAAAGGGAGTTTAATACATCAAAGCTGCAAAAAAACCTTAAATACCTTGTTAAACTTAATGGGTTTGATTATGCAATCTAGTGAGAGGGGTGTGTGAGGAGTCAAGAATGAAACTCGAACACAAGTTAGTGATGATTTTGGTTAAAGACTTTTATTGAAAATAAAAGGGGTTGGGAAAATCCCTCTCTGACGCTGCCTTAAGAGGACTTCCCCTACCTAAATCAAAATTGAGGACCGGACTGCGTCAGAATTTCCAAAACAAAAACTGACCCGTGTCCAAACTTCTATTCTAACTCTAACACTATAAACTAAATCCTAAGGTGAAGATGGAAATGTATTTAACCATGGGTGGTTTATAAAAGTGTCTATAAAAGACAAATAAATGGCTCCAACTCAAAATTTCAAGTATAAAGGCCCTTGCTCCAGAGGTTAGTTCCCTTCACCTGGGTTCCTCTTTAATCTCTGATGTTTCACAAGCAACAGTTCCTTGTGCCTTTCTTGGCCAACAACAACACTGACACAAAAAACTGTCTGGCTTTGTAATTTTGTCTCTATAAGAATAACTGGTCTACTTTTCTGCCAGGATTTTGCTCTTCTCTCCTGGTTAACACAATACCTTTGGAGAGGAAGTAGAGCAGAAGTGGTCGTTCGTGGTCGCATTGCAGTATTCTTTCTATTTCCCGTTGAAGAGGAGGAACCTGTGACTTGTGTGCAAACCAAGAGACTATTCCTCATTGTATCGTGGAGCGTGCGCGGAGAGCAAGTGGAGCAATAGTGGTCGTTCGTAGTCTGTCTGGGACGAGAGGTGAAGTAGCCGGAACTAATCTCCTGCAGGCTCATTAGATCTCAGAGTCAGCTGAGGATTCACGACCTTCGTTAGTGCTGGTATGCCGAGATACTCTGTCTGTGATTCTCGTACGAGCATGAGACTGTCGGGGGAACGCCCCCTTTGACCCTGCCCGAGTGAGCGCTGTAGCTTGCATGGTTTATAGTCATAATTTCGAAAAAAAAATGTCGACAAACAAAAACGTCGAAAAAAAATGTCGAAAACAATAATGTCGACATCCTATACTTATAATGTAAAAAGTCATTTTTTAGAAAAAAAAATGTCGACAAAAAAAATGTCACTTAGAACTATCAACACCTCACCCAACACCCCCCTGCAACCCCCCCACACCCCCCACCACCACCCTCCCACCCCTCATACTCAACACATACTAATTTTATTTATTTATTTATTCAATAATTAAATAAATAAAAAGAGTATCATTTATTATGGGGGGGTCCCCCCCAACCCCCCCTCACCCAACACCCCCCCACACCCCCCCAACCACCCTCTCACCCCTCATACTCAACACATACTAATTATAAATTTGTTTATTTATTTATTCAATAATTAAATAAATAATAAGAGTATCATTTACTATGGGGGGGCCCCCCCAACCCCCCCTCACCCAACACCCCTCTGCCACCCCCCCACACCCCCACCAACCACCCTCTCACCCCTCATACTCAACACATACTAATTATATATTTATTTATTTATGTATTTATTCAATAATTAAATAAATAAAAAGAGTATAATTTACTATGGGGGTGTCTCCACCAACCCCTCTCACCCAACACTCCCTGCCACCACCCCACACCCCTCATACTCAACACATCTAAGTTATATATATTTATTTATTTATTCATACAATAAACAGTCAAAATTTCGAAAAAATATCGAAAAAATGTCGACATTATTGTTTGTCGACATTATTTTTTTCGACATTTATTTTTCGAAATTTTGACTGTCGACATTTTTACTGTCGACATTATGACTGTCCACCAGCTTGCATATTGAACATGCTTGCGGCGAAAAGCACACAAGTCTGTCAGAGTACACTAAGATTACACAGACAATAAACCCCTCGGATATATAGTCAATCATTTCTGCTGCTAGCGACCCCCTCCTGAAAAAGGTGTCCATGCAACATTAAATAGTATTATTTCATCTGCGCATATTAGCTGGGATTAAAGGAGGATAGAAAACACAAGGATCAGCGCTAGGTGAGACTAGCTAATCATTTCGCAGCGGGAGCAGGCGAATTGCCATCACTCTCTTATCTCTGGTCTGGTCTAAGATGAAGCTTTGCAGTACACTACTGCAAGATGATATTAGATCCCCAGAGTGGGACGGCTCCTTTATAAAGTCTGCAGAGGCTGTGGTACAATAGGCTCCCAACGGCGAGGAAAACAACTCAGCAGCAAACTGTAGCCAGCTGATACATGCTCACGCTCAAGTACACATGCAACAGCAGCCCCTCACACCTGTGGGAGGTTTGGTAATGGACCAGGGGCAACAATCAATAACGCATTCCTGGAAGCGAGGCCTGGTGTATACAGTTACCACAAGGAAGATACAAAGAAAAATTGATGATCACTTTGGGAAAAAAGGAGTAAAAGTGTGAATGACCAAGAAACTGCTCCCTTTGCCCAGGATCCTATTCTGCAGTCAGGTAAAGGAGCAAGTGGAATTATAGATTCAAGTTGTCCGGCACGTTTGGATGAAATTCCAACAGAAAGGGAGGCCTTGGATGACTGGGCCGAAGGACTAGAGGCTACTAATTGCACCCAAGAGGACCCAATTGCAGCAGAGAGGTCTAACAAAGTTAGCGAACTCCCTGGTGTCTGTCTTTGAATTATTAAAGGCAGAAGTTCAGTCACAAGCAGGGGTTCTGTTGGAGCTTGAAAAAGAAACAGCGAATCATGACTCATCCTTGGTAGGATGTAATAATGCTATTAATACCATCTTGGTCCCCACTTTGAAGTATTTACGACTGGAGAAATTTAAACAAGGGATGGACTTGTCAGTGATCCAATTGTCCCTTGCTGCAAGAAGGAGAGAGGAAGACATCAATCATTTATTAATGCAAGATCTTCTGTCCCAATTGAAACCGCCGACTCAAACAGCAGAGGGAGAGGGTGAGGGGCATACGGTAGAGGAGGCAATCCTTACCTTTGATGACACTCCCTTGTCAGAGTCTACCCTAGAGGAATTCAGAAGATTGTCGAATGGGGTAGAGGAGTCCATAGAGGGAGACACAGTCCCCCAGCAGAGCTCATCAGAGGATTCTCCTCAGGACTTGGACCAAGGCATGCGAATTAGGCCCGAGCTGCCACCTTCTTAAAGGTAGAAGGAAGGCGAGGAAGAGAGAGGCAAGGAGAAGGAGGAGGAGGAACAAGGATTCTCTTACATTTATGGAGGAGAGGATAAAAACGAAGAAGCAAAAAAATATGAAATCTAAAAAACAGTAACAAAAGCCTTCTTCAAATCAAAATCAAAATCTCTGATTCAAGGTATCGCAGTGGGAGAAGACATCTTAAACTCTACGACTACTACTAGGAAAAAACAAGGGGCATTAGCCCCAATAGAGGTGGTCCCAGAAATAAGAGGGCAAATCCAAAAGTCATGGGGCCATCCCCCGAAAGTATCACGCAGGAAGGGATTGAAATCATAAATGTGTGGAGCTCCAAACGGATTGGCAAGAATTGGAGAGCAAGAGCAAGCATGGGCAATCTAACAAAAACAGTGAGAAGGGTGCCAATATGGCCCAGGATGATAGGAGAGAGTCCTCCCTCTTCAATGAATTGTCAAGACACAATTAGGTCTAAATTTCCACTGGTGCCCATCTTCCTGTTGAACAAACGTTCTGGGGGTCATCAAGGCTATCTACCACTGCTTCAGTGCCTGGTTCACGGGGTGAGCGTGAAAATAGCACCAATTGTCTTGAAGTAATTGATTAAGGCGACAGAAAAAACCTCTGTGCTAGAGGAAGTGAGAACGGGGACAGGCAAGCATGCCATGATCGACATGAAATTAAATGGAACTGGAAAGTCGGCAGAGGCCGGTGGGTTTGTTTGCCAAACCCCCTTCGCTCAGCAAAGTTTAACGCAGTTGGTGGGTCAAAACAGAAATAAAAAGATGAAAACTTTTGCGATGCCAAAAATGTGTCTCTCCCCAATATCAAAGAACAATAAATGCAAGTCCCTTTGTAGAAGTGTAATTTTATCGCACTTTAAAAGGGAATCAAATCTCTATCTTTTAAGCTCACAAGACATTGAATCCGTGAGGTTCCACAACCGCCAGAACCCTTACACGGTGGAAGTGGGTCTTACAATGTGAGAGGGCCAAGAAGCTATAATGGGGCAACAAGAGAACTGGAGGGACTGGTCTTTCAGTTTCCCGTACAACCCATGGGAAATCCCCAAGTCGAACCTCTCCATCCTGAAGTGGTCATCCAGAGTAACCAAGGGCCCTGGGGAAGTTTCAAGGACTGATGCCACACGTATGAGGCAAAAGGACATCGGAGAAAGTTCTCAAGACAATGCCCTCTCTCTTTTACCGGAAATCTTAACACAAGTGTTACAGAAATTGGGTGTGGGTTTGCAGTCTCTTTAGGCAGCCAGAGTTGAAACTGATCTGTTGGAACACGCAGGGTCCTAACACCTTCACCTCAAGAAAAATGAAAGACCTTCTTTTTCGAGATGTAGACATCTTGATCCTACAGGAAACATGGTTGGTTAATCCGATAGCAATCGAAGGATATATAGTCTATACCCAATCCATCTCTCCAAAAAGGCAAAAGGCAGGCCATCCGAGGCTTGTTGATGGCGTTTAAAATTATTGTGATTGGCGATTCCATAGTGATCCATAAAAAGAAAATGGGCATTCATGCCTGCAAGGTCTCTCTAAAACATCAGAGGCTAATTTTTGAGGTGATACTTAAAGTGTATTGGAACCCCGCCTGCTCTAGACTTCAGGATTTTATGGACTAGCTTGCCACGTTGCTAGAAAACATCAAAATGCTTTATGGCGGTGCTCAAATAATACTTGCGGGGGACTTGAACACTCAATGTGTTCCATTAGTGCAGGAGAAAGACAATCAAAGATCCAGGAGAATCTCAGAAAAGGGGAGCATTTGGGTTGAGTTCCTGGCTGGTTGGGGGCTGATCATGGCAAATGGGTCACTACCAGGGAATGGCATTGTACAAAATTACCTACTCCCAAATGTTCGACCCCCAAAAGTCTGACCCCCCCAATTTTCAGCATATATATATATGTGGGGGGGTAAAGTGAATACAAATGTATAGGGGTAAGGTGGGGGGGCCGTGGAGGGTCTCCCCCCACAGATTTATTTGTGGAAAATTGAAGAAAAAAACCCCAGACTTTTAGGAGTCAAACTTTTCGGTTCGGTAAAATCACGTAGATCTCCGCGAGATAACCCATCACCCCCAACTTGGCACTGAGGCCTTTCTGCTTCAACCCTCGATTACATTTTCATGTCAGCAGATCTCTTCACACAAAATGTATCACTCCCGTTTAGAGCTGACCTTCTCTGACATAGTCATCAGGCTTCCAGAGAAACAGCCTCAGTTCCTTACGAATAGGAAAGGAGGAATATGCCTCCCCAATTATAAATGTGAAGGTGAGGCCCTTAACAGCAATTTAATGGCAATTCCTGAAAACATCCAACAGGAAAATTGCCTGCCTGAGGGTTTTGTCAAATTCATCTGGTCAACTTGCCCGCCGACTGTAGGATGTGGGGGGACCAATTGTACTGCCATTCATTTGATGAGGCAACAAGGCAGGAAAAAAAGCTGTTGAATAAGAGACTGAGATATTTAAAGAGATTTGATTTGAGCTTGGAGGACCTCAGGAGGGAGTCTAGATTCTTAACACAGAAATATAAGCAGTGGTCAGTGGGTAGAAGGATGTTGCGCCTTCAACAGGATGGATAATTAATGCTGAAGTTAATTAGTAAAAAGGACTCTAGAAACTTCTGGCCGGTTATCTACCAACAGGAGGGCAATCCAGGAGGTATACAGTGTAACCTTGTACCAGAGAGCGGGTGGATAAATTATCTGTCTCTCGCTTTTGAAAACCCTCGGGAGTCCACCTTCATTCCCGCTAAGGATGTCACTTGGCACCTCCCTCTCGATGAGCAGTCCCTGGTGGAACTGATTAACACCTCCTCGACCTCGAAAGCAGCCGGGCAAAACAGACTAACTTATCAAGTCCTGAAGAATAATGTTTTGCTTTGGGCAAAACTGTTGGTGTGGCTGTTTGGAGAGGTCCTTGTGAGACAAAAGTTCCCACCTTCGTGGAAAACCGCAATAATTATTCCGTTATTCAAGGGGAGCGACAGGACATTACCAGCAAATTATCGTCCGATCGCCCTCCTTGATATCGAAAGTAAGTTGTTTATGAGGATACTCTTGGGGAAATTGGAAAGATGGGTGAAGGACGCGAAGATCCTCTCCGAACTCCAAACGGGGTTCAGAAAAGACCTTTCCACGGCCCTAAATGGGCTGACCCTGAATGTCATGAGTGAAAAATCAAGGTGTAAGGGAGAACAACAACTCTATGGGGACTGGGTGGACTTCTTAAAGGCGTTCAACCAAGTCGATAGAAATCGATTATGGTCGAAACTCAGAAGTTGTGGCATCCCAGAGGACATTTTGGCAAGGCTTGTTGAGCTGCATAGGGACACCATGATCAGAGTGCAACTAGATATTGAAGGGCATCTCTCAAACCCCGTTAGAGTGGATAGGGTTGTCCGACAGGGTGGCTTAGGAGCACCTCTTTTTTTCAATATGTTCCTGGCTGACATGGGCGCATTTTCTCAATCATCAGCATTGGCCAGTCCTGTGAATAATGGATCTAAGATCCACTGGCTGGCTTACAGTGATGATGTGGTCCTGTTGGATAATACTGCAATTGGGCATCAGCGCCTCTTGAATAAACTAGACTGTTACGCAAAGGAGAACGGCCTCGCTATAAATCCTGCAAAATCCAGGATAGTTGTCTGTAGACACACACACAAAAGGGTGATCTTTCCCCTTCTGGGAGCTGGGAGGGCAAAAGATTTCTAGAGTCAAGGATCTGATTTATCTGGGTTACAAAGTTTATGCATCACCAGCTATATGTAAGGTGGAGCTGGATGTACAGAACAAGATCACGCAGTTTATACCCCAGATGAAAAAGTTGTTAGCTAAATATTTCAAATTCTCGATCCTTCCAACAATCAAATACTATTCTGCAGAGGTCATCCCTGTGATTCTATATGGGTTGGAGGCCAAACCCCTTCTGTGGAACATAGATTGGCAAAGGCTGGAAGGCCTCATTTGGAAGAGGGTTCTCAGTCTCCCTTTGAGTCTGTCTATGTCTAGTATCAGATTTGAACTGGGTTTACGGTCACTAAACGTCCAGGCAACTAGAAACTGATTTCTCTCTCTTACTGCACAGGAAGGTACGCTGTATGCTGATATCAAAGCCCATCCGATCGATCAAAAATCCAAGATGCTGTCAAATTTAAAAGAAAGGGTGAAAGGGGGGGCTTGGTAAAGCAGACACGGATCTTGACACATTGATCCATAACCCAGTGAAGGCAAAAAAGGCCCTAGATGTTATGGACTAGATTATAACAATCGAGAATATGCGCTCCCTATTAACACAAAATAATTTTTTGAAAGTTGATAAAAAGCAGGGGTTCATCGCAAAATATCTGGTAAAGTTCCTCGACTGGAAGATCAGGAAAAACGTCCTCAGAATACATTTAAACGTAGCTCAAACTGGGGAGGTTTTGACTAAAAAGGGATATGGGGAAACCACTAACATCTCATATAAGGTATGCAAAAATCCAGCCAACCAGTCCCTTAAACATCCATTGATGGATTGTGAGGGCACTTGGCTTTGCAGGCTATTGTTGTTTGCCAGGTTTGGAGTTGGGAAAGAGGGTTTTATTTCTGACATGTTTTGGGATAGACTGATCTCTGGGCAGGATGGTGCTCTTACAACTACGGTGGTACATGTCCTGGAAAGTAACAACATTGTGATATCAAATACTGCTTCTGAACTATGATTGTTGAGGATAAGATTATCCCTGCTGTTCTCAGCTGTATGTGGAACTTCTTTTTCGGTTGATGACTGAATTTTTTATTTGGTTGGTTAATATTTATAACAGATGTTTCTCCTTTTTTTAAGCATGCCTCTTCCTTTTTTTTTTCTTGATTTACTTGGAGAGTTTTTTAATTGTCGATTGATCATTTTGGGTTCTATTTTTTTACTAAGTTACTAAGTATGTAGGATTGAAAACTGTTTCATGGTAAATGTGGTTGTAATGTTGATTTTGTAAAAGGTTTGATAACCAAATACAATTAAAAAAAATTAACAAAAAAAACCAATACCTTTTTCAAGTCATGATACTTCTTCTCAGTACCTCTTTATTTCACATATTTGTAGTTGCCTGGTATACTCTACTGCCAGGGATTCTTGTTTTCACCCACTTGTGATTGCCTGGTATACTCTCCTGCCAGGACTTCTTATAGGCACACCCTTGTAATTGCCTGGTACACTCTCCTTCCAGGACTTCTGTTCATACAGGCTCTCTGCCCACTCTCAGAGTTGCACATATACTGTGTTTGATAATGTTCATAATATATCTTCTTGATACATTATCCTGCCTGGGTTTCCCATATACTTGCACTATATACATTCACATGTTTCTAAGGGTTTTGCTCGTAGTTTAATTCCCCCTTTAATGTTAAGTCATTTCACTCTTTCTTTCTCAGCTGCTTGATTTACAATTACTTGCATTCAGCGTGGGCCACCAATACGCCCCAGTGTCCCTGCTGTCTCTGGGTGGACCCACCGGCTCTTATTGGCATTCCAGGATTCTCCCACGGTCAGCTGGTAAAGTGCTTCCTTCTGCTTCCTTCTCGCGACTGCTTCGTCTTCGTTGTCCCTCTGCTCTCAGCTTCCACTTGACATGTCTGCTTCGTTCCAGGCTCCAGTAAGTGAAGCACTGCTCTCTGTCACCTGCAAACACCCGGGAGTCTCCCGCTGGCTCCTGGCGTTCCCGCAGTGTATCCTTCTCGTGCAGCAGCTTCTTTCTCCTCCGTTGGTGAGCCATCTGACTCCACCATGCCGTTTTCAGCCTTTCTGTTTCTCGAACCTCGCGGAGAGGCTCAGCTCTCTCCCACCAGCAGCAGACCTTGACTATCTGCTTCTGCTCTTTAAATTTCCCAGGTACTGGTATATGCGAGCAACCACTAGAGCGCTATCTGGGCTTGTGGCCTTCTTTGCTCTACATTGCTCGATTCCTCTTCCTCATCCCAGTATTTTGGTAATTCTGGGAAAACATGGATAAACATTCCCAGTGGTTTTAAATGGCAAGTGAGTTCTGGATGATTGATAGGTGTAACTGGAGAGAGCGGTTTCATAAGGCAGACCAAAGTTGGAAGGTTGGCCTATAGGTCTGATAAAGGGTTTTCCCGATTCTTCATAGTAGAAGGGGGAGAGTTGAGGCTCCCAGGAGGTCTCTCAGAAGGGCCTCGACTGCAAGTTACATTTTGCCCTTGAGGGCTGTCTCAGGGACCCCGACGATGCGAATATTATTCCTGCGGGACCTAGATTCCAAGTCATCGCACTTCGCCTTGACCTGTTTCATATCTCGCACCAAGTCCGAGACCGTATTCTGGAGCACGTGCACCTCATCCTCAGTTGTTCCAATCCTAGTCTCGGCCTCACCTAACCTGCTGCCATGCTGATCCAATTTGGTGCATAGGGAGGCTACGTTGGCATTTATGTCGTCTAATTTTTCGTGAAATGACGCAAAGTTTTTGGCCATGGACTCCATGAGCGACGTGAGGTCTGGCTGAGGGGGGCAAGAGGAGACATCCGAGTCGTCAGGAAGAAGGGCAGCCCCAGTCTGGTCTTGCTTGGCTAGGGCTTTAGCAAACTTGTCCATCGCCCCAGCCTTATTGGCCCCGCGTGCCTTACCGGACATCCTCGGGGAGCGCCCCGAAGAGAGTGAGCAGGGAGGCAGGAATGGGTCCCACGGGGATCAGAGAAGGGCCGGCCACTGCCTGGGAGGAGAATGCAAGAAGCACCCGGGGCGACAAGTCAACTCAAGGGGCCCGGGCCGAGGCGGCCAGTAGTATCAAGCAGCAGGGTCAGGGGCGCAGGGGACCCCAGGGCACAGCGAGCGGGCGCCCCAGTGTGAGCGGAGTATTGGGCGCCCAGGGTGGCCCCAGCAGCAGGAGAGTGGTCTCAGGGGGGCAAGATGAGTCTGGGGATCACCTCATCCCCTCAATGGCAGAGGCGCAGCCCGGATACGAGGCGGAGCAGGAGGGCCCGCTGCGCGGCGGCCAGACCCCCCACCCTCCTCACCTCAGGACCACATGGGTCAAAGCGCCGGTGTTCCTCGAGGCCGCAGCAGGGCCACCAGCTTCAGAAGTGTGACCAGGCAGCATCAGGCCCCCCGGCCCCGCGCCGCGGCCGGCAGAAAGAACCAGCAGTCAAGTCGGCGGATCCCTTGAGCTGGAGCAGGCAGCTGGATCATGCAGGGCCGCGCTGTCACGTGGAACCAGTGGCGCAGGCGGCGGGGCACTCGGGAGGTGTCCGCACGGGGGCCGCTCCGGCAGCCCCCACTGTAACTTCGCCCACTGGGGGCCGGCGCCTTCCGTCCACCGAGAGGTAGGAGCGCTGGTGCCTCGCCGGCCGGGCAACGGCTCCGGCGCAGCCCCGCAGGCGGATTGCGGGCCGCGGATGTTGATGGCACACGGGGGGCCGGAGGGGGCGGAAAGGAGGCGGCCCAGGCGGCCGCACCACGGGCCACAGGAGCGGGAACCTCGGCGGGCCGATGGAGGGGGATGGGCCGCACTCGGTGTCACGCGGGCCATAGGCTCTCACAGGCGGCAGCGATGGCCCCCGATGTCCGTTTTCGCCCGAAAGCACCACCGTGTGTACCAGCAGCAATGGGCAGCAGGATGCGTGGGGTCTCAGCGAAAAATGATCCTTCAAACCGCCGATTCTGGCGGATTTGTGTCTCGCGGGTCACGGAGCTCAAGCTCTAAGCGGCCATCTTGTCGGCTGCTCAACAACGCCCCCCTGCTTTACCATTCTTACAGCCAGGGCGGTAAGTGATTACAAAGTCGAATTCGGCAAAGAACAGGGCCCAACGGAGCTGTCGAGATGATTGTGCCCTGGCGGTTTTCAGATACTGTAAATTCCTATGATGAGTAATCACCGTGATGGTTTGTCTTGCTCCAAGGAGATAATGACGTCAGGCCTTAAAGGCGGATTTAATTGCCAGCAGTTCCTTGTCAGTGATGGCGTAGTTTATCTCGGGAGCTGAGAATTTCCGGGACCAGAACGCTACGGGATGTAATTGGTTGGTTTCTGGGTCTCGTTGAGAGAGAACGGCTCCCATAGCTAAGCTGGACGCGTCAGTTTCGACGATGTAAGGGAGGTCCGGACGTGGGTGTTTCAATATAGGTGCAGAAGTAAACTTCTCTTTTAGTTCTTGAAAGGCTTGCTCAGCTTCTTTGGACCATTCAAAACGTTTATTCTTTCTTAAGAGTGCAGTGATGGGTTGCACCACTCGTGAAAACTCCGGAATGAATCGGCGATAAAAATTGGCGAAACCTAACATGCTCTGAACACCTTTTACGGAACTGGGTGATGGCCATTTGAGGATAGCGTCCACTTTTCTTGAGTCCATTTGGACTCCTTTAGGTGTCAGGATAAAACCCAGAAATTCGACTTCGGTGGTATGGAAAACACATTTTTCAAGTTTTGCAAATAATTTGTGTTGACGTAATTTTTCAAGTACTGCTCTGACATGATTTCGATGATCAGCTTCCGAAGAGGAGTATACGAGAATGTCATCTAAGTACACGACAACACAAACGTCAATAAGCTCCCTGAGGACATCATTCATAAAATATTGGAAGGCAGCCGGTGCATTGCACAGTCCGAAAGGCATCACTTGGTACTCAAACAACCCATATTTGGTGCGGAACGCCGTCTTCCATTCGTCGCCTTCCTTGACCCGCACCAAATGGTAAGCCCCTCGGAGATCTAACTTGGTGTATATGCAGGCGTCCTTCACCTGGTCAAGAAGCTCTGGGATCAGAGGTAGTGGATATCAGTTTTTGACTGTTATCCGATTCAAAGCACGGTAATCTATGCAGGTTCTGAGGTCACCTTCTTTTTTTGGTACGAAGAATAATGCCGAGGATGCAGGGGACTTTGACGGGCAAATAAAACCATTGGCCAGGTACTGGTCCAGATACTGACATAAATGAAGATTCTCGGGCTCGGTGAGGGCATAAATCCTGCTGCAGGGAGGAGTTGCTCCGGGTATTAAATCTATCTGACAGTCATATGACCTGTGGGGCGGTAGAGTATTGGCTTGCTCCTTTTGAAAAACGTCCTGAAATTTTCGGTATTCCGGCGGTAATTGCAAGCAGTCAGCCGTTACTGTAGCTAGGCCAGTGCCCGAAGCTCGTAGGTAGCAGGTTTGTGCACACTCTGGAAAAGTTATCGTCTTTGCTCGCCAATCAATTTGAGGATTGTGTGTTTCCAGCCAAGGAATTCCCAGAATTACTTGAAATTGCGGGGCCTTGATCACGTCAAACACTATTGCCTCCCGATGCCCATCTTGACCTAACAATGTCACTTCGGTAGTTGAGTGGGTTACCGGCCCTGAGGCGATCTCGGTTCCATCCACTGTGGGCAAAGAGGCAGATTCATCCTGGAAGCCAACTCGTGATCCACGTAGTTTCCTATAGCCCCACTGTCGATGTACGCCTGAATTGCATGCAATCGTTCTGGCTGCTTCGGATTTACGAGAACCATTGGCATAATGAGGTGCGAAAGAATTGGTTTTCAAGCTCGGCAAGCGGACCTCTACGCTTGTCGGGCGAGGTCGTTTCCCGGCTCAGACTCTACAGGATTTTTATCAGAGGCGCCTACTGTCTTCTTGGGAGGTTTCACCGGACAATCTCGAAGAAAATGCCCCGACGACCCACAGTAGAGACACAGTTGCATTTGCCGTCTCCTGTCACGCTCCTTTTGGGTCAAGGGGCCTTTTACCACCCCAATTTGCATAGGTTCAGTGGCATTGAGGCCCTTGGAGTTACTCTGGATTTTCGCGAAAACCTGAGTTTCAAACCTGGATTGATCTGCTTTCCTATTTTGAAGCCTATGATCCAATTGGACCACCAAGTCAATATATTCCGAACAGTCCTGGGGTGGATTTACAACCTGGGCAAGGACGTCTGAGTTCACCACGAAGACCTTGATGGAATAGCGTGATTCTTTTGTCCTCGGGCCATCTTGTTTCTACAACTAGCCTATTGAAGGTTGCAATGTAGGCCAAAAGGTCCAGATTACCTTGTCGTAGGGATAGGAGTTAATTGTCCAGGGCCTGCCCCTGGGAGTGTCTTGCAAACAGTCTTTCCATACTAGTCTGGAAGGCTTGAAAATTCAGAAGGATTGGATCATCTTGGGTAACCAATGGAATTGACCAGTCAGCTGCACTGCCACTGAGGTACGAAAGTACAAAAGCTACCTTGGTCTGGTCATTCGGGAAGGCCCCAGGCCTGCAGAGAAAGTGCAATCGACATTGATTCATAAATACTGCGAATCGTTTGGGATCTCCTGCAAAACGTTCAGGTGGTGCCAATGGCACATTTCCGGTTAGGTTGATTTGAACTGGATTAGTTGCTGGCACAGGGGTGAAATCCCCCCTGAATTGGGTAAAGGTGTCTGCCCCGCTTGACTCTGTAACAGCTGTCTGGCAAGATCATCAGTTCGTTCCTTGGACACTATCAATTCCCTCTTGAGGGTGTTTGTCTCCTGGCGGGCAGCATGAACTTCGGCCCGTAGCTCCCCTAATAGCTGAGCCAGTTGGTCTGTCTCAGAAGTTTCCATAGCGCCTGGGTAGGAGGTTATTGGTAGGCTTCGCGTTCTGTAACGCTCACCTGATTCCCACAGAGGCGCTGACCCGTTCTGGACTGCTACCAATTCTTCTACAAAGCGCAGGGCCCGGAAGATGGACTGGACTGGCCCTCCCCCGAATCTCGTCTGTCTGGCTCGTAGGATAATTTTTCTGTAGGTGGGAAAGAGGGAGTTAATATCTGCTGGAAAGAGTATCTGCTCCCCCCTATCTCCCCCTTCTAAATCCCCTTGTCGCTAGTTCGGTTTTTGTGGGCTCTCACCTTATTTTCTGTAAGGATGAGCCCTCCTTCCTGCTTCTGGTGCAGGGGCGCGTTGATTCCAGTTACTTCACTGGGGTGTTTAGTGGGCGCGATTCCTCTGGCTGTTCGATCCCACTTCGGGATTGCCGTAAGTATGTAGTCTTTAGATTATATTAAATGTCTTTTCCCCTTCGGGGCCGGGGTCTAGAAAAGGCAGAAAGGCCCTTCTGACCCGAATGGAGGATTGAGTTCAACCAAAATCTGGTAAGTTCTTAGGTGAGTATTCCCTCCTGTATCAAGTCTGATGCTCACCTTCTCCCCTTTTGCAGGAGCCGATTCGCTGCCGGCGTCGAAACCGCTGTTGTTCGTGGTAAGGCCTTGTAAAGGTAAGTGGAATAGGTGTGGCACCGGGTGAAGCGGAGCGCTTCTAATCGTGTCTTTCCCCTTTTTGCAGGTGCCGAGGTGCGGCAAGCTTTGTAGCAGTTTCTGCACTTGGCGCGGCCACGATAAGGTAAGAGAAAGCGGCGCTGCGGCGAGCCTTGTGGTGCGCTGCTAACCTTGCTCCAGAGGATGGCTCCCTTCCGCGCAGCAGCTTCTTTCTCCTTCATTGGTGAGCCACCAGGCACTACCACGCCGGTGTCAGCCTTTCTTTTTTCTCCGAACCTCGCAGAGAGGCGCAGCCCTCTCCCGCCAGCAGCAGACTTCGACTGCTTCTGCTCTTTACATTTCCCAGGCACAGGGGTATGCAAGCAACCACTAGAGCACTCGCTAGGCTTGTGTCCTCCTTCGCTCTGCATTGTTCGATTCCTCTTCCTCGTCCCTGTATTTTGGTCATTCTGGGAAAGGAAGTTCAGTTTTGACAATTGATCTCCATCAGATTCTTCACAGGTGGCAGCCTCTGTGTTTGGGCCAACTCGGTCGAAGAATTTTTCGATCAGCTGGGTTGGATGCCGAACTGGGAGGACGACTATTACTCCCTGAGTTTGAGTGAAAGCTGGACTCCTGGGATTGGGTGCCAACTTCAATCACATGGAAACATGTAAGGCGATACCCCGATCATAGACGTTTAATTTATACATAGTTGAAAGTTCATAACTATTTGGACAAATGCCCATCGAGTCATGTCAGAAGATTTTATTTACTGCCGAGATTGGCTAATCTCCCCATATTGACATCATTATGTATGTAATTAGGATTTCTCGAGAGCCGTACTTGCCATCTGTGTAGTGGATGGTTCATTTGGAAATGATAAGCCAAAGTGCTATCCCTAAACTGAGACTTTTAGAAAACCCACTGCAGTTAATGCTTTACTTCATGCCAAAAATTGCCATCAGAAATCTACCATATTTAATATCCCAAAGGGTGAATTTTACAGGGCAGGAAGAAATCGTTCTAGGGACACAGATTTTGCCGACGAACGTATCAAGTTGATTGAACGTTTCAAACAAAGGGGCTATCCGCATAAAACAGTTCTCTCTGCCTCTCAACAATATTCTGAGACCAAACAAACAGATTTGCTCACTCCTAAACCGCCTACAGACAGCAAATCCCAACCTATTGCAATCATAACCCAATATACTAGAGATACTCCTACTTTGTACAAAATGGGCAGCAACCACTGGCATCTTCTTATATTAGACCCTATTCTACAACTTCACATTGCAGAAAAGCCCAAATGTACTTATACTAAAGCAAGTACTCTACGTAACAGACTTAGTCCCTCTTTCTTTGATCCGTCCAAAACCACTATTCCTACCACATGGCTCAACAAACCCAAGGGTTTTTTCAAATGTACCAACTGTAACCAATGTCAATTTGCTTATCATAACAGCATTGATTCTGTTGACAAATCTGGGATCAAGATCACAATCAACGATTTTATCAATTGTAAAACCAAGTTTGTGGTTTATTCGATAATATGTGTTTGCAATAAGCTTTGTATCGGTAGTACTATCAGATAGTTGAGGATCTGCATAAGAGAACATCTCTCGAGTCTCAGTAAAAGTGACACCAATTTACCACTAGCTCTCCACTGGCAATTGCATCATTAACTTGATAACAAAGCGGACATTTGTTTTATAGGTCTTGCACGAGCCAAAAGTGAGAAACGGGGCAGTAATCTCTGTTTGAAGCTAAGACAATTGGAATCTAAATTGATTTGCCTATTTCGTTGTACCACATCTGGCCTCAATTCAGACCACGAAACGTATGAATTTTTGTAAATGAGTCTCACTATTTGAAGTCCATATCTGTGCCAATACTGTTTCATATCCTATTAATAGGTACATTTCCCTACTCTGTAGTCCTTGTTGCAGCCCTATTCAACAGAAGCCTACTACATACGTGTTACCAATAATTGTAATTGCTTTACACAGCTCACTTAGGTACTATTTTCCATAACTTCAATTGTAACATTGTGCACCTATAATATTCTGAACATTTACTGTTGAGTATTTTGCCATATCTTTGTTCAGATAGAACATAGTTAATTTTGATCCACTCCTTACTGGTCTCACAATGTTAAATCTGACCAATTTTATTTCAGTACAGTTTATATCTGATGCCTGTTCACAGTTTACTATTACTCCTTAGGCATAACATGCCAACACTACTAACCAGTTCTTTTTGGCACTCTTTTCTGCTTACCAATCAGGATTCACCTGCTGCTTTTTTCATTTACATTTTTTTCTTATTACTCGTGATAACATATTCTCATTAATTATCTCTCATTATTTTAACATACTTACCAAGCTACCATTGGTTTTTCTCCCTATACATACTATTAGGGCATCCCTTTCTTATTTCCATGGCCTTCAAGTGCACCTTATTATTCATATTGCCAAGTTTGTTTACATTTACCAACTGCGGCGTTGCACGCGTGACGTCATGCGAACACATGCGTATGGCTTCACGAACGCAGCGCCCGAAGTTACGTCATGGCTTTCCAGACTATTTTCACTTTCATGAGGTGGACGCTCTTGTCACGCTACTTACCAATGGAGATTGGACTCCTTCAACATACGTGATACAGGTGATCCTAATCTAATGAGTGTTTACCTTTGCTCCCACTTTTTGTCTTGCTCACTTATTAGCCGAGCCCACAGTGCATTCAAACTTAATCCTCATTTTAGCTTTAGGGTTTACCGACCTAACTTTAACAGTTATATTCACAATCATTATATTTCATAGCACTTTTGAGCATGTCCACCGAGTTTTATTAATTGACCATACCCTGCTTAAACATTAGCTGAGCCATTAACATATTTAATGAAAGTCACAGCTTATCTGTTCTTAAAGCATGTCGACCCATTTATAACAGAATCATCTGTTTTCCTGGTCATCTTGGTCATTTCTGCATTAGGACTGAATACACAACTAGCATTTACGCCACTACATTATTTTTCTGTGATTCTACACATAGGGTAAGTAGTTATCTCCTATCGTTTCTTTACTAATTCAGCTCATGTCAGCACATCCCAACACTATGTTATTGAATCCTTTAGGTGATGTTCTAATTTCTTGAGCTTACTATCATTCTTCCAGTTCTGCATTAGCAGCATCTTAATACAAGGTATGCTTTAACATGCCCTTGACAGTTCACAGTTACCCGGTTTTGGTTCTCAAATCACTACATTATTTTTCTTTCACTACAAGTATCCTCCAAGCATGGGTGACACAACTATTTTTCACTTCTGATTAATATGGGAATTTGGGGTCCCAAACTTCTAATATATATTCATCTTCAATTAGTCATTTTTACACATTACTGTGACCATTAAATCAATGCAATGTTCTCACTTTACTATTCATGTTGCTAACTGGTTGTTTACCTCTCAACATGAACCAGTTTGTTTCATCTACACTACTGAACCATGGTATGACTTTGTTTTTTGATACTACCTTTCTTGATTTCATGTGACAATGTCCTTGGTTTTGGTTTCTTACTTTGCAATATTTTGTTCTTTTCACTATGTGAAATCTACTTTCTTAAATGTTTTTGTACCCATGTATTGCTAATTACTCAGCCTTGATAACGACCGTGAGGGTCGAAACACGTGTCGCCTGATTGTCAAGATTCCTCCATTTTGGTTTCACAATAAAGACTTTGCTTGAACCTCAACACTCTTCTTTTTGATTTCACTATAAAGACTCATGCAATTCTCAAGACTGGAAACCTAACAAGCTTTCCTCGTGCTATCAGTTACATCGATTTATGCTCTAATTGATTACTTAGGATCAGCGCATCTGATTTACCTTCAATCCCAATACTTACAGATACCATAATAGGCGAACCCCATCTTACAGGTCATAGGAGGTGAGTCACATTTTTACATTTCTTCTGAAGTTGATGTAGGATGGTTCTACTCTTAAGGTTGTGTGCAGCGAGTTCAATTTTTTGGCTGCTAGATCCTGAAAGCTGATACCCCCTGCTTTCTGAAGCTTAAATCTTGGTATTTTAAGGCAGTGGTGTTGTGATGATCTAGTTGAACGGTCTGAGAGGTTTCGTACGATTTTGTTGCAGCCCCTTATGTTGCACAGCTGTTAGCAAGGGCTAGGGTGGCTCTATCAAACTTGCCCCAGGCAGGCTTTTAGTGAGTGCTAGCTCCCGACAGGCTGCTTTGTCTGAACTGCAGCCTATTGTATTGTATTGTTATCGTCATTTATATAGCACCCTTTCCCCATTTGCATGGCCTCAATGCGGTCTGTGGTTGGAACGCCCTTGGTGACTGCAGTCCTTGTGTAGGAGGTTTTAAGAGTTTAAATTAAAAGATTCATGTGTGCATTTTGCCTGGTTAGGACTTAGGTGGGCTGGCTAGCCTCCAGGAAGCAGCCCAGAGGCCAGGCACATGGGTAGATGCTGTTGATGGTGGTTTAGGATAGAGTGCAGATTCGATGTGTGCCCAGCTAGACCACAATCTTCTTTCATAGGTTGTCTCTATATACTAATGGTAGCTGTGTTGCAGTATGTTAGGGGTTTCAGTGTGGATGGCTATGTGAGCTGCTAGGCTGGAATATCATAGCCATAGCTGCCTTCTAGGGTGCATGGGTGGGTGGCCGTGCCTGTGGCCAGTGTCCACAGACGTGGTCTAAGGTATACGTACCGTATGCTTGGATGGAGTTCGACTGCAATGTTCTTTTCTTGGTCCAATGCGATTGGCTGGTCTCGCTATTCGTGGTCTCCCTGGGGAGAGGACGATAGTTTGTCACAGTGTGCCGCTGCAAACGTTGGGGTGTTGGTGGATAGGAGTGTTGTGTTTGAGTCAGCGTTTCAGTGTGCCTATCAACAGCGTAGAGTGTGAGAGGGTTTCAAGTGGAGGGAGGGAAAAGCAAGGTTTTGAAAGCCTTTCTGAATGCTAGGTGATTGTCAATATTGCCAATGTGCAGGGGTAGGGAGTTTCAGATAATATCGCGCTTGGACGGGAAAGAGGATCCGCCCAGTCTGGAGGAGTTGGAATGTGGGACAACTAGGAGAGATGATGTGCGAGATCCTCAAATAGCACATGTGCTTTTCACACACAACTAGGTAGGTGATGCAGAACCCGTAAATTCCAAGGAGGCCGATAGTGGTGGGGGAGTTGGGATTTTGTTTGAGCAGTGGGCACAAGAGAGAGGGGATGAGTTTGCAGGATGTGAAGGAAGAAATGGGGCCTAGCACGAGCTCGAGGGGTGCAGAAGAATCCCCCGAACATGAGGAAGGGGGGCAGCAGGTGCATGAACTGTGATTCTCTGCAGTGCCAAAGCCAGAACCGGGACACTGGGCTTCAGAAAATTCACTTCGATCTGGGAATCACACCAACATAGAAAGAGACAGTGGGACAGCGAGAGGGCACATATATATGTATTACAGGGCCTGCGGTAGTTATGGTTAAGTTGCTCGACCCATAGGAAGAGCACTTTTTGGGCGGCTTATAACTACGCCCCCCCACGGTAGAATCCTCACGAAACCTAGTATACGGCCCGTCACATTGGTCCGCAAAGTTTGGTGAGGTGTCATCAAGAGGTGGAGGGGGCATAGTTATAGGGGGGTCCCATAATTTGTGGTTTTCCCATAGATAGATGCAATGGAAATAAGGTTTTGCTCACATCTACAGCCCAAACTGGTCGGATTTTCACCAAATGTATGGCAGGAGCGCGGCTGAGTCCTGAAAGCGTGCTTTTGTAAATTGGTGTAATTCAGTCCAGTAGTTTTTTTGATCACGACCAAACAATAGGTAAAAAAATATTTGTGATATCTGTTATCGGTCCGCTGACTCATTTTCCTTTTCGGTCCCGCTGATTGGATGGTGAAAAGCGTTCGGTGCACCGGTAGTCCGCAGACAGCCTGGTATAAACATACTAGAAAATACAACATTGCACTTGTCAAACTAATGAAACAATCTCTGTGGAGTTGAGGGGAGATGAGGATTGGATGGGATATGGCCTTCAAAAGCCCAAAAACAGGTGTTTTTCTTCTCCGATGTCCGCAAGCAGTCTGGGGCAGTCCTGTGATGTCCATGAACATCTTTTTTAAAATGTATTTTTCATTTTTATATAAAATGATATAGTTTATACATAAACTTTTCATTTGAGTTCATAAAAGTATATTTTGCAATCGACTTAACATTAACTTTCCTTGCATGAGAAAATAATAGACGTAATCAAATATTGCAAAAAGGAATTCTTTAGATATTGCAAAAAAGAATGGGGAAAAGCAAAAGGGAAAGGGAAAAAGAAGAAAAAAAGGAAAAGGGGAATTTTCATCAGGTTATAGTCTATGGGTTTAATTCTTTTATGGGAGCCAAAATATCTGTGAGGAATTGAACAACTGTATATATCAGTTTCCTATCTTCTTCTCTTAGTATTTTTGTCCATCTGGAATCGCCTTCTTCTTGTTGAGCAGATATCTTGAATAATTCTCCAAAGAGCGGCAAGGGCAGGACATATAATGATTAGGTGTTTCAGCGTTTCAGGTGTATATTTGTCCATGCAAAATCGACAGAATTGTTCCGATTTCGCTATTCGTCTAATATTAGCTAGTCTTTGCCTAGTCGGAAATGTATGTAGGCGAATTTTCATAAATGCAGTGCGTATGACTGGATCTGGGAAGAGTGCCAAGTATCGCGGAAGTTCATTGTGTGCACGAATGTCAGGTGGACATTGAAAATTCATGCTATATCTTGCTTTTTCTTCTGATGTTTTTGTCCAATCATTTTGTTGCATCTTTACCTTGGCACGTTGGGGGCGATTAATGAGCATTTCTGTAGTAATGTCTTCAATTGCCATTTGTTGGAATAGGGCTGCTTTCCATGCCTTTAGCGAGATGTTATTCATGGCATGCGGGGTCTCTCGCAAGATTTGAGTTGCTGGTGTTGAGTCTTCATTTATCAGCTTGCGTAAGAGATGCATCTGTTTCCACAGCACAATTGAGGTGAGAGATTGCAAAGCCACTTCAAACCGTATTCTGGCCACGGGCTAACTGTTGGGAAGTTTCAAAATCTTCCGCCAGAAGGATGTTTCAATGGTTTGCCAGTTCATCTGTGTTGCAGTAACCATTGCATCGCTCCCATAAGTAATAATGGGGATGACCTTTTGACGATAGAAAGCAGCGATTGGTTTTATGGAGAATTTGCCATATCGTCTGTGTAGCATCACTCCTTGTATATCTAGCATTAAAATCTTGCCTTCTAGAAATGTCCCCCATGCTGTTCCCTATTTCTGCTGGTTTATTAATACACTGAGATTTTTAAAGGTGGTAACTACCTCCAAAGGTTTGTTGTCTTAGATGAAATTTGGGACCCTATGTCGATTGTTTGTGCTTGAATATTTAGTTAGTCATTATTTTTGTTTTTTTTACATTGATCTGGCGTTGATTCACACTCCTGTATCTTTCTGTCATACGTAGATTCTCTTGAAGTCCTGAAGGGGTTTTGTCCAGCAGTACAATGTCATCTGCATACATGAGGTATGCAATCGGGAGAGAGTTGATTTTTGGCGGGTTAAGTGTATTGGTTTTCATATGGGTAGAGTAGTCAGCGGTGTATAGGTTATACAATGTTGCAGCAAGGGGACATCCTTGTTTTAGTCTGTTCCAAGTTCTTATTTCATCTGTAGTGGTTCCTTCTTTTGTAAGCATGATGGTGACTGAACTGTTGGAATAAAGTGGCTTGATGGGTTCACTGATCTCCAGAGGGCATTTCCATATTGCAAGTTTTTGCCAAAGTATGTTCCTGTTGATGGCATCAAAGGCTATATGCAAATCTATGAAGGCAGCATACACTTGGAAGTTGTTTCTTAAGGCTTCGTGCTTTATTAGATTTAGAATCAGGAGATTCACATTTGTACCCACATTAGGGGTGAAGCGCTTTGTTTCTTTAGCCCATGTAGTAAGTTTTTGCAGGAGGTATGTGGCAAACAGTTTTCCCAGAGGGTCTAGGAGAGCAATGGGTCTGAAATTAGATAGAAGATCTCTGTCTCCTTGTTTGTAGTTTGGGATCAGCAATGCTCTATTCCAGGTAGCAGACAGTTGTTTTAATTTATTGATTAACGTTAAAAGGAGATCCTGGTGTTTCCAAGTGATTTTCTCTGGAATCCGAGCTTTGTAGAGGTTTGAGAAATGTGAGATCCATTTCTCTTCAGACACATTGGAGACCATCAGTTGTTCCTGTCAGATGTTATTTAGCAGATTACATACATTTCTCAAATTGTGGCTTTTGAGAGTTGTTAGCATGGCTTCTGCATCTGTTTGTTGGAGGGTCAGCACATATGTTTTTTTCCAGTGCGGTAGGCTTGTTTTGCTTTTTTCATAATTTCAAGATTTTCTGTAGTGAGGTTCTCTCTCCATTTTCAACAGTTTTGACGTAAAACTTTCTTTTTATTGATTTGCCAGTTCTGGATTGTAATGGTGGACATGTGCAGACTTCTCTGCTATAGTTCCTTTTCTCTGGAAGGGGATCAATATCCAGTCATAATTGAGTTTTGCTTTGTCTGACATAATTGTTTGATGGAAATTCTGTGGCAGGGAGGCTAGATGTTTTAGGCTGATTCTTAGTCTAATAGTTGATCCTGTAAGTTCTAGCATCGGGACAGGGGTTGTCGAAATCTGTTTGCATAAACCAGCACCGTAAATCATGAGCAAGTGGTGGTCGCTCTTGTTGGAGGGAAGTATTTTGTATTCCAGTAGCAAGTTGTTCAATGCTGGATAGAAAGATATAATTGATGATTGCGGTGATCGTTCTACAAGACCAAGTGGGAATCAGCAGGTTATGTTCATCGTAAGGATGACTTGTTAGAATCAGGTTTCTCATAGATATCGCTTTGGGCCAGCGACGATCGCTTATCAGCAAGTCATTGAGCGTTCTTTGCAGGCCATTGGGAGCGTATAGATGGATATTGAGGTCTCCACAAATGATAAAGTCGATGTTCAGGAATTTCGCACTGACTCTGCCAATGCTCAAAAATACGCCGTCCAGAAAAATGTTGTCGTCAATGGCTGCTGGATTCCATTATACGTTTGCAATCACAATGATTCTAAAGGTAGGGTTCTGTTGGTTTTGGTGTAATGGATTGGCAGGATTCGAGATCTTGATGATCGAGAGTTGGATCCACGGGTTGATATTTTCTGTGTCGATGAGACTCCATGTTGGGATCATTTTGATCAGTGTCAATAGACCCGAGGAGGCTCGTCCCCGGTTGCTTTGTAAGGCGGGGTTGAGTAGCGTTATGAACCCTTCGCAGCTAGGTGCGTTAGCGAGCCAGATCTCTTGGAGGCATACAACATGACAGGATTCAAGTTCGGGAGCTGGCAAATCAAACAAATGGGAGTGGCCTCTCGTGTTCCATGAGCACAATGTCCCACCATGAGTCTTTGATAAGATTGGTGGTTATGAGTAATGAGTCGGTTCTTTAGGTTGTAATGGGAGATCATCCTCGTATTCTCGCCGGAAGGGATACTGGGGATGGGGCGGGCTCCAAGAGCGATGAGCACTCGGTGAGTAGTAGTCACAGTCTCTGCCTGGAACGTTCGTGTTGATCATTGTCGTCAGTGATCTATGATATTGTGTCCATCTACGCTCTTCCATAGCTTCTGCAGATTGTAGAGCAGAGGGCTTCATTTCCTGGAGGCCTGGTTCTTTTTCTGAATATTGTGTACATACAAAACCCAGTGTTAGTAATGGTGCAGTCATCTGTAGAATTTGATTTGTTGTGTCTACCGTATGGAATGCGATCTGGACCCTATCCAAAGATTGTTCATCCTCAAATATCACAGCCTTGATTTCTTGTGAATGTATTGATTTCAGTTGAGGTATTGCTTGTAATAATCTTAGGAGATTAGTCCTGTTGAGTGTGAGAGATTCCCCTCTACGACACAAGCGATCTGTAGAATATAATTCAGTTTTTTCAGCCATGGGTCAATGAGGTTCGGTAGCCTAAATGCATCAGGAGAGTGGGGCTTACATCTGTCAGTCTCACAAATTTGTTGTCCGTTGGTTGGGATGTTTGTCAGAGGTTCAGACGGAACGGTAGGTAGGTCTGTCATTGTGGCCTCATTGTCTGAAATCCCTTCAGATGTTCTTGTTGTATCGCTTGAATAGTTTGACGGTGCGTCTGAAATTCTTGTAATGTCGTCTGAGTAGATGGATGGTGAGTCTGAGATGGTTTCACAGGAAAGATTTGACCGGTTGGACCACTCTGAGGGGTCGATAGCGTATTCATCAAGTATTATTAGTACTGAGATATTGATGGTTGTGGAGTGCTCAGCTTTCTCCAGCACATCCATGTGTGTTGTTATATTGAGAAGATCCTCTATTTGGATTTCTGGTGATTCTGAGCAGCTTTGCATGCAACATGTCAGGGGCCGGCGATGGGTATTAGAATCTGCTTTTGGTTCTCTATCTTTTTTCATGTTTGTACTACAGGATTTAGATTGAATGTTAGAGTTGATAGCTGGGGACATGTTGAGGTTTCTTAGAAAGGCTTCGGATCCTGTTTGTTTGTTGCCCATTTTTCTTTTGTTTTCAGTTTTGGGGATTGGTTTAACGGGAAGCATTTCATTGTGGGTTTTATTATTTGAAAAGATTTGAAAGGTATCCATTTGCTTCATTGTAGTTAAGGTTTCTATGGCTGTCGCGCGTGGGGATGGCGGTCCAGCGGGAAGGAGAGCAATGGGTTGGCTGTGGTTCTGAGCTCTGATTGAGGTAGACGGCATGTCAAAATCCTTCGGATTCGTAGGTAGTGGTGCCATGTTGGACTTGGGCAGTGTCAACGGATGCTTCATCAGGGTCATCTGGGTCATCATTGTAGATGTCAAAAGAGCTTTCTCGGCCCTATCAGATGCTGCAATTTCAAACAGTCTCGTTTGCCACTGGTGGGAAAGTTCTGCTTCGCGATCCAGCCATTTTTCTATGGTGTCAATGAAGGTCTCAATGCGGATTTGCTTTGTATGGATTAATGCCAAGAGGGTGGCCTGGTCTTTAATATTTTCATTGGTAGATTCATATAGTTTACAGATCGGGATCATAGATTGTGTAGCAATTGCTATGAGCATATTTTGAAGCTCAACCATGGTGGTTGGGATCCTCTGGTGATGTTGTTCATCAAGGGTTTCACACTGGCATTTGTTAGTTGTTTGGTGGTCATCTGTATGGTGCGTAGGTGATGTCTTTCCCGTGTTGCTCCTATGGTTTGAAGAAATGGGAGTATCAGTCTCTTCATATTCAAACTTGAATTTTTTAATTGTTGTATCCCTGTTGTTAGATGATGGCTGTATATCCAAGGTTTTATTGGCGGGATGATTACCGTACGGATGTAGATTTCTTATGGTTGGCGTGGATGTTGAAGGCAGATTATTTGTTCGATGGAGAACAAGTCTCCAAACGCTTCTTTTCTTTTTTTGATATTGGCCATAAGTGACTATCTCAGTATTATCTAAAGATAGTTGGGCCGCCCTGGAGTTAGATTGGTGTGGGCCTCTCAGTTTCGTAGTATGTGGAGGGCTTCCGCTGGTCTAAGACTGGAGCCATTTCAGTTTGGCTTGTTTGGCTTTTTCTTTTTTAGATAATTCAGGGCATGGGATCCTATCTGCTTTCTGTTTTGTATCTTTCGGAGCTATGGGTGCTGCTGTTTTTGATAAGAGGGCGAGATTGGATTCGATGGCCTACTCTGTCTGTTGGGTACTTTGGGAGGTCTTATTAGGTATATCTGTGGGAGGCTCTCCTCCTGTCACTGGGTCTTTCATCTGCTTCTTTGGTGTCAGCACTTGGGGAGATCTGATAGCTGATGTTCTCCTCTGAATGACAACAGTCGGGGAAAGAGGAGGTTTGGCAGTGATGGGGTTCCGGGCACTGGTCGGAGGACCCTCAGGGTTGGTATCGCTGGGCAAGGGGGCGGTGGCTCCATTCAGCTCTTCATTATCCGGTTGAGATTTCTTATGTGTCGGCACCTCAAAGACATATCCCTCTGTGGGCTGGAGGGGAGAGATAGTGTCTTTCATTTCATGAGTCAGGTCTCAATGGTATTGGGGATGTCAGTAGGGGGCTATCAGGCTCATCCGTTGGGGACATCTGATGCATGATCTGTTGAGTGTTCTCTTTCGGATCTTCTTTTTTGTGGAAGGACTTGGAGAGGGCTTGCTCAATGGTGGGTTGAAGTGAGAGATCAAGAGTAGTTGGCAATTTATTTTGGTCACGCTTTCCTCATTGTCTGGTTCTAGGGCTAGATTTATTTGGAGGAATGATTTCTTGGCCGCTGGAGGACGAGTTAGTCCGTGATGCTATCTTGAGTTTACCTTCAAGAGCAGAGTTTCAATGGTGTATCACAAGTGGGTGCACTGTGAAGGTATAGGGGAAGAGCCAAGAAGTCAAGCCGTGCGGGATCAAAGGGGTGAAACCCCCCGCAGTCTCCCGGGCGAGGCTCTTTCCCAGGTTGACTGCACGTTTAGGGATCCGTGTATGTGTGCAGTTTTAGTAGGGTGCACCACAGGTGGGAGAGCACCCTAGATTATTCCAATGCGGGGGATAGTCTTGGCTTAGGTCGAAGTCTTTTGTTCGCTGGCTCGTCGCGGCACACGAGCACTGAGAGGATTGGAGGTAGGAGTCAAGGTCACGCATCGGACAGGATCAAAGTGGCAAACCCCGGAAGTCTCCTGAGCATGACACTAGACCACAGGGTGGATCTTGCACAGCATTCAAGCCTAGGTACTGCTGGAAGAGGGAGTAGGTAGTGCGCAGCAGTGTCACTCCCCTGGGGTTTCCGAGAGCGGGGTCGGTGTCGCGGCAGGAGATAAACCCGCTCCCCAGCCTGGTCGCCGCAGTAGGGCAGGACAGCAGCGGAGCGCAACAGGGTCTACCAAAAGCTGTCGGCAGTTCAAGCAAGCAAGGCAACAGCGTGTCGAGAGGGGAGCTGTGCCTCGGACAATTGTTGTAACAGTTAGCAGGAAGATTAACACGGAATAGGCTGATTAGGGAGTACCACCTACTGCAAGGTTCTGTTGTGTGATGCAGAGAAAGGGTCAGTTGTCGGTGGATCTGCAAGAGACTGAGGTTCGTTGCTCGCGTCAACAATTAAAGGCGGTCAATGGTTGGGGCCAGGCAGGTTGTCTCAATCGCAGTAGAGGTCAGGAGTGTGGCCGCAGAGCGCACAGAGCCCAAAGACCACAAGACTCAACGGCACGACTCCACGGCCTGGTCCGCGGCTGGTTAGTGCTTTTGAGGAGAAATGGTCAAAGAAAGGGGACTGGAGGTCCTCAGTGGAACGCTGTAGCAAACAATTCCAGGCAAGTACAGCAAACCACTCAACGGCACGACTCCGACTTTGATCTTCAAAGGCATGCATTACAGGGTTGGTGAAAAGCAGTTTTTGGATGGCTTATAACTTTGGAGCCACTCAGTGAAACATCATGACATATTGGAATTTCATTCTACACCTGATTCTAAATGGTTTTGGAAAATGTGGTGCTGTTTTGTTAAGAGGGAACAAAATATTGTAAAGGCTTATAAATGTGGTACCATTGGACGAATCTACACAAAAGTTTGCAAACAGATTTTAGATCTAGATATAAATGTTTTTGCATAGTTTGGTGGAATTTTCTCAAGAGGGGGCAAAATTAGAGGGGGGTCTCAAAATATTGTAAAGGCTTATAAATGTGTCCCCATTTGACAAATCTGCCGAAAGGTTTGCAAAAAGATTTTAGATCTAGATATACATGTTTTTGCAAAGTTTGGTGGGATTTTGTCAAGAGGGGGCTAAATTAGAGGGGTTTGAGGTATCAACATTTTTAGATGGCTTCTTACTTTGTTGCCGTTTGACAAATGTGGATAAAAGTGTTCAGGAAGATTAGAGACCAAACCTTGAATGTGTGTGCAAAGTGTTAATGGATTTTGTCAAGTGGGGACTAAGTTATATGACTATGTATGTACGTTGTTGTCAACACGGCATACTGGTTTGGCCTTCATTGCCAAATCCCACCTAGCTCTTAGAGCCATGCCCCACACAAGCCTCCCGTCTGCAGAGATCCTATCAGTTAAACTATCGCTGACACCTCCCTTACAATCCTCATGCATCTTGTCTACCGGCTCCCTGGCCCATCACCCTCCTTTGAGGACGACATCCTAGACCTCCTCTCCAATCATACCAAACTGGGATCCAAAACCATCCTCCTAGGAGACCTAAACCTCAGTCTCCATGATCCTAATGATCCTCATGCCCTATCAGTGGACAACGCAATATCCAATCTAGGCTTCATACACAGAATTACTACACCCACCCAACTCCAAAGGCAGAACGCTGGACTGGATCGCTGACCTCAACTATTCCATCTCCATCACCCAAAATGAACCGGTTGCATGGTCCGATCACCACCATATCTTGTTCCCCATCCCGGGACCTTCCCCAGCTAAAGCCACTCTAGAACCCCCATCGCTAGCCAGAAACTGTCGGAACATTACTATAGACAGCATCCAGCCCCCCATCAGGGACATCCTCAACGAGACTAAATTCAGTAACCTCGACCCAGTAAACCTGGTCGACCTAAACAACAGCACTCTGAAATCTGCTCTTGATATTGCTGCCCCTCTCAAACTCAGGACAAGCTAACCTCTGGCCCACCTCAACAAATGGTTTACCCCTGAACTAAAAAGTCTCAGAAACACAAAAAGAGCAGCAGAAGCTACCTGGCGCAAAACACCCTCCATATCTAACAAAACTGCTTTCACGTCAGCATCTGCTATCTACAGCCATCCTGTCAGCCAAAAGCCACACCTACGACTCCAGAATCCAAAATGCCAAATCCAGAACCAAGGAACTAGTCAGCATATTAAAAGAGCTCGAAACCCCAGCACCACCAACTCAGGACTGCAACCAAAACGCAGAATGGTGCACTAAAATACAGCAAGCCTTCCCAGATAAAATCACCCTACTCCAAAATAAAATCAAAGCCAAAAAAACAAGTCTCATCACGAGCCCCCAGGCCCCACCTGAACCCAGATAAAACTGCTCACCCCTGCTCCCCTTTCTCCTTCTCACATGTAACTCCCAAGGAAGTTAAAGACATCATAAACAGCCAAAAACCACCCCACTGCCATGAAGATATCTGCCCCGCCACCATCATCAAGGATGGAGCAAGAAACCTAGCCCCTTTTATCACTACTTTGATAAACTCCTCATTCTCCTCCAACCTCCTACCTAACCACCTCAAGGAAGCCTGTGTTCTGCCACTACTAAAAAAAAACAATCTCGACCCGAACATCCCCACTAACTACAGGCCCATCACCACTGTCCCTTTTCTCCTAAATATTCTGGATCATGTGGCTTACCTGCAAATCCAGAAACATTTAAATGAGAACAACCTCCTAGGACTTAGACAATCGCGCTTCAGACCCAGACATGGAACTGAGAAAGCTCTCTTAGATTGAAAGATCCAAATGGACGAGGCGAAGGACAAAGGTAAGCTAGCAATCCTCCTACTACTTACTACCTATCTGCGGACTTCGACCTCGTCGACCACCATATTCTCACCAAACACCTGTCCACAGCAGCAGCATTCTCTACCGACGCATCTGATTGGATTGAATCCTTCTTAGCAAACCGGACCACCAGAGTCTTCTCCCCCTCGGCCTCAGCAGCCCATACCCCGATATTGTGTGGTGTCCCTTGGGGTTCCTGTGTGTCACCCACATTATACAATATCTTCACAAAGCTACTTTTCGACCGCCTGGACAACCTGGGTGTCGTCTACACCAACTATGCGGACAACACTCAAGTCCTTATCCCCCTCACTGGCTGATACGACCATGACTCCAAACTGCTCGACAACATCTATCTTGAAATCCAAGCCTGGATGGCCAACAATGGCCTTTGTCTCAATGACGACAAGACAGAGTTAATGATCGTGGGTACTCAGGCACACCTGAACAAACTTGATTATATTGTTGTCAATGACGAAAGAGGAGTATCTATTATCAACGTCTCCAAAGAGATAAAAACTCTGAGGGTATACCTCGAATCAACCTTCTCACTTAAAAAACAGGTCAGTAGTGTTGCGTCCTCCACGGCCTACACTAATAAACAAATCTACAGTTGCAAATCTTTTTTATCCACAAGTAGTTGCTTAACGCTGGCCAGAGCACTTGCACTATCAAAAATTGATTACTGCAACACATTATTCCTCGGCTCCTCTGAACATAACCTAAACAAACTCCATGTGCTTCAGAATAACTCAATGAGAGCAGCACTTAGTCTCCCGAGATCATGCCACATCTTCACTCACAGACATAACGCCAACTGGCTACCCATCCGTGACAGAATCACCTTACGCAGCCTGGCCATCACGCACAAAGGCCTCACAAACTTAGCCCCAAAATCTGCCTAAATCAACCCACACACACTACCAGATCTTCTCATTCCCTAAACTTACTGGTTCCAAGATACAATTTAAAAACAGCAGGAGGAGGCAGTTTCCCAGTCCAAGCTGCCAAAACGCTGGACTGTATCCCCATCACCCTCAGACAGGAACACTCCTTCCTCACTTTTAAAGCTGGTATAAAAAAACTGGCTGAGCAACAAGCCTTCTCAGTAAGATGCATTCAGCCGTTCACCGTCTATGCTTCGATTCACTTGTCTGCTTAGACCACTATTGTACTTCCTCTCCTGTATCTCACATCCTGACCCATTTGTAACCAGGGTCCTTCTTGTTGTTCCGAACCTGTATGCCTGTCTGTGTCTGTAACCTTAAGTTTCTCAAGCGCCCAGTTACCTCAGGGTTCGGCCCGCGATACAAGTAATAAACAAATACAAATACGTACATTTTGACACTTTTGAAAAAATAAAACATGGCGGATTTGCAGCATACTCCTGTCAGGAGCATTGGCAAGGACCTGAAAGCTGTTGTCCATGTTTTTTTTTTTTTTACAAGTGTTCTTATGTAGGTACAAATAATAGTGATATACCTTTGGTGACTGAGGTATATCCTGTGGCCATGGGCAGTGGTCACATTGTTCGGGTCAGAGTATTAGGTCATGACCCGGACAATCTGGCTACTGGCCATGACCACGAGGGACAACCAATGAGGATAAAGTGGCCGTGTTCACCAGGGACCATGTCCAATTGGGATAGGTTTGAAAGGGAAAAATGATGTGCTTGTGGCAATATGGTCACAGGATTCTGTCTTTGCCTCCACCAAAGAAAGGGAAGAGGGGCTCTGTACAAAGCCCCACCTTCCCGTTCCATGGTGGCCATCTTGGAAAAAGATTGTTCTTCCTACAGTGGGACACAGTGTGCATCCAAGGTGTAGGAAGAAAAATCCTTTTTTTTTTCAGCACCCCGGGTTACCACTTTGGCATCCCGGGGTGCTAACGGCATTCATCCCACATTGCAGGGTCTGAAACTTGGGATAACCATCCGGAGCCCTCGTTAGCCACCCTCGCTTCGGCCAATAACTTGGGCTGGCGGGCCATTAATCCCTGTTCCAGTCTTTGGAACGGGGGATGAACGCCACATTATTCCCATTAGCATTACACAAAATGCTAATGGAAATGTTGGAAAATCTTATTGAGTCTATGGGCCTCGTTTACACGGAAGGCGGTAAGGGTTAACGGTCACCGGTAATGGTACCGGTGACCCTTAACCCTTACCGCCTTACTACGAGGTCCCTTTGCGGGACCCGACATTTAACGGCTGGTGGAGACCAGCCGTTAAAGTAGGGACCCGCAAAGGGACCAGGGTGCTAATTACGGTACCGCAATTTGCGGTACCGTAATTAGCACCTTCCCCATTCCCATTATGCCCTATGGGGCAAAAATGGGAATGGGGAAGGGCAATGGAGGAAGGGGGAATTACCGCCCCGCCAACCTTGGAATAGGGCGGTAATTCCTCTTACCTCCAAGGCGGTGCCAGTAATTTACCGGCATGGACCAAGGTGCTAATAGCACCTTGGTCCACCGCCTACCGTGTAATGAGGCCCTATGTACTTTACTGAGAAATGTAAAGTAGATGGAGTCTATAAGATTTTTTTTGTTTTATTATTTAACTGTGAAAGGGGGTTCCTAAAGGAACTTTTTTTTGTTGTTTTTTGATCCTTTATTTTTTTTTTTGCAGACGAGGTTAGAACGTAAGGCGGGGAGGGAAATGAGGGAAGAGGCACCAAGCACTAATATGGAGGGGCAGGTGGACAGACAAAGATGTTGAGCTTGTATTACTTCCAAGGTATGGGGCAGTGTTTCTCATGCTCCTTGATTACAGCTTCAAAAGCACTTCGCAATTGCTCACCCCTGGAGAGTGGTGTGTTGCAGTATATACAGAAGACTGTTGTCTTTTATTGCTTGCAAGGTAGCTGGTGGGACTATGTGTCCCACAGAAGTAGGCTGTGTTGTTACAGTACTTGTTGAGGAAGATGAGCTGGAGGAAGACAGCCTACTACTTGCTAAGAAAGGAACAGCCATTCTGAGAGCTTTGCAGTGGTTGGATTGGATGTGGTGGCGCATGGAGGTGGTCCCGTAGGAGTACTGTCCAGGTAGCCTGCGACTGAGTAGAACATTGCACGCAGTGCACTTCACTTTGGTAGCTTTAGCTTGTGGTACATTCCAACAGTGGTAAAGAACTGCCACACCCATGATTCTATATTGGTGCTAAAGGTAGTCACTTCATCTACCTCATCTTATTGATCCTCTTCATTGTCTTTGGAAATACTGTGCTTTTTTGTGTAGGTCCTCCAGCACGTGGCAGTGTTGGTAGTGGCTCCTGGTGGGGAGGAATGGCAATAGTGAAAGGGGTCCCTAGGGGTCCCTAGTCTCTATGGAAACAAGGCGAGTCACCACACATATACGCCAGACACGAGGTTGTATTCCCAAAGCTAGGGTTTATTGCAAAGCAAAAGTCTCAGTTGGCCAACTCGGTCTCACGCCCGCGACGTGTATCTCTAGACCTCGAGGGACGCAAGAGAGTGAATTACGTACATCAGTTACATATATACAAAATGCATATCAAACAATCAGCTGAGACATGTTTAACACCCCCCTTTTATTGGGTTTCTTTGAACTTGGTGTGATGATGCACATCTCCGACCACTATGACACCTTCAAACATCTATTCTAGTAACAATTTGCGAGTGGGAAGGCATCTTCCAGTTGTTGATTAGAACACAGCGTTTCTGTTCTTGGAAGCGAGCTACATACTGGGGGGCAAGAGTTGCATTCCAAACCTTGCTATCTATTAGGTGCTATTTGTGTCCTGGGAGCCGACACGCTCTAGCGGGCTCATCAAAGGAAGGCCGTAAGAAAGGGATAATTCAAGCCTTTTGCTGTATTATTCTAACATATTCTACCACATAACGAGACTGGCTGGCAGCTGCGAAATGATTAAATGCCCTGCAGCTCTGCTTCAAGGCTACATTCGGGAGGGAGCCGGGCATTCTTCCTGGCGCTGCCTACGTTTGGGTTTCAACAAACTCTTGTTATCCTCACGGCACTGCGGCCTTGTCCTTTTTACGTACAGACAAAAATGTTTTACAGTCGAGCAGTGTAAGCGGAAAATATACTGCAAGCAATAGGAACAGAAAGCAATGAGCAATGGTTAGAAAACAAAATGGCGATTCTTGTTACATCAAAATGGCCGTTCATTGGCAAACTCGAAAACCTATATTCTGTCATATCGTGCATGAGAGGGTTGGCCCACGGCCACCAAAATACGTTTGCGGTCACAATGTAGAGGTATCCGTTTTGCTAGACTGACAATAGCTGATGCCATTTTTAAGATAAATAGCAGTTTTGCTAATATTCTTCCAAGTATGTGCTCTGTACTAGATTGTTAATGGATAATGAGTACGAATAGGTGTAAGAGCTGGGCAAGGAGAACATGTTGAGCTTGAAAATTCCTACATAAGTAGAAAATGCAGTTCGGAACAGTCCGCGAAGCACGGACCCAAACACGAAAGGCGGATGCGTTCGCGAACGTGTCATCATTCCGCACGCATGTTCGCGCTCACTTCACACTGTCTGGAAAGTCTGCGATGAGGTCAGCCGTTTGCAAATGTCAACGGAAACAAAATAGTGGAAAAAGTTGCAAAAAGTGTATAGAAGTGTTAGAAATTAAGCTAGAAGTTGGGAAATTACAGCATTTTAAAGTGAAACTTTTAAATTGGGCAAACAAACGTTGCTATTTTGGGGTAAGTATGATATTTGTAAGTTGTAGGAAATTAGCATGCACTGGTAAAAACCAATGAAATTCACTGAAAACACTTTGTTAATGGGATGTTATGTTTAAGTTGCACTAATAAAAACCTATGAAATTCACTGAAAAAAATGTGTTAAAGGGACGTTATGGTTACAAGTAAAACCGAAAAACCTCAGAAATTCACCAGTTATTGTATGCTAAGAAACCATAACTCGCCCCACCACTGTGCACTGCTAAGATTAACACCCAGGACATCAAAGATGAAATCACAAATGTCATTGATGACATCACATATGAAATTAATTTTGATGAAAAGTCCATCCAAGGGGTTGTGTGGGTATAATGTTGGTAACAAGATGTCATGGGTGATCAGGAGACCTATTATGAACTACTTCATCTATTAAAGTATGTACTCATCTAAACAAAACATTATATTGGAGTGTTGTTGTTAATACAGGAACCTAATCACACAAACAGCCAATGGCTGCAGCATGCACCATAGAAGTACAATATTTATAATCTTGTAATTTTGGATAGTAAAATCATGAATGCTACCTTATCACAGTTTTGAGTAATGATAAACACAATGCCCAAGGGCTGTATGAGCGCTATACAAATGTAAAAATAAAAAACAATTCAAGACTTACTACACACGTGTGCTAGTACAAACAATACATATGAAGATCCACAATGCATACAAATCAGAGGCACATACAGGGAAACTAAAGTAAGGAAGAGAGAAACAGCATCACCAGGAAATGTTCATAACATTAAAGTTTATCTTCATGTATACAAATAAATTGTGTGTTTGAGGCCTGCTTATTGCCCCATGTATGCGCACCATGAGCTGAGACCAAACCCTAAGAAAATTACTTTAAGAACATATGACAAGGTTAACGTCTAGATAAATAGCACCTCTTGAATGTTGAGAGAGAGAGAGAGAGAGAGAGAGAGAGAGAGAGAGAGAGAGAGAGAGAGAGAGAGAGAGAGAGAAAGCACTTGATCAGCATATTCTATGCGGTGTTCAGCTACTAGTGTTTTAACATTATTTTTACATATGTTTTACATATGTTTTGGAGTGTATACTGGCTCATTAATAGTGGATTGTTGCATACATTATATGTCTGTTTGTATTGAAGTTCTGTATACACAAAATACTTAAATTATAAGTGAGAAAACTGAGGCAGGGATAATCTGTGTCCTATTGTGCTGGGTAGATAAGTATTGTGTGTCAGCTGTGTGTAGTAGTATGTGGTTAAGCCTGATAGCACTACGTATACTAGTCAAAAGTGAAAAAACCACTCGCACTCCGTGCTTGGCCATTAAAGTTTACAATAAAAAGTATTAAGCATTAAAGTTTACAATAATTGTCCAGATATAAAGTATCCCAAAGTCTTCAACTTATTGGCAAATGGGCATCTCTCAGCGTTACCCAAATGTTTTTTTTCTTCATAGTTTATCAATAAGTAGATTGGACTTTATAGGAGAACCGGGAGAAGGAAATCACATACGTCACCCCGGGCCCTACAACATCAGGACTACTGCCCTTTTCCAACAAAATATTTTACTGGATTTTCCCAAATGCATTAGTGAAAACTACAATTCCGATTATTCCTCCCCTCTGTTATTTTTTAAAGCCACTGAGACGAGGAGGAGAGAGATTGGGAGGATGAAGATTACCAACAGGGAACCACAGAGACAGACAACAGAATCTCCCCCTTACTACATTAGACTGTCCCATTAATGAGGTCAGGCTAAGTCGGGCCTGCCTCTTTAATTAATTGCACCTGACTTCATTTGACAGTCCCAGGCAACATAAAAGGAGGAGCACACTTCAAGCGAGTTGGGGATGCTGGAAGGTGCCAGGAAGCAGGAGAAGGACCTAGCGAGATGCAGAGTCCCTGGGAGATCTGCTATTTAAGAGGATACTGCAGTGTGGAGGAGGGAACTGTACCTCCAGAAGGCAAGACCAAGGGCAGCTGGGGTAGCTTGGCGGTACCCACAGCAAAACTACTCCCCTGGGTCAGGCAGGCGTACCCAGGTATATGTGGGGCAGGCAGAGAGACCCTGACCTCCAATTAACATCCCCTTTTGGCTACTACAGTCTCAAGGCCAGAAAATGCCATTACGGGGAGCTGTGAAATTGGAGTGAAATGAGCCCAGTGTATTCTGGGACTAGAAGTCCCAACACTTTTTTTCTATGAATTGTGAACTTTGAAAGGAGGCTTGAACCTGACTGAGGGGAAACCTTCGAAGTGAACTGTGCTGTGTCAGAGAAGGCTCGAGCCCGGGTGAGGGACGCCTTCATTTGCAACCCTTGAGAGCTGGAAAGGAGGTGAACCCCGCCGGACTGAAAACCTTGGCCAACAAAGCAGTGTCCAGAAAAGGAAGCAAAGCCAGTGAGTCGGTGAGACGGATGGCAAATCAGCTTATGTTTGAACCAAGGTTGCAAGCACCAACATTGTATGAAGAATTCCACAAAGGGCAGTGTTTGAAGCGCATGTAATGAGAGGTGCGAACAAGTAGAAACTTAAGGAGTGAATGTACTTTGAAAATGCCAAATAAGATGCTGTGTACAGAGTGGCCCAGCGCCACGTGGGTGCTCATTCTAAGGTCTCTGTTTGGTATACAACTGAATGGCACTATATTGTAAAAGGAACTTTATATATCGAAGTGGTCCTGCGACGGGTCAAGCTAAACCCTGTGCACATTCGAAAGTCTTCGATAAGTGTAAAGTGAACTGCAATTGTCCTGAGCCCGGCTGAGGGGGATCGGGGGTGATACGTGAGTCACCCGAGAAAGAATAGTTTCTGAACATTAAGTAAAAGGATCTGAGCCCGGCTGAGGGGGATCCGGGATGAACCATGAGTCATGCGAGATAAGATATTCTATATACATCGGAGAAGAGGATCTGAGCCTGGAAGAAGTGGATCCAAAATAAAGATTGTGGTAGAAAAGGGATCTGAGCCCGGCTGAATACTTGAAAGGGAACTTTTTTGTTTGTTTGATACATCAGGCCCTCTGGATCAAGGGACTTTTGATAATTTAAATGACTTGGGCATAGAAGGCCCTGATGCGTGCAATAGAAATGTGACCTTGTGCGGAAGAAGCCCAGGAGTGTGTTATGCTCGAGTGAACCACCTTGTCCCATGCTGAAAACATGGAGAAGGGAGGCCAACAGCCTGAACATCCTGACTTATCATTTTGTGAATACTTCTTTTTTTCATGAACATTACCCCACACTATTTGTAACTTAGCGGTAAGGATTGGCAATAGGTTTTTTAGTATAGGCCCTTTTAGTTTGACGAGACTCCACTAGGACTGCATTATTATTATTTTGATGGTCGTAGATTGCTCCCATCTTAGATTTAGGTTTAGATAGGTGTTTATCACACCCTTGGTCTGTGGTAACTTGTGTCTTTCTTACTTTAATACCATGCCTTCCTTACAGCTGCAAGCATGGGCTCCGGACTAAAGCTATTGTGAAGGCATTGTGAAGCAAGAGACAGACAACAGATTCAGAATTCCAAGTAAACACTTTTATTAACTTAAATGTCAGGATGGAAAAGGCCTAACTTACCCTATGCTAAAGTGGGATTTCCTTACCTAAATAAAACTAAGGGAAGTCTGATTCAAAGGGTCCGTGTTAGGGAGAATTCTCTCTTTAGGCTGAATTTCCTAACCTAGTGAGTCCCCCAGCAACTTTGCTGGATTTCTGGAGTTTGTTTTTTTCCTCCTGCCAAGATCGAGACTCTTTTTCTCCCACTCTTGGACATGATTAATGGTATTCCTTTGATTGGTAATGTGTTTTATGGCTATGGGGTCCTTTACTCCATAGGGTCTCATGTGTTTTTCCTGTGTGTGTTACACAGCACCCTCTGTGCAGTAACACCGGGGTGTCATAGTGCCACCCCACCATAGACTCCATACCCTGGGACTGACTACTGTCTCCTAGGGCATGTAAAGTCACCAGTGGCTTTACTAGTTCCAAATTATTAACAGTAACCAGTACAAACCATCATATTGTGGACGTACTGATTGGGGCAATTCGGTTGCCCCGGGGTCTGTTAGTCGAGGGGGCACGTCTCAGTCCCCCCTGATCGAGTTTTGGCTGGTGGCAGTGGAAACTACTTTTTATATATTCGACCGCAAATATTTTCCTATGGGATTTTCCCATTGTTCGAGGCTACCAACTTTAATTATGTAATTCTCATAGCCTCGAACATACCGCCGGTTTATTTAATTAATATTAATCTCCGGTTGGTATTTTTTGCCAAGACTCGATTCTAAAATGGCGTTTGTGTTCTCTTTTGTGACTTCAACCCAAGTCGAGCCCTTTGTCCAACTTTTTGGCGGGCTTCTCCACAGAAGCCTCCAAAAGTGGTGCCACTCTGTCTGTGTACCACAGGGGGTGTGAGAGGGGGTTTAGGCACCCTGGACCGAGTTACCTTGGTAACTCAGGTCGCACTCTTGTGTGATTGGCCCAGCATGTTTGAGTGACAGCTAGGCTGAGTGAATGGGAGTCTTCTGCATAAAAGCAGGGCTTTGGGGACTGGAACTTCAGAAGTCGCCACAGGACCTAAGAATCCGACGAGGGAGAAGCTGAGCCGACCTACCACGACGACACCACTGGTGGAGCCGCGCAGAACCGACTCACCACTTCCCGCCGACAGAGAAGATCTCCCGACTGGAGAGGCTTCTTCCCCTGACTGGTGGGCACAACCAGTTTACCTTTCTTTCTTCGCACCCCAGCCCGGTTTGTGGTCCAACTGCCCATGCCAAGCACCCCGGCAGCCGGATAGCCACTCACCACTGAACCGCGAATCACCGGACCGCTCCTTGTACCTGAGAAACTATTCAGCTGGTTTCTTCCCTGGCAGTGCAACGGACTCCTGTCTTCCTCCACGACGAGATCCACTCTTCCCCCGGACGAAGCAACGACTTGCACCCGCTGCCAGGAACAACTGCCCCCGCTGGAGTGTTCTCACCACTTTAAGGTACTGTGTCTGCCTGGCCTCCCTTTCTAAAGATTGCAGCACGGTAATAAAAACTCCTTAACCTTCTGGACTGGGCTGGCCACCCTCTAACTGGTCCCTTTCCTTGGTCCAAATCCTTTTTGAACCGTTACAAGACTTTTGTGCACTGCAACCCTGTGACCTTGGGACACATTTTGTTTTGATCCTCTTAAAGCGGATCCAGCCTATTGACTCTGAATTCACGGTGTTACTTTGCCTTTCTCTCTTGTGTGTTCGTGAAAAAGGGTTGGGCTCTGTTTCAATTTATTCTCTGCTTTTCTCTCCCTTTTTAAAACGAATGATTAGAGTGCCATCTATGTTAAGCGCTCACCGCTGTCTGAAAATAAGTGGGGCTTTACTTAATATTCTTTCAAGGGAGTATATATCTTTTAGTGACCGTTTTTTGAATTGCTTACTATTATTGCCTGTGTGTTTCTCTAAATAATTATATCTCTTTTACACCAAGCCCTGGTCAGTGTTTACTTGTTCTACTGTGTTCTCTTGACCTATTGTGAATGCTCTGTATACTGCCTAACTCTTCTTGAGGGAAGTCTGACTGCTCAGCCACAGCTACCAAGTGAATCTGTGTGGTACAGACTGCTACCAAGTGGGTTTACTGCCAAACACCTGTAGTCCTAAATCTTTTGCAGTGGTTCCAGAGGGAACTGCACAGGTTTCTGCCTAACAGTCCAACTAAGAAATCTGTGTCCAAACCCTATACTTGCCCTTACAACTAAACTATTCAATGTGTAGGGATAACGGCGACCAAAAGAACCAGTGTCAAACATAAGGTCCTGAGCTTCTTCCGCTCCCTTCCCCAAGTATAAAGCAGTTCCAAACGAAAAGTCTTAAAATTACATTTCTTGAGTTTAAGATGATGCAGTTTAACCAGTACTCGGGGTACCCTTCCCCAAGTACCAAATAACATAGTTCTTAGCACAAATGAACTTTAGAGTCTGGTCCCAAGTCAATAAATAGTTCAAGTCTCAGGGTTCCCTTCCCCAAGACATAATCTCAACCCAAAATAAATATCCCTTGTCTTTTTAAAGTTCTTTGAAAGTTCTTTGTCCCTCTTGTGCCTTCGTTATATGATTGGGTTTTTCTTATAGAAATGGTAGCTGGGTAGGAATAACTTCAAAGTCTTAATTCTGCTTTAAATGTAATATCTAGTTTTCACATGATTCCACTTTAAATGCAGCATACATTTGGTTTAATTTGGTTTTAAAGTTTCATTTTAGAATTTAGCATCTGATGGTTTTTCTTGAATAGAAAGTTCTGTTTCACCTTTGAACTTAATATGTAGCAGTTAATACAATTTTCATTTAGTTCGGCATTCAATAGATATTGGTTGCGGTATCCAGTCTTTGCATCGACAACCAAAGCATTGACAGCCAAACCATCTAAGAAAAGCTTCTAATGCATTTTTTTTTAGATGGTAAAGGGTTTAGTTTAATAAAAATGGGGTTTAAAGGTTAGAAAAAAGGGGGTTGGAGGGGGACCCCTGCATTAAAAAAAAGAAGAAAATGCATTAGATGCTTTTTTTTGATAGTATGGCATTAGATGCTTTGGCTGTCGATGGAATGACTATAAACCATTGGTTGCATTTGTTAAGGTTTTCGTTTAGTTAGGTATTCAACCGGCACGTGTTGCGCTTAGAGCCCACTTTCCATTAAACCCAATGGGGATTATCAGGGGTGGACTAGGAACCAAAAGACGCCCTGTAAATAATTAATGGGAACCTAAAGAGGCCCTGGAAATAATTTTCAAAGTGTCTTCATATTACACATTTTCCGCAAGGCCAACCCTTTTCCTATTTGAAAAAGTAGAAATACCATACAAAAGAGGCCCAGGGTGTAGAGGCCTAACGGGAAATCTCCAGAGTTACCTATAGGCCAGACCACCCCTGGGTATTATTCCTTTAATTTAAGTCCAACGAAAAGTTATGCATTCAGAGACTTTCAAGAACATGTTTCTCCCCACACGCGACCACTCTGATACAAAATATTCATAGTATTTCACTGTCTGATAATGGATTCGATCAGAGACCTTCGAGAACATGTTTCATCAAATATGCTACCACTCCGATACATTGTATTCCTTCTAACAAACACACGCTTGTGCACCGGGTGGATAGAAACTCATTGGTTGCATATAATTGTTTCACAGCAGCATGAATCGTACTGCTGCCTGCTCCTCACTTAAGGTGTCCCATTCCGGCCCCTCAGGCATCCCTGTGTCGCCGACCCAACACAGGGAAAACAGCATCTTGAAAGCATATAGAAAGGACAGCCTCGTCACACGGCTCCTTTCTTAAAGCTCGCTTGGCTCCACGGATTCTCAGCTCCCACGCCAAACTTGCACCTGTCTTCCTGATGCTGCGGTCGTTCCTTCTCGCTCAGGTTTCCCTGCTCTCTCATACTGCTGGACTGGTCTCCTTTTATACACCTGCAGCCCCTTGACAGACTGCAGGTGTGGATGTCCAATCAGCCCTGCCTGACCACAATTAACGGGACATGCCTAACCTTCACATCTCCTGGCAGGCAGTACTGTCAAGTGTGAAATGGGGAGAAATCAGGGGAACTGGCTTATAACAACCCATGAAGATACGGGGAGGGTCGGGTCGGTCACTACTAGGAAAAGGGGGATACCATGTCTTGCCCAAGGTCTGCCCATCCAGTCCCCAATGACCCTCCAACCAGGTGATCCTCCCTCGCTTCTCCACCTCTGGAGTCAGGATCCAAGAGCAATGGCCTTTCCCTGGATACCTGCATTGGGGATCTAAGGGTTTTAGAAGTGAGAATATCCTCTGCTTCTCACGCTATCCAAAATCACTCTGATGGCCTGGAGGCATTTTTGTGTCCAACAGCGGCCCCATGAACTGGAAATACTGTGAAGATTAGATTTTACCTCTTGAACATGATCTCCAGAGCCTGAAGCAGCCCCACAGTCTGTTAAAGCACAGTATGCACCCCCTTCACACCTGCCAGCCACAGATGGGATGACATGACAGGCATAACCTTGATTAAAACTCTTTGGCAAATGTTAGGTCAAAGTGTGATCCTGAATTTCCACTGCTGTCCTGCTCTTAAAAAAGTAACTTCCTATGAGCTGGTAAGACAGTTAAGTAAAGATAAGGACACCATCTGATTGCCTTAGCTTAGTGCGGCCAAAACCCTGGGACAACACCAATGTGAACGTACCCATCATTTTTGCATGCCCATCTGGAAAACAGCCTGACAACCCCACTTTTCATGGCACCTAAAACTAACAGTTCACCTGTTGGGTACTTCCACTTTTTTTTTTTTTAAAACATGTTTTATTATTATTTATAACAACACACCAAACATTACACAAATTGGGACTTCCATATCCATGACTAACAAAGTAACATTACAAGCTATATTCTTCAGTCCCACTCCCCCCAACCTCCCCAACTTGAGCCTTAAAGTCTGTATCATCAGCCTGTACGTCCTCAGGCAGGTCGATTGTCCTCCTCTCATCCGTATCGTTCCTCACTGTGATCGGGCTGGGGGGAGGCCTCCATGGTGGCTACCAATTGCCTCCATTCGATTAGGGGTCCTACCTCCTCCTCACCTCCCCTGCTAACCGCTTCGAACCAAACAGCCGTTTCAGCCTCAGCCCATCTCAAGAGGTCAGCCCACCACAACTCCATCCTGGGCCTGTGAACTGCCTTCCAGCACATTGCAATCCTCTTCTTGGCCAGGATGTATGCCAGATCCTTCATCTTTCTAATGTGCCTCAGATGACGTGGCCTAGGGAAACCTCTTAGCATGCATGCCCAGGCAGACTCCACCTCTAGCTTGACGCCTTTTTCTGCCAGACGTATTTTTAGTTCAGCCCAAAATCAACCCACCTCCGGACAAGCCCAGAACATGTGTAGCATCCCAGCTTCCTCCTCCCCGCACCTGGGGCATTTCTGGATCGTCTGGCTCCCAAACCTAGCAATTTTACTGGGGGTCAGAAATGCCCTATGTGTGACATATAATTGTATCTGTTGGAGCCTCGCGTTTCGGGACACTTTCTTATGATACCTCTGGGCTCTATCCCATAACCCATCCGTCATCGACTCTCCCACCTCCTCCTCCCAGACCTGTCTCAATAGGGACAATTCCTTCCCCACCTTGGACCCCAGTAGCTCGTATATGTGGGATATCTCGTGCCCACCCGAGACATCATATAGTATCTCCATAGTGGCATCCGGTTGTTCCGTGAGCACCCCCGCAGGCCATTTTTCTCGCACCCGCTTAACTATTCTGGAGTGGGTTATATGTTGCCCCTTATGCACTCGCTATCCTCTATCAGTTTCTGGAATTCTAGCGCTTCTCCATCCTGCCATATGTCTCCCAGAGTGGCCAGGCCCACGGGTTCCCAGTATCTACGGACCCCTTGTTTCAATTGGGGGTCTTCTCTACATAGCGCCGCCAACGGCACCTGCATGGAAAACGGAGCCAGGTATCCTGCCAACCGCCATGCTCTATGCCACATCTCCCAGCCAAGCACAAACATTGGCAGTCCAGGGTGCCAATTCCCCCACCCACACATCCTGTGAATCCCAGACAGAGTTGCACCAGTTGGAGGCTTCTGTGGAGCAGCCCGCCAAAAAGTGGAACAAAGGGCCCGACCTTGGTTGGAGTTACAGAGACGGACACGTACGCCATTTTGCGAAAGAGTTCTGGCAAAAAGACCCAACCGGCGATTTTATATTAATTAAATAAACCGGCGGTATCTTTACAATGCACCAAAAAAAGTGGTGCGTTTAAAATGAATGGGAAAATCCCATAGGAAATATTCTGGTGGAATATTTTGCGTGGTAACCACTGCCACCAGCCAGAAACTTGACAAGGGGGGACTGGACAGTGCCCCCGTGGAAACAGACCCAGGGGTAATCTAATCAACCCCTACCAGTACTTCCACAATATGATGGTTTGTACTGGTTCTGTTCACAATTTTGGACTATTAAAGCCAATGGTGACTTTACATGCCCTGGGAGACAGTAGTCAGTCCCAGGGTATGGAGTCTATGTTTGGGGGTCACTATGACACCCCTGTGTTCCTGCACTGAGGGTGCTGTGTAACACATCTACCAAAACAGATGATACCCTATGGAGTAAAATACCCCATAGCCCATAAACATATACCAAGTCAAAGACATACCTCAAATCATGCCTAAGAGTGGGAAGAAAAGAGTTTCACTCTTAGCAGGAGAAAAAAACAAACCCCAAAAATCCAGCAAAGCTGCTGGGGGACTCACTAGGTTGGAGAAATTAGCCTTATAAGAGAGCACCTACGCCTAGGCAGCCACACCACCTCTCTAAGAAAATAGGGAGCCGGTTCCTTACACAACAACTTAGTTTCTGCTGTTTCTTCCTCAGACAGCCATCTGGCCACGTATTGCAATTGTCACGCTAGGTACTATTACTCAAGGTTCGGCAGGTGTATTCCCCCCATCTCCAGCACCCTACTGTTAGGCAGAATCCTGTGCAGTTTCCTTGGGGAACACTGCAAAAAAGATTAAGACTACAGGAGTAAGCAGTAAACCCAATTGGTAGCTGTCTGCACCACCCAGATTTACCTGGTAGCTGTGGCTCAGCAGTCAGACTTCTCTCAAGATAAGTAGGGCAGTATACAGAGCATACACAATAGGGCCAAACACACAGTGGAGCAAACAAACACTGACCAGAGCTTGGTATCAAAAGTATATAATTATTTATTTAAAACACACTTAAGGAAATACACTAAGCACTCTAAATCAAAGCAAGTTCAAACACAGTCAGATAAAGTATACACACCTCCCTTAATAATTATTAGACAAGTCTAGGTTAAAACACCACTAGTTGTAAAAACAGATGCGAGCGCTTAACTTAGATGGCACTCCAATAATTAAGTTAGATGGAGAGAAAAAGACAGGTCATGAAAATAAAACAGTTCCCAACACTTTTCTAATACCAGAGCAAGTTAGTGAAGGCAGAGTCTACCGTAGAGCCAAAGTTCATAGGCCAGGCCACTTTAAATGGAGCAAGGCAAAAAGGGGCCAAGATCACACAGTTTAAAAATGCACTCAAGTCTTTGCAAAAATGTTCAAAATAGGTTGGTTTGATGTGAAAGATAAAGTTAGAAGATCTGGGGGCCAAGCCAGTTGGTAAGCCAAGGATTTAAGGGTCACCTTTAGCGATCCAAAGAAAGGGAGGCCAGTCGGAACACAGTACCTTTAAAAGTGAGGAAGCTCCAGTGGTGGTGGTTGTTCCTGGCAGCGGGTCAGTTCGTGGTTTCGACCAGGGGAAGAGAAGATCTTGTTGAGGAGGAAACTTGGAGTCTTTGCACTGCCCAGGGATGAAACCAGCTGCGGAGTTCGTTCGGTTAAAAGGTGCGCTCCTTTTATTTGCGGTCCCAGTGGACTGAATCTTGGCCATCCGGCCGCCGGGGTGCTTGGCACTGGCGATTCGACCAAGGGGCGTCCTGGAAGGCAAATGTCGAACTGGTTGTCCCCAACAGCTCATAGGGAGAAGACTCTTGCAGCTGAAGATCTTCTCTTGTTGTCGGGAAAGTGGTGAGGTCGTTGCAGCAGGGCTCCACCGGTGGTGTCGTCGTTGCAGATGGCTCAGCTTCTCCCCTCTTCGATTTCTTAGGTCCTGTGGCGACTTCTGAAGTTCCAGTCCCAAAAACCCTGCTTTTATGCAGAAAAACCCCCATTCAACAGTCTAGCTGTCACTCATACATGCTAAGTGGTGAGCCGGGCGGCTCACCACTGGGCCAATCAAGACAGAGTGCGACTTGGGTTGCCAAGGCAACGCAGTCCAGGGTGCCAATTCCCCCACCCACACATTCTGTGAATCCCAGAGTGGCACCAGTTGAGGCTTCTGTGGAGAAGCCCGCCAAAAAGCGGAACAAAGGGCCCGACCTTGGTTGGAGTTATACAGATGGACACGTACGCCATTTTTTGAAAGAGTTCTGGCAAAAAGACCCAACCGGCGATTTTATATTAATTAAATAAACCGGCGGTATCTTTACAATGCACCCAAAAAAGTGTTGCGTTTAAAAAGAATGGGAAAATCCCATAGGAAAAATTCTGGTGGAATATTTTGCGTGGTAACCACTGCCACCAGCCAGAAACTTGACAAGGGGGGACTGGACAGTGCCCCCTTGGAAACAGACCCAGGGGTAATCTAATCAACCCCTTCCAGTACTTCCACAATATGATGGTTTGTACTGGTTCTGTTCACAATTTTGGACTATTAAAGCCAATGGTGACTTTACAGCCCTGGGAGACAGTAGTCAGTCCCAGGGTATGGAGTCTATGTTTGGGGGTCACTATGACACCCCTGTGTTACTGCACTGAGGGTGCTGTGTAACACATCTTCCAAAACAGATGATACCCTATGGAGTAAAAGACCCCATAGCCCATAAACACATACCAAGTCAAAGACATACCTCAAATCATGCCTAAGAGTGGGAAGAAAAGAGTCTCACTCTTAGCAGGAGAAAAAAACAAACCCCAAAAATCCAGCAAAGCTGCTGGGGGACTCACTAGCTTTGAGAAATTAGCCTTATAAGAGAATTCTCCCTAACACCTACGCCTAGGCAGCCACACCACCTCTCTAAGAAAATAGGGAGCCGGTTCAATACACAACAACCTAGTTTACACTGTTTCTTCCTCAGACAGCCATCTGGCCACGTATTGCAATTGTTACGCTAGATAATATTACTCAAGGTTCGGCAGGTTTATTCCCCCCTGTCACACAAATTCTGCAGTTTCCAAAGAGCCACCCTGTTCCTGGAGTTATGCAAATGAAGCCCTGCACAAGCTGTGGAGACTGGCGAAGAAACTCCTGGGGATCACATGCGGGATGTTTACGTAAAAGTGTTACAGTCTGGGCAGGACTACCATCTTGATTAGAGCTGCTTTCCCCATCATGGCCTGGGGCAGTCTGGACCAAAAACCCATGCTATTCTTGATACTTTCCACTGCCTTCACCGTTTTGTGTTTATGTTCTTCTCCTGTCGTATGGATATGTCAATTCCAAGATATCTGAACGACCTAGTTTGCCAGGGTATTGGCAATACCGGCAATCCCCCTGGCGGGACAAATCTATATCTCCATAAGGGAAACATGCTAGATTTCTTGGGGTTTATCGCTATGCCGGAGAGGGCGGCATATCGTTCCATCACCTCTAGGATGTATTGCGTATTCTCTCCTGGGAAACGCAGGTACAAAAGTATATCGTCAGCGTATAATGAAGTGATATGTGGACCACCTGTGGTATGTATCGCAATTTCTCCATATTGTTGTCGAATACAGACAGCCAGCGCCTCCAAAGCTAATATGTACAATATGGGTGACCAGAGGCAGCCCTGTCTGGTGCCCCTGCTAAATTGCCATTTGTTTGAGATCGTGGCACCCGTTTTGACCCTGGCAAATGGGGAACTATATACCATTTTAACCCACCTAAGATACCCTCGGCCCATTCCAAAGGCTTCTAGAGTCGCCAACAGCCATGGCCATCTTACTGAGTCGAAGGCCTTGACCGCATCAAGCGAGGCGATCGCCAGCTCACCCGGGTCTTCCTCTGTCTGATCAATAATATGATGCAGTCTCCTATGGTTATCAGTTATATTTCTACCAGGGATGTAGCCACTATTCTCGCCCACTTATTACAATCCACTCGTACCTCCGGGTCGGGGGCTTTCTATATGGCATCTTTGGACCTCTCAGCCACGTTTGACAGTGTCATCAGGCAGCGGCTGTGGAATAAGCTTCTAAATTATGGGGTTCCCGGTCACATTGTAGGGCTTTTAGCACTTCTACACTTCAACACATCCTACATGGTGCAGATTAAACAAGATGGTACGACCACCGATGCTATTAACACAGAGATAGGTGTCAAACAGGGATGCCAGCTGGTGGCTATCTTGTTTAATCTCTACATATGTGATTGAGAGGGCACTAACGACTTGCCAAGTTGGCGGCTCTTCTTTGAGCTCCCGGGCGAGCTCCCATTAATCCTGTAAAATTTGGCGTTTCGAAGACGCGACGAGGAGGGAGACCATCGGTGAGAGCCGCTCACCGCTCTGCCGATCCTTGTGGCACCAGTGATTCGCGGCGGTGTCCGGCTGTTGGCGTGTGGAGAGGGGCCTGGGGCCGGGTCGCCCGGCCTGCCCGCCACGTCCCTGCACTGTGCGGTCTTTTCGGCGGCTCCCGCCCCTTGGCGCAGTGAGAGTCCTGGTGGGGCAAGATCCTGGTGGGAGTGGCCACGGACTTGTGCTGCTTTGGAGCGGTGACCCCGGGCTCTCGGCGAGGAGGAGCGGTGTTGGTCTTGGGCTGCCCCTGGGTTGCGGCGTCCTCTGAGCGGCATGCGCCCGCGGGGAGTGTGGACCAGCTCCCCGGCGGGACAAAGTCTCCTGTAGTCGAGGTCAGTTGCTACGCTCATCCGTGGGCCACTGGGGGCCGCGCGGGTGTGTGGTTCCCACAGCCGTCGCCCTCAGCGTCAATCGAATGGCAGCTGGGGCCACATACATACACCTATCGCCGGGGCGGAGCTGTGCGCCGACGGGCGGCCACCGCGGCTGGGCCACGGAGCGCGCCACGCTCGTGGAGCTAGTGGTGCATGGCCCGCTGCCCCTGCTCTGTGGGCCCTGCCCGTGGCCAATGGCTCTGGAATGAGGGGGCAGCGTGTCACTGGCGGGGTAGAAGACCTGAGAGTGGCAACTGTCTGTGGACCCTGCAGGCCCGTGTTCCCTTCCTTCATCTGGGGCAATTTGGACTGTGGCTGCAGTGGGGGGGTGGAGGGCAGAGGCGATCGAGACCCACTGTGATTCCGTCTGTGAGGGGACACTTGCCCCGGCCCCCGGCGTCAATGGAACCCTTTCGGGGGGAGTGCATGCCGGCCAGGGTGTAAACGCAGGCCATCTGCCATAACAAGCTCCTGATACACTCCCGCCCGGACCGCTCCTTTGTATCTGTACAGCTGTGTTTCGCCATTGTTGCTACAAAATGGTCAGCGCAGTCAAGAATGGGTAAGGCTGACAAGGCTCAACGAAAATTGATGTTTGGGCCTCGAGCCGGGACGAGAACTCCTAAACAGAGTCTACGTTCAGAGTCCTCTGCAGCGGAGATGCCCTTTGCCACTGATACTGCCCATCCCTCGGGTCCCGAGATTAAGGAGATTCTGTTAAAACTCAAGGTGAGCATTGGTGGTCTAGATTGCAAATTGGACTCTCTCTCTTCGAAGGTTGATATGTTACAACACCGCCTTGATAAACACAGTGATAGGCTACATGCAGTGGAGCAGTGTGTTTCAGATCTGGGCGACGGCAGTACGTCATTGGTCACCAGGGTCACGGCGCTGGAGAGACAGATGAAACTGGTTACCGCCAAAAATGAGGAGTTGGAGGGCAGAGCACGCCGCAACAACATTAGATTGACCGGGATAAGAGACCGGCAGATCCCTGGCAAGATGGAGGACTTCATCGAGAATTTGTGTAAAGAACTTTTTGGAGCCGCCGCGCTGTCCCCTCTCTTTGTTGTTGAGTGGGCCTGCAGGGTGCCATCCGCTCGCCCGGCGCCTGCCTCAGCACCTCGCCCAATAATTGCCAGGATTCTCAACTTTAAAGACCCGGATCAAATCCTGAAGCTGGCGAGAGACAGAGAAGAACTACAGTTTGACGGAGATACCATCCACATCTACCCTGACTTCTCTCAAGCTGTCCAAATGTCGCAGAGATCCTTTGTAGGTGTGAAAAGCAGTCTACGTGAAAATGGACTGCAATACTCCATGTTGTTCCCGGCCAAATTGAGGGTCCTCCTTGCTGGGACAACTAAGTTCTTCACGGCACCAGAAGAAGCATCCGCTTTCCTTGATAGTATCGGCTGTCGGCCCATAAGCGCCAACTCTCTGAGGCCTCTGCGCCGTGAACAAACTGGGGAGCGCCCTCCCTGAGCTCCGAGACTGGCATGTTATCCCCTCGTCGAGACGAGCTGGGCGCTCCTTAAATGCACACGGCATAAGTGGTTATCCTTTTTTGCGGGAGCCAGAACTCTTGGTTAAGCACTAGTGCCCCTTGTACTGCTTCAAGTTCAATGTTGCTTGGTTGCTGTAATAAGGTGGGGGGTCTTTCGACGGGCAAGTTGGGGGTTGCCTGTGCTTGGGTGGGGGGGTCCAGTTTATTTTCGGGGTTTGTTTTTGGATGGGGGAACGTGCTGTGTATGATATCATGGCTGCAGTAGCCCACTTTGTAGAGGCCAATCGGCATGGCTTACAGGGAGACTAAGGATGCAGGGGTTCTGACCTGAGCTCCTCCCCTCTGTGGCCCCACCTGGGCCCAAAACACGCTAACCCACCGGATCATTCAGGGTAGCAACTTGGAACGTCCGCGGTGGTAATAACCCCACGAAGGCTCGTAGGATTGTCCAGTATCTTAAAAGACACAATGTGGATGTCGCGTTCATTCAAGAAACCCTTATTACCCCTTTATCCGAGAGCAAATGGTTGACGTGCTGGGGTTGTCATAGATATTTTTCCTCCTATTCGACTTATGCACGCAGGGTTGCCACCCTCATTAGTCGTAGGGTATCATTTAAGTTGCAAGTCAGTGAAGCGCGACGACGTGGGCAATCCCTCCTGGTACATGGGGTGCTAGATGGAGTTGAAGTGACCCTTGTGAATACTTATGGTCCGAATGTAGATGGTACTAACAACTTCGATTGGGTCATGACTAACCTAGCTGATGTTGTATACACCACAATTATCTGGGGGGGAGATTTGAACACTACACTCAACCCGAACATTGACAAATCCCATACCATAAGCACTGCATATTCTAAAGCTGGCTTGCAGATACAAGAAATCTGTAGGGCCTATAACCAGGTGGATGCTTGGCGCACTAGGCACCCATCGACGCGTGATTACACCTTTCACTCGTGGTACACGGCACCAGCTCTAGGCTAGACTACCTTTTGGTATCAAGACACATGTCGATACTGTGGGGCGATTGCCAGATTCTCCCTCGGACGCTATACGATCATTCCTCAGTGGTCCTTCAAGGGAGCCCGGTCGGACATGTCGGTAGTAGACCGCCATGGAGGTTCAAGCTTGGGTCTCTTCAGGATCAGGTGTTTGCCCAGGAACTTCGGTCCGACATAATGGCCTTCCTGGACATAAATCGTGACCCGGTTGAATCGGCCGGGACCCTATGGGAAACCCTCAAGTGCTTTGTGCGGGTGTGTGTATAGCTAAAGAGCAGGGGGTACTGAAGTTGATAAGAGCGGAGTTGGCAGCTAGTGAAGCTCGACTGAAGAATCTGGAGCGGTCATACGATACCCAGAATGACAATCGTACCCTTGCCTCCCTTAGAAAGGAGCTTGAAAATTTCAGAACCTATGCCGAAAGGTAAACTAAGTTTTTGTCTCAATCACACAGAATACGACAGTATGGAGAGGGCCAGAGGCCGGGAGCTCTGCTTGCTAGGTTGATAGCGTCAGACAGGAGATCTCCCCCAATAGACTGTATACGGGCACCTGACGGTTCTGTCGCTCTCACCGAAGACGGTATCGCCGAGTCGTTCCGGGCCTTCTATCATGACCTATACAATACGAGAGGCGACTCCGCACCGGGGCCTTCTCCAATATTTAGACCAGATTGGACTCTTCTGGGCTGATCAAGCGCTAAGAGAGCCATTAAACGCCCCCATATCGCTAGATGAGATATTGGAGGCCATAAAAGCGCTCCCAAGCTCCAAGGCCCCCGGGCCCGGACGGTCTAACAGGCGAATTTTATAAAGCCTTTGCCGCGATCGTGGCACCCCTTCTACTACAAGTTTACCTTGAGGCGACTGAAAAAGGAAGACTGCCCGCGACGCTTAGGGAGGCTAATATTGTTCTCATTCACAAGAATGGTAAACCCCCTGATCAATACGAGTCATATAGGCCAATTTCTTTAATTAATTTAGATAATAAAATATTGGCCAAAATTATTGCCGCAAGATTGCTCCCCCTGATGCCTGAACTGGTGTTAGCCGACCAAGCAGGGTTAATTCCTGGTCGCAACACAACCTTTGGGCTGAGACGCATGTTTGCCGTCATAGAGGCTATTGACCCTACCGTCCAGGCGGTGGCGGTGCTTCTTGACGCTGAAAAAGCATTTGATTCTGTGGAATGGTCCTACCTCTTTACGATACTTGATAGAATGGGTCTGGGGAAGCACTTTCTGAAGCTAGTAGCACTCCTATATGGGAACCCGGTGTCCAGAGTCCTTGTGGGAGGGGCGAGGTCGGAGAATATAACGCTTCAGAGGAGGACCAGACAGGGGTGTCCCCTATCGGCTCTCCTGTTTGCTTTGGCGATGGAACCTCTTGCTGAGAGCCTACGTTTGCGGCACCTGCACAGGGGTCTTCAGTTTGGCCCGCACAAAATAATAAGTTCGCTCTACGCAGACGATGTGGCTCTTTTCATTCGGGATCCGGTTGAAAATTTGAATCCAATAATGCGTGAGGTGACTAGATTTGGAGAGCTCTCTGGCCTAAAAATTAATGGCTCTAAATCGATAATTTTCCCTCTGACACATGGCACGCAAGAATTTCTCGATGACTACAGGCTTAAATGGGAGCGGTCCGGAGTACGGTATCTTGGTATTTACCTGTCCCGAGATTTCCCCACCCTTCTGCAAGATAATTATGGGAAACTGATTGACACACTGCGGGGCCAGATTACGGGATGGAAGAGTCTCCCGCTCACTCTCTGGGGTAGGGTGTCCATGGTGAAGATGGTAGTCTTGCCCAAGCTCCTTTACCTGTTCGCAAACATTCCCATCACACTCCTGCAGAAAATCCTTGCCCTACTGCGTAGCATGATCCTTGATTTGGTCTGGGCCGGTAAACCTGCAAGGGTGGCCTACACAACTTTGATTTAACCAGTTGCGAGGGGGGGCTTGGCACTCCCGGATCCAGAGCGGTATCACTGGGCGGCCCAATCCCAGTTCCTAAGTTATTGGTATGCCACACAGATTGTTCGACCCCATGTTCAGGTCGAACGGGCTGTAATGTCCCCTCACATGCTGCGCGCGACCATAATCAGTGCACTTCAGACTCACCCAAATTCCTTAAACATAGTCCATTCTACATACGCAGCATGGGTGAAAATAGCGCGGAAAAGCAAGATAGACGTGCATTATTCCCCGCTTCTTCCTGCCAAATTTATCCCTTGGGTCCCGCTTACCAACGAACAGGTCTATATTCGATGGATACATAACTTGCAAATCAACAAGCTGGGTGACCTGTTCGTTGATGGGTGCTTTATATCTCTACAGCAGGCAAGAGAGCGTGGGGCAAGCAATGCCCTAGACATATTTATATATTTTAGGCTCTGCCAGGTGGCACAGAGGCTTTTCCCTACTTTTCCCATGCAACCACGGACTTGGCAGCTGCTACATGACACAATTCAGGCCCAGGGTGAGGGCAAGTTGGTATCCGGGTTATATAAGAATCTCTTAAGAGACACCCTTGTGCACTCTGATTCTGCAAAGCTCAGATGGGAGAGGTCCCTGGGGAGGACTATCCCAGAGGTGGACTGGTCATTTATCCTTGCTCAAACTCAGAAGGTGGCGCTGAATTCATGATTCAAACAAATACATTTTAACTTTGTCCACCAAACGTACCATACCCCGGCCAGGCTTCGCAAGCATCGGACCGAAGTCGCGGGGACTTGTGATCGATGTGGGGCCCAGGACGCAGATTTTTTGCACTTGGCTTGGAACTGTTCGGCTGTAAATAGATTTTGGGGGGAGGTTTTAACTTTGTCCACCAAACGTACCATACCCCGGCCAGGCTTCGCAAGCATCGGACCGAAGTCGCGGGGACTTGTGATCGATGTGGGGCCCAGGACGCAGATTTTTTGCACTTGGCTTGGAACTGTTCGGCTGTAAATAGATTTTGGGGGGAGGTTTGGGAGACGCTTACTGGCATTGTGGGAGAACGTATTGATCTGGACCCCGTGATTGCTTTGCTTGGTCTTACCAGGGAGATAGCTCAACATTCCCGAAAATGGGTTGGGCTCCTGCTGGTCCTAGCAAAAAGAAGAGTGGCAATGACCTGGGGAAGAGGCCAGCCCCCAAACTCTCGAATGTGGTTGCGTGACATTGCGTATTGCCAAGATACTGAGACAATGTACATTAGGACATTGCCGCTGCATGCAAGACCACCTGATATATGGGGTCCCTAGGTGTACTACGTAGTTGCTAATCCCACTGATGCATCCTCTTCTGCGTCGCCACCTTAGTGGTTGCGTTCTGGGTTGACCTTTGGGGCCCTGGTGCTATTGTGATCAATCAGAATTTCCCAGGTAATGTATTATTGTAGGCTTTGTAAGGACTGCGTTGTGAGCCGTGGGTGGGGGGGGGAGGGGATTTCTCTGGGTACACAGCTCGTTCCTTTGTTTGTTTCTTTCCCTGTATGTTCATGAAAATTTGAAAATAAAGTTATAAAAAAAGAAATCTGTAGATATGTGATATAGATAGGTTGTGGGATCAATTGGTGGTTTTACCAGTAAAATTGGGGGACACTCGAATCAATTGGTTGGCCTTCGCTGATGACATCATTTTTTGTGATCGTACTCCTTATGGGTTGCAGACCAAATTAAACACTCTCTATGTATATGCAAAGAGTAACAATCTTGCCATTGATGCTACCAAATCAAATATTATGGCTTTTGCTAACAGGAAAAAGGTATGTAGGTACACTTGGAGATTAAATGATATGGTGATTCAGCGTGTGCTAAAAACCAGGTATTTGGGTTACAATTTATGTGACTAACTCCCTGCACATGTGGTAGATCACTCTGAACCAGAAAGCAACTGCGCTTATATTGCGGAGGAAAGTTATATACTACAAATATGTAAAATTCTCTCTTAAACCCTTGTTTTAATTGTACACCTTAAAGGTGGAAGCTGTTCTATTGTATGGACTAGATTTGTGTATTTTGGATCTTACAAAGATATTGAACAGGTTGTAAGGAAAAATATGGAAAGCCGTATTGGGTTTACCTAAATCAGTACCCAATTCAATTATAATGCAGGAATTTGGGGGTAAATTCGCTGGCTTTGCAATTTTGGTGGCGTAAGCTAACGAATTATAGCAAAATGCTGTATCCCCCTCCTAATTCTCTGTACCAAGATTTCTATTGTATGGTTATGAAGCAAAACCCAATATCAATCAAACGACATACTAGAGCTATTACTAAATATAGCCATGGATCATAAAGAATTATACGAACGTCAGAATGTGGTAAAAAGGACATTTTTCAAAATGGACTGGACAAACATTATAGAGGTCAATGCAAAATATAAATTTTACAATGATCACTATTACTTCTTTCACAAACAATCGCCTAGATTGCAATATTTACTTATCTTTCCCTGTCCTAAAGCAAGAAATCTGTATTTGAGATTTAAATTAAATCTGATACATACGGGAGAAATAACTAAGTACTGGACAGATGCTTCTAATCTCGGAGAAGGAGTCTGTTGTAGATTCTATGGTAACAAAGATAGCCCTGAGTCGCTTAAACACCTGGTTATATACTACAGTCAGCTCGAAAACATTAGAAGTTTTCACTTGGGTACATTTTACAACAGCACTTTGGTTCTGTCGAAAGAGTTGCTATGGTCACAGTGCATGTGGGGGAAATCGCAGATGCTGATACTTGCTCTAATACGCTTTATTACTGCTCTTGAGGAAAAACTTAAGGTTTGCCATTCAGTGAGTAAGATCTGTACGATTGATGAAACGATATAATTGCAATTGCGATTTCATGACGGCCCTAAAATTTGAAATGATTTGTATTCTTATGTCTTTTTAATTTATTGGTAGAATATGATGTTCATGTTCTATTAATACTTTTATCAGTTCTAAAGATAAAAATATATGTTTATACTGTTTTTATGTGTAAAGGTACATTGAACCAAAAAACAAATTTAATTTAATTTTTTTTAAAAATATGCTCATAAAATCAAATTTCAATAAATACAAAGTCGATTAAAAAAAGTTGTATTCAAGATTTTGTCAGTTAAAAATGGAATAGACTTTCCAAGAAAAGAGTACTCAGTTGACTCATGATGTACTTAAATGTTCACTTGAAAATTACACATGTATTTATTTTCCTATTTGGAAGCACATTACTGGAGCATTTGAGGCTGCACATGGCAGCATCGGATTGACATGTGGGGCTATACCTTACCATATGGTGACTTTACATAGTATATGAGGGCTTTATTGGAGCATTCGAGGATGCGCTTGGCATTATGTGTTGGAAGCCAAATCTTATTTGCTTTACCAGTGCTCGTTTTATTTTGTGCTTCATGTGGAAATGTTCCTGCTTCTAAGTGCTAATGATAAGCATCATCATTGGCCTATGCAATTCTACTCAATGTATCGACCTCAAACTGTGGCCCATCGCAATTCAAGCCATGGACATCAATCCACCAACATGCAAGGGGTGGCATAAGATGAATAAAATAACTCATCACTAATAAAGCAGGCCACACGTATCTTATTTACCATTAACTATGATGCTGACTTGGTATGCTGCTAGTGCAGTCATGATATGCCAGTGATGCATCCACCAGAACCAGCATTTACCATAGTGACTACTTTCATATGCCCGGTATACTCTGCATGAGCCCAGCTGATGCCACAATATGCCAAGTCCATCCTCCTATATGCAGGTACTGCCAACCTTTGCAAGATATATTCTCACAAACTATACTTGGGAACCCCACACCGGATTTACTCACTGTATACTCTTGTAACTAACTCCCAGGGTATCAGCTCCTGCCCCTTCATTAACAGAAAGGTTAACGAAATAGACTCTCCAATTGACCTTTTAAAATGGTCTCGGTTATGGCAAGAAATTAGCTCCTTCCACTGATCGGTTTCGGATAGAGAGGCTTGGTATAAGGCAATATACCAATGGCACTTAATCCCTAATAGACGTCACACAACTCCTCCTCTGACTCCGGATGAATGCTGGAGAGGATGTCTTACATATTTGGTGGGCCTTCAAAAAGCTTACTGGATACAGGAAAGCTGTGATGGCCCCACCAAGAGCATCCTAGGTTACACCATTCCCTCAGAACCTGCACTGATGATCCTAGGCCTAAGAGCGGACACGCTGGGTCACCTACCAACGAGAGGATGGAGAATAATTGCTGCTGTTTCGTTATCAGGTTATCAGCTCAACAATGTAAGAAGTTGGTGGAGAAAACCGGAAACACCCCGCAGTTCTATCATGGTTGCAAAAGATATGGGAGCTGGACTCTATCACTTATCTATTAACTTCATCAAAGGAGGTGTTCGTAGCAAGATGGGGGTCAATTGTGTTTTATCTGAAAGGAGATTCTGCTCAGCTCTCTTGCCAACAATGTCTCAAGTTGCTGGATCTCTTATCCTTTACATCATCTCATTGGGGAAAATTATGCAAGACCAAGACACCTCCTTGAGATAGCTATCAGCACAACGGAATCAACTATCTGATCAAAGCAGAACCTTGCTGGAGAAAGAAGGTATGAACTAAAGACATGGCCCTACAAAATGCCACAACTCAATCACTCAAGCTCTTATTGTATACCTCTATGAACAATAACAAGTATGTGTAGGACAATATTCACCGTTCTAAATTCTGGTAGTGTTTAAAAATCTGTCTCATTTAGACTTGATTATTAATTGTCTTTATGTGACTTAAATTTCTATACTCTTCTTTTCTTTAAACCAATAAAGAGAAATACACACAAGATGTAGCCTCACTCTCCAGGCAAAGTCTCTGTATGTAAGATGAGATGTAAGGCCTCACATGTCCAGGTGCTGCCATTTTATGTCATGTCTAGCCTCAAATAACCCAATTGCGACCTCTTATGCTAGTTACTCCTATGATCTATCAACTTCCCCCGTCTTGTGAGATATCCGGCCTTCAGTCATGTGAGCACGCACAGCAAATATTTGAAAAAATGTGTACTATTTTAAGCGAGCAATTGCAAGTGAAAGCTTGACTTAACCAAGCCTGTCTCACCCCCTCACTATTCTGGCTCCCCAAGCCAGTTCTTTCCTACGTTTGTAACCTTTTTCTTCTCAGCGTGTCCTGTGTGGGAACCCCCATACTGATTCCTCCCCTAGTTCTTTTGATTCTTATGACAAAGATACATATTGTGGGGGTCGAATTGAGCAAATTAAGAATTAGATGGGAGGGACAGGTAGTAGGATCCTAATTTCCACTTATGCTTTGGGTTAGGGACGTTGCACCATCAACAATACCCCAAACATTGACTGATCCAGATGGGAGGTATGTAGGTATATTGAGTAGGTTGATTGAGTAAGCCGTACTAATATTAGAGCCCTATGTACCAAATGTAGATCAGGCTGACTTCTGGAAAAATGCATGACCTATTAAATCTACATCACGAAGATTTGGTGCTGTGACTTGGGGATTTCAATTGTGTTGTGAACAGGGAACTGGACACTAGGAACATACAAACTCTGAATCCGGCGTCTAAGAGACTGTCCAGAATTACATCAGACTTTTCTGTGATGTGTGGTGTTTGAGACATGATTCATGCACCCCTCGCAGAAGCCAATCCTCATTACTTCTGCTTTTAGTGTTTTGGCCGACACCACGCATCGGCCTTTCTGAGACTTTTGAAAGCCTTGTGGTCAGTTGACGTACTGCCAATGCACCTCTCCTGCTGACAACTATTAGGCCTTTTTCCTTCTTTACAGGAGTTGTAGGAGTACCGATCACATCCGCTAAGTCTGGATTTACTTTCCCACTCACCCCAACTCCTCCTCGCCTCAAACGGGTGCTGATACAGCCACACGAGCTGGAGGTCGACACACTTAGGACACATCAATGACTAAAAATTACTTACTTGAATGTGGCCAGTTTCCTCACATTCCAAAATTGCAAATCATTTGTACGTTACAAATATCATTACAAGTGTGTTTCCCGTTTGGTAGCATTTGATGTTCCTTGGGGCGTCCAACTGCTTTAGATTATTTTTAAAGTGTATTACACAGGATATGAGGTGAAGTATATTTGATCGAATTCAAACTTCATACTGTTGTAATGGATATGTTATAATTATGTACTTTATTTTGCAGGTAGCATCACCGTGAATGCCAACATGATATTGACAACCATCAAGCTTGGTATGTAAGGAATCCAGATAATACATGAATATGCCCAGAAGAGGCGAGCCTTTAAAGCACAGCCAGACCTTTGGATTCCTAAGTATATATTTGTATCATAAGCGGAGATCTAACTTTGAACCTTAAAAGAAATGACCTAAAACACGTAGAAGAGGGAACCTACGAGGTGCCGACAGTACAACATTCTGATACATCCATGCTAAAACGTACTGGTTTTGCTAGAATTCTTAGTCTTGGCAAAATTAATTGATAGCTCGTTAAATCACTTTTTTCCAGATGTGCGATTTAATGCACAGTCCATGGTTATCCTCGTAAAAGGCACATCCAATCAAGAAACTAAAATGTAATTCAAGATTTTGGGGGACAGCTATACCAAAAGGTGCTAAAAATAGCAACAGGAAATAACTCTGAAAAGATAACATATCTACACCAGTGCATTAGATTCGTGATTTAAGGCGCCTGCTGCATATCCCAATTAGCGAAAAGAAGGTCGGAGGTTGAATTCCTGCGAGTAAACTCTGTCTTTAATTCGAGTGAATAAATAAAGAATCGTTGGGATAACAAGCACTGGTAATAGTACTCGCATGCCTCAATGAGGTTTCGACTCGATTATCAGCAAGACATTTCCCCATTGTGCTGCATGTGGATTTGCCATGAAGGTAATGGGAAGCCCCTGTTTTTTAGTTTCATGTTTTAGCAGGAAAGTGCTGCAGACTACCTACTTTGTAGTTGCCAAAAACAAATACAGGACTTCTGCATGTAATATGTAATGCAGGACTATGAGCACAGGTCAGAGGTAAACATATTTACACACCCACCATCTTCAAAACCTTTTGTCATTTAAGTGTAGAGATACGGTAGTGCATCCACTTAAATGTAAGGGACACAAATCTGTGTTGTGGGAGGACCCTCAGGGAGAGAGAATGTTCTCACTGCCTTTATCCATAATGCAGATGTGGGTAATTTTAGTCCTTGATGTACACTATGGTGCACATTACGGGGTTGTTGGTGCCATCGGTACATCACGAGCGGCAGCAGTAATGGTAAATCCCCATAGGACTCCATGGAAATGTGGTCACTGAAGCACCAGCATTGTTGCTAACGTTGCCGGTGCTTCAGTGATAATCATGCCGGTAGGGGCCTGAAAACCCGGCAGGTCGGGCCTGCCAGGGGGTCCGTGGCCCCTACCAGCATTGTGGCATTATGGTGGCCCTGAAAGGGTGCTGGTACGTTGCTACTGGCACCCTTATTTCCATACCGCCACACTTAGAATGAGGGCATATGTCATTGTACTGTAGCAGTTCACACCACTGCTGCACCATATCGATTCTAATCTCAACAGGGATGTCGATTAATTTTTAAAACGATGGACGAACATGACTTATAGAATTTTGGAAATACTGCATTCTGTATATCTGAACTACTGCATATTTGTTATGTGTTTAGCACCATAGCAGACGTAAATTCATGACCATACCATTTCCACATGAGTAAATCTGAGATGAAATACCTCCCCACCTCACAATTTCAGTTGCAAAGCTAGTTCCAATTGTAACATTATATTTTAAGGGGGCTCACAGACATTTCAAAAAAGACAGCTTTTTGGTCTTTTTCAGCTAGACCTCGATATGCTAAGTGGTTTAATAGAAATGAACTGCTTGCAACTGTCTGACAACTTTTAAGGGCAATCTAAAATGCGCAGGAATAGTTAACCAGGGCAGGAGTGGGGCTGGCCTTGCTCAAGTCCACATGTTCATCCCTCTGTTACCACTTCCCGCCAAATTTCCAATGTCAGTTTTCTCATCTGGCTTTTGAGCTGAGGATGCAGAGGGGTCAAGAGGCTTACTGTATGTACAGGCGCTAGATCGCGTGACGCCATCATCACTGTAGTCCTTTGCTATGGCAGGTGTGCTTCTTATCCCCAGAAAATTGACCACTGTCCCAAATCAGTGATTAAATTGACATAGAGGTTTATCACACATATCTTTTATTTCAGAATTGTATTACGACATCAAACGGCTCAAGGCAAATGGACAATATCGCTTATTAGGGCAGCATAAAAAAGGGGTTACACAAAAAAGATTCCAATACTTTCATGGCTATGTAACATGTACTGTGGCTATATTACCAATCAGCTCACTGGGTCCTTGATAACATTAGAAAGTGAACCAACTTTTTTTAAAATAGACGCCACAGCTAGGCTTAGGCCTGGCAACCAACTGCATTATAAATTACAGTCAGGTAGCAAAACCGATGCAAACGATTGGTTGTAGATTTCTCTACCACATATACATTAGTTGTGGATAGCCTGATAATGTGACTGGAGTTTACTTTTCAGTTGAAAAATTAGCCCAGCCTTCTGAATACATAAAAAGGTCTCTTTGCTCCATTCAAATTATTTCTTTTGGTGCACCTCCTCCTAAAAAACATTCCTTACATGGAGAAACTGCAAAATACACAGGCACTGTCAGACATAACCGGATAAAACATGGCTATGCCATCTTGAGGTCACCCGTCCAAATCAGAGCACCGCCTGCCCAGTCTGCCCCATGGGTGCTAAATAAGATGACCTACATGGGCTTTTAACTTCCAACCAAGTGTCTAGTAGAAGGCAAGACACTGTGCTGTCTATGTACATCAAGGGATCATTCCCCTTGATTCTGGTAGTTGTGGAAAATTAGCCAATGAAATCTGCTGATTGTGCAGCCCACAAGTTACTCCTGCAGGAGCAGATGTCTAGACCTAGCTCTAAGTAGTGTAACACATAACTGCAGTCAATCATAGCCTAACTGGCAATTGAAAGAGGACATATTATTCTTATTTTTAGTCATAGTTTTAAAGGCATCAAACCTTAGATGGGTAAGGCCACATTTTTGGAACTTAATAATGCAGAAACGTTTTCCCCGTCATCCTTCTGGACCACGACCAATAGCATTGCACTCTTACCTTGAAATTAATACACTGATTAGGTAGGTATACTGCATTCACTATGTAGACAATGAAGGTGAAATTCTGATTTTCTAAATGTCATCTCTGACATATAAAACAGACAACAAAGGTCCTTTATCTTTTGGTATTAAAATCTCAACATATAACACTATTTCAAATATACATTTAAGCTGTGTGCAGCACTGTGCACTGTTATGCCTACTTAACCCATGCAGATACACATAGCTGCCTTTCACCTCACTCAAGTTTTATCTGAATTCCACCCTACTCAAACTGTAGTTGGATTCCACCTCACTCAATATATAGTTGCCATGAACCCCACTCAAGCTTTAGTTGCCTTCCATCTGACTTAAAGGTTTGTCTTCCACCTAAATTGAGGCCTAGCTGGCATCCAACTCACTCAAGCTTTGGTTGGCTTGCGCCTCACTCAAGCTTTTGTTGCATCCACCTCACTCAAGCCTAAAATGGATCTTAAGCAGTCCCAGCAGAATCCAGACCGAAATAACTACCTAAAATAGATGTGATCCATGTTATAGTTTGTCTACATCTTCCTTTGCTCTTATACCTAAAGTGCTTATATCCTTTATTATATTATGGCCATATGTGGTTTGTAATGGTAGTAGAACTCGTGTTACTTGTTTTATGTATCCTGGTTAGAATTATGTTATTACCTGCACCGGAATCTTTCATTTAGCATTTTTATTATGTTTATTTTGCTAAACAGCCATACTTGTATTTCAAAGGTTGTATACATAAAAGGGCATTTTTTTTACAAACTCTCTTGATTAAAATGTTTTCTGAAATCCATGCAATGAACTTTGTTATACTTTTATTCTTGTATGTTTTTCGTGTTGCTTTTGTTTAGTTATTTGAATATGTTGTTATAGTGGATCTATGCGTTTTAATAGAAATTGATAGTTGCATTTTTTGTACTGGCTTTTTTACATCCCGACACCCCTATCAAATTCTACCCCCTAGCCCCACCCACAGGTATTATAGCATGAGCCAACCCACCATCAACCTTTTTCGAATAAAAAAAAAGTCTGTCCACTGTGCTCATCAACGTGGGTGGAGCCTTCAAATAACCCACGAGGCCGCGGAGCGGGCGCGAAGTTGCTGCAGAGTTTCTGCAGTCGGAGCAGGAGCTGAGAGAGAATCTGTCCACTGTGCTCATCAACGTGGGTGGAGCCTTCAAATAACCCACGGGGCCGCGGAGCAGACGCTGGGTTTCTGCAGTCAGAGCAGCGATGGCGACGCAGGCTGTCACTCTCCATTCTGATCTACAGCTACAGCCAGAGGCCGACTCTCAGAGCAGGTTGAGGAGCGGTCGTTTAAGGCAAGATCTTCTTACACCAACAATAACAAGTACTAACCCACAAAGTACGCATGAAAAACTAGACAACACATTTATGTGATTACGCAACCAGGTTCACATTCGAAATAGCCCACGAATTGAAGTCAGGGCTGGGATCGGCATCAGCCCCTCCTACCTTGTCTTCCTCCGCAGAGGCCGCGGCAGCCCGTGACGCCACGTCCCCAGGTGCAGAAACACCGCCTGCTGTCTCCCCGGCAGGAGAGTGCGCCGCGTCGCTTCCTCAGATCTCCGGGGCGAGGACTGGGAACGAGAGGACGGCAGGGGGAAAGTGAACAAAGGCTCGCCAGGGGGAGATTCCCCAACGCAGGATGGCAGGGCCAAGGGGCTCGCCCGTGGGGAAGAGCCGCGGGGGCCACCGCACAGCGTGAAGCTGGTAGGGCAGACATCACCGCCCACAATGAAGGCCCCGCCCACAGTACCAAACGAAGGAACGAGCTCGTAACAGAAGCGGGAAGACAAGTGAAATAGCCCCACAGAGCGGATAATAGGAGGAAACAACTCCACCACTCCACACTCAGCCCCTCTGAAAGACTCCCAAGAGGTTGTAGGGGAAAGAACAATTAAATCCTTTCCTGCAGATCAGCAGGGCAGTGTGCTTGAAACCCTTCCGATGCTAACCATGTCTGAACTAAACATTCTCCTGGTCAGAATCTTCGTGTAGAGAAATGAGTACCTCATACACCACGGAAGATGAGACCTATAGTCCACCAACTCAAAAGGTGGCACAAAATGAAACCCCAAAACAAGAAAGCAAAGTAAAATGGGGAAACAGGTGACAAGGGAACAAAGTGGCCTGAAAGGGGTAAAACAAACAAAAACAAAAAGAAAGGAGAATTCAAAACCACTGAAGCCCCTACGGCAGAGAGCCAAATTAAGTAAGGAAATGGAACCGAACAGGCTAAACACAAATATCATGCAGGGAACGAATAAAATAAATGGCCCGCAAATAGACAACAACGCCGGAGGGCACAAGGGGAAAAAACCCAGTGGATTCCTATTTGGCCAAATAGACAACTTCTTCCTTAAACAACTAAAAACCACATCAGCGCCAACAGAAATGTCAGACGCGGAAATCCTAGAAGGAGCAGAGATCCCTTTCTGGAAACCATCATTGACAGCACAGAATGAGGAGGGAACAAAACTAAAAGATAACGACCAATACAAGAAAAGCTAGATACCAAATACAGCCACTCCAATTAGATGGCATTTCGGAAAACGAACGGAGATGACAACTCCAAAAAATGGGGAAGGGTAAAGAAAAAATGGAGTTACAAAAAAACGCCATCTGCCCCAAGAAAACACAAGAGCAAACCAGTACACCTAGTATCCAAAGCAAAGAAATTACACTGGCACAGAGCAACAACCAAGAAAATCAGAGCTTAAAAACAACACCAGATGACCTAGGTGATCCTACTAAGACAGAGGCTCAACAAAAAAAACGCTTGCCAGCAACAAAACTGTACAGATCGACAATAGAGGCAGTGACATGGAAAACTTAGTAACGGACTCAAAGCAGAAACTGGCCCAGCAGGAAATCAAGGGGTAAAGAGACAAATGGACATCAACCCTTAAAGTTGAACTCTACTCAACACCGGTCAAAAATAAAAGACTCAGTGTTGTACAACAATCTCCAACCAAAGAATCACCAAGTAAAAAACCGGACTTTATGTCAATAATGTCCACCGTAACTATAGCATTGGCACCTTTCAGTAAACTTTATGAGTTGATTAATGACACACTCAAGGACCACACAACCATGGTGGCCTATATGCAAACGAAACTCACCTACCTAGAAGGTTACCTCATGTCACTAGAAGCGTATAAACAGAACACCAGAGAGTGGGGAACCAAAACGGAAGATAACAACAAATAAATCAGGTCACAGGCTACACAGACAGACCAACAAGAGCCTCAGATCAAAAATAAGGGGGCAGAAGAGCGCCAGGAAACATCTACAAAGACCCCTATTGTGGACCTGAAGAAAACAAAAAGGACCCTAAAGTGAAACACTCAATAGATAAATTCCAGATTCTTCTAAAAACACAAAAAGAAGTAACAACTCAAAAAAGTCAAACCAAAACCACCCAGAATGATACACCAACATTCAAACTGGCCAAGGGGTCTAGCCAACGAAGAACAAGGGAGAGCCCCAAGGTACAGCAAGGGAAGAAACAACAAACATTAAAATGGACGACAAGACAAGAAGAAAATACGGAAATCATACAGCAATTGGAAACTAGATTTTGCAACAAACCAAAACACAAAACGGAAGATCCCGTAGTACGAGGGGAAACATGCGCGATATCTGAGTCAAAAGATAGCTCTGTAGAGGAAAAGGACGCATCAATCACAGATTTACTGGACGTCAGTCAATACCCGATAGAAGACGCAGAAAAGGTGCCCGCGGACACCAAAGACAAAGACAACCAGCCGGCGGCACCAGAAGCTATCTCCAAAAACTTAATGAAGAATAGAAAGTCTCCAATGGTGACACTTGAATCCCCAACCTTCCAAACTTTGGAGCAAAAAAGAAACCAAACGAAGAACCTGGAGAGGCGAGATACCCAATCTCAGCCCAGACACCAAGAAGAGACTAGAAGCAGCATAGAAAGAAACAGACACAAAAGGGAATACAAACCCTGTGCCAAAAACAGACACCTGCTATTTGAAAGAAAAATCCAATAATCCCAGAAGGGCAAGATCGCCAGGAAAAACCGTATGGGACCGTGAGGCGTCAAAGCCCCACCGTAACAATAACAGGAGTAGATCAAGACATAATAGAAGAGCGGTATCAAACACAGACTTGCAGCAAAAAACTGTCCACCACAAACAAAGACACGACAAGAGAAGGACACCTAATCGCGAGTCGACTACAACGAAAAGGAAGACAGATACAAAGAGAGAAGAAATATTACATAGGTCGAGAGAAATAAAAAGATCACAAATGAAGAGAAATAAAATATCAACAAACACAAGATCCTTTAAACTAGAATAAATACTGGGGGATGGAGGAAAGGTGATCTTGAACAGGAAAACCACGCTAAAGCTCTTAATGCATATCGAAAATCTGGAAAATACTAGAACAGATGATATAGATATCATTGAATTCATGGACAACAACCACATGGACACAGTATACCTACACATATCATCTCAGTGGGTGAGAAGTAGGATCCCAGGAGCCACAGACCAACTACAAGCCATGGGCTATGATCTGAGCCCAATACCCTCCATAAGAAGCAGGGAAGAAGGATTACAGGACAGTGATGTAAGACTAAGTTACAAAGACTTAGCTCGCCAACGAGAACATGGGAGGGCCCATAGACGTCTCAAAGGATCCTGAATATAATAGAAGAAACGAGGAGCCCAATTCACAGAGAACGCGGAAACGTTCTGACAGCAGGGATCACGAAAGCATAATCAAGTCTACATATGGATCACAAAGGGAAAGTGAGAGGGAAGAAGAAAACAAAAGAACCTCGAAACAGAACACTCCACTAAGAAAAATGGAGTACAAGAAAAAATTTACTTCAAGAACGGAAAATCAACGACGGCAAGAAGATCACAACAATCATAACAGAGAATATGAAAACTAACATAATGAAGAAGAGCGTCTTCCACAAAGGCCCCTGTAAAATTGGAACATCACAATCAACAGGGAACCGCTAGTACGAACCCCAGATGATCTAACTCAGCAGAACGAGCTGAATGAAAGAAGAAAGGAAAAAAATAGCTGGGAATGGCTACCTAAAGTGCTAGCAGAGCCCAGAAGATCCTAGCAATGAAAAAAGCTCATAGAATCAAGACGAATTCAAAATGAGCAAACAATAACAGAACAAAGAGTAAACGTAACAACATTGGGATCATGGAACACACAAGGGTTCTCCCACCTCATGGATGCAGGGGAAGTAAACTTAGGAACTTACAATCTGCTATGTCTTCAAGAGACTTGGTTGCTTGATCCACCAACTCTGGACGGCTACGAAATAATAACATCGCCAGCTGCCAAACGGAAGACCAGCATCAGGACTGCTGATTGGAATAAGATCAGGCAGCGGATTGAGGCTGGAATCCATAGAAAGGAAAGACACTCTTTTCTTAGCCGTAATGATCTCGGGAAAGCAACCATACACAGCAGAGAAGGAAAGGGCTAAAACACTCCTACTACTAATCACAACATACTGGAACCCAAAAGCACAATCCGACAAAAGCTTCTTAAGGGAACTTGAACGCACTATTGACGAAGCCTCAGTCAAAAAGTCCATTGGTCAAATTGTGATATGTGGAGATATGAACACAAGCAGCTCTGGTGCTACTAAAATCCAGGCCAGCAATGACAATAAGATCAAGGCAGCAGCCCAGAGAGGAATCAAGCTAGATCGGCTTCTACTATCTCGAGACCTGCACAACCTACAAACTACAAGGTCGAAAGAAAACCGGGAGATCTCGACCTGGGAACAAGACGGTTTGAGAGCCAACATAGACCATATCTATGTCTCAAGATCAATATTAGCATTAACCACAAATTTAGAGGTCAGAAGAACCTCGAAAAGCGATCATAACATACTACAAACAGGTTGGGAGATACCACCAACTCCCGTACCCCACTTCATGGATCACCCAATAGAACCGACCGAACAGGGCAAGAGCTTAAAATTGTCAAATACAGCAATAGCAAATGTCACTGCCAATTATCATAGAGCTAAAGGGAAGCTAACATCAAAATTGCTCCTGGGAAAACTGGACTATAGACCACTTCTATATCCATACCTCTGTGTAAGGAAGATGAACTCCACGCAAATTACAACCGGTCTACACTTCAGGAATGAGCAGTTGATGGAAAAAAGAAAGGCCATGAGACATGCAATTAGAATAGCCAAGAAAGGACAGACCAAACAAAACATAACAGCAGCAAATATGGCAAATAAAATCTATAAAACTTGGCTGAAACATCACAGACATATGCTGTACCAAGAGGACTCAGAAGCCATGTTAAGATGTCTGAGTGGGAAAAGAACAAAAGATTTCTGGTCTCTGATCGATTCGACAAACCAACTCACATAAGATACGCTGTTGAACAATGTAGGAGAGCAAAAATGGATAGAACACTTAAACTCTTCTGCAAACCAGAAACAGATATCCAGTACAAAGAGCCACATACTACCACAACATGGCAACTGGACTACGATAGAGACTCCATCGAAGCCAAAATTGAAAAACTGAAACCTTCACGTGCCCCGGGTCCGGACGGGATCACTAAACAAGATCTGAAAAGGAACAGAGAGACCTGGGTCCCATTAATAATGGACATCTTTGATACATGTATCAGATCGAAAAGCCTACCACATTCCTGGACAACAGCCAATGTAGTCCCCATCTACAAGAAAAATGAAAAACGAATCCTGAGAACTACTGCCCAATAGCACTCCTAGATGTGCTGGGCAAGCTATTCGGATCCTTCCTGTTGGACAACTTCCGGCTCTGGGCAACATCCTCGGAATGTCGAGACCCTCTCCAGTCAGGTTTCGTTAAAAACTCGGGGACACTGGTAAACATCTTTGCACTGAGTGCCATGAAGGCTAAAATCCTGGATGGGGGACCTAGAATATTCCTGGTGTTTGTGGATTTAACCCAAGCGTTTGACAGAGTAAAGAGTGACAGACTCTGGCACAAACTGACAACATGGAACTGTCCAAACACAATTCTAGCCCCAATCGAAAGTCTCTACTCAGAGACTACCATGAGAGTGCGGCTCAGTGGCACGGGCCAGCTATCAAAAGAAATCGAAACTGCAAGAGGAGTCAAGCAGGGTTGCCCATTAGCACCTGCACTGTACAACGCGTATACGGGCGACATTGGGCACCATGAGACCAATTTAAGGATCTTTCCTCCACAACTAGAAAACGACAAAATCAGTCGCCTATTGTATGCTGACGATATAATAGTGCTTGACTACACAGCAATAGGTGTCTCCAACATCGATTAGATGGGCTACATGAATACATAAAGGAAAACGATCTGGAAATTAACATCCAAAAACCGAAAATCTTAATCTTGGAAAAACACCACAAACCAAAGGAAAGCGCAAGATGGTCAATTGCGAGACAAAAGGTGGAAAAAGTCACTTCTTTTACATACTTAGGAGTGACCATCAACTGTAGCAGACAAGGAACCCAAATGCAGGAAACATTTTGGTAGAAAACAAAACTGGTGACGGCACAAGCAAAGAAAGTGGACAAAAAATACGGCAGGTTCTCGATGCAAGCAACAATCAACTTTTTCAAGACAAAAGCAACTCCGGCCATTTTATACGGCACTGAAGTGATGCCCGAGATACCAGATAGCATCTGGTCAAGACTGGAAGGTTTCCTTTGGAAAAGAACATTACATTTACCGCAATCAACACCAATTGCGTCAATAAGAAGAGAACTTACGCTGGTCTCCCTGAAAGTGACAGTCACACTAAATGGCTTGATGCTATACCGGAAAATCAAAATCTCCAACTGCAAAACTTACGAACTAATCAGAGAGGAAATGGAAAATGAACAAAACAAGATGCTGACAGCATAGGCAAAGAGAAACAACGACCTACTTACAGAAATAGGAAGCTCAGAAAGTGAACTAGAAGAAAATCCAAACAAAACAAAATCGAGACTAAAAATCTGGGATTGGATCCAAACCTTAGAGGGCACAGCGAAAAAAAAACTCACTCAACATCTTCCACATAACTCACAAAAAGTCAACGAGACAATTGAATATTTGAAAAAAATTCCGGAGAAAGGAACGAGAACAACTTTCCTAAGAATCTGTTTAAATCTCTTGAAAACCAATGAGATACTCGCAATCCGAGGAAGATCAACTAACAACAAATGCAGCTTTTGCAAGAGCGAGTAAAACATGGAAACCCTAAGACTGTGGGCCTCATTACGAGTCAGGCGGTCCGGAAACAACGGTAGCGGTAAACCCGCCGCCACTGTTGTTTCCGGATCGCCTGATCTCGAGTCCTGAAGGCGGAGGTGTCATTCCCGCCAGGTCTGACCTGGCGGGTTTAAAACCGCCCGCCTGCAGGCGGACGTGAAAACACCAGCACCATCATGAGACTCAATGGGAATGGGGATTTACCGAATTCTGCCTCTGGAATTCCCGGGTCACTGGGGTTGTAATGCCCCGGTAATTCCGAGAATCATGGAGGGGGAATGGTAACACGAGTCTGGCGGTAACCGAGCCAGAAAAACCGGCAGGTTACCGCCGGACTTGTAATGAGGCCCACTTACTTTTAACATGCAAAGGAACAACACAAAATAGAGAAACCCACATGGGCCACTTGTTTAACAAAGCATTGATTTTGGAAGAACATTATTGGTGGAGCCACTTAATGTGCGGCAAAACGACAAAAGGGGTCATAGCAGTGGTAAAAATGTTTGACAGTCTGCATCTTGACACATTACTCACAAATTCCCGGGAATAAGAACAAACCTTAAAAATAAGGACTAGGATCAATGAGGTTTCAAAGAAAAGAAAAAAGGCCAGACACCTAAGGAGACACAAATCTTGTAAAAACTGCAACGAACAGTTAACCCAAGAATGAAAAATAAAAAAAAGTTAAGAAAAAATATTCCACCTGGTTGGGGATGAGCAAAAAACATAAACCTGTTATATTAGGTCACCTTGTTTGTCTCAGATTTACCAACAGCATTGGGTAATATGATGAAAAGAAAATCTGTGTCCCCACTCCCAAATAGGGCAGAAGAGTCAATTACACTTCACCATCAGATGAACTCTGCCAGATTCATAAACGTTTAAATGTTCTTCATTTCCAATCGACACACAGCAACACTTCTATAAAACAATTACACAATGTTATCTTTTTTTCTACTTCTTTTCCATAGAGAGGAACAATATATTCAGGAGTTCTAATACACGAAGGGACTAGCTATTTAATTTCCAGATTATTGGTCAGGGGGTTCCCAGCATCTGAACGCTACCATGTGTGTTACTAGTGAAAGTGAGTTACTTTGACCAACTTGTTGATTTTATTTGCATGCAGTTACCTTCTGTCATCTGGAAATAGTTTATGATAGGAACTTTTTATTTCTCCATATTGTTTCTAAGGTAAGTCATGGGTCCAACTAAATGTCCTTTATCACACCATGGCTTTAGGGTTCAACAAACAAGATGCACATATATGTAATGCACTCCAAATGGCATGCTCTTTGGCACTGAGCAAGGCACTATGTATGAATTGTGACGATCCTTCAGATAGTGTGACTTCTCCCCAGGGGGGAGCCCCGTTCCATGAGGCTAGTGAGGTGAGGCTGCTAACCAATAGTCCCCCTAGGGGTGTAACATGCAGGCGGATGTCATGAAAGGGGCGACTCCTCTTCTGGGGATAAGGGTGCAATTGGGAGCTATGGCCCCTTTAAACCCCGACCCCACAGGCTGATGTTAATGCCTGACACTTCTACATATAAGCTTACTATGTGTTAACATAAAATATTAAACCACCCTTATATCATAGATACAGGGATGAAGAAGAGATTGAGAACGCTAGAATCGAGTGGGGTGAAGTCTTGATCAGGTGCTGTCAATTGGACTGACGTTACAAAGAGGCCGTCCCTGCTATTTAATATGAACAGCGAAGAAGGACTGCGTTCTTAATTTTTCTGACCTGTCTGGCAATGGCCCATGCAGTTCTGGTATCCAGAAGGAGAACCCTGCGAGTGAGGAGGCCGCGTTGAAGCCCTTGAGGTCGAGCTTGGGCTTCAGTAGACTACAGTGAGGCACGTCTCCAAAATCCAAGAGAGGGCAGCAGGACACCCGAGAAGAGTTTTGCAAGTCAGTTGGTAATTGCTGCAGAAAACACAGAGAGACAGAAAAGTGGTGGCAAGACCTGTAGTGGGTGGACCATCCGGTTCTACAACGGTGCCGAGACCACTTACCGTAGTCTAACCAAGCCATGCAGGCGAGTGTTTTGCGGAGAGTACAAGAGACTGGTGATGGCGTGACCTGCCATGGGTAGACCGAGCAGTGCGAAAACTGCACCGAGGCCACCAGCAACAATTGGCCACCGGGAGAAGCAGGCCGGAGAAGTAGCGTGAAAGAAAAAGTTGAAGCAGAGGGAGAGGGCCCACGACTCCCAAGTGAAGAGTTCCCATGAAGAAGGTAACAGGAACAAATACAAGTCCGGGAGGGGGCCGGGAAACTACTTTATACCGCAATTCCCTGGGCAGTTCCACAAGACTGTGGTGCTGGAGAGTCAAGAGAAAATCAGGGATCATCTTCATCGCAATGGGGGTCAGCAAAAAGATTAGAAGAAAGCTGAGGGTGTTATACACTTGTTGAAAGAACTACAGATATTGTCAAAGGACATTGTGGGAACCAGCTAGAAAAAGGGAGTCGTTATCCTAGCCCCATGACAATCTCGTAGAACTGTGTAATTAATCAGCAATGATTCCCCCAGAAGAAAATCGTCATCTGAGATTTTGTCTGGGTTCCAGTACGTTGTTATTATTACGATCGTGGTTTCCCAGCTTTTGTTCGTGATCGTGTTTTGTCGGGTCCACTTCACCTTAATTGTTAGATGGTTCTGTGAGGAAGATAGCTCTTTGTCTATTTCCAGACCGCTTCCTGTTCGAACTGCGATCAGGAGGCCTCCACATGGAGGGCCCGTTTTTCCTCTTATGGCTTTTGAGGTTGTCAGTTCGTAGCCATCTAAAGCTGGCGAGGTTGTAAGCCAGGTTTCTTGTAGTGCTAGAATGTCGAAGTCTCCTAGATTAGTTTTTCCTGTTTTCATCAGGTGTTTGAATCCTCGGGTGTTCCACGATGCCATTTTCAAAGTTGTTGTCGTTGAGAGCAGGTTTGTTGTTTTTCCTAAGGGTGAATCTTTCTCTGCTCTCGTTGGTCGTTGCTATTTAGTAAGCTTGTTTGGGGTTGTTTTAGGAAACCAGGACCATAGCTGTTTTATTGGTCCAAGGGAGAGTCCGGTTGTCCTTTTCTGTTCTTTGTGTCTTTAAGGTTGATTCTTGGTGTTGGGAGCTTTTCTGCTGTTGTTTCGTTGCCGTCGTTGTTTATCTTTCTGGGTTCTCTCTGTTTCAGTTGATGGGGTATTTCTTTCTCGCCTTCTCGACTGGTTTTCAGCATTAGATGATAGGTTTTTTGCGGGGTGTTTCCGGTGATGTTATCACCTTTTCTGTTAGCTCCGAGGCGGTGCGACTGGAAGTTGTCTGGGCTGGACTGGATCTGCTGGTTGGGTGTTTGGTTGTCGGTCCAGTATTCCGTCAGGAGATAGCCTATTTGTCGTAGATCTGTGTCCGTTTCTTTAGGCTGGGTGATTCTTGCATTCTTTTTTATGTGTATGTATGCTTTTACTTTGCGGGCTTTGTGGTATGGTTCTACTAGAGGGATGTCTTCTGGTTTCAGGTGTCTAAGGGACTTGATGTTTCTGAACATTTTCATTATCATTCCCCTATTTAGAGTTACTGCTTCAGAGTTGTGATCTGTTTGTTCCATTTTGAGGATTATTGTCTGGCGGTTTTCATCATTCTTTTTCTTTAATGCGTGGGAAGTCCATTTTTTTCTGGGCTTATTCCAAGGGGTCTTTTTTCCTGATCGGGATCGGCTTATTGGTCTGCGTCGAGGGGTTCTTTCCTTTGACCTCCTGGTTTTATTTCTTTCAATGTTGGGGGTGTCTTTGTTGTTGACGTTGCATCTTTCATCCAAGACTAGGGCTTGACTTTTTTGGGATACTGGCAGGGTTGGCTTTGGTTGGGAGGAGAGGTTCGGTCCTTTCGGATATCGTAAGTTCACTCTGGGGGTGGTGCGATGTGGTGTTGCGCTTTTTCGTCTTCTTTTGGTTTGTTGCTTTGATTTTGGTGGGGTCGAGTCGATGCTGATTTTTGAGACCTCTTCAGCATCTTGATCTGGCGTTAAGTGTATGGACAGGTTCATTAAGTTTGTATCTGCCAAGAAGTCTTCCGTTGTTCTTGGCGATTTTTGAATAGATTGTTGTCCCAGTTGATGAGTGGGGGGTGATTTTGGTTGCTGGTTAGTAGAAGTAGTTTGTTTTGGAAGAAGTATTTATTCTGGTCTGCCACGATCGGTAGTTGAATCTTTGGTCATTGTGCGATTTTCTGCCAGTGTATTTTTTTCTGAGAATTGGGTCGGTAGATCTGTTTATGTGTTGAGTTGGTTGGGTGTCTAATTCTTCTTGCGTGTTTCTTTTCCTTTGCTTCCCAGGATTTTCTTTATTTTGGGCTCTTCTGGTAGTCTGCTTCGGAAACTGAAGATCTGGGCGCATAGTGCTTGCTCTGTTTGCTCTTCTGCAGTCGAGTACTGTTTTTGTTCTCCCTTTTCAGCTCTCAGGGTATGGTCTTTAGTTTTTATTTCTTGTTCCTTGGCCGTGATGAAGCCTTCTAGAAAGATTAGTTTCGAGTGCATAAGAGCAATTAGGGTTGTGTTGTCTTTTAGCGTGTCATTCATGGTCTCGTTAAGTTTGCCGAAAGGAGCTAGAGCTATGGTTATCGCTGACATTATGGTCATCATGTCTGGTTTCCTTGACGGAGTTTCTGTTGTTTGAGGGAGGCTTGTTTTGCCGGGTCTAGCCGGTGATGTTTGGGGCTGTTCAGATCTTGATCTTTCTTGTGTCTGATTGTGTGGCAGGTAACTTCCTCTTTGGTCCCTTGTTAGGGTGCTTGTTCTCATGGGTCTGTGCGTTAGCAAAATTTCCCAGTCTGCTCCGACTGCTGGAGCTGGTGGGTCTTGTCTTTGATCAATGATTTTATTTGTTGCTGTTATGGGAGTTTGGGATTCCGGCGGCTTGGTTTGGGATCCAATGTTTGTTTCTGCTTCTGAGTGGGTTCCATTGGCTTGGGAGGGTGCATCTTCGTCCAGCTGTGACTTGGTTTCCTTTTGAGGTAGAGGGTCGATAGAGTGCTGTGGGTGTTTGTCTATGATTGCCGCTTTTGGTGGTGGTTTGTCCATGAGTTTGCCAATTGGCGTTGTCGGGTCCTGTGTTATGCTGTTGGAGTTTTGACTAGGCTGGTCACCTTGTTTGGCGATGTCTAACGTTTTTTCCTCTAAGTCTAGAGCCTTGGATGTCGTTTTGCGAGCTTTAGTTGTCGGCACTGGGTCAGTTAGGGCCTCCAGTATCTCGTTGTCGGTTAATTTGTTGAGAATATCGTGTTTACGTTTCCCCTGTCTGGAGAAAAAGTGCTTCAGGGAATTGCAGAAGGTGGTTTTTAGTAGTGCTTCATTTGTGGGGTCCTGTTTCCCTTTTATCGTTTTTTGCTGATTGCGGTTTTTGTTAGTTTTTCTTTTTGTCTGGCAGCCTTTAGCCTGCTTGGTTTTCTGTGTTTTTTGAGCAGGCTGTGTCAGACATTTTTTTTTCTTGTTAGTTTCTGTGCCGGGTGCTGAGTCTGTTTCAGGTGTGACTTTTTTGCCTGGAGCGAACTCTTCCCAAACACTTTTTGGTTGAGTTCCGTCGATCGCCTCTAGGGGCGCTGGAGCGAGGGGCCGGGGAGGCGTGCTGTGATTCTCCCAGCCCTCAGCTCCTGCTGCTTCCTCCGCAGTCTCGCACACGTGAACCATAGCTGCGACAGTGCTGCGAGCCGGTCTCTCCTCGGGAGCTGGAGCTGCCGGCGACCTGGTCGAAAGCCTCAGCGTTCGTCCTTCGCAGGTGGTGCTGGAAGCCGGTGAGATTTCTCGGTTTCCTGCGGCGCTCGTGTTATTGTTGTGAGCGGGCTCATCCGCGGTTTCTCCCCCCGCTGGGGCGAAGCCCCTCGCAGCCTGTCCTCCGACCTGCTGCAATGGGCTGCTCTCGGCGGGGGGGAGTTGGCGCGAGGTCGGGTCTTCGTTCGGCTCCGCATTTGATTCTTTTGTGATTTGCGGCTGAGAGGCCGAATTATGGTGCTTTGTCACGCCGGCTTCGGTCGCAGGCGACGACTGAATGCTTTGAAAGTCTTTAGCCAATGACATGGCTTTTTTTGGTGCTGCAGGGTTAAAGATGCAGTTTGAGCGTCCGCTGGGAGTCCCGCTTGAGGTGGTTGAGAGTGGGGGGGGGGGATTTACGGCCAGGATTTGCTTGAGCTGGTAAGCGTGCTTTAGGTGCTTGTTTTGTGGCTGGTTGGTTTGTTGATTGTGAGGTTTGAAGTATTGGTGGAGCCGGGCCAGTACTCCTCAGATATCTTTTTTCCGGTTCTTCCACCTCTGTTGTTGGTCTCCCCTGCAAAGATTGCGTGGGGTACGCAGGTTCTGGGTTCATTTTTTGTTGCAGCCTGACAGCCTTTCAGTCCTGACAAGGACTGCAAAGACTGCTCAACTATGCTCGAACTCTGCGACCGCTCTGCGGTGCTGGGTAAGTTTTTGTAGGTCCTCCCACAAAATGGTGGCTGTAGAATGGAGCACAGAGAGAGAGGCAGCCTGGGTGTCTCCTGCAAAGACTGCTCAACTCTGCTCGAACTCCGCATATTAAGAAACCAAGTGACTATAAGATTGGGCATTCAAGTTTTGGTGAAAGGAAGAATTGTATAATCCTGGAGGAGCTACAGCATTCAGTTGAGACAAAAATCATCTTGACAAAGACAATGTACATTTTCTAACAGAGAAGATCATTTTGAGGTGCATTCTTACACAGAGAAGAGAAAGAACATTCTACTTGGGTCCATCCTTGAAGTATTGGAACTTTGTATTGTCCAGTGGAATTACAAAGGACTGTGTTAGAACTTTGTAACCAACCAAGACTTTCTTATTTTCTTTGAACTGTGAAGCAAGAACCCAGGTTGAATCTGGGAAAGGGGAATTCACTAGGATTGTGGTCATATTACAGAGTCAAAGGTGATATTATTTTGTTGTGCTGAACTGCCATGCACTTCCTTATTGATTTGTTGAATGTATAAGTGTGAGGGACCGATATCCTTTGTTATAGTGTTTCCGTTACTTTAGGCAGAGAAATCCTTGTTAGGGTAGTGACAGTGAGGTGTTTATCCACCATTTTTGATTTAATAAAATGGTGCATTTTGAAAACAGTTTACAAAGTTGTCCGCCTCACATTTCTGAGGCCTCACAACTGTTCGTTTTTATGAAAAGCTTGGAACTTTTACTTTGAGAAGTCTTGACGTCCTTTGCAGAAGAATCATTCTGCTGTGTCCCAATCAGAACCAGAACTTTATTATTATTTGTTTGTAGCGATAGGGAAAACGTAGGAGACTAGGACAGTGCCTTTTGAGTGGACTTTCACAGACTACCTGACAAGCAGCCAATTTTTTTTAGTTTAGGTAGAGTTAAGGACAGATAGGTTTATCTTTTCCTTTGAATATAAGTATATAGCAACCACTATGGCACCACTAGTCATTCCTTGTCGCCAAAGTATATATGCGTACGACTATAGAGGAATGTTGAGATTTGTCTTCTTGTAAATAAGTGTAGACGTCACAGATTAACGATTCCTATTACTTCTCCCCAATCCATTTTGTGTCCTCCTCTGCAGTTTATGGTCACTCCCAAGTCTCGGAATCCTGGTGCTATTTTTTACTCATCTTTTTCTGTATAACCTAAAATTGCTTCTATTTTTCAATCCTGCCGTATCTATTTGTTTAATATTAGGACAATTAGGCCTCTCATAACTTTCTCTTTCACTAAAACCCTACTTCAATCTCGTGTTGTCCTGTCTTAACATGTAGTATTTGTAATTGTATTTATACCAGAATGAAACTAAAATAAGGCTCAATGGAAATGGGGACACGAGAGCACCGGCACCATTGCTAATGGTGCCGGTGCTTCTGTGACAACCATGCCGGTAGGAGCCTGAAACCCTGTCAGGTCAGACCTGCCGGGTGATCCATGGCCCCAACTCGGCATCGTTGTAATATGGCGGTCCGGAAAGGGTACTGGTTGCCTTATTTCTGGACCGCCATACTTGTAATGAGGCCCTTTATGTAGTCTTCCTTGGTCTGCAAGCATTTCCCCCTATCTGGCAGGTCTACATTGGCTCACAATTAAGAAACGTCTGGAGTTTAATTTTGAAATGTATTAATGCTTGAGGCCCCCCTACCTATCCACTGTGGTTTCTTTATACCATCACTCTCGAGGTGTACCTTTTGCCTCTCAGTTATGTCTCTTTGTCCTTCGGCACCCTTGTGCTTCCTCTTGGTTCTGCTCCTTCCATCTGCTTGCTCCTGCTCTCTGGAATTCTATTCGAATTTCAGTTCATTCTTCCTCCAATCTATCTAAATTTAAACTATATCTAAAACTGCATCTTCTTCAATCGGTTTTTTAATGCTTGATGTGACTTGTTGCTGTATTAGTTCATTAACCTGCTCTCACCAATTGCCTTATTTGTACGACAATTCTCTCTAAAAATGTTCAGTGCTTTGGATTAAAGTGCTATATACATTTTTGTAAATAAAATAAATAAATCAAATGGATATAGCCTGCCAAAAGGATTATTCCACCTCACCCATGAACGTCCTCACCTGTGCTCCCTACAACCTTGGCTGAGATTCCTGCACCACTCTCTCCCTTCTGAGCCTCTGTTGGCACAGAGGATTCTGACAGTACCAACAAGAAGCTCTGTACCATTAGACACACAGGCATCATCTGCACTGAGAGTCGACGTGATACAAGAATGAGCCTTTATGTATGCTGTTTGTTTTTTTATTTGATAGAGCGCAACCAAACCCTTGGGTAGCTGGGCGCAAGCATTACAAGTACACTTAGAGCTTAGTTACAAGGATAATTAGGTACGTACATACAGGAAATAACCAAATTACTGACACATAGTTTGCTGACATCTTTGGTAACAAGCTGATTGGGGCAATCTACTCAAAAGCATAGGCATGTGTGCACTCCCCACACGCAGGGGACAGGGGAGTATCTGAATTAAGAATCTGCTTTTATTTGTTCCTTAATGTGCAGTTTTGTTACATGCTGTATGCCAAACCGAGTTGCTTCAGAGAGGCTTAATGGATCAATGCTAATTTGTGAGTTTCTGATATGCAACTAGATGATTTGGAAGAGTTTGAATATGATCCGGCGGTTTCAATTGGCCACAATCGTCAGTAACTGATCACCCTAAGACATAATAATGAGGTCTATCTCAGAATTTCAAATTTCTCTACAGCAGCCCTCACCCAAGATTATTTTAATTGCAGCACATCAGTGTATTCCTCTGTATCCAAATGTACTTTATCCCTCTATAGGGGCTATTTATCTATGCTGCAAGCTATTAAAGATCTAGCTATGAAGTTGCGTTTGGCCAATTTGCAAAGAAGAAAATACACTGCATCTTATTGTAATCCCCTCTTTTTGTTTTGAGGTCATATCCACCTCTGGGCCCCTAAATAATGATAGCAATCAGGAGAAGAGCTGCAACAGGAAAAAATACTAAAGCAGGTCCTCAAGAAAGCAAGAGAGAGATCATAAGCTTGGTCCTACTAAAGCAAACAATGTGCAGCTTCATGGCTTGGACCATGCATGCAGTAAATTCTATTTCCATTTAAATTCTATTTCCATTTTTGTCATGATAACTCTGCTTTGGGTGAAAAGCAATGGCTATTAGAATGCTTGGCTGATGATGACGTACATCTTCAAGGTGGGGATTCAATATTAAAACCATCTCATTAAGACTTCTGCTGACATTGCCAGTATAGCTGAACCAAAGATAACAAACAGACATTGTTTGAAGGGACTATTATCCACAAAGTGCACAAGGCTCACTATAACAGATTTTTTTAAATTGGCATCTCGTATAATAAACATCAGGAAATCCCCTCTACCCCTCTGCCCTTCCCACCCGCCCCCTCCCCCTGCTCCCTTCCCTCCCCCTCTATCATGGTGCTTGGTACATATTGGAATGTTCACAAAGTCATTGGGTGCCAAGAATTCGAAGATGTTGAGGGCAGTATCGAATATTATAGTCATTCTGCAGAATGTTTAGCACCACAGCCAAGTCTTGTGCACATTTTGATTGATCCCCCTGTATAGAGTATGTGATCTATTCAAGAGCAACAAAGTTCATAACTCTAGAGAACCATTCGCTGCACAATGGCTGGTCTTTAGATTTCCACTTTTGAGCAATTCCCAGAAGAGCTGCAAGTTGGAATATAACAAAAGCTTTACATTTTTGTTTAGAGCCCCGTCTCCAGTTCGCCTCCAACATTAACAATATGCTAGACCTAAGAGTGCTAAGCTTTACCAAACCAAATATTTGAGCTATATGTCTGTATATCTCAGCCCAATAACCTGTCAAGATCAGGCAGCCCCGCCATATATGTCCCCAATCCCCAAGTGACCCACACTCTCTCCAACATTGGTTCGAAATGGCTGCTCTAATTTTATGCAAACGGGCCGGAGTATAGTGCCATTGAGTTAACAACTTATACCAAAATTCTCTGTTTTTTAATCGAGCGGGTAAGTCTGGGGATATCATTCCAGAGCCCCTCCCATTCTGTTTCCGAAAATCTGTTCTCCCAGCGTTAGCTGCCAGCGTTGTTTATAATATGGTGAGATGCTCGGAGTAGCGTCAGACATGATTTTGTATACGTTTGAGATAAGAGCCTTATTCCCCGGGTTGGAAATAGCAAATTTTTCATTCAAATTATTGTTATTGTTATTTTGCATTTATATAGCGCCTTATATACCTTTGGTATGGTCTGAAGGCGCTGGTAGGTTGAACGCCCCTGGGAACCGAAGTTCAGATCAGTAGAGAGGGTAGAGAGAGTCAAAGGTGCGTGTGAGCATCGGGTATGTGTGCAGCTCGTGCGGGATCCATGTGATAGCTGCTTCTTAGCAGTAGGTGTGGTGGTCGAGAGATCAGGAGTATGTGTTCGTTCTGGCAGGATTTATCCAGACTGGATGTGGCTGCGTTAGGGCTGAGGAGAACGCCTGGCTGGGGGGGGGGTGTAACCAGCACTGTTTACCTAGAGTGATGTGGAGTGAGCGGCAGATGTTGGTATGAGAACAGTTATACCGAATGGTGTCATAGTATCCCTGTGTTCTAGTTGAGTGGTGATGTAAAGGAGAGAGTAAGCATGGTGGTGCAATATGATGGGATATATGCACTTTCAAATGTCTACGCACTCACTCCGTTAGGCACTCTCCCCCTCTATGCACTCACCCCCTCTACCCACACATCCCCTCTACCCACACATACCCTCTACCCACACAACCCTTCTATGCACTCGCCCCCTGTACGCACTCGCCCCCTGTTTGGCAGAAACCTGTGCAGTTCCCTTTGGGAACACTGCAAAAGATTTAGGACTACAGGTGTTAGCAGTACACCCACTTGGTAGCAGTCTGTACCACCCAGATTTACCTGGTAGCTGTGGCTGAGCAGTCAGACTTCTCTCAAGAAGAGTTAGGCAGTATGCAAAGTATACACAATAGGCACTCAGATACAACAATACAAGCAAACACTGACCAGAGCTTTGGTATCAAAGTATATAATTATTTATTTAAAAAAACACTGTTTGAAACACTCCAGCACTCTTATCGTAAAAAACTCTAAACACAGTTACTATTATGATATATACAACCCTTATTCCTTATCAGATAAGTCTTAGTTAACACCACTTATTTTCATACAGAGGTGAGCGCTTAACTATGGATGGCACTCCAATAAGTTCATGAAGAAGGGAGGGAAAAAGACAGAATATGGGAAGGTACACCACTCTAAGCTTTAGGAACACTATTAGCAAGGCAGAAGAGCAAAAGTCACTTGTGAGCCAAAGTCCATAGGCTGGGCCCACTCTTAGCGAGAGCAGAGTACAAATGCGCCCAAGATCACACAATTACACTCGGCTTAGAAAGTCTTGCAGAGAGTTCGAAAAGAGTTTAGAGAGGCTCAGAAAAGTTTAGCCAGGGTGTCCCAGGTTAACCCAGGTTCGAAAGCCGGGGGCTAAATCTACCCCGTATAGTCGGTGGCAAGGGAAGCCGGGCGGGACACTGTACCTTAAGTGGGAAGGATCCTCCAGCGGTGGCAGTTGTTCCTGGCAGCGGGTGCAAGTCTCGTCGTCTGGGAAGAGAAGATCTCGACTTGGAATAAAGATGAAGGTCGTTGCACTGCCAGGGAAGAAACCAGCCGCAGAGTTTTCCGGTTAAAGGTATTACCCTTTAATTTGCGGTCGTGGTAAAACATGGTATCCCGGTTGCCGGAGTGCTTGGCACAGGGCCACGAGATACGTCGGGAAGGCGAAAAGACGGTGAAACTGGTTATCCCCACCAGTCAAAGGAAGAAGACTCTCCGGCGGGAGATCTCCTCTGTCGTTGGGAAAAGTGGTGAGACGGTCCAGCAGGGCTCCACCAGTGGTGTCATCGTGGCAGGTCGGTTCAGCTTCTCCCTCGTCAGATTCTTAGGTCCTGTGGTGACTTCTGAAGTTCCAGTCCCCAAAGCCCTGCTTTTATGCAGAAAACCCCCATTCACTCAGCCTAGCTGTCACTCAAACATGCTAAGTGGTGAGCCGGCCGGCTCTCCACTTGGGCCAATCAGGACGGAGTGCGACTTGAGTTGCCTAGGCAACTCAGTCCAGGGTGCCTAAATCCCCCTCCACCCCTCCTAAGTACCCCAGACAGAGTGGCACCACTTTGGAGGGCTTCTGTGGAGAAGCCCGCCAAAAAGTGGAACAAAGGGCTCGACTTGGGTTGGAGTCACAGAAGAGAACACAAATGCCATTTTAGAACCGAGTTTTGGCAGAAAATACCAACCGGAGAATTAATATTAATTAAATAAGCCGGCGGTATGTTCGAGGCTATCGTAATTAAATAAATAAAGATAGTAGCCTCGAACAATGGGAAAATCCCATAGAGAAATATTTGCGGTTGAATATAAAAAGTAGCATCCACTGCCACCAGCCAAAACTCGATCAGGGGGGACGGAGACGTGCCCCCTCGACTAACAGACCCTGGGGCAATCGAATTGCCCCAGCCAGTACGTCCACAATATGATGGTTTGTACTGGTTCTGTTCAGAATTTAAGACTAGTAAAGTCAATGGTGACTTTACAGACCCTGGGAGACAGTAGTCAGTCCCAGGGTATGGAGTCTATACTGGGGAGTCACTATGGCACCCCTGTGTTACTGCACTGAGGGTGCTGTGTAACACACATCACAAAAACACATGAAGCCCTATGGAGTAACAGACCCCATAGCCCATTAAACACATCTAGAGTCAAAGAAATACACTCAAATCATGTCCAAGAGTGAGGGTAAAAGAGTCTCACTCTTGGCAGGAGAAAAAAATAAACCCCACAAATCCAGCAAAGCTGCTGGGGGACTCACTAGGTTAGGAAATTCAGCCTAAACAGAGAATTCTCCCTGACACTCGCCCCCCCCCCCCAGACTAAGGGACAGGAGGATTTAATCCACTCCTGGATGAACCTCATACCTCTAGTCGATGACATACATCATAGAGAGTCCATCAGCATTTTGATGGTGACACCCTGACCTGTGCTCAATGGTGAAATCAAACCCTTGCAGGCAGATTGACCATCTCAATAGTTTTGGATTTTCTCCCTTCATTTGCATTAGCCATCTCAAGGGTTGGTGGTCAGTCTGAATGACAAAAGTAGAACCATACAAGCATGGCCTAAACTTCTTCAGTGCCCACACAATAGCAAAGCATTCTCTTTCGATTGTTGCCCACCTTGTCTCAGGATCCTTCAGCTTTCGGCTGATGAAGCAAATGGGGTGCTCCCTACCCTTCTCATCCAGTTGGCTTAGAACTGCACCTATACCTACATTGGAAGCATCAGTTTGTACAATGAAAGTTTGGTGGTAGTCAGGAGCTCTCAGTACTGGAGCTTGGCAAAGAGCTTTCTTCAGTTTTTCAAAGGCCTGATTGCACTCATTCCATTTGACCTTTTTAGGGAATTTTGGAGAGGAGATTACATTCAGTGGAGAAGCTATGGTCCCATAGTTCTCAATGAAATTCCTGTAATACCCAGTGAGGCCTAGGAAGGCTCTCACCTGGGTTTGAGTGGTAGGTGTTGTCCAATTTTGCACAGCTTCAATTTTGCTGAGCAAAGGCCTTATTTCTCCACCTCCTACCTCATGCCCAAGGTAGACCACTTTACTTTGACCTATCTGGCATTTACTTGCTCAAGAGCCTGCGAAACATGCCCTAGGTTGTTCACATGTTCCTCCCAGGAGTGGCTGAAGACTGCAATGTCATCCAAGTATGCCATGCAGAAGTCCTCCATCCCAGCTAGAACTTGATTCACCATCCTTTGGAATGTAGCAGGTGCATTTTTTAATCCAAAAGGCATGACCTTAAACTGGTACAAGCCAACTGGGGTTGAACATGCAGTTTTCTCCTTGGCATGGTCTGTCAAGGCTATTTGCCAATAGCCTGACGTAAAGTCAAATGTGCTGAGGTACTTGGCTGCACCAATTTTATCACCAACTCATCTGTCCTTGGCAAAGGGTGGGCATCAGTCTTGGTGACTGCATTAAGAGCTCTATAGTCCACACAGAATCTCAAGTCTTTGGATGCTGCCTTTGGTACTAACACAACTGGGCTAGATCATGGACTAGTAGAGGGCTCTATTACCCCGAGATCAAGCATCTTCTTGACCTCCCCCTTGATATGGGTTCTCACATTTTCTGACATTCTGTATCCTCTGCTTTTGACTGGCAGACAGTCACCAGTGAGTATCTCATGCTGTCCCCAAGGGGTCAAGCCTGGTGAGAGTGAGAGTTAAACTGATTTAACATAGATTTGCGCTCCTCTTGTTGCTCAGGTGTCAGATCTGAAGAGAGATTGACTCCTTCAATTTTCTCATCTAAAGGTACACCTCTGAGGAGATCAGGGAGAGACTCACTCTCTTCTTCCTCTGCTGCTGAAGCTAGAAGCAAGGCTCCTACTTCAGGTCTGGAGACGTACGCTTTCAGTCGGTTGGTGTGGAAGACTCTAGGAGCTTCCCTGGGTCTGCTCAGATCCACCAGATAGTTGACCTCCAGATGTTTTCCCACAACTTTGAAGGGTCCCATCCATTTGTCTTGCAAGGCCCTCTGCCTTGTTGGGAGCATAACGAGAACTAGCTGGTCTTGAGTGAACTCAACCATGTTAGCCTTTTGATCATGCCAATGCTTGTCAAAGCTTGTCCAGCTTTCAGGTTATCACTAGCTTCTGCCATTATGTGTGACATTCTCCTTCGGAGACCTATCACATAGTCAGTCACTCTGACTGACTGGAGGGGAGGAGCACCTTCCAATCCCTCCTTAATCAGGGCCAACGGACCTCTGACTGGATGGCCATAGAGAAGTTCAAAGGGAAAATAACCTACTCCCTCGTGAGGGACTTCTCTATAAGCAAAGAGAAGGCATGGCAGTAGAAGGTCCCACTTTCTTTTCAGGGGTTCCTCTAAAGCACCTATCATGCTCTTCATGGTTCTGTTAAACCTTTCTACCAACCCATTGGTCTGGGGGTGGTATGCGGTTGAGAACTTGTAAGTAACTCCGCAGGTTTTCCACATGGCTTTTATGTAGTGGGAAATAAAGTTTGACCCCCTGTCGGATATTACTTCCTTAGGAAACCCAACCCTGGTATAAATACCAAGGAGGGCCTTAGCTACAGCCGGAGCTGTAACAGTCCTCATAGGAATTGCCTCAGGGTACCTAGTAGCATGGTCTACTACAACAAGGATAAACCTGTTGCCTGAGGAGGTTGGGGGATCAAGGGGACCAACAATGTCAATCCCTACCCTCTCAAATGGGACTCCCACAACTGGGAGAGGCACTAAAGGTGCCACATTCTTGGAGCCAACCTTACCAGAAGTCTGGCAGGTATGGCAGCTCTTGCAAAACTTATCTACTTCCGCCCCCATTTTTGGCCAATAGAAGTAGAGTGAGAGCCTTTCCTTGGTCTTCTTGAAACTCAAGTGACCAGCCAAAGGAATCTCGTGGGCTAAGTGCAAGAACTGTTGTCTGTTTTCTTGAGGTACTACAAGGAGCTTGTAGTCTCCAGGTTCAGACTCAGTTGGTTCACTGTAGAAGAGGCCATCTTCCCAGTGCAACCTATACTTCCCAGGCTCTTGCCCATCAGCCTGAGCAGCTGCCTGGTGGCGGAGACCCTCCAGAGTTGGACATTCTCTTTGTCCCTTACGAAAAGCTGCCCTGCTGGGCCCACCTTCTGCCAGTAAAGACTGCAGCTCAGGATGGTCCTCAGTGTCCAGATCTCCAATAAGTTCTTGGCCTCCCACTAGCTCTTCCTCAGAGTCTAGTTCAACCTCACAGGGTTGTACCTCCCTCTCAGCCTCAGCTGGAGGTGGAGTTACAGGTGTAACTGTGGACAACCGAGGGGAAGTCCTTGTTGGAAGCACTGGAGTGCTTGCTGCTGACTTTTTCCTAGGAGTCTTGGGTTGGCCCTTTGCTCCTGATCTGGTAGTTACTGCAGTGAGTTGCTCCAGTGGTAAAGGAGTGATCTCTGTCATCATCTCCTTAGATAACCCTCGCAGGGTTTTCTCTCTTGCAGGTTTTGTGAGCTCCTGTAACCTTTTACTGGGAGGTCTGGGGGTATGTGAAACAACTCCAAGAGCTTTCAGGTCATTACCCAACAGAACCCTACCTGGTACTTTACATTGTACACTGACAGGTATCTTTACAGCCATATCATTACACTGGATGAGAACTGGTAACTGGGGACACATCTGCACAGGCCCTCCAGCTAACTTGGTGAGGCATTTGGGTGCCTTAGCAACATCCTCTGCCTTGAAAAATGATTCATCCACCACAGTTATGCTGGCCCCAGTGTCTCTAATGGCAGGAGTCTCCTGACTAACCTGGACACTGGGCCTCATTACAACTCAGGCGTTAAGGGTTAAGGCCGTCGTTAACCCTTAACGCCTGATTCCGATTTTAACGGCTGCTTTTAGCAGCCGTTAAAATCTATGGCGCTAAACCGCCTTGGTGCTAATTACGCCACCGTAATTTACGGTGGCGTAATTAGCGCCTTCCCCACTCCCATTATGCCCTATGGGGCAAAAATGGGAATGGGGAAGGGTAAAATGGGAAATGGGGATTTACCGCCCCACTCACCTTGGAATGGGGAGGTAAATCCGTCATCCACCATGGTGTAAACTACCATGGTGGTAAAGTTGGCGTACTTACCGCCTGGGTCGTAATGACCCCGACTGTCTTTATAATACTCTTTAGTATTATCTGGGATAGAATTATACACATCTAAATTCTGTTGTTCCCACAACCCCAGAGAGACTAAAGAAACACTGGCTGAGACACCAATGGGTTCATCAGCCAGCAGTAGAAAGTTTCCACTTGCCATTGGGACTTCCTCTTCTGGAGCGAAGGCTAAGGAGGCAAGTTGGATCCCTGAAGGTTTACCCTTGCATCTGGGATCTCCTTTCACATGGTCAGTAGAGCCACAAACAAAGCATTTACCAAATGCCTTCTGGAATGGTGGCTTGTTCTGGCCTCCCTCTGGTTTGGCACCAAAGGGTACACTATTCAGCTGTGGTTTTCCTTGTGGCTTACCCCTTATGGTTTTGTTTGGGGCCCTCTTTGGAATTTGCAGTATTAGAATTCTCTTTGGAGTCCTTTTTAGGCCGTTTCCCCTCATCCTTTTTATGAGTTACCCCAGAATCCTTGTGAGTGGCCCTGTTGGTAACCCACAAGTCAGCAGCCTTAGCTAGCTTTCGGGAATCTAATTCCTTTGAATCAGCCAAGTGCTGTCTGAGCTCAGGAGAGCAGGCATCATAAATTGACTCCAACATAAAAAGATACTTCATACCTTCATAAGTGTTCACTTTGTAACCCTTAATCCATCCCTCTAGGTTTTTCAACCCTTCACTCACCCAGGTAGCCCAAGGGGTACCATCATGCTTTTTGAGGGTTCTAAACCTCTTAAGATACTGGGAAGGGGTCTTCCCAAATCTAGCTATCAGAGCTAGTTTCACACATTCATACTCTTTCCTATCCTCCTCCCCCAACTCCATTTCCACATCAGTTGCAACAGGGGGAAGCCTAGAGAACAACCAGGTGAGTAAGTCATTTCCTGTGATGTTCTGGAGCCCATGATTATATTCAAACAGAGACAACCAATCCAACACATCCAACTTAGGCTCATACATACCAACCAATTCTTTAGGCATCCGGGGTCTTTAAGGACTGGAACTTCTAGAGGAGCCAGAGAGAGAAGTATTTTCAACAGACAATTTCTTAATTTCTAGCTCACGCTTGAGCTCCATTTCCCTTAGCCTTAGTTCTTGATTCAGTTCCTGGTGTCTTTGTTCAGCCTGAGTATTCAGTCTCTTGAACTCTAGTTCAAGTTTCATTTTTTCTAGCTCAAGATATTGAGGACTAAGTGTGGGACCTGGCAAAGGTCCAGTAGGTACAGCTGGCAGAGCAGACAGAGGCCTAGGGGGGACAGTCACAGCAGCCTCACCCTCCTCTTCTGACTCTTCCTCAAGATTATCAACATTTTGATCAACATCAATCTCTATACTGTTATCTACAGTTTCTGGCATGGTAGGTTCCTCTGAACCATCATCCAGATTTTGGTTAGCTAACAACCTTTCTATCAATTCCATTTTCTTGCCTTTAGTCAGGAGATTCTTATGCTTACAGAGAACTCTTAAAGGCATACTCTAGTAAAAAATGTTATTTCAAAAATAGATAGCCCACATTAAAAAAAAAACACTAGCATCCTCCGTTTTAAAACTTCCTATGTAAAATTTTGAGATATTTAAGCTCAAAAGCAAGCACAAGGGCGCCGCCATTTTGTGAAATGGAGGCCCTCCTGTGCTGGCTTTTGCGGCACTAATGAAGGAAAAGCCAGCCAGCTGTAGTAAATAAAGTCTACCGCTGGGTGGCTTTCCCTTCATTAGTGCCGGGACTCGGAGGACGCGGACCGGAGACCAGAGCAGGAAAGCTGCAGCTGAATCTCGGTAAGTGCTATTTATTTATTTTTACAAAAAATAAGCACTAGCTGCGGTTTTTTTTCTAAGTTTTCCGGGCTGGAGGAGCCCGGAAAACTTAGAAATAAAACTGCAGCTTTAAAAACGTTGTATTTATGTTTGCGGTCGCTTTTGAAGCGACCGCAAACATAAATACAAAGTTATTGTGTTGTGTCTGCCTGAATCTGCTTTACCATTTGGGGCTCTCGGGCTCCCCGGAGCCCGAGAGCCCCAAATGGTAAAGCAGATTCAGGCAGACACAACGCGGCGTTGCGGAAAACAACCGCGTTGTGTCTGCCTGAATCTGCTTTTCCATTTGGGGCTCTCGGGCTCCCCACGGGGAGCCCGAGAGCCCCAAATGGAAAAGAAGATTCAGGCAGACAACGTAGCATTTCCCATTTGGGGCTCTCGGGCTCCCCACAGGGAGCCAGAGAGCCCCAAATGGAAAAGCAGATTCAGGCAGACACAACGCGGCGTTGCAGAAAACAACCGCGTTGTGTCTGCCTGAATCTGCACTTCCATTTGGGGCTCTCGGGCTCCCCCCGGGGAGCCCGAGAGCCCCAATTTGAAAAGAAGATTCAGGCAGACAACGTAGCATTTCCCATTTGGGGCTCTCGGGCTCCCCACGGGGAGCCCGAGAGCCCCAAATGGGAAATCAGCTGCAGGTAGAAACACTACGCGGCATGTAAACACAACCGCGTGTGTTTCTGCCTGCTGTGGCTTTCACTTTGGGTCTCCGGTGCTCCCCTGGGAGCACCGGAGACCCAAAGTGATAGCCACAGCAGGCAGAAACACACGCGGTTGTGTTGGAAAACGCTGCGGTTTTTCTTTCCAAGTTTCTCAGGCTCCTCCGAGCCGGAGGAGCCTGAGAAACTTGGAACGAAAAACCGCAGCGTTTTCCAACACAATAACGTTGTATTTATGTTTGCGGTCGCTTCAAAAGCGACTGCAAACTTAAATACAACGTTTTTAAAGCTGCGGTTTTATTTCTAAGTTTTCCGGGCTCCTCCAGCCCGGAAAACTTAGAAAAAAAACCGCAGCTAGTGCTTATTTTTTGTAAAATAAATAAATAGCACTTACCGAGATTCAGCTGCAGCTTTCCTGCTCTGGTCTCCGGTCCGCGTCCTCCGAGTCCCGGCACTAATGAAGGGAAAGCCACCCAGCGGTAGACTTTGTTTACTACAGCTGGCTGGCTTTTCCTTCATTAGTGTCGCAAAAGCAAAAGCCAGCACAGGAGGGCCTCCATTTCACAAAATGGCGGCGCCCCTGTGCTTGCTTTTTCGAATTTTGAGCTTGAATAGCTCAAAATGTTTCATAGGAAGTTTTAAAACGGAGGATGCTAGTATTTTATTTTTAATGTGGCCTATCTATTTTTGAAATAACATTTTTTACTAGAGTATGCCTTTAAACAATCAGCAGTTTTTGTAGCAAGGGACTCTTGACTATAATTTTCCATAGTTGACATGTTAGAAAGATTACTTTTTCAGTGCTAAGCTTTGTGGTTAGTTGTACTAAGGTATCCTAAAGCACTCTAAAAAGTATACTCAATACAAATCCCACCGCTGTACACCAGTGTTAGGCAGAAACCTGTGCAGTTCCCTTTGGGAACACTGCAAAAGATTTAGGACTATAGGTGTTAGCAGTAAACCCACTTGGTAGCAGTCTGTACCACCCATATTTACCTGGTAGCTGTGGCTGAGCAGTCAGACTTCTTTCAAGAAGAGTTAGGCAGTATGCAAAGTATACACAATAGGCACTCAGATACAACAATACAAGCAAACACTGACCAGAGCTTTGGTATCAAAGTATATAATTATTTATTTAAAAACACACTGTTTGAAAGACTCCAGCACTCTTATCGTAAAACACTCTAAACACAGTTACTATTATAATATATACAACCCTTATTCCTTATCAGATAAGTCTTAGTTAACACCACTTATTTTCATACAGAGGTGAGCGCTTAACTATAGATGGCACTCCAATAAGTTCATGAAGAAGGGAGGGGAAAAGACAGAATATGGGAAGGTACACCACTCTAAGCTTTAGGAACACTATTAGCAAGGCAGAAGAGCAAAAGTCACTTGTGAGCCAAAGTCCATAGGCTGGGCCCACTCTTAGCAAGAGCAGAGCACAAATGCGCCCAAGATCACACAGTTACAATCGGCTTAGAAAGTCTTGCAGAGAGTTCGAAAAGAGTTTGGAGAGGCTCAGAAAAGTTTAGCCAGGGTGTTGCAGGCTAACCCAGGTTCGAAAGCCGGGGGCTAAATCTACCCCGTACAGTTGGTGGCAAGGGAAGCCGGGCGGGACACGGTACCTTAAGTGGGAAGGATCCTCCAGCGGTGGCAGTTGTTCCTGGCAGCGGGTGCAAGTCTCGTCGTCGTCCAGGGGAAGAGAAGATCTCGACTTGGAGGAAAGATGAAGGTCGTTGCACTGCCAGGGAAGAAACCAGCGGCTGAGTTTTCCGGTTAAAGGTATTACCCTTTAATTCGCGGTCGTGGTAAAACATGGTATCCCGGTTGCCGGGGTGCTTGGCACAGGCAAGGCGGCCACGAGATACGCCGGGTAGGCGAAAAGACGGTGAAACTGGTTATCCCCACCAGTCAAAGGAAGAAGACTCTCCGGCGGGAGATCTCCTCTGTCGTTGGGAAAAGTGGTGAGACGGTCCAGCAGGGCTCCACCAGTGGTGTCGTCGTGGCAGGTCGGCTCAGCTTCTCCCTCGTCAGATTCTTAGGTCCTGTGTTGACTTCTGAAGTTCCAGTCCCCAAAGCCCTGCTTTTATGCAGAAAACCCCCATTCACTCAGCTTAGCTGTCACTCAAACATGCTAAGTGGTGAGCTGGCCGGCTCACCACTTGGGCCAATCAGGACGGAGTCCGACTTGAGTTGCCGAGGCAACTCAGTCCAGGGTGCCTAAATCCCCCTCCACCTCTCCTAAGTACCTCAGACAGAGTGGCACCACTTTGGAGGGCTTCTGTGGAGAAGCCCGCCAAAAAGTGGAACAAAGGGCTCGACTTGGGTTGGAGTCACAGAAGAGAACACAAACGCCATTTTAGAACCGAGTTTTGGCAAAAAATACCAACCGGAGAATTAATATTAATTAAATAAGCCGGCGGTATGTTCGAGGCTATCGTAATTAAATAAATAAAGATAGTAGCCTCGAACAATGGGAAAATCCCATAGAGAAATATTTGCGGTTGAATATAAAAAGTAGTATCCACTGCCACCAGCCATAACTCGATCAGAGGGGACGGAGACGTGCCCCCTCGATTAACAGACCACAGGGCAATCGAATTGCCCCAGCCAGTACGTCCACAATATGATGGTTTGTACTGGTTCTGTTCAGAATTTAAGACTAGTAAAGTCAATGGTGACTTTACAGACCCTGGGAGACAGTAGTCAGTCCCAGGGTATGGAGTCTGTACTGGGGAGTCACTATGACACCCCTGTGTTACTGCACTGAGGGTGCTGTGTAACACACATCACAAAAACACATGAAGCCCTATGGAGTAAAAGACCCCATACCCCATTAAACACATCTAGAGTCAAAGAAACACACTCAAATCATGTCCAAGAGTGAGGGTAAAATAGTCTCACTCTTGGCAGAAGAAAAAAATAAACCCCAAAAATCCAGCAAAGCTGCTGGGGGACTCACTAGGTTAGGAAATTCAGCCTAAACAGAGAATTCTCCCTAACACCCCCTCTACGCACTCGCCCCCTCTATGCACTCGCCCCTCTACGCACTCATCCCCTCTACGCACTCATGTGCTCCCCGCACTCATCATCTTTAAGCAATCGCGTTTTAACGCAATCAGCAGCAATATCAAGTTCTATATATTCATCTCTTCACTCCTCTGTTCTATACGTTCATCCGTTCTATACACTTATCCACTCCTGCGCTATATGCACTCATCTGCTCTATCCACTGATCAACTCATCCGCTCTATCCACTCATCCGCTCTATCCACTCATCCGCTCTATCCACTCATCCGCTCTATCTACTCCTCCGCTCGATTTACTCATCCTCTCTATCTGCTCTATCCACTCGTCCGCTCTATCCACTCCTCCGCTCTATCCACTCATCAACTCATCCACTCTATCCATTCATCCACTCTATCCACTCATCCGCTCTATGCACACATCTGTTCTATCCACTCCATCCAGTCATCCGCTCTATCTACTCGTCCACTCTATTTACTCGTCCGCTCTATCTACTCATCCGCTCTACCCACTCATCCGCTCTACCCACTCATCCACTCTATGCACACATCCTTTCTATCCAATCTATGCAGTCGTCCGCTCTGTCTGCTCGTCCTCTCTATCCACTCGTCCGCTCTATCCACTCGTCCGCTCTATCCACTCATCCGCTCTATCCACTCATCTGTTCTATCCACTCCATCCAGTCATCCGCTCTATCTACTCGTCCGCTCTATCTACTCGTCCGCTCTACCCACTCATCCGCTCTACCCACTCATCCACTCATCCGCTCTATGCACACATCCTTTCTATACAATCTATCCAGTCGTCCGCTCTGTCTGCTCATCCGCTCTATCTACTCGTCCGCTCAGTCTACTCATCCTCTCTATCCACTCGTCCGCTCTATCCACTCGTCCACTCGTCCGCTCTATCCACTCGTCCGCTCTATCCACTCATCCGCTTTATCCACTCATCCGCTTTATCCACTCATCCGCTTTATCCACTCATCCGCTTTATCCACTCATCCGCTCTATGCACACATCCGTTCTATCCAATCTATCCAGTCGTCCGCTCTGTCTGCTCACCCGCTCAGTCTACTCATCCGCTCTATCCACTCGTCCGCTCTATCCACTCGTCCGCTCTATCCACTCGTCCGCTCTATCCACTCGTCCGCTCTATCCACTCGTCCGCTCTATCCACTCATCCGCTCTATCCACTCATCCGCTCTATGCACACATCCGTTCTATCCACTCTATCTACTCATCCGCTCTATCTACTCGTCCGCTCTTTCTACTCATCCGCACTATCTACTCATCCTTTCTGTACACTTTATCCACTCATACGCTCTAACCACTCATCCTCTCGGTACACTTTATCCACTCATCCGCTATATCCGCTCTATCCGCTCTATCCACTCATCCGCTCTATCCACTCATCCGCTATATCCACTCATCTGCTCTATCCACTCATCCGCTCTATCCACTCGTCCATTCATCTGTTCTATCCACTCTATTCACTCACCACTCATGCACTCATCCACTCATCTGTTCTATCCACTATCTACTCATCCACTCATCCGCTCTATCCACTCATCCGCTCTATCTACTCATCGTCTCTGTACGCTCTATCCACTCATCCGCTCTATCCACTCATCCGCTCTATCCACTCGTCCATTCTATCCACTCTATACCCTCATCAGCTCTATCCACTCATCCGTTGTATCCGCTCTATCCACTCATCCGCTCTATCCACTCATCCGCTCTATCCACTCAACCGCTTTATCCACTCATCCGCTCTGCACATTCGACAGGTCTGTACATCTGTTCCAGCGATCTACACACGCTCCGCACTTCGATATTCACCCGATATCCACATTCATGTGCTCTACATACTCATCCGCTCCACATACTCATCTGTTCAAGACATTTATCCGGTTTACGCTCATCCGTTCTGGACATTCCTCGGTTTTACGTACTCTTGTGTTCTACACGCTTCTCTGTATTTGCGCACTCATCCGCGCTACACGCTCGTCTGTTCTACACATCCAGCCGCTCTACACACTCCTCCACTCGACAAGTTCATCCATTCCATACACTCATCCGATCTACATATTCACTTGATTACCATACTCATTCGATCTATATAGGTATTTGTTCTTCCACTCATGCATTCTTCAACTCGACGCATTCATTTGTTCCACCTGTTTTATCCATTCTAACTAGTTCATCCACGCCATTCACGTCGTTCATGCCGTATGCTTTCTGTCCATTTCTGTAGTTTAGACCTCTTTACTGCTTGCGTATGATTTACTCTTATTAGCCATTTCACTGCTTTGATCTACTTTATTCGGAGTCATTGAGTTGCTGTTGGTCTGTTTGGTACGGGTTGGTTTTAGGGGAAGAGCCAGGTTTTCAGCAGTTTGCGGAAAGACGTTAAATCCTCAGTTAGGCGGATGTGGGGTGGGAGTGAGTTCCATAGCATGGGAGCCAAGGCTGAGAATGATTATCCACCTAACCTGCTTGAGTTTGTCTTTGGTATGACTAGGAGGCCGGCTGAGCTTGATCTTAGGGTGCGTGGGTGGTGGTAGGGTTTTAGCTTGTCTTGAAGATATTGAGGTCCGGTTTTGTGCAGAGCTCGATGGGAGATGCACCGCAGAGAGTCTGTTGGGAAAGGAGAGATATGGAAAGATGCGCCTAAGGGTTCTAAGGTGGTAGTGGCAGGATTTTGAGACGTCGTTGACTTGGCATGAAATTGTTAGGTCGGAGTCAAGGGTGCAGCCAAGATTTTTCACTGAGTTGGAGGGGGTCGGTGAGTTGCCCATGGCGGATGGCCAGGGTAGTGGGTGCGGAAGGAGTTCGGTGTTGCCACATACCATTATTTCTCTTTTGGAGGGGTTTAACAGGAGGTGGCTTTGGGTCATCCAGAGTTCTATGTCAAGGAGGCAGGAGGCCAGGTCTGGTCGGGAGTTGGGTTTTGAGTTCAGGAGTTTTAGAATTAATTGAGTGTCGTCGGCGTAGTTGTAGCACAGGATGTTGTGCGAACAAATTATTGGTGGGAGAGTGATCAAGTAGAGATTGACCAGGAGGGCAGATAGGCATGCTCCTTGTGGGACTCCCGTGTCGACTGGTCGGGCTTGGGAGGTATAGGTGGAGAGTATTGTTATTTGGTACCGATCTTTGAGGAATGAAGCTATCAATTTAAGAGCGGTTCCACAAATTCCTAGGGAGTGGAGGCGGTCTAGAAGGATTGAGTGATTGATTGATTGTGTCAAAGGCGGCAGGTAGGTCAAGAAGGATTAGTGATGCGCATCCCGCGGAGTCTGCCGTCATTTTAAGGTCATCCCAAATTGATGTTAGGGTGGTTTCTGTTCCGTGACGGGCTCTGAAACCTGATTGAGCGGGGTCTAGGAGATTGTTGTCTTCAACAAAGGATTTTAGTTGGGAGTAGGCGGTTCGGGCAAGGAATCTGGTGTTTGAGATGGGGCGGTAGTTTTTGGGCACGAGAGGGTCGAGCAAAGGTTTTTTAATTAGGGGTTTGACATGAACCGTTTTGAATTCGTCGGGAAAGATACCAAGGAGAGTGAGGCATTTATGATCGATCTTGCGTGTTCTCCTGCGAAGGTGGAAGCAAACATTTCTTTGAGGGTTGTGGCTGGGAAAGGGTCCAGTGGCGAGCCAGATGGTTTGCGGGCAGATAGAAGTTTGAGAAATTGCTCTGGTGATATTGGACTAAAGGATTCGAACGTTGGTTGCGTAGTGGTCGCAGCTGGTGAGCCGGCCGGTGTGGGGGGAGAATTGCTTGGTGGATGTAAGAGGGCCAGTTTGGTGGCTAGAGTATTTGTTCTTTCTAGGGCCGTGGTGTAAAAGTGGAGGGAGAGTGAGTCGCACAGTGATTGTGAGGAAGTCGGGACGGTCGTGTTACAAGCCGGATTGGTGAATTCGGAGATGATTTTGTGGAGTTCTTTGCTTGGGTTTTTGCAGTTTAGGATTCGGGAGTTGTAGTGGGCTCTTTTTGCTTTCCGGATTTCGGCCTTGTACTGATAGAGGTGTCTGGCCAAGGTGGCCCTGCTCTCCTGGGTTTTGTCTTTCTGCCATTTGCGTTCTAGGTATTTATATAGTTGTTTAGTGATCTTCAACTCAGGAGCGAACCATCTGGGGAAGGGGCCACGGCGGGTTGATGGTTTGCAAGAGGGTGTGAGCCGCATCAGAGATGCGTTGAGCCATGAGTCAAAGGCGTCGGGGGTTAGCAGATTGTTGAGTTGGGAGGTAGGAGGTGGAGACTGAAGGAGTGCGTCGGCTAGATCAGGGACGATTATTCGTTTTTTCCAGCATTTGCGTAGATTCGGAGGTTCTGATTCGAGTACGGGAAGGGGGTCGGGTGAGTGAATGGCGAACGAGAGAACGAAATTATCGGACCAGAGGATCGGGGTGGGGGGCTTTAAATGAATCAGGGTGTTGGAGCTAAAGATGGCATCAAGAGTGTGTCCTTTATAGTGAGTTGGGCCGTTTATGTGGGGTTGGAGGTTTTAATTGCGTCCAAACTGTCAACCAGGGAGTGTGTCATAGGGTTGGTGGGGATGTCGAGCCATATGTTGAAGTCTCCAAGAAGGGTGAGGTTGGGATGGTTTAGTTGAAGGGTGGCAATTGAGTCGCAGAGGTTGTTTGCGAATTGTCTATAGTAGCCAGGGGGCCTGTAGATTATTAGGAAGCTGTGTGAGAGTGACAGGGAGAGGGATAGTTTAACGAGGAGAGATTCGCAGTAAGGAATGGAAGGTTGGTTGTCAATGATTGAGGCGTGGAAGAGAGACTTGAAGACGAATGCTACTCCACCTCCTCTGGAGGGACGGTTCAGTGGGATGAGGGAGTATTCAGGGGGGAAGGCTTCATTAGCGATTGGGACAAAGTCGTCAGAGAACCAAGTTTCGGTGATGAAAACCAGGTCTGGTTTGTCAGAGGCGAGGAGGTCAAAGATGCAGTGTCTGTTTTTTGCTACAGATCGTGCATTAAATAGGATGCAGTTCACATTGGCAGGCGAGGTTGGTCTCGGAGCGGAAGGGGGTGGTGGCGGAGAGAGTGGAGGCTGGAGAGGGAGAGAGGGAGGGTCGGTGATGTTCGATGGGAATAGTGGGCGAGCAGACAAATTGGCGGGCTTTGGGCGGGATTGGGTAGCTGCGTGTGTTAGGATGATCGGGTTTGGTTCGGGGGATTTGAAGGTGGGGCGTGGGCGGTTAGGAGTTTCAGTTGCAGTTGATGAGAAATTGAGGGAGAGGGGTTTCAGGAAGGGTGAAGCCACGGGGGAAGGAGGTGAGTGGGGGAATGAGGTGGTGGGTCGAGACAGGGGAGACGAAGAGTGCTGAGAGATTGTGGGGGACCAGGTATGTTTCCTCTTTAGTTTCTTTGTTGCAATTGGAGTGTGAGAGAGGGTAGGGGGGTCAGAGGGGGAGAGGGTTGTGGGTTTGTTTCTTGCTAGGGCTAGACGTGCCGTTTTTAGGGAGGGGAAAGGGTGCGGTCGGGGGGCAAAGGGGCCGGGGTTTGAGGGCAAGGCGGCGGGCGGACGCTTGCAGGGCGGGGTGTGCTAGGTATGAGGGGGCAGGCATGGTTGACGTTGGCTGGTCGGTGGTGGGGTTCAGGGGAGGAGTGATCTTAGGGAGGTTGGCTCGCCATCGTGCCCCTCTGGCTTGGTGTTTGGAGAGGGGAATGGCAGGGAGTGCGAAGGAGGGTGGGGTCATTTGGGAAGGGGGGCGGGAGGGAAGGCAGATCGATGCGTGGGGGCAGTCCACGGCGGTCGTTTCCGACAAACTGTTGGTTTGAGGGTGCACTCATGCTTGGTACAGGCTTTGGGTGGATTTAGGAGGGCTTTCTAATTGTAGTTCTAAGTTCAGGCACACTTCCAAGTTCAAATTGCACAGAGATGATATTAGGCTATTAGGTATAATTAGGTACACTTCTAGGATCAACTGTACACAGGGATGCTATTAGGTTTAACTCTAGAATCAATTTTGTATAGAGGGGATATTAGATTATTAGGTACAGTTCTAGATTCTACATGAAATAGATATACTATTAAGTATACTATTAGGATTAATTAGGATATTAAGGCATGCTTCTTAGCCTCAATGGTGCCGTGCGCACTTCTAGATTGAACTAAGCGCAGCAAGACTATTCTGGACACTTGTCGGTTCAATTAGGGTATGCTAATAGGCGCACTTCTCTCAGTTCAACTTTATACAAGGGGGGTATTAGGCATGAATATAACTCAACTTTGCACAGGTAGGCGCACTTCTCTCAGTGCAAATTTATACAGGGAGGGTATTAGGCATGAATCGAACGCAGCTTTGCCCAGAGAGGTTATTAGGGAGATTGGTTAATTCAACCCAGCAATGTATTAGACTATTATGATATTTCACAGAGAGGCAATTGGGAACACTTCTAAATGCAACTTTCACAGGCTATTGGGCGCACTTTTAAATTCAGAGAGGGGCTATTGGGCACACTTCTAAATGCAACTTTCACAGAAAGGCTATTGGGAACAATTCTAAATGCAACTTTCACAGATAGATTATTGTGCACACTTCAAATGCGTCTTTCACAGAGAGGCTATTGGGCGCGCTTCTAAATCCACAGGGCGGCTATTGGGAACAATTCTAAATGCAACTTTCACAGAGAGATTATTGGGCACACTTCTAAATGCGTCTTTCACAGAGAGGCTATTGGGAACAATTCTAAATGCAGCTTTCACAGAGAGGTTATTGGGCACACTTCTAAATGCAACTTTCACAGAGAGGCTATTGGGCACGCTTCTAGATTCGCAGAGAGGCTATTGGACACACTTCAAAATGCAACTTTCACAGAGAGTCTATTGGGTACACTTCTAAATGCAACTTTCACAGAGAGGCTATTGGGCCACTTCTAAATGCAACTTTCACAGAGAGGCTGTTGGGCGCACTTCTAGATTCACAGAGAGGCTATTGGGCACACTTCTAAATGCAAATTTCACAAAGAGGCTATTGGGCACACATCTAAATTCACAGAGAGGCTATTGGGCACACTTCTAAATGCAAATTTCACAGAGAGGCTATTGGACACACTTCTAAATTCACAGAGAGGCTATTGGGCACACTTCTAAATGCAAATTTCACAGAGAGGCTATTGGGCACACTTCTAAATTCACAGAGAGGCTATTGGGTATACTTCTAAATTCACAGTGAGGTTATTGGGCACACTTCTAAATTCACAGAGAGGCTATTGGGTATACCTCTAAATTCACAGAGAGGCTATTGGGCACACTTCTAAATGCAACTTTCACAGAGAGGCTATTGGGCACACTTCTAAATTCACAGAGAGGCTATTGGGTATACTTCTAAATTCACAGAGAGGCTATTGGGCACACTTCTAGATTCACAGAGAGGCTATTGGGTATACTTCTAAATTCACAGAGAGGCTATTGGGCACACTTCTAAATTCACAGAGAGGCTATTGGGCACACTTCTAAATGCAACTTTCACAGAGAGGCTATTGGGTATACTTCTAAATTCACAGAGAGGCTATTGGGCACACTTCTAAATTCACAGAGAGGCTATTGGGTATACTTCTAAATTCACAGAGAGGCTATTGGGCACACTTCTAAATTCACAGATAGGCTATTGGGCACACTTCTAAATGCAACTTCCACAGAGAGGCTATTGGGTATACTTCTAAATTCACAGAGATGCTATTGGGTATACTTCTAAATTCACAGAGAGGCTATTGGGCACACTTCTAAATTCACAGAGAGGCTATTGGGCACACTTCTAAATTCACAGAGAGGCTATTGGGTACACTTTTAAATGCAAATTTCACAGAGAGGCTATTGGGCACACTTCTAAATTCACAGAGAGGCTATTGGGTACACTTCTAAATGCAAATTTCACAGAGAGGCTATTGGGCACACTTCTAAATTCACAAAGAAACTATTGGGTATACTTCTAAATTCACAGTGAGGTTATTGGGCACACTTCTAAATTCACAGAGAGGCTATTGGGTATACCTCTAAATTCACAGAGAGGCTATTGGGCACACTTCTAAATGCAACTTTCACAGAGAGGCTATTGGGCACACTTCTAAATTCACAGAGAGGCTATTGGGTATACTTCTAAATTCACAGAGAGGCTATTGGGCACACTTCTAGATTCACAGAGAGGCTATTGGGTATACCTCTAAATTCACAGAGAGGCTATTGGGTAAACTTTTAAATGCAAATTTCACAGAGAGGCTATTGGACACACTTCTAAATTCACAGAGAGGCTATTGGGTACACTTCTAAATGCAAATTTCACAGAGAGGCTATTGGGCGCACTTCTAAATGCAACTTTCACAGAGAGGCTATTGGGTATACTTCTAAATTCACAGAGAGGCTATTGGGCACACTTCTAAATTCACAGAGAGGCTATTGGGTATACTTCTAAATTCACAGAGAGGCTATTGGGCACACTTCTAAATTCACAGATAGGCTACTGGGCACACTTCTAAATGCAACTTTCACAGAGAGGCTATTGGGTATACTTCTAAATTCACAGAGAGGCTATTGGGTATACTTCTAAATTCACAGAGAGGCTATTGGGCACACTTCTAAATTCACAGAGAGGCTATTGGGCACACTTCTAAATTCACAGAGAGGCTATTGGGCACACTTCTAAATGCAAATTTCACAGAGAGGCTATTGGACACACTTCTAAATTAACAGAGAGGCTATTGGGTACACTTTTAAATGCAAATTTCACAGAGAGGCTATTGGGCACACTTCTAAATTCACAGAGAGGCTATTGGGTATACTTCTAAATTCACAGTGAGGTTATTGGGCACACTTCTGAATGCAACTTTCACAGAGAGGCTATTGGGCACACATCTAAATTCACAGAGAGGCTATTGGGCACACTTCTAAATTGTCAGAGAGGCTATTGGGTATACCTCTAAATTCACAGAGAGGCTATTGGGCACACTTCTAAATGCAACTTTCACAGAGAGGCTATTGGGCACACTTCTAAATTCACAGAGAGGCTATTGGGTATACTTCTAAATTCACAGAGAGGCTATTGGGCACACTTCTAGATTCACAGAGAGGCTATTGGGTATACTTCTGAATTCACAGAGAGGCTATTGGGCACACTTCTAAATTCACAGAGAGGCTATTGGGCACACTTCTAAATGCAACTTTCACAGAGAGGCTATTGGGTATACTTCTAAATTCACAGAGAGGCTATTGGGCACACTTCTAAATTCACAGAGAGGCTATTGGGTATACTTCTAAATTCACAGAGAGGCTATTGGGCACACTTCTAAATTCACAGATAGGCTATTGGGCACACTTCTAAATGCAACTTTCACAGAGAGGCTATTGGGTATACTTCTAAATTCACAGAGAGGCTATTGGGTATACTTCTAAATTCACAGAGAGGCTATTGGGCACGCTTCTAAATTCACAGAGAGGCTATTGGTATACTTCTAAATTCACAGAGAGGCTATTGGGCACACTTCTAAATGCAACTTTCACAGAGAGGCTATTGGGTATACTTCTAAATTCACAGTGAGGCTATTGGGCACACTTCTAAATGCAACTTTCACAGAGAGGCTATTGGGTATACTTCTAAATTCACAGAGAGGCTATTGGGCACACTTCTAAATGCAACTTTCACAGAGAGGCTATTGGACACACTTCTAAATTCACAGAGAGGCTATTGGGTACACTTCTAAATGCAAATTTCACAGAGAGGCTATTGGGCACACTTCTAAATTCACAGAGAGGCTATTGGGTATACTTCTAAATTCACAGTGAGGTTATTGGGCACACTTCTAAATTCACAGAGAGGCTATTGGGTATACCTCTAAATTCACAGAGAGGCTATTGGGCACACTTCTAAATGCAACTTTCACAGAGAGGCTATTGGGCACACTTCTAAATTCCCAGAGAGGCTATTGGGCACACTTCTAGATTCACAGAGAGGCTATTGGGTATACTTCTAAATTCACAGAGTGGCTATTGGGCACACTTCTAAATTCACAGAGAGGCTATTGGGCGCACTTCTAAATGCAACTTTCACAGAGAGGCTATTGGGTATACTTCTAAATTCACAGAGAGGCTATTGGGCACACTTCTAAATTCACAGAGAGGCTATTGGGTATACTTCTAAATTCACAGAGAGGCTATTGGGCACACTTCTAAATTCACAGATAGGCTATTGGGCACACTTCTAAATGCAACTTTCACAGAGAGGCTATTGGACACACTTCTAAATTAACAGAGAGGCTATTGGGTACACTTTTAAATGCAAATTTCACAGAGAGGCTATTGGGCACACTTCTAAATTCACAGAGAGGCTATTGGGTATACTTCTAAATTCACAGTGAGGTTATTGGGCACACTTCTGAATGCAACTTTCACAGAGAGGCTATTGGGCACACATCTAAATTCACAGAGCGGCTATTGGGCACACTTCTAAATTCACAGAGAGGCTATTGGGCACACTTCTAAATGCAACTTTCACAGAGAGGCTATTGGGCACACTTCTAAATTCACAGAGAGGCTATTGGGTATACTTCTAAATTCACAGAGAGGCTATTGGGCACACTTCTAGATTCACAGAGAGGCTATTGGGTATACTTCTAAATTCACAGAGAGGCTATTGGGCACACTTCTAAATTCACAGAGAGGCTATTGGGCACACTTCTAAATGCAACTTTCACAGAGAGGCTATTGGGTATACTTCTAAATTCACAGAGAGGCTATTGGGCACACTTCTAAATTCACAGAGAGGCTATTGGGTATACTTCTAAATTCACAGAGAGGCTATTGGGCACACTTCTAAATTCACAGATAGGCTATTGGGCACACTTCTAAATGCAACTTTCACAGAGAGGCTATTGGGTATACTTCTAAATTCACAGAGAGGCTATTGGGTATACTTCTAAATTCACAGAGAGGCTATTGGGCACGCTTCTAAATTCACAGAGAGGCTATTGGGTATACTTCTAAATTCACAGAGAGGCTATTGGGCACACTTCTAAATGCAACTTTCACAGAGAGGCTATTGGGTATACTTCTAAATTCACAGTGAGGCTATTGGGCACACTTCTAAATGCAACTTTCACAGAGAGGCTATTGGGTATACTTCTAAATTCACAGAGAGGCTATTGGGCACACTTCTAAATGCAACTTTCACAGAGAGGCTATTGGGCACACATCTAAATGCAACTTTCACAGAGAGGCTATTGGGCACACTTCTAAATTCACAGAGAGGCTATTGGGTATACTTCTAAATGCAACTTTCACAGAGAGGCTATTGGGTGTACTTCTAAATTCACAGAGAGGCTATTGGGCACAATTCTAAATCCAACTTTCACAGAGAGGTTATTGGGCACACTTCTAAATTCACAGAGAGGCTATTGGGCACACTTCTAAATTCACAGAGAGGCTATTGGGTATACTTCTAAATTCACAGAGAGTCTATTGGGCACACTTCTAAATGCAACTTTCACAGAGAGGCTATTGGGCACACGCCTAGATTCACAGAGAGGCTATTGGCTATACTTCTAAATTCACAGAGAGGCTATTGGGCACACTTCTAATTTCACAGAGAGGCTATTGGGCACACTTCTAAATGCAACTTTCACAGAGAGGCTATTGGGCACACATCTAAATGCAACTTTCACAGAGAGGCTATTGGGCACACTTCTAAATTCACAGAGAGGCTATTGGGTATACTTCTAAATGCAACTTTCACAGAGAGGCTATTGGGTGTACTTCTAAATTCACAGAGAGGCTATTGGGCACACTTCTAAATGCAACTTTCACAGAGAGGCTATTGGGCACACTTCTAAATTCACAGAGAGGCTATTGGGCACACTTCTAAATTCACAGAGAGGCTATTGGGTATACTTCTAAATTCACAGAGAGACTATTGGGCACACTTCTAAATGCAACTTTCACAGAGAGGCTATTGGGCACACGCCTAGATTCACAGAGAGGCTATTGGCTATACTTCTAAATTCACAGAGAGGCTATTGGGCACACTTCTAAATTCACAGAGAGGCTATTGGGCACACTTCTAAATGCAACTTTCACAGAGAGGCTATTGGGTATACTTCTAAATTCACAGAGAGGCTATTGGGTATACTTCTAAATTCACAGAGAGTCTATTGGGCACACTTCTAAATTCACAGATAGGCTATTGGGCACACTTCTAAATGCAACTTTCACAGAGAGGCTATTGGGTATACTTCTAAATTCACAGAGAGGCTATTGGGTATACTTCTAAATGCAACTTTCACAGAGAGGCTATTGGGTATACTTCTAAATTCACAGAGAGGCTATTGGGCACACTTCTAAATGCAACTTTCACATAGAGGCTATTGGGCACACATCTAAATTCACAGAGAGGCTATTGGGCACACTTCTAAATTCACATAGAGGTTATTGGGTATACCTCTAAATTCACAGAGAGGCTATTGGGCACACTTCTAAATTCACATAGAGGCTATTGGGCACACATCTAAATTCACAGAGAGGCTATTGGGCACACTTCTAAATTCACAGTGAGGCTATTGGGCACACTTCTAAATGCAACTTTCACAGAGAGGCTATTGGGCACACATCTAAATTCACATAGAGGCTATTGGGCACACATCTAAATTCACAGAGAGGCTTTTGGGCACACTTCTAAATTCACAGAGAGGCTATTTGGTATACTTCTAAATTCACAGAGAGGCTATTGGGCACACTTCTAGATTCACAGAGAGGCTATTGGGTATACTTCTAAATTCACAGAGAGGCTATTGGGCACACTTCTAAATTCACATAGAGGCTATTGGGCACACATCTAAATTCACAGAGAGGCTATTGGGCACACTTCTATATTCACAGAGAGGCTATTGGGTATACTTCTAAATTCACAGAGAGGCTATTGGGCACACTTCTAAATTCACATAGAGGCTATTGGGCACACATCTAAATTCACAGAGAGGCTTTTGGGCACACTTCTAAATTCACAGAGAGGCTATTGGGTATACTTCTAAATTCACAGAGAGGCTATTGGGCACACTTCTAAATTCACAGATAGGCTATTGTGCACACTTCTAAATGCAACTTTCACAGAGAGGCTATTGGGTATACTTCTAAATTCACAGAGAGGCTATTGGGTATACTTCTAAATTCACAGAGAGGCTATTGGGCACGCTTCTAAATTCACAGAGAGGCTATTGGGTATACTTCTAAATTCACAGAGAGGCTATTGGGCACACTTCTAAATGCAACTTTCACAGAGAGGCTATTGGGTATACTTCTAAATTCACAGAGAGGCTATTGGGCACACTTCTAAATGCAACTTTCACAGAGAGGCTATTGGGCACACATCTAAATGCAACTTTCACAGAGAGGCTATTGGGCACACTTCTAAATTCACAGAGAGGCTATTGGGTATACTTCTAAATGCAACTTTCACAGAGAGGCTATTGGGTGTACTTCTAAATTCACAGAGAGGCTATTGGGCACAATTCTAAATGCAACTTTCACAGAGAGGCTATTGGGCACACTTCTAAATTCACAGAGAGGCTATTGGGCACACTTCTAAATTCACAGAGAGGCTATTGGGTATACTTCTAAATTCACAGAGAGTCTATTGGGCACACTTCTAAATGCAACTTTCACAGAGAGGCTATTGGGCACACGCCTAGATTCACAGAGAGGCTATTGGCTATACTTCTAAATTCACAGAGAGGCTATTGGGCACACTTCTAATTTCACAGAGAGGCTATTGGGCACACTTCTAAATGCAACTTTCACAGAGAGGCTATTGGGCACACATCTAAATGCAACTTTCACAGAGAGGCTATTGGGCACACTTCTAAATTCATAGAGAGGCTATTGGGTATACTTCTAAATGCAACTTTCACAGAGAGGCTATTGGGTGTACTTCTAAATTCACAGAGAGGCTATTGGGCACACTTCTAAATGCAACTTTCACAGAGAGGCTATTGGGCACACTTCTAAATTCACAGAGAGGCTATTGGGCACACTTCTAAATTCACAGAGAGGCTATTGGGTATACTTCTAAATTCACAGAGAGACTATTGGGCACACTTCTAAATGCAACTTTCACAGAGAGGCTATTGGGCACACTTCTAAATTCACAGAGAGGCTATTGGGTATACTTCTAAATTCACAGAGAGGCTATTGGGCACACTTCTAAATTCACAGAGAGGCTATTGGCTATACTTCTAAATTCACAGAGAGGCTATTGGGCACACTTCTAAATTCACAGAGAGGCTATTGGGCACACTTCTAATTTCACAGAGAGGCTATTGGGCACACTTCTAAATGCAACTTTCACAGAGAGGCTATTGGGCACACTTCTAAATTCACAGAGAGGCTATTGGGTATACTTCTAAATTCACAGAGAGGCTATTGGGCACACGCCTAGATTCACAGAGAGGCTATTGGCTATACTTCTAAATTCACAGAGAGGCTATTGGGCACACTTCTAAATTCACAGAGAGGCTATTGGGCACACTTCTAATTTCACAGAGAGGCTATTGGGCACACTTCTAAATGCAACTTTCACAGAGAGGCTATTGGGCACACATCTAAATGCAACTTTCACAGAGAGGCTATTGGGCACACTTCTAAATTCACAGAGAGGCTATTGGGCACACTTCTAAATTCACAGAGAGGCTATTGGGTATAGTTCTAAATTCACAGAGAGTCTATTGGGCACACTTCTAAATGCAACTTTCACAGAGAGGCTATTGGGCACACGCCTAGATTCACAGAGAGGCTATTGGCTATACTTCTAAATTCACAGAGAGGCTATTGGGCACACTTCTAATTTCACAGAGAGGCTATTGGGCACACTTCTAAATGCAACTTTCACAGAGAGGCTATTGGGCACACATCTAAATGCAACTTTCACAGAGAGGCTATTGGGCACACTTCTAAATTCACAGATAGGCTATTGTGCACACTTCTAAATGCAACTTTCACAGAGAGGCTATTGGGTATACTTCTAAATTCACAGAGAGGCTATTGGGTATACTTCTAAATTCACAGAGAGGCTATTGGGCACGCTTCTAAATTCACAGAGAGGCTATTGGGTATACTTCTAAATTCACAGAGAGGCTATTGGGCACACTTCTAAATGCAACTTTCACAGAGAGGCTATTGGGTATACTTCTAAATTCACAGAGAGGCTATTGGGCACACTTCTAAATGCAACTTTCACAGAGAGGCTATTGGGCACACATCTAAATGCAACTTTCACAGAGAGGCTATTGGGCACACTTCTAAATTCACAGAGAGGCTATTGGGCACACTTCTAAATGCAACTTTCACAGAGAGGCTATTGGGTATACTTCTAAATTCACAGAGAGGCTATTGGGCACACTTCTAAATTCACAGAGAGGCTATTGGGTATACTTCTAAATTCACAGAGAGTCTATTGGGCACACTTCTAAATTCACAGATAGGCTATTGGGCACACTTCTAAATGCAACTTTCACAGAGAGGCTATTGGGTATACTTCTAAATTCACAGAGAGGCTATTGGGTATACTTCTAAATGCAACTTTCACAGAGAGGCTATTGGGTATACTTCTAAATTCACAGAGAGGCTATTGGGCACACTTCTAAATGCAACTTTCACATAGAGGCTATTGGGCACACATCTAAATTCACAGAGAGGCTATTGGGCACACTTCTAAATTCATATAGAGGTTATTGGGTATACCTCTAAATTCACAGAGAGGCTATTGGGCACACTTCTAAATTCACATAGAGGCTATTGGGCACACATCTAAATTCACAGAGAGGCTATTGGGCACACTTCTAAATTCACAGTGAGGCTATTGGGCACACTTCTAAATGCAACTTTCACAGAGAGGCTATTGGGCACACATCTAAATTCACAGAGAGGCTATTGGGCACACTTCTAAATTCACATAGAGGCTATTGGGTATACCTCTAAATTCACAGAGAGGCTATTGGGCACACTTCTAAATTCACATAGAGGCTATTGGGCACACATCTAAATTCACAGAGAGGCTTTTGGGCACACTTCTAAATTCACAGAGAGACTATTTGGTATACTTCTAAATTCACAGAGAGGCTATTGGGCACACTTCTAGATTCACAGAGAGGCTATTGGGTATACTTCTAAATTCACAGAGAGGCTATTGGGCACACTTCTAAATTCACATAGAGGCTATTGGGCACACATCTAAATTCACAGAGAGGCTTTTGGGCACACTTCTAAATTCACAGAGAGGCTATTGGGTATACTTCTAAATTCACAGAGAGGCTATTGGGCACACTTCTAAATTCACAGATAGGCTATTGGGCACACTTCTAAATGCAACTTTCACAGAGAGGCTATTGGGTATACTTCTAAATTTACAGAGAGGCTATTGGGTATACTTCTAAATTCACAGAGAGGCTATTGGGCACGCTTCTAAATTCACAGAGAGGCTATTGGGTATACTTCTAAATTCACAGAGAGGCTATTGGGCACACTTCTAAATGCAACTTTCACAGAGAGGCTATTGGGTATACTTCTAAATTCACAGTGAGGCTATTGGGCACACTTCTAAATGCAACTTTCACAGAGAGGCTATTGGGTATACTTCTAAATTCACAGAGAGGCTATTGGGCACACTTCTAAATGCAACTTTCACAGAGAGGCTATTGGGCACACATCTAAATGCAACTTTCACAGAGAGGCTATTGGGCACACTTCTAAATTCACAGAGAGGCTATTGGGTATACTTCTAAATGCAACTTTCACAGAGAGGCTATTGGGTGTACTTCTAAATTCACAGAGAGGCTATTGGGCACAATTCTAAATGCAACTTTCACAGAGAGGCTATTGGGCACACTTCTAAATTCACAGAGAGGCTATTGGGTATACTTCTAAATTCACAGAGAGGCTATTGGGCACGCTTCTAAATTCACAGAGAGGCTATTGGGTATACTTCTAAATTCACAGAGAGGCTATTGGGCACACTTCTAAATGCAACTTTCACAGAGAGGCTATTGGGTATACTTCTAAATTCACAGAGAGGCTATTGGGCACACTTCTAAATGCAACTTTCACAGAGAGGCTATTGGGCACACATCTAAATGCAACTTTCACAGAGAGGCTATTGGGCACACTTCTAAATTCACAGAGAGGCTATTGGGTATACTTCTAAATGCAACTTTCACAGAGAGGCTATTGGGTGTACTTCTAAATTCACAGAGAGGCTATTGGGCACAATTCTAAATGCAACTTTCACAGAGAGGCTATTGGGCACACTTCTAAATTCACAGAGAGGCTATTGGGCACACTTCTAAATTCACAGAGAGGCTATTGGGTATACTTCTAAATTCACAGAGAGTCTATTGGGCACACTTCTAAATGCAACTTTCACAGAGAGGCTATTGGGCACACGCCTAGATTCACAGAGAGGCTATTGGCTATACTTCTAAATTCACAGAGAGGCTATTGGGCACACTTCTAATTTCACAGAGAGGCTATTGGGCACACTTCTAAATGCAACTTTCACAGAGAGGCTATTGGGCACACATCTAAATGCAACTTTCACAGAGAGGCTATTGGGCACACTTCTAAATTCATAGAGAGGCTATTGGGTATACTTCTAAATGCAACTTTCACAGAGAGGCTATTGGGTGTACTTCTAAATTCACAGAGAGGCTATTGGGCACACTTCTAAATGCAACTTTCACAGAGAGGCTATTGGGCACACTTCTAAATTCACAGAGAGGCTATTGGGCACACTTCTAAATTCACAGAGAGGCTATTGGGTATACTTCTAAATTCACAGAGAGACTATTGGGCACACTTCTAAATGCAACTTTCACAGAGAGGCTATTGGGCACACGCCTAGATTCACAGAGAGGCTATTGGCTATACTTCTAAATTCACAGAGAGGCTATTGGGCACACTTCTAAATTCACAGAGAGGCTATTGGGCACACTTCTAATTTCACAGAGAGGCTATTGGGCACACTTCTAAATGCAACTTTCACAGAGAGGCTATTGGGCACACATCTAAATGCAACTTTCACAGAGAGGCTATTGGGCACACTTCTAAATTCACAGAGAGGCTATTGGGCACACTTCTAAATTCACAGAGAGGCTATTGGGTATACTTCTAAATTCACAGAGAGTCTATTGGGCACACTTCTAAATGCAACTTTCACAGAGAGGCTATTGGGCACACGCCTAGATTCACAGAGAGGCTATTGGCTATACTTCTAAATTCACAGAGAGGCTATTGGGCACACTTCTAATTTCACAGAGAGGCTATTGGGCACACTTCTAAATGCAACTTTCACAGAGAGGCTATTGGGCACACATCTAAATGCAACTTTCACAGAGAGGCTATTGGGCACACATCTAAATGCAACTTTCACAGAGAGGCTATTGGGCACACTTCTAAATTCACAGATAGGCTATTGTGCACACTTCTAAATGCAACTTTCACAGAGAGGCTATTGGGTATACTTCTAAATTCACAGAGAGGCTATTGGGTATACTTCTAAATTCACAGAGAGGCTATTGGGCACGCTTCTAAATTCACAGAGAGGCTATTGGGTATACTTCTAAATTCACAGAGAGGCTATTGGGCACACTTCTAAATGCAACTTTCACAGAGAGGCTATTGGGTATACTTCTAAATTCACAGAGAGGCTATTGGGCACACTTCTAAATGCAACTTTCACAGAGAGGCTATTGGGCACACATCTAAATGCAACTTTCACAGAGAGGCTATTGGGCACACTTCTAAATTCACAGAGAGGCTATTGGGCACACTTCTAAATGCAACTTTCTCAGAGAGGCTATTGGGTATACTTCTAAATTCACAGAGAGGCTATTGGGCACACTTCTAAATTCACAGAGAGGCTATTGGGTATACTTCTAAATTCACAGAGAGTCTATTGGGCACACTTCTAAATTCACAGATAGGCTATTGGGCACACTTCTAAATGCAACTTTCACAGAGAGGCTATTGGGTATACTTCTAAATTCACAGAGAGGCTATTGGGTATACTTCTAAATGCAACTTTCACAGAGAGGCTATTGGGTATACTTCTAAATTCACAGAGAGGCTATTGGGCACACTTCTAAATGCAACTTTCACATAGAGGCTATTGGGCACACATCTAAATTCACAGAGAGGCTATTGGGCACACTTCTAAATTCATATAGAGGTTATTGGGTATACCTCTAAATTCACAGAGAGGCTATTGGGCACACTTCTAAATTCACATAGAGGCTATTGGGCACACATCTAAATTCACAGAGAGGCTATTGGGCACACTTCTAAATTCACAGTGAGGCTATTGGGCACACTTCTAAATGCAACTTTCACAGAGAGGCTATTGGGCACACATCTAAATTCACAGAGAGGCTATTGGGCACACTTCTAAATTCACATAGAGGCTATTGGGTATACCTCTAAATTCACAGAGAGGCTATTGGGCACACTTCTAAATTCACATAGAGGCTATTGGGCACACATCTAAATTCACAGAGAGGCTTTTGGGCACACTTCTAAATTCACAGAGAGGCTATTTGGTATACTTCTAAATTCACAGAGAGGCTATTGGGCACACTTCTAGATTCACAGAGAGGCTATTGGGTATACTTCTAAATTCACAGAGAGGCTATTGGGCACACTTCTAAATTCACATAGAGGCTATTGGGCACACATCTAAATTCACAGAGAGGCTTTTGGGCACACTTCTAAATTCACAGAGAGGCTATTGGGTATACTTCTAAATTCACAGAGAAGCTATTGGGCACACTTCTAAATTCACAGATAGGCTATTGGGCACACTTCTAAATGCAACTTTCACAGAGAGGCTATTGGGTATACTTCTAAATTTACAGAGAGGCTATTGGGTATACTTCTAAATTCACAGAGAGGCTATTGGGCACGCTTCTAAATTCACAGAGAGGCTATTGGGTATACTTCTAAATTCACAGAGAGGCTATTGGGCACACTTCTAAATGCAACTTTCACAGAGAGGCTATTGGGTATACTTCTAAATTCACAGTGAGGCAATTGGGCACACTTCTAAATGCAACTTTCACAGAGAGGCTATTGGGTATACTTCTAAATTCACAGAGAGGCTATTGGGCACACTTCTAAATGCAACTTTCACAGAGAGGCTATTGGGCACACATCTAAATGCAACTTTCACAGAGAGGCTATTGGGCACACTTCTAAATTCACAGAGAGGCTATTGGGTATACTTCTAAATGCAACTTTCACAGAGAGGCTATTGGGTGTACTTCTAAATTCACAGAGAGGCTATTGGGCACAATTCTAAATGCAACTTTCACAGAGAGGCTATTGGGCACACTTCTAAATTCACAGAGAGGCTATTGGGCACACTTCTAAATTCACAGAGAGGCTATTGGGTATACTTCTAAATTCACAGAGAGTCTATTGGGCACACTTCTAAATGCAACTTTCACAGAGAGGCTATTGGGCACACGCCTAGATTCACAGAGAGGCTATTGGCTATACTTCTAAATTCACAGAGAGGCTATTGGGCACACTTCTAATTTCACAGAGAGGCTATTGGGCACACTTCTAAATGCAACTTTCACAGAGAGGCTATTGGGCACACATCTAAATGCAACTTTCACAGAGAGGCTATTGGGCACACTTCTAAATTCATAGAGAGGCTATTGGGTATACTTCTAAATGCAACTTTCACAGAGAGGCTATTGGGTGTACTTCTAAATTCACAGAGAGGCTATTGGGCACACTTCTAAATGCAACTTTCACAGAGAGGCTATTGGGCACACTTCTAAATTCACAGAGAGGCTATTGGGCACACTTCTAAATTCACAGAGAGGCTATTGGGTATACTTCTAAATTCACAGAGAGACTATTGGGCACACTTCTAAATGCAACTTTCACAGAGAGGCTATTGGGCACACTTCTAAATTCACAGAGAGGCTATTGGGCACACTTCTAAATTCACAGAGAGGCTATTGGGTATACTTCTAAATTCACAGAGAGTCTATTGGGCACACTTCTAAATGCAACTTTCACAGAGAGGCTATTGGGCACACGCCTAGATTCACAGAGAGGCTATTGGCTATACTTCTAAATTCACAGAGAGGCTATTGGGCACACTTCTAATTTCACAGAGAGGCTATTGGGCACACTTCTAAATGCAACTTTCACAGAGAGGCTATTGGGCACACATCTAAATGCAACTTTCACAGAGAGGCTATTGGGCACACTTCTAAATTCATAGAGAGGCTATTGGGTATACTTCTAAATGCAACTTTCACAGAGAGGCTATTGGGTGTACTTCTAAATTCACAGAGAGGCTATTGGGCACACTTCTAAATGCAACTTTCACAGAGAGGCTATTGGGCACACTTCTAAATTCACAGAGAGGCTATTGGGCACACTTCTAAATTCACAGAGAGGCTATTGGGTATACTTCTAAATTCACAGAGAGACTATTGGGCACACTTCTAAATGCAACTTTCACAGAGAGGCTATTGGGCACACGCCTAGATTCACAGAGAGGCTATTGGCTATACTTCTAAATTCACAGAGAGGCTATTGGGCACACTTCTAAATTCACAGAGAGGCTATTGGGCACACTTCTAAATGCAACTTTCACAGAGAGGCTATTGGGTATACTTCTAAATTCACAGAGAGGCTATTGGGCACACTTTTAAATTCACAGAGAGGCTATTGGGTATACTTCTAAATTCACAGAGAGTCTATTGGGCACACTTCTAAATTCACAGATAGGCTATTGGGCACACTTCTAAATGCAACTTTCACAGAGAGGCTATTGGGTATACTTCTAAATTCACAGAGAGGCTATTGGGTATACTTCTAAATTCACAGAGAGGCTATTGGGCACACTTCTAAATTCACAGAGAGGCTATTGGGTATACTTCTAAATTCACAGAGAGGCTATTGGGCACACTTCTAAATGCAACTTTCACAGAGAGGCTATTGGGTATACTTCTAAATTCACAGTGAGGCTATTGGGCACACTTCTAAATGCAACTTTCACAGAGAGGCTATTGGGTATACTTCTAAATTCACAGAGAGGCTATTGGGCACACTTCTAAATGCAACTTTCACATAGAGGCTATTGGGCACACATCTAAATTCACAGAGAGGCTATTGGGCACACTTCTAAATTCACATAGAGGCTATTGGGTATACCTCTAAATTCACAGAGAGGCTATTGGGCACACTTCTAAATTCACATAGAGGCTATTGGGCACACATCTAAATTCACAGAGAGGCTATTGGGCACACTTCTAAATTCACAGTGAGGCTATTGGGCACACTTCTAAATGCAACTTTCACAGAGAGGCTATTGGGCGCACATCTAAATTCACAGAGAGGCTATTGGGCACACTTCTAAATTCACATAGAGGCTATTGGGTATACCTCTAAATTCACAGAGAGGCTATTTGGTATACTTCTAAATTCACAGAGAGGCTATTGGGCACACTTCTAGATTCACAGAGAGGCTATTTGGTATACTTCTAAATTCACAGAGAGGCTATTGGGCACACTTCTAGATTCACAGAGAGGCTATTGGGTATACTTCTAAATTCACAGAGAGGCTATTGGGCACACTTCTAAATGCAACTTTCACAGAGAGGCTATTGGGTATACTTCTAAATTCACAGAGAGGATATTGGGTATACTTCTAAATTCACAGAGAGGCTATTGGGCACATGTCTAAATTCAGAGAGAGGCTATTGGGCACACATCTAGATTCACAGAGAGGCTATTGGGTATACTTCTAAATTCACAGAGAGGCTATTGGGCACACTTCTAAATTAACAGAGGCTATTGGGCACACTTCTAAATGCAACTTTCACAGAGAGGCTATTGGGTATACTTCTAAATTCACAGAGAGGCTATTGGGCACACTTCTAAATTCACAGAGAGGCTATTGGGTATACTTCTAAATTCACAGAGAGGCTATTGGGCACATGTCTAAATTCACAGAGAGGCTATTGGGCACACTTCTAAATGCAACTTTAACAGAGAGGCTATTGGGTATACTTCGAAATTCACAGAGAGGCTATTGGGCACACTTCTAAATTCACAGAGAGGCTATTGGGTATACTTCTAAATTCACAGAGAGGCTATTGGGCACACTTCTAAATTCACAGATAGGCTATTGGGCACACTTCTAAATGCAACTTTCACAGAGAGGCTATTGGGTATACTTCTAAATTCACAGAGAGGCTATTGGGTATACTTCTAAATTCACAGAGAGGCTATTGGGTATACTTCTAAATTCACAGAGAGGCTATTGGGCACACTTCTAAATTCACAGAGAGGCTATTGGGTATACTTCTAAATTCACAGAGAGGCTATTGGGCACACTTCTAAATTCACAGAGAGGCTATTGGGTATACTTCTAAATTCACAGAGAGGCTATTGGGCACACTTCTAAATTCACAGAGAGGCTATTGGGCACACTTCTGAATTCACAGAGAGGCTATTGGGTATACTTCTAAATTCACAGAGAGGCTATTGGGCACACTTCTAAATTCACAGAGAGGCTATTGGGCACATTTCTAAATTCACAGAGAGGCTATTGGGTATACTTCTAAATTCACAGAGAGGCTATTGGGCACACTTCTAAATGCAACTTTTCACATGTATAGGATGGAGTTTTCAGATGTAAATATACTACAGCTTTATTGAATTTACACTGGTGATGCTTTGTTAGATGAGTGGTAGGGTAGTATGGCGTGAAGTAATTGCTTCAGTCCACGCCCTTGCCACACTTACTTATTGTTGGCTTCTTGCTTCTCTTGCGGATACCTGCAGATACAACCTGGAGCCGTCTCTGTAGGAGCCGTCCTTTGCCTCAGGTCCTTAGCCGATTGGCTGCCAGGCAGAGGGCTGCCCTGGGTGGACTGGCAATAGAGGTGAATCCACCCGTTTTGGCCCAATCAGAGGAGGGGGGTGGGCCGGGAGGTGGGAGGGAAGAGGATTCAGGAAATGGGAGCGGGTGGGGGAAAGCAACGCCACCGGGTTGGGAACGGGCCTGGGGGCCAAGATTCCACGGGTAGGTGCTCAAGAAAAGGGCACAAGATGTTAATATGGCCTCTGTCCTCACCTGGGGTCACCAACACAAGAGGCAAGCGAGGGGGTGCGGGACACTAGGTCAGTTCAGGAGCGGGGAATGAGCCAATCACGCGGGAGGTGGGTGGGCTGGGAGGCGGGAGGGAAGACGATTCAGGAAATGGGAGCGGGTGGGGGAAAGCAACGCCGCCGGGTTGGGAACGGGCCCGGGGGCCAAGATTCCGCAGGTAGGTGCTGAAGAGAAGGGCACAAGATGTTAATCTGGCCTCTGTTAACTCTCTGGTTGTTGCTTGTTTATTTAGCGGAGCCAATATCCAGTGCTGAACCTGGAAATATTGGAAACAAGCAAATTCATTCAACCCCAGTTCTTGTTTAGATTGGATGAAGGCTTTAGGGTCTTTACCTTGAAAAAGATCTCATCATTTTGTACAGCCTGCCTGCTTGCATCTACAAATCGCCCATAGGTCGAGGCCCGGAGTAAACTGCTGATTAAAGAACAAGGGTATGAGAGGTGAGGGAAACAGCATGAATTGGCATTGCTTAACCTCTAAGTCCCAAACTTCTTCCACCAAGCTTGTAATCCTGCTATTGTGAATATTGGGGGAATGATCACACTTAAGGAGCCATAAGGTATTCCCAAGCTGTGGACCTCCATCTGGACCCATCGTTTTCCAGTGTCTGCTCCCCACCAATCTTTCACTATTCAAATTTGTGCAGCTTGAAAAGTTTGAAAGACCCAGGCTTTCCCTATTTATAGGGGCCATTAAAACGTCATAGGCTTCACGCGGGGGCTTATTGTTCCAAACAAATGCAGATATTGCTTTTTGTAGCTTTTTGAAGAAGGGAGCTGGGGATCCGGATTGGGGGAGCCTAAAAGAAGAAGTGTTTTAGGAAGGATAACCATTTTTATCAAATTAATTCGACCTGACCAGAAGACCATCAATGGACCCCATTTAACTAGTTGCCCCTTAATATCCTTCAGCAAGAGGGGATAATTAGCGTGATATATCTTGGTAATCGTAGGGGTTATGGGGGTTATGGTGACGCCCAACAATTTAATTCCATCTTGCACCCATCCAAATTGTGTATGTGATCGCAGGGAATGCACTTCTTTATGGGGAAGAGAGAGGTTCAAAAGTTTGGATTTTGTATGGTTAATTTTCAGACCTACTACCGACCCATAACTCCCTGACTCTCGTTCCACTGCTTGCAAGGTGTTTTCCTGGATTAGATGCAAGGAGCAGCAAATGTGATCTGCATAAGCCATCATTTTTTGTGCTACGTCTCCAAAATTAATCCCTAGAATGGCCGCCGTTTGTCTGACCCTGGCAAGGAACGGTTCAAGACAAATGGCGTATAACAATGATGACATGGGACAGCCCTGTTTGGTCCCGCGTTGAAGAGAGATAGGGGCAGAGAGTTGGCCATTGATCAACAACCTAGTGGCAGTTGCCTATAGTTTGCCTTGATTTTATCTATAAACTTCAGGCCGAAGCGCATCCTCGCCAGAGTCAGAAAGAGAAACGACCATTAGACCTGATCAAAGGCCCTCTCCGCATCGCGTGAAAGCAAGACTGGCTTAATATCTTTTTTTCCACCTTCTCTAAAATGTGACAGGTGCAACAGTGTTTTATAAAACCTAATTGATCTGGGTGCATGACTTTGGGGAGTAAATCATCTATCCTACTGGCTAATATTTTAGCATAGATTTTAGCATCCAAATTTATAAGGGCTATGGGACGATATGATACACATCCGCTACGATCTTTTATAGGCTTTGGGAACAGCATAATCTTTGCCTCTTCCATAGTAGAAGATATGCAACCTGAATGTTTAAATAAATTATATGAGTGAGTGAGTTTAGGAGTTAACACCTTCCGATAGATCTTATAAAACAAGGCAAGGAATCTGTGCGGTCCAGGTGATTTACTCAGGGGAAGAGCATTTATAACCCTAAGTACTTCTTCTTGGGTGATATCTGTTGGGTCAATGACTCCCAGATACGCAATATGTCTTAAAAGGGTTTTTTATAGTTATAAAGCAACAAAAGACCCCCAGCATTACAGGCACAGCATCAACAAGTATTGCTGTCCTTCAACTACCCCAACATAGAATCCCCAGCCAAAGTAAACAGACAAACAACTCAGAATACAGAACAGAGGTGATGTCACCTGCTGACACCATTACATTCCAGCAGAGGCTAGAAAGCACATATCTGCAAAGGTATGCACGCTAACACTATAACACATCCCTCACCGTTTATTTAGTAAACACCCTTCAACCTTTCTTCACAACAGCTACCCTTGTTCCACACCTGACCACCAACCACTCGTACTGCACCACGCAACACAGCCACAGCCCTCACAGGATCGTAGTACAGCAACTCATCCTTCCTCTTCACCCCTTTCTTGATTCTCACCAGGTCACTGCATTAAATCCTTAATTCTTTCTTACCTCTGCTCACATTTTCTCGGGCCACCCATTCCTCATTCTTCTTTAATGCTTTCCTCACACCATCCACCACATAATCACTCTCCCTGCTTCTACCCAGCCATGGTGGACTAACTGCGGTGTTAGGTTTTCGACCCCTCATCAATTGAAACAGACTTATTCCTGTGGCCGAACGCGGCGACATCCACATTGCGAATAATATTTCCTGAACCACCACCTTTTTGTCACATCCACTTCCCTCAGCCATTCGTATGCTTGTCATGATGCATCACACCCATTTACTTTCGGGGTGAAATAGAGCCATTTTCTTATGTCTCACCCCACACTGTTCTAAATACTTGCCAAAACAACCTCCTGTAAATTGAGGCCCATTGTCTGTCAAAATGCCTTCAGCAATACCTTCCCTAGCAAACACTTCATGGCTCACCTTAACCATGACTTCTGCCGAAATCTCCCTCACTATGCTGAATTCGCACCATCGGGAGAACAAATCCATAATGACCACGATACATTTTCCTCTCCCATACTCCAGGTGCACCATGGCTAAATCTTTCCATACCCCCGTTGGCACATCACTGTCCAATAAAGGTTGTTTTCTTGCTTCCTCACCTTTCCCTGTCTTGATGCATACAATTACAATCCAACAACCTCCTCTCTATATCTTTGTCACAGCGAGGCCACCAGTAGTCGTTCCGCAAGACACCTTTGGTTTTTGTAATCCCTATGTGCCCTCCATGAGCTAAATCAATAACTATCTCATATCCCTTTGGGAACAACTGCCCACTCCCATCTAAATAGCACACCACTCGCCACACTCAGCTCATCCTTCACCTCCCAAAATGGTTTCACCTCCTGCTGAACGTCCACCTTTCTTGGCCACACGCCAGACTCTACATAAGACATAACTCGCACTAGGATATCATCCTTAGTACCTTCCTCCAACCACTCTTCCTTAGATACAATTCCTTCGGTGTTGACAAACACCATTTCCATATTCTCATCTTCCACTTCGATATCACTCCTTCCTCTCAATCTTGACAAACTATCAGCTAAAATGTTTTCCTTACCAGGAATTACGTCAACAACAAAACGATGGCACAGCATGCGAGTGATCCATCCTGCAACCCTTTTTGATACTTTGTCCAAGCCTTTATTCTCTAATATTTCCGAGAGTCTTATGATCCGTACAAATGATAAAATCTGTTCCCCAAATGGAATTCCTAAACTTTTTCATTGCCCAGTAGCACGCCAGAGCCTCCTTTTCCAACACTGAATATCAGGATTCTGCGCCCATCAAACAACGAGAAGCATGTACAATAATAATTGCTGTTCCCTCATCTTCCATTTGTGACAAAACAGCTCCAATACCTTTTTCCGACGCATCAACAGTAATCTTGCTCAATCGCCTGAAATCAAAATACCCCAGAGGCCGCGCTAGATCCATCTCATTCTTCAATCTCAAAAATTCTGCTTCACACTTTGGAGACCATACAAACTCACAGCGCTTCCCTAGCAATTTTCTTAACTCAACCACTTTACTCGCATAGTTGTGTATGAATTTTTGATAAAGTTCTGTCATTCCTAAAAACGACCTTAATTGCACCTTGTCCTCAGGACTCTTGATCTGTTTGATAGCATCCACTAAGCAATCGTTGGGTTTCACTCCATTCTCAGATATTTCGTATTCCACTTTGGTAACACCAAATTTACATTTCTCCTCCCTCATGCCACTATTCTCAAATATTTCCAACACCTTATTAAGAATGACATCATGATCCTCTTGAGATCTCCCGCACACCAGCACATCGTTCTGAAAACAGAACACTCCTCTCATCTCACCAACTAAGCTATCAATGACTTTTTGAAAAACCGTTGAAGCCGATACAAGTCCAAAAGGCATCCGCCTAAATTGGAATATCCCTTCATGGGTAATGAATGCTGTCAACTTGCAACACCTCTCCTCTAACTCCACCTGGTGGTACGCTGATACCATATCTAATTTGGTGAACACCTTACCCTGTCCTATTCTTGATAACATTTCTCCCATGTTCGGGGTGTGGTGTCCGTCAATCAACACACATTTGTTCAGTTGGCGTAAATCCACACACAAACGTAACTCTCCGGAACTTTTCTTAACTACAACCAACAGAGAAGTCCAGTCCACTCCTCCTGCTCTTTCAATAATTCCAAATTGTAACAATTTCTCTAACTCCTTTTTGACCCCATCTCTTACAGCTAGAGGCACTGGTCTTAGTTTCGCCGAAACTGGCACACTTCTCTTTCTCAGGATAATTTGGTGCTGCACTCCTTCAATCTTACTTACTCCCTTCCTGAACACCCTCGGGTGTTTCTCCAACAATGTACCTCCAATTTGTAGCACTTGCTCAACTTCATTGGGATCCAGTCTTATCTTTATCTTTCTTTGCTCCCTCCATCCTAATAGTGTGAGGCCTTTTTTAGAAACATAAATCTTGCCCTCACACATGCATCCTTTCAATTCAAACTTTCCTATGATATATCCCAACAAATCAATGGCATCTTGATTATACCCCCAGGCCTGATGTCCGGCTTCAACAAATTCTGAACGTCACCTCCTACATCCCTCTCAAACACCTCCCTAGACATCAGGGTTCTCTTTGACCCAGAGTCTGCCATCATCCAGACATCCCTTCCATTGACCTTAACACTTGCATAGGGATGTTCACACTCATCATCATCACCCTCTCGCAGGCAGCACCTCTCGATGGGTAAGTGCTCCATTTTTGGTGTGTTTTGCGCCTGATGCGGTACGCTCAGCATTTTGTGCTCTAAATTGGAAAAATACCTTGCTGGCAAAGCACTAACTACTTGGAGAGCCCTCGCCTGGCTCATTTCTTCCAAAAACCCTGGTTTCCACTCTATTGCTGCCTCTCCCTCATAGGGGCCCATTGTTTCTTTCCTGCCTCCAAGATGGCTGCTCATTTTCCCTTTGCCTAAGCTCCACTGGGCCTGCACTCGTCTCCCCCTCCCATTGGTTGCAGAGGTCGCCATAGACCAATAGCAGCAACCGGGAGGCGGGAGCCGGCCCAGTGCACCAATGCCCACACAAATGCTCCTGTCAGTTCCCTGTCTGCTTTACAGGCTGCAACATGATATTTCTGCCACAGCCAAACCCTCCCTGAGGCTACTACCCCTGGACTATTGGACTACCATGATTCTTACAACACATTCTGCCTTGGTTAGTCCCTCCTTTCTGACTTCCTTTGTACTACCTACTCTGCTAGTACTCCTTCAGCTCTCCTTGTTATGTTCTCAAATTGTAGTCGTGTCTGTACTCACCCTTACCATCTGACTCCCACTTGTCTCCTTAAATACAGGACCTTCATCTATCCTGAAAGTCAAACTTGGGTGTATTTTGCATTTAACTTGAAAGTCAAACTTGGGTGTATTTTGCATTTAACTTGAAAGTCAAACTTGGGTGTAATTTTGCATTTAACTTGAAAGTCAAACTTGGGTGTAATTTTGATTTAACTTTGCCCATTGATTGTAATCCTGCTAGCCCAGTGACTGTTCCATACCGCTGCACTTGCTTTCTCCTCCCCCTGCCTCCTCTCTTCATACTCATGGCGCTGTCTGTTTCTCCCATCTATTCCAATTGCTTATCTATCAACTATCCTTCCCTTCTCACCAAGTCTAGAAAGAGGAAGTTTAAAAAGGATATCTTGGCCTCCAACCCTGGTCTCCCTATTGCTGATACCTATACCAGCGCTTCTTCCAGACAGACCCTCCAGAGTCATCCTTCACGTCTACCTAAATGGCACTGTCATGGTCCAAGGTCCCCAGGCCAATCTCCTCCTCTTCGATAGGCGTTTCCCTCGCCGTATCAACTTCCTTTCTTCTCCGGCTGTCCCCTCCTCTCATTCCTTGGCTACCTTGCCCACTCTTTCCTCCTCTGCCCATCTTCTGGCTACCTCCACAACTCTGCAGGGCGTACCTCTGATTTGTACCCCTCCGCGGAAGGTCTTTAAGGAACCTTCTTCATCTTGCCACTCTCAACTCTCGCTCTGCTGTCAAACACTCCTCTTGACATCTGCCACCTCCTTGAAGAACTTGACCTTGACGTCATTGTTCTTACAGAGACTTGGTTCACGGCCAGCTCTGTCACAAGCTTTGACACTCTCCTCCCTGATGGCTACCAGATTCTCTCTGCACCCAGATCCACTCGCACTGGGGGGGTGTAGCCTTGATCTTTCCTGAGTGGATTCCTGCCACTATAATTCCCACTCAGATCTACTCCTCTTTTGAATGCCTCGTCTGCAGGCTCTCAATCTCTCCTAGCCACTCTCTTACTGTTGCCACACTCTACCGGCCCCCTGGTCAAATCACCTCTTTTCTCTCTGAGTGGGCTGACCTCTCCTCCTCTCTCCTGGCCTCAACCACTCAACTCCTCCTCCTTGGTGACCTCAACATTCACCTTGATTCTCCCTGTCTCTCAACATTGCTCTTTCGTGACCTCTGCGATTCCCTCTCCCTCTCTATCCTCCCCTTTGGCCCAACGCACTCTGCAGGGCACACACTTGATGTCTTGACCTCCTCTAGCCTCCCCCTATCTATCCCTCTCTCCACTCCCCTCTCCTGGAGTGACCACTACCTCCTCTCATCTCTCTCTCTCTTCCCCCCCAAGCCAAGCCTACCCCAACACTGCCACCTACCTTCCTGGACATCTGGCCCATGAAGCGTGTGTCAGTCGAGGCTTTTGCTTCCACCTTCTCCCCACCCCCTCTTCCTCTGGCTGACACACAACCTGACACAGCCCTGTCTTCTCTCTATTCTTCTATTTCTGATACTCTTGATGTTCTTGCCCCTGACATGAGGATCCGCCTGAAGTCCAAAACCAAGTGCAATTCCTGGTATGACTCCGACCTAGCTACACTTAAACGTAGGTGTAGGGCGGCTGAGAGAAAATGGAGAGATTCCTGCTCATCCTCTGACAAACTGGCCTGTCGCCTTCTCCAAAGGCAATACTGTCTCTCTGTCCGTACCACATTCAAGCCTGTGTCTCTGCGGCATCTAACAGCTCGGCCGAACTATTTAAAATTTGTAAGGAGCTGGCCAACCCTGCTGCATTCTCTACCCCTCCCCTTGCCTCTCAGGCTCTTTGCAATGCCCTGGCCCACACTTTATCTCAAAAATCCAGGACATCCTGTCCACACTCTCTTCCACCCCCTGTCCTCTCCCCTCTCCGTTGGTACTCACTGACCCTCCTCCAGCCACCCCCACCCTCCTTCTCTTCCTTTCCTCTATTCTCCCCTGATGAGGTCGCTAGACAAGTCCGATCTATGAAAGCCTCATCAAAACAGGTTCATCCCTGTTCCTCTAAAACTCTCAAGAACCACATTGATACCCTTGCTACGGCCCTTGCCGACTTCTGCAACCACTCCTTTGCCTCAGGATCCTTCCCCTCCCCTCTTAAGCACTCCCTTGTGCATTCTCTCCTCAAGAAACCCACAGCGGATCCCTATTGTCTGGCCAACTATCGCCCAATTTCCATTACCCCCTTCTTAGGCAAACTCCTTGAAAAGCTGTCCATCTCTCAGCTAAACCTTCATTCGGATTCTGTTGGCTGTCTCCATGACCATCAGTCTGGCTTCAGATCTGGCAGAAGCACGGAAACTGCTCTCCTGAACATCCGTGAAGATCTGCTTCCCAACCTTGACTCTAGCATTCCCTTTGTTCTCATCCTACTTGATCTCTCTTCTGCCTTCGACACGGTCAACCATACCATCCTGCTCAACCGTCGCCAGGATAACTTGGGCATCACCGATCAGGCTTTGGCCTGGCTGACCTCTTTCTTCTCTGATCGACCCTCCCAGTTCCAACTTGGGTCCTTCGTATCATCTTCCTCGCCACCTGTGGTGTTCCCCAGGGATCTAACCTCTCGCCCTGGCTTTTCAACCAATACCTGGCAACTCTCGCCTGCTGTATTGCCATTTTCTGCTCAAACTTCCAGTGCTACGCAGACGACATAACTCATTTTCAGGCTGCCCTCGGCCACCTCCTCCACCTCTCTCATCACTGATTGCCTAACTGCCATCCAAGATTGGTGTGCCGCCAATGATCTTTGTCTTAATGCAAGCAAGACAGAGATCCTCCTCATTGGCACACCATCACCTTCTTTTCCCCTCACTCTCTGGCCGGCCTCCCTTGGCCCTCCTCCTAACCCCACCTGCGAGGCCAAGAACCTTGGTGTCACCTTTGATTCCACACTCTCCTCTCCACCCACATCGCTGATGTATCAAAAAAGTCAAACATCCTACTGCACCTCCTCAGAGGTATTCTTCCTTTCCTCTCATTCCCCCAGAAGCTCACTGTCTCCCAAGCTCTGGTTCTCTCTATGTTGGGCTATTGCAACAGCCTCTTTCTTAATCTACCTGCCTCTACTCTCCGCCCTTTACAACTTATCCAGAACAGGACTGCGGGACTTGTCCTTGGCCTCAAGCCCTGGGATCGTATCTCTCCAGCTCTGAAATCTCTCCATTGGCTCCCAGTGGATGCAAGGATTAAATTCAAAACCCTCTGCATTGTCCACAAGGCTTTCTGGGGCCTGGGTCCAACATACCTTCAGCTATCCCTCCGCAAATACCTCCCATCTCGAGCACTCCGCTCCTCTACCTCTAACTCCTTCAGGGTCAGTCGCTTCTCAAAAAAACTAGCTGGGCGTAGATCTCTGTCTTCGGCTGGGGCCTCCCTCTGGAACAGCCTCCCTGCCACTCTAAAACTTGAGGAGAACCATCTCCGGTTCCGGAAGCACCTCAAAACCTTCCTCTTTGCTTCTGCCTTCTCCCCTCACCCCTGTTGATTCTACTCTCCCTCGGCACCATGCACCGGGCCACCCTCTGTCCTCCGGGCCCAGGTACCTGCTCATCTTGCCACCCTCACGCATTGTCTCCGGGCCACCCCCTGCACTGGGGTCTGTATCTGTACCCATACAGCCCTCCCCTTTTCTTCCTGCACTTTCAGACCTACATGGCCTGCTGCCATAAACCCAGCACTTGCCACTTGCTGGCTGCACTCCCATTGTTTGTTGCCTTTTTATTTATTATTTTATTATTATTTTTGTTTTTTCCTTCTCGCTCCGCACTCTCCTTTTGTTCTCCCTTCCATGCACTTCTCCCCTTCTCCCTCTACCCTGCACTTGCACGTTCTCAATGTCACTGGGCCTAGTAAGATCGTTATTTTTGTTTTCCCCTTTTCCCCTTCCCTTGCCTTGTCGCGCTCTGAAACACTTGTGTATGAACGCGATAGAAATAAAATATCAATATCCTCACACACCACATTTATGATATTAACAGTAATATTTTCGACAGGATAATCGATTTCTTCATCTGACGATTTTCGTCCCTCTTCCTTATTGACATACAAGACCCTCCTCTGGTTGAATTGTTAGTTCTTGCAGCAGTTGGGAAAGTGTCCTCTTCTCCTGCACTTTGAACATATCGGGCCTCATCAGAAGGTTGGCGCTAAAAATCTTGCCGAACCGGCATGGCGGTAATAACATGTCCGGCTTGGCACCAACCCTCACATAGCGGACGATCAAGAGTGCGCGGGCACGCGCATCCCTGCATGCCAGTTACGGCCGTACTGGCATGCCGGTAACGACCCCCAAACCCCCACACAGCGGCATCGACCAATACGCACAGAACGGCTCCGCCCTCAGCAACCCCTAAATACCGTTACCGTTATTAACATAGTGCAAATAACAAGTGCGTCAATACCGGACCCGGAAGTAACGTCATCGTGCCGGAACGGGAAATGCCACGGCGGCCATCTTTAAAAACACAATCCATTGCCATCCTCCACCTACAGGACCCTCTACACCCCAACTCCCAGGCCACCACTGACAACATGTCGAAGACCACCCGGAAAGGCACGGCCCGCCTGCGCAAACCACGTTTACAGACGATGAGCTAAGCATGCTGGCCGACACCCTTGTGGCAAATGCAGAAGTGGTGTTCTGCAACGACCTCAGGCGTCCAGCCCAGCTCAGGAAAAAGGCCATCTGGGAAGAAGTTGCCCAGAAAGTAAGTGCAGTCGGCACCACCGCACGCACAGTGCGTGATTGCAAAAAACATTGGGACGACCTCAGGCTGAGAGTCCGGCACAAATTGTCAGCTAATCGGAGCCAGGGGCTGGCAACAGGAGGAGGACCACACTCCCCACTGAAATTGGCCAGATGGGAGGAGACCTGCAGCTCCATCATAGACGTGGAGTCCATCGAAGGAGTCGGTGAAGCAGAGTTTGGCGTGCCAACATCGGCAGATGAAGGTGAGTGTCCCTACTGAAACAGTAAAAATTATCATAATCACCCTCTCCCAATTGTGGCTGCTACACCAGCCAACAAATGGGCCATCATGCACACCTACACATATCAATGTACGCATTCTGGGTCTACCACCATCCCATCCCAATGCATATTGCGGTCATACACGAATACACCCACAAGACACATATCATGGGCATGTGCCACCCAGGACGACCCTCCCAAAACACATCAATGTGCAACTGCACCCAACAATGTGTGCATGTGGACACGACTACGCTATCAGAATCCACTCTTCAACATTGCATGTACACAGTCCCCTACAAATGCACAAATGCAACTGTTCAGATTGCGCCACATGTCCAATGACTAATGCATGCACAATGCAAGCGGAACAATCACTGATATCCTGCCACTCTCTGTCCCCCACAGGTACGGATGCTGACAGTGATGAAGCGCAAGGGAGTGCACAATGCACAACACCAGCCAAAATGCCTAGGAGGCAATCTGATGGCACAGGTCCATCAATCTCAAGTGGACCAAGGATGGGCCATGCGGGAAGCGGGCCAAGAACCGGTGCAAAAAACGCACCACAGACAAGTACACAGGAAGAGCTGACACCTGCACCTGCATCCGTGGTCACACCATCCACACTGGCTGAGGACACAGCAGGCATGAAGGATGGCACACATTCTGCTGCTGCTAGCACAATTGGGGAGATGGCTGCATCGGCTGATCATAGTGTTGATGAGGTAGCTGGGCCGGACAATGAGGGCGATGCAGGACTTGTCCACTCAGAGCCTGTTGTGCACACACCAAGCCCGCAGGCCACCCCACAGGACACACCTCAGCGGGACACATCCGACCAGGGCAGCCATGGACAGTGGTCTCCGGCCATGCACAGCCCTATGATCCATGCTGTGCCACCACATCACCCACCAACCACAACCCACACTGCCATATCGGACCTTGAGGGACGTCTCTCCAGGATGGAGGCCCGGCAGGAGGTGATGAAAGGCTATGTGCAGCAGTACCTTGCTGAAGGGGAGACAACACGCCGTATTATCCAGGACAGCACTGCATCCGTTATCCAGGCCATTAACTCAAATGCACAGCAAGTGTGTGATGGCTTCAATGCCTTGGCTCAGGTCCTCACCAGGATTGCTGACCGCATGGACCAACGGCAAACCCGGCCCCTTGGATCACAACCATCCGGGTCATCCACATCATCCACGCCATCGGGCTCGAGGCAGACCAGCCTTGTGCGCATGTCCCTGCGGAGTTCGTGCTGCACAGAGATCCAACCCCCAACTCCCAAGGGGGCTCAACAGTAGCAGGGCCACCCTGCATAATCCCTTTGGGCATACATGCAGACACATATCGTGCCATAGTTGACTTTGGGTGTTAGGGGGTGGGTGGAGGGGTGGTGGTGGGTGTAGTGTGTAGTACTGGGGTGTTTGGGGGAATGGGAGTAGGTTGGGGGTGGGTGGAGGGGTAGTGGGCGCGGGTCTCGTCATTGGCAGCCACATCCACATGACTGTCAGCCCTGTACAGTGCATGCCAATCCATAGAGGGAGTCTTGTGTGACATACACGACCTAGGGTCCTATGATTTTAAAGCACCAGGGAATGTATGTCTTGGCTAGGGGCATTTTGCATGCATATGTGAGGGCTGTGTGTCAACGGATGACTTAAGAAACTACCATTCCCCCCAATCCATCTGCCCCCATGGCCCAGAGGGCATTCCCCTAGCATATGCATGTACCTCCCCCCCAATCCATCTGCCCCCATGGCCCAGAGGGCATTCCCCTAGCATATGCATGTACCTCCCCCCCCAATCCATCTGCCCCCATGGCCCAGAGGGCATTCCCCTAGCATATGCATATACCTCCCCCACAATCCATCTGCCCACATGGCCTAGAGGGCAGACTCACCCAACAGCCAGCCACTTCGTACAACGTCTCCTTCCATGTAGCGGGGTAGTGAGGAGTTCCGCAGCATCATGGCATCATGCGTGGATCCTGGGTATCTGGCACAGCAGTGTGTTATTATCTGGCTGGCATCACACACCATCTGCACATTGATGGAATGGTATAGCTTCCGATTGCGGTAGACCGCCTCCACGGCATGTGGGACTACCAACTCTACATGGGTACAGTCGAGGGCACCAATTACATTGGGCATGCCTGCCAGTGCATGGAATGCTATTTCGGTGGCATTTGCCTCCTGTGGTGTCCTTGGTAAGGATATGTAGGCATTTGCGTGCTTCAGTAGTGCATCCAGCACTTGGTTTAACACAACAGAGAAGCATGATTGGGACATGCCATGCATTTGGCCCACTGTGTGTTGATAAGTGCCTGTGGCCAGGAAGTGGAGCACAGATGCCACCTTCAGCAAAGGGGGGATGGCTGTGCGGATGTTGATCAGGCTGACCAAGTCGTCCTGTATTAATTCCACTATGTTGGTGATGGTGTCTCTGTCCAGGCAGTACAGGGTGTGGATCTGTGCTGGGGTTAAGTCAAATGGATTGGACCTTATACGTTGGATTGTTGGCTGTCTGCGGGGAGCGACTGCCTGCACTGGTGGTATTTGCTGGGCATGTCTCACCCTCCTTCTCCTCCGGCGTCTCCTCTGTGTTTCCTGTTGTACTGCCTGCTCAAGGAGTAGCAGTGCAGGCATGTCTTCCAGGCCCAGTATGGAAAGTACAAGTGGTAGCATTTTGCCTTGGAGGGGGGTGTGGTGTGTGGGTGTGCTCCTTTTGTGCTGACCCTGACTCCATTGCCTCCACCTGTGCTGATTGAGTGCACCTGTGGCACTTGGTTACACAGCAGTTTGCTGTTTACGGGTGGTCCGCGATGCCGGTATTGCCGGCATCATGGTGGCCCTTCTTACAGGCATCTCGATGCCGGTATGTACTTGTACGTGTGACTCGTGGTCTCCCCTTCTTTGCGGCATGCCAGTATTAAGGCCTCCCCATATGCGCGCGTGCCCGCGTGCTGGTACGGTGGTGCACGGCCACAGCGGGTCCTTGGCGATGCCGGTAGCAACGGCATCTAGGGTCATGATGCACCGGCCCGGTAATGGATGCCGGTATTGCCTTACCGGTGCCGTTCTTACCGGAGCACCAACCTTGTGATGAGGCCCATCGTCTTCCTCCCGGGACATACCGCTGGGGCAGCAAAATGAGTATTGCTGGCGCATCAATAGCATAAGCGTTCCTCTCTTTAGCCCCTTTCACTCTTGTTTACTGATTTTGATTTCAGATCCACCGCAGGGCATTTGTCTCTCTTTTCCTTTCGTTTTCTTCCTGTTTCTTGACTCATTCACATTCGAAACCTCTGGCTTTACTTCTCATGACTCTTTTCTTGACAATTTGGCAATGCATGCCAAAGAATGTTCGACTCTCCGGGCAATGTTCAGGACCTATGTTTAAAAATTGGTGACAAGGCAGGCGCTCTGTTGCCAGTCAAGTTTTCCTGCATTAGCTTCTCCTCCAAAAGCATGTTTTCATGACTCCATCAATCTTCAGGAAGGCTGTGTTTCTTTGCTTTTTCAGGCGTGTCTTCATTTCCTTTTCAGGTGCGGCAAGTTAATTGACTCTAAGGATTCTGGTACTTGTATTTTTCGCACTTAATTTTTCTTGCAGGTGGCTGGAAACAACTCCCTCCATAGCACAAATCTACCCCTTGATGGGGGGAGAGGGAAAGCCATGGTTGTGGCTCTCCATTGTAAGGCATGATGGCCCTGCTGCTGCTGCCTTTTGAGCCCGGGACTCCTGGAACAATGTTTAAAAATTGGTGACAAGGCAGGCGCTCTGTTGCCAGTCAAGTTTTCCTGCATTAGCTTCTCCTCCAGACGCACGTTTTCATGACTCCATCAATCTTCAGGGAGACTGTGTTTCTTTGCTTTTTCAGGCGTGTCTTCATTTCCTTTTCAGGTGTGGCAAGTTAATTGACTCTAAGGATTCACCAGTTTTTAAACAATGTTCAGGACCTCTTCCAGGGTAGGATCCTCTATCAGCCACAGCTCCTCACGTTTCCAATCTGAATTACAATGTGTCATAAATTGGGCCTGTAAGTGTTCATCATAAGAGCCTTGGAATTTGCAAGATGCAGCCATTTGGCGAAGAGCTGTAATGTACTCCTCTACTGACTCCCCAGGCCCCTGAACCATCATGAGAAAATTAAAGCGTACTAGTTTTGAGATTAAAGTGCAAGTCTAATTTAGCTAATGCATTTTCAAGATCAAGATCAAATTCCCACCAACAGCTTTGCGCTAGTGTAAAAATCCCTTCTTCCACTGTGCCCACTTAATTCTAACTGGGCCCGGGTTGGCCATGAACATGGGCGGTCCACTTACACTAGACATTGCCATCTCACTGTGAGTTGCTCTGATGCTTTTGTTCCCAGGTAGTTAGAGTAGCTCCCCTTTACTCCTAGGTTGGTTTTGTGCCCCTCATCGCAGTAGCTTTCCACACTTCTACTCCTTCTTTCTGCCCCTCAGTATGCTCGTGCCCACGCTTCTTATCTTCACTCCCCCTTTTCCTTGTTTTCTTTGGTTCTTCCACTTCCCTTCAGCTTTTCTTGATTTGCGGCTCTGAACCTTGCGCCTTCCAATTGCTGCAACCTTTTCAATTGTTGGCTCCTCTGCACCGTGAACTACGGTAATGTGGCTTAGCGTAAAGTCCCTGGTGGGCGGACGGGCCGTTACCAGTTACGGAGCTCGCTGAGGCGTTTAGCTGACAGAAAGGGAATCAATCAGCTATTCTGATTTAAGGTATTCTTGGAACTGGAGGGGGAGACTTTTGGGCGGGCGGCAGCTCACAATGGGACACTTACTTGTTGAGGTGTCTGAATGCAGACTGTTCTCTGTCTTGGCCACTACAACGTTTTACAACATAAAACGGAGCAGCGGTTCCTCTCTGCGCGCAGTCTTCCGTTGACGCGCAGAGCAGGTTCATCCTTTCTCGCTGCTCGCAGGCGCCGCAGATCCTCTTCCTTCCTCTTTGCTTGGGGTCAAAGTCCTGAAAATCGTCGTCGCCAATGTTTGGTCAATGACTCCCGGATACGTGAAATGTCTTAAACGGTTTTATTATAGTTATAAAGCAACAAAAGACCCCCAGCATTACAGGCACAGCCTCAACATGTCTTGCTGTCCTTTGGCTGCCCCAAAATAGAATCCCCAGCAAAAGTAAAGAGACAAACCACTCAGAATACAGAACAGAGGTGACGTCACCTGCTGACACCATTACATTCCAGCAGAGGCTAGAAAGTACATATCTGCACAGCTATGCAAGCTAACACAATAATAATATCCATCTCAAGGCGATCCCCATCCTCCAGGGCTATCCGGGGCAGGGTAACGTAAAGTATGCAACTTGAGCTCCCGAATCAGGAGATTCTGATTGGTAAAGGTCTGAATAGAATATATGAAATTGTGAAACAATTTGCGGGGTTTCCATAAACTTTACACCTGAGGGTAATTGAATCGTCTGAATAATTTGTGATGCCGTTCTTTGGTGTAATTGTCTGGCTAATAAGCGGTCTGCCCTATTGCCTTTTACATAATATTTTTGCTTGAGGTATAATAAGTACTTTTTTGCCTGAAGTAAGTTTAATTTGCTCACCACGGTTATGTATGCTCTTTGCATGGAGTGTCCCGCATTAGTTTCCATTTTCCCATTACCCGTCGCAGCTCTTGCTCCAGCTCGATCTCTTATGCAATTTTTTTGTTTGCGTCCGATAGCTGCTTCTGCTATTAAAACTCTGCGAAGTGTTACTTTAAAAGCATTCCATGTCACATTTACTAAAGCCTCCTGCATCAGGTTAAACTTAAAGAACTCCTCAATCTTCCCTTCAATGTTATCTCTCAGCACTTAGTCCGCCATGATTTCAGACGGGAAAGCGCCAAGCCCATAACCTCTGATTCTCCCCCTCCCCCGCCCCCAAGTATGTTCAGGTCTATGATAAGAGATGCATGATCCGAGAGTGTGATCGCCCGACAAGTAATTTAGGTGACTATACCTAAAAGGGACTTTGAAACCCAAGCAAAATCTATGCATGAGAAAGACCGGTGACCATTTGAATAGAAGGTATATCCTCTCCCTGACCCCATAAGTGATGGCCAGATATCAGCCAAGGTCAACATTGCACATTTTTGTAAAAGCAGTTTGGATGGTGGTGGTTGCGTGAAATGGGTAACCGTGCTCCAAACCGAGCAGGATCCCAAGCCATATTACAATCTCCCAGAATAATTATTTTAGGAAGCCCTCCAGACCAGTGTAAGCAGCATAAAACGAAGCCACCCTTATTTTCTTTAGCCCTAGCATAAAAATTGTGAAAATGTAATGGCCTTCTTTAGCCCAATTTCTATCAACACCCCAGCTACCTTACCCACTGCATTTGCCTGTGATACAACCGGGTAGCATCGCATCTGTCAGCCAGACATATATGTGTTTCTTGGAGCGCCACTAAGTCTGGTTGGTAATGCCCCAGGAGAAATTCCTGCTTCCTGCTCTTCGATGGTGCATTAAGACCCCTAATGTTTAATGTTAAACACTTGAATTACCTTGACAAGAGTAACATACCATAACATATACAAATCTTACATTGTTCAGACACTGCATTCTTTGACATCAATCTTAACCACCATGCATAGCAGACCCCTCCCCCCCACTTTGTTCACCCAACCCCTATCTACGATCCCTCCCTAACACCAACTGACCCAACTTTCTCCCGAAACATTGTCCTCTGGTATAAGCCACGATAGCTAAGATAGCCTGGGTGCGAAACCCCAGCCGTGAATCAACTTTAACCCCAGGGCGACGTGTGGGGCATCCTCGTGCCCCAATCTGTTACCTGAAGAGATACATTCCAAGGTGGTGTGCTCCGTCTTTTAGAAGTTAAAAAAATCAGTTCTTAATCCATGCTCTCAAGGTCCTTGCATTGTATTTCCAGGTTGTGTGTAAGCCTGGCCAGATCATCTAAGGTGATAACAGACTGTTTGCTTTACTGTGTCATGTCCTGGATTGCCCGCTCATTGGTGTCTACACGCTCCCCCAGGGAAGAAATGCCCTTGCTGAAATCGGATAGGGACTGCATGATTTACGTAGTGAAGGAAGTGAACTGCACCTGAAAAGCAAGAAACTTGTCCTGGAATTCCTGGAAACTAAATGCAAAGGCCTCCTTAGAGGCAGCCATTTCAGGATTGAGGCTGCTAGAGTCTTTACCCGAGTTAGCTGCTAATGTACTTCTGGCTAAGGGTGTCACCTGGCCCACTGCCCACAGTTTTTGTAGCGATTTGTCATAGTTTGAGGAACTTGGGCACGCCCCGCCGAGTGTTCTTCTTTCTGCCACTCGGAATGTGATGCACAGGATACTGTATAGTGTTTCACTATGTGTTTTATAGCAGTTTCGTGGAGACTGGCAACCCCCTCGATGTGTGAGAAGGACAGCTATAAATGATCCTGGTGGCAGATCAGGAGTTATACTGGGACCATGACAGGTGCATTATTTTCATGATCATAGGCCCTCAAGATGTTCCTCATCATGATAGAGCTGAGACTGAAGGCTGTGACTGCATTTGTGCAGCCCCTTCACTGTGCTCGGTATCGGAGAGCGATCCCCAGGGTGGCAAAGGTCTGTGTTTAAAGGATGGGCCGGTCGCTGCTATCAAAGTCGCCTGATCGCGGTGGGTGGGCCGGCGACGCCCTGCTGACATACCAGTGATTAAGCGCCAAGTCCCTGCACAAGTGTCCTCCTGCTGTTCTATAGAGCCCCTCAGTCGAGGAAAGTCTTTGTTGGGAGCACCTTCACAGGCTGGAACGCGATCCTGCAGGCCACACTCTTCCAAATGGCTAACCTTCCCACGGCGCACTCGTCACACCTCAACAGTTTTGGTGATAGACCGCCACAGTTCCAGGATACCTGGGATCTTCTCTAAGTAACGCCACACATCAGTGTTGTCATTGGGGGATTCGGCCCTAATCGAGAAACAAATGACGGAGCACCCGCACGCACGTCCTCAAGATGTGGTGGCCATCTTGGATTCACAGATTTTGTATTTAATATGTTACTTATTCTTTTATAAATCTGCTAGAGATAGGCATCAATTTCATCAACAAGTCAACCATAAATCAGTAGTCCAAACAACTAAAAGATAATAACTGGTCTTAAGCAAGGAAAACATAAATGTCTATACTTGCAGCAGTTCATCTATCTTTTCCCCCTCCAATCAAAGACCGGGTCCAACCAGCTCCGGCTCCAGAATACACACAGAATTAAAAGCACTGGGGATCCCGGCAGTTCCAACCAAACTACCCCATTCATACTATCCATACCCTCAGGGAGGTGTCAGATCCGATGATGTTTGTAATAGATCCCACACCTCATGCCAAACACTATAAATACCAATATCAACGTCAGAGATGTTTGATTTGTCCATAATATCCATCTCGGCTTTTATCAATTTCTTAACATCCTTAAGCCAGTTACCAAATATGGGCCACCCCCCGCTCTCCCGTATTCTTCCACTTTGCTCTCCCGTATTCTTCCACTTTTTATCCAGAATCAGCCCTAGAGAGCACTCAGTGGAGCATCTTATTTTTTCTACCTTTTTTATAGTGAAACAAGCCCAAACACATTACCATACATTCACCCAGAAAGCTCAAACAATCGACCCATACTTGGCCCCAGAATATTTTAACCTGGTCACAGCCCCATTGCATGTGCAAATACGAGCCCATTTCCTTCTTACAACTCCCGCAATTCGATGACGCGCCTTGCGTGGTTCTTGCAATCTTAACTGAGGTGATATCAGCTTGCATTACGCATTATTATTGTGTCCATTCAAAACATGCATACCTGTACAGCTGGCGTGGCTGTCAATGTTAGCCAAATATGACCCCTCTTCCTGGTCCAGCCCCTCAGCCCCCTACTCACCTGAAGTCTCGGGGTGCGCAGGTGGTAGGAGTTTCTTCTTCCACAGGGCTTTTTTCTTTTGTGGCGGATAGGGTCTGCCCCAATAGGAAGCCACCCTGACCTAGATAAGAGAGGTCTGGGGGGGCCTCTCTACCGGAAACAAACTATATGGGGGAAAGAGCCTAGCGGCATAAAAAAAACCCTCTGCGCAGGAGAAGAGAAACTTGGAGGACGCCGCCTTCGAGTTGACAAGGGCTGGAGCCAAAGCAGGAAGAACCGAAGGCGAGTGGAGGGAGGAAAACAATAACGTAAATATATACATTTCAGAGAGAGTGGGAGCAGTACACCAGGGAAAGCAAAACTGGGGTGATGAGTGGACAAAAGGATGGCAAACAAAGGCAAAAGGGCAGAGGAATGAAAAACGAACAGATGAACGAAGGGAAACACCTCACGAAAAGAGGACAGCAAGGAGCGTTTCACCCGGAAGCCTAGTGCGAAAGGGTTGCAATGCGCAGTCTTCCGGGTGAAACTGACAGAAAAAGGCCATTGGCTGCACTGCCCGCAAAGATTAGACTGTCACTGTGCAACGAGGGAGGAACGTGGTGGAAAGCTCAATGGCCGCCTAGGCGCCATTGAGTCCATACTCGGCACGGTTTTCGGTGTGTGACAGTGGCCTACATGTAGTCACAATCATGTTATTGACAACATCTGCCTGCAAATGCAAACTCCATTCCACCATAAGTTATAGCGAGGCAGCCCAGTCAAACGATTTAAAGCTTGAGGCTCCAACACGTCTTTTTCCCGCAGATAGTTGTCAAGTCACTGTGACGGTTTTGTGACTCCTTCCCTTCCATAACAACTTTCACAATATCATGTGGAGCTTACGAAAAGTATTCTCCAGGTAGAGGCTTTGGTGTCACTTGGAAGAGAGCTACAGCACTGCAGTCATCTTGGTGAGTGCTACACGCCAAATGCAAAGTGTCATTCGTCCCATATGAAGACCAACAACCTCATGCCTCCTGCGTATCACCCTTGCAAACACGATCACTAGTGCAAAAATCATTGGGGATATCAGGCAGCCTTGACGCATACCCCTATACACCTATCACGGACGGCACAGACACAGCCCTATTAGCTTTAACCTAATTCTGATCAAAGCCAAATGGAAAGCCAACCTCCTCATCTCCAAGTTATCCTCGTAACCTACCTCTGATCTGCCTTTGCACTACAATTTTTCCCTCGACTCTAACCGGCCTCTGTACTTCACCTTTCCATGCTTCCACTCTAACAATTCTTCCATCACGATAGCATGTGTAGTATAGCTACCATGCCATTTAGCTGCACTTGTCTAACACAGATTGTCCTTAAATCTATGTAGGTCCACCCATGTATTGTCTAGTGACTGTTCCGTTGCACCTGGGTGAAGCACCGTAGAAGCACCGCTTTGCTGCTCCTCTAGACGCTGATCCTGAATTCATTGGCACTGTTACTAACGGTATATTCATGGACAGACTTTTAATAGCATCTGTTGATGACTTTGAGCATTAAGCACTATAAAACTGCTTATATATTACTCTAATTTTCTTTATTTAGGATATTATTGGATCACCAACATTTGGCTCCTCCACCTTTTGGTGCTCACCAATAAAAAACAGCACAAGCGCACCTGCGTGGAGCACCGTAGAAGCGCTGCTTTGCCATGTAGTAAGTGTCTAGCAGCGTGTTATTATCTCAGTGCTTCGATTTAAGAAATCTTTCTTTTAACTATTATTGTTGCCAGGGTCAGTTCATCTCTGAGTTACAAACCGTATGTCAGAAAGTGATAATTGCGTTGTATGTTTGGAACGCTTACACATTGAAGTTGAATATGGCGTCTCACATATCGGCCATTCAAACCACTTTGACCCCTAAGACACTGCAAAACACTTGCGTCATGAAAAAAGCTTATGTTGTGATTTCTGCCACGCCGCCGTCTAACAAGGCGGTGACAGCGGACATCAGAGGATTTTGTAGCACAAAGCGCCTGATGCGTGCCCAAAGGAACCTGTAACAAATTTGAATGTGCTTTCTCTGCTTTCTTCCACTCCTTCCTTTTCTGAAAATATTGCTCAACCTGCAATTATCACAACCAATCAGCCTCAAAATAAAACGTATGAGTCTGCACTGCATTGTGAGTAAGCACAAGAACTAATGATCAACCAAATACCTAACAGTTCTCAAGTTTCCGATTCCCCTTGGTCGTGCCGATTTTTGTACCATCTATCCCTAGGGCATTGCAACAAATAATTTCAGACCACACTATTTTAACTGTTGGCCAGAACCCCAAGTCTGTTAGCACTGTACCAACATTTACACAGCAAGAGGTGGAAAGAACACACAGAAGTGTTTCTACTTCTGACATATCCAAGTCTACGTGATTCAAAATTGGGTCAGGTCTTTCACAATCACCTGATCTTTTTCTCTCAAATCTCCTGAGATTTTAGTTCTATCTGACTCATTTATTAATCCTTCCCTGCGCAGACCGGCTCTACCACACGGGGACACAAGGCACTCTGACACAATGTTAGAGATAACGCTCTCCGCTGTTAACACGACTATCATTAGCTTACACAAACTATTCGAAATCATGGACCACAAAATTAACCACCAGGCAATACAAATGCAGCAAATTGTCGAATGGATAGTCAGTCTCAAAGGCTCCAATTTACATAATCAACTTACAATGTTGATGACTGATCGAACAAAAGCCGTGCCATCTTTGTTTCCAACTAAACAAATGACTCAAGATCTTAACAAAAACTGTACTCTGCCAGTATTTCAGAAAATGATACGTGCAAATGACTCAAATGACCCCAACATAGTTATTATTGAACCTCAAGAAGTACAACTTTCTGATTCTACAAGTAAAAATATTGAATCAGTAACAGCATTGGAAATATTTACAAAGAGAAAAACTGTTAAACAAATGTTGACACAACAAAAAAGAAAGCAATCATACACCTCCAACGTAAGAAAATATTAACTTGGACGCCACAAATAAGGGAATTGGGTGAAAGAAATGTGTATGCGCTATTACTCTTGCTCAGAAACACACAATTGCAACTAGGCAGGCAATTACGAAAAAATATAAAAAATGTGCGAAAGAGGTCAAAGCGTCCCAGTGTGAAGCAATGTCATCAACACTGGATTATCCACCGCTGGATGAATTAATATCTGAACTAAATAAACGACCTGTTAGCGATTTAAATCATCCATTGAAAACACACAATATCAAGGATGCGCCTGTAAATGGAGATATTCTCTCCATTAAAGAAAACGCAGAACAGAAATAAGGCGAGCCGTAGACATATACCTTTCAGGTCAGATCAAAGATGGCAAGAACTCATTAACTAAGCCTTTAGCCAATACAGTCTTGTCAAAAGTATCAATGAACACTCCCTTAACACCCATATTAATAATGACCAGTCCAATTCGGTATAATGGCCCTCAAGAAAACGTGGTTTCACAACAATCCACTAATAATCCATGTCAATATTCAACTACACAGCTCTGTAATAATTCATGTCAACATTCAAGTATACAAGTGAACAAGGCACTAATAAATTATAGAAACAACTCCGCTGCCCCAGCTCACGTGAAAACCTCAATGATCCAAGGGACCGAAACTAGTTCTACACAAAAAATAGCTCGTCCTTCATATTCATTTATTATGAAATGACGGTCGGCGCCTTACAAGACTTACGTCTTGAATAGGACTAGTATTATGAATATTTTTCAAGAAATTACGACACTGAAAGATATTACTTCCCTCGATATTGCTCAAGTCGAATTTCTTAGTGAGTATCTATTGTTAGGCTTTGGATCCCCTCTGGGTTGTACTAAAAACCCTGTGGGGGGCTAAAATGGAGTTATTCACACTAGGATTTATTATTGCCCAAGATAGGTTCTTGTCTAACCTACAAAAATCAGACACGATAATTGCATCAATTGTACAAACATGTTGTAAATGGATTGAACATGAGGAACAAACAAGATCTCAGCAATCAAACAGAAGTCTGTAACAATTAGAACAGACCTCCGAGGTTCATTTGACATTAGCCAGCTGCAACACTCGAGGCTTTAGCCATCTTCAAGTCTCCAACGAAAACCAAATTGACAAATTTGACATTGTGGCCTTGCAGGAAACCTGGCTAACCGTGGTGCCGATATGGGACGACCATGAACTAATACTGTTGCCAATCCTCCCGAAAAGGACGCCCCAGTTCAGGCTTATTGGTGGCTGTTAAAACAAGCGCTGGCTTCACTGTACAACCGTGGGCCGCACCAAATATATTCTTGCAGCTAGTTAAGAGAACAGGATATGATCACGTGATTGCTCTGCTAAATATATATAGAAACCCCGTTGGCCTTCCAGATCACTGTTTCTTTCACGAAATGAGATCGTTATTCGATATGATTGCAAATTATCCAACAATTACCAACTTAATAATTACTGGTGATCTTAATTAACACACTTTAAACAGCACTTAACCAGCACACAGTTCCCGTAGCGACTGAGTGGGCAACTATAATCCATGAAAGGCCGTTACATGGCTCTCTTCCAGGAGACCTCCATGCACATCATACGTGGTCCCAAGGTAGCAGTGCAAGTATTATCGATTACATTTATATGGATAAACAACTATATGCTTGTGCTGAATCTTTCAATGTGTTTAAACAGACTCACAGTGATCATCTCCTGCTATCCTTGCAATAGAATTGGTTTTCTGAATCATTGCTAGCTGACAAACAGTGGTACAAAACTTCTATAACTACTAATAGTGCCAAAAATCACTTTCGATGGAATGATGGAAATTTGTCACAATTGAATCAAGTGATTTTGAAGAATCAGTTATGTCATAAAATATCATATACAACAGCGTTAGTATGCTTTGGAGTTGTTGCTGCCTCTGCAGTTCCTATCACTCTCCCAAATAGGCAGTTCTTTGATCCGGAAATAAAACAGAAACAAATTGCCTTAAGACACCTGAAGAAACTCATACGTATACTTCCTGCAGATGAAAGATCAATTGCTCTTAAGCATGCTAAAAGCACGTACCGAAACTGGACGCATAACCAAAAGGCTGCCCTATACCAACGGGATAGCAAAACTATGTTAAGTATTATGGTATGGAAAAATTCTACCTAGATATGGCATTTATTGAATGACCTGACTCAGCCCTCACAATTTAAGATCCAAATTAATGGTATCAGCGAAATGCAGTGACACACACACTTTAAAAAACGGTATGATGATCCAACTTTTGTCGAAACATCCCTTTGAGGATCATTCCTCGTATGGAGGTAACCATGCCGCTGTTAGCGGCATGGCTACTCCCATACCGTGTACCTGGTCCGGGTTCCTTGAATGAGGAATTACCAGGCCATTCCGACCTTGGAGGGCCCGGTAATTGCTCATTCAAAGAACCCATTCCCATTCGAGCCCCCATAGCGCTCAATGGGAATGGGGAGGGTGCTAACAACGGGCCTGTTAATAACAGGCCCGTTGTTAGCACCCTGGTCTGCTCGCGGCACCCACTAAGGACACCAGGCATTCTTAGCCGGTCCCGCGAGCAGAACTCAAAATGAGGTAGTAAGGGGTTGACGGCTCTGGCACCTTTACCGGCGCCGTTAACCCCTTACCGCCAGAGTCGGAATGACCCCCATTGTCTTTATGTTTCCCAATCATGGCAATTGAATACCACCGAGGCAGATATTGAAAATCTTATACATAAATCCAGCCAATCGAGAGCTCTGGGCCCAGACGGATTTAGCAATCTTATGCTTAAGGCCCACCTTAAAATCTGGTCAAGATTTCTAAATAACATCTTTAAGCAAGTTATTAACACCAGCACAATCTCAGCTTCATGGAAAAAATTGGTTATCGTCCCAATCTTTAAAAAGGGCGATTCATCACTGGCAATTAACTATAGCCCTACTGGATGCCCCGGGGAAGATTTTTGCGTGTCTGGTCCTTCGCTCATTTAATGAGTGGAATTCGATACAACAACAGAGAGACCAATATCAGACAGGATTCATAGCTGGTTTAGGGACAACTATCAACTTTACCATCCTTAATGCTATAAAGCCAAATGCCATATTACACAAACACTCTACTTCGCTTTTGTGGATTTCCACATGACCTTTGACTCTGTATCTAGACGGATCCTGTTAGGTAAACTGCAAAAAGCAAATTTCCCTTCCACCTTAATTGATATTATAGGTGCAAATTGCCCTTCCACCTTAATTGATATTATAGGTGCAAATTGCCCTTCCACCTTAATTGATATTATAGGTGCTCTCCACTCTAATACATCAATCCAGGTTAGAGTAACCACTGGAGGAATACTCTCGGCCAAAATTCAAACAACTAGGGGCCTTAAACAAGGTTGTATTCTTGCATGTTCTATCTTGAACTTTTTCATTCACAACATTAGAAATGCCTTTTGTGACATTCTTACTGATGCGCCAACACTTGATTCTGAAGTGGTGTTGGCACTACTATACGCCGATGACCTGGTTCTAATATCCAAAACACCAATGGGATTACAAAATCTTCTGAATGCGTTAGCCGTTTACATAGAATCTGATGAACTCTATAAACATACAGAAAACCAAGATACTAGTGTGTGTGTGCAAACGCTCAGTATGGAGCAAACCCACGTGGACATGAAACCACATGCGTATGTTAGGAAATATTTCATATGTGTATGTAATTTTCCCTCCATGTGTCAACTCCCAAACTTTTTGCTGCTGTTTAGACATCCCTGACTGACTTTACCAGAGAAGCACAGCCTTCAGCTGTACTCCTCTGGGCTTTCGCTCACTTTTTATGGAGAAAACTGACATGCCCTTAAGACAGTCAGTACTGGGAGACTTTGTTTCCCTTAGTCCTTTTCCTCATTTTGCAACTTCTGTGCAACATGTAACAAGTGTACACTGTATCTTACTATACAGCACACTTGGGTCTCTAGTCATTTCCAAAGGCCCTAGATACTCTCGCTGGACTTTTTATGAACTGTGCCGATGTGTCATGGACAGGACTGGTGGCAGCTATCGTTTTGCATTACTTTTAACCCTTTCCTGCCATGTTAACCGCATTAACCGCGTTTGGCACGAATAGGTGGCCTGGCTCCAAAACGGCCATGGCACAAGGTTCTTTTGTCCTGTCCTTTGGCCATCTTGCCCCTTGACCTTCCGCAGGTCGACTCGACCCGGGCCAGTCCTTATTTGGTCATGCATTTTCCCGCGAATCCCAATGCTTTCGTCTTGTGTGTGTGCCGGGTTGTCTGGTCCCAATACACATCCTGGGTGCCAGAGAGTCTGGAGTGTTCTGAATGCCTGAGACCATTGTGGTCTGTGATTGGTCCACGTATGGAGTGAGTGTGTGTGAGCAGATCTCCCATTGGGTCCCCTCCGTTTTGGCCCGAAGGCAACTTTGGATAAGAGGAGGCTGGAAACACCACTACCAGGTCGATTTCCTGAGTTCTCACTGAACAAAGGATAGGATCCAAGTATCCTGCAACTACGAAGCCGAGTCGAAGAACCGCTGGAAGGTTTGGCACCCTGAGCCCGCTGTCGTCCCGTGGAACCCCTCTGCATCTGGTCGTCCTAGAAGGTCTGCGAAGAGGCTTCGACCCATTGGAATAGTGGGACCAACTATTCTCGGCACCTTCACCAAAACCTGCAAGTAAGCTTTCTTGGAAGTGTCCCTGGGCCAACCAGTGGGCTGACCAATTTACGCAGGACCTTTGCTCTGTCTCCGCCATCGTTTCGAGGAGGCCCCCGAAACTTGGTATACTGCTAGCTCTTTGTCCATGGCACCCTCACACCGAATTTCATACAATTGGCAATCCCAGGTCAGAAGTGAGACGAGTGCGTCCGGACTGGAGTAAACGCGGTTACCATGTTGACCTGATGTGGCAACGTCTTTTGCAAGTCCACTGCATTTGTGACCCTCTTGCCCCTGAAGTCTGCTGCAGTGAAACTGGGGTGATTCATCCCCCTCAGAGCTGAGAAATCGCCACTGTCCCGTTTGGGAATCCTCGCTGGATCTCAGGTACTGAAAGGTGCGAGATGTACTTTTTGCCACTGTCGAACCTGTAACCGAATTGGACTAACCTGCTGAAGTTTGGGTCTCCTTGCCTCAGGGACCGGTGAGTAATCATTACCCCAACCAGTGGCCCCTAGCGCCTGAGCCCAACTTTACACACAAGTGGCCCCTGGGGGACCCTCTCCTGTCCACTGCTATTGTGAAATTGCAACTCCATCCCGAACTCTTGAACTGCCTCTGCCTTCAATTGGAGGTGTTTCTTGAATAGGGGGAACTTATTCTTCGTCGCCTTATCCACCTTCCCGAGCTGTTAGAGAACCCTAAAGAGACCCTGCTTTGTCCATTGGAACAACCGCGTGCATTGGCACACATGTACTATTGAGCACAAGGCTCCACTCTTCTTAGGGCTTGTACTGCCTCTTAGTTAGGTGAATAACTGGTGCTGAATTGGGTCTAAAGATTAACTGCACTGCCTGTTTTTGTCCCTCTAGGTTGTCAACATATTTCTTGCAGTCATCCCTTTTGACCCTCCTGGTCTTGTATATATATTGTATTGAGTGTGATGTATTGGTTTACTTAGTGTTACTGTGATTCTTTGCTATATTCTGTGTTACAAAGGCCTTGTAATAAATGTGTCTATATTTTTACTATAACACTTGTCTGGAGTAATTTGTAAGTGTCCTTGCTCTGTGTGCTTATTGAGGTCCTTCAGTCACCCTCACCCCCACCTGAGACTTATTCTTGACCGCCTGCCATAGCTACCCTGATTGGTCTGGCTTGTCCAGAGGTTACCCTGTTCCAAGAAACTAGGTTGGCCTTCTGAACCTCTGCCCCTCCTGGACAGAGTTCAGAAATCCTTCTTAACAGCGTATAGAAGTAATCACACAGTATACGTATCTAGGTATGGTCATTGATAACCAACTGAACAACAAATCACACCTAATTATTTTGGCCTCCAAACACAAAAGTTCGATCTCACAAACTAAAATCATTTTATCAAAATATGGTACATTTTCAATAAAACCAGCCATCACTTACTAGCTTCAGAAAACTGCTCCTGTACTATTGTATGGGTTGGAGACAATAGAAGCTTCAGTGCACTTAATCCTCACCAAATTTGAAGGTAAATACTGGAGACATATATTAAAATGACCTACCTGTATTCCCATCTGTCTACTTAGATATGAGCTAGGCTTAACATCGTTGTACTGCATTTATCAATGGCATCTGTGTGCCTTCTTTAGAAAGTGCCTATTAGCATCTAACAACGTTAAAAGTTATATCTAATTATATTCTCTTTTCGGCCCATAACTTTCCAAACAAAAAAAGAGAACAAATCATCAAGATCCTAGCAGACACTGACATTTCTATCAAACTCTTAATATCAAATCATGAGAGCGCAAAAACCAAACTTTGTTTAGCCGACTGGACAGATACATGAATATTATGTAATCAATACAAAGATATTAAAAATAATCCATGCATAGACAAACGACTTTGCACTGTGGAGACATACCTCCGTAAATATCCTTCCACAGTGTGCAGGTCAGCAATATTGCAATTTCGCCTGAATCTTTGGCCATGCATAGAAATCTTAGCAAGATGTTCTATCATCCAAAAAAGAAACCATTTCTGTCAGTTTTGCAAAAGAATAAAGCACAAAGAAACTCTAAAAGACTTGCTTACCGAGTGTTTAGTTTTAATACCTCAGAGAGCCAAATATTTTTCCAAAGAACTCATTTATTTTCAAAATATTGATGCTGATGACTCATGGAAACTTTTATTAACTACAGCCAATACTGGCTTAAGAATAGCCACTATGAATTTTTTTACTACTGTTTTTGCAGAAATGTAATTAACTTACTGATACTAAAGCACTTTGATTAATTTTCAATTAGTTGATATTAGCGTAATGTAATTTTGTTTAAATGTTGGATCTACTGGTTACTGATTTTATTTCATGATTATCTGTAGAATTTTATATCACTTGTTGGTTTTTATATCAACTGGGTCAATAAAAAATGTCTTTGGCTGGGGAGAACTCGGAGAGACCCCATAGAGGCCCCCTGGGTCATGGGCCACAGTATCGGGCCACCGCAGACCCCAAGGTCCACCGAGCAAAACAAAAAGGGAGAACAACCTATAAGGAGGAACTCCCCTCCAGTCACAGCCCCGATATAAGGAGGAGGCTCGGCACTCCCCCTCGGAACTGATTACTGGCCCAGTGGGCAATAGAACCGAACTTACCCGTGTTGCTCCTCCGAACGAACTAACTACCGGCTCAGGCCCCTCAAGTTCAATCGCCCAGGCTGCTCTTCTGCCTTCCTAAACTGTGGGGAAGCACTCTCATGCATCCGGAGATGGAGCCCCATCCCCTCCTTCGGAGGAAGGCCGAACATCTTCAACCTGGATTTTACCGGTTAAAGGAAGAGGCATGCCATGCCTCCATCGAAGCTGTTACACCGGTCCGGCCAAGTGCCCCGTTGGTCGAAGGCTGGTCTGGAAACCTTGTTATTGTTTGGGGGTCGGGGGAGGGGAGGGAGCCCCTGGGGGTGGGGGGGGGGTCTGCTTTAAGAAGAAACCGAAAAATTTGAATCATTCAACCTCTGGGGAAGACCATGAGCTGAACTACTCTGGGTTCAAGGTATGGGTTCATTAAATAAGTCACTCCTCATCACGACTTGGAATGTTCAGGGTCTCAACGCGCCAAGAAAACGGAAGGCGGTAGAACACAAACTGGACCAACTTGCAGCCGATGTTGTCTTCCTCCAGGAAACTCACCTTATTGGAGAAGATGAAACACGGATTTGCTTCCGACGCTACCTGAAATGTTACTTCGCCTCAGCCAAACAGAAAAAAAAGAGGAGTCGCAATCCTGTTAAGCCAAGACCTGCCACTAACCCGGATTACCGTCAAAAGAGACCCTGAAGGGAGATTCCTGCTCCTTAAAAGGCCTCCTAGTCGAACAGCCAATCACCCTAGTAGCACTCTACGGTCCAAACAAAGACCAAGGCCAATTTCTCTGCAACCTCCTTCCTACTGTCACCGCCTTCTCCTCTGGATACTTACTAATTGGAGGAGACTTTAACCTCCCTCCAGATCCCAGCATGGATAAGACGCTCCCAGACTCGAGGGAAGACTTCAGCAGATCCCTAGCCATGGCCGAATTCCTCCGGGAAACCGAAACGATAGACATCTGGAGACTGCTCAACCAGGGAGAAAGAGACTATACCTTCTTCTCACATGTCCACAACGGGTATTCGCGGATTGATCTCTTACTAGTCGCTAGCCCCATTGCCCCCTGTGTGGAAGAAACTCAAATTGGGCACATTGCAATCTCAGACCACGCACCGGTCACGATGACACTGCTCCTCCACGGAGCCCCAGAACCCACCCAACGGCAATGGAAATTACAGGACAACATCTTGGCCGACATAGCGGCTAGCTCTTACCTCACCGAAGCGATCCAAAACTATTTCGCTGAGAACAAAACCCCAGACTCCTCAACGGCAACAGTGTGGAACGCCATGAAACCGGTGATCCGAGGGGTGGCAATAGACGCCTCAGGCAGCAAAACCTGTTGAAACAGCGAAAGCTGGAGGAGCGGCTAGTCGAACTGGAAAACAAGCTTAAACATAGCTACACGAAAACAACGAACCACAAACTAAAAAAAGCAAAGAGAGAACTGGAGATGCACCTGGCAGACCGGGTCGCCAGAACTTAAACCTACACAAAACTATTTTACTATCACAATAGCAACAAAGCGAACCAGCTCCCAGCTCACAAACTGAAAAAGCTCCAAACCAGGAACCTCATCCAAGCCCTGCTGGATAAAAACGGCTCCTTACACCACCTAGACCCGGAAAAGCTCGAGATAATGGTCCAACACCACCAGGAAATCATGGCGGGACCCCCGACCCCGGGCCTCTCCATTGCTCAGTTCCTAGCCCCAATCCCAAAGCCGCAACCTTCCCACCTGGTGTCCGACCTGGAGGGCCCAATATCGGCGGAAGAAGTCAGCGAAACAATCCACCAGCTGAAGAATACCACACCTGGGCCTGATGGGCTGACCACGAAATTCTATAAGAAGTTTGCTCACTTGCTGGCACCCCATCTGGCAAGTCTATACAACTCGTTCCTTTCCACTGGCTCCACGACTGCATCCATGAACGAATCCATAACTGTGCTAATCCCGAAACCTGGGAAAGACCGCACACAGTGCGCATCATACAGGCCCATATCTCTCCTAAACAACGACGCAAAGATTTTTGCCAAAATCCTGGCGAACAGGCTGACCTCGCTCCACCCAGAAATCATCCACCAGGATCAAGCAGGCTTCATCCCAGGGCGGGGAACCCTGGACAACATCCGTAGAACCGTTAACATCATAGACTCAGCAAATAGGATGGGCTCCAAGATGACAGTTCTCTCCCTGGATGCGCACAAGGCTTTCGACATGGTGGACTGGGGGTACCTGAAGGAAGTCCTAGGACATTTCGGCTTCGGCCCAAACTTCGCAAAGTGGGTCCTTGTCATCTACCAAAGTCCCCACACAAGGCTGCGACTAAACGGAGTCAAATCCGACAAAATCAAAATAAGCAGAGGCACAAGGCAGGGATGTCCACTTTCCCCCCTCATCTTTGCCCTCTCAATGGAGCCTTTCGCGAACAGGATCCGTATGAACCTATCAATACATGGGCTTACGGTCAAAGAGGAGTCATATAAAATAGCACTATATGCGGACGACGTGCTGCTCACGCTCACCCGAACCACGGAATCCATAAGAGCACTTTGGCAGTCCCTCGAGGAATTCCGCGCAGCTTCGGGGTTCACAGTAAATATCCGCAAATCTGCTGCCATGGGCATCAACATCCCAAAGAAGATCAAAACACTACTGGAAGCCGAGCTCCAGATCCCCTGGACAAAAAGCAACATCAACTACCTGGGAGTCCAGCTCCCCAACAAAACCGAGAAGCTGTATAAGGCAAACTTCCCGGCACTCTTCAGAGAATTGAAAAAAGACATTGGACGCTGGAGAGCCCAGGAGATCTTGTGGTTCGGGCGGATCACGGCGATAAAAATGAACGTAACCCCACTGCTGCTATATTTTGCTCAGGCACTGCCAGTGGCGATCCGGGAGAAGGCTCTGCGTAAGCTGCAAGCTGCAAGGGGAGATGCTGAGCCTCGTCTGGGAAGGAAACAAGTCAAGAATCCCAAAACGCATCATGCTCCGGAATGCTGTCCTGGGAGGTCTGGGGGTCCCGGATGTGACGAGATACTGCTTGGCGGCCCAGCTGGCCCCAGCCTTCTCCTGGAAGCTTCAAACCAACCGCCCCCGGTGGCTGAAGCTTGAAGAAGATTGGAGTAAAACCCTGATTGAATGGCTGCCCCACAGCAAGGAACCCAAGGGGCCCCCAAATGAGGGCCCACTACCATCATCCAGAAATACTGTAGCCAGCTGGAGGAAGGCAGCCCGCCGGTGGAAATGTAGGAGCACAATGGGTCCCCTTACCCCGGTCTGGGACAACCCTGACTTCTCCCCAGGAATCGCACCAAACCAATTTGCAGAGTGGAGAGCCGGGGGCCTGGAGACCTTAGCAAACTTCTACCAGAATGGTCGCCCATTAAACTCCGAGGAGTGCAAAGCAAAGTTCAAAATCCCTTAAACCGAAAGGTTCAGATACACACAACTAAGGCACTGGATGTCGAACGAGCAAGTCAGGAAGCACGGCAGCAGAGAACTTTCGGCACTAGAGCATACTCTGTCAGAAAGCCTCCCGAAAGGGAAAATCTCCACCCTGTACAAAATTCTGGACAGGACTGACCCCTCGATAAAAGAGCCCTATTTGCTTAAATGGGAAGAAGACATCGGCAGACCGATCGAACCCGAAGAATGGCGGCACATCTGGTCCCGTGCACAAAAGAGCTTGAAGTGCGTGACCAATAAAGAAAGCGCGTTTAATGTTTGCTATAGAGAGTACGGCACCCCCGAAATTCTAAACAAATGCAACGCAGCCATCCCTGCCCAGTGCTGGAGGGGATGCCCGGACCGAGGAACCTTGTTCCATCTCCTTTGGACTTGTCCGAAAGCCACCCAGTTCTGGGAAAAGGTCCTGGATCAGATCAAGGGAATTACCAGACTTTCCATACCCTGGGACCCAGGAATCGTGTTGTTGGGGGGGACCGGAGACGGCCAATTCCCCCTGACAGGCGCCCTGGCAGATCTCTGCAACCACCTCCTCACGGCCGCAAAAATTTCTATTGCCAGACTCTGGAAAAACCCGGAGGGCCCGTCTACGCAAATGTGGCTGTCCAAATGCTGGGACATTGTGGCAGCCGAGAAAGTCATGGCTGTTAGACTCGGCAATAAACCTAAATTTGAACGTACCTGGGCCCCCTTCCTAGACTTCGTGCAGCAGTTCCCCGGCCTGGCGAGACAGCCCCCAACGCTGCGCTGGATGGAATCCCAGGACTGAAAAGTGGCGAATCGAATCGTGGGCTGAGACGTGGAACAGCCCCCTGAACACCCCCAAGTCAATATAGACTATATAGATTGGAGTCACGAACCCAGCAGAGCCGGCACAGAAGGAACCCAACCCACACCCAGCTACATAGGAACTTTCGAAATCTTGACCCTTCACCATTGTGGAATAAAGCAGTCTCCCCCCCCCCCCCTTACTCCTGGACGACCCTGTCTCCCCCCCCTCCCCCAGTTGTTATTTTGGACTTTAACGCTGATGAACTCTCATGATTGACGATATCTCAGCTATGTTTCTTGTTCTTTTCTTTTGTTGTCTTTCTTCTCTTAAAATATAACAAATGTAACCTCAAGCAATGCTTGCACTATGTACCGCTTGTAATGCCAAAACAATAAAAACAATGTTGAAAAAATAAAAAGCCTGTTCCGTTTACTCCCCACCACAACCTGGTGTAACTGGTGAATGGTACTCAAACTCACCGTTTTGTAAGTAGGTCACTGCTTCCTGTCAAATCTGATGTCTTATCTATTTTATGTCATTTTGCGATTAAAGGAGCGTTAATCTTCCATGTATATAAATAAATGACCCTGTAAAAAAAGCTGCACATGGAGCGAAAGGGCCCAGCCCCATTCTCTCCAGTACCAACCACTGAAAATCACAATGTAATTGCATGCCTTAGAAGAGTCCAAACTGACCACAGCCAAGTCCTCTGCTTTGTCCCTGTACTTATCCAGAGTCAAAAGGAGTCTACTCAAGTTGTGGACAGTGTTCCTACCTGAAATGAATCAAGTTTGAACAGGGTGCACCAGTTCAGGTATCACTGTGTCAGACGGCCCACCAATGTTTTACATAGAATCCTAATATCCACATTAATCATCGATAAAGGCCTATGAGAGCCATACCCGCTGCTATCTTGGTTTGATTTAGGCAGTACAACCACCTAAACTTTGAGCATAGGGCCCAGAGGCCTTCCTGATTCATTGCTCCCAGAAAAACCTCCCAGGAGCTTAGGGGCAAAGAATTTCTTACAGGCCTCTATACTTCAACTGTTAATCCACCTACCCCAGGAGTTAAGCCGAGGCCCAGATTCTCAATCGCCCACTCAACATATAGCAATACAATGGGTCCACCAAGTGCACCTCTCTGTCCATTCGTCAGCCTATCCAAATGTGCCTCCATTAACAATTCGTTGCCATGTTCACTATTGAGTCCCTCCCAAGCAGTATTCAGATCAGTGTAAAAGTTCTGAAACATTTCACTGATCCCATTCTGAACTGTCACTAGAGAGCCATTGGTGTCTTTTAGTACCATCTCATCATTGTTGCCCCACTTCCCTCCTTACCAGCCAGGTTAGAAGTCGACCTGCATTGTCTAATTTGGTGTATTGCCATGCCACATACCCAACGTAGTCAAACGTGGTCAATCTATCCCATGCTTCATAAAGCTCCTTCGTAGCATTTCTCTTAGAAGCCTGCACATCCCCTCCTTGCCCTCCCTTTGCTCCAACCGAACCATCTTGTTCTCAAGTCGGAGGATTATAGCAGTCAGTGCTCTACACACCCTTACTCTAGCAGAAATACAAATACCCATATAAACTCCTTCAGCATCTCCAATTCAGTTTTATCTATGCTCTGTGGTTCCCCAATTACAGTCCAAGAACTGGCAAATCTCATCCTTCAGGGAGGTCCTAAACGCTGAGTCGAACAGCATAATGTTGCAAATTGACATCTGGATCTGGGAAATGTGGGTTAGCCTAACAAATTCCAACAGCAACGAGGCATGATCGGAATGAGTCTGATTCAGGAACAACGCAAACACAACAAACACAGCCTCCTCTTTCCCTATAAAGGCATAATCAATGCATGGAAAGTAACCATGCACCTTAGAATAATATGATTAGCACCTGTATGCACCATGTTTCAAACAACAACCATCTTTGAGAAGTAAGTCATATGTAATTCTAGACAGTGTCTTAATGCCAGATTCAAAGGTCATATGTTCCTACTCTGTGTGTCCAGTTCTCTGTTCAAAACACAATGGAAATCCACAAGCTACAGAACCCAATATTCTTATGTTAAACTTATCAGGTCATGTATTTTTTCAAAAGGGTCAGCTTGATCTACATTAGTGCATAGGTGCCTAATATTAGTACGGCCACATCAACCTACCCAATATTCCTACTGCCATCGGGATCAGTCATTGTTAGATGTATTGTTAGGGGTGCTGAGTGGCAAACCCAAATAAGCACCCCTCAAGCATAAGTGGGAAAAGAGGATCCCACCGTCCCTTCCATCTAATTCTTAATTTGCTCAATTCGATCAAACACAAGGTGAGTTTCCTGTAGAATTATCAAGTCAACGTTATGCCTGATTAGGTATGAATGTATATTGCTCCTCTTGATCACATTACTAATTCCCTTCACATTCCAGCTACGTATATTCATTGGGGTCATAGAATTTTGATTAAAAAAACTAGAAATCCCTACTGTAAGTCCCCAATTGACTGATGGCGCCATTTCCTGATAACATGCCAGTTAGAACAACAACAAAGGCATCAATAATTTCCCCCTCACCGCATCTGTCAACTCAACCCACAGATGCAGTCCCCCATGCTCCTAAGGAAGGGCAATAGGCCCACGTAGTCATATCCCATTAGAGGTTCTACTCCAAAACTAAGCAGCCCTGCCAATAAGGCTAGCTGCCAAGAGTCGCAGAAGAATGGAGGGGTAAGCCACTTTCCGGTTGGACCTTAGTTATGTTCAGGATAATCCCAATCTGCCAACCCTCTATTCACACCTTGAACTGTATAGCTATACATTCTGTGGCCTCCTATCGTACCATTAAAGTTACAAGGACTATCCCTGCAGTCTCTTCAGACAAAGCATCACCCAGCTCCCCATCACCCTTGAACCTATAGTACAGAATTCAATAGCGAGCAGTGTCAAGCAGAAAATCAACCTAGGTGCTACAACCAATGCATAGGTCTGTGACCTTCCACTCCTATGTCCTGAGTTGCCTCACCAAGTGCCAGAGTTCCACCAAAGTCGACAACCACTCTCCCTGTCAGTGCTATCCTGGGTTATATGTGATTTTACCAAAGGTAAAATCAGAGTGTTATTTTTCAACTAGGTAAAAAATACCGAAAAAATACTGAATTAAATGTTTTTGGAAAAATTGGAAGCGTCCCTCCCAAACCCCTTGTTTTCCTACCCATTTAACCCCTTACCACACTACAATATATATATTTATTTAAAAGGTTCAGTATTTTTTACTTTAGTAAAACTTATCACTCTGATTTTCTTTCGGTAAAAATGACTGAATACCCTATCCTGGTCCTAGTCTACATCCTCTGGCACCTGAAAGTCTGTTGCTGGACGGATGTGGTAACCAGTGGTAGAACTTTACCATTGGTGGGCTTGGGCTTGCTCCCAGCCTGAATCTATGGTACAACAGAGAACTCCTGGAACTATTCTTCAGATCACTGCTGGAGCCAAGACGAGCAGTGCGCCGACAACCCCTGCAGTGGACCAGTATTGACTCCAGTGACTGGCCTGATGAAGCGCCTCTGCCTGAGGCTGGGTTTGGAGGAGACTTCTTGGATAGACCAGGGATACCTCATTAATTACTGGTGAGTTCTAGTCTCTGAAGAAAAAGACTGCTCATATAAGCATGTCAGTGGGGCTTAGTGACATCTGAAGACCCTCACTGGTGCTTCAACCGCATGCCCGGTGGGAACAACCTGTCTCGACCCCTGCTAGAGGATCTGTGCCTTCTTAGCCTTTGAAAGCATTCCTACACCAACTGGTGGACAGACCAGCTCTCTCCTGGACTACTTTGCTACAGTTATCGTTCCGAGTAGAGCCTTGGAACTTTGCAAATATTCAGCTTATGCTAAAAGTTGCCTGTGCCTGCATTTTCAATTGTTTCACTTCAATGGCTGGGAGGATAGCTCGGTGGCAACTTGCTCATATTGGAAGCAAGACGACGAGGCGCAACACAGGTTCGATCCCGGGGTCTGTGTTTAGAAACTTCCAGGAATTAGGCCTGTTATAAATAAACAATTAAATAAATAAGGTAAGCTGTGATGGGTCTGCTTCTGTGTTTGTCGCGGTACAATCGCAGGTCGCTTGCTGACCATGGTGACCTTCATTGGAACACTCCTTCAATCCTGTAAGGCGAGTCTTCATTTTTCTTTTGTTTTCAGTCTCCTTCTGGACCCAGAACCCGACCTCTGACCAATGACCTCTGTGCCATCCTCATTGATCGAAGCGCAGATGATTGTGTCCCCAACAGATTCCGGAAGACGTGCAGCGGTATCTGGAAGATTCAGAGTCACAGGGGTACGTTTACATACTTGTTTTTGCCTCCCCTGGATCACCTTAGGGGCACAATGGGCGTAAAGTCCTGACCCTAACTCATTAGGACCCGACCTGTGGTGGGACGACTCGGTATAAGCATCCTTTCCAGGGCCAACCCTAGTGAAGTGAATTAAGTTGAATACTTACAGGAACTTTCCTAAAAGCTTACCCAACGTTGAAAACCTTCTGAAAGCACCACAACAACCCACTGCACCATGGTGAAATAGACTCCCCAGCAGTGTTCCCTCTAAACTGTGCGCATGTGCGCTTTCCCGTCTTACTTCTGGGTGCCGCTCAAAAGACTTCTAGCAGCGCACACAGACAATTCTCACCCATTTTAAAATATTTAATAAGGTACAAGCCACAGCAATTTATTGAAATTTGCTTTTTCTTAAAATATGCAAATAGACTTGATATTCTACCAATTTGCATTACATTACTATGCAAGGGTGACCGTAAACACCTAAAATCCCTAAGAGCAAAATACACAAATAAGAGGTTAAAAACTAATATGAAAAACTGCTCCATGAACAGAAGCATATAACCAAGATATGTCTGCACATATTAACCAAATAATGTTCCCTCCCCGCCCATGACTCCTAAGCTTGATTCTACCACACTTTTTCCTTATGACTCTAACTTCTGCCCCAGAACACATTAAGATATTACTGGACAACCTTAACTCTTCCTCTGTTTGCTCTGCGAAAGGTTAGCAGACGTGTACCTACATCCACTTGTTTAATGTTTGTTGTAATATGAATAATATGAACATTGTTCACGTGCCAGAATTTCTGTTACTGATTGTGACTTACCAAAAGCATCACCCACACGATACGATCGAACTACCAGCTAAAATATTGTATACTGACTGCAAGTAACCAGGCTACTTCGATGTGTAACCTTATCCCATAATTACTCTTCTTTGTACATTGTCACGCACATGTGCAGCCCCCTTGCAAGTTAACGCATTATAAAACTAAAATATTAATTTGCCCTGTAAGGATTTTGAGAAGACAATTGTGATGTTCAGCATCTCCTACTTTAGCATTACTAACATTACCCTGTAAGTGGAGAGCTACATTGTAATATAATTTACTTTGCCTACAAGGGATAATGGGTATGGAGTATGCCTGGGATTACTTGTCCATAGTATCAGGGCACCGGATATTCAGACAGGATAATGCTTTTCACACAATCTACCTTGTTTCCGAGTTCCTTTGGGCATAGACCTTCACAAATCATATGGTAACTCGTTGCTGTGCAAAAAAGGTTTCACTGAGCACTGCGTAATTCTGCACAATGATATAAGGGTGGAGTATGTTGCAAACAATCTTGTATGCGCTGCAAAAGAATTGCATACAAGCAGTGTCATGACATTCTTAAAATGCACATAATATGTTGAGGCATTAAATATGCCTTGCTTGCAAAGTATTGTGGGTCTGCAAAGATCCCAGTCAGTGTTTACTGCTACAATCCCTCTCTTTTTACAGTGCTTGATCTACTAGTATTGGAGGCTAGCACAGGGGCCGGGGAAGGGTATGGGTGGAAGAGCACAGGTCATCACTTCTTGCAGGTGATAAACAAAGCAGCAAATTCAAAAAACCAAGTCAGACGTTTTAGCAGTACACTGAAGGAAATGTGTTCTTTGTTTGATAAAGGATAGGAAATTCCAGTACACGTCTAGACAACAGCACCTTCTTTTTCTTTCTATGCCCAGCTGCTGAGGGCTTTTCAAGATAACCATGTGTTCTGTGTGTATCGTCTCGATCACCCCCCTGCATCTTATTTAACTGATGACAAAGAATTACAGACGAGGGATTCATAGTTACTGAAGAAGGCACTCAATCAGTTGTATCTCTGATGAATTAATGCTAGTAACTTAAAAGGCATATATATATATATATATATATATATATATATATATATATATATATATATATATATATATATATATGATTTTCTCCAGCAGGGTTCCATAATAAACCTCATTTAATGTTATCCAGGCTGTGGTGTGGAAGGGTGGCCACAACTACAGACTGTATTATGTGCCCTGTCATTTAACTTCCTATGTAAGGGATATAAGCAGGGCTCTAATCAGATTTTACTTGGGAGTCAAATAATTTTAGAGAGTAAAAAAAGTAATTAGCTTTGCCTATAGGGATACTTTCTGCTTATTAAAAGATGTTCTTCCCCTTAAAATTCCTGTTGCGATCAGGCATTAATATTGAGTTCCTTCCTATGCCACTGCTCTACTGGTCACTAATTCGAAAACATTTCAGTGGAGCTTTATGGGTTGAAGCAACAAAATGTTCATTGTTTCTCGTTTTTGTGGAGCACTTTTTTTTTATTTTTTAGGGAGTAAAAGTGGATGGTGTCTCTTAGCTGTAAGGCTGGTATTATCACTCCCCAAGGGACAACGTAATGTGGTTAGTAACCAGAGGCATAGACATATTGGATCATCATATTCTGAGGTGCAGCTATTCTGATGCAATTATCACCCTTACACAAATTATTAGAAGCATGTTCTCCTGGCACTTGAATTACTTAATTAAAGTGGCACTTGAACTCCTATCAGCATGTTCTTTGACACATTGGGCCTCATTATGCTGTAGGAGGTAGCCATGGTGCTATTAGCACCATGACTTCCCCCTTGCCGCTTTCCGGGTTCCCAAGATAGGGATTTACCCGGTCATTCCAACCTTGGAGGACCCGGTAAATCCCCATTCCAGGAACCATTCCACAATCCCATTCGAGCCCCCATAGGGCTCAATGGGAATGGGGATGGAGCTAATAACGGTACCGCAATTCACAGTACCGTTATTAGCTATGAAGTCCCTTAACGGGTCCCATCCATAACGCCATAACGCCTGGTAAAACCAGGCGTTGAGGAAGGGACCCGCTAAGGGACCTCGGAATAGGGTGGTAAGGGATTACCGGCACCGGTGACTTTACCGGTGCCGGTAATCCCTTACCACCTACCGTGTAATGAGGCCCATTGCCTTTAATTGCCATTAAGCACCTGCAAATGTGTATTCTGTCTGAATTTCCTGACAACCATATCAGTTTATGACAAACGATACTTGTGTTTTGTAGTACACATGAGTGATTTTCCGGTGGCATAAAATGTTTGTAAGGTACTCTGGCAGATGTTGCAGTCTTGGACCAGTTGATGAGTTTTCTGTTTAATCACATATGACATATTCCATTTTAGTCTATGGGCGTCATTTCACGGTAGGCGGTAAACCATTGTGCTATTAGCACCATGGTTGCCGCCGGTACCATACCGGTACCACCATGGAGGAAAGGGGAATTACCACCCATTCCAAGGTTGGCGGGGCGGTAATTCCCCCTTTCTCCATGGCCCTTCCCCATTCCCATTTTTGCCCCATAGGGCATAATGGGAATGGGGAAGGAGCTAATTACGGTACCGAAAATTGCGGTACTGTAATTAGCACCAAGGTCCCTTTGCGGGTCCCAACTTTAACGGCTGGTCTACACCAGCCGTTAAGGTCGGGTCCCGCAAAGGGACCTCGTAGTAAGGCGGTAAGGGTTAACGGTCACTGGTACCCTTACCGGTGACCATTAACCCTTACCGCCTTCCGTGTAATGAGGCCCTATGTGTTTGGAAAAAGTGTTTTAAGATTTATCAAGCTTACCGGTGACCGTTAACCCTTACCGCCTTCCGTGTAATGAGGCCCTATGTGTTTGGAAAAAGTGTTTTAAGATTGATCAAGAATTGCATTGGTTGGGAAGAGGAAATTCCTTTCCAAACTCCCTTCTGTGACAGTAGTTCACTAAATATGCAGGCTCACAAGTGGCTTACCTCATTAGTCAGTAGCGCACATGGAAAATAATGTGCACACAACAGCAAACTAGTTCCACACATAGAGAAAAATATTTAGAGGGAACCTTGCTCCCCAGAAGAAGCAATACTTTGGAAATTGTGACATTTGGCACAAGGCCCCATAACATTTTAGGGTTAGACTTATTTAAGAATAGGGCAGTTTTCTTATGTTGGTTCTGCCTACCCCAGACCCCATTTTTGCCTCTCCCGATATTGTCCTTAAACCACATTCATTAAACTAGCACCAGTTAAAACACTCACTTCTTTTCTTGACTATATTATCCCCTACACCAACCTCTATAAAGGGTTCAGGACACAATAACTACTACAGAAACTGGAAATCAATTAACTTTAAAGATTACCATATCCCTCAGCTGGATAGGTGAAGTCCAGCAAATCCTATGCTAACTGACCCAATCAGTGGAGTTAAGGTTTACAAAGACCTAATCACAGAATCCCTAAACATTATAGCTTTGACTAAGTGCAGGAAACTAAAGAGGAATAATAGCAAGCCTCTTAGGTTCTATTAAAGAAATCTCAACATACAAATGGTGCACAGGAACCAACAGCGAGAAGCAATCAAAGTAAAAAGGGCAATATTGCTTACATGCTTCACAGACGAGCATACTGTTCTGACATTAAGATAACCAAATTCGGCCTCTATTCAGACAGATTAGCTAATGGCAAAATCCCCAAGAGGCCATCAAAATCATTTCAATGATTAATACATATGCCTTCACGACAACCATCATACCTTCAGTATAACAACTTCGCAAATCACTTCTACCTAAAACAATTAATTGATGCTTAACACAAGAATTAAAGAACAAACTGGGCTTAGTTTTCAACTAGCAGGAGTTACTATCCGCTGCGCTTGTTGCTTTAAATCGGTCTTCGGGGCCTATAATTCCCGGTATGGCCTTCGGGCTAGGTCTATAAAACTATATTAGTTTCATACTATACATTTGAAATCTAACATTGTGACATTAATCAGACATATGACCACATTATTGACATGAAATTCATAAAACTCAATTTACATAATCTAAATATGTGACCACAGCATGTGACCTCAACAAACAAGGTTGCATTCTACATCTTATAGACATGACAAAATCCTTGTGCCTAAACACATACAGCCTAGATTGTATGTCACTTTCAGTCATTGAAAATCCATGCCATCTTTTGAGGTAGGATCCTAATTTAGAACTTCTGAGGCCTGTTGGGCCAACACCTTACATACTAACCAGAGCTCTAGCTACAAAGATATTTCTTTCTTTGTTGGTGCTGCAAGAAAAGTCTATCTTCATACTAATTTACAATTATATCTTGGCACCATTGAATTATTTGTTAAGCATGCATCTACAAATATGTTCTTTTGCCCTCTTGGTCAACCAAGAATACAAATATTCTTAATCATCCATGTGATAATGGGCCTCATTACACGGTAGGCGGAGAACCCTGGCGCAATTAGCGCCAGGGTTCATGCCGGTAAAATACCAGCACCACCTTGGTGGAAAGGGGAATTACCGCCCCATTCCAAGGTTGGCGGGGCGTTAATTCCCCCTTCCACCATTGCCCTTCCCCATTCCCATTTTTGGGGAAGGTGCTAATTACGGCACCGCAAATTGCGGTAACGTAATTAGCTCCCTGGGTCCCTTTGCGGGTTGGTTTTTAACGCCTGCAAAAAGCAGGCGTTAAATTCCCCAACCCGCAAAGGGACCTCGTAGTAAGGCGGTAAGGATTCACCGGTACCGGTAAAATACCGGTACCGGTAAACCCTTACCGCCTGTCGTGTAATGAGGCCATAATGTGTTCACAGGTAGATGGCAAAATATGTTATTTATTGATTGTGTGGACTTGAGGAAATAATACCTTTAGGGGGTAATGAGAGCCTTTTTGCCATTTTAGTTATTACATTAAAGACACATAGTTTGATGTAAGACACAAAATGTCTGTGATGGTTTTCTTTAGAGCTGGCCTTCGACTTCCCATTTAGCTGTACCAGAAAGTCTTTTATGCATGTTGCATTAAGATGAATCCGGTGTGCAGGTATCTGGTATCATATCCCAGAGTTCTCCTGTGTCTGTTCTGAGAAACCTGTCATTGGCTCCCTAGTTAGTCCCCGGGGATCTGTCATCCAGGTGGCCAGGACACAGCCATCGCTATTGGATCCAGTTCCTGGAGGTGGACCAGTGAGGGAGGATCACCTGGATGGGAGGTCCTTGGTGAGTGGGAGTGGAGTGGGACACCGACGCGTGAGACGTGGTATCCCCCTTCTTTCGATACCTTTTCCCCATCCTACCACGTAGGATATTCCAAAACACTGCCCCCCCTTTCCGACACACACGCACTTTCGCACAACACAAAATACAACAGACTTAACACCAGAGCCATTTACCTGACATGTCCCAACACAAGGGTGAGGCAAAGTCAGGCAATTGACCAGAATCACACACACCCGACGGCCCTTTCCCTTCCTCACAGGGATAAAAGGTGGAGCACGAGAGCACAGGATGAGTAAGGCAGATCGCATGACGTGAGAGCTAGCTCAGTACGGCAATTCAAGAGGAGGTGAAAGACGGCGCATACAGAGAGGGTGACCAGGAGAGAAGCGACCTTGCCCTTTCCGACCAAGGCATGCGAAACCTCTGCAGATGGAAACATAAGAATGACAACAATAGCCAGTGTGTATTGCAGCAGATGCCCACGGTACGCAAGACCCTCGTCCTCTGATTACCAAGCCGGGGAGAGACACCTGTCTCAGAGGTACTGACCTTGACTCCAAAGAGAAGAAAAGCCAGAAAGTTCATCACAGCTGGTGAGTCGAGGGGAGAGTTGATAAGAAACTGAACTGTGCTGAACGAAAAGTAGTCAACGGCTAATTTGAACTTTGAAAGGTTTAAAGAAACTATTGATGAAAGAGGGGGAAAAACAGCAACAGAGGCGTCCGGCACCACGTGGGTTCTCATACAGGAAACTCTGGGTGATTACCCGATGATAGAGACTACCGTAACCAGAAGGCCTGGGGAAGAGACGGAGAGAGGTCAAAGTGGTCATACAGGGGTCTTGGAAAATTCTCTGTACCGTTGAAAGTCTTTGACCGACAGATGATCGTGAATGAAAGGGAGATAAGTCCAGCTTGGTGAAACTAGCGTTTGAACTGTGTGTCGTAAAGGATGCCAGAAGTGGACCCGGCAGAGGGATGCTAACAAAAAGGAGCGAGGCCTGAAGTCCCTATGAACAGTGTGATGACAGAAGTGAACCCGACCAAGGGAGGTCCACAGTGAACTGTTTGGGTGAAAGTTGGCAAGAGTGAACTTGGAAGAGGGAGGCAGTCAAAAAGGAGTGAAGCCTAAACTGTTTAAAAAGACATTAAGATTTGTGAATGCAAGAAACTTAGGAATCTGAGCCCGAGAGAGGAAGATCCAGGGGTGGAACATTATCACCCGAAGGTTAATGAGAAAGGAACTGTTAAGTTGATTTTTTTTAATACGACTTGTGAGGGGTCTATGCCTGGAAGAGGGGGAACCAGAGGTGAAACCTTCACCCAAAGTATATGTGGGACAGAACTTTATGTTTGTTTGTTTAAAACCTCAGGCCCTCGAAGGCAAGAGACTTTTGTTAAAAGAGACTTAACCATCAAAGAACCTGGTAGCTGGAAAGGAACTGTTGGCTTGTGCTGGGAAAGCTTGAGTGTGTGCTGTGCTCAGGAGAGCCACCTTGTCCCATGTTCAAAACGTGGGGAAGGGAAACCCCTGGCAATCACATCCTGACTTACTATGTGTGAACACTTCTTTCTTTATTGAAAACCCTATCCCTCACTATTTCTGTAATTAGTTGTAAGGATTTGGCAATAGTTTTTTTTGTGTAGGCCTTTTTACTTTGACAAGATGCCACAATGACTGCCTTATTTTTGATGGTCGAAGCTTGCTCCCATCTTAGATTTAGGTTTAGATTAGGTGTTTTTCCACCCTGCATTTACAGTTTGATAAAAAAAACTTGAACTGTGATCACTTGTGCCCGTCTTTACTGTTGCCACCATGAGTTCCTTACACTATGTAATGCTAATTATTCCAACATATCTGCGTTAGCCAGTCCCAATTTACATTTCATCACATGATGGCTTTAAGGGGGAAGTTTTCCAATCTGCCCCCAAAGTATGTTTTTATAGGATGGGGAAAGCTCTCCAGACAAAATACTGGCAAAGCTACATACCCACCATGTGGTGAGAGAAAATTGTTCTGGATAATTTGGGACAGTCGCACCACTCAACCGGGTATTCTTAATTTAACTTACTCAACCAATATTTTGCTACAATAGGAGCTATACTCAAGTCATAATGTTTTATAGAAGGTTTGCATTGCATACATATCATACACCCGTCCTACCCTCTCTTTTCACCACCATGTGTCTGCTCACATTCACCTATCACTGTCTAATCTTGACTTGGCTGCTCCAGTTCTTTGGCTTCACAATCCTAGTATTACTATTTTGGTGTTTATTTTAGTCATAGGAATTAAATGGACTTCCTTAAACAAAATATACTCCATGTTAGAAGGGGTATCACTTATGCAGATCTTGAATTAATCACACTGCCGTACGCTATACTCTATAATATCTATGTATTTTATTGACTCTTCCTTCAAATACATTTTTCCCTATCGAGAGACACCTTCAATTTTCTCTGTACATGGTCTGCATATCTGACATTCAATGCTTAATTAGAACATTCTGTAACTAAGTTATTACAAAAATCAACTATATTTATTTTACCCCAACAACTTATGCCTGGTATGCCCGTTTGTTATTTCACCCTCTTATCGCTACCTCTACACATGATCCCTTTTACTCTACCACGCAAGTCTGGAGATCCTTGGTTTGGGAACAATGCAATATTCTCAGGACTATCATACCGAGATCTTTACGGTGGCAATTTTGAGCAATACATCACAGTTTTGAACCAACTCTATGGAAAAGCTGTTTGCTTAAGCCAAACGCCCAGATAAGGATCTTGGGTTTCTCTTTTTTCAGATAAGGATCTTGGGTTTCTGCTGGGCCCAAGTAGATAGACCCAGAAAGGGAACACAGAGAACTATTTCAGTGCCAGGCAGTGTGGCTTGACCTGGAGAGTGACAGGGGTGAAACCCTAAGTATACCAGCTTTAACCCTAGGGTGATCCTGAAAATGATTCCTGAAGCAGATATTTGATTAAATAAGGAATAAAGCAGATTTGCCCATGGTCAAAAGGGTACCAATATAGGGCCCTGCGGATGAAGCTCCTCTCTGGAGAAGGTGGCAATAGAAGAGGCTGTTGTTGTATTGCAGTGGAGGCAGGAACTGTTTAATGGCTGGCAAGGCTTCACCACCACAGAGGCTGCCACAGGTGTTTCTTCACTGGAGGAAGACTTAACGTGGCAGAGAACTCTTGGCTGTGCTGTGTACCACTGAGAAGAACCTGAATCTAGCCCAGTGTAAGTGAGAGGCCCCCAAAAATACAGTTAATTCTCCCAATGGAGTCAATAAAAACGCATCCCAGGAGGGTATGAGACCAAGACCAAGTGCTGGAGGTATCAAAGGCTTTATCTAAAATAGGGCAAGCAGAATCTACTCTGCTCACGCTGAGAGCGTTCTGCAGAAATTGTATACAGTAAAATCATCATCAAGCGAGGGAAGGCCTAGTGGGCACATGAGCAATCGTGATTGGTCACTAAGAATGGACAGCTATAGGTGCCATAGGGTAAGCAGCACTTGATTGGCTTTTTGTAATGTTTCTTTTGTTAAGTAACCATTTGACATTTGCCCTTGCGGCCACACACTCCCATTCATTCACTACCATAACCTGTTTGTCTGATGAGCTCAAAGACCTGTGGCTTAAACACTTATGAAAAGATAGTTCAAAGGCAGTTTATTTACTACTGGCCATGGTTTAAACTTCATCCATTAAATGCAGCGTTTGACCTGTTCAGACAATTCAGAATATATTGACTAAGGGGTAGAGCTTGTGGTGTCATTGTGTGATCTGGGGTGTCCATCTGATAACAAGAGGATTCTAAATATATTGCTGGAAGGACTAGGTCACAAGGGACACATACCTCTATGGGTATACATTTAATTGAGGGGGGTTTAATGATAAAATGTTCAAAAATCATTAAATCTCTGCTAATCCAACCCGACACCATGAAGGGTAGAGGAGAATCAAAACCTCCTTGTGGTATAGTTCCTCATGGCACAAAGAACCAGGGCCTTCAAACATAATCTTACATGCAGGCTTTTACACGTGGCTTACTATATTGCATTCAAGTTCTACTGCGCTAAAATATACTGAGCCTTCTGTTTGGCAAAACATTCTCATTGTAACAAAAGAACTCATCAAGAAATCAAAACAAGTACTTGAATCAATGTCCATCCTTCATTAAAAGCAGTTCATGGCTCGGGGTCTGTGCATGCAGCCTTGGCAGAGATTGCGACTTGTAGAAAGTGATTAGCTGTTGTATTATGTTTATGCAATATCATACATATATTTACATTTGAACTTATGGAGACGAGGTAGCTTAGTGTTGGCGTGTACAGAATTATACTCGTTATGCATCATGTTGTTGCAATCTACTTCTGTGGACATCTTTATACCATATGTTAATATACATCACACTTTCATGGAACTTTTAATTACACATATATGTTATATTGTTTTGCTTTATCTCGCATGCAAAAGACGCGTTAGCTCTGTCCTCATTAAGACGTGAATGATTAAACAGACTCAAGGGTCACCTCTGACTGTCAACCCTGTCCTAAAGAATATAGGGAAGGCACTCTTTATGGTCGGGGTCTGTTGGGTGTGGGGGCAGGTTTATAGAGATGGATGGCTTTCACACTGGCCTCTGCTCAGGGCTGTATATGGGTCAATGAAGTAAGGCGGAAAGCAGAAGATACAATGTAAAGTATGTTGAGTTTGTTGCATTCTCGCAGCTAGTCTCTCATGGGAACCGGACAACTGCAGAGATGGCAAAGGGGAGGAGGTGGGGGGAGTAGCTTGCTCGCTGTGCGCGCCTGGCTGGGGAGAGCTGTAGGCCTGCGTTGAAACTTCACGACAGTCTTGCCATTACAAAATGTAGTCAATGTCTTACAAAATGGAGTCTTATTCAACTCTGGTCTTGTACTGCCATACGGGGTGTCACAAGTGGGGTCAGTTCCTAAGGGTATTCCTGCACGAGTGCTCTGGGCCGGGGCCCTGAACCCAAAGCAGCCGTGACTGAACCTACCCAGGAAGTGTAAGAATAGGGGCGGTTCAAAATGCCCCTTCCTTCCGCTCATTCCCCCCCTTTCGTTACTTAAGTAACGAATATTGTAACTGTCCCATTCTCCTTCTGCCACTGCTTCATCCCATGCAGGTGTCTCCTTTATAGGCTTCCATGCTCTACATACTGCTCTGAGGCTTACCCCCCTTCTAGCATACTCATCTGGGGTACAGGTCATATAAATGCACCCTCCCTCACCCTCCAGGTCCACCCATACTTCCTTGTACCATTGTAGCTCTCTAGGTTCCTTTATGGTTGTGTGGTATAAATTATCCACCCTATGCCCTGTGTTGTATATGGCAGTCATTCTATATTTGGGCTCTGAACTTTATCCTGTTTGCACCTCCGCCTCATGTTTGATTTGCGCCACTCCATTAATTGGCACACGCAAAAAATTAGGAGCAGAAAAACGATGAGTGGTATGAGAAGTTTCACAGTCATTCCTAGCCAGGAAGGTACCCAGGAAAAAAGATTGTCGAACCATGTGCTTGGCTGTGCTCCTCCTTCATCCTTCATATGTTCCCAGAAATCGTGCACCGCTGCTATCCCATGTGAGACAGAACTGTTCTCCACATCTGCAGAGGGTACGAAAGTGCAACATGCGCTCCCAATTTTTCGGCAAACAACTCCATCGATTGCTGTTAACAGGTCTAGCACATACCTGTTCTGCATAGTCATTAGTCGCAGGGCTCTAGGTTCTACCTTGATAAGCTCCCACCTGGTGATTTGAAGCCACTTTGCATTCGCTCTCGCTTGGATACTGGGGACAAGGAATGCAAAGAACCTTTCAACAGAGCTGAACAACTTGAATCGATCGGGGATCTGTGCTAGCAGTTCTGATGATTTGGCGGAGATGTAGTTTGATGATTGTGTTTTCCTTCGCATGGTATTCTGCAACCCCTCTTCGTCCATTGCATACACGGGGGCACCTTCGGGCGGCATTGGGGAAGGTTCACTTGAAGCTGCCGCTTGAGTCTTTCTTCCTTTGATGTGGCTTTCTGGAATAACCATTAGCACGGAATGCAGCGTTGCCAGGGAGCATGTGCCTCTCCACGATTGTCGGAGATGAAAGTGCACCATGTTGCCGCAAACCCAATATGTGTCCATCATTGCAGCCATTCCCTTCTTCATGTCAGGTATTATGAGAGTTTTGTTGCATTTTTTATTTTCCCCTATGTTCTTTTTCCCTTCCCCATGGAAACAAAGTTCGTAAGAAATGTCTTTTTGTAGTTTGAAGTGCTTCTCGATGGCGGTGACCCAAGGGAGCTTCATTACGTGTTCAGTCCATATGGGAGCGCATGTTCTCTTTACCCATGATAGCTTTTCTTCAGACAACCCTCGCAACGCCTCTGCTTTGCATAGTATTTCTTCATTTTGCCATTTATTGTCCACGTGCAATGTCCCTCGTATCACAAGGAAAGGCTTTTTCACACAAATTACTCCTTGTGGCCGGGAGTAACGTGTCCGTTCGTTCTGCAAGAGTTCAAATGAAACCGCGTGTGCTTGAAAAGTATTTTTGATTCAGCATAGCGCGAAATCTAAGAGACACTGAGCTTCTGCAAATTGTATTTCTTGTGGCAGCAATACCTTAGGGGTGCCTGAGGCATGAGGTATAAGTGAGCACACATAGCAACTCTCATTAGTTGCTTGGTTAGCCGTGTTGCACATGTCAGCATACCATCTGTTTGTTTGATGTGTGTGCTGAGGATCATCAACCATGTCTAGGCCAAATTTCTAGTGTTCTTCCCACTTTTCCTGTTGTGTTTCTCTCTTTTTCCTCCCAAGTCCACCCCCTCATCCCTCTGGGTCGTTTTGCTATCCTCTTTCCCCTCCCACTCTGTGTACACGTTATAGTAGCTGATAGCTATATGTTAGTTAACACTGCTCTCCTTACTGGTAGTCATATTATCTGGGGATACAGTTTCTGGCACCTGTATTGTGGTTAGGTAAAGATGATTTTGTACCCATGTGAGTTCGGAAAGTGTTCTGTCTTTCATTGTGTAAACGCTAAAATCGGATTCATTTACATGTGGGGACTGAGGGGTGGCTTGCATCGTTGTGATATTTGTGGTGTTCAAATATTCATCCCCATTGCTTCCGTGGGCCGATATTAACTCAGCACCATCCCAAATTAGATGGGTCCCTTTCTTGATTGTTTTTATGCCCACACCGCCCTGGCTCACATCGATTGAAATATATGTTATAGTCCAATACAGGAACAGGCCAAATAATGTTGAAAAGAATACTACTGCACACACAAACAGCATGCATTCATATGAATAACTAAGATAAACATATCTCCTTCGTCTATTCCTATCTACACTAACATGTGTTGCTGCCGGGGCCTCGTCCATGCCCATTGTAGCTCCTGAGAAATTAAATATGAGCATTTGTTAATCATGGATATTACTTTTTCATGTTTTACACATCGTTCACTATTGATTTAATTTCAGCTTTTTCCGATTTACTTTAACTATCCATTTCACGTATAAGTGTGTCTTATTACTATTTCTTTTCTTTGTTCCGCATCCTTCTGTTTCCCTTCCCCACACCTCAAGTCCGGGGGAGGGGAACCGAGGGAGACAATTCACAGTCAGCTAGAATCATCAACAAGAAGAAAAAACATTACTGTCATGTACACTTTCAATTACTTAATCAAAAGAAGAAAAGAGTGGAAAAGAGGAAGAGAGAGAGAGAGAGAAAGAGACATTTTTTATCTCATCCTATCACACATATTACTAATACTTTTTGACACTATACATTTATTTACATATCTTTATTCATCCTTTATTTGCTCTTATTTTGTGCCTGACATCTATCCTGTATTTCTACCTTTCCCACCCTCTACGTTTGTGCACTCTGCTCGCCCCTGTTACCTTAGTGGTCTGTGCAGTCCGTGCTCCCATGGGCCTTATGAACATCAGTCAAGTGCACCCAATACTTTAAGCCCTGTACTTTGACAGCTGTAGGCGTGCAGTATACTACCTTGTATGGACCATGGCCCGTTCCACCTACGCACAAACCTCCTCACATATACCATGTCACCTGTCATCAACTGGCAGTCTGGACTATCTGTGGCTGGGGTAATCGTATCAGTGGTGTTTTCCTGTGTGAATGGTGGTGCTATTTGTTTGGCTATGGCTCGTGCAGCTCTTGTCACAAGTTTCTCCCCTTCTCACCTGTTTCTCCTTGCTTGCGACTTTCTTGGATGTGTTCTTTCGCATGGTCCGGGATTTGTACAGGCCCATGTGCAGGTCTTCAGATTCCAGCGTGAGGATAGCAGTCCTACGCCAAGTAGCGTTCAGATATCCAGGACCGGGAGCCAGAAAGGAAACAATGTCCGAACTCGGAGGCACGGAACGCCGTGAGCCGAGCACAGGAGAAGATCCAGGAAGAATGCTCGATAGGGTAAGTTTGGGGAAGGAAAAATAGAAAAGGAAGTGATTTCAAGGAATCGGGGAAACAGGACTCGGAAGGAAGCCCTGAGCGAACTCCAGCGACACACGTCTGACTACACTGAGCGGTAGCGTTGAGACGCGCAGAGCCGCAGGGGCGTGACTGTTTTGTAGGAAGTTGAACGTAGCGCGTAAAGGCTGGCAGGCTGCTTTCCGCACCAAACGGCCATGTTGGAAGGATCACGGAATTTAGTCCTCTATGGGTCAGGGACCACGATGTCCAGAATGGACGCAATCAGGGGTTCATGACAGTATGCCTCCTCTGAAGCCCGGCACCTCTGGGTTTGCCTGGGTGGATGAGATGATATCTTTGTATCAGCCGGGGGGCATTCATCTTTGAGACGGGTTCCCAAGTGCGCTCACTGGGAGGATACCCTTTCCATTCGACCAAATACTGCAGTTGACCACGTCGGTACCTAGAGTCACAAATTCTAGAGACCTCATATTCGAGTTGGTTATCGACAATCACTGGGGTAGATCTTGGAGCAGTATGCAAGGGCTGCACATATGGTTTTAACAAAGAAGTGTGGAAGACTGGATGAATCCTTTTCCATGACTCTGGTAGTCAGATTCGAATGGCCACTGGATTAACAATTTCCTTTATAGAAAAAGGTCCGTAATACCTGGGAGCGAATTTATTTGGTTGTAGGTGACGAGGAAGGAGTTTTGAGGATAACCAGACCTTATCGCCTATTGAATAGGAAGGATCAGGCCTTCTTTTGGAGTCTGCATATTGTTTAACGTTTCTTCGGGCCTTTTCTAGGTGTTCCCTTGCTTCTTTGTGTACATGGATTAGTGTTTCAATCCAGGAATCAACTGCAGGAACTGGGTTAGGATGTGGGAGAACGGGTGGTAGGACTGAAGGATGAAATCCTTGGCTACAGAAGTAAGGACTGGTCTTGATAGCAAAATGATCCAAATTGTTGTATGCAAATTCGGCCACAGGTATCAAGAGTGACCATTCATCCTGAACCTTGATGGTGAAGCAGCGAAGATACTGTTCCAGGGTTTGGTTTACTCGTTCAGTAGCTCCATTGGTCTGTGGATGATAGCCCGAAGACAAGGCACGTTGAATCCCCAATATCCGACATAGCTGTTTCCAAAACTGGGATATGTACTGGGGTCCTCTGTCGGAAATGATTTTGGAAGGTAGTCCATGAAGCCGGAATATGTGTTCTAAAAAAATCCCAGCAAGTTCAGAGTTTTTTATATCATCCTTCATCCTTGGCCACCAAAATTGTCTTTGTATAAGACGGAGGGTGTTGGTGATGCCACTGTGTCCTGAATGGAGAGTATCATGGCATAAGTTTGTGATCTTTTGTCTCAACCCAGGAGTGGGAATGACCAGCCGAATATCCTTGAATAGGTATCCGTCCTTTATTTTGAGATTCCACCGGTTGTCCCTCTTAAACTCCTTCCAGGGTTCAGAGGACTGAGTTTGGGCTCGAATATCCTCCAGGAGAGTAACTGCTTGAGCTACAAATATTGTGTTGGGAAACATCTTGGGAAAGGTCCGGTCCTCAAGGGGTTCATAATCAGGACGTCTGGATAAGGCATTGGCTATGATGTTATGTGTTCCAGGAAAATGATGTATTTGAAATTGGTATTGAGCAAAAAAGAAGGCCCAACAGGCTTGGCGGCTGTTTCTGCACGCCAGGGATTGTAGGACTTGAAGATTCAGATGGTCCGTATGGACTTGTATCGGGTGTTTGGCTACCAGAAGGAGATGACGCCAATCAGTGAAGGCTTGACGAATGGCTAACAATTCCTTCTCCAGGACGTAATAATGAGTTTCACTGGGAGTCAAGGTGCGGGAGAGAAAGGCAATGGGTTGTTCTTACTTGTCGTCAAGTTCCTGTTTCAGGACTGCCCTGATGGCGTAGTTGGATGCATCAGTCTGAACAAGGAAGGGACGATCAGTGTTGGGTTGAGCTAGGATGGGAGCTTGTGTGAACTCCGATTTCAACCATTGAAACGCCAAGTCTTGAGCTGAGGTCCACTGAAAGGGGGTATCTTTCTTTAATAGTGTGACAATGGGATGCACAATCTCAGAGAATGCAGGTATGAATTTCCTGTAGAAGTTAGCAAGCCCCAGGAAGGATTGAATTTGTTTTACAGTGGTTGGAACAGGCCAAGATAGAATGGAGTCAACCTTGGAAGAATCCATTCCGATCCCCTTTGGGCTAAGAACGAATCCGAGAACAGTTGATACATGGAAAAGACATTTCTCAGGTTTGGCCAGGAGCTTATGTTCTCGTAAATGTTGTAAAACTGCCTTAACATGTTTCATGTTTCCGATGGTCCTTGGAGTAAATCAGTATGTCGTCTAGGGATACAATGACGAAGAGGAGCAACATGTCATAAAAAACTCGATCCATGAAACGTTGGAAAATTACAGGGGCATTAGCAAGTTCAAAGGGCATTACCAAGTATTCAAAATGGCCAAAGGGTGTTCTAAAGGCTGTTTTCCATTCATCACCTTCTTTTATACGAATAAGATGGTAGGTACCCCTGAGATCTAGTTTTGTGAAGATGACTGCACCTCTAACTGCTTCCAGGATGTCTGAGATGAGAGGCAATGGGTAACGGTCATTGAGAGTGCATTGGTTAAGGCCACGGTAATCCAAACATGGCCTAAGTTCCTTGGAATCCTTCTTAGGAACGAAGAAGAGGGAAGCTCCCCGCTGGGGACATTGATGGTCGAATAGTTCCATTTTCCAAGTTGGTGTCCAGGTATTTCCGGAGGGCCCTTTTTTCAGGTTTGGATAGAATAAACATTCTTCCGAAGGTAATCACTGCTGAAGGCTCAGTGTCAATGGCACAATCCTCAGGTCTGTGGGGTGGTAGAACTTGAACAATAGCTGTTGAGAACACAGCCGAGTATGCCTGGTAGGCCTGGGAAATCCAGAAAACGTTAGGGACCGTAACCGGAAATTGCTGGGTTTCTTGGGAGTCTTCGAAGGAACTTGGTAAGGTGGTAAGTGACAAAAAATGGGACATACAATGTTCTGAACCAAGAAACAAGGAGCCTGCTGACAATTGATGTAGGGGTTGTGCTTCTGTAGCCAGAGCATGCCTAGAACCATAGGGTAGTGGGCAGATCTTATGATATCAAATTTAATCCTCTCTTGGTGGTGGTTTATTGAAAGAAGAATCTCTTTGGTTTGAAGGGTTATGGGTCCTGAAGATAAGGGTCTCCCCTCAATGGCTTCAACAGTTTGCATAGTCCCTCGTGTTTCGTGGGGAATGTTATGACTAGTGACACAATCATGATCTATGAATATGTCCATGGCTCCGCAGTCCACTAATGTCAGGATGGGGTAGGATTCTTTCTTAGAAGGCGATAGGAATGCCTGTAGAATCACAAGATTGTTTTGTCCAGGAGAGTTCAAGGTAGGAATTGATGAGCATACTTCTTTCTCCTGAAACTATGCCCCACTTAGGATCGGCAGCTGGCGTTTCACTAACACCGTGGTCGAGCGATAGGGCACTCTCTCACAAGGTGTTTATCAGAGGCACAGTACATGCAGTCCAGTATGAATCCGACGCATCCTTTCTTCTGGGGTAATGGGTCAACGGAAGGCCTCTAGTTGCATGGGTTCTGGGTCCGAGGTTGGAGATGCAGCGGGCTCTGGTTTGTATGGGTGGTCTGTGGCAGCCTTTTGGGAGGTTGACTTAGACTTTCTTTTCTCTGCCTTTCTTTCCTGGATCCGAAAATTGATTTGTAGGGAGAGGTCCATGAGGGCTTGGAAGGAGCTTGGGCGAGCTACCCTGGCTAACTCGTCCTTTATTTCTTCATTTAGGCCTCTTTGAAAGAGGGTGAAGCTGGCTTCTCGGAATCAATCAGCCTCTTTTACTAGTTGTTTAAAGCGGGTCACATAAGTAAGCATATCCTGGGATCCTTGTTGAAATTCAAGTAGTGTTTCTTGAGCGCTGTAAACAAGCTCTGGGCGATCAAACATGGCTTTTAGGGCTTCCACAAACCCATCATAATCATCCAAGAGTGCGTCGCCCGAATTGACTGGGGGTTGCCCAGGTCAGGGGATTACCAGTGAGATGTGAGATCATGAATCCCACCTTTGCTCTTGGGTTGGAAAAGTAGTATGGCTTGAAGGTAAAATGCACCAAACATGAATCAAGGAAGGCACAGAGGGTCTTTGAAGAGCCATCGTATTTGTCCACTACTCCTCCCAACAAGACACTTTCTTTGGCTGCAGAGTCACAAGACAAGACTAGCTGTTTTAATGCAGCGTTCTCTGCCTTAAGGTTCTGGACTTCAGTGGTTAATTCCTGCATACCTCACATGAGGTCTTGAACCGCGGCTTCCATCTCTGTATTTGTATCAGTTTTAAGGCGTCTCAATCTGTCACAAGTTTCTCCCCTTCTCACCTGTTTCTCCTTGCTTGCGACTATCTTGGATGCGTTCTTTCGCAAGGTCCAGGATTTGTACAAGCCTGTGTGCAGGTCTTCGGATTCCAGCGTGAGGATAGCAGTCCTACGCCAAGTAGCATTCAGATATCCAGGACCAGGAACCAGGAAGGAAACAATGTCTGAACTCGGAGGCATGGAACGCCGTGAGCCGAGCACAGGAGAAGATCCAGGAAGAATGCTCGGTAGGATAAGTTCGAGGAAGGAAAAATAGAAAAGGAAGTAAATTCAAGCAATTGGGAAACAGGACTCAGAAGGAAACCCCGAGCGAACTCCGGCGACACACGTCTGACTACACTGAGCGGTAGCGTTGAGACGCGCAGAGCCCCGGGGCGTGACTGTTTTGTAGGAAGTTGAACGTAGCGCGTAAAGGCTTGCATGCTGCGTTCCGAACCAAACGGCCATGTTGGAAGGATCACGGAATTCAGTCCTCTATGGGTCAGGGACCACAATGTTCAGAATGGACGCAATCAGCGGTTCATGACAGCTCTTGTCAGGTTCCTAAGATACTCATGGAATTCTTCTCCTAGAACTATGGCACTTTGGTGCGTGTCTGATTGCCTGCGCAAGGGTGAGTGGGCTGTGTGCATCCTCCTACCTGTCACAATTTCATGGGGCGACAGGTAGTGGTCCTTGCTAGGTTGGTTCCTCATTTCAAAAAGCACCAGGGGTAAACAATACACCCAGTTCTTCTTGAACGTATGGCACAGTTTTGATAATCTACTTGAGTAATCCATTCATTTTTTCAACAACTCCGTTGAATTGCTGATGATAAATCGTACAGAGCTTATGTGTTATTCCTAGCATCGCAGTGATATGCTTGAACATGTCATTCACAAAATGTGTCCTGTTGTCGGAACATATGACATTGCAAATGCCCCAGTGGGGAAACAGCTCTCTCACAAAAATTTTTACAGCACACCGTGCATCCGGATGAGCGCAGGGACCTGCTCCCACCCACCGGGAAAAGGGGCATACCACAACAATCAAGTATCAAGCCCCATTACACCGCTCTCCCATGTCTGCATAATCTATATGTAGTTCTCTGAAGGGCCCTTCAGGCCTTGGCAATGTTCCTCTGAGTGTTCGTAATGTCATGCCAGAGTTGTACGCTTGGCATATAATGCATTCTATTATTAACTTTGTCACATACTCCTGTACTCCTGGGGCGAACCAATTTTCCTGTATGTCTGCAATAATGTGCTGCTTTGCATTGTGAGCTGGGAAGTGCAATTGTTTAAATGCAACCGCTAGTAATTTTGCTGGCATCACTACCTTGCCAGTGTTATTTTCTACCTCGTAGCGCTATATAAGTGGCAAATTATATAAGTGCCAAATTATTATTATTGTTATTATTATTATTGTTATTATTATTATTATTATTTTTTTGTCTCCATAATAGATCAGTAGACGACTGGCTACACCCCATTTTTACCCAAGTCTCCTTCTCCTCACTGGGTGCGTCTTGCTGAAGTTCAATAATTTGAAAGACTGGTAATGAGTTAAATCCTTCTGGCTGTGTTTCCTCTACTATCTTCTGTAGTATGTACTCACCTGTTGGGGGTTTTGGTAGGTAGGAGGCTTCTTTGGCGGCAGTGTCCGCTGCCGCGTTTCCCAACGAGATGACGTCATCACCTCACGTATGGGCCTGACACTTCATGACTGCTACAAGTGCAGGTTCTTTTAATGCATCACTTAATTCCCCTAGTAGTATTGCGTGCTGAACTGGGGAGCCATCTGCTCTTCGGAATCCTCTCCTCCCCCACCTTGCTAACCCTCCATGTACTGTTGTTGCCACATAAGCAGAGTCTGTATAGATGGTGACTATGGACCCCTTTGCCGCATGTACTGCTTCTATGAGTGCTACCAATTCTGCTGCTTGAGCTGAGAAGTGCGGGGGTAATCTTTTCTGCATAATCACTTCGAATTCCCCGTCCTCCACCCGAACTACTGCTGCTCCACGTGTTTTTCTCCCGCTTCACAATCTATGGAGGCAGACCCATCTATGAAGTAAATTTCTCCTCCTGACAGTGCATTTACATGTGCTTTGGGCCTGTCATCATCATCTCCTGTGTATGTAGCGCAATTGTGTTGCTGCAGGTCTTGTACTGTGCATGTTTTTTTGTGATAAATGTAGCTGGGTTTACACTTTTGCACCGCATGATATGAATGTTTGCAATAGAAATAATCAACTCATATGCTGTGGCCCTTTGAGTAGTTAATGTGCTTTTCGATCTTTCAAGAATAGCAAACAGAGAGTGTTCTACATACAACGTGACACAGCATCCTATCACGATTGTAGAAATGTTTTCACTTGCGAACGCGGCGGCTACGAGAGCCTGTTCGCAAGCAAAGTGTCCTTGCATTACTGCATCTAGTGTTCCACTGTAGAATGTCAGGGGCTTGTGACCCAGGGATGTTTTTTGTGTCAGTACAGCTGTCATAAGTGTGCCATTACAATGTGAGAATAAATAGAATTCCCGCTCATAATCAGGAGTCGCGAGAACTGGGGCAGTAGATATCAATTCTTTAAGTGTGTCAAAAGCTGTATGCATTTCCGGCGCCCATTGTAAGTTGGTGTTTTCTTGCTGTGCTTCCTTGAGTGCCTGTAACAGGGGTTTTGTGTATGCTGCATAATCCAGTATCCAAGCTCGGCAATAGTTATACATGCCGAGAAATCTCTGCATCTCTTTTACTGTGTTGGGCTCTTTCACTGCTTTTATTGCTGCTGCCCTGTCAGGTATTATTCTCTTATCATCTTTAGATATCAGATGACCTAAGTATAGCACTTCGGTCAAGCAGTATTACAATTTTTGTCTGTCTACTTTGTACCCTTTCTGTGATAGATGTGTTAACAGGGTAATGGATTCCTCTCTGCACTCTTTTCGGCTTTACCGCAAACTAACAAATCATCCACGTAGTGAATTATTTGACTTGTGGTGTGTATGTTTCCAAGGTCCTCATGCAATATTCCATTGAAAATACTGGGACTTTCGCAGTACCCTTGGGGCAGTCTACAACGCTCAAATCTCTTCCCCCCTAGCGTAAATGCTGTCAGGTACCATGGACCCTGATCAAGTGGAATTGAGAAGAAAGCATTCTTTAGGACCACTACTGTGAAGTGAGTGGACTCTGTTGGGATGCTGCATAAGATTGAGGCAGGATTTGGGACAAGAGGGAACTCCTTCTGTACTACATCATTGAGGAGGTGTAGGTCCTGGATCATCCTCCACGCCCCTCACTTCGCTTTCTTGATTGGGTAAATGCAAGTGTTGCAGGGCGAGTTAGATGGCACTATTATTCCCTGTGCCATTAGTGCACAAATTGTGTCTTTTATTCCCTCCTCAGCTTCCCTAGATAGGGGGTATTGTTTTACCCGGGGTAAGATGGCCCCGGGTTTGAGCTTGATCTGTACTGGTGTCACTTCATGCAGTAATCCTACATCATGTGGGCCTCTGGTCCACAGCTGCTTTGGTACTTGGGACATGTCTTCCTCAAAGTATGCTGGTGGTGCTTTGATCACTGCTACGAGGGGCAGTGGCACCTCTCTTCTTTGGATCATGACATCGCAGGGGATTACAATTTCCATCACTATTTCTGCGTCATCTTCTGTGTCACAGGGTCTTGCAGGGGCCTTATTGGTGTTGACGCACAGCACTGATCTCAACTGGCATCCCTGCATATCCATTGCTATTACTGCTATTCTTTGGGGTGTCACTTGTACTGCATTTATGTCTAGGGATACTATAGATCCTGGCACTATTTCTGGATCTGCGATGGGGCGGAAAAGGAATTCTGAAGGCACTCTCCATTTTTCACTTTTCAATTCTGGCACTACTCTCGCTAGTATCCTCAAACCTTGTAGGAACATGTCATGATGCCTACCCCCGGGCATCCGGATCAAGCCCATTAGTCCCGGGAGCAGGCATCCAGATATTTAATAAAACCCCAGCAGCCCCGGCTGGGGGCTGTCTGGGTTCGGTCATGGCACCTTAGGCGCCAGGCTCATAATAGAAATCAGTCCTGGCGCCATAGGCGCCAGGCTCATAGACTTTACTTACCTCATGCAGACCATGCGGCAAATTAATCCAAGCCAACGTGGGGCCTGGATGGGACTATTTTACTACAGGGACTATTTTTTACTCGGGTGTGGTTCTAGGGACTTCTTACCTGGAACTACTTTGAAGGCTATTTAAACCACGCCCGAACAGCAGCACATGCTTCGTGTTATTCTGCATCCAGCAGCGTAACGCTCACCGTGCCTGCAGTCAGCATCCAGTCATCAGCAACGCCCGTCTCAAATCCAGAGCTCCTAGCAATAGAAGAAAGAAGAAGGAAAGGTTAGAATACAGATATTATTTCAATCCTTACCTGAATTCCAGATCCATCACGTCTTCGAACTTGAAAAGGACATTATTCTACACGCGTCGCATCACCAGCTGCAGCGCCGCGCCATACTCACCAGTCCTCACAGCATTTTTCGATCCGGCGCAGCCTCCATCATTTTCTTCGCCGAATTCTACCATCTAGGGGACAAAAGAAACATAAGGTGAGCCGAGAGAGCCAACAAATACAACCTCTCCACCATAGACTTACCTGATTAACAACCGGAGGCATTATTCTGTAACAAACCACAACTTCTTACGCCACACCAGTAAGGAGAGAGAAACCAGCAATTTAAATACATGCATCTTTTAGCGGACAGTGTTGGGTAATATAGACTCTTACCTGAACACCATCAGCTGCCACAAGACAATCTTCCCTTGGATCCAGCTGCAACACAAGAAAGGAATGTACAAGAGTGAACTTCGGACATATTGAACTCTTTGAACTTTATACTTGCGGGTTCTCGCCTGGAACCTCAGAGTCAATATTCATCCGGAACTCTTCCAATTCCTTCAAACCAGTGAAGTAACTGGTATCTACGCGCCCATGCATTCCACGCAAGATGGAGAGCTCATCATTTAAAAACATAAGGAGAATACTTCTACGGGTCAAGCAGACGAGATTAGGCGGTCCAGTCCAGTCGGTCATCTCTGCACTACGCTTCACGTTGGAGGAGGTCGCAGCTGTCCGGGTCCGATCGACGCCCCTGTGGGAGCCAGGTGAGCGTAACAGAACATGTCTGGATTTACAGGTATGCCACGTGTCTGCGGGAAATTTGCTTGGTTGTGTATGGCTAACATGGCGCGGCTTGCACATATGCCTGGTGTAGAACACACTATTCCTTTGTCAGTGAAGGATATGGTCATGTTGAGTTTGCTGAGAAGATCCCTTCCCAGTAAATTAATGGCCGTCTCTTCGTAATACAGCATGGGTGCCCATACAGTTTTCCCTCCCACCGTTATGTCTAACTCTTCAGTGTATGGAACCTCGACCACCGCCCCAGAGAATCCTTGCATTTCCGAAGTCTGATTAGAGAGCGGGAACCTACCTTCCCTGAGGCACGATTTTTCCACTCCCGATTCCACGATGAAAATTGTTTGTTTCCTATCGCTGCCCCCACCAGTGGTTCCTCTGCTGCATTAAGGGTCGTCGACAGTACTGGACACGCAAGTGTTCCCTGTGGGCTGTCCTATGCTGAATGCCATGGGAGTTCATCAATCTCAAAAACATTTCCTGTTACCATCGCTGTCCCTCTACACAGTGTAGGTGCTCCATTCACAGTGGTGGCATAAGTGTTATTGTGCATGGGGGCGGTACCGTCATGACACTGGGGGTGTGGCGATGTATTCTGCGGGGGCATTGGGCGCTCACTCGTGTACCTCGGGTCGGGCTGGCTATCTTGTCGATTCCTGCCCATCGGTAACCCATAGGGGCTCCCTGGGTGTGGGTGTCCGATCTGGTGTTCACTCGGGTATGAGTTGTTGGGCCTGCTACGACATTCTCTCATAAAATGTCCCCACCTCCCACAATTCCAACACTGTTCCTGCATTCCTCCTCAGGGCCCTCCATACCCTGTTCCCCCTCCCCTCGATCCTCTGAATCCTCCTCTATTTCCCCCGGCCCCTTCTTGATGGCCACTGTGGTCCCTCATACTGATTTTCCCGTGTCCATTGATCCTGGCCGTTACCTGTCCAGTTTATCGCCATTTGCATTGGTATTCCCATCTGTCTGTCGTCTTCCTCCCGCTCCCTTCCTTTCGTGTTGGTTGCTGCTACTGTACTGATATTCAGCAGTTTGCTCTGTACTAATTTAGCCTTGTCTGCCAACCGCCACCGAGCTATCTCCTTTTCCTTCTCTTGATCCTTTTACAATGGTACACTACAATGCTTTGAATTTCAGGCCAACCCTTGGCTACTATCCCAGCTATTTTATCAAGGGCCTTCTGCACTTCCTTTGGGAGCCCTCTTTTTATAATTAAATAGAACAGGGAAGTTGATTGGTCCCAGGCCGTACCCGTTTCCGCTCTCCACATGTCCTGCACCCGGAGAATGAAAGCCATTGCATCTTCCTCATCTCCCATTGTACACTGCATTATTGACTGTAAATCTGGGGTGTCTGGAAATGTGTCCCTCAATACATCCCATACGTGTGCTTGCACTGTGTTAAACGAGGCCCCATCATGGCAGTCGCAAGCTAATGTTATTCCGGGGAACCCCGCCTTCGCCCACACTCTATTTACTTGGTCTCCTACTGCAGATACCAACAGGCTCTTAACATCCCCCACCGCGAAGGGCATTCCTGCTGTGTTTCTCTCAAATGCATATATCCACTTGCTGGCGCCTCCTGACAGTGGGGGTAGCTGTTTGAGCAAATTGGCCTTGTCCATTTGGGCCCTTGGTGTGTAATTTGGCCTTCCCGCCCCCCTGTGTATTAGTGGCAGCTGTAGGTCCCCCCCTTTTAGTTCTCACCTTCGTCCCTTTCTTCCTGATCACTTCCATGCGCCCCATTCTGTTCCTCAACCTCCCCATCCACTCCTCTATGGGGGACAACCTCTCTCCAAATGAGGTTCCACCCGTGGCAATTCCTAGCCTCCTTCCTTCTTCTTCTTGCTCTTCTATGTCACACCAATATTCCTCCTCCCTGTCTGATGTCACTCCTCCCTCTTCTAGCTTGCGTTCACTGTCAACTGTGTTTATTTCTATGATTCGTGTAGGAGTATCATTTATTCAGAATAGTATTTCTCCCTTTTTCCATCCATCTTCCACTGCCCCTTGACTCGGACGCGGCATGGCATCTTGTTCTGCTCGGGGGGTGAGTGACCCTCCCTGTTCCCTGTTAAGCAGAATCCTGTGCAGTTCCCTTAGAGAGCACTACAGAAGATTAAGACTACAGGTATATGCAATAAATCCCCTTTGGTATCAGTCTGTACCACAAAGATTTAGTTGGCAGCTGTGGCTAAGCAGTCAGACTTATCTCAAGAGGGAGATGAGCAGTATTCAGGGTTTACACATTAGGACTACAATACTATGGAACAAGGAAACACTGACCAAAGCTTTGTATAAAAAAGAATATATATATTTATTTTACACACTCTGATGTTCACACACAAATCACTATTATAAAAGCAAGTTAAATCAGTCAAGAAAATTATGCACAACTATTTAAATTGTAGACAAGTTTGAGCAAGAGTGGAAACTGAGCAAAACGGCACAGTGAAAACCAAGCAGAAATGACACTCTAACAATTTCTCAAAAGGGAGGGAAAGGACACGTTATACAGGTTAATACTCTTTAACACACCAGCAACACTTACCAATAAGATTATGAACAAGTTAGGCAAGGCAGTACTTTAGTATATGCAAAACTGTGGTGAAAACCGAGCAAAATGGCACTTCACAAATTTAAAAAGAGGGAAGGAAAAGGTGGTTGTAAGAGTTAGGTGCCCAAACACATTTTTAGGTGAGAAGCAATCTAGGGAAGGCAGTTGTAACAGATTTAGCCAGAGTCAACTACCCTGTGCCAGAGTCAATGGTACAGGGCAATATGCCCAGGAGAAAAATGTTCTAGTGGCTGCAGTCAAGTCTTTGTTTAACGATTCGAAAAGGCAATTGCAGAAGGTGAAATATAAAGTTTGATGATAGGGGCGGCCAACAGAGTAGGTAAGTAAAAGATTTAAAACACCTTTAGCAGTACCCAACGAAACGGGAGGCCTGGCAGAACAATGTACCTTAAAAGTGGAAGACGCTCCTGCAGTGGCAGTAGTTTCTGGCAGTTCGGGAGATCCAGCAGAGGAAGAGAGGCTCTCGTTGTGGAGGAAGGTTCGAGTTACTGCACTGCCCAGGGATGAAACCAGCCACGGTGCTGCCAAAATGAATAAAAGGTACGCTCCTTTAAATCGCGGTCGTGGTGGACGGGTGCCTGGCTATCCGGTCTCCGAGTGCAGGGCACTGGCGATTCGACCAAGGCAGGTCCTGGATGGCGATTGGCAAACTGGTTGGCCCCACCAGCTCAAGGGAAGAAGACTCTTGCAGAGGAAGATCTTCTCAAGTCGTTGGAGAAAAGTGGTGAGGATATGCAGCAGGGCTTCACCGGTGGTTCAGTCGTTGCAGATGTCTTCAGCTTCTCTCCTCTTTGATTTCTTAGTTCCAGTGGCAACGTCTTGTCCTCCAGTCCTCAGGACCCAGCTTTTATGCAGCAAGACCCCCATTCATACAGCCTAGCTGTCACTCACACAGTGGGGTGGCTATCCTGGCAGGAGAACCCCCCAGCCTATCAGGGCAGAGTACGACTTGGGTTGCGTAGGCAACCCAGTCCAGGGTGCCTATTCCCCCTCCCACACATCCTGTCTACCCCAGACTGAGTGGCGCCGAGAGGAGGGCTTCTGTGCAGAAGCCCGCCAAAAGAACGAACAAAGGATCCCCAACCTGGGTTAGGATTATAGAGAAAGACACGAGAAAGAAATATAATCAAAGTTCTAGCAATAAAAACCTACCAGAGTAAAGTTAATATTAAAACAAACCGGCAGTATGTCAGAGGCTGTCAGAAAAAGTGGTAGCCTTGAATGATGGGAAAATCCCATAGGGAAATATTTGCGGTCGAATATTTACGGTATTAACCACTGCCACCAGCCAGAAACCTTTGAGAGAGGGACTGTACGGTACCGCCTCGAAAATTAACACTAGGGAAAAACTATTAACCCTTTCCAGTACTTCCATAGTAAGATGGGTTGTACTGGTTTAGTTCATAATTATTGACTAGTAAAGTCAATAGGGACTTTACATGCCCTGGGAGACAGTAGTCAATCCTAGGTTATGGAGTCTATGACCCACTGGTCATGGTATTTATTCACCTTTTCTGCATACCCTGGCAGAGTCTTACAAATATGGGCAAGGGGTGTCTCTGCACCCATCATACTTTGCTACCAGCGTAACGTAACTCAACTGGCAATTCTTATCTAGACTCGTACACTTCTCATATGACCAACTCAATAATGCTGTGCACCCCTTCTCAAAAGAAGTGGACTATTCACTTGCTCTTCAACACTTCTAAACTGCACCAGTATAAATACACTCTTTCCATGTAATGTCAAATCAATTAATTAATTTTCGTTTGCAAAAAGACAATGTTTCCACAAAGAGACTAACACTTAACAAATTCCACATACAACAAAAAACATAGACAACATAAATTGAACTTCACCGTCCCCAACACCCCTTCTACCCCCTGCTTAATTGTACTCCCCTAGAACAATTCTCTCCTCTCGCTTTCTCCAGTCCCCCCGAGAGGGAGAGGAAAAGAAATAGGTAACACGAAGTTAAAAAAAAGCGTTTCTAAATACTACTCCGGATCTTCCTTTGAGACCCCTACGTTATCTTCTTTTGCCTCAATTTTTCCCACACTCATATATCCTGTACTAGATCCTATCTCCCCACCGGAGATAGGATCCATTTCAACCTCTTTTCACCTTGTGCTCTGTCACTGTCCTAATGGCCATATGCGATAGAATAAGAGTAGAATGGAATATAGAGAAAGAGAAAAGACCCAGACCCCCAGGGCGTTTCCCCCCTGTGCTACCTATTTCCACACCTTTTTCACCCAAACTATGCCGTTTGTCCCAAGACCCTCTAATCTGATTCCCTACCGCCTTTCAATATCACCCGCACTTGATACTCACGTGTCCGTCTTTATCCGAGACCCTCTGGACCCGATCAGTCAGTGCGCCGCTCCTCGCTCAAAGACCACGCCCGGCTCTGGCGAGTGGTACAGTGGGTTTTGTAAAGGGGGATCCCGTACCCTCTCTCCCTACTGCATGCACACGTCTAGGTGTACCGGTTGCCGTTGGCGGGTAGCTCTTGAGGGAGCGCGCTCTGGGTCAAAGCAGGGGGATGTCTCGTGCCAGAAGGACGGAAAAGAACGCTATCGCGTCGGGGTCACCAATGTAAGTGAGAGGCCCCCAAAAATACAGTTAATTCTCCCAATGGAGTCAATAAAAACACATCCCAGGAGGGAATGAGACCAAGACCAAGTGCTGGTGGTATCAAAGGCTTTATCTAAAATAGGGCAAGCAGAATCTACTCTGCTCACGCTGAGAGCGCTCTGCAGAAAACATGTTACCATTCAATTTTATACAGTAAAATCGTCATCAAGCTGAGGGAAGGACTAGTGGGCTCATGAGCAATCGGGATTGGTCACTAAGAGTGGACATAGGGTCGGCAGCACTTGATTGGCTTGAGGGCACGTGATTAGACAATGATGCGTCCTGGTCAATCGGTCAGCTCGGCTCATTGAGTTGGTATTCAGGATTGGCAATTTGTAATGTTTCATTTGTTAAGTAACCATTTGACATTTGCCCTTGCGGCCACACACTCCCATTCATTCACTACCATAATCTGTTCGTCTGGTGAGCTCAAAGACCTGTGGCTTAAACACTTATGAAAACATAGTTCAAAGGCAAGTTATTTACTACTGGCCATGGGTTAAATTTCATACTTTAAGTGCAGTGCTTGACCTGTTCAGACAATTCAGACTATATTGACTAAGGGGTAGAGCTTGTGGGGTCATTGTGTGATCTGGGGTGTCCATCTGATACCAACAAGAGGATTCTAAATATATTGCTGGAATGACTAGGTCACAAGGGGCACATACCTCTATGGGCATACATTTCATTGTGGGGGGTTTAATGATCAGATGTCCAAACATCATTAAATCTCTGCTAATCCAACCCGACACCATGAAGGGTAGAGGAGAATCTAAACCTCCTTGCTGTAAAGTTCCTCGTGGCACAAAGAACCGGGGGCCTTCAAACATAATCTTACATGCAGGCTTTTACACGTGGCTTACTATATTGCATTCAAGTTCTACTGCGCTAAAATATACCATGGCTTCTGTTTGGCTAAACATTCTCATTGTAACAAAAAAACTCATCAAGAACTCAAAACATGTACTTGAATCAATGTTCATCCTTCATTAAAAGCAGTTCATGGCTCGGGGTCTGTGCATGCAGCCTTGGCAGAGATTGCGACTTGTCTAAAGTGATTAGCTGTTGTCTTATGTTTATGCAATATCATACATATATTTACATTTGAACTTATGGAGACGAGGTAGCTTAGTGTTGGCGTGTACAGTATTATACTCGTTATGCATCATGTTGTTGCAATCTACTTCTATGGACATCTTTATACCATATGTTAATATACATCACACTTTCATGGAACTTTTAATAACACATATATGTTATATTGTTTTGCATTATCTCGCATGCAAAAAGACGCGTTAGCTCTGTCCTCATCAAGACGTGAACGATTAAACAGACTCAAGGGTCACTTCTGACTGTCAACCCTGTCCTAAGGAATATAGGCATGCTGCTCTTTATGGATGGGGTCTGTTGGGTGTGGGGGCAGGTTTATAGAGACAGATGGCTTTCACACTCGCCTCTGCTCAGGGCTGTATCTGGGTCAATGAAGTAAGGCGGAAAACAGAAAATACAGTGCAAAGTTTGTTGCATTCTCGCAGCTAGTCTCTCATGGGAACCGAACAACTGCAGGGACGGCAAAGGGGAGGATGTGGGGGGAGTAGCTTGCTCGCTGTGCGCACCTGGCTGGGGAGAGCTGTATGCCTGCGTTGAAACTTCACGACAGTCTTGCCATTACAAAATGGAGTCAGTGGCTTACAAAATGGAGTCTTATTCAACTCTTGTCTTGCACTGCCATACGGGATGTCACAAGGGGAGGTCATAAGGGGGGGTCACAGTTCCTAAGGCTATTCCCGCACAAGTGCTCTGGGGCCGGGGCCCTGAACCCAAAGCAGCCATGACTGGGCCTACCCAGGAAGTGTAGGAATAGGGGGGGGGGTTCAAAATACCCCCTCCTTCCACTCACCATCCACTGGCAAGGTGATGGTGTCAATCCACTGCAGAGTCCTGAGATGCACTGAAGTGCAGGTGTTTTCAAGCAAGCAAGGAGAGACTTGGGATGAGGGTACCGTGCACTGACCCCACAGCCATGATATTATGAAGCAAAGGCAAGCCCTTGGAGTGCCACTCTTGCTGAAGGTAAACAGCGACCTCTGTAGGGTCCTGCTAGGAGTGCCATTATGGGTGAGGGCAGGCAGCAGATGACCCGGGAAGATAAACAGGATCTCCACTCATCTGAATGTTAGTGGTTATTTAATACTCAAGAGTATAGGCTGGGTTTGAAAGAGGTATAGGCTGGGTTTGGAGGACACCTTGTTTTTTTTTTATTTATTTTAATTGTAACAATTAGTTTATAAATAAACTTCAATTACAATAAGAAGAATCCAATTTTCACATATACAACAAAGAAAAACAACAATACAACCAAAGCGAAACAACACATTCTATGAATTCGCAGGAAGGAGAGTAAAAGAGTAAAAGAATAAATGAATAAATGAATATTGCCAACATATTGCCCACATATTGCCAACATATTTCCGGTTAGAGCATATCCTCAGTCAAAATGTTTTCCACAAACTCACATACTGCACATGTGAGCGAAACTTTTGAACCAGATAGGATCCAAAACCACCATCTGTCCATATCTTCATCAGCTGGGGCAAAAGGCCCAAGGTAGCGAGTTTGTTGCTGTGATATGTTGGAGCACTCAATGATCAGGTGTTTTACTGATTCAATTGAGTTTCCACAGAACCTACAGAGGTTATTCTCGATCTTAGTAGTATTATTTCTTCGTCGCCATTGGATCTCCTTAGTTGTAATAACGTTCAACCGAAGTCTCATAAATTGATTACGATGTTTTCTTGATGGAAATTTTTGGAGATATCTAGGTAATTGATCTAGATGATTTGTTAATGGCCCTAAGTCGATCGATGAAGACAGAAGATTTCTATGTTCTAAGTTTTGGATCCAGTTCCACTTCCTTAGTTTCTGTTTCGCAAGTTGGGGGGTTGCTATTAATGTTTCCCACTTTATATCTGCAGAGTCTAGAATCTTTTTTAAACCGCTGCACCACGATAACATGATACCGCAAGATTGCTGTTTGGTTGCATTTGCAAAGATTTGATAAGCCGGAGCCTTGTCTGTCATTGACATTTTCCGTAACAAGGCCAGCGATTTCCAGACAACTATGTTGTACATTGATTCGATTCCAAGTTCATGTCTTATAGAAATCATTGAGGTGCCCTTTGGAAGCTTAAGGATGCGTCTCCAAAATAAGCCTTCGAGGGTCGGCCACAGATGATAGTCAAGATTCCAGCCGGCCTCGGCTCCAAAGGTGATTGAAGGGATCACCTTTTGAATATAGAAGGTTAGTACTGGTTTTAGGGTAAATTTCCCGTATTCAGCATGTAGCGCGAAGGTCAACATACGTTGTTTGAGATCAGAAATCCAATCATGTTCTCTGATTGAGGTATTAAAAATGATGCCTAGATACCGAACAGATGGTACAAGTTGTAGCTGTAATGCGTCGAGTTTCCATCTGAAGTTTTTAATTTGTCTTTTGGAGGAATTTCCAATCGCCATGATCTTGGTTTTCTCCACATTAATTTGTAGCGAGTTGTCACTCAAGTAATTTTCAAGGACTAATAAGAGTCTCTGAAGACCAATTGGGGTTGCGTCCATTAGGACAATATCGTCTGCATAAATTGTCCAACTGATACTGTTACTGTCGATGTTTGGGGGGAAGCATCGAGTCTGAGAGAATGCTTCAGATATATCAGCTATGAATAGTTTAAATAATAAGGCGGCAAGGGGGCATCCCTGTTTTACTCCCTTGTTCGTACTTATTCTCTCAGTGAGTTCACCAGCCTCATTAATTCGCACTCGGATTGATGTTTTATTGTGGAGGGCCATAATGGGGCACAATAATTCAAGCGGACACGACCAGGTAATCAGTTTTTTCCACAATTTTGTGCGGACCAGAGAATCGAACGCTTGTTTCATGTCAATGAATGCGATATACAGGTTTTTGCCTTGATGAAATGCTTTTAATTTCAATAGGTTCAGAATGGTTAGATTTACCTCAGTTCCCACGCCCTTTGTAAAACCTGACTGTCTTATATCAAAGTGTCCTGAGCTAATAGCCCACTTTGCCAGCTTCTGTTGTAAGAAGGACGCAAATATCTTACCCAAGATGTCTAACAGAGCAATTGGGCGATAATTCGCCGGATCGTCTCGGCAACCCTTTTTAAAAATAGGAACTATGATAGCCGAGTTCCAGGTTTCAGGAATTAGCTTTGTGATAGCTATCGCTTGGAATAGATGGTAGATAAAAGTTGTCCAATGCTCAATGTTGGCTTTTAGAGTGACATTGGAGAGGCCGTCAGGGCCAGCTGCTCGAGAGTTTTTTAACCTTTTAATTGCAGATGATATGTCCTCTCTTGTTTCAATTACATCCCAAGACTGGACAACTTCACACCTTTGGTCTGTTGGCCGATTTACCGCAGTTCCAAAGACCTTGGCAAAGTATGATTCCCAACTGGCCTTGGAAATACCATGATGCATCTTTGCTTGATGGAAAATTGCTTTGTGGTTTATGATATTCCATAGGTCCTTTGTCTGATGACAAATGATGATCTTCAGAATACGTTCTCCTCGTTCTTGATCTCTCATTGTTTTGAAACATTTCAACCAATTTCGGTACTTCACCTTCAGATGTTTCATTTGCACCATAGCATTGGGGTCTAAGTTTTTCTTTAATTTCCTTAATTCACGTTGCAGTTGTTTTTTTTTGAGAGATACCAATGGACTAAATTCATATTTTTTTATATATGAACATCTGTTTGAATGATTAGATTTTATTTGAAAGTCTACCAGCAAGGCAGTGTAATTTAATTTGTCATGTGGAGCTATTTCTTCAGAGGACATCATTTCGTTTAGATTTCTCAATTGCTTAGTGTTTATTTTTAGTCGATTTCCTCCTTGATTTACTTCGATCGGCTGGTTGAAAAGCTCTTCATTTTGTGGCGAAAATGCCCTTAGAGTTAATTCGAGCGGATAGTGATCGCTCAATTTTGACTTCAGAACCGTCAACTGGACGATGTCATGAGACATAGTTTTTGATGCCCAAACATAGTCAATAATAGTTCCATTTCCACCACGCTGCCATGTAAAGTTTGGGGGACAATCTCCTTTTGTATGACCATTGAGCATATAACAGTTCCTAGCATTCATTGCTGACTGAAATTGATAACCTCTACACGAGGTTTGTGGTTTCTGCTTAAATTTAATCGTTTTCAGGGTATCATCAAACCACGAAAAGTTCAAGTCACCGCATACAAGTACTTGTAGGTCGGACAGCAATTCCATGGAATCATCAATCAGTTTTGTTATCGATTGGATAAAATGACATGAGGCAATCATTGCTGTGTTCCAATAGATGTTAATGAGCAGAAGATGCTTGAATGTTGAGCTCGGTCTACAACTGTTTTGAAGAATTGTTCCCTGGACAAACAAATTTGGAGGAAAAGAATGCAAAATCTCCCATCCGGGGGCGTTATTTATCATGGTCAGGAGGCCAGAGAATGGTCGACCAAACTGGTTTTTCCCAGCTGGATTTAGAACGATGGAATACCAGTCTCTGTGCGGCGACTCCCTCAACCATGTTTCCTGGAGGCATAGTGCAAAACAATTTTCTAAAGATGGTTCAAAATTTTCGAACAGATGCCGAAATCCTCTGGTGTTCCATGATAAAAGGACATTCACGTCGTCCTTAATATTTTGCGATAGCTAAGTCCTGTTCGAATGAATCTGTGAGGTACGATTGAAGACGGCATTTTGATGTCCTACTGATCTCTGTCTGATATTAAATTGTTGTCGTAAAACTTCACGGCGTTGTTCGTGAGTTTGCTCTCGATCGTGAGGCACATCATTGCCTCTTCTTTCTCTTTGTGGGTTGGTTTCTAATGTCAAATCGAAGCCATACGACAGTAGCTCGTCTTTTGCTGCAAGCAAGGCATTTTCAACTGCCTGAGAGGTGATATGCAGATAGACCATATCCAGAGAGTCTTCATTGATGTATTCCACAATGGTTATATCGTTGGACGTTATCGTTCTTAGGGTTGGAAAATTATGTAGTAATCGCATCACATTTCTACGGTTTAGGTTGACCTCGTTTGAGTCTGAGAAAATATTCTCGAGTCTTAATCTCCAGAGATTTTGTTCCTGTACAGATTTCACAGGTGCAGTTGCTATTGGATGACGTTGCTTTTGCTTTTCCCATTGTGCAGCTGTCATCCTGGGATTTAGCTTTGTAGTGAATAGTTTTTTTTGATGTTGTGCAGCAGCCTTTTCGCGTTCTCGATTTTGGGATTGTGAGGCTGCACCAGAGGTGCTGGCATTTGCACACGTGGGGGTCTTCTTTGTTTCAACATTTTTAGATCTGAACATCTGATGAATTTTTCCCGGACCTTGGGAAGGTATTAGAACAGGGCGAGGGGTTTCAACTGCCTGTTCTAATTGCATCAATTCGACCGATTTGTCTGAGTATATCGAAAGATCGCATAAATCAGTGACACTTAGATCGGAATTCTTTGAACCAGAATCAGATTCGCATCTTCGTCTTTTATTTGGATTTGATGGTTCGGCTGCTTTTATTTTAGAGGTTTCTTTCGACACAAGATTTCTTGAGAGAACATCATCTCGCTCACCCTGATGAACATTTAATGGATTGCGAGAGAAAAGTCCCAGCTTTTGTGGTGTCGAAAGATTTCTCACAAACTGTTTCGTTTTTATTCGAGCATTGCTCATCTTAGTTTGCCGCTTATTAACTATCAGTTTGTTGGCAGGGGTTTTTGTGGATTTTGCACAGGGTTTGGATGGAAACGAAGGAACAAAGTTTTGCAGCTCCACTGAAAATGTTGAAGGTGTTTACAGGTCCTTTTGAGAGTGGTACAGGAGGGTTCTGTGTAGTTTGAACTTCATCCTCAACAACCGCAGACAAGTTGGAATTTTGTGGTAATGCGTCTGGTTTCGATTGTACTTTATTCGAATGAATACGGTCAAGCTGGTCACCCAAAGGTGGTGCTACTTGTGGTTCCAACGACACGACAATTTCGGTGTTCACGTTGTCGAGTTGCGATGTACCAGGACTCTTGTCCAAGACGGTACTGGAATTAGGAATGTTATTTGGACCGCTTTGCTCTTCTTTTCTTCTTGAGATGGTGTTTGATCTCTCTGCGCGGTGAGGAGGTCTCTCTTTCAATGGACCTTCAAATTCGATATTGTTCAGGGGGCGAGAGTGCCGACACCACTTCATTATCTCTAGGATCGCATCCATTTGATCATTTTTATCTGTGTGGTCCTTCATTGCGAGGTCTCCTAGTCGGTTTTGCCATTGAAAGGAGATCTCCGCTTCACGTTCCACTCTAGTCATTAGATGAGTGTTATTTTCTTCCAATGATGAAACTTTGTTTAATAGATTATGCAATAAAGCATTTTGATCTTTTACAGACTCGTTTAATGTTTCAAAAAGTTTGATGAATGGAATCAAGGCTAAAGATGAGGCCGCCAAAACATTATTGTGTATCTGGATCCCGGCTGCAACGGATAGATTTTCTTTGTTGCAAGGAATTGACTCAGATTCGGAAATTGAAGGTTCATCATTTTTGCTAGAGCTCCTTTCATTTCTTGGAGAATCAGAGGCTGCTTTAGAACTATGGTGAAAACGCAGGTTTTCCATCGGGTCCTTTTAGGAACACGGTTGTGATTTTCTTGTCGTAGGGGTGCCTATGTTACGAATACTTGGTACGTCTTTTTGCTGAGGTGTGCTTGTGCAGGATTTAAACATGCTATTTGACTTTTGAGTGATCTTCGCGTCTTTCTCACTTTGAATTGGCGACTTTACTTTAGTTGTTGGTGTGATTTGCGGAGCCATCGAGAAGCTATGAATTAGTTTGTTTTTTACGGCCTGATAGTCCGCTGTCAGCCGCTCCGTCAGCCGCGCTTCTCGTCCCGCTAAGTCCGCTCCTTGACTTTTTTTATGAGTAGGCATAAGCAGGGGAGGTTAAAAGGGGTCGAGATACTGTGGTTTCTGATGGACGTGAGATTTCACGTCTTTATAAATCCGATTCGAATGCAGGAGCCGTCGGAGCAGTGGCAGTTCTACTGACTATAGAGTCACATGAGATATCATTATTTATAGGCGGAATGAAAGAAAAATTTGTTTGAATTTCGGGTCCATTTGGTATCTTCAGGGCCAGTAGTTCTGTGTCCGTTACGTCAAACAGCGAAAGAAAGGAAGCAGTATCGATTTCGATCATCACGTTTGACTTTGGAGGATGATGCTCATTTACCATGTTTGTCATTGTGAGTGAGTTTGGTTCGGCCAAAACTGTGTGCGATTTCATGATGTTTTGGCACACGTTGTCTAGCTCATTAGAGTGAAGGACTTGTGTCGAGTTGTCGGCCAACACGACTTGATTGATTTTATTAGTTTCATCACCGTCTGCTTCAGGCGGCAGGTGAAATTCCATGTCGGAAACAACAAGTGGCGCAGTATTTTCAGACCGCGGACTCGCTGTGTTTACCGCGGCACTTTCAAGAATTAAGGTCTCGTCGTTGGACGTGAAGGTAGGTTGAGCTTGCGCTATGTGAGTATGTACAGCTATCACGTCGACCACAGACACAGCTTGGTTGATAGAAACAAGGGATGTTTTTGTTTCAAAGTTTACTTCAAGGTCGCTAGTGCTGGCAGCGTGAAGTTGTGTGGAACTGTGTGGAAGGCTTTCAACCCCAGCTTGATCTAGGTAAGGGGGGGGCGAAGGGGGTGGAAGAGGAGCACAAGCTGTAATGGGGGGGAGGGAAGAGGAAGACGGGGTGGGTAGGGAAGAGGGAGGGAAAGGGAGAGGTGCGGACGCGTTTGTAGAAGCACCGGCACCCACAGCTGGCAGCACAGGTTCGGTTGAGTAAGCAAACGCACCACGATTCCGAGCATTTAATGTTGATTGGCGCGTCTGCGGACGAATGTCAGTTACCATGGTATCTCTTACCAGTGGTTGTCAGACTCGAGTTGCAAATCGGCGCGTCCTCAGCGATGTAGGCGGACTGGAGGCAGACTGGACTCTGCACCGGACTCCGCGCCGCGCTCCGCGCGCTGGAGGGGTTTTTAAACAGTTAGCCCAGTGAAGAAAGAAAGAGGACTGAACACGTAGTGCAGCTCCTCAATGTAGCACAACACAGCAAGGACTGGAGGCAGACTGGACTCTGCACCGGACTCCGACACTTCTTGTATGGACTCAGAATACCTAATTAATTACAGGTGAGTTCTAGTCGCTGAACGAAGAGACTGCAAATACAAGTATTTCAGTGGGGCTTAGTGACATCTGAATGTTCCCTACTGCATGGAACTGTGGAGGAGCAGCTGAACTGAAGGGGATGTTCTCCAGCATGGGGTCTGGCATGGATTCACATGCTCATGAATATTCCCCGTCGTCAGGCTGGGAATCCTTGGTAAAGAAAAAACCAGTATCAGTTTCGTTTCTGATCTGTCTTTCGTAGTAATAACCAATCACTGGTCTCTGCGTCATACTGACCACAGCCAATGACTGCCCTCTACCTAAGCACCGCCTCTGGCAGCCATCTTCAGATTTTTACCGCACGTTCATGTGTTGGGATCCTCGTGCTATTGCTCTCGAGCGTTAGTGCTTTTTTTCGCGCTTTTTCACAAAAAACTTCAATTCTTTCGGTCAAAAGAGCCTCAAGCTCCACCGATCCTACATCCGATCAACGGGGACCCGTGTCGGATTCGTCTGTGCCCCTCAAGGGTGAAGATTTCGTCGAGCTACACTTCGGAGGACTCCAGAAGCTTCTCAGGCCCGGTCTCGGAGATGGCCCAGGAGAAGGGAAGCTCGACGCCCGGAAAGCTGTTCAGGGTCTGCCCTGGATGCCAGCTGCAGAACGTCTTTAAGGAAGACGAACACTCTTTCTGCCTTTACTGCCTTCATGAGGACAAAACGCACGTGGAGAAGGATTGTGCGTTTTGCGGCAACATGTCGGAACGGACCATGAAGGACCGTCATCAACGTCTCGCCAACTGGCTGGAGGGTAAGAGCCCGTCTGGCGAGAAGAAGAAGAAACCCGAGCGGTCTTCTAAGACCTTTGAGGGCGCCCCGGCGACGGGGGCCCAACATAAGGCCAAGCACCGCGAGTCCGCTGGCACCGGGAGCGCCGAACGGTCGGGCTCTACGGGCGCCAGGCAGGGCGCACCCTCCCCGGCACCATCAACCACGAGCCAACGCTCTGGGTCGGGTAAGAGGAAGGCCGAGCACCCGGCGAAGCTCCTGGAGAGGCCCCGGTCGAGCTCAAAGGCAGAGGAGGAGCGTGGCAGTGCCCCCTCCCTCAAGGATAAGGCGGTGAGCGCACCTAAGGTGGTGAAGGCCTTGATCCATCCGACCAAGCCCTCTATCGAAACGGTCGCGGCGGCCCTGGCTCAGCCTGTGGAGGCTGCGCCAGTGGTGGCGACATCAGGGCCCAGAATCTCCCTGCCTCCTCGGAGGGAGTCTTCTTTTGTGCCCATCGATAGGACCCCCGTGAAACCCTCCGTGGGGAAGAAGAAGGGGGGGCAGGGCGTCGTCGTAGATTCGGCCTCAACCTCAGAAGAGGAGCTGATCGAGGTCTTAAGCCACGGCCTAGGCGTGGAACAAGGCCAGCCCGTCGGAATGGACCCCGACGCGGGTGACGACGACGACATCGTCGAGGATACCGACGGGGCCCGTGCTCGCCCGTCGGATTCCCCTCTGCCAGCGCCGCGAGACAACTCGGCGGCCATTTTGTTGGCCATACAGTCCTTATGCACCGAGATAAGGACGAGGCTACCGTTACCGACGGAGGAACCTCTCCCGTCGGGGGATCCAGAACCGGGACCTTCTGGTGTTCCCCCTACCAAGAAAAGAAGGATCCATCCTCCACCTCCTTTTCAACCGTCGCGCCCCGTCCAGCCCTCCTCCCCGTCCACCCGAGGGGATGATACGGGGACTGACACGGCAGCGACGGGTACGGACGACGAGGCATACGACGAGGATTTTCCGTCGTCGCCCCCCACCAGGGCTTCTCCGCCCGACGAGATCGGATCTTTCCACTCCATGATCTCCAGGGCTTCCGAGCTTTTCCAACTCTGCCCTGAGGAGAAGAAAAAGGAAGGCTTCCTTTATCAGCGGCGCGAGGCCAAGAGGAAGACGGTCCTCGCAGTGCCTCTGTTGGACGACATTTGGGATGAGGGCCTTTCCCTCCTCAAGAACCCTTCCACTACGCCAGCTAGAAGAGACCGGTACGAGAAAAAGTACCGGGTCCCGGACACGGCCCCCCTATGCCTCCGGGCGCAGCCTACCCCTGACTCCGTCGTCTCCGCGGCAGCCAGGAAGAAAGCGGGGGGGGGTGCGGCCTCCACATCGACTTCCCCGCCGGACGGCGAGGGAAAGAAATTGGATGCTATGGGACGTAGAGTCATCTCGTCGGCAGCGACGACGATTAAAGCGGCCAACGCCTTGGCTATCGTGGCCCGCTACGACAGGGAGCTCTGGTACAAGATAGCTCCCCTGCTGGATTTTCTGCCGGACGACAAGAGGGCGGAGGCCCTTGAGATCCTCCAGGAAGGTGAAGTGGCTTCGGACCACGCCATCACCGTGGCGACGGACATCGCCGACACTGGGTTCCGCCAGCTGGGCAACGGCGTTTGCCTTCGACGTCGTGGATGGCTCAAAGCTACGGACTTTCGGCAGGATGTCCAGACCAGAGTCCTGGACATGCCCTTCGACGGGAACAACCTGTTTGGGAAGACAGTGGACGATTCCCTTCAGGCCATCAAGGCGGATACTGAGACGGCCCGGGCCCTTGGAGTCCTGCAGCAACGACGGACGCCCTTTCGGAGCGGCGGAGGCAAGGGCGCCTCCAAAGGTTCCGGCGGCGGTTTCGCTTCCTACCGTCAAGCGGCCCGCTCGTCGTCGCAAGAGGCCTACAGAGGACGAGGCAAGTCTAGCGGACCCCGCCGTCGTCGCCAAGGAGGTCAAGGCGGCAAGGCCGCGTCCAAGCAGGATTGAACCGGCCGTGGGGTCGGGCCCCCACCGAAGCACCCCGGTGGGAGGCTGGCTGGCGGGCTTCGTCAGCGTGTGGGAGTCCATCTCCACCGACCGTTGGGTGCTGGACGCCCTGGCCCGGGGCCACGCGCTCGAGTTTCAAAGAAGGTGCCCGCGCGTCCCCCCCGTGGCCAGGAAAGAACTTCACGTCCCTCAACTTCTCCTGGAGGTAAAGGCGATGCTCAGAAAGGGCGCCATCGAACTCGTCCCAAAGAGGCTTCGGGGCTCCGGAGTCTACTCGCGATACTTCCTCGTGAAGAAGAAGACGGGAGGATGGCGCCCCATCCTGGACCTGCGACGGCTGAACAAGTTCATCAAGGCGCAGAAGTTCCGGATGGTCACCCTCCAGCACGTCCTGGGTCAACTGGAGGAAGGAGACTTCCTATCGTCGTTGGATTTGGAGGATGCCTACTTCCACATTCCCATCCTAAAGGGGCACCGAAAATTCCTCAGGTTCGTGGTCCAAGGGCGTCATTACCAGTTCAAAGCCCTTCCCTTCGGACTACGGTCGGCACCCAGGGTATTCACCAAGTGCCTCGCACCGGTGGCGGCGCAGCTGCGCCGCGAGGGGATTCACGTCTACCCCTACCTGGACGACTGGCTCATCCGCGCCAAGACGAAGGAGTTCGCCGTGGTCCACACGGCAAGGACCGTCCAACTCCTCACGGACCTGGGATTCTCCGTGAACTACGCCAAATCCCACCTGGTGCCCGCGCAAGTCGCACTGTTTCTGGGAGCGAGGCTCGACACAGTGTCCCTTCTGGCCTCCCCGTCGGAGGAGAGGACCAGGACCATCTTGGGCAAGGTGCAACGGATGTTGGTGGCCGACGCGGCCAAAGTGAGATCCATCAAGTCCCTCCTCGGGATGATGTCTTCCTGCATCTACCTCATTCCCATGTGCAGGCTCCGGATGCGCCCGTTGCAAGAATTCCTGGATGCGCGCTGGATCCAGACGACGGGCAGCTTCGAGGAAAGGATCAAGCTCGACGAGAGTTTCCGACGAGCGATACGGTGGTGGGGCACCCGCGCGCATCTGACGGCGGGCATGGACTTCCAGACCCCAGCCCACCAGGAGACTGTGACCACGGATGCCTCCCTGGAAGGGTGGGGAGCGCACACCGAAAATCTGCACGCGAGGGGACTCTGGCTCCCGACGGAGAAGTCCCTGCACATCAACGTCCTGGAGCTCCGTGCAGTGTTTTGGGCCCTCAGGTCCTTCCTTCCGTCCCTCAAGGGCAAGGTGGTGAGGATCTTCACCGACAACACCACCACCATGTTTTACATCAGGAAACAGGGCGGAACCAGGTCCCCAGCGCTGTCCAAGGAGGCGCAGGACCTGTGGCATTGGGCCGTCGCCCAAGGGATTTTTCTGGTGCCGTTTCATCTGGGAGGGATAAAAAACACCATCGCCGACTCACTCAGCAGGGAGCTGCGCTCGTGCCACGAGTGGGAACTACGGCAGGATCTGGTGGATCGCCTCTTCCGACGGTGGGGCACACCCCAGATCGACCTGTTCGCGACGGCGACGAACACCAAGTGCCGGAGGTTCGCCAGCAGGTTTCCCCAGACGAGGAGCATGGGCGATGCTTTCTCGTTCCCCTGGGAGGGCCTGTTCCTCTACGCGTTCCCTCCCTTGCCTCTGCTAATCCGGCTCGTCAACCAGCTCAAGAGGTCACGGTGCAGGATGATCCTCGTCGCACCTGCGTGGCCGAGGCAGATATGGTTCCCGGACCTTCTGGACTTGTCAGCGTCCCCGCCGATCAAGCTGCCGGCGGACGCGGATCTACTCTCCAGGGAAGGAGGCGCCATCCTCCACCACGACCCGAAGTCGCTGAACTTGCAGGCCTGGCTCCTGCAGCGCTAGAGTTTGGAGGATACGACATACCGGCCGATTGCAGAGAGGTTCTTGCAAAGGCCAGGGCGTCCTCGACTCTTAAATGCTACGGACACAAATGGAAGAGGTTCTCTGTCTGGTGCCACGCACAGAAGATTAACCCTCTACGGATTACGGCTCCCCAAGTACTGCCGTACCTGCTGACGCTGGCCAAAGCTGGTTTGGCACACGCGTCCATCAAGATTCATCTTGCTGCGATCTCCCGATACACCAGAACCACGGGGCGGACGTCCTTGTGGTCTCATCGTCTGGTGAAAGAGTTCATGAAGGGACTGTTCAGATCGTTCCCGCCGGTGAAGGCTCCGGCCCCGGCGTGGGAGCTCAACGTGGTGCTGACCAAGCTCATGGGACCTCCGTTCGAGCCTCTGCACTCGGCCCCGTTGAAGTTTCTATCGTGGAAAACAGCTTTTCTTGTGGCCATCACCTCCGCACGACGAGTGGGAGAGATCCAGGCCCTTTCCTGCAAGGCCCCGTACTTGACTTTCCACGACACGAGGGTAGTGCTCAGGACGCACCCCTCCTTCATGCCCAAGGTACCGTCGGAGTTCCATCTCAACGAACCCTTGGTGTTACCTGTGTTCTTCCCGTCGCCTTCGTCGCCGGCTGAGAGGACTTTGCACTCGCTGGATGTAGCTAGAGCGCTGAAGTTCTACGTGGACCGCACGAAGGGGTTTCGGAAGACGTCACAACTCTTTGTGAACTTTGGACCTGTCAATCAGGGGAAGGCTCTTTCGAAGGCTTCCATCTCCAGATGGCTCTCCGGCTGTATCATGTACTGTCACCGGTTGGCAAACCGACCGCTGCCTGGCCGTCCGAGAGCCCATTCCACCAGAGCGATCGCAGCTACCACGGCGTTCCTATCTGGTGTGCCCCTGCTGGACATATGCAGGGCTGCTACGTGGAGGTCGACGCACACCTTCACGAAATTCTACTGCGTCGACCGGGATTCCAGGGAGGAGTCCAGGGTCGGCCAAGCAGTGCTGCGCAACCTGTTCGCCTGAGGTGAGCCTGGTGAGGAGGTAAGATGCTTAATGTTGAGTTGATGTGATGCTTAATGTTGAGCCTTTGCCACCTCCCGTGGTTGTGCATGTGTGTACTGCTATGTATTCTTTATTCATGAGCATGTGAATCCATGCCAGACCCCATGCTGGAGAAGGAACAAGTTACTTACCTGTAACTGTTGTTCTCCAGCATGGGTCTGGCATGGATTCACATGCGAACCCTCCCGCCTACCCCTCTGCGGCTCTTCACTTGGTCATACTGCCACTTCACGTGCTTCCAAATCTGAAGTTGGCTGCCAGAGGCGGTGCTTAGGTAGAGGGCAGTCATTGGCTGTGGTCAGTATGACGCAGAGACCAGTGATTGGTTATTACTACGAAAGACAGATCAGAAACGAAACTGATACTGGTTTTTTCTTTACCGAGGATTCCCAGCCTGACGACGGGGAATATTCATGAGCATGTGAATCCATGCCAGACCCATGCTGGAGAACAACAGTTACAGGTAAGTAACTTGTTCCATATGCATGATTGGGCTGCTCTTTTAGTGACTGTGTGGCACTGCACTGGTAGTGGACCTACAGAGCAAGTCATACCGCCTCATCACGAGTTTGGCGGTAACCCTTAAATGCGGTGGTAACGCTACTACCGCCGCATTTAAGGGTCCACTAAATCACGAGCTTGGCGGATTTACCATCGGCTCTGAGCTGGGGGCAAATCCACTGCAATTGTTTGACAATTTTCGGTGCTATTAGCACCAGCGGAATGGGAAATTCCTGAATGGGCCCAATGGGGAATGGGGACTTACCATTCTGCCAAACCCGTGATTTGGCGCTTAAAGCGCCGGGAGTTTTGGCGGTAGGGCTAACAGCCCCAGCAGTAATACCGCCGGGGTTAGCGCCCAACTCATGATGAGGCCCCATATAGTCTCTTGGTGGGACTGACAGTCGCAATGTGCTATACAGCACATCAATATGCATGTATCAAGGAAGTAGATTGGCGCCTTTAAATTATCGAGCACAGAAATAGGAGCGGTGGTGGTCCTGTTGAAGCAAATTGGACAAGATGGTTACCAGGTACAACAGGCTAGAGTGGAGTTCGGAAGTAGTTCTGAAGTGTCTACTGGGGTCTGGAAGAGGACTGCCATCTGTGCTGGCATCATGACTAAGCATAAGCTAACATAGGGATTACAGCATTCTAGGGTAGATCATTTTGCTCAACAGACTGTAAACTGTGCCAGATGGACAAGTGGCAGGTCAGGACTCATGCGCACAATCAGGCAGAATGGAAGAGGATGCTTCACCAATGGATATCATGAATGCAATAGAAGCAGATGGCTCTTGAAGCTAAGATCGGGTTGCTGCAAAGTGATATTACATAACCAAGAAGGCCATACACAAATTTACCTCACTAGTCACAGAGGCCAAAAAGGATTTTAGAGGTGGGGGATTCTTTAACAGAACCAAAGTCACCAGTAAGCAATCTACAAAAGCAGACAACAGCTAGAACAAAGAGTGGAGAATTCTGAATGGCTATCCTAGCATAACAATAAACATGTGGTGGGCCTACTGGAGGACTTGCAAGACTCAAATGTTGACCGATTTGTGTAAAAGTGGCTGAAGCATATTCTGTCTTTGTCCAACCGTTCCCACAAAGGATACCAGGGGTGCATCTGCTAGAGTAGTAGTCAGCAGGCTAATGAACTAAAGGGACAGAGACATAATTTTGCTGCCACAAGAAAGAATATTCAGGGGGTTGTAAATCAGACAGCCGATGCTACAGACAAGTTGTTTGTTGCCAGGGACAACACATTTTAAAATAAATTTGGCCAATAGAGAAGTAGTCCATGAGGGGAAGTCACTTTTGTTTGGCGCCTGCTATTTGCTCATGTGCCCACTAAGAGACATCAGAGTTCTGAATTGCTATTTCTGACTAAAAATAGCCTTTGTGCTTTATGTATTACATTACATATTGTTCATGTTTCTAAGCCGTTTCATTTTATATTGAAGGCGCCACAATTTTCAGGACAGCCGAAATGAATTAATATCAATTCCATGTAGATCGTTTGTGGATACTGCCAACAACAATATCTCATATAGAGGATCTCAATATAGAACAGTTTTCTGCTCTTGTGGCGAGGTCCGCTACATTCTATGAAAAGCAGAGTTACACAGATTGAAATGACCATGAGGTGTGAGGCCAGGCGGCTTAAAAGACAGATGCAGTATGTACCCATGGCAGGCGGAACCCAGAGCTTAATGTACCCTCCCTATAGCAGTGCACCAGAACATTGGAGATGTTTGCCCGAGTCCCATACAGGAAATCCAAGGCCCACTACGCCACCGCTGGCACGTGCAAGAAACGTCTATGTTAAATTCCCACAGGCACTTGTTACCAATGATAGGAAGAGCATTCCAAGGGCACTATCTGTCATGAAAGATTTCAAGGCGTGGTTGTAGAACCCAACCAGTACACTTTTTATTTATTTATTTATTTGCATTTGTTAAGCGCACTTGCAGCCCATAAGGCATCGAGGCGCTGTTACAGAGGATACACAGATTTAAGATTACATACAGGTGCCAGAAGGCTCTTAGTTACAATATTGGCAGGCATATAAGCAATGGAGGATACAGATTTAGATTACACAAAAAGTCTGGTTTTGATAGCTTTACGAAAGGCTAGGTGGGACTCAATGAGTCTTAGGTGAGGAGGCAGGGCGTTCCAGTGCGTGGCTGCTAAGGTGGGGAAGCTGGAGCCACCAGCCTGCACTTTCCGTGAGGTAGGCGTAACAATGGTGTTGGCATAGATGGATCTGAGCGGTCTTGTAGCGGAGTGCCTGGTGATTCTGTTAGTCCGGTATGGGGGGGCAAGTTCGTGAAGGCATTTGTGGGTGAGGGCAAGAGTTTTAAAGACAATTCTCTGTTTGACAGGGAGCCAGTGTACTTGCCTTCTGATTTCAGAGATATGGTTTCTCCTTGCAGTGCCGGTGGCTGCCTTTAGTGTATTGTTTTGGGCTAACTGAAGTTTGGCCAGGTTTTTGTTGGATATCCCCACGAGAAGGGCATTACAGTAGTCAAGTCTTGACCCGATAATTGCCCTGGCAATCGTGAGGCAGCTTTGACGGGCCAAGAAGTGTCTAGCTGCGTTGAGGACTTTGGAGTAGTAGGCTGAGGAGGCGGCGATGGCATTGACCTGTCTGTCCATGGACAGGTCGGAGTCGAGGTAGACTCAGAGTGTCTTAATATGGTTTGAGACATTAATTGGAACGTTATCAATAGTGAAGGAGGCGTACTGTTCTCCAAGGTTACCGAGGGTGAACGGTGAGCCAATAAGGAGGAGTTCGGTTTTTTCGCTATCGAGGCAAAGCCAATTATCCGCCATCCAGGATTGGATGGTGGAGTAGATCGAGGAGAGGGTGTTGGAGTCTGCTAGGTAGTCACCTGTGAGTGGGATGAGTACCTGCGTATCGTCCGCATAGTTGGTATATGATATACCAAGGGAGTCCAGGATGCTAAACAGGGGCCTACTGAAGAGGTTGCAGAGTTTAGGTGCGATACAGGATCCCTGGGGGACACCGCAGGTGAGGGGGGTGGCGGTGGCAACTTCAGAAAAGACTTTCATGGCCCTTTCTTGAAGAAAGGAGGTGATCCACTGGCAGGCTTTATGCGAGAGGTTGGCTTGGGTGGCTAGGTGGTGATACAGGGTATTGTGGTCAACCAAGTCGAACGCTGCGGAAAGGTTTGCCTGCGTCTCTGAGATCATCCATTTGATTTTTAAGGTCTAGGAAGGCAGTTTCAGTGCCATGTCGGTGGCGGAACTCAGATTCCCGTAGGCCGAGGAGACGATTGTCCTCTAGGAACTTCTGGACTTGCAGGTAAGCTGCTTTGTCCAAGATTTTGAGCAGGAAAGGTACAGTCGTGATGGGCCTGTAATTCCCAGGGACGGTAGGCTCGAGTGAGGGTTTCTTGAGGAGTGGGCGTACCCAGGCTTCCTTTAGTCCTGATGGGACATGACCTGATTGGAGGGATGAGTTGATAAAGGCTGTAAGGAAGGGGGCTAGGCTGGGTGCAGAGTCTTTGATGAGGCTGGCAGGGTAGGCGTTACCTTTGCAGTTGGAAGGTTTAATAGAATTGAGCAGGGTGATGACCTCTTGCTCGGTAATGTTTTTGAATTCGAACAGCGGGGAAGACGTGGTCTTGGTGGGTGGCTTGACGTGCATGTTCGCTATAATGTCGTAGAGGGTTTTTTGGTGGCCACAAATTTTAGTTTGGAGGGTGTCAAGCTTCTCTAGCATGGCAGATTGCTGCCACACTCCCACACACTCAGTAGCACTAAGTGGGAGTTACAGGGAACCCTCGCCTGGCATTGTGTCTAACAAAACGACAGCAGAACAAGAAATGTATACATAGAAGAGTTAACTTAAACAGGGGGAAAGTTATCTGCATGGTGAACCCCCTTAGGACAAGTCCCAATTAATGACTTCTCAGTGTCCTACCTAAATGTAAAGGAGAGCCTGGAAAAAGGTAAAGACTAGGAGGCCATATAGCTCATTTATAATGATAAAGGAAACACGCCTAGTGCAGTAAAACTTGCGAGGCTCAGAAAATTCAACAATGTCACTGTACATTATTTCTATTTTTTGTTTAAGTATGACTATATCTTCGTAGTTGTAGGCCTGGTTCACATCAATTGAAGAAATTGTATTCAAGTACCCTATAGTCTGGAAATGTGGGGTTCTTTGTGACACAAAGCTATTAAGTCACCCTGCACACGGGTTATACGTGGTCATCGAGGCCCAGATATTTCTGATGAGCTATTGTGAGAAACCTGAAGGTGTCTCCCCGACTAGTCCCCGGGGATTTGTCATCCAGGTGGCCCGGACAAGGCCATCGCTCAGTTCCCACGGGTGATCCAGTGAGGGAGGATCACCCCGATGGTGGGTCCTCAGGGAGTGGAAGTTGGACACCGACGGGTGAGACGCGGTATCCCCCTTCTTATAACACTGTTTCCCCATCCTACCACATAGGATACTCAAACACTTTACCCCCACCCTTTTCCAACACAAACACTTTCGCACACCCCGAAAGACGACGGACAAACACCAAAGCTGTTTACCTGACATGTCCCAACACAAGGGTCAGGCAAAGTCAGGCATTTGAACAGAATGACACACACCCAACAGCCCTTTCCCTTCCACACAGGGATAAAAGGTGGAGCATGAGAGCAAAATACGGGCAAGGCAGACCGCACGACGAGAGATCTAACCCAGCACAGCAGTTCAAGAGGAGGAGAAAGGCGACCACAAACGAAAGGCTGACATTCGAGAAGGGTCTGAGCCAGGAAGAGGGAGATCCAGGGGTAAAAAAGGCATCACCCAATGTGCAAGCATAAAGGAACTTTTGTTTATTATTTTTGGAACACATCAGGTCCTCTGAGGCAAGAGACTTTTTGTAGAAAAGAGACTTAACCACCGTAGGTCCTGATACCCGAGAGCAGAACTGTAGTCTCGTTGCTGGGAAAGCTCGAACTTGTGCTGTGCTCTGGAGTGCCACCTTGTCCTCTGCTCAAAACGTGGAGAAGGGAGACCCCGACTACCACATCCTGACTTATCATTTGTGAACACTTCTTTCTTTCCTGTGAATCTTATCTCACACCATTTTGTATTTAGTTGTAAGGATTGGCAATAGGTTTTTCATAGTATAAGCCCTTTTATTCGACCAGACACCACTAGGACTGCCTTATTATTTCATGGTTGTAGCTTGCTCCCATCATAGATTAAGGTTTAGATTAGGCAGCCTTTTTCAAACCCACATGTACAGTTTAATAAATACTCTTGAACTGTGATCACTTGTGTCTGTCTTTACTGTTGCCACAATGAGTTCCTTACACTATTCTGAGATCTCAGTAAACGCATCACTAAATCCACTGGAGCGAACTTCTTTTACATGAAATTGCTCTCTATTTGTATATAGGTAGATAGCATGCCAAATATAGTAGGGAATGACACAATTTACCCAGGTTTGCAAAAAATTAAAGTCTGAAATATATTCCAGCGTGACTTGATGAAAATATGTTCACTATTGTGCTACTGTACCGTTCCACACTTTGAAATGTGTGTTCTCTGTACAAATCTTTCTATATGAGAAATGTTGGCCTATTGGCCAGATAACTATGCAGTAGAATGCTAAAAAAATAATTATTTTCTATAGAAAGAGACAATAAAGAGTTACTCATTGGAAGGATTGATACAAATCTATAAAGCTAGCATGGGTCTGGTCATTGTGTATGGTCTTGAACTACTTTTGGAAAAGAAGATTTGTTGGATCAGGCAGTTGGAAGGAAAGTTGTGGCACCCAGGTTTGCGCTTTCACAATTCAACCAAGGTGGAGGCAATATGTTGCGAACTTGCACTTGTTTCTCTTCTAACACTTTAGAAAATTGCACGCAGGTCCTTTTACAAAAATGAAGTTTGAAAAGGATAAGTATACCTCTCTTCTGTCACTTTTGCTAATTTGGGAAAGGATCACCCATATACATGGTGGAAATCCTCCATGTGGCCAGTGATTTTAAGAATGGATATAAGCAGTAATTTGGGTGTGTTATTGAAAGAATTGAAACAAAAAGCTGGGGTCTGGGATCGCAATGAACTGATTGGTAAATTAGTAAAAAAACATGAGTAAGTACCAATATTATGTTATGCAGGCATTCTGCTTCCCGGAACCTTTTAGCTACATTGTCACAACTAATAATAGGCAACTGTGTAATTTTATAATGAGATTACATATGAATATTCTGCATATAGCTGAAAACATCAGTGCCTGGTGAAATATAGCGTACAATTTCAGGAAATTGTGTTTATGTACGTTGGAAATTGAAACTGCCAGGCATGTTCTTACGTCATGCCCTGTCTTTATGGATTGTTATGTGAAAGGCTAGAGAAAAATGGGCCGAAGCAAGTGAGGTACTAGACCCTAGACAGACGAGATTTGTGAGGGGAATGGGAACATCTTTAAATCTCTTTCTGCTGAACCTTTTAAAGGAAAAGAGCTTTGAGAAGGGGTTGTCCCTGTTCTTGGCCTTTATGGACCTTGAACAGGCTTTCGATAGTGTTATCAGAAGTCATTTGTGGGCCAAATTGCAGAAGTGGGGATGTCCAGCTCATCTGGTAGAGCAATGGAAGCGCTCTATACTGATACTTCAGTCCGAATTAGGCTGTCATCTAGGGGTTCATTATCCAGTAAAATGTTCACTTATCAGGGTTTGAAACAGGGATGTACTCTTGCACCGCTCCTTTTCTGCCTCCACAAAGCTGATTTGGAATTGTCTCTGGTGGATATTTGGCCCTTTCCACCAATAATCAATGGAGCCCAGATTGCGTGGATCCTTTTTTCAGATGACCTAGTTTTCTTTGATTGTACTCCAATAGGACTCCAATGACGTATACAAACCTTTGAGCGATATCTCAAAGGTAATGGTATGAGAATAAATGCAGCAAAATCTAAGGTGCTCCTGATGAAGAAAGCAAGTTTGATTGAGAAACATTTATTTGGAGGGCATACCCCTGGAGATAGTGGATTGAATTGTGTATTTGGCAGTCACTATTAACAGAAATATTAATGTGGCAGCTCATCATGCATATTTGTGGCAGAGAATGATACCCCTGGTTAATCAGGGTAGGGTGCTCCACCGGAGGTTCGGTAAATTTACATTCCTACCTATTGTGACCTTCTACAAGCAGAAGGTAGCACAGATACTCACCTATGGCGCCGAGGCAGTGCTTTGGCTTTCTTGTGATTGTTGGGAGAAACTGGAGGGTCATTTTTGGCGCAAGATCTTAAAACTGCCAAATGACCTTCCGATGTGTATGATTAGGCGTGAACTAAGGCTCCAGTCTTTGGAATAAATGGTGTTCTGGAAGACTGCCTCTTTATATAGAAAGTGTACCCAGGAGTGTGTGGCGACACCTTTTAAGATCTTGGCATTAGATATCAGGGTGGTAGAAGGCCAATTGGAACAATGGCGGATTAAGGTGGAAGCTTTTTTCATGGATAAGAATGTCTCTGTGGAATTGTTGATGACCAATCCAATGAGTGTGAGAAAGAAATTGTTGTCTAGGTACGGGATCTCTACCATGGATCAATGTGATGTCTTAAAGTCTACAGAAATGGTGACCACTGAGAGTGGGAGGGTTAACGATTTACCCAAATTTATGATCAAATTCCCCTCCACAAAATATCGTGATCTACTCCTTAGATGTCGTCTGAACATCCTCCATACAAGAGAGGTTCTGTTTAGGAGGAAGATGGTGGGTGTTGATAATGCAACCTGTCGGTATTGTCTGATGACCCAGCATGTAGAAACCCCGGAGCACTTAGTAATGAATTGTGAAGCTCTGAGGGAGACGAGAGCGCTCTATCTTGAGGATTTTCTACAGAAGGAATCAACTCTTACAAGTGCGGAATGGTGGAAGTGGATGTTAATTGGTGATAAGTCCAGGGTGGTTATTGCAATGATGAAAATGCTTAACGCTGTGCTAACACAGTGGGAGGGACAACCTATGACTGAGGGTGATGACTAACTGAACTCAGTTGATCAACTCTGATTTAACTGCCTATGGTTTGATTTATCAAGTGGGAATGTAGGGGAATAGAGTGTGTTGCTGTTGGGTTGTAGATGCTCTCTGGAAAAGTAATGTTAAAGGTTTATTTTAAGTTGATGATTATTTTTACATATTTGACTCATAACCAATAAAAAATTTAAAAATTAAAAATGTCAGCATCTTGAGGCCTAAATCAGATCAGACTGACTCATTGTAATGAGAAAAAACCTAAAAACAACAATAAAAGAGCAAAAGGATTACAAAACCAACATCGAAGAAAAATATCCTCCCTTTCCTTGGCCGCTAGCTCGGAACACTACTCAGTTTATGGGACTGCAGTGGAAAGATTCAAGCTTAGAGGTAACCAAGTAAAAAACAAAAAGCTCAATTAGATCCAACACAACAGAAAATTCAACTTTGCCTCCTTGCAACTTGTACAAGAAACTCAACAGCTCTCAATCTCCTGTGGACGTTAGTCTTGGGGTGCCCAGCAATGTTAGCTGTAGTGCTAATAAGTTGAACCACACTGAGCAAGCATAATTCACCTGTGGATGTGAATTCTGCAGTGTTATGGTTCGATTCTCACGTAAAATCAATGAACAACGCTGATGCGTCCTCCACTACCAAAATCTTATCGGCTAACATTGTTCCCCTAGAGACAACCTCGCTATGAACCACACTTGTATATTAAACCTATTACACATTGTCACTACCAGGGGTGGACTGGGAACTAAAAGAGGCCCTGGAAATAATTACTGGGGACCAAAAGAGGCCCTGGAAATAATGTTCAAAGCGGCCCAATATGACACATTTTTAGCAAGCCCAATGCTTTTCTTATGAGGAAATTTGGAAATCCCACACACAAGAGGCCCAGGATGCAGAGGCCCACCGGGAAATCTCCAGAGTTCCCTATAGGCCAGTCCGCCCCTGGTCACTACTTTAAGGGTCATAACCACGAAAGACACTGATTTCGTCAAATTATTGGAAGATGTCTATTCTGGCAACTGGACCCTGATTCATTGTTATACAGCATGTATTGTGGACTTAATTATTTCGGCATGCGCCCCAATTACTTAAAATGGGATACACAAATGTGATACACATTGGAAACCATTGATTACTGCAATGGACAAAAAGCATCCATACATGCACCTAGTGCCATCAACGGAAAAGTAGTGTGCAGTGGTAGCAGGCACACTGTGCAAATTGTTAGCAGGGAGAAGGCACCTCTTGATGAACGCAACATGAATCAGTCATGGGCTTGGTTACCATTGAGGCTATATAATGGTAAACTGTATGATTCCTAACACCCGTCCTGGTCTTGCCCTAGTCTCTTGGAACACCAGAGGGCATGTCCATTTTTTACACAGGTAGAAGGTTTTTGAAAAATTAAAAACCTACGAAATCCAACTGTTTCAGAAGACCTGGCTAACGATCAAGTTAGCCTTACGTGGCTTTCAGGTTCTGGTTCGACCTGCATTAAAAGGACAACAAGGTTGAAGTAGGAGCAGTCCTCCTTAAATTGTTCTAAGTTAAATGTTCAGGAAGTAACAGTAACTTATTGTGTATGGAAATTAACATGGAGCGCACCGGTACTAATTATAATCTGCTGGTTATTAATGTGTATTATCCACTGGCCGGCCACTGTACTGTAGTGATAATGCCTAGTATCTTGAATGCAGTTACCATCCGGCGCGGATGTAAAAACAAAGACTTGCACCACACATTATCGATACAGAAGGACTTCAACTTACCAGATGCTCAAATAGTCGCCTCTGGCCAACACTTACAACAAAAAACTCTGGGAGGGAGATGGTGGAATTATACGGCAGGACTGGGGTTGCAAATGATACTTGAGCAGTATAAATATCAGGACTCTATTGACTACCCTTGCATTTGGCATAGTGGATGCCATCAAAGCATTACAGATTACATTTTCTGTTCAGAAAAATGGTTGAACAAGATATGTAATTTTACTAGTGTTCCAGAATGCAGTGTCAAAACCATCTTAATCTGATCGAATTAGTAAACTTGGTGTCGGGGTAGGCAGAGCAGTGAAAGAGGCAGTCTGCAGCGGACTATAGTGGGCATTTGAGTAAAGTTAATTGTACCCTCCTGTCCCTGAAGCCTGCCCATCTTTTACCAGTTGAGGGTAAATCAGAGTGGGTGCTGCTACCAAATTTCTTTTATTTTTTATGTGTATATATAGTTCAAACATAAACTTTTACACACATCTTAAAAGAACAACCAGCTAAATTAGCATTAAACCTATAGAACATGGATCTGCGTGATCCGACCGCATCTGTTTTTTCCGCGACTGAAAACTTTGCATGGGAAATGTACGCACCACAAAAGGTTCGTACATTTCCCATGCGAACATACATTTCTAAACCCTACATACCTACACCCCCACCCACACCACAACCCCACCCGCAACACACCCACACCGCCAACATAACCTAACCCTACTTACCTTTTAAAACACCTTGTGTCCCTGCAGCGCCAGTCCCTTTCACTTCTGTGATCGGGAACCGGCGCTGCAGGGTCCTTTTCTTTTTTGTTTTAGTTTTTTTTTCGGGCAGCTGCAGGGGTTTCCCTGTAAAGTATAGTGAGCGGGGTGTTGCAAGGTACACCCCTGCAACCCTGTTTTTTTTTCTGAGTGTGCTGCGGGGGTGTCCCCTGCTCACCATACTACACAGTATAGTGAGCGGAATGTTGCGGAGGATACCCCCCAGTCTATTTTTTTTTTTTACCTACCTTAAATGCATACCACCAAAGGTTTGAACCTTTGGTGGTATGCATTTTCGGACTTTTGATGCATTCAGACTTTTAAATACGGTAAAATCGTACAATACCTAGAACATATAGAACGAATATGTCTATACAATAAAAGCATAAAACACCTAATTACTAAACCACAGTACATAATAATGAAGAAAAAAAAGAAAGTAATCGAAATAACCTTTACTTTTCCGCCTCTAATTACTCAAATCAACTGCGTTCAGAGTATATTTCAACCAATTCACACACATCATACGTCATACATGTAAACTTCTTTAATGTTAAGCCAATGGGTTTCTACCCTGAAGACAGAGACATAGGGTATACTAGAATATAGCCTAGAGATTTACAATCAAGTTCACATCGGCCTCCAGCTGAAGCAGATGCGTTTCAACAGCCTTCCAGATCTGAGTAATTGCTATTATCAAACCTTGGCTATATCCAAATAAGATTCTCATCCAAACTAACTCAGTAGTAATGTCCTCCAGATCATTAGCATATTTCTTGGGATAACATACATAAGTGTCTTTCATTTTCATGCACGATGTAAGGACATGTCTAGCTGTTTCAGTGCATTCCTTGCTATTACATAAACTGCACAATTGTTTTTCCTCAGGTAGGCCCATCCAAGAACCTATTATTGCCAAGACCTTGGGCCTCATTACGACCCTGGCGCTAAGGGGTTAACAGCGCCGTAAAAGGCTGTGGCGCTGTTAACCCCTTAGCGCCTAATTACGAGGTCCCTTTGCAGCTCCCGACCTTAACGGCTGGTCTGGACCAGCCGTTAAAGTAGGGACCTGCAAAGGGACCTTGAAGGTAATGATGGTACCGCAATTTGCGGTACCGTTATTACCGCCTTGCCCATTCCCATTGAGCCCTATACGGCAAAAATGGCAATGGGGAAGGGCCAATGGTGCATGGGCAATTACCACCCCGCCAACCTTGGAATGGGGTGGTAATTCCCCATTGCACCATGGCGGACTCGTTACAATACCGGCAGCAACCATGGTGCTAATAGCGCCATTGGTTACCGCCGGTGTTGTATTGAGGGCCCTTTAGTCTATTCAGTCTTAGATTTAGGAATATGCTACGAGTCACTGATGAGGGAAGTATCTTCAGGTACTGCTGGGGCACTTTATAACAAAAATATAGCCTTGCGAAGTTTTTTAGCGACTTCATCCTCCCAACCTTCTCATGGCTAGAGACCCAGTCCCATTTCTCGGCTGCCTTCTTAAAAGATTTAAGTAGAGCACCTTCACCATATTCCCATATTACCAAATGTATATTGTTGACCGATTCATCCTTTGATCTCAAGCTTATAATCAGACTTTTTCATTTGTGTCTATTTTATTTTGAGCCATCGACCATGCTAGATGTCGTTTTGGTATGTTAAGTAACACGTTGTTTTGGGCAGAATTTAACGTTAAAAAGCTTTCTTCCTATTGTGATTAATCCCGAGGTGTCGGCACTGCTTTAGATGGAGGAGCCCCTTTTCATGAGGCTAGGGAGGTGAGTCTGCTACCCGATATTCCCCCTGGGGGTGGTGCTTAGCAGGAGAAGGTCATGAGCAGGGAGGCCCCCATTGAGAGTTGTGACCAGCTTGGGGAAAAACACAGTATCCCTTTCGCCACCCACCTTCCCTCAAAACCTATCCTTCTCCACATTACCTGAAACCCCTATTTACTGTTGTAATACATCCCATGTAATAACTACTGGGACGAGAAAGAGGCAGCGAGTAATGACGATTACCAACACAAACAACAGTACATGCTCTAGCCTTTGCAAGGACCTGATTGGCGCACTGTCATTCAAAGGCAGAGAGGGAACTACAGGATGGCGTCTTCGTTCTTGGTCCGGCACGGACCACGAGAGGCTTCAGGTATGTTGAGGTCAGCCAGAGGGAGAAGAACATTGCGTCCAGGGGAGAACTGCACTCGCAGAAGGCTTGCACCATGGGAAGCACACCGTAGTGAAGGAAAGCTGCTTGCCGGTGACCAAAGCATAGAGACAGCAGGAGAAGCACACAGAAGGTGGGAGAGAATGCTGGGAAGCCGCAGATGCCCCTGGGAGACCGGAGTGGGGCGGCCCAGACCCTACAATTAATAGGTTGGCTTATCTCAAGGTTGGGGAGACCCAGAGAGGGCAGGAGACTAGAGGGAAGGCGTTTGAGATACCCAACATATAGAATACTTACACAAACGGGGTCTGGGACCCATGGTGGAAAGTTAAACACCGAACAGTGGAAAGTACGAACTTTGTAAAAAGAACTGAGACCACACAGGTGAAGGGGGTCTGGGACCCACGCTGGGGAGATATCCCCAACCAATAACAAAGAGGAATGTAAACTTTACACATGCAAGAGAGATTCACAGACCTTTTCAGGAGAGTGTGCGGCACAGTGTGTCTAGTGAGGACTGAGGACAGACCTCTGTGCATTTCGTTCCGGATTCCAGCGATCCCTGCGACAGTCTGTTTACCATTTCCACAAAGACTCTTCAAAACCACTGCGCACGCGCGGAGCGCGGCGCGGTGTGCGGCACAGTGTGTCTAGTGAGGACTGAGGACAGACCTCTGTGCATTTCATTCCGGATTCCAGCGATCCCTGCGACAGTCTGTTTACCATTTCCACAAAGACTCTTCAAAACCACTGCGCACGCGCGGAGCGCGGCGCGGTGTGCGGCACAGTGTGTCTAGTGAGGACTGAGGACAGACCTCTGTGCATTTCGTTCCGGATTCCAGCGATCCCTGCGACAGTCTGTTTACCATTTCCACAAAGACTCTTCAAAACCACTGCGCACGCGCGGAGCGCGGCGCGGTGTGCGGCACAGTGTGTCTAGTGAGGACTGAGGACAGACCTCTGTGCATTTCGTTCCGGATTCCAGCGATCCCTGCGACAGTCTGTTTACCATTTCCACAAAGACTCTTCAAAACCACTGCGCACGCGCGGAGCGCGGCGCGGTGTGCGGCACAGTGTGTCTAGTGTCCAGTGGCCTAAGGCCGAAGAGCGAAAAAACGGAGACAGACAAACGGAGCCAAACGGAGCCTGAAGCAAAGAGCGGTGAGCAGCAACCAAAGCTTTTCCCTTCCCCTTTCCCCCTCCCTCCTTCCCTCCTCTCGCCTCTCCTCCCTTTCTCGCTCCTTCTCCTTTTATCCCCCTATCTCTTTCCCGTTTCCCTCTGCCCCTTCCCTTTTCCCCCTTTCTTTCTTTCTCCTTCTTTTTCCCTACCTCTAGTCCCTTCCTGCACCCTTTCTCTGCTGTATCTCCCGCCACTCCGCTCCGGGGACACCTGTGAAACAAGACACTAAGGCACTGGAAATATCCCGATCCTACGCAAGTCTCGCTTAAAGACTTTCCGCCTTACTTGAGCGTCCACAACCCCCGTTCGCGTTTCATTTCGGCTATCTAAAAATATCAAAAAAGGAATGGCGCCGCTCTCACCGACAGAAGTGGAGGCCGGGAGGTGGATGCGCAGCGACAAAACACAGTTAGATCATGGCCACAGGGTGGCCAGCAAGCAGTCCAACAGCGCTACGCTAGAACACAACAGCAGCATGCCAAATGCCTCGTAAGAGGGGCTAGAGGGGCAGTCTTCAGATGCTTTTCCACTGACCTCAGGAGTAAAAAACATAAGCATCATGACCCCAGCGAATCCTACAGCCACTGTAAGGGGGCTGAAAACTGGAGACCAAATAGATCTAAACGTGCCACCCGAGACCTCCCTGCAAGAAGCGACCGTAAATAAACAGAAAGGCTATCTAAACCTGGAAAGAACAAAAGGCCCTGCCCCTGCCCCTTCCACGGATTCCACACAAACGCCCCGCCAGCGTACCGCCTCGGTGAATGACACCAGGCCTGAAGCTGTCGGAGGACGGCCTCGGCTGGGGTCTGCATGGCTAGGGTCTCTTCAGGTGGAAGGAGACATGGGGCAACCCACGCACCAACGGCATCTTACACCAATGCCGAGTGAAGACATGAGGAAAGGCTCGGTAGGCACAGGTGAAAAAGATGCCCTAGTCCAGAGCCGAGAGGGGGGAGGCCTGGCAATGGCCATTGTACATAACAGTGTCAGAAAAAGGGCCCCAATCGCGGCGGCCAAAGACAGAAACATGCTGGACAAAGACAGAAAAAAGCAGACCATTTCGCCGTCGGAAAGGCCTCCCTCCCCGAAGACACTCGAAAACGAAGAACGAGAGGAGCCAGGGCCGGGGGACGACGCAGATGACTCCGTCTTCATAGAGTCAATGTCGGATGGCGGAAACATATCCAGCCAAGACCCATCAGCAGATGAAATAAAAGCCCAAAGAATTCAACTAGAAAAAGTACAACAAGAAAAAGTAGATCTCTTACAAGAGTCAAGGGCCAGAAATCCAGAGAACAAAGGGCCCAGGGATCAAATTGTAAATTGTGAGATGACGGTGTCATCTGATCAGTCTACATCACAGGACGAACAACATAAACAACTTAGAGATACAACTATAAGGAAAAAAATCTTTAAAAAAACCAAGAAGGCTGGAGGCAAAGCCAGGGCAGGGAATGATATGCCACCTAAAAAGAAAGGCCGGAAAGCAGGCCCTCAAGCGGGTGAAGTTTCGAAAAGACAAGATATAGTGTTACTCTCAGCTTCCTTGAGGGATTACTTTATAAAACAAACAAAGCAAAAACAAGCCACAGACCAAGAATTGTCAGACGCTGAAATTCTGGCGGCTATCCGAGAGCCTCCCTCACCATGTAAAGCCCAGAAAATTGATCAGCCACAGGAAAAATCATTACCAAGAGTCAAATGGCACGCTCGTACTTCACCAAACAGAACGCATAATATTGAAGTCGTGAAAGGAAAGCCCCCGGCAGAAATGAGTGCGAAGGACCCTATGACATCAGAGAAAAATGCAGAACAATTAAACATCCTAAGGACAAATGACGAATGCATTAGTGAGCCAAGTGGGGAGACACCTCACTCAGGAGATTCAAAACAAAAAGACAATAATCAAATAATAAAAACGGCAACAGACCATCAAACATCAGACCCATCAAATGTAGTCAGTGAAGGCCCACACAGCTTATTGAGCAAAAAAGACACTTTAGACCAACCCGAATGTCAAGCACCCGCAGCCATGGCTAATCAAGAGACTCAGACAAGACTAAAACCAAGCGAAAGACAGTCCTACGTCGAAGATCAAGCGGCGCGGACGAGATCGCATAGCCAGGCACATAGTAACACATCATGGGCGGAATCTTCAACCAGCTTACAAGGCGTGATTGCAGGAGGGGACAAAAGATTCTCTGAAAAATTCAATCAGCTCCATAACGAAAAAGAACTCTACACACCAACCAGAAACAGGAGGCCAAGTGACATCCCGGCAGGGTTTGAGAAAGAAACACCCTCAGAAAAGAAAAAAAAGGCTGACTTACTATCAATCATGTCAGCCTTTTCAATAGCGCTCAACCCCTTCAGCAAACTGTATGAGGCGATTCATGAGGCCCTAAAGGACAACACGTCCATGATCACCTCACTTAAGGATAAATTGACCTTTATAGAAGGATACCTAACAGCAGTAGAAAGGAACTCAAACACCATACAAAAGAGCCTCGAAACTAAACTAACGAATTTCGAAAACAAGCTGCTCAATATGGATCGACAAACCAGGCAGACACTAGCAATGACCTCTCAAAGTACTCAAACGGAAGAGATGGCCAGAGTCACAGAAGTGGCTCCGATTTTCACGAAAGCCCGTGTCAAATTACCAAGAGATGTGCCGGATCAGAGTCGAGCCTTACAGACAAAAAACATGAGGAAACAGGCAATGGAGAGCCCCCTCCTGTGTGTTCCTCCAAAGAGTCTCCCAGACACTCGAGTGATAGCATCCCTCACCTCCGCGGTGGACCCCCCCGTCGACAGATCCGACAGAGCCATTCCCAGCAAAGAAAAGCGCCAGGCAACCACAGTGGGAAACCACTCACAGCAAGATCGCCCCGAAACCGCGCAAAGGTCCCCCACGCTGATCCACGCCCTCGATTCATCTAACTCTTCTGACGACTCGGTCTGCGCTGAAGAGGAAATCTCAAGCCCGCAGCAACCAAGAATAACTACCCCGCCGGCTTGCGTTAGGACGCGATCTGGAGCAAGGAGGGTTACACATGTGGAGGCTCCAAGCGACCAGGGTAGATCTCGCTCGAGCACCCCCACCACTGGCTTGGAGGGTATCCAAACCTTAAAGAAAATGGAAGAGAAGCCAGTCCCTAAAAAAGAGACAGACCGTCGCGATGAACGGATCCCTAATCGCGAGCATAGAAAATATAGGATTAACTCCTATAAAAAAGACCACGGTCGATCAAAACCGGCAGAAAAAAAACTCCTAAAACTCGAAGGGACATCGCTATTTAAATTAGAGCAATCTTCATCTAAAGATAGATACATGGTCCTAAATAGAAGGACAGTCTTAAAAATCACAGCAAAAATTGACAAATTGCGGCATCTATCCACAAGGGACCTGGTTCTGGTGGAACCCTACCACAAAGACCATAAAGCTAAAGCATATCTACACATAAGGTCGAAAGCCCTGCATGAATGGCCCCTTGAAATAGCAAAAGCGCTACAGTGTCTAGGCCTAAAATTAGAAAAACTAAAGGAAAATGAAGATACGACAGGCTCTCAAAGATACGCCCCCTCGAAATTTGCTAATAGAAAGGAGGAGTTGGACGTTGACCAAGTCAGAGAAGAAAGCGGGAATGGGGAAGACTACCCCCGGAAACGGGACAGAAATCATCACATACCACTTACTACGCCAAGGCGACGAGTGGAAAGCTCGCGTAACGCCTACATAAAGAGGGACCAGGCGACAGAGATCAAACCAGCTCAATCCCCTTCCACGTCAACCAAACCTTGGAAATGGATTGCAGACACGTTTGGCCGTAAGAAGAAGGCCTAGCAATCAATCCACGACGCCGTCAATAACAAGATCCAGGTAATGATCCCAGACCAATTTAAGGAAAAGACCTCACTTCAGATGGCGTCGTGGAATACAAGAGGATTCAGCCACCTAACTAAGCCCAGCGATGTAAAATTGAACCGCTTCGACCTAATTTGCCTGCAAGAAACATGGCTAACAGAGAAACCTACTCTCGAGGGCTACAGTATCGAAGTTTCGCCAGCTCAGAGACCCGCATCAGGAAGACCCTCTGGAGGTTTGTTAACAGCAATCCGGTTAGGCTCAGGAATCTCACCTAAGATCAAAATCTGTGAAAAATATGGTATGCTGGCAACCCTAACAAAGTGGAATCCCCAGGCTCAAGGGAAAAATGTCCAGATGAGCCCTGATCTGGTCATAATAAACCTTTATTGGAATCCCGAGAAAACAGCTACGAAAACATTCTGTGAGCAAGTTGCAACAACAATAGACGAAATTAGAGTAAACTTCGATACCCCCAATATAATCCTTTGTGGGGATCTCAATGCAAAATGTGGAACCCAATCGATAGGCAACACGATGGCAGTAGCATTGAGGAAAAGGGACAAAAGAGGTCAAGCATGGATGGACTTGATGAAATCGAGACAATTTCACAACGTCGCCTCTCTCCAAGAACTCGAAGTGCAGATACCAACCTGGGAGAGAGCGCCGACAGCGGCAAATCTCGACTACATCTTTGTTACAGAAGGTTTGATTCCATACTTTGTGGAATTCCAAGTGGAAAGAACCAGAGAAAGTGACCACAACCTTCTATTTCTGTCGTGGAGGGGTGAAACCAAAGAGCGATCATTTTATCCCTTTGTAATTGGTGTCAACACGCAACAAAATCGAATTCGGCTGACCTCCGGCAACATAAACATATTGGAGAACAAGCTTCGCAAAAACCACATGGAGATAAACAGCGCTAGGGAAGCGTCTCAACCTGAATATGTCTCTTTACTGATACCCCACAAAGTAAGCTTTGGGGGAAAGAATGGAACTCAACCCATACACAAACACACGTTTAATGCAACATTGGTCGAAAAACGTAAAGACCTTACAAAATTGAAAAGAGCGGCAAAAAAAAGCAACACCAAAGAAGCCTGGGCAAAACATCAAGAAGGCAAAGTAAAGTACAAAGCATGGCTTAAGCAAGAACGACAAAATCTCTATCAGAACGATGCAGAAGCAATGATGAAAGTCTGTGTGTCCAAGAACAATCGTGACTTCTGGTCACTACTCAAAACCGTTAATGGACAGAAACCAAATCAGATCTTGTGTGACGTCACAGAACAGCAGTGGATCACCCATTTCGCGAAATTATACGCACTTCCGACCTCTGGCACCCTCTGCTCTATGCAAAACCAACCCCCAAAGGAGGAAAACAGGGGCTGGGCGAATATCACCAGTCTAGACGAGATTCTAAAGGCAATCAGAAGCTTGAAACAATCCAGGGCCCCCGGCCCAGACGGTCTATCTAACATAAATCTGAAACAACACCCTGAAGCATGGGCGAGGGTGATTAAAGAACTGTTCGAACAGTGTGTACATCAAAAACAGATACCGACTAACTGGACAGAGGCTGTACTTGTTCCCATCTACAAAAAGGGACCAAGAAACATACCATCCAATTACAGGCCCATAGTCCTATTAGACATTATTGGAAAAATCTTCGCGTCACTGATACTCACCCTCTTTAAGAAATGGGCTAAGAACTCGCCGGCTACTGACACTTTTCAGACAGGCTTCCAAAAAGGAGCGGGAACAGGAATCAATCTTCTGATCCTTAATACAATCAAAGCAAAGGTGAAGGAAGGCGCCCCCAATGTCCATATGGCCATGATCGACCTATCTCAGGCATTTGACATGGTGGATCGTCAAAAACTTTGGTCGAAATTAACAAACTGGGAATGTCCAAAAGAGATCTTGGATCCTATCATGTCCCTCCACACGAAGACTTCTCTAAGAATTCGATTATGCCAACAAGGAACACTCTCAGACAAGATTGAAACCAAGAGAGGAGTGAAGCAAGGCTGCCCGTTGGCTCCAGCTCTATTCATAGCCTTCATTGGCGATTTCCAAACCACCGAGGAGCTCGTGCGAGCCTTCCCACCTAAGTTGGGAGAAGTCAAAATTTCAAGGCTATGGTACGCGGACGATCTAATTCTGTTGGACCAGACTGCCATAGGCCTCCAAAGACAGTTAGCTAATCTGTCAGTATACATGGAGAGCAATAATCTAAAGATAAACACTACAAAAACCAAAATTATGTCATTCTGCAAACATACAAAAGGAGTTCAGCAATCTCACTCCTGGTTTTTGGAGAAGTCAAAAATTGAGGCAGTAAAAGAATTTAAATATCTGGGTGTGCAGTTAGACAACTCCACTAAAGACATTGCCTTGCAGCACACACTATGGGAAAAAACTCGAAGACTCACAGCTCAAACCCGTGCTGTAGACAAGAAATTCGGAAAATTCTCCTGGATACCGGCAGTGCAGTACTACAAATCCAAAGTAGTCCCAGCTTTAACTTACGGCATGGCGTCAAATTTACACCTACCACCTGAAATTTGGGCGAAGTTGGAAGGTCACATATGGAGATCAGTGTTATCCTTACCAAATTCCGCCCCCATATCTGCCATACGGAGAGACCTGGGCTTACCTTCTCTAGCCTCAGTGATATTACAAGGTGCCGTCCTACTGTACAGAAAAATTCTGTTACCCAGCTCGTTGCCGATATTTCGCATTATGGAAGCGGAAATTGTAAAAAAAGTCTTGTAAACCCTTATGTGATTGGGAAAGAAAGATTCTTGAAAGCCTAGAAGAAGTGGCCTGTTCAACAAAAACGCTCCTGAGCAACCCGGGAAAAGTAAAGAAAAAACTGGAAAATCAAGATTGGATACGCACTACGGAAAAAATTCTTCGCTATAAATCATTAAAACATCTGCCACCTACTACAAATCGTCTAAAAGTCCCTCTGAACTATTGCGAGAAATTTCCAGAGAAGAACCTGAGAAAAATTTTCATGAGAGCCAGGCTGAACTTATTGAATACAAATGAAATTATGGCTATCAGAAGTCCAGGAACCAATGCGCATTGCCGGCTCTGCGCTGATCATGCCCAAATAGAAACAATCCGACACCTGCTCTTGTTTTGTCCAGCTTTAGCAGGAGAAAGAAAAACGTACTTGGCACCACTCACTTCAGATCCGACAATAATGGATGAAGAGACCTTGTGGTTCCGTCTGATCGCAGGAGATTCTCCAAGATGGGCTAGGTCGACAGCCAAATTCTTGGAGGGAGTGTTAAAGAAAATCAACCCTCCGACGACAGCGCCCTCTGAAAGTAGTACAAGAGAAACCACAGCCAGAGCAAAGCCCGGTTTGGACTAGCATGACACATCGAGAGTGGTGTCCTAAGTACAAGTACAAAACTTAAAGCAAAACTCAAAGTATAGCGAAGCATCTTTTGTTAAAACCAATAGGTTAAAGCAATAAAAAAAAAAAAAAAGAGAGTGAACCAAGGCTGTGGCTTGAAGAAAGAGAGAACAGGGAAGCTAACCAAGTGAAAGGGGTCTGGGACCGATACAGGAAACAAATACCCCAAATCATAATACCAACGAATACGAAGCTTGCTCATTCAAGGAACATGCAGAGACCTTAGTATAAGAGTAGACCAAGGTTGTGGGTGAGAAGAAGGTTGTGTACCCTACTTGGCAGGATAGTAGACAAGGAGGGGGTACTGAGAAAAGGATCCAAGCCCTTGAGTCTTGTAGAACCTTTGCTTAATTTTCCTACACCTTTTGGAACCTTTATGTTTGATCTACAAGGTCGGCTGCAGGTCAACGGTAAAAACACAATTACCCCTGCACATTATGTTGAGTTTAGTTTGTGAGGTATAGGTTAGGATTTGGAAAGAGGACGGCAAGCTTTACTTTGGACATTCTGACACAGTTTCATTAGCTAGTTTTGTTGAGGCAGCAAAACCCCTCCTACAGATAAGGCTAGTTAGGATTTCCTTCAATTTCCCCCATTTGTAGTTATTAATAAAAGTCTTTTCAAATCAACATTCCACCTTTGTGTCCGTCTCTTACTCCTAGGCCCTCACACTATGTAAAATGTTCCCCTCTAGAGGGAACTGGTTATGCCCATTTTCCTGTGTTAACTCATGCAATTTACGTGTATTTTCATGTTTTGTTCAGTGTTCGTGGAGTTTGCTCTGATACCTCTAGGTTGTTTCTGGTAAGCCCTGCTAACCCTGGCGCTACTCAAGCTCTTAGGAGCATGTTCTTCAACCGCGCTAATGGTACATAGTGGCAAGCTCCTCTTTTCTGGATCCCAGAGTGTGAACATTTAGGGCTATTAGGAAAAGGGACAACTCAGCTAAGTGTTCCGGAATAGTAAGTAGTTTACCTGTGGAAGGAACAAAGAAAGCAATCTGATCCGTTTTCTTCCTCCTCCTGCCCCCCACCTAACTCTGTCTCAAAGTTGCTTCCAATAACCACCCCAGGAGTCCATACAAGCACCTGCCTCGGACTGGTTATCTGAAGCAGACAACATATATTGCTTACTTGCTGATGTACCCCCACCTGCATACGCAGTTACCCCCACCTGAGAACACTCCTGACAGTGTCATGTAATGCACCTAGGTATCATGCACATGTGCATTTCTCCCAAATCTGGGCAGTCACAACCTTTACAGACCTGACAACCACTAGGCTACAAATCACCTTACACAGCATCACACACAACCAATGCTCCAGATAAGATTTTTAAGTTGAGGGAAAAATGATTTTTTAGGGAATAAACATATAAGTCCAATTCCCAAAGAGAGTATTTTATGAGCGAATAAAAATATGTTTTAGCTAAAAAAATGGAAATGCTTTTGTAATATTTTGTATTTTTTACTTTTTTATTGCAATTGGTTTAGTAAAACCTTTACAAATTCAGACTTAGATTTCATAAAAAGAAAGAAAGGACAGAAAACATATACAAAATAACATAATATAAGAAAGAAGAAAGGAGAAAAAAACAAATATACTTATTTCTTTGCACCTAGTTATTCATGCACATTAAAAGATACATGTTTACTTCTTCCAATCAGGCAGTTAAAATAGTAATTTCTTCCTGTGGTACTACGTGCACTACTTGTCCAAACAGATCCATGGAGCTGTGAGGGTGAAACTTGGGGTGCAAGATTCTACATGTCTTTTTCCTATTTTGTTGTTGGGAGTATTTTTACTTCCTATTTTTATTTTTGGGGAGTATTTTCCAATTTTTAGGGAGTAAAAGTGGCTGATACACCTCTTATCTGTAGGGCTGCACACAGCCCCCATTTTCCCACCAGGCTCCATCTGCACTTACTACTTTATAATAAAAATATGGTTCCCTTTATAAACACAAAGTAGTCAAGTCTCTCTCTGATGACTACTCTTGTATTTTGGACAGACATTTACATGTGAGACGAAGCGCCATAGGGTTCAGGGAAACTGAGGCTAGCTGTCTTATCAGGTGGCATTGATCAGTTGTGGCAGCACCAAATTGTGGAATAAATGGAGTTTGCACATTTATGTCAAAGAGTAGCAAGGAGCAGAGTGTGTATTACAATGCAATGCAAACACAGAGCGCATGTCCCCTTCTAAACTTCAGTCAGCAACCCAAACCTGTCCCCACAAAATCACTTCTAGGATAATTCAAGCCGACTAGTGAATATATTATCACTAAGGTAATCTGACCTTAGAGGGTCTTCCTATCTTAGGAAGCTGCTTTCTTACCCCTACTTTGTTCTTACTTTAGTTAGTCCATTTTCTCGTTCTGCGTGCCTGAAGGTACTGTCGCGTGACAAACCATCAAAGTACAGACGCTGCATTAACCTTCAGGCTGTTTTCCTACAATGCAACTTTAACACAGAACCAGAGACTGGCATGTCAATGGGCGTCACCCAACATGCTCTGCACAACACTGACCCGGAATATCTGTAACACAACTCACACCCTAGAGGCCCACTAGAAACCGGAGATCAGGCACAGCTCTCCTTGTCAATCCAGTCACTAAATCGACCAGAATAGGGGGATCATCTTTCTCCATCCAAGCTCCCACCATCTGGAACTGGATCCCATTAAGCACCTGCCGCATAGAGGATAATCTTACCTTCCGTAAGGCAATCAAGACCTGGGAGAACAATCGCCTTCAGGACTGACTGACCTGGTCCACCTCCTGGGAGAACTATCGCCTCCAGAAAGGTAGGTGGGGGAACTGATGAGTCACTTAAGCAGACAAGATGGTACCTAGCATGCACAAAAAGGATTCCAGTCGAACTGTATGATGTGATCGGTTTATCCTTATCGCAACTAGATATCAGCCATCGCTCTCTGGTACGTATAGCACTCCATCTCAATGGAACATAGCGGTATCCTTCACTGAAGATAGCCACAGACCTGCAAACGCCTGCAACAATTCACTACTCAACCTCATATCACACATCACCTCTGCCATTAGAATGCAGCTGAGATAATTCACTCCAGCTGGACACATTATCAGTCTAATTGACTCGCATACACTCCTGACAGCCTATCACAGCACCCATCCACTAGCCAGATCTCTATGGGTCGCTAGCAGCCCCTATCTACCTTTGTGCTGGTTAAATACACACACACACACACACACACACACACTTGAGGCTATACCAATGTCATTAGGCACTATACAAATGCCATATAACAAAAACATAACATATGCCCCAACGACAAATGTGATCATGCTCACCTATGCGTGACAATTTGGTGTAGTGTCGGAAAAGGTCAAAATGATTATCTGGAAGGAGTATAAGAAATCAATGCGCAGGACAATATAATTACCTGGAATGAATCGAACATTAAGAGTATGACTGCCCACTTGCATGATAACATTGGATAATTTTCCGGATTGCATGATAACGACAGGAACAAAATCATTGACAAATGGTCTAAAGTAGCACAACACTTTGGTATCACAGGCAAGACGTAGGGACATCCTATTGTAAGGATAAGGCAACAAAATAGTACTATGCCTGAACATAGGACATAATTTGCTATTACAAATATGAGTAACAGATCTAGAAATTGGATTAGAAATGATATTCGTTCTGCAAACACGGCCCAATGGCAATTGATATATGTTTTTACGTTTCAAAGGCGATAAAATATTCTGGCATTTAATAAAGAAATTCAAGGACAGAACACTAAAATCGGATATCTATCCCATTTCTGAGAATAGATGGGCCAAGCATATGCAATCACTATATTGCAATGCTAACCCAACCATTTTGTAGATTGATTTAGCTCTCATGTGTATCCCTTATAAATACACATATTTTGAGGATGATATATGCAGTTTGATTGTTTCTCTCAAATCCTTTATAGGCCCTGGCCCCAATGAGCTAGCTAATGTATTTTACAAAAGGCTTCCGTAATGTGGGCCGGATTGATCAACAAGTTATTTAAATCTGTCTCACTCTTGAAAAAAGTCCATCCTTGTTCCAGTCTTTAAAAAGGGTTCTCGTACTAACACCTCAAATTATAGACTCTTAGCAATGCTGGATGATCCTAGCAAGATCTTCTCCAGCATGCTTTTAAAAACCTTAGGAATTGGGCCGAAGGAAATAACCCGATTCATGCTCACCCAGCTGGCTTCCATTCTGGTATGGTGACAGTATATAACACATGTCGCACTGTCCAATCCTTCATCTTCTTTATATATGGCATTCATTCATTTTGTCACTGCATTCAATAGCATGGACCAATTCTAATTATGGGATAAGATGCAGAATTTAGGCTTCCTTTGCCTGTGTTCCATTTATTCAAAATTAACACATTCTAAAGCCACCAATTCAGGATTGAAACAGGGCTGTGTTCTGGCCCACTTGTTGCACAACTTGTACAGATCAGATATTCAGATCTTTTCGGAAGAGGCCAATTCTTTTCCATAATTTGTTTAGTTTATGCCGATAACATGGTGGAATGCATTTCAATTGTAATCTTTTTGACTAAAACATGGAATCTGTGCGAAATGCATTCTGGGTGTGTCCAGAGCAGCAATGGACATTTTCTGCATTTAATGTGAAGTTTAAGACTGTTCCACTGGGAAACATGTTTTTCAGCAAGACTCACTGCTTATATTATTCTGCATTTCTTCATGGATTGTTTCGAAGAAAGGTGCCACCTAGTGCCTGATAACATTGCAGGAGACAAAGGAGTATTATGCTGTCTTTCGCACTCCCATTAGAAAGGGGAGTGTTTACCTCTTGAGGTTGCCATGGGTCATTCGGCCGAGGATCCATGGGAACTGGCAACAGGTGAAAAGCCAGACAGTTCTGAAAAATGCTGTTATGAAGTTGTGTGATGTTTAAAACAACATGACAAAGAACACAAATATCAGGAAGTGGCTGAAAGGGCTGATGTCAGAGTAGCTTGATATAAACGTAAGAAGCGCTGTGTCAGAATCAACAAAATGAAAGTTGCGGCTGTGATTGCGACTGCATGGGTAGATTGGGATCCTGATAAATGGGATGGTGATATCTAGAATTCAACTGATACAGAGTGCAGCCCACAGGGGGAAGCAGTATCTGAAGTAAAATGGGATGCAAATGCTGTAACTGCTAAGCCAGTACCTAGGCGCAGGGCTGGCCCCATCTACATAATCCGGGAAGGGGTGTTGTGGATTTGACCACACTGGAATATTACACTCAACAGGAGGTTGGTGAGATTATTACTGAACTGAGGCAGAAGTCAGGAGAGCCTTTACTCACCTGGATGGTGTGAATCTATGATGGGGTCCTGGGGTCTGATAGTAGATTACACAGATTCCCCGCACTTCCTGCCTCTGTTCAGTGAGACTAATATACAAGAAGCATTGCGGGCTGGGCTTCCTCCAGATGCAAATGGCCAAGTTTTGCAGGTATCCGTGTTGCACCTAGCAGCCCAGGGGTGTAATTGCAAATATCCAATCACCACAGATTGGCCCACTGAAGAAAAGAAGTGGTATACATTGAAGGAGACAGTTCACAAAATCAAGGAACATGCTAGGAAAGAAGCGGTTCATGTTGATGAACCACTACATATGGGTGTGGTGCCACTGTCAGTGTCAACCATAAATATAGTCATAAAAACTGCCCTACCCCCATATAAGTGTCATTACCACTCCAGTGAACAAGAAACAAGCTCTGCAGTTCATTGGGCTGTTTGGATTTTGGAGACAGCATATACCACATTTAGGGCAAATATTGGCACCACTTTACAAAGAGACACGAAAGAAGTATGAATTTCAGTGGGGCAAGGAGCAGCAAAGAGCATTTGATTTGGCAAAAGACACAGTGCAGCGTGAGCTTGATTTGTAGCCAGGAGAAGTAGAACTGAGTGTATCGGTAAAGGAAAATTATGATAACTGGAGCCAATGGAAAAAGCCAGACAAAAAGCGGGTTCCTTTGGGATATTGGAGTCACAAATTACCTGAGGCTGGTGATAAATACACTCCGTTTGAGAAGCAATTGCTAGCACGCTATTGGGCGCTTGTTGATACTAAACAAATGACAGTGGATCATGATGTACTGATCAGGCCCGAAATCCTGATTATGCAGTGGGTGTTGAGCTCTCCTAGAACACACAGGCTAGGACATGCTCAAGAAGCCAGTATAACCAAACGGAAATGATATATCCAAGACAGAGAAAAATCAGGAAAGGGTAGAATTGACAAATTACATGAGCAATTGGCTAGTGTGCCACCTATAGACTACATACCGCAGGAGGTGACAGAAGTGTGAGAGTCTCCAGTGAAATGGGGAGTACCTTATGGGGCTTTGACAGTAGAACAGACAAAACATGCCTGGTTTACCGATGGCGCTGCTTACTACATAGGAACTGAGCGCTACTGGAAAGCGGTGTCATAGACAAAAAATATTCTAACAACGTCAGGTAAAGCAAAGAGCAGCCCGTTTGCAGAGCTTTATGCAAGAAATAGCTTGCACAAAGCTTTGAAACAAGAAATACATAGTCAATGTCATTTGTACACAGATTCATGGTCAGTGGCCAATGGGCTAGCTGTGTGGCTCCAACATGGCAAACGAATAGGTGGGAATTAATTTCAAAGAGTTGTGGGGAAAGCAACTGTGGCAAGATATCTGGGAAATGCTAACACAAAGTGAAGTAACAGTGTATCATGTGTATGTGCACTGTACTACTGACTCATTTGATGCTGGTTCAATTCTATTGCAGATGAACACACCAAGATTTCTTCTGTGGACTGTAAGGAACTCATGGTGGCAACAGTAAAAGACAGACACAAGTGATCACAGTTGAAGGGTGTTTATTGAATGATCTTTGCAGGGTGGGAAAACGCCTAAACTAAACCAAAATCTAAGATGGAAGCAAGCTTCGATCATAAAATGAAACTAAGGCAGTCCTAGTGGTGTTGTGTCATTATAAAAAGTACCTATACTAAGAAAACTATTGCCAAACCTTACAACTAATACAAAAAGAGTGTTGGATGGTTTTCAAGAAGAGAAAGAAGTGTGCTCAAATAATATGTCAGGATGCAGTAGTTTCGGTCTTCCTTCCCCACGTACGTTTTGAGCACGGGGTAAGGTGGGATCTTGGAGCACAGCACACACTCGAGCTTCCCCAGCACGAGTCGACAGTTCTGTTCCAGTTTATCAGAACCCTCGATGGCTAAGTCTCGTTTCTCTTGAAAGTCTTTTGCCTTCGAGGGCCTGACATCTTCAAATCTCAAAAACAAAAGTTCCTTTAACAAAATGATTTTTTTTTTCTTGATTTCACTCAGGGTGAGGATTATTCACCCCTTGGGTCCCCCTCTTCCGGGAGCTGACCCCTGTTCCTATCACTATCAGGGCATCAGTGGTTGTGCCTCCAGGTTCCAAGGCCTGATTAGATTTTCAAATAACCAAAACAACAAACAAACACAAAGTTCCTTTTCACTTTTTCGTTGGGTGATGGATTCACCCCTGGTTCCTCCTCTTCCCGGCGATAACCCTTTTCTATTGATATCAGGGCCTCGGCTGCTGTGTCTCCTGTTTACGAGAGCCTGAAAGCTTTTGGAATAACAAAACAACAAACCAACACAAAGTTCTTTTCTACGTATTTCCTGGGTGATGGACTCAACCCTGGGTCCCCTTCTTCCGGGCGCTGACCCCTCTTTGCTTTCAGCCTCCTTCCACCGGGTTCACTATGGCTTTTCTTGGGTGATGAATTCACCCCTGGATCTACCTCGTTCTGGCTCCGACTCTTCTTAAATCTCAATGGGCCTCATGACAAGTCCAGCGATAGCTGTTACAGTCCTCTTGAAGGCCGGCCTCTGACACAATCTCGTATATTAATTCAGACATGAACATTTTTGGCAAGCTACTAGCTGCTAGACTTCTCCCACACATGACTAAACTGGTGCATCCTGACCAATCGTGATTCACCCCCGGACGCACCACAGCCTTTAACCTATGTAGGCTCTTTGGTGTCATCTCACAGCTCAACCCGAAGGCACAGGCGGTGGCGGTCTTCCTGGAGGCCGAGAAAGCCTTCGACTCGGTCTCCTGGCAATTCTTGTTCTCAGTACTGCGCTGCATGGGTCTGGGCGAATTCTTTATCTAATGTGTCCGGCTCCTATACGCCTCCCTGGCAGCCAGGCTCCACACTGGGTCCATGCTGTCCCTGGTATTTCTGCTGGAGCGGGAATACGAGACAGGGCTGTCCACTGTCCCCGTTGTTGTTTGCCCTTACTATAGAACCGTTGGTCTGTATTATGTGCCTCAAGGATATCGACCGTGGCTGACGTATGACAGGTCCCACACACATTATTTCATTATACGCAGATGATACTTTTAATTAGGAATCCTGCATCGAATCTCGCCCGATCCTTGGCGAGGTCTGCAAATTTGCCATATTCCCAGGATATCACATCAATGAGGTCAAGTCTGAAATATTTCCCTTAAATGAGTCCTCCAGTCCGCCCCCCCATCTCGAGGGAAGCCGTTGGGCTTGGGACAAAATGAAGTATTTGGGCATTATGGTCACATGACAACACCAATTGCTTCTTCAAGCAAATCTTGGCTGCTACATACATATCCTTAAAGATAAATTAAATCTATGGGCACGCCTCCCAATCTCACTGTACGGTAGGCTATCCCGTCTGAAGATGGTAATAGTCCCGAAGCTACTGTATTACTTTATCAATGTCCTGGTATGGCCGGGGCGTGCACTCGTTGACAAATTGAGATCTCTCATGGTGGGCTTCACATGGGGCAAGGATACACCTCGGATGAAATGGGAAGATATGTCTAGACCGTATGACCAGGGTGGGCAACAAGATCCGGACCTTGAACTATATTATGAGGTAGCGCAGGCACACTTGGCGGCCACTGGTACCCATTGCATTCTCAACCACTTCACACTGACCTGGAGAAATACAGCGCATCCCCCTCTGACCTGCGCAAAATAGTTCTGGGTAACAGACACCCAGACACATGCACTTTCGGCCCAGTCAGCAGGACAGTCAATGTCTGGTCCAGAATGTTTAGAAGATTGAATATTACTGCACCCTATGTGGGGGCAATCCCCCTTTGGAACTGCCCGGGGCTCCCTCCAACATGTGACAAAACTATGCAGAATATGTCTGACCCGGACGGCATAATGACACTGCACAATCTTTTCCCAGCAGGCTCCTTTGTTTCACTCACTGACTTTTCTCAGACACAGGGCAATAGCCCCATTAAAATGCTACAGTACTACAAAATTAGAGCTGCAATAGGAGGGCTCTGCCCATCATTCCCGAATGAACTTGAGGAGGGCGAGGTCTTGAGTATGGTGGTAAAGGGTGGGAGCCCCAGGGGCTTGGTATCCAAGTTGTATAAAAAGTGTCAAGATGCACTAACACAATCCGTAAAGGCCAGAGTGCTGGGGGGTTGATACCGGGACACCGTTGGAGGATACACAATGGACCCGCTGGTGCCACCTGAAAAAAGAGGTGTCCCTTAAAGCAAGACACAGACTAATACAATTCAAAATTCTCAACAGATTACATTACACTCCTACGAAGATTGCCAGGTTCACTCCTCTTTCATCAAGCGCCTGCATTAAATGTAACGCGCGAATCGCCGATGCACATCATATGCATTACAAATGCCCCAAGATAAACCAATTTTGGCAGGAGGTGGCAGAGGTGTTGCACGAGTGTACAGGTGTTCCCCCGTACCGGTCACTTCCCAAATATTTGTTTGCCGACATAGGCAAGATAACGATAGAACTCAAGTGACTTTTCAATCTAGGCTGTGTGCTAGCTAATAAATGCATTCTTCTAAAATGGAAATCCAAATCGGCCCCAGACATTAAAATGTGGATTTGTGAAATGACCTATACTAACTAATGTGAGGAGGGCTACGTCTCACTCGTGTTGCCATGCTGTAGGCCAAAACATATCTGGGAACGGTTCTGATGTATCTAATTACGCAGAACACTGTACAATAATGCGTAAATGTGCAATTAACCGCATGTTGTGAAAGTTGCCAACATATCTCTGTATGTACTCCTTCGATCGAAATGTAAGCTACAATCTTATTGCAAATACCTATGTTTTTCACTGCACTGAGCAAATAACGTTTTTAAAAAATAAAAAAAAAATTCATAGTTAGCATCCTTGGGCCGGATTCACGTTCAACACACTGGGCCTCATTACAAGTTTGCCGGTCCAGCAACTACGGTACCAGTAAGCTTGCTTGTAGTGTAGTTCCTGGACCGGCAAACTACAAGTTCTGCTCACGGGTGCCGGTACGGCCGCACGGACAGACCTGGCGGCCATACCGGCACCCGCGAGCAGAGCATGTCGGATGCACCGGCACCATTCAGAATGGTGCTGGTGCATCCAACCTCCCCATTCCCATTGAGCCCTGTGGAGCTCAAAGGGGAATGGGAAGTAAAAGGTTCTGGCCCCTGGCAATGGGGAAATACAGGATCTGCCAGGATTGTAATGGCCCTGTATTTCCCCATTGCCAAGGGCACGAAAAATGCACAAGTTTGCCGGCAGCCTGCCAGTTTTACCGGCAAGGCTACTGCCAAACTTGCACATATTTCCAGCAACTTTTTCCGGCAAGGCTACCGCCAAACTTGTAATGATGCCCACTTTTTCTTGGGACTTTAGATTTGCCTCCTTCTCATCAATATCCCTCAATCGGGTTCACTCTTGCCAACTTTACATTCACAATTGTTTGCAGGATTCAATTCCCTTGCTTTCTCACAGTTCTTAGGTCAAAGGCTTTTGACAGTACAGCGATTTTTCTTGACCTCCTGTATGACCACTTTGACCTAACTTGGTGCCTCTCCTACGGCCTTCTGGTACCTGTAGTTTCTTTCAACGGGGATCGACCAGATATTCTGGCGTTAGCACACACGCAGTGCCGGTTCCCTCTGCAGCTGGTCTCCCCTCCACACTTTTACTGTTCTTTGAACTTAGTTCAACTTGCCATTCACCACAGCCAGGCTCTTATCGGCTCTCCCCTTGACTCACCGGCTGTGATGAACCGCTTGGCTTTCCTCGTAACTAGAGCCAAGGCCGGTGCCACAGTAGCAGGCGTTTTACTTGCTCCCGCTTATCAATGTCGACACGCACCGTGTACCGTTGACATTTGGGCTATTGTCCTCGGTCTTACAATCCACTCTGCAGAGGTTTCGCGCAAGGTAATGTCCCTCTTTGTCAGCCTCTCGATATTTGCCACATTTCTCCTCCTTTTGAACTGCTGGGTCTGGATAGCTGTCTCATCGTGCGATATGTCTTGCTCATACTGTGCTCTCTCGCTCCACCTTTTATCCCTGTGGGGAAGGGAAAGGGCTGTCAGGTGTGTGTGATTCTGATCAATGGCCTTACTTGCCTGACCCTTGTATTGGGACATGACAGGTAAACGGCTCTGGTGTTAGTCCGTTCTCTGGTGTGTCGTGCAAAGTGTTCATGTCGGAAAAGGGGTGGGGTTACTGGTTTTGAATGTCCTACATGGTAGGATGGGGAAAGGTAGTAGAAGTAGGGGGATACCATATCACACCTGTCAGTGTCCCACTTCCAATCACCGAGGACTCTCATCCAGGTGATCCTCCCTCACTGATCCACCACCAGGAAATGGATCCAATAGCGATGGCCGTGTCCTGGCCACCTTGATGGCAGATTGCCAGGGACTAGTCCGGCAGACACCTTCAGGTTTCTCATAGGACACAGAGGCTCAGGAAGGTGATTTTCAGGGTTTGGCTAAGTGGGCTCACCAGAAATGTGGACACATGGGAGAGAAAGCAAATTGCAGGTCGACACAAGCTCGAAAGATTAGTATCCCTTTAGAAGTAGTAAAAACAGTGATTTTGCAATGTCCTGTGTGTCAATATCAGCAGCATAGACCCACCCTTCACATTGTCCAGGCTACTTAACAGAGGCAAGTTGCTGGGGTAAATCTGGCAGATCGATTAGATTGGTCCTATGCCAATTAGTAAAGGTTGCCAGTATGCGTGCACAATTGTGGACACATATTCGGTATAGATGGTACTGCCATGCAAGAGAGCCACACAACTGAATACTATTAAATTGTTAGATCAGATTACCTTGTATTATGGTGTGCCCTTGCAAAGTCTGAGTGACAATGGTTCACATTTTAAAAACAACGTGATAATGTGTTTGATGTTGTACAAGTTCCTAACAACAGACCATTGACTGAAAATGAAACACCCTTAATACGAATGGTAACACCTGCATTACAGATGCAATCTCATTCAGCTGTAGAGACTCTGTTCTACTGGGAGAGAACGCTAGGTGCTTTAGCTCTATACTACGCAACTCCAAAATCTGCAGGGGCAGACTTAGATTCTCACCAAGAGATCAGATTAGAATTCAGAGGTATAACAATAATTGAAACTAGGATTGGAGTACACATTCCACCAGAATGCATGGGATTGATTGCCCATAGATCCTGATTAGCATTGAAGGGCATCCAAGTATTGGGAGGAGTGATAGATGCTGATTATCAAGGAGAAATTAAAATAATTTTAATGAACAATGGAGACCAACTACTGCCTATCCATGTAAGAGACAGGCTAGCTCAGCTGATTGTCATACCTGTAAAATTGCCCATTATTGGAAATGGGGAGCCCCCTGCAGTGTTAAGTACTCGTGGGGAGTATGCTTTTGGCTCATCAGATCACATGGTACCAGGTACACAGGTGTGGGTAGAGAAACCAAGTGGCCCACCCGTACCTGAAGATGTCATAGCGTCAGGCAGGGACCAAGTAGTTTTAGTGATGGAGGCTGGCCAAAAGAAGTGGAATTATGTACCTGCAAACACATGTTACGTAAAAGAGTGATTATCAACACTTCTATGTCTTTTCTGGGTTTGCTTTGTAGAGTTTTTGACTGGCTGGTGTAACTATACTACTGAATCGACTCCATTTGGAAGAGTCAAATGACACACTGCAACAAACACACAATTTCGTTTTTGCGCAGCCCACCAATGTAAGTCTAATGACGTTGAAAAATGATGTTTGGAGGTCGCCAGATGCCAACATCGCCATACCAGCTGCAACAGGCACAAAGAACAGAATTTGCAAAGCGTTGATGATACGCCAAGTACAAGCCCAGGAAACATTAACATCGGCTGCAGGAGATATGTTTTTAGCACGACAAAGATATCCACTGATGAATGCACAAATGGTGAACATATGGGCATACCTTCCACAAATGGTTTTAAATATTTAGTACTTCTGTTTAACTGATGTTCACAACGCGATGTATCTGCTAACTACATGTCTAGTAGCGGTGCCAACACCTGCTTCAACTTTGAGACACATTTTTGGAATTATACTTAATGTCTATTTAGTGGTGGATTTTGCTGTCTGATAATTGTTTTCCATGTACGTGTTATTGAAACATAATTTAGGTTGCAACGCATATGAATGAATGTGTTGTTTTAACTTGAGTGAGATCTTTTTTGAAAACCCTGAAAACCCTGCTCTTTATGTAGCTGCCTCTCTGATGCTTTAGGCACACAGTCTCTCAGTAGGTAGGTGTGTATTTCTTGGTTGTCCTGTCTTTCTTTTGTTTGTTCCCATGTGTTGTGTGCGCCCAGATGCCTGCAGGCTCACAGCATGTAATAAATAAATAAATACATTCCCAGTCTGTGCAAAACCACATCCAAAATTTGAAGGATTTGACAAAGCAAGTAACATATTATCACAATGGGAATTGGTGGGATTGGCTGTTTCCTTGGATTCCAGTCATTGGAGGAATTGTGCGTTCTGCCTTTGCTTGTATTTTTATAATTGTTATTTTAAAAAATTGCATTGCTGTTGTATTCAATGTATTTCTAGTTTACTTATAATTCTTCGCTGATTTCAGAAGCCGACTTTAGTGCCACTGAGTTATGGAAGTCAAATGTCCAAGAGTGGAATGTAATGCATTTGAATTGTAATGTGTTTGACTAAAATATGGAGTCAGTGTGAAATGCATTTTGGGTGCGCCCAGAGGAGCAATGACATTTTCTTCCTCAGTGAGATTTGCATTTAATGTGAAGTTTGAATACTATTTCACTGGCAAACTTGTTTTTCAGCAAGGCTCACTGCTTATATTATTCTGCATTGTTTCAAGGATTGTTTGGAAGAAAGGTGCCGGGTGATTCCTTCGGCTCCTGCAACGTTATCAGGCAAGTTCTGCCATGAGAAATGGAAGTGTTTACCTCTTGAGGTTGCCATGGGTCATTTGGCCGAGGATCCATGGGAACTGGCAACAAGTGGAAAGCCAGAAAGTTCTGGAAAATGCCATTACGCACTTGTGTGATGTCTAAAACAACAAGCACCGAAAAAATATGGACAGAAAAACTTTGGGGAAGTTTGGGCGCACAGCTTTCTATTACCGTTGCATGGAGAATCTCTTGTGCTTGCTCTGTTTTCAGAGTTTATCGGTGATGCTGGCTAAGATGAGGAAGTGTTCTGCAGTGACATCAACTGTGAAGTGTCTTTAAACCATTTACTAATCATTCATTTATTTTATTGCATTTATTTTATGTATGCTGATTGAGAATAAACGGCCATAAAAAGTCATAATATAATCGGAGTGTGTGTCTGTGTGAATAATTGTCTCTCAGCATCCAAGATTTTTTTTCAGTTAGTGTACTCAAGAGAAAAATAGACGTGCACGTTTTGAAAAGCAAAACACCTGGCAATATTAGATCAGATTCCAATTGTGCACACACTGACTGCCTATTAAAAAATTAATTATAATAATATCAGAATATAGATATTCAACCAAATTGCCTCATTATAAGTCCGTCAGTAACCGTGCCAGTAAAACCGGCAGGTTGCCACTGGACCTGCGAGAATTTCCATTCCCATTTGAGTCTCATAGGACTCAATGGGCATGGTGACCATGGAAGTACCAGCACCATAATGGTGCCGGTGCTTCTGTGAATGTCTGCGTACCGTGACTTCTGTGCCTGGCAGGGTCAGGCCTGCCGGGCACAGCAACTCCGGCAGGCAGACTCGTAGTGTGCCGGTAAACATACCGGACTGGCACATTTGTAATGAGGCCCTAAGTCTTGCCTTCGTGATCATTTGACCACCAGAGGTCTAAAAACATGTATACAAATAAAGGAGTTTTATTTGCACTTCATGTGGATCATCTATCGAAGGACTGCTCAAATTATATAAATGTAGTACAGTTCTGGGAATATTATTCAGTCTTGTGATTTTTTCTGAAAAGAAGGTAACCCGGTTGAATGTGCTTGAGGGCAAAATCTGGCGATAAGCATTAGGATTAAATTATTGCTTCTCTATTAAACAATACGATTAGAACTGGGTCGGATGTCGTTGATCACATTGTAGAGAATAAGGAGTAGTATGTTATATTTAAAGATGATTACTATGAATGACAATTCCTTATTGGACTACTTTGGGTAGCTTATCGCTCGGGCGGAGTAAACTGTAGATAAGTTCATTGATTCTAGTACAGGATATCATGAATAAATTAACTGGCATGTTGACCTGACATTACAAAATAAAAAAGGTGATAGCTGGAAGATTTAGAATTAATCTTAAACTCTGGCATCACTCTGGGCAACCATCCAGACCATCGTTCTTCACCTGCCAAGCCATTACAAAAAGGGCAAAAACCATATGCAAATCAGCCTTATTCCCAACCCCAAAGAGCAGTCCAGCCTTAACTACTAGGTCACATTCCTTCTTCACAAGAACACAAGCATCTCAAGACAAGTTTCAGCCTCATTGGGCATCATCATTGAGGAGCAGGCACAAGACCCATGTCTGGGCATACCCGTCCCACTTGAGGTGACTGTAGCAAAACAAAAGAGGTGATGTCTGGAAGGTATAGAATTAATCTTAACCACTGGGATCGCTCTTGGTAAGGGGGGACCTGGCATAGCTGTGCGGGCTGGGCTGCTCCCATTGGTGGCCGTACCTGACTGATTTGCATATGGCTGGACCCCTTTTGCATTGGCGCAGATGGGCTAACAAAAGGTTGTGTGAAAGGTTGCCAGAGCAGTTCCAGTGGTTCTAATTTGGTTATAGTATAAGGAGAGAGTGTGGGCAGGAGGAGCCGCTGCACTGCAAGGCGCAGGCTGTACCCGTGACCACAGACTGCACGGGAGTTGGAAGAGCGTAGAAGACTGACAACTGTGTCTTCTCAAAGATTGAACAAGCAACTAGAACCCTAAGCTCTGAGCTACCTCCGTATTCGGGAGATAGAATCGAAAAGGGGGATCCCACAGGCCAGACCCCACAGGCCAAAACAATCAGGAGCGAGAGCAGAGGGAGAGCAGTCGCCTGCAGTCTTTCTACGCTGTCTACGCTGTGAGAAGTGCTTTAAGGCTGTCATTTTCTGCGGAGCGGTGAGCGGAGCGGTGAGCGGAGCGGTGAGCGGAGCGAGAGCAGAGGGAGAGCAGTCGTCTGCAGTCTGCTGCAGACAATGGAGACACTAAAACAGACTGTAACATCTCAGACTTCAGTCCGCAAACACCATTACACCAAATACCATTACAATGGAATCCTCCTCGGAGTTATCCCTCCGAATTTTACGGAGTTCCCTGACAACAAGAAAACAAAACCCAAATCTACGCCGACTATCAAAAAACTGAAAGAACAGCGACTACCGCCAAAAGCAACGATAGTCGTACCGCCGACCACTAAAACTACAACAAACACGGCGAATATCATCTTTTTTCTGACCCAATCAATAGGGGCCACAGGAAACAACGATCAAGGTCTCGAAACTATCCACAGGACCGAGGCAGAACCTCAGAGTGCCTCGACAACTTCCTTTGAGTCAATAAATACATCAACAAGCTCTTTGATCGATACGACCTTAAACACGTCGGAAACTTCAGATTCAGAAGTGGCAAAAACCGAACTACCCGGTAAAATCACAGAGTCAAATAAGAACACACTACCTGACATACCTGTTCCCTGGTCCCTCAGGCGGCACAGACCCAAGGTTTGAGGCCCCTGGACGCCTCACGTTCCGCTGGATTACAGCCACTTCGCCCCCTTTCCTTCGGCAACCACTCCCCCGCCCGGCAGGCTTTGCCTCCCCGTCTCGGAAACGAGACGAGCAGCGCACGGGATTCACCCGTCGGAGGACGGTTGGCCCGGGCTCCTGCGCACCCGGCTGTGGGCGAAGGGAGTGTGGCCACGGGAAGGGGCATCACGGAGGCGAGAGTAATGGGGGTTGCCCCCAAAGAACGAAATTCCACCACAATTCAATCTGCGGATCCTCAAGGAAATCGGAGCGTGAGGAGCTCGAGTAAGGAGGAAAATTCGAGCACAAAGCCCGCCCAGAACGACGCCGTCTCGTGGCCTGATCCAGTGGGCCCCACCAAGGGCTTCACGACAGACGAAACTTCCAGCAGCAATGCAACGACAAGTACGGTAGAGGCTCAGTATCATGCCTCTCAAGAATCATCAAACAAAATAGACTTTCACTCGGCTCCCCCAGAATCAGCTGGAGATGAACCTTCTGCACAGGGAATTGATGATGCAGCAGGGAATGCGCCTCGTGGAACCCCAATTGGTTTGCCCGTCCATCCAAGAAATCCATGCACACTTTTGCATACGACTTGCTTCTAGATCTGCCTAGCGCCCATTTGGAGAAAGCTACCACGTCGGAATTAGCAGTTAAAGACTTGCAGGAAGCTCCCAAACAAATGCAAAAAAGAAAGAAAATGACCTTGACAAATGTAAAAACAAAACTACATAGAGCCAGGAAAACAGGAAAGCCAACTTTACCGGCTCCCCTTCTTTCCAGTGCCCTGAAAGACTTTATAAACAAACAATTCAAAAGAAAATTAGATCAAACAAAAGAATTATCAGACGCAGAAATTGTAGAGGCCATCCAGGATTTACCGCTGGTGAGCAAATCACGGAAATTAACCTCTGGGCTGTCAAACCAGGCCCAGATTCAAACGGCCAGCAAAAACCAACTAATGGGAGCGAAAGAAGTTTTGGAAGCCACGAGAAATGAAGAGCCACCTGAAAGGGGCGAATCAAACCCAAAATACATGACCGCTCCGAACATAGAAAGTGACAAAAATCGAAAAAGCAGCAACAGAGTGGGTGTTAACCGATCTGTCATGGAAAACTCTCACATGATGGAGATCAATCAACACGAGTCATCCAAATCATCGAGCCCTAAAAGCCCTGAACAGGGCATGCAAACCTCGTCCACACCTAAAAAGGTCCCACAACGAAAATCCAGCCCACACGTGATGTCACCAGATATACGCTCTCTGCCAGACCATCGGACCCCAGACGTGGAGACTTTCAGCCCAGACGGTCACATCCAAGCTTCAAACCAGGCATCTCAACAAACACCCCATCTCAAATCACCCCCAAAAAATCGAAGGCTCAGCGAAATTGCAGCTACAGGCAATAAAGATTCTCCTTAAAAAAAAACAGATCTCCCAATTATCATGTCAGCTATCACTATTGCCTTAGCACCCTTCGGTAAGCTATACGAAGCAATTAATGATTCATTGAAAGACAGTTCGGTTCTAACTGCAATGATGCATAGCAAAACTGATTTTCGTCGAAGGGTTTATTACAGCGCTGGACCAAAAGAATAAAGATCGGATTGATATATGGGACGCAAAGCTGAGTAGGTTAGAAGACGTTCTGTCCCGTCTCAATCCAGCCCCCCCAGCCACAGTGGAAAAAGAATCTCAGACCGAAGGGGCACTTTTGTCCCGAGATCTGGCACCGGTCTTCAAAAAGCAAATAGAAAAGCCTCCCCAAAGTATGGCAACAGTGTCTAATCATCAGAAAACGATAGGAATATTAGAAAGGGCAACACCGGCAACCAAAAGTAAACCATTATTGAAAATCGCAACGAGTAATGAACTGAGAGGAAACAGAGAACAAACAGTGTCGGCTCTGGATCCCCTGATGGCAAAGAGAAATAAACAAAAGGAACTAGCAAAAGCAACCACGATCTTACCTCAGCCAACTCAAAGTGCTAACAACTCAGTAATTTGCACATCTTCCTCTCCGAGATCGGTTGAAGATTTTATAGCTCAGAGCTCAATGATGGACCTAAGTCAACACCTAGATGGAGCCGAAGAGTATTCAACGAATCCTGGGGCCATGAAAGGCAATCGTGTCCAAACCATCAATCCTACCGCAGTATCTAACAGTGTGACGCAAGAGAAAAAACCAGAATTAAAAGACCCCATTCCTGTACCGGATCCGACGGCTCGTGACCATCTAAAACAACCTTCAGAATCAGTCCCTAATTCTTTCCATAAAAAGTGTCCACCAAGAAGCGTAAGGGACGATCACGCTAGACATAGTGGTCCGTCTTTCTTCGAGACACGTCTCTTCAAGATCGAACAAAAACCCTCAATCGACCAATATATGGTCTTAAACCGCAATACGGTGCTGAAAACACTTAAAAAGACCAAATCCCTGCAAAACTTAAAATCGGATGATTTTGTACTAATCGAACCATATCATAGAAAGAAACTAGCAAAGGCGTATCTGCACATTAAACAGCGTGCCTTGAAAGAACTCTCCCATGACGCCTTCTTGGAATTAGCACACTTGGGGTTTAACTTATCCGAGATCCCTACTGCGATACCCAAAGACTCTCCAGGACATTTCCACAGAACTTCCCCAAAAAGGAACTACAGGTTCAAATCTAGAACTGAAGACTTATACAGATCTGGAAGACGAGGCCAAAGTCCAACAACAGTATCCCATTGGCCACACAAGTCAAGGAGTGACGAAAGATTTGAACACAGACGAGAGGAGACAAAATCACAAGTCTGATCGAGACACAAAACCAGCTACATCATTACGTTTCCGCGATCATGAACGCAGACCTTCAATGACTGAGGACCTGTCCGCAAGAAGAGCAACAAAACAAACCCAGCATGAAACAGAAAAAGCATTAAAGAAGGACAAATGGAGCTGGTTTCGCAGTATTCTATCGTCGGGGCAGAAAAAATAGCAATCACCTGGGGATGCAAAGTCGATGATCTCCGCATTCCATTCGTCTGCGACAACTTCAGTGAGCAATATTCTAAGTATAGCATCTTGGAATACCAGGGGACACGCACATCTCACCAAATCTGAGAGCCATGATCTCAGCTGTTATGACATCATATGCTTGCAAGAGACTTGGCTGCATGAAAAAACGGCACTCTATGGCTCTTGTATCGAAATATCCCCGGCCCATAAGGGACCACTTGGCCGCCCTTCATCAGGTCTACTCACAGCGATCCGGACTGGTTCCGGGGTAGCAATCATAAAGGTCATAAAGCAGACTTACGAAATCCTGGCAGTTTTAACTACATGGAATCCAAGAACTCTCAAGACTAAGTCTGGAACACAAGATGTTGTAGCAATAATAAATGTCTATTGGAATCACCAAAAGACTTCAACTGAGAACATATGCGAAGAAGTAACCAACACAACTGATGAAATGGCTATTAACTACAAATCATTTAATATCATGATCTGTGGTGACTTAAACTCCAACTTCGCAACGTCCAGCCCGAATCAAAGAAAACTATCTACAAATTCGACCTCGTTAAATAGGGGTTTGGCAAGGAACATTATCATGAAATCTCGTAACCTTCATAATTCGTCCTCAGTGACGGATTCAGATACCTTGCTGCCAACTTGGGAACGTGAATTAACAAGGGGGGGTCCTGGGAGTCCCTCTGCCAGACATTAGTCCTGGTTACGAGAGACTCACCCAGAGTCTTTAGGTCACTATCTTTCACAGAGAAGAAATATCCTAAACATATCAGTCTTTGTCCTGCCCTGGGGCAGTCCAGCACCGAAATGCTAGGCAATTCTCCTCTGAACAAGAGTACCAACAGAAACCCCAGACACGTGTTTCGGTCTGGTTGGACCTCATCAGTAGGGTGGATCTGTGCCTCTCTAAGAATAGTGAGCAAGGGGTCCACGTCTGGATTCCCCTAGTAACTTAGGGTGAGACCCAAAGTTACTTAAATATGCAAATTAACAAGGTGGGGTCCTGGGAGTCCCTCTGCCAGACATTAGTCCTGGTTACGAGAGACTTACCCAGAGTCTTTAGCTCACTATCTTTCACAGAGAAGAAATATCCTAAACATATCAGTCTTTGTCCTGCCCTGGGGCAGTCCAGCACCGAAATGCTAGGCAATTCTCCTCTGAACAAGAGTACCAACAGAAACCCCAGACACGTGTTTCGGTCTGGTTGGACCTCATCAGTAGGGTGGATCTGTGCCTCTCTAAGAATAGTGAGCAAGGGGTCCACGTCTGGATTCCCCTAGTAACTTAGGGTGAGACCCAAAGTTACTTAAATATGCAAATTAACAAGGGGGGGTCCTGGGAGTGAATGATAGTGAGCTAAAGACTCTGGGTAAGTCTCTCGTAACCAGGACTAATGTCTGGCAGAGGGACTCCCAGGACCCCCCTTGTTAATTTAACTTGGGAACGTGATGCATCATCGGCCACTCTTGACTACATCTTTGTCTCCGATTCCCTACATCGCAATATAGTCTCCTTCAATGTCGTCAAAACAAAACACAGCGACCATAACTTACTAAATCTCAAATGTAAACACAAGGGGACTGTATCGCAATTCTATGTTCCAGAAATTGAGACAAACTCACAACAAACTCGTTTACGGATGATTGCATCAGATGTCTGCAAACTTAAAGACCAGTTTACAACCTTAATCTCTGATCCAACACTGCAAGATGGTGTGGCTAGATCGAGCTATATTCCTCTCCTCCTGGCCTTCAAGAAGCCTAGAAATAACCTGAATATGCAGTCTACCCAGCACATCCACAAATACAATGCAACTTTGGTCGTAAAACGCAGAGCACTAAGAAAACTAAGAAGAGAAGCAAGAAGCTGGAATTTACCATCACTTTGGGAAACTCTCAAAGTAGAAACTAGATGCTATAATCAATGGCTAAAAAATTCAAGAAGCCTTTTATATCAGGCGGACGCTGAGCAGATGCTGAAGGCACTAGCCAACAAAAAATCCCGTGACCTTTGGGCTGTGATAAAGAAACCTAATAAGATCTCAAACTCGCACATGATAAACCCAGTTCCAGAAGAAAACTGGAGTATGCACTTCTCGAATCTGTTTCAACAACCAGAAGAAAACAAGGAGGTGTTTATTAGAGCTCCGGACTCACCATGGGTGGATTTGACAGATGTAAGTGACATCAAATTCACAATAATGAAACTGAACTCATCAAGAGCAGCCGGACGGGATGGCTTAGCAAATTGCGATTTAAAACAACATCCAGATGAGTGGTCTAATCTCATAAGTGCAATCTTCAAAATCTGCAGAGAAAAAAGAACAGTACCGGAATCATGGTCAAATGCTTTCATCGTCCCAATTTTCAAAAAAGGTTCCAGAGACGACCCTGTGAACTATCGGCCGATAGCACTTCTGGATGTTATTGGGAAGATCTTCGCCTCCATCCTTCTGTCTCATTTTTGGAAATGGACGGTCTCAGAAAACTGCTTTGATCCTCTACTAACAGATTTTCAGAAAAACGCAAGCACCAGCGCAAACATTATGTGTCTGACCATACTCAAAGAAAGAGTCCTGACAGGTGGCCCTCGAATCTTTCTTGCTTTTGTTGACTTATCTCAAGCTTTCGACCGAGTGGACAGGCAGAAACTGTGGGCGAAACTGAAGACATGGGACTGTCCAAATTCAATCTTGGAGCCCATAATCAGTCTACATAGTGACACTTGCATAAGAGTCTGCCTAAACAACGCGGGCCTCACATCAAAACCCATCCAAACATGTTGCGGGGTAAAGCAAGGCTGCCCCCGGGCCCCGGCGCTGTTTATATCATTTTTGGGAGACTTCAAGGATAGCCAAAGCAAGATCAGAACATTCCCACCTAAAATAGGTTCAACAACAATCCCGAGACTGTTGTACGCAGACGACTTAATTCTACTCGACCTTACCCAGGTGGGCCTCCAACGTCAACTGGATAATTTGTCATCGTACATACAGGAAAACAACCTGGAGATTAACAAATCCAAAACAAAGATAATGATTTTACAAAAAACGGCCATAAAAAAAAAGGAGCGGTTTCAGTGGCGTCTCAACGAGACACAAATTGAAGTGGTGGACTCCTTCAAATATTTGGGAGTACAGTTGGACAGCTCGAAGAAATCTGGCAGCATGCAGGCTATCTTATGGTCGAAAACCAAAAATCTGACAGCACAGCTGATATTGGTTGACCGAAAATACGGAAAGTTCTCACTCCAACCAGCCATAAACTACTACAAAGCTAAAATTGTGCCGTCACTGACTTATGGCATGGACGCCTTACTTTCAATCCATCCCTTACTCTGGCAAAAACTGGAAGGTCATATATGGAGAGCCGTCCTGGGTCTACCTAACTCGACCCCGATCGCTCCGATCATGCGAGAACTTGGCCTTCTGTCTCTAAAGGCAGTAGTGGACCATAGCTCTCTTCAGCTATACAGGAAAATTATTCACCCTGAGAGTCTCGAAATCTATCAAATAATGGCAACAGAACTGGACCAAAAACAAAAATTACAGCTAATAGTGTGTACTGAAGAAGAACTGAAGGAAAACCCAACTAGGATAAAAACAAAACTAGAATGCTGGGACTGGATCAACACGACTGATTTAGCATCATCGTACAAACTTCTAGCACACCTTCCAATGAACACTAACAAATTGAAAGAACCTATGGTGTACTGCAAAAAATACCCTGACAAACTACTGATGAGAACTCTTCTAAAAGCTCGCCTAAATGTTTTACCGACCATAGAAATCTTAGCTATCAGAGGAGGCTTGGAGAAGAAAACGTGTAGACTCTGTGCAAATCCCGAGGAGATTGAATCGATAAAACATCTACTGATGCGTTGTCCGGCTCTTCATCAAGCCAGGATCGCCTATTTCTCCACTTTGACGGCCACCTCCTTCGCGGGGAACGAAGATATCTGGTGGAAGCACCTGATAACAGGAGAAAAGACTCAATGGCACACGGCTGCTGCAAAACTTCTGAACCTGGCCTTGGAAAGAATAAAAGCGACACCGGAAGCTGGGGTCTGATCGCACCATCAATGAATCTAATTGTAAGGCTCGCATCACTTATCAAACAAAATATGAAAGGACTTCATTCAGATTGGAATGCGCTCTTGTAAAAATCTTTTTATGATTAAATACAAGTAAATAAAAAAAAAAATAGTGTGTCTCCCTGTGTGGGAGAGGGTATGCCAAGACATGGGTCCTTTGCTCGCTGCACCATAGGGAACCAAACTGCACCTCACTGATTAGGCCCAACAGGGCAGAACCATGCTTAAGTTGCTTAAGTTTCTGTGCGGAGGGGATCAGGCCTAGCAGTTTCGGCTGGTGGCAGCGGTTCTCATTGATGGCAGTACCTGCCGGCTGGACCCCTTTTGCGATCGTACAGATGGGCTAAAACACAGTGGTGTGGAAGGTTGCAGTGGTAGTTCAGATTTATTCAAAACCTTCCACCCACCACTTTTTTGGTTATAGTTTGACCTGACATTGTACCTTTCCCAGTGTAAGATTCATTTAAAGAAAAACGCTTTTCTTTACGACTGGGAGACTAATACTGACTGGATACATAGCATAAAAACAATGTGATTGGATAAGTTAAACAGAAATTCAATCACCCTGCCATGCACCATATTTAACTACCTGGAGTGATGCCACATTTAGGCATCCCACGTGTCGAATGGAAATGCAGGTTATTAACCTGTTTTAGGTGGCAACACGTCTAATGCAGTGCACACATTTACATGGTCTTTAAATAAGCAGCTATCCTTCCCACATGATTAATATTTTGTCACTGAATACAGAAGAGCATTGGGAGTATATCATCTCGGGGAAATCTATTACGTTATCAAGCACAGTTCGTAAATTGTGGGACAAAATCATGAGTATGACCGCTATTTATGAATGCATAAATCTTAGGTGTCACATTTATTCATGTCTAAATACAACATTGTAATATTTTAGGTGTTAATTGTATAACTTGAGTTCTTATTTTGATTATGTATTAATTATATTATCACATTTGTGTTTATTCGTTTATTTTAACCAAATCGCACTAATAAAATGAAAAATGCAAAAATTCTGCCTCATTCTGTACCGTCTTGATAGTCCCAAAATATCTGTATGCAGGACAGAGAACCATAGAAGTGCAACAACTTAAAGCTAGCAGTAGCAAACAAGATTGAAAAAACAATCACAATGTTTATTATTATAATTCCTACATGTCTTTTAAAAGTCCATACCCCTGATGGGCCTACACAGTGTGATGTGTTCATGGTCATTCCCAGACTACACCAACAGAGTGCATGAACAAAGGTGCTAGTACAATTCTGTGGAGAAAAAGCTCGGAGATGGGAAGGCATATATGATCTCTTATCTTACTTGTGTCAGCCTGCGATCATTTAAAGCTGAAAATGGGAAACACAAAATGGAGTCAAATGCACAAGATGGGAGTCGGATGGTGAGCAACAATGCTATAGCTTAGACTAACAAAAAATGCATGCCGTTTCACAAACCCTACTTTTAGCCTAAGCTAACACATTTAGGTCAAACATCATCATAATCATCTATATCAATAGCCATAAATTGTTTGATCTCTGTTAGGCAGAATCCTGTGCAGTGCCCTTAGGGACCACTACACACAATTAAGACTACAGGTGGCAATACAAGTTTTACCTTTGGTACAAGCCTGTACTACTATGTCAGAGTGGTAGCAGTGGTGGAGCAGCCAGGCTTATCTCAAGAGTACATGAGCAGTAGCAGAGATTACACAAAGGGACCACAATTACTGTGACTCAAGCAAACACTTACTCAAGGTTTCAGGTAAAAAATATAAGTACATTTATTTTTTAAACCATTCGTTATAAACACAACACTTCTATTAAACTCAAATAAAAACCACACGTTAAATATACTACAACTAACCAATTCACTTTGTACAGTAAGTCTCAAGGTAAGTACCCTGTGTTTGAATGAATCGGTGTTACGAACAAAACACGTTACCGCGAATACGATTGCGATCAATTTTTGACAGTCTACTAAATAAACGTGTATCCGTGACATGGGGCAAAAACACACTTAGTACCTGAGATACCCAGAGGGAGTTGGAGGCAAAAATCAGAGGCAATATTTTGGTTAGGCAGGCAGAATCAAGAAACACTCAGAGACAGGAGTTCAAAAGTCAAAGGGCCGGTGCTAGGGTCGAAAGACACTGGGGCCTGTTGCCGAAGATCACACAGTCGGACAGTTCACGATTCAACATAGCCAAAAGTACTTCGATATTGTCAATGTTCAGAAGCAAAAGTTATAAGAAGGAGGGAAGACAAGGGCAAGCCTTGGAAAAGTAGAAAAGGGATTCACCCAGTTTCCTAAAGTAGAAAACAGTACCTTGTTCCAATGGTGCAGCTGGTGCCTTGGCAGTTGTTCCTGTTGGTTTCCCGCAGACCCACGATTCCTGGAGCTTCGTTGTGAAGGAGGACTTCTGAAGGGGGTCTGCACCACACAGGGATGAAGCCGGCAGCAGCGACGAGGAATAAAAGGTGCGTTCCATAAAAACAGGAGAGGCTCTTCAGGTGGCTATCCGGACCGCTACAGCAGCGTGCAGCGATTTCGACCAAGGAAGAGGATCCTCTAGCTGTGGAAGATGAGCTGGTTATCCCCACCAAGCTCAAGAGAAGACGACTCCGGACTGGATCTTCTCTGAGTCGTTTTTTTTTTTATTTGTTTATTGGTTTAATAACATGAGGTAAACACAAAAAAAACAATATCATTAGCGATTGGTCAAGCATAGCAAGGAAATACCCAAAACCCCCTCCACCCTCCTCCCCCCTCTCCCTCCCCCCCAGCCAAGACCACGGTTAGTTCACTGTACCTCTCTAGTCCGTGCCCGCATCCGGGCAACTCTCTCCACTCCGCTCCGTATCATCCGCCTCAGGGTGGAGCAAGGGCACCATCAGGGCCACCCAACGGTGTAGTTCCTCACTGGAATCTAGTCTTTGCACATGGATAGCCGTTTCCCATGCAGCGGTTTCAGCTGTAATCCACTTCGTAAGGTCTCCCCACCATAGGGGCATATGTGGAACTCTGGGGCTTTTCCACTCCATGGCAATACGTCTTTTGGCTGTTATGTATATAAGATCTGTGAGCTTGGTTAGGGGTTTGTTCTTCCTGTTTCGCCTATATCTGCCCAGGATACAGGTCGTAGGCTCGTCCACCTCAACTTCGATGTCTGCGCCGGCCACTCTGTCCTTCACTTGTGACCAGAACTCCCTGATCACTGGGCAGCCCCAGAACATGGGAGTAATTCCTGCCCTGGGTTCACTGCATTTGGGGCATAATTGGGTTCCAGCACCTGTGAATCTTGATATGGCTTCAGGTGTGAGGTATGCTTTATTGGTGATGTACAGCTGGCAAGCGGGTGTTCCTGGAAACTCTCTTATGGTAGTGGGTTATGTCACACCAATCTTTGTCTTCAAAAACAAGGCCCAGATCAGTTTCCCACTTACTCCTGCATTTAAAGTCTCCCCTGGTCGTACCCCACAACAGGGCCTTGTAGATTCGTGAGGTTTCATGGCCCCCCTCAGCGGAGTTCAGTATCGTTTCAATGCATTCATTTTCCTCAGTCAGGTCGGCAGCGACCGGCCATCTCTTGTACAAGGCCTGTACGACCACCCTGTGCAATAGGAACTGTCCTGCCGGAAGGCCCGTGGCCTCACAGAGTTCTGAGAACGTTAGGATTTCCTGTTCTTGAATCAAGTCCGCAAGCATGGCCACCCCGAGGGGCTCCTATTGTGTGCGTGTTTCAAGTTGCCCCCAAGAGTGATTAACCATAAGTGCAGCAATGGGGATCTGTGGGGAGAACGGGTCGTCCGACCCAACCAGCTTGCAGGCCCTTTTCCAAAGCCGATTCCCGAGCCTGCCGAGGTAAGGGCAGTGTCTCGTAGCACCCTCCCCGGCCCACAGTATGTCTCTTAGTAACAACCGGGGGAGGGGCGGTTGGAGGAGGCGAGTGTCCGTCGTGCTCTCATCGGCCATTCATTGCGTGACATGTCTCAGCTGGCTGGCAAGGAAGTACAGCTCAAAGTTGGGGATCTTAAGTCCGCCCCTTTCGGATGGTCTTTGGAGAGTCTCCAACACCATCCTATGCCTACCTCCCTGCTAGAGGAAGCCCCTACAGAGTTTGTTGATATCTTTGAAGAATAAGGGGGGCTTGTTGTAGGGGACGTTAGTGAAGTTATGTAGTAGGCGGGGAAGGGCGACCATTTTAAGGAGACCAGCCCTCCCGGCCATCGAAAGCGGGAGCCGACCCCAGAATTCCATGGATTTCGTGAGAGAGTCTTTGGCCCTTACGGTATTAAGGATATGTTCTGCGCCGGGGTTGCGGTGTATGGTTATCCCCAAGTATTTGAAAGATGTTGCCTGCCATTCGAGATCTAGAGGGGGGAGGGATCTGTATTCATCAGTGTAAAGTGCTGCAAGGGGGTAAAGGCAAGATTTGCTCCTATTAATCTGGATCCCGGTGAGCTTGTGGAAGCAGTCCAGGGTTTCCAAGATGTAGGGTAGGAGGTGCTCAGGGTCTTGAAGGTACAAAAGGGTGTCGTCAGCGTACATAGAGATGAGGTGGGTCACCCAGTCTATCTTAATGCCTCCATCCCCATATTCCTGTCTTAGGTAGGCTGCCACTGGTTCCGCGGCAAGAATGTATAACATGGGGGACAGAGGGCACCCCTGGCGGGTACCCCTGTGTAGAGACCATTTAGCGGAATAGGTTTTGTTGGTGCGTACTCTCGCGGTGGGGTTAGGATAAACTAGCTGGGTCCACTTTAGGAATACAGGGCCTATTCCCATTTTGGCCATGGTGGCATATAACCAATCCCACCTCACGGAATCAAAAGCCTTGGTGGCATCTAGTGACGCCACTGCAAGTTTCTGCGGCCTTCCTTCAGTGCTATAAATGACATGATGTAACCTGCGCAGGTTCTCAGTGATGGAGCGCCCCGGGACGTATCCAGTTTGGTCTTGCTGGATCAACAGAGGGATTACTCTGCGCAGTCTATTCGCAAGCAGGGCAGTAAGGATCTTGCAGTCTACGTTAAGCATAGAGAGGGGCCTGTATGAACCACAATCTGCCCCGTCCCTCCCTGGTTTAAGTAAGGGTATAATCACGGCCTCATTCATGGAGTCCGGGAGGGTACCACGCTCGAACGCCTCATTAAAGACCTGGGCCAATATTGGGGCAAGTGTTTCCTCATAGGTCTTGTAAAATTCCTCCCGGGAGACCCTCCGAACACGGGGTTTTCACAGCTGGTAGCGATCTAATTACCACCTTGACCTCTTCGGGGGTGACGGGCTCGTCAAGGGTCTCAGCCAATTGCGAGTCTAATTTAGGTAGGTCAATGACGTCAAGGGCGTCTTCGATCCTGGTGTCAGAGGGGGGCGGGGCTTAGGAGTACAGGCTACGGTAGAAGTCGGTAAAAACCGAATTGATTTCTTGTTGGGTATGCACGGCGGTGCCGTCGGGTGTGAGTAGGTGGCAGATGGGTGGCCTGGGGGTCTCCCTTTTATAGAGCCAAGCTAAGAGTTTCCCCGGCTTGTCTCCCAGAGAATGGATTCTCTCTGTGTGCTTGGCGTAACTCAGTTTACCGAGGGATTCCCAATGAGTTAGACAGGTTTGTCTAAGTTCGGCCATTTTTTGTAATTGGTCAGGGGATGGGTCAGCCCTGCCTTCGAGCATACTCAGGTCCCTCTTTGCGCGCTCAAGCAAGGATGTAATGGATCTCTGAGCTCCCCCAACCGCTGCGATCATCTCGCCCCTCATGACCACCTTGTATGCTTCCCAAGTTGTGCTCAAGTATCTAACGCTATGCAAGTTATTTCACCAATATCCCTCAGTACTATCTTTTATGCGTTCCTGGAATGCAGTGTCAAGTAGGGCCTCAGCCCTCAGCCTCCATGTGGGTACAGGGGGTTTAGGCGGGAACACCTCCCAGGTTACCAATAGGGGAGAGTGATCAGACAGCACCCTAGGCAGATAGCACGCATCAACAAATATGGACTGTTGTGTTAGGCTGAGAAAAATGTAGTCCAGCCGGTGTGTACGGCGTGAGGTGGGGAGTAGAAGGAATACTCACGTTGCTCCGGGTGCTGGACCCCCCCATAGGTCACTGAGTTGCAACTGTTGGATTAGTTTGGAAAGTATTTTGGCTGGAGGGGAGGGGCGATCGTGTTTATTATCTGAACTGTCCAGTAGAGGGTCAAGGGTACAGTTGTGGTCACCCCCCCATATCATAATTCTGTCCACATACGGGCTGAGTCGCGTATAAAGGGAATGGAAGAAGGCAGTCGCGTCATGGTTGGGTGTGTAAGTGCTGACCAGGCATACCTCTTTGCCCTCGATGGAGCCGCACACCACGACCATCCTACCTTCGTTGTCTGTTTTAGTGCTAGTGAGTTTAAAAGGAACAGTGGGGGCAATCCAAATCAGAACCCCTCTGGCGTAGGAGGAGTAAGCCAAACCTATTAGGGTACCACGCCAAGTTTTGGCCAGGGCTTCCAGTTTCTTGGCAGTTAAGTGAGTCTCTTGCAGCATGACGATTCTGACCTTGCATCTTTTCAGGTAGGTTTGGACACGCCGTTGTTTAACGAAGCTGTTCAGGCCTCTGACGTTCCAAGTAACAACCCTTATTGTGTCAGCCATAGGCGTAGTGTGGTTTATTGTATGTAACAGGTGGAGCTCGAGGTCTTGATGGTGCTGCGTTGCGTGTGAATTGTTCCCGTGGTCTCGATATATCCCAGTCTATGTCCCCAACTTGTGCAAAAACTCCCCTATTCCCAGCCCCCACTCCTTAACTGTGAAATCCCCAAACATAGAACTGGCCCAGCGAGGTTACCCTCGTTATGACTGTCCCTTTTCTGCTCCGTCGGACCGTGCATTGGTCTCCAGGTGCCCTACGGGCGGGTATATATACCCAAAAGGAAGAAACATTCAGGGGGTGGAGTGAACTTGGACTCCGGGTCTCCGCAAGGAGGATCCATTCTGCTGTGTAGAGGTTCAAACAAAAGTATAGTTCCCAGCAGGATGACAGGAGGATTGTTATCTCAGTCTCCGCTTCCTTTGCTAAATATCAGGGATCTGTATATTGTCCATCAAGTCCCTGGCCTGAGCCGGAGTGTCGAACAGGTGCGCCTTATTGTTATGCAGCACTTTAAGCCTAGAAGGATACAGGAGCATATAACACAGCCCGGCGGCTTTCAATCTAGCCTTCGTGTGTATGAACAGCGCTCTGTTCATTTGGACCTGAAAAGTGTAATCGGGGTATATGGCGATTTTAGTAGAGTTCCGTTGGATTTGGCCACCTGCTCGGGAAAAGGCCAGAATAACTTCTCGATCCCTGTAGTTGAGAACTTTTGCTATCACTGGCCTGCGTGGGGCCCCAGGCGGTGGTTTCTTAGCCAGGGATCTGTGGGCCCTCTCGATGGTGAAGCCCTGGGAGAGTTTTCCAGCTCCCACCTCGTGTAGCAAGAGGTTCTCTATGTAGTTAGTGGGGTCGGAGCCTTCGGAACCCTCTGGCAGCCCGAGGAGACGTATATTGTTCCGGCGAGCCCTCCCTTCCGCCTCCTCGGCTCTGTCCTCCAAGTTTTTGACCCTTTGCTGAAGCTCATCGACGTCTCGAAGGAGGTGAGTTTTGGATTCTGTGTTTTCCCGGACTGGTGTTTCAAGTGCCTCGGTTCTGCCGGCCAGGGAACGGACGTCTTGACGCAGGAGGCCCAGGTCTGTGGCAACGGCGTTGATTTTGTTTTCCATCGTTGCCTGGAAAAGCTTGATGGCTTCGAGTATCTGTGTGTTACTAGGCTCTGTAGCCGCAACTGCCGTGGGGTTAGGTTGAGCATCCAAGGCCGCCTTGTTTGTGTCCTCGGAATTTGGGGATTTGCAGGCTGTGAAGGTGTCCATCGTGGTCTGGCGCTGCTTGGGCCTGCCGTTTCTGCCGGACATATTGTCAACACAGGGCCTCACCACACCGAGAGTGCCGGGAGTGCAATCAGGAGGCCAGCAGCAGCTGCGGAGGGGAGACTCTTGTTACCGCTGCAGGACCGACAGGGCAATGATATGAAGCTGCGGGGCGGCAGGCCAATTTCGGGAAGCAAAGGGTATCTCAGATCCAGTGGGCGCGCTGTGCGCCTGACGGCCCCCCAGTTGTCGGCTGTGGAGTGGTGGGGGAGCACGGGGACTCCCCTAAGAGTGGGCCTCACGGTCCGCGGGAGCGTCAGTCTGCAGGCAGGTGCCAGGTGTTTTCGCCCACACCTCCCCCCCCAATGAAGGTTCATGCAGGCAGGGGGAAATAGACAGCCGGGGTCTCAGTGCCTCGGGGAGGCAAGCCCAAGTTCTTGCGTTGCCACCAGCGGCGAAGTCAGGTGCAGGGGGGTAGAGTAATGCGCGGCCACGGCCCCGCGCACCCAGCCGCCAATATGGATGTCCGGGCTGGTCTTCCGCCGCGCCCGCCTACCTCCGCGGCACCGGCCAGCCACCGCTCACACCGGGGGACCTCGTGACTATCCAGGGCACACCTCAGCCCAGTCGCATGCCGCAGGGGCGTCAGGGTCGGTCCTCTCAATCGATGAGGGCAGCTATTCAGCCCCCTCCTCCAGGCCTGGCACAGGTCAGCAGCCCAGGATCCTCTTCCCCCACCGGCAGGCAGCGTCGTCAGTGGTGATAGTACGCTCCGGTCTTTTGAGGGATCAGGGCGTGGGAGCCGCCATTTTGGATCTGCTCAACCAGCACACTGTTCGCACGCCGGGTAGAGGTGATAGCCGTCTCTTCTCCGCCTGGGAGACGGTACGAAAGTTGCTGAAGAGGTTCTGCGGCGAATGGTGCAACTTGTAGGATTCCGGAGCACTTTAAAGCCACTTAAAACAGCTTATCATGGCACATCAGCACGGAGCTCTCAGGAGACACGTCCGCTCTACATGGCGGTTAGCCACGCCCCCTGATTGACTAAGTAAAGTTAATGGTAACTTTACCCTTTTCTGAGGGATGGTAGCCACCTCAGAAATGGAGTCGAGGGAAGTCTCAAAGACAAGCCTGTGCCACGGCACTGAAGGTGTTGTGTCACACACAAAAAGAAGGGGGCTACTGAAGTGGTGTACTTCAGAGTCCACAATCACAAAAACAGGTAGAACACATAGCAAAACACAGGTAAGAGTGGGGGAAAAGCTCTCACCCTTACCAAGTGGAAAAAAATAAACTCCAGAAGTCCAGCAAAGCTGCTGGGGGACTCACTAGGTGAGGGAAATTAGCTATAGATGAGAATTCTCCCTAACAATCTCCATTTCCTGCATAATCAGTGCATTAGTCACATTAACAGGAGGACAATGTTCAGGTTGTAATTTTTCCAGAGCCCTGGAACAGCAGTTACAAAGCATGGAACCTAAAACGGGTAGACCGTGTATGCAGCAGCAACAAAATAAAACAGCCCCAACAAATATTGTAAACAGATTCCAAGCCCAGGTCCCAATGTCCCAACTACCCTCGTCGACGTGGATTTTGGGACTCAATGTGTGTAACCTTTTGATAGCCTGAAACACAGTAGGGGAGAAGTCAGCTATGTTTACACAGCAAGCGGATCCGACCATTTTGCAAACTCCTCCTCTTTCAGCAAGCATGGTGTTTAGTACCATGCTATTTTGAAGCGCAACCAAACTAATAGCTCTCTGTTCTAACGTCATATTGAAAAATATATCAGTGGATTTTATTCATTGTTTTCTCCAATACTCTGGCAAATATCTCAGGAGTTTACCGCTGGCCCCAGAAGGGAACTATTGCTTTGGCCACATCCCCTAAGATTTCGCCAGGTGTGTCATCATCGATACCCCTCCTCAGGCGATGTTTTAATATTCCTGCAGTTGATGTCAAGTAAACCTCTGGCAACAGTATTCCTAAGTAACACGTTTCCCTCCAATCTTTGGGTAACCATGGATAGGCTTGTTTCCCACAGACAAAGTAAATGGATCCTCCAATGTCTCATTCACCAAAACTGCAGTGTGCATACAGTTGTCATATGTACCCATATACCGAGAACATTCTTTTCTTAAACAAAATGGTACTGTGTCAGGATTATTGTTTATGGTGCATGCTAGAAGAGTTGCTTCCCTTTTTCCTACTGGTGACATTCAAAATGGTATGGTCTAGAATTTTTATCTGTATGCTTAGTAGAGGCGGTGTTGGTAGTGCTTTTGTTAGCAAAGAAAGAGCATCCCAAAGGCAGTAACAGCTGTTGATCAAACGCATTGATATTTGTCCCATCAAAGTTACCAGTGGTGCTATCATTCGATCTACCAAAAAACAGAGCCCTAAAGGAAGCATAGCAAGCAGTTGATAATGGGAGAAGATATAAGTACCAACCTAAACCTTTCTCACTGTGTTGTGGGAGTTGAGAACATACCAAACAATTTGTCCTGTTTAGGATCGCATGAGTATCATTCATTATTCTTAAGAGGGTGTTATTGAGATACCCCTCTCTGTGTTCAAGATCAAGGTGATGAAGGGTATGGAAGTACACATGAAAGGGAGATAAGGTAGTCAAGCTGACTGTGGCAACAGTGAGCTAAGGGGGTGGGAGCTCTCCAGGAACCATAATACAGGTATTAACAGGAGTACAATACACACCACAATTGTTATAATTACACATTTGTCCCTAGTTGACCATGATCCATTAGACCTGGTCTCTCCAGTATCAATACTTTCTATGTCCTCGTTCCTGCGTGCCCCATAGGGCCTTATTATAAGTCTGGCTGTAGCCGTGCCAATAAAACCGGCAGGCTGCCTCTGGACTTGTGAATTTTTCCAGGGCCTGGCTCGACAGAAACAGCGGGGGATTACAACCCTGGTGTTCCTGGAAGTCAGGCGCCGGAAAATCGTTACTCACCATTCCCAGGACTCAATGAGAATGGGGATGACGGAAGCACTGGCACTGTTAAGAACGCTGCCAGTGATTTTGTGAAAGTCTGCGGGCGGCTGCCAACCCACCCGGCAGGTCAGACCTGGCGGGTGGGATGGCAGCCCCCCGCAGGCTCGGAGTGTGCTGGTCCGGTAACACTCTTAATGAGGCCCATAGACTTTCAGTGTCCGTTAAGAAGCCTCACTGAAACAGGCTCTATAAGTTAATCCATGGGTGGCACCTAACCACGTAGTGAATCTTGCTTGTAGTCTTCCTTTCCCTGCCTCTTCTACCTCCAGGCATCTTTGGAGAGAATATAGTTGGTGTCTTGTGGTTGTAGTATTTTTCCGCACTTTCCTACTTGCAAAAGGTTCTTCCCTAACTATTTCTGTGGTCCAAGGTTATATTTGGATACTCCGGGCACAGAGTGATCTGTGAATAGGGTGTTAGTATCCGGGGGAGGAGGTGAATAATCTGTCTGCTCGAACTCAGGATCAGTGTATTTGCCATCACTGAAAGGCACGTACTTGGGGCGTACTCATGTTCAGAATCTCCTACCCCATCCTTTACCCATTTGTCATAGGGCAAAGGCAAAGGCACTCGTTTTAGGTGTTCTGCATGGATCCAGTTCTTCCTATCGTCCAGTCGAACAGCCGTCTGAGTGGCCAGTAGCACCAGAGAGTGTCCTTTCGAGTGAGCTGAAAAACTGGATTTTCGCTCGAAGTCCATAATCAGGACGTTGTTCCCAGGTCGAATGCGTTGACCAGGGACCACATATTTATTGGGCAGTGCTGCACGAACCTGTTGGTGAATCAAACGCAAAATTTGAGTCAACTGGTCACAATAATCCACCAATAATGGGTTTTCAATGTCGGACAGTTTCTTAGGTCTGGGTGCATTCCATACATTAGCAGGTCTCCCCATCATTATCTCATAAGGAGAAAGGCCTGTTTTTGCTTGAGCTGTGGCTCTCACGGACAATCGAGTTAGGGGTAGGGCATCAGGGTATTTCATTTTACTGTGGGCACACACCTTTGTTAGCTTGTTAAGTATTCCATTGTGATGCTCCACCAGACCAGCACTATGAGGATGTCTGGACAAATGGAATTTCTTTTTATCTGTAACCCATCACAGACCTGTTGTATGATGGTTGCAATAAAATTAGGTCTGTTATAACCCAAACCAAATCTAGGAAAGTACTCTTTGATCATGGCTTTTACGGTTGACATAGCAGTATTATCCTTCAGGCAGAAGGCCTCAACCCATTTACTAAATGCACATATTACTACTAACACATTTGTAATGTTGGCATCGCTCCATTTCAATGAAATCAAAATGTATTCCTTTGAATGGCATGGAAGGTGGTCCAAAACTACCCTTAGTTGCTGGTGTTCCCTTCCCAATGTTATGCTGCAGACAGATCATACAGTTGTGAACTAGTCATTCCGCAATGTTGGGGATGTTGTCATTTCTCCATACAGGGTCCAAATGTTTACAAAGGCCTTTTGCACTAATGTGAGCCGGTCCATGCGCCATAGTAACTACAGCTGGTACATAAGCGTTGGGGAACATCCATCTTTGTTTGTCATGATCAACCCAGCATTCTTCATCATCCAATCCTGCTGGTCTAGAACCCCATTGTTCAATTTCCTCTGCTGTCGCCTCAGCCTGAATATCTTTCACACTGCTAATGCCCTCTTCCATCATCCCGCTTTCAGCGACCCTTCTGACAGGCCCTAATACATACATTCCTGATTGTGGATTGGTGGCAGTTTGCTTAGCTATTTTGTCAGCTAATGCATTCCCTTTACCAATATCGTCAGTAATTCTATGGTGTGATGCGCATTTCATTATGGCCAGTTTTTTAGAAAAGGCTAATGCGGACAATAGTTGTACTATCCAGGGACTGTGTTGAGTCTTAGTGCCAAGGGATGTTAAAAATCCCCTCGGCCCATAGTCTACCAAAGTTATGAGCTACTTCAAAAGCGTACTGACTCTCAGTATAAATATTTACTTTGAACCCTTGGGATATCTTACAAGCTCTAATCAAAGCGATTATTCCTGCACCTTGACATAATTATGAGGAATTACCCTGCTTTCAACAATAGTGTCTAAGGTGGTGATTGCACAGGCAGCGATAGAAGTGGAGCCTGGAAGTTTAAAACAAGAACCATCACAAAACACAACGGCAAGGGTGTGTCACTCAAATCAATCCTCCCTTTTGTGTCTTGTTCAGTGTCATAGGGCCTCATTACAAGTGTGGCAGCCACGGAATGAACGGTGCCAGTAAGGGACCGGCACCGTTCATTCCGGGCCGCCACATTACGAGTTCTGCATTCTGCAGCGGGTACTGCTCTGCATGCCTGGTAAGACCAGACGTGCAGAGCGGGACCCGCTAACAGAACGGGATGCTAACAACGGACCCGTCATTAACAGGCCCATTTTTAGCATCCTCCCCATTCCCATTGTGCCCTATGGGGGCTCAAATGGGAATGGGGATGTACCGGGTCCGGGTCCCGTGAAAGGGAATTACTGGGCCCTCCAAGGTCACAATGGCCCGGTAAGTCCCCTTTTGCAGGACCCAGACCCGAGTTTGGAGGTAGCCATGCCGCTAGAAACGGCATGGCTACCTCCAATCTCGTAATGAGGCCCATAGAGACAATCATGAATGGAGTCACTAGTACTGTCCTCGTTTAGAGGAAGTAAAAGCTCATCCGGATTCAAAGAACTGCATCTCTTAATTTTGATGTGGGGTGCAAATAGAATGAGCTTGTATCTCGTGAGCCGGGAGGATGTGAGATGCTGAGTTTGCGTTCTAGTCAGTAGTACATCTACAGAGTGAGGTACCACCATGGTTAAGGAGTGACTCAAAAGCATGCCTTCACTTTGTTTCAGCGAGGCGGCGGCAGCAGCCGCAGTGTCACACATTTCGGCAAAGCGCATGCAACAGGGTCTAACGTGGAGGACATATAGCTGCATGGCCTGTTCTTTCCTCAATGTTCCTGTGTCAAAACAGCCAAAGAACAACCATCCTTATCGTGCACAAATAACACAAATTTGTTAGCATAATTTGGTGTGCTCAATACTGGCCCAGAACATAAGGCAGTTTTGAGCAGATCAAAAGCATCCTGACAAACTGTATAAGGTAGGGGTAGAACTTTTTTTGTTAGTGCCAACAAAGGCTTAATTAAAATGGAACAATTTGGAATCCATTGCCTGCAATAGGAAGCCATCCCGATAAAAGCCCTAACCTCTTGCTGAGTATTTGGTACCGCCATGTCAGGGATAGTTTGTACCCTTTCAGGTGCAAGGCGCATACCCTCCTTCGACAGGAGGTAACCTAAATAGGCACGACCTGTTGACGATACTGGAATTTCTTTAAAGGCGTCTTATGTCCGTTATCATCTAGATGTTTCAGTAGCAAAATAGTACCCTCCTTACAAGCTCTATCTGAATCTGTGGCTATTAGCAGGTCATCTATGTATTGTATTAGCGTGCAAGAGGAAGGTAATTCAAACGCATCTAGTTGTTCTTTGAGGACCCTACTTTAAATACTAGGGCTTTCTGTGTAGCCCTGCGGTATTCTAGTGAAAGTGAAGGAACGTCCCCAAGGGTAAAGGCAAACAAATATGTGCCATCCGGATGTATGGGCATCCTAAAAAAATGCATTTTTCAAGTCAATCACTGAAAAATGCATAGCCTGCATGGGCATCATGGTTACAATGGTAGTGATGTCAGGATAAATGGGAAACTGGGGCGAAATAACCTTTTTTTTAAAATTGTATTTATTAAATTTTATTAAACATAAGCTGCAAAAGAACAATAATGATATTGCATTTCATAAACAAAAGATTTATAACTTCCCGCCCATCCTGCCCGCCCCTCCCCCCAAGACCACTGTCTTTACTTCAGTTCAGTTCATGCCAAACTGTGATCATGAGCTGCTCGCGTCGCTCGAAGCGTCCTCTTTCTGGGTGTGCAGTCAAAAAGTCGAAAACATTATGTCGAAAAAAAGTCACAAATTTTTCTTTAAATGTTTTCTTTTTTTAATTGTATGTTTATTTTGGGTTCTGGGAGTAAAAAAAAAAGGGTAAAACACAAAAAAAGGAGGGTTGGTGGGAACCGTCCCCTATTTTGAAAAAAAATCAATTTAAAAAAAATATTTGAATTTTTTTTCGACTTTTTTTTCCAACATTATGACTTTCGACATAATGTCATTCGATTTTATGACTATAAACCCACTTTCTGCCTGGGGCGTAAATAATAGCACCGTGATCGCCACCCATTGATGTAGGTCCTCGCTAGTATCCAGTTTCTGCTCACGCAGTGCATTTTTCCATGCCTCAGTTTCTGCTGTGACCCATTTGTGAAGGGCCTCCCACCACAGTGCGATGCTTGGACCCCTGGCACTCTTCCACCCCAAAGCAATACGTCTCTTCGCCAGAATGTACATCAGATCTTTAAGTTTGTTAAGGGGTTTATTCTTTTTGCCCCTTTTGTAACTACCCAGAATGTATGCCGCAGGTGTTTGCACCTCTAATTCTATGTCTGCGAAAGCCACTTTAGCGGCAATCTGCGCCCAAAATGATTGCATCACCTGGCATCCCCTTCGCGGTACCTCATTTTGACCTCAAGATCCGTCCGCCATGACGGCCGCTATGGGAATCTGCGGGGAAAATGGGACTTCCATTTTAGCTTCTTTACAGGCCCATTTCCAAATCAGTATTCCCAGTTTCGCCAGGTAGGGGCAGTTGCGGGTCACCTCCGCTGGGACCCAGAATAAGTCTCTGAGCAGCAGCTGGGAGACGGCCGGTTGCAGAAGTCGGGTGTCAAATGTGGTTTCATCAGCCATCCATTGTATGACATGTTTTAATTGGGCTGCTAAGTAGTACAGTTCGAAGTTGGGGATTTTCAGTCCTCCCCTGTCATAGGGTCTTTGCAGCACCTCTAGCGAGACTCTGTTTCTGCCTCCTTGCCAAAGAAATCTCCTGCAGAGTTTGTTTACCTCTGTGAAAAAGCGTGGGGGGATGTTGAATGGGACATTGGTAAAGTGATGTAGTAGTCGAGGGAGCGCTACCATTTTTAAGAGTCCAGCTCTTCCCGCCACCGAAAGCGGCAATTTCCCCCTAAAGGCCATTGATTGTTCTAGGTTTTCTTTGGCTCTAACAGTGTTTAAGGTGTGTTCCCTGTTGGGGTCCCGGTGAATGGTGATCCCCAAGTATTTGAAGGACGTGGTCATCCATTAAAAGGCCAATGGGGGGAGTGCGTCGGGGGTGTACCTGGTTAGGGCAGCTAGGGGGTAGAGGCATGATTTTTCATTGTTGATTTGGATCCCCGTGAATCTTCAAAACCCCTCCAGCGTCTCTAGGTTGTATGGTAGTATGTGTTCTGGGTTGTTTAAGTATAGGAGTGTATCATCAGTGTACATTGTCACCAGGTGTGTCACCCCATCAATCACTATACCTCCATTGCCATATTCCTGGCGCAGGTATGCCGCCACGGGTTCGACTGCTAAAATGTAGAGCATGATGGAGAGTGGACAGCCCTGCCGTGTACCTCTGTGGAGGTTCCATTTGTCGGAGAATGTGTTGTTTGTGCGCACTCTGGCCGTAGGGTCTGTGTATATTAGTTTGGTCCACTTTAGGAAGGCAGGGCCTATCCCCATTTTTGCCATGGTCGCATATAACCATTCCCATCTAACTGAGTCGAAAGCCTTAGTGGCATCTAAAGACACCACTGCACATTTCTCAGGTCTGCCATTGGTGCTATAAATAACATGGTGTAGTCTACGTAGGTTCTCGGTGATGTAGCCCATTTGGTCCTGGTGGATCAGAAGGGGGATTACTCTACGCAATCTCCTTGCCAGTAGTGCCATTAGGATTTTGTTATCAGAGTTCAACATGGACAGGGGCATGTATGAACCACACTCTTTTTTCGTCCTTGCCTGGTTTCAATAGGGGAATGATGATGGCTGCCTTCATGGTGTCTGGGAGGATGCCCACTTCGTATGCTTCATTAAACACTCTGGGCAGGAGAGGTGCCAGTATGTCCTCATATGCTTTATAAAACTCCCCCGGGAGCCCGTCTGTACCTGGGGCTTTCCCTGTGGCTATGGACCTAATGGTGACTATTACCTCTTCTGGGGTAATTGGTTCGTCCAGTGCCTTGGCCAAGTGTACGTCCAAGCTGGGTAGTTTGATAATGTCTAGGATGTCGTCAAATTTCGATGGCTGTGGAGGATGGGGTGTTGGCATACAATCCCTGTTAAAACCCGGCAAACACTGCGTTTATGCCTAGCTGCGTGTGTACTGTGGTGCCGTCGGGCCTGCAGACATGGCAGATAAGAGTCCTGGGGGTTTCCCGTTTGTAAAGCCATGCTAATAACTTCCCAGGTTTGTCTCCGTGGGCATGGATTCTTTCAATGTGTTTCGTATAGCTGAGCTTTCCCAGCTTGTCCCAATACGTTAGGCAGGTTTGTTTAAGCTGAACCATTTTTTGCATGTGGTCAAGCTCTAAGGTGTCCCTTTTTTCTAATTCGGCTAGCTCTTTTTCCATGTTTGCAAGAGAGGTTAAAATGGATCTCTGGGTTCCTCCTATGTTGGCCAGCATTTCACCCCTCATGACAACTTTGTACACCCCCCAAACCGTGCCTATGTGCTTTACATTATTTTCATTGACCTGCCAGAAGTCAAGCGTGCTGCTCCGGACTTGTTCGCGTAAGGCTGCATCGAGCAATGCTTCATTTCTTAACCTCCACGTGGGTACAGGGGGCCAGGGTGGAAACACCACCCAGTTGGTCACTAGTGGGGAGTGGTCAGATAATACTCTGACTAGGTAATGTGCATCCTCGAACAGCCCTAGCCGTTCCTCATTGACTAATATGTAGTCTAACCTAGTATAGACGGCATGGGGGGGAGGAGTAGAAGGAATACTCGTGTTTTCCGGGGTGTTGCTAGCCCTAGTTGTTGCATCAGGGTTGTCAGTCTAGAAATCTAATTCGAGACCGCAAATGTATTTTGGTGGCCGTGGGCCAACCGTCTCATGCACGATACGATAGAATATAGGTTTTCGAGTGTTCCAATGAACAGCCATTTTGATGTAACAAGAATCGCCATTTTGTTTTCTAACCAATGCTCATTGCTTTCTGTGCCTATTGCTTCGCAGTATATTTTCCGCTTACACTGCTCGACTGTGAAACATTGCTATCTGTATATGAAAAGGACAAGGCCACAGGGCCGAGAGGATAACAAGAGCTTCGCTGAAACACAAACATAGGCGGCGCCAGGAAGAATGCCCGGCTCCCTCCTTAATGTAGCCTTGAAGCAGAGCCACAGGGCATTTAATCATGTCACAGCTGCCAGCCAGTCTCGTTATATGGTAGAATATGTTAGAATAATACCGCTAAAGGCTTGAATTATGCTTTTCTAATGGCCCCCCTTTGCTGAGCCCGCTCAGAGCATATCGGCTCCCAGGACGCAAATAGCACCTGATAGATAGCAAGGTCCAGAATGCAACCCCCTCTGCATGTAGCTCGCTTCCAAGAACAGAAGCGCCATTTTCTATTCAATAACCGAAAGATGCCTACGCACTCACAAATTGCAAATTGTTACTAGAATAGATGTTTGAAGGTGTCATAGTGGTCGGAGATGTCCATCATGGTGTCCAGTCAATTCGTCGAAAAAAAACTGGTCGACTGCAATTTGGTCGACGCAATTTGGTCAAAAACCAAATGGTCGAATTTTTTTTTATTTATATATTTATTTTTCGGGTTTTCGTTTAGTTAAAAAAGGGGTTTTTAGAGAAAAAAAGGGGTTTGGGGGGGGGACCCCCCCAAAAAAATAAAAAAAAGGGTTAAAATAAAAAAATAAAAAAATTCGACCATTTGGTTTTCGACCAAATTGGTTCGACCATTTGTCTGGTCGACCAATTTTTTTCGACCAAATGTCTGGCAACCGTCCATCATCACACCAAGTCCAAAGAAACCCAATGAAGAGGGGTGTTATACATGTCATAGCTGATTGTTTGATATGCATTTTGTATATATGTAACTGATGTACGTAATTAATTCTCTTGCGTCCCTTGAGGTCTAGAGATGCACGTCGCGGGACGTTGAGACCGAGTTGGCCAACTGAGACTTTTGCTTTGCAATAAAACCCTAGTTTTGGGAATACAACCTCGTGTCTGGCGTCTTTATCGTGTGTGGTGACTCGCCTTGTTTCCATAGACGTCAGGGTCCCCTAGGGGCCCCTTTCAGGGTGTGTAGTATTTTTGCGGGTGGGGATGGACGTGTGCGTTTGTCATCCGATCTGTCCATACGGGGATCCAGGGTGCAATTGTGGTCTCCCCCCCCAGATAAGAGTGCATTCTCTATAAGGACTGAGTCGCTTATGTAGTGAACGGAAAAAGGTTGTGGCGTCGTGATTGGGTGCGTAAGTGTTGATTAGGCATGTCTCCCTGCCTTCAATGGAACCATTAACCAGGGCCACTCTGCCTTGGTCGTCGATTTTTGTGTTGATTAGCTTAAAGGGGATGGTGGGAGCAATCCAGATCAGGACTCCTCTAGCATAAGTGGAATAAGTGGAGCCTACCAGGGTTCCTCTCCAAGACTTGGCTAGTGCTTCTATCTTGCGCACAACCAAGTGTATCTCATGTAGCAAGGCAATTCCGACCTTGCTTCTTTTAATTAGGGCATGGATATGGCGTTGTTTAACAAAGCTGTTCATTCCCCCAACATTCCATGACATAATTCTAATCTTGTCTGCCATGTGTTTTGGGTATCCAAATGAACGCAAGGGTGGCTCCTCCGGAGGCCTCTCTTCTGACATTAGTGCTGTTTGGCGTACCAGGTGGTCTTGTCCGTTCCCCTGAAAAAACTTCCCCAACTATGACCCCAACTTTAAACCCAACTTCCATGTTCCCTCCCCCCTGTGACTTCAAACGGTCCAAGCTGAAAAACAGTCCAGCAAGGTTTCCCCCGTTATGACTACCCCGTTTCCACTCCATATGACTGCACATCGGTCTCCTGGTGCCCTACGGGTGGGTATAATACACCCGAAAAAAAACTAATATGGGGGTTGAAGGGCAGACATTCCATCACCGGTGCTGCTCCTATAGATAATCATTCCTGCTGCGCATAAGTGTGGTTGCTATTTGCTTCTATGCGTTTTTAGGTTGCTGGTCCAGTGTGTGGCCGCTCGTGAAGCGGCTCTGCGCGGTCTGCGCCCTTTGTCTTTAATGTCTGGATCTGCTCCCCATCCATCCATTCTCGAGCCTCGGCTGGCGTGTCGAATAGAAACGCTCTGTTATGCATCACCTTTAGTCTTGCAGGGTATAGGAGCATGTAGCGCAATCTGGCTCTTTTCAATCTAGCTTTGGAGTAAATGAATTGTGCTCTTTTCATTTGGACCTGGAAGGTGTAGTCAGGATAAATGGCCATCTTCGCCAAGTCTCTTTGGATTTGGCCACCCGACCTAGAGAACGCCAAAATAGTCTCTCTTTCTTTGTAATTTAGCACTTTTGCTATCACTGGTCTAGGCGGGGCTGCGGGGGCCGGTCGCTTGGAAAGGGATCGATGGGCTCAATTGTGAAGCCTTGCAAGAGTTTTTCTGCTCCTATCTCCTGAATCAAGAGGTGCTCTAGGAAGTTTGTGGGGTCTGATCCTTTGGCACCCTCCGGCAGGCCTAAAAGTCTGATGTTATTTCGGCGTGCCCGCCCTTCGGCTTCCTCAGCCCTGTCTTCCAGGTTTTTCACCCTTTGTTGTAGTTCGTCAACGTCTTTTAGGAGCAGTAATTTTGCCTCTGTATTTAGTCGGACCTGGGTTTCTAGTACCTCAGTCCTGCCAGATTTTTAGTGGACGTCCTGCCACAGGAGGCCCAAGTCTATGGTGACCGCATCAATTTTGTTTTCCATTTTTGTTTGGAGCGTCATGATAGCTTCAAGGATCTGGGAGTTGGCTGGTTCAGCTGTCCCTCTAGTGGGATCAGGCAGCGCCTCCGCAGCACTTTTGTTTGGGGTTTCAGGTCCCATGGACCCTCCAGCGGCATAGGTTTCCATAGTGGTTTGGCGCTGCTTGGCTCTGGCTCCCTTCATGGACATCGCGCTGGAGCCGCCGGGGGCTCCAGTTATTCCCGGTGATAGCTTGTATTTGCTGTGTCTGCTGTCCTGTTGTGGGGTGGCGCAGCCGCTGTGCTCACCGCCGCTGCTTCCACAGTGGTCACACCGCGCAGTGGGCTCTCAGTTTCGTTGGCACCTTTTATGTATGCGCTCTCTTGGGCGGGTAGAGTGGGAGTATGGATCTATTGTGAAGGCGCTGCCATCCCTTAACGCTCCTATTGTTGTTGTCTGCTTCACTCAATGTAACGGTTAGGGAGCAGGCAGGTGGCTGCTCTGCAGCATGTGGGGCGGACCGTGTCCTCAGTTGGGGCCGGCTCCGGTGCCTGAGTCCAACCCAGTTCGGCAGGGCACTCTGCGTGTTTGATGGCCTGGGCAGGCAGGTCAAACCCTATTGCCAGCTTACTCAGTGTCCACTATCCCGCTGCATTGTACCTCCCCCATCAAGGGTTCGGCCTAGGTGCTGTGATCAACGCCTGTCTGTTATGTCTTGCAGCAGCACAGTGTCCCAGGCGTCAGCATGCCCTCTTAAGTGCCATGACCGGGGGGGCAGGAGACTCCCAGTTCACAGGGCAGTTATGCAGGTGCCAGGTGGGCTCCCCCCTGTTCCTCACCTCGTGCGATTGTTTACTGGGGTAGCTCCGTCCGTGGGCACTGGGTGCAGTCCTTTGTTGCACCGGCTTCACCTCTCCAACACTTCTTCTGTCCACGCTCTTGGAGCGGGCTTTCAGCCCTCCGTAGCAGCGGCTTCGACCACGGTTGCACTCATGTCGCAGCCGGCTCCACTTGCCTCAGTCAGGGCGCCGTCCCTCACACTGTCCACAGGCTCCCTGTACACGGGGCCGTTATGAGGGGGGGCGGCTGGGCCCCTTTCCATTGCTCCTCACCTCGTGTGATTTTTAAGTGAGGCAGCACCGGGTGCACTTCCCAACGCCTTCTCCGTCCTCGCCCTGGGAGCAGGCTTTCAGCCCTCTGAAGCAGCCAGCCCCTGTCGCCATGGCCATAGCGCTGTCTCCCGCACGGGGCCACACGGTCTCCGTATCAGTGTCCCTCAGAGCACCACTCTCATCCGCTGAGCGCAGCGTTGTCCCCTCTACGCAAGCCGTTGGCCTCGCGCGGGGGTCTCCTATCTGCTCCTCGATGTCTAGAGGTTGCCCTAGCTTAGCGTCAGTGACCTCTATGTTACGTGGGTTTTCAGATGGTGGCCGCCATTTTCACATGGCTCAGCGGAGTGCATTACACGGCATCCCGATCTCAGCAGGGCTCTCGAGGTCATAAAGCTCCTCTGGGTGGGTCCCTCAGCTGTTCCCAGCGATGGTTGTGGTGGGGCTCGGGTATCTTGGGCTTCCAAAACGCATTTATTGCAGCAAATTATGGTCACATCGTACAGAGCTCACCAGGGATGCGTCTTCTTCACATGGCGGTTAGCCACGCCCCTCAGGGGCGAAATAACCTTATTAAAGCTCTCAAATCAATAACAAAACGGTAAGGTATTGCGTTGTCTCCTTTCTTGTAAACAGGCAAAATCGGGCTATTGCATGTGCTACCATAAATTTCTTCTATCACACCTTGATGTACAAGGTCAGAGACAATGCTTTTAAGTGCTTACTCACCATCAACTGAAACTTTATATTGGGTAATGCGAGACAATGTGACACCTGTTTTAAAAACTATGCGCACTGGTTCGCCACCTAAAATTCCAACATCATTGTCATTAAGGGCCCACAGATGCGTAGGTACTTGGTGCAGCTCATTGGGTAAGGGTAAAGCCATGAATTGAGAGGTGGAATTCCGTTGGGGAGAAATGGTCACGTAAACTCCTTCCGAGAGCTGTAAATTACTGCGTGTCGTTTTTTCAATAAGTTCATTCCCAGCAGATTTTCATCGCAGTAGGTTGTTAACAAAAAGGGACACGAGTCAGTGAAAGGCCCTAGAGAAATTAGCACCGGTTGGGAGACCAGGCTTACCACCGGAGAGCATGAAAGATCCAATGCTGGAGAAAAGTGTGTGCCCTATACCCAACTTTCATTTTTACGTAGGGTCCTTTCTGGTCTACGGGGATGATAGGGGTGTGTCTCAGCTCCCGCTTCAGGCTGTCCTAGTGAAAAAATATCGTTGGATGTATAATCCTCAGAAATGTAAGTGTGGGTAGTGTTGTCGAAAACGTTTGAGGTCCAGTGTTCTGTTGCCCATCTTGATTCCCTACATTATTGTCCTACTGCTGGTTCTGGGAGAACTGATTTCTGTTTGGCATGCAGGTGCATGCCTGTGTTACGTGCTGTCAGCCAACTACTGGACATCCCATTCGCTTTCCGCTGGAGGATCGGACACTGTGCCCTCCAATGGCCGTCTTGCTTACAATAGGCACACTGGTTCACATTCACAGTTCCCATGTGTGGGGTGAACTGTCCTCTAGATTGGGTATTCTCTCTTATTGTGGGTATTCTCTCCCTCCAATTTGCTGCATGAGCACCCTAGTTTTAGTGCAAAATATCTTTTACTGAAACTTCGATGAACAAAGACAAATGTAATATTGTCAAGACTTCTACTATAGTGTCAATGGAATCTCATTTTACATTTTCATTAACCCTCTCAAAGTCCCCCAGCAAATTAGAGAACAACATTCAACTTAAGTAAATAAAAGGTCAACATAAACAGTACAAATAATAATACATGGGACGATTCAATTAGTGGCTTGAGCAAGTTCTCCATGTTCTCAACAACAGTAGGACACCCCTTTTCCCATTGCCACAGGTGCTCTCTCTCTCCCCAACAGATGTTCATTACTGCAGTAAGTGTCTCAAAGTTTGTGGGCGGAAGAACCTCTGTTCCCTGTCTTGTACAAAGTCAAAGAATGGGGCCCAAGTGCGGGAAAACCGTGTCATATTTCCTGTTACATGTGCTGACAGTTTCTCCATTGCAACGATTTCCCAAACTTTGATCCACCAGTATGATGGCATCGGTCCTCCCTTGTTTTCCAAAATCGTGCTCTGTTAAGCTTTGCTGACAGTAACAGTTGAGTTATTAGATCTGCCCTGGGTAATGAGGCTGGATATTCCCAGTCTTCTGGTACCTCCCCCAGTATCATAACTCAGGGGGACAACAGGAGCAGCGCTCCAGTATCGTTCTTTATTCTCGACTTGATTTCTTGCCAGTAAATTTGAAAAAAGCTTCCCAATCGGCCACACCCATGCCAGCAGCGATCAGAATATTCTATTGATATTGCATGCAGTCGCTGCAATGTCATGTACCACCTGAAGGAGAGCTTAACCGCACATTCTTTATACCCCATACACCTGGAGCTCCTATTGGTTTGGGTCCATATGCATTGCCAAGAGTCCGACGGGATCTCTGCTCCCAAATATTCCTCCCACTGTTTCATGTATAGAGTTTATCCTTCAGCTCGGCCTTGTCTAGTAACCTGAAACACTCAGTGATCCTATGGGTGCTTTTCCCCTCAACTTATTTAGTTTCAATACATCTTTGAGGGCGTGGCCCCGCCTGCTTTATTTTATGATTAGAAACCCAGTGTCTAATTTGACAATAGCGGAAGTGCTCTGATTTTGGGAGAGTGAATTTGCTTTTGCATTCTACGAATGTGAGGGGAAGGCCTTCATTATATAGGTCTCTGAGTCGCAAGAGCCCCAAAGATTCCCAGCTGCTAAACTACCCTCTTGCCAGGCCTGGAGAGAATTCTGGGTTCAGCAAGATTGGCGTTAGTGGACCTATGTTAGTTTTGATTGCCAACCGTGCCTGGGTCTTATCCCAGGTCGTGAGCGATATTTGTGTGGATTCAAGCAGGCCAGCCCTAACCTGTCTAGTTAAGAAGAGCAGATGGGCTAATGGAGTGTCAGTCATGACCTGTTCTATTCCCATCCACTTCGGCTTGTTTTCGTCTAGTGCCCAGACAAGCATTGGTGCAATCTGGGCTGCTTGATAGTACCTGTGCAGGGAGGGAACTCCCAAACCCCCTAACTCTCTTGTTCTAAGGAACGTTTGCTGTGAAATTCTAGGATGTTTGCCTTTCCAGATGTACTGCTCTACTTACTGCCCCTTGCAAGTCTGCCAGCTCTTCGTCGGAAATACTAATCAGCAAGGCCTGAAAAGTATACAGGAGTCTGGACAATATAGTCATTTTGACCACCGTCACCCTTCCAAGCCATGATATTTCATGAATTTCCCAGCTTTTTAGCGTGGCTTTTGTCCCTTTCCATAGTTACGGGATATTGGCCCGTGGAGATCTCTATATGCCTGGGTGATGTTTACCCCCAGATAGGTGAATTCCCTTTTCACTCACCTTAATGGGAAAGCTGATCGTAATTCTACCTTGGTGTCCTGCAATATTCCTCTAGACATGACTTTTGATGATTGATGTGAAACCCGGAGACCCTGTGAACGTCCTCCAGGTGGTCCATTAGTGGGGGGAACGACATTATAGGGTTTTGTAGAAAGCAGATGACATCATCCGCATAAGGCGTCACTTTATGTGTGTCCCCTGCCCACTCTAGGCCTTGCAACAAGGCTCAGGTGTATAAAAAGGTGGACGCCAAATCAGCACAGAGAGCGCTACCTGGGGGCAGGATGAGTGAGCTGCCTGGGGGGCAGGAAGAGTGAGCTGCTGTGGTGCAGGAAGAGCAAGCTGCCTGGGGACAGGACGAGAGCTGCCGTGGTACAGGAAGAAAGAGTTGCCTGAGAGCAGACCTTGGTGGCAGGAGATTCAAAGGTTGGGAGACTTGCCACTATCCCGGAGGACCCACAAGACCAGAAACGAGCAAGTCGCATGGTGTGTGCAGGACCGGGAACCCATTCCATTGAGAGAGGACAGCGGGAGCTGTCAGACCAAAGAAAAGCGGAATGACTGCATACCACAGCTGCTCCGGTCACCGGCGTATGCAGAGAAGTGCCCTGCGAGGAGGAGAAGTGAAAATGGTCCAAGTCCTGGCTGGCCAGGAGGTGAGAGGGAGCAACAGCGACCGCCGTGGTGGAGCGGGAAGAGCCGGTGAGGGTAACCAGAGAACCACAGGCAAATAGCAGTTCACAGAATTGAATGCAATTACTTGATCTTGAATATCAAACTGAACAAAAAGCACTACTTGAAGATAATCACTCAATTTTTATTATCGAACTAAACAAAAAGACCAAACTGAATGAAAGCACTATTTGAATGCAATTGCTTAATCTTGAATACGGAACTGAACGAACAAAACTTGTTAAATTGTGAAAAAACAGAGGGTGTTTCACAGCCTAGTCCCCGGGGGTTCCGTACTCAGGTGGCCATGGAAAGGTCATCACTTTTGGATCCCAACCCACGGGGTGGACAAGTGACGGAGGATCCCCTGGGTAGGGTATCCTCAGGGAGTGGGGGTGAAGCACCTGATTGTGAGGCATGGTATCCCCCTTTTTTCCTAAACCCTTCTTACCCCCATCCCTGCTTATTTTATGGGAAACTACAACTTACATAATTCCTCCCCACTTCACATTGACAACACTACTGAGCCGAGGAAGATGAGCAATGAGGCCAGGAGTATTACCTCTACTGCCTTGCAATGGCTCTGTCCGTCTAATGAGATCAGGCAGAGTCAGGCATGTGACCGAATTACATACACCTACCACTTGTTAACCCTCCCTGTCAGGATAAAAAGTGGTACGCACATGCACACTCAGAGCAAAGCTGGGTGCAAAAAGGAACAGATCTTTCTGGGCTGATGCGAACAACGCTATGGAAGTTGGAAGGCCAAGGGGCTGATTGACTGCTGCGGAAAACGAGAGAGATCCAGGCGAGAATTCAATTTTTTCGGGAAGCTGTAAGCGTTCCACAACCGAAACGAGTGAGCGGAAAAGAGAAATCTTCAATGTGCTTCCAGCCGCACGCTGCACTCATTGGTGAACGACAGAGTTGGGGAGGAGCAGAGGAGGCTTTGGTAATGGCCTTGACTGCTACTGGAAAAGCATTGAAGATAGAAGCCCAGTTAACACGACCAGTGAGTTATCAAAGACAAACAAAAGCCTGGTTTAGGTTGAGAACAAATGAGGCACGTGACAAGAATTGAAGGTTGCGCGTGTGCCGCGTAAGGAACTCATGGTGGCAACAGTAAAAACATACACAAGTGATCACAGTTCAAGGGTGTTTATTAAACTGTATATGCAGGTTGGAAAAACAACTAATCTAAACCTAAATCTAAGATGGGAGCAAGCTACGACTATCAAATAATATTGAGGCAGTCCTAGTGGCATCTTGTCAACCAAAAGGGCCCATACTAAGAAAAACCTATTGCCAATCCTTACAACTAAATTCAAAAGGGTGTGGGATAGGATTGACAAGAAAGAAAGAAGTGTTCACAAATGATAACTCAGGATGTGGTAGCCAGGGGTTTCCCTTACGCACGTTTTGAGCACGGGACAAGGTGGGCATACTGAGCACAGCACACGCTTGAGCTTTCCCAGCTCAAGACTACAGTTCTGCTCTCAGATATCAGGACCGTCGGTGGTTAAGTCTCTTTTCTAAAAAAAAATCTCTTGCCTCCGAGGACCTGATGTGTTCAATATAATAAACAAAAGTTCCTTTCTGTTTGTACGTTGGGTGATGCCTTTTCACCTCTAGATCCCCCTCTTGCAGGTTCATACCCTTCTTGAATGTTAGCCTACCTCCGTCAGGTTCACCACGGCTTTCCAAATCAATTTCACTTATGGCATTCACAAATGTTAATGTCTTTTTAAACAGTTCACTGTGGACATCCCTCTGTCGGGTTCACTTTTGTCAACACATTGTTCATTAGGCCTTTAGGCTTTGCCCCTTTCCATTGGTATCCCTCCGTCGGGTTCACTCTTGCCAACTTCACAGTTCCTTCTATTTTCTTATGCAGGATTCACTCCCCTTGGGTTTTCAATGGTTTGTTGGTCAAAACTTTCAACTGTACAGGGGATTTTGCTAGACCCTTGTATGACCACTTTGACCTTTTCCTTGAGGCTATCGTAGGGCCTTCTGGTATCAGTAGTTTCAACAAAAGTGGGATCAACCAGAGTCTCTTGAATGAGCACCCACATGGTGCCAGACCCCTCTGCAGCTGGTGTTGCCTTAATGTTAACAGTTCTTTGAACTTCCCTTATTTTGCAATTTGCAACTTTCGTCCAACACAGTTTGATTTCTTATCTGTTCTCCCCTCTACTCACCGGCTGTGATGAACCACTTGGCCTTTCTTGTCTCTGGAGTCAAGGATGGTACCATGGTAACAAGCATCTCTCCCTGTCTTGGTTATCAGAAGAGGAGGGCTTTGTGTACCGTTGACATCTGCTGCAACACATGTTGGCTATTGTTTGCAGTCTTACAATTCCTTCCACAGAAGTTTTGCAAAGGGCAAGGTTGCTTCTCTCCTTGCTGCCTTTTCGGTTCTCACTGCCTTTCTCCTCATCTTGAACTGCCGTAATTGGCTAGCTATCTTGTCGTGCGGTCTGCCTTGCTCGTAGTGTGCTCTTGTGCTCTAACTTTTATCCCTGTGGGGAAGGGAAAGGCCTGTCTGGTGTGTATGATTCTGGTCAATTGCCTGGCTTTGCCTGAACCTTGTGTTGTTTAAAAGGAGGTCGATGTGGTCATGCAAAGGTCTACGTAAAATCTTTGCAGTTTCAAAAGTCTTCGACAGTAAAAGAGAAAGACTGGGTCGAGCACGGCAGAGGGAAGCCTGTACTGAAGTGAAGAGTTGAATGTGAAAAGAGAGGCAGGCTTGAGCCCGGTGGAGGCCCGCCTGTGTTGAATAGTGGCAAAGTGAAAGCCAAGAGAAGAACTGTATGTGGGGTAAGGCATGTCATGTCATGCCATGACATGTATAGCTGTTCTCATACCAACATCTGCCTCAAACCCCCCCATCACTCTAACTAAACACGACTGGTTACACCCCCCCCGCCCCAGCCAGGCGTTCTCCTCAGGCACAACGGAGCCACAATCTGTCTGGATAAATCCTACCAGAACGAACACATACTATTGACATCTCAACCACCACACCTACCGCTAAGAAGTAGCTATTTCACGAATGCCACACCAGCTGCACACATATCCGGTGCTCACACGCACCTTTGACTCTCTCTACTGACTTGAACTTCGGTTCCCAAGGGCGTTCAACCTACCAGCGCATTCAGACCATACCAATGGTAAATAAAGCGCTATATAAATGCAAAGTAACATAACATGTAAATGGCTCTGGTGTTAGTATGTCTTTCGTGGTGTGCGAAAGTGTTTGTGTCGGGAAATGTGGCAGGGGGAGTGTAGTGTTTGAGTATCCTACGTGGTAGGATGGGCAAAAGGTGTTATTAGAAGGGGGAAACCTTGTCTCACCCATCGTTGTCCCACTTCCACTCCCTGAGGACCCCGCATCCAGGTGATACTCCCTCACTGATCCACCCCCAGGAAATGGATACAATAGCGATGGCCGTGTCCTGGCCACTTGGATGACAGGTCCCCGGGTTCCAGTCAGGGAGACACCTTCAGGTTTTTCACAGCTGATAAAACGCTTAATGAAGAGAAGCATGATTGAAAGTTGAGAAAAGTGTACAAAGTAACAAAGTGGTCCTGCGAAGCGGAATAGCACATTCAAAAGTCTCTCTGAAATGTTCTGAGTAATGGAAAGCGGGAAACAAAGGCAAGAAAGTAACCACAATCCCGAACAAGGGTTGATGAAGTGAAAAGCAATCTATATGAACTTTGAATAGCGCCAAGTGGGCAAAAGTAAAAGACATGAATTTTGAAAGATGCCAAGAGGGCAAAAGTAAAACTACAAGCACCAAGAGGCATTGGTGTTGCGTGTGAACTTTGATAGATACCAAGGGGGCAAAAGTAAAACTAAGAAAGACTTTGAAAAGATGCCAAGTGGGCCCAAGGAAAGAGAATAAGGAAACCACAAGTACCAAGGAGCATTGGTGGTGTGAAGATTGTTGATTGTCAAATTGTTTAAAAGGAGGTCGATGTGGTCATGCAAAGGTCTACGTAAAATCTTTGGAGTTTCAAAAGTCTTCGACAGTAAAAGAGAAAGACTGGGTCGAGCACGGCGGAGGGAAGCCTGTACTGAAGTGAAGAGTTGAATGTGAAAAGAGAGGCAGGCTTGAGCCCGGTGGAGGCCCGCCTGTGTTGAATAGTGGCAAAGTGAAAGCCAAGAGAAGAACTGTATGTGGGGTAAGGCAGACAACGCCTAAATAATTGATTAGACTGTCAAAAGCTTGAAGCCCATGCCTGAATTTTTTAATTGTACCAGCAAGCCAGAGTGTGCAAGATTAATAGAACTGTGCCATCCACCTATCCTTTTTAAGAAACCGTTGAGAACCTGTGCTTCTGAATGTGGGGAAGTGAGTTGTTACCCAAGTCATTCTGACATTTCTTTTAAGACTCTATTTTTCCTTTTTGTACTCCCTTTACACATTTGTCATTTGAGAAGGAGGGCAAGGTTAGGTTTTCTTAGTGTAGGCCTTTTTATTTTGACTAGACTGACTTGGACTTGTTTGTTTATTTTATGGTTGAGATTTTTCCCATTGTAGAGTTAGGGCCAGTTGGGAAGTTCACCAACCCCAGTAAACTACAAAATAAAGGTTTTCGAATCTTGCATCAATTGTGTCTGTCTACTGTTGATACCATGCCTTCCTTACATAATGCAATTACACAGACTTAAATACAGAACTGAATGAAAAGTAAAGTGTGAATTAAAATATGCAATATTAAATACTGAACAGGAGAGAAAGTATTGTTTGAAGTAAAACTAAGACATCTTAAACAACAGCATATTAAACACTGAATGAACATTGGCATGTAATGGGTAGACCGTGTGGTCCGACAGCTGCGCAGAGACCAGGGGGCCCTAGACAGTGAGAAACCTGAGACTTTGTGAAAAGTCAATTATTAAATAACTAAGAAACACTGTCTTGGGGAAGGGAACCTCAAGACCCCCTTGTTACGCTCACCTGGTATCCACAGGGACGCCACCCAGCCGGGTTACTCGCTGGTATGCTTCTCAGCTTTGCCCTGATGTGGTCTGCGGGGAAGGTTCTGCCTGAAAATACAGGAGGACTGTGTTCAAGACTGACCGACTGGGGTAAGTATCCTCCCTCCACCCCCGTATGATTACAGTCCCTCTGGTGCCCTCTCCTCACCTTGTGGTAGAATTAGGTGTGCTCTCCGTCCTGCCTTCTTTGCAGGGGCGCGTTGTCTTTCATGGGCGAGTGCGGTCCAGTTACTTCACTGACGCCGGCCCGTTTGATATTGTTCAGGTAGGTCTTATTGCTGTTCTTTAGTTTTGTTTCTATCCTGCCTTTCTTTGTTTAAAATGTCTCTTTTTTCTCCCTTTGCTATGCGGATCTTCAGCACGCCAAACTGGCTTGGTTGAGCCTCGCTGGTAAATGATGGCGCATTAAGAGCGCTACGATGCGGTAAGTAAGCGCTATGCGCAGCGCTGCGAAGTCTTGCCTTTGCTAACCTGTGTTTTCCTTCCTTGTAGGTCGCAGTGTTCTTCAGCGCGATTGGAATGTCCGGAGTGGTGCCAGCCAAGAGGCGACCAGCCAGGTAAGCCTTTTGAGCAGTTCGTAATTTGCAAATGTCTCTACTGCTTTCTTTAATGTTGCCTCTATCTTCCTCTTTCAGGTCGTTCTGTCCGGGAGGCGTGCAGATTCGAGGAAGCTGTTCTCAGTAGCTGCGAGTGTTTAAAGATGAAGACTGCAGGTAAGATGCTGCTGCTAATGATGTTCCTTTTGTCTCCTTGCAGGTTCTGCTTCTCGGAGGTTCGAGGGAATAGCTGGACACGGTGAGCGTCACGTTGCAAGCTGAAAAGTAACGCAAAGCGTGTTGTCTTGTTCGGGTGTGGTTTAAATAGCCCCAACAAAATAGTCCAGGTAAAGTAGTCCCTAGGCTACCACACCCAAAACACTAGACCGCATAGCTTGGTTCTTAGGAACCAAGCTATGTGGATGCCTCCATGTTGGCTGACAATACAATGAAGTAGTTCCCAAGCACATTGTTTTTCATGGTGTATGAGCCTGGCGCCAGGACTGGCCCCATGAGGGCTTTTGAAGAGGATGCCAGGCTCTAGAGGCCCGAGTCCTGACTCCGCCTGGCCAATGGGTTTGCCAGAGGGGGTTTTGGGCGAGGGTCGTGACATCCCTTTTTGTGAAGTGTGCTAAATTGAACTTGGGGAAGGGAACCTCAAGATTCGGCAGAACATTGGTTAGACAAACAGCTATTGAAACTATATTAAGCCTGAAGTATAAGGCCCAAAAAGAACTTTGAAAGCATCCAAGCTACTATTTTGGTTAAGAGAACTCCCACACTTTATTTATAGTTGTAAGGGCAAGTATAGGTTTTGGGCAGAGGTAGAACTTTGATTTGATTGTACAGACTCAGACTTTCCTTAGGTTTCTTTAGGATATAGAAATCCACATATTAGTTATATGGAAAGTTAGGCCTTACACCATCCTGACATTTCAATGAAGCTCATTGAAACTTGAGTTCTGTTGTCTGTGTTGTCTCCCTTGATACCATGCCCGGCTCAAAAATGTTATATTTGTTATGGGCCGATTCATCTTGTGTGGGCTGGGCACTTTTGTCATTTTCGAAGAATGCACTAAATGTGAGAGAATATTTGCTGAAATAAACAGAAAATTGAAGCATTTATTTGTATTGTTTTTTAATGGTTTTTTTCTGATTGGAATCTTGTGTACATGTTTTTTTGTGTAACTGTGTTTTTTATCTGCTGTTTTTATGGAAATACTTTTGCAATTCTAAAATAAACGTTTAACTAACAGTATATCTAGTAGCGCTGCGCATTGTGACCTCAGTTGCACCCTTTTTCCAGCACTCTGAAATTGAGGGACTGTAGAACCGATGGTGCACTAGCTTCCAGCAAGAGGGGCAGGTAAGGAGGGCAAAGAAGAATCCATGGGAGAAACATCCAGCAGAAAGAACATTACAGAGAGTTAAGTAATTTGTTCTTCTAATGGACTTTTTCCTCCCACTGATTCCTCGTCCATGATAAACTAGAAAGCAGTACGTAAACCTGGAGGAGGGAGCAAGTAAGACCAGCGCCAAAACCAGAAAACTCTGGAGGACTGCCATATCAAAATGGGTATCCTGGCCCGCAAGGAAATCCAAGCAGTAATGCTTAGCAAACGTGTGCAAGGACGGACATGTTGTGCAAGGACGAACACTTTGCCGCCTGGCAAATATCCAGGACTAGGACTCCCCTGTGCAGGGCAGTGGTGGCCGCTACTCCCCTGGTAGAATCAGCTCAGAGACCCTCAGGCACATCCTTTCCAGCCAAATTGTAGCATTTCGAGATGCAGACACTTGTCTGCCTGGGCAGGATTTGCTTGGTCACAGTCCTGCCAGCACAAGCAGCAGAATAACTAACAAAAAAGCTAGTCATCTTCTCTAGCCTCGCTAGTACGAGAGATGTAGAACCTTAGGGCCCATACTGTGTCCAGCCGATGGAATCTTTCCTCAGCCTTAGAAGGGTGTGGTGGAGGAGAAATACAGGAAGATGAGAGGGATGGAAATCCAAGACCACCTTCAGCAGAAAGGAGGGTATCACTCACATCCTCTAATAGAACAGAAATGAAGGAGCTCAAACAGTGCACTGTGAGGGGCATGGCTTGGGGGATGCATGATGGAGACGTGCAGGGGTGGACTGGGAACTAAAAGAGGCCCTGGAAATAATTACTGGAGACCAAAAGAGGCCCTGGAAATAATGTTCAAAGCGGCCCGATATGACACATTTTTAGCAAGCCCAATGCTTTTCTTATGAGAAAATTTGGAAATCCCACACACAAGAGGCCCAGGATGCAGAGGCCCACCGGGAAATCTCCAGAGTTCCCTATAGGCCAGTCCGCCCCTGGAGACGTGAATGCTATTGCTCCGCCGACACCGGCAGATACCCCGCCATAAATATCCTGTTATACACAACAGATTTGCAGCAGCCCTGCGGTGATTGGCGGGAAGGTGCCGCTGCAGTAAGTTGATAACCTCCTGTTTGAATCTGCAGTCGGGAAGTCTAGACCCGACACTCCGGAAAGGAGGACGGGGCATGGGTGCCATTTCCATCACTGAGCTGGCGGCCTGAGTTAGCGTACCTCGGAAAGGCCAGCAGGAGGTGCACCAGTGAAGGAAGCGCATTAGTGGAGGAGTGCGGAACACCAGTGCTGGGCGGGTGCTCCTGGTGCTAATCGACTGCAACAACAAAGCGAGGGATACAGAGCCGAAGCCCGCCGGACCGTGGAGCATACGGCCCTGCAGTCATCGACCTGAAGCGGGTTTTGGTCCTCGGGAGATGGCGCAGTAAGCAAGCAGACAAGAAGGCAAATGGCAGTGTGTGGAACTACACAGGACATTAGCGGGACAGGCGCCGGAGCGAAAGGAGCACCAGGGAGCTACCCCACGAAACTACGGAACGGTAGCAGAGCAGCGCAGGGGCAAAGACCCAGCTGTGAATGAAGATCTGGAGCAAGTAGCTTTACTGGTATGTGGCAAACAGGCCGCAAAAGAGGGCTGGTTACTCCCCTTCCCCTGGACTGAAAACACTATTGCCTGGGGGCCACCAGGAGAGGCAGGGCTAAAGTGTGGCTAGCAACCTGGTGGGAGTCGGGACAAGCGAGCAAGAAGAGCACAGACGCCTGAAGGGAAGGCAAAAAATGTCTAGTGAACCAGATACAGGCATATAGAGACATTATGGTGAAGGGACAGCACACCATTGACAATTACGAGGCTTCCAGACATCAGCTGGCAAAATCAGGGGAGGGGGATGTGGAGAAGCCGGAAGCAGGGACGGCCGCTGGAGGAAGGGTCATACTAGAAGGATTGATGGCAGCAATACAAGAGTCCAGAACATCCCTGGAGGGGAAAATAAAGGAGGCCGGAGTGGATGTGTCGTTGGTGAGGGCGGATCTGCAAAAAGTTAGTGACCGAGTAACAGAGGTGGAACAGTGGGTCATCCCTGTGGAGGATGAAGTGACCCTGCTAAAAAAAAAAAACAGGTTACGGCCTGGTAGGTGCAACAAGAGGCCTAGAAGTGCAAGCAGAGGACTTCAAAGGCTGGTCATGACGAAACAAAATTCGCTGAGTGGGGATCCCAGAGGGGCAGGAGGGGGAGTGTGAGAACTTTACATGGAAAACTTGATCCTAGAGACACTACACCCCAAAGGACTATCCAGACTGTTTACAGTCGAGCGGGCCCATAGAGTACTAGGGGGAACCCCTACAATGGGAGGTCAACCCAAGGCAATCGTAGACAGACTGCTGAACTTCAGGGACAGAGACACAGTATTGCAGGTGGCACGCAAAGCAGGTTATATTGAAGCGGAGAGCGCCAGAGTCCTAATTTTTCCTGACTTCATGTGGGAGGTAGAGAAAAAAAGGAGGTCATTTGACTCGGTCCAAAGCAAACTTCGGGAACTGAACCTGAGGTACATGACAATTTTCCCAGCAAAACTCAAGGTGATTGATGAGGGCAGATCCTTTTTCTTCACTTCCCCCGCTAACCATACTAAGACACAGGTGTGGGATGAGAGGTCTTGGTAGGAGCAGGTTGGGGGCAGGGGGGAGGATGGGAGGGAGAGGTAGTTAGGGGGGGTTTACTGTTTGGAAGATCAGTTGGAGGAAAGGCTCGGGGGAGGGGTCGGTAGGGAGGTGGGAGGGGGCAGAGAGAAGGGGGAAATGGTTGAAGTAGGTATATGGTTAGGGCATGTTGGTTGGGAGTTATGGTTAGGTTTCTGAAGCAGACTAAGGTGACACCGTGGGGACACGAAGGAGGGGAGGACGAATATGAAAATAACACTGGTAGCAATGCCCATCATGAGAGGTGACGGGCTGACTATAGGGACTTGGAATGTGCAAGGGTTAGGTAAGAAGTTGAAATGTCAGCGGATGGGGTATTCCTGTAGTGACATGGGGTGCAACTAGCCATGTTATAAGAGACTCACATGGTGTGGAAAGATTTGGAGCTACTAAAGGGGTAGTGGGTGGGACACTTTTCTGAACGACTTATTCAAAGTATGCCCGGTTGTACTGATACGGGTAGCGGCGGGAGGCCCAATTAAGGTGAAGAAGGTGGTGACGGATGATGTAGGAAGGACAGTGTTTCTTCTGGGGATGATGGAAGGAAGAGGTCTATGTGTTCTAAATTCCTATGCCCCCAATGTTGAGGATAAAGAATACTTCACATCAGTGTTGCAATTTTTTTTATCTTTTATTTTTTGATGATTTAGTTTGTTGTCAAACTTTTCCATCGTTGTGAGTAAGATGTGTTTATAGATAATAAGCTAATGAAGAAATAAAAAAACTATTTGCTGTGCTTCATGTAATTCTTCGGTTTGAGTTCAAGAATGCTGGATAGGAAGAGGGAGATTGTATATATGTATTTGTAGTTCTTTCCGCTGAGGATGGCATCCCATCTTTCTTCTTTGTTCATTTGTTGTGATGCAAGATCAAAGTAGGAGCCAAATTGCATGCGTTGGGTTGCGAGTGACTGACATTCCATAACCAAATGAAATATGGTTTCCGGTGTAGTTTGGTTTTTACAGAAGCGACAGTAGTTTTGTGATTTGTCAATCTGTCTTGTTATGGCAAGATGAGAATTTGTTGGTAGAATGTTCAAACGAATTCTTAAGAATGTTGATCTGATGGTTTGGTCTGGGAATGATAGCAAATACGGCTGTGGATCATGTATTTTTCTGTTGTCTATGCTACATTGGAGGGTCTGTTTGTAGCTATTGTTCAGTTGAATGGTTTTGATCCAATCATTCTGCATGAGTTTTGTTTTGGCATGTTGTGGGCGCATGATTAAGAGTTCTTCAGATATCTCTTGCTGTTCCATTTCTTTCTTGATAGAGTTTTTCCATTTCTCTAACATCGTGTTGTTAAAAGCGTTTGGCTGAGTTTTCAGGATTTGGACTGCAGCAGTTTTCTCGTCTGAAAGTAGTTTGCAGTAGATGTCTAATCTTTTCCAAGATACAATGGATCCAATTGATTGCGTTGCTAGTTCATATAGTATTCTGGGCATTGGATACGAGTGTGGGAGGTGGAGAATCTTGCGCCAGAAGATTGATTCAAATTTCATCCAGTTTACTTTGTCAGTATTGATCAGTGCTTCTGTTCCGTATGTTATGATTGGGATGTATTTTGATCTGTAATAAGCAATGATTAGTCTGAATGAAAATTTTCCATATTTCCCATGCAGTATGCATCCTTGCCGTGCCAGAATTTGAGCCTTTTGTTCTATCATGTCCAGCCATTGATCTACCTTCTTGGATTGGTTGATTAATATGCCAAGGTATTTGAATCTTGCAACATTTTCTAATTAGATTCCATTGATGTTGAATTGTGGTTGCGGTGTTGTTTTTGCTTGTGGTTTAGTAAGAATCATGGTCTTTGTTTTTGAGATGTTGATTGTTAGTTCGTTGATGTTCATGTAATTACTCAGTAGTGTCAAGGCAGCTTGTAATCCAGAGCGGGTTTTGTCGAGCAAGATGATGTCATCCGCGTATGCCATGATAGGAATAGGAGTTGAATTTATTTTTGGCGGATTAATTTGGGTGCTGCTCAGGTGGTGTTCAATGTCTGATGTAAACAAGTTGTAAAGAGTTGCTGCAAGTGGGTATCCTTGCTTTAGTCCGTTTGATGTGGTTATTGGTTTGGTAGTCATGCCTTGTTTGGTTAGGCGCACTTTTATTGATGTTTCTGAGTAAAGTAAGATGATGGGTTTCAAGATGTTCGGGGGTCAGTTCCATTTTCTGAGTTTCACCCACAACTTCTGTCGTGGTATGGCGTCAAAGGCCATCTTCAGGTCGATGAATGCAGCATATATTGTGCTTTTATTGTTGATGGCTTCATGTTTAATGAGATGGAGTAGGATTAGGTTGATGTTGGTACCAACATTGGGCGTAAAGCCTGTTTGCCGTATTGAAATCCTGCCATTGTTTGTTGCCCAAGAAATTAATTGTCTTTGGAGTGTTGTTGCAAATAGTTTCCCCAGTGGGTCCAGTAGGGCAATTGGGCGGAAGTTCTGTGGTTGGTCACGGGGTCCTTGTTTGTAGATCGGGACAATTGTTGCTGATCTCCAAGAATTTGGAATTTGATGCAGTGAGTTTATGATGTCTATTAGCTGGCACATGAAAGTTGCCCATGCTGGAGGATCTTGTTTCAGTACAGCGTTAGAGAGTCCATCAGGACCAGGCGCTCTTGATGTGTTTAGATTTTTAATCATACTTAGGAAGTCGTCGTAGGTGGTGCTTACTGTCCATGTGGCTTTTTTATTGGTTAGAACTTCATTGAGATGAGACGGTCGGTCGGCGTAGATGGTCGAAAAATGTGTAATCCATGTTTATTGCGGGACATTGGCTGTTAGCTTGTGCTGTTTTTGGGCATTATCATTCAGGAGATTCCAAAGTTCTCTTGTGTTGTTTGATTTATATGTCTTCATTATGGTTTCTGCATCTGTTTGCAATAGAATTCTTTGTTGCGATTTTTCCAGTTGTTATATGTTTGTTTGAGTTTCGAAATCTGTGAGATATTTTCTGCTGTTTTTGTTTCCTTCAACTGTCTTAGCGATTTCGCCAGGGCCTTTTTCTTTTCTGCTATTTCTTGATTGTATATATGAAGGTGAGTTTTTTCTGGTCGATTTTTAAGTGTTTGCTGGAAGGGTAGAAGAATCCACTCGTAGTTCAGTTTTTCAAAATCTGTCTTGTTTGCAGTGAGAAGTTTTGTCGGTAGTGAAGCGATCGCTGCTTGAGGAATGCAGAGTCTTGAGGATGTTCCATCAAGTTCTACCAGAGCTACTTTTGGGGTAGAATCTTGTTTTGTAATGAGGTGTGAGTGAACTGTTAACTTGTTGTGATCGCTATTGTTGGAGACTGTCGTATGAGCTAGCTTCACTGACTCATAGTCAATGATTGCAGATGAGGATCCTCTGGACCATGTTGGTACATAGGAGGTGGAGTTATTCGTTGCGTGATTTATGAGGATGAGATCTCGGGTGCGTATTTCGTTCATCCACCTTGCTACTTTTGGTGACAGTTGATCATAGGTTCGGGGAGTACCGTTCTGGGTAAATAGGTTGATGTTCAAGACCCCGCAGAGTATGAGCTCTAGATGGTAGTGAGTTCCAACTAGTTTGTCAATTGTAATGAATACACCGTCAATGAAAGCTTCAGTTGTTATTGCAGCAGGGTTCCAGTACAGGTTCAAAATAGCAATTCTTGTTTCATCATTTTTTTGGGTTTGATTGTTCTGCATCATCATTATTGTTAATTGGATCCACGGATTGATGTTTTCGCTAATCAATACTTTCCATTGAGGGTTTATTTTGATTAGGGTAAGTAGTCCTGATGCTGGTCCTCCTAGTTTTTTAACTATTGCAGGGTTGAGAAAGGTGAGAAATCCGTCACACGCTGGGGTTTCGCTGATCCAGGTCTCTTGAAGGCAAATGATTAGGAAGGTTTCTAAATCATTTGAGGGCTGTGTGAAAAGGTGCACATTTCCTTTTGTATTCCATGAGCAGAGTGACCACATGATATCTGCTTTGATTAATTGTTATGAGTGAGAGTAGAATGAAATGCTTGAAGATACAGTCTCTGTGAATGAAGCTTCTAGGTCGTAGATTCTTTTGAATGGTCGATCTGTTCTGATCTGTTCTTCTGCTTGTCCTACGTCATTCCGAGAAGTAAGATTTCCTAGATGGTCTTCAATGCGCTTGTTCGTTTGCTTTATAGGTTGATGTCTCCTTGTTGAAGTAGAGAGTTCAGCGACGATTTTATCAAGATGCTTGTCGTCTTTAAAGGTTATTAAATCAATCCTTTTTGTTGTAATTTGTTGTAGTTGTGGAATCGCTCCAAAAAGTCTTAGGATATTTTTTCTGTTCAGTATCAGTGGTTCAGATCTTTTGATTTTGCTTTCGATGTGAATTTCATAGATTTGGTTTTGTGGTAAAGGGTTAACAAATGAGGGGAATATACAAACACTATTGCTTGATGATCGCGAACTGAATGAGTTATCAGATATTTGACCGTATGATTCCGATAGTGCAGAGAAGGTTTCTTGTAGCAAGTCCTCAGAAATTTCTTCATAGATGTCTGCTGGCGGTGGTGCTTGGTTGGTTTTATATTCATCTATTATAATGAAGCTTGAAGGTGTTTCAGGGTGTCTAGGTGGCAGTGTGTCATCAGTTTTCTGGTCACAGTGGGTTGAGAGGTTGAGTAGATCATCGTCTTCAATTGAGGGTTCGGTCACTCTCCATGGTACTGTGATGCCACAATGTGTTGCTGCTGGTTTGGTGTTTTGTTGTCCTTTGTGGATGTACAGGGTGTCTTCTCTGACGGTACTGGTTGGTTTTGATCCGAGATCTTCCCTGTTGGTAAAGGCTGCATATGTTCAGTCTTTTTTTCTGTTCTGAGGAACGCTCTTGACCCTGTTTGTCGTTTTTTGTTTGGTTTTGGCTGTGCTGGTTTCGTGGGGTTGGGTAGTTTGTCCTTCGAAAAAATCTGATACTGTTCTGTGTTATTCTTTGCCGAGAAGTCTTCGGCCTCTAGATATGCGGTTGTCGTGGGGTCAGCTTTTCTCTGTGTGTTGCTTTCGTGATCGATTCAGACTCCATCTAATGGTTGTTGGTGCATGTCTTTGGCTGAGGCAGCTAATATGGCTTGGTCAATTATTGACGTTGCTTTCTGTGCTGTTTGATGTTGGTGTTGCGTTTTGAGTAGAGCTAGTATTTGTATTTAAATTGGCTTTTTCTTGGCGGTCGTTTCTTGCTATTTCTAAGAGTCGTTGTTGCCATCGGTTGGATTGCTCTGCTTTGAGGTTCAATCGGGATTCGATTTTGGTTATGAAATTCTATGTGTAAATCTGTTTGGAATGTACGAGTGCAAGAAGAGTTGCTTGATCTTTTATATTGTCGTTCATGGCTTCATGGAGTTTCATAAAAAGGATCATGGTTTGCGAGAGCACTGCAATGAGCATGTTTTGTAGGTCAAGCATAGTAGTCGGAATTCTGGTGTTGTTGTAATCCACGTGATTGGGTTTGTTGAATGTCGTATTGGTGACTTTAATTCCTGTTGCACATGGTTGCGGCATTGCGGCATCAATGTTGGTTATAGGATCAGGCATTGCGGCATCAATGTTGGTTATAGGATCCGGAGTGTAGAAGGACTCTGTGTCATAGGTGAATCGTGTTGGAATGTTTTGATTTCTTTTTGGGCTTGCTTCAATTTCTCTTTTGATGGATCTTTCACCGATTTCTTGTGTCAGGTATGGAGTCGAGGTAAGTTGCGATTGATGATTTGCTGTTATATTTCCAAATATTTCCTTTCGTTTGTCAAGACTTAGCATAATTGATTCGATTTCTGTCATGTCCATTGAAAGTCTTCTTGCCTTCGTTATAGTTTGGTTTGACACATTTTCTGGTGCTTGAGTAAGTTTATTTGAATTATGGGTATGTAGCCACGCAAGTTTAGCTAATCTTGCTTTTTCTTTCTTAGTTTGTTGGTTTAGAGCAGTTGGTGGTTTTTGTAGGCTAATGCTAGGTTGTGATTCATCTGATTTAGGTTTCCGGAGTTCATGAATGTCGGAATCTTTCTCGATTGCGCTTGAGTCTTCTGGGATGGCAGTCTGGTTGTAGGATGGTTGGCAATTACGCTTGGTCGGTGGGTCTTTGACAGTATCGTTTAAGGTGTCTTGTTTATATGAGTCAGAAGGTGGCAGAGATGATTCATGATGATGGCCAGCAGGGGGTTTGTGGGGTAGATTGGTTGATTGATCTGATGATGTAGGACCTGTACTGGTGGCCAGTGTGTGTCCTTGATCTGTTGGTGCAGGATCTGTGTTGGTGGTCCGTGTGTCTCCTTTCGGTGATAATGTTCTTTCTTGCGGTGTTCCATTTTCTACACTTTCAGTAGTGTGTTGTTGCTGAAGCGGGTGTGAGTCTTGAGACGTCGGTGATAGTAACAGTTCCTGTACGATATGGTTTCTTGGATTCTCTTTTGTTGGTTGTACAACCTTGATTGACTGGGTAGGGGTGGTTTCTGTTTGAGGAGATATTTCAGAGATGTTGTGCGTGAAGAGAAGTTGCTTCTCAAGTTGATCAGATGTGGTAATGATGCTGTGAATTTGGGCTTGTATATTGGTCTGATTGGGTGACAGTGATTGTTCGTTTGGTTGTCTATTTAGTTCTAAAGTTGGATGATCTGTTTTTATTTTAGAGAGGTCATCGGTGATGCGGACCTCTTCAATGTCCAGTTCCATTTTGTGTTGATGGTTATTCAGGACAGATTTTGTTGTTTGAGCTCTGGAGAGTGATTGTTCCAAGGTTAGTTGTGATGAGTCTGAAGCAGACATTGCAGTGTTGACTTTGGTTCTTAATCTTGTTTTCGGGCGTACAACGGTTTGCTGTTTGGGTCGGGTTGCCGACATTTATCCTTTGGTTGCTCTGGGGTCTGTGTTGCTTTCCGTCGTGCAGGCCTTATCAAGATCCAAGGGACTTGCTCTTTCGCTTTCCTGGGTGAGCGTTGCTAATGCTGTGGTGTGAGATCTTTTGATTACCTTGATAAAGTCTGAACTGTAGGATTAGTTAGGATCCAGGGGAGGAGCCCTTTCAGTCTCCTAACGGTGGAAGGAGTTTGATGAGACTGTGACCTGCAGGGTCCAAGGGACGTACCCTTCTGGTCCCCTGGTTAGGTCTTGTTATTTCAGCGGTGAAGTTGTAATCTGCAGGATCCAAGGGACGGGCCCTTCCGGTCACCTGATTCGATCTTGGTATTTCGGTGTTGAAACTGTAATCTGCAGGGTCCGAGGGACGAGCCCTTCTGGTCTCCTGGTTCAATCTTGGTATTTCGGTGGTGAAACGGTAATTTGCAGGCTCCAAGGGACAATTCTTTCAGGGCTCCTTGATATATCTTGGAAGATTTGGGCAGGTCGAGGCAGGATGCCCTTGTCGAATTCCTTGATTGATTCTGAGCTGTATAAGTTGCTGAGGTTTGTTTAGGATCCAAGGTCAGGGCTCTTTCGGTCTCCTAATAGTACACTCAGTATGATGATGAGTCTAATGTCAGCAAATTTCAGGTCCTTCCAGACACCTGAATAGAAGGTGTTTACGAGGGTCTGTTGCGATCCAAGGGACGAGCCCTTCCGGTCTCTCAGCAGATATGGTCTGTAAGCAGGCGATGGGAGGTACGGAAATGTAGTTACATAGTCTCAGACTACAGGACTGGGTTTTGGTGCGGTAGCTGAAATCAAATGGAGCGCACAAACGAGTCCGAGTTCAGAACACAGGGTTAAGAGGTCTTATCGTGGGCCACAATAGGGTCTATTCGTGTAATGAGCCAAACGATGCAAGTAGCAGAAATGCAGTCATACAGGTGATGGCGGGGGGGTCTCAGCGTGAAGCCCGTTCAAAGGAGGGAGAGGCGCCGAGCCAAAGCAGGTAGCAAAGTTGAAGTCATCCGCCGTATGGCGGGGCGGTCCCAGCGTGAAACACGTACAGAGGAGGGAAAGGCGCCGGGCCAGTGGAGTCCTCGCTGTTGTTTCAGTAAGCGAGGAAGGATGGCAGGTCGGGCCAGTGGAGTCCTCGCTGTTGTTTCAGTAAGCGAGGAAGGATGGCAGGGCGGGCTCAACGTGGAACACGTGCAGAGGAGGGAGATACGCCGGACCGCTGTCGTCTTTGGATTTGTTGCGATGAGCTGTCAGCTGTAGATTGATGCAGAGGAAGCGAAGCAGGTCGGTCTCGGCTTGAGACACGTTCAGAGGAGAGTGAGATGCCGGATCGTTGGCGTCCTCGCTGTTATTGTGGTAAACTGTCAGCTGTAGCTTGAAGGGCTGCGGCACCGGATGTTAAGATTCAAGGTACAGAGTTTGTTAATGAAGCCCCGATGGGAAGGGAGTCGGGCAGATGTCATGTCCTGCCGCTGTACTGTGCCTTCAGCGCAGTCTTTGGGCAGGGGAAGGAAAGGTGCTGGGAGCTCTGAAAAAACGGAGCACGGGTGGGTGCGCGGGTGGTGGTGGGCACAGGCGGCAATGAGCAGTGAGGGGGAAGAGGAGAGTGGGCGCACGCCACAGGCGGAGGGGGACATTCCGCTGTGTGAATTGTTGAGGGGGGTGGTGTAGCGCGAGAGGCTTGTGGGGGTAGGAATCGAGCAGGTGTCGAATCTCGCCGCTACACTCAGCCTTCGGCCCTTTCCGTGGGCAGGGGAGGGTGAAGCTAGGAGCAACCCAGCGAGCGTTGGGCAGAGGTGACAGGGGTGAACAGGAGTGAGGGGAGCGCAGGCAGGGGGAAGCGGGTGTATACAGGTGATGAGGGGGGGACAGCACTCACCGCAGGTGGGTGTAAGGAGGAGTAATCAGAGGGTTCAGCCAGTGGCAAGGTTATCCCACACGCGGATCCTTTGGACAGATTAGAGAGCAGTGAAGAGTGATGCCGCAGAGCCTGCAGAGCCTAAAGACCAAAAGACTCTGCAGCAGACTCTGCTGCCGCTCCACGGCTTGCTGGGTGTTTTAAAGCAGTGGAAGTAGAAAGAGGACAATTCCTCACTGGATACTGGAGCAAAAACACTGTAGAGTCTCTCCCAAACACGACCAAAAGACTCTGCAGCAGACTCCGTGCATCAGTGTTGCAATAGGTGGGAGGAAACCAGGATGGATTATTTGTGTGGGTGAGCGGGGGGCGACTTCAACTTCCTCCTAGACCCGGAACTGGATAGCACAGGGATACCGAACCCAATGAGGCAGCAGACAGCGTTGTCTCTGCGGAAGGCGGTTAGGGACCTAGAATTGGTGGAACTATGGCGGGAATCGCATGGGCAGGAGCGAGGCTACTCATTTCTCTGGGGTGCATGGGTCCTATTCGCGCCTAGACTCGATTTTTGTGGAAGCGCAGCGCTTTCACAGATTTGGAAGAACGACGCATCTTGGGAGGGTGCTCCCAGACCACACGCTCTTAGTGACACAATTAGAGGGAATGAGACTGAGATCAACAATACATTTGTGGAGATTCTCGGTCACAGCGCTGGAAGATATGGCATTTAAGGAGACATTGTGGGAGGAGATAGCACAGTTCTTTGGGATGAACGATGGGTCGGTGGGAAGGCTGGGGACCTTGTGGGAGCCCTTTAATGCAATTGTCAGGGGGGACCTGTATTTCTAGGACAACGAGAGCAAGAAAAAGGTTGCAGAATAAATTACAGGGACTAGAAGATAAAGTAACCATGTTAGAAAAACTAGATGGTGGGGGGGAACGGAGAAAGGGAAGGAATTAGCGGAAGCCGTGGGGTCTCATCGGGAAACACAAGATTTGCTGTCCAAGTTTGATGGGAGCAAAGGGGATGTGAGGATTCACGGAGAAGGGGATAAGGTAAGAAGATTGCTAGCTTGGTTGATACGTCGGTAACAAACCCATCACACAAATAAGAAGGGAATCCGGGGAACTATTCGCCACCCAAGAGGGGCTCAACAAGGATTTTCGTAGTTTTTACCAATCCCTGTATACGCGCAAGGGTACGTACTCGACGGAAAGAGGTGGACTACCTGTTAGATGTGGTGGAGCTGCCAACCTTGACAGGGGAACTTAAAAAAGGTTGGAGGAACCAAATGAGGAATCGGAAATAAGTGGGGCATTGGGGTCAATGAGTAAAGGCAAGTCACCGGGGGGAGATGGGCTCATGGTAGATTTTTACTGTCACTATGAGGAACTCCTGGTCCCCTGGTTTAAGAAAGTGTATGATGAGGCTTTTGAGACAGGATCTATCCCAGATTCCATGAATGAAGCAGTAATATTGGTCCTGCTGAAGGACAGTAAAGGCCCGCTAGACTGTGCATCCTACCACCCAATCTCACTGTTAAGTGTCGATGTGAAAATACTGGGTAAGACAACCAGACTACCTGGGGTGACTCCAGTACTGGGATTTATAGGGGGACGAAACACGAAGAACCTATATCATCTACATCTTGTGAAAGATCAGGTTAAGGATTCCGCGGAAGAGCTTGCGGTGGCCTCCTTTGACGCTATGAAAGCGTTTGATTCTGTGGAATGGGTGTGGCTGTTTAAGGTATTAGAGGCCTAAGGGTCCGGAGAAAACATCTCCTGGTGGCTGCGACTCCTGTAGAATAAGTAATAAGGGTGAAGACAAATGACTGGGTATCATCGCAGTGGACTTTGGGAAGGGGAACACAGCAAGGGAGCCTGGTTTCCCCAATATTATTTTCACTGGTGGTAGAACCACTGGCATGGTATCTCAAGAAGGAGATGATGGAGGCCCGGATAGAGGTAGGTGGGGTAAGGCACATAGTTTATCTATTTGCTGACTATCTCTTGCTGTATGTAGGTAATCCATCTGTAAATCTAGTGATGTTGTTGGAAATATTACATAATTTTCTGAAATTATCAGGCTTTCGCATAAACAAGGACAAGTCACTACTGTTCCCATTGGGGGGATTACGACACCGGGATCTCAATACGCTCCCTAAATGGGGGATTAGATGGGAGAGGGAATATCAACATTTTTCACAGGATGGAGGACACGTTTGTGCACAACATGAGCAGAGCTTTATCAGGAATAGGGGAATCGATCCAGTTCTGGTAGAAGCTACCGATATCATTGATGGGAAGAGTAGCATTGTGGCATTGTGTAAAATGGTCATTCTCCCAAGGCTGCTATTTTATTTCACCAATATGCACTACAGCATCAATAAGGCCTTTTTCAGGATGCTAGATGAACAGATGGGGGAATTGATGTGGAACGCAGGGAGGAAGAGGATACCAATGGCAAACCTTGCGGCACCCACGATGGGTAGGCGGCTTAGACTTACCAAATTATGAGTGGTACTTCACGGCATCCCAACTACAGGCAGTCCCTAGAGTAGGAATTGGTGACAAATCTGTTGGGATATCTCCCAACCTATCGGACAGGAGTAGAACTGCTCTGGGGCACGGTTGGAGGGAAGGGGTCCACAAATATATTCCAGGTGGTGCGGGAGGTCTGGTAAAAGCTCCAGGGGAAACAATGGGTATTAAGGCAATATTGTGCAGACTTACTGTGGAGCACAGACCGGGATCTGTGGTTGGCAATAAAACAAATAGGGTTTACGAACATGATGGACAGGGGATAGTGGGTGTTTCGTTTGAAGGTGGGAAGTTGATGCCATTCGAGTAAAGAAGACTGATGTATGGCGTCTCGGAAAGGGCAATTCCTCACCTATGGGTTGGTGATTCCACTGTTAGCTACTATATATGGTTGGGCATACTGTAAGAACCCACTACGAGCTCGTTGTTGCAAATGCTCTTTATGGGTGAAGGAGGGAGGGCCAGGATTTTGCGACTGTATCAAGCCATACAGGATTTATTACCCCTGGAGGAATTGGCGGTAAGTCCAAATGGGAGAACGATGTGGGGAACTAGATCTCGGAGTCAGACTCGGACGCAATGTGGGATCAGGTTAGAAAGGTCTCAACAAATGCCAGATTCCAACTAATTCAGTACAATATCCTGCATAGGACATACGTGACACTGACCAAGCTGCCCCTGATGAACAGTGCCCTGAGTAATGATTGCCCATGGTGTAGATCGGGTCAGGCAGAGATTTTGCATATGCTGTGGGGATGTTCATAGATTAAGATCACTTCCTGCCAATATTGCATAAAGATAAATTAACTGCTTGGTTCCAACTCTGACTGTACCCAAGAGGGTCCGCCTGTGGGGGCTGATACTGGGAGGAAACCGGTATAAAGTAGGAAGATGTCTAGCTCAGTTTATGCTAATACTAGCCAAACGAAGAGTGGACATTGCTAGGAAAAGGCCTAATGGGCCCCTCCTTGATTCAATGGAAGGAGGACATCCATAGATGGGGTATGGCAGAGGTAGATATTTTGCAGTGAAATCGAGATCCGGGACGGGAAGATGGAATAGTGGTTGATTGGAGTCAATTGTTGAATGAACTAAAATCCTCAGTGGACTTGAAACCTCCTTGAAAAAACGTGGTAGGGCTTGGAATAGTAAGAGGGTAGGAGTAGGGAGGGTATTGGGAAGGACAAAGATTGTAAAAATGGGAGGGGAGGATGGATTATGAAGTCGGGAGAAGTGCCAGAATCCCTACACACTAGATGGGGGATAATAATGACTTTTTAACATGTTTTATCCAACCCTTGGTGTTCCCTTTATGGGGATGTTACAGATGTCCCACTCAAACTATTACCTTGAATGTTTCTGCTGTCTATGTACAAAAAACAAAGAAATAAATGTCTTAAAAATAAACAGTGCACTGTGAGAAAGCAAAAGGTGTCTCACCCGCAAGTCCCTGCGGATCTCTCCCCCAGGGGGCCAGGGCATGGCCATCGCCTTTGTATCCAGACCCTGGGGGAGGACCAGTACGGGAGGATCACCTGGGTGAGGGGTCTTTGGGCATCGAAGGGGGACACCGGATGGCAAGACGCAGTATCCCTCCACCTGCAACACCTTTACACCCATCCTACCAGGTAGGAAACGTGGGAACCTTACCGCCCCACCCTTCTCCTTTTCCTTTACCAGCACTTTCACACAGACAGCCCGCTCTGGGAGAAAGCAGACTCACACCCGAGCAGTGTATCTGTATGTCCAGTTACTATGGTCAGGCGAGTTCAGGCAATTACTGACAATCACTCACACCTGACTTCCATTAGACTTCCCCACATAGATAAAAGGTGGAGCATGAAAGCACACTCTGGAGTCAGGCAAAGCACACAAAGGTACAGCAGTTTCAAGTCGGCAGCTGAAAAAGGGGAGAAAGACAGCAAACCTAGAAGGATTGGTAAGAAGTGAAACCCCCTTGACCTTTTGGTCAGACGCTGTTACTTTCAAGAAACCTTTTGAAGCAGGAAGCGTAAGGCCAGGAAACCAGATTAAAGAATCCTGCATTGTGTGTCAGAGATACCGAAGGGCCTCCTGCGTAGCTGATCAAGGAGAGGAGCGCAAGCAGCCGCTGTGGTATCATCCTTGGCTCCAAGAACAAAGAAGTGCCCGAAAAAGCAAAACAGCCGGTGAGTTGGGAAGACCGATGCAAGATTGGTCTGTGTTGAACTCAAGGTTTCAAGCGGCAACATTGTATAACGAATGCTGGAACGAACATTGTTAAACGCGTGTGATGAAAGACGCGAGTAAAGCAAAACTGCTGATGAATGTTTGAACTTGAGAAAGAAAGATACAATACCGTTGACAGAGTGATCCAGCACCGTGGATGTACTCAATCGAAAGTCTCTGTAAGGTATCCTGCTAAGAGAAATAAAAGTAGAAGATTGATGAGAATAATTGTGGGAAGTTAATCAAAGTGGTTCTGCAACAGTTTAAGCAATTTTCACTGAACATTCAAAAGTCTTCGATTTCCATATCAAGAGGATCCGAGCCCGAACGAGGGAGATCCATGGTCCGAGCCCGAACAAGGGAGATCAAGTGTGAATATTGTGATAAAGAGGGGGTCTCAGCTTGAAGAGGGAGACCCATGATGAACATTGAAAGCGAGAATTTATGTATGTGAAAATCCTGATAGGAATAGGTCATTGAGACTTTATTTGTTATGACAGACCCTCTGCAGTAAGAGACTGTTATTGGAAAGAGGCTATGGCAGAAGGCCCCGATGTCTGTGCTTTAAACTGTATCCTTGTGGCCAAGAAGCCAATGTGTGTGAAGCTCGAATGTGCTGCCTTGCCCCGTGCTGAAAACGTGGGTAAGGGAAGCAAACTGCTCAACCGTCTTGACCTATTATTTCTTGAACACTTTTCTTTTGCATACATCATTGTTCCACACTCTTTTGTATTTAGAACTAAGGATTGTCAATAGGTTTATTAGTATAGACCCTTTTATTTGACAGAGACTTGACTAGGACTGCGTTATTTGGTCGTAGCTTGCTCCCATCCTTAGTTTTAGGTTAAGATAGGCATTCGACCAACCCATTTGAAGTGCAATAAACACCCTTGAACTGTGATCACTTGCCTCGGTCTTCACTATTTGATACCATGCCTTCCTTACAGCAGCCATAAGAAACATTAAGACTAAATCTAAATCCTACGCTAGAACCACAAACTGGTCGGGAGGAAACTGTTTAAACTACATAACAGTGGGGATTGTGAAAAAGGGGCCCTGTTCGGGGGACCTCCTGAATACCAAAATAGCTACAAGGTAACCCTTTACAGTGCCAATCTGCATGCTGGCTTGGGACAAAGATTGCAGAAAATCTAACACAGGGGATAAAAGACAGGATAAAAGACCCATGTCCCTGTCCCGGCATCAAATCAAAAATAGTTTTAGTGTGCCTCCTAGTTGGAAGGAGCTCACCAAGGACATCATCCAACAAGTCCCACTCCTCATATCTCAGCCTCTCAAGAGCCAAGCATGAAGCTGCAGCTGCTGAGGTTCAGGTGGGGGACCTGCCCCTCCATAAAAGGTTAGCAAGACAACTCTCCGCAGAAGGCACCAGAGATGGACATGTCCAGCAGCTCTGGATACTACCTTCTCTGGGCACAGCCTGGGGAAATCAGATCATCATGGTTTTGAACAGGTGCCATCTCCTGAGAACTAGTGGAATGACAAGGATTGGCGGGCATGCATAAAGGAGGTCAAAATTCCACTCAACCGTCAGTGGTCCACCAGATTCCCCTAACAAGGAAATCCCTTACAGCAGAACAACTTGCACTGCCTGTTGACACTGGAAGTGAAGAGGTCCACTTGAGGAGTTCCCCAACAGGAGAAGGTCTCTCCCAGAACTTCCTGACAGCACTCCCGCTCATGGGAGGCAGAGGTCTGTCTGCTCAAGGTATCCTCTCTGACATTCTCTCGTCCAGTCAGATGAGCCACTGTCAGAGAGACGCTGTTCTCCAGAGCGAAGAAGCACAGTCACATTGCTACTCTTCACAACAACCCCACATCACCTCGCTTGTTGAGGTAGTTCATGGCCACTATGTGTCTGTCAGGATAAGCGCAGGCTTGTGTTTCACAGAAGGGGAGGAAAGAGACCAGGACCAGCCTGATCACCCTCGGCTCCAGCAAGTGTATGTGTTGCCAAGACTCTACAGGAGTCCACAGTATGCTCACCATAACGCCTGACAGGTGAGTGCCCCAACTAGTCAGGATAGCGTCCGTGAGCACCGCCACCATGGGCTGAGGTAGGCGAAACTACGGCTTTCGGGCAAGTTGTCTCATATAGCCCACCACACAAGATCCTGAGCCACCAGATCTGAGAACTGCAAGAGGTCCGACATGTGGCCCTTAAACTGCAACCATTGACAACGGAGAAGCCACGGAAGTGATCTCATGCACAGCCTCACCTTCCTGCACCAGGAAGCCATGAGGCCCAGGAGGCACATGAAGGCTGAGGCAGGGACTTGTCCCTGGAATTGGAAGACATTGACAATCCGAAAGATGTTTGCCAATCGATACTCAAGTAGGAAGGCACTGCCCAGGACAGTGTCCAAGACCACACCGATAAATCGAAGGGACTGAGAGGGCAAAACCTGAGACTTTCAGGCTGTGCAATAGAGTGCATGTGCTGAGAAGGAGCCTGCCACAAGTTCTGGTGAGACAGCTTGGACGTCCAGGTAGGGAAAGAAATAAATGGTCTCCCTCCTGAGTCTAGCAGCCACCACTGCTAGCAGCTTCATGAAAACCCTGGGAGCCAAAGAAAGCCCACACGGCAGAACCATGAACCGGTAATGGTGCTGACCCACCACAAACCTCAGGTACTTCCCGAGAGTTCGATGAATCAGCACATGGTAGTAGACACCCTGAAGGTCCAGGCAACCCACCAGTCCTGCACATAGAGGGGCTTGTAGAATCTGGCCTAAGGTAACCTTGCTCTTGCGCAGGAACAAGTTCAGCAGCCCCAGATCCAGGTTGGGCATAGGCCCACGTCCCCCTTCAGCACCAGAAAATAGGTGGAGTACCACCCCTTCTCTCATTTAGTGTGAGGAACTAGATCAACTGTGCTTTTCGACAGAAGCTACTGGACATCCTCCAATTGAATGGGGTCCAGAGACAAAGGGGTGGCCGGAGGTGCTCAAGGAATGGAAGACAATATTCCTGCTGAATGACCTGCAAGGCCCACGCATCGGACGTGGTCCTTGACCATTCAGGGCTGACCAAGAAAAACACCACCCCACCGGTAACGAATGGTGAAGCCAGTCACTGAGGTTTGACGTCCTGGGGTGCAGCAGGAACACCAGCCACTGCAACGCCCCCTCACTGGGTATCCATTTCAATGCCTCTTGAAAAGCACCTGACCTGACCTCTTCCTGGGCAGACTGACAATGACCACTAAGGGCAAAGGCAGGAAAGGGATGACAACCCCCTGTCCTGGGACAACAGATGTGCATAACGTTGTTGTACTGCCCCATAGACTTAGCAGTCACCTTAGACAACTGGAGTGAATGCTGATGATGCCCTTAAGAAGGTTGAAACAGGTTATGGCCATTGAACGGCATATACAACAGCCTTGGTCTGGAAGTTAGCCACAAATCCTGATGTCCACAGCCACAAGTGGTGCCCGACCACTGTGCTAGTGGCCATGGCCCTACCCACAGTCTGCTGCGTCCAGTCCCAACTGCAGCATCTGACGTGCCACTTACCTCCCGTCAGAGACCAAGGACAGCAGGCCATCCCTCATCACTCCCTCCAGGACATACTTGGTGCATCAGCCACCTTCGTCCAAAGGCAGAAGGAGAACTTCGCCATGGCACAAGAAGCATTCACAGCCCGCAGTGCAAGACTGCTTGATGCAAACGCCCTATGCGTGAAACCTCTTACTTTCTGTGTCCGGTTGAAGGGATGGGAAGGTAGAAGTCGCCAGGCTAGCCATCGCGGCCTGAACCACCAAGCTCTCAGGCAAAGCATAGGAGGAAAGAAAGGCCAGTTGCGATGGAGCGGGATGTGGTTTCCTCGTCAGAGCCCTGTTCACTGCCGGTACAGAGGCAAGTTTATCCCACACCTCCAATACAGGGGCCTCCACTGCCACATTGAAGGGCAGGAGTGTCTCCTCCTTAGGCGCATCATCGAGAATGTCAGAAAGTTTTTACTGAACTTTGGACATGGATAGAGTAGATAGCCCCAGAGTACTGGCCACTTTGGGCATCAAGCTCTGGAAGGTGGCATAAGGCTTTTCTGGAGTCGGTCTTGGTAAAAATGTCATCTCCAGGCAGGTGTAGAGGCCACTGGCACCCTGCAGATCCTCAGCCAGGCGCAGCTCACAGCCTCCTCTTCCCCGTAGAATTCTCATCTCCCTCATCTCCCTAGAACCCATAGGGTCAAGCCCAACCAGGACACGGTCGCCTTCCTCGTCACAGATATCTTACATTTTTGACATGAAGGTGTCACTAGGTAGTGGAATGTTTTCCTGCAGAGCCGCGGTATCAACAGCGCTGAGGACTATGCCAGTGCTGGCACCAAGGGCGCCGGTCCTGCAGGCGCAGCATGTGTGTGTTTGTGGTATGTCATATGATCTTATAAAGCACACATACGCTTGAAGGCATCTTGGCGCTAGGAGGAGCAGGCAGACTGGGATTAAAAGAGAAGAATCTTCAGGGCACGCCTGAAAGCCAGATGGTTGGAGGTTGCACGAATGGCCCAGGGCAGTTGGTTCCATGCTTTAGCGGCAGCCACAGAAAAGGCAAGACCGCCAGTACGAGCTTGTTTAAAACGGGGAACCAAGAGTAGTAGAGCAGCCTGTGAGCGAAGGGAACGAGCAGGGACATATTGAACGAATTTCTCCTGAAGATGCCCCTGCTCCCACCTTATAATAGGCTCGGTGTACCAGGCACATAGATTTAAACAAAATTCATTGTTCGATCGGAAGCCAGTGCAGTTGTTTCAAGAGTGGGGTCATACGAGTGCGTGCCGGAGGGCGCAGTACTGCTCGAGCTGCTGCGTTTTGGAGCATTTGAATGCAATTCAGCAGATATTGTGGTTGGCCGTAGTGCACATCTCTCTCCGTCTGGTCCAGGCCCAAGCCCTTAGGTATGCAGGAGTGGTCCCCAGAGGGTACCTTGCCAGTCACAGCAGACGCGCTGGGACCTTGCACTGCTGAAACTGGTGGTGCAATTTCCAACACCACAGGTGCCAAGGTTGTATCTTCCAGCACCTTGGCGAAGATATTCAGCATCTTCAGGCAGAACTTTTCCATTCCTCTGGCGTGGAGGACTGGGTAGGAAAAGGTACCTGTGCCAGATGCTTAGGCGATTCCTTGGAGTGGTGGCTGTTCCTCGAAGAAGACTACTGTCCGTGCAAGGACTCACCCAGGGAGTAGTACCTCTTCTGATGCTGTTTCTTCTTGTCCTTTTCCTTGCGTAGAGCCAGTTGTTACCCGCGTTCGGCGAGTTTTCTGGTGCCGTGCACTCAAGGTTTTTCCAGGATTGGTTACTGAGGTGAAGTGTGGGACTCTCCAGTCTTGAGCCCTTTCACCCTCGAAGTACCAGAGGGCCTTCTAATCTGAGATAAAGGCCTGCAACCTCCACCCTTGCTTCATTCCTTCCTGTCATGCACTTGTACTACTTGAAATGCCTCTGGCCCGTATGCTGGTTTTTTGTTCGTTTTTTTTTTTGTTGTTAAGACCATTCAGAATCTTCAAGGCCTAAGAATGACAACTGTATTCCCTTGTTTCCTTTCTGCCTTGAAGCGCTTTAAAGCACTTCACTTCGGTATAAGCGCTTTACAAATAAACAATTACAATTACAATATTCAGCAGAATAGTTTCTGGAGAATAGCGGCACTGGGATAGGGATATCATAGACGAGGAATCCATGGGAGGAAAGAGTCCATTAGAACTACCTTTGTTTCGCAGGCTCCCCATAATGTTCTTGCTCTTTTTTTGCTTCCTGTTGCTACTCTGTCTCTCGCTTTATGTTGCTCTGTCTCTCACTATATATTGCTGCTCTGCCACCTGTTTTTGCAGTCTGTTGTGCTGTCTCTCTTTGCCTCCCGCGTCTCTGCATCCCTTTATTGCTGTTTCTCTCCTCTATCTTGGTGTCACCATTGCAGTAATGCCGCTGTCTCTATCCTGTTCATCTGTCTTCCTTTCTCACATCATTACTCTAGTGGCCCCTCCTTTCAAATGTTCTCTATTATGGTCCCTACTGTTGATGATCTCTTTAATCAGCTGTCTCTTATGTTACTGGACTTGCTTTTTTTGTCCCCATTTTTAAGTGTCTATCCCGCCCCTTGCTCCTACTGCCGGTGTTTGTGTGTCTCTCTCTCTCCTCTGTTATTTGTATCTATTCCCTTATGCTCACTTTCTTTGTTGTGCTACCTTCTGTGGCTCTGTGGTCTTTCTCTTCCTGTTCTTGCCTTAGCTCCAGTTTTGCCAGGTCTACTACCTTCTTTCTTCCGTCTACCCCTCCCCCCCACTCCTCTTACCTTTGTTGCCCTGCTTCTCTTAGATTCAAAGTTGCTGACCCGCTCTTGTAATTTAATTTGCCTGTTGCCATAGCAATAATACATATTCAAAATGCTGAAAATGATGTTTCCATCTATAAACCTAGACCAACTTGAAAATTGCAAAGTCCTTTTAAATGTGTGGAAACCTGCTTTTGTGGGTTAGGCCGAGGAATGGAATATTTGTCTCAGCAGATGCTGCACTTGCTTCCATACAAATGATTTACCTGCAGCGTGTGCCATCCCAAGTATAGCACCGCATATGAGACGGGTGTGTGCTGGACCATTGCTCATATAAGAGTGGAGTTCATAAGCGGGATATTGGGTTAGCTTTGCTAGAATTCAAATCGGTTATCTGACAAGCCTCAAACATATATCTCGGCTACAGCTGCATTATCTCCTACGATTAGAACTACCGGGTTAAACAGCCATCTGAGCAGCAGGTTTGTTAACTCAGTGAGCTGCATTTGCTGGCTTGCTGTTGACTCTGAAAAGCCCATAGGGTTGGGGCACTAGCAGTTTAAGGATTAATTGACATGACAGGTTCGTCGCAAGCTTCATGGCGGTTTGAAATGGCAAGCGTCGACATGATTCAGAACATTTACAATAATGGCACCTTTATAATGTGGAAGGAGTCTTGCAGTGTCACTCACAAGTCAGATGGGAGAGGGAAAAGAGCATGACTGAAACTAGGAAGGCTTGGTAGTCTACCACCACCATCCAGTCTTCCCACACTGTCCACCTGCGTGTCTCAAGCCAGCTCGGGAGCAGTTCTGGGCAGAGAATGTCACAAAACATAGCAGTCCTGCTAAGAAATGTGGGTAAAATGCTGCAGAATATGCATAAGCCATGTTGTGAATAGTGGATACTGTTACACGAAAAGGGTGTGGCAGGCCCTGTGAGAAAGCTGCAGCTAAATACACAGCAGAAATGTGTAGAAGTACCGGCAGCTGCTGAAAAGCGTTGCCCTGCTCCCATTTAAGCTATTCTCCCTGTCAATGGAGGCTACTGTTCCAGTACACGTATAAAAGCTCATCAAATAAGTGCCAGTAGATTGTGACGCTTCCCGCATGCGTGCCTTATTCGTTGGCTGGTGGAGGGGGGGATTTAATGTAAGGTTCATTATACATGACCAGCCATTCCTTGCTTTCTCTGCTGAATCTAGTAACGATTGACTATGACCTTTCATGCACGTGCATGCACACTTAAAGTTTTAAAACTATACAAAACACATCTTTGTAATTCAACAACAAAACGTTTTCTAATAGAAAATGCCAGACGCAACTGCTTGGTGGTATGCTCACATAAACAACCTTGCACAACACCCCAAGACATTTTGAATGCCACGGATGTGCTTCTGAAACAAAGGGAACACACAGTATGAAATGTCCCTGTTAATTCACATCAATTCCACACATTCCAAACCTGGACTAGTGATGCTGCTGCTGCAGCTGAGATGCCTTCATTAAAGCCAATGAAAACAAAATGCGAATGCAGCCCGTTCTCTAGACACACTTGTACTACAGCAGTCCAAATCACAACCAGTAAGGACACCAACTCTAATAATGTCTCCTGAAGTGTCGTAAAGCACACGCAAAACAGATTAGTGATGCAAATGTTTATAAAAAAAATCACGTCCAGGTGCCATAGAGAATCTCCTGGACTCCGAGTGATTGAGCAGTTGACAAACTATGCTAACGCTACAAATATTTTCTATGTAGAATTAGAAAACTGTTGAACAAACATCATAACTCATTCCTGTTCCAGTTGAGCTGGCTATCAGCACTGGACTCTGTGATTTATGGTGGGCGGCTGTTGCTGCTGATAGTGTCTGTAACTGATACGCATGCAAAAATGGAGTGTATTCACAAGATGTAGGTGCTTAAAAGGCCCAAATAGGCACCTTATCGAGAGGGCTGAGTAGAGAATAAAGCTGTGAGTGGGATAGCTCTGTTGTAGCGTGTTTCCTCGTAGTTCTGTCATTTGTCAAATGGCTCAATCACAGATTAAAAAATCCAATCCAGTTTTCTTTAGAACATTTTCAGCGATTACCCCTCAGCCTTTGCATGCTTCACAAGACTTTCTGACCATTCTCATGATCTGCATCAGCAGTGTGCTACCTATCTATTATCTCATGTACCGGCGAGTTGCCAGTTCACAGTGAGAGAGTCTCTCTCTCTCTCTCGGATTTGCTTTGATTGTCCCCATTGACTAAGAGACCATTGATGCAATATGATTTGGTGATCTTGTTGCAAGTTTCAAGGTTTAGTCGCATTGATGCAGCAAACAATACGTTTCTCAATTGGGTTTGTCTTATGTGCGTGTTAGGCAGAAACCTGTGCAGTTCCCTTAGGGATCACTGCAAAAAGTTTAAGACCACAGGAGTAAGTGGTAAACCCAATTGGTAGCAGTCTGCACCACCCAGATTTACCTGGTAGCTGTGACTGAGCAGTCAAACCTCTCTCAAGAAGAGTTAGGAAGTATATAGAGTATACACAATAGGGCTAACAATACAGTAGAACAAGCAAACACTGACCAGAGCTTTGGTATTAAAAGTATATCATTATTTATTTAAAACACACTTATGAAAATACACTGCACTAATAGATCAAGCAAGTTCAAACACAGTCACTATAAGTATATACACCTCCCTAGTTAATTATTCGACAAGTCTAGGTTAAGACACCACTTATTAGCAAAACAGAGGTGAGCGTGTAACCTTAGATGGCACTCCAATAATTTGTTAAAAAGGGAGAGGAAAGGCAGAGCATGGAAATAACACAGTACCAACACTTTTAAGAACCCCCAGCAAGGCAGGAAAGGCAGGTTCTACTGTAAAGCCAAAGTTCATAGGCCAGGCCCACTCTTAGAGAGAGCAAGGCTGAATGTGCCCAAGATCACACAGTGGAAATGCACTCAAAGTCTTTGCAGAAAATGTCAAAAGAGGTTGGATCAGTTCAGAAAGATAAAGTTAGAAGGTTTGGAGGCCAACCCAGTTGGAAAGTCAAGGATTTACGGGACACCTTGGACAGTCGGTTGCAAAGGCGGCCAGGCAGGACACAGTACCTTAAATGGTGAGAACGTTCCAGCGGGGGCAGTTGTTCCTGGCAGCGGGTGCAAGTCGTGGCTTCGACCAGAGGAAGAGATGATCTCGACGAGGAAGAAAGCTGGAAGTCGTTGCACTGCCAGGGATGAAACCAGCCGCGGAGTTCCCGATTAAAAGGTACGACCCTTTTATTCGCGGTCAGTGGTGAAGCGTGGCTATCCGGCCGCCGGGGTGCTTGGCACGGGCGATTCGACCACGACACATCCTGGAAGGCGAAAAAGGCGAACTGGTTGGTCCCACCAACTCAAAGGGAAGAAGACTCTCCTGGAAGAAGATCTCCTCTGTCGTCGGGGAAGTGGAGTTCTTTACAGCAGGGATCCACCAGTGGCATCATCGTTGTAGATGGCTCAGGTTCTCCCCTCTTCGGATTCTTTAGGTCCTGTGGCGACTTCTGAAGTTCCAGTCCCCAAAGCCCTGCTTTTATGCAGAATAAACCCCATTCAACAGCCTAGCTGTCACTCAAACATGCTAAGTGGTGAGCCGGGCGGCTCACCACTGGGCCAATCACACAAGAGTGCGACTTGAGTTGCCAAGACAACTCAGTCCAGGGTGCCTAATCCCCCTCCCACACATCCTGTAGACCCCAGATAGAGTGGCACCATTTGGAGGGCTTCTGTGCAGAAGCCCACCAAAAAGTGGAACAAAGGGCTCGACTTGGGTTAGAGTTTCAGAGGCGAACACAAACGCCATTTTAAAACCGAGTCTTGGCAAAAAGACCCAACTGGGGAATTAATATTAAATAAATAACCCAGCAGTATCTTTAACATTGCACCAAAAAGTGGTGCGTTTAAAATCAATGGGAAAATACCATAAGAAATATTCCGGTGGAATATTTCGCGTGGTATCCACTGCCACCAGCCAGAAACTCGACATGGGAGGACTGGACAGTGCCCCTTTGAAAAACAGACCCAGGGGCAATCGAATTACCCCTACCAGTACTTCCACAATATGATGGTTTGTACTGGTTCTGTTCACAATTTGAGACTAGTAAAGCCAATGGTGACTTTACATGCCCTGGGAGAAAGTAGTCAGTCCCAGGGTATGGAGTCTATGTTTGGGGGGTCACTATGACACCCCTGTGATACTGCACTGAGGGTGCTGTGTAACACACATACCAAAAACACATGGAGCCCTATGGAGTAAAAGACCCCATAGCCCATAAAACACATTCACAGTCAAAGGACATTCTCAAATCATGCCTTAGAGTGGGTGAAAAAGAGTCTCACTCTTAGCAGGAGGAAAAAATAAACCCCAAAAATCCAGCAAAGCTGCTGGGGGACTCACTAGGTTTGGGAAATTAGCCTTAACAGAGAATTCTCCCTAACAGTGCGCTTCATTATTAATACCCGACTCGGGTTTCTACTGTTTTGCTAAGCTCTTGTTATAATACATTCCAATGGAAGACATCAATGTATTTATTTTGTAAATACTGTGTTTCCCCCGTAGAGGCCAACAAGTATGCATTCTTAGAATTAACTGCTGTGTTGTCACTGTAGTAGAATACATCCTTTCTCTACCTCCCCAAATGGCTTCTTGGTCACACGCTGAGGCCTTTCTTGTCAGATCGGGATGCCCTCCAGGCGGGACCCACAAGTCATCCCGGCCCTCGTGGGGCACCGGGTCTGGTTCCGGTGGGACAGACTCGCAGTCTTCTCTCTTAACATAATGTTTGAATAATGAGCTGTTCCTTGTAATATCGGACTCTCTGTTCTGGGCCGTCACCATCGTCCCTTTTACCGCGGTGACTCATCGGGCTCGGGCCAAACCGTGAGTCCGTTTTCCTGATCATGGGTTGTTGGACGAGGACCTTGTCTCCGACCTGGAAATCCTTAGGCACTGCTTTGCATCTTTCATCTGAGTCTTGCTTTGTCCTCTCCTTTACTTCGGCGTCTCGTTGAATCACGTCTTCGTCGCCCCCCCCAGGTGTCGAGGAGTTGCGTACAATGCGTGTGTTTACATCGTAATGGACCATTAGCTCTGCTGGGGTTTTGTTTGTCACTTCGTGGGGGCTGTTTCGATAGTCCCTTAGGAGCTGGCATAGTGCCTGATGTTGATTTGTGGTTTCTAGGCGGGCCCTCTGGAGAGTTTTCTTTATTGATGCCATGAAGCGTTCCGCCATGCCATTTGCTTGGGGCCAGCGAGGTGTTATCTTAAGATGTTTGAACCTCAGGTGTTTCACCATTGCTTCAATCTCATGTCCATTGAATGGCAGTCCATTATCCGACTTGATTACGTGGGGAATGCCCCATTTACTGAGTACTTCATCCAGGGTAGCAGCCACATGGGAGAAAGCGGTGGTTGTGAGCTGCTTAACGATGGGAAATCGGGAGTATTCATCAATGAGGAGGAGAAAGTACTCCCCGGACTCCATCGGCCCATAGAAGTCGACTGCCACTCTTTCCCAGGGCCGATCTGGGATCTGTGTGGGCTGGAGAGGCACTGGTGGCTCTGCTGGCGCACAGCAGTTCTTGATCCACTTGTCGACAAGCGTGTCTAGGAACAGGAACCAGACGTGGCATCGCAGTTTCCGCTTGGTGTTCTCGGCTCCTCAGTGTCCTTCGTGTGCGGTGCGGACCACATCTGCAGTCAGTGCGGTGAGGATGACTATTCGGCAGCCTCTTAGCAGAATGTTATGGTCTTTTACGGTGAGTTCGGCTTGCACCCTTGCCAGCCTCTCCATTTCCTCTTTGCACACCCCCGGGTGAGCCAACATTGCTAGTCAGTAGTCCTTCCATTTGTTGGCTGTGATGCTGCTGCGACTGCTTCTAGTGATAGGGCCAGTGGTAGTGAGATGGCCACTACGTAGTCTATGTATGCAACGTCACCCCCGCGGATGAGTGGAGGTCCAGGCAGATGGCGAGACAGATAGTCTGACGGATTTAGGTCGCCTCTGGGGCGGTGTACAATATCGTAATCATACTCTTGCAGTCTGATGCAGCATCCCTCTATTCTTGGGGGTATTTTGGTGCATGGGTTCCCAAACAATGATAGCAGTGCTTGATGATCAGTGATTAAGGTGAACCTTTTCCCAATAATGAAATTGTGAAAGTGTTCTCAGGCCCATACGGCGGCCATGCTTTCCTTCTCGGCCTGGGAGTAGGTGGATTCCGGCGTGGACATGGCCCTGCTGGCATATGCTACGACGTGTCTGGGGTTGACGTCAGCACCACTCGTCTGTGCCAGGATGGCTCCCAGGCCCACCGGACTGGCGACCACTATTATTTCTGTGTGCCAGGAGGGGTTGAAGTAGGCAAGGCGGTGGGCCTCTGTCAGGGCACGCTTGATTGTGTCAAAGGCCTGCTGGCATGTTGGGGACCACTCCAACGGGGCATCTTTTTGTAGAAGTTTCCTGAGTGGCTCGGTGATCTAGGCGTAGTGAGGGATGTATCGCGCACAATATCAGGCCATTCCAAGGAAGGACCGGATGTCCACCACTTGTTGTGGTTCTTTCAAATTAGTGATGGTTTCAACTTTTTCTGGGTCAGGTGTCATCCCTTCGCCTGAAAAGATGTGGCCAAAGAATTTTAGGTTCGATTTGCTAAATCGACACTTGTCAATGAGGCCTGCGGTTTGGACGGCCTCACAGGCAGCGAGGAGTGCGGCATCGTGACGTTCTTTGGAGGACCCAAATATAAGAATGTCATCACTGTAGTTTAAAGTGCCCGCTATCGCGTGATGATTTGTCCCACCGCTTCTTGAAAGATCTCGGCTGCCGATGAAATGCCAAAATTCAATCTTTGGTCGAAACAGTCCTCCATGGGTGGCAAAGGACTTTATCACTCTGGAGTCAGGGTATAGTTCCAGTTGATGGTACCCCTGTATCAGGTCGAGTTTGGAGAACATGTGGGTGTTGTTTAGTTGTACAATCATGTCCTTGAGGCATGGACCAAGGTGCCTTTCCCTTTGGATGGCGGTGTTGGCCATCCTCATGTCGACGCATAGCCGCAGTCTCCCTCCTTCTTTCGGCACTATGACCAAGGGCGCGACCCAGGGTGTGGGCCTGGTAGCAGGCTCGATGATGTCATCAGCGAGTAGTTGGTCAAGCTCTCTGGAGACTGCTTCTTGGAGATGGAATCCGACCCTCCTCGGTATTGTGGGACTGGTCTCACTGAAGGGTCGACGTGTAGTTTGATTGGGGGGGGCCTTCCAGCTTTCCCAGGCCTGTTCATAGGTGTGGAAACTTCTCTATGATGTCGAGCTTGGTGATGAGGTTTTGGGAGTTTCCGGGGGCAATGGCTCTCACTGCCTCGTCCCGCCCCTGATGGACAGCAGTTGAAGTGATCACGTCGTTGGCTCCCACGTGGATGTGAATCAGTCCTAGACATGAGGCCGTGTAGTAGCTGAGGTGGCACCAGCCTTTGGTGGGGCACCTGATGATATGTATGCTGGTGTCGGTATGTCGACCTTTGAGGAGGAGCTGGCATCTGAAATGCCCAATGGTCTGCAGGGGCGTGGCTGCGCCCCATTGGAAGATTCTGGATCGAGTCAGTTCAAGTGTTGGTGTATTGGGAATTTTCCGGTACTCTTGCTTACCCATGATGTTTACGGTGGCGCCAGAGTCCACTAGGAAGTGGAATAACCAGTTTCCCATCTTGACCGGGATTTCTGGTGCTTCTTTGGCCTCTTCGCTGTCCTGGACGAGGTTGATATATTCGTCCTGCATTGTTGGGTCATAGGACGAGGGGCCTGTGGGGCCCACATAGTTGTAGTAGGTTTCCACTTCTGTGTACCCCTCCCAGGGCTCATCGTACTCATCCATCAGGTGTGACGGTTGGTCCTGGTAGCCATAGATTTGGGGATAGTCTTGGTAGTGGTATTTGTCTACGCCCTGGCGTATCTTCTTTGGTTTGGTTAGGGAAATCTCTGTTGGAAGTACTACAGTTGTGGTGGCAGGTATGGTGTCTGATGGGCACTTGGGGCCTCATGGTGCGGAATGGGCTTCCTTCCCTGCACACGGATTGGAAGTGGACCTCTCTGCCGCAGTTTGCACATCTTTTGCGATAGGGCCGGGCAGGACCCTGAATGTGGGAAGGCCATGCCGCAATGATAGCACTGTTGCTGTTGTCTCGGGACCTGTACATTTGTTTGCCTGTATGGGTAGGCGCCCCTTTCACCTTGGCGTGTAGCTGGTGGTTGGACCGCTGCTATGAGTTCAGCGGGTTCGTGTTTCAGTGTGGTGGAGCCTGTCATTGACGCAGCCTGGGAGTCCATCCTTTCGAAAATCTGGGCGAGTTCCCTGACTTTCGGGGTCATGAGGGGTTTCTTCAGTAGTTGCTTCTTAAGAGTTGGGGAGAGACTGTTAGGCAGAAACCTGTGCAGTTCCCTTAGGGACCACTGCAAAAGGCTTAAGACCACAGGTGTTTGCAATAAACCCAATTGGTAGCAGTCTGTACCACACAGATTTACCTGGTAGCTGTGGCTGAGTAGCCATACTTCTCTCAAGAAGATTTAGACAGTATTTAGAGTATACAAGATAGGTACCAAAATACAGTAGCACAAGCAAACACTGACCAGAGCTTTGGTATCAAGTATATAATTATTTATTTAAACACACACTTAGAAACACTCTAGCACTATTATTATAAGTAAGTTCAAAAACACAATCACTATTACTCTATGTACACCCCTTATTCCTTTTTAGACAAGTCTTAGTTAACACCACTTATTTCCAGACAGAGGTGAGCGCTTAACTAAAGATGGCACTCTAATAAGTTTAAGAAAAAGGGAGGGAAAAGGCAGAAATAGGAGCAGCTCACAACACAATACTTTTAGAAGCACCCAGCAAGGCAGGAAAGTCAACTAGTGAGCAAAAAGTTCAGAGGCCAGGCTCCTTCTTGGAGAGAGTAGACACCACTGGGCCAGAGATCACAAAGTTTAAAAGTCTTGAAAAGTCTTGCAGGGAGTTCAAAAGGAATTAGTTCAGTTCAGAAAAGTTCAGTTAGCCAGCCTAGGGCCAACCCAAGTGGTAAATTGAGGCTTTAAGAGTCACCCTACACAGACCGTTGCGAGGGAGGCCAGGCGGACACAGTACCTTAAAGGTGGAGAGGATCCTCCAGCGGGGGCAGTTGTTCCTGGCAGTGGGTGCAAGTCATGGCGTTGTCCAGAGGAAGAGAAGATCTCGACGTGGAGGAAAGCTGAAGGTCGTTGCACTGCCAGGGCAGAAACCAGCCGCGGAGTTCTCCGGTTAAAAGGTACTACCCTTTAATTCGCGGTAGTGGAGAAAACTGTTTATCCCAACCAGTCAAAGGAAGAAGACTCATCGGGATGAAGATCTCCTCCGTCGTCGGGAAAAGTGGTGAGACGGTTCAGCAGGGCTCCACCGGTGGTGTCGTCGTTGCAGGTCGGCTCAGCTTCTCCCTCTTCGGATTCTTTGGTACTGTGGCAACGTCTGAAGTCCCAGTCCCCAAAGCCCTGCTTTTATGCAGAAAACCCCCATTCATCAGTCCTAGCTGTCACTCAAACATGCCAAGTGGTGAGCCGGGCGGCTCACCACTGGGCCAATCACACAAGAGTGCAACTTGAGTTGCCGAGGCAACTCAGTCCAGGGTGCCTAAACCCACTCCCACACCCCCTGTGGTACCCAGACAGAGTGGCACCACTTTTGGAGGCTTCTGTGGAGAAACCCGCCAAAAAGTGGAACAAAGGGCTCGACTTGGGTTGGAGTCACAGAAGCGAACACAAACGCCATTTTGGAATCGAGTTTCGGCAAAAAATACCAACCGGTGAATTTATATTAATTTAATAAACCAGCGGTATGTTCGAGGCTATATTAAAAAGTGGTAGCCTCGAACAATGGGAAAATCCCATAGGGATATATTCACGGCCGAATATAAAAAGTAGTATCCACTGCCACCAGCCAAAACTCGGTCGGGGGGGACTGAACAGTGCCACCTCGAACAACAGACCCCGGGGCAATCGAATTGCCCCGACCAGTACGTCCACAATATGATGGTTTGTACAGGTTCTGTTCACAATTTAAGACTAGTAAAGCCAATGGTGACTTTACATGCCCTGGGAGACAGTAGTCAGTCCCAGGGTATGGAGTCTATGTTGGGGGATCGCTACGACGCCCCTGGGTTACTGCACGGAGGGTGCTGTGTAAGCCACATACCAAAAACACATGAAACCCTATGGGGGAAAAGGACCCCATAGCCCCTAGAACACATACAAAGTCAAAGGAACACCTCAAATCATGTTTAAGAGTGGGAGTAAAAGAGTCTCACTCTTAGCAGGAGAAAAAAATAAACCCCAAAAACCCAGCAAAGCTGCTGGGGGACTCACTAGGTTTGGGAAATTAGCCTTAACAGAGAATTCTCCCTAACAGAGACCGCCCTCGATAATGCGTAATCTTATGGCCTCTTCTAGGGAGAAGGCATCAAACTAGAAGTGGGTACCCTTCACTCTTAAGCGGGTTATGCATTTGTCTACCGTCTCCTGTGGCTTCTGCATGCACTGATTGAAGAGGTATCTCTCATAGCCTCTATTGGGTTCGATTATGAGTAGCTTATCAAGAGCCGTGATCAGGGTGGCAAAATACGGTTGGTCAGCCGCCGGGATTGTTTTAACAATCATTTTCATCTCACTCCCCACCAAATTGAGGAAAACGTCCTTTATATGAGGCGAGTCACCATCACCTGACCCCCTAACGAAATGGTAGAAGTCTTCCATCCATTCCGTTCACCGAGGACCCTTGGTGACTTGCAGCGTCATGGAAAAAGGCAAAGGCATTCGCAGCTGTATGGATTGCGTGCTGCGGGTGGGCTGTGGTGAGGGTAGGTAACTCCTGATGGTAGTGGGCAGTTTGCTGGCTTGCTGTGTTATCAGTGGTGTTCAAATCACTCATAAGCCGTGGATCTGTCAGTTGTTGGGTGTCCCAGGACCTCTCATTGCGTAGGCTGGTGTGGAGGGCTACCCTTGGGGGCCCGCCAGGTCTGGTGCAAAGTTGACCACATGTCAAGCCTGTATGCATCTACTTTCAGGTTTCTGAGGTTGGCAAAATAGGGAAAGTAGCGCACTCACAGGACATCCCATACTCTGAGCACTCGTTAGCTCATAAATGTAAACAAACATCCTGAACAGCATGCCAGGGAGATGGGAAAGATAGACACATTACAACAAAGCATTCATTGTGGCACAATGAAGTCAATGGCCACTTGATGTGCTATGGACTAATACTTCTACACTGTACAGAAGCTTTTAGGTACAAGGATTTTGTCAAGTGACCGAGGACATTGATATGGAATGTCTTTTGATGATCGTAACAGAGACAACAGAAGAATAAAAACCATGCTATTACTGCAACCTGCGAAAGGCAAAATACATAGTCAGAAATGGATGCTTATTCTACTCTAAAATTGGTTGTTTATCACTAATATCACTAATACATATTTATCACTAATACAACAGCACAGCCACTCCAGAGGACATCGTGCCCCCTGGAGTGGTGGCACAGTGACAGCCACCGGCCCGGTGGCAGCCCCAGCCCCTCAGCTTTGTTTGCTGCAGCAGCATGTGAATGATGCATGCATCATAATTTATGATGCACACATCATGCAAGCAAATCAATCATCAAAGCGAGGTAACACGTCTTAATGGCTTTGATGAATGATGCCGTTGCAGGTGTTTTTTTACTTTCTAAATGCCAAGTGTGTCTTTATTATGCTAATATAGTCATCTAGAACAAAGGAGCTCATTTTATTTAGCGCATGCCCAAAATCACAAAGTTGAATTACTTTACACCTCCAAGTACAGATTTTTCTCCACCATGTTTTGCTCCATACTCGGAACAACAAAGAAAAAGAATGGGCCCTATTAAGCACTGCTTAACTCTATACGCACACATCTAAAATAGCTGATTATTCTAACACCTAGTAAAAAGCCTTTGGACCCATCACCATAGTCCCAAAAGTGCTGCATTAGCCTTAGGATGGTGCCTCTGAAAGACCACTGTGGTTTACTGTAGGGTTTTACATTTCTTTGTCTGGTATTGACATGTAAGAGACTGCCACATCTCTAAAGTCCCTTTCATATGTGGTTATTTCTTTAATCCTCTGTGTGATCATTAATGTAAGAAAAACGCAAGCAGAAGAAAATGTTTCCAGGGGACAGGATAAGGCAATAGGGTAGTGAAACAAAGCGGCCCAAGCGTGGCCAGAAACCAGCCCCCACTCACCAGGGATGATTTCGGTCCGGCCACGGGCCTAGAGGCTGAGGGGCGAATCCGACCCCGTCACCTATACCAACTACGCAGATGACACCCAGATCCCCCTTCCATTGTCGGATACTTATGAAAATGATGTAGCATTAGTGAACAAAATTTACTTCATCATTCAGGCATGGATGGCCACCACGGCCTCTGCCTGAATGATGACAAAACGGATCGTAGGCTCCACAGCTAACCTAAGAAAACTGAACTCAGACTACACCTCCTTTAACATCGAAGGATACAAAATCCCAGTGGCCAAAAAGGTAAAAACTCTAGGTTTGTTTCTTGACGCTACCTTAAATCTACACAAACAGGTGAACGCCTCTGCCTCAGCCACGGCATATACCGGGAAACTAATCAGAGCATGCAAACTCCTGCTCTCCAATGAAAGTTGCATTACACTTGCCAGAGCATTAATACTGTCCATGCTGAACTATTGCAATGAGCTCTATTTGGGAGCCAGTAAATATGTGCTAAAATAAACTATAAACCTTGAGAAATAATGCTCTCAGGTCAGCCCTGGGCAACCCAAGAGCTCACATATCTGAAACAAGCAGACAATATAAATGGCTGTCAATCAAAAACAAGATTCAACTCAAAACTATGTCCCTCACCTATAAAGCACTGAACCATGTGGCCCACTTGTACTTAACAGAAAAGTTCAAGTTAAATTAATCTACCCGAGCCATTAGGTCAACTAATACACTCTGCTTGATAGTCCCCAGATAGGCAGTTCAGTTGCTTGGCTTCAGCGTCACATAAAAGATTGTTGAAAAACACAAGCTTCCTTATGGAGACATGCAGGGGCTTTTCCATACAGGGGACCTCGCTCTAGGCACAGTTGTCCGACCACACGGTTCACCCATTAAAGGTCACACAACCGATACGCCTTCTTGATTGCTTTCCATCAACACTATGCCACTGCTTCCATTTGACAGTGATGCTTGCCTTATTCACTTGTGTCACACTCTCCTGACACAGTATAGTGGCTTGGTTGGCCACCATGCACTGATTACATTTTCGTAAATCCTTATGGTATTCAAAAGTACTTACAATTGCTTTGTTCGGTATTCAAAAGTACCTACAATGTTTTTCATTTAATCCGGTATGCAAAAGTATTTGTAATTGCTTCATACGGCATTCAAAATGTCGTTTTAATTCATACGGGCTCAACCACCCCCTCACTGTGCCCAGGCCCCATTTCTTCAGGCGGATTCACCGGTTTCTGCTTACGGCGGCTCTGCAAAACTCTGCAAGTCTCTGCATGCCATGGTTCAGCTTCTCCCTGCGGCGGCTCGCCTCTGTGGTATGCTGGCGTTCGGCGGCTTTTCTTTTCCCACTGGCAGGCTGGCAGCAGGACAGACTTCCTGGCCGGTTCCTCTAGCTCATCTGCTTCAGTCCAGCAGCAGTCTGAACCTTCATCTCGCTCTAAGTACTCCTCCCGCTGCCCCAGCTCTGCATTCCTCGGTACTCCTGCAAACCTCCCGCCTACACGCATGCCAATGATTGTGATTCCGGCTCTGCCAGCTGGTTGCAGCCACTCTGACTCAGTCGCCATTTCTGTAAGGCTTCTGCCTTTTAAAGATCCCGCCATCATGATTGGACCAAACAGGACTGGACTGCTGACTGCTAAAGTAGTAGTCCTGCCTTACTCTTGCTGTCCTCCTAGTCTCCGTACCCAAAGGAGGTGTATATGTGGGTACATTATTAGAATGAGGATGTGTTGCTCTAGTCGGTCTCTTTGTAGTCTCAGTAGAGTACTGTTGATTCTTGGGGAATGTTTTATGGGAAAGACAGGGAAAGGGCGGACAATAGAGTCATTATGAAAAGGAAATGGGAGATACCATGTCTCACGCCCAAGGACGTCCTCTCCCCACTCCCCAAGTTCTCTCCACCCATGTGATCCTCCCTCGCATATCCACCCTCCATCCAAAAGCGATGGCCTTTTCCTGGCCACCCGAGAGGAGGCTCCAGGGGGAGAAGAAGGGAGGACGCCCTCAGGTTGCTCACAGTAGTGAAATAAAACCCTGGCAGGAGATTGAACCAGGGATTGGAGAAACAGGGCAGAGACCCCCAGGAAGTGCTGAGAAAAATTCACCAGAAAAAACCTTCTTCCCCTTTAAATTTAGAGGCGCGCTGGGGTGCGGCCCTAGGAGCATGCGCTGACCTGACTCCGCCGCCACACCTCAGTCCCCATTGATGCGTCAACAATATTTAACATTGCCTAATGACACCAGATTTTATTAGGGGGGGAGGATGGTGGGACATATGGACGAAAGGGGACTAATGACTACGGTGAGTAACTTATAATTACATCCCTTTCCTCCATACTGCATGGGCAATCACAACTGAATGTAGCCCCAAGGTGGAGAGGAGACCCTTAGAACCGCCTGTCTGAAGGCCGCGTCTGACTTAGAGCTGACGTTCAAACAGTAATGCTTACAGGAAGCCAAAGGGGTGGCCAAGGTAGCCGCCCTGCTGTTGACCTGCCATGGAACCTGCTGTTAGAAAAAGCAATGGCCGTGGCCTTGGCCCTGAAAGCATGGGCGTGAATGTTAGCTGGCAGTGGCTTGTGCTAACCCTCGTAGGCCTCCATGATGTCTGCAACCATCCAGCGTGCAATCGAGGCCTTGTATGCTTGACACCCGGGCCTAGATCCCCCGAACGTGACAAACAGTGTGTCCGACTTGCGGAAGCCCTTGGTCTAGCCCAGATAGAATTTCAGAGCGCACCTCACATCCAGACAGTGCAAGACCCTCTGAGCCTCATCCTTGGGGTCAGCAAAAAATGTAGGTAAGACTATTTCCTCATTTAGATGGAAAGCAGAGGGTACCTTAGGTAGGAACGTGGGATGTGTCCACAGGACCACCTTATCCATGTGAAAGGTAGTATAAGGTTCTGAGGCCACCAAAATCTGGATCTCACTGACACTGCGAGCGGAGTTAAGGCCCACTAACAGCTGATTTATTGGTGACCAGCCTGATGTCCGCTGACGCCATTGGCTCGAAAGGTTTGTGTGCCAAGGCGCCCAACACCACATTGAAGTACCACATGGGGTGTGGCTTCTTGATAGGCAGGTAGAGCCTGGACAGGCACACCAAATGTTACTTGACTAACGGGTTGGAAGATGAGAATACCTCCTCCCTCCGAATTTCTGTAGGCCCCCATGGCTGACAGATAGGTGCGACGTGTGTCTACCTGTACTCCTGTGTGCGCAAGATGTGCTGAGAAGGAGAGCACATCATCCAGCGTGCATGTAAGGGGGGCGATCTCCTTAGAGTCCGCCAAATGACAAAACCTTGTCCATTTACTCTTGTATTGGCACGTGGTAGCCATGCTCCTGGTTCCCTGAATGATCTCCAGGACGCCTATCTACACGTTCCGATTTCGAAGTGCAGCTGCAATCTGCTCATTCTGAATCTCGTGTGTGGCACGGCCAGCAGGACTGCTACCATGATACCCAATAATTGTTGGTACCACCAGGCCAAGGTCACTGCTCTGGCAAGTAAGTGAGTAGTGGCTCTCTTGATGTCTGTAATCTTGTCCTCCGAGAGAAAGACCTTGTCGGAGCTTGTATCCCAGGTGAGGCCCAGCAAGGTGAGGCTCTGCGTGGGATGCAGCTGAGATTTGAGGTTGATAGTAAACCCAGGTTGTGGAGTGTGTTCATTAGTGCAGAGGAGGTGTGGATAACCCCCTCCGGCTATCTCGCCCTGACGAGGCAGCCGTCTAGGTACGGGTAGACGTGGTGGCACTGGGCCTTGAGGAGGGCTGCCACTGAATTCATGAGTCTGGTAAATACCCTGGGGGCTGAGGGTATCACCTTGTATTGGAAATGGCAGCCCATGATCCTGAAGCACAGGAACGAGCGATGCGGCTGCCAAATCGGAACGTGTAGATAGGCGTCCTTCAGATCCAGGGAGCACATCCAGTCTCCCTTGTCTAGTGTCTCCTCAATGAGTGCTGGCATAACCATCTTGAATTTCTGAAGAGGGAGGGAGAGGTTGAGGGTGGATAGGTCCAACAAAACTCTCAGGCCAGCCAGGTTCTTCTTTTGTATGGCAAAAATCCTGGAATAGAAGCCCAGTTCTCTCTGGGAGGCTTTGAATTCTTCCACTGCCTGGCTCTCGATGAGCGACCGAATCATGCCAACAGAGTTTCCATCCCAATCTGTGGGAGGGGAGGAGATAAGAGAGGGAGGGACCGGTAGGTGGCACCCCAAGGATACTACAGAGAGATCCAGGGATCCAAAAAGCTCTGGCGCCAAAATTGCACGGGAAAGGCAAGCCTGCCCCCCACCGGAGACACGTGGACCCAAAGGGACAGGTCATGCTTTACACCCTCTGAGGCTGTGGAGGAGGAGGGTGACTGGGAAAAGCCCCACCATTTTTGTTGCTTGTGCCGGTGCTGACTTGGAGAGCGGTCAGGCTGCCTAGACCTCTGTTCCTGGAAGCCCCGGAACCCGCTGAACGCCCACACCTTGTCGGAGTGTTGGTGCGACTGGGTGTATGCTTTAGGTGCGGCCTTCGTTATGATAAAGACTTCACAGTTTGTGAGCTGTTCTATTTATCTAACTCATCGGTTGTAGAGTGAAAGAGGTCACTACCCTCGAATGGAAGGTCCAATATGCGTTCCCGGATATTGGGGTTAAACTTAGTAGCCCGAAGCCAGGCAGTCCTTCTCATGTCCGTGGCGATGCATATGGCTCGGCCAGAGGTATCGATGTGGGCCACGGTAGATTCCATGATGTCCTGCGCCACCAGCTTGGCTTCTCCTAGGCCTGCCTTGTAGCCTGCTTGGCTCTGCACTGGGCGCTCAGGAAGGAAATCTGCTATTCCCAGCCAAAGCCTTTGGTTAACGGCTGCCAGCATGGCATCCACACTGGATTGCCGCAAGTGTAGAGAGGCGGAGTACAGCTTCTTGCTGTACGCCTCCAAGATCTTCGCCTCCTTGCCTAGCAGCGCCGAGGACGAGGTGGCTGGGGATGACTGAGGCTTAGAGTAGGGTGACGCCGCAGCAATCACCAGCGAGTGTGGTTGAGGGTGCGCTGACAGCAAGAGTGGATCCCCCCTCCATTTGCCTATACTTAGCGTCAAGGCACCTATTGACAGGTTGGGCCGAGTGTGTCTTGAGCCACCTCTTCTTGGCCAAGGCAACATCTTTCTGCATCGGGATACCCGTTCTGGTAGGGGGTAGTAGGGTGAGGACTTCTGCCAAGGCCCCCTCCGTGGGCTGTTCTACCTCTGGGTGAGGAAGGCCCAAATATTCTGCCAAACCTGCAAGCAGTTTGTGAAAGGCCTTAGCAGACGACGGCGTGTCATGGTCCTCCTCCTCATCTGTGTCCACCAGGGTGTCCAGCTGGTCCGGAATGGATGGAGTGAAAGGCACTGTGGGCTGCCGCGTGGAGACCGGAGCCGGAGGCTGTTGCGGAAGAAGGTTTGGAACTGACTGTGCTGTGGGAGGCAGGTACGCCGGAATCGAAGGAGCCGGCAGGGGTAGTGGGGGTGGTGCTGGGGCCTGGGCGCCGGAGCCATAGGAGTGGCTATGGGCGCTGGTGGAATGACCGGAAGGAGCAAGTCCCTCACTTCATCCCGCAGAATGGCGCCCATCTGAGGGGTATGCATCAGCGCCAGGAACCTTTCGAAGAACCTGTTTTCGGAGGCTGAAGAGGTGGCAGGTGATATTGACAGAGTGGCTAGGGGCTGTTAGAGCCGGAGCGCACTCTGTCTCGGTTGCAAGGAAAACCTGCCCTGCACTGCTGATGGATAAACTGTAGGCCACTTACCTGGTGGATACCAGTCCCATTTTGACACTGGTTCTTCCACCTGCTCTGTTCCTAGGAGTGGCATCGGACGAGCGCTGTCTGGCACAGTGGCAATTTTGTCGAACTGTGCTTCATGCCAAATTCATGGTTATGGCTCCCTGGGCCCGGCCTCCTCCAAGACTCTTCGTGGTGGAGCAAGAGACCTTCCCTGCACCCCAGACCTGGGCCTGGAAGGCGTATTGCCCTCGGCAGTGTCACCGATAGCGCTGCGTGCAGGCACCCCCTCAGACAATTGGCCGGTATTAGGACGTTGCCCCTTGGGTGTGCACCCAGTAAAAGAACCTTGCGGTCCCTCAGCACTACTTCTGGAAGGATCTACTGACCCCTTGCCCATAAGGCCGGTAGCTGGACTAGCCTCGGAAGGTGCGCTGATGTGAGAACCAGAGAGGTTCCTCCCACTCGGGTGCTTTCTTGGGAAGGAGTCACCCTTATGGGGTGAGATGGAAATCAGCGGCCCTCCCTTGGGCCTCGATCTCTGTTTGACAAAGTTCTTCCAGTCCTCTGGAGGCGATCCTTCGAAGAGCTCCCTCCACCTAAATCTTGAGAGGATAGCTCAGCGGCAACATGCTAGCCTTGGAAGCAAGACGACGCAGAGCAACACAGGTTCAATCCCCGGGTCCGCGCTTAGAAACCTTTGGGTATTAAGCATGTTAAAAACAACCTATCATATCTTATCACCTAGCTAGCCTGTTCTTTAGTGCACGTGGAGTCAGTGTGTTGCATGCGGTACAGCCCTCCCAGCCATGGTCGGGGCCAAGAAAGCGGAGGCAAAGAGGGTGGGAGTTGGATGTAGGAAAGAGCCACTTGCAGGCTGGATACCTGCTGAAGCCCACTGAAGTCGACATGCACTGGGGAGGAGCGTGGCGACTGAAGACCAAGTACCCGAATGACAAAAAGATAGAAGAAATATCCGGGAAAGAGCGCAGGGTATTTTACATGGCCGAAGCCAAACCCAGGAGTGCTGGTGAAATCGGCCCGTTCCCGATGATGCGGAAAAGGGGCTGAGGTGTGGCGCCGGGGAGTGAGGGGGGCGAGTCAGGGCAGCAAATGCCCCCAGGGCCGCAACCCTGCATGCATCTAGATTTAAATGGGAAGAAGGTTTTTTCTGGTGAAAAAGGCTCCATCTCCCGTCCCTAGGAAGGGACTCCCATGCAGTATGGAAGAAAGGGGACGGGACGTAAGAGTACAAGGGAAGAATCCCCCTTTTGAATTGTGGTCCAAAAGGGAAAAACCATACCCATTTCTGAAAAAGGCATCAGGGCTCTAGAGAAAGAACTGTACAGTGTTGTGTAAACATAGAAAACTCAAGGGAAGAGCCATCACATTTGGGATTGTGGAATATATGAGAATTGACACTTTGAATAACCAGTAAGACTCTAGGGCAGTGGTCTTCAAACTTTCTATGCCTAGGCCCCCCTGAGCAAACAAATTGTTCGGGACCCTCCTGCCCCGCCCCTCTGTGTTGGTGTTATTTTTTTTTTAATGAAGATAGCTGCAAAATGTGTGATGTCCATACGAAAGCACACTGGATTGTTTTGTATATGAGATTCTGACGAGCATGCCAATCAAAGAAATTGCCTCACATCGTAAATCCATTAGAGCAGTGGTCTTCAAACCTTTTAGGCCTGCACCCCCCCCCCCCTCCGAGCAAAATTTGGGCAGGCCGGGCCCCTAAAAAATGCCAAATGGACAGTATTTATTGTGCACCGTCACTGCACCCTACTCCATCACACACCCTGGGCTCTCCCCACCCTGCTCCCACCACTATCCCATGGTCCCCACCCATCCTGCTCCCACCGCAGTCCCTGGGCTCCCCTATCCCGTTCCCAACACAGTCCGAGAGCCAATGGCGACCTGGTGAATTTTTTACATGGTGGGAATAACTATTTTCCCCCAAAAATGCCATAGTGACCGAGCGCAGTGAGGGAGTCTGAACCAATCAAGGGGCCTTCAGGGGGTGGGGGGTTTACCCCCTTGAATTTTTTAAATAAAATAATGGGTTAAAATGTTGTATTGCCTAGAGTTTAGGGGAAGGGAATGCCTTTCTCTAGTGGAACTTTGTTCATTTTTCTTTTCTGCACCTTAGAGAATTATATTTGGAACTTTGGAAGGACACTGCGGGTGTTCAGCCAAAATACATTCACCATTTCATGTTATATTGAGTTTAATGTTTCTGAGGGTTTCAGCTTAGGATTTTGGACAAAGGACAGAGAACTTTTTGCTTTAGATATCCTGACATACGCTAGTTAGTTTTGTTGAGTCAGGGAGACCACTCTTAAGAGTCGGGATAGGTAGGATTTCCCCAACACCTCTTTATTTTTAATAATAAAAGTCTTTCATAAACACCAAAAATGACAGTGTATCCGAGTCCTACTCTTGATCCCTCACAGCAGTTAAATAAGAACAACCTAAAAGCAATCTACTGCAGCCATGGATGAAAACATTACAGGTAAAGCATTTCACATCCTCCTGCAAGGATCCCTCTCCCACTTACCGATGTGCTTTGATGGATCTGCATAACCTGGCCAAAGTAGTAAGAGGGCAACACAAGTTCTACTTGGACGCTAAGACACAAACTCATTGTTTCATCAGCACGGGGAAAAGGTAACGCAACACAAATACCTCAAGGTGTCTATTAATGTTGTAACCACAGAAATGGCTTTTTTCAGCCCCCTAAAATATAAATAAATTAGAGTATGAAAAAATTGACAAAGTGTTAAGCTAACCTAGATAATTAAGACTTCCTCCCCATCACTGAGACATGGTTGCAGCAGGCCCTATGCTTATGCTAGCAGTTCCAGATGGTTATACAATCTTAAGACAAGATAGACAAGGGACTAGAGGCAGAGGCATTATCTGTAAATGTAGCCTCTCTATGAGATTAGCCCCCCTTATGACATTCAATCGTGTGACCTTCTTTCAGTCAAAGTACCACTGATCAACTCCGAGACCCTTAATATCCACCTGATCTACCGCCCTCCATGCCCAACTGGGACATTTCAGGAAGATATCTATACTATACTCTCTAGTAACCTCAAAATCTCAACGCAAGTACTACTACTAGGCAACCTCAACTTGGGATTCAATGACCCTTCTGATCAGTCTGCCCTTGCAACGGCGAACATCTCATCGGAGCTTGGCCTTACCCAAAGAAGCAAAACCCCTACCCACAACAAAGGGAGAATACTAGATTGGGTGGCAGATTACAACTGCCATGCCAATATCCTTTCCATTTCACCGCTAGCCTGGACCGACCACTACCTGCTCCCATTTACGCTTTCTACTAACAGACCCCCTTCCATACCTGCCCCCATGGCCCCACCCACACTAACTAGAAATAAAAAGAGCATTACAGTGGATAGGCTTATCCCTGCTATTCTCTCCACCCTTAACTCACTTCCTGACAGTTCTGACCCAGAAAGCTTGGTCGATGAGTATAACAAAATGATGTCTTCCTCCTTAGATCAGATCGCCCCTCTTAAACTGAGACCAAGTAAGCCAAAAAACCATTTAAACAAATGGTTTACACCATTCCTAAAAACTTTAAGGCAACAATAAAGAAATTGCGAGGCTGCATGGAAATTATTACCATCGAAAGTCAACAAACTAAAGCTTACCAAACTTTTATCCCTCTATAAAAAAGAAATCTGCCTTGCTAAACGGAAATCCTACGACACCCGTATCTCCCAAGCTAACTCCAATATGAAAGAATTATTTACTATTCTTAAAGAATTAGAGACTCCCATTGCAATACCAGACACTTGCACCAGATAAAAAAAATGGTGCTCAGATATCCAATACGCACTCGCCAACAAAGTATCTACCTTACAAAATAAAATATCCCAATAAAAAGCTTCTTTAAATGTCCCACCCCCACCTAAAACATCTGTGAACACCGCTGAAATCCTTCCCACCCTATTCAACTTCTCTAAAGTATCTATCATCTAGGTGGAAATAATTATTCTGTCTCTCAAACCATCCAATTGCCAGGGTGATCTCTGCCTGGCACAGCTCATCAAGGATGCGGCTCGAGACCCATGCACCCCTCATATCCAAGCTTATCAACGCTTCCTTTGCTACCGTCACCATCCCCACAAACCTCAAAGAATCGTGGGTACTCCCACTTTTAAAAAACCTATTCTTGATCCCCTAACATCCACCAACTATGGGCTAATTACAACAGTCCCCTTTTTTCAAAAAATTCTAGATAAGGTAGCTTACACGCAAATTAAAAAATACTTGGAATTACACCACCTGTTAGGAGCTAGACAGTCAGGCTTCCGTCCACAACATGGAACGGAGACTGTCCTCATCGATCTCAAGTCCCAATTCAATGAGATTAGAGACAGTGGTAAATCAGCCCTGCTTCTCCTCCTGGACCTTTCAGCTGCTTTCGATTTGGTAGATCATACGATCTTATGTAATCATCTCGACACAGCAGCACACTTCTCCAAAGATGCCATAACTTGGATTAGATCTTTCCTAAGCGGCAGAACAATGAGGGTCTTCTCGCCTTCAGCAGCGGCAGACCCCATAACTATCACCTGCGGCGTACCACAGGGGTCCTGCGTCTCGCCCACACTGTACAATATCTTTACTAAGCCCCTTTTCAATGATCTGGACCATCTCGGTATCACCTACATGAACTATGCAGATGATACTCAGATCCTCCTCCCACTTTCAGAGGAATATGACAAGGATTTGGCCTTGGTGAATAGTGTGTACATCATCATCCAGGCATGGATGGCCATGCACGGTCTATGCCTGAATGATGATAAAACAGAACTCATCATCTTGGGTAACCCTACTAACATAAAAAAATTAGGACCCGACTACTTCGGCTTCATAATTGACATTAACCTCACCAAGGTAGCCCAGGCGGTAAAAACATTAGGTTTTTACCTCGACTCTACCCTGTCCTTTTCTAAACAGGTCAAAATGCTAGCGTCTTCCAGGGCATACACGTGTAAACTCATCAGAAATGGTAAGTCATTTCTCTCTAACAACAGTTGTACCATCCTGGCCAGAGCCCTCGTTCTGTTCCCTTTGGATTATTGGAATGCCCTATACATAGGCTCAAACAAATCCATCATTACAAGAATCCAAACCCTACAAAACAATGCCCTTAGAGCGGCCTTTGGTATCTCCAGAAGAGAGCACATTTCTGAGAGTAGACGACAGAACAACTGGTTCCGGACCAATGACAAAATCCTACTAAAAACTGTGTTGCTTACCCATACATCTCTTAACGCCGCACCTATCTACCTCTCTGAGAAATTCCACAAACGGACATCCCTAAGACCAACCAGATCAGTAAACCGGGATTGCTTGTCCATCCCCAGATTTAAACTATGCACGATTAGAGGTAATAGCTTCACCGTTAAAACGGGCAAACTATGGAACTCCCTGCCTCCTACACTGAGAGTAGACCAGTCCTACCAGAATTTCAGAACTAATACTATCTTGTGGTTAAAATCCACTGACCATTAATTTGCACGATTTATGATCCATGCCTGTGTAACTGAAATGCAACTAGTAATGCCTAGCTGCTATCCCCATGGCGGTAACTTCAATTTTGTGTACAGTGGCTTGTAATATCTGTAAATACCTGTATATCCTGCTTTTGTAAGTAATGTATTTCACTTTATGATTCACTGTAACTAAGCTTCGCATATTCTTGTAACTGTTGTGCCCTGAAACCCTTGGGTCTGGTGCGCATTACAAATAAAACAAACCATGAGATATTTACTGTCTCAGGTATAGAGCATCTGAAAGTGCTTTGCTTTTGGTTTCAAGAAAGTTCAGCTCTGTAATTTAGTTTTGCCTACTGTGATGATTCATCAGAACTCGTCACTTCTCCCCTTTTTCATGAGGCTAGGGAAGTGAGGCCATTTCCCAATAGTCCGTAGGTGTAGTATCTTGCAGGATGACCTTGTAGGGCAGACCAATGGCAACCAGATAAGTAAAAGACAATCTTATAATGAAAAAGGCTTGATGCACCTATTGCAAGGATAACAAGGTTTTATTTCTCATATACAGAAAATAACATGTCAGTAGAGGCATTCAATCCCGACTGCCATGGAGCGTACTGTTAGTTCAAAGCAGGACAATACATGTTAAAGGAAGTTGTCATCACAGATGATGCAAGCAGTATATAGTACAAATTCCCGTAGCTCATTGGTTGTCACATATGTACACACCACCCGCTACGTATGAGGTGGCGAAAGATTAGTTACGGTTTCTTTGTGCCAGTACACTTCCACATGGTCTTTGGCCTTGGTGCTTTAGGTTCCAGAGACATGATTTTCTTCCCACGAACAACTCACGTGATGTGTACTAGTAGTCAAACATGAGCTCAGTGGATATTCTCGAGGTCAAATTGGCCCTCTGAGATGCGAGGCGCTTCTTTGGAACCCAGCCGCGTGGGTGCCTCCACCATACCTCCCCGGCACTGGTGGTCAGTCATAATGTAGAATGCAATAATGTAGAAAGTCAAAATGTCGATTTTTTTTTTAGAAAACAATGTCGAATTTTTTCTACATTTTTTAGAATTTTTTCAAAAAAATAAAATAAATATATATATAATTAAAATGTGTTGAGTATGAGGGGTGAGAGGGTGGTGGGGGGTGGGGTTCGGTGGCTAGGGGGTGTTGGGTGAGGGGGTTTGGGGGGACCCCACCCTAGTAAATGATACTCTTCTTGTTTATTTATTGATAGTGCTAATTGACATTTTTTTTCCAACATTTTTTTTTCTAAAAATTGACTTTTCATTATATGTATAGGTTTTCGACATTATTGTTTTCTACATTTTTTTTTCTACATGACGACTATAAACCCCCGGCACTGTCCTAGATTTGTTAACCTCACCTCGTAGTACAATTCACAGGATATCCTGCTCTGTGCTTCCGCCTTGGCAGCTTCCCTGGACCTTCCTCTGGGCTCTGCCAAGACCACACGAATCAGTCAACTAGGGAGGGATGTATGCAAATGGTTATTAACCATCTGTGAAAGGTACAGTGAGCAAAAAGCGTGTGCTGCAAACTCTTATCTCAGAACAGATTATCATGCCATGTTCTTTCTGGAGAGGAGCGCCTGCTACCTTTTTGGAAATATTTGCAAGGAACTTGGGGTTGGTCACCCTGAGTTACCTGGGGGCAACCAGACGTGGACTCCCTGCTAACTGTGCTCAGAGAGGCACAGCTTCACCTCACTGATGAGGCCCAACAAGGCTGAAACACATGTATGGGGTTGCTGTTGCTACTCCTGTTCAGAGAGGAATTGCCATAGCATTTCAGTGCTGGATTGCGGGCGGTACAAAGACTGATATGCAAATGCATATTTCCCATCTGTGAAAGGTACAGTGAGCAAAAAGCGTGTGCTGCAAACTCATCTCAGAACAAGTTATCATGCCTTGTTCTTTCTGGAGAGGAACGCCTGATACCTTTCAGGGAGGGATTTAGAAGTTCTAATGGCCGGCATCTGGTAGTTCAAATAGAGTGACCAATATTACGGGGCCACCAGGGCCTTAAATTTGGACGGGGTTGTTTTGGCAGCTCAGGACGTCTGTCCCGGCTCCCAGGAGATCGTCCTTCAGAGAGGTATGCAACCTTGCCCACGTTTGGCCATTCGCATTCTTTTCTGGTTGCATAGGCCTGCAACGGGAGACATTGGGATGGTTGTATCTATTCAATGTGAAGGCCTTTTAGTCTACCGCCGGAGCTGGGAACAGGGATGGGAACGTGTATTGATGCTGAATGCAAGGATCTGCTGTTGCTGATGCTGGGGCCTGGCCATTCCAGGCCTTAATCCTAAAATGGCAGCGATTCAGTGTTTCCTACCGCAGGACGGGGCTGGCTCTCACATACTATTATCTCTCTTGCTCCTGAAGTGTACCCCCTCAGCAAGGTCCCCTCAAGACACACAAACCACTACTCTCTAACCCCCATCCCACCTGTATGTTACCTATTTGCTCACCCCCTCTGCACTATAATAGCACTTCTTTTCTGTATGCCCTTAATATATTTTCCTCAACCTAAATCGCTTTTGGGGGCAGGGGACTTTGCTATGCATCCCAACATTCCCCCTTTAGTTAATCCCACATTAACTCTGAAACTCTGCTGCCAATCTTGCTGCTTCTTGCACCCTCCATGTTTCTTCTTTTGGTACCCAGACCCTGCACACATTGCGCAAACATTCCCCTACTTGAGCATACTCCTCTGCGGTACATGTAAGATAAATACATCTTCCATCACCAGATAAGTCGACCCAGTGATCTGTGTAATTTTCTGGGTCCGGTGAACGTGCTGTTATTGTCCCAGGGGGAAAAGGGTAAGGGGGATGGGGATCTATGGATATCTCAATTCTCGCCACACCGGGTTTCTTAGGGTCATCTGTTTGGGCCTGCCCATTCTTTGTCCCACGAGGTGCACTAGTCACCCCAATTGAAACCATCTTTATCACACTGTTTGGGAGGGTCTTTACACAACACAGAAGGATCATCTGGCACATGCAGAACATCAACAGGAGCACCACTACAGAGACAGACATCTTCACCAATGCTCCGAACACGCCAGTTTTCAACCTGTGCAGAGCCACTACGATGTGTGAACAGGGACCCGTTTTCGGCATCATTTGGTGTTAGGTAGGTGCAACAGGACTGTTAGGCAGAATCCTGTGCAGTTCCCTTGGGGAACACTGCAAAAGGATTAAGACTACAGGAGTAGCAGTAAACCCAATTTGTAGCAGTCTGCACCACCCAGATTTACCTGGTAGCTGTGGCTGAGCGGTCAGACTTCTCTCAAGAAGAGTAGGGCAGTATGCAGAGTATACACAATAGGGTCAAAACACAGTAGAGCAAACAAACACTGACCAGAGATTTGTATAAAAAGTATATAGTTATTTATTTAAAACACAATTTAGGCAATACACTAGCACTCTAAATGAAAAGTAATCTAAAACACGGTCAGGTAAGTATACACACCTCCCTTGATAACTATCAGACAAGTCAGGGTTAAAGCACAACTCTTTGTTAAGACAGAAGTGAGCGCTTAACCTAGATGGCACTCTATCTGGCGGCTCACCACTGGGCCAATCAGAGTAGAGTGCGACTTGTGTTGCTAAGGCAACGCAGTCCAGGGTGCCAATTCCCCCCTTATCCTTCCTGTGGAACCCACAGTGGCACCATTTGGAGGGCTTCTGTGGAGAAGCCCGCCAAAATAGTGGAACAAAGGGCTCAACCTTGGTCAGAGTTAGAGACAGAAACAAACGCCATTTAAGAATTGAGTTCTGGCAAAAAGACCCAACCAGGGATTTAATATTAAATAAATAAACTGGCGGTATCTTTAACATTGCACCAGAAAATCCCATAGAGAATATTCCGGAGGAATATTTCGCATGGTAACCACTGCCACCAGCCAGAAACTCGATGAGGGGGGACGGGACAGTGCCCCCTCGAAAACAGACCCAGGGGCAATCGAATTACCCCTTACCAGTACTTCCACAATATGATGGTTTTTACTGGTTCTGTTCACAATTTTGGACTAGTAAAGCCAATGGTGACTTTACATGCCCTGGGAGACTGTAGTCAGTCCCAGGGTATGGAGTCTATGTTTGGGGGTCACTGTGATACCCGTGTGGTACTGCACTGAGGGTGCTGTGTACCACACATACAGAAAAACAGATGATACCCTATGGAGTAAAAAGAAACCCCATAGCCCATGAGCACATAAGTCAAAGACATACCTCAAATCATGTCTAAGAGTGGGAGTAAAAGAGTCTCACTCTTAGCAGGAGAAAAAAACAAACCCCAAAAATCCAGCAAAGCTACTGGGGGACTCACTTGGTTTGGGATATTAGCCTTATAAGAGAATTCATCTAACAAGGACCGCCCTATTTATTTTTACATACCACCCTTCCATGGCCATCAATAGATCCAATCCATAATGGTTTTGGAGAGTCATCAGCTTGATCCCGCTCTTGATCACATTCAATCCTTGCTCAGTATCATTCACCAACTGGATCATCGCCCACCTCACTATGTGGAGCCATTTGGAATATGCTGTGCAAAGAAGACCTCCATCTTGGTATACAGGCGATATTTGTCAGGTATTTCCTTCAATACCTTGGAAGAGTCTTCAGACAGACAATTCGATCGTCTCTGTCTTTGCAGTGACCACTTCTTTCTTTTTGTCTGTAAGGACTGGGATAGGAGGTTGCCTTGGCTGGGTTGTGACTGGAGTTGGTGCTAATACAAGGTGTACTTCAGGAACTACAAGCATGGCTCAATGTAGCATTGCCAATAGAGCATGTGCCCCTCCAAGATTGGCATAGGAGTTAATGTGGGATCAACTAAAGGGGGACTGTTGGGATGGATAACAAGTCCCCCACTCCCCATGATGGTTGGAGGTGCAAGTATGCCTCCTGACCACACACCCAGTACATATCCATATCTGGGTTGTGACTGGAGTTGGTGCTATTACAAGGTGTACTTCAGGAACTACAAGTATGGCTGAATGTAGCATTGCAAATGAGCATGTGCCCCTCCAAGATTGGCATAGGAGTTAATGTGGGATTAACTAAAGGGGGAATGTTGGGCTGGACACCAAGTCCCCCGCACCCCATGATGGTCGGAGGTGAAAGTATGCCTCCTGACGACACACCCAGTACATATCCATTAATGCTTCAGCACCTTTGTTTATGTCTGACATTTACAGAGTCTTATTGTACCTATTGTTGGTTTCAACTGGAACACTACCAAGCCCTTGAAAACACAGTCACCGGGGCACTCCAAGTCCTCGATGGAGTTGCTGCAATACTTCCGACTTAGGGCGGCAATCCAAGATATGTGGCCTTCGTATCCTGATGAAGCCCCTGAGTCTCCTGAGGTCTGCTATATTGCCAATTCCGCTGGGGGTAAGGGCATTGTGTCCTCCCTGTATAAAATGTTGGGGGCGCGAGGTGTCGTAACCCCCCATGCTGTTCGAGATGCTTGGAGTCGTGATCTGGGATTAGACATCACGGATGAGATTTGGACCAAAATGTGCATACACACTCGCAAGGTTTCTCTTAACTCCAGAGTTAGATGTGTTCAATACAAGCTGCTCAATCGCCTGTACTTCACTCCCTATGCGATTGGGAAGTTTGCCCGAGACCAATCCCACCCCTGCCAAAGATGCAGATCTAACGATGCTGACCATGCTCACATGTTTTGGTCCTGCGGGTCGCTGGCCCCGTTCTGGGATGCGGTGCTTGAGACCCTCTCCGAGATTGTGGGGTTTTCTGTCCCCCCTGACCCCCTGTCCCTTCTGTTTGGCCTGTGGGAGGGAACTGAAGCGAAACGGGAGGCTAAATTTCTGAATGTGGCGGCGATTGTGGCCAAGAAATGCATCCTGCAATGTTGGAAGCGTAGATCCCCCCCCCTCCCTAGAAATGTGGCTGAAAGCCCTCACCTGGACACAATCCTGTGAAGAGGACTACATTAACATGTTGCCTAGTACAGCTCGTCCTACAAACATATGGACAGGGTTCTGTAGCTATTTGAACCGTAAGGTGGACCTGGAGCTTCTATCATCTCCTCCGTCTCCGGATCCGGGGACGAATCGTACTGCACAGTAATGCCTGTATTGTTTTTAACCTGTATCAGGACGCTATGTGGCATCCTGTCAAATCTGTCCTTTATCATCCATGCTTTAAATATGTAATGTGTGTTGTTGTTGCAACTTGTAATGTGCCAGCTACTACTTCTTGCCAATAAAGAAAAGTTAAAAAAAGAAAAAAGAAAACACAGTCAATTTTCTTCTGGTGCTTGCTCTTTCACAGGGTTTTGTCTACTTACAATACAGGTCAGCTTTGGGACATACGTGTCCCATATTGTGGTGTTCTTGTTCATGTCCCATATTACTTCACCAAATCCCACCAGTCCCCTGGCCGAGCAGCTCACTACTGCTTCTTGCCACCTGTCTGATACGAAGAGTACACCTTCCATCTTTAGGAGTGGGAGTGGTTTACACTGTGGATCTTTGGCGTTCTTGGCGCATTTTGATTCATCTCTGTCCATCATCACAAGTCGCACTCTGTGCCCCTGGAACAAGCTGCAAACCCGACATAGCGCTGGATGGACTAAACACTGAGCTTGTAAAGATAACGTTTCCTAGCGTACTAACATTTTGGGTGGTTCAGACGTGTGTGAGGAAGGAACATACCTAGCTGCTTCCATTTGACATCCATTTCTCCACTGAGTGCATGTGGCTATACCACTCATTATTACATTCTGGATGGTGCAACATCTGCCACTGTATCTAATCCAAGTCCTTTATATTCGTCATATCCCCTTGTTTCGTCCACCCCCTTCTTTACTCTGTGTGACCATTTCCCTGTAACTGTGCTGGTCACTTGGGTTTTCTGTACATCCATAAATTCATCTGTATAACTATCAGTTTGCATGGCCTCTTCCCCAAATAGGTTCCTTCCCATTTTCACCCTCCCAACCCCATCACCCACCCCCTTTATATGCCGCAACTATACAACATTGCTGCTTATATAAATGCTAATTACTAAAATACAACCAAAAAATAAACATATCAATATATACATTATCCAGCGACAGTGGCAGAAATGCTATACTTGTGTTGAATATTCGATTATGTGTATATTCTTTAAAGTACTACCTAACATAACATTGAAACAGGCACCAAACTTTTTTAGCAGCTAACTCTCTGAAAAGGAGGATCGATTAAGTTGGTGTCTTGTTGAGTGAGCCGAGCTGAGCTTTCGGTGAAGAGGTAGAATCGTTGAACAAGAACCACAAAATATACATATATCTGTGGGCCACATCAGGACGTTGGCAGTATCCTGGCGGTAATTGCACCTGGACACCGCCAACGCAAATAGCGTTACTGCTACTTGGTCTAGTGCAATTTGGGCCAGATCACAAGTAATAGTAAGGCAGTAAATCTCCATTCCCCATTGGACCCAATGGGATTTTTCCACGCTATTAGCACTGGTGCAACTTTCTGCCAGTCCCGAGATTGGGCAGAGCTTAAATGCAGGGTAATAGTGCTACCGCCGCATTTAAGGGCTATCGCCCAACTTGTGATGAGGCATATGTTAGTGCGGGTAAACACGCTACAATATACTAGCATATTATGATCAGCAACAAATCTTGCTTTTTAGCTATCAACTGGAACCCAACATATATAAAAGAGAGGTGATAAAACAAATGGAAAGCAATAAAAAGAATGAAAAATGTAACCTGGCAATTCGAATAGATGAAGTTAATCCAACTAATGAAAGCCCCTTTCTAAATCGCTCAGCCTTAGAGCAATTATGGGCATCTATCCCAGGGTTAAAGATGATCCAGAGCAGAGATATGGCTCAGATTGAATTACCCGAACTTGATAGCCCTACAAATTGGGTGATAATTCGATTCACCTCATACACTGCAGTATCAATGCTCTGGGAAAATGCACACAAACCCTATAGCCAAGGGTTACAATTTACAGTTTGTAAAATTACCCAGGACGGTGAAATCCATAATGATAGAAACAATGCAAGAAGCAGTAAGACAAATTCTGGGTTTTTAGCCATCAACTGGAACCCAACATATAAGCCCACATTCAAATGTAAGGAATTAATGACTTCAAACTGACCATTGCGGATAGCAAGCTGCAATACCCGTGGATTCAAATACATAATAAAAGACAGCCAATCCCAGGAAAAATTATGTAGGTGTGACATATTTATGTTACAGGAGCTTTGGCTAGAATGTCCTATATATATGGAAGGTTATGATATATATAGGCGATAATTCTTCCGATATATAAAAAAAGGGACACGGACATTACCTGAAAATTATCGCTTATTATCAATGCTCGATGCTTCTGGTAAACTATTCTCCTCCTTTGTCTCTCAAAAACTCCAAGAGTGGGCTAATAATAATGAGATTCTTCATTTCAAACAAACAGGTTTTAGACCAGGAGCTGGCACTATACAAAACTTAAGGATTCTAGACTCATGCATTGAAGATACAAGAGTACAGAAAGGGACTACATTATATGTTATTTTCGTAGACTTTGCAGCAGCATTTGATAGTGTTGACCGGCAAAGACTATGGAATAAATTACGAAATTGGGGACACCCCAACTGGCTAAGTACTATAGTCGAATTATTACATCAAGGTACACAAGCGCGAGTACGATTAGACTTAGATGGCAGCACCACGGCCCCAATTAACATCACTTGCGGAGTGCGACAAGGATGTCCATTGGCTGCGCTTCTATACAATTTGTACATGGCAGACCTACCAGATTGGTTGGCCCCTACGCATGGGTGCTGCCCGAAGCGAGGAGGAAAAATCATCCCATGCTTAATATATACTGATGATGTGATCTTAATGAATTATACATTTTTATGGATTAAAGAAATGTTTTCATCATTAATAAAATATGCAAAAATAAACAAACTAAAGGTAAATATGGGAAAAACCAAAATTATGGCATTCGCCACAAAAAAGGTTTTGTGCACAGATATGATCACTGAATTAGGAGTAATAGAACATGTGAACTCGTACCCATATCTGGAATTAGACATGAGTAACGACAAAGATTACAAAAACATAATTGAAAATAAACAAAGAAAAGCAAAAAAAAAATGACAGAATTAATAGTAAAATTTGCAAAAGAAACGGCTGGGTTTTCATTAGAAGGAATCATAACCCTGTACAAACAATGCTTCTGCCCAACGATTCTGTATGGGCTTGAAGCACCAGCAATAGAAAAACTTAATTGGCTAGATGTATTAGAAGGATGATTCTGGCGCAGACTCCTGAAATTGAGTCCAAGTACATCGATTGAATATATCCGTCTTGAATTTGGTCTAACATCACTAAAAAGCATGCTATGGATAAAGATGGGAGCACTGCATCTCAAAATACACTCCTCCCCCCAATGTAAATTACTGGAACTCCTAGACGAGAGAAACAGAAGGAATGATACTTTCGAGAACATCTGCGATAACATCTTCTATACAGTTTAATGGTATCCAACTTTGAAACGGATATATACAAACAAGATCAAATTGTGGGATTGGACTAAAAACTACGAACATCTAGAACAATTAAAGAACTAGAATTTCATATCTGGAATTGTGCATAAATACCTACAAGTAGAAAGGTATTTGAAAAGATGTCCAAATCCTGCAGTTAGACAATTCCGTTTGAAGTTAAGAATTAACCAACTGCCCTTGTTAACAATAACGGGGTCTCATGAGAAAATCCCTCGCGAAGAAAGAACATGTATAATTTGTAAAAAACCTAATAATTTGGAATCTCCTCAACATGTACTATTACAGTGCCCTGAATTAAGTACAATGTATATGCTATATTTAGGAGACTTGGTACACAATTATGATTATATCAAAAGTGATGCTTTCTGGACATATTGCTTGAACACTGAATTGGAAACAGTCCATATAAGACTATACCATCTGTGGATACATATTAAAAGAAAGCTTGTGCCTGAACAAATGAAGTGATTAATGATGAAAGAACACTACTTTAAATGTATAATCAAATGATGACTTCTATTTTAGAGGATTGAACCATTAAACCAGTGTATGTTACTCACATCAACCAATGATGATGGATTAATACTAGACATAAAACAATAAGTGAGCTTAGTAATAATGATTTTTAGAATATTCTTAAGAGATAAAACTTTAATTCTGACCTTAATAGTGATTTTTATAGTGTTTAATTAATGTAATGATTGTGATTTCAGTAATTAACATGTGTTTGTAAGTGTTTGTAAGGATTGCAATTGTAATTTTGAGATTGTAATTAATGTAATATTATAGCAATTTGTAAAGTTGTTTTAAAACTAAACAAATAAAATAAAAAGATAAAGAAATCTTGCTTTTGAATTCTACAAAAAGAAAAACGATGATGTCACAATGGAGTCAGACACAGGAGGTGCTGTATGGGGGGACCGTCGGACATCCAAGTGGTGTACCCAATACTGCAGTAGTATACGCCACTCCATTTGCGTTCATGGAAAACCTTTACCTTGAACGCAAATGAAGTGGCGTATACTACTGTAGATGGACCATTATACCTTGGCTTGCTCCACCTGCAGACAAATTTCAGGACATACACCAGGTCCTCCGTGGCCAGCTATAGTGGTGGAGAGCTTGCGGTCTCAGGTGCAGCGCTGGTGTCGTCTTCTGATCGCTGCGGTGCTATCTGTTGAGAAATAAGCTTGGTTGATCACATCAACACAGACAGGTATTGTTTAAATTCATACTCCAATATGAATGCAGCTGTCTGTGGTGCTCCTAACTAGAGTTGGTTTGGGTAAGAACCAAGTCACCCGGGCGCTGGCTCAGAGATATTACTGTTGATTGTGTAATTTAGATTGGACTCTTAAGAATAAATGAGAAATCTTATCGCTTCATGTTTAGGGTGATTTATTAAACACACTGTGTATATGCCTCCTTGTCACTATTTCATGTGGGGTCAAATGGTCCTTACAGGCTTGCGTCCCCATGCTGAAAAGTGCCATGGGCAAACAGTGGACCCGATGCTTCTTGAGGATAACACACAACTTTGAAAGTTTGGCCTTTAGGAGGCCATTCATCCTTTCGACTATGCCGTTGGCTTGAGGGTGGTAAATGGAACACAGTTTATGCTTGAAGCCCAGTAGAGCTGTGAATTCTTTAAACAGCTAATTGAAGAAGTGTGTGCCGTTGTCTGACCTTAATACTTTGTACACTTCCCATCGAGGAAACACTTCTCATACAAGAAAGTTGTCCGCACTCTTGGCGTCTAGATATGCACATGGACCAGCCTCAACCCAGCGGGAGAAGGGGCGCATAACAACCAGTAAATATCAGAATGTCAGCATAGTCAATATGAAGCTCACGGAATGGGCCAGAGGGGCGGAGGAATGTGCCTCAGTTTCCATAGTGATTGCCCAGTGTTATAAGTCTGACATACAGTACAATTTGAGACAAAAATATTCAATAGTTCCTACACATTCGGCACATAGCAGTCCTCCGGTATATCGGTAGCATTGTGCTGCTGTGACACATAAGGGTAGTGCAGTTGCTCACCCTACCTATAGTGTCCATTACAATTACAATCTTAGACCTCTGGTGTTGGCCTGGTGCTAAGCAGTATTGACTATTGTAACGCTTTTCTTTGGCTCAGCCGGTGGGGTTTATCTACCAGTTGCAGATGTTACAGAATTTGTCCGCTAGGGTGGCTACTAACACTCCTTATGGCACCCATATCACTCCAATACTGCCTTCCCTCCACTGGTTTCCTGTCGCCAGGCGCATAGAATTTAAGACCCTCTGCCTCATTCATCGGGCCTTCTATCATCAGGGGGTGGACTATCTCTGGGATAAATTCCCTTTGTACCTCCCTACCCGAGCCCTTTGCTCGGGGATTGCCGGTTTCATCTCTGTCCCTAGGATCCATCTTTCTCGAGTGAGCGGTTGTGCCTTTTCTGTGGCAGCCGCCAAACTCTGGAACATGATCCCTCTAGCTCCAAGATCTACTGCTAGCCACTTGCAATTTAGGCGTATTTTGAAAACGCTTCTCTTCTGAGACATCCTGGACCATCTGGCTGCGTTTGATGTCTTAGCGACAAAATGCCTTCGGGCCTACAATATAACATAACATCAATCTATTTAACAAGGTAGCATGTTGTACAGGTGTCCCGTCTGCTCTTCTAGATCACCTCCTCTACCAACGGGATAACCCAGAGTGCACTGTAGTAGTAACGTAAATGGTCACTCGGCATCCTTGTGATGCTTCCAAAGCTTCAATTAAGGCAATCAGCTTCGATGCTTGTGCAGAGTAATGCATGGGTAACCTCTTTTGCACTAGTGTCTCATACTCTCCCCCTCCACCAGATGGACCACTGCGGCCCCCATGTGTCTCATCCCTGCCTCCTGGTCAATAGTCACTGAACCGTCAACGAAGAACACCTCACCGTGATCAAGGGCATAATCTAGCGGTTTTGGTATGCTATCGTCTGGTCCCTCATAAGTGGCCCAGTCATGTACATCATCATCCTCAGTAACAATTTCTGTCAAAAATGTGCCTGGGTTCACAGTTTTACACTGCACTATGTGGATGTTTTGGCTGAAAATATAGCTCACATAAGCAGATGCTCGCTGTGTAGTCAGGGTGGATTTGGATCCCTCTAAGATGTCAAATACTGCATGCTCTACGTACAGCGTCATGGAACATACCATCATAGTAGTGGCTGACTTCTCTATAGCAAACACTGGGGGAGCGAGTGCTTGCTCACACGGAAATTGTTCCTGCGTTATGGAGTCTAACATGCCGCTATAATAGGTCAAGGGCTTATGGCCCATCATGCTTTTCTGTGTCAGTACAGCCATCATCATTTGTATTGCTTCACTTGGAGAAATACTGCTCCTTGCTCAAGAGGAATTTGTATTGGGCAATGCTCAGTAAAAGACCTATATCATGGGGGTTGGTTGTCCACAAACTTTGAGGGACCTGTGCCAGATCTTCATGAGCGAATGATGGGACACTTCCTGACACAAACATGGGGAATGGGGCATGGGGATACAGTATCATGATCTCACAGGGGATACAGTGAGCTACCACTAGTTGCCCGTCATCGTCCTCATCTACAAACAAGTTAAAATCAGTCAGCTCCTTTAACGGTTTGGTCGGTTCTATGCACAACACTGTGCACCACTGTCCGTCCTCTGTACCTACCCCTATCAAGACGATCCTTGTTTTCAACACCACCCTTTCAATGTCTAACATGAGACTCATCCCTGCAATGAGGCAGAGTGGGCCTGAATATGATGTCTGGGGGTATTCTCCAATACTCATTTCCCACTTGAGGGGTTGGCTTCAACACTGTGACCCCGTAATTGAACAAATCTGGCTGGACTGGGATCCCTTGGGCAGCCATCTCACTCCCTAAGGCGTGAATGACCCCCAATGGCTCTTATGTGGCACATACTCGGAGTTGAGCACACCACCCCCTTTCAATAAATGACATAGTCATGTTCAGCTTACTGAGCACGTCTCGTCCTAACAAGTTGACAGGGGACGCTTCCAAGAACAGGGCCTGCACTGCCTTTCCTCCCACTTTGATGGCTATTTACAATGGTAATGCCAGATACAGACAAGTAAAAGACAATCCTCTAAGGAAAAAGGCTCAGTGCACCTCTTGCAAGGATAACAAGGTTTTATTTCTCACATACAGAAAATAACATGTCAGTAGGGACATTCAATACCAACAGCCATGGAGCACACTGCTTAGATCAAAGTAGGACAATATATTTTAAAGGCAGTTGTCATCGCAGATGATGCAAGCAGTATACAGTACTAATTCCCCATGCTCATTGGTCGTCCCCTATGTACATACCACCCGTTCTGTATGAGGTGTCAAGGGATTGGTTACGGTTTCTTTGTGCCAATCCCTTTCCACATCGTCTTTGGCCTTGACACTTTAGGATCGAGAGACATGATTTGGTCCGTAATTGAAAATGCTTCTATCCCCACGAACAACACATGTGATGTGCACGAGGTAGTTAAACATGAGCTCAGTGGATACTCTCGAGGGCAAATTGTCCCTCTAAAATGTGAGGCGGTTCTTTGGAACCCAGACGTACGGGCGGCCCCACCGTGCCTCCCTCGGCACTGACCTAGATTTGTTAACCTCACCATGTGCACCTCGTAGTACAAATCACAGGACATCCTGCTCTGTGCTCCCCCCTCGGCAGCTGCCCCCTCTCTGGACTTTTGCCTGGGTTCTGCCAGGACCACACTAACCAGTCAACCAGTGAGGGATTTAGGAGTTGTAATGGTGGGCATCTGATAGTTCAAATTGAATGACCAATATGATGGGGGCACCAGGGCCCACAATCTGTTACTGGGCTGTTTTGGCAGCTCAGGACCTCTGTCCATGCCCATGCTCCCAGGATATCGTCCTTCAAAGAAAGGTGAAGACCTACCCGCATATGGCTATTTTAATTCCTTTCTGGTTGCATAGTGCTGCAACGTGAGACAATGGGATGGGTTTATCTATTCAGTGTGAAGGCTTTTTAGTCTACCTCCTAAGCTGGGAACAGGGATGGGAACCTGTATTAATGCTGAATGCTAGGATCTGCTACTGGTGATGCTGGGCCCTGGCCATTCTAGGCCTGAAATACTAAAATGGCAGTGTTTGAATGTTTCTTACCGCAGGACGGGTCTGGTTCTCACATACTATATCTCACTCGCCCCTGAAGTGCAACCCCATCCACAAGATCCTCTCATGACACCTGACTCACTACTCTCTAACCCTCATCCCACCTGTATGTTGCCTATTTGATCTCTCCCCTACCCACTACAGTCGCACTTCTTCATTTCTGTATGCCCTTAATATATTTCCCCTAACCTAAATTGCTTTGGGGGGGGGGGACTTGGATATGCATCTCAACAACTTGAGTTTGCCTACAAATGACATTGTATGTTATGGTCACCTCCCATACCTCTTATTTGGTGAATAATAACGCTAGTGGAAAGACTTAAATATACACAGTAACTGATGTTAATCCTCCTTTCAACAGAACAAGGAAGAAGATAAGAGGGTTCACACCAACCACTCCTCTGTTAAATGTGGAAAAGACTGAGATGAAGAAGATCACAGGAAACCTGAAGAATACTCAGTACACAAGTATTACACGGTAACTGACAAAGGACTTCTTCCATTCACACAAGAGGCCAACTGCTATAAAAAGTGAGGAAGGACTTACAAGTTCGTCAAGCTGGTGTAGGCAGCTCCAGAACAGTAGTGAAGGAGGAACTTGGCAGACGCGGGAGGCATTCAAACCCACGGGTCAACGGCATGAGACAGATGGAAACGCTGTTGGGTCCTAACTGGGACCAAACCTGGCGGGCAAAAGGCTATGCAGTGGCACGACCTCCAGGAGGAGGTGGACTGCGCAGTTCGTAACCAGTGCCAACTCTAAGGGATCAAGAGTAAGACTTGGACACAGTGGCATATTAATGTTTGGTTATAGACTTATTTCCAGAAAATAATAAAAAAAAGGTTAGGATTAATCCCATCTATCCCTAATCCTAAAAGGGGTTTTCCTTGCCTACACAAAACTAAGGTGCGTCTGTGTCAGGAAGTTAAACAAAAGAGCGTCCTGTGTCCGAAAAACCTAAACTGACACTCTCACTCTAAATTCAAGATAATGTGCACAAGGGAATTCTGGTACTTGTAGCTTTTTATTTTTTTAAAGTTCTCAGCGTAATGTTTTAAGGTGCGAAAACAGAAAAGAAATAAAGTTCCACCAGGAAAGGGGCTCCCCTTCCCCTAGAATCCTACCAGTAGTTTAAATGTCACTTTTTTCACAGTTCACTTTCTCAAACTTGGTCCTCTTTCTATCTATGGTATACTCTCCTGCTAGGGTATGTCTCACTGTCTTATTGATCCTTAAAAGGGGTATGGTTCCACCCTCTTGTATTCACAATTTCCGGTTCACTTCTCGGTTCACTCCTGGTATACTCTCCTGCCAAGACAACACTTGACTTTTCTTTTCACTCCTGGTTTATTCTCCTGCCAGGATATCACTTCACTCCCTTTTCTCTTCCTCTATAGGGTGCGAGTTCCGGAATCACTATCTGCCTGGTTCACTAACCTGCCAGGACATTCCCTTTCTCCATTCAGTCTTTTTTCATCCATGTGACAATGTTTTTCCAATATTGGGTTTCTGACTCTCTTTTGACAAATATTATATTATCCGTTTTAATTCCTCTTTTCATGTGTTGGGTCTCTGACACTTTCTCAACGCTATTCACATGTGTATCAAATCATCCTCTCAAGCACTGGGTCTCCGACCCACCTTTAACACTGTTTGCATTTGTATTAATACCTTCTTTGTTAAGAAAGGGGTAGTGACTCTGTATGTCAATGTTCTCTTCCATGTCAGTGCGGTCTTGCGGTCCTGTTTTGGATGAGTTGCAGAGGGTAGAGTTAGGTAGATTGAGAAAGAGGCTGTTGCAATAGTCAAGCCTAGAGAGAACCACGGCTCTAGAGATAGTGAGCGCCTGGGGGAAGCTGAGAGAAGAGAAAGAGGCCAGCCAGAGTGAAAGGGGAAAAGCAGGAGCAGCAGTCCTAATGAGAAAGTTCTGTGATACTGGCATTAAGGCAGAGATCATTAGAGGCAATCTCAATATCACCTTTCCTAGTAAGATCATTTGTCTCGGTCTTCCCTCTGATCCCCCTCCCTTGCATCAACGCACCGTGCAACACTTGTGTATAGGCACATTATAAATGCCATATTATACATTGTGCCTTAATAGCAGAAAGTCAGGGATGAGCGAGGAGGCAGAGGGTAGCCTAAAAGGAAGCTGCGTGTCATCCGCATAACACTCAAAGTTAGAGGAAAAGGTACAGCTCAAGCTGGCCAGCTAGTCGTTGAAAAACTAGGGCAAGAGGATAGATCCCTGGGGGACACCACATGTTGAGAGTGTGATGGACGAGAGGAAGGACCCAAGTTCAACCTGGGAAGGTCGGTCCAAGAGGAAAGAGGATAGCCATACAAGAGCCTGATCTGTGATGCCCAGGGTATTTAGGAAACAGGTGATCAGGATGTTGTGGTTCACTGTGTCAAAAGCAGAAGAAAGGTCAAGGAGGGAGAGTTAGAGTCAAGGTTACAGAGCACATATTCACGGGTGTTCAGGAGAGCAGTTTTCGTGCCTCTGGCTGCTCTAAGGCCAGACTGATGTTCGTGGCCCAGGAAAGGAGTACTAGAAATTGAACGATAGTTTGCTGGGAGGGAGGGGTCGTCAGAAGGTTTTTTGAGCAGGGGGTGTACAAGGGAGTGCTTGAGGGGAGAGGGGGCAACTCCAGTGGCAAAGGAGTGGTTGCAGAGATTGGCCGAGGCTGGAGAGCAGTTGTCCTTAATGGTTCTGTGGTTCTGGAGGGGCAGGGAGACACCTGTTTGGATGAGACTTTCATTGACTGGACTTGTCTGGAAACCTCATCAGGTGTGACAGGAGAGATGGAGGAGAGGAGGTGTGGAGAAGTGGCAGCCAAGGAGGCCCTGAGAGAGGTAGAGGAAGGGGAGCAGATGAGTAAGGACAGGATGTCCGAGTAGTTGTGGTGAAATTAGAGTGCCTGGGTGGTGTGGTAGAGGAAGATACTGCAGAAGGATTGGCCAGCTCCTTGCAGATTTTAAAAAGTGTAGTCGTGTTGTTAAATGCCGTGGAGATGCAGGCTTGAATGTAGACTCCTTTTTGGAGAGGATTTTTGGAGGTTCAGTCTTCAATGATAAGTGACACCATTTTGTGCTTTGGGAATGGATGTATTTATTATACCATATGGTTAGTTGTACATTATGTCAGAAAATAGTTGCCACATGTGTGACGTGCATCTCTGCGTACATTTGGGCTTATGTGATAAGCAAACATCATTGAAGACTGAACTTTGAGTACAACAATTAAAACAGGTTAACACCAGATCCAGCACCATTGTACAACAGGGTTCCAAACCCCAAAAACAGTACAATTCTAAAATACCGGGACTGCAGGAGCTCTTTCCCATTGGAACCCCATCCACAGGCAGCAGGAAATATAGCTACGAAGAAAAAATAACTATTGACCACCAAAAAAAAAACGGTTGTGCTCTTGCGCAGAGATCCACAGTTTCTTAAAGCTCCAACCCCTTAACCTTATATATTCTTCTTAACTTGAAATCACAGTTCCTTTTCTTGGTAAAATGTAAATTTTCCAATCCAGGGGTTATGTTTCCCTTCCCCTATATTCACACACTCAAGGGTTCTTCCTCACTCCTTGACTTGCTTAATAATTCACAGTTCTGTCATTTCCCAACCCAAGGGGTATGTTTCACTTTCCCTGAATTCACAAACTTTCAAGTGTCTTCCTTGAATGTCTTTCTTAATAACTGGTTGCAGGTCCTCTACCTGCAACCACATTGTCAGGTATACTCTCCTGCCAGTACTCTACAACGTTGACTTTTCCTTCTGGGTGCGGGTCTCCAAACTCGCAATCACATTTGCCTGCTATACTTTCCGGCCAGGGCTTAGTCTCTTTCTCTTTGGGTGCGGTTTAAGTTCTGGCCAGGACTTATTCCACATGTGACAATTCAGTTCTGATAAGTACTGGGTCCTCAACCCTCTTTGGTTTGTCTTCTTTGGGGCCCGGCATCCCAGCTCCCCTGCCTGGATTCACCTGGCAATTGTCCTTGCCTCCTCTCGGCGTGCTGTATATGCTGGAAAGCTCCCTGGTGTCCCACTTCTCTTCCCAGGGCTCAACGACGTTGCATGCCTGCTTCAGCATTCTCTGCAACTCTCTTCTGCAGTGAGGCACCTTTTCCTTCTCTTGGTGTCCCATCTGTCATCTGGTGTTTGCCGTGCCTGGACTGCCTCTTACCAGCACCACCAGTCTGCTTGCAGCAAACTTTCTCCCTCAAGACCTCTAGCAATGGCACCGGTAGCAGCGTGTCTCCTTCCCGCTGCAGCTGCTCTGCCTCTCGTTTCCCCGACCTGCGTCGAGTATGGTACAACTTTTCCTTGCGGTGACAGGATTTTAAATGTGCAGGCACTAATTGGATGCTTCCAAATACTAGAGCGTGCCTCTAGTTCCAGGGCTCTAGTGCTCTGCATTACTCCTGGACTCTTCCGCGTCTCAGTGTTTTGGCACACATTCTCAAAAGGAGCCCTGCTGTCAGTATAAGGTGGTAGGATTTGTTCAGTATCACAGTGGGCCATCATGGTTTGTGAATTTAGGGAGATGTTATAGCCTAAGTGGCAACAGGAAGGTTTAAGTTACTTACCTGTAACTATTGTTCTCCAGCATGTATTCACATGGTCATGAATATTACCCATCGTCAGGCTGGGAATTCTTGGTAAAAGAAAAAAGTTTCACTTTCAAACTGGATTTCTCCTCTAAATCAATCACTGTCCTTTGGATCATGTTGCCCAGTTTCCGACGTGGTGGCGGAAGTTGATGTGTAGGCATCAGATGAGTATTCTCTTTTTACGTGGAGGCTAGTCAGGAGCCTGCAGTGCCACGGTGCCGGTGGCAACCTCTGTTGAATATCGGTCACTAGGGCATGGAGAGTCGAGAGAATGTCCACAGAAATGTCCCCTGGTTGAGGATGGAGTGACAGAGCGCTAGGCCCTGCGCCACCATCGTCGTCCTCGTGTACGGCATGAACAGACTCTTGTTTTGGGGCCTCCTCACGTCCCCTTTCTTCCACCCTGATGGCCTTGAACAGGGACCTGGACCGGTGTATTTACCCCTGCAGGGGTACTTGCAGCCTTCGCTGATGGCTCTGCAGTGACCCGCTGTGGGGGCAGAGGCACCCTCAGAGTTACAGGAGCCACCCTCGTAGGTTCAGCCCCCACGGTCGCGGTGGTCGTCATGTAGTTGTCGACAAAGTGGCCGACGAGGACTTTGACTGAGCTTGTGGAACCTGTTTGCACTGCGCGGCCTTCTTCTCGTCCTCCGGCATAGACTTGTCCGACTTCTCCTGCAATTTGGCCAGGGTTGATGACTTAATCTTTGAGGAGAAGCTTGATTTCTGGCTATGTAGGTGTACAGTGATCGTGGCCTATCCAACCTGGGACCCACAGCAGCAGTGTACCCGGTGAACTTGGACTTGCGGCTCTTGGCCTTAACTTGGAACCCCACGGGCGGGGCAACCTCAAAGGACTTAGAAGAGCACTTTTTGGACTGGATGGTCCTGGGTGAGGCACACCCCTGTTCTGAGCATGGGGCAGAGGCCTTGTTAGAATTGAGCTATGCTGCCAGCCAGGTGTGCCTGTCTTTCATTTTCTTCTTCGAGAAGTCTAGGCATATCTCGCCCCTCACCTCCAGACACAACAGATGTTTGTCTTCCATAAAGATATTGCGTAGCACGCATTTGGTGCAGGACCTGAAGAGGGTCCTTCCCTCCTCCTCCTCCGACATGGTCGGATGGCGCAAAGTAGGCCCAAGGTGGTCTTGTGGAAACTTCAACAAATCTTCACCCTTGAGGGGAGCAAAACTTCACTGACAACGGATCCCTGTTGTCGGCCGATGCGGAAAAGAGCATGAGGGCTCTTGCACACAAACAATGAACTTGTTCCGCAAAAGAATCGTACTAAATAGTTCAGAGAGCAAACTCAGAGGACAGTGATTGGTCTAGAGGAGAAATACATTTTTAAAGTGGAAGTGAAACAGTTTTTTCTTTTACTGAGGATTCTGAGCCTGACGACTGGGAATATTCATGAGTATGTGAATCCATGCCAGACCCCATGCTGGAGAATACCGCATTCCTACCAATGAGTCTCTCCTCCCTCCCATGAGGGTCCTCTCTCTCCATATGACCCTCCCTGGGGCAGCAACCCCCAGGGTCGGGATCAGGTAGCGGCTGCCCTCCCCAGGCCATATGGGAAGACTGTTTCCCCAGAGAGAGAGAGTGATGATATCCCTGGATTCATCACAGATGACATATGCTCAACCCAGGTCTGGCTATGGATGACAGATCGTTGATGTAAGCCCCACAAAATGCAAAGATGGTCAGAGTTCCCAATCCATCAGTCTCTGGAATTTAGCAGATCAAAGAGGATTACTTTAAATTGGTATAACCCTACCAGAATGGGAAAAAAAAATGTTTTTTCTTTGTCCTCTGATTTTACTGCCACTTATATATATTTGTGTCTTTGCTCCCTATCCCGTTAAGACCCGGCAATTGCATGGACCTGTTTGTTCTAACATACCACATGGTCCATGCCATTTAGATAACATTTTATTCCCAGAGGTGGGGACCAACGCAAGAACCTTCTGTCCAATGAAGGCTGACCTAAGTGTTGCTTTTATATCATATACGGTTTCTGTAATTCTTGAGCTCTTGTAAGGTGGGAGTGGACAATAGCTCGGACTGTGGTCATATGCTCCTTCGTGCATATGGGCAATAAGGCTTCTTCTCTCTCCTCCCATGTTTCCCTCAACATGCCCAACACATCTCGAGGTTCTTGAACATTGTGCCTTTTTGTAAAAAGGGATCTGAAAGCCGAAATAAAAGACAAGTTAACAGAGCATCAGTGGAAGGGAACCATTCCCCCAGGCTTGTGTTTGTTGTTAAGAGAACTCTGAGAACTTTCTAAGTGTACTAGACGGGAGACATTCTACTGGTCCAAGATCTTTTGTGTTGTGAACTGTACCAGGAGAAAGGAGGCATTCTCTTGGACTTTTAACTATGCCGAATACCAGGAGAAGGGAGACATTCTCCTGGTTGGAGACTTTACTTTATTTAGCATTCTTAGGTTTAAGTGTAAGGGCTAGAAGTAAGGTTTTGGACAAGAACAGTGAATATTATTTGATGGACATTCTGACAATTCCTTAGTTTCAGGTTGAGGCATGGAAAAGCATCAGAGTTAGGGACGGATGGGTGTTTTTTGTGGTATATAAAAATAAAATTGTAAAACCAACACCATGCCACCTCTTGGTCCGTCTCATACTTCTACAAACTTACACTGAAAATAATTGAACAAGCATTGCAAATCAGCATTTGGAAAAACTGAAAATTTCACAGATGGCTCAAGGAATATTCAGTGTTAGACGGTTCAAGGGTTTTTATTGAACGGTTCCTCAGGGCTCAAGGGAAATCTCTCTAGTCTAAAAAGCTCCCATCCTCCCTGGCCCAGGCATCCCGACTCCCCAGGTTAGTATATACTTTGGGATTCTCCTGACTATATAGATTTAGTCTTTGCTACACAAGGCCACCTAAGGACCAATGCCTCATCTATCTAAGCTCTCTCAGGGAATTCCTAGACTGACCCTGCTCTATAAATGTTACTAGTTGACTAAAAAGGATTATGGAGAGTGCCTTTCAGACATGCTGCCCGATTCCATCGTCATCCAGTCACACCAACGTACTCCTCTCACACTCTGTCTGATGCTCCCCTCTTACTACTCTCCTACTTCCAACTTCCCTACCTTCACACGCCTCATACTCCAATTCTTCTTTCTTTGTATCTCCAATGTCACTGGCGTACACCCGTTCATATTACTTTCCCCTTCTCTACAGTACTACTCAATCAATCAATAAATCAGATTTAATCTGGTAAAAAAGTACCATAAAATCACAATGAAATATACTAATTTGAAAACAGTCAAACATCCTTGCTTGTTGATACAAATACCCCATGACATACATTGGCACCCTTCAAATAACAGCAAGTACACAGGTAAGGTGTATTAAAGGTGAGAATGATAATCAGTGTGGTACTATAAAATCGTAAGGCACTTTCTCCTGATGGCGCAAGCAATTCTCATGTATGACCATAGAGTCCAAGAAACCAGGGGGGGAGACAATAAGTATTAAAAAAAATGCACTGCAAGTCTGCACTGGATAATATGTAAATTCCGTAATAACGGGAGTAAGGTAGACTTGCAGGCTTGATAATAAGTTTGACATAAAAAATAAAATGAGGTACTCGGTTCCTCCATTGCAGAAGTCAAAGACAAGATTATCTGATGGATAAATAGCCCATTTAGCACTGACAACAAAAGTAGCATATGAAAACAAGCTATCGTAATAAAATATTGTTCAGTTAAAAATCTGGAAAAAGTTAAATATTTTTGTTAACCAATGGATGACGGTGCAAAATGCTGGCAGCTGAAACCTTTAGTAAGCTCAGAATGTTCTCCCTACACTAACAAAATCATTTGAAGGCTAGTTTTGCAGCAAGTCTTGGCTGCCTTACAGGTATTAGTGCTAGGGTTTGTAAATATACTTTCACAGTTTATATCATTGGTCCGCTTTCTAATATGTGTAAGGGTGCAGAAGTCTCTGAAACAGCTTTTATTCAAGTGAGAAAATTAAAAGAAAACCCTATCTTGCTCTAAATTTATGAGATAATTCCCGGCTTCAACCAAAATAACTAATGTCTCAGTCAGGATGTCCAAGCTAAACTGTCTAATGTCCAATCTCAGAATCCTAGCTCTGTCCCACACACTCGAAGTTAAACTAAATAAAAGTAGGTCTTCATAGCCCAGAGGATTGACTCCCTTTCAATCCTGGACAAAAAGACAGTTCTGGATATATCAGTTCCTCAGGTTTTGGGGGAATATCTCCCTTCGCCAGCCTCCCTCAGACTTCGAATGTGGAAAAAGAATGAAGGAAAGGTTCATGTGTATAAGTGTTTCTGTTTGTATATAGGCAAAGTAGTTACATCAGGCGGTGTTCAGCCTATATGAGCAGATCCCGAACCAGCGTTCCCTCGTTAGATAGGGCTAACCCTCAAATCTATACATTCCTTGATTTTATTTTCCACACGTGAAGTGCAACCTGCTGATTAGCATTAGATTGCAATACACTGCCTATTAATATTACAGACTGTGTTTAAATTGTGTTCGCAACACGGCAACTGAAGTATTCCCCATTTAATTTCTATATGACAATATTCCCAATAGACCCAATTTTCAAGGCCTTGAAAAAAAGACCCATGGTGTGTCAAAACACTTGTTGGCTGTGGCTTTACACGAGTTCTTTGTTCTAACTATTGGCTTTATACAATTCTCCAATTGTGGGGTTACAAAACAAGTTCAAATTAAAGTTCACACTGAGGATTTAGTACTATAAATATTTTCATACAGCGTGCTGATGCCAGCGGCATTTTGGTTCATTAAAGGTACTTCACTTATCTGGAGACAACAGGGCACTGCCCCTCCCCCATTTTGGCACATTCAGCTTGGTACGCTCATAAAAAAACTAGTATACCCACACTCACATAGCCCAGTGGATTTACGCTCAAGTGCCCCAACTACTGATCACTTATTCATAAAATCAGTGTACGAATGAGCATTTGGAGAGCCCTCTGTATTCTTCTACAATTCCTGCCCACCCTTCTTTCACTTCACTTGCTTCCTTCACTCACTTTCCTAAATGTAGTCTTAGTCTTTTACGCACACTTGCCACGCAGTAACACTTGCTCTTATTAGTGAATACTTCACCTGCTCTATAGTTAGTCTCCAGCTTCTTCACCCTCCTTTTTCCAATTTTATTTTTATTGCTTTACCTGAACTTAATCAGCTTTACAATATTACACAATGATATCAAAAAGAATAAAAAGAATAAAACATTTTTTTCTGCACATATTACAAAATCATAAAGCATCCTAACACACAAATTACAAATTCATCATAAAACATCCTAACATTGTAGTATATAAATATTTGCATAAAACCAGGCAATTAAATACGCATCATAACTAGGAAATATGTCTCAGTTTCGTTCCTCATGCAACTTTAACTCATTTAAAAAGGCAATAGAGGCAATTCTCAGTGTTATAATGGTGCCTCCATAGACCATCCACCACATTGTTTCCGCTGACAAATGTAGATAATTTTGTAAAATTTTGTAAAAATGCTGGTCCTGTTTCATTTGTAATGAGACACATTCAGATATCAAGTGGCGTATAGTCTCTGGTTGATTAACCTCTTTACAAAACCAGCAAAAATTAGTTTCTCGTGGTATTAGCCCACGTTTCGCCATGAGATCTTTGGTTGGCCACAGATTAAATCTCAAACGCATAAATTCTGGTCTATGAATAGGCGAGGGGGACTGTTGGAGGTATAATTCCAGGTGGTTAGCTTTTTTGTGCATACACAGATTTTTTTTAAAGTCTCGGTATGTAAGACATATTTCATGTATTATTAGCCAATCCAGTTGAAATAGCTTGGTTTTGGTCCTAACTGGGTTTGCTAAGAGTACATCCAAAGATACATCAGCTTCTGCGAGGGAATTTATGACTAAATCTCGCCATTTACATATAAAATAATCCTGTGTTCCAAATACAAAATCTGACAAAACATTTATCAACTTCCCTAAGTTTAGAGCCAATATACATTTTTGAAAAAGTGCAACAACCTGCCATATATATTTATGTACAGTGATATCAACCCTAATTCTAGTCTAATCCACACAACAGGCATGGACAAAGGCAGGATCAATATTTGCTTCCAAAACCTACCTTCCAACTGAGTCCATATATTTTTACAGATAACCGGTTTGGTTTCGGAACCATACAGTAGGACAGGTGTAACCTTTTGAGAGAAGTATATTAACGCTGGTTTAATGGAAAACTTCCCATATTTGGCTTGAATTATTGAAACTTGAGACATCATTGTATTTAGTTTATTATTCAAGGCCATTATGTGATTAGAAGTATTGGCCCCTGCGATCACCACACCAAGGTAAGTATATTGGGGAACAACTTCCAACACCACTGAACGGATATGCCATTTCCACAAATGTTTGGTCTGTCCATTCTTATTTCGTTTTAGTGGATTACACAACATCACCTTTGTTTTATTCAAATTAATTGTTAAAAGATTTCTTTCAACATATGAGGAGAGGGCATCTAAAAGGTTCTGTAACCCTCTCGGCGTTTTTGAAATCAACACAAGGTCGTCTGCATATATCAGAGCCGGGACAACTTTCCCTGCTAGTTTTGGCGCATCTGTAACAACACCCTTAAACTCTTCACCAATATCTGATATGAAAAATTTAAACAATGATGCTGCTAGTATGCACCCTTGTCTCAATCCACGAAAGGTTTTGATGACTGAGGACAGAGTTCCTTTGGTATCAAGACGCACTTGCAAATTAGTATTCGTGTGCAGATCCTCAATGAGGTTGATTAAGTAAGGGGGACAACTTTCTTTCAAAAGTTTTGAGATCAACAAGGTTCGGGAAACAGAATCGAAAGCTGCCTTGAAATCAATAAAAGCAAAAAATAAGGCTTGCTTCAAAATCTGATGATGTATTATGGATGTTAATCTAAATAAATTGACTGCAGTCCCCATAGCAGAAATAAACCTGATTTGACATGGATCTTGCTTCCGGGCAACTTCAGTCCATTTATTAAAATCCCTCAAGATGAACCTGGCAAATAACTTACCCGGAATATCCAAGAGTGTGATCGGTCTGTAGTTAGACGGACAGGCACGATTGCCCTTCTTGAATATCGAGACAATTATTGATGATTGCCATGATAGAGGGATAGTATTAGATTTCACGACCTGCACAAAAATATTATACAGAATTCGAGCCCGGGATTTAGAGTGTTGCTTCACCATTACATTTGTAAGGCCATCGGCCCAGGAGCCCTCAAGCTTGATGACTTCATTATGTAATACAAAATGTCACTCTCCTGAATATTCAAGTATTGATTGTCTACCTCAGTAATTGCCGGTCTACTTGCCCACCCATCACTAGCGCTGTACAGGTCTGAGAAGTAAAGTATCCATGAGGCCTCCAATACTCCATTGATCTGCAGGGTGGTTTGCTTTGTGTTGGCAGATGCATTAAGAAGAGACCATATTTCTGTAGTGTTTTTACACAAAATCGATTTCAGCATGGCCTCCCCATCAGCTTGATACAGCATACTTCTTTGTGATTTTATCCAATTCCTGTAGTTATGCTGTATCACCTGCAGGGAGGATTTTCTGATGACCAGGGGTAAACGCATCGCAGCCTTCCTTTCTCGGCGCATCACACTTCTCCGATTTTGAATTGTAATGTTAAAATTATGTTTTGGAATGGATGTCTGATAAAACCCTGGACGCACGATTACCTTAAAGATCTGCGAGGCAGCGTTATAAGACACTGCACGTCTCTGAGGAAGTTGATAGTTCTGCAGAATAGTATCATTTAGATGCGCTAAGGATTTTTCTGGCCAGTGAAAACATGATCTAGCATTATTCACCATCAAATCAAATATATATTTCTTAGACCTTAATTTGTGAGAAGATATGTCGTAGCTCCACTCAGCTGATAACAGATCATGGTCACTGAATGAATTGCTTGAAATGTAAACTTATCTGTATAGATATAATCTATAATTGATCGAGATGTTCCTCTGCTCCAGGTGTCTCGAGGGGGACATCTCCAGCTATAGTTTCATTAAGCATATACATGTTATGATGTCTCATCAACAGTTCCCAGTTCCCACAAACCGGATTTTTAGCAACTTTTTTTGGGTCTAAACGTTGTAAATTCAGATCACCCACGACGATAGTGTTGGTTATCTCTGGCATCTGGGAAATTAAATTAAATAATTGATTTAATTCATGAAAAAACACATGATCTGTTATTGCTAATGGATTGCGATAGATGTTAATTAACGCAACAACTCCTGCGGGGAATTTAATTTTGACCATTTGAAGTGCGATATTCGGAGCTTGCCATGGCAAAATGGACATTCCTCGACCCAATTTTACCGCTACAAGTAAGCCAGCTGATGGTCGACCTATCATATTAGCTTTGGCAGCTTCAAATGCAATATCATATCCATCCCACACCGGTCTGTCCACCACCCATGTTTCCTGAAGAGCCACCACATCAAACCTATTCAAGGTTGCGGCACTCGGACCAGTTAGATGGATGTATCTGCAAGTATTCCAGCAAGCTAAGGTTATAGTTCCTTGTTGGGTTTTCTCGAATTGTTATGATGGAGTATTTAGTTCGTTAACGTCATTAATTTCTTGATCTCGAAGCCAATTAGATTGGGATCTCACATTCTGCGTAGTATAGATTTTAGGAGTTCTTATTTGGGTGCTATCATCTTGAAAGTGGACCTTCTTACTATCCTCTTTAGGGATGTGTATTGTAGGGTCAACTGCAAGAAGGAAACCCATAGTAAAGAGTTCCATTCTTGCTTGCCAGATGGTATTACGAACAAGGTTGGAGGCTATCCATAATCTAACACCCCCCCAGGTTTTCTTCATTTAGAAATTCAACCTGGTGAATATCCGTCAATGAAATGTCTCTCAGGGATTCTATGTCCTCAAAAATCGCCATCACACTTGTCCTATTAAGGTTGTAATTTGGGTGTGGGCCATCGCGACATTTCAAGATGAAGCGATGTAATAATTATAGGATAAGGCGTGTTTGGATTTCAACAGTAATGGAGCTCGATGGCCTTGAAAAGGCAGTATTGACATCTTTCCATTTCTTTCATTGGCACCTGTTTGATAAGCTGGTTTAACTTGGATTCCGATGTTAGGGGTCGGACATCGCTTAACTGCCATGGATTGTTCAAGTTGTGGGATCGTAGGAGGACACGATTGCTTGAATTTTAAGTAATTGTCTACTGATCTCTGTATCTCGGCCCTGATGTCCATAAGTATGTTATTAGCAGAATTAACATCAGGGAATGACGTAGGGTTAAAGTTAGAGGTGGGCTTACACTTCACTGGCGGTTGTGATACACCATCAGATGTAAGTTTCTGGTTATTAGTGTCTCGGAGTGCAGGATTTTGAGGTTTCATGGTTGCGGTCCCTAAAGAGGTCAACACAGGAAGGGGAAAAGGGTTTTCTATTGTGGTCACCTATGTGTCTCCAATTAATGATACCAGTTCATTTAATGGTACATAGTCTATATGGTTGTCATTTGGGCAACACACCAGGAGTTGAACAGGTTTCCTCCGTCTGATATTAATGTACTTCAGGCGCAAAGTTTCACGTTTTTGCGATACTGCTGAGCGTTTGGATAAGCGCCTGACATTTGAACCAATAATATTCTGGTTCTGTCTTTGGTTTTTAACTTCCTTATTGGGGATGATAGGAGGGCCTTGATTCACTGTATTCGGCTTAGAGTCAAATATATTATACATCCCTTGGCCTTTGCCCCTGGGCAAATTAGGAGGGGTTACCAAAGGGTCACTCTGGTGTACTTTTTCCAATGTTAAGCCCGTACCGCTTGTTGTATTTCCATTAGGGCCTATAATAACCGATATCGCAGGTAGGACAGATCAGAAATCACATTAATTCTTCCTCGCCCCTTGTTTTAAATCAGTCATGCTTAAATTAATTTGTTCTATTAAGTCGGGCTCAGCTCTCAACACGTTTGATTGAGGTATACTTTTATTAAATTTTTTATTCAGCCCTATTAGCTGCTTAGATATTTGGTCTATTTGAGCTGCCTGGCGTTTCAATTTAAAATCCAGGGACTCAAATTATTTAAATAAGAAGTTAATAGAGTTATTCATCGCCGTTAACGTGATTTTCAATAAAGGGGTGTGACAATGAGACTGCCAGCCGATGTTGAGGAAAATAAAATGGGTCTTTATTCAGACTTACAAAAAACTGGATGAAAAGAAAATAAGCTTTTGTTCAGAATTGTTCAACAATCTCTTTCTCTGTGCTGAGTCTGGATTTTTCCAATTTCCTTGCAGGGAGTGGGTAAGGACTTCTGTCCAGGCTTCTCCTCCTAGTCCTCATACGCCCACCAGCCTTCAGTGCTTCCTGGTGTCCTGTCTGGTTCGACTTGCAACAAAGCCAAGAATGAGCACCCTCTAGCCTTCCACTGCCGTCTTTAAATAGGTAAAACTCAACAGGCCAATCAGTGTTCACTTCCTTTTTTAGTCTATATAAACCTTCCCAAGCCCCGCCCCTTTTTCCCTGGATGCACACCACAGTATCACCATCCTCAACCTCCAGCCGCTCCCGGTCCCAGTCTCCTTTGACTAGGTAAGTGTTTAATAATATTTCCCTGGAGGGTTTTGTGTGTGTCTCTTGTAGCCTCGTGTTTGCTAGATTGTCAGGATCCTTGTTTACATAATCCGCGGCTCCGTGGCACTCAATGCCGTGGAGCTCCCGCGGTTCTCCCTGGCCGGGATAACCCCTCCTCTCCCTGTTCGCAGCCCCTTGACTGCTGCTGCTTGAGTCAAACGTCCGCGCTCTTGCTAATCTGCAAGCCGGCGACGTTCCGACTCGCGTGGGTCCACTTGGCGTTTCTTTTCTTTCGTGACCGCCGCCTGAGTCGAATGTCCGCGGGTCTGCTATCCGCAGCGTTCCGACTCGCGGAAGGCCGCCGGAGATCTCCAACACTTCCTGATTAACGCCGGAGTCGGGCGCTGGAGTCTCTGTTAACCTGCAGAGAGGCGTTCCGATGCTGGCATGTCGTCCATGTAGTTTCACACCAGAATTCTCATTTTGCTTTCCTCCAGGATATCCCGTCTCCGGTCCCCACCATTCACCCACCACGTGGCCTTCGGTGTCCTGAGTTCCCCCCAGGTGGAATTGTCCATCTTGCTTGTTACAAGGGGTATGGTTCTTTATAGGGTTGGGCAAACCAGGGGGGGGCAGCCAGGGTTAAAGGTCTTCAGGGTGTTGGGTTTACAAAAGAGGAAGACTCGATGGCGGATGCTGAGAAATTTTTTTCAAACAAACTCGGAGAACCATAAAGTTTCCTGTTATGGGATTGTTTTATCAACAGTTATGGGGGACGGACAATATGACCCATTCACACCATCAAACCCACTCAGCTCGTTAGGAATGGAAATACAATCAGGGACCACATTGGGCAATTGTAGATAAAGAGTGACACCTTTGGATTTATCAGAGGGAATTGAAGAAACCAAACCGCCCTCGTGAGCTTTAATGGCTGGAGCATTCCCAAGAATATTGTGGTCAATAGGTGATATATCAGCCTCCTGCTGCGTTGTACATACTTCCGTTATTATAATCGTATCAGAAATTGAAATGTTTTTGTCATTGTTAACACAATTCGGAGTACAGTCATTAGGTAGCGGTATATTTTGTGCAGGGTTCACCAAAGGTAATACATTGGATTAACTTCTAGGAAGGCAAAACCCACGAATGTCACCCGTTAGATTTCTTATCTCGGGTGTCATAAGCGGTTGACCGCTAAATTTCTTTTTCAAAGCAATGGTAGGGGAAGGCTTTTGACCCACAGCTTTCAGCAAAACTGACGCAAGTGAAACTACCAAATTAGTCGGCATTCCCGTTTTCAAGGTATACATATTAACCTTAATGGGCCACAATGAAAAGGGGTACTAATACTGGTTTATCTAGTTTGTACAATCATATCACCACACCAATATTCACAAATAAAATGCAAAACTGTAGATTATGTACAAATATAAATTACCCACACACGTTTGAGAGCTCAGCTCTCAGTGCTGAAAACAGCCTAAAGTTATCCAGAGATAAAAGACCAAATCTAATTGGGCTTAATTCGAGTCGTCTCCGTTTGTAGAGCTCGGCCGAAACCCCATGCCGATGCCCCACTGTCACAGCTTAACAGCCGTAACAGCAGACTTCAAAGCGGACTAACTGGCCCCTTGCTCTGCACCTGTCCCTCCTCTGACCTCACCCAAACAATCCACACCTTCCCGGTTCCTAGGGTCTCTATTAAACCCTTCCTGGCCATCTGCGTGGCAATCTGGTCTTGGCTAATCTGGCCCAGTCTTCCCAACCTGCGAGGGGTCTGAATTACAGAAAGTTTCAAACAGCGGGTTAAACCCCACCCCTTTTCAGCAGCATAGGCCACTACCGATGAAGCAAGGCAGTCCTCTGCGTAAAGTGTCTGAGTCGTTTTATGGGACTGTGGCTTGACTGTGGCTTGTTTTCCATTAAGATTAGTTTAGTTCTAGGAAGCTGTTTTGGCTCTGATTTAAGTCCCTGGTGGTCTTGGTGGTTTCGCTACCATGCATGCTGAAGCTGGGATTCAATGTGCGGCGTCTGAAACAGCAATGTAGAAGCTCTGTGTAACACTTACCTCAGGTGCCTTGCAGGAGTGCCAGGTCCGGATCGCAGGGATGTGATTTCGCAAACCGTACAGATGGGCTTCTGGGCAGGATGCAAGTCCAGACCACTCCCTCCCCACTGTTTGCGCTGAAAGGCTATTGCCCAGCGTGCAGTGTAGTTGGGAGTGGTTTGGTTAGACACTTCAAGGATATAGGAAGGATGGTGGGGCTTCTAGCAGAGCCTTTTGTATTGCTGATGATTGTCCTCAAAAAGTAACATCTGGTCAAGTTGCTTCACTGGATGGCGTGGCCCAGTCCGGCTGCGGCGCACAAGATGTTCTTGGCGGCAAGGTGTTTGTGAAGTTAAGTCTTCAGTTATGTTGCTCTACGCAATGCAGAGTTTCCCCAGTTTTTGTTAAGGTTCATGAGCTGTTCGTGTTCATAAATGTTTGCATTGTCCTATTGCTGCTCGTCAGGGCTTTAAGTGGGGCGGGCCCCGGCAGGCTCCGAAATTTCGTTTTGGGGCAGGGCCCTGCCGGGGCCCACTATCTCCCCCGGCCACCCCGGCCACCCCGGCCACTACATGAAACAGCTTTTTTTTCTACAGCTTGAGGCTCTCGCTCGTGTGCGAGAGCTTCAGGCTTCAGAAAAAACTCCCTTTCAGTCATAATGGTGGCGCCGCACCTTCGAGGCATCCCTTTAAACAAGAGATGCACGTGGGCCGGCGCCATCATTATGGAGAAAACGTGAGGCCACTGGAAGCAGAGGCCTTGTTTTCTAAATACTGAATCTACCGCGGATTTGCCGGAGTTTCAGTCTTAGGAAAAAGGCCTCTGCTTCCAGTGGCCTCACCCTTTCAGTCTTTAATGGTGGCGCTGCCCCTCCCCAGCTGGCGAGGGGCAGCGCCACCATTAAGGCTGAATAGGCCCCGTCAGGCAAGCCTATGGAAAATAAATGCAGAGATCAGCACCCTCTCCCAAATGAGGAGAGGGTGCTGATCTCTATAAAAGGCTGCCTGGCAGGGGTGCCAGTAGCCCATTGAGCCGGGGCTCATCAGGGGGGTGTGGACTAACGGCCCAGCAGGACCCCCGCCGTTAAGCCACGGCCCCTTGATGAGCCCCGGCTCATTTTGTAGTACCACTTAAGGCACTGCTGCTTGTAGAGTTTGCCGAGTGTACTTCTCGAGTTGTGCTGAGCGCACGTTGTTTTGTAACCGTCACTGATGCCGTGATTATACTTGCAGATATGGCAAATGTTGGCGAGCGTGGTCAGCAGTGGGGAGCGAATGTAAGTTCCGACAGCTCCGAAGTAGCAGCTAAACATCAGCTGTGAAAACGCCAAAGCGGAATATCAGGTAAGCAAAGCAATAGTTGTAGTAGCGTTTATGAGGCCCAGGCTTCCTGTGGCTTGTCCTTGCTCCCAGATGCAGAGGACCACCGCGATGGGCTGAATGACGTGCAGGCCCGATACGTGCGAAAAGAGGAAGCAGCTGGCGTTGCTGTCGGAGCTCGTTCAGAGTGAGTATGAAGCCTGCAAGTGGCTCAGGAGAGCAAGCGTGGTTCCGGAGGCCAGAAAGCAGGTAAGTTGCAATGGGCTGCAGGAAAGCGGAGTCCCAGGGCATGTGAAGCAGGAATAACAGCAATCGTTGCCCCACTTGCACCTGATATGGGAAGAAAAATGCTAAGCATTAGGTGTGGCACAGGGTGGGATTTTTTATAGCCCTGGGCTGCACCTTTCCACTAGACCACCAGGTAGATTTCACAATATGGGCAACTATTGCGCTCACCTGGTATCCACAGTGGCGTCACACTATGCTGGATGGGTGGTTGTGCGCTATCCCGGACCTTCTCTGCTTCGTTATGTGCCAGGCGGTGGGTAGCGCCTATAACAGGAGAATGGAGTGTTTACATTGGGGCCCTTGTTGGGTGGACTCCCACCTCCCTCTGATCCCAAGTCCGGCCCTTGGGGTTATTTCTCACCTTAGGTTTTTTATGCGTATAACTTTCCGTCCTGCTCCTCTGTGCAGGTGCGCGTTGTGGGTGCGGATGTTCCGTTGGACCTTGTTTCTTCACTGGTCCATGGGCCCTTGTGTCGGGTCCAGACCGGCTGTGACTCCGACTCTTCTTGCTGTCTTCAGGTGAGTTATAGTGTCTTTCAGTTTCTAATCTGTCTCTTTCTCCTCCCTTTGTTTTGTCCTTCTTTTTGATGTTGCCTTTTTCCACTATGCTATTCCTCTAATAATGTCTTTTTGTTTCCGCAGGGATGGTTGTGGATAGAGTCTTTGACTTTGCGCCAGATGAAAATGAGCTTGAAGCGCCAGACGGCGAAGACTATAGGTAAGTGTTGATGCGCCACGGAGCGTGGAGCTGTTTATTTGGAATTATTGCAAGAGTTGCTAACCTGTATTCTCTTTCTCTCTCTTCGTGCAGGTTACAGTGATGTTCCGGAGAGGTGAGCGAGTGAAGCGCGGAATGATTACAGGATCCGCTGCTTACCCAAGTAAGTGCTATTAATAATACTGTCCCTTGTTTCTTCACCTTTGCAGGTTGCTGTGAGATCCGGCGAGACGGGTGAGGCAAATGAAGTGCTGGATGGATTTGGTATCCGCTGCTTACTCAGGTAAGTGTGTCATGATGCATACCCCCGGGCATCCAGACCACGTCCATCAGCCCCGGAGCAGCCATCATGTTGCCTTGAGAAAACCCAGCAACCCCTGCTAGGGGCTGTCTGGGTTCAGTCCTGGCACCAATGGCGCCAGGCTCATATGGGACATCAGTCCTGGCGCCCTAGGTGCCAGGCTCATAAGTGCACACTTACCTGATGCAGACCATCCTGCAAGAAGATCCAAGCCCATGTGAGGCCTGGAAGGGACTACTTTACCTTAAGGACTATTTTTTACTCAAGTGTGGTCGGGGAGGAATACCTACCTGGGACTACTTTGGAGGCTATTTAAACCACGTCCGAAGAGCAGCACACGCCTCGCGTTATTCTGCATCCAGCAGCGTAACGTTCACCGTGCCAGCAGCAGCATCCAGCCTTCTGCCACCTGGAGCGCCTCGAACCTGGAGCACCTAGAAAGAAGGAAAGAAGCAAAGGTTAGAACAAGAGTATTAGCTGATTTCTTACCTGATTCCGGATTCATCGCATCTTCAAACCAGAGGAAAGACTTTGTTTTAAAAGCGTTGCATCGCCAGCAGCAGCTCCGCGCCATACTCACCGTTCCACGCAGCATTTCTTCGATCCGGCGCTGTCTCCATCTTTACATCGCCGAATCCCGGCACCTAAGGGGGACAAGAAACAACAAGGTGAGCAGAGAGAACAGACAGCGACAATCTCTTTAGCCGCCATATGCTTACCTGATTTTACCGCCGGAGGTATAATTCATCAGCACGCCACATCTTCTTATGCCGCACCTGTAAGATAAGGAGAAAGCAGCAAGTTTAACCCTTGGCATTATTTACCGGACAGTGTTGGGTAACACAGACTTTTACCGGAGCGCTTTCAGCTGTCAATCTTCTTATTGGGTCAAAGCTGCAAGATAAAAGAGGAATTGGACAGGAGTGAACTCCAGACATTTTGAACTCTTACGAACTATATACTTATGGCTCTTCGCCAGGACCTTTTGGAGTCAGGATTCGTCTACTCTTCCAATATCCTCAGGCCAGTGAAGTAACTGGTCATCAACGCGCCCCTGCGTGCTTCGCAGGATGGAGGGCTCATCCTTCAAGAATTTAAGGTGAGATTGCTGAAAGGGCGCTTCAGAGGTGATTAGTGGGGAGGACAGTGGGGGTGCTATCACTTGAATCCACAAGTGGCTAAACCCATCTCCCCACTTGTAGGAGAATATTTCTATGGGTCAAGCTGACAAGATTAGGAGGGCGGATCCAGTCAGTCATTGCTGTACTACGCATCACGTGGGTGGAGGCCGCAGCAGTCCGGGTCCGACCGACGCCCCTGTGGGAGACAGGTGAGCGTAACAGTGTGGTTATTGATGCTGTTCTTGTTCTTTCAGGTCGGTGATGGCTTCAGGATCGGGCCGGAGACAAGCAAGTAAGCAGGAGCTGGACACAGTGAGCGTTACGCTGCAGGAGTGCAGAATAACGCGAAGCGTGTATTCCAGTTTGGGCGTGGCTTATATAGCCAGCCACACCCGAAGGCCCGACCACACCCAAAACACTGGTGTGCATAGTTCAGTTCTAAGAACTGAGCTGTGTAACAGGCCTCCATGTTGGATTGAGGTCTAAAACTGGTACTTGCCCTATTACTGATAATGAGCCTACTGACTCCATGTGTTCTTATGATGGTGTTTAAAGGGCCTTGGGGCCACTGTTAAGGGCTGTAGTCCCACTGTTGCCAGAGGGCTGTTATACCCGAGGGGGTTAGGGGCATGGCTCGTTACAGCAACTTGGGGGCCACCTTGGATACCTAGACAAGTCTTAACTTGGCAGCCATGTTGGCAGGGGCAAGTGCATTCAGAATACAAGTGTTCACACCAGCAAGCAACTCTCATGGTCCATTGCCTACCAGTGCGGCCTGAATACACATGATGACTATATGAGTAAATGCCTGGTACCCTGCCACGGTGCATGACACTCCGCCCCATTTTTTCCTCTCTCTCTCCCTCGGCACCATTGTTACACGGATCACGTATGGCGCAAAGCAAATGCATAGGACCCCCTGCTCCCTTTATGTGAGCACTCTTTCCCTGGCTGGTGTCTGGCATTGGATTGCGTGGGGGGCCAACAGGCTGCTATCCTGTGGGTGGTCTTCTCTCCTGATTGAGGTTTCTCAGACATTTCTGGAAAAGAAAGAGAATTTGGTTAGCACTTTTGTAAAAAGGCATGGGGTGATTCAAGTCGTTACTGCACATGTTAAGACTGTCATTTGTGAAGGTGACAGGAAATGGGGCCCTCTGAGCTGCTGCTGATCCTCTCTTGGGTATGATGAATCATTCAGGCCCAGCAGACCCAGCGGGAGGGCAGGGAGCCCATCGATCACTGCCGACAACCCTATCTATGTTAGGCAGAATCCTGTGTAGTGCCCTTAGGGACCACTACACACAATTAAGACTGCAAGTGGTAATACAAGTTCACCGTTGGTACAAGCCTGTACTACTATGTTAAAGTGGTAGCAGTAGCGGAGCAGCCAGGCTTATCTCAAGAATATATGAGCAGTAGCAGGGATTATACAAAGGGACCACAATTACTGTGACTCAAGCAAACACCGACTCAAGGTTTCATGGTAAAAAAATATAAGTACATTTATTTTTAAACCGTCTGTTATAAAACACAACACTTCCATAAATTCAAAACCACACGTAAAATACACTACAACCAACCAATTCTCTTGGCACAGAACAACTCAAGGTAAGTACCTTATGTTTTGGCGGACCGGTGTTGTGAAACAAAAGACGTTACCGTGAAAACTTATGCAATCACTTTTTGACTTTTCGGTCTTACTAAAGATAAGCGTATCCGCGGCAAGAAATGTTACCGGGGCAAAACACACTTAGCACCTGGGTTAACCAGAGAGAGTTGGGGGCAAAAATCATAGGCAATACTTTTGTCAAGGCAGACAGAATCAGAGAACACTCGCTGACAGAAATACAAAAGTCAATAGGCCGGAGCCAGTGTCAAGTGGAACCAGGTTCCTGTTGTAGAGGATCACACAGACAGTTCAAGATTCAATGTTGCCAGGAGTACTTGGATATTGTCAACAGAGGTAGCAAAAGTTATAAGAGGGAAGGAAGACAAGGGCAAGCCTTGGAGGAAGAGAAAAGGGATTCACCCTAGTTCCTCAAAGCAGAACACAGTACCTTATTCAGTGAAGAAGCTGGTGCCACAGCAGTTGTTCCTGGTAGTTTCCTGCAGACCCACTGTTCCTGGAGCTTCGGTCACGGAGATGAGAAGGACGACGTCGGGAGGGGTCTGCACCACTCAGGGATGAGACAAGCAGCAGCGACGGTGAATAAAAGGTGCGCTCCTTTAAAACAGGAGAGGCTGTTCAGATGGCTACCCGGACCACTACAGCAGGGTGCAGTGATTTCGACTACAAAGAGGATCCTCTGGCTGTGGGAGATGAGCTCGTTGACCCCACCAGGCCCAAGGGAAGAAGACTCCGGACTGGATCTTCTCTGGTCGTTGAACGGTAGATAGCTCAGAACTGCAGCAGGGATTCACTGGGACGGGTTATTTGCAGCAGCCGTCTTCTTCTCCGCTTCTCTTCGGTTCCTTGCAGTTCCAGTGGCGACTCTGACTTCCAGCCCAAGAGTCCTGCCTTTTATGCGAAAATCCCCCATTCACACAGCCTGGCTGTCAATCACGCAGCAGGGGGGCTGTCCAGGCCGGACAACCACCTCAGTCAATCATGGCAAAGTGCGACTTGGGTTTACTAGGATACCCTGCGCAGGGGGTGACTACACCCCTCCCTCACATTCAGCCCACCTAGACACCCATGCGCCTAGTAGGCACCCGGGCGCCTAGAGGAGGTCTTCTTGGCAGAAGCCCGCCAAAAGACGGTGAACAAAGAAGGCAAACCTGGTTTGCCGTGCAAAGTAAAACACAAGAAGGACTTTAACAAAAAGAAATGGCGACTAAACCCAACTGGAGCAAAAAGAAAACGTTTTTGGTCAAGCGGGTTCATGATCGAAGCGAATAGAATAGCCTAAAACAATACCACGTTTATATAATATAATCGCAGTAGAAAAGTTAGGGTAGATACCACTGCCACCAGCCAAGTCTAAATGTTAAAAGAGCAAAACAAAGCTCAGAGAGGCACAGACAACAAGGGGTAGGATTTAACCCTTTCCAGTAGTCCATGTAAGATGGGTTGTACTGGGTCTGTAGTTTTAAAGTGACTATGTAAAGTTAATGGCAACTTTACCTGGTTCTGGGGACAGTAGCCAGCCCCAGAAAAGGAGTCATTGGGAAGTCTTAGAGACAACCCTGGGTTACCGCATTGAAGGTGCTGTGTAACACACACAACAAGTTTGGGCTCCTGGAGTGGTGTGCTCCAGAGTCCACAATCACAAAAACAGATGAAATACACATGGCAAAACACAGCTAAGAGTGGGGGAAAAGCTCACACTCTTACCAAGTGGAAAAAATAAACTCCAGAAATCCAGCAAAGCTGCTGAGGGACTCACTAGGTAAGGTAAATTAGCCATAGAATGAGAATTCTCCCTAACATTCTACAGCAGTGCTTCCGTCCCAGGAAGCTGCAACAGAGGCGGCTTTTCCCTTTCATGCCCGTGTGCACTTTTGATCAGTCTGCCCTTCCTGCTTCTTGCAAGCAGACTTTGCTGCTCCACGAGGCAGATCCAAGTATTTGCGCAATTCCACTGCGAAATCAGCTGATTGCCTTGATGCCCCACGAGGCCCGTGCCCTAAGATGGCCGCCACAGCTTTTTGTTTATAGGTTGCTAAGCAACCGTTGTGTCCAAGCTGCGGTCCATCCCCATTGGCCAAGAAGAACAAGTTACTTTCTTACCTGGTAACGTTCTTTCGATGGGATGTTCCGACGAAGTATTCCACATCTATGACAGGTAATCACCACAGATGTGCTGCTTCGGAAATTTTCGGCGTTTGCGTCCTGCGTCGATGACGTCGATACGCTGTCTTCGAGGGCCTCCGTTGAGCCGACGTCACCGGATGTTATAAGTAGGACGCACAAAGTCTGTAGCCTCAGTTGTAGTTTTACCCCAGAACGTGTGGCACCAATCTTCTGCCAGTATGACTACAGAAAGCCTTGTGGAAACGGAAGCCCCAATCGCATAAGTAATACTGTAGAGGGGCAGGCTGGGAGGGTACGATGTGGAATATGTCGTCGGAACACTGCATCGAAAGAACGCTACCAGGTAAGAAAGTAACTTGTTCTTCGAAGGGTTTGGTTCCTCCGACGTATTCCACATCTATGACAGACTCCCAAAGCAGAACCAACGTAAGGAGATGGGAAAAGAATTTAGAATTTTAGAATGCCCAATTAAATTGCAGAATAGAGGACCGCCTTGCCAAAGGCCAAATCTTGCCCATGGATAGAATCCAGGGAGTAGTGTTTTACAAAAGTATGGACAGAGGCCCATGTGGCTGCTTCACAAATGTTACGAATGGGAACACCCCTCTGCAGGGCAGTAGAGGTAGCCACACCCCTAGTAGAATGGGCCCGTAAGCCTACCGGAGGGTCCTTACCCGCCAAGCGGTAACATTCAGAAATTGTCAAGATAATCCATCTAGACAAAGTCTGTTTAGTAACAGCTTGTCCCAAACGCCTTCCAGCGTATTCAACAAAGAGCTGATTGTCCACTCTAACCCGGGACATGCGTGAGATGTAGAAACTTAAAGCTCTTCTAGGATCCGACCTATGGACAGGCTCGGACTGGCACTTTCGGTCGTTCGGCCCGTGGCCGAACGAATTTTGGGACCCCTGGGGCCGGTTTTTCAGCAGCTACCCCAGGGCTGTTTTTTTTTAAATAATTTTTTTTGTATTAGCACAATTGTACTAGTACTAAGTCAGTCTGTCTCCGAGTCTGACATGAGACTATGTCTATGTGTGCGGCCGCGTGCGGCCCCGCGGCGCTGCTGCGGGCGGTCCTGTGTCAAGACTCATCAGGGGCGGCTGTGCTGGGCAACAAAAGGCGGTGTGGCACACTACAGAGGCAGCAGCGTGAATAATACATCAAAGGAAGTTAACACTACAGATCTGAGTGAGATGTTGTGTTGCCTTGCTTTTATGATTGCATCATGCATGCATCATAATTTATGATGCATGCAGATGCATCATCAAGTTCGGTGGCCACCCACTGCCAGTGGCCGCAAGCGCGGTGCCGCGCCATGTAGTGTGCTCGGCTGCTTGATCAGGCGGCGGCCGTGGGGGCCGGCTGAGTTGTTGTAAATTCATTCATTGCAATTTGCAAACTAAAAGAAATAACACCACGGTCTCCGAGTCCTCCTGACCCTGGGGCTGGGATGGGAGCTGGCTGGGCCTGGGGCTTGGGCCCGCCCCGCCTCCCGGCACTTCGGCACAGCATAATGGCAGGCAGCCAGGCCTGAGGCAGGGATACATACTATATTAACATTTCAAGTCACACACAAATTGCTTCACTTCATTTTCGCAGGAAGTAACAACAAATTTGTTGCACTTCTTGCAAAGTTGAAACAGCAAGTTGTGCCTTGGGCTGGTGGCGGCCGCTGCGGAACAAGGCGGGGGGGTCGGGGGCCAATGAAAATTTGGCTGCAGTGCAGGGCCATATCCGCCACCCGCCCGACATAGACTCTGTGCCGCCAGGTCGTCCAAAGAAATCGTCACACCACGTGACGTGATGATTCCTGAGGATATTTGCTGGGCCTCTCTGACCCTGGGCGGGCAATGATTTCGGCCGCCACAGCATAGTAGGCACATTGACGACCGTCTAGTCCAGAGAATGAGAGATCCTCCTGAGTCCTGACTGAGCCTGAGCACGTCTGCAGCCGCACTGGTGGACCACCACCCAACACAACTCGTCGGAGCCGAGGCCGCCAGCCAGCCCATGTCTAGTGCCCACTAGTAGTGCCCTTCCCAAACACCAACTGACTGAGACCACATGAGGACAGCAGCCGGGTAGGAGGCGAGTTGGAGGATGAAGCAGGCCGGCCGCCAGTGCCCAGGGGCAGGCTGCCAGTGCCAGAGGGCTAGGCCAGTGCACAGGCTGCCAACGTCACAATTCGATCTGTGCTGCACAATCAGGTAAGGAGGACTGGAAATGGCCAAAATGTACTATGGGGTATTGGGAATTTGGGACCCCCCCTCATGCGGGGGCTACTGGTAGTGGTGGTGGTGGACTGGTGGTTAGACTTGCAGGCTAAGCAGCACTCCTGGTGATTACCTACTGGGTGTCAGTCTATTGCCAGCTGTACTGTTGTGACTTGTGTTTTAAAATGAGCTGATATAAAAAAGACAGAGGCTGCGCTGCGCCTGGCTGCGCTTCATTTATCCTAAGATGAGTTGCAAAGTTAACATCATGTCAAGGGGAGTAATGCGCAGTTGCCATCGTTTTGATTTATAGAGGCAGAGGCTGTGAGAGGCGTGAAAAATAAACATTATATATCCAATCACAATGATGATTGTTGTCAGGACCCCCACTGCCTCAGCTGTGTCCAGCGTGGGGATTAGGTCCAGCAGGAGCCATAAAGTACTATATTTCAGAACACTGTTGTGTCCTCGTTGCAGAACATTGGCTGCAGATGGCAGAAAACGCCATCCGGTAGCCAGAACTACAAGTCCCAGCAAGCTCGCGTGCTCGCAAGCAGTGGAACTACGTGGGACAACGCCCGACGGTCCGCGCATGCGCGCGACGAGCGCACGGATCCCCGCTTGCGCTAATAGACTCGGATGGGAGCGGACGTGTAAGCTGAGGGCTCCTGCAGGCAGCGACCCGCGGGGCCATTCCCCGCCTGTGACCTCTGCAGGCCCCGCGCCTCCGGCAAGATAAGTGCATTTCTCTGCTTTTACGAACCGCTGGTTCACAGACAAAAACAATAGTGCATGCAACGTTGTGGGATTCTAGCCAGTATGAGCGCCGGGCTGAGGAAAGCTCCGGTGATACTAGTTAAGGCCAAGTGGCCACCTCGTAACTCAGTTTAACTATTTCGTTGCCGTGTGAAGCAACACGGCCTTGGCAGATTCTTGGGGCGATCGTAACCCAGTTTGCACTATTTGTTGCCGTGTGAAGCAACACGGCCCTTGCAGATTCTTGGGGGAACACATCAGCGTGTGAGAGTAAAGTGACGGGCCCAGTTCGCGACCTGAGCTCATTCTTGTTTTTGATTTCCTTGTAGCGGCATCCCACTGTATCAGTGGCCAGAACCCGCTGCGCCGCCATAGTCTAACGGCACGAACTCTGGCAGTCGCCTGGCACGCCACCCGGTACCATCAAACGAAGCTAAGTGCTCACTTGGTTACTTTTAAGGTGTTGGGTGTTATAGATAATGCTAACCTTGTGGGTTGGTAGATGAAACTGCCAACTCTATATCAGAAACTGTAGCGTGTTCATAATGTCCTTTCCCATGATGTTTCCATACTGTAAGTGAACCGTGTATAGAAGTCACAGAGTTTTGGGGGCGAGTTAGTTGTGAGTGTGGAAGCGTGCATGGGCGGAGTACCGTCGATCTCAGGAGTCCCAGGCAGAACACCAAGGCGGACCTTTCCTAAAATCCCTTCTTATCCATAACCCATTCCTACCCTTCCTCCCCTTTTACCCGGTTAACCAACAACCCTCTACCTATCCAATTCAACGGACCCTAACCCTCTTTCCCCGGCGGGTCGCGGTGACCCGTGTTGTCTACCTAACCGGGTGCCAAGACCCAACGGGGAGGTAGGTGTACGTGCTGCCCCAGCGCAAGATTGAGCTCTTGACAATTGTCACCCACTATGTACCATTGTTGCAGTATTTATTTTGTTTAGTTTCGGTATTATGAGAAGCATGAGAGGGTGGCCGGCTTTGTACATATAGGTTTTGTGTGTACCGGGCTTGTTGTATTTCAAAGCCCAGATTTTCTTTCATATTAGCATATATGCAAATGCATTCCACCACGACCAGTGGCACACAAGTTGCAATTACCCGGTTACTACTACTTCGGGCAAGTCCACACAGTTCTGGGGCAAGATAAAGCAGGTGCAATAGTTGCTTTCAGTTTATGAATGGACTGCCACTAGACGTTTTCTTCTCACTTCTTCTCACTAAAGCAAATGCTGTGTGTCAACGTCATGGGGTGAGCTAAATTCTGGGCAAAATTAGGATTTCCAGTAAATTGTTGTACCATGCCCCTGTGGGTTCATTTATGTGTTTCTCCTGGTGCCAGTGGTGTTTTCACAATTCCAATTCATTTTTTTCAATTGCTCCAATTTGTACATTTTCCTCATTTGCCTCAGTACTTAATACCACCGGTCTCAAAGGAACAGCTGCATTTTTGGTCCGTCTCCAGACTTGTCCTGTCCCCAAAGTTTGGGGCCTAGGGCCTGTACCTTGGCCCTGCAACCAACTGTCCAGGGTGGTATAGGCTGTAATGTTGTAGGCAACTGATACAGGACAGGCCCGTTTTGTTGTGTTAGAATATAGCAATCATCTTTTTCAACGAACAAAATGGCTACCTGATTTGACATTGCCAATGCTTCTCCATTTTTCCTCCATATTTGGGCTTTGGATTTTTCCACATAATTGAGCTGCTAGCGCTGAATTCGGCACTTTTTCCTGTCTTGCACCCTCAGTTTATGTTTTTGCTTGATAGGTTTTTCTATTTCTGTAGTGTTGGCCCTGTCGTTTAATATCAATATCTCCACCTCTGATTGTACCTGATCTTCAGGGGCTGGCTGCTGTTTACCCTGAAACAAGTCGAGTGAAACTATGGTGGTGTTCCTCAATCCTCCATTTCATTTTGCTCCAAAATGTCTTCCTTATCAATATTAATTTGCTCTGCACTACAAATGTCCTCACTTTGCAGCAAAATAATGTCCACCACCCGCCCCAGTACCGCTTTCATTTTGCGTTGTTCAATTGCTACTGTGGAACAAAGTGCGAATATTGCATCCACAGTAGCTGCAATGGTGTCCAAGCTCGGTCCGATGGTTGACCTTGCTTCCTGTGCTGGAACCGTACTTTCCTGGTTTCATTTGCAGTGTTCCGGGAGTTTGAGTCTTCCAATGATAAGAAGACACATCTCTGCAAATCAGGCAAAGCCGATAGATTTGCGTTCAAAGCCACGTTTACTTCTGCTTTGTCAGAGCAAGGGAGAGCAGTGAGTACATCAGCCCGTGGGTTCAGGCAAAGATTTAATAAGGAATGATTATGATCTATGCCAATTGAGGTTGGGGAGGGACTGTCCCTGGTGTTTCGCGTTCACTTGGTGTAATGTTTTTTAGGGCTTCTGAGCCACCTTAAATAAACAGATAAACAGTGATTCTTGAAGCCTTGTGCTTTCTGTTAATTAAAGCCTCAGATTCGGTGAAATTGCACGCCTGTATGCTTGGTGATGAGCTAAGAATCACACTGGCAAGCACCTTTGTTCCTTTAACTGTTGGAAGGGCCAGACGCATGCCCATGTTTGGTTGTGTGTACTGTGTGCAAGGCAAAGAACAGATGCCCACCTGGTACCTTTGGATTTTGTGGGGTGCTAGGGCAGGTTGCAAGACGCGGTGCGAGATTGGCATGTTCTTGGAATGTGTTCATCTTGTAGTCTGTGTCTGTCACCTGCAGAAACAGAGAAGTGAGTGCCCTAGATCCTGCATCACACATTATCACCTTCCTCGCAACATGCAGCCTGCAAACCGTGAGCCGCTTGCAACTTCTCACTTGCTCAACACCACTGTTGGTCTCGTTCATAAATCATGCGGAAGATACACGTGCGGCAAGAACGCACACAGCCCTCCGTTTGCACTCTCACACCGCATGCAATAGGACCCAGTGCAAACACACAGATGCACAGGCGTCAACGTGTGTTGCCACAAAACCCAGAGACCGACATAGATCAGCAGGACCTACACTCTGGCCTGCAGAAAGGCCACACCTGACGCACGCAGATATGTGTTTGAACATTGTAGACACATTTATCTATGTGGCATGTGGCTCCTTCATCGCCCTAGTGTTCCCTGCAAACATGGAAAGGGAGTTGACCAGTCTGCAGGTGGTGGTAGCAATACCTCAGTCATTGCAAATTAAATATTGACATTAGCAAGTTACCTGGAGGCTATACGCTTCGTTTAAGTCCTTCTTTTACCGAGGTTAAGCATGTTATGTTACTATGTTTTGGTACTGCACCATCACCACCATAGTAGTTTCAAGTGCTGAAACATAGTCTATTGCATTAATATTTGGAGTATTTGTTCCCACGAATGGCAGCTTGTGGGACTAAACTCCTGTTCGGTCATTGAGGCATTTGATGTCCCTGTATTTTATACTTTTTCCCCTGTCTAGTTTGATTTTTCCGTGATGAATCCTAGGATTTATCAGCAATGTAGCACAACGAAATCGCAGGAGACAACAAAGGGCACTCGGGTGACAACTAACCTAAGCTAAGTATTGCACTACCTAATGCGTATTTATTATGTTGCTGTGCCTTTGCAGAGTGCTATAGTGATATTGTATATGTGTGTAGAGTCAGAAGCAGGGACGTGTGTTTGTATGAGTGTAACAGCTAGCTAGAAGCATGCGCAGTGATGAAAACCTTACCCTCACATCCCCAACCTATCCATAGCCTCTCCCTAAACCTCATTCCGGTTGAACTAACCCCCCTTCCTATCCAACCGTCGTCACCCTAACCCTCCTTCTCTGCTGGGGTTGCAGAGCCCTGTATAAGCATTGACTTGCAACAGGTCCCAAAACCGCAGTGGGGGTGGTTGGTTCATGCCACTCCTGCACCTGAAAGCTGTGGAACCTGTCACAGAACTGCATGCAAAGTAATGTTATTTTATGAGTTGTGTTGTAATGTAACAGACACATGAACCCTCCATACGTGCATTTTCTGTAAAGTCGTGAATTGACACGATTCACGGATGATGTTTTGAGGGCCACTTTTTTTGAGGCGAGGGGTGGGCCACTTTTTTGAGGCGAGGGGTGGGCCACTTTATTTTTGGTGTCCGGGCCTATTTCTTGTCCCAGTCCGACCCTGCCTATGGAGCCTCTCCTCTTCCTTACCAGGATGCGGAGGAGGATACAACGCCAGAAGAATGACCTTCTGGCTTAAATGAAATTCCGACACAACTTTCGGAAGAAAAGGAGGACGAACCCTAAGGACAACCCTGTCCTTATGGAACACTGTGAAGGGCGGCTTAATGGAAAGTGCCTGCAACTCACTCACTCTGCGAGCGGAAGTGACCGCAACTAAAAATAGAGTTTTCAAGGTCAACAGTCTCAAAGGACAAGAATGTAAAGGCTCAAACTGAGCTCCCATGAGGAATTCTAGAACCAGGTTCAAATCCCAACCGGCACCTGGAAAGGTGACGGTGGGAACACATTATTGAGCCCTTTCAGAAATTGAGAAATCAAAGGAATTTTCAAATAAGAACATGGACCGTGCCGCCAGGTAACCTTTAATGGTACCCACTTGCAGGCCCTTGTGGGCTAAGGAAAGCACAAAAGACAGAACCACAGGAATGGCACATGAAAAAAGGATCCACATTCTGAACCCTGCACCAGTCGCAGAACTTTCTCCAACGGCAACGGTACAGGGACTTCGTTGCAGGCCTTCTGGCCGAAAGCAACACCTCCATCACGTGTTCAGGGAGGTCCCAATCCTTATACCTCAACCTTTCATAAGCCAAGCATTAAGGTTGAGGGACTTGACCTCTGGATGGAGAACCTGACCCCCCTCCCGTGAAAGCATATCGTCTCGGTAGGGAAGACGGCGTGGAGGGCAGATGGATATGTCGAGAAGGTCTGGGTACCACATTCGCCTGGCCCATGGCGTAGCAATGAGGATAATTCGGGAACCGAACCTCCGTAACCTCTGCAGCACTTGCGGAATGCCGGGACTGGAGAAAACGCGTACAGTAGTGGGAAGGACCACTCCACTACGAACGCATCCCTTAAGGCTCCTCTTGGAGGAAATTCCCACAAGCAGAATCTTTCGCACTTCCGGTTGACACTGGTGGCGAAGAGATCCACTTGTGGGGTCCCCCAAAGGGCAAAGATCTCCAGGAGAATCTCCTGAGCCATCTCCCACTCTTGAGAGACCGTGCTGCGCCTGCTCAGAGCGTCCGCCGCCGCGTTTTCGTCTCCGGCCAGATGAACTGCCGAGATCGAAATTTCCTGCTGGATGGCCCAGAACCAGTGCTGCAACGACCTCTCTGCACAGAGGGAGAGACCATGCCCCCCCCCTTTTTGTTGAGGTAGTGCATGGCCACTGTATTGTCCGTCAGAATCAGGACATTCGTCCCCCCGCACAGACGGCACAAAAGCCTTCAGGGCTAGCCTCACGGTCCTCAGCTCCAACAGATTGATATGGAGTCTGGACTCAGACGGAGACCAAGACCGTTGACTGTCAACTCGTTGGCATGAGCTCCCCATCCCGTGAGGGATGCGTCCGTCACAATCGTCACCTCCGGCCAGGGTAGCCAAAATGGAGCCCCCTTCATCAGATTGCCTTCGACGGCCCACCACAGAAGATCCTGGGCGACCAAGGGCGGCACCTGAACGTGATCCTACATCCTACAGGAGGACTGTGACCACTGCATCTTGAGAGCCCACTGCAGAGATCTCATCCGCAGCCTGACCTCTGGCACCAGGAGAATGCAGGATGCCATGAGGCCGAGCAAACTCAAGAACTTGAACGCCGGGAGACTCTGGGCATGTTGAAACTTGTTCACCATCTGCAGAATGTGATGAGCACTCACCTGGGGAGGAAAGCACAGCCCCAGGGATGTGTCGAGCACTGTTCCAATGTACTGGAGCCGCTGGGTAGGTGTCAAGTGGGACTTCTTTAAGCCTGTGAAGGGAGTGGCAGGTGACTGACAGATGATCCAGGACTTGCTCGGGAGAGCGCACCCTGATCAACCAATCGTCCAGGTAGGGGTAGACGTGAATCCCCCCTTTCCTGAGATACACTGCCACCATCATCATGAGCTTAGTGAAGACCCTCGGGCGGAGGTCAATCCTAATGGCAGGACCCGAAACTGAAAGTGCAAGTCGCCAACCGCGAACCTCAGGTACTTCTTGTGCTTGGGATGAATCGGCACATGAAAGTAAGCGTACTTGAGGTCGAGAGACACCAACCAGTCCTGAAGTTGAAGGGCCTGGAGGACTTGAGAGAGAGTAACCATCTTGAACTTATCCTTCCTGGGGAGCTTGTTCAAAACATGCAAGTCCATGATGGGTCTCAATCCCTCGTCCTTTTTCAGGATAAAAAATATGGGGAATAGCATCCCTTGTTCCTCTCCGCTACAGGCACCAGTTCTATGGCACCTTTCTCCAGCAGGGATTTGATTTCCTGCGCAAGGAGCGGATCCGGACTCTTCAAAGAGAGATTCCCTGGTGGATTGTTGTGAGGCTTCTGCCGGAAAGGAAGACAGTAGCCACGGGCTATGATCTCCAGAGCCCACACATCTGAAGTAATGGCACGCCATTCTACAAGATGTTGCGCCAGCCTTCCCTCATGACTGAGCTGAAGCGACTGCGGCAGTGCCTGAGGGTAAAGAGGCAACTGCTTGAGCGGCCTTGGCACCTCGAGTACCCTGTTTTCCACCTCTGGTACTCCTACGTTGGCCCCTTTGACTGGCTGCTCCCCTCGATCTACCAAAAGACAAGTAGTATCGAAAGGAACCTCCCCTCCAGTGCTGTTCCCTAGGACGAAAAGGCAGAGGTTGGCGGACTGCAGCGCTCAACAACTTTGCTGCAGCCTTTGAGGTCTGCAACCTCTCAAGGCTCTCGTCAGCCTTGCTGCCAAATAGATTTATAACATCAAAGGGCATGTTGAGAAGCCGGGCTTGTACGTCAGGAGCAAACCATGCAAATCTGCGTATCACGGTGCTCGCCGCCATGGATCGGCTGACACAGTCTGCCATGTCCAGACCCGACTGAACGGATTCACACATGGCATCCTTGCCATCCTGAACGAGGGCAAGAAAACCATCCCGTTACTCCCCTTCGGGAATTTGTTCAGCCACCAAAGAGACACAATTCCACAGAGTGTGAGTGAAACGTGCTAAGGCACACACATAGTTGGCTGCCTGTAAAGCCGTACCCCCTTAAGAAAACTCTTTCTTCGCCCAGCCATCAAAACTTTTGTCGTCCCCATCAGGAGGGATGGTAGGGTACGATGCCTGCTTTGCGGGGCCGTAGCCGCCTGCACCACCAAACTCTCCGGAGTGGGGTGCATCGTCAAGTAGCAGGGGTCACTACTGGCTGGACATTTGTTTGGCAATGACTTGCTCACTGCCGGGAGACTCTCCGGAGCAGTCCAAGCCGCTGCCACCCTTTTCTGTAAAGCCATATGAAATGGCAACACCGGGTCAGTTGGTGGACCTTGGTCAAGGATATCTGTCAGGTCATCCTGCAGAAAATCCACTGGTGGCGCAGACCACCCCAAGTACTCCGTCACCCTCGACATGAGGCGCATGTACGGAGATTCAGCATGCGTACCAGGCTCAGGCCTGCCAAACTCCACATCCGGGGAGGTATGAAGACCACTGGCGTCGTGCATAGACTGACGCAGGTCTTCCAACTGGCTATGAACAGATAACAGGTCGTCTGGAACCTCATCAGGTACCAAACCTTCCTCAGACCCTTCATCCACCTCAGAGATATAATCCAGAGGCTGGAATAAATCTCTGTATGAGGACACAGAAAAAGGTTAAAATACAGGCCTCACTGACTTCCTCAGGGCCTTCCTCGGAGTCTCCACCGGTGCACAGGGTACCTCTGGTACAGCCTCCACCAAAGGCATCGAGGGTGTCAACGGAATCGGCGTCGACATCGACACCCAGCTCTGCTCTGACACCCAGCTCAGCTCTGACACAGGCCTCGAGGGCGGTGCCCCGAACGTGTCCTTCGACGGCCTCTGCGCCGATGGCGTTGACGTCTTCCTCGGAGGCAGAGCTTCGATAGAGTCCCTCGATGGACATGGCGCCGATGGCTTTGACGTCTTCTTAGAAGACCTCACAGGTTCCGCCGGTCTCGAGGGCGTCGAGGACCGGGACCTGGAGCGGGCATGGCTAGAGCGATCCACCTTGTACGATCGGGACCTTGAAGGCTCCTGATGATCGCCCGAGCCCGAAGGCATGTGAGAGATGGCCCTAGCACGTTCCCTGCCGGCTTCATTCGAAAGCGCGGCCGGAATGGAGCCCTGCGATTGGAAATTCGCATCATCTCCGTACGAAATGCATCCCATTCCGCAGGAGAGGAATGCTTGTTGGGACAAGCAACCCGCCGTCTGGCAGTCCTCAGACGGGGAAGGCAACCTGTGACGGCGCTTCTGCGAGTGCCTCGAGGAGGCAGATGAATGGCAAGAACCACTCCGGGACCAAGGCCCCCGGGACTTACGCCAAAGACGCAGAGAGTCGCCCCTCGAATCGTCAGTCGAAAGCCCAGCAGATTTCGACTTTAGGATTTGGAATCCCTACCTACAGTAAGCTTCTTCTTCCGCTCCCACAAGGCCTTCGACGTTAACGACTGGCAATCCTCACAGTCATCGGTGGCATGGTCCTCGCCGAGGCACCAGAGGCAGATGTCATGCGGGTCTGTAAGTGACATCTTGGAACCGCAGTCCCAACACTTCCTGAATCCCGACCGCGGGGTAGAAGAAGAAGACATGATATCTTCACAAACACCAAGTTCGAAAAACCGATAGATTAGTAACAGAAGAACCGAGGCGCGCCGAGATCTCCGAAGCAAACACGTTTGCGGAAAAAACAGAACTCTGGCTACGAGCGTCCTACTTATAACATCAGGTGATGTTGGCTCGACGGAGGCCCTCGAGGAAAATTTTCCAAACCAGCACAGCTGTGGTGATTACCCGTCATAGATGTGGAATACGTTGGAGGAACCAATCCCTTCGAACATTGTTTTATCCCGGCTTGCATCACTGAAAGGTGAAGCCGCCCCTTCCCATCTGTCTACGCCGGACACACCGGCCTGCCACTTTGCCATAAATCCAAGAAAACTAAGTACATTGTGACTCGTTCCTAACCTGCCAGCAATACCCACTATATCCTATCACTTGCCGGGGCAGCTTCTCTAGCCCTCTAGTTTCTCTACGTGCAATCAACTAAAAGCCTTGCTGCCTCCCATTGAGACCTGCACTCGTCTCGCCACGAAACACTGACCCTTTAAGCCTTGCAGTCAGCCATGAACATCCCCACGTTTGGACCTGTGCCCCTCAACTATTTGTCGCACCTGTACTCTGCCTGCTCTAGCACCAACAGCACTGTTACTGTCATTGCATTGTACTACATTGTACCGCCATTATGTGCACTACCTCATCTGTACTCAACATGCTCTAGTAATAACTGCATTGTCACTGTCTCCATCTCCAAATGTTCGTCACCTTACACTACATAGCTACATTGTAACATAGCGATGTTATTTGTAACAGTCCATGACGTTTAGCTGCATTTTTCTTAGGAAGTACTGCTCTAACATATTAACTGCAATGTTCTCACTATTTGCTCTGTCGATACACTATACCTCTTTTATGGTCCTTCGATCACAGTAGCCAATATCTAACTATTGTATTACGGAGCTGAAAAGCCTATGCCACCGCAGCTAACTGCCTACTATAACATCATGCAACACTCTGTACTGATCCCATCCTAGTCGGATCAGTGCACGTTTTTTTGTAGAGTTCTGCCTTTTAGCACAGACAGTGTTGTATTACTATGCCACCTATTTGAATACTAATTTCAGAGCTAGCCGTTGCATAACATATTGTGCATTACATATCCATTAGCTTGTACTCCTACTTAATATACTGCATATCAGTCTAGCCATTGCCACTTCCTGCTCTCCAACTTTTTGCCAAAACAACTTGCACTTTACCTACTGCACTTATGTTGTAAACTAACTGCAGATGCCCTATTAGCACTGCCTTACTTTACTACTGACTCGCCCATTAGAATTGGCTACTCACTTGGTTTTCACACCCCTTTTCTAACCTAGCTGACCCAGCCACTGCATCCATTCCTATTACACACAGCAATACCATCCTTAACTCACTATTTCTGTGCAACCCCAGTCATGAACCTTGCTCTAAAACTGTGACCAACTTAATGCTGATCTGCCTCCTAAGCACTATTCCTCATCTAAGTCCTAAGGTACTCACTTCTGACATACCATCCCCATTTCAGGGTGGTATCATAACTATGGCTAATATGACTCTTATGCCCCCCCTTTTGAGAAAACTCCCATCACTCTCCAACTAAATTAGGCCAACTTCCTGCCACCTCTCTTTCCCACACAGAAGGAAACACCCTTGATCAGTAAAGACATTACACCTTCGCCTGATCTAATAACATCAGCCCAATGGATTCAGCGCTTTGCTAGCAGGCCCAAACCGAAAACCAACCCTGAATCACAAGTTGGAGAAATTACAAATTAGGTTCTAGACTCAGTAATCTCTCCTCCACCTCTACTGTAGGAATACTCAGCCCCCCATCAAGCTGGGCACAGTCAACCACACACCCAAACTCAAGCCTGAGGCTGGTCCCTCATCCATTCCCCACAAATGTACAGCCAAAAACCTGACTAAAGAAACACAAAATTAAATGAGCACTCGTTAACACCAGATCACTAGTAGCCCATGCTACCGAAACCGCTGACATTATTATGGCCAACCAATTAGATTTCCTAGCTGTCACAGAGACGTGATACGTGGCTTGTGAACTACTTTCAGTCAAACTACCTTTATCAGCCTCACGTCCTATCCCCATGCACCTTGCCTACAGACCCCCTGGACCTATAGGGACATTTGAAGAAGACATAAAAACCCTCAACACTAACACCAACCTGGGTCATACTCAGAGACTTTAACTTGGGCTTGAACGATCCCAATGACACCAATGCTATCTTAGCAAGCACTATCACAGAAGCAGGCCTCACCCTGAGGAGCAACGCACCTACACACACTAAAGGCTGTGCCCTGGATTAGCTTGTAGATATCAATTGCATATCCTCCATAACTACTATTGAACCTTGTACTTGGATAGATCACTCCCCGATTTCATTCACCATACAAGACAGCCCACAAACTAACCTAGCTAAGACCATGGCCCCACCAGCCTTAACAAGACATAAAAAGAATATAACAGTCAATAACCTCCTGCCTTTTATCCAACCAATCACCAACTTTCATCACATGACCCGATGGTACTGGTTGACCTCTACGACGATACTATCAACCTAGCTAATGGCTCTATTGCCCCGATTAAACTTAGTAAAGAGAAACCCAGAGCTCACCTGAAGTCTTGGTTTACTCCCAGCCTGAAATCCTTACATAATGAGAAAAGATATGCTGAAGCCATATGGAAAAATAACCTGTCTGAACAAAATAAGAAAAAGTTCACGGTCCTTGCACACAGGTACAAAAAGGAAAACATTCAAACTAAAAAAGATACATTCAATGAAAGAATTAAAAAAGCTAACTCAAGCACTAGGGAACTCTTCTCTATCCTAAGAGAATTAGAATCTACTATCACTCCCAATGACTCATGCATCAAAAACAAAACCTGGTGTACTGACATCCAAACTGCCCTTTGTAATTAAATATCCATGTTTCAAGAGAAAATCACAGGCAAAAAAAATGCACTACACAAGATTGCTCAAGCGACACAAGAAACCATATTGCAAAAAATCGCCACTAAACAAATTAAACCAAGCAACCAGTTTAAATTCAAATCTATCTCTACAAAAGAGGTTGAAAATATCATCACCTCTCTTAAACCTTCCAGATGCCTTGGGGACACCTGCCCGGTAGTCAAGGACCTAACCCCTTTCATCACCACCTTCATCAACTCCTCATTCAAAACCTGCTTAGTGCCCACCAACCTAAAAAAACGTCTGGGTACTCCCCTTACTAAAAAAATAAACCTAGTCCCAAGCATTCCCACTAACTATAGGCCAATCACAACGGTTCCGTTCCTCCTAAAAATCCTTGACAAGGCTGCCTACCTCCGGATTCAATCCTATCTGGAGATTAACAACTTATTAGGCACCCTTCAATCAGGTTTTAGACACAGACATGGGACAGAGACTGCCCTTATTGACCCGAAGAACCAATTGGATGACCGAAAAGACAAAGGAGAAGCTTCTATCCTTTCTCCTCTTGGACCTATCCGCCACGTTTGACTTGGTTGAAAATGAAGTTCTGTGCAACCATCTAAAATCAGCCACCCAATTCTCAAAGGAAGCAACTACATGGATCAACTCCTTTCTCGATAACAGATCCATGAGAGTATGCTCACCTTCCTCTGCAGCGGACCCAGTACCAATTACAGGTGAAGTAACGCAGGGATCCTGTGTCTCTCCAACAATGTATGATATATTTACCAAGCCACTCTTCGACATACTAGACAATTTGGGTGTCTCATATACCAACTATGCTGACGACACCCAGATCCTTATCCCCATCCAAGGGGACTATGACATAGATGTAGCCTTGATCAATAACATGTATCTAATCATACAAACCTGGATGGCTACCCAAGGCTTGTGCCTCAATGATCAGACCAAGCTCTTAATCATTGGATCAACTAATAGACTGAACAAACTATCTCCCAAATATAATTCCTTCGTCATCGATGAAATTAACATTAAAGTCTCTAAGGAATTAAAAACCTTAGGCTTTTATCTGGACTTGTCACTTAACCTCAATAAACAAGTCAAAGCGACCGCCTCTGCCACTAGATACACCTGCAAATTGATCCACGCATGCAAACCATTTCTGTCCACCGATAGTTGTACCATGATTGCACGTTCCTTGATCCTGTCCAAGCTGGACTATTGTGATGCTTTATATCTGGGCACTAGCAAACACAATATCAATAAACTACCAACCCTCCAAAATAACACCTTAAGATCTGCATTAGGTATCCCAAAAACTCAGCATATATCCCACGCCTGACGTGCTACCGACTGGCTCGCCATAAAAGATAGAATAAAGTTTAAATCATTAAACCTTACCTATACATGTCTCATCAACAAGGCCCCACAATACCTAGTGGCTAGATTCACTAGACATACTTCAGAACGTCCGATCAGAAAGACGCAAACTAATAGCCTCAAAATCCCCAAATTCAAACTCACAAAAACAGGAGGAACTAGCTTTCTAGTCATGGCGGCCCAACTATGGAACTCTATCCCCAACTCCTTAAGAGCCTTAGCATCCTTTCACTCATTTAAGAACAATACCAAACTCTGGCTACATTCCTGTGACGTCCTGCGAGCCCTATACTCGGGCTTGTCTGCACCTTCAAACTGTACATTTTGTTATATTGTATATTATGTATAAAGATATAAAAGGATGTAACTGTACTTGATGTCAAAATCTCCTGTAACCTATGTAACTTGCAGTGCGCCCGGAGCGCCATATAAATGAATAAACAATACAATACAATACAGGCTTTGAATTCCTCCCCGTTAGGTCGCTCACCCCAGGCTTAGAGGGGTTCCCAGCCACACTTGACTGATAATTGCCACGTCACACAAAGATTCAATTTTTAGTCCCATAAACTAGAATTACAGTCTTGACTTGCTCTTTTACGCAGGCAGGTCAAGTCTTGAGGGGTCAGCTATTGCCTTCCAGGCCCTGTCCCCTCAGAATGTAGTTGTTTGGCCTCTGTTATCTTTTCAGAAGACCATCTGGCTGGTGGAAAAGGATTAGTCCCACCCCTTTTTCCCTGTTAGCCATTCCAATCCTAACAGATAGATGAGTGTCATTCATGTAATGTGTAGCAACTGACCATGAAGTCTGTTTACTTTGAAAGAAAGCCAATGTTAGGCTGTTGTGTGGGGTGAGAAAGGTGAGACCAACACATAGGTATTATATTCTCACAGATAGCCATTTTATGAAATAAGGGGTGAGAAAAAAAAAAACATCTTTCCCTAGCCTAACAAGGACTTCCCTCCCTGACAAACTAAGGATAAAGGAAAATGACCTATAGTCCAAAATATCTCTCCCTCACACTCATATATACCACATCATACAGGGATTGTCTGGCGGTTTACATTTTCACAAAACAACATATACATTCAAACATGAACATTATAAATAAGTAATCCTTGTGTCCAGGGTTGGATCACCTTTCCCTGGATCAAGTCAGGATGTTTTAAACCAAAGTTCAGTGTCAAAAAAGTTATTTTCACTAGCAAGGTTCTACTCCAGATGTAATATAAAGTTATTTTCATTCAATATATCCTTTACTTGGCAAAGTGGCACTCTTAGTTGCAAAGTATTTCTCACACTTCAAGACAGTTGTTAAAGTTTCCACAACCTGCTGCTTGGCAAACCAAAAAGACTCTTCACACATCAAATCAGAAGACTATACAAATGTTCTTTTCTCTGAAGGTCAATCACTTTTCATCACAACGTATTTCTCCTTCAAAAGCAATTAGTTTAGCCAGGATTGTTCATTCAAAATTTACTTTAGGCAGGATAATAATCATAGAACAGTTCATCAAATATGGTAGTGGAATTGCCACTTCTTTTCCACCACAACCGTTTACCACATTCACAGTACTTCAAGTGATGATCTTCCTGGTCCACTCGCCTGCCAGGACTAACTACTCTTTGTCCCTTTCCTGGTTTACTCACCTGCCAGGATAAAAACTCCTAATACTACAACTTGTACTCTGTGGTAAGGCTTGTTCGAAACATTTCACACAAATCCTCACTAGATGAAAGTTGGACCAACAACTGTTTCTTGGGTTAGTCTGTTGACTTTCAACACAATTCACTTACTTCTTCTACAAGTATACTGCAAAAACTGACAATGATTCCCACATTGATCAGGTTGCCATAAGCAATGCAGGTTTTAATTCTCTCCCCCTTGATCCTTTTTTGTAAGGAGGGCTTTTCTACTTCAGTCTCAGATTTCTTTCTACACAACTTACTGCCTGCTGGCAATGTAGTTTACAACTTTCTTCAATGGGATATCTTGTTCTGGGACTGTCAGATTCGTCAGAGGACTGGCTCACCTGACTCTTCTTACGGGAAGACTTGACTGTTGATGATCCCTTGTGAAGCAGCCACGATACCTAGCGTTGAGACGCAAGGTCCAGGAATCCGTGTACAGCACTTATGTGGGAGGAACCAGAAACCGATATGTTCCGTGTCTACAGAGTGAGGCGCCAGAAAGCCTGAAGCAATGCCGGCCATCTTCAGAGTAAAGATGGCGCTCGTGATTCCGGTGGCCATATTGGGAGGAAAGATGGTACCCGTGAGCCGCAGGCGCATCCCCCAGGATGACCAGAGGGACCAGGGCTGGTAAGTCGTGACAGCATGCCCCCTCCTAAAACTAGCTCCTCTGCATTTACGAGGATGGGTCTGATGAAAATGACAGATGAGAAAGGGCGAGATGAGACATAGGCTCACAGGACCGTTCACTGGTGGATATCCATTCCAGTCCAACAGATAATGAAGACCCCCCCCCCCCTTCGGTAACATGAGTCACATATTCTAGTGACTTCGTACTCCAATTGGTGACCAGCTGAAAAGGACAGGTGGTTGAATTTTAGCAGAGGAAGAGAGGGATGTGTATGGTTTCAAAAGAGATGCATGTAAAACCGGTTGCAGTCTTTTCCAAGTAGTAGGAAGACGTAGCCGAATAGGCAACAGGATTCATTTTCTTAGAGATGAGAAATGGTCCATAGTAGCAGGGAGACAGTTTAGTGGGGTGAAGATGTCTAGGTAGGTAATAGAGGAAAGTCATACCTTGTCTCCAACATCATACAAAGGGGCGGCTTTCCGTTTCAGGTAGGCAAAGTGTTTGGTTTCCACTCTGGCCAATCCCAGGTGGGTTCTGGATGTTTTTATGTCCGGAAGCTAAATCTGTAATCCAGTTATCTACGGGTGGGTATATTGGTAGGTTTAGGCAATACTGAAGGGAATACAGCAGAGTGGAAACCATACATGCAATTGAAGGGACTGGATTGCAAAGAAGAGTGGAAAGTGTTGTTATATGCAAATTCTGTGACAGGCAATGGTGACACCCAATCCTCGTCCACTTGAGCGCAGAAACAACTGAGATATTGTTTGAGGGTCTGATTTACTCTCTCAGCAATTCCATTGCTTTGGGGGTGATAACCTGATGAAAGGGCTCTCTTTATACCTAACAGTTTCCAAAATTGTGCCCAGAATCTGGAAACATATTGAGTACCGCGATCTGAGATGATGGAAGGGAGTCCATGTAGGTGGAAAATGTCAGTGAGGAATACCGATGCCATTTTGGCAGCCATGGGTAACTTGGATAATGGGGTGAAGTGGGCAAGTCTAGAGAAGGCATCAATCATGACCATAATGGTGGTACATCCCCTGGAAGGTGGAAGATACACGATAAAGTGTGTGGCTATGATTTGCCACGGTCTATCTGAACAAGGAGGTTGTTGTAGAAGACCTAACGGCTTCCCTTTAGGTGTCTTGTTTTGGGCACAAATCACACAATACCTTACGTATTATTTTACAAAATGGGTCATCCCAGGCCACCAGAACTGGCGCTGAAGGGTGTGTAAGGTGGCGGATATCGCTCGGTGGCCAGCTGGCAATGAGTCATGACATTTGTAGTGCTGATTTTTGTGCAGAGATTGAAGGCAGGAACAGACGACCGTCTTAACAGAAAGGTTTCCTTTTTACTGAATCCCCAGGGGTTATAACTGTCCAGTTTTAGCCACTCTTAAGACTGTTGTGTTTCTTCTCCCACTTGTCACAGAAATAAATCCACATGATCCAAGAACACTCTTTCTTGGAACCCCGTAGAATATGCGGCGGGGGTCTGGAGTAGGTGGTCCGGTCTCCTAGACAGATTATCAGCAAGGACGTTCCAGGACCCGGGAACATAAGTCAAGTAAAAGTGAAATTGGCAAAAAATTGACCAGAAAAATAAGCCCACCATGCTTGTAAACTGTTCCTACATTCCATGGTTTGCAGCACCTGTAACTTCCGATGGTCTGTCCTAATCTGTAATGGATGACAGGAAGGGCTTGTCGGATGGCAAGCGATTATTTTTCTATGACGGAAAAATGTCTTTCTGCCTCAGAAAGTGTCATAGAAAGGTAGGCTTGTGGATGTTCCACACCGTTATCTTGTGGTTGTTCCAACACTGCTGCGATAGCGGGCACAGGGGCATCGGTTTCTACTATGAAGGTTCTGGTAATATCGGGCTGTTGGTGGAATGGGAGCCTTAGTGAACACAGCTTTTAATGTTTGGAAGGCATCGTCCTGGTCCGAGGACCATAGAGAACTGACACCTTTCTTTAATAGGCGGCTGATAGGTAGAACAATATTCGAGAACCCTGGAATGAACTTCCGATAGAAGTTAGCCAACCCTAAGAAGGATGGGACATGTTTCACAGATGCAGGGGATGGCCAGGTGGTGTAACTTTACGTGGATGCATGGAAATGCCAGTTTGTGAGATAACGTAGCCCAGGTAATTGATGTTAGATTGATGGAACTGACAAGAATCAAGAAACCCACACATGTGAAAGGATGAACCCTAGACTGGCTGGCTGACCACAACTGCGCCACCTCTATAATGGCCATCGAACCCCAGTCCTGGACCGACCACTCCCTGATTACATTCACCATTAATGCCACCCAACCAAACATCAAAACCAGGATTATAGCGCCATCCTTACCAACCAGAAATAAGCGCAACATCACAGCCGAGAAACTCATTCCCATCCTGATCCCAATCCTGAACTCCTCTTCTTCGGAAGACCCGGAAGAATTAATTAACCTGTTCAATAATACCATGACCAGTGCCCTAGACACCTTGGCACCCCTGAAACTCCCTAAAAGTAAATCGAAAGCCCACCTCAACACTTGGTTTACCCCACATCTGAAGACTCTCAGAATTGAAAAGAGGAAATGCGAAACCAATTGGAAAAACCTACCTACCAAAGAGAACAAAGATAAAGTAAGGAACAAGTTACTTACCTGTAACTGTTGTTCTCCAGCATGGGTCTGGCATGGATTCACATGCTCATGAATATTCCCCGTCGTCAGGCTGGGAATCCTCGGTAAAGAAAAAATCAGTTTCAGTTTAGTTTCTGAACGGTCTTTCTACTAATAACCAATCACTGGTCTCTGGGTCAAACTGCCCACAGCCAATGACTGCCCTCTACCTAAGCCCCTCCTCTGGCAGCCATCTTCAGATTTGGTAGCACGTAAAGTGGCAGTAGGACCAAGAGAAGCGCCGCAGAGGGGTAGGCGGGAGGGTTCGCATGTGAATCCATGCCAGACCCATGGTGGAGAACAACAGTTACAGGTAAGTAACTTGTTCCTTCTCCAGCATGGGGTCTGGCATGGATTCACATGCTCATGAATATAAGAATACATAGCAGTACACACATGCACAACCACGGGAGGTGGCAAAAGGCTCAACATTAAGCATTACATAAACTCAACATTAAGCAACTCTTACCTCCTCACCAGGCCCACCTTCAGGCGAACAGGTTGCGCAGCACTGCTTGGCCGACTCTGGACTCCCCCCTGGAATCCCAGTCGACGCAGTAGAATCTCGTGAAGGTGTGTGTCGACCTCCACGTAGCAGCCCTGCAGATGTCCAGCAGGGGCACACCAGACAAAAACGCCGTAGTAGCAGCGATCGCTCTGGTCGAATGGGCTCTTGGACGGCCGGGCAACGGTCGGTTGGCCAACCGATAGCAGTGCATGATGCAGCCGGAGAGCCATCTGGAAATGGAAGCCTTCGAGAGAGCCTTCCCTTGGTTCATAGGTCCAAAGTTCACAAATAGCTGTGATGTCTTCCGAAAACTCTTCGTTCGGTCCACGTAGAACTTAAGCGCTCTAGCTACATCCAGCGAGTGCAAAATGCTCTCGGCCGGCGACGAAGGCGACGGAAAGAAAACTGGAAACACCAAGGGCTCGTTAAGATGGAAGTCCGACGGCACCTTGGGCATGAAAGAGGGGTGCGCCCTCAGCACCACCCTCATGTCGTGGAACGTAAAGTATGGAGGCTTGCAGGAGAAGGGCCTGAATCTCTCCCACGCGTCATGCGGAGGCGATGGCCACAAGGAACGCTGTCTTCCACGACATGAACTTCAACGGAGCCGAATGCAAAGGCTCGAATGGTGGCTCCATGAGCCTGGGCAGCACCACGTTGAGCTCCCACGCCGGGGCTGGAGCCCTCACCGGCGGGAACGATCGAAACAGTCCCTTCATAAATTCTTTCACCAGTCGATGAGACCACAAGGACGGCCGTCCTGCAGTTCTGGTGTTTCGGGAGATCGCTGCCAGATGTATCTTGATGGAAGCGTGAGCTAGTCCAGCTTTGGCCAGCGGCAGTAGGTATGGTAGCACTTGAGGTGCCGTAATCCGTAGAGGGTTGATCTTCTGTGCACGGCACCAGACGGAGAACCTCTTCCACTTATGTCCGTAGCACTTGAGAGTTGAGGACGCCCTGGCCTTTGCAAGAACCTCTCTGCAGTCAGCCGGGATATCGTACCCTCCAAACTCTAGTGCTGCAGGATCCAGGCCTGCAAGTTCAGCGACTCCGGGTTGTGATGAAGAATGGCGCCGCCTTCTCTGGAGAGAAGATCTGCGTCCGTCAACAGCTTGACTGGTGGGGACGCTGAGAGGTCCAGAAGGTCCAGGAACCAGATCTGTCTCGGCCACGCCGGTGCAACGAGGATCATCCTGCAGTGGGATCTCTTGAGCTGGCTGATGAGTCGAAGCAGCAGCGGCAACAAAGGAAACGCATAAAGGAACAGGCCGTCCCAGGGGAACGAGAAAGCATCACCCATGCTCCTCGTCTGGGGGAACCTGCTGGCGCACCTCTGGCACTTGGAGTTTGTCGCCGTCGCGAACAGGTCAATCTGGGGTTTGCCCCATCATTGGAAGAGCCGGTCCACTTGATCCTGGCGTAGTTCCCACTCGTGGCACGAGCGCAGCTCCATGCTGAGTGAGTCGGTAATGGTGTTTTTTATTCTTGCCAGATGGAAGGGAACCAGAAACATCCCCTGGGCGATGGCCCAGTGCCACCGATCCTGGGCCACCTTGGATAGGGCTGGGGATCTGGCGCCTCCCTGCTTCCGGATGTAGAACATCATGGTGGTGTTGTCGGTGAAAATCCTCACGACCTTGCCCTTGAGGGACGGGAGGAACGACTTGAGCGCCCAGAACACAGCGCCGAGCTCCAAGATGTTGATGTGGAGAGACCTCTCCTCCGGGAGCCAAAGGCCTCTTGCGTGGAGATCTCCGGTGTGTGCACCCCATCCCTCCAGGGAGGCGTCCGTCGTCACCGTCTCCTGATGTGCCGGGGTCTGGAAGTCCGTGCCCGCCGTGAGAAGTGCACTGGTGCCCCACCACTGAATTGCACGATGGAAAATCTCATTGAGCGGGATCTTGTCCTCAAAGCTGCCCGCCGCTTGAATCCAGCGGGCGTCGAGGAACTCCTGTAGAGGACGCATCCGTAGCCTGCACAGGCGCACTAGATAGATGCATGAGGACATCATACTGAGGAGGGACTTGATGGATCTCACCCTGGCCATATCCGTGGCTAGCAGGCGCTGCACCTTGCCTAAGATGGCCTTCGTCCTCTCCTCCAACGGAGACGCCAATCGTTGCACTGTATCGAGCTTTGCTCCCAGAAACAGTGCCACCTGCGACGGAACCAAATGGGATTTTGGGTAGTTGATGGAGAAACCCAGCTCCGTGAGTAAGCGGACAGTCTCCGCCGTGTGCTGGACGGCGAGTTCTCTTGTCCTTGCACGGATGAGCCAGTGATCCAGGTAGGGGTAGGCGTGGATCCCCTGCAGGCACAGCCACGCCGCCACTGGTGCTAGGCACTTGGTGAACACCCTGGGTGCCGACTTCAATCCGAATGGTAGAGCTCTGAATTGGTAGTGGCGTCCTTGGACTACGAATCTGAGGAACTTTCGGTGTCCTTTTAGGATGGGGGAGTAAGCATCCTCCAAGTACAACGACGATAGGAAGTCTCCCTCCTCCAGCTGTCCCAGCACGTGCTGGAGAGTGACCATCCTGAACTTCTGTGCCTTGATGTATTTGTTCAACCGACGTAGGTCCAGGATGGGGCGCCAACCGCCTGTCTTCTTTCTGACGAGGAAGTATCTTGAGTATACTCCGGAGCCTCTTGGGGACGAGCTCGATGGCACCCTTCTTGAACATCGCTTTTACCTCCAAAAGCAGTTGCGGGATGTGATTTTCATTCCTGGCCACGGGAGGAATGCAGGGACACTTCTTTTGGAATTCGAGAGTGTGCCCGTGGGCCAGGGCATCCAGCACCCAACGGTCGGTGGAGAGAACTCCCACACGCTGACAAACTTCGCCAGCCGGCCTCCGACCGGGGTGCTGTCATGATGCCTACCCCCGGAGCACCAGGCCAGGCCCAGCACCCCCGGAAGCAGGCATCATGCCCTCGGGTAAAAGCCCAGCGGCCCCTTATAGGGGCTCTTTGGACTCAGTCCTGGCGCCTTTGGCGCCAGGCTCATGTTGGACATCAGTCCTGGCGCCATAGGCGCCAGGCTCATAAAGGGAGGTGTTTTGTGCACTTACCTGATACAGACCATGCTGCACGCTTCAGGCCTCCCTGAGACCTGAAAGGGACTATTTTTTCATAGGGACTATTTTTTCACTCGGGCGTGGCCAGGGAAGGATACATACCTAGTTGGGGAAGGATACATACCTGGGACTTCTTTGGAGGCTATTTAAGCCACGCCCAGACAGCAGCTCATGCTTCGCGTTGTTCTGCTTCCTGCAGCTTAACGCTCACCGTGTCTGCTCCTGCTCCTGGACTCCAGCCACGCCCACCTCGAACCTGGAAGACCTGCAAGGAAGGAAGAGAAGAGAAAGGTGAAAACCAAGGACTATTTCAAACTTCTTACCTGCATCCAGAATCTTCTCGCCAGCATCCCTGAAGAAAGACTTCCATTTAAAAGCATCGAGTTGCTCGCTGCAGCGCCACGCTTCACTCACCTGTCCTCGAGACATCTCCCGGCTCCATAGCGGCTGTCAGCATCGGACACCACATCTCTGCACCTAGGGAGAGAGGAAGAAACAAAAGGTGAGCAGAAGGAACACAGAAGGAAAGCCTGATTAACAACCAAAATACTTACCGGCTTTTCTTCCACATTTCGGGTCGGCGCCGCCCCGTTGGCAGGTACCGTACCCCGGCCCCTATGGGGAAAGGACAAGAGACATTTCTGGGGAATGATGAGGACATTTAGAGGGATCGCCCTCATCACTACTCACCTCGGCAGTTTAACCCCTCGACGCATCGCCTTCATTCTGCACCTGAAATAAAGGACAGATCACAGGTAGAAAGACAACATAAAGGGGGCCTCACTTGAACTTTGAACTTTCATACTCAAGTGGATTTTGCCAGCGCCATTCTGAAAACCAGTGAAGTAACTGGACGAACACGTGCCCCTGCCCCAGAAGCAGGATGGAGAGTTCATCCTTCCAAACCATAAGGTGAGCTTAAGCCGGGGTTTGGAGGAAGTTAGAGAGGAGGGAAAGGGGAAAGAGGGGAGCTAGCACACTATTCTGCAGACTGTTAATCCCCTTTCTCATCTGCAGAAGGATATTCCTACGGGCCAGGCAAGCACGATTTGGAGGTCCTGTCCAATCGGTGTTCCGGGTCCTGCGCATCACGCTAGAAGAGGCCACAGCAATCCAGACTAGACCAGCGCCCCTGTGGGAACCAGGTGAGCGTTACAGGTGCTTCGGTGGGGGCCCGACGTTACGGCCGGTTCAATCTTGCTTGGAGGCGGCCTTGCCGTCTTGGCCTCCTTGGAGACGACGCCGAGATCCTCCTTGCTTGCCGCGACCTCTGTAAGCCTCCTGGGACGAGGAGCGGGCCGCCTGGCGGTACGTAGAGGAGCCACCGCCTGATCCCTTGGAGGCCCCCTGTCTGCCTCCGCCGCTCTGAAAGGGCCATCGTTGCTGAAGGACTCCCAGGGCTCGGCCCATCTCTGTGTCGGCCTTGATGGCCTGCAGCATCTCAGCCACCATTTTCCCAAACAGGTTGTTGCCGTCGAACGGCATGTCCAAAACCCTGGTCTGCACGTCCTGACGCAAGTCTGTCGCCTTGAGCCAACCACTCTAAGGCAAACACTGTTGCCTAACTGGCGAAACCCGGTGTCGGCAATGTCCGTTGCCACCGTTATGGCGTGGTCCGACGCCACCTCACCTTCCTGCAGAATCTCCATGACCTCCGCCCTCTTGTCCTCTGGTAGGAAGTCCAGTAGGGGAGCTATCTTGCACCATAGCTCCCTGTCGTAATGGGCCACAATCGCTAGGGCGTTGCCCGCCTTTATCGTTGTCACCGACAAGATGGCCCGTTGCCCCATGGTGTCCAATTTCTTACCCTCGCCGTCAGGTGGGGAAGTAGAGGTTGAGGCTGTCGCCCCCGCCGCCTTCTTGGCCGCCGCTGAGACGACCGAATCCGGCATAGGTTGAGCCCTGAGGCACAAAGGGCGGCGTCGGGGACCCGGTACTACTTCTTGTACCTGTCCCTCTTGGCAGGCGTCGTGGACGGGTTCTTCAGGATCGCAAGACCATCGTCCCAGATATCGAGTAACGGTACCGCAAGGACCGTATTTCTCTTGGCCTCTCGCCGTCGATAGAGGAAACCCTCCTTCTTCTGTTCCTCGGGGCAGAGCTGGAAGAGCTCGGATGCCCTGGCGATAATTGCGTGAAAGGAGCTAATTTCGTCAGGCGGGGAAGCCGAGGAAGTGGTGATGGAAGGTCCGTCCCGTCGTCACCACCGTCATCCATCCCCGTATCTGTCGCCGTGTCATCCCTGGGATCCGATGAGGGGGATGACGTCTCCACGGGTCGTGCGGGCATGAAGGGCGGGGAGGGATGGACTCTCCTCTGCTCGTTCGGAGGGCTTCCCGACGGGCCCGGTTCTAGATCGTCCGCCGGGGTTCGTGGTAATCTCATCCTTATCTCCGTGCATAAGGTTTGGATTGCCATCAAAATGGCCGCTGAGTTGTCCTGAGGCTGATGGCTGCGACGGGAGGGAAGGCTGCTCCTCCACTGGGGCCTCGTCGGCACCACCATCGCTTTCTTCGACCACCTCTTCGGGATCCCTCCCGTGGGATTGTACCTTCTAGAACCTCTCGTTGAGGCTCTTCACGGTTTCCACCAACTCCTCCTCAGAGGCTGAATCCGTGTCCGTGATGGCCACCGCCCCCCCTCTTTTTCCACTGGGGTCATCACGGGGGTCTTGTCGATGGGCTGGAAAGAGGATTCCCTCCGCGGTGGCAGGGAAACTCTGGGCCCCGAGGTCGCCTCCACTGGTGTAGCCTCCACAGGCTTTACCAGGGTCACCGCAACTCCCTCGATAGAGGCCTTAGCCGGGTGAATCAAGGCCTTCACCACCTTGGGCGTGCTTGAGGCCTTCACCTTGGGCGGAGAGTCACCGCCTCGCTCCCCCTCGGCTGAATCCATCGAGATCGACCGGGGCCTCTCCAGAAGCTTACCCGGGTTCTCGGATTTCTTCTTCCCCGAACCAGAGCGTTGGCTCGTGGTTGATGGTGCCGGGGAAGGCGCGCCCTGCCTGGCAGCCGAAGAGCTCCCGGTGCTCGCGGACTCGCGGTGCTTAGCCTTCTGTTGGGCCCCCGTCGCCGGGGCGCCCTGACAGGACTTAGAAGACCGCTCGGACCTTTTCTTCTTATCACCTGCTGGGCCCTTCTCCAGCCAGCTGGCGAGGCGGGTACGACGATCCCTCATGGTCCGTTCCGATAGGTTCTTGCAGAACGCACAGTCTTTCTCCATGTGCGTCTTGTCCTCATGAAGGCAGTAGAGACATCTCGAATGCTCGTCCTCCTTGAAAACATTCTGTAACCCGCAACCAGGGCAGTTCCTGAACAGCTTGGATCCGGGCGTCGAGCTTCCCTTGTCCTGGGCCATGCCCATGGTAGGCCTCACATCTTCTGGAATCCTCCAAGAAGCGTAACTCGATGAAAACTTCACCCTTGAGGGGCATAGAAAATTCTGAAACGGGTCCCCGTTGATCGGAAGTAGAACGATGGAGCTTGAGGCTCGATTTAACCGCAAAATGAGAAAATCTCTTTGAAAAAAGCGCGAAAACGCAGTAGAAGCTCGAGAGCTATAGCACGAGGACTCTGAAAAATTGAACGTGCGGTAAATATCTGAAGATGGCTGCCAGAGGAGGGGCTTAGGCAGAGGGCAGTCATTGGCTGGGGGCAGTAGGCCCCAGAGACCAGTGATTGGTTATTAGTAGAAAGACAGTTCAGAAACGAAACTGAAACTGATTTTTTCTTTACCGAGGATTCCCAGCCTGACGACGGGGAATATTCATGAGCATGTGAATCCATGCCAGAACCCATGCTGGAGAACCAAAATATCCTCTTTCTACAAAGCTGAGATTATCAAAACCAAACAGGAAACCTACGACGATAGAATCCAGAACGCTAGCTCCAGTATCAAGGAACTATTTGGCATTCTAAGAGAGCTAGAAGCACCCATTGGTCTGACGACTCTTCCTTGAAAAATAAAGACTGGTGCACAGGCACCAAAATGCCCTAGCCAATAAAATAGTCACTCTTCAAAACAACCTCAAAATGCCTCAACATTAAAACCGCTGCTCCTCCCCTGATACCAGACAAAACACTGTCCTCTAATTCGGCACAAGAATATAAATTTGTACTAGTTACCCCACCTGAGGTCGAAAAAATGATCACCTCACTGAAGCCTTCTCGCTGCCTAGGTGACATCTGGCCGGCACGAATTATAAAAAAGGCAGCCAGAGATTTTGCCCCTTTTATCACGAGGATAATAAACTCATCCTTCAATCGTGCCAGGTCCTTACAAATCTCAAAGACGCCTGGGTACTCCTGCTACTAAAAAAGCTTCCCTCGATCCCACAATATCTACTATCTACAGACCTATAACTATGGTTCCTTTTCTACTGAAAATCATCGACAAGGCAATCTACATTCAAATCCAGACTTACCTCGAGATCAATAACCTTCTAGGGCTTAGGCAATCCGGCTTCAGACCTCTCCACGGGACTGAAACAGCCTTAATTGATTTGAAAACTCAAATTGAGCTTATGAAAGACAACAGACAATGCGCATTACTCCTCTTGCTCGACCTCTCTGCAGCATTCGATCTGATGGGCCATAATATAGTTTGCGAGCACCTTACATCCTCAGCCCACTTCTCCCAAAAAGCTGCAAACTGGATCAAGTCCTTCTTGAATAACAGAACAATGAGAGTGTTCTCCCCGACTGACTCTGCAGGCTCATCACCTGTGGAGTGCCGCAAGGCTCTTGCATCTCCCACACTCTCTAGAATGTCTTTACCAAGCCCCTTTTTCATCTACACAAGCTACGCAGACGACACCCAGATACTAATATCTCTATCAGGTAACTATGACACAAACATCGCCCTATTAAACAAAATCTACCTCGTCATTCAGGCCTGGATGGCCACCCACAGCCTTTGCCTGAATGACGAGAAGACTGAAATTCTCATCCTAGGTGCCTCAACATATCTCAACATCCCAAATACTCAAACTTTGACATAGATGGCAACACAATCAAAACTTCCAAAGAAACTAAAACGCTAGGCTTCTACATTGATTCCACCTTGAATCTGAGGAAACAAGTTAACGCCACTGCATCGGCTACAGCCTATACCTGTAAGCTTAACCATGCCTGCAAAGTCTACCTGTCTACTAACAGCCGCATCATGCTAGCTCGAGCATTAATCCTGTCCAAACTCGATTACTGCAATGCATTATATGCAGGAGCAAGCAAGTAATAAACTCCAAATCCTACAGAATAATGCCCTGAGAACAGCCTTGAGCATTCCCAGGAAAGATCGCATTTCCGAAATAAGACAAAAGCCACAAATGGCCATCAATCCAGGACAGAATTTACTTCAAACTTGTCGCTATCTCCCATAAATGTCTCAACAATGGTGCACCCCAATATATGAAAGACAAAATGATACCTAAAACTTTGAGGAGACCGACTAGATCAGCCAACTCTCACTGCATCACCATTCCTCTCTTTAACCTTCCCATTACAAGCTGCCACAGCCTGGAACACCCTCCCGCTCAACCCAAGAGCTGACCAAACCTTCCACAGTTTCAGAATCAACACCAAAAAATGGCTCCGCTCAAAAAACCACAGCCCCAGCCGGCACAGGGTAATCAGCCATTCTCGACCTCCACTTGCGTACTTGTATTATGAAGATAGGGCTTCTCCCTATCTTCATTCGCTGACTAAGGTATTCCCTGCAAACCATACCCAGCTTCTCACCTGGAGGTCATATCCTTTGGTAAATCATTGTTATATTTTCATATATCATTTTGATCTTTTGTTAATCATTGTTATATGTTCATGTACTGCTTTGACCTGCTCGCCTATGTATTTCAAGCTGTCTTGTATGGCGCCCAGATACCTTAGGGTGTGGCCCGCGCTAGAAATAATAAACAAAATTTATCTGGTTTTGCTAGCAGATTATTTTCTCGCAGACGAGTAAGTATTTTCTTTACATGGTTGTGATGTTGTTCTTCCATGCTGGAATAGATAAGGATGTCGTCCAGGTAAACGATTACACATTGAAACAGCATGTCTGAAAACATAATCCATAAATCGCTGGAAAACATCAGGCGCATTCATTAGGCCAAATGGCATAACCATATATTCAAAATGGCCAAATGGTTTTTGAAAAGGCTGTTTTCCATTCGTCGTTGGAGCGAATGTGTATTAAGTGGTAGGCACCTCGAAGGTCCAACTTGGAAAAAACAACTGCTCCATGTAGAACCTCTAGAATGTCTGCAATGAGTGGCAAAGGGTACTTGTCTTTCTGCATGACCTGGTATAATCCACGATAGTTTAGGCACAGGTGAAGCTCAGTAGTCTCTTTTTTTTTTTTAGGAACAAAAAAACAAAGATGCTCCGGCCGGCAACTTGGACGGCCAGATAAGCCCATTCTTAAGATTGAGGTCCAAATACACCTGTAGGGCCAGTTTTTCTGTGGCAGATAGAATAAACATCCGACAAAAATGTATGATGGCATCAGGTTGGGTATCAATGGCAGTGTCCTATGGGCGATGTGGAGGAAGAACTTTCTTTTGAGTGTCAGTAAAGGCATCATGAAATTCTGTGTATTCAGTGGGTATTTTCTGAGTATGGGCCAGAGATTTAGTAGTTATTTCCGAGTCGCCTGTAGAGGTGGCTTATGTTATTCCTGAGGGCTCTTGTAGACATTTTGACAATCAGTATTCAGAGCCCTAGAACTAAGTTCCAGCAGCCCAATTCATGTACGGATTGTCCTATCAAAGGAGAGGAATTCAAGGTGGTGATTAATCTGTAGTAGTAAAGGTTGGGACTGTTCGGTTATGGGACCAGAGGACAGGCGCTCACCATCTATACCTTTCACGGTTTGAACAATTTCCTTGGTTTATCGAGGAATCTTATGCAGAGTAGCCCACTTCTCATCCAAAAATAAACCCATAGCACCGCAGTCCACCAAGGTAGGAGTGAAAATCGATACTTTGTCCTCGGTTATCAAGAGGACTTTCAGGACCAGGAGAAAAGTGTGTGGAGAGTACTCTATAGAACAAAATTAATAGGAGCTTTCCATATCCTCCCGTTTCCATGCTCCATTTAGGAACGGCAGCTGGTGGTTCCCACTCGCTGAGGTGCTACAATCAGGCAATCACGAACCATATGGTTGGGGGAAGCGCAGTCCAGACACAATCCTTGTTCAATTCTGCGATTTCTTTCATGCTTGGTTAGGGGTCCACAAGAGATCCCAGCTGCATGGACTCAGGTTCCTGAGTCGGTGTGGCAGTAGCACCCAGGGGTGGAGGACCCCCTTGGGGTAACCTGGATAGAGAAGACCGATATTTCCTCTTTTCTGCTTTTCTCTCTTGAATACAATTTGCAAAGACAAATCCAGAAGAGCTTGAAAACTGTCAGGCCTGGTGACTCTTGATAATTCATATTTCACTTCCTCATTCAATCCCCGTCTGCAAAGCGTGAAACAGGCATTCGGGGACCAATCAGGGTCTTTGACCAGTAGCTTGAACTTCGTAACATAGGTTAACATGTCCTCTGTACCCTGTTGGAAATCCATCAGCCTTTCCTGGGCTGAAAACACGACCTCTGGTCGATCAAAAATTTCCTTAAAAGAGGCTAAAAGGCATTGTAGTCATCCAAGAGGTGGTCTCTGGAGGCGACCGGAGGCATAGCCCAAGATAGGGCGTTACTGGTCAAATGGGATATAATAAAACCCACCCCTTTGCCCTGTCTGTGGCGTAAAGGTGGGGTTTGAACGTGAAATGTACTAGGCAGGAGTCTAGGAACCGTTGTATCTTTTTTGGTGACCCATCAAATCGTTCCAGCGCTGTACTCAAGGCAGGGCTTTCCATAGAAGAGGCTCTTTGCGTCTCAAACTGTCAGAATTATCAGAGGACTGGCTCACATAACTCTTTTTACGAGAAGACTTCGCTGTTGATGATCCCTTGTGAAGCCTTTGTCGTGTCCGGGTGTCGTGAAGAAAAGGGCGTGACTCTCCGGACGTCACCCTGCCCGATAGACTGAGACCTCAGAAGGGGTAGAGTCCAGAGTGGGAAGCTGAGGAACAGGTAAAAATCCTTCCCCAAAGGGGAGGAAAAAAATCTGAGAACAATGCCGGCTTGTGTAGCAGATGGAGATGGGTGAATGGATCCACAACCAGAGAAGAGCAAGACCAATCTTCAATTAGGAGGGACAAGGTTCCAGCAACACGGCCACAACAGTAAGGTAGGTTGGCAGATCTGGCAAAAAGGGCACATAGAAAGCAAGCCAGAAGGAGGCAGGAAATAAGGACCAAGGATCTAGCCAGAGACAAGGGAATGAGGCACAGGTCAAGGAAACAGAGAAGAGGGGAAAAAACGAGTAAGGATTACCAGGAACAAGGAGCGCTGAGCAAGGTAAGGTAGCCGCGATACCTAGTGTTGAGACGCCAGGTCCAGGACTCTGTGTACAGCATTTATGTGGGAGGAACCGGAAACCGCAGGGCTCCAAGTCCAAGGCGTGAGGTGCCGGAAAGCCTGCAGCATTGGCGTCAGCCATCTTGAGAGTAAAAATGGCACTCGTGATCCCGGTGGCCACATTGGGAGGAAATATGTGCCAGCGAGTGCAACTTCCAGGACGACCAGAGGGACCAGGGCCGGTAAGTCGTGACAGACTGTTATATTTACATTGTCAATCTCAGCTTTCTTTGGCTTTGGCAATAGATGTTATAAAGTCCTTTTATTGAATATCACTTTTTAGGAAGGTTGTATTGTTTCTGTTTTGCTATATCTCCTCTTTGGCAATGGAGGTTACAATATTTTTATTGGGTATTCCCCTTTTGGCAGATTACTTTCACTTTGCTTACTTATGGCCCCTTTTTGGCTTTGGAAATGCGGGTTACAATATTCTACTGCTTGACATTTCCTAATAGGCGAGGTGCACCCACTTGCTTCAATTCAAAGGTTCAGTATTCAAATGATTAATTCTTACACAGCAGTCTATTTCGGAGCACCCCGGGTTCACCTTTATCAGGTCAACTCACTGGTTTGTCCTGCCATTTCCTTCTGACTCGGCGCTACTGCTTCTTTGCTCGTCCGGGCTCCCTCAGCGCTTGACAGCTCCGGTCAGTCTTCTGCTACTCGTGCTGGCTGTCAATGGCGCTTTCACAGCTCTGTATGCTTACCAGTGACAACTTCACACCAGAGCGCAATACAGGACACAGATAGCCACTCTCACCTACGCGGTACCCAGCCTAAATACCGTTTCCCGCTGCGCCTCCTCTGCATGTCACAGGGATCTCAACCCCCTCCACTTTCTCTGCATGGCGTCCTGCTGTCAGCACATCAGTGTCTCCATCAACTGCTTCTTTCTGCTTCCGCTTGGCCTGCACCTGAAAGGCCTTTAAATACTTAAAGGTCCTACTCAGGTGTGGCTCATTAAAAATAGACCGCTCATTACAATTTGGTATCTCAGGACCCCTCTGCCTCATCTCAGTACTAAGAGCATTATTGGAGTCCATAATGTTCTTATTTGTTTTAAAATTATTTAATCCACTCTGCTGTAGTGATTTATAGGATGCGTGTTTAGGGCAGTATTTCAAACAAAGCATCCTCCATCCTATTACCACCCCCCAGGTTAGGATCAGGTAACGGCTGCCTTTCCCTGGCCACATGGGAGGGGACTTTATGGTGGGATTTCGTGATGACTCGGCAGGATTCATCAAACTGCTCATGTATAAACAACCTTGTTTGTCTGTTTATCTTTGAAAAAATGCAAGACCAGATTTTTTCATGACTGCCAAAGAGAGTAGAACAAGCACATTTTCCATGGAAAAAATTATTTTTGTCTGTCAGCTTCTCAATGAAGTCAGGCCTTGCAAATTCTAAAAAATCCCACTAGACCTGCAGGGCGAGTTCCTCAGTTTACATACTCGACCTAGGAGAAATGCACTTGCCCCAAGGTGACTGGTGACAAATATTTTACCAGTGCTTTTTGTAAAATGGTGCATCTTGTCATAATGACACTTCATATTTGCTGCAATGCTGTCAAGCATGCATAGTGAAACCTGTATTTGCCATTTACTGCAAACACATTTTGTTTTCAGTAAATGAAAAATATGCTTCTAACATCCCCATACTCACCGGCAAGGTCTAGTATCATGCAAATGGTACTCACCCTTCATAAAAACTACTCGCCAGTGCTAGTGGGCGAGATGATTTTGAGATCCCTGAAAGTGTTTGTGCCATTTATTTCCAATTCACATTAGCTTGTTTACATAAGTATCTTCAGATGCAGACATATACAAGCCCCTATCAAAATCTAATCTATCAGCATCATCTCATAACTGATAAGGCATGGGTATGAATGTTCTCTTGGCATGCTCTCACATTCTAATACAGCGGATTTCCTAGTTTTTCTAATATTGTGTACTGGTTTGAAATGAGAATTATTTAAACTGACCTTTTTACAGTGATATGAAACTGTGCCAAGCATGAGAATGTAAATAGCAATTCTATTACAGTGTGTATGAAGCCTTTACAAAATACACTTCCCTTTAAGTTGTACTTTTTGTTTGTTTGCTGCTCTCTCCTTTTATTATATTTTGTATTGATTTTATTGTTTATAGCGCAAACCTGGCCTATAGGGCGGCAGAGCGCTTTAAAGGGATCACGAAAAGTCAGAGGCTAGCGTCAAGCTAGCCTTTTTAAAAGTAACGCAGTACTGTGGGGGATTGTCAGGGTTTCACTCCTGGGGGAGGAAGCGATGAAAGAACCATGTCTTCATGATTTTGCGGAACTGCATGATTGAATGGGCAGTACGAGCCTCCAGGGGGAGTGAGTTCAAGGGGGATGGGGCATAGCAGAAGGACTGCTTTTTGGTCCTTTTCTTACGGGTAAGTGTGGACTGTAACCTTTTGATAGTCTAGCTACGGGAGGTGTAGGAAATGAAATAAGGAGTTTGGCTGCCAGGTAAAATGGGGTTCCATTGGAGACCTTTTTGTTTGTGATGCATGCGATTTTAAAGAGAATGCTTGCGGGGAGGGGGAGCCAGTGGAGATCACATAGGATTGGGCTGATGTGGTAAGATCTATGGACACCCTTGACAAGACAGGCTGCACCGTGGTGGGCAGCTTTGAGGGGAGCGAGGTACGTGGCTGAGAGCCTGGTGAAGAAGGCCTTACCCCCGTCAATGTGTGAGGTGACCAATGCCTGGACTACTGTAAGTTAGCGAGGGGGGATGAAGGGTTTGATTTGGAGCCAGGCGGTTTGGGCTTTCTTGGCCACATGTTTTTGGAGGTAGAGATAGCTACAGAAAATGATGCGTAGGGATTTGTCTCAGTCAGTCAGCTTGGGGGTGAAGCCGTCTAGGTTCATGTTGTGGAACCAGTTTTGGACGATCTGTGTGGAGGGGGCCCGATAAGGACAAACTCTGTTTTAGAGGGGTTGAGTTTTAGGTAGGCAGTTGACAACCAGGTCTGGATGGTGTCCAAGCAGCATTCGAGACGAGAGAGGTATTGAGTGCCAGTAACCTTAGGGTATAGCTTGTGCGTACTGGTGTATGGAGATGCTGGGGTTATTTAAGAGGTTTCCCAGGGCCTCCATATAAAGGTTGACGATAATGGGTGAGAGATTGGAGCCCTGCAGCACACCCCTAGATACTGGTAGGGGCTTGGACCTAAACCGACCCATTTGGACAGTTTGGAATCTGTTGGCGACGTATGAGGAGAACCAGACAAGGACTTTTCCTGTGAGGCCCATTGGAGAGAAGGGTGGGGTGGTTGACCGTGTCGAACGTTACTGAAAAGTCGAGGCGGAGGAGGCAGGAGTCACCACTGTCTGTAAGGTGTAGTGTGTCATCCATCATTTGAATTGTGGCAGTTTACGTGCTACATTTGGGGCGGAACCCTAGTTGGTAGTCGTGGAGGAGGCTGAGTTGGTCAATTCTGGCTAGCAATTGATTGGCTATGGCCTTTTTTGACGAGTTTCCCTATGAAAGGGAGGCTTGTGATGGGTCTGTAGTTTGCTAGGCCATCCGGATCGAGTGAGGGCTTTTTCAGAAGGGGCAAATTATGCCTGTTTTGAGAGAGTCCAGGAAGGAGCCTTCAGCGAGAGAGGCTTTGGCGATATTAAGTAGTGTGTTGAGGGCACGGCCTTGGAGCCGTTTGATGATGGAGGCTGGGAGGAGATCATCCGAGCAGCTGTGGGTTTGAGAGATGCGACAGTGATAGAGAGGGTCTTAATGGTGAAAGGTTTGAAGTGTAGCCAAAGGGCGAGTTCCCAATGCAGGGTGTGGGGTGGCTCCTTGGAGGCCTTTGCAGAGTTGATAAAGTCCTTGATTTTGGCAGTTTTATCGAGGAAGAAGCTGTTAATGCTATTGCATTTCTCCTGCGAATCTGGGACCTCACAGTCCGTGGTAGGCCCTGGTAGGCCTGGCGATCTGACAATGTCAAAGAGGGTTCTGCGCCTGTTATGGGCCTCTCAATTGCAGTGGCATAATAGGCTGATTTGGCATCAGTATTCAGCTTTTTGAGCATCGTTTGCAGAGTTTTACGTGAGGAGAGATCCTCCGGAGGGCTGTATTTACGCCACTTTTTTTCCACCAGCACAATTGCCCTATTGTTGGCCCAAGGTCAGGAGTGTACCAGGGGGCGGATGGTCTGGCCTTGATATGTGTGTTTTTTTTAGCGGGCGTGGATGTTAAGCAGTCCAGTGGCGGCAAGAGAAGGCTTTAAGGAGGTCTGAAGCATGTCCGGCGGAAGGCGATGGTGGCCAGAGCTGGCTCAAGGAGGTCCACAGGGAAGTGTTTGGAGGAGCAATGGGTGATCTCAGGGCATTTAGCCTGTCCCTTATGGAGCAGTTTGTAGTGTTGCAGGGTCAGAGGCATTGCCAGGTGGTCCGAACAGTCAAGGGGGATGGGGTTCGTACAAGAGAGGAGTGCCGAAGGGGTGAGGTCGAGTGTGTGCCCTCCTGTGTGGGTTGAAGAGAGGATGATTTGTTGGAGGTTGCACAAGTCGGCTAGTGTGTAAAATGGGTTGCATAGGTGTTTAGAGGGTGGGTTCTCCAGGATGTTGCGAGGAGGATGTTGCTGGCGTGTGCGATTGATGCTGAGCAGATGAGGTTGGTGAGGTCCTCTATGAACAACCCGTTCCCTTGGGGAAGGCGGTATACGAGATGAATGTTATTGAGTCCTTGTGGGAAAGGGGGAATCAACATGACAGGGATTTGAATGAGGGGTGGGGGTGGAAGGCAGGGCCATGCAGGGCCAGTCTGACTTACAGATGATAGCAACCCTCCTTTCCTTGACCGTCAGTATGTTGAACACTGTATCCGGGAGGTAGGAGAATGACGAGGATGTGCTGGGAGGGGGTGAACCATGTTATTGTGATGAAGATTGAGTTAAGGGTACGCTCAGTTTGTTTGTTTGTTTGTTTATTTATTTATAATGCGCTCCAGACCCATGGGTTACCGGGCGCAGCAGCAAGTATATGCGAGGCTTACAATGTTACAAATCTACATGAATAAGATTACAATATTACGTATTACAATATTACAAGAATGTACAGTTACCGGTTGCAGTATTTACATGAATGTACAGTTAGCAATATACAGAGTTAGCGGTTATAAACATAGGGTTAGTGATGTCGACAGCGTGGGCTACGGTCGACCGGGCGTTTACCAGCATAATGGGCGGGCAGCGCATGAAGTGAGGGTGTTGTGGGAGGCGTGGTACGGTGATGAGGTTGGATATGGGATTGGTCCAGCTAGGGCACATTGGAGCACGGGCCTTGATGAACGAGGGGATAGGCCGCGGACGGACGAGACACATGGTGATGTCTATTGGAGGATTTGAAGGGCAGTGTGGTTGACCCTGGGCACTGCCACGCTCTATCAGACACAAACAGGCAGTGTCATTGTCCTTGTACCCCTTAGCAGAGGACGCCCAGTGCTAAGGATACCTAGGTGAGACCGAGGCCAAAGAAGGGAGCCTAGGCGGCGGAGGCTGGAAGGCCTGCTTAAGTAGGAAAAAGAGTCGGGAAAAAGAGCGCCAAAAGCAGAGGTTTACCAGTGATTGACAGGTGGGAGGAGACCTAATCCCCTTGCCACAGCGGCAAACGAGGAGGTTGGAAGTCCTGCTTAAGTAGGAAAAAGAGTGGCAAAACCAGAAGCTTACAGTGGTTGACAGGTGGGAGGAGACATAATCCTCTTGCCCCAGCTACAAAGGAAGCTGGAATACCTGCTTAAGTAGGCAAAAGAGCAGGAAAAGGCACAACCAGAAGCTTACCAGTGATTGACAGATGGGAGGAGACCTAATCCCCTTCCCCCAGCTGTATTTTCATAATAAAGCAAGAGAATAAATGATCAAATGGCTATGCGTGCTCAATAATTTGTAAACAGGACAAGTTATAAATGATGCCTTTGCAAGATTCATCCACCTCTGTGCTTTCATATGAAAGAAAGAAATGTGTTTGCATTCACACCGCTTTTTTATTTTGCACTGAAAACAAGCCAATTCTTTCATGCAATCTGAAATACATAATAATCTGTATGTTTTCAATTGTGCTTGAAAAGAGAATATGTCAAAGCAAAAAGATGGGAATTGCCTTTTGTGAAATGTAGCCTGTCAAATTCAGTAGTAATGTTCCAGCCAGATTGTGTCTTCTTTGGAGTAAGAACTGTTCAAATTATAGGTGAATTATGCAATTGATGACCACCCCCTACTTGCTTTCTTCAGCAGCTCCTTGTTAGGCACAATCCTGTGCAGTTCCCTTAGGGAGCACTACAGAAGATTATGACTACAGGTATGAGCAATAAAATCCCCTTTGGTATCAGTCTGTACCACAAAGATTTAGTTGGTAGCTGTGTCTAAGCAGTCAGACCTTTCTCAAGAGGGAGATGATCAGTATTTAGGGTTTACACAATAGGGCTCCAGTACTATGGCAAACGGAAACACTGACCAAAGCTTTGTATTAAAAAGAATATATATTTATTTTACACACTTCCAGTTCAACACATAAATCACAGTTATAAAAGCAAGTTAAAATCAGTCAAGAAAAAGTATACACAACTCCCTAGTTAAATTGTAGACAAGTTTGAGTAAGAGTGGAAACTGAGCAAAACGGCACAGTGAAAACCAAACACAAATGGCACTCTAGCAATTTCTCACAAGGGAGGGAAAGAACACGTTATACAGGAATATACTCTTAGGGACCCTAGTAACACTTCCCAATAAGATGGCGAACAAGTTTAGGCAGTACTTTACCATGTATAATACCGAGGTGAAAACCAAGCAAAATGGCACTTCACAAGTTTAAAAAGTGGGAAAGAAAGGTGGTTATAAGAGTTAGGTGCACCAACACATTTCTAGGTGAGAAGCAATCTAGAGAAGGCAGTTTTAACAGATTTAGCCAGAGTCAATAGGCCTGTGCCAGAGTCAGTGGTACAGGGCAAAGAGCCCAGGAGCAAAACGTTCTTGTAGCTGCAGTCAAGTCTTTGTTAAACGATTCGAAAAGGTGGTTGCAGGAGGTGAAACAGAAAGTTAGAAGATAGGGGCGGCCAACCCAACAGGTAGGGAAAGGATTTAAAACACCTTTAGCGCTATCAAACGAAAAGGGAGACCTGGCGGAACAAAGTACCTTTAAATGTAGAAGAGGCTTCTGCGGTGGCGGTTGTTCCTGGCATTTCCTGCAGTTCGGTATATCCAGCAGAGGAAGAGAGGCTCTCGTCGTGGAGGAAGGTTCGAGTTACTGCACTGCCCAGGGATGAAACCAGCCGCGGTGCTGCCATACGAAATAAAAGGTACGCTCCTTTAAATCACGGTCCGGGTGAACGGGGGCCTGGCTATCCGGTCTCCAAGTGCAGGGCACTGGCGATTCGACCAAGGTAGGTCCGGGAAGGCGATTGGCAAACTGGTTGGCCCCACCAGCTCAAGGGAAGAAGGCTCTTGCAGATGAAGATCTTCTCTCGTCGTGTGGAGAAAAGTGGTGAGACGCTGCAGCAGGGCTTCACTGGTGGTTCAGTCGATGCGGATGTCTTTGGCTTCTCTCCTCATCGGCTTCTTAGTGCCAGTGGCGACGTCTTGCCCTTCCAGTCCTCAGGACCCTGCTTTTATGCAAAAAGATCCCCATTCATACAGCCTAGCTGTCACTCACACAGTGGAGTGGTCATCCTGGCGGGAGACCCTCCAGCCTATCTGGCCAGAGTGCGACATGGGTTGCTGAGGCAACCCTGTCCAGGGGTCCTACTCCCCCTCTCACACAATGGGTCGACCCCAGACTCAGTGGCGCCGAAAGGAGGGCTTCTTGGCAGGAGCCCGTCAAAAGGACGAACAAAGGATCCCCAACCTGGGTTAGGATCTTAGAGAAGGACACGAGAAAGAATTTATATAAAAGTTCTGGCAAACAAAAGCTACCGGAGTAAAGTTAATATAAAAATAAACTGGCGGTATGTTAGAGGCTGTCAGAAAATGTGGAAGCCTCGAACAATGGGAAAATCCCACAGGGAAATATTCGCTGTCGAATATTTTTGGTACTAACCACGGCCACCAGCCAGAAACCTTTTGAGAGGGACTGTACGAAAATCTGAAAATGAACATAGGGGAAAAACTATTAATCCTTGCCAGTACCTCCATAGTAAGATGGGTTGTACTGGTTGTGTTCATAAAGATTGACTAGTAAACTCAATGGGAACTTTACATGCCCTGGGAGACAGTAGTTAGTCCCAAGGTATGGAGGCTATGTTTGGGGGTCGCTACGACACCCCTGTGTTACTGCACGGAGGGTGCTGTGTAACACATGTGTATAAAGATGGTTCCTATGAGGGTAAGAAAAACTCCATAGACATTAAACACAAAAAATAGCCTAGAACACACATAGCAAATATGTCTAAGAGTGGGAAAAAGAGTCTCACTCTTAGCAGGAGAAAAAAACAAACCCTTCAAATCCAGCAAAGCTGCTGGGGGACTCTATAGGTAAGGGAAATTAGCCATAGAATGAGAATACTCCCTAACAATACTGTGCTAGCTTTGCCTTTGATAGCCCAGGAGCAAACTGACGTTGACAGATAGTTTGAGTGACATGCGGGACTACTGTACCGGAGGACTGGAGAAGTCAGGGAGCACTCGCTGTAAGGGAGGCATGGTATCGAAGTAAGACGGACACAAGAGACCACAGTTCAAGGGTGTTTATTGAACTTTCAAAGGGGTGTGATAAACCTAAATCTAAGATGGGAGTAAGCTAAAACCATCAAATAATAAAGAATGTAGTCCTAGTGAAGTCTTGTCAAAATAAAAGGGCCAATACTAAAAAACCTATCGACAGTCAGGATGTTCGGGCTGCTGGCCTCCCCTTCCCCACGTTTTCAGCACGGGGCAAGGCGGTTCACTGGAGCCAAGCACACACACTGGCTTTCTTAACACGAGGATACAGTTCCAATTCCTGCATCAGGGCCTTCTGTGCTCAAGTCTCTTTTCCATCAAAGTCTCTTCATTCTGAGGGCATGATGTACAAAACAAAAGGAACAAATTACTTACCTGTAACTATTGTTCTCCAGCATGGGTCTGGCATGGATTCATATGCTCATAAAAATTCCCCCTCGTCAGGCTGGGAACACTCGGTAAAACAAAAACAGTTTTACTTTCATTTACAAACTGCATTTCTCCTTTAAATCAATCACTATCCTCTGGGTCATACTGACCCCCATCCAATGAAAGTCCTCTCCCTAAGCCGCTCCACTGGCAGCTATCTTCAGATTTGGTAAGCACGTAAAGTGGCAGTATGACCAAGAAGAGCCGCAGAGGGGACGGAGGGAGGGTTCGCACATGAATCCATGCCAGACCCATGCTGTAGAACAATAGTTACAGGTAAGTAACTTATTCCTTCTCCAGCATGGGGTCTGGCATGGATTCACATGCTCATGAATAATGAATACACAGCAGCACAATATCACGCAATCACAGGAGGAGTCAAGGCTCAACCGAATCAATGAACTCTTACCTCTGTAACAGGCTCACCTCAAGTGACCAGGTGGCGGAGCACTGCTTGGCCGATTCTGGACTCCTTCCTGTAATCCCTGTCGAAACAGTAGAACTTCGTGAAGGTGTGCATGGACCTCCACATAACAGCCATGCAGATGTCCAGCAGGGGAGCACCAGCCAGGAACGCTGTTGTCATTGCGATTGCTCTGGTGGAGTAAGCTCTCGGACGGCCGGGCAGCGGTCGGTTAGCCAACCGATGACAGCGCATGATGCAGCAGGAGAGTCACCTTGAGATGGGAGCCTTCCCATGGTTCACAGGACCAAGATTCACAAATAGCTGTTAAGTCTTTGAAAAACCTTTCCTGCGTTCATTCCAGTCGAGATTGCCGCAGAGGAGGGGGCTGGTGCTCTTCTCCTACACACTCTGAGCCCACGACACAGCTGCAACAGCAATCTCACTACAACACGCAGTGTGGTGAGAGATAAGATTGTTTATGGTCCCGCACTCCGGCACATTCACCGTCTGCTGCATATTCTTTACAAGCAGTAATTCTGCCTACTAACAGCATGAAAGCGCTGTCAAGTTCCGTGAAGCCATGCCCCACGTTTGCCATTTGTTTCACTTACTCCATTTGCCATTGAAATTCGGCTCTCCAAAATGGCCGCCACGTTATCCTCTACTTCGAGCAGCCTGGTGCCTCATGGTCACATGCAGTGATTGGCTGGCTTGCCCCTGAAGAGCCAACCACAGCAACTGACCGGCGTGAGCCGGCCTTGTCAGATGCATGATTTTACAAGGCCTGTCTGTGCCCGTCGCCGTCGGCCGGACACACCGCCAGTACAACCGCCCTCCGCTCATGTGAGTACCACTCTTTCTGCCCTTCTCCTACTGTTCTCAAACCCCCGAAACTCATCCACGCACTAGGCCCACATCCCCTGCTCCCCCCATCCAGCATACGCTCCGCGTACCACATCTCCTCCCAACTGCTTTTCTTTAACGAAGGCAACGACTCAGCAAAATAACAGTGCACTCTGGGACACAGCGGAGACCTTCCTGCTCATGTGTATGTTGGGATTCCGTCCTTTCCATCATGACTGTATCCATATGACAGGCCTGCCCCGCCCAGTCCCTACTCTGAGGTGCCCCCCCTCAGCCACTGTCTAAGCTGCCCTTTGAATTGTGTTGCTACTTATTGTTCTAGACTGCATTTTGTGCCCTTGAATTGTGTTGCCACCTACTGCTCCAGATTGCATTTTGTGCCCTTGATTTGTGTTGCCACCCACTGATCTAGACTGTATTTTATGCCCTTTGAATTGTGTTGCCACCTACTGCTCTAGACTGCATTTTGTGCCCTTGAATTGTGTTACCACCTACTGCACTAGACTGCATTTTGTGCCCTTTGAATTGTGTTGCCACCTACTGGTCTAGAATGCATTTTGTGCCCTTTTGTTACGAAGGATTCTCATAAATGGCTAATTTCCATTACCTATTGAGTCCCTCAGTAGCTTTGCTGGAGTTCTAGGATTTATTTTTTCACCTGGTAAGAGTGTGAGCCTTTTATTCCCACTCTTACATGTGTTTTGCTGTGTGTGTTTTTACCATTTGTGTAATCTTGGGCTCTGGAGCCTCACCTACTACATGAGCAACATTTTTGTGTGTGTTACACAGCACCCTCAGTGCAGTAACACACGGTTGTCTTTTAGACTTCCCTCCGACTCCATTTTTCTGGGACTGACTACGGTCTCCCAGAAACATGTAAAGTTGCCATTAACTTTATGTAGTCTCTTTAAACTACAGACCCAGTACACCCCATTTTACATGGAATATTGGAAAGGGTTAATTCTAATCCCTTTTTGTCTGTGTCTCTTGGAGCACTGTTTCGCTCCCTTTACATTAAGACTTGGCTGGTGGCAGTGGTAACTACCCTAACATATCTACTGAGGTTATATTATATAACCATGGTATTGTTTTAGGCTATTATATTAGCCTCGAACATAAACCCGCTTGACCAAATAAATGTTATTTTGGCTCCGGCTGGGTTTAGTCGCCATTTCTTTTTGTTAAAGTGTTTCTCGTGTTCTTCTCTGTGCGCCAAACCGGGGATGATTCCTTTGTTCGTTGTCTTTTCGCGGGCTTCTGCACAGAAGCCCTCATTAAAGCGCCTGAAAGTCTGGGTAGGCAGGATGATAGGGAGGGGACTTCAGACCCCTGCCATGGGTTGCCTTGGTAACCCAAGTCGCACTCTTGTCTGATTGGCTAAGGGGAATGGCCTTGTCAGGCCAGCCTCCCTGCTGTGTGATTGACAGCCAGACTGTATAAATGGGGGAAAACTGCATAAAAAGCAGGTCTCTGGGACTGGAAAGAGTCGCCACTGGAATGAAAAAACCAATGAGGAACTGGCTGAAGAGGACCCCTACAACGACTGAACTGCCTGGTGAAGCCCTGCTGCAGGTCCGAATCTCCAGAATCCGACGACAGAGAAGATCCTCCAGGAAAATTCTTCCCTTGAGCTGGTGGGACCAACCAGTTTGCCCAAACTGCAAGCCAGGGCCCCTCCTCCGGTCGAATTCGCTGCACAGAGCTACAGTGGGCCGGATGGCCAGATAGGTCGGACTCTGCTTGTGTTTTAAGGAGCGCACCTTTTATTCGTTGCTTTGCTCTGCTGCTGGTTTCTTCCCTGGGTAGTGCAGGACCCTCCAGTCTTCCTACTTCTGATCAGTCCGACAGCCGCTTCAGGAACCGTGAGCCTGCAGCAACTACCAGGAACATCCGCCTTAGCTACAGCTTCCTCTCCGTTTTAAGGTACTGGGCAAACCCGGTTGCTCGTTTCGTTCCGCTGCAGGGAATGTGTGTGAAATCTTAATCCAATCCGAGGGCTTGTCCTTCTCTTCTTCTTAAACTAACTTTTCTACCAACCAACCTCGTCCGGAAAGCATGCCACGATCTTTACCGCAAACTACCCTGAACTGTGTGATCTTGAGCAAAAGACTTCTGACCCATTGACTTTGGCCCTAAGCCTTTTCTATCTGATGATCTCACTGAAGTTCCTCTTGTTCAACTGCCCTGAGTACTTACCTGTTGGTTTGATCTAATTTCCAATAACTTTTGTCTTTCCCTCCCTTTTAAATTGGTGGAGTGCCATTTTGCTCCCACTTCATTTTGTGAGCTTAACTTGTCTGGGATTTAAGGGAAGTAGTGTGGTGTATTGAGAGTGTGATTTTTTTAAACTGCTTATAATGGTGTAATGTTATACAACTGAAGAGTGAAATAAATGTATATGTTTTTACTTGAAAACCTTGAGTCAGTGTTTGCCTGAATCATAGTAATTGCTGTCCTTTGTGTAACTATTTGATACTGCTCACTTACTCTTGAGATAAGTCTGGCTGCTCCGCTACTGCTACCATTTTAACAGTGTAGTACAGGTTTGTACCAAAGGTGAATGTGTACTGTCACTTGTAGTCTTAATTGTGTGTGGTGTTCCCAAAGGGTACTGCATATAATTCTGCCCAACACCTTTGAATTGTGTTGCCACCTACTGCTCTAGACTGCATTTTGTGCCCTTGAATTGTGTTGCCACCTACTGTTCTAGACTGCATCTTGTGCCTTTTCGAAAGCTGCATTCTAACTGTGTTAAACTAATATCTCCACTTTTGCCACTCTATCGTTCGGCACAGGACAGTTGCTACTCTTACCTCTCCCCTGCATCTATGTCTGCTTTTTGATTTCCAAGTAATTGCTCACCTAGTACACTAGGCGCCCCACCTCCCCAATGTATCCCACCATGTACCCACTGGCCCCATACATGAAAACATATCAGGCTTCTACTGTCTTCACCTTATCCACCCATCTGAACTCTACTCCATTAATATTGCCAACTTCCAACATGATCCACCCCCCACACCCTCCCACAGTTCACTAACCCAGCTGACCCCGCCTCCACGAGCCCCATTGCCACACTGCCCTCCGGCTCACCTAGTATCCAGGTGTCATGGTGCATGCTCCAAACGCCTGGAATTGATGGGCCCACCCCATTCATTGACACCCAATAGGGCTTATCAAGCCCCAAAGGAGCATCCCAGAACCTCCTGGACTCAGTCCTGGCGCCGTTGGTACCAAGCTCATAAGATGGTTTGAACCATATGGACTGCTTACTCAGCCTAACGAGGCTGAGCCTTTCTGCATATCTAGGGCGTGACTGAGGGACTACTTTACCTGAAAGGCAGGGTGTGGTAAAGGGACTATTTGCCTGGAACTACTTGCAAGGTTATTTAAGCCACACCCAGCAGGCAGAACACTCCTGCAGCGTAACGCTCACCGTGTCTGCTCTGTCCTCGAGCTTCTACAGCCACGCCCGTTCTGAGATTTCCATCCATCGGTGCCTGAAAGAAGAAAGAGAGAACAGGTGTTATTACGGTGACAAAGGCCTTACCTGCAATTCTCATCCACCGGCCTCCGGAATACGTCAGAGAGATTCTTCCATCCGTCATCCTGGAGCCGGATTGCGCCTGCATAGAAAGAACAGAAAACAGCAGGTTAGTCGCGCACAAAACAAAAACTAACAATTATTCAGTCATCCAGCGCCACTCACCCGCGCTAATACTCACCTGGAGATGACCTGCCCAGCATCCAAGGATAGTCGAATCTTCATCCAAACCTCCGTACGAATCCGCACCTGCAAGAAAGACAAAACGAGTTTAAACCTTGAGAAATAAAGACATTGAGCACCTATACCAAGCATCCATTGGCATAGAGACGTACCTGCTTAATCCAGATATTCCAGACACAGCAACAGCCACTCTGGACCAGTGAAGTAACTGTGTCCGGGGAAAGACTGAGCTTACTGCGCCCCTGCTGAAAGTCAAGCAGGACGGAGAGCCAACCTCACAAAACTCAAAGGTGAGCCAGAAGAGGAGTTGGACATCAGGAGGTTGAAGGATTTGGGACCAATCCAGCCCCCACTCAAAAGCTAATATCTTGTTTCAACATTGCAGACAAACGCCTCCTGGGGTGATAACAGGGGAGAGGACATCATCATACCACCAGAGCTACGCCAGTGCAGACATTAGTACGGCTACATGCTACGCCCCCGTGGAGACCAGGTGAGCGTGACAGAACACAAAGCCTTCTATAAAATCTCTACCTGGGCGTCATGGAAACCGCTGAGACAGACTAACTAGCCCAGCTTTTGGGGGAACTTGGGCCGAGGTACATTCGGCCCGGCAGGAGACCAATTCTTTAAGGAGAGAAATGATCGTGGCCAAAGATCGTACCGATGATCTCGCTAGACAATTGCTTCAATCCCAGGCGGGGCAAACACGGTTACCAGGATTGGGGTCAACGGTTCCGACTACACCCAGAAATCCAGTTCAAGTAGTCCTTCCAGGAGCCGTACCTTTGGCACCTCCAGAACGCTTTGCAGGAGACCCAAAAAGGTATGCGGTCTTTATAAACCAGTGCCGACTACATTTCCTATGTAGGCCAGGGGCCTTTCCAAACGACCAATCTAAGGTAGCCTTTGTATTGTCGTATCTCATTGGCAGTGCTGCGGTCTGGTCGGTACCTCTAGTCAATCGGGACGATCCCATCTTGTGAGACTTCCAGAGGTTCCAAATGACCATGGAGAAGCTATTTGCCGGCCACTCTCAGAGTCAGGCATTGGATAATTAACTTTAGTCCCTACGCCAAGGCAACCAAGATCGGTTGACGTACATCACAATCTTTAATAGACATAGTGGAAACCGATTGGCCAGACGACAAAAGAACAACTCTATTTTACCGTGGTTTAAGAGGGGAGTTAAAGGATGTTTTAGCTCAAGTGGTCAACCCTCCCAGTGATTGTGCGGAATACATAGATTTGGTGGTTCAGCTTGATCATAGACTACAGAACTGTATGGCAGATCGAGCTAGAATGGACACTCTGGTTTTTGTGCGCCCAAAGGAGAATGCATCCAAAACCACCGACTTGGCTGAGCCTATGCAGATTGGAGGAGTACGTGGACCGTTATCCAAGGCTGAAAAAGATAGAAGAAGACAACAACAGCTGTGTTTGTATTGCGGCTCAGCCGGCCATTTTCTCCGAGACTGCCTCGTAAAACCACCCAAGAAGGCAGTCGGGGTTGCCTGCAAAGTGGAAACGGAGCCAGAGTCGTAAAACTTCCTCGCCCGACAAGCTTAGAGGTCCGCTTGTCGAGCGAAAAGAAGGACTCTCAGACCTTGTACCTAGTCTTGCCAATGATCCTCATAAATCACCAACAGCCGTCCCAAATGCATGCAGTCAGAGCATATATCGATAGCGGAGCCATTGGAAATTAGATGGATCAATTGGCTACAAGGATGAATCTTCCTCTGTGCGAAAGGGCAACAACAGATTTAGTCACCACTGTCGACGGAACTGAGATTGCTTCGGGTCTAGTAACGCACTCAACAGAGATGACACTTTTGTGCCAAGACGGACATCGGGAAGACATTGTGTCCGATCTAATCAAGGCTCCACAATTTCAAATAATTCTGGGAATGCCATGGCTAGAATCACACAATCCTTGCATCGACTGGCGTGCTAAGAGGCAGACCTTCTCAGTCGAATGTGCTCGTACCTGTTATCAAACAAAGGAACCTTTGGTTAAGGAAGTGACAACAATCATGAGTCTGACTAATCCGCTACCTCCGGTATACCAAGACTATCAGGATGTTTTCCAGAAGGATCAAGCTAATACTCTTCCTCCCCATAGATCGTACAACTGTCAGATCGACCTTATACCTGGCGCACAGATTCCATGTGGGCGAATCTATGCATTCACGGAACCTGAAAAAAACAAATCTTCATCTAAAAAAGTATCTGGACCAGCTAACGGCTTTATCTGCCCACCTAAGTCCCCGGCAGCCTCGCCCTTAGTCTTCGTGCCTAAAAAGGAAGGAGACCTTAGGACTTGCATCGATTACTGCGCATTGAACCAAGTCACAGTTAAAAATTGTTACCCCTTGCCACTAATTCCTGAACTATTGGACCAAGTTAAAGATGCCCGAATTTATACCAAGCTTGATCTTCGAGGGGCATATCATCTGGTATGAATCAAGAAAGAGTACGAATGGAAGACCGCCTTCCGTACCAAATACGGGCTATTCGAATACCGAAGTGATGCCCTTTGGCCTTTGTAACGCCCCCGCGGCATTCCAGTATTTCATGAATGACGTGCTGCGAGAATTGATTGATGCGTGTGTTGTAGTATACATAGACGACATTCTGGTATATTCATCGTCTGAACAGGAACATGTGAAACACGTCCGTGCTGTTCTGGACAAACTTCAACAACACAGACTATTTGCAAAACTGGAAAAATGCTTCTTCCATGTTACAGAGGTCGAGTTCCTTGGGTTTGTCCTAACCCCACATGGTGTACGCATGGATTCGCGGAAGGTTGATGCCATTCTCAACTGGCCTTCTCCAACCTCGATTAAAGGAGTTCAGAGTATGCTCGGATTTGCGAACTTCTATCGCCGCTTCATTCCAGGCTTCTCGCAGCTAGTACATCCCATCACCTCTCTACTGCGAAAGAACAAATGTTTTCAATGGTCAGAGGAGGCTGAGAAAGCCTTTCAGGACTTAAAACAAAAATTAATCTCGGCCCTGATCCTGAAACACCCACGTCCAGACCTACCGTACGTGGTTGAGACCGACGCTTTCAGTTCGGCAATGGGATCAGTCCTCTCGCAAAAAGATCCTGAAACGGGTCAACTCTACCCAGTGGCCTTCTGGTCACGGAAATTCACAGCACCAGAATTGAATTATGCCGTTACGGACAAGGAACTTCTGTCCATTAAGGCGTCCTTCAAGGCTTGGAGGCATTACGTTCTAGGAGCAAGACATACTATTACAGTAATCACTGATCACCGCAATCTACAATACTTGAAGGTGGCAAAGGCTCAATCATCCCGCCAACTCCGATGGGCATTATTTTTTGCTGAATTCGACTTTGTGATTACTTACCGACCTGGTTGTCGAAATGGCAAGGCAGGCGCTCTCTCTCGCATTGGGGTAGAAGAGGAATCCATCAACCCAGACCCAGTGCCCATCATTCCTGGAGAAAAAATCTTAGGAATAACAACGTCTCTAACCTTAGATGACATCCACAAAGAAATCACACTTCGAGTGGATTGTGTCCTCCAACGTATTCCTCATCTTAGATTTATTCCATCCAGCTTTGCTGCTCTTCAGAAATTTTTTCGGCAGAGGGCGCCGCGCGTTGATGTCGTTGAGTCGATGGTCCCTGGAAGGCCTCCGTCGAGGGTGACGTCATCGGGTGTATAAGTAGCACGTGCTGCGCCCGTTGGCCTCAGTTCAGTTTTTCCGCAGTTACGTTGCTTTGGACATTCGGCGCGCCTCGAGTTCTGTCAAGAAATATACTATAACGAGAAATAATTATCTCCTCGTCGTCGACGACCCCGAGATCGGGTTTTAAGAAATGCAAGTTGTGTGGCTCAAAAATGTCGATCACGGACCTGCACCGCAAGTGTTTGTGGTGTCTCGGGGAAGGCCACGACATGGAGGCCTGTTCGAAGTGTCAGGCGATGACGGGGAAGGCCTTGCGAGAAAGGAGAGTAAAGCTATAGGTAGGTCGGAAGGATCAAAAAAGCCTCTAGCGTCGAGTCGAGACCCCATGGGGAAAAATCTCCTCGACGCGAAAGGCATCGATCTAGATCCCGAAGCGATTCTCATTGCTCGTCGTCTTCGTCGAAAAGGTCGAAGAAATGACTCCATATTTCTCCCTCCACCTTGTCATCAGACGAGTCTCCGAAAATGAAATGCCCCACAAAACATTTGTCTACCGAAGAGTGGGAAGCATTCAGGGTCAAAATGATGGAGGTGTTTGAGAAGGCAAAGCCTCGGTCCGTGCCTTCTTCGGAAGCCGGCCGGAAGCGTCATCGCTCCGACACTTGTGCGCCCTTGAGCCCGGGTGATCGTAAAAGGAAGGATAGGGAACCTTCCAAGATGCCGAGCGATAAACGCTCGAGTCGAGTCGACCGCTCGAGGTCACCGATGCCGTCCGAGACCTATCACACCTCGAAGGGGAAACCGTCGAAGGCCGCCTCGACGCCCTCGAAGCAGACCCTGTCGATGCCCACTATGTCATCAACGCCATCGACGCCTTTATCGACGTCGAAACCTTCAGCGCCAAAGGCTCCATGTTACTCACCGGACGGAGAGTGCCAAAAGACAGGATGCCTGGATTTCTCAGGGACTTGCTTGAAGGAGCCTGGTTGGGGCCTCCAACCAAGCCTCCTCTCTGCGAGGGAAAGAAAGACCTTTTCTGCGATATGACCCTCTGTAGTACTGTATTACTAACAGAGAAACTGATCACATAAAAGAGCGGGGAGAACTGCACCGCCAGGGACCCAGCTGTAAAGAAAGGAATAGTGGTGAGTCACCAAGGATTTAGAGCACTTTCCTAATTATTAATAATCTACTACAATTACCTTTAAGTCTCTCCCCACTATCCTATACTGAAAGAACAGGAACTGGATCACAGCCACCCTCCTAGGAACAGAGATCAGAATCAGATAATGAACCCTTTAAAGAACTGGAGATAAGTAAGATGGTGTTTTTCTCTTACCACCGTTGGAGCATAAGAATGACGAAAATCCAAGAGGAAAACAACGAAAGTATAAAATAAAAAAAAGGGAATGTTAGTAGGGTAGCTTTTCCCCGGGCGACACGAGGAGCGCACTAGGGACGGGATGGTGCACTTCAGCAGAGCGTCCCAATGTGCACTGAAAGGTAGGAAGTCCAGGTAATGAAGAGGAATAAACAGGGCAAAGGAGCGCTGGAGGCAATCAGCTCGAGGGGTTGATGCTTGTAATCCAAGAACAGTTCAGGGTCGTGGTGCAGGGTTTGGAACACAGGAACCAATGAGCTGAGAATCAGAAAATCCAAAGGCAGTCCGTACAATGAGCAGGGTTTGGTACACACGGAGCAAAGTTGAACAGAATCGAATCCAAAAGCAGTCCGTACGTGAAAGGCAGGGTTTGGTACACACGAAGCAAAGTTGAACAGAATCGAATCCAAAAGCAGTCCGTACGTGAAAAGCAGGGTTTGGTACACAAAAGTCACTTTGAAAAGGAAATTGACACCGAGGTCAAAATAGCGCTGGTAGCAACTACAAACAGAAGCAGCATTCACTGAGCTGCCATTCACTATATCAGGAAGGAGGAGTGACCCGGCGAAAACGAGGCTCTGGTGTCTGCCTACACAGGACTACACCTAGTGTCTAGGGATCATGGGAGTTGTAGTCCGCAAAAGTGAACCAAGTCTTTTCCTCCAGGAAAACCGTCAGCGGTTCAGGAATGGAGCCGCGACATTCCTTATGCCGCGGTGAAGTGCAATGCGACGCCTGCAAAACCTGGGTTTGACCTTATTATGTGAAGACACAGACACGGGAGCCCCCCTAAATGCAGGCCGTAGTGTAACACTCCAACCAAGCCAGAGCAGCCAGAAAAAGAGAAGGAGAAAACTACAAAACATGTATCTTCTTCAAAACCTGGTACTACACCTCTTCCTCCTCCTCCTCCTCCTCCTTCTCTCCCAGAGAATGTTATGAAGCCTCTCCCTAGGAAGGAGATTTTCAAATCCTTGACCTCAATTTCTGAGGAACAGGAGAGATCCGAGGAGGAAGATGTACCTTTTGGACTGGAATATGGCACCCAAAATGTCCCAGAATGCTTGATATCAGAGGAAAGCAGAATGAGGGATTTGGTGGAGTCATTACATAATGCAAGTGGCATTAACACCTCTCCTGAGAATGACTTTGGTAGACCAGATCCAGGAGAGCATGCCAGTCCATCTTACTGTCAGTTAATGACCAAGGTGGTAGATTACTTGGGATGGGCTAGACCACCAGCCCAATTCGTCCAGGACGATTTAACAGACATATTGGACCATGGCACCACTGAAGACCCAGTACTACCTTTTCATGCAGCCTTACAAAACAGGGTGACCAAGAATTGGGAAACTCCGGATTCTATTCCTCCGGTAAATAAATCCCTCGCATCAAAATACTGCCCAGCCAGTAGCGACCCCGGCTATCTGTCAAAACATCCAACTCCCGAGAGTTTGGTCATACAGGCAGCCACAGCTGCCAAAAAACTTGTGTACCCGTCTATCCCTCCAGACAGGGACGATAAGCGTGTGGATGGTTGGGCACGGAAGGTATTTTCAGCCGAGAGCATGGCATTAAAATCTGCCAACTCCACATGTGCCTTGGCAAAATCTTCGTACACTCCGTGGGAGTGCATCGCAATGGCGGCGGAGCACATACCAGAAGGGGAAGAAAGGGAAGGTTTCCTAGCCATCGTTAGAGATGGAAAGGAGGCCATGCAGGAATCCCTTCATTCTGGATTGGACACTGCGGATAGTGTAAGCAGGTCCATGGGCGCTAGCACGGTAATGCGCAGATTTGCGTGGTTACGGAAGTGGGGTTTTGCACCGGACATACAGAACCGCTTCCTGAACATGCCTTTTGACGGGTCTCACCTTTTTGGCAACAAGGCTGACGAGAGCCTTGAGAGGTTGCAGACCTCAAAAGCAGCGGCCAAATCTTTAGGAGCTGTTATGCAACCTCAGCCTTTTCGTGCGCAAGGGCAATCATAAAGGGGACGATCCTATTGTTATTACACCTCATACGGGAAGACGAGAGGAATGGCCAGTCAAAGGGGCCAAAGAAAGGCCACTCGTGGTGGACAAGGAAAACGTGCTAAGCGAGCTCCAGCTGCAGCCTCTTTGCCATCAGCAGCTGCAACATCCACCACAAAACTACTTTGAGGACTTGCACCACAAAACACCTGTAGGAGGCAGGCTGTCGCAGCATCTACAAGAATGGCGAGCCATTACTTCAGATGTTTGGGCTCTAGAAATAATAGCCCAAGGCTATTGCCTTCCTTTTCTAAAGCAACCTCAAAGCAATCCACCAGGGAGACACCCGTTGAAACTTTCAAACCCGCTCCTACAGCAGGAGGTTCTAACCCTGCTGGAGAACGGTGCTATAGAACCAGTACCTGCAGCAGAGAGGAACAAGGGTTGGTACTCCCCGTATTTTTTGATCCCCAAAAAGGACGGAGGACTCAGACCCATCTTGGACTTAAGAAACTTGAACAAGTTCCTCAGGAAGGACAAGTTCAAGATGGTTACCCTTTCTCAGATCCTTCAGGCCCTTCAACTCCAGGACTGGTTGGTGTCATTGGACCTCCAGGATGCTTATTTTCATGTGCCGATTCATCTCAAACACAGAAAATACCTGAGGTTCGTAGTTGGCGACTCACACTATCAGTTTTGAGTCCTGCCATTCGGGTTGACCTCCGCCCGAGGGTCTTCACTAAGTTAATGGTAGTGGTGGCAGCGCACCTCAGGAGAGGGGGGATTCATGTCTACCCCTACCTGGACGATTGGTTGATTAGAGTGCGCTCTGCTGAGCAAGCACTGGATCATCTGAAAGTCACCTGCCACTTCCTCCACAAACTGGGCTTCTCCCTCAATTTAAAGAAGTCTCAAATGACACCTTCCAAACAGCTTCAGTACATAGGAGCTGTATTAGACACATCCTTGGGAAAGAGCTCGCCTCCCAAGATGAGGGCTCAAGACATTCTTTCAGATGGTTTCCAAATTCCAAAATGCCCAAAATCTCCAGGCTTACGACTTTTTAAGGTTGCTCGGCCTCATGGCATCCTGCATCTTTCTGGTGCCAGAGGCACGCCGCTTGAGGATGAGATCCCTTCAATGCGCCCTAAAGACTCAGTGGTCCCAGTTCTCGGGTCAAATGACGGATCTTCTTCAGATTCCGAACAAGGCCAGACAAGACCTTCTATGGTGGACCTGTGCAGAGAACATCCTAAAGGGAGAACCTTTTTGGCAACCATGGCCGGAGATCACAGTAGTGACGGACGCCTCACTCCTGGGGTAAGGAGCACATGCCAACGATTTGACAATAAACGGTCGTTGGTCTCCATCGGAGTCCAAACTCAACCTTTTGGAGCTGAGGGCAATCAGACTAGCGCTGAAGGCCTTCCTGCCATCTGTCAGTACTATTTTTCCTTCTGCCCCTAGCACATAGAGGTCTGAATATCGGAACAATAAAAGGTTACCTTGTAGCGCTTTCCATTTTCAAGCGCTCATCGGAAGAATGCTCCTACTTCAAAATACCTTCGATAACACAATTCTTAAAAAGGTCTCACTAATGTGTTTCCTCCTCACCCATTTGAAGTACCGATTTGGGATCTAAATTTAGTCTTAAAATTCTTAATGTGTGCCCCTTTTGAGCCTATGCACACGTGTCCATTAAGATTATTAACATGGAAAACAGCCTTTTTAGTTGCTCTAACATCAGCAAGAGTGAGTGAATTGCAGGCACTGTCTTCTGGGCCACCCTAGACTGTGTTCCATAAGGACAGAGTTGTATTGAGGGTTAAACCATCATTTTTACTGAAGGTAATATCTGATTTTCATTTAAGTCAGAAAATTGTTTTACCCTCAATTCTATCCTCCACCTCATCCTTCTAAGGAGGAAGAAAGATTACACAGACTGGACCCAAAAAGAGCTTTAAGCTTTTACATCTCTAGACTTTCTAGGCTTAGAGTGGACAACCAGTTGTTTATAGGCTACACAGGAAGAAAACTGGGTCAATCAGTAACAAAACAGACAATTTCACGCTGGATCGTGCTTTGCATTTCAGAATGCTACAGACTAGCACAAAAAGACCCACCAGAAGGGTTAAGGGCTCATTCCACCAGAGGCATCGCCTCTTCCACAGCCCTTCAAAGAGGTGTCCCAATAAGGTCCATTTGCGAAGCAGCAACTTGGTCTTCACTTCACACCTTCTCAAAATTCTATAGCCTGGATGCTTCCCAGTCTAGGGAGCTGACTTTTGGAAAAGCAGTGCTCTATTCCGCCATCTAAAGGCATTGGTGGGGAAAAATCTGACCCCTCCTCCAGAGGAACTATGCAAAATACTGCTTGGGGAGCCTATCTAAGATGAGGAATACGTTGGAGGACACAATCCACTCGAAGAACAAGTTACTTACCAACTGGTAACGTTCTTTCGATTGGATTTTTCTCCAACGTATTCCTCATCTCCATCCCAACCTACCCCTCTGTAGATTTTTTCCGGGTTATTGCCATCTCAAATCTCGCAAGGCTGATACCTGTCTGCCGGCACAATCTACACAGTACAAGATCACAGATACAAAAGAGGGGAAAAACAGAACTGAGGCCAACGGGCGCCGCGCGTGCTACTTATACACCCGATGACGTCACCCTCGACCGAGGCCTTCGAGGGACCATCGACTCGACTCACGGCGCCCTCTGCCGAAAAAATTTCCGAAGAGCAGCAAAGCTGGATGGAATACATCTAAGATGAGGAATATGTTGGAGGAACATCCAATCGAAAAAACGTTACTAGTTGCTAAGTAACTTGTTCATCTCATGGATGCTGACACTTTGAAAGATTGGCCTACCAAATGTGTTCACCATTCAGTCTCAAACCACTTACCATATTTTCAGGGACGTCTCTACCTACCCAGTAGAAAACTTCAGGAAAGGGTCATCTCTAACTACCACGAATCACTGGTGGAAGGTCATCCGGGGATAGCGAGGACCGAACCTAAGATCAAGCGACACTTTTGGTGGCCAACTTGGCGTAGGGACATCAAGCAATTTGTATTATCCTGTGGGGTTTGTGCACAAAGCAAGGCCTTAAAGAAGAAATCGCCAGGTCAACTGCAACCACTGGATATTCCACCTACGCCTTGGCATACACCATCTCTTGACTTTATAACTGACCTTCCCCCTTGTAACGGGTTCAACACAATTTTGGTGGTGGTGAACTTGTTTTCTAAAATGGCTCATTTCATCCCACTAAAGGGGTTACCCTCAGCTTCAGTCCTGGCTAAATAATTCTTAGATCAAATAGTCAGAATTCATGAATTCCCGTCCATCTTGATTTCAGATCGTGGCAGCCAATTTATCTCGCATTTTTGGAAAAAATGTTGCCAGCTAGCGCAAATCGACACCTCAGATGTATGTTACACCAAACGGAAAGCACTTGGAAGGACATCTTATGGAAAGCCGAATACACCTACAACAATTCTCTGCACTCCAGCATTGGACAGAGCCCTTTCTATACCATCTACGGGCTACATCCACGAACCTCTAATCTTGACCCGCCTCAACTCCTGGAAATGCCAGCAGTAAGAAGTTTGCACGGTACTATTACTCAAGCCTTCAAATAAGCAACTGATCAGCTGAGACAAGCTAAAGAAAGATACAAGAAGTCGGCAGACATGCGTAGAAGTCAAGCTCCAAAGTATCAAGTTGGAGATCAAGTCTGGCTGGCGGCAAAGCACATACCAATGAAAGGAAACCGTACCTTCAATCCCAGATATGTAGGTCCATACACCATTAAGACCATCATTAATCCGGTAGCTATGAAACTCGCTTTACCTCCACACATGAGGATTCATCCCGTGTTTCATGTCTCACTTTTGAAGCCAATGCAACCAGGAACCCGAGTACTGAAAGCACCACGACCGATCATGGTCGACGGAGAACCTGAATATGAAGTTAAGGACATCCTGGTCTCAAAAATCATCAAATCAAAACTATTTTATCTAATAGACTGGAAAGGATATGGACCACATGAAAGATCGTGGCAACCTAGTGATCATATTCATGCACCACGATTGCTGAAAAGGTTTCATCATAATTACCCGAACAAACCGGGACCAATGGAAGAACGCGTTGTTAGGGGAGCCTTGGGGGCGGGGGGCAGGGCTGTCATGGTGCATGCTCCAAAACCCCTGGAACTGATGGGCCCACCCCCATTCATTGACACCCAATAGGGCTTATCAAGCCCCAAAGGAGCGTCCCAGAACCTCCTGGACTCAGTCCTGGCGCCGTTGGCGTCAGTCTAATAAGATGGTTTGAACCGTATGGACTACTTACTCAGCCTAATGAGGCTGAGCCTTTCTGCATATCCAGGGCGTGACCGAGGGACTACTTTACCTGAAAGGCAGGGTGTGGTAAAGGCACTATTTGCCTGGAACTACTTGCAAGGCTATTTAAGCCACACCCTGCAGGCAGAACACGTTTCGCGTTATTCTGCACTCCTGCAGCGTAACGCTCACCGTGTCTGCTCTGTCCTCGAGCTTCTACAGCCACGCCCGTTCTGAGATTTCCATCCATCGGTGCCTGAAAGAAGAAAGAGAAGAACAGGTGTTATCACAGCGACAAAGGCCTTACCTGCAGTTCTCATCCACCGGTCTCGCCTTCAGCTGATCTTCGGACCGCCGTCCTTTTTGGGAAGAGGGCATCCGCACAGGCCTCCAATACTCACCCGCGCATCTGCATTCCTCTGGAATACGTCGGAGCGGTTCTTCCATCCATCATCCTGGGGCCGCGCCACGCCTGCATAGAAAGAACAGAAAACAGCAGGTTAGTCGCGCACAAAACAAAAACTAACAATTATTCAGTCATCCAGTGCCATTCACCCGTGCTAATACACACCTGGAGATAACCCGCCCAGAATACAAGGAAAGTCGAATCTTCATCCAAACCTCTGTACGAATCTGCACCTGCAAGAAAGACAAAACACGTTTAAACCTTGGGAAATAAAGACATTGAGCACCTATACCAAGCATCCATTGGCATAGAGACCGACCTGCTTAATCCAGATATTCCAGACACAGCAACAGCCACTCTGGACCAATGAAGTAACTGTGTCCGGGGAAAGACTGAGCTTACTGCGCCCCTGCTGAAAGTCAAGCAGGACGGAGAGCAAACCTCACAAAACTCAATGGTGAGCCAGAAGAGGAGTTGGACATCAGGAGGTTGAAGGAGGTGGGACCAATCCAGACCCCAATCAAAAGGTAATATCTTGTTTCAACATTGCAGACAAACGCCTCCTGGGGTTATAACAGGGGAGAGGACATCACCATACCACCAGAGCTATGCCAGTGCAGACATCATTCGTACGGCTATGTGCTACGCCTCTGTGGAGACCAGTTGAGCCTGACACCAGGCTCACCAGCCTAAGGTCACGCACAGAACCGCCACTACACCCTAGCCTCCCCAATCCCACGCCGGAGGAATCTCAAGTTGGGCTCCCGCACCCACCACACCTATGCTACCACGGGGAGCACCAAGGTCAGAGTCCCAAACACCCTGCCAGTAACACCACTCACAACACCTCCTCTAAGGTCTCCCGCCTTCCCTATTAATGTCACCCTCACGCTCAAAACCAAGAAGCTCGCCCACCTGCCCTCCCCCCTGTGACCACCTGCCCTCTCTCCACCGCTTCGCCCCCATCCCCAGCACCAAGAAGAAGATATCCCCTCACGCTCTTAAATGTGCCCTCATAAATGCATGCTCCCTCTCCACTCATGCCTTCGAGATTAACGACCTCATCACTTCTCATGACATAGATCTACTTGCAATCACTGAGACATGGCTTCATGAGGCGTCCGGCCCAGCCATTTCCCTAGCCCCTCCACCAGGTTACTCCATTCTCCGACAAGACAGACAACTGTTGAAAGGAGGAGGTGTAGTTCTCATCACTAAAGATGCGCTCTCCATCATGCTTTGCAACCACCCTTGGGAAGGCAACGCTGACCTTCTTTCAGCCAAACTGTACTTGTCCCCTAATTACACCATAAATATACATCTCACGTACAGGCCCCCATGCACAGCTCTAGATTTCCAAGGCCATCTCCTTCACATACTAAGCAACAACTTAAAAAAGCGATACTAAAACCATTTTACTTGGCGACCTGAATGTAGGTCTAAATGCCCCTAAAGACAAAGCAGCCACAGCCCTAGCAAAGGAACTCAGACTTGGGTTTCACACAAAAAGTCACTAGCCCGACGCACTGCAAAGGCTGCACCCTCGACTGGGTAGCAGACCATAACTGCTCTACCACCTTCATCTCCAACTCTGCCTACCCATGGACTGACCATAATTGTATCTGATTCACCATTCCTATCACACTGACCACTAAAGCGCTCACTTATGCTCCTCGTGCCCAGGTTAGAAATTCAAAAAACTAAGGACAATCTTCGTCCTTTCTTGGATGTCTCTGAACTCAAGCTCCCAAGCCAGTGACCCGAACTCACTTGCGAACATCTACACTGACACCCTCACCAAAGCCATCGACGCCATAGCCCCAATCGAATGCAAACAAGAGAAAAAATCCATGCGCACAACGCCTGGTTCACAGATTAACTACAGGCACTACGTACTAGTATACGTAATGCACTAGCTAACTGGCACTCCATGCCTAGCAACTCCACCAAGGAAGAATTCAAGAGGCTATCCGTTCTGTACAAAGAAGCCATTTTTAAAGCCAAATCTAACTCCTTCAACCAACAGATCTCCAAGGCCAATTTACAATCCAAGGACATTTTCGCCATTTTCAGAGACCTCATCACTCCTTCAACATGCCCCGAGAGATCATTGAAGATGAAGCATGGTGCTCCAGCATACAGGCAGCCCTGCTCAACAAAATAAAACTACTCCAAGACAAAATACAAGCACAATTCAAAGCTCTACCAAAGCATGACCTTCCTCACTTGCCCAGCCTCACCTCAGATAATCCCACTGACTTACACTTCTCATTCCGAGACGACTCGGAAGTAGAAGTCCTCAAACTCCTCCTACACCTTAAACCAACCACGTGCAAAGGAAACATCTGTCCACTCAACATTATTTAAAAAATGTGCTGACTCCTTAGCTCCTCATCACAGCATTCATTATTGCCTCATTCACAACAGCCATCGTCTCCTCCAGCGTGGATACGCCCTTTACTAAAAAAAAACAAACAAAAAACACCATAGATTTCCACCTCCCCTAACAACTACCGTCCCATTTCTACTCAAAATCTTAACTAAAGCAGCCCAAAACCAGATCCAACACTTCATCGAATCCAATGCCTTCCTCAGTAAAAGACAATCAGGTTTCTGCAAAGGACATGGCACAGAAACCGCACTCCTGGACCTTAAAAACCAAATAACCGCAATTATGAACAAAGGTAAACCAGCTCTCCTCCTACTTCTGGACCTCTCGGCCGCCTTCGATCTTGTGGATCACAAGATTCTTACCTCTCACCTCACACATGCAGCTCACTTTACCAAAAAGGCCGCCTCTTGCATCACCTCCTTCCTAGAAGGAAGAGCCATGAAGATTTTCTCTGATCAGGCGAATGCAGCACCATCCACCATACAATGCAGAGTTCCTCAGGGCTCTAGCACAGCTCCCATCCTTTACAACCTGTTCACAAAACTGCTCTTTGACAAACTGGACTCCCTCAGCATGGCTTATACCAACTATGCCGATGATACACAGGTACTCCTGCCACTCTCAGGCTCATATGACCAAGACGCAGCAGCCCTCCTACAGATAGACTCCACCATCCAAGCATGGATGGCAGCCAATGGGCTGTGTCTCACCAGAGACAAAACCGAGATTATCCTTATGGGCCCCAAAGAAACATTAGGCTAAACTTAGCCAACACCACTAACTTCTCCTGTTACGCCTAGGCAGGCCCGCAGGAAGGTTATTGCCCTCTGTAAGGGTATGCGTCATATTGCAAACCCATTCTACGCCCACTGGCAACTGCCCTGGAAAATAGTGGCTTCGGCTCACTCCGCAGCACTCTGCGGCAAGTTTGGACTACGATTCCCAGCTTTCCGCCTCCCGCTGTCAGCTGAGAGGCGATGATGCGTGAGCCTCGGTTTCGTCCAGTTCCGCCTTCTCCTTCCCGATTTAAACCTCGGAACCGGGCGAAACACGGCTTCTGATTAAAGTTGCATCCCGGTATTTAGAAGTTCCGTCTTCAATCCTACTTTACTTACCTGTGTACCAGACCCGTTTCCTCCTTCACTGACTGCTTTTGCCTGCCGCTTTTGGAACCTTGTGATCACGGCATCGGTAAGACTCTTCTTTTCACCACTTGCTAACAAGCATATCTCCTGTACTCATTGTACCTTGCCGCTGAACTATATCACCTGCAATACTCCAACTCAATTGTGTCCTTTATTGTTGCTGTTACCATCCTTTCCACAATCAGACTTCCATTGGACATTCTTCAGTAGTGCACAGGGACGCTTTGCGGATAGTGCACCTACCCGACTCTAGTGCGGCCCTCGTTCCGCCCGGGTTCAGTTTCCCTAACTAACCTACCCATTTGTTATTTTGCACTTCCGTTTTTATGAACTCTTTAGGACAACACAGACTCAACAGCACATCAGTGGTAAGGGTTTTCTTTTGTATGATTATCCATTCTCCTTAGCTAATTGACAACTATAGTCAGGATAGGTTACATTCTCCTCTCTTACTTGTAGGTGGTTCCGGTTGCCTTGAAACAAGGGGAGGGCATAGCTCAGGTACTACTAGAAAGAAGTATCGAGGGAAAGGGATCTTTCTTAAATTTCCAATTGCTCACCTCTTGTTTTTCCTTTACAGCTGGGTTCTTGGCGGCGTGGCCTCCCCGCCCTTTTGAGCGATCAGTCCTTCTGCCTGGTCCTACCCAGCAGAGGGTCATATCGTTAAAAAGGTCTTGTGCCCTCACAGAGAGGAGGCTAGGTTGGAGGCCCCGACCTAGCTCTTGAATCAATAGTTCAGTCCTGTGCCTTCCGGCCACCGATTTGGTATACTTCCCGTCCGGTGAGTAACATCTCCATAGATTACTGAGAAGGAGACAGGGATGATGGAGTTAAGACTCTAGGAGTCTTCCTAGACTCCAACTTGTCCATGACACGCCAGCTCAGTGCCATTGCCTCTGCATCTGCCCACACCATCAAGCTACTTAACACAGTAAAACCCTTGCTGTCCACTCAGAACTGCCTTTCCAAAGCTAGAGCTACCATTGGGGCCAAATTAGATTATTGCAATGTTCTCCTAGCAGGCACCTCCACTAAAAATCTAAATAGACTTCAAGGAGTCCAAAATAATGCCCTCAGAGCAGGACTTAATATACCAAAAAGAGACCACAACACGCAGACCAATGCGAGCTGCTCACTGGCTCCCCGTAAACGAAAGGATCACCTTCAAGACCCTCACCTTAACACAAATGCTTAAGCCTCTCTGCCCCTCCATACCTTTCAGAGACCATTGCCAGCGATACCTCTTCACGTCCTAAAAGATTCTGCCACGCCAACCAGCTGCGCGTACCACCCATCAAAAGGGCCAAAGCCGGAGGGATTAGCTTCCCACACATAGCACCCAAACTCTGGAATGCCCTTCCCAACACTCTGAGCCAAGACCTCTCTCCTAGCCTTCCGCAAAGTGCTTAAAACCACACTCTTCAACTAACACAGCCATTCTCTCCTTTCCACCTTCAATCCTACTCGCCCTTCTCACACCCTTGTCATGTAACTAAGAATGTATTATGCATTCCTCTTGTAACTAAGTATGCATACTGTAATTAAGAACGTTGTCTGTAACAGCACTACGATGCCTGCAGGCTGTGGTGCGCTTTAAATATGTTAATAAATAAATAGAACTTCAGGGCACAAGCAACATCCAGCGAGTGTAAGGACCTTTCAGCCGGCAACAAAGGTTTCAGGGAAAACACCAGCCACATCAAAGGCTCGTTGAGGTTAAATTCTGACGGAACCTTCGGCATGAAAGATGTATAGCTGTTTGCAGGACATGGCCTGTATCTCACCCTGGCGGAGGTGATGGCCACAAGGAAATACGTTTTCCACGTGAAGAACTTGAGAGGGGCCTGATGCATAGGCTCAAAGGCAGCCCCCATGAGCCTCGTCAGAACCACGTTTAGTTCCCACGCCGGGGCAGGAGCCTTCACCGGCAGGAAAGATCTAAGAAGTCCTTTGAGCAACTCCTTGACGAGTCGATGAGACGCAAGTGAAGACCTGGTGTAGCAGCAGATCGCCGCCAGATGCACCTTGATAGATGTGAGCGCCAGTCCGGCCCTGGCCAAGGAGAGCAAGTATAGAAGAATCTGCAAAGCCGTGACCCTCAGATGGGTAATCTTCTGAGACGGGCACCACATAGCGAAACACTTCTACTTGTAACTGTAGCACATCAAAATTGACGATGCCCTGGCCTTGGCGAGGACCTCTGCCGGCAACTCATATCCTCCAAACTCTAGGGCTGCAAAAGCCAAGCCCTCAGTTTCAGCGATCTAGGGTCATGATCAAGGATTGCGCCTCCTTTCCTGGTGAGAAGATCTGGAACCACTGGTAGCTTGACCAGAGGCGATGCTGACAGGCCGAGGAGATCCCGATACCAAATCTGCCTCGGCCACGCCAGGGCAAAGAGTATCAACCTTCTCTGGCACTGTGAGTGTGTTGATGACAGGAGAGGCAACAGAGGAAACGCGAACAGAAAGAACCCTTCCCACGGGAAGGAGAACATGTCCCCCCAGGCTCCTTGGTTGGTGGAATCTGCTGGCAAACATCTCGAATTTGGAGTTTGCTGCTGTCGCAAACAGATTGATCTGGGGCCTGCCCCACTTGGCAAAGAAGTGGTCCAACTGGTCCTGCCGAAGTTCCGACTCGTGGCAGGAGCTCAGCTCCATGCTGAGGGAGTCTGCAATGTTGTTCTGGACTTTCGCTAGGTGAAGACGGACGAGGAACATCTCTTATCCGACGGCTTAGCACCACAAGTGCTGCGCTTCCTTGGAGAGCGCTGGGGATCGAGTGCCCCTTGCTTTCTGATGTAGGACATTGTGGTGATGTTGTCCGTGAAGATCCTCACCACCTTTCCCTTCAGAGACGGGAGGAGTAACTTCACGGGCCAGAACACTGCCCGTAGCTCCAGAATATTGATATGGAGATGCTTCTCCTCCAGCAGCCACAGGCCTCTGGCATGCAGACGCCCAGTGTGGGCTCCCCAGCCTTCCAACGAAGCATCCGTGGTGACTATTTCCTGGAATGGAGGGTTCTGAAACCCTGTGCCCCCGGCGATGTAGAGCGGACGCCCCACCGCCTTATTGCCCGATGGAACTCATCTGTCACGATGCCTGCCCCCAGAGCACCGGGACAGGCCCAGAACCCCCGGAAGCAGGCATCATGCCCTCAGGGAAAAAACCCAGCGGCCCCTAACAGGGGCTCTTTGGACTTTGTCCTGGCGCCTTTGGCGCCAGGCTCATATTGGACATCAGTCCTGGCGCCTTTGGCGCCAGGCTCATAAAAGAAGGTGTTTGGTGCACTTACCTGACGCAGACCATGCTGCAGAAAGTCTCAAGCCAAATAAGGCTTAGGAGGGACTACTTTATTAAAGGAACTATTTTACTTGGGTGGGGACCGTGGAAGAATACTTACCTGGGACTTCTTCCAAGGCTATTTAAACCACGCCCGGACTGCCACACGTGCTTCGCGTTGTTCTGCATCTAGCACCTGGACGCTCACCGTGTCTGCTCCTGCATCCTGACTTCTGCCACGCCTGCCAGCATCCTGAATCACCTGCAAAGGAAGGGAACAAGAGAACAGAAGAAGGAAAAGGCCTTACCTGCTAAATCTGCATCCCAGAGACATTTCTCCGACGATCCTGAAAAGGAAGACATTTATTTTTAAAAGCACATCACATTGATCGCTGCAGCGCCTCATTCTACTCACCTTACAGGGCGCTTCCATGTTCTGCAGCGACCATCCGGATCCGCAGTCGCGCCCCAGCGCCTAGGAGAACAAGACAATAACGAAGGTGAGAGAAAGAAGGGAAAAGGGAAGCTAAATCTCCACGTTAAGACTTACCTGCTGGGTCATTCCCTTTTCATTTCGGGTCCGCGCCGCATCCAGGCATTTTCGGACCCCGGCCCCTAAGGGGAAAAAGACATCAGCGTTAATGAGCGAATGAAAAGACATTACCAAGACGCTCATTAAAGACTTACCTGATTTCCACAAGGATTTCACCTCTCATCTCGGGTCGGTGCCTGTTCCCCGGCATTCCGTACCCCGGCCCCTATGGGGAAAAAGACACTAGCATTAGAACATTAATGCATGGACACAAGGGGAACCACTTATCAAAAACTTACCTGGAAGCCAAGCAAGTTTGGTTCTCACCAATCCGAAAATCCAGTGAAGTAACTGGATACCAACGCGCCCCCGCATCAGAAACCACCAATCCGAAAATCCAGTGAAGTAACTGGATACCAACGCGCCCCTGCATCAGAAGCAGGATGGAGAGCTTGTCCTTCCAGACCCTAAGGTGAGACGCCACGGGGAAGCACAGAAGGGTTTTGAGGAGGGTGAGAGGGGTAAGTGGGAGGCCGACGCATTACCCCGCAGACAGCTAATCCCCTATTTCCACCTACAGAAGGATACTTCTGTGAGCCAGACAAGCAAGATTTGGGGGTCCGGTCCAGTCTGTCTTCCGAGTCCTGCGCATCACTTTAGAAGAGGTCACAGCAGCTCAAACCAGGCCGGCGCCTCCGTGGGAGTCAGGTGAGCGTTACACCATCGTCCAGCATGATCTTATCCACAAAGTTTCCGGCCACTTGTATCCAGCCAGAATCCGGTAACTGCTAAAGAAGACACATCCGCAACCTGCAGATCTGGATGAGGTAGATGCAGGACATCATGCCGAGCAGCGACCTGATGGTTCACACCTTTGCCGTCTGCATCGCAAACGGCCGCTGCACCTTACTTTGAATGGCCGCTAGCCTCTCCTCCGAGGGTGAAGCCAGGCAGGACACTATTGCGTCGGGCTTCTAGGAACATCGCGTTCTGCGATGGCATCAAGCAGGACTTTGGATAATTGATGGAGAATCATAGATCGGTCAGCAACTTGACTGTCGCCTACGTGTGTCTGATGGCCAACTCTAGCAAGCAGGCCTGGATGTGCCAGTCGTCGAGGTACAGATATACATGTATCCCCTGTAGACGCATATGGGTCACCACCAGCGTCAGGCACTTCTTGAACAGTCTGGGGGCTGCTTTCAAGCCGAAAGGTAGGGCCTTGAACTAGTAGTGCCGTCCCTGCACTTCGGTGAATCATGACGTAGAAGTAGGCATCCTCCAGGTCCAGTGACGGCAAGAAGTCCCCTCTTTCCAGTTGGCCAAGCATGTGTTGCAACGTGACCATGAGACATGAGGTACTTGTTAAGATGTCGTTGGCCTAGAGTGGGCCTCCAGCTCTCCCCCCCCTGTCTTCTTTCTGACCAAAAAGTATCTGGAATAGACTCCAGAGTCGCTGGGGGGCTAGCTCCATCGCCCCCTTTCACAGCATGGCCGTACCTCCTGTAAGAGCTGAGGGATGTGCTGATCTTGACGAGCCACCGGAGGGATCCGCGGACACCTGTGCTGAAACTCCAGGCTATGTCCTTGGGCGAGAGCTTCCAGCATCCATCTGTCGGTGGTGATCTTTTCCCACTTGCTGACAAACCTCGTCAGCCACCCTACCACCAGGGTGCATGGGTGGGGGCCCGACATCCTGGCCATTCAGGATTGCTTCAGTGTCAGCGCCTTGCCCTGCGGGCGACGGCAGCACTGTCCTCTGCCACCATAGGCCTGGGAGCAGCCTCTGTAGGCTTCCCGAGTTGGAGATCTGGTAGGCTGATGGTATGATGAGAAGCCTTTCAAAGACCTGCTTGACTTTCCTCTGGAGGAGTGAAAAGAACAGCAGGTCTTGTTTGAGGGTGCCCAGCGAACGGAGCGTCTCCATCTTGATGGCCTGTAGGGACTCGTCAATGACCCTCCCAAAAAGGTTATCTCTGTCGAAAAAGGCATGTCCAGTACCTTCACTTGGACCTCCTTGCGGAAATTCGAGGCCTTCATCCAGCCTTGGCGACGAAGGCTGACACCGTTCCCCATCTGCCGGAAACCTGCATCTGCAATGTCCAGTGCCACTGTGATGGTGTGATCGGACGCTACCTCCCCTTCCTGGAAGAGAGCGATGGCCTCCATCTTCTTGTCGTCACAGAGGAACTCCAGAGTCGGAACCAGAATTTATGAGCCCCTCGCCTGCTACATGCCCACTATACAGAGACTAAAAACCACGACTGCCCGGCCTAACCTAACCACCCTAAAACCCAACTCATCCCAGAACTCTAACCCTATACATCCACTTAGTCCCTCTAAATGGGGCAATTTTGAACTAATACAAGACCACCCCCAAACCACAAATACCATAACCACCGCGAGCCCCCAAATCAAGGGAGCTTTAATCAACGCCAGATCATTAGTAGCTCATGCAAGAGAAATTGCAGACCTGATCCTAAAAGAAGACCTCAACCTCCTTGCTATTACGGAGACTTGGCTACATCCGGCAGCAGGCCCAATGCTCATGCTTGCAGTCCCAGACAATTACTCCATCTTGAGACAAGACTTACCCAATTCCAGAGGTGGGGGTGTTGCAATTATACATAAATGTAGTCTGACCATGAGAAATGTAACTACTATCAACGTCCTCTCTTGCAAACTTTCTGCTAAAGTCCCTCTCACCAATGCCCAAACTCTCAATATCCATTTGATCTATCGCCCTCGAGGCCCAATAGGCATCTTTGATGAGGACATTAACACCATACCATCTTGCAACCTTAAAAGCTCCACCCAAGTACTCACCCTAGGGGACTATAATATGGGCTTCAATGACCCGGAAGACCTAACTGCCAGGACTACACTTAATACCCTCTCTGAATGTGGATTTACCCAAAGTGTATGGCACTCACACATGACAGGGGCAGAATACTCGATTGGGTGGCTGACCATAACTGTCTAGCTAACATCACCGACATCTCACCATTAGCCTGGACTGATGACCATTTAGTATCGTTCATGCTCTCAACCATCCGACCCCCACCCTTGCTGATCAGCAAGGCCCCACCCACACTCACGAGAAACAAGAAAAATATCACTGTGGAGAGACTTATCCCAAACCTACTCCCCACACTCAACACACTCCCTGACAACTTGAATCCAGAGACTTTGGTTGAAGAATACAACAAAATCATGTCCACCTCGTTGGATCTTATCGCCCCCCTGAGACTTAGACCAAGCAAGCCCAAAACCCATCTGAATAAATGGTACACACCATTCCTTAAAAGCTAAAGACAGCAAAAAGGAAACTGCGAATCCACTTGGAAAAAACTCCTGTCAGTAGCTAACAAACTTAAACTTTCTAAACTAGCTGCCCTTTACAAAAAAGAAATCTACCTTACAAAACGTACATCCTTCAACTCCCGCATATCCCAACCTAAATTAAACATGAAGGAATTATTTTCCATCCTTAAAGCAGTAGAAACCCCAATAGCTCCACCAGATACCTGTACCAAAGATAAAAATTGGTGCTCAGAAAGCCAAAATGCCTTAGCTAATAAGATTACCACTCTACAAAACAAAATCTCCCGTGAAAAAAGCCTCCCTGAATGACCCTCTCCCGTCCAAACTGCCTGAGAAGCTTACCTCAAGGGAAACTACCCGATTTAACTTCTCCAAAGACACCCCACTTGAAGTAGAAAAAATTATCTTGTCATTGAAACTGTCCAATTTTCAGGGTGATCTGTGCCCCGCACAGCTCATTAAAGATGCTGCCCGTGATCTCTCTATCCCCACCAACTTAAAACAATCCTTGGTACTCCCACTTCAAAAAAAAAAAAACAAAAAAAAAAAAACACACACTCGAGCCAGCCACACCTACTAACTATAGACCCATAACGACCGTACCATTTCTTCTTAAAATACTGGATAAGGTTGCTTATGTACAAATACAAAAGTACTTGGAAGAACATCACCTACTAGGAGCCAGACAATCAGGCTTCCGTCCGCAACATGGGACTGAGACTGCTCTCATTGACCTTAAAGCACAGATCGACAAGCTTAAAGACAACGGCCAAGCCGCCCTACTCCTCCTCTTAGACCTTGCGGCAGCATTCGATTTGGTCGACCACTCTGTCCTAAGCACGCACCTACACACTTCAGCTCACTTTTCTGTTTAGGCCATTACATGGATTAGATCATTCCTCAACGGCAGAACCATGAGGGTCTTTTCACCCACATCTGCAGCAGACCCCATACCTATTACTTGTGGTGTGCCACAAGGCTCTTGAGTCTCCCCCACACTGTACAATATATTTACCAAGCCCCTTTTCGATGATTTGGATCATCTCTGTATCACCTACACGAACTATGCAGATACCCGGATCCTCCTTCCGCTTTCTGGAGATTATGGGAAGGATTTGGCCTTGGTGAATAGAGTATACATCATCATCCAGGCATGGATGGCCACACATGGACTATGCCTGAATGATGATAAAACCGAACTCATTATCCTCGGTACCACCACCAGCTTAAAGAAAGTAGGCCCTGCCTATTGTTCCTTCATGATCGATGGCAACAGCATCAAAGTAGGACAAGAGGTTAAAACATTAGGCTTTTATTTGGACTCCATCTTCTACTTCAACAGACAGGTGAACTCCTTAGCCTCTTCTACGGCTTACATTTGTAAACTGATCCGTGCAGCCAAACCCTTTCCGTCCGACACCAGTTGCTTGACCCACGCTAGAGCCCTCATACTGTCCCGCCTGGACTACTGCAACGCTCTCTATCTTGGGTCCTCTAAAGCCACTACCAGCAAACTTCAAACGCTTCAGAATAACGCTCTTAGAGCAGCACTGGGTATTTCCAGAAGAGAGCATATTAAAGCTTACTGCCAACAGAATAATTGGCTCTCTATCAAAGACAAAATTCTCCTAAAAGCTGCCTCACTCACTCACAAATCCCTCAATAACGTTGCCCCTATCTACTTGATTGATAGATTTCATAGACAGACCTCCCTGAGACCCACAAGAACAGCCTATAAAGACTGCCTTTCTATCCCCAACTTTAAACGCTCTACTATAGGGAGTAACAGCTTCCCAGTGAAAGCAGCTAAACTGTGGAACTCTCTACCGCCAACTCTCAGAATGGACTTGCCCTATCAGAACTTCGATCCAAGGTCGTTTCATGGTTGAAAACGTAGGCCACCAAACATATCCATGTGCATAGTCTTCATACTCCTGCCATCTGTACTTACTGTACTGCCTGTACTTACTGCTGCCTATCTGTATATATTCCTGTTATTACTTTACTATGTGTATGTACATAATTTTTTTGCCGTTGTAACTAAGCCTCGCAATGTCATGTAAATGTTGCGCACGGTTACCTGGGGGTTTGTTCGCGCATTACAAATAATAAAACAAACAAGATTGTACCACAGCTCCCTGTCGTACCTGGCTAGGATTAAAAGTTGAATTGAATTGATATTTTATTTCTATTGTGCTCATACACAAGTTCAGAAGAGTGCGTTGGCTGCCTTGATGGCAGACGCTGCAGTGTAAATCATCTTCCTTCTTATGGCGTCCATCTTCTTCCCCGCTGTCCAGAGGGACTGATGACGAGGAAACCACCCGAATCTGGCGATGGCTGTGACCTCAGGCATTGGGTGCGGATTCCGGCTCCTGGTACTTCTCCAGCCTATCCCATTTGGCTGGAGCCGTGCAAGGGTTCTTCAAGAGTGGCAAGCACTCCTCTCACATGTCGTCCAGAAGGGGCAGCGCTATGATTGTCTTCCTCTTGGCATCGCGCCTCTGGTACAAGAAACCCTCCTCCTTGGTTTCTTCAGGCACAACCTGGAACAGCTTGGAGGCTCTGTCGATATTGGAATGGAATGACCCCAACTCATCCGATGAGGACGTCCTAGGCTGTGGAAACCTGCCACCTTCTGCAACGATATCGCCCATTGTCATTGTGGTCGTATCTGTCCCCGTCCCCGTGTCCGCTAGGGGAAAGGGCCCGACGCGGATGTGGAGGCTGAAATAGGGGCATCAGATAACTCTTCCTCTTCTGAGGTGGCGGTTGCTCTGGAGGACCACTGGGACCGGGCCTTGTGACATCCTCCTCTGAATCTGACACCAAGGTGTGGAGGGTTGACTGAATGTCCAGAGACGCGTCCCTCGGCTGAGCCGGTGTGATCGGAATACTAGGCCCCACACCATTGTCGCAGCCTCCTCTTCCACGTCCTTGTGGACCGTGTGTAAGGACTCCAGGTCCTCGTTGTCCGTGGATGAAACTTCCATTGCCTGGGACCCCTTTTTCTCACCCTTAGGGGTCGGATCCGGCTCAGAGACAGCATCCCCTTCTTCGGCATACCAGCAGACTTTGCCAAAGTCACAACAGCAGTTTTGCGCTTAAGGGGCAGGGACACCTTCTGCGCTGCAGGGGCTACCTTTACGTCGTCAGCCCCCCTCGCGTTCATAAGAGCAGCCGCAACCAGCTCTATCGTTGACAAAGACAGTTCCTGCGCCGATTGGGCCTTCCTGGGCAGTTCGGCCCTCTTCTCCTCCTTCCGTTGCTTCTCGGGCTCCTTTTTTGAGGAACAGCTTGATTGCAAGCTGGCAATGAAGGCGGATGGTGATGTCGATCTTGCCCTGTCCACTGCGGGACCCACATGAGCGGCGACCTCGGTGGACCTGGACTTGCAGTACTTGGCATTGTCTTGGGCCCCCACGGATTAGGCACCCTCAAAGGATTTAGAAGATCGCTCCTCGGAATGGCCGGTCTTGTGTGAGGCATGCCCTGCTCGGAGCACAGGGCAGAGGCCTTGGCATTCAGCCACGCCGCCAATCTACTGTGCCTATCCTTAGTCTTATTGGAGAAACCAAGGCAGTTATCACATTCACCTTCCTTGTGGACCGGATGCAGACAGTAGAGGCATTGCAGGTGCTTTTCCTCGACAATCACATTCTGCAGTCCGCACTTGGGACAGGGCTTGAAGAGGGATCTTCCTTCCTTCTCAGTCATGGTCGGGGGGCGTGCGGTAGGCCCGATGGCCTCACTGTTCCCTCTGGAAACTTCAACGATCTTCACCCTTGAAGGGCACTGAAATTCACTGACAACAGATCCCCGCTGTCAGCAGATGGCGAAAAGAGCACAAAAACTCTTTTGGAAGAAAATAGAACCTTTTTTCAGTCGAAAAACACATAGAAGTAGCTCACAGAGCAAACCTGAGGACTCCCAACACTGAAGCGTGCAGTAGAAATCTGAAGATGGCTGCCAGAGGAGGGGCTTATGGAGAGGACTGTCATTGGATGGGGGCAGTATCACCCAGAGGACAGTGAATTGTTTAAAGGAGAAATACAGTTTGCAAGTGAAAGTGAAACTGTTTTTCTTTTACCGAGGATTCCCAGCCCGACGACACGTCATATTCATGAGCATGTGAATCCAGACCCCATGCTGGAGAAATAGAAAGTTATTTTCTTCTTATAATTATATGTTTTGGGTGTCTCTCCCTGGATACCCCTCAGCCGGGCTCAGATCCCTTTATTTTATGATTTCAAAAGTACTCCTTCTCGAGTGACTCACGGTTCACCCCGGATCCCCCTGAGCCGGGCTCAGATACCTTCTTCTGATTCATTTAGTCTCGCTCAGCCGGGCTCGGACCAATTATCAACACAGGAACACCCTGGATACCTTTTATGCAGTGTTGGATATATGGTTTCAAGAGGGCAAGGGCACTTCCCTCCTTGCAAACCTCGCCGGTCCTGCCACCTTTCTCCTTTTACTAAATCACCATCCTGGAACTGCTTCTTCCTCGTGTGCTTTTCCTCGCTCAGAAAGCACAGTTGCTTGTGCTTTCATGCTCCGCCGTTTGTCCGTGTGGGGAGGTGTGATGGAGTCAGGTGTGTGTAATGATTAGTAGTTGCCTGACCAGGGTGTTGGGACATGTCCGGTATACTGCTCTGGTGTTAGTCCATTTTTGTTCACGATGAACTGTCCGTGAGAAAGTGCTTGTGTCGGGAAAGGGGGTGGGGGAGAGCTTCTAGGTAGCCTACCTGGTAGGGTGGGGAAAAGGTGTTACAGGGAAGGGGATACCGTGTCTCACCCTCCAGTGTCCAACTTTCACTCCCCGAAGACCCCTCATCCAGGTGATCCTCTCGCACTGGTCCACCCCCAGAAACTGGATCCAATAGCGATAGCCGTATCCTGGCCACATGGATGACAGATCCCAGGGACTAGCGGGTGAGACAACTTCTGGAGGTGGTAAATTTGAGTTTCCTCAGAGCTCTTCCTAGTGTGATGAATCCTACAGATCCCTCACTAAATACCTGCCTAAGGTCTCCTACCAGGTGGCCTGGGAAAGGCAGACACTTCCTGATCCTAACCTTGGCAGTGGTGTTTTGTGGAAGGATCACCTGGGAGGTAAAAGGGACAAGGGAAATGAGAGGAACACAGTATTTGACTTCCTCTAGGGGAGAAATATCAGAAATGCCAAAGTATATAATCGCTTGTTGCCACAATAACCTAGTTGTTCCGCATAATGAACACTTGAAGGTGGATGAAATCAGCTACAACTCCTGTGGTATAAAAAGGAATAAACACGCTTCTCAAACCCATAGAGGTAGAAACTTCCCTAACCCAAAAGGGGGTAAATAAAAGGAAGTTTGTGAATAATAATACACAAAAGTCTAGAAAGCCTTATTCCTCTTTCCAAAAAAAACTGATGAATAATGTGTGGGATGTTCCTACAATAAATATGGTAGAGAGCGGAAATCAAAACATTAGAATATAAAAGGTTAGAAAAACTAACTTTGTTGACAGGGACTTCAAGTCCCATAATTCCCTCAGTACTGGGACGAGGAAGAGGGATGCAGAGGAAGGAACAATTTACTTACCTGTAACTGTTGTTCTCCAGCATGGGTCTGACATGGATTCACATGCTCATGAATATTCCCCGTCAGGCTGGGAATCCTCTGTAAAGAAAAAATCAGTTTCAGTTTTGTTTCTGAACTGTCTTTCTACTAGTAACCAATCCCTGGTCTCTGGGTCATACTATCCCCAGCCAATGACTGCCCTCTACCTAAGCCCCTCCTCTGGCAGCCATCTTCAGATTTGGTAGCACTTAAAGTGGCAGTAGGACCAAGAGAAGAGCCGCAGAGGTGTAGGCGGGTGTAATGCTCACCTGGTATCCACAGGGACGTCACTCAGCCTGTTCTGACCTCTTACGACCTCAAATCCTTCCCTGGAGTCTACTCGACTGGAGACTGGGCCTTGTTTTCTTGGAAAGTGTGCTCTCCAACCTGCTTTCAGGGCAGGGGCGCGTTGATTGATGCGGGCTCGTTGCTGCCTAGTTACTTCACTGGCAAGAGTCTGACAGGTAAGTATAATGAGTCTTTTGAACAGTTCTCTAACTTCGTTCCTTTCCTTCCTTAGATGATGGCCGGCATCCGGGGGTGGTGACATGCTGCTGAGATTAGCGCTGAAGGTGATTGAGAGCGCGATGCACGACGCGACCCTTTCGTATTTGTATTGAACCGAGTTATTTTTCTGTGTCTTTTAGGTGCCGCGACATTTTCAGCGTGGGTGCCGGTTATGAAGAAGAAATGCAGTGAGTATGCGCGGTATGCGGCGCCTCTAGATGTTTCCACGCTAGCCTGGAGTGTCTTTTCCCTCTTGCAGATGGATGAGAAGATGGGATTCAGGTAAGCGTTTGAAGCTTGTACAGTCTTTAAAAATAAGCAAAGATTTGCTGAATGCTTACTAATGCCTTTTTTCTGTTCTTTTCCCTTTTCCTTAGGAAGCGGCGTGCCAGGATGGGAATGGCACCGCCGAAGATGCCCGCAGAACAGAAGAAGCGGTGAATGATGGGTAGAAGCGCTGCAAGGTAAGACTGTTCCCAACGGTGTTCATGTTCTTGCAGGAGCTGAGCGCAGAAGAAAGATGCAGGCCTACTGGAGAACGATCCGAACACGGTGAGTGTCATGTTGCAGGTGCAGAAAACACAAAGCATGTTTCTCAGCCTGGGCGTGGCTTAAATAGTCTCTGGGTATCCCAGGTGTCTCTGGGCTGAACCACACCCAAGACTAAACTGCACATGCAGTTCGGGGAACCGAAATATGTGGGGGCATCCATCTTATCCCCATCAATGCACTACAAGTCCACTACAACCACTTAACATTAAGCATCTCTTACCTCCTCACCAGGCTCACCTTCAAGCGAACAGGTTGCGCAGCACTGCCTATCCGACTCTGGACTCCTCCCTCGAATCCTGGTTGACGCAGTAGAATCTCATGAAGGTGTGCATCGACCTCCATGTAGCAGCCCTGCAGATGTCCAGCAGGGGCACTCCAGACAGGAACGCCGTAGTAGCAGCGATCGCTCTGGTTGAATGGGCTCTCAGATGGCCGGTTTGCCAACGGGGACAGTGCATGATGCAGCTGGAGAGCCATCTGGAAATGGAAGCCTTTGAGAGGGCCTTCCATTGGTTCACAGGGCCAAAATTCACAAACAGCTGTGATGTCTTCCGAAAACCCTTTGTGCGGTCCACGTAGAACTTCAGCGCTCTAGCCACATCCAGCGAGTGCAAAGTCCTCTCAGCCGGCGACGAAGGCGACAGGAAGAAAACAGGTAACACCAAGGGCTCGTTGAGATGGCACCTTGGGCATGAAAGAGGAGTGCTCTACCCTCGTCTCGTGGAATGTCAGATATGGAGGCTTACAGAAGAGGGCCTGGATCACCCCCACTCGTCGTGCGGAGGTGATGGCCACAAGAAAAGCTGTCTTCCACGATAGGAACTTCAGCAGTGCCGAATGCAAGGTCTCGAATGGCAGACCCACGAGCCTGGTCAGCACCACATTGAGCTCCCATGCTGGGGCCACAGCCTTCACCAGCGGAAACAAGCGGAACAGTCGTTTCATGAACTCCTTCACCAGGCAGTGCGGCCACAGCGACCACCGCCCCGGAGTTCTGGTGTAGCGGGAGATAGCCGCCAGATTGATTTTGATGGAGGCATGTGCCAGCCCTGCCTTGGCCAGCGACAGCAAGTATGGCAGCACTTGAGGGGCCGTGATCTGTAGAGGGTTGATCTTCTGTGACGGCACCAGACAGAGAACCTTTTCCAGTTATGTCCATAGCACTTAAGAGTTAAGGATGCCCTGGCCTTTGCAAGGACTTCCTTGCAGTCCGCCGGGATATTGTAGGCTCCGAACTCTAGTGCTGCAGGAGCCATGCCTGCAGGTTAAGCGATCCCGGGTCGTGATGTAGAATGGCGCCTCCTTCCCTGGCGAGCAGATCCGCATCCGTTGGCAGTTTGACAGAGGGGGGGGCGCTGACATGTCCAGAAGGTCCGGGAACCATATCTGCTCCGGCGACGCCTGTGCGACGAGGATCATCCTGCACCTTGACTGCCTGAGTTGACTGATGAGTCACAGAAGCAACGGCAACGGTGGGAACGCATACAGGAACAGGCTGTCCCAGGGGAAGCAGAATGCATCGCCTATGCTCCCCGGCTGGGGAAACCTGCTGGCGAACCTCCGGCACTTGGTGTGTTCGTCACCGTCGCGAACAGATCGATCTGGGGATTGCCCCACCGTCGAAATAGATCATCCACTTGATCCTGCCGAAGTTCCCACTCATGGCAAGAGCCCAGCTCCCTGCTGAGTGAGTCGGCGACAGTGTTTTTCACTCCTGCCAGATGAAAAGGTACCAGGACCATCCCATGGGTGATGGCTCAGTGCCACATATCCTGTGCTTCCTTGGATAGGGCTGGGGATCTGGTGCCTCCCTGTTTCCGGATGTAGAACATCGTGCTGGTGTTGTTGGTGAAGACCCGTACCACTTTGCCCTTGAGGGACGGAAGGAAAGACCTGAGGGCCCAGAACACGGCTTGGAGCTCCAGGACATTGATGTGCAGGGACCTCTCCTCCAGGAGCCAAAGGCCTCTTGCTTGGAGATCTCTGGTGTGCGTTCCCCATCCCTCCAGGGAGGCGTCCGTCGTCACAGTTTCCTGGTGCGCAAGGGTCTGGAGGTCCATGTCCACCGTGAGATGCGCGCGGGTGCCCCACCACCGGATCGCTTGATGGAAGGTCTCGTTGAGGGGGGATCTTCTCTTCGAAGCTTCCCGCCACTTGCATCCAACGGGCGTTGAGTAACTCCTCCAGTGGCCACATCCGCAACCTGCACAGACGCATGAGGTAGATGCACCATGACATTATGCCGAGCAGGGACTCGATGGACCTCACCCTGGCTACTTCCATGGTCAACAGCCGTTGTACCTTGTCCAGGATGGCCCTCATCCTTTCCTCCGACGGTGAAGCCAACCGCGCCACTGTGTCGAGTCTGGCTCCCAGGAACAGGGCGTCCTGTGACGGTTCCAAGTGGGACTTCGCAAAGTTGATCGAGAATCCCAGTTCTGTGAGCAGGCGGACGGTCTTCGCTGTGTGGTCGATGGCGAGTTCTCTTGACTTTACTCGGATGAGCCAATCGTCCAGGTAGGGGTATACGTGGATTCCCTGCTGGTGCAGCCGCGCCGCCACCGGTGCCAGGCACCTGGTAAAGACCCTTGGAGCCGACTTCAACCCAAAGGGCAGGGTCTTCAACTGGTAGTGCCGCCCTTGGACCACGAAAAATAGGAACTTTCGATGTCCTTTGTGTATGGGGATGTTGAAGTAAGCATCCTCTAAGTCCAGCGACGATAGGAAGTTGCCTTCCTCCAGCTGTCCCAGCATGTGCTGAAGGGTAACCATCTGGAACTTCTGGGCTTTGATGCATTTGTTGAGGCTTCGAAGGTCCAGGATGGCCCGCCAGCCGCCAGTCTTCTTTCGGACGAGGAAGTACTGCGAGTATACTCCGGAGCCCATAGGCCTCTTTGGGACGAGTTCTATCGTGCCCTTTCTTAGCATGGCTTGTACCTCCAGAAGTAGCTGTGGAACGGTTTTCTTTTCTGGTCACAGGTGGGAAACGGGGGCACTTCCTTTGGAACTCCAGAGTGTGACCGTGGGCCAGGACATCCAGCACCCAACAGCCGGTGGAGATGGACTCCCACACACCGACGAAGTACGCCAGCCGGCCTCCCCCCGGAGTGCTCAGGTGGGAGCCAAACGCCACCGCCGGTTCAGTCCTGTTTTGCCGAGGCCTTGCTACCCTGGGCTCCTTGGCGACAATGACATCATCCACCGGCCTTGCTGCGGCCTCTGTAAGCTTCCTGCGACGAGGAACGGGCAGCTTGGCGGTACGACAAACTGCCACCAAATCCTTTGGAGGCACCCTGAGACTTGCCTCCAGAGGTCCGAAAGGACGGCCGTCGCTGATGGAGAGTGCCCAAAGTCTGGGCCGTCTCGGTGTCTGCCTTGATGGCCTGCAGTGACTCGTCCACTGCTTTTCCGAACAGGTTGTTTCCGTCCAAGGGCATGTCCAGTAGCCTGGTCTGAACGTCCTGACGGAAGTCGGTGGTCCTGAGCCAACTGCGCCGGCGCAGGCAAACGATGTTGCCCATCTGGTGAAATCCGGTATCGGCAATGTCTGTAGCTATCGTGATGGCATGCACAAGGACTCCCAACACTTGAAAGTGTGGTAAAAATCTGAAGATGGCTGCCAGAGGAGGGGCTTCGGTAGAGGGCAGTCATTGGCTGGGGCAGAATGACCCAGAGACCAGTGATTGGTTACTAGTAGAAAGACAGTTCAGAAACTAAACTAACTGATTTTTTCTTTTTCTTTACCGAGGATTCCCAGCCTGACGATGGGGTATATTCATGAGCATGTGAATCCATGCCAGACCCCATGCTGGAGAACACTGCTGTAGGAGCGGTCAGCCAGTGAAGATTACTTACAACTGAGGGAGACAGGGAGGCTTAAAAAGCCCCCTCAGGCGGAGGAGAGGAGAAAGCAGTGCAGGCCGTGTATGTAGCGGACGGTGAAGCTGGAGGCGAGAGAAGGTGCTGGGACCACTGAAAAGCCAAAAGCAGTGATGGGTCCAGAGAGTGTCTTTGCCTCAAGTTGTCCATGTTGCAGGATGTGCAGCGGGAAGTGTGAGAAAAGGATGCTTGCACATTGAATGCTCGTTGAGCAGACGGCGCAGCGGGAACCAGAAGCAGCGAGGGAAGTGTGCCCTCTCTAGAGATTTCAGGTGGCTGGGTTGCACCTGAACCTCTCCGGAGTAGCAGAAGCTCCAATTCTGAGTGGCGCGAGCAGAGGTGGGTCAGAGGAGGCTGTACGTCCGGTCACGAGAAACAACAAAAACAGAAGACCTGCAAAGACCAAGCGAAGCGTGAGCGGGTGACTTCCTGGTCAGTACACAGCTTGCAAGTGACTCTGGAGTGCTCCAACGCTGTCTGCGTGTTCACAGCAGGCAGTTTGACTTGTGTGTGAATGAAAGACGACGTAATTACAATTTTGAATACCGAACTAATAAAAAAGTTAGATTTGTTAAAGCAAAAGGACTATGCAAGCAAGCTGAGAGTTTGTGCAAGGCCCAAAAACCCTGTGGGGAAGCTTTATTAAAAAGAAAGAAGCCTACAAGCAAAACCCAAGCCAAGAGTATTCAAAAACTCAGCAATACTTCTACAACAAACATTGTTTAAGGTGAGAGGGGAATACTGGGAAACCCAAGAGGTGTAAGACTTTCTACTCATATGTTGTGAAATATAGATTAGCAGTTGACAACACACATTGCCAAAGCTAAGACAGAAGCAGAGTCATACCATATCCTGGTCACTTTTTGGTTGTTGGTGTAGAAGGGAAAAAAAGGGACCAAACAGGCTGCCCTTCTGGAGATGAGTATCTAGAGGGACAGGAGCATAGTTGCAAAGGAGTGCTAAAGAGCACTAATGTGATTCCTCGTTTCCCCGAAATTGGTTTCAAGTTTAATGCCAATGAAACCTTGTGAAGTAGTTGTTCCAAGTTGGAAGTCACCACTGAAGCACACTTTGTTCTTTTTTGAAACATTGAACGGGCAGGCGAGTATAGCCGTATGAAAAATTGTGGAAGTAGAAGACCTAGTACAGGAGTCAAACAGGTAGTAGTTGATAAAGTGCTGAATTGTGGTTCTACAAAGACAACTCAAGTTAATTGTAACATTTAAAGAATAATTGTGCAAACCTGCTGTGGAGGAGTTACATGGCTTCAGAAATCAAAGCTTGTGGCAAATCATCCTGACAAAGAAAACTGTTGTGATTTACTTGAAGACAAAATGTGAAGGAGTTGGACCATACCATTTCTTTTGGTACATTATTGAGTCAACAGAACTTTTTGTCATCAAGTTTAAATCCTCAAGAACTGTCAGAACTTTGTGGCAAACCAGGATTTCCTCATTTTCTTTTGAACTGCAGAGCAAAAACCTGCTCACATCCGGGGAAGGGGAATTCACCCAGGATAGGAGAAGTGACGAGACGATGGTCATATTTTGAATTTTATTGTATGCTATATATATATATATATTTATTGAATATAACTGTCATGCATTTCCCTTTTGCTTTATTGAATCTATAAGTGTGAGGAGCAGATATCCTTTTGTTAGAGTGTTTCCTTAGTTTATTTTAGGCAGGGAAATCCTTGTAAGGGTAGGGATACTTAAGCGTTTATCCAACCTTTTTATTTAATAAAATGGCTGATTTTGAAAACTCTTTACAGCGGTGTCCGCCTCACATTTCTGACCCCTCACACTAGCCTCTGTGGAAGTGTCCTGGGTTGCATGTAGCCTGTCCTGCAGTACAAGGTGGGGCAGAAAGATAAGTAATGCAGTTGAAATAGAGTAACAGTGCAGAAATCATCCATGTCCCGACACTACCAAGGGTCAGGGTCCAAAAAAACTGTGGATAAAAAGCTAAAACTGAAGTACAATGTGGCAGTTGATGTGTGCTTGCACACTTGCCTTCAAGAGAAATGAGAGAGGATCACTGCGGGTTCTTTTTGCAATTTGCAAACTGCTAAAACATGTAGCGCTGAAGTAAGAGATTGCAGGGAAAGCAGTCAGGAAGACAGGACAGAGCTTGGCAGCTGTCATCCACAGCAAACCATGCCAATAAGCCAAGATATGAATGGGCCCACTTGAGGGAGGGTGCAATAGAGAAATGCAGAGGACCACGTACTGCATAGGAAGAATCAACCATGTTTTCAGATAATTGCAGGGATACAGGCCCGGCATGAATTATGCTGTCAATCAGAAACAGTGTAAAAAGAAGTAGGCCAATCTATTGGGATCCATGATGTAGAGGATGAGAAGACAGAAAAGAGCATTGAGAGGTGCAGCACAGAGTGCAAAGAGAACGGACAGTAGGGGGGTTTAAAAATGTAGCCAGAGAACAAGGGCAGCATTGTGAACCCACTAAGGCCACTTGAGAAGCCAGTGGAAGTGAAGGACAGGACTAAACCAGTGGAGCCATTTCTGCAGAGGCTACAACAAGAGTGCAGGCCAACTGGAAAAAGCCTGTGCTTCAGAACATGGATATAATTACACAATGAGAAAGACATTAAGGAGACCATAATAAGAGGGGACAGCAGAAAGCTTACATTAAAGCAGGGTACAACTTTTCAAACCAGAGTAACCCATGAAGGAATAACCCTGGTCTCTTTGGTATGCTTTGATCCCCCTCCTAATAAGGGGATGGGAGGACCTGCCTTGAACTTATATGAGGCGTCACTTACTATTGACATGAGAAAGATCACCAACACTGGAAGTCTCCAACACCAGCCGAACCATGATCTTGTTCAATCCCTCTAGTTCGCCTCTGCCATGGCAAAGACAGTGACCTCCATAAAACAAGCTTGCTTGGGCACCCCAACATCTATGACTGAGTCCAGCTGAACACCGCCCTGGGTGGGTGTCTGTGAACCTTTGATTTGTCTTAACAGCTGGGGAAGGACCTTTGACCCTGGTCCTCAAGTGTAGCAAAAAAACTAGGTAATTCTGAACCTCCATCCTTAAACCGTGAATCCTTAACATGGAGTTTTTAATACAGTGTCTTGCACTGGCTTATTCAGTCAATTCTCATCTCAAGGTACACTTAACCCTGGCCATGGTCATGCTCTAACACATCCCTTGGTAACGGCCATAATTTAACACCAAAAAGGTTTAAAATGTGTTCATGTTGTATGTTTGGTTGAACGCCACCAAGGACACAGATCAATAAATATATCATGGGCAGAATATAGTGGCACCTACTATCTCAGTGTCAGAATCATAACACTAGGGAAAAAGACTTCTGCGGACACCACATTGACACCAAGTGAGCTGTGAGGACAGGGATGTGGGGTGAAGATGGGGGGAACTTGGACCCCCCTCATAAAAGAAAGGGCAGATGAGCAAAAGTGACATAAGGGTAAACAAGGTTGGCTGTGGAATATTTAGAGACATATTTACATTTACAATATTGTGTCAGAGAGCCATACAGAGAGAAGATGGGGTATGCAAAGGGTAGGGTCAACACCAAGTATGTTTAGACTTCATGGGGAAAAGGATACCAAAAAATAGAAACATGGGGTATAGAAGGATGCCTGGCATATTTCTTTCTTTTTGGGGTTGGAGCGAGATGATTATGTTGTATATAGGCTCTTCTTGATACCAGCCTAAGTAATGCTGGTCTTATGGGGTGGCTCAGGTTGTGAAAAAATGGCTTCAGGGGGGCATACACAACAAATTACAGTGGGTACCTTTAAGTATGGAGTGCATTTCACCTCAGCGTTTAGAGTGCAAGACCACACTAGCTTCACTCATGTCACCATCAGAGGTCCCTCAGAACCCCCAAAATAGAATAAAGCAACAGTTGAGATATATATATGCTCTTTACACTGTAATTCCTAGTTTGCACCCCTAACATAGACCAGTCCAGTTCGTCTTGGTCCAAGACACCTACTGTCCAGTCTTATTAAACAGTTATGCTCTCCGTCTAATTCTCTTCCATTAGTGACCTTATTATGATATATCCTAAACAATCACTTCTCCTGAATTACATTTTTCTGTGTGGAGGCCAATAGTTTCTGGTTTTGCCTTTAGGGCTCGACAGGCTAAGTGGTGGGTGGCTCTTGACCGAACGAAGCAAGCTGAGGTGTATTTTTTAAGCAGATTTGTCTCCCGAATAGGAGCCAGTAGTAAACGTTTTAAGTCATTTGGGACCAGCAGTGAAGTGTAAGAATTAATGACTCAACTGGAATTAATTGTTAAGCCCGTTTAGGCTGGTTCTAAAAGTAGTTTCCAGTATTTTTCCATTTTATCTGTAATAAAAAATGTTTTCCTACGCTCAAAGAAGGAAATGGCAAAGGGTGAAGTTCATTGCATGACACATCTGAATTAAACTTTGGGTTTCAGCGTATAAGGTGCTGCTATATAACCTGGAGTGCTAAAAGACAGGGACTCGGTCTCAACATTACCCAACTATCTCAAGCTAATGTGAGTCAGTGCAATCTGTTCACATTCAAAGTTGACATGTCACCAACATTAGTTGCTCAAACCATAAATACAGAAAAGTCCTTAGTTTGTATTTTGATGTTTATTTAACTTTATGACAATTAACAAATTGCTGTATATTCATAATTGTACAATCTGTCTGGCTGAAATCCATTACATTACATTATGCACTTGATTATGAAACAATGTTCCATGCACCGTTAGCCCATATTTTCTGTTTGGTATTAAGTTCCTACTGTATATGTTGTGACCAACATATTTTTGTTTACATTATTATTAATAAAATAGTTAATTAGAATGCAGGTTTACATTTTTATAAACTCTCAGTTATCTCCTCCCCTAAGTAACTTTTCAAACAAGTAAAGGATGCCTATCACCATCAAATATCAGACCTGGAGCCATGCTGCCAATATGACCTACTCCAATCGTTTTTACATGTACAGTTTCATCAAGGTGTAAGGCATGCTTCATAAGATGACATGTAAATGCAGACTTGGAAAGGATCAACTTCACTCAGAAGTTTAATGGTGCTTTTACAAAGATGTATAATTCATGAACGGAGATGTAAATAAAAGTAAAACGTAAGCAGAGGTCGGAAGTAAAGGGAGAGTGTGGTAAAGAACAACAACAAAGTGCCAATAGTTCCACATTTGCATTTGTGGACGGGCCATTGACCAATCTGGTGGCTGGAACAGCGGGTGGAATATACATTCTCTGCCTGTTTCCAGCCACCTCAAGGCCCTTCCCTGGGCAGCGCTATGTAAAAAAAAAATTTTTAGGTGGGGAGGCACGCCTAAGCACACCAAACCAAACAAAAACTCTACCCCATCCTATCTCACTCCACACTTACCTGCAGGTCTGGAGCCTTGCGCTCAGGTCCGCTGCACCTCCCGCTCCAGCCACCAAAGAAATGGAAAAGTGACTTAGTCCCTTTTCCCTATGGCGACGGTCATCATGTTTTCATATGTTTTTTTCCACCCCGGGAGATTAGCTGCGGAAGCTGCACGGATCACCCGAGAGGAAAAAGCGAAAGCCATTGGCACCCCGGAATGAACCCCAGGGTGTGAATGGCTTTCACGCCCCTGGTGGGAATTGGGGGGCAGATATGGGCGGTTAAGGTCCACAGCCACAGCTTTGCTCGGGCCTATCATGGCTCGGGCTGGCAGGCCTCTATCGGCCATGTCGTCCTCCGCCAGGGCATGAAAGCCATAATCAGTACTTGACGAGAGTTACAGGTTTCTAATAAAGCACAGCAGTGGCAATCATGTTCAATTGCGGAATAACAAAGGAAAAGTGGTGGTTTATAGATGTTCAAACAAAGAAAAGTGGATGGTGCAGTTAAACCCAATACCAAAGGGCATAGCCTATGGAACGCTGTGACAAATACACTTTTATTAGGTTGATCTGCACACTAATTACCAACATCCATTTGGCATTCTAGGTAGCAAAACAAACTCACAAAGAACCTGTGATCAACACTCCATTTCTCTGCTAGTCCATACTTTGTGGCCTCTGAAATTGCCAATAAAATAAACAAAATTAGAACACCCTAGTGGGGTTTCTGGGAAGCTGATTGGTCAATCAGCAGGCTATACCCACTGACATAGCCCGCAGATTGATTACAGCCCGCAAATCGGGCGTTTGAAAAGCAAGCAGCTTCCATGTTGTATTCTGCAACATTGAAGCTGCTTGCTTTGGTGTATATGAAAGTGTTCATATACACCCGCGGTGCATATAGACACTTTCATACACACCAAAGTAAGCAGCTTCAACATTGCAGAATACAACGTGGAAGTTGTTTGCTTTGGTGTACATGAAAGTGTTCATATACACCACACAAGTGTATATGAACACTTCAAATGGATTGTGTCCTCCCACATATTCCTCATCTTGTGATAAATCGTTATCTCCAACTTCGCTGCTTCGGCAAAAAATTTTCTCGGCAGAGGGCGCTGTGCTCGAGGTCGTGGCGTCGATTGTCCCCCGACGTACTTCGTACTCTGTCGACGTCACCGATGGTATAAATACCTCGAGCCGCGGCTGTTGCTTTAGTTCCGTTTTTCCGATCGCTTCGCTATCGAGAACAGCGTGCTTCTATTTTCTGTGAAGAAAATGTCGTCATCTTCGACACCTTCGACACCCAGGACTGGGTTTAAAAAGTGTGCAGATTGCGGATCTAAGATGTCGATCACCGCTCCCCACCGGATTTGTCTCTGGTGTCTCGGTTCCAGTCACCGAACCGACGACTGCGGGTCCTGCCAATCGTTGACCGAAAAAGCTCTTTGTGAGAGGAGAGGTAAACTGTCGGTGGGGAGGGAGGCTTCAAAAAAGGTTTCGTCTAAAAGACATAAGAAAAGGACTGATTCTAAGGAATCGGATCGACATAGGCACTCGAAGAGATCTCGATCTAGGAGTAGATCGAGACACTCTTCGTCGTCATCGAAGAAAATGAAGAGGAGACATAGATCTCCCTCATCATCATCATCATCATCATCTTCTTCAGAGTTGACCGAAGAAATTCGTTGTCCGACTAAATCGGATTCTCCCAGTAAGTGGGAAGAATTCCGCAAAAAGATGGGAGGTTTTCGAGAATGCGGCCCGACCCCCTCGAACGACCCTCGAAAAAGCCATACCTCTAAAGTCGCTCCATTGGAAAACCAGTAGCGTCGAGGAATCCAAAAGGAATCCAAAAAACCTCGAGTCGACATAAAACTGCCGAAGACTCTTCCGAGAGTCGAGTGCCGTATAAGAAACACAAGTCGTCGAAGACTTCGACAATTCCGTCGACACCCTCGACGTCGATAATTTCGACGCCAAAGCCAGATGCGTCATCGACGCCATTATCGAAGTCATCTTAGAAAACTTCTATGACTTCGAATACGACCTCGAAAACTTCGAGAGATTTACAATTTTCTACGAAGCAGATGGAAGAGGAAGAAAGGAGATTCACTACTTTACCCAGATCAGATATTTTTCAAATCTATGTCAGCAATTTATGAAGAGTCTGCTTCAGAAGAAGACAATGTTTCTCCTTTGGGAGTTACTTATGGTACAAGGCAGGTTCCTGACCAGGAATCTAGAATGAGAGACCTGAGTGATACTCTACATTCTGCCAGTGGAGTTGGCACATCCCCAGAATTAGAGTTCGCCAAACCTAATCCTGCAGAACATGCAGATGCTGGGTACAGGGGTCTTATGACCAGAGTAGTTGAATATATGGGTGGGGGTAATACTTCACCCATTTTTGAACAAGATGAAATGACTGATATAATCGTCAAGGGACCTCAGAAAGATCCTGTTCTCCCTTTTCACAGGGCCCTTCAAAGGACGGTAGAGAAAAACTGGGAGAAGCCATAAACTATTGCGGCTGCAGACAGTACTTTAGCAAGAAAATATAGACGAGCTGGAACGGATCCTGAAATTTTGAATAAACATCCGACTCCAGAGAGTTTAGTCATTCAGGCAGCATCTACTTCAAAACAAACTGCTTATCCAACTATTCCTCCAGATAGAGAGGATAGAAAAAATGATGCCTGGGCACAAAGTTTTCACGCCAGGCAGTATGGCACTCAAGTCGGCAAATGTCACCTGTACCCTAGCCAGGTTTACCCATACCCTGTGGGACTGTATTTCGGCGGCGGCTGATCATATTCCGGAAGGCGAGGAAAGTGAAGGCTTCCTGAATATAGTCAAAGACGGGAAGGAGGCAATGGGGGAATGTTTCCAGTCTCGACTGGATACTGCGGATAGCATCAGCAGATCCATGGCTGCAAGCGTTGTGCTACGCAGATTTGCGTGGTTGAGGAAGTCGGGATTTGCACCGGCTCGAGGCTCTTTGGCAGAAAGGCTGATGAAAGCCTAGAAAAACCTCAGACCTCGAAAGCGGCAGCTAAATCACTTAGCGCCTCTTTGCGCCAGCCTCTAAAAACCCTATCCCGGCTCATCTTCCTGGAGGGGTCGTTCTTTTCGCTACTACTCTTCTTTTGGTAGAGGAAGAGGACAGGCTTCTCAAAGGGGTAAAAGAAACTTCCCTCGTGGGGCACGAGGAAGAGGTGCAAAATCAGCCTCAGGAGCGGCATCTGTACCCTCAGCCACTCCTGCAGCCGCCTCCAAATCCCTCGGAGACCTTGTTACACAAAACACCAGTGGGAGGCAGGATCTCTCAGCATCTGAAGGAATGGCAGGGCATTACCTCAGATGTTTGGGCACTGGAAACAGTAGCCCAAGGTTACTGCCCCCCTTCCAAAAAAGGCCACAGAATCATCCACCGGGAGTCAACTCCGTCAAAATTCTGGATCAGCTCCTGTTGCAGGAAATTTTAACCCTGCTAGAGAAAGGTGCCATAGAACCGGTACCTGTAGCGGAGAGGAACAGGGGTTGGTACTCCCCATATTTTCTCATCCCAAAAAAGGACGGAGGACTGAGACCCATCTTGGACTTGAGAAACTTGAACAAGTTCCTCAGGAAGGACAAGTTCAAGATGGTGACTCTCTCTCAGATCCTTCAGGCTCTCCAACTCCAAGATTGGTTGGTATCATTGGACCTTCAGGATGCTTACTTTCATGTGCCAATCCATCCAAAGCACAGAAAGTACCCGAGGTTCGCGATTGGCAATTCTCATTATCAGTTTCGAGTTCTGCCATTCGGGTTGACCTCCGCCGAGGGTTTTCACCAAACTGTTGGCGGTTGTGGCAGCAAGTCTCAGGAGAGGAGGTATTCACATATATCCCTACCTGGACGACTGGTTGATCAGAGCAAGTTCACCAGAACAAGCTCAAGAACATCTGTCGATCACCTGCCACTTCCTCCACAAACTGGGCTTCTCCCTCAATTTCAAGAGTCCCACATAATACCATCCCAGAAACTCCAATTTATCGGAGCAGTCTTGGACACTTCATCGGGGAAAGCCTCGCCTCCCGAAGTGAGAGCTCTCCACATCCAGCAGATGGTAACGAAGTTTCAGAATGCCCAACATCTACCGGCCTTCGATTTTCTCAGGTTGCTCGGCCTCATGGCATCCTGCATTTTCCTAGTTCCAGAGGCCAGGTTGAGAATGAGATCCCTTCAATGGGCTCTCAGAACTCAGTGGTCCCAGTTCTCAGGGAACATGTCGGATCTTCTGCAAGTCCCGAGCGCAGTTGCTCAGGATCTTCTGTGGTGGGCTTGCAACAACAACATTCTCAGGGGAGAGTCCTTTTGGCAACCATGGCCGGAGATAATGGTAGTGACGGACGCCTCACTCACGGGGTGGAGAGCACACACCAACGATCTGACAATCAGCGGTCGTTGGTCTCCATCGGAGTCCAAACTACATATCAACCTGTTGGAGCTGACGGCAATCAGACTAGCTCTGAAGGCCTTTCTGCCCTCTGTACAAGGAAAGAATGTCCTGATAATGACGGACAATACAGTGGCCATGTACTATCTCAACAAGAGAGGAGGTGTAGGGTCACTGCCACTGTGCAGAGAAGCAATGCAGCTCTGGTTCTGGGCAATACGAGAAGGAATCTCTCCGTCGGCAATTCACCTAGCCGGAGAGAAGAACACGGCGGCAGACGCTCTGAGCAGGCAGAGCACAGTCTCTCACGAGTGGGAGCTGGCTCAGGAAGTCCTTCTGGAGATCTTCGCCCTTTGGGGAACCCCTCAAGTGGATCTGTTTGCCACCGCGATCAACCGGAGTGCGATCAGTACTGCTCAAGGGAATTTCCTCAAAGAGGAGCTCTGGGAGACGCATTCGTAGTGGAGTGGAAGTTTCCACTGCTGTACGCGTTTCCCCCAGTCCCTGTGATTCCTCAAGTAATCAGGAGGTTGAGAAAGTTCAGGATAACCATGATCCTAATTGCCCGGATTGGGCCAGGAGAACGTGGTACCCGGACCTTCTAGACATGTCCATCTGCCCTCCATTATGTTTTCCGCAAAGAGAGGATCTTCTCTCGCAAGAGGAAGGTCGGGTTCTCCATCCAGAGGTCAAGACACTCAACCTTCACGCATGGTTTCTGAGAGGTTGAGATACAAGGATTGGGATCTTCCGGATGACGTAATGGAAATCTTGCTTTCGGCCAGAAGACCAGCAACAAAGTCTTTATACAGATGTCGCTGGAATAGGTTTAGTAACTGGTGCAAAGACAAGGATGTGGACCCTTTTCAGTGTGGCACCCCAATGGTGCTTTCTTTCCTATTACATCTAGCCAATCTGGGGCACCAGATAGGAACAATCAAAGGATACCTTGCTGCGCTGTCCATTTTCAAGCGCTCCTCGGAAGAGGTTTCATATTTCAAAATACCGTTAATAATTCAATTCTTAAAGGGGCTTACTAATGTATACCCTCCAATACCTTTTCATGTACCAACTTGGGACTTAAATTTAGTATTAAAATTATTGACTTGCATACCCTTTGAGCCTCTGCACTCATGTCCATTGAGGCTTCTGACTCTAAAAACTGTCCTTGTGGCCCTATCATCAGCCCGCAGGGTTAGCGAACTTCAGGCTCTCTCATGCAAACCACCATATACTATTTTTTTATAAGGATAAGGTAGTCCTTAAAGTTAAGACTTCGTTCTTGCCAAAAGTAGTCTCGGACTTCCATTTGTCACAAAAAATAGTACTACCAACTTTTTATCCTCCTCCTCATCTGGGCAAGGAAGAGGAGAGATTACACAGACTAGATCCCAAGAGGGCTCTTAGTTTTTACATCTCAAGGATGGCTAAATTGAGACAAGATGACCAACTATTTGTGGGTTATACTGGTCATAAATTAGGCTTATCTGTAACAAAACAGACCATTTCCCGCTGGATCATATTAGCCATAGTTGAATGCTACAGATTAGCGGGAAAAGAACCACCAGATGGGCTTCGTGCCCATTTTACAAGGGGAATGGCTACTTCTGCGGCTCTAAAGAGGGGAGTTCAGGCAGCAGATATTTGTGCAGCTGCAACCTGGAAAACCATGCATACTTTTGTTAAACATTATTGTTTGGACACTGCCTCCCCTAACGAGGGTTTATTTGCAAAGGCAGTTCTGCATTCTGTCCACGAAAACTGAAATTAGTATTCCCATCTCCAAAAATTGATACTGCTATGGGAGCCTATCACAAGATGAGGAATACGTGGGAGGACACAATCCAATCGAAGAACAAGTTACTTACCAACTGTAACGTTCTTTCGACTGGATGTTCCTCCCACGTATTCCTCATCGACCTTCGCATCCTACCCCACAGTACAGTTTACGTTTTCTTACACTTTCCTTTCACGAAAAATGCATCGGTCATGGGACACGCCTGGGTGTTCCTCCTATATATATATATATATATATATATATATATATATATATATATATATATATATATATATATATATATATATATATATATATATATATATATATATATATGTTTCATCGAAAAAACAGAACTGAAGCAACGGGCGCGGCTTGAGGTATTTATACCATCGGTGACGTCGACAGAGTACGGAGTACGTCGAGGGACAATCGACGCCACGACCTCGAGCACAGTGCCCTCTGGCGAGAATCTTTTTTTCCGAAGCAGCAAAGCTGGAGATAACGATTTATCACAAGATGAGGAATACGTGGGAGGAACATCCAGTCGAAAGAACGTTACAGTTGGTAAGTAACTTGTTCTTTCACATACATCAAAGCAAGCAGCTTCAACGTTGTATTCTGCAACATTGAAGCTGCTTACTTTGGTTTATATGAATGTGTTCAAATACACCCATGTTCTCATAAGCATTTTTGTAAAATAACTAATATGTCGTTATTTTACAAAATGCTGCTGAGATTTCAGGATTGTGCCCGTTATAACAAACAGGCGCAATCCTGAAGGTGCACTGTTGTGCACTACGAGGACACCCAGGCCCACTTGAAAATACTGGTGGACCCTGGGTGTACTGATTTGGTGCAGTGAATCCTGCTTTTTAGCACATTCACTGCGCCAATTTCAGAATCGGGCCCTGAGGGTGTTCTAATAGCTTTATAGACCTGCAGCTTGGGCCGTATCGGGAGTTATGGTCCCTCATACCTTGTTAAAGGCACCCGCTTTGCTCGGGCCATTAACTCGGTCTTCAGGGCCCATAACGCCCGGTACGGCCCTCGCTGCAGGTCTATAAAGCTATAATAGAAGATGTACAATTGCATGCAGCGTGTTACTCAACTTCACCAAATTAGGAAATGTTTCACAGTCCAAAAAGCTCCCCCACGTTAATATTTTAAAAAAAATCACAAGTTCTCATATATAAATATTCTATACACTGTCACATCAACTTTGCTGCCGTATTTCAAGATGAAAGTAAAAACGAGCATCTCCACGTTTCTTGGGGAATCTTTATTTACAACCTTCGTCAAACTAAACAAAATTTACATAGAAAAATGTAAGAATATTAAAGAACAGACAGAGAGCAGATGACTGTTCTGATGACAGAACAGTAAGGAAAACCTCACTCCCTTGAAAGTGAAAGGAATCCTGTCATAACAGAAAAGCCGCACTTGCACATCTAGATATGTACTGTAAAGTAAAGCATAAACGATAAAGGAAAAACAATCAATCAAAATAATTATTCATCACTCTGGAACATCCACAGATTTACACAGTCAGCTGATCGTTCATTGTATTCTCTAAATTTGCACCATGATTTGAATGTTCCTCAACCACCATAGGCTGGCACTCCTCATGCTCTACTACTGCTGGTACTAGAGAAGCTGATGTTCTTGGACAGGGAACTGAAGTGATCACAGCTGAATCTACTGCTACATCAACAGTCGATGAAGCTGCATCTGAAACAATTAAAAGTTGCATACGTTCATTTGAACCTGCACTGGCGTAGGATGCTTCCCTTGCTGCGAGGCTTAAGCCCTCAGGGGCTTGGGCCGCAATGGTTGATTCTTCAGTTATTTCCAGGAAGGCTTGAACTTCTGTTACTTGGACTACTTCCTTCCTGGATTTTGCCAATTCACCCTCCGGGACATCATCAACAGCTCCCTCACCTTGGTCCTCCTCCGCAACAACACACTCTTGTGACTCTGCACTAGCTTCTCCTCTCTCCACGGCTTCATCAACCTCTACATCATGGTCAACATTTTCATCTGTAAATGGATCTTCGCCCTAAAGGAAAGAAGGGGAATACAGAACATGGTTTATTGTTGTGAAGATGGCTACGAGTTCCAAAACAGTTATTACAACTTTCAAAGAAAATCAGGTAAAACAGCCACTGGTTGGTGAATATCTACTAAGAGTTTTCCTGTTGAAATGCACTACCCCTCTCTGCCAGACTTTATTTTCTAAAGCCATTTTAGTTTCATGCCAAGAAATAGAATATTTCAAAATGTTTCCATTAATCTCATATGCTAATTAAGTCATAGGAGGATAGTGTTGTTCTGATACGGATGAAAGTCGGACACCCTTTACCTGGCCGTTAGAAACTTTATGGCTTTGCCTGGAATTCACTTTAAGCCTAGGAAAAGAACAAGTTACTTTCTTACGTTCTTTCGATGGGATGGTCCGACGACGTATTCCATATCTATGACAGGTAATCACCACAGCTGTGCTGCTTCGGAAACTTTTTTCGGCGTCTGCGTCCTGCGTCGATGACGTTGATGCGCCGTCGTCGAGGACCACCTCCAACGTCATCCGATGTGATAAGTAGGACGCACGACGCCCGTAGCCTCAGTTGTAGTTTTTTCCCCCAGATCGTGTGACATTAGTCAACTGCCAGTCAGACACAAAGCCTTGCGGAACGTAAGCTGCAATCGCAAAAGAAATTCTGCAGCGGGGAAGGCAGGGAGGGAGCGATATGGAATACGTCGTCGGACCATCCCATCGAAAGAACGTTACCAGGTAAGAAAGTAACTTGTTCTTCGAGGGGATTGGGTCCTCCTACGTATTCCATATCTATGACATATCTATGACAGACTCCCGAATAGGAACACCCCTCTGCAGGGCAGTAGATCCAGCCATACCCCTGGTAGAATGGGCCCGCAAGCCAGCCCGCGGGTCCTTGCCCGCCAAGCGGTAACACTCCGAGATGGCCAAAATAATCCAGCGAGACAAAGTCTGTTTCGTCACAGCCTGTCCCAAACGCTTTCCAGCGTAACCAATAAAGAGTTGATCGTCCACTCTGACCCGGGACATGCGTGAAACATAAAAGCTTAAAGCTCTCCTAGGATCAAGCCTATGGAGCCTCTCCTCTTCCTTACCAGGATGCGGAGGAGGATAGAATGCCGGAAGAACAACCTTCTGGGCCAAATGAAATTCCGAAACCACCTTCGAAAGAAAAGAAGGACGAACTCTAAGGACAACCCTGTCCTTGTGAAATACAGTGAAGGGTGGCTTAACTGAAAGTGCCTGTAACTCACTCACTCTGCGAGCGGAAGTAACCGCAACCAAAAACACAGTTTTCAGAGTTAACAGCCTCAAAGGGCAAGAATGCAAAGGCTCAAACGGAGCACCCATAAGAAACTTAAGAACAAGATTTGAATCCCAACCGGGCACCAGGAAAGGTGACGGAGGGAACACATTAGTGAGTCCTTTCAGAAACTGTGAAATTAAAGGGATTTTAAAGTAGGAACACTCTTCAGACGAGCGCTTAAAGATGGACAGCGCCGCCAGGTAACCTTTAATGGTACCCACTTGCAAGCCCCTGTGGGCCAAAGAAAGTAAAAAGGACAGAACCATGGGGATGTCACATGCAAAAGGATCCACATTCTGAACTCTGCACCAGTCGCAGAACTTACGCCAACGGCAATGGTACAGAGACTTTGTTGCTGGCCGTCGGGCCGAGAGCAACACCTCCATCACGTCTTCAGGGAGGTCCCAATCCTTATACCTCAACCTTTCAGAAGCCAAGCATGAAAGTTGAGGGATCTGACCTCTGGATGGAGAACCTGACCCCCCTCCCGTGAGAGCAGATCGTCTCGGTAGGGAAGACGACGTGGAGGGCAGATGGACAAGTCGAGAAGGTCCGGGTACCATGTCCTCCGAGCCCACGCCTGAGCAATGAGGATCATCCGGGAACCGAACTTCCGTAACCTCCGCAGCACTTGCGGGATGACGGGGACTGGAGGAAACGCGTACAGCAGCGGGAATGACCACTCCACCACAAACACGTCTCCTAAGGCTCCTTTTGGAGGAAATTCCCGCGAGCAGAACCTCTCGCACTTCCGGTTGACACTGGAGGCGAAGAGATCCACTTGAGGGGTCGCCCAAAGGGCGAAGATCTCCAGGAGAATCTCCTGAGCCAACTCCCACTCGTGCGAGATCGTGCTCTGCCTGCTCAGAGCGTCCGCCGTCACGTTTTCGTCTCCGGCCAGATGAACTGCCGAGATCGAAACTTCCTGCTGGATGGCCCAGAACTCTAGCTGCATCGCCTCCCTGCACAGAGGAAGTGATCCTGCCCCCCCCTTTTTGTTGAGGTAGTGCATGGCCACTGAGTTGTCCGTCAGGATCAGGACATTCTTTCCTCGCACAGTCGGCAGAAAAGCCTTCAGGGCTAGCCTGACGGCCCTCAGCTCCAACAGATTGATATGGAGTCTGGACTTCGACTGAGACCAACGACCGCTGACTGTCAGCTCGTTGGCATGAGCTCCCCATCCCGTGAGGGATGCATCCGTCACGATCGTCACCTCCGGCCAGGGAAGCCAAAATGGAGCCCCCTTCATCAAGTTGCCTTTTGACGGCCCACCACAGAAGATCCCGGTCGGCCGCGGGCGGCACCTGCACCGTGTCCGACATCCTGCCGGAGGACTGCGACCATTGCATCTTGAGTGCCCACTGCAAAGATCTCATCCGCCGGCGAGCCTCTGGCACCAGAAGAATGCAGGATGCCATGAGGCAGAGCAACCTCAAGAACTCGAATGCTGGAAGCGTCTGGGCATGCTGAAACTTGTGCACCATCTGCTGAATGTGAAGAGCCCTCACCTGGGGAGGAAAACACTGCCCCAGGGAAGTGTCGAGCACTGCTCCGATGTACTGGAGCCGCTGTGTTGGCGTCAAATGAGACTTCTTTAAATTGAGGGAGAAGCCCAGCCTGTGGAGGGAGTGGCAGGTGACGGACAGATGATCCAGGACTTGCTCGGGAGAGCTCCCCCTGATCAACCAATCGTCCAGGTAGGGGTAGACGTGAATCCCCCCTTGCCTGAGATGCGCTGCCACCACCACCATGAGCTTGGTGAAAACCCTCGGGCGGAGGTCAATCCGAATGGCAGGACCCGAAACTGAAAGTGCGAGTCGCCAACCGCGAACCCCAGGTACTTCTTGTGCTTGGGATGGATCGGCACATGGAAGTAAGCATCCTTGAGGTCGAGAGACACCAACCAGTCCTGAAGCTGAAGGGCCTGGAGGACTTGAGAGAGAGTAACCATCTTGAACTTGTCCTTCCTGAGGAGTTTGTTCAAACCGCGCAAGTCCATGATGGGTCTCAATCCCCCGTCTTTCTCCGAAATCAAAAAATAAGGGGAATACCATCCCTTGTTCCTCTCCACTACAGGCACCAGTTCTATGGCGCCTTTCTCCAGCAGGGCTTGAATTTCCTGTGCAAGGAGCGGATCCGGACTCTGCGAAGAGAGGTTCCCCGGTGGATTGTCGCGAGGCCTCTGCCGAAAGGGAAGACAGTAGCCGTGGGTTATGATCTCCAGAACCCACACATCTGAAGTAATGGCACGCCACTCTACAAGATGCTGCGCCAGCCTTCCCCCAACCGGCGAACCATGGGACATGGCCTCATGACTGAGTGGTAGCGGCTGCAGCGTTACCTGAGGGCAAAGAGGCAACTGCCTGAGCGGCCTTGGCACCACGGGTACGCTGTCATCCACCTCTGGCACCCCTGCGTTGGCCTCTGACTGCCAGCTCCTCTCGCTTTACTGAAGGAAGAGTAATAGCGAAAGGAACCACCCCTCCATTGCTGTCCCCTAGGACAAAAAGGCAGAGGTTGGCGAACTGCAGCGCCCAACGACTTCGCTGCAGCTTTGGAGGTCTGCAACCTCTCAAGGCTCTCGTCAGCCTTGCTGCCAAAAAGGTGTTCACCATCAAAGGGCATGTTGAGGAGCCGGGACTGCACATCAGGAGCAAACCCCGACTTCCGCAACCACGTAAACCTGCGTATCACGGTGCTCGCCGCCATGGACCTGCTGACGCATTCAGCCATGTCCAGACCCGACTGAACGGACTTGCACATGGCATCCTTACCATCCTGGACCATAGCAAGGAAACCATCCCGTTCGTCCCCTTCGGGAATATGTTCAGCCGCTAATGCAACACAGTTCCACAGAGTGTGTGTGAAACGAGACAAGGCACAAATGGAGTTGGTCGCCTGAAGCGCCATACCACCAGAAGAAAACACTTTCTTCGCCCAGCCATCAAAACGTTTGTCGTCCCTACCAGGAGGGATGGTAGGGTACGACGCCTGCTTTGCCGGGGCCGTGGCCGCCTGCACCACCAAACTCTCCGGAGTGGGGTGCCTGGTCAAGTAGCAGGGGTCGCTACTGGCTGGACGGTATTTTCGCGACATGCCCACCGCCGGGAGACTCTCCGGAGCAGTCCAAGCCTCTGCCACCCTTCTCTGTAGAGCCATATGAAATGGCAGTACCGGGTCAGTTGGGGGACCAACATCAAGGATGTCCGTGAGATCATCCTGCACAAACTCCCCTGGGGGAGCAGACCATCCCAAGTACTCGGAAACCCTAGCCATAAGGCGCCAGTACGAGGAATCGGCATGAGAGCCAGGCTCAGGCCTACAAAACTCCACCTCCGGAGAGGTGTCCAGTCCACTGGCATCATGCAGTGACTGCCTCAAATCGTCAAACTGACTATGGCCCAAGACCATTTGATCTGGAACCCGACTAGGAACCAGGCCATCAGAATCCTCATCCACCCGCGAAATATATATTCCAGGTGGCGAAAAGAAGGCACCCGAGAGTGCTTGCTCTTAACCAGAGCCTTCCTAGGGGTTTCCCCCATGCCACGGGGTACCTCCGACACCTCGACCTCGAAAGGCATTGAGGGCGTCGAATGAATCGGCGCCGGCGTCGAGAGAACAGGCATCGGCGCCGAGAGGATAGTCGTCGAGTAAATCGGCGTCGACGTCAGATGCAGCGCCGCCAGCATCGACGGCGTCGACACAGTCCTCGAAGCCGAAGCTCCGAGCGTGTCTTTCGACGACCTGAGCGTCAACGGCTTCGACGACTTCCTCGGAGCCTCGAGAAAGCCCGTCGACGCCCTCGACGCCTCAGACGTCGATGTCTTCCTTGAAGACATCACAGGTGCACACTGTCTCGAACGCGTCGAGGACCGGGACCTGGAACGGGTACGTCGAGAACGAGTCCCCTTGTCCGAACAGGACCTCTCCCGTGACTCATGCCGACCACTCTTGCGAGCGGTGTCTCTCGACCTCTCACGGCCGACCCCACTCGGGGGCGCAGACGGCTTAGTACCCTGCGACTCGAGAATCGCCAGCATTTTCTTCCCAAAGGAAGACCATTCCTCCGGCGTCGCACGGCTGGTGGGGTAAGCGACGTGCCGGGCAGAGTCCTCAGAAGAGGACCTGGAAGACGACCGCTGTCTGCGCTTCCGAGAATGCCTCGAAGAGGCCGAGGAGTGGCGAGACCGACTCCTAGAAGGAGACCCACGAGACTTCCGACGATGACGTGGAGTCACCTCTCGAATCATCCGTCGAAAGCCCCGCAGACTTCGACTTCCGGGGCTTGGACACCCGACCTACCGACAACAACTTCTTACGTTCACGTAAGGCTTTGGACGTGAGCGACTGGCAGTCGATACAGTCATCCGTGTCGTGGGCCTCCCTGAGGCACCAGAGGCAGGCGTCGTGCGAGTCCGTCACCGACATCTTGGACCCACACTCCCCGCACTTCTTGAAGCCCGGGCGCGGGGTCGAAGACGAAGTAGAAGACATCTTCACACAAAGTATTTTCTCACAAAAATGAACAGGTTCGAAGAACCGAGAAGAACAGAACTCCAAAGAGTCGAGGCGGTAACCGAGATTCACGAAGCAACACGTTCGCGGAAAAAACAGAACTGAGGCTACGGGTGTCGTGCGTCCTATTTATTACATCGGATGACAACGGACGAGGTCCTCGACAACGGCGCATCGACGCAGAAAAAAGTTTCCGAAGCAGCACAGCTGTGGTGATTACCTGTCATAGATATGGAATACGTCGGAGGACCCAAACACCTCGAATAAAACAGTACTGGAAATGATTCATCCAAAGCCATCAATCATGCCATAATCAGTGAGCGGGCAAAGCGTAAACCAAAACTAACAAAGGGGGGTGTGGAGGATCAGTGACACTGTTCAAATACTGCATGGAACAACATAATTCAATTTAGAAACATATTTTGCAAAATTCAAGAGTCAGAGCAGGACAAAGTGAAACAAGTGAAGGGGAATTTATTTCATTTATCATCCTCATCACGTTAACAGAGTTGGGTGAGTGAAGATCAGATTACTCAGCATTGGTAATTTTCTTTCTGAAGAATTAGTCCTTTCTCATCTTAGAAAATCCCACAGACAAAAATCTGGTTTAGGAAAACTTTTTCAAGTGACGCTGGTGCCCATGACCCTGGATGTGATGGTGGTATTCGAAGAGCTAGATGCCCCCGCCCCCACCCCCATTTTCTTGTGCACTCCAAAGTTGATTACGGTTTAAGATTCTTACCTGTAACTATTGTTCTCTAGCATGGGTCTGGCATGGATTCACTTGCTCATGAATAATCCGCGTCGCCAGGCTGGGAATCCTCAGTAAAAGAAAAAACTGTTTCACTTTCACTTAAAAACTGTATTTCTCCTCTAAACCAATCACTGTTCTCTGGGTCATACTGCCCCCATCCAATGACAGACCTCTACCTGAGCTCCGCCCCTGGCAGCCATCTTCAGATTTGGTAAGCAAGTAAAGTGGCAGTATGACCAAGAAGAGGGGCCGGAGGGGGGGTTTGCATGTGAATCCATGCCAGACCCATGCTCGAGAACCAGAGTTACATGTAAGTAACTTAAATCTTCTCCAGAGATGCGTCCGTAGTGACCGTCTCCTGGTATGGCAGGGTTTGAAATCCCGCCTTCTGGGCAATGTGGAGCATACCCCCACCACTAACCATTGGTAATTTTCTTTCTGAAGAATTAGTCCTTTCTCATCTTAGAAAATCCCACAGACAACAATCTGGTTTAGGAAAACTTTTTCAAGTGACGTTGGTCCCCATGACCCTGGATGTGATGGTGGTATACGGAGAGCTAGATGCCCCCCACCCCCATTTTCCTGTGCACTCCAAAGTTGATCGCCCACCAGAACTCCTCATTGAGGGGGATCTTGTCCGCAAAATTCCCGGCCACTTGTATCCAACATGCATCCAAGAATTCCTGTAGAGGTCGCATCTGCAACCTACAGAGAGGGACGAGGTAGATGCAGGACTATAACATGCCCAGCAAGGACCTGATGGCCCGAACTATGGCCATCTTCACAGACGACAGCCGCTGTACCTTCCCTTGAATGGCCGCTAGCCTCTCATCCGATGAGGATGCCAGGCAAGCCACTGTGTTGAGTCTGGCGCTGAGTAACAGCGCTTTCTGCAATGGCGTTAAGCAGGAATTTGAATAGTTTGCAGGGAACCCCATCTCCGCCAGTAGCCGGACGCCTCCTTCGTGTGCTCGTCAGCCAGTTCCTGGGAGCGGGCTCGTATCAGCCAACTGTCCAGGTAAAGGTATACGAGCATGCCCTGCAGACGCATGTGGGCTGCCACTGGGCCAGGCATTTTGTGAACAACCTTGGGCCGACTTAGCCGAAAGGTAGGGCCTTGAACTGGTAGTGTTGTCCGTGTACCACAAACTGAAGGAACGTCCGATGTTTCCTGTAGATGGGGACATGGAAGTAAGTATCCTCTAGGTCCAATAACGTCAAGAAATCTCTTTCCTCCAGTTGGCCGAGCACGTGTTGCAAGGTGACCATACTGAATTTTTGGGATTTCAAGAACTTGTTTAGACGGCACAGGTCCAGGATTGATCTCCAACCCCACGTCTTATAGACTCCTGAGCCACAGAGCCGTTGGGGAACAAGCTCAATCGCCTAATGCTTGACCTAAAGAGCCTGAAGCTCATTTACCTGTCTTGCTGAAGTGATGGCAACTTGGAAATGCAACTTCATTTCATTTATTTATTATTTAATGTGTTTTAGTTAAAAACATTTCACTAATCATTTCATTTAGTATATTCTAAAATACATATTAAATACATAAAACAATTATACAACATCAGAGCAGTACAGACTCACTTTAATACATAAATCTACATTTTAAATTCGATGATGTAAAGTCAATCATAAATAACATACACTGGGTTCACAAATCTAATTTACCGGGTTGAGATTGTCTGTCACTGTTCAATAGCTACTAAGCAAATTTGATAAAGTGCCAGGTGCAGGCTATTGCTACAGGTGTTCAAACAATAGTTCCAAAACGATCTTCCTTTTATGGAACCTGAAATATGAACAAATTCATCTAGGTGTTTGCGGCCACGTTTGGACATTCCATTAGCACAATGCTTGGCTGTTTGAATGTTACTCAGTATTTTACAGCAACGGCAGAACCTTTTTTCCCCGTATTATTTTCAATACAGGTCTGCTTACCGCTAACATTGGCAAACGATTTATGCGGAACAGGTGAATAAACCTACATACATTTCTAGAAGGGCAAAGGGACAAGTATGGTTGAGGCTTCCCGAAGGTATAGAACATCTTGGGTACATGGCAATAAGATCTCAACCTTGCTAAATGGGCAAAGTTAGTAACCCAGTCCCATTGTCCCACATTACATTCAAAAGCCTTCTTTTACTCATAATAACCTTACTCCCAATCAGGATTCCAGTCCATTGTATTGTTTTAAACAGCTTTAATACAGAGTTCACCTCATCTGATGAGTTCTTTTCCATCTCCTGTACCAATATGCATAACAGACAAAAAGTGGCTGCCATAGATTTAATATAAAGGATGCCATGTCTTTTCATTACCATGGCGGCCATCAAAGAAAGACCGATTCCAGTCGCAGTACTTCGATGGGAACGCAAAATGGTAAACCAAAAATCTGTCTCCAAAAACAGGCTTCCAACTTCACAATCAACGACAGGTCCATTACTGATAAGATTTCGCACCCGTATAATATGCCAGGGCACAAACACTGCTTGTAGAGGCGTAAGGTGCCCTCCAAACTATACCCTCCTGTTCCATTTGTAAACTGTGTGCAGTTAATTGAGCTGCCTTTCTTATTCGTGAGGATATGTACTCTTCAAACCCCTGTTGTGGTTCGAATTCAACCCCCAGATACCTATAATAATCTGTATAGTCAATGCTAATCCCCTATATTAGTAACCTAGGTCTCATCATTTTCCCGTGTTTGAAAAGTACGATCCGTGTTTTCTTTTTATTTATTGTTAAGATGCATTTCTGAACTCTGACCTGGAGGGGCAGAGGTTCAGAAGGCCAGCCTAGTTTCTTGGAACAGGGAAGCAAGATGACACAGAGCAACACAGGTTCGAGCCCCGTGTCCGCGCTTAGAAAACTCTGGGTATTAAGCCCGTTATAAATAACCAATCATATTATATCATTCTGACGAGGTGTCCTGTGCGAGGATAGATTTGCAGATGTCTGGAGGGCAGAGGCCCATTGGGGAGCCTGCCTTGTTGCTCTTATTTACCACATTTAGTCGTTTTTCTCTTGACATCTGTTGGAAGCAGTGCATTTTGTTAGTTGGTCCTTGGTTGGTGGTAGCTGGTGGATCGTCTGGTTGATTGGACTGCTTTGTATGACCTGTGTATGCTGGTGATTTTATTCTTGAAATGGTCCGCAAGATCAACAGTGAGTTGTTGCACCCGGTGGGTTTCTCATCTCATTTACAATGTTGAATAATTATTTTTGAGTGTTGGGGTTTTTTCAATCTGCTCATTATAGTATTTCTTTTTTGCTTTTACAATTCCGAATTTGTATGCTTGGATTTGTAGTAGGTATTTTAGTCTTTTTTTCTCCATTGTTGCTCCAGTTTTCTGTTAATTCTTTACCATCTTGCCACCGCTTTCTTTCTTTAAGGCACTGCGCGTTTTTCCGGGCAGATGACATTTATTTTTTCTGCAATCCATTTCTGGATTCGGTTTTCTTTTTTTCGTCTATATCTATTGCATCCAATGATGTGGTCGCTGGCATCTAGATTTCTAGTTGCCGTTTTAGGTTGCTGTTCTTGATGGTTCTATAATTTCTTTTCCATATAGTTGGGTATTTCTTCATTTTTTTTTCGGTGGCTTTGATGGTATTTGGATCACGAAAGGGATAATGAGATGGTCGCTCCATAGTATTTGGATGGGTGGTGATGTGATCAAGTTTTTATTGGCAAAGATTGCATGCATGGTGTTCCCTGCTGTGTGTCGCTCCTTTCACCATCTGTCAGAGTTCTGTGGTTTCAAATTGCTCGTTTAACGTTTTGTGCGAGTTGGGGGTTTGTTCATGCTGTATGGCTAGATTTGTGGCTGCTTCTAATAAGTTGACTGTGAAGATCGCATCATAGGTTGGTGGCCTATAGATTCGAATGAATGTAATGTTTGATTGTGGGTCCGTGGTAAGTTGAAGGACGAGTGATTTGCAGGTAGGGATTTTTAGAGGGTTGGCTGTTTTTATTATTAGGTGTTCTTTGTAGACTAACGCAAGTCCTCCTACTCTTTTCCTTTTTTGTTGGCTTGTTTGCATTTGAAGTTGTTTGGTAGGCTGCTGAGTAGGATCACTTCAGTTTTCAGCTAGCCAGCTTTCTGTGATGAAAAGGATGTCTATTCCCCTGTCGCAGAGTAGATCGTAGATCTCGGTTGCGTGGTTTGACATTGATCTGCCGTTGATTATGTTGCAGTGCAGTTTCCTCATTAGGGACGCTTGTTTTGCTCTGGCTTGTGACTTTGGCTGGTTTTGTATGTGGTTCTCCCAGTCGTGTGTGGGTTGTTGAGAGAGTTCAATTGTTGTAGTTTTGTTGTTGAACAGAGTTAGGTTTCCTAGAGGGTTTATGGCCTGCTATGGTTCTTCCTCGGATTCAGGATGGTGTTGGCGGAGGTTCCCTAGGCGTTTGGTGATCTGCAGGGTCATGGTGTGGTTACTCAACTTTCCTGTTTCATGATTTTCTCTTTGAGGTTCCGATATCCCGCTGGTGTGTTTGGGCATCTGTTCTGCTTGTCCTTCCGCTGCGAGGTAGGGTGTAATGTAGAGCGATTTTAGCCTTTTATTTTGAGAGCTACTCTGATTCTTGTGCTGTCTATGGGTATCATATGATATAACTAATTTATAACGCGTCTCTACACAAGGGTTTCTAGGCGTGACAAGACAAGGAGGGGGAAACAGAAGGAACACAAAGAACGATTTTACTAGGCCTTGTGTCAGCCAGATCACGCGATTGAGGGGAAGAGGGGAGAAGTGCCAGTGTGGGAGTGGGGGTGGAGGGGGGTGAGGCGAAGTTCAGGTGGCTCAATACATGCTGGCAGAGGGTGACTCTTACATGCAAGGAGAAGGGAGTGTGGGGTTACAGATACAAGCCCTTACGTGCTGAGGGAGCACAGAGGTAGTGCAAGGGCAACTGGACATGCAGGAGCCTGGGTCCGAGTTCAGGGGTGGCCAGGTAACCAGTGTGTGGAGTTATCCGGGACATTAGCAGGGGAGAGGAAGAGAGACAGCGGAAGTGAAAAGGGAGGTTTTTAGTTAATTCCCGATCCGGAGGTGGTGCTGCTCAAGTTTGAGAGCGGCAGGGAGGTTGTTCCAGAGGGAGGCCTCAGCCGAGGAAAGATCTGCCCCCTATTCTCAGCTTGGAAAAGCGTCTGACCCTCAAAAATTGGAGGTGGATAAGTGGAGAGCTTGAGAAGGAAGATGTCTAGGAAGGGAAAGTTGGAAGTAGTGCAGTCCCAGGCCTGAGAAATCCTTGTGGAAGATGCAAAGGGTCTTGAATTTGATCCATGCAGCCACAGGGAGCCAGTGCAGAGATTTCAGAGCTGGAGGGATACGATCCCTGGGATTGAGTCCAAGGACAAGTCTTGCAGTCTTGTTCTGGATGAATTGTAAAGGTTGAAGAACAGAGACAGGTAGATTTAGAAAGAGGCTGTTGCAATAGTCAAGCCTGGAGAGGACCAGGGCTCTAGAGACAGTGAGAAAAGGCAGAATACCTCTGAGGAGGTGCAGCTGAAAGTGTGCTTCTTAGAGATGTCGGAGATGTGAGGAGAGAAGGAGAGGGTGGAGTTGAAGATAACCGCAAGGTTCTTAGCCTCACAGGATGGAGCAGGAAGAGGGCCCAGGGTGGGCGGCCAGAGAGAGGAAACGAGGGAGCAGGTGTCCCGATGAGGAGGATCTCGGTCTTGCTGGCATTAAGGCAGAGCACATTGGCAGCACACCATTCTGGATTGGGGCCAGACAGTTTGGTATGAGAGAAGTTGCAGAGGTGGCTGAGGGGAGCCTGAAGAAGAGCTTAGTGTCATCCGCATGACCCTGAACGTTAGAACAGAATGTAGCGATGCAGTGGGCCAAAGGGGCCAGGTAGTGGTTGAATAGCCAGGGAGAAACGTTAAACCCCTGGGGAACACCACACACAAGCAGAGAGAGGGATAGAAGAGAGAGAGAGAAAAGACCCCAATTGGACCTGGGAGGGTCGGTCAGTGAGAAAGGAAGTCAACCAGGACAGGGCCTGACCAGTGATACCCAGGATGTCAGAGGCGATTGAGCAGGATGGCATGGTGACCGTGTCAAAAGCAGAGGATAGATTGAGGAGAATGAGGACAGAAGGAAGATTAGAGTCAAGATTAGAGAGCAAGTCTTCATAGGTATTCAGGAGAGCAGTTTCCACGCTTCTGGCAGCTTTGAAGCCAGACTGGTGGTCGTGGAGACAACAAACAGATTCAGTATGCAGATTAAGCTCGGTGATGGCAAGCTTTTCCAGAAGTTTGCCCTGGAAAGGAGTGATGGAGATCGGGTGATAGTTAGCCAGAGAGGAAGGATCAGCAGAGGGCTTCTTAGGAAGGGGGGCACAAAGGCGTGCTTAAGGGGGGGGAGCAGAAAGTTCCAGTGGCAAAGGAGTGATTGCAGAAATTGTCCAAAGGCTGGAGCCAGGGTGTCAATTATTATATATATTTTTTTAAATGTTTCTGGTTTATTTCCTAAACCTTTACATTTATACAATATTATACATATGAAAATAAATACTTGTTGACTTAAGTGATTCATTAATCCCGTTAGTCCGTAAGTGCAGTATTCTCTGAGGTTATGTCTGTCCAGAAATGGACGATTGCAGTCACCATTTTTCTATTGTTTCCCATTAGAATGTCACTCCAACGTTCTTCCATTTCCAATTCATGGGGCGCAGTGGCTTATCTTTTGCTAAACACTAGTCTTTTCTGGTTTAACGCTTCACATTCCATTATTACATGCCGGATTGTTTGTTACATCAGTAATTTTGCAGAATCTGCAATCAGTACTATTATCTGAGAGTTGCTTCCATTTTCCCAAGATTTGTCGCGTTGGAAGGAGGTTCATCCTAAATCGTAGAAACATATCTCTGATTTGGCGAGTGGGAAATAAATTTAAGTAGTGTGGTAGTTGGTTCATTGCTCTGGATTCTCCATCGGATGTAAGGTTTAGCTTGTATTTGTTCTTTTTAATTTGGGTTTCGATCCAGTCTAGTCTCGATAATAGCTTTTTGGCGTGGTGGGGCCTTTTGATCAACATTTCAAGCGCAACTCCTTTTTCTGAGCATATGTTCTCGGCTGCTTCTCTCCATTTTGTCAGTGCTGTGTTTGGCACTATAGATGATGATCTGAAGATAGAGTGTTGGTATATGGTCTTCATTTTCCATGTGTGTCAAGCGGTTTCCATATGACCATTGACTATAGGGACTGCAGGCCGAGTTCATAGTGTATTCGAGGCATAGGTGTAGCTTGCGAAAGAGAAAGGGTTTTCCGCCAAAAAATTGCCTCCATATGTGTCCATATTGTTTGGTGCATGTTGATCATACATTCACAACGGTAGGATAGTATGGCAGTTGCTTTTTGCTTATAGGAGGTTAAAACAGGCTTGATTGAAAATTTCCCAAATTTTAGGTGAATCATGAGGCCCTGTCTGCCCAATGCTTTGGCTTTGGATTTTAGATTGATTATCCATGGTATTTCGGTCATAGACTGGTTGATCCAAATTCCTAAGCATTTGTACGTTGATACTTGTTCCAATTTTTGTTTCTGCAGGTAAAATGCTTGAGGTTTTTGTTTCTTTTGTGATTTCCGAGTTAATGTCATGGTCTTGGTTTTTTTTTTGTTTATCGACAGCTCACTGTGTTCCATATATTCTAGTGTTTTGTTCAGAGCAATTTGTAGCCCTTGAGGTGTTTTTGCTAAAAGTATTATATCATCGGCATATATTAAACACGGGACAGCATTGTTGTTCAACTTTGGAGGATTGAAGGTAGGAGTATAAATGCTTTCTTCGTAGTCAGACGTGAACAAATTGAATAAAGCAGCAGCAAGTGGACAGCTTTGTTTTAGCCCGTGCCATGTGTCTATTTCATTGGAGACTATCCCATCTGAAGACATTCTCACCTGAATTTTGGTGTTAGAGTTAAGTAATTTTATAGGTTCTAGTATGTCAATGGGACAGCCCCATAGCTCAAGTTTTTTCCAGAGTAGATGTTGATTGATTTTATCAAACGCAAGGCATAAGTCCACGTATGCAACGTATATTTGTGTTCTTGAATTGGCTGCTTCGTGTTTCAACAGATTCATAATTAGCAAATTAATGCTTGTGCCGATTCTTCGAATGAATCCCGTTTGGCGAATTGCTTGATTCGTCTGCTTCGACCAAGCGTTGAGTTTGGTGAGTAAATGATTGGCACATATTTTCCCAATGGTTCCAAAAGTGCCAACGGGCGATAGTTCATGGGATCTTTGGTTGAACTCTGCTTATATATGGGGATTATAGTTGCCAATTGCCAAGATGTTGGTATACTTTTGGTGTTAATGATTAACTTGAAAATTGCAATTAGGAAATGGGGTGGGCACTGCTTTGTTTCTACTTATTCACTTTTCTGCAATCAATTGTGGGGGCTTACCCTTGAGCCTAGGCACTAGGTTCTGAAACAGTATCCATACAATAGGGCTGAAAAACTTCCAACCCTGGGTGAGCTCACTCTCACTCCCCTCAACGGGTTTCAATTCATTCTCATTAGTAATTTATATTTCTTCATTAAGTAATCCACCATTTTTGTTATAATATTTCCAATATTTCAATTGTTTATTTATTCCTAATCAATCAGTGTTTCAAAATTATTGCCAATGCATTTCGGACATCCGTCCATCATCAGGGCTATCAACACTATTTGTTATCAATCAATGATATTCACAACACCATGACCCATTCCCAATGGTTCACCCAAACGTGAAATCGTAAAGTAAATGCATGCACATACCAGGTTAAAGTTGTGTTCCATCATGGCGTTCACATCAATATAACAAGTCAAAAAAATACAAAAAGATACAAAAACATCCATTATAGATCATTGTTAAACCTCATTTCACAATATAATATCATAATATATCAAACGCTTTCTACCTGTTTGGCTTTTCGTCCCCAGAGTGTATGTTCACCTCTGTTGCCAGTATCCTTATCTAGCGCGTATCCTCTGAAACAGATATTTATATGTATGTGTATAACTATTTCTTTATCTGTGGTCCCCCTCCTTCAGTATTCCCATTTAGCCCCTTCTTCCGTTGTGCTTACCTCTACTCTCCTGCTCTCCGTACGCGACAGCTATTCAAAAAGGGCTGCCGCCACTCGTAATAGCATTTATCAACATTACTCATTCCCGCGCATGCGCGCTGCTGCGCGCGATGCCGTGTTGCGTTTCACTGATCTCCTCCGCGCATGCGTGAATGTGTCTTTTCAACACTTCAGAAATCTTATACATATATCTGCTCGTGTAACTGTCTGTCTATTTAAGTAAGTTTAACTCTACGATTCACGGACTCTTATTCATTATGAATTCACTCCATTTATACTCGCATAAATAACTTAGATCATGGGGATCCCCGCTCATGCTGTGGTCCAATCATAGTGTCTCTATATTGTGCAGTGTGTGAATGTAAATGTTAATTCTATATCAAACAGCTACCATTATAACCTTGATCACTTTTGTTGGAGAATCCCTAACCCTGGGATCAATACGCGCGGAGGAGATCAGTGAAACGCAACACGGCATCGCGCGCAATGAGAATGAATTGAAACCCGTTAACTTGAAAATTGCACCACAAAATTCGGCCCAGATTTTTGGATTCTTTTTCAATATCGCATTCGATAGTCCATCTGGACCAAGAGCTCATAGGTGAAATTCCATCTTGTTTCTTTTGAATCCGATTTTTCGTTCTTACATAATTTTCTTTCTTTATATAATTCCGTGAAATATATATTCCAGACAGCCTCCAGTACATTGACTATCATGCTCTCCTTTGCGTGTGAATTTAGTTTTAGCAATTCCCATAAGCGTCGCGTATGGAACAAGTTACTTACCTGTAACTGTTGTTCTCCAGCATGGGTCTGGCATGGATTCACATGCTCATTCCCCATCGTCAGGCTGGGAATCCTCGGTAAGGAAAAAGTATCAGTTTCGTTTCTGATCTGTCTTTCTTAGTAGTAACCAATCACTGGTCTCTGGGTCATACTGCCCCCAGCCAATGAATGCCCTCTCCCTAAGCCCTGCCCCCTGGCAGCCATCCTCAGATTTGGTAGCACGTAAAGTGGCAGTATGACCAAGTGAAGAGCCGCAGAGGGGTAGCAGGGAGGGTTCGCATGTGAATCCATACCAGACCCATGCTGGAGAACAACAGTTACAGGTAAGTAACTTGTTCCTTCTCCAGCATGGGGTCTGGCATGGATTCACATGCTCATGAATATAAGAATACATAGCAGTACACGCATGCACAACCACGGGAGGTGGCAAGGCTCAACATTAAGCATTACATAAAACTCAACATTAAGCATCTCTTACCTCCTCACCAGGCCCACCTTCAGGCGAACATGTTGCGCAGCACTGCCTGGCCAACTCTGGACTCCTCCCTGGTATCCCGGTCTACGCAGTAGAATTTCGTGAAGGTGTGTGTCGACCTCCACGTAGCAGCCCTGCAGATGTCCAGCAGGGGCACACCAGACAAGAACGCTGTGGTAGCAGCGATTGCTCTGGTCGAATGGGCTCTCGGACGGCCGGGCAACGGTTGGTTTGCCAACCGATGACAGTGCATGATGCAGCCGGAGAGCCATCTGGAAATGGAAGCCTTCGAGAGCCTTCCCTTGGTTCACAGGTCCAAAGTTCACAAACAGCTGTGATGTCTTCCGAAAACTCTTCGTTCGGTCCATGTAGAACTTCAGTGCTCTAGCTACATCCAGCGAGTGCAAAGTCCTCTCGGCCGGCGACAAAGGCGATGGGAAAAAAACTGGTAACACCAAGGGGTCGTTGAGATGGAAGTCCGACGGCACCTTGGGCATGAAGGAGGGGTGCGTCCTCAGCACCACCCTCGTCTCGTGGAAAATCAAGTATGGAGGCTTGCAGGAAAGGTCCTGAATCTCTCCCACGTGTCGTGCAGAGGTAATGGCCACAAGGAACGCTGTCTTCCACGACAGGAACTTCAACGGAGCCGAATGCAAAGACTCAAATGGTGGGCCCATGAGCCTGGTCAGCACCACGTTGACCTCCCACGCCAGGGCTGGAGCCTTCACCGGCGGGAACAATCGGAACAGTCCTTTCATAAACTCCTTCACCAGGCGATGAGACCACAGGGACGACCGTCCTGCAGTTCTGGTGTATTGGGAGATCGCTGCCAGATGTATCTTGATGGAAGCGCGAGCTAGTCCAGCTTTGGCCAGCGACAGTAAGTACGGTAGCACTTGAGGGGCTGTAATCCGTAGAGGGTTAATCTTCTGTGCACGGCACCAGACAGAGAACCTCTTCCACTTGTGTCTGTAGCACTTGAGAGTTGAGGACGCCTTGGCCTTTGCAAGAACCTCTCTGCAGTCAGCCGGGATATCGTACCCCCCCAAACTCTAGTGCTGCAGGAGCCAGGCCTGCAAGTTCAGCGACTCCGGGTCGTGATGAAGAATGGCGCCTCCTTCTCTGGAGAGAAGATCTGCGTTCGTCGACAGTTTGACTGGTGGGGACGCTGACAAGTCCAAAAGGTCCGGGAACCATATCTGTCTCGGCCACCTCGGTGCGACGAGGATCATCCTGCACCGGGACCTCTTGAGTTGGTTGATGAGCCTGAGCGGCAACGGCGGGAACGCATACAGGAACAGGCCGTCCCAGGGGAACGAGAAAGCATCGGCCATGCTCCTCGGCTGGGGGAACCTGCTGGCGAACCTCTGGCACTTGGAGTTCGTCGCCGTCGTGAACTGGTCGATTTGGGGTTTGCCCCATCGCCGGAAGAGATTATCTACTTGATCCTGGCTTAGTTCCCACTCGTGGCACGAACGCAGCTCCCCGCTGAGTGAGTCGGCAATGGTGTTTTTTATCCCTGCCAGATGAAAAGGTACCAGAAACATCGCCTGGGCAATGGCCCAGTGCCACAGATCCTGGGCTTCCTTGGACAGGGGCTGTGGATCTGGTTCCTCCCTGCTTCCGGATGTAGAACATCGTGGTGGTGTTGTCGGTGAAGATCCTCACCACCTTGCCCTTGAGGGATGGGAGGAATTACTTGAGGGCCCAGAACACTGCTCGGAGCTCCAGTATGTTGATGTGGCGCGGCCTCTCCTCCGGGAGCCACAGGACCCTCACGTGAAGATCTCCGGTGTGCGCTCCCCATCCCTCCAGGGAGGCATCCGTCGTCACCGTCACCTGGTATGCTGGAGTCTGAAAATCCATGCCCACGGCGCGATGCGTGCGGGTGCCCCATCATCGAATTGCATGGCGGAATGCTTCGTTGAGCAAGATCTTGTCCTTGAAGCTGTCAATCGCTTGCGTCCAACGGGCGTCGAGGATCTCCTGCAGAGGGCGCATCCGAAGCCTGCACAGGCGCACTAGATAGATGCAAGAGGACATCATCCCGATAAGGGACTTGATGGACCTCACTCCGGCCACGTCTGCGGCCAGCAGACGCCGTACCTTGCCCAGGAAGGCCTGCGTTCTTTCCTCCGACGGCGAGGCCAACTGCGCTACTGTATCGAGCTTGGCTCCCAGAAACAGCGCGACCTGCGACGGAACCAGGTGGGATTTGGGGAATTTGATGGAGAATCCCAGGTCCGTGAGCATCCGGACGGTCTTTGCTGTGTGTTCTACGGCGAGTTCCCTTGTCCCTGTTCGGATGAGCCAGTCGTCCAGGTAGGGGTAGACTTGGATCCCCTGCAGGCGCAGCCACGCCGCCACTGGTGCTAGCCACTTTGTGAACACCCTGGGTGCCGACTTCAATCCGAATGGGAGGGGCTTGAACTGGTAGTGCCGCCCTTGGACTACGAACCTAAGAAACTTTCGGTGTCCTTTTAGGATGGGGATGTGAAAGTACGCATCCTCCAAATCCAACGACGATAGGAAGTCGCCCTCCTCCAGCTGGCCCAGCATGTGCTGGAGGGTGACCATCCGGAACTTCGGTGCCTTGATGTATTTGTTTAGCCGACGCAAGTCCAGGATGGGACGCCAACCTCCTGTCTTCTTTCTGATGAGGAAGTATCTTGAGTATACTCCGGAGCCCCGGAGCCTCTTTGGGACGAGCTTGATGGCTCCTTTATGAGCATCGCCCTTACCTCTAACAGTAGTTGAGGGACGTGGTTTCCCTTCCTGGCCATGGGAGGAATTTGGGGGCACTTCTTTAGAAATTCCAGAGTGTGCCCGTGGGCCAGGGCATCCAGCACCCAACGGTCGGTGGAGATGGACTTTCACACGCTGACGAACCTTGTCAGCCGGCCTCCCACCGAGGTGCTTCGGTGGGGGCCCGACGCGACGGGCGTTTCAGTCTTGCTTGGAAGAAGCCTTGCCGCCCTGGCCTCCCTGGCGACGACCGCGAGATCCACCAGACTTGCCTCATCCCTTGTAGGCTTCTTGCGACGAGGAGCGGGCCGCCTGACGGTAGGTCGAGGGGCCGCCGCCGAATTCTTTGGAGGCACCTTGCTTGCCTCCGGAGTTCCGAAACTGTGGCCGCCGCTTCTGCAGAACTCCCGAGACCCGAGCCGTCTCCATGTCAGTCTTGATGGCCTGCAGCGACTCATTCACAGTGTTTCCAAACAGATTGTTCCCGTCGAAGGGCATGTCCAAAACCTTGGCTTGCACATCCTGGCAGAAATCCGTCGCCTTGAGCCACCCCCGTCGTCGAAGGCAAACGATGTTGCCCAACTGGCGGAAACCGGTGTCGGCAATGTCCGTGGCCACAGTTATGGCGTGGTCCGACGCCACCTCACCCTCCTGTAAGATCGCCATGGCCTCTGCCCTCTTGTCGTCCGGGAGGAAATCCAACAGGGGGGCGATCTTGTACCACAATTCCCTGTCGTAGCGGGCCACATTCGCTAGGGCGTTGGCCGCCTTAATCGTCGCCGCCGCCGACGAGATAACTCGTCCCATGGCGTCCAGCTTCTTTCCCTCGCCGTCCGGTGGGGAAGTTAAGGATGACGCCGATGCCCCCCGCTTTCTTCTTGGCCGCTGCTGAGATGACCAAATCCGGGGTCGGCTGCGCCCTAAGGCACAGCGGGCGGCGTCGGGGACCCGGTACTTCTTCTAGTACCGGTCCCTCTTAGTAGGTGTCGTGGACGGGTTCTTGAGGAGGGCAAGACCCTCGTCCCAGATGTCATCCAGCAACGGCACCGCGAGGACCGTCTACCTTTTGGCCTCGCACCTCTGGTAGAGGAAGCCTTCCTTCTTCTTCTCCTCAGGGCAGAGTTGAAAAAGCTAGGATGCCCTGGCAATCATGGCGTGGAAGGAGCCAATCTCGTCTGGCGGGGACGCCGAGGAATCAGACGGGAGGCCAGTCCCGTCGTCACCTGTCCCCGTCGTGGCCGTGTCCGTTCCCATGTCTTCCCTCGAGATCGGGGAAGGCGACAAAGGCTGGGAAGGCCGTGAGGGCTGAAAGGGCACTGGATGAATTCTCCTCCTTTTGTTCGGAGGGCTTCCCGACGGACCCGGTACCGCTGGTCGTCCGTCGGGGGCAGGGGCAGTCTCGTCCTCATCTCCCTGCCTAAGGCTTGGATTGCCGTCAAAATGGCCACCGAGTTGTCCTGAGGCTCGGGTTGCGACGGGAGCGATGGTTGTTCCTCCACGGGAACCTCGTTGTCGTTACCACCCTCGCTCTCATCGTCCCCCTCCTCGGGATTCCTCCCGTGGGGCTGGGCCTCTTCCAAATTCTCAGCCAGTTCCTCCTCGGAGGATGTGTCCGTGACGGCCACCACCCCCCCTCTTTTTCCACCGGGGTCTTCACGGGGGTCTTCTCGATGGGCCTAAAAGAGGACTCCCTCAGGGAAACTCTGGGCCCCGAGGTCGCCTCCACTGGGATAGCCTCCACAGGCTTCGCCAGGGCCGCAGCGACTCCCTCGATAGAGGCCTTAGCCGGATGAATCAAGGCCTTCACCACTTTGGTCGCGCTTTAGGCCTTCACCTTAGGGGGAGGGTCACTGCCCCGCTCCCCCTCGGACGGTTCCTCCAAGATCGACCGGGGCCTCTCCAGAAGCTTAGCCGGGTTCTCAGATTTTCTCTTCCGCGAGCCAGAGCGGATTGATGGCGTCGGTGAAGGTGCGCCCTGCCTGGGAGCCGAGGAGCCCGACCGTTCGGTGCTCCCGGTGCCCGCGGACTTGCGGTGCTTTGTCTTCTGTTGGGCCCCCGTCACCTGCTGGGCTCTTGCCTTCCAGCCAGTTGGAGAGACGGGTCCGGCGATCCCTCATCGTCCGATCTGACATGTTAAAGCAAAACGCACAGTCCTTCTCCACGTGCGTTTTGTCCTCGTGGAGGCAGTAAAGGCATTTCGAATGCTCGTCCTCCTTGAACACATTTTGTAGGTTGCATCCCGGGCAGATCCTGAACAGCTTGCCAGGAGTCTAGCTTTCCTTCTCCTGGGCCATGTTCTTCCACGAGGTAGGCCTCAGAAACTTCTGGAATCCTCCAAGAAGTGTAACTCGACGAAAACTTCACCCTTGAGGGGCGTAGATAAATCCGAAACGGGTCCCCGTTGATCGGAAGTAGAAACGGTGGAGCTTGAGGCTCAATTAGACCGAAAAATGAGATAAATCTCTTTGAAAAAGCGCAAAACGCAGCAAAAGCTCGAGAGCTATAGCACGAGGACTCAACACTTGAGCGTGCAGTAGAAATCTGAGGATGGCTGCCAGGGGCGGGGCTTAGGGAGAGGGCATTCATTGGTTGGGGGCAGTATGACCCAGAGACCAGTGATTGGTTACTAAGAAAGACAGATCAGAAACGAAACTGATACTGATTTTTTCCTTACCAAGGATTCCCAGCCTGATGACAGGGAATGAGCATGTTAATCCATGCCAGACCCCATGCTGGAGAATCTGGTTTTTAATCATAGCCATCATGTTTTCAGCATTTTCTTGTTCCTGTAGCATTTTTGCATTTTTTAACCAGTTTTTGTATTTTTGTTTTGCAATATGGATTTTTGTCATTTTTTTTCTCGCGTTGGTTCATATTTTGCCATTTTCGCAGCTTTTCTCATTTCCTTTTTTTTACAGCGATCGACTCATTGTAAATATTTTTGTGCATTTGTTGTTGGTGCGCTTTCGGAACAATCATCAATTTAAATTGAAGAGCGACCCGTAGTTTATTTTAGTAATTTCTTCTAGCTCTGAGTTCTCAAATGTTGTTGTCAAATTTTTTAAACTATCGAGTTATTTTGAGGCGATTCATTCGGGAATTCAGCTTAATTAACGGGGTGTTTATTCTTCTTGGAACAGAGCCAGTTATTTCCCAAGTTCGTCTCAAGATGTAATGATCGCTGAGATTACTAGGGATGTTTTCCGCATCTTTCTTAGCTTTGGATATTCCTTTCGTCGCATAAAAGTAATCAATTATTGATTTATTTTGTCCACACGGCCAGGTGTAGGCCGGAATCGTCATAGTTCTCTGGAATGCATCTATTCGGTCAAAGTTCCTATGACTTATTTCACTTGACCATCTATAAGCTTGGTGTTCTAGAAGATGTTCTTCTAACTTGTTGCCAGTCTCATCAAATAGGTGGAAATTAAAATCACTGCATATGATTTGTCCTATGCTTTCGTTTTTCTGTGAATTGATGTCGGTTACAGATAGCACTGTGTCAATTACATATTAATCGTCCAGATTTCTGGGGTTCCAATATATGTTGGTAATCCAGTTGAGTAGGGATCAGTTGCATTTTTCACATGCTTAGAGATGTTTCGCTTTTTAAGAATTGTATTTTGAGCCCACCAGTCTATATTTATATATTCAATGATTTCGTAGGGCAAATGTTGTTTAATCAGGGTAAGGAGGCCAGCTGAGGGTCTACCTATTTTCCTTGCTATTGCGGGGTTTGTTTGTGTGAAATAACCCTTGCAGATTGGCGGCTTGATGAGCCAAGTCTCTTGTAAACAAATTATATTGGCTACGTTCAAATCCGGCTGTTCTTTGTGAAAAAGATGTGAGTGTCCAAGTGTATTCCATGAACAACATGTCGCCATTGCTTTGGTGTCTGTGGTTCGTTGTTAATTAGATGTTTTGTTTTGATTTCCGTTGAAGCTAGTTGTCAAATAAAAATCTCTCCAAAAAGGCGTTTGATGTGATTCTCTCCTATTGTGTGTTCCTCTCCGCCTTTCTTGTTCTATAGGAGCATTATCACAAGTTGCATTGTTTCCTTTAAATGTGTTTATATGTCCTGCTCGGTTAACACTATTTTCAAGGTTGTCACAACTGCTGATCTCTTAGTAGATTCTTGATCGTTTACATTATGCGCGCCATCTTGTGTCTGGTCGTCGTACTCTCCTATACTCAGGTCGAAACCAAGATGCTTCATCTCTCTTTTTAGAGGATTCTATTTTTCTCAGCGTTTCTGCCATGTTGCAGTGAATCCAAATTTTGTCAAGACTGATTTCATCAATGAACTAAATTGTTTTTAGATCTTTACTGGATATGGATCTTAACTTTGGTATTGCATGAATCAGTAGAAGCGTATTTGTTCTATTCAAGATTAATTGCGTATTTCGATTAGATCTTCTTTCTAGTCTTAATAGGTATCGCTGTGTTCTTTGAAAAGGATCAAGAAATTGAGGATAGATAATAGATCTATCTTGTTCGTTCATGCTTAGATTGTCTTTATTATTTGGTTCTTGTTCGTCAGATATTGCAGTTTGTTGATGAGAGAATTTCTCTGAAGGCGTTGAAGTTGATAAGAGTTGCAAAGCTAATTTCGTCGTGTGAAATCTCTGAGTGACAATTCGAGAGATATCCGAGATCCATTTGTCGTTTCTTCATAGCAATCTCATATTATCATTGATGCTGTACTTAATTGATCCTCTTGTTGAGTAGATTTCAGAGGGTTTCCAGTCTCATTCCCTTCTGGTTCCTGTTCAGAATAAGTTGATAGATTCGTTAGAGATTCCATGTTTGCAGCATTTCTCTCTGTGGACTCCTCAGAGTTTGTGGACTCATTAATTGGATTCGGAGTTTGACAGGATCTTATGTTCGATTTTTTTTAACTTGTTTGATGCTTCAGGTTTTTTGCGTTCATAAGAATTCATTTTGGTGTTGTCAGTTCTTATTTCCTGATGTGATGGCTGTGTGGCTTTTTTCACCTAATTTACATTATGCATCAAGTTTCTTAAAAATGCTGTGGAGCCTCTCCGTTTTTTGATTTGGGTCATTACATTTCTTGCTTTCGTTGGGGGTGGAACATTTTGGGATTGTTCAAAAATGCTATAATTCTGATTCACTATATTTTGCTTCACTTTAGGAACGATTTCTTCTAGGTTTTTTGAAGTAGCAGTCGAGGTTTCTTTCTTCAGTTCGCATTGGGTAATGTCAGATGTTAAGTCGATTGATAATATTTCTCGTTCAAGTTTGGTGTTTATTCTTAAAGGTTCTTTTTTTTGCAGACTTGGCTTCTTTTTCTGGTTTGTAGTTTGAGTTCCATTTCCAGTGGATTTGGGTAGAAGCTTTTGAAGGGCTGTCACTTCTATTTGGGTATTCATTCTAGGAGAAGCTGAGACAGCAATTAATGCTTCAATTAGTTGAGCTTTGTCCCTTCTGTCTTGACTTGCAATATCAGCCAGGCGTTGCTGCGAGGTGTAGCTGATTTCAGCTTCTGTATTGAGACGTTCAAGGAGTTTGGCTGTCAACTCTACTAATTTCTTTTGTTTATCATGCATAGAGTTTAATAGCTTGGAATTCTCTTTCGCAGTTTCGGTGTAGAGTTCCTGAAGCTTTATATACGGTGTAATTGTTTGAGTCATCACTGCCATTAACATATTTTGTAATTCGACCATATTGGTCGCTATGGACTCATGAGATTCATTTCGATTGGTTGTACATGTGCATTGATTTGCATCATTCCTTTGCGTACAGTTGTCTTTCATCAATTCAGTGGTCGGCAAACAGTGTTTACCAGTCAATGGGGGGGCCTTGAGAACATTTGTCTCCAATGCCTGTCTTGAGTTACTGACTTGGTTTCTTTGTTGCTTGTTCTTTCAATTTTTTTCTTGTAGTTCCATTAATGCTTCAATTTCAGACAAATCTAAATATAAGCGCTCCATAAGCTTAGGATTGAGAGGGGGGACACTCTTAGCATTGTAATCCGCTTTCTTCAAGCTTTCATATTGATTTTTCCACAAGATTTGCGCATTCATTGCTCTTTCTTTCTGTGATATTGATCCTGGCAAGCATGTTCTAGTATTTTCCTTCAGGGATTGTATGTCAGGAGTGCCTATTGACCTTTGGCTCTTCCTTAATTTCCATTTTTTCCAATGGATGGAACTCCTCATTATTCCTCGGGACTTCATTCAAATCCATTGCACTCTTGATGTTAGTCTTTGTAATTTCGTTTAGGTAGTTTCCATGCATCACACCAGGTATGAAGTTGTCTTTTGTAGCGTGAGCCTGGACTTCTGTCAGGGACATCGAATCTATGGTGTTTGCTTTTAACCTAGGTGTAAGTTGCATATGTCTTTGTTCTCTTACATGGTTTGTATTGAAATCTGTTTCATTGTCTTGTTGTGCAAGGTTACTTGTTGTTAGGGTCAGAATGTCCTTTTCATTTTAATAGGGGCAGTTACGTGCCGAGATGCGCATTTCTTCCATAAATTTGGATTTCAATCTTGTGCTCGATGGAAGTTAAATGCAGTTTTTTCTTTGTTTCCTGACATATTTGTACTAATTCAATAGCTGGCAGTGTCGCCAGTCAGGACACGCACTTGGCGCAGCCGAGGTCTCACTATCGCAGGATTGCATTGGGAGACGATCGCATCCCCTCTGCAATCTCAGTGCTCTGCCTCTCGTGGGCGCTTCCGGCTCTCCTCCTGCCGCGGAAGAAACCGCAGGCACAGCCGGTCCACGAGGCAGATCTGGCCGAGGAGCAGGAGGCGGGGAAGAGAAAACTGATCACCGAGTCACCACACAGCGGAGCCCGCTCCCTGTCCTCCCTTCTATCTTCGCCACGGGGGACGGCCCTATTTCCCGCTGAGTGTCGCGGCCGAAACCGTCAACAAACAGCAACGACCCAGGTGAGTCGGGTGATTCTTTATGGGGGTGCGAGAGGTAGATGGAACCAGCGGCAGGTGGGTCAAAGGATATATCCCGCAGTCCCCACTCACCCGATACCAGTACTCGCACGTGACCTCGCCTCGGAAAAGAACAAATACACAGAGTCAAAAGTGGCTCAAGTCTGAGGCAAGTAATGAGGGGCGAGTGGGATCACATTAGGCTATAGTCTTGTTAGCGTGTTAACGCACTCAGTCTTTCCTTACCTGGCTTTCAGCTTCGGCGTATCCCGCAGACTCCGGCAGACTCCACGCTCCACCAGGGTGTCATCGTGGTCCTTGATGGTTCTGGATGAGCCAGGGAGAACCTGCTTTGACAAGACTTTCATAGATCGGACTGGTCTACAAACATTGTCAGGGGTTAACAGGAGAAAGGAGGAGAAAAGAGGAGGGGGAGCGGCCGAAGACCGGCCAGGGGTGGCAGAGGAGGAGGAAGAGGAGGTAGAGGGAGTGGACAGGATGTCCGGAGTTTTAGTGGTGAAATGAGAAGCCAGGGCCTGCGCAGAGGGCCTCCTTGCAGATTTTGAAAAGTTCGGCCGAATTGTTAGATGCCACAGAGACGCGGGCTTGGATGTAGGCTCTCATCTTAGAGAGGAAAGGGTTTTGTACTGCCTTTGGAGTAGTCGGCAGGCAAGTTTGTCAGAGGGTGCGCCTGATGCCCACCACTTCCTCTCAGCCGCCCTCTACTTGGGTTTAAGGGTGGCGAGGTTGGAATCGTACCAAGAGTTGCACTTGGAAGTGGTCTTCAAGAGGATCCTCATGACAGGAGCAAGGATGTCAAGAGTGTTAGAGATAGAGAGAAGAAGGTTAGCGTGTGCTGTGGCAAAGTGTGAGTCAGCCAAAGGTGTAGGAGGAGGAGAAGAATTAGCGGCGAAAGCCACCACTGACACACGCTTCATGGGTCGGATGACCGAGAAGGTAGGTCGAGTGCTGGGGGCGGCTTGACCTGAGGTGTAGAGAGAGAGGTGGGAGGAGAGGAGGAAGTGGTCACTCCAAGAGAGAGGAGTGGTGAGAGGGTTAGAGAGGTGGAGGGCTGAGGAGATCAGAACATCCAGGGTGTGCCCTGCAGAGTCGGGCCAGAGGGAAGAATAGAGAGAGAGAGAGTTGCAGAGGTTGAGAAAGGTTAGTGGCATCCAGGTGGATGTTCAGGTCTCCGAGAAGGTGAGAGGTAGAGGCAAGGAGGGAGGGTGAAAGGTTAGCCCAATCAGAGAAGAAGAGGGTGACCTGGCCAGGGGGCCTGTAGATAGTGGCCACAGTGAGAGAGAGGCCAGGAGAGATAAAGAGCCTGCAGACCAGGCATTCAAAATCAAGGCTACACCCCCGCCGGGACAGTTAGTTCTGGGTTCGGAGAGGATTTTGTAGCCATCAGGAAGGAGAGTGTCAAAACTCGTGATAGAGCTGGCCGTGAACCAAGTATCAGTAAGACCAAGTACATCCAAATCAAGCTCTTCCAGGAGACGGCAGATGTCAGAGGAGTGTTTCACAGCAAAGCGAGAGTTGAGAATAGCGATGTGGAACAGGTTTCCACCTTTGAAGGACTTCCATGGGGGATACAAGCCAGAGGTGAGCCCCGCGGAAGAGTTGCATGTTGCCGAGGACGGGCAGACTAGGAAGGAAGAGAAGGCAGGGTAGTCAGAGAGGAAGATGAGAGTGCCCGAGAGGTGGCTGAGGAAGAAGGCGGCAGAGGAGCCAGAGAGGCTTAACTAGGGAAGTAGGAGAAGAAACTAAGTTGATAAGGCGTGGGAAGCATATGTCAAAAAGGAGGCGGTTGGCCTGAGAGACTTGGACCAAGACGGTGCCATTTAGGTAGACATTAATGATGGTCTTGGAGGAGTGGAAGGGGGCCAGGAGGGCCTCCCACCGGGTGCCACCATTAATGGGAGAAGAGAATAATGGAGAGAGAACAGAGACCATATGGGGTGAGGGTCCTCTTTGTGTGCAATTTATCTGCCTTCTGTTGGTGTTCTGTAGTTCAGCAGTGTGGATGTCTGTCTTAGCTGCCTTGCGGTTGTCTGTTCGTTTTGCTTTCTCTTGCATCGGCTGGTTCTTTGACGCGGCCTAGTCTGTTCTTGAGGTATCTATCAGATTATCTCACGGTTGCGCCTGGCTTCCTGTGATTAGTGGCTGTTTGCCTCACGGTTGCAAATGGCTTATCATGGTTGGTGATTGTGCAGGAGTGTTTGCCCTCCTATGTTGTTGTTTTGTGTTTGTCTGCTCTGTGGCGGTTCGCCTCTATGGCTTGGAGTTCGGTGCCTTTGAGTGGTTGTTTCCTTGTGTGTTTTCTTTTATTGGTCTGATTATGGGGTACCAGGCTTCTCTTAGTCCTGTCATGGGTTGGCAGAAGTCGCCGTATTTCTTAGGGGTCTAGGTGTGCTGGGTCCGGTGGTTCGCTGGGGAGGTGCTGGCAGGTGGGCTAAACTGGGTGGAGGTTTTTTTTTTTTCTTGGTTCTTTTGTTGGGGTAGTTGCCCGTTAGACTATATGATGGTTTTATCTTATTGGTTATTCGGGTGGATAGACGTAGGGGTGTGAGAAACGACTAGGGACATCAGTTTGCCCAGCTGTGAGAGTAAGTTGAGCGGCACATTATGTTTAGGCGTGGGGAATGGCTAAGCAATTCAATTTGACTGGATGTGAGTGTAGTCTAAGCAATACAGTTCACAGATGTGAGAAATGGCTGAGCAACACAGTTCACCTAGAGGTGAGCACACTATAAGCAACACAGTTCACCTAGATGTGAGAGTGGTCTAAGCAACACAGTTCACTGGGATGCGAGAATTGATTAAGCAACTTAATTCGCGTACATGTGAGAAATGGCTAAGAAATACAATGTGTCTAGATGTGAGAAATGGCTAAGCAATACAATTCACCTAGACATATTGGCTCTGTGTGAGAGGTGTGGTTGGCATAGGATTGTGGGTGCATGCATTGGATTGCAGGCTTACGAGTGGTGAGGTAAGAGAGATGAGGGTAATAAGAGAGGTTGGTCAGTTTAGGGGGGTACAGTGATTGCTGCCCCTCCTGTCCGCACCAAACTGTCAGTTGAATCAGGTTGACGGCTGCAGGCTTCCTGCTTCCCCCGCTGACACTATCTGGAGCTGCTTTTGTAGGAGCTACCCTTTGCCTTGGGGCCCTTCCCCACAGGGGGCTGCCCTATACGAATCCCTTAAGTAGACCAATCACAATATGGGACGAGACAAGGGGAGATGCACAACAGCATAGAAGGAAAACAGAACGAAGCGCACAGTCCTCACGAAAAGCACAAAAAAAGTTTTAAAAATGCACAAGTCACAGTGGATGGGGTAGATGGCATTGGATGCCTTACCTCAGCCCCTGGTAGGGAGACGTGACGGCCGTGAGGACGACGAACGCAGAACTAGGTCCTCACTCAGTGCTGGAGGGATATTCAGCCAATGGGCTGAGGGGGCGGGACAAGGGGAGGCACACAACATGGAAGGGAAACAGCGCAGCGCACATCGCTCACAAAAAGCACAGAAAAAGTTTAAGAAAATTCACAAGTCACAGTGGGGGGGCAGATGGCACTGGATGCTGTAAGGAAGGCATGGTATTAAACAGTGAGACATACACAAATCATCACAGTTCAAGGGTGTTTATTGAACTTTAATCAGGTAAGAAAAAACACCCATCTAATCCTAAATCTAAAGATGAGAGCAAGCTATGACCATCAAATAATAACGCAGTCCTGGTCCTAGTGGTGGCTTGTCAAAATAAAAAGGGCCTACACTAATAAACCTATTGCCTATTCTTACGTCTAAATACGAAGTGTGGGAAACAATGTTATGCAAAAGGAAAGTGTTTAATAAATTATATGTCGGGATATTCAAGCTGTTGGCTTCCCTTCCCCACGATTTCAGGACGGGACAATGCGGCACACTCAAGCTTAGCACAGTCTCTGGCTTCTGTAGCACGAGAGTACAGTTCAAAACTTCAACATCATGCCCTTCTGTGCCAAAGTCTCTTTGCCATTCAAAGTCTCTTTTTCATAGGGCCTGTTCCAACACGCCAAACATTAAAGTTACTTTCTTCTTAGGATTTCACATGTACACATTCTCTGGTGATTTTCTGTTCACCCCGGTTCTCCCTCTGCTGGGCTCGGACCAACATTATATACTTTGCCACAAACTTTCTTTACTGTATCGACACCAAGACTTTCGACTGTGCGCAGGATTTTGCTCGACCCATCGCAGGACCTCTTCGATTCACAATTTTCTACAACACGTTTTCTTTTCAGTTGGATACATTACAGACATCTTCGACTGAGCGCACACGCAGTGCTGGACCACTGTCAAAGGTATTGTATCTTGGTTTCAAAGTTCAATCACTCATCAGCAGTTCAATTTTACTTGCATCTTTTATCATATGTATTTCAAACAATGTTTGTTTCAGCGCTTGCCATACAATGTTGACGCTTGCAACCTTGGCTTCACCACAGAACGGTCTCGTATCGGTCTCCCCAACTTACCAGCTGTGTTGATTTTACTGACGCTGCTTTGTTCAAGGACAGTAACACGGTGGCTGGTAATTCTCCTTGCCTTGATTATTGACGCGGGAGGGCCCCGGGCATCTCTGACACACAATGCAGGATTCTTCAGCCTGTTTACCTGGTGTTATACAATCTAGAGGGTTCCTGAAAGCAATGGTTCTTTGTCGAAAAGAAGGGAACTTTCCTCCTTGCGATCCCCTTCTCTTTTGCCGTCTTTCTTCTCTCGTTAAACTGCCATCTTGGAACTGATGTTACCTCATGTGTTTTGCCTTGCTCAGAGTGTGCTCTTGTGCTCCGCCTTTTATCCATGTGGGGAAGCTTAATGGGTGCCAGGTGTGTTTGATGGTCAATAATTGCCTGATCATTGTATTGAGACATGTCAGGTATACGGCTTGGGTTTTAGTCTTTTTTCTTTCATAGCGGCCTGTCTGGGAGAAAGTGTTTGTGTTGTAAAGGGGGCAGGATTAGAGTTCCTAAATATCCTACTTGGTAGGATGGGGTAAAGGTGTTATAGGGAAGGGGATACCACGTCTCACCATCCGGTGACCAACTCCAACTCCCCAAAGACCACTCATCCAGGTGATCCTCCTGCACTGGTCCACCCCCAGGACCTGGATTCAAAAAAGCGATGGCCGCGTCCTGGCCACCTGGATCCCGGGGACTGGTGGGTGAGACACCTTCTAGTTTTTCAGATGCCCTTCTGCTATGCGATGTACCCGCATCTGTTAAACAAGGAAACCGAGAAAGGAAATCGACGTTCCCAGAAACAGTAGGGTTGCAGGTCTAGGAACCATTGCATGACTCAAGATTTAGAGTCCTTTTGTTGGCTTATCAACACTAGTAGAGAATGATCTGCCATGAGCGTGGACTTCCTTACTAGGAGATAGCATCTTAGATGGGTGATGGTCCATTTGATGGCAAGGGTGTAGCGCTAACCTTTGGACTCTGCATGGGCACCTGAGCTGTGGAACTCTGTAGAGCTGGGTGTCATGGTGATGGGTTGCATGGCCCCAATGATGCCTCCTGGAACTCAACGTATTGTCAGGATTCTCACCTAGGATTCGAGTGTCAGGATTAAGTGACTACCAGATGTCCCCTCAACCCACCAGTTGTCCTCCTCAACCCACCTCCCCTGCTTGACACCTCTCACCTTTGTGTATGTTTTGTGGAGCTCTCCTTCCTGCTATCAACTGCAGGGGCACCTCATCTTGGCTACGACTGTGTGACACAAGTTATTTCACTGGTTACAATTGCAGTGCCCAGTCCAGCTGTGGCTTATGGTTGGCTCCTCCCTCTGGGAGCTGCTTAATATCCTTTTTGAGAGCTGCACATCCTCTTCTGCTATAGGGTAGTGTTTGGGTATAGAACCCCAGTGTCCAAAGACGGTCTCTGTGTCTTTCCCGCTTGCGAGCGAAGTAACAGTAAGTCACTGGTTTCCTCTATGTGCGCTTCTGGCGCACGCTTTCAGAATGTCTGAGCGCTTTATGAGTTGCTTGTGTGCCTTTTGTGCCCCAAGGGCGTCGGGGGATGTTAACAAGCACATCCACGCTGTTCGGGATTCCTTTTCCCCCCGGTGGCACGGCGTTCTGCTGCGTTGTTCGTTGTCTTCCCCCTCAGTAGTGTATGCGCTGGGTTGCAAACATGAGGGCTTGCACTGTTTATTTACTTGTAACATTGTCTTTTCCCCGGTCGTGATCGCGGGAACTAACCTGCCGTCTGTTTCTTCCTCTTTGCAGGTGCAGAGTTGGGGCTGAACTAGAGCGGAACGTTGGCTTCCCTGTTGTCACTCGACGGCTACAAAGGACTGACTGCTTGAGGATCCGCAACAGGTAAGTAATATATCAGGTTCTCAACTCTGGAATCTGGTTTTCTCCTCTGAGCTAGAGTCGGCGATAGGCGTTCAGCTGCAGCAGGCAGTTCTACGTAAAGCAAGGCTGTATGCATGGGTGTGGCTATTTATAGAGGTCCACCAATGCGAACTAGCCTGCCACTCCTATGAATGCTAGATGGTTTAGCTGTCAGCCCTATTGGTGGAACCGGGTATCCTTCCATGGGGACCATCTTGGAGGTCCCTTTGTTTGTACTGGCCATAGTGATGTGAATGCCAGTTGCGACACAAAGATGTCCAGTCTGATTTGCTTTTCCTTTGGCTTATAAGGAGCTTATGAGTCCTGTTGCATGCGTACATATCTGTGGGGGCAGCCTTGATGATCATGACCTCTAATTCTAACACAAGTATATTTTTTCATGTGGGAAGAGTTTTCTACTAGTGAATAGGATAGGGTGTTCTAATTCATCACAAACCTGTGACACAACTGCTCCTAATCCTGTAAGAGGCGTCAGTTTGTAACACAAACTCTTTTGAAAAATCTACTACCTTTAGGATCGGGTTCTGGACAGGGTTCGTTTTAAGCTGTTGTAACATACTGAACAAGTTACTTACCTGTAACTGTTGTTCTCCAGCATGGGTCAGGCATGGATTCATATGCTCATGAATATTCCCCGTCGTCAGGCTGGGAATCCTCGGTAAAGAAAAAATCAGTATCAGTTTAGTTTCTGATCTGTCTTTCTTAGTAGTAACCAATCACTGATCTCTGGGCCATACTGCCCCCAGCCAATGACTGTGTGCTCCCTAAGCCCCTCCCCTGGCAGCCATCCTCAGATGTTTACGGCACGTTCAAGTGTTGGAAGTCCTCGTGCTATAGCTCTCGAGCTTTTTCTGCGTTTTCGCGCTTTTTCAAAGAGTTTCCTACGCCCCTCAAGGATGAAGTTTTCGTCGAGTGACACTTCTTGGAGGATTCCAGAAGATCTGAGGCCTACCATGGACGCGGCCCAGGACAAGGACAGCTCGACACCCGGATCCAAGCTGTTCAGGAACTGCCCTGGATGCGGGTTACAGAATGTTTTCAAGGAGGACGAGCATTCGAGATGTCTCTACTTCCTTCATGAGGACAAGACGCATGTCGAGAAGGACTGTGCGTTCTGCAAGAACCTATCGGAACGGACCATGAGGGATCATCGTTCCTGCCTCGCCAGCTGGCTGGAGAAGGGCCCAGCAGGTGAGAAGAAGAAAAGGTCCGAGCGGTCTTTTAAGTCCTGTGAGGGCGCCCCGGCGACGGGGGCCCAACAGAAGGCTAAGCACCACGAGTCCGCGGGCACCGGGAGCACCTTCCCTGGGACCATCAACCACGAGCCAACGCTCTGGTTCGGGGAAGAGGAAATCCGAGAACCCGGGTAAGCTTCTGGAGAGGCCCCAGTCGATCTCGAAGGATTCAGCCGAGGGGGAGCGAGGCGCTGACCATTCCCCCCAAGGTGAAGGCCTGAAGCGCGCCCAAGGTGGTGAAGGCCTTGATTCACCCGGCTAAGGCCTCTATCAAGGGAGTCGTGGCGACCCTGGCGAAGCCTGTGGAGGCTACACTAGTGGAGGCGACCTCGGGGCCCAGAGTTTCCCTGCCACCACGGAGGGAATCCACTTTCCAGCCCATCAACAAGACCCCCGTGAAGACCCTGGTGGGAAAAGAGGGGGAGGGTGCGGTGGCCATTTCGGACACGGATTCAGCCTCTGAGGAGGAGCTGGTGGAGGCCATAAGAGCCTCAACGAGAGGTTCGAGAAGGTACGATCCCACGGGAGAGATCCCAAAGAGGTGGTCGTAGATAGCCACGGTGGCGCCGACGAGGCCCCAGTGGAGGAGCGGCCAGCCCTCCCGTCGCAGCCATTGCCCGAGCCTCAGGACAACTCGGCAGCCATTTTGATGGCGATCCAAACCTTATGCACGGAGATAAGGACAAGATTACCGCGAACCCCGGCGAACGATCCAGAACCGGGCCTGTCGGGAAGCCCACCGAACAAGCGGAGGAGAGTTCATACCCCCCCGCCCTTCATGCCCTCGTGGCCCGTGGAGCCTTCATCCCCCCTCTCCGGATCCCAGGGATGACACGGCGACGGACACGACGACGGGGACGGATGACGACAGTGGTGACGATGGGATGGACCTTCCATCACCACCCCCTCGGGCTTCTCCGCCCGATGAAATTGGCTCCTTCCACGCCATGATCGCCAGGGCATCCAAGCTCTTCCAGCTCTGCCCCGAGGAACAGAAGAAGGAAGGTTTCCTCCATCAACGGCGAGAGGCCAAGAGAAAGACGGTCCTCGCGGTACCGTTATTGCCACTAAGAAAACTGTTTTCAAGGTAAAATGTCTTGATGGACAAGAATGAAGAGGATCAAAAGGAGCACCCATTAAAAAGTTTAAAACCAAATTGAGATCTCACAGTGGGACTTGAACGGGAGTTGGAGGATACACATTAGTTCATCCCTTTAAGAATTGAATTACCAGAGGAATCTTAAAATTGAAGACTTCCTCTGCAGTGCGCTTGAAGATGGAAAGCGCTGCTAGATAACCTTTGATGGTACCAATCAGGAGTCACAAGTTTGCCAAGTGCAAAAGAAAAGATAACACCATCAGTGTATTGCATGAGAAAGGGTCAACATTCTGATCTCTATACCAGCGGTATAAAGATTTGGTTGCTGGCCTGCTGGCCGAAAGCAAAACCGCCATTACGTTGTCCGGGAGGTCCCAATCCTTGTATCTCAGCCTCTCAGAAAACATGCATGAAGGCTTAGAGTCCTGATAGCCGGACGGAGAATCAATCTCTCCCTCCCTCCCTCCCTTCCTCCCTCCATCCCTCACTCCCTCTCTCTCCCTTTCTCTCTCTCTCTTTCCCTTTCTCTCTCCCTTTCTCTCTCTCTCTCTCCCTTTCTCTCTCTCTCTCTCTCTAGGAGTGGTCCGTCATTATCAGCACTTGTCAGCACTTGTCTAATTGCCCTCAGCTCTAAATGGTTGATATGCAGTCTGGTCTACGATGGAGACCAACGACTGCTGATGGTCAAATCGTTGGTAAGGACTCCCCACCCCGTATGTGAGGCGTCTGTCACTACTGTTATCTCTGGCCATGGTTGCCAAAACGGTTTTCATTTCAAGATGTTTTCCTGACAGGCCCACCTCTGAGATCCAGTGAGACTCTGTCTGGGATATGTAGGACATCTAACATTCCTGAGAACTGTGACCACTGGGTCCTGAGAGCCCATTGGAGATATCTAATTCTCAGACGAGGCTCTGGCACCAGAAAAATGCAGGATGCCATGAGACTGAGTGTTAGGCAGAAACCTATGCAGTTCCCTTAGGGACCACTGCAAAATGTTTAAGACTACAGGTGTTGGCAGTAAACCCAATTGGTAGCAGTCTGTACCACCCAGATTTACCTGGTAGCTGTGGCTGAGCAGTCAGACTTCTCTCAAGAAGAGTTAGGCAGTATATAGAGTATACACATTAGGTACAAAAATACAGTAGCACAAGCAAACACTGACCAGAGCTTGAGTATAAATGTATATAATTATTTATTTAAAAACACACTTGTAAAAATACACTGGCACTAATATGTCAAGCAAGTTCAAACACAGCCACTAGAAATATATACACCTCCCTGATTAATTATTCGACAAGTCTTAGGAAAAGAACACCACTTATTATCAACACAGAGGTGAGCGCTTTACCCAGATGGCACTCCAATAATTATTTAAAAAGGGAGGGAAAAGGCAGAATTAGGAAAGCACACAATACCAACACTTTTTAAAAGAACCACTGCAAGTCAAGAACGGCATAGTCTACTGTAGAGCAAAAAGTTCATAGGCCAGGCCCACTCTTGGAGAGAGCAAGGCAGAATGTGCCCAAGATCACACAGTTGAAGTACACTTTAAAAGTCTTTGCAGATAGTTCAAAAGGAGTTGGATCAGTTCAGAAAAGTTAGTTAACAGGTCCCAGGTCACCCCAGGATAGAGAGTCAAGGATTTACGGGACACCTTGAACAGTCTGTTGCAAGGGAGACCAGGCGGGACACAGTACCTGAAATGGTGAGAAAGCTCCAGCGGGGGCAGTTTTTCCTAGCAGCGGGTGCAAGTCGGTGCTTCGTCCAGGGGAAGAGAAGATCTCGACGTGGAGGAAAGCTGGAGGTCGTTGCACTGCCAGGGAAGAAACCAGCCGCGGAGTTTCCCAGTTAAAAGGTACTACCCTTTTATTCACAATAGTGGTGAAGCGTGGCTATCCGGCCGCCGGGGTGATTGGCACGGGCGATTCGACCATGAGACGATCCAAGAAGACGAAAGGAGGGTGAACTGGTTAACCCCACCAGTTCAAAGGAAGAAGACTCTCCAGGAAGAAGATCTTCTCTGTCGTTGGGAAGTAGTGAGTCGGTTCAGCAGGGCTCCACCGGTGGTGTCGTCGTTGCAGGTTGGCTCAGCTTCTCCCTCTTCGGATTCTTTAGGGCCTGTGGTGACTTCTGAAGTTCCAGTCCCCAAAGCCCTGCTTTTATGCAGAAAACCCCCATTCATCAGTCCTAGCTGTCACTCAAACATGCTCACCACTGGGCCAATCACACAAGAGTGCGACTTGAGTTGCCGAGGCAACTCAGTCCAGGGTGCCTATTCCCCCCTCCCACACATCCTGTTGACCCAGACAGAGTGGCACCACTTTGGGAGACTTCTGTGCAGAAGCCCGCCAAAAGTGGAACAAAGGGCTCGACTTGGGTTGGAGTTACAGAGGTGAACACAAACGCCATTTTAAAGTCCTGGCAAAAAGACCCAACCAGGGAATAAATATTAAATAAATAACCCGGCGGTATCTTTAACATTGCACCAAAAAAGTGGTGCGTTTAAAATGAATGGGAAAATCCCATAGGAAATATTCCGGTGGAATATTTTGCGTGGTAACCACTGCCACCAGCCAGAAACTCGACAAGGGGGGACTGCACAGTGCCCCCCCGAAAAACAGACCCAGGGGCAATCTAATTACCCCCTACCAGTACTTCCACAATATGATGGTTTGTACTGGTTCTGTTCTCAATTTAAGACTAGTAAAGTCAATGGTGACTTAACATGCCCTGGGAGACAGTCAGTCCCAGGGTATGGAGTCTATGTTTGGGGGTCACTATGATACCCCTGTGTTACTGCACTGAAGGTGCTGTGTAACACACATACCAAAAACACATGAAGCCATATGGAGTAAAAGACCCCATAGCCCATAAAACACATTACAAAGTCAAAGGACATTCTCAAATCATGCCTAAGAGTGGGAGAAAAAAAGTCTCACTCTTAGCAGGAGAAAAAAAATAAACCCCAAAAATCCAGCAAAGCTGCTGGGGGAATCAGTAAGTTTGGGAAATTAGCCTATACAGAGAATTCTCCCTAACACTGAGCAACCTCAGAAAATCGAAGGCTGGAAGATGTTGGGAATTCTGGAATCTTGTCACCATCTGCAGAATGTCTTGAGCCCTCACCTCTAGTGGTGAGGCTTTTCCCAGGGATGCATTCAGGATTGCACCGATGAACTCGAGTCTTTGTGAATGTATCATTTGGGACTTCTTGAAGTTGAGGGAGAAGCCCAGCCTTTGGAGGGAGTGGCAAATATAGCTGAGATCGAGGGCTTGTTCTGGGGAGCTGGCTCTGATCAGCCAGTCGTCTAGTTAAGGGTAGCTGTGAATCCCCCCCCTCTCCTGAGACTCACTGCCACAACCGCCATTAGCTTGGTGAAAACCCTTGGGGCGGAGATTAGCCCAAATGGCAGAACCCGAAACTGATAGTGAAAGTTGCCAATGGCGAACCTCAGCTACTGTCTGTGCTTGTGATGGATCGGCACATGAAAGTAAGCATCCTGGCGGTCCAAGGATACCAACCAATCCTGAAGCTGGAGGGCCTGAAGGATCTGGGAAAGGGTATCCATCTTGAACTTGTCCTGCCTGAGGAACTTGTACAAGTCTTTTAAGTCCAAAATGTGTCCCACTCCTCCGTCCTTCTTTAGAATTAGAAAATAAAGGGAGTACCAACCTTTGTTCCTTTCCGCCACAGGTATTGGTTCTATAGCAGCTTTTTCCAGCAGGGTTAAAATCTCCTGCATAAGGAGCGGATCTGGAACCTTCAAAGAGATGTTCCCCGGTGGATGACTCTGCGATTTTTGCAGGAAAGGTAGGCAGTAAGCTTGGGCAACTGTTTCCAATGCCCAAGCATCTGAAGTAATAGCCTGTCATTCTATCAGATGCTGTGACAACCTGCCTCCTACTGCAGTCTTGTGATGTAAGACCTACGAGATTTTCGAGCGGCTGACGCAGAGGCTGAGGGTAAGGCAGCCCCTGATGTTGCGGTCTTAATACCTCTACCCCGTATACCATGGGGGAATCATCTTTGACCTCTTTGAGCTGGCTGTCCCCTACCTCTTCCGAGTGCGGAATAGTGAAAGGACCTACCCCTCCAGGGCACACCTGTGGGACGGTTTGGAGTTTGCCTTATTGCAGCTCCAAGGGATTTGCCCGCCGCCTTCATCAGCGTTATTCCCAAATAGATGTGTGCCATCAAAGGGCATGTTGAGAAGTCTGGATTGAACGTCTGGGGCAAATCCTGAGTTCCTCAACCACGCAAATCTGCGGATCACTGTACTAGCCGCCATGCCTCCGCTGATGCTGTCAACAGAGTCGACACCGGTCTGGAGGGTTTCGCCCATAGCGTCCTTCCCATCCTTGACGATGTTCAAGAAACCGTCTCGTTCCTCCCCTTCGGGGATGTGGTCAGCCGCCATAGAAATACACTCCCAAAGGGTCTGGGTCAATCTCACCAGCGTGCACGTAGCATTAGCAGATTTTAACGTCATACTACCGGCCGAGAAAACCTTCTTGGCCATAGCATCATATCTTTTATCATCCCTATCTTGTGGAATATTGGGATATGTATTTTGTCTACCAAAGGAAGTAGCTGCCTGTACTACCAGGCTTTCTGGTGTTGGATGTTTTGAAAGGTACAGAGGTTCAGAAGTAGCAGCTCTGTATTTGGCTGTTAGCCTCTTATTCATTGCCGGGACAACCTCAGGTGTTTCCCAATTGGAAGCTACCCTCCTCTGCAGAGCCCTATGAAATGGGACAATTGGGTCTTCCTGTGGTCCTTTATCCAATATGTCTGTTACATTATCCAGTTCACAGGTGTGGTGTGGACCATCCCATATATTCCATGACTCTTGTCATGAGTTGCCTATACGTCCCCTCGGCATGATCTCCTGGATCTCCTTTACCAAAATCAATTTCAGGGGAAGTGTCGATACCACTCGCCTCATGAAGACAGACCTGCAAATTATTTTATACGAGTCTCTTCCGATATGAGTTCTTCTGGTACAGAAGGTGTCCCATATTCAAGACCAAATGATCTTTCCACCTCAGATGACATGTCTGCATCTTCATAAATTGAAGAGTTTTAAAATACTCTGAGTGAGTGAGGTTGTGGTGTACAAATCTTCTGAAAAGAAGAAGGTGCTATAGACGTCATAATGGGAGCTGTCGGTGTTGAATCTGTCGATTTCGACGTCGACTGCTTCGAAGGTCTCCATGAAGTCGTCGATGGCTTCGACAAACATCGAGGTCTTCAATGATAGTGTCGAAGGAATCGGCATATACTGCATCGAGGAGGTCGACACTCGAGGCATTGATGGAGTCTCCTTCGATTTTGGCGCAGAGGGCGTTGAAGACGCACTTTTCAGACTTGCCGTATGGGTTTCATTTGTCGTCAATGATGATGATTTTTTGTGTGTCATGGAGGATTTCTCTCGACTCGGGGGATGAGATCGGTCGCGAGGAGTTTCCACGGCTGGGTTCGAAGACTCATGACTCCTGTGCTTCCCAGGTGTTTTGTCTGGGGTATTGTTAAGATGGATTTCTGAACTCGGACCTGGAGGGGCCGAGGTTCAGAAGGCCAGCCTAGTTTCTTGGAACAGGGTAACCTCTGGACAAGCCAGACCAATCAGGGTAGCGATGGCGGCGGTCAAGACTAAGTCTCAAGAGGGGTGAGGGTGACGGAAAGACCTCAATGAGCACACAAAGCAAGGACACTTACAGATTACTCCAGACAGGTGTTATATTAAAAATGTAGACACATTTATTACAAGGCCTTTAGAACATCGACCATAGCAAAGAATCACAATAATCAAGTAAACCAACACATCACAATCAATACAAGATATATACAAGACGAGGGGTCTAAGGAGTTAGGAGCACGTAATATGTAGACCACCTAGATGGGGAGGAAAACAGGCAGTGCAAGTAATCATTAGACCCAGTTCGACATCTGAATTACACCTAACTATGAGGAAGTCTGAGCCCTACGAAGAGAGGAGCCTTATGCTCAAAAGTACCTGCACGCACTGGTGCCAATGGCTAAAGTAGGGACTCTTCAAGGGTCTCAGGCAGTTCAAGAAGGTGAATGAAGCGATGCAGAACAAGTCCCCACTACTCAAGCAAGGCCTCCACTTGTGGGCAGAGGCAGGGTGAGAGTGCGGGATAGAGACGCTATTTCGCAACAGCGGTAGAAAAGAAACGGGCTCCTGCGCGAGGGGCCACTGGTTGGGGTATGTACTTCCTACCGGTCCCCGACGCAGGCAGACCCAGGCATACTCCAGTTCAGTTCACGTTGCTGGCAGGTTCAGCTGCGAGGATCAGCACGTCTCGACACCTTGTAGATTCTGTGTAGCAGGATGCAGGGTCGAGGGTGTCCCAAATGCAGCGGACGAGCACAGGTTGTTACCACAGCAAGGCAACACGGCAACCACGTTTACTCTGGCCCGGGCGCACTCGTCTCACTTCAGACCTGGGAATGCCAAGTGTACAAAATTTGGTGTGAGGGGGCCGTGGACGCAGAGCAAGCAGTAACCCAAGTTTCGAGGGCTTCCCCGAAACGGGGGCTATGACAGAGCAAAACGTCCTGCGTAAGATGGACAGCCCACTGGTTGGCCCAGGGACACTTCCGAATAGGTTTACTTGCAGGGTTTGTTGAAGGTGCCGGGAATAGTTGATCCCACTATTCCAATGGGTCGAAGCACCTTCACAGACCTTCTAGGACGATCAGATGCAGAGGGGTCTCGCAGGACGACAGCGGCTCAGGGTGCCAAACCTTCAGTGGGTCACCGGCGGTTCCTCGACTCAGCTTCTTGTTGCAGGATACTTGGCTCCTTATCCCTTGTTCGGTGTGAACTCAGGAGATCGACATGGTAGTGGTGTTTTCAGCCTCCTCTTATCCAAAGTTCCCTTCGCGCCAAAACGGAGAGGACCCAATGGGAGATCTGCTCACAAACACTCACACCATACGTGGACCTATCACGGACCACAGTGGTCCCAGGCATTCAGGACACTCCAGACTCTCTGGCACCCAGGATGTGTATTAGGAACAGACATCCCAGCCCACATCCTGGAGGTACACACAAGGCATGCAGAAGCCCGCGAAAGCTTTGGGTTTTGCGGGAAGGTGCATGACCAAATAAGGCGTGGGTCTCAGGAGCAGAGACCCCTCCAGCAAGGAATGGTATGGGTCCCAACAGAAGCCATGAACAAGGATCACAGACGCTGGTGAGTCAAACCTGGCGTTCTTATTCCTTGTGCAAGCACTACCAGCAACAGTATCCAGATTAATATTCACTCGCATATAAGCAGAAGCGAGCTGAAGTTGTTCGTTGAGCTCTTAACAATGGGGCAATGGAAAAGATACAAGCGTGCAAGCATTACCTGAAACCAAGAGACTGGCACCAAGGCACCAGCAGAGATGGGGATAGTGAGGCATTTAATACAATTTATACATTATTAAAATAGCATGTTTTGAGCAATCACCAAAAGGTTGTCTGCCTCGCATTGCTGACCCCTTACATAACATACAACCATGGGCTATGAAGGTTTGTCCATCACTGAGCTCACTATGATGTCCAGGTCACATTGAGGAGTAGGCTCCCTAAGGATTAAGAAGGTAACTAAAATGTGTAGAATTTCTTTATCAAAAAGGGATCTCCAGTGTAGTTAAGGCATGCAGTGATTCCTGACCTATAATGTTAAAAGAAATCCACAAGAATAATTTTCATGAAGATTATTTTTCTTGTCCAGTGCTCTGGAACCTAAGCCATTTACTTTTCTATTGATTTCGGAGGACTCTCTGCTTGTCACTCTCACAATATTCAGATTTACCTTTGACATTTTTGCACAAGACATGTGACAGAATAGAATGTTCCCGAGTGGTTTCCTTTTTGTGAAACAAAGTGAAGGTGGTTTCTCTGACGGAAAGTGTGCCATGCTAATAAAATACTCTTTATGTATATGCTCTATGGCTAAAAAGTCATGTCCATACTTACACACAAGATTCCTTCATGCTCAGTGAGCGTTTAACATAAGTCACTACCAACCACATAGTAGGTACATGCTTACCTCTACGGCGCAGAGTCCAAAGATAGACCTGGAGCTGAATGGGGAATTGGTTACATTTCAGATGCAAAAGTTAAATGTCACTAGAAATGTGCACATGGTGCAACTATTACAGCTTCCTATTTTATGTCTTTAACCCCTTACCTACTTAGAGCATCTATGCGCCATTACTGGCAGAACATTCTCACTGTTAAGAGTGTGACATGCATGTTCTATCCACATTTACAAATAATTGTCTTTTGGGACTATACCGGTTAAAGGTTTAATAGCTAATTTGGCACTTGGTATGTTGACAAATATTATAAAGCTGTATATTGGCATCTCTGCAAAAAGATAGAGTTGTGTTAAGTATGCCTTCAATCAGCAAAGACTGCCACCTTTTAGTTTCATACCCGGCAGTAGTGTTCTGGGATTTTGTTTATTTACATTTTCTTTTAAACCTTTATACTACACTGGCCCTACCCAGAGGGTCTCATAGCGCCCTCCAAAGTTCAAAGTGAAGGGATGAAAAAGAAATTAAAATGTTTTAATAGCAGGATATGACGATTAGGACGGAAAAGCTGTAGCAGGAGAGATGGTCTGGCTGGGTTAGGTGTTCGGAAAGTTACATGTTGATACATTTGCGTTAGGTGATGATGGAAGGTGCACGACAAATGTGGAATGAGGGGGTATTAGCTTGCAAAGTGAAATGTGTTGGAGATTTTGTTTGGCTTGTCTGGTGTTTGTGTGAGCGATGGGTTTCAGTTGCAAAGGTAGGAGGGGGTTTTCAGGTGGATGGCCTTGTATATGATGTAGTGTACTTTGAAAGCAAATCTCCTAGATATAGGGACTAATGGCGCTGAGAGAACCATGGGGTAATGTGTAAGTGTTTAGGCAGGTGTTGAATGAGTGTTTCTACTGCGCTGTGTATTGCGTGTAGGGAGACTCTTGTATTGTTGGGGAGTCCAGTGAGGATTCTATAGCCCTTTTTGGAGGGAACTAGTGCCTGGACTGCGGTACTAAAGTAAGGGATTGATGCGTCCCATCTTGCTTAGAAGGAGTAGATGTAGGTGGCATGTTTTGGTGATGGCCGCATCCGCCAATTTTACTGCTAGACATCTTAAACCTAATTGGTTTTCTGACAGAATATTGTGATATTGTAATATGGACTGAAAATAGTTTTAGCTAATCCAAAGTGCACTAACATACAGCTACTAAACTTGCCTCACACCCATTGGTTCTCTAGATGGAAGCATCATAACCTGAGAAACGTGTTCCACTTTAGAACAGATCCCATATGGACTCAGTCCCTCCCTACAGACCCACAAGTGAGACTGCCACAGCTGTGGGTTTGGAGGTCTCTGGAGGTTGGGTTAAGCCCATAACTCATTGACACCTGCCTGGCAGAGGTTAATTAGGCAAGGGAAGGTTATTGTAGGCAGTGGCCCCTTGTTTTTGAGGAGGCAGGACATGAGCTGAGCTATGCCAGCATGGGAGAACAGGCTTATTGACGATCCAGGGGACCACTCCGGTGGTGATAGTGCGTGGTACAAATATCCTTTAACATTAACATCCTTTGCAGCATTTGAATTTCAGTCGTTATGCTCTCTGTCCCTCCCTCCACACCACCATCTCCCACCTATTGCTGTGGAGGAGTGTGACAAATTCATGGAGTTCATTCCCCTTCCCCAACGGGGAGCCACGCCCTTTGAGTCTAGGCAGGTGAGCCTGCTAAGCTTAACACAACCTTGGGGACAAGGAGAGCAGGATCATCCTCCTCCCCCTTAGAGAACAGGATGTCCCTAAGAAGGCACAACTGTCATCCTCCCTATTACGAAGATTCAAATACTACTTTTGTTGGCAAAGTGTCTAATGACTGGAAAACTCCTGTCAGGATAGTTGGTGTCATTACCGATACTCTGTGTGCAGGATAAAGAGCCCATCAAGGAAGAGAGAGTGTGACATTCGCAGAGCAGAACTGCAGAATCCCTCCACCAAGGTATTATTGAGCACAACCTAATCCCAGAGTGGCAGGAAGTAGAGTCTTTGGACAGGCTGATATGAACTTAACACCCCTTTCCCAAAATGACTTGGAGGATACTAACTCTACCCGACCTGGCATTTGCACAATGAAATAACCAGAATTTGGCAGAAGCATTTGAGAGAGCCATCCCTAAAGAAAAAGGTCAGGACCAGAACAGACAGGTGTTTTCTTTTGCTTGCAAAGTCAACAATATTTTTTATAACCGGGATATTATACCATGCACCACAGACTTCCAACTCGCAATTTATTTAATCTTAATTGTAAAAATATTCTTCTATGCTGTGGAGAGGGACATTCCATCAAGTAACACTGTAGCTTAAGGTAAGTAAAATGTAGCCAACCAAATGAAAGTAGGCTTTTTAACCTACAGACATGGTCATGGCTAATACATCAGTCCCATTTATTAGCATGTTTCACAAGTTCCTGCATCAGACCACCCCTACCCTCTTCCCAATGTGTTATCCAAGCAATTTCTTTAAAATATTCCTCATTGATATTTTTGAATTAGAGTAGAGAATGTCCAGTTCTGTCACAGATAGCTTTTTTCATGATAGCTAATATTAAATTCCCAACAGAGGTCATTTATCTTTATATATAATAGGCGTCTGTTGATCTTAACAATTGTTGATATAGAGGTGAGGCCCAGTTCTAATCTGATGGTCTCAATCGGGGTTCCAAGGGACAATCCCAGCAGTTTACACCATATCTCTCGTTCAAGTTTATTTAACTAGTTATCATGATTATCATTGCAGGCCTCAGGCAAATACATCATTCGAGTAGCTAGTTTTTGTTTGTAAGAATATATATTATCCCAATCATACTATAGCCCACAGTTTTTTGGCTTAATATTTTGATCATGGCCATCATTGACAGTGCTTTCATTCTCCTACCTTCAGTGATTTCACTAATACCGTGTTTAGCCATTAAATCACATCCCAGATGTGTATTTTGCAACCCTTTCAATCGGCCCTTCTGAGGTGGCTTTCGGGCAATGTTTACCTGTGGTGAAGCACATAAATTTGGATTTGTCCATATTAATTCATATCTCATTGTTTCTCCAGCATGGGGTCTGGCATGGATTCAAATACTCATGAATATTCTGTTGTCAAGCTGGGAATCCTCAGTAAAAAACTTTAAAACTGTGTTTCTCCTCTAAACCAATCACTGTCATCTGGGTCATCCTCCCCCCATCCAATGACAGTCCTCTCTCTAAGCCCCGCCTCTAGCAGCCAGCTTCAGATTTTTTACAGCACGCTTCATTGTGGGAGTCTTCGAGTTGCTCTCCAAGCTATTTTGTACTTTTTCCAAATTTCTCACGGAAAAGTTGTATTTATATTCCATCGGAGTCTGTGTGCTCCCATCTCCATTGGCCGGCAATGAGGATCTGTTGTCGGTGAAGTTGTGCGCCCCTCACAGGCGGTTCTTCAAAGTTTCTGGAAGGCCATCTTGGACCTACAGGGAGGGAAGGACACTGTTTGGGCCCTGCACCAAATGCGGGCTAAGGAACGTCTTTGTGGAGTACAAACATCAGAAATGTCTGTACTGCCTGCACCCAGACCATGAGGATTGGTACAAGAAATGCCTACGCTTCTAAGAAAAAAATTAAGAAAGAGTGGTATAGCAGGCAAGCGGCATGGCTCAAATCGAGCAAGGTCTCTGACCCATGCTCTGAGCAGGGTCATGCCTCATCCAGGACTGGTCGATCCGAGGATGCACGCCCCAGGTCGGATAGACTGCGATCGCCATTGCTGTTCCCTCATTAGCCAGCCTGCCATTGAGTTCCTCCTCAAAGAGGAAGCCCTCCACCCCGGCCAAGTTACGGGACAAATCAGAGAAACCGAGTAAGAGAAGAAGGCCTCACAGCAGCCTCACCACTGCGGCGGGTGGTACCGACCTGATGAGGGTGGTCCCTACAGCTCAGGGTTTACCTGCCCCTCCCAGGCGCGACACAGCCGCCGAGGCAGCGGCGAAGGGGGCGGCACCCTGGTGGTCGGGGGAGAACACCAGCTCATGTCCCGGTACCCTGCCCTCAGGAAGGAAAAGGGAGGCGGACATGGAGGCCCCAAAGCAACCCTCCAAGGCTTACATTCTGCCAATGGACATCTCATCCACGGACTACGAGAACCAATCATCCGTCCATGCAGTCCACGAGGAAGACGGCAGCGCAGGGCCTAGCACTCCAACATTTCCTCTTCAGCCCAGGGACAAATCCATGGACATCCGGTCAACTCTCCACAGCCTAGTGCCGGAGATCCAGCAGAGGTTACCCCCAGCACTGGCACCTGTTGTACCGCAGCCCCCTGACCAGGCCCAGCAAAAGAAGAGGAAGCATCATCCAACGTTGCTGCATCAGTCTCCTCCACCACGTCAGGATCTGACTCCACCAGCGGCCCCAGATACACACACGGACACTGGTACGGAGATGGCCACGGAAACTGATGAAGATGAGGACTTTGTCCCGCCAGACGACGAATCACTGCACCTGGATGCCCTTCAGAGAGGCTCTCCACCAGACGAGGTGGGATCATTCCACTCAATGATCTCCAGTGCATCTGAGCTGTTCCAGCTGCTGCCCGAGGAAACAAAGGAGGGCTTCCTATATCAGCGGCGGGAGTCCAAGAGAAAGACTTTCATGGTGGTACCCTTTTTGGAGAACATTTGGGAGGAAGGCCTAGCCCTAATGAAAAACCCATGCACAGCTCCAACTAAACGGGACAGGTTGAAGAAATATAGGGTGTCGGACACCGCACACAAGTGCTTGAAGTCACAACCGTCGCCAGACTCAGTAGTGTCGGCCACTAGACCGAAACGTTCAGCCAAACCGGCATGCCCACCGGCAGTCCCACGGACAACGAGGGGAAGAAGATGGGCGCAATGGGGAAGAGTCATTTATACGGCAGCATCCACAATCAAGTTGACCAATGCTGTGGCTATCTTGTCTCAATACCACCGGGAGCTTTGGTACAAATTGGGCCCCATCCTGGAATTCCTCCCCGACGACAAGAAAACTGAGGCTCTCGTCCTCTTTCAGGAAGGGGAGGTGGCGTCAGACCATGCCATTACAGTGGCAGTAGACATCGCAAAAACAGAGTTTGCCTTTGTCGGCAGGCATGGTTGAAGGCCACAAACTTTCGCCAGGACGTTCATTCAAAGGTGCTGGGCATGCCTTTCGATGGCGAGAATCTGTTTTTCGGAAAGCAGTCTACAGATACCTTCAAGACATAAAGACGGAGATGGCACGTTCCCTTGGCACTCTGCAGCAGCATCTCTCGTAGTCTTTCCGCTCCTCCAGGCAGAAATCGAGCAGATCATCCAAGGGATACTCCACTTCATACAGGCAACTCCCTCGATCCTCCCGCAGGAAGCCTACAGTAGTGGTCAGCATCGCCCGCAGAGCAGGGTGCAGGTGCCCAAGCAAGCCTGAACCGGCCAAGATGTCAGATCTCCACTCGTGCACCCCGATGGGAGGCCGGCTGCCGAGGTTTGTCAGCGAGTGGAAGAAGATTACCACCGACAGATGGGTGCTGGACGCTTTCGCCCAGGGACACACCTTGGAGTTCCAACGCAGGTGCCCTTGTATTCCCACTGGTTCCTCGTCAGGAGCAGCACATCCCTCAGCTCCTGGAAGAAGTGGGAGCCATGTTACGGTAAGAGGTGATGGAGAGCTTGTTCCCGAACGACTCCGGGGCTGCGGAATGGGCCTGCGCCATCTAAACAAGTACTTGAAAGTACTTGAAATCTCAAAAATTCAGGATGGTCACATTGCAACACATGCTCGGCCAACTGGAGGAGGAGGAGGATGTCTTGATGTCATTGGACCCAGAGATTGCTTACTTCCATATCCCCATTCACAGGAAACCTCGGATGTTCCTACTGTTCGTGGTACAAGACCAACACTAAGTTCAAGGCACTACCTTTCGTTTAAAGTCAGCCCCAACGGTGTTCCCAAAATGCCTGGCCCCGGTGGCGGCCCACCCGCGTCTGCAGGGAGTGCACGTATAACCGTACATGTCAGGTCTGTATCTTGACTGGTGCAGAGGCAGCACAAACACCTACCTCCCCGTTTGGTCTTGGCATCTGGGATCTCATTTCCGTGAGTCGAAGCTAATGCGCTTCACTTATCTGTATTGGAGAGCGGTGCCTGGGTTTGTACAGGCAGGTGGATGCTCCGCAGTAGGTTTGCCTGCCGTACAGAAAAGTACATCTTCTCCCTCCGAGTTCAAGTATTGCGAGCAACGCTCCTCGGGCGCGGCTCACGCATGTGCAAGGGACGGTACAGCGGCTGTCGTCAGTGAAGACGGCCACGGTTCGGGCCATCAAGTCTTTGCCGGGCATGATGTCGTCCTGAATCTACCTCGTCCATCTCTGCAGGTTGCAGATCCAACCACTACAGGAATTCTTGGGTGCATGTATGGGAATTTTGAGGACAAGATCCCCTCAACGAGGAGTCCGGCAGGCGATAGAGTGGTGGAGAGTATGCTCCCACAACGCCGAGGGGACGGGATTTCAAACCCTGCCATGCCAGGAGATGGACGCCTCTCTGGAAGGTTGCAGAGCTCACACTAGACGTCTACACGCCAGAGGTCTGAGGCTTCCGAAGCAGAAGGATCTGCACATCAACATCCTGGAGTTACAGGCAGTGTTCTGGGCCCTCAAGTATTTCCTACCATCTCTGAGAGGCAAGGTGGTGAGGATCTTCACGGACAACACCACCACCATGTTCTACTGCAGGAAGCAGGGGATCACTCGTTCATTTAGCAAAAAGACCTCCTAGTGAAGAAGTTGAATCTAGAGCATAATGTTATATAAAAGTGTGCATGGATGACCATGTGGCTGCTGCGCAAATATCTTGCACTGGGACACCCCTTTGAAGTGCTGTTGAAGTCGCCATGGCCCTGGTTGAATGAGCCCTCAGCCCATCTGGAGGATCTTTCCCAGCCAATCAATAACATTCAGTTATAGCCAAAAATATCCATCTAGATAATGTTTGCTAGTCATGGCCAGTCCCAATTTGCGGCCAGTGTATCCCACAAAAAGTTGTACACACTGACGTAATTTTGCCAATCTTGAAATATAGAAGCTGAGAGCCCTTCTAGGTTCTAATCTTTACTTGCGTGAGGAGGAGATTAAAAAGTAGGCAGTGTTATTTTTTTGTGACAGGTGAAAATCTGAGACAATCTTTGGCAAAAATAAGGGTTTTACCCTAAGGACCACTTTATCTTTATAAAAGATGGTGTGAGGAGGCCCGCTAGAAAGTGCCTGCAACTCACTTACCCTGTGGGCTGATGTAATTGCCACAAGAAGTATTGTTTTTAAAGTAAGGAGCCTTAACGGACGAGTACTGGGACGAGGAAGAGGGCTAAAGAGGCATTCTGTGGCAGTGGTAAGGCAATTAAGCCTAACAGCCCACACCTAAAGGAACCCGAGAGGCATAAAAAGCCCCCTCAGGTGCAGGCAATAAGAAGAGGAAGGCGCTGGAACTGTGACTGGAGTGCGTTCAGTAGTAGCAGAGGCAGAGGAAAGAAGACAGTGTTGGTATTCCAGGCAGAGGTGGGAGAACCAAAGGGATGCCAGAACATTGCTTGTTCTGTGAGGGTCCTGTTCCCCCAAACTTTGAGTTGCAGAGGCTACGCAGTGGATGGCACGGATGAAGGCTGCCTTTCCCCATGTGAGCCTACTTGTGGAGATGGCCGTGCCAGAAGTGTGTCGAAGACCGAGGCGAGGAGCTGTTGTGAAGCCGTGGGTTTCAGGAGCGAGAGGGGCTCCTTAATCGAGTGGCTGGAGCAGAGACCCCTCCAGCGAGGAATGGTATGGGTCCCAACAGAAGCCAGGAACAAGGATCACAGACGCTGGTGAGTCAAACCTGGCGTTCTTATTCCTTGCGCAAGCACTGCCAGCAACAGTATCCAACTTAATATTCACTCGCATATAAGCAGAAGCGAGCTGAAGTTGTTCATTGAGCTCTTAACAATGGGGCAATGGAAAAGATACAAGTGCAAGCATTACCTGAAACCAAGAGACTGGCACCAAGGCACCAGCAGAGATGGGGATAGTGAGGCATTTAATATCATTTATACATTATTAAAATAAAAAGATGCTGTGAGGAGGCCCGCTAGAAAGTGCCTGCAACTCACTTACCCTGTGGTCTGATGTAAATGCCACAAGAAGTATTGTTTTTAAAGTAAGGAGCCTTAACGGACAAGAATGTAAAGGCTCAAATGGAATGCATGTGAGGAACTTTAGCACTAAGTTTACGTCCCACACAGGTACTTGAAAAGGTGTAGGAGGAAACACATTATTTAGACCTTTTAAGAATTGAGTTATCAAAAGGTATCTTGAAGTAAGATTCTTTCTCCGAGGAGCGCTTCAAAATAGATAGCGCTGATAAATAACCCCTTATAGTGCCAACCTGGAACCTCAGATTAGCCAAGTATAACAGAAAAGACAATACTGTGGGAATATCACACTGAAACGGGTCCACATTCTTATCTCTGCACCAGTTACTGACCTTGTTCCAATGACACCGATACAGAGATTTAGTTGCTGGCCTTCTGGCCGAAAGCAAGATCTCCATGACGGCATCCGGAAGGTCCCAATCCTTGTATCCCAACCTCTCAGAAGCCACACGTGAAGGTTGAGTGTATTGACCTCTGGATGGAGAACGTGACCTTCCTCTTGCGAGAGAAGATCATCTCTTCTTGGAAGACTTATTGGAGGGCAAATGGACATGTCCAGAAGGTCCGGGTACCATGTTCTCCTGGCCCAATCCGGGGCAATTAGGATTGTGGTTTTCCTGAACTTTCTCAACCTCCTGATTACTTGAGGGATCACAGGGACTGGAGGAAACTCATACAGAAGTGGAAATTCCCAGTCAACTACAAACGCGTCCCTAGAGCTCCTCTCGGAGGAAATTTCCTTGAGCAGTGCAGTTCGCATTTCCTGTTGACACTGGTCGCGAACAGATCCACTTGCGGGGTTCCCCAAACGGCGTAGGTCTCTTGAAGGACTTCCTGAGTAGTTCCCACTCACGGTAGACTGTGCTTTGCCTGCTCAGAGCGTCTGCCGCTGTGTTTTGATCTCCGGCTAGATGAACTGCTGACAGAGAGATCCCCTCTTGTATTGCCCAGAACCAGAGCTGCATTGCTTCTCTGCACAGTGGTAGTGACCCCTACTCCTCTTCTCTTGTTGAGGTAGTACATGGCCACCGTGTTGTCCACCATTATCAGGACATTCTTTCCCCGTACAGAGGGCAGGAACCCTTCAGCGCTAGACTGATTGCCCTCAGCTCCAATAGGTCGATGTGTAGTTTTGACTCTGATGATATCAACGACCGCTGATTGTCAATTCGTTGGTGTAAGCTCCCCACCCTGTGAGTGAGGCGTCTGTCACTACTGTTATCTCCGGCCATGGTTGCCAAAAAGATTCTCCCCTGAGGATATGTTCCCTGCAAGCCCACCATTGCAGATCCTGAGCTATTCTGGTTGGGACTTGCGAAAGATCTGACATTTCCCCTGAAAATTGGGACCATTGAGTCCTGAGGGCCCATTGAAGGCATCTCATCCTCAATCTGGCTTCTGGCACCAGAAAAATGCAGGATGCCATAAACCCAAGCAACCTGAGAAAATCGAAGGCCGGTAGATACTGGGTGTGATGCTGGAAATGCATCGGAGGGACAGGGCCTCTGTATCCTTGTCCTTTACTGTTTTTTCTGTCGTGTTTTCCGCGCAGGAGTTCATGTGGGACTCCCGGCGGTGCAGCCCTCTTTTGGTTTGGTGAACGGACCCGTGGGATACCCTTATGGCACCCATGGGTGGGGGTACAACCCTGTGCCCCTAGTGTATGTTTTCGGGCACCTGTGGGTATGGGCTGGTGGCAGCTCCATGCTGAATTTGACAGGTGCGCAGAGTATCCTCCATTTTGGGATACCCCGGCCCTGCCATTTGGATCAGTTGTTTCCTGGTGGAAAACAAGATGGCCCCGGTGGCCTCTTGCTTTCTATTACCCATTACCTTGTTTTCCCAAAGTCCTGGGAAGCCCTGACTCTGTCCCTTCCCCCTGACTGGCTGCTGGGTGGAAATGCTGTATATGGTGTTGTTGTGAAGGCCCGGCCAGACTAGCTGGAGCCTTCCCGGTGATGTATGTTGTGGGTACCTCCTGTGGGTGGGACCTGGGCGAATGGAGTGTGTGACGAATAGGCATTCTGTGTTGTGGGTGTCTAGTATCTGGTTGTTGACACAATGACTGAGACAACCCTGCCCGAAACCGGTATGAATGCAGCTGGGAGTGTTGAATGGCTCAGTACTTTTCCCAATACACAACTTGTTGCGAGTGTCTGGAGAGAAGTGAATGGCCTGAATACCTCGTGTGCCTGATTGGCTGCCTGCCTGCATGAATGCCCGTGGTCGTGATTGGATGCTTGAGTGTGACCCAGCGGAGTGAATGGGAGATCAACAGTATATCTGGGGACCTCTCACTGCTAGGAATCGTGTTCAGAAGCTGAAGTCCACTACGAGTAATTGGATTAAATGACGCTTGACCTTGAAGCCCTGCTGGACGAGAAGGAGTGCTGTGGCTCTCCCTCGCAATCTGAAGGCTGCTGTGTTTCCAAGGACTGACCCAGAGAGGACCTGGTAAGGCGCCCTCTTCCCGAGCTGCGAGGGACCATCGTGCACAGCTGATCTTTGCCAACGCTCCCTGGTAGACAGACCTTCGACAGGCTGCCGACCCGATAATACGGGGACTGCTGCGGAACTCCAAGGAGAAGCACTCGGACTGTTGTCCGCCACTGTCAACGACCGCCGTCGCCGACCGGAGCCGCCGTGCTCCCGTTTGCCTAAGAACTTCAATTGATCATCGGACTCTCGTCTGCATCGTCACCCGCTTGTCTCCCGCTGGAGAAGGCCGGACCGTCGACGCGCCGACAAGCATCCACCGGTGGATTTCCCGCCACCTAAGGACCACAGAGACGCTGACGACACGACGCCCTTGCTGGGCCACAGTTCTCCATCATCTCTTTGCGGTCCAGAACTATCGTCCCCGAGGTGCCCCGCACGCCTCTTCCTTGCAGGACGCCAACGCTCTGTCGTCGACGGGCACCGCTAGGAACGAAGCTGCCATTCCCCGACACCTCTCGACGATCCGTGGCTCCCGCCTGAAAGGGAGGCACTCAAGAAGGATTGGTTGACGCATCGTCGGAGAACTCTACTCCACCAGGTACATTGGGGGGTAAAACCTTAATAGGAAGAAGTTAAATTATCTAACATTATATGGACTGGGCTTGTGCTATATATCTTTATTTACAGGTTGCCCAGGTGGGGGGACCTCCACTCAGAACTGTGCCTCGTGGTAGGGGTCAGTATTCTGCCTACTGTTTCAACCATCTTGCGTTCCTTCTCTATTGCTGGTTTCCTCGTTATTGATCTGTGTGACATTTTAACCGTACAGTTGATGCACTTTAATGAGATTCGATAACATTAGTGGTACCACTTTAGAATTGTATATATTTATCATTATTGACTTCCCAGTACAAAGTGCGTTATTGTGATCATGTACATACCCTTGAATATTAATTATATAAAGACTGTTTTTCGTAATACAGTGTGTGGACATTCCTTTGTGGAGGGTTCGGGGACTACACTGTACTTAAGAACCAGCCTGCGTCACCTCCTGAGAAGCTAGGCCTTTGATTGCTCGTCCATTGCTACCTGATAGAGAATCTTGGCTGGGGTCTTCTGTACCTCCCCTCTACCATATAGAGAGCGGAAGTACAGACACCCCCTACCAGTCTTTACACTGGGCATCTGGAATTTTATTACCATCTGCAGAATGTGATGAGCTCTCTTCGGATGGTGAGGCTTTGCCCGAACAAGTATCCAGGACTGCTCCGATAAACTTGAGTTTCTGAGATGGTATCATGTTTGACTTTTTTAAATTCAGAGAAAACGAAACCCTAGTTTGTGCAGCAAGTGGCAGGTCTTGGACAGATGTTCCTGGGCTTGTTCTGGAGAACTTACCCTGATCATCCAATCGTCCAGGTAGGGGTAGACGTGAATCCCCCCTCTCCTGAGACTCGCTGCCACCACCGCCATCAACTTGGTGAAAACTCTCAGGGAGGAGGTCAACTCGAAACTGATAGTGAGAGTTGCCAATCGCGAACCTCAGGTACTTTGTGCTTGAGATGGATTGGCACATGAAAGTAAGCATCCTGAAGGTCCAATGATACCAACCAGTCTTGGAGTTGGAGAGCCTGAAGGATCTGAGAAAGTGTGACCATCTTGAACTTGTCCTTCCTGAGGAACTTGTTCAAGCTCTCAAGTCCAAGATGGGTCTCAATCCTCCGTCCTTCTTTGGTATGAGGAAATATGGAGAATACCAACCCTTGTTCCTCTCTGCTACAGGCACGTGTTCTATTGCACCTTTCTGTAGCAGGGTTAAGATTTCCTACAACAGGAGCGGGTCTGGAAGTTTGACAGAGTTGTATCCCGGGTGGTGATTCTGAGGTTTCTCTTAAAAAGGAAGGCAGTAACCTTTGGATACTGTTTCCAGTGCCCAAGCATCTGAAGTAATGCCCCGCCATTCTTCCAGATGCTGTGAGGTCCTGCCTCCCACTGGGGTCTTGTGGGTCTAAACCTTAGAGTGGTCTTGCGGCAGCGGCAGCAGCAGCGGATGAAGGCACAGTGCCCGTTGCTTGGGCAGATCTAGTACCTTTTTCTCGCCCCAAGGAAATTTCCTTTGCCCTCTTTGATTGGCCTGTCCCCTTCCTTTTCCAAATGAGGAATAAAATCGAAAGGGACGACCCCTCCAGGAGGATGAGCCGGTGTAGGGGTGTTGTTGAGGTTGTCTTATAGCGGCACAGTGATTTTTACGCCGCTTTGGAGGTCTGCGGCTTCTCCAAACTTTCATCCGCTTTGCTGCCAAACAACCTCGAGCCGTCAAATGGCATATTGAGAAGCCTGGATTGCATATTCGGTGCAAAACCTGACTTTCTTAACCACGCAAATCTGCGTAGCACCGCACTAGAAGCCATGGACCTACTGATACTGTCAGCTGTGTCCAAACCTGATTGAAGACAATCCCGTGAAGCCTCCTTTTCATCCCTTACTATGGACAGGAACCCTTCATGTTCCTCACCTTCAGGGATGTGTTCAGCTGCCGCTGACATACAGTCCCACAGGGTTTATGCAAATCTTGCAAGGGTGCAAGTTACATTAGTGGATTTTAAAGCAATGCTCCCTGACGCGAAAATCTTTCTGGACCATGCATCAATCTTTTTATCATCCCTATCTGGAGGAATTGTAGGGTATGCAGCATTTCTATTAGAGGTAGCTGCTTGAACGACCAGACTTTCAGGTGACTGGTGTTTACTCAAGTATTCGGGATCTGAGGAACAGGGTCTATAGTTTGACACATTTATTGCCGGAATAGATTCAGGGTTTTCCCATACAGTGTTAACCTTCCTTTGTAAAGCTACATAAAAAGTAAGTATGGGGTCTTGCTGAGGTCCTCCTGAAAGTATGTCAGTCATATCTTCCTCCTGATAGACAGGTGAATTTCTACTCCATCCCATGAATTCAGTTACCCTGTTAATCAATATTCTTTATCTCGCATCAGCATGCTTAGCCGGGTCAGGCTTTTCAAATTCATATTCTGGAGATGTATCCAGACCACTTGCTGACTGCAAGCATTCATACAAGTCTTGCATCTTAGATTAAGGGTCAATTAACTCCTCAGGGACTTGCTTTGTACCAAATTTCACACCATTAGGTGAAACATCTTCTGCTGATGAATCTCCTTCATATATGGAGGACATGGTTCTAAAGAAATGTCTATTTTCTGGATGAAACACCTTTTCAGGTGGCATAGACTTCGACACAGGTGTCGATTTTGTAATTGGAGTGAATGAAGACGTCGACAAAAACGTTGATGGTGTCGATGTTGTAGTCATCACCTTCAATATCGTCAAGGCCATTTTCGACACCTTCGAAGGAATCGTCAACCCCGTCGAAGGAATTGTCGAGACCGTCGAAGGAGCCTTCGACACCGTCGACTGTGAACTCGATGTAACTTTTTTGGGTTGGGTTGTCAATACTTTGTGCTCGACTGCCTTTGTTAGAGGCTTCGAGGACGTTTTAGACGAGGGCTTTGATGGGATATGAGAGTCTGACATCATTTTATTGAGTTCTACCTCTGATTTATGCACCGGTAGGCTTTTTTTATGAGGTGTCGGGGGAGATTCCCTTGACGACACCCTTGACGATTTTGTGTCCGATTTTCTCATCTTAGATCTTCCCCGGTCACTTTTTTTTATGAGTAGGGGCATGGTCTACGCTAGACTTTTTTGAGGGGGTCTGGGCCGCATTCTCAAAAATCTTTAGCATAGATGCTCTGAAAGCTTCCCACTTTCTTGGGGAATCACGTCTTGACAGACATGTTATGATTTACACAGACGACGTCGAGGAAGAAGGAGACCGGTGTCTTCTTTTCTTTGCCTTTTTAGAGGAAGAAGAACAGGACTTCCTTGATCTACTCCTCGACCTAGATATTTGTGATGAAGACCCAGCCAAGTCTTTTCTCCCTGTGGAAAAACACTTCAAGGATTGCTCCCCCACCGCCAGTTTACCTCTCCATTCCTTTAAGGCCTTATGGGTCATCGACTGACAGGGACCGCACTAGTCTATACGGTGGTCGGAACCGAGGCACCAGAGGCAATTCCGATGGGGGGGGGGATCAGTCAGCGACATCTTTCTCCCACATTTCTGGCATTTCTTGAATCCAGTCTTCGGTGTGGAAGGATTAGATGAAGACGACATTTTCGTACGAACTGAAGCACCGTTTTATTCAATGTGAAGCGAAGCTAACAGAAAAACGGAACTCAGGCCAACGGGCGCGCTCAAGGCATTTATACAGTGGATGACGTTGGCGCTTGACGGATGCTGCCGAGGGACATCAACGCCACAGCCTCAAGTGGAGCGCCTTCTGGTGGAGAGAGAAAAATTTCCGAAGCAGCAAAGCTGAAGGTAAGGATATATCTAAGATGAGAAATACGTGGGAGGACACAATCCATTTGAAATGAAAGTTACTCGCTTTGTTTGAGGTAGTGAAGTGTGCAGTTTCTGTGGAGGAATCTGGCGCGACACTTCCGACATCTGGAGTTACATTTGTGATCTGTGCACTGATTTCATGTCATGCAATGCAATGCACAAAGCACCCAAGTACAGTCTGCACTCAGTCTCTACAGGCAAACAATACCAGAACAAGTCCTGCTGCATAACACACACCCACTAACAGGGGTACATGCAACTGGAGGTAACAAAAGAAAAAAATGTGGATACCTGTTGATGCTTCTGTGACACTGAGTTCTAGGTGGGTTTTCTTGGATTAAAGGCTGGGAGGATGGTACAGGGATTATGTGCAACGAGTTCCGAGTGGGTGTCAAAATCACGTGCGTGGGAGACCACTAGGGCGCGTGGCCCATGATGGCTGCGTAAAGTCGTCTCTCTGCCACACGCTGTCTGTAGAGCGACTTTAGCTCCCCCCAAGTTGGAGATAGGGGACGGCGCCCCCGAGCCCTCGGGATCTGCACAGGTGGGCACCCAAACAAACCCATCATCCCCAAAGGGCTCTGGCAATCAAAGCACTGAGGTGGCCTTCGTCAGCCGACAAGAGGCACAGACCGGGCCCCGCCACCATACCGAACAAAGATCTCAGAGCCTTCTGCAGTTAAGGGGCGGGGGCATGGGCCTGCAGTCGGGGGGGGGGGGTGAACTGCCTGTTGGAGCGAGCCTGCTCCCTTTCATGCAGCCCAAAGAGGATTCCCAACCCCCTCCCCCATCGGAGCGTGCCTGACCCCCTTCCTGAGGCCCTGCGAGGCCCTGCTGTGCCCGGTGTGTGGTGTCTGGGCAGGCCCAGCCAAGCAGCAGGGAACTTTGAGGCTGAAATCCGGACCAGGCTGGCCGCCCCCTCTAGCCCGGTGGCATGGAAGGACACAACCGTGGAGAAGCTGTTGCAGTGCGATGCCCGGAGGTAAGGAGGAGGAGGCGTCATAGGGCTCCAGCCCGAAGAGCGTGCCGGGCTACCGCTGAGGCTCCAGGTTGCACAACGGGGATCTAGGAGCAAGGTGGCCCTTCCCTCCCCTGTTAAGTGCTGAACCACCGGAGACCCTGCAGCGCCCCAGGCTCCATTGGAAGACTGCATGGGGGATTCAGGTGGCTCCTAGGACTCTGTACTAAAGAAGACCCGGGCCCAGCTTGGTGAACACTTTCATGCACAGAGTAAGCAGTAGGTGGCCAGGGAACACCGGAGTGCCATTGTGCATTCAGGCACACACGAGCCCAGCACAGTGCAGCGGGGACGCCCCGTAAAGAGGGGCCATAGAGAGGATGGACTTTGTTTGGTATCGGCGCACAGAGAAGCAGGTACCAGTCCTGGTATTCAGTCCCAGAGCAGACAGTGAGAGAGGTGGACTTTAGTAGCACTGCCCCATGTGCTGCACAGGAGTGGATCCATGGTAAGCGGATCGGTCTGAGCTTGGCCACAGACTCTAAATTGGCAGAAGCAATGTTACAGTGGGGGAACTCTTGCCTCGCCTGGCTCAAGGAGGCAAGGAGGTTCAATTGAAAGGGCCCAAGATCAATAGAAGTTTGCTTCCTAAGGTACAGATAAAAAAATGGAGGTCCTGGAGAAAGCGAAGCGTCTGGGGAGTTTCCAATATAAGGGAGACATAATCAGAGTGTTCCAGGACCTGTCGGGTCTCACTTTGTCATGCTGCTGAGACTGCCGCCCCCTCACACAGTGGCTGACTGAAATGGGCATTAGGTACCATTGGTCCTTCCCATTTGCCCTGTCATTGAAGATAGGAGAAGCAGACTATCGTGTGACCAGAGGTCAGGAGGCACAACAGGTGCTCCAGGTCTTTAAGGGTGAGGCACTGAATGAAGGCCAGGAAGGAGACGAGGCACACAATGGCATATCCTGATATCGTGGGCCGGGCCGAGGCACTTGGACTGGGGACCCTGAACGTTAAGGGTTTGAATTCACACACTAAGGGCTCACTGTTGGGGAGGGAAATTCGAAATTGTGATATCAATGTTCTGTTGGTGCAGGAGACAAGGCTGATTCAAGGGGAGGAAAGGTGGATTCCGGGAGCCCATGTTGGACAGGCTTATTGTGCCTCTGGCCCCTCCAAGAGGGAAGGAGTAGGCATTATTTTCAATTGGCGAACACGAATGACAGACCTGGTGGTCTGACGGGAGGGCTCTGTTGATCACTGGGCCATTTATGGAGTACGGGTGTCCATTGCTTCTATATATTGCCCGAATGTAGGACAGATGCAGTTTTTACAGGAGACCATGCGGTAGATATTGGAGCGTGTAGACCGTTACTGGGGGGAGGAGAGATTTCATCATGTGGGCAGACCGGGCCTTGGTTCATAGTTGAGGGCAGGTCCTCAGGAGAGGTGGGTAGGGGCAGTGCGAGGGAGGACTTCTGGGCTATATGTCTGACCAGGGGTTGATAGACGCATGGAGGGAACTTCACCCGGTGGAAAAGGGTTTTAAATTCTTCTCCCCTGTTCATGGTTCTCGAAGGAGGATCGATTATTGGTTCATACATCAGAGAGGCCGATAGGGTTTCCACCAGCGACCACTCCGATTAGTTGGTCGGACAACGACATGGGTGCCATGGGCATAGATTTGACGGGACTGAGGCCTCGACACTCGCTCTGGCGATGCAATGACGTCCTGTTGAAGGATGTTGTCTTTGCAAGACAAATGAAGGTGGCAATTGAAGAGTTCTTTCGCTTTAATGACACGGGGGAGGATGAACTTGGTATAACATGGGATGCGGCTAAGGCGACCTCGAGGGGCCTCCTCATTCGGGAGGGTGCCTCCAAGAAGAGAGTAAGGACCCTTCTGGTGGAGAAATTTAGGGGGGAGATCCGTAAACTAGCGAAGTTAGAAGGCAAGGGGTAGGAGAGAGGGAAGAGGATTTGAAATTGCAAGAGAGAAGTGTCAGGAGTTGAAAGACCTAGAGGTGGGGAAGGTAATAGCTGGCCTGCAGTTCCTGAAACAGAAATATTATGAGAAGGGGGACAAGGCCGATGCCTTGTTGGCAGCGGGTCAACGGGCAGAGAGGTCGGTGTCAGTAGTCAGGGATGCGGATGGTGGCTACGCTCCCTAGCGGGGGAGGTGGTACAGGAATTTGCTGCCTTCTACGGGCCTCTCTACGGGTTGGAGGGAGAGAAGGAGGATGACGAATTGCATAGGTACATGGGGGAGTTATCCCTCTCGACACTTCTGGGTTGTGTGAATAGTGCGCTGGAGAAGCAAATTATCCAGTAAGAAGTTCTGAAGGCAATCGGGGGGTTAAGGTCTGGGAGGGCACCGGGTGACGACGGGTACACAGTTTGGGTTCTATAAAACATTTGTGGGATCTCTCGGCCAACATCTGGCGAAATTATTTAATAACATTTTGGATACAGGGAGGGCTCCTCCATCTTTTGGGAGGGCGTTGATAACAGTCATACCAAGGGAGGGGAGGGACCCAGAAAGCTAAAAGTCGTACCTACCCATCTCTCTCCTTAAAGTGGACGCTAGCATTTTTACCAGAGTACTGACCACACGGATGGAGTGTCTTATGCCGAAATTGGTCCACCCGGACCAAGTGGGGTTCATTCAGGGTAGACAAGTGCCCGATACCTTGCGTAAAACATTACACCTAATGGAGGCCTCATTGGGGAGGGAGGGTAATTCAGTCCTGGTGGCACTTGACGCCGAGAAGGCTTTCGATTGGGTTGATTGGAGGTTCCCATATGGGGTATAACAGAAATGTGGGTTTGGTGATTAGTTCCTTAGGTGATAAGGGCACTATATGCGGCACGGGTGACCGTTAATGGGTGACTTTCGGGAACCTTCCCTTTGTAGAGGGGGACGAGACTGTTCTGCCCCTTCTCTCACCTCTTATTCGCATTGACAGTGGAGGTGGGCAGACCGGCAGAGCGGTTGCGGATGGCATGAAGGTGGGCAGGAGGGAATTTAATTTGGGGCTCTATGCGGACGATGTGCTGCTGCACCTGGTGAGCCACACCAGCCCTATACCCGCAGCTCTGTCAATAATTGAGGAATGTGGGCAGTTCTCAGGCTTCAGAGTCAATACTGGGAAGTCAGTGCTTTTTCCCTTTGTGGCAGACAGGCTCAGAGATGTCGAGGTGCTTAGACTCCTGGGTCTACAGATACAGTGCAACAGCATTATATATTTGGGAGTTACTATTATTAAACTAGGGGAGGACTTAGGTGGCGCCAACTACCTCCCCCCTTTGACAAACTATTTGCAGAAATGATGTCCTGTGGTAAGAGACATCTCGCGTGGATGGGGAGGCTTAATGCTATAAAAATGAACCTCCTCCCAAGAGTATTGTACTTGTTTAAAATGCGGCCAGTCCGCGCTCCAGAGATACTGCTGAAAGAGGCCAAGTCCCGTATACTGAAATTCATTTGGCAGAATCAGAAACCCTGGGATGGATATTGGACGTTAATATGCCTGATGTATTATAGGGTTGCACAACTTAGAGCAATGGTCCCTCATTTGAGGGAGGACCCGGGAAGACAGTGGGTTTACCGGGAAAACCAACACACGCTCCCTACAACTGTGGGGGAATGGCTTTGTATCCCAAGGGGGAGGCTCCAGAGGCAAATTCGAGAACACCCAATACTTGGGGTCCACTGGGAGATGTTGAGCATGGCTGGGAGGGCACGTGGCCATCTCAGATGAGTCATATTTGGGCCCCTCCCCCCTGAAAGGGATAGCATAACGGAGGTTGCGAAGTACCAGTCATGGTTCGAGGGAGGGCTCGCCAGAGTGGGCCAACTGTGGAAGGGAGGAGAATTTATAAGTATCCAGGACTTGGAAGGGGTATAGGTAAATTATCAGTGCTTTTGTATCTTAGGCTAAAAGGGAATTTTTACAGCGGAAAAGTGGAAGGAGCAAATACAGAGGGACCTCATGCCGGTGGAAAAGGTCCTGGATGGGCATACGGAAATGAAAGGCCTCATCTCCCGTCTTTACGGGGCTTTGTTGGAACCAAGGGGTGAGTTGTAGGTGGAGGAGGGACCTGGGTGTGGAACTGGACGAGCATCTGTGGCAACAGATGTGCAGGAGGGCTTTTAAGATGTCTATATCATGCCAATATAAGCTCCATGCCGTGAAGTTATTGCATTGCTGGCAGCACGACCCGACGCGCTTCTCTAAGATGTTTCCCTCAGTGAGCCCCAATGCTGGCACGGATGTGCTAACATGGCTAATTACTGGCACAGGTATACTGGGCCGAGGTCCTGGATTGGATCAAGGCGCTGGGGACGGGGAGCGCTCAGGCTTGACCCACTGTTGGTTTTATTTGGTCTAGAGAAACTGGGGGACTAATGGCACGCCTCCTCCCCGTTGGTGCATTTTCTTCTTCTTGCAGCTCAAGCTTGTCGTGCTAGGTACTGGAGGAGGACATCCCTTCCCATTCTGAGAGAATGGTCCAATACAGCAAAGGAGATTTATTTGATGGAAAAGATTACTGAGACGATTCATGAAGGAGGAGCGTCCGTAGAGGCCGAGTGGCAACAATTCTGTAACACTTGTGTGAGGTAGAGGAGGGCGTAGGGATTATAAAGTAAGACGTGGCCTGGTATTGAATGAACAATAGGTGCACATAATGGGCTGCAGTGGGGTCGACCAATAGATCCCGGGTCCGCTCAGGCATTGGGTTAAATGTGCGCAGTTTGGAATTTCAGACACAAGGGCGTGGACTCACTCGGGGGAGGGGAGTTTTGAAGGGAAAGTTGCAACAACATAATTCTCTGTGGAGGACCTCGCCCTAATGTTGGTTTGAGTTATTGCGTTGTATTGGTTGTGTTGAAAATTAATAAAATTCAATTTACAAAATAAAGAAAACCAATCATGTGAGTGTACATCATCCCTGCTTGTATTCTGTAAATGAAAATGCTGCTGTGCGACATGCCGTGGGGTGCAGTCTCTTTTCAGGGGATGACATCTGTGACACAGACATGGTATCAAGAGAGACAGAGACTCAAAGGTGTTAGTTCAAAACCTTTATTTACTGAGGTTCTTGGGTTGGTGTAATGCCCGACTGGCCATAACTCTAAAAGGGAAGGTTCCCGTAACTGATGTCTAATAGTTTAAAAGAAAAGTCTGTCTGTGTATAAACCTATGCTTGTCCTAACTCTTTACAAAAACGTGACAGGACGTCTTTATAAAGGAAAATAGTGGTTCAACAGAAAATTGGAAACCAAAGTTGTTTCAGATGGTCTTCTCGCCAGGTGTAGTTTGGCCATTGTCACAAAAATGAGTTGGATCAAAAAGGGCTGTTCTTAAGACCTTCTCCACAGAGCTCTTGCAGTGGTTTCAAATACCTTCAGCGTCTTTGGGTTCCTTGGGGTTCCCTTCCCCAGTTCAGCTTGGCAGAATGTACCTTTTCCTTATATACAGTTTCTATCACATGCAATTCTTTCATGGGGTAGAATCAGAAGCTTTCGAAAATGCCAGGCTCTTTGCTTTTCCTAAGTGCGACCACTCTGATCCTTTGACCCTCTCTTTGTACTTTTTATATTCATCAATCTGTGTTCCTTTCACTTTGTCTTGCATACTTGCACCGTCATTGTCTTTCTCTCTGTCGTGCACACTTGCACCTTCCTTTACCCTCTTGGTGTTGTGCCTCTTGCACGCTCCCCTCCTGCCGTGCACAAATGCACCTGCCTCTTGCACACTTCTTTCACTCTTCTGTGCACACCTGCACTAGTTTCCTTCTTTCCGGGTGGCTCTCACCCTTTTCTTTTACTCTGGACTGCTTTTACTTCTGCGCCACTAGTGTGCCTTTTTCTTCCTTGTGTGCTACTAGCAGGCTTTCTCCTCCGTTCCCGTTTCCTTGTTTCTTCTTTCTTACTCTGTTTCTTTAGACTGTCATTTCCGCTCCATGCCACTTTCCAAATCTGGCTATTCTCCCTTGCCTGCTCCAGCCACCAGCATGCTCCAGAGTTTCTCTATCCCTCATTCGAAACTCACTGGGTAGCGTAGCGCTGGCGAGCAGTCTCTCATGGATGCTTTGGGTCAAGGTCAGGGTCTCACCACTTGCCCTTCAGACACCCTTGAGCCCGGCAAACGGGCCAAGGGAACAAGCAATTACACGGACACCGCCAGCAGGATACCGGCTGCCTCGCTCTCGCTCTCTGGAGACACGACTCCCTAACCACACTGCAGCCCCACACAAACACCGGGCCAGCGTCGCCACACGCCGTTCTCCTCCAGATCCTTCTTTCTGCAGCTTCCAGCTCCTTGGCTTCTCTAGTCCAGTAGGACTCCCCAGCTAGCCATTTCAACTTTGCAGAACCACACCTTTTATAGTTCCTAGTGAGTCAGGTGTGAATGATTAGTGTAGAGTTCCCGATTCTGCTTGATTCTATTAGTGGGACAATTCAATGGGCGCAAGTAATAGTAAGCCTCTCACTGCCTTCCCATCTTAACTAAAGGGGAAATCTTCCTCGTGGTGGTCAGTCAAAAGGCCGAAAAAATAATACCGAATGACAAAAATCTCGAAAAAAATATCGAATTATTTATTTATTTATATGTGTTTTTGGGGTCAGGTAAGTAAAAAATAGGGTTAAAATAAAAAAAAAATCGAAAAAAGGGGGGTTGGGGGGGAACCCCCCCATTTCGAAAAAAAAACGTCAAAAAAAATTAGCTATTTTTTTTTTTCGGCCTTTTTTTTTCGAGATTTTTTTTTTCGAGATTTTACAATTCGGTGTTATCACTATAAACCCTTCCTCGTCCCAGTACTTTTTGAAACTGGGGAAGGGGAGTCAAGGCAAGATGGGAATTGATATTTACAGGCTATATTATTGCAAGGTGATTGGTAAAGGATAGGGGGATTCCCTTCAAAAGGTGATTATCCCCTATGCTACACACATGCAAGCACAGGTCTGTATAACACTTCCCATGATCTAAACTAAGGAAGGACAAAGTAGTGTTGGGATTGAGGTTATGTATGTGTCTTACCTTGCTTTCCCCTTTTCCGGGGTTTGTTCTAGGATGAACTGTTGGTCTCTCTCTTCGGTTAGGGACATTGGGACCTGCATAACCAATGAAGGCTTCTGGGATCTCTTCACCTATCGTCCTGTTGGAATACCGCATCTCTCCTAGGGTACTCTCCTGAGTGCAACCCCAGACTCTCCTACCCAGGTGATTCTCCCTCGTTCGTCCACCCCCAGGGTTGGGATCCAAGAACGATGGCCCTCCGCTGGGCACATGAATAGAGGACTCTCGCAATCTTAATGGGAGAAAATCCCTAGGTTTCTCACATATCCCATAACTATGGAGAAAAGGGGACGGAGCAAAGAAGCAATATATTTAGAGAAGTGTATAAATTCAAGAGCATATTTCAACTTTGGTGCATCTCTGAGGGAACAGAATGGTGTCCTGCAAATGCATGGTTGAAGACATATTTTAATTTCATCTGATGGGGATGATGTTCTATAGTGTGAAGTACAATTATGGATTGTGACCATTATTTAAACACATTATCTCAATAATAATGTAGGTAACTGGCGTTTAGCAGCTTAGCATTGAAACGAGAAGGATCCTCCTAAAGACGAGCCACTATAAAATGCTCCAAATAACAGACATCTGACCTTTGCGACAGTCTACAAATTAATGACACTACAATTATCTTTTTTTTTTAAAATCAATTCCAAAAGTTATTTGTAAACTTGAACCTCAAATGAGTCAAAACATACCTTCAGGTATTTGTCCAGCATTTTTGAAATATGCTGGTTATTGAGGACACTCTTTGCAACATGGAGACTTGTCTTTTTTAATTGATCAGCAGTTTCCTAATAAAAAGAAAAAAAAGGTTGACATTCAGTAAAAGATACACTATGGAGTGAATATCAGCCTGATAACTAAAAATATAAGGCCTATCCATTGAGTAAGCTCAGACACTCAAAACGTATTGATTTCAGGAATACAGGGAGAAAACTACAAAATTTAATGCTAATTTTTCGATAGACAGTAAAATGAAAAGCTGAAAACTGGTGTACGGGTAGTTGAAGTAATTTACCAGGTTTCGAGAGGTTTGGTGCAATGAATGGTTTAGAAGGCCTGACCAGCCAGTACTGGTCTAATAACAGGGTGCCCACTAAGCATTTCCAAAATACTCTCAATCGTAGTATTGCAGAGGACCCTAGCTTCACTCTTGGGAGGTCTGCTATCAAGGTACAATTCGGCCAATACACTTACACACACACAAATACAGTACATATAATATTTGGGAAGTACCCCATACCGTAAGTTATAAGGATAATATAAGTCACAAAGGAGTTCCGTGAAGAAATAGAACAACAAGGCCAAAAGTCTAGTTTCTTGAGGTGACTTGCAAATTTCCTCTTTACGTACGGTAGAAGGTATTTTATTCCTTATAACAATAATAATATTTATTGGGTTTAGTTTAAATGAAACTTTTACAATACTAAAATTAAACAAACATTTCATTGATATTAAATAACGCAATAAGAATCATATAAAAAATAACAAACATGCAAATATAATATATTTGAAACTGACAGCCTCCATTTAACTTTAAATTCCAGTTCATTATTACCAAAATGTATCTGATCACTGCATTGAATCAACAACATAGTGACCTTTTCACAAGTGACAGAATGTTTAAAAAATTCCTAAAAATTCAAAAATCCTAAAAACCATGAACCTATGGCTATATTCCTAAAATAATTGGCATTCAGCTGTTTCGCATTCCTCATCTCCGTTTTCTCTTTCTTCGCCTATTGGCCATTCTCCTTCAGATGAACAAGTTACTTCTTACCTTGTAACGTTCTTTCGACGGGATGTTCCTCCGACGTATTCCTCATCTTAGATATCTCCTTCCAGCTCTGCTGGCCTCGGAAAATTTTTTCTCTCTAGAGGGCGCTGCGCGTCAACGTCCTCCGAGTCGATGTCCCTCGACAGCCGCCGTATCGACGTCGTCATCCTGCCTATAAAGGCCGCGCGCAGCGTCCGTTGCTCAGTTCCGTTTTGTAGCCCACAATAATACTTTCTGGACTAAACTAATCACCCTGAAGGAGCGTAAGCTGCAACAACAAGGGAAGTAGAACTGCGGGGATGGATGGGAGGGTCGATGAGGAATACGTTGGAGGAACATCCCGTCGAAAGAACGTTACAAGGTAAGAAGTAACTTGTTCTTCGAAGGGATTGTGTCCTCTGACATATTCCTCATCTTAGATAGGCTCCCATAGCAGTATTCTATTATCGGAGGAGGGAGTACTTAATTCACGCTGTCTTCTATTGATGAATAGAATGCAGTACAGCCCTTCCAAACCTAGTCTCTTGACTGGAGGAGGAATCCAAATTGTAAAAACGTGTAAAGGTATGGACAGACGACCATGTAGCGGCCGCACAGATGTCTTTAACCGGCACGCCTCTTTTGAGGGCCGATGAAGCTGCAATACCTCTGGTCGAATGAGCCCTAAGGTTTTGAGGGGGCTCTTTCCCTGCCAGTTTATAACATTCCAGAATGGCTAGAATGATCCATCTGGAAATGGTCTGCTTAGTTATTGGTAACCCCAGCTTGTGACCTGCGTAACCTACAAACAGCTGGTCTGCCTGTCTTATCCTGGCTAGTCTACTGATGTAAAAACTTAAAGCCCTCCTAGGGTCTAGCCTGTGTAACCTCTCTTCCTCTTTCCCCGGGTGAGGAGGAGGATAGAAAGATGGTAGGGTAATCTTCTGAGTGATATGGAATTCAGAAACCACCTTTGGGAGGAAATTAGGCTTCACTTGCAGGACAACTTTGTCTTTGTGAAATATTGTGTGAGGGGGTTTACAAGAAAGAGCTTGTAATTCGCTCACCCTTCTAGCAGATGTAAGTGCTATTAATAAAACAGTTTTAAGGGTAAGGAATCTTAACGAACAAGAATGGAGAGGTTCGAAAGGTGTGCCCATCAGGAAAGTTAGTACTAAGTTTAAATCCCATAGGGGAACTTGGAATGGTCTTGGGGGATAAACATTGGTTAACCCCTTTAGAAACTGAATTACCAAGGGTAATTTGAAATAGGATGGTTCTTCCGCAGTACGCTTAAAGATGGATAGCGCTGCGAGATAGCTCTTAATGGTGCCAACTTGAAGGCCTGAATTTGCCAAATATAGTAGGAAGGACAAAACCATTGGTGTACCACATGAAAAAGGGTCGATATTCTGTTCTCTACACCAGCTGCAAAATCTGTTCCAACGGCAGCGGTATAAAGACTTTGTTGCTGGCCTCCTTGCCGAAAGCAACACCTCCATAACATCATCAGGGAGGTCCCAATCCTTGTACCTCAGCCTTTCAGAAGCCAAGCGTGAAGGTTGAGGGTTTTGATGTCTGGATGGAGAACCTGACCTCCCTTCTGTGAGAGTAGGTTCTCTCTGAGTGGAAGTCGAATTGGAGGGCAGATGGACAAGTCTAGAAGGTCCGGGTACCACGTTCTCCTGGCCCAATCCGGGGCAATTAGGATCATGGTTCGCCGGAATCTTTTCAACCTCCTGATCATTTGAGGAATGATAGGGACCGGTGGGAACGCGTACAGAAGCGGAAACTCCCAGTGCACTATGAACGCGTCTCCCAGAGCTCCTCTCGGGGGAAATTCCCTCGAGCAGAACAGGTCGCATTTCCTGTTTAGGCTGGTGGCGAACAGATCTACCTGAGGGGTTCCCCAAAGGGCGAAGATCTCTTGAAGGACTTCCTGAGCTAGCTCCCACTCGTGGGAGACTGTGTTCTGCCTGCTCAGAGCGTCCGCTGTCAAGTTCTTCTCTCCGGCTACGTGAACTGCCGATAGAGAGATTCCTTCTTGGATTGCCCAAAACCAGAGCTGCATCGCCTCTCTGCACAGGGGTAGTGATCCTACGCCTCCTCTTTTGTTGAGGTAATGCATGGCCACCGTGTTGTCCGTCATTATGAGGACGTTCTTCCCTTGTACAGCTGGCAGGAACGCCTTCAGCGCAAGTCTGATGGCTCTCAGCTCTAACAGGTTGATATGTAGTCTGGACTCCGATGGAGACCAACGACCGCTGATGGTCAAGTCGTTGGCGTGGGCTCCCCACCCCGTGAGTGAGGCATCCGTGACTACTGTTATCTCCGGCCAGGGTTGCCAAAACGGTTCTCCTTTCAGAATGTTCTCCTGACAGGCCCACCACTGAAGGTCTCGAGCCACCCTGCCAGGAACCTGAAGAAGATCTGTCATTCTCCCTGAGAATTGTGACCACTGAGTCCTCAGTGCCCACTGGAGGGATCTCATTCTCAGGCGAGCCTCTGGCACTAGGAAAATGCAGGATGCCATGAGGCCTAGCAACCTCAAAAAGTCGAAGGCTGGGAGACGTTGGGCATGTTGGAACTTGGTAACCATCTGTAGAATATCTTGAGCCCTCACCTCTGGTGGCGAGGCTTTTACCAGGGAAGTGTCCAGGATCGCTCCTATGAACTGGAGTCTCTGCGATGGTATCATTTGTGACTTCTTTAAATTGAGGGAGAAGCCCAGTCTGTGAAGGAAGTGGCACACGTGATTTAGCTGGATCTGAGCTTGTTCCGAAGAAACAGCCCTGATCAACCAATCGTCCAGGTAGGGGTAGACGTGAATCCCTTCCCTCCTTAGACTTGCAGCCACTACCGACATTAACTTGGTGAAGACCCTCGGGGCGGAGGTCAGCCCAAATGGCAGCACTCGAAATTGATAGTGAGAGTTGCCAATTGCGAACCTCAGGTATTTCCTGTGTTTGAGATGGATAGGCACATGGAAATAAGCGTCCTGAAGGTCCAGAGATACCAACCAGTCCTGGAACTGAAGGGCCTGGAGGATCTGAGAAAGAGTGACCATCTTGAATTTGTCTTTTCTGAGGAATTTGTTCAATTCTCGCAAGTTCAAGATGGGTCTCAGTCCTCAGTCTTTCTTTGGAATGAGAAAGTAAGGGGAATACCAGCCCTTGTTCCTCTCCGCTACAGGTACCGGGTTCTATGGCACCTTTCTCTAGCAGGTCCAAAATTTCCTGCAAGAGGAGCGGATCTGGAGCTTTCTGAGAGCTGATCCCCGGTGGATGACTGAGGTATACGTAGGAAAGGCAGGCAGTAACCTTGGGCAACTGTTTCCAATGCCCAAGCATCTGACGTGATAGCCTGCCATACCGCCAGATGTTGAGTCAACCTGCCTCCTACAGGTGTCCTGTGAGGGAAGTCCTCAGAGTGGTTTTGGGGCGGCTGATGCAGACGCCGATGGTAAAGAGGCACCTGCTGTTGCTGCGGCTTTTGAATATCTACCCCGTCCACCTCGGGTAGTTCTTCTTTGTCCCCTTTGAGCCGGTCGTCCTCTACCTCTTCCGAATGCGGAGTAGAAGCGAAAGGACTTGCCCCTCGCAGATGTTCCTGTGGGACGAAAGGGAGTCTGACGGATTGCAGCTCCTTGGGATTTTGCTGCTGCTTTTGAAGTTTGCAGTTTCTCTAAACTGTCATCCGCCTTTTTCCCGAACAAAGAAGAGCCATCGAATGGCATGTTCAAGAGCCTGGCTTGCACATCTGGGGCAAAACCAGACTTTCTCAACCAAGCGAATCTCCTGGTTGATGTACTTCCCGCCATTGCTCTGCTGATACTGTCAGCCGAATCAATGCCCGTCTGGAGGGATTCGCACATAGCGTCTTTACCGTCCTGTATAATATTCAGGAACGCATCCCTTTCTTCTCCCTCCGGGATGCAGTCAGCCGCTGTAGAAGCACACTCCCAAAGTGTATGGCTGAACCTAGCAAGGGTGCAAGTAGCATTAACAGATTTTAACGCCATGCTACATGCTGAAAAGACTTTCTTTGCCATAGCATCATATTTTTTATCGTCCCTGTCCTGTGGGACGGTAGGATAAGCCGTCTTGACATCGGTAGAGGATGCTGCCTGTACCACCAGACTTTCTGGGGATGGGTGTTTAGACAAAAACTCCGGGTCTGTAGAAGATACCCTGTACTTTGTAGACAGTTTTTTATTTACTGCTGGTACGACATCTGGGGTTTCCCAGTTTGTCATGATCTTCCTCTGAAGAGCTTTATGAAAAGGCACCACAGGATCCTCCTGTGGGCCTTTGTCAAGAATATCCGTGAGGTCATCTTGTTGGAAAGATTGTGAAGGTGCAGACCACCCCATGAACTCTGTGATCCTGGCCATTAAGGTTCTATAGGGGGTTTCAGCATGCTCCCCCGGGTCTGGCCTAGCAAACTCCACCTCAGGGGAAGTGTCTAACCCACTTGGCCTCATGTAAGGAATCATGAAGATCCTTTAACCTGCGTTCTTCAGAGGAAAATTCCTCTCTAATTGGGGTTACAGGTCCCTGCAACTCAAATGTGTCTTCCTGTTCAGACAATTCACCCTCTTCCAAAATTGAGGACATAGTTCTCAATTGTTCTGAACTCATAAAGGGAGTAAATCCCATTTCCAAGGCAGAGGGTGCCGAACTTGTCATTATCGGCCTCGAAAACGTCGATGTCGTCGACGCCGAAGGCTTCGAACGTGGCGTCGAAAACAAAGGCGGAGGCCTCGAAGACCTCGACAGAATTGGAATTCTACTCGACAATCTCGAAGCCATCGACGTCGAGGACCTGGGGATAGTCACTGGGTGTGTCGTAACCGTGACTTTTCTTGGCGTCGACGCCGGTGTCGAAGCTGGCGTCGAGTCGACAGAGTCCGTGTGTCGAAGGTGCCTTCGACAACGGCGTCGAAGACATCGACCTCGGCGTCGACGGAACCCTCGTCGACGGAACCTTCGAGGATGGTTTGGAGGTCATAGTCCTACTCGAGGGTTCGAGACGCGCTCGAGAGGTTTCCTTCGCCGGGTACTGCGACTCGCGGCGTTTTTGACCTTCGGGTCTTTCGACCAGAGCATCTCTCTCGGCAGTCTTCGAGGGGGTCGTGGCCGCTTTCTCGAAGACGCTCATCATATTTTTGCGGAATTCCTCCCATTCAGCCCGGGAACTATGTTTCGTGGGGCAAGGGATTCTTTTTGGCGAAACAGAGGAAGAGGAAGTCGGAGAAGGGGATCTTCGACGTCTCCTCTTCGAGTGCTTCGATCTCGAGGAGTGATGAGACCCACTCCGAGACCTGGAGCGCGAATGGTGACGAGGAGACGAGTGTCTCGACTTCGTCGACGAAGAAGAAGCTTTAAAAGTCTTACCTTTCTCCAGCTTCCCCCTACGATCCTTCAGGGCCTTAGCTGTCATGGACATACAGTCCACGCATTCCGAACAATGGTGTTCAGCTCCCAAACACCACAGACAAACTCTGTGAGGGTCAGTCAGCGACATCTTTTTCCCACAATCTCTGCATTTTTTGAAGCCGGATCGAGGAGTTGTCGGTTCCGACGAGGAAGCCATCGAGTACGGATCGAATGACTCGAGGTAAATAGGATTAATCTGACAAGAACTGAGCAACGGTATTCCGAGGCACTGAGTAAGCGCGGAAAAACGGAACTGAGCAACGGACGCTGCGCGCGGCCTTTATAGGCAGGATGACGTCGACACGGCGGCTGTCGAGGTACATCGACTCGGAGGACGTCGACGCGCAGCGCCCTCTAGAGAGAAAAATTTTTCCGAGGCCAGCAGAGCTGGAAGGAGATATCTAAAATGAGGAATACGTCGGAGGACACAATCCCTTCGAAATGTAGCTACCTTCTGCCACACCCTGTAAAGTGCTATGTGTATTGTGTTAGAATCCACATTGATGCAGTAAGCCCAACATTCCAATGCTTTTATAGATTCATAGTTATGTGTCATTTTTCCCAGGGTTGTCAAATATACACAGCCTAGTCTTGGGCATTCAGTTAGAAGGTGCTTTACAATTTCAGTGCATGATCGTATCTTGCAAATTATGCAGAAACGTTCTTCCAAGGGCAGCCTCCATCGCGTCCCATGGGTTACCCAAACTGGTCATTGGTTTGTGCGGAGTAAGAGGCGTAACTTACGCACCCATTTGTCTGGGCACTTCAGTAGATAACATTGAGGGACGATATACCTAGGCACCATCTGTGTTATCTGAGGATAATTATGTATTTTAGCCAGGTGGTCATAGTTCTCACTCCAAGTCCATCTTAAAACCCTTTTTTTGAAAACCCTCCTTAATGTGGTGTAGTAATTACATTGCTTAAAGTCTGGAGACCAATTTATCATGTCCCACAACTCTCTTGTCAACGTGTTGTATGAGTCACCCTCTTTGCGCGAAACTGCCTGAATAAAATTAGCACCTATGATCCCTAAGGAGGGGACATTTCGTGGATGCTCTAGCTTTGATAAAGAATTTGCCTCTGCGTTTCAGCAGCTGCATCTTCAAAGAAAGCAAACCCAGCTCAAGGCGGATTTACTCTATCGAGGTAGTGCTGCGTAATACTAGAACCGTACACCAGAAGTACCCCTCAATAACGCTGAGCCATTTCACATCTTTTATGCCAAGTGCCCCCAAACCATACAACACCGACGGACAAAACCACTGTTGATACAGAACTAATATACCCCCCAAAGAAGAAGCTTGCATATTCATTTGCAAACTTCCGGACCAACCAAAGATGTTTAGCCTTCCTTATTTTGTCTTATATTTTATAATCTTGTGTCCCATCCCATTTGACACCTGCAACCCTAGGTATCTGTAAGTATCCGTGTAATCACTCATGCCCCAGGAGATTTTTTTAACATTGGTCTGTTTTATCTTCTTCGAGGATCTTCTTACCAGCATACCTTTGGTTTTTGACAGGTTTATCAGTAGTCCTTGTTCCACCCCGTAGATACCCAGTTCCTCTAACATTGCTTTCATTCCAGTGTGTAATTAGTAAAAAAAAAAAAAAACAAGTCATCGGCGGTTCTAGGTCATTTGGTCGAAAATAAATGGTCGACAGGACAAATGGTCGACACCAAAAGGTCGACAGGTCAAATGGTCGAATTTTTTTGTTTTGTTTTTTCACTTTTTTGGGGGGGGGGGATATAGTCAAAATGCCTAAACAGCATAACAATTACTGAGCTCAGGGGAAACCTATTGTGAATTCACAACTCGTCCAGTACTTTCCGCAACTGCGAGGTGAGAGAGTAATCGTTGCTGTTTAGCATTTTGCCTATATCTAGACTTGGAATCAAGTCGTGCTATCACACAAGCCTCGGAAGAAGAGCTGGATAGCTCGAAACACGTGTCAGACTGACAATCTCTTCATAATAAATGCAAATTGGCATTATAATCTTTTTTTATTAAAACAATCTTCATAGACATTTTATAATAACCCCAGAACTTCCAACTCCTCTCCCGCTCACCCCCTCCTCCACCCACCCAGTATCCTTCCTCCTAAATTGGCATTATAATCTTGACTTTTTGTGGCACAGTGTTTCTGGGACCTTTAGCTTTACTGTGATTCTCCTGTGGCGTATATAGGCAGTATACCCATGCCTCCCAGTAACCCGCAGCCTCTAGTCTCCTCATATTCATTTTGTGTGTGTGCAAGCGCTGAGGAACCCTTAGGCTTTTTTGTGCCGACAGTCTTTCTTTCTGTTATATATAACAAGGCGATTCTGCCTTATCTTGTAGTCACGGAATGAGCCCGAAGGAAAGGGAAAATCGCTCCCCTTTGCCAGCTAACAGCTGCACACCGCAATTATAAGCAGGTATTTGGTTTAGGGTGGCTGTCAGGGCAAGAGCGGATTATCAAGTTATCAAACTATCAAAAAAGAAAAACATTTAAAAAAAGTAACTGTAATGTAATTCACCAGGCCCTCTCCCACAATAGGTCTATGCCTTTTCCACGTGCTTCTTTTACCGCACTTGCACCCATTAAAGACTCTTTACCTACCACTTCTCTACCTCGGGAAGCGGTATACAGGCGTGCGGGTAGGCTCAGAGATAGCAGCTCGGTCCAGCACAAGCACAGAATGCCTCAAGTCTCAGCACAGCCACGGGAAATTACAATTCAGGATTCATGGCTCATGTTTTTCAGAGCCATGATCTGGTCCAAACCAGCAGCCTTTTCGGAGCAACAGAACCTCCTCATGAGTAAGCTTGAGGTCAAGACGCACTGTGCTCATCACCAATGCTACAGCCGCTTCCAACGTCTATCTTCACATTGGGTTTGAAAGTCTGTTTATAATACATGGCCACAAGCTGTAATCCCCTTTAATAACTGGCTTCCTGCTTAATCGAATGCAAGATCTTTCATTTGATCTATTTAATAAATTCAGAATCTGTTTGGATTACAAAAAGCTAATATGCAGGTTCTGGTATAAAAATGTAAGCAGTTTAATAAAATGTATCGAAACAACATTTTCATTTTGTACTTTAAAAACGGTAATATGCAGATTCTTGCTTACGTGTTAAATTCCAACAGCGCACAACTAACAATTCCATGTCAATTAATGGCTATCAAGCGCCACAGAAGAATTCCTCATCTTAGATGTATTCCATCCAGCTACAGCTGCTTCGGAAAAATGTTTCCCTTGGCAGAGGGTGCCGTGCGTCGATGTAGTCAAGTCGAGGTCCCTTGGAGGCATCCGTAGAGGGCGACGTCATCGGGTTACAAGTGGCACGCGCCACCCCCGTTGGCCTCAGTTCCGTTTTTCTTCCTCTTGCTTTGTTGTAAGGATAGTGCAGGTAGCCCGGTGTAAGCCTTGCGAGCGTTGAAGTGGCAATAAACCCGGAAAATCTACAGAGGGGTAGGATGGGAGGGCAATGGGGAATACGTTGGAGGAATATCCAGTCGAAGGAATGTTACCATTTGGGAAGTAACTTGTTCTTCGAATGGATTGTGTCCTCCAACGTATTCCTCATCTTAGATAGACTCCCAAAGCAGCGTAGAAAACTCTCTGGAGGCGGGAGTAGATTTTTTAGATTATTATATGGCCGAATATAGCACTGCTTTACCGAAAGCAAGCTCTTTAGTCTGGGAAGCATCCAGACTATAGAATTTAGTAAAGGTGTGCAGTGATGACCAAGTTGCTGCTTCACAAATAGATTTTATGGGAACACCTCTTTGAAGGGCTGTGGAAGAAGCTATGCCTCTGGTGGAATGGGCCCTTAAGCCTCCTGGTGGGTCTTTGCCCGCCAATCTGTAGCATTCTGAAATGCAAAGCACAATCCAACGTGATATGGTTTGTTTTGACACCGATTGACCCAATTTCCTTCCGGTGTAGCCAATGAAAAGTTGATTATTCACTCTAAGCTTGGAAAGCCTAGAAAAGTAAAAGCTTAGAGCTCTTCTCGGATCCAATCTATGTAATATTTCCTCCTCCTTACTGGGATGAGGTGGAGGGTAGAATGCGGGCAGAATCATTTTCTGATTTAAATGGAAATCAGACACAACCTTAGGCAAAAACGAGGTTTTAACCCTCAATACCACTGTCCCTGTGGAACACAGTATAGGATGGCCCAGAAGACAGCGCCTGCAATTAGCTCACTCTTCTTGCAGATGTTAAAGCAATCAGGAAAGCTGTTTTTAATGTTAACAACCGTGATGGACAAGTGTGGAAAGGTTCAAAAGGGGCACACATTAGAAACATTAAAACCAGGTTAAGGTCCCAAACTGGGACTTGGAAAGGGTAAGGAAGGAACACATTAGTGAATCCCTTTATGAATTGTGTTATCAAACGAATTTTAAAGTAGGAACATTCTTCTGAAGAGCGCTTGAAAATGGAAAGGGACAAGAGAAAGATCAAGACTTCCGGGATAGAACATAGAAAAGGATCAACATTCTTTTCTCTGCACCAGTTACAAAACTTTTTCCAATGGCAACGGTATAGAGATTTTGTTGCTGGCCTTCTTGCCGAAAGCAACACCTCCATGATGTCATCTGGAAGGTCCCAATCCTTGTATCTCAGCCTTCAAATACCAAGCATGAAGGTTGAGAGTCTTGACATCTGGCTGGAGAACCTGGCCCTCCGTTTGTGAGAGAAGGTCCTCTCTCTGAGGAAAATGTAACGGAGGACAGATGGACATGTCTAGAAGGTCCAGATACCTTGTTCTCCTGGCCCAATCTGGGGCAATTAGGATCATGTGGTTTCTGAACCGTCTCAATCTCCTGATGACCTGAGGAATGACGGGAATCGGAGGGAACGCGTATAGTAGTGGGAAATTCCACTCCACCACGAACGCGTCCCCTAGGGCTCCTCTCGGGGGAAATTCCCTTGAGCAATACCTTTCGCACTTGAGGGGTTCCTCAAAGGGTGAAGATCTCTTGAAGGACTTCTTGAGCAAGATCCCACTCGTGGGACACAGTGCTCTGCCTGCTCAGAGCATCCGCCGTCAAATTCTCCTCCCCGGCTAGATGAACTGCCGTTAAGGAGATTCCTTCTTGAATTGCCCAATACCAGAGCCGCATCGCCTCTCTGCACAGAAGTAGTGACCCTACACCTCCTCTTTTGTTTAGATAATGCATGGCCACGGTGTTGTCCGTCATTATCAGGAAATGTTTTTCCTCTGACTGATGGCAGAAAAACCTTCAGCGCTAGTCTGATTGCTCTCAGCTCTAAAAGGTTGATGTGTAGTTTGGACTCCGATGGAGACCAACGACGGCCGATTGTCAGATCATTGGCATGAGCACCCCACCCCATGAGTGAGGCGTCCGTCACTACTGTAATCTCCGGCCATGGTTGCCAAAAATGTTCTCCTTTTAGGATGTTCTCTGTGTAAGTCCACCACAGATGATCCTGCCGAATCTTGTTCGGAATCTGAAGATCTGTCATTTGACCTGAGAACTGGTACCATTGAGTCTTTAGAGCCCATTGAAGGGATATCATCCTCAGGCGTGCCTCTGGCACTAGGAAGATGCAGGATGCCATGAGGCCGAGCAATCTTAAGACGTCATAGGCCTGGAGATTTTGGGCATTTTGGAACTTGGAAACCATCTGAAGAATGTCTTGAGCCCTCGACTTGGGAGGCAAGCTCTTTCCCAAGGATGTGTCTAATACAGCCCCTATGTACTGGAGCTGTTGGGAAGGTGTCATTTGTGACTTCATGAAATTGAGGGAGAAGCCCAGTCTGTGGAGGAAGTGGCAGGTGACTTTCAGATAATCCAAGGCTTGTTCGGCAGTAAGCGCCCTGATCCACCAATCGTCTAGGTAGGGGTATATGTGAATCCCCCCTCTCCTGAGGTGCGCTGCCATCACTACCATTAATTTGGTGAAGACCCTCAGGGCGGAGGTCAACCCGAATGGCAGGACTCGACACGGATAGTGTGAGTCGCCAACTACGAACCTCAGGTATTTTCTGTGCTTGAAATGAATTGGCACATGAAAATAAGCATCCTGGAGGTCCAATGACACCAACCAATCCTGAAGTTGAAGGGCCTGAAGGATCTGAGAAAGAGTGACCATCTCCTGAGGAGCTTGTTCAAGCCTCTTGAGTCTAAGATGGGTCTCAGTCCTCCATCCTTTTTGGGGATCATAAAATATGGGGAGTACCATCCCTTGTTCCTTTCCGCTACAGGTACTGGTTCTATAGCACCTTTCTCCGGCAGAGTTAAGACTTCCTGCTGTAGGAGCGGGTCTGGAAACTTCAAAGAGCGTCTCCCTGGTGGATTGCTTTGAGGTTGCGTTAGAAAAGGAAGGCAGTAACCATGGGCTATTATTTCTAGAGCCCAAACATCTGAAATAATGGCTCGCCATTCTTGTAGCTGCTGTGACAGCCTGCCTCCCACAGGTGTCTTGTGATGCAGGTCCTCAAAGTGGTTTTGTGGCGGTTGCTGCAGCCGCTGATGTTAAAGAGGCAGCAGCTGGAGCGGACTTTGCGCGTTTTCCTCATCTACCACGAGTGGCCTTTTTCTGGCCTCTTTGACTGGCCATTCCGCTCGCCTTTCCATATGAGGAGTAGTAACGATAGGATCGTCCCGTCCAAGATTGTCCTGATGCACAAAAAGGCTGAGGTTGCCTAATAGCAGCTCCTAAAGACTTGGCAGCTGCTTTTGAGGTCTGCAACCTCTCAAGGCTCTCGTCAGTTGTTGCCAAAAAAGGTGAGACCCGTCAAAAGGCATGTTCAGAAGACGGTTTTGCATGTCTGGTGCGAAACCTGACTTCCGTAACCACGCAAATCTGCGCATTACTGTGTTAGTGACCATGGACCTGCTCACACTATCTGCAATGTCCAAACCAGTCTGAAGGGATTTCTGCATGGCCTCCTTTCCATCTTTAACAATGGCTAGGAATCCTTCCCTTTCATCCCCTTCTGGTATGTGCTCCGCCGCCATTGCAATGCACTCCCACAGAGTGTACAAAAATGTTGCCAAGGCACATGTGGATTTGGCCAATTTCAACGCCATACTCCCAGCTGAAAATACCTTGCATGCCCAACCATCCACATGCTTGTCGTCCCTATCCAGAGGGATAGAAGGGTTTGCCACCTTACTTGAAGCTGAGGCTGCCTGGCTCACCAGACTCTCAGGGGTAGGGTGCTTAAACAGATAGCCGGGGTCACTACTGGAAGGGCGGTATTTTGAAGTGAGGGACTTATTCACCGGAGGAAGAGAGTCTGGTGTCTCCCACTTTTTGGCCACCTTATTTTGTAAGGCTATATGGAAGGGTAAAATCGGATCTTCGGTGGGACCATGATCCAATATATCGGTCAGATCATCCTGGATGAACTGAGTTGGTGGTCTAACCCATCCTAAGTATTCGACCACCTTTGTCATTAGTTGTCTGTATGAGGGATTGGCATGTTCCCCTGGTTCTGGCCTGCCAAAGTCTGTTTCAGTTGAAGTACATTATGCAAGGTTTCCACCAGATCCCTCTGTTAGGGAGAATTCTCTGTAAAGGCTAATTTCCCAAACCTAGTGAGTCCCCCAGCAGCTTTGCTGGATTTTTGGGATTTTGGGGTTTATTTTTATTTTCTCCTGCTAAGAGTGAGACTCTTTTACTCCCACTCTTAGACATGATTTGAGAATGCCCTTTGACTTTGTAATGTGTTTTATGGGCTATGGGGTCTTTTACTCCATAGGGCTTCATGTGTTTTTGGTATGTGTGTTACACAGCACCCTCAGTGCAATAACAAAGGGGTGTCATAGTGACCCCCAAACATAGACTCCATACCCTGGGACTGACTACTGTCTTCCAGGGCATGTAAAGTCACCATTGACTTTACTAGTCTCAAATTGTGAACAGAACCAGAACAAACCATCATATTGTGGAAGTACTGGTAGGGGCAATTAGATTGCCCCTGTGTCTGTTCTCCAAGGGGGCACTGTCCAGTCCCCCCTTGTCGAGTTTCTGGCTGGTGGCAGTGGTTACCACGCGAAATATTCCACCGGAATATTTCCTATGGAATTTTCCATTCATTTTAAACGCACCATTTTTTGGTGCAATGTTAAAGATACCGCCGGGTTATTTATTTAAAATGTATTCCCCGGTTGGGTCTTTTTGCCAGGACTCGGTTTTAAAATGATGTTTGTGTTCGCCTCTGTAACTCCAACCCAAGTCGAGCCCTTTGTTCCACTTTTGGCGGGCTCTGCACAGAAGCCTCCAAAAGTGGTGCCACTCTGTCTGGGTCCACAGGATGTGTGGGAGGGGGGAATAGGCACCCTGGACTGAGTTGCCTCGGCAACTCAAGTCGCACTCTTGTGTGATTGGCCCAGTGGTGAGCCGCCCGGCTCACCACTTAGCATGTTTGAGTGACAGCTAGGACTGGTGAATGGGGGTTTTCTGCATAAAAGCAGGGCTTTGGGGACTGGAACTTCAGAAGTCGCCACAGGACCTTAAGAATCCGAAGAGGGAGAAGCTGAGCCGACCTGCAACAACGACACCACCGGTGGAGCCCTGCTGAACCGACTCACCACTTCCCAACGACAGAGAAGATCTTCTTCCAGGAGAGTCTATTTCCTTGAGCTGGTGGGGTTAACCAGTTTGCCCTCTTTTCGCCTTCCTGGATCATCTCGTGGTCGAATCGCCCGTGCCAAGCACCCCGGCGGCCGGATAGCCACGCTTCATCACTACCGTGAATTAAAGGGTAATACCTTTTAACCGGGAAACTCCGCGGCTGGTTTCTTCCCTGGCAGTGCAACGACCTCCAGCTTTCCTCCACGTCGAGATCTTCTCTTCCCCTGGACGAAGCACCAGGAACAACTGCCCCCGCTGGAGCTTTCTCACCATTTCAGGTACTGTGTCCCGCCTGGTCTCCCTTGCAACAGACTGTTCAAGGTGTCCCGTAAATCCTTGACTCTCTATCCTGTGGTGACCTGGGACTTGTTAACTAACTTTTCTGAACTGATCTAACGCCTTTTTGAACTATCTGCAAAGACTTTTAAAGTGTACTTCAACTGTGTGATCTTGGGCACATTCCGCCTTGCTCTCTCCAAGAGTGGGCCTGGCCTATGAACCTTTTGCTCTACAGTAGACCCTGCCTTTCTTGACTTGCTGTGGTTCTGTTAAAAGTGTTGGTATTGTGTGCTTTCTGCCTTTTCTCTCCGTTTTTAAATAATTATTGGAGTGCCATCTTGGTTAAGAGCTCACCTCTGTGTTGATAATAAGTGGTGTTCTTTTCCTAAGACTTGTCAAATAATTAATCAGGGAGGTGTATATATTTCTAGTGACTGTTTGAACTTGCTTGACATATTAGTGCCAGTGTATTTTTTAACAAGTGTGTTTTTAAATAAATAATTATATACTTTTATACCAAAGCTCTGGTCAGTGTTTGCTTGTGCTACTGTATTTTTGTCCCTAATGTGTATACTCTATATACTGCCTAACTGTTCTTGAGAGAAGTCTGACTGCTCAGCCACAGATACCAGGTAAATCTGGGTGGTACAGACTGCTACCAATTGGGTTTACTGCTAACACCTGTAGTCTTAAGCTTTTGCAGTGGTCCCTAAGGGAACTGCACAGGTTTCTGCCTAACACCCTCATCCTGATTTCCTCAGAAATCAGGCATTCTGGGACATTTGGGGTGCCATATTGCAGTCCAAAAGTAACATTCTCCTCATCAGACCGCTCCTGTTCTTCAAAAATTGAACTTAAAGATTTGAAAAATTCTTTCCTTGGAAGAGGTTTGAAAACCTTTTCCGGGAGAGGTGCATCAGTGGAACCTGAAGGCATTACAGCCTTTGCAGCCTTCTCATTTGCTGTTATTTTGACAGCTGCTCGCTGAGTTGGAGCCTTTGGAATATTTGGGGCTGAGGGCTTCGGCAAAGGCGTTGATGGCGCCAACGAAATAGTGGTCGTCGACGGAGCTGACTTCAAGGGCGTCGAGACGCTCTTCGAAGACTTGCCCTTCGAGGTGTGTCGGGTTCCGGACGGCATCGCTGACCTCAAACGGTTGACTCGACTTGAGCAGTCTTTTTTGCTCAGTGTCCTGGAGGGTTCTCGATCCTTTCTCCTTCGATCACCCGCAAGTAGTGTCGGAACGGTAACGCTCCCGGCCGGCTTCCGAAGAAGGCTCGGACCGAGGCTTAGCCTTTTCAAACACCTCCATCATTTATATTCTGAATGCTTCCCATTCTTCAGAGGAATAATGTTCCGTGGGGCATTTAATTCTTTTTGGGGGTTCGTCCGAGGATGAGGTGGAAGGGGACCGTTGGCGTCTTTTCTTGGACTTTTTCGTCAAAGACGAAGAGCGGTGTGAACCACTTCGGGACCTAGACCGATGCTTTTGCCTTTCGCGTCGAGGAGATTTCTCCTCACGGGACCTCGACTCGACGCTAGAAGCTTTTCGGTCAGGTATTCGACCTACCTGCAGTTTTCCCTTCCTCTCTCGCAAGGCCTTCCTGTCATTGCCTGACACATTGTACAGGCCTCCATGTCGTGGCCTTCACCGAGGCACCACAGACATTCTCGTTGCGGGTCCGTGATGGACATTTTCGAACCGCAGGATTTACACTTTTTGAATCCCGAATGCAGGGTCGTAGTCGGGGGCGACGACGAGGACATATCGAATATTCTTCAGTAACTGCGTCACAGAACTACTCGAGGCGTGCCAAGTCTCCGAAGCAACACATACTGCGGAAAAACAGAACCGAGGCCAACGGGTGTCACGTGTGCTACTTATATACCCGATGACGTCACCCTCAACGGAGGCCTCCGAGGGACCTCGACTCGACAACATCGACGCACGGCACCCTCTGCCGAGGGAAAAAAAAATCCAAAGCAGCTGAAGCTGGATGGAATACATCCAAGATGGGGAATACGTTGGAGGACACAATCCTTTTGAAAACTATTTTATGAAGAAGGAATTTGAAAAGCTTGTCACATCTTTAATTAAGTGGTGTTTCGACAGCTGGAATTTTACTCTGTGCTGGCTCATGCATCAGGTATTTTGACATCACAACTCAAGTGTCATAACTGATTAGTTGTGATTTCACAACTAGCCTGTAATAAGAACATAACTTCCAGACTTTTATAAGGATATTGCAGGTTGCCGTGTATTAAATGCTGAATACTTATGCTGAATATTTATTATATTACTAAGGGTAAAGACAACACAGTATGCATAAAAACAGTTAACGGTCTAAGCAAAGCAAACTTGCTTTGAAACCTAGTGGCAAGGCATTCACTAACAGTGAAATACTAGACACTTAGCAAGGTCTACCAGGAGGGAGTTAAAGGGTTAAAACAGTTGAAAAAACCTAAACCGTTATCAATCGGGCGAACACAGTATATAGAGTAAGAGGTCAGAAAGGACCCAGTTCACCCACAAACCCATAGGCAACACTTAGCTAAAATACAAGATACATTGCACTTAAATGCAGTAATTAATCACTCTAAGACGGTATACAATCACCAGTAAGCTTTAAAAAAGACTGATTGCTGTGAACACTCAAACGCCCCAATAGAGGGCCCAATTGAGACAAAGGATAAAAATGTCAGTTCATGAAAGGTAAGCTAAAATCACTTTTACAGAGTTTTCACAGTTCCAAAAGTGTGTCCAGAGGATTTAACCGAATTAACCCAATAGGTATCCTGTGGGTATAATCATAGAACAATGGTATGGGTGAGCTGACAACCACCCAGCTGATATGTATTGGGGATCCCAGCAGAGTTCAAGACCACAGTTGCAGAGCCAGAGCCCGGAAGTTGGATGGCTGAACTGCAACAACCCATGTTACAGTCTTAATACGGACGTGGTAAGAGTGCCACAGAAGTGCCACTGTAACCTTAGGCAGGAACCCTGAAGGAAGAGACCATGGTACAGCGGTCAGAGGACACAGTGATATCATCTCAGTGCCAGCTGTGCCAAAAGCGACACAGGAAGTGCAGGTGCATAGGCGAGTCGAGGCTCTGGGATTGTCACAAGGTTGCAGCGTTTACAGGAGTACCAGAGCTAGGAGAAAAGAATGCTGAAGAGGTGGCAAACTATGCAGACGAAACACAGCGTGTAAAGCACCAGAGCAGGAACAGCAGCAGAGGTGTGGAAGACTTAGCAAGCAGGCCACAGGTGGGTCATGTGAGACAGGCATGGTATCAATAGACAACAAAGACAAGTGAAACACAGTTTGAAACCCTTTATTCTCAATGGTCAGGAAGGTGCAACGCCGAACTTGCCTTAACTCTAAGATGGGAATATTCCCTATCGGAAAGAAAACTAAGTAAAGTCCAAGTCTGTCGGTCCAGAACAAAATACTGCGTGTCAAAACCTATGCTTGTCCTCTCTGCTACATAATAATAGAGTGAATGGGATTAGGCAAACTCAATAGTGTTCAAAGTAAAGTTAATGGACAATGGAGCCTTTCTGCAGCTCTCTTCATTAAGTTCAAGGCACTAAGGGTCTCTTAGGCTTAACTTGGCAAAGAAAAGTTAACTTGGCACATGGTTGACTTGGCAAAAGAAGTTAACTGTACCTTTGCTTTAAGTTCTTTTCCACTTGTTAACAACACAGTTCACTTGGCTTCTTTTGTGACTCCCTTTCCCATTCTAAACCAAGTCTTTTTAGTGTTTCCTTTATTAGATCATGCAGCTCCTTGCTTTCAATTGGGCTTCCTTGGTTGTGGCACAGTTTTTCTTTCTTTATTCTGGGGACTCTGCAGCCAGCCTGGATCAATCTCCCACCTGGTGGCCCCCCTTTGCTTTTCTGAAACACTTTTTGTTGTCAGCACTTTTCTATCAGTCTTGGCAATGTTGCAGCCACTTCATTTCTCGCACAGGTCCCCCTTTTTAGGATCTCTAGTTCGCTCACATTTTGTGTCCACGCACAGCTCCGTTCTTTGCTGAAATTTCTTTTCTTTACACAGTAATTCGAGAACGTGTAATCATACAGGATTATTGAAGAGTGTCTGGTGTGTTGGGGATACTCTGCACAACCGTGCTTGCCGGCTACTGCTGCTTACTACAGCTGCCATTACTCAAAACCTTTTGAAGTCTTTACACCATCTTTAGCCCAGACCCTGCCTCCAGCTGACGCCAGCTTTCATCACCACCTAAGAAAGTGGAGCGTATCGGAGTGTGACGTGTGTCTGGTGTCCGGTGGCCCGGCGGGAAGAACCCTAAGGAGTTCCAAAAGCAGGAGAGAAGGGGTGCCTGCATTATATCAACGTTAGACGCCTCCATGGTTGCGCTGGCTCCGCGTCCCCATAACACAATGCTTGTCCCCGTTGAGCCTGGTAAGACAAAATTTAAATCTGCAACTTTTAAACATCGCATTTTTGTCGTCCCCAAACACCCAACAAAACATTTTGCCAGACTCCTCCTGTGCTGGGAACTGTTGTACCATCATCACTTATGGAAAGGGGGGGTGGAGGAAGGGGCCTCCTTGGAGGCAAACGGCAGTGCGCCTCCTCGATTGAGAACTCGCTCACTCTCCCATGCATGGGCCTTTCTGAACAGTTGGGCTGCTTGCCTAATCCTAGCAAGTCTGTTGATGTAAAAGCTCAAAGCCCGCCTTGGGTCCAGCCTATGCAGCCTTTCTTCCTCTTTCCCCAGATGGGGAAGGGGATAAAATGAAGGCAAGGTAATCTTCTGAGTGATGTAGAATTCAGAAACCACCTTTGGGAGAAAATTAGGCTTCACTTATAGGACAACTTTATCTTTATGAAAAATTGTATGAGGGGGTTTACAAGATAGGGCCTGTAATTCGCTCACCCTCCTAGCAGATGTCAATGCCACTAATAAGACAGTTTTAAGGGTGAGAAACCTTAGTGAACAAGAGTGGAGTGGTTCAAAAGGAGTACCCATCGGGAAATTTAAGACTAAATTTAAGTCCCATAAGGGAACCTGGAATGGTCTTGGAGGACAGACATTGGTTAATCCCTTCAGAAATTGTATTACTAAGGGTAACTTGAAATATTGTATTCCTAAGGGTAACTTGAAATCACTGTATTCCCAACCTGAGACAACTCTCTAACGATTTGATAATAATCGAGTTTGTGGATGCGCGGAGAACGGATCAAATATATTTGCATCTTACTTCCCCAGTGATTAACAACATGCTGATCGACGCAGCTAAAAGCTTTCTGATGCTGGGTTTCGATCTGATGATCCTTAAGGACTCAGAGAGAGAGAGGATAAACCAATGCCTTATGTAGTGTCGCCCAGTCCAAATCTTGAACAAGAGAGATCTATGGTTGGAGTAAACCCTAAAGAAGTTCAGGTTAGTAATCAGGGGGCAAGGTACCTTGACCCTCTCCAGACAGGTCAGGTCCCGGTCGGCTTGGGACCAAAGTTAAACGTTACGTTCCAAACAAAGTCTTTCTCAAGACAAACCAACTACAGCAGTTCACTGCCATCTGTCAAGCCAGTCGTCAGTAAAAAACAGGACTGGTCTTGGTTGCCAAGAGCACTGACACTTCAGGATGTGCTCTAGCAACCCAAAACTTCAACATTGCCCGAGATCAAAACCCTGTGTAAGATCAGCTTGAAGAATCCAAGATTAAACATGGCTTTGTGGGACAGCTGAGGCTATAGCCACCTCACCAAAGCCAATGAGTTAAATTTGGGACATTACGACATGTTCTGCCTGCAAGACAACTGGCTCTGCGAGAACCGGCCTTGGATGGCTTTGAGATCTCATTGAGTGCTGCTACAAAGGGCAAGCAGGGGCGTCCTTCATCGAGCCGGTTATCGGTCATTAAATCAGGGAGCCCTTTAACTTTAATTTAATCTGTATCGGCATGTGCATTGTCACAGGAACTTGACTGGGTGGGAGATTAAGGATTATAAACAAGGTTCAGAGACATCATCCAAGCTGGTAGTGATCAACGTCTATTGGAACTCGGTATTAACATCAAACAAAGATTTTATCGATCATATCCGATTTGATAAACAATGCTTACATAACCCATCAAACACGGAATGTGATCGTATGTGGCAATTTAAACACTCCATGCCTCACTAGCGATGCCTATTCGCAAAACATGGTCCACAGGTCATCTGGAAATACCAGAGCTGCCATGTGGAATGCATTGATGACTACAAAAGATATGCATATGTTGAATGGCAACACTAAAGAATGGGCCGCTCTACACATCTTTGTCTCTCGAAATTCTTTACAGCTAGTGACTTCATTTAAAATGGTAAAAACAAAGAACAGTGACCACCACATGCTACACATGGAATGGATAGGTTTTGAGCCTAACTCCCACCACTTGCCTCTTGAGCTGTCAGTTGCTAGTTGGCAGCCTTCGACTAAGGCTGACAAACAACAGCATTGAGAAATGTTCTGCAGACTTTAGATCAGGGGGCTCAATGGTGGAGTATACCCCACTTTTGGAACCTTATTTCCGTAAATGTAATAAGAGACGGCATCCACACTTGAAACATCTTCATGTTTTTAACTCTGAATTGGTAGCCCGTAGAAAAGTGGTGAGAAGGCTTGCCTGAGTGGCTAAGAAGTCACGAGCACCAAAAGATCATAAACATTTTCAGTCGGGGAAAAATAATTTTAGGAATTAGCTTTACTTAACCAGACGTTCGCTATATCAGCTTGACTCAGAAACCATGCTGAGGACCCTTGTAGGTTAAAAAAAAAAGAAAAAAAAAAGATTTCTGCCCACTTGTAAAATCAGTGGGAGCACAGTTGCACAGACCAGACGAACCCTATTAGTGACGTCATCTGGATCCAGCACTTTCAAAAACTATATGCTGTGAAATTACGGACGATCTCCTTGATAGGATGGAGACTTGTTTTCTTTTGTCAACTATTAATGACTTTCACAAGTGTATCACCCAGTTAAACTACTCATGGGCCCGACAGACTAACATACCTTATGCTGAAAGAACACCCGGCAGAGTGGGCAACTTTCATACACGCCCTACTAACTCAGATCTCTGTATCACACAGAATACCGAGATCCTGGTGGAGGGAGATTGGGGTCCCCATTTTCAAAAAAGGGGAAACGGGATAACCCAAAAAACAATCGGCCCATCACCCTCCTGGATGTAATCGGAAAACTGTATGGCGCAACTATTCTGGACCATTTCCTTACCTGGTGTGCAAACTCAGGTTCCAATGACCCATTACAAACTGGATTTGTTAGGGGTATTGGGACCTCAGTGAACATCTTCATCCTCAACATGCTAAAGGGTCGAGCCTAAGATGGGAAACCGAAAACCTATATGGCTTTTGTCGATCTGGTCCAGGCATTTGACCAGATCTATCGGCAGAAGCTATGGACTAAACTTGAGGCGAAAAACTGCCCAGAGTGTCTCTTGGAGCCGATAAAAGCAATTCATCGAGCTACTACTCTAAGAGTGCGACTGGATAGATGTTTCTTCTTGGCAGATATGAAGGATATGGACTTCAAAATAAGAACTTTCCCACCTATGGTTGTTGGAGTCCAGCATCTATGCCGATGGCATAATTTTGATAGATCAAATGCCCGTAGGACTGCAACTTAACATCTTGCAGACCTTCATTAAGTCCAATGGCCTGGAGATCAATAAGTCAAAGACCAAGATTTTGAGTTTCGGAAACTCCAATAGAGAAAATAACCTCTATTCTTGGACGCTGACCATATTGAGCAGGTGAGTTCATTTAAGTATCTAGGGGTTTGGCTCAGTGATACATTATCAGAGGCTCCAATGGCTTCCTGTCAAAGAGCTAAAACCAAGGCCTTGTCCAGTAAAGCACAGGCCTTGAAACAAACGTATGGGTGCTTTTCCATCTTATCAGTACTCACATTTTACAAGTCCAATGTTATTCCAACAATAACGTACGCATCGCAGGCATTGCCCAATATTCCAGAAACGATGTGACCTCAATTGGAAGGCCTATTTTGGAAAAAAGTTCTAGGTCTTCCGCCATCTACACCAATTGAAATTATACGGCGGGAGCTGGGCCCTTTCATTGCTAAATTCAACTGTCGTCTGGAACAGCCTTGCTCTCTTTATGAAATGTTTCACGGCTGCAAGACCTGAAATTCTGGAAATGTTATACAAAGAAATCATGGCATCCCAAAACTCCATGCTGCATCAATGGAGAAGGAAAATGTGCTCAATTTTGGAAGAAATTGGGGGCTCAATTAAGGTCCTACTTACCAACCCAATGTGGATCAAGGCCAAATTGAGAGAATTAGACTGGATTAACACCTTGGACACAGCAGGCAGATCCCAATCAGTCGCACACATCTCATCAGTCATGGAATCTCGACATCCCCTGTGAATATTTAAAACAACTCCCGGACAGAAAACAGAGAACAATTTCTTACGGATCCGCCTTAACCTTCAGCCTATGAACGAGATTCAAGCATTTCACTGACTGTCAGAAAGTGTCATTTCTGTAAAGACGCCTCTGTGTCATGCGCCCAGGGCAATGGCACAGGAGGCGATTGCACCGCCATTGAATGCGCCCCCGCGTTGGCTATTGATGTGGTGGCAGCGTTCTAGTGCTTTTCCCCCATCATGGCCGCCGCTGGGAGGTACTTAGCATTGGTACACCCAACGGTTGGCACGTTGCAACCGTTAGGCTAGTTTCTCCTTACTCTGTTACACGCTCATAATTTTCCCTTTGCTCGTTCCGCATCGGAACTCTCTTTTTCACTTTTCGGCCGCCAGTTTTTTCTTGTGCTTTCGTGGGTTCTCTTACCCGCTCTCTCCCTCCGTTACTCCTGCTTGGTTCGCGCCTTCCGTGTACCTGGTTGTTCGCTTTTCAGAACCTTCCGCTCCACTTTGGTTTTCTCTAGTGTTTCTTTTCTCCTGCCGTCTACCCGGCACCTTCTTGCTCTGGCTCTGCGTCCTGCAGCTCCTCCTTACTTTGCTGCTTCCATCGGGATACCTCGCCCCCTCCTGCTCTCAGGGGCCGATTCCTTCTGTGCCGCTCTCTGTTTTCCATCGTCTCCTGCTTTTGGGGCTTCCAAGGAACCTCTACATTTCACGGCCACGAATATTCAGTGGACACTAAAATTGGAGTTCGGCTACAGTCTGGACCAGAAGGTTTCTTCATTCTTCACTGTGCAGCCTTTTTCGACATCGACTCAAGCTACATTGTAGGGTTTTTTCCGCCATCCAGGCCTTTTCACCGTATTACATCTTCTCCGGGATAGGAGTCACAGGGCAGGCGGCCACTGTGGCTTCTACTGGAGGCAGGCAAGTTCTTCGCAAGAAAGAAAAGGATTACCTTTTCCGACGACGCCTGGTACATGACAGCACTGAGACAAGTTCTTCAGGTGAGGAGGAAGTTGAAGGTCAGGGAGGATAAACAGAATTTGGATACTCTATTGTGGAAACATTGAAGCATCTGGTCACTGTGTGCCCTGCACTCATCGAGAGATCGCGCAAGTGGGGGGAGGGGAAAAGTGGAAGGGGGCAGTGCAGTATATGGGATGACAGTGAATTAAATAAAAAAATAAATAGAATAAAAAGAAGTGCAGCCAGCTGGTGTCAAGTGCTAGGAGGGGCTGTAGGGATAAAGAAACAGTCCCTGAGTGCAAGAGTGCCAGTGCAGGAGTGAAACAGGCGAGGGGGCCTGGGCCCGAGATCAAAGGGTAGTCAGGTAAACCAGTGCAGTTTCAGATTCGGCCAGGGGGGAGAGAACGCAGAAGCAAAGAGAAGTTACTCTCTTACCTGGTAACGTTCTTTCGATGGGATGGTCCGACGACGTATTCCATATCTATGACAGTAATCACCACAGCTGTGCTGCTTCGGAAAATCTTCGGCGTCTGCGTCCTGGGTCGATGACGTCAAAACGCCGCCCTCGAGGACCTCCTCCGACGGCCAACGTCACTGGATGTTATAAGTAGGATGCACGACGCCTGTAACCTAAGTTGTAGTTTTTTCCCAGAATGTTTGTGTTAGGCTGAAACCTGTGCAGTTCCCTCTGGGACCACTGCAAAAGATTTAAGACTACAGGTGTTGGCAGTAAACCCACTTGGTAGCAGTCTGCACCGCACAGATTCACTGTGGTAGCTGTGGCTGAGCAGTCAGACTTCCCTCAAGAAGAGTTAGGCAGTATACAGAGGATACACAATAGGTACAGAGGCACAGTAGCACAAGCAAACACTAACCAGAGCTAGGTGTAAAAGTATAAACTTATTTATTAAAGGTACACTCATAAATTACACTAGCACAATAGAAAAGGTAAGAAAGTCAAACACAGCTACTATTACTCATATGTACATCCCTAATCATTTGTTGGACAATTCTAAGTTAACACCACTTATTTCCAACCAGAGGTGAGCGCTTAACGTTAGATGGTACTCCAACAAGTATTACCAAAAGGGAGGGAAAAGGCAGAAATAAAGAGAGCAGTAAGGTAAAACACTTTTCACATAAGGTTAGCAAAGACAGTCAATGGTGGAACAAGGAGAATTAGTTCGGGGCCCGCTTTAGAGGGAGCCAGGCGAAAATGTGCCCAAGATCACACAATGTCACAAGTCTTTGCAGGTGGGTAAAAAAAGGTTTTACTACGGTTCTGAAAAGTTTAGTTAGGGTGTCCCAGACCTACCCAGGTTGGAGAGCCGAGGGCTAAATCTACCCCGTACAATCGGTGGCAAGGGAGGCCGGGCGGAACACAGTACCTTTAAAAGTGGAAAGATTCCTCCAGCGGTGGTAGTCGTTCCTGGTAGTGGGTGCAAGTCGCGGCGTCGTCCCGAGGAGGTGATCTCGACGTGGAGGAAGCTGCAGGTCGTTGCACTACCAGGGATGAGGCCAGCCGTGGAGTTTTCCGGTCACAAAGGATTTTTACCCCTCTTTCGCGGTTGAGGTAAAAAGTGGTATCCCGGTTGCCGGGGTGCTTGGCACAGGCAAGGCGGCCACGAGATGCTTCGGGATGGCGAAAAGAAGGCAGCAACTGGTTGTCCCCACCAGTTAAGGGAAGAAGACTCTCCGGCGGGAGATCTCCTCTGTCGTCGTGAAAAGTGGTGAGACGGTTCCGCAGGGCTTCACCGGTGGTGTCGTCTTGGCAGGTCGGCTCGGCTTCTCCCTCTTTGGCTTCTTAGGTCCTGTGGCGACTTCTCAAGAACCAGTCCCAAAAATCCTGCTTTTATGCAGCAAACCCCCATTCATACAGCCTAGCTGTCACTCAAACATGCTAAGTGGTGAGCGGGGTGGCTCACCACTTGGGCCAATCACACTAGAGTGCGACATGAGTTGGCAAGGCAACTCAGTCCAGGGTGCCTAAACCCCCTCCCACACCCCCTGTGGTACCCAGACAGAATGGCACCACTTTGGAGGGCTTCTGTGCAGAAGCCCGCCAAAAGTGGAACAAAGGCTCGACTCGGGTTCAGGGTTACTGAAGTGAACCTAGACGCCATTTTGGCGGCGAGTTCCGGCAAAAAATCCCAACCGGTGAATTTATATTAAATAAATAAACCGGCGGTATCTTTAACATTGCACCAAAAAGTGGTGCATCAAAAACAATGGGAAATCCCATTGGGAAATATTCCGGTGGAATATTTCCGTGGTATCCACTGCCACCAGCCAGAACTCGGCGAGGGGGGACGGGACAGTACCCCCTCGACAACAGACCCAGGGGCAATCTAATTGCCCCTACCAGTACTTCCACAGTAAGATGGTTTGTACTGGTTAAGTTCCTAAGTTAAGACTAGTAAAGTCAATGGTAACTTTACAGACCCAGGGAGACAGTAGTCAGTCCCAGGGTGTGGAGTCTATGTTTGGGGGTCTCTAGGACACCCCTGTGCTACTGCACTGAGGGTGCTGTGTAACACACATTCAAAAACCAATGATGGCCTATGGGGAAAATTACCCCCTAGCCCATAAGCACATAGCAAGTCACAGAAAACACTCTCAAGTCATGTCCAAGAGTGAGGGTAAAAGAGTCTCACTCTTGGCAGGAGAAAAAAATAAACCCCAAAAAATCCAGCAAAGCTGCTGGGAGACTCACTCAGTTAGAAAATTCAGCCTAAACAGAGAATTCTTCCTAACAGTGTGGCACCAGTCTTCTGTCAGTCTGACACACAAAGCCTTGCGGAAACGTAAGCTGCAATCTCATAAGAAATTCTGTAGCGGGGAAGGCAGGGAGGGAGCGATATGGAATACGTCGTCGGACCATCCCATCGAAAGAACGTTACCAGGTAAGAAAGTAACTTGTTCTTCGAGGGGATTGGGTCCTCCGACGTATTCCATATCTATGACAGGCTCCCAAAGCAGTACCAATGCAAGGACGTGGGAAAAGAATTTAGAAAACAGAAATTTAGAATGCCCAATCAAATTGCGGAGTAAAGGACCGCCTTGCCAAAGGCCAGATCCTGCTCATGGATGGAATCGAGGGAGTAGTGACTTACAAAAGTATGGACCGAAGCCCAGGTGGCTGCATCACAGATGTTATGAATAGGAACAACCCTCTGTAGGGCAGTAGAGGCAGCCACACCCCTGGTAGAATGGGCCCGCAAGCCGACCGGTGGGTCCTTACCCGCCAAGCGGTAACACTCAGAAATAGCCAGAATAATCCAACGAGACAAAGTCTGTTTCGTCACAGCTTGTCCCAAACGCTTTCCAGCGTAACCAATGAAGAGTTGATTGTCCACTCTGACCCGGGACATGCGTGAAATATAAAAGCTTAACGCTCTCCTAGGATCAAGCCTATGGAGCCTCTCCTCTTCCTTACCAGGATGTGGAGGCGGATGAAACGCCAGAAGAACAACCTTCTGGCCTAAATGAAATTCCGACACCACCTTTGGAAGAAAGGAAGGACGAACTCTAAGGACATCTCTGTCCTTATGAAACATAGTGAAGGGTGGCTTAACTGAAAGTGCCTGTAACTCATTCACTGTGCGAGCGGAAGTGACCGCAACCAAAAATACAGTTTTAAGAGTTAACGGTCTCAAAGGGCATGAATGCAAAGGCTCAAACGGAGCACCCATCAGAAACTTGAGAACAAGGTTCAAATCCCAGTGAGCCCTTTCAGAAACTAAGAAATTAAAGGAATTTTAAAATAGGAACACTCTTCAGACAAGTGCTTAAATATGGACAGCGCAGCCAGGTAACCTTTAACGGTACCCACCTACAAGCCCCTGTGGGCCAAAGAAAGCAAAAAAGACAGAACCATGGGAAGGTCACATGCAAAAGGATCCACATTCTTAACCCTGCACCAGTTGCAGAACTTACGGCAACGGTACAGGGACTTTGTTGCTGGCCGTCTAGCCGAGAGCAACACCTCCATCACGTCTTCAAAGAGGTTGCAATCCTTATACCGCAACCTTTCAGAAACCAAGCGTGAAGGTTGAGGGATCTGACCTCTGCATGGAGAACCTGACCCTCCTCCCGTGAGAGCAGATTGTCTCGGTAGGGAAGACGACGTGGAGGGCAGATGGACAAGTCGAGAAGGTTTGGGTACCACGTCCCCCGGGCCCATGCTGGAGCAATGAGGATCATCCGGGAACCGAACCTCCGTAATCTCTGCAGTACTTGCGGGATGACGGGGCACTGGAGGAAACGCGTACAGCTGTGAGAATGACCACTCCACCACAAACGCGTCTAAGGCTCCTTTTGGAGGAAATTCCCGCAAGCAGTACCTCTTGCACTTCCAGTTGACACTGGAGGCAAAGAGATCCACTTGAGGGGTCCCCCAAAGGGCGAAGATCTCCAGGAGAATCTCCTGAGCCAACTCCCACTCGTTAGAGATCGCGCTCTGCCTGCTCAGAGCATCCACCGTCTCGTTTTCGTCTCCGGCCAGATGAACTGCCGAAATCGAAACTTCCTGCAGGATTGCCCAGAACCAGAGCTGCATCGCCTCCCTGCACAGACGAAGTGACCCTGCCCCCCCTTTTTGTTGAGGTAGTGCATGGCCACCGTGTTGTCCGACAGGATCAGGACATTCTTCTCTCGCACAGTCGCCATAAAAGCCTTCAGGGCTAGACTGACGGCCCTCAGCTCCAACAGAATGATATGGAGTCTGGACTCTGAGACCCACGACCGCTGACTGTCAGCTTGTTGCCATGAGCTCCCCATCCCGTGAGGGACGCGTCCGTCACGATCGTCATCTCCGGCCAGGGTAGCCAAAATGGAGCCCCCTTCATCAGATTGTCTTCGACGGCCCACCACAGAAGGTCCTGGGCGACCGAGGACGGCACCTGAACAGGGTCCGACATCCTGCCGGAGGACTGAGACCACTGGAGCTTGAGTGCCCATTGCAAAGATCTCATCCGCAATCTGGCCTCTGGCACCAGAAGAATGCAGGATGCCATGAGGCCGAGCAATCTCAAGAACTCGAACGCTGGGAGACTCTGGGCAAGCTGAAACTTGTGCACCATCTGCTGAATGTGATGAGCCCTCACCTGGGGAGGAAAACACTGCCCCAGGGACGTGTCGAGCACTGCTCCGATGTACTGGAGCCTCTGAGTTGGTGTCAAATGGGACTTCTTTAAGTTGAGGGAGAAGCCCAGCTTGTGGAGGGAGTGGCAGGTGACAGACAGATGATCCTGGACTTGCTCGGGAGAGCGTGCCCTGATCAACCAATCGTCTAGGTAGGGGTAGACGTGAATGCCCCCCTTTCCTGAGGTGCGCTGCCACCACTACCATGAGCTTGGTGAAGACCCTCGGGGCGGAGGTCAATCCGAATGGCAGGACCCGAAACTGAAAGTGCGAGTCGCCAACCGCGAACCTCAGGTACTTCTTGTGCTTGGGATGGATCGGCACATGAAAATAAGCGTCCTTGAGGTCGAGAGACACCAACCAGTCCTGAAGTTGAAGTGCCTGGAGGACTTGAGAGAGAGTAACCATCTTGAACTTGTCCTTCCTGAGGAGTTTGTTCAAACGGCGCTAGTCCATAATGGGTCTCAATCCCCCGTCCTTCATGGAAATAAAAAAATAAGGGGAATACCATCCCTTGTTCCTCTCCGCTACAGGCATCCCCAGTGTATTGTCTTGAGGCCTCAAGAAAGGGAAAGGAGAGGAAAGGAAGAATACCTCTGAGGAGGTGAAGATGGCAGTGTGACTTCTTAGAGACATCAGAGATGTGAGGAGAGAAGAAACGTGTCTAGTCGAAAAAGACCCCAAGGTTTTTGGCCTCACAGGTGGGAGCAGGAAGAGGGCCAAGAGTGGCCGGCCAGAGAGAGACACGGAAAGAGGGAGCAGGTGTGCCGAGGAGGAGAATCTCAGTCTTACTGGCGTTAAGGCAGAGATCATTGTCGGCAAACCACTCCTGGATGGCGGACAGACAGTCAGAGAAGGAGAAGAAGTGGCTGAAGGGAGCCTGAAAATGAGCTGAATGTCATCCGCATAGCACTGAAAGGTGGGGCAGAGAGTGGCTATGCGGTGGGCAAGAAGTGCCAGGACCCAAGTTGGACCTGGGAAGGTTGATCAGAGAGGAAGGAGGTCCGGCAGGCCAGGCCCTGATCAGTGATCTCCAGGTTATCACGGAAATGAATGAGCAGGATGGCATGGTTTACCACGAAGGCAGAAGAGAGATCAAGTAAGATGAGGACACATTGCGTAATAAGAAGGTGGTTCTAGTTATTTTACTCTGGTACCCCCTCAGTAAATGAAGTTAACAGGGAGGGAAAAGATTGGGTCTCACAGTAGTTTGTGATATTAAAGGTACAGAAGGATAAGTCTGCTATAGTTAGAAAGGAACAAGTTACTTACCTGTAACTGTTGTTCTCCAGCATGGGTCTGGCATGGATTCACACATGCTTATGAATATTCCCGTCGTCAGGCTGGGAATCCTCTGTAAAGAAAAAAAAGTCTTTCTACTAATAACCAATCACTGGTCTCTGGGTCATACTGCACCCAGCCAATGACTGCCCTCTACCTAAGCCCCTCCTCTGGCAGCCATCTTCAGATTTGGTAGCACGTAAAGTGGCAGTAGGACCAAGAGAAGAGCCGCAGAGGGGTAGGCGGGAGGGTTCGCATGTGAATCCATGCCAGACCCATGCTGGAGAACAACAGTTACAGGTAAGTAACTTGTTCCTTCTCCAGCATGGGGTCTGGCATGGATTCTCATGCTCATGAATATAAGAATACATAGCAGTACACACATGCACAACCACGGGAGGTGGCAAAAGGCTCAACATTAAGCAATACAACAACTCAACATTAAGCATCTCTTACCTCCTCACCAGGGTCACCTTCAAGCGAACAAGTTGCGCAGCACTTCCTGGCCGACTCTGGACTCCTCCCTGGAATCCCGGTTGAAGCAGTAGAATCTCGTGAAGGTGTGCGTCAACCTCCATGTAGCAGCCCTGCAGATGTCCAGCAGGGGCACACCAAACAGGAATGCCGTGGTAGCAGCGATCGCTCTGGTTGAATGGGCTCTCGGACAGCCGGGCAACGGTCCGTTTGCCAACCGGTGAGAGTACATGATGCAGCCGGAGGCTCATCGGGAAATGGAAGCCTTCGGGGGCCTTCCCTTGGTTCACAGGTCCAAAGTTCACAAACAGCTGTGATGTCTTCCGAAGACTATGTGCGGTCCATGTAGAACTTTAGCGCTCTAGCCACATCCACCGAGTGCAAAGTCCTCTCAGCCGGTGACAAAGGCGACAGGAAGAAAACAGGTAACACCAAGGGCTCGCTACCCTCGTCTTGTGGAATGTCAGGTACAAAGGTTTGCAGAAGAGGGCCTGGATCTCTCCCACTTGTCGTGCGGAGCCGATGGCCACAAGAAACGCTGTCTTCCACGATAGGAACTTCAACGGTGCTGAATGCAGAGGATCGAATGGAGGGCCCATGAGCCTGGTCACCACCACGTTGAGCTCCCACGCCGGGGCCGGAACCTTCACCGGCGGGAGCGAGCGGAACCGCCCTTTCATGAACTCCTTCACCAGGCGATGAGACCAGAGAGATGACCACCCCGGAGTTCTGGTGTAGTGGGAGATCGCCGCCAGATGGATTTTGATGGAGGCGTGCACCAGCCCCGCCTTGGCCAGCGACAGCAAGTACGGCAGCACTTGAGGGGCGTAATCCGCAGAGGGTTGATCATCTGTTCACGGCACCAAACGGAGAACCTCATCCATTTGTGTCCATAACATTTAAGAATCGAGGATGCACCTCCTTGCAGTCCGCCGGGATATCGTACCCTCCGAACTCTAGTGCTGCAGGAGCCAGGCCTGCAGGTTCAGCGATCCCGGGTCGTGATGGAGGATGGTGCCTCCTTCCCTGGCGAGCAGGACCGCGCCCGTCGGCAGTTTGACTGGGGGGGACGCGGACATGTCCGGGAGCCATATCTGCCTCGGCCACGCTGGTGCAACGAGGATCATCCTGCACCGGGACCATCTGAGTTGACTGATGAGTCGCAGTAGCAATGGCAACGGCGTGAACGCATACAGGCTGTCCTAGGGGAATGCGAATGCGTCGCCCATGCTCCCCGGCTGGGGAAACCTGCTGGTGAAACTCTGTCATTTGGTGTTCGTCGCCGTCGCGAATAGATCGATCTGTGGATTGCCCCATCGTCGGAACAGGAGATCTACTTGATCCTGCCGAAGCTCCCACTCGTGGCAATAGCGCAGCTCCCTGCTGAGTGAGTCGGCAATGGTGTTTTTTATTCCTCCCAGTTGGAACGGTACCAGGAACATCCCGTGGGCAACGGCCCAGTGCCACAGATCCTGCGCTTCCTTGAATAGGGTTGGGGATCTGGTCCCCCCCTGCTTCCGGATGTAGAACATCGTGGTGGTGTTGTCGGTGAAGACCCTCACCACCTTGCCCTTGAGGGACGGGAGGAATGACCTAAGGGCCCAGAACATGGCTTGGAGTTCCAGGATGTTGATGTGTAGCAACCTCTCCTCCAGGAGCCAAAAGGCCTCTTGCGGGGAGATCTCCGGTATGCGATCCCCATCCTTCCAGGGAGGCATCTGTTATCACAGTTTCCAGATGTGCCGGGGTCTGGTAGTCCGTGCCCGATGCTAGATGCGCAGGGTTGCTCCACCACCGGATCGCTTGACGGAAAGTCTCGTTGAGGGAGAAGCTGCCCACCGCTTGCATCCAATGGGCGTCGAGGAACTCTTGCAGTGGCTGCATCCGCAACCTGCACAGACTCACGAGGTAGACGCACAATGACATCATGCCGAGCAGGGACTTGATAGACCTCACCCTGGCCATTTCCATGGTCAACAGCTGTTGTACCTTGCCCAGGATGGCTTTCGTCCTCTCCCCCGACGGTGAAGCCAACCGTTCCACTGTGTCGAGTCAGGCCCCCAGGAACAGGGCGCCCTGTGACGCTACCAAGTGGGACTTTGCGAAGTTGATCAAGAATCCCAGTTCCGTGAGCAGCTGGACGGTCTTCGCTGTGTGATCGACGGCGAGTTCTCTTGACTTTGCTCGGAAAATCGTCCAGATAGGGGTATACGTGGATCCCCTGCAGGCGCAGCCGCGCCGCCACCGGTGCCAGGCACTTGGTGACGACCCTTGGCGCTGACTTCAACCCGAAGGGCATGGCCTTGAACAGGTAGTGTTGCCCTTCGACCACGAACCTTATGAACTTTCAATGTCCTTTTCGTATGGGGATGTGGAAGTAAGCACCCTCCAAGTCCATCGACGACAGGAAGTTGCCGTCCTCCAATTGTCCCAGCACGTGCTAAGGGTGACCACCCGGAACTTCTGGGACTTGATGTATTTGTGGAGGCGGCGAAGGTCTAAGATGGGCCGCCAGCTGCCGGTCTTCTTTCGGACAAGGAAGTACCGCGAGTATACGCCGGAGCCCCAGAGCCTCTTTGGAACTAGTTCTATCACGCCCTTTCTCAGCATTGCTCGTACTTCCAGAAGCAGCTGTGGCACGTGGTTTTCTTTCCTTGCCACAGGTGGGAAACGGGGGCACTTTCTCTGGAATTCCAGCGAGTGCCCGTTGGCCAGGGCATCCAGCACCCAATGGTCGGTGGAGATGGACTCCCACACACTGACGAACTTCGCCAGCCGGCCTCCCACCGGGGTGTTTGGGTGGGGGCCCGACGTCACGGCCGGTTCAGTCTTGTTTCGCCGAGGCCTTGCCACCTTAGCCTCCTTGGCGACGACGACGATGTCCTCCTGTCTTGCTGCGGTCTCTGTAGGCTTCCTGCAACAAGGAGCGGGCTGTCTGGCGGTACGACGAGGAACTGCCGCCGAATCCTTTGGAGGCACCTTGAGACCTGCCCCCGGAGGTCCGAAAGGACGGCTGTCGATGGAGAGAACCCAAGGCCAGGGCCGTCTCAGAGTCCGCCTTGATGGCCTGCAGTGACTCGTCCACTGCCTTGCCAAACAGGTTGTTCCCGTTGAAGGGCATGTCCAGTACCCTGGTCTGCATGTCCTGACGGAAATCAGTGGCCCTGAGCCAACCGCGCCGGCGAAGGCAAACACTGTTGCACATCTGGCGAAAGCCGGTGTCGACGATGTCCGTGGCCACCATGAGGGCGTGGTCCGACACCACCTCACCTTCCAGCAGGATTTCAAGGGCTTCCACACTCTTGTCATCTGGGAGGAAGTCCAGGATGGGAGCGATCTTGAACCACAGCTCCCTGTCGTACCGCGCCACGATCGCGAGGGCATTGGCCGCCTTGATGGTTGTTGCTGCCGACGAGATGACCTGTTGTCCCATGGCATCCAGCTTCTTCCCCTCGACGTCCGGCAGGGAAGTGGAAGTTGATGCCATCGCCCCTGCCGATTTGTTCTTGGCCGCTGCAGAAACGACCGAATCTGGGAACAGCTGTGCCCTGAGGCATATAGGAGCAGAGTCCAGGACCCGGTACTTCTTCTCGTACCGGTCCTTCTTCGTCGGGGCCGTGGACGGGTTCTTCAGAAGGGACAATCCTTTGTCCCAGATGTCGTCCAGTAAGGGCACTGAGAGGACGGTCTTCCTCTTGGCCTCCCGTCGTTGGTAGAGGAACCCTTCCTTCTTCTGCTCTTCGGGGCATAGCTGGAAAAGCTCCAATGCCCCGACGATCACGACATGAAAGGAGCCAATTTCGTCAAGGGGTGGGGGGAGGCCCGGGCAGGAGGTGATGGGAGATCCATCCCGTCGTCACCACCGTCGTCGTCCGTCCCTGTCGTCTCTGTCCCAGTCTCGTCCCTGGGAGGAGGGGATGGGGATGAGGGCTGGAAGGTAGGGGGAGGATGGACTCGCCTCTGCTTGTTCGGCGGGCTCCCCGACGGTCAAGGCATCGCTGGATCATCCGCTAGTGGTAAGGGCAACTTCATCCTTATCTCCGTACACAGGGTCTGCAATGCTATCAAGATTGCTCCTGAATTCTCTTGTGGTATCGGTTGTGACGGGAGCGATGGCTGGGGCACGGGTTCCTCCGCTTCCTCGATGGTCCGCGTTTCCTTGTCCAGGATCTTTATGACGCCTGCCAGCTCATCCTCGGAGGTGGTATCTGTCAGTCAGGGCTACCGTGCCCCCCCCCCTCTTTCTCATTCCGGGGTTTCACGGGGGTCTTCTTGATAGGCTGAAAAGACGTTTCCCTCCTGGATGCAGGGAAACTCTAGGCCCAGGGGTCGTCTCCACTGGGGCAGCCTCCGCAGGCTTCGCCAGGGCCGCCACGACTCCTTCGATCGAGGCCTTAGCCGGGTGAATCTAGGCCTTCAGGACCTTCAAGGTCTTCACCGTGGGGGGAGGGTCACCGCCTCGCTCCCCCTTGGCTGTCTGTCGGGATCGGCCGGGGCTTCTCCCGAAGCTTACCCGGGTTCTCCGACTTCCTTTTCACCGAGCCAGAGCTTTGGCTCGTGGATGATGGCGTCAGTGACATTGCGCCCTGCCTGGCAGCCGAGGAGCCTGCAACAGCGGTGCTCCCGGTGCCCGTAGACTCGCAGTGCTTAGCCTTTTGTTGGGCCCCCGTCGCCGGAGCGCCCTCACAGGTCTTAGAAGTCTGCTCGGACCTCTTCTTCTCACCTGATGCTGGGCTCTTCCCCTCCAGCCAGTTAGTGAGCCGAGTACGACGGTCCTTCATTGTCCAGGCGGACATGTTCTTACAGAACGCACAAGTCCTTCAAGTGCAATTTGTCATCATGAAGGCAGTAGAGGCACCGGGACTGCTCATCTTCCTTGAAGGCATTCTGTAATCCACATCCTGGGTAGTTAACAGTTTGGATCCAGTAGGCGTCGAATCTCCTTTGTCCTGGGCCATGTCCGAAACGGGGTAGGCCTCAAAGGTCTTCCGGAATCCTCCAAGAAGTGAAATTCAATGAAAATCCACCCGTGAGGGGCGTAGAAAATTCCAAAACAGGTCCCTGTTGATCGGAAGAAACGGTGGAGCTTGAGGCTCGAATTGACCGAAAAAATAAGATTAAACTCTTAGGAAAAACGCAATACGCAGTAAAAGCTCGAGAGCTAAGCACGAGGACTCCCAACACTTGAATGTGCGGTAAAAATCTGAAGATGGCTGCCAGAAGAGGGGCTTAGGTAGAGGGCAGTCATTGGCTGGGGGCAGTATGACCCAGAGACCAGTGAACGGTTATTAGTAGAAAGACAGTTCAGAAACTAAACTGAAACGGATTTTTTCTTTACAGAGGATTCCCAGCCTAACGACGGGGAATATTCATGAGCATGTGAATCCATGCCAGACACCATGCTGAAGAAAAGGGGTTTTACATTTCCTTGCTATCCTACGAGTGTTCGATGGAAAGTCTTGGGGTAGGGTAGGACATGCGTGACAATGTCCTACGACAGTAGAAGGGCGGTAGGACAAATCGGGATTACGAAAAGGGGGATGCAAGATCTCACCTTCAGGCATCCCACTTCTGTTCTTCAAAGACCCTCCATCCCAGTAGAAGCCCTTCGCAGCATCACTCCCGGGGTCAGAATTTGGCAATCTTACCCTTCTCTTGGTTACCTGAGGGGGGCTCTTATGCGGGTTAAATGTGAGAAAGCCCTCAGATTTCTGACAGTCAGGTGTTCAACAGTCCCTCAAAGAATAACTGCAGGAATACAACACAATGAGTGCTGCTATGAAGCAGGGTCAGGCGGAGTAACAAGTCACTCAAGGCTCCAGAAGTTATCAAGGGTTCACACATCAGAAGTCCAGCAAGGACAGGATAGGCTTCCAAAGAAGCACCACAACTTCAAGCATGGAGATTATATTGTGGGAGGCCATAGATTCCAGCAATGAAGGCCAGAGGGAATAAGCAGAAGAAGAGGCCAGCATTTCTTCCAGCAGGCAGGAGATATAGACCTCCCGATAAAAGACGAGGCTCATCTGGAACAGCAGGTCACAGGATACTTTGGTGTTGTCATTCTCGCCAACAGCGTTACCAGGTATGTTCCAAAACAGATCCAAGAATAGTGCAGTGTTTTCCCAGATATGCACATTCACCCAAGGGCTACCGCAACCCTGCCCACTAATCCACAGGCCTGCAACATTCAGGTTTTGGTGATAGGCAAATCAAGATTGGCCAGCCAAACTTTCAAACCCTCAGACACACCCACACATCTGTGGATTGGGAAAACTGGTTGCTTAAAGAGGGCTTAAAGAGGGCATATATCCATACAGAGAGGCCGTTGTGGGCTCTAAAAAAGGCTATGTAGGAAGGAAAGTCATTTTGGTTATCCCTGATGGCCTAAGCAGGTCAAAAATCAAAATGGAGGGGTTGCTTTAGTATCCAAATCGCCACACTAAGTGGGGCATGTAGTTGCTAGCAGGCTCAAAAGCTTCAGAAAGGACATTATTGAAAGTAAATTGTACAGCTGCCACCAGGCTCCTACCAAACACTTCATGGATGTTAGAAACCACTCAAGGACACAAATGGGGTGCTTTAAATGCACTCATGCCATAGCCATTGGGGCTAACAAGGATCACAAATTAGATGTAGTAATAAGAGGGGGGACTTCAGTAGAAGGAGGAAAATAGTTTAGGGAACTCACAAAGTCAGAAAAGCGAACACCAAAATGTGGATAGGTTGGACTGCTGGTAATAAAACTGTTAGGGAGAATTCTCATTTTATGGCTAATTTCCCTCACCTAGTGACTCCCCCAGCAGCTTTGCTGGATTTCTGGAGTTTAATTTTTCCACTTGGTAAGAGTGTGAGCTTTCCCCCCACTCTTACCCATGTTTTGCCATGTGTATTTCATCTGTTTTAGTGATTGTGGACTCTGGAGTACACAACTTCAGTAGCCCCCTTCTTTTGTGTGTTACACAGCACCTTCAGTGCAGTGACACAGGGTAGTCTTTTAGACTCCCCACCGACTCCATTTTCTGGGGCTGACTACTGTCCCCCAGAAAAGGGTAAACTTGCCATTAACTTTACCTAGTCATTTAACCACAGATCCAGTACACCCCATCTTACAGGGAGTACTGGAAAGGGTTAATCCTTAGCCCTTTTTATCTGTACCTCCTAGAGCCTTGTTTTGCTCTTTTAACATTTAGAGTTGGCTGGTGGCAGTGGTATCTACCATAACTTTTCTACCGCAATTATGCTATATAAACGTGGTATTGTTTTAGGCTATCATATTAGCCCCGAACATAAACCCACCTGACCAAATATTTTTTCTTTTGGCTTCGGTCGGGTTTATTCGCCATTTCTCTTTGTTAAAGTCCTTCTTGTGTTTTACTTTGCACAGCAAACCAGGTTTGCCTTCTTTTTTCACCGTCTTTTGGCAGGCTTCTGCGAAGAAGCCCTCCTCTGGGCACCTGGGTGTCTAGGTGGGCTGAATGTGAGGGAGCGGTGTAGTCACCCCCTGCACAGGGTATCCTAGGAAACCCAAGTCGCACTTTGCCATGATTGGCTGAGTTGGTTGTCCGGGCTGGACAACCCCCCTGCTGCGTGATTGACAGCCAGGCTGTGTGAATGGGGAATTTTCGCATAAAAGGCAGGACTCTTGGGCTGGAAGTCAGAGTCGCCACTGGAATTACAAGGAACCGAAGAGAAGGGGAGAAGAAGTCGGCTGCTGCAACTACCCGGTCCCGGTGAAGCCCTGCTGCAGTCCTGCGCCATCTACTCTTCGACGACCAGAGAAGATCCAGTCCGGAGTCTTCTTCCCTTGAGCTTGGTGGGGTCAACCAGCTCATCTTCCACAGCCAGAGGATGTTCTTCGTGGTTGAAATCCCTGCACACTGCTGTAGTGGTCCGGATAGCCATCTGAAGAGCCTCTACTGTTTTAAAGGAGAGCAACTTTCATTCACTGTTGCTGCTGCTGGCTTCATCCCTGTGTGGTGCAGACCCCTCCAGACGTTGTCCTTCTTGCCGAAGGTCCAGGAACCGTGGTTCTGCAGGAAAGCAACAGGAACAACTGCCGTGGCACCAGCTTCTTCCTTGAATAAGGTACTGTGTTTTGCTTGAGGAACTAGGGTGAATCCCTTTTCTCCTCTTCCAAGGCTCGCCCTTGTCTTTTCTCCTTCTTATAACTTTTGCTTCCTCTAAAGACAATACCTAAGTACTCCTGGCAATGTTGAACCTTGAACTGTCTGACTGTCTGATCCTTGACAACAGGAACCCTGTTCCACTTGACACTGACTCCGGCCTATTGACTTTTGTATTTCTGTCAGCGAGTGTTCTCTGATTCTGTCTGCTTTGACAAAAGTATAGCATATGATTTTTGCCCCCAACTCTCTCTGGTTAGACCAGGTGCTAAGTGTGTTTTTGTCCCGGTAACGTTTCTTACCGCGGATACACGTTTCTTTAATACGACCGAGCTGTCAAAAAGTGATCGCATAGGTGTTCCCGGCAACGTCTTTTGTTTCACAACACCAGTTCGCCAAAACATAAGGAACTTACCTTGAGCTATTCTGCACCAAGAGAATTGGTTGTTTTGTAGTGTATTTTACGTGTGGTGTTGAATAGAAGTGTTGTGTTTTTACAGATGGTTTAAAAATAAATGTACTTATATTTTTTACCTGAAACCTTGAGTCAGTGTTTGCTTGAGTCACAGTAATTGTGGTCCCCTTGTGTAATCTCTGCTACTGCTCATATACTCTTGAGATAAGCCTGGCTGCTCCGCTACTGCTACCACTTTAACATAGTAGTACAGGCTTGTACCAAAGGTGAACTTGTATTACCACTTGTAGACTTAATGGTGTGTAGTGGTCCCTAAGGGCACTGCACAAAATTCTGCCTAACAAAAACCTTGGTATCTCAGATTCAGTTACCAATTTAGCCAGCCAACAACATATCTGCGAATTTTATTTAACTCTCATAGGTCCAGTTTGGGAAGGCTCAATCGTCTTATGTGATTTAATACTCAAGACATGTGTTAGTAAAAATTGTTCTAAAGTGTGGAGAGAAAGCAAATACTTGACTCGCTTACTGGATAATTGTATAGCAGAAGCACAAGTGCCTACACAACCAAATTACTATTACCTTATTCCATTGCTGTACTGGATAGTAAAAGCTTTGCATATTGCCATGAGGCAGCTAAATAATATTGAACCTATATTGAGGGCAAATTTAACTATCCAGATCATTTCAGAAATATTCTTTGGAAGGCATTTACTTTATCACATTTCTGGATTGTGTACAATGTTTTTGCTAATGGGATTTTTTCTGGAGGTTTCACAACATTGATGGCTTTTTTCTGAGTCTCTTATTTGCTTACCATAAAAAAAAGCACAGGCATTAGGTTTTCAGTGTAGGACAAACCACTTACATTGCAGTTCCTGTTGTGGTCTGGGGACCTCAAGTGTCTCTGGAGAAGATTATGAACTGCAGGTATCAACATGTCACAGGCGACACAGTGGGCTGCTTCAATTTTCCTAAAGAAGTGTTCATGACTAATTCCTGCAGGATTTAAAAGATGGGGTTTACAATTACATTTGAGGAGTAGAGATGAATTCCAGAGTTTACATTTGTATATCAACAGTAATTTGTAAAAGTTAGAATATACGATGCGCCAAGGACAGACTCTTGGGATATGTTGTTGAGGAGTTGAGCTTTTTGAAGTCAAGGGTCAGTAAAGTCAAACAGAAAATACTCACCATCATAACTTCAGCAATCACAGTCCATAGTATTCCAGGTTCTTAGTAGGGATACCAGATGACTCCAGCTCTTCTATGGCACCAGTTAACAACCTAATACATTTCCGGGGTACTGAACTTATTTCAAAATCTACGAGTCTAAATGGGCAAAATGTTTGAGAAATATATTTGCCCTGTACAAAAACAGTTCAATCTTGTTGGCTAATTCAATGCAATACTGCACACAGATTTGAGACTAAAGGCTCAAACTGTTGTGATACAAGTGAGAAACAAACATATACCATCAGGGGATAAATCAACTTGTGTCCAAGCAGTTTCACAGGCCTCTACACGAAGACTGCTGCACCTACGCTTACCTTCTCTCGACTCACTTTTTGTAAAACAAAAAAACACACAAGTGTCATTGACAGATATGGCTGCCTGCTGCCCCCTTTATTACGTCACCCCAGGGAAGTGCCTATCTTAGTGTTCACACCAGACCTGTCTGCAGAGGATGCCCACAGTGCAAGCTTCTAAATCAGAGATCAAGTAGCTCACCATGCACTTGACCACTAGACACTTAATGAATATGCAGGTGTAGTTGTCAAAATATTATCTTAATAAGCAAAATAAACATGATTTTATACAACAATCATAAGGGAAATGATCTGCCAGATATTTGACGAGGATCGAATATTTTCCACTTTTGGAGGGTGCTGAACATATTTGTGGAAAGCAAGCTTACACAACACACCATAGCTGTACTTAACAGGGCAGGTATTACCTGGAAGAGGCAGAGCACTGGTCAATTCATAGGAATTTTCTTTTTTTTTAAAAATATAACTGTTAGGGAGAATTCTCTGTTTAGGCTGAATTTCCTAACCTAGTGAGTCCCCCAGCAGCTTTGCTGGATTTTTGGGGTTTATTTTTTTTCTCCTGCCAAGAGTGAGACCCTTTTATCCTCACTCTTGGACATGATTTGAGTGTGTTTCTTTGATTATAGATGTGTTTAATGGGCTATGGGGTCTTTTACTCCATAGGGCTTCATGTGTTTTTGTGAGGTGTGTTACACAGCACCCTCAGTGCAGTAACACAGGGGTGTCATAGTGACTCCCCAGTATAGACTCCATACCCTGGGACTGACTACTGTCTCCCAGGGTCTGTAAAGTCACCATTGACTTTACTAGTCTTAAATTCTGAACAGAACCAGTACAAACCATCATATTGTGGACATACTGGCTGGGGCAATTCGATTGCCCCGGGGTCGGTTAGTCGAAGGGGCACGTCTCCGTCCCCCCTGATCGAGTTTTGGCTAGTGGCAGTGGATACTACTTTTTATATTCAACCGCGAATATTTCTCTATGGGATTTTCCCATTGTTCGAGGCTACTATCTTTATTTAATTACGATAGCCTCGAACATACCGCCGGTTTATTTAATTAATATTAATTCTCTGGTTGGTATTTTTTGCCAAAACTCGGTTCTAAAATGGCGTTTGTGCTCTCTTCTGTGACTCCAACCCAAGTCGAGCCCTTTGTTCCACTTTTTGGCGGGCTTCTCCACAGAAGCCCTCCAAAGTGGTGCCACTCTGTCTGGGGTACTTAGGAGGGGTGGAGGGGGATTTAGGCACCCTGGACTGAGTTGCCTAGGCAACTCAAGTCGCACTCCGTCCTGAAATGGCGCAAGTGGTGAGCCGGCCGTCTCACCACTTAGCATGTTTGAGTGACAGCTAGGCTGAGTGAATGGGGGTTTTCTGCATAAAAGCAGAGCTTTGGGGACTGGAACTTCAGAAGTCGCCACAAGACCTAAGAATCGGACGAGGGAGAAGCTGAGCCGACCTGCCACGACGACACCACCGGTGGAGCCCTGCTGGACCGTCTCACCACTTTTCCCAACAACAGAGGAGATCTCCCGCCGGAGAGTCTTCTTCCTTTGACTGGTGGGGATAACCAGTTTCACCGTCTTTTCGCCTTCCCGACGTATCTCGTGGCCGCCTTGCCCGTGCCAAGCACCCCGGCAACCGGGATACCACGTTTTACCACGACCGCGAATTAAAGGGTAATACCTTTAACCGGAAAACTCTGCGGCTGGTTTCTTCCCTGGCAGTGTAACGACCTTCATCTTTCCTCCAAGTCGAGATCTTCTCTTCCCCTAGACGACGACGAAACTTGCACCCGCTGCCAGGAACAACTGCCACCGCTGGAGGATCCTTCCCACTTAAGGTACCGTGTCCCGCCTGGCTTCCCTTGCCACCGACGGTACGGGGTAGATTTAGCCCCCGGCTTTCGAACCTGGGTTAGCCTGGGACACCCTGGCTAAACCTTTCTGAGCCTCTCTAAACTCTTTTCGAACTCTCTGCAAGACTTTCTAAGCATAGTGTAACTGTGATCTTGGGCACATTTGTGCTCTGCTCTCTCTAACAGTGGGCCCAGCCTATGGACTTTGGCGCACAAGTGACTTTTGCTCTTCTGCCTTGCTAATAGTGTTCCTAAAGCTTAGAGTGGTGTACCTTCCCATATTCTGTCTTTTTCCCTCCCTTCTTCATGAACTTGTTGGAGTGCCATCTATAGTTAAGCACTCACCTCTGTATGAAAATAAGTGGTGTTAACTAAGACTTATCTGATAAGGAATAAGGGTTGTCTACATTATAATAGTAACTGTGTTTAGAGTGTTTTACAATAAGAGTGTTGGAGTGTTTCAAATAGTGTATTTTTAAATAAATAATTATATACTTTGATACCAAAGCTCTGGTCAGTGTTTGCTTGTATTATTGTGTCCGAGTACCTATTGTGTATACTTTGCATACTGCCTAACTCTTCTTGAGGGAAGTCTGACTGCTCAGCCACAGCTACCAGGTAAATCTGGGTGGTACAGACTGCTACCAAGTGGGTTTACTGCTAACACCTGTAGTCCTAAATCTTTTGCAGTGGTCCCAAAGGGAACTGCACAGGTTTCTGCCTAACAATAAAATGTTATTGTTTTTTTAAACACAAAGAAAAACATATAGCCCCGAACAACGTGATAACCAATATTTCCCTTTCCCGCCCATTCGTAGTTCCACATCTTGTTCCACATACAGAGGAGCTTGGTACAACCAGACATTTAACCACATTAATATTGCGCAAACTGGTTCCCTTACGAATCCTTGTGTTTTAGCACAGTCTGTCCATGCAGGTTACTGTTCAGTGTGCGTCTTCCCATTTTTGCCATATTTTCTGAGATTTCTCAGGACATCCCCGGGCTGTATACACTCTTTTTTCCATTGCAAAACAAATGTTCACATCTGTTAACCATTGCTCATAAATCGGTGCTGTTGCAGAGCCCCAGAGTTGCGCTATATTTCTTTTCAGTATTGCAGAGGTGGTAGATAGAAACGCTTTTTCATAACGTGTTAGCTCGATATCCTCTTCTATTCCCAACAGTAGTTGTTTGGGGCTCACGTGAATTATTTTGCCCATTACTCTTGACAGTTCGCTGCAGCATTGCTGCCAGTATCGTTGGATGACGGCACATTCCCACAGTATGTGATAGTAGGAGCCTTCCTCCCTTTTACATCTCAGGCAGTGCAGGTCGGTGGTTTTCCCCCAGTTGAATAGTGCTACCCTCGGGTAATAAATTCTATGCAGTACCTTCAGTTGTATTAACCTGAACCTGGAGGAGATAGCCACCTCTCTGGGGAACATTAATGCAGCCACCCAGTCCTCAGGAAGTATGGCGCCCACATCCCTCTCCCATTTGGCCTTTAAACCCGATAGTTCTTTCGTGGCGAAGGAAGTTATGGCACTGTATAAGGTAGACGTGACCTTGTGTCTAATTATTTCTGGGAACAGGTTGTGTTCCAGTGGGGAGTAGTCTGCCATGTCTATTATATCGGGGAGATGGACCTGTAGCGCATGTTTAAGTTGCATATAGTGGTATTGTTTATTGGGGGGAAGCGTAAAAGTGGTGGCTAAAGCTTCAAATGGTATTATTTCGTTTTCTCTCACTACGTCCCCTATATTCGTAATGCCTAGTTGGAACCAGGAGCGCCATTTAGGGAGTTTGTTCACTTCTGGGAGGTGTTTATTATTCCATAGTGGTTGTGCTGGGGTTAGCTTCCCGTCCCAGCCTAAGTATTTATGAGTATCTGACCATATTAGAGTTATATGTGTCTGCATGGATGGGGCTGCAGCCCAGTCTTTTTGGCAATAGAGGTATTTCATGATGGGTCTTTCTTGTGGGTTGGAATCCGGCATTCTGTTGTGCGGTAGTGTGGTGTCCCCGTGTAGTTTATCATTTATTATTGCCATTTGACTGGCCCAGTAATATGTTTCCAGACGGGGGAGTCCGATTCCGCCTTCCCATATGGATCTTTGTAGGGTTGTGAGTGACAGGCGTGGGCTTCCCCCTTTCCATAGCAATTTCCTGAGTATTTGATCTATTCTATGAAACTCACTGGTCGCAACAGGCAGTGGAGCATTTTGCAATTTATAAAGAAAGCGGGGGAGGGCCATGATTTTGAAAAGTGCAGTCCGTCCTAATAATGTAAGTGGTAAGGACATCCAATGTTGGATGTAATCTTTAAACTTTAACGTTATAGGGAGTAAGTTCTTGTGCACAGTCTGACAATTTATGTAAAATCTGTATGCCTAGGTATCTAAATTGTTCCCTTTCTATGCGGTATGGACATTTATCTGGTACTGCGTTGTCCATCTGCCTCACTGGGAACAGTATGGATTTAGACCAGTTGACACGGAGGCCGCTGAACCTGCCGTATCTTTTTAGCAGCTGCGTCACGATAGGGCAAGAGTCACGTGGGTCCTGTAGGTATAATAGTAGGTCATCTGCGTATAAGGACACCTTGTCCTCCACCCCTACCTTAGTCGAGCGCTGTTGCTGTGATGATTTTTTCCGGGTTTGTGGGCCGTCTGCTAGTAAGGTCATTGTTTATGTCGCTGCGGCGAAGAGGAACACAATCAGACGTTGAAAACGAGGGAGCGTGCTGGAGTTCTGCTCCCTCACCCACAATTTTTTAGGGCAATTTGTTAGCACAGCTCCTCAAGAGGGCTTTGTAGTCAGCAAACGGCAGAAAAGCAGCAAACGGCCAAACAGCAGGAGTCACAGCAGTCGCCCTTTATGCGGCCGGGCTTCACGCCGCAAGGGTTGCTGGGCTCCTGTTTTAGGTCTTCACTTCCTGGAATGGGCGGAGCAGAAAAAAAATAAAATAAATAAATAAATAAATGGGCAGGGCTTCAACCCGCGTTGCAGCGGTTCGCTCACTCGCTCACAGCCGACCTCACACAGAGCAAGGGGCGCGAGGGGAAACACGCTGTGGTAAGTTTTAAAGTTGAATATAGGAAAGGAAAGTCCTTCAGCAGCACAGCCAAACAGCAGGAGTCACAGCAGTCACCCTTTACGCGGCCGGGCTTCACACAATTTACAAAAGGCCATACATGGCAAGGCTGAGTGCTTGCTGCTGTGATCTATGTGTGATGTGCAGGTCGCAGGGTTGAATCCCGGCAAGGCCAACTCAATAAATGAGTACCTACTTCGGTTGAGATGGTTATAGTATGTAAATATGTTCTATTTACAGAGCTTAGGCGTAAGCGCTACATAAATAAATCATTATTATCATTGTAGTAACACCGGACAGCTCAAAAGTAATGCTGGTGCATACAAACACTTATTTGCACATATTTACAAGCTTTAAACAGTATGCACTATGTATGTAAAGTGTTTATATGCTTCAATCACCTAAACCTTGTATGGGATCAATGATCAGCATGCACCCTGCAAGGTGACTCCAGGGAAACAAGAGTATGCAATGAGTAGTGTGAAGAATACTACGGATCCCTCACTGAAACCCTGCCTAAAGTCTCCTCCCATGTGGCCAGGGACAGGCAGACGCTTCCTGATCCTGACCTTAGGGGTTGTGTACTGCAAAAGAATCACCTGGGAGGAGCGAGGACCCAGGGTGGTGAGGAGATCCTGTGGGATGAGACAGGGTATTTGTCCTCTGAAAGGAAGTACCTTTCTGGGTTACCAAAACAGGTAATGGCATATTTCATTATACTGTCCCACACCTACATATATGATCTGTGACTCTAGGTACAAGTACTGTAAAATCTGAGCAAGGCCTTTCAAGGTATTTCAGGATAAACACCAGGAGCTAGAAAAATTGCCTTAAATCAAATGTCTTCCTCTGTAATAACACATTCTAAAAGTCAATTTTTAAATGATTATACAGGGAATAATCTACCCTTAAAATCAAGCCAATAGTTAAAAGAACTGACAATGTTGACGGGGACTACTTATCCCATAATCCCATGAGACCTGGGACACAAGGGATGATATAGCAATAGTAAGACAATTTAGCCTAACAGTCCATACCTGAAGGAACGTGGGAGGCATAAAAGGTGCAGACATGGAGGAGGAGCTGGAACAGTGAATGGAGTGCTTGCAGTAGTAGCAGAGGCAGAAAGAAGACAGTGCTGTCAAATCAAGCAGAAGCCGAAGAACCAGAGGGACGTCGGAACATGGAAGCAGCTTATTTCACCTGAGAGGGTCCTGTTCCCCAAAACTCTGATGTGCAGAGGCTGCACAGCAGAAGACCTGGAGGGAGGCTGTCTTTCCTCATGTGAGCCTGATTGCCATGATTGTTGTACTGAGAACGTATCAGAGATTGAGGCTAGGAGCTGTGGGTGAGTCACAGTTCTCAGGAGTGAGAGGGGCTCCATAGTAGACAACTTCAGAGAGGAAGGGTGTGGGTCCCAAGTGAGCCAGAAGCAGAAGTTGTGCAACACGCAGAAAGAGGATCACAGAAGCCAGTGAGTCGAACCTGGTGTTCTGATTCCTTGCGCAAGCACTGCCGGCAACAGGATGCAGTATAAATGTTTAACTCGCGTAGAAGCAATTGGAAGTTGTTTCTTGAAGTTATAACAAAGGCACAATAGAAAGTAGCACTCGCGTATGATCAGAAGTAATTCTTCACTTTCGTAGAAGCAAAGGCTACTGAAGGCCATTGTTAAACCATTAAGCCCATTGTTAAACCATTGAGCTAAGAAGAAGTGGTTGCTTTTCTCTCATTGAACATAAACATTGTGGAAAGCATTATTGAACACTTAAAACTTGTAAAACTCAAGAAGTGGTTGCGTGTGCCTAACTTTGTTTTCCAAATAGAGAGTGAACTTTACTTCATTCTTACGAGCCGCCATTGTTCCTAAAAAGTTAAGTGTTTAAATATGGTAACTACAATTGGAGAGAGCGCAATCACTGCCCAAGTCACGAGTATTCCCTCGTTGAGATTGAAAAAAACCTTTCTCATAGCCAGAAAATGGTCTTACAGTGAGCCAATAGAAGTTGAACCTTGCCAAAGTTACAAGTGTGAATGCATTACCTGAAGCCAAGAGATTGGCACGAAGGCTTCTGGGTAATTCATTGGCTAACAGTTGGCAAAGAGGTGAAGGCCAAGTTGGGGAAGGGAAACTGTGTTGCTTATAACATTATTGGAAGTTGCTACCCCCTATATTGCCAGATACTGCTGTAGAAGGAAAAAAGTGGGTCCAAAAGGCAATCGTGAATTTTGTCAAAATCTGCCTTGAAATACTAAGTACTGAAAATGTGGTGGTATATCCGATTGTCAGTAGATGCAAGACTTCAGTAGTCCAAATGAAGTGGAATGCTGTGAGGCAAGGGAGGATGCCCTCATGGTAAACTCTAGTAGAAGTGAAGCTGTTGAAGTAGAAACAGCAACACTGTGAAGTCCTCCTGACATATATATCTATAGTGAATCCTAATCTGAATAGACAATTACTGTTAACCAAGACTGTGTTTCACTAACAGTCTAGAAGTTGCATTTCTTTTTGGAACTATGTCAAGTCTTCTTAGATAGCTGAAAGTGGTAAAAAAGCACTGTGGCTGGGAATAACATTGATGCTATTCTAAAGAAGTGTAAAGTCTTTATTTCACCAAGAAGAAGAACTTTGTTGTTTTTGGAACTTTGGTTAACAAACTTTACTTTGAACTTTCAAAGAACTGAATGAAGACTTTGCTGCCTATGTGGATTTCCTTACATTCTTTCGATGAACATTGAAGCTGAATACACATTGAATCTTGGGGAAGGGAGTTCATCTAGGTTGCTAAAAGGTTAGTTACCAAGAAACTGTGAATATCATTGTTGATGTTACTTTAATTACCATATATTTTCTTTTGTATTTGATGCTTAGTGTGAGGGCCAAATATCCTGTGTTAGAGTGTTTCCCCATTAGCTTTGTTAGGCAGGGAAATCCTCATCAGAGTAGGGACCATGAGGCATTTTGGTATAATTTCTACCTTAATAAAAAAGTATGTTTTAAACAATCATCAAACAGTTGTATGCCTCGCATTGCTGACCCCTCACAGTATGCATTGGCCAGGGTTCAGAAAGCAGTTCGAGGGTCACAAACCTTGCCATTGCATCAGCCATGGGCATTGGGACAATATCCCATGCCTGACTCTACAGGTGAATGTTGGAGGCATGGGGTGCCTATGTGGGCCAGCACTTGCGCAGTGATACTGGAGTCTGAGGTAGAATCCCTAGCCTTACTCATCATGCCCCAGTCGGGCAGCAGGGGCTTGCCATACTGGGACTATATGGGTAAAATATGCAACCCATAGACAGTGTGCCCGTTTCAGCCAGGGATCGCAAAAGCATTCCAAACTTCACCCACCCAACAAATATTATATGTCCAGAACGTTCTAGGTCTGAAAGGAAAGGAAAAAAATAGATTTAGGAAGACCATTACGTGACTGCACGTCGGTCATTGCAAATCGGTCTTTTTTCTCTCGAGAGCTTTAAAATGAGGTATTTTCACATATAACCAACCAGAATGACCCAACCCTGTGTGACGTCTAGCCCCAGAAAGAGCAAGCAAGTGCAGGCCTCAGTTTATACAGTAATGGAACAAGAGTTGTGTTGGCATGGAAAGCACTCTGCACATTGTGGTGGAAAAAAAACAGTGAGACTCTGCTGAACAGAAAGCGATCGCAAGAAAACTGCTATGAGCAATAGTTTTGCTGAAGAGGGAATCCAATATGGCAGTCCCCGCACCTTAAGTCTCAATCCGCAAACAAAGTATGTAGAATCGCATAGATCTGTTATGCTATTGTATTTATACTGTACTCTGCTGCGATTTGCGTTGTCCTTTTTGCGCATAATGGATCTGATGGGGTGATGTAGGTGAGGCTGGTAGGGAAAGAGAAAAATGCAAGATACTTTTGCTGTTGTGTTGATGCTTACAGACTAAAGAATCCTGAGCTCTGAATGTGGGTCAGTTACTAGGTGTTCTGTGTCGATGGCATAGAAGCATGTGTGCTTGGAGGGTAGACTCGTATGCAAGAATAATAAGACCACAGCCCCACTCAACCAATCCAAGACCACCTTCACCCTGCAGGTGAAACATATACCCTCTTTAGGTCACTCGTTACCAGCCTGTCAGGGCTATAAAAGAGGGACGTTGAGTTGGTGCAGTGTAGGACTTTGGAGAAGATGCAACTTTAAAGGATACAGAGGACAGGAGACAGACGATTCAAAGAGAGAGAGGAGTGAGAAGGAGGCTGTGGATGAGTGAGAATGTGCTGATGAGAGAGCTGGAAGTGGTGTAGGAGCAGTGTGAGGAGGGGCAGAAGGTAGAGGAGGTGGCGAAGATCAGAGTAGGAAACACATGGTGGAGGCGCAGGGCAAGGGGAAGGCAAGAAGATAAGAGGATAGTATGTTATGTTAAAAAGGCTTATAAAGGCCAACGAATTACCCAAACTTAGTTTAAAAGGATTTGATCAACACAGGGAAAAAATGAAAGTAGAATAGGATTAAACAAAAAGATAAGTTTGAAGATTTTTCGGGAACAGCAGCAAGTTAGGTTCCCTGCCTCTCTGAAACTTGAGTAGAACCAGCTCCTGTTGCGGAAGCACCTCAAGACCTTCCTCTTTTCTTCTGCCTTCTCTCTTCCTCTCCCCTGCTGATTTCCTGTCTGATACTGCCCTGGTCACCTGGCCACCCTCTGAACTCGGGCCCAGGTCCACGCCCGCCCAGTTGAACACCTGCATGGCCTCCCGGCAACCCTTGCGCGTGGTTCTGTATCTGTAACCCTACGGTCCCCCTACCTACACTTTTGGACACCTGCTGCCTGCACTTACCCTTGCACCTGCCACCTGTTGGCCGCACTTTTTGTTATTGTTTTGATCCCATGTACAGCACTGCCCAAATCCCTTTTCCCCTGGCACATTTCCCCTCCCCTCCCCTGCGCGATCTCAATGTCACTTGGCCTAGTAAGATCGTTGTCTCTGTCCTCCCTCTGTTCCTCCTTCCTTGACTCGTCATGCCTTGAAACACACGTGTACAGGCGCGTTACAAATGCTGTATTGTATAATATCATATCTGCGGAGTGACACTGGCGCGATCTCAATATCACTTGGCCTAGTAAGATCGTTGTCTCTGTCCTCCCTCTGTTCCTCCTTCCTTGACTCGTCATGCCTTGAAACACTTGTGTACAGGCGAGTTACAAATGCTGTATTGTATAATATCATATCTGCGGAGTGAAACTGGAAGCAAATTCCAAATTCTGGAAGGTTGAACCAGAATGGTGCGGCCGCCCTGCCTTTCTTTCTGGTATCTTGGGATATTGAGTTTCCTGTCCTGACAAGATCTTCTTTGAAGGCGAATGGAGAAGTAGAGGCTACATTTCAAAGCCAAAGATGTATCACCACGGTATTGGAGGCTTTTGTGGACAAGCCACATGCTTTTGAAGATGATCCGATTCCTTACAGGATGCCAATGTAAAGTGTGCAGTGCTTGGTGTAACTATCATTTTTTCAAAATAAAAGTCAAATAATTTGCTCATTTCAGATCTTTTGTACACTAGTCTGGGGTTCTCTCACTTGGACTTCTTCCCCCACTGAGTGCACTGAAACTCTAAACCCTTTCACGCCTGTCACATATGGTACATGTTCCCTTTTGATGAACATCAGGAGTTTGAGAGAGGAGAAGGTGGATAAGAATGGAGTACATAATGTTTAGAAGTGGAAACAAGGAGGAAGAGAGGCACACAAGGAGGCAAATGTATAAATATATGATGTAATGTCCAGCCCAAGGGAGTCACAGTCGTATTTAGAAAAACCTAAGACTGACCACAACGAACCTGAGGCAGGTAGTGGGACAAGCATATGATGAACAGTTGAGGAGGTGCAGGTGAAGCCGTTGGACATAGAAGGAGAAAGTAATAGAAAAAGGTCCCATAGGTAGGAGCATGTGGCAGGGTGTCGAGGAGGCGAGAGTGTGCGGACTGGTGGGTCAAAAGCAAGCAACCTGGACAAGGAGGAGGTAACAGGCCTAGGAAAAAGCCAGTTGGAGATCAGGGGTGGCCTCTTGTCATGGTGATTGAGAGAGATTGGCTGAAACCAACACAGATCTAGCAAGCTAGCACGAATCCAGGACTGGGAGGATGGTTCCCCATCATATTCAAGCCACTTAAAGACACAGGCAAGAAAGCTGGAAGATATGATGTGATGTGGCATTTATAACACACCTATACACAAGTGTTTCAAGGCGCAAAAAGATCAAGAAAGACATGCATCACTGAAAGACTGAAGCAGCCAACAACAATCCACAAGGAGATCTGTGAGAGACATTTTCTTTGCATTGTCTAAATTTGCTGTCGACTAATCCACAAACATTTCTCATGTATGATCAGACTTACAAGGCCATCAGGAGGAAGCAGGACTCGAGCTTTATAAGGAACTGGATGACTTTGTTTTGACCTTTTCATGGCACGCATGTGAACAAGTTACTTACCGGTGGTAACGTTCTTTTGATTAGATGTTCCTCCTACGTATTCCTCATCTTTTGATAACATCTTTCGAGCTTCAGCTGCTTTGGAAAGTTTTTCTCGACAGAGGATTCTGTGTGCTGTCTCGTGGAGTCGATGTCCCTCGAGGGCCTCCGTTCGACAGTCAACATCATCATTAGTATAAATAGCGCACGCAGTGCCCGTAGGCTTCAGTAAAGTGTAAAGACACATACATTCTGCAGTTGGGTATGCTGGGAGGGGCGACAAGGAATATGTGGGAGGAACATCCAATCGAAATACCGTTACCACCGGTCGGTAAGTAACTTGTTCTTCGAATGGATTGTGTTCTCCCACGTATTAGTCATCTTTTGATAGACCCCCAAAGCAATAATAACTTGGTGGTGGGAGTATGAATTTTATTTCATCCTTAAATGTTATCATGGACTGAATAAAGGGCCGCTTTTTCAAATTGCCCTTCTTGACTGGAAGATTAATCCAAGCAGTAATGTTTTACCAAAGTATCTTTACAGCCCCGATGGGAGAGGTGCTTAAATTTGTCCTCTACCCATGGTAGCCATCTTGGACTCCAACATTTAGTTTTTTTCCCTACATTTTGGACTTTGCAAGCTTTGTAGGTAATAAATTCTAGGACGATTCATGCAAGTCAGACCTCTTTGGATTCCTACAGGTTTTTTTTCTGAAATGCATGCAGTGTCACCCCCAGACAATTTTTATAGGGGTGGCCGGATGGGTTCACTGGAAATCTTGGGGTGGCACACCAAAACAAACACATAACCGGCAGGCGGGCTGGTGGGAGAAGGCAGTCTTTTTGTAAGGTTGGCTATGGCCTCCCTTGCCACCCCTTGGTGGTGCCGCTGCAGAGGTGGGGTGGAGTTTGTTGATAAAAGGGAATGCAGGGTGCCCCCTGCATTTTTAAGATGAAATGAGTTGACGGTTCATTAACTATTTGGCATTAAAATAAGAGGTCAAATGAAAAGTGGTGGTACAGCCACATAGGACTGGTTCCACAAGAGGAGACATTCAAAGTTACAGTACACCCAGAAACAGCCCTTGCTGCACAAAGACTACCCTTTCTTTCTTCACTTAATATTCTGAATGAACCCTGAAATGATTATCATTTACCAGCTTTATTAGAAAATTACAGAAGCGTGACCTTAAACAACCACTTTTCCAGCCCAAGCAGACAGGATATTGGAACCACAACATTAATGCTGAAAGCAGCATGTAAAACAGATACTACAAGAACTCCCAGAGATGCAAACTGTTCAATCAAAACAAAAAAAACTTTAGAATGTATAAGAAAAGCAGATTAAAATCCGTAATATTGGAAAGTTAATGCTCATGTTAATGGAATTAACTCAGACAAACCTGCTACAAGTGCCATTTTCTGTGGTTCTGTAGAGTTAATTCCAGAAACTATTTGTTCCGTTTTGAAGACAACTGTCTCCTCACAGTGTTAAAATAACAGATACATCTCTGACACACCAACCCTGGCTTCCCTGTGTACAACTGAAAGGTGACTTTTCGTATTTGATATCAGTTTAATTGCAAGGCCTGCAGTAGGTACTGACAGCACAGGACTGATCAGCAGCTCGATTAAGGAAGAGCATGGATTTGCACGTTTTGGCTCTCTGGATGTTGTGGACTACATATCCCATCAGCACAATCAATGGTTGAGGATCCTGGAAGTCGCAGTGCAAACAAAACATCTGGAGAGTCAAAGGTTGCTGACTCATGAAGTAGAGTGACCTAGTTGGAACTTTACATATTTGATGTTTGCAAAAAAAGAGGGTCCGAAGGTGAAAGATTTTTAACGTATTTAATTAAAAAAAGGAGACTATGATTCTAATGAATTATGCTGGGTTAGGAAAAATGAGGGTGTGTCAAATAACAGTGAAGTTGAATATTGAATTGTAATAACAAGCCTCATATGGTGTCACTGAAAAGAGTTTGAATGAGACAGTGGAAATGAAATTCCAATGCATCGAGCCTTTGGCCAGAGGCCTAAGCATACACAAGTATACACAAGTATAAAGTCAACTATGCAAATGGCTGCAGCATTCCAGGTGCTTAAACAGAATATAGGTATAAAGGAAGGGTGGGAGAGTCCAGAGGGAATGGGAAAATAAATAAAAAAAGAATAGAAGCATAAAAGAAGAGGGTAATTTTGATCACATAACAGGTATATTTGTAATGCACACTATCCTGAGGCTAGTGTGAACATTGTACTTGAGAACATGAAAGAACATAGACACAAAAGAGGGGGAGGGTAGACGTCCCAAGAGGATAGCTCAGTGGCAACATGCTCGCCTTGGAAGCAAGAGGACACGAAGCACCACAGGTTTGATCCCCAGGTCTGGGCTTAGAAACCTCGGGGCATTTAAGCGCGTTATAAATATGGAGCTAAGACAAAAACCTCCTGTAACAGCACCTCGATGCCCCCGGACTGTGTGAACGCTTTTTAAAATAAGAAGACACAAAAAATGATTGCCAATTTCTTCAATCTGTATCTTACAACTCACCTGCTTCTGAAGGGTGTCACCCAGCCTGGACATATTTTCACCCTCCCAACAAAGCAATGGACTCACCCACTCTGGAAAACCTTAACATGCAGTCAAAAATGCAGGATGCAGTCAAAAACGCAGGAGTCCTTCTGATTTCCCACAGTCGCAACCACATCTGATTTACCCAACTAGGCCCTTTCAGTATGTTGAACGGTATGCCCGCTTATCCACACCACAACAGGTATTTCTTCTAATCCTTCCCCAATTAGAAGCACTACCACACTCAACAACACACTGCACAACAAACATATTCCAGAACATGTAAGGTTTGCTTCCACACCCACATTGCGGAGGGCAGTAACTTCTGTAAGCACAGTCATTCCCCACAACTCGACACAACACCTTGGCCTTTGTAGCAGTGACCCTTTTGGAGCAAGTAGACCAGGTCTCCTTACCACCTCAGGTGGTGGAATCTCTTAGCAGCAGCCCAGGACTCCTTAATGCCACCAATCTAAAAATATTGGCAGCACTGCGTGTGTAAACATGTGCTGCAAACGGCACACGCTACATACAGGCTGCCGCCTGAACTCTGGAAACCCATATTCTGGAAATAAACACAGCCTGGGAAGCGCAAGCCAATTGGCAAAGCAGAAATGCGTGCCTCCAGGCTGTATATTTCCAGGTCCGTCCGGTCCTGAACTCTCTAGTCCATTGTGGGCAGCGCGCCGCAACAAATCGCGGCAAAAAAGCGAAAGCAAAAAAAGAAAAGTTCACATTTCATAGGGGTCCAATGGCGGGGGGAAAGGGGGGATAGCATTGTTATAAGGGTGGACGTGGCCCCCCTTGGCCACCCCTTGGCAGCGCCCCTGAATGCATGAGGTTCCCTGTTTTCCTTCGTGGCTGCGACACCCCAGGCAAAAATCAGTGAGTTGTCCACAAGGCCAAATACAGTAAAAATATGGTCTTCCCAGGCCCTTTGGTGTACCAGTGGTTTAGCCTTTTTCCCTTTGAGCCCACGTCAGTGTACCCACACGTGAGGTACCATTTTCGACAGGACACCTGTGGGAACATGGGATGGTAGGACACGTGTTGTTGCCGGCGTGTTCAGGTGGGTTCCTAGTGGCATATGTCTTAAAATTGAGGTTTTTTTTAACCTATACTTTGCCGGGCCTTGAGGCTAATAAAATCTAGAGCGATTCCCCAAGTCAGACCTCTTTGGATTCCCACGGGTATCTTTTCAGAAATGCATGGGGTTCCCCGTTTTCCTTGGTGACTGCGACACGCCAGGCCCAAATCTGTGGGTTGTCTACAAAGTCAAATCCAGTCTTCCCCCAGGACATTTGATGTTCCAGTGGTTTAGCCTTTCCTTTTGCACCCACACATGTGAAGTGCCATTTATATCGGGGCACCTGTGGGAATGTGGAAGGTAACACATTTGTTGTTTTCTCTTGGTTTTGATAACTTTTTCATACATTTCCTGTCTCACTGTGTTACACAACCCTTTAATTTCCCAAATGTGACCTACATTTAGTTGCTGCTCTAGGCACTGAACACCTTTGTAACCTACGCAAGTCGCCTATCCTTCAAAAGATCTGCCTGTGCTCATTCAAAAAATGTCATTGTTCACCACATTAGTTTTCCTTAATATCAAATGCTAAGTTCGACCTTTTAGGGTGCAAGCATACAATCCTGTGTAGCATGGCTCAGTTTATCTCCTGAACACACTTTTTTTTCTGTCACTTTTCCAATTTCTTCCCAAACTGGGAATTTTAGGTACATAGTTGTTGCCTGACCTGGGCAAATGACTGCTTCCTGACCTTGGAATTTTGTCTACTTTTCAGAAATGTATGCTTTTCTGTGTTCCCACTGAGCTTTCCTACCCTCCTCTTCCATACCTCTCACAAAACTGATGGTGCCCTGGGTACCTGAGTCCTTCGTGGCGAGGGAAGGAGAACACCTCCGTCTTTGCAGTGCTGATGGTGATCTTTGGCCATGAGGACTGCTGACTGACAGAGGAGCATCGAGTGTGGACTACAGGGGATATGCTTTGTGAGGGCCTACGTTCCCTTTAACTCAGTAGAGCGGTAGTCAATCTAGCCCTCTGTCTCCTTTGAAATTCCTCTATTCTTTGCATGGATTGCATTAAGGCTGGGTCGAAGGGATCCAACGTGTCTTCCAGGACTGGTTGCCAGTGTGGGCTATGTTCTTTAGGCTGTTCTGGCTGTGGCTCCTCCACATCTGAGTACTCCTCCTTCAGGATCAGGTCTGGCAATTCTGCCATTTCTGTTATTGGGGACAGTTTTGCAGCCCCCCCCTAAGTTCCCTAACTGTGGAACTTGTGACTCCAGGGCAACAAGCTCCTTCTCCGGGTGAATTAACTATAGTGGAGGCTCATCAACGATGTCCGCTGCCGTGAACGGTGAAGTTCTTTTTTAGTCGACGGCACTTTTTTCTGTTTGGAAGTGTCCGTCGACGAGTGGTGTTGCGTGGGCGAGTGCTTAATGGACGAATGTTTCATCGACGAGTCTTTGGACGATGAGGTCTTTGTTGATGAGATAAATATCCTTGTCGACCAAGAAAATTGTTATCAGTCGACGGGTCAGGTGTCTTGGCCAGTGTGAGGATGCTCATGAGGGTGACAAAAGTTTTGGCATTGATGGCGTGTTACGCTCATCTGGTCTATACAGGGACATCAGGGCATGTTTGGAGCCCTCCCAGGTCTTGGCTCCCTTGGATCGACTCTCATCCCCAGCTGCTGCGAAAGCGAAGAGATGATGAGAGGCAGAGATGAGAGGCAATGAGAATGGCGTGGTGGTGTAGTGATTCACCTCCACCCTCTCGTGCCAGAATGATGTGAGCAAGAGTTTGCCCATGCAAGCTCACCTGTTTTAGTATAAGGATGATCTCTCCATCCTGCTTTCTTTCAGCAGGGGCGCCCTGGATGGACCTAGTTGCGTCACTGGTCTTTTGCGTGGTGGCCCAGACCGGCTGCGACCAATCCCGCCTTGAAGGTAGGTGTTTTATAACAATGATTATTGTCCGTATTCGTGGTGATGATGATTTCCCCAATGATTATTGTCCGTAACGTTATATTGTCCTTTCCTCTCCCTCCAGGTATGAAGATTGCCCCACGAGTACGCGGTGAAGGAAGAGAGTCCAATCCGGAAAACCTACAAGAGGTAAGTGGGATTTCCGGATGATGCGCTAAGTTTGAGAATTGCGCTGCCCAGCGTTTAAAGTTTATGCAATTGCTAACCTTGTGCTTTCTGTCTCTTTTGCAGGTGCAGCCCATCAGTGTTTGATGGCGAGCAGTACTCCGAACTCCTGCCGGCTGCCAGATGGAAGGATCCGCGAGGATGCTGCCCCGGAAGATGACTCCGTGTTGATGGGCGTTCGGGACAGGTAGGATGGAAGGCGCTGCAAGAGGTGGATTCGAGGAGACAGGTAAGAGGCACGTGGTAGCTGTAGAGTTGGAAGCGGTAGCACTGCTTCAAGCGATGGCGTGGCTTGCCTCAGGTAAGATGCGAGCGGTGGCTGCAGAGTTGGAAGCAGGTAGCCGTGCTTCCAGCGATGGCGTGGCTGGTTCCAGGTAAGATGCAGGATGGATTCCGGAAACTACGATGCTCATGCTGAACTGGAACAGGTAAGGATCTGTAGACGGCAGTAAGCGTTACGCTGCTCCAGCAGACTAACGCGAAGCGCCAGCATGCGGGTGGGGCTGGCTTATATATCCAGGCCCCAGCAACTCCCTTTAGGCCCCGCCTTGTGGCCCCACCTTGCCACTCCCCCTGTCTTCTGCACGTCCTTCCAATGCCTCTGTATGGCCATGCCCGGCCTAGGTACACATGCTTTAAGCATACTGTGTGCAGAACACACTTTTAAATGAGCTTGGCGCCAGAGGCACCAGGACTGGATCCATTGGGACCCTGCAGGGCATACAGTTAATGGCCCTTGACCAGTGGCCATGACATGGCGCCCCCGTGGATGATTTATTTATTTATTCCTATTTGTTAAGCACACAAAACAGCCCAGAGGCATCGTGGCGCTAGTTACAGCGATAGGAAGAACTCAGTTACACATATGGTCATGTACATACAAAATGAATGCAAAAAAACCATTGTCATTGTATATTGGTCTGGCAGAAGAGAGGTTGCGTGTTAGTTGGAGAGAGGTTTTGAGATTTTTTCTGAAAGCTGTGAGCGATCTTTCTGCTCTTAGTGCAGGGGGGAGTTTATTCCAAAGTGTAGGAGCTATGTAGGGGAATCCTAAGCCTCCTGCCTTGGTCTTGTTGATTCGTGGTACAGTGAGTTGGTTAGCGTAGCATGATCTTGTGGGTTTGGTAGAGATGGGTCTGTGGAGAGTGTCAGAGAGATAGGGCGGCGCTGTGCTGTGGAGACATTTGTGGGTTGTTGTGAGAATCTTGAAAGTGATACAATCTTTGACAGGGAGCCAGGGAACGGATTGTCTTGCTTGTGAGATGTGTTCTTTTTTCGAGATGCTTAAGGCTGCTCTGAGTGCATTATTTTGGGTGACCTGGAGTCTGTTTAAGTTTTTTACACAGGTGCCTGCTAGAAGGGCGTTACAATAGTCAGGTTTAGCGCCAATAGTGGCTCTTTCTATTAAGAGACAGTTTTCTTTGGTTAGGAAAGGTTTGATGGCGTTGATTAGTTTGGAGCTTAATGCAGAGGCGGAGACAATTGCGCTGACTTGTTTATTCATGGAGAGTGTTGCATCAACGTGTACCCCCAACGTTTTAACAGAGGCTAAAACTGGGATGGTGCAGTTATCTATGTTACAGTTGACGTAGAGACACTCTAATTTGGCAAGAGTAGACTTTTGGCCAATAATGAGGATCTCTGTCTTATCTCCATTAAGACATAGGCCGTTAGTGGCCATCCATGTTTGAATGGTGGCGTAAATTTGTCTTAGTGCTAGGGCGTCTGCGTGATAAGAGCCTGTTTGCAGATGATACCCAAGTGCTCCTATCTCTTAGTTGGTGTATAAGATCCCAAGTGCATCCAGTTTATCGAATAGAGGCTTAGTGAAAAGGTTATACAGCGTGGGGGCTGTACGTGAGCCTTGTGGTACACCGCAGTGTAATATTGTAGGAGCTGCATTGGAAGTATTTGAGAACACTTTCATGGCTCTGCCTTCCAGAAAGGATGTAATCCATTTCGCCGACGAAGATGAAGAGACCAATTCTATACCTTTTGTGTGAACACCCCCCTGTTCCCCTTCTGCAGGACCTTGGAGGCCTTTTTCTAATGTCAAGGTGGCCTTTTCACTCCTTATCTTTGCCTTGGGAGGTGGAGATTCCGTCATGTCTACTGAGGAAGCTCTCCTCTTAGTAGCTTGCTTCTCAGTGTGTCTAACTGATGCAGAATGCACAGTTTTGAGGATTCCTCATCAGAAGAAATCAGTGTAGCAGTAGTCTGTCCTACAGTGTTTTCTTTTTATTTGAACACCGAGAAGGGAGTCATTTGTCATCCTTTTTGGTAAAATGTGGGCGCTTGGGAATATGTCAATGTAACTACACAAACTTTTCTTTGAGAAGGTCTGGCAAATCTTGCAAGACTATTTCTTGGGGGTAGAGACAGTAAATACAGTATTTAGGAGGGTCTCTGATAAAAATCACCTTCTTGCTACACTTGCTGCAGTCCCTGAAAAGGGAGGTATTTTCCTTAGCAGTGTGCATATCTGGCTCTGCCATGAGGTGACAGAAAAGCAGACAAAATCCGCAAATTCGGTTGGAAGGAAGGTGTCCTGAGTCCAGGAAACCCTTTAGCCGTTAAGGCAAAAGCCTGCCTCTGGGTAGAAGAAAACACATGTTTAAGAGGAATAAAGTCAAAATAGCTCAGAAAAATCAAGAGAACACAGTGAAAACTCTGAAGATGGCTTAAGCCCTGCCACCTCATTGGTTAGGGTCTAAAGGGGCCTAAGGAGGTGGAAGGACTACACAAGTGAATGGCTACACAAGCCCTATGGGACATGTTCTGTAGTATTTTCCTATGGGAAAAGTTTATTTAATTATATGTTTTAAATTACCAAGGATTCCCAATCTGACGACAAGGAGTATTCAAGCATGTGAATATATGAAAGATCCAATGCTGGAGAAGTAGGAGGCCTGCAGACATTCCATCATATCACAAACAGAGCAAAGTATCCTGTGCAGCTGACTGAAGACCCAAGGACAACTTCTGAAGAAACCTGGCGACCTTTCCTGCCCCGTTGAAGCCCTGCTGGACTACCGGATCTCAGAGGGCCCTCTTCAGTGCCATGTCCCTTGAACTAGTGGGCTTCTCGCACTCCTGCAGCTTTGAGCCTTCGGTAATGTCCCTGGACAACTCAGTGGACTGACTAGCTCTGAATTGAGCTACCACTCCAGAAGTGTCGCTGTTGCACATTTGTCTGGAACTTCAGTGGTCGCCATCTAGTCCTACAAGTTGCCTTCCTGGCCAGTTTCAACTTCCCAGCATCAAGGGATTCTGTCCTGGAAGTCTGTCTTTGTTCACGACTGGAGAGACGCCTGCTGCCACCCGTGTGCAGTGACTGACACTTGAACCGCCCATCCCCTGCCTGGTTGAGTGTCCTGAAGTGCCCTGCATCGGTGACTGCTGCATTTCTTCTTCGGAAAGGGTTACACTCAGCTCCTGGAACAGACCAGAATCTCACCCACAGCTCCTGGGCCTCTTCTACTGGATCCGATGGCGTGAAAACCTAACTCCAGCGACTTCCATCGGATCTGCCAACTCACTTGGGATAATCGGAGTAAGGGTGGTGAGTATGCGCAATACTTACAGCTGCCTCTATCGCCTCCTTCCTAAAAGTTTGTGAAGAACTTTGATTTATTCCATTCTTTTGCTTTTTAAACAATTGCTTAAACCGCTGTTCCAAGTGATGGAGAAAGTATCCTACTTACCAGTTAAATCCTTGTGAAGTCTATTGGAACATTTCTCACCACCACAAGAACTCTTCCTGCGTTTGTCTCCACTCCAAAAGGAATTGTGTGACTTTTAGGCTCAAGGCCCATTCAACTTAGGGATTTGACTGGTATCTCATTGCATAACTACTTGCCTTTAGGTGAATTGTATGCATTTCTACAACCAAACGTGACTGAATGGGATACATTACTCACCGTAACCACCAGAAGCTGCAGAGTATTACAGTTGTTGGTTTCGAAATTCAAAAAGGGATGTCGACAGGGCGTGCCAGTGATACTATCACTAGTGTGATGTCCACTGTACCCATGGTCCTTCACGCGTCGAGGTCCCTCAGATTGTTCTGTTTCTGACATGAGGTAGCATGAAGTGTAGAGAGAGTACAGGTGTATCCAAGCAGATATGTATCAGACAAGCTCATAAAGCATCCATGCATCTTGTCTCCAAGGGGAGGAACGGTGGGCACATGTGAATCTAAGCAGATGCAAGCATCAGAAATACGATTACGGTGAGTAATGTATCCCTTCTGAGGCTTGTGGAATCGGCTTAGATCACATGCTGTGCATAGATTAGCGAGCAGTGTTACGAGAAGGTGGTGGGTTGTGAGAAGGTTCTTTGGCAAACAGATGTTTTAGAACCGCTTGTCCCACCTGTATATCTGTCTTGGAATGGGTGTCAATGCTGAAGTACTGAGTGAAAGTGTGCATTGAGCTCCATGTAGATGTTTTGCCAATGCTGTCCAGGGGGACATTTGCATTGGAAGCCAGAGTGGCTCCTGTGCTCCTTGTGGAGTGAGCTCTTGGCGTGAAAGGCAGTGTCTTGTTTGATCAAGAATAGCACAGTTGTTTACATCTGACTATCCATCCGGAGATGGCATTCTTGGAAATGCAGTCTCCTTCTCTGCCTGGTGCTAAGGAGACAAACAGTTGATATGTTTTCCTCAGCGGTCTGGTCTTGTTTACATAGTAAAGGACTGCCCTCCTTACATCTAGTGTGTGGAGTTTAACCTCAGCTGAGCTGGTGGGGTTCTGGAAAAAGGCTGGTAGCTCAATGGACTGGTTTATGTGAAATCTAGAGATGAACCTAGGATGAGTGTGAAAAACCAGTTTGTTCTTGTGTATGATAAAGAAAGGATCCTGCACTAACAATGCTTGTAATTCACTAACTCCTCTTATGGAAGTAATAGCCACTAAGAAGGCAGTCTTGTAGGTCAGGTACTTAAGAATTGACTCGTGCATAGGCTCGAAGGGGTTCTCCATGAGATTTGCAAGTACTACATTGAGATTCCATTCCGGTGGTGTGTTAGAAATGGGGGGGTGTAGTCGTTTCACTCCCTCCATGAATGCTTTAATGACCGGTACCTTCCACCATGATACTTTATTTGGGAGGTGGCGTAAGCCGATAAAGCCGCCAGGTGGAACCTTATAGAGTTGAAGATTAACCTTGAATCTAGCAAGTGGAGCATACAAGTTAGAATGTGTGAAGGAGTACATTCTATGAGGTTTATTTGCTCAGACTGGCACCAAAACACAAATCGCCTCCACTTTTTCAAATAACAGTGCCTAGTGTTAGGTTGTCTTGCTTCCTTTAGGATATCCATACACCTCTGTGGCAGGTTAAGATGTCCGAACTCTATGACTTCAGGAGCCACGCTGCCAAGTTCATAGACTGAGGTTGAGGATGCACTGTTGTTCCCCCGTGCTGAGTGAGTAGATGGTCTGGCACAGGAGTTTGATGGGATCGCACATCGCCAATTTGCGCAGATGTGGATACCATGGCTGTCTTGCTGTCTTGCCCACATAAGAGCAACTAGGAGGAGTGTCACTTGTTCCATGTGAATCTTGTTCACCACCTTGTTCATGAGAGGAGTGGGTGGAAAAGCGTAAGCAAACCTCCCGGACCAGTTCATCGAAAAGGGTGTTCCCCCTGGAGCCTGGTTGTGGGAACCTGGACGCGAAGTCTGGGCATTGCTTGTTTTTGCTTGGAGCGAACAAGTCTAGTGTGGGGTAACCCCATTGAGACAAGAGGTGATCTACATCTTTTGTGTTCAGTTGCCATTCGTGTTCCTCTGGTAGGGGATCTATGCTTAGAGAGTCTGCCGACGTATTGAGATCCCCTGGAACGTGTTGCGAGGATAGGAATATCTTCTGTTTGAGTGCCCATTTCCAAATCTGTTGTGCTAGTTTGGACAGATTTGGAGAATGTGTGCCCCTCTGTTTGTTGATGTAGAACATAGCTGTTGTGCTGTCGGTGAGGAGTCGTAACGGCAGGTTTGTTAGCTGTATCTTGAATGCCTGAAGGGCCTTGAATACAACTAGCAGTTCCAACAGGTTGATGTGGTTCTGTGCCGTGGCATGAGTCGACAGACCCTGAGCCGTGTGATGAAGGTGATGATCCCCCCGACCCAGCAAGCAAGACGTCTGTCGTCACTATAGCTTGCACTGCTGGTTTGCCCCTTAACAGATTCTCCCTTGTCCACCAGCAAAGGTTTTGAACTAGTGTTATTACAGCTCCTAGGAACTGTTTGGTTGTGCTTCCCAATTGAAAGAATATTTATTGTTCTTTGAATGTTTGTACTGCAAATTTGGGGGGTTTCCCCTGTAATCAGCCAGTCATCCAGATAAGGGTACACTGGGATTGATTCCCTGTGCAGGTGCGCTGCCACTACCGCCACTACCTTTGTGAATACCCTTGGACCAGAAGCTATGCCGAAGGGTAGAACTTGGAATTGATAGTGCTGGTTTGCTATCTTGAATCGCAAGAATTTTCTGTGCGCTGGGATCATCGAAATATGAAAATAAGCATCTTTCATATGCAGAGTTGCCATGTAGTCCCCCTGCTTTAGCAGAGGGATTACTTCTTGTAGTGTAGTCATGCAGAATGTTTGTGGCTTGACATATTTGTTTGCAGGGCGTAGGTCTAATACTGGGCACATTGTTAGATCTTTCTTTGGCAATAGGAAGTAGGTTCAATAAATATCCTTGTTTACCTGGTTCGCCGGGACAACCTCTATGGCATCCTTTAGGAGCAGCGCTGCAATCTCCTCGAGAAGCTTGCGTTATTCCTCCGAGTGTGTCTTTTGGCACGGGAGATGGTTCCGGGGTCGCTGCATTAGTTCCACACAGTACCCACCCGCCACTGTGGATAACACCCATTTGTCTGAGGTGATCCCCTCCCATGCATGGGCGAAGTTTGAAATATGCTCTCCTACTGGAGAGGCATGGGAGGGAACCTGAAGCGGTTAGTCACTGTTTTGGAGGTGTTGCTCCACCTCTAGAGGTGAGGACCTCCCCTCGTCTGCGAAATCGGCACGGTCCACTCGGCTTGGCCTGGTATATTACCCCAGGATGCCCCTTGGTTTTGACCATACCCTGAACGCCTCTGGGAATTTCGTCCTTTGAAGCGACAAAAATTACTATTTCCTCTTTGGCCAGAGGGTTTATCTGTAAGTTGTCCCAAGGACTTTAGAGTATCGTACTCATCTTTTTGCAGACTTTAGTGCGTCCCCTACTGCCTTTCCAAAGAGGACATTGGGCTCAACAGGCATATTTAGCAGTGTTGCTTGAGTCTCCTGCTTGAATCCGATTAGTGAAGTCAAGCATGGTGCTTAATAATAGTGCCTTCCGCAATAATTCTTCTTGCATTATCAGCGGCGTCTACATTATTTTTTAGGATGCAGCTAGAGACTGCTTTGTCCTCTGCTGCTACCTGGGCAAACTGTGTTCTTGGGTGCTCAGGGGTTGAAGATAGTGCGGACACCTTGTCCCACTTATGACAATTGTAGCTAGAAAAGAGTAGTATTGTTAGCTATCCTAGCCTGAAAGGCAGCAGAAGAGGCTACTGTACTGCCCATAGTGTAGAGGCGTTTGCTTTCTTTGTCAGGTGGTGCCTCAGAGGAAGCAAATGGAGTACCAGCTCTCTTTCTGGTGGTTGTTTAAGATGGCCCTAGATATAGAGAGGATCCATGGGCGCTGGGCGAAAGAGTTTCTCAATGCGTGCGTTAACCGCACGTGGTTGGTTTGGTGTCTCCAAGGAAGGCTGGATCCTTCTCTGGACGTTTTACAGAATTGGAATAAACTGTGTAACTTCTTTTTTTTTATCCCCTAGGATATCCTCAACAACATCTTGTCCTGCTGAGTCTCTTGTGTTTTGATCTGGCAGTGCTCAGCAGCCTCAATGAACATGTCATTTACAAGGGCTGGTTGTCAATGGGCGAATCAGCCACAGGGGGGTTTTGGGTGACGGGAGAGGCTATATTGTACATATCTGCTTCGTCGTCCCCATAGTTTTCTTCTGTGCCCTCTTGAGCTGTATAAGTATCTACAGCATCATCCTCCTAGTCTGTGGCATAGAGATCAAGGTAGGGAGGATCAACCTGAGATGGAATATCCAGGGTGTCTGGGCGAGACCTCTAGGAGGGGTGGGGCGAGTAGTAGGGACATTTACAGTGGCTTCAGAGCCAGAGGCGGCTGTAGTAGGAGGAGTGTTTTGGATGCTTTGGATAGCTTCTGGGTTTTTCTGAAAATCATTTCCAATAAAGGTCATCCTACTCATTTCCTATCTATATCTTCACATGTCCATTGGGCTGAGCTCGGAATGGACATAGGGCCTAGTGTCGAAGTCTGGGGGCCTGGTAAGGAATCTTCTTCTGAAGGAAGTGAATCCTTGGAAGGTTGAGAACCCTTGTGTGGCTGGGAAACCTTGTGAGGCTGGGAAACCCTATCTTTAGATGTGGAAAGTGACTTATCTTTATGAGGCGTCTTGGAAGAGTGCTTCTTAGACTCCTTTCCCTTGATAAGCCCCCTCAGGACTTTTTTCCACTAAGTGGGCTAGTCCTGACTGTACTGAGGCTTTAATCGATTTCGACAAAGAAAGTCGAACCTCGGAATTGGAGTGGCTAGGCACCTAGTCAGCTGACGTGCAACGTTAGGGTGTGGGTTTATTCACAACTTCTGTGCTGTCTTTCGACAGTCGGGGTCTTGGCATGTGGCGAACGGGATCTCGAATGCCCAGAGGACAGTGAACCTGCGGACCTCTCCCTAGATGTCGTGTGGCCCTTAGTTGATGACTGCGTTGAGTCTCAGGCCTTGGGGATGTGTTTAGAAGTAGGGGTTGTGCGAGCGCTGGTGCCGCCGGCAACCGTCCTTATAACAGGGCTGCTGGCCTGTCTGGTGGGGTCAGGGGCTTGCGCTTGGGAAACTATCGTCTCCCCTTAGCCTTCGCTGTCCGAAATGGCGGTGTCACTGCCATTGCTGAAGGTCCCCTCCACGTCCATGGTGGCTTCGGTATGCATGGCGTGGTTGGCCCGGCATTGTGTCTTACGGTACTTCAACGTTTTCGGTTTGAAGAGCCTGCAGGCTCGACAGTTCTCCTCAGCGTGATCTCGTGGGAGGCAGAGGTTGCGCACCAGGTAATCTTTTCTTGCAACTTGGGCAGAATTTAAAAGGGGTTCTATCCATGATAACCTGTAATGGCAGCTCAGCAAATGTAATGTAGGAAAAGTGGCAAATACATTCTCAATGTCCTCCTGGGTCGAACAGATTAATCGATGAGTCTTCTCCGACGATTGTCTTCCTTCACCGTTGACGAAGTGAACTCGAAAATCAGTGATCGAATATAAAGGATAGGAAGAAAGACTAACAGAAATTATAATAATCAAAGGAGTTCGCTTAAAGAGAGCTCTGCTTTTTTGCATCCGTCTACGATGGTGGAAAAAAAGCAATCTGAGGGACCTCGACGCGTGAAGGACCATGGGTACAGTGGACGTCACACTAAGGATAGTATTACTGCCACGCCCTATCCACGTCCCTTTTCGCATTTCGAAAACAACAACTATAATACTCTGCAGCTTGCATTAGATGTCAGTTTATGCACAGCATGTGATTAAGCCGATTCCACAAGCCTCAGAAATATGTTTTATATTTAGAGTGTTGTGTAATATTACCAACTATATTTATATTTCTAGTGTGTTTTTGGGCCTATAACAAATCTAGTATTGTTGAACTTACCTGTCTAAGTTGAATCATGCATTTTACAGTGTGGACTCATTGTGGACCCCTAACTGCACTCACCTCTCCTGAGACTAAGCCTTGACCACTTCTCCATGCTTACCTTGATTGGCCTCTGGAAATCTGTCCACCATCTTACTCGGATTATCCTCCTTTTGGACACAAACATTTCCGAAAGTGGCAAAGGTCTGCAAGGCTGGATTATTAAGGCACTGGTTATAATGAAAAAACGGATTTTGAAAGTCTGGAAAATTAGGGAAAAATATGGGGCTGGATAACAGAGCTTATTTGTCAGAATATAAGAAAACAGGGCGGGGGGGTATCTGCTTGAAAATATGGCCATTATTCAATGAACTGTATGGATGAGTAAGGGATCGTGATGTCTTTTCATTTCATTTTTATGAAACCTATCCACTGATCTGATCATAGATTGATTAAGTATGGCTATGGCAGTGATAAATGAGTGGCTTATGTACATTTTGTTTGTCTGGTGGTGTGTGGTGATCTCCATTTTGGTGTATAAAATAAACATATATTATGGAGTATGTGGACATTGATTGGGTTTGTTTTTTTAATAAGGAGAAGAGAATTCTTCTAATGCATATTTTGTAGTCCTTTCTTCCTCTCTGATTTTATCGGATAGTGGGCTAGATTTGTTTGAGTATTATTGCCATGTTATGCTACACCTTCTTCCACTTTATAATTTTGCTATTTCACATTTATATGACAAATATTACATACCTGTAATCATCTTTCTGATGCTTGTATCTGCTTAAATTCACATGCTTTGCATAGGCTGATATCTAGTAGTTGGTGGGGAGTAGTGCATGTTTTTTTTTCAAATCGAAAAGGGACGTTGATAGGGTGTTTCTATATCCCTACTGTGACGTGCACTGTACCAAAGGTCCGTCACGGGTCAAGGAGCTCAGATTGTTTTGTTTGTGACAAGAGGTTACATGAAGTGTGTAATTGAGTACAAGAACATTGAAGAAGGTGTCGTTTTTTTATGTCCCTTCTATCCCCAAAAGAGGGGAGGAAGGGTGGGTAAGCATGTAAATCCAAGCAGATACAAGCATCAGAAAGACGATTACAGGTATTGTGAGGAGCCAGGAATGAGACACGAACATAGAGGATTCATTGGTTTGGTTACAAACTTTTATCAACTGAAAAGAGGGGTGGAAATGCCTCAATATCCCTAATCTAGGAGATGTTTCCTTCCCTCAACCAAAACGAATGGGTCTGTCCTTTATCAAAATGTCCCAAAGTAAGAATACATCCTATATCTAAAATCATATGCTGGCCCTCACTCTCTAAAACTAACTTTAAGGTGGAAAGGATATTGTCTCTTCTTTTCAAAAGTGTGCACATGTTCCCATCCAACACAAAAGGTATAAATCCAAACCTAAAAGTTCCAAATGGCCAATATTCACAGTGCCAGGGGATGGCTCCCTTCCCCAAGTTCCTCTTACCAATATCATAAAAAGTTCAAGCTAAGAATTATCAAGTTTCTTAAAGTTCAAAAGGATAACTCTCTACTTTGAATACAGCAATCCACATCCGGAGAAATGGCTCTCTTTCCCCAGGTTTCTCTTCACAATCAAAGCAGGTTACAATCCTAAGGGTACATGCCCTCCTTAGAATTCTCCTTTTACTGTTTCACAAATTGAGTGCGTGTCCCAGACTCGCAGGTCACCTGGTATGCTCCCCTGCCAGGTTCTTTCCAAATAGACAACAGCTTGAAGTCTCACGTGTTTGATTCTTCCTTAGGCTTTCTTTCTACAGCAGTTTACAACACATACTAGACTATGCCTGGTGTACTCTCCTGGCAGGTCTTGGATACAGTCATTTTCACCACTTTTCATATAGTTAGCTTTGACTGGTATACTCTCCTGCCAGGACTTGTACGAATTTGTTTTCAATATGTGACTTTGCCTAGTTTACTCTCCGGACAGGATTTGTGGGCATTTCCATTCAAACGCCTATTTATTTTCAACCATGCATATCGGTAGTTCTCATCTGCTCATATTGTCATTAATGTATGTTCGGTACTTTTCATCTGTTAATTCAGCTTGTTTTACAATTATTCAACAGATCTTTTCATCATGGTTCAACATACAATGTCTCTGTCTGGTTTCCCTCCTTGGTCTTCCTCATGTTTGTATTGAGGGTCCCTCACCCCAGTCTCACTTGTATAGGACCTTTGTGAAAATGCCTGACAGTGCTTCGGCGGTCCACCCTTTCCCTGGGCTCACCAGCTTTCTGTTTATGGCTTCTCGGCGTTCCTGACTCCAAGTCAGGTGTTTCTCCGGTTCCAGCGCTCTCCCTGCTGCTTTGAGCGTCTTTGGTAGTTATCATCTGCCCTCTAGATGGCATCCCAGCCTCTGCAGCATTTAGTAAGCAGAATTTGCTTCCTTCCGCTCCACACCCTGCAAGCTTCTCCAAAGTGTGCTGCTCATCAGGCTGTCTCTCGCACCTCGTAACTGTCAACACTCCTGCGCCACCACTGGTACCTTGCTCTGCCATGAGCTGGAGAACTCCATGCTCCTCTTCTTGTATGGTTTTAAACCATGTTGGGCAAACAGTCCTTTCCCAGCGACTAGACTGCTGCTGATCGTTCTCATGGGGAATGATCTCAACTATGTGTGGGTTCCACCCTCCATCGCAGACACCTGGGGAATATTCATTAAGAGAACTACAAGAATGGTGTCTGACGAAAAATAACATCAATTAAAAAAACAGGCCTTATGTAGACCTAGACAATCAGGACCGAAAGTTCTGCAAAATTCACATATTTTATTCATATAACATCATAACTATCATAAAAACTATTATACTCACTTGGTTAGACATAAAAACATATATACGTAAAAAATCTATCACATGGAGACACAACAAATTGTATAGTGCAAAATAAACAATTCATTCTCCACGAGGAGTCAAAGACATGGTTACTACCCCTCTCAACCTCGTATACACCATAAAGTGCTAGAAATAGTGTCTAAAAACTTACAGTACTTTGTCATATAGATAAACATATTTTAATTGTTATATCTACAGAATTTCGACAAAAAAGGCATACAACACAGTCATCTGTCAACTAGAGGAGGTTCCGACATCTTATTTATGTTCCACTTTACATAGACCTTCCGGTCTCCAAGTTTCGACAAACCGGCATCCAGTGCTACAGTAGCGCTGATGCCCGTCTTCCTTAGGACTTGACTGTTAAAAAGTGAAGGATGAAATCTTTGAAAACCACCTCCACGTATCGTTTTCTACTTGATCTATAAAAACTTACATAAGACATTAAAAACAGGTTTCTGCAGAACTGACTGTCTGTAAACAGTCCATATCTATCATTAGTACCCGGCACGAGCTGCACACCGGGAATACAACGTGTGGATTGGCTCTTTTGTGAGCAATACCACACAGTATTCCCGTGTACGCCGGTGCGTCCTGTGCGTGCCGGGTACTCCGTTCCTGGCGCGGGGCGTGGCAGCCCCTTAGCCAATGAGGAGGCTAGAAACAGGGCAATCCCCGCTCCGAGCCTCATCCACTTGACATTTCAAGCCACCGATGAGACAAAAAGAAAGCGAGGACCTTACAATCATGATGCACCCCCCCCCCCGGGCTTACAAAACCCTGCTATACCATCTGACAGTGGTGACCTCATTTGTGACCCTATCCTGTCTCCCACACCATCAGCATTTTTGAGAGATAGGTCAAGTTCTCCATAGGAAGGAAAAGACTTTTCCAGACAGGGCCCTATAGATTAGGAAGAACATGGATCCTTCTCGCCAGAGATCATGCAAAATAAAAACTTCTGATACCGAAGGGAGCAAATACCGTAGAAATCTCTCTTAAAGACTTACCCAAAACCAAAGTCAAATGTGTGAATAGTAATTCAACCCCCAACCTTCTGAAACTTGGGAGGAGCGGAAATTCAGAAGACCTAAGGGATAAAATATCAGGGAAGCCAACAATTGAGAAAGATGAGGGAAGAAAAGAGTAACTACACCCAAAACATTTTCTTAGCCACCTGAACAATAACAGAAGATATTCTCTATATGTACGTTCTATGGCTTCCCTAGAGTATTTTGAATCCTCTCAGATAGAACAGTGTTATTTTGTGGGGCCCGGGACCATACTTTAAAATTATTTCCCAGAAATAACAGAGGAATTTATGGAAAAACACTTAAGGGTGGGAGCAGACATCTTAGCTCTATGGGAACATTTTATAATCCTCCTGTCTCAGAAAACCCTGCTTTAAGATCGGTCTTAAAAAAACTGCGCTTTAAGTTCGGTACCTTGAACTGTGTCATTTGGGTCGGTCTTCATTGATGATACCAAGCGTTTCCTTACAAGTCTCACACGGATGGAGCAAAGGGAACGGGATGTATGAATATTGGGGGAATAAAGAAGCTTAACCCCTTCCATGAAAGCTTTAATAACTGGAACTTTCCACCAGGACACTTTACTTTGTGATGTAGTTGAACTTTTAGCGAGTTGAGCACTACACCCGAGTCCAACAAGTGTAGCATGTAGTGCAGTATATTAGAACAATAAATGGGATTGACATTAGATTTTTGACACCAAACAAGCAACCGTGTCGTGTGTTTGGCTTACGTGCTTCCCTTACGATATCCATACATCGCTGCATCGTTCAGGTAAGTTCAAATGACCAAACTCTACAACCACAGGAGCTAAACTGCTTAGTTAAGTGCTTGAGGATTTGGAAGGATGGTTGTCCCCTGATGTTGTGTTAACATGTTGTAAGGGGTTGGAAGCCTAATTGGTGGGCAAACTGAAATTATGATCATGTGTGAGCACCAGGTCTGCTTTGCCCACATTGGAGCTATGAAAATTATAGATATTCCCGGTGCATCTTGTGGATTATCTTGTTGAGAAGTGGGGTTGGAAGATGTACGCACATTTCTCTGACCAATTGATCCACAGTGTGTTCCCCTTTGACTCTATCTGGGGAAGCCTGGAGGGTTAAGAGTGGCATTTTGCATTTTCTATTGTTGCGAATAGATCTATGTCTGGACGCCCCCATTCTGTCCATATGTTGTGTAAAACATTTGTGTGTAGCACCCACTTCTGTGCTGAGAAAAGCTCTGCGTTTCTGCTTAAGATGTGACAATTTCCAGATCTTCTGTGCTAGTTTGGACATTGGTTGACTGTGTCCCGCCTTGCTTGTTGATGTAAAACATGACAGTAGTGCTGCCGGGGAAGACGGTGACTAGAACTGTCTTCTCTCTGGCCTTGTAATGTTTGTAAATCTATGAACATTGCCAACAACTCTAGGATGCTGATATGTTTGAGCGACAGATTGTGTCCACCTGCCATGCGCAGTGTGTTGGAAATAATGAGCCCCCCAGCCTGAAAGCGATGCATCTGTAAGAGTGGTTTGCACAGCAGGGGTGAGAAAGGGTTTGTCCGTTAGTAATTTTTGTTTTGCCCACCACTTTAGTGCTTTTACCACTGCTTACGAAAACACCACTAAATCGTTCTCACCGATCGTTTGCTTGAGACCATTGGTTCGCCAAGCCACTCTTGAACCGGAAGCATGCTCAACTTGGCAGGTATATGATATGATATGGCATTTGTAACGCGCCTATATACAAGTGTTTCAAGGCCCGATAGGTGGCACTAGAAAGATGCATGTTTTGGACCCTCTCATGGAGGGGATTCTGTTTGAATCATTGCACCCAAGAAGGGAATAGTTTCTTACCTGTAACTCCATTCCTCCAGTACTGCTATCTTTCATGGATTCACATGCTTAGAATATTCCCCGTCGTCAGGCTGGTAACCCTCGGTACATTTATAAAAACGTTTCCTATAGGAACAATTTTGAAACTTCTATGTCTATCTACGTCGTTTTGGGCCGCTTACGCATGCCCCAATAGGACGTAGCGGTATAAATGCCCCGCGGCTCCCTTCAGATGTTAACCCCCCCGAAGTAGTATGGGGTACATATTGTTTGCATGCAGGGGAGGCAGGCGGGCGCATGTGAATCCATGAAAGATACCAATGCTGGAGAAATGGTGTTACAGGTAAGAAACTATTCCCTTCTCCAGCATTGGATCTTTCATGGATTCACATGCTTAGAATAGATTGGATAGCAGTACTCCTGATTTTGCGGTGTGAATGCAAACCAATACCATAATACCAACATATTTTTATTTTTTAAATTTTTTTTCATTGAGTAACTTCAGCGGTTACACGTTAGTTTAAAAACAACAAAATACATTATGAAATATATTGATCGAAGAACATTCCCCTGTATAGGGCTAGCCTCACTGAAACAGATGACGTAGGACTGCTCGTCCCATCTGTATATCTTCTGCAAGTTGCTGTTCAAGGCAATAATGGCGGGTCAATGTATGTGGCACCGACCAGGATGCCGCCTGACATATCTCCCAGCGGAATCCCGGCCCACAATGCCGCCGAAGATGAAGTTGATCTCGTGTAATGGGCTCTCGGACGCCTGTCCAGCGGTTTCCCCGCTTTCGAGTGACAAAAAGGTAATCGTCGACGAGACCCACCGAGCCAGTCCTTGTTTTGAGATCGCTTTTCCTTTTGCCGACGGCCCATAAGCCACAAACAGTTTTTTTGTATCTCTAAATTCTTGAGTACGATGAAGGTAAAACTTTAGAGCTCTTTTCACATCCAATGTATGGAGAGCTTTTTCCGCGACCGATGAAGGGGTCGCGAAGAATCTCGGTTGTATAATAGACAAATGTTTATGAAAGACAGTAGGAATTTTTGGTATGAAATGTGTCACGTCCCGCGGGATTCCCGATGTCTCTAATGTCCCTCCCCAAATCTCCGATCCCCTTACCTTTACTCCTGCCCATCCACTTGCCTGGATTCGGGACCCACGTGTGTTCTCCGCGACCCCCATATGCCAGGGCGATTGTGTCAGCGGCCCGCCCGCCTCCGAGGACGCCAGTTTCATTGGCATATTCCGTGGCGGCTGCGAGATCGACCTCTCTTCCTGCTTCTGCGTCGCGTGACCGACGCGTCCCGCTCATGTGTTGCTGGAACTCAATCACGTGATGCGAGCGCTGGTCACGTGACCGGAAAAACACTGGTAGCGCTGCTATTTAAACGCTCGCATCACAGTGTTCAGTGCTTCACAACTGTTTACCTTGGACACTGTTGGGCGCTACGTCTGCTTTTGGTTTGGATCTTGTGGAAACTGACCTCGGATTGTTTCACGGACTGTTTTGGATTCCCCTGATTGACCCTTGGATTATGGAACTCTTGCTACGGATCACGGACTGTTTTTTGGACTTCCATTCTGCTACACCCCTTGGCACTACGTTTCTTGGATTTCTTGTCTGGATTCCAACTACAGGTGGGTCCGGCGCACTCGGACCGCCATATATCCTCCTGAGCTTCCACCCACTATTGGGAGCGAGACACTGGTGGGTCCCGGAACCGCTCAATAGGCTAAAATGAATCTCTACTGTCAACCCTTGGTAAGACCATTCCGTTTTCTTATTGATTGGTTTGTGGATGTTGTTCTGGCTAAGTACTTAACCGGTGTTTCTTTACAGTGGCCCAGGGGTTCCCAGAAGTCTGCATCTCCGGAAGAACATCTCCCACCTGTGGCCTCAAAGGTTGTACAGAGAGTGGTTTGGACCATCTCTGTGCAACACTTGTGGACAGAGATTTCTTCTGCCTACACGACAGTCAAGACAGTCGAAACACAACAAAATGAGGGTTGGTCGCCAACACCACCTTGTCTTTAAAAAATCTCAAGTATGGAGGATCAATGACTAATGCTTATATTTCCAAAAGTCGTTGTGCCGAAGTGATAGCCACCAAAAAAGCCAACTTCAATGATAAGAATTTTAAAGACGAAGAAGCCATAGGTTCAAAAGGAGCTTTCATTAGTTCTGTCAATACTAGGTTAAAACTCCAGTTCGGAGGAAACTTTTTAATTGGGGGAAAGGTATGAAATAAGCCTTTCATAAAGTGTTTAACCAGCCGATCACCAAACAATGCTGATGAATGCCTTCTCCGAGTGAATCTCAAAATGGCTGCCAGATGAACCTTTATCGATGAAAAAGACAGACCTCTTTCTGCTAAATGCAGCAAATATGGAAGAAGTTGCTCCGGGACGTTATTCAGAGGTTCCAAACCTGGTTGATCCTTACATCACATGCAGAATCTCCTCCACTTACATGCATACGAAGTATTCGTGGACGGAGCCTGTGCGGCTTGCAAAATTCGACGGCAATCCGATTAAATAGTTAGGGTACCAAACTCCGAGAAGTCAGGAGCCAGGCTGTCAGGCTGAGACTGTCTGGATTGTGATGCCACACTGTTCCCTTCTCCGGAGATAGGAGGTTCGGAATCTTCTGAAACCTAACAGGTCGCTCTATCGTTAGCTGGTGCAGGTCGGAGAACCACGCCTGTCTCACACAAGAAGGAGCCACTAAAATCACCCGACACGGGTATCTGTGAATCCATTGCAGAGTGGAAACAGGGGGAAAAGTGTACACAAACTTGTCTGTCCACGGGAAGGAGAATGCTTCCCTGAGCGAATCGGGTTGCGGCCATCTGCTCGCGTACTGTGCACATTTCTTGTTCTCCCTCGTTGCAAAAAGATCCAGGGAAGGTTGTCCCCATTTTTTGAAAACCTTCGCCAGCTGTTGGTCGTTCAATTCCCATTCATGCAGCTGATCCATTTCCCTGCTGAGAGAGTCCGCCTGTACATTTTTCACTCCCGGCAGATGGTAGGCCACCATACTTATATTTTGTTTTAGAGCCCAATGCCATGTTTCTTGAGCTTCAGTCGAGTGTGTTCTGGAGCGAGTACCTCCTTGTTTTCTTAGGTAGAACATTGTTGTCGTATTGTCTGTCAATATTCTCACTACCAATCCTTTTGTGTGTGGTTGAAAAGCTTTCAGGGCCCAACGTACCGCCCTCAACTCCAGCATGTTGATAGGAAGGGTTGTCTCTTCTGACGACCACAGGCCTTGCGCTTGAAGAGAACCCAGATGCGCTCCCCATCCAGTCAGAGACGCATCCGTCACTATCGTTATGTGAAATTCTGGCTCTTGCAGGGGCATCCCTCTCGATAGATTTTCAAAGAGTTGCCACCATCGAAATGCTCGTAGAAGTTTGTTTCTAATAGTCAGTTTGTCCGACCTAAGTCACTGATTCTGGGACCATCGGTCTGCCAGGAATTCTTGAATTGGCCTCATGAAGAGACGACAATTTTTTACCAAAGGGATACACAATGCCATGGCCCCCAGTAGTGACATATATCTCCTCACCGACACTCTGGTGTTGACTTTCCACTCTTTTGCCTGAGCTTGTGAATCCTCTCCACAGATGGTTTCACCAACCTTGACTGAGTCTCGAACTCGGCATCCAAAAACACCAAGTTCCTTGAGGGAGTTAAGGAGGACTTTTCGAAGTTGGTCGCAAATCCTAACTGTCGCAGAAGTTGCATGGTGGGCTTGAGACTTGCTTGTGTTTTTACCAACCAATCGTCCAGAAAATGGTAAACATGATGACCCTGTTTTCTTAACCAAGCTGCAACCGGAGCTAAGCACTTTGTGAACGTCCTGGGAGATTACTTTAATCCGAATGGGAGCAATTTGAACGTATAGTGGGTTCGTCCGACTACAAACCTCAGGAACTCTGTGTCGTTGACGCATTGGTATATGAAAATATGCGTCCTGGAGATCCAACGATGCCAGAAAATCCCCCTGTTCAATAGACCGGATCACTTCCTGAAGTGTGAGCATCTTGAACTTCAGATTTTTCAGTGTTTTGTTGAGGTCTCGAAGATCGAGAATGGGACACCACTTGCCATTGGGTTTTTTCACAACAAAGTATCGGGAGTAAACTCCTTGACCTCTCTCGGATACCGGGACCAATTCTATAGCCCCTTTTTGTAGCATAAGCACTACTTCTTGTTTTAATATTTGCAGATGGGGCGGAGCCGAAAACACTGGTGGGATGTGCGACGGCTTGATTTTGAACTGTAAAGAATGGCCTAACTTCACTGTGTCCAATACCCACCGGTCTGATGTCATCTTCTCCCACTCGTTGACCCGGTGAGACACGCTGCCTCCCAGGACGCTCTGAAACTCGTCATTGCTGTTTCTTTGATTGTTTGTCCTTCGTCGACGATGGATAACCTCCCCTTCTTCTTGAGGCTTGATAGTCTCGACCTCTTCTAGCGGTTTGGGAAGCCCGCCTGTAGCCTTGAGAGGAGTATGACGGTCTACTGAAGGTCCGGTCCTTGGATGACGAGAATCGGGAATTTCCTGACGCTCCTCTAAAGGGGCGAAACGAATGAAAACTTCTGCCACTCTGGAGGGCTCCAAGAGAGCAACATGTGTCCGAGTCTTCTTTCATGCCTTTCAAGGCTTCGTCCACCTTCTCTCCAAATAGCTGTTCTCCTTCAAAGGGCATATCAAGCACTTTATATTGTACTTCTGGTCGAAAGTTGGTGCATTTGAGCCAGGCTTGTCTCCTTAAAAGCACTCCATTGTTAATTTGTTTAAAGCCCGATTCCACCAGGTCTACGGCGATGTTTATTGAGTGATTTGACGCCTCTTCACCCTCACGCACAAGCAACATAGCAGATTTTCTATGTTCGTCCGGTAGATGTTCCAGTATGGGTGCTAAACGATGTCACATCTCTCTGTCATATCTCGCCACAATAGCTAGAGAATTGGCCGCCTTCACCGTTGTTGCTCCAAACGGCACCACCTTCTTGCCAAAGGCATCTTGTCTCCTGGCCTAGCTCTCCGGAGGAGTTGTACATTTATGTTGTGAGCTTGCCTTTCTTGCAGCAGCTGCCGATACCACTGATTCTGGAGAAGGGTGAGAAGACAAACATTCTGAGTAGACTCAGGAGCTTTAAATTTCTTTTCCAGCCTGCCTTTAACCGCAGGCTGCGAGAATGGATGGCGCATTGTTCGTAACCCCTCTTGCCAGAGGCATTGCTAGGGTGGGGGTAAGGGGGCTATAGCCCCAGGTCTTTTGGTTGTAGCCCTGGACAGAAACTCAGGAGCTACAGCCAAAAGGCTAGCTAGCCCCCAGTCCCGACAGTTCCGACATTAGCGTAGCCCTGGATCTTTTCCAGACCTAGCAACACCCCTGCCTCTTGCCATACATGATCTAAAATGGGAACCGAAAATACTGATTTTCTCCTCTTTCCCATATGATCAAACAAGAAACAGTCTTTATTTTCTTCCTCCTGGGCCAGGCCAAACTCAGTACATGCCTTACCCATCATTGTGTGGAAGGAACCGATGTCATCCGGAGGTGACGGTTGAGCCGGATTTCTTGGAGCTTCCATCTCCGTCTCCGATTCCCATGTCGGGTCCCTAGAAGGGGACAACGATATATCCGATAAAGACTCTTCTCGTTCCGACTCGGACTCTGGGAGTTCTACTTCCTCCGGGCGCGAGCATGGAGGGTCTTCACGAACCGAAACGGCTGTTGATGCCATAGGAACCGGCCGGTGGGAAGGGCCTGTCTTGTCGTCGGTTGGTGTAGTATGCAGTCCTGCCGGAGCACTAACCTGAGGCAACTTCGCATCCAGTTTACTCAAAGTCTGTAGTGTAGACAATACCTCCAGGGATAAAACAGCCTGAGGATTGAGTAACGGAGCTGTAACTGGGATACTTCTCCCACTCTAAGGCGTCAGCGAGCTGACCCCTTACAATCCAAGCTCCGCAGGCCCAACCACTGGTTCACGGTCCTCTTCCACGGATGATATGGAAAAAGCTGCCTCCTGCTGCAACAGGGTCTCTGATAAAACCGGATCATACACCTCCGGTCGCCAGCCTTCTTGCGGAGCCTCCGTCGACGAGGTTAACTTCTCGACAGTCGCCATCATCGTTGCCGTCGTATGACTGGGCGGAACCACTGAAGAGACGATCTGCGTCAATGGTAGTGAGGGCGTTGACGATCGAACTCCCGTCGACGACAACGGTGGATGCGCAGAATCCTGAGGCTCTCCCGCCTTTTTTGAACTTCACTTGTGTTTCGACGAATCTCAACTCGAGGATGACCTATGATGATCACCTGAGGAGGTTCTTGACAGGTCTTTTCTCTCCTTTTTTGATGAGGAGGAAGACAAAGCTTTTGTTTTCGATGACGATTCTCTCATAGAATGTTTTTCCGAGGAACTTTTCACAGTCGAACGCACCTTCTTCGCTGAAGGTTATGCCGATACGGAACGGCGGGGGACCACCAGAGATTTAGCCCTCAAGGCCAGCTATGTGTGGAGCCAGCCGTATATTTCAGTCTTTCAGGGTCTTCTGCGAGAGGCCTTTACAAATTTCACAATTGTCAGCCGAATGGTGAGGGTGGAGACAATATAGATAGTATATATGTCCATCTCCTTCGTACACCTTTTTTAATCCGCATGTAGCACACGGACGAAATAGAGCCTTCCCAGACACTGGGAAAAAGACGAAAAACAACCTTGTAAAATACCAAATGACACGAGGTGATCCCACTACTTTGGAAGACGGTTGAAATCTGAAGGGAGCCGCGGGGGCGGGGCATTTATACCGCTACGTCCTATTAGGGAATGCGTAAGCGGGCCAAAACGACATAGGCAGGACACAGAAGTGTCAACATTTTTCCTATTGGAAACGTCTTTATAAATGTACCGAGGGTTCCCAGCCTGACGAAAGGGAACATTCTAAGCATGTGAATCCATGAAAGATCCAATGCAGGAGAATTGTAATTGTCTTGTTTAGCTGGGAACGAGACGATTTTTTCTTGTTGATGGAGATACCTGACAGAAACAGGAGGTTGATCGATTCACAAGTGTGCTGCTGACAGCTTTGTGGTGTGTCCCCAGTTATGAGCCAGGCGTCTAGATAGAGGTACACTGGGATGGACTACCTCTGTAAATCTGCTGCCATCACTGCTAGCACCTTTGTGAATACCCGGGGGGGCTGATGCAATGTTGAAGAGTAGCACCTGAACTGGTAGTGAGTGGACCCTACCTTGAACCTTAGGTACTTTTGGTGCGCTGGCAATAGTGAGATACGAAAGTATGCATCTTTCATGTCTAATATTGCCATGCAGTCTCCCCTCTTTAGCAGAGGAATGATTGCTGTAGGGTTGTCATCCTGAACATTTGAGGTTTGACATAAGAATGTGCAGGTCTTTGGTCTAACGCAGGGTGTTTGGTCTTGTTGTTCTTTGGAATAAGGAAGTACACAGAATAAATACCCTTGTTTACCTGTGATGGAGACAAGTTCTATTGCTCCATTTTCGAGCAATGATTGCACCTCTGCCTCAAGTATTTATTGGTCTTCTTTGGACAGAGTTTTGGAGATGTTCACGCTGTAGTAGCCTTGTGCCACGGTTGACAACACCCAATTGTTGGTAGTGATTACCTCCCAGCTCTGGGTACATAGTGAAATGCGCCCCTCCGCCCCCGTACTAGGTAGACATGGGAGGGAACCTGAAAGTGTGTGTTATTGTTTTGCAGTTGTGGCCACGCCTTTAGTGGCATGAGCCCTACCCTGGCTTCATCCTTTTCTAAAGGTTCTTTGGAAGGTGGACTGAAAAGATGATGGGTGACCTTGACCTGAGTGACGTTGGATAAGAGCTGGGAAAGGGGAGATGCCAGGTCTAATCATCGGGTGTCTATCCCCCCCCACTCCCTGACGACCCCCTACTCAGTGATCCTCACTTGTCCGCCCCCATGGTCGGGATCCAAAAGTGATAGCCCTTCCCTGGCTACCCGAGTACGGGATCCCAGAGGGACTGAGTTGTTAAACACCCTCTGGATTTTCACAGAGCCTTACCTGCCACAGTGGCAACAGACCTAGTTTATTCTGGATCATTAGTATTGGAGGCTGAAGGGACAACCACTTCACTCCACTTTCAAGTGTCTACCCAATATCTGCTGAGGTGTACTGCGTAACCAACCAGGCATTGGCCTTTGTGCTACATAGTCCTTGTCCCACTGGCTCCTCACCATTACCTCACTCTGCCAGGTATTTCCGCATCTGTGGGGCACACAGCACACACATTTGCACTGGCTCAGTTTTCTACAAGCAACAACAAGCCACAGTGCATCAAGTCTTCTCCCACGCAGCTCCATTTTCCAAGCCGTGCAGATCTTTGTTTATCGGCTTCTTCTAACTGTCCACTTCCCTTTGTGTTCCTGGCCTCAGCTAGGATTATCAAAGCTCCTAGTGCCAAAAGTTAACTCCAAATGTCCAACCCTAAGATGGTTTGAGGCCTTGTGCCCAAAGGTCACCAGTTTCAATGAAGGTTGATAGAGTTTTGCAATGCAAGTGGTTATGATTAATAGTGTGATGAAACGTTAGATAACATTCAGATCAAGAATTCATCCAACCCCAACACACTACGATGAGCATAGGGATGACTTAACCCAGGATCCACTAACAAAGGTCAGGTCAGAGTGGGTTAGGTTCAGGACTTTACACCCTTATTACCTTATTAGCTGGGGTGCCCGGCGTTGCCCATGTCCTGATAGAGTGGTGTCTCATGTGCCCTGGAGGATGTTGCTCTTGTCCTCATGTCAGCAAGTCTTGCTTAAGTTTGCTCTGTCATCTCATTTGCCCTGAAGAAAGTTGCTCTTGTCCTCTAGTCGGAAAGTCGTGCTGCTGTTTGTTGTTGTGTTGAAGAAGCTCTTGATATTGATTTTCGCTTTGCATCAGATGAAGCTTTTCCAAGTGATGTTTGTTTTTTGTGCGGCATGTTTCAGTCACTCAATGGCTTCAGCACATTTTCTCAAATGTCCAAGAAAGATTGATTGATTGTGCTCGCTTCTCATGAATCAACTTAAGTAAACGGTAACCTTGCCATTTCCCATATTTGGAGTGGCGTGATAAAATATATATTTTTTTTAAGTCCCTTTAAAAATGCTTTAATAAACACCTTCGAACTTTATACAGTAGTAATACATTTAGCTTCAGACAGTTTTCAAAATGTTGCCTCCTTTTAGTATTTACTGTAGTAAATCGGGGTGAGCATCAGTAAATGAGGGTCTCTACGGGATACATTTTTTGCATCCAAACAGACTACACTCTTTCCCTAGACAAGAAACACCTGTGTACGAGCGCGATATAAATAAAAATATCATAAAGACAAATGAGGAATCCATGCAAAATTTGGTAGACGTGGGTTCAACAGTGTGGATTTGTATAGACGGAAAAACATACACATTCTGCTTTATATATAAAGATGGGAGACGGGTGGTGGGGGGAATCAATAGGCATGTAGGTATGCAGACTTAGCGCACCTGGTTCAGAGTTCTCCAGATACCACATTTGAGGGTTCCAGACTTATTGCAGGCATGTTCTTCTGCATTGCTTCGTTTCACGAGGGTTGTCTAGACAGAAGAGATACTTTGTTTCACAGGATTTAGTTTTGGTGACTTGTGGTACTAAGGAATCAGTACCAGACACCTTGCAATCTACGTCCAAAACAAAGACAGATGAAGGCCTCTGTGGGTCCGACGGCCATGGGATGCAGACAACAAAATTCAAGGAGTGTCACCATGGACAGGCTGTGACAGGTGATCATCCAGTGGCAAAAACAGGAGCAGGACCAGCACAGCTTTCCTTGGTGCAAGACGGTTGGAAATGCAGGAGCAGGCGACTTAAGGCACAAGCTGAAGCTCTGCAAAGTTCCATGCCTCTGCTCAGAACTTCTGCAACAAGGTAGCCCATGAAAGAGCTGGTTAGTCCATTGGTTTGTCCAGGGATACTTCTGAAGGGTCAGCAGGCACGGATACTCGAGCAGGTGTCAAGACTGGTTGTCCTCAGTGGTTCAGGAGTTAAAGCACCAAAAAGGCCATCTTGAGATCAGGACAGAAGAGCATGGCTTCCTCGAGTCAACACTGGAGTCATGCTTGGTCAGCTGCATAGGGCGTCTTCGAGTTGTCACTGGGCTGCTCGTCTTCATAGAAGTCTTGGTTCCAACAGTGATCTCAAGAACAGTTTGCAGGAGCCCTCCTTTTATCGAGATTCAGGCTTAGAGTAAGCCCAAGCCCACCAATCATAAGGATCTGCCCCATTCTAACAGCCCAGCAACAGACTTTCTGGCACCAGAGGTTTGGATTGGGACTAGAGAGTGCCAGCCCCCTTCTCTAGTACAAATACACAATGCTGCTTAGCACAGCTTTCCCCTGGTAAAAGAGATTCCCAAATAAGGATTTCCTGACCTGAGAAGGCCAAAAAACAAGCAAAAAACCTTGTGTTACGGGCATTTTAGGATGCTAGCCACCTTTAGCGCCCTTCGCGGTAAATGAAAAAGACTAATATTCCAGTAACCAAAATGGCATTCTATAAAAGAGATGAGGATACTAAGTATCCTAACCGCACTTCATTGTAAGGTGATGTTTGCAATTCTAACAATACAAGAATTCAAAAACAGCGACGTAGCCTCTCAGTACTGATAGTCTTAGTAACTACAATGTTTCCCCATAAAAATGAGCAAAACAGGCAAGGGAAGAAAAGCATAAGGCTTTACTTACCTCCAAATTGTCAGGACAGGGTTCAAACCAAGCTAAAATAAAGTGTCTCTATAGAAAGGTATGGAGAGAAAGTTTCAAAAGGAAAATCTTCCCTAACAACCCACATTAAACCAAGCAGGGCAGCATACTGCATTCAGGGAGAATCGTCTCTTTGAGCATGTTGCTGGATTACTCCACTTTGAGCAAGAGCTGTGCCTTTTCACCATCTGGCTGCAGGCTACAGCTCTCACGGTTAATAAATACATTTTTAAAAAACAATAGAACAGCATGTTGTAAGTGGGGGCAGGCATATGTATAGGAACCAGAAAGTGAATTTCCTTTGCATACTGAGTTTACATTACACACATTTACAATGTGAGGCACTCGTCAAGGGCTAAACCTGGGGGAAAAAACATACACCTCGTTCCCAGATCAGCATGCTAACCATCCAATGACGCTATAGCATATTAGCACCCTGGCGAGGGGTGCCAGCCCATCAGGTGGCTAGGAACACAGGCTTGAACCGCAGGTGAAAACTCGTATTCCATGCTGCCTGACGTCCAACTCCACCAGCCCCATCTCCCTCCCCCACTCTCCATCCCCTTTATTTTTACATCCCTCCCACCCTTCCACTTACCTTATTCCTGTGTTGGTGGGTGCCGCCGCCACCGCCTCATCCGCTCCTTCCCCTTGCCTTGCGCAGACCGCCATGGAAAGGGAAAAGGCTCTGCATGGAGACCCTCCCCCCTTTCCATGGTGGCCATTGTTGAAAAGGATTTTCCTTCGTCTAAGGGCACGCGCGCAGCAAGCTGCTGAGTGAAGAAAAATCCTTTTTTTCTAAGCACCCCGGGTTACTGCTTTGGTAGCCCGGGTGCCAATGGCCTTAAACCCACGCTCCAAGTGCTGGAAGGGGGGGTGTCGGGGAACGGCCAGAGCCCTCGTTAATAGCCCTCGCCGTTAACTTGGGCTGCCGGGCCGTTACCACCCCGTTCCAGCTCTTGGAATGGGGGCTTAATGCCACAGTATAAAATAATGAAGAGACAGGTTTTAAGTAAATCTGACCAGATGCATATCACACATACAAGAGGGATATATACAGACGTACAGGTTCTACTTCAGATCCTGAACTAGTACTTGGTGTAAACATTACCGAGTTGTACCAAAAAAAAAATTAATTTTCACAATACTAGGGGGATCTTTAACTTTTTTGTTTGCAAATAATCTGAAAAAACAGAATTAGGTACTACACTTTTGGGGAGAAATCAAACGAGTTTTTAGATAGCCACTAGTACAGCCTTATGATGCCATCATCATCTGACCTACTAGGAAAATAACATTAAATCAAAGTGAAATTGTCTTGCTAGACCACAAAATGTATTGTTTTTTGGCGTTTGTTCTGATTTGATCTTACTGAGCAGTACTGAAAAATGCAATTTTATTTTCCATTCTTCTGGTTTTTATTGCATTAAAATGTGCTTCTTCCAGCAAACTGCACAGGAGCAAGTCTCCATCAATATGATTCTATCGGTTATATTCAGCCTCAAGTGGATAGGATGACTTTCAATAGTTACTGGTCAAAGTACTTGGCTTGGACAGAAGAAAATCAGTTGAAGAGCAACAAATTCCCCCACACCCATTCTTAATTAGCCAAAAATGATAGGATGAACCCAAAGAACACAAAGATGTATGCCATCTACCTTTGAAGGGGTCTGGCTTTTGTTTCACACCTTCTTTCTCTATAATCTCCTGTCGCCGTCTTTCAATCTTTTTATTCCTGTTAACAATGTACTCCTGTGGGGGTAAAAGCAGTTGAGAAATATGGGTGGTGGACAGTGTGAAACTGAATCAAGCATTATCAATCAATTCAAAAACATAACCGTCTTTCAGTCTTGTAAATGGGGACACCCTCCTTGGGTCCAAGTACTTACATTGAGCTTAGAAGTGAAGCGAGAAGCCACAAGGAGGTTTTCTACTCATCTGAAGCTCTGCCACTTCCCATGTAACCCTTTTCCTTTGAAGATTGTCGTAGTTACTTTAGGTCAGTTGAATGAGCATGAATAACAGCTCTGTAGCTGGATCTTGTATTACAAGCAGATTTTTGCATATCCTTTGTTGTTTGGAAATAAGGGGGGAGCAATAAAGTCTTGCCGAAACACAAAAAAAGAGACACAGGACCCAGAAAGGGAGAAGACGCTAAGCCTTTTTAAAGCACAATGTGACAATTATAATATTGATGGAGAGAACACGTATGGGCAGTCTCTCCAATTAGTCTTTAAATGTTGGATAAAAGTGGGGCCCTTAATGGAAATCTTGTCAGATATAGAGTGTAGCTGGCAATGACACACTAGTGGTGCATAGCTTCTCAAGGTTGGGTCGTAATTGATACTTTTGGACGGATTGCTTTGATTATGTATTCTTGAACAACGCTAAGAATTTGGGGACGTATTGTGGTTAGCAGATGTGAAGACTACTCAGTACATCTCACAGTGTAGCATACTAGAGACCTCCACCTGAAAGTACATGCATCATAACGGATCTTCTGGAAGTCGATTGTCTGGCACGTATGTGTAACGTCCAAGTGCTGTAATACAACTACGTCAGTACCATATCGCTGACCAGATGTGTGTGTCTATACTAAAAAAGCATAGCATTTCAATGTCAACATTTGGTTACAGGGTAACAGGGTAACCATTTGCATTAAAAAAGTTTACCTTGATTTGCATGGCTAAGGGTGCACCTACATTTAACAGTTATTGAGCGAGGAGCACCAAACTAAATGCTTTGCATGAAGGGAACAACACTTTTTACCACTGGGAGTCTATGTAATCTTTATATTTATAAATAGGCCTTTGCTGCATTTGGGAATTGTGAGCTAGCAGCCAGCAGGCAAAATAACCAATTATTCAGCTGATAATGATATGATAAGTAATTTATAATGCGCCTGCCCACAAGTGTTTCTAGGCGCGAAAAGACAAGGGAGGGAAGACAGAGGGAGGACAAGACAAACTATCTTACTAGGCCTTGTGTAATTCAGATCTTGCAAGTGCGACAACACCAAGTGCAGGGGAAGGGAGAAGGGGAAGTGTCAGGGAGAGAGAATGAGAAAGTGCAATCAGGGCAGCATTGCTCTGAGTAAGTGCAGCCAGGGAAGCGCGGCTCTGGGTAAATGCAAGGAGGCAGAGGACTGCAGAGATTACAGTTACAGCACCTAAGTGCACGGTAGGCCCGGAGGCAGTGCATGGAGACTGATCATGGAGGAACCTGGTACCCAGTGAGACTCAGAGGGTAACAAAGCAACCAGTCTCTGCCGCATATAGGTGGACAGCAGGGGAGGGAGAGAGAAAAAGCAGAAGAGAAAAGGAAGGGCTTGAGCTGCTTCCGGAAACTTCAGGTAGTCCGGCTCATGTTTGAGAGGGGCAGGGAGGCCATTCCAGAGGGATGCACCTGCATAAGAGAGAGATCTACCCCCCCCTCTCTGCCTGGAGAACTTTCTGACCCTCGAACAACATGTTACTTACCAACTGTAACGTTCTTTCGACTGGATGTTCCTCCCACGTATTCCTCATCTTTGATATTTGTATCATCAGTTTTGATGCTCTGGAAAAAAAGATTCCATACCAGAGGGCGCTGTGCTCGATGTCGTGGTGTTGATGTCCCTTGAGGGCAACCGTAGTACGTCAACATCATCCATGGTATAAATAGCTCGAGCCGCGCCCGTTGGCTTCAGTTCTGTTTTTTCGATGTCCCCAAATGAATAGTTGAGTAGGAGCACCGCAGACCACAAGCTCTCAAGGAACTCGGAGTGTAAATCACGTAAATTGTACGGTGGGGTAGGCTGTGAGGGTCGATGAGGAATACGTGGGAGGAACATCCAGTCGAAAGAACGTTACAGTTGGTAAGTAACTTGTTCTTCGAATGTATTGTGTTCTCCCACGACTCCCAAAGCGGTACAAAATTTGGAGGAGGGAGTATCAATTAACTGTAATCATGGACCGTATGAAGAACGGCCTTGGCAAACACCTCCTTGGGATGACGTGGAATCTAAATAATAGTGTTTCACAAAACTATGTATAGGCGACCAGGTGGCCGCTGCACAGATGTCTTGCATCGGGACACCATGTTTTATTGTTCCTGATTTGTTTGCTGCACTTTAACTATAACTTGCCCCAATTGAGCACCACAAGGGACTGCACAGGCAAAGATGGCCGCCTAGTCTCTGTGAGTCAGCACCATCCCCTGAACTTTGTTTTGCCTGCACCCACCTGGGCACCCGATTGGCCAGCTGGGGAACATCTCCTCCAAACACACGCCTGCAGGAGTGAGCCGGATTCCTGTCCAAAGGCGCTGACCAAAGGCGCCCGTCCTAAGCCTGTCGTGGCTGTCCGGGGCCATGGGGCCAGAAATGCTGCCTCATTCCTTCGACTTTCCAGTCGACCAACCGAACCCACATGCACCCAGCATTCTCCTTCTATTCACATGCCATTTGTAATCCTTGCACACCCTCGACCCTTCCGTTCTCCATTGTCAGGTCACATCTCTCCAATCTGTCGCCAGACGGGCAAACCGCCAACGTTAACCTTCTACTATTGACTCCTTGCCTCCTGTGTGCCTATTCTCACCACGCGATCTGACGAACTTAACAACTGTTGCGATATTGGCCATGGCTATTGTCACAAATTGTGCATGCCGTATCGCTACTGCTTGTTGAACTAGCCCATTTCGGTGATAGTTGCATTACTGCTAATTGCCGAACTGTTAACCATTTAGCATAGCACCTGCTGAACTGTTAAGCATTAACCATAGCATCCCACCCACTAACGACCAAAGAAACAGCAGTCTCTGCTCTCGCACACATATACAATATACACACTCACATCCCACTCACCTCAAAGTGTTCAACACCCAACCCATCACTCATCACTTTCGGCACCACTCCAAGCAACATTCCATCACATCCACACAATCACACTGCTGACACCCCCTGTCCCAAACCCGAGCACTCACTCTCAACGTCCACTCACTCCACACAGAACTGAAATGTGCACTGATCAACTCTCGATCTCTCCCAGCACATGCACTGGAGATTAACAACCTCATCACCACACTGAAACTTGACCTACTAGCCATCTCTGAAACCTGGCTTCACGGAGCATCAGGCCCCCTCCCTCGCCCTGCCCTCCCCAAAGACTACTCCACCCTAGACAGGACCACAAAATATCTAAAAGTGGAGGTGTAGCCCTCATCTTCAAAGATACTCTCTCCATCAGACCAGGTAACCAACTCTGGAACAACAACGCCGACCTCCTCACTGCCAAACTCTCTCCCTCTATCCCCTAACTGTACTATAAACATCATCATCACGTACAGGCCACCCGGCTCACCTCCCAACTACCAAAAGCATCTCCTCCAAATCTTAGGAAATAACCTAAAAAGCGCTACTAAAACCATCCTCCTCGGCGACCTCAACCTTGGCCTGCTTGACCCTAAAGACAAAGCAGCTGCTTCGCTAGCCAAAGAACTATCCCACATGGGGTTCAACCTCAAAATTAAGGCACCTACACATTGCAAAGGCCGCTCCACTGATTTGGATCGCTGACCACAACTGCGCCGCGACCAGTATCAACATCTCAGCCCTCCCATGGACAGACCACTACCTCATTCAATTTGACATCCCAACCACTCCTAGTCGTAAGATTTTCTCGCACGCCCTGCCTGCTAAAGTCAGAAGCTCTAAAAAATTAAGCAAAATCAACCTTGCACCCCTCCTCAATATACCTTAACTCAAACCACCTTTCAACGACCCCATCTCACTAGCCAACACCTACGCACACGTGCTCACTCAAGCTATTGAATCTATAGCTTACACCTCAAATCACTGCACTCGAACTCATGGTTCTCGGAAGAACTATCTAAGCTTTGCGCTAACAAGCACTAGCCAACTGGCAATCGTCGCCTACCCAATCCTCGCTAAATGAATTTAAAAACATTGCAGCCACATACAAAAAAGCTATTTTTCTGGCCAAATCAGAATCTTTCAACCAAAGAATATCTAAAGCCAACTCTAAATCTAGAGAAATCTTCTCCATCTTTAGAGATCTCACCTCCCCAGCCAATACCCCAGATGAAATCACCAAAGGCGAAACCTGGTGCTCCAGCATCCAGGAAGCTCTCATCAACAAAGTAAAAATGCTACAAGAAAAAATAACAGCCAGCGAAATTCCCTTCCCAATAAAGACACTTCACATGTGCCTACCCTATCGAAACCTCCATCTCAAATACCTCTCTCTGTCTTCAGAGACATTACCGACGAGGAAGTCTCTAACCTACTCAAACATATCAAGCCCTCCACCTGCAAATGGGACATCTGTCCCCCTACTATCATTAAAGAATGTGCAGACTCACTCACCCCTATCATCACTGCATTCATTAATGCATCCTTCTCCTCTAGAATCGTACCACAAGACTTAAAAGAAGCATGGGTACGCCTCCTCATTAAAAAAACTCCCTTGACTCTGCTTGTCCCAACAACTACCGCCCCATAACCACCGTAACATTCCTAAACAAGATACTGGCTAAAGCTGCCGACAACAAAATCCAGCAATATCTGGAATCCAATGCCATCTTAGGAAGACGACAATCTGGCTTCTGCAAAGCGCATGGTACAGAAACCGCTCTCTTAGATCTTAATAACCAAATCACTAAAATCATGGACACAGGCAAACCTGCCCTCCTGCTCCTCCTCGATCTCTCCGCTGCGTTTGAACTTGTGGACCACGATATCCTCACCTCCCACCTATCCAATGCTGCCCACTTATTGGACAAGGCCACCTCTTGGATAACCTCCTTCCTTGAAGGCAGGGTTATGAAGGTCTACTCTGTCTACCAACAACTGCGGAGTCCCCCAAGGCTCCTGCACTGCTCCCACCCTCTACAACCTTTACACAAAACCCCTCTTCGACTTGCTGGATGCGCTCGGCATAGAGTACACGAACTAAGCCGACGACACCACCAAAGTCCTCCTCCCCCTTACTGGTAAACACGACCAAGATGCAGAAACCCTCCTCCATATTTATGCCACCATTCAAACTTGGAGGGCCATCAATGGTCTCTGCTTAAATGGGGATAAGACAGAGATCATCATCCTGGGCCCCAAGGAAACTCTCGCCAAACAGACACCAAATACTCTCATTTCACCATTGACCACACCAGCATACCAGTCTCCACAACTGTCAAGACCCTTGGAGTCTACCTAGACTCTACACTCTCAATGACAAGACAGGTCAACGCCATCTCCTCTGCCTCTGCTCACACCACTAAACTTATAACTGCAATAAAACTATTTATGACCACTCAAAACTGCCTATCCATAGACAGAGCCACAATAGGAGCCAAACTCTATTACTGCAATGCCCTCCTGGCAGGCACCTCTGCTAAAAACATCAATAGGCTCCAAATAACACAACACACTATGCGCAGCCCTTCACATTCCTACATATGACCATATTTCCCAGGCCAGACGCGAAGCCCACTGGCTACCGGTCACGGAAAGAATCAGCTTTAAAATTCTCACCCTCACACACAAGTGCATCTATCTATCCGCCCCATCATACTTATAAGAGACTATTACCAAAAACATTACCATCCACCCTGCTAGAAGCCACCTTGCCAACCAACTCTGCATACCAGCCATAAAAAGTGCCAACTCTGGTGGCATAGGCTTCCCCCACTTAGCTCAGAGTCTGGAACACCCTCCCCAAAGCACTCAGAGCAGAACCCTCCTTACTTGCCTTTCGAAAATCCCTTACCACCACACTTTTCATATAACCCCCTATACCCCTACTATCCAGCCTTTCTCATCCTGCCTCCTTCAGTTTATATCATTACAGGTGCCATGATGTTACACACTGTAAGTATGTACAAATGTTATCCCTAAACTTAAATCTAGATGATAAGGTAATGTAAATCACTTTGTAACCAAGCCTTCGTTTGTAACCAATAATGTATACCTATAACTCATTGTAACCAAGCTTTCCTTTGTAACCAGTAATGTATACCTGTAATAGCGCCACAATGCCCCGGGGCTGATGGGTGCTTTAAAAATAATAAATAAATAAAAATAAATTTACAAAACGGGCTTATTCTAGTGAATATCCCAATGTTGAACCAGCCTACTTTGCAGAACTAGTTACTTTTGGTGAACACCCAATGTTACATCAACCTACTTTGTTGTACTAGCCCATCTTGGTGATAATTGCATTATTGCTAACTGCTGAACTGTTAACCATTTATAAAAACGAGCCTATTCTAGTGAATATCCCAATGTCGAATTAGCCTATTCTGCCACACTAGCCCATATTCTTTGGTAATCATCACTGCGCTAGGACAGCTTGCCCGCTGATCATCTGACTTGCTAATGAATGTCTAACTAAGCTACTTCAGTAACTGTGCCCACACTACCACCCTTTAAGCCTGTGCCCCAACTACGCAACAGTCCTCTCTCAACTATGTACTGCCCATACCACATCTATTATGTATTCCTCCTGACCACATCTGTAATCCTTGATTTCAGTATCAGCACTAGCAGACATCTCATATCCCTACACTTAGCACGCCCACAACACTTCACCTCAATTCGGTATACCAACCCTGGTTACATACAGCCCTCCTCACCGATCTGCACCTCCACGCTTACATCAAAACCTTACTTCCCCCAGCGTAGCAACCAATCAACCCACATCATGCACTGCATCAATCCATACTTAAACTCACCAGCCCTCTGCCTTGAAAACTTCACGCACAAACCCACACCCAACCAACCATGCTCGCTCAACCTCAGAAACCTGAGACTAGGATCTAGATTCAGCAAAAAAAGCCAATTTGCTCTCACTCCACAAAGAAACCCTGCAACAAGCCCAACTCTAGACAAGAAAACAGACAACCCCACCACTAATCTAGTAAACAAACCCACCACCCACCCCGTCATCCGCCCACCCACGGTAAAAGATACGATTGAGGCCACCAGGGGGCGCACAGGCAATGGCTGCCTGAGTGCACAGCTCCTGCCGAGGCCCGGGTATCCGAGGGGATTGAGCCCCCCCCCCCCTAGACCCCCTGCGAGCACAACTGGGGTGGCCGACTCGGCACCCCCCGGCCCCCCGACGAGAGAAAGAACGGAGCGCGAGCTCCCCGGGGAGCCGGAACACGAAGCCCGCGACGCCTGAGCGGGAGACACAGCAGGACAGGAGCGGCCTCGGGACCGCGAGCGAGGCGATCCCACCCCGGGCGCACTCGGCACCCCAGCCCGACTGGCCTTCACTCCCCCCCATCAACAACCCCCCCCCCCCTCAGGGTGCGGGGAACGACCCGGCCGAGGTCCGGGCCCCCGGGACTTCGGGACTCTGGGGACGCGGCAGTGGGCCGGCCCTCTCCGCCCCTCCCCCCGCGGCCCAGACCAGAACGAAGAGCGCCGGGGCGGTCCGCGCGGCGAGGAGGCGGCATCAGGGGGGGATCGGAGCAGCGCTCCTGGGGAGTCGGCATCTGCCCCCCCCCCGAGAGTGAAGAGAAGGAGCGGGGCGCCCCCCCCCCCCCTTGGGACAGCAGCGCAGGTGACGACGACCCGCAGGAGGCCAGGTCAGCGGAGGAGGCGGCACCCGGGGGCCTGGAGCAGCGCCCCCGGGGACTTGGAGCCCCCCCCTCCGGGAGTGAAAGAAAGGAGTGGGGCAGCCCCCTCCCCTCCCCCCTTGGGGGTTACCAACGCCAGAGCCCAGCACAGCAGAGCAAGGGGAGCCCAGGCGGGCCCCCCCACGGGTGAGAGCCCCGAGCGGGGCGGAACCCCAAAAGCAAGAGGACCAAAGGTGGGGTCTGTGGACCAGGGCCCCCCCCGGAGACAGCAAGGCCCGAAGCGGGGGTGACCAGGGTGAGAGGCCCCCGCCAGCAGTTGGTGGGGCGTGTGCCCGCCCGGAGGTGCCCCCCCCCAGGACTCACGGAGCGAGCCACAACGTCCTCCTCCCCCCCTTTTTTTGGATTGGAAGGTTGGGCCCCCCTTGATCCACCATCCCCCCCCCCCACTCCAGGAGACCGGAGGAGGCCCCAGAAGACCACGAGGCACTTGAAAAGGGTGTGAGGCCCCTGCCTGAGAACAGGTAGGGCCTGTGCCTGCCCCCCGGACTTTGCTACCCCATTTGGGACACCTGTGGAGCGCACAACCCAAGCAAGGAAGGACGGGCCAGTAGGGGACCCCCCCGCCCCCCGTCGGGGCCGCGGGGATCCAGACGACAGGATACAGGGAAGAACCACATGAGCTGGAGGGAAGCCTTGCAGAGATACCGCTTCCGGGGGGTTGTAAGAGGGGACAAAGGCTTAACCCGCGAAGGAACCATGGCCCAATCGGGGGAAGCTTCCTCCTCCTCGGCGGCAATGGAAAGGGGCTTTGCCTCGATCCTACAGGAAATAAGGGACATGTGCTCCGACATTGCCCAAAAATTTGAAAAAATGGACCAGAGGGTGGACAAGATTGAGGACAGGCTCCTTCAGGTCGAATCCAACCAATCCTCCATAGCAGTCCAAGACATACAATATAGCATGAGGTTGGAGGCCCTGGAGAGGAGGGACGAGGAGAGGGCCCGACAGATGGACGATTTCGAAAACAGGGAGAGGAGGAACAACCTCAGAATCTTTGGGGTGCCCGAAATAGAGGGGGAAACGGAGAGGGACGTCACCCGAGCAGTACGAGACATCATTACTCTCCTGTTCACGGAGGAAATGACAACCGAGCCAACTTTCGACAGGGTGCACAGGGCGGGGGGCAGGGCCGGGGCCCCCCGGTCGATTCTGGTCCGGTTTCACTACTACTCAGAGAAGACGAAGGTGTTGGAAGAGGCCAGAAAGGCTAGGGAAATCACTTATAACAACGCACAAGTCTCGATATACCAAGATCTCTCCGCCTACACGCTGGCCAGGCGCAGGATGTGCCGCCCTCTCACACAGGTGCTCAAGGAAAAGGGAATGCGCTACAGATGGGGCTACCCCTTCTCCCTGACTTTCGAATACATGGGTCAAAGATCGACCCTGATCACGGAAGAGGACATAAGGGGAGCCATACAAGAATACGCAGTGGACACGAACCCCCGGAGGGGCCCATCGGGGCCGGAGCACGAGAGACCCGGCGGCCCTGGCCCGCCCGGCGAGAGGAGAAAGCGCACCGGCGCGAGGAAATTCAGGAAAATGAACACCCCCTCCCCTTCAAAGGACGGAGAACGTAACGACTCCGAGGACTGAGCACGGGGGCACCCTGGCTTGCCCTGGTCGGAGGGACGCAGACTCAGAGGATTCACTACTATCAACGTCCATACGACCTGCAAGTAGGTGGGGACCGCAGAGGGGTCACAGACGCGGGGGATCTTGGGGGGCTCAAGGAAATGAGCTTCTAATGCAGATTGCCTGGCCGAGGTGGGCAGGCTGGTGGTTCGGCCAAAAGCCAGCGATGGCAGAACTACTTGGCTGGACGCCGGGGAGGGGGGTGGGGGGGACCACGGGAGTTGGGGAAGTTCAGTTACGGTTTGGGGAAGGGGGGCAGTTGGGGTTTTGTCATAAGCCCACCCGGGGGGAGGGGGCGGGGGGAAAAGGGGAACACAGAGTTGATATAACGGAGCACACGGGGAGGAGCGCAGGGGAGGAGCTGACCGAGAGAGAGAAAAATAGTGACTATGGCTGACGGGCTGCCCGCCCTGGGAGTGGGCTCACTTAATGTCCGTGGTTTAAACACCCCCACCAAGAGGTCCTTGCTCTGCAGGGAATTTAGAAGGGCACACCTGGATTTTCTCTTCGTTCAAGAGACTCACTGGCCACAGGGGAAGGAGCCCAAAATGCGGGGAGGGGGAATTGGCGAGGTCCACAGTGCATCCCACAAGTGCAAAAAAAGAGGGGTCGCCATCCTGGTAGCCAAACATGTGGGCTTCGAGAAAGAAGCCACGCTGAAAGACCCGGGGGGCCGTTACCTGCTGGTGCGGGGGTCCCTGCAGGGGGCCCCACTGACCCTAGCGGCCATCTATGCCCCAAACGAAGGCCAAGCCCAGTTCTGGGAGGAGGTGGGGGACAAACTCAAATATTTCATCTATGGCACGGTGGTGGTGGGGGGGGACTTCAACATGGTTCTGGACCCCACCCTGGACAGGAAACGAGTAGGTCCGCAGTCCTCCAGGGCTGCGGACGAGATCATGGCGCGCACCTTCTAAAAAGTCAACCTAGAATTGGGCCTGTTGGACACGAACCCCGTCCCTAGAACAGACTCCCCCTCCTTTACATATTACTCAGCCATCCACACGTCGTTCTCCAGGATAGACTACATCCTGGTAGACGAGACCTTACGTCCATTTCTCTCAGGCCACAGGGTAGACCCCGTCCCCTGGTCTGATCACGACTTGGTCCGAGCTACAATAGCAAGGGGTGGTCTACACGAACGCAGAGGGAGATGGAAGTGCAACGACTCCCTGTTAAGGGACGAAGTCCTATCCCAGGAGGTCCTCGAGGCCATCACGGAATTCTTTGAGCTTAATGACAACGGGGAGGTGGGCCCACATACCCTCTGGGACGCCTTTAAGGCAATCCTACGGGGAACCCTGATTAAAATAGGAGCCCAGAAAAAAAGGCAAAGGGAAGGCCAGGAAAGGTACCTCAGGGAGAAAATCGCCCTACTCCAACCTGGGGGTCTCCCCACGGTTCCCCTAGACAGCGAGCAGGTGACCGCATTGGACGACTACAGACTCCAATTGAAGGATCTCCTTCTCCACAAGACGGAGATGAGTCTCCAACTGGTCAAACAAAAGTACTATGAAAAAGGGGACAGGGCGGACAGGATTCTGGCTTGGAAACTGAGGGAGGTGCAGAGAAGCCGATTAGTGAAAGAGGTCAAGAACGAGGTGGGAAAGGTAGGCTACGACACACCCCACATTGGCGAAGCCTTCCGCCGATACTATGAGAAATTACATTCGTCCGAGTACGATGGGGAGGAGGCGGAGATGGTGGGGTTCCTGAACTCAATCCAAATCCCGGCCCTGACCAGGGAGATAGCGGAGGGGTTGGAGGTCCCGGTGACCGAGGACGAGGTAGAGCGTGCGATTGGAGGAATGAAGGTGGGCACTTCCCCGGGCGAGGACGGGTACTCTGTCTACTTTTACAAAAGGTTCCGCTCGACCCTCTCCCCCCATTTGGTAAAAGTGTTTAACGCGTTGCTGGAGGGGGGGTCTCTCCCGGACTCCATGATGGAGGCAATTATTGTGGTGCTCCCCAAGGACGGCAGGGACCCTAGGGACTGCTCCTCCTACCGACCGATCTCCCTGTTGAATGTTGACGTGAAGATCTTGGCCAAGGTGCTTGGGGGACGGTTGGAGGGGGTCTTGCCGAAGCTGGTCCACGGCGACCAGGTAGGATTTATTAGGGGGAGACAGGGCTCAGACAACATCCGGAAGACCATGGACCTGATGCACTATGCCCAGAGGTCAGACTTGGACACGAGCGTCCTGTCCCTACACTCGGAAAAGGCGTTCGACAGGGTGGAGTGGAGATTCATGGAACTTACCCTCCAAAAAATGGGCTTTGGTCCACACATCAGGGACTGGGTGGCAGCTTTATATAGGGCCCCGAGGGCCAGGGTCCAAGTCAATGGTGGGTTGTCGGAGCCCTTCCCCCTGTCGCGGGGGACAAGACAGGGATGTCCACTCTCCCCTCTAATCTATATCCTCTCCATGGAACCTCTAGCCATAGCAGTCAGAGCCCACTCAGAGATTAAGGGGATTAAGAGGGGGGAGGTGGAATTTAAGCTCTCCCTGTTTGCGGATGACATCCTGGCTTACTTAGTAGACCCGAGATCCTCGCTCCCCCCGCTCCTCTCCTTGATGGCTACCTACGGGCGTTTCTCTGGTCTCAAGATCAACGCGTCCAAATCAGTCCTGCTCCCTATGAGAACCCGGGACCCGGGCTTGGACGCCCTCGCCAGCCTGGAAGGAATAACGGTGGGAAAGGCCTCCATTAGATACCTGGGAGTCCTCCTTACGCGGGACCTAACCAATCTAGCCCCTGCTAACTATGATCCCGTTGTGGCGGGAATCATGGCAGACTTGAGGAGGTGGAGGTCAATGATTCTGTCTTGGTACGGCCGCATGACGGCTGTGAAAATGAACATTCTCCCGCGACTACTATATCTTTTCACCGCCCTTCCATCTGTAGTCCCTGTCCGGACCCTCAGAGCCCTCCAGAATGCGGTGCGGGAATTCATATGGCAGGGTAAGACCCCGAGAACTGCCAATAGGGTCCTGACCTTACCGAGGGAGGAGGGAGGGTTTGGGTTACCAGACTTTCAACTCTATTTCCGGGCAGCCCAACTACGCGTCCTCCTAGAACATATGAAAGAGGGGATGGGCACTTACTGGCCATACCTGGAGGACATGGACGCCCACCCACTGAAGATTCGAGACCTCCTTTGGGCCCCCAGCAAGTTTATTCCGAACAGACTCAAATCCCACCCAACCCTGGGAGTCCTCTGGACGATCTGGAGGGAGGGTCCCCAGACGGCACACCTAACATCGTGGCCATCACCGATGTCCTCTCTTTGGGGTCACCCCCTCAAACTGGGAAGCAGGGGGTTCCGCAACGCCCAGTCGTGTTCTGACATGGGAATGGAGTGGGCGGGGCAGATGTTCACAGAAGGAGAATTCCGGCCATATGAGGAACTGAGGGACGCCCTTGGTCAGGGGTCCCTCTCCATATTTGAATACATCCGCCTGAAGGGAATTCTATGTGACCAGGCCTGGGGCCAGAACCTGAAAAGACAGCTGACCCCCTTCGAGAAGCTCCTGGACTCGGCAACCTCCAGGAAGGGCGCGGTATCAGGAATGTACAAGCTACTGAACACGGTTAACCGAGGGGAGAGAAGGGGGTTCCGCTCGTTCTGGAATGACTTAGCGGGGGATGAGATCTCGGAGGACGCCTGGGCGAGAATATTTAAAATAGCCTTCCATGGGAACTTATTCACGGCGGACATGGAACACAACTTCAAGATTTTACAGGGGTGGCACAGAGATCCAGTGAAGTTGGCTAAAATGTACACGGGAGTGTCCCCCGCATGCCCAAGGGGATGTGGCCAGGTCGGTACGAGGGGGCACATGTGGTGGCACTGCCCGAAAGCCCAGGCATACTGGGAGAAGGTGAGGGGCTGGATGGCCGAAGTTTCTGATGAGCTTCTCCCCCAGAACCCCCTGACAATGCTGCTGGGCCTCCCCCCGGAGGACTCGGACATTCCCCGATACCCCAGGATGTGGGAGACAATGCTAAGGGCGGGAAGGGTAGCACTGGCCCAGAAATGGAAGAGCCTGGAGACCCCATCGAAGGAGGACTGGCTAAAAAAGGTAAAAAACATGTACCTGATGGATAAACTGACGGCAATGATGAACAATAACTTGAGCTCTTTCCATGCAAACTGGTACGAGGCACAGCAGACATGGGGTTGGGATGTGCACTGATCCTCAAGGGGGACAAGGAGCGGACAGGGCCCTCGGCCCGGGGGACGATGGTAGTTCATCAGCCAATTCTAATAGTCAATGCTCTCGCTCTTCCTGGAGCTCCAGACTCTCGGAGCTTACACAGTGGCTCCCCAGCAGAACGTTTCTATGAGGACTACGTTTTTTGGTTTTTCCCTTTTTGGGGGGGGGTGGGGGGTGGGTGCGTTTGGGGCGGGTGAGGGGGTTGGGGCCTGTTACTTGCACAATGTGTGAAAATGTTTTGCGCCCTTTTGTTATAGTAAGAAAATGCCAATAAAACAAAGTTTTTAAAAAAAAAAGATACTATGATTAAAGGGGCCCTCATCAAAGCCAGATCGCTCTCAGCATACATGCTTGATATTGCCAATTTCATTGTGACCGAAGACCTAGATTTTTTTAGCTGTCACTGACACATGGTTACATGCAGCATCCCGCCCAAACCCTGGCCTTCGCAATACCCAACAACTATGCCATCATTAGATGCGACAGGGACACCAACCTGTCAAAAGGCGAGGCGTCGCCTTCATCTTCAAAAACTCTTTAGATCTTAAGACACATCCCTAACGACCAAATTACTTCTGCTGAATTAATATTGGTTAAATTACCTCTATCCCTCAATCAAACCGCCATAGTGTACCTCATTTATCACCCACCAGGACCCATCTCCTCCTTTGCCGAAGACGTAACAACTCTCCTCACAGTTAACACCAAACCCCACTCAAAAACTATACTACTCAGGAATTTCAATCTTGGCTTCCAAGACCTGAACGACCCCAAAGCCACAGACTTGGCCTGCTCCCTGTGTGACTTAGGATTTAATCACCACATCAACGAGCCCACCCGCAACAAAAAGAGAACCTTAGATTGGCTGACGGACCTTAACTGCAGCATCAATCTAATGTCAGTCACACCTTGCATCTAGTCTGACCACCACAAAATAACCTTCGCAGTCAAAGCATCGCCTCCAAATCCCAAACCTAACATTGAGCCCTCCATCAAAACCCGCAACAAGAAGGATATTACAAAAGAGAATCTACTACCGCTAATCCTTCCCCTTCTCAACAACGCCATGTCCTGTTCCGATCCCACTGCACTAATTGATACCTATAACCATACCATCCTAAAAGCTGTAAATTCCATAGCCCCTCTAAAATTGTGCAAATCAAAACCACGTGGCCATCTTAACTCGTGGTTCACAACGCAGTTGAGAGATCTACGCAAAGCAAAAGGAAACGCGGAATCACACTGGAAAAGTAACCAAACCAATGACAATAAAAGCATGCAAATCACTGCCTCTAATATCTATAAGGATGCGATACTCTCAGCAAAGAAGGATATATACAATAAACGCATCCGGCAGGCGGAATCTAACACCAAAGAGCTCTTCAAAATTCTCAAAACTTGAATCTCCTATAATCCCCACCGACAAGTGTACCACAGACACCCTCTGGGGCTCCAACATCCAAAAGGCACTTCTCGATAAAATAACCAACTTAAAGGTTAAAATAAATAACAAAAAAAGCAACGTGCCTGAAGACCTACCCTCCACCACACCCAATCCTAAACGCCCTGCACCCCCCACTCAAGCAAACCGTTCAGCTTCTCACCCCTCTCTATTTGAGAGGTGGAAAATGTCATCAAAAAGCACAAACCCACCAACAGCCAAGGTGGCCCCTGCCTCGCAACAGTCATCAAGGAAGCTGCCCACAACCAAGCTCCATTCATTACCTCCTTCATCAATGCCTCATTTAAATCCGGTCCAGTCCCCGATAATCTCAAAGATGCGTGGGTCATCCCTTTCATCAAAAAACCTACCCTTGATCCAAGCAACCCCACAAATTACAGGCCCATCACCACGGTGCCGTTTCTCCTGAAACTCTCAGACCGAGCAGCATATCTACAAGTACAGGGTTATCTTGAATCTAACAAACTCCTTGGCCTCCGGCAAACAGGTTTCCGTCCTAGACACAGAACAGAGACCGCCCTCATTGACCTAAAAACACAAATCGAGGACATTAAAGACAAGGGCAAGTTAGCCTTTCTACTCCTATTAGACCTCTCCGCAGCCTTCGACTTGACTGACCATTGAATTCTCAGCCATGATCTAAAAACAGCTGCCCACTTCTCAGATGAAGCCACCTCCTGGATCAGCCCCTTTCTAACAAACAGAACCATGCAGGTATTCTCTGCGTCTGCCAAGCCATCAACAGTCACATGCGGTGTCACACAAGGATCTTGTGTTTCCCCCACATTGTATAATGTTTTCACAAAACCACTATTTGACATTCTCGACTATCTGGGTGTCACCTAAACTAATTACATGGATGACACCCAGATACTCATCCCCATCACGGGAGATCATGAAACAGATGCCAAAGCTCTTAACAATGTATACTCAGTCATCCAAGCCTGGATGGCACATCACAGACTTTGCTTAAACGATGATAAGACTGAGCTAATCATCTTAGGCTCTCACCTAAAACTCAACAAACTAGACCCCGCCTTTAAATCTTTCAAAATCGATGGGAACACCATCAAAGTATCTAACACCAAAACCATCGGTTTTCTCTGACAAAGCAAGTCAATGCAGTGGCCTCCGCATCAGCATACACATGCAAACTCCTAACAGCTTGCAGGCTGTTCCTCACGGCCTCAAACTGCATAATCCTTGCAAGAACGCTCATTATGGCCAAAATTGATTCATGCAATGCCCTCTACTTGGGGACCAGCCTCAAAAATATCAATAAGCTACAAGTAACACAGAATAATGCTATGAGCCCTTAATATTCCTAGGAAATCTCACATCTCCGACACAAGACGGAATCTCCATTGGCTCCTGGTTGCACACAGAATCTTGCTAAAAATCCTTGCCTTGCACTGACCCACAAATGCTCCGCCAAACAAGCTCCCGAGTACCTCGCCAACCGCTTTACTATCCACACGGCCACCCGACCACTCAGAGCGGCACAAGCCCTCTCACTGGCCATACTGAGATTTAAACTGCAGAAAGCTGGGGGCTCCTGCTTCCCAGTGCTCGCTTCCACACTTTGGAACTCACTTCCCAACACACTCAGAACTGAACTCCCTTACCCTGCCTTCAAGAATAAAGCCAAACTTTGGCTCACTGAACAGGACATAGCCTCCTCCTCAGCTTGCTATAGATTGTCGAAATGCCTGTATATACTTCTGCATACCGATTCCTTTGTCTACTCTTTCCTGTGATTTACTGCGCTGTAATTTACATGTAAAATAGCCTGTAAAATATGTACCTATACACACAGCCATTATCTGTATTATGATACTCTGTATTATCAGCAACTTTGTAAGAAATGTGCCCAGATGCCCCTGTGCCAGGAGCACAATATAAATAAATCAAATACCAAAATACCTCTTTGAAGAGCTGTCAAAGTTGCCATGCCCCTAGCCCCTCTGGGGGTTCTTTAGCTGCCAGTTTGTTACATTCACCAATTGCCATAATTATCCAAAGGGATAAGGTTTGTTTTGTTACTGCCATACCCAATTTGTGGCCAGTATAAGCAATGAAAGGTTGGTCACTTTGTCGAAATTCTGCAGGTCTAGAAATATAAAAGCTGAGAGCCCTTTTTGAGTCCAGCCTGTGAAGCCTTTATTCCTCCTTACCTGCATGAGGGGGGAGGATAGAAAGAAGGCAATGTGATTTTTTGAGACAAATGAAAGTCAGAGACTACCTTGGGTAGGAATGAAGGTTTGACTTTAAGTGTAACTTTATCTTTATGGAAAACGGTGTGAGGAGGCTTACAAGAGAGCCTGCAACTCACTCACCCTGCGGACTCATGTAATAGCCACTAGTAGGACTGTTTTCAATGTGAGAAGTCTTAGAGGGAAAGAATGCAAAGGTTCGAAAGAAATTCATGTAAGGAATTTTAATACTAAATTTATATCCCCACAGGGACACGGAATGGGACTGGGGGGTACACGTTAGTGAGACCCTTCAAAAATGGTTTAATCAATGGAATCTTGAAATAAGATACTTCAGAGGAGCGCTTAAAAATAGAAAGCGCCGCTAGATATCCTTTTATTGTACCAATCTAAAGTCCCAGATTGGCTAAATGTAGCAGGAAACAAAACACCATAGGCGTGCCACATAGAAATGGATCCACATTCTTACCCTTGCACCAGTTACTGAACTTATTCCAACGACACTGATACAAGGATTTTGTTGAAGACCTTCTGGCCGAAAGCAAAATCTCCATTACGTCGTCCGGGAGGTCCCAATCCTTATATCTCAGCCTCTCAGAAACCATGCGTGAAGGCTGACTGTCTTGACCTCTGGATGGAGAACGCGACCTTCCTCTTGAGAGAGGATCCTCTATTTGTGGAAGACGTATTGGAGGGCAGATGGACATGTCCAGAAGGTCCGGGTACCACGTCCTCCTGGCCCAATCCTGAGCAATTCAATTAAAAATCCTGGATTTCCCGAACGTTCTCAACCTCCGGATCACGTGAGGAATGACGGGACTGGAGCAAACGCGTACGGGAGCGGAAAATCCCAGTCAACTACGAACACGTCCCCTAGAGCAATACTGTTTGGACTTCCAATTCACCTCGGTCGCAAACAGATCCCCTTGAGGGGCTCCCCAAAGGGTGAAGATCTCTTGAAGGACTTCCTGAGATAGTTCCCACTCGTGGGAGACTGTGCTCTGCCTGCTCAGAGTGTCCGCCGCCGTGTTCTTCTCTCCGGCTAGGTGAACTGACAATAGAGAGATTCCTTCTTGTATTGCCCAGAACCAGAGATGCATTGCCTCTCTGCACAGTGGTAGCAACCCTACACCACCTTTTTTGTTGACGTAGTACATGGCCATGGTGTTGTCAGTCATTATCAGGACATTCTTTCCCTGTACAGCAGGCAGAAAAGCCTTCAGCGCTAGTCTGATTGCCCTCAGCTCCAAAAGGTTGATGTGTTGTTTGGATTCCGATGGAGACCAACAAACGCTGACTGTCAATTCATTGGTGTGGGCTCTCCACCCCGTGAGTGAGGCATCAGTCACTACTGTTATCTCCGGCCATGGTTGCCAAAAAGATTTTCCCTTGAGAATAATGTCCTTGCAAGCCCACATAGACGGTCTTGAGCCACTCTGCTCGGAACTTGCACAAGATCCGACATATTCCCCGAAAACTGGGACCACTGAGTTCTGAGGGCCCATTGAGTTCTGAGGGCCTCATTCTCAATCGGGCCTCTGTCACCAGAAAAATGCAGGATGCCATGAGGTCGAGCAACCTCAAAATCGTAGGCCGGTAGACACTGGGCATCTTGGAATTTTTTACCATCTTCAGAATGTGTTGAGGTCTCACCTCGGGAGGCGAGGCTTTCCCAGAGGAAGCATCCAAGATCACTCCGATAAACTGGAGTGTTTGGAATGGTATCATATGGGACTTCTTGTCATTGAGGGAGAAGCCCAGTTTGTGAAGGAAGTGGCAGGTGATCCTCAGATGTTCCTGGGCCTGTTTGTGTGAACGAGCCCCGATTAACCAATCATTCAGGTACGGGGTAGAGGTGAATCCCCCCTCACCTGAGACTTGCTGCCACTACAGCCATCAGTTTGGTGAAGACCTTCAGGCGCAGGTCAGCCCGAATGGCAGAACTCGGAATTGAAAATGAGAATTGCCAATCGCGAACCTCAGGTACTTTCTGTGCTTGAGATGGATTGTCACATGGAAGTAAGCATCCTGAAGGTTCAATGATACCAACCAGTTTTGGAGTTGGAGAGCCTGAAGGATCGGAGAAAGGGTTACCATCTTGAACTTGTCCTTCATGAGGAACTTGTTCAAGTTTTTTAAGTCCAAGATGGGTCTCGATCCTCCTTTTTGGGAATGAGGAAATAAGGGGAGTACCAACCCTTGCTCCTCTCCGCTACAGGTACATGTTCTATTGCACCTTTCTCTAGCAGGGTCAACTTTTCCCGCACATGGAGCTGATTCAGAACTTTGACAGGGTTGTCTCCGGTGGATGGACCGGAGGTCTTTTCTGAAAAGGAAGGCAGTAACCTTGGGCTACTGTTTTCAGTGCCCAAGCATCTGAAGTAATGCCCCACCATTCTTTCAGATGCTGAGAGATCCTGCCTCCCAACGGGTCAAGACCGCAGAGTGGCTTAGAGGCGGCTGCAGCAGCAGCTCAGGGTACTGTTGCCACTGCTGTGGCTGATCTAGCACCCTTTCCTCGTCCACCACCAGGGAATAATTTTTGTCCTTTTTGACTAGCCTGTCCTCTTCCTCTTCCAAATGAGGAATAAAAACGAAAAGGACGACCCGTCCCGAAAGATGAGCCTGTGTTGCTGAGGTTGACGTATCCTCCTTGCTGCCGAACAACCTCAAGCCGTCCAAGGGCTTTTTGAGTAGCCTGGCCTGGCTTGCACATCTGGTGCAAACCCCGACTTCCTCAGCCACGCAAACCTGCGTAGCATTGTGCTATATGCCATGGACCTGCTCATGCTGTCAGCAGTGTCCAGTCCTGACTGGAGATGCTCCCTTCCCATTGCCTCATTTCCATCCTTCACAATAGCCAGGAAGCAGTCTCGTTCCTCGCCTTCCGGAATGTGCTGAGCCGCCATGCTAACAGTCCCACAAGGTGTAGGTAAACCTCAAAAGGGTACAAGTAACACTGGTAGATTTTAAAGCCATACTGCTCGAAGAACAAATCTTGCAAGCCCAGGCATCAATTTTTTTGTTCTCCCTATCCGGGGGAATAGAAGGGTACGCAGACAGTCTGGTGAATGTAGCTGCCTGTACCACTAAGCTTTCAGGTGAAGTGTGCTTAGTTAAATAGTCTGTATCAGTGGATGAAGGACTATACTTTCTGGCGAAATTCTTATTTACTGCTGATCCAGATTCTGGGGTTTCCCAGTGGACATAACCTTCCTTTGAAGGGCTGTATGGAAAGGTAGTACTGGATACCTCTGAAGGCCCTGGCTCAGAATATCTGTCATGTCATCTTGTTCGTAGGTAGGAGAGTTCCTGCCCCAACCCATGAACTCCACAACCCTATTCATAATATTCCTGTATGGTGAATCAGCATGATCTGTTGGATCAGGTTGGTTAAATTCCAATTCAGGCGAAGTATCAATGCCACTAGCTGTCTGTAAACCGTCAAAGGTCAGACATCTTCGATTCTGGGTCGACCAGTTCCTCGGGAACGTCTTTTGTCCCATATTTCACCCCAGATGGGGAAGTATCTTACTCGGAGGATAGCTCCTCCTCATAAATAGAAGTCAGGCTTGAAGAAGTCTCTCCTTGGTAAATTGGTATAAACTTTACCCTTGGGTTGAGACCCTGAATGTGGATTTGGTAATGGGGCATAGACGACGCAACCACAATCGTCGCGGTCTTCGACAGAGGTGTTGATGGCGACTATGTCGACGCTGGTTTCGACAAAGTTGTAGAAGGAGCCTTAGGCAACGGAGTCGTCGAGAAAGTTGTTGACGAGACCTTCGAGACTATTGTCGACGAGGCCCTCCACACTGGTGTCGACGAGGCCCTCCACACTGGTGTCGACGAAACCTTCGACACTGTTGTTGAAGAAGGTTTAGAACCTGATGCCATTTTGTCCGGCGTAGCCCTCCATTTATGCACTGATAGGCTTGTCGACTTGCTCTTTTTCTGAGGTACCGGAGAAGGGTCTCTGGCAGGTACCCTTGACGATTTTTCGCCGGATTTAGAGCGTTTAGTAGTCTGACCTTCCTCTGTCAACCGCAGGATAAGCTGGGGCCTGGTCTTCGTGCGACTTCTTTGAGGGGGTCGGACAGCATTCTCGAATATTCGCATCATTGAGGCTCTGAAAACCTCCCATTTCCTTGGGGAATCATGTTTAGTTGGTCAAGTGATTACTCTTGTAGAGTCATGAGAAGAAGATGACGAAGGAGGAGATAGGTGATGTCTTTTCATCACCTTCTTCGAGGAAGACGAAGATTTCCCCGACTGACTCCTCGATCAGGACTTCAACTTACACCGGGACGAATCCCTAGACTCTCCAGAGTCTTTATTCCACTTCAAAGAAACCTTCGAAGTTTCCCTCCCAACTGCCAATTTACCTCATTGTTCCTTGAGAGCTTTTCCGGTCATGGCCTGACAGTACCCGCAGTCATCGGCAGAAGTGATGGGGATCAGTGATGGACATTTTCTTCCCGCAATCCTGGCATTTTTTTAAGCCAGATTTTGAGGTCGACGGGTTAGAAGATGACATCTTTAACAAAGACTGAAGCGCCGTTCACACACTCGAAGCAAAAGCTTTAGAAAAAATGGAACTTATGCCAACGGGCGCGGTTCGAGCTATTTATACCATGGATGACGTCAATGCACTACAGCAGCCCTCGAGGGCCATCGACAACACGACATCAAGCACAGCACCCTCTGGTGTGGAATTTCTTTTGCCGAAGCAGCAAAGCCAATGATACGAATATCAAAGATGAGGCATACCTGGGAGGACACAATCCATTGGAAGGAAGGTATTCTGGAAGAAAAAGTTGGATATAGTGTGGGCCCTGGCCCCACAACGCCTTGTGGACGATGCAGAGGGTCTTGAACTTGATCCTTGCAGCCATCGGGAGCGAGTGGAGAGATTTCAGGGCTAAGAGATATGGTCCCTAGGCTTGAGGCCAAGGATAAGTCTTGCAGTCCTGCTCTGGGTTAGTTGCAGAGGGCGGAGAGTAGAGGAAGGAAGGTTGAGACAGAGGCTTTTGCAGTAGTCCAGCCTAGAGAGAACCAGGGTTCTAGAGATAGTGAGCCTATGGAGGAACGTGAGAAAAGGAAGAATATAAGGAGATGCAGCTGGTAGTGGGCCTTCTTGGCAAGGTCTGTGATGTGCAGCGAGAATGAGAGGGTGGAGTCGAAGATGACACCAAGGTTTTTTGACTAACGGAAAGGCGAATGAAGAGGGCCCAAGGAGGGCAGCCAGAGTGAAAGGGGGAAAGCTGGCGCATGGATCTGTGAGAAACCAGAAGGTGTCTCGCCCACTAGTCCCTGGGGATCTGTCATCCAGATGGCCACGACATGGCCATCGCTTTTTATTTTGTAAATTGGTTTTTATTAGAATTTGTCAAAGACATGTAACAATCAAACAAAACAACACGGGGTGTTTGCCCCTCATCAATGCAACGGACTACAAATCCCAAGATTTTATTAACTCCCCTTTCCCCCTCTTCATCATATATAAAGTCTCAAATTTAACAGACCTGGGATCGTGTAGCACACCTCTGTGTGAGGCCCCGACCGGGTGGGCTAAAAGCATACAATTTGTACCCCCTACAACATGTGGCCCTTTTCTTATGCATTTATACAATGTGGGGCCAGGTCGGTTTCCCCCTTTCCCCCACCAGTTACTCTTCATTGTCTCAGAATTTATTGTGAAACTACAGCCATTCTGTCTCCACTAAGGCGCTACTTCCATGGATCGCTGCAGAGATCTTTTCCATAAGATATATGTCCTTGGCTGTCGTGGCCCACTCCCGTATATATTGGAGGAGCCCCCTTTTCCATTGCTTGGCACGGCAAGCCTGTGCCACCAACAGTAGGAAGTGCACTCGTGGTGGTGGCGCGTCCCATTGCTCATCGCATTTCTCCAGACCAAAATGGACTAGGAAAGGGCCCATTTTGTATGATCTACCCCCTGCATCTCTAATCCAGCCCAAGACCTTGATCCAGTACTCATGTACTCTAGGGCACGCCCACCACGTATGCCAGTAATCAGCTCTCGCTCCGCACCCATGACAAGAGTGGGGGTCCACTGTGGGGAATATTCTGGAGAGTGATACAGGGTTGTATTCCCACCGATGTAGCAGTTTTATTGCATATAATTTGTACTGGCAGGAAATTGATGTTTTAAAAGCCCTTCTGCATAACATTCCCCAAATGTCATCACCTAGTTTTGAGCCCAGATCCCTCCTCCCATCTTGCTCGCAGACCTCTGGTTGCCCCCTCTTTGGATTCTAGTAAGGCTTTAAAGAGGAGTGAAATGAGGCCTCTCATGTCTGAGTGCCCGTCCAAGACCCTCTAAACTGGGGTTAGGTCCCTCTGAATGTATGGCTTCCATCTCTCTGACATGAATATCCCTTTTACCTCAGATACAGTAGCGCTGACAATTTACCAATACCCAACACCTCCTCCACTTTCTGGATGCTTATGAATGTTCTCTTATGTATAACTGGCCCACCCTACAAAGTCAAGCCTCGAACCAGGACTGATAGTGCCCAACTTCTGGTATCATATCCTTGACTGGTGGGGCCCACGTGGTCGGCCCCTCTCTTGCCCCCATGGCCAGGGCTTCCCACATGATTCCCAGTATCAGGTGTTCCCTAATGCGTTTCGGGAGTCTATTTCTCGGGACCCAGATCCACTCTCCGACCGTTGCTGGGAGCAGGTGTTGATTTTGTTGCTTTGTATTGCGCACTACACCCAAGGGTATCAGGGCGCAGAAGTTAAAAGGAAGTTCACAGCTTAGGTTACAAAAATACATTACACATGGCAAAAATGGGTTCATGGCAACCCATTTTTGCCATGTGTAATTTATTTTTCTCTGCAAGTAAAGTAGCAAACAGGGGAGGGGGGGGGGGGGGGGTAGTTGGCGCAACCCAGGTCCATGTCGGGTCTAACAATATTGATCCCAAGGTATTTCACACCTCTGTCTGAATTCGGAGTCCCAAGGGTTCCAGTTCTTCCACATTCCTAATCGAGTCGAGGGCGAAGGGGAGGATCATAGAATTACCAACTTTTACCCTGAACCCTGAGAATCTCCCAAACTCCTTGATCACCTTCATGGCTGCAGGGATGGATTTGGTGGGGTGCTTCAAATGCAACCTTAATACCCTTTACGTGGACGGACTACCTCAAATATTCTGCTAGTACCTCCATCGTTAAGGCGAACAGCAGGGGTGATGAGGGGTGTTAGGGAGAATTCTCATTTATGGCTAAATTCCCTCACCTAGTGAGTCCCCCAGCAGCTGGACTTCTGGAGTTTATTTATTTTCCACTTGGTAAGAGTGAGAGCTTTTCCCTCACTCTTACCTGTGTTTTGCTATGTATTTCCATCTGTTTTTGTGATTGTGGACTCTGAAGTACACCACTTCAGTAGCCCCCTTCTTTGTGTGCGTCACACAGCACCTTCAGTGCCGTGGCACAGGGTTGTCTTTGAGACTTCCCTCGACTCCATTTGTGAGGTGACTACTGTCCCCCAGAAAAGGGTCACGATACCATTAACTTTACTTAGTCAATCTACCACAGATCCAGTACACCCCCTCTTCCATGCAGTACTGGAAAGGGTTAACTCGTATCCCTTTTTATCGGTACCTCCTAGAGCATCGTTTTGCTCTTTTAACATTTAGACTTGGCTGGGGGCAGTGGTATCTACCCTAACTTTTCTACCGTGATTATATTAGATAAACGTGGTACTGTTCTTGGCCATTATATTAGCCTCGAACATAAACCCGCTTGACCAAATCGTCTTTCTCTTGGCTCCGGTTGGGTTTATTTTTCATTTCTTTTTGTTAAAGTCCTTCTTGTGTTTTACTTTGCACGGCAAACTAAGTTTGCCTTCTATGTTCACTGTCTTTTGGCAGACTTCTGCCGAGAAGCCCTCCTCAAGACGCCTGGGTGTCTAGGCGGGCTGAATGTGAGGGAGGGGTGTAGTCACCCTCTGCACAGGGTATCCTAGGAAACCCAAGTCGCACTTGGTCATGATTGGCCAGGGTAGTTGCCCGGGCTGGACAACCCCCCTGCCGGGTGATCGACAGCCAGGCTGCGTGAATGTTTTTTTTTTTGCATAAAAGGCAGGTCTCTTGAGCTAGAAGTCAGAGAGTCGCCACTGGAACTACAAGGAACCGAAGAGAAGCGGAGAGAACGACGGCTGCTGCAATTATCCCGTCCCGGTGAAGCCCTGCTGCAGTCCTGAGCTATTTGCCCTTCAACGACTCAGAGAAGATCCAGTCCGGAGTCTTCTTCCCTTGAGCTTGGTGGGGATAACCAGCTCATCTTCTACAGCCAGAGGATCCTCTTCCGTGGTCGAAATCGCTGCACACTGCTGTAGTGGTCCGGATAGCCACCTGAAGAGTTTCTCCTGTTTTTAAGGAGCGCCCCTTTTATTCTGTGTCGCTGCTGCCGGCCTCATCCCTGTGTAGTGCAGACCCCCTTCAGACGTCGTCCTTCTCGACGAAGCTCCAGGAATCGTGGGTCTGCGGGAAACCAACAGGAACAACTGCCAGGGCACCAGCTGCACCATTGGAATAATGTACTGTGTTCTGTTGAGGAAACTGGGTGAATCCCTTTTTCTTCATTTCCAAGGCTTGACCTCGTCTTCCCTCCTTATAACTTTTGCTTCCGAACATTGACAATATCGAAGTACTTTTGGCTCTGTTGAATCGTGAACTGTTGGACCGTGTGATCTTCGGCAACTGGCCCCGGTGTCTTTCGACCCTGGCACTGGCCCTTTGACTTTTGAACTCCTGTCTCTGAGTGTTTCTTGATTCTGCCTGCCTAACCAAAATATTGCCTGTGATTTGTGCCTCCAACTCCCTCTGGGTATCTCAGGTGCTAAGTGTGGTTTTGCCCCGGTAGCATTTCATGTCACGGATACGCGTTTGTTTAGTAGACCGAACTGTCAAAAAGTGATCGCAATCGTATCCGCGGTATCGTGTTTTTGTGCCTAACACCGGTTCATTCCAACACAGGGTACTTACCTTGAGACTTACTGTACAAAGTGAATTGGTTAGTTGTAGTATATTTAACGCGTGGATTTTATTGAGGTTTAATAAAAGTGTTGTGTTTATAATGAATGGTTTGAAAATAAATGTACTTCTATTTTTTACCTGAAACCTTGAGTCAGTGTTTGCTTGAGTCACAGTAATTGTGGTCCCTTTGTGTAATCTCTGCTACTGCTCATATACTCTTGAGATAAGCCCGGCTGCTCCGCCACTGCTACCACTCTGACATAGTAGTACATGCTTGTACCAAAGGTAAAACTTGTATCACCACCTGTAGTCTTAATTGTGTGTAGTGGTCCCTAAGGGCACTGCACAGGATTTTGCCTAACAAGGGGCACCCCTGTCTCGTCCCCCGCTGCAGCTAGAAGGGCCAGGACAGTTGTCCGTTGACCGTGACCCTGGCGAGGGGCGCTCGTAGAGGGCCTGAAAGGCTCGCTGAACATCTACGCCGAAACCTAATTTCTGGACTACCCCTTGAGGAATTCCCAGTCTACTTGGTCAAACGCCTTCTCCGCGTCTATAATAGCTACCAGGACCGGGTCTCCCGGCCCTCCCATTCCCTCCCTCATAAGGTGTAACGTTTTTTGCATGGCATCTGCCAACTACCTGCCCTGAATAAAACCCACTTGGTCCTAACAGTTTCAGCATAAGGCCCTCCATTCATGTGGCTAGAATTCTGGTGAAAATTTTAGCATCTACAATTAGCTGGGAGATGGGTTGGTAGGACTTAGTCCTCTGGGTCCTTATCGGCCTTAGGGATGACTGTGATCAATGCCCTCCCAAATGAATGGGGATCCTTTCCTGAGGTCATGATGTTCGAAAATAGGCCAGCTAAAAACGCTGAAAACAGTCCTGCAAAGGTCTTATAAAAGCCTGCCGTATATCCATCTTCACCTGGTGCTTTCCCCAGTTTCAACCCTGCTATCGCTTTCCGCACCTCTTCCTGTGTAATGGGCGCATCCAGGGCAGAGGACTCCCCAGACCGGAGTGTTGGTAGGGACACCCCTTTGAGATAGGAGTCTAATGCTTCCCCATCCGGGAACCCCTCATTCCCATATAGGTCCTCATAGAAAGTGGTGAATTCCCCTGCCACTGCCTCAGCTCCTGAGCTCATGCGGTGTCCTTCACCCCGGATCCTAGTTACCCATCTTTCCGCTCTCTGGCCACAAAGCTTTGCTGCCAGCAGGGCTTCTGCATTATCCCCCCTTTCATAGTATTTTTGTTTCAGATATTGGAGGCTGGACAGAACCTTTCCCATCTCAATCTCTTTCAATTCTTGACGTTTCCCCCTCGCTGTTCTTAAGTCACTTTTCTATTCCTTCTCCTCCTCCTTTCTCACTACCCTTTCCAGGAGGCGGATCTCGCCTCATAGGTTCCGGGATAGGAGGGCCCTGATTCTCTTCTTTGCCGAAACACTCGCTGTTAAGGAGGCCCCTCCAAGTAGCTTTCGCTGCATCCTATACCATACCATCCTCTTTTCCACTTTCCCAGTGTCATTAAGCTCAGAATAACCCATAATGGCTTCTCCCATTTCTTCCTTGAATACCCCGTCTCTTAGGAGCAGATTGTTGCAACGCAATAGGGATTTCTCTGGCCTTCAACCCAGATAGGGCTATGTCCGTCCCCACCAGGTCATGGTCTGACCAGCTAATCGGGCGATGTTCACAAGTGCCCACCCTGTTACTGTACTGCTGCGCCAGAAAAATATAGTCTATTCTGGTTCTAGAGCCGTGGACTGCTGAATAGAATGTGTATCCCCTCGTCGCTGTGTACGCGTCCCTCCAGACATCAACCAGCTCTTGGTCCCTCAAATAATCTATGAATCCACCATTCGCAGATCCCCACACCCCTACCCCCCCGAGGGGATGAGCCCGCCACTGTGGTCCATTTCCCTGTCCACCCACATGTTGAAATCACCCCCCAAGATGAGGGAACCCTCTGCCCGGCCAGCACCTCCCCTAGAGCCTCCCTTAGGAACTGCATCTGGCCAACATTCGGGCAGTACAGGGTTGCTATAGTTGTCCTGGTGTTATCTAGGTTCCCTGAAACCACTAGCGCTCTTCCATCTGCTCGGTGCAACACTGTTGGCTCAGAGAGTCTGAGCCTCTTGTGAATTAAAATCCCCACTCCTCCCTTCTTAACAGGCCCGACGCCCAGAAGACTTGGCCAATATGGGCACCCGGGACTAGTCTTTCCTCTCCAGCCACCATTCGAGTCTCCTGTACCAGGAGTACATCTAGGTTGGAATTTTTCATCTCTTTCCCCAACAGTGAGCATTTTGTGGGCGAGTCGCGTTCAAAGAGCCCAACTTGAGGACCTTGACGCAGCCCCCTAACCCAGGATTTGCCATCTGAAGCTGTGTCCACGCTCCTTAAACACTCTGCACTATGGGGACTCATAAGTCTCCTCTGTGACCCAGATCTGTCCTTCGCCATATTAAATTCCCCCCCATTTCCCCTCCACCATAATTTGAGACGCTCGCCCTAGGGCAAGCCACTATGGGATAAGAAACGCTACTCCCCCGTTGTCTTCAATAACACCTCGTTTCCCCCTGGCGGGGGTTTGGCAGTCCACGGTGCCCTTGTCCGCCAATCTCTGGCCATCCAACTTTCACCCCTGGTCCCCATTCTCCCTTTAGGGGGGTTGGGGGGGGGTGTATTCGGTTTCTTGAACTTCCTTTTCCCTTTCATCATCTTCTTCGTGGCCCAGGGGCCGTTGCGTTCCTGTGTGTGCTCTGGGGGTCCTGTCTTCTCCTCTCCTCTCCTCTGCTGCTACGTCCTCATTCTTGATGACCTGAAGCAACTGGAGTGTCTCTTTACCACCGGTTACCCGGTAATGCACCTCGCCACGCTCGAAAGTCACAGAAAAGGGAGAGGACCACCTATATCTGATGTCCTGCTCGGAGAGCCACTGTGTGAGTAGTCAACATTATCTTCGACGGGCAAGCATCAGTGCTGAGAGGTCCTGGTAACCGGATTGTGTCCCCTTCAAAGATGAAGCTCCCCAGCTGCTTTGCTTTCTCCAGCACCTCCATCTTTTCCCTATATCCGAGGAAGCATACTACAATGGACCTGGGGCCCCTTTCCCCTCCAACTCGCCTCTGTGGGCCCTCTCCAGTTGCACTTCGTTGCCTCCCTCCAGGGTGAATAATTGGTTTAGTAGGCCCTGCACCGTCCATCAGACCTCTGCTGCTGTTTCTCCTTTGTTCTTTCACCCCCAGAATTCGCAGGTGGTTGCGACTCTCCCTGTTGTCCAGGTCATCCAGCTTTAATAACATGTCCTCCTCTCTCATTTCAAGATCGGTGATGCGCGCTTCGTATTTCATGTCGAGGACATCCACCTGCAACTGATCATTTTCCATGCCTTCCATCTTCTCTTCCAGTGTATCCACCCTGCCTTTAAAATTGCATATTGAGGCCTGTATGTCTGTTCTGATCGCTTTGATCTCCTGAAGTAAGTCCTTGAGATCATTTTTGGCGATTACCGGTGCTGGTGGGTCCTCCCCGATGCCATTCTCCCAGTATCGGTGAGGGGGGCGCCTCCTCAGTGCTCTACTGCGGCCTCCGGAAGCGCTGCAGCGCTAGGATTCCCCTTGGTGGGAGCCTTTCTGATGGAGGGACCGGTACTTGTCCTCTCCAGGGTCGCTCTGCTGCCTCCCTCCGGGTTTGGACTCTGGGTGTACAGGCTCAAGACCATATGTTGGGCAGGATTCTTTGTGCTTTTAATGCCTGTCTTTCTGGGGATCCGGGTCCGGAGCCTATGTGTGGACCTTTCTAGGGTGGTGCTGCTGCAGTCGAACAGTGGCGGTGGGTGCCTCTCATACGACCTGTGGAGGGCTAACGTGGCGCTCCTCTCGGGGAGGAACATCCCTCCTGGAGTCAATATGCCACCCCCGGGACTGTTCTCAAGCTTGTGTTAGCCTCTTGTGGCACTGACAGGGGGGCTATGCACCCTTGAGTGGGCACAGGTTGCTAGTCTATAGGCCCAAATTGGTGGGTCTCCTGGTCTGGAGGTTACTGTGTCGACCTCCTTTGCCACGTTGGCCTCACGCTGCAGGTATGCCTCTGATCGGCGAGCACCTTTGCTCTATGCCAATGCCCTTTGCCCCCTCGGTGGGCGGTGCAGTGGTCCGACCCTCTCTGTGTCACCTTCTCACCGGTACTTCAGTCTTATGTCTGGGCGAGCCAGCCACTCCTAGGCTCACCTCGCCTTTCTAGGTCCTTCAATCGGGCTCTCCCCATACGGCTACACTGTCTCCGCTGCTGGCTCGGGCCCTCCCACTGAGGAGGTTGCCTCCTGCTCGAGTTGATGGTAAGGGGGGAGTGGGTCCCGGTCAATGTGGATGGGCGCCCGGGCTTGGCGCTCCTCTGTCCCACTCTCCTGTGATCCCCAGTCTGACAGTCCAAGTCTATGGGCCTTCCGGCAGTGTCTCGCATGGCCCTTCCGCGGCGAGGCCTCTCTCCTTCCGCCCGGGGCTCCCTTCACCTGAGGTCCCCTCCTTCCGCAGTCCGGGTGTTGGGCAGAATCACCTGCTCTACCCTTTGGGAACACTACAGGCAATTAAGACTACAAGTGTAAGCACAATTTCACCTTTGGTACAAGCCTGTACTACACGGTGGTAGCGATGGCTGAGCAGCCAGACATATCTCAAGAGTTTAAGTGAGCAGTAGAACAAGTTATACAAAGGACCAACTAATACAGAGATTCAAACAAACACTTACTCAAGGTTTCTTGGTAAAAGAATATACATTTATATACTCAGTCATTTCGAAAACATTACACTAGCATAAGCGGCTCAAAATCACACACTAATAAACCACAAAAATCCAACCGGTAAGTACATGAACAAGTTTTAACTCCTGTGAAGTGGGAGCCAAATGGCACTTCAGATACTTATTAAAGGGATAAAAAAGATAGGGTTATAAGAATAGACAGCCCAAATACATTCATAGGCAGGGCAAAGGGTTTCAGTTAAATACAACCAGCAATTCTTCTCATAGGCCTGGGCCAAAGTCAATGGTACAGAGTCTTTGTTTAGGATAGCACAGTTCTGGTAGATAACGGTTAAGTCTTTGCCATGGAGTTTAGAAGACGTCGGTATAAGAAGTTAACCTTGAAGGGATTCTTCGTTGATTGGATTGTCAGGCAATTCGGACCTGCAGCAGGGCTTCACCGGTCGTCCAAGAGTTGCAGCAGTCCTCTTCCTTCAGCTTGTGTTTGGTTCTTTCGTTCCAGTGGTCGACTCTGCTTTCCAAGTCCCAGAGACCTGCTTTTAAACAGTTTTTCTCCATTCATTCCAGCCTGGCTGTCACTCACACAGCAGAGTGGCTGTCCTTGGCGGAAAGCCAGCTGGCCAATCACGCCAGAGTGCATTCAGGTCTCCTAGGAGAATAAGCACAGGGAGTTTCGGGCACCTCCCTCACATCCTGTCCATCCCAGACACCCAGGCGCCAGAGGAGGGCATCAGCACTGAAGCCCGCCAAAGGCCAACGAACAAAGGGACCAAACCTGGTTTGGCACACAGAGACAAACACAAGGAGGACTTTTCCTAAAAGAAATGGCAAAAAAAGATGACCAGAGTCTGTTTTTACAGACGGGTCTGGGGCGCCATATTGAAAAACATGGCGGACCCGATTTTTACCTAGCCTTGTTAGCGGTCGGGAAAAATCACGGTAGTTGATCTAAACCACTGCCACCAGCCATTTAAAGTAGGAAAAGGTAACATTTTACTGTTACATGAGTGTTTTGACTCGGGGGAAGCCAAGCAACCCCTCCAGCACTCTATAGGAAGATAGTGTGTGCTGGGTCTGTAAATTTAAAGAGACTAGTAAAGCCAATTTAACTGTCTAGGAGACGGTAGTCAGTCCCAGAGAAGGTAGTTAAGCCTTGGGAAGTCTGAAAGCCATCCCTGTGCCACTGCACTGAAGGTGCTGAGTGACACACAGAAAAAGATGATGCCACTGGAGTGGTTTTAAAACTCCATAACCAAAGAACACAAAAGAAAAACACATTGAAAATGAAAAGTTCAAAGCCCCAAAATATAGCAAAAGAGCTGGAGGGATCCAAGGTAGAGGGAATTTAGCACTTGTGTGAGAATTCTCTTTAACACCGGGTATACTCACTCTGTCTTGGGCCTCGTTCTGGCGGCCCTGGAGTTGACTTTGCACCCCCAGGACTCCTCACCTTATTACGCCTTCTGGGCTGCGGCCAGTGGGCGGCCGCGCCCCCGCAGCAGCCGCCCAGGGTGTTCGGCTGTTCACTCCGTTGTGGTCTGAGGGTGGACAACCCGGACTCGTGTCTCTTCTCCTGTGCCTCCTCCGGGAGTCCCGCTTTGCCGATTTCGCCTGTGTTCACTTCTGCGGGGGGTCACCCGGCTCTGCTCCAAGCTCCTCACGCCCTAAATGCACGGTCGTTGCTGAGAGGGCTCTTCCGCCCGCAGAGGCACCGAACAGCCACCAACCCACCAGGCTTGTATCCAGGCTGGTGAGACACGGTAACCCCTTTCATATAACACCTTTACCCCATCCTACCAAATAGGATATTTAGGAACTGTAACCGCGCCCCCTTCCTCCCTTTACAACATTAACACTTTCTCACAGACAACCCGCTATGAGAGAAAACGGACTAACACTCAAGCCATATACCCGAAGTGTCCCAATACAATGGTCAGGCAATCAACAGCAGTTCCAAGATGGCAGTTTAACGAGAGAGGAAAGACGGTAAAACAGAAGGGGATCACTCAGAGGGAAGTTCCTTTGACCTTTTCAACAAGTAAGCGTTGCTTTTATGAGCTCTCAAGCTAGGAAAGCGTAAGACCAGGAAAACAGGCTGAAGAATCCTGCATTGGGCCCTCCCACGTCAATAATCAAGGCGGGGAGAATCACCAACCACTGTGGTACTGTCCTTGGATTCAAGAACAAAACGGTATCAGTGAAATCAACACAGCCAGTGAGTTGGGAAGACCGGTCTGTGTTGAAGCCAAGGTTGCAAGTGGCAACATTGTATGGCGAGCACCGCAACGAACATTGTTTGAAATAGCTGTGATAAAAGATGCAAGTAAAATTGAACTGCTGATGAGTGATTGAAATGAAATATTTATATCGCGCTCGTACACAAGTGTTTCAGAGCGCGACCAGGCAAAAACAGAGGGGAACAAGGGAGAAAAAAAGAAAATAACGATCTTGCTAGGCCCAGTGACATTAAGAAAGCGCAAGTGCATGGAAAGGGGGAAAGTGCATGGAAGGAGGGAGGGGGGAGTGGAAAGTGCGGAACAGAGGAGAGAACAAAATAAATATTAAATATTTAATAAATAAATAAGGGCGATAAACCATGGTAGTCAGCCAGCACGTGGCAGGTGAAAGTTAGTCAGATAAGGTATATCTGATAAGTGCAGAAGAAAAGTGGGAGGGGGACTGTATGGTAACAGATACAGAACCCTAGTGCAGGGCGTGGCCTGGAGGCAGTGCAGGAGGGTGGCAGGATGAGCAGGTACCTGGGCCCGAATGACAGAGGGTGGCCAGATGCACGATGCCAAGAGACGAAACAGATCAACAGGGGATAAGGGGGGCAGAGGCAAAGAGGAAGGCCTTTAGGTGTTTCCGGAACCAGCGGTCATTTTCCTCAAGTTTCAAGGTGGCTGTGAGGCTGTTCCAAAGGGAGGCACCGGCCAAAGACAGATCTACCCCCCGGCTTGTATTTTTGCAAAACGACTAACCGTGAGGGAGTTAGAAGTAGAAGAGCGAAGGGCTCAAGATGGGAGGTATTTATGGAGGGATAGTTGAAGGTATTTTGGACCCAGGTCCCAGAAAGCCTTGTGGACAATGCAGAGGATTTTTAATCCTTGCGTCAACTGGGAGCCAATGAAGGGATTTCAGGGCTGGAGAGATACGATCCCAGGGCTTGAGGCCAAGGGCAAGTCTTGCAGTCCTGTTCTGGATTAGTTGTAAAGGGCAGAGAGTGGAGGCAGGTAGATTTAGAAAGAGGCTGTTACAGTAATCCAGTCTGGAGAGAACCAGAGCTTGGGAGACAGTGAGCTTTTGAGGGAAGGAGAGGAAAGGCAGAGTACCTCTAAGGAGGTGCAATAAAATGTTTGACTTTTTGGAGACGTCAGAGACGTGTGCGGAGAAGGAAAGTGTGGAGTCAAAGGTAACCCTGAGGTTCATAGCCACGCAGGTGGGGGTAGAAGGAGGGCCAACGGAGGCCGGCCAGAGTGAAAGGAAATAATGGAGATGGTGTACCAATAAGGAGGATCTCGGTCTTGTTGGCATTTAGGGAAAGATTGTTGGCGGCACATCAATTTTGAATGGAGATTAGACAATCAGAGATGAGGGAAGGTGAGGAGGAGGCTGAAGGAAGCCTGAAAATTAGTTGGGTGTCATCAGCATAGCACTGGAAAGTTGAGCATAAAATGGAGATGATGCAGGTGAGAGTTGCCAGGTATTGGTTGAAAAGCCAGGGCGAGAGGTTAGACCCCTCGTGGACACCATATGTGGAGAGGGAGATAGAAGATAGGTAGGACCCAAGTTGAACCTGGGAGGGTCGATCAGAAAGAAAAGAGGTCAGCCAGGCCAAAGCCTGATGTTACGCTCACCTGGTCTCTGCGGAGGCGTTGGGGCACCGCTGCAGCCCTCCCTGAACTTGAATCGCCCCCTTCAGGCCTCTCCCTCAGTATAAAAGCGGTGATACGTGGTGATACTGCTCCTGCGTGGAGATAAGAGTGTGTGAGTGCGCCAATCTGTGTTTGTTGTACCTCTCGAACCCTTCACCCCAAAGTACGGTTTCTGTGAGCATACACCGGCCCATAAAGCTCACCTGTGAATTATGGAAGATAAGCTCTCCGTCCTGTTACTTCTGGCAAGGGCGCGTCAAATGGGATCTAGTTCCTTCACTGATCCCTGATAAGGATTAGTCCAGTCCAGCTGCGACTATGCTTCTCCTTATAATTGGTAAGTCTTTCTTGAGCTCTTGTGATGCAGTTCGTTCTGTTTAATGTCTTGATATGTTGCTCCTATTTATGCCCGCAATAATGTCGCTCTTCTGTTTTCTTCCCTTAGATGGAAATGCAGCCTCAATACAGCTGTGAGACGCGAGATGTGGCCGGATGGAAGATGGATGCTACCGCAATGTTCGACAACAGGTAAGTGATGGTTTAAGGAAAAGCGCAAAGTATGGCAAAGCCCAACCTTAAACTGACTGTTTTTTCGATGTCTAACCTTGTCTTTTGTTTTTCCTTGCAGGCGCTGCTGTCGACGATGGAGTGTGTCGTGCTGCGGTGCCAAGATGAAGATAACGGCATTCCAGAAAGTGTAAAGATGAATACTTGGTTCGCCAAAGAGATGTACAGGTAAGATCAGCTTCCCCCAGTTGGTAAGTATGCTGGCAGGAAGCAGGATGTCCACGAAGCAGGATCTTCAATGGTAAGTCTGACCTCAGGCGACAAGAGCGTTGCGCTGCTTGCAAGTGCAGAATAACGCGAAGCATATGTCTTGAGGATTGGGGCTGCTTATATAGCTGAAATCATGGCATGCCCATTAGGGCCGGTTTACCAGCCACACCCTGCCACTCCTAGAGGGTGAGCACGTGCGAAGGCAATCCATTAGCAGCCAGAACCAAATAAACTTGGGGCTGCTTAATGGATGGAATGTTCAAGGTTAATGCATCCTGCTTAATGGATGGAATGTTCAAGGTTAATGCATCTGAAGTGCTATGTGCATAATAAAAACGTTTTGGTGTTAAATGGATGTTCTTTTATACTCCTGTGCATGCGACCCCTGCATGCCTGTGCCCCTGACTTCATGACCATGACACCTGAAAAGTGATGCCCATGTTATCACAGAGACGATTGAGCAGGGTGGTATGGTTGACCGTGTTGAACGCAGAGGAGAGATCAAGTAGGATGAGGACAGAGGGAATGAGTCGAGGTTGGAGAGTGTATCTTCATGGATGTTCAGGCGAGCAGTTTCTGTGCTTCTGGCAGCTCTGAAGCCAGATTGGTGGTCATGGAGGGTGTCAGAATGAAGATTAAGCTGCGAGATGGCCAGCTTTTCCAGGAGCTTGCCCAAAAAGGGAGTAATGGAAATTGGGTGATAGTTTGCTGGACATGATAGATCAGCAGTGGATTTCCTGAGGAGAGAATGCACAAGGGAGTGCTTAAGAGGGGAGGGAAAAGAGCCAGAGGACAAGGAGAGGTTGCAGAAATCAGCAAGGACCTGAGCAAGGGTGTTGATGTGGTTCTTAATGGTTTTAGAGGAACATGGATGGACCTGTTTTGATGAGGTTTTCATAGATCAGACTTGTCTAGCTACTTCATCAGGGGAGAAAAGAGGAAAGGAGGAGAAAGGGGAATGCGGGGTAGCTGAGGGAGGAACAGCAAGCTGAGAAGGAGAGGGTGTCGAAGGGGGAGTGGAGGAGAGGGTGGACAGGATGTCCTGGGTTTTAAAGATAAAGTGAGAGGCAGGGGTAAAGGCCAGATGAGATCAAGACATCAAGTGTGTGCCCAGCAGAGTGAGTTGGGCCGGAAGGAAGGATAGAGAGGGTAGTGAATCGCAGAGGTTGCGAAAGAGTGTGTGAAGTTGAGTGACGGGTAGAATCAAGATGTATGTTGAGGTCACCAATGAGGAGAAGTTCCGTGGTTGAGGCCAAGAGGGCATGTACTTTGAAACCAAGATACAATACCTTTGACAGAGTGGTCCAGCAACGCGTGTGTGCTCAATCGCAGGTCTGTGTAAGGTATCCAGCTGAAAAGTGAAAGTTGGAGAGACTTGTGAATCGAGGTGGTGCTGCGACAGGTAAAGCTGAATCCTGGGCACAGTCGAAAGTCTTCGATATTGATACAGTTAAGAACGTTTGGGGCAAAATAGATCAAGTTGGTCCGAGTTCGGCATAGGGCGATCAATTGAAAGTTGTTTGTTAAAGTGGGTCTGAGCCCGGAACAGGGCGACCCGGGGTAAACAGAAAATCACCTGAGAATTTGTACATGTAAAATCCGAAGAAGAAAGGAACTTTGATGTTTGTCGTGTTGCATCAGGCCCTCTGAAAAAGAGACTTTGAATGGTAAAGAGACTTTTGCACAGAACGTCATGATGTTAAACTTTTGAACTGTACTATCGTGCTAAAGAAGCCAGAGACTGTGCTAAGGTCGAGTGTGCCGCCTTGTCCTGTGCTGAAAACGTGGGGAAGGAAAGCCAACGGCTTGAATATCCTGACATATCATTTCTTGAACACTTTTCTTTTGCATAACATTATTTTCCACACTATTTGTATTTAGAAGTAAGGATTGGAAATAGGTTTATTAGTATAGGCCTTTTTTTTATTTTGACAAGACACCTGCGTTATCATTATTTGATGGTCGTAGATTGCTCCCATCTTTAAAATTAGGATTAGATAGGCGTTTTCTAAAACCGATTGAAGTTCAATAAACACCCTTGAACTGTGATCACTTGTGTCTGTTTGATACCATGCCTTACTTACGGGTCCCAGGGTGAAGGATCTCCATCTTACTGGCATTAAGGCAGAGTTCATTGGAGGCGTACCAATCCTAAATCGCTGATAGACAGTCCGGAATGAGCGAGAGAGGAGAGAAGGCGAAGGGGAGCCGGAAGAAGGAACAAGTTACTTAGCTGTAACTGTTGTTCTCCAGCATGAGTATGGCATGGATTCACATGCTCATGAATATTCCCTGTCGTCAGGCTGGGAATCCTCGGTAAAGAAAAAATCAGTATCAGTTTCATTTCTGATCGGTCTTTCTTAGTAGTAACAAATCACTGGTCTCTGGGTCATACTGCCCCCAGCCAATGACTGCCCTCTCCCTAAGCCCCAACCCTGGCAGCCATCCTCAGATTTGGTAGTATGACCAAGTGAAGCGCTGCAGAGGGGTAATGAGGGAGGGTTCGCATGTGAATCCATGCCAGACTCATGCTGGAGAACAACAGTTACAGGCAAGTAACTTGTTCCTTCTCCAGCATGGGGTCTGGCATGGATTCATATGCACACGAATATAAGAATACATAGCAGTACACAAATGCACAACCACGGGAGGTGGCAAAGGCTCAATATCAAGCATCACATAAACTCAACATTAAGCAACTCTTACCTCCTCACCAGGCCCACCTTCAGACGAACAGGTTGTGCAGCACTGCTTGGCCGACTCTGGACTCATCCCTGGCATCCCGGTCAACGCAGTAGAATCTCGTGAAGGTGTGCGTCTACCTCCACGTAGCAGCCCTGCAGATGTCCAGCAGGGGCACACCAGACAAGAACGCCTTGGTAGCAACGATCGCTCTGGTCGAATGGGCTCTCGGACGGCCGGTGTCACGATGCCTGCCCCCAGACATCCCGAACAGGTCCATCTGTCCAGGTAACAGGCACCCAAGAAGACACAGGAATTCCCAAAACCTCGTCTAGGGGCTATATGGGTTCAGTCCTGGCGCCACAGGCGCCAGGCTCATATTGCCAACTTTAAACTATGCAGGTCATCCTGCAAAGAACTCATGTGCAGGCCATCATGAGGAGCTATTTTGCTGCTTGGGTGTGGTACTGGAACTTCTTACCTGGGAACTACTTTTTTGATGCTATTTAAACCACGCCCGAAGAGCAGCACACACTTCGCGTTATTCTGCATCTTAGCAACGTAATGCTCACCGTGTCTGCAGTCCAGCATCCAGTCTACAGCCACACACGTCTTGTGTCCGGAGACGATCCTAGAGAAAAGGAAAGAAGAAGAGAAGGTTAGAACAAGGAGATTTCCATTTGGTCATCATCTTTTCCTGGAGCAACCGCACCTGTGGATAAAGGAGAAAGACATTAAAATAAACCGCGTCGCATTGCCAGCTGCAGTGCCGCGCCATACTCACCTGTCTTCGGAGCATCTCCACGACCCGGCGCAGCACCCGTTGAATCGCCGCCCGAAACATCAGCATCTGAAAAGACAAGAACAAACAAAAGGTGAGCGGGGTTCCGCCAAAGCCATTCTTTTACTTACCGCAAGATACTTACTCAGAATTTTACCGCTCGAGGCAGCGCTGGTCACCATCCTACGTTAGACATTTTCGGCAAGGCGCCGCACCTGCAAAGAAGATAGAGAACTATTGATTAATTACATTTGGAAAAATATTACTTGCTAGACAGTGCTTGGTACAAACTGACTCTTACCTAAGCGCTACCTTCATCCATCGAGGCAAACTCACTCCTTGGATCACGCTGCAAGGGAAAAGGTATGAAAGGAGCAAGAGTGAATTAACAGACATTTGAACTCTAAAAGAACTATACATTCGGTTTACAGGCAGACGAAACTGAGTGGGCAAGTGCAGTCGATCATCACTTCGCTACAAGTCACACTGGTGGAGACCGCAGCAGTCCAGCTTCATTCGACGCCCCTGTGGTATCCAGGTGAGCATAACAGCCGGGCAACGGTTTGCCAACCGGTGACAGTGTATGATGCAGCCGGAGAGCCATCTGGAAATGGAAGCCTTCAAAAGGGCCTTCCCTTGGTTCATAGGTCCAAAGTTCACAAACAGCTGTGACGTCTTCCGAAAACTCTTCGTGCTGTCCACGTAGAACTTCAGCGCTCTAGCTACATCCAGCGAGTGCAAAGTCCTCTCAGCCGGCGACAAAGGCGACGGGAAGGAAACTGGTAACACCAAGGGCTCATTGAGATGGAAGTCCAACGGCACCCTTGCATAAAGGAGGGGTGCGTCCTCAGCACCACCCTCGTCTCACGAAAAGTCAAGTATGGAGGCTTGCAGGATAGGGCCTGGTTCTCTCCCACTCGTCGTGCGAAGGCGATGGCCACAAGAAATGCTGTCTTCCACGACAGGAACTTCAACAGTGCCGAATGCAGAGGCTCGAATGGCGGCCCCATGAGCCTGGTCAGCACTACGTTGAGCTCCTTCACCGGCGGGAACGAACGGAACAGTCTTTTCATAAATTCCTTCACCAGGCGATGAGACCACAGGGATGGCTGTCCTGTAGTTCTGGTGTGTCGGGAAATTGCTGCCAGGTGTATCTTGATGGAAGCATGCGCTAGTCCCGCCTTGGCCAGCGACAGTAGGTACGGTAGCACTTGAGGGGCCGTAATCCATAGAGGGTTAATCTTCTGTGCACGGCACCAGACAGAGAACCTCTTCCACTTGTGTCCGTAGCACTTGAGAGTTGAGGACGCCCTGGCCTTTGCAAGAACCTCCTTGCAGTCCGCCGGGATATCGTACCCTCCAAACTCTAGTGCTGCATGAGGCCTGCAAGTTCAGCGACTCCGGGTCGTGATGAAGGATGGCGCCTCCCTCTCTGAAGAGAAGATCTGCGTCCGTCGACAGTTGGACTGGTGGGGACGCTGACAAGTCCAGAAGGACCTCTTGAGTTGGTTGATGAGTCGGAGCAGCAACGGAAACGGAGGGAACGCATAGAGGAACAGGCCGTCCCAGGGGAACGAGAAAGCATCGCCCATGATCCTCGGCTGGGGAAACCTGCTGGTCGAACCTCTGGCACTTTGAGTTCGTCGCCGAACAGGCTGGGGTTTGCCCCATCGCTGGAAGAGTAGATCCACTTGGTCCTGGCGTAGTTCCCACTTGTGGCACGAGCGCAGCTCCCTGCTGAGTGAGTCGGTGATGGTGTTTTTTATCCCTGCTAGATGAAAGGGCACCAGAAGCATCCCCTGGGCAATGGCCCAATGCCACAGATCCTGGGATTCCTTGGATAGGGCTGGGGATCTGGTTCCTCCCTGCTTCCGGATGTAGAACATCGTGGTGGTGTTGTCGGTCAAGATCCTCACCACCTTGCCCTTGAGGGACGGGAGGAACGACCTGAGGGCCCAGAACACTGCTCAGAGTTCCAGTATGTTGATGTGGAGCGGCCTCTCCTCCGGGAGCCAAAGGCCTCTTGCGTGAAGATCTCCGGTGTGCGCTCCCCACCCCTCCAGGGAGGCATCCGTCGTCACTGTCACCTGGTGTGCTGGGGTCTGAAAGTCTGTGCCCGCCGTGAGATGCGCGCGGGTGCCCCACGACAGAATTGCTTGGCGGAAAACCTTGTTGAGCGAGATCCTGTCCTCGAAGCTGCCCACCACTTGCATCCAACGGGCTTCGAGGAACTCCTGTAAGGAAGGCATCCAAAGCCTGCACAGGCGCACCAGATAGATGCACGAGGACATCATCCCGATGAAGGGACTTGATGGACCTCACCCTACCATGTCCGTGGCCGGCAGACGCTGCACCTTGCCCAGGATGGCCTTTGTCCTTTCCTCCGACGGCGAGGCCAATTGCGCTACTGTGTCGAGCTTGGCTCCCAGAAACAGTGCGACCTGCGACGGGACCAGGTGGGATTTGGGGAAGTTGATGGAGAATCCCAGGTCCGTGAGCAGCCGGACGGTCTTTGCTGTGTGTTCGAAGGCAAGTTCCCCTGTCCTTGCTCGGATGAGCCAATCGTCCAGGTAGGGGTAGACGTCGATCCCCTGCAGGCGCAGCCATGCCGACACCGGTGCTAGGCACTTGGTGAATACCCTGGGCGCCGACTTCAATCCGAATGGGAGGGCCTTGAACTGGTAGTGCCGTCCTTGGACTACGAACCTGAGAAACCTTCGGTGTCCTTTTAGAATGGGGATGTGAAAGTACGCATCCTCCAAATCCAACGACAATAGGAAGTCGCCTTCCTCCAGTTGGCCCAGTACGTGCTGGAAGGTGACCATCCGGAACGTCTGTGCCTTGATGTATATGTTTAGTCGACGCAGGTCCAGGATGGGACACCATCCTCCTGTCTTCTTTCTGCCGAGGAAGTATCTTGAGTATACTCCGGAGCATCTTTGGGACGAGCTCGATGGCTCCTTTCTTGAGCATCGCCCTTACCTCTAACAGCAGTTGAGGGACGTGGTTTTCCTTCCTGGCCACGGGAGGAATGCAGGGGCACATCTTTAGAAATTCGAGAGTGTGCCCGTGGGCCAGGGCATCCAGCACCCAACGGTCAGTGGAGATGGACTCCCACACACTGATGAACTTCGTCAGCCGGCCTCCCACCGGGGTGCTCAGAGTTCCGAAAGGGCGACCGTCGTTGCTGCAGAACTCCCAAGGCACGAGCCGTCTCTGTGTCGGTCTTGATGGCCTGAAGTGACCCATCCACTGTCTTCCCAAACAGATTGTTCCAGTCGAAGGGCATGTCCAAAACCTTGGCTTGCACGTCTTGGCGGAAATCCGTCGCCTTGAGCCACCCCCATCGTCGAAGGCAAATGCTGTTGCCCAACTAGCGGAAACCGGTGTCAGCAATGTCCGTGGCTACCGTTATGGCGTGGTCCGACGCCACCTCACCTTCCTGTAGGATCGCCAGGGCCTCTGCTCTCTTGTCGTCCGGTAACTCCCTGTCGTAGCGGGCCACAATAGCTAGGGCGTTGGCTGCCTTAATCGTCGCCGCCGACGAGATGACTCGGCGTCCCATGGCATCCAGTTTCTTTCCCTCGCCGTACAGTGAGGAAGTCGAAGTTGAGGCCGATACCCCCCCCCCGCTTTCTTCTTGGCTGCCGCCAAGACGACCGAATCCGGGGGCGGTTGTGCCCTAAGGCACAAAGGGGCGGGCTCGGGGACCCGGTACTACTTCTCATAACGGTCCCTCTTGGCAGGTGTCGCGGACGGGTTCTTCAGAAAAACAAGTCCCTCGTCCCAGATGTCATCCAGCAACGGCACCGCGAGGACCGTCTTCCTTTTGGCCTTGCACCGTTGGTAGAGGAATCTTTCCTTCTTTTGTTCTTCGGGGCAGAGCTGTAAAAGCTCAGATGCCCTGGCAATCATGGCGTGGAAGGAGCCAATTTCGTCAGGCGGGGAGGTGGTGACGGGAGGTCCGTCCCATCGTCACCACCGTCGGCCTCCATCCCCGTCGTGGCCATATCTGTTCCCGTGTCATCCCCAGGGATAGGGGAAGGAGACAAAGGCTGAGAAGGCCCTGAGGGCTGGATGGGTGGGGGTGGATGAACTCTCCTCTTGTTTGGAGGGCTTCCCGACGGGCCCGGTTCCGCTGGGTCATCCGTTGGGGGTAGGGGCAATCTTGTCCTTATCTCCGTGCATAAGGTTTGGATTGCCATCAAAATGGCCACCGAGTTGTCCTGTGGCTCAGGTTGCGACGGGCACGATGGTTGCTCCTTCTCTACGGGAGTGGGACGAGGCCTCCCAAAACTTCCTGTTGAAGCCCTCCACGACTTCCATCAACTCCTCCTCGGATGCTGTGTCCGTAATGGCTACCGCCCCCCCTCTTTTTCCACCGGGGTCTTCTCGATGGGCTGAAAAGTGGATTCCCTCCGCGGTGGCAGGGAAACTCTGGGCCCTGAGGTCGCCTCCACTGGGGTTGCCTCCACAGGCTTCGCCAGGGCCGTCTCGACTACCTCGGTAGAGGCCTTAGCTGGGTGAATCAAGGCCTTCACCACCTTCGCGCTTGAGACCTTCACCTTGGGGGGAGGGTCACCGCCTCACTCCCCCTCGGCTGGTTCCTTCGAGATCGACCGGGGCCTCTCCAGAAGCTTAGCTGGGTTCTCCGACTTTCTCTTCCCCGAGCCAGAGCGTTGGCTCGTGGTTGATGGCACCGGTGAAGGTGCGCCCTGCCTGGCAGCGGAGGAGCCCGACCGTTCGGTGCCCGCGGACTCGCAGTACTTTGCCTGCTGTTGGGCCCCCGTCGCTGGAGCGCCCTCACAGGACTTAGAAGACCTCTCGGACTTCTTCTCACCTGCTGGGCTCTTTCCTTCCAGCCAGATGACGAGGCGGGTCCGACGATCCCTCATAGTCCGATCCGTCATGTTCAAGCAAAACGCACAGTCCTTCTCCACATGTGTTTTGTCTCTGTGAAGGCAGAGGCATCTCGAATGCTCGTCCTCCTTGAATACATTCTATAATCCGCATCCAGGGCAGTTCCTAAACAGCTTGGATCCGGGTGTCGAGTGTAACGCTCACCTGGTTCCCACGGAGGCGCAGATCCTGGCTGGACAGTTACCGTGTCTTCAATTGAGAAGCGCAGGACTCGGATGGTTCTCTGGACCGGACCTCCTCTTATGGAATGTCTGACTTGTAGAGTAAGGTGTCTGCAGGCGGAAGAAAAAGGGATTAATAGCTGGTTGTTGGTTGAGCTTCTCCTCCTTATTCGTTCTTTTCCCTGAGGCCCAAAGTCTGAATGAGCTCTCACCTTAGATATGTAAATGCTGGGCTCTCCATCCTGCGACTGATGCAGGGGCGCTGGGTTCCAGTTACTTCACTGGGACTGCTTTAAGTCTCTTGTAGCCTCAGAGGTTTAAAGCTGCTGAAGAAGCGATGCCGTCGTTTCTGCACGAGCGGATGCTGGTCGGTTTGAAAGTTCGAGAGCACCTTTTAATGAAGTCTTTGCCTTTATTTCTTAGGTGCCGAAATGCTATATGATGTCCTGAATTTCCACAATAGAGGCATAACTGCAACTGTCTTCTCCTGTCGCGTTCTTTCTGGGTTAAAGGGCCCTTCATGACCCCTATTTGCATAGGTTCTACGGCTTCAGCTCCCTTGGTGGAATTCTGTGGTTTGGAGAATACTCGAGTTTCGAACCTGGAGCGGTCTGCCTTCCTGTTTTGCAATCTGTGATCCAATTGGACCACTAAATCGATGTATTCAGAACAATCCTGAGGAGGATTCACTACCTGAGCTAGAACATCTTTGAGTTCTCCCCGCAGACCTCTGTGGAACAGCGTGATCCTCTTGTCCTCGGGCCATCTGGTTTCAACTACTAGCCTATTAAATGACGCAATATAAGCCAGGAGTTCCTGATTGCCTTGCCGTAGGGAAAGGAGTTCGTTATCCAAGGCCTGGCCCTGGGAATGCCTTGCAAACAGTCTTTCCATGCTGGTCTGGAATGCTTGGAAATCGTGAAGAATCGGATCATCCTGTGCAACTAGAGGAACCGACCAATCAGCAGCACTGCCGCTAAGATATGAAAGCACGAAGGCTACCTTAGTCTGGTCCGTCGGAAAAGCAGCTGGTCTACACAGAAAGTGCAATCGGCACTGGTTGATGAAAACCGCAAACCTTTTAGGATCACCGGAGAAGCGTTCGGGCGGAGCCAAAGGCACGTTTCCGGGTAGGTTGATTTGTACCGGACTGGCCGAGGCTGCAGGAATGTAGCTCCCTCCCGTAGGCAAAGGGGTTTGCCCCGCTTGTGATTATAACAACTGTCTGGCAAGATCATCAGTTCGTTCTTTTGATACAATCGATTCTCTCCTCAGGGCATTGTTTCCTGGCGGGCTGCATGTACCTCTGCTCTTAATTCCCCTAATAGCTGGGCTAGTTGGTCAGTGTCTGAGGTTTCCATTGCGCCTGGGTAGGAAGTTATTGGTTGGCTTCGCGTTCTGTAACGCTCACCTGGTTCCCACGGAGGCGCAGATCCTGGCTGGACAGTTACCGTGTCTTCAATTGAGAAGCGCAGGACTCGGATGGTTCTCTGGACCGGACCTCCTCTTATGGAATGTCTGACTTGTAGAGTAAGGTGTCTGCAGGCGGAAGAAAAAGGGATTAATGGCTGGTTGTTGGTTGAGCTTCTCCTCCTTATTCATTCTTTTACCTGAGGCCCAAAGTCTGAATGAGCTCTCACCTTAGATATGTAAATGCTGGGCTCTCCATCCTGCGACTGATGCAGGGGCGCTGGGTTCCAGTTACTTCACTGGGACTGCTTTAAGTCTCTTGTAGCCTCAGAGGTTTAAAGCTGCTGAAGAAGCGATGCCGTCGTTTCTGCACGAGCAGATGCTGGTCGGTTTGAAAGTTCGAGAGCACCTTTTAATGAAGTCTTTGCCTTTATTTCTTAGGTGCCGAAATGCTATATGCTGAGCATACGGAAGCACGTAAGTATGAAGGTCCGTGCACGTGGAGGAGCACGTTAGTAATGTGCTTGCTGACAAGTTTATTCGCACCTCTTAATGTCTTTTTCTTGATTTGCAGGTGCGGAGATGCAGCAGAAGAGGAGATGGCGAGGAGCGCACAGCTCCGGTAAGTGAAAATATAATTGCGTCCAATTCCCCCCTTTTCTGCACTAACCGGAGTTCTTTGTCTTGCAGGTAGAGGCCGCGGGATTCGGAAGCTGCCGTGGGTTCAGGTAAGTAAGCGCGGCTGCTACAAACGTTGACCGGAGTTCTTTGTCTTGCAGGTAAAGGCCGCGGGATTCGGAAAATGCCGTGGTTTCAGGTAAGTAAGCGCGGCTGCTAAAGCGTTGCCTTTTGCCAACCTGATGTTCCTTTGCTGACAGGTGCAGCCGGAGACTGGATCCCTGGATGGTAAGTGAAGATCTGACTTGTTTTCACAGGCTGGAGCAGAAGATATCACCAGAAGACTGGAGCTGACTCGGTGAGCGTCCTGCTGCAGATGCAGAATAACGCGAAGCACATTCTTCCAATCGGGTGTGGTTTAAATAGTGTTGAGGTGATTAGGTGTCTTCCTCCTCAGCCTCGCCCAAGAGAAAAAGAGTTCCTGTGTTCCAGAGTCAAGGAGTGATGCCAGCCCCACCCAGGTAAGAAAGTAGTTCCAGATTCGGAAAAATAGTCCCACCCAGCAGAAGGCTGGGGCTTCATTTTGCCAGGACTTGTGAAGGTGAGTATGCAGCATGGTCTGCTACAGGTAAGTCCACCCAAGCACCTTTATCCAAAGTATGAGCCCGGCACCTCTGGCGCCGGGACTGGTTATTCTTATGAGCCTGGCGCCAACGGCGCCAGGACATGGTCCAGAGGGCCCCGATAGGGGTCGGTTGGGACCAGGGGCGGGGGTTGTGAGCCTGCTTCCGGGGATGTTGGGCTTGTCCTGACTCCTTGGAAACAGTGCTCATGACATCGAGCTTCCTTTCTCCTTGGCCATGTCCACGAGGTAGGCCTCAGAAACTTCTGGAATCCTCCAAGAAGCGTCACTCGGCGAAAACTTCGCCCATGAGGGGCGTAGAAAATTCTGAAACGGGTCCCCATTGATCGGAAGTAGAAACGGTGGAGCTTGAGGCTCGATTGACCGAAAAAAATGAGATCAATCTCTTGAAAAAAACACAAAACGCAGTAAAAGCTCGAGAGCTATAGCACGAGGACTCCCAACACTTGAACGTGCGGTAAAAATCTGAGGATGGCTGCCAGGGGCGGGGCTTAGGGAGAGGGCAGTCATTGGCTGGGGCAGTATGACCCAGAGACCAGTGATTGGTTACTACTAAGAAAGACAGATCAGAAACAAAACTGATTTTTTCTTTACCGAGGATTCCCAGCCTGACGACGGGGAATATTCATGAGCATGTGAATCCATGCCAGACCCCATGCTGGAGAAGAGCAGAGTATCATCTGCATAACACTGAAAGATAAAGATCAGGTGGGCCAAGCAGACATTAAAGTGCCAGGGTGAGAGGTTAGAGCCCTGGTGTACACCACATGTGCAGAGAAAGGTGGTGGACGGAAAGGACCCAAGTTGGACTTGGGAGGGTCAGTCCAGGAGGACAGCCACTCCAGAGCCAGATCTGCAATGCCCAGGTTCTCAATGAGTCGCTTAATCGAAATTAAGTGGTTGACCATGTCAAAAGCAGAAGAAAGATCAATGAGGATAAAGACAGATGGAAGGCTGGAGTCCAGATTACAGAGCAGATCTTCATAGGTGTTCAGGAGAGCAGTTTCTGTGCCTCTGGCTGCTCTGAAGCCAGACTGATGGTCATGAAGGCAACCGCAGATTCAGTGTGGAGTGTAAGCTGTTTTTTTGAGAAGGGGGTGCAGAAGAGAATGCTTGAGGGGGGAGGGGAAAGATCCAGTGGCGAAAGAGTGAGTGCAGAATTTGGCCAAGGCTGGAGCGAGGGTGTCTATATGGTCCTTGATGGTTATAGAGGAGCAGGAGAGCACCTGTTTGGGTGACACTTTCATAGATCAGACTTGTCTAGAAACCATGTCAGATGGAGAGGAAGAGGAGAGCAAGGCCAAGATGTCCCAAGTTTTAATGGTCAAGTGAGCTGCCAGTGCCATACACATGGCCTGGGAGGGGACAGGAGAGGTAGAGACTGCAGAAGGATTGTCCAGCTCCTTGCAGATTTTAAAGAGTTTGGCCGTGTTGCTATAGGCCGCAGAGACGCAGGCTTGGATGTGTGCTCTCTTCTTGGACAGGAGAGAGTCTGAATTGCTTTTGGAGCAGTTTGTAAGAGGATGCACCACGGGCCCTCCACTTCATCTCAACCACCCTGCACTTGCGTTTCAGTGTGGCGAGGTCAGAGTCATATCAAGAGTTGCACTTGGAGGTAGGCTTCAGACGGATTCTCATGAAAGGGTCAAGGATGTCCAGAGTGTTGGAGATAGAAGGATGCAGAGGGCTGTGTCAGGGTGCGAGCCATCGACAGGAGTCGGAGGAGCTGAGAAAGTAGAGGCAAAGGCAACTACTGACACACGCTTCATGGGGCGAATGACCGAGACGGCAGGTGGCAGTCCTGGGGTGGGCTTTGCCTGGGGGACAGAGAGCATCAGGTGAGAGGAAAGGTGAGAGGAGAGCAGAAAATGGTCAGTCCATGAGAGAGGAGTGTTAAGAGGGTTAGAGAGGGGGATGTCAGAGGGTATGAGTACACCTAAGTTGTGTACGGCAGTGTGGCGGAACGGAGGGTAGAATGGAGGGAGAGAGAGAGTCGCAGAGGCTGCAGAAAAGCACAGAGGGGGAATAAGAAGCATCCCGGTGGATGTTAAAGTCTTCAAGGAGAAGAAGTTGAGAGGTAGTGACAAGGGGAAAAGAGGAAAGGTCAGCCCACTCAGAGAGGAAGAGGGGATCCTGGCCAGATGGCCTGTAAATGGAGGCCACAGTCAGAGAGAGGCCAGGAGAGATAGAGAGACTGCAGACCAGGCATTCAAAGGAGGTGTAGGTATGTATAGGAATGACAGATGCAGGGACCCACTCCGGAAAGATCAGAGCTACTCCACCTCCGGGTCGAGTGGTTCTTGGCTCAGAGAGGATCTTTTAGCCATCAAGGAGAGTGTCAGAACTCATGACAGAGCTGGTCATGAACCACGTCTCAGTGAGAGCAAAAACATCAACGTCAAATTCTTCCAGGAGGTGACAGATGTCAGAGGATTGTTTGACAGAAGATAGAGAGTTGAGAGTAGCGATGTGGAGCAGGTCGCCACGATTGAAAGATTTCAGGGGTGGGGCACAGGCTTAAGGTACACCCAGCGGAAGTGGTAGTGGGGCCCGAGAGTGGGCAGAGGTGGTAGCGGGAGGTGGCATAGTAGCTAGAGAGTCGGCGGAAGAATGAGGTGGCGGAGAAGCCAGTGAGATGTTAGGAGGAGTAGCTGGAGAAGGAAGGAAGTTGATAAGGTACGGGAGACACCTATCGAAAAGAAGGAAATTGGGCTGAGGGCCCTGGACCAAGACAGTGCCATTCAGATAAACATTAATGATGGTCTTGGCAAAGTGGAAGGATGCCAAGAGGACCTCCCAAAGAGTTCCACCATTAATGGGAGAGGAAGAGATAGGAGAGAGAGCCAAGACCACATGAGGGATCCATAGGTCTGGTGAGGGAACGACAAAGAGGATGTCGGTGAGAGTCTGCCTCTAGGAAGCACTGATGTAGGTATCAGCGATAGGGAGGCCTGGGTTGGAGACTAGGATGTCCCTCTTGAACATCTTTCTTCCAGGTTTAGTGAGAGGATAGGAGATAGAGTAGCAGTTGGAGAAGATGGGAGAAACAGGAAGCACCATAGAGGGTGCGAGGTGGAAAGTAGGGAGAAAAGAGAGCAAAAGAGAGGGAGAGACAGCCCTGCGCTGCACTATGCAAGATGCGCAGGGAGGGGAAGAGGAGTGAGGGTCACATAGTGGGGAACACAAGTATGGGTGGACAGGTGACACACAGTGGTACAACTGAAACCACAATGGAAGGGACCTAGAGAGTGGGAGTGAGCCTAGTGGGACACAGATAACAGTGCAACAGTAACCACAGTGGGTGGGAACTAGAGAGTGAGGGGAGAGCATAGAGGGGCACAGTTCACAGAAAACGGTAACCACAATAGAGGGGACCTAGAGTGGGACCCCAAAACACAAAGTACGGCTCCCGCAAGATGTGAGAGCATAAGATTGCGCAGAGACAGAGTACGTTAGTCAGACGGTTAGGTGGAAGTACGCACATAGGATAAGGTCCCTCTCCTATGGCAAAGTCCTTTGACCAAGAGATACCTCACTTTTTGAGATGTCGCCCCAGCTGCAGACAGGACTGAAAACTTTTTCAAAAGCCATCAGTAAGCAAAATGCAGCTCTCTTTAGCATCAGAACCCACGGTACCAAATTGCCATCAGAGACCTCTCATACATGGAGCTGCTTGACCTCCAATACAACTCTGTTATGTCACTTTTTCCCACATTCACAGGACAAGGAACAGTAAAACTACCACAGGGCAGGAGTAATCTGACTGAATTAACTGATTAGCGGGTCGATGAGAAATCTGTGGGAGGAAGCAAATGTCTGAACAGAGCCAAACGAGGTCTAGAACTGAAACACCTCTCTGAAGAGGTGAATCTAACTGCTTCAGCTCTTCTGCAGTGAGTCCAAAGACCTGTGGCACCACCATGTTAGCTAAAGTGAAGCACTCTGATGTCCAGAGACAATCCACTGAGGCAGTCGGTTTAGTCATCCCACAGCTCCTATAAAAAGCAGGTACATTTTCTGAAGGCATTCATCCTAGAGGCTCAATACCCTCTTGGGATTCAGGTGATGGACATTCCTCAGTTTCGTAAAGACAGAAAAATTACACAGGCAACTGAATTTTCTACCAACAGTGGAACTCGGTCAGCACTTTTGGAAGATAATGGGGTCTAACCCTCAAAGTAACCGCCCATCTGGAAAAGGACAAATGTTGATCAATAGAGCATAGAGCCACGTATTTTGGCAAAGCAACAGCAACCAAGAAAACCATCTTAAGAGTCAGTAATATAAAGTGCATTTGGGAAATGGGTAACATGATGCTTCAGAGAGACAGCTGCTCCTTAATGTACTGTGTTGGGGTGGTCAAGGAAAGGCCCCAAAGGGAAAGAGGGGTTCACGTTGTGCGTGCTTTATTTGTGACTGGGGGAGCGGCAAAGTGGGTGCGATGTTGCCATTTTATACATATACAGCGTAGTTAATGAGAATGGGATATGCGTTACTTAACTGTTATGTGAGGGGTCAGAAATCTGAGGCAGACAACTTTGTAACGAATTTTCAACTGTAGCCATTTCATTAACCAAACAGGTTGGATCAATGCCTAACTGTCCCCACTCTGACGAGGATTTCTCTGCCTAAAATGAACTAAAGGAACCACTCTAAGCAAGGTTTATCTAACCCTCACACTTATACAGGTAAAGCAAAAAGGAAATGTATGGCAATTCAATTCAACACAAATATTTAACATATGACCTAAATTACAATATGATCAATGTCTCTGGTCATGGTATGGGTGAACTTCCCTTCCACAGATCCAAATCAGAGTTTTCTCCACAGTTCAAAGGAAAAACATGGAAATCTGGTTTAAAACCAAGTTCCTATGCAGCTCTCAAATTCTTGTACTCAAATTCACAAAGTTCCGGTGCTTCAATAAAGTGTCTTGAAAATCTCAAACTCTCACTCTTCCTGGAATAAGAACTGCCTCACATTTGTAGTAACACCCAGTAATTTGAACCACAGAAAGAATTCTAACTTTTCTTCAACCAGCTTACATAATTCTTCCCCAAATGTCACAACTATTATAAGTTACTCACCATAGTGACTAACATTTTCCTAGTCCATAATCCCCTTTCCTCCATACTGTATGGTTGATTACAACTGAATGGAGCACCAGGGTGAAGAGTTGCCCCTCTTAAGAAAATAAGTTCCTCAACACTGCCTGATCAAACCCTGAGTCTGACCTGGCGCTGGCACCCAAGCAGTAGTGCTTACAGAAGGGTGAGGGTGTAGCCCATGTAGCCGCTTTGCTGTCTTTGGAAAGCTACCGCCGTGGCCTTAGCTCTGTTGGCGTGGGCATGCATGTTTGCTGGCAATGGCTTTGCTGCCCCTTATAGGCCTCCTTGATGCCCAAAACCACCACCTTGCTATGGAGGCCTTGTAGGCCCGACAGCCTGGTTTTGATCCCCCAAAGGTGATGAAGAGGGCCGTCTGATTTACAGAAGCTCTTGGTTTTGTCCAGTTAAAATCTTAGCGCACTTCTGACATCCAGACAGTGCAGTACCCATTGAGCCTCAGCCTTGGGGTCCGCAAAGAATACCGGTAACACTATCTCCTCATTCAGGTGGAAAGAGGAGACGACCTTAGGTAGAAATGCAGGGTGTGTTCTGAGCACCACCTTATCCTTGTGAAATGTAGTATATTGTTCTGAAGCCACCAGCGCCTGGATTCCGCTGATTCAGCGTGCTGAGGTAAGGCCCACTAGCAGGGCCGTCTTGATGGTAACTAGCCTGATGCCGCGGATGCCATAGGTTCAAATGGTTTATGCGCCAAGGCGCCCAGGACCACATTAAGATCCCACATCGGGTTTGGTTTCTTGATAGATGGATACAGTCTAGTCAGACCCGCCAAGTGCCTCTTAACCACCCACTGGATTCGAGGATGAAAAGACCTCCTCGCCAGAGTTCTTGCAGACTCCTATGGCTGCCAGATATATGCAGTGTGTGTCTACCTGCACCCCTGAATGGACGAGGTGTGCTGAGAAGGATAGAATGTCGTCCAACAAGCAAGTCAACGGATCAATTTCCTTTGATTCTGCCCAGTGACAGAACCTGGTCTACTTGCTTTTGTACTGGCTTCTGGTAGCGTCGCTCCTATCCCCTTGTATGATAGCCAGGTTAGCCTGCGACAGGTGCAGATGCTTCAGGGTAACCTGTTCAGGAAGCACGCTGCGAGGGCTAACTGTTGCAGGGCTGGGTGAACCACTGTGCCCCCTTGCTGGGAGAGTAGGTGTGCTGGGCCCACCGGGAGGTGTACTGGGGGCTAATCCGACAGACTGAAGTTCGGGTCACCATGGCACTAAAAATCCCAAGCCTCCCTGACACTGCAGATGACCCTGTGCACCAGGGGAGCAGAGTGGGTGGGGGAGCGTACGCTTTCATGTTGTTCCACGAGATCTGCATCGTGTGTTGCCTAATGAACCCCTGCCTTCCACCAGCCAGGACGCGAACTGAGGGCATTTCCTGTTAGTACTGGTGGCAAAGAAGTCCACCTGCGGATGATCCCACCTGGTGAAGATCCCCTGAAGGACCCCTTCGTTCAACTGCCATTCGTAGTTTTCTGAGCCTACCCCGCTGAGCCAGTCCGCCTCTAGGTTGGACTCCCGACAAGTGTATGTTATTCACCAGAAAAGACTCCAAAATGTTGATCGACAGTCTGCAGAGGAGAGGAGACCTGGTGCCACCTTGCTTGTTGATGTAATACATGCAGGTGGAGCTGTCCATCTGGATGAGAATAGACTTGCCGGTGATCATGGGAAGGAAGGCTTTGAGGGCAGGCCAGATAGCCATCATCTTGAACCAGTTGATGTGCGCCAGCAGCTGCTGACGTGACCATACTCCATGTACTGTGGATGTCCTGGGTAGCCCACCATCCCTCTAGGGATGAGTCTGTGGTAATGGTGACCTGAGGTGGTGGCTACCAGAAGATCCTGCCTATCCGCAGGTTGATGTCTGTACCCCACCAGACTGGATCCAGGTGGAGATTTTGTGGTATGCTGACCTGCTCCGCCTGATATCCCTTCCCCTGATTCCAGGAGGCTGAAGTGCAGCTGCAGCCTCCTCATTTTGAGCCTTGTATGTGGCTCTGCAAAGTGACATACGGCCATGACTCTCAACAGGTGTTGGTTAAGACCACACTGAGGTCATTGCTCGGCTGAGAAAACGTCCAATGGCCCTCTTGATAGCTGCAATCTTGTACACTAAGGGGAAGATCCTCTCGGACCACGAGTCCCATATAAGGCCCAGGAAGGTCAGACTCTGTGTGGGCAATAACAAACTTTTTGAGATTGATAGAAAATCCCAGATCGTATAGTGTATCCATTAGGGCGGAGGGCGTGTTCTGGAGCGCCTCCGGAGAGCTCACCTTGACTACCCAGTCTAGATATGGATAAATGCGATGGCCCAGGCCCCGAGTAGGGCTGCTACTGCGTTCATTAGCCGTGTAAAGACCCTGGGGGTCGAAATGAGTCCAAAGGGTAAAACCCTGTATTGAAAGTGAAAACCCATGATCCTGAACCTCAGGAAGGACCGATGGGGTTCCCAGATCGGGACGTATAGGTAGGCATCCTTCAGATTCAGGGTGAACATCCAGTCTCCCACACACAATGTCTCTCCTATGAAGACTGTGGTAACCATCTTGAACTTTTGGAAGGGAAGGGTTCAAGGAGGAAAGGTCCAACACAAGTTTCTTTTTGTGTAGGGGGATCCGTGAATAGAAGCCCAGACCCCGCTGCGAGGCTGGGACTTCCTCCACTGCCGGGCTCGCTGCGAGCGGATTTCTGCCAGCAGATCTGTACTAATCTGCGGGAGCGGAGGGGAGGAAGGAGGAGGAGAGGGAGGGATCGGGAGCTGGCAGCCCGTGGATACCACAGAGAGGATCAATGGGTCTGTGAACTTTGTCCACCAGCAATGTACGTGAAGGGCAAACCTGCCCCCCATTGGAGACGCGTGGCTCTGGATGAGCCTGTCACAACTTCTTCCTCTTTGAGGCTGGGACTGAGGAGGCATTGTCCAATTCCACCAGGAAGCGCGCTCCCCTGCCTGATCTCAGAAGGGAAAGGGCGCCAGGTGAACCACCATTTTGTCTGGCCCAGCTGCCATTTTGCTTTGCTCTGCGCCACGTGCCTGAGTCGTGGTACTTCCTAAGCTGGGACCGGCCTCCACCAGTACACTGAGCGGTGGTGGTTGCGACCTTCCCTCCACCTCAGGTCGAGGCCTGGTAGGTAGTGCCTTCGGCCATGGTGCCGGTAGTGCTGCGTGCAGGCACCCCCTTAGACATGGGTCCCTATTAGGGCACAGCCCCTTGGGTTGGGATGAGGTAATGGAGCCTTGCAGGCCATCAGCGGTAGCACCGGTAGGATGTTGCAACCCCTCGGCCTGTGGGCCAGTAGCTGGAGCAGCCTCGGTATTCCTGCTGGTTTGGATACCCGAGAGGTCCGTCCCGCTTGGGTGCTTCCCCGGGAAGGAATCACCCCTGTGGGGTGCGGAGGAGAACAGGGCACCTACCTTGGTCCTGGTCTTTCTTTTCACAAACGTTTTAAGGTCCTCTGGAGGTGATCTTCAGAAGAGCTTCTGCCACCTGGCTAGTCGATTCTTGAGCACGCAGAGCCAAGGCGCTGCACGCGGTACAGCTGCCCCAGCCATGGCCTGGGCCAAGGCACCGGAGGCAGAGGGCGTGGGGTTCAGATGTTGGGAAGGGACCCGTGTAGGCTGGATACCTCCCCTATCCCCGGCGATAGGGGAGAGGATAGGCTGCAAATGGCAGTAGAGACACAAGAGCGGAAAGAATTGGAAGAAGCGTTGAGGCTAGCGGAATAAGAGGTAGTGCTGTTACGATAGAGAAGTGAAGAGAGTGAAGAAGTGACTAGACAGGCAAAGGACGTAGAGGAAGGAAGGTGGAGGCATGGATACGTTCTTGTTAGCGTGGATAAAGTTAGTAAAGAGGTCAATGTGGACCTGGAGGATGAAAGTATTGCTATGGGTAGAGTATTCGAGCAGGGAGAACGGAAGCCGACACCCTATGGTAGTGCAGAGTATGCTTCCGTGCCTGTAGAAGTATCAAGGGAAGTGATAGCAGGAGTAGGAAACAAAGGTGAATGAGAGCCGGATTTTGAGCAGGATGTAGCAGGCCCACCTCCCACTCCTTGCCCAATAGGGTCAAAGTGGATGATGACGTGGAAGTCTGATGTTTTGCATACATTGATGCTGCCGTGATGACTGAGGAGTGCGGTTGTGGGTGCACGGACAGGATGAGAGAATCGCCCTCTGCCCGTATGCTTTTAGCATCTTGGCTGCGTGGAATGTGGTTTTGCCCAACCCTTCTTTGCCAGGGCCTCCACATGCTTTTGTAAAGGTATGCACGATTTTGTGGCTGAGCGGATGGTCAGTACCTCTGCTAGGACCCCTGCCTCTGTCTGCTCCTTTTGCGGCTGTGGAATCACCAGGTACTCCGCCACTACGGCCACCTTTCATGGAAAGCCCTTGCTGAGGAGGTGGTGTCCTGATGTTCGTCGTCTGCGTTGCCCGCTATGTCTTGCAGGTCCGTGGAGTCCGCTGGCGGCGTATTTGGGAGAGCTGCAGGAGGCTGCATCATGCTGTAGGGCTTAGTGGGGGTTCTGCGGGTTTCAGCGAGGCCACCACATTATTTGGGACCCGTGTTTGTACCATAGCTGGAGATGATGAAGGAGCTGGTGGTTGGACTGGAGTTGGCTTCTGCGGTAGCATAGGCGGGATCATGTCCTGAATGATTCCCTTGAGTATATGCCCCATTTGCAGGGATTTCATGAGAGTGAGGAACTTGTTGAAAAAGCGCTCTGCACACGCTGGTGAAGCATGCTCCTGTATTGGTACGGCTGTTTGGGTCTGCATGTATTGCTGCGTTTTCTCTGCACCCTGCCTGCTCTGGGCGTAGCCCTCATCAGTGTAGCGCCCATACGTAGATGTTGTCGAGTAGGAGGTGCACCATGTGACCACAGGAGACCATTCCAGCCTTGATGTGAAATCCGGCCTTCGGAGCTCGTTGGAAAGGCAGACCTCTGGAGGAGCCGCCATTTTGTCTGGCTGAGTGGCCATTTTGTCTTGTACTGCGCCACATGCTGGATGCGTTTCGTCTAATGTACTGACCCGGACCTCTGCCTGTTTGCTTGCACGAGTAGGCTCGGACCTGGCCTGCACCTCAGAGATGTGGACCTGGGAGGCTGTGCGCCCTCAGACATGATTCCGGTAGTGCATGTAGGCATCCCTCAGGCTTGCGCCTGGTGGTCGAGCAGAGCCCCTCAGGGGATTCCCCGGTACAAGAAAGGTCTGTCCCCTCAGTGCTGGGAGGATCCTTGGGCTCCTCAGCCGTGTGGCCGGTAGCTCGAAGAGCCTCGGTCCCCTTGTTAGTAGTAGAGACTGATAGGCCCCTCCAGCTTGGTCACTTCCCTGGGAAGGAGTCACCCTTGCAGGGTGCTTTAGAGAACAAAATACTTAGATTTGGTCTTCCTCCGTACGTACTCCTTGATATGCTCCGGTGGCCATCTAGAGAACAGCTTCCTCCACCTGGCTAGTCGGTTCTTCAGTGTCCAGGGAGAAGGTGCGTTGCACGCTGAGCAGCCATCCCAGCTGTGGTCTTCACTGAGGCACCGGAGGCAGATCCGTATCCCTATGTCAGACCCGCATCTCTCCAGCACTGAAATGTTTCCACTGACTCCCTGTGGCTTTAAGGATCAAGCTCAAGACCCTCTGAATTGTCCACAAGGCTTTCTGGGGCCAGGACTACATCAACTCTCTATTCCGAAATACCTTCCTTCTCAAGCCCTTCGCTCAATTACCTCGAACTCCGAGGGTCAGATGCTTCACTAGGCAGAGAGTAGGGGGGTATTATATCTCTCTCTCCTGCAGGTACCTCCCTCTGGCATGGCCTCCCTGGCCCTCTCAATGTTGAGCTGGACCACCTGAAGTACCGGAAGCAGCTCAAGACCTTCCTATTCTCTTCTTTTGTGCTCTCTCTCCCTCCCCTGCTGACCTCCCTGTCTGCCGCACTGACTAGTTGCCTGGCTTCCCTCTGATCTTAATGGGTACCAGGCTCCTCCATGATCTGTCTCCCCTGTACTGCCTCCAGGCCATCGTGCACTTCAGGGCTGTAACTGTAACCTCTACAGTCCCGTGCATCCTTGTACTTCCCAGAGCCGCGCTGCCCTGGATGCACTTATTCAGAGCTTTGCTTTCCTGATCTTTCCTCATCACACTTCCCCTCCCTCTCCCTGGCACTTCCCCCCTCTCCCTCACACCTACACTTTGGCGCTGTTGCACTTGCACGATCTGAATGTCACAAGGCCTAATAAGATTGTTTGTATTGTCCTCCCTCCGTCTCCGTCCCTTGTCTTGCCGAGAAACACAAATATTGCGCAGGACAATTGGACATCCCTTTTGGCCTTGGCAGAGTTCTCATTCAACAATACAACAATACCCAACATTCAACAACAGGAAAAAGTCCATTATTATGCTCATATGGATACTGCCGACGCTGGCTGAACAATGTACCGGCTAGCGTGTCTACACCAAACAGTCTCTCTGGCGCACTCCTGTCAGTTCCTCGCTCTTCTCTACTGTCTCTGGCGGGCACAAGCCTGTTATCATCCTGCTGCTTCACCGTATCATACTTCCTGGACTTCAAGGAGTCTTCAATTCCAGACTGCACTACATCTATAGATTTTTTCCCAATCCTGTGTTTTTCTATGATCTGCAGACTTGTCATCTCGGGGTAGCCCTCTGACCTTTCTGTGGTACATGCAGACGGCAGAGTGGCTACCTGGGGAAGACAGGCCTTACCTCTCCCACCCAAAACCTCACAATGCGAGTCTGAGTAGGATCCCAGTCTTACTCCAGTCTCTGCAGTGAACAGACCGGTTGACCCGTTGGATCCGTTTTTTTGGATTGAGCAACTTCCTCTTTAACTTTAAAGGACCTCCTTTAAAAGCTCCTCACAGGTGCGTAGTGCCGCGCTTGAGTCTGAGTACGAGTCCAGTCTTACTCCAGTCATAGTCCAGGAATGAGCAAATCCCTGTCTCGGGGAAGGAGCCGAGACATAAGCTGAAAAAGCAGTCAGAAAACAGGAACAAAAGGTGGCCTACACGTGTCACAAATTCAAGAAACAGCTGACGAAGTAAGTGAGCAGCAACCGTTTAGAAACAGTGCTGCAATGCCACGTGTAATAGCAAACACGGAAGAAATGCTTACCATGCTGAGAGCGCGGACTGATTGTGCTGTGGTTCTCCCCCCTGGTGAGAATATGGACGTGACTGATGAGGAGCTGCTGGAGGTCAGTTCCTTCGGTGAGCAGCCCGCACAGGCGCGTCCAGAGAGTGTGGATGGGAGCGAGTGGGCGTGCCTCCGACTGTTCCGGAGGACGTCTCACACAGCCAAAGTGCTAGCCGGAATGCAAGTGAGATCCCAGCTGGGAAAGACAGCTGACCGGGCAATCAACAAAAGAGAAAGTAATACAGTAAAAAACACATGCCTCAACGAGGTGCATTTAAGAACAGCGACAACACTGTATACACAGATCTCACGACCGCAGACGACACAAGATCCGACATAGCCACACTAGTGAGTGTTCCCATGATAAGTGCACAGAACAACCTGAGTGACAAACAGCACAATCAAAAACACAAGTCGGAACACGGCTTGCACAAACGTCAGCAAAATAAATTTAAGAAACAGTAAGAGTAAAATAACTAATGGAAGCAACTCACAGGAACATGATGCAACATACGCCAACATGGAACCCAAAAAGTACAGTTTATTAGGAAAGCAGCTAACAAAGTTGATGTACGAAACTGGAAAAGAGAGGAATAAAAGGTACAAACATTAGCAGGATTAACGAATCAGAGATGGAAACGGAAATGAAAGAGGTGGTCAACGCCTTTACAAATGAGAGATCTTTTTGATTATGACCTACAAACCAGGACTAACAAAGACCACTCATCGATTACTGAAGATGTATTTGAAGAAAATAACAATGGTCACCTCAAGCAAAAGACCCTGAACATAGACCAAAGGTCTTTAAGCAGACCTGGGAAAAGCCATCAATTGCAAGGAATTCATATGTCAACACTGCTATTTGGCAAAAGGCGGAACATAAGGCGTGAAAGTCTGCACAAGATCTAAATTGTAGATGAAATTAGAGAAATTGAACAACGTTCAAGCTTTATTGAGAAGATGAAACAAGGCGACATATGGATTCCAAGAAGGCAAACAGATTAAAGTACTTCGAGAAATCAACCGCAAGCAAACAATGGCCAGCTAGATAGTAAGAGTTAAAATCAAACGGAGGACAAAAGCAGACAATTTACGAGAGAAAACACTTGGAAGGAAACTAGCATACTATGCCCAGGAGATGATAAAACGCTTTGCTGACTCGAACAAAATAACAAGAGGTGACTCAATGGACACAACAAATGGGCATAACGATGAACTTACTAAAGAGGAAGTAGACAACCAGCTTGAAGCATCAGGGTCACGAGACGAGAACAAAATAACAAGTACGTACACAAAGAAAAAGGAATCCAACACAAAATCTTTGGATAAAACCCAACTATCCTTTGCAGCTGGGATACAGATCCACAATAACGTCATGGCTGCCATGATGATTTCATTAGCCCCATACACAAAGCTGTACGTAACGATCAACAACAAGGACAATACGCCCATGCTTGCCTTGATATATAGCAAATTAACACAGCTGGAGACATTCACATTAAAAATTGCAGATTGACTTAACCTAGAGGCAGAAGCCTCTGCAGTGTGGCAAATGAGATTATGCGACCTGGCAAGTAGCGACCAAGGGGAAAAAACTCATGTCAGAATTAATGGACACAATAAAATTTATGAGGTAATCAACGGAACAAAAAAGAGAACTTAATAAGCCTCACAGAAACACATGGTGCACATGTCACACGGAAACAAAAGGGAACAATCGACCACAGAATGTTGAAGAAAAACAGCCACAGGTGACATTTACACCTGACTGTTAAAGAACAATCAAGATTCACAGGAAATGAAGCCAGTGAGGAACATATGAGTCGGCAAACAGAAGAAAATCAAAAGTAACCCAGTTTAAACATAACAAGTGAACAGAGTATGAGTCAAAAACAAACAAGAGGGGGGCAACAAATAGGAATGATCGAACGAGCCAAACCTGAGACAAAGAAATCTAAAGGAGGAAACACAGACAAGAAACAAAGAAAGCAACAAAGGAAAACATGTGCAATACAACAAAAGCACAGAAAAGAAGCTTGAAAAAGAAGACGAAAGAAATAAACCTAGGTCTACTCGATTTTTCAAGTAAACCGGGACCAGTCAACGAAAAGTCAAATATCCGAAAAGAGTACAGATCAACGACTAAGAAGCAAAAGTTACACAGAGGACAAAACGAACAGAAAAAAACGAAAAAAAATATAAAGAATTAACCCAAGAAGAAAGTAAATGGGTCGCAGGCATTCGTGCTAAACCTTCAAACGCCACCTTGACAAAAACCAAACAAGACAAACCAACAAAATGATGTGAGCAAATGTGATGCCAAAGACAAGAAAGCGAGGAAGGAAGTAATAAAATCTGACTTACCATCTAAAGAGAGCGAGATAGACCTGGACGAAGACTAACAAAATGCAAGACATGACCTGACTGAAGAGCCGTCATATTATATAGAAATAAATTAATCATGGTCAGAAAGGGAAGAAACTGAAGAGGAGTATGACGTTCAAGGGTTACAGATGGAAAAGCCAAGCAGACAAGCACCCCCCCTCAAGGACAGACAGTGAAGACAAAGAAAAGGACCGGAGGGTCTCATTTGAAGAAGCACAATTCCTCACATTGTCACAAAAACGTAAAGCTCATAACAACAAAGGTAAGATGGAGACAATAGACTGGCAAACGAAAGCGTCAAAGAAATAACCAAACTGGAACCCAACGTGTCTGGCAGAAAGAACAAAAGACGGAAGACCTAAAACGGAGAACACTAAACCAACAACATACTGAGAGGGCCATAAAAGTCAGGCTAGATAGTGTACCTGGGGAAAGGAGAGACACCAACCTAAATCAGAACAGCATCATACGTCTGCTGAATCCCATACCAATATTAAAGAAGATTTCATAGAACGACATTGCTGTCATCGAATATATCGATGAAAAACGAGTAGACAAAGTGATGGAACAAGTTACTTACCTGTAACTGTTGTTCTCCAGCATGGGTCTGGCATGGATTCACATGCTCATGAATATTCCCCGTCGTCAGGCCGGGAATCCTCGGTATAGAAAAAAAATCAGTATCAGTTTTGTTTCTGATCTGTCTTTCTTAGTAGTAACCAATCACTGGTCTCTGGGTCATACTGGCCCCAGCCAATGACTGCCCTCTCCCTAAGCCCCACCTCTGGCAGCCATCCTCAGATTTGGTAGCACGTAACATGCTCATGAATAAGAGAATACATAGCAGTGCACACATGCACAACCACGGGAGGTGGCAACAGGCTCAACATTAAGCAATACAACAACTCAACATTAAGCATCTCTTACCTCCTCACCAGGCTCACCTTAAGCGAACAGGTTGTGCAGCACTGCTTGGCCGACCCTGGACTCCTCCCTGAAGTCCCGATCGACGCAGTAGAAGGTGTGCGTCGACCTCCACGTCGCAGCCATGCAGATGTCCAGCAGGGGCACACCAGACAGGAACGCCGTGGTAGCAGCGATCGCTCTGGTTGAATGGGCTCTCGGACGGCCGGGCAGCGGTCGGTTTGCCAACCGGTGACAGTGCATGATGCAGCCGGAGAGCCATCTGGAAATGGAAGCCTTCGAGAGAGCCTTCCCTTGATTCACAGTCCCAAAGTTCACAAACAGCTGTGATGTCTTCCAAAAACACTTTGTGCGGTCCACGTAGAACTTCAGCGCTCTAGCTACGTCCAGAGAGTGCAGAGTCCTTTCAGCCGGCGACGAAAGAGACGGAAAGAAAACTGGCAACACCAAGGGTTCGTTGAGGTGGAAGTCCGACGGCACCTTGGGCATGAAGGAGGGGTGTGTCCTCAGCACCACCCTCGTGTCGTGAAACGTCAAGTATGGCGGCTTGCAAGATAGGGCCTGGATCTCTCCCACTCGTCGTGCGGAGGTGATGGCCACGAGAAACGCGGTCTTCCACGACAGAAACTTCAACGGTGCCGAATGCATAGGCTCAAATGGGGGCCCCCATGAGCCTGGTCAGCACCACGTTGAGCACCCACGCCGGGACAGGGGCCTTCACCGGCGGGAATGATCGGAACAATCCTTTCATAAATTCCTTCACCAGTCGATGAGACCACAAGGACAAGTTCTGGTGTATCGTGAGATGGCGGCCAGATGTATCTTAATGGAAGCGTGAGCTAGTCCAGCCTTGGCCAATGACAGTAGGTACGGCAATACCTGAGGAGCCGTAATCCGCAGAGGGTTAATCATCTGTGCACGGCACCAGACAGAGAACCTCTTCCATTTATGTCCGTAGCACTTGAGAGTTGAGGACGCCCTGGCCTTTGCAAGAACCTCTCTGCAGTCGGCCGGGATGTCGTACCCTCCAAACTCTAGTGCTGCAGGAGCCAGGCCTGCAAGTTCAGCGACTCCGGGTTGTGGTGAAGAATGGCGCCTCCTTCTCTGGAGAGAAGATCTGCGTCCGTCGGCAGCTTGACTGGTGTGGACGTTGACAAGTCCAGAAGGTCCGGGAACCAGATCTGTCTCGGCCACGCCGGTGCGACGAGGATCATCCTGCACCGGGACCTCTTGAACTGGTTCATGAGCCGGAGCAGCAACGGCAGCGGAGGGAACGCATAAAGAAATAGGCCGTCCCAGGGGAACGAGAAAGCATCTCCCATGCTCCTCGGCTGGGGGAACCTGCTGGCGAACCTCCGGCACTTGGAATTCGTCGCCGTCGCGAAGAGATCGATTTGGGGTTCGCCCCATCGTCGGAAGAGTCGATCCACTTGATCCTGGCGTAGTTCCCACTCGTGGCACGAGCACGGCTCTCTGCTGAGTGAGTCGGCGATCGTGTTTTTTATTCCTGCCAGATGAAGAGGCACCAGAAACATCCCTTGGCCGACAGCCCAATGCCACAGATACTGGGCTTCCTTGGATAGGACAGGGGATCTGGTTCCACCCTGCTTCCGGATGTAGAACATCGTGGTGGTCAGTGAAGATCCTCACCACCTTGCCCTTGAGGGACGGAAGAAAAGACCTGAGGGCCCAGAACACTGCGCGGAGCTCCAATATGTTGATGTGGAGTGACTTCTCCTCCGGGAGCCAAAGGGCTCTCGCGTGAAGATCTCCGGAGTGTGCTCCCCAACCTTCCAGGGAGGCGTCCGTCGTCACCGTCACCTGGTGAGCTGGAGTCTGAAAGTCTGTGCCCGCCGACAGATGAGAGCGGGTACCCCACCACCGGATCGCCTGATGGAACGTCTCGTTGAGAGGGATCCTGTCCTCGAAGCTGCCCGTCAACTGGACCCAGCGGGCGTCGAGGAACTCTTGTAAGGGGCGCATCTGAAGCCTGCAAAATTCGCACCAGATAAATGCAGGAGGACATCATCCCGAGGAGGGACTTGATAGATCTTACCCTGGCCATGTCCATGGCCAGCAGACACTGCACCTTGCCCAGAATGGTCCTGGTCCTTTCCTCAGACGGCGAGGCCAGCCGCGCCACTGTGTCGAGCTTGGCTCCCAGAAACAGGGCGACTTGCGACGGAACCAGGTGGGATTTTGGAAAGTTGATGGAGAATCCCAGTTCTGTGAGCAGCTGGACGGTCTTCGCAGTGTGCTCCACGGCAAGCTCCCTTGTCCTTGCCCGGATGAGCCAGTCGTCCAGGTAGGGGTAGATGTGGATCCCCTGTAGGCGCAGCCGCGCCGCCACCGGTGCGAGGCACTTGGTGAACACCCTGGGTGCCGACTTCAATCCGAACGGTTGGGCCTTGAACTGGTAGTGCCGCCCTTGGACTACGAACCTGAGGAACCTTCGGTGTCTTGTTAGAATGGGGATGTGGAAGTACGCATCCTCCAAGTCCAACGACGACAGGAAATCGCCCTCCTCCCGCTGTCCCAGCACGTGCTGGAGGGTGACCATCCGGAACTTCTGTGCCTTGATGTACTTGTTCAGTAGTCGCAAGTCCAGGATGGGGCGCCATCCTCCTGTCTTCTTTTTTACGAGGAAGTACCTCGAGTAAACTCCGGAGCCCCAAAGCCTCTTTGGGACGAGCTCGATGGCACCCTTCTTGAGCATCGCCCTTACTTCCAACAGTAGTTGAGGGACATGATTTTCCTTCCTGGCCACGGGTGGAACGCAAGGGCACTTCTTCTGAAACTCAAGGGCGTGCCCTTGGGCCAGGGCGTCCAGCACCCAACGGTCGGTGGAGATGGACTCCCACACGCTGACGAACCTCGCCAGCCGGCCTCCCACCGGGGTGCTTCGGCGGGGGCCCGACCCCACGGTCGGTTCAATCTTGTTTGGAGGCCGCCTTGCCTCCTTGACCTCCCTGTCGACGACGTCGGGCACCACCTGACTTGCCGCATCCCCTGTAGGCTTCCTGGGATGAAGATCTTGCCGCTTGGCGGTACGTGGAGGAGCCACTGCCGGATCCCTTGGAGGCACCTTGTCTGCCTCCGGAGCTCCGAAAGGACAGCCGTCGTTGTTGGAGCACTCCCAGTGCCCGGGCAGTCTCCGTGTCTGTCTTGATGGCCTGAAGGGACTCATCAACCGCCTTCCCAAACAGGTTGTTCCCGTCGAAGGGCATGTCCAAAACCTTGGTTTGTACGTTCTGGCGGAAATCCGTCGCCTTGAGCCATCCTCGTCCTATGGAAAACATCTTTATAAATGTACCGAGGGTTCCAAGCCTGATGACGGGGAATATTTAGATGGACGCTTCGCCCTTATTCTTCGTCCCCAAAAAGGAAGGAGATCTAAGGACTTGTATAGACTACCGCGCATTAAACCAGGTGACAATTAAAAACCAATATCCCCAGCCTCTAATCCCGGAACTGCTGGACCAAGTAAAAGGAGCTCAAATTTACACTAAGTTGGATCTTAGAGGGGCGTACCATCGCGTAACAGTTAAAAAGGGGGACAAATGGAAGACCGCCTTCTGCACTAAGTATGGGCTCTTCGAATATCAAGTGATGCCCTTTGGGCTTTGTATTGCCCCAGCCTTTCAATATTTTATGAACAATGTCCTTCGAGAGCTGATCGATGTTCACCGCTTGGACTTCTTTTTCTTCTTCTCACCTGACGGGCTCTTCCCTTCCAGCCAGTTGACGAGACGGAGGTGGCGATCCTTCATGGTCCGCTCCAACATGTTCCCACAAAACGCACAGTCCTTCTCCGTGTGCGTCTTGTCCTCATGGAGACAGTAGAGGCATAACGAATGCTCGTCCTCCTTGAAAACATTCTTAAGCTGGCATCCAGGGCAGGTCCTGAACAGCTTCCCAGGCGTTTAGCTTCCTTTCTCCTGGGCCATGTCCGGGGTAGGCCTCGGAACTTCTGGAATCCTCCAAAAGCGGAACGACAAAATCTTCACCCTTGAGGGGCGTAGAAAACTCCGAAACGGATCCCCGTTGATCGGATGTAGAAACGGTGGAGCTTGAGGCTCTATTTAACCGAAAAATGAGAAATATCTCCTGAAAAAGCGTGAAAACGCAGCAAAAGCTCGAGAGCTACAGCACGAGGACTCCCAACACTTGAACGTGCGGTAAAAATCTGAGGATGGCTGCCAGAGGCGGGGCTTGGGGAGAGGGCAGTCATTGGCTGGGGGCAGTATGACCCAGAGACCAGTGATTGGTTGCTACTAAGAAAGACAGATCAGAAACGAAACTGATACTGATTTTTTTCTATACCGAGGATTCCCGGCCTGACGACAGGGAATATTCATGAGCATGTGAATCCATGCCAGACCCCATGCTGGAGAAATAGAGTGTGCATTTTTCCACAACTTCCTTGACGGCACATCCTTTTGTATGGCTATTCACGAATTGCCAGAAGTGCAGCAAAAAAACTCAGACACTCCGTGTTCAGTAGAAATGTTTTCCGGAACTATCAGGCCCAGGAAGTCTTGCACAGCTGTGAAATAAATTCACAGACTACAGATTCCTCTTCTTCAGCATCCTCATCTGTATCCGCCTGAAGATAAGGATCAGCTGGAATTGCTCCAGATGGAGTATGTGGGAAAACAGGTGTAGCAAGAGCTAAAGAAGCATTCCCCTGAACCCTCAACCCCACTGCCCCCCCTGTCCCACCCCTGAGAAAAGGTCACACAGCAACACCGGTGCAGCCGGTTCAGCTATTGAAGTGGGAGGCAAGGGTTGGTTTGTGGTTGTAATTGGAACCACAATTGGAGGAGGCATAAGTGTGCCTAAGGCCGCAACGGGAAGGGTGCACACGTTAGTGATCACCGGTTGTCCTCCGTGGAAAAGGTACCTTGTTTAATGGTTTGATCGTTCGCTACACTGCTTGTGAGATAAACGAAGTGCATTCCACACTGTTACATTCTGTGCATTTAACTGTCAAGCAGGCTACTGAAAAAGGGAATAGGTTTTGTCTGCAAAATGTCTATGGCAGTGGTCCCTGGCCCTTCTATGTTCATGGTCAGTCCAGGCCCTGTTAAAAATCAAATGGCCGGCATGGAAAATGGGCTTCCTGCATTATACTAAAGCCGCCTGTGGTAATAACATTTCTGCGGAGCGTAAAGTATCTATGTTGATGCATTTCATAGGGTATGAGGGACAAAAGATTTTTGACACTTTACCTGACATTATAGAGTTGGATTCTGAAAGTAATGCAAATGAATTTGATGTTGCCTTGATGAAACTAGATCGCCATTTTGATGTTCGTCTCAGCACAGTGTTCGAGAGATACCATTTTGGTATGAGGGAACAGCATGAAGGGGAAAGTATTGAGGAGTATATCACAGCCCTACGGCAACTGGCCTTAAGTTGTAAATATGGGGAATAACTGGATGAACATATCTGTGACCAATTAATGTTGCAATGTTCCAATGATAAAAAAATATGTGAGGAAATATTGTTAAAAGATTAACCTGATTCAGAAGAAGTTATTAGAATGGAAAAAAGAGTTGAACACACATTGTCATGTGTAGCAAAGTTATCACACAAGAAAAGTAAAACACACACTAATGAGGTGTTAAGAGTGGGCGAGCATAAGAAAGAGTCACATGGGTGTGAAGAAGAAAGGGAATACAAAAGGGGTCCGAGATGGGTGCGGAAAGAAGTTTTGGTGTGAAGGGAAATAAAAGAGGAAAAACTATGTTTTCGCTGTGCAAGCTCGAAGCACCTTGCAAATTCGTCAGTGTGTCCTGGGAGGAGAGCATTATGTGTGAGAACACCATTACATACCAATGGGATTGTGTTTTTGTTCCAGGGAGTCTACGTAGGAGATTGGTCATCAAGGTCATATTGGTGTTTACAAGACTAAAGAGGTGATTAGAGGTGACTATTGGTGGCCGTGCTTCGACCGAGATATAGAGAGGGTTGGGACATCTTGTGTCGAGTGTGAAGTATCTGCAAAGAATATTGTAGCCAAACGCCAACCCATGGTGATGATGGATGCACCAGCAGGTGTATGGGGTGTGATTTAGCAATGGATATCATTGGTCCCATGGAGTTTGGAGGCAGACGTGGAAGATTTATTGTGGTGGTTATAGACTTGTTTCGATTAGGATCGTGAGGGATGTGTCATCTCAGTGTATGACTGAATTTTTATAGAGTATTTCGAGAGAGAGAGAGTTTTCCCAGATCTATTTTGACAGACAATGGAAGACAATTTGTTGGGGAGTTGTTTCAAAATTATTTGAGGTTATGTGGAATAAAACATAAGAGAACGGCATTATTTTTTTAATTTTTTTTTTATTGTTGGCATTTTTAATCAAATACTTGATTTTTTGCAACATTTTTTCTTTGTAAAATGGGTTTTCGTTTCTCTTTTCTCTTTTCTCTTTAGTCCTCTGGCTGTCTCGTAGCGAAATTATTTTGTTTGATCCAAAACAGAACAAGGTCTTAATTATGTTCAATTTGTTTGAGCTCTAGTTTTTCTGTTAGCTGTTGGAGGATCTTAAAAGTAGCTAGTTGCCATGATATTCGATGGCCACTGATCATCCGTGCCCACCATGTTTCTTCATCAGTCGTTTGTGAATATCGCAGAAGGAATTTCAGATAGGGCAAACGTATTTCCTTTGTGGCAGGGCAAGAAAGCAGTAAATGACGAATTGTTTCCTTGTCTTCGTTACAGAATCTACAGCTGTTCGATGACAGACCTCTGATGTAGCGTATTTCATTGCAGTCAAGCAAGTTCAATCTTGCTCGCATTATCAAGTTACGCGCTGGTCGGCTCGGAAATTTTTTGATGTAATTTTGCAGAACATTCAGTTTCATTGCCATAGGGGGAAGATGTGAGGTAAGTTTATAATCAGTCGATAGATTTTGCGTGTTGATCCAATCCATCTCTTTTAGTTTCTTAAGTATCCTTGTTGGATTATTTATCAGTTCCTCTTCAGCACACACTATTGTTTTCAGCAGATCTAAATTTTCTTTTTTCCATCGAGTGAGCATTTTACCGCTTGATGCTTGAATTTCTTTAAGTATCAGACCGTGGATATAGGTGCAGTCTGGGAGTATACATTTTCTATAGAGCATGATTGTGTTACAGTCTACCGTACCTTGGAGAGATAGCAAGCTTAGTTCTCGACGAATCAAAGGAACCGGAGTTGAATTCGGTAAAGAGAAAACTGTACCTCCAAAAATAAGCATCCAGCTTAGGCCAGAGTGTTTTTGGCAGATAGGGCATGGCTTCAGCGCCGTATGTCACAGTGGGGACCACCTTTGATTTGTAAAAGTTTAGCAGTGGAATTGTCGAAAATTTTCCAAACTTTCTATCAATAGCTTTCCCTTTTGTAGCTAAGTTACGAATTTTGTCCCAGAGAAATTCTTGCATGGCCAGCTCTTTTGTTGTGGTGTCTAAGACAACACCCAAGTATTTAAAATTCTTGACTTTTTCAATCGTTATTTTATCGATGTTCCAGTCGAATTTTTCTTGTTTTTTGGTCGAGGTCTCCAACACCATTATCTTTGTCTTTTCGATGTTAATTTCCAGATTGTTTTCGGAGCAATATTCTTGTAAATTAGAGAGTTGTCGTTGAAGGCCTATGGGGGTCATATCAAGTAAAATGAGGTCGTCAGCGTAGAATAATCTGCTGATGTTCGTTTTCGCAAGTTTTGGTGGAAAAGATCTGATCGACGACTCTGTATACTGATAATCTCCCATATAGGCAAGAAAGAGTGCTGGGGCCAGAGGACAGCCCTGTTTGACACCTCTCTTGGTGATGATTTCGGTGGAAAGGCTTCCTTGTTGGTTCAGCCGTATCTTAATGCTGGTGTCTGAGTGGAGGGCTATGATGGGATTTAAGATTGCCCTTGGGCATTTCCACATTGTCAGTTTCTCCCAGAGTTTAGAACGGTCGACTTTGTCGAAAGCCTTAGAGAAGTCGATAAAGGCCATGAATATTCTCAGGTTTCCCTCCTTTACTTTAGCTTTCAGAATAGATATCATAAAGATGTTAATAGCTGTTCCCAACGTTTTTTTGAATCCTGTTTGGAAATTGTCGTTGCATGGCGCGTTGGCCGCCCAGACTTGGAATTTTTTCAAAAGTAGTGTCCCAAAGACTTTCCCTATAGGGTCCAATAAAGCGATGGGGCGATAGTTCGTTGGATCTTGTTTATCTCCTTTTTTGTAAATTGGAACCACTATGGCAGAAAGCCATGAAGGAGGGACAGATTGGGATGCCACACATCTAATGAAGACTGTTCTTATAAATTTAGCCCACTCGTCCGGATGGGTTTTTAAATCGAAATTTGTAATCCCATCAGGGCCTGGGACCCTGGACTTTTTCAATTTCTTAAGGATGTCTAATATATCTTCCAGGTCGTCAAGTTGCGTCCAGGAGTCAATTGTCCTTGTGTTTTAGGTGCGGCTAGCGTCATCTGAGAGGTGCTGCAAGCCGTTGAGTTTGGTGTAGGATTTTCAAAGAGCGAGCTGAAGTGAGCAGCCCAGGTGAATTTGCCAATACTGTTCGCCATGATCAAATCGTTGGATGAAGATGATTTGTTCAGCAGAGACCAGAATTCTTTTGAGATTTTAGAGCAAATCGATTTTAGTATGGCTTCTGCATCTTGTTGGTAAAGTTTCCATCTATATGATCTCACCCAGTTTTTATAATTTCTAGTAATTTCTTTGATTGTTTTAGATCTTTCCATCGTCGTTAGTTTCAATGCATTTATTTTGGCTTTTCTGAAAGCCCTTCGTTTCTGGACCAGCACTTTATCGTACGAATGTAGGGATGGTTGCCAGTTTCTGTTAGATTTCCCTCTCGGTATTCTGTAAGTATTCAGCAAAGGGGCATAGTCGACCAATTCAAAGGTCGATGTAGGACAAGAGTCTATGTATAGGTTTGTGAGGTCTCGAATACTATGTGCTGTTAAACGCAATCTAGTGCCTTGAGGAGTTTGTTCAACCGCAGTTTCGTACCTATCAGGATTTGAATAGGAAGTTTTCAAAGTGGTTTGAAGAATATTGTGATCACTAGATGTTGTGTGAACAACATCAAAGGAGGTCGTTAGCAGCAGGATGGGTTCTGAGACAAAAGTACAGTCTTTAGTTGACTTTAGTTGCCCGTTTGTCCAAGTTGGTAATCGATTATTCTTTTTGTATACTACGTCAAGGTTATGTAGGTTTCTTGAGTTCATCAGTTTCATCCATTGGTTACCTCGGTCTTCACTCGGGGATTGTTTTTTGATTGTTTTCTGGGTGCAGCAAGCGTTCAGGTCTCCACATATTATAATGTGCAAGGTGTTGTAAATCGTTCGTACCTCGTCGATCGTGTTTTCGATCAGTTTTAAGAATTTCTTTTGGTCGATTGCTGCAGGGTTCCAGTATACGTTAAAAATCGCTACGGAGATAGGATGGTAATAAACTCCGTCTGGTGATAGCGATGACCAAGTTAGCAAAAGTGCTAATAAAGAATAGTTTGAGACGATGATGTTAGGTACTGCAAAGCCTCTATCCATTCGCAAACCGGTAAGCAGACCAGAGGAAGGGCGGCCCATTTGGCCTTTTGTCGCCGGGGCCCGGAAGATATTGTATCCATAGAGTGTGGGTGTTTTGGACAGCCAAGTTTCTTGGAGGCACAATATATCAAAGGAGCCCAAGTTTGTATCACTGATCGAGGTAAGATGTTTATAGCCCCTAGTGTTCCAACTGGCTAACTTAATTTCAAACACGCTACTGGTTTGGTTTGTCGTCGAAGGTGGAGCGTCGATCAGATTCTTGGACTGCTATTTTGAACAATGCGATACTAAGGCCTTTGGGAGCCATGCCCAAAAGCTGGATGAAGTTGGGTTTCTATCAGGCGAAGCTGTAGCGTTTTCTTCCAGTTGGATGGTTTTAGTAAGTTTTCTATTGCTGTTTTGTCGATCTTTACGAAAACTGATTTTGTCTTCAGGATCTTCTGTTTCTCGGTCGCCAGATTTCTCATTAGATGTTAGTGAAGTTTGAATCGGCCTATGTTGGGTCTTATTTGAGAAGGTCACCTTTGGGCTGTGATGGCGCTTAGATTGAACTGGTCGATGATCTGAGTTTTGTCTATGCGGAGAAGTATCAAAGTTTCGGTGTGACCTTGGGTAGTTGTTTTTTTCTTTAGAGTTCTTGTTGAGTGTTCAAGTAGTTTCCCTGGGCTCGTAGTTCTTTTCTTCTGTTATCATCGTTTGTAATGAGAGGTGATAGCCCAGACTTAGGAAGTCTTTTTTTTGGTCGATCAATTTGTCCTTAACTTTTCTTGATATAATATGAAGATGGCAAGCCGCTCTTCCGTGGTGGTGACATGGTTCAACTATCCAAAAGTCGTCTGAAGAAATCTGTGTTAAATTAGGTATAAGATGTATCAGCGTCAGCATGCCTCCTCTGTTTAATGTAACTATCTCGATTTTCACTATATTGTTCTAATTTTAGAATCCATCTCCCCGGAGGTTTGGCCAATTTTTTGAGCGTTTGGTAAGAGATTGGCTTGGAACTAGAGGACTTTGTTGCATGATGTTTTTTTTCTTTAGGACTGTCCTCTCGTAGATGATTCCGAGATGAAGTTTGTGAATGGTATCGGGGGGTTTCATGAGAATCTGAAAACTGTTGAGTCTGTCGAGGGTCGAGTACGCCTTTCCGGGCCGTGTTTGTTGGTGTTATAGCTTGTCCTATCACTCTGAGACGGAGCAGGATCTCTATTTTTTTTTGTTGTGACTGTCTTTGTCCTGGTTAAAGTTGACAGTTCGATTTTCTTTCGACGTTCTTCTAAGGTCATGAATGGTGACTGATGATGTCTATTTTCAAGACTTGTGTTCTTCGAAGAGGTCTTTGTATGCAGCGCTGCAACAATTGAATTATCTGACGATGGATTTCGATGGCCTGGTGGCATAGGGGAGATTGCTTCGCCATGGTGTTCTGAGAGGTTCATCAGGTCTGTAATGGGCTCAGACTCCTCTGAGTTTTGCTGAGATTTTAAGATCTTGGTTCTCAAGTGAGTGAAGGCAGTTCAGAAGGTCAGATTCTTGTTGTGACAGGTGGGTTTGGGGGGTAGGGTGAGTTTGGGATTCAGAGACTAATTTGTCTACTTGAGCCATCGTTTTTGTAGAAGATGCTTTTGTATTGGGTGCTTCCAAAGTCCGCAATGGGGTGGCATGTGTTGATTTCGCAGCAAAAATTGAGTACGGTTGATCTGGTTGTGCTACTGATTTTTTATTTTGATTTTCTTCCTCGTCGATCACCAAAACAATATTAGAGGCCGATCCGTTTGTGGTTTGAGACGATATTGGTGGGGCTTTTTTATAGGCCAGTTTTGTTTTAGCACAAGGGTTAGGGATCTGTGGGGTACAGGACTTCAAGTCAATCGAAGGTGCAGTGATGGTAAGTGCGCTCGTAGAGCAGTTTGGAAAAGTTCTTTTCTCCAAACGGGTCAATGTAGTTTCTATTGCTTGAAGGCGCGCATCTATGGCCATCGCGGTTGGGGGTGATGGGTTTCTTGATTCGTTGTGAGCAGTAATGTGGCCTTCTAGGAAGATGAGTTTGGTATGCATCATCGCCTGGAAGACGGTGTCGTCCTTTAGAGTATCATACGGCGATTCATATAGTTTGGTGAAAGGGACCAGGGCAATGGATAATGCTGACATATATGAAAGTAAGTCTGGCTTTTTTGACGATGGTTCTTTGCTGGATGTAGTAGACTTACGACTTGAGTCTTGTAAAGAAGTGGAATGGGTAGAAGAATTTGGTATGTCAGGGCAAGGTTCAAGGTCCTGATAAGATTTTCTGTTATCTTTGCAATCAGCAATAGGTGGAACCTGAAAGTCAATTTGCTGACGCTTTGAAGATTTGTCATGTTCATTAGGAATTGGGATCGTCTTTTTTTTAGCACTGAGCTAAGTGTTTCCTGGATTATCTTGTAGCACAGGTGAGAGTAGTGGTAACGGAGGAGGGGGGGGTTCAACCCCCAGTTGTTGTTTTCTTTGGTCAGATGACTGGGGAACAGCGTCATCAGCGGGATGGACGGAAATCGCTGTGGGAGCCAGGGGGTCCCTTGGATGTGGTACAGGGCTAGAAGTTTGAGGTACCGCCGGATCTAGGCCAAAGACAAATTCAGTAGGTATAAGGTGCGTGGATGTTTGCCCAAACGTGAATTTGTTTTCCAGATTTTTTTCGGATTGTAATCTTTTTCCTGAAGTAGGTCGCTTGAAATTGAGAGGGTCTGTTCTAGGAATTAGACAGTCCTCAGTTCTTCTAAGTTTGCTTGATGGCTGTAGATCGAGAACTGCGTCGAGGAGTTCAGCATCGGTAAGCTCTGTCAATGAGCTAGTGCGGATGTTAGCTTGGTGTTTTTTTCCAAAGAATTTCACCAAGGTTCCCATAGGCGAGAGAATCGGTTTCATGGTCTTATCTTTGACTGATTTATTTTTGCTTAAAGATTGCTTTGATTTTGTATCTTTGCTTTGTAATTTACCTAGGTTTGTTGGATTTTGTTTACCACTTTTGAGTTTTGAAGTTTTCTTTCTTTTCTCGTAGGTTCGAACAGGGGATAGCCTGGGGCGTTTCTTTGCGTTTGCTGTTTGTACTTCTAGCAATGTAGTCGAATGTAACGAGCTATTGGGGCGGGGCTCAAACGTCTCAAGGGAGCCGCACGCCCCCGATGACGCCTCTCGGGGCGTATCGCCCCTGTCAGTCGCGTGCAGCTCCGACTGCCGTTCCACAGAGACCGCCCTTTCCTTTGCCTGGGACGGGTTCTGCGCAGCGGCTCCAGCCGCCTCAGCGTGTACCTGGGCAGAGATGCTACGAGAGGCCGAGGCAGCCGATTCATCTCGGGGGGCCAAGCGCTCCACATGCGGGCCAGTCGTCGGGTACTCTCGCTCCTCGTCTCGGTTCCACACTGTCTGAGTGGCAGGGGCGGCAGGAGCACGCCCTCGTCCCTGCTGCGTCTCACCAAACACATCTTCATCGGTGGAGCGCCCGAGCACAGTCCCGCGTGCACAGGAACTCGCCCGCCCGACTGCGAACACATCCCCCCCTCCGGGGACAGACGGTAAGCGAGCAGGCGGGGGCGAGGTTTGTTGAAAGGTGTGGTTTTCAATCGGCATGTTTTTGAGAGGCAGCGGTAGAAGCTGGTCAGTCAGGGAACAAAAGTTTGTTTTTTGAGCAGATGTTTGCAAAATGTCATTTAATGTAAGTAGAGGGTCTTCTCTCAGTTGGCGTATTGGAAGTTTGGGGTTTTTTTTCCCGACTTTTTTCCCACAAGATTTTAAGGATTCAGCTGTACTTGCCAGTGTCTTCGTAGTGTCAGGCAGTTCAGCCAGCCGAAAGTTATCTGAATGTTGGCGAGGACGCCAGCTTCGTAGCTGTCCATTTTCCTCTTCCTGTGGAGCCAGGGGAGAGGCAGTCATACCAGTCACGACAGCCATGACTGCTTGACTGCCACTCTCCGCCACTCCGCGGTATGGAAGGGTAGTTGTAGTAGGTCAGCAGGCACCACCTTCAGAAAGGAATGAACAAGGTGAACAGACAGCAGGTAGGGATGACTGCTTGACTGCCACTCTCCGCCACTCCGCAGTTAACTCTCGTCTTCATCACTGAACCCACACACTTAAGAGCAACTGTGAGAATTAACTGTCCCTGCCACCCGGCCCCTACCCTTGCAATCACTCCAGTCCCCTGCTTGACTGCCGCAAGTCTCCTGAACACTGTGCTTTTGAAGGGTCAATGTGTGCAGCGATATGCAAGCTTTTACCCGCATCATCTGAAAAATCGCCCTTTGCTCACTAGGACAGCCCAAACCGGCATTATATCATCCCCAAATAAATGGAATGGTGGAAAGGGTGAATAGGTGTATTATGGATGCCGTTCGCATGTGTGGAGTGACAGGTAAAGACAAGAAGACGGCGGTCAGGGAACAATTGTTTGCCTTGCAATTGTCACCCCCATGCCCGTTTGAACTGACGAGGGGTAGAAAACCTAATACCATGGTGTCTCCACCATGGTTGGGAAGGGCTAGGGAATCAGTTTGTGTGCGTCATGATTACTAACCTCAGGCTCCCATATAAACCCTTTCCCCCTTTAGCTCTGGCAAGTGGAGGCAGGTGGGGATGTCAGGTAGGGGCCAAGTGGGTAAAGGCCTGGCATTCAAAACACTCACATCATTTACTCAGAACTAACACTCCCATCACATAGGAAGTTGCACACTTTGTTCCTGGTTTTACATCACTTCCTGCCACTCCAATATAGACATTGTGGAACATCCTGGCATCCTAGAAACTACAGTGCATTCTAGTGTTTGGGCATGGCTGACTTTAAAAGCAACGCCCGCAGATCAGCCTGTGCTTCGTGTGCTTCATGTAAGCTTAAGAGCACACGCTTACCGCCGCTTGGTCTTCAGCCTTCAGTTTCCCGATCCGGCTTCTTCCCCGCGGCCGGAGTCAGCGCTCACATCATCGGATCTAGTCTTGAAACGAGAAGAGAGAGAAAGCAGTTAGTTGACAGTGAGTTTCACGCGCATGCAAATCTCCACGCAGCGCGCTTTAAGGCAAAACTGTAAAACTTACCTTGCACACTGCTTGAAGCAGGAACCAGTTTTCCCATCATTTCTTGCGCACCGTGTACCAGACTCGAGTACCCTGCAAGGAAACAGAAAAGAAATTAGAACTCTTTCGGCATCTCCGCTCACCGCTATTGCTGCAGTCCAGTGCTGTAAACTGGCATGCAAATCAGCAAGCGCTACGACAGATCAGAAAACTATATTTGAATAAACCCAGTGAAGTAACTGAGCAGTCACGGACTTGGTGACTCTACAAACCTAACACTTACCTGAATTTACCTGAAAACTTACCTGAACTGAAAATCCCAGTGCAGTAACTGGGTAACACGAACTCGTGGAACTAAAGCAGCGCAACTGCTGGAGGCAGTTCTCAAGAAAGGCAACATCCGAAGCATCACCCAGAAAATAGCACCCCTGTACGAGCAGGATGGAGTGTGCACCAAACTAAACACACAGGTGAGACACGCATTGTAGTGAATTAGGTATCTAAGTGGGTCGGGGGAGAAGGAGGGTAGGCTATCCCTTTAATGCAAATCTAACCATTCACTCTTTTGAATGGCCAGACTTCCCACTAACCGAGGGGTGGTGTAGAGCCAGAGAAGGAACCGGAGGACTCTATTGCTCCTGCCGAGACTCCGGTAAGCGTGACAGAACACAAAGTCATCCTTAAACTACTCTGCCTGAGCAATGGAGACTTCAGAGGTGGATCAGTTATCCCAGTTACTGGGGGATTTGAGAGCAGAGGTCCATGCAGCCCACGCTGAGACTAATGCGTTGCGGCGTGAGCGGATAGTTAACAAGGACAAAACTGATGAAATAGCCTGGCAGCTACTGCAAAAACAAGCAGGTTTGGCCCCCTTACCTAGTGGAGCTACCTCACACCGACACCACAGTCTCCACCCATTGCTCCTGTACAGGTGGTGAGCCTGGAGAATATCCCATCAGTGTCACCACAGAGGTTTTTAGGAGACGCTAAAAGGTTTCGGACATTTATGAATCAGTGTCGTTTGCACTTCTTGTGTAAACCTGGTTTGTTCCCTAAGTCAAAAGTGGCCTTTGTATTATCATACCTGGGGGGACGTGCAGCAGACTGGTCGGTCCCCTTAGTGAATAGGGACAACCCGTTACTTTGTAATTTCGCAGGCTTCCAACACGAATTAGAAAAACTCTTCGCTCGTCGCACACAGGGACGGGCTTTAGACAACGAGCTCTTATCCCTCAGACAAGGCAGTCAAGATCTCCTGGCTTATGTAGCTATGTTTAATTGTCTAGTGGCAGTGGTGAATTGGCCAGAAGAAAAACGAACCAAGTTGTTTTATAAAGGCCTAGTAGGGGAGCTTAAGGACATACTGACACAGGTAGTAAATCCTCTAGATAACTGTGCAGATTATATAGATTTAGCCATTCAGCTTGACCATCGACTGCAAAACCGAAAAACTGATCATGCCCATTCTAAAAATGGAACATTTTACGGAAACGCCCGCACGTCAATCCACTGAAACACATGCCGAGCCCATGTAATTGGGCGTAGTTTGGGGTGTACTCTCAAAGCTGGAGCGAGACAGAAGGTGTCAAGAACAGCTATGTCTATACTGTGGGCAATCTGGTCACTTCCTTCGTAGTTGCCCTCCCAAACCCCAGCGAAAGACAGTTGGAGCAATGGATGGGAGTAAAGAGACAGCAGAGTCGGAAAACTCCAACGCCTGGCAGATCTAGAGGTCGAACTGTGGAGCGTGGAAAAACCTCATTTGACCTCACATTTTGCTATTCCAGTAGTCATCAGCAGTCCACAATATCTTTCCAGGATGCATGCAATTGAAGCTTTCATTGATAGTGGGGCCGTAGGTAACTAAATGGACTTGGAAATTGCTGGTAGGATGGGGTTACCAGTGTGCTCCAAGACCACTGCGGATAACCTAACCACAGTGGATGGCAAGCAGCTACTCTCCGGTCCAGTTACTCAACGCATGGCAGAAGTTACGTTGATCTGCCAAGAAGGTCATAGGGAGGAAATCACGTTTGATCTCATCACAGCTGCACAGTTCCAATTGATACTCAGCATGCCTTGGTTGGAAACACATAACTCACTGATAAACTAGCGTACTAGAACCTTGACCTTCTCGAGTGAATGCAATCGCTGTTATGCCAAAGACCGAGTTTCAGTACACCCGGTACTCGCATCCCTGAAGTCAGTATCAACGTCAAACGCAACAGGAATTTTGCCCACCGAATATCAAGAGTTTCATGATGTATTTGCTAAAGAACAAGCTGACACACTTCCCTCGCATCGCTCATACGACTGCCAAATTGATCTAATACCTGGGGCGCAAGTACCATGTAGTTGTATCTACGCTTTGACGGAAGGGGAAAACGCTCATCTAAAAAAATACCTGAAACATTATCTTGCAAATGGTTTCATCTGTCCATCAAAGTCCCCCGCTGCCTCTCCCCTCTTCTTTGTACCCAAGAAGGAGGGAGATCTCAGAACATGTATCGATTACAGAGCCTAAAACAAGATTACTGTGAAAATCAAATATCCACTACCATTAATCCCGGCACTGCTGGATCAGGTACGACAAGCACAAGTCTTCACAAAGCTAGACCGACGAGGGGCCTACCACCGAGTGCGGGTCAAAGAGGGTGACGAATGGAAGACGGAGTTTCGCACCAGATATGGCCTGTACGAATATCAGGTAATGCTGTTCAGACTTTGCAATGCTCCGGCGGCATTTCAACACTTCATGAATGACGTATGCGCAATTGTTTACATTGATGATATTCTTATTTACTCAACAAATATCCAAGAACATGTATCGCACGTGCAGGCAGTACTCCACAAGCTGCATGAGAACCATCTATACGCTAAGCTAGAAAAATGTTTCTTCCATGTTACCGAAGTGGAGTTTTTAGGGTACATATTGTCGTCGCAAGGCATAAGAATGGACAATAGAAAAGTAGATGCTATTCTCACCTGGCCATCGCCCACATCACTCAAGGGAGTACAAAGCTTTCTCGGTTTTGCAAACTTTTATCGGTGCTTTATACCTGGCATGCGCATCTGGTGCACCAGATTACATCCTTATTAGGCAAAAAACGGAAATTTGAATGGACACCTGCAGCAGAAGAAGCATTCAGTGCCCTGAAGGACAAGTTCACCGCAGCTCCGGTGCTCCAACATCCACAACCAGATCTCCCTTATATCGTTGAAACAGATGCCTGAAGTGTGGCCATGGGAGGGGTCTTGTCCCAGAAAAATCCAAACACATGTCATTAACACCCGGTGGCATTTTGGTCAAGGAAAATCTCTCCAGTTGAATTTAATTACGCAATAACGGAAAAGGAGCTGCTGGCAATCAAAAACACCCTCCAAGAATGGAGACACTACTTGCTGGAAGCCAAGCATACCATTACGAACATAACAGACCATCGTAATCTACAATACCTAAGGTCAGCCAAGGGTCAGTCATCCCGACAGCTCCGATGGGCTCTGTTCCTGATGGAATATGACTTTGTAGTGACCTACTGACCCGGAGTTAAAAACGGTAAAGCAGATGCTCTTTGCCACATAGGCAAGGGTGAAGAAGCTTTTAAGCAACTCGATCCAGTAGACATCATCCCGGGAAACAAATTCTTAGGCCTCTGCGGGAATAACCCTTCACCGTTGGACGCACTCAAAGAAGAAATTAGATGAGATTTACCCACGGAAGAGTTAAGAACATGGGACATGAAAGGACTGCACTATTCCATTCAAGACGGCCTTCCATTCTATCGAAAATGCCTATACCTTCCGATACGTGCTTTACAAGAAAGAGTTCTCATCAGTTATCACAGTTCACTTGTAGAAGGCCATGCCGGCGTAATTAAGACACTCAAGAAAATCGGAAGATCCTATTGGTGGCCAACTTGGCAAAAAGACACATCAGAGTTTGTTAATGCATGTGGTACTTGCACCCAAAATAAAGCATCACGCAGAAACCAGCTGGATTACTTCAACCCTTGGAAATACCACCCGCTCCGTGGCACACCATATCAATGGACTTCGTCACAGACTTATCATCCAGTTCAGGCTATACTACCATTTTAGTGGTGGTTGACCTTTTCTCTTAAATGGCTCATTTCATCGCTTTAAAAGGACTTCCTGGCGCTCAAATACTAGCCCAGGTCTTTCTGGATCGCATCGTGAAACTACATGGGTTCCCGTCCGTGATTATCTCTGACAGAGGCAGTCAATTTGTATCGCAGTTCTGGAAAAAATGTTGCTCTCTGGCTGGAGCGGAAGTTCGCCTGTCCACTAGTCACCATCCACAAACAGATGGGCAAACGGAGTGCACAAGCCAAACCATGGAACAATACCTTCGCTGTCTCCTACACCAAACAGACCACAACTGGGTGGAGATCTTATGGATGGCGGACTATGCATATAATAATACAATGCACACTTCCCCACAACAAACTCCCTTCTACACATTATTTGGATGAAACCCTCGGACATCTGTTTATGACCTACCAGAAACAATTGAAATGCCAGTGGTCAAAACCCTGCACAAACATATTACGCAAGCAGCTAAAGATGCAGCAGTACATCAACAAGCAGCCAAAGAGACACAGAAGAAGTATGACGATTGCCATCGAAAAAAGGCCCAGAGTTATCAAGCAGGGGATTCAGTATTGTTGGTGTCGAAATACGGTGGTCGGTCAAAATATCGAAATGACAAAAAGGTCGAAAAAAAAATCTCGAACATTTTTTTTAATTATATATTTATTTTGGGGTCTGTGATTAAAAAAGTCATTAAAATTTTTTTTTTTTAGAGATTTATATTTTCGGTATTATGACCATAAACCTCAAAATACATCTCGTTAAAGGGCTCTAGAACGTTCCAACTCAAATACCTTGGTCCATTCACCATAGAGGCTGTGATCTCCCCAATGGCGATGAAATTAGCCTCACCGCCACACATGCGCATTCACCCGGTATTCCATGTGTCATTACTAAAGCTGGTACACCCAGGGACTCAGTTACCAAAAGCCCCAGATCCAATAGCAATAGAAAGTGACTAACCAGAATTCGAGGTTAAAAGCATCCTAGATTCCAAAGTGGTAAGAAATGTCCTATACTATCTAGTAGACTGGAAAGGCTATGGGCCTCAGGATAGATCATGGGAACCTAGTAGGAATATCCATGCTTCTCAGTTGGTACGTAAATTCCACCGAGATAATCCCACTAAAACCAGATCAGGGAATACATTGATGAGAGGGGCCTTGAGGGGAAGAACTGTCATGATTACTATCCTCGGGCTTCCATATAAACCCTTTCCCCCTTTAGCTCTGGCAAGTGGAGGCAGGTGGGGAAGTCAGGTAGGGACCAAGTGGGTAAAGGCCTGGCATTCAAATCACTCACATTAGTTACTCAGAACTAACACTCCCATCACATAGGAAGTTGCACATTTTGTTCCTGGTTTTACATCACTTCCTGCCACTCCAATATGGACATTGTGGAACATCCTGGCATCCTGGAAACTACATTGCATTCTAGTGTTTGGGCGTAACTGCCTTTAAAAGCCATGTCCGGAGATCAGCCCGTGCTTCGTGTGCTTCCTGTAAGTTTAAGAGCACACGCTTACCGCTGCTTGGTCTTCAGCCTCCAGTTTCCCGATCCGGCTGCTTCCCCGCGGCCGGAGTCACCGCTCGCATCATCAGATCTAGTCCTGAAACGAGAAGAAGAGGGAGAAAGCAGTAAATTGACAGTGAGTTTCACGCGCATGCAAATCTCTGCGCATCGCGTTTTAAGGCAGAACTGTAAAACGTACCTCGCGCACCGCTTGGAGCAGGAACCAGCTTTCCCATCATTTCTCGCGCACCGTTCACCCGACTCGGGTACCCTGCAAGGAAAGAGAAAAGCAATTAGAACTCTTCCACCATCTCCGCTCACCGCTTTTGCTGCAGTGCAGTAAACTGGCACGCAAATCAGCAAGCGCTACGACAAACCAGAAATACTATATCTGAATAACCCCAGTGAGGTAACTGGGCAGTCACGGACTTAGTGACTATACAAACCTACCACTTACCTGAACTTAGCTGAACACTTACCTGAACTGAAAATCCCAGTGCAGTAACTGGGTAACACGGAGTTGTGGAACTAAAGCAGGGCAAACTGCTGGAGGCAGTTCTCAAGAACAGCAACATCCGAAAGCAGCGAACTGGTGGAGGCAGTAATCGAGAACAGCAACATCCGAAGCATCACCCAGAAAATAGCACCCCTGCACGAGCAGGATGGAGTGCGCACCAAACTAAACACACAGGTGAGACATGCACTGTAGTGAATTAGGTATCTAAGTGGGTTGGGGGAAAAGGAGGGTAGGCTAACCCTTTAATTCAATCCTAACCATTCAATCTTTTGGCAGGCCAGACTTCCCACTAACTGAGCGGTGGTGTAGAGCCAGAGAAGCAACCAGAGGACTCTATTGCTCCTGCAGAGACTCAGGTAAGCGTGACAGTGTGGTGGAAGAGGTTAGGAAAATAATGGATGAGAAAAAAGCTGGATGGGTGAGGAGGATAATGAGAAAACGCAGAGGAGGACAATCAAGATTGAGGTTGGAGACTGGATACGTGTTAAGAAGGGGGTCATCAAAAAGAAAGGGGACTCAATGTGCCACTGCGAGTGTCTCAAATATCAAAGGGTGCTGTAAGAATACAGAATGGTCAAGTGTTGAATATGTCTAGGATTGCAAAAGTGGTCTCAAGACAATGATGAGCGTGAGGAAGGCGGGTAATGGGATGCGAGTTATTGGTGCTCTACACCCATGTTTCTGTTTTTCCCAGCAAAATACCCATATGCTTTGTGGATACAATGCATTACTGTCTGATTATTTCAATGCAAATAGTTATTTCAATGCAAATAGTTATTTATATATTGGTGTTCTTCATACACACAGTTATGTTTGAAAAAGGGGGAGGTGCATTATGTAGAGTGCTTTAGAGAAGGTGTGGATGTTAGGAAGAATTCTCATAAATGGCTGATTTCCCTTACCTAATGAGTCCCTCAGCAGCTTTGCTGGATTTCTAGTTTTTTTTTTCACCTGGTAAGAGTGTGAGCTTTTTTCCCACTCTTAAATGTGTTTTGCTGTGTGTGTTTTTACCATTTGTGTGATCTTAGGCTATGAAGCCTCACCTACTCCATGAGCATCATTTTTATGTGTGTTACACAGCACCTTCAGTGCAGTGACACAGGGTTGTCTTTTAGACTTCCCACTGACTCCATCTTTCTGGGACTGACTACGGTCTCCCAGAAACATGTAAAGTTGCCATTAACGTTATGTAGTCTCTTTAAACCACAGACCCAGTACACCCCATCTTACATGGAGTATTGGAAAGGGTTAATTCCTGTCCCTTTTTTTCTGTTTCTCTTGGAGCACTGCTATGCTCCCTTTTCATCAAGACTTGGCTGGTGGCAGTGGTAACTACCATATTTTTCATACCGCGGTTATCTTATATAACCTTATAACCATGGTATTGTTTTAGGTTTTTCTATTAGCCTCGAACATAAACCCGCTTGACCAAATATATTTTATTTCAGCTATAGCTGGGTTTATTAGCCATTTCTTTTTGCTAAAGTCTTTCTCGTGTTTTACTCTGCGCTCCAAACCAGGTTTGGTCCCTTTGTTCGCGGTCTTTTTGTGGGCTTCTGATTAGAAGCCTCCTTAAGGCGCCTGGGTAGGCTGGATGTGAGGGAGGGGTATTAAGAAGCCTTCCATGGGTTCCCTTGGTAACCCAAGTCGCACTCCTGTTTGATTGGCTGAGTGACTGTCCTTGCCAGGACAGCCACCCTGCTGTGTTATTGACAGCCAGGCTGTGTGAACGGGGAAAACTGCATAAAAAGAAGGTCTCTGGGACTGGAAAGGCAGAGTCGCCACTGGAACGAAAGAACCAACGAGGAGCTGATGGAAGAGGACCCCTACAACGACTGAACCGCCCGGTGAAACCCTGCTGCAGGTCCGAATCTTCAGAATCAGACGACAGAGAAGAACCTCCAGGAAACGTCTTCCCTTGAGCTGGTGGGACCAACCAGTTCGCCCAAACTGCAAGCCAGGACCCCTCCTCTGGTCGAATTCGCTGTACAGAGCTACAGTGGGCCGGATAGCCAGGAAGGTCGGACCCTGCTTGGGTTTTAAGGAGCGCACCTTTTATTCATTGTTTCGCTCTGCTGCTGGTTTCTTCCCTGGGTAGTGCAGGACCCTCCAGTCATCCTACTTCTTGTCAGTCCGACAATCGCTTCAGGAACCGTGAGCCTGCAGGAACTACCAGGAACGTCTGTCTCAGCTACAGCTTCTTCTACGTTTTTAGGTACTGTGCAAATCCAGTTGTTCGTTTCATTCAACCGCGGTGAAAGTGTTTGAAATCTTTCTCCAATCCGAGGGCTTGTCCTTCTCTTTTCTTTGAACTAACTTTTCTGCCAACCAACCTCGTCCGCAATCTGCGGCACGAACTTTACCGCGAACTACCCTGAACCGTGTGATCTTGAGCAAAAGACTTTTGACCCATTGACTTTGGCCCTAAACCTTTTCTACCTGATTCTATCACTGTAGTTCCTCTTGCTCAATTGCCACCTGTTGGTGTGGTTCAATTTCTATTAACTTTGTCTTTCCCTCCCTTTTAAACTGCTGGAGTGGCATTTTGCTCCCACTTCATTTTGTGAGCTTAACTTGTCTGGAACTTATTCGGATTGGTGTATTAAGATTGTGATGTTTAAACTGCTTTATGATCGTGAAATGTTATATAACTAAAGAGTAAATAAATGTATATTCTTTTACTTGGAAACCTTGAGTCCGTGTTTGTTTGAATAATATTAATTGCTGTTCTTTGTGTAACTATTTGATACTGCTCACTTGCTCATGAGATAAGTCTGGCTACTCAGCCATCGCTACCTCTTTACTGTGTAGTACAGGCTTGTACCAAAGGTGAATTTGTACCGTCACTTGTGGTCTTAATTGTGTGTGGTGTTCCCAAAGGGTACTGCATGTAATTCTGCCTAATAGTGGAATGTTATGATGGAATGTCTTAGAAGAGTTCTGTAAAGGAATGTGTAGGCATTCTGAAGTCAGTTGGAGAGAGACACTGATGATGGTGGTTGGGGGTTTTTATTCTTGTATGTATTTTGGGAATTAACTGGTGAACCAGTTACCATCTTGCATGTGGATCATCATCCTTACATGAGACCGATTCCTTCATAGTTTCGTCTTGGCGGCGTACCGCCATCTTGTGGGGGCTGCGACATCGATCTTTAGATATTTGTAAGGAACTGGATGGACTTTGATAACTGAGGAAGGCAGTTTTTTGCTTTGAGCCTTTTCCTGCACATTCTGTGAGATGCGAGGAGGCTTGCTCAATGCAGAATGGGACCTCGTGGGGTACCCCGGTAGAATCAGTGAAACCCTTGGAGCAAACTATGGCAGGTCAAAGACCTTCATGGCTGAAGGTTAGACGCTGAAGCATCAACTTGGGGACTACAGACCTGGTTCCAGTCCATGACGGGCCATAGGGGGAAAGTGCAGGTAGAAGCGTGAGAGGCTTGGGGGATGGGGCGGGTAGTGGTATTACAGTGGCAAGCAACCGTGGAAGCTTGCGGGCCTCGGGCTGGCCCCGGTATCAAGGTGGCAAGCAAATATCAAAGCCTGGGAGGCTTCGGGCAGGCCCCGTGTCACGGTGGCAAACACCGGTGGAAGCCAGGGAGGTCTCAGGGTGTGTCCCGGTAGCTCTGTGGCTATCGGCAACATGATTTGCATCCCTTTCCCTGTGGAACCAGAGCGGGGCACTGAATGACTGACCCAAGTTCGACTTTTCCTGGATTAGACAAACTTAATGTGATCAGGAGGCCGGATGAAGAGCTCTTGCCAACAATCTAATATTCTGCATATACTTTGTGGAGGAAAAAGAATGACAACAGGGAATCCACCCACCTATGCTCGGGATCAGCCACTTAAGACAGTCTATGGGAGTCTGCTACTACATAGTGCATTCCATAGGAGGAGCACGACGCAAAGCCTGCAACACCCAATCATAAAAGAAAAAATGGATGATGCTGGAGGAGGAGATGAGAAAATGGAAAAGAAAAAGGGGGAATACATTGGTGCTGGAGAAAAGTAATTATCTGCACATCGTGCAGAGCATCCAGTGCCATCAAAGCAGAGTATGTTGAAAGATCCAAAATCACACCTGATCACCAGGCAAAAAAGTTACTTCTTCCTTCTCCTGTGCAAAGATGGGGTTAGACCTTGCTAAAGTGTTGACCCACCAACAGGCACGCAACGAGGGACACTGTTCTCAGGGGGAAGCATATCATGTCAAGAACAGGAGCCTCCATTGTACAGTAAAAGAGCAGAGGGTTACGATGGCATGTCCTACTTAAAAAAGTTGAACTTGTCATCCAAAAAACTCCCCACTACTTTAGTTGGAAAGGAGGGTCTCTTGCCAACTTCATAACTAGGGAAACAGATTACTCTGAATGACTGGATGCAGAGGTTCTGAGCATGTGGCACTGACAGGAAGGGGAGTGATGCTGGGAACAAAGACCTGCTATGGCCCTGCATCTGGACAACATCGTCTGCTTCTTCTCAGGAAAAAAAAACATTATCGAACATTAGTATCTGCTGGTTCTTTTCACACGGAAACACCTCTCTGTAGTGCAGCTTCTGCCCAGAAGGTTTTTGCTAAAGGTCTTTAACACATTATAAACCTGCTCTCTCACCATCAGTTACATCTACTGATGGGAACCTCATTCCTATGTTCTGTGGTCCTGTTCTAGTCAACAAACATCCCATTAATGGTGGGGGGGTCAGGGGTCAGAGACAGACCTTTGTCTACTACAACCCTTATGTGGCTTTTAATTGTTATAGTAATTTGTGTAGCACCATTACAATAGTCTCAACAGGCTTGTGGTGGGAACGCCCTCGGGGACTGCAGTCCAGAGTATGGGACATTCTCACAGAGTTTTAAATGTGTGTGTGCATATGGCTGAAATTAGGGATTGGATGGGCTGGTTAGGCTCCGGTAAGCAACCCAAGAGGTCAGGAATGTGGATGGGTTCTGAGGGCGGTCATGAGTGTGTGCGATGAGAGCTGGTAATTTAGCTGCGTAGTCCATGAATGGGTCCCATGTGTTTATGGTTCCACATAAGGAGCCCGATCTTATTGCAGTGATTTTTTCGGCGACTGCTATATCCCAGCATTTAGACTACCATAGAGCTATGGAGGGGCCACTTTCGCGTTTCCATAGTCGGGCCATCGCGATTTTTGCTGCAAGGAGAAGATCCGTGCATAGACTGGGGATTTGGCCGGAAACTGGAAATGCGCCGTTTCCTGTTTAGACCAACAGTACGATTCCTGGATCCCAAGGTATTGCGAGACCGGAGATTTCTTTAATATGTTTTAATATTTCTTTCCAATATATCTCTGCTTTAGGGCATTTCCAGACCATATGAAACAGTGTGCCAGGAACCGGGCACCCTCGCCAACAGGTTCCGGGGATCTTCGGGTTGGCTCTATGGATTTGAGCTGGGGTGATATAGTACCTTTAACAAAGTTTATATCCCCCTTCCCTATTCGAAATGCACTGAGAGCTTTTGTGTAGCCTTGCCCATATTTTCCCCCACTCTTCCACCTCATTCTCTCGCCCAGATCCTTTTCCCACTCCAGCATGCATCTTTCTTTTTTCCCCGGGTCTGCCCTGTCCAGTAGACAATAGATGGTTGAGATCCTACCTCTATTAGTTGTAGATGTTAATGAGAGCTCCAATGCGGTCAGCTCTCTGGAGCATTTTTCTCGGGTTCCCATGTGGGACATCCAGTGTCTGATTTGAGTATATCGAAATCTCTCACGCTCCCCCACCCCAAATTTTGTTTTACATCTCTCAAACGAGATGGGGGGCCCCCTCTTCTAAAAATGTGCTGGTTATACTCAGCCCACCCTCTATACAGGCCTGGAAACCGGCTGGGGGATTCCAGGGCGAGAAGTCAGGATTATTTCAGATTGGAGTTAGGGGACCAAGCGAGCCACGGAGGCCCCATTTACAGGCTGCCGTTTTCCAGCATTGAACTGTTGTTAATGTGGATAGGAGGGGACCGTTGTGTGTACGTGGCTTAATGTTTGGTAAGTGTGGTAGGCTAGAAGGTGTAATCAGGGACCTGGCTTCTTCAATTTATGTCCACTTCGGGGATCTACCTCTTGCACCCAGGAGAATGCGTGCGATAATTGGGCGGCTAACGTGTATCTGGCCAGATCGGGTACTCCCAACGCTCCCTGTGCTTTCCCCCTCGGATAAATGCGTTTGGTGATTCGAGGCCCCCCCCCCCCCAGACAAATTCTTGTATTTTCTGATGAAGGGCTTTTATAGCAAGACCTGGGATCTGGATTGGTAAGGCTGTACAGTAGTATAGCCATCTGGGTATTAAGTTCATTTTAACGGCCGTTATTCTCCTGAACCATGAGATTTCATGCTGTTTCCACCTTTTAAGATCGTTTTGGAGGCCACTGATTAGTTGAGGGATGTTACTTGTATAAAGGCGTTGTGGGTCTTTTGTGATGTGTACCCCGAGGTATTCGATTGGTCCCGACGCCCATGGGATTAGTGTCAGAGGGGCTAAAGAATCTTTTTCTTGTAAGGAGATGTTAATGGTGAAGGCAGCGGACTTAGCTAGATTTACTTTGAACCCTGACAGGATGCCAAAAGCTTTAATTTCTGCCCATAGTGCTTCTAGTGACGTTGCTAAGTTTGATGCTGTAATTAGGACATCGTCTGCATACAATGTTATTTTATATCCTGGACCACCCACTATTAGCCCTGTTATGCTGCTGTTTTGCCTAATCTTATCCGCAAAGGGTTCCATAGACAAGGCGAAAATGAGAGGTGAGAGCGGGCATCCTTGTTTAGTGCCCCTGGATATGCGTATACTTTCTGACGTAATGCCATTAACCTGCAGTTGTGTTTTGGGAGCTTGATAATTTGCCATTACCCATGTAATAAAATTAGGAACAAAGCCGAAATGTATTCCCAGTCCACCCGATCAAAGGCTTTGTGGGCGTCTAAGAAATAACAGCCATTCCAACCTTCAGTTTGTGGACGCTTTCGATTATGGTTAGTGTCCTCCTGATGTTGTTGTGAGTGCCTCTTCCCGGTATAAAGCTCGTTTGATCTTGGTTGATTAGAGATGGGAGAACCGGGCCTAGTCTCCTGGATAGTACTTTGGAGAAGATTTTGCCATCATTGTTCATAAGTGAGATCGGGCGGTAAGAGTCGGGTGACTCAGGGTCCTTCCCGGGCTTATGAAGTAAGATTGTAAGTGACTCGCCATAGATTCCGTGATTGATTTTGCAGCTAAGAAGGAGTTGAACAAGGCTGCCAACTGAGGTGCTAAGATTCTGGAATATTTTTTGTAGAAGTTTGCGGTGAAGCCCCCTGGTCCAGGTGCAGTAGATTTAAGAGATTTGATGGCTTCGGTGACCTCTTCGGCGTCGATGGGGTTTTCCAGGGCTTCTAGCTGTGTTGAGTTTTGGGGGGGTCATAGCCTTCAAGTATTCAGGCAAGGTATCTAGAACAGTGGGGTCACCGGACATTACAGATTTATGGTGCCTAACCAATTCCTTAATTTTCTCTGCCTCAGAGTAGTGCAGTTTCCCATCTTCAGCCCGCAACTTGAAAATGTTTTTTCGGCTGTGAATCTTTTTTAGTTTCTGTGCTAAGACTTTGTTCGCTTTGTTTCCTTTACTATAGTAGAATTGTCTTGTAAATGCTAGCGATTTGGCAGTTTGGTCGGCACAGTGCATTTCTAAAGCTATTTTAGCTTTCCTCAGGGATCTTTCCGTCTTTCTGGAATATTGCGCCTTTAGTTCATTTTCTAGCCGATTTACTTCCGATTCCAATTTGGTTGTTGCAATGGTCGATATTCTCTCTGTTCCGCACCTGCACTCATCAGGGAGCCTCTGACTACAGTTTTCATTGCGTCCCAAATGATGCTGATAGGGGAATTTTCCGTGGTATTTTGTTTAAAGTAGTTGGATATTGTGATTTCCACTTCGGATCTGATACCTTCATTTAGAAGTAGGGAGTCATTTAACTTCCAATACCTCTGTGTCTGTTTTTTTTTTTCGGCCCGATATGGCTAGATTAATTGAGACTGTGGCGTGGTCCAAAATCATGCAGGTGTGGATATCAGCAGTGTTTAAGCATGGGTACAGTACTCCGGATATAAGGACCAGGTCTATTCGTGAGTATCCTTTATGCACATTGGAATAATGGGTGTAATCTCGCGAAGTGACATTGAATATTCTCCATGCGTCGACAGTCTCAGTTTCTCTGAGAAGTATGGCTAAGGATAAGGCTTGTGTATAGTCTGCATTCGTGGGGGAAAAAGTTTTGTCCAATTGTGGATTTGGCATGGAGTTGAAATCACTGCCGATGATAAGGTGCCCAATTTGAAAAGCTAAGATTGTCGGGATTAGATACGCGATGAAACTGGATTGGGACGTGTTGGGCCCGTAGACCATGACAATTGTGATAGGGAGTTCTTCGAACAGGCCTTTGAGTAGGAGAAAGCGACCCTCTGGATCTCTTTTTATCGTGATTTTTGACAAAGGGACTCTGTCGCTTAGTAATATAGCAACACCTCTTTTCTTCTTCCCTGCTGTAGCGAAAAAGGCTCGTTTATATCTGCTAAATTTTATTCGATGTTCATCTTCTTGTAGTAGGCGAGTCCCTTGGAGCAATACAATATCCCCAGATAGTTGCCCCAGTTTGTGTTCCACGGATCGACGCTTTCTAGGTGAGTTGATGCCCTGGACATTTCAAGAGAGGATACGTATCTCGCTTGTGTCAGCCATCGTTTAATACGTTTGCGTTTGATGCGAGTTGCCTTTTGACCCGTAGCTGAAGTCGTAAAGCGCAGCAGTGTTGGTGTTGAACTTGTCTCGTTGTTGCATGTTGTAGAGTTTTCAGAACCCTTACCCCCCTGCCCCCCACTCCCACCCCTCTCCCCATAAAGAACTGGTAGGAGAAACGACATCCTACTACCACTGGGAGAACTGGTGGCGCCAATGCGCCAGATGTTGGCCAACTGGGCCGCCGAAGTGAAGTATAATGCTGCTTAAGCAGCGCTCTCGCTTTGGTAAAATAAATGTGATTAATTTAACCTGAAGACTTTCCACAATATAATTCAGAGGGATCAATTGCCTGCAGCTTGAGGGTCTGTAGTTACTTGTGGTACCAAGATCTCCTCATCCTGTGCCAGCATCTTTCTTAGGTGGAGCTCTGAGTCTACGTCGTCTGATGGCTTTTGACCATTCACCTCCCCGGTGGAGTGTTTGGGGGGTGGGGCTGGTTCTTCGGGTTCAGAGTCCTCCTCTGTACTCCTACACCCCATAAATTTGTTTGCCTCTTTCATTGATTGAATTTATTTTTGGGACCCCTCTCATGTGAATCTTACTGATGTTGGGAATCCCCAGTGGTACGAGATCTTCCTTTCACGTAGCCATTCTGTTAGTGGGCGCATGATCTTTCGTTTTTGCAGAGTTGAGTTTGCCAGGTCCTGGTACAGTCATATTGCCGTTCCTTGGACATCAGGGGGGAACTTGGATGTTTTCCTTAGGATTGTTCTATGCACCGGTCCAGCTCAAGGGGTGCGTCATCTGGGAGAGTGATTATGAATCAGAGTAGGTCCGAGACATAGGATTTCAGATCCGCGTCTGGGATAGAGTATGGGATACCACGTATGCAGATGTTGTTCCTTCGTGAGCGGTTTTCCGCGTCTTCTTGCTTTGCTTCGAAGATGGAGCATCTCTCCTGTAGGGCTGATATTCTATCCCTGTCATGTTCAGTCTCAAATCTCTGATCGCATACCTCAGATTCCAGTTCGGAGATTCGGTGCTCCGCTTCCCCTACTCTTTTGTCCAGCGAGGGGATTTTTTTTTTGTTTCTTCCACTGTGCTTTTTTGAATTTCCCTGGTTAATGCTGATAAAAGATCTTGCAAGTCAGCTTTCGTGGCAACCTGTGGTGGATTCTGGTCAAGCGCAGCTGAGAAGGGCATACAAGATTTTGCAGGCTCCTCTGGCGGGTCCAACTTTCTAGCTTTATCGGTGGAGGAGTTAGCCATAAGCGTGGCAATATCTGCTTGCTTTGCCGTTTTCCCGCTTCTTGACATCGCGCTTTGAGGGTGCCTGTCTCGACGCGGTAATCGTGTGGTGGGTCCGCTCCCCCTTCAAGCACCGGAATCCCGCGCCGACTCCCAGGGCCCCCGGACCCCACAAGGGTGACACCGGGGAGGGGCAGCGATGAGGGGAGCCCGCTCCCAGAGTTCTGTTGTCGCCAGGTATTCTGGAGGATGGGTTGCTGTTGGACCGGCCTCGTCCGGTCTTAGGGAGGTTGGTTAGAAGAGGGCGCCGCCGGCGGGGTTCCGGCCCAAGCGGGACCTGGCGTTGGGTGTAAATGTCTCTAGGTGCCGGGGGGTGGGGAGGATGCTTGTAGATGGCGATATTATGGCCCACTCTGGGCAATGAAGAACCCCACTACCCCCACCCCCCCCCCCCCCAACTCCTCACCTCACACTGCGGTGCCAGGAGCGGACCCCAGCAGACAGTTCCAATAGGCCCTCGGCCACCGGATCAGACCAGACGGGATGGGCCTCGCCGGCACCCGCCCCCGCAGGCAGTCAGCTGTGAAGGAGGGTCCCGCAGCACCTCGCCGGCCAAGTGGTGGTGTAGCTTGTATCAGACCGCGCACCGCACGGTAAATCCCTCTGGACTCAGCGGCCTCGGGGTGCAGATCCTGCGCTAGTCCCACGGGAGGACTCCAGATGGATGGCCGTGTCCAAGGCGAGGGGCCACCGCTAGGAGCGAGAGGAAAGGCGCCAAGCGGGTCACTTGTGAGCAGCTCCTGTGGCGGGTGTCTCGCCAGGCTCGGAACAGAGCGCCGGACAGCAGCAGCGAAGGTAAGGAGCTCGGGGGCGGCGGCCCAGAGACACTCCGCAGGTCCGCGGTGGATAGCCTGTACCTCACTGCACCTCAGGCGGGCGGATCGCCGATCCGATAATGCCGGCAGGTGTGGCGTTGTCTTGTTGCTGGGCACGATTTTACTTGCACATGCCTTCTTTTCTTTGGGCGATCGCAGCTGTAATATATGCAGTTGGGTAGGTGAGTGTGCTGAGAGCTTTCGGCGGCCAGTGATGTGCTTAATTCATTTGCCCCACACCATGGAAGCGGATGCCTCGCGGAGTGGTGGCCATTTTGCCTCGATCGGGTCCCGGTCAGAAAAAAAGAGGTTGAAACCATGCTAAATCAGGCACGGCCGGTGTCTTCCTTCAAACGATACCGTCAGAGAGGCTTCCGACACTATCTGTTCAGGCGCATTGGGCCAGGCAGGAGCTCTTAGGAAGCCATGCCGTACGCGGTGGCTCCAAGCCACTCCCCCAGAAGTGGTGCATTTATACGTACCTGGAGCTCAAGCAGAGTTGATGTTGCTGTGTCATCGGGTCTTCCGTGGGAACAAAAAAACAGCTACCCTCAGACTTTTCTAGGCGCTATGGAGAGGCTACCCTCAAGTCTTCCAAGTGCAATAGACTGGCTGTCCTAGTATATATATTCTAGACGCACCGGGCAGGCTCGCATAGGATCTAGGCTACAGGATCCTGAAAGAGTCATTGACAGGCTACATTGAAAGTCTCACTAACTATCCTCCAAGTTCTATAAACGCTACAAGCAGCCATCTACTAACTTCAATCTTAGGATACCAATGCATATTGTGATGAATCCTGACCAAGATATCCTCCCATATGGCCAGGGGACGGCAGCCGCTATCCGATCCTGACCCTGGGGGTGGTATTATGAGGGAGGAGACAGCTATCGGGGGAAGGCAGTGACCCCATCAGGAGAGACGTAGTATTCTTCCCTTTTTGAGGAAAAAAAACTCAAAATTCCTAGGTTTCCTGATGGCTTGTTGTCACTATATAAATCCCTCCTGCTGTAAAACACCAAGACCCCTTCTTGCAAAACACTGTAGACAGAATACCATTCATGCCTCATATATACATAACACACACCCAAACATCTCCTGTCTCAGATGTTTCTGTTCTAAACAAAAATTCTAAACAAATCACTTTAGAAGTCCCAGAAATACTATGGACTCCAACTCCCACAAAACCTAAAGTACTGAGACAAGGAAGAAGGGGTTAATGTGGTTCGAAGGAAACACCAAGATAAACATGCAGACCAGTTGTTGAAATGAAGCCCAGGTTGCGTGACATTTAACACTGGTGTCCGCGTTCAGAGAACCGGAGAAGAAGGAAGCAGAACTGGAGAAGAACCAAGGGAGAAGGCAGCAGCACAGGAACAAACCATGCTGGAGAAGGCAGGCCCTTCCAAATTGCCGCTCGCAAGCATTACCCACTGGCATGGTGCGCAGCCAAAAGAGACAAAGCAGGCACTGTGGAAAGATCCGACAGAGAGCCAGCAGCAGAGGTAACGGGGACGCGGACGTGGCGAGAAGTAGCAGTCTTCCTGGCGTGTGAACGCAGAGCTAGGAGAAGGTCTGCAGTGCAAGAAACGCTGTCCCAGAGAGGAACCTCCACCGCAGCAATGTGCCACGGGTCGGGATGCTGCCAGACACAGAGGAGTCGGCCAAAAGTCATTGGGGAACCTGGGACGTACCGACAGGCATGTGAGCAATTAAACTGTTTTGAATACCGACCAAGTAAAATGCAAAGAGAACTTGTGCAAATCTTCATTTATGAGATATCAATGTGGGGAAAGTTGGAACAAGTAGTACCTAATGCCAATGAAGTATAGATACAATGAATAACTGTGCTATATTAAAAAACAATGAACTCCAAGAAGAAGGCCTGGTGAAAGAAGCACATAAGGCAGTGAACTTTTGGGGGAGGGAAGATACACCAGGGGATCTGCAAGACCCTAGATGGGGATTCCTGGCAGGGGAGTACACCAAGCAATCCATTTGAAATGTACGGAAGAATAAAACATTGTGGCAAGATAACTGTCAGGGGAGTATATCAAGGGATCCAAGAACCAAGTTAAAGGGAGCCATGGCAGTCTAACACCAGGTAAGATGAAATTGAATAATCATGTTAAAATTGTGGAACAATACCCTGCAGTAGAGTATACCAGGGAATAAGATGAACCTACTAAAGGATTCCTGGCAGTGGAGTATACCAGGAAGTCTACTAAAGCCATATAAACAAAGATTTATTATTGTAAAACACATGGTAAAACAAGTATATCAGAGAGTCTAAGAAATCAGGCAAGTGGTGAAATTGAACAAAGACCTTTTCCTGTTGAAATCCAAATGCATGGTGGAAGGGTTTAAGCAAAGACGTGAAGAGCTCATAGAAGGATTCCAGATGGACAAGTACATCAGGTGGTCCAATAAGATATCAAAGAGGAACAAAAAAGTCCTCGAAGTGCTATTTTACAACCTGCACCCATATTCTCATGTGCATCATTAATAACTCTCGGAATGTAATGTAATGTGGCATTTGTGTAGCGCCTATTCAGCATCTACAATGATGTTCAGTGATGATCGTTATAACAAGGTGAAACTAAATAATATTGGCTAATCATTACTGACATAGGTGCACTTTATTTTGGTCACAATCTATTTAAAATGTAATAAACATTACATATTTTATTAAAATACTCTTTTTTTAAATATATCAAAGAGGCTAAAGAGACTTTTGCCATCCTACTGAGACATCCAGGGGAAGGGAACCACCCTCTGGATCACTGGATTTCTCCTTGGAAAATACTATTTTTGTTGGATATATCTACTTACTTTAATTGTGAAAACATTTTGCCAAACGTAAGTCAAGGACCTTTTCCTTACACCCTTCGAAGGCAACATGAAGCAAGACACGGACAACAGACTAAGTCTAAAGTAAAATACTTTACTAAATCAAATGTCAGGATGGTAGAAGGCCTAACTTGCCCTAGGCTAAGGTAGGATTTCCAAACATGAACGAAACTAAGGAAAGTCAAGGAGTTCAACTTAAAAATCTGTCTGTGTCCAAAACCTATACTTGCCCTAATGTCAAAATCAAAAGAAATAGTGCTCAACTCAAAGTTCTGAGCTTCTTACAGCTGGCAGCTTTCTTTCAGCTCCCCTTCCCAAAGTATAAGAAAGTTCCACAAGAAGGTGTCAATATTACCTTTCACCAGTTCAAGTGAGGCCGAACGGTCCACCCATCATAGGTCACGCAGCCAGGATCCCTCACTCTCAGTATCTTGGCTTTGATGTGTAGATTTACAATCCACTGGCTTTTCCTTGTCAGCCTCTTGACTCTACCATCACTTGTCACATATCCTTTCCAGTCTTTGGCATTGTTGCAATGCATTCACTCATACAAGTTCAGTTTAAGGATGTTTTGCTCACACTCACCTTCTCATGACTCTGTCACGCTTGTACCCTTTTCTGTAATTTGTTTTCACATGGGCATTTGGGTTATTCACTTTATTTCCTTGGCCCATTAAGGTTTTTATTCCATTCAACATGTTCGGTATTCAATATGCATTTATTTCGCTGAGTTTTAAAGTTCCATTTGGTATAGCAAGGAGGACTGAGACTATGAAGATTACCGCTTGTGATCTACAATGGGTCTGTCCCACTAATGAGGCTAGGCAGGGTCAAGCACCCAGCACTGGCATCCACCTGAAACACATTGAAAATCAAACGGAGTATAAAAGGTGGAGCCCAGAAGCACACGAAGTACGAGAGCGGGTACGAGAAGGAACAGCTGAGCAAAGGCAGCAGGAAACCAGGCTGAGGAGAATGGAAAGCCGAGATACAGACTGACTGCGAGTGTGAGTAAGCGAAGCACGGCGAGGGCGTTGCATCTCCAGGAAGCCAAAAAGGATCTGAGAAGAAAGCCAAGAAGCGATGTGCCTGAAGGTTGCTCATTTCCCAGCAGCACCAAAAGTATCTGGGAAGGTCCGCAGGATAAAAAAGAGACCCTGACCTTGGACGTGATACTAGTGAAAGGCATTGAGAAACAGTCACAGCTGGTGAGTTCTTGAATGAAGGGAGAGCCTGGTTTGTGAAGACGAGAGTGATAACAATGTTGCGAGCAAGGTTACATGTATGATGGCAGACCCGTGGAAAGAAGTATAAAGTAACAGAGTGGTCCTGCGGAAATGGAAAGAAGCATTATTGAAAATCTCTGAACTGTAAAAGACTCTCCCAGCTCAAGGGAGCTAAAAATCGTTTTGGGCAACAGTTTTTTTGACAAGCAAGTCGGACAGGGAGGAATAAGCTGTGATCCCGAAAGGCCTTGTTGATGAATGAAGAGAACATCTAACGAAATCAAGGTGCAAAGAAAGCATGTATAAATTCAAGGTGCTAAGAGGACACGAGTGAATGTGATGAACGGAAACTACGATAACCAAGATGCATTGTGTCAAAGTGGTCATGCATGGGCCCGAGTAAATTCATGCAGTTTCGAAAGTCTTCGACATGAAAGTGAAATAATGTAAATTTGTCTAATGTGAAGGGCTAGACTTGGGCGAGGGAAGACTGAGGGGCCCATGGTGAAAGATTCACCCTGAAACCCTGTTGGACCAGAACTGTGTTTTGTTATGCTCAAAGTGAAGCACACAAGGGAAGCCTGAGCACACTGTTATATTGAACTGATGGTAAATCAGGCGAGGGAAGCCTGGAAGAACTGTGATGTTAAATTGAGCTGCATCAGACAAGGGAAGTCTAAAAGTCTTATGTTAACTCTTTGAACTGTGCGAACTGGTCAGCCAAAAGGAACTTTTGAAATCACCAGTGATTCGACTTGAGGAAGGGAGGTGTAGTTCAGCTCCATTGTAATTTGACTTTTTTTTTATACACTCTTTCTTTTGATACATTTCCTGAAACTTAGTTATTGTAAAAGCGTGAGGGCAAGCAGAGGTTTCTGACACAGACTTTTTGTTATTTTGACTGACATTGACTTCTTTATTTTACTTTGATGGTCGAGACTACTCCCATTTTAGAGATAAGGCTAGCTAGGAAGTTTCCAACCCCCCCCATTCAGAAATTAAATAAAGGTGTTGAAACTCAAATCAGTGTGTCTGTCTGACTTGTGATACCATGCCTGCCTCACACTGAGCACAGTTCAACATATCATCCAAGTAACGTGGGCAGCCCCGGTCCTGGAAGAAGCACTATCCATTTATCGTGCAGCTGGGATGAACAAGTTTAGCAGGGGGACAAAATACACGCTGAACTGGCCTCTCAAAGCCATGCCAGGGTCTCCAGGATCCGGCAGCCTCCCGCCATCTGGCACCCAGACAGGAGCGACACTCCTACTGCAGGCAACGGTAAGGGTCTGGTTTTCATTGTAATCTTGAAGATTTTGAAGCCCGTACTACAATCCGGCAGCGTGGTTGGCTGTTGAAGTGTCCGTTAAGACCCCGGGTGGCGGCAGTGAGTTAGCAGGAGAAGCCTGTGGTGAGCAGGAGAAGGACATCGCAGGCCCCTGAAGGCCAGGGGAAGATTGTAGACTGAGGGCCAACGGACCCGCTGAGAGGCCTTCCGGGGGAGGATCCAGGAGCAACTGAAAGGAGCAGTCTGCAGCTCGGGAGTGAGCTGACTAGGAAAGGGGGTGTGCATTGCAATCCACACACCCCTGCCCCCCACAGGACAGAAACAGCAAGAGAGTGCCCAGTATCGGACAGCCACAATACAACTGGTGGTAGGGGAGAGCCTGTGGCTGCAGCAGTGAAGGGAAGCCCCCCAACCCACTGGGAGGGATTGACAGAGCCTCGAGCCCCTGGAACCTGCCCACAGAGCCCCAAGCAGTCAGGAGGTGAGGAGGAGGGCTGCAGGAGTGTAATGAATACAAACTGGCAAGCATAGAGCGGCTGGGGAGGCTGTCCCACCGGAGAGTCCCTCCAAGGGCAGTTCAAAAACAGTGGCGCAGAGTGGCAAAAGGCAGCCAGGGTTGTGAGAAGAGGCGTCACTGGCCTGACAGACCCGGGGGGGTGCACCCCTGATAAACCCCCCAAAGGTGGGGGAGTGCACAGAGCTTAACTATACAGTGGAAGGGCCAGTTACAGCATGCAAAGGGAACCCTAAGGACCCCCTAGAACAGAAGACTACCAGAGGCCTGGAGCACAGGGGAGTAAGACAAATGTCAAAAGGCAAAGCAAAGGGCTCGAGACAGGCATCAGCCTCGGTCGTCATGCTGGGCACCCTCCTCACCTTATGCTCCCGACCGAGGTGAAGGGTCTAAACAAAACATCTCATGACATGGTTGACCAAAGAAAGCCTGCAGGGGCAGAGGCAGCTGAACGCATCTCAAGACAGGGTCCACCACAGTGACATGATGTCCATCCAAGCATCGCTAACTAAAGCATTTCAAGAACAATTCCAACTAATGAGATCAGACCTCAACTCGGCTTTAACGAAAATGAGACAGGAGGCCGGCCAGCTGGGGGAAAGGACAGACCTCCTTGAAAGGAGGCTACAGGTAGTGGACAAAGATGACAGCGCACGAAGAAGCCATAGAGCGACTCAACGTGGCCCCACAAAATCTGGAGTTGGAAGACATATCAAGAAGGATCAACATAAGGATAAATAATCTGTCCAAGACTGTCACGGACAAGGCCCTGAAGGGGTAGGTCTGGAGGCCTTTCTGAGGGAACTGCTGAATACATCAGAGGAGTTCTGATGGGTGATTTTAACCTGGCGTGGTCCCGGGAACTAGACAGGAGAACATGGGGGCAGGGAGGGGGGTTTGGATGGGTGGAGGGCAGTAGCCACTACTTCATTACGGGATAGGTTCAACGCCCTGGGACGTGTAGAGGGGGTTCAGGGGAACAGGGAAGGCGTCACATTATTTTCCAATGTGCATGGAACACAATCCCGCATTGACTATGTATGGGTGCGGGCCCCTCTGCTGGGAGCAGTCTCAGGTATCAAAGTAGGCCTGCTTGGAGTTGCCAACCATGCCCTGGTCACAATGGATCTACGCTTGCTGGGACGCAGACCAGGAATATGGGGTTACAGGGTACCGGGGGAGCTCTTGCGGGTCCCAGTCATAAGGGGGAACTGGAGAGAAAAAAATCAGGGACGTCTTTGCCTTAAATAAAGCCTCAAACAGGGGGGAGAATATCCTCTGGGACACGTTTCAAGACAATTAGGGGGGATTTCATTGCCTTAAAGGCGCAGAGGGAGAGGCAAATGAGGTTACTCGAGACGCAGCTGGAGGCCGAGGTGGAAGTGGCAAGAAGCAAGCGATAGACACCCCCTCCAAGAGAATACTGACAATTAGTGGGCCAGCTTAATGTCCTACGAACTAAGAAGGCAGAGAGGTTGTTACTGTTTGTCCGCCAGCACTTCTATTCGAAGGCTGATAAGCTTCTGGCACGGCAACTAAGGGGGGCACGTGGCAGCAACACCATTACTGCTATACTAGCTGGCGAAGGTATCTGTCACTCCCGCACAGAGACCATTCAGGGGTGTTTTGCTCGCTATTATAAGGGCTTGAACTCGTCCCAGAATCGATCGACTGCAGGAGGACTTCCTGGACAGAGTTCATCTCCCCTCGCTGGGAGCAGATGTACAGGAAACATTAGGACGGGAGATCACAGAGGAAGAGGTCCGGAGGGTCATACGTCTCCCCCCACCCCCATAAAGCCCCAGGGCCGGACGACTTTACGGCAAACTACTAAAAGACTTTAGCGAGATCCCTGGTTCTGCATTTTACCAGCCTATTTAATCATTTTCGGGAGTCAGGTTGAATCTCGGCATCCATGGAGGAGGCAAAAATCACTTCTCCCTAAGCCCAACAAGGACCACACGAGGTGTACATCGTTCAGACCAATAGCGTTAATAAATGTGGCCGCTAAAATATACACTAAAATCTTGGCTAGTAGGCTTGAGGGACTCCTACCACCACTAATCCACCCGGGTCAGTCGAGGATGTACATGGGCGGCCAACATTTTACAATATCAGACGGTTGGCACACCTAGTAGAGAATGCTCACAAGACCTCCAGCCCTGCGGTGCTCCAGTCCCTCGATGCTGAAAAGGCTTTCGACCGCGTGGCATGGCCCTTTTTGTTTAAAGTGATGGAGAAAACGGGTCTGGGAGGGACCATTTACGAATGGTGGAGGCCAATTATATCACACCAGTTGCACGCCTCCTGGTTAATGGGTCCCTGGGCCGCTGAAACGCTCACCTGGTATCCACGGGGACGTCACTCAGCCTTTTCTGTCCTTTTACAACCTCGAACCCTTCCCTGGAGGCTATTCGACTGGAGACTGTGCCTGAAACACAGGATTGGTAGAGTTTAACTCCCTATTGTCTCCGTGTGCTTGAACCCCTTCTTCCCCGGGGTCCAACCCTTCCCTTTGATCCACAGCTCACCTTGTTTTCTTGGATAGTGTGCTCTCCGTCCTGCTTTCAGCGCAGCGGCGCGTTGATTGATGCAGGCTTGTTGCTGCCTAGTTACTTCACTGGCAAGAGTCCGACAGGTAAGTATAATGAGTCTTTTGAACAGTTCTCTAACTTCGTTCCTTTCCTTCCTTAGATGATGGCCGGCGTCCGGGGATGGCGGCGTGCTGCTGAGATGAGTAGCACTGAAGGTGAGTGAGAGTGCGATGCGCGATGCACCCCTTTCGTATTTGCTTTGAACTGAGTTCTTTTCTGTGTCTTTTAGGTGCCGCAACATTTTCAGCGTGGATGCCGGTTATGAAGAACAAATGCGGTGGGTAAGCGCGGTATGCGGCGCCTCTAGATGTTTCCACGCTAACCTGGCGTGTCTTTTCCCTCTTGCAGATGGATGAGAAGTTCTGGAGACAGAGTTCCCCCAGAGCGGCTGGGATTCAGGTAAGCGTTTGAAGCTCGTACAGTATTTAAAAATAAGCAAAGATTTGCAGAATGCTTACTAATGCCTTTTTTCTGTTCTTTTCCCTTTTCCTTAGGAAGAGGCGTGCCGGAATGGGAATGACACCGCCGAAGATGTCCGCAGAACAGAAGGAGCGATGAATGATGGGCAGAAGCGCCGCAAGGTAAAGCTGTTCCTAACGGTGTTCGTGTTCTTGCAGGAGCTGAGTGGAGAAGAAAGATGCAGGCCTACTGGAGACCGATCCGAACACGGTGAGTGTCGCGCTGCAGGTGCAGAAAACGCAAAGCATGTTTCTCAGCCTGGATGTGGCTTAAATAGCCTGGGTATCACAGGGGTCTCTGGGCTGAACCACACCCAAAAGACTAGACCACACATGCAGTTCTGCTAATTGAAATATGTGGGGGCATCCATCTTGTCCCCATCAATGCACTACAAGTCCAATCCACAATGTTATCCTATGGGAGTGAGTAAGTGAGTGGTGCCACAAGCGCCAAGTCTGACTCCAAATGGGTCTTTGGAGGGATGGAGAGGCCCTTGAGGGCCATGTATGTGATCGTGGCCTGGCTCCAGCCTGACATCTTGGAGGGCTGGGGACATGAGGGGCAGGAATCACGACACCCGCAGTATCCAGCTCAGCAGAAGGACTAAACAAGCGTGCTCTCTTTTGCCCCTGCTATATGCAATATACCTAGAGCTGTTGTTGCAATCCCTGAGGGAGTCAGGTGAATTGCACGGAACCCAGCATTAAGTAGACGCTTTTGCGGACGATATGCTCTTGTCGCTCTCGAAGACGGGAGAATCCGTAAGGGCATGTAGGAAAATGGTATCACAATTTGGGGCGGCTTCGCGGCTTAAGATGAATATAAACAAATCGGAACTACTGAACCTTACGGTAAAAGGAAGGGAGATAGAGTTGAAGGCTTCCTCGCCCTTTATATGGAGCCCAGAGGGGATCAAGTACCTGGGAATTGAAATAACCCCACTACTCACAGGGTGGTACGCAGCTTATTATCCATGATGTCAGCTATTAAAGCGGACCTCCAAAAGTTGAAGGCGCCAGGGATCTTGTGGGTAGGCAGAATGGCAGCAGTAAAAATGGTGATGCTACCTCGGCTACTATGCCTCTTTCAGGTTCTAGCAGTGGGGGTCCTGAACAACAACTTCGGCGAGCTGGGGAAAATAACAGACATGTATATGGGAGGGCAAGAGACCAAGAATTAATCGTTCTCTACTGATGTCCCCAAGGAGGAAAGGAGGGATGCGCACCTGAACAATCAACTTCACTACGAGGCATCCCAACTGTGGCTCATTCGGGAGTGGTTCTCGGGGCACAGGGGGATAACAGTGGGTGGCAATGGACCGAGCAGTGGCGAAGCACAATCTGGGGGAGGTTCTGTGACTACCACGACAGCATAGGCCTAAGAACATGTACCCGAGTGCTATCACAATGCTGTTGACAGATATGTGGGATAAATTGGCAGGGAAATATGGATCACAACCTTCCCAACCCCATTCACTCCTATATTTCATAAACCTAATTTATCACCGGCAACAGAACCACGGTTGTTTACTCAATGGCGGGGGTGGGTGGTACCACAAACTACGGGACATGTTTCAGGGCCCAACTATCGGACCCTTTACTGAATGTAATCAGTGCTTCGGGGTGGGTGAAAATGAGCAGCTCTGGTATTTTCAGATGCGGTCCTGGCTTCAAGACCCAGAGGTCAAGGCAGCTTCCACTAGCCAATTTACACCTTTTGAAAAGTTCCTTCTAGCACACATTGGATCAAAGGAATAGATATGGAGCCTTTATAAAATCCTAGATGAGACTATATTTCAGCCTGCGTGGCCCTGTATGGAACGGTGGGAAAAAACTGTCAGGAGGGAAATGACCAGGCTGAATGGGGAGAGACTGTGGGGTCTGATCCCAAGGTGGCCAAGGTAACACAACTACAGGAATGTTGGTAAAAGCTGCTATTTATGTGGCATTACACTCCGGCTCGTCTCCACAAGATTTATCGTGGGTCCGAACGGGAGTGTTGGTGGTGGTGGTGTGGGGGGAGGGCACGTGATCCCATATCTGGTGGAGGTGCCCCAAAATTGAGCATTTCTGGGGGAGGTACAGGAAGCACAGGCTCAGGTCTTTGGGGAAAGTGCTAGGGCACCACCGGAGGAGGTACTACTGGGGTTGGATGAAGGTAATATGGAGGAAAAATGCAGCGGTAGAAGGAATGCTCGGTCTATGCCAACCCTAGTGGCGATGCTGTTCGTAGCACAGCGTTGGCTCGTGGCACAGCATTGGAAGGGAGCGGCCATTCCCACGCTCCAAGATTGGCTACTTAAGGTTTGAGACTTTGTGGCGCTGGAATGGGCTATGTACGTTATGAACAATAACCTGACCTGCTTTGTCAGAGACTGGGGGGAGGGTGTGTCCTTTTAAAAACGTAAGACTTTCGAGCCCAATGGTGCCCCAGCACCTGAAACTGCTGGACATCTACTAGACAGAAAGAATATATCACTGCCTCTACTGGATAAATGCCTAGTTTGGTCCCTAGTATGGGAGTGAGGGGAGATTGGAGGGGGGTGGGTAATTGTGGAGTTGTGTTTATGGTACCAGTTTCTTAATTGTTGAAAATTCATAAAAATCATTTTTTTAAATTAAAAACGTCCATTAGCTGTAGATGTTCCTCACTTCATTAGTTTTTGATTTCAGCTTCAGCCAATGAAGGACTTGGGAATGATCCCGTTTTTCACTCTATCAAGCTAACTCATAAAAGAATAACTCATTCTATAAATCATAAAATAACTAATCAAAGAAGGCAATCCAAAAACCTACAGCAGGAGATAGTGGAACTTTTAAAAAACATAAATGTCTCCAATAAGTCAATGCCACAGAACTTGGTGGTCTTTTTCAACAATCCCAAAACATTGTGTACACCATGTTGGGTATTGCAATACAAACATGGTTTTCTTTGGAAGGCATTTACACTTGCTTAATGCGTACCTGTAAGAATTGAACTGTTTTCTCTGGCAGTTTGGTACCAATGAATTGTAGCGTTTCCTTGTGGAAATTACTTCGCAAATGTGTCTGTATTTCTTCTTCCGAAATGCTGCGAAACTTGCAGACAGAGCAGGTGAACTGAATCCTGGGATAGAGTTGCATCATAATATTAGACTGGAATGTAGCAATGCAATATTTCTGCTATTTCCTAAAGCAGCTTTCAAACCAAAATACACCAAATGCAGGTTATGAAGATAATTAAAGCGTATAGACACTCTTACACACACCCACCCCCCCGCGTCTGAATACAGGAGGTCTCTTGTTACACCACAAACAATGCCAAAATTATCAAGCTAAATAGGTACCTGCTACCATACTGCATGCTCCTTTAAAAACCAACTAAGCCATGCATCTTCCCACAACCCCTTAGGTACATAAATTAGCTTGCAACGACATGTGTAGTTTTACCTTAAACTTGCATCTAGCAAACACTTCCAACATTTGTTTGTTTGGGTACTAGTTTAGTTTATCATAACAGAAGTAAAAATAATTTTTTCAAGAAGCTCTAAGAAAACAAATAGTGAGTCCGGACAGCTACAGTTGATCAAACCAGGCCGGCTCTGGCCATCAGAATTCGAAACTCAGTCCTAAGGAGTGAACAGTTGTACACAAAGCCAGAGTTTAACTTGCAGAGCTATTTTGTCAACATATCTTTCGATTGAGATTTGTGCGGTTTTCTACCAGAGTGACTGCACCACCAAATGCATGGCAGATGACTGGCCTGAGAATGCAAATGTTCAAATCCTACTATAAATCTTCTCATTCAATTCTTGATGACAAGATACGCGAAGTACTATTTGACCAGATATGCCAAAGGTCCCAGTTAAACCTCAAAGAGGCACCATATTGTCAATGCCTCTGCCTGTGGTGTTGGCAATTCCAAACAGGTTGAGAAAGAGTAAGGTGGACAGCAGAGCAATAAAGAGACTGCGTCTCAGATTAAAAAGAAAAACCACAACACATACATTTCAGCTATCTTCAAAATACCAAAGCTCTTTAGGGAGCAGTCCTTTGTATGAAAACCTACCCCGATTGTTGCCTGGTAAAATAATGCATAGTCGGACAGTTGTCTACTCTTTGAGAAGACCTCCCACGTTTTCATGTCAGCAAAGTGGGTGAGAAATCAAAGATTACAAAAGCAAACTGTTAAAAAAAAACACCAGAGACTATTTCACTGACTATTTCACCAATCAACGGAACAGAGCAGACACGAGAAGCAGGGTTTCAAATAGTATGTCACACTTTTAAAATGTTACAAGAAGCTGCACACTGGATCCAAAATACTAGAGGACACTGCATTCTAAAGATTGTTGCGACAGAGCCATATCAATTATTACTCACTGTAGTAACTCTTGTATTCTGAAACATTCTGAGACCTTAATTCTAATGTGTGCAACAAACATCTATTGACCAATATGACAGCAGGTGCCCTAATGATTTAAAAGGCTAATTTCAGTACTTTAAGAATGGGGTGCCTTCTTTCTATGCTCCATCCCTCCCTCAACTTGTAAGCACCTACCTGTTGTGAATACAGCCAAGTAAGGTCATGGTGGCCTGGGGGTATGGGGGGGCGTGGTTCGGGGTTTGACTAAATTACTAAAAGAACATCTAAGGAATATTAGTACAAGACTATTACAGAGAGAATGTATGTTCGGGCTTTTCAGATTGTCCTTGTTGCAGCATTGGAGACTGAAAACATGTCTTATGCAGCAACAAGTTTTTTTAAAATGCGGATGCTCTACATATGTGCAGCATCCTGGTATCTGATATCAGAACAAGTTTATGTGTAGCTTCCTTTCAGACACTCCTAGGTACCATGTGTATTGTATATTGATAATGACTCCGATCAGCTGAAACCTCAACATAAAGGCTGATAGCAGGCTGCCAAAGGAACACCACCCTGGTCAAAGATTACTGCTGACCCTCAATGAAAGAAATGGAAACTCACTATGCAGGCTTCTGGGAACACCTTCAAGTTTAGTGAGTCATTGGAGATGAGCTACCTTTGAGGGGTCAGAAATGAGAGGCGGACACAAAGATGTAGTTTTCTCAACTTCGACATATTTATTCAAATTAAAAGGGGATGGGATAAATGCCTATGTCTCTATCCTAACCAGAAGGTCCCTACCTAGCAAACTAAAAGCTAAAAAAAGATGACCTTGTGTCCAAATGTATCCGACCATCACAATAATACATACAATCAAAGTGCATAAGGTAAATATGTCTTTCTTTAGCTTAACCAAAATGTGCAAAGGGTCAAACCTATATTTCCCATAAAGCAATCCTTGTGACCAGGGGTTGATTCCCTTTGCCTGAGTCACTTCAGGAAGACTTTTGAAAGAGTTCTGTTTCAACAATGTTCTATTCAGTTCAATAATGCATGTCCTATTCATCCAACACTTCTTTCAAATGGGTAAAGAAAATGTCTCTTCACAAAACACCTGTTTAAAACCAAAACACATGTTTCTTCCACAAAGTATTCTTTCCAAGTTGCAAAAATGATTATGTGTTATCATACCATGGCTGAGCCGTGATCTACACGCCATAGGGGGGAGACCATGCAGGGCAGAGATTCAATGTAGTCAGTCCTACCAGCTTGCTTCTCAACAGTTAAAGTGGAGCTGAGCACTTGAACTGGACAGCCGACTACAGACTGCTCAGAAAGGTGCACGACATGGTTTCTTGTTCCTGAGGTGGAGATGTGGGGGCCCATATAGTTTCAGGCTTGGGGCACTTTTTTATCAGGGGCACTATTAAAGTCAATGCTCTCTGCAGTTGTGCAAGGGGGGTGCAAAAAGGTTGTAGTCTGCTACTGTCTCCAGTGGTTTAAGGGCCCCCATAATGTCCTCCAGCCATACTAACGTCTCCCCCCCTCTCACATCGGCTTTCACATGAATCAGCCTCTTTAGGACCACTATCTCAGATAGAACATGGTCAATTTTGCATTTCCTAAACATAGGTGCCCTCTTGTCCATGTTATCAGGGTTATGCAAGATGAACAAGTTACTTGCCCATGGTAACGTTCTTTCAACTGGATGTTACTCCCACGTATTCCTTATCTTTGATATTTCCAATATCCAGCTTGCTGCGCTGGAATTTTTTTTTTTTTAAGTAGAGGTCGCTGTGCGTCAACTGGTCGAGTCGATGTCGCTCGGCGGCTTACGTCGTGGCGTCGACTTCATCACCGTGAGTCTAGAAAATACCATAGCATAGCATAGATATTATATTATGTTGGCCGAAAGCCAATTGCATCATATGCCCTGCATCGCCAGATACAGAATCGTCAGCATAACCATAGAGCGTTCATTTTGTATCATCGTGATCCGCCAAACGCTTTCTCTTGCTTTTCTGTTCAAACGCTTTGCAAGAAAATGTATTTAATTTCGTTCTGCTCTTGCACAAAGCAAGGCCACAAGTTACATGTTGAGAGACCAGCCCAGACAGAAATGCCAAAAGCAGTACAGAAATACATTGTTTTCCTCCCTCACAAGTCCTTGAAGGCGAGTAGAGAGGCATTTAATCACCAAGCCAGGTGCCAGTTGGTCTCACTGAAGCTGCAGAAACAAGCCGTTAAAGGCATGAATTATACTGTCCTTATGGCCCCCCTTTTTGGGTGCTCTTGGATCAGACTGACCCCTAGTTCATGAATAGAAACTAGAAGATAGCATGCGTTGGAATGTGTCTCTCCTACGAACACGGTTTGTTCACTAAACAAGTGCATAATGTTCTCTGTAACAAAGAATCCTGTCTGTGTCTTGCAAACTGCAACTGTTGCTAAATCGAGTAATATAGATTAGCAAAGAAACGTCTCAGAAGGTGTCATATTCGTCATAATTGTCAATCACCGAACCCTAGCTCAAAAAGATACATTATGGGCGGTTTTGATGCGTCACAAACTGATTATACGATGGTGCTTTTGTATATATGTCACTGTTGTAGAATGCTCGCTCTCTTACGTTTCACAAAGTCTGGGTGACGCACGTTGCGAGACGTGAGATCCAGTCAGCCGACAGACTATTTGCTCTGCAATAAACCCTAGATTTTGGGAAATGAACCTTGTGTCTGGCGTATCAGTTTGTGTATGGGGATTGTGCCTTGTTTCCATGCGCGAGGGTCTTCCGGGTCTAGTAAAACATGTTGCCCGAATAGGGACCCTCCCCCATTTGCTCCATCGTGTACGTTGAATTTGAAGAAGGCAGAACAAAAAAAACCAATCGAGGATGAGGCCGTCGAGTCGGGACCGAGAGGTGTTCGGGGCACCACTGTGAAAGTGATGAGACTCCTTTGCAGATCTGTACACAACCGGTCCCTGATCGACGCGTCCGGCCAGAGAGCAAGAAGGGGAGGGTCCCGGAACAAGGCAGATTGAGCCAGATATGCAGTCCCGACGATCCTTGGTTGCGTCTGTATACGAACGAATTGCGTCTTGAGAGAAGAGCTGATTGATCAGGTGAGTCGTGCCCAGATTCTTAACAGCCCTGATATTGGTTAAGAGTTGCTCTTGCAAGATCAAACGCCCAGGGTAAGGTACGCAAAGATCAAACATGCCTGGGAAATTGTCTTCCTGTCTAGTGGAATTTTTCCACTGCGCTAGACAATCTTTGGAAACTGGCCAGGCTGCGCCACCCGTAGGGTCGCCAGCGTTCGAGATGTATGTTAAGTATGGGATAGGAGCGATAATGTTTAATAAAATTTGGCATAGGCAAACCTGACATGTAGAAGATTTGCAATGGCCGAAGGATGGTAGTTTTGAGATGCCCCGAATAGAACATTTGGAATCAGTACTGCTGCGACATTTGACGTCATTAGAGACTGGAGGAAGGAAGCTAACATCCGTTTAAGAAGTAGAGAGAAACATGCGCGTAGGCACAAATCTAATGCAGACAGAGTGCTAGAACCGGAAGAAAAGCAATGGGATGAGGATATCAGAAGGGCGGATAGGAGTCTTCAATTAGGCATGCAAAAAATATATCCACAAGAGTTACATGCATCAGATGAACTAATAAATAAGATTTTGAATGAAAAAAGACAAGAACGCCCTAAAAGTAAAATTGCCACAATTGCAACAGTGCCCATTGCTCAACCTCAGTTGCCACCCCCCTTTCAGTTATTCCATCTGCACCAGCCCCCCCTGATCCCATTTCCCCCTCCACCTACAGAGCATGAATTAGCAGCTATCAGAGAAGGCAGCGCTGCAGAGGCGGGGCCTGCACAGAGGGGAAGCACTAGAGTAACCCGTAGTATGGTTAGCAGGGAGAGGAAGAGAGCTGAAAGAACAGGTAGAAGAACATGTTACTTTCTTACCCGGTAACGTTCTTTCGATGGGATGGTCCGACAACGTATTCCATATCTATGACAGGTAATCACCACAGCTGCGCTGTTTCCGAAAATTGTTGGCGTCTGCGTCGATGACATCGATACGCGGTCTTTGAGGGCCTCCGTCGAGCCGACGTCACCAGATGTTATAAGTAGGACGCACGACGCCCGTAGCCTCAGTTATAGTTTTTTCACAGAACGTGTGGCACCAATCTTCTGCCAGTAGGGCCACAGAAAGCTTTGCGGAAACGTAAGCTGCAATTGCTTAAGACATTCTGTAGCGGGGCAGGTAGGGAGGGAGCGATATGGAATACGTCATCGGATCATCCCATCGAAAGAACATTACCAGGTAAGAAAGTAACTTGTTCTTCGGGGGGGGGGGGGGGTTGGGTCCTCCGACGTATTCCATATTTATGACAGACTCCCAAAGCAGTACCAACGTATGGAGGAGGGAAAAGAATTTAGAATATAGAAATTTAGAATGCCCAATTAAATTGAAGAGTAAAGGACCACCTTGCCAAAGGCCAGATCCTGCCCATGGATAGAATCTAGGGAGTAGTGTCTTACAAAAGTATGGCCCGATGCCCATGTGGATGCTTCACAGATGTTACGAATAGGAACACCCCTCTGCAGGGCAGTAGCGTCAGCCATACCCCTAGTAGAATGGGCCCGTAAGCCCACCAGAGGGTCCTCACCCGCCAAACGGTAACATTCAGAAATTGCCAAGATAATCCATCTAGACAAAGTCTGCTTAGTAACAGCCTGTCCCAAACGCCTCCCAGCGTAACCTATAAAGAGCTGATCGTCCACTCTGACCCGGGACATGTGTGAAATGTAGAAACTTAAAGCTCTCCTAGGATCCAACCTATGGAGCCTCTCCTCTTCCTTACCAGGATGCGGAGGAGGATAAAATGCCGGAAGAATGACCTTCAGTCTTAAATGAAATTCCGACACCACTTTCGGAAGAAAGGAAGGACGAAACCTAAGGACAACCCAGTCCTTATGAAACACTGCGAAGGGTGGCTTAACAGAAAGTACCTGCAACTCACTCACTCTGCGAGCGGAAGTAACCGCAACTAAAAATACAGTTTTAAGGGTTAACAGTCTCAAAGGACGAGAATGTAAAGGCTCAAATGGAGCACCCATTAGGAACTTTAGAACAAGGTTCAAATCCCAACCGGGAACCTGGAAAGGTGACAGTGGAAACACATTAGTGAGCCCTTTGAGAAACTGAGAAATTAAAAAGGAATTTTGAAATAAAAACACTCCTCAGACGAGCGCTTAAATATGGACAGCGCCGCCAGGTAACCTTTAATGGTACCCACTTGCAGGCCCTTGTGGGCTAACGAAAGCAAAAAAAGACAGAACCATAGGAACGTCACCTGAAAAAGGATCCACATTCTTAACCCTGCACCAGTCGTAGAACTTTCTCCAACGGCAACGGTACAGGAACTTTGTTGCAGGCCGTCTGGCCGAAAGCAACACCTCCATCACGTCTTCAGGGAGGTCCCAAATCTTATACCTCAACCTTTCAGAAGTCAAGCGTGAAGGTTGAGAGATCTGACCTCTGGATGGAGAACCCGACCCCCCTCCCGTGAGAGCAGATCGCCTCGGTAGGGAAGACGGCGTGGAAGGCAGATGGACAAGTCGAGAAGGTCCAGGTACCACGTTCTCCGGGCCCATGCCAGAATAATGAGGATCATCCGGGAACCGAACCTCTGGTTGGGGGGAGGCAAGAGGACAGCAAGTGAAATTTGGGAGTTGGAGGAGTGCTATGGACCAAATATGCAACACGAGGTGCAAACATTTTTCACATACCCTCAAGTATATCCTGGGGTATAACATTGGCCCCCTTCATCAGATTGCCTTCGACGGCCCACCACAGAAGGTCCTGGGCGACCGAGGGCAGCACCTGAAACTGGTCTGACATCCTGTCGGAGGACTGTGACCACTGCATCTTGAGGGCCCATTGCAGAGATCTCATCCGCAACCTGGCCTCTGGCACCAGAAGAATGCAGGATGCCATGAGGCCGAGCAACCTCAAGAACTCGAACGCCGGGAGACTCTGGGTATGTTGAAACTTGTGCACATCTGCAGAATGTGATGAGCCCTCACCTGGGGAGGGAAACACTGCCCCAGGGACGTGTCGAGCACTGCTCCAATGTACTGGAGCCGCTGAGTTGGCGTCAAGTGGGACTTCTTTAAGTTTAGGGAGAATCCCAGCTTGTGAAGGGAGTGGAAGGTGACTGACAGATGATCCAGGACTTGCTCGCGAGAGCGCGCCCTGGTCAACCAATCGTCCACATAGGGGTAGACGTGAATCCCCCCTTTCCTGAGATACGCTGCCACCACCACCATGAGCTTGGTGAATACCCTCAGGGCGGAGGTCAATCCGAACATCAGGACCCAAAACTGAAAGTGCGAGTCACCAACCGCGAACCTCATGAACTTCTTGCGCTTAGGATGGATCGGCACATGAAATTAAGCGTCCTTGAGGTCGAGAGACACCAACCAGTCCTGAAGTTGAAGGGCCTGGAGGACTTGAGAGAGAGAAACCATCTTGAACTTGTCCTTCCTGAGGAGCTTGTTCAAACCACGCAAGTCCATGATGGGTCTCAATCCCCTGTCTTTCTTCGAAATAAAAAAATAAGGGTAATACCATCCCTTGTTCCTCTCCGCTACAGGCACCAGTTCTATGGCGCCTTTCTCCAGCAGAGATTTGATTTCCTGCGCAAGGAGTGGATCCGGACTCTTCAAAGAGAGATTCCCTGGTGGATTGTTGTGAGGCCTCTGCCGGAAAGGAAGACAGTAGCCGTGGGCTATGATCTCCAGAACCCACACATCAGAAGTAATGGCACGCCATTCTACAAGATGCTGCGCCAGCCTTCCCCCAACCAGCGAACCATGGGACATGGCCTCATGACTGAGCTGAAGCGGCTGCAGCATTGCCTGAGGGTAAAGAGGCAACTGCCCGAGCAGCCTTGGCACCTCGAGTACCTTGTTTTCCACCTCTGGTACTCCTACGGTGGCCTCTTTGACTTGCAGCTCCTCTCAATCTACCAAAGGATGAGTAATATCGAAAGGAACGTCCCCTCCATTGTTGTCCCCTAGGACGAAAAGGTGGAGGTTGGCGAACTGCAGCGCTCAACGATTTCGCTGCAGCTTTGGAGGTCTGCAACCTCTCAAGGCTCTCGTCAGACTTGCTGCCAAAAAGATGTTCACCATGAAAGGGCATGTTGAGAAGCCGGGCTCGTACATCCGGAGCAAACCCCGACTTCCGCAACCACGCAAATCTGCGCATTACGGTGCTCCATGGACCGGCGGACGCAATCTGCCATGTCCAGACCCAACTGAACGGGTTCACACATGGCATCCTTGCCATCCTGAACAAGAGCAAGAAAGCCATCCCGTTCCTCCCCTTCGAGACACAATTCCACAGAGTATGAGTGAAACGTGCTAAGGTACAGACGGAGTTGGCTGCCTGTAAAGCCATACCCCTTGAAGAAAACACTTTCTTCGCCCAGCCATCAAAACGTTTGTCGTCCCTATCAGGAGGGATGGTAGGGTACGATGCCTGTTTTTCCGGGGCCGTAGCCCCCTGCACCACCAAACTCTCCGGAGTGGGGTGCGTGGTCAAGTAGCCGGGGTCGCTACTGGCTGGACGGTATTTTTTCGGCAAAGACTTGCTCACTGCCGGGAGACTCTCCGGAGCAGTCCAAGCCGCTGCCACCCTTCTTTGCAAGGCCATATCAAGTGACAGTACCGGGTCAGTTGGTGGACCTTGGTCCAAGATGTCCGTCAGGTCATCCTGCAGAAAATCTCCTGGTGGCACAGACCACCCCAATTATTCCGTGACCCTCGACATGTGGCGCCGGTACGAGGATTCAGCATGCGTACCCGGCACAGGCCTGCCAAACAACCTCCGGGGAGGTGTCCAGACCTCTGGCGTCGTGCAATAACTGACGCAGGTCTTCTAACTGGCTATGACCAGATAATAGGTCATCAGGAACCTCCTTAGGAACAATACCATCATCAGACCCTTCATCCACCTCAGACATATAGTCAAGAGGCTGGAATAAATCCTTGGATGAGGGCACGTGTTTGGACTTCGCCAGAGCCTTCCTCTGAGTTTCCATCGGTCTCCAGGGCACCTCCGAAAAATCCTCCTCGAAAGGCGTTGAGGGCGTAGACGGAATCGACGTAGAGCTTGGCGCCGATGGCTTCGACACAGGCCTCGAGGGCGGAGCCCCGAGCGTGTCCTTCGACAGCCTCGGCGCCGATGGCATCGGTGGCTTCCTCGGAGGCCAAGCCTCGAGAGAGTCTTTGACTGTCTTGGCGTCGACGTCTTCTTCGAACACCTCACAGGCTCTGACGGTCTCGATGGCATCAAGCAACGGGACCTGGAGCGGGCATGGCTAGAGCGATCCACCCTGTCCGACCGGGACCTCGAAGGCTCCCGGTGATTGCGATGAGCGCTCGAGCCCGAAAGCATGCAAACAGTGTCTCTAGCACGTTCCCTGCCGGCGTCTTTCAACGGCACGGACAGAACGGAGCCCTGTTACTGAAAAATCGCAATCTCCTTACGGAATGAATCCTATTCCGAAGGAGTGGAATGCTTGGTGGGACAAGCAACCCACCGACGGGTGGAGTCCTCGGACGAGGAAGACTACCGATGACAGCACTTCCTTGAGTGCCTCGAAGAGGCAGAGGATAGCAGGACCAGCTCCGGGACCGAGACCCATTGGACTTACGCCGACGATGCGAGTTGCCCCTCGAATCGTCCGTCGAAAGCCCTGTCAAAAGCCCAGTGGAAGGCCCAGCGCAAGGCCTTCGAAGTTAACGCCTGGCAATCATCACAATCGTCCGTGGTGTGGTCCTCACTGAGGTACCAGAGGCAGGTGTTAGTGAGAATTCTCTGTATAGGCTAATTTCCCAAACCTAGTGAGTCCCCCAGCAGCTTTGCTGGAGTTTTTGGGATTTAATTTTTTCTCCTGCTAAGAGTGAGACTGTTTTTCTCCCACTCTTAGGCATGATTTGAGAATGTCCTTTGACTTTGTAATGTGTTTTATGGGCCATGGGGTCTTTTACTCCATAGGGCTTCATGTGTTTTTGGTAAGTGTGTTACACAGCACCCTCAGTGCAGTAACACAGGGGTGTCATAGTGGCCCCCAAACATAGACTCCATACCCTGGGACTGACTACTGTCTCCCAGGGCAGGTAAAGTCACCATTGACTTTACTAGTCTTAAATTGTGAACAGAACCAGTACAAACCATCATTGTGGAAGTACTGGTAGGGGTAATTCGATTGCCCCTGGGTCTGTTTTTCAAGGGGGCACTGTCCAGTCCCCCCCCTTGTCGAGTTTCTGGCTGGTGGCAGTGGTTACCACGAGAAATATTCCACCAGAATATTTCCTATGGGATTTTCCCATTCATTTTAAACGCACCACTTTTTTGGTGCAATGTGAAAGATACCGCCGGGTTATTCATTTAATATTTATTCCCCGGTTGGGTCTTTTTGCCAGAACTCGGTTTTAAAATGGCGTTTGTGTTCGCCTCTGTAACTCCAACCCAAGTCGAGCCCTTTGTTCCACTTTTGGCGGGCTTCTGCACAGAAGCCTCCAAAAGTGGTGCCACTCTGTCTGGGTCTACAGGATGTGTGGGAGGGGGGAATAGGCACCCTGGACTGAGTTGCCTCGGCAACTCAAGTCGCACTCTTGTGTGATTGCCCAGTGTCAGAACCTAAAATACGTCTTGGTGGTAGTCTGTGCATTCAGTAAATGGGTGGAGCCCTGCGGAACCGACTCACCACTTCCCGACAACAGAGAAGATCTCCTGCTGGAGAGGCCTCTTCCCCTGACTGGTGGGCACAACCAGTTTACCTTCTTCTCTTCGCACCCCAGACCGGTCTGTGGTCGAATTGCCCGTGCCAAGCACCCCGGCAGCCGGATAGCCACTTACCACTGGACCGCGCACCAACGGACCGCTCCTTGTACCTGAGAAACACCGCGGCTGGTTTCTTCCCTGGCAGTGCAACGGACTCCTGTCTTCCTCCCCGACGAGATCCTCTCTTCCCCCGGACGAAGCACCGACTTGCATCCGCTGCCAGGAACAACTGCCCCCGCTGGAGTATTCTCACCACTTTAAGGTACCGTGTCTGCTAGGCCTCCCTTTCTAAAGATTGCTACACGGTAATAATAACCCCTTAACCTTCTGGACTGGGCTGGCCGCCTTGACCCTCTAACTGGTCCCTTTCTTTGGTCCAACTCCTTTTTGAACCGTTACAAGACTTTTGTGCACTGCAACCGTGTGACCGTGGACACATTTCATTTTGATCCTCTTAAAGCGGGTCCGGCCTACTGACTCTGAATTCAAGGTGTTACTTTGCCTTCCTCTCTTGTTGTGTTCTTGAAAAGAACAAGTTACTTTCTTACCTGGTAACATTCTTTCGATGGGATGGTCCGACGACGTATTCCATATCTATGACATGTAATCAGCACAGCTGTGGTGATTACATGTCATAGATATGGAATACGTCGGAGGACCCATTCCCCTCGAAAGTGTTGGGATCTGGTTCAATTGATACTCTGCTTTTCTCTCCCTTTTTAAAACGAATTATTAGAGTGCCATCTACGTTAAGCGCTCACCGCTGTCTGAAAATAAGTGGGGCTTTACTTAAGACTTGTCTAATATTCTTTTAAGGGAGTGTTTATCTTTTAGTGACCGTGTTCTTGAATTGCTTACTATTAGTTCCTGTGTGTTTTTCTAGATGTGGTTTTAAATAAATAATTATATCTCTTTTACACCAAGCTCTGGTCAGTGTTTACTTGTTCCACTGTGTTCTTGTGAGCTATTGTGAATATTCTGTATACTGCCTAACTCTTCTTGAGGGAAGTCTGACTGCTCAGCCACAGCTACCAAGTGAATCTGTGTGGTACAGACTGCTACCAAGTGGGTTTACTGCCAAACACCTGTAGTCCTAAACCTTTTGCAGTGGTCCCAGAGGAAACTGCACAGGTTTCTGCCTAACTGCGATCAAGGCCCCGGCGGAATGATGAAGCAGGATATATTGTGGGAGACATAACAATCATTTATACCATATTGGGGCCAAGCAATAAACTCATGGAAAATAAGAAGATTGTTCAGAATTTTAGAAAAAACTATAAATGGAACGACCGATATATTGTGTAATATGACCCTAGAAGAGAAGGCAAAGATTAATGACACTTCAGAATAGAATGGCTCCAGATATAGTTTTGGCTGTCTGTGGAGGTGTTTGCAATATTGTGGGGTCAGCGTGCTACGTTTTTGTAAGTGACTCCTCCCCTACGATTTTTGAGGCAATAAAGAAGTTACACATTCTGAGTTATGACCTTGATTCCCCGACAGGTGGTTGGGAACTGAATATAAGTTCCTGGTTCTGGGAGTTACTACGCTCATGGGGATGGAAACTAGTTGCAATTTTAGCAACGGTACTCGGAATCTTCATGACATGTTGTTGCATACACTGCCTGCCAATTATTTGCTCTGAAATAACTGATGAATGCATACACATGGTAAAAGAGAAAAGACCTCCCAAAGTGAATACAAATGTAAACGAAACACAAACTATGAAAGAGTTTATGTCAATTAATATTGATGATGACGATTACAGTAGTATGTATAGTCAGAATTAGATACGTGGTCAGAGGAAGAAGCGATATATGGTTGATGCTCTTGGCTTACGGCCACAAGGAGGGTTTGTGAGTCTAGAAAATACCCTACCATAGCATAGATGTTATATTATGTTGGCCGAAAGCCAATCGCATCATATGCCCAGCATCGCCAGATACAGACTCATCAGCATAACCATAGAGCGTCCATTTTGTATCATCGTGATCCGCCATTTGCTTTCTCTTGCTTTTCTGTTCAAATGCTTTGCAAGAAAATGTATTTAATTTCGTTCTGCTCTTGCACAAAGCAAGGCCACAAGTTACATGTTGAGAGACCAGCCCAGACAGAAATGCCAAAGCAGTACAGAAATACATTGTTTTCCTCCCTCACAAGTCCTTGAAGGCGAGTAGAGAGGCATTTAATCACCAATCTAGGTGCCAGCTGGTCTCACTGAAGCTGCAGGAACAGGCTGTTAAAGGCATGAATTATACTCTCCTTACGGCCCCCCTTTTTGGGCCCTCTTGGATCAGACTGAACCCTAGTTCACGAATAGAAACTAGAAGATAGCATGCGTTGGAATGTGTCTCTCCTACGAACACTGTTCACTAAACAAGTGCATAATGTTCTCTGTAACAAAGAATCCTGTCTGTGTCTTGCAAACTGTAACTGTTGCTAAATCGAGTAATATAGATTAGCAAAGAAACGTCTCAGAAGGTGTCATATTCGTCATCATTGTCAATCACCGAACCCTAGCTCAAAAAGATACATTATGGGCGGTTTTGATGTGTCACAAACTGATTATATGATGGTCCTTATGTATATACGTCACTGTTGTTTAATGCTCGCTCTCTTGCGTCTCACGAAGTCTGGGTGACACACGTTGCGAGACGTGAGATCCAGTCAGCCGACTGAGACTGTTTGCTTTGCAATAAACCCTAGATTTTGGGAATTGAACCTCGTGTCTGGCGTATCAGTTCGTGTATGGTGATTGTGCCTTGTTTCCATGCACGAGGGTCTTCAGGGCCTAGCAACGGGTACAAGTAGCTCTCACAGCGCCCGTTGCTCAGTTCCGTTTTGAAGAGCAAAGCATTGTCTTGAATAGACAGTTACTAACCTTGTGAGAGCGCAGACTGTAACCACAAGAGAAGTTGTACTGCAGGGTACAATGGGTGGGGCGATAAGGAATACGTGGGAGGAACATCCAGTCGAAAGAACGTTACCATGGGCAAGTAACTTGTTTTTTTCGAACGGATTGTGTCCTCCCGTGTATTCCTTATCTTCGATACACTCCCAAAGCAGTATACGTAATTTGGAGGTGGGAGTAAAATTGAAGTCATCCAGTATGCACCGAGTGTAGGACTGCTTTTCCAAGCAGTGATTCTTGAGTAGAATAGTGTTAGGCAGAATCCTGTGCAGTGCCCTTAGGGATCACTACACACAATTAAGACTACAGGTGGTGATACAAGTTTTACAAGCCTGTACTACTATGTCAGAGTGGTAGCAGTGGCGGAGCAGCCAGCCTTATCTCAAGAGTATAGATTACACAAAGGGACCCCAATTACTGTGACTCAAGCAAACACCGAATCAAGGTTTCAGGTAAAAAAATAGAAGTACATTTATTTTTAAACCATTCGTTATAAACACAACACTTCTATTAAACCTCAATAAAAACCACACGTTAAATATACTACAACTAACCAATTCACTTTGTACAGTAAGTTTCAAGGTAAGTACCCTGTGTTGGAATGAACCCGTATTAGGCACAAAAACACGATACCGCAGATACGATTGCGATCACTTTTTGACAGTTGGGTCTGCTAAACAAACGCGTATCCGTGACATGAAATGCACCGGGGCAAAAACACACTTAGCACCTGAGATACCCAGAGGGAGTTGGAGGCAAAAATCACAGGCAATATTTTGGTTAGGCAGGCAGAATCAAGAAACACTCAAAGACAGGAGTTCAAAAGTCAAAGGGCCGGAGCCAGGGTCGAAAGACACCGAGGCGAGTTGCCGAAGATCACACGGTCCAACAGTTCACGATTCAACTGAGCCAAATGTACTTCGATATTGTCAATTTTCGGAAGCAAAAGTTATAAGGAGGGAAGACAAGATCAAGCCTTGGAAATGAAGAAAAAGGGACTCACCCAGTTTCCTCAACAGAACACAGTACCTTGTTCCAATGGTGCAGCTGATGCCCTGGCAGTTGTTCCTGTTGGTTTCCCGCAGACCCCCGATTCCTGGAGCTTCGTCGAGAAGGAGGACGTCTGAAGGGGGTCTGCACCACACAGGGATGAGGCCGGCAGCAGCGACACGGAATAAAAGGTGCGCTCCTTAAAAACAGGAGAGGCTCTTCAGGTGGCTATCCGGACCACTACAGCAGAGTGCAGCGATTTGAACCACAGAAGAGGATCCTCCGGCTGTAGAAGATGAGCTGGTTATCCCCACCAAGCTCAAGGGAAGAACACTCCGGACTGGATCTTCTCTGAGTCGTTGAAGGGCAGATAGCTCAGGACTGCAGCAGGGCTTCACTGGGACGGAGTTGTTGCAGCAGCCGTCGTTCTCTCCGCTTCTCTTCGGTTCCTTGTAGTTCCAGTGGCGACTTTGTGACTTCTAGCCCAAGAGACCTGCCTTTTATGCGAAAAAACCCCATTCACGCAGCCTGGCTGTCAATCACCCAGCAGGGGGGTTGTCCAGCCCGGACAACTACTCTGGCCAATCATGACCAAGTGCGACTTGGGTTTCCTAGGATACCCTATGCGGGGGGTGACTACACCCCTCCCTCACATTCAGCCCACGTAGACACCCAGGCGCCTTGAGGAGGGCTTCTGGGCAGAAGCCCGCCAAAAGACAGTGAACAAAGAAGGCGAACCTAGTTCAGCACAAGAATAAACCCAACCGGAGGCAAGAGAAAGACGATTTGGCCAAGCGGGTTTATGTTCGAGGCTAAAATAATGGCCAAGAACAGTACCACGTTTATCTAATATAATCGCGGTAGAAAAGTTAGGGTAGATACCAATGCCACCAGCCAAGCCTAAATGTTAAAAGAGCGAAACAATGCTCTAGGAGGTACAGATAAAAAGGCATACGAGTTAACCCTTTCCAGTACTCCATGGAAGATGGGGTGTACTGGATCTGTGGTAGATTGACTAAGTAAAGTTAATGGTAACCGTACCCTTTTCTGGGGGACAGTAGTCGCCTCAGAAATAGAGTCGAGGGAAGTCTCAAAGACAACCCTGTGCCACGGCACTGAAGGTGTTGTGTGACACACACAAAGAAGGGGGCTACTGAAGTGGTGTACTTCAGAGTCCACAATCACAAAAACAGATGGAAACACATAGCAAAACACAGGTAAGAGTGGGGGAAAAGCTCTCACTCTAAGTCCAGCAAAGCTGCTGGGGGACTCACTAGGTGAGGGAAATTAGCCATAAATGAGAATTCTCCCTAACAAATAGTAATCCAGATTGTAGTATTTTGTAAAGGTGCGTGCAGAGGACCATGTGGCCGCTGCACAAATATCTTTTATCGGAACTCCCCTCTGTAAAGCAGACAAAGTTGCAATACCCCTGGTCGAGTGAGCCCTTAAATGTTCTGAGGGATCCTTACCGGCTGGATTGTAACATTCTGAAATTGTTAAAATAATCCATCTAGAGATGGTTTGTTTGGTGATGGCCAGACACAACTTATGACCTGTGTATCCCACAAACTGATCATCCTGTCTCAGCTTTGCTAATCTGGTAATATAGAAGCTCAGTGCATGCCTTGGGTGGAGTCTGTGAAGCCTTTCTTCCTCTTTCCCCGGGTGTGGCGGAGGACAGAAGAATAGTTAGGCTATTTAATAATTCGGAAACAATCTTAGGGAGTAAGTTAGGCTTCACCCCTTCACCCCCCGCACTTTCCCCTCTCCCCCTTCCCATGCACTTGTGCGATCTGAATGACACCTGGCCTAGTAGGATTGGTGTTTGTCTTCCCTCTGTTCCTCCTCCCTTGCCTCGGTGCGCCTTGAAACACTTGCGTATAGGCGCGTTATAAATGCCATATCATATCTTCAATTTCATTCTGTCATTATGAAAAACAGTATGAGGAGGCTTGCAGGATACAGCCTGTAGCTCACTCACCCTTCGGGCAGATGTTATGGCCACTAAGAAAACTGTTTTTAAGGTCAAGAGTCTTAAAGGGCAAGAATGAAGAGGTTCAAAATGAGCAGCAATTAAACTGTTTAAAACCAAATTCAGGTCCCATAGTGGGACTTGCAAAAGCGTTGGAGGATAAACATTACTCAATCCTTTTAAGAATTGATTAACTAGAGGAATCTTAAAAAAGAAGACTTCCTCAGAGGTACACATGAAGATGGAAAGCGCAGCTAGACACCCTTTGATCGTACCAATCTGGAGCCCCAGAATTGCCAAGTCCAACAGAAAAGATAACAATCTTTGTATCTCAGCCTGTCAGAAACCATGCATGAAGGCTGAGAGTCCTGACGTCCGGATGGAGAACCCGACTCTCTCTCTCTCTCTCTCTCTCTCTCTCTCTCTCTCTCTCTCTCTCTCTCTCTCGCTTTGTGGAAGACGAATTGGAGGGCAGATAGACATGTCCAGAAGGTCCGGGTACCATGTCCTCCTGGCCCAGCCGGGGCAATTAGGATCATGGTTTTTCTGAACCTCCTCAACCTCCTGATTACATGACAGGGAGGAATGACAGGGACAGGAAGAAACGTGTACAGGAGTGGAAATACCTAGTCCACGACGAACGTGTCCCCCAACGTTCCTCTCACGGGAAATTCCCTTGAGCAGTACCATTTGCACTTCCTGTTGGCACAGGTCGTGAATAGATCCACTCGAGGGGTTCCCCAAAGAGTGAAGATCTCTTGAAGGACTTCCTGAGCTAGTTCCCACTTGTGAGAGACTGCGCTCTGCCTGCTCAGAGCGTCCGCCGGTCAGTTCTTCTCTCCGGCTATATGAACTGCCGATCGAGATTCCTTCTTGTATTGCCCAGAAGCAGAGCTCCATTGTCTCCCTATACCACCTCTCTTGTTGAGGTAATGAATGGCCACTGTGTTGTCTGTCGTTATCAGGACATTATTTCCCCGTACAGTGGGCAGAAAAGCCTTCAGCACTAGTCTGATCGCTCTCAGCTCTAACAGGTTTATGTGTAGATTGGACTCCAATGGAGACCAACGACCACTGATGGTTAAATCGTTGGTATGGGCTCCCCACCCTGTGAGTGAGGCGTCCATAGGAGATCCGACAACCTTCCTGAGAATTGTGACCACTGGGTCTTGAGAGCCCACTGGAGAGATCTCATTCTCAGGAGAGCCTCTGGCACCAGATATTATAAGTTAGTCACTACAGTGAGTAATGTACTCTTAGTCCTCTTTCCGCCATACAGCATGGGCGTCCCTTCCAAAGGACGGGAGAAAACCTTTGTCAACAGAAAAAACCTTCTTTCCCTTTACATTTAGAGGCTCGCGGGGGTGCAGCACTGGGAGCATGCACTGCCCTGCCTCCGCCGGCACACCCCAGTCCCCTTTTCTGTGTCGACGGGAACGGGCCGAATTATCCAGCGCTCCTGGGTTTGGCTTCGGCAATGTAATTCCACGCGCATATACTACTTCTGTCTTTTGTCTTTTATCGTACAGGTACTAGGTCCTCGGGCGTCACGCTCCTCCCTGGCACATGTCGACTTCCACAGGGTTTAGCAGGTGTCCATCCTGCGACAGGCTCTTCCTAACTTCAGACCCCCATGCCCTCTGCCTACGTTGCCTTGGCTCGGACCACTGTTGACAAGCTTGTACAGCGTGCCACGCCCTGTCATCGAGGTCTCTGAAGAATAGGCTAGCCAGGTGGAGGGAGCTCTCCAGAGGACCTCCAGAGGACCTGAAAGACTTCGTCAAACATCGTTCCAGGCCCAAAGTAGGGCCACTGTTCGCAATGGAGACTCCTTCCCAAGGACTCGCCTGCGCAGGAGGGACCTCCCAGGTTCGACTACCAGCATGTGCACCTCCCGGTGACAGTGTTGAGGGACCAGAAGGTTCTTTTACCGGGTCTTCATCCATGGGGCTACTTCCTTGTACCGGCAATATGTCTGAGGGGCCATGCCCTAGTACCAGCAATATGGCCAAAGGGGGCGCCTAAACGTAGCTCTACCGGCGCCCGGGCGAGGGTGTTACGCCTACCAGGCTTCGGTCTGAGGAGCAGGGTAGGCCTCATGATCCAGAGTCCTGGAGGAGGCTGGGCCCAGCGAGCTGAGCAACACAACACATACACGTAGAAGGCAGCTCGACAAGATGGCCGCCGTGCCAGACATCAGCACCCGTCCGACACCGCACCAGGAATGGGAATTCGGCAAAGAACGAGCATCAAGGTGGGACTGGTGTCAACCAGGTACATGGCCTACAGCCTATCCATTTGTGCAGGGCAGGTTCCCGCTACGTCCATATGGACAGGGTTTGCAGCACCTCCAGCAGCCGCCAGCTACTGCGTCTATATCCCCTACAAACCCTCCAGCCTCTCAGGGAGGTGCTCCCGCCAATGCTTCAGCACCTCAGGCTCCTCCGCCGGCGCAGCCTTTGCCACCAGCTCCGGCCCCCCAACCGATTCCTCGGGCGGTCCCGTACCAACCTCCACCACAGCCTCCGGCTCCGGTCCCAGTACCTCAGCCTCCGGCTCCCGCCACTCCTCCACTGGTGCAGGATCCTCCTGACCCCAAGTGGACACGGACGAGGAGGAGGACCCCGACACGCCATCATCAGCCAAGGCCTTCCATGAACATCTTGCAGGACTGGCTGAGTACCTGGGCCTTCCTCAACCCGAGGTCAAGCAACCAGCAGAGGGGGTCCTCTCAGAAGTTCTCACGCGACGCCCCTCTGCTAAAACGGGAATTCCACTGCAGACCGATGTAGTCGCCCTGGCCAAGAAGGGTTGGCTCAAGCCCCAATCTGTCCAGTCGGTCAAGCGACACCTGGACGCCAAGTGCAGGCAGATGGAGGGGGATACACTCTTGCTATCGGCCCATCCTCAGCTACACTCCTCAGTGATTGGTACAGCATCACTATACTCCAAGACTCAGTTGTTCTCAGCCTCCTCCTCTGCGGCGCTGCTAGCCTGTGAAGGGAGTGACAGGTGTAGCTGAGATGTTCCAGGGCCTGTTCTGGGAAACTGGCCCTGATCAGCCAATTATACAGGTAGGGGTAGAAGGGAATACCCACTCTCCTGAGACTCACTGCCACAACCGCCATTAGCTTGGTGAAGACCCTCAGGTGAAGGTGAGCCAAAATGGCAGAACCTGAAACTGATAGTGAGAGTTGCCAATGGCGAACCTCAGGTACTGTTTGTGCTTGTGATGAATCGGCACATAAAAGTAAGCATCCTGAAGGTCCAATGACATCATCCAATCCTGGAGCTGGAGGGCCTGAAGGGTCTGAGAAAGGGTCACCATCTTGAACTTATCCTTCCTGAGGTACTTTAAAGCCTTGTGCATAAGAAGCAGGTCCGGAACCATCAAAGAGTTGTTCCCCGGTGAATGACTCTTAGGTTTTTGCAGGAAAGGTAGGCAGTAACCTAGGGCAACTGTTTCCAGTGCCCAAGCATCTGAAGCAATAGCCTGCCATTCTGTCAGATGCTGTGGCAACCTGCCTCCTACTGCAGTGTTGTGATGGAAGACCTCGGAGAGGTTTTGAAGCGGCTGATACAGTGGCTGAAGGTAAGGCAGACCCTCCTTTGCGGTCTTAGTACCTCTACCCCGTCCACCACAGGGGAATCGTGTTTGGCCTCATTGAGCTGGCTCTCTTCTGCCTTTTCCGAATGAGGAAATAATAGCGAAAGGACCTACCCCTCCAGGGCACACCGCTGGGGCGGTTTGGAATTTGACGTATTGCAGCTGCCGCCTTGGAAGTTTGCAGCTTCTCCAAACTTTCATCAGCTTTGTTCCCAAATAGATGTGTGCCATCAAAGAGCATGTTGAGAAGTCTGCATTGAACGTCTGGGGCAAATTCTGACTTCCGCAATCATGCAAATCTGCATATTAACATACTAGCCGCCATGGCACTGCTGATGCGGTCAACAGAGACGCGACCGGTCTAGAGGGATTCGCACATAGTGTCCTTTCCATCCTTGACAATGTTCAAGAAATCATCTTGTTCCTCCCCTTCGCAGATCTGGTCAGCCGCCATTGAAATACAGTGCCAAATGGTGTGGGTAAACCTCTCCAGCGTGCATGTAGCATTAGCAGATTTTAACACCATACTACCGGCCGAGAAAGCTTTCTTGGCCATGGCGTCGTATTGTCATCCCTATATTGCGGGTTTGTCGGATAGGCATTTTTTTTGCCAGAAGCAGTAGCCACTTCAACTACGAGGCTTTCAGGTGTCAGATGCTTCGATAGGTATAGAGGGTCAGAGGCTGAAAGTCTGTATTTGGCTGTTAGCCTTTTATTTACTGCCAGGATAACCTCAGGTGTTTACCAGTTAGAGGTTACCCTCTTATGAAGAGCCTTAGGGAAGGTAACAATAGGGTCTTCCTGTGGACCCTTATCTATAATGTCCGTTAAATTAAAACTGCTCGAAAACGGGTGTGGTCTGGACCATCCCATGTATTCTGTGACTCTAGATATGAGCTGCCTCTAGTTGCTTTCAGCATGGTCTACTGGCTCTGCTTTCCCAAACTCAATTTCAGGGGAAGTATCAATGCCACTTGCCTCATGCAGTGAGTCCTGCAGATTTTTTATTTTTCAGAAATGAGTTCTTCTGAGTCTTCTGCCTCCTCATAGTTTGAGGAAAGAGTGTTAAAATATTCTGATTGAGGTTTTGGTGTGTAAAACCTCTCCAAAAGGTGAAAAAGAAGAAGAGGGTGCTATAGATGTCATGATTGGAGCTTACAATGTTGAAAACGTCGGTTGACGGTTTTGATTTACGCAAAGGCATCGATGTCTTCGACCCGAATTTACCATTGATATTTGTCAGGGTCTCTTGTCGTCACACCTTGTGGGTGAGTTACGCTGTGAGCAAAGGACACAGGAGGAAGTGCGAATGATGGCGACATACATAAACACATTGAAATAATCTGATGATAGCAATACCAGTATACATCTATGGTCATATCTGCTGTGTTTGAAATATCTTTAGTTGAAAGGTGTGAGCAAATGGAGAGAAAGCTATATGAACACTCTTAAAAGTATTAATAAAGGAAGAAAGATAGAGACCAAGGAACACATACATACAGAGTGGGTTTGGAATTATGAGTGAGGTGAAATTGGCCGAACAGATAGTGTCGGATTCACGGGATGGAATTGTCGAGGAATGTGTGCCTGGTGAGATGGTCTCTTCCACACCTCAGGATGTTGTGGAGGTGCTTGGTTCACATATGGTAAAAGTCCTGCAGATTTTTTATTTTTCAGAAATTAGTTCTTCTGGGACAGATGTCCCATATTCCAGACCAAACAGTCTCTCCTCATCAGAAGAGTCTTCTGTCTCGTCAAAGATTGAGGAAAGAGTCTTAAAATATTCTGATCGAGGTTGTGGTGTGTAAATCCTCTCCAAAAGGTGAAAAAGAAGCAGAAGAGGGAGCTATAGATGTCATGATTGGAGCTTACAATGTTGAAATCATCAATGAGGATGTCCACAGCTTCAACAAAACTGTTGACGGCTTTGATTTAAGCAAAGGCATCGATGTCTTCGACCCGAGAGTCGAGGTCTTCGACTAAATCGTTGAGGGAATTTAAATGTACAGCGTCAAGGAAGTTGGTGCTCGAGGTGTCGATGACCCCTCCTTCGATTTTGGCGCCGATGACGCACCCTTTGATTTTGTTGTATGGGTTTCTTTCGGCATTGATGACGTTGATGGTTTGTGCGTCACGCAGGCTTTCACTCGACTTGAGGGACTAGTTCGCTCTCGAGGAGTTTCCACAGCCGAGGTCGAAGACTCATGGCTTATGTGCTTCCCAGGTGTTTTATCTGGGGTATCGCCTCTAGGTGCTTCCGAGTTGGGGGTGGGGGCACGGCTGCGTTCTGGAAGACCTTTAACATACATATTCTGAATTATTTCCATTGAGCTGGGGTACCATGTTTCGTGGGACAGGCAACCCTTTTGGGTGTAATGGAAGAGGAAGAAATGGAGGGCGATCTATGGAGCCTCTTTTTCCCATGCCTCAGACTAGGAATGATGCGATCCACTTCGTGAACGAGAGCGGGAGTGTTTTGGTTTTCTATGACGAGGAGACAAAGGCCTCGACTTTTCAGATGACTTGCGTTTAGACGGGGTAACAGATTTTTGAGTCCTACCTCTTTCCAACTTTCCTCTGCGCTCCCTCATGGCCGTCGGGCATACCTTTGACGCACTCCAAACACGGGTGCTCTGCCCCTAGACATCAGAGGCAGACCCTGTGCGGGTTCGTCATGGACATTTTAGCCCTGTAGTCGCAGTATTTTTAAAATTGGATCAGGGAGTAGATGGAGCTGATGAGGAAGCCATCTCGTCAAAACTCGAAGGTTTTCTCTCAGGAAAAATTCAATGAAATATGAAGATCTCACGGAACGGAGCGTTGTTACCGAAGTTGTGAAGCGTGGAAAAACAGAACTGAGCAACGGGCGCTGCGTAAGCTACGTATACCCGTGATGACGTTGACGCCACGACGGAAGCCACCGAGCGACATCGACTTGACCAGTCATCGACGCACATCACCCTCTACTGAAAAAAATGTCCAAAGCAGCAAGCTGGATAGGATTTTGGCTCATTTCTACTTTGCATTTTGCTTTGTCCATTAGCCCCCAACACAATCCACTCTGGATTTCGGGGTAAGTCTGCAGAATTCTACTGGGTGCTGCTGACCGTCCGATATTATTCTAATAAATCACATTTTGACGACCATAAACCCGATCTTTCTCGATCTATTTGTGTTTCTTTCTAACGCACGGGACAGAGGTATTTTCAATATTGGGACTGTATAACAAATAGAAATTGTTCTTTGTACTTTTTATTATTTTTTAACAATAGGGTCTGATCTTCTCCTGTTGTCGACACTTGCATTGTCATTGGATCAGGGATACACAGGTTCAAACGAGGTGCTAATATTTTCTAACAATTGTTATAAAATATGCTTAGCTGCTCTAGTAAGATGTCTTCTGCTTATGTATTTCCAAGTTCTCATGGTTTCTTCCTGTTTCGCTTCCTCCCAACCTTGTTCCACACACCTGATCATTGGTATGTCATTTTTTCCTTTTTATCATGCACTTTTTAAATGGCTCATACATATGCTTTGGAATGTGTGTTCTTACTTATGTTTACTGTCTATTTTGTAAAAGAACCACAATTGATTTTGAAAGCCTTGAAAAGGACAAGTTGGGTCGAAACACATGTCGGCTGTTCCGAAACCAATTTAAATAACACTTGCATCTGCTTAAGCTGTACTCTGTGAATATATTCATACAACTATTTTGAATCATATGACATATGTTGGGCTTCGCACGTTTGACCACATTCCCCATAAGAATCTAGACTTATATTGGATATACTAAGGTCTAAATTAAGGACATTATGTCAGCACAGTATACAAGTGTTTACACTGATTATGGCAATGTGGAAAACAGTGGACTCAACACGGAGTCGCTAACGTTATGAGTGAGAAAAATCCGGAGTTCAAGCTCGGTATCCCCTATGAAGTACGACTTGGGGGTGTCCCCACGTGCGCTTACCCGTTGAGCCACCGTAGAACTTGTACTCCCAAAACCATTACCTCCCCAGGGAATGTGAAGAAGGTAACTAAAATGACAAATTATTTGAAATTGGATAGGCTAAACACAATCGAATAGGAAGCTGCAGTACAAAAGATTGTGTTAGCACTAAATCGGTCATTGTAGTGAGTTGGCTCAAAAACTATTGAGAGTTTTCACGCATATGTTTATTGGGGATACCAATGCTGATACTGTATCAGACCTAACATGTGTGCTTGAGGTTCAACAAGAAAACATTGGGTTAGATCTCAGTATAGAACCCAGTGTTTATAGAGAGCAACCAGGGTGTTCGCCAAAAACACTATGTTAGTGGAGGGTAAAGTAAATGGTGTTAAAACATTACGACAGCCAGTGGGGAATGTATGTATACCATTGAAGGTCGTCTTTGTAGAGTGTGAGACCTATGATGCTCTGTGCTTGACTGCCTGGACACAGTCGCATGAAAGTGGAAATGGGTTGATAAATGAAAAAGTAAACGAGGGAAATGGGCAAGGGTTTCCTGTGATTTTGTCTCACAACTTGTGTTGAACATAGATGTTGGGGCCTTTACCATTGATATTTGTCAGGGTCCCTTGTCGTCACACCTTGTGGGTCAGTTATGCTGTGAGCAAAGGACACAGGAGGAAGTCCGAATGATGGCGACATACATTAACACATCAAAATAATCTGATGATAGTAATACCAGTATAACATCTATGGTCATACCTGCTGTGTTTGAAATATCTTTATTTGAAAGGTGTGAGCAAACAGAGGGAAAGCTAGATGTACACTCTCTTCTATTACATAAAGGAAGAAAGATAGAGACCAAGGAACACACAGAGAGAGAGAGTGGTTATGGAATTCTGAGTGAGGTAGAGTTGGCCAAACAGATAGTGTCGGATTCACAGGATGGAATTGTTGAGGAATTTGTGCCTGGTGCAATGGTCTCTTACACACCTCAGGATATTGTGGAGGTGCTTGGTTCGCATATGGTAAAAGACAAATTGGTTTGGCAGAAGACAATTTGTCTGAGTAAGGGTGCAAAGATGAAAGGTTAAAAAAAAACAATACGAAAATGTCACAGTCCGTGATGTACACCAGCCAGATAAGAGCTAATGGGAACAATGTGTGTATAGTATATGAAAATATCACTCAGTTAACTGAGATCGAGTCAGAGGTGGTGAATAGTGTGAAAAACCCTCTTAAGAACGGGGCGACTCATATGAAGGAAAAGATGGGTATACAAACAGTAAGGTGTGATAAGGATAATAAAGTGCTAGTGGTTCTTCATTGTACTGTTCAAAATGTTATGTTATGTTATGTATGTGCTTATAACGCGCCGAAAGCCTGCAGGCATCAGGGAGTAGTGAAACCTGAGATACAAATTCACAACCTGATCACAACTAGCAGCCAAAACCCAATATGGTGTAACTGATGTGAGGGAAGCAAAGCTGATGGATTCACATGCTCCTGAATATTCCCAGTCGTGAGGCTGGGAATCCTCAGTAAAATAAAAAAAACACAGTTTCACTTTCACTTACAAACTGTATTTCTCCTTTAAACAAATCACGGTCCTCTGGTTCATAGTGCCCCCATCCAATGACAGTCCTCTCCCTAAGCCCCTACTCTGGCAGCCAGCTTCAGATTTGGTAAGCAAGTAAAGTGGCAGTATAACCAAGAAGAGCTGCAGCGGTGCTGGAGGAGGGTTTGCATGTGAATCCATGCCAGACCCATGATGGAGAACAATAACTACCAGGTAAGTAACTTGTTCCTTCTCCAGCATGGTGTCTGGCATGGATTCACATGCTCATGAATAACGAATACATAGCAGTGCAACATTAAACAACTGCGGGAGGTGGAAAGGCTCAACAGAAGCAATCAACTTTTACCTCTGGAACAGACTTGCCTCAAGCGAACAGGTTGCGTAGCACTGCTTGGTCGACTCTGGACTCCTCCCTGGAATCCCTGTCTATGCTGTACAATTTCATGAAGGTGCGCGTGGACCTCCATGTAGCCGCCCTGCAGATGTCCAGACAGGAACACCGTTGTCGCAGCCATCGCTGTGGTGGAGTGGCCTCTCAGACGGCCGGGCAGTGGTCACTTCGACAACCGGTGACAGTGCATGGGCAGACAGAGAGCCACCTCGAGATGTAAGCCTTGGACACGGCCTTCCTATGGTTCGTAGGACCAAAGTTCACAAACAGTTAAGACATCTTACGGAAACTCTTTGTGCATTTCAAGTAGAACTTCAGGGCATGAGCAATGTCCATCGAGTGCAAGACCCTTTCAGCCGGTAACGAAGGCTTTGGTAAAAAAAACCTTAACACCAGAGGCTCGCTGAGGTGGAATTCTGACAAACTTTGGCATAAAAGAGGGGTGCGTCCGCAGCACCACCCTTGAGTCGTGGAAAGTCAGGTATGGATGTTTGCAGGAGAGGGCCTGGATTGCTGATCTCTCATCTTATCCATTATTTCTTCTTTCGGCATCTTTCACCATTTCTACGCATATGACACCCAACTTTTTATCTCCTTCTCTTCTTTCACTCCTGACCTCCATCTTACTTTATCTTCCTGCCTTACGGCTTTGAAAAACTGGATGTCATCCAACTTTCTCTCCCTCAACATTGACAAGAGTGAAGTACTTTTCTTTCCTTCTAACACACTTTCCACCAGCCCGCTTTCATCCACTTTCCTCCTTCCAATCTCCCCATCTCTACTCACGCTCGCAATTTAGGTCTCCACTTTGACTCCGCCCTCTCCTTTTCCCACCATATTTCCCTCATCTCTTCAATATTCGCAAGATCCGCTCCTCCCTCACCTTCCATACATCTAAACTCTTAATCTCCTCCCTCATCTTCTCCCGTCTCTTCTACTGCTCATCTCTCCTTTTTGGACTCCCTGCCTCTCGCCTAGCCCCCCTCATATCCCTCTACCACTCCTCTATCCGTACTCTGTCTCTTTGGTCCTCACGATTCCATTTCCTCCTCGCTCTCTCAACTTGGCTGGCTTCCTTTCACTCCCAACTTAAATTCCAGTTCCTCTGTCTGGTTTTCAAATCTATCCATGACCTTGTTCCCCCCTCCATCTCTCTTCTCTCCTTTCATTGTATACTCCCTCCCGTTCTCTCCGCTCTGCTGATCTCTTATTACTCACCGCTCCCCCCATCCCCATGCACCTCTTCACGCTTCCGTTCCTTCCAGCTCCTGGCCCCCTAAATTGGAACTCTTTACCTCTCTCAATCCGCTCCATCCCCACCGACACTTCCTTCCACACCTCCTTGAAATCTCTTCTCCACTCCCCCCCCCGACCTCCTTCCCTACTCTCCCTCCTATCCCCTTCCTATCCTCCCTTCCCTTTTCCCCTCCTCCTACCCCCTTGCAAATTTGAATCTGAAAACTGAAAATTGTTATTTTAACTTCCATAGACTACTTCCTCTCTCCCTTCCTCCTCACCCTTGCCCCAACCCTCTGCCATCTAGGAAAATTGTTCTACATATTGTTTCATTGATTTATTTCATGACTGTAAACATGCTTCTTTCATTATTCTTGTATCTTGTTATATTGTAAAGCGCTTTGGATTAAAGCGCTAAATAAACCTAATAAACATCTCACATACCCTTCTGGCAGAGGATATGGCCACAAGGAATGCCATCTTCCACAAGAGGAACTTGAGAGGGGCCCGATGCATCTGCTCGAATAGGGCCCCCATGAGCCACGTCAGCATCACGTTGAGTTCCCACGCCGGGGCAGGAGCCTTCACGGGCAGGAAAGATCAGAATAGTCCTTTGAGGAACTCCTTGACGAGTCAATGAGACCAAAGTGAAGATCTTCCTGGAGAGCTGGTGTAGCGGTAGATAGATGCCAGATGTACCTTGATCGAGGTGTGCGCCAGTCCGACTTGGCCAAGGATAGCAAGTATGGAAGAATCTGCAGGGCCATGACCCTCAGAGGGGAAAATGTCTGCGACCCTGGCCTTGGCGAGGACCTTCTTGCAGTCCGCAGGCAACTCGTATCCTCCAAACTCTAGGGATGTAGGAGCCAAGCCTCCAAGTTTAGCGATCCGGGGTCGTGGTGAATGATTGCAACTCCTGCTCTGGTGAGAATATCCGGAACCACTGGCAGCTTGACCGGAGGTGACGCCGACAGACTGAGAAGGTCCTGATAACAAATCTGCCTTGTCCAAGCCGGGGCGATGAATATCATCCTGCACTGGCACTGTTTGAGTGTGCTGATGACTCTTGGCAGGAGAGGCAACAGAGGAAATGCATACAGAATAAACCCTTCCCATAGGAAAGAAAACGTGTCCCCCAGGCTCCTCAGTTGGTGGAATCTGCTGGCAAACGTCTGGCATTTGGATTTCACTGTCGTCGCAAACAGATCGATCTGGGGCCTACCCCACTCAGGAAAGATGTGGTCCACATAGTCCTGGTGAAGCTTCCACGCGTTGCAAGAGCGCAATTCCCTGCTGAGGGAGCCTGCAAGGGTGTTCTCGAATCCCGTGCTAGGTGGAGATGGACAAGGAACACCTCTTGTATGACGGCCCAGCGCCACAAGTCTTGCACATCCTTGGATCGAGTGCCCCCCTGCTTCCTGATGTAGAACATGGTGGTGGTGTTGTCCGCGAAGATCCTCACCACCTTGTCCTTCAGAGATGGAAGGAACGACTTGAGGGCCCAGAACACTGCCCGCAGTTCCAGAATGTTGATATGGAGATCTTTCTCTTCTGGCAGCAACAGGGCTCTGGCGTGCAGACATCCGGTGTGGGCTCCGCAGCATTCCAGGGAAGCATCCGTGGTGACGACCTTCCGGTATGGAGGGTATTGAAACTCTGTTCCCCAGGCGAAGTTGGAGCGGATGCCCCACCACCTCATCGCCCGAAGGAACTCCTCATCAAGCAGGATCTTGTCCGCGAAGCTTCCGCACACCTGTGTCCAGTGAGTGTCCAGGAACTCCTGAAGAGGTTGCATCTGTAACCTGCATTGCCGGATGAGGTAAATGCAGGAAATCATACCGAGCAACGACTTGATGGTTTGCACCGTGGCTGTCTTCATCGATAACAGCAGCTGCAACTTTCCTTGGAATGGCCGCTACCCTCTCCCCAGAGGGGCACTTCAGGCAGGACACTGCATCGAGTCTGGCTCCTAGGAACATCGCGTTCTGTGATGGTGTCAAGCAGGACTTTGGATAGTTGACTGAGAATCTTAGACCCGTCAGTCTCTGGACGGCCGCTTTCGTGTGTTCGACGGCCAACTCTGGGGAACGTGGGCCCAGATGAGCCAGTCGTCAAGGTACGGGTATATGTGTATACCCAGATGACGTAGGTGGGCCGGCACCGATGCCAGGCCCTTTGTGAACACTCTGGGAGCCGACTTCAATCCGAAAGGTAGGGCCTTGAACTGGTAGTGCTGGCCCTGCACTACAAAACGCAGAAACTTTCGATGTTTCTTGTGAATGGGTACGTGGATATAAGCGTCCTCCAGGTCCAGCGACGTCAAGAAGTCTCCTTTCTCCAGATGGCCGAGCACGTGCTGTAACATGACCATCCTGAACTTTTCAGACTAAGTATTTGTTGAGACGTCGCAGATCTAGGATGTGTCTCCAACTCCTGGTTTTCTTTCTGAGCAGAAAGTATCTGGAATAGACTCCAGAGCCCCAGAGCCATTGGGGAACTAGCTCTATCAGCCCTTTCCACAGCACTGCCTGTACCTCTTCCAGGAGATGAGGAATGCGCTGCTCCTGATGGGTAACCGGAGGGATATGCGGACACATGCGTTGAAACTCCAGGGTGTGTCCCTGGGCGAGTGCATCCAGCACCCATCTGTGGGTGGTTATGATCTTCCACTCGCCAACTAACCTAGTGAGCCAGCCACCCACCAGGGTGCACGCATGGGGGCCTGACATCCCAGCCGGTTCAGGCCTGTTTCGGAGCCAGCATCCTATCCTGTGGGCAACGCTGTCCTCCGCTACCGTTTACCGATTTGCGTGGTTGGAGACCAACAGAACCTGAGGGTTTCCCTGATCCATGTGAGTCTGCCTCATATGATATGACAGCCTTTAATTCGCATGGTAAGGCATGGGCAGAGATGTTATACGCTTATAAACTAATTGTGTTAAATGGACAAGGTGCCTGTGATGCCCATAAATCATGTACTCATGTAAGTGGAAATAGTGCATCTACTCTGGATTATGTTTTTGTCAATCAGGTAGCTCTGCGACTTGTGGAGGATATGGCTATATTATTAAGAGAGGAAAGTGATCACATGCTGATCTGTGTGATGCTAACTAATAAAGAAAATGGTGGACAAAATGATTCAAATGGTGCAATCTTTCTGAGCTATGGTGCAAACCCAGTACAGTGGCATAATACCAATCTAGACAAGGGTAGGCTTGTGGCGAGATGGATGATGAATCATGATTATATTGGGCCTCTCCCGATGCAGGAATTCTCAGCTATGATCTTGAAGATTAAGGAAGTTACGAACCACAAAAGGAACAGTAAGAGCCCAAGTGAAAGATGGAATGAAGGAGGTTGTGTAAGGGCCAATGTTACAACCATAGGATCCAAGCGGATAAAAATAAACTATGCCATGACATTGCTCACATATGCTCTGAAGGTGTGGGTTAAGGGACTGCCCCCAATATAGCTAAGCAAATAAAAATGCTAAAAACCTTGTAATTGGGGCTGGTTGAGGGAGCATCGATTAAGCTGTGAAAGAGGTTTGGATGCAGTTAGCCAATCATGCCAGGAACAATAATAGTACGGGAATTTGGTTGGTGATTAGGGGTTCTGTACAAAAGGACCTTCTGATCAATTGTGCATCTCAGGAGGCTTGGAGAATCCATGTACCCAACACTGGGGTATGTAGAACAAAGATTCTGCCGAACTAAACATCAAGGAAATCTGGATGCGCAAATCCAGTGTCAGATTTTTCAAAGATCATTGTGAAGTTACATACCTCTCTGCCTGCTGGACCAGATGGGACATGTAATGGCTTAGTTAAAATGTCCCCGGGTATCTGGGCCCAAGCTTTGCTCATACTATTTGAAAATATTGGGATTTTATGGCCAGGTCCCATGCTCCGAGAGAGCAGCAATATTTTACCTGTCCATTAGGAAGGCTGTTGGAAGAACCCAACACATTATCGAATGCTAGCCATGTTAGATATACCAGCCACCATATTTGCTTGGGTCCTGTTAAATGAACTAGATCAGTGGATTATAGATGCTAAAATGTTACCATCTAATCAGATTGGGTTTAGAGGACACTCTTAGACACTTTAGAGGACTACTGTGCATAATTTGTCAATGTTGGTGTCTGCTGGGGAATATGCTTGGACCAGAAGTCATTTTCCAGTGTATGGTGCATATATAGATTTTAGTGCTGCTTTTGACACGGTCATGAGGAATAGACTATGGACCAAGTTGGTTGTGTGGAATATTCCTCATGGCCTGTTAACTATGATCATGCAGCTGCACTGTGACACAAAGAGTAAGACTGAATGGAGAAGGCAGACTATCAAATGTACTCCCTACATCTAGGGGTGTTAAACATGGTTGCATACTGGCCTAAAAACTCTTTAATCTTTATCTTGTAGACTTAGTTGAGACGTTTAACCAACCTGCTGTGAGTCCAGTGAAAGTAGGAACACTGAAATAGGCTGGCTTGGCTATGCAGATCTATTATTACTGGACAACAGCCCAAGTGGGTTACAAATAATGTTGGATGCTTTGTGTGACTATGCAAGGATAAATGGTCTTCGTATTAACATTGGCAAAATGAAAGTTATGGCTTCTTGGGTAATAGAAAACATAAACCTAAATATAAGTGGAAAATTGATCAAAAGCCTGCTGAAATAGTTAGTACCTATAAATACCTTGGTGTTGTGATTGATGACAAGTTGGACTGGGCAACACTGGAGGGAGACTCAGGCTAATTGTATGAGAATTGCATGTTGATGACCAAATTCATCGGTAGGCAGGGTGGTTGTTATATTAAGACCATCTTGCTTTTATACTCCGCTAAAATTGTCCCATGCATGCTATATAGAGTGGAAGTGTGGGGCGATAAGTTCCAAATGGACATTGGGAAGCCTGAAGACAAAACACTTTGTTTATTGTTTCGAATGCCCAAGTCACTCCCTGTAGAACAGATACGATTGGAGATTGATCCCACAAGTGCGACAGTGGAGTCTTACAAGAGATTGACCATGTGTTATGCAAAATGGTTGCAAATGGATAAGGGGGCAATAATGGTTGAGTATTTCCTGGCTGTCAGGAAATTGGATAACTATGAATAGTCTGGGAAGTTACTGGTTAAGTATACTACCTGGTTATTGGGGTTTGAAGTTAATTCATATGGATCTATCTTGTTAGCACAGAAGAAATGGTTTAAACGTAAAACATGTGAATCTAGCAAGGAGGCAATATTTGTCAAAATGAGGGGCACCTGGCTATTCCCTGTCCACTCCAGGACTCAAGATACTGTGAAGTAACAAGTGGACAGGGCGATTCCGTATACACAACACACCCCTTCTATATGCTTTTATATTCTATTTATTTTTCAACCAAGTTGATATAAATACTACACATTCATAATTTTCAAACAGTTATCACATACAGTGAAAAACTCGTAAACATAGTAACACAGGTGTATATAACTTACATTACATGTATATTTGTTTATGATTTAAAAAAACAGGAGTGAATATATCCTATTTCCCCAGCCTAACTTTTTTGATAGTGTTAGCTAAATTTCTACTCGGGATTGTATCGATTGATGTGGTAGTGTATATTTAACACTACTCAAGTTTCAGCCTCTGGAGCAGTTTTAACGTGCTCTGCTTTAAGCGGCCTTCTTCAGGACATCATTTGAAGTTCCTCCTGAATCCCGAGCGCAGTGGAACGCTCAAACAGAATAGCCTTCACAGCCCAAGCTCTGCGGTGCCAGTTGCCATGACCCTACATTTGGAGAGTGTTGTACAAAAACTTCCCCGGAACTCTCAGACGGCAGCACATCATCCTGCTCGAAAGAACAGGTAGAGAGCTTTGAGATTGCATACCAACCAGATCCTCTTCGTTAGACGTGCCTGAAGACATACACACGGTAACAGTTTTAAAGAACACAGAAACCCTCTGGCCTTGGGGGTTGCCCATAGCATCGAGAGCTGGCACAGGCCAGGAGGCGGACCCCCAGTGGAGTCGGGAGTGGAGGCCTGCTGCAAATCTATGGCGTGCAAAGGAGGCGAGGTGGGAGAAGACCCGACCCGCGCCTCCGAGTTACGATCCGAGGCAGACAGCTGCAGGGGGCGCAGTGCCACTGGAGGTGTGTCCCCCCTTGCACACCACATTTAAGGAGGCGGCCCTCAGTGCGAGAGTTGGATCCCAGCCGTAACAATTTGCTTACTGGGAGAGCCTGGCTGACTCTGAAGGAGTGGGCTACAGCAGAAGAAGTGGGTGCTGTGTCCGGAGGTGTTGGAAGGCGCCCATGTAAGGAAGTGAAGCAGGCGGGCGGCAGTGATCCCAGTAGTCCTGAGCCCAGACTGTGCAGGACTGAAACAGCAGCCTGTGACACGAAACGCCACACGGGGGAGCAGCACAGCAATACAGAGTCCTTTGGAGAGAAGGCGGCTCTGGACTTAACCTCACATGGCACAGGGACAGAGCAGTGGAGAAGTGTGGACATATGGGCTCACGGCCCAAAATAGGTGAGAGCCCTGGTCCCGGTGGGTGCCATACATTCAGGATCAATGGAGAGGAGGGGGAATGCAGCCCTAAGCCTGGAGAGGGCGCGGCAGGCGCTGCAGAACTAAGACAGCGGTGGCGGCCATCTGGGACTGGGCAAGAGCACACTGCCACCAGAGTGGAAACGTCACAGACTGCTGCAAGGAAAGGGTGCCTAAGGGACCTTGGGTAACTACGCCCCAGAGAAAGCTTGGAAGGGTGGAGCAAAGCAGTGGAGAACAGTGCACGCCCCCCCCTCCAGAGTAGAGGCAATATAACTCCCTGCCTGTTCGTACGGTGGCTGGTGGCCTAGGACAGCAGGTAGTTTACCAAAACCGCGGGGAGAGCATGCCCAACTGCGGAGTAGACTGGTCGGGCGGGCACCCCCCCTGTGGGGTTGGGGGTGAGCGGAGGTCGAGGGCAAACTCCAATAAGCCTACACGCCAAAGCTAAGGAGCAAGCGCAGCTAGATGAGCTGGAAAGAAACCCTCAAGCAATACAGACATCACAACAGCGAGAGGCTTGCAAAGACTAGGTGTTAGGAAAGATTTCAATTTATATGTAATTTCCCCTCCAGTTGTACACCCCCAAACTTTTTGCTGCTGTTTAAACACCTTAGTCTGACTTTGCCAGGGGAGCAGAGCCTTCTGCTGCACTCCTCTGGGCTTTCGCTCACTTTTTATGGGGAAACCAACATGCCCTTAAGACAGTCAGTGCTGGGAGACTTTGTTTCCCTTAGTCCTTTTCCAATGTTGCAACTTTTCTGCAACATGTAACAAGTGCACAATGGTGTCCAGACATTTGGTCGACTGAAAACTGGTCGAAAGACATTTGGTCGACGCAATTTGGTCAAAAACCAAATGGGCTGGTGGCAATTTATTGTTTCATATAATTTTAACCATTTCCTGCCATTTAAACCGCGATTACCGCGTTTGGCATGAATAGGTGGCCTGGCTCCAAAATGGCCATGCGAATAGGTTCTTTGTCCTGTCCTTTGCCCATCTTGCTCCTTTGCCTTCCCCAGGTCAAGCTGACCCGGGCCAGTCCTTATTTGATCATGCAGTTTCCCGCGAAATGCCAAGCTTTCACAGGCTTCTGCATGCCTTGTATGTGTACCTCCAGGATGTGGGCTGGGGTGTTTGTCCCCAATACACATTCTGGGTGCAAGAGAGTCTGGAGTGCTGTGAATGCCTGGGACCACAGTGGTCCGTGATTGGTCCACGTATGGAGTGTGTGTTTGTCAGCAGATCTCCCATTGGGTCCTCTCTGTTTTGGCACAAAGGGAACTTTGGATAAGAGGAGGATGAAAACACCCATACCATGTCGATCTCTGGAGTTCTCACTGAACGAAGGATAGGATCCAAGTATCCTGAAACTAAGAAGCCGAGTCGAGGAACGGCTGGAAGGTTTGGCACCCTGAGTCTGCGGTCGTCCCGTGGGACCCCTCTGTATCTGGTCATCCTATAAGGTCTGCGAAGATGCTTCGACTCATTAGAATAGTGGGACCAACTATTCTCGACACCTTCAACAAAACCTGCATGTAAGCCTTCTCAGAAGTGTCCCTGGGCCAACCAGTGGGCTGAGCAGCTTACGCAGGACCTTTGTTCCGTCTCCGCCGTCGTTTCGAGGAGGCTCCCAAAACTTGGTATACTGCTAGCTCTGTGTCCCCGGCACCCTCACATCGAATTTCGAGCACTTGGCATTCCCAGGTCTGAAGTGAGACGAGTGCGCCAGGACGGGAGTAAACGCAGTTACCGTGTTGCCCAGCCGCGGCAACAATCTTTGCAGGTGCGTTGCATTTGTGACCCTCTTGCACCTGAAGCCTGCTGCAGGGAAACTGGCCTGATCCATCCATCAGGAGTGGAGAAATCACCACTGTCCCGTTTGGGAATCATCACTGTATCTTCAGAACTGAAAGCTGCAGAGCCGTCATATTGCCACAGTTGAACGTGCAACTGAAGTGGATTCGACTAAGTTTGGTCCGAAGCGCGCCTGGGGTCGGTGAGTAACCCTAACCGGTGGCCCCTAGCGCCGCCATCCATTATTACGCACTAGTGGCCGCTGGGCGGTCCCTCTCCTTTCCACTGCTAGTGGAAACTAACAAACTATTCCCGAACCTTGGAATCACCTTGTCAGTCTAGAAAAATTGATACTTCTCATATGTGACCGCAAACTTATTCTGATGGCCTTGGGCCAACCGTCTCATGCATGATATGACAGAATATAGGTTTCCGATTTTGCCCATGAACGGCCATTTTGATGTAACAAGAATCGCCATTTTTGTTTTCTAACCATTGCTCATTGCTTTCTGTTCTTATTGCTTTGCAGTACATTTTCTTCTTACACTGCTCAACTGTAAAACATTGTTGTTTGCACATGAAAGGACAAGGCTGCAGGGCCGCGAGGATAAGGAACAAGTGACTTACCTGTAACTGTTGTTCTCCAGCATGGGTCTGGCATGGATTCACATGCTCATGAATATTCCCCGTCGTCAGGCTGGGAATCCTCGGTAAAGAAATATCAGTATCAGTTTCGTTTCTGATCTGTCTTTCGTAGTAGTAACCAATCACTGATCTCTGCGTCATACTGACCACAGCCAATGACTGTCATCTCCCTAATCCCGCCTCTGGCAGCCATCTTCAGATTTGGTAGCACGTGAAGTGGCAGTTTGACCAAGTGAAGAGCCGCAGAGGGGTAGGCGGGAGGGTTCGCATGTGAATCCATGCCAGACCCATGCTGGAGAACAACAGTTACAGGTAAGTAACTTGTTCCTTCTCCAGCATGGGGTCTGGCATGGATTCTCATGCTCATGAATATAAGAATACATAGCAGTACACACATGCACAACCACGGGAGGTGGCAAAAGGCTCAACATTAAGCAATACAACAACTCAACATTAAGCATCTCTTACCTCCTCACCAGGCTCACCTTAAGCGAACAGGTTGCGCAGCACTGCTTGGCCGACCCTGGACTCCTCCCTCGAATCCCGATCGACGCAGTAGAATCTCGTGAAGGTGTGCATCGACCTCCACATAGCAGCCCTGCAGATGTCCAGCAGGGGCACCCCAGATAGGAACGCCGTAGTAGCAGCGATCGCTCTGGTCGAATGGGCTCTCGGACTGCCTGGCAGCGGTCGGTTAGCCAACCAGTGGCAGTGCATGATGCAGCCGGAGAGCCATCTGGAAATAGAAGACTTCGAGAGCCTTCCCTTGATTCACAGGTCCAAAGTTCACAAACAGCTGTGATGTCCTCCGAAAACTCTTCGTGCGGTTCACGTAGAACTTCAGCGCTCTAGACACATCCAGCGAGTGCAAAGTCCTCTCGGCCGGCGACGAAGGAGACGGGAAGAAAACAGGTAACACCAGGGGCTCGTTAAGATGCAAGTCCGCAGGCACCTTGGGCATAAGGAGGGGTGCATCCTAAGCAGCACCCTTGAGGCATGGAAAGTCAAGTACGGTGCTTTGCAGGATAGGGCCTGGATCTCTCCCACTCGTCGTGCGGAGGTAATGGCCACCAGGAATGCAGTCTTCCATGACACAAACTTCATCGGTGCGGAGTGCATCGGCTCGAATGGGGGCCCCATGAGCTTGGTCAGCACCACGTTAAGTTACCACGCCGGGGCCGGGGCCTTCACCGGCAGGAACGACCCAAACAGTCCTTTCATAAACTCTTTTACCAGTCGATGGGACCACAGGGACGTCCGTCCTGTGGTTCTGGTATATCTGGAGATCGCCGCCAGATGAATCTTAATGGAGGCATGGGCTAGCCCAGCCTCTGCCAGCGATAGCAGGTACGGCAGCACTTGAGGGGCCGTAATCCGTAGGGGGTTGATCTTCTGTGCTCGGCACCAGATAGAGAACCTCTTCCACTTGTGACCGTAGCATTTGAGAGTCGAGGACGCCCTGGCCTTTGCAAGAACCTCTCTGCAGTCGGCCGGTATATCGTACCCTCCAAACTCTAGCGCTGCAGGAGCCAAGCCTGCAGGTTCAGCGACGCCGGGTCGTGGTGGAAGATGGCGCCTCCTTCTCTGGAGAGAAGATCCGCGTCTGCCGACCGCCTGATGGATGGGCATGTTGACAAGTCCAGAAGGTCCGGGAACCATATCTGCCTCGGCCACGCCGGTGCAACGAGGATCATCCTGCACCGGGACCTCTTGAGCTGGTTGATGAGTCGAAGCAGCAACGGCAACGGAGGGAACGCATACAGGTATAGACGTCTCAGGGGAACGAGAACGCATCTCCCATGCTTCTCGGCTGGGGAAACCTGCTGGCGAACCTCTGGCACTTCGAGTTCGTCGCTGTTGCGAACAGGTCGATTTGGGGTTTGCCCCATCGTCGGAAGAGTTGATCCACCCGATCCTGGCGCAGCTCCCACTCGTGACACGCGCGCAGCTCCCTGCTGAGCGAGTCGGCGATGGGGTTTCTTTCTCCTGCCAGGTGGAAGGGAACCAGGAACATCCCCTGGGCGACCACCCAGTGCCAATGATCCTGTGCCTCCTTGGATAGGGCTGGGGATCTGGTGCCTCCCTGCTTCCGTATGTAAAACATTGTCGTGGTGTTGTCCGTGAAGATCCGCACCACCTTGCCCTTGAGCGACGGGAGGAACGATTTGAAAGCCCAGAACACGGCTCGGAGTTCCAGGATGTTGATGTGCAGGAGCTTCTCCTCTGGGAGCCAGAGGCCTCTTGCGTGGAGATCTCCGGTGTGGGCGCCCCAACCTTCCAGGGAAGCGTCCGTCGTCACCGTCTCCTGGTACGCCGGCGTCTGAAAGTCCTTGCCCGCCGTGAGGTGCGCTCGAACGCCCCATCACTGAATCGCCCGCCGGAACACCTCGTTGAGGGGGACCCTGTCTTCGAAGGTGCCCGTCGCCTGCATCCAACGGGCGTCGAGAAATTCTTGAAGAGGGCGCATCCGTAGTCTGCAGAGGCGCACCAGGTAGATGCAAGAGGACATCATCCCCAGGAGGGACTTGATGGACCTCACCGTGGCCACGTCCGTGGCTAGCAGGCGCTGCACTTTGCCCAGAATGGTCTTCGTCCGTTCTTCCGACGGTGCCGCCAGGCACCTCACTGTATCGAGCTTCGCTCCCAGAAACAGGGCCACCTGCGACGGCACCAGGTGGGACTTTGGGTAATTTATGGCGAATCCCAGGTCTGTGAGTAGCTGGACGGTCCTCGCAGTGTGTTCGACGGCGAGTTCCCTCGTACTTGAGCGGATGAGCCAGACGTCCAGGTAGGGGTAGACGTGAATACCCTGCAGGCGCAGCCACGCCGCCACAGGTGCTAGGCACTTGGTAAAGACCCTGGGGGCCGACTTCAATCCGAACGGCAGTGCTCTGAATTGGTAGTGGCGTCCCTGGACGACGAACCTGAGGAACTTTCGATGACTTTTGAGGATGGGAACGTGGAAGTATGCATCCTCCATGTCCAGCGACGATAGAAAGTCGCCTTCCTCCAGCTGTCCCAGCACGTGTTGGAGGGTGACCATCCTGAACTTTTGTGACCTGATGTATTTGTTCAAACGACGAAGGTCCAGGATGGGGCGCCAGCCGCCCGTCTTCTTCCTGACGAGGAAGTACCTTGAGTACACCCCAGAGCCGCGGAGCCTCTTCGGGACGAGCTCGATGGCGCCTTTCCTGAGCATCGCCCGTACTTCCAACAGCAGTTGCGGGACGTGATTTTCCTTCCTGGCCACAGGTGGAACATGAGGGCACTTCTTCAGGAATTCGATAGTGTCTCCTCTTGCCAGGGTATCCAGCAACCAACGGTCAGTGGAGATGGGCTTCCACACGCCGACAAACTTTGTCAGCCGGCCTCCCACCGGGGTGCTTCGGTGGGGGCCCGAGGCCACGGCCGGTTCAGTCCTGCTTGGAGGTGGTGGCTTTGCCGCCCTGGCCACCTTGCCGACGGCGGCGAGGCACTCCCTGCTTGCCGCGACCCCTGTAGGCCTCCTGAGACGAGGAGCGTGCCGCCTGGCGGTAGGACGACGAGCCACCGCTGGATCCCTTGGAGGCCCCCTGTCTGCCTCCGGAGCTCCGAAAGGGCCGTCGTTGCTGAAGGGTTCCTAGGGCGAGGGCCATCTCCGTGTCCGTCTTTATGGCTTGGAGGGATTCGTCCACCGCCTTCCCGAACAAGTTGCTGCCATTGAACGGCATGTCCAACACCCTGGTCTGGACGTCCTGACGGAAGTCGGTCGCCCGGAGCCAACCCCGTCGTCGTAGGCAAACTCTGTTGCCCAGTTGGCGGAACCCGGTATCGGCAATAACGGTTGCCACCGTTATGGCATGGTCCGACGCCACCTCGCCTTCTTGAAGTATTTCCAGGGCCTCGGACCTCTTGTCCGGTAGGAAGTCCAATATAGGGTCCAGCTTAAACCAGAGCTCCCTGTCGTAACGGGCCACGATTGGCTGGTGCCGTGGAGGGGTTCTTGAGTACCGACAGGCCCTCCTCCCAGATGTCATCGATTAGAGGCACCGCGATGACAGTCTTCCTCTTGGCCTCCCGGCGCTGATAGAGGAAACCTTCCTTTTTCTGCTCCTCCGGGCAGAGCTGGAACAATTCGGACGCCCTGGTGATCATGGCGTGGAATGAGCCAATCTCGTCGGGCGGAGAGGCCCGTGCGACAGGAGACCTCAGAACCCGTCGTCGAGCCCACCGCACCGTCATCTCCTGACTCGTGGGAGGATGAGGAGGGAACTGCAGGCCTTATGGGGGCGAGCGGAGGAGAGGGTTGGGTCCTCCGTCGTTTGGTCGGAGGACTTCCCGACGGGCCAGGTTGCGGTTCCTCTGGCCTGGGCCGTGGTAATCTCGTCCTTATCTCAGAGCATAAGGACTGGATCACAAACAAAATGGCCGCCGAGCTATCCTGAGGCCTAGGTTCCGGCTGCGCCGGAAGGGAAGGCTGCTCTTCCTCACCATCGTCGTCTTCCTCGGTTATCTCCCGAGGATCTTCCTTGCGGGATCAAACCTTCTAGAATTGGACTTCGAGATTCCCCACAACCTCGGTCAGTTCCCCCTCCGAGGCTGACTCCGAGCTCGAGGAGGCTACCGTGCCCCCCCCCTTTTTCCATCACAGGGGCCATGACGATGGGCTGAAAAGAGGATTCCCTCCTTGGCGGCAGGGAAACTCTAGTCCCGGAGGCAGTCTCCGCTGTCGGGGTCTCTGCCGGCTTCGCCAGAGTCGCCGCGATCGCCTCGATAGAGGCCTTTGCCTGCTGGGTAGGGGCCTTCACCACCTTAGGTGCGTCCTGGGCCTTCTCCTTAGGGGGAGGGGCGACGCCTCGCTCCCCCTCTCCCGAGATCGGACGGGGCTTCTCCCGAAGCTTACCCGGGGTCTCGGACTTCCTCTTCCCCGAACCGGAGCGCTGGCTCGTGGTCGACGGTGCCGGGGAAGGTGCGCCCTGCCTGGCGACCGAAGAGCCCAACCTTTCGGCGCTCCCGGAGCCAGCGGACTCGCGGCGCTTGGCCTGGTGTTGGACCCCCGTCGCCGGGGCGCCCGCACAGGACTTAGAATCACGCTCGGACCCTTTCTTCTTCTTCTCACCCGTTGAGCCCTTCTCCAACCAGCTGGCGAGACGGGATCGACGGTCCCTCATGGTCCGCTCCGACAAGTTCTTGCAGAACTGGCAGTCCTTCTCTACATGAGTCTTGTCCCCATGAAGACAGTAAAGGCATCGCGAATGTTCGTCCTCCTTAAACACATTCTGCAGCCCGCTTCCAGGGCAGCTGCGAAACAGCTTGGGTCCGGCTGACGAACTCGCGTCCTGGGCCATCTCGAAGTAGGCCGTAAATCTTCTGGAATCCTCCAAGAGGTTGATTCGACTAAATCTTCACCCTTGAGGGGCGTAGGAAAATCCCGCAACGGGTACCCGTTAGCGGAAGTAGAAACGGTGGAGCTCGAGGCTCGATTACCGAAAGAAATGTGAAAATTCACCTGAAAAAAGCACGAAACACGCAGCAAAAGCTCGAGAGCTAAGCACAAGGACTCCCAACACTTGAACGGGCTGTAAAAATCTGAAGATGGCTGCCAGAGGCGGGGCTTAGGGAGATGGCAGTCATTGGCTGTGGTCAGTATGACGCAGAGATCAGTGATTGGTTACTACTACGAAAGACAGATCAGAAACAAAACTGATACTGATTTTTCTTTACCGAGGATTCCCAGCCTGACGACGGGGAATATTCATGAGCATGTGAATCCATGCCAGACCCCATGCTGGAGAACAAGAGTTCGTTGAAACACAACGTAGGCAGCGCCAGGAAGAATGCCCGCTCCCTCCCGAATGTAGCCTTGAAGCAGAGCTGCAGGGCAATTAATCATTTCGCAGGTGCTAAAGGCTTGAATTATGCTCTTCTTGCGGCCCCCCCTTTGCTGAGCCCCATTAGAGCGTGTCGGCTCCCAGGACACGAATAGCACCTCATAGATAGCAAGGTCTGGAATGCAACTCTCCCCCCGTATGATGCTCGCTTCCAAGAACGGAAGCGCTGTGTTCTGTTCAACAACTGAAAGATGCCTCCGCACTCACAAATTGCAAATTGTTACTAGAATAGATATTTGAAGGTGTCATAGCTGTTGAAAGTGTCCATCATCACACCAAGTTCAAAGAAACCCAATAAAGGGGTGTGTTAAACATGTCATAGCGGATTGTTTGATATGCATTTTGTATATATGTAACTGATGTACGTAATTCTCTCTCTTGCGTCCCTCGAGGTCTAGAGATACACGTTGCGGGGCGTGAGACCGAGTTGGCCAACTGAGACTTTTGCTTTGCAATTAACCCTAGCTTTGGGAATACAACCTCGTGTCTGGCGTATATATATCGTGTGTGGTGACTCGCCTTGTTTCCATAGACGCAAGGGACCCCTAGGGGCCCCTTTCAAGATGGCGCCCGAATAGGGACCCTCCCCCACTTGTTCCATCGCATACGTTGTAATTGAGTAAGGCGGAGAACGGCGTGGACGGGACGATCGAGCCGGGATCAAGAGGTGTTCGGGGCGCCCTGTAGAAGTGATGACTCCTTTGCAGATCTGCACACATCTGATCCTTGATCGACGTGCCTAGCTAGAGAACAAGGAGGCGAGGGTCCCAAAACGAGGCGGAAGCCAAGAAACGCAGACACGACGTCATTGGATGCGTCAGTATACAGACGACTTGATTTATCAGGTGAGTCATTCCCCGATTCAAAGTAATCCTGATATTGGTTGAGAGTTGGCTTTGCAAAAACAAACGCCCTAGGTAAGCTTGATTAACCAGGGGGAAGGTTGAAACATGCCTGGGGTATTGTCCACTCTAGCGGGGTTTTTCTGCTGTGGTAGAAAATCTTTAGAAGATGGCCAAATTGTACCACCTGGGGGAACGCCGGCGTATGAGATGTATGTGAAGTATGGAGTGGGTGCGATAATATTTTGCGAGACTTGGCATAGGCAAACCAGAAAGCAACAAGACCATCAGTGGCCGATTAATGGTAGTTTTGAGATAGCGAGAATAGATAACTTGGAAAGGGTGTTGATAAGAAAGAAAGCGCGTCCTGCAGCATTTGATATCGTTAAGGACTGGAGAAGGGAAGCAATGCTCCGATTTAGAAGTAGAGCGAAGCATGCGCGCAGGCGTAAATCGAAAGGTGAAGTAGCGGAAGAGAAAGAGGAGGAGGAGTGGAGCGAGAGTCTAAGAAGGGCAGGTAGGCGTGACCAGTTGAATATAGAAAAAAAATACCCACAACAAGAATTATACATAGCAGATGAATTGATAGAAAACATATTGACCCATACAAAACAAGGCCCAAGATCAGAAGTGAGGCCAGACAAGTCAGTAACTAGTGCCCAAACCCCGCCCGTAGCCCAAGCTCTCCCTCCGGTAGCTCAAGCCCTCCCACAGCCACAGACCGTGCACGTAACACTTCCTATTAGCCAACCAGGCCCACGACAGACACTCCCTGTTCCCATTGTCCCATCCGCACCTCCCGCCTCAGACACAGACTCGGTACTGTCCGTTCCTCCCGGGGTTGAAATTGAAACCACGGGGGCGAGAGGTGGGACTGAACAACGGGGATGCAATTTGTAAATGTCCTTGCTCTGTGTGCTCATTGAGGTCCTTCAGTCACCTTCAACCCTCCTGAGACTTAGTCTTGACCGCAGACCATAGCTACCTTGATTGGTCTAGCTTGTCCAGAGGTTACCCTGTTCCAAGAAACTAGGCTGGCCTTCTGAACATCTGCCCACCAGGTCAGAGTTTAGAAATACGTCTAACACTGGGGTAGATGGAGATCCACAACCGTGCGTGAGAGAGATTTGGACAATCAAGAGTGACATTCAGGCCATTCTGGGCTGCGAGAGGTGAAAGGGGAATCCCCCAGCGGCCTGCAGCGGAAGATCCAGGACATCATGGGTATGGTGCTGGGCTCCAAAGAGGGTGAATGTATCACTTTGGATAGAGTGCACTGTGTGGGGGGAGGGAGTAGAGAGCCGCGATCAGTCCTTGGGGTGGTTGCAATAATACAGTGATCAGGTGAGGATCCTCGAGAAGGCGCGCTGTATGGGTAGCATGGAGTACGAGGACTCCAGAATGGCCATCTTTCAGGACCTGCCAGCCAGCATCCTACTGCGGCACAAGAAGTGTGGGCCTCTGACAATGTGGCTTCAGGAGAAGGGAGTCTAGATGGGGCTACCCGTTTGCACTGATTTTTGAGTGGGAGTGCGAAGGTTATCACCTGGTCACAGAGGCAGAGGTTAAGCAGGCGATAGATCTGGTGGGTCCACAGAGCGGCGTAGATCCCAGCTGGGGTCTGCAAGGCCCGCACTCCATGGGGAGCAGGCGTAAGATCCAGGGGTCTAGGAAATTTCAGAAGCTTTCTACCCAGTCTTGGGATGGGTGTAAGCACACTTCTGGGACCAGCCCACTTACCATAAAATACCCCACACTCCTGCCCCCAGGGTCGCACTTTGCGCTATAGCCATGAACTCATGCAAGAGAGCTAACCAGTCAAGCATGAAAACGTAAGCATGTATTTAACATTAAGCAGACTAAATAAACAGACAGCAATTTTTGTAAAATGGGAAGAATAAAATTCAAGTTATAAATCACAAATATTTAGAACACAGTCTCATCTCACGTTCCTGTCAGCCAACGTTTAGGACCCTGTTCAGCTTAATGACTGGCCTTTCGTCTCAGGATGGCAGCCCTCTGGTCAGACACTGCACTCCCTGCACCCTTTTTCTCCGGTCAGCCCTTAAGTGAGAACGTGGCAAGCAAGGAATGCTGCTTAGGGGCAAATGAAAGCTGGGCACCTGCACACACACAGTACAAGCCCACGTCCCTGCCGATTAATGTGGGCATGCATTCTCATTTGGGCAGTCCTGTCAATCAGAGTGACACAATCGTCCAGAACCTTCCTTCAGTGCAAAACATGTTTGTGTTGGTGGAAAAAACCAAGTCAGTATCGATCCAAGGCACTCCTACCCCTCCCAACTCGGAATGCAGATGCAAATTCCCTGGTATGTCTCTTATCAGAAGTGCTCAGGTCAAGCTGTTTTTCTCTCTCGTGCAAATGAGTGCCTGTTTGCGAAGGATGGCAGAGCCACTGTTACAAAAAAATAATGTTTCAGGGGGAGCTGAAACATTGCATTGCAATTAATCATTAGTGAGCAAGCTCTGCAGGCCCTGCACCCTTCTAGTTAGCATCATATTATTACACGACTGGCCATCTAAGCACTATAATGCTTTCATACTGCAGGTCTGAAAGCACTCAATAAATGCCTCTATTAGCTACTAAACTCTGTCCTCTGTCCTGCCTTCACACTTGTACACAATGTAGTTCGCTCAGCAGGTTTTGCACCTGGGCATCATTATATAACACCTCCTCAACCCAGCGGGATGACACATGAAGGGGCCTTGGAAGGCGGGTTGGTTAATCATCATGCTGGTTCTTATACTATTAGTAATCAACCACTCTGTTGGGGGGCTTTAGGCATAGGTTTATTCAAAGGGGGCAAGGTGGGAATTAGGACGGATTAGCGGTGGGGGTAGATAAGAAGGCCAGGACGATCTGCAACCCTGGTGGTTCGACTGGGTGGACCGTGATGGGTGGGACACAAAGTTGGGCACCCCAGTTGGGATGGAAAAGGGAGTGTGGGGGGTTAAGGCAGAGGGTGATTATATGCAGCAGTCAGCTCGGAGGTTGAACCGGAGAGACCACCTACAGGTGTTGGCGGACAGGTTGCGAAAGATACAGAAGGGCTATGGCTGAGATAAAAGGTGGCCACATTGAATGTGAAGGGGTTTAACTCAGAATAAGATCGCTCACCAGCAACATGTTCCACAAACAACGCTTAGTGATCCTCTTTTTGCAGGAGATCCACTAAAAAAGGGGGGCCGAATCAGGAATAAAGAGGAAGGACATCGGCAAGACACATTGGACATCCCACAAGGATCTTAAGAAAGTGGTAGGCATTTTAATTGGAAATGCATTCCAGATTATGGGAATCCATATCAAGAGGGGCTATGACGGGCGGTTCCTGGGGCTTAAAGGCTACCACAAGGGTACGTGGGCTACATTATATACTCCAAATGAGGGGCAGGTCAAATTTTGCAGGGCATTTTTGGAATGATGGAGGGATTGGTGGAGGGGGCCAAAATCATGGGGGGTTCTTTAATCTGCTGGTCGACCCAGCTCTTGATTAGTGGTTGGCAAAGCAGGAGGTGGGGGCACAAGGGCACGGGCGAAAGAAAATGCGGTCTTTGGTAATCTCCTGCACGGGATCTGTCAGGAGCGATGATGCACCGCAAGATTGAGGCGATAACCTGGTTGGATTATGAAATAGTGGTGGCGGAGTCGGAGGGTGCCGAGTTGGGGGTGGCGGCAAAACCACTGGAGGTGTAATGACACACTGACAAGGGATCTGGTGTTCCGGAACACTCTGGAGAAGGGAGTACTTTGAGGCCAATGGCACCAACGAGGTGTGCATGGCTATGGTGTGGGTGGCAGCTAAGGCCACATTCAGGGGGCTGCTCATTGCGGAATGAGCTAGGGGGGAAAGAGAGGGGTTTAGTGGAGGCTGGACTCTGTGTTCAGCTGAAAGTGCTAAGGGCCCAGCTGGGGCAGGATGGCGCGGTTAGGGAAGGGCTTCTGGAGGCGATGAGGAATAAAAGGCAGGAGCTCCACTTTGTGTCCATATGAGAGGTGACAAAGAGAATGAGAGTTACATGGCAAAAATACTATGAGTAGGGGGATGTTGCTAGAGCATTCCTGGCGAGCATGCTGAGACGGTGTAGGGCAAAGCGGAGGGTTGACAGGGTGCAAGGGGTGAACGCGTAAATGGTGGATAGAATTAAAGACATCCTAGCCCAATTTGCAGCTTACTACCAAACAGCTCTATGCCAGACCGGAGGAGCTAACGGGCGAGAAAATGCGAGCATACCTCGTAAACTGACAGTGGAACAGGGGGAGGCGCTTCAGGCGGAGGTAACTATGGAGGAGGTGTTGATGGTGATCCTGAAGCTAAAAGCGGGAAAGGCCCTGGGTGACAACGGCTTTACCACAGACTTCTACAAGCAACACCAGTTGTTGGAAGCACCCCTGGCCCAACTGTATAACTCCATTGTGGGAGACGGATCTATATTGCCGACGTTTCTGCAGGCCTAAATAGCGGTTATTCCAAAACCGGGTAAGGATCACACTCACTATGCCTCGTATGAGCCCATTTCCCTGGTAAATGTGGATGTGAAAATATTTGCGAGTGTATTGTGGTCGCGCTTGGTATCCTGTCTCCCCCAATTGATTCACGGGGACCAGACAGGCTTCATCATGCAGTGACAGGGGGCTGACAACATGCGGAAGACGTTTCATATTATGAATACTCCGGTCGTGGCTAAAGAAGGAGCACTACTGCTGGCCTTAGATGCGGAGAAGGCCTTTGACCGTATGAGCTGGGTCTTTATGAGGGAAGTGTTATCGGCCATAGGGATGGGCCCAAGATGGAAAAGGTGGCGGTGAATGGGAGGACCTCACAGTCCTTCGCATTAAAACAGGGCACAAAACCGGGGTGCCCACTTTCCCCCTTGCTCTATGCTTTGGTTCTGTAGCCATGGGCGGTTGGGATCAGGGGAGAGGCGTGGATAACAGGGGTCCTGATGGGGGAATTAATGTGTAAGGTTAGCCCCTTCACAGACAATGCTTTATTATACCTTACCAAGCTGTTGCAATCGGTGCCACAACTCCTGGACAGTTTAAAACAATACAGGGAGTTCTCCTGCTTTAAGGTTAACCTGGAGAAGTCAGTGGCAATATATGGCGGGGGACCTGTCAGAGGCAGAAAAGGTGTACGTTAAGGGGCTGCCGTTCCGAGAGCAGGGGGATTCTTTCCGATGCCTGGTGATGCAGGTGACCCGCAACTAAAAGGTGCTCTTTGCAAAGAACTACCTGCCACTATGGTAGAGGTGCGGAGGGACCTGGAGAGATGGGCAAAGACACGACTCATGGATGGCCCGCCTATATTGTATTAAAATGGTGGTGGTCCCTAAGTTCTTATTCTTGTTTCAAATGCTCCGGTGGGTATACGAGGGTGTTCCTGGAGGAAGCCAAAGCGGTATTGTTGAAGTTTCAATGGGTGAGGGCCAAGCATAAGGTGGCATATAAGGCCCTAATTCTACTAGAGGAGGAGAGGGGAATGGGGTTCCCTAATCTCTGGATATACAACAGAGCAGCCCAGTTCTGGATCATAGTCGACCACCTCGACCCACTCACCGAGAAGCAGTGGGTGTTAATGGACAACGCTGCCCTGGCCCTTGTCTCGCTGGGGGAAATGGCTGTGGGTTCCCAAGGAGCGCATCCCAAGGAGGGTGTTACAACACCTGATCCTGGCAGTCCCGTCGCCTCTTTGGAGGGATGGTGTGCGGGGGAACAAGTGGCTCACTAAGTGCCCGTCACCCTTTAGTTGTGTTTGGGGTCTACCCTTGCGGTACGGGATCGAGGAACCCCTGGGTTTTCAATTGTGGTATGAAGGGGGCTCTGCAGGGCGGGGGTCAGTTGTGGAAGGGAGGGGTTTTCATGCCACTGGTACTACTGGAGGAATGCTTTCAAGTGGGGAAGCTATTGGTGTTCCGCTATTTGCAGTTAAAGGGAGCCTTACGGGATGACAGGTGGGGTGAGAACCTGCGTGGAGGTCTGACAGATTTTGAGCGTATCTTGGTTGCAAAGACGGGCTCAAAGAGCCTCATTGCCAGGTTCTACAGGGTTATGTTGTTGGCGGAGCCGAGGCTCACACTCCCGGGCCAGGAATAGGTGGGGACAGGACCTGTGAAAGGACATTGAAGACGCCCTGTGGGTACTAATGTGCAGGACAGTATAACGCATAACGATATCTCTGCAATATAGGGACCAGGCTCTCAAGTTGTTACATAGGTGGCATTATCCACCCACCGTACTAGCCAAGATGTGTGGGGGGTGCGATCCCCAATGCTGGAAGGGTCATCGAGAGCAAGGGGACTACTTTCATATGTGGTGGGGGCTCTCGGGGGTGAAATCATACTGGAAGGAGGCTCTAGCATGCATGGATCAAGGGGGTTGATGGGGTTGAGAGAAGGCCATCACCATGGCTCCTCTTGTTTGGAGTGGGGATGGAAGAGGAAGTAAACAAGATAGAAGAGGGGCACATGGTGCAAGTCATGTTAGTGGCTGCTAGGTGTTTGGCCCAGCGGTGGAAGCACCTGCATTTCCTGAAAGAAAATAAATAGGTGGCGAAGGTAAGAGATATCTATGACATTGAATTCCTAACACACCAGCTGGATGAATCCCGGTCAAACACTGACGGCTTGAGGGTCCCTTTTTTGAGAATTATGGCCGGTGACTAGTATTAGAAACAGAGGTGGGGAGGTGATGGGCCTAGGGTGGCGAACTATGAGAAATCCCTGATGGGGTGCGTTGCAATGATCGATTTCATCTGGGGACATGGTCTGCAAGGGCCTAGCTGTGTAACCAGCCTGGAAGAGGTGCGACTGTTTGGCAGGGGTGGGGGGGGCAGGGGGCGGGAAATACTCCTTCCAGACACAATACTATCCAAGTACACTGAGGACTGCTGCAGGGGGGGAGGGAGTGAGAGGACACATGGGTGCGGGGGTTCGGGTGGGAGGTTGTCTGGGAGGGGAAAGTTGAGGGGAATTGTTCTTGTATTATTGAAAATGCAAATAAAGTTTAATTTGGAGAAAATAGATTCTTGCACAATGGTAATGCAGTCACAATCTTGATTTTCAACAAGGAATTTGACTCGGATGTAGCTGATGATTGCAGTGATGTTGTAAGAGCTGAGGTGACACCCCAGGATGTGGGAGCTGCCCATTGATACCTCAGAGAAGGATGCTGCACTTCCCCATTTCTTATGGGATTGAGGTCACTGGGCAGAAGGATTTGAGTGCCCCAAGTGCCCAGAAAATACTTTGAGCGTTTTACCCGTTGCCCTTTTTGGCATATTTTTTTCCACATCCAACAAAGCTTAGGAAGAGCAAACTACAGTGTCAGGCAATGCTTCCCTTACATTATTCCCGACTTTCACAGTGGTAGTTGGTAGCACAGTCAAGAGGGGAGAAAGAAGAAGGGTGGTTAAAAAAAAAAAAAAGTACTGCTCACACTTACATAAACACAAAGGAATGTTGACACAGTATACTACTTAAAATATATTCTCTAAATGAAGTTGTGCATAATACCTATATTAAAAGGCAAGTACATGAAAATAGAAACTAAGTACTATAAACACAGTACCGCGTAAGGATACAACACAACAATCTATAGTTAAACTGTTAGATATTTAGATTTGTTTTCATACTATAAGTAATAAAATGACAATGGCAGCTCCTGGAGGTTACAAGGAAAAATGCATACACTTATGAAGAAAAGGTCCAGGTGGCTAGAATGCATAGTTCGGAAGTTGGGTTTTTCACAGGTCACAGTTAAAGTTATACACACAAGGATTTCAGTCCCTGGAGAGAAATCGACAGATTCAACAATGTGGATATGGTCAGAAGACCCAAAAGTGAATAGCCTCAAGTTGGCAGACTAAAGAACATCCAAAGGGTTTGTACTAGGGTAAGTAGCTGAACAGGTCAGCTGATGCTCCAGTCTAAACGCAGGACTGCAAGACTTGACAAAGGTGGTTTTCGTTGGATTAAAATTGCAGATGTTTGTTTTGGGATGGTGCACATCTTGTGGACACCAGAAAGAAGGCTGGCTGGTATCGAGCAGCACAACTTCCACTTCTTTGACTGTGATGCACACAGCCTAGAACTTTCAGGAGAGCACAGACAGGATGTGGCGGAAGAGGATCCAACGGTACCTGCCAGGGTCAAGTGAAGAGATCATCCGATACAGGTACCAGCTAGTTTCAGATTACTCCTTTGCTTTCATGACTCCAGGGACAGGGCTTGCAGCATCCTCCTCAGCATTGTCTCTTCATCTTGCTACTTTATCAGTACTTCAATGTAGCAAATGGCTTGGATTCTCCACAGTTCTTAACACTGGTGGGGGTGACCCCAGCCCTCCTATCATATTCCTGCACCTTTCAAATATTGAACGGGCTTCCAATCAGTGTAGGCCCATCTAACTCCTGTTTCATTGACCCACACAAAGGGATGTTGATTTAAGTATCTGGCAAACCCTAAACTGCCTCAAATTGGATACCAATCTGCCCAGGAAGACTTTGTGACCTCCAAGTCAGAATTCCCAAATGGCAACGGTCAAAAAGAACAAGTTACCTACCCCCTGGAAACGTTCTTTCGATTGGATGTTCCTCCCACATATTCCTCATATTTGATAATTATCTTTCCAGCTTCAGCTGCTTTGGAAACAAATTCTCTCAACAGAGGGCGCTGTGCACTATCGTCCATGACAGCCTCTGGCCGATCGTCAACGTCATCCACAGTAGATGTAGAACGCCCAGCGCCCGTTGGCTTCAGTTCTGTATTTCCATGTTTAGAGGAATTACTTAGTGCCTTCTTAGACCTTAGAAGACTCCGAGAGTGGAGAGTGTAAAACACGTAAATTCTGCAGCGGGGTATTTTGGGAGGGGCGATGAGGAATACATGGGAGGAAGATTCAATTGAAAGAAGTTACCAGGGGTAACTAACTTGTTCTTTGAATGGATTGTGTCCTCATCTTTGATAGCCTCCCAAAGCAGTAATAGTCTTGGAGGTGGGAAACGAATTTAGATCTGTCCTTAGCAGTTATCATGGACAGAGTGCAGGACAGCTTTCCCAAAAGCTCCCTATTGAGTAGAAGAAGTGTCTATGGAGTAATATTTTACAAAGGTGTGTATGGTAGACCAAGTGGCTGCAGGACAAATGTCTTTAATTGATACTCATCTCTGAAGAGTGGAGAAGTAGCCATGCCCCTGCTTGAGTGAGCGCTAAGACCCTCTGGGGGATCTTTACCAGCCAATCTCTAGCATTCTTGGATAGGCAGAATAATCCATCTGGATTAAAAGGATTTTAAAGTATGAGATTTCGTCCTCCGATGAGTGCTTGAAAATCGAAAGCGCTGCCAGATAACCCTTTATTGTGATCTGAAGCCCCAGATTTTCTAAGTGAAGTAGAAAAGATAACACCGTAGGTGTATCACACTGAAATGGATCCACATTCTTATGCCTACACCAGCTGCTGAACTTGTTCCAACAAAAGCGGTATAAGGATTTTGTTGCTGGCCTTCTGGCCGAAATCAAGATCGCCATTACGTCATCCGGGAGGTCCCAATCCTTGTACCTCAGTCTTTCAGAAACCATGCGTGAAGGATGAGTGTTTTGACCTCTGAATGGAGAGCCCAACACTCCTCTCGCGAGAGAAGGTCCTCTCTTTGCAGAAGACATATTGGAAGGCAGATGGAAATGTATAGAAGGTCTGGGTACCACGTCCGACAGGCCCAATCCAGAGGAATTAGGATCATGGGTTTCCCAAACTTTATCAACCTCCTGATCACATGAGGAATGACGCGGACTGGAGGAAATGCAAACAGGAGTGGAAACTCCCAGTCGACCACAAACTTGTCTCCTAGAGCTCCTCTTGGGAAAAATTCCCTGGAGCAGTACAGTTCACACTGGTCACAAAAAAATCCACTTGAGGGTTCCCCAAAGGGTGAAGATCTCTTGAAGGACTTCCTGAGCTAGTTACTACTTGTGGGAGACTGTGCTCTGCCTGCTCAGAGCGTCCGACGCCGTGTTCTCCTCTCCGGCTTGGTGAACTGCTGAGGGAGATTCCTTCTTGAATTGCCCAGAACCAGAGCTGCTTTGCCTCTCTGCACAGTGGTAGTGATCCTACACTACCTCTCTTGTTGAGGTAGTAGATGGCCACTGTGTTGTCTGTCATTATCAGGACATTATTTCCCCGTACAGAGGGCAGAAAAGCCTTCAGCGCAAGTCCGATTGCCCTCAGCTCCAAAAGATTGATGTGTAATTTGGACTCGGATGGAGACCAACGACTGCTGATTGTCAGATCGTTGGCGTGGGTTCCCCACCCCGTGAGTGAGGCGTCCGTCACTTCTGTTAACTCTGGCCATGTCTGCCAAAAAGGTTCTGCCTTCAGAATGTTGTCCTTGCAGGCCCACCACAGACGGTTCTGTGCGTCCCTGCTCTGAACCTGAAGGAGGTCTGACATCCTGCTTGATAATTGGGACCACGGATTCCTGGGAGCCAATTGGAGGGATCCAATTATCAGGCGAACCTCTGGCACCAGGAAAATGTAGGATTCCATGAGTCCGAGCAACCGCAAAAAAAAAGCAAAGGCCGGAAGATGTTGGGCCACTCTGAAATTTGGTGACCATCTGCAGAATGTGATGAGCACTCACCTCAGGTAACAAGACTTTTCCCGAGGAGGCATCCAGGACTGCTCCAATAAATTGGAGTCTTTGAGATGGTACAATGCTTGACTTCTTGTAATTGAGGGAGAAGCCAAGTTAGTGGGGAAAGTGGCAAGTCATGCCGACATGCTACAGGGTCTGTTTGGGAGAACAAGCCCTGATCAGCCAATCGTCCAGGTAGGGGATTCCCGCCTCTCTTGAGACTCGCCGACACCACTGCCATCAACTTGGTGAAACCCTCGGGCGGAGGTCAGCCCAAATGGCAGAACTCGAAAGTGATGATAAAAAACACCAGATGTGAACCTCAGAGACCTCCCCTGCTTGTGATGGATAGGCACATGAAAGTAAGCATCCTGAAGATCCAATGATACCATCCAGTCTTGGAGTTGGAGGGCCTGAAGGATCTGAGAAAGGTAACTATCTTCAACTTGTCCTTCCTGAGGAACATGTACAAGTTTCTTAAGTCCAAGATGGGTCTCAATCCTATTACACCTTTCTCTAGACGGATCAAAATGTCCTGCATAAGGAGCGGAATTGGAATTTTCAATGAGCTGTTCCCCAGGTGGATGATTCGATGGCCTTTTTAGAAAATGAGGCTAGTAACCCTGGGCTAACGTTTCCAGTGCCCAAACATCTGAAGTAATGTTTCACCACACTTTCAGATGCTGCGAGAACCTGCCTCCCACTGGGGTCTTGTGGATTAAGGCCTCAGAGAGGTTTTGTGGCGGCTGAAGCAGCAGCTGAGGGCAAAGCTGCAGCTGCTTGGCTGATTTAACACCTCCCTCGTCCACCACGAGGTAACCTGCTTTGTCCACTATAACTGGCTTGTCCTCTCTCTCTTCCAATTCAGGAGTAGAAACGAAAGAACTTACCCCTCCAAGACGATGTACTTGAGTAGGAATGTTGAGGCCGGTAATAGTGGCACCAAGATTTAGCCGCCACTTTTGAGGTCTGTAGCCTTTCCAAACTTTCATCAGCCTTGCTAGTACACAGTCTCGAGCCGTCAAAAGACATATGGAGTATCCTAGATTGCACGCCTGGTGCAAATCCAGACTTCCTCAACCACGCAAATCTGCATCGCACGGTACTAGTCGCCATGGATCTACTAATACTATTTGCAGTATCCAGACCTGACTGGATGCACTCGCACATTGCCTCCTTACCATCCTTGATAATAGCCAGGAACCCGTCTCTCTCTTCGGGGGTGTGGCCTACCACCATTGTTGCGCAATCCTACAGGATGAACGAAATTTGAGATACGGCACAAATGGCATTTGCCGATTTCAAGGCCATGCTACAGGCAGTAAATACTTTCCGCGGCCAAGCGTCTACCCGTTTGTCATCCCTTTCTGTAGGAATGGTAGGGTAAGCAGATTGTTTTGTGCACATGGCTGCTTAGATCACCAAACTTCCGGAGTTGTGTGCTTGGTGAAGTACTATGGGTCACTGCTTGATGGCCTAGATTTCTTGGGAAAGTTCTTATTAACCGCTGATATAGAATCTGGGGTTTCCCAATCTGTTGTAACCCTTTTTATAAATGCACTATGGAAGGGCAAAACGGGATCCCTCTGTAGACCTTGGTCGAATATGTCCGTTAAGTTATCTTGTTGAAAAGGAGGAGCAGGTCTACTACATGCCAACTATTTGACTACTGTGCTCTTTAATTGTCTATACAAGCTATCGGCATGATCTGCAGGATCTGGCTTTCCAAATTCCAGCTCAGGAGATGTACCTTTCCCACTGGCTGATTGTAGCTTCTCATACAGATCTTTAAGCCTAGATTACTCTGAAATAACTCATCTGGCACTTTTGGAGCACCAATTGGAAGGCCGAAAGGGGTTTGATCATCATCAGATGGTTTATGTTCTTCATAAATTAAAGAAAGAGATTTGAAGAAATCTTTTTGTGGCCGAAGTTTATAAGATTTCTCTTGTGTTGACTTCAATGTCTCCGAATAAATCTTCGGAGTAGGCCACAAGGCCAATGGCGTCAAAGTCTTTAACTTGGGCGTAGATTACTTCAATATGGGTGTCTAAGGTTCCGACTTCGGGGGCGTCGATGGAACAGATTTTTGTTTTCAAAGTTGTCTTTGACAAAGCCCTCGAAGGGCAGCTCTCTCGATTTGTCGAGGTTCTCGACACCTTTGCAATCTTTCGAGGCTCTGAAGGCTCTCGATGTTCGTCAGGCTTGCATCCGGGACTCGAGGGTGCACAACTTCTTTGTCATCTTTTTGCAGAGTGTTAGGGAGAATTCTCTATTTAGGCTGAATTTCCTAACCTAGTGACTCACTAGTGGATTTTTGGGGTTTATTTTTTTCTCCTTCCAAGAGTGAGACTCTTTTACCCTCACTCTTGGACATGATTTGAGTGTGTCTCTTTGATTCTAGATGTGTTTAATGGGCTATGGGGTCTTTTACTCCATAGGGCTTCATGTGTTTGTGTGATGTGTGTTACACAGCACCCTCAATGCAGTAACACAGGGGTGTCATAGTGACCCCCCCAGTATAGACTCCATACCCTGGGACTGACTACTGTCTCCCAGGGCATGTAAAGTCATCATTGACTTTACTAGTCTCAAATTCTGAACAGAACCAGTACAAACCATCATATTGTGGACATACTGGCCGGGGCAATTCGATTGCCCCGCGGTCTGTTAGTCGAGGGGGCACGTCTCCGTCCCCCCTGATCGAGTTTTGGCTGGTGGCAGTGGATACTACTTTTTATATTCGACCGCGAATATATCCCTATGGGATTTCCCATTGTTCGAGGCTACCAACTTTAATTATTTAATTCCTATAGCCTCGAACATACCACCGGTTTATTTATTTAATATTAATTCTCCGGTTGGTATTTTTCGCCAGAACTCAGTTCTAAAATGGCGTTTGTGTTCGCTTCTGTGACTCCAACCCAAGTTGAGCCCTTTGTTCCACTTTTTGGCGGGCTTCTCCACAGAACCCCTCCAAAGTGGTGCCACTCTGTCTGGGGTACTTAGGAGGGGTCGAGGGGGATTTAGGCACCCTGGACTGAGTTGCCTAGGCAACTCATGTCGCACTCCGTCCTGATTGGCCCAAGTGGTGAGCCGGCCGGCTCACCACGTAGCATGTTTGAGTGACAGTTAGGCTGAGTGAATGGGGGTTTTCTGCATAAAAGCAGGGCTTTGGGGACTGGAACTTCAGAAGTCGCCACAGGACCTAAGAATCCGACGAGGGAGAAGCTGAGCCGACCTGCTACGACGACACCACCGGTGGAGCCCTGCTGAACCGTCTCACCACTTTTCCCAACGACAGAGGAGATCTCCAGCCTGGAGAGTCTTCTTCCTTCAACTGGTGGGGATAACCAGTCTGCTTCCTTTTTCGCTTCCTGGGACATCTCGTGGCCGCCTTGCCTGTGCCAAGCACCCCGGCAACCGGGATACCACGTTTTACCACTACCGCGAATCAAAGGGTAGTACCTTTAACCGGAAAACTCCACGGCTGGTCTCTTCCCTGGCAGTGCAACGACCTTCATCTTTCCTCCACGTCGAGATCTTCTCTTCCTCTGGAAGACGCCGCGACTTGCACCTGCTGCCAGGAACAACTGCCCCCACTGGAGGATCCTTTCCACATAAGGTACCGTGTTCCGCCTGGCTTCCCTTGCAACCGACTGTACGGGGTAGATTTAGCCCCCGGCTTTCAACCCTGGGTTAGCCTACGACACCCTGGCTAAACTTTTCTGAGCCTAACTAAAACCTTTCCGAACTACCTGCAAGACTTTTTAAGCCTGTTGTCATTGTGTGATCTTGGGTGCATTTGTGCCCTGCTCTCTCCAAGAGTGGGCCCGGCCTATGGACTTTGGCCCACAAGTAACTTTTGACTTTCCTGCCTTGCTTAAGAGTTCCTAAGTATTAGTGTGGTGTATTTTCCTACATTTTGCCTTTTTCCCTCCCTTTTTCGTTAACTTATTGGAGTGCCATCTATAGTTAAGCGCTCACCTCTGTCTGGAAATAAGTGGTGTTAACTAAGACTTGTCTGATAAGGAATAAGGAGTGTATATAATAATAATAGTAATTGTGTTTAGAGTGATTTACAATAATAGTGCTGGAGTGTTTCAATAAGTGTGTTTTTAAATAAATAATTATATACTTTGATATCAAAGCTCTGGTCAGTGTTTGCTTGTGCTATTGTATCTGAGTGCCTATTGTGTATACTTTGCATACTGCCTAACTCTTCTTGAGGGAAGTCTGACTGCTCAGCCACAGCTACCAAGTGAATATGTGTGGTACAGACTGCTACCAAGTGGGTTTACTGCCAAACACCTGTAGTCCTAAATCTTTTGCAGTGGTCCCAGAGGGAACTGCACAGGTTTCTGCCTAACACAGAGCGACCGCGACATGGTCTTTCTTCCGTTCTTTTTAATTTCATTTAGCTGGGGAGTCAGATTTCTTTGCACATGTGAGTCTCTCAGGCGAGGAGTCACTCGAGGAAGAAGGAGACCTATGACGTCTCTTCTCCAACTTCTTGGAAGAAGATGAATGACGCAAATGACTTCTTGATCCAGATTGTTTCAAACTTTTTCAACGAGGAGAATCTCTCGTCTCATTAGAAGTACTTTTTTTGGAACAGAAGGGGTATTTAGGAATTCTACTCCTCGCCAATTTACCTCTTGACCATGTCTCTCAGAGCCTTGTCAGGCATCACCTGACAGGATTTGCACTCCTTCGTACGATGCTCTGTGCCGAGGCACCACAAGCAAATGCGGTGGGGGTCGGTGATGAACATCTTCAACTCACAATACTGACATTTCTTAAAACCTGTCTAGGGCTATGATGAAGTCGACCATGAAGACATGACGTTTTCTTTAACAAACCAAAGCGTGCCGTAATTTCTCTTGCAGCGAAAGGTGCATCGGAAAAACAGAACTGAAGCCAAAGGGCGCTGCGCGTGCTACATATACTGCAGATGATGTCGACTATCATACAGAGGCCCTCAAGGGACATTGAGTCATTGACGCTACTGCACCACGTCCTGTGTCAAGATTTTCTTTTTCAGAAGCAGTTGAAGCTGGAAAGATAATTATAAAATAAGGAATACGTGGGAGGACACAATCCATTTGAATAGTTGTTTCTGCCATTAAGCATAAACAAGAAAGGCCACAATGGCCAGGTTACAGGACCTAAAACATCATAAAGCCATTTTGCTCCTGCTCAGGGAGTGCATGCAACCATCACACTAAAGTCGATATACTGTGGTGCCACCTCTAAAAAGGCAAGAGCTGCCACCAAAATAATGTACTAAGACATTGTCTGGCTAAGAAAACTCACCAAGATCCAAATTCTACGGTCCCCTTCCCTTGTTATTCTTGTGGGCTATAAAGTCAGCACATTTGAGTTGAAATCTTCAGACACACATTGGAAAAAAGTCAGTAGACAATGTTAGATCAAAAGTACCCCACACACCTGGATTACTAGAAAGCAAAAGATGGCTGACAAAGCATGGGCTTGTTTCTAACGGTAAGTAAGCACTGTTGTAGGGTTGGCCTGAGAAATCCCTGTTTTAACCTATGCTGAGAGATGTTTTTTCAGTCAGGACTAATAAGAGAGCATCCTCCTGCTTCAGGATATTTCTATGAGGTCTCCCTTTAGTAGATTTGTGTAACCGTGCACAAACCTAATTTCCACGATCAAGGCGAGTAAGAAATGTAAGCTTACTAAAAAAAAAGTTCAAAAGATGAGCTACAAGATTTAAATGATTTGAAATAGAGCAAACAAAATTAGCTCATAATGTAGTAAAATGAAAGTAGTGCCAAACATATAGCCCACGGATTCAGCAGGAAACGATAGAAAATTAACAGGTAGCTACAGCTCATCAGAAAGAGAAAGGGGAATCTGAAGTAACAAAGGAAATGCTTGCCTTGTAGGTGTAGGATCATAGGACTTAACCCTCTGAAGAAAGTCTTAGAGAGGAAACACACTGGTATTAGGGGACATCACATGCATACTACAACACAGAGGTCAATCTTTGCAACTAGCTCTCCCAGCAGCAAAGCAAGAGGTGGTGGTACTTGTATTCTTTAGCATTCTTCCTGTTCTCCCCTCTCCTGTGCCTAAACGTCCCCCATTTTCTTCCTTCGAGTATCATTTCTCTTCTTCCTCTAAAGCCTACTCTATTTATTGCCATCCTAGCCCTTCCTCAAGCTTCTAAGACGATCTGGATTACCTCAGCTCTCTTCTCCCAGGCTTTTCTGTCTTCTTTCTTCTTGGAGATTGTATTTTGCACTTGTTCGCTACTCGTGCATCTTCTCCCCTTCTAACTCTTCCTGAATCTTTTTCTCTTAACTCCCTCCCATCTCCTCCTCCCCCCATTTCTGGGTCTTCTCATGATCTTATCTTCACCACCAGTCCAGCTAATTCTTGTGTTTCCCCTCATCCTATCTACTTATCTGATCACTTCCTTCTGCTATCTATATCCAACTCCAGTATATCACTGCATCTCCTCCTCCCTCTGTGACTTATGCTTGTTCTCCCTTACCCGCATTTGCAGCCTCAACTTCTTCTGCTCTTCCTCCTATCAAACTATTTCCCACTGTTTCTTCTGACCTAGCTGCCTCATCTTGACATAATACCCTCTCCTCTGCCATGGATTCTCTTTTTTCCATCTTGCACTTTTTCCTTCTCATAAACCGCCTCAGCCTGGATTCTCCTCTACCCTTCGCTCTCTCCGTTCCTCCTTATCTAATGTTGAGCAAAACTCATTCCCATGATGATCACTTAAGTCAGTCTACTCTCCATTCCCATATGACAATTTACATTTACATATTTGTACCGCAAACCAAAAGGCCCGGAGGCATATGGGCGCTAACTGAAGGCTTGATGTTCCAAGCAATCCGCAACAATTAGACAGACACCAGTGCCCGTTTCAGAACACAGTTATCTAAACAAAAATGTTTTAAGTTTGCTTTTGAACATGTCTAGGGATTTAATTTCTCTCATGTCAGGAGGAATTGCGTTCCAGGCTCTTGGTGCTGCAACAAAAAAGGGGCTTTTGCTGACCTTGGTAAGCTTGGATCTTGGTACCAATTGCTATCGTATCCAAGTGCTCTCAGCACGGGTTTCCTTTTTAATGTTACCGCTAAGTACTGTGGGTTAGAATAAGATCCAGCTAGACATTCATGCTATCAGTAGCAGTCGATACTCTATCCTGGCATCAATGGGAAGCCAATGCAGTTTTTTTCTTGCCTCTGATATGTGTTGAGCCTTGAAAGACTTGTGTATAGGGGACGCTGTTGTGCAGCACACCAAGATGGCTGCTGCCTGAAAAGCTCCGGCAGCGACGGCAAGAATCCTGCTTTAAATATCCAATCCCTCCAGCCCCAGCTCCTAAACAATAGCGGGATTAGTGGTAGTGAAGTCTCTGGGCACCAGCGGACGGAACATGGGGCGAATTGCTAACGGAGAAGCTGCGGCGAAGACGTGTGGAGCTGAGGAGCTGTTGTGTGGAGAGTTGGGGAGGGGGCTGCCGCCCCATTGCGAGAGCGGAGCAGGGGCCGTGCAGGCTGGATCGGCGTGTGGCGGGGACTGCCGGGCTACGCCCAGAGGTGGTGAAGCGGTACCCTGAGGTGCAGCGGACGGAGGACCCAGGAGCGAGGTGAGCTGTGAGACAGCTGCTGCGCTCGGGTGGCCTCCGGCTGAGCTGATTGACTGGCGGATAGCTGCAGGCCCTGTCCGGTGGTGAAGAGAGGCAGTGTGTCACTGCAAGTGTTGCGCGTATTGAAGCAGACTCCATTCTCTGGCTGTTGCGCTCTCCGATAACCCCCCCCGACCCCCTGGAACTCCTATGTTCTTGGGCCAGCTGGCTTCGTCCACGAACTGGACTCCTTCGTCCCGGTGACGCCGGCCCCCCCCTTTTTTCCCGCCATCACGGGGAGCCGCGATCCAGAGTAACAGTGTGGCACTAATGGACTCGGTTTGGTGCGGTGTTGAGGGGCGGCAGGAAGGCAACCGTCTAATGCCCACAAATATGATGATCTCCATGCCTGGCTGCAATCAGTTTTGAGGGGAAAAAAAAAACTGCTGTGCATGACTTGGGACTCGCTCCCTATAATATCATTTGTGGATTCAGCGCTTGCTGTGGAACTGGATGGCTATGAGGCCCTAACAGGGGGTGCTCAGCGGAGCGGACTGGCCGTTGACCGCGAGAGCCTGTCGATGTAGTGCGCAATCTGAGTTTAGGTTAATGTTGCCCACCTAATATAGCGCAGACTGACATCTGTCCACCATAAACAAAGCACTATACTTGGTTGAGTGGATAACTGCAGAGTACTATATATACAGTTGGACAGTCTGAGGACGGGCTGGTCCCTATGCGCCTCTGGAAATATTGTGACTGAATTGCAGTATACTGTGAATAGCTGGGTGAGCAAGGCTGGGTGAGCCTGAGGAAGAGAAAGGGGGCAGTGCTGGCTGAATCTTGTTCACTGGCGGGGCGTTGCGCCCTCCTGTGGAAAGGCAGACGTTAAGTGCTTCTGAACAGTGCCACGCAGAGTAAAGCGGATTGGAACACTGTGCCGACGAGGGGGCTCCCCAGGTGCTGGTGGCTGTACTACGAGGCAGGGAAGGCCTGGAGGTGGTCTGGTCTGACCTAGTGGTAGCGGCATGGGAAACCAGAAGAAGCAGGCGAGGATGGATCAGTTTGCTCGCGCGGACCAGGCTCAGTCCCCTGCGGCCATTTCGCAGTCACTGGTACCTGAACAAGTTGATGTGGCGGTCCTGAATCAAACCCTGCTGGCGCTGAAAGGGAGCACGGATACGCTTGGGGTAAAAATTGATGCCCTTACCTGCAAAGTGGACATATCTGCTGTGCGGGCGCATGGAAGAAGCAGAGCAGAGGATTGGGACTGCGGAAGACATTGTCGCAACACTTCAGTGCGAGGTAGCAAGTCTGCAGCAGGTGGTCAAGAAAATCACAGCTAAGAATGAAGATTTGGCGGGGCGCTCAAGGAGTAATAACATTAGAATTCTTGGAATTCCAGAGTCCACTGATCTAAGCAACAAGGAAAAATTCGTGGAGCAGTTGTTGCCGGAGATACTTGACAATCCCTCGCTGTCCAGCATGTACATGGTGGAGCGTGCTCATCACTCGTTGGCGAACAGACCGCCGCCGGGAGCCACTGAGCGCCCCATCATAGAGAGAATCTTCTGCCACCGTGACAGAGATGCCATATTACGAGCGGCTCGAGAAAAAGGGGAGTTGAGACGGGGAGGCTCTACTATACGGCTGTTTCCGGACTTTAGTCCAGCTTTTCAGGATCAAAGGAAGAGTTTCCAGACTGCCAAAAACATCTTGAGGGTATGAAATACTCCATGATGTACCCGGCCAAGCTTTGTGTGCAACATAATGGGTCGGTTGTGTTCTTCACTATGCCAGATGCAGCGGAGCAGTTTGCTAGGAACCTGCCGGAGGTGGGCGGATCGCTGCGGCAGCCGTCCTGAGCTGCCCCCCGGCGCCTGAGTTGCTCGTGCTGTAAATGTGACAGAAGAAAGCTGCCCAAATGGGGTTCTGTGGGGGCTGGGGGAGGGAGGGTGGAATGATGTATGCTGGTCGTTGCTGAAAGGAGCTCTTGGGTTGCCTTCGGGGCCCTGGTTGCTGTAGACACTGCGCCATTCTTTGAGTGTTGGTGGGGGGAAGGGTGGGAGGGTAAGGAATGCCAGTATGTTCTTGTTTCTGGCGTGGGTGGGAAACGGGGGGAGAAGGGTCTCACGTTTTGGTTTAATTGTTGGGATGGGCAGGGTGGGTTGACTCCAACTTTATCTCAGAAGTGTGTGGTGGATCCTTGGCATGTGTTTTTTGGAGGGGTCAGAACATTCATAAGAAGTGCCCTGCCTGGGTGGGGTCATGGCACAGCAGTTGTGTGTGGATGGGATGGCCCAGAATACCGTGAGGGATGACCGCAGAACGGTCATATCATTGATGTCCTGGAATATTCGGGGGTTTACCAATCATAAAAAGACGCGGTTGATAGGCAATTATGGTAAGAATCATGGAGTGAATATGGAACAAGTTACTTACCTGTAACTGTTGTTCTCCAGCATGGGTCTGGCATGGATTCACATGCTCATGAATATTCCCCGTCGTCAGGCTGGGAACCCTCGGTAAAGAAACAACCAGTATCAGTTTCGTTTCTGATCTGTCTTTCGTAGTAGTAACCAATCACTGATCTCTGCGTCATACTGACCACAGCCAATGACTGCCCTCTACCTAAGCCCCGCCTCTGGCAGCCATCTTCAGATTTGGAAGCACGTGAAGTGGCAGTATAACCAAGTGAAGAGCCGCAGAGGGGTAGGCGGGAGGGTTCGCATGTGAATCCATGCCAGACCCATGCTGGAGAACAACAGTTACAGGTAAGTAACTTGTTCCTTCTCCAGCATGGGGTCTGGCATGGATTCACATGCTCATGAATAAAGAATACATAGCAGTACCCACATGCACAACCACAGGAGGTGGCAAAGGCTCAACATTAAGCATCACATCAAACTCAACATTAAGCAATCTTACCTCCTCACCAGGCTCACCTCAGGCGAACAGGTTGCGCAGCACTGCTTGGCCGACCCTGGACTCCTCCCTGGAATCCCGATCGACGCAGTAGAATTTCGTGAAGGTGTACGTCGACCTCCACGTAGCAGCCCTGCAAATGTCCAGCAGGGGCACACCAGATAGAAACGCTGTGGTAGCTGCGATCGCTCTGGTGGAATGTGCTCTCGGACGGCCAGGCAGCGGTCGTTTTGCCAACCGGTGACAGTACATGATACAGCCGGAGAGCCATCTGGAAATGGAAGCCTTCGAGAGAGCCTTCCCCTGATTGACAGGTCCAAAGTTCACAAAGAGTTGTGACGTCTTCCGAAAACACTTCGTGCGGTCCACGTAGAACTTCAGCGCTCTAGCCACATCCAGCGAGTGCAAAGTCCTCTCAGCCGGCGACAAAGGCGACGGGAAAAACACAGGCAACACCAAGGGTTCGTTGAGATGGAAGTCCGACGGCACCTTGGGCATGAAGGAGGGGTGCGTCCTGAGCACCACCCTCGTGTCGTGAAAAGTCAAGTACGGGGCCTTGCAGGAAAGGGCCTGGATCTCTCCCACCCGTCGTGCGGAGGTGATGGCCACAAGAAACGCTGTTTTCCACGACAGGAACTTTAACGGGGCCGAGTGCAGAGGCTCGAACGGAGGTCCCATGAGCTTGGTCAGCACCACGTTGAGCTCCCACGCCGGGGCCAGAGCCTTCACCGGCAGGAACGATCTGAACAGTCCCTTCATGAACTCTTTCACCAGACGATGAGACCACAAGGACGTCCCCCCCATGGTTCTGGTGTATCAAGAGATCGCAGCAAGATGAATCTTGCTGGACGCGTGTGCCAGTCCAGCTTTGGCCAGCGTCAACAGGTACGGCAGTACTTGGGGAGCCGTAATCCTTAGAGGGTTAATCTTCTGTGCGTGGCACCAGACAGAGAACCTCTTCCATTTGTGTCCGTAGCATTTAAGAGTCGAGGACGCCCTGGCCTTTGCAAGAACCTCTCTGCAGTCGGCCGGTATGTCGTATCCTCCAAACTCTAGCGCTGCAGGAGCCAGGCCTGCAAGTTCAGCGACTTCGGGTCGTGGTGGAGGATGGCGCCTCCTTCCCTGGAGAGCAGATCCGCGTCCACTGGCAGCTTGACGTATAGGAACAGGCCCTCCCAGGGGAACGAGAAAGCATCGCCCATGCTCCTCGGCTGGGGAAACCTGCTGGCGAACCTCTGGCACTTGGAGTTCGTCGCCATCGCGAACAGGTCGATCTGGGGTGTGCCCCACCGTCGGAAGAGGCGATCCACTAGATCCTGCCGTAGTTCCCACTCGTGGCACGAGCGCAGCTCCCTGCTGAGTGAGTCGGCGATGGTGTTTTTTATCCCTGCCAGATGAAACGGCACCAGAAACATCCTTTGGGTGACGGCCCAATGCCACAGGTCTTGCGCCTCCTTGGACAGTGCTGGGGACCTGGTTCCGCCCTGTTTCCTGATGTAAAACATGGTGGTGGTGTTGTCGGTGAAGATCCTCACCACCTTGCCCTTGAGGGACGGAAGGAAGGACCTGAGGGCCCAAAACACTGCACGGAGCTCCAGGACGTTGATATGGAGGGACTTCTCCGTCGGGAGCCAAAGGCCTCTCGCGTGCAGATTTTCGGTGTGCGCTCCCCACCCTTCCAGGGAGGCATCCGTGGTCACTGTCTCCTGGTGGCCTGGGGTCTGGAAGTCCATGCCCGCCGTCAGATGCGCGCGGGTGCCCCACCACCGGATCGCTTGTCGGAAACTCTCGTCGAGTGTGATCCTCTCCTCGAAGCCGCCCGTCGTTTGGATCCAGCGCGCGTCCAGGAACTCCTGCAACGGGCGCATCCGGAGCCTGCACATGGGAATGAGGTAGATGCAAGAAGACATCATTCCGAGGAGGGACTTGATGGACCTCACCTTGGCCGCGTCGGAAACCAACATCCGCTGTACCTTGCCCAGGATGGCCCTGGTCCTTTCCTCCGACGGGGAGGCCAGAAGGGACACTGTGTCGAGCTATACTCCCAGAAACAGTGCGTCTTGCGCGGGTACCAGGTGGGACTTGGCGTAGTTCACGGAGAATCCCAGGTCCGTTAGAAGTTGGACGGTCCTTGCCGTGTGCTCCACGGCGAGCTCCCTCGTCTTGGCTCGGATGAGCCAGTCGTCCAGGTAGGGGTAGACGTGGATCCCCTCTCGGCGCAGCTGCGCCGCCAATGGTGCAAGGCACTTGGTGAATACCCTGGCTTCCGACCGTAGACCGAAGGGAAGGGCTCTGAACTGATAGTGACGCCCTTGGACCACGAACCTGAGGAATTTTCGGTGCCCCTTTAGGATGGGAATATGGAAGTAGGCATCCTCCAAATCCAACGACGACAGGAAGTCGCCCTCCTCCAGCTGACCCAGGACGTGCTGGAGGGTGACCATCCGGAACTTCTGTGCCTTGATGAACTTGTTCAGCCGTCGTAGGTCTAGGATGGGGCGCAATCCTCCCGTCTTCTTCTTCACGAGGAAGTATCTTGAGTAAACTCCGGAGCCCCGAAGCCTCTTTGGGACGAGTTCGATGGAGCCCTTCCTTAGCATCGCCCTTACCTCCCGGAGAAGCTGAGGGACGTGAAGCTCTTTCCTGGCCACAGGGGGGACGCGTGGGCACCTCCTTTGAAACTCGAGCGCGTGGCCCTGGGCTAGGGCGTCCAGCACCCAACGGTCGGTGGAGATGGACTCCCACACGCTGACGAAGCTCGCCAGCCGGCCTCCCACCGGGGTGCTTCGGTGGGAGCCAGACCCCACGGCCGGTTCAATCCTGCTTAGACGAGGCTTTGCCGCCTTGACCTCCTTGGCGACGACGGCGGGGTCCGCCTGACTTGCTCCGAAAGGGCGGCCGCCGTTGCTTGAGAACCCCGAGAGCCCAGGCTGTCTCCGTGTCCGCTTTAATGGCTTGAAGGGAATCGTCCACTGTTTTCCCAAACAGGTTGCTCCCATCGAACGGCATGTCCAGGACTCTGGTCTGTACGTCTTGACGGAAGTCAGTAGCCTTTAGCCATCCACGCCGCCTAAGGCACACGCCGTTGCCCAACTGGTGAAATCCAGTGTCGGCGATGTCCGTCGCAATAGTGATGGCGTGGTCCGACGCCACCTCACCTTCCTGCAACATCTCCAGGGCATCCGCCCTCTTGTCGTCCGGTAGGAAGTCCAGCAGGGGAGCCAGCTTGTACCACAGCTCCCTGTCGTACCGGGCTACGATAGCCAAGGCGTTAGCCGCCTTAATCGTCGTCGCTGCAGACGAGATGACCCGGCGCCCCATCGTGTCCAATTTCTTTCCCTCGCCGTCCGGCGGGGAAGTCGACGTGGAGGCCGCACCCCCCCCCCGCTTTCTTCCTGGCCGCCGCGGAGACGACGGAGTCCGGGGTAGGCTGCGCCCGGAGGCACAAGGGGGCCGCGGCCGGGACCCGGTACTTCTTCTCGTACCAGTCTCTTCTAGCCGGCGTCGTGGATGGGTTCTTGAGGAGGGCGAGGCCCTCATCCCAAATATCGTCCAGTAGAGGTAGCGCGAGGACCGTCTTCCTCTTGGCCTCGCGCCGCTGATAAAGGAAACCTTCCTTCTTCTTCTCCTCAGGGCAGAGCTGGAAGAGCTCGGATGCCCTGGCGATCATGGAGTGAAAAGATCCAATCTCGTCGGGCGGGGAAGCCCGGGTGGGAGGAGACGACGGCAGATCCTCGTCGTACACCTCGTCGTCCGTACCCGTCGCGGCCGTGTCAGTCCCCGTATCATCCCCTCGAGTCGTGGACGGGGAGGAGGGCTGAACGGGGCGCGACGGCTGAAAAGGAGGTGGAGGGTGAATCCTTCTTTTCTTAGGAGGGGGGCTGCCCGAAGGGCCTGGTTCCGGGTCCCCCGACGGGAGTGGTTCCTCCACTGGTAACGGCAGTCTCGTCCTTATCTCTGAGCATAAGGACTGTATAGCCAACAAAATGGCCGCCGAGTTGTCTTGCGGCACTGGCAGAGGGGAATCCGATGGGCGGTCAGGGGCCCCGTCCGTACCCTCGACGATGTCGTCTCCTGCGTCGGGATCCCTCTCGACGGGCTGGTCTTCCACGCCAACGCCGTGGCTTAAGACCTCGATCAGTTCTTCCTCAGAGATTGAGGCCGAATCCACGGCGACCTCCTGCCCCCCCTTTTTCTTCTCCGTCAGAGGTTTCACGGGGGTCCTGTCGATGGGCATAAAAGAGGACTCCCTCCGCGGTGGCAGGGAGACTGAGCCCCGAGGTCGCCACCACAGGCGTAGCCTCCACAGGCTGAGCCAGGGCCGCCGCGACTGTCTCGATAGAGGCCTTGGCCGGATGGATTAAGGCTTTCACCACCCTTGGTACGCTCACCGCCTTCTCCTTGAGGGGGGGACACTGCCTCGCTCCCCCTCCGCCTTCGAGCTCGACCGGGGCCTCTCCAGGAGCTTCGCCGGGTGCTCGGCCTTCCTCTTACCCGACCCAGAGCGTTGGCTCGTGGTTGATGGTGCCGGGGAGGGTGCGCCCTGCCTGGTGCCCGTAGAGCCCGACCGTTCGGCGCTCCCGTTGCCAGCGGACTCGCGGTGCTTGGCCTTATGTTGGACCCCCGTCGCCGGGGCGTCCTCAAAGGTCTTAGAAGACCGCTCGGATTTCTTCTTCTTCTAGCCGGACGGGCTCTTCGCTTCCAGCCAGTTGGCGAGACGTTGATGGCGGTCCTTCATGGTCCGCTCCGACATGTTGCCGCAAAACGCAGTCCTTCTCCACGTGCGTCTTGTCTTCATGTAGGCAGTAAAGACAAAAGGAGTGTTCGTCTTCCTTAAAGACATCCTGCAGCTGGCATCCAGGGCAGACCCTGAACAGCTTTCCGGGCGTCGAGCTTCCCTTCTCCTGGGCCATGACCGAGATGGGCCTGAGAAACCTCTGGAGTCCTCCAAAAGCGTAGCTCGACGAATCTTCACCCTTGAGGGGCGTAGACGAATCCGACACGGGTCCCCGTTGATCGGATGGAGAGTCGGTGGAGCTTGAGGCTCTTTTGACCGAAAAAAATGAAGTTTTTGAGAAAAAACGTGAAAAAATAGCACTAACGCTCGAGAGCAATAGCACGAGGATCCCAACACATGAACGTGCGGTAAAAATCTGAAGATGGCTGCCAGAGGCGGGGCTTAGGTAGAGGGCAGTCATTGGCTGTGGTCAGTATGACGCAGAGATCAGTGATTGGTTACTACTACGAAAGACAGATCAGAAACGAAACTGATACTGGTTTTTTCTTTACCGAGGATTCCCAGCCTGACGACGGGGAATATTCATGAGCATGTGAATCCATGCCAGACCCCATGCTGGAGAAATTGTGTTTACAAGAAACTCATCTTGCTAATGGTGTGCCTCCTCCTAACTTTGTGGGATGGGGCTCGCATAGGTATAGCTCCTCCATCTCTTCCCATTCTAGAGGAGAGCTACTTATGCACATAGGTTGCTGCAATTTAAGCTGCATGAACAAGTGAGGGATGAGGATGGGTGGTTTCTACTGTTGGCGGGTGAGGTTTTGGGAACTCGACTGTTGAGCATAAATATACACGCACCAAATATAGACTTGCCGGAGTTCTTCTACATGTGTGCCAGTCACCTCCACAAATACGCTGAGTATGAAGTAATCTGGGCTGGCGATTTCAAACTGGCCCTTACGCTATCCATGGAGAGGGCTTCGTTGGCCCAGCTTTCCGTTTCTCAGGCAGCTAAGGCATGGGGCAGTATCGCTCAGACACACGATTTGCACGATGTATGGCGCTTGTTGCATCCTGATGATCCTACACATTCTACTCAGGGGTGTATGGGAGTTCATCTAGAATAGACTATGTCATGTCCACCAATGCAATTCTTAGACCAGTCGCGGAGGCCAGTATCCTACCTCAGACTTTGTCCGACCATTCACCCGTGCTAATTAGAATTGTACCTATGACTCAAATTCCCACTGTGTTGCGCTGGCGCTTCCTGGCCGCAGCCCTTGGTGACGGTGCGTTCCAGACCGAGATTGTTGAGGATATAGATATTTTCAAACTAATGTAGGTTCAGTTTCAGACCCGGGGGTACTCTGGGAGGCCTTTAAGGATTATATTTGTGGGTGCTGTATCTCTAGAGAGAGAGGGGTTTTAAAAGCCATTAGAAGGGTGTAATGACCCAGACATGGGGGACCACACAACCCAGGAATATGGAAAGGAGACCTACGGGCCGGGAAAAGAATCAAACGCGACCTGTATTATAGGCCAATGGTGGGAACACACAGGCAAACCCAACCTACCCCGAACAGAGGATCTAAATGAGTGGGGGAGCATAACATCAGTGCTTGGTAAGAACCCCGAACAGCCAACCATGGGTCAGCCGGCAGAGACGAGGTTACCGAAACGTCCCCGCGAGGACGAAAACCCCGAATCCACGGGCCGAGAGAGAGAGCCGTGTCCAGCCGGAAAGGTCCCGCCTCGCCAGAGCGACACTGACGGCAAGAAGGAAGGGTAGCCGTCCCCGCTGGAACGAAGACCCCAAGTTCTCAGAGCGAGAAGCAGAGCGCCGAGTCCAACCGGGGAAGACTTGCCTGGTCAGAGCGGCACTGGCGACCAGCGGGAGGGAGGAAGGAAGGAAACTGTAGTCGAGATGAGGAACTGACTACAACCGGCCGCCGGATGGAAGGAGCCCAGTCTCCGCATGGAGACGCGGTCCGCGTGTATTGCAACCGCGAGAAGGACACCAACCACGTGTCCAGCGAAACCAGCGGACTGAAGGAAGGCGGTCCGCTTCAGCAAAGACAGACCCACAGGGGGAGTTCTATTACCGGGGATACACAGCCCGAACATGGGGACAACCAAAACAGCAGACACTTACCTGGGCGGCAGCAGGACATCCAGGGGAACAGGGTCAGGGAAGAACACGGAGGGTGGCTCACAAGAAAAAGGGGCGGGGCCAACAGGGGTTTTTATGCTCCGAGACAGGAAGTAGTCCCTGATTGGCCCATTCTTACCTGCCTATATAAAGACCCAGATAGTTGGAAGATGGGGGCTCATTCTTGTTCTCCTTGCAGAGCCGAGCAGACCTGGATTCCGGAACTGCAGGAAGCACCTGGGCGTATGAGGACTAAGTGGAAGAAGATTGTCAGAGGTCCTTATAGCGTACCCTACAAGAAAACAGAGGAAAACATTTTGCTCCACAAAAAGAACACCCAGAAGGACTCTGGGAAAATAATTTAATTTTACTAAACCAGCATTGTTTGGTTAAATCTGAATAAAGACCAACATTTTCTTTCCCTTAACCGCCTATTTTGCCTCATTGTCACATAATTTGGTGGCAGCGGTGGGATCAGAAACACGACATGGAGGCAATCATCAAGTCACTGGCCGATGGACAACAACAACTACAACAACTGGTACAAGTCCAAGGACATCAAGCTCAAGCAGATCGGCAGGCCCTCCAACAGGCCCTACAACTTCAAGCAGCAAGTCAAGATGCCCTAAAGAAGGTAACAGAAGCGGTTGTGGCTTATAGAGGAGTTACACCAGCCCCTTCCAACATCTTGCAAAAATACCAACCCGGAGATGATCCAGGATACTTCTTTACGAACTTTGAAAGAGTGGCCAGAAATTCCCAGTGGCCTGCACACAAATGGGGTCATTACATTGCACCACTACTAACCGGAACTATGCAAGGCGCGTACCAGGAGACACCGCCTATACAGAAATTAAAAAAACCATACTAGAAAGGATGGGCGTAGACGAGGAAGCATACCGACAGAAATTAAGAGAAACCAAACTTCGCAATGGAGAGACCACCAGGCAATTGTATTATCGAGTACATGATGCAGCAGAAAGATGGCTGAAACCCGCCAACAGCTCAATTCCGGAAATCCTCGAAAAAGTGAAACTCGAACAGTTTGTGGATGCACTTCCGAGTGCCATGCAACGGTGGGTCAGACAACACCATAGACCCACCCTGAATGAAGCCATAGATATCGCCTCCGCCTTCCAAAAGGCAGGAGGAAACAGACTCGGACAAGTAGAAATGCCCAAACCACACATTCCCCGAACTCCGGACGTCGTGGCTGTCAAGCCCCCTCGAGTGGAACCCAAAGGAACCCCCTGATCCCCGTCCAACAAACAACCCCAATGCTTTGATTGTGGGGAGTGGGGGCATATAGCCCGGTTCTGCCCAAGGAAAAACAGACCGGAACCCATGGAGATCGGATTCACACAGAGTCGGGTATACAGAAGAAGACAGGATCCCTACATGGTGGAGGTTCGAGTTGACGGAGTACCGCGCCAAGGGCTGATCGACAGCGGAAGTGAACAAACCGCCATACGTCCGGAAGTAAGTGTGTCAGGGAAAAGGGGTGAAGAGATACCGGTTAAATGTGTACACAGGGATGTCAGGTTGTACCCTTCAGAGCAGGTGACCCTAGAGGTAAACGGGGTTATCACACCAATGGAGGTAGCCGTCATGCCACACCTAACCACACAAGTGTTAGTAGGCACTGATTTACCCAACTTTAAAGACTGTATCAGAGAAACAGAATGGTTAACCACCGCTCCCTTTGCCGATTTTGAGGTTGCAGGAAATCAAAGAGAATTGGGGAGGAAAACCTGAAGAGAAGTGAGGGTAGAAAAAAGAAAATGGACAGAAAGGTTCAATGCTTTAGTGGACTGGATACCAGAAGATAAAAAGGTCTCCTAGAAGCGAAACCCTCTCAGACCGACCCTAAAAAATGCCAGAGAACGAGCAATGGAAGACCCAGCCAGTCAACATTCATGTCCAAAATTCGCATTTAAGCGGGGGTTACTATATAGGATCACCAAGAACCAGAATGATCAAATCCTAGAACAGCTTATAGTGCCATACAGTTTTAGGTTGTCCATCCAGGAGATGGGACACGACAACCAAACAGGGGGACATATGGCTCGGGGAAAAAACTCTAGAGAAAATACTAAAAAGGTTTTACTGGCCCGGTATCTACAGAGAAGTGGCCAAATATTGTGATGAGTGCGACACTTGCCAAAAGATAAACCCATATAAACCTCCACATGCTCCTCTACAGCCTATGCCCTAATAAAAGAGCCATTTTTCAGGATTGGAATGGATATGGTGGGACCTTTGGAACCCAGCAGTCATGGATTCCAGTATCTGCTGGTAATCGTAGATTACGCAACGAGATATCCCGAAGCATTTCCCATGAAATGTATTAGTTCTCAGCAAGTTTGTAACCTGTTAGTTCGGTTCTTTTCACGAGTGGGAATACCTTCAGAAATCATAACGGATCAAGGCAAGAATTTCGTGTCAGGAGTAATGCGGAAAGTTTGTCAGCAACTGAATATCAAACAGATCTGCACATCGGTGTATCATCCTCAGACTGATGGCCTGGTAGAACGGTATAACAAAACCATCAAATTAATGCTCAAGAAGGTGACAGCACCCACCGGGAAGAACTGGGACCGAGCGATACCATGGGTCCTTATGGTACTTCGGGACACCCCACAGTCCTCCACTGGGTTTTCCCCCTTCGAGTTACTGTTTGGACACCAACCAAAGACAGTATTGGACCTTGCAAGAGCAGAGTGGGAGGAACAGGAAGAAACCACTACTCTAACAGACTATGTTATAGACATGAGAGAAACCCTAACCAAACTCAGAGAAGCCGCAAGAGAAAATCTGGGAAGGTCACAAGTAGCCCAGGAGAAGTACTACAATAAAGGGACCAGAATCAGACAGTTCAAAATTGGTGACCAAGTATTGGTACTGTTATCCACAAGCCATAACAAAATGTTGGCCCAGTGGAGGGGGCCTTACAAGGTGACGGGAGTATTGGGCCCAGTCAATTACATGGTAGAACAACCTGATCGGAAAACCAAGCTACAAAACTACCATATAAACCACCTAAAGGAATGGAAGACATCGGTCCGGAGTACCGCTAGCATTCAGGTCATGAAGCAGGAAGAATCTGATTCAGCCTTTTCGGCCGTCCAGTGGGGGAAACAGCTTACCGACAAGAAGAGAAGAGAAACGGAAGAACAGTTACACCCATTCCGAAACGTGTTCTCGTACCTTCCAGGAAAAACCCATTTAAATGAACATAAAATAGAAACTGAAACGGGTAAAACAGTAAGAATCCGGCCTTATCGCCTTCCAGCATCAAAAAGGGAGGCAGTACAAGAGGAAATAAAAGAAATGTTGAAACTAGGAGTAATCGAACCCTCCTGTAGCGACTGGTCCTCTCCTATTGTTTTGGTGCCTAAACCCGATGGAAGCATTCGATTCTGCATGGATTACAGACAGTTAAACTCCATATCCACATACCAAGCATATCCCATGCCCAGGATCGACGAACTCATTGAACAGTTAGGATCTGCTCAGTATATCAGCACTATAGATCTAACCAAGGGCTATTGGCAGATACCTCTACGGGCGGAAGACAAGATAAAAACTGCTTTCTCCACCCCGTCCGGACTATTCCAGTTCACGGTTTTGCCATTCGGACTACACGGGGTACCTGCAACCTTTCAGGCACTGATGAACCAAGTGTTGGCACCCCATCACTGGTATAGCGCTGCACATCTGGACGACATAGTGGTCTTCAGCAGGACATGGAGTGAACATATAGAACACTTCACATCAGTGGTGGCAGCTCTCAAAGAAGCCAGTCTCAATATCAATCCAAAGAAAACAGTGTTGGCTACCAATCAAACTAAATACTTGGGACATCTGGTTGGAAACGGGATTATCAGACCTCAACTCGACAAAATAGAGGCTATTGAGAAACTACCCATGCCCTGCAACAAGAAACAGATTAGAGCATTCCTAGGGTTTATTGGATATTACCGGAAGTTTATACCTCATTTCTCAACTATAGCCAGCCCTTTAACAGAAGCCCTTAAAATCAACCTACAATGAAAACGTGTTGACCGACAAGAAAGCTCACCAAGCTTTTCAGGAACTCAAGAAAATAATATCTGCACAACCAGTGCTGAGGTGTCCAGACTTTTGCCACCGGTTTTTTGTACAAACGGATGCTTCAGGAATAGGCTTAGGAGCCGTACTCTCACAAGGAGTTGAGGACGACCTACATCCCGTAACCTTTATCAGTCGCAAGCTTTTGCCATATGAAATAGGATATTCTACCATTGAGAAGGAATGTTTAGAGATAAAATGGGCAATCGAGACACTCAGATACTATTTGTTGGGACGTAAGTTTACTGTCTTCACGGATCATGCCCCTCTACAATGGTTGGCCAAGCACAAAGATTCCAACCAACGTGTGCTAAGGTGGTTTCTTACACTTCAGGAGTTTTGTTTCGAAACCATACACAAACCGGCTACCTTCCAGCTGATACTGGACTATCTGTCAAGAAGCATTGATCAGCCCGATTGGCTGAAATCTTCGGGGGGTGTATGTAATGACCCAGACATGGGGGACCACACAACCCAGGAATATGGAAAGGAGACCTACGGGCCGGGAAAAGAATCAAACGCGACCTGTATGATAGGCGAATGGTGGGAACACACAGGCAAACCCAACCTACCCCGAACAGAGGCTCTAAATGAGTGGGGGAGCATAACATCAGTGCTTGGTAAGAACCCCGAACAGCCGACCATGGGTCAGCCTGCAGAGACGAGGTTACCGAAACGTCCCCGCGAGGACGAAAACCCTGACTCCACGGGCCGAGAGACAGAGAGCCGTGTCCAGCCGAAAAGGTCCCACCGCGCCAGAGCGACACTGACGGCAAGAAGGAAGGGTAGCCGTCCCAGCTGGAACGAAGACCCCAAGTTCTCGGAGCAAGAAGCAGAGCGCCGAGTCCAACCGGGGAAGACTCGCCTGGTCAGAGCGGCACTGGCGACCAGCGGGAGGGAGGAAGGAAACTGTAGTCGAGATGAGGAACTGACTACAACCGGCCGCCGGATGGAAGGAGCCCAGTCTCCGCATGGAGACGCGGTCCGCGTGTATTGCAACCGTGAGCAGGACACCAACCACGTGTCCAGCAAAACCAGCGGACTGAAGGAAGGCGATCCGCTTCAGCAAAGACACAGACCCACAGGGGGAGTTCTATTACCGGGGATACACAGCCCGAACATGGGTACAACCAAAACAGCAGACACTTACCTGGGCGGCAGCAAGACATCCAGGGGAACAGGGTCAGGGAAGAACACGGAGGGTGGCTTACAAGAAAAAGGGGGCAGGGCCTATGGGGGTTTTTATGCTCCGAGACAGGAAGTAGTCCCTGATTGGCCCATTCTTACCTGCCTATATAAAGAGCCAGATAGTTGGAAGATGGGGGCTCATTCTTGTTCTCCTTGCAGAGCCGAGCAGACCTGGATTCCGGAACTGCAGGAAGCACCTGGGCGTATGAGGACTAAGTGGATTGGCTGGACCCTGAGCAGGGTGCCGCCTTTAATGAGCCTATCACAGAGGATGAGGTGCGTGCAGCCATAGAATTGCTTCCTAATGCTAGGGCACCCGGGTTGGATGGTATCACTGCAGAATTCTATAAGGCGTATGCGAACCACGTTATTCCCCATCTCCTTGCAATGTTCGAAGGTGCCATGGCCAATGGCATCCTCCCGGAATCTACAAGATCTGCACTGAAAACTATGCTTCCAAAACCTGGCAAGGATCCCCAACGTCCTTCATCATATCGGCCCCTTTCGCTTATTAACACGGATAATAAAATATTAGCGAAGGTCCTTGTGAATCGCTCCTCCCGCACCTCCCGGCCTTGGTACTCCCAGATCAGGCTGGGTTTGTCCCTGGACGCTCCACTCAAAATAACCTGCGCCGTCTATTTACTCTTATGCATAATGTCAACACTAGCATACCAATGACTGTGGTGGCCCTGGACGCTGAAAAAGCGTTTGATTCGGTTGAATGGACTTTCCTTTTTGAGGTACTTCGCCGGTCTGGCCTAGGTTTGATGTATATTAAGTCGATCAAACTGTTATAAACAGCCCCGAGAGCTGCAGTGTACACGAATGGGCTTATTTCGGAAAAGATATACCTCACGCGTGGTACCAGACAGGGTGTCCTTTCTCTCCAGCACTGTTCCCTTTAGTGATGGAACCCCTGGCGTGTCATATGCGTGAGAAGCACGCACACCAAGGTAATCACGCGCATTCACAACTTTCTATCATCTCATTGTATGCTGATGTCCTTCTTTATGTCAAGCACCCGTGTCAACATCTCTCCCCGCTGATGCGGGAGGTGACCAGGTTTGGGGAATTCTCCGGGCTCAGGATCAATTGGGAGAAGTCTGAGGTTCTTCCTTTGACTCCGGTAGTTCAAAGAAAGGATGTGGGAGATGACCTTCAGTGGTAACCGGAAGGCATTTGGTATTTGGGGGTCAGTGTCTACGGAGAGGGAGAGGCTGTACATTGATAATTAGGTTGTGCCTTTGGAAAATTTGGAGTTGAAGGTGGAGGCATGGTTATGATTGCCGATTTTGCAGGCTGCCCGCATGGCGCTCGCGAAGATGGTGTTGGTTCCCAAGTTTTTATATATATATATAATAATGTTGCGGCATGGCCACCTGCTGCTTATTGGACTCGCATTAGGAAGATCTTCACTAGACTGGTGTGGGCGGGTAAGCAGCCTTGGATACATACGACACCCTAGCCCGACCGTATGAGATGGGTGGAATGGAATATCCAGATGCATATTTATATTACCTTGCGGCGCAAGTGCAGTATATAGCCGGGTGGAACCCTCCCAGATCTGAAACCCTGCATGCCATGTTGGCTAAATCCCTTACCCATCCGGACGCTCCGATGGGCCTGTTGTGGGGCGTGAGGGATAGGGTTCAGAGGGATGAGGTACAGCCTGTGGAGATAACATGCAAAGCCTGGGGACGACTGTGTCATTTATTGCAATCTACGTCATACTCCCTCCCTGAGTTACCGATGTATAATGTGGTGGGGATCCCGCTAACACAGGAGAGGTCCTTTAGAGATCGGTTTCAAGCACTGGGGATACAAACTTTGGGGGATTTGGTTCAGGAAGGGTGCTTTATACAGTGGGGTGAGCTGAGTGCTAGAGGTGACACGGATGCTGTGACATTATTACACTACTACAGGCGGAGGGGTATCATCAGGGCTAATTGGCCCGAGTTTCCTCGGCCCCCGCCCATTTCGCCTGCCTTGTGTTATATAGTTCACCCGATGTCGGGAGGGAAATTGTTGTCTACCATCAATAAGCTTGTGAGGAAAGAGAGAGTGGTTCAGGAGCTGGAAAGTAGGAGTGTATGGGAGGCTGCATTGGGGAAAACACTAAGTGGAGCACAGTGGAAATCCATCTGCTTACAGACGCGATATATCTCTTTAAATTCGGGATACAGGCTGTTCCACTATAAGTATATTCACCAAGCATACTAATCTCTGTTGGCACTTAGTAAATTCTTTCCGGACCGGGCGTCAGTGTGTAAAAGGTGTGGGGCTGACTGTGCAGATTTTTTTCATGGATTGAGGATGCCATGTCTGTGATGTTGCCATCTTCCCGAAGTTACCCACCAGAACTTTGGCTTTTAGCTCTGATTGAGGAGGGCACGTGTACAGAAAGAAGGCTGTTGGGCATGGCCTCTGTTGTGGCTAGATATCTGGTTGCAAGGGCATGGGGCATGGGGGAAGGTGGCCCCTCAACCTTTACCAGATGGCTAGAATGTATGGACAACTGTGAGCGGAGGGAGGCTATGTATGCTTCAAAACTACCGTGTACCAGCCGTCCGTTTGACAATACCAGGGACAGGATGCAGCCTGCACAGACCCCTGGGTCGCCCTTGGATTGATATGTGAAGTGACTCATGTATTCCATGGTCCTGATAAATGGACAGGTGCAAAACTTCTAGGTCACACGAAACAACATTGGTTTTCGATTTTGAAGTGTGTTGGTACTTTCCGGTTGGGGCAGATTGGAATGGTAAAGTTGGGAGTCGGGAGGGGGTGGCGGTGGGGGGAGGAGGGGTTACTGTTTTGTGATGCAGTTGATTATTGTCTTAAAACAATAAAGTTTAAAAAAAAGAAAGAAAGACTTGTGTATAGGCGCATTAAAAATAACTTATCCATCAATCAATCTCGTTTTCTAAGTCCTACTATTGCCCTCACAGCACTGTTTTGGCACAATCTCCTTTACCTACCCTGACCAGAAGATTACTACAATAGTCTAACTTAGTGCAAACAATGGCACTGGCTACTGTCTTAAAGCTTTTAATCTGTGAGGTAAGGACGTACCTGGAATAGTAGACTTACATAGTATGCAGAAACTAGACTATTGACTTAGGCCCGCATATTTAAGCTTTGGCTCAAGGGACCCCTAGGGTTTTAACTCTGGTGGGGATTTTACAGCCTGCCACCTGAAAGCTTTTGTACTCTGATTCCTGTACCCACCACCATCAATTTGTTTTTGTCGCTTTTAAGGTTAATCCATTTTTTAGCATCCACTTTTGGATCAGCCCATCTACTTTGTTGATCATACCTGCTTTCCTCAGTGTTTTCCTGATAGGGGAATGGCGGACTGCTTTTCATCAGCATATTTAGCGAAGCGTATTCCCCTATCCTCAAGCAACTGGAACAGTGAAAATATTATATAAAGATGGTGAGATGAAAGCCCCCGGATGGACGCCGTACTGAAGATAGACTGGGCTGGCTTCTGCAATGTTACTACAATCCCAGATTAATCCATTTTCCAAGAACGATTTCACCCATGCTGCCACGCTATAAGTAATGTCTGCCACTTCCTTAAGTCTCTCAATCAGTAGTGTGTCAATAAAATCAAAAACGGCAGACAAGTTTAGCAGCATGAGGATTACCATTTGTCCTCTATCGATGGTTTGCATCATAGTGGATTTTAGATCCATAAAGCGGTAGCCGTACCATATCCTGATCTAAAACATGATTGGCATTTGTTGAGAATATTGTGGTTCGTCAGATGTTCAAGGATCAGTTTGTCTGCCACCCTATCGAGTATTTTGAACAGAAATGGGGTATTGTATTAGTAATCAGTCTGTAGTTGGTTGGTATGAGGGGATAAATCCCAGTTTGTTTTTTTTAGAAGCAGTGACATCCATGTACTTTTCAATTAATCTGGCACACGATTTTCTGTGAAGGATGCATTCATAAACTTAAGAATGCCAATCAAAGAAGGTACGCAGGCTTTTACAGTGATTGCAGGACAGATGTCTCCCTTGCAATTTGTGGGTTTAAGGTTAGTAATGATGGTAAACTGTTCATCTTCCGTGAAAGGTCTAAAACTTATTGTTTCCCTGTGTCTGTCTGCTTGATCTTGCTTAGCACGGTCACGCTATTTTCAAGCTTTTCTTCTGAGACAACCCAAATTCCTCTGGATGTTTTTATTTTGTTTGACCTTATTTAGCATTGCCTCTTGAATAGATGTGCACCATGGAATATCTTTTTTAGGGTCTCCTCGTTTATTAGAGCAGGGATTCATTCCTTAATCCTGCTTCTCGTTCACATCACCCTCGCCATCTATTTCAGTTGCTCAATACATTACTTTTTCCTGATCCTTCCATCTCATCCACACATTTTTGCTACTGACTTTGGTGATTTCTTTCCTCTATAGACTACACCACGTTCTGCCTTCCCCTTCTTTTCTCGCTCTCCGCTTCCATTCCCCTACCATTCAACAGCACCTGCATCTGCTACATTCTCTTACTTCTCCCTCCTTCCAGATGCTACCTCTTTTCTTTCTCGTGCTCACCTTGTAGCTTCTCCCCTTGATCATATCCCTTCATCTCTCATCCCCCCCGGATATATCCCTCCTTGACAACTTACCTCACTTCCCTTGTCAATCTGTCCCTCTCTACTTCTTGCTTTCCTAGTCTTTCAAAGATGCTGGGATTATTCCCATCTCAACGAAACCTTCCCCCAACCCTTCCTCTAATTTCTGGCCTATCTCTCTTCTCCCATTCCTCGCCAAACTCCTAGAAAAAGCGGTCTTCTCTCAGATCTCTTCATCTTGATATATACTCTCTTCTGCCTATCACACAATCTGGTTTCCGCTCTGCACACTCTAATGTACTGTTTGCTGTCATGAACTCACTTCTCTCCGATTGACATACCAAATCCTTTTCCATTCTCATTTTCTAAAACTTGTATGCAGCCTTTTATACTGTAGACCACTCTAATCTCCTTACTGCTCTCACCTCCAGTAGATTCTCCGTTTCTGTTTTCAATGGTTCTACCTTGCCTTTCTGCATGCCCCTTACTAGGTCCCATAGGGTACACAACTCTTCTCCTCAGCCTCTCCTCTACGGTGTTCCTCAGGGTTCAGTACTTGGTCACATACCTTCCTCCATCTACACTATTCCTCTCAACTCACTTATTGAATTTTTGTTTACCCTTTCGTGCTACTTCTATGTGGATGATACCCAGATTTTCTTTTTCTTCTCCTCTTTCACTGTCTCGCTTCACTCCTCGGTCTCTGCCTGTGTCTCCAAACCTGGAAGTCCTCTCGTTTTCTTCACCTTAACCCTCTTCTTCCTGTCATCCTCTCCATCACCCCTCCTTTCCCCTTTTACTCTTTTCTTCCCTCCCTTTCCGTTTCGCCAAAGGCTTGACATTTTGGAAGTCACATTTGCGTCAGCCTTGGCATTCTCCCATCATATCTCCTAATTGCTTGAATCTGCCGGCACCATATTGTCAACATACATCAGATCTATCCTTTCACGCAGCTAAACTTCTTATTTCTTCTCAACCTTCGCTCGACTATTACTGCCCTTCTAGTTGGTCATCCTTCCTCGCATCTGAACCCTCCATCTTTAATTCTGCCATTCTCCTTTCTCTGCTAACCCTCAGTCCTTTTTATCAACTTTCCTTCTCTCTTCTTACCTTTGATTCTCGACACGTCTCACATTCCGTTCTTTATATTGTCTTTCAGTGTTACCATGGCCTCCACCCTACCTCTCCTCTCTGTCTTTACACCTCTGCTGATATCTTCGCTCTCAATATTATCTTTTTGATGTCCCCAAACCTCCCTGTTGTCCCGCACGGTTCTTTTCTTCACCCTTCTGGCCCCCAAAATCTGGAATTTCCTACTACCTGATATTCGTTCCTCTCCTTCCCTTCATATTTTGAGTTATCGACACAAAGCTCATTTCCTCCTGTCACTTTCCTTCTCTTGGCTCTCTCCTGAATATGTTTTTTGTTGGTCTAATTTATTTTACCGTTTTGTATAGTTGTTGTACAGCACTGTAGTGAAAGTCCCTTATAAATCCCAATAAAATACAAATCATGGGTGACAAAATGGACCGCCGGGTACCCAGGACCTAAGCTGCCCTTAAGTTTCTCGGCCCTACTGGGAAAAAAGCAGCCTAACAGAGTGCTTGTCAGGATGTGCTACAAAATGATCAAAGTGCGCCATCCAGGAAAAACCTGTTGCACCTGATTTCTGGCCCTACCAATATAAAGGTAAAATAGCCCAACTTAAACAAAAGTGGCTCAAACACATGTTTTCTGACCCCACCCTGATGTCTGTCAGAAATGGGGTTCCTCGCCCTGTTATACGGTTCAAGTAAAGACACGAAATGTCTCCGCCATCTTCTCCTCCTCGGTTGCGTATCAGTCTTTGGTTAGTCTCTTTCTCCCAGGATTATCAGGGCACTTGCCTCAGTCTCTGGTCTTCTTCCAATGTTTGGAACCCCCTGGCTTGTCTGTCCACACCAGGTAATCGCTCCTTGACCTCATGGTACTTTCTCCAGTAAGTAACCTCCTGCTTTGTACCCCTCCCTTCGGTCGCAGATCTCTCACGCCACAATCGGGTCTGGTTTTCCTCACCCGCCTTGAGGTCTACTTTCTCTCAACCAGCAGTGCGGTCTGGTTTTGCCTTTCCGCCCATCTCCCGGCTCTATAGGGCGACTATACCTTCCATCCTTGTGCAGTGCTCCTGCGGGCAAGCAGTCACGTAGGGCAATGCAGCTTCTCCCTTCTGGATTGTTCCCGGTGCTCCGCTTCTGGCAGAGCTGGTGCTCCCTTCCTGCTGTCTATGTGTGGGGCTTCTGCGTTGGATCCTCTTTATGCTGCTTGTCTGCCGCTCTGGCAGATCCCACTGCTTTACAGTCTCCTGGGTGTGGGTTTTAGCAGGGATGCCGAGTGTTCTGTGAGCTCAGCCGCAGCCGACATCGAGAAACAGTCCACACGGATTTGTTCAAAATCAAACAAAAAGCCTAACTCCTCGCCTCCGAGTTACCCTGTTAACCTACCTCTCATCTGCCTACTAGCTAACATTTATCCTGGCCTCAAACCTGCCTCTGTTTCTCACTTCCTCTGCCTCTACTCTAGCACGTCACCCATCATGGTAACATCCCGAGTACAGCTGGCCGTACCACCTACCTGCACTTAAAAATATCCAATGTTGGTTGTCCTCAATCTATGTATGTCCACGTATGTATTGTCCCTGATAACTGTTCCATTTACACCCCTCCACAACCTGGTCAGAATGTCCCTCAAACTCACCCCATTGTAAAACGCTCACTGCTTCCCGTCAAATTTGACTTTTGATCTCTTGTACGTTCTTTTGTGAGCAAAAGAGCATTGTTCCTCCTGTTTATCAATAAAATAAAAACATACCCCCCATGTTGGCTTTAAGCTCCTCCTCTAGCTGGTTTGCTGTCCTGGTTAAGACACTCTTCTGCCAAATCCATGGAGAAGTGTCTTGTTCTTCTAAAAATTCATCCCAGGATAAGGAGAGTATACTTACCGGATTTCTCCCTTGGAAGGGAGTTGAAGTAGCTCAGAAAACTGAAGTCTGTAACAATGATTACCACCTCTGGGAGTCCGGGTACGTCATGCCACTTTTAGGGTACATAGAATCTCCTCTGAATTCCATTGTTCACAGGGCCCTAGGATATACCTCGGCATGAACGGAGGTTATTTTATTGCAAGTCTTGGGAGTTTGGATATATGCGGTCCAAGCAGGCTGCCGTCTAAAAAAACTAAGACCACAGAGTGAGCCTGGGCAATCTAAATGGCCACTTCCAGAGTGGACTGATAGTGTGGCAAGATAGTACTTTGTAGAGGGGTAGGCTAAGACCTTGGCTAAACTCTTCCTACCCAACCACTGACTTATCAAGTTTTTAATTCTCCCAGCCAACTCCACAGGGGGTTTGTTGGGGAGCAAGTGAGTAGTGTTCAGCCTCCGCTGAAAAAAGTAATTTGTTTGTCCTACTTTGCTTAAGAGATTTTTTTTTATCTCATTGAATGGTGTGGTTCCATTGCAATTTATGGTCTTATAGTCCAGCTGTAATTCCACATTTAGTAACTGACAAAAAATGCATCACCTTCCTGTGATCCTCTGAAGGAAGGACTCAAGAGATGGGGCTGGGGTTGCCATAATTATCTATGAAAGGACCTGTTGTTCAAGACCTCCAGCAAACTTGTAGGTGATAGGATATTTATTTTGGGGTCCAGACTACTCAAGTACTTCCCTCTTCCTTGGAACACTGGAAAAGGGCACGGGGTGTTTGCGTCCCACGGGGAGACTCTGTTTGGCCTAGGAGGGCCTCTGTATTGAAGCCACGCCCCCTTCTCTACTTCTGTTGGACTCCAGGATCCGCCGGGTGAAGCCTGCGGGGTGTTTGCATCCTGCAGGGTTGTTTGCGGCTCTGCAGGGGGTTCCCTGAACTTTCAGCCTCGTCAACTTTTAACCTTTTCTAAGCAAGGTGAGCAGGAGTCGAAATGGGGGGCCTGTTTGGGGGGGGACTTTTTGGCTCATTGAGGTGGGCATTCTGCTCTTCTAACACGCTGTTGCTGCAAACGTCTGGCCACAGGGAAAATTATGGAAACCCAAACAGCTAAATCCACTTTAACTATGGAGCTCCCACTCTCCTCGCCGTTCCCTCCTCTTTTCCTGGCTAAATCTGTCCTCTTGTCTGGTTCACAGAACCCCACTCACGTAAACAAGGAAATCGTGGAACCATCTACTTCTCCCAGATGGAGACCCCCGGTCTAGGAACTGCCAAAGTTTCTGCCCCCCTTCCATGGAAAAGTCTTTGCTACCTGTGGTTCCTGGGGCTGACAAAGGTCACACTGGAAATGAACCCCGCTCACTTCTTTGTGCCAGCCGGCCTCCCAGCCCCTTTCAACTTAGCTGATTGCCGACCCTGCACTCGCCCTTTGAGTCCCTATGTCGGGGTCTGGCAAAATCACTGGCAACTGCTATGGGGATACCCCCACCTCAGATCCCCGTTGGCAGTAGCTTGCCACCTGGCCCTTCTATAGGGCATACTGATGTGGCCCTGCTTCTGTTTTAAGTACAGCCTCGTCTGCTGGCATTCCTGGTTGTACCAAGGCTCTAAGCCCCATGCAAGAGGATATGGCGCCCCGTGTCACCACTGTTAAGCTCGCCCCTAGCAGCCTGGGCACTGTGGGATCCTCCAGCAGTGCCTGGAGCAAGTATCTTCCCTCCAAAAGCACAGGGTTCAGTTCCTTTTTGCATTTAACCCCACTTAGAAGTTCCAATCCCATTGACCCCATGGCTGCTCACAGATCCAACTTCACCAACCTCAGGCCAACGGAGGGCGCAGCTCCTACTAAGGGATGCAAAAGTGACCAGGTGCTTGTTGAACTGATAGTAATTAGGAAAATGCTTATGACCCTAATGGAAAATCAGGAGGGGGGAGGTGCAACACCACAGGGAGAACACCTGTTTTTCCGTAATGGGGACAAGACCCCTGTCAAACCACTGTTGGAACATGACATGGCCCTGGACTGCACGCACCTACCAACCCCTAAAGATCACACTGTCCCTCATAGTAGGACACAGAGGAAACTACCGCACAGACGCCCGCCGAGAATCCAACACTCAGCTCTTAGAGCAACACAGAGAACCTAGAACCCTGCTTTAAGTGGATTGTAGAGGGATTTACTCTGAGCCAATGTCCTCCCAAACCCGGGGGCAGCTTTCCTGTCCTGTAAAAGGCCTAAGTGAGAAAGCCCATGCAGCAAACAATCTCCAATACAGGGGGAATTTGACTGAGCGATACGGCAATGGTGGGTTGGGCCCTTGCAGAGTCTATCTTCATGTGGTCCCAAAACTGGCAGTGAGTAAGTAAGAACCAAGGGATGCCATATTGAACAAATGTCTACACTGGCTCCGGGCTGAGAATGGATGTACTTTTGTATCTAGAGAATCTTTAGAGGGATGTTCCAGAATTAGAAACCTTGGTTCGAGCCCCTTTGATTCTGTGTAACTGAGTTTTCGAAATGGGAGACTGGCTAAAGGGTTGTTGGGAAGATCTGGGTGGCATGGTTTTCATGACAAGGAAGGGATCTCAATGAGTTAGTATCCTTGGCAAGACCCCGAAGGTTGTCCTGTAACTGCCAAATTTACCATGCACCTTATTAAAGGCAACAAATACCTCTTTTCGAATGCTCGCTCTCTCACACGGTCAGGGGGTGACCACAAATATACATATATATAAAGGAGACAGATTTAATATTTTCAAAGATGGCTGATCGATACAAATGGTATGATTTAACAAACCCTCCCTGTACAGCTAGTCTTGAAAAATAGACCCAGTATGTAATGTTTATCCACAGTATCAAAACATTATTATTTTAATAAAGATATTAAAAAATCTCATAAAAATATTCTGCATGAGTATGACCCAACAATACACAACATGGTGAATAAAAAACAATACAAATCACTAATTTTGCAAACATATAAACACATACAATACAATATAGTACAACACCACACTAATGACTTTAACACTTCTTCCAAGACCTGAGCGCTATTAACTCAGGCATAACAATGATCCCGACATGTTTCAGTTCTTAATTGCACTATTTGCACAAACTTTCTTCAGGGGAAAAGATCGATTTTCTTAGTTTCCACCATGTAATCCAGAGCCACGCATGGAGATTTCAATAATTCTCCTAAAGTCAGCAAATGAAAGAAGAGGGGGGGCCCTCACTGTACGTCACCATCATCCATATTAGCAAGTCAGTATAAGCTCAAAAAACATAGCTCAACAACCCAGTAAATATGCCAATTAATTTCAAAGTGCTGGGTGAGGTCCATAGGTTGCTCTCAACCTTGCCTCATACTCTCTGTAACAACTACCTACCTCCTACTGGGATGATAGTAGTGCTTGTGTAACAATACACACTTAAGTAGCTGCAGACTCCAATTTATTAAGTCTTTATGATTTTCTTAATGGCTCATGAGTAACCCAGGGTCCTCAAAAGTGCTGAAAAAAAACACCCCATAGTTTTAAAAACAGGGGATTACATCCAAGCACCTAATCCCATCACCAAACAACTAACACCATTAATTTCACCATTAAAGTGTGTCCTTCATTGTGCCAGAAGATGTATCTTGCATTATAAAGTATGCTGTGGTGCTTGCTGAGCCCATCACCTCATAAGCGTTAATGTTGTCATAGTACCTCCTATACCGTGATACATTAGCTAACACACACAAGAGTTGCTTTGACCATGACCGCAAACAAAATATATCTACCTTGTTTGTGAGTGGTTGCCAATGACTATAATCTGAATGGGCAAGGACACCCCGATCGTTCGTCTCTCTCGTCTTTCACACCGGCACACTATTAATGCTAGGCGCAGGATTACATCAACCCGTTACATTGTGGTACCGCGATCGAAAACGAACTATACACAAACAACCTCCATGTGTATAGAGAGAGGACTATGCACACCCGGCAGCACTATTAGTGCATTCCGGTCACCAAATAAAAAGGCCAATCTGAAATAGCCCACTCCAAAAATAGGAATCAGTGAAGCGTACAATCGCCCAATGGAAGGAACAAATAATCCAACATAAAGGAAATTTTTAGAAACCAAATCCAGGGCAGCAACAGACATAGAAAATAGAATTAAAAAATCTGACTAGCCCCGGAAAAAAGCAATACGAAAGGACTAATAGCCGTGCCCAAAACCTAAAAGAGTAAGTAACCAGCACTGGATTTCATGTTGAAAAAGATTAACAGTCTAATATTATTTCAGCCGCATTGATCGTACATGGTTGATACAGGAATTAATCATATTTCACTGACATCACAGATGTCTAAATGGTACACCGATGATAATTGTGCAATATATTCACAATTGCAGTAGTACAACATTTTTTATTTGTTTGTCCCATTATCAAAAAAAGGCAGTGTCTCAAATTTACAAAACATTTTTTTCTTTTTCTTTGGGACACAAGATTTTTACTTCAAAATCACAGTTATTCTCACCCAGCCAAACACATCTTAGTCATGCGTGTGCTGCCATTCCAATTCCTCATTGAGACCATTGATGTGACTTTGGCACTTGAAAATCATTTTTTGTTCAAACATGATTAGTTTGCAGTCTATTTCTGATTTATTTTTACCAACAATTTTCTTCAGAATAACCCACCTAAAATCATCTTGGGAATGTTTCATTTGAACAAAATGTTGGACCGTAGGTGCCGTTAATATTTGCAGGGCGATACATGGAATTAATGTGCGCCGAAAATCGCTGCAAAAGCGTGCGAAAGCCGCGCACATCGATTCATGGAAGTCCGTGCACGTGTAAATCTTGGGATGTGCGCTAAAATCCTGCGTGGCACACGCGGGCGCACATGTCATCAAAAGGCGTGCGCTACGCGCACATAGCGCGGCACACACAACAAAAGTGGGCGGAACACAGGGCATAACACGCGGAATGGGGAACAACGCGTGAAAATGTGGGCGTTACGGGGAAGTACAGGAGGTAAATGCGCGGAACGGCCACACGCGCGCCTACAACACGTATTCATGGAATCGAACAGGGGAAACGAGTGCGCCAAAAAAGACGCGCTAATCCGGAAACATGTACGCCAGCAGGAAGCAGGTGTACGCGGCCCCGCGCAGCATAAAAGTGCACGCAAACAACAAACGAGCTCAGACGCTACGATGAATATACCATTCCTCGGAGCAGTGGTCGTGGGACACCGCCGGAGGAGGATAGCCAGGCCCAGAATTTTTACACCCAGGACCAGCCTTTTTGGGATGCCTGATGACCAGGTGTATGGGAGGTACAGGTTCCCACCACACATAATACTCGACCTGGTGAGTGAGTGGGAGGATGAGCTCACATCACCCACCCTGTGCTCCCAAGCACTGAGCCCCTTGGAAAAGGTGCTCAATGTACCGCACTTCTTGGCCACTGGTTCATTTCAGCGGACAAGTGCCATAGTGGGGGGGGGGTGTCACAGGCCACACAGTCACGCTGCCTACACCAGGTGTTGGCCATCATGACTGCACGCTCTTCAGTCCGCAGGCACATATACATGCCCAGAACACCTGCAGAAAGGCAGGCTGCCGTTCAGGACTTTTTCGGGGTGGCACACTTCCCCAAAGTGCTAGGTGCCATTGATTGCACCCATGTGGCTCTACGTCCTCCCAGGGCAACTGAGCACATCTATAGAAACCACAAGCACTGGCATTCCATCAACGTGCAGGTAGTATGTGATGCCAAGGGAATCATCACCTCAGTGTATGCCAACTATCCAGGGTCCACCCATGACAGTTTCGTTTTCAGAATGTCACCCCTAAACCGGGACATAGAAGCTGGGCGGCATGGCGATACATGGCTGCTTGGTGAGTATAAATGCCTCTGCACATGCATGCATGTCAGATACTGACTAATGTCACAACCCCACTAATGATATCCATCATCTTCTCCCCAGGGGACAGTGCCTATCCTCTGAGCACCCACATGATGACGCCAATTCGGAACCCCACCACACCACCCGAGGTAAGATACTACACAGCCCATATTGCAACCCGGGGCATAGTGGAGCGCACATTCGGAGTGCTCAAGTCACGCTTTTGCTCCCTTGACCGCTCTGGTGGGCAGCTGCTATACGCGCCCCCAGTAGTGTGCAGGATCATAGTGGCAGCATGTGTCCTGTACAACGTTGCAACCTGCCGGTGGACATGGTGGTGCCCCTACAACCTCAACCACATGCACGGCCGCTGCGCATGGGAGGGGAAGGGCACGTGGTGAGGCAGCCTGTACGCAGCTGGTGGCTAATTACTTCACTTAAAATCACACCCCTGTGGAGTGCACACAGCCCAGGCACATACCAGCTGACAATCAATGATGATGACATAAGAGACAGTCAACTGTCACAACCATACCACCCCAAGATTGTTCACTTTGAAGTGTTACATTGTGTGCATCCCTACCTACTGAAAGACAACCAATGCTGTGTCACAAAAAGACACACACTTATGCTGCATGAATGACTACCCCCTTGCAAAATACAACATGAAAATAGTGCCATGTCACCAAACCCCTCCCCATCTTAGCTACCCAACACACCATGGCATGTCATGCAATGTGAAAGCAACCAAATGAATGCACAACACATGACACAAGTGTCACAAAGTGCACTGTCCCAAATGGAAACAGGCCACAGACAATATGCTCCCAGTAATCAATAACAAACAGCACACATGAACAAATACTTACCAGCAACACAATACAGCAACACAGGATGAAACAGTGGCAAAATATGGCAGTACAAAATCAAAGTAGTGCAAGTCTTACAACCTGAATAAGCCAAGCCAGCACATCGACCCCTTCCAACTGCAGAGTGTTGCTGTCAGGCAAATTTGTCAGTGTACAGCATACAACATGAACTGCAACTGCAAAGGAGACGGCCTTGTGAAGACATGAAGAAGGTACCTGTGAATAAGGAGGAAGACATGGATGCACAAGCACATATCAATACACCATGCAGCGTTCAATACAACAACATTCCCCACTAGGGATGTCCACACAGTTTTGACTACAGACTGCCCACACAGCTCATGGGAGCCCAATGTCACTGTGTAAGTCACTCTCACTTGGTCCCACCCTTTACAAGCCCATGGAAAGGGGAAGCAAAAGGTGTGTGTGTGTGTCATGAACCCAAGCATTTATCCCAAAGACAGGACAAGCCTGCATGTGCCCAGCTGGAATGCACAGTGGATGAAACAATCAGGCTGAATGAACACTTAAAAATCAGAACAATGTTGTTGCACGATGACAGTTCAAGGGCAACTGCAGTAATGTGGAGCTAATTGGCTACTGTGGTCAGAAGGGATACTGTCATACCCAAACCCAAGGCCGGTGAATGGTTTGGAGGAAGCACATGGGTGACCCATACTACACAGAAGTACACACCCTCACCTGGCACTCAATCATTACACATCACCCAAGAAACATACACATGGATTACACACACTTGCATGGCCACTCACTGGACAATGCCTCATAATCTGGTAGGTCTCCCACGTCTTGGATCTGTTCCTCTGTGACGAAGGTTCCAGCAACAGACTCATGTTCAGTGAGTTGGTCGTCCTCTGGTGGTGACCCACTGCCAGTCACCAGAGTAGAGGCATGATTGGAAGCCAGCTTGTTCTTTGCTCTGCGTTTCAGGTCATTCCACCGCTTGTAGCAATCATCAGCTGTGCGCCTCACAAATCCAAGGGCACTAATGTGGTCTGCCAGTGGGCCCTACGTTGAGCAGTCGTAGTCTTACAGCCTGCAGTCACCAACATTTTGCTGCTATGTGCCGACACACAGGCCACAAGTGCATCAAGTTTAGTGTCATTGAAGCTAGGCTTCCTTGACGTGCCGGAGTGTGTAGCCGAGTCTGGGGTCTCAGCCTGTAGTGCAAGAGCACCCTTCTTCTTGTAAGGTGGTGCGGATCCTGAGTGGCTTACGCCGCTCTGGTCAGTAGGGGAAGAAGCGCAGGTGGACTGGGTACTAGAAGCCTGTAAAGGAACAATGACTATAGGTCTTGGTGCAGGCATTGGCTGCAGGGTGATGTCGGCAGGGCCAACGTCGGTGTGATGGACCTGAACCGACACTGTCCCGGCTGGGAGACTCGGCGCTGGGGTGGATTGAGCTGCAGCTGCCCCTGCAGCCTCCCCACCCTGGCTACTTGGTGCAGCAGATGACATTGCTGCCCCAGATCCACGTGGCTGGTGACAGCAACTTTCACCGCCACACGTGGATTAGACTTGCTGACCTGGAAGTCAGCCTGGGAGTCATCCTGTGCCGGTTCAGGTGTCAAAATGGGCCGGTCCAACAAGGGCTGAGCTGGGATGGTGTCAGCTACATTTCCCACAACCATTTGGGGCGGGGGGCACAGGTGTCCCCGATTGGTCCTCCACACACTGGGCTCTAGGGGCACCCTGCAAATCCTGGCCACGTCCCCTTCCGCGCCCACCATGCCCACCTCTTGGAGGTCGGCCACCTTTGCCTCCCTTACTGCTTGGTCGCCTCTCAACCATGGCACTGATGTTGTTGTGCGTATGGAAGTTGCAGTAAACAATTGTCCTGGGCAATTGGGGTGAAAGGGGTAGGGTGCTAGATGGAATTTGTACCCTAGTGCTCTAGCAAGGCTGTATGTTATGTTATGTTACTTTGCATTTATATAGCGCCTTATATACCACTGGTATGGTCTGAAGGCACTGGTAGGTTGAACGCCCTTGGGAACCGAAGTTCAGGTCAGTAGAGAGAGTCAAGGTGCCTGTGAGCAGCGGGTATGTGTGCAGCTGGTGCGGTATTCATGTAATAGCTGCTTTTTAGTGGTAGGTGTGGTGGTTGAGAGATCAGTAGTATGTGTTCTTTCTGGCAGGATTTATCCAGACCGAATGTGACTGTGTCAGGCCTGAGGAGAACGCCTGGCTGGGGGGTGTGTAACCAGCAGTGTTTACTTAGAATGATGTGGAGTGGGCGGCGGATGTTGGTATGAGAACAGTTATACCGAATGGTGTCATAGTATCTCTGTGTTCTAGTTGAGTGGTGGTGTAGAGAAGAGAGTAAGCGTGGTGGTGAGATATGATGGGTTATATGCTCTTTCAAACGTTCCCTGCATTCCAAACCATACTATGTACGTCACGCATCATGCATTCATCTGTTTTGCTCACTCACACGCTCTACGCACTCGTCCGTTTTATGTCCTCACACGCCCTTGCATTCATAGTATGATGGGTTATATGCTCTTTCAAACGTTCCCTGCATTCCAAACCATACTATGTACGTCACGCCTCATGCATTCATCTGTTTAGCTCACTCACCCGCTCTACGCACTCGTCCGTTTTATGTCCTCACACGCACTATGCATTCACCCCCTCTGCGCACTCACCCCCTCCGCGCACTCACCCCCCTCCGCGCACTAATCCCTTCCACACAGAGAGGCTATTGGGCACACTTCTAAATGGACTTTTCACAGAGATGCTATTGGGCACACTTCTAAATGGACTTTTCACAGAGATGCTATTGGGCACACTTCTAAATGGACTTTTCACAGAGATGCTATTGGGCAAACTTCTAAATGGACTTTTCACAGAGATGCTATTGGGCACACTTCTAAATGGACTTTTCACAGAGAGGCTATTGGGCACACTTCTAAATGGACTTTTCACAGAGATGCTATTGGGCACACTTCTAAATTCAACATTTCATAGAGAGGCTATTGGGCACACTAATTCAACTTCTAAATGCACTTCTAAATTCAACTTTCACAGAGAAGCCATTGGGCATACTTTTAAATGCCCTTTTCACAGAGAGGCTATTGGGCACACTTCTAACTGCACTTTCCACAGAGCGACTATTGGGCACACTTCCAACTGCACTTTCCACAGAGAGGCTATTGGGCACACTTCTAAATTCAAGTTCTAAATGCACTTCTAAATTCAACTTTCACAGAGAGGTTGTTGGGCACACTTCTAAATGCAACTTCTAAATGCACTTCTAAATTCTACTTTCACCGAGAGGCTATTGGGCACACTTCTGAATGCACTTTCCACAGAGAGTCTATTGGGCACACTTCTAAATTCAACTTCTAAATGCACTTCTAAATTCAATTTTCACAGAGAGGCTATTGGGCACACTTCTAAATTCAACTTCTAAATGCACTTCTAAATTCAATTTTCACAGAGAGTCTATTGGGCACACTTCTAAATTCAACTTTCACATAAAAGCTGTTGGGAACACTACTCGATGCAACTTTCACAGAGATGCTATTGGGTACACTTCTAAATTCGACTTCTAAATGCACTTCTAAATTCAGCTTTCACAGAGAGGCTATTGGGAACACTTCTAGATTCAAATTCCACCTAGAAGCTATTGGGTAAATACAATTTTCACAGGAGGCTATTGGGCATACTTCTAAATACGGCTTTCACAGAGAGGCTATTGGGCACACTTCTAAATTCAACTTTCCATGAGCGGCTATTGGGTACGCTTCAAAATACAATTTTCACAGAGAGGCTGTTGGGCACACTTCTAAATTCAACTTTCACAGAGAGGCTATTGGGCACACTTCTAAATTCAACTTTCCATGAGCGGCTATTGGGTACGCTTCTAAATACAATTTTCACAGGAGGCTACTGGGCACACTTCTAAATACAGCTTTGAGAGGCTATTGGGCATACTTCTAAATTCAATTTTCAATGAGCGGCTATTGGGCACGCATCTAAATTCAGCTTTCAATGAGGGGCTATTGGGGACACTTCTAAATTCACAGAGTGGTTATTGGGCACACTTCAAATTCAAATTTCCATAAACGGCTATTGGGCGTACTTCTAAATTCACAGAGAGGCTATTGGGCAGAACTTCTAAGTGCTATTGGGTACACTTCTAAATGCAATTGGGCACATTTCTAAATGCAACTTTCTTCAGAGAGGCTATTGGTCACAACTTCTAAATGCAATTGGGTACTCTTCTAAATGCAATTGGGCACACTTCTAACTGCAACTTTTCTCAGAGAGGCTATTGGGCACAACTTCTAAATTCAACTTTTCTCAGAGATGCAAATGGGGACATTTCTAAATTCAACTTTTCTCGGAGAGGCTATTGGGCGCAACTTGTAAATGCAACTTTTCTCAGAGAGACTATTGGGCACAACTTGTAAATGCAACTTTTCTCAGAGAGGCTATTGGGCGCAACTTCTAAATGCAACTTTCTCAGAGAGCAACTGCGGGTCGCTAGACCCAGGGAACACGATCCAAGTAACCAATCAGGGCGGGTGGGTGGGGCGGGAGGGAGGAAAGGCACCATGAAATGGGTAATGCGAGGGTTGGGAGGGGAATCAGGCTACGTGGGTGCGGGCAGGGTGTTCAAAATACAGAAGAGATACACAAAAGGCCCTCAGAGCGGCACAAAGGATTCACACTCACCAGTTCCGGCGCACGGGTCAAAGGGGGAAGATGACGGCTCACGCAATGCGCAGGCACCCCAAAAACAAAAGTACACGTGAACGCAACCCCTGGTAGACCACGTGCGTGGAAAAATGAACCTGCACTACGCTGTGGCACCCGAAACACAAAAATAAGCGTACACATGTTACACGCAGCCTGGGGTACGTGACACATGGGGGCAACCACAGTTGGAAAATACGTGCGCGACTCACCGTCTGCCTTGAAAAAGAACGTGAAAAAGACGTGCGTGTGCGCGTTGGCAACACCCACGCCAAAAGAAGAAAAGAACGCTGTCTGAGGAAACGGGGAGTACGAACTGGAATCGTTGTGAAGTAATCGCGTGTGAACCGACAAGAAGTACAAGAAACACCGCTCGCTCGCCACAAAAAGCACGTACAAGAAAATAGCGTGATACTCGTACCTTTTAAGCCAGCCCACACGTGCAATGTCACTTACGCGCTTACGCACTAAGACCCTTTCCTTCAATAGTAGCGGTGACGTGCAATTTTTCTCACGTGCTGAATCACAATGCACCCGTGTTGTGGGGAACGCCCACGCACGTAACGTCACTTATGCGCTAAGGGCCTTTCCTCGGGTTTCACACTGACGTGCACTTTTTTCACGTGCCAAATCACTCCGTATCAAGCTGGCCACGCGAAAACACACGGAACACCACGATCCTGCCCAAAAGGCCATTTTCCTGCCCCCAAGAGCCCCAAGCACGCTCCCACCAGCCATCTGCTGCTGCCTGCCTGCCTGCTGCCCACATGCCCTGCTATTTGGTGCCTGCACGTCAGCCATCTGCAGGGGTCCAGTTGCTGTGTCCACCCCTGCTGGAACAGAAGACTCCCAACTGGGATACAATCGCTCCACAGCCCAGCCCCAGGACCCAGTTGCCCACCCACGCCTGCCTCGAGGGTCGCCATGTCGGGGCAAATACCATCTGAGACCACTGGTGACCCCCAGCCAGAGAGGCAGAGGGCCACCAGCTTCAGTGAGAAGGAAGTTGGTGTCCTGGTGGAGCATGTCCTGGGACATTATGATGCCCTCTTCGGAACATCACGCGCCAACAAGGAAGGATGGGAGAGGATATGGGAGGACGCAGTGGTTGCCATCAACGCGGAGGGGGTGGCAACCTGCAACATCAAGCACGTCCGGAAGCGCTGGGAGGACTTCAGGTCCAGGAGCCTCTACAAGGCCCGGCGCCTCGCAAAGGCAGAGGATGCAGAGGGGTGCCGGGTCAGCATGAGCAACATCCAGATGAGGGTCCTGGAACGTGTAGGCCCAGCACTCCACGCCCAGATCCTTCGGAGGCAGACCCGTCTGGAGTTGAGCGGTAAGTGGCCAAGCATTGCTGTGTGAGACAGGGCATGTTGCAGTGTGCTGGTAGTCTGATACTTGCCTGTATGTGTGACATAGGCCATGTATGGATGTGTGTGTGCAGGGACATCATGGTCATGCATGTGAGACCAGTAATGTGTGAACCACATGGATGGTGCATGTGTTCCAATGCAACATGGGGAGCTGTATGCGGAATGCACACATGAATGCATGCCAGTCTCTGTTCTTGGACATGGAGGGGGGTGAGGGATGGGTGCTGCTCTCATGAACATGTATGGTGCACATGTGTGTGTGTCTGAGAAGTGTGTGTGTGTGACTTTGAAACGCCATGGATGCATGACACATGTCCGTGATGATGTGTAGATTCACTCATGCAGTGCGGTCACCATTGTATCCACTGTGTCTATCCACTGTGTCTGTGGTGTACAAGCCGTGATGCATGACCCTCCGGTGATGTATGTGCATGGGATCAGTGCGAGCCATGATGCATGTGAGTTTGAAGGCAACATTTTGGTTAAAAGAGGCCCTTGTACATGGATGCTGATGTTGATTGCAGGCGCCGTGCCCGTTTCTGCATGTGTTTTGCGTGCATTCACCCATGTATTGTGGAGGGACAGGGTGGAAGTGACATTTGACAGAGCCACTCATGTGTTATTGCTTCCTGTCTAGGGGAATATTCTACTGTACCCTAATGCTTGTGTTCTATGTCTCCCTCTACACAGCGTCAAGTGAAGAAGAGGGTGGAGACGGCGCAGTGGAGCGAAGCGGTGGGGATGCATCCACCGGGCGGTGACGCAAGGCCCAGCCACCCTCCAAGGAATTGCCATCATCCGGGAGCGAGGGGACTGGTGCCGCGTCTGCCACTACGGCTGTAGCGGAAGGGATGGGTGAGCCCCCACAGGGGCTTGCAATGGCGGAAGACGGTGGGGAGACATCCAGGTTGGTGGTCTCCACAAAGGAGGAGGAGCCCGCTACTGAGCCGCACATAGGGCCTGGTGGGGGTAGTACCACTGGTGTAGTCCAGGGCCAGGGGGCAGCACAGGTCACCACGGAGGGGCCTGTGCATGTCGCTGTCCTTGACTCTGACTGCACCACCATGCACCAGCAGGGATGTCCCGTCCCAGGCCCGTCCGCAGGTAGGGGGGAGTGCCACGTCATCTGCCTCTCCACTACCTGCGGACGAGGGGTCCCACGACCGTATGGGCTCCGTCCTGGTTGGTGTTGTGTTGCGCACGCATGACATTCGTGATAACGTGCGTGCTTCCTGGGCGGAGCACGCACGCCATCATTAACAGCAGCATCGCGATGTGGCACTGTTGGGAGGGGCCCTGGTTGGTGGGTTCCTACATGTGTCGCGCACTCTGGCGGACCTCTCCTCCTCTGTGGAGACTATGCGCCAGTCGTTCTCCCTGCCGTCTTCCGTCCCAGATTCCACCAGTGCTCCCTGTGGACCTGGCCTGACCAACACAGCCAGCTTGGTGGAGATCCCATCCCTGCCACAGTCGGGAGTCGGCGGTCCAGCAGGGGTGGATACCACAACAACTGGAGACCAGCTGATGGAGGATGTGCAGGCATCATCGGACAGGGCACATGGACAGCAGCATGCTCTATGGTGGGAGCAATGATGGCTCGGGCCATCGACATCAGAGGGGCAGGCATCGGCCAGAGGGCAGGAGAACCCTGGAATGTGTGTGTCTTCCATGTGGCTGCGGTTGGGCCGGCGTATAGATGCGGAGCGGCACGGGCAGAAGAGGCATGGCTCACAATGGTCAGGGCGGAGAACTCCATGCGCAGGGCACTGAGGCGGGCCGAGTGCCTCGAGGCCATTCGCAGGGAGTTGGAGTCCAACATGGCATCGTCCCTGCGCACCTTCGGGGCCATGGAAGAGGACCGCATCCAGGTCATCGAGCAGGAGTTTGATGATGCCCTGGCCCAGGAAATCGGAAAGTGAGCCGTCAGACTAGCCCGCCGCCATTGTATATAGTTTGTAGTTTTAGGTTTCCTTGATCTTTTTCATTCATTCATTTGGAGCGCTTGGACTATACCCCACCTTTTTGTATATAGTTCTTTATTAGGTCGTTTTTTGCTAGGTTTCATTTTATTTGTTGGGCTCATGGACCCTGGATTACTTCTTTGTACATAGCTGAACAGTGGATTTATCTATTCTTATTTTTCTCACCATGGAGCAATGGATTTTGCTGTTTCCGTTTCCTTTGGTGGCCGGAGACTTTGGACACATTTTCATTTCTATTTATTTGGATTCAGACTTCATGTTTTTCTTTTTGTGTTTTGGACATGCTGCATTCCATCTTTTTTTAAAACATTTTTTGTTATGTTTTCATTTGATTACATTCTTTTTGTGTTCAATACATTTTGGTTTATTACTTTGATGTGTGGTATTCTCTCATTGGTTTCATGCTTGTCACGGTGTAGGTTTTCACAATCACCAGCACCCATTGTGTGTGTGTGACAGACATGTGTTGATGTACATTGTTGCCAGTTGGGTTGTATCATGTAATGGGCATTTCAATGTGTGGTGGATGGGATACTTGGTTGGGTCTTTGCACAGGGGTGGCGTGCAGTGGGATTTGGGAGGCCATGAGGCCCATGATTGTGGATCATGACGAGGTGTTGGGGGGACATGAGTCAGGGCCTGCTGGCAGGTGCCCCACACTGCTGGGTGGGTGGGGGTGCTGGGGGACATGAGCCAGGGCCTGAGCCTCACTGCTGGGTGGGTGGGGGCGCTGGGGGACATGGGTCAGGGCCTGCTGGCAGGTGCCCCTCACTGCTTGGTGGGTGGGGGTGCTGGGGGACATGAGTCGGGGCCTGCTGGCAGGTGCCCCTCACTGCTGGGTGGGTGGGGATGCTGGGGGACATGAGTCAGGGCCTGAGCCTCACTGCTCGGTGGGTGGAGGTGCTGGGGGACATGAGTCAGGGCCTGAGCCTCACTGCTGGGTGGGTGGGGGTGCTGGTAAACATGAGTCGGGGCCTGCTGGCAGGTGCCCCTCACCGCTGGGTGGGTGCTGGGGGACATGGGTAGGGGTGCTGGGGGACATGAGTCGGGGCCTGCTGGCAGGTGCCCCTCACTGCTGGGTGGGTGCGGGTGCTGGGGGACATGAGTCGGGGCCCGCTGGCAGGTACCCGTCAATGCTGGGGGGTGGGGGTGCTGGGGGACATGAGTTGGTGATCACTAATGCAAGGTGACATGTGGGCTGGCTGGGGGGCATGCCCATGGTGGATGGGCTGCCTGCGGGACATGACCAGGGGTGCATGGTAGTCCCCTGTGGTGTGGACTGCCTGCAGGGGCCGTGGAGGGGGTAGAGGGCACACCTGGAGGACCCACACTGCCAATTCACTTGTGAAATTCCCGCGAACCCCAGTAATACACGTACCCCGCTCACACAGGGCCAATCGCGTGTGATTCTCCCCGCGAACCCCAGTAATGCACGTACCCCGCTCGCACAGGGCCAATCATGTGTGGAACTCCACGCGAACCCCAGTAATACACGTACCCCGCTCGCACAGGGCCAATCGCGTGTGGAACTCCACGCGAACCCCAGTAATACACGTACCGAGCTCGCACAGGGCCAATTGCGTGTGATTCTCCCCGCGCAGGGGTGTACGTGTATTCGGAGGGGTGCGCAGGGAGTTTTACAACCGTTTTCATGGTTGGGGGCCTGTATGCTGGTCCACTGGCCTGTGCGCCATGGACGGGATTTGTGCGCTGTGCATGGCGCATGGAGAGGGTTTGGGGGCATAACTGGCGCTGCTGCAGGGCCGCTGCACCACTCTGCGCCACGGCTGGTAATAGATGTTATATTCCATGAATACGCTGTGCGCGGAAATGGATTTTGGCGCACACGCAGACTGTCGCATGCGCACACTGTGTGCCAGCCGTGTGCGCCACTTGTGCGCTGAATTCTATGAATTACCCCCTTGATTTTGTATACAGATGCGGTGTTCCACCATCCGTATACAACATTTACTGTTTGTTTTTCCAACATATTTTAGTCCACACAGACAAGTGATTAAATAAACCACATTAACTGTGTTACAATTGGTCATCTCATTAAGTGTCCACACGGTGGTTGGATTTAATGTAAGCCGTTTGGTTTCTTTGGTCGAGGCACACATTACACATTTCCCACATAGGAAATGTCCCTTTGCAGGTGGAAGCCCCCATAGAGTAGTTTGTCTTGGTCCTGCCACATGTTTAATCGATATGTCATTCCTAATAAGCATCTCTCTGATGTTCTGACTCTTCTTGAAAGCCACTAATGGAGGTGGAGTGGATTTGTCAGTATAGACTTTTCTCCGTGTTTTATAGATGATGCCTTTGATTTTGTAGGATAAATTCGAGAAAGTATTGACGAACACAATGCGATTTTCTTTGTCATCTCTTTTCTTTTTTTCTAGTCAAACCTCCCGATTGATGTTATATGCCCTTTTGGAGGACATCTTTACCAGTTTTGCTGGGTAACCTTTATTGCAAAGTTTTTTGGGTAGAAGAGCAGCACTGTCTTTGTAATCCTGCTGCAGACTGCTATTTCTCTTTAGCTTGAGAAATTGCCCAAAGGGTAAATTTGTTTATATATGATTGGCATGATGGCTAGAGAAATGTAAAAGAGCATTTTTGTCAGTTTCCTTATTATAGGGCTTCACTTTGAGATTGCCACCATGATGAAAGATGGTGATATCAAGGAAGTTTATCTCTTGCACATTGATTTCTTTGGTAAATTTTAGAAACGGATTCTGTACATTCAACCACTCCACAAAAATCTCAGCCTCTGTTAAAGTGCCTTCCCATAAAATTAAAATATCATCTATAAACTGTAACCATTCCGATGGATGTTTTTTGAAAGGATTGGTAACGGGATAGATGACACATTTCTCAAAGTATTTCACATAAAGATTAGCAAGATTAGGTGCATGGCAGCACCCATGGCCGTGCCTTCTATTTGTTCAAAAAAGGCTCCTTGAAACTGGAATTTTTTGGTTAAAGCAAACTCTGAACACCACAGGATAAAAGCATTACTGACGGGGTGCCCATCTGCCCTGTCTCTCAAAATTTATTCTACCACTTCCAGAATCTGAATGGGCAAGGACACTCCGATCGTTCGTCTCTCTCTCTCTCTCTCTCTTTCACACCTGCACACTATTAACGCTACGCGCGGGATTATATCAACCTGTTATATTGTGGTACCGCATCGAAAATGGACTATACACAAACAACCTCCATGTGTATAGAGAGAGGACTATGCACACCCGGCAGCACTATTAGTGCATTCCGGTCACCAAACAAAAAGGCCAACCTGAAGAAGACGAGAGACGAACGATCGGGGTGTCTTTTCCCATTCAGATAATAGTCATTGGCGACCACTCACAAACAAGGTAGATATATTTTGTTTGCGGTCATGGTCAAAGCAACTCTTGTGTGTGTTTTAGTCATATTGAAATGACTCCAAGTTACTCCCTGGTGACTGTCATGATTGGTTTGTTTCTCCTATTTTAAAGGGATCTTACTTTGAAGGCGTTGGAGTGAAAAATCGGGTGTGGCGGTGAAAAGGACCGTGGCGGAAACATTGCGGTTAGCTAATGTATCACGGTATAAGAGGTACTATGACAACATTACCGCTTATGACGTGATGGGCTCAGCAAGCACTACAGCATGCTTTGTAATGCGAGACATCTTCTGGCACACAGTGTGGTGGTGTCAGGTGGTCAGTGATTTTTTATTTATAAAATGAAGGACACACTTTAATGGTGAAAATAATGGTGTTAGTTGTTTGGTGATGGATTAGGTGCTTGGATGTAATCCGCTTTTTTAAAAACTATGGGGTGTTATTTTGCAGCACTTTTGAGGACCCTGGGCTACTTATGAGCCATTAAGAAAATCATAAAGACTTGATAAATTGGAGTCTGCAGCTACTTAAGTGTGTATTGTTACACGAGCACTACTAACATCCCAGTAGGAGGTAGGTAGTTGTTACAGAGAGTATGAGGCAGGGTTGACAGCAACCTATGGACCTCACCCAGCACTTTGCAATTAATTGGCATATTTACTAGGTTGTTGAGCTATGTTTCTTGAGCTTATACTGACTTGTCAATATGGATGATGGTGACGTACAGTGATGGCCCCCCTCTTCTTTCATTTTCTGACTTTAGGAGAATTATTGAAATCTCCATGCGTGGCCCTGGATTACATGGTGGAAACTAAGAAAATCGATCTTTTCCCCTGAATAAAGTTTGTGCAAATAGTGCAATTAAGAACTGAAACATGTCGGGATCATTGTTATGCCTGAGTTAATAGCGCTCAGGTCTTGGGAGAAGTGTTAAAGTCATTAGTGTGGTGTTGCACTATGTTGTATTTATTGTATGTGTTTATATGTTTGCAAAATTAGTCATTTGCATTGTTTTCTATTCACCATGTTGTGTATTGTTGGGTCAAACTCATGCAGAACATTTTTATGAGTTTAATAATTTTTTGATACTATGGATAAACATTACGTACTGGGTTTATTTTTTCAAGACTAGCTGTACAGGGAGGGTTTGTTACATCATACCATTTGTATAGATCAGCCATCTTTGAAAATATTAAATCTCTCTCATATGGGATACATTACTCACCGTAATCGTATTTCTGATGCTTGTATCTGCTTAGATTCACATGCTGTGCATAGGCCGACATCTAGTGGAAGCTGCGGAGTATTACAGTTTGTTTTTCGAAACTCGAAAATGGGCGTCGACACAGGCGTGCCAGTAATACTATCCCTAGTGTGACGTCCACTGTACCCAAGATCCCTCACGCGTCTAGGATCCTCAGATTGTATTTTTTCTGACATGAGGAAGCATGAGGAGTAGCGTGAGTACAGATAATCCAAGCAGATAGACAGCAAGGTAAGACTACAAGCAATCATGCGCCTTCTCTCGGAGGGGAGGAAGGGTGGGTCGCATGTGAATCTAAGCAGATACAAGCATCAGAAATACGATTACGGTGAGTAATGTATCCCTTCTGAGGCTTGTGGAATCTGCTTAGATCACATGCTGTGCATAGATTAGCGAGCAGTACCAGAAGAAGGAGGTGGGATGTGAGAAGGGTCATGAGCAAACAGGTGTCTTAGAACCGCTTGTCCCACTTGTGTATCTGTCTTGGAATGAGTGTCAATGCAGTAATGCTGAGTAAAAGTGTGAATAGAGCTCCAAGTAGCTGCTTTGCAAATGGTGTCGAGGGGAACATTTGCAATGAAAGCCAGAGTGGCCCCCATGCCTCTAGTGGAATGGGCCCTTGGCGTAAAAGGCAGAGTTCTTTCAGAAAGAGAGTAACACAGCTGTATACAGTTGATAATCCACTTCGAGATCGCGCTTTTAGAGACGCGATCCCCTTCTCTGCCTGTAGCTATGGAGACAAACAGTTGATCTGTTTTCCTTAGCGGTCTGGTTTTATTTACATAGTAGAGGACCGCCCTACGCACATCAAGGGTGTGTAGTTTCACCTCAGCTGAGCTTTGCGGGTTCTGGAAGAAAGCCGGAAGCTCGATGGACTGGTTTACATGGAACTTAGATATAAATTTAGGTGAGAACCTAGGGTGTGTGCGTAAAACCAGTTTGTCTTTGTGGATAGCAAAGAAAGGATCCTGCACTGACAGAGCCTGAATTTCACTGACCCTTCTTATAGAGGTAATGGCTACTAAGAAGGCCGTTTTATAAGTCAGGTGTTTGAGACTACTTTTATGCATGGGTTCGAAGGGGGGGGCCCATGAGCTTAGCTAGCACCACATTGAGGTCCCATCCTGGCGGTGGGTTCGAAATAGGAGGGTGAAGTCTCTTTACTCCTTCCATGAAGGCTTTAACTACTGGTACTTTCCACCACGATACTCTGTTATGGGATGTGGTGTAAGCCGAGAAGGCTGCCAGGTGTAATTTCAGAGAGTTAAAAACCAAACCTTCGTCCAGCTGGTGGAGCATGTATGTTACAATGTCGGAAGGAGTGCAATCAACTGGGTTGATTTGTTTATTCTGGCACCAGATAACGAATCTCTTCCATTTGTCAAAGTAGCAGTGTCTTGTGTTTGGTTTCCTGGATTCTTTTAGGATGTCCATACACCTCTGTGGTAAATTGAGATGGCCAAACTCTATGACCTCAGGAGCCATGCTGCTAGGTTCATAGAGTTGGGTTCTTTGTGCACTGTTTGACCTTGTTGCTGGGACAGTAGGTTGTACCAGGCTGGGAGTTTGATGGGCTCGCACACCGCCATCCTGCGTAGGTGTGGAAACCATGGTTGTCTCGCCCACATGGGAGCAACTAGGATGAGCGTCATCGATTCTTTGTTCATTTTGTACACCACCTTCCTGATGAGAGGGGTTGGTGGAAAAGCGTACGCAAACATCCCTGACCAGTTCATCCACAGGGCGTTCCCTTGGGAGTCTGGCTGGGGGAACCTGGATGCAAATCCTGGGCATTGTTTGTTTTCGCTTGTGGCGAATAGGTCTATAGTGGGGAAACCCCACCGAGAGAAGAGATCTTCTACGATATCTCTGTGAAGGACCCATTTGTGTTCTTCTGGGAGGGAGTCTCTGCTTAGGGCATCCGCTAGGGAATTGAGCTCCCCTGGAACATGTTGGGATGACAGGAAGATGTTCCGTTTGAGTGCCCATATCCAGATTTTCTGGGCAAGCTTGGACAGATTTGGCGAACGAGTCCCTCCTTGTTTGTTCAGATAGAACATGGCTGTCGTGCTGTCCGTCCGGATCTGCACCGACAAGTTTAGCAGATGGGGCTCGAACGCCCGAAGCGCTCGGAATACTGCCAGAAGCTCTAGCAGATTGATGTGGTTCTTGGCTACTGAGTGAGACCAGAGACCCTGAGCTGTGTGGTGGAGATGGTGAGCTCCCCACCCAGTCAGGCATGCATCTGTAGTCACCACTGCCTGTACTTCTGGATCGTAAAAGGGTTTTCCCCTTGCGAGGTTCTCTCTTGTCCACCAGTGTAAGCTCTGTACGAGTGTTGGCGAAACGACCACTAGATCGTCCCACTGACCACTTGCCTGAGACCACTGTTTCGCCAACCATTCCTGCATGGGACGCATGCGCAGACGCGCGTGGGGGACCAGGTAAATGCATGACGCCATCATGCCCAGTAACCGCATTGCTTTGCGTACCGTTATTTGTTGACCTGACTGATAATGTGGAATCTGCAGTAGTATATTCCGAATTCTGTCTTCCGAAGGGAAGGTCAACCCTTTCTGAGTATCTAGGATTGCTCCTAGGAACTGTTTTGAAGTGCTTGGCACCAGACTTGACTTCTTCTCGTTGATAGAGAAGCCTAATTCGTGGAGGAGGTCGATAGTCCTCTGAATGTTTGACCTGCAAATTCCTGGGGTTTCCCCCGTTATGAGCCAGTCGTCCAGATAAGGGTACACTGGGATTGCCTCCCTGCGTAGTTGTGCAGCTGCCACCGCCAGTACCTTGGTGAATACCCTTGGTGCTGAAGCTATCCCGAAGGGCAGCACCTTGAATTGGTAGTGGCGACTGTCCACCTTGAAGCGCAAGTATTTTCTGTGCGCTGGGATCATGGAAATATGAAAATAAGCATCTTTCATATCCAAGGTTGCCATGTAATCCCCCTTTTTTAGGAGGGGGATTACCTCTTGTAGCGTGATCATACGGAATTTTTGGGGCTTGACATACTTGTTGGCAGGCCGTAAGTCCAATACTGGGCGCATTGTCAAATCTTTTTTTGGCACAAGGAAGTAAGTTGAATAAATACCCTTGTTTACCTGGTGTCCCGGGACGAGCTCTATCGCGTCCTTTTGTAGAAGAATGGCGATCTCCTCGAGAAGGATCTTCTGATGTTCTAAGGAGTGTATTCTTTGTCGTGGAGGGTGGTTCCGGGGACGCTGCAGTAATTCTATACAATATCCTGTGGACACTGTTGACAGCACCCATCTGTCTGAGGTGATCCCTTCCCAAGCTTGGGTGAAGTTGGAAATGCGTCCCCCTACTGGGGTTGCGTGAGAAGGGACCCTGAACTGAGCGTCACTGCTTTGGTGGAGGCGTGCCACCTCCCTTGTTGGGGCTGCCTCTGCCTCTTCCACAACCTCTCTTGTTACCCCTGCCGTAACTTTGGGTAGACTGCTGGTTGTTGTTCCATTGTGTACCCTGTCCTTGGGCATAGTTGCCTCTTTGTGAATTTTGGCCGCGTGGGCGGCGAAAATTACCGTTCCCCCTCTGGTTAGGGGGTTTGTTGGTAAGCTGGCCAAGGGATTTGAGAGTCTCGTATTCGTCCTTGGCATTCTTAAGTGCGTCTTCGACCGCTTTCCCAAACAATAGATCGTGTTCCACCGGCTTGTCTATTAATGAAGCCTGGGTTTCTGTTTTGAACCCCGACTGCCGTAACCACGCATGTCTCTTGATAACCGTACCTTCTGCTATCAATCTTCCTGCGTTGTCCGCGGCGTCGAAAGTTGCTTTTAATATGCAACCAGACACGGCTCTCCCTTCTGCCGAGATCCGAGCCAACTGGCCCTTTAACGGTTCAGGAGCAGAGGCTATGAGCGCCTTCCTGCCAAACCCGTACAGTTTTTTGCTCTCCTTGTCGGGAGGAGCTTCTGATGACGATAAAGGTGTCCCAGCCCTCTTCCGAGTGTTGGTAACCACTAGGGAGTCTGGTTTGAGATGTCCTCTTATATAAAGAGGGTCAGACTGGGCTGCCCGAAAAAGTTTTTCGACTCTGGGGTTGACGGCTCTGGTGAGGTTAGGATTCACCAGGGATGGATCTATTCTGCGTTGGATGGATTTAAGGATAGGGATGGTCTGAGCGACCGGCCTCCTCTCTCCCACCAACTCTTCTGCGAAGTCCCTTTCCTCCTGTACACCGTGGGTGTCGATGTGAAAATGTTCTGCTGCGCGAGCGAGAACTTCATTAAGGAGGGGCTGGTTATCGACTGGCGAGTCGGTAACTGGGGCTTCGCTCTCTACCGGGGAATCTACTCTGTAAATTTCTTGCTCATCTTCTATCTCCTCCAGGTCCTCATCATCCGCATAGTATTCAGTCCCGGTTTGTTCCTCCATAATTTCAAACTCCTGGTGTGGAGTAGAGTAAGGCTGCACCTCGAAGGGTTCAGGTCTTTCAAACCGGGCCTTTTTATTTAGGGGGATAGGATCAGAGGAGCCTGAGGGTGTGGCCCCTAGAGGGTCATACGAAAGGAAATGTTCTGGGTTTTTTTCATAAAAATCAGCTAAGGAAGACATCCTTGACATGACCCTGTCTATGTCTTCACTGGACCATACTTTGGAACAGGGTATGACTTTAGTAGGCAACTTAGGGGACTCAAGGGTACCCTTACTGGATGTTGAAGTCCCAGTAGATTTCTTAGGGTGGAAGGATGGTCTTAGAGGAGTGGAAGGCTGTGCTTTCCGCTGTTTCCCCCCCGTCCCCATGCGTGGAAAAATGTTTTCCCTGCCCCTTGGAGGCCCCAGAGACCTTCGACGGCTGTCGTCGAGGGTCTGGGGAGCGTGGGGCCTCGCTGGTGATAACTGCGGCCTCGGTCTCCTGGAGCGCGGCCTGGGGGTGGAAGTCGTCTTCGTCTTCCGACGATCGAACTTCCGTTAATCTAGGGAGCGAGGCACTCTTGGCAAGAGTGGATGATTGCCTTGCGTCATGAGGCGATCTCGATCGAGAGCGCCCAGAGGACACCGAGTTGGACCGTTCTATCTGTGCCTCTTTCCGAGAAGTCGACGTCGTCGAGATTCGGTTGGACTTCGTGTGCTTAGTGTGTGTAGGGTGTGTAGCGCTTGCGTCGCCGGGGGTCTTCCCCATAGCCGCCCTGCCGGACAACCTTCCGAGGTCGGGGACCTGCGCTCGGCAGTCTTTCGACGCCCTAATGCCCTCGCCGTCCGAAAGTACGGCGTCGCTGCCATCGCTGAAGGAGCCCTCCGCTGCCATGGCCGCCTGCCTGGCGTGGTGGGCCCAACGCTTTGTCGAACGGTCCTTAAGTGTCTTAGGCTTAAACCTACTACACGCTCTGCAGTTCGCTTCGGGGTGGTCCCTCGGCAAGCAGAGATTGCACGTGGCGTGCCTGTCGACCCAAGGGTACTTGCGGTTGCACTTGGGGCAGAATTGGAAAGGGGTACCCTCCATACGCACCTTGAGGCAGCGGGCTGGTAAGTGTAGGAAATATATAAGGTGTACCTAACGGTGTACCTTTATACCAAGAGTGAAGAGTATGTACCACCCCCCACTCTCCCTACTTGCAGGGCCGAGGCCAGCGGCCTACTAGGCCCGGGCCGAGGCCAGCGGCCTTCCGAGGCCCAGATCCGTCGTGCAGCAGCCGACGGTCGATGTCTTCTCCAGCCGTCGTCGAGGGTCGACGTTGGGGTGGGGAAGGATGTTAATAAATAATTTTAAACTTCAATAATAAGCAAAAGTATGGCTAAGGCCAGGGAACTCCGCAAGATGCTTCCGACCAGTATGGCGGAAAAAAACAATCTGAGGATCCTAGACGCGTGAGGGATCTTGGGTACAGTGGACGTCACACTAGGGATAGTATTACTGGCACGCCTGTGTCGACGCCCATTTTCGAGTTTCGAAAAACAAACTGTAATACTCCGCAGCTTCCACTAGATGTCGGCCTATGCACAGCATGTGATCTAAGCAGATTCCACAAGCCTCAGAAATATATATATATATATATGATACTTTACTCACCGTAATCGTATTTCTGATGCTTGTATCTGCTTAGATTCACATGCTGTGCATAGGCCGACATCTAGTGGAAGCTGCAGAGTATTACAGTTTGTTTTTCGAAACTCAAAAATTGGGCGTCGACACAGGGCGTGCCAGTAATACTATCCCTAGTGTGACGTCCACTGTACCCATGATCCCTCACGCGTCTAGGACCCTCAGATTGTATTTTTTCTGACATGAGGTAGCATGAGGAGTAGCGTGAGTACAGATGATCCTAGAAGATAGATAAGATAAGACTACAAGCATCCATGTGCCTTCTCTCAGAGGGGAGGAGGGTGGGTCGCATGTGAATCTAAGCAGATACAAGCATCAGAAATACGATTACAGTGAGTAATGTATCCCTTCTGAGGCTTGTGGAATCTGCTTAGATCACATGCTGTGCATAGATCAGCGAGCAGTGTTAGAAGGAGGTGGGATTTGAGAAGGGTCATGAGCAAATAAATGTCTTGGAACCGCTTGTCCCACTTGAGTATCTGTCTTGGAATGGGTGTCAATGCAGTAGTGCTGAGTAAAAGTGTGAATAGAGCTCCAAGTAGCTGCTTTGCAAATGGTGTCAAGGGGAACATTTGCAATGAAAGCCAGAGTGGCCCCAATGCCTCTTGTCGAGTGGGCTCTGGGCGTAAAAGGCAAAGTTATGTCAGAAAGAGAGTAACACAACTGGATACAGTTGACAATCAAATTGGAGATGGCACCCTTAGAGACGCGATCTCCCTCTTTGCCTGTGGCTACGGAGACAAACAGTTGACAAACTGTAGCCATGTTTTCTGAAACATGGCTACAGAATGAAGAGATAACGAAGACCCAGAAGAGTAAGGTGGTGTTCTTGGATTTGGGGAGGGTGAACGATAATTATACCCTAGAAGAACTTGAAACAGAGGAGATTGAGGAGGGTGTAGCTATCAAAGATATAGATGAGAGGTACATGGTAGTTCGGAAAAACATGGCTACAAGGTCCCCAGGTTTAAAAGATATCCTGAGTTTTACCCAGAGGCGGACAAGAAAGATTAAAATTGTAGATACGTGTGCCTCCACCCATAGCTCTTTCTTTTCTAAACAGAAAAAACGTCTTGGAATTGATTCATCAAGTAACAGACTTGAAAGCCATTACCTCACAGTTGGAAATCCCCAAAACAGCATTGGAACTGAACTGGGCTATACTCATTTGGTGTCTTCCATATTGTGCGCGTGTATATATGTTTATGCTAACCTGTTTAGAGAGATTGGATAGGATTTCTTAAGAATGGAAGAAAAGCAGACTAGGGAGGCAGGTGTTCAATCTAAACAGTCCACAATGATAAAAGAAAATCTGGGGACAATGAGTATTGAGAATTTGGTATACAAAATTGTGGAAGAACTAAAGGCCGGGAGTGTGGCTACCACTAATCTGGACAATGTCATATCGACAGACGGGGAGGCTGAGGATATTGACTGACAGAAGGAAGGTGTTCAGGAGGAATTGTGTTTTATAACTTGGAACCCCAGGAGATTATATTCTTTTGTCTCCAAAAAGGATGGTATGGCTATATTGCTGGGTGCTGATGTTTTTGCTATTCAGGAAACCTGCTTATGTCATGATTTTATCTTGGATATATATGAAATAATTAAAAGAAAGGCAGAATACGCAGGGAAGGGTAGACCGACAGGAGGGCTCATTCTGGGAGCTAAGAGCCATCTAACCTTAACATAATAAGAGTGTACCTCACTCAAGTATACTGGTGGCTTACCTTAGACACTAAGATTAATTAGGTGTCGTAAAAATTATTATCAATGTTTATAATCCACCTAACATTATCTATTCTGGGTCGGTTATAGTAGAACTAGGCATAATCATTGATGACTGGACAAGAACAAATAGCAGGGTGTTGTATATAATTAAGTCTTCTAGTTTTATGGTATTTATTTTTCTGACATTTCCCTCTGTATTTATCCACATTTATCTTTGTGTTTTTTTTCCTGTATTTATCCACATTTATTTGCTATCATATATTCCAATGAAAAAATGCATTTATAGGAAAGAAATGCTTGTAAAAAATGTCCATAACAAACGGTTGCTCCTGTGACTGCTGCTGCCTTAAGATATGTGCTGTCAGCAATTTGAAGAACTTTAATGCTATTTGTATACAGCTTTTACACTCTACATGTTGGAAATCTGCAATGTGATTGACCTGTGATGTACGAGTGACATCACAGAGAACCAGACAGAAAGACCTGTTTTTCCATTTCTTTTAATTTTTATAAATAAACAGTCAGGTTTTAGACCAGAAACGCCAGCCACCCTAATAAACATGCCCATGTCCTGATCAAGTGGTGTCTCATGTGCCCAGGAGGATGTTGCTCATCTAAGCAAGTCTTGCTTCAGTTTGCTCTGGCATCTCATTTGTCCTGTAGAAAGTTGCTCTTGTCCTCTGTCGGCAAGTTGTGCTGCTGTTTGTTGTTGTGTTTCAGAAACTCTTGATATCGATTTTCGCTTTGCATCAGATGGAGCTTTTCCAAATGATGTTTGTTTTTTGTGTGGCATGTTTCAGTCACTCAAAGGCTTCAGCCCATTTGAGAAAATTTCCAAAAAAGATTGATTGATTGTGCTCTCTTCTCGTGAATGAACTGAAGTAAACTGTAACCTTGCCATTTCCCATATTTGGAATAGCGTGATAAAAATAAACTTTTTAATTCCCTCTAAAAATGCTTTAGTAATACATTTTAAAGGAATAACCAGCACATCAACGGGGTAATACATGGAATGATTGTGCGCCGAAATGTGTGGCGCACGCCTGCGATTTGCACGCAAGCGATTCATGGAAGGCTCTGTGCATGGCTTTCCCGGGAGCTGCACCACATCCGCGCTAACCTTATACGCCACTGCAAAGTTCCAAACGCTGTGCGTAACACGCACAGCGAAAGCGCACACACCTAAAAAGGGGGCGTAACACGCTGAATGGGGAACAACGTGTGAAAATGTGGGCATAACGGGGGAAGCACCGCTGGGAAATACACGCGACGCCAACATGTTCGCAAACAACATGTATTCATGGAATCAAATAGGGAAAACCCGCGCACGGTAAAAAACACGCACAAATACGTCTGCTGCACAAAAGCAGGCAGAAGCGCCCCTGCGCAGTATAAAAGAGCGCGCAAACAAACAAGCATATACAGCTACGATGAATGTCACATTTCTCGCAGCAGTGATCGTGGGACACCGCAGGAGGAGGAGAAAGCCAGGCCCCGCATTTATTTGCCCAGGACCAGCCTTTTTGGGATGCCTGATGGCCAGGTCTATGGCAGATATAGGTTTCCACCTCATATCATCCTAGACCTGGTCACTGAGTGGGAAGATGACCGCACATCACCCACCTTGTGCTCCCAAGTGCTGAGCCCCTTGGAAAAGGTGCTCAATGTCCTGCATTGTTTTGGCCACAGGGTCATTTCAGCGGACAACTGCCATAGTCGGGGGCGTCTCACAGCCCATGCAGCCACGCTGCCTACACCAGGTGCTGGCAATCATGACTGCGCGCCCCTCAGTCCGCAGGAACATATACATGCCCAGAACACCCGCGGAAAGGCAGGCTGTGGTCCAGGACTTCTACAGGGGGGCACACTTCCCCAAAGTGCTCGGTGCCCTCGATTGGACCCATGTGGCTCTACGTCAATCTAGGGCCACTGAGAACATCTACCGAAATCGCAAGCACTGGCCTTCCATCAACGTGCAGGTTGTATTCGATGCCAAGGGAATCATCACCTCCGTCTATGCCAACTATCCAGGGTCCACCTATGACAGTTTCATATACAGAATGTGCGCCCTGAGCCAGGACCTGGAAGCTGGGAAGCATGGCAACACATGGCTCATTGGTGAGTACAAATGCCTGCACATGCATGCATGTCACACACAGACAAATACACCAGCCCAACTAATGACGACCATTATCACCTCCCCAAGGGGCAGTGCCTACCCTCTGAGCACCTACATGATGACGCCAATACGGAACCCCATCACACCACCCCAGGTAAGGAACAACGCAGCCCATATTGCAACCAGGGCCATAGTGGAGCGCACATTCAGAGTGCTCAAGTCAGGCTTCCACTCCCTTGACCGCTCTGGCGGGCAGCTACTATATGCATCCCCAGTAGTGTGCAGGATCATTGTGGCAGCATGTGTCCTGCTCAACGTTGCAACACAGCAAGGCGTGCAGGTGGACATGATGGTGCCCCCACATTCCCAACCACACGCACAGGCGCGGAGCATGGGAGGGGAAAGGGCACGTGGTGAGGCAGCCCATACCCAGCTTGTGGCCACATTCTTCACCTAAACTCCCACCCCTAAGGACAATGACTTGCGTCCACCGTGAAGGAGCATGCACAGTGGGGAGAACATGAAAGGGTCATGAGGGAGGGGAGAGCCCGGAGGTGTGAGTGGAAGGTGGATCGGCCCAATTCTCACCGAACAATGGACACTAAAAGTTGGAGTGGTGTGACCAATGGAGAAAGAAGGAATCAGATGGGAAATTGGGATGTGGGGGAGGGGGGACTGAGGGGAGGGGTTGGGAGTGGGAATCGGTTGTATTGCTTGGTTAAATTATGCTAATGTGTGTGGAGGGACTGACATTTGGGGGGTCAGGGAGGGTAAGGGGGAAGCTGTGGGACTGTTATAATAAAATACCAATAAAGAGTGTTTAAAAAAAAAAAAACTCCCACCCCTGCGGGGTGCACACAGGCCTGGCACATACCAGGTGACAATCGATGACAAAGGGACAGTCAACTGTCACAACCTTACCACCCTAAGAATGTGGCACAGATGTGCTACATTGTGTGCATCCCTAGTCACTTAAACATAACCAATCCCAAAAGGAACACATGCAAGGGGCATATCCCACCGCTCCCCTGCAAAACAGGGCATGAAAATACTAGTATGTCATCTAAACCCTCCCAACCCACATTGCCCCCGTCTGCCATGCCATGCAACGGCAAAACAGCCAACCAAATGCAAAACACATGAGACAATCATCATGAAGTGCCACGTGAGAAATGTAAACAGGCACAAGACAATTACACTTGGCATGGAATCTGATGAAATGACTGACCAAAACGTCCCACCCATAAAAAATGTGGCACAAATGCATGCCACCAGCGGGACAAGCAACACAACTCAAAATGCCTGTTGCCATGCACATCGGGCAATAGACATTTGGCAATAGAAACACTGTGTGCTGCATGTGTGTCCCCTGCAACACACCGCTCACCAGACAGCACAGTGAGAGTGCTGTGTGTTGGTGAAAGCCCTTGATCATCATGAAAAAGAAGTACAATCAACCAAAAGTACTCTGTGGTGCAGGTACACGATCAAGGAATTGAAAGTGATCATGCACTGCACTGCAGGGACACAGCAGGCCTGAGAAGGCAATCTGGGTGCATGTGTGTTCATGTTGTTGTCATTGTTGGTGTGGAGGTGTGTTGTCTAAGTGTTTGTGCCATTAGGGACATGCACTGAATACATGCATGTGAAATGAAGTGACCCTCAGTATTCTGTACACACCACATTTGAACATTGCCCTTGTGGACCCCCCCAGTGGGTTAAACCACACCAATCCCCTGATACCTCAAAGGCACACCCAACACAGGATCACCCGTTGACCAGCAGAACGCATCATGTACAGGGTACCCCACATCGACAATGTCAGACAGTGACCAATCACTGTAGCACAAGTGTCCCAATGTGACATTGTCACCACACGGACCCCTCCCATCGTCGGTGTGTGTTTCACAGCCAAAGGGCGCACAGTGCCGCCTACAGCAGGAAGTGCATCAACAACATAGACAGGCAAGTCATAAAAAATCATTACAAGCAACATGATGAAATGTACAGTCAACAAAATACTCACCAAAATTAAGTGCAGACATGCATTGCAGAAACATCTGGAATCCCCACTAGGGGTGTATGCACAAGTAGGACTGCAGACTGGCCACATATATGACGGAAGCCCAACGCTCCTGTGTAAGATGCTGTCACTGGCCATCCTTGCGAGCCCATGGAAAGGGGAAGAACGAGTGGCATATGTGTCAGGACCACAAGCCACAAACACATACACGAGACGAACTAGTTACTCTTACCTTGTAACGTTCTTTCGATGGGATGTTCCTCCGACGTATTCCTTATCTTAGATAGAAATCCTTCAGCTTTGCTGGCCTCGGAAAATTTTTTCGCCAGAGGGCGCTGCGCGTCGATGATCGCCGAGTCGATGACCCTCGACGGCCTCCGTGCCGACGTCGACGTCATCCTGCCTATAAAGGCCGCGCGCAGCGTCCGTTGCTCAGTTCCGTTTTGTAGTCCCCAGTAATGTTTTTGGATTAGACTAATCACCTTGAAGGAGCATAGGCTGCAAACCCACAGGAAGTCATACTGCGGGGATGGATGGGAGGGTCGATAAGGAATACGTCGGAGGAACATCCCATCGAAAGAACGTTACAAGGTAAGAGTAACTAGTTCTTCGAAGGGATTGTGTCCTCCGACGTATTCCTTATCTTAGATAGACTCCCATAGCAGTGGTATTGTGACTGGAGGCGGGAGTAATAAAAGTTATGTTACCCTTCCAGAATGGACAGAGTGTAACACAGCCTTGCCGAATCTAGTTTCTTGACTAGAGGAGGAATCCAGGCTATAGAATTTGGTAAATGTATGTGCGGACGACCATGTGGCAGCCGCACATATATCTCGAATTGGCACCCCTCTTTGAAGGGCTGAGGATGTTGCGATACCCCTGGTAGAATGAGCCCTTAGATTTTGAGGAGGCTCCTTCCCTGCCAATTTGTAGCACTCCAGAATGGCTAAAATAATCCATCTGGAGATGGTTTGTTTTGTTATTGGAAGGCCCAACTTATGTCCTGCATAACCTACAAAGAGTTGGTCTGCTTGTCTGATCTTAGCCAATCTGCTGATATAGAAGCTCAAGGCTCGCTTAGGGTCCAGCCTGTGCAGTCTCTCTTCCTCCTTCCCCGGATGAGGAGGAGGGTAGAAAGAAGGTAATATAATCTTCTGAGTGATGTGAAACTCCGAGACTACCTTCGGGAGGAAGTTAGGCTTCACCTGAAGAACAACTTTGTCCTTGTAAAAGATTGTATGTGGAGGTTTACACGATAAGGCTTGCAACTCGCTAACCCTTCTAGCAGATGTCAATGCTATTAGCAAAACAGTTTTGAGGGTGAGAAGCTTCAATGAACAAGAGTGTAGTGGTTCAAAAGGGGCACCCTTTAGGAAGTTTAAAATTAGGTTTAAATCCCATAAGGGAACTTGAAAAGGTTTCGGGGGATAAACATTAGTTAATCCTTTTAGGTATTGTATTACCAATGGAATTTTGAAGTATGAAGGCTCCTCTGCAGTGCGCTTAAAGATTGATAGCGCTGCGAGATAGCCCTTAATTGTGCCAACCTGTAGGCCTGAATTAGCCAGGTAAAGTAAGAATGACAACACCATAGGTGTACCACAAGAAAAGGGTTCAATATTCTTTTCTCTGCACCAGCTGCAAAATTTGTTCCAACGGCAGCGGTATAGAGTTTTAGTTGCCGGCCTTCTGGCCGAAAGCAACACCTCCATAACATCATCCGGAAGGTCCCAATCCTTGTACCTCAACCTTTCAGACACCAAGCGTGAAGGTTGAGGGTCTTGATGGCTGGATGGAGAACCTGACCTTCCTTCTGCGAGAGAAGATCCTCTCTGTATGGCAGTCGAATTGGAGGGCAGATGGACATGTCTAGAAGGTCCGGGTACCACGTTCTCCTGGCCCAATCCGGGGCAATTAGGATCATGGTCTTCCGAAACCTTCTCAACCTCCTGATCATTTGAGGAATGACAGGGACCGGAGGGAACGCGTACAGAAGTGGGAACTCCCAGTCCACTACGAACGCATCTCCTAGAGCTCCTCTCGGGGGAAATTCCCTTGAGCAAAATCTGTCGCACTTCCTGTTGATACTGGTGGCGAACAGATCCACTTGAGGGGTTCCCCAAAGGGCGAAGATCTCTTGAAGGACTTCCTGAGCTATCTCCCACTCGTGAGAGACTGTGCTCTGCCTGCTCAGAGCGTCCGCTGTCAAGTTCTTCTCTCCGGCTAGGTGAATTGCCGATAGAGAGATTCCTTCCTGAATTGCCCAAAACCAGAGCTGCATCGCCTCTCTGCACAGTGGTAGTGAGCCTACGCCTCCTCTTTTGTTGAGGTAGTGCATGGCCACTGTATTGTCCGTCATTATTAGGACGTTTCTTCCCCGTACAGACGGCAGAAAAGCCTTCAGCGCTAGTCTGATGGCTCTCAGCTCCAACAGGTTGATATGTAGTCTGGACTCCGATGGAGACCAACGACCGCTGATGGTCAAGTCGTTGGCGTGAGCTCCCCACCCCGTGAGTGAGGCATCCGTGACTACTGTTATCTCCGGCCATGGTTGCCAAAACATTTCTCCTTTCAGGATGTTCTCCCGACAGGCCCACCACTGAAGGTCTCGGGCTACTTTGACCGGGATCCGAAGGAGATCTGTCATCCTTCCTGAGAACTGTGACCACTGAGTTCTCAGTGCCCACTGGAGGGATCTCATTCTCAGGCGAGCCTCCGGCACGAGGAATATGCAGGATGCCATGAGGCCTAGCAACCTCAGAAAGTCGTAGGCTGGGAGATATTGGGCATTCTGAAATCTGATGACCATCTGCAGAATATCTCGAGCCCTCACCTCTGGTGGCAAGGCTTTTCCCAGGGAAGTGTCCAGGACTGCTCCAATGAATTGGAGTCTCTGTGATGGTATCATCTGTGACTTCTTTAAATTGAGGGAGAAGCCCAGCTTGTGAAGGAAGTGGCAAACATAATCTAGTTGTCTCTGAGCCTGTTCCGAAGATACAGCTCTGATCAACCAATCGTCTAGGTAAGGGTAGACATGAATCCCTTCCCTCCTTAGACTTGCAGCCACAACCGACATTAGCTTGGTAAAGACCCTCGGGGCGGAGGTTAGCCCAAATGGCAGAACTCGAAATTGATAATGAGAGCTGCCAATTGCGAACCTCAGGTATCTCCTGTGCCTGGGATGGATCGGCACATGGAAATAAGCGTCCTGGAGGTCTAGAGATACCAACCAGTCCTGAAGCTGGAGGGCCTGAAGGATCTGAGAGAGAGTCACCATCTTGAACTTGTCCTTTCGGAGGAATTTGTTCAATTCCCGTAAGTCTAAGATGGGTCTCAGTCCTCCGTCCTTCTTCGGTATTATGAAGTAGGGGGAGTACCAACCCTTGTTCCTTTCCGCTACAGGTACCAGTTCTATGGCACCTTTCTCTAGCAGGTCTAAAACCTCCTGCAAGAGGAGCGGATCTGGAAGCTTCAAAGGGTTGTTCCCCGGTGGATGACTCTGAGGGATATGTAGGAAGGGCAGGCAGTAACCTTGGGCTACTGTCTCCAGAGCCCAAGCATCTGACGTAATAGCCTGCCATTCCGTCAGATGGTGAGTTAACCTGCCCCCTACTGGTGTTCTGTGAGGGGAGACCTCAGAGTGGTTTTGAAGCGGCTGATGCAGTTGCCGAAGGTAAAGTGGCTCCTGCTCCTGCGGGTGCGGCTTTCTTTCCCCTACCCCGTCCACCACGGGTAAATCTTCCTTGGCCTCTTTGAGCCGGTCGTCCCCTGCCCCTTCCATATGAGGAATAGTAACGAAAGGACCGTCCTCTCCACGATGATCCCGAAGGACGAAAGGTATTCTGACGGATAGCAGCTCCCAATGACTTGGCTGCTGCCTTGGACGTTTGCAGTTTCTCCAAACTGTCATCCGCCTTCTTTCCAAAGAGGGTAGAACCGTCAAAGGGCATATTCAAAAGCCTGGTCTGCACGTCAGAGGCAAAACCAGACTTCCTCAACCACGCATGCCTGCGGATTGTGGTACTTGCCGCCATGGCCCTGCTGATACTGTCAGCAGAATCTAGGCCAGTTTGTAGGGTCTCGCACATCGCATCTTTACCATCCCTGATGATGTTTAAAAATGCGTCCCTTTCCTCTCCTTCTTGGAGGCAGTCAGCCGCTGATGAAGCGCACTCCCAAAGGGTGTGGCTGAACCTAGCGAGCGTACAGGTCGCGTTAATAGACTTTAACGCCATGCTACAGGCAGAAAAAACCTTCTTAGCCATGGCATCACATTTTTTGTCATCCCTATCCTGCGGAGCAGTGGGATATGCAGATGTGCTGCCTGATGAGGTTGCAGCCTGTACAACCAAGCTCTCAGGAGTAGGGTGTTTTGACAAATATTCAGGGTCAGAACTAGCCACCCTGTATTTTGTTGACAGTTTTTTATTTACTGCCGGGATAATTTCTGGCGTTTCCCAGTTTGTCAAAATCCTTCTCTGTAGAGCAGAGTGAAATGGAACCACAGGATCCTCCTGTGGGCCCTTGTCCAGTATGTCAGTGAGGTCATCCTGCTGAAAGGCAGGAGAAGGTGCAGACCAACCCATAAATTCTATGATTCTAGACATCAGAGCTCTATATGGAGTCTCCGCATGTTCTCCTGGGTCTGGTTTGATAAATTCTGCTTCAGGAGAAGTGTCCAAGCCACTAGCTTCCTGAAGTGCATCCTGAAGATTTTTTAATCTTCCTTCCTCAGAGGCGAAAGTCTCTGGCTCTGGTGATGTGGTCCTCTGTAAATCAATATCTTGGTCTGAATCCTCCCTTTCCTCAAAAATCGAGGTTAAAGGGGGATACATTGGTTTTTGGAATGGTATAAACCCCATTTCCAATGCAGAAGGAGCCATCATCACAGGCCTTGAAAACGTCGATGTCGTCGACACCGACGTGAAAGTACTCGAAGGCGCCGTGAAAAGCGTCGAGAAATGTGTACTAGGCCTCGAAGAACTCGAAAGGATCGGAGTCTTGCTCGAGAACGACGTCGACGTTCTCGGCGTCGAGTCAGAGGTCTTTTGTCTAACCGTTGGCTGTGGAGTAGCCGTGGTTCTTTCCTTCACCGGCGTCGATATCGGCGTCGACGTCGGCGTCGACTCGATCGACTGATGCGCCGATGAATCCTTCGACAACGGCGTCGATGGCGCCGACCTCTGTTTCGAAGGAGTTTTCGACGATGGCGTCGATGATGCTTTATCTCCCGATGGCTCGAGGCGCTTTCGGGTTGACTTTTCCGCCGGGTACTGCGACTCGCGGCGTTTAGATTTTTTGGGTTTTTTACCCGGGGTATCACCCTCAGCTGTCTTCGAGGGGGACGAGGCCGCTTTCTCGAAGACGCTTAGCATCTTTTTCCTGAATTCCTCCCACTCAGCTTGCGAGCTGCGTTTTGTGGGGCAATGAACTCTCTCAGGAGAACTCGACGAAGATGACGAAGGGGATCTCCTACGTCTCTTCTTCGAGTGTCTCGATGTCGACGAGTGGTGGGAGCCACTTCGTGATCTAGATCGAGAGTGTTTTTTATGGTGAGGAGACGAACGTCTCGACTCTACCGAAGAAGCTTTCGAGGAAGTTAAAGTTGACCTACCTCTCTCGAGCTTCCCCCTACGCTCCTTCAAGGCTTTCGCCGTCATGGAAAGGCATTCCTCACACTCCGAACTCTGGTGCGTGATTCCCAGACACCACAAACAGACCCTGTGAGGGTCCGTCAACGACATTTTCTTCCCGCAGTCTCGGCACTTTTTGAAACCGGACCGAGGGGTCGTCGGGTCGGAGGAGGATGCCATCGATATCGAGGTAAATAGTAGTTATTATATACGTTATCTTGACGAGAACTGAGCAACGGTGTTCCGAGGCACAACGAAGCGCGGAAAAACGGAACTGAGCAACGGACGCTGCGCGCGGCCTTTATAGGCAGGATGACGTCGACGTCGGCACGGAGGCCGTCGAGGGTCATCGACTCGGCGATCATCGACGCGCAGCGCCCTCTGGCGAAAAAATTTTCCGAGGCCAGCAAAGCTGAAGGATTTCTATCTAAGATAAGGAATACGTCGGAGGACACAATCCCTTCGAAAAGCCTGTATGGGCCCAGCTGGAACACACAGTGGATGCTTTCAAATGCCACAAAGCACCACACTGTCACATGAATGCACAATAGACAAACAATAATAGAAAAAAAAAACAAATGGCCACATAAAACCCGGAGGGGGGTGGGCCGTCACCTGGGGTGGGGGGGGGGGAGGAGGTACAGGGTGCACCTCAACACCCACGTGTTGATGTTGGGATTTTTTTTAAAAAATCCTCCATGGGCTCAACGCCTGCACGGCCCGACCTGTGTGAAAGATAAGTCGTCGCCACTCTCTGGATGTAAATCAGAAGGTGGACATGGCACAGTTGCCTGACCATGCCTATCCACAGCAATACCCTCCACGGCAGCAAGCATGCGGGTCTGGTAAGCCCGGTCCTGCATGGCTATGGCACTTAGGTCTGCATGCAGCACATCACGCGATACATGTGCTTCCTCCTGCAAGGTTGCACGTGTATGACAGAGTACTGCCTGCATGGCCTCACATGGCATACAGAGCACCTCCCGGCTTGCATGGAGTTCAGCCGAGATGGTGTTTGCAAGCTGCTCCATCCTCTCTTCTGACCGTGTCCTCTGGGTCATCATGAGCACACCCAAAGTAGATCCGAGGGATTGGTGTTCTTCCCTCAGGGCCTCCCTGTGCGCCTCTGCCTGAGCAGCAAGTGCTTCGCGCAGAGCCAACATTTCAGCCTGGCGTGCCCTGTCGGAGGCCGACATGCCCAGCCTGAGTGAGTGGCACGTGGCCCGCCTTGCCTGCTGCTGGAGCTCCACCTGCCTCTCAGGGGGGAGGAAGGAACAGGCCACACTTTCCATGCCTTGACCCATCATCTCAACTGCTCCCCCCTGTTGCTGTGCTATGGCATACATGGCATGCTCCCACTCAGTGATACCCGGTGTCGCATGGCCACCGCTTTGCCGGACACTACACCTGCTGGGCTCAAGGAGCCGTGGTCCTTGCTGGGTTGGCACTGCCCGCGGCTGCAGGACTGCATCCCTCTGTTGACCCGATGCCCCAGGAACATGAGCAACTGGTGTGGAGTGTGACCCTGCACCCGTAACCACCACACGAGGACATTACAACACTGCCTGGCCCCTTGAGGGCACTACCCTCATTACAGGTGTCGCAGACAGAAAATCATCCACTGCAGCATCGCTCAACGGCGACGACACGTCATGATGCACATCCAATTCAACATTGTGGTCAGAGAGTCCATCTGAGCTTGACTCATAGTCAGCCCTGGACACAATGGTCTGGAGCAAAAATGTGTTTTTGTGGTCTACCACCCCACAACCACCACTGGTGCTAAGTTGTTGACGTAAACCCACTACTGTGTCGGGAATCACATCCACATCCTCTGCATCACCTGCAACGTAAACAAAAGAAGATGAGCACACATGTCAGCAGCACATACCACACACATAGACATCACAACATTGATAGCCAACACATGAAGCAGACATGTCACACACAACTCAAACTCTGACATGCATCCAGTGGCATTGCAATGCAAGGGTATCCCAAAAGCAGAAATGGATGTAGAAATGGATGTGCGTAAAATGTGAAGCCTACACATGTACTGCATGTTGCATATCACCTGCATCTCACACAACCTCTGGCAGGCACAGATCCAAGCCAGAAATGAGAGATGGCAACAAAGATGGCACGTAGCAGAAGCATGGCGGAACACCCAAACTGCCACAGCTGCAAGTGAAACCAAACAGACCATGACACATGTAATATGCATGTTGAAATGAAGCACTCAACAACCATCACCAATACAGAGTACATTGTCACAGGATGCACCTACGCTAGTGCATTTCAATACAGTGAAGGGATGAACATGGGAACATACTGTCACTGATGGCACTCTGTTAAGAGTGGCACAGTGCACTCAGGTAGGGTTTGGGTGGTTGTGCCGAAGTAAGGTGGACAGATAAGTACACACACAGCTGAAAGTAAAAGAGAACAAAGCGTAGGCAAGTGTAGTAAGGAAATAAGGTACAACAGAATGGATTCCCTCTTGGGGTGTATGCAGATATGGGGAAGAGTGTTCCACGGACCTTAGGAAAAACTCTAGCCTCTGCACAGTTTGCTATAACAGAGGCCCACGCTGTTTGCTCATGGCTGGGAACAACAGCTGTGGGTGTCTGTAACGCAGAAACTAGACAAGGGAAGGGGCAGAGGTTGCCTGCCGGAAACCAACAGACAAGCCCTGTATAAAGGGGTCTACAAACGATACAAGAGAAGACAATAACAGACAAATCCAGGAAAAGGGAATTCGATGAGCAAACTAGCAGAAGGAAATGAAAGGAAAGCAGTATAACTGAATTGGACAGGGATAAAGAACTGAGGGTTGAAAAACGAGAAAGAAAGCAAGGGAGCAGCAGCCAGGAAACAGGGGGGCTGCAATAATTGAAAGTAATAAATGCAGGTAAACTGTTGTGGATTGCAGAGGACTCTAGGGTGCAAGGTAGAGAGCTCAGAGGAGCAGGACAGCAAGGAGCAAGCCCAAAGGAGCAGGGCTGTAAGGAAGGGAGCCCAAAGGAAAAGGGCTGTAGGCAGCGGAGTGAAGCAGGCTGTAGGCAAGGAGCCCAAAAGACAAGGCTGAAGGCAGAGGGGTGTAGCAAGCTGCAAGACAGGGGTTCCAGAGCACAAGGGCTGTAAGCAGCGGAGAGATTCAGACTGCAAGGCAGGGAGCCCAAAAGGCTAGGGCTGTAGGCAGCATGGTGTAGCAGGCCGCAAGGCAGGACGCCCAGAGGAGCAGGGCTGGGGCAGGGAGCCCAAAAGGGCCAGGTTGAAAGGTAGAAGGCAGCAGAGCGTGATCGGCTGCAATGCAGAAAGCCCGGCAGGGCACTAGAACAAAAGCAGGGGTAAGCAGGAACAGCATACAAAAATTCGTAGCTCGAAGCAAAAAAGGTGCTGGAAGTACTCTTAATGCAAGAGACTGAGCCCCTGCAGGCAGCAGCTTTTATACTGCCCTGCCCAGCCCAGCACAGAGGTAGGCTAATTGGCCGCACCTGGATCAGCACACCTGCATACAATCTGCCTCCTCCCTCTCTGTTCCTGAGCTGGTGGAAGCAGAGCTGATCCCTAGGGCTTCTGGGGATTGTAGTTCCGATGATGACGAATAGGAATGTCCAGGAATAGATAGTTATAGCCAAGTGCATTGTGGTAAGTGTAGTTTGTTGGGAAAAATAAAAAAACACCAAAGTCTCGCAAATGAGAAACAAGGTCCAAAAAGTGAACAACGGTTGATCCAAGAGTTCTCCGCAGATAAATGAATAACAATTAGTCCATATTGATCGCCAATGTATGCGCCCATGGCGCAGGCATGACACATACATGCCAGGTCACTTTATTCTGCCAGTGGACCCAACGCTGGGCAGGCGTAGTATGGCACTGTGGGCCCACCAGTATATCGCGTTTGTGTGCCGACACGCAGCCCAGAAGGAAGTCCAGTTCCTGATTGTTGAAAGGCTTCTTCCTCGACGTGCCGGAGCCGTGGCTGGGATCCCCACCTCTTGCGCAGAAGAACACTTCCTCCTCATGGGCGGTGGTAGGACCCGAAGTGGCCGATGTGGCCCTAATCCGTAGGGGCAGTGGCGCTGGTGGACTGGACCATGGGAGTGGTTAGCAGAACCAGGACGGAAGGCCTGACTGGAGTCAGTGGCTGCTGGGTGCTGTTGCCAGGACCCAGCGCAACATCTGCCGCAGTGCCAAGGTCTGTGACCGACACAGTCCTGGCTGGCAGACTTACAGCCGGGGTGGTGTTGGCTGCATCTGCCCATGCAGTTACCATCACCTGGCTGCTTGGGGCAGCCGATGTCACCACTGCCCCAGATACGTGTGCCTCGGTCACAGCAGCCCTGTACACACGTGGCCTGTGCTTCCTGATCACCTGGAATTCTGCCTGGGAGTCCTCAGGTTCCAACGCATCATGCGCTGGCCGACCCAGAGCCTGGGAGGTGGTTGCCACAGCTGCACCTGCAGCTACCACTACCGGTGGGCCCGTGACAGTAGATCTAACTGACTGTCCGGTCATATGGGCGCCTGGGCTGGATGCACCAGCTGCATCTCCCAGAGCCACAGGCGGTGGTGGTATGGCCGCACCAACACAAGGCTGGACATCCTGACCCAGTGGTGCACCCCTGCCTCTCCCCCTCTGTGGCCAACCTGGCCACCCTGGACTCCCTGTACCCCCTGGTCACCCCAGCCACACACAACACTGGAAGGACGCCCAACTTTGCCGGCCTTTACCTTTGGTGGCCTCCCAACCATGGCACAGATGGTATATAGCCAATGGGAGGTGCAATCAACAATTGTCCTGGGCAATTGGGGTCAAGGGGGCAGGGTACGTGATGTTAGACACACCCCTGTGCTCCTGCAAGGCTGTCTGTGACCCCCGGTGATAAATGACGGGTCAGCATTGGTCAGGCACACCAAAAAATTATAATAAACGTACACACAACCCCCGGTAGCTCACGTGTGTGGAATAAACCTCCCGCAGTACGCTGTGGCACCCATGGACACAAAAAATGCATACGCGTGGAACACACAGGCTACTATGACCTCAAAAACGGGTACACGATGCACAGGGGGAACCACAGTGGGAAAAAAAAAGCGTGCGCGAATCACCGTCTACCTTGCGTGGAAAAGAAAAACACACGTGCTTGTGCACCTAGGCAACACCGCTGCCAAAAGAAGAAGTACGAACTCTATTCGCTGTGAAGTAATGGCATGTGAAACCACAAGAGGAGTTAACAAATGCATCGCTCTCCACGAAAAGCACGTACAGCAAACTGCTTACCCGCGGGAACTTTAACCCCTGCCCCTGAAGGCAACGCCCACGTGCGTAACATCACTTGCGCGCTTACACGCTAAGGGCCTTTCCTCGGATTACACGCAATCTCACGCTGACATGCTGTTTTTGTACTTGCAGATTCACTCTGCATCAAGCTGGTCACGCGACAACACACGGAAGACCACGCTCCTGCCCAGTAGCCCATTTACCTGCCCCCCTAGACCCCTGGGGAGCCTCCTATGAGCCACCTGCTGCTGCCTGCCTGCAGCCAACGTGCCCTGCTATTTGGTGCCTGCACATCAGCCATCGCCAGCGGTCCAGTTGCTGTGACCACCCCTACTGGAACAGAAGACTCACGACTGGTGTTCACCTCCAGGTCCTCAAGAGGCAGACCTGTCTGGAGTCGAGCGGTAAGTGTCCATGCGTTCTGAATCGACAAAGTGCATGTTGAGGTGTGGCAGGAGTGTGCAGCTTGGACATATGTCTGACATGGCCCATGTACGGATGTGTATGTGCAGGGACATGACCGTGCTGCATGCGAGTCCAGTCATGTGTCCTGCACATCAATGGTGTTTGTGTTCTGATGCATGATGTACAACTGCATGTGAAGATGCCCACATGTTTGCATGCCTGTGTATGTACTCAGCCATGTTTGGGGGGGTGTGACACATGGATGCTCGTCAGACCTTCATGTACGTGCACGGTGTACATGTGTGTGTGTGTGTCTGTTTGGTATGTGTGTGACTGAGACGCCATGGATGCATGTGACACGGACATCTAGGTACAGGATTGGCAGATGTGCCATAGTTGACGATGATTGCACTGTGACAGGAGGTAGAGATGGCCAGATGCATGTCTGTCTGGTGGCGTGTGTGCATGTAAATGGCATGCTCGATGATGCTTGTGACGTCATGCAACCCTTAGGATGTTCATGCAGTTCCATGTGAATGGATACAGATGCCTGTTGCACGTTCACTGCTTGTTTGTGCATGTGTGTGGGTTCAATTGACCTGAGTGATGGGGAGCGTGATGCCGTCTCTGATGTTTGACACTGCCACTCATGTGCAATAGTTTTTTTTAAAAACAATTTTATAAAGTTTAATCAAACAAAACAACAATACAACCAAATACGCAGTGCATTTTGCAACTAAATAATGATATTAATTCTCGATCTTAGCCACTGCTTCTCCCCTTCCCACCCCCCTTCATGAGCCTGTCTGTACATCGTTCTCTGTATCCGCCTCATACGGCGGGATATTGCTTCCTGTAGATTCGGTCACATCTTGTATTGCTCCAAACAATTCAGCTATTAATGATTTCCATGCCATCAGGGTCCCTGTCTCCTCCTCCCCCCCTACGGTGTCCGACTCTTACCATACCATTGTTTCTGCCTCTGCCCATTTCTGTTACTCCTTCCACCACACCTCCACCCGTGGCCCGTGACAAGTCTTCCACCCCATGGCGATCCTCCGTTTAGCAAGCACATACCCTAGATCTTTCAGTTTGTCAACATGCTTAAGTTTTAATGATCTGGGGAACCCTCCCAGCAAACAGGCCCAAGCTGTGTCTATGATCAACGTGACCCCTTTCTCGGCAAGCTTTTGTGCCACTTCACCCCAGAAACGCTCAATTACTGGGCATGACCAAAACATAAGTGTCATATCAGCTTCCTCCTCGTCACATTTAGGACACGCTTGTCGTCCAGCGTTTTCAAACTTGGATATCTTCATAGGCGTCATATATGCTCTATGCGTTATATATAGTTGTATTTGTTTTAGTCTAGCATTCCTTGACACCTTCTTATGGTATCCCAGTGCCCGTTCCCACATCCCATCCTCTGTCGGGGTTCCCACCTCCGCCTCCCAATCTAGCCTCAGCTGCGTCAGGTCCCTCCCAACCTTAGACATCACCATCTCATACAGCCTAGAAATCTCATGCCCCCCATCTGATATATCATATATTGTTTCTATGATAGCATCTGGTTCTTCTTCTAATACAGTTTCAGGCCACGTCTCCCGAATGCTATGCACAATTCTGTGGTATGTGATGTACTGGCCCGCATGCAATCCTGTCCCCACCCCGAGGGTCTCAAAATCCAAAATGGCCCCCATCTGCCAGACGTCACCCAACGTTACTAGCCCCACCGATTCCCAATGGGTCCTGAGTATCGCTCTTAACTGTAGATCTTCCCCTGCCAACGCGACTAGCGGTACCTGCGGGGAGCATGGAAATGGGTTCTCCATCATCCGGCACGCCCGCCACCACATCTGCCACCCGAGCATCATCATCCTGGGGCTCTCTCTCATTTCGGACCTGGGCAACCAGATCATCTCTCTCAAGTGAAATGGGGCACAATCACGTCCAAATAACCTAAATTCAGGTGTCGCATCATCTGAAAGCCACTGAGCCACGTACTGCAGCTGACTTGCTACGTAATACACCTCAAAATTGGGCAGTTTTACACCCCCTTTTTCGTAAAAGTTCGGCAGCTTCCACAGCGCCACTCTGTTCCGGGTACCATGCCACAAAAAATCCCTGCACATACTATTAAGTTTGGCAAAGAACTTCTTGGGTATCATGTATGGGACATTGCTAAAGCAATGTAAAAGCCTAGGCAGGACCACCATTTTTAGCATTGCACCCCGTCCCATCATCGCTAAGGGCAACTTGACCCAAAATTGCATTCACTTCTCAAATTTTCTAAGTGCCAGCTCGGTGTTATGCTTGTGCTCCTCCTCCACCGTATGGCACACGTCTATCCCAAGATACCGGAAATAACTAATCTCCCACAGTATTTGTAACACCGGTAACTGCGTCTTAGGGGTTCCTTTATAGTCGCCTAGTGGAAACATGTTGGATTTTTGGGGATTCACCGCTATCCCAGACAGTTCTGCATACCTCGCCATCACCTCCAGTATGTACTGGAGGTTTTCTTCTGGATATCTTAAGTATAATAACAAGTCATCTGCGTATAAGGAGATCAGATGTCGTTCTCCCCCCACTTCAATAACTATCGTATCGTATTGCTGTCTTAGGTATATTGCTAGGGGCTCCAGGGCTAATATATAGAGCATCGGGGACCAAGGACACCCCTGTCTAGTGCCTCTACTCAATTGCCACCTCTCAGATATTACTGCACCCGTTCTAACTCTGGCCAGTGGCTCACTATATAGCATCTTCACCCACCTCATATAACCGGGCCCCATGCCATACTTCTCCAAGGCCGCCAACAGCCACGGCCACTTGACCGAGTCGAAAGCTTTGACCGCATCCAAGGACATGTTCACCATATCGCCCTCAGCCGTACTACCCCATTCAATCACCCGCCGGAGTCGCCTATGATTATGGGTTATATTCCTACTCGGGACATAGCCCGTCTGGTCCGGGTGTATCAGCTTGCTAATCACTCTCTGCAATCTGTTTGCCAGGACAGCTGTCAGTATCTTGCTGTCCTGGTTCAACATCGAGAGAGGTCTGTAGGAGCCGCAGCTGTGTGCAGGTTTATTAGGCTTGGGGAGTGGTATTATGACCGCCTCTCTGAGTGATTCCGACAACTGTCCCACCTCAAACGCTTCATTGAGCATTTCGAACATCGGGGGGAGCACCTCTTCCTTGTATGTCTTATAAAATTCACTCGGGAACCCATCCGCCCCTGGGGTCCTGCAGGTAGGTAACTGCCTCACCACTCCTAACTCCTCCAGGGTGATCGGTGCATCTAGCTCCTCCCTTTCCTCCTCACTTATCATGGGTAGTCCTATATCTTCTAACGTATCCAGTATTTCCCATCGGCTGCCCCCCATTCGTCTGCATACAGCACTTTGTAATATTCCGCGAACTCCTCGTTGACACCCTCTTGGGTGTCCACTGCGCTACCATCATCCCGCATTATAGTTCTAATCGGGGATCTGGGAGCCTCACTCTTGTATAGCCACGCTAACAACCGTCCTGTTTTATCCCCTCCCGCATGCTGTCTCTCGATGTACTTCTTATAATTAAGGTTGCTGAGCCTCTCCCAGTGATCCGCACATTTCTGCTGCAGCCCCAGTACCCGCTCCATATCTACGCATCCGCCCTTTAATACTCCCTCCAGTTCCTCTTCCGTCCGTCGTAGGTCAGTTAGAACCCCGCCCTGCAGGCCCTTTGATTTTGCTATCGCAACCCCCGCATCACTACCTTAAAGGCTTCCCATAATGTACTTGCCGAGTCAACGCTACCCGTATTCTCCTCAAAGTAATTTGCAATCTCCTCCCTTATGTCCTCTCTAAAGACTGGGTCCTTGAGCGCCTCAGCACGAAGGCGCCATGTCGGGATCCGTGCCCTCGGGGGGCAGTACTGCCACCCCAGAACCAATGGTGAGTGATCAGAGAGGACCCTCGCCTTATATTCTACCTGAGTAACCTCCGCCATCACAACTGACATGGCAAAGACATAGTCCAGCCTCGTATGTAGCTGTTGAGGGGCGGAGTAATGAGAGTATTGCCTTTCTTGGGGGTGTCTAGCTCTCCAAACGTCCGCCAGATGAAAGTCATCCAGCAGTGTTTGCAGTGCTTTCGCCGCTGGGGAAGGCCTACCAAACTTGCCATCCGATCTGTATACGTTGGGATTCAGTACACAGTTAAAATCACCGCCCAAAATCACTGCGCTACCCATACATACGCCGAGGATGCCACTTAAGGTCCTGAAATATGCTGCTGTGTCCCAATTGGGGGCATATGTATTTACGATGCATATCTCTTTATTCTCCACCAATCCCCTCAGCATAACCATCCTCCCATCCGTCTCTGCCACCTCCTGCAATGGTTGGAACGGAACATGTGGCGCCACCCAGATTAATACTCCCCTGGCATACACAGAGTATGTCGAGCCCACCACCACCCCTTTCCATTTCTTAACAATCAGCTCCATCTTCTCCCGTGTCAGATGCGTTTCCTGCAACAGCGCGATATCTATCCTCTGCCTCCTCAAATATAGCATGACCTTGTTCCTTTTCAAGTAGCTGTTAAGCCCCCTGACATTCCACGTAATTATGTTAAGATCTCCCATGGTTCATTACCGTCCCTCCCCTTATCTACCTCCGGCAAATCCCACCTTCCTGCGCGACACAGATTCAACCATACAATTTTACTATATAGGCTCATGTTCAAACTAAAACTCCCCAAAACTATATACATATCAAACTCCCCACCTCCTTCCCCTCCCCCCTCCCATCCCTTCCCCAACAACTCCCTTCCCAACTGTTGCCCAGCTCCACCCCTGGATCTCAGGCACCCCCACATCTAGCCCCGTCTAATATGCCCGGAGCTCAGTAGGGTGAAGTCGCCCTAATAGCCACTTAACTATTAATACTAAGTGGGGGTGTCAAGACTGGCTCTCCAAGGCTCCTTAATAAAGCACCAATCACAGTGCGCACAATACATTATCTATATTGATCTGGCTCATCTACTAACAGGGCCCATCAATGACTATAATCAAGTCCCATGGTCTTAAACCGCTGCCTCTTCCAGTGCTCTCATTACTCCTTACTTATCTCGTCCGTCTCCTTCTCTCGTCTGGATGTCGGGCTCCTGGGGGGAACCCTGCATGTCAAGCCATCCCATGGCGTCCTCCGGAGTGTCAAAAAACAAAGTCTTGTTTCTATGAAAAACTTTCAATTTCGCCGGGTAAAGGAGCATGTACTTATGGCCTGCTTCCCTCAGTCTCCTCTTAACAGCCCCGAAGTTCATTCGGCTCCGGTGCACCATCAGGGTATAGTCCGGGTAGGCTGTTATGTTTGCCTCCCCTCGCTTGATTGTTCCACCTTTGCGGAAGTGATCCAGTATCCTCTCACAGTCTCGGTAGTTAAGGATCCTGGCAATAACTGGCCTAGGTGGGTTGCCCGGTGGCGGCCTCCTCGTTAGTGCCCTGTGCGCTCGTTCCACAGCGAATCCCTGAGACAGGGCTCCTCCAGGTATCTCTTGCAGCAACATGTTTTCAACAAACTCCGTGGGGTTGTGGCCCTCCGTTCCCTCCGGCAAGCCCACAATGCGGATGTTGTTCCTTCGGGCGCGTCCCACCGCTTCCTCCGCCCTATTCTCCAGATTGCCCACTCTTTGTACCAAGGCATGCAGTTCCGATTTGTGTGAGGCACAATCCGCCGTATTCGAACTCGGTTCCTTCTCAAGGCTCTCTGTGCGCTCTGCCAGGGACCTTACGTCCTGTCGGAGTAGATTCACTTCCTCCTGCACTTCACCGACTTTAAGTTCCAACGCTGTTTTCAGTTCAGACACCACTATTTCAAGCTTAGCCTCCCAGGCCGCTTTCAAGTCTGCTTTTAAGTCTGCAATCGCAGCCAGGACCTCCTGATTCGTACCCGCGGCGGCCATGCTGCCTGCGGGGGGCTTGTCTTTGCTCCTGGCGCTTTCCGGGCCCGGCGGTGTTCAGCGTGGGTTGCTTCACTTTTAGTCTTGAAGGCTTGTTAGACATGACACTGCAGCCGTATGTTGTGGGTCAGCCCGCCTCTTGCGCTCCACCAGTGGGGGGGGCACACACTCAGTCCCAATATCTCAAGCCTCACCCAGGCTTGGAGGCCTCAGCACCTCAAAAGCTCATCTGGCCACCTCCTTGACAATTCCGGATCAGACCGCTGTAACCACCAAATCCACTCACACCCACTCGCTGCCTCTTATCTCTCCGGTATTCGCGCTGAGTGTGCCGAAGCCGCACTCTTCTAGGCCCTTTGCTCCTTCCCGGCACCTCAGGTTGCCTATGGCGTCCACCCTCGGCTAAGTGTGGAGACCTCCTGTGCTCCCCTTGGCATCTAGCACTGTTTACAGGCCCAATGGTGTGATTCCGACCATCTCTGCGCTAAATAGTTCCATTCGCGGCTGCTGTTTATGGCGCACTGTCCAGTCCCCCGCACTCTGGGATATGTTGCCCTGTGTAGCTGCGCAGCGGGCTCTCCAGTCGCTGCTCACCTAGCACCTTAGCAGGCACTTTGGGGCTTTGCAGCTCGAGCGACACTGGCCAAGATTCACTTCCCAGTGCTGAGCGCCCCCAATTACTTCATGCCACTGCTTTCCCTGTATTATTGCGCAACCCAGTCACTCCATTCATTGCTCTGGGTCATTGAGGCACAGTGTTTTTATCGTCCATTATTATTCGCCCTTATTTTGCCTGGGCTACTCTGCGTGACTTGTGCAGGTCACGCGTTCGAGCGGTCCGCACTGTTTCACACACATCAGCCTTTCATCTCGATAATGGCTCCCCTGGGGGCTTAATTCGCAGCTTCTCGCCTCCCGACGATTACCAGCATTATGACCGCGTACCTGCAAGGGTCGCGTCTACACCACCGGCATCTCCTCTTATCATCCGCCGCGGCTCCTCCTCACTGCAGCTGTATCCTTGCGGTCCCGGGCATCGCCGCTCAGTTTCGTTTGCATGGGCTACGCGCCCATTGGAAACATTGTTTCCCTCCTGAAGTTTCTTCCGCACGATGATTACAGTCGCGCTTTCAGGCAGCGCCAGCCACCATCTGGCTCATAAGAGCGGATGCAGTCTCCGTGATCCGCGACTGTCTCGGCTGCCCACGAACCCCTGCGGCATCTCGCTCGGGGGGCTCTCCCTCACATGAGCCAGGCTCCCTCCACGTCTCTATCCGCAGCCCTCCAGGCGTCCAGACTCATCCGAGCACACGTATGATTCACACCGCAGTATTGCACACAGCCCCCTACAGTTGCATTGCCATCCCACGGCCGGCTGTATCCTTTGTTCTGGCCGTCAGTCGGCCATTTTGCATCGTCCTTCTTCCCCGACTCTCGTGCTCTTGCAAAGTTAATCACGCTGTCACGGCTTCTTCAATATGCTCCAAAAGTTCAGCGGGCACATCTGTCCCATTCATAAAGCAGCATGTCATTTTTCAGCATTCATAGGCATCTAGTAACGCACTATATTGCTAGGATCGTATTCCGGATCACAGGAGCCTCTCCAGACCACGTCCCTCTACATGGCCCTCGTGGCCACGCCCCCATGTGCAATAGTTATGTGTCTAGCAGACCATTGTACGGTGTCCCGATGCCTGTGTTTTGTCTCTCCCTGTCTGCAGCGTCGACTGATTAAGGAAGAGACGGCGCTGTAGAGCCCAGCGGCAGGGATGCCACCGCCAAGCCGGAGACGCAAGGCCCTGCGCCCCTCACAGGTAATATCTTCCGGGACAGGTCTTGCGTCCATGGCCGCAGCTGCCGAGGGGAGGACCAAGAGACCAAGGTTGGATGTGGAGTCATCCAGGTTGGTGGGGGGTGTGGTTGAGGAGGAGGCTGTATCAGACCCACTCATGGGGCCTGGAGGGGGTGGTTCAACTGGTCAAGTGGTGTAGTCCAGGGGCAGGAGACAGCACAGATCGCCGTGGAGGTGCCTGTGTGTAATCCTGTCCTTGATCCTTTGACTGCATCATCCTGCACCAGCAGGGATGCCTCTGTCCAGGCTTGTTTGCAGGTAGGGGGATGTGTCTACGTCAACTGACCTTGCTCCACCTGCGGACGTGGCAATCCGTGACAGGGTTGAGCCTGTCCTAGTCGGTGTTGCGTTGCGCACACAGGGGATTCGGGATGATGTGCGTTGTTCCAGGCAGGACAACGGACATCATTTCAAACACTTGTGTGCCCGGGTCGACTTGCTAGGACAGGCCGTTGGCACAGAGTTCCTCCGTGTGCTGGGCGCTCTTGCGACCCCCCTCCTCATCTGCACACCTTATGCGCCAGTCGTCCTCCGTGCCGTCTTCCCGCCCATGTGTCACCTGGGCACCCTATGGACCTGCCCCATTCACCGCAGCCAGGCTGGCGGAGATCACATCCCTGCCACAGTTGGAGGACCAGCAGAGGTGGTCACCCCAACAACTGGACCTCTGCCAATGGAGGATGTGCAGGCACCTCCGAGGAGGGCACGTGCACAGCGGCACCAGGGGATTCCATCGTCCCGGAGACCATCGTTGTGGCAGAGGCAGATGGCATTGGTGCAGCAGCAGGCTCGACGTGGGAGGTGTCGGCACTCAGGGTTATCAACATCCCGAGGGCAGGCATCGGCCGACGGGCAGCACGACTCAGGACTGAGTGTCTTCCGTGTGGCAGTGGTTGGACCAGCATATAGATGCAGAGCGGCGGTGGGCGGAGAGGGCACAGCTCAGGATGGTCAGGGCGGAGAACTCCATGTGCCAGGCATTGTGGCGGGCAGCGTTCCTTGAGGAGACGCGCAGGGAGTTGGTGGAGACCATGGTGACGTCTCTGCAAGGCCTCGAGGACAGAGCCCAGGCCCACCTCCGGGACATCAACATGGAGTTTGATGATGCCCTGGCCAGAGACATTAACAACAGAAGTGAGCCGTAGGACTAGCCTGCCGCCGTTGTGAATAGTTCTTTAGGTAGAAGTTTCTTTTTTTGTTCATTTATTTTGGTGTTATTGGACATTGCTCCACTTTTTGTAAATAGTTGGATTTTTGATGGACCTCGTTCCTGGATTGTTAATTTTTTTGGGTATCATGGACCCTTTTGGACATTACCTGTACATAGTTGGATGTTCAGTGGATTTCATTTTTATTTTTTGCCATGAGGTAATGGTTTTATTTATTTCATTTTTCTTTGTGGATATGCAGAAGTGGCAGCATGGAGGAAAGGGGACGGGATGTAAGAGTAATTAATTGTTACTCACCGTAGTGACTAACGTACTCTTAAAAAAAAAAAACAGAACTGAAGCCAAGGGGCGCGGCTCGAGCCCTTTATACTGCAGGTGACGTTGATGCTTGACGGCAACCCTCGAGCGACATCGCGCAGTGATCTCAAGCACAGCGCCCTCAGGTGTGATTTCTTTTTCCGAAGCAGCAAAGCTGAAGACACAAATATCTAAAGATGAGGAATTTGTGGGAGGACACAATCCATTCGAAACGACTTTTCAGCTTTAGTATTCCTTCGCTTTTGAATACATAATCTTTACATTGATCCTTAAGATATCATAGATCCTTACAAATACACGTCACAATAACAGTCACATATGCAATTCATCATCAAATGACACAGTAAGATATTTCTTCCCAAGTTAGTTCCTTCATGATTTTGTTCCAAAAATGTTACAATTGGGCTTTGAACAGGGTGGAACAGAGTCGACTATTTTCCTTCATCTAAATCAGGAGCTAATTTCAGTTTACTAGATAGTTTCACATTCGCATTTCAACTTTAAGTTACCAACTCACCATTAGCTTTTAAAAGGACTATTCTACACAAGAATTCTCATCACAAGCAATAGTTTTATATAAATCCATTGACAAAATGCTGCAAGTTGATGAAAGAAAACGTACCAGAGCAATTTTAAGAGATACACATGTGCCATGCATCATATCCCACCACAACTGATCTGAGTCAACCCATTCTAGATTATGTTTACATTTTTTAAAGACTTGTATACGCTCTAGCATTAAAGCCTTACATTCTAAGAGAAGATGTCTTAACGTCTCCTTTTTGATTGAATGTTTACAAAATCTACAGAGGAACGATAAGCAAGGCATATCACTGGCTCTTCTAGATGCTCTTACTTCCAGTATTTCACCAGTAGGACAAACATTCAACCGAAATCTCATGAACCTGTTTGGCCAAACCTTGTTAGGAAATCTAGATAAATGTGTCGCCGGTTGGCCTAATTGCTTTTGATACGTCATCAGGTTTCTTCACTAATTGGGATAGATTGGGAGATGGATTGACTTGACTCCAGCCTGTTTATTAACAGCCAAAAGTTTGTACTGGAACCATCTTTTAATGAATCCAGCATGGCTTCATTTTTAGCTTGGAGAAAATAGAACCTGTAACTTTTTAACCCGTTTTTTTGCATCTGCTTCACCTTCTTTATCCCTTGCTTAATAACTTTGCTACTTAGACCGGAGTTCCTTAAACGTCGAATCTCTGTGAGGATAGTTTTTATTTCAAATTATCATACTTGTGTTTATGTCTAGTTAAGGCCACATTTCTTTTTGGTATTTTAGAAGCTATAGAAGTGAAAATTTATGATATGATATGATAGGTTATTTATAACGCGCTTAATACCCAGAGGTTTCTAAGCGCGGACCCAGGGATCGAACCTGTGTTGCTCCGTGTCGTCTTGTTTCCAAGTCGAGAACGCTGCCGCTGAGCTATCCTCCTGGGAGAGCATACCATACCTCGCAGCCTCTTTCAAGCCCATTTCCTTATATAACTTGAAAGAGCATCTTTCCCCCTATCAAGCACATCAATTTTAAGATTGCCTTCCTAACAGTGCCCATATCTCATACAATTTCAACATTTAAGTCGGCCACATTAACAACCTTCAAACGAGTATATGTGACCATTTCCTCAGAAATAAGCTTATTCATTAGTTCTAAAGCTTCTTGCAGATTGTTTTTGGGAGACCAATACACATTTTTTATCAACAAAGTAGACTGGAGCACATTTCATTTCAACCAATAGTGCTAGTACCCCTTGCCAGACTAATACATTTTAGTGAATTTATGCCCCTCCCATTTTGGACAGTAATCTGAAGCCAGTTGTCTGCACTGCACCAAATTCAAAATCACTCTCAAGTACCTTAACGCGGCATGCCAGCAACCAGATCAAACATATTGTCCTAATGCTCGGACATACACATGACCTCACGCTCACCAGAGAGGTAAAGTATGGGTCAACATCCTAAGCGATTGGAATATTCACCTAGTTAACTTTAAAGATGGCACTCATAAAGGCACATGGACTAGAGGCACTGCATCCTCTTATATTGACTTTTTCTTTGCGTCTCATGACCTATTATGGTTGGTAGAACCTCCAATCCTTACCTCCTCAACCCAAGGCGACCACAAGCCTATAAAATTAATAATTAATGTAAATACAACGCTTTATAACATCATTCTCTTACATTAATTGAAATGGACCGAGCTAAAATCTCACTTCATTGGAATCCCAAATTGTGCGGGGGACTTACATTCCTGGTACACAGAGATATAGAGCGATTTACAGTCCATCTGGCTACTCCAAGCACAACCAAATGGAAAGCTGGAACAACAACGTTGTTAAATTTCACCTACAGGAGCTGTCATCCAGATCCACTAACCTGCAAACTTCACACACTCACACTTACAGTGCCAAAATAGAACACTTAAAATGAACTAAGAATGCTGAACTGAGGGGACTGGGCAGTTGTGGAATGTCCATGGTGGATTATCTCAAACAAACGTTGAATAAGCCAAAGATATAAAAACCTTCTCAAATTAGTAAGGCATGAGCTATGGCTCTATGAAAATAAAAAAATGATGGCACTTCTGTAAACGAGACATCAGGAATGTCTGGGCCATCTTAAGGGGCATCTCCAATTGCTCAAACAAACTACTTACTTCGTCTATATCTGGTGAAAAATGGCACAAGTTCATGACAAATTCAGTCTACCAAAATACTATCAGAGCTCCACCGCTAACATTCACAACCTCCCATCCACTGAGCACATTGCATTTTCTGTTGAAGATATTCTGTGGTTGATTGGGAAGCTAAAGTACTCAAAGGCAGCTGGCCCGTACGGCATTCCTTCTGGTCTCTTAAATCCGACCCTTATTTTTGGGCTCAACCACTACATAGCAAATTCACCCGTATATTGTGCACCAATTTTATTCCAGTTTCATGGCGCAATGCAATAATTATTCCGGTGTATAAAAAGGGAGACCCGCATGACATGCCAAATTACCATTCCATCGCTTTGATGGACCCCGCAGCCAAAGTCTTAGCAATCTTGATTTTGAAAATTCCTGAAACCTATATCTGTAATCATGACGTCTATTCACAATTTCAGGTAGGCTTCCGGAAAGCAATGGGTACCTCTGTGAATGGTTCCATTATCGCACACTTATTGGCTAAATCAAAAACATCTAACACAGGACCCATTTATATGGCTGCCTTTGATATGTCATTAGCGTTTGACTGTGTGATCGGAGACATCCTACTGGTAAAAATGCTTAAGCTATGCTTTCCATGTGGAGTGGTGCGTCTTGTATCCTTGCTGCACACAAACACAACATTTCAAGTGCGTATAAACCAGAGGGTACTCTTACAGCTCCCGATACCCACCGCTACAGGTGTTCAGCAGGAATGCAACCTTGCATCAACTTTATTTAATCTTTACATCTGCGACATGGATGAACTATGGCTCATTGATTCTGTTTATCCAATTGGACTTGGCAGCTTGCGCCTGCACTGGATGCGATTTGCAGATACCATCATATTTTTTGATAGACCTCCGTACGGACTACAGAACAAATTAGCTATGTTTACTGCATATGCCTTACATCACAACTTGCAGGCCAACTCGGCCAAGTCACAAATCATTATCTTTACAAATAGAAAAAAAATCAAAACATACACGTGGAAACTCTCTAATGGCGCATTGCAACATGTATACTCCTTGAGATTTCTGGGATACACAATTAGTGATACTAATTCAGTCAAGTCTTGGTCAGCCACACTCAATATTAAGTTGCAACCTCTCCAGTCACAAATTAGAATCATTTTCCGAATATTCTGTACATTTTCACTTATTCCGATTACTGATTTTTATTTGATGAAGGTTGAGCCTATTCTCTGGTTTGGTTTAGACACGTCTACTGAATCTAGATAACATTCTCAATAGAATCCAAGGCACGCTTTGGAAACAAACTCTTGGCCTAGATCTAGCGATCCCAAATTCAATCATATCTCATGAGCTGAGCCTTATAGCTCTTATCAGATTCACATGGCGCAACGTTGTCTAGCTATGCCAAAATGCTAAGACCCGCACGCAATTCTCTATATCAACACTTGAACATGTTACTGATTGAAGGCAATGTGCCCTCACTTGTAGACTTGTGAAACAAAAATACAATTGAATAGGTCCATAGAGAATTTCGCTCAAATATACTCATACTCCTTATCACCCTCTGCATAAAGAAAAAACTCACTTTTTCAATCTCTTTTTATGAAAAAATCTTGTTTTTTTATATATAGAGTTGTATGAATCGACATCACATAGACATATTTAGAGATATAAAATCACACGGTAGCTAACCGGAAGTACAGACAAGAAAATATATTTACAACACACAGGGCCAAACATTTCTTGGCATAACAACCAATTTGTGTGTGTAGGACAAACTCAATCACAGTCGTCGTTTGTCAAAACAGTTCACATAAAATAAACACAAAAACAATTTAACATCGTGACAACAAAACAAAGTTGTTAATGACAATAGTTCTCTTAGTGGTGGACAGTGACAATACACTGTGATTAGGGGTAGAGAGTCTACACCAGGGTGTTTCAGCCGTTTTAGGTGGGCCTGTTATGCCTCATCTTGTACACGGCCTTCATCAGGACAGGATGCTGTACAGTTGGAAGTCTGTGCTGCAGGGGAAGGGAGAGTCTTGTCAGGGGAGTATTTGAGCACATGTAGTTATAAGCTGATTAAATCATGTACTGTGTTATCTTTATAATTGGCATAGAACACAGCTTACCTATGGCTAATTATTTCCACAGGCACTATTTTTTTTATTTGAGATCTGCTTGCCGTAGTTGGGGATCTCAGTGAGCTCCTGTCACAAAAAGCAGAAGAAAAAGACACCAAGTACTTAGTTGTAGCGTCCTCAAATGAATGTCACATTAAATTAATTGAAAAAAACCCACCCCCCCGTTCGGTGCGTAGTTGCAAAATCTTACCTCACAATCGAGGATTCTTATCTCTGTAATGCCGGTCTGCTGAGTATTTTTCACATATAGGCCCCACGAGGAAAATCCTAAAGAATGGGAGGGCGTATAAGTATGTCTACAAAGTCTGTGGATCGTGTACAAATCCCAAACAGAAAACGAGCAGCCAGCGCACGCATACCTCTGTGGCTAGTCACACACGGCGAGCCGATCGTGCGAGCTGCTTGATCTCGAAGTGCTGAGTCACTGTGTAGCTCGGAGGGGCCTGGCAGCAGAGCGTTGGTAACGCTGTTGCTAGGTGCCCTTTGTTATTTTTATTGGCGGCCATCTTGGACCGTCTTGGGGAAAACGGAAGAAAAACCATTGGTCCCTTGCTAGAATTTGGAAACAGATCTATTTAATGTGTAGTCCATAGTGGCGTGAATCCAAAAATATAATTTAGGGATCATTGTGTACATATGGTTGTCATGATAACCACACACATCGGCAAAAACCGACATGCCGCTGACGCCAATAGACAAGCTTGTCAAAATGGCACCTTATAACGATGACAAATTGGTAAGAAACAATTAAATAAAATAAATTGTGTCTCTGTCACGTTCCCTGTAGGTTCTGGTAGGATAGACACACAGAGTGACTAAATGGATCTAGTGTGTGTTCGGAGGGGGAGCACTGTTTGAAGCTGAGGCATCCGAGATCAAAGAACCAACACACATGGACCAATTCTTAAACTGCTTTTGATCTCACATGCAGGATCACTCATGGTGTCATTGCTGAGACTTTCATGGATCAACATAAATGAACAAATATTGGACATCATCAATCATCACTGGGATATTAGTAAAACATTATTATACTGTGGCAGTTGGTTCACATGACCAAATTCAATTTGGAGAGACGTTCTTGGGCCTTATGTTGCCCACCACAATAGACAGTTATGCATTCCATAATTAGTAAATAGTCCTTATTTGTGAAAGGATGACCTGGCAAGACAATTTGTAACACAATTTTCATACATAGGTTATGGTCAATCAATTAGAAAAACACATTTGGCAGAGTAGTAATGACCCCAGTGTTTTTTCACAGGAAAGATTTCCATTCAACTGAAATATTCAGCCTGGCCTGTACTGTGTTTAATTCATGAACCCAGCGTTGTTCTAGTTGTGTCAGTATCTTATTTAAGTCACCTCCGCGTTTGGCAGGTGTCACCTTCTGCAGAACAAACCATCTTAAATCTGTGTCTCTATGGTTTTTGATGGTGAAGTGCTCTACTGGGGGCTTGTTGGCCACATTATTCCTGATACAGGAAAGATTTTCTGATATACGCATCTTAATGGCACGTATAGTCTTCCCCACATAGATGAGATCACAAGGGCATTGTATCACATATACGACACCTTTCGTGTTGCAATTAGTGAAGTCTTTCATGGTCCATTTCATTTGTTGGTATTCAAAGGATTTCTTTTGAAGAGTCAAAGGATATGCAACAAAATGCCCGCATTTGTGGTGTCCCACAATCGGAGGTAAATCCCATAGTCTGTTAGGTACTTGTGACAGTTCTATAAAGGTATGTACCAATGCATCTTTTAGGTTCCTGTTCTTTTTGAATGCAAAACAGGTTACATTATTTAAAGTACCCGGGTGTTTGATTAGATGCCAATTCTTCTTCATCGTTCTCTGGATCAATTGGCTAAGAGGTCCAAAAGTGGTGACACAGACGATCCTCCCCAGTTCCTTCTTGGGTTTGTTTTCCAGACAGATTTCTCTCGGTGTGTTTCTGGCCCTCTTTTTGGCTTGGCTGATGGATTCTCGAGGGTAGCCTCTCTCAGATAGTCGTTTTTCTAAGCCCTCTGCATGTTGCTGGAACTTGTCCAAATCTGTACAATTCCTCCGTATTCGTAGAAATTGCCCGTAGGGTAAATTGTATTTCAACCCCATGGGGTGATAACTTTGAAAGTGGAGTAGACTGTTACGATCGGTCGGCATTCGAAATAGCTCAGTCTTGAGCCGATCTCCTGTTTTATAGATATGGAGGTCCAAAAAATCAATTTGGTGGTGGTCCCAATGTATTGTAAACTTGATATGGGGATTCCTTGAGTTGATCCAAATATGAAAATCAAAGGCATATTTTAAACTCTTAAACATCTGGTTATAGATTGTTCCATCTTTGAAACGGACAAAACTATCTTACTAGGCATTTATTGCCCTCGATTAAATGTCTTCGCAAGACAGCTCTTTGGTTAAGATGTATGATTGGAGATAGTATTGGATTGGTACTAGCACTGAAGACGTCTATATAAAATAGAAGTTTTCCTTACTGTCAATATAACTGTCTTTTGAACAACTATGTACAGTGTAATATACTCAATGACTATTTACTTTTCTTGCGAGTTATCGCTAGCTAAATCTTATTGTGTATATAACAAGAGACAATTGTCAGAAGATCTTCAAACTATTTCTTCAAACCACTTCTTCCAATATGTTGCACTTGCGTCAAACGACTTTCCATATTGTCAGAACATGCCACGTGTCTAAGTGTCAACATTTTTATATTTAGAGCATCTATTTCTTTTTTAGGTCATTTGAAACTATTTGGAAAGCTTTTTATTGTTGTATATGTTAGTTCGTATTATGTTTATAAATTGTAAAGAAATTGTTACTTTCCTTTTTTGTAAAGGTTCTTGAAGAACCAAACACAAAAAAAAAATAAAAAAATAGCATGATAACATGAAACATAATACAATATGTTTATTTATATAGCGCCTATACACAGGCAAGTGTTTCAAAGTGCTCAAGGAGGGAAGGAACACAGGGAAAAAACAACAATCGCTAAAAATCCTTGAATTTCGGACGATAATGGTCTGCACAGACGGATTAAGTGAATATATTATACATTTAACAGTTTAGATACTGCAAATAGGACTGGTGGCGATTCGGCATTTTTTTCAAGTGCACATTAAGGGGTGAAGACAAGGGAGAACAGAAAGAACAATCTTCAGACATTGCTGTATACAGATCGTGCAAGTGCGGGAAGGAAATGGAGGGGCAGGTGACCAAGTGCGCCCAGTCAGTAGAGACTGGTAAAGTGCGGAGTGAGAAGCTCTAAGGTTTTATTACAAGTGCAGTGGGGTATAGGGCCTTGCGGCAAGTGCAGGAGGACTGGCAGGGGTACCGGGGACCTGTGATACTCTGAGGTACACCAGACGACCAGAGAATAAGCTATGTGGAAGGAAGGAGAGCAGGAAGAGTAGAGAGCTAGGTTAGTAGGGTACGGTGAGAGAGAAAGAAGAAGAGGAAGGTCTTGAGGTGTTTCAGAAACTTGAGAATTTTAGGCTTAACACGGAGGGTGGCAGGGAGGCTGTTCCAGAGGGAGGCACCTGCTGAGGAAAGGGATCTCACTCCAAATCTCTGCTTGGAGAACTGGCTCACTTGCAGACGGTTGGAGGTAGAAGAGCGGAGGGGTCGAGAGGGACAGTATTTAGGAAGGCAACATTGAAGGTAAGCAGGTCCCGGGCCCAAGAAAGCCTTGTGGACAATGCAGAGGGTCTTGAATTGGATCATTGCAGCCATGGATTTCAGCACCTGAGAGATTCAGTCTTGTGGTTCTGTTCTGGATGAGTTGCAGAGGGCGCAGGGCGGAAGAAGGGAGGTTGAGGAAGAGGCTGATGCAGTAGTCCAGCCTGGAGAGAACTAGGGCTCTGGAGACAGTGAGCTGCTGAGGAAAAGTGAGAAAAGGTAGAGTGCCTCGGAGGAGGTGTAGTTGATTGTTAGACTTTTTTGAAATGTCATAAATGTGAGAGGAGAAAGAGAGCGGAGTCGAAGATGACCCCAAGGTGTTTGGCCTAACAGGTGGGGGTAAGTGCAGGGCTAAGGGAGGCCGGCCAAAGTGAGAGGGAGAAAGCGGCAGCAGGTGTCCCAATGCGAACAATCTCAGTTTTACTGGCATTGAGACTAAGGTTGTTTGCAGCAAACCATGACTGAATAGCAAGAAGGCAGTCGGGTATGAGTGAGGAAGAGGCGGCAGTGGCTGAAGGTAGTCTGAATGATAGCTGCGTGTCATCTGCATAACACTGGAAATTGGAGGTGAAAGTGGCAAACATATGAGCCAGGGCAGCCATGTAGACGCCGAAGAACCAGGGAGATAGGTTAGAACCATGGGAAATGCCGCAAGATGAGTGGGTGACAGTTGAGAGAAAGGCACCAAGTTTGACCCGAGATGGGCGGTCGGAGAGAAAAGACCCTGACCTGTGATTCTCAAGGTGCCACAAAGCCGTGACATCAGGATGTTGTGGTTAACCATGTCAAACGCAAAGGAGAGATCAAGGAGAATGTGGACAGAGAGAGTGTTAGCGTCAATATTTGAGAGCAGGTCTTCACGGGTGTTCAGAAGAGCAGTGTCCGTGCCTCTGGATGCTCTAAAGTCAGACTGATGGTCGTGGAAACGACTGATTGATTCCGTGTGGAGGTTTAGCTGAGAGATAGCCAGCTTCTCCAGGAGTTTGCCCAGGAAAGGAGCGATAGAGATCGGGCGGTAGTTTGACGGAATGGAAGGGTCAGCAGAGGGTGTCTTGAGAAGAGGGTGCACAAGGGAGTGCTTGAGAGCAGTTGGGAAAACACCAGTGGAAAAGGAGAGGTTGCAATGGGAGAGTTCAGCCATCACTCACTGGTAGATTCTATGAGAGAGTAGAGGTCCATGAGTCCAAATACATGAGGTGGCGAATCATAGTTTGAGGAGGGGGGCAAGCAGGAGAAGGACCTCCAGGCCCTCCTCAGATTGGACAGGCACAGACAGGAGTCTTAGTTACAGGGCCTTGGTTTCAGAGGCCGGCTTCCGCCTGCCAGCGAACACGATTGGCTCTTAGATGGTAGGGCAGCCAATCACAGAGGAGCAGCTTGCAGATGGTGGGTTGCTCCACTGGATGAGGAAGCATCAGCCATTTTAAACAATGCTTTATTTTATTTGATTACACAATGGCCACGTTGCTTCTGGGGGTTGCACACCTCCAGGGATAACAGCCCCACATGTAAGCAGCACGGATAAGTAGGAATCTACACCCAAGTGCGAGCGCGCTGCTCGTTCTTTTAAAAAAATATTTCAAATTGAAGTGCATCAGTCCCTAAAAAAGCCCAAAGGGCATTACCTTGCAGAAAGATGTGAGCACTCTGCTCCTGCAGCGAATGGCGACGGTGAGGGACTCCTGACCTCACAAGGGTATTAGTTGTGGATCCGTTACTCATTACTTTACAAAGTGTTTAATCTCATCTGCTAACTGGCTTCTTTCCTCTACTAAAGTTTTCCTCACTCCACAGGAGGTAGTAATACATTCACCTTTCACATTTTAGCTGTATCATCCATCAATCCGTCATCAATATTGAAAATGGCCTACTATTTCTTGCCTGATAGAACCCAATGTGCAACATCCAATAGTGAGTTCACCTGGAACCTTCAGATCAGTGTGGAAGATCCATCTGGGATACAATAAAATTAAATATGTAAATATGTGCTGTCCAATAGCAATATTTCCAAATAATCTGGTGTGTGCACAATATGCACCCTTGTACTTGTAAGAAAAAAAAGTCTAGTTAACTTTATGTCTTATGCATAGCAGACTAAAATGAGTAACCTCTAATTGGTGGGCCGAGCTGTCTCCAGATCTCTATCAGATTAATTGCCCCAACAATGGAAAAGTTACAATAGTGACTACTGTACTCCTAGTCCAATGTCCCCTTTCCTCCAGACATATGGGAGTTCCTGTGGAGCGGTGATGGGATCGGAGCTATGGAAAGCTCAGCGCGCTTCCCCTTTAAGCCTTTAAGAATTTAGACAGCATGGGGGTGGGCCACATGTGCTTAGCGCGAAATCATACGAAAATGTTGCCAAAAAATGCTAGTAGTTGAGTGTCCACTAGGGCGACTTCACCCTACTGAGCCCTGAGCATAGGCTTGTGCCGGACAGGGCTAGATGTGGGGGAGCCTGAGATCCAGGGATGGAGCTGGGCAACAGTTGGGGGGAGAGTTGCTGGGGAAGGATTGGGAGGGGGCGGAAGGGATTGGGGAAGAGTTTGGGGTGTATATCATTGTGGGGAGTTTAAGTTTGAACATGAGCCTGTATAGAAGAGTTGGAGGGTTGAATCTGTATCGCGCGGGAGGGAAGGATCTGTTACGGGTGAAGAAGAGGGACTGTAATGAGCCATGGGGGATCTTAAAATAATCAGGTGGAATGTCAGGGGACTTAACAGCTATTTGAAAAGGAATAAGGTCATGCTGTATCTGAGAAGGCAAAAGATTGATATAGCACTACTGCAGGAAATGCATCTTACACGGGAAAAGATGGAGTTGGTTGTTAAGAAATGGAAAGGGGTGGTGGTGGGCTCGACATACTCTGCCTATGCCAGAGGAGTACTTATCTGGGTGGCGTTACACATCCCGTTTCAACTATTACAGGAGGTGGTGGAGACGGACAGGAGGATGGTCATGTTGAGAGGGTTGGTGGAGAATAAGGAGATAAGCATTGTAAATACATATACCCCTAATCAGAACACTGCAGCACATTTCAAGACTCTGTGCGCCAACCTCAGTATATGTGTGGGTAGTGCGGTGATCTGGGGCGGGGATTTTAACTGTGTACTGAACCCCAAGGTAGATAGATCAGATGGCAAGATTGATAGACCTGCCCCAGCGGCGAAAGCATTGCAGACACTACTAGACGACTTTCGTCTGGCGGATGTGTGGAGAACGAAATACCCCCAAGAGAGGAAATATTTGCACTACTCTGCCCTGCAGCAGCTACATACGAGGCTGGACTATGTCTTTGCCATGTTGGCTGTGATAGCAGAGATCACTCAGGCAGAATATAAAGCTAGGGTCCTCTCAGATCACTCGCCACTGGTTCTCGAGTGGCAATACTGCCCCCCGAAAGCACGGACTCCGACATGGCGCCTCCGAGCAGAGGCACTCAAGGACCCCGTTTTTAGAGAAGATATAAGGGAAGAGATTGCTAATTACTTTGAGGAGAATACGGGTAGCGGTGACTCGGCAAGTACATTATGGGAAGCCTTCAAGGTAGTAATGCGAGAGGTTGCCATAGCAAAATCAAAAGGTCTGCAGGGCGGGGTTCTGGCTGACCTACAAAGAACAGAAGAGGAACTAGAAAGAGCATTAAAGGGTGGATGCGAAGACATGGAGCCGGTACTGAAGCTGCAGCAGAAATGTGCGGAACACTGGTAAAGTCTCTGCAACCTCAAGTACAAAAAGTACATAGAGAGACAGCAGGCGGGAGGGGATAAAACAGGACGGCTTTTAGCATGGCTACACAAGAGCGAAGCTCCCAGACCCACGATTAGAACAATAATGAGAGAAGATGGCAGTGTAGTGGACACCCAAGAAGGAGTCAATAAGGAGTTTGCAGAGTTTTATAAGGTGCTATATGCAGATGAGAAGGGAGGCAGCCAAGAGGAAGTAATGGAAATGCTAGAAGACATAGGACTGCCTAAGATAAGCGAGGAAGAAAAGGAGGAGCTAGATGCACCAATCACCCTGAAGGAGTTAGAAGAAGTGGTGAGGCAGCTGCCTACCTGCAAGACTCCAGGGACGGATGGGCTCCCGAGTGAATTTTATAAAATATATAAGGAGGAATTGCTCCCCCAATGTTAGAAATGCTTAATGAAGCGTTTGAGGTGGGACGGTTGCCGGAATCACTCAGAGAGGCAATCATAATACCGCTTCCCAAGCCTAATAAACCTGAACATAGCTGTGGCTCTTACAGACCTCTGTCGATATTGAACCAGGACAGCAAGATATTGACGGCTGTCCTGGCAAACAGATTGCGAAGTGTAATTAGCAAATTAATACACCCCGACCAGACGGGCTATGTCCCGAACAGAAATATAACTCATAATCACAGGCGACTCCGACGGGTTGTCGAATGGGGTAGTAAGACTGAAGGCGAAATGGCGATTGTGTCTTTAGACGCGGTCAAAGCTTTCGACTCGGTCAAGTGGCCATGGCTGCTGGCGGCCCTGGAGGGGTATGGTATGGTGCCCGGTTACAGGTGGTGGGCGAAGATGCTATATAGTGAACCGCTGGCCAGAGTCAGAACGGGATCAGTGATATCTGAGAGGTGGTAACTCAGTAGAGGCACTAGGCAGGGGTGCCCTTGGTCCCCGATGCTGTATATATTAGCCCTGGAGCCCCTAGCAATATACCTCAGACAACAATATGACACGATAGGTATTGAGGTGGGGAGGGAACGACACCTGATCTCCTTATACGCAGATGATTTGTTGCTATACTTAAGGTATCCAGAGGAAAATCTCCAGAACACCCTGGAGGTGATGGAGAGTTATGCAGGGCTGTCCGGGATAGCGGTGAATCCCCAAAAATCTAGTATGTTTCCGCTGGGCAGCTATAAGAGGAACCCCTGAAAGACGGCTACCGGTGTTACAAATACCATGGGCGGTTAGTTCTTTCTGGTACCTTGGGATGGATGTGTACCACACGGTGGAGGAGGAGCATAGGCGCAAAACCGAGGTAGCAATTGTGAAAATTGAGAAGTGTATGCAATTCGGGGTGAAGTTGCCCCTAGCAATGATGGGACTGGGTGCAATGCTGAAAATGGTGGTCCTGCCTAGGCTCCTGCATTATTTTAGTAATATTCCATACATGATACCCAAGATGTTTTTTGCGAAACTGAATAGTATGTGTAGGGATTTCTTGTGGCATGGTACCCGAAACAGAGTGGCGCTATGGAAGCTGCAGAACTTTTATGAAAAAGCGGGGGTAACACTGCCCAATTTTGAGGTTTATATATAGCGAGCCAGTTGCAATATGTGGCTAATGTCATGATGCCTACTCCCGGAGAAACAGTCCAGGACCAGCGTCCCCGGAAGCAGACATCATGTTCCCGGGAAAAAGGCCAGCAACCCCTAGTAGGGGCCCTTTGGACACTGTCCTGGCGCCTTTGGCGCCAGGCTCATTTTGGACCTCAGTCCTGGCGCCATAGGCGCCAGGCTCATAAAGGGAGTGTTTATGTGAACTTACCTGATGCAGACCGTGCTGCCAGATCCAGACCTCTTTGAGGCCTGAAAGGGACTATTTTACCTGTGGGACTATTTTGCCACTCGGGCGTGCCCGGGGAAGAATACGTACCTGGAACTACTTTGGGGGCTATTTAAGCCACGCCCAGACAGCAGCTCACGCTTCGCGTTGTTCTGCACCTAGCAGCTGGACGCTCACCGTGTCTGCTCCTGCATCCTGACTCCAGCCACGCCCGCCTCCATCCTGGAACACCTGAAAGGAAAGAAGAGAAGGGAAAAGGTGAACAGAAGAACATTACCTGCTTCTACCCGGAGTCCGGAGTCATCACACCGGCGATCCTAAGGGAAGACATTTATTTTAAAGAGGCATCGCGTTGCTCGCTGCAGCGCCGCGTTCCACTCACCTGTTCACGAGGCATCTCCGTGCTCCTTAGCGACCATCTGCACGATCCGCCGCATACCTGCGCCTAAGGGGGAAGAGAAGAACAAAAGGTGTGCAAAAGGAACATATTGAGGAAAGCCAGATTTTCGCCATAAGAATTACCTGATTATTGTTGGGAGAATCTTTCCTCATCTCGGGTCGGCGCCGCTTCTTCGGTAGTACTGTACCCCGGCCCCTATGGGGAAAAAAGACACACGCATTAGTGGGTGAATATAAGGACATTAAAGGAACCACCCATCATAAACTCACCTGAGTTTACCTTTGGCGAATTGTTTCCTCTACGCGAAATCTTCACTCAGCACCTGTGATAAAAAGGATAAGAGACGGACTACTGAATATAAAGGCAAATAGAAAAGGAGGCCAACTATTGAACTTTTACAACAGTATACTTACGGCACCTTGCCAGGAAAGTCAAGTAAGCTTGGATCCTCGCCAATCTGAACACCAGTGAAGTAACTGTATATAATCGCACCCCTGCACCAGAAGCAGGATGGAGAGCTCGTCCTTTCAAACCTTAAGGTGAGAGTTAACGGGGAATTTCGGAGGTGGTCTGAGGAGAGTGAAAGAGGGAAGTGGGAGGCCGACGCGCTACTCCGCAGGTAGTTAATCCCCTTTCTCCATCTGCAGAAGGATTCTCCTGCGAGTCAACCAAGCGAGATTTGGGGGTCCTGTCCAGTCGGTCTTCTGAGTTCTGCGCATCACCTTAGAAGAGGCCGCAGCTGTCCAGACCTGGTCAGCGTCTCCGTGGGAGTCAGGTGAGCGTTACAGCTAAGTGGCTCTAAGATGAAGCGACCCCTGAATTTAGGCTGTTTGGACATGATTGCGGCCCATTTCACTTAAGAGAGATGATCTGGCTGCCCAAGTTGGAAACGAGAGAGCGCCCTAGGATGATGATGCTTGGGTGGAAGATGTGGCGTCGGGCATGCCGGATGATGGAGAACCCATTCCCGTGCTCCCCGCAGGTACCGCTGGTCGCACTGGCAGGGGAAGACATGCAGCTAAGGGCAATAATCAGAACCCACTGGGAATCGGTGGGGCTGGTAACGTTAGGAGACATCTGGCAAGTGGGGACAATTTTAGATTTTGAAGTATTTGGGGAGGAAACAGGATTACATATGGGCCAGTATATCACATACCACAGAATGGTGCAGAGAATTCGGAAAATATGGCCTGAAACAGTATTGGAAGAAGAACTAGATGCTATCATAGAGGCAATATATGATATATCGGATGAGGGGGCCTGAGATTTCTAGACTGTATGAGATGGTGATGTCTAAGGTCGGGAAAGATTTGACAGAATTGAGATTAGATTGGGAAGCGGAAGTAGGTACCCCGATAGAAGAATGCGAGACTAAAACAAATACAATTATATATAACGCACAGAGCATATATGACACCTATGAGGATATTCAGGTTTGAAAACACTGGACGACAAGCGTGTCCCAAATGTGATGAGGAAAGAGCGGACATGGCACATGTTTTGGTCATGCCCAGTGATTGAGCGTTTCTGGGGTGAAGTGGCACAAAAGCTAAAAAAACAGATACAGCTTGGGCCTGCTTGCTTGGAGGGTTCCCCAGATCGTCAAAAGTTAAACATGTTGGTAAACTGAAAGATTTAGCATATGTGCTTCCAAAACGAAGGTTTGCCATGGGATGGAAGACATGTCACAGGCCACGGGTGGAGGTGTGGTGGAAAGAGTTGCAGAAATGGGCAGAGGCAGAAACAATGGTATGGCAAGAGGTTAAGCACTGCAGGGGGGGAGGAAGAGACAGGTACCCTGATGGCATGGAAATCATTAATAGCGGAATTGTTTGGAGCGATGAAAGATCGGACAGAATCTACGGGAAGTGAGACCCCGCCACGTGCGGCAGATACAGAGTATGAAGAACAAACAGGCTCATGAAGGTGGGTGGGAGGGGGGGAGCAGTGACCAAGATTGAGTATTGAACAATTGTACTGTTGTAAAATGCACTGCGTGTTTGGTTGTATTGTTGTTTGGTTTGAATAAAATTAATTTAAAAAAAAAACAATATTGACAAAAAAATGTTGACAAAAAATGCTGTCATACCTAAAGCTGTGCATTTGCGCTGTACAAAAATTGCGACGGATTACGACTTTCATTAAATGTTAATACCTGCTGCATTCCCCATCGATATCTCCATTCATACGTTTTCCCCTTTCAAGCTTATCTTTCACCCACATGCGCCTGGATACCTCGTACAGAAAATCGTGAGAGCTCCATCTGTTAGACCAGGAAGAGCTGCCCACGCTCACCGCCTTGTTCAACCGAAATATAATCGAGCCAGGGCAGGTGGATCAAGCTTCCCCACAGTGGCATCCAAACATTGGAACTCCCTCCCCCGTGCCCTAAGAGTGCAGGAATCCCACTGGGATTTCCGAAAATCCTTGAAAACCTGGTTATTTGGCCAATGATGACACCCCAGCACAGAAACTGCGATTCAGAGCCACCTGGTAACAAAGTTTAAGGTTAAGCGGAAGAAATGTTAACACCTCTTTTGTTCCTCAACGTACGTAACTTGTTATAACAGCGCCCTGATGCCTAAGGGTTTACGCGCTTTACAAATACAATAAATAAATAAGCTGCACCGCCGGGTCCCTCATGCCAGCGCTGTGTTAGTGCCATGAGCATTTCAGCTGCTGCTGTTTGTATGGCCCTCATATGTGTGCCTTGTGTTATTTGGCTGCCGCTGCATTCTTGCCATGCCGACGGGTGCCCAAAAGCTTCCCCTTTAACCTGCATAACTTATTCATTTGTCAATGGCATAAATGTATTGTGACCGAGTTGCATTCATTCACATATATAAATAAAATGAGCATTTTCACATATATATAAATGAAATATGCAGAGTTTCTTCAAAGTCACAAATGATGCACAGAACAGCATTGAGTTTGTTTCATGTATAGAATAGTAAGTAGATAATAATAAAGTAATAAAAAGGCCTTTTCAGCATTGCAAACAGTTTTATTTGTATTTCTATTTTTCTTGTGTTGTTTCCCTCAATTGAATTCACGTGCATTCGGTGCCGTAAGGATTACATGTATTCTTGCATGCTCAGTAAACTATAAATTAAATTACATCTAAATGAAGCCTTGGCTTAGTTTTTTCTCGAACGAGAAACATTCACGCCGTTTCTTGCGGCTCCAATCGTCCCTTCCGACTCATTACAAAAACTGTAAACATAGCATTTAAGAAGGCAATATTAAGCGAATATTAGAAATCAGAAACTTTACTTTTTTCATTCTGTTTATTTTATATACTTTTACTATGTGATTACTGTGCTGCACAGTAATTGTAGTCAGCATTTATTTAATTTCGGGGATGGAGGGTGGGCATATGGAGGAAAGGGGGCATTGGACTAGGAGTACAGTAGTCACTACAGTGAGTAACTTTTCCTTACTAATATGTTCTATCTCCTTTCCTCCATACTAATGGGAGATGATGAAGCACTACTCTGAGCAAGGTAGGATGGAACTAAACGGTTGGAAAAATGTTCCTGAGGACTGCCTGTCAGAATTGGACATCGGCTGTGTAGCGGAGGTCCTGCGCCTACTGCTTGCAAAAAGTGGAAGAGGCTCAAATGGCTCCTTGCAAATGGCATTCCGTGGTACATGGCACTGAAAGGCTACTGCTGTACCTTTTAATACAGTCAGATGGGCATGTAGACCCTGAGGGGACCACTTGACCTGAATTTCGTAACCGTGGGAAATGTAAGATACGATTTTTCAACAGTAGCTTTAGCTGCTTGTTTGCCAGTATGAACTCCTCCAAAAGGCAGGAAAAATCTGTTGGAGGACCTGTGAAGCCTATTCCGCTCGAGAAATTCAACGCCCGTCAAATGTCTCGGTTATGTAAGGTGCAAACAGATTCTGATTGCGGTTCTGAAAAAAACATGGATAATGAGATCTGAAAGTCAAAGACCACCTCGGGTAAACAAGATGGGTGCATCCGTAAAACCACCATGTCACAATGAAAAAAAAAGTAGAGTTCCCCAGCAGATAGAGCTTGAAGCTCCCTAATGCGACGGGCTAAAGTGATTGCAACCAGAAAGGCAGTTTTCTGAGAGAACAGATGTAAATCGATGGAGGCCATTGATTCGAATGGCTTGTGTGTGAGGGCTGCTAGAACTACATTTAGGTGCCAACTAGCAATCAGATGTCGAGTTGGGGGAACAGGTGTAGCAGTCCCCCAAAGCGCTGTTTGGTTATAGTATTGGTGAAAAAGACGAACTTGCCTTTATTTGACAGGTAAGCCCGAATTGCTGCAAGATACGTCCGGTGTGACGGTACCTGAATTACCATTTGAATCATGTTTGTCAGAAAAGAAGGAATGTCACCCATGGATGCACAAAGAGGATCTTTTTCTTTCCCCCATCATCCATTGGCAGAAACAAGCCCTTTTTCCCCTATATTGCGAGTATAAGGTTTCCTGAAAGCTCCCATCACCCCGAGCTTGCTCTCTGACAAACCGAAGTGGCCAAAGGCTAATGTTTCAGGTGCCACAAAACCAAGAAAGGACATTGTGGGCAGGGATGAATCACCTTGCCTGCCTTCTGGTGAAGAAAATTCGGAAGGAGCGGGAGAAGTGAGAGGTGGTCTATTTGCCATGATTATTAGGTCTGAGATGCCTCTAAGGACAATGAGGAGCTATCAAGGGGAGCTCCCACTGGCTGGTTGCCTTGAATTTCTGCAAGACCCTTTGAATCATAGGAAGAGACGGAAACGCATATGCAAAAAGATTATTCCAGGATATCGACACTGTTTCCCCCGATTAACCTCTCCCTTCTTTCCATGAGGAAAAATGGCAGCCCTTATTGTAATCCATCACAAATAAATCCACTGCAGGGTGACCTTTGGAGGCAAACCCCCGCCCCCTTCAGGATTGGGTTCATATTCATGGTTGGCAGCTGATCTTCTGCTGAGTTGGTCTGCCTGCAAATGTTTTGATTCCACCAGGTGAGCTGCTTGTACGGAAACATTGTGACTCAGTGCCCATTCCCAGAGATAAACTGCTAGGGCTCACAGTTAAACAGACTTGTTGTCTCCCTGCTTGTTTATGTAAAGCTATGTTACCATACTGTCGAACAGGCAATTGCTGCCAGGAAAGTCCAAAGGGCTAGAACACTGCCTTCAACTCCAATAAATGTATGTGTTCCTGAGCATCAATCGTGTCACACATGTCGTGAACCTGAAGGCTCTCCAGAATCACTCCCTATCCAGGCAGGGAGGAGTCTGTCGTTATGGTGAATGGATGAGGAAGGTCCTGGAAGACGGTTCTTATACATAGGTTGATGTCTGACCACCAAAGTAGATTTCTTTACATTGACAGAAAGGCCTAGAGCATACATGATATGTAGGAGATACTGCAGATGTTCCGATGTCTGGGTTGGAGACAGCCAATCCTCCAGGTAGGGATATGGGCGAAATCCTTTCAGATGTAGAAATTCATCCACCATTGCTATCAGTTTGGTAAACACACTTGGGGCATAGCTCAGGCAGAACGGCAAGAATTTGTGCTGGTAATGATTTTGGCCTATTGAGAACCGCAGGTAACAGTGGCGAAGAGGCCAGATGGGGATATGGAAATAGGTGTTTTGATGATTCAGATGGAGTCATCACCGATTTCCCGGCAGTGACCTCCTCACATGTGACCAGAGGACAGCAGCCGCTACCTTATCCTGACCCTGGAGGTGGCTAAATGATGAAGGATCACATGGGGGGAGACTGCCTCCAGGGAGATGTCATGGCTTCATCGGGTGAGACGAACAAGTTACTTATCAACTGTAACGTTCTTTCGACTGGATGTTCCTCCCACGTAGTCCTCATCTTGTGATATGCTTCAGAAAAAACATTTCGGCAGAGGGCGATGTGCACGAGGTCGTGGCATCGATGTCCCTCGACGGGCTCTGTACCGTGTCAACGTCATCATCAGTATAATTAGCTTGTGCCGCGCCCATTGGCTTCAGTTCTGTTTTTTGGAGGAAATATTCGAGGAACACCCAGGCATGCCCCATGACTGATAGACTGTTCGTGAGAGGAAAGTGTAAGAAATGCAAACACTACTGCGGGGAAGGATGGGAGAGTCGATGAATATGTGGGAGGAACATCCAGTCGAAAGAACGTTACAGCGGGTAAGTAACTTGTTCTTCGAATGGATTGTGTCCTCCCACGTATTCCTTATCTTGTGAAAGACTCTCATAGCAGTGGTAAATTTGGAGGTGGGAGTACTAGTTATTGTTCTCATGGACAGAATGAAGTACCGCCTTGGCAAATAAACCCTCATTGGAGGAAGAGGCATCTAAGCAATAATGCTTGATGAAGGTATGAATTGATGCACATGTTGCAACTGAACAAATATCTGCTGCAGGGACTCCTCCTCTTCAAAGCCGCAGAAGTAGCCATTCCCCTAGTGGAATGGGCTCGTGGCCCATCGGTTGGGTCATTTCCCGCTAATCGGTAGCACTCCAATATAGCCAGAATGACCCAGCGAGATATAGTTTGTTTTGTCACTGCTAATCCCAATTTATGACCTGTATAACCTACAAAAAGTTGGTCATCTTGACATAACTTTGACATTCTTGAAATGTAGAAACTGAGAACCCCTTTTGGGGTGCAGTCTATGCAGTCGCTCCTCTTCTTTGCCCAAATGAGGAGGAGGATAGAATGTTGGTAATATGATTTTTTTGTGACAAATGGAAGTGAGAAACTACTTTTGGTAAGAATGATGGTTTAACTTTAAGAACTACCTTGTTCTTGTAAAACATAGTATATGGGGTTTACATGAGAGAGCCTGTAGTTCACTAACCCTGCAGGCTGATGTTAAGGCTACAAGACAGTCTTCAATGTTAGAAGCCTCAAGGGACAGGAGTGCAGAGGCTCAACGGGTATACAAGTTAGAAACTTAAGTACTAGATTTAAATCCCAAGTTGGGACATGAAAAGGTACTGGAGGGTATACATTAGTATGCCCTTTCAGGAATTGAATGATTAATGGAATTTTGAAGTAGGAAACCTCTTCCGAGGAGTGCTTCATATCCTTTAATTGTTCCGATCTGGTGCCCCAGATTGGCTAGATGCAATAGGAAAGAAAGCAAAATCTCCATAACGTCATCCGGAAGATCCCAATCCTTGTATCTCAACCTTTCAGAAACCATGCGTGAAGGTTGAGCGTCTTGACCTCTGGATGGCGAACCCGACCTTCCTCTTGCGAGAGAAGATCCTCTTTTTGCGGGAAGATGTAATGGGGGCAGATGGACATGTCCAGAAGGTCCAGGTACCACGTCCTCCTGGCCCATTCCGGGCAATTAGGATTGTGGTTTTCTGAGGAAACGCGTACAGAAGTGGAAACTTCCAGTCCACCACGAACGTGTCTCCTAGAGCTCCTCTCAGAGGAAATTCCCTTGAGCAGTACTGTTCGCACTTTCGGTTTACCGTGGTCGCGAACAGATCTACTTGAGGGGTTCCCCAAAGGGCGAAGATCTCCAGAAGGACTTCCTAAGCTAGCTCCCACTTGTGGGAGACTGTGCTCTGCCTGCTCAGAGCGTCTGCCGCCGTGTTCTGCTCTCCGACTAGGTGAACTGCCGATAGAGAGGTTCCTTCTCGTATTGCCCAGAACCAGAGCTGCATTGCCTCTCTGCACAGTGGTAGTGACCCTACGCCTCCTCTCTTGTTGAGGTAGTACATGGCCACTGTGTTGTCAGTCATTATCAGGACATTCTTTCCCTGTACAGAGGGCAGGAAGGCCTTCAGCGCTAGTCTGATTGCCCTCAGCTCCAATAGATTGATGTGTAGTTTGGATGAGTCAGATCGTTGGTATGGGCTCCCCACCCCGTGAGTGAGGCGTCCGTTACTACTGATATCTCCAGCCATGGTTGCCAAAAAGATTCTCTCGAGGATGATGTCGTTGCAAGCCCACCATAGTAGATCCTGAGCAACTGCGCTTGGGACTTGCAGAAGATCCGACATATTTTCTGAGAACTGGGACCATTGAGTTCTGAGGGCCCACTGAAGGGATCTCATTCTCAATCTGGCCTCTGGCACCAGAAAAATGCAGGATGCCATAAGGCCGAGCAACCTCAGAAAATCGAAGGCCAGCAGATGCTGGGCATTCCAGAACTTTGTTACCATCTGCAGAATGTGGAGAGCTCTCACCTTGAGAGGCGAGGCTTTGCCCGAGGAAGTGTCCAAAACTGCTCCAATAAACTGGAGTTTTTGGGATGGTATCATGTGGGACTTCTTGAAATTGAGGGAGATGCCCAGTTTGTGAAGGAAGTGACAGGTGATCGATAGATGTTTTTGAGCTTTTTCGGGAGAACGCGCTCTGATCAACCAATCATCAGGTATGGGTAGACATGAATCCCCCCTCTCCTGAAACTCACTGCCAACTCCGCCATCAGCTTGGTGAAAACCCTTGGGCGGAGGTCAGCCCGAATGGCAGAACTCGAAGCGGATAGTGAGAACCGCCAACTGCGAAACTCAGGTACTTTCTGTGCTTGTGATGGATTGGTACATGAAAGTAAGCATCCTAAAGATCCAATGATAACAACCAGTTTTGGAGAAAGGGTTACCATCTTGAACTGGTCCTTCCCGAGGAACTTGTTTAAGTTTCTTAAGTCCAAGATGGGTCCCAATCCTCCGTCCTTGTTTGGGATGAGAAAGTAAGGGGAGTACCAACCCTTGTTCCTCTCCGATACAGGTACATGTTCTATTGCACCTCTCTCTAGCAGGGTTAAAATTTCCTGCAACAGGAGCGTGTCTGGAATTTTGGCAGAGTTGGTTCCCGGTGGATGATCCCGAGGCCTTTTTAGGAACGGAAGGCAGTAACCTTGAGCTACTGTTTCCATTGCCCAAGCATCTGAAGTAATGCCCCGTGCATTCTTTCAGATGCTGAGAGTTTCTACCTCCCACTGGGGTTTTGTGCGATAATGCCTCAGAGTGATATGGAGGTGGCTGCAGGAGCAGCTGAGGGAAAAGATGCCGTTCCTGAGGATGGCTTTGCAGTCTTTCCTCATACACCACAAGTGACATTTCTTTGGCCTCTTTGAAAGGCCTGTCCTCTTCTACCAAAAGAGTAGTAGCGAAAAGGACAACCCCTCCAGGAAGATGAGCCGAATAGTTTTCTGAGGCTGTCGCATGGAGGCGCTAAGAGATTAAGCTGCCGATTTTGAGGTCTGCAGTCTTTCTAGGCTTTCATCAGCCTACTACCAAACAGCCTCAAGCTATCAAAAGGCATGTTGAGAAGTCTGGCCTGCACATCTGGTGCAAACCCCGACTTTCTCAACCACGCAAATCTGCGTAGCACTGTGCTTATAGCCATTGACCTGCTGATACTTTCAGCAGTGTCCAATCCAGACTGGAGACATCACCCCATTGCCTCCTTTCCGTCTTTGACAATATTCAGGAAGCCTTCCCTTTCCTCGCCTTCTGGAATATGTTCTGCCGCCGAGATACAGTCTCACAGGGTATGTGTCAACATGGCCAGGGTACAGGTGACGTTAGTTGACTTTAAAGCCATGCTATCTGAAGTAAAAACTTTACGGGCCCAAGCATCTACCTTCTTATCCTCTCTATCCGGAGGGATAGTTGGATATGTAGTCTGTCTTGAAGTAGTTGCAACCTGAATAACCAGACTTTCTTGAGTGGGATGCCTGTTCAAATACTCCGGATCAGAAGTAGAAGTTCTACACTTCTTAGGAAAGTTACTGTTCACTGCAGCAATGTTGTCAGGAACTTCCAAGTTCTTTTCTACTGTTCTCTGAAGTGCCCTATAGAAAGGGAGAACTGGATCCTCTTGGGGCCTTGATCTAGAATGTCTGTCATGTCATCTTGATCAAAGGTGGGTGAGGCTCTACCCCACCCCATATATTCCACCACTCTATTCATTAAACTCCTGTACCCTGAATCTGCATATTCTGCAGGGTCAAGTCTCGCAAACTCTAGCTCAGGTGACGCATTAATGCCACTAGCCGAGTGAAGAGTCTCACACAGGTCTCTCATTTTGATTCTGGATCCATTAGTTCTTCTGGAACCTGTCTAGTGCCATATTGCACTCCAAAAGGAGAAACCTCCTCATCTTCAGAACCACTTTCTTCAAATATCGAAAGACCTATACTTAAAAATGTCTGATTTTTGTAATGGAGTTAATCTCCTGTCTTGTTCCTGAGTTTTCAGCGAGGAAATGGAAGGATCCTTCAAAGGTATCGAAGGAATCTTCTGCAACACAGATGGAGTGTTCGACAAAGGCTTTGAAGACGCTTTAGGCTTCGATGTCGCGGATGTTTTCGACGACTTCTGTTTTTTATGCAGTGTCAGGGAAACACTCTACTCTCCAGGATTTCTCGACGACTTGACGTTGGCTCGAGTTGTACGAGTTTCACCCATACTACTGGGTTTTACGGCAGTAGTTCCTGACTTCCCTGTGTTGTCCAATGGAGCGACCGGGGTCTGGCTATTTTGAGGCTTCTTTGAGGGGGCCGAGGGTGCATTCTCAAAGACCTCCATCTTCCCATTTTCTTGGGGAATCCGATTTAGTCGGGCATCGTATCAATTCGGTAGATGTATCAGATGATGACGAGGGAGCTCTACGTCTCCTTTTAACTCTTTTTGAAGAGGAAGATGAAGACCGCCTCGATATACTACGAGATCGGGATCTCTTGGAGTGTTTCTTGTGACGCTTCGATTCTTTCAAATCAGACGATTTTTTATGTCTTTTTGACAAGGCCTTTGAAGAGGCCTTGGCCTTAGAAGCAACCCAACCCCCCGCCAGTTTACTTTTCCTCTCACACAGGGCCATCTCCGTCATCGACTGACAGGAGCTACAGGTGCCGGTTCGATGATCTGAACCCAGGCACCAAAGACAAATGCGGTGAGGATCTGTTAGTGACATCTTCGAACCGCAGTCGATACATTTTTTGAACCACATCTTGGGTGTAGAAGGGGTAGATGAAGATGACATTTTCTGAGAAAATTTTGAAGTGTGCTGTTCGAGAGCGAAGCAATCGGAAAAACGGAACTGAAGCCAATGGGCGATTTATACTGATGGTTATGTCGACGCAGTATGGAGCCGTGGAGGGACATCGGCACCACAACCTCGTGCAAAGCAGCGAAGCTGCCGAATACGAATATGAATATCACAAGATGAGGAACACGATCCATTCAAAATGGATGTGAAAATAGCCCTCCCATATCCTACACCCTCATGGACTATTAGGATACATCCAGTCCTTCTCACATGAAGAATAGGGAAATCACCCTTTCCAATTCCATCTATTATCAATAATCCAGAAATGATTCACCATTTTAGACTACTGGAAATGTTCATTTAACTTTTCCAAATCAATTCTAAAAATTGAATATCATCTCCAGAATGACCAACTTACTTGGACAAGGAAGAAGTATTGAGCAGAACAGAGCGAGAAAGGCCACAAGTAGGAGCGGAAAGGGGGTTTTGCATCACCACCAGCATGTCCTCCCAGGCGTCATCCAGAAGTGGGTCTGAGACCACTGGAGGATTCACAGCGCTGCAAAAAGGTATCCCTCCTTTTCCTCCGGAACCAGGCTGAAAAGCTTGGCCGTCCGCTGAGATTGCCTTGAAAGATCCCACTTCATCCGGGGAAGAGTCCCTAGATGGTAGCTCTATATCTGGTGGTTCACCGTTTGCAGGGACGCAGTCCTCAAACTCATCTGTACCCTGGGTAACATCTGTATCCAGGTTGGTGTCCGCATTAGTGTCTGTTCCTGTCAGGACCAACTCCTCTACAATAGTAGGCCGTAGAACAGGAGATGGCTGCATGATCGCAGTTAGTGGAGGAGGTGGTGCCAGTTTGGGTCGAGATGGTCTTGGTGGACTAGCCACAGGAGCTGAGCCCAGTACCACAGGAGTACCAAGAGTCACAGGCGGCAGGGGCTGCTGAATCTCAGAGACCAGAATCTGGAGATTAAAGTGGCCAAAGAAACATTTGGAGTTGGCATCAGTCGCAAAGAGGTCGATCTGAGGAAGACCCGATTCGAAGAGGCGCAACACTTGTGCTTTGCTGAAGTTCCCACATGCGGCAGGTCCCCAGCTCTCGGCTGAGTCACAATGGTGTTCTTGACCCATGCCAGGTGAAAAGAAGAAACATGCTCTGAGATAGATAGAGACTGGGCTTCCTACGATAGAGCGGGGGAGCGCGTTCCGTCCGGGTTTCTGGATGTAAAACATGGTGATGGTGGTGTCCGTGATGACCTGGAGCTGAGGCTGGAAAGACTTGAGGGCCCAAATGACTATCCGCAGATGGTACACACATAGAATATCATAAAAGTTTGCCTGAATAGTCATATTACTGTATGTGGACTATTCTTTGCTTGGACTGACCCCAATGAGGGCCAGGTAGGCGTTTGGAATAGATTCTGCCACAGACCAGAGTTTTTGTAATGAGGATAACTGTTCTGTGTATAAATTTTGATAATTAGCATAATTTGTTAACCCATAATAGCATAAGAGGTTTTTGAGACATTACAAACCTTTATGAAGGTCCAGATAATCATATACATGGAATTATAGCCACTCCCCAATATGACATCATAAATAACATTTTTGCAATTTCCGTTGTGTAAGCCCGAGGCCCGACTGGGATCAATATTTACTTTACAGGAAGTGCAATAACATACATTGGGTTGAATGTGCTTGTTAACTTTGGAAACTACGTGGAGTTTTTGCCGCAGACAGTAATACGTAGGAATATATTATTTTCCTTTTGGTGCTTGAACTAATGTATTGACTATGTATACAAATTGCCCCATAGCAATAAACACAGAAAATATCCATATAAACAGGATTTAGCGTAGGAATTCAGCTTACGGTGAGTGAGTTGACAGGCATTTACGGTATAGTTGTTGCCCAGACAACCAGTAACACACAGCAATGACATGTCTCATCGCGTAAGCACGCCATGTCAAGTTTATTAGCGTTCCCATGGCAACACTTACTCCAAGGCTCAACGAACCGTGGTAGCACGAAGACCGAATACAGAGACCAGTTCTTTGAAGATTGAAGCGGTTTTTAGGTAAGAGAACACACAACACAGGGCTACTATACTGCAGCATTCTGGAATCTCCATTATTGCGAGTTGCTAAAAACATTCTACATTCAACAGGGTTACTTTCACGAGATATACCTAAGGAGACAACGGCTGCTTGCAGCCATTACATGTAGCATTCACAGATCCATGCAAGTCTGTACAAGAGCATAAATGATATTCTTGGGACCAGGAACGCGCAACATTTTGCTTGTTTGTAAGCACATCAGTATTGAGACAAAATATGATTTACGTGATTAATTTCATGTGTTAGTGGACATGCTCATTACACACTGCCAATTCGTATATTTTGCAGAGGGAGCGCTTCAGTTACACTTTTATTAGGATATTCTGATTTCTGATTAAGAATCAAAGTTAGTCACAAAGTTGTGAATATTGTGGAGTGGCATACTACCGCATAGGATATGTGGCAAAGGTTCAACCAATTGCAGGTATTTGGCAGAAATTACAGTCTACCCTATTCAGCCTTACAGCATGTAGATCTTTTGTTATGATATATTTGTGTTGAGAATTTACAAACCTTATTTCTAATAACTAAATTAATTTTTTGTATTGTTTTCCTTGGTACTGTAGAATTCGCCCAGATGAAGGACCATTATACAGGTCCGAAATGCATTGGCATTCTTTGGGAATTCTGCTTCTTCAACTAAAATGAACTTTAAGAATACAAGAGCCACAAGAAAAACTATAAAGGACTATTGCCGATCTGTACAGATGAAATTGTAATTATGATTTTTTTCTTCCAGCATTATATGAAACAGTGAAATACTTGAGACTGTGTTGAGTTGGGCACTCAGGAACATAATGCTCCGAGATGGCACCATGAAGGACTTTAAATAGTTGATAGAGCAGCCTAGCAATGTCAGTAGTTGGATGGTCTTCGCTGTGTGTTAGGTTGCCAGAGCGTGGGTAGATGTGCTGCCACTGGAGCCAAGCATTTGGTGAACATCCTCAGACCCGATTTCAGGACGAGGGGGAGGGCCTTGAACTGGTCATGTTTTTCTTTAATGACAAAACGCAAGAACTTCCGGTGCTTGCGATTAATGGGGATGTAGAAATATGCGCCCTCCAAGTTGAAAGTTGCCAGAAAATACCCTACCTCCAGTTGGTCGAGCAACATGCTTCAACGTGACCATCCTGAACCTTTGGAATTTGAGGAAATTGCTGAGGCGCTGCAAATCTAGGATTGGTCGCCGCCCTCCTGACTTCTTTACTAGAAATGATCTGGAGTACTCTCCGGAGCCCTGGAGGTGCTGGGGGACTGTTTGTATTGCCACTTTGCGACGCATGGCATGGACCTCCTGCAGCAGCTGCGCCATGTGCAGAGCTAGATGCACAACGTGTGGAATGTGCGGGCAACCGTTTTGAAATCCAGCACCCTTTGGAAGACCTGGAGGCTCTTGCCTTTGGGGAACAAAAGCACAGCCTCCTCTGGAGGCATCATGAAGTATGACACAGACAACAGATTCAAAACAAAGTAATTTATTAACTCAACTTTCAGGATGGTAGAAGTCCTAACTTGCCCTATGCTAAGGTGCGATTTCCCTACCTGAACGAAACTAAGGAAAGTCGGAGTCAACTATTTCAACTTAAAAATCTGTCTGTGTCCAAAACCTATACTTGCCCTCACAACTAAAGCTAAAGAATGTTTAAGGATGTCAGCAATCAAAAGAAAACATTGTTCAACAAAATGTTTTGAGCTCCTTCTAGCTCGCAGCTTTCCTTCAGCTTCCTTCCCCAAGTGTAAACTAGTTCCACAAAATGTCTCAAAGTTGGGGGGCGTGGCCTGGAGCACCGGCGATGCAGACACTCCTTTAATGGCCTTCGTGGCGGGCCCGCTGCACCGTTAACTTTAGCAAGGTTTTGATAGCCCAACTTCAAGGCAATATGCCTGTCAGGAAGTGAGAGGCATTGGATCAACTCCCGGAAGAAAAACGGAGCCTTGAGCTACCGGGAAGCCTTGGAACGAGCCCATTGATTCCGCAGCCCCTCCGCCGATTTCCTCCAAGATGTCAGGCGGAGTTGCTGGGGTCTGCAGCCGCGTTGGGAGGAGTCGTAGTGGTGGGAACTTCCAGCCCTGAGGAGCCCCGCTGTGGTGTCCCACTTCCAGCCCACTGGCCATCCCATCTGGCGACCCACAGTCCCTGCACCCGAAGTTCCACCGACTCCGGATTGTAATCCTTGGCTGGTCCTGCAGAGCCGGCCCACCCGCCCGAGTGGCTGGACTGAACTGGGGGCGCAGCAGGTTGGAAGCCTGGAGCTCCGCGGCAACACCTTGAGCTGCGGGCTGAGACTGAGAGCTTGAGATGTGCCCGCGACCGAGACCTGGAGGTCAAGGACGGAACGAGGCACTTCACCGGCCCTCCCATCCCTGAAAGCGTTGAGTGAGTGCACCATGCGGCGCTGCGGGGCTGGAACGCACCAGACCCCGCTCTGAAGGCTTTGTGAGCATATGCATATGTTCCCCACCCCCCCAATCACTGAAAGTGGGGACCACTGTAGTATAACAACCCAGCTCTGGTTCCACAAGCTGCATCAGGCCTCCAGGCATCATCATTACCTGAAACAAAGTGAGCCAAGATAGTACCATTCCAGGGGGAATTGCTAAAGAGTGGCAACCCCCTCCTCGCTCTTGCTACTGCTCTACTCTCACCTCTCACTTCCTGGGACGCCAAGGCCCACTCAGCAACCCCCTGCTCCCTTATCAAGGAGACATCCATCTGCCCCACAACTTTGGAAGGGGGAGGCCCCCTCCCCCACTCGTCGTTTCTTTGAGGAGTCACGGCTTTCAGGAATCCCGGCGCTAATAAATGGTGGGGATTGGGGATTCTTTATCCTCCCACAGCCAGCCACTATGAACTAATCCAAGCCATCAGCCTTCTTACCCACCTTTTGCAGTGACTATCCCCAATCTCAGCCAGTAAGCCACACAAGGAACCTAATGACAAAGGGGCCCCTTGACTCCCACAAGCACACGCTGCCCCAGACAGACCTGCTTTACCATCATAACGGCTCCTGTAAATACCACTGGCAAAAGATTCCCCTTCTCATCTGGAGCTTGTCACCTGTTGACGCCATATTCTCCTCCTGAAAGACACTGTGCTCCCCCTCCCACTCTAAGGACATCATGGCTAAACAATTGAAATCCAGTAAGAACTCGAAATTGCCACAATGCTATTATCGACTGACAAAAGTAAGAAAGTGGACGCCCCCATCTCTACACCACAGAAAGCCTCGAAAGTCAGAGAGGCCCTCGCAACCAAAAGTGACATCCTGGCGTTCATGGCTGACAAATGAATTCAGGTCTTGCATGAGCAAACTTACCAAAAATTAGACCGCACCGACCAAAGGGTGACGGAGGTTGAACAGAGATTGGGAGAGGTCGAAGACCATGCTCCGGACCACGCAACCGCCCTGGAGGAAATTCAACGCTCAATCGGGACCCTGCAAGATAAATGCGAGAATTCAAGCAAGAAGACCTGGAAAACAGAGCGCGACGCAACAACCTCCGAATTCGAGGAGTTCCGACCTCAATCTCATACAAACATCTGGAGGGTACGTGGGTGACCTTTTTAAATCATTGCTTTCGCAGGTAGACAAATCTCAGCTCCTCCTAGACCGTACCCATAGATTGCGCCCACGCCGCAGGGTAGAAACGGACCTCCCCCCCGATGTTATCACCAGGGTGCACTTCTTCACCACAAAAGAAGCTATTTCATTGCTCACCTGCACTAGGGATGAACTAACCTTTCAGGGCGCTCCTCTTCAGATCTACCAGGATTTGTCTCTCCTCACTCTTCAAAAAAGGAGGTCCCTCCGGCCCCCGACTCTGGTCCTCCAGGACCAACAGATTAGATATAGATGGCTTTTCCCAACAGGCTTACAGTTCACCTACAAGGGCACCTTAAGGAAAATTAGCCACCTTGAAAATGCAGAGAAGATCATGCACGCAATAATGCCCGAGAACCCCTCACCCTCAACCCCCGAAAACAATGAGGGCCCCACATCTCCACCAAAAACGAAGCAGAACTCCTGGTCGAGGGTCCCCAGATTCAGGAAAAAGAAATGACCCAGCACAGACATGGAATACTTAGGTTGAAAACGTTAAAATCCCTGAATATTCGAAGACCTGAGACATGTTCCTGCAACTCCTCTTCCATTTGGGGCCTTTTCTGGCGTAGCTCGCTCTTCCTCTGGGCCCAGAACACTTCCTTTGCTCAATGACGCTCCACCACTCACGGAAATCAGGACGACCCTTACAGGCACTGCAGCGGGCCTTCCCCCCCACAGCCCATGCCCATTTCTAAGGTACAATCCACCTATGAGTCCTTGGAATGATCCACTAAATTTGCTTTGAGTTCTAGCTATGTTGGCTGAAAATAGTTATTTGACCCTGTTGGTCAGGGGTGGTGCCAGATCGACAATATTCCCTTTTGGCCCTCCTGTTGGAGGTCTAAACAAAAACTTCAGGTGCAGGATGGCAAGCGCTTACAGACTCTTCAAAATGTTGACTGATCCACATCTACCTCATTCCCCCCCCCTTACCCAGGAACACCATCCTCTAAGATGTGTTTTCCTGAATGTCAAGGGATTAAACTCTCCCGCTAAACGCAAATCAATCCTGCAAAAGCTCCAAGATGAAAATGCAGCGGTGGCCATGCTTCAGGAAATGCATCTCGTACCGGCGGACTTTGGACGCCTATGCTCGCAGCATTTTCTGAAACAATTCTTTGCCTCTGGAGACACTAAAAAAGGGGGCACAGCGATTCTTTTCAAGAAAGGACTAAACCCCCAGATAGCGGACACAAAACTCTGCTCGGATGGCCTATTTACGGCAGTGAAATGCTTGCTGTGGGGACAGTTGTCCTCCTTTGACGCAGTGTACGCCCCAAATACGGGTCAACCTACCTTTTATGAAGCACTGAGCTCCACTCTTTCCCCCTTCCTGGAGGGCCAAATAGTAATTGGAGACGACTTCAATGGAGTCCCAGATCCTGTGAAGGATAAATCACACCCGCCCTCCTCTGGCGACTTTACCCTAGCAATGGCTCTCCTACATCTATTCAGATCCCTAGAGGTGGTGGACTCATGGCGGGTACCCCTCAGAAAGAGACTTCTCCTTTTATTCTTACGTTCATAGGACGTTCTCCAGAATAGACCTTCTCCTGGCATCCCCGCAAATGCTTGCTTACGCTAACGACGCAACCATAGGCTCATCTGACCATGCCCCGGTGACCCTGTAGATACGAGTCCACGAGTCTTCGCCTGCCACTCAGCGCAGATGGATGTTATACGACCCAATACTCAACGAGATGCCCCTAAGAGACTTGATAGCGACCTCAATTAAGAACTTCTTTAAAAGAAAACCCAAGCGAAGATACTTTCCCGTTAACACCTCGGACGCTATGAAAGCGGCAGTACTGGGGAAATGATAGCCCAGGGAGTAGCTTTCCACAGAAACAGACTACAGGCCCGCCTGACTCTCGAGGATGAACTTCAGAACGCAGAGAAGATTCATAAGGAAAAAGGATGGTCCCCAAAGACTCAGCGAGCCATTCATACTGCGCAGAAAAAGATCAAGGCCCACTACGCCCACTACGCCGAACACACGGCACACATATTGCTGAAAGCCAGGCAGTTTTACTATGCAAAAAGCAATAAAGCAAACAAACTACTGGTGGCTAAACTGGCCATGGCGAAGAGGTGCAACACAATTGTTGGACTACGAGACCCACATGGCAGAATTCAATATGCCGAACAGGAAAAACAACGATTGGTAGCAGACCACCTAGCAAAGGTGATGTCAAAACCAGCACGAAATCTGCAGGAGCACATGGAGTACTTACGTTATGCGGCACTTCCCCGGCTGCGTGACTCAGCCTGAGATATCTTGGACGCCCCGATCTCAGGTGACGAGGTAGACAAAGCTATAAAGTCCATTAAATCTCGAGCCCCTGGCCCCGATGGGTTACACCACCGGATTCTATAAGACCTTTAAGCCACAACTCCTCGCTCCACTAGTAAAGCTTCAGCGACAAAGGGACAATAAGCCCCTTCATGCAAGAATCAATCACTGTACTCATACCCAAACCGGGGGGGGGCCCAAGGAACCCTGCTTCCTACAGGCCAATTGCCCTGCTGAACACATTGATGCCAACATCTATTCTAAAATCCTAGCGACATGCCTCTCCCATATACTGCCTGACATAATTCACCCTGACCAAACTGGGTTCATCAAGAACAGATCTACAGGCGATATTCGTAGCGATTTGAACCTGGTAGACCTGGCCTCCCAGAACTCCCAGGGACTAGTACTTATGGCCCTCGACGCAACCAAAGCATTCGACAAGGTGGACTGGACCTTCATGAGGCTCACTTTGGAGGCCTTTGGGTTTGGGCCAGAGTTCTGTACCATGGTCCTGGCCAACTATAAGTCGCCCAAAACCCTCCTTAAGATTAACGGCACTCTCTCCACTGCAATCTCCCTAACCTGTGGAGCCAGACAGGGCTGCCCGTTATCTCCACTCCTATTTGATCTGATCATGGAACCCTTTGCCCAAAAAATTATGCTGAATAACTTCATCAAGGGCCCCCGTCTTGGCTCCACGTAGCATAAACACGCTCTATACGCAGACGACGTTCTGCTCACCATCTCGAATCCTGTTCCGCATTGACGCACGCCCTAACTGAAATAAACAGCTACAGAAGTGTTACTGGGTTCTCCATCACCTTCGACAAGTCAGTGGGCCTACAGGTGGGGATAATCCCAATGGAACGGGAAGCCCTAATCCCAATGTGCGCAATCCAATGGAAGACATGGGCTATCACCTATCTGGGAACTCAGGTTCCGGTTGATCCAAAAAGGGTATACCATGTGAACTTCCCCCCACTCTTTAAAGAGCTGGAAATCGACCTGAAGCGCTGGGCATCCCAAGAAATATAATTAATGGGCCGGATCACAGCCTGCAAGATGAACCTGCTCCCCAGATTCCTGTATGCATGCTCATGCCTCCCGGTCAGGATTCTGACACCAGCCCTGCGAGGCCTGCAGAGGAAAATGCTACAATTTATCTGTAGAGGGGTGCGGGGGAAGCCAGGATCCCCAAAGGAACAATGCTGGGTAATGCAAGACTTGGTGGCCTAGGGGTCCCAGACCTACAGGGATATCAGACGGCAGCACAATTGGCTTGTGTCCAGGCATGGCAGACACTCTCTGGTTGCCCCAGGTGTGTGGAGTTGGAACAATCGCGCCTTCCGCTTCCACATATTTCACCTCCGATGCGGCGGCAAAGGCAGGGACTATTGTCATCTACCAAACACACTATAAACACTTGGGACAGAGCCTTAAAACAGAAGGGGATCCCAAGATAACTTAGCCCCTCATCCCCAGTGTTCTTAAACCCAGCCTTTTCACCTGGGGCAAACGCCCAGAACTTCAAATCCTGGACCGCAGGGGGACTAGAGATACTGGGACAGCTTTACGAAGGAGGACTCCCTCGTACCTTCAAACGATGCAAGGAAACCTTCAGCCTTCAGGAAAAGGATAGATTCACCTATATCCAGCTACGCCACTGGTGCTTCCGAACCTGTCAAGCAGCAACTCAACCTCCGATGGCCCTAGAGCTGACCCTTAAAGATCTTCCAACCCGAAGTAAGATATCTACCCTGTATAAGCGCCTTCAGAAAAACTTTGTTACCTACAAAACTCGATCTATGGCACAATGGGAGGCATGCCTAGGCCATCCGATGGAGGACCAGTCTTGGGTAGACATTTGGACCCGCGCCCACACATCATCCACCTGCATCACCAACAGAGAATGCGCCTCCAAAATCCTGCTACGTTGGTATTACCTCCCCTCTGAGGCATCGTCATATGAATCACACTCTTGACCCGACCTGCTGGAGACAATGTGGCCAGGTAGGGTCTTTCTTTCACATGTGGTGGTCCTGCCCAAAGGTCCAAAGCTTTTGCAAGCAATGCTTAGCCAGCATCGCAGAGATCACCCAGACAACGCTTCCGCTAGAACACAAACGCATTCTCCTGTACTCCCCTGTCCCAAGGATCCAAGGTCCGGAGCCAAAAGCCACGTTACTGTCCCAATGCCTCCTTGGCAGGAAGGATAGTGGTCGCCTGCTCATGGAAATCTGCGGATGGTCCTCTCCTGTCCTTGTGGTGGGTGAAAATATGGGATGTGCCAGTTGCGGAAAAGATGACAGCAGCCAGGTCAGGGCCCCTCCACCGCTTTCAAAATATTTGGGGCCCTATACTTGACTGTGATCAAGATTTCCCGGCCCTGACCTACAAACCCCAATTGGCACGGAGGGTCCTGGACGCTGGGGGTGCACTCCAGGAACAGGGATAATGAACTTGAGCATCCGACGACCATCCGGGTCTGATAATCGCAAGAGAGGGAGGGAGGGGGGAATTAAACATTACTCTAATATGATGTACAACATGCTTTAATGAAGACCTGTATTGCTGCTCCCTACCTTGTTCAAAAAGAAATATATATTTTTTTAAAGTCTCAAAGTTACCTCTCAAGTTCCAAACAATCCTTGGGGCTCCCTTCCCCAAGTTTCAGGCAGCACAATTCAAACACAAAAGGGTCCCGAGGCTCCATGCTCAAGACATTTAAATGTAACTCAATCAAATGTAACTCAAGTCTCAGGGTTCCCTTCTCCAAGTCTTTCATCTCATTATAACAGGTAAGTCTCTTGGCTATTTTTTCTATTTCCTTGGCCAATAAACTTGAATTCTGTTCTTCATGTGATCGGATTCACTTCAATATATATATATTCATGCCGTTTGAAGCTTTCAGCTAAGGAACAAGTTACTTATCTGTAACTGTTGTTCTCCAACATGGGTCTGGCATGGATTCACATGCTCATGAATATTCCCCGTCGTCAGGCTGGGAATCCTCGGTAAAGAAAAAATCAGTATCAGTTTCTTTTCTGATCTGTCTTTCTTAGTAGTAACCAATCACTGATCTCTGGGTCATACTGCGCCCAGCCAATGACTGCCCTCTCCCTAAGCCTCGCCACCGGCACCCATCCTCATATTTGGTAGCACGCCAAGTGGCAGTATGACCAAGTGAAGAGCCGCAGAGGGGTAGGTGGGAGGGTTCGCATGTGAATCCATGCCAGACCCATGCTGGAGAACAACAGTTACTGGTAAGTAACTTGTTCCTTCTCCAGCATGGGGTCTGGCATGCATACATAGCAGTATACACATGCCCAACCACGGGAGGTGGCAACAGGCTCAACATTAAGCAATACAACAACTCAACATTAAGCCTCTCTTACCTCCTCACCAGGCTCACCTTAAGCGAACAGGTTGCGCAGCACTGCTTGGCTGACCCTGGACTCCTCCCTGGAGTCCCGATCGACGCAGTAGAATCTTGTGAAGGTGTGCGTCGACCTCCACGTAGCAGCCCTGCAGATGTCCAGCAGGGGTACACCAGACAGGAACGCCGTGGTAGCAGCGATCGCTCTGGTCGAATGGGCTCTCGGACGGCCGGGCAGCGGTCGGTTTGCCAACCGGTGACAATGCATGATGCAGCCGGAGAGCCATCTGGAAATGGAAGTCTTCGAGAGAGCCTTCCCTTGATTCACAGACCCAAAGTTCACGAATAGCTGTGACGTCTTCCGAAAACTCTTTGTGCGGTCCACGTAGAACTTCAGCGCTCTGGCTACATCCAGCAAGTGCAAAGTCCTCTCGGCCGGCGTCGAAGGCGACGGGAAGAAAACTGGTAACACCAAGGGTTTGTTGAGGTGGAAGCCCGACGGCACCTTGGGCATGAAGGAGGGGTGCGTCCTAAGCACTACCCTTGTGTCATGAAAAGTCAAGTATGGAGGCTTGCAAGATAAGGCCTGAATCTCTCCCACTCGTCATGCAGAGTTGATGGCCACGAGGAACGCCGTCTTCCATGACAGGAACTTCAAGGGCGCCGAGTGCATAGGCTCGAATGGGGTTCCCATGAGCCTGGTCAGCACAGCATTAAGTTCCCACGTCGGGGCAGGGGCCTTCACCGGCGGGAATGAACGGAATAGTCCCTTCATAAATTCCTTTACCAGGCGATGAGACCACAAGGACGCCCGTCCCGTAGTCCTGGTATATCGGGAGATGGCAGCCAGATGTATTTTTATGGAGGCATGAGCCAGTCCAGCTTTGGCCAGCGGCAGTAAGTACGGCAGCACTTGAGGGGCCGTAATCCGCAGAGGGTTAATCTTCTGTGCACGGCACCAGACAGAGAACCTCTTCCATTTATGACCGTAGCACTTGAGAGTTGAGGGCGCCCTGGCCTTTGCAAGAACCTCTCTGCAATCAGCCGGGATATCGTACCCCCCCAAACTCTAGCGCTGCAGGAGCCAGGCCTGCAAGTTCAGCGACTGTGGGTCGTGGTGTAGAATGGCGCCTCCTTCTCTGGAGAGAAGATCCGCGTCCGCCGGCAGCCTGACTGGCGGGGACGTTGACAAGTCCGGAAGGTCCGGGAACCAGATCTGCCTCGGCCACGCCGGTGCGACGAGGATCATCCTGCACCTGGACATCTTGAGCTGGCTGATGAGGCGGAGCAGCAACGGCAATGGAGGGAATGCGTATAGAAACAGGCCGTCCCAAGGGAACGAGAAAGCATTGCCCATGCTCCTCGGCTGTGAGAACCTGCTGGCGAACCTCTGGCACTTGGAGTTCGTCGCCGTCGCGAACAGGTTGATCTGGGGTTTGCCCCATCGTTGGAAGAGTCGATCCACTTGATCCTGGCGCAGTTCCCACTCATGGCACGAGCGCACCTCTCTGCTGAGTGAGTCGGCGATGGTGTTTTTTATTCCTGCCAGGTGGAAGGGAACCAGAAACATCCCCTGGGCGACAGCCCAGTGCCACAGATCCTGGGCCTCCTTGGATAGGGCTGGGGATCTGGTGCCTCCCTGTTTCCGTATGTAGAACATCTTGGTGGTTTTGTCGGTGAAGATCCTCACCACCTTGTCCTTGAGGGACGGGAGGAACAACTTGAGCGCCCAGAACACTGCACGGAGCTCCAAGATGTTGATGTGAAGAGACCTCTCCTCCGGGAGCCAAAGACCTCTTGCGTGGAGATCTCCGGTGTGGGCCCCCCAACCCTCCAGAGAGGCATCCGTAGTCATCGTCTCCTGAAACGCCGGGGTTTGAAAGCCCGGGTGGCCCACCATGGGATCGCCCGACGGAACTCCTCGTCGAGGGTGATCCTGTCCTCGAAGCAGCCCCCCGCCTGAATCCAGCGGGCGTCGAGGAACTCCTGTAGCGGACGCATCCGAAGTCTGCAAAGGGGTACAAGGTAGATGCATGAGGACATCATCCCGAGAAGGAGAACCCCAGCTCTGTGAGCCACTGGACGGTCCTTGCCGTATGAACGACGGCGAGTTCCCTTGACCTTGCCCGGATTAGCCAGTCGTCTAGGTAGGGGTAGACATGGATCCCCTGCAGGCGCAGCCGCGCCGCCACTGGTGCCAGGCACTTGCTGAAAACCCTGGGTGCCAACTTTAATCCGAACGGTAGGGCTCTGAATTGGTAGTGGCGTCCTTGAACCACGAACCTGAGGAACTTCCTGTGCCTTTCTAGAATGGGGATGTGGAAGTAGGCATCCTCCCGGTCCAGCGACGATAGGAAGTCGCCTTCCTCCAGCTGTCCCAGTACATGCTGGAGGGTGACCATCCTGAATTTCTGCGCCTTGATGTAGGTCTAGGATGGGCGCCAAATGCCTGTCTTCTTCCTGACGAGGAAGTACCATGAGTACACTCCGGAGCCCCGTAGCCTCCTGGGGACGAGCTCGATGGCACCTTTCTTGAGCATCGCCTTTACCTCCAACAGCAGTTGAGGGACGTGATTCTCCTTCCTGGCCACGGGAGGAATGCGAGGGCACTTCTTTAGGAATTCTATTGAGTGCCCGTTGGCCAGGGTGTCCAACACCCAACGATCGGTGGAGATGCAACTTCGTCAGTCGGCCTCCCACTGGGGTGCTTCGGTGGGGGCCCGACCACCCGGCCGGGAAAGTCTTGCTTGGACGCGGCCTTGCCGCCTTGGCCTCCTTGGCGACGACGGGGGGAACCCCCTTGCTTGCCGCGACCTCTGTAGGCCTCCTGGGAAGAGGAGCGGGCCGCCTGGCGGTAGAAGGAGGAGCCACCGCTGGATCCTTCGTGGGCACCCTGTCTGCCTCCAGCGCTCCAAAAGAGCCGTCGCTGCTGAATCACTCCAAGGGCCCGGGCCGTCTCCGAGTCTGTCTTGATGGCCTGTAGAGACTCATCCACCACCTTACCAAAGAGGTTGTTGCTGTCGAACGGCATGTCCAACACTCTGGTCTGGACGTCCTGCCGAAAGTCTGATGCCTCGAGCCATCCTCGTCGTCGGAGGCAAACTCTGTTGCCCAGTTGGCGAAATCCGGTATCGGCAATGTCCGTTGCCACCGTAATGGCGTGATCCAACACCACCTCACCCTCCTGCAGAATTTCTAGGGCCTCTGCCCTTTTTTCATCAGGCAGGAAATCTAGCAGGGGAGCTATCTTGAACCAGAGCTCCCTGTCGTAGCAGGCCACGATCGCTAAGGCATTGGTCACCTTAATCGTCGTCGCCGCCGACGAGATGACCCGTCGTCCCATAGAGTCCAACTTCTTGCCCTCGCTGTCCGGCGGGGAAGTGGAAGTTGAAGACGCCGCGCCCGCTGCCTTCTTCTTAGCCGCTGCCGAGACGACCGAGTCCGGCGTGGGCTGGGCCCTGAGGCACACGGGGGCGGCATCGGGGACTCAGTACTTCTTCTCGTACCTGTCCCTCTTGGCGGGTGTCGTGGCAGGGTTCTTGAGGACGGCAAGCCCCTCGTCCCAGATGTCGTCGAGTAAAGGCACCGCGAGGACCGTCTTACTCGTAGCCTCTCGTCGTTGGTACAGAAACCCCTCCTTTTTCTGTTCTTCAGGGCAGAGCTGGAAGAGCTCGGATGCCCTGGTTATCATGGCGTGGAAAGAGCCAACCTCGTCGGCTGGGGATGCCCGCGGGGGGAGGGGGTTTTGGTGACGGGATGTCTGCTGTGTCATCGCCGTCGTCGTCCGTCCCCGTATCCTCTCCTGGCGAGGGGGATGAGGGGTCCACCGGCCTCGCGAGCACAAAGGGCGGAGAGGGGTGGAGTCTTCTCCGCTTGTTCGGAGGGTTTCCTGACGGGCCTGGTTCTGGATCCTCCGTCGGGGTCCGTGGTAATCTCGTCCTTATCTCGGTACATAAGGATTGGATTGCCAACAAAATGGCCACCGAGCTATCCTGGGGCTCGGGCAACGGCTGCGACGGACGGGAAGGCCGTTCCACTGGGCCCTGTTCGTCGTCCTCGTCGCTATCTTTGATCACGTCAGCAGGGACCGTCCCCTGGGATCGAACCTTCTCGAACCTCTCGTTGAAGTTTATGAACCTCTCGTTGAGGCCTATGGACCTTTCGTTGAGGCCCCTCTCGGTCTCCACCAGTTCCTCCTCAGAGGCTGATTCAGAGTCTGTAGCGGCCACCGGCCCCCCCCCTCTTTTTCAGCCGGGGGCTTCACGGGGGTCTTAGCGGTGAGCTGGAAATAGCATTCCCTCCGCGGCGGCAGGGATACTCTGGGCCCAGAGGCCGTTTCCATTGGCGTAGTCTCAGCCGGCTCCGAAAGGGTTGCAGAGACCACTTCGGTAGAGGCCTTAGCCGGGTGGATCAAGGCCCTCACCACCTTAGGTGCGTCCTGGGCCCTCGCCTTGAGGGGAGGGTCAACGCCTCGCTCCCCCTTCGAGATCGACTGGGTCCGCTCCAGCGGCCTACCCGGATTCTCGGACTTCTTCTTCCCCGAACCAGAGCGCTGGCTCGTGGTCGAACGTGCCGGGGAAGTAGCGCCCTGCTTGGCAACCGAAGAGCCCGACCTATCGGCGCTCCCGGAGCCCACAGACTCGCGGTGCTTGGCCTTCTGTTGGGCCCCCGTCGCCGGGGCGCCCTCAAAGGACTTAGAAGCCCGCTCAACCTTCTTCTTCGCCTTCTCACTTGCTGTGCCCTTCTCCAGCCAGGAGGCGGGAACGACAATCTTGTTTGGTCCATTCGAAAAGGTTCTCGCAGAACGCACAGTCCTTCTCCACATGCGTCTTGTCCCCATGGAGGCAGTAGAGACATCGCAAATGCTCGTCCTCCTTGAAAACGTTATATAATCCGCATCCAGTGCAGTTCCTGAACAGCTTGGATCTGGGCGTCGGGCTTCCTTTGTCCTGGGCCATGTCCGTTGAGGTAGGCCGCAGATCTTCCGGAATCCTCCAAGAAGTGTAAACTCAACGAAAACTTCACCCTTGAGGGGCGTAGAAGAATTCCGAAACGGGTCCCCGTTATCGGAAGTAGAAACGGTGGAGCTTGATGCTCGATTAAACCTAAAAAATGAGAAAATCTCCTGAAAAAGCGTGAAAACGCAGTAAAAAACTCAAGAGCTAAACACGAGGACTCCCAACACTGAGCATGCGGTAAAAATCTGAGGATGGCTGCCAGAGACGGGGCTTAGGGAGAGGGTAGTCATTGGCTGGGGGCAGTATGACCCAGAGATCAGTGATTGGTTACTACTAAGAAAGACAGATCAGAAACGAAACTGGTACTGATTTTTTCTTTACCGAGGATTCCCAGCCTGACGACGGGGAATATTCATGAGCATGTGAATCCATGCCAGACCCCATGCTGGAGAATTTGATATTCACTGTGCCTTTCTTTTGTGCCTTTGTTCTGTTAATTAAATCTTTAAGTTTGACGTTCCATTAAATTCAGAATTCGACATGTAATGGTTTTGCTTAAATTGTAAAGTTTCATTCACTTTAACTTTCAGCATGCATCCATTTTGCTCAATTCTAAAATTCCCTCCATCTCAGGATTCAACACGCGTTAGTTTTGCTCAATGTGAAGTTTTTTATTCATTTCAGTATTCCTTTAGTTTAAAGTTCAGTTTCATTCAGCTCGCTGCTTAATATTTGTGTCACTTTAATTGAAATGCCCAGCACTCAGACTTTCAAAAACGTTCTTAAGACACGCGCCCATTACGATACAAAGTTTTCCTTACAACATTCAACAATGGAATTGACTAAACGGGACACTTTTGAAAACACTCTTTCGGAGACACAAGACCACTGAGACAAAGTATTCTGCAACAGTGGCAATGTTCAATCATTAATGCACCAGGTTTCTCATCTGGTAGAAACTCACTGGTCTCTGTAATAGCTCTCTCAGCAGCATGGAGCACAAAAACTGCAGCCTCTGCTGCAAGGAATTCAAACCCTTGCACCTTAAACACTTCTGGGCCGGCTTCTTGACACAGAAGAACGAGCACTTCGAATGAAAGAAAAAAGGGCAGCCTCACCACACGGCTCCCCTCTCGGCTATCTGTCTGATCCACGTAACTTAGTTCTCACACCACGCTTTCTAAGACCACTTCTCCTTGCAGTCCCAAACGCCTCAACGTGCTGTAAGCAACAGACCGTCCCACAGCAGTTTCCTACAGCCGTTGGCCTGTCTTCCAACAAGTTACCTGCTGATTGCACAGTCTTCCCTGCTGCTACTCCCTGTGTTGCTTTTCCCTCCTCCTTTATACACCTGCAACCCTCTAACAGGTTGCAGGTGTTCTTTCTCAGTTAGACTTGCCTGACCTGCACAAAACATTGCAGGCCTCTTCTTCATCACAACACCAAAGTGGGGAATTGGTATAGTGTTCATTGATGGCAGTTGCCTCTTCCTCGTCTCAGTACTGTCAAGTGTCACAAGAGGGGAAATGAGGGAAGTTAACCTACAATAACCCATAACGTTCGGGGGAGGGTTAGGTTGGTCGTCAATAGGGAAAGGGGGATATCATGTCTTGTCTGAGGGCACCCCACTCCCAATCCTCAAGGACCCCCCCACCCGGGTGATCCTCACTCACTTCTACGCTCTCAGGGTCAGGATCCAAAAGTGATGCCTTTCTGTGACCACCTGAGCAGAGGATCCAAGTGGAGTAGGAGTGAGGACTCCCTCAGTTTTCTCACAGTCCCCAGAGAGTACACCATCTCTCTGTCTGTCTTGATGGCCTGGAGAGTGTCAACAACTGCTTTTCCAAATAGGTTATCCCCATCGAACAGCATGTCGATGACATTGGTTTGCAAATCTGTGCAGACATTTTTAGCTTACAGCCAAACTTGATGTCGGAGAGCCACACCATTCCCCCATCTGGCGGAAGCCGGAGTCTGCAATGTCAAGAGTCACAGTGATGACATGGTCAGAAGCCACTTCCCCTTCCTGGAACAGGGCCAAGGATATGCCCTTTTTATCATCAGAAAAGAAGTGTAGCTTGTACCACAGCTCCCTGCCGTAGTTTAGGGCGTTGGTGGCCTTGATGGTGGAAGCTACCGTGGTGATGATGTGCTTCCCTGCAGCATCAAGCTTCTTGCCCTCCTGGCCTGGAGGCACCATGGACGACAGAGGGGTTGGAGGACCGCTTTCTGGCTGCGGCCAATACCACAGAGTCTGGAGAAAGCTGAAACCTGAGGCACTTGGGGGCTGAGTCTGGACCCCAGTATTTCTTCATCAACCGGTCACACTTAGCAGGCGCGGTATTAGGAGCCTTCGTGACCGCTAAGCCATCCTCCCATGTCATGCAATAAAGGGACCGATAAAATGGTTTTCTTGGAGAACGCCCACCGCTCAAAGATGAAAGCCTCCTTTTTCTTCTCTTCTGGCACCAGGTTGAAGAGTGTGGCAGCGTTAGAAATTATGAAGTGGAAAGAGCCAATTTTGTCCGGGGAGAGGCCTTGGTGGGCTCATCACCATCCGGAGGCTCCCACTTCGCGGGAACTTAGTCGTCAAACTCATCTGTATGAGGACCGAAGGTGTCGGTGCCAGTGTCAGTGTAAACAGGCTCCTCCATCACGGTAGGTAGAGCCGCTGGTGAAGGCTGAGGTTTAACAGAGCCCTTGTGAGACAGCATTGGCTGATGCTGAGGGGGCCTTTGAGGACTCATGGCCGTAGCAGGGACAGGAGCAGTGGGAAGTCTGTTGAATTACTGTCACCAGAGTGTGCAGGGTGGTTAGGATGTCCAGGGACATGTCTCTTGGAGAAGGTGGTACAGCAGGAACTGGGCCTGAGCCTCTTTTCACGGGGCTGGCAAGACTCTACCCGCCTGTCAAGAGGCTGCACCCAGTGTGGGATCTCAACATAGTCTTGGGCACCCTGGCGCACAAACCGCTCGAGCCAAAGGCATCCACGGACCTCAGTCTGGTCACCATCAAGAAGGCCTTGCTGGTCGGCCTCGCCTCGGAGAGTCAGCGAGATCCAGGCACTGGTCGCCTCAGAACCATATACTAACTTTCACAGGGACAAGGTAGCCCTACGGACAAACCCGGCATTTCTGCCTAAGGTGACGTCGGCTTTCCACTTGAACGAGGAAATAGTCCTTCCTATGTTCTTTCCCGACCCGAAGGACGAAGCACAGAGAGTGCTGCACTGACTGGATGTTAGGCGTGCCCTGAAATTTTACTTGGACAGGACCAAGGGCTTCCGCAAATCGGACGCCCCGTTTGTCACTTTCGAAGGCTCAAGACCAAGCTATCAGGCCTCCATATCCCGCTGGAGGGTCGCGGCCATCAAGGAAGGGTACGAAGGCCAGCACAAGCCGCTTCCGGCCAAAATGCACGCCTATGCAGTCAGGGCCAAGGCAACGCCCATCGCATTCCAGTGCCATGTCCCTTGGCAAGTCATAAGCAGGGTGGCCACTCCCTCGGCTTTCTGCAAGCATTACTGTTTGGATGCCGGCTCTAGATCAGATGCGGCTTTCGGACAGGTGGTTCTCAGGAACTTATTTGCTGAAGGAGGATCTCCTCTCCACCCTGGGGCTAGATTCAGTTGTAATCGCCCATGCAGTATGGAGGAAAGGGGACAGGACGTAAGAGTAATTGTAAGTTACTCACCATAGTGACTAACATACTCTTAGTCCCCTTTCCTCCATACACCCCACCAACCTCCCCCCTAATAATACTGGTGTCATTAGGCAATGTTAATCTATTGTCGACGCGGAAAAGGGGACTGAGGTGTGGTGCCGGAGGGCGGAGTCAGGGCAGCGCATGCTCACTGGGCTGCACTACCGCGCGCCTCTAAATTTTAAGGTGAAAAAAGTTTTTTTCTGGTGAAAAAGGTTCCATCTCCCGTCCCTTGGAAGGGATGCACATGGAGTATGGAGTAAAGGGGACGGGACGGAAGAGTAAGGATGTCAGCCAGGCCAGTGCCTGATCAGTGATATCCAGGTTATCACGGAGGCGATTGAGCAAGATGGCATGGTTGACCGTATCAAAAGCAGAAGATCGAGGAGAACGAGGACAGAAGGAAGGTTAAAATCAAGGTTAGAGAGCAGGTATTAACGGTTGTTCAGGAGAGCAGTTTCCATGCTTCTGGCAGTTCTGAAGCCAGACTGGTAGTCATGGAGGCATCCAACATATTCAGTGTGAAGATTAAGTTGGGAGATGGCCAGCTCTTCCAAGGGTTTGCCCAGGAAAGGAGTGATGGAGATAGGAATTTTCAGGGACAACTTGGACATCATTCAGGAGGTCAGGAGGCCCTGGACTCAGTCCCAGTAGAAGAGCAAATGGACTACATTGTGCTTGTGACAAGGGTTTGGATCCGGTCACCTGTCCTCTGGATGACGTACTGACCTTTTCAGCACACCCGGCTCGTTCTGGAGTTCAGGTGGATACTTGTCGCAAATACTTGGCGCCCATTGTGGCTTACAAGAATTCCCCTGAGCTTGTGCTTTAGGCAGCCAACCCTGTGGTTAAGGCCCACCTTAAGGGGTTGTTTAGGCTTTTTCTTCTTGTGCATAGGCAGCATCCAGTCTGGGACCTCAATGTTCTTCTTGCAGCTTGGCAATGCAAGCCTTTCGAGCTGATGGCTTCTTTGGACATCTGCTTTATGATGCTAAAGACTGTTTTATTGGTGGCTCTCGCCTCTGTGCGCAGGAATAGCGAGCTGCAAGTGTTGTCTTCATGCAAGCCCTTCACCACGTTTCACGATAACAAGGTCATCTTGTGTACTCACCAAAACCTCTTGCCCATGGTAGTCTCTCTGTTCCACCTGAATCAGGAGATCTGCCTGCCAGCGTGCTGCCCGAAGCCACAATCAGAGGCAGAGAGGAGCGCTACATTCCTTGGACCACAAGAGGGTTCTCATGTTTTATCTCTCTCAGACGAAATCCTTCAGGAAGACTGAGGCATTGTTTGCGACTTTCAGGGGCTCCCCTCTCAGCTCTTAGGCTTCCATCGATCCCCATTGGATGGTTCATGCCATTTCGGAGGTGTACACGGCCATGGGCAGTCCTGTTTCTGAGGGGATTCATGCCCATGCGGTCAGAGCGAAAGCCATGGGCATTGTGTTTCAGAGACCTCCTTCTTGGGATGTCATCAGCAAGGCAACTACTTGGGCCACTCCGTCTGCTTTCTGTAAGCACAACTTGCTGGACATCAGCTCCAAGCGCAATGCAGAGTTTGGTCAGGTGGTTCTGAAGAACATTTTCGCTACATCCTAGATATGAGGCAGGTTGACACATCTCCACCCTATGTTTTTGTTCGGTGGAATCAGCCAAAAGGATGGAGGAAAGGGGACAGGACATATGATTATGTAAAGTTACTCCCTGTAGTGACTAATACTGCTAGTCCCCTTTCCTCTATACGTCCCACCCGCCTTTCCCCACTAGTAAGCCAATGGTTTATAGGTAAAAAGAGTATCCAGCTATCTAAGCGTCCAATGTGTTTAAAGGGGACTGAGGTGAGGCGCCGAAGGGCAGGGCATTCCCTTGCCAGGGGCCGCGCCCCACGCGGTATACTAAATTTAAAAGAGAAACTCATTTTTTTGCTGCCAAAGGTTCCGGTACCGCCCCCATGTTGGGGGACGCCCACAAGAATGGAGCTAAGGGGACTATGGACTATGAGCACTCTAGTCACTACGGTGAGTAACAATTATTTGCTGGACGCAAGTCAAGTACATGGCGCATATTTAAATCTTTCTTTGGCACAAAGAAGTACGTGGAATAGATATCTGTGTTTAACTGGTTTGCTGGGACTTTGATTGTGCTTTTTTGTAGAAGCGTCTTTATTTCCTCTTAAAGAATTAGCTTCTTTTGTGGTGACCTCTTCCAATGTTTTGGAGGATGGTTTTGGGGTCTTTCTAGGAACTATGCAGTACCCCTCGGCCACTGTGGATAACACCCACTGGTCGGAAGTGAACACTCCCATGCGTGGGTGAATTATCAAATGCGGCCTCCAACTCGAGATACATGGGATGGAACCTGTATCAAGGCGTCATTGCTTAGAGGCAGGGGGCCCTCTGGTGACGGAGGCTCTAACTCTGCTTCTAGTTCTTTTATACCCTCTTTGAAAATTGAGCTGGTAACCAGTCGACTGACCCTGTGTGTTTCCCCAGTAGGAGTTTTGGACTTGGTTATAACTAAGGCTTCTTGTTTTATGGTATTTAATTTTCTGCCATTTCTGTCTGTATTTATTCATATTTATGTTTTGGCCTTTTTTTCTGTATTTATCCACATTTGTTTTTTGTCATTTAAAAAGATAAATCGCAACCAGTATTTTTCTGCATTTATTCCAATAAGAAGAACAAGTTACTTACCAACTAGTAACGTTCTTTCGATTGGATGTTCCTCCAACGTATTCCTCATCTTAGATTTATTAAATCCATCTTTGCTGCTCTTCGGAAATTTGTTCTGCAGAGGGCACCGTGCGTCGATGTCGACGAGTCGAGGGTCCTCGAAGGCCTCCGTCGAGGGTGACGTCATCGGGTGTATAAGTAGCGCGGCGCCCGTTGGACTCAGTTCTGTTTTTCCCGGTATCAGCCTCGTGAGATTTGAGATGGCAATAACCCGGAAAAATCTACAGAGGGGTAGGTTGGGAGGGTGATGAGGAGGAACATCCAATCAAAAGAACATTACCAGTTGGTAAGTAACTTGTTCTTCGAGTGGATTGTGTCCTCCAACGTATTCCTCATCTTAGATAGACGCCCAAAGCAGTATTTTGTCATATTATTATTATTATTTTTTAACAATGCCTTTAGATGGCGGAATAAAGCACTGCTTTTCCAAAAGTCAGCTCCCTAGACTGGGAGCATCCAGGCTATAGAATTTTGAGAATGTGTGAAGTGAAGACCAAGTTGCTGCTTCGCAAATGGACCTTATTGGGACACCTCTTTGAAGGGCCGTGGAAGAGGTGATGCCTCTGGTGGAATGAGCCCTCAACCCTTCTGGTGGGTCTTTTTGTGCTAGTCTGTAGCATTCTGAAATGCAAAGTACAATCCACATGAAATTGTCTGTTTTGTTACCGATTGACCCAGTTTCCTTCCTGTGTAGCCTATAAACAACTGGTTGTCAACTCTAAGCCTAGAAAGTATAGAGATCTAAAAGCTTAAAGATCTTTTTGGATCCAGTCTGTGTAATCTTTCTTCCTCCTTAGAAGGATGAGGTGGAGGATAGAATGAGGGTAAAACATTTTCTGACTTAAATGAAAATTAGATATTACTTTTGGTAAAAATGATGGTTTAACCTAACCCTCAATACAACTCTGTCCTTATGGAACATAGTATAGGGTGGCCCAGAAGACAGTGCCTGCAATTCGCTCACTCTTCTTGCCGATGTTAGAGCAACTAAAAAGGCTGTTTTCCATGTTAGTTATCTTAATGGACACGTGTGCAAAGGCTCAAAAGGGGCACACATTAAGAATTTTAGGACTAAATTTAGATCCCAAATCGGTACTTGAAATGGGTGAGGAGGAAACACATTAGTGAGACCTTTTAAGAATTGTGTTATCAAAGGAATTTTGAAGTAGGAGGATTCTTTCGATGAGCGCTTGAAAATGGAAAGCGCTGCAAGGTGACCTTTTATTGTTCCAATATTCAGACCTCTATGTGCTAGGGTCAGAAGGAAAGATAGTACTTCCGGAATAGAACATAGAAAAGGATAGACATTATTTTCCCTGCACCAGTTGCAAAACGTTTTCCAACAACAACGGTATAGAGACTTTGTTGCTGGCCTTCTTGCCGAAAGCAACATCTCCATAACATCATCTGGAAGGTTCCAATCCCTGTATCTCAGCCTTTCAGATACCAAGCATGAAGGTTGAGTGTTCTGACCTCTGGGTGGAGAACCTGACCTTCCATTTGAGAGAGAAGGTTCTTTCTGAGGAAGATGTACTGGAGGACAGATGGACATATCTAGAAGGTCCAGATACCACGTTCTCCTGGCCCAATCCGGGGCATTTAGGATCATGCGATTCCCGAAGCGTCTCAGCCTCCTGATGACCTGAGGAATAACGGGAATTGGAGGGAACGCGTACAATAGTGGGAAATTCCAATCCACCACAAACGCGTCCCCCAGGGCTCCTCTCGGGGAAAATTCCCTTGAGAAATACCTTTCGCATTTTCGGTTGGTACTCGTTGCAAATAGGTCTACCTGAGGGGATCCCCAAAGGGTGAAGATCTCTTGAATGACTTCCTGAGCCAGTTCCCATTCGTGGGACACCGTGCTCTGCCTACTCAGAGCATCTGCCGTCATATTCTCTTCCCCGGCTAGATGAATTGCCATTAAAGAGATTCCCTCCTGAATCGCCCAATACCAGAGCTGCATTGCCTCTTTGCACAAGGGTAGTGACCCCACACCTCCTCTTTTGTTTAGGTAGTGCATGGCCACTGTGTTGTCCGTCATTATCAGGGCATTCTTTCCCCTGACAGAGGGCAGGAAGGCCTTCAGCGCTAGTCCGATTGCCCTCAGCTCTAAAAGGTTGATATGTAGTTTGGACTCCGATGGATACCAACGACCATTGATTGTCAAATCGTTGGCATGAGCTCCCCACCCCAGGAGTGAGGCGTCCGTCACTACTGTGATCTCCGGCCATGGTTGCCAAAAAGGTTCTCCTTTTAGGATGTTGTCTGTACAGGTCCACCATAGAAGGTCTTGTCTGACCTTGTTCGGAATCTGAAGAAGATCTGTCATTTGACCCGAGAACAGGGACCACTGAGTCTTTAGGGCCAGTGAAGGGATCTCATCCTCAAGCGTGCCTCTGGCACCAGAAAGATGCAGGATGCCATGAGGCCGAGCAACCTTACAAAAAGTCGTAAGCCTGGAGATTTTGGGCATTTTGGAATTTGGAAGCCATCTGAAGAATGTCTTGAGCCCTCGTCTTGGGAGGTGAGCTCTTTCCCAAGGATGTGTCTAGTACAGCTCCTAGGTACTGAAGCTGTTGGGAAGGTGTCATTTGAGACTTCTTGAAATTGAGGGAGAAGCCAAGTTTGTGAAGGACGTGGCAGGTGACTTTCAGATGATCCAGTGCTTGCTCGGCAGAGCGCGCTCTGATCAACCAATCGTCCAGGTAGGGGTAGACATGAATCCCCCCTCTCCTGAGGTGCGCTGCCACCACTACCATTAACTTGGTGAAGATCCTCGGGCGGAGGTCAACCCGAATGGCAGGACTCCAAACTGATAGTGTGAGTCGCCAACTACGAACCTCAGGTATTTTCTGTGTTTGAGATGAATCGGCACATGAAAATAAGCATCCTAGAGGTCCAATGACACCAACCAGTCCTGGAGTTGAAGGGCCTGAAGGATCTGAGCAAGGGTAACCATCTTGAACTTGTCTTTCCTGAGGAACTTTTTCAAGTTTAAGTCCAAGATGGGTCTCAGTCCTCCGTCCTTTTTGGGGATCAAAAAATACGGGGAGTACCATCCCTTGTTCCTCTCCGCTGCAGGTACTGGTTCTATAGCACCTTTCGCCAGCAGGGTTAGAACTTCCTGCTGTAGGAGCGGGTTTGAAACTTTCAACGGGTGTCTACCTGGTGGATTGCTTTGAGGTTACTTTAGAAAAGGAAGGCAGTAGACTTGGGCTATTATTTCTAGAACCCAAACATCTGAAGTGATGGCTCGCCATTCTTGCAGATGCTGCGACAGCCTGCTTCCTACAGGTGTTTTGTGGTGCAAGTCCTCAAAGTGGTTTTGTGGCGGATGTTGCAACCGCTGATGGCAAAGAGGCTGCAGCTGGAGCTGGCTTAGCATGTTTTCCTCGTCCACCACGAGTGGCCTTTCTTTGGCCCCTTTGACTGGTCATTCCTCTCGTCTTTACATATGAGGTGTAATAACGATAGGTTAAATCGTCTTGGACGAATTGGGCTGGTGGTCTAGCCATCCCAAGTAATCTACCACCTTGGTCATTAACTGACGGTAAAATAGACTGGCATGCTCTCCTGGATCTGGTCTACCAAAGTAATTCCCAGGGGAAGTGTCAATGCCACTTGCATTATGTAAAGACTCCGCTAAATCCCTCATTCTGCTTTTCTCTGAGATTAAGCATTCTGGGACATTTGGGGTGCCATATTCCAATCCAAAAGGTACATTTTCCTCCTCGGATCTCTCCTGTTCCTCAAAAATTGAGGTCAAGGATTTGAAAAACTCCTTCCTAGGGACAGGCTTGAAAACCTTCTCTAGGAGAGGAGGTGGAAGAGGTGTACCACCAGGCTCTGAAGAAATTACATGTTTTGTAACTTTCTCCTTCTCTTTTTCTGGCTGCCCTGGCTTGGTTGGAGCCTTTGGCGCCGAGGGTTTCGGCATCGGCGACATAGTGGTCGTCGACAGGGTCTGCTTCGAGGGCGTCGAGGCAGTCTTCGACGATTTTCCCTTCGAGGTGTGACAGGTCTCGGACGGCGCTGGTGACCTCGAGCGGTCGACTCGGGCGTTTATCGCTCGGCGTCCTGGAAGGTTCCCTATCCTTCCTTTTACGATCACCCGGGCTCGAGGGCGCGCGAGTGTTGGAGCGATGACGCTCCCGGCCGGCTTCCGAAGAAGACGCGGACCGAGGCTTCGCCTTCTCAAACACCTCCATCATTTTGACCCTGAATGCTCCCCACTCTTCAGAAGACGAATGTTTTGTGGGGCATTTCATTTTTTTCGGAGACTCGTCCGACGACGAGGTGGAGGGAGACCTGTGGCGTCGTTTCTTCGAAGACGAGCGATGAGAATCGCTTCGGGATCTAGATCGATGCCTTTCGCATCTAAGAGATTTCTCCTCATGGAGACTCCACTCAACGCTAGAGGTTTTTCGATCCTTCCGACCTACCTGTAGCTTTCCTCTCCTTTCTCGCAAGGCCTTCCCCATCATCGCCTGACACTTCGAACAGGCCTCCATGTCGTGGCCTTCTCCGAGGCACCACAAACACTCGCGATGCGGGTCCGTGACCGACATTTTTGAGCCACACGACTTGCATTTCTTGAAACACGATTCCGGGGTCGTGGTCGGTGTCGATGATAAACATATTTCTTCTTGTTTATATATATATATATATATATATATATATATATATATATTCTTCACAGAACTCGAGCCGCGCCAAATGTCTGAAGCAATGTAACTGCGGAAAAACGGAACTGAGACCAACGCGCGTGCTACTTATACACCCGATGACGTCACCCTCGACGGAGGCCTTCGAGGGACCATCGACTCGACATCGACGCATGGCGCCCTCTGCCGAAAACATTTCCGAAGAGCAGCAAAGCTGGATGGAATACATCTAAGATGAGGAATACGTTGGAGGACACAATCCACTCGAAAATGCATTTATTACAGCACACAAGCAGCCATATAGGAAAGAAATGCTAGCTCAATTTTTTCCATAACAACAAATGTTTGCTTCTGTGACTGCTGCTGTCTTTAGATATAACTTTAACACTCTCCATGCTACCAATCTGAAATGTGATTGGCTGGCGATGTATGAGTGATATCATAGAGAACCAGATAGAAAGACCTGTTTTTCCGTTGTATTTCAATTTTTATAAATAAATACAGAGAGCAGACTGATTTCCATCTGTATTTATCTGTAAAACTCAGTAAAAACGGAACTCTGGAAGCCTTAGTTATAACCCATAGATTGTGGGTAACCTTGCCCACGAAAGGAGCATCAGGTGTTGAACACCCCTTGCCGGACGTAAGGCCTGTTTGTTATCTGGCCTAAAGACTTTGGAGTCTCATGCTCTTCACTTGCACTCCATAGTGCATCATCAACAGCTTTGCCAAATAGTACGTTGGGTTTTGGTGGCATATATATGGGATACATTACTCACCGTAATCGTATTTCTGATGCTTGTATCTGCTTAGATTCACATGCTGTGCATAGGCCGACATCTAGTGGAAGCTGCGGAGTATTACAGTTTGTTTTTCGAAACTCAAAAATGGGCGTCGACACAGGCGTGCCAGTAATACTATCCCTAGTGTGACGTCCACTGTACCCAAGATCCCTCACGCGTCTAGGATCCTCAGATTGTATTTTTTCTGACATGAGGAAGCATGAGGAGTAGCGTGAGTACAGATAATCCAAGCAGATAGACAGGAAGGTAAGACTACAAGCAATCATGCGCCTTCTCTCGGAGGGGAGGAAGGGTGGGTCGCATGTGAATCTAAGCAGATACAAGCATTAGAAATACGATTACGGTGAGTAATGTATCCCTTCTGAGGCTTGTGGAATCTGCTTAGATCACATGCTGTGCATAGATTAGCGAGCAGTATCAGAAGAAGGAGGTGGGATGTGAGAAGGGTCATGAGCAAACAGGTGTCTTAGAACCGCTTGTCCCACTTGTGTATCTGTCTTGGAATGAGTGTCAATGCAGTAATGCTGAGTAAAAGTGTGAATAGAGCTCCAAGTAGCTGCTTTGCAAATGGTGTCGAGGGGAACATTTGCAATGAAAGCCAGAGTGGCCCCCATGCCTCTAGTGGAATGGGCCCTTGGCGTAAAAGGCAGAGTTCTTTCAGAAAGAGAGTAACACAGCTGTATACAGTTGATAATCCACTTCGAGATCGCGCTTTTAGAGACGCGATCCCCTTCTCTGCCTGTAGCTACGGAGACAAACAGTTGATCTGTTTTCCTTAGCGGTCTGGTTTTATTTACATAGTAGAGGACCGCCCTACGCACATCAAGGGTGTGTAGTTTCACCTCAGCTGAGCTTTGCGGGTTCTGGAAGAAAGCCGGAAGCTCGATGGACTGGTTTACATGGAACTTAGATATAAATTTAGGTGAGAACCTAGGGTGTGTGCGTAAAACCAGTTTGTCTTTGTGGATAGCAAAGAAAGGATCCTGCACTGACAGAGCCTGAATTTCACTGACCCTTCTTATAGAGGTAATGGCTACTAAGAAGGCCGTTTTATAAGTCAGGTGTTTGAGACTACTTTTATGCATGGGTTCGAAGGGGGGGCCCATGAGCTTAGCTAGCACCACATTGAGGTCCCATCCTGGCGGTGGGTTCGAAATAGGAGGGTGAAGTCTCTTTACTCCTTCCATGAAGGCTTTAACTACTGGTACTTTCCACCACGATACCTTGTTATGGGATGTGGTGTAAGCCGAGAGGGCTGCCAGGTGTACTTTCAGAGAGTTAAAAACCAAACCTGCGTCCAGCAGGTGGAGCATGTATGTTACAACGTTGGAAGGAGTGCAATCAACTGGGTTGATTTGTTTATTCTGGCACCAAATAACGAATCTTTTCCATTTGTCAAAGTAGCAGTGCCTTGTGTTTGGTTTCCTGGATTCTTTTAGGATGTACATACACCTTTGTGGTAAATTGAGATGGCCAAACTCTATGACCTCAGGAGCCATGCTGCCAGGTTCATAGAGTTGGGTTCTTTGTGCACTGTTTGACCTTGTTGCTGGGACAGTAGGTTGTACCAGGCTGGGAGTTTGATGGGCTCGCAGACCGCCATCATGTGTAGGTGTGGAAACCATGGTTGTCTCGCCCACATGGGAGCAACTAGGATGAGCGTCATCAATTCTTTGTTCATTTTGTACACCACCTTCCTGATGAGAGGGGTTGGTGGAAAAGCGTACGCAAACATCCCTGACCAGTTCATCCACAGGGCGTTCCCTTGGGAGTCTGGCTGGGGGAACCTGGATGCGAATCCTAGGCATTGTTTGTTTTCGCTTGTGGCGAATAGGTCTATAGTGGGGAAACCCCACCGAGAGAAGAGATCTTCTACGATATCTCTGTGAAGGACCCATTCGTGTTCTTCTGGGAGGGAGTCTCTGCTTAGGGCATCTGCTAGGGAATTGAGCTCCCCTAGAACATGTTGTGATGACAGGAAGATGTTCCGTCTGAGTGCCCATATCCAGATTTTCTGGGCAAGCTTGGACAGATTTGGCGAACAAGTCCCTCCTTGTTTGTTCAGATAGAACATGGCTGTCGTGCTGTCCGTCCGGATCTGCACCGACAAGTTTAGCAGATGGGGCTCGAACGCCCGAAGCGCTCGGAATACTGCCAGAAGCTCTAGCAGATTGATGTGGTTCTTGGCTACTGAGTGAGACCAGAGACCCTGAGCTGTGTGGTGGAGATGGTGAGCTCCCCACCCAGTCAGGCATGCATCTGCAGTCACCACTGCCTGTACTTCTGGATCGTAAAAGGGTTTTCCCCTTGCGAGGTTCTCTCTTGTCCACCAGTGTAAGCTCTGTACGAGTGTTGGCGAAACGACCACTAGATCGTCCCACTGACCACTTGCCTGAGACCACTGTTTCGCCAACCATTCCTGCATGGGACGCATGCGCAGACACGCGTGGGGGACCAGGTAAATGCATGACGCCATCATGCCCAGTAACCGCATTGCTTTGCGTACCGTTATTTGTTGACCTGACTGATAATGTGGAATCTGCAGTAGTATATTCCGAATTCGGTCTTCCGAAGGGAAGGTCAACCCTTTCTGAGTATCTAGGATTGCTCCTAGGAACTGTTTTGAAGTGCTTGGCACCAGACTTGACTTCTTCTCGTTGATAGAGAAGCCTAATTCGTGGAGGAGGTCGATAGTCCTCTGAATGTTTGACCTGCAAATTCCTGGGGTTTCCCCCGTTATGAGCCAGTCGTCCAGATAAGGGTACACTGGGATTGCCTCCCTGCGTAGGTGTGCAGCTGCCACCGCCAGTACCTTGGTGAATACCCTTGGTGCTGAAGCTATCCCGAAGGGCAGTACCTTGAATTGGTAGTGGCGACTGTCTACCTTGAAGCGCAAGTATTTTCTGTGCGCTGGGATCACGGAAATATGAAAATAAGCATCTTTCATATCCAAGGTTGCCATGTAATCCCCATTTTTTAGGAGGGGGATTACCTCTTGTAGCGTGGTCATACGGAATTTTTGGGGCTTGACATACTTGTTGGCAGGCCGTAAGTCCAATACTGGGCGCATTGTCAAATCTTTTTTTTTGGCACAAGGAAGTAAGTTGAATAAATACCCTTGTTTACCTGGTGTCCCGGGACGAGCTCTATTGCGTCCTTTTGTAGAAGAATGGCGATCTCCTCGAGAAGGATCTTCTGATGTTCTAAGGAGTGTATTCTTTGTCGTGGAGGGTGGTTTCGGGGACGCTGCAGTAATTCTATACAATATCCTGTGGACACTGTTGACAGCACCCATCTGTCTGAGGTGATCCCTTCCCAAGCCTGGGTGAAGTTGGAAATGCGTCCCCCTACTGGGGTTGCGTGAGAAGGGACCCTGAACTGAGCGTCACTGCTTTGGTGGAGGCGTGCCACCTCCCTTGTTGGGGCTGCCTCTGCCTCTTCCACGACCTCTCTTGTTACCCCTGCCGTAACTTTGGGTAGACTGCTGGTTGTTGTTCCATTGTGTACCCTGTCCTTGGGCATAGTTGCCTCTTTGTGAATTTTGGCCGCGTGGGCGACGAAAATTACTGTTCCCCCTCTGGTTAGGGGGTTTGTTGGTAAGCTGGCCAAGGGATTTGAGAGTCTCGTATTCGTCCTTGGCATTCTTAAGTGCGTCTTCGACCGCTTTCCCAAACAATAGCTCGGGTTCCACCGGCTTGTCTATTAATGAAGCCTGGGTTTCTGTTTTGAACCCCGACTGCCGTAACCACGCATGTCTCTTGATAACAGTACCTTCTGCTATCAATCTTCCTGCGTTGTCCGCGGCGTCGAAAGTTGCTTTTAATATGCAACCAGACACGGCTCTCCCTTCTGCCGAGATCCGAGCCAACTGGCCCTTTAACGGTTCAGGAGCAGAGGCTATGAGCGCCGCGACCTCTTCCCATTGATGGCAGTTGTAACTTGCCAACAGGGTGGTGGAGTTTGCAATTCTTGCTTGGTAGGCAGACGTTGAGGCTACCTTTCTGCCAAACCCGTACAGTTTCTTGCTCTCCTTGTCGGGAGGAGCTTCTGACGACGATAAGGGTGTCCCAGCCCTCTTCCGAGTGTTGGTAACCACTAGGGAGTCTGGTTTAAGATGTCCTCTTATATAAAGAGGGTCAGACTGGGCTGCCCGAAAAAGTTTTTCAACTCTGGGGTTGACGGCTCTGGTGAGGTTAGGATTCACCAGGGATGGATCTATTCTACGTTGGATGGATTTAAGGATAGGGATGGTCTGAGCGACCGGCCTCCTCTCTCCCACCAACTCTTCTGCGAAGTCCCTTTCCTCCTGTACACCGTGGGTGTCGATGTGAAAATGTTCTGCTGCGCGAGCGAGAACTTCATTAAGGAGGGGTTGGTTATCAACTGGCGAGTCGGTAACTGGGGCTTCGCTCTCTACCGGGGAATCTACTCTGTAAATTTCCTGCTCATCTTCTACCTCCTCCAGGTCCTCATCATCCGCATAGTATTCAGTCCCGGTTTGTTCCTCCATAATTTCAAACTCCTGGTGTGGAGTAGAGTATGGAGTAGAGTAAGGCTGCACCTCGAAGGGTTCAGGTCTTTCAAACCGGGCCTTTTTACTTAGGGGGATAGGATCAGAGGAGCCTGAGGGTGTGGCCCCTTGAGGGTCATACGAAAGGAAATGTTCTGGGTTTTTTTCATAAAAATCAGCTAAGGAAGAGATCCTTGACATGACCCTGTCTATGTCTTCACTGGACCATACTTTGGAACAGGGTATGACTTTAGTAGGCAACTTAGGGGACTCAAGGGTACCCTTACTGGATGTTGAAGTCCCAGTAGATTTGTGTTTGTCTGTCTGCTTAGGGTGGAAGGATGGTCTTAGAGGAGTGGAAGGCTGTGCTTTCCGCTGTTTCCCCCCCTCCCCATGCGTGGAAAAATGTTTTCCCTGCCCCTTGGAGGCCCCAGAGACCTTCGACGGCTGTCGTCGAGGGTCTGGGGAGGTATCTGTGTGTTTCGAGCGTGGGGCCTCGCTGGTGATAACTGCGGCCTCGGTCTCCTGGAGCGCAGCCTGGGGGTGGAAGTCGTCTTCGTCTTCCGACGATCGAACTTCCGTTAATCTAGGGAGCGAGGCACTCTTGGCAAGAGTGGATGATTGCCTTGCGTCATGAGGCGATCTCGATCGAGAGCGCCCAGAGGACACCGAGTCGGACCGTTCTATCTGTGCCTCTTTCCGAGAAGTCGACGTCGTCGAGGTTCGGTTGGACTTCGTGTGCTTAGTGTGTGTAGGGTGTGTAGCGCTTGCGTCGCCGGGGGTCTTCCCCATAGCCGCCCTGCCGGACAACCTTCCGAGGTCGGGGACCTGCGCTCGGCAGTCTTTCGACGCCCTAATGCCCTCGCCGTCCGAAAGTACGGCGTCGCTGCCATCGCTGAAGGCGCCCTCCGCTGCCATGGCCGCCTGCCTGGCGTGGTGGGCCCAACGCTTTGTCGAACGGTCCTTAAGTGTCTTAGGCTTAAACCTACTACACGCTCTGCAGTTCGCTTCGGGGTGGTCCCTCGGCAAGCAGAGATTGCACGTGGTGTGCCTGTCGACCCAAGGGTATTTGCGGTTGCACTTGGGGCAGAATTGGAAAGGGGTACCCTCCATACGCACCTTGAGGCAGCGGGCTGGTAAGTGTAGGAAATATATAAGGTGTACCTAACGGTGTACCTATATACCAAGAGTGAAGAGTATGTACCACCCCCCACTCTCCCTACTTGCAGGGCCGAGGCCAGCGGCCTACTAGGCCCGGGCCGAGGCCAGCGGCCTTCCGAGGCCCAGATCCGTCGTGCAGCAGCCGACGGTCGATGTCTTCTCCAGCCGTCGTCGAGTTTCGAGGGTCGACGTTGGGGTGGGGAAGGATGTTAATAAATAATTTTAAACTTCAATAATAAGCAAAAGCATGGCTAAGGCCAGGGAACTCCGCAAGATGCTTCCGACCAGTATGGCGGAAAAAAACAATCTGAGGATCCTAGACGCGTGAGGGATCTTGGGTACAGTGGACGTCACACTAGGGATAGTATTACTGGCACGCCTGTGTCGACGCCCATTTTCGAGTTTCGAAAAACAAACTAATACTCCGCAGCTTCCACTAGATGTCGGCCTATGCACAGCATGTGATCTAAGCAGATTCCACAAGCCTCAGAAATATATTTATTTTTTAACTCTTCATTTAGGTTGCAGGTTAGCAAGTCACATCAGGCTCACGGGCCACACAATTACAGCACTTCACCATCAACAATGTACATCTTTTACAAATCACCATGTTTTCTAATGTATTACATTTTCAGGTTTTATCCTGTCTTTGTTCATCTCGGGTAAGCTTTGAATGGGCCCCAAATGTGGTTTGGTCTACTCGTCACGTTGATGTACCCCTCCTCAAGTTAATTTACAAATGTCATTTCCCTTGACCACCCCATGGCAGTTGGTGCTCTCCTTGACTTCCACTGCAACATTATGCTTTTTTTTGCAAGAATACAGCCCATATTAAACACACTTCATATTCTAATGGACACTTTGCCTAGGTCTCCCAGTAAATACTTCAGCAGTGTGAGTAGCGTGGGAATTCTGGTCATATTGTGCAGTGCCTCGGATATCTCGTGCCAAACCGGTATAATCTTTGAACATTTCCAGTACGTATGCATGGAGTCTGCCCCCACATTTCATACATTAATTCGCCGTACCAAGATAAATTTGAGCATTCTTAGCTGGGGTGTAATGCAATTGTTTCAATATTTTAAACTGTATAAGCGTCAAACAGGCGTTGAGGCATATCTCTTTGGTCAACATTTAGATTTCGCTTTATTATGTTGCCGTTGGCCCATCTGAAGTGACGCATACAGCTTGGAAACCAATGCTCTGGGCATCTCTTCTTTTATTATCATTTCTAATCACGTACAGGGTATACGCTCTTGTGGAAAGGATAACCATTTGCGACGCATTGTCGCCCGTATGCAGAAATATTGTAGCAATTTAATAGGGTTGTTTCCCAGTTTCTCCCTGAATTCCTCCTGAGTTACAACAGTCCCTCCTGAAAACACTCATGATTCCCTCTGGATCCCAGGCTTTCTGATATCTGAACCATATGTCGGTGGTAGCCCGGGGCAGTTCCACAACATTATGCTGTTGTATGGTGTATCTGTGTTCAGTCTCTTATGTATCTGCCTCCACTGTCGTGCATACCGGGTCACCGGGCTTGAGTGTACATACTTCCCTTCAAGAATTCTGGTTTGCAGGTCTGTTAAGGGCTGCCCCATAACATTCCAGTGCTAGGTGTGCTGGGGCTGTAGTTTGTGAATACCAATACCCCACATATTGTGCCTCTGCCCCCATAAAATACAACCAAGTCTGGGGCGGCCAGTCCGCCCCATTTGTAAGGTTTCGATAGTCCCTCTCAGCTGATTCAAGGCAACTCATTCCCCCAGACAAATTGTATTGCCATGGATCGAAGTCTGGTGAAAAATCTACGGCCTAGCCATATCGAAATCGTGCTGAAGTAATAAAGTAATTTGGGTACCGCTATCATTTTCAGTAAAGAAGGTTTACCGCATAGGGACATAAGGAATTTAGACCACGCTGCCAGTTTAGTTGTTAACACATTCAGGTAGGGTTCATGGTTATCTTTGTATAGCGTCTGTTTATTGCCAGGGACCAGTACTCTAAGATATTTGAATCTGATCAGGTACCATCTGAATCCTAACAGATTGGTGGAAGCAGTTGTGTTCTTAGTCAGCGGGAATAGTTCAGACTTTGCATTGTTTGTCTTCTATCCTGAGTGCTTCGTGAATTCGGCCACTTGTGCCATGACTGGTGTGAGGTTTTCCATGGCGTTATGTAGGTATAGCAGTGTATCATCTGCATCGGACGATATTATCTGAGGTACGCCTTGTATATGAATTCCTCTGTGTGAGTGCCATTCGCGCATCTTCCTGGCAAGGGGCTGTATCGCGAGTGCAAATAGCAAGGGCGGGAAAGGGCAGCGCTGCCTAGTACGCGGGCCTGTACAAATGATTGTGATAATGTCCCATTTGTGCGGATTCAAGCAGTTGGATTTGCGTACAACAATTGAGTATATCTGATGAAGTTATCTCCCATTTTACACTGTTTAAGTACCTCAAATAGGAAAGTCCATGACACTGAATCCAAAGCTTTTTCGGCGTCAAGTGATGCTGCTACTGCCCTGACCTCTGGATTGATCTGTGACATGATTCCAAATAGTCATCCCAGATTCAATCCTGTTGATCCTGTGGGGATGAATTCCGATTGATCTGGATGCATCAATTGTCGCATGTACTGGAGGAGCCTGTTCGTTTCGTGTTTTTGCAAACATTTTGGCATCCATGTTAATCGGGGACAGCAGACAGAATTATGCCATCTCGCTGGGTCGGCGTCCTTGTTTAGATCACACTGTGATGACCGCTTCCGACAGATGGTGGGAGACGCCTGTTTTCGAGTAACTCTTCCCATACTCTTAGGAACTTTGGGGCGAGAGTTCCTTTGTATTCTTTATATATTTCAATGCCTAGTCCATCTGGGCCTGGGGACTTACTGGAGGCCAATGATTCTTCCATTTCCCCAAGATCAATCAGCCTTCCAATTTCTTCCCTCATTTCTGCCGAGAGGCCCATAGGGGAGTTCTCAGATAAACATTGCTCTGTTTCTTCATGTTTGCTCGTGTCCGCGTTGGCATACAATGCCTTATAGTAATCCCTAAATTCTTTGTTTATTGCCTCTGTGGACGTTATCAACTGGCCCACCTTCCCCACAATGCCAGTGATGGTCCGCACCCCACGTTCGCCCCAGACCACACCCGCCAACCATTTCCCGGGTTGGTCTACCTCCCCATACTTGGAAGCCTGAGAAGGTTTTGCCATGTATCTATCTTCTTGGTCCGCCAGGTCGTGGAATTTTGACAGGTACCCTTTAATTGCACCCTTGAGATTTCTATCTTTGGTGTTGCCATACTGGTTTTCTAGGTTCCATATTTCCCTTTCAGTATCGCCCTGACCTTGTCTCGTTTTTTTTAAAGAATACCGGTAGTTGTAGACATCAGTGCGCCCCTAAGCCACACTTTAAACGTCTCCCACACTGTGGCATATTGAGATAATGAGCCTTCTTTCGGCTCGAAGAACTCCTCGATCTTGTCACAAACATTTGTGACCTGTATGGTGTCTTTCAGCATAGCCGATGACTTTCTCCACAGGGGAAGGTCTGGGCATTTCCCTCATTACTAGTCTAATATCTACTGGTGAATGATCTGATAGCGTGCATGGGTGGAACTTGCTGTCCTGTATCCAAGGCGCCCATTCCGCAGATATTAGTATCAGATCAATTTGTGACATGGCATCATGTACGGTGGAGTAATATGTGCATTCAGTGGTATTCAGGTGTTCATTTCTCCATGCATCAATAATCCCCAACTGACCCATTATTTGTTTTACCATTGGTGCAGAGTCCTGTCCCTCACCACATCCAGCACAGTATTAAAGTCCCCACCCCATATGTTTGGGAACTCGCCCTCCTTTGTCACTTTCTCTGCGATCCCATTGTAGAAGCCCGGGTCATCTATATTGGGCACATATGAATTCACCAGTATAATCTTTTTCCCGGGCAACTCTCCTGTTATTATAATATATCGCCGTTCTTGGACTATTTGTACCTTTTGTGAGTTAAAGGGCAGTGCTCGGTGAACCAATACCATCACCCCTCTCGCCTGGGACGAGTAGGTGGTGTAAAATCTCTGCCCACCCCTTATAGGCAAAGGTGTTGTTTAGTGCTTCCGCGGCATCTGTCTCCTGTAGCATCAATATCTTAGCAGAGTCACGGTCAATATATGCTATTATCTTCCTTGCTTTGATGGGGTTATTAATGCCTCTAACGCTCCATGAGAACAGGACTATTAATTCACCCATTTGCTGCATCACATTTTGCCATTGAACTTAGTGTGTTTTCCATAGATATAGAATCCACTTTCTGTGCGTGAGCCCGAGCCAAACCCGCTACCCGCCAAACTGCATTTTTAACCTTAAAACATTTACCAACTCCCATGCCGTCCCACTTTACCACATCCCTTATATGTGTCCCCCCCACCCTCACCATCTCCCCCAACTTGATGGTGTACCCTTTGCAGAACAATAGAATATTCCAGGGGAATCCTGTGAGCAGACTGCGGCCTCACCACGTGTCCCGTGCCCACATTACCAGTTTCCAAATTATATTGTTCATGTTGTGTGCCTATTCTCTTACCATTTCTTCTCTGCTAGCTTCTTTTTTGCGGTCAGGATTTGTAGTTCATCCCGCCTCGTGATCATGTGCGTTCTCAGCCTCTCGGTCGGGACTTGTATTGTTTCTGTGATCCCGTGGTGGTAGCAGGATGGAAGACTCCATGTATGACATAGCTTCTGCCGGATTTTCAAAAAAAAGTGTGCACATCCCCTATGTTGTATCCTGAGTTAAGCCAGGAACATTAAGGAATATGGGATGTACCTTGCACGTAGTGCCCTTTTCACCAGTCGTATGAGCTCTGTTGTGTCTGGACCCCAGCCGAGAAGTCCGGATAGATATGAACTGTGCTGGACTCGTAGTGTAGTGATCCTTTCTCCCTGGGTAATCTTAGGATGAGATCCCCGTCTCTGTAGCTGAGCAGTCTTGCGATAATGGTACGCAGGGGGGCACCAGGTTTGGGAGCCGGCACCAAGAAGTGTGTTAAGGAGGATGCTGAGTCAAATAAGGTTTGGAGGAGGCTCGCTACAAATGGTTCCATCTGGCCTTTGCCTGCCGTTTCCGGTATCCTACAATGTGGACATTATTGCGCCGCGATCGTGATTCAAGTTCTTCACATTTACCCCGGGTTTTAAACAGTTCGGTTTTCAGTTCTGCGATGTCAGTCATGATGGTTTAGTTTGTCTTCTGCTGTTCCAATTCTAACTTCAGCTTCGGTTATACGACCACTCTCCTTTTCCACCTTAGTTTTCAGGGAGCCGATTGTCACGACAATATCATCAAGCTTGACATTCACCAACATGAATCCAGCTTGTATTGCTTGCAACAGGTGGTCATCCCGGGATTCTTTTGTCATTGTGTCAGTGCTTCCACCCGCTCCCTGGTCGAGCTCCTTTTCATTCTGTGACATGGTAATGGTGTGCGAATCCTTCGTGCTCTTCTTTTTGTTGGCTCCCTTCGGTATTTCGTGACCCTGCTCTCTTAAATCTTGGTAGGGCACATTGTCTGCTGCACTTTTGGCAATTGTCCCTTGTTGGCTATTGCAGGGATATGGCTATGCAGTCAGGGCGCCGATTACTTGAGAGAGTGTCTTCGCCATGTAAAGCGCGTTTCTTCAAATTTTGGTGGCTGCGCAGATTTGTCAGTCTGCATATGTTCCGTTTTCCTCCAGGTTAGCACCCTGTTCTGGTCTCTTGGCGTGCTGTCCGTCGCCACTTGTGTTTAGGTAAAGGGATTTCCTACTAATGAGTGGCATCTAGAGGTGCAATAGTCTGATTAATGCCCTGCACTTAGCACAGTACAATGCTGTCTCCATCGTAGGATAATGTTCAAAGTTCACTCCGCTTTCCACTTGACAGTGTTCCTTATGGAAGGAGGATATATAGAACTGCAAAGGCTGCTATGCCGGTATAGATGTACCGTGAGGTTACCTTGAGTTGCAGTTCTTTCCCCCAAGGGCCCTGGTGATGGGGCCTCCCACATATAATCTGAACCGCCTGCACACAGTTCCCTGGGGTCCTCCAATTGTAGCGCTTTCACCCAGAGGTCGTGGTGTTGTGGCCTACCGCATTTAACTTGCACCTTAGTGTGCCCAATGGGATTGTGTGATTCTATTATCCTTGTTGCTTCTAGTTGCAGTGACCATACTGGGCCTGGGCTTGTATTTGTCTGCTCCTGGGGTGTTTCCAGCTACTCTCTAGGGAGTCGTGTCCAGGACTGAGGGACTGCTTGTTATACTCCTCGCAGCCTGACTCCAAATGATGTTGTTCCATGTGGGCCAGAGAGCATCTTCTCCTGGCCCAGCAGCTTCCAACCTCGCACGCACTTCCCCAGTCGCACTCTGCTTCAAAGGAGTTGTCTTCCCTGCTGCGCTCTGCCGACCCCGCTCCTACGTGTGCGCTTATTGGCATGGAGCAGGCCAGGCACTGTTTCCGCAACATCGGATGGCAGGCGGTCCCGTAGATGTGTTACACGCTCCTGGGTCCTAGCGCCGGTCATCCGAGAACAGCCGACCCCATCGGGCGCTAAGGCCCCCACCGGAGATGAGAATACAGTTTATATTGGGACCATTTAGCATGCGAGGGATTCTCCGCTTTCCGTGGGGCCTGTTTTACATTAGCTTCTGTGTCCGTTTTCCAGCCAGCACCGCCGTAACATCACACGGCTGTCCCTCCTTGCTTGCTGGTATGCACTCGGCAGTCGTATTGCACTCCGGGTCTCTCTAAAGTGCCTCGCTGGGGTTTCTCTTTATCCCCCACTCACCTTGCCGCTTCGGGGTGTATTTATCAGGCTCTAGGGACACGTCACAGATGGTGCTTTGGGCCGCGGCACGCCGGCGTCGTAGGAGGAGGAAGGCCAGCTGGTAGAGACGCCGGTAGGTTCTGTCTCCCAACCAAGTCGCTGGATTTTCCAACAGTGCTCTGTGGATTCCAAACACCTCTGACCTCTACAAAAGGATACATTTCATGGATGAGACATTGTCGGGGCTGGAGCTACCCTTAGTCTGCCAATCAATCACGCTGCTCGACAGCGCTCCCATAAAGAAGTTCTGGTGGCATATTTAAAAGAGTGGCCTGGGTTTCCAGCTTAAAACTCTGACAGGTGTAACCAGGCATACTGTTTGATCAGGGTGCCTTCTGCTATAATGCTTCCCGCATTATCTGTTGCATCTAAATTATTTTTTAGGGTGCAGCTGGCAACCTGTTTACCCTCTGAGATGGTCTTAATGAGCTGAGATTTTAAGGGCGAGTGTCAAGTTGCTGCTGATTTGTATCCCAGACATGGCAGTTACAACTTGCCAATAACAGGGTTGTGTTATTTGCAATCTGGGTTTGGTATGCTGCAGAGGACGCTACTTTCCTGCGCAGAGTATAGATTTTTTTTCTCTCCTTGTCTGGAGGCACTTCGGCGGAAGCTAGTGGTGTGCCTGCCCTCTTTCCGGTTGTAGTTACTTCTAAAGAGTCAGGTTTTAGTTGACTGGAGAGAGTTTAAATATTTTTTCAATGCTGGGATTAACTGTTCTTGTTAGGGTGGGTGTAACTAGAGACGGCTGAATGAGTCTCTGAACTGACTGGCGAATTGGGATGTCGTGTTGGGCCTCCTGTGTGTCCATCATAAAATGCTGTGCAGCTTTAATAGGTAGCTCATTGTATTGGAGCTGGTTGTCAATAGGGGAGTCAGCAACAGTCTGATCTTGCGGGGGACTGCATAATGTAAATGTCAATCATTGTCGTAGAACTGATCCTGATCAAATTGGTCCTCTTGTGAAACAAGATCCCCTTGGGAAGGGTCACAATGTACAAGTCATCTGACGTGTCCTGACTGAAAGTAGTAAGATGTTGATGCTTGGAAGTGCTGGGATGGGAACTATCCAGTCTTTGTACCTTTGCAGGTGGTCCACCACTAAATACCCCACTAACCTGAGGGTAAGTGAACTCCTTTGAGTCTCTGTCCATAAAGTCAACAAAGCAAGAAATCCTTTTCATTACTTTTTCGAAATTTTCTGGGGTCCACCCAGTGAAATTTGGCTGGTGGCAAGCTCAAGGGTAAGTGCAGACCTCAGGTGTAAATTGCTGGTAGTGGAACTGTAGGGATACAGAAAACAGTCCCTAAGTGCGGAGTTTGCCTGGAAGGCATTGCAGGTGTGCGACTGGCAGGGACCTGGGCCCGAGATCAGAGGGTGGCCAGGCAACCAGTGCAGTTTCAGTTTCAGCCAGGAAGTCAGCAGGGGAGCAGAGGAGAAAAAGCAGAAACAAAGGTTTTGAGGTTCTTCCGGAACCGGAGATGGTTCTCCTCAAGTTTATGGAAGGCTGTTCCAGAGGGAGGCCCCAGCCGAGGAAAGATCTACCACCAACTCGTTGCTTGGAAAAGAGACTGACCATGAGGGAGTTTGAGGCGGATGAACGAAGAGCTCGAGAAGGAAGATATTTAGGAAGAGAGAGCTGAAGGTATTGAGACCCCAGGCCCCAGGAGGCCTTGTGGACAATGCAGAGAGGTTTTGAAAATAATCCTTGCAGCCACTGGGAGCCAATGCAGAGATTTCAGTCCTGGAGAGATATGATCCCTGGTCTTGAGGCCAAGGACAAGTCTCCCAGTCCTGTTCTGGATGAGTTGCAGATGGCGGACAGTAGAAGCAGGAAGATTTAGAAAAAGGCTGTTGCAATAGTCCAGTCTAGAGAGAATCAGAGCTCTGGAGACAGTGAGCTTCTGGGGGAAGGAGAGGAAAGGAAGAATACCTCTGTGGAGGTGCAGCTGGTAGTGTGACTTCTTAGAGATGGCAGAGATGTGAGGAGAGAAGGAGTGTGTGGGGTCGAAGATGACCCCGACTGGTGGGGGAGGGGACCTGGGAGAGTCAAGGGAAGTCAGGTGTGAGTAATTAAAGAAGGAGACCTGCATTAGCCTGGCATTGTTACTGTGACAGTCTGCTGTAGGAAGGGCAGAGTCTGTTTTCTGTGTCTGAGTGTTTTCTCTGTTGGTAATCTTCATCCTCCCAGTTTCTCTCTTCCTCGTCTCAGTGTTTACATGGAAAGGGGGAAGGGGAGTTGGAAGGTCAGTAAACCTGACACAGTAGGATGGGGAAAAGGTCTCAAAGGAAAGGAGATGCTGTGTTTTACCATCGGGTGCTCCTACTCTGCTCCCCGAGGTTCTGTACAACGTAAAACCCTTTGGGTTTTTCACAACATGGAGAGGTTAGGAACATGTTCCGCTTGAGTGCCCACTTCGATATTTTCGGGGATAGCTTGGACAAACTGAGTGTGTGTGCGTCCCTACTTGTTTAGGTAGAACATGGCAGTGGTGCTGTCTGTAAGGACTTGCCCTGTCTGACCTGCAAGATGTTGCTGAAAGGCCTGAAGAGCCTTGACGACTGCCAAAAGTTCTAGGAAGTTGATAGGTCTTTGGTCTGTAGCACCTGTCCAATGACCGTGGTCGTGTGGTGAAGGAAGTGAGCTCCCCATCCAGCGAATGAGGCATCTGTAGTTAGGATCTCTTGTGCTAGTGAAACACGGAAGGGTTTCCTCTTAGCAGGTTGTCCCTGGACCACCAGCGAAGAGCCTGCACTAGAGTTAGCGCAAATACTACTAGATTGTCTCACTGACTGCTTGCCTGAGACCATTGTTTCGCTAACCATATCTGCATTGGACGCATGTGGAACCAAGTGAATGCATGGGGCCATCATCCCGAGCAAGCGCATTGCTTTGAGTACAGTTATCTGGCGACTGGACTTGTAGTGAGATACTTGCAACAACATGTTTTGTACTCTTGTTTGACGGGAAAGCCAGCTCCTCTTTTGTCTTTAGAATAGCCCCAAAAAATTGTTTTATGTGGCTAGGGGCTAGGCTCGATTTCTTTTTGTTGAAGGAGAAGCCCAGATTGAAAATAAGGTCTATTGTCTTTTGTGTATCTTGTTTTCAAATTTGAGGAGATTCCCCGGTAATTAGCCAGTCGTCCAAATAAGGGTGTATTGGGATGGATGTTCTGCGCATGTGTGCTGCAACTACTGCGAGCACCTTTGTGAATACTCTTGGCGCTGAGGTAATACCGAAGGGGAGTACCTTGAAATGTTAGTGAACTCCTGCTATCTTGAAACGCAGATATTTTCTGTACGCAGGGAGCATTGAAATGTGAAAGTATGCATCTTTCATATCCAATGTTCCATGTACACCCCCGTTTTAGGAGGGGGTTTACTTCTTGGAACGTGGTAATGCAAAACCTTTGGGGTTTGCAATATTTGTTCACAGGGCGCAGATCTAGTACTGGGTGCATGGAAAGGTCTTTCTATGGCACAAGGAAGTATGTTGAATAAATGCCTTTGTTTACCTGATTTGCTGGGACAATCTCTATGGCGTCTTTTTCTAGCAGCGCTTTTATTTCTTCTAACAGTATGTGCTGCTCTTCTGGCGTTATTTTCCTCAGTCTTTATGGGTGGTTTTTGTAACAGTTCGATACAATACCAGTCTGCCACAGTAGACAAAACACACTTGTCTGACGTTATCTCCTCCCATGCGTGGGTGAAGTGAGAAATTCGGCTTACTGGAGTGGCATGGGAGGGGACCTGTAGCGGTGAGTCATTGTTTGGGAGGGCTTGAGCCTCTCCTAGGTGAGGTTCTGCCTCTACCTCTGGCCCTTTTATTTCCTCTTTGAAAACCAGAAGAGGAAGTTTGGGCCCCAAGATGAAGACCGTCTGGCCCAAGAATAGCCAGAAGAGCGTGGATCACCCCGACCCTGAAACCTTCTGGAGTATGAGGAGCCCTGTTGTACGTAGGGCTTGTTCATCAACTGGCCAAGTGATTTAAGAGTGTCATATACCACCTTAGAACTCTTGAGGGAGCCTTCAACAGTGTTACTGAACTGTACTTTTTACTCCACCAGCATGTTAAGAAGGGTGGCCTGGGTCTCTAACTTCAAACCAGACTGAGCCAGGCGTGGCGCTTGATGAGCGTGCCTTCTGCGATGATGCATCCTGCATGGTCTGCTGCATCAACATTATTTTTGAGGATGCGGTTTGATACCTGCTTGCCCTCTGCAATAGTACTTAATTGATACTTTAGGGTTTCTGGGACAGCTTCAATTTGATGTTCCAGGTCATCTCATTTGTGGCAGCCGTAACTAGCTAGAAGCATAATGTTGTTCGCGATTCTGGCTTGGTATGCCGCTGAGGGGGCAATTTGGCTCTGGAAAGTATAGATTATCTTGCTTTCCTTGTCTGGCGGTGCCTCTGCCGATGCCAGGGGAGTGCCCGTCCTCTGTCTGGTAGTGGTGACCACTAGTGAATTAGGTTTTAGCTGACCCATATTATATAAGGGGGTCAGTGGGCTCTGGCCTAAATAGCTTCTCTATTGTGGGATTAACTGCCCTTGAGAGACTAGGCGCAAGTAGGGGGGGCTGAATATGTCTTTGAACAGACTGTTGAAGTGGAACAAACTGAGTAGCAGACTTTGTCTCCCAGAATGTCCTCCACAAAGTCCTTGGTGACTTGTGCCTCTTGAGTGTCAATGTTAAAATGCTGAGAAGCCTTCAGCACCAATTCATTATATTGTATTTGGTTATCAATGGGAGAATCTGCTACAGGCTGGTCTAAGTGGTCTGGTGACTGGATGACGTAGATAGTGTCGTCATAGAATTGATTGCGATTATAAAGGTCCTCTTGAGACCCAGGGTCTTGTGAACCTATGAGATCCTCATTGTATATGTCCTGAGTGGGGTCTTGATAGGTTGAGGCCGGGGAGCCTACAGCAGAGGTGCTAGGCTGTGGCTCAAGACAAGATATTTTGGCAGGGGGTTGTAGTGTTGAGGCCCCTGGCTGTGAGGCATCTCTAAAGGACACTAATTCTTCTGTATTTCTGTCCATAAAGAGCTGCAGAGTATTGCACATGAAGTTTTCGAAGTTCGATAAGGGACGGAGACAGGGCGTGTTTGTAATTGTATCCCTAGCGTGACGTCAAATGTAACCATGATCCGTCGAGGTCCCTCAGATTATGCATTTCTGAGAAGAACGAAAAGAGCGTAAGGTGTAAGTATGGAGTGTAGGTAGAGATCATGAGGTGTGAAAAATGTATGTTTTCCCAAGAACATTCAACACCAAGAGCGGAGGAAGGGTGGGCGCATGTGAAGGGAGTAGTTTCTTACCTGTAACTCCATTTCTCCAGCGTTGGTATCTTTCATGGATTCACATGCTGTGAATACGGGAAATATTCAGCTAGTGAATCCATGAAAGATCCAATGCTGGAGAATGTAAGAAGATATAAGCATGAGAAATACGATGGTTCAAGTCCTACCTCGCCAACCGCAAGCAGTTTGTTCAAATGGACTGCTCTAGATCAAAATGCTACCAGTCACCTGTGGAGTCCTGCAGGGTTCCATCATCTCCTCAGTGATCTTCAATTTATACATGGAGCGGCTGGGAGCCCTCCTAGACACACACAACATCCAGATCCACCAATACGACAATGACACACAGCTATACCCCAAGATCGACTCCAACAAGGACATCTATAGGCTCAAAATCTGCCTCTTGCTGATACAGTCCTGGATGCCCAGCGCATACTTGAAGCTCAACCCCTCCAAGACCGAATTCCCACTTTCACCAACAACGTCGAACACCTCGACACAGACCAGGCTATCAACCACGGACTCGGTCGGTTTCACACCCAAGGTCACCTCATACGCCAAGTCCGTCGGGTTCCACATCGACAAACACCTCTACTTCAAGACACAAATAGCTAAGAAAAGTCACAGCTTGGCATCAACTCTCCCTCATGCGAAAAGTCAAGCCCTTCCTCCCTCCAAACAGCTTTAGATCCACCGTTCAAGCACTGGTCCTATCCCACCTGGATGGGTAAAATGGACTCCTCAAAGGCCTCCCGTCATCCTACTGTGTGCCCCTAAGAAGTGTCCTACACGTGGCTGTACGCCTCATCAAGGGTCTACGCATGTCTTAGATTGTTGGAGGCGGCGGCTGTTGGCATACTAAGTGCGGCTTGACGATCCTACGTTACGTGATACGAAGTGAAGGTCCTTTCCTCAAGCTCGCTTGGCAGATGCTTGGCAGACAAGTAGTGAGGAGTGAGTAGCCGAGGCGAGGCAAGCACAACTGAACCAGAACCAAACCAGAACCGAAGCGTCCATTTTGACTCGATAAGAGCAAGAGCTGAATTTAGCTCCATTGGGGGTTATTTTGGCTTTATACAGACTTACCAACTCGGCGGCAGACCCACCTCGCCGAATCAGTTGTCAAGGTGGCGAGTGGTGGTTGTGTATGGCAGCTCAACCCGCCCCCCCCTGCCGTTGTAGGAGTTGACGGAAAACTTTGTGAGCTCAGACATTAGAAGCGCAGGCATCGCCCTGCGCCGTCTACTATCTTCTGTACATTCAACCTGTACATACCCTGAAAGGGTCTTGATAAAAGACAGCAAACACTGTTTATGGGACTATAGACACACATATGTGGGCGAGGAGTGATTTTTGTAGCGCTGGGGTTGTGCCTGTTCATGAGAGCACCACGCTGTAAAGACCTAATTAACAAGGAGTACTCCCCTTGGATCTTAGATTCGCAGCACTGTCGCACCGCCATTGTGGCATCACGCTCGTCCAGCAGTTGTTAGGTTTCTTATCCTGGAACGTGAACTCGCCCCAGAATTTGTTGTGAGAGCTTTGCTGTTTTCTGGAAGGGTACAGAATAAGTCCTATCATACGTTATTGTCTTGACATCTCACATAGATGGCTCTTCCATCACCAAACACTGATATTGTAATTGCGAATATTGGCTGGGAAGAAGAAAGTTGAGAAACACTCGGACTAGTGAAAATTGTGCTCAGCCAAATCCTCTTTAGTGAGGAAATCTGTATTATTTTTTTGTTTGTTTTTGAAGCCGAACGAGGTGAAGCTTCGCAGTACAACCTTTCAAGATGATATCAGAATCCCAGAATGAGATGGTTTGTTTACGGACTTCACAACCCACTGAGAATATCTCAGCAGCTAACTCGTGCCAATTGATACAAGCCCAAAAACACATGCAACCATTGCATCACACGCCTGTGGCAGAAGTTGCAATTGATCAGGGGCAGCAAGCCATATTGCATTCATGCAAGCTAGGTTTAGAGTATACAGTGACAACAAGGAAGATACAAAAGAAAGATCGATGATCACATTGGAAGAATGAAGAGTAGAAGTGCAAATGATCAAGAAGCCTTGTTTTCTGCTCAGGTCCCCTCATTGGTGCAAGGGGAAGGAGAAAAGGAAAATATGGAGTTAAGATGTGTCACATGCCTGAGTGAATTATCAGCGGGAAGGGAGGCCCTGGATGCTTCGGCCGAAGGGAGGGACGCCATCAATTGCACCCAAGGGGACCCAATAGAAGAAGAGAGGAGTAATGAAAATTTAGAAGTAGTAAGCGCCTTGCCGACTACCTCATCCCTGCAGGCTGCTCCAAAAACAAGTGAAGCTACATTACCAGCGCTCAATTTCGTCTTGAATTCTTTGGTTTCTGTCTTTGAATTGTTAACGGCAGAAGTACAGTCACAAGCAGGGGTGCTGCTTGAACTTACTAAAGAAACTGCGAACTGTGTTTCATCCGTGGTAGAGATCAATAGTGTTATCAAATCTGTTCTGGCCCCTACCTTGAAGGACATACGGCTGGAGGTAGCCAAACAAGGGTTGGATCTTTCAATAATCCAAACATCCCTTGTAGCAAGAAGGAAAGAGGAAGACACCAATAATCTGCTTTTGCAAGAACTACTGACTCAACTAAAACCTATAATCCAATCAGCAGAGGTTGAAGGAGAGGAGGAGAGGGTGGCAGTGTCAAATTTACCATTCAATGACACACCCCAGTCTGAGTCAATCTTAGAGGAATTCAGAAAACTGGCTAACGTGGTAGAGGGGACTATAGAGGGAGACATAGTCCCCGAGCAGACTCCATCAGAGGACCCCTTCCAGGATTCGGTCAGGCAAAATAGGACAGAGAGGTCATCGATACTCTAGAGGTAGAAGGAGGGTAAGGAAGAGATCAGCAAGGAAGAGGAGGAGGAACAAAGCTACCTTGTCATTCATGAAAGAGTTGAAAAAAAAGAAGAAGCAAAAAAACATAAAACCAATCAAAACAAACTCCTTCTTCAAGTCGTTATCGAGATCCCCCTCAACAGTGATCTCAGTGGGAAAAGACAGCCTCAACTCCACAATCACCATAAAGGAATCTAGCGAAAATGCTGATAAAGAGGGGAAGCTCAAGACAAGGAGACAAAACCAAAAGGCTAAGGGGTCGTTCCTCAGAGGCGACTCTCAAGAAGGGATTGAAATTACAAATGCAAGTGTGGGGCTCCAAACGAACTGGCAAGAACCAGGAATTAATAACAACTTGCAACTTAACAAAAACATCCAGAAGGGGGTCAATATGCCTCAGAGAGACTTGGGAAATTTCCATACCTCAATGAACAATCGAGACCCAATAACGCAAATTGACATTAGCCCCGATCTTCCTGATCAATAAACGTTCTACAGTGACACCAAGGGTATCCACTACTGCAGTAGCAGTTGATACACAGGGGGCCAGTATGAAAATAGCCCCAATTTTTTTGAAGCATTGCAACAGGGAGCTTACTGCTGAGTAAGTGAGAATGGGGCAGGGCAAGCAGTCCGAGATTGATATGAAATCTAATGGGGCTGGAAAGTCGGAGTTGAGGGTGGATGTTGACCAGTCCACTTTAATCCAGCATAATTTGACGCAGCAGGATGATCAAAACAAGAGTAAAGAAGAGGAAAATTCAACCTTCGCGATGCCAAAGATATGCCTCTCTTCAATAGAAAAGAATAAATACAAGTTCCTTCGTAGAGGTGTAATTTTGTTCCACTTTAAAAGGGTGGCAAATCTGTTCCTCTTTGGCTCACAAGACCTTGAATTTGTGCGATTCCCTAACATCCACAACCCCTATATGGTGGAAGTTGGCCTTACATCAAGAAAAGGACACGCTGCTATAATGGGGGCAGCAAGAGAACTGGAGGGCCAGGGTCTCTCAGTTTCTCTTATAGCTCCAATAGAAACCCCAAAGGTTAACTATCCTGCCCTGAAGTGGTCAGCCAGGTCAAGTGGGGGTTCTGGGGAAGATTTGAGGATTGAAGCTTCCCCCAGAAGGCAAAAGGACAACAGTGAACGTTTTCAAGATAATGCTCTCTCTCTACTGCTGGAAATGTTAACACAATTTTTACAGAAATTGGGGGTGGGCACGCAGTCTCTTTGGGCAGACAGAGTTGTGCCTGATATGCTGGAACACGCGGGGTCCCAACACTTACCTCAAAAAAAATGAAAGAGCTCCTTTTTCTTGACACCGATATCCTAATCTTTCAGGAAACATGCTAGTCATTCCTATAGCAATCGAAGGATACATAGTGTACACTCAACCAGCGCTCCAAAAAGCCAAAGGCCGGCCATCCGGTGGATTGCTGATGGATTTTAAAAATACCACGATTGAAAATAATATGGTGATTTTTAATAATAAAATGGGTATCCAAGCCTGTAAGGTCACGCTAAAATATCAGAAGCCGTTTTTGAGGTGATTCTCATCAATGTGTACTGGAACCATGACTGCTCTAGGCTCCAAGGTTGTCTGCATACTCTTGCTGTATTGTTGGAAAAGTTCAAACTTTTACATGGGGGAGTATATATGCGGGGGACTTGAATACTCAGTGTGTTCCACTTTCACAGGAGAAGGTAAATCAAAGATCACGGAGAGTCTCGGACAAGGGCAAAAGTTGGGTGGATGTTTTGGTTGGCTGGGGGCTGAACATGACAAATGGGGCAATAATGGGGGGACATTCCTTTATCCTCTACTTGGCATTGAGGGCTGTCCACCTCAACCCTAGATAATATCTTTATGTCAGCAGACCTCTTCACAAGGAATGTATCCTTGAGTATTAAGGCGGATGGAGGTAGTGCGCATTCTCCTTTAGAACTGACATTTTTCGACATAGCCACAAGACTATCAGATAAACAGGTACAGGCCTTCACAAATAGAAAGGGTAGAATACATCTACCTAAGTACAAACGGGATGGCGCGGTTTGTTTGTAAAATTTGTCTGGTCAATATGTCCAGCGAGCCTAGGAGGAGGGGGGAAGAAACAACTGCACCACCACACATTTGACGAGGCAACAAGGCAGAAAAAAAAGTTGTTAAATCAGAAGTTGAGACAACTAAAGAGATTGCATTTGGTCTGGAGTCTGGAATTCTTTCGCAGCAAAATAAACAGTGGTCAGTGGGCAGAAGGATGCTGAGTCTACAATAGGATGCAGAACGAATATTAAAATTAATTTGTAATAAAGATTCTAGAAACTTCTGGTCAGTTATTCACCAATTAGAGGATACCTCATGCAGCACTCAGTGTAATTTGGTACCGGAGAGCAGGTGGATAGATTACCTCTCACTTAACTTTGAAAATCTTGTGGAGACCAAATTCAGACCCATTAAAGAGGTCATCTGGCACCTCTCTTTTGACGAACAAGCCCTAGTGGACGTGATTGCTAATTCATCCATTTCGATAGCAGCTGGTCCAAATGGAGTGACTTATCAGTTCCTGAAGAACAATCCAGCTCTATGAGCCAAATTGCTATTCTGCCAGACAAAGGTTTCCACCTTTGTGGAAAACTGCAACAATTATTCCACTCTTCAAAGAGGGTGACCAGATGTCACCAGTTAATTATTGTCTGATCGCCCTCCTTGATCTCGAAAGTAAATTGTTCATGAGGATTTTCTTGGGGGAACTGGAGAGATGGGTAAAAACTGCGAAAATTCTATCCAAATATCAAACATGGTTTAAAAGAGGTATATCTATTTATTTATTTATTTTAATTCTTGTTATTTATTTATTTATTTATTCATATTTTTAAAGCGCACGCTCAGCCCGTGGGCATCGTGGCGCTGTTACATATAAGCAATTGGCTGGTTACAGAAGGAAGGTTGTTAAAGTTTACAGGCATTTTGAGTTACGGTATATGTTTTAGAAATATACGTTTACAAGGCATTAGATTTACAGTAACATGTTTTAGTTATAAACTTAGCAGTGCAGACATCATGGCGTTTACAAATATGTCAATCATGTCGGAGGGGAGGGTAGGAGGTGATTATGTGAAGAGCAGGGTTTTGAGGGATTTCCGAAAGGAAAGCAGTGAAGGTTCCGCTCTAAGAGAGTTAGGGAGGTTGTTCCAGAGCTTAGGTGCTATGTGTGGGAAGCCAATGCCTCCAGCTTTAGCTCTTCTTATGGTGGGGACTCGGAGTTGGTTGTCATGGGGGGTTCTTATAGGACGAAGGGAGGATTTCCTGGTGATGGTTTCTGCTAGGTAGGAGGGAGCGGTATGATTGATACATTTGTGTGTGAGGGAGAGTACTTTGAAGTTAATTCTTTCTTTAACTGGGAGCCAGTGAGCATTTCTTCTGGCCTGCGACACATGGTCGAATTTGGGGATGTGCAGGGCAGCGCGGAGCGCATTGTTTTGCACTGTTTGGAGTTTATTTAGGTTTTTGGTTGAGGTGCCAGCTAGGAGGGCGTTGCAATAGTCTAGCCTGGCTCCTATGGTGGCTCTAGCAATGGAGAGGCAGTTGGGAGTGGTAAGATAGGGTTTTATTGCGAGGATGTGTTTGGTGGTCAGTGCGGAGGAGGAGATGGCGTTGACCTGTCTTGTCATGGAGAGAGTAGCGTCTAAATATACTCCTAGGGTCTTCACAGCAGTGGAGACGGGTATGTTGGTGTTGTCGATGATTATGTGTGAATAGTCTTGGCTGAGCTTGGAGAGGATTTCGCTGGGGGCCAGGATGATGATCTCTGTTTTGTCTCCGTTAAGACAGAGGCCGTTGATCGCCATCCATGCCTGGATCGTGGAGTAAATGGTAAGGAGGGCTTCTGTGTCTTGGGCATAGTCTCCAGTGAGGGGGAGGAGGACTTGTGTGTCATCGGCATAGTTATGTGCCAAATGCCCGTTGGGCTCAGGGCTACTGCCCTGAATGGGTTGGCCCTGAACATTATGAGTGAAAAAAACAGGGGTAAGGGAGAACAACAACTTTATGAGGCTTGGGTGGAATTTTCAAAGGTCTTCAACCAAGTCAATAGAAATCGACTATGGACGAAGCTTAGAAGTTGGGACAACACAGAGGGTATTCTGTCAATGCTAGTTGAGCTCCACAAGGACACCACAATCGGAGTGCAACTTGATGACGAAGGGCACCTCTCAGAAACCATCAGCGCGGAAAGGGACGTCGGTCAGGGCTGTCTGGGAGCGCCTCTTTTCTTCAACCTGTATCTGGCAGATATGGGCGCATTTCTGGAATCATCGGCACTAGCCAGCCCAGTGATTAATGGAGTCAAGATCCATTGGCTGGCCTATGCAGATGATGGTGTTTTGTTGGATAACAATGCAGTGGGCTGCAGCGCCTTCTCAACAAACTGGACGACTATGCAAAGGAGAATGGTCTCTCCATAAATACTATAAAATCTAAAATAGTCGTCTTCAGAAACATGCACAAAAGGGTGACCTATCCCCATTGGGAGCTGGCAGGGCAGGTTATTCCAAGAGTGGAGGACCTGGTCTATCTAGGATATCAAGTGTATGCATCACCCTCTGCATGTAAGGTGGAGCAGGATGTACAGAGTAAGATAGCGAGCTAATAACTCAGATGAAAAAGGTGTTAATAAAAATAATGTAAATTCTTGATCTTCCCACTGATTAAGTACTATTCGGCAAAGGTCCTCCCTGTGATTCTGTATGGCTTGGAGGCTAAACCCTTTTTGTGGAACACAGGCTGACAAAAACTAGATGGCCTTATTTGGAAGAGAGCTCTCAGTTTACCTATGAGCCTCTCCATGTCTAGCCTTAGATGGAAACTGGCTCTGAAAAAAGCCCAGGCAGACTGGAAATTGATCTCGCTCTTTGTTCTCATTATTACTGCCCAGATTTTTGAAAATGTTGTCAAACCTGGAAGAAAGGGTGAAGGAGGGACTGGCTAAAGCTGATACGGATATCGAGACATTGAGCCATAATCCTATGAAGGCCAAAAAGGCCTTGAAAGTGATGGATTGGATCAGAACAATCGATAACATGCGCTCCCTAGCTCCATCAAACCTTTTTCTGAAAGTTGACAAAAAACTGGCTTGTATTGCGAGATACCTAAAAAGTTCCCCGATTGGAAGGTTAGGAAAATCTTCCTTAGAATACAATTGAATGTAGCCCACACTGGTGAGGTTCTTACCAAAAGGGGGCAAGGGGAGACCACCAACATCCTGTGTAACGTGTGTAAAAATCAAGCCAAAGCCAACCAATCCCTCAAACATCTGTTGATGGTGTGCAAGTGTACTTGGCCCGCAAGGTCAGTTTTGTTTGCTAAGTTTGGAGTAAGAAAAGAGGGTTTCCTATCCGACATGTTTTGGGACAGATTGATCTCTGCCCATGACAGAGCACTGACAACTGCAGTGGTACAGGTTCTGGAAAGAAATAACATTGTGATCTAATGTCCTGTAATTTACTTGGGGTTGCTGAGGATATATTATGTCTTTAATCGCTCGGGTCGAAAATAGCATTAGAAACTGGAGACTGTGTGTCATCTTTTGCTATGCTGTCTTTAAAATCTAAACAATTCAAACTCATATTCTGTGCTTGCTCTTCTTTATCTAGGCCATCTTTCATCTCTTGTCTCGCTCTGATTTGTGTTCTCTCTGCCTTTCTTGGTTTTTATGATATATTCTGGAGACCTCTATTGATGATTTTCTCTTTTGATTTTTATTGTTTATTCAATTGTGGTTGATTGTTAATTATTTTAATTGTTTGTCTTGTTGGGTATGTTGATTTTGTAAAAGGTTATGTAACCAAATACAAACTAAAAACAAAAAAAACAAAAAAAAAAGACAACCACCTCACCCCGACCTTCACTGGCTCCCACTGCACGCACAAATCACCTTCAAGTCTTGCTGCATCATCTATAAGCCCTCAAGTTATCCAGCTACCTCGCTGAGCAATGCAGCATCTCTGGCAGACAGTGCATCACCAGAGGCCAGGACAAGTGCAGGCTTGAAATCCACTGCTGCAAAATGGAAAGTACCATAAGAAAAGCCTTCTGTGTCTAGGCCCCAGGACCATGCAACATCCTACCCGTCGGCATCAGACTCACCCCCCTGCTCCTACAATTCAGAAAAGAACTCAAGAATGACCTCTTCAAGGAGTCTCTCCTCAACACCTAGGCCAGCAAGTCGCAACTCGCAGCACCTGACTCACTAGAAGCCCACCCCTCTCCTCCTCGCCACACGGTCAGCTGCACCCCTCCTCTGTGCCCCTCTGTATCCTACCCCCTGCTGTATATGCGTTATGTTGTTACCAATGAAAAGCTCCCTGTTATGCATCTTGAATGTTGTACACCTCTTTAAAGCGCTACGTTATGTATCTGTATTGGTGTCTACCTCTGTAAAGAGCTCTGTTGCTACTCAAAGATAGGTCCATGCTCAATAAATACCATAGTAACGATTACGGTAAGTAACGTACGACTTCTGAGGCTTAATGATCTGCTTAGAATCACATGCTTTGCATAGATTAGTGATCAGTATTTGCAGAAGCAGGTGGGTTGTTTGAAGGTAGCACTGCAAATAGATGTTTTTAAAAAAAACATTTTATTGAGTATTTCGGTGACATGTAATCTCAAATTTCAACATCAACATACAGTCACATTTTAGTGTTCCAAGTAGCATATTGCATATAAACTTTTCAACATAACTTTAACTCCCCCCAGTCCCCTTGTAGACGAGATGGGTAGTGGGATTAAGTCTTCAGAGTATTACAGCTCAGTACTGCGGGGAACAATGTCGAGGGTTACATTTCAAGTTATTTATAGGCTTCGAGGAAGGGTGCCCATTCCATTTCTCTGCTCGGGGAAATATCATGGATGGCTCCTGTGATGTTCTCCATCTCGTAGAGTTCTCTGGCTTTAATGGGCCCAGGTAGATTCTAATGGGAGGATGTGAAATTTCAAACTTGGTGATGCAGCCTCTAGCAGCTAGTAGAAGAAAGTGAGCCATCGGTCCTCTTGTTCTTCGAGTCCAAATATCACAAGTCTAGGGTCACTACCTCAGGTGATTCGTTCTATTCTCCTAATCCATGTCAGGACTTCTTTCCAGTATGTTTGTGATCTTGAACAGGACCACCACATATGCCAGTAGTCAGCATGGGCACCCCATCCCCTGCAACATTGGGGGCTAGATTGTTCGAACATTTTGGAGAGCCTTTTTGGATCGTACTGCCATTTGTGCAGTAATTTTATTTCGTGGAGCTTGTATCGTGCCGAGATGGAGGTTGTTTGTGCTGACCTGCACTTTTGTGACCATAGTTGATCGGTCATCAGTGGGCCTAGGTCCTTCTCCCATCTTTTTCTAAGGTTATCCAGTCCGTTTCCTAGTTCGCCTATGAGGGATCTATACAGCTGCGAGATAAGGCCCCTGGTTGAGTGGGTCTCGCTTATTATTTTCTCCAAGAAAGTGAGGTCCCTTTGGAGCTTCTCCTTCCACTTTGACGTCACTTTGATGTCAAAAGCACTCCTTTCAGTTGCAGGAACATAAATACTCCCAGCTGGCCCATTTGTAGGCCTGATTCTAAGTCTTGGGTTTTATGAGTTGGCCCACTCTTTCCAGGCCTGCTTCATGCCACTTTTGATAGCGATTTGGCTCTCGAATTTCGTTCCTGATGGGGGGCCCAGACAACTCATGGGGGAAGGCCATGTCGTGAGTTAATTTCACCTTTGCTCCACCATATTTTCAGGAGCGCACCCAGTGCAAAATGATTGATTACACTTGTGGGGAATGCTATTTTGGGGGCCCACAGCCATTCTCCAAGTGTCACTGGTCGCATTAGATTATTCTCGATAGCCACCCACTGCTTCTGTGCGTCTCCTCTCAGATGTGGCACCACGGCGAGAAATTGGGAAGCTTGATAGTAAGTATAGGGGTCCGGAAGCCCTGTTCCTCCTACCTCCTTTGGTTGAATTAGGGCGCTGTAGGCAATGCGCTGCTTTTTCCTGTGCCATAGAAATTTCATGAAGATGGCTTTGATCTCTGTGAAGTGATTACGGGAGATGGCGATAGGGAGCATCTGATATTGGTATACAATTTTGGGAAGCACTACCATTTTTATGGCGTTTAGGCGGCCAAGCCATGACACCGTGAGTTTGCCCCATTCACGGTTCGCTTCATATAGATCTTCCGTCTTTTCCGTGATTTTGATCCTTAGGTACTTTAGATACTGGTGTGCGGTTTGTATTCCCCCTGTGGACGCTTAAGTGGGTAGGAGTCTTTTATGGGAAGAGCGTGGATTTTTCCGCATTGACTTTGAATCCAGCCCATTTGCCAAAAGTGTTTATTGTCCGCAAGACTGTTGGTTGACTGTGTTGGGGTCCGTCAGGTAGAGTGGTATGTTGTCGGCAAACATACAGTTTGTATTCTTTGTCACCCACCACTATCCCCTTTATTGTACCATCTTTCCTGATTACATTGCCAAGGGGTTCGATGGATAGAGCATAGAGGAGTGGCGAGAGGGGGCAACCCTGTCAGGTATCCCTGGTCATGCAAATTCTCCTGAGAGATTGCTGTTCACCGTCTCCCTGCCCTTTGGGTTTTTGTAGATTGCTCGAATCCCCTTTATGAATCGCTCGCCGAAGTCCATATTTCTCAGTATGGCCCAGAGGAACCCCCATTCAATGCAGTCGAAAGCCTTCTCTGAGTACATACTGACAAGTACATAGTCTCCATCCTTTCCCTGGAGTGATCCATGAAGTCTAAAGTCTTCCGCATTGCGTCCATCCCTCGTCTTCCTTTTATGAAACCCACCTGGTCTGGGTGGACTAAGCAGGGCATTAGGTCTTCCATGCGGGTGGCTAGGACTCTTGCGTAAACCTTGGCATCCGTATTTTGTAGCGAAATCGGACGGTAGGATTTGAAGGTTGTGGGATCTTTTTTCTGCCTTGGGGATTACCACTATGTGTCCCACTGAGAAGGAGGAGGCGCTTGGCCAGAGACGCGTATGTGATTGAATAGCTTGGCGAGTTGTGGGGATAGGGTCTCAAAGTGTTTGTAAAAGCCCATGGTATAGACATCTTCTCCTGGGGCTCCTCCTGAGGGGAGCCTTCTTATTGCCGCCTTCACTTCGTCAGAGGATATGGGCGAGTCCAGGAGTGATTCCTCGGAACTCGTTAGATGAGTTAGCCCTGCCCTCTCAATGTATTCCTCCATCTCCCTTTCTGCCCAGTCTCCCTCTGAGGTGTACAATTTCTTATAGTAACAGGCAAATTGGTTGGCTATGTCTGTTTGTTTATTTATTTATTTATTGTGCGCACCGGACCCTGAGGTAGCAGGGCGCATGAGACAAGGTGATTTACAGCTTGGTTACAGAAGTTACAAGTTTACAGAACATGGAAAAAACAGATTTTCTTGGCTCCACATGGTGAGACAAGTACAAGTACAGACTATACGTAGCCAAGCAGTCAACATATAGCTAGCGTTTACATAATAGCAGTTCAGTCTATATCAGGTACAGTACATGTGGTAGGTACGTGGGGAGAGTGCAGGTTACATAGCATTCTCGGTGAGCCATTTTATTGTGTTCTTTCTGAATTTGTTGAACGTTTGGCCAGATCTAAGTGCATGAGGTAGGGAGTTCCACAATTGAGCTGCCTTGACTGGGAAGCTGGATCCTCCAATAGTGATTAGTTAAAATCTGGGTACTAGAAGGCAGTTAGGGCTGACTGTTCTTGTGAGTCTAGTAGGGTTTTTTCTAGTAAATCGTTCTGTTAGGTAGTGGGGAGCTTTGGTATTTAAGCAATTGTGGATGAGGGAAGGAGATTTAAGGTTTATTTTTTCTTGGGTGGATAGCCTTTTGTATTTACGTCTTATTTCAGAAATATGTGCTCTTCTGGGGATACTTAGGGCCACTCTAAGTGCATTATTTTGGAGCACTTGTATTCTGTTGATTATTTGTTTGGTTGTCCCTATGTAGAGGGAGTTACAATAGTCTAATTTTGATAAGGTAAGGGCTCTAGCTAAGATAAGACAACTGTCATCTGATAGGAATCGTTTCCCGGCTCGTATTAATTTGCATGTATAGGCCATGGATGAGGCCAGTGAGTTCACCTGTTTGGTAAGGGATAGGGTCGAGTCAAGGTAAAAACCCAGGGTTTTTACTTCTCTGGCGACCTTAATAGTGTTCCCATCGATGATAAATGCTGAGTAATTTCGGTTGAGTTTAGAGATGCGAGCTGCGGTGCCCAGGATGATGAGCTCTGTTTTGTCATTGTTCAAGCAAAGGCCGTGGTTGGCCATCCATGCTTGAACGATGCTAGAGAATCTGGGTATCGTCTGCGTAGTTGGTGTAGGTGATACCCAGATTGTCAAGATCGTCAAAGAGTGGCTTGGTGAAGATATTGTAGAGTGTTGGCGGGACACAGGATCCCTGGGGCACTCCACAGGTGATGGGTATCGGGTTTGCTGCCGCTGAGGGGAGAACACCCTCATGGTCCTGCAATTAAGGAATGACTGTATCCAGACTATAGCTTCCCCTGAGAAGTGGGCCGCAGAGTCCAAGTGATTGTACAGGACTCTATGGTCCACCAGGTCAAAGGCGGCTGAGAGGTCTAGTAGGAGGAGGAGGAGGAGAGCTAATTTACCCTCGTCTCTGAGTAAGTCTATTTGGGCCTTTAAGTCAATAAGGGCAGTCTCTGTGCCATATTGAGGTCGGAAACCGGATTGGCGGACGCCAAGGAGATGGTTCACCTCAAGGAAGTTCTGAATTTGGGTGTAAGCTACCTTGTCTAGTATTTTTAGTAAGAAAGGCACCGTGGTGATGGGCCTGTAGTTTGTGGGAATGTTGGGGTCAAATGTTTGTTTTTTCAGAAGGGGGAGTACCCAGGATTCCTTTAGGTTGCGTGGAATGGTGCCCGTAGTAAAGGAGGCATTGATAAGTTTGGTGATGAAGGGAGCTAGATCTCTAGCAGCGTCCTTGATCAGTTGTTCTGGGCATTGGTCACCTTTGCAATTGGAATGGTTTAAGAGCCAGAATAGTTTTCTCTACCTCGAACACTGAGACCTTAGCGAAACTGAATTGGGTAAATTCTTTGGGTATGGGAGTTTTGTTCAAGGGAGTTTGGGCTGATAATGAAGTTTTCTTTAGAGCAATTTTAGTTTGGAGGTTGGACACTTTGTTGGTTAGTGCCAGCTGTATGTATGTGCACCAGGTTTTATCTTTAATGGAGTCATCCTGTACTGCGATAGGAGTTTTCAGTTCTTTTAGGATGGAGAAGAGCTCCTTCATACTGGAAATAGCTTGGGTAATCCTGTTATTATACGTTTCTTGTTTGGCCAGGATGATATCCTTTTTGTATTGCGTAGAGATGTTTATTAGATTGGTTTTATTTTCAGCAGTGGGACGTAGGTTCCATACTGTTTCGCATTTTCTTTTCTGTAGTTTTAGGTTTTTTAGGTGGGGTGTAAACCAAGAGTTCAGGTGCTTTTTTGGTTTACTGTTCCTGAGTTTAAGCGGAGCAATGCTGTCGAGAGCAATGGTCATAGCATTATTGAATTCCTCCACTAGAAGGCCTGGGTCAGTATGGTCTGGTAAAGAGTTAAGTTTAGGTAGGATATGGGGCAGGATATTGTCCGCTGTGATATTTTTCTTATTCTGGTTAATGTGGGTATGGCGAGGGGGGGGTGTTGGAGCTGTGGGTCTTTTAGTATTGAGATTAAAAGAGATTAAGTGGTCTGTCCATATTTGGGGGGCAATGGCTATTATGGAGAGGTTACAGTTGTGACTGGCAATCCAGTCGAGAGTTCTCCCTTTGGTATGGGTGGAGAAATTCACTTTCTGCGTGAAACCTAGTTCTGTCAGGCTATTGGCTATGGCAGTGGCCAGGTGATCATTAATATCATTGTACCCTAGGTTAAAGTCTCCTAACACTAAGGTTTGTGAAGAGTTTTTTAGCTTCTCAGAGATAACAGTGGTAATATCTTCATTGAAGGTGCTGATGGGGCCTGGGGGTCTATAGAGGAGATGGATGTTTAATGTTTGAGAGTTGGCGGTAGGTAGTTTGATAGAAAGAAACTCACAGGATTGAAGGTTGGGTGTGGAGGTGATTCTCATGGAGAGATTGGTTTTGGCGATAATCGCTATTCCTCCACCTCGTGCATCTGGTCTGTCAGCTCTGAGGATAGTGTAATTGTCTGGGACTGCTAGTGTTAGTGCAGGACCCGCTGCCTCGTGGAGTCATGATTCAGTAATGGCGATGAAGTCAAGGTCATTTTCCCGGATAGCGTCTGCTATGTCTGTAGCATGAGCGACTTATGATCTGGCATTGATTAAAGCAGCTTTTAGGTCAGGTTCTGGCTGTACTGTAGAAGGCAGGTTTGCAGTGGGCTTATTTCTTTTAGGATGGGGTTTGCGGCTGGGAGGAGCTGTGGTTTCCAGAGGTGGAAGTAGTTTCGGTCGAAGGTGATCCAGATTAATGTTATATTTATTGATAGGTTCAAATATTTTGGGTAGTCGTGCCCAGAGTCTGTGGTTTCTCTGTGCTATGTTGCAAGGGGATTTGGAGATAAATTGTGTGTGGGCTCCTGGGCCCTCTAGGGGCAGAACTGTTGGCATGGTGATGTAGACAGTAGTAATAAATATAACTATCAGATTAGTGAATGATGCTCGGAGGACTAGGTTTGGCAGGTAAGAGTACATAGTGTTATTACTAGTTGAGCTAGGGCCTGTTACCTGCATCGATCAAATATTAGTCAACATAAGGCTAGATGTTCGGCAGGGTGGCCTAGGTATTAGGGATAATAGACTAAATGCAGCAGTCGAATACTGGGCTAAATGCAGTGGCCAAAGTATTAGGCAAAATAGGCTAAATGCAGCAATCAAATATTAGGCAAAATGGGCTAAATGCAGTGGCCAAAGTATTAGGCGAAATAGGCTAAATGCAGCAATCAAGTACTAGGCAAAAATAGGCTAAATGCAGTGACCAAAGTGTTATGCGTAATAGGCTAAAAGCAGCAATCAAATACTGGGTAGAGTAGGCTAAATGCAATAATCAGGAAGTAGAGAGTGTGCTGATAGGGAGTAACTTGGACCTTTCAGCGCCATAGGACAATCAACGTAGGCAGTTGGAGGAAAGGCAGCAGATACACTGGGGCTAGCATCCAATGTAGACAGAGCACATGGGGTACAGGGCATCATGAATAGGGCACAGTACAGGAAGGTGGGGCGCAACAGGTTGGGTATTGCACAGCACACATGATCATGCAGTTGCTGAGTAACATGCAAACATTAAACACATTTGATGTCAAGCTGCAGTGAAGGAGTGCCCGGTGTTGGCGCAGCTAGGATCAAAAAGAGATCAGGCACGCAGAAACTAGGCACATTTAGAGAAAGATTGCAGCGTGGGAATATCAGATGCAAGCATAATTAAAATCGAGGTGAGGCCGTACAAGGCCGATTAGGGCATTTAGTGCAGATGATACAAGTCTGCTTGCGGCACGGCATCGATAACTTGTAGCACTGTATGTAATTGGAAGGGCAGACCAGGCAAGGAGTAGTATGCCGGTGACAAGGCTCTACATTGCCAGTGCAGTGGTAGAGTAATAGATAATGGTTCGAACTGGGTTGCAAATAATATAAGGATGGCTGTAGCGGGGCTTACCTCTGGGGTTTCTGCCCAACCACACATCCTGTCCACCCATGTCTCTGCTCTTTGGACTCTTAGTCTAGTGGCTAGCATTTGGTCGGCCTCATCGCCCTTTTTGTAGAACTTCTACTTTAATAATGTTTCTCAGGATGTCTCCCTTTCCCAGTGCTTTTAGCTCTTCCCTTTTCTGTTTGAGAGATTCTAAGTGTTCACTTCAGTATGGCCCCAGGGTGTGCATCTTTCCCTCAAGAATTGAGATTTCTTTCCCCAGTTTCTCTTCCTGCAACTTCCCTTCCCTTTTTCTCTTGGCGCCTTGCCTCATCAGGTGACCCCTCCAGACTGCTTTTCCTGCTTCCCATACTGCTGCGATTCCAACCTCCCCATTATCGTTGATCTGGAAGTATTCTTCTATTTCCTTGTCAAGTTCTTGTGAGTAGAGTTTATCATGCCACAAGAATGAATTGCAGCGCCATTTGGAGTCTCGTTGTTTAAGCCCTTTAATATCTAGTGTTGCTGTGACCATGTTAAGGAATTCTGGGGCTGGTGTCTCTGTTGACCAACAAATAATCAATTCTAGTGAACGTCTCGTAGACGCTGGATCTAAACGTGTACCCCTTTTTGTCTGAGTTGGTCGCTCTCCAGACATCCACCAGACCCGCATCGGTGAGGTTGATTGATTGATATTTTATTTCTATCGCGCTCGTACACAAGTGTTTCAGAGCGCGACAAGGCAAGGGAGGGGAACAGGGGAGAACAAAACAGCGATCTCACTAGACCCAGTGACATTGAGAATGCGCAAGTGCATGGGAGAGGGGGAGGGGAAAAGTGCATGGAAGGAGGGAGAAGTGGAAAGTGCGAAGCAGAGGAGAAACAGATAAATAACAATAATAAATAAGGAACAAGTTACTTACCTGTAACTGTTGTTCTCCAGCATGGGTCTGGCATGGATTCACATGCTCATGAATATTCCCCGTCGTCAGGCTGGGAATCCTCGGTAAAGAAAAAACCAGTATCAGTTTCGTTTCTGATCTGTCTTTCGTAGTAATAACCAATCACTGGTCTCTGCGTCATACTGACCACAGCCAATGACTGCCCTCTACCTAAGCACCGCCTCTGGCAGCCATCTTCAGATTTGGAAGCACGTGAAGTGGCAGTATGACCAAGTGAAGAGCCGCAGAGGGGTAGGCGGGAGGGTTCGCATGTGAATCCATGCCAGACCCATGCTGGAGAACAACAGTTACAGGTAAGTAACTTGTTCCTTCTCCAGCATGGGGTCTGGCATGGATTCACATGCTCATGAATAAAGAATACATAGCAGTACACATGCACAACCACGGGAGGTGGCAAAGGCTCAACATTAAGCATTACATCAAACCCAACATTAAGCATCTTACCTCCTCACCAGGCTCACCTCAGGCGAACAGGTTGCGCAGCACTGCTTGGCCGACCCTGGACTCCTCCCTGGAATCCCGATCGACGCAGTAGAATTTCGTGAAGGTGTGCGTCGACCTCCACGTAGCAGCCCTGCATATGTCCAGCAGGGGCACACCAGAAAGGAACGCCGTGGTGGCTGCGATCGCTCTGGTGGAATGGGCTCTCGGACGGCCAGGCAGCGGTCGGTTTGCCAACCGATGACAGTACATGATACAGCCGGAGAGCCATCTGGAAATGGAAGCCTTCGAGAGAGCCTTCCCCTGATTGACAGGTCCAAAATTCACAAAGAGTTGTGACGTCTTCCGAAAACACTTTGTGCGGTCCACGTAGAACTTCAGCGCTCTAGCCACATCCAGCGAGTGCAAAGTCCTCTCAGCCGGCGACGAAGGCGACGGGAAGAACACAGGCAACACCAAGGGTTCGTTGAGATGGAAGTCCGACGGTACCTTGGGCATGAAGGAGGGGTGCGTCCTGAGCACTACCCTCGTGTCGTGAAAAGTCAAGTACGGGGCCTTGCAGGAAAGGGCCTGGATCTCTCCCACCCGTCGTGCGGAGGTGATGGCCACAAGAAACGCTGTTTTCCACGACAGAAACTTCAACGGGGCCGAGTGTAGAGGCTCGAACGGAGGTCCCATGAGCTTGGTCAGCACCACGTTGAGCTCCCACGCCGGGGCCGGAGCCTTCACCGGCGGGAACGATCTGAACAGTCCCTTCATGAACTCTTTCACCAGACGATGAGACCACAAGGACGTCCGGCCCGTGGTTCTGGTGTATCGGGAGATCGCAGCAAGATGAATCTTGATGGACGCGTGTGCCAGTCCAGCTTTGGCCAGCGTCAGCAGGTACGGCAGTACCTGGGAGCCGTAATCCGTAGAGGGTTAATCTTCTGTGCGTGGCACCAGACAGAGAACCTCTTCCATTTGTGTCCGTAGCATTTAAGAGTCGAGGACGCCCTGGCCTTAGCAAGAACCTCTCTGCAGTCGGCCGGTATGTCGTATCCTCCAAACTCTAGCGCTGCAGGAGCCAGGCCTGCAAGTTCAGCGATTTCGGGTCGTGGTGGAGGATGGCGCCTCCTTCCCTGGAGAGTAGATCCGCGTCCACCGGCAGCCTGATTGGCGGGGACGCTGATAAGTCCAGAAGGTCCGGGAACCATATCTGCCTCGGCCACGAAGGTGCGACGAGGATCATCCTGCACCGTGACCTCTTGAGCTGGTTGACGAGCCGGATTAGCAGTGGCAAAGGAGGGAACGCGTAGAGGAACAGGCCCTCCCAGGGGAACGAGAAAGCATCGCCCATGCTCCTCGCCTGGGGAAACCTGCTGGCGAACCTCCGGCACTTGGAGTTCGTCGCCGTCGCGAACAGGTCGATCTGGGGTGTGCCCCACCGTCGGAAGAGGCGATCCACTAGATCCTGCCGTAGTTCCCACTCGTGGCACGAGCGCAGCTCCTTGCTGAGTGAGTCGGCGATGGTGTTTTTTTATCCCTGCCAGATGAAACGGCACCAGAAACATCCTTTGGGCGACGGCCCAATGCCACAGGTCCTGCGCCTCCTTGGACAGTGCTGGGGACCTGGTTCCGCCCTGTTTCCTGATGTAAAACATGGTGGTGGTGTTGTCGGTGAAGATCCTCACCACCTTGCCCTTGAGGGACGGAAGGAAGGACCTGAGGGCCCAGAACACTGCACGGAGCTCCAGGACGTTGATATGGAGGGACTTCTCCGTCGGGAGCCAAAGGCCTCTCGCGTGCAGATTTTCGGTGTGCGCTCCCCACCCTTCCAGGGAGGCATCCGTGGTCACTGTCTCCTCGTGGTCTGGGGGCTGGAAGTCCATGCCCGCCGTCAGATGTGCCCGGGTGCCCCACCACCGGACCGCTCGGCGGAAACTCTCGTCCAGTGTGATCCTCTCCTCAAAGCCGCCCGTCGTTTGGATCCAGCGCGCGTCCAGGAACTCCTGTAATGGGCGCATCCGGAGCCTGCACATGGGAATGAGGTAGATGCAAGAAGACATCATTCCGAGGAGGGACTTGATGGACCTCACCTTGGCCGCCTCGGAAACCAACATCCGCTGTACCTTGCCCAGGATGGACCTGGTCCTTTCCTCCGACGGGGAGGCCAGAAGGGACACTGTGTCGAGCTTCGCTCCCAGAAACAGTGCGTTTTGCGCGGGCACCAGGTGGGACTTGGCGTAGTTCACGGAGAATCCCAGGTCCGTGAGAAGTTGGACGGTCCTTGCCGTGTGCTCCACGGCGAGCTCCCTAGTCTTGGCTCGGATGAGCCAGTCGTCCAGGTAGGGGTAGACGTGGATCCCCTCGCGGCGCAGCTGCGCCGCCACCGGTGCAAGGCACTTGGTAAATACCCTGGGTGCTGACCGTAGTCCGAAGGGGAGGGCTTTGAACTGGTAGTGACGCCCTTGGACCACAAACCTGAGGAATTTTCGGTGCCCCTTTAGGATGGGAATATGGAAGTAGGCATCCTCCAAATCCAACGACGACAGGAAGTCTCCTTCCTCCAGCTGACCCAGGACGTGCTGGAGGGTGACCATCCGGAACTTCTGCGCCTTGATGAACTTGTTCAGACGTCGCAGGTCTAGGATGGGGCGCCATCCTCCCGTCTTCTTCTTCACGAGGAAGTATCTCGAGTAAACTCCAGAGCCCCGAAGCCTCTTTGGGACGAGTTCGATGGCGCCCTTCCTGAGCATCGCCTTTACCTCCAGGAGAAGCTGAGGGACGTGAAGCTCTTTCCTGGCCACGGGGGGGACGCGCGGGCACCTTCTTTGAAACTCGACCGCGTGGCCCCGGGCTAAGGCGTCCAGCACCCAACGGTCGGTGGAGATGGACTCCCACACGCTGACGAAGCTCGCCAGCCGGCCTCCCACCGGGGTGCTTCGGTGGGGGCCCGACCCCACGGCCGGTTCAATCCTGTTTCGACGAGGCTTTGCCGCCTTGACCTCCTTGGCGACGACGGCGGGGTCCGCCAGACTTGCCTCGTCCTCTGTAGGCCTCCTGAGACGACGAGCGGGCCGCTTGACGGTAGGTGGAGAAACCGCCGCCGGAACCTTTGGAGGCGCCCTTGCCTCCGCTGCTCCGAAAGGGCGTCCGTCGTTGCTGTAGAACCCCAAGGGCCCGGGCCGTCTCCGTGTCCGCTTTAATGGCCTGAAGGGAATCGTCCACTGTTTTCCCAAACAGGTTGTTCCCATCGAACGGCATGTCCGGGACTCTGGTCTGTACGTCTTGACGGAAGTCCGTAGCCTTGAGCCATCCACGCCGCCTAAGGCACACGCCGTTGCCCAACTGGCGAAACCCAGTGTCGGCGATGTCCGTCGCAATAGTGATGGCGTGGTCCGACGCCACCTCACCTTCCTGTAGGATCTCCAGGGCATCCGCCCTCTTGTCGTCCGGTAGGAAGTCCAGCAGGGGAGCCAGTTTGTACCATAGCTCCCTGTCGTAGCGGGCCACGATAGCCAAGGCGTTGGCCGCTTTAATCGTCGTCGCTGCAGACGAGATGACCCTGCGTCCCATAGCGTCCAATTTCTTTCCCTCGCCGTCCGGTGGGGAAGTCGATGTGGAGGCCGCACCCCCCCGCTTTCTTCCTGGCCGCCGCGGAGACGACGGAGTCCGGGGTAGGCTGCGCCCGGAGGCACAGGGGGGCCGCGTCCGGGACCCGGTACTTCTTCTCGTACCGGTCTCTTCTAGCTGGCGTCGTGGAAGGGTTCTTGAGGAGGGTGAGGCCCTCATCCCAAATGTCGTCCAGTAGAGGCACCGCGAGGACCGTCTTCCTTTTGGCCTCGCGCCGTTGATAAAGGAATCCTTCCTTTTTCTTCTCCTCAGGGCAGAGTTGGAAAAGCTCGGATGCCCTGGCGATCATGGAGTGGAACGATCCAATCTCGTCGGGCGGAGAAGCCCTGGTGGGAGGTGACGACGGTAGATCCTCGTCGTATACCTCGTCGTCCGTACCCGTCGCTGCCGTGTCAGTCCCCGTATCATCCCCTCGAGTGGACGGGGAGGAGGGCTGGACGGGTCGCGACGGCTGAAAAGGAGGTGGAGGGTGAATCCTTCTTTTCTTGGGCGGGGGAGCACCAGACGGTCCCGGTTCAGGATCCCCCGACGGGAGAGGTTCCTCTGTCGGCAACGGTAGTCTCGTCCTTATCTCTGAGCATAAGGACTGTATCGCCAACAAAATGGCCGCCGAGTTGTCTTGCGGCGCTGGCAGAGGGGAATCCGACGGGCGATCAGGGGCCCCGTCGGCACCCTCGACGATGTCGTTGTCACCTGCGTCGGGATCCATCCCCACGGGCTGGTCTTCATCCAAGCCAAGGCCGTGGCTTAAGACCTCGATCAGCTCTTCCTCTGAGGTTGAAGCCGAATCTACGACGACGCCCTGCCCCCCCTTTTTCTTCCCCGCCGGGGATTTCACGGGGGTCCTATCGATGGGCACAAAAGAGGACTCCCTCCGAGGTGGCAGGGAGACTCTGAGCCCCGAGGTCGCCACCACTGGTGTAGCCTCCACAGGTTGAGCCAGGGCCGCCGCGACAGTATCGATAGAGGGCTTGGCCGGATGGATTAAGGCCTTCACCACCTTAGGTGCGCTCACCGCCTTATCCTTGAGGGGGGGGGGACACTGCCTCGCTCCCCCTCCGATGGGGCCTTCGTGCTGGACCGGGGCCTCTCCAGGAGCTTCGCCGGGTGCTCGTCCTTCCTCTTACCCGACCCAGAGCGTTGGCTCGTGGCTGAAGGTGCCGGGGAGGGTGCGCCCTGCTTGGCGCCCGTAGAGCCCGACCGTTCGGCACTCCCGGTGCCAGCGGACTCGCGGTGCTTGGCCTTGTGTTGGACCCCCGTCGCCGGGGCGTCCTCAAAGGTCTTAGAAGACCGCTCGGATTTCTTCCTTTTCTTCTCGCCTGACGGGCTCTTCCCCTCCAGCCAGTTGGCGAGGCGTTGGTGGCGGTCCTTCATGGTCCGCTCCGACATATTGCCGCAAAACGCACAGTCCTTCTCCACGTGCGTCTTGTCCTCATGTAAGCAGTAGAGACAAAAGGAGTGTTCGTCCTCCTTAAAGACGTTCTGCAGCTGGCATCCAGGGCAGACCCTGAACAGCTTTCCGGGCGTCGAGCTTCCCTTCTCCTGGGCCATGTCCGGGCCTGAGAAGCTTCCAGAGTCCTCCAAAAGTAGCTCGACGAAATCTTCACCCTTGAGGGGCGCAGACGAATCCGACACGGGTCCCCGTTGATCGGATGGAGAGTCGGTGGAGCTTGAGGCTCTTTTGACCGGAAAAAACGAAGTTTTTGAGAAAAAAAAAAACGTGAAAAAATAGCACTAACGCTCGAGAGCAATAGCACGAGGATCCCAACACATGAACGTGCGGTAAAAATCTGAAGATGGCTGCCAGAGGCGGTGCTTAGGTAGAGGGCAGTCATTGGCTGTGGTCAGTATGACGCAGAGACCAGTGATTGGTTATTACTACGAAAGACAGATCAGAAACGAAACTGATACTGGTTTTTTCTTTACCGAGGATTCCCAGCCTGACGACGGGGAATATTCATGAGCATGTGAATCCATGCCAGACCCCATGCTGGAGAATAAAGGCAACAAAAAGTGGTAATGCATCCAGCAATTTGCAAGTGCTAGGTTTAAGGCAGCAGGCAGGATAGGTCTGATAAGTGCAGGAAGAAAAAGGGGGGGGCTGTATGAGTACAGATACAGAACCCAGTGCAAGGGGTAGCCCGGAGGCAGTGCAGGAGGGTGGCAGGGTGAGCAGGTACCTGGGCCCGAAGGACATAGGGTGGCCAGGTGCACAGTGCCAAGAGAGAACAAATCAGCAGGGGAGAGGGGGAGCAAAGGCAGAAGAAAAGAGTAAGGTCTTGAGGTGCTTCTGGAACCGGAGATGGTTCTCCTCAAGTTTTAGAGTGGCAGGGAGGCTATTCCAGAGGGAGGCCCTAGCCGAAGACAGAGATCTACCCCCAGCTCGTTTCTTTGAAAACGGTTGGTCAAGAATGTGCTATCTACCTCCCTTGAGGTGTCCCTGGTTAGCACCCGTGTAGCCTGCCTGTCCATCCGAGGGTCTGCCCATGTGTTAAAGTCTCCCCCCTATCAATAATGGGCCTCTGCTATTTGCTATTACATTGGACAGGGCCCTCTCGTTGAACGCACCTTGGCCTTGATATATAACCCCGCAAAGGTGATCTGCGTGTTCTCCCATTCGCCCCGAACCACCAGGAGCCTGCCTCCCATTGACGATTGTATCACTGGGTTTACATGTTCGATTTTCCTAAGGAATATCAGGGCTACTCCCCCTTTCTTATGGTCTGATGAGGCCCAGAATGTCTGACCCACTCCTTTCTCTTTTAGTGGCTTCTCTTCCCCTGCTTTGAGCCTGGTTTCTTGGATAAAGAGCATATCTAGGTCAGCTCTGTCAAATTCCCTTGTCACTAGGGAGCTCTTGGAAGGTGAATTAAGCCCCTATACATCGAGTGTGGCCACCCTCAGGGTTGTTCTACCAGGCCCTGTTTTATCTGGGCTGACACTGTTATATTGGGTCCCATCTTTTCCGCCTGCACCGTCCCCATTTGCCTCTATGTTTAAAGTAACATCCTGTTCCCAGTATTTCTCATATACCCCTGCCCATCTGCATGACACCCCACCCCCATCCCCCTTTGACCTGTTAACAAAAATAAACCCACTAACTGAAACAAAGTCATTGTACTTGTCCTAGGTTCTTGGGGTTGAGACGCCCTATTAGAATTGAGGGCCACTAGGTTTGAAACATGTTCCTTGCGGGGGAATCCCTTTGTTAATCCCGGTCCTTGTTACTTGTATATGTTTGTGACGCTTATGTTACCCAACACCCCTTTTACCTTTTCATGGTGGTTTTGTAGGCGACGCTGGACTCAGTTTGGCGTATTTTATCCCGGCCTTGATTCTTTATCACCATTGTGGGCGGGGGGCGGAGGGGGTCCCCTCCAAGTTTTAAGCCTTGGACTCCTGGGCCCCGCTGGGTCCGGCAATGGCTCTGTTGTCATTTAGATCTGTTCGGTGCTTGAGCACTTGTCTTGCTTCCTCGGGGATGACTACTCTGTAGTCCTCTCCTCTAAACTCGAAGGTTAGATTGAAGGGATACCCCCATCTGTATCATATAGCTTTCTCCGACAGACACGCCGTGAGTGGTTTGCATGCTCTCCTTTCCAGTGTGAAGTTTGACAAATCTTGAAATATCTTTACCTTGGAGCCGTGGAACTCGAGGTCTTGTGTTTGCTTGGCTTTAAGGAGGATCTCCGATTTCTCTTTGTAGCTGAGAAACTCTACTATTGAGCACGGCCCTCCTGCAAATGCACGTCCTTCTCTATGGGCCCTTTCGATGTGTACATTTTTACCACCTTCAGCCATGAATAACTGCTTTATTATTTCTTGGACCCTTCTCTTTACATGGGCCGGTGTTTCTCCTTCCTTCTCTTCTAGGCCCAGTATTCTTAGGTTAGACCTTCTTTCTCTATTTTCCATATCGTCCATTTTGAGTGTACGTTCTTCTCTCAATTCTAGGTCAGTCATTCTTGCATTAAGCTTCATTTCTATCAAGTCCATGTTAATCTGGTTGTGTTCTAGGTTCTCCACTTTTCCCTTGATGTGTTCCACTTTTCCTCTTATTTCAGAGATGGATGTCTGTATGTCCGATCGTAAAGCACAGATTTCTGCCATAATCCCTGCAAAGCCTTTCTTTGTAGATGCATTACTCATTTTGGTGGCCTTTGTGTCCAGGGCCTCTTCTCTCCTGTATTGTTGCAGCCTCTCTAGGCTTCTTGCAGAGGGGAGCCCTGTTCCTTCCTTTCTTCCCATTTGAGGGCGTGCTGTGACGCTGTGGGGGCTCCCCCTGGCAAATCTCTTGTGTTTTCCAGATTTGTTCCCGTTTCGTATTGTTCTGGTGGATTTGGTCCCGCCGCACTGTGGGTCTTTGAGTTCTCTTATATCAGGAGGCCTGTTAGGGGAGACCTCTTTGGGGTGTAATGAATGTCTCTACCACAGGGGTCTGCAAATTATCCTGCCCTCTGCTTATGCAACTGATTTGCGCTCTTAGTGGTTGCTCTCCCTCAAGCTCGTATACCTCCGGGATTTGGTGTGGGTGGGGTTGGCGGCCATTTCCTATAATTTGTATTGGGCTCTCTCTCCGCTTTGTGTTGTTCCGGGCTTGTCTCGTGTCTCCCGTGGGATTCACTCTGTTGTCTGGGCGGGGATTGAGTTGGCGTCTGCCCGGGTCGCAAGGGGGCCATGGCTTCCCCCCTAGCGCACAGTTTCTCCATACTTATGGTTTGCAGGGTGAGGGGGGAGCAGCTCTCACCTTCTCTTTGGATCGTGCCGCGTAACTCACTCCCAGCTTCCTGCGTTGTTCCGTGGTGCAAACGTTCCATTGGTGGACCGGGCCTCGTGCCTCCTTGCAGCGGGGTCCCATGGGGGTGGGGGTGAGACTGCTGGGGGCTGTTGGGCGCACAGTAAGAGTGCTTTCTTGCTCCGGTGCAGGCCGCCTCCTTTTCACGTTTCACCTGTGTGAGGCATCAATTCGGTTGGGGGAGCTGCCTGTCTGTCTTCAAACGCCCCATCGGCGGTGGGTTCGTCTTTCTAGTGCTGCTTTATCGCTGAACTCTTGGATATCGTTGGTTTGTTTCCACTGTTCATTACCGTTCACATTATGGCAGCAGGGCGTGGGGTTTGGCCGTGGGGGGGGTGTCTTTAGTTTCAAAGTGCCGTTTATCCAGATCCTCACCTCTGAGTTCCACCACTACTCTTCTGGACACTTCCTGCTTGAGGATCCTTTCCGCTGAGTCCTCTCGTCTGGTCTTTATTTCGGGATGGATCAAAACTTTTGCCGTTCTGGTCAGGCATACAAGTATATTGCGGGGGTGGAGCCGCACAGCAACGGGCTCTCTGCAATTTTCACCCTCATTATACCGAACCCCATACCGTGCGGCCCGCCTCGTCCCCACTCACTTATTGCGGGTGATCCGGTTTGGTTGAGCCAGCTGCAGTTGCGTCCTTGGGGGCTGGCCACTGCTCGAGGGAAGCTTATTTATATCGGGTCGGGGTTTTCTTTGAGACTCTTAGCTGTTGTGGGTCTCATTACTCCTTATGGGGACAAATGCCTACAGACCGCAATGCTGGGGGCCCAGTGCGGGAGGTGCATGTCTTCATTTTTCCTCTGTATTTTCTCCCCCTAAGCGTGCGTTTGGGGTGCCGCCGGGTTCTCCTGAGTGTCCGCACGTCAATTTTGTGCTTTTCCCTGGGTTTTGGGTCGGGATACTCTCTCAATCCTCTCTGTCGTCCCTGTTGAGACAGGAGCTGAGGTTCAGGTGACCATTCCCTTCCGCGCCCCATTCAAATAGATGTTTTAACACTGCTTGTCCCACCTGTGCGTCACCCTTGGAATGTGTGTCTCCACAGTAATGTTGGGCGACAGTGTGTACTCCACTCCAAGTGGAAGCCTTGCAAATGGCATCAAAGGGCACATTTGCTATGAAAGCTAGAGTTGCCCTTGTGCCTCGAGTTGAGCATGCTCTAGGCTTGAATTGTAACTTTCTCTTAGCAAGAGAATAGCAACGTTGGATGTAGTTGACAATCCATTTTGAAATTGCTGATTTAGAGATAGGATTACCCTCTCTTCCTGTGGCTATGGACACACAAAAATAGTTTTTCAGATAGTTTTAGACTTTTGTAGGTAGAACATGACAGCTCTTTGTACATCTAGTGTATGAAGGCTTTTCTCTGATGCGTTTATGGGGTGTTGGACAAACGCAGGAAGTTCTATTGACTGATGTACATGAAATTTGGAAATAAACTTCAGTGAAACCTTGGGCGAGTGCGGAGCACTACCTTGTCTTTGTGGATAATAACAAAGGGGTCTTGTTCCGATAGTGATTGCAGTTCACTGACCCTTCTGATAGAATTAATAGCTATAAGAAAAGCGGCCTTGATGTTAGATATTTTAGACTGGCGTTGTGCATAGGCTCAAAGGGGGCACACACATGAGCCTTATGAGTACAATATTCAGGTCCCAGCCGGGAGACCGGATTAGAAACTGGAGGGTATAGTTTCTTAACACCTTCCATGAAGGCTTTAACTACTGGCACTTCCCTCCACAAAACCTTGCTCTGAGATGTGGTGTATGCTGAGAGCGCCGCCAGGTGTAACTTCAGTGAGTTAAAGACCAATCCTGAGCCTAATAGGAATAGAAGATAGTGGACTATATTTGATGGTGAACCAGAGGCGTTGCTAGGGGGGGCTGAGGGGGCTATAGCCCTGAGTCTTTTGGTTGTAGCCCCAGATAGAATCTCAGGGGCTACATCCAAAAGGGTAGCTAACCCTGAGTCTTGACAGTCCCAGCATTAGCATAGCCCCGGACCTTTTCCAAACCTAGCAACACCCCTGCGGTGAACACTCAATTGGATTGAGAGAACCTATCTTGCACAATAACACAAAACGCTTCCATTTGTTAAAATAGCAATGATGTGCGTTAGGTTTAGGTGCCCCTTTAAGGATTTCCATGCACCTCTGGTCCAGGTTTAAGAGACCAAATTATATGACCTCAGGAGCCAAGCTGCTAAATTCAATGTCTGATGGCACGGGTGCAGTGCTGTCCCTCAATCCAGCATCAACAGAATGTCCAGACAGGGTAGTTTCATAGGAAGACACAGGGACATCACTTGAAGGTGAGAGAACCATGTCTGTCGTGCCTACATAGGAGCTATCAGGATAAGTGTGGACTACCTTGATGAGACGAGGTGTTGGGGAGTGGGGTTGAATAATACGCAAATCTCCCTGACCAATTATTATTATTGCATTCCCTTTGGAACCTTTCTGGTTAAACCTGGATGCATAATCTAGGCATTGTGCATTACCTCATGTAGCAAAGAGGTCTATTTCTGGGAACCCCCAGTTTGAAAAGACGTTGTTTAGCACATCTGTGTTTAGTTGCCACTGGTGTTCTGAGGGCAGCATTGCACTTCTGCTTAGTACGTCTGCCAGTGAATGGACTTCCTCCAGAACATATTGTGCTAGTAGAAATGTGTTGCGTTTTAGTGCCCACAGCCAAATGTTCTGAGCTAGTTTGGACAGCCCTGGAGGGTACCCACCCTATTTGTTTATATAAAACATGGCTGTACTGTCTGTTAAGATTAGGACTGTCTTTTGTGCTGAGTCCTGAATGCCTGAAGTGCTTTGAGAACTGACTGCTAGCAGTTCCAGAAGGTTTATGTGTTTTTTGGTTAGTGCTTGTGGCCACACGCCGTGAGCAATGTGATAGAGGAAGTGAGCTCCCCACCCTGTCTTTGATGCGTGGGTTGTAAGAGTGGCTTCGATTGATGGGGTGTTGAAAGCTTTTCCCTCTAACAGGGTGTGCCTGGACCACCACTGAAGCAATTCAACTAGAGGTTGCGAAACTACCATTACATCGTCCCACATTAACGCTTGCTTGCGACCACTGTTTCGCTAACCAATCTTGCATTGGACGCATTCGCAGTATGGTGTGTGGCGCTAGGTAGATGCAGGAAGCCATCATCCTTAGAAGGCGCATTGCCTTTCATACTGTTACTTGACAACCAGCTCCATACTGATGTGTTTGAGACTGCATGTTTTGGACCGTCTCGTTTGAGGGGAAGACTAGACCATTGTTTGTCTTGATTAGTGCCCATAGGAACTGTTTTACTTGGCTTGGTACTATACGGGACTTTTCATTTAAGGAGAAGCCTAATTGGACCAGCAGGCTGAAGGTCTGTTGGGTGTTTATCAGGCACCTTCGAGGAACGTCTCCTGTAATAAGTCAGTTGCCCAAGTAAGGGTACACTGGAATGGACTGCCTTCGCAAGTGGGTTGCCACTAATGCTAGTACCATTGTAAACACCCTGGGGGCTGATGAAATGCCGAATTGAAGCACTCTGAATTTGTAGTGCTTGCCCACCAATTTGAATCTTATCTTAAGAATTTTTTGTGCGATGGCAACAGTGAAATATGAAAGTATGCATCTTTCATGTCCAATGTTGCCATGTAATCCCCTTGTTTTAGTAGCGGAATTACTTCCTGCAACGTAGTCATCCTGAATTTTCGACGTAGGACATGTGTTTGCAGGACACAGGTTCATCACTGGGCGCATTGTTAGATCTTTCTTTGGAACAAGGAAGTACAGTACATAAATACCTTGATCTTCCTCCATCGGTGGCACCAGCTCTATCGCTCCTTTTTCTATTTGAGATTGCATTTCTTCTTGTAGAATTAGAAAATGTGCTGAGAACATCTTTCTCGCACGAGCGGGTGGTGGTGTGGTGACTGTGTCGAGCACCCAGAGAGCTGATGTTATTCCCTCCCATTGCTGGGTGAAGAGTCTTATGCGACCCCTGACTAATCTGAACTGGCCCGTCATTTGGCGGGCGGGGCTGCTGTGCCTCTAGAGGCTACAACCCTGCATCGCCCTTTTCCTCTGCGAAACCCCTTTTGCTGGTAGGAGGTAGATTGAGACTGGTGTGAGAAACCAGAAGGTGTCTCTCTGGCTAGTCCCTGGGGATCTGTGATCTAGGGGCCCTGGACACGGCCATCGCTATTGGATCCAGTTCCTGGGGGTGGATTAGTGAGGGAAGATCACCTGGATGGTAGGGAGTGGGACACTGACGCGTGAGACACGGTATCATCCTTCTTTCAACACCTTTCAACACCTTTTCCCCATCGTACCACTTAGGACATTCAAAACCACTGCCCACCCCTTTTCCGACACGAACACTTTCACACGACACACCAGAGAACAGACTTGTAATAAAACAATTTACTTGACATGTCCCAAGCCCAGCTTCAGGCAAAGTCAGGCAATTAACCTGAACCACACACAACTGATGGCTCTTTCCTTTCCCCACAAGGATAAAAGGTGGAGTAAAAGTACGAGCGAAACAAGCACGGCAGACAGCACAGTGAGACGGCTAACCAGACACGACAAATGTAAGCGAAGGGGAAAGGCGGCAGGAATCGAAAGGCTGGCGAGGAGAGAAGTGACCTTGCCCTTTTCATCCCAGGCCCACGGAACCTTCGAGGAAGAAAGCCTAAAACAGCAAACAATAGCACAAGGGCAAGCCTATGCCGATAAGGAGGGACGAGGGAAGCTCCCACATCCGTGGTACCAGCCTTGATTCAAGAAAAGCCAAAAGGCCAATCGGTTCCTCCCAGCTGGTGAGTCGAGGGGACAGTCGATAAGAACCGGACTGTGTTGAGAGAAATAATCGCAAAGTGGCAAGTTTGAACCAAATTCAAGGAACTGTGAATGATCTGTAAAAGTGTTAAAGGCAGACCAGCTGCAGAGAGAAACCAGCACCACGTGGGTGCTAAAAGACTCTGGTGGATACCTATTTGAGGGAAACTACAATTACCAGAAGGCCGTAGAAGGGCTAGTGAAATAGGTCAAGATGGTCATACAGAGAGGGTCGAGCAAAATCCCTGTGTAATCGAAAGATTTTGATCTAGAAGAGCACTGTGAAAGAAAGGGAAGTGAATCCTGCAAACAATGAAATGTGTAAAAAGAGGACATTGAAATTAAAGAGGGGTCAGTGCCCAGAAGAGGGGAACACAGGGATGAGCCACTATCACCCTGATCGAGAGCCACAGTAAACCTGGTGAAGGGAGGCTAAGAATCGAGAGGGATCGGAGCCCAGTAGAGGGGGAGCCAAGGGTGAAAAGTCACTACCCCAAAAGAGTTAAAAAAAAATTAAGAGACGGCAAGAGTGAACCCAAAGGAGGGATGCCAGAGAAGAAGGGTCCGAGCCCAGCAGAGGGAGATCCAGAGGTGAAGCTATCACTCTAGTACAGCAGTCAAAAGGGGTCTGAGCCCGACGGAGGGAGATCTAGGGGTGAAGCTATCATCTAAACTTTAAGGAAGAAAAGAACAGATATATAAATTAAGGAACACGGTATTAAAAAGGGTCAGCGCCCAGAAGAGGGGGACCCAGGGGAGAAGCCATCAACCCATGTGACCTGTGGTAACCAAATGAGAAGGGTTAGCGCCCAGAAGAGGGGGACCCAGGGGTGAACCCATTGTGATGTTGGAAATGCATCGGAGGGACAGGGCCTCCCTGTTCTTGTCCTGTACTCCTTTTTATGTATGTTCTCGGATGTTTTCTGCACACGAGTCCATGTGGGACTCCTTGCAGTGCAGCTCCTCTTTTTGGTCATGGTGAACAGACCCTTGGGATACCCTTAGGGCACCCATGGGTGGTGGTACAACCCAGTACCCCTAGTGTATGTTTCTGGGCACCTGTGTGTGGCCGTCAGGGCAGGGTATGGGCTGGTGGCAGCTCCATGCTGAATTGACAGGTGCTCCGAGTATCCTCCATTTTGGGATATCCAAGCCCTGCCATTGGAATCAGTTGAAGGAGACAAGATGGCCCCTGTGGCCTCTTGCTTTCTATTACCTGTTAACTTGTTTTCCCAAAGTCCTGGGAAGCCCCGACTCTGTCCCTTCCCGACTGGCTGTTGGGTGGAAGTTCCATATATGATATTGTGGGGAAGTCCAGGCCAGACTGGTTGGAGCCTTCCCAATGACTGTATGTTGTGGGTACACCCTTGGGGTGCGACCTGGGTGAATGGAGTGTGTGACCAATATATATTTCATGTTATGGGTGTCTGTTGTCTGGTGTGCGACACAATGACTGAGACAGCCCTGTCCGAACCTGGTATGAATGCAGTGTGGTGTGCTGAAAGGCTGGGTGCTTGCCCTAATCCTTGTTGTGAGTGTCTGGCCGGAGAAGAATGGCCTGAATGCACTGTGAGCCTGATTGGCTGCCTGCTGAATACCCTTCTGAATGACTGGCTGCCTTAGCTTGGCTAGCAGTCTGAATGAGAGACAGAACAGTATATCTGGGGACCTCTCACTGACTAGAATCGTTCAGAAGCTGAAGTCGAAACTTGATGCTTACCTTGAAGCACAGCTAGAAGGAGAAGGTTTTGCTGCTGCTTCCCTTCGACGCAATCTGAAAGCTGTTGTGTCTACAAGAACTGATCCAAGAGAGGCCCTGGCTAGGAGACTTCGTCCCGAGCTACAAGCAACTATCGTGCACCAGCTTACCTTCACCAAGGATCCCTAGAAGTCAATCCTGCGACCGGAGACAGGGGGCCGCCGAGGAATCTGAAGTAAAGCGCCAGGACGTTGACGTCCATCACCGTTGACCGAGGTTCGGCGGACCGCTGTAACCTCGTCGACCAAAGCTGCAATGCTCCATTGCCTAAGACACTTTAAAATTAAGGACTCCCTTGCTCATCACTGTTTACCGATTTGTTCTGCCGGAGAAAGTCAAGGTCGCTGACGTACCGAGGAGAATCCGCTGGTGGATTTCCCGCCACCCGAAGTCCTCAAAGACGCAGACGAAGATCCGAAAGCCAGCCATGGTCCACGTCAACGCCGACGACCCGACACCCTTGCTGGGCCTACGTTCTTCATTGACTCTGCTTTGACGCAACAAACTCTCGTCATTGAGGTGCACTGCATGCCTAGTCTTCACAGGACGTCCACGACCGATCATCAACGAGCACCGCAAATGCCGAAGCTGCTGCCTCAACAACATTGTTCACCTTTTCTTCGAGGGATCTGGACGACCTGTGGCTCCTGCCTTAAAGGGAGTTCAATTAAGAGGGATCCGTCAATGACCCGTCGAAGAACTCTGCTAAACAAGGTACATTGGGGTAGTAGAAACTTTTTAGAAGGAACAAAGACCATCTTAAACAATATATGGCCTGGGCTTGTTGATACACTTTTACAGATTGCCCAGGTGGGGGGATCCTCACACAGAACTGTGTCTTTGGTAGAGACCCAGTATTCTGCCATTTGTTTAACCCAACTTGACTTCTTTCCTGTGTCTATTCTTTATACTTCACTATTTAATTTGTATGCCATTTGAACTGTCGTAGTTGGTGCATTTTAAAGGAGTCAAGAGTTCACTGGGGTACCACATAGACATTGTACATATTTATCATTTTAGTATTGCCAAATCACAAAGGCCCTCATTACGACCCTGGCGGAAATCGAAAAACGATGGCGGAAATGCAAGACCGCCATCGAATAGCGCTCGGTGCGATTATGACCCGTCACCGCAAAGTACGAAGCCATTAGCGACACCGTAGTGAACGCCAACGCTAACTGCACCAAGTACGAGCGCGCGCGCCATGCCAAACCGCAAAAACCACCATGGTGCAAGGGTACGCCAATTCCGACCCTAGCGGACATGTACCTAACGCCATCAAGCATGGCGGAATGTACCATACCGCCATGGTGAGAAGTACGGCATCGCGAACCAACCGTAAACGGCCCCACTGAGTGCCTGTACACCGCTCCCTGCCCACAAAGTACAACTCCCCGTAGGTGCAATGAAGTCACAATGCAACCATTGAAATGTACAAGTCACCCATGCATGGCAACGAATAAAAGAAACACAAGAGGGGCCAATGGGAGCTGCAGGGCACAGATGGCACGAATACAGAAGCCATCCCAATGGACATGACCACAGTCCCCCACCAAGAAACGCACGCAAACACAGGCACCTGTGACCAGCAATATTCCGAGAATCACATCATTCCACCAGTCCACCTGGCTGACCGGCATCTGTTACACAAAACCCAATCCCCCGCCCCTGAGCATGACAACATTCAAACTGTCATATTGGCAGCCCCCATCCCTGACCTCACGGGCTTCGTAGGCAAACGCGCCCAGTACAGTACCACGCAACTAAACTCCGAAGCTGGAACCCAATGCAGATCTCCTCACAATACATCGCCCCCCAAATAGGCATATGCCACATCACTTGCAAAGAAGAACGCTACACGGGCCAAATCAGAATAGAAATTTAATGCACATCAAAATCACCAAGCCCATACAGCCATCAGGCCATGAACTCCAAAACACTTTTCACCATTGTGGGCTGCATCCGCAAGAAATGACCAGCCACTACTTGTGTGACGCCCTGTTCCCTCATGGTACACAGAGCCACATTCACGTACGAAAAGGCAACATGGAAGCGCACAGAACCGCAGGGCCGTCCCAATGGGGAGGCACTAGTCCAGCTGAAAGGCCGAAATGTTGCTCCGAGCCACCAGTACTGCGTAAGGGCATGTGGCCCATTGGCGATCGTCCCATAAGATCGTAATGCTGCTCCACTGATTAACACGAAGCAGCAGGTGTCGGGAGTAAAACCCATCTGCAGGAGTGGCATACAGATGGCAGTGGCAAAAGGGGAGGAGATACCTGTCAACCAAAAGAAAAGAAAAAGAACAGAATGGCCATCAGAACTACATTCCAACAACTCACTTCAATGATCACACTAAATCCACAGCCATATGCATGCTAGCCCACTCCAAAGGATCATCACCACCCCAAAACCACTAGCGACTCATAACCATCTATATCGAGGTGCAAACACCATCACAAACGAGTGTACCTGTGCATGCGTCTGTCAAAACAGAATCCATCAGATGGGAATGTTGACGTGCATGGACACAAGTGTCTGAGGGCGCGTCGAGACAGGGAGGGCTCAACAAGGCCAGATAGACGATGGTCCCACTATGGCAGCCCTGCATCACATAGCGTAGGGGAGGCGGATAGATCCCAAGAAGCCCTGTACATGGCAAACTCTGTATCAAATCACCTGCCCATGCATCCATTCATCATTCCCTCATCCCGGGATCAAAACGCCTGAATAATTACTCACATAACATTAGAAACATCCATTGAGTCTGTGCGTTATGCAGCCTGCAAAATCCACAGTGCCCCAGCCCGTAATTCCAGTGTTGTGAAGTAACATGTATTTGGGAACGGCCGGCCTCATCGCCCACGTCGCTATTGCGCATCCCAAACTATTCATATCAATCATTGCATCCTCGCCATGGCCCCTGTCTCAAGGACATTGAACAATAGAACGTTATATTTGCAGTCAGACCTGTGGGCATCTCCTCGCCGCTAGCTGATAACCGAAAGCGCCGCCCTTCGAATTCCTCATTTGCAACATCACGGCGAAAAGGCATCTGTGGCCGCTTGAAATCACTAATTAATCCATCGAGTGCGGCTGTGTGTGAAAATGGCAACTGCCTTCACCCACAAATGGGACGCCCCGCCCGTCGTTGCAACTCGGTACAGTGATGCATGAGGGCCCACCGTTACTCGAGTACTACGTTCCACTGACCCTTCACAAGTCTGTTCGCGACTGCACAGATAGTATGTGAAACAATGGGACCACAGCAGAATGACCATGTCAACCAATGTTACACGGCCATCGGGTACAAATACATGATTGCAATAGCAAGATGCCATTCCCCGAATTGCAGCGTTGTGCGCGGGACGTGCTCGGCCAAAGGGGAGAGCAGTTTGCACAGGTGGAATGAATCACCACAGGTGGAGGCCATACAGCCTGAAAACACATAAATTGCACACCCAGTCTCCTCCCACAACCACACCGAAATGCTACCGGCAGGACTCGCGATGTTGGCCCTGGGGGACCTGATAGCACTGCAAGTACTCCAACTCCAAGAAGAAGACGAACACCAACTACAACCGGCCGCACGGTGGAGACGCAGGAGGAGGAGGAGGCCAAGGCAGGGCCAGCAAGGGCCGCCAGCACAGCCACTACCACCACGCAGGCAGCCCGCAATCCCACGCCTCCGAGCACATCCGTTCAACCTCACTGATGAGCAGATCCACACCCTCTACCGTCTGGACCGGGACACCATAGCCGCCATTGTGGACATGACACAGGCTGACCTTGTCAGCATGATAGATAGCCCAACCGCCATCCCACCCCTACTGAAGGTGGTGTCTGTACTACACTTCCTGGCCACAGGCACCTACCAGCACACAGTCGGACAGTTGCATGGCATTTCTCAGCCACTGTTCTCACGGACACTATTGCAAGTGCTCGATGCCCTCCTGCAGCACGCAGACGACTACATCTCCCTACCACGCTCGGAGCAGGAAATTACGAACACAAAAGTGGGATTCCATGCACTTGCCGGCATACCGGGTTGCATTGGTGCCATCGACTGCACCCATGTGGAATTGGTCGTCCCACATGCCATGGAGGCCCAGTACCGCAACCGAAAACAATTTCATTCCCTGAATGTACAAATGGTGTGTGACTCCAACAGGATCATTACACATTGTTGTGCCCGATTCCCTGGATCAACCCATGATTCTATGGTCTTGAGGAACTCTACAATACCACGCTACATGGAGCGACACGCAGGGAACAGATCCTGGCTACTCGGTGAGTCTCATTACATGCATGATAATGTGGGCTATGTGATTCGGCAATGACCTGGCAGGAAGGGGGGGGGGTGTGCGTACGTAGCAATGGCATTCCACATCATACGTTTCTCATCCACATACAGGTGATGCTGGATATCCACTGAAGAGATGGCTCCTCACACCAGTCCGGAACCCACGGGACCAGCATGAGGAGGACTACAACCATGCCCACTCACGTACCCGTGTAGTCATTGAACAGGCATTCGGCCTACTGAAGGGTCGTTTCCGCTGCCTCAGCAGGTCTGGCGGGGCACTCCTGTACCGCCATGAGAAGGTTGCAAAGATGGTCATGGCATGTGTCATGCTCCACAACATGTGCGTACGTAGAAATGTGCCCATGCCCCCTGACGCAGAACTGCATGCACCTGAAGATGGTCAGGATGAGGGTGGGGATGTGGCAGCACCTCAAGGAGTCGGCGAGGCACAGGAGGCCCGTGAAATTCGTCAGCATCTCATTGATGTATGCTTCTAGCACTCACGCCTGGTGGCTGATACATGGACACGGGACTCGTGGCACTGTGTGTGTCTGGGACATGCACAATATGGACTGTACGCCTATGATGGCCTAGTACACAAAGATCAATGTCCACACATCTCATTGGTTGATCGTGCACTGTTTATGGCATATGTGATATCATGTTGAACACCCTATCGACCCGCCACCCAAGTGAGCCCAACACACCCCCTCCACCCTCCTACCTCCCCCCCGAACACCAGTGTCCAAAGATGCTCATTGTCAGTGGGCAGTCGCTATTGCAAGCCCCCTCTGCGGGTATCAGGGGCACCCCTGCCTGTGGAGCGCAGGTTCCTCCCAGATCTACGTTGGGGGCTGCCCTGGACGGAACTTGCAACGGATGATGTCTCTGCCTGCTCACGTCCATGCATGTCCCTAAGGGTTTGTGAGAGCTCAGTGAGCACACGGCGCACTGCGGCTAGTTCGGCACATACGTCTTTGGACGTCGCATGCAGTTCCCCCCTCAGGCTCTCGGTGCTTCTCTCCATTTGGACTCTCAGGCTCTCGGTGCTACTCTCCATTTGTGCCCTTAGTGTCTCTGTACCTCTCTCCATTTCTGCCCTAAGTGTCTCAGTTGATGTTTCTATGTCTGCCTTAGTGCCCCCACATTCATCGGCATGGTCCTTGAGGAGCGTGGCCAGTTGCTGCTGTTGCACGATTAACTGGTCGAGGGACTGTTGCTTCTGCTGGGCCATGGCCATTTGCGGGGGTGTCACAGAGGGGCTGTTGTCCTCATGTTGCCTTGCCACAGGGCTTGTGGGGGATGGCCGGTCGTCGTCTTGTGGGTGCCCCTGCGTGGTATCCTCAGGTTGTACGGGATCGGACAGACAGGGGGATTGGGAGAGGTCATGGATGGATCCGACTTCGACATCCCCGTCTTCTGTGTCGGAGCATGCTGCCATCAATGGGGTGTCACCTATGGTGCTGCTGCCACCGGAGCCAGTGCCTTCTGTGGCATCCGTTGGGGGGGACCTGTGGTGGTGGTGGTGTGGGCATGCTGGCTGCTGGGGTGCCTGTTGATGTTCCCTCCTGTGTGCTGCCACCTGATTTGTGCTGCTGCCGTGTCTTGATGCGTGCAGCTGAGGTGGAGGGTCTTTGGCCGTTGGTCTTGGCCCTCTTTGCAGGTGTGCTGGTAGGGGTGTCCTGGAGCTCGTCGTTTGGATCGGACCCTGTGGTGGAGTAAAGGAGGGCGAGGGTTGTTGATGGGTCTGTGGGAATTGGAATGGCATTGTATCACATGCATTGGGGTGGTACCTGAGGGTGATTTGGGTCGGGGCCTTGGAGGTGGTTTCATTTGTGTGTGGAGTGAGGGTGCAGTTGTGTGGCAGCCTGCAGTTAGGGTGTGCCTGCTGCACGTGTAGTGCGTGTATTAGGGGTTTTTAATTATTTATGTATTTATTGTGGGTTTTAACGTGCGCTATCAGGCCGATGTGTGTGGACGTTCTCCTGGACATGTGTTTCTGTTGCACTATGTGGACGCATGGTACTTCACATGATTGGACATTGTGGATTTGGCATTGTTTTGTTAGGGCCACCTACCTGAATCTTCGGATGTCTGCACTCCTTTCTCCATCCCTCCGACTCCCTCTATGCTCTCCATTCCGATGGTGGAGGCACAGATTTCTTCCCAGGGGGTCAACTTGATGGGTGATTCAGGACCTCCCCCGGTGGCTGTGGCAATGTTGCGGTTGGCAGAGAGTATGCTGCGGACGCGTATCCGCAGGTCGTCCCATCGCTTACGGCATTGCTGTGGGGTGCGGGGTGCGGTCCCCACCGCACTTACCCGCTGTGCCACCAGAGCCCATATGGCCTTCTTGTTCGCAAGTGCCGTCCTGGTCATTTGCGTGGAGAAGACGGTGGCGGCATTCTCCTGGAGGGTCTCTGTTAGCACGGTGAGTTCCTCACGGGAGAAGTGGACCTGCCGCTTGCGGTCGCACGCTTTCTTCGCTACTTTTCCCATTTTTCTTGGTTTCGCTAGGGTGGATGACGGGTTGGGGTGTGTCTCAGGGTAGTGTTTATAGTGGTTGTGTGGATTTCGTGGTTTTATGGGTGTACGGCGGGATGTTTCCCGTTCCGGGCCCATGTTTTAACTTCCGTTTCCGTATATTTCCGGTCACCGTACTTTCCGGTAGGCGCACACTGCGGTGTCCGCTGAGATGGGTGGCGGTATTGCACCTAGGGCGCCGTACGGCGGCGGTGTGGGCCGTTTTGGGGTCATTTCCGCCATCGCGGACTTTGCACTTCCGCCATGCCGTGGTGCTCGTGCCCGATGGGTCGGAATGGGCCGCACTTTGCTCCTTCGTGCAATGGCGGAAACGCTAGTTACGCTGTGGCGGTCCGGTCAGTCACTTTCCGCCAGGGTCGTAATGAGGGCCAAAGTGTGTTATTCATTGTGTATATATTCTGAACCTTATTTATATAAGGAACTGTGTTATCACTAACATAGTGTGTGGCCATTCCTTTGTTGGGGGCTTGGGGACTACACTGTACTTAAGAACCAGCCTGCAGCACCTCCCGAGAGCTTAAGCCTTGATTGCTAGTCCATTGCTACCGCAGAGAATCTTGGCTGGGGTGCTCTGTACTTCTACTCTGCCATATAGAGGGCAGGATTACAGAAACCCCACTTCAGTCTTTACACCTATCACCCACAAAATACTAGAACCAAACTTTCATTTGTTAAAGGAACTTTTGTTTTTGCTATCGGAACAAGTCAGGCCCCCGAAGGCTAGAGACTTTCAAAGGAAACAAGATTTGGCCATCGACGGTCCTGAGAACTGCCAATGGAACTTTCGTCTCATGCTGAAGAAGCCCAAGACTGTACTGGGCTCCAAACTCCCATCTTACCCAGTGCACAAAGCGTGGGAAAGGGAGACCCAGGTTACCGCATCCTGACATATTATTGGAGTACACCTTATTTTCTTGAGAACAATTCCACACCCTTTTTTGTATTCGTTGTAAGGTTTGGCAATAGGTTTCTTAGTATAGGCCTTTTTATTTTTACACAATGCCACTAGGACTGCCTTATTTTTCATTTGATGGTTGACGCTTGCTCCCTTCATAGATTTAGGTTTAGAAAAGGTGTTTCTCCAACCCGCATACAGAATTCATTGTTCAATAAACACCTCTGAACTATGATCACTTGTGTCTGTCTTACTTGTTGTCACCATGAATTATTTAGATAGGGGACTGTTAAAAAAAATAATTTGGGGGCTTGGGGGTTTGCGAGGGGGGGGGAGGGGGTGATCATCTGGAGCTCGTTGTCAGCCGAGGATATCGGTGGATGTCTCTTCAGTGAGCTCTGGGACTACTTTCCCGCCCCGGGGCCCCAGAACCCCCTAAATACCCCTAAAAACCCAAGAAAGCAACCATGGGGAACATGGTGTGTTAAGGGGACAAGCAGCAAAGCCTCCGTGAGGGAGAAACGAGCGAAAAGGCAGGAGCTTAACGCACCTGGCCAAAATGGCAGGCGCGACACTTGTTGGCACCTGGGAGACTGTCATTCTGCCCCCGGCGCTGCAGTGAGCTGAGCAGCAGCTGGGGAAAAGCGAACGGCCTGAGGCAGCCGGTGAGGGTGTTGGAGCTGCCCAGCTGAGGGGCTGAAGCCAACGCGACCTGCTGAAGAAGCCCGCCCCCCCCCACACTCACGGGCGGAAGAGCCCTGGACGGGCTCCGTGATCAGGAGCCCGGGAAGAAGTGGGCGAGGCAGTGCGGGGGCGGAAGAGAAGGACATACCAGCGGCAAGGAGTCCCGCTCCATGGCGCCCATATCCTAGAAGCGGCCCGTTCATCTACCCGGCAGAGATTGGGAGCTGGCAGCGCAAGGCGGGCAGCCTGATCTACCCGCGCTCCGCTGCGGGGCTTCAGGGGAGCAGAGGCCGGGCAGACGCATCGGGGCAAGGACAGGTGTTCGGCCCAGGGTGAACAGAAGATAGGTTGTGGAGGGAACGTGGGAAAAGGCCCATACACCCCAGAGCTTCACGGCAGTTCATATAAATAAAACATTTTTTTTAAAAGCAGTGCAGTGGTCATGAAAGGTACGGCTGAAGGAGGGAATGCTGGGTGCTCCCCGGGAGCTGGAGTTGAAGGATTACTTTCACTCATGGAGCACCCCCAAGCAAGAAGCAGGCTTGTGAAGAGGCCCGGGGTGAAAGCTGACACATGATTAGTTAATGCTGCTGAGGGGATAAAAGCAGCGAGGAGATACGAAGGTGGACCCCAGTGTGTGCGTGCTTCCTCCATCGGCTGACAAACCTAGGGGAGTAGGAGGAAAACGTTAACCCTATTGGAGCAACGCAGGGGTAACCCTCCATGGCCTCCACAGCCAGTAATCAAGCAGTCTGACATGCCCAGGAAAAGGGGAAGAGCCATGGGGCATAGTGAGATAAGCGGTCGCAGGGCCTGACACTGGTGGGGAGCACCTAGCAACGGAGAGGTGTGTAGTGACAACAAGGGATGCACCTGAATGCGAATTAGGCTAAGGCTAACCTTGTGGCACCAGAGAACTGGCAAAACAAGAGCAGCCATTGAGGTGGCAGCCTGAGCAGCGAGCCATAGAAGGGGTTCGCAGCCGCGTAGGACAATGCTATCAGAGGATTTGCATTAAGAGATAAGTGGGGACCGGGCGGAACGCAGGGACTGCACATGTTGGTTCTCTAGAGACTACACAACTCAAGAGGGGCTTTCTAACGGGCCAGCAGGGTGCCTCTGCCAGGGTACGGCAGCGGGGAACTCAAGGCGGTCAGAGCGCCATCTGCCCAAAGCAAGTGATAAGAGGTGGCACCCAGTAACAGTGCAGCAAGTGAGAGCATCTCTTCCTCCTGGCACCGGCAAAATGTCCAAGTAAGCAACGAAGTCTAAAAGCTCAGGGCTGGGAGATATCAAGACCGTGATGCAATCCGCAGAAACTCAGAAATGCAACCAGCTACAAGCATTGGCCCAAATTCACTTCCCTCCTCCGGAGGGCTCTAGTGAATCTGATGACCCGCCAATCCAAAAATCAGACTTGCTAGCTATGCTGCAGGAGTTGAAAAAGGACATTAAAGATAGTGCAGATGAAGTAGCCAAGACCATCACAAAGGAGTTGTAGCAGTAGAGAGAAGGGTCGATGAGATGGAGACCATGGTTGCTGAACAAGGTCAAGAGCAAGAGGAGCTGTCAAAAAGGATGCAGGAACTTGAACAGCAAATGGAGAGGGTTCAAGATAGACAGGAGGAGTCCGAGAACAGATCTTGGCGACACAACATATGAATCCGGGGGATCCCGAGATCGGTGGCAGACTCTGACCTGCAACAATATGTAACAGATCTGTTCCGGCAAATCCTGGGCTTGGAGGATGACAGGGATATCACCCTAGACCGAACACATAGGGTCTACTCCACGTTTCAACTCAACAGAAACCTGATTCCTGACGTGCTAACCCGGACACATCTATTCCGACTGAAAGAGGCCATTATGTGAAATGCATGTGGAAAAGAACCCATAAGCTTTTGATCCACACCCATCCATCTATATCAAGACCTAGCGCAAGCTACTCTCTACAAGAGGAAACGGCTGAAGGTTGTCACAGACTGGCTGAGAACTGGGAGTGTGCGCCATCGTTGGGGTTTCCCGACGGGTCTCCGCTTCGAGGGACAGCGGTACACGATCACAAAGGAAGAGGACATAGAGGAGGTCATGAGGGAGGAAGAAGGTGGTAAAGGCAAAGATACGGAGAGGTCCCCATGGAGAAATAGGGAAAGGGAAGAGAGATCGGAACAGGAACAAGGGAAACCAGCGCGCCCCCGCCCAAGGGGGGCCAACAAGGAGCTCAAGACACTGGATCCCGTGTGAACGATAGCAGAGAAGGCAAAGATGGGTCCACTCGGGGAAATCAGATGATCAGGTACTGAAAGGGTGCCTCAGTCTTAATGTGTAGCCCATCGGGGCGTGGGACAGGCACACAGCAGCTCTAAAGGCATAATGGGGGGGGGGGTATGAAGCGATCCATACCCTACATTTCCGGGGGGATAGTATACCCAGCGACTCCTTGTGGCTTTGCCATGGGGAATGTTTCAGTTGAAGTTCAAGGGGGAATTACAAGTTGGGGGGTTGACAAGAAAACATGTTATTTTTTTATTTTATACGGTTTGTACCAACCTTTAAAATATTTACACACATCCAGAAACAACAAATAACATACATCCAACATCATCAACTCCTCTTCTCCCGGTCCAGGTCCATCCAAGTCCATTTTCCCCAAATGATCCTTCGGCCGCTACTCACTTCCTAAACTCCAGAAATCATACCTAGGCGATGTTCAATTACCGTTAAAAAGTGCGTCAATGGAATTAACAGTTTCAAATCAATTCTGTTGAACATGTGACCCCACCATTCGTCCGCACATAGGGAGGGGTGAATTCTCCTCCACGGACCCAAATGCAGAGTTCTATCGCTACGAAGACTATTGCAGAATAGTACTATATGCTTCAATGTTTCTGGTTCTTTTGTACAGAATCTGCATGTGAGGTTTATGTTCTTATTACGTCTCCACGTTTGTAAGCGCTCTTTGGTTTTAAACAGATTCATACGAAACAACATGAAGCGTCTCCGTGCATTGGGGTCTGGAAATAGGCTGATCCAACGTTGAAAGCGTGTGCTTCGGATGGCACGTCTATCAGTTTTGCCAAAGCTCTTTGGGAGCAAGTTCGCTCCCAATCTAAGCGCCAAATTTTCAGTTTTGCGGCATTTGGGTTTTCGTAGAGCGAATTGATCTTGATGTCATGTTCTTCCAGTAAGCTTTCACATCTCTGCATCCACACTGCCACCAAATTCTGACCTTTGGCCGTTGCACTGTGGAGGATTTCAAACTGCAAGATGTTTTCTCGGGCGTGGATCTTTCGAAACAAGGATAGCAAGTTCCAGGTAATACACGAGGACATAGTCCCTCTTGGGAGACCCAGCACTTAAGTCCAAAATTGGTTCTCCAAGGAAGACCATACTTCGTGGGGACACCCCAGGGCATTTTCAGCCCCATAAGTCAGTACTGGAATGACTTTTTGTTGGTAAAAAAGCCGCAGGGGTTCCAGTGAGAATTTCCCACATTTCTTTTTCATGCATAACGCTTGACTCGCTAGCTGGGTGCATTTCCTTTTTGTGTCGGCTACCCAGGGGTCATCGTTAATACAAGAGCTTAAGACCATACCTAGGTATTTGACGGTTTGAGATATCATCATCGGTACACCATCTAATCGCCATTTGAATTTTTTTGCTTTTTTCGATGCAGCCCCTCTCAAGTTCTTAAATATTAAGATTTTCACATTTTTTTGTGTTGATCAACAGCCGATTCTCGCTTATATAGTTCTGGATGGCAGAGTTTTCGGTGCAAGCCGACAGGTGTTAAGTCCATCACGACGAGGTCGTAGGCATATAGAAGCCAGCTTACATGTGATTTGTTTATTTTCGGCGGGAATGAAGTTACTGCATCTATCGAACTGCCTATGTCCGATATGAACAGACTAAATATAGCTGCAGCAAGCGGGCAACCTTGCTTTACACCCTTGTGTGTTGTGATCACTGTTGACAGTGTACCAGATTGATCTAGGCGGATCCTGATAGTTGTGTCAGTGTGAAGCTCCTGGATTGCGGCTACTAGCTCTTCTGGGCACCACCACCGGCGCAATTTCGACCACAATAGATCCCGATCGACAGTGTCGAATGCACTGGAGAAGTCGATAAACGCCAAGGATACTGCTGTGTTTGATTTTAAGGCCTCCATTTTTGCCAGATTGAGTAGCAAAAGATGTAAGGAACAACCCACTTGTTTCACAAACCCAGCCTGCCGGCGTCTACGTGCGCCGTTTCTGCAGCCCACTCTACCAGTTTTCGTTGCAGAGTGGTGGCATAGACCTTACCCAGTACAGCTAACAATGCCACCGATAATTTCTAGGGTTTGATCTATCCCCTTTTTTAAATATTGGTACGATAATCACCGATTTCCATGATTGGGAGATTGATCCGAGTTGTTTATTCTCTCGAACAGGGCTATGGAGAACTCAGCCCAAATCTCGGGGCTTTGCTTGATGGTATAGTTAGTTAAGCCATCCGGGCCAGGAGCTCTTGAGTTGTCGGCCTTCATGATTATAGACACAATGTCGTTTTTGCAGTAATTGAGTGCACGAGGTGGAAAAGTCAGTTAATTCTCGCTGTCCAGTGGCCTGTATCTTTTATATAAGTCCTCAAAGTGAGAGATCCAATCCAATTCCGTCACCAGGCATGTTTGCAAAGCCTTTTGTGGCGCCTGCATGTTAATGATCCTCCAGAACTCTTGTGTTTTTATTCTTTAGTGCAGATAACATTATTTCGGCGTCATTTTGGATGGTCAAATGTACGTGGGCCTTTATCCAGTTCTTATACCTCTGTTTTGCGGCTCTGATTTCATTCATTCGAGTTATCTGATCCAGTGTTTGAGCCTGTCGAATAGCCTGTCTCGTCTGCCATTTGTGTTTCTGTATTTCTGGATCGAACCAATGTTTGCGGACAAGGTTTGGATTCTTCAACCCTACATTCTTGATCTTGAATTGCAGCAATAACTGATCATATTCCAATTGGGTGTTATGCTGACAGTAGGCTATTGATAGCTGGACAACCTCATGTTCCTCTAGGCAAAGTCTGACCCTGTTTGCTGCAACCGAGACAGTGTGTTGGCACCTTGAAGTGCTCTCCTTTAATGGCGTTGTAAGATGTGTTATTAACATGTTGTGGTCACTACTGGATTGCTTCCTTATAATAAGGATTTTATTCGGGCGTGCAAGTCAGTTGACACAAACATGTAGTCGATTGTCGATGCTGAATCTGCACGCTGCCAGGTTGCTGCCGGTGGCATGTCCCCAAGGGTGTTCCCATTCAGCATTTGCAGTTGCCGCGATCCATTTCTTCTAGCCATTCGTGTGCGAGCGCCTTTTTCTCTTTTGTCACGAGGTTGAAAAAGTCAATGTTCAGGTCTCCACATATCATGATGTTGGCTCTTGCCGTGAGCTCATACAGGACATCCAATATTTCCACAATTTGCTCTATGAATTCCATTCGGCCTGCCCTCAGATGATTCCAATACACGTTTCAGAGTGTCATTTTGTCAGTGTCTTCAGAACCCAACTTCTGCTTTATAATCATGGTTTCCTGAATTAATGGGGAGTGATTGATGGATTTTCTAATCCTGAAGCCCGAAGCCCTGCTTACCAATGTTACCAGACCAGCCGTCGGGCGCCCTTTCTCCAAATTTATTGCAGGATTCAGGGCCACTTCATAGTCGCTTGACAGTGGAATTTTGTTTAGCCATGTTTCCTGTAAACAGGCGATAGCTATACCCTCCAGCCAGTTCGTGTTAAAGAGATAGATGAATCCTCGAGTGTTTCAGGAGACCACTAAACAGATACTCGAGGTTGACGATTCCTGGCATTATTGCTGGGCATTCATGTTGAGCGTTGCTGCTACCCAGCCCAAGTCACAAATGTCCCAGTTTATATTCGGTCCACTGGTGCCGCTATTTGGTAGCAGTTTTGAATTTTGCCCTCTGCATATTGTGATTCTTATGTCCGTTTTGGTTGCCTCGAGTGCACTCCTATTCTCAATCGTCTTTAAGTTAAGTTTTTTTCCTCAGATTTTGCATTTTCACACGTGGGACTCGCGGGCTGGCCACTGACCACTTTCCTTACTTCAGTACCCTGGGAGCGAGGGATATCCTCTTTATTTTGGGAGCGTATCACTGTACTCTGCTGTAAACAGCTTAATGCGTTGTGGTTGCCTCGTACATGTTATTTGGGTGGAGACCACACATTGCACATATGAGACACCTAGAGGGGTGGTCCGGCTGGATAGCGTTAGAATGGGCAAGGCGGTGCGGTACGGTACAATAATGGCTGATCTAACTTTTGTGACATTAAATGTCCAGGGGCCCAAATCCCCAATTAAAAGGAAATCCATTATGAACAGGCTTTTGGACATGTGGGCTTCAGTGGTATGGACGCAGAAAACACCTGTTTCTAGAAGATGTACATTTGGCTAATACATAGGGCATTTCCCATGCAATATTTTGCCTCTAGTGGGACCAAAAAAAGAAGAGTGAGCATTCTTCTGGCCAAAGGGGATCTGTTTCGAGAAGCAGTTTATAAAAAGGGACCCGAGGGCCGCTACCTGATGCTGGGAGGAAAACTGATGGGTCAGCAGGTTACCTTGGTGGCGATCTATGTCCCCAATGAGAGGCAGGATCGGTTCTTATTGGGGCTGTTGCCTAAAATTGCAATTGGGAAGTGGGGCAGATCTTGATTGGGGGCAATTTCAATGGCGTAATGGACGCTGAAATGGACAAAACCCTGCCTGCTACTACCAGTGATCACACGTTTAGACAGGACCTGGCAAGGTTAATCAGGGAACTACACCTAATAGAAACACGGCCAATGATCAACGGCAGCTCACAGATAGTATGCCCATCCGGAAGGGCACGAGGCACGGGTGCACGTTGTCACCAATGATTTTCGCTATGGTCATGGAGCCGTTGGCGCAGAGGGACTGCGACGATCTGGGAATCCGAGGGATGGAATTGGGGGCCAGCGGGTCCCAGAAGGTAGCCCTTTATGCAGACGATGTTCTTATGTTCCTGAGAGACACTATAAACTCACTCCCGAAAGCCATATAGCTGCTGGACAGGTTCACGAGGGTATCAGGGTTTCACATCAACAACCCCAAATCCAAGGTGCATAACATCACTGAGAGCTCAGAGCAGGTGTCAGAATGGGAAAGCCGGTATCTTTTGAAATGGGAGCAGAAATCGGTAAAATATTTGGGAGTATATCTAACACCCACCTACGAGAGACTATATGGGGCTAATATCCCGGAACTCTTGAAATCACTGACGGGAGATCTTAAACAATGGGACAGGCAGGAGCTATCTTGGCTCGCATGCTTAACAATTAAAATGACTCTGCTCCCCAGGTTCCTGTACGTGACTGGGGCTCTCCCAATACACATCCCAGGCCCAGCTATTAAAAAGTTACAGAATGAGGTCATGTCCTTCATTTGGAAGGGGAAAAAACAAAGGTCCCCAGGAAAGTCTTATTTAGGCCACATGCCCTGGGGGTACAAGAATTTTGCAGGTTTTTATGGGCAGCACCGGTAGCACCTATGTTGCAATGGACACCTAGAGAAAACCAGAATCGATGGGCGGCCCTTGAAAGGGAGGCTACTAAGACACCTCTGGAAAGCCTGGGATTTCTCGCAGCATGGCATAGAGGCAGGGGAGGCACGCTACTGGGAACAACCAAAGCCACCCTATGGCTTTGGCACAAAGCACGACAGGGGAGAAGAGTAAAGGTGGGGGAGGCCCTCTCACGCCGGTGGCCCATAATCCAGACTTTATCAGGGATGCAGCCTGACTTCTCGGTGCACTGGGGAGGAGGGGGGCGGGCCTTGCCATTGGGGGACCTCTACGCGGAAGGGTCAGCCCTAACTTTTGAAGGGTGCAGGGACAGGTATCAGATTCCCGAGAGGGAACGCTTCCATTATATCCAACTTAGCATTGGATCACTAACACAAGGGTTTGGGAGGGAGCAACTCGGGACCCAATAGGGCCGGAATTCACGATAAAAGAGGGACAGCTTGAAAAAGGGGTGTCGAGACTGTACAGGCTGATGGGGGTGGCGGACCTGGAGGAAATTCTTCCGTACATGCAGAAATGGGAGCTAGATGTGGGGAAACCAATCTTGGGGGAGACATGGAGTCACATATGGCACTGAGCTGCCAAAAGTTCCAAATGCGCTTCAAAGAGGCGGCGTACAAACTTTGCCTGAGGTGATATAGGACACCACAACGAATGCACTCCATTAACTCGGATTATACTATGTCATGTTGGAGGGATTGTGGTCACCCAGGGGACCCAATCCACCTGTGGTGGACCTGCCCAGCAGCTGAGACTTACTGGAAGGAGATTCTGAGCCACATGAAGGTAATAGTGGGAAAACAACTGCCTTTTGACCCGCTAGTAATTTTATTAGGTGAAGCCGTCGAAGGAAGTTATGCGAACACTGGAAACAGGGCCAGCCTTATCACTCACATGCTGAGTGCGGCCAGGATCACCTTGGCGCAGGCGTGGAAGAACAAACAGGGCCCGATAGTGGCTATGTGGTGGGTGAGACTATGAGTGATGGCCATGGAGAAGGTGACAGCAATGGCTTACGGCTCCTACTCGAAGTAGCTGAACACATGGATGCCACTTCATGAGTTCATGGACGTTGGGGAACAGATGTATTTCAAACCTAAGTTACTCCGCAGGGTCTCTATTATTTAGCGAGGCGAGCCCTGATTCGAGGGGACAACCCGGCTTGTGGTTCTCTCAGGTGTGCCTAAAAGGATAATGTTATAGTTTGTTGCTCTCTAATACATGTTTGCAATATTATGCTCCTGAGAAATAAATTATAAATTACTCACCGTAGTGACTAACGTACTCTTGGTCCATAGTCCCCTTTCCTCCATACTGTTTGGACGTCCCTTCCAAGGGACGGGAGACAGAACCTTTTTTACCAGAAAAAACCTTCTTCCCCTTCAAATTTAGAGGCACGGCCCAGGGAGCATTGACTCGTCGACAATAAATGTAACATTGCCTAATGACACCAGTATTATTAGGGGAGAGGTTGGTGGGACGTATGGAGTAAAGGGGACTATGGACTAAGAGTACGTTAGTCACTTCGATGAGTAACTTTTAATTACTCTTACGTCCTGTCCCCTTTCCTCCATACTGCATGGGCGATTACAACTGATTGTAGTCCCAGGGTGGAGAGGAGACCCTCCTTAAGCAAATAGGTTCCCAAGAACCGCCTGTCCGAAAGCCGCATCAGATCTAGAGCCGGCATCCAAACAGTAATGCTTGCAAAAAGCCGAGGGAGAGGCCCAAGTGGAGGCCCTGCTTATGACTTGCCCAGGGACATGGCGCTGGAATGCGATGGTCTTTGACTTGGCCCTGACAGCGTGGGCATGCATGTTGGCCGGGAGCGGCTTGTGCTGGCCCTTGTACGCTTCCTTGATGGCAGAGACCGAGATGTGGAAGCCTTTGTGGCTTGATAGCCTGGCCTCGAGCCACCGAAAGTGACGATCAGGGCGTCCGACTTGGGGAAGCCCTTGGTCCTGTCCAAGTAGAATTTCAGGGCACGCCCGACATCCAGGAAGTGCAGCACTCTGTGTGCTTCGTCCTTGGGATCGGGAAAGAACGTCAGAAGGACTATTTCCTTGTTCAAGTGAAACGCAGATGGAACCTTGGGCAGAAATGCCGGGTGCTTCCGCATGACTACCTTGTCCCTGTGAAAGGTGGTATATGGTTCAGAGGCGACCAGCGCCTGAATCTCGCTAACTCTGCAAACCGAGTTAAGACCGACTAGTAAGGCCGTCTTGATGGTGACCAGCCTAATGTCCACGGACGCCATTGGCTCGCCTGGTTTGTGCACCAGGACGCCCAAGACTATATTCAGGTCCCACACTGGGTGTGGTCTCTTGACGGGCAGGTAGAGCCTTGCAAGACCGGTCAGGTGTTTCTTGACAATAGGTTTGGAGGAGGAAAAAATGCCTTCCTCCGAGTTCCTGTAAGCCCCAATGACTGCGAGGTATGTAAGGCAGGTGTCGACCTGTACACCCGAATAAGCAAGGTAGCCCGAAAAGGAGAGCACGTCGCCCAGATTGCAAGTCAAAGGGTCCATTCCCTTGGAGCCTACCCAGAGGCAGAACCTGGTCCATTTGCTCTTGTACTGGGCCCTGGTGGCTTTGCTCCTGGCGTCCTGTATGATCTCCAGATTGGCCTGTGAGAGGCTAAGGTGCTGAAGCGTTACCTGCTCAGGTACCACGCTGTAAGGGCTAGTTTCCCTGGCGCGGGGTAGATGATCTGGGGTAGATGATCCTGCCCCCCCTGCTGCGCCAGAAGATGTGCTGGGCCCGTCAGGAGGTGTATCGGGAGAACCTCTAAGAGGCTGAGGTGCGCGAAAACAATTGTCTGGCCGGTCACCATGGAGCAATCAGAATGATGTGGAGCCGGTGCAACTCCTTGATCTTGCAACGTACCCTGTGGATCAGGGGAGTGGGCGGAAAGGCGTAGGCCTTCATGCCGGTCCACTGGAGGTGAAATGCGTCGCCCAGAGAGCCGGGGCCCTGACCCTGCCAGGATGTGAACTGGGGGCACTTCGTGTTGTGCCAGGTGGCAAAGAGATTCACTTGGGAGGGAACCCACCGGTTGAAGATCTCCTGAATAATGAGGTTGTTTAGCTGCCACTCGTAATTGTCTGCTCCCAGCCTGCTGAGCCTGTCCGCCTCCAGGTTGGATTCCCCCGGGAGGTGGACAGCCGAGAGGTAAATTTCGTTTTCCAAGGCCCATTCCCACATGCTGATCGCCAGTCAGCACAGAGGAGGGGATCTAGTGCCTCCCCTGCTTGTTGACGTAGTACATGCTGGTCGAGTTGTCTGTCTGGATGATGACACCTTGCCCTTGAGGAGTGGTAGGAATGCTCTGAGCGCTAGCCAGATGGCGTTCAGCTCCAACCAATTGATGTGGTATTCCTGCTCCTGTCGAGTCCAGGTGCCGTGGACTGAGATCGTCCAGAGTGGCTCCCCAGCCCTCGAGCGAGGAGTCTGTGGTGATGGTGGCCTGCGGAGAAGGCAGCCGGAAGGGCTTGCCAGTCTGTAGGTTGCAGTCCCTGGACCACCAAGGTCCGGGTGGAGAGCTGGAGGAACATTGATCATTTCGCATTGAGAACCCCACTCCTGACTCCATGAGGCCACGAAGTGCAGCTGAATCCTTCTCATCCTTGGTCTTGTGTGCGGGACGGCTAGCAGAACCGCCGCTAGTAGACCCAGGAGATGTTGATACCACCAAGCCGAGGTCACCTCTCTGCTGAGGAAGTGGACGGTGGCCCTCTTGATGGCCGAGATCTTGTCCTAAATGATTCCCAGGAACGTCAGTCTGCAGAGAGAGCAGCTGTGACTTCTTGAGGTTCATGTCATGCAGTGTGTTCATCAGAACACGGGAGGAGTGGTGAACCGCCTCCGGAGATGTAACCCCGATGAGCCAGTCGTCGAGGTATAGATAGATGTGGAGGCCCTGCTCTCCGAGGAGGGCCGCTACCACGTTAATGAGTCTGGTAAAGACCCTGGGGGCCGAGTTGTGGCCAAACGGGAGGACCTTGTATTGGAAATGGTAGCCCATGATGCTGAACCGTAGGAAAGAACGATGTGGCTGCCAAATGGGGACGTGTAGGTACGCGTCCTTCAGGTCTAGGGAGCATATCCAGTTTCCCTTGTCCAATGTCTCCGTTATGAAAGCTGCTGTTAGCTTCTTGAACTTAAGGAGAGGTTGAGGGTGGAAAGGTCCAGCACCACTCTCAGGCCACCCTGGTGGTTCTTCTGAATGGGGAAAATCCTGGAGTAGAAGCCAAACCCTCGCTGGGAGGCTGGAACTTGCTCCACTGGCTGGCTCTCTACGAGCGACTGGATCTCTGCCAAAACAGTTGCTGTCATAACCCGTGGGAGTGGAGCGGAGGAGGGAGGAGAGGCTGGGATGGATAGGCGGTACCCCGTGGATACTATGGAGAGGATACAGGGGTCCATGAAATTCTGGCGCCAGAAATGTGCATGGAGAGCAAGCCTGCCCCCCACCGTGGACGCGAAGGGGCGTGTCATGCCTTTTTTTCCCTCTGAGGCTGAGGAGGGGGACTGAAAAAAGCCCTTGCCCTTTACTCCCCCCACCCTTTTTGTTGTTTGCGCCGGCTCTGAGATGGCGAGTGGTCCGGCTGTCTGGATCTGCGTTCCTGGAAGCCGGAGAAACCTCAATATGTACGACCCTTCTCTGAGCGCTGCTGAGATTGGGTGTAAGATTTGGGCGTGGTCTTTTTAAGAATGGACAAATACTTTGCTGTTTGTGAGCTGTTCTTTTTGTCCAGCTCTTCATCCATAGAGGAGTGGAAGAGGTCCCCCACTCGAACGGTAGATCTAGAATGCTCTTCTTGGCGTCTGGGTTGAATTTCGTCACTCGGAGCCAGGCTGTGCACCTCATGTCCATGGCAATGCAGATGGCCCGGCCCGATGTATCGATACGCGCCACAGTGGATTCCATGAGGTCATGTGTCACAAGCTTGGCCTCTGCTAGCCGCGCCTTAAAGCGTGATTGGCATTGGGGGGGGAGTTCCGGGAGGAAGTCTGCAATTTCCTGCCATAACCGTTGGTTGGCGGCAGCCAGCATGGCAACAGCGTTGGCCTAACGCAGGTGCAAAGAGGCGTTGGAGTAGATCTTCTTGCCGTAAGCCTCCAAGATCTTCTCCTCCTTGCCTAGCAGCGCGTCAGAGGAGGAGGCTGAGGACTACTGAGGCTTGGAGTAAAGTGATGCCGCAGCGATCACAGAGGAGTGTGGCTGAGGATGGGTCGAGAGCAGGAGTGTGTCCCCCTCCATCTGCCTGTACTTGGCGTCCAGGCATTGTTGACCGGCTGGACTGAGTGGGGCTTGAGCCAACCATTCTTGGCCAGGGAGACTACATCAGTTTTCAGTGGAATCCCCATGATGGCAGAGGGGCGTCTTGTGAGGACTTCAGCCAGAACCCCTTCTGCCAGCTGTTTGACCTCGGGCTGAGGGAGGACTAGGTACTCCGCCAGGCCAGCAAGACGTTCATGGAAGGACCTGGCTGAAGATGGCGTGTCCGGATCCTCCTCCTCGTCCGTGTCCTGCGGATCTGGAGGATCTTGTGGAGGAAGAGGGGTAAATGGCGCCGGAGGCTGGGGTAGCGGCAGAGGTTGCGGAGTTGGCTGTGGAGCCGGAGGAGGTGGCTGCACCGGGGTCAGGGAGCCCAATGGAGGCATCCGTGGTGCCGCTAGCATGGCGGGGAGGACTTCCCCGACTGCGTCCTTGATGATAACCCCTATCTGAGGAGACCTCATGAGGCTGAGGAAATTATCTAAGAGCACCTCCTCACTGGCCAAAGAGGTGGCAGGGGGTCCAACAGGGTAGCGGGGGACTGCTGGAGCCGCCGCGTACCCAGTCCATAAGGACGCATGGGAAAGTTGCTTTGCGCATATGAAGGGTAGACTGTAGGGCACATACCTGGTTGCGACCAGCCCGACCTGGACACTCGTTCCTCGCCGAATTTGTGGCATGGCATCGGAGGGTGCTCCTGTCTGGCACAGCGGCCATTTTGTCAAGCTGCCTGCCATGTGCCTGCGACATGTTGCACAGTCCGCTGGGTCCAGCCTCGTCCAAGACTCTTGCGTGTGGATCACAAGACCTACCCTGCTCCTAGGGTCTCGGTAGAGCTGCGTTTAGGCGCCTCCTCAGACGTATTGCCAGTATTAGGGCGTAGCCCCTCGGACGTATTGCCGGTGTCAGGGTGTAGCCCCTCGGCCATTGCGCCGGTAAAAGGGCGTAGCCCCTCGGGTGTAGACCCGGTACAAGAACCTTCCGGTCCCTCGACACTGCGTCTGGGAGATCTGAGGACCCCTCGACCCGAAGGCCGGTAGCTGTGGCAACCTCGGTGCACGTGCCAGTGGAAGGACCTGGCCGGTCCCTGCCACATGGGGGAGTCCCTGGGAAGGAGTCTCCGTTGCAGGTGCGCTGGAAAATATCGGCCCTACCTTGGACCTGGGACGATGCTTCACGAAGGCCTTGAGATCCTCTGGAGGTGACCTCTGGAAGAACTCCCTCCACCTGGCTAGTCTGTTCCTCAGCACCTTCGAGGACAGCAAGTCACACGCCGAAAATGATTGGCAACCGTGGTCTTGGCCAAGGCAATGTAGGCAGAGGGCGTGGGGGTCTGAAGTTGGGAAGAGCCTGTTGCAGGATGGACACCTGCTGAACCCTGTAGAAGTCGATATGCGCCGGGGAGGAGCGTGACGCCTAAGGACCGAGTACCTGAATGATAGAAAAGACCAAAAAAACCAAAGAGTAGTATCCGCATGTGGAATTTCATGGCCGAAGCCAAAGCCAGGAGCGCTGGTGAATTCGGCTAGTTCCCGTCAACGCGGAAAAGGGGACTGAGGTGTGGCGCCGGAGGGCGGAGTCAGGGCAGCGCATGCTCCCTCGGCCGCACCTCTGTGCGCCTCTAGATTTAAAGGGGAAGGAGGTTTGTTCTGATGAAAAAGTTGGTCTCCCGGCCCTTGGAAGGGACGCCCATACAGTATGGTGGAAAGGGGATGGGACGCTAGAGTAATAAAGTTGATTAAAATTTTTTTTTAAAAAATAAGAGCCAGATGTTCCAGATCCTAGTTGATTGGACCTGTTGAAGCATTGTGTACGAAAAGTACAGCGTGTGTTAAAGACTCCTCTTTGTACATATGACTCGTTTGTGATTTGCCCTAGCGACTTTATGGTTTCTTGTTCTTTTTTGGTTGTTTCCAGCTGTTCATCAACAGCCTTTCTAAAAAGGACTGCCTCTTCAATAGGCATATTGATTAGGGCCTCCTGTGTCTCAGGCTTAAACCCTGAGAGCCCGGAGCCACGAGTCTCTCTTGAGAATCGTACCATAAGCGATAACTCATCCAGAGACGTCGGGTGAATCCAGGACATTCTTAAGGATATTTTGCTATACTTGCTTTCCCCTCTGTAGAAACTTGAAGTACGACCTCGCCGATTCGGGCAAAGAATCTAGGCTTTTGATTACCCTCAGCCCACTTGGTACTGTTGTAGCTAGCGAACAAAGTAGTGTTGTTCGCAATCCTGTCATATAGGTGCCAGAATTTGTAATGTGCTTGCCTAAGGTGTAAAGGCATTTGCAGTCCTTGTTAGGGGGTGCTTCTGAGGTACAGAGTGGAACACCAGCTCTCTTCCTGTTAGTGGGGACTACAAGGGAATTCGGTTTCACATGTCCCCTGACATATAGGGGATAGGATGGTGAAGGTTTAAATGTTTTTTCCACCCTTGAGCTCACTGCTCTAGTGAGTGGAGTGGAGTGGAACAAAATGGGGTAATCCTCTTCTTGATGGACTAGAGCATGGCCTTTTATCATTCAGAATGCTCTCAACAAAACCAGTCCCTTCAGGAGAAGTATGACTATCTACCGCTTTGACATCTGTGGCGTCAATGATCGTGACATATGGGTCATCAGAGTCATCTTGATAATGTAGGTAAAGGCCATCAGGATCTTGACTGGGGTCTTCCTGGTTGACATACCAGATGTCTTGATCTGCACAGTCGGGTCAGATTGGGTGTCTCTGTGTAAAGAGGCATCTATGGACGTAATAGTGGGCGTAGGATTGGGCGACGTTGAGGCTGTCTAGGCTCAAAAGGTTGAGACATATGCAAGTCTAAGGTCTTTTGGTGAATAGGGTGTTTGTTTAGAAAATCGACAAAACTTTGTCTCTAGCTTCTTCAAAGCTTTCCTTTGTCCAAGTTCCAGTTTGTGGTGCGTTAGCTAAAGGGAACACAACTGCTTCAGGATCTGCCCTAAGAGTATCTACAGGGATCTCCCTAGGACGTTTCTTCTGCAGAGATGAATAACGAGGAGAATGGGCTTCTTCATACTGTTCAGAGGTACCAGGGGTATGTTTCTTATGTATAGGAGGCTTCTTATGGTTCTTTTTCATCGGAAAGTGTGTTTTATGTTTCTTCGACTGATCTTTTGGAGTCTCTGAGCCATCTGTTGAAAGGGCTTTTTGCACGCTTATCGACATGTGGGATGTTTTTATCCACGCATCCGAGCCCTACCTCAAAACTGTGCAGTACTGACATGGAAAACATCATGATGGCCAGAGCTTCCCAGAAAATGCACAGGGAAATGCATGAAGAATAGGCTGCCACTCATTTTTGCCGATGTTATGGGCACAGAAGGACACTGCCTAAAACCACCATTGGACTACCCACACAGTAGTCTGAAACCATTGGGAATGGCAATGCTGATTGCCAAAAGCAAACCCATAACTGTTGGGAATTCATTTTCTTAAATCCCAAAAAGGGGTGCAGTACCAGTACTCACCACTATCCAAAAGCCGGCGTTTTAAAACCACCAGATTTTGTAGAAAACTTAATAAATGAACCCAAAACATGCCAAAGAAAGACATTTTAAGAGGTGGATCCAATGTAAAGTTATATTCTGAAGTGACTTGAAGGTTTATAACAAGACTGGCTGAGCTGTGGATTTCAGCAGTTTAAGTAAATTTGGACTGAAAGACACTAAGAATCTAAGTGTTTAAATTGACTGAGTGACCTACTTTTGAGTGTCACATAGGTTGCAATTGTTTAAATGTCATAGTTTTAAACTTAGAATCAGCATCCTAGCTGCATATGTAAAAAAATGTCTTGACTTAAACTGGGGAACAGAAATGACATGTAGCTAAAAACTGGCTTAAAGAGATTCCAATTTTGCCTGGCAACTACCCCCCATCAGGAGTGAAACTTGAGTCACAGCTGTGTTCCCAGGCCTATCTGCCTTTTGCTGGCCACACTAAGGATATGCCATCTCTCTGATAATTGAATTAAGGGGAGCCCCCGCAGAATACAGGAGCTCTGAACAAAGCCCTGTCCTGACCCAGGCAGATGGTTTATTGCAGATGTCGTAAATGTAGCTTCCTCCTGGAAGTAAAGGGGAGGAGCACTGCCTGTGAGAGCCAGCTGGCTTGGCAGAACTGGAAAAACCAGAAATTCAACCTTGTGCTGGGGGAAGACCACACCCCTTTGGGGCCAGAACATAACTCTAAAAAGATGAATAACTCATAGTACGGACTTGTGAAAATTATTTAAATGACACCATCATTCTTGTGATTTTTCTGCCCACATTTTAAGAGGTTTTTAGAACCGGTGGCATGTTCAGGGGGGTTTTAGCGGAAAAGAGGATATTACTCAAAATGTGTGCATGTGAAAAATCTGACACTTCATCAACTAATGTCCATACTCCTTGCGCACATGTGTGTAAATTTGGGGTAATGTCCGGTATTGCAAACCGGTTAAAAAGTGCAAAATATCGCCATTTCTGAATGCAAGCCCCCAGGAAGAGCAGAGTTGGAACAGGGGATACCTCCTGTGATATGTGATGGGTGCATGTAATTTCAAACCACTGTGTAGCTATGAAATATGTATTTGGTTCAAATCTAGATTTGTGTGCAAGTTGACAGGAGGAGTGGACTTTCTGCAGGCTGTAAAATGACATCACTCTGACACAACCTAGCTCCCCCAATCAGGGGAGAAATGAAAGCTTGGCCAATGATAAGTGGAGAGGGGCTGGCTAGTGATGCTGCTCACACACACCCATTTTAAAAAACACATAAAAGCAGAGAGACAGGACAGATAGGGACCTTCAAATCTATTTGCTGCGGGACGCTCTGCTGGAAAATCCATACTTTACCTCCATCAACCTTCAGAGAGCAGACAGAGACTTCAAATCTATCAAATCTCCAGAATCCAGAGAGAGAGCTGACCCAGATCACTGTGAAGTGCAGAGACCAGAGTCCAGTCTAAAACCTGACCAGATCCGTGGCGAGGCCCAGTTAATTCAAGAATATAGTGTGAGTACCTAGCAAACTGTGCAGAACCAATCTCTTAGTTAAAATAATATAATTCAATCCTATTTTAATATAAGTAGAACTTTCTCCTAACTGTCACCTGTCATTTGTAAAGCTGTCACTTGTCATTTTCTAGTTGCAAGCTGCACTTGTCTTTTTGAACTTTAAAATTTCAAATCTGAAAAACGACCTTTGTTTAATCGCTCATATCTCCGTGACCGTTTGTGCTAGAGACTTGCAGTAAGTTTCCTCTGAAAGCTGAGGCTTTCCTACGAACCTAGAACCGCATTCCTACCCCCTATAGTTTTGCCGCAATCGTGAAAAACGCACTCGCGAATTTACCGCGATTTGCCAATTTCTTCACGTGTAAAAATCTGCTGCTGCTTGCCTTCCATTTGCCAGAAATTCGTTTAACCTGCTAGTTACACCCTAGATCCTTGCTAAAGTGATCCTGAACTTATTCAAAGCATATACCACTCACCCTGAACCTCTAGAGGAAATTAAAAGCATTTTAGCATATTTTTCACTCCATTGCCAGCACATATAAAAGCATTTTGGGCCTGTGTTTCCAACTTCTGTAGTCTAAGCTTGCTGGGGTTAACTGAATCACATTTAATTGCATTTCTGAGAACTGTGTGCCTTCCTTCCATTTCCTTGCATTGCATAAAAGGGGGGGGGGGGGTGTGTTGTCCAAGAAAGTGATTACATTGTCTTTTGCTGAAATCCTATCAAGTGATTTTCTGTACTGCATTTCATTCAACATTGCATCCATTTGAACTCTATGAAGCATTCTCTATCACATTATTCTTCTGTCCCTATTTACCAGTGTGCTACCTTATCCATTTTGTGTCAACTCCTTAGTGATTATTAAGAAGTGTGCTAGTGCCAGATTCTCCGTTGTTAATCTTTATCATATTAGATTAAGTGTGATATTCAATTATTAATTTATTATAAAGCGTGATATCTATATATATATATTGTTTAAATTATCAATTAAACCTTTTAACTTGCAAAACAGAACTACTTCTTGGCTCAGTGGGGTCAGGGGGATTCTGAGAGAGGGGTGTTATATAGGGGTAGTCATCCAGAACGCATGAACTGGACATAAAGATATATCAATAAGGGTTTTCATTCAGTATTCTAGACTAGGCGTTAACTTGGCTGTAGTGCTGAATTGAATCCTCTTACAGACAGTACTGTTATCTTTATTACCATGTGGTAAATGCTGTTGCAGAACCACAGCAGGCTTCTTTGGCAGTGTATCGGTATGCCGTGATTCGCCTGCCGTCGGCGCTGAGCCTTACTTTAACGCATCCGCCGAGGGGCGCCCTTGGGGTATGTGCTTAGGTGGGCGTGTGCATGCATGTTCACAGTCGTCGCCAGAGGCTATGCTCACAGCAGCGCGCTTCCGCTGCCTTTCAGGGCTGGGGACTGACGCATGGGCACCGACTGATTCCCTCGTGGGGTCTTCGGCTACAAACTGGTGTCTCTGCTGCCCTGGCCTTCTGGATCTGACTCAAAGAGCCCAGCAGCAGTCTCTGATCCCGCCATCATGTCTTTTGCCACCCACCGCTTTGTTTGACGCTCTTTAAGGGTTTTGGGTCTAGAGTGCTTGCAAGATGTGCAATGGTACTCTAGGTGATCACGGGGAAGGCAGTGGGGTTACACACTCCGTGGGTGTCCTTCCATTGAAAAGTTCTGTTGCAATTTGGACAGAATTTAAACGGAGTATGCTCCATGGTGGAAAGAGAAAAGAAGGGCAGCGAGACAAGAGCAGTAGAAGCAGGGAATGGAGGTAGGCATTCTCCATATAGAAAGGATCAGTCCAGAGGCCCTCAGCTCTCCCTATTGCTGGGCCAAAGCCAGGTGTAGGCTGAACCCCGTTGCCGGAACGGTTGTCTGTTTCGGTCTTTGAAGGTCTGCCGTCGAGATGGTGTGTCGGGCGGTAATCGTCAAGTATGAATAAAGGAAACAAACTCAAAAGTAGAATTGCTATGGGACTCCGCGACAAATATAACCAGCCATCATGATAGAAAAAAAAATAGCCTTACAATACATTAAATACATAAGAATTGTATAGTTTACCAATAAAACACTTTTAGACAAATATAAGGGAGTAGTTTCTTACCTGTAATTCAATTTCTCCAGCGTTGGCATCTTACATGGATTCACATGCTGTGAATATTCCACGTCGTCAGGCTGGGAATCCCTGGTTACTTTGATTTAGTAATTTTCCAATGGAAAATTTGACACCTTGAGTGTCCTATTAACGTTGTTGTGGGTGCTTTCAGTCCCCACCAATGGTACGTCGAGTGTATAGCTCCGCCCCAGCACCTTCCCCTCAGATTCTAACCACTCCATCTGAAGAATATCCCCTTGTAGAGGGTAGGCTGGAGGGCGCATGTGAATCCATGAAAGATACCAATGCTGGAGAAATGGAGTTAAAGGAAAGACACTACTCCCTTCTCCAGCATTGGATCTTTCATGGATTCACATGCTGTGGATAGATTTTATAGCAGTATACATTTTAGGAAGTGATAAACCAGGCAAACACAGATTAGATACTTTTAAGTTTTCTGCGTGAATGCGAGAAGACTACATACGCAAGTAGTGAAAGGAAACAACCCCGGAAGCTGCAGGACTTACCTTACTTTGAAAAGCTGTTGTAGGACTGCTCGTCCCATCTGCACGTCTTCAGCGTGTTGCTGATGTAAGCAGTAGTGCCTGGTAAATGTGTGGGGCAATGCCCATGTTGCCGCTTGGCAAATGTCTCTGATGGGTACTCCAGACCAGACAGCCGCAGTGGCTCTAGTGTAGTGCACTCTGGGCGCCGTTTTCAACGGCCTATTGGCCTTTGAGTGGCAGAAGGAGTTAGTAGATGAAACCCATCTTGAAATGCTCTGTTTGGATATGGATTTTCCCTTGTTGGATGGACCAAAGGCAACAAACAGCTGCTTAGTCAATCTGAAAGATTTTGTGCCATCCAAATAATATTTCAATGCCCTTTTCACATCCAGATAGTGCAGGGCCTTCTCCGCTGGTGAGGTGGTATTTTGAAAGAGTGTGGGCACAGTTATGGTTGAATTTTTATGAAATTCTGAAGGAAATTTAGGGAAGAAATGAGGATAAATGGAAAGTACCACCTTTATGAACCGTAGATACATAGGTTCTACAGCCGAAGCTTGCAGCTCCGAAACGCACCTAGAGGACATAATGGCATCTAAGAAAGGCACCTTGCACTTGAGAAATTTGTTGTGTATTGCAGACAAAGGTTTGAACAGAGGCTTCATAAGCCCTGCCAGGACCAAGTTCAAGCTCCATACAGGTGGAATCCTTTTCTTTGGCGGAAAGGTACGAAAAAGCCCTTTAAGAAGTGCTTGATTAGCTTGTCACTGTAGAGAGGGGAAGATCTTTTCTGTGTAAATATAGAAATTGCCGATAAGTGCACTTTGATGGAAGAGATTGCTAGACCTTCTTTAGTTAACTTCAGCAGATAAGGAAGGATCGATGAGGTGTTCTAGCTAGCGGCTGCAGGTTAGGCTGTTGTGCACACCATGCACAGAACCTTTTCCATTTTCGGCTATAGGAAATGCTGGTAGAAGGAGCTCTAGCTGCTGCTAGAATGCGCTGAAAGTCTTGACGGATATTCAAATTACTGAATTCAGAGTGGTCAGGAGCCACGCTATTAACTTGAGAGAGGCTGGATCGTGATGAAAAATCATCCCGTTCTGGGATAGAAGATTGGCATGAGATCCTAGATGGATTGGATCATCCGCTGCCAGTTGTAGACTGTCCGAGAAGCAGGTCTGTCTGGGCCAGTACAGAGCTACCAAGATTATTATTTTTTTTTAAAAAAAATGTTATTTACTTGTTTATAATCAAAAACGTTTGATTTTTACAAGATGTTGATGCGTAACATAGAAAAACACTCTCTAAAATAAATATCATAGACGTAGACAGAGAAGAAGCAAAAAGATACAAGAAGATAACTGGAAGAAAAGTTGAAACCAGCAAACTAGGTACTTAACCACAGAAACTTAATGTCCAAACAGCACAGAGAATCAGTATTCATTGAGTTAGACTTGACTAGTTTATAAGTTCTGGTTTAGGCTCAGGGCTGCTAAAATCTTTACTGTCGCTATCGACCACTTAGTTCTGTCTCCTGCAATCAGACGGCACCACCATGTGTTTTCCTCTCAGAGTGTTACATCGTAAATCAAAGGGAGCAGGTAGGCTTCTCGCAAGAACTCAGTTCTGGTGCAAGTCATGAGTAAATGTCTTAAAGTTTCCACTGTTTCAGGATCTGAACAAAATCTGCAAGATTGAGCATCGGTTTTCGTGCGTATTGCTATAATTTCCTGCGTTGGTAGTTGATTGTATCTTATTTTCATAAAGGTTTTCAGCTTTTTATTGTTGGGAAATTTTATGCAGTAGCTCATGGGTTGGTTAAGTTTATTTGTTGTTGCTGGTAAATGAGCCAGGAGCTTGTTTCCTATTGTTTTTTCACCAGTTTGGATCTAATCGGCTTGTGCTATTTTTGCCTTGATTCTGTTGGGATTCACAATCAGGTCTTCTGCTGAGCAAGCCAGATCTGTTAATTGTTTTGTGAGTTTTTGTGCCCAATTATTTAGTGCTATGCAAAGGCCTTGACTGAGCTCTATCTGAACCAGCTCGTAGATTGGAAGGGTATCTGGAAGAATAATTTTCCGGAAGAGACGCATCTGGCTTTGATCAACTGATGCTTGCAATGATAATAAGCCCAATTCACATCTAACCGCAGCAATTGAGGAGGATTTAGGGAGACCTAGCACGGCTTTCCATAGATAGCCTTCCAGCTTTGTCCATATGGTATTGTCAATGTTTAACCCAGCGTCCATGCCGTAGATTATTGACGGAACTACCTTTTGTTTGTAGAATTGGATCGCTGGAAGAAGCGAGAATTTACCATATTTCCGATCTACTAATTTCGTTTGGGTTGTCAGAGTTTTGATCTTAGTCCATAGTGCTGAGTAGGTCGCACTTTCTGACCTTTTTGAATCTATCATGATTCCCAAGTATTTCATAGTAGACACGGTTTCAACTTTCATGTGGTTCAAATACCAGTGGCCTTGATCTGTCGCAGTTTGACGGCTTTTCCCCATCTTCAGTATTTTTGTCTTATGGATGTTTATCTCCAAATCGTTGTCGCTGATATAGTTTGCCAAGTTCGTGAGTTGGCGTTGGAGACCTATTTGGGTTTGATCCATGAGGATCAAGTCGTCAGCGTATAACAGTCTTGATATTTCAGTATTGCCCAATTTGGGTGGAACGGCTCTGACCGCTGGTTGTGTATGTTGGAAATCTCCCATGAAGGCGATAAATAGGGCCGAAGCGAGCTGGCAACCCTGTTTAACCCCACGCTCTGATGAAAATTGGTCCGATAATAACCCTTGTCGATTTAAGCGTACTCTTAGTTTGGTGTCCGTATGTAATGCTATCACCGGGCATAAGATCTTTGCAGGGCACTTCCACATTGTTAATTTCGCCCACAGCTTTTGACGGCTGATCTTGTCGAAGGCTTGTGTTAAGTCAATAAATGCAATATAAACTGCTGGAGCACCGTTCTTGACCTTTTCCTTTATGATGTTCAAAATCAGGATATTGATGCTGGTGCTTGTGTTCTTAACAAAGCCCGTTTGGAATTTATCCAAACAGGGCGCCGATCTCGCCCAATTGTGAAATCTAGTTAATAGTAGGGTAGCAAAGATCTTTCCCATGATGTTAAGGAGGGCTATGGGGCGGTAGTTTGCTGGAGTTTCTCGATTTCCCTTTTAAAAAATAGGTACTATTACCGCCTCAGGCCATGTTTTAGGTATTTGCCTAGTGATCGTACATTGCTTGAAAATTTTTGTAATTAGGGCGGCCCATTCCTCTGGATGTTGCTTTAGATCTATATTGGTTAAACCATCAGGGCCAAGTGCCCTAGAAGTTTTTAATTTCAGAATAGTTGCCAGAATTTCGTCGCGATCTGCCAGGTCTTCCCAAGACGATGTTATGCAGCATGGAGAGACACTTGAGGTTTGCGGGATAGGAGCAAATTGAGATGAAAAGAAGGTTATCCATGCCTGCTCTGAGACGGCGTTCGAAAGTTGGTTGTTTGTCTCATCGTTTTTCGTCTTTGATCAGGGACCAGAATTCTCTGGGATTTTTTGTTGTTAAAGTCTTCAACATTTGCTCTGAGTCGTTCTGGTACATTACTGCTTTGTGTTGTCTCACCCAAGATTTGTTTGATCTTTTAGCGGCTTTAGCAGAGTCCTTTTGTTCCTGATCTTTGGAGACTTTAGCCAGACGGTTTAATTTACGCATTTGTTTTCGTTTCAGGACCAATTCAATATCATACTCATGGACCTCTTTTCCGCTGGGTCGGGTACACAGACCTTTTTCTTTCCTATGTGGTAGCAACAGGGGCATGTCATTTGGTCTATTTGTTGAGTCCATCGTTGTTTCACTGAGTGCATCAAATTTCTTGTCGATTTCCTTGATGTTAGTCGCTGTAAGTTGGATTCGCGATGACTTTCGCGCTACCTCCACCTCAAATGGATATATTTGTTTTGGAGTTGGTTCGAACCCGAGAGTCATTATCAAAGGATTATGGTCACTAGATTTTGTTCTGTACACCTCAAAAGAATCAACGAACGGAAGGAAAGAGAAGGAAATGTAGATGTGATCCAGTGTTGCTGACGTTTCGGCTCGTTCCCATGTTGGAATTCGGGGAAGATGACCTCGAGCTGATGCAACATTGTAGAATTTTCTCGAGTCCATAAAATCAGACCACAGCAGAGGGGCAGAGATAGGACGTAGCAGGGGTTTGGTCAACTCTTGCGTTCAAATCGCCACAGATTATGATGTAGTCAGTTGACTCTTCAAAAAGGAATTGGTCTATGGTTTCTGCGATGTTATCAAGAAATTCTGTGTTACTTATTCTCTGCGGATTCCAATAGACATTGATAATTGCGAGATTAGATTTCATATTAATTCTTGTTGGGGTTTCTATATGGAACCACTCCGCTAATAGGGCTAACATGCCATATGATTCGGCCACTTTCTTTCTGATAGAAATACCCAATCCAATTTTAATTGCCGTTAGGAGGCCTGAAGATGGTCTTCCAAACAAACCTTTAACTGCTGGAGAGATGTGCATATCGTATCCATCCAGCACTGGTGATTCCATAAGCCACGTCTCCTGGAGACAGATAATATCAAAATGGCTCAAGTTGAAAGCGTCTGGCTTAGTCAGATGGTCATGGCCCCTCGTGTTCCAAGAACACATGATGCTCCTATTCCAGCGTGGACATTCCAGTTGTAGAGGTGCCGTGGGCGTCGCTGAGTCTTTTAGTTGTTCATTTTGATGGTTTGGGTTTAACACCTTTTTTAACCATCTCCAGGGCCCCGACCGTTCACGTTTTTTATTATGGGCCCACTCAGCACTTTCATCCGTGGCCTCTGAACGCTTTTGGTTTTTCCCCCGTCTGGGATTGAAGCTCCAATTTCCTTCGTATTGGGATTTTCGGTAATTTGTATTGATGTTAGACGAATGGAGTCTCGATCTAAATCTCCCCCTGCTAAATTCGGGTTTCTCCCTGAAAGCCACTCTTCTACTGTCTACGGGCAGATCTGAATTGTTAGAGTGACGTTCCGATTGATTTGCCGCCGAATTGCTTGCAAGCGGAGCAGTCTTTACCGCACGTTCAGTCACGGGAATTTCATCTAGCGAGAAGCCCAGTTGAGTCAAGGCCGCAGTCACATCTTCACCGTCTAGGTCAACAGGATTTTTCACATGGAGATAGGTTTTTGTCTTCCCACCTCTATAAGGTTCAACTAGTGCAAGATCTGATGTTTTTAATGATTTCAATGCTGGTATGTTGGTTAGGATTTTCAAAACCGTCTTTCTGTTCAAGACTAGGACATTTTTTCCGGGTACAAGTTGTTGCATTTTATAGACTCGAGTGGATGTTACTTCGAAATCAGACTGGAGCCTTGGCTCCAGGGGTATCTTTGTGTCGGCATTTTCAGTTTTTGTCGTTTGTGAAATATTTTCATGTTGTTTCGGCCGCAAATCCCGTTCTTTAGCGGAAGGGTCTGCTGGTGCTTTTTACCCCTCTTTACAGGTGGCGACTTTTATACTGTTTATATTTGAGGGCAAAGATTTGCTCTTCGTTGGTGGTTTTACTACGTCATTTGCATTTAACTCCAAATTTGTTTCCTCTTCGTTTAAATGAACCGTCAAGTCAAGGAGTGACGAGTTCCCCATTGAACCTAGCTCATTTGGATTAGACTTGTCAAGTTCGATTATGGTTTGTTCAATTTCTAGGTTGTTTCGTACTGGGGCTTGAGGCGCCGCGTGGATAGTTACAATCCTTTCCTGAGTTGGCGCAGTTACTTTAGGAATTTTAAAGATTGATGGAGTTTTTGGAAGTTCTTTGTTTTTTTTCTCATTTTGGGGCGTGGAGTTTGAGCACTGATTTCTTACGGTTTGGTTTGCCTTTGCACCTTTTGTTTGGAGGTCCTTTGGGTTTAGCAAGAGAGAATGTTCTGAGCAAGAGTTTTGCGTATTTTTCCCGAAATTTCTTGCGGTGCTTAATGTGGTAATTAAGGACTCAAGCCGGGTAAGCTTAGAGTCCCATTATCTTTCTTTTTCCACGTTTTGTTGGTTTTGAGCAGTGATAAAACCTTCCAAGAATGTTACTTTTGTGCTTAAGGTTGAGACAGAAGTTAAAGAATCCTTCATTGAGTCGTTAATTGATTCATACAATTTTACAAAGGGTGCCAGACCCACTATTATTGCGGACATGATTGTAACTAGATCCGTTTTTTTTGTTGGCGTGTCGGTAGGTGACCTACCATGTCACTGTGTCTTCTGGTTCTCATCGGTGTTGAGGTATCTTTTGGCAAATCGTTGTGTGGAAACTGTCTTCCAGATGAAAAATCAGATAGAATTATTTTTTGCCCAGCACTGGTTGCGTCACTTTATGAAAGGACTTATTTCTTAAGTCCGGTTGGGCTAGTGTTTGTGATGATGTCTTGCTTTGATTATTTCCGATCGTTGGAGGGGAAATAGTTGATGGTATTAATAAATTATTTCCCGGACCACCTCTCTCCGAGCGATGTGGAGGCACGTCTTCATCGAGCAGATTTATTGCCTCTGTTCGCACTCCAATTCGACAAGGAGTAGTCCTGTTTCCTTGAGCATCCCTGTCACCTGACTGGTGGGCATTGGGGTGGTTAACTGGCCACACTGGGCCTCCGTTGCACTATGGGCAGTGTCCGCTATTTTTTCTTTTTGTGTCAGCACTGAAGGTAATTTCACGGGGCCACAAGCATTTCTGCGTCGGATAGTTCAGTGTCTGTTTCTGGTATCCTCTTTGTTTGTTTAAAGAAGAATTCTTTGAGAGTATGTGGTGTCAGAAGATTCTGGAAAGTAGATTTGACTAAGTCACATTTTTTTTGTTTCTGGTTGGTAGCTCTTTTTAGTTGCTGGGAGCCATGATCTAAATGCTCCCCCCAATTCCTATCCACTCTTTCTTGGTAGTGCTCTTTTTTTCAGTAGTGCCATTGCAATGTCTCTTCTGGGCAATGAGCTCACTGGGTACAGCGTTTGGTCTATTTTCTGAAGTTGGTCGGTCCGGGGCTACGACCATGGACCCATTTTCGTCAGAACAGATGGTCACAGAAGCCAAAGCGTCCTGTTGTCTTGATGCTTGGCTTTGCCACGAGGTGGCAGCAGAGAGGAGCCTCGCGTCCACGTCGCCAGAGACCGACACAGGTTGAGCCTGGGGAACAAAGACTTCCACCTGTGTAAGGACCTGGCGGCCCCGATGGTCAGGATCCTCAGTGATAGAGGCAGGAGGCCCTGTCGCCCTCACTGATGGAGAGAGAGGCACATGGGAGCCACAGACAACACCTGCTAACGGCGTGGCGGCCCGCAAGCTGAGGTCAGCCGCGCGTGGTCCTCAGACTCTGCTAGGCTCACTCTCACTCGCCGCGGCGGAGGCCCGCGGACGCCAACAGCCGACAGCGGTGGGCTCGTACTGAGCGACGGGCTCCCAACCTCCAGCATTGGCTCCATTAGAGACCGATGGCCCTCCCCACTCCGGGCCACAGCAGACTGGCCTCCAGGTATATTCGGAGACGAATGGGGGGAGGGAAACTGAGAATTTGGGGCAGAAAACTCGGAGAGAGAACGTACCAGAGCCAAATACGATGTTTCACAGGAAATGTTCGTAGAATCCTCCTCTGGGTTTTCACTCATTGCACCCTCCAAGATACCGTAAGAAATGTCATTTGGCGCATTCTGAGCACTCACGACCTTACAGGTCGCGTTTTCGAGGGAGATTTCAAGGGGGCTGCAACTCATTTGGGTGGAAGGCGCCAAAGAACATGAGGATGTCGTTTTTTCCAATTGAATAGAGCCAGCATTAATTCCACGTTTTTTTCTTGCCGTGTAGGTTTTACGCGGCTCTTTGTGCTTCTCAAGGCTGAGATATTTGCTCCTTAATATCCTGCCAGGTGGACTTTTTACTTGGGGGTGAAGAGAAGAAAGTTCAGAATTTTCCATAGTAATTTCAGGTCTAGGAAGCAGGGGGTCAGTTTGCAAATCCTTACCTCCTAGCCTCAGTAGACTGCAGTTGACTGCTCGCCCCTCAGCGAGCCAACTCCGTTTGTCCGCTCCGCGCGAGTACTGAGGCTTTTGACAACGAACACAGTAGAAGGACTGCAGGCAGGTCTGGAAACAGGGAGGACTGCAGTTGACTGCTCGCACCTCAGCGAGCCAACTCCGCGTGTCTGCTCCGCGTGATTACTGAGGCTTTTAAACTATTGGTAGAACCTCTTGGTTTCTGCGCCATGCAGAAGACCTGCAGAGCCCCAGGTAAGATTATTCTTCAACGACCTTTGCGCATCATCTGTATCGTTTTTCCTGATGAGAGGAAATGGAAGGAATGTGTATGCGAAAACGCTGTTCCATGGGAACAAAAATGCGTCCCCTTGAGAGTCGGGATGAGGAATTCTGTTGGCAAATTCCTGGCACTGCTTGTTGTCGGGAGTGATGTAAAGACTGGAGGGGGGGGGGTATCTGTACATGGAAGAGTAGAGGCACAGAGCACCCCAGCCAAGATTCACTATTTGGTATTGTGGACAACCAATCAAGGCTTAAGCTCTCAGGAGGTGATGCAGGCTGGTTATTAAGTACAGTGTAGTCCCCAAGCACCCACAAAGGAATGCCCACACACTATGTTAGTGAAAACACAATCTTTATATAAATAAGGTTTCAGTGATATACACAATCACGATAACACTTTGTGCTCCGACAATTCTACAATGGTAAATCTATAGTCTCAATGTGGTATCAAAATTACTCTTGTTTCCATTAAAATGCATCAACTGTAGACAGTTTAAATAGCATACAAATCAATATAGCAAAAGGTATCAACCATAGACTTAGGAGGAAAAAAGGTTGTTAGACAATTGGCAGAATGCTGTGTCCCATTTACCTAGACACAGTTCTGTGTGATGAACCCCCCACCTGGGCAACCTGTAAATAAAGATACAACACAAGCCCAGTCCATATATTTTCTATCAGAGTCTTATCTCCTTCTATAAAAGTTCTACCGCCCCAATGTACCTGGTTTAGCAGTGTTCAACTTCGGGTTGTCGACGTATTCTTCTTGAGCGACTCCCTTAAAGGCAGGAGTCGCGGATCAGCGAGATCCCACGAAGAGAAGGTGAACACAGGCATCGAGGCAGCAGCTTCGGTCCTGGCAGTGCTCGTCGATGATCGGTCGTGCTCGTCGACAATCGGTCATGCAGGTCTGCGAAGATGGGGCGTGCAGTGCACCTCGACGACGATAGTTCGTTGCCGCAAAGAGTTACTGAAGAACTTTGGCCCAGCAAGGGCGTCGTGTCCTCAGCATCTTTGTGGTCTTCGCGTGGCAGGAAACCCACCAACAGATTCTCCTCGGCGCATCAGCAGCCTTGACTTTATCCGGCGGGACAAAGTGGTCATCGGTGATGAGCGAGGGAGACCTTCGTTCAAAGTGTTCTTAGGCAATGGTGCGTTGGGGCTCCGGTCGACGATGATGGACTTCAATGTCCTGGTCTTCGCTTTGTGATTCCGCGGCGGTCCCAGTCTCCAGTCGGCAGCCTTTCGAGGACTGACTTCTAGGGCGCTTCGTCGAAGGTTAGCTGGTGCACGATGGTCCCTTGTAGCTCAGGAGGAGGTCTCCTAGCCAGGTCTTCTCTTGGAATAGGTTCTTGAAGGCACAGCAGCTTTCAGATTGCGTCGAAGGGACCAGCGGTTCACCTTTTTCCGGCTTGGCTTTGAGAATAAGCATCAAGTATCGACTTCAGCTTCTGAACGATTTCCATCAGTGAGAGGTCCCCAGATATACTGTTTGGTCTCTCATTCACTCTGCTGGGTTACACTCAGGCAACCAATCATTCAGAAGGGCATTCAGGCAGGCAGGCAGCCACAGTGGTTTCAGGCATTCAGGCAGGTGGCTCACAGTGCATTCTGCCATTCTCCTCCCTCCAGACACTCAAAACAAGGAATGTGTATAGAGACAAGTACCCAGCCATTCAGCACTCCACACTGCTTTCACACCAGTTTCTGGCAGGGCTGTCTCAGTCTTTGTGTCGCATACCAGAAACCAGACACCCATAACATGAAGTGCATATGGGGTGTCACACTCCATTAACCCAGGTCCCACCCCAAAGGTGTACCTACAACATACAGTCACTGGGAAGGCTCGAGCCAGTCTGGCCTGGTTTTCCCCACAACACCATATATGGAACTTCCACTCAACAGCCAGTCAGGGGGAAGGGACAGAGTCAGGGCTTCCCGGGACTTCGGGAAAACAAAGTAACAGGCAATAGAAAGCAAAAGGCCACAGGGGCCATCTTGTCTCCTATCAGGAATCAATTGATGCCAATGGCAGGGCCTGGGTGCCCCAAAATGGAGGATACTCAGAGCACCTGTCATATTCAGCATGGAGCTGCCACTAGCCCATGCCCTGCTCTGTGGGCCACACACAGGTGCCCAAAAACATACACTAGGGAAACAGGGTTGTACCCCCACCCATGGGTGCCATAAAGGTATCGCAAGGGTCTGTATACCAAACCAAAAAGAGGAAGAGCTGCACTGCCAGGAGTCCCACATGGACTCCTGTGCAGAAAATAACAGAACACACATGATAAAAGGACTAGGACATGGAGGCCCTGTCCCTCAAATGCATTTCCAGTATCACAAGTGCAAACAGGTCTAGAGGGTGTTGACCCCACCTTGAGAAAATCTTGGCCACCTGGATGTTGTGCAGTTGCCATTCGTGTGACTGCGAGGAATCCCTGCTGAGGGTGTATACTTACTTGTTCTGTATCCCCGGCAGGTGGAATATCTGAAGTAGAATGTTGTGTTGGATGGCCCAATGCCAGGTGGTTTGTGCTTAAAGGGACAGGGTGCTTGACCGCATTCCACCTTGCTTCCGTAGATAAAACATTGTGGTCATGTTGTCTGTGAGGACGCGAATCACCAAATTCTCGATTAGCGGAAGCTAGGATTTTAGAGCCAATGCACTCCCCGTAATTCCAGCACATTTATGTGGAGGATGGCTTCCTCGGGGGTCCAGAGGCCTTTCACTTGGTGCTTGTCCAACTGAGCCCCCCTCCCACCTGGGAAGCATCGGTCACAATGGTAAGATGGTAATTTGGTTCCATCAGGGGCATCCCTTTCGCGATGTTGCTGGAGTATGGCCACTATTTCAGTGTGTTTGATAGAGTCTGAGTGATGGTAACTTTGTCTGACCAGGGACCCCCGATTTGGGACCATCTGGTAGCCAGAAACGTTTGCACTGGCCGCATGTGCAGGCTGCAGTGGGGAATTAGAGGAATGCAGGAGGACATGGTCCCAAGGAGAGCCAGGTATGTGCGGACTGTGGCTAGCTTTTTGGCATGAACGAGTTCGCTAGTATCAATTTCTTGATTCTGTCTGATGAGGGTCTGACAAGACTGGTCCGTAAGGAATTGAGCGCCTAGGAAAACCAAATTCCTTCCACATGCCAATACATCCAAGGCACCGAAAGGGACTATGCATTTGGAAATGGCGTTCTTCGATATATGATCGCCTTCTCTTCCAGGTGCTATGGAAACAATGAGTGGGGATGTTTTTCTTAGGGGTTTAGTTTTGTACACATAGTACAAGACCACTCTCTGTACATCAAGTGTATGGAGGATTAATTCAGCTGAGTTAGATGGATTTTAAAAGAAGGTAGGACGTTCTATAGATTGGTTAACATGGACATTCGAAATTAACTTTGGTAAAAACCTAGGATGTGTTCTGAGGACAACTTTGTCCTTGTGGATTACAAAGAAGGTCTTGTACGGACAAAGCCTGTAGCTCACTGACTCGTCTTATCGAGTTGATGGCTACTAGGAATGTAGTGTTGTAAGTCAAATATTTTAGGCTGGCTTTGTGCATAGGCTCAAAAGAGTGGACCCATGAGTCTTGAGAGCACGTTATTAAGATCCCAACACGGTGAAGGGTTAGAGATGGGAGGGTATAGACTCTTTACCCCTTCCATGAATGCTTTAATGACAGGGCATTTCCAGCAGGACACTATGTTCTGTGAAGTGGTGTAAGCTGATAGAGCTGCCAGGTGTACTTTGATGGAGTTGAATACTAGGCTGGCGTCTATTAGGTAAAGCATGTAATGCAGAATGTTAGCTGGGGAACATGAAATTGGGTTTATGGATCGTGACCTTCACCATATCACAAATCTTCTCCACTTGTTGAAATAGTAGTGTCTGGTTTATGTGCCTCTTAAGATATCCATACACCATTGTGGAAGATTTAAGTGGCCGAACTCTATGACTTCAGGAGCCAATAGCTCATAGATTGAGGACAAGGGTGGAGAGAGGCTGCTTTGTGTTGTGTTGTGTTAGCATGTTGTAAGGGCACAGGAGCTTGATAGGGTTGCACATCACCTGTTTGAGCAGATGTGAAAACCAAACCAAGTCTGTCTCGCCCACACAGGAGCAACCAGGATTAGAGCTACTAGCTCCTGGTGCATCTTGTGCACTACTCTGCTCAGAAGTGGTGTTGGGGGGGAAAAGCATAAGCACATTTCCCTGACCAGTTCATCCACAGGGCGTTCCCTTTGAACCCTGGTTGGGGGAACCTGGATGCGAAGTCTGGGCATTGTTTAGGCTTGTGGAGAACAAGTCTAAGGGAAAACGCCTCCATTGGGAGAAGATTACATTTAGAATTTCCCTGTTGAGTTGCCACTCGTGTTCTTCTGGTAGAGGGTATCTGCTTAGGGTGTCTGCTAGAGCATTGAGATCTCCTGGAACGTGTTGACAGGTTAGGAATATGTTCCGCCTGAGTGACTACTTTCATATTCTTTGGGAAAGCCTGGACAGACTTTGGTAGTGTGTGCTTCCCTGCTCGATTATGTACAACATGGCAGCGGTGCTGTCTGAGGATTTGCACCGTTTGTCCTGTAAGATCATGCTGAAAGGCTTGTAGAACCATGAGAACTGCCAGAAGTTCTAAGATATGGATATGATTTTGGGCTGTGATGTATGTCCGTGGGCTGTGTGGTGAAGGAAGTGGGCTCCCCAAGCGGCGAGTGATGCGTCTGTAGTTAGGATCACTTGTGTTGGTGGAATGCGAAAGCTTTTTCCTTTTAGCATGTTGTCCCTGGCCACCAGCGAAGAGCCTATACCAGGGTTAGCAAAACTACTAGATCGTCCCACTGCCGCTTGCCTGAGACTATTCCCAGCCACCTACCTTCTCCCCCCCCCATCCCCTTTTCTTGCTAAAGTCTGGCACTACCTCAATTGCGGTCAGGCATAGTAATCGTAGCTGCCTGCCTTTCCCATCCACTTGCCCCTTCCTCCTCCCTCACCTTGTCTTGTTAAAGTTTGGCACTACATCAATTGCCGTCAGGCATAGTAATTCGTAGCCCCCTGTGTTTCGCAGCCACCTTTTCCTCTCCCCCCCATTAGCACTTACTCTTATCAATTGTCCCGTGACCTTTGATAGCAGCTGGTCTGTCTCCTCCCTTCCCTATTTGTTTTCTCCTCCGCCCTCCCAGCACCATTCTGAATAGTCTTCTGACCTATTATGATAGTTGCTTGTTCTGTTCCGCTGCTTATCCCTCTCTCCACACCTTCCCTCCCCTCCCCCGTCCCTCTCCTCTTGTTATTCATGCTCTACATCAATTGTCGTCAGGCATAGTAATGTTACTGCTGGTTTTGTCTCACTTTTCCCTTCCCCTTTTTCTCCTTAATTGTTCCTTGCACTATCGGAAATGTTGCTAGGCTGATTATGTTTCACATTCTGAATTGTTTCAAGGACTTGTAACAATGTAATTGTATTCGCCCATGTTCCATCCCTCCTTGAAGCGCTTTGAAACACATTGTGTATAGGCGCTACACAAATCAACAATCAATTCAAATTCAATTGTTTCGCTAACCACTCCTGCATTGGGCGCATGCGCAGGCAGACGCGCGTGTGAAACCAAGTGAATGCATGAGGCCATCATCCCGAGTAAGCGCATTGCTTTGCATAAAGTTATCTGGCGACTGGCCTTGTAATGAGGTACTTGCAATAACATGTTTTGTACTCTCGCCCGAAGGAAAGCCAGCTCCTCTTGTTTTTAAAATGACTCCCACAAATTGTTTAATTTGGCTGGGAACTAGACTTGATTGAGAGCCCTAATTGGAAAAGATGGTTTATTGTTCTTTGGGTGTTTTGTCTGCAAATTTAAGGAGACTCCTGGTGATTAGCCAGTCGTCTAGATAAGGGTACACAGGGATGGACTCTCCCTGGTGGTGTCCTGCTACTACTACGAGCACCTTTGTGAATACTCTTGGGGCTGAGACGATGCTGAAAGGGGAGCAGTTTGAACTGGTAGTGAACAACCGCCTTTTCGAATCGCAGGTATTTGCAGTGCACTGGGAACATTGAAATATGAAAGTATGCATCTTGCATATCCAATGTTGCCATGTAATCCCTCTGTTTTAAGAGGGGCATTACCTCTTGAAGCATGGTCATGCGAAACGTTTGAGACTTGAAATATTTGTTCGCAGGGGGCAGATTTAGGACTGGGCACAAGGACAGGTATTTTTTTGACACAAGGAAGCATGTTGAATAAATACCCTTGTTTACCCGATTTGCTGGAACAATCTCTATGGTGTCTTTTTCCAACTGTACCTTTGCATGCACCGCTCTTCTGGCATCATCTTCCTGTGTCTTGGCGGGCGGTTGGGTGGTTTTTGCAAAGGTTTGATGCAATACCCACCTTCTACGGTGGACAACACCCACTTGTCTGACGTTATCCCCTCCCATGCTTGGGTGAAGTGTCGGATGCGACCTCCTACTGGAGTAGCATGGGAGGGGACCTGTAGCCCTACGTCATTGCTTGGGAGGGGTTAAACTTCTCCCAGGTGAGGTTCTGCCTCTTCCTCTGGATCTTTTATGTCCACTTTGAAAATTAGAAGAGGAAGATTGTCCTTGTGAGGGGCCCCATGTTGAAGACTGTCTGCCCTGATTGTATTCAGAAGAGCGTTATGTGCCCTGTTCCCGAAACCAACTGGAGTTAGAGGACCCCCGTTGGACATAGGGTTTATTGGTTAATTGGCCGAGGGACTGAAGAGTATGTACGGAGGCCACCAGGGGGCAGGCTGATGACTGGTCGGCGTTAGCTCGCTCTCCCAGGCCCAAGAAAAAGCGATTTGCCTCCCTCCTCTTGCACTCCCGGGGCCCTGCTGAGACCATCGAAGTGTGTTGATCGCCGGCACCCACCACCCGAGAAACGAAAGAAAAAAAAACACACACAAGAGAGCCCCTTTGTACTGCTCCCCTGAAGCTGTGTGAGGATTGTGGTGTGTTCCTTTGTCTGCTTGAGGCTCAGACGGAGCAGCGTGTGGCGCACCGTATACGCGGATGTGGAGCAGAGGTTGGTGTCCCACAGAGGAGACTGGGAGGCCCCATCGATCCACCTCCCCCCTACAGCATAAGGCTGCAATTGGGGCAGCTAAAGAGCCGTGGCGGCTGGAAACCAGACGGGGTGGAGACCCCCCCGGGCATGAACATCAGGAAAGGACAGAGAGAAGGGTGGGGACCAGGGTTACCCCATCTCTGTGCCTGCAGACCTGCAGGAGCCCCCATGCCGCCTGACATTGGGGGTCACCCCGGCGCTGGGGTGAACTGCGTGGGTTCCACAAGACTGGCCCAGTGAAGGCGACAGGAGAAGGGGAACTAGCCCAGCGACGAGGAGCCGCAAGTTGGAGGACAAAGTCTCCCCATTGGTGGAAAGAGGTGCAGCGCCCATGGAGGGCATCTAAGTGCAGCGGAGGAGCCAAAGGTAGGACCGCCGGGACTTGTATGTGGAAGCCAAGCTCTCCCCCACACGTAGCGGAGGTAACTGGGGCTTCATAATACACAGACAATAATAGCCCGCCATTTCTCACCCTCCTGCAAATACCTGCACATACGTGGAAGGGGTTGCACGGACCCCCCGCCCCCACAAGGGTTGTGGGGGCAGATTACAATTGCAACGCCAACATCACCTCCATCTCCCCGCAAGGTTGGACTGACCACTTCCTTTTGTCATTTACACTTATCACCACCAGACACCTCCCCATACTCACTCCTTCCGCTCCACCTACCTTAACCAGGAACAAAAAGAATATTACAGCGGATAGACTCTTTCCTTTCATTCTCCGCACTCTCAGCACTCTACCTGACAGCACTGATCCTGGAACGCTTGACGATGAATACAATAAAACCATGACAACTACGCTAGATACCATTGCCCTGCTCAAATTGAGACAAAGCAAACCCAAAGCTCATTTGAACAAGTGGTTCACCCCACATTTAAAAGACATACAGTAAAAAAAAAAAAAAAGAAGCTGTAAGGCTTCCTGTAGACTACTCCCCTCACAAGAAAACAGAATCAAACTTACTAGGATATCATCCCTTTACAAAAAAGAAATCTGCCAGGCCAAACGAGAATCTTATAATAACCGTATCTCACAAGCCAATTCCAGCATGAAGGAATTATTTACGATCAAAAAGTATTTAGAGACCCGTAGCCCCACGCCAGACACCTGCACAAAAGACAAAATCTGGTGTTCTGACATCCAGCATGTGCTAACTAACAAAGTGGCCACGCTCCAAAATAAAATAGCCCAAAAATAAGCATCCCTAGCCACCTTACCTCCTCCTAACAATACCCCCTTGACCTCTGACATCCCACCTACTCGCTTCAATTTTTCTAAAACCTCTATTCTTGAGGTGGAAAAAGTCATACTATCACTCAAATACTCTAATTGCCAGGGTGACATTTGTCCAGCCCAGCTCATCAAGGATGCAGCGAGGAATCTAGCTCCTTTCATATCAAAACTCAATGCCTCATTCGCGTCTGGCACCATCCCAGTAACCTCAAAGAATTGTGGGTGCTCCCACTGCTAAAAAAACAAACCCTAGACCCTTCGATACCAACTAATTACCGGCCTATCACGACAGTACCTTTTATCTTAACATTTTTGAATAAGGTCGCATATCTACAAATTCTGAAATACTTGGAACTACATCACCTTTCAGGAGCTCGCCAATCAGGTTTCGTCCCCAACACGGAACAGAAACTACCCTCATCATCCTGAAGGCCGAAGTCGACGAACTAAGGGACAAGGAGAAATCAGTCCTCCTCAACTTCATTTGACCGTGTGGAGCTTAGGGTCTTAGGCAGCCATCTAGACTAAGCCGTATAGGATAGTCTGGATCGAGTCATTCTTAAGCGATAGGTCCATGAGGGTATTCTCCCCCTCGGCAGCTGCAGACCCCATTCCCATCACCTGCGGAGTGCCCCAGGGATCTTGCATCTCTCCCACCCTGCATAACATATTCACTAAGCCCCTTTTCGCTGATCTGGATCATCTTGGTATCACCTACACTAACTATGCAGAGGATACTCAGATTCTCCTCCCACTTTCTAGGGATTACGTTAAGGATTTGGCCTTAGTGAATAGAGTTTACCTCATCATCCAGGCATGGATGGCAACTCACGGTCTATGCCTAAACTATGACAAAATGGAGCTCATCATCATGGGTACCCCCACTAATCTCAAAAAACTAGGCCATGAATATACCTCCTTCATAATTGATGGCAAACTCATCAAAGTTGCCAATGAGGTAAAAACCCTAGGTTTTTACCTCGACTCCACTCTCACCTTCACTAAACAAGTTAATGCCATGGCTTCCGCTATCACTTACTCTTGTAAACTTATCAGAACAGGCAAACCATTTCATTCCAATAACAATTGCATCATCCTGGCCAGAGCCCTCATCCTGTCCAGGCTGGACTATTGTAACACCGTCTACATCGTTTCCAACAAATATATCATTAGGAGAATCCAAGCTCTCCAAAATAGTGCCCCGAGAGCGGCCCTCGGCGTAGCCAGGAGAGAACATCTCCGAGATTAGGCGACAAAACAACTGGCTTTCTACCAATGACAAAATCCAGCTGAAAACCGCTTTGCTTATTCACAAATCGTTTAATAACGCTGCGCCCAGATATCTCTCAGAGATTACAGAGAAGGACCTCCACCAGACCGTCTAGACTAATTAACACTAACTGCCTCTCTATTCCCAGGTTTAAACTTTCAAAGGTTGGGGGCAGCAGCTTTCCTGTCAAAGCGGCCCAGCTTTGGAATTCCCTGCCGCCTTCACTCCGAGCCGATCAATCATACCAGAACTTTAGATATAACTGCATTAACTGGCTCAAGTCAACAGACCACTAAGGCCTGCCACCCTCACCATACTGTACATAGTCTTCTAAGATGCTTCTATTAGGTCTTAGACATAGTGTTCCTGCCCGTGCTCCAATCTCTGTTTGTGATGACGTGTAATTGCTACCTTTTTGCCTGACTTTGTCAAGTGTAATTTATTTTATTTTAGCTGTGAATTTCCTTGTAACTTCTGCACCCTGATACCCTCGGGTCTGGTGCGCAATATAAATAATAAACAAACAGAGAGCAGAGGGGGCGAGGATCCAAACCGATTGGAGCATTTATGGAAAATAGGTGCCAAAGTATGAGACTGTTTGCCCCCCCCACCCCTGCCCACCCTATTGCCGGTGTGCGATTTCCGAGGGAGTACACTGGGGCAGAGTTGGTGGGCACTCCCAGGTGTGAGACCGGTACCTGGTGGACCATTCCAGAGACCCCTGGGTGACCCACCCATACTTAGCATTGAACCACATGGCGAAGTCTATGGAGTAGTCCGCACCCCTAATGGGTGGTAAGAACTGAGAATTCCTTTGGGTATAAGATGACGGCTACAGTGCAAGGGGCTTCCCGAGGGGCGATTCTGAAAGTGCGAACTCGAAATGTCAAAGGGCTCAATTCACCCACCAAAAGGTCAATAGTAGCAAGAGAGTTCCGGAGATCGGGACTGGACGTATTGATCCTGCAGGAGACCAAATTCCCTAAGGGAGATGAGAGGAAGATTCCCGGTGTACAGATAGGCAGCCAATTCTGGGGCTCGGGTCTGCTGAGGAAAGGGGATGGGGATCTTGGTGAACAGATCACATATTAAGACTTGGTTGGATGTGGCGGTACGGGCCCTGCTGGTCTCGGGCAAGATAATGGGAGTGCATTTCTCGTTTACAATGGTGTATACCCCGAACCAGCTCAGATTTCCGAGGAATGCTCTTGCAAAGATACTGGTGGAGAGCACGGAGCACCTCGTTACCGGGGGGACATTAATATGTATAGGCAAATAAGGAACTAGATAGGTAGACACTACAGGACACTGTGCAAAACCCACCGGACAGGGACACTGTTTATTCCAGGAAGCATTAGTGGGTTATGGGATGAGGGATATATATGGAGACACTACTTCCATACCCCATATGAGAGGGGCTACACTTTTTACCCACCCCCACACGGCACATACTCCAGGATAGATTATATGTGCATATCTAGGGAATTGTGGGGAGAAGCGATAGGCTCAGATTACACCGATTTCGTGGTCCGACAACAACATGGTCATAGTAGAACTCTGATGGGGGTATTGACACCAAAGGGGAAAAGATGGAGTTGCAATGAATCGCTTTGGAAGGACCCTGTATTCCATACTGAACTGGGGGAGGAAATCAGGGTATATTTTTAAAACAATCACACGGGAGAGGTTACACGGAAATTTTATGGGAGGCAGGAAAGGCTACATGGAGAGGAATCCTTATTAGAGAAGGGGCAAGGAAGAAGAGGGAAAGGGCATTGATGGAGGGTAGGCTGCGGGAGGAAATCCAACGGTTGGATAAAATGGCCCACGAGAGGTCCGGAAACCGAGTCGAACATATAGCAGCTGCAAGGGGTAAACGGGAGGAACTCTGACTATTGGAAGAAGGGAAGACACTCAGTAACCTCCAGTACTTGAAACAAAAAAGTACTATGAGAAGGGGAACAAAGTGGATGCATTACTGGCGGCCATGCTGAGGGGGCAACACGCTGAGAGTTGGGTTAAGGAAATAGATGGAGCAGATGGGGAGACTACCTCACCAGGAAACGGGGTCGCAGTTGCATTTACAACCTTTTATGATGCATTGTATTCCTCAGAAGTGGGATGGATAACGGAGGACCAAGCCGGGTACCTTGCAGGGATTCAGCTACCCAAACTCTCTCAGATGGAATCAGAGGCACTAGACGCCCCCATTACGGTAGAAGAAGTTAAAAGAGCAGTGGGCAGACTATCCACGGGTAAAGCCCTAGGGGAGGATGGTTATTCGGCAGGGTTCTACAAGTCTTCCATCTCTGATCTTGCATCGTTTATGACGGAATTGTTCAACGACATTAACTACGGGGAAGGCTCTGGAATCCTTCAGGAGGGCCCTCATCACTGTAATACACAAAGAGGGGAAGGACCCCTGGGGTTGTGCATCCTACCACCCAATTTCCCTACTGAATTTAGATGCAAAAATGTTCTCATATCCAGGCGACTAGATTGGAGGGTTGCGTGCTGACTGTAGTGCACCCGGATCAGGTGGTATTCGTTAAGGGGAGACAGTGGCGGACACGATACGGAAGACCCTTCACATGATCCACGCAGCCTGGGGCATGGAAGGGGAGCCGACCCTTCTATCACTTGATGCCGAAAAGGCTTTTGACATGCTGGAGCGGAGCTTACTCATTGCTGTCCTTGATAAATTTGGTATTGGGGCCGTTTGCTCTGGGGTATAATGGCTCTCGATGCTTCCCGTAAGCCGAGTGTTATTGTGAACAGAGGATACTTCCGATGGTTCCGACTGGGCAGGGGAACGAGGCAGGGCTACCTGCTATCCCCAATATGGTTTGCACTTTCGTTAGAAATCTTAGCCCAAAAGATCAGGGTGAACCCAGGGCTGGTGGGTTCCCATGTCGGAGGGATGGAATACAAAATTGCATTATACGCAGATGACATGGTCTTGTATATGAAGGATCCAGAGCAATCCGTATCTGCAGTGCTTTCACTGATTCAACAGTATGGCCGGTGGCCGGGACTTAAAATTAACAGAACTAAGTCCGTGCTCCTCCCCTTAGACCAAAGGAGAGACGGGGAAGTAGACAGGTTTACACCACTGGGGATGCAGACAAGCCTGAACAAAATGAGATACCTGGGCATAAATGTTAGGAGAACATGCGGGAAAGTAAATGAGGCGAATTTCCCCTCACTGGTGAAGAAAATGCGGGAAGACCTTACGAAATTGGGAAAACTAACAATCTCTTGGTTCTGGCGTCTTAATGCGATCAAAATGGTGGTTCTCCCTAGGATTCTCTATGCATTCCAGAGGCTTCCCATTCACATCCCTGAGGTGTTCTTTAGGGAGATTCGGGGTGCTCTTTCAAGGTTCCTCTGGCAGGGGAAAAAGGCAAGGATCCCCAGAGAGAAATTGGGTTTACCCAAAGAGAAAGGGGTGTTGGGTCTCCCAGACATAAAACTATATTACCAGGCAGCGCAGCTACGAGTTCTCATACTTCATCTTCGCTCCCAGTGGGACCTGCAGTGGGTTGGGCTGGATAACTTACTGTTGTTGCACCTGCCTACTGTGGGCGAATGGTTATGGGCCCCCAGAAATAGAATTCTGTTGAGGAGCCGGGACCACCCTATTGTGGGCACCCTGTGGGATATATGGAAACAAGGAGGGGGGAGGGGGACATGAAGGGGGTCACCACATGGCCCTCCCCGTTCAGACACTTATGGGTCCTGGGGTATGGGATGGGATACCGAACCCGGAGAGATTTCAGGAATGGTATGAGGCTGGACTGGAAAGGATTGGCCAACTCTGGAGGGGGTGGGGGCAATTTTATCACCATCACTGATCTGGAGGAATCACTGGGCATTGGCTAGCTACCCGTATTCACATACCTACAGCTGAAAGGGGCCCTTACTCGAGTGAAATTTACTGAAAAGATACAGAGTGACCCTTTGAATCGCTCCTAGATAAGAGGATTGAAATGCAGGTGTTGATCTCATCAATGTATGGGGTCCTGGTGGGACAGAGTAATAGGCTCCACTGACAAGCTTTCCGAGACCAAACTGTGCCCAGCAGTATAAAGAAGGTCACTATCACACAGTTGGTCAAAAAGCCAACTCTTGATCAAAGAGACCCCAGTAAGATCAGGCCCATAATTAATTGTAATTTCATACTAAATGTTACGGACAAAATAGCCACATGTCATTTGCAAAACCAGTTAGTCATTACAACATCAACAATCAGGTTTTCGCGCTGTCCACAGTACTGAGACTGCTATGCTAGATCTCCAGACGAAAATGTTGAGTATAATGGACAAGGGAAAAACAGGTCTCCTTATCCTACTCTACCTCTGTGCAGCCTTTGACCTTCTCGATCATGACCTCTTAAAAAAGGCACTAGAGAAAACAGCAAATTGTATTGAAGAGGCTATTGGCTAGATAACGTCTTGCCTATCTAACAGGAAATCCAGAGTAGACTGGGGGGGGGACAAATTCTCCTTCGAAAAAGACATTGTTTGCAGAGTTCCGCAAGGTGCTAGCATGTCACTCTTCAATCTTTGTCTGAGGTTTCAATGCTTAATCTTCAACCATATTAACGTCTTTTTCACCAATGACGTGGATGATACTCAGCTGGTGGTGGAGTTAAGCAGGAATTACAATAAAAGACAGCGAAATTATAACCTTTTTATACAACACAGTTGAATCCTGGATGGATCTCAACTGGATGTGTTTAAATAGCAAGAAAACTGAGTTGATGGTATTTGGATCACATCAAGCTAGGTCAAAATGACCCCCTAATTATGAGTCTTTCTTGATCAAGGACTCTCATATCCAGGTTCTGGGCAAAGTTAAAACTCTTGGGATGGTATTGGAAGCCTCCATGAGCGCTGATGCACAAGCTCACTACATCAGCAAAAACTGTTCCTACTATCTCAGATTGTTGAAAGCCATTAAACCCCACCTAAGCGAAGACAACTGTGCCACAATAGCAAGAGCAACCATCTTATCTCGCTTAGATTACGTCAACGTTCTTTTGTTGGGAGCTAACAAACAATGCGCGGCTAGATACCAGCATATTCAGAATAATGCAGTAAGGATAACCAAAAAGGCCAAAACTGAACATATAAGCAGCGCCAGGAGAGATCTGCACTGGTTAAGAGTAGCGGACAGATTAGACTTCAAAGACCTGACGTTAGTACACAAATGTATCCACAGGAAAGCACCTGCCTACCTTAAAAATAAGATCAAGCTATATTTTCCAGGCCGAGCCCCAACATCAGCCCCTTTGGTACAGTAGCAATCGCTTCTCATAAGCGATCTAACGTCATGGGGAAAGCATTCCCTAAAGTCGCAGCTCATTGCTGTCATTTCTCACAAATCATTGCCGGCAGAGCGGAGATAGCAGCTGACCGTTTTCCTTTCCTGCCTTCCACATTCATGAGGAGGACTAGCCTGCCCAGTGCCCAAATCAGGTGATTTATAGTTTTAAATGTGTTCTTTTCGCGCTCAGAGCACATTGCCCTACCTTCCCCCACCCCCTCAGCCACTTCTGTGTTTCCCTCTCCCTCCCGCCTCCCAGCCAGCCCCTTCCTCGCCCTGATTGGCTGCCTGGTGCTCTTAGCTGACCGTCCCTGGGCAGCCCTCTACCCGGCAGCCCCTTTCAACTAAGGGCCCCTAGGCATAGGGCGGCTCCTGGTGGTGTCTGCAGGTGTCCGCAGGGGACGCCTGTTGCCAGTTGTCACCCTGCTCAATGGTCGGGCCCACTGTGTCCACCTGGTTGACACACTAACTTTAGCTGTGATCTCACTTGTTACAGTTACGCATTGTCACCGTATTTAAAATTATTTGTTAAACCTAGGCCTTCTCCCTCTATTCAGGATTCTCAAATACTTTGCGTCTTCTCTCCCTTCTAAACTGCGCATGATGTTAGCTCCATAAGTCTGAGTGGTGGCATCCTGTCCCACTGCTTAAGGTCCTGCCTCTCACTCCCGGCTCTGCCTACTCTAGCGTCCTCCTCTAGTACCTCCATCTCTCTCCTTTCCCACCTACTCTATGGTGCTCTCTGTCTCTCCTATCTTCTCTAACTGCTTCTCTATTGACTATCCTGCCATTTTCACTAAATCTGGTAGAAAGAAGTTTAAAAAGAACCTCCTGGTCTCCAACCCAGGCTTCCCTATCGCCGACACCTACACCAGTGCCTCCTCTAAGGATACTCTCACCGACATCCTCTTTGTCGTTCCTTCGCCAGAACTATGGACCCTTCATATGGTCTCTGTGCTCTCTCCCTTTTCCTCTTCTCCCATTAATGGTAGCACCCGCTAGGACGTCCTCCTGGCCTCCTTCCATTCCTCTAAGGTTATCATTAATGTTTATTCGAACGGGACCGTCTTGGTCCAAGGCCCTCAGGCCAACCTCCATCTCTTTGATCGACGCTTCCTGTGCCTCATCAACTTCCTCCCTTCTCCAGACGTCCCCCCTGTCCCTCTTTCCAGAGTTTCCTCAACTCCACCTTCTGCCTCTTCCTTGGCTACCTTGCCTTCCCCTTCCCTCTCTGCCCCCTCCCGGGTTTCTTCTACACCTTCGAATGGCGTACCTCTGATCTGTAACCTACCCGGAAGTCCTTCAAGGATGGCAATCTTCTCCATACTTCATACTCCATCTTCTCCATACTGCCACTCTAACCTCCCGCTCTGATGTCAAGCACTCCTCTGATATCTGCCACCTTCTGGAACAACTTGACCTCGACATCCAAGCCAGCTCTGTCACCAGCTTTGACACGCTCCTACCTGATGGCTACAAGATCCTCTCCGTGCCCAGATCCAACCGCTATGGAGGGGGTGTTGCCCTGATCTTCCCTGAGTGGATTCCTGCCTCTGGCATTCCTACGCAGGCCTAATCCTCTTTTGAATGCCTCATCTGCAGGCTCTCTCTCACCTAGCCATTCCCTTACAGTGGCTACTATCTATCGGCCACCTGGTCAGATCTCCTCCTTCGTCTGAGTGGGCGGACCTCTCCTCCTCTCTCCTGGCCACGACCACTCAACTCCTCCTGCTAGGAGATTTCAATATCCACCTTGATGCCTCCTGTCCTTCCTCCATACTCTTTCGCGACCTCTGTGATTCTCTCTCACTCACCATTCTCCTCTCTGGCCCGACTCACTCTTTAGGGCACACTCTGGACACTCTGATCTCTTCAGACCTTCTCCTCTCTGATCCTCTCTCCACTCCTCTCTCCTGGAGTGATCACTATCTCCTCTCCCACCTCACCCTCCCTACCCCTCAGGCCAAGCCACCTCTATCTCTGCCACCTACCTTCTCAGTCATCCGACCCATGAGCGTGTATCAGCTGAGGCTTTCGCCACCACCTTCTCACCCCCACCTCCTCCTTTGGCTGACTCTCACCCTGACACAGCCCTCTCCAAGCTCCACTCTGCTATCTCGCATACTCTTGATATCCTTGCCCCTGTCATGAGAATCCGCCTGAAGCCCAAAGCCAAGTGCAACTCTTGGTACGACTCAGACCTCGTCACCCTAAAACAAATTGCTGGGTGGCCAAGAGGAAATGGCGTGCTTCATATACATCCTCTGGCAAACTGGCCTTCCGCCTGCTGCAAAGGCAATACCGGCTCTCTGTCTTAACCAAGAAGAGAGCTCATATCCAAGCCCGCGTCTCTGCGGCATCTAACAACTCGGCCAAACTCTTTAAAATCTGCAAGGAACTGGCCATCCTGCTGCAGTCTCTACCTCTCCTGTCCCTTCCCAGGCCTTCTGTGCGGCACTGGCCTCTCATTTAATCTCAAAAACTCAGGACATCCTGTCCGCACTCTTCTCCTATCCTCTGCCTCCCCCTACTCCCTGCTCCTCATCTGGCCCTTCTGCATCCACCCCTCCTCCCTCCTCTTCCTTTCCCCTTTTCTCCACAGACAAAGTTTCTAGACAAGTCCAATCTATGAAAGTTTCGTCGAAACAGGTTTACCCCTGTTCTTCCAAAACGATCAAGGACCACATCGACTCCCTGGCTCCTGCCCTAGCTGATTTCTGCAACCAATCCTTCGCCACTGGGGTCTTCCCATCCCCCTGAAGCACTCCCTTGTGCACCCGCTTCTTAAGAAACCCTCTGCTGACCCCACTTGCCCGGCTAACTATCGCCCAATCTCTATCACTCCCTTCCTTGGCAAGCTCCTGGAGAAACTGGCCATCTCCCAGCTGAATCTCCATACTGAATCTGTTGGTTGTCTTCATGACCATCAGTCTGGCTTCAGAGCTGCCAGAAGCAAGGAAACTGCTCTCCTGAACATCCGTGAAGACATGCTCTCCAACCTTGATTCTAACACCCCATGCGTCCTCATCCTGCTTGATCACTCTTCTGCCTTTGATACTGTCAACCATGCCATCCTGCTCAACCTTCTCCATGATAACCTGGGTATCACTGGTCAGGCTCTGGCGTGGCTGACCTCTTTCCTCTCTGACCGACCCTCCCAGGCCCAACTTGGGTCCTTCCTCTCCTCTGTCTTCTACTCTACCTGTGGGGTCCCCCAGGGGTCTAAAACTCCCTGGCTTTTCAACCAATACCTGGCACTCCTTGCCCACCGCATCGCCACTCTATGCCCAACTTCCAGTGCTATGCGGATGACACGCAGCTCATTTTCAGGCTACCCTCTGCCTCCTCCTTCCTGTCCCTCATCTCTGTCTGCTATCAAGGAGTGGTGTGCCACCAATGACCTCTGCCTTAACGCCAGCGAGACTAAGATTCTCCTTATCGGCACACCGGCTCCCTCTTTCCCTGTAGCTCTCTGGCCAGCCTCTCTTGGCCCTCCTCCTGCTCCCACCTTTGAGGCTAAAAACCTTGGGGTCATCTTCGACTCCAAACTCTCCTCCTCTCCTCACATCTCTGATGTCTCTAAGAAGTCACTTCCAGCTGCACCTCCCAGTGGCTACGAGGATTAAGTTCAAAACCCTCTGCATTGTCCACAAGGCCTTCTGGGGGCTAGGGATGCAATACCTTCAACTCTCTCTTCCTAAATACCTTCCTTCCTGAGCACTTCGCTCATCCGCCTCCAACTCCCTCAAGATCAGTCGCTTCTCCAAGCAACGAGTTGGTGGTAGATCTCTCTCTTCGGCAGGGGCCTCCCACTGGAACAGCCTTCCTACCTCCCGGAAGCACCTCAAAACCTTCCTCTTTGCTTCTGCTTTCTCTCCCCCTTTCACCTGCTGAATTCCTGGCTGAAACTGCACTGGTTACCTGGTGTCAGGGCTGGGCAGATTGGCAGCACGTCATGTAGGAAACTAGTATCCCACAGTCACCAAAGCCTTGTGAACCCTTTCTGTAAACCTTACATGCTGTACATAAGGAGGATGTTTCATCCCTATTGCAGGCAAAGTATGCAGGGACTAAGAAACATCAAGAGACTACAAATCCCAGCAGGCCGTGTGCTTCACAAGCCAGCTGGGAGGAAAATATCTGCACGCGGGCAACGCCCAACGAACAGCGCATGAGCGAACCGCGCCCACGCTTCCCCGCTTGCTATTCCGGCTTCAGTGGAGGACGGACGTGTTTCCCAGCGCTCCGCTCAGGGCCAGCCTTCGCGGGGCACTTCGCCCACATGAACTCACAGGCCCCGCGCCAACTTGAGATAAGTGCTTCTTGATATTAAATCCGCGTGCAGGGAGAAAGACTAACGAAGCGGCTGAGGTCGCGGTGCATGCAGACTTAGGATTCAGGCGGTTTGGACCGCAACGTATGGCTGAACAATAACCCGCATGCAGAGTGCTTATGTGGGGGTGACTGAGGGAAACGTTCCGGGTGAGGCAACCCGACACTTACAGTTTCGAGTCTCCTACGGGGCAGGGCAGGAGGCACGTGTGCGGAAACACGGGTGAAGACAACCCGATTCGAGCACACCACCGGGTCACGTAATGCTTTGGGAGCACAAGTCAGTGCTAGAAGGTGTTGTCTGATCTTGCACATGCTCATTGTAGTTTTGGTATTTTTCCAGCGGAGCTTGCTACGAACTTTCGGGGACTTCCCATGCCGCGTCAAGGAGAACAAGCTCACGACCCGCAGCTAAGTACATTTCTGGTTCCTTACTAAAGTATCTATATATATTGTCTAAGCTGCCAGGTACCCTGTAAATGACAAGAGATATCGTGTAATTGCGCACGTTAGCACGGGCTTTTGGTAACTGCAGAGAGAAGGCAGTGGGGAATATAAGCTCATGCTAACACTGTTTTGGTGCAACCGTTGTGGTTAGAGCTCCAAGCAAAAGCTCCTGCAGTGGTTCCAAGCTCCACTACAAAGGCTCCTAATAACTGGTTATGGTATGACTGAGGATTGAATGAGTGGGCGGAGAACTCACCACGAGAACGACCAGTGGATGGGGCGGCAGGAGCTGAGGAGCATTTTTCCCTATAATTCCCATTCCCATCCAGAACCTCTTCCTAACCCTTTTTTCCGGTGAACCTACAATCCCTTACCCATCCATTCAGTGCACCCTAACCCTCTTTCCCCGGCGGGTTGCGGTAGCCTGAGTTTCCTATCAGGTCCAGGTGCCAAGACCCTACGGGGAGGCAGGAGTTTGTGCTGCCTCTGCGCCGGGCAAGTTTGAAGACGCCTTCACAGAATAGCAAGCCCACGTATATTCAGGCGCCCGGGCAGCACGACCAACCATGGCTGAGGTAGTAGTTTTATTACAAGAGCTCAAACAGGAGCTCGCAGCAACTAGGCAGGAATATTTAACTCTTGCAGGGCAGGTCCATACCCTAACAGTTCAAAGTCAAACCCAAGCAACCCCATTACCCCGCGAACGCTCGACGCCAGTCCAAGTGCTTGTCTCTAGCGAACCTCCACTACCATTGGCAGCCCCAGAACGGTACCAAGGTGACCCCCAGAAGTATAACCAATTCATCATGCAATGCCAATTACATTTTTTAACCAAACCCACGGTGTTCCGGACAGAACAGGCCCGCACTGCCTTTGTAATATCGTACTTAAAGGATAGTTCCGGGACTTTTTTTTTATTGTCCCTACGGTTCGGCCATGTGTTTTTAAGCATAACTCGGTAGATCGTAGAAAACTTTCCTATGGACCTTACCCGACTTTTCGTCCATTAACGCACTCGAAATCAGCCGCCATTTTCTGATAATCCTATCATTTCCCCCCATCGCCCTGGCTCACCTGCTTTTGCGGCACTAAATCAAATCCCCCGCCCCTGAAACAGACTTTATCAAAACATTCATATTCCCCGCCTCTATCCGTGACGTGACTGAGCTGCGTAGGCAAACGCGCCCAGGCGTCTTCTACGCGACTCCACACAGAACCCGGAAATCAACACAGATGAGCTCACACAACACAGCGCGCCACAATTGGGAATATGAAACTGTACTTTTAAATTAAACCGCAAGATTGTAAATTTGGTAAAGTACATTTATTTGACATCAAATGTTTTGAGAATATTCAGCGATTTGCATTTTTATTTGCTCACGTTCCAAAAAGTTCGTTTTGAGGCACGCGATGTTCCTTTGCTGTACACAGGGTCTTAGATCATCTCACAATACAGCGCCACAATTCGGAATATGAAACTGTGGTTTAAAAGCAAACGGCAAAATTGTACATTTGGCAAAGTACATTTATTGGACATCAAATGTTTAGAGAATATTCAGCGATTTGCATTTTTCTTTGCTCTCGATCCAAAATAGTTCGTCTTGAGGCAAGCGATGTTCGTGTGCAGTACACAGGGTGTTGGTTTACGATAAAATAAGCTCTTCGGTCGCACTGATAATCGCATGGCTGTTCCAACGAGGCACTAGGCCACCACAACGGTCTGTATGTTGCATCTAGCCGTTAGTACCGCGTAAGGGCATACTTGTACTTGGCGATCGTCCCATAAAATGGTCAGGGTGGTAACGTTGTTCACGCGGAGAAGCAACTGGTGGTTGAAAAACCCATCCGCCGGTGTCTGGTACTCGTGACACATGCAATAATGAACGATGTACCTGTTTGAAAAACATAAAATGAAATTAGTCTCACCATCAGATCTTTATTAAAATTATTCATTTTATATATTCGGTCGGGAAATTATTTCATAGCTAGGACAGTGCAACTGGGTATTATACGTCAAGGGGGGGCTGTAGGATACTGAGACAGTCCCCCAGTGCAGGGGTTGACAGGGAGGCAGTGCAGGTGGAGAGTGGAAGGGCCCAGGACCGAGGTCGCAGACAGTGGACCAGTTGTAGCAGGGGAGAGGGAGAGAGAAAGCAGAAGCAAAGAGGAAGGTTTTGAGGTGCTTCCGTAAAAGGAGATGGTTCTCCTCAAGATAGTGCGCGGTACAAAACAATATGCCACATAGAACGAACAAGTTTAAATTGCGGTATAAACTCATCTAAAGAGTTACTTACATTATATTTGCATTTTCCATTGTTTCTGTGCGTAGGGCAGCCCCGAAATACCACTCCTTCTATGCCGACGTTATTTCTTCTAATGAACGAACATTAAATGGCTATCGTTTCTGAAATTGTATTCATTATCGTTTCTTACGTTATTGCACCACACCCCCAAAAAGAAGTCTTTCGGGATGGTCCCGGCCTGTCAAGGTCAAATAACAATAGAACCTTATACTGAGTCGTAGGCCATTCCGGTACCCGAGGAAAAAAATCAAAGCAGCTGACCTTCACTTTGAACGAGCACACATTCCTAGTTAGCTACATTCAGTGTAAGGCCATCTCACAGGACTTGAAATTTACACTCCATCTTTGCATTTTGTCTGCGTGCTTTGCAGCCCCAGAGAACCATAAATACTGAGACATTCTATATTTTTTGAAAAATGATTTATATTACTGTTTGGTTTAATTTAATGCGCAAATGAACAAGGTTGGATAGACACATTGCATGTACACTGAGCAATCACTTATTTACACAATACATAGCTACACATATTCAATGGGCCTGCGACATGAGGAGACTCGAGAGCAAAGTCACAAGTGACACCAAGGTGGTTCGCACTACTGCACGGTGAAGGGAGGGGCAAGGGTGGAGAGACACATTGCATGTACACTGAGCAATCACTTTTATTTACACATTACATAGATACACATATTCAATGGGCCTGCGACATGAGGAGACTCGAGAGAACAGACAATCAAATTACAATCATTTAAACCGTGATGTGTATTTCTCAATGAGCTCTTCTTTAGGTGGACATGGAACAGAGGCAATGTTGGGTGGCAATGCAGTTGTCCCCTGCACAGGTTCGTTCACAACTCCATGTATGTGCCTATCTAGGACATCAACAATAAGTCTCTCAATAAAGTCATATTGCATATCCTCAAACACTGGTTTGATAATCCATTGTTTACTTCTTTTAGTGAAGGCCTTATTGTAGCGAAGCGTCCCTAAAGTTCCGGTCGTCCTACTTTGTTGACGGCCAACATTATGGTTATGTGCCAAGACCGCTAGAAGAGTCCGATTTATCATGCCCTCCATGCCAAAATGCAATCGTTTTGGCCTGTACTTTAGGCACATATTGTGGAACACCTCCAAATCTCCTGTGTGGCAGAATTCCGTGAGTCCCCTCAAATCTCTTGTTATAGTTTTATCAAATACAATCTTTTCAATGGCTTTGTGAGTGGGTGATGAAGGAATCAACCACTTCTTCTTCCGTGCCTCCTCTGTGGACAAATGGCCATGTTCACAATTGTGGAAATGTTGGTTTGTGTTCCAACGGTGAACGTTGGTACAGTGTAGCATTACTGACCGCCATTTTTCCAGTAGAATTTCCAACGACCCTCCACATGTTTTTGAGCTCCACCAAATATGGTTGCTGATTGACTTGGACCACTGTGAAATACCTTGCATATCTTTTTTTTTACCTGCAGCCGACATTTTTTTATTGATTGTTTTTGCAAGATGCCAAACGTCAAATTGGTGATTTATATTTTTGTACTCTTCTCTCATTGTCTTGGCAATTGAAACGTGTCTGTCCGTGGCTATCAGGTCGATCACCATTCCCCGCGATTGTAGTTCTTGCAATGATGCTACAAAGCCAACTTTCTCCATGGCCACTGAGGATGTACTTTGTGACACCTGCACGACCACCGAACTCACAATTTTCTTACTTTCCATGTCCTGAAAGTGGTAGGTGCAGTACTTGGCTGAAAATCCTGGGCTGTTGCACTGTCCATCACCGGCTAGCCTGAACCGTTTGCCCGCGAATGTACTATCAATAGACATTTTTTCCATTCTCCAAGCTTCGCTAATGGCTGGAAATAGATAATCGGTTTGGTATTTGTAGAACTGAGTTTTCGCAATGAAATGGATTCCCACAAACTGAAAGAAAGACTAACTTTTTAAAACTTGAACCACTAAAAAGTGCAGCCGCTGCACAAAGTAGATTGCCTGCTGGCAGTTGCCCCAGCATGGGTTGTGCAGACCATGAGAAAGGATATTTTGTACAGGTGGCATGTATTTTAAGTTTAGTGCCTCGAATTGCACGAGTCACATTAATCAATGGCTCCCCACATACTTCCCCACCAACCGAATGCCCACATTTCATCCGAATAATAATATCAATCAAACAACTATCGAATACAATGAATTTGGCCTCTTTCCTTATACTGTCACTCTGCATCCCAGCTGGTTCGGCCTGTAACGTTGAGGACATGTCACTCACATGAAAGGTAGAATCTCTGATATCGTCTTCCGCTATGTTCAGTGATATTGATGGTGTTTCATTGTCGTCCACTTCATTCTCTTCCATTGCAACATCTGTTCCTTCTCCGGCGATGGGTGAATAAAACAATTTCTTCAACTTTCTCGCGGTCTTAGTTTTTGCGGGTGTGGATTCTGTGAATTGATCTCCGACTGCATCCGAACTACCAGGAGGACATTCACTATCAATGGCTGGTGGTGGTATAGCTCCGTTGTCAATCACTTCATATTCTTCCCATTGGCACGATGCATCTCCAGTCTCTAGTCCCTGCCAAAAGGTTTGACAAGCAACATCTCTCGTTCGCTTCACTGTCTGTGTAGATCTAGTTCGTACACCCACTCGCAACTAGAGGACAGATTGGAAAAGGGATGTTCAGTTTAAACACAACTTACAGTATTGAACTATTAACAGTGAAAAACAACATAATATAGTGACCAGGACACTAACCTTCTTTTGCTTTCTTTTCTTTGAAACTTTCTTGCCTCGAACTTCAACATCAGGACGCTGTTGCTCCGACTCGTGTGTGCATGTCTCCACTTCCTCTTGCGCTGCAACGACTATATTTTCATGATAAGCACATCCATCACGCACTGACGCTCCATCGACTCCCTGAAACATAGAACTTTCATTAGTATGTATAATAATATCTTAAACACAAAATGTACTTGGGGACCAATACCCACGTACATCTCAATAGCAAAACACGAATGAACGCTTTGTGTAGAACATTCAAACGACAATTATTCACGCATTGTTTATCTAGTTAGATGGAACTGTCAAGATCCATACCTCGGGCTCCTCATAGACTTCCATTGATGATATTATTGAAGATGATGCTTCGTTAACTCCCTGAAACACAGTAATTGCATTAGTATGGTTTTCTATTTTGTTAAAAAGAACATACACTTTGTGCAGGCGTCAACGGCTCATCTAAATAGACCTGCACAAATGATCAGTTGTCTAAAATAAATAATGGATATGTAAATATGATTCGATTTGCTCGATCGTTGGAAGTGTCACCACCCAGAGATCTGCATCAACTACTAGGGGTGATGTTCTTGTAGAAGAAGCTCCGTCATCTCCCTGAAACATAGTACTTGCGTTAATAAAGAAGGAAGTATAGCAGATGTAATCACGTCATATGATTTCGCTTGATCGAACTGTCAGTATCCATACCTCGAAATGCATAAGAACATCAAGGGACGATGTAACTGCGGTGCACACTTCTGCAAGCTGTTGCGCCGACCCATAACTGCATGCTTCCGCTTCTTCTTGGACTAATGCTCCATCGACTCCCTGAAACCTAGAACTTTCGTTAGTAATGAACACAATATTGAAAAAAGAAGAGACATAGGAGGGCGACGACAGAAGGACATATCAATGACTAAAAATGAAAGAAACATTGTGTGTAACAATCACGCTACAAGAATGCAAGATCTGATGATCTCCATCGATGGAACTGTCCGGAAACGTACCTCGAGCATCTGAGTGACATCAACGGTAGTCGTCAATACGTTGGACTCCTCAGCATCTCCCTGAAAGACAGTACTTGCATTATTTTGGATAACAATAATTATAACTGAAAACAAAGACTAGAGGACGAGTACAGTCAGTGGCAGAATAGCCAAGTAAGATTACCCGATAGGCGCTTGAAGTGGCTGATGACTGCAATAACGACACGGATGGAGAATCTTCCGCCTTCATATTGAGTGGATACATAAAAGGGGAAATTATTGTTAGCTAATGCTACACACTACCACAAGGCCGAGAGATAAATACGTAAACTTGACTCACCAGTGGAGGGATGTGGACGAATAGAGTGGGAATAGCGGTTGAGAGCAATTTTCGCCTCGCTCGCGGTGTGTTCTTCTTTATTAGCAATGATGTGGAGTACATGTCAGAGGTAAAGTGCCTGCTGCAGATGCGGTATCGATCACCCCTCTTGTCCGCAAAGACTTCTAGGACTCTACTTTCAAGCTCAGACGGTGGATATCCGCAATATCGGACCCATTCTCGTATCTGATCTATTGTCTTAGGGAAAACATGCATTATAGTACCTTCAGATTTATTATGGGTCTTCGAAGGGCAACCGCCAATGGAACAGGCAGGCATTGTGGAAAGTTCTGAAAAGTAAAGATCAACAATTCTCTATGAATACCAATGTGTTAAAAAATTAAATGACACATAAAAGGTTCAATGCAAGGTTCGTTTTGGTTCTTGTAACTATACACGTTATTCACATGCGGATAAGTATTTGAATAACTTTAAAAAAATAGAAAAATAATTTGACTAAACTCAGAACATGTGACTAGTTCCTTGCATGTACTGTCTTGAACGAAAAGAAATTGGACGCAAAATGATTATGGTACATGGCCTAACCTTGACGAACAAACAGTTAGATGCAGGGATCAGAGCAGTTTCTTGTCGTAGAACAGGGAGCAGTTCACAGGTTGCAAACTGACGAGTTTCCTCGAAGTGGTCACGGAAGTTCGCAGAGACGAAGAGCAGATAACCAGCACCTTCATGGGTTGACTAGCAAAGCGCAAAGAAGTTCTCATTAGAAATATGAAGTGGGTTATAAAGAATTCGAAACAGGGGTGTGTTTGTGAATGAATGACGTGTTTATGTCGTGGCATTATGCGGTTTGCAGGGGGCCATCCAGCGTGAGGGGGGATGCTTGGCAGGAGACACGGGGTCTGGAGGTAGACATGGGAACAACAACCCATGCTCTATAGACCACTTTGAAGTGTACATGGTCTTTGGCACCTCTTGGCCTTTATCGCTCCCTGACAGCTCCACTTGGCAGCGCAAGTACCCCGGTGCGAACTGCCTTTGATAGGGCGTGGGGTGGATTGGGGCGGTGGTCGTGCAGACAAGACTCGTTTGCCGCAGGGCCTCACCATGGAGAGGTCATCTCACTGCATGTAAGAGGCAGGCTGAAGGATCTAGTACATGGAAGGCAGGGGGGTGAATTTATAAATACCTCAGCCTCCCAGGAGAATATATGGGTGCAGTTCACCCTGGAGACCCTGGATGCCTAGGCAGTTAGTCAGCTGCAGGCTGGCCTGTGGTGGCAAGGCGGCACGGGCCAGAGGGGGTCATCTCTGTTGTACCCGGTGCCCAAAAGGATGATTTATTACGATCAACCATATTGATTATTTTTTTGTTTTGTATCAATAAAATCCAACGGCCTTTTATTGCCAACGCTTGAACAAAGTGGTGTGGTAAGTATTTTTGGGGGAGGAGGCAAGGCCGGGAGGCTTGATGCCAACCCGCAAAATAACATATGTATGTCTGCTGCATATGGATTCAACGGTTATGTGGATTGAAGGTGGGCGGCCAGCGTGAGGGAGGATGCTGGCCGGAGACATGTGGTGTGACAAGACAAGGCACAGGAAGACTATTCAATGGAGACACACTAGATTCATTTAAAAAATCAAAACAACCATTGTTAAAATATATGTTGGGTTTTATTTTAGATCTTTATTTCAATTGAACATAAATAATAAACATTACACATTGTAAAGTTCCGGTTGCAGCACATCCAGGGAAAATCCGCGGTATTGTCCACTGTCGCTGGGGAAATGTTGTCTAATGGCAAGTACCGCACAGGCAGGTATTACTCTCCGAACGCGGTGTCCGAGCCTCCCGTGAAGCCACCAAGTGAAGCAACGATAGGCCACCAGCCTGTACCACCTGTGAAAATGAAAGATGCAAACTGTATTAAAATGACAAAACTTTCTTATCACCGTCGATTCAGGTAAAAAATGTCATTCTGCTTTGAAAAAAATTCTATCTAGAAAATGCACAATATGGAACCAATTTACATGCGTTCGAATGATATGTAGATGTAATTTTATATGTGGGAGACGACCATGACATAGTAGTGGCATCACTGACATCACAACCAGAGTATACTTACTCGTTACTCGGATTACGCGGACGAACAGTGCCGCGAAGTTCGTGCATAAGCACCATCATCATCCTCAACACGGTCCGTGAGAGGCAGGCTTCCCTGAACTCTGGCAGCTCGGTGATGCATTGCGGACTTGGCTCGCCTTCCGAAATGTAGGCCAAGCACCCGGAATTTTCACGGCAGCAGCAGTTCTCCTCCTCAGTTGGCATTAGCTCGCATCGATTGCACGTGCACCAGGTGGAGACGCCGTCCATGCGACATGGTCCAGGCTCTTCATCCGTTGACTGGTCCTCCCAACTGCCGTCCGAATCCCCATCGTTTTCGCGTGCTTGCCTTTCCAGTAGTTCTTGCTCGGTGTACTCGGGCTCGTACATATACGGCATTATTGTAGCCATTGTGTGGTAAAGAAAGTAAAATAATTTACAGAGATGGTACAGGTGTTCACAAGGCCTAGAAGCGGCGAAGGTAGCTGACCAGAGCACAGAAACGAGTCACAGAATACTCAAAGTAACACAGAGAGGGTAATGGAATCGAAAATCTGCTGCTGTGTGTTGTGAAACGGTGTGTTTATACTTATTGAGGAAAGAGGCGTCCTGCCATTTCCATGGCGACACTTCATTAGCTGAGGCGCAGCGATTGTTGACACGAGACGTGCTTTGGCGTTGGGAAATGGGCGGTACGCGTCTGCTGATGTCAGGCTCAGGGGCGGGGGATTTGATTTAGTGCCGCAAAAGCAGGTGAGCCAGGGCGATGGGGGGAAATGATAGGATTATCAGAAAATGGCGGCTGATTTCGAGTGCGTTAATGGACGAAAAGTCGGGTAAGGTCCATAGGAAAGTTTTCTACGATCTACCGAGTTATGCTTAAAAACACATGGCCGAACCGTAGGGACAATAAAAAAAAAGTCCCGGAACTATCCTTTAAGTGGGGATGCAGCTTCTTGGGCTACACCATTGGTTCGTAAGGATGATGCCCTTTTATATTCTTGGGAAGATTTTCTTGAAGAATTTGGCCGGATTTTCAATCGGCGTTCAGCCTCCCTGCAGAAAGACCGGGAGTTGTTGACTCTACGACAGGGAAGTAAGGAGCTAGTCACTTATGTCACCGCATTCAACAGATTAGCCGTAGAAACGGACTGGCCCCAAGATAAAAGAACGGCGCTTTTTTATCAAGGCCTTCGAGAAGACCTTAAGGATTTAATTGCGCAAGTAGACCCACAGCCATGTGACTGTTCAGGGATGATCGATCTAGCATTGCGCTTAGATCAACGCCAAATTGATCGACGACAAGAAAGAAGAAAATGGGATGCCAAGCCTATGGTCCGTTTAGATCAGCAAAAACCCAGTAAACCCTTCGAAAGAAGTACTGGCTCAGAAGAACCTATGCAAATTGGGACAATACGGGGACCATTGTCCAAGGAGGAGAAGGACAAGAGGAGACGAGACAAGCTCTGCTTATATTGTGGTAAGGCAGGGCATTTTGTGAAAGTGTGTCCCACAAAGCCAAAAAGTAGTCAATCGGGAAACGCCACCGCTCGCCAGTGAGGGTGGTCCAGGCGAGCCTAGTAGAAGACACCCCAAAGAGCTTAGCTAACACCCATCAGAAACAGGGAGCTCATGTATTGCTTAAAGGAGAGTTGCGATGGCAGGGTGGACTGGTCCCAGTAACTCTCATGGTCGATTCAGGTGCTACTTGTAATTTCGTTGATGCACAGTTGGCACAGAAGCTAGGACTTCCCCTAGTCAAGAAAAGACCGGAAGAAGAAGTGAAGGCTGTGGATGGGTCACCTTTATCTTCAGGACTCATCACGCATCAGACACAAGATCTACAGTTGACATGCGGAGACTACCATCGTGAACAGGTACGATTCGACGTCATAGCAGCTCCGCATTTCGGATTCATTTTAGGCTTACCATGGTTACGCATACATAATCCTAGGATAAACTGGACCTTAGGTTTAGTCCAGTTCTCATCAGACTTTTGTGAAAAACTGTTTGGAACCACTTAGCACGCAGATTATTGGAAGTACGGACATGGCGTTACCCGCAGAATACACCGAGTTCAGGGATGTCTTCAGTAAGGCCGCGGCAGAGACTCTACCACCACATAGATCGTTTGACTGCCGCATTGATTTTGAAGCAGGAGCAGTGCTGCCATGTAGCAGAATTTACGCCCTCACGGAGGCAGAAAATGAACACCTCAAGTCTTATATTGACACCAACCTGGCAAACGGATTTATCCGACATTCGACTTCACCAGTCTCTTCTCCATTATTCTTTGTCCCTAAAAAGACAGGAGATTTACGCACTTGCATCGACTACAGAGCAATAAATCGGATAACTATTAAAAAATCGTTACCCGTTACCTCTGATACCAGTGTTGCTAGATCAAGTGAGAGGGTCCACGGTGTATACGAAATTGGACCTGCGTGGAGCGTACCATTTAGTTCGCGTAAAACAAGGCGATGAATGGAAGACCGCGTTTCGGACCAAATTTGGTCTATACGAATATCAAGTGATGTCGTTTGGACTCTGCAACGCCCCAGCAGCGTTCCAACATTTTTTGGACGAAGTCCTGCGAGGTTACCTAGATGTCTTCGCAGTTGTATATATCGATGATATATTGATATACTCACAAAGCATGGAAGAACATAGAGAGCATGTACGAGCTGTCTTGCACAGGTTAAGGAAACACCAACTGTATGCAAAGCTAGAGAAATGTGAGTTCCATCGGTCAACTATAGAATTCCTAGGATATGTCCTATCACCTCAGGGAGTCACCATGGACAAGCGAAAGGTACAGGCCATAGTAGATTGGCCATCTCCTAGCTCGGTTAAGGAAGTCCAAACCATATTAGGATTCGCCAATTTTTATAGGCGATTTATTTATTGACGGTTTTGCTCAAAAGGTACTTCCAATCACTTGTCTTCTCAAGAAAGGAGTGGTCTTCAGTTGGGATTCAGCAGCCGAGGAAAGTTTTCAAGCACTTAAAAAGGCCTTCACCACAGCCCCAGTATTTCTACACCCGGATCCTGCCAAACCCTTTATCGTTGAAACGGACGCATCAAGCTGTGCTATTGGGGCTGTTTTGTCGCAGCGCGACGACCATGGGCAACTACACCCTGTAGCTTATTATTCAAGAACTTTACTACCAGCTGAACAAAATTACATAATAGCTGACCGGGAATTATTGGCAATCAAGACGGCATTCAGTGAATGGCGACACTATTTAATGGGAGCCAGGCATACCATCACCATTTACACAGACCACCGGAATTTGCAATTTCTAAGGTCAGCTAGAGCGCTAAGCCCACGACAATTAAGATGGGCAATGTACTTTGCAGAGTTCGACTTCATAGTCACATTTCGGCCTGGCGCAGAAAATAGAAAAGCCGACATCATGTCTAGATATCCAGAGACTTCATCGGCCTTGGCAGAAAGTCTGATTGAAACAAAACCCTTAGTTGACCCAGCTCGAATAATTGGAAGTATTACTGTGGATGACATGTTCCAAGGCATCAGAGAAGCTATGACTGCACAAGAACTAGCACAATGGAAAGCACAAACTGTGAACCAAACTGTGAAAGAGGGTTTACCATTCTACAAAGACTGTCTTTATCTACCCACTGCTCCACTACGAAAAAAGGCCCTTCGGTGGGGTCATGACTCACCGTTCGTGGGACATCCTGGAGTATCTAAAACACTTGAACTATTGCATAGACATTTCTGGTGGCCTCACATGACCCGAGATGTCCAAGCATACTTGAATCAATGTGAGAACCGTCTACGTAATAAGGCTGATCATCAACGCCCTGCAGGCTTGCTTCAACCCTTACCAACACCACCGAGACCTTGGCATACGGTTTCATTAGATCTTATCGTCGAACTACCTGAGAGTTTGGGTTTCACGTCAATTTTAGTGGTCATAGACTACTTAACTAAATTGGGACACTTTATACCGTGTACTGGAACACCCTCCGCCAGCGGACTCACCGAGTTGTTTTTGAGGAATATAGTGAGATTCCATGGTATCCCTCAAGGAATTATTTCTGACAGAGGTCCGCAGTTCACATCCCACTTCTGGAATGCCTTTTGTAAAGCAGTTGGAATCGAAATGCGTCTGTCTACAAGTTACCATCCCGAGACGGACGGTCAAACTGAGCGCCTAAACCAAACTTTAGAACAGTACTTACGATGTATGATACACAGCCAAGGAAAATCTTGGGCCGAGGTGATATGGCTGGCCGAGTTTGCATATAACAATGCAGTTCACGCATCCACTAAGGTGACTCCTTTTTATGGCACGTACGGATTTCATCCGAGATTTCAACCAGTACCCGACCTTGCTCCAATAGCACCAGCCGTGGAAGCACGAAGGAAACAACTCATCGACATTTGGCAGGTCATGCAAAACAACCTGTTCTCAGCAAAACAAAGCTATAAGAAACACGCCGACAAGAAACGCAGACCAAGCCCACTTTACCATATTGGGGATACCGTCTGGCTGTCTACGTGAAATCTACACCTCCAAGGACCAAGAAAACTTCAACCAAGATTCATTGGCCCATACCCAATAGAAAGAGTGATAAGTCCCGTGGCAGTACGTTTGACACTACCCAAACACATGCACATACATCCAGTCTTTCACGTATCTCTTCTAAAGGCAGCACCCTCGTCCCTAAAACCCAAAAAACCCCCACCTCTGATGGTTGACGGCAATCCCGAGTTTGAGGTTAAAGCTATTCTAGACTCACGTGTTAAACAGAATGAACTCTGGTACCTGGTAGACTGGAAAGGTTATGGCCCGGAGGAACAATCCTGGGAACCAGCTTCTAATCTACATGCTCCTCGGCTCCTCCGCCAGTATCATATGCACCCTTCTAAACCTGGGCCTGCGAGAGGGAGGGGGGAGTACTGTCAGGGCTGGGCAGATTGGCAGCACATCATGTAGGAAACTAGTATCCCACAGTCACCAAAGCCTTGTGAACCCTTTCTGTAAACCTTACATGCTGTACATAAAGAGGATGTTTCATCCCTATTGCAGGCAAAGTATGCAGGGACTAAGAAACATCAAGAGACTACAAATCCCAGCAGGCCGTGTGCTTCACAAGCCAGCTGGGAGGAAAATATCTGCACGCGGGCAACGCCCAACGAACAGCGCATGCGTGAACCGCGCCCACGCTTCCCCGCTTGCTATTCCGGCTTCAGTGGAGGACGGACGTGTTTCCCAGAGCTCCGCTCAGGGCCAGCCTTCGCGGGGCACTTCGCCCACCTGAACTCACAGGCCCCGCGCCAACTTGAGATAAGTGCTTCTTGATATTAAATCCGCGTGCAGGGAGAAAGACTAACGAAGCGGCTGAGGTCGCGGTGCATGCAGACTTAGGATTCAGGCGGTTTGGACCGCAACGTATGGCTGAACAATAACCCGCATGCAGAGTGCTTATGTGGGGGTGACTGAGGGAAACGTTCGGGTGAGGCAACCCGACTCGTACAGTTTCAAGTCTCCTACGGAGCAGGGCAGGAGGCACGTGTGCGGAAACACGGGTGAAGACAACCCGATTCGAGCACACCACCGGGTCACGTAATGCTTTGGGAGCACAAGTCAGTGCTAGAAGGTGTTGTCTGATCTTGCACATGCTCATTGTAGTTTTGGTATTTTTCCAGCGGAGCTTGCTACGAACTTTCGGAGACTTCCCATGCCGCGTCAAGGAGAACAAGCTCACGACCCGCAGCTAAGTACATTTCTGGTTCCTTACTAAAGTATCTATATATATTGTCTAAGCTGCCAGGTACCCTGTAAATGACAAGAGATATCGTGTAATTGCGCACGTTAGCACAGGCTTTTGGTAACTGCAGAGAGAAGGCAGTGGGGAATATAAGCTCATGCTAACACTGTTTTGGTGCAACCGTTGTGGTTAGAGCTCCAAGCAAAAGCTCCTGCAGTGGTTCCAAGCTCCACTACAAAGGCTCCTAATAACTGGTTATGGTATGACTGAGGATTGAATGAGTGGGCGGAGAACTCACCACGAGAACGACCAGTGGATGGGGCGGCAGGAGCTGAGGAGCATTTTTCCCTATAATTCCCATTCCCATCCAGAACCTCTTCCTAACCCTTTTTTCCGGTGAACCTACAATCCCTTACCCATCCATTCAGCGGACCCTAACCCTCTTTCCCCGGCGGGTTGCGGTAGCCTGAGTTTCCTATCAGGTCCAGGTGCCAAGACCCTATGGGGAGGCAGGAGTTCGTGCTGCCTCTGCGCCGGGCAAGTTTGAAGACGCCTTGACACCTGGTCACCCTGCCTGATCTCAGGCACAGGCACCGACAGCTGCACACCTGCACTGCCTCCCTGGCAACCCCTGCACCTGAGGACTGTTTTCTGCATCCCTTCCGTCCCCGTACCAGCACTTATGTCTGCACTTGCCTTGCACTTGCCACCTTCGGCTGTTACTACCCCTTGTACTGCACTTTCCCCTCTCCCTTCCCCCTCGCACTTTTCCCTTTCCCCTTCCCATGCACTTGCGCGATCTGAATAACACCTGGCCTAGTAAGATCGCTGTCTGTCTTCCCGTTGTTCCCCCTCCCTTGCCTCGTCACGCCTCGAAACACGTGTGTATAGGCGCGTTATAAATGCCATATCATATCAAATGGAACAAATTACCAGACAACCTGAGATTTGAGTCGAAATACCTACATTTGAGAAAAACTGAAAACTCACTTAAATGATTATAACCTTGTTTACAGCCAGACAGTTAACTCTTTATGTGTGGTTTACCATTAGTCCCAAGCTGTGCATGTACGCCCCTTCTATCCCATGTGTTTATGTAATTGCACCCTGATGCTTGCGGGTTGCTGGCGCCATACAAATAAATAAATAACAAAAGCTAGGAGGGAGATGGGGACGAGACTTCGGGGTCTCTATTGAAACTGACCTATGGGATGGATTTTGCAGGGGTATAGCACGGACATCCGTTTCTTGTCAATACAAACTTCTCTCTATTAAGCTACTCCAAAGGTGGCTTTACAATCCGGTCCAGCTCTCCAAGATGTTCCCTAACACAAGCCCCATGTGCTGGAGGAGGTGTGAAAGGGAGGCCGACTATTGGCATATGTGGTGGGATTGTCCGAGGATTTAGGTCTTTTGGGATGAGGTCTTAGGTTGGACAAGGGACCTAGACGGGATTGCACAGACAAAATCTCCACTTATGGTTCTGTTTGGATGTGAATAGGACGGGGGGGGAATACAGGAGGCTCCCCAAAATGGCCAAGTCACTCCATTTAACAGCAAGGGCCTGCATAGCTACTAGGTGGAAGACAGAGACTCCCCCTTGCAAGAGTGAGTGGCTCAGTGTGGCTAGGAACCTGTATGCGAAGGCCAATTGTTTGTCGCTAAGAATGGCCTCCACAAATACCTTACTTCCTTGTGCCTTTTGGGTGTCAATATTGAAATGTTGGGCAGCCTTCAGCAGCAGTTTGTTGTATTGAAGCTAATTATCTACAGGTGAATCTGCTACAGGCTGGTCTTGGTGGTCAGGCGACTGGATGACAGATGTCATCGTAGTATGGGTCCTGACTGTATTGTAGTGGTGTCTCTAAGAAGTGAAACTACCAACTGCACCTCCTCAGAGGTATTCTTCCTTTCCTCTCCTTTCCCCAGAAGCTCACTGTCTCCAGAGCTCCTATTCTCTCTAGGCTGGACTACTGCAACAGCCTCTTACTAATTCTGCCTGCTTCTACTCTTCGCCCTCTGCAACTCATCCAGAACAGGACTGCGAGTCTTGTCCTTGGCCTCAAGCCCACGGATCGTAGCTCTCCAGCACTGGAATATCTGCATTGGCTCCCATTGGCTGAAAGGATTAAGTTCAAGATCCTCTACATTGCCCACAAGGCCTTCTGGTGCCTGGGTCCTCAATACCTCCAACTCTCTCTTTGTAAATACCTTCCTACTTAAGGTCTTCGCTCCTCCACCTCCAACTCCCTCAGGGTCAGTCGCTTCCCCAAGCAACGAGTTGGATGTAGATCTCTTTCTTCGGCTGGTGTCTCCCTCTGGAACAGCCTCCCTACTCTCTGAAACTTGAAGTGAACCATCTCCGGTTCCGGAAGCACCTCAAGTCCGTCCTCTTTGCTTCTGCATTCTCTCTTCCTCTCACTCTCCCCTGCTGATTTCCTGTCTGATACTGCACTGGTCACCTGGCTACCCTCAATTTTGGGACCAGGTCCCTGCCTGCCCAGTTGCATACCCGCACTGCCTCCTGGCAATCCATGCACTTAGGTCTGTATCTGTAACCCTACAGTCCCCCTACCTGCACTTGTGGCCACTTGCTGTCTTCACTTACCCTTGCACCTGCCACATGCTAGCCGCACTTCGCGTTATTGTTTTGATCCCATGTACAGCACTGCCCCCCTTTTAACCTGACACTTCCGCCTCCACCTCCCCTGCACTTGCACGATCTCAATGTCACTTGGCATAGTAAGATCATTGTCTCTGTCCTCCCTCAGTTCCCCCTTCCTTGCCTTGTCGCGCCTTGAAACACCTTTGTATAGGCACGTTACAAATGCCATATCATATCTCCCTGGTTTCCTTGAGAGCCGGGGTCTTGTGACCCTGAGGGATCGATAGCATACATTTCCTGAGAGAGGTCGTGATGGAGGGAGGCTGGAGGGCCCTTGGCAGAAGTACTGTGCTTAACAGTGTCAAGACGTGGCTTTTTGGCAGGTGGTTGATGTTTTGCAGCCCTTGACTGGGAGGCGTCTAAGGGACGCAATTTCTTCAGGATGCTTGTCCATGAAGTTAACAAAGCATAACATCCTTTTCATAATTTTGTTGAATTTTTCATGAGTCCACCCTTAGGAGGGTGGAAAACCTGAAGGGGTAGAGGTGGTGTGGGAGGGTATCTGCTCCTTGTGTTGCATAGCCCCTGTGAGTGTATCTGCAGGGTAGGAGCAACCCATATCCTGGGAGCATGAAGTCTGGAGAGACAAAGGAGTTGAGGATTTTGCTATTTTCTGTGATTTTGTCTTTAAAAGGGTAGCAGCGGCATGTTTGTTTCCTGCATTTTCGGCATATGTTTGGGAGACGCTGAAGCACCTTTTGCCACCAGTTTTTCGGCACACGAAAGGAGGGCTTTTTTATGTGCGGTGTCCGAGCCTACTTTTGAGGCCAGTTTCGGAGGCCTGTCATGAAGAAGGCATACGCGATGGCCCAGAGGTCAGGGAAGGTCTAGAGGGTTTTTCCGCAGACAACGCTTGGGCTTCAACGGTCGACGATTTCATCAGAGGTCAGCCCTGGGATGTGTGCTTAGTGTGTTTGAAAGTGTGCTTTGGCCACCGGGTGTCGTCTCCATCACAGAGCAGCAGGCCTGCTTATTTGAGTCGGGGGCCCGCTCATGGGGTTGAACCCCAGTCGCCACCGGCATCACTAGGGACACCTGTACTGCCCCTCGCTGGACGTCGATGGAGGCTTCGGCCTGCATGGCGTGGAAGGCCCATCGCTTGGTCTGGCAGTCTTTAAGAGTTTTTGATCAGAAAAGTTTACAGGACTTGCAAAGCTATTCTGGGTGGTCCCTAGGTAGACAGTTGCACACTGTGCGCATCCTTCCACAGAAACTTCCTATGGCAGGAAGAGCATCATTTAAAAGGGGGGTTTACCATAATAAATGGAAAGGGCAGTTTGGTGACAAAAGAGAAATTGGGATGGGTGCATATGCATTCTCTAAATGGATTAGCTGTACGAGACTTCCCGCCGCACTCCCCATTGTAAGGGCCGAATAGGCCCGTGAAGGCTGTATCAGGTATCGAGCCAGTCAGGCGTTGTCGACGATGGAGCTTTTCGTTGAGGTTCATCGAGCAGTTGGATGATGCTGCATCAGCAAGCGGCCAGTAAAGAAAGAAAAGAGAAGTCTACGAATAAACTTTAACCAATCAAAGGAATCAGCCTGAAGGCACTCAGCAACTTGCGACCGACTACGATGGCGGAAAGAAACAATCTGAGAGACCTTGACGTGGGAAGGACCATGGGTACAGTACACGTCACAGTAGTGATGGTATTACTAACATGCCCTCTCTACGTCCGTTTTCGAGTTTCGAAAACAAATCTTGTAATTCTCAGCGACTACCACTAGATGTTGGACTATGCATGTGATCTAAGCAGATCCACAAGCCTCAGACGAACAAATTACTTACCCCGGGTAATGTTTTTCGACTGGCTGTTCCTACCACGGATGGGAGGGCAATGAGGAATACATGGGAGAAACATCCAGTCGAAAGAACATTACCAAGTAATTTGTTCTTCATATGGATTGCGTTCTGCCACGTATTCCTCATCTGTGATATTTTCCCATGGCAGTGTGTTGCAGGAGGTGGGAAAGAAGAGTGATTTTTATTTAATTTTGGTTTATGCTGTGCAACTCAGCCTTTCCAAATCTGGATTCCCGGCCCGAAAGGGAATATAAACAGTAATATTTTGCTAATGTATGCACAGACCACCAGGTGGCAGCATTGCAGATGTCTTGTAGCAGTATCCCTCTCTGGAGGGCTGAAGAAGTGGATACAACTCTGGTCGAGTGGGCCCTGAGACCTTCAGGAACCTCTTTCCCGATTGTAACATTCGGTTGGAACATTCGAATATACATTGTATGATAGCCAACAAACAGTTGGTCGTTCACTCTCATCTTAGAAACCCTGTTGATATAAAAGCTCAAGGCTCTTCTAGGGTCAAGTCTGTATGATCTCTTCTCCTCTTTAGATAGAATAGGAGGAGTATAGAAAGCTGGTAAGGCAATCTTGTATCTCAAATGAAATTCTGAAACTATTTTTGGCAGAAAAGAGGGACAAACCATCAAAACGACCTTGTCATTATGAAAGACAGTGAATGGTGATTTTGAACATAAGGTCTGAAGCTCGTTCACTCTGCAAGCAGAAGTAATGGCCGTTAAGAATACAGTTTTCAGGGACAACATCCTAGGTAATGGCTCAATTGGAGAACCCATCAGAAAGCTTAAACTAGGTTGAGATCCCTTACCAGAAAAATGAAAGGAACTGGTGGGAAAATGTTGGTCAACCGTTGCAGAAATTGGATGACTACAAGAACCTTGAAGTAGGAACCTTATTCTGGAGAGCGCTCGGAAATGGACAGGGCAGCCAGATAATACTTGGCTGTAGCAACCCGTAGTCCCTGATGGGTTAAATGTAGTAGAAAAGACACAACTGATGGTGTGTCACAAGTAAATGGATCAATTCCTTTATCTCTAAACCAGCTGCAAAATGTGTTCCAATGGCAGCAGTATAAAGATTTTGTTGCTGACCTGTCCGAAAATTAACACCTCTGTGACATCTTCCGGAAGGTCCCAATCTTTGTACCTCTACCTCTAAAAAACCATGCATGTAGATTGAGGGTCCTTGTCTCTGGCTGAAGAATGTGACCCCCCCCCCCTCTTGCAATCTTCCACTCTTTGTGGAAGATGAATTCAAGAGCAGATTGACATTTCCAGACGTTCCGGGTACCGCATCCTCCTGGCCCAGTCCGGGCCAATGAGGATCATGGATTTCCCAAATATGTGGATAGCCCTCAACTCGGGTGGCGAAGCTTTTCCCGGGGAAGAGTCCAGTACTGTGCCAATTAATTGCAGCTTCTGGGAAGGTGACATGTGGGACTTCTTGAAGTTGAGGGAGAAGCCCAGATTGTGGAGAGAATGACAGGTGCTGTCCAGATATTCCAGAGCCTGTACGGGTGAACGGGCTCTGATCAGCCAATCGTCCAGGTTGGGGTAGGTGTGAATCCCCCCCCACGCCTCCCCCCCGTCGCTGCCACCACCACCATCAGCTTGGTGAAACCCCTCAGGGCAGAGGTCAGCCCAAATGGCAGAACTCAAAACTGATAGTGAGAACTGCAGATGGTGAATCTCAGGTATTCCCTGTGCTCGAGATGAATTGCCACATGAAAATAAGTATCCTGAAGATCCAATGACACCATCCAATCCTGGAGCTGAAAGGCCTGGAGGATCTACGAGAGATTGACCATCTTGAACTTGTCCTTCCTGAGGAACTTGTTCAAGCATCTCAAGCCCAAGATGGGTCGCAACCCTCTGTCCTTTTTCGGGATCAGAAAATAACGAGAGTACCAGCCTTGTTTTCTTTCCGCTGCAGGTACCTGTTGGACGGGACCCTTCTCCAACAGTTTCTGAATTTCCTGAAGAATGAGCGGATCTGGTATTTTCAAGGACTGGTCTTGAGGGGGGACAGTCTAGTGGTCTCTTTAGAAAAGGGAGGCAGTAACCATGGGCGACAGTTTTTAGATAGCCTTGTTTACCTGGTCTGCTGAGACTATTTTGATTGTACCTTTCTGAAACAGGGACTTTATTTCCTGTAGACTTAAGACTTGGATGTTCCATTAACCACAAATCTGAAAACATGGAACTTGCAGAAATTCTTGTAACACTCTTCTTTAGCAAGGAATTAGGATAATAATATGCCATTATGTATTTCCAAGACAAACACTCTGTTGTAGAGGCTTGCCTGTATTTTACTTGTCAATTTCTAAAAGCTCTGCTCCCCCGACAGATCTCTGTTTTACTAAATGTGTGTACACTACTGCACTGCTTGAGTGGCTTTCTTGTCTTTACTCTGTCCCTTAGACAGCATGAGTCTTTATTCTAGCATGAATGCATATTGCAGAAAGTTGAAGCAGACAAGAATGGCACACAGTTGGTGATGTGACCATTTATCTGCATAATGGAGCACTGTACACTATGGCATGCAGCCAGGGAGCAATATAGACTACAGCATTAAAAAAAGACAATGAGTTACCAGAAAGCACGTTTCATGTCTGTTAATGATGAGGAAGCAGGGCAACTAGCTTTTTCCAAAGTACAGTGCTGAAGTTGCTATGCATAGCTGCTGACGTTAAACCTTGTAAAAACCAAAAAATGGGGGGAGTGTCCCAAATACAGCAGCAGAGCGGGACTACTGTATATCAATAACGATAATGTCCAAACTGCTTGTAAAGTAATTTAAATGCTTTTGAAAATAATGATTTAAATGTGGAGTGCGTTAACGAAATCAATCAAAGAAATAATTTGATGGCCAAGTCAAACTTTAAAAGCAATCAAGATGGTATTGAAACGAAAAAGGAGAACAACATTTATTTTAGTGAGTATTGTGTTACTAAAAGGGTCTACAATTAGACCAAAAAATAACCAGAAGATGCACATGTAGTCAATGAAACCATTGTGACACTTATGAGACAACAAAGCATGTACGCAAAAAGACAATAAACAAACAGAATAAGTCATTTGGTGGTAAGAAAAACTTAAAGACAATATTTGCATCACCCTAAGATGCAAGAAATGAACTTCAATTCATGAAAAAATATATAAAAAAATATGTATCTCCACTCTAATTGTGTCATGAATCGTCCTCAATGGAAGTAATGAGAACAATGGAGGAAGGGTTGCGCCATCTCTGCTTCCCCGAAAGCTAATGCAGCATTCTAGTGTTATCTTTTTTACATTGAAGATGCCATGTTTAAATACGTGTCGGAAGTATCACTCGGTGCGTTGCAACCCTGCGCTTTCCTACGGGTTCAGACGCTGCTCGAGTGTTCCGTGCCTGCACGCTTTCACTTACTCCTTTGCTCTACGCCTGTTCCTTCCACCTTTTACCCCTTCCCGCTGCCTCCTTTCAGTTACTCCTGAGCTGCTCCCTCCGCTTTGTCTTTGACCACCTTTTTAGAGCTTGCTGCGATAGCGGTTGCCATAGTTCGGCACCGCCCACTTTCCTCCGTGTTTTGCTTACTTATCAAAGCACTTCTGTCCCACTTACCTTCCGGACCCTTCGTTGTTAACGGCTGGCTCTTGTATACCCTTAAGGCCAGCGTATCCATAACCAACCACTCCACCTACCTCCAGTGCATCCTGGGAGTTGTAGTTTCTGCACTAAGAAGAAAAAGTACTTCAAGCAAGGAAAACAATACCGTTCCTACCTGGAATTCAAGATACATCGTCAGCAGGTCTACGTCAGGGTTTTTCAGCAAAAGCTTTTCCCTGAAAGTGGGGTGGACTCACTGGAGGCCCCTACTGCCGGGCTTATTGCTATAAGGCAATGTGGCTTCCAGAAGAGCTCATTCAATAAAACTACAAAGAAAAGCCTAACAACGCCTGGCGAGAAAGAAGGGAAATATCATCCGAGGGTACATCCGATGAAGTGTCCACAGGTGAGGAGGAGGAGGTGGGAGAAACTATTTGTGAATCACCTAGTTTATCTGCAAAGTCTGAGAGTTTGCAACACCAAAAGATGGCCAGCCTGGAATAATATCAGGAATTAGTTAATGCCACTCAAGGGATCAATGTTGAAGTACAGAACCTGAAAACTGACAATGCTGCTCTTAAGGCCGAGAATACAGCCATGAGGCAGCAGCTGCATCAGAGAGGAAGTTCGAGGAGATCTTCCCCCGTTACCTCTATCGTGTGGCAAATCTGACGGTAACCCTAAAAGAATGAAGGATGTTTTGGATGCTTGTTTGATATATGTCACATTTCGTCCAAAGACATATGAATTGGACAAAGCAAAGGTCGGTTTTCTTATATCAAATTTAGTGGGAAATACACTAGCATGGGCTACTCCGTTGGTGACAGGCTCGGATCCTGTACTGAATGATTATGGTCTGTTTACACAACAATTTCGGACTCGGTTCGAAAGACCTGAAGTGCAGTACTCTTCCTACGAGAACTTATTGGATACTAGACAAGGTTCTTCAGATGTACAAACTTATGTATCCAACTTTCAAAGAATCGCACAAAATACCGGATGGCCAGATTCTGCTAAACAAACGCTATTCAGGAGAGGATTGCAGGATGAAATCAAGGATGAGTTAGCAAGAGTTGCCAGACCCACTACATTTCAGGATTTGGTTACACTGGCCTTGCAGATCGAGTACCATCTCTCTGAAAGGCGAACAGAGAAAAGAATACCCAGGTCTTTCTCTCCATTGCCTCCTAGCCTGCCGGTCACTTCAGAAAAGGTTCCTTCAACGTCCAGTACCGAAGAACCCATGCAGATCGGATCAACTAGAGGACCTTTGAAAGCTGCGGAGAGAAAGCGACGTAAGGATTTAAGTCTTTGTTTGTATTGCGGTTCGGAAAAGCACCTCCTCCGCGACTGTCCTGAGGTACCTCCACGGAGATCGAGAAACGAAAGACCCCGACCCTGAGCAGGGACAAGGAAGGGGTTTCAACTATCACTCCCTGTTTTACCAGACCATCGGTAACCTTACACCTCTCACACCATTTGATGGTGTTTAAAGTGGTGCTCAAATGGGCTAAACACCCGAAAGTAGAATGTCTTGCAATGCTGGATTGCGGGGTGGCTTGTAACTTTATGGACGACCAGTGGGCCAGAATACACTCAGTACCAAGAAAAGAAAAAACCCTACCCATTCCAGTTGAATGTGTTGATGGCACGCCATTAACTTCAGGACCCATCATACAAGAGACTCAGGAACTATCAGTACAAATGCATTTCCACCAAGAACTAATGGTTCTTGATCTAATAAAGGCTGCACATTTTCCCATTATCTTGGGGATTCCCTGGCTTAGAAAGCATAATCCTCTCAGACTGGGAAACGAACACAGTGGAGTTCCGTTCAGACTTTTGTTCCCACTCTTGTTTAAGGATTACCGAGACATCCTTTTCAGGCGCACACTGATCACAGGAATGTAAGTATTTTGCAACAGAAGGAATGCAGGAATTCACGCCACGCAAGGTGGGCATACTTCTCTCAATTTGACTTTGAGCTCACCTATGTGCCAGGAAAGGACAATCAACTAGCTGATGCCCTTTCTCGAAGCTATGGAGAAGAATCAGGAAAATATAGAGGACAAGAGCTCTTGTTGTCTGGAAAGCGGTTCATAGGCACAGTCAACATGTTTTTACAACAAGTATACAATGCACAGAAGGATGCTTCCATACCACTGGAAAGGTCCATAAACAAGAAAGGAAAGTATTGGTTTAAAGAAAACCAGCTGTATCTACCTACACAGGAACTTCAAACCAGGGCCTTATCATGATGTCATGATTCAGCCACAGCAGGGCACAAGGGACAAGCAGCCTCACTTGAATTAACAAGACGACACTTTTGGTGACCAACTATGGTCTGAGATACCAAGGAATACGTTTCTTCCTGCCCCACGTGTGCTCGGAATAAATACAGTACAGCCAAACCTTTGGGACTTTTACAACAAGATGAACCTCCGACCAGACCCTGGCAGCATATTTCGATGGATTTCAATGTTGAGTTACCCAATTCCAAGGGTCATACAGCTATCATGGTCGTAGTTGACTCGTTTAATAAGTTGCCTCACTTTTCTGCATTGAAAGGAATACCCACAGCTTCAGTAACTGCAGAAGTCTTCCTTTAAGATGTGGTCAGACTCCATGGTGTACCCCTAACTATTGACAGAGGAACACAATTCACTTCCAAATTTTGGACCTCTCTTTGCAAACAGCTTCAAATCCAGAGAGCTATGTCATCAGGATTCCACCCAGAAAGCAAAGGACAAACAGAACGCGTGAACGCTACCCTTGAGCAATACTTGAGAAGCTTCTGCAATCATGCACAAGTTAATTATTAATTTTATTGAGCCAATTTTTATTGAGCCGCTTTTTTATGGAGTACTTTATCACTATTTTTTTAGTCTCTATTCAATTGCTGTAACACACAGTTTACCTGACTGTTTTTGAGCCATGCTTCTTTTACCGCATGCATAACTACATTTCAGTTAGTCAGTCATGCGATTAGTGTAGTCCCCACGCTTTACCAGACGCACCAGACTCAAGAAAGGCCTGTGCGGTCTTTCAGGCAAATAGGCATACTTATCAAATCATTTGCATCCTAAGTGCTCTTTAGCTCCGTGTCTCTCTCGCCCCTCCCTCTCTTCTTAGGACACCTTCTAGTGCTTCCAGTAATGCACGCGCTTCACTTTTCCCTTCAGACTACAGCAATAACTTACAATAAAGGCAAGACCATGTGCCTTTTATACCTGCACACCCGACTTATACAAGCCTTCTTTACAAATTTGTATAAGGCTTATACGTGCGGTAGTAGAAGCCGCACGGCTGCTTCAGATACATACGTCACCAGTGAATGTCACAGTAGCACAGTGAGGTTTGTCCCCATTAGCCAATCCACAAGTAGACTTCGAAAGGCACGTCCACCATCAACCAATGGCAGCACAGAGAGGTTTGCCCGTATTAACCAATCAACAAACAGACGTCGAAAGGCACGTCTCACATTAACCATTCACAGCGCAACTTTCACGCCGCACAATCAGAGATGGCCATTAACCGTGCCCCCCTCTTCTTTCACTTTTCTAAAACCAGTGTGCCGTGAAATTTATTGGAGCACGGGAAATCGGACTGTTCCAGGCGAGTCCTACAGCCACGTAACTTTGCCCTTTGAAACGAGGTAAGAGGGAAAGCAGTATTATTGCGAATCCCCACAGCGGAATATGCAATTTTCTTTCTAAAACGAGACGTGGCTTGTCCCCGTCTCGTTGCCAATTTCAGAATGGATTAATTACTGCAGAGGCATGAGTCCAGCAGACTTTCCATTACATCCTCATTCCTAAAACAACCGGGTCCAAACACCAATCAAAGTGAACGCTTTCTTAATGTTTTGGACATTCCAAATACAAATTTAAGGTAGGCAGATCCTAACTACCTCACAGCTTTGTTTACTTATTAATTGACTCTTTTCCCTTCATTTTCTCATTTATTTTTATTTACTTAAATCCTAACCTAATAGTCATAATGACATATGCATGACTTCTCATGCATCCCCTTTTTTTCAATATATTTTTTCAATTCATTTTTTCTAAGGTCAGCAACACGGAAGTCAAGAGCCTTGCGACCAAACTCTACATCTGTCACTTGTAAAAATGATCAAATCTGGCATTGTTTGCACTCACCTTTCTGAAAAAAGCAGTCAGTCAGGTAGGCTACCCACATTTGGCCTGACGGAATTTTTAATAAACAGTACACTTTTCATTATAAAAGCGCACTGAATTGCTTTTTAATTAAAGTCTATATCCAATTATTTTTTTCACAGTGGCTGCTTTTACTGCCACACCTTCTGTGATGTTGCTGAGATTATTTCTGGCCTATTGTTTCAGTAGTTCTGCCCTGTTTACTTTCGGTAAACTCCTCAATCTGGTCATCCTAATTAGAACTACAGTCAGTTGTTATGGCATTTTTTGCCTTTTGGCTTAAACTCACTTTGCAAGCAATCTTGATTGAATTCAGTACATAAATCAGAGTATTTATGTTTCTACCAAATAAAAAATATCTTTTGTCTGCTTCCCCACAGGTTTCAGTTGTTGTCTCTTTCGCCCTGAGGAAGGCAATTTTGGGAGTTAACTGCGAGACAGGTGGCTTATTTGCCGAAACGTGTTCCTGATGTCTGTCAGTATTTTGCGTATCAAAAGGTTTTGTAGAAAATTACATTAAGACACCTTCACGTTGGCAGAACTGTTTAAGTCATTATTTGAAGATTTACCACAATTAGAGTGGAAATACATATTTTTTTATATATTTTTTCATGACTTGATGTTCATTTCTTGCATCTTAGGGTGATGCAGATATTGTCTTTATAAGTTTTTCTTACCACCAAATGACTTATTCTGTTTGTTTACTGTCTTTTTGCGTACATGCTTTGTTGTCTCATAAGTGTCACAATGTTTTCATTGACTACATATGCATTTTCTATTTATTTTTTGGTCTAATTGTAGACCCTTTTAGTAACACAATACTCACTAAAATAAATGTTGTTCTCCTTTTTCGTTTCAATACCATCTTGATTGCTTTTAAAGTTTGACTTAGCCATCAAATTATTTCTTTGAGTGATTTCGTTAACGGCACACTCCACATTTAAATCATTATTTTCAAAAGCATTTAAATTACTTTACCAGCAGTTTGGACATTATTGTTATGGACGTTAAACCTTGTATCATGACTTGTGAAGCAAGCCATTTGTTCATTTGATCGGGGGAGTAGATCATCAAATGCTGGCGTTTTGCCTATTGTTTGCCTTAAATCATTTCACAATCTTAATTTCTAGAGCACCCACACTTTAAATGACAAAATGGATTCCAAGGCTGGATTAATAAAGTGGGTCTTCCTAGGCAAAGAGGTTGCATTCTTGAGCCAATAAGCACCTCCTGCTATATAGGGGAACCACTGGGGCTGTGTGCAAGATTTCCCTACGAGTTGGACAATGGGTGGGTGGACTTCCCATGGTTTGTGTGCCCTCGACTCCATCTTTGGACTAGGCCTCACTCCGATAATACGAAAAGACTTCTCTCCCCTCGACAGCGCCGCAATAATTGCAACAAATAGTAAACTATATCATCTGACCCTTCCTCTGTGATCACTGTCCTGTGTGTGAACCGGCCTGAATCATGCCTTGTAGCTCATCCATCTCCACAAACCTGCTCTTACCCGATTGCCCACTGTAAAATTACTGCCAATGTAACCCTGTGCCCACTTAAGGTATTCTCATGATGAACCAGAAGTGTGACCCTGCTGTGAGGCCCACCCCAGAGTGCCCCCACTCAGACCTCCGTCGCAGTATATTGTGTCCTCAAACTAACATATGTCACTATATTTCACGCTTGCCTTGAATGGTAAAGAACCACCAGTCACCCAGGTTATCACAGGGGGCAAGACCCCTAAGCCTTGTACCTCATAAAAGTCCTAATGAAAGATGATGTAATCACGTGTATGCAATTTATAGGTTTGCAATATTTACTCAAAGGTATACCAATGATTGTTGATTATATGTCTAGTGATAGTTTTTCATGCCAGCTTAGTTAGTGTCAACTCTATCTCGCCGTGACCTAACCCTCACCCCTCCCGGACACAGGCACCTGGACCTCATGACGCTCACCCTCTCGCCAACTGGCAAGCCTATCCAGAAGAAGCAGCGCCTACAACACTATATGTTGCCTAGCTCCTTAACCAATTCTGTACTAATATAATACTCTATGCTAATGATGTCATCGATGATGCTTTTTTGCTTTATATTTCCATGTAAGTGTTTTGTTAGCCAGAGCGCTCTCGAGACAAGAGTTCTCTGGATGCCAACTTTATATAAAGTCTTTTAAATCTCGCCACCTGTTCTCTTAGTCTCATTCCCTACTGGGATCTGTTACATTTTATGAGGTGGTATTGGAAAGTCGGGGAGTGAACCTTTAAATTTGGTGACCCCCGCGATGTGATCGTGAATGGTGCGTCGCGGAAGACCCCTGTTTCGTGAGGCGAGATCCGGGACGCCCCCAGCAAAACCATTGTCTCTGCAGTTGACCAGTGTGCGCACAAAAAGAAAGGTTCCAAGGGACCCCGTCATCTTTGCAAATACCCAACTTTTCGCCGAGGCTGGTCACAGCTTGGCTGAGGTGCGGCCCCGATTGTGGATAGACCGTGAACGGAGGTTCTCGGACCACCCCAGACACGCGAGTACTGGTTGCGAGATTCTCAAAATAAGGGGCAAAGTTGAGAACCAGTGGGTGTGGAGATAAGGGTAAATGAATGGGGGAATTTAATGTTATTGTTAGGGACCGTGTGAGTGAAACTGATAGGCCTTTCTTATCTATCCTTTATATGGCCATTAGGTTGTTGTGGACGAAGAGATAAAAAGCAATACGGGATCCTAGCTCCAAAGGGGGGTAGAAGCCGGCGCCGTGTAGCATTGTCTCGACCAGCGCAGGATATAAGTGGTGATAAAAGAGAAAAAAATAAGTAGGAGTCTCATATATTTAGTAGGCTCAAAGTAGTTATTTAGAATATTATTTTTCCGGGTGAGCAGAATTCTTCAAGGAGGTAGCCTCAAGGGGCTCAGAGGCGGGGAGTGAATGAAAAATAAAGAATAAGAAACAAGAGAATAGAACTAAACAGAGGGGCAATTCATGTTAGAAGGTAGTACATGTTACATGTTCCATGTTGTTGAAGTCAATTGTTTTCGTCTGTCGATAAAGCATGTGCGTATTATGTTGTTTATGGAATAAGTATTGATGAAAAATGTGTTCTGTGGTTCCTGAAATTAAGGTGTAAGTAAACAAGGTTGCTGATGTTTAGCGTGGTGTGGGTTAACAAATACTGAAAATAACACTGGAAAGGGTTTTTTAATCACATTGTGTAATACACCTAGTATAAGAGTGAGACACAAAAAGAAGTGAGGCAAGACATTATGGGGGAAGATACACCATTAGTGCATATTTGTCAACACCTCCTCTTGTACAGTGAAAAAATACATAAATATCATGAGCAATGGCTTACAGAGATAAAAAGAGAGTGTTCAACCCAAATATGGCCAAATCTGGTAGCAACCCATTTGTTAAAGTACCAAGGTAAGCAACTGCAAAATAGACGGGAAGTACTAAATTTATGGAGGATGTTATGAGGAAACAGCCGCGAGCAGTGACGCAACTAAGGAAGTGTCTTCGGAAGGGCCTGCTGCCCCGACGGGGGGGGAGGGAGTAACAGTGGAGGAGTGTACAGTAAAAACAGGAGAAAATTACCTCACTAGGCTCTACCCCTTATTAACGAGGCCTGCAGTAGGGTAAAGTGACCCCAGGTATGTGGCCACACCAAGTGCCCCAACAAACCCAGCTGCCACGGCCCGCCACCTTATGACCCAAGGGGATTATACGGGCCCACGAGTGCCCCTCCGGTGGACATAGCTTTGCAGCCTAAATTGAAACATTTAATTTTTTGCGGAAGGTCAGGGAAAGTATAAAGTACCACAGGAGTTGAGTTAAAAGTGAGATTTATTGTTTGTTTGTTTTATTTTTTGCAATACGCAAGCCTCCCCTCCGTTAACAGTGCGCAGCATTTACATTTACATGAGATGAGACATGAGAAAAATATATACATACACATATGTGAGGTGAATAGAGAGAATTCAAAGATGACACCCAGCTTCTTCGCCACCCATGATGGTGAAGTTGGGGGTTAGGTTTACTGGTACACTGTACAATAACATTTATTTACAAAAATACAATCCTATTGCAATTATTTTAAACCGCGATTTGTACTTTACAATCAGTTTGGTGGCAATGGATCACTGCTCTGTACAGAAACGTCCAAAATTCCATATCTGTGCTTCTCTAACACAGCAACAATAAGGCCTTTCACAAAGTCGAACTGCATTTCATCATAGACTGGTTTGATCACCCATTGCTTACTTCGTTTTGAAAACACCTTGGTGTAGCGAGGCATCCTTACTTTGCCCCTAGTCCTAGATTGTTCACGTCCGACATTGCTGTTATGGGCCAAGACGGCTAGTAGAGTGCGATGTTTCATGCCCCGAAAGCTAAAATGCAAGCGCTTTGGCCTGTACTTTAGGCACATATTGTGGAACACCTCCAAATCTCCTGTGTGACAGAATTCTGTCAGTCCTCTCAAATCTCTTGATAGAGTTTTGTCGAAAACAATCTTCTCAATGGCTTTGTGTGTCGGTGATGATGGAATCAACCACTTCTTCTTCCGTGCCTCCTCTGGGGACAAAGGGCCATGTTCACATTGGTGGAAATGTTCATTTGCTGTCCAGCGGTGAACGTTGGTACAGTGGTGCATCAGTGACCGCCATTTTTCAAGTAGTATTTCCACTGACCCCTCGCAAGTTTTTGAGCTCCACCAAAGATGGTTGGTGATAGAATGTGACCACTGCAAAATACTTTCAAAACCTTTTTTTTTTCCTGCAGCCGAGATTTTCTTATTGATTGATTTAGCAAGATGCCATACGTCAAATTGATGTTTAATATGTGGGAACTGCTCTCTCATTGTCTTGGCAATTGAAACATGTCTATCCGTGGCTATGAGCTCGATGTCCATCCCCCTCGATTGTAGATGTTCCACTGATTTTATAAATCCTAGTTTCTCCATGGCCACTGAGGATGTACATTGTGTTACCTGCACGACCTCCGAACTCACAATTTTCTTACTATCCATGTCCTGAAAGTGGTAGGTGCAGTACTTGGCAGAAAACCCAGGGCTATCGCACTGTCCATCGCCGGCTAGCCTGAATCGTTTGCCTTCGAATGTACTTGCTAGAGACAATTGTTCAATTCTCCAAGCATCACTAATGGCCGGAAACAGATAATCACGTTGGTATGTGTAGTACAGTGCACTAGAAATGAAATGGAGTCCCACAAACTGAAAAAAAGCCTCTAACTTTCTAAAACTGGAGCCACTAAAAAGTGATGCAGCTGCACACAGTAGATTGCCTGCTGGCAGTTTCCCCAGCATCGGTTGTGCAGACCATGAGAACCTATGATTTAATCTACAGGCGGCTTTTATTTTGACGTTAGTGCCTTTCATTTTACGAGTCACATTAATCAATGGCTTCCCACATACTTTCCCTCTAACGGAATGCACACATTTCAGCATACTTATAATTTCCATCAAGCAACTGTCGAATACAATGTATTTGCTCTCTTTCATTAGACTGTCATCCTGCGTCAACGTTGTTTCAGCTTTTGACGCTGTGGAGATGTCAACACATTGGAAAGTAATATCGCTGCTATCAAGTATTGTTGCGTCTATGGATGCTGCGGCTGGTTCATTCTCTCTCATTTCAACATCTGCTAATTCAACATTGATGGGACAACACAACAATGTCGGCATGTTTTTTGGTGGCAATTTTTTGGCTGGTGTAGATTGTGTAAATTGATCTGCAACTACTTCAGAGCTATCTCCAATACATTCAATAACATCTTCTTGTAGTGGTCCTGTCGCACAGTAGCTATGGTCCAATGCAACTTTGCTGTAGTCTCCAAACAGAGCTAATTCATGTTCTGGCCATTGGACATGAGCATCTCGAGCCTGAACACGCCTCGCCTCAATTAATAGTTCCTCCATAGTGTACATGGTCTGGCAAGCCACATCTCTCATTCGCTTCAATGTCTGTGTGTGTATAGTTCTGATGCCCACGGGTAACTGGAGGAGAGATTGGAAAAGGGATGTTCAGTTTAAACACAAGATGGAGTGTAGTAGAATTACCTAGAAAAAAACATTAAATAGTCCCCACCACTAAATTTTTTTTAAAGTTATTAACTGTTTGTAACTAACCTTTTTTTGTTTTTTTTTCTTTGCAACTTTTTTGACTCAACCTTCAACATCTGCACGCTGTAGCTCCGATTCGTTTCCGCATGTCCTCCCTTCCTCTTGCGCTGCAACAAGTATATTTTCTGTATCCGCATAGACAGCAAGGAATGAGGCTCCATCGTCTCCCTGAAACATAGTACTTTCATTACTATGTATCAAAATATTGTTAGCATAAAACACGTGAGGACGAACACACAGGTACATCTCAATAGCCAAATACGATTTAAACATTGTGTGCAACAATCAAACGACAAGTATTCGACCAGTGATGATCTATTTCGACGGAACTGTCAGTATCCATACCTCCGGCTCTGCATGGACAGCCATGAATGATTGTATTGGAGAGGAGGCATCTCCCTGAAACACAATACTTGCATTAGTATGCTTTTCAATATTGGAAACATTACACACACTTGGGGTCGAACGCACAGGTACATATAAAGAGATAACCGCGAAAGATGCATTGTCCAAAAGAATCAAGGAAAATCCAAATATGATCACATTTCATCGACTTATTTCAACGATTCCTTTACATCTGCATCATCTAAATGAGATGTTGTGACTGGGGTGGAAGCTCCGTCGTCTCCCTGAAACACAGTACTTGGATTAGTATGGTTTTCAATATTGGAAACATAACACACACTTGGGGTCGAACGCACAGGTACATATAAAGAGATAACCGCGAAAGATGCATTGTCCAAAAGAATCAAGGAAAATCCAAATATGATCACATTTCATCGACTTATTTCAACGATTCCTTTACATCTGCATCATCTAAATGAGATGAGATTGGGGTGGAAGTTCCGTCGTCTCCCTGAAACACAGCACTAGCGTTTATAGGGAAGAAAGTATAGCAAATGGAATCACGTTATATGATCACGCATGATGGAGCTGTCAGTATCCATACCTCGTGCTGCTGAAGAATATCTATGGATGTTGCAAATGTAGTGCGCACTTCCGAAAGCTGTTGCGCCGATTCGTATACTTGAATGTCATGCTCTGCATCAAGTGTAGGGGTTGACGCTCCATTGACTGCCTGAAACATAGTACTTGCATTAGTGAGGATTACAATTGTGAAAACATAACATACACCTGGGGTCGACAGCACAGGTACATATCAACGGCTAACCACGAATGAAACATTGTGTAGAACAATCAAACGACAAGAATTCCAGCTCTGATGATGATGCTCGATGGAGCTGTCAGTATCCATACCTCCTGATGTTGAAAAACATCTAGAAATGTTGTAGATGTGGCGGACGCTTCAGCATCTCCCTGAAAGACAGTACTTGCATTAGTATGGATAACACTAATTATAACTGAAAACAAACACCAGTGGACGATAACTAAGGTGTATATCAATTGGAAAGCAGTAACCAAACATTCGGTAAAATAATTACACGATAGAATAAAACTATTACTTGACATGCATAAAACAAGTATGTAGCGGATTAGCCTAATAAGATTACCTGATACGCGCTAGAAGTGGTTGATAACTGCGACCACGTCAAGGATGTAGAATGTTCTTGCTTCAGATTCAAGGGATAGTCAAGAAGTTGTAAAGGTCAATTAATGATTGATAATGAAATGCCAATATTGAAAATAGCCATGTAAGCCGACAGAATACTTGAAAAATGCTCAATACAGCACAGTTCCCTGTCCCCATATATATATATATATACATTGCGTTTGTGGGTTATGAAATCGAAAAAGAATATATTGATAAATGTCATTATTCAAAAAACTATACACTCATATCAATATCGAAATTATTACAAGGGATAGAACACCTACAATATCAATTAATCCATTCGGCTACACACTACCGCAAGGCCGAAAGCTAAATCCGGACACTTGACTCACCGGTGGCGGAATGTGGACGAATAGAGTGGGAATAGCGTTTGAGCAATTTCCGTGTAGTTCGCCGTTTATTCTTCTTTGTTACCCAAGACGTTGTGTACATGTCCAAGGAAAAGTGCCGGCTGCAGATGCGGTATCGATCGCCCCTCTTGTCCTCTAAGACTTGTTGGACTCTACTTTCCAGCTCATCCAGTGGATATCCGTAATGTCTGACCCATTCTCTTATTCGATCGACAGTTTTCGGGAATACATGCATTGTAGTTCCTTCAGATTTCGCATGGGTCTTCGAAGGGCAACCGCTAATCGAACAGGCAGGCATTGTTGATAAATCTGAAAAGTAAATATCGACATTATTATACAATCTTCAAGAATAAAGATTTGATACAAAAGTAAATGAATCATACAATGATCAATGCAAGGTTTGTTTTGGTCGCAGGAACTGTACCAGTTCATTATGTGCAGCTTAGTATTTGCATAAATTGCAGAAATGTATATATGATGTGACTAAAATCTGAACATGTGACTCATCCCTTGGATGTTCTGTATTGCACGAGAAGGAAACATGCTTACATCATAGACTGGATCCCCGAAGGATGCAATTCGATGACAATAGACACAGATGAAAATAAATAGATCTATTGATAGCATAGCAATGGAAACTCTAGTCAATAGCAATAAGACCAATGAACATAGCACTATTGTGTACTCTACTCGCAAATAGATAGAAATTTAAAAATCTGCGAAATATGACTAGGATACATGGCCTTACCTTGACCAACAAACAGTCGGATTCAGCAAGCAGAGCAGTATGTTGCAGGAGAATAGGTGGGTGGCCACAGGTAGCACACTGATGGGTTTGCTCTAAGCGGTCACAGAAGTTCACGGATAGCACGACGACCACCAGATTAGCGTAGATCTCGGTGGTTGCCAGGTAACACGTTCAGGAGTTGACTTGCAAAGCACAAAGATGTTCTCATGAGACATATCAAGTGGTTTATAAAGTATTTGGAACAGGGGTGTGTTTGTGAATGAATGACGTATGTATGTCGTGGTCTTAGGGGGGCGGCCTGCTTCAAGGGGAGGCCTGGCTGGAGACACGGGGTCTGGGGAGGCCATGTGACCGATGGCCCCTTGGCGTGGGACACCTTTTGAAGTGTACATGTTGTTTGGCACCTTGGCCTTTCGCGCCCCGGACAGCCCCCCCCATGCCAGCGAGCATCCACCAGCGCGAACCGCCTTTGATACAGGGCGGTGGGATGGATGGGCCTGGGGCGTGCAGATAAGGCACAGGAAGACTGCTGAATGGAGACACACTTATGTGGATTGCAGGGGGGCGGCCTGCTTCAAGGGGAGGCCTGGCTGGAGACACAGGGTCTGGGGAGGCCATGTGACCGATGGCCCCTTGGCGTGGGACACCTTTTGAAGTGTACATGTTGTTTGGCACCTTGGCCTTTCGCGCCCCGGACAGCACCCCCCATGCCAGCAAGCATCCACCGGCGCGAACCGCCTTTATATCAATATACAGTATATCGCCTTTATATGAATGATAGTATATCGTTGCTTATCAATAACAAATGCCACATACCGCACATTCTTGTGAGCACAGACCCACACTTCAACCAGTGTATTATAGTGGCCCAAGACCCGAAGGTCTGTATAATCCAAATGGTAATTGATAGTATAGATATATGTGATTCTTTTAAAAAATCGAGACAAACGTTGTTAAAATAAATGTGGTGTTTTATTTTGTATCTTATTTTCATGACACAAAAATACAAGACTTTAAAGATTATACAGGTCAGGTTGCAGCACAGCGAGAGAAAATCCCCTGTACTGACCGCTGTCACTCGGGAACGTTTCTCTAATGGCACGAACGGCACAGGCGGGTATCACTCTTCGAACGCGGTGTCCAAGCCTCCCGTGAAGCCACCATGTATAGGAACGATAGGCCACCAGCCTGTACCAGCTGTGAAAAGGAATGAAACAAACTGTTTTTAAATGACCCAGCTAAGTTTAATAAACGTTTGTTGTCCATGACAATTCTTGTAACTAATGGCATTTTACACGGACAAATGCTACCTAGATAATGCACACTATTCAACGCCTTACATGCGTTACAATGATATGTAGATGTAATTTTGGATATAGTAGAAGAACATGAAATAGGAGTGGCATGACAAGCAGAGTATACTTACTCGTTACTCGGATTACGAGGACGAACAGTTGCTCGAAGTTCGTGCATAAGCACCATCAAGATTCTCAAAACGGCCCGTGTGAGGCAGGCTGCCCTGAAGTCTGGCAGCTCGGTGATGCATTGCGGTCGTGGCTCGCCTTCCGAAATGTAGGCCAGGCATCCCGAGTTTTCTCGGCAGCAGCAGTTCTCGTCCTCGGTTGGCATTAGCTCGCACCGATTGCATGTGCACCAGGTGGAGACGCCGTCCATGCGACTAGGCCCAGGCTCTTCATCTGTTGAATCGTCCTCCCAACTGCCGTCCGAATCCCCATCGTTTTCACATGCTTCCCTTTCCAGTAGTTCCTCCTCGGTATACTCAGGCTCGTACATGTAGGGCATTATTGTAGCCATTGTGTGGTAAACAGAGTAAAATAATTTACCGAGATGGTACAGGTGTTCACACGGGCTACAAGCGGTGAAGGTAGCTGACCAGAGCACTGAAACGAGTCACAGAATACTCAAAGTAACACAGAGAGAGGAATGGAATCGAAAATCTGCTGCTGTGTGTTGTGAAACGGTCTGTTTATACTTATTGAGGAAAGAGGCGTCCTGCCATTTCCATGGCGACACGTCATTAGCTGAAGCGCAGCGAATGTTGACACGAGACGTGCTTTGGCGTTGGGAAATGGGCGGTACGAGTCTGCTGATGACAGGCTCAGGGGCGGGGGAATTGATTTAGTGCCGCAAAAGCAGGTGAGCCAGGGCGATCGGGGAAAAGATAGGATTATCAGAAAATGGCGGTTCCCAGGTGCTTGTTTTCGCGTGCGTTTAATGGACGAAAACTCGGGTAAGGTCCATAGGAAAGTTTTCTAAAATCGAGCCACTTAGCCTTAAAAAAACATGGCCGACTCATAGGGACAATACAATTTTTTAATAGAGTATGCCTTTAATGACAGAGCGGCAGCAATACGCCATGCAATAATCCCCAAGACAGTGAAAGACATGCAGAAATTTCTCGGCATTTGTAATTACTGCCGTGCATGAATTCTGGATTATGCAGCCTATACACGCCTGTTATTGCAAGCATTGCAAGAAGCAAAAAGAACAGCGCCCCAATAAAATGGACTCAGGACATGATGACAATACTTCAAATTAAAAGATCTCATCCCACACGCCCCAGTATTAGCAAACCCCGATTATGACCGGGAGTTCTACCTCTTGTCACACTGCAATGAAATACTGATGACAGCAGTGCTTCCACAAAAGACATCACTATGCCACAAGCCATTGGCCTACTACAGCGGCACACTAGACTCAGTGATGCAGGGCCACTTCGCGTGCGAACAAGCCCTTGCATCAGCGGCCTTCGCGATAGAGAAAAGCGCTACCATTCTAATAGGATGCTCAGTAACTCTGTATGCAGAGCATTCACTATTTGCCTTTCTGGAGAGATCAAAATCGACACTCACCACACAAAGAGCACCGGCTTATGAAATAATATCCAGCCCAAATGTCCATGTAGTTAGATGTAAAAGTGTGAACCCTGCTACATTCATTACAGAGCCCTGCACGGTAGAAGACATACAAAAACATGAGTGTGCAACATATGAGGAAGAAGAAGATATTCCAAAAGCAAGCGAAAATGTGCTCGAAGAAATATATTTTTTGAATGAGTCAGCATCAATTGGCAGCGACACAGGAGAAAAACATGTAGGAGCAGCAGTGGTAAGAATAGAAGGGGAGGAGTACGAAGTTATGGTGCAGAAACGCCTCCCATCACACTACTCAGCACAAGCAGCAGAATTGACTGCGCTAATTGGAGCATTAGATAGAGCTAAAGGATGTGCAGTGACAATCTATTCTGACTCGGCATACGTGACAACAGTACACTCGGGGTTGTCACAGTGACGAAGAAGAGGGTTTAGGTGAGCAGATGGCTCACCTTTACAACATGCAGCACTACTGAATGATTTGATTAAGGCACTAGCAGACCCGTTAGTGGTAGCGTTGGTAAAATGCCAACACGGATGTGATTTTGTGCGTGAATGCAGCAGCAGGTGCTGCCACAAAAGAAGAAGCCTACTTTAATGTCTCCCAGCCGCTAGAACGCATTGTAAAAACACAGAACCTTGAAGTGCAAGAGGAGAGGTACAACTGCACCCCCATACTGCAAATAATTGAGTTACAGAGACGTGCACCTCCAGAAGAGCAAGAATTATGGGGAAAAAGAGGATGTAAACAGTCATCTGCAGATTTAATATAGCGACGAGAAACGACAGGAAAGGTAGTGATGCCTGTGGAATTATTACAAATAGCATTTCAACAACTACATTTTCCAACGCATTTAACAAAACATATTGCAGCAGACATTCAGGAAGAATGGTTTGTCCCCAACTTACAGGAGCACTTAGCAAAATTAACAATAAATTGCATGACATGCCAGACATACAATTCAGGAATGACCCTCAGAACATTACGGGGAAAACTGCCACGCCCTGTAGGACCTTTCAGAGAGTTCGATATTGACTATGCCGATATGGGAGAAAGATGTGTGAATAGGAATACAGTCTCTAAATATCATAGCGCAACCCTAGTGCTGCTGCAGGGAGGAGCTGTATTTGGTGTACTCACCATCAGAAATTAATAGCTGGCAGTTTTGTTTAATACAGACTATATTTTGCAGAACCTCTCTGTCTGATTTTTACTCTGGTTAGTAGCTGTAAGCTTCTTGGCTCTGAAAACAAAATTCCATCTTCCATCTTGAAGTTTCCCATCAAGATGCCTTAAGGAGGCAGTGTGATAGCAGGATTCTATTACTTTGGATTGCCTACATTACATTTGAGACATCCTCCTCTGAAGGGAATAGCTGTCGAAGCTCAGATTTGAATATTCACCATAATATTGGATCAGCTTTTGTGGAAATGACCGTCTCCGCAAGTGGACCCAGAGAGCCTCAACCTGGCTTTCACCTATGTGTCACTTGTTTACTGTGGGCTTTCTGCATTTTCCACTTCATTTTTCCCCCAAACGTATGTTTCATCATGTACTGCCGAAGACTATATTGTGGGGGTCTGTGGAACTTCAGCCCTCCCGCTTGCGCATACAAAGGGATTCCGTTCCTTCCGAAGCCTGGTAAACCCCTGCCCTCCCCCGAGACTTAAACCTGTTCCCCGGCAATAGCTGCTAGAAGTTACAGCCATAACACCAGTTCTGCAGCCTAGGGCTGACCCTTTCCTGAGGACCTCTTCCGCTGCCCAGTCATCATTTGTCCATGCCTACAAGTAATTACCCAAGAATGTGTGCCCACCTTCCCCTGTAATTGCCATCTCCCCTTCCCTGTGAACCACACATAAACCAGTTCTTCCCTGGTGTGGCAATGGGTGGGGGCGGGCTCTGGAGGGACACTTGCCCTACATCCTGTGTAAGGAACTCATGGTGGCAACAGTAAAGACAGACACAAGTGATCACAGTTCAAGGGTGTTAAACTGTATATGCGGGTTGGAAAAACGCCTAATCTAATCCTAAATCTAAGATGGTAGCAAGTAATGACCAAATAATAAGGCAGTCCTAGTGGTGTCCTGTCAAATAAAAGGGCCTATACTAGGAAAAATCTATTGCCAATCCTTACAGCTAATACCAAAAAGTGGAGGATAGTGTTAGAAAGAAAGAAAGAAAGAAAGAAAGAAAGAAAGAAAGAAAGAAAGAAAGAAAGAAAGAAAGAAAGGAAGAAAGAAAGAAAGAAAGAAAGAAAGAAAGAAAGAAAGAAAGAAAGAAAGAAATGTTCACAAATGATAAATCAGGATGCGGTAGTCGGGGTTCTCCCTTCCCCACGTTTTGAGCACGGGACAAGGCGGGATTCCTGAGCACAACAAGCTTTCTAAGCACAAGACTACAGTTCCGCTCTCCAATATCAGGACTGTCGGTGGTAAAGTCTCTTTTCTACAAAAAGTCTTTCTTTCGAGCACCTGATGTGTCCAAAATAATAAACAAAAGTTCCTTTCTTGTATGTTGGTTGATGACTTTTCACCACTGGGTCCCCCTCTCTCCCCCTCTCTTGAATATCAGCATCCACTCCGGCTTGTATTCAAAAGATTCCTCTGTTGCATTCACATGTCAGCGGGTGATGGTTTTTCACCCCTAGATCCCCCTCTTCCGAGCTCAGACCCTACTCCATTGTTTGCCTCCCTCTGTCAGGTTCACTACAGGTTTTGTCAACTCAATTTCTCTTCTTGCATTCACAAATCTTAATGTTCTTTTAAACAGTTCACTGTGGACATCCCACTGTCGGGTTCACCTTTATCAACACACTGTTCATTGAGACTTTAGGCTTCGTCCCCTTCCATCAGCATCCCTCCGCCGGGTTCACTCTTGCCAACTTTACATTTACTTCTACTTTCTTATGATGCAGGATTCACTTCCCTTTGGGTCTCACTGGTTTGCCAGTCAAAGATTTGACTGTACAGGGGGATTTTTCTAGAACCTTGTATGACGACTTGGACCTTTTCCTTGCGGCTCTCTTAGGGCCTTCTGGTATCGGTAGTTTTAACAAATGTGGGATCAACCAGTCTTTCTTGAATAAAGCACCCACGTGGTGCCAGACCCCGTTGCAGCTGGTTTTCCCTTACCGTTAACAGTTCTTTGAACTTCACTTTTCTGCCACTTTGCAACTTTTATTCATCACAGTTCGGTTTCTTATCGGCTCTTCCCTAAACTCACCAACTGTGATGAAACGCTTGGTTTTTCTCATCTCTGGAGTCAAGGACGGTACAACGGTAGCAGGAGTCTCTCTCTGGCTTGGTTATCAGCGTAGGAGGGTTCCATATACAGGTGACATCTGCTGCAACTCACGCCGATTATTGTTCACAGTCTTACGATTCCTTCCACTGAGGTTTTGCACGTTTGGGGCAGAAAGGGCAAAGTCGCTTCTCTCCTGGTCGCCCCTTCGGTCCTCGCCGGCTTTCTCTTCCTCTTGAACTGCCGTACTTCTATAGCGCTTTCGTCGTGCGGTCTGTCTTGCTCGTTGTGCTCATATGCTCCACCTTTTATCCCTGTGGGGAAGGGAAAGGCCGTCAAGTGTGCGTGATTCTGGTCAATTGCCCGACTTTGCCTGACCCTTGTGTTGGACATGTCAGGTAAACGGCTCTGGTGTTTGTCCGTCATCTTTCGTACTGTGCGAAAGTGTTTTTTTTGTCGGAGGGCGGGGGGGGCATACAGTGTTTAAGTAGGATGGGGAAAAGTGTTATGTGAAGGGGTATACCGCGTCTCACCTGTCGGTGTCCCACTTCCACTCCCAGAGGACCCCCCCTCATCCAGGTGATCCTCTCTCACTGGTCCACCCCCAGGAATTGGATCCAATAGTGATGGCCGTGTCCTGGCCACCTGGATGACAGGTCCCTGTGGACTAGTCAGGGAGACACCTTCAGGTTTATCACACCTGGCTCTAGAGCGGGTGGGAGCAACAGCCTTATATAAGTATGTGGAGAGAGGACCCGGGTCCCCTTTGGCTGCTGGCAGTGTGGTGGGTTGACCGTGTGGTAGTTGGGGAAAGAGAAGCTAAGGAGGCCCTCCTCCCTTTTAGTGTGTGTGTGTGTGTCTGTCTGTCTTCCACTCTCAATTCCTTTCCCCCCCCCCCCCTCTCTCAACCTTCACCACCCTTCTACCACTATAGATGATCCACTGGCTATTTTCCTCCTTGCTCCCTATGCAAACCTTTCCCCGGGTCCCGTGCCAGAGAGTGCATAGCTAGTATGCTTGCCAGCAATGCCCCGCCTTGTGCCCGCAGCCCAGAACAGACAATCACCTGTGTCCCGTGTGCCTAACATACTCGGCTGGTAGGGGGGAGTCTTCTCTACCTGTAATAAACATGTTCCTGATTTCTACAAAGACTTGCATTTGTGGTCCCACTTTTTGGTGAATCCTGCCTGTTATTGTCAGAGGGGGGACCAAGTCCGTCTGCATACAATGCACTCAATTCCCTGGCCCAGAAGAGTGGCTCTGTCTGGGGTCTTCCACACGGTCTTCCTCATTTTAGCCTGTCTCCCACTTCCACACTTTCCACAGTAAAAAAGAAAATTATTTTTTTAAAGGCAACATCTCTTTATTGAGCACCCCAGGTCATGCAGCTTATGCATCACCATGACACATGGGCTTCTGCATTATTTGTATTGCCATCCTGCTCTTCTGCATATTACCCATTTGTAGAAATTTCACCCTGGAGAGGAACACGAGAAGCCTACGACTTAAAAAAACTCTGCCATTGCAAAGGAAACTGCCCGACAACTCAAATTCTTTTGGGGCGGACAGCAAGCCTATGAATGAATAGTACTGTGGAGAACCACCACTACAGGTACGATCTCTTTCGGTGAGACATTTTCATGTACAGAGTTATTCTGCTCTTAAAGCAGTACATACGGGGATGGAAAAATACAAGTCTCAAAGTTAACGCAACGTTAGTTGACCTGCTCTAGCATCATTTCCTACATCAACATCCATGCAATACTGTTGTAAAATACATGAATAAACTTCCACAAAGTTGCTAATTTCTGACAAAGGAACCTCCTTCAAGAAAGACATGGTCACAGTAGTGTTCCTTGCGTATTGCTCCTGAGCAAAGATGTAGTGTTGTTGGAAAAAAGAGTGATATAAATAATGTGAAAATAACTTGACCATAAGACTTAAAATTAATACTAAGAAATGCCTCTCTAGAAAACGATAAAAGTCTTTCTCCTCTCAAGTAACTATGCAAGAGCTATGGAAACATCTAGAGCATGAATAGTCTGTTCTGCTAATGAATTGAGTCTAAAGAAAATACTCACAAAGGAATATGTTCTTGTGAAAGCATGTTACTATGTTAGTAAGAAATTTAGGTTGTATTCTGACAAACTCTCCCTATAAATTTGAACAAAGGGCATTAAGAAACCATTCCTGCATCTTTACTTCGCTACCAGCTAAAATTAAAGCTACCACGTAAGCCGGAGTCTTAGATTAAGCTCATTTAAACACAGTAATATGCATTTCTGTCATTTTCAGGTACATTTTTTATTAAAACGCTTAGCTATCTGGTGAACTTGGAGGTAAGTCCAACAGTTTATTCAACCAAAGTGAATCTAATGTATGCTTTTCTTGTTTTTATTAGCTAGGCATTTCGATTTTTATTTTCTTTCAAATCAAATATCTTTGTCAAAAAGTCTCCTCATGTCTTGCAAGATCATGTTTTGGAGTAAGATAATACGTGCATGCACCATTTCATCTTTCTCCAATCTTCTACCCTTAGTGACAAGCATGCAAATGTATCATACATTGAACAAAGAGGGTTTAGGTGAGTTTAGGCTGCAGTAGCCTCAGTACCCACTGTACAACTCTGACTAAACCCTTTTCTTTTTGAGTCCGCACCACTGACCCATAGTTGTTTGTATGGTATTTAATGCTATTGTAGTCAGTAGACGTACACTCCTGATGACCTAGTAGGCAACATAAAAACATAAATCACCAATCTATTAGTATATTCACCTGTATCAAATGTTATAATAATCAGGAGTGAACAGAAATACGATTATAGTGAGGGATACAAGTTATGCACAGTCAGTGGGGAGAGTTAGAGTTACAGATTCTTTAAAGATGTATGGACTGCATCCAGTATCAACAGACAGGGAATTGGTTTTGCAAATTGATAGTAAAAAAAGCACTTGACAAAGGAGAAAGTGACTTGTTATAACTGTATCAGCCTGGGCATACTTGAATGGTGAAAATATGTAATGTACACTCCAAGTTTGGAATACAGTGAAAAAAGCCTTTATTCAAAGAGGTTTTCCAGTCCCAAAGGTTTAATTGTATCAATTATGTGGTTTGCCTGATTACTTTGTCTCAATATTTGCCTGGTTAGTACTAAATATCCGGTTTCTTGCTTGCTTCATAGCATTACACCTAGAACAGTGTTTGCTAGCATGATAAATTACCATTCCTTTCCGGGTGAACTGAAGGTGGACCCCATAATGTTTACTCCAACTCTTAAGAAACCAAATTACAACACAGACGCTTAAAGCACTTCAAAGAAGAAATCTCAGAATAACTGAGCATGACTTCTTGTGTCTTTCATATTCCCATAATGGGGAAAGCAAACATTTCTCAATATTACAAATATTGGGGTTTTAGACCAGGAATGTCCACCGTACTGCAGCTCCTAACTAGAGGCTATGTTTCAGACTAACATATGCAGACTAGAAAAGTTCACTTTATGTCAGGTCAGTGAATGATACAGAAACGTATTTATTTCCCCATTTTGTGGCTCATATCTCAAGCAGTGATAAGGGAATGTGCTAGCTAACAGAGGAATAGGAAACTTTATTTAATGTACACTCAACTTGCGTTATCTAACCCTAACCACATTCTGAGCGTGACCATCTGACAGCAAAAGACTCACCTTACCTCACAGAGACTGGTGTGTGGGCTGAGGGGGGAACTGGGCCCAGCCAAGACATGTGCGCTTGATTCCTCTGGATGATCCTATGAATGAGCTTCTGGCAGAAAGGGGCAGACGTCAGTGATGTCGAGAGGCTCCAAGTACTTCATAAACTCGACGTGTGGCTTCAGGAAAAGATTTCATATGCAGACAGTAGAACTTGATGCCTACAACCCTGATGCACAGCAAAGGATGAAAAGCTAGAAACTAAGGAAAGAAAAAGCAAACTGCAAGAAATCATGAGGACAGCTTATAGATACGTTGTAGAAAGAAAGTGCCTCATGATGCAGCAACAATGTACTGGTAGGACGTTGGGTTCCATCCCAACCAAAATGCTGAAAAGACGACGCTTGCATAGTGGTGGTACCAGAAGGTACAAACCGGGAGCACCAGCAGATGCTGTGCACTGAACCGCATGAGCAAAAATGGATAAATGGCAAAAAGCTTCAGTTTCCACATCTTCATAATGCTCTAGGCTCCACACTAACTTAGGAATCTTTAGAGGGAGCAGGATAGAAGGATATTGATTGCCATGTCTATCTGTAGATTTGTTTGTATTGACCTTTTAAAAGGCTCCTTGTAATGCCAAATTCCTTTGGAAGCTTATGAGCAAACAAGTATGTTGCAAAGCTACACAATGATTTTAGGGGAGAGCCGCCCATTGAAATGCAACAAGAAAACATCATTTTCCTAACTATTACAATTGGGGCAGTCAGTGGTATTCTCAGCTGACTTAACTAAAGACAAGATACTGCACAGAGACCAGAGGATTCAAACCAGGACCCCATTTGTACAAGTTACCCAAACTTACACTGGGTTGTGCTTGTGCGGTTCTGTCTCTTCAAAATCAGTATATTACACAGATACACACGCACACACTACCCGCCAATGCAGATCTGCAGGTGCACATCCGAAGAGCTGCTGCTGTAACATACTGAAATGATGGTTACAAGTGCAGCAGAAGACCACAGGCCTCTTCTAAATGCACCCTTAAAAAGGATCGACGGCATGGGGGGTGTTTGTGCTAGTAGGTGTTTGTGGCACAACCGCAGGTTATCACTGCATTAAATGAGAGTGCCAATGACTCAAACACACAAGAATTCAGCTATCCATAAAACATCTCCAAGTATTCAAAATGTGCAAGACAACCAAGTTACAATTTGACGAAGAACTATCAACTCTATATACCTGTCCATTGCACGATCACGCAATCTGTCCTTTTTACGTAATTTCTCCTTTTTTGTCCTTTTCATCTCTTCATCATCCTCTTCCCCTGATAAAGAAAATCTAGGTTAACATTACATTTTGTATTTCAAAGCCATCTCTTTTGTCGGACTTTAGGAACCACACAAACTGGTAAAGAAAAGCCATACAAGCATATATATGTGTGCCAAAATTGTGTGAAAATTGAATCTCACTCACCTGTATGAAAGACTCCAGATAAACTTTGGAAGCTGAAGTATATTACTCCTCATTAGTCCCTACTCGTTTGTTGGGGGAATTGGTAAACAAATGATTTAAAAAAAAAGAATTCCCATTCCCAATAGAAGGTATAGTTTATCAGAGTAAAAATATATTCGAAGTGCTTTTTTTTTGGATGTATTTGGCTGTTTTGAGGAAGCAAAAGTGGCTGGTCTGCTGCTCATCTGTAGTGTTTCCCCGAAGACCAACTCTTCAATTATATCTAGCTGTTTCATGCTGGCAGTGACGCTATTCTTGATTTTGAAGCATCCAACTCAATAAACGTAGGACACCAGGTTTCTTTGGGGAGATCAGTTAGCTATTCTGATCAGGCATGTAAAAGTTCAATGGGACACTGTTTTTTTTTTTAAACAATTTTTATTAAATTATTCAAACAAATAATACAAACCAAACTTGCAGTATATTGATAACATTTCCATATTATATTGATTCATCTTATTCACTCCTCCCCTTATCCCACCCCGCATTTCGAGCCTACTACTTCTTATATTTTGTTCTCACATCCTATAGTAGGGTCTCCCCTTTTATGGATTCCGATGGATCTTGTATTGTCCCAAACAACTCCGCTATTAGTAATTTCCAGGCCATCAGGGTCTCTGCCTCCTCCTCCCCTCTGGCATTATTCGCTTCTAGCCATACCATGGTTTCCACCTCCGCCCATTTCTGCAGATCTTTCCACCACACCTCTAATCGTGGCCTGTGGCATCTCTTCCACCCCATAGCAATTCTTCTCTTTGCAAGCACATATGCTAGGCTCTTTAGTTTGCTCACATGTTGAAGTTTCCGTGGTCTAGGGAATCTCCCCAACAAACAGGCCCACACTGTATCCACCACAATCTTGACCCCTTTTTCCGCTAGCTTTTCTTCCACTTCGCTCCAGAAGCGCTCAATAACCGGGCATGACCAGAACAAGTGCACCATGCCCGCATTCTCTTCATCACACTTAGGGCATGCCTGCCGTCCTGCATTTTTAAACCTCGATATCCTTTGAGGTGTCATATACGCCCTATGCGCGATATACAATTGTATTTGCTTCAATCTCTCATTCCTCGAGACCTTCTTGTGGTACCCTTGGGCTCGTTCCCACAACCCATCATCCATCGGGGCTCCCACTTCCGCCTTCCAGTCTAGTCTCAATTGTACTACTTCCCTGCCAACCTTAGACATCACCATCTCATATATTCTGGATATCTCATGTCCTCCCTCCGCTATATCATATATCTATGGTAGCATCAGGTTCTTCCATCAATACCATTTCATGCCATGTATTCTTAATTCTCTGCACCACTCTATGTTACGTGATATACTGGCCCGTGTGTAACCCAGTTTCCTCTCCGAGCGCCTCAAAACTTGTGATAGTCCCCTCTTGCCATATGTCACCCATTGTTACCAACTCAACCGGCTCCCAGTGACTTCTGATCATCATCATCCTCAGTTGCTCATCTCCCCCTGCCAGTGCCACAAGTGGCACCTGCGGGGAGCATGCGGACGGGTTCTCCATCATTTGGCATGCTCTGCGCCACATCCTCCACCCAAGTGCCATCAACTTGGGGCGCCCTACCATTTCTGTCTTGCGCAGCCACAACATCTTCAAGTAAAATGGGCCACACTCTTGTCCAAACAGCCTGGATTCAGAGGTCACTTCATCTGAAAGCCATTTAGCGACATATTGCAGTTGGATTGCTACATAGTAGACTTCATAATTGGGCAATTTTATGCCCCCCCCTCATGAAAATTCTGGAGCTTCCAAAGGGCCACTCTATTCCGCATGCTATGCCACAGGAAATCCCTGCACATACTGTCTAATTTAGCAAAGAATTTCTTTGGTATCCATTGCGGGATATTCCCAAAGTAATGCAGGAGCCTTGGCAGAACCACCATCTTCAGCAGCGCTCCACGCCCCATCATAGCAAGGGGTAGTTTAACCCAGAACCTCATGCAATTCTCGATTTTCTTGATAGCTACCTCTGTGTTGAACTTATACTCATCTTCCACCGTGTGGTATGGGTCCATCCCCAAATAGCGAAACGTGCCTACAACCCATGGGATCTGTAACACCGGCAGTTGATCTAGGGGGTCTCTTTGTATCCGCCTAATGGAAACATGCTGGACTTCTGTGGGTTCACCACTATCCCAGACATCTCGGCATCTCTCGCCATTACTTCCAGTATATATTGGAGGTTTTCCTCCGGGTGTCGTATATACAACAGCACATCATCTGCATATAGGGATATCGGATGTCGTTCACCTCCAGCAGCGATGCCTATCGTATCATATTGTTGTCTCAAATAGATCGCCTATTATCCTCCCCATCGTCTCCATAGAGCCGCTTGTAGTAATCTACGGACTCCTGGTTGACTCCCCCCTGCATCTCAACCACCCTCCCATCTTCTCTTGTTATCGTCCTTGTTGGAGAGAATTCTCTGTAAAGGCTAATTTCCCAAACCTAGTGAGTCCCCCAGCAGCTTTGCTGGATTTTTGGGGTTTATTTTTTTCTCCTAAGAGTGAGACTCTTTTTCTCCCTCTCTTAGGCATGATTTGAGAATGTCCTTGGACTATAATGTGTTTTATGGGCTATGGGGTCTTTTACTCCATAGGGTTTCATGTGTTTTTGGTAAGTGTGTTACACAGCACCCTCAGTGCAGTAACACAGGGGTGTCATAGTGACCCCCAAACATAGACTACATACCCTGGGACTGGCTACTGTCTCCCAGGGCATGTAAAGTCACCATTGGCTTTACTAGTCTTAAATTGTGAACAGAACCAGTACAAACCATCATATTGTAGAAGTACTGGTAGGGGTAATTCGATTGCCCCTGGGTCTGTTTTTCAAGGGGGCACTGTCGAGTCCCCCCCTTGTCGAGTTTCTGGCTGGTGGCAGTGGATACCACGCAAAATATTCCACCGGAATATTTCCTATGGGATTTTCCCATTCATTTTAAATGCACCACTTTTTGGTGCAATGTTAAAGATAACGCTGGGTTATTTATTTAATATTTATTCCCCGGTTGGGTCTTTTTTGCCGGGACTCGGTTTTAAAATGGCGTTTGTGTTCGCCTCTGAAACTCTAACCCAAGTCGAGCCCTTTGTTCCACTTTTGGCGGGGTTCTCCACAGAAGCCCTCCAAATGGTGCTACTCTGGGGTCAACAGGATGTGTGGGAGGGGAATTAGGCATCCTGGACTGAGTTGCCTTGGCAACTCAAGTCGCATTCTTGTGCGATTGGTCCAGTGGTGAGCCGCCCGGCTCACCACTTCGCATGTTTGAGTGACAGCTAGGCTTTTGAATGGGGGTTTTGCTGCATAAAAGCAGGGCTTTGGGGACTGGACCTTTAGAAGTCGCCACAGGACCTAAAGAATCCGAAGAGGGAAGAAGCTGAGCCATCTACGACGACACCACCGGTGGAGCCCTGCTGTACGAAACTCGCCACTTTCCGACGAAAAAGGAGATCTTTTTCCAGGAGAGTCTTCTACCCCTTGAGCTGATGGGACCAACCAATTCGCATTTTTCACCATTTCAGGTACTGTGTCCCGCCTGGTCTCCCTTGCTACAGACTGTCCAAGGTGTCCCGTAAATCCTTGACTCTCTATCCTGGGGTGACCTCGGACCTGTTAACATTACCTCTCTAACTTGATCCAACCTCTTGACTTTTCTGCAAAGACTTAGTGCATTTCCACTATGTGATCTTGGGCACATTCCGCCTTGCTCTCTCCAAGAGTGGGCCTGGCCTATGAACTTTCTGCTCTACAGTAGACCCTGCCTTTCTTGACTTGCTGTGGTTTATTAAAAGTGTTGGTACTGTGCGTTTTTCCTATTCTGCCTTTTCTCTCCCTTTTTAAACAAATTATTGGACTGCCATCTACGGTTACGCGCTCACCTCTGTTTTGCTAAATAAGTGGTGTCTTAACCTAGACTTGTCAAATAATTAACTAGGGAGGTGTATATATTTATAGTGACCGTGTTTGAACTTGCTTGACATATTAGTGCCAGTGTATTTTACAAGTGTGTTTTTAAATAAATAATTATATACTTTTATACCAAAGCTCTGGTTAGTGTTTGCTTGCGCTACTGCATTTTTGGCCCTATTGTGTATACTCTATATACTGCCTAACTCTTCTTGAGAGAAATCTGACTGCTCAGCCACAGCTACCAGGTAAATCTGGGTGGTGCAGACTGCTACCAATTGGGTTTACTGCTAACACCTGTAGTCTTAAACTTTTTGCAGTGGTCCCTAAGGGAACTGCACAGGTTTCTGCCTAACAGTCCTGAACATGGTTCTAGGGGTTTCACTCTTATATAGCCATGCCAGGATCTTCCCAGGTTTGTCCCCTCCTGCATGCTGTCTCTCTATATATTTTTTATAGTTGAGGTTACACAGTCTCTCCCAGTGCCCAGCACACTTCTGCTGCAGCCCGAGTATCCCTTCAGCATCTTCTTTAACATAATTTCTTCCCTTCTGTGCCCTTTCCAGTTCGCTCTCCGCTTCCCACAGATCCACCAGGATCCCGCCTTGCAGTCCTTTGTAATTTTGATATAGCTAATCCTCTCATCACTACCTTAAAGGCCTCCCACAATGTACCCGCCGAATCCACGCTACCAGTATTTGTCTCGAAGTAATTAAGTATCTTCTCCCTCATATCCTCCCTAAAGAGGGGGTCCCTTAGTGCTTCTGCTCTGAGGCGCCATGTCAGTATCCTCGCCCTCGGGGGACAGTATTGCCATCCCCGGATCAGAGGCGAGTGGTCCGAGAGGACCCTCGCTCTGTATTCAACGTGGTCTCTGCCACTTTCTCAGGTGTTCCAAAAACATAATCTAGCCTCGTATGTAATCGCTGCGGGGCAGAATAATGCGAATAATGTCTCTCTAGGGGGTGTCGCGCCCTCCATACATCTTCAAACCCAAAGTCATTCAGTAGTGTTTGCAACGCTTTAGCCACTGGGGCAGGTCTGATCTATTTTCCCGTCTGATCTATCTACTTTAGGGTTTAGTACACAGTTAAAGTCCCCTGCCCAGATCACTGCACTTCCCGCACACATGCTGAGGTTGTTGCAATGTTTTAAAATATGCTGCTTTGTTCTGGTTCGGGGCATACGTATTCGCAACACTTATCTCCCTATTTTCCACCAGCCCCCTCATTATGACCATCCTCCCATCTGCTTCAACCAGCGTCTGTAGCAGTTGAAATGGAACATGTGGCGCCACCCAGATAATCACTCCCCTGGCATATGCCGAGTGCGCCGACCCCACCACCGTCCCCTTCCATTTTTTCCCCAACCATCTCCAACTTGTCTCTCGTCAGATGCGTCTCCTGCAGTAGGGCTATATCTATCTTTTGTCTACGTAGGTATAGCATGACCTTATTCCTCTTCAGGTAACTGTTGAGCCCCCTGACGTTCCAGGTTACCACTTTAAGATCCCCCATGGCATAGCAGAATCCCTCTCCCCCTTTCCCTTGTCTGGTTCAAATCCATTTGCTTGACTTGTCTGTGTAGGCTCGCATCCCAACTTAAACACCCCACTAAAAACCCAACAAACCCCCCAACCTCCCGCCTCCCTGTCCCATCCCAACAACACCCTCCCCAACTGTTGCCCAGTTCCATCCCTGGATCTCAGGCACCCCTGCATCTAGCCCTTTCTAGCAATTGCCCGTACTCGCGGCTCAACAGGGTCAAACCGCCCTAGTGGCTGTGTTACTACTAACTCTTGGGGGGTTGATTGCCTCCATTCTACTGCTCCTGTTTATTACCGCTAGTTTTTCCCAGTCAACTTTATGCCTATATTCCAGACCAACAGGATCGATAGGTCAGAGAGTGACATAATGCAGTACAAATATTCAAACATAACGTAATGGGGCTCCCCTTTACTCAGCACTCCAATGATCTTACGGCATCTCCCTCACTTATCGTGCTTCCAACGATCTTGTTCCTCATCTCGATCCGGGCAGCCCTGCAGGTCCAGCCACGCCACCGCATCCTCCGGGGTCTCAAAAAAGAACGCTTTACTTTTGTGAAAAACTTTTAACCTTGCAGGGTACAACAGCATGTATTTGATCCCAGCCGCGCGTAGCCAACTCTTGACTGCCACGTAGCTGTATCTTTGCCTTTGCACCAACACTGTGTAGTCAGGGTACGCTGTGATGTTAGTAGATGCCCTTTCTATCGTCCCACCTTTACGAAAATATGCCAGGATTTTTTCTCTGTCTTTATAGTTTAATATTCTCGCAATTATCGCCCGAGGAGGGGCCCCGGGTTGTGGTTTTCTCATCAGGGCCCGATATGCTTGTTCGACAGTAAACCCTTGTGACAGCTTGTCCCCGCCCATCTCTTGCAGGATCATGTTTTCCACATAGTCCGTGGGGTTCTGGCCCTTCTCCCCCTCCGGCAAACTGACCACTCAGATGTTATTCCGTCTCGCTCTGCCTTCCGCTTCCTCTGCTGGGTTCTCCAGGTCAGCTACCTGCTGCTTTAATAGGTGGACCTCCTTCACATTATTTGTACTGGTTTCTGTATTAGTTTTCACAGCAATCTCCAGTCCACTTGTTCTTTACGCCAGCGCCCTGAGGTCTTGTCGCAGCAGGGTAACTTCAATTCCCACTGCATCGATCTTGTTCTCTAAGGCTGTTCGTAAATCCACCAATGCTATTCCCCATGTGTTCCTCAGCTCTGTTATCGCTGCAAGGACCTGGTGATTTTCTCCCCCTGGAGTACCGTCCACGGGGACTGTCGCTGGGCCCGACACTGGGGCAGTGGGAGTTCATGGCGTCTTAGCAAAGGCATCCATTGTGGGTTGTTTGCTTTTGGCTCTGAGTTCTTTAAACAACATAATGCGGCCCTGTCTGCGTGTCCAGTTCTGGGCCCCCCCGTGTCGTTTCAGTGCTATTCCCCTGCAGCTCCGCAGCAACACCTGGACAATCCAGGCCCGGGCGCATACCCCTTATAGAGCCGCAGTACACGGTGGCGTGTGCTGCACTCCGATTTCAGGTGGGTTGTGTTCTCCCACGTACCTTCATTGTCTGTTGCAGATGCTGGCCTTTTAAGTCATCCACTTTGTTACCACTCGCACCTCAGCCCATACAGATATCCAGGCCACACCGGTGCGTATTTATTACTTCCCCACACGCACCAATGACCGCAGAGCCGCCGCAGGGACACCAGGTCCCACCTCTTCACCGTGCGTCAGCCCCCAGGGGGCTATTTATGATCATGTCCCCCCCTCCTCGGGAGAGCCCGATTTCACCCAGTTCCAGGGGCCCGGGGGGGGCCTTGCTCCTCCTCTCACTCCCCCCGTTATTAATATTCAGCCCCTTCCACAACTGGCTCGTCTTGGATCCTTGCAGGGGTGCAGCCCGCCCTGCACAGCAACAGCAGTGTTAGGTCTCCCCAAGCACATTACTGGGGTCTAGTTGCCTTAGTTTTTAATGCCTCGCAATGTGCAGGGTCCCCCCACCTTACATCACTTGGCTTTAAGTTGCCAGCCCGCAGGGGAGCGGCACAGAACGAATTAGCACAAATAAGCACAGCACGGTTCACTGTATTTACCGCGCTTCACGTCAATTAAGCCACATATCTGCCGCCCGTCGTCTACTGGCTAGGTGCACATCTTTGTAGGCAGCGTGCTTTTCGGTGCCCCTCACTCAGCTTATAGTCGCGGACCGCCAGCCCTCACCTCTTCACTGGCTCTGAAAGCGTTACTGCCGGCAGCCGCACACGCTACATATCTGCACGCGCTGCCAGTTCCGTTGATGGGATATACCCGGCAGCTTATCACCGTCTCAGGGGGCCGGGCCCGCAGTTGCGCTCCCGCGGGCGGCAGCCGGCCGCCGTGTGCTCCTCCCGCAGCGCCACCTTATATCACGGCCTGCGCTTTCCGCGGGTTTCGGTTCCTTCTGCCTTTGTGTCTGCGATCAGCGAGGTTCTGACCCAGCCTCCGCCCGTCCTCTCGCCGCAGTAATCGGTCGCCGCTCCAGCAGCCTGTTCTGCCTATGCATCAGCTGATGTCACGGGTCCCTTTGTTCTGTCGTGGCCGCCATCTTGCCATCATACGGCCGCATTCAGACCGTGACACACAGTATCAGATCTCCCGTTCTCCTGAACCAACTCACTCGCGGGTGGACGCATCCTCTTCCCGTCACCTTAGACGCCCATACTGTTTTCATAAAGTAGTCTGTTGACTGGTAGTATACGCTACAGAGGATCGATTGCCGGATCACGCAGCATGATGGAGTCTCAGCCTACTCCATGGCTGCCAGGCCACGTCCCCCCCTCAATGGGACACAGTTATGTCAATCTCCTGCTGTTCCCATTAATCAGTGAAAGATCAGGCAACAATTTCAAAGCAGGCAGTGGAGCTGAGCAGTGACAAAGATGGCTGCTCCTCCCCTTTGCTTCATTAGCCTCATTGGCACCGGACTCCAATGAAGGGGAAAAGGAGGTGATTAGGGTTGATGGTTCTGATGTGGAACAAAAATACAAGCATACAATGTGCAATGCACACCCCTCCCCTGATCTTTCTCGTCTAGAAAGATGGAGACCTCCAACAAAGTATTATTTGGCCACAGAAACCAGCAGAAGAACAAGTTACTTAGCCCTGACAACGTTCTTTCGACTGGATGTTCCTCCCACGTATTCCATATCTTATGATATTTCCAATATCCAGCTTAGCTGCGTCTGAAAAAAGAATTCAGCAGAGGGCGCTGCGAGTTGATGCCCGTCGACTCGATGTTCCTCTGAGGCCTCCGTCTCGATGTCGATGTCACCAAAGGTATATATAGCGCATGCAGCGTCCGTTGGTTTCAGTTCCGTTTTTACGAATACAGGATCTATCCCATACCTGACAGTCACTCCTCCTAAGAGCGCAGACTGCAATATCAAGGGAAATTCTACTGCAGGGTAGGTTGGGAGGCTCGATAAGGAATATGTGAAAGGAACATTCAGTCGAAAGAACGTTGCCAGGGGTAAGTAACTTGTTCTTCAAATGGATTGTGTCCTCCAACGTATTCCTCATCTTATGATCGACTTCCAAAGCAGTTTCTAATATTTTTGGAGAAGGGATTTAGAATTTTAATGACAATTTAATAATTCTCATGGATCCGTGTGCATAGAATGAAACACGGCCTAACCAAATAAGCCTTCCTGGCCTGAAGAAGAGTCCAAACTGTAATGTTTGGTGAAAGAATGCACGGATGACCATGTGGCAGCCGCACAAATATCTATTAGTGGTACTCCCTTCTCTAATGCAGAGAACGTCACCATGCCTCTGGTCGAATGAGCCAGAAGGCCTTCTGTAGGATCATTTCCTGACAGTTTGTAGCATTTCGATATTGCCAGTATTATCCAACCTTAGTGCACGTTTAGGATCAAGCCTGTGTAGCCTCTCCTCTTCCTTCCCAGGGTGGAAGAGAAGGGTAAAATGATGAGTCAGATGGAATTCAGATACGATTTTGGGTAAAAAGGTGGGTTTCACCTCAAGGACTTATCCTTATAAGAAATTGTATATGGAGGCTTGCAGGATGTTAGGGAAAATTCTCTGTTAAGGCTAATTTCCCAAACCTAGCGAGTCCCCCAGCAGCTTTGCTGGATTTTTTGGGGTTTATTTTTTTCTCCTGCTAAGAGTGAGACTCTTTTTCTCCCACTCTTAAACATGATTTGAGTTGTTCCTTTGACTGTATATGTGTTTTGTGGGCTATGGGGCCCTTTACCCCATAGGGCTTCATGTGTTTTTGGTATGTGGGTTACACAGCACCCTCCATGCAGTAACCCAGGGGTGTCGTAGCGACCCCAAAACCTAGACTCCATACCCTGGGACTGACTACTGTCTCCCAGGGCATGTAAAGTCATCAGTGGCTTTACTAGTCTTAAATTGTGAACAGAACCAGTACAAACCATCATATTGTGGACGTACTGGTTGGGGCAATTCGATTGCCCTGGGGTCGTCTGTTCGAGAGGGCACTGTCCAGTCCCCCCCCGACCGAGTTTTGGCTGGTGGCAGTGGATACTACTTTTTATATTCGATCGCAAATCTATTCTTATGGGATTTTCCCATTGTTCGAGGCTACCACTTTTTAATATAGCCTCGAACATACCGCCGGTTTATTAAATTAATATAAATTCAACGGTTGGTATTTTTTGCCGAAACTCGGTTCCAAAATGGCGTTTGTGTTCGCTTCTGTGACTCAAACCCAAGTCGAGCCCTTTGTTCCACTTTTTGGCGGGCTTCTCCAAAGAAGCCTCCAAAAGTGGTGCCACTCTGTCTGGGTCCCACAGGGGGCGTAGGAGGGGGTTTAGGCACCCTGGACTGAGTTGCCTCAGCAACTCAAGTCGCATTCTGGTGTGATTGGCCCAGTGGTGAGCCGCATGTTTGAGTGACAGCTAGGACTGATGAATGGGGGTTTTCTGCATAAAAGCAGGGCTTTGGGGACTAGAACTTCAGACGTCGCCACAGGACCAAAGAATCCGAAGAGGGAGAAGCTGAGCCGACCTGCAACGACGACACCACCGGTGGAGCCCTGCTGAACCGTCTCACCACTTTTCCCGATGACAGAGGAGATCTTCAATCCGAAGAGTCTTCTTCCTTTGACTGGTGGAGATAACCAGTTTTCCCGCCTTTTCGCCTTCCCGGATCATCTCGTGGTCGCCTTGCCTGTGCCACCGGGATACCACGTTTTCTCCACTACCGCAAATAAAAGGGTAGTACCTTTTAACCGGAGAACTCCACGGCTGATTTCTTCCCTGGCAGTGCAACGACCTTCAGCCTTCCTCCATGTCGAGATCATCTCTTCCTCTGGACGACGCCGTGACTTGCAACCGCTGCCAGGAACAACTGCCCCCGCTGGAGGATCTTCTCCACTTTAAAAAGGTACTGTGTCCGCCTGGCCTCCCTCGCAACCGTCTGTGTGGGGTGACTCTTAAAGCCTCAACTTACCAATTGTGTTGGCCCTAGGCTGGCTAACTGAACTTTTCTAAACTGAAATGATTCATTTCTGAACTCTCTGCAAGACTCTCCAAGCCTTTTAAACTTTGTGACCTTGGGCACAGTGGTGTTCTACTCTCTCCAAGAGGGAGCATGGCCTTTGAACTTTTTGCTCACAAGTAGACTTTGACTTTCCTGCCTTGCTAAGTGCTTCTGAAGGATTGTGTTGTGTGCTGTTCCTAATTTCTTCATTTTCCCTCCCTTTTTCTTAAACTTACTGGAGTGCCATCTTCAGTTAAGCGCTCACCTCTGTCTGGAAATAAGTGGTGTTAACTAAGACTTGTCTAATAAGGAATAAGGGTTGTACATATGATAATAGTGATTGTGTTTTTGAACTTACTTATAATAATAGTGCTAGAGTATTTCTAAGTGTGTGTTTAAATAAATAATTCTATACTTGATACCAAAGCTCTGATCAGTGTTTGCTTGTGCTACTGTATTTTGGTACCTATCTTGTATACTCTATATACTGTCTAACTCTTCTTGAGGGAATTCTGGCTGCTCAGCCACAGCTACCAGGTAAATCTGGGTGGTACAGACTGCTACCAATTGGGTTTACTGCCAACACCTGTAGTCTTAAGCCTTTTGCAGTGGTCCCTAAGGGAACTGCACAGGTTTCTGCCTAACACAGAATAAAGCCTGAAGTTCACTCACCCTTCAGGCAGATGTAATGGCTACTAAGACTAATGTTTTTTTAGTGTTAGCAGCCTCAAATGGCAGGAGTGTAAAGGCTCGAATGGAGCACACATCATGAATTTCAACACCAAGTTGATATCCCAAACCGGGACTTGAAAAGGGATCGGAGGGAAACATTTGTGAATCCCTTTAGGAACTGTCTTATTAGAGGGATTTTAAGGTAAGATACTTCCTCTAAAGTGCGCTTAAAAATAGTAAGTGCCGCAAAATATCCTTTAATAGTACCAATCTGGAGGCCCAGATTACCCAAGTGTAACAAAAAGGATAACACCATAGGTGTATTACATGTAAATGGATCAACATTCTTATCTCTATACCAGCTGCAGAATTTGTTCTTACATCAGCGGTAAAAAGACTTAGTTAATGGCCTTCTGGCCAAAAGCAAAATCTCCATTACATCATACGGGAGGTCCCAATCCTTGTATTTGCATAGCCCCACAGTTCTATACCAAATCTAGCCACTTAGGCCGCCTTGCCTTTTTACAGCTTGTGCTGTAGATCAATTGGTCTGGCTTTGAACATGGTCATTGCCATAGTAACCCCGCCCGGGGCCTGCTTCAACTGCCCAGACTGTTTTGATATATCAACAGTGGCACAAAAGTTGGTGGGGAATCCGTCCCCCAGTTAGTCGAAATGATCCACCCTGGGAAGAACACTGCTCATGGAGTGCATGGCCCTGAATTAAACCACGCGTCTTCCCTTCCACCAGACGATTACAGCTGATTTTGCTGCATTCACCACGAGGTCTAACCCATCTAAGAAGTAGAGATAAGCGCCCGGAGAGCTCTCGGGGTGCACGCCATCAAGACAGTCCTCTGCATATACCAGAGCTGGGAAAGACCGACACACTGGTACATCTGGAGAGATTTTAGAAGATATTTGTAGAGGCCCTTAATATACAAGCAGAAGAAGAGAGGTGCCAGGATGCAACCCTGGCACACCCCCAGCTCAACTGCAAAAAAAATACTTACAATGTCCATTTGTGCCACTCCTTGCACTCACCTATGTGGATTCATGCAGTCTGGCCAAAAGGATTACCAAAGCCGAAGGGCAGTTCAGGGACCTACGCACCTTCCACAACTTTGCACGATTCACCTCATCAAAAGCCGTGCTCGAGTCCATAAATGCCAGGTAGATAGGCTCCTCCTTTACATTAAAGTGAGTATGCGGTTACTAAATGGAGAATGAGGACCTGCTCTGCCGTACCCAGCCCCGGCCTAAAGCCAACTGGACCTGGGAGAGAACCCTGCTACGGGTGACGCAATCCTCAAGATGGGCAAAAATGGCGATACCCAAGATTTTGAAAAGAGAATCTAAAAGCGATATAGGTCGGAATGAGGCGGGAGAAGCCCTTAGTCCCTATTTGTAGATCGACTGGATAATCACGTTAGACCATGAAGGAGGTACTATCCCACCCACACATAGCATTGAAACCCAGAGCTAAAACGGGGGCCCAGAAATCGAGGGCCGTATATAAACAGATCTGCAGGGACATTATCTGGGCCCGGACTCGGTTACAGCATTGGCATCCTATGGCTAGCTTGATCTCATCTACCTAAAAAAAAAAACAATACTAGTCTTGGTGCCACCATTAGCTAGGCTCACTAGACTACCCACAGTAACAGGCCCACAGTGCTCTTCCCCCGCGACAGACACTATATAGGGAGGAGAAATGTTACAGCCAAGCCTTGTCTGGCACATTACGGACCATGATATCTAGATTGTATTTATACAGGGGACCACGTTGTGCTATCTCCCAACGGAGCTTGGTATCATTGTCCCTAGAAGCACCGACCCAGGCATTCCATGCTTCCGCCTCAATGGTCCTTTTCCTAGTAGCCAAGTCTCTACCTCTCCTGCCCCCTCCCAGGCCCTCTGCACGGCCCTGGCTTCTCATTTCATCTCTGAAACTCAGGCTATTCTGTCATCTCTCCCTTTCCCCCCTGCTCCTCCTCTGGCCCTTCTACGGCCACCTCTCCTCCCTCCTTCCTTCTCTGCCTTTCCCCTGATCTCCCCAGACAAAGTCTCTAGACAAGTCAGATCTATGAAAGTCTCGTCAAGACAGGTTCACCCCTGTTCCACCGAAACTATCAAGGAACACATTGATAACCTGACTCCTGCTCTGGCTGACTTTCGCAAGCACTCCTTCACCACTTGTGTCTTCCCTCCCCCCTGAAACACTCCCTTGTGCACCCCCTTCTCAAGGAACCCCCAGCCAACCCCTCCGGCTCGGCTTACTATCGCCCAATCTCCATCACTCCTTTCCTGGGGAAATTCCTGGTCATCTTCCAGATTAATCTTCACACTGAATCTGTTGGTCGTCTCCATGACCATCAATCTGGCTTCAGGACTGCCAGAAGCACGGAAACTGCTCTCCTGAACATCCGTGAAGACCTGCTCTCCAACCTCGATGCCAACAACCCCTGTGTCCTCATCTTACTTGATCTCTCTTCTGCCTTTGACACGGTCAACCATGCAATCCTGCTCAACTGTTTATGTGACAACCTCGGTATCACTGATCAGGCCATGGCTTGGCTGACCTCTTTCCTCTCTGATCGACCCTCTCAAGTCTACCTTGGGTCCTTCCTCTCCTCGATCTCTAGCTCTTCCTGTGGTGTTCCCCAGGGGTCTAACCTCTCTCCCTGCCTGTTCAACCAATACCTGGCACGTCTTGCCCACCACATTGCCGCTCTCTGCCCCAACTTTCAGTGCTATGAGGGCAACACTCAACTCATTTCAAGGCTCTCTTCTGCCACTTCTTCTCACTCTCTCTTCTCTGACTGTCTGTCGGCCATCCAGGAGTGGTGTGCCACCAATGATCTCTGCCTTAATGCCAGTAAGACCGAGAGTCTCCTCATCAGCACACCTGCTCCCTCCTTTCCCGTCACTCTCTGGCCGGCCTTTCTTGGCCCGCCTTCCTGCTCCCACCTGTGAAGCTAAAAACCTTGGAGTCATCTTCAACTCCACACTCTCCTTCTCTCCTCACATCTCTGATGTCGCTAAGAAGTCACACAACCAGCTGCACCTCCTCAGAGTTATTCTTCCTTTCCTCTCCTTCCCCCAGAAGCGCACTGTCTCCAGAGCTTTGGTTCTCTCTAGGCTGGACTACAGCAACAGCCACTTTCTGAATCTGCCTGCTTCTACTCGCCGCCCTCTACAACTCATCCAGATCAGGACTGCGAGACTTGTCCTTGGCCTCCAGCCCAGGGATCGTATCTCTCCAGGACTGAAATCTCTGCACTGGCTCCCAGTGGCTGCGAGGGTTAATTTCAAAAACCCTCTGCATGGTCAACAAGGCCTTCTTGTGGCTGGATACTCAATATCTTCAACTCTCTTCCTAAATATCTTCCTCGTCGAGCTCTTCGCTCATCCGCCTGCAACTCCGTCAGGGTCAGTCGCTTATCCAAGCAACGATTTGGTGGTAGATCTCTCTCTTCGGCAGGGGCCTCCCTCTAGAACAGCTTCCGGCCTCCCTGAAATGTGAGGAGAACCACATCCGGTTCCAGAAGCCCCTCAAAACCTTCCTCTTTGCTTCTGCTTTCTCTCCTCCTCTCCCCTGCTGAATTCCTGGCTGAAACGGCACTGGTCACCTAGTTACCCTCTGATCTCGGGCCCAGGTCCCCTCCCCACCAGTTGCATCGCTGTAATGCCTCCCTGGCATCTCCCGCACTTGGAGACCGTTTTCTGTATCCCTACAGCCTCTTACAAGCACTCGACACCTGATGTCTGCACTTACCCTTGCACTTGCCACCAGCTGGCCACACATTTATTTATTGCTCTATTTATTCAATTTATTTACTTTCATTCCCATGTACTGCACTGCTCCTTGCTCCCACACTAGCGCGATCTCAAAGTCACCTGGTTCCCCCTCCCTTGCCTCGTCGCGCCATGAAACACTTATCTATAGGAGGGTTATAAATGTCATATCATCATAACCCTCTTATAGCGGGACATGGTAGTCTTTGAGCCCCCTGGAAGGCTCAAAATGGAAAGAAGTTTTGACTTGGCTTTTGTGCATTACGAGTTGAATCAGCCCACCCTCATCGAGCCTGTGCGCTTACCCGGAGCACTGGAAAACACAGAGGAAAGCTTGGACAATAATGAACCAAACTCTACAGAGATGTTTGCGTAGTCCAGGGTCCCTGACGGCAACTTCTCCAGTTCCTGCATGCTAAACTGAATGACCTTTTTAATAGGTCCTCCTGCTATGTTTCCATTTGAGTCTTCGTCCGGTGGCATTCACAGACAACACCAGAGGGTACACTGAGGTAGATGGAACAACTTTAGGTGCCAGTCGGATGTCTAACTTAATGGGAAAGTGGTCACTACAGATGTTATCAACCATACCAAACCCCACTATATGGTTCCGGAATTTGACAGGGACACAAAAATAGTCAATTGTGCAGCTTCCCACCGATGAGAAAGTTACCCTTCCTGGGATCTCTGCGCTAAATCGGGCATTTACTATGCGCAATTCCCACTCATATAGGTAATGTCACAGGAGCTGACCCTCTGCGCAGAGCCTGCAATTCATCATGATTGAGGGTATTCCTAACACATCTTCCGTGTCATCTTATAACAGATTACAAGGCGCCTCCCCCAATTTTGAATTAAAATCCCCTCCCCCAAGCACCAAACACGTTCCCCGCGGATGACAGGGAGATCATCTCCTCCAAGATTAGGCCAAGAACTCCCATACAGTTATTGTCATACTGTTTGTGGGGACGATTATAAAAGTTGGCAACTAATAGGTCAGCCAGGCCTGGTCTGTGGATCTTAACCATGAGCATAAAAGGCACCAGGCTCTCCCAGTGCGATCTGACCAGAACACACAAACCGCCATAGTTCTGCCCCCCGTGTGTTACTCACAGGCTGCTCCAGACATGAAACAAACCCATCCACATGGATTTCATCCCGTGACTAGGCCTCCTGTAACAAGACAACATCCATCTCGCGCACAGGCCAACCTTGTTTTAGCTGCTACAGTAATGACATATACTCGACCTCTGGGGTTATGCCGGTAATCAGAGAATCCAGGGTAATGCCACGCACCACAGCCCCAGTCTGGCCTGGGCCTATCCCAGACCGCAGACGTCATACAATGTTTTCCATGTCGCCAAAACAGACAAAGTGGTTCCGAGCAAGCATAGAATTGGGAGCATTAACCGCACAGCAACTATGGCCCCTCACCAAACCCCTAGGGCCGTGGCCAGTGCCATTAGAGCTGTGGATTGGAAGTCCCTTGTGCACAATGCTTGCGAGACCGGTTGGGGTGTGTGTAGGCCCAGATCCCACAAGACCGCAAATCCGGTTGGGGAGTACATTCCCAGATCCCGCAGGCCCAACTTCCACTTGGGCAACAGTTCCCACCTCCCTGTCGTGGGTTATAAATAGTTTGGCGGGACCATACATGCCCTGCGTTTAGGACAGGGTGAGGCTAGGTATGAGTTAACCACCCAATCGGTCACATTCTGGCATTTGAAGGTCACCACCACACAGTCCCCACCAGTGAATATAACAGTGGAGCCCACCAACGACACTCTGCAAGCCATTAGGATAAGGTGGGGATCAATAGGGCTGTCCTGAATGTTCGAAATAACCCACTGGTTTGATTTGTTAATCAAGGCACCACAATCCTCGCTACATTCTCCATTCAATGTGGGTACATTCATAATCACTCCCACCAGGGGTAAGGCCTCTTAGGGGCAGCTGAAGGGGGTACTCATGTGCCTGCCTTTTGTCTCATCCACTGCTCTCCCTAACCCCCTAACCACTTCTCCTCTGCGGTCTCAACCGCTGGCACAACAATAGGGGGGACTTTGGCAGCAAGGTGGGCATGCATTGACAGATGTGGGTTGGAGGGAACATGTATAACCACAGAGACATCACAATTATGAGTTCTTACAGTACCCATACCCTGCCCACTGCTCTCGCTTGGGTTAACCGACTGCCCATGTTTTGACCTAGTGGCTTCTGGGCCAGCAAACTCACCAGATCGGTCACAATTCGAACAGGGACTATTTTGAGCACTAAGTGACACAACATCATACTTAAGTGATCTTACCAAATCGTCCAAAATCAGGATGGTATTCATTATACCCGATTTAAAATTTGTCATACGATTTATTATAGGTAACAAAAGCTCCTTCTTTGGTACCTCTAGCCCAATACCTTCAACCAGAGTATGAGGGCCATTAGACAGGGTGGGATGAGATACAGGGCACACAGTGTGTCCCAGTAATCCATCAGGAAAAGCCGGGTAGCTAAGGCTGAGGCTGGGGCAGCATGCATAGCTGGCACTAGACAGGGCTAAACAAATAAATGCAGGCCTTTATTTGCCAGAGTACCTGAATTGGCGACCCACAAGGTGCCCTGCGTTGGAGACTTTGGCAGGGTAACATTCCTCACGATTCCGGCAGCCCTAAATCGGTTCATCCACGTACCCTGCCATTTTTTGTAGGGTGGAATACAAAGCCCCCCCCATCCCAAAGGGGTTTTGTTCACAACAGGCACTCCCTCCCCCACCTCCACCATAGACGTATACTCTAAAAGATGAGCTTTATTCTTTTTTTGGTTTAACTGTGTTTTTTCAGGCCTTGAGTAGTCATGAGGCTGGAAGTGGCTTTACGTTTCACCATGGCCAACGTGTTGCGTACTCTGTAGGACACACTCCAAAAGGCGCCTCAAATCTTATGGGGGCTACTTATAGACAGGAGGATCAAGTATAATAGAGGCAATATAAGATATAGATAGACTAAAAATAGAGTAATTCCAGTAAGAATCTAGTAAAAACCATATAAGATCCATATAAGAACCTTCTAAAAACAATTATCCACATATGTTAATGGTAAAATGATGATAAGCATGCAGTTTATAATAGTTCGTCAAAAACAGGAAAAATAAGATCCATAGTCAGACTCCCCATCCTCTGATAATTTAATGTACTTGGTGGTATCTCCCACAGTAAGATAAGAGGTCTCCACCTGGGGTACCCCAATCCCCAAAAAATTTCAGACTGGGAGGATGGCCACAGAAACCCACAGTAGAGCAGTACTCCCAGCCCAGGTTTTTGAAAAACATTTTTCCAGGGGGTTTAGCCAGTAATATGACAATCCGTCCGGATCACCATGGAGGAGCCTCCCCAAAAGCAACCTCGCAAAAAGCAGAACACAATACACGTTAGTTGGGATGCCTCCAACCAGGAGTTCTTCGCCCGAGTTCTTCGCAACTAATAGTCGGGAAAGGAACAAACCTCGGTCAGTTCAAAGGTATTTCTGCCGCAAAAGAGGAGGTCCCAAAGTGGGGAGTAGCAGGGAGTAACAAGGAAAACTGCCATAATAGCAGTAGCAGCAGTGGCGGCGGCAGCAGCAATGGTGACACCAATAATAACTTGGAGTGCAGAGACCACCCCCCCCCCCGGGGAGCAAGGAGAATTTGTTGAGGTTAGTATTAGTGAGTGTGAAAATACCTCTCAAGTTTTCGCAGAGCGTACCCCACCTCTCCGCCTCACTGTCCTGCACAGACTGCAGGGACGGTCCTTCGCAGCAGGAGTTGTGTTATGTAGGCGAGCAGCAGCAGCAGGTGTGGGAAGTCAGCCCCTCTTCCTCACACGACCATCACTCCCAGGATCAGTGCAGAGACTGTCCTTTGCCATCCTTCGCTACGACTTGACTGTGGGAGCTGTGTGTTGTAGGTGAGCAGTATACATAATATATTTTTATTTTCTGTAAATATTTTCTAATCATTATATATTTTCTGCACAATTTACACCTTGTGGACTTTTCAGAATACATGAATTTCCAGCTTGCTAGAACATCAGCTAATGGTAGAATTCTAAGGTCATTAACATTGTCAAAGTCAGAATCTACCACAGGCATCTCTCCAACGAGGATTCAACCGTGATGGAGAGGGAATGGAGGGCGTTCCCGGTCCTCAATCAGTGAATAACATTTTACTGAATTATGATGCATATTGCTCTTTGAACACTTTCATGATTTGCCTACTGACAGTACTAAAATCTAAACAAACACTTTTCAATTGTAGGGATCTGAACAAGCTGTTTACATGCCTTAACCAAGGAAGCAAGCCTGCCCCATTTAAGCGATACATCAATCAACCGATATTTTTAGCAGGCAAGGTTCACTCCATGTTTTGACAAGAAGAAAAGAAGCCTTTAACTGTGTGTCCTGTCAGCTACACTACAAGCGAGCTCTTCTTGCAACGTTGCTATGGGGGTACATTTTGGATAAAAAGAATTGCTTGATGAAACCATTCTCCTTCCTCTTGAACCTGGATATATCCCAAAAGCCCCCAGTAAAGGACTCAGCAAATGACTGATGTCGGTAGGGAAGTTTTTCTAAATCGCTTAATTGACATGTAAGATGTGCCTGCATTTGTTTCTGAACCTTGACTTGACCAGCTTAACGTAAGCCTATCTAACTGTAGTTGGATATGCATGCCTTGTTGTTAGCAAAGGGCATGATGCCTAAATGCTAGCCACCAAATTAAGAGGCATTAGCCCTCATAGCCAAGAAAACCTCACCCATATCGTTAATAAATAGCAAAAAACAGAAGGAGCTCTCCTAGGACAAACTTCTACAGGCTGCCTTTCTTTAGGAGGAAAAGCCCCAGTTGTCCCTCCACGAGGTCTGAATCAGACTGCAGCAGAGTTATTGCTTTACAAACTCCCTATTGTACTCAAAATACCTTGCGTATGTACCATTTTTGCAGAGTTTTCCATAATCCTTCAAATGGCAAAGCAGAAAATGCTTTTTTTGTTTTAACAAACAAGGCACGTGGGGGCGTGGCCAGGAGTACCAGCGATGTGGCTGCTCCTTTGATGGCCTCCGCACATTGCCCGCAGCAACCAGCAAGAAAATGCTGTTTTGACCCAGAAGTAGCTAATATGGTTGGCGGAAGGTCCGGGCCGTTGTCGGACCGAGAAATCCTCACTCCCCTGTCGGTGCAGTCTGAATTCAGAGCTAGCGAAGCCTGCATCTCTCACCGCTGCTCTGCGAGCCAAGATGGCAGTCGGGCTGAAGCTGCGCGCCCTCCACGCTCCATCCGCGGCCAGATCTAATTTCACTGCACCCCACACAACAGGACCAGAGCCTTGGAGCCCCCCCTCTCTTTGATCACCTCCTCACCAGCCTGTCGCAAACTCTCCCGCAACTCTTCTTGGGACATTGGGGAGCCGAGCCCTTCTTCCCCCAACGCCACCACCAACAATGAGTCCCCAGCTGGTGTTCCCCTCGGTCTGCGCCGCAACAAGTAAGCAGCCCTCAACGCACCCACCGCTCCACATGTCTGGGGGCTTCCTGGTCCTCCACTATCTTCGGAGGCGTTCGCCCCCCCACCTCACCTGGGGAGGCTGAGACGCGATCACGGATGGGCTCGCCACGGCCCTGAGGAGGCAGTCACTTGTGAACCGGAGCTGATACCGAGAGACTGGCAGCTACCCAGCTGCAGCCTGGGCCTGCCTGGAATCCTTCACCACCACAGTACTGTGTATTGGGCCACATTATCTGCCCCCCCCCCCCCCCCTCCCTGGCGCCTGGCCTGCGCTCACCTCCTGGACACCTACATAACCTCCACAGAGGATCTTACCGGCACCAGCATCACCTGCCACTTCCTGGGGCGCCCCTGCCCACCTCCCACCACTCATCCCGGGGGACTCTGCCAGCCGGTAAGCAGTCCGCTAACCATTACCACAACCTCAGAGTCCCCTCCCCCCCATCACCCAGGCTCTGATAGCCTCATAACCTCTGCAGAGAAGCTTGCTTACCCCGGCCCACCTCCCATCCTCCCCACCAGTCAATAGGCTCCCCAGCGGCAGTAACAGTATTGGCATCTTACGAGGAGCTATCTCCTCCCCTGAATCCTGAGACACTGGCTAAACTCCTTAAACCCCATCCTCCCCCGTCCACGGTTATCTCCACCATGCTCCTCGCAGCAGACAAAGGGAAGAAATCGGACCCCCCCCGAAACGCACGCCTCACAAGGCATCGGAGGACAAAGGGACCCTCGCAACTAAGGAAGACCTCCAAGTCTTCATGTCGGATATTAAAATCAGAATTTAGATGTAGCATGTCGGAGCTCACCTCCAAGCTGGAACAGACATAGCAGAGGGTAGCGGATGTCAAGCACAGGTTGGGGGAGACTGAAGACATGGCCCAAGAGCATTCTACTACTCTCGTGGAGGTGCAACGCACAATCCAGGCTCTAATGGACAGAACCGAGATCCTCGAATTCAAGCAAGTGGACCTTGAAAATGGAGCCCGTCGCAACAACCTGCGAATTCGTGGTGTCCCCTCTTCAGTTCCCGACAAGGAGCTACCTGAATATGTGGCGATTTCTTCCAGTCGCTGCTGCCACACCTGGATAAATCCCAGCTTCTGCTGGATCGCACCCACGGACTGCGCCCCCAACGAGGGATAGACTCAGACTCCCCTCTCCCCCAGACTTCCCCCAGTTGTGATCACGAGAGTCCACTTTTATACCACCAAGGAAGCCATCTCGGCAATCACTCACGCGATAAACTATCGTTCCAGGCCTCCCCGGAGCGCGGGGGTCGACCTATAGCAGAACACAACATAATTGAATATCGCCTAAAATTGGTTCTCATATTCCAGAGCGTCTGGATGCTATTCTCTTGTGACACATTCATACTACACTCCAGTGTATCCCTATACCAGAGTACAGTTGAGTCCCTGTGACAAGCCCAACCTGCGGAACAAAAAGGTCCGTGGAACTTTAGTTTACCCATATGGAGACTGGCTAAACGGAAAGTTGTTACTATAGCATTCTTTGTTTATATTTACTTTTAGGAATCTACTGTTTGAACACGACCAATCGTAACCATTAGCAACTCTAGCCCTGATGATGGACTTGTAATTAGTCCGAAACGCGTTGGCAAAACAAAGAACGATTGGTGCTATTTGGGACAATTTATGTTTGAACCAACGGTTCTCTTACATGACTAAATGTAGAGCTCATGAAATATTAGTCTTGGGAACCAATGCAGATATATTTGAAATATACTTTCACTGACGTTTTAATTGTTCTATCTCGAAATTATTTTTCTACCTTGAAATTGTTGCTGATGCCAAATGAAGGCGGTTCTGTTCACAAAAAGATGTATTGTTTTTTGGTTTTGAAACATGTTGCAATGAATGAATTGTACAACAGTTGTTAAAAGAAAGATGTTCTGATCATTTGAATTAAATATTCTGTTCTTATGAACTTGACTTTTTCGTGCCTGGTTAAGTCAAAGAAAACGCTTTAAGAATGAATGCTTACACGCACAATTACACTGGAGTCCTTACCCTCCGTTTGAGGTTAGTGAATCTCGTTTGTCCCTAAGAGTTTTAATTATTGTTGATAGACATTTTTTTTACCTTCCTTTTAATACAGATTAGGAGCTTAGGTTCCTTAGGAGTGCATATGGGGCTATCGTGTGGCGACTCACTATTTTGTTTTGCAGTTTACCTACCAGTCCCGAGTGGCCTCGTGACATTTGCCCGTCTGCACCTGAAATTTCCAATGAACACCACCTTTTGAAAAAGTGTACTTAGCTATTCTGATAGATCTATCCCTTCAATTCAACTTGTAAGTGTCTCCCTACCCCTCTTTTTTTGTTCCCATCTCATTGCTAAATCTGGACGCCAACATATACTCCGAGATCCTGGCTAACGTTTTATCGCTTATCCTCCCTGACATAGACCCGGACCAAACGGGGTTCATAACCCACAGGTCGGCGAGAGACAACATCAGCAGAGCCCTAAACCTAATAGATGTCGCTAACCAAGAATCGCAACAACTTGCCCTGGATGCGACTAAAGCTTTTGATAAAGTGGACCGGACCTTCCTATGCCTCGCCCTCGATGCCTCGAGGCCTTCTACTTTGGTCTGACGTTCCAAAAATTGGTCCTAGCTAACTACCAGTCCCCCAATACCCTCTTGAGAGTCAACAGTCTCTGATCGGATCCGATCCCTCTTACATGTGGAACAAGACAAGGATGCCCTCTGTCCCCCCTGCTCTTTGCCGTGGCCATGGAGCCCTTGGCCCAACGCATTCGCCTGAACCCTTGTATCAAAGGTCCACAAGTAGGCCTTCTCAACACAAGATTAATCTTTACACCGACGACGTGTTACTGACCATCACTGGCATCACAGCCTCCATGAAGGCGGCCCTGGCCGAAATCCAGAGATTCAGGAGAGTAGCAGGCTTTGCCATCAACTTCCAGAAATCGCTGACCCTGGGGGTGGGGCTAGGCCCAGGAGAAAGAGAAGCTCTAGAGAAGCAATGCCTGATTCAGTGGAGTGTCAATCAAGTCAATCCCATACCTGGGGGTCCAGATCCCGGCCCACCCGGCAAATGTTTATCAGACAAACTTTCCCCCCCTCTTCGAGGAGATGGAAAAAGATCTTAACCACTGGCTATCGCAAGAGATCTCCCTTCTGGACCGCATCATGGCTTGCAAAATGAATCTCCTCCCACGGTTCCTCTATGCCTGCTCCTCCCAGCCCATTTCGATCGCACTCCCCCCTGCAGCGTCTTCAAAAGAAAATGACTAATTATATTTGGAAGGGGAAGGAAACCGCGAATTCCCCAGAGAACCATGATGGGTTGTGCTAAATTGGGAGGATTGGGGGTTCCCGACCTCCGTAGATACCAAATAGCAGCACACCTAGCCCACATTCAAGCATGGGGAACCGTTTCGGGGCGCCCACTCGTGGACGTGACGAGACACTCTGCCCCCCAGGAGGCTCTGTAAGTTGTCATTGCTGGCTTTTGGCCTGTTTATCCTTCGTTGACGAGGAGTAGGCGCCTCGTCGTCTGGAGGTTTGGTCATCTCTGCCTTTACGAGTAGCTTGGGCTGCACGTCAGTAGCCTTGGGAAGAGTAGGAGGGCCTGCTGAAACCTCGGTCTCTAGATGATCCAAACCGGGAGTTACCTGATGCTCCTCTGAAGGGACGAAAGGAACGAAAATACCTACCACTCTGGAGGGCTCCAAGGGAACGAGCCGTGTCAGAATCTTCTTACATGCCCTTCAAGGCTTCATCCACTTTCTCCCCAAACAGGTGTTCTCCTTCGCACGGCATATCCATTACCTTATATTGTACCTCTGGTCTGAACGTCGTGCACTAAAAGCCAGGCTTGCCTTCGTAACACTACGCCATTGTTGATCTGCTTAAAGCCTGATTCCGCCAGGTCGACAGCAATGTTAATGGAATGATTGGAGGCCTCTTCTCCCTCACGTACGAGCAGCATGGCAGACTTCCTGTGTTCCTCCGGCAGATGGTCCAGGATAGGAGCTAGTCGATGCCACGTCTCCCTATCATACCTGGCCATAATAGCCAGGGAGTTGGCTGCTTTAACTGTAGTCGCTCCAACCGATAGCACTTTTTACCCAAAAGCATCTTGTCTACTGGCTTCGTTGTCTGGCGGGGTCGTGCATTTGTGTTGCGACCTTGCCTTTCTGGCCGCCGCGGCGGATACCACTGATTCCGGCAAAGGTTGAGACGTCAAGCACTTGGGAGTCGATTCCAGAGCCTTGAATTTCTTTTCCAATCGACCTTTTACTGCCGGTTCTGAAAAAGGGCGACGCGTGGTTTTTAGTCCCTCCTGCCAGACATGGTCTAAAATGGGGATAGCAAATATCGCCTTTCTTCTCTTGCCCATATGATCGAACAGAAAACAATCTTTTTTCTCTTCTTCTGGCACTAGGCCAAACTCTGCACATGCCTTATCCATCATGGCATGGAAAGCACCCACATCATCAGGTGGTGATGGCTGCGCCGGACTCTTCGGAGTTTCCATCTCCGCTTCAGAGTCCCATGTAAGGTCCCTTGAGGGGGATAACAAGATGTCTAAACCCGACCCTTCACGTTCCGACTGACAGTTCTCCTTCTTCCTGTGGACGAGAACGATCTTCCTCAACCGGGTAAGCGGTAGGAATTCTGGATGGAGGGCGAGGAGCCGGGCCTGGCTCGTCGACGACTGGCGAGGCCTGTAACACTGTCGGGACAAGCTGAGGTAACCGAGTGTCCAACCGCTCCAACAGCTTCTGTAATGTATTCAACACCTCCAGGGACAGAACAACCTGGGGATTCAGTAAGGAAGAGGTAACTGGAATGGCACTTCCACTAAAGAGCGACACCGACCCAGTCGGTTGTAATCCCAGATCGGTTGGATGTGTGACCGGATCACGGTCATCCTCCGCCGACGAGATGGAGAAAGCCGCTTCTGGTTGCAGCAAGGCCTCAAGCGGGATCAGATCAAAAACCTCTGGTTGCCATCCCACTGACGGGGCCACCGTCGACGATGACATCTTTTCCATAGGCGCTGTTTGATCTGACGAAATAGCCGTTGGAAGAGCCGTTCGCCGAAGACAAAGCAGGCGTCGACGACCGGATCGTCGTCGATGAAGTCTGTGGAGCAGGGCCTTGAGGCCGACTTGTGGGACGAGGACTCTCGACTCGAGGTAGACTTATGACGGTCTCCTGAGGAGGATTTCGATGAGTCTTTTCTCTCCTTTTTAGATGAGGAGGAAGAAGACGAAGCCTTATGTGAAGAGGAGGACTTCGCAGGATGTTTCTCCGAGGGGTGTTTTTCAGATGAGTGCGATTTCTTCGCCGGAGGCTCCGCCGACCCTGATCGACGAGGGGGGACAGGAGACTTAGATCTTGAGGCTGAAGAGCCTACCTTCAATGCCGGGTGCGTGTCATGATGCCTACCTCCAAGGAGCCAGGTCCGACCCAGCAACCCCAGAGGCAGGCATCATTTCCCCCAGGGGAGTGCCAGCGGGCCCAAGCTGGGGCCCTTTGGACGCAGTCCTGGCGCCTTAGGCGCCAGGCTCATGTTGGACCTCTGTCCTGGCGCATTAGGCGCCAGGCTCATAAAGCTAGACATGTGTTCAAGTGTTTTAATGTGCACTTACTTGATGCAGACCATGCTGCCACATCCAGGCCCTCTTGAGGCCTGAATAGGAACTACTTTACCTGTGGGACTACTTTCCACCCGGGCGTGGTCGGGGAAGGATACATACCTGATCGGAGGAAGGATACACACTTGGAACTTCTTCCAAAGCTATTTAAACCACACCCGATCAGCAACTCATGCTTCGCGTTGTTCTGCTCCTCGCAGCTGGACGCTCACCGTGTCAGCTCCTGCATCTGGACTTCAGCCACGGCTGTCAGCATCCTGGGTCACCTGCAAAGGGAGACAAGAGACCTACCAGCTAATCTGCACCACGGAGACATCACCGACGATCCTGAAAGGGAAGACATCATTTTTAAAAGCATTTCGTTATGATCGCTGCAGCGCTGCATTTCACTCACCTTTTCCTGGGTTCCTCCATCTTCAGCAGCGATCATCCGGATACACAGCCACTTCCCAGAGCCTAGAGAAAAAGACAAGAATAAGAGGTGAGAGAAGGAAGGGAATAGGAAAAGCTCAGTTTCCTTCTAAGACTTACCTGTTGGGTCATTCCCATTTAATTTTGGGTCTTGCTGCTTCCAAGCAGGATCCCGGCCCCTATGGGGAAAAAAGACAAAGACATTAGATGAGCGAATGCAAAAACATTACCTGAGCGCTCATCTAGGACTTACCACATCTTTACTGGAACTGCACGTTTCACTTCGGGTCGGCGCCATATCTCCGGCATTCCGAACCCCGGCCCCTATGGGGAAAAGACATCAACATCAGCGCTTTGTTGCAAGAAGTCTCCAAAGTAATCTTCATTCATCACCTGAAAAAAGACAATGAACATTATTATTTAAAGCTTGAACTTTTGAACTTGCAACAGAACTTTTACAGCGCCTTACCAGTATAATCAAGCTTACCTGAACTCCCATCCAACCTCAATCCAGTGAAGTAACTGGGTTCAACGCGCCCCTGCGTCAGAAGCAGGATGGAGAGCTCGTCCTTTCAGACCCTAAGGTGAGACTTCACGGGGAATCGTGGAAGGGTATCGTGGAGGGTTGGAAGAGAGTGGGAGGCTTGAGCATAACTCAGTCAGTAGGTAATACTCCCTTTTCACGCACAGGGGAATATTCCTACGAGCCGGAGAAGCCAGAGTAGAGGGCCCTTCCTGTCCATCTCCAGAGTCCTGCGCTTCACCATTGAAGAAGCATCAGCACTCGAAGCCAGACCTGCGCCTCCGTGGGAATCAGGTGAGCGTTACAGTACGCACCCGCTCTGTCATTGAGTAACCAGGCGTCTGTTGCGGTCTTTTAGGGTCTTTTGTGAGAAGCCCTGACAGATCTCACACGTGTCCGCCGTATGATGAGGGTGAAGGCAGTAAATACAGTCCATATGCCCATCTCCTTCATATACTTTAAGACCGCATGTAGCACATGGACGAAATAACGCTTTTCCAGACATTCTTCGAAAAGAAACAGTCGAAGAAGAAGAAGAACGCACAACCTAATAAAATAGTAGATACTCAAGGTAATCCCACTACTTTGGAAGACGGTTTAAATCTGAGGGAGCCGCGGGGGCGGGGCTACTTATACCTCTACGTCCTAGTGGCGCGGCTGTACGCGGTCCAAAACGACGTAGATAAGACACAAAAGTGTCAGAAGTTTTCCTATGGAAAAGGTCTATATAATTTACCGAAGATTCCCAGCCTGACGACAGGGAATATTCTAAGCATGTGAAGCCATGAAAGATCCAATGCTGGAGAAAATGATTTTTCGGGTGAAAAAGGTTCTGTCTCCCGTCCCTAACAAGGGACGCCCATAAAGTATGGAGGAAAGGGGACGGGACGTAGGAGTATGATGATAGTTCACTAGTCAATCAGCCCATGCTTACCAGTATCCAAGATTTTCTTTTAAAAAAGCGCCCATATGATCTTTCTTAGGTTGTAACGTCATTGACTTTTTTTTTTTTTAACTTATCAGCTTCTTATACTTACACCTTTGTATGCATAAATTAGATGGACTATGCTTTTCCAGTGTTTTAAGTTCTGGAAATAGACCTTTTGTTATGACATCCTGTAATAAAAGGCAGATATCGTAATGGAACATAGCAACTCTACCAACTGATATTAACCCCCACATTACTTTCAGAAATATCCACCAATAAAAGTCAAGATTGTATTCTATAGATGGGATATCACAAAATTGTTGCTAAAGTTACACCACATTACTGTTTTACTACTGTTGGAAATCACCAAAATGTTAATACTCTTGGTGTAGCATGGGACTTATTGTTTATAATTGTTTCAAATAATGGAGTGTTGATCCTTTGAAATTCAGAAAAGTCAGCAACTCTTCCTTCGAGGTGCATAATGGTTAAAGTGTAATCTAGGTCGGTAACACGATGGATATGTGAAAATAACCCATTTTAAACGGGTAAACCAAGAGCAGTTAAATTTAGTAACAGCGTAAGTCCATATTTATTATATCTGTGACGAAATGGTTGTAATGTATAAGGTATCCCAAATATATAATTGTCTTCTGCTAAAATACTTAAGAGTTGTTTCCAGTGGCTCTACATGACAATAAAAAAATAAAAATACAAAAAGAATTCACCAAATATAACACTGATTAGTGTTACTTGCCACTTAACTGATGTATACATTAGAAATAGTTAAATTGACCCCATACTTTGTTTTCAGTTTTCAATATAATTAATATAGTATAGTTTGTTTTAGACCTTTATGTTTTGTTATTGTTTATTCTTTTTTGGTCTTTTCAACATATTGTTATAGCATCTCATTGTTTTGGTAACTGAGTTTAATTTAAACAAAAAGAAACCTTTGCTATTAACTAGAACTCATTTGTGAACTAACTGCACCATCCATCACTTTTGGGGGAAACCTGTGTTATCTGCTTCCAAGGAGTACCTACAAAGGCCCAATTGCTCAATCTTTGTGCAAGCTTTCATAACACATTACATTGAATACTCGGACAGGACCTCAAACGGTGCCTAGATGTCTTAAGCATGGACTCCCATGTTGTGAATATCCCCAAATGAGCCTGCAAGCTGGTGGTTGGGGCAAGAGGGGGTTCGGACTGGGCAGACATTCTAAACTAGTAAATCTATGGAGATTCTTCGGTCCAGAGCTATGACCTGTGGTACTCCAAGGGATATCATCCAGCAGACAAAGTGGTGCTTGGACTCATCTAACAACTTTAGCGCATACAGTCAACCTTGAAAGACACATGCACATCCACCTGAACAGGGATCTATGTCAAGTACATTCTGGTGCACTTTAACATTGCATGTAAAGAGCTGCAAATGAATAAATGTTACCTTGCTTCTTTTCACCTTCAGTTGCGCCTTCTTCATTGCCCTAAAAATATAATAAACAGAGTATCATCAAAATGAAAGATACATGTGTCCAAACATAAAATTGGAGACCTCTTGGTAAAACACAGATATAAAACAAAAACACAAATATCTGTCCGATTTACAGAAGGAAGTGAAACAACATGTAAAGAATATGCTAAATTTCTTGAAAACGCCTCTACATACACCCCTTAACTGTAGGGCTGTATCAGTCACATTTACTCCCTAAAAATAGGCAAATCTAACTACAAAATAAAAATGGTGAGTAAAAATACTCCAAACAAATAGGAAACAGAAAGGTCTCCCTGCTTTCACTCGCACAGGTCCATGCATGTGTGGGCCAGTAGTACACATAGAGCCGCAGTAAGACACTATTATTAGTGTGGCAATAAGCCCCGAGCCGGTGGGCCATTGCCGCCTAAAGTAATGCCCCCGGGGCCCATAGTTATAGGCCCAAGCATACCATTAGGCGGTAATGGCCTGCCGGCTAGGGACTTATTGCCATTAGTATTTCGGAGTTTGTAGAACCGAGATACTAATGGCGTTGTTATATTTTTAATTCGCCATTTGTTATACCATTTGAAAAGGCGGCCTCAGTACGCGTTCTTTCTAGAGAGACTAGAATGCACATACTGCTTTATTACTACGTTTCAACAGGGTGCCATTTTGGGCCAAGTTGATCCGTATTAATGAATGGGGAGGTGAGTGAGGAGGCTTTCAGACCCGGCGTGCGATGCACGCTAATGCCTAAACGGGATTACACTGTGGTAAGGCTCGCAATTGAGCCAATCCACGTTGTAACGCTCACCTGATTCCCGCAGAGGCGCCGGTCTTGACTGGGTGAATGCCGTATCTTCAAAGGTGATGTGTAACACACGGTTGGCTCTTTGGGCTGGACCTCTGTGCACTGTATGTCTGACTCGAAGAGTAAGATGTCTGCAGATAGAAAATATGGGATTAATGAACTGGGGTGATTGGGTGCCTCTCTCCTCTTCCCTTTCTCTTCTCCTGTAGAACCCCAAAGGTTAACGCCCTCACCTTAGGTAAGTGAACGCCGAGCTCTCCATCTGCCTCGGGGCAGGGTGCCGTAACCAGTTTCTTCACTGGATAAGGGTGCAGGCCTCTTGACCTCAGAGGACTGCTGTCCGTCAACTGCACAAACGGTAAGTTCTGGGCACTTCAAATGTCTTAAAAGTCTTTTGTAATGATATCTCTTGTTTTGCAGGGTTCCGGCGATGGCGGATGGCGGGCTGATGAGAGTTGAGGATCGAACCCGCGTGAGGAATAGAAGCGCCTGGAAGCACGTAAGTAAGCGCTTGTAGCCTGCTTCACGATGAGCACTAACTGTCCCTTTTATCTTGCAGGTACAAGTTCGGAGCTTTAGAGAAGCTGACGGGTGCTGGAATACCCACTGGATTCGGCGTGGGAAGGAGTAATGGCACGTGAGTAATAAAGTTGCCCAATGTCTTTAAACGCACCTTCTTTTGTCTTTCAGATGCCGGAATGCAGCGCGAGGCGTTGGTGACAGCCGATGGACCAGTTAAGAGATGCGCTGCCACTGAAGACCGTAGTGCTAACCTGTTCTTTCTTTGTCTTTACAGGTGCTGCTGAAGACTGGATTCCAGGATGGTAAGCCTTTGTTCCCTTAGGCCCAGGATCAGAAGCAGAAGACACGATGAGCGTTCTGCTGCAGAAAATGCAGAATAACACAAAGCAAGATTCATCCATCGGGTGTGGTTTAAATAGCCTCCTGTAGTGCTTAGGTGTCTCCTTCCACAGCCACGCCTAGGTAAGAAAAGAGTTCCTGCTTTCCAGAAGAGTTACAGTGTTCTGAACCTAGGGAGTGGCTCCTGCCCCACCCAACAGGAAAAGTAGACCCAAACAGAAGAGGATCAGGGGTTCAACTGGCAGGTAAGTAAGCAGCATGGTCTGCTGCAGGTAAGTCCACCCAAGCATTATGAGCCCGGCGCTTCCAGCGCTGGGACTGGGCATCTTTATGAGCCTGGTGCCACTGGCGCCAGGACAGGGTCCAAAAGGTCCCAATTGGGACTGGCTGGCACTCGGAACCGGGGTTATGGGTCTGCTTCCAAGGGAGTCGGGCAAGTCCTGATCTTTTGGAAGCAGAGATCATGACACACGTTCAGCGTTTCCTGTGGCATCGGCACGCCGGGTACTAATGCATGATATGAAGTTTTAAAAATGTATATTTTAATGAGCATAAATAACTAGATGCAAAGCAATAATTATTCTAGAAACATTTGTATTCCCTTTTAAAAAATACTTCCATTGTGAATGGGAATGACTTGTACTGCCCAACTTCAAAATTATGGCATACAAAACTCCCACTTGCAAATCTTATCTAGGACAGTCTACATACATTTGGATTTGCTTCATATCTTCTGTTGATTTTTGACTTTATTGGTTTAATATTCAAACTACAGGATAGTATTACCAAACTGTTATACACTCACCCATCATCATCGCTATTGAATACATTATTTCTTATTAAGCTGTGGATTGTGTGGAGAACTCTAACAACATGCAAGATATATATATGAGATAAAGAAAGGCCTCCTAGTGTGGGTGTGTATCCATATGTTCAATACACAATATGATTTGAATGGTGTATTCTGTTAACCTTATGCACAATTCAGAATTAATGAGGATTAGTGGACGTAGCGATGCCACAATTTTAGGTGGTCATTCATAGGAACCCTACCAAAAAATGAAGGGTATAATCTATTAAAGTTTAAAATAGTGTAAATATAAAGCAACTCTGACATGAGCCGATGAATAAATAGTACTGAACATAAAAAACTTAACATGAATAACGTTAAGACAACGTATAGACATTTCCATCGTATATTGTTTCTCTGTCATGTTCTGCAAGCTAGTGGACTTTTATGCCATAACAAGACTAGTTAAACAATATACAGAAATAAGTCCCCACACCTATTATTCTAAAATGTGTCTAATGTATTATATACTAGTTTTTTTTTATGTACAAGGGGACACCCCCAAACTCTCATTCCGGACTGTTCCCATCCCTCTACCCCCGTCGCACCAGTTCACACAATCGCAAGGCCCCTTTACCACCCCCTTCCCTTAACCAAACCCCCCACCCAATGCCTTCACTTTAGAATGGTATAGTCATATTATTGTTGCTTATCACAATATTAAGATGCTTTTTCAAATGAAATTGTAAGAAAACGATATTTTGAACACTCTGTTTTCAATAGGTGTTTTTTCCACCGATAACATGAATGGATACACACACCGATAACATGAATGGATACACATGTCCATCCTGAAAACAGGTAGAAAGTGTCAGAATCATGAGTTAAATACATAATTTTTATTAGAACCCGACGAGGGCACAATCAGAATGAAAGAGCCATTCTGATTGGCCATCGCCGAGTCATTACCAGGCTGGGAATCCCTCTGTCGGGATTCCACGGCCTTTGTCCCTGGCGGGGGGTGTGGCAGCCCCTCAGCCAATGAAGATGCTCGAAGCGGGGCCATCCCCGCTCCGAGCCTCCCCACGGCTGAGAGGCTGCCTTTGCCCCCCTGCCGGGGACTCAGGTAAAGGTTTGGCTATTTTTTGTTCCCCTCTCTCCCTTCTCCCACCTCCCTTCCCTCCCCACCCCACTTAACTTCTATACTTTGTCCCTGGTGGGGTCAATGGCAGCCTCCTGCCCTGTGGAGAATCGGAGCGGGGCGGGGCCAACCCTGCTCCGAGCCTCCACACGGCTGGAGGCTTCCATCATACCCCGCCGGGGACCCAGGTACGTTTATTTTTCCCCTTCCCCTCCCTTCTGCCCTCACAACCGTACTTACCTTCTTTTTTTTTTTTCGGGAACAGACGCGCTGGAAACGCTTCTGTTTCCAGCATGTCCGCTCCCGATGGCAGCCATTGAAAGGGAAAACGGACTCCGCTTTCCCTTTCCATAGCGGCCATTTTCTTTGACGTCTTTTTTTTTCCCTCCCGAAACACTGCAGCGTTTTGCGACAAAAAGCTTTTAGTGTCCCGGTCACGCATTTTTTGCGGGCCAGGGTAGTAATAGCTATATGCCCCTTGGGGTGGGGGCATTACTGACTCTGGTAATGCCCCGGGGCCTTCTTTAAGGCCCTCGCTTCACCTGGGCCTATAACTATAGGCCCCAGGGCATTACCTGAGTCGGTAATGCCCCTGCCGCTCTGGGCATATTGCTTAATTAACATAAGATACAGGTTTCATAGTTACAAATTAGGTATTTACACATTCAATTTTTAGATATCATAGAATAAATGGGTCTGGGTCTCTAAGGAGAGTACAACTAAACATGATGTGAAGCTTTAATGAAACGAGGGAAATTACAAGGCAATATTATGAATGGCCTAGTTATAAGTATTAAAGATTTGTTTTGAAATTTAGAACAAAACCATTTTCTTTTTTTTATAATAACAGGTTCCATTTACACATTGTCAAATTATAAAGAGTTTTAAAAAAAATGGCAGTTCTCACAATATGTAGGGAATCCTGAATCCAATAACAAGATGGTAAGAGAATCTCCACCGACTTGTATGAACTACAGGATAATGTTAATTGATATTGAGATGATCTCATTGAATCACATGAATAACTTTGTTTATATGTTTTCTCTTCTATTTTTGGCTTTTTTTCTTCTGATTTCTTTAACGCCTTAAGTGCCAAGGAGGAGCTATCTCGTCCTTAGCACTACGTTTACAGTGCCAAGGAGGAGATAGCTCAACCTTTTTGGCATTTCTCTTTGTGAGATAATTACTACAATCCAACCTCCGGGCTATGTGAGGAGGAGGTTCCTCCTCACGGCCCGGGGGTTGGATTTCCATTCAGCGCACGTCAGCATGCGTAATGCACGCTGACGTGACAATTTAAATTTCACTGTCGCATGAAATGGAAGGTGAGTTCCTCCCTCGATCTGTTTTTGAAGTGGAGGGGTGAGGTGGCCGTTTTTACTATGTAAGCACACGGCCCCTAACACATGGGGCAAAACTTTTACCGCCCCTAGGGGAGTGGCAAAGAAAATGTGTTAAAAAAAAATTAAGCTATTTTTTGTGGGGTTGTGGTGGGGGTTGGGGGATCTAGACCACCATGGATTTGTTAGGAATGTAAGGGGGGGTGGCCCTCCCCTCCACCCCAAATGGATGGGGGGCATCTCATGTAGCCCTCTCTGGGGGAAGATTGCTAGTGCCATCTGCCAAGTCCAGTGGCAGTTCCGGCAGTGTCCCCATTCATCCCCGGAGGGAAAAGCTGTAACGCAGCCCAGCCAGAGCTCGAGGCTGGGCTTGTAGATGTTCGACCCGCATGGGAGACGGGTGCCCAAGGCCTGGGACATCACCCCCACCATCCTGGAGCTCTGGCTGGGCTGCGTTGCTGAATTTCCCCTCTGGGAATGGATGGGGACCCTGCCAGGGCTCCCTGGGGCTGCTGCTGCACTTGGGGATGGGCAACCCACATGGGAGATGGGTGCCGTAGGCCGGGGACATAACCTCCAACCGTCCTGGAGCTCTGGCTGGGCTGTGTTACAGCTTTTCCCTCCAGGGAGGTAATGGCACACTGCCGGGGCACAAGTAGATATGTATGTAAAGTTTATGAATATCAGGCCAATTCAAACTGTAAAGCTAGATGAAAATTTTGTACAGATGTAAAGCATCATTTTGATGTGCTTTTTCTTTTTTCCTTTGTCTAGTCTCATTAGAATAGAAAAAGACTGCACAATGAAAGGATTGTAATTTGCATGATATTTAATGTAATTGAATTAGGGATATATGACCGGCAGATTTAAATGTTTGTGTAAGGTTTTTCCTTTTCCTTTATAAAGACCATCAACACCGTAAAGAAAATAGGATAGTCTTGATAAAGATCGGAGGTTAAAACACATGTTAGCAGGGCTGTGATCATTATTATATTCTAACTTTATCAGGAGTCTTTGTCGTCAGATTCTCCTATTTAGGCATTTTTCAATTATTAAGATATTTAATCTTGAGATGAATAACAAATGAAATTGTGTGGAATTATCATGACTGAGACTTGAATATTCATAATAAGGAATCAAACTGAACTAACTTGCCTGGGGTACATGCGTGCTAATACACCTCAATATTGATTTGTTTCTCCTTTCTCAGGACACATGCAGTAGTCCTAATTCTTTGAGTATATGTGCAGAATAACCTAATAATGTATATTAATCGCCCCAAGTTGAAATGCCCTCGCGGCATTGAATCATATCCCCTGCCCCTGAAGCGGTCATCAATAGACGCGTACGCCCCATTTCACAATGCGAATGCACGTCTCTTGTCAACGTTCTCTGTGTGCCAGCTATTGACGTGTCTCTATGGAAACGGCAGGACGCCTCTTTCCTCAATACGTATAAACAGACTGCTTCTCCTCAGACAACATCAGAGTTGCTTTTTCAATCGTTTCGCTGTCTATTTGTATATCCTGTGACTCGTTTCTGTTCAGCTATATTCGTTGCTCGTAGCCTGTGCAAACAGATACTATTACTAGCATTACTATTGATTTTAATTTTGTCGTATAATGGCAACAATACAGCCGTACCAGTACGAGTCAGAGTATTCCGAGGCAGAATTAGTTGAAAGAGAAAGATGTGGAAATGATGGGGCATCGGACGAATCACCAGATCACCAGATCATGAGCCTGGAAGACTTTTCCACCTGGTGTACTTGCAATCGGTCCAAGGTCATGCCAAGCAAGGGATGCTTGGCCTACATATCGGAAGAAGACACACCACCGCTATGCGTTACCGAGCTGCATGACTTCAGGGCAGCCTGCCTTACAAGGTCCGTGTTGAGGATTATGATGGTGCTTATGCATGAACTTCGCACAACAGTACGCCCTCGCAATCCAAGTAACGAGTAAGTATACTTTATATGTGATGTCACTTAGGCATGTTTGTCATGTTTGTCTCCTATATCGTAACTTTGATCTATCACTGCCAAATTAATGTAGTCTGGCAATTCAATACATTTCTCAAGATTTGGGGCAATCATAGTGGTCCTCTTATGAGAAACAATATTTCCCTGTGCCCCAAACGTTATGGCTTGCATGGGTCTTCACTCTTGTAATGTGTCTACACTTTTAAGCCCAAGTTGAACGATCCATGAAGTAACATTTGTACTGGCAACTATGCCATAGGATACAAGATTGCATTTTCAACTAAGGTTTGTACACTTATCAGATTCATTTAAATACAGTTTGTATGTTTCTCTTCCACAGTTGATACATGCTGGTGGCCCAACATTCATTTACATGGTGGCTTCATGGGTGGCTTGGATACCGCATTCAATGAGTAATACCTGCCTGAGTCGTTGGTGCCATTCAAGCCAAATTCACCAGTGACAGCGGTCAGTACAGGGGATTTTCCCACACTGTGCTGCAACCCGAAGTATACAATTTGTAGTACATTTGTACTGGCTTTTTCTAAAATGTTTTCTCCGAAACAAAAAAGTCCTGGTTTAAACTTATGAGTATGAATCACTGTTTAAAGAGTGGATTAGAACAATACCACACACACACACACACACACAATTGGCAGCTTACCTTTTACATTCAAGGATTCTATGCCTGCATCTCCCTCTGGTGGCCATTCCTGATAACATCAGCAACAAAATAAAATACAATTTATCAATAGTTGTTTCCATTTTTCAGTGAATCAAGGACACGCTGACTTGTCCTGGCAGGGATGGGAACGGCCACGGTGTGAAACACCATGTAAACTTCAAAGCTATCTTCCGCGCAGGGGCCATTGTATTTCTACATACAAATGTTTCGCATACAAAATTTCGAGAATGTTTTTTTCCCGAATGCATTTTTCATGTTACATGTTTTATTTTAGTTTCATATAGAAAAAAATGTGTTTTAAAAAGAAAACGGGGGGCAGCGGGGGTACCTCCATTAAAAAAAATGTTTAAAAAATGCATTAAAACTTTTTTCAATGCTTTTGTGTCGAAACCTTTGTATGTAGAACTTATCGAAAAAAATCACTATAAACCAAGCAGACCATGCCAGAAACATGTCACTCATTCACATACACACCCATTTTTCTAATTCTTTACAAACCCCTTTATATTTAGCCTGAGAACATCTGTGAGCACTGGAAGTCAACTTGTGATCGTGCTACCTGTGAACATCTGTGAGCACTGGAAGTCAACTTTTGATTGTGCTACCTGTTCCCCTGCTACTAACTACCCTGCTTGCTGAATCTAATGACAATGCATTACTTACCGTAAAAGCATTTCTGATGGTTGTATCTGCTTAGATTCACATGCTGTGCATATGTCCGACATCCAGTGATCACTGCGGAGTATTGCATTTTGTTTTTCGTAGTCGAAAAGGGGACGTCGACAAGGCGTGTCTGTAACACTATCCCTATAGTGACGTGCGTTGTACCCACAATCCCTCACGCGTCGAGGTCCCTCTGTTTGTATTTTTCTGCCCTGAGGGAGCCTTCTAGACGTGAGTACAGAAAAGAGAGAAATATAGGAAAGGATGTCTATGTTCCTTCCATCCGAGCGGGGAGGAAGGGCGGGCGCATGTGAATCTAAGCAGATACAACCATCAGAAATGCTTTTACGGTAAGTAATGCATTGTCTTCTGATGTTTGTTAATCTGCTTAGAATCACATGCTGTGCATAGACTAGCGAGCAGTACCCGGAGTTGGCGGTGGGTTATGAGAATGAACAGTAGAGAAAAGATGTCTTAATACTGCCTGTCCCACCTGGGAGTCAGATCTAGAGTGTGCATCTAGACAGTAGTGTTTTGTAAAGGTGTGCACAGAACTCCAGGTAGCCGCTTTGCAGATGGACTCAAGGGGAACATTTGCAATGAATGCTATGGAAGCCCCAGTGCCTCGAGTGGAATGTGCTCTTGGCTTGAAGGGTAGTTCTCTCTTAACAAGAGTGTAACAGAGAGTGATGCATTGTACAATCCATCTAGATATAGTGGACTTAGAAACTGCATCTCCTTCTCTTCCTGCTGCCACCGAGACAAAGAACTGATTAGTCTTTCTCAGTGTTCTGGTTCTTTCCATGTAGAACATGACAGCTCTGCGTACATCTAGTGTATGCAGACTTGTTTCTCCCAAGCTGGAAGGGTTTTGAAAGAACGTTGGTAGTTCTATAGACTGGTTTACATGAAATTTCGAGATGAATTTTGGTGCAAACCTTGGGTGTGTGCGTAGAACCACCTTATCCTTGTGAACTGTTACGAAGGGGTCTAGTACAGAAAGAGCCTGTAGTTCACTTACTCTCCTAATGGAGGTGATAGTTATTAGGAAAGCAGTCTTAAGAGTGAGGTATTTAAGAGTTGCCTTGTGCATGGGTTCGAAAGGAGTGCCCATGAGTCTAGAAAGTACCACGTTTAAGTCCCATCCGGGAGCTGGGTTAGCTATCGGAGGGTGTATTCTCTTTACCCCCTCCATGAAGGCCTTGATAACTGGTATCTTCCACCACGACACTTTAAGTTGGGAAGTGGTGTATGCAGAAAGTGCCGCTAGGTGGACCTTAATGGAATTAAAACTAGACCTGAATCCAGTAAATGGGTCAAGTACAGAATAATGTTAGTGGCAGAGCAGTCAACCGGGTTGATGTTCTTACCTCTGCACCAGATGACAAATCTTTTCCACTTGCTAGAATAGCAGTGGCGAGTATTAGGTTTTCTGGCTTCCCTGAGGATGTCCATACATCTTTGTGGGAGATGTAAATGTCCAAATTCTATGATCTCAGGAGCCAGGCTGCTAAGTTCATGGTCTTAGGGCATGGATGCAGTGTCCTGCCCTTGTCTTGTGACAGCATGTTGTACGGGCAGGGAAGTTTCATTGGGGGAGATAGGGACATCTCCATCAGGTGAGCGAACCATGGCTGCCGGGCCCACATTGGGGCCACTAGTATCATGGTAACCTGCTCCTGGTGCATCTTGTGCACCACTTTGTTGAGGAGGGGAGTCGGGGGAAAGGCGTAAACAAATTTCCCTGACCAATGAATCGGCAGACCGTTCCCCTTGGACTGGTTCTGGGGGTACCTGGAGGCGTAACTTTGGCATTGTGAGTTCTCCAGGGTTGCGAACAGGTCTATTTCCGGGAATCCCCATTGCGTGAAGACGTCTAAGACGATGTCTTCGTGCAATTGCCATTCGAACTCCTTGGGCAGGGGAAAGTCTCTGCTGAGTTTGTCTGCTAGCAGATTGAGTTCCCCTGGTACATGTTGTGATAGTAGGAACATGTTGTGTTTGAGAGCCCACTTCCATATATTCTGGGACGGCTTGGACAGTCCTGGAGAGTGAGTGCCCCCTTGCTTGTTGAGGTAGTACATGGATGTGTTGCTGTCTGTGAGGACCATCACTGTCTTTCCTTGTAAGTGTTCCTGAAAGGCTTTCAGTGCTTTGAACACCGCTAGTAGTTCCAGCAGGTTTATATGCTTGGATGCTAAGCTCGGAGTCCACACTCCGTGAGCAGTCTGATGGGATAGGTGAGCCTCCCATCCTGTAAGGGATGCGTCTGTGGTTAGAGTGGCTTCCACTGCGGGTGTGGCAAAACTTTTCCCTAATAACAGGTTTTCCTTTGTCCACCACCGTAGCGAGAGAACCAAGGCCTGCGAGACCACCACTAGATCGTCCCATTGTCCGCTGGCCTGACACCACTGGCTGTAAAGCCACTCTTGCATTGGGCGCATGCGCAAACGCGCTTGAGGTACCAAATAAATACATGACGCCATCATCCCTAGCAAGCGCATTGCTTTGCGTACCGTCACCTCTCGACCTGCCACATAACAGGGGATATGAAACAGCATGTTTTGGACCCTCTCGTTGGAGGGGAAGACGAGGCCGTCCTTTGTTCGAATTAGAGCCCCTAGGAATTATTTGATTTGGCTGGGGTCTAAGCTGGACTTCTTTTCGTTGATGGAGAAGCCCAGTTGGGACAAAAGGTCTACGGTCTTTTGGGTATTGGAGAAGCATGTTTCGTAAGAATCCCCTGTTATGAGCCAGTCGTCGAGGTAAGGGTATACCGGGATGGATAACCTGCGCAGGTGGGCCGCTGCCACTGCCAGTACTTTCGTGAATACCCTTGGTGCAGATGCTATCCCGAAGGGTAGTACTCTGAACTGGTAGTGTTTGTTCTCTATCTTGAACCTGAGGTATTTTCTGTGCGCTGGCATCATTAAAATATGAAAGTATGCATCTTTCATGTCTAGTGTCATGTAATCCCCCTGTGATAACAGTGGGATTACTTCCTGCAAGGTCACCATACGAAACTTTTGGGGTTTGACAAACTTGTTCGCTGGGTGCAGATCTAATACAGGGTGCATGGTTAAATCCTTTTTGGGTACAAGGAGGTACACTGAATAAATACCTTCTGTTACCTGAGATAGGGGGACAGCCTCTATAGCTTCTTTTTTCAGTAGCTCTTCTACTTCTTGAAGAAGAATAGTGAGGTGTTCCGGTGTCATGCGTCGGTTCCGTGGGGGTCTGTATTTCGGGGAACCGTTGAATTCGATGCAGTATCCGTGGGCTATGGTGGATAATACCCAGCGGTCTGACGTTATTCCCTCCCATGCTGAAAGGAACGATGTTAGCCGGCCCCCGATCGGTGATGCATGGGAGGGGACCCGAATCTTCGGGTCATTTGTTGGTATTGGGCGTGGGGCCTTTGGGGCTGGAGCCGCGACCTCTTCCTTTGCCACGACGTTGGCCTCTTTGACTGAACTGGGTGCTTTGGTTAGAGGGCCAGTTGGTAGCAGAGTAAAATTGCTGTTGGCTTTGCTGCTGGCGTTGGCCACGAAAGGAGCATCTATTGCCATAGCTGCGTCTGTTAGGTGGCCTAGAAATTTGGTCAAGAGTCTTGATGGTATCAAACTCTTTCTTCGCATGTTCTAGTGCCTCATCAACTGCTTTCCCAAACAGATGTGTTTGTTCTATGGGCTTATTTATCAGGGCAGCCTGGATTTCCGGCTTAAATCCCGAATTGCGCAGCCAGACATGGCGTTTGAGAAGTATTCCCTGAACCAGGGAGCGGCCAGCCGTCTCTGCGGCATCTAAGGAGTTCTTTACGATGCCCTGGTTTACAAGAGTTCCCTCTGAGATTATAGCTAGCAGGCGTGAACGCAGGGGTTCTGGTGCGTCCTCTGCTTCGCTGCGCAGCTTGCTCCACTGTGCATCTGCGTAGCTAGCTAGTAGGGAATTGTTATTTGCAATCCTAGTTGAGAAGGCGGCGGAGGTCATGATTCTCTTCCCAAGTGCGTAGAGCTTCTTGCCCTCTTTGTCAGGTGGTGCCTCACTAGTGGATAGTGGTACCCCCTGCTCTTTTTCTTGTGTTAGTAACTACAAGGGAGTCCGGAATAGAATGTCCCCTGATGTACAAAGGGTCAGAGGACGAAGGGCTGAAGAGCTTTTCTATCCGAGGGTTGACCCCTCTGACTAAGGCCGGATTGGAAAGGGAAGGAGTTATTCTTCTCCTTATAGAAGCCAGGAGCGGAATAGACTGACTAACTAACTAACCGGGGCTTTTTCTTTAATAACTTTTTCTACAAAGTCTATGTCCGGAAGAGTCTCCCCTGTGTATTTCAAAATGCGCTGCTGCCTTGCGCAATAGTGCATTAAGTGAAGGTTGGTCATCTATGGGGGAGGTGTTTCCAATAGGTGAGCCCTTGGGAGGAGAAGGGTGAAAGACATCCGAGGGTCTGAGTGCACTGATGGGGATTGCCAAGGCTGCACTGATGGGGATTGCCAGGGCTGTGAGGTAGCTGTATCTTCTTCAAAAGCTCCTGCACTAGTGTAAGGGTCTTCTTCAAACCCCTCTTCCTCATGTTCTTCCTCTCCACCCAAACACTCATCTTCCTGGAGGTATTGCTCCTCTTCAGTGAGGTCATATGCGTCTGTAGAAGGGGGAAACAGCCTAGAAATCTTGACCCTAGGGTCATCCTGGGTCCATTCTCTTGGTCTTTTGGGTGTGGGTGGGTTTTGGCTACCCAAAAACCTTTCCATTTTCTCCATACAAGAATGGAGACTTTCAAGGGTCTCATGGGGAACCCCTGAATAGTCTAGAGGGGGGAAATCAGTGTTTTCACCTTCCACACGCTTAGAACACTCCCACAACGTCGACAAAAGGTTTCCGTCGCCCTCAGAAAAGCCCTCCGGTAGTTCAGAAGTGCCTTTAGATGAAGGGGGCAGTTCCTGGCTACTCTTGTGCTTTTTCGGCGTTTCTATATCTTTTGGTGCGATATTCGACGTCTGTTTCGTCGTCCGCTTACGTTTGTCTTCGGAAACAATTCTCGCCAGGCTCTCGACAACGAGTTCATCAGTAGAGGGTTCTTGAGTCGACGTTGCCTGCGTTACGCGTTGTTTCTCGACGGCCGCTCTATGGAGCGTTACGTCGGATGTTTTTGAGGTAGCGCCCGTGTTAGATGAAAGCCCAATCGCTGGTCGCGGCTGCGTTTGCGGGTGGGGCTTGAGACCCTTACGATCTGAGGTAGACGCCGGAGTGCCCTGCGTCCCCTTCGGCGCTGATGGATCCTTCGTCCTCGACGAAGAAGAGCCGTGGGTTGTGTGCTTAGGCCTATGGGGTCTGTGTGCATCCTTATCGCCGGGGTGTTCATCCCCATAAGCAGGGCGTGAGCCGAGCCCGTCGGGGCCGGGGACGGACGTCGAGGAGCGCGAACGCTCCTTCTGGGGGTTAATGACTTCCATAACGGACGTCGAGTTATCACCCTCCTCGTCACTTTCTGTAACAACGGCGGCGGGTGAGGAAACTGACTTCGACATAGCGTAGTCCGCCCACCTCTTAACTTTCCGTTCTTTAAGAGTTCTTGGTTTCAAGAGCTTACAGGCCGCGCAGCTGTCCTCTTTATGATCGAGGGGCAAGCAACGATTACAGAGCTTGTGTTTGTCCTTCCAAGTGTATTTGCCCCTACAGCGTGGGCAAAACTTAAAAGGTGTCCTCTCCATAGCTGAGGCAATAAAAACTGGTGATAACAACCCCAAGGGAAAGATAGGGGAGAAAGAAAGACATTCTCGACGAGAAGATAACAGTTCGAACCCCCACTCTCCCTACTGTATGTTGGCCGGCGAGGCCTGGCCACGTGTTCGGCAGCGCCGAAGGATCTCCTCCGTCTCTTCCCCTCCGTCGAAAACTTGCTTGGCGGAGAAACAGCTTCACAGCTAACGTCGAGGGGAGGGATCTTTAACAATAAGTATAAATTAAGGACCGAGGTCCGTAGTAAGTGTTTTGCAATGTCTCTCTAGGAGCTCCGCGTAAGGCGACCATAAACTGGGCGGAAAAAAACAATCTGAGGGACCTCGACGCGTGAGGGATTGTGGGTACAACGCACGTCACTATAGGGATAGTGTTACAGACACACCTTGTCGACGTCCCCTTTTCGACTACGAAAAACAAAATGCAATGCTCTGCAGTGACCACTGGATGTCGGACCTATGCACAGCATGTGATTCTAAGCAGATTAACAAAAATCAGAATGTTTGTTATGATATGATATTTTATTTGTATTGCGCTCGTACACACGTGTTTCAGAGCGCGACAAGGCAAGGGAGGGGAAGACAGGAGAAAAAACAATGATCTTACTAGGCCTAGTGACATTGAGATTGTGCAAGTGCATGGGAAAGGGAAAGGGGAAACGTGCATGGAAAGGGGAGAGTGGAAAGTGCAGAGCAGAGGATAAACAGATAAATAATAATAAATACAAATAAAATATATAATTATGCAATTAACAGGGATAGTGCAGCCAGCAAGTGGCAGGTGCTGCGTTTACGGCAGCAGAACTGGGTATGTGTGATAAGTGCATAAAAAGAAGAAAATGGGGGGCATGGGAGACTGTATGGGTACAGATACAGTACCCAGTGCAAGGGGTGCACGGGAGGCAGTGCAGAAGGGTGGCAGTGTGAGCAGGTAACTAGGCCAAGGGGACGGAGGGTGGCCAGATACACAGTGCCAAGAGAGATCAGCAAGGGAGAGGGAGCGTCAAGGTAAGGGCAGGTCACCTAATCATCTCTTTCTGATCTCATAATGTCTATCTATTTCGAACAAATGTACCCAGTAGTGTAATGTTCATTCATCTCAATGACTTTACCATAATCTACTTTTTAAAGTGTTCTGATCTTGATCTGTAGCAAATTTCATCAGTGTCAATTGTGATAGAAATGCATCTTTATCGGACCATGTCTATTAGCATGTTTCCTTTTGATGCATGAAAGTACATTCAACGGACGAGTAACACGTTACGATATCCGTCACATCCATCAATTCTGTATGAAAGTTATCCTAGTGTATATTCGACTACGCTACACGGGTTTCGCTTCTTTGACCAAAACAAACATTGCATAGAAAACTTTGATATAATTCCATCAATCTCATGCATTCAGAAGAATTTTTTGGTAATTATGTGTATTTTTTTTATACAGATTTTTCAAGAATGCCTGCTTGTATGGTTTTCGGTTGCCATTCTAGGAGCCATGTCAAAAGTAAAGGCACAATCCTGCATATATTCCCGACGGATATTTATTTAATAAGAGAATGGGTTCTACATTGTGGATTTCCGGTGGATGAGCTTGAAAGTAGAGCACAGGATGTCGTGGGAGACTCGAGGGCCAATCGATTCCACAGAGTGTCCTCTGGCGTTGCTAACTGCATGGTGGAAACTTCTCCTTCACTCACCCGACATTGCGAGCAGGAACGAAGCTCCTGTCGGCTTTCCTGCGCTTCCTAGAGGAGGCGGGGCTACAGCGGTGCACGTGACCCATCACGTGACACAGGCCGCCTTCATTAGATCGAGGCTGCCGGACGAGCGCTGTGTCCTCTGGCGTTGCTAACTGCATGGTGGAAACTTCTCCTTCACTCACCCGACATTGCGAGCAGGAACGAAGCTCCTGTCGGCTTTCCTGCGCTTCCTAGAGGAGGCGGGGCTACAGCGGTGCACGTGACCTATCACGTGACACAGGCCGCCTTCATTAGATCGAGGCTGCCGGACGAGCGCTGTGTCCTCTGGCGTTGCTAACTGCATGGTGGAAACTTCTCCTTCACTCACCCGACATTGCGAGCAGGAACGAAGCTCCTGTCGGCTTTCCTGCGCTTCCTAGAGGAGGCGGGGCTACAGCGGTGCACGTGACCTATCACGTGACACAGGCCGCCTTCATTAGATCGAGGCTGCCGGACGAGCGCTGTGTCCTCTGGCGTTGCTAACTGCATGGTGGAAACTTCTCCTTCACTCACCCGACATTGCGAGCAGGAACGAAGCTCCTGTCGGCTTTCCTGCGCTTCCTAGAGGAGGCGGGGCTACAGCGGTGCACGTGACCTATCACGTGACACAGGCCGCCTTCATTAGATCGAGGCTGCCGGACGAGCGCTGTGTCCTCTGGCGTTGCTAACTGCATGGTGGAAACTTCTCCTTCACTCACCCGACATTGCGAGCAGGAACGAAGCTCCTGTCGGCTTTCCTGCGCTTCCTAGAGGAGGCGGGGCTACAGCGGTGCACGTGACCTATCACGTGACACAGGCCGCCTTCATTAGATCGAGGCTACCGCCCTCGCGGCGTTAAGCCCGAGGGAGTAAAGCACATCGGCTGTTGTGCGGCTGTTAGGCGCTGGTGGTGCTGGAGGGAGACTGTGGAGACTAAACTCTCTTTGATCCCCCAGCAAAGATACACATATCCTGCAAAACCAACACACCCTAATACACGAGCAGAACATACAAGGTAATCGTGTTGGGTTGTAGCCAGTGGCAGGCAGCCAGCTACCAGGAAGACTCTTGCCCATGGATACCCGTTCATTGACTCGTCTCAAAACAAAACAGCCCTTGAGTGAATCTGGCCGTGACTCCCCTTTGATTCAGATGTCTGGTGACTCAGACTCCATTCCCCCGACAGCTGTGCTCGGGGACAAAAACAAGCTCAACAACCCAGGAGTGCCTCCCCCAACATCAGCACTTCCTCCCTCAACACCGACCATAGACATCACACAAAATGGATTGTGCCCTGTGGAGAGCCACACTTCACTTGCTGCATCCATAGCCAAGGATATCTCAGCTTCTGTCTCCCAGGAAATTGTGCGAGACGTATTGGATCACCCCCACCCCAGAGAGACGGCAACCCGTGAACGAACTGGTTGCTCAGTTGTCCAACGAGACCTGCCAAATGCGGGTCTCCGTGAGAAAATTGCAAACTCTCCTGAACACATGCACTCAAACACAGAACTTGCTCCTGTTTTAAACATTGATTGCATGGAACACACATGCAAAACACACTCCGACGCTGCATGCAAGACACAACATCCACGCTGTCCACCAGAAGAGAGTAATGAAGATGGAGACGAGCGATTTTACTCTCCTTTTGAGGTGTCGGATGCCGAGCTTCTAAACTCGGATACCTCACGCACCAACCAAATCCCTAAAATGCTACGCTTTCATTTTCGTAATAAGGATGTGGCTCATTCTGCTGTCACTTCAACTTCCCGTAGATTGTCTCAGAATAGTCATCCCCTGAGCAATCAATTGACAAACAACACACCGTTCAACTTAAGTACAGGACACAGTTACAAACCAGCTCACAGCAATAAAAATAATACGCCAGTGAACGCTACACACTCTACTCCCTCCATAAGACCATTAAACACTGTAACCGATTCGTCTGGTCGGGAGGCTCGACTTACACAAAGGCTACAAGCCGATTTTGACTTAATGAAAGCAAAACTCTCAGAAAGTTTCCCCGAAGGAAAAGACGAAAATGGGCCTAACAATCACACAAGGTTAATTTTGGGGTCACCTACCAATGTTGAATCAGGAACAATAAACCACCAACAGAAATCTAGTCCTCAAGATAAGGAAGAATATACATTGGTTACCTCACCGAATCGGGGGAGAGGTATCGCAAGTCCACTTCGGCCCCATATGCTGAAAAATGATCGAGCTGAGGAAGTGGGAGAGACTATGCTCAGACCAAAGCTCGTGACAAACAAAGGTGGTGACACAGCCCCAAAGTGTTCGACCCCTTTGCATGTTCACAAACTTATATCCGCTGATGCAGGTCGAGAGAAACAACATCTACCACTTCAACCGGACGACTCCGAATATAATGGTCATCACAAGCCAAAACTGCTTAATCCAATGGACTCAATTTCTGAAGCAAAATCTAATCTTTCGGTCGCTGCAGCAATTCAAATACATAACAACGTGCTAGCAGCGACATCTCAGGCTCTAATACCCTTCATAAAGTTATACGAAAGCATGAATGAAACACTTCATAATAACGGTGCAATCATTGGTCACCTGACAGAAAAAGTATCTCTGCTGGAATATAACTTTAACCTGCAGCTAGAACAACGAATAAAAGATCATTTAGAGATGGAAGATGGCCTCAGAAAAATAGTCCTGTTGATTGAAAAAAACTCAAATGATGCAAAGACTCAAATGGATGACCTGTCGACATTCATGCAAAAATCTCTTCGGCACACAGGTCCAACCCTGCCAAAATTGTTAAATTCGGAAAACGGATTTCATCATTACATAAACTCGGGTGACACAGCTGCACTGCCAATAACACCCCCAGGGGAAATAGCACAGGTGAACGTGCAAGGTGTTACTTATCCTCAAGCAAATGCGGAAGTAAATGCACTAAAGCAGGTATCAAAAGCGAAAGAAACAAGCTCCAAATCTGACACTCCCGCGACACCTCAACCCTGCTCAGTGGAAGGCTCTCAATTGCCTAATGAAAGCGAAGTACATCAAAATTTAAAAGGAAAAGTCCCTCCCAGTATCTGGGACCTCCCCCCAGCAGCTCCTAGCTGCTCAAATCTAAAGGCTTCTTTTGGTATTTTCCATGGGGGCGCAAAAAACCTCCAAACTGGAAAGATTCCTAACTCCATACAAAATAGAAAACCAGGAGGACCTCCAAGTAGTAATCCTCACAACAAAAAGACAGAAAAGACCAGATTTACAACGGCCCCAAAACAACCCCCAATCTCAAAGAAATTCATTAGAAACTTAACAACACCTTCAAAACCAAAAACTTTTGTCCGTGACAACACGTCAGGAAATTTGTTAAAGAGACAATCTCTATTCCAGACCCCGGTCTCCAACAGAGAAAATTGCAAAAAAGCAGAAGAAAAAACAGCCAACCATCCATCCCTGAAGAAAAACACGCAAAATTATGCGACTAAGTCAATGAAACCAAATCCACACAAGCGAAGGAGGGTCGTCTCGGATCCTGGCAGCGACTCAACCATAAATGACCTTGAGGAACTTTGTAACCTGTCCACTTACTCACACGACGTGAGTGTGGGCGGCGGCCATATCCACGACGTTAACATGTCAAATATTGACAAGTCCCCCCTTGAGCATCACATCCAACTACACAACAATCCTTGGAAAAAAAAAGAAGAAAAGCAAACATGTTTGCCAACAAAACTGAGTGAGAAATGCACACAAGATGCAAGAAAGTCTGATAGCAAAATGTTTGGAGAAAAACATCTTAACCTAAAGACCAACGAGGAAAAGCTAGTCGCAGTTCTAAACCCAAAGCGTACAATCGCCCAGAATCTTAAACTCAGGGACACAAGAGGAAAACGCTCCCCTGTTGACCAACACCGAATCAGGACAGCAAAGAAAATCAAACTGGCTAACGTGTTGGCTGACGACTCTGATGTAAACTTGAATCGTGGCAATGTCATGCGCCTTCTGCATTCAGTTCCTTCTCTAAGGACAATTTCATCAGACGACATCCAAATTGTCGAATACTACTCCGAAGAAAGACTTGATTGCGTATTACTACATGTCAACTCACATGCAGTCAGAAGATCTATGATGGGAGCAAGAGAAGACATATTACGGCTCGGCTTTGAAATCCTTGAATACCTGGAACCAGCCAAACAGTACAGAGATAACCCATCTGAGGATCCTGAACAAAAAACCATCCTGAGCCATCGGCGTGAGCAGATTCGAAGGCATCTGTACTCAAACTTGACACCTGCCAAGACAAACAGGACCTCACAACACGATAAGAACAAACATTAACTAGACAACGGTGCACCCGAGGCCGCTAACACCCTGATCTCATGGAACACCAGAGGATTCGGCCACTTATACAACAACTTCCCAGTGGACCTCGAAGACAACTTTATAATATGCCTGCAAGAGACCTGGATGCGACAGCTTCCCGTAAAAGACGGCTACCAAATACTAATAAACCCTGCAAGCAAAAACGCGAGAGGTCGCCCGTCTTCAGGACTACTAACATTGATAAAAATAGGAACAGGTTGGGAAGTGGCAGACACATTGAACCCTAATGGCCATGTCCAGTCAACTCTACTCGTAAGAAAAACCAGCGAACCTAGAAAAGACCTCAGCTCACCTCAACATCTGTTGCTAATTAATGTATACTGGAACCCTGCAAAGATCTCGGCTGGGGTTTTTATTCACTCAATAACTACAATAATCGACATAAATATAAGAAATCTTCACAATCTCTGGATAATTGTGTGTGGTGACTTAAATACATCTTGGTTCAATGGAAACCACTTAGACGTCAATCATCGCTGCAATAAGAATCTTAAGGACTCTTCTAAAAGAACAAGATGGCAGGAAGCTATGGAAGCAAGAGACTGTACAATGTTAAACGGCAATGTCCCGGGTGACACTCCACCGCAAATTACGTGGACGAACATGGGATTAAAGAAAACTCTGGATTACATCTGGGTGTCAAATAATCTGATGCCGTCAATCATCAATATGCAGATTACGCCAACGAAGAACAGCAACCATTTTCCGTTGAAAATGCACTGGCAACCTCACTGTAAGCGTCTAAGCAGCACGACATGCACCGACTTAGAGGTGAACGCCAGCCGAAACAGAATTCGGATGTCCTCTAAACAGATACAACACCTCACTGCCGACTTTCAATCAAGAAATGAAGCATCGACAACCTTTACCGATTATCCCGCCATTCTCCTAACCGTGGCCAGCTCCCACCCAAGAAAGAACACGTCAGTGTCCAATCATAAACACACATGGAGTGTAGCCCAGAACAACGAGAAGAAGAAACTGAGGAAAGATCTGAAAGAACTAAGAGCGGAAAGTAGCGTTAATAAAGTAGCAAAAATTAAACACCGAAAACAACTATACCGAAATTGGACAAAAGCTTTTGCCCTCCAACGCGACCAAGAACGTGGCGAGGAGATGTTGTCCTTGATAAGATCTCAGAACACCAGAAACATTTGGAAAATCTTAAATATGGACCAGCCAAATCAAGCTGTAACCATGGCAAATGGTATTCCCGAGGCGGCCTGGGTAGCACATTTTAGAAACATCTTCTCACCCTCTAGCACTATGTTGGTGGATGGGAAAAATGGTGGAGACGTACGCTGGGATATTGCTGAGACCGCAAAGACCATACATGATGCCATATCAAAGTTAAAAAATTCCCGAGCAGCAGGCCCAGATGGCATATCGAACATCATGCTTAAACAACACCCCCACGAATGGGCAAAGTTCATAGCCGATCTATTTGTGACAATAGCCTCGTCCAGGATAATTCCGTCATCCTGGTTGGAGGCCATTATCGTCCCGATTTATAAAAAGGGCAACAGAGATGTACCTGCCAACTATCGCCCTATCGCGTTATTAGACACTATTGGGAAAGTCTTTGCCTCGTTCCTTCAAGAAAAGATCTCAGCCTGGGCACGTTGCTGCAGATTAAACGACGTACGTCAAACTGGCTTTACAAAAGGAGTGGGCACTGAAAACAACCTTGCTATACTCAATCTACTAAAGTTGGAAGCCATGAGACACAAGAGAACCCTGTTCTTTGCATTTATAGACCTGCAACAAGCTTTCGACGGAATCAACCGAGAAAAACTTTGGGGAAAACTGAACAAATGGAACTGTCCTCCAAATATACTAAATCCCATAAAAGCCCTACATGAATCTACATCAGTTAAAATAAGGTTGAACAAGGATGGTGTTCTTTCTGAAGCTATTCCAACGAAAAAGGGAGTGAAACAAGGCTGCCCCCTAGCAGCGGAACTCTTCAAATTATACATTGCAGATGTATCAGACACATTAATAAACACCCACTGCTTTCCTCCCAAACTCAATGGATTCCCTGTAAGTTATCTGATTTACGCCGATGACTTTGTCCTAGTTGACAAAACGCAAATAGGGCTACAGAGGCTACTAAATGCATTGAACACCTATATGATGGATCATGACCTAAAAATTAATGTGGACAAAACAAAAATTCTGAAATTAGGTCATGGCGTAACCCAGAAAAATAAGAAATACAAATGGTTTCTAAACAACGTTCCGATTGAGGAAGTGACCTCAATTCGATACTTGGGTATTCCATTCTCTATGTCCATAAGAGAATGGAGCTGGGTGTCCGAACTTGACAAAAGAATAAAAACCTTATCTTTACAAGGTGCAAAGATACATTCACAATTTGGAAAATTCTCTCTGATTCCAGTACGAACCTTCTACCAACAAAAGGTGATACCATCCCTGACGTTTGGTGCAGAGACAGGCTGGAATATCGACTTCAGAGTCTGGCCTAAATTTGAGGGCTTATTCTGGCGCCGCGTGCTAAGACTACCTAAATACCTGTCAGTAACAGTAATCCGCCATGAATTGGGACTCGAACCAATGTCCGGAGCTGTCATTTGGAAATCAATGACCTTACTACGAAAGATATCGTTGGAGAAGGTTGAACCAGCATATAAACTGTTCAACCCACAAACAAACTTAAATTCAAACACCCTACAAGAAGTATGGGCCGAAAAAGTAAAAACAATTATGCAAGCTGCTCATATCAGCATGGAGATGCTGACAGAACGACCCCAAAATGCAAAAAAAAAACTGAGACGTCATCTCTGGATTGCCAACTTGGAAAAACTCAATGAATTAAAGACTGCAATAGACCTAAGCATGATTCCGAACAAACTAGACTACTTACCAAAATATCTGAGTACATTCCCGTCTCGCCATCATAGAGATGGCTTTTTACGCCTAAGAACAAACCTCCACAAAACCAGACAAATGTGCTTTCTACGACACATTGACAACGTAAAAGACCCCTCATGTAGGTTCTGTGGCAACCACTCAGAATCACTAAAACATCTTCTGACTGATTGCCACTCACTGAAGGACACAAGGTCTCTGCATTTACTTAAGTTCGCCCCTCAAACTGACTGTATGGATGAACTATGGTTGAAAATTTTAAGCGGGACCTCAGTTCACTTGACCTGTGCAGTTATAAACTTTCTGGAGCAAATTTTGAAGTCATGAACCAAGGAGCTAGCAAAATCCAGATGTTAACGTAAATGCAGGGTGAAGCGATTAAGGAAGAAAGTTGTAATAAAAGTTTGTAAGAAACTAGAAATTGCAATAAAAAAAAAAAAAAAAAAAAAAAAAAAAAATTCCACATCTGCACTTTACCCCGGATTTGTACGACCAATCGCAGTACTCAAAAAAGCATAGACTCAAAATGTCTCATAAATTGCTCCCAAATGTAATTCCAACTCTATTCATGCACACGCTGCCTCAGGTGAGTCCTGGATGATGAATTTGCTGTAGGCGGTGGGGTACTGAACAGGTAACTACATGAACAGATTGGTGCTTTTGGTGTAAATGTGTCTTACTAAAGATTGCATATTTACCAGATTGTATTACTTTTTAACTATACCACTTTTTACAACACATCTGTCCCTGGTTTTTGGAGCATCATAGAAAGTAATTCTGACCATAGTAAACAATGCTATAGTGCCCTTCAAAAGAAGCATAATTTTTTTGTATTCGGTTGCTTGACAGGTCAATTATTTTGGGAGAGCACTCTGACAGAAGCACAGACCCTCGCAAGTGACGAAACCACCGAACCGTCCAGTATGCCAATGGTGAGCCCTACAGACTTGCAGAAGTTCGTATTATCGAAAGTTGGATCTTCCACATATCTAATGCAAATCTAATTTTCCCTTTTACCACTTCATGACAATGCACTGAAAATAGTCAACAACAACTTTGAGCGCCTATCAAGTAATTTTATTTCACTTTTCAATTACAAGAATGTATTATGCTTGGAATTTAAAATAATATGAAATTGTTTATGTATGCTGTCAGTTGTTTACACTATGTTTCATTTATGGATTTCTCTTTACATGTACCATTGTCTGCATCCCATTGTCTCTGTTCCATTTCGCTGTTTTCCTCCATACTAAAACAAGTACAGTGTTACCGGTGGATGCTGGTACTTCGACTACACTTACATCATCCTTTGGAGCTGGTCCAGAATATGAGGTATGCGTACTGACAGTTCCCCTAAATGAAAGTAAATCCTACATAGGATATGATTAGACAGTGACATTCATATAAACGTGCAGTGTTTCAAACTTTTATCATTTCTGTTCTAAAGTTACAATTCCTCCCTAATGCTGAATACACTGCAAAATGTTTGAGGGCAACATTTTTTAATGAATATTCTATTCAAGGAACGTATACAAGGTCGGGAATTAGAGGAGGCACATGGATCAGAGGTGGTGGACCAGCTTGCTGGTGCAGTCGTTACAGAGAAGACCACGGTTTCACAGAAAATCACGAAAACAAGGGTAACTAAAACAATTTCATTTTCTAGAAGTGTTTAGGGCTGGTGTTTTCTTCATAACTTTTTTTTATTTAAAGTGCCATCTACTGTAAGTGTGATTTACATTAAACATGGTTTTACAACCTTTCTCCTAGAAGCCCAGAAGGAAAAGTATAATGAGACATACCACAAATGAAACCAAAGATGCTGCTTGCCAAACAGATTTCACCATGGAGCAACTACTATTTGAGGCACAGCGTGGTCCAGACAATAAGCAGACTCGAGATGCTTATGTCCAATGGCCAGAAAATGAATTGAATGTGACTGGCAAAGCCAGCAAAGTGTTGTTGGACCATTGCTACAACGGGACAACTCGACCAGAGGAAGATGCAACTGAATATAATGAAGATGCTTTTGAATTCCTCGCCGACCACTTGACACTACACCCGCAAAAATAGGTCCACCAAATAAACAATCGACGTTGATGGTTTCTCCAATTCGCGTGCAAATAACACAAGCTGAACTAACAGACTGAAGCTTCGAGGCAATTGACTGAGGAACTTGCCAAAAATCTCCACTACAGTTTGTCTAGTTTGGCCGATTTGTCCACCATAGCGGAGTCACAAACCCCATTCATGCCGGACGATTGGCTAATTAAGGAGCACAAATACATTGTATTCAACAGCTGCCTGGTAAAGATTATACTGATGCTGAAATGTGTCCATCCAGTGAGAGGGAAAATATGCGGGGAGCCATTGGTGAATGTGACTCGTGTATTACAAGGCACTAACCTGAAAATCCAAGCCACCTGTGCCCACCTCCATGATACATTTTCATGGTCTGCTGAACCGATGCTGGGCAAAGGGCCAGCTGGAAATCTACTGTGTTCAGCAGCTTTATTTTTCAGTGGCTTGACTTCTAGTAAATTGTCCAGTTTCTGTCAATTTGTGGTACTTCAGTTCCTTGCTAAAACGCAGTACTACAAATATCAAAGAGAATTTTTATTCCCAGCTACTAGTCAAGCCTGGAAAAATGAACAAATGACAATTGAAAGGACATTCTCTGGCAAACGGTTCAGGCTAGCTGGCGATGGACAGTGTGACAGCCCGGATTTTCAGCTAAGCACTGCACATACCACTTTCAGGACATGGAAACTAAAAAACTGAGCTCGGAGTTCGTGCAGGTGTCTGAATGTAAATCCTCAGTGGCCAAGGAGAAACATGGTTCCATAAAATCCATCGAACATCTTCAATCGAGGGGAATGCAAATAGACTTCATAGCCACTGACAGACATGTTTCAATGGCCAAGGCCATGCAAGAGCAGTTTCCAAACATTCGCCATCAATTTGATGTATGGCACGTTGCCAAATCAGTCACTAAAAAAAAAATAATATCACTGCTGCTGGTTCCAAAAGGGTTCGGAAAATATTTTACATTAGTCCCAGTCTTTCAGCAACCATTTTTGGAGGAACTCCAAAGTTATTATGGGTCTGTGGAAATTCTACTTGAAAAATGGCACTCATTGATGCACCACTATTCCAACGTTCACTCATGGACAGAAAACCAACATTTTCACCAATGTGCACATGGACCTTTATCAGAGGAACAGGAACGCAAGAAGTGGTGGTTGGTTGCATCTTAAGCTCCACACAAAGCTCTTGAGAAACTCTTTCAAGAGACCTGAAGGGACTCACAGAATTCTGTCACACCGGAGATTTTTAGGTGTTCCACAATATGTGCCTAAAAACAGGCCCAAGAGGTTGAATTTTGGCATAGATGGTATGCAATCACGAACATTACTAGCCGTATTGGCGCAGTAAAAATAAATAAATATATAACGAGAATCTTGTCAGAGAACAATCGAGAACTGCAGGAAACTTTGGAATGCTTCGTTATACAACGGGCTTTGCAAAACGAAGCAAGGAATGGGTTGCCAAGCCGATATACCAGGAAATGGAATTCGATTTTGTGAAAGATCTCACTTTGACTGTGTTGGCCATGCATACTCATGCAATAGATCCCGATTTTGTTCCTAGGACACATACATTGCCACAAAATATTGCAAAAAAGCCGTGTCCACCAAAAGCGGAACTCGTTGAAGAGATGACTTCCCGGTATAAATGATTAGCAGCGGTGTGTATGTTCCCCTATGTTTGTACATTTAACATGACCAATGGAAATCTATTTTACTTGAATTTCAAAGCTATTAAAAGTATTAAGAAATATTAAGCATCCAAATTGTCTTTTCAAATGTATCCTCTTTGTCAATATTTTTTGCAAGAAGTGCCTGTTGGAGGATGCCATACAGTGTTTTCCACCTTCAGCCTGAAGTGGGAGAATGGGAGAAAAGACTCCCCCCAATCTCCTCGCGCCCCTGGCCTAGAGGATCGCGACCCAGACACCCGCCACGAGATGAATTTGCCTATCTACCAGACGACCAAATACCCTGGTACAGGAACATACGGATGTGCCCACCAGCCTGCCCTGCTCAAGCCGACACCTGCGGCATGGATGAACTCGACTAAGCCCTTCAACAGTAAGGAAACACATCGTTAGAGATGCCATGACGACCTAGCCAACTGTCAAGACCACCCGTGCACCCATGCACACTGGACACCCCCACACCAATCCACACGAAGAACATACTCAGTGCTATGACGTAGGTGACGGACACACCCACTGACGCGCATCTTTATTATTTTTCACATAGGTTCTCCGAAATGCAGAAACGCAAGACGCACAAAGCACTCATCTAAATGCTTGCTGACGCTTCTCCTGACCCTTGCATTGTGATGAAAATACAACGAATACATGATACTGCCTATGAAGCAATGTGATACCGCAACTTAAGTGCCGTGCATTAAACATCCCCACCTATGCACCAGGCCCTAGTAGGCCGCAAGCAAGAGCCTCCATGAACACTGGGCGAGCGAGAGTACAGTTGCTGACCCTGCAGAACGAGCCCAGCGAGAACTGATAGCCAAGAGAGCGATGTTGCAACTCGTATGCTAGCAGCCGACGCCAAGGTCACACCTGTAAGCAAAGCCAGACACGCAGAGGCAAATACAACTTTAAATGTGCAGAATTCTGCCTCAGCCACGGTCTCTCCTCACGTGACCAAGCCAAACCTGACAGGGTGCCAGACCCACGAGGGAGAAGTCGCCTGGGTCCCACGTCTGAGACACAGGCTGCAACAATGAAATGACCCAATGGACACCTACAGCGATGGGAATGGTCTGCTCTCAGGCATATGAGCAGATCCACGCATTGTCTGCACGAACACATAGTTGCATATTGTTGCAAATGACAGGTACACCGCGAGCTGGGAACAACGATGGTCCCAGGCTGGGGGGCTCGCGAGTGGACCAATCAGGACATGGGGCACTCATCACTGACACCACTAACATTAGCCAATCATTAGGGGTCTTTGTGTAACAATTTTCAAGTATCTAATAGAAGGGACAACCCAAGTATACCACCTGACTGACCCTTAACCACTAACAGCGTTCTCTATACGTATGCTATACTAACCCTACCACTCGAGGAACCAATCCAGAGTGGCGATAGGTTTTTTGCTAACTTTCCCAGGTGACGCAAGTAGCGCGTCATACTGAGGCAAAAAGGGGCCTGCGAGCCCCACGAATTTCGAGAGTCTGGACGGACGCGTACGATCCTAGACACATCCCTGCCGTTATTCAATAAACAGCAGAACCACCTTGCTTCTTGTGTGCGTCTCATACTCATTTTTGGGATACGCGGGAGGAGTTGGGGCCTCCCAGCCCGGAGGTCCGCGGAAGGCCCAGCTGACTCCGGGAGAAACCCCCCCGACAAGCCAGCTCTGGTGGGTCCTTCACTGATCAAGGGCACGGGAGGGTAAAATGGATATCTGCATGAAAGCAACTGCGGGGTCTGCAGTTGCCTTAGCATGCACGTGTCGAAATAAACAGATCAAATACGCGTCCCACTAGAGAATGAGACTTAAGCTAAATAACAAACTTGGCATGCAAGAACTAATGACTGTAAGCAACACACTGCATGAAAGGGGGCTGTTGGTGTGAAATAGGTGAATTCCGACCTATATTTTTATGGTGGAATGTGTTAGGAGTCGCTCCTTTGATTTGCAGCGTTTGGAGTCTTACGATTTCAAACACAGTGGAGGTAGGCGTTAGTGTTACCTAATCTAGAGTGCTCATATATTTTGGTATATTGTAGGGGAATTGGAGGTGGTACAGGGGTAGGGTCTGGTGACCAGATGCGTTCAAAGTGAATAGGGGTCATGGGCTCAGGGGACCGCAGCCTGGCAGGGAGGGGGTGGAGATGGCATGAATCTGTCAGCATAGATGGATGGGGCACTTCGGTTGGAGAAGGCCTTGGTCTCACATTCTTGGATGAGCACATTTGGTCAGGGCTCGATACTCACTACTTGCAAAAATGAATAGCTGCATTTCCGTGAGAACAGGAGATGCACTGAACTGACAGAGGTGGTGGGGGCTGGCTGTGCGCGGCGCTTGGAGAGTGAGAGAACATTTCGCCAGAGGGGCAGAGAGCCTAGAACAGGATGGCTTTAGGAAGGACACAAATGGAGTTCAAAGTATACACATTAACACAGCGTTAATAGAAACAAGGGTGATGCAAATAGGTACAGGAGGGGTGGAGAGGTCTCCCACCTTAGCTTATACATTATTTGCCCGGTACAAGAATGGTGCAGGGGGGTGGGATATATCGCCTTTCCTCCAACATTTGTGGAAGTTCAGTGGAGATGGAAGGGCACTTAGATTTATGACTTGTCAGTGTCTCACGTTATCTGCAGAGCACATTCCTCCGTGAAAACAGGGAACACGCAGACGTGACAACGGGGAGGACTCGAACTGGAAATGATGCCCTAAAATAACTAAATCACTATCAATATAGGTGAGTAAAAAAAGCATTCACGATAGCGCAGCAAACAATTTGTTTGTTTTTCGAACATATTTTGAATGCCACGTCAGACGGCTGAACTAATCGCACCCATGGAGTGAAGGTCACTGCCTTTGATGTTGCTTGTGGGCAGTTCACACTGACGCTTCCTCTACAGTATGTTTTTGATTTGTGGCTTTCCTTCACCAAAAGGAAACTTAGCATACACGCTCCTAAGAAGGTTCAATTGTTGTTCTTCCATGGAAGAAAGGGAAGATCCGCTATGGATTGAAGGACGGGAGGTGTGTAATACTCGTAAAAATTGTAAGGTTCAACATTTTAAAAATGCACAAAGGAACATGTAATGTCATTTCATGAAAACCGTTGATCTGAGCGAACATTCTGCGTTACGCCAAGAGAATGGAAATAACAAATATAACGTATGTTTTACTGTAGACGAGTTTATAGACGAACAAGTCAAAGTTTCATTTTCTGACCGGTATTGCTGGCTTACATTGTAATGGTTTGTTGGCTGGGGCATATTATGATGACATGCAAACACAACATGTATGTATTTGTCTTTGTCCTGGGCACATGGGCAGTCGAGCACCGAAATGCATGGAGTTCACGTCTGGGTTCCCCCCAGGTTCCACCAACGCCAAGTCCGTTGTAATGCCGTCTATGTGTTGTTCGAATTCTTAAGTCAGCTTACGCACCCGTATCCCATTGCGAGCTAAACATACTCCACAGCACTAACCTCTCAAGCACATCGTAGACTCCACCTTTCCACAATGCTTTGTCTGCGTTTCCATTGTTTCTAGTTTGTGTTCATTATTAGGTTTCATCCGGTGCAGAATTAAAGGGTAAATGGATACATTTGAATAAAGAACAGCTACTGAGATATAGTTCTGTTATGTTTTCTAGACCGCTACATCCTTCCTTTCTGCGAATGGCATAGTTTCCAGTGATGGGTTCTTCAACAGGCAGTGGCAGATGCACCCAAATGGCTGGTTTACAATTAGACTGATGTGGGACGATCGCCCCGGGCCGATATGCCCTTTGGCGGTACCAGCGACAAGGAGCAACCCGATATTCGTTTACAGTGGTCTAGCAAGAAGCTGATGCCGAAGCCTTGCGATTCAATGTGCGTCCAATGCGCTTCTTCTAACGAAGGGAACATTGTGTGCCTCAATATAAAGATTTGATGCTAGAAGACAACGAAATAAAAAATGTGGTTTAATATGGAAATTGGCGGATGTTCTCGGAGCGTTTATTGTGAAATAAAAGCACATTATACATTGCAGAGTATTGGTGTTTTCTATTCTGATTTGGGACACGCTGTGCTGTGAGAGGATGTGTGTGTTGATATTCTGGGTTCTGCGTCAACTAACGTTAAGACGTAGGTGATGACCAGGTGTGTTTGGCTACGCTGCCCACTAACGTCATGAAAATAGGTGGAAAATATCGCTAGGAATAGTGATATCAGCTTCAAGGGCAGGGGATATGATTTGTGCCGCGAGGGCAGTTCAACTCAGGGTGATGCGGCAACGGATAAGATTAGCACAAGATGGCCGTGCCCCATTACTTGATTTCGCATGTGTAAAAGTGAGGAAAACGAAGGTAAGGTGCAATAGAAATGTTTTTACGATCGATCACAGTTTGCTTAAAACCACATGCCCGAACGCTCGGGACAAAGTTTTTGAGCGCACTATTCCTTTAAGACCTCTCAGTCTGTACCAGGCTGCACATTTCCCATTTCGGCAGTCAGGCCAATTCTGATCAATGTTGGTAGGACTGATTTTCCTTTTTAAAAGGAGCAAGTTACTTACCTGTAACTGTTGTTCTCCAGCATGGGTCTGGCATGGATTCACATGCTCATGAATATTGCCCGTCGTCAGACTGGGAATCCTCGGTAAAGAAAAAATCAGTATCAGTTTCGTTTCTGATCTGTCTTTCGTAGTAGTAACCAATCACTGATCTCTGCGTCATACTGACCACAGCCAATGACTGCCGTCTCCCTAAGCCCCGCTTCTGGCAGCCATCTTTAGATTTGGTAGCACGTGAAGTGGCAGTATGACCAAGTGAAGAGCCGCAGAGGGGTAGGCGGGAGGGCTCGCATGTGAATCCATGCCAGACCCATGCTGGAGAACAACAGTTACAGGTAAGTAACTTGTTCCTTCTCCAGCATGGGGTCTGGCATGGATTCACATGCTCATGAATAAAATAATACATAGCAGTACACACATGCACAACCACAGGAGGTGGCAAAGGCTCAACATTAAGCATTACATCCAAAACTCAACATTAAGCAATTCTTACCTCCTCACCAGGCTCACCTTAGGCGAACAGGTTGCGCAGCACTGCTTGGCCAACCCTGGACTCCTCCCTGGAATCCCGATCGACGCAGTAGAATTTCGTGAAGGTGTGCGTCGACCTCCACGTAGCAGCCCTGCAGATGTCCAGCAAGGGCACACCAGATAGGAACGCCGTGGTAGCTGCGATCGCTCTGGTGGAATGGGCTCTCGGACGGCCAGGCAGCGGTCGGTTTGCCAACCTATGACAGTACATGATACAGCCGGAGAGCCATCTGGAAATGGAAGCCTTCGAGAGAGCCTTCCCCTGATTGACAGGTCCAAAGTTCACAAAAAGTTGTGACGTCTTCCGAAAACTCTTCGTGTGGTCCACGTAGAACTTCAGCGCTCTAGCCACATCCAGCGAGTGCAAAGTCCTTTCAGCCGGCAACGAAGGCGATGGGAAGAAAACAGGCAACACCAAGGGTTTGTTGAGGTGGAAGTCCGACGGCACCTTGGGCATGAAGGAGGGGTGCGTCCTGAGCACTACCCTCGTGTCGTGAAAAGTCAAGTACGGGGGCTTGCAGGAAAGGGCCTGGATCTCTCCCACCCGTCGTGCGGAGGTGATGGCCACAAGAAACGCTGTTTTCCACGACAAGAATTTCAAGGGAGCTGAGTGCAGAGGCTCGAACGGAGGTCCCATGAGCTTGGTCAGCACCACGTTGAGCTCCCACGCCGGAGCCGGGGCCTTCACCGGCGGGAACGATCTGAACAGTCCCTTCATGAATTCTTTCACCAGACGATGAGACCACAAAGACGTCCGTCCTGTGGTTCTGGTGTATCGGGAGTTCGCAGCAAGATGATTCTTGATGGAAGCGTGCGCCAGTCCAGCCTTGGCCAGCGTCAGCAGGTACGGCAGTACTTGAGGAGCCGTAATCCGTAGAGGGTTAATCTTCTGTGCGTGGCACCAGACAGAGAACCTCTTCCATTTGTGTCCGTAGCATTTAAGAGTTGAGGACGCCCTGGCCTTTGCAAGAACCTCTCTGCAGTCGGCCGGTATGTCGTAGCCTCCAAACTCTAACGCTGCAGGAGCCAGGCCTGCAAGTTCAGCGACTTCGGGTTGTGATGGAGGATGACGCCTCCTTCTCTGGAGAGAAGATCCGCGTCCACTGGCAGCTTGATTGACGGAGACGCTGACAAGTCCAGAAGGTCCGGGAACCATATCTGCCTCGGCCACGCAGGTGCGATGAGGATCATCCTGCACCGTGACCTCTTGAGCTGGTTGATGAGACGGATCAGCAGCGGCAAAGGAGGGAACGCATAGAGGAACAGGCCCTCCCAGGGGAACGAGAAAGCATCGTCCAAGCTCCTCGGCTGGGGAAACCTGCTGGCGAACCTCCGGCACTTGGAGTTCGTCGCCGTCGCGAACAGATCGATCTGGGGTGTGCCCCACCGTCGGAAGAGGCGTCCACTAGATCCTGTCTTAGTTCCCACTTGTGGCACGAGCGCAGCTCTCTGCTGAGCGAGTCGGCGATGATGTTTTTTATTCCTGCCAGATGAAACGGCACCAGAAACATCCCTTGGGCGACGGCCCAATGCCACAGATCCTGCGCCTCCTTGGACAGGGCTGGGGATCTGGTACCGCCCCGCTTCCTGATGTAGAACATGGTGGTGGTGTTGTCGGTACCACCTTGCCCTTGAGGGACGGAAGAAAGGACCTGAGGGCCCAAAACACTGCACGGAGTTCCAGGACGTTGATATGGAGGGAGTTCTCCGTCGGCAGCCAAAGGCCCCTCGCGTGCAGATTTTCGGTGTGCGCTCCCCACCCTTCCAGGGAGGCATCCGTGGTCACTGTCTTCTGGTGGCCAGGGGTCTGGAAGTCCATGCCCGCCGTCAGATGCACGCGGGTGCCCCACCACCGGATCGCTCGTCTGAAGCTCTCGTCGAGTGTGATCCTGTCCTCGAAGCTGCCCGTCGTCTGTATCCAGCGAGCGTCCAGGAACTCTTGTAACGGGCGCATCCGAAGCCTGCACAGGCGGATGAGATAAATGCAAGAAGACATCATTCCGAGGAGGAACTTGATGGACCTCACCCTGGCCGCGTCCGCAACCAGCATCCGCTGCACCTTGCCCAAGATGGCCCTCGTCCTTTCCTCCGACGGAGAGGCCAGAAGCGCCACTGTGTCTAGCTTCGCTCCCAGAAACAGTGTGTCTTGCGCGGGCACCAGGTGGGACTTGGCGTAGTTTATGGAGAATCCCAGGTCCGTGAGTAGTTGGACGGTCCTCGCCGTGTGCTCCGCGGCAAGCTCCTTTGTCTTTGCTCGGATGAGCCAGTCGTCCAGGTAGGGGTAGACGTGGATCCCCTCCAGGCGCAGCCGCGCCGCCACCAGTGCGAGGCACTTGGTGAACACCCTGGGTGCCGACCTCAATCCGAAGGGAAGGGCTCTGAACTGGTAGTGAAGCCCTTGGACCACGAATCTGAGAAACTTTCGGTGTCCCTTTAGGATGGGGATATGGAAGTAGGCATCCTCCAAATCCAACGACGACAGAAATAGCCCTCCTCCAGTTGACCCAGGACGTGCCGGAGGGTGACCATCCGGAACTTCTGTGCCTTGATGAATTTGTTCAGTCATCGTAGGTCCAGGATGGGATGCCATCCTCCCGTCTTCTTCTTCACGAGGAAGTATCTTGAGTAAACTCCGGAGCCCTGAAGCCTCTTTGGGACGAGCTTGATGGCGCCTTTCTTGAGCATCGCCTTTACCTCCAAGAGAAGTTGAAGGACGTGATGTTCCTTCCTTGCCACCGGTGGGACGCGCGGGCACTTCTTTAGAAACTCTAGCGCGTGTCCCTGGGCCAGGGCGTCCAGCACCCAACGGTCGGTGGAGATGGACTCCCACACGCTGACGAAGTTCGCCAGCCGGCCTCCCACCGGGGTGCTTCGGTGGGGGCCCGACCCCACGGCCGGTTCAGTCCTGCTTCGACGAGGCTTTGCCGCCTTGTCCTCCTTGGCGACTGTGGCGGGGTCTGCCCGACTTGCCTCGTCCCCTGTAGGCTTCCTGTGACGACGAACGGGCCGCTTGACGATAGGTGGAAAATCCGCCGCCGGAACCTTTGGAGGCACCCTGCTTGCCTCCGCCGCTCCGAAAGGGCGGCCGTCGTTGCTGGAGAACACCAAGAGCCCGGGCCGTCTCCGTCTTGATGGCTTGTAGGGAATCGTCCACTGTTTTCCCAAACAGGGTGCTCCCGTCGAACGGCATGTCCAAGACTCTGGTCTGCACGTCCTGACGGAAGTCCGTTGCCTTGAGCCATCCACGCCGTCTAAGGCACACGCCGTTGCCCAACTGGCGAAATCCAGTGTCAGCGATGTCCGTCGCTATCGTAATGGCGTGGTCCGACGGCACTTCTCCTTCCTGCAAGATCTCTAGGGCCTCCGCCCTCTTGTCGTCTGGTGAGAAATCCAGCAGGGGGGGCGATTTTGTACCACAACTCCCTGTCGTAGCGGGCCACTATAGCCAAGGCGTTAGCAGCCTTAATCGTCGTCGCTGCCGATGAGATGACTCTGCATCCCATCGTGTCCAATTTCTTTCCCTCGCCGTCCGGCGGGGAGGTTGACGTAGAGGCCGAGGCCCCCCCCCCCCGCTTTCTTCCTGGCCGCTGCGGAGACGACCGAGTCCGGGGTCGGCTGTGCCCGAAGGCACAAGGGGGCCGCATCCGGGACCCGGTACTTCTTCTCGTACCGATCCTTTCTCGCAGGCGTCGTGGATGGGTTCTTGAGGAGGGCGAGACCCTCATCCCAGATATCGTCCAGTAGAGGTACAGCGAGGACCGTCTTCCTCTTGGTCTCGCGCCGTTGATAAAGGAAACCTTCCTTCTTCTCTTCCGGGCAGAGCTGGAAAAGCTCGGATGCCCTGGCGATCATGGCATGAAACGATCCAATCTCGTCGGGCGGGGAAGCCCGGGGAGGAGGTGACGAAGGGAGATCCTCATCGTAAACCTCGTCGTCTCTGCCCGTCGCGGCCGTGTCAGTCCCCGTATCATCCCCACGGGTTGTGGATGGAGAGGAGGGCTGAGCAGGGTGCGATAGTTGAAAAGGAGGTGGAGGATGAATCCTTCTTCTCTTAGGAGGGGGTCTCCCAGAAGGGCCTGGCTCCGGGTCCCCCGTCGAGAGAGGTTCCTCCGTTGGTGGCAACGGCAGTCTCGTCCTTATCTCTGAGCATAAGGACTGTATAGCCAATAAAATGGCCACCGAGTTGTCTTGCGGCACAGGTTGAGGGGAGTCCGACGGGCAGTCAGGAGCCCCGTCGGCACCCTCGACGTTCTCGTCTCCTACGTCGGGGTCCCTCCCGACGGGCTGGTCTTCTTCCACGCCAACGCCGTGGCTTAAGACTTCGATCAACTCCTCCTCAGAGGTTGAGGCCGAATCCACGACGACCTCCTGCCCCCCTTTTTCTTCTCCGTCGGAGGTTTCACGGGGGTCCTGTTGATGGGCATGAAAGAGGACTCCCTCGGCGGTGGCAGGGAGACTCTGGGCCCCGAGGTCGCCACCACTGGTGTAGCCTCCACAGGCTGAGCCAGGGCCGCCGCGACTGTCTCGATAGAGGCCTTGGCCGGATGGATTAAGGCTTTCACCACCTTAGGTGCGCTCACCGCCTTCTCCTTGGGGGGAGGGTCACCGCCTCGCTCCCCCTCCGATGGGGCCTTCGAGCTCGACCGGGGTCTCTCCAGGAGCTTCGCCGGGTGCTCGGCCTTCCTCTTACCCGAGCCAGAGCGTTGGCTCGTGGTTGTTGCGCCGGGGAGGATGCGCCCTGCCTGGCGCCCGTAGAGCCCGACCGTTCGGCGCTCCCGGTGCCAGCGGACTCGTGGTGCTTGGCCTTCTGTTGGACCCCCGTCGCCGGGGCGCCCTCAAAGGTCTTAGAAGACCGCTCGGACTTCTTCTTCTTCTCGCCTGACCGGCTCTTCCCCTCCAGCCAGTTGGCGAGACGCAGATGGCGGTCCTTCATGGTCCGCTCCGACATATTGCCGCAAAACGCACAGTCCTTCTCCACGTGCGTCTTGTCCTCATGCAGGCAGTAGAGGCAAAGGGAGTATTCATCCTCCTTAAAGACATTCTGAAGCTGGCATCCAGGGCAGACCCTGAACAGCTTTCCGGGCGTCGAGCTTCCCTTCTCCTGGGCCATGATCGAGATGGGCCTGAGAAACTTCTGGAGTCCTCCCAAAGCGTGGCTCGACGAAATCTTTACCCTTGAGGGGCGTAGAAGAATCCGACACGGGTCCCCGTTGATCGGATAAAGAAACGGTGGAGCTTGAGGCTCTTTTAACCGAAAAGAGAAAATGTTCCTAAGAAAAAGCGCGAAAAAAGCACTAAAGCTCGAGAGCAATAGCACGAGGATCCCAACACTTGAACGTGCGGTAAAAATATGAAGATGGCTGCCAGAGGCGGGGCTTAGGGAGACGGCAGTCATTGGCTGTGGTCAGTATGACGCAGAGATCAGTGATTGGTTACTACTACGAAAGACAGATCAGAAACAAAACTGATTTTTTCTTTACCGAGGATTCCCAGCCTGACGACGGGGAATATTCATGAGCATGTGAATCCATGCCAGACCCCATGCTGGAGAAATATTTATTTATAACTATTTAACGTCATAACAAGCAATAAGCAAAAGATTACAGTGCAGATTCCACCAAATTAAATAAAACCACACTATTGAACAATATGAACCCACAGTAAGATAATTAGATAAATAATACAATGAACTAGGTATATTAAAGGAAAATAAAAAGAGAGAAAGAAGGAAGGAAAGAAAAAGATGAGAAAAAAACTAAAACATATATTGAATAATTATGCACCATCACATATCGCACCCAGAGCTTAGTAGCAGGCAAATTAATAAATCACTCATAATGATCATTTGAGGTTGACCACACTTCTTCATAAATATTCCAGTGGTACTCCTCTTTGTATAACACTTTCTCAAATGTAGACAACACCACTAAGTCATTTATCGACATCCTTCTAAGACTTTTTGCTTGTTTTCCACACCTTTAAAATTTGTTTTTGTGCAACCACCAGTGCTCTGACCAGCCACATCCGCAAACAATAAACAGACCCCTTACTACAATTATATTTTTGGCATCTTGAAATATTCACACCTAAAACCAGCTCCATGCAATCCGAAACCTCCTGCCAAAACACTGCCACTCTAGTGCAATTCCACAACATGTGCAATAATGTTCAACCCTGTCCGTCGCAACCCGAACAATTATCATCCTTCTGAAGCCCTAAAGAGTACATTTTATCCAAAGTCCAATATAACCTTTCCAAAATCTTCTGCTTCACAAGTCGCACATTCCGATCCAACTTCAGTATGACAGATCCTTTAATTGCTCCTTCCCATTCAATATCCGACAAAACACATCCTAATTCTGTAGACCACATAGAACGCAAATGATCCCATCCAACAGAAACCTTCACTTCAAACGGCATAAGTCGAAGAAACGTCAACACCAACAGATTTGTGGCAGGTTCTCAACAATTTTGGAGAAAGCGCAGGCCTTTCCACCAATTGGGCCTTCAGCATGGCAATCCCATGAGCTATTAAAGCACAACACCAAAAATATGTGGATTAAAAAATATGTGGATTATACCATAGTGAAGCTTCTGTGTGTAGCCAAATGACTCCATCATTCTCTTTTAACCATTGAATTAAAGCCCTATGAGTTGTCTGTATTGTGGGTATAATAAGTCTAGTTGACCGCAGCCATTTAGACATTGTGTGTATATTCTCAAGACGAAAGGGGGCTGCAGCCCACATTTCCATGCTTAGCCAAATTGGCAGATGCATCACATTTTGAGGAAAGTACAAAGCAGATTTCTTAAGGCTAAACCACCTATAAAAGTTTTCTAAATCCGGCTACCAAATCCCCACATCACAATCTCACATACCAGAATATAAGCAGCGAGGGTAGACTGAAAAAAAAGGTAAGTGTAAAAGGGTTGTTAGGACTGATTTTCTATACTCTGGCAGCTGGACAGATGTACAGAAGGCCAACCTAGTTTAGTGACAGGGACAATTCAGAGCTGTAGCCAAACCAGTTCAAGGTAACAAAGCGAGTGGTCAAGGCTACGTCTCAGGAGGGGTGAGTCTGGTATAGGGTCCTCAAAGAGTACACACAGTGCAAAGTCAAGGAACACACGTAAGAAAACAGTTATACAAATATTTATTCATGGCCGTATAACATTTAAAATGACTACTAGCTGCAATATCACACAACACTAAATAAGAGATACATATAAGCAATCACTGGAGTAGGGCAAAATACATAACAAACCCCTGCAAAGGAAGAAAGTATTAGTATGCAGCACTACAGGTCCACAAAGATACAATACTAACTTTAGAAGTCCATCACTAAGATGTATGGGGCCTTGTGCCCAACATTTAACCAAAGTTCCACTCAGTTTTGTGAGACAGGAAAAAAGTTAGTGGAGGGCTTCTGGGAACCAATGAAGAGTTGCAATAGGTAGAGTGCATGCTATCCTAGCTAATAAAAGTATCCCCCACTTTTGGAATGATTGCGCGAGCAAGCAATGGCAAAGCCAAACTGTTGGAAAACTTTTCAAAAGTTACCAAACTTTTAAAGGCGAGATAGGGGTTCAGATACGTACTGTTACAACTCACCCCGGGACTACGATTCTTCTTAGGACTTGGCAGGTCTTCTGAAGAGGGTTAAAGGTCGCTTTTCCACCTTCAGCAAAGGACCTTAATGCCCAGGAGTTGTAGGTTGAAGCACTTCTCAGGTCAGCAACAAATGCTGGTGCAAGGTCTTCAGGAGGGAGAATGCAGAAGAGCTCGATGCATGGCCCCTCTCAGCACAGGACTGGATCAAGAATGCGGTTTTAGACAACGGGCAGTGATGGACAGCGACGCAAGGGGACAAACTTGACGGGGTCGGACATCACCTCGTGTCTTGGGTCCCTTTGATGCTGGAACCATGATATTCGGGAAAGATGCGTCCTGTAGTACAAGCTGCGATCCCCAAAGTTCCGGGCCTAAACGCAGAACAAAGTCTGCAGCACGGTAGCCCAAACTCTGAGCCAGGCAGCCACAGGGTGATCAAGGAGCACTTCCGAGGGCTCTTCTTCGCAGGAATCCGAGCCGACAACAAGAATGGATGTTCCCTCCACTCCAAGGGTCGAAGCTCTTTCGCAGGTGTTCTGGAGATCTACAAGACAGGGCTCTTCCAGGACAGCAGCAGAAGTTGGTTGCCAGGCCTTTTTCCAATGGGTCCACAGTCTCCTTACACATCCTTCAGATGGATAGGATCCTTGGCCCTTTCAGGTTTCTTCCAGAATCTTTCTGGAATGGGTGCAGGGGTCCTCTTATCCAAAAGGCAGGTAAGAGTCAAAACTCCCACCAGCCAATATAAGCTCTGTCTCACGCAAACACCCCAGGAGTGGTCCAATCAGATGCACTGGTAGCACAGCTCATGCATACCATTCAGACACAATGAATCCAGTTAGTGGATTGGGACCAGATAGTCCCAGCTCACTTCCAAGCAGTAAATTCACATGGCCCTGCAGTAGCCCACGAAAAGACTCAGCTTTCCCAGGCACTGGAAGTCCATATGAGTTCTGTCCTGACATCACAAGTCAGAAAGATGGGTTAGTGACAAGATGGCCAAAGGACAAATGAACACCTTGTGGCACGGCTATTTTTGGACACTAGCCACAGTATGTAGACAAACGCAGTAGAGGCAGTAAGGCTCAAACTAAATACACTAAAAATAGCAAAAAGTAACTGCTGCCACCAGCTTGTCCCTTAGGCACACCTAAAGTAACCAAAAATAATTTCAGTGTTAGTAAAAGGGAAAACAAAAAGTGTATCCCATTGTATTGCATTGTAAAATGCATTGTACAATAAGAAAATTACCACAAGTGGCAACAATGTAACAAGACTCAGGGAAACAATGGGCATCATTACGAGCATGGCGGTAGCCGTGCCTGTATGGCAGGCATGGCTACTGCCATGCTCACTACCGGCAATGCCTCCCGCGATTGGGCAATAACCGACCCATTACGAGATGAATGGGCCGGTAATTGCCCATTCGCGGGTGGTGGTATTGCCAGGCTCCCAGGCTGGGGAGCATGGATGCACCAGCACCGTTAATAACGGTGCCGGCGGCATTACGAGTTATGCTCGTGGGTGCCGCACAACCCGCCAGGAACCCACAAGCAAAACTCGTAATGCGGCGGGACGGTATGAACGGTGCCAGTGCCTTACCGGCACCGTTCATACCGTCACCACCACCCTTATAATGAGGCCCAATGTCAGTTTGCCCATGACAAATGACCAAAAGCCAGTGTAAGAGAGTTCAGCTCAGATTCAAAAGTAAAAGCAAAAGTCTGGGGGTCCATAAAAACAGAGGGAAAGGTGCTGTAAAGAGAAATCTTTCCTAGCACATGTGAAATGGCCATATTTCCACTGATTAGACCTGGATATTATCTACCTGTAGAAAGTAGGTGTAATCCATTAAGATCTACAAGCCAATGATAGACACCATTTTCTACAATGGGAGCAGTCATCTCTACTGTGTGCAGTGAGTGAGCACCAACTTGGCTCAGTGGTTAGAGAGCACCCATGCAGAACACAAAGCTGTGCCAAAATTTGTGCTAAGAGCCAACAGTTGCACCCTTACCCAAGGTTGCACCGCAGTCACTAAAATTACATTCTTAATAGTCAGTCCCATCCCCCCATACCTACATCTCCACTTCTGTAAAGTTTGAGATCTAGAAGGCACACCAAGACACTTAGGCTCCCTTCCTTTTAGCAATTCAGGATGAAACCTAAATCAAAACTGAACAGATCTGACAGGGGCAATGAAACATTACCCAAGTCCAGCAAGCAATAGTCTCTATCTATGCATCCCAAGCCATTCACTGTAAGAATGTGTTTAAGTCTCCATGTTAGTTACTTTCTTTTTTTAAATTCTGTTTGTTGCACTTTTTCCAGTGGTATCCTTCAACTAAAAGCCAATACAGTGGATACTGAAAACGCAACATGCAGAAATTATAAGAGGTATTGCCTTTGACATAGGCATTCAATAATATCCCAGAACTATCTCCCCCCCACTCAAACCTTCCCGCTAAGCCCTGCCCCTTTTCGGCAAGAAGGTCCGCAGTAGAATAGTGATGACGGCCCAAGCTGTTGAGTGCCAAGTTTGTGTTGGGGGAGTCCTGGTCTAGGCTGCTCCAGAGTCAGGGAGGCCCATTTAGGGTTTTTGCCGTTATGTGGTCGATGGGGCCCTCACTGGTTCCCTTTCTGGGAGGGCCTCGGGTGGCTTGCAATGCACAGCTTGAGGGAGAGCTGCATAGGTGCTCAGACTGCTCGATCCGTTGTTTACCTGTCCCGGCGGCCTCTCTCCTGCTGTTTGCGCTACACTTTCCACGAGTGTCTTGTTCTCCAATGCTCTGTGCTCTGACACTCCGTTAGAAATTCTAGCAACTATGCTGTGTGCAGCTGGTTTCTTTTCTTGCTGGCACTCCTCTCCCACCAGTGCAGTGTTCCTGAAAAGAAAAGATAACAATGGGCCTAGCCTGCATTTGGAGTTGTAGGGATCGGGTGATGCACATGGGTACTGCACAGTGTGATGAATCCTGTTAATTCATCACTCTTCCCCAGCCCAAAGACTCCTCCCATGTGCCCAGGGGAAGGCAACCGCAACCTGATTGCCGACCCTGCAGGTGGCATTATACAGGAGCATCACATTGGAGGAGATGGCTGTCACAGAGAAGTGGTAACTCCATTGGGAGATACTGGGTATTCATCCTTTTGTGAGGATGAAAATCCAATAATCCCCAAATAACTTGCCACTAAACAAAACCCACCCATGTAAAAAAAAACAACAGTAAAATGGGAAAGACTACCAAGACAGTTTTCCTCTTCTGGAATTTATGAATCACGTGTGATAACCCTCAACTGCAAGGGTCCTGTCTTGAGTAAATATCCTAATCCAAGGAATATTTTTTTTTAAACTCTTTTTATTGAATTTTACTGTATTATACAACAAGTCAGAAACAAAGAAAACAGAGAAAACATTCCCTAAAACCCCTCCCCGCCCACAGAGACGAGCATTCAAAGCCCACGTACTCGTCCTTCCAGACAGTTCCTCCACCCTATAGTAGCTCAAGCAGTCTCAGGCGCTGCGGACACCACATCACTCTGTAGTCATCTTTAAGGAATGTCATAATCTCCCCCCAATCCACAGCAAAACATTGCACTTTATCCTCCATGGCGTAAGTTGCCCACTCCAAGGCCACTATGTCCCAAACTTTCCATAGCCAGTCTTGTTTCAAGGGGATCTTCCACCTCTGGGCTATCAACAGCAGAGCCGCAAGAGCCAGGATTACTTTTGCTTTCTCCCTTCCTCCGATTCTCCCCTCATCTGTTGCCCCACGGATGCCCAAAAGGATCTGCATTGGAGTTTGTATATCCCCCGGGCCAAAGACCCGTTCCTGCGCCCTATGTACCTCTCCCCAGAAAGGTGCAATCAGGGGGCACTTCCACCAAATAAGTTCAGCCGTTCCAGCCAAACCACAGCCCCTCCAACAACTGCCCGATCTCGTGGGTAACATCTTGTGAAGCCGGGCAGGAGTATAGTGCCACCCGAGTAAAAGCTTATACCATGCTTCCTGGAGCTGAGACGCTCTAGCTAGTTTAGGTATCTTCCTCCATAATCTTTGCCACTCCGCCCTACTGATTTCTCTCCCTAGCACCTGCTCCCATTTCTGCATATAAGCCCACTGAGGGTCCGAAGGCAAACAATTCAAAATCTTATAGATATTGGAAATAAGGTCTTTCGTACTGTCATTGGTTAATAAAAATCTTTCAAACTGCGTTGGTTCCCTAGTTGCCGCCATCCTAATTCCCAGGTGAAGTACCCAATGTCTTCTCTGTGCATATCTCAGTCTTTCCTTCTCTTGTATTGCAAATAAGCATTTACAATCTTAAAACGACAGCAGTTCCCCCTCCTCGAAACATGTCACATAACTTCCTACATCCTCCCTCCTGCCACCACTCAAAGGCCCCCTTCTCTAGGCCCGGGGTAAAGTCACCGTTACCAAAGAGTGGTGTAAATGGGGATGGGTATGTAGTGATTCCCCTAACTCGCACCATATTATCCCAAATATCTGCCATTAATTTAGTTTTAGTGCTTTCGTAAAGGTGCCAAGGTCTATGCTCTTTGGGGAGCCAAAGCACTTCTGACAGAGTTTCTCCTGTTGACTTTCCGCCCCCTTCAACCATCATCCAAGGAATATTAAATGTAATGTTGATAAGACATCAGATGTTTCCTCTTACCATCATTTGAAACAAAGTAACTTTGAGAAATATAAACACGTTATTAATGCCCAGAATGCTTTTAGGAAGAAGATACAAGAGGTGATGAGGATTACTGGTGAACCAAAACAGAATGTGCGGTCTAGTTGTTCTAAATGTGAACACCTGAGAGGGACATTTAAATGAGAAGCCCAGCCGCAGCTGAAAAGGGGAGCAGGATTGGAGGAGCGAAGAAGAGGGAAAGCAGCTATAGCGGCAGAAGTTGCGTAGAAGAATTTACCCCTGGTAACGTTCTTTTGACTGGATGCTCCTCACACATTCCACATCTTCCATTTTTTGCTGCTTCAGAAAAATAAATTTGGCAGAGGGTGCTGTTCGTCGATGCGGTCGACTCAGTCGACTCAGTGTCCCTCGAGGACTTCCATCTTGGGGACGACGTCATCGTAGGTATATATAGCACGCACAACGTCCGTCAGCTTCAGTTCCGTTTTTCGGCCATAGCTAACACTTTGAGAAATATGGCACGCTTCAATTTTGCTCAAAAACTGCAACATACTCTAGATCGTTGGCCTCATCATCGACACCATCAACCACAAATACACGGTTAAAACAATTTCACGACTGCAGCGCCAAGATGTCGCTCACAGATCCTCATCAAGTGTGTTTGTGGTGCCTTGGCGTCAAGCATAGGATGGCAGACTGTGGGTCCTGTCAGTCCATGAATTCTCGGGAGGATAGCTAAGGGGCAACACGCTCGTCTTGGCAGCAAGACTACGCTGAGTAACACAGGGTTCGATCCCCGGGTCCACACTTAGAAACCTCTTGGCATTAAGCGCGTTATAAATAACCCATTATATTACATGACTGTTAATGCTCTGCAAGAGCATAAAGGGAAATTAGCTGCGGGTAGACCCCCTCCAAAATTCCCATCGACGACCCCGTCGAAGAAACCCTCTGACGAGTCGAGAGGCGACCCTCTTCAAAGGAAGAAATCTAAAAAGCTTGCACACTCCAGGAGTGGTTCATATCATTCCTCGTCTTCCTCCAAGAAGACGAAGAAAAGGTGCTATAGATCACCTTTTACTTTCACTGATTCCTCTCCAGAAAGAAAAATATACTGCCCAGCTAAATCCTCGACTCCTGCTGAATAGGAGGAGAGCAGGCAGGAAATGCTTAACATTTTCGAGATGAAGGCACCAACCCCCTCACAAGAAAAATTAGCCACCAAGGCAAGGGCTAAGGCAAAATTCTGCACGCCCTCAATCCCGGGACGCAGCCCAGAGACCCTTGGAGGACCGTTGATGTCACGACTCACCAATCAATCGAAGACTGAATCGAGTCGAAGGTCAAGCTCTTCGAGGACTCAGTTGATGCCTAAGTTGTCAAAAACTTTAAAGCCAATTGTGTCGGAGTCATCGCCATTGGCGTCGAAACCACAGACGCCTTCGGGCTCAAAGCCATCGATGCCCTTACCTACTAAAGAGGTAGAGAAATCCTATAAGCCTTTACCAAGGAAGGATTTCTTCATATTTTCATCCTCTATTTATGAGGAGCATGAACCATCTGACCAGGACACCCTACCTTTTGGTTTGGTGTTTGGCACTCCTAATGTCCCAGAGGTCCTTATTTCACAAGAGTCCAGGTTTAAGGCCCTGTATGAAAGCCTTCAATCTGCAAGTGGTATAGACACGTCACCAGAACTAAAGTTTGGCAGACCAGACCCAGCAGATCACATCCTCCTGGCCCAGATGCAGAATTTCTCCTCCTTAATCCTTGCACTTTATCTAAAGAGGGATTCCCCCTCCCCTCTTGACAAGGTTATAGTATTGATCGTGTCACACAGTGAAGAGCAAGATAAATATTTGTGAGATGTTCATCCTTTCTGTGCGAGTGGCACCTCTGCTGGTACTGGGATTCCCCCTTACAAAATAAATAATTAGGATATGGAATCCATATGTCTAAAGGCTTAGGTGCAAGTTTCAACAAGATGGACACTGAGCAGTGGGAATTAGAAGAAGGGTGACACTTCTCATCCTGGGCGTGGCAAGACAAGGTTGGCTGATGCAGGATTTCATTACATCATTTGTTATAGCACCTTTTACCATAATTATGGTCCCAATGTACTTTTGATTGAATGCCTTCGGAGGGACCAAAGTCCAAACATTTGGGAAAGTTTGGGAAGTGATATTATGTGCATGTGCATTTCAGCCATTAAAGTTATACAGGGGCGGCCACAACCCTGACAGTTGCCCATGTCTAAATGCAGTGTGTATGGGCACAGCAGAATAATAATATGGACAAAAGGGGGGGTTGTGTTTAAGGTGATAAGAGAGCTATGTGGGAAGCTACAGTTCGAATTGTTGTCATTGAAACTGGCTTCATTCTTATATTAGAGGTTATGTGCATTAGTGTTTGTGTTATGTGTGTGTGTGGAGTGGAGCCATGCCTTCTACTAAGTTGTGAAGGTGTGGTGTGTGTGTGAAGGGAGAAATGGGTTAGCTTTACAAACAACGACCAATTCCTGGGTTCCATCTATGTACAAGGAGCATTGGTGCGTTTCACGGCCGATTTGTGCTTGATGAATGCATAATTCTTGTCCTCAGAGTTTCTTAGAGAGAGAGATTGCCATCCTAGTTCTTTCTGCGAAAACAGGGACCCCATTCCATGATTAGATGTGGTGGCCTGGCACACCATCCTGTGCTTTAGAGTTACTTGCCATGCTAACAAGTAGCAAGGGGTCCGAAGCGCGAGTATGTCTTCCTACATCATTTTCCCAAGATGCATTTTAAGCTCGATGCATTGCATCCCTCTAAGCCCTTACGGGTGCAATACATGGCCTACTGTCAGTGTTATTTCTAGGTGCAAGTTGCTGAGTGACTACTTGAGTCCTCCATGTGTGCATGGTCTTGCACAAGAAAGGTTGGATGGCAGAACAAGGCACTGAAAGGAAAGAAGAGGGTAGTAGCTGAGATGGGCAAGGGGAGAAGGGTGGGGAGAGAAGTGGGGGGGGGGCTGCTGGCTGAAGCGGGTATTCGATAGTTGGAGAATGGGCAGAGGGGAGGTGGTGGGAGAAACAGATGTTTTTAAAAGCGCAAGACTGAGTAAAATGGATTGAAGTATATGACAGCAATGACATCTTCATCACACTAGTGGCTCGCTGGAGGAAATGCCAACACTGGTGCCGTGTCATTACAGCAAATCTGTTAAGAAATGCAGGTACCTTCACAAAACATAGCAGCCCTGCTAAGAAATATGGATATGATGCAATCAGTCCTGCTGTAAATAATTGGCATTATGCCATGATATGCGTATTGCAGCTCTGCTGATAAATTAGGTTACTTTGCCTGAATATAGCAGCCCTGTTGAGAGGTTAACAATAGAATTTGTGCGACCGAAAATATATACAGCACTGTTTCTACCTGTTTGCCCGCAGCAGGCATAACGGAGTCAGAAAAGGAGTTAAGTCAATTTCAGACCACATGACTAGCTATTCCGTGCTCTCTAAGAAATCAAAATGTACGGTGCCCTTTCATGCATGCAAGAACATGCACCCTTAAGATTAAAAAAAAAAACACATCTTCATATATAACACCAAAAGCTTTTCCATCTCACAAATGCCAAACAACTGCTTGCTGGGAGACTCTCCTAAAACTTCAAGAAATCAAGAACTCCAAGCCATTAAATGGGATTGATGTGCTTCTGTTATGAAAAGAAAAGAAAGTATGAAATGCCCATGCTGCTACAACTGCCTCGATTAAAGCGGATTACAGCAGAGGAAAATGAAGCCGAAATGCAGTCCTTGTTTAATACCATTTTCATTTTGCACAATACTACATGTGTCCTAAAGCAACATGAAAATCATGTTCATGATTCAAAACGCTTTACTAACACTGTAACCTACAAAATGCAAGCAGTTGAACAAAGTGAACAAAACGCAAATTCCCTTGTACATTACTCGGAAGGTATTAACTTTATAGGATAATTAACAGAAAAGAATGGTAAAAAAATAAACAGACCAGGCAGGACTCATCCCAGTTGCTTCTTTCAAACAACTGTGTGGATTGTTAAAGTTAAGAGTGGATTTGCAAGCTGCTGCTGGCCAGTCACCAGTGAGCTCCATGATTTATGGGGGTGCTGCCATAAATAGCCTGTGTAAGACTCAAAAGGGCCGGATTGACGAGATTTCTGTGCGTAAAAAGGCCCGATATGCACCTTGGGGGACTGGTAACAACCATCTTGCCTATCCACAGATCCTGCTGAGTAAAGTTTCCAGATGGTCTACGCTTCCCTTATCGGCCATTGCCCGTACTGCTATAGCCAAACTGGTGATTCTTCCAATGCTACTGTATTTCCACAATGTACCTGTGTGGAATGGGGATGTGGTTCTTCACCAAGGTCAGGTCGTTGCAGATACAGTTGACATGGGCCTCAGACTCCTAGGGTGGGCTGGCAGATCATGGTGCAACCTTATGGTAGAGGAGGTCTTGGAGCCCCTGATGTAGAGCTGCATTCTTTAGCTTCCCAGGTGCAATTTTCTACGTATTGGATCCCCGGAACTATGTACTACCCACATATAAGGATTGAATGGACGGACATCCATTCGCTGCTACTCCCTTCAGGGAAGTCTTGTTTCACTTCAGGTTCAGGATAGGTGTCGTTTTGATCCGGTGGCCTACACCGTTCATGCCAGTTACCGGTACGCCCTGGGGTCTCCACTGACTTTAGGTAGACTCAACGGTTCTCTCCAGCATCTCCTGTATGGATGGTGCTTCTGCGGCATAGAGGCTTTCACCCGCTTTCCAGACATACTTCATGCTTCCTTTGTAGTTCCGCGGTCACACGCCTGCTTCCCTTCAGGTCCCGGAATGGAGAATGCTGCCTCTGCGAGTTGCCGAGCGCCCAGGACCTCTCTCGCGGCTCCCAGCATCTTCATGGCATGCTCCGCAACACTGGGACATGATCTTCACATTTGTGAGCCTTCAAACAGGAGTCGCCTTCACCTGCACTGCCCCTCTCAGTAATGTGCTTGCCATGTTTTGTCCCGCGCACAGGTGGTTTAGATAGAAAGCCACTAGAATGCATGTTGTGCTTCAAGTAATTGTTACCTTATTCAAACTCCTTCATCTTCGTCTCAGTACTTAGTGATTCTGGGAGTTGACATCCATAGGTGTCATTGGACACATGGTGTTTAAATGTAAATGTTTAATATTGTTACATAAAGGTATCTCAAAAGCAAAAGGTGCTGTATTGGTATTGAAGCAGTGTGTTTATGTCACATGTCAGTGTTTGACCAGAAGACTATGAATAAGAGTTTTTTTACTTCCTCTACAGGGGGAACAAGCAGCTGACAATCAGCCATTTGGTCTCAGGTATTAGAGGGTCTTCCTCATGGGAAAGGGGAAGATATTGAGTCTCGTCCAATAAAGACACAGCATATACCCAGTAGTTGTCTCCTCTGATGTGTTCCTCCCTCTTGAAGCCGCCCCCGGGTCAGGATCAGGCAACGGCTGCCGTCCCCTTGCCCCATGTGAGGAGGTCATCACAGAGGGGCTCAGCATTTGGTTCATGTATGTTCTCTATCTAGAGGGGACTTTCATAACGCAGGAATAATTTGTGGCCCGGTTGCAACCAGGTTTGTCTTAGTTATTTCAGTATGCTTAGGTCTGTGCTGCTTTTCGTGCATGGTCCCCGGTTGTCCAGTTAGAACCACCAACCACTCCTCTCCTGCAATTCCTTATAGGTTCAGCTGGCAGTCGCAATATTGTCTCCTCCATCTACCGTTTAACACAGCAGGAAACGCTTACGAAGGTGCTCTCATGTAGAGCGAAGCGGGAGGAAGACAAGGGTAGAATATTCAGTGACAGACAATGGAATCACTTACGTCAGACCATGCACAACTGTGCCTTGAGTACCAGATTTAAACTAATCCAGTTTAGGACTCTATATCGGACAGCTCTCCCCAGCCAGACATCTGTTTGACCATACTAAGGAGGGGAAATGTCCACACTGTTCTCTGAATGCTGCATCATTTACCCATATGCTCTGGTCCTTCCCAACGATTTCTTCTTTCTGGAAGAGAGTGACTAGGACATTCACATCTACACTGGGGCATTAAGTGCTGTGTGAATTGTTTTACTGCATGTTTGGTTGGTTATCATTGTCGCCCAAAAGGGGTAGGAAACTCCTTGTGCTTAGCATGATTTTGGCTTGGCGCACTATTTCTTTTTTTTATTTTTAAAAATATTTGTATTAGTTTTGATACAGCGATTCACAATAGACAACAAGAAATATTCAACTTCCCACACCCCCCCCTCATCCATGCCAGAAGTAATGTCTATCTCTTCTTGATGTTGCATTTTCATATTGGTTCAATATTCTGATCTTATGCGGACACCACTGTGCCAGGCAGTCGCTTTGTGGGTATGTCAGCAGTGGGCCCCATTCCTGTTTGAATTACCCCTGGTCTCTTTGGATTTTATATGTTACCCATTCTAGTGCCACTAAGTTCCACACTTTCTGCAGCGTGGGAGCAGTCGGTTTCCATTTTTGTTCTATTGCCAGCCACGATGCTTATCAGTAGGGTCATCATGACTTATTTCTTGGTTCTAGCTGGTGTTTTTGCTCCCGGATCCTACATTCCACACATCCAGAATTTGTCCCCAATTTGTCCTGTTCTCTGGTAGATTACTTGCATCTGCTTCCTGACCTCCCCCCAGAATGATTGTATAATTGGGAAGCTCTTCCATACATGCCGCCTGTCGCCCACTGCCTTGCATCCTCTCCAGTACTGATCCGATGCTTGGGGAAACATAGCATGGATCCTTTCTGGCATGCAGTGCCATTGCAGTAGAACTTTGATCCACATCTCCCTTAGTTGAATGGAGCGAGTTAGTTTGGGAATTGTTCCCCACAGATGTTCCCATTGTCTTCTTGGAATGGACTCTACCATTATTTCCCCCCCCATTTTCTAATGCAGTTCCACTGCATCCGCTCTTCTCAATCATTCAAGTGTTTATATAGGTTGATACTAAGCTTTTTGACCCTCTATTCGGAGAAATAAAGTGTTCAAATGGCGTCAATTTTCTAGTGGCTGCTTCTTTAATTGTTGAGGCGCTTAGCCAGTGTTTTAGTTGGTTGTATTTGAATCTATCCCCTTCCGTCAGGCCTAAATCCAGGACACATTCCTCAACAGTTGAGTGATTGTCCGTGATAAATGTCCCTTATTTTCTGGCAGGCTGCTTTTTCCTACTTCCTGAATGCCTCCTTTGCCATTCCTGGTTGAAATTCTGGGTTCCCAAACATTTTTATTGTCGTCATTCTGCACCGCCATGTCATCGTGAGCGGGTTCCATTTCATCAGGACTATACCAATTTTTTTCCAGTAGTTCAGGATAGTTCGCCCCATACATTTGTTCCATCTTTTTTGTAAGGGTTATGCCCAGATAGGTTATGCCTTATTCAGGTTTTTTCAGGGTGCGTTTTCAACTCTAATCTGTTCATTACATCGGGGTCCTCTGATAAGTTTAACATTTCGGATTTTTGTCTATTTATGTTTAGTCCCGAGATTGCCCCAAATATCTCCAGCTCTTTTATTAGGACCGGTATTGAGTGTTCTGGGTTTGACAGGAATACTAGCATATCATCTGCAAATGCTATTGTTTTATGTGCTTCCCGCGTCATTTTTATTCCTGTTAATTGTTCTAATTCCCGCATCCTGACCAATAAAGGATCTAAGTATATGGCATAACACAGCAGAGATAATAGTCATCCTTGTTTGGTTCATCCGTTCTAATTATACCTTGTTCGATAATATACCATTAAGAGTTATCCGTATTGATGGTGTCGAAGAGTTAGCTTGTACCATGCTGAGATAATTTGGGCCAAAACCCATATGTTCCATTGTTTTGAACAACATAGACCACTCAACCCTATCAAACGCTTTTTCTGCGTCTTGCGACTCTAGTATATATCTGGGTGTTGTGTTATTCCCGCTTTTTCTATTAGATGGAAAATCCTGCGAGTATTGTTGAATGTTTGTCTGGATGGTATAAAGCCCGATTGGCCTTTCCTATTAATTTCGGCAGGAGGTGGAGTAGTCTATTTGCAAGTATTTTGGTACATAATTTTGCATCTAAAGGTATTAATGCTATTGGTCGGTAAGACCCTGGAATAGTTGGATCTTAACCTTGTTCATGGGACACTACTAGTTTTGCTTCGTTCATTGAAGGCGTCATATTTCTTTTTGTTCGTAATGTATTAAATCATTTTGTGAGGATTGGGGTCAGAATGTCACAATCATTTTTATAAAAGCTTGCCAAAAATCCATCCGGCCTGCGGCTTTATTCTTTGGTAGGTGTCTTATGGCCTTTTAGACCTCTTCTTCTCTAATTTCCTCCTCTAAGTCTACCTGTTCCTCTTCCGTTATCTGTGGAATGTGGAGTCTCGATATTTTTCTTGTTGTTCTTCCGAGGGATTATCTGATGCATACAGTCTCTGATAGAATTCCCTAAATATTTCTCCCATATCTTCATTTGTCTTCTTGTCCTGTCCTTGACTGTTTCAGAGTTTTACAATGGTTTGTGTCCCCTTTTTTCCCCTTTAATTGTCCAGCCAAATGTCTATCGACCTTGTTGGCATTCACATAGTGCCACTGTTTCAATTATAGTAGTGCCTTCTCTGCCTTTTTTGTCCTTAGTGTCTCCAGTTGTCCTGAATATGTCTCAGAGCCTTTCTTACTTTATTGTATGGGGCTTTTGCCATTTCCTCTTGTATGTCTCTTATTTATTTATTTATTTATTTATTAGCAGAATTTAATTGATTTCGTAACCAATATGGGATTAACAAGATACACATGTGTATAGATCAGGATAAACATAAAAAAACATGCACCCTGCGTAGTTCTACAAAGCAAGAGTATAATCTCCTTAGAGGTTGCATTCCTAAGTACATTGACCGAACAAATCCTGAATGGCTGAATATCTAATTTGAAATCCCTGAAGAAAAGGAAAAGGAGTGACCCCTCCCCTCTTCCTTTCCATCCATCCCTCCCTTCCTCACTCCATCCCTACATATCTGGGCAACAATCTAAGCTATCAATATAATTGATTTTTTATTTCACAACACTATAATATTGTCAAAACAGGGTAACAGATTATTTACACTTTTTTCCCCCCACGCTACCAGGGATGATCCGGTTTACTGCGTATCATAGTCTTGCTGTTAATGTTGGGATCCCTTTCTCTCGTCTCTATGCTGCTTGTTTTTGTTTGTCTCTGTGTGGAGTGTAATACTCTAGGAAAGGGAGCCAGGTTGTGTCTATGTGGAAGTGTGTCTCCAACAATGCGGCTGTAAGACTTTCCATCTGATATATTGTGTGGGCTTTATTCAGCCATTTCCCTTTTGTTGGTAGCGTGTTATTTTTCCATCTAACTGTCAGACAAACTCTAGATGCTAAAAGCAGGTTCCTGGGCATATGTGAAAGCACTGTGCTTGTTGCCTCAGTGTCCGTTTTCTACTCCAAATAATATTAGAAACAGGGATGAAATTCTGTGGATACCGTCTACGGCCTGTATCCAGCCTAAGATCTCTTTCCAATACGTCTGCACTCTCGCACACCCCACCACTGATGCCAATAATCGCTAACTTTGGTGCAACCTCTCCAACTGTATGGCGTGACCCCTGGGTACATTTTCACTAACCTTTGCGGAGTCAGGTGCCATCGCAATAATTACCTCCCATTGTGCATTTCATATTGCATGGATATTGATGTAGCCCATACTGCTCTATATACCACTGCCCATGTGACTGGGCAATCTTGCAACGCTAGCTCTCTCTAGAGACTAATAGGGTGTATAATTGTGCTATTAAACCTCTGGAATCACGGCGTTCGCTCAAAGTGCGCTCGAAAAGAGTGAGCAGCCTACATAGGGAATCGCCCAGCACTAGTCTAGCATTACACTTCTTAGCTGCAGGTCGTGTAGTGGTGATATGGCTTCGAATTCTAATTTTGTCATATAGGTGCCTTCCTTCTACATCTGCCCAGCTCTAACCGGGCCACCCTCATACTGAGGCTGAAAGCGGACTGGATCAACCAGCAGGTCTCTAATGGGGGGTGGATGGGGCATATGCAACTGAGTGGAGATGACCAGGATGTCACTCCTTGCATTTTGTGTGAGGGGCTGCAAAGAGACCACAAAACTGCCAAAACTGGGTGCTCACGGATTCTGCATGGAATGGCTCTGTAAGGGACCAGAAGCCACTCGACCAGGGTTACTGGCGCAAAGAGTCTATTTTCCAGGCCTACCCATTGTTTTTCAGTATTTTCCCACAGGTGGTCTAAAAGTACGCAAAGCTGTGATGTTCTGTAATACTCGAAGAGATTGAGATACCCCATACCCCCCCTTGTCCTTAGGTGTGATCAAAGTTGTGTATGACACCTGGGGTTTAAGGCCGGCCCACAAAAATGTCAGTAGGGTACGCTTTACTTCTACATGGACTATTTCTGGGATAACCAGCAGAAGTGAGTGAAAGAGAAATAATAACCTGGGGAGAATTTATGTAAATCAGGCCGTCCAGGAAAGTGTTATTTTGGACCACCTCCCCAGATCTGATGTAACAGTATTCCACAAGGGCATGAAGTTCACACTGGACAGGCTTGTTAAATCTTTTATGATCTCTGCGCCCAAATACTTAAATTCCCTCTGCTTGCACTTGGAATCCCCAATCTGCTACCACGTGACTCGGAAGGGTAGAAGTTTGCTTCAGCGTGAATCCTGATAAGGTGCCATATTCCACCAAAGTGGTGAAGAGGGTAGGAATCTAATGTCGGGTGAGTGATGTATGCCAAGATGTCATCAGCAAATAGTTTTAGTTTATATTTACGCCCTGATTTTATTAACCCTTGTATTTGGGCATTCATTCGTATTGCCTGTCCCAGCGGTTCTAAACCCAGGGCAAAAAAAAGGGGGTACAGAGGGCAGCCTTGTTGCGTGCCCCGTGATAAAATAAAGGAATCCGATGCAACACCATTGACTAAGACTTTGGCCTTGGCGTATCGGTAAATCGCCAGGGCTCCGCTCATCCATTGTCGGTCTAGCCCTGCCCACTGCATTACTGCAGGCAGAAAAGGCCACTCGACCCTGACGAATGCCTTCTCTGCATTAATTGACATTAGGGTGTGGCAATCATCTCACTCGTCGATGGAGGCGATAAGATCTAAGGTTTTGTGGATGTTGTCCGCGCCTTGCCTACGCCATACATAACCGACCTGGTCTGTATGTAACAATTGCGGCAATATCAGAACGACAGCTTGCCAGGATACTTGCATAAATCTTAGCATCAACGTTAAATAGTGAAATTGGGCGGTATGAGGCGCATTCCGTTATGTACTTGCCTCCCTTTGGTATAACAACGATCCTTGACTCCGCAAATGAAGCTGGGGCCTGGCTGGTTTCTTGGATTTTATTAAAAAGTTTCACTAGGAAGGGCACTAAGGAGTTGCTATAAGCTTTGTAAAAGGCTGGTGTGAACCCATCCTGCCCTGGCGCCGCGCCTGCTTTTAATTTAGAAGAACAAGTTACTTTCTTACCTGGTAACGTTCTTTCGATGGGATGGTCCGACGACGTATTCCATATATATGACAGTAATCACCACAGCTGTCCTGCTTCGGAAAATCTTTCTGCGTCCCGCGTCAATGACGTCGATACGCCTGTCCTCAAGGGCCTCCGTCGAGCCGACGTCACCGGTTGTTATAAGTAGGACGCACGACGCCCGAAGCCTCAGTTATAGTTTTTTTCCAGAACGTGTGGCACCAATCTTCTGCCAGTATGACCACAGAAAGCCTTGCGGAAACGTAAGCCACAATCTCATAAGAAATTCTGTAGCGGGGCAGGTAGGGAGGGAGCGATATGGAATACATAGTCGGACCATCCCATCGAAAGAACATTACCAGGTAAGAAAGTAACTTGTTCTTCGAGGGGATTGGGTCCTCCGACGTATTTCATATTTATGACAGACTCCCAAAGCAGTACCAACGTATGGAGGAGGGAAAAGAATTTAGAATATAGAAATTTAGAATGCCCAATTAAATTGCAGAGTAAAGGACCGCCTTGCCAAAGGCCAGATCCTGCCCATGGATAGAATCTAGGGAGTAGTGTTTTACAAAAGTATGGACCGAAGCCCATTTGGCTGCTTCACAGATGTTACGAATATGAACACCCCTCTGCAGGGCAGTAGAGGCAGCCATACCCCTAGTAGAATGGACCTGTAAGCCTACCGGAGGGTCCTTACCCGCCAAGCGGTAACATTCAGAAATTGCCAAGATAATCCATCTAGACAAAGTCTGCTTGATAACAGCTTGTCCCAAACGCCTGCCAGGATAAAGAGCTGATCGTCCACTCTGACCCGGGATATGCGTGAAATGTAGAAACTTAAAGCTCTCCTAGGATCCAACCTATGGAGCCTCTCCTCTTCCTTACCAGGATGCGGAGGAGGATAAAATGCTGGAAGAATGATCTTCTGGCTTAAATGAAATTCCGAGACAACCTTCGGAAGAAAGGAAGGACGAACTCTAAGGACAACCCTGTCCTTATGAAACACCATGAAGGGTGGCTTAACAGAAAGTGCCTGCAACTCACTGCGAGCGGAAGTGACCGCAACTAAAAACACAGTTCTAAGGGTTAACAGTCTCAAAGGACAATAATGTAAAGGCTCAAATAGAGCACCCATTAGGAATTTTAGAACAAGGTTCAAATCCCAAACGGGCACCTTTAAAGGTGACGGCGGAAACACATTAGTGAGCCCTTTGAGAAACTGAGGAATTAAAGGAATCTGAAAATAAGAACACTCCTCAGACGAGCGCTTAAATATGGACAGCGCCGCCAGGTAACCTTTAATGGTACCCACTTGCAGGCCCTTGTGGGCTAACGAAAGCAAAAAAGACAGAACCACAGGTCACATGAAAAAGGATCCACATTCTTAACCCTGCACCAGTCGCAGAACTTTCTCCAACGGCAACGGTACAGGGACTTGGTTGTGTGTGGGAGCGAGGGGCCAGCAGGCCCCTCGCATCCTTCACTTCTCAGTACAAGACTCGGACCAAGTGCCTCCAGTAGTGGGTTCGCCCCTTGCCCTTATGTGATGTTAACTTTGGATTACATTTGCGTAGATGGGACCACTGAGCAGGACACAGGGCATCCATTTTTGTACCCCCTTTCGACTCCATCTTGGTGACCAGGCCTCACTGCGATAGTACGAAACGCTTCTCACCCTTTCCTCGCAGCTCCCAGGCGCAGGGCACATGGCCCCCACCCTCGTTCCCACTCTGACTGGAAAACTCCGCGGCTCCATTCTCACGCTGAAGCCGGAGGTATTTGCAACAACTAATAAATGTAACACATCACTCTTCCTCTGAGATCACTCTTCCTCTGAGATCACTGTCCTGCATGTGAACCGGCATGAACTAAGCCCATAGCTCGTTCATCTCCACAAATGTGTCCTTGCCCCCACACCCTCGCCAGTGGAAACTTACTGCCATTCTGACCCTGTGTCCCTGCAAGCTATTCCTTTTATGTACCAGACCACTAACCACGCCATGATGCCCACCCAGCAGACTCCCCAACTAACATTAGACCCCTGCTGCAGTATATCGTGCCCAGTACTAACAAACGCCACATACCTGAGATTCTTGTAAGCATAAACCTACACCCTGGTCATTGTATTATAGTGGTGAAGATGCTTAACCTATGACTTGTATAATCCAAAGGCTACAGATGATATAAATACCTGTGTGACTTTTATAGAGACATGACAAATTACTGAGAGTCTTTGAATCACTATTACTTAGTGCATGCATTATAGAGAATGTATTATGTTAGCTTAGATAGTGACTACCCTGCTTCACAGCGACCTGACCTTCACCCGTCCGGGGCACAGAAGTCCGACGTCCATCCTCCCACCAACCGAGCAACGAACCAAGAGGATGAGATGATGCCCACACCTAAGACACCACCCTGGCTGACCAATCCGGGTCCAACGTAGTATCATATGTTAGACGCATCATTGTACCTATAAAATGTACTGTAACATTAATTTTGCCAGAGTGCTCTCAGAGATCTAGATAAACTTTTCCTTGAACTCTCGCAGCCCGCTCTCTTCTGCCTTATTCCCTGTCCAGGGAGTGTGTTTTATTTTCTTGCACGTTTAAGACAGGGAGGGCACAAACAAGGGTTGCCAGTTGACAAATACCCGACTGAAAAGCTGCTCGCCGAGGCAGGCCACGGCTTGGTTGGGGTGCGAACATAACTGGGGTCGGACCACGAACGGTGACCCTCGGATCACCTGACTGAACACGTGAGTGCCGGTTGCGAAGGTTACCAAGGAAAGGTAAGGGGGAAATAGGAGGGAACAGGTGGTAATGGGTTATAAGGAAGAGTAGGGCCTGTGCGAGTGATGAGGCTTTTCTGATCTGTCCTTTATATGGCCATTAGGTTTCGTGAGAAGTGAAAAGAAGAAGAGAACAGGTATCCTAGCCCGAACGGGGTAGAAGGCAGCGCCGCGTAGCATTGTCTCGTCCAGTGCAGATAATATATAATATAAGAGAAAATAGTAGGGGTCTCGTATATTGAGTAGACTCAGAGTAGTTATTTAGAATATTCTTTTTCCGTGTACGAAAGAGTTCTTGGGGAAGAGTAAAAGGGTGTAAGAGGTGGGGAGTGAATGAGAAGAGTAGGTGGAAAGGGGAAAAGGTTGGTAACGGGAACAAAGAGGAAATAAAAGCGCGCAGATAGTGCATGTACATGTTACGTGTTATATGTTCTTCCATGTCCTGTCTATTGTTTTGGTCAAGAGTATCAAAGTATTGTAATTGATTTATTGGTAAAGTGGTACACATGTGAAAGTGAACTGTTGAATTTGGAACTGCAATAATTACAAAAGTAACAGTGAATGTTGATACATAAAAATTACTAGCCATTGAGAAACACTTGTCATATTGTTGGTATAAAGGAAAGGACAAGCGGGTGGAACGGGGATTAGGGGGAGAAAAACATCATCATGGGGGGAATAACACCACTAGCTCATATTTGTCAACACCTTCCATTATACAGTGAAAAGATACAAAAGTACCATGATCAATGGTTGACAGAGATAAAAGGAGAGAGTGTAATGCCAATTTGGCCAGAAGGAGGGTCATTTGATAAGAGAGTGTTAGATTTAGTGTCTTCGCACTTGCTAGCAAGATATAAGGGGAAGCAGTTACAGAATAGAAGGGAAGTACTAGATCTATGGCCAATGTTCAAGGAAGTGACCACCCACAGCAGAGGTAGGATAAGGAGGACAAACTGAAAGACAAAAATCACAGGAAGAGGTAAGCGGAACGCCAAAGGGCGAGTGCACAACAACCACAGCTGAGGGTGATACAACCAAAATGTATCCGTTAATGACAAGGCCAGCAGTAGGATACAGCGAGCCCCTGTATATACCAGCACATCCCACCCCCACTCCCTCAAATGGAGCGGAAGCTACAGCACCACCACCACCCTATGACAAAGGAGGTATGTATGGCCAAACGAGCGCGCCTCCCGTGAATTTAGCACACTTGACAGGAGAATTAGACCGCCAGTTAGCACATGCACAAATGGAGATAACACAGCTGAGAGCACTCTGCGATAGGGGCCAAATGCTGCCTTGGGGAGGGGAGGTGTCTCCATTATCCATAGCAGATCTCTCACCCCCACCAAGCACAACAGGGGAACTAGCACCAGCCACCTCAGAGCCAGCACGATCCATATCGTCTCAAGGGACACACATACCACAAGGGTGAGAAAAAAGGGTGAAGATCGGGGGAGTTCCTGTTCCATTTGAATGACAAACCAGTGAGGATTATACGCCCAACCACACCAGAAAGTGAGCAAGGGGAAGGACACAATGAGAATGGTGAGCAAGAGGAGGAAATAGAGGAAGTGTGGAGCGATCTAGACGAATACGAGGAAAGAGCGGCGGCCGTAGGGTCCCCACTACCGCATCATTTTGATGACTTGGATCCACGGTCACCCACCACGATGGCAGGGTAGATTAAGACAGCAAACAGGTAATATGTTGGTGAGCAAAGTCAAGAAGGGGACAGTAAGTAAAACTGGAAAGAAACCTAAGTTACAGATGCCACTGATACATAAGGGAGCAGGTAGGCCGCACTATATCCCATGGGCCCAAATGGACAAAAATAACTTGTTGAAAGTTCTCCCTCCACTATCGCGAGGGGCTGGGAAATGGATACACGCGTTCGAAAAACACACGGCAGGGGTGCAACTGGCAATAGGCGATGTAAAAAGTTTGTTAGTACCAGCATTCGGCGATCAGGCAGATGCAGTACGGGAGAAGGCGGGATTCCCAGGAGTAACAATGAGTTGTGACCGCCACGACGGATCACCGTTCAACAACGTTCGAGCGCAAGTATGGGACGCATTGCGGAGTACGTTTCCAGACATTCCTGATTTACATTTAGTGATGCAGTGTACAATGGAGGAAAACGAGGATCCTACGCAATTCATACTACGGGTGGAAGATTTATGGAGAAGCGAGACTGGCACGGCGTGGAATCAGTCCACCGCCTTGTTCTATTTTATCAAAAAGGGGCTTCCGAAGGAGGTACAGAAGGCATTGGATAAAATAGCTGGGATAGAAGCCAAGGGCTGGCCTGAAATTCAGAGTATAATTGTACACCACTGCAGGATGATCAAAGAGAGAGAAAAGGAGATGGCACAGAAAAGGTTGGCAGACGAAGCGAAACTAGTGCAGAACAAATTGGTGAAGGTCGCCGCCGTAAACGCCAGCGTAGCAGCAGATAGAGAAAACAAGGGGGATGAAGGAGCAGGGAGTAGGCCAGTGACAATAGCACCGTTGCGGACGGCAGGAGAACAAGGACCGTGGAACGGAGAGGATTCATACAGCAGACAACAGTGGCAAGAAAGACCAGCAAGAGGAAGAGGTGGGTACCGTGGCCAGAGAGGAGGATTTGGGGGCATGGGGAATAGAGGATTTGGCGGGAAGGGGATGAGAGGAGGACCGCAAGGGTCTTGTTGGAACTGTGGAAGATGGGGACATTATTCGAGGGATTGCAGAATGCGGGCTTCAGGGTATTTCCAAGGGCAGCAGCCCATGGAAAATGAACAAGGATGGGGATGCCCACACCCAGGTAGCCCCTATATGGTAACCAATGGGAGGGGGAAGACAACAAGACAAGTGCTATAACAAACCTCAAATGCAGCAAAGACAGCCACCCCCACAACCACATCACAGCGCACAGCAACCCATGGCGAGACAAAACGCTGTAGGCAATGAAAATAGTAACTGTTTCGCAACGGCTGCAAATGGTGCACCTGTGCCTTCTCGCAGCGTGACAGTGGTCAGAGACAATGTCTTTTCAGTACCAGAGCAAGAAAGGTATGCAGACTAGGACAGCCCACAGGGAACACTTGCGTGTCAAGTCGTATCCACCACCCTACGTGCAGAAGAGGAACCACTAGTGGGGGCTGAGATAGGAAACAAGCAGTTTATAGTCAAGATAGACTCGGGAGCAGAAAAATCATGTCTTATGGAAAGGTGGTTTCCGCTCTCAGGCAGGAATTTGGAAATGCAGGGGTTCTCTGGGGCTATTTTAAAAGTTCCTTACACTAAACATCTTGATATAACAGTGGGGGGGGGAACTGTGCGCGCACCCTTACTGTACCACGAAGATGCGCCAATCAATTTACTGGGCAGAGATTTGCTAAGCAAATTGAACATGACCATTTTGTTTACTGAGCGGGGAATAGTGTGCTCCACCCCTGCTCCACCCCAGGAGTATGCCCAGTACGAGCGATGTTGATGATTAATACAGTGATGAATGAAGTTGTGGTGCGAGGGATACCCATTGACATAGACATGTTTATTTATGGCCCGAGTGGTACCACAGATAACGGAAAAGGAATGGAGAACGGCATCAGAATTTATATTCCGTCCAATTGCACACACCGATGTTGTGCCAGGCACAATCATGTCCATAGACATCGAGGCAGTTCAAGTATCAAGCAAACGCATTGTGGTCATAGGACTGGAAGTGCATGGGCGTGAGTGGAGAACTGTGTTATGCATAGACACCAACATAATACTAAGAGACATAACTGATGAATTATTCACTGACAACGAAGATGACAGAGATAATAAGGGAAATAAGCACACCATGTGACATCATGATTCAGTACAGAGAGGTACACAACCCACTTACTGAAATTTGGACTACAGGCCCCCACGATGTAGGATTACTCCATGAGGTGACACCAATAAAGATAAAACTAAAACCAGGTGCCATACCTCCACGAGTAAAACAATATCCCATATCCAGAGAAGCAGAAGAAGTGATTAGGGAAACAATAAATGCACTCCTAAAACAAGGTATTATAGTACCTTCAAACTCCCCCTGTAGCACGGCTATCTTCCCAATCCCAATCAAAAAAGCAAAAGGAAGGGCGTGGAGGATGATCCAAGATCTCCACCCACTCAATAACGTCATCCAAAAGGAGTTCCCATTAGTGCCTAACCCGGCATCAATACTGTGCAGCATACGCAAAGAATCCACATGCTTTATTGTGGTGGATCTGAAGAACGCTTTCTTCTCCATACCACTCGACCCAGGCTCACAGTACCTGACAGCATTCACACTAGGAAACAACAGGTATGAACATCGCAGACTCCCACAGGGGTATTGCGAAAGCCCCAGCATTTTCAACAGAGTATTGCGTGAAGATATTGGATACATAAATGTAGAGAGCACCATTATACAATATGTAGACGATTTACTCGTCTGCAGCCCCACAGAAGAAAAGTGCAGAGAAGACTCCATAACACTATTAAATGTGTTGGCTGCAAAGGGGTATAAAGTGGACAAAGGAAAATCGCAATACTGCCTGGCCGACGTTGTATACCTCGGACAGCTAATATCAAAAGATAGGAAACGAATACTCCCAGACAGGGCAGCTGCTATACGCAACATGATCATACCTAAAAAAGTTAAAGAAATGCAAAAATTCCTCGGTATATGTAATTATTGCTGAGCATGGATCCTTAATTACACAGCATACACACACCCACTGCTACAAGCATTGAAAGAAGCACAGAAGAATAGGGCCCCAATAAAATGGACACATGACATGATGGCACAGTACTTTAGATTAAAAGACCTCATTGTGGATGCTCCAGTACTTGCAAACCCAGATTATGAGAGGGAATTTTTCTTATTTTCACACTGCAATGGAACACTGATGACAGCAGTGCTCACACAGAAAACATCATTAGGACACAAACCATTGGCCTATTACAGTGGAACATTAGATGCAGTGATGCAAGGACACTTCGCGTGCGAACAGTCACTCGCTGCAGCAGCTTTCGCCATTGAAAAAAGTGCCACAATAGTGATGGGCTGTTCAGTAACACTAACATTCAGAACATTCATTATTTGCAATTCTTGAAAGGTCAAAATCAACATTAACAACACAGAGAGCAACAGCTTATGAGAGAATAATTTCGAGCCCCAACGTGCACGTTGTCAGATGCAAAACAGTAAACCCAGCAACATTTATCTCAGAACCATGCACCACAGAGGACATGCAGGAACACGACTGCACCACCTATGAAGGGGAGGACAACATTCCCAAAGCAAGCGAAAACGCCCTGAAGGAAGGAGAGATATATTTCATAGATGGGTCAGCATCGATGAACCCTGAAACGGGGGAAAAGCATGTAGTACGCATGGAGGAAGATGGCTATGAAACAATTGTCCAGAAGCGCCTTCCCGTCCCATTACTCCGCACAAGCAGCAGAATTAACTGCATTGATTGAGGCACTGCATACAGCCAGAGGATGCACAGTAACAATATACTCAGACTCAGCATACGCGACAACCACAGTCCATTAAGGGCTATCCCGCTGGCGTAGGAGGGGGTTCAGAAGAGCAGATGGCTCACCAGTACAGCACGCCGCACTATTGACTGAGCTGATAGATGCATTAGCAGAGCCATCGGTAGTGGCAGTGGTGAAATGCCAGGCCCATAACAACACAGATGCGGTATCATTGGGAAAAGCGGCAGCCGACGCAGCAGCGAAGGAGGCCTCGTATTTCAATACAACACCAACAATCGAATGCGTTGTAAAATCAGCCATTACAGAGCAATTGGAAGAGGCGTATAGTAACACACCAATAGCGCAGATAATAGAACTACAAAGAAGAGCACCACAGGAGGAGCAAGAATTGAGGAGCAAACAGGGGTGCAAACAATCAGCCACAGACCTAATTTGGAGACAGGAGACAACAGGAAAGGTAGTAATGCCAGTAGATTTGCTAGAGGTAGTATTCCAACAGCTGCACTTCCAAGCCCACGTAGCAAAAGAACATATTGCTGCAGACATCCAGGAACATTGGTTTGTCCCCAATTTACAGGAACATTTGTCAAAATGTATAGTACAATGCACAACATGGCAAACATACAATTCAGGAATGACATTGAGAACACTCCGTGGCACCCTGCCACGACCAGTAGGACCATTTAGAGAACTACACATAGATTACGCTGACATGGGCGAGCGATGTAATGGAGCAAGGTATTTAATTGTAGTGGTATGCCCCTTTTCCAGGTGGGTGGAAGCGGGCCCATGTCCCCACCCAGACGCGAAGTGTGCGGCAACGTTCCTGGTGCGAGAGGTCTTTTCTCGATGGGGGATATGTGATGCGATAAGATCAGACAACGGCACACACTTTGTGAATGACTTTTTCAAAGAAGTGACGTCACTCTTGGGGGTGAAACACAAACTGTGTTCCATTTATCATCCGATGGCAAATGGAGTGGTGGAAAAGATCAACGGACTGCTCAAGAGTAAACTATCAAATTTGTGTAATACACTGAAGAAAAACTGGGTGTATTGCTTGCCCCTAGCACTGTTCCAACTCAGAACTCAACCATGTAAGGATCATCATCTGAGCCCCCATGTAATTGTCCCTGGGAGGCGAATACACCACTCTCCCCGATTAGGAGAGCATCAGACGCACACAGGGCTGCCACAGTGCTGGGGGAGAATTTAAGGAATACCTGACCCAGTTAATGCGTGCAGTACGCAGCATAGCACGACAGATAGCACCACCTTTTACTGAGAATGTGGCAACTGATACTACCCCACCAGCCACAGACAACCCAAGTGGGCCGCTAATGCCAGGAACACAAGTGTATGTCCGGAGTTTTGTGAGAAGATGGAATTCACCCAGGTTTCACGGCCCTTACGAGGTTACATATAGTACACCCACTGCAGTGAAAGTCAAGGGGTTGACATATTGGGTGCACTTATCAGATGTGAGGAGGGCACGCAATAGTACAATCCCCCAGGACGAACAGGAATGTGCTAGTAGCACTACAAATGAGATTGAGAAGTAATGGCAAAATTGTTTGACAAAAAGGAATATGCAAAAGACAAAAGTTATAATATACGCCTTGTTTTCTCATGATCTCTCTCTCTTTTGCACGAATGACTTAATAAAAATAGATGTGTAATAAAAACAAGCAAAAGCGAATGTTGATCAAGTATGAAACTGAAATGTAAATACATGTATATATTGTGGTGATTTAATAGATTTGTATCGACCCTCCAGGTGACAAATGGCCCAACGAACCATAATCGCGGAGAATCAACTAATGCTAGATAGCAATAGGGAGGCCATTAGGGCTAATAGATTTAGCAATGTTGAATGCATTTTAAAATGTGCTGCAGTATTGTTTTCACTAATGTTTTTTATGGCCTGGTACTACACACTACTATCTTTGGTTAATGACATGCACAAGGGGGGGAGCGGGGCTAACTTGATACGAGAAGGCTTGCACTTGATATGGACAATGCGGAAAGAAACATAGGACATTGATGCTAATGGTACAAATGTAATGCAACCTCCAGAACACGCCACCGTAGGCCCAACAAGTGTCTCCTTGTTACTTCCAAATATAAATATGAGTAATGATTGTGAACTTAATGAATATGATGGCGATTATTATTGGCCAAATGATGTAACTAACAAGTACGCATGCACAGACAACCATACACCCTATCTCATATCACGCTGCCTCCACTGATGAGTATACACATGCCATATTGAACAACAATGACACAGCCTGGGCTGGAATGTTTCCAATACATTACAAAAAAGTGAGAAACAATAAGGGGGGGGGGAGAAGGAGAAGAAAAAGGGGGGCAGAAGGGAAAAGATACGACATTTATCGTGACCTGGGGTTAGATGAAATAGAAGAGCCCCGCCACCCTGATCAATAAAATAAATGGTATTCAGACATGAGTGCCACGGCGAAGTAAGCAACAAATGAAAGCGGTTACGTCTGTTCACTCATCCCACATGCATCAGGAACACCGAAAATGTTAGTACCCCAGGAAGTACCCTTGTCTGAGGACCAATGTTTGATTCATTTGGTTTTGTGCAGGATAAAAAGCACCTTCCAAGCGCACAATGTCACAATGGAAAAATTGGAAAATGAGAGAACATGCACAAGCAAGCGCCAAGGAGTAATTTGCCTTAAGGAGCCATTTCTTGTCATCAAAGGGACAAGGTATGCAGAAAATAAATGGCACGAGAAAACTATCGAATGCAAAGCAGAAGCACTCCGAGGGCTATCCAATGGCACCTTCCAATGGATAACAGAAGTATGTTCCCCCATATGGTCGCAAAATGTCACAAAGCTAACGTGGGTCACAGCGCTGGAAAAACCTATCAAAATACAGAAAGAGGTACCACATGAACAGTGTTTCCATGGGGAAGGAACAGTGAACATGGGGGAAACAAAGAAATGCAACAAGACGGTAACCATACCTGACATGAAGAAAGGCACTGCTGCACTAATGGACATGTACTGGATTTGCGGCAAACAAGCCTATCTACACCTCCCAACAGCATGGATAGGTATTTTTGCCTTAGCCACCCTCCATACAGCCCTGATGGTAATACCAGAAAGCCATATCCAAGCAACAACGGGAGAATTGGCTGGCATATCGGCAGCAGGACAATCGGCTGAACCAATGCGCCTGAAATAATGATAACAGATGCTCCAGGTTATGAACTTTTGTCAGAATATGAACTGAATAAAAAATTATCACGAAGAAAAAGATCCTCCAACTATATCTCATCCGAATCATCGAAACCCCTTGCTGAGATCCCCCAGAAGTACAAGCTCTTTTCATCAGCAGAGACATTTTTTACCTCACTCCTTGAACAAACGCCAAATGGTTGCAGATAGCCAGTTGGATGACACCCCAGCGCACTAACGACACTGAAGAAGGGTTCAACGTTATAAAAATAGAGCTCCGTGCACTGCGCCTAATGACAATGCAAAACAGATATGTCCTAGATCTAGTCACGGCAATGGACAGTGGTGTTTGCTGAAAAATTGGGGGGGGGGGGCGTGTTGCACGTTCGTGCCAACTGAAGATGCTGATAATGGGACACTATCGCATGTTATAACAGCAGTACACAATTTAGGAGAGAGGATGAGAACAGAAGGAGGTGCAGAGGAAAGCACATGGTTCGACAATCTGCTCGGCTGGATACCATCATGGGTAAACGTGGCAATGAAAATACTCGTCCCCATCATCGTCTTTGTGCTCCTATTCTTCTGTGTGTGCCAACTGGGACTCTGGTGCTGTGAAAAGAGCATGCCTACTTCGGCTTTGATGATGGAAACAATGGGACGACCGACAATGGTAGCTACTATTTTATTTCTTTATTTATTTATTTAACATTTATAAAGCGCTCACACAGCCCGCAGGCATCGAGGCGCTGTTACAGGGATTGTTTGTTTTTTCTTAGTTGCGTAATTCTTTTTTTTTTTCTCTTAGTTGCGTATTTATAACGCGCTTAAACACCCAGAGGTTTTTAAGCGCGGCCCCAGGGATCGAACCTGTTGTTGCTTCGTGTCGTCCTGCTTCCAAGACGCGCACGCTGCCGCTGAGCTATCCTCCCGGGACTATGATAGATGCACAAATACAAACAGGGGAATACACCACACTGCAATACAGGATGACAGCCATTTACAGGCAATATGGGGACAGGGTTGATAATTTGCATCATACAACAATAAAGGAACCAAGGGAGTTGCAATGGTACAGAGAGGTATGGGTGGACTTAGATGGAGTTGGTGGGATCTATTTGATGTGTACGCCAGACGAATATGCAAGACGACGGAATAGCTTGAGAAGCGTATGCAGGGCAGAGATGCCAATAAAGGGTACCCCAGAGTGGGACGAAGCAGTTGCGGAGGCTGAGTACTACCGAAGGGAGAACAAAAAGAATAAAAAATAAATATTCGTTACTTTAGATGTAACGAAAGGGGGGAATGTGTGGGAGCGAGGGGCCAGCAGGCCTCTCGTATCTTTCACTTCTCAGTACAAGACTCGGACGAAGTGCCTCCAGTAGTGGGTACGCCCCTTGCCCTTATGCGATGTTAACTTTGGGTTACATTCGCGTAGATGGGACCACTGAGCAGGCCTCACTGCGATAGTACGAAAGCGCAGGGCACATGGCCCCCACCCTCGTTCCCACTCTGACTGGAAAACTCTGCGGCTCCATTCTCACGCTGAAGCCGGAGGTATTTGCAGCAACTAATAAATGTAACACATCACTCTTCCTCTGAGATCACTGTCCTGCCATTCTGACCCTGTGTCCCTGCAAGGTATTCCTTTCATGTAGCAGACCACTGACCACGCCATGATGCCTACCCAGCAGACCCCCAACTAACATTAGACCCCTGCTGCAGTATATCGTGCCAAGTACTAACAAACGCCACATACCTGAGATTCTTGTAAGCATAAACCTACACCCTAGTCATTGTATTATAGTGGTGAAGATGCTTAACCTCTGACTTGCATAATCCAAAGGCTACAGATGATATAAATACCTGTGTGACTTTTATAGAGACATGACAAATTACTGAGAGTCTTTGAATCATTATTACTTAGGGCATGCATTATAGAGAATGTATTATGTTAGCTTAGATAGTGACCACACTGCTTCACAGCGACCTGAACTTCACCCATTCGAGGCACAGATGTCTGACGTCCATCCTCCTGCCAACCAAGCAACCAACCAAGAGGACGAGATGATGCCCACACCTAAGACACTACCCTGGCTGACCAATCCGGGTCCAACTAGTATCATATGTTAGACGCATCATTGTACCTATAAAATGTACTGTAACATTAATTTTGCCAGAGCGCTCTGAGATCTAGATAAACTTTTCCTTGAACTCTCGCAGCCCGCTCGCTTCTGCCTTATTCCCTGTCCGGGGAGTGTGTTTTATTTTCTTGCACGTGTAAAACAGGGAGGGCACAAACATTTGCAGGCCATCTGGCCGAAAGCAACACCTTCATCACGTCTTCAAGGAGGTCCCAATCCTTACACCTCAAACTTTCAGAAGCCAAGCGTGAAGGTTAAGGGATCTGACCTCTGGATGGAGAACCTGACCCCCCTCCCGTGAGAGCAGATCGTCTCGGTAGGGAAGACAACGTGGAGGGCAGATGGACAAGCCGAGAAGGTACGGGTACCACGTTCTCCCGGCCCATGCCGGAGCAATGAGGATTAGCCGGGAACCGAACCTCCGTAACCTCCGCAGCACTTGCGGGATGACGGGGACTGGAGAAAACGCGTACAGCAGTGGTAAGGACCACTCCACCATGAACGCGTCCCCTAAGGGTCCTCTTGGAGGAATTTCCCGCGAGCAGAACTTTTTGCACTTCCGGTTGACACAGGAGGCGAAGAGATGCACTTGTGGGGTCCCCCAACAGGCGAAGATCTCCAGGAGAATCTCCAGGAGAATCTCCTGAGCCAGCTCCCACTCGTGAGAGATCGCGCTCTGCCAGCTCAGATCGTCCACCGTCTCGTTTTCGTCTATGGCCAGATGCACTGCCGAGCTCGAAATGTCCTGCTGGATGGCCCAGAACCAGATCTGCATCGCCTCCCTGCACAGAGGAAATGACCCTGCCCCCCCCTTTTGTTGAGGTAGTGCATGGCCACTGTGTTGTCCGTCAGAATCAGGACATTCTTCCTTCGCACAGTCGGCAGAAAAGCCTTCAGGGCAAGCCTGACGGCCCTCAGCTCCAACAGATGGATATGGAGTCTGGACTCCGACGGAGACCAACGACCGCTGACTGTCAACTCGTTGGCATGAGCTCCCCATCCCGTGAGGGACGCGTCCGTCACGATAGTCACCCCCCGGCCAGGGCAGCCAAAATGGAGCCCCCTCATCAGATTGCCTTCGACGGCCCACCACAGGAGGTCCTGGGCGACCGAGGGCGGCACCTGAACGGGGTCCGACATCCTGCCAGAGGACTGTGAGCTTTAGAGGGCTGCAACCTCTCAAAGCTCTCGTCAGCCTTGCTGCCAAAAAGATGTTCTCCATCAAAGGGAATGTTGAGGAGCCGGGCTTGCACATCCGGACCAAACCCCTACTTCTGCAACCACACAAACCTGCGTATTACGGTGCTCGCTGCCATGGACCGGCTGACACAATCTGCCATGTCCAGACCTGACTGAACTGACTCACACATGGCATCCTTGCCATCCTGCACAACAGCAAGAAAACTATCCCGTTCCTCCCCTTCGGGAATATGTTCAGCCACTAACGAAATACAGTTCCACAGAGTGTGCGTAAAACGTGACAAGGTACACACAGAGTTTGCTGCCTGTAAAGCCATACCCCCTGAAGAAAACACTTTCTTCACCCAGCCATCAAAACGCTTGTCGTCCCTATCAGGAGGGATGGTAGGGTATGACGCCTACTTTGCTGGGGCCGTAGCTGCCTGCACCACCAAACTCTCCGGGGTGGGGTGCATGGTCAAGTAGCAGGAGTCGCTACTGGCTGGGTGGTATTTTCACAGCAAAGACTTGCTCACTGCCAGGAGACTCTCCGGAGCAGTCCAAGCTGCTGCCACCCTTCTCTGCAAGGCCATATGGAATGGCAGTACCGGATCAGTTGGTGGACCTTGGTCAAGGATATCCGTCAGGTGATCCTGCAGAAAATCCGCTGATGGCGCAGACCACCCCAAGTATTCCGTGACCCTCGACATAAGGAAGAGGTACGAGGACTCGGAATGGGTGCCAGGCTCAGGCCTACAAACTCCACCTCCGGAGAGGTGTCCAGAACACTGGCGTCGTGCAACGACTGCCGTAGGTTTTCAATCTGGCTATGACCAGACAAAATTGTGTCAGGTACCTCCTCAGAAACCATACCTTCCTCAGATACTTCATCCTACTCCGAAATTTAATCCAGAGGCTGGAATGAGGGCACAGAAAAAGGGACAAAGACATTTTTAGCCTTGGCCAGAGCCTTTCTAGGGGGTTCCACCATGCCACGGGGTACCACCAACAAAGCAGCCTCAAAAGGCGTTGAGGATGTCGATGGAATCAGCGTAGAGCGTGGCGCCGACGGCTTCGACACAGTCCTCGAGGGCGGAGCCCCGAGCATGTCCTTTGACAGCCTGGGCGCCGAAGGCCTCCTCGGAGGCAGAGCCTCTGGAGAGTCCCTCGATGACCTCGGCGCCGATGTCTTCTTCGAAGACCTCACAGGCTACGATGGTCTCGAGGGCTTCGAGGACCTGGAACGGGCATGTCTAGAGCGACCATTCTTGTCCGACCGGGACCTCGAAGGTGCCCGGTGATCGCGACGACCGCTCGAGCCCGAAGGTGTGCAAGTGGTGTCTCTAGCACGGTCACGGCCGGTGTCTTTCGACGGCGCAGACGGAACGGAGCCCTGCGACTGAAAAATCACCAACATCTCCTGCCGGAATGGATCCCATTCCGCAGGAGTGGAGTGCTTGTTGGGACAAGCCACCCGCTGACGGGCAGAGTCCCTGGATGAGGACAGGGAAGGCGACCGATGCCGGCGCTTCCGTGAGTGCCTCGAAGAGGCAGAGGAATGGCGGGACCTACTCCTGGACCAAGACCCCCCGGACTTACGTCGACGATGCGGAGAGTCGCCCCTCGAATCTTCAGTCGAAAGCCCAGTGGATCTCGACTTCAGGGGCTTGGCCACCTTACCTACAGAAAGCTTCTTCTTACGCTCCCGCAAGGCCTTCGATGTAAGCGTCTGGCAGTCTACACAGTCATCCGTGTCGTGGTCCTCACCGAGGCACCAGAGGCAGGCGTCGTGCGAATCCATCAACGACATCTTGGACCCGCAGTCCCAACACTTCTTAAAACCCGGCCGCGGGGTGGGAGAAGACGAAGACATCATGGAAATCTTTACAACGAACAGGTTCGAAGAACCGAAACAACAGAACTCAGAAGAACCGAGGCTCGCCGAGAAGCAAGTCCTTCTGCCAAGCAAGGTAGTGTGCTGTCCTGCCAGTTATTGACATATTTCTGTGTTCGCTTCGTTATATCACTTTGGCAAAAGCACAACCTTGCCCACTCCTGAGTGACCACGAGTTATAGCCCATAAAACTGACTAAACTCTAAGATCCCAGAATTCCATGACACCAGGTGCCCTTTGACCATAAAGCACAAAGTAACGAGTTCTGAAATGTTCAAAGAGGATGGACAGGATGAATCGTTGAAGCGACAATCGTGTGATTTGTATTGCGAGGTGCTTGGAGGGATAAATGATAGTTCAAAACGAGGGCAGAGACCCTGGAGCCGGATGGCGCAGAGGGAGTGAGTGAAATATGCAGGTGAAGGTTAGCGTGCCTTGGAACCTCCTGTGTGTCTGTTTTGAAGCCTGCCAAGTGCATGGCATGAGTGATAAACAAGCTGTACAGTAAGAGTACAATTAATATGTTGTCTGACCTTGAGAGAAGATGAGCCCCGAAGAGCCCACATAATGGAAGACAGACTGACTAGGCTGGGACCAATAAACTGCCATCCAAGATGGATGAAGGCAGCACATGTATAGGGTCCATCCATTCAGCAGCGTGGGTTGTCACCATATGCATTGCGTCATTATGTCAATGTGTTTGCCTTAAATGTTTCTGCTTGTACCTATTTTTTGGCAGAACGTTCTTGGAAGCAGAGTTCTTTGCTGTTGCTCTCACCTGGGCACAAGATTAAACTGGTTATCCTTGCAAGATCGACTTGGGCCTTCCTTCCCCTGGCAGTTGTATTTTCTCTGGTGTGAGCGTTCAGAAACCAGAAGGTGTCTCACCCACTAGTCCCCGGGGATCTGTCATCCAGGTGGTCAGTACACAGCCATCACTTTTGGATCCAGTTCCTATGAGTGGACCAGTGCAGGAGGATCACCTGGGTGAAGTGTCTTCAGGGAGTGGGACACCGGATGGTGAGACACAGTATCCCCTTCCCTATAACACCTTTACACCATCCTACTAAGTAGGATATTTAGAAACCAACCCCTCCCCCTTTACAACACACACTTTCTCCTGGACAGCCCGCTATGATAGAAAAGCAACTAACGCCCGAGCTGTATACCTGACGAGTCCCAATATAATGGTCAGGCAACATCAGGCAATTACTGCCCATCACACACAGCTGACTCCCATTAAGCTTCTCCACACGGATAAAAGTGCACACTCTGAGCAACGCAAAACACGCGTGGAACAGCAGTTCCAAGATGGCAGTTTAACGAGAGACGCAAGACGGCAAAACAGAAAGGGATCGTAAGGAGGGAAGTTCTCTTGACCTTTTCGACAAGGAACCGTTGTTTTCAGGAACCCTCGAGATTGGAAAGCGCAAGGCCAGGAAAAGAGACTGAAGAATCCTGCATTGTGTGTCGGAGGTACCCAGGGCCCTCCCACGTCAATAAAGGCGGAGAGAATTACCAGCCGCCGTGGTACTGTCCTTGGCTACAAGAACAAAGAAAAGGAAGCGAAACCAACACAGCTGGTGAGTTGGGGAGACCGATTCAAGATGGGTCTGTGTTGAAGCCAAGTTTGCAAGCGGCAACATTGTATGGTGAGCGCTGGAACGAACATTGTTTGAATTACATATTATAAAAGACGCAAGTAAAGTTGAACTGCTGATCAGTGATTGAACTTTGAAATCAAGATACAATACCTTTGACAGACTGGTCCAGCACTGTGTGTATGCTCAATCATCCGTCTCTGTAAGGTAACCAGATGAAAAGAAAACATGTTGTAGAGAATTGTGAATTGACGTGGTCCTGCAATTTCTCGTTTACTTCGGTTGCCTAGTAATCACATTAACATATGCTTTCGTGCCGAGGATCGGAGGCGGGGGCCGGCCCTAAGCAGCCTAAGGCCCTTGAGCCACAGGCCCCTCCTGTCTGCCCCTGTCCGCACCTGCGCTAGAGCGCTGGACACTGCTCCGCAGTTACCCTATCTACACGTGGAACTTCAGGAGCTGCCCGTATCAGTGTCTGGTAAGCCCTCATCCAGCTCTAATGATGCTGAACATTTTGCAGCCCTGAACGTCGTTCTTCATCATGTACCCCATCTTCACTGACCATTGATACTCCTCCTGAACTCTTTCACTTAGCTAACATTTACCAATGCCACGTTTTTATACTAGTCGCAGTAACCGTACCTTCTCTGTGTCACAATACAAAAGCATCTGTTCGCAGGGTGATCACCTGCGCACCATACAGTATATGCACATGCTCTCGCTGCATCTGTCATCACTTTGTTGATCACTCACATGGAAAGTCCGGTACTCTTTACAACCGCTTCTTTTCAGGTGTTCTGTACATTTCACTGCCTTATTGCTTCACTGCCAAGCCTGGCATTCATTACTAACCATGTTGTACATGTAGCAACTACACTGAGCCTGGCCACTGATTACCTTCGACTGCAATTTTGCACATGTACCGTTCTGTCGGACATATTGAATTTGCCTGTGATTTCTCTGACCGTGATTTTGCACATGAACTGTCCTGCCGGACATATTGAATGTACCTGTGATTTCTCTGACCGTAATTTTGCACATATACCGTCCGGTTTGGACACATCGAGCATGTTAGTGACTATCCCGATTATGAACGCACCTGTACATATGTCTTGTCGGATATCCTGTGTCCGGTGTAGCACCTAGGAGTCATTGGATTCATACTTCGCCTCCACTGCTACTCACATCCCTAGATCACCACTCCCCCGAGTGGATTGTATTACAACTGTCAACTTCCATTAGAGAGTACGGCTCCACTGTCTCTTATCTCACTGACAAGTACCCATTGGCCAGCAAGTGCCTGGCGCCCTACCTTACTTAACGTTCGAATTACCAGGTTACGTCATGCGTCTGTGACCCCCCCCGTCAGCCTCCACCTCACCTACCTGGTCATGTCAGGACTCTTAACCTCCACCTTAGGCACCCGCTCTTCTAGCATTGCTAAGACACACCTCATCCACGTCCACAACCTCCCCTCCACTCATTCCATTACCATGCACCACTGCATAGACTCCCCAACTAATCCTTACCTCAACCACCCGGCTCTGTGGCTCAAGCACTTTGCTACAAAACCCACATCCAATCAACCATGCATGCTTCAATATAGGAATGCTAGACTTCGATCTAGACTGCCCCGGATACCCTGCACTCAGCGCAGCCATAATGCCCATATACAGCCCTCCACACCCACGATACCAAACTTCCCTTCCTCCACCACCGCCATCTCTTCACTCAAGGGAGCCCTTATCAATGCCAGATCCCTTACGGCCCACGCCCTTGACATTGTGGACCTCATCATGGTCCAAAACCTTGACTTCCTAGCCATCACCGAAACTTGGCTACATGCTGCGTCTGGCCCACTTCTTGCCCTAGCCATACCTAACGGCTACGCCATCATTAGAAGTGACCGCCAATCCAACATGTCCAAAGGAGGAGTCGTCGCGTTTATACACAGAGACAATATCCCCATGAGAACTACTCCTAACTCCGAACTCAGCTCTGCAGAATCCATCTCAGTGAAACTATCCCTTTCACCGACTAACACAGTGACACTTCATCTCATATACAGACCCCCAGGTCCACTTTGCTCATTCACTGATGATATCACATCTATACTGTCTGCCAACACTAAGCCTAACTCTCAGAAGTTGCTACTAGGTGACCTCAACCTTGGCCTCACCGATACCAAGGACCACATGGCTATTGAAATAGCCACCACCCTTGCCAACCTAGGATTCCAGTAACGCATTCTTGAACCTACTCATAATAAGGGGAGAACACTCGACTGAATATCAGACCTTAACTGTAATACCTCGGTCAGCTCTAACACTGCTTGTGCTTGGTCAGACCATCATATCATTACCTTACACGTGCCAGCCACCAACCCTCAGCCCAAACCTACCATAGCCCCTGCTATACCCACCAGGAACAAAGACATCACTAGGGACAAATTGCTCCCGCTCATTCTCCCAATCCTGAACAAATGCGCTGCGCAACACAATGACCCCACTGTCTTAGTAGACACTTTCAATCTTACCCTGCACAAAGCCATTGAGACTATAGCCCCACTCAAAATACGCAAAGCCAAACAACAATCCCATTTTAACTCCTGGTTCACCCCGCAGTTGAGAGTTTTGCGCAAAGAAAAGCGGAAGGCCGAAGCTCTTTGGAAAAGTCTTCCTAACATGGCTAACAAAGACGCCCTTCTCATCACCTCTCTTAAGTACAAGGAAGCCATCCTACAAGCCAAAAAAGAGATGTACAACCAATGCATATCTCAAGCCGAATCCAACACGAAGGAGCTATTCAAAATTCTCAAAGAATTAGAATCACCTTCACCCGTCCCGGACTCATGCATTAAAGACAGCACCTGGTGCAATAACCTTCAAACGGCACTTCTCAATAAAATAACTACTCTTTAAACTAAAATCAATGCAAAACAAAACACCCTTCTCACTACCCCCCCTAACTAAAACCTTGCCACCTAAAATGACTAGACCAGTCTCTCGATTGCCATTCAGTTTTACGCCTCTCACCATAACGGAGGTTGAAAAAATTATCTGTAACCTAAAACCCTCTAATTGCCAAGGTGACACCTGTCCGGCACCGATTATTAAGGAATCAGCCCACGACCTTGCTCCATTCATAACTACTTTCATCAACTCCTCATTTCAATCAGGAGTGGTCCCCAACAATCTGAAGGATGCTTGGGTCATCCCTCTCCTAAAAAAATGACCCTAGACCCAGAGATTCCTACTAACTACAGGCCCATCACTATGGTCCCGTTTCTTCTAAAAATATTAGACAGAGCAGCCTACTTACAGATACAGAATTATATGGAAACAAAATCTCCTAGGTACTAGACAATCCGGCTTCAGACCCAAACACGGGACTGAAACAGCCCTCTTGGACCTCAAAACCCAAATTGAGGATCAAAAAGACAACAGCAAATTGGCACTAATACTACTACTGGACTTCTCTGCCGCCTTCGATTTGGTCAATCACCAAATCCTTTGCCAATATCTGAAATCGGCAGCCCACTTTTCCGATAATGCCACCAAGTGGATCAGTTCATTCCTTAACAATAGACACATGAGAGTATTCTCCCCTAACTCCTCTGCTGACCCAGCGCCAGTCCCCTGTGGGGTCCCTGAAGGGTCCTACATATTCCCTACTCTCTACAATGTGTTCACTAAACCTTTGTTTGATGTGCTTGATTATCTGGGTGTCACCTACACTAATTATGCTGATGACACCCAGATACTCATCCCCATCATTGGTGACTACACTGCAGACTCGAAATCCTTAAACGACATCTACCAAGTTATCCAAGCCTGGATGACACAACACGAGCTCTGTCTCAATGACGACAAGACAGAGCTCCTCATCCTAGGTACACAACAAAGACTCAATAAGTTGAACCCTTTGTTCAGTTCCTTCAACATTGATGGCAACTTCATAAAAGTATCCAAAGACACAAAAACCCTTGGAATCTACCTAGACTCCACTCTCTCCCGTCACAGACAAACCAATGCAGTCGCATCCGCATCGGCCTACACATGCAAGTTGATCACAGCATGTCGCCCATTCCTCTCTACTCAGAATTGTATCACCCTTGCCAGGACTCTGGTTATGTCCAAACTTGACTACTGTAACGCACTATACCAAGGTACTAACCAATGCAACCTCAATAAACTCCAGATCACTCAAAATAACGCAATTAGAGCAGCCCTCACCATCCCTATATCAGCTCATATCTCGGAAATCAGGAAGAACCTTCACTGGCTCTCAGCCCAAAGGATTTCACTAAAATCTCTTGCCTTGACTTATAAATGCAAGAATAATCAGGCCCCTATCTATCTATCCTCGCGGTTCACTCAATATATCCCGCCTCTGTCACTCAGGTCGGACCATAGCCAGAGCCTCATGATCCCTAGACACAAGCTCCAAACAGCCGGAGGGGCCAGCTTCCCAGTCCTGGCAGCCAAACTCTGGAACACTGTGCCACTCCCCATTAGAAACCTATCATCTCTGAACCTATTCAAACACAAAGCTAAGCTCTGGTTAGCCACTTCAGATGACCAACGGTCATCCTGAAAACCTAATTATCTTGACTTTCATGTTTGCCTGACAAACTTGTATGCACTTTGCCTGTATCCTATGCTTTGTACCTATTGTCCTCTGTAATGACCTCCCTTGATGTAACCACTGTTTGAAGATATTCGCCTGGTTGCCTACGGGCCCGATATGCGCTATACAAATAAAATAAATACAAAGGTTGTGGTGAAGTAGATCAAGTTGGTCTGAGCCTGGCAGAGGGAGATCAATTGTGCTCCACCCCAGTCAGCCATCTTCAGATTTTGAACCGTAGGAATTACAGTATGATGGAAGCCGAGCGTAGGAGCAGTCTCTCAGGGGAGGCGGGTGGGCGCATGTGAATCTATGAAAGATACCAATACTGGGGAAATACAGTTACAGGTAAGTAACTAAGACCTCTCCAGCATTGGATCTTTCATAGATTCAGATGCCTGAATAGAATACCAAGCAGTTAAAAACATGTCACCATCACCTACATATATGCATAAATACAGAAAACAGATCTCTCATTTAACCTTTACCATGCAGCAACACAACAGGTCCATACTCAGGGAAAGGTGGGAAAGGGAGGCTGGTTCCGACCTTATGCAAAGAGGTGGCGGAGCACTGCCTGTCCAACTGCAGTTTCTTTGTTAGTATCTTCAGCCAGGCAGTAGTGTTTAGCGAACGTGTGCAGAGTGCTCCATGTGGCGGCTCTGCATATGTCCTTCAAGGCCACCCCTGCGTGGACCGCTGTTGACGCCGCTCTCCCTCCGGTGGAGTGTGCTGAGGGTGGTATGGGGAGGGGGGTCGCCTTTCGCTTGATGGCTGTGGGTGATGCAAGAAGAAACCCAGCGTGCCAGACCTTGTTTGGAAATATGCTGGCCTTTTATGTGGCCAGAGAAAGCGATGAACAGTCTATTTGAAGAACGGAACTCCCTAGTTCTTTGCAAATAAAACTTTAATACTCTTGCTATGTCCAGAGAATGCAATGTTCGTTCTGCTTCCGAAGAATGATTCTGGAAGAAAGTTGGCAGGACAAAACATTCTGTGAGCGTCATTTCCGATACTACCTTCGGACGGAACTTGGGGTGTGGTCTTAAAATGACACGGTCCTTATGGAACAATGTGAAGGGAGGATCAGAAGATAAGGCTTGTAACTCACTGATCCTCCTGGCCGAAGTAATGGCTATCAAGAAAGCCGTTTTACATGACAAGAATTTTATGTTGCACCTGTGGATGGGCTTGTAAGGAGGCTCCCTGAGGGCTGTTAGCACAGTGTTCAAGCTCCAGGTTGGAACCGGTGTGGGCGTGGGTGGGTATGTACGCAAAAGTCCTTTAAGGAAGATCTTGACAGCCGGAAGGGAGAGTAAGGACTGCGTGTCCGGGGCCGTTGTGTATGCCGTAATGGCTGATCGGTGGACCTTGATCGAAGACATTGAAAGACCTGCCTTGGCCAAGTGTAATAAGTAAGGGAGTACTTGCTCAACCGAAGCGATGAGAGGATCAATAGCGTACGTCTCACACCACTTGGAAAAACAAGTCCATTTTCTAGTGTAGGTGATGCGTGTAGAAGGAGCCCTTGAGGTCCCGATTATATCCCAGCATTCCGCAGGCAGATTGAGATTCATCAGCTTTCGCTGCTCAGGAACCAGGCCTTGAGAGACAGGCTCACTGGGTCGTGGTGGAGGACCTTGCGGTTCTGTGCCGTCAATAGATACTGATGCGCTTTGAGGCGAATCGGGGGCCATCGGGATAGGTGCTGTTGGGTCGAGTACCAGACCTGCCGTGTCCAGTCCTGTGCAATTATCATAGAACACTTCTGCGTAGTATCCTGGAAATGAGGGGAATGGGGGGGAGGCATATAGGAATTTCCCCGTCCAATCCACTGAGAAAGCTTCTCCTACTGACTCACTCTCTGGGTACCTGGAAGCGAACATTCTGCATTTCTTGTTGGCCCTGTTGGCAAAAAGATTGAGATAAGGATGGCCCCATAAGGTGAAGACCCGTTGGGTTTTCTCCTCGTCCAGCTCCCACTCGTGCGAAGACGTGTAGTCCCTGCTCAGTTTGTCCTCTAGGACATTGTCCACTCCCGGAAGGTGTTCCGCCTTGATTTTGACTCTGTGATGCAAGGCCCATGCCCATAGTAGTTGAGCTTCTTAAGATAAGATCTGACCTCGTGCCTCGTTGCTCGTTTGTGTAGTGCATGAAGGTCGTGTTGTCTGTCTGGACAGTGAGTACCTGCTCCGCTACTACCGGAAGGAAAGCTTTTAGTGCCCACCGTATGGCCCGGAGTTCCAACACATTGATGTGGAGTTGGGACTCCTGGGTTGATCAAGAGCCCTTGGTTTGTAGGCCCGCAAGATGAGTGCCCCAGCCCATAAGAGATGCGTCCGTCCTCAAGAGAAGGGTCGACGTTGGTGCCTGAAACGGTATCCCTTATAAAAGGTTCTGCAGAGCCTTACACCATCGAAGAGTCTTGTGCAGCGTCATTGGAATCTGGACGATGTCCTCCCAAGAGCTGAGAGCTTGTTTCCATTGGTGGTCCAGTGCCTCCTGGACAGGCCTCATGCGAAGCCTGCAATTTGGTATTGGGAATATACATGAGGGCATCATGCCCAGGAGGGATTTTTAAGAGCACACCGGTGTTGTCTCTCTCACTAAGAACCACGAGGTCAAGCGGAGAATTGCTGCTGCTCTTTCTGCCGACGGTCTCACCCTGGGAATGTTGGTATCGAGTTTGGCTCCCAGGAAAGAAACTGTCTTGCTGGGAACTGGGCAGGACTTTGCGTCGTTTATGGAGAAACCTAACCCTCTTAGAAGATCTGCCGTCTTTGAAACTGCCAAGCGTGCGCTTGAGGCAGAACCTGCTCTCATCAACCAGTCATCCAGATATGGAAGACTTCTGTTCCTGTCCTCTTGAGTTTTGCAGCTACTGATGCCAGGCATTTTGTAAACCCTGTCGGTGCTGATCTCAGACCGAATGGGAGCACTCGAAATTGAAAATGAAGATCGCCTAAAGTGAACCTGAGGAATTTTCTGTGTGCTGGTGTGGATTGTTACGTGGAAGTATGCGTCCTCCAAGTCTAGAGTGGCTAAGAAATCATGCATGTTTAGCCAAGGGAGCACTCTTTGCAAAGTTATCATCTTGAATTTGATGCGTTTGATAGATTTGTTCAACACTCTCAGGTCCAAGATGAGTCGCCACTGACCATTCTTCTTTTTGATGAGGAAGAAACAGGAGTAGAAACCCTTCCCCCTTAGACAGTAAGGTACTGGCTCTATTGATTCTTTGTGCAGCAGATTTTGGAGATGACTTGCTTTAATATATGCACCTTGCACGGAGTCGGGGGCAGGGAAGGGGGCTGGACTAGATAGAAATTCTTAGGTGTGTCCCTCGCGGACCACCTGTAACACTCATTTGTCTGATGTTATTGACTGCCAGCGTTGAAAGAACTCTCTCACCCTTCCCCCCACCGGGGTGTGACGTTGAGGGGGATGAGCTGGACTGTCAGTTTTGTTTGCTCTGTGACTTCCCTTGAGCGGAGCCCCGCCGCCCTCTCTGGGCATACTTGTTGGAAGACTGGTACTTGGTGCCCTGGTGTGAATTACCTTGCGACTTTTGACCATAGGAAGAAATGTTAAAACCTCTGTACTTCGAGGATGAACCTCGAAAAAGACAAAAAGACCGGCGATCCTTGTCTTTATCTTTGAAAGAGCTGATAGCACGTGCCATGTCCATTTTGATTCCTTTGAGGTGGTCATCAATCTTTTTCCCCGAAGAGTTCTTGACCATCGAAGGGCATGTCCAATATCTGAGCTTGGACCTCAGGCCTGAAATTGGTAGCCTTCATCCAGGCCTGTCTTCTCAGCACTGTGCTGTGGGCCATCTGCCTGAAACCTGACTCTGCCACATCAACTGCTGCGTCAATCATGTGATCCGAAGCTGCTTCCCCATCAGCGATAATCAACCTGGCTTCTTCCTGGAGTTCTACAGGTAGCTGTTTGGCCAGCTTTGACATGCGGAGCCAAAGCTTGCGGTCAAATCTCGCTGTCATGACCAGCGCATTGTCCGCTCCAATGGTAAGCGATGCTGATGTGGACACTTTCCTGCCCATAGCCTCTAGTTTGCGAACGTCCTTGTCCGGTGGGGCTGATAAGAGGTGATGCTGGATTGGTCAACTTTTTCCTAGCTGCTACTGTGATGACGGAGTCCGGTTTTGTATTGTTACGCTCACCTGATATCCACGTCGACGCCACACGATGCTGGATGGAGGCTGTGCGCTGTCCTGGACCCCTTTCTGCTTGGTTGTATGTTGGCTGGTGGACAGGTCCTATGACAGGAGAATGGGGGGTTTAGATACTGAGCCTGTGATGCGGGTTCCCAACTCCCACTGACCAAGTCCCTTCCCTTAGGATTATGCCAAACCTTATTTTCTTGTGCGTGAAGCTCTCCGTCCTGCGTCTCAGTGCAGGGGCGCATGTTAGTTGAGGGCGCTCTGAGGGCCTAGTTACTTCACTGGTCCTTTGCACTTGTGTTGGGTCCAGTCCGGCTGTGACACTGACTTGTTTAATGTGCTCAGTTGAGTGTTTTTAGTCTTTTCTCCTGTCTTTTTTATGTTCCCTGTGCTTTTCGGTGTGTTTGTTTTCCCTTCTTTGCTCTTAATGTCGCTTTCTGTCTTCACAGAGATTGTTGCTGTTGCGGAGCCACATCGCCGGATGGTTAAGGCTGAGGTAAGTAGTTTAGCGTGAAGCGCGGTGCTGCACAATGTGAGCCAGTTTGCTAACCTGTATTCCTTTCTCTCCTTCACACAGGAGACTGTGCGCTGATCCGGAATGCAGTTTGTTTGGTAACCGGGTATGCAGGTAAGTGGTTAATGGTGTTTTGTGCGTTTTTTCAGTCACTGTTGCAGATTAGCACAGCGCGATGTTAGAAACCGCTGTTAATGTTGTCCTTTACTTTGCAGGTTGTAGAGCACTACGGAGATGGGGAAGCCACCGAGCGCGGACGGATGAAGAAGCTGTTACTCACAGGTAATTGTTCCTCACTAATGCTGTTATTGTTCTTGAAAGCCGCGCAGCGCTCCGGAGATGGGTGAGCAACTGAGCGCGGACTGGTGCGCGGATGGATGTTGGAGCTGCTACTCACAGTTAAGTGTTTCTTGATAATGCTGTTCTTGTTCTTGCAGGTTGCCGGTGATGCTGCAGATTCAAGCCGCCGAAGAAGCAGATGAGCTGGACACGGTGAGCATTACGCTGCAGGAGTGCAGAATAACGCGAAGTGTGAATCCCAGTTCGGGTGTGGCTTATATAGCCAGCCACACCTGAAGATTCAACGACACCCAAAACTCTAGCCTGCATGCTTCAGTTCATGGAACTGAGCTGCAGGAAGGGCCTCCATGTTGGATTAAGGCCCAAGTGGGCTTGCCTTATTCTTGATAATGAGCCTGGCGCCAAAGGCGCCAGGACTGTCTCCAAGTCTGCTGTTGATGGGTTCTTAAGCCCCTTGGACTCACTGTGGGTGGCTGTAACCTCACTGTTGTCAGGGGGATGTTGCAACTGAGGAGGTCAGGGATAGGGGTCATGACATGTATGACCTCGTAGAGAAAGAGGTGCAGACTCAGGAGCCTTGTATTTTTTCTCAGGCCTGGAAATTAGAGCTGGAGTTTATAAGGGTGTGGGCAATATCTTGGATCCGGATTCCCAAATGGTGTTGAGGAGAGGAATGGTAGTAACAGTTCTCCTACGTTTGTCCCTGTGCTCATAAAGCACCGACTTCTTCTCCTCCGATGTGACCTGTAACTGGAACAATTCTGCTGCTTTGCCGATGATGGTATGAAAAGATACTAGCTCATCCAGCGGTGAAGAGCCACTCGGAGAATCTTTCTTACTGGGCTTTTTAAATAATGTAATCGTCCCATTCGCTAGAATCAGGCTCTTGCATGATCTCGCCTTCTTCCGGTTCAGAAAATTCTCTGAAAGGATCTTCCTGCCAGTCTGAGACCGAAACAGAAGATGGTACCATCATTGGATCTCTAGCTGGAGATCTTGTCCTATGTGACGATGCTGGAGAAGGGACCCTGGTCTGTGAAGCACTAAGTGTCCTGCTCCTAGACCTGCGCGGTGGCTCCGGTGTATGCACTCTTTTCTGTGGCCTACTCCTGGAAAGCAAATGTCTTGGCGTGCTTTGTCGAGGTGAAAAATCCCTTTGCGGGAGGTTTGGCTCCCTCGGTACAGCGGACTTGCTCTTTTCATTTTGACATCTGTTTAACTCCTCAACGATCCTTTGCATTGATAACATGAGCACAGGGGCATAAGGATCAGCAGGCACCAGCGAGGAGCGTTTTGGGCCCTAATTCTTCTGTCGATAAAGACGCTTGCGGTGCCGTCGACGGAGCCGTGGACGAAGATTTCATGGACGGTAGCTTGCCCTTATTCGTCGACGAGTGCTTTGTGGACGAATGTCTCGTGGATGAGTGCTTCGTGGACGAGTGATGAGCTTCCTTCGTCGACGGTTGCTTCGTGGATGATAATCTCGCCGACAACGACTTAGTCGTGGACGATGCGGTTTGTCGCGTGGTGATCGTCGATGAGGGTTTCGTCAATGGCTTAATGGACGACGGGCCTCTATATTTACTGCGGGTTGTAGACGGCTTCTCCATGGACGACTGTGCCCCCCACCTCCCCTGATTTTTTGCAAACTCCTCCTTACCGTTGGAGGTAGTTTTCGCAGTAGAATGCTTCATCTTATGGCTTGTAAAATACAGGGGAGGAAGGAAAGGTATAATTTCCAGCTTCCTCTTACTCTTGGGAGTGGGAGAGGAACTCCTTTCCACTGAAGAAGCCCTTCTTTTAGAAGTTTGCCTCTCAGATGGTTTGCAGGAGTGAACAGGGGCTGTCTTCGCAGATTCCTCGTCAGAAGAAAGTCCCTTGGCTTGCAAATGCAGAAGAAGTCTTCTATGTCTGTCTTGTAGGGTCTTAGTCGAAAATGGGACATTTCTGGATGTCATGAGGATATAGACAGTATATGCAGTGATCATGGGGGTCTTTCATGTAAACCACCTTTCTCCTGCACCTTGTGCAATCCCTGAATAGAGAAGGCTTCTTCGTAGCCTGAAGTTCAGCCATCTGAAGAGAAAGTTCGCTCGACAAATTCTGGTCAAAATAAAGTTTTTTAAAACCCCAAAAACCAGTGGAGATAGCCCCTAGCCATGGGGAATGTGGTAGAAATACTGTGGAAATAGGAGAAAAATCGAAAAATCTCAGAGAGCTTGAGGATTCCCTATGTCAATTAGACTGCGGTGAAAAATCTGAAGATGGCTGACTGAGGCGGAGCTTAAGCCCTGCCACCTCAATGGTTGAGGTCATAAAGGACAAAAGTGAGGTGGAGGGACTACACAATGGAATGGCTCATAGGCCATAATGGACTATGTACATGCATTTCTATGTAGCAATGCATGTATATTTAAAAAAAAAAGTGAATTATTTTATCACCGAGGATTCCCAGTCTGACGACAGGGAATATTCAAGCATCTGAATCTGTGAAAGATCCAATGCTGGAGAACTTAAGAGGCCCAAATCACCATTGAGGAGCTGGAATACGTTATCAAGCTTTCACCTACCAGCAAGGCCCCAGGTGCAGATGGGCTCCCAAGCGAGTTCTATAAAACATATAGTCCGGACCTACTCCCCCCGCTGCTGGCGATGCTAAACGACGTGTTCAACACGGGCACTTTGCTGGAGTCCCTCAGGGAAGCGATCATCATCCTGCTCCTTAAACCCAATAAACCGAGCGCAGATTGTGGGTCTTACAGACCGCTCTCTATTCTCAATCAGGATATAAAATACTTACAGCAGTGATGGCGACTAGGCTAAGACCAATCGTAAATAAACTCATACATCCAGACCAGACCGGGTATGTCCCACGTAGGAATATCTCCGACAACCTTAGAAGACTCCACCATATCATAGAGCGGACAGAAGGAAGTTCTCAGGAGATCGCAATAATTTCACTGGATGCGATGAAAGCCTTCGACTCGGTTAAGTGGCCCTGGCTGTTGGCGGTTTTGAAGGAGTATGGCATTGGGCCTGCTTACCTGAAGTGGGTCCAATTGGTTTATAGCAAACCAACGGCAAGAGTTAGGACGGGGGCGACCACATCTGTACAATGGCAATTGGGAAGGGGCACGAGGCAGGGATGTCCATGTTAGTGGAGGAAAATACAAAACATATATTACAGTTAAATACATAGTATATGCGCTTAGGAGTACACATTATTTACTTAGAGTAGCTAGGTTGTCCACCTATGCAAGTCTACTCAGTGCAAGCAATAACAAAGCATAACTGATATTTACAATCAAGCGCAGGTGGTGGCTAGGTCTTGCTCAGTAAGCCAGAATTTAGCTCTGTTATTAAATGATGAGTATTGGATTTCAGTTCTAAGAAGATTTGGGAGTGGGTTCCAAAGTTAAGATGCAAGAACTGGGAAGCTGGACCTACCCCCTGCATTTTGTAATTTAAATCTAGGTATATAAAGTGAATGAGCTTGTGCAGATCTAAGTGGTCTGGTAGCTGTGTGTGCAGTGAAGCGGTTGGCCAGGTATTCTGGTGCCTTGTTTGGTTAAGCATTTATGTGTAAGTGCAAGGGTTTTGTGAGATATTCTGAGTGACGGAGGGAGCCAGTGGAGGTTCCGTCTGGTGTCGGAGATGTGCATTTTTCTAGGGATATTGAGGGCTGATCTGATAGCATTGTTCTGAGTTACTTGGAGCCTATTAATGTTCTTTTGGCTAGTCCACAGATAAAGGGCATTACAGTAAACAATTTTATACATTACAAGGGTTCTTCCCAGAGCGATGCAATTAGTAGTGATGATGAAAGGTCTGCAGCCTGTCACAAGTTTCCAAGTGTAAGCTGATGCTGAGAACACCGAGTTAATTTGTTTTGTCAGGGAGTAGTTGGAGTCGAGGTGGAAGCCGAGGGTTTTGGTATTGTTTGCCACCTTAATGATATTCCCGTTGATGACAAAGGTTTTGAAAGCCGGGTCCAGTTTATTATGTCAAAGATGAGAGCCGAGGATGAGTAACTCAGTCTTATCATCGTTTAGGCATAAACCATGATGTGCCATCCAGGCTTGAATGACTGAGTAGATCTCATTAAGAACCTTTAAATCAGTTGTGTGAACACCAGTAATGGGAATGAGTATCTGGGTGTCTTCGGCATAATTAGTGTAGGTGACACCCAGATAGTCGAGAATATGAAATAGAGGTTTGGTAAACACGTTGTATAATGTGGGGGATACGCAAGACCCCACATGTGACAGGAAAGGGATCAGATGAGGCAGATGGAGAGAAGGTACGCATAGTTCCGTTTGCAAAAAATGATCTGATCCAAACGGTGGCCTCATCCGAGAAATGGGCAGCAGTTTTTAGGTGATGGCAGAGCATTTGATGATCAACCAGATCAAAAACTGCCGAGAGGTCAAGTAGTAGTAGTAGAGACAACTTGCCTGTGTCTTTAATATCCTGAATTTGTGTTGTTAGGTCAATGAGGGCTGTCTCAGTGCTATATTTTGGGCAGAAACCGGATTGTCGCAGGCCGAGGAGTCCATTGGACTCAAGGTATTCCTAAATTTGTTAGTAGACTGCTCAGTCTAGGATTCTCAGGAGGAAGGGCACTGTAGTAATCGGTCTGTAATTTGACAGGTTGCTAGAGTCTAAAGTAGGTTTTTTGATGAGGGGGAGGACACAAGCATCCTTGAGGTTATCTGGGACCGTGCCTGCTTTAAAAGAGGCATTAATGAGGGTGGTGATGAAGGGGGCTAAGTCATGGACAGCTTCCTTGATGATGGGAGCTAGACAGGAGTCGCCTTGGCAGTTTGAAGGTTTAAGTTTTTTAATGATGTTTTCCACCTCCCAACTACATAAAGGCGAGAAGCTAAAGGGTTTGCAGGGGTGCCTAGGAGCCAAGTGGCGGAGATCAGGTACTGTGGAGAGTGGGTCTGACAGTAAGTTGTATTTTTTGTTGTTAATTTTAATCTTCAAAGTGGTTATTTTGTCCATAAGTGCTTTTAGTATACTAGTACACCAGGCAGCATTGGTGAGCAACACCTGATATCGATGTACGCAGATGACATGCTTTTATATCCGAAGTACCCTGAGGAGAACCTAGAATATATCCTGGAGGTTATGGAGAGGTGTGCAACACTGTCGGGCATAACAGTTAACCCTAAAAAGTCAAGCATATTTCCCATAGGCAAATATGTAGGAATGCTACAGATATGTAGGAATGCTACAACAGGATCTGCCAGTACTAGAAATAAAGTGGGAAACTAGGACATTTAGATTTCTCGGAGTTGATATATATCATAATATCACAGAGGAACACGAACAGAACACAGAGAAGGCAGTGTCTAAAATTAAGAAAGGCATGGCTTTTTGTGCCAAGCTACCTCTGACCATGAAGGGGAGGGTAGCACTACTGAAGATGGTGGTGCTACCTAGGTTGTTACACGACTTTGTGAACATTCTGTATATGATACCCAGACGGTTCTTCGCCAGGGTACAAAGTATGTGCAGAGGGTTCATATGGCACAATTCCAGGAATCGAATAGTGCTATGGAAGCTTCAAAATCTGTATGAACAAGGGGGCATCAGACTGTCCAACTTTGAGGTATACTATGTGGCTAGTCAACTACAATATGTGACGAGGTGGTTATCAGACGAGTTTACATTTTTTTTAAACAAGTGGATGTGGGTGCCGGAAGCACGGGGGGTAGGAGGGACAAGACTGCTGGAACTAGGGGGGGGAGAGATGAGGCGGAGAGCCTGCCAGCTGCTTGGGAACCCGCACCCGTGCTCCCCACAGATGCTGCTAGTGGCACTGGAAGGAGTACATGGGCAAACGAGAGGAGACAATGGGAGCTGCAATGGGAGCTGCACGGATTGGCGACCTTGGGGGATGTCTGGCAAGAGGGAAAGGCAATAGAGTTTAATACACTGGTGGAGGACTCCGGACTACATCAGGGACAATACATCACATATGTTAGGTTGTTGAAGTGTAGAAGAGGATCATAGCAGACGTAGTATTGACCCTACAGCCTGAGGTCATCGTATGAACATTATATGACGTATCTGAAGGGGGCCAGGAGGTCTCCCGGATATAAGAGCTGCTGATGCCAAAGTGGGGAAGGAGGTGTCCAGACGAGACGGGACTGGGAGGAGGAGGGATAAGCAATGGGGAATGGGTTATGGATTAGAGCACAAGGGTATCACAAAAAAGTATCAAGAAATGTGAGGTTGGAACAGATTCAGCTGTATATCACCCATAGATCATATCTGACCCCTAAGAAGATAGCAAAGTATAAAAAAAAGCTGGAACACAGATATGTCTGAAATGCGGGGAGCAGAATGCAGGTACACATGTTCAGGGCATGCCCCGAGATAAAGAGATTCTGGAGTGAGGTCGCCCACCTCTTGAAAGAGAAAGACATTAATCTGGACGTATAGTGCCTGGGAGCATGCATGTTGGGTGGGTTCCCCAGGCCGCGTAAACTTAAACATGTTAGCAAACTCAAAGATCTGGCATATATATTGGCCAAACGTAAGATAGCAATGGGTTGGAAAGCTGGCAGAAGTCTGAGCGCGAATGCTTGGTGGCATGACCTCCAAAAATGGGGGAATGCTGAGACAACGGTGTGGAACGAGGCAGCGAATAGAGGGGGGGCGGGGGGGAGGGGGAACGAATGTACACGCTAAGTGCTTGGAAACAAATAGTAGCAACACTGTCCGGATCAGACCGGGTAGATCAAGAAGAAGATAGTCCGTCATAAGATGAGGTAAGTGGAATGCCTGCAGAATTGGATTGAAATGGATTTAAGTGTGTGGTGGGCCTGGAAAGGAGGGGGGAAAAGGGGGGAGAAAATACAACTTGATGCCCTACATTGAATCAATGTGAATTTTGCTGCTTAACTGTATAGTGCACAGGTTGGAAACAATAAAAACTGTAAAAAAAAAATCAAAGACATTCAAATGTGTTTAGCTTGACCCGTTGCAGGATCACTTCGATTTCACAATTCCTTTATACATTTGCCACCTCTCAGTTGGATACCTAACAAGAGACCTTCAAATGAGCACCCAGGTGGCACTGTACCACTCGGTTTACGTTATTTTTCTTGGCTTCAAAAGTTCAGTCACTCATTTGCTGTTCAATTATATGTGCATCGCTCGTCACATACGCTTCACACACTGTTCTCTTCAGATTTCTCCATAAAATGTTGCTGCTTGCAACCTTGGCTCTAACACAGACTAGTCTAGTATCAGTCACCCCGACTCACGGGTTGTCCTGACTTTATTGGCGCTGCTTTGTTGTAGGAGCCAATGACAGTACCACAGCTTTCGTGCTTCGCCTATTATGAGTGTGGGGAAGTGTGATGGAAGTCAGTAGTGTGTGTAATGATCATTAATTGCCTGACCATTGCGTTGGGACATGGCAGGTATATGGCTCAGGTGTTGGTCCGTTTTCGCTCACAGTGAGCTGTCCGTGAGAAAGTGTTTGTGTCGGGAAAGGGTTCGGCCTGTGTTGAGTTCCCAAGTATCCCACCTGGCGAGAAAGTTTGAAAAAGTCGCCTAGGATGAGAAGACAGTTTAAGAGATCAGAGAAGTAAGATTGTTTAGCAGAGTCAAGACCATTATCATAGAGAGCATGGTAAAATGCATTAAGAACTGTAGTTCCTGTTAGGGAGAATTTTATGGCTAATTTCCCTTACTTAGTGAGCCCCCCAGCAGCTTTGCTGGATTTCTGGAGTTATTTTTTTCCACTTGGTAAGAGATGAGCTTTTCCCCCACTCTTACCCATGTTTTGCCATGTGTATTTCATCTGTTTTTGTGATTGTGGACTCTGGAGTACACCACTTCAGTAGCCCCCTTCTTTTGTGTGTTACACAGCACCTTCAGTGCAGTGACACAGGGTTGTCTTTTAGACTTCCCACCAACTCCATTTCTGAGGCTGACTACTGTCCCCCAGAAAAGGGTAAAGTTGCCATTAACTTTACCTAGTCATTTAACCACAGATCCAGTACACCCCATCTTACATTGAGTACTGGAAAGGGTTAATCCTTAGCCCTTTTTATCTGTACCTCCTAGAGCCTTGTTTTGCTCTTTTAACATTTAGACTTGGCTGGTGGTAGTGGAATCTACCCTAACTTTTCTGCTGCGATTATACTATATAAACGTGGTATTGTTTAAGGCTATTATATTAGCCTCGAACATAAACCCGCTTGACCAAATACTCTTTCTTTTGGCTCCGGTCGGGTTTATTTGCCTTTTCTTTTTGTTAAAGTCCTTCTTGCGTTTTACTTTGCGCTGCAAACCAGGTTTGCCTTCTTTGCTCACCGTCTGGGCGCCTGGGTGTCTAGGTGGGCTGAAAGTGAGGGAGGGGTGTAGGCACCCCTGCACAGGGTATCCTAGGAAACCCAAGTCGCACTTTGCCATGATTGGCTGATGTGGTTGTCCGGGATGGACAACCCCCCTGCTGCATGATTGACAGCCAGGCTGTGTGAATGGGGGAATTTTGCATAAAAGCAGGACTCTTGGGCTGGAAGTCAGAGTCGTCACTGGAACTACAAGAAACTGAAGAGAAGCGGAGAAGAAGTCGGCTGCTGCAACTACCCCATCCCGCTGAAGCCCTGCTGCAGTCCTTAGCTATCTACCCTTCAACGACCCTTCAACGACCAGAGAAGATCCAGTCTGGAGTCTTCTTCCCTTGAGCTTGGTGGGATCAAACAGCTCATTTTCCACAGCCAGAGGATCTCCTTCGTGGTCGAAATTGCTGCACACTGCTGTAGTGGTCCAGATAGCCATCTGAAGAGCCTCACCCGTTTTAAAGGAGCGCACTTTTTATACACCGTCGCTGCTGCTGGCTTCATCCCTGTGTGTTGCAGACCCCTTCAGACGTCGTCCTTCTTGCCGAAGCTCCAGGAACCGTGGGTCTGCAGGAAACCAACAGGAACAGCAGCCGTGGCACCAGCTTCTTCAATGAATAAGGTACTGTGTTCTGCTTTGAGGAACTATGGTGAATCCCTTTTCTCCTCTTCCAAGGCTTGTCCTGGTCTTCCCTCCTTCTTACAACTTTTGCTTCCTCTGTTGACAATATCCAAGTACTCCTGGTAACGTTGAATCTTGAACTGTCTGACTGCGTGATCCTGTTTCCACTTCACACTGGCTCCGGCCTATTGACTTTTGTATTTCTGTCAGCGAGTGTTCTCTGATTCTGTCGACCTTGACCAAAGTATTGCATATGATTTTTGCCCCCAGCTCTCTCTGGTTAGCCCAGGTGCGAAGTGTGTTTTTGCCCCGGTAACATTTCTTGCCGCAGATACGCGTTTCTTTAATACGACTGAACTGTCAAAAAGTGATCGCATGTGTTTCCCTGGTAACGTCTTTCGTTTCACAACACCGGTCCGCCAAAACAGAAGGTACTTATCTTGAGTTATTCTGTGCCAAGAGAATTGGTCGGTTGTAGTATATTTTCGTGTGGTTTTGAATTAATAGAAGTGTTGCGTTTTACAGATGGTTTAAAAATAAATGTACTTATATTTTTTACCTGAAACCTTGAGCCAGTGTTTGCTTGAGTCACAGTAATTGTGGTCCCTTTGTGTAATCTCTGTTAGTCCTCATATACTCTTGAGATAAACCTGGCTGCTCCGCTACTGCTACCACTTTAACATAGTAGTACAGGCTTGTACCAAAGGTGAACTTGTATTACCACTTGTAGTCTTAATTGTGTGTAGTGGTCCCTAAGGGCACTGCACAGGATTCTGCCTAACAGTTCCCTGCGGTCTTCAGCTTTAACCAGCATCTTTCTAAAATGCTGGAGAACAAGTTGCATCACACAAATATTGGGAGAAAGCCAAGGTTGTTTTTTTTTTTCGTGTGGGGTAGAAAGTTGATGAAGGGTACAGTAAGTCAAGAGATGAGGAAAGGGCAGAAGCAGCCTCATTCGCTGCCAGAGTGGAAAACGATGCATGAGATACCAAATTAAAAGTGCTAGTAGAAATGAAAGAGGGGAGGGAGGGGTTGAAAGTGGCAAAGTGCGAGAGGAAAGATTTGGGGCAATAAAGAGCAAGAGAAGATGATGGTCTGACAGGTAGACCTGTCATGGTCATGAAGTTTGGGGCACAGGCATGCAGGGGTCATGCACAGGAGACCTGGGTGGACATGGTCCTGGCGCCTTTGGCACCAGGCTCATGAACAAAAGTAAACAAGGACATCCATTTAACACCAAAAAGGTTTTATTATGGACATGCATTAACCTTGAACATTCCATCCATTAAGCAGGCCCAAGTGTATTCTTGGGTGTGGCTGCTAATGGATTGCCTTTGCATGTGCTCACTCTCTAGGAGTGGCAGGGTGTGGCTGGTAAGCCGGCCTTAATGGGCGTGCCCACGATCTCAGCTATATAAACTGCCCCGATCCTCAAGACAGACGCTTCGCGTTAATCTGCACTTACAAGCAGTGTAATGCTCACCGTCACCTGAGGTCAGATTTACCTTTGAAGATCCTGCTTCCTGGACAACCTGCTTCTTGCCAGCATACTTAACTGGGGGAAGCTTTTCTTACCTGTACATCTCTTCAGCGAACCACTTTCCAGAACGCTGAAATCTTCATCTTGGCACCGCAGCACAACATGCTCCATCGTCCACAGCAGCGCCTGCAAGGAAAAACAGAAGACAAGGTTAGACATTGAAAAAACAGTCCGTTTAAGGTTCACTTCGCCATACTTTGCGCTTCTCCTTAAACCATCACTTACCTGCTGTCGAACATTGCGGTAGCATCCATCTTCCATCCGGCCGCGTCTCACAGCTGCATTGAGGCCACATTTCCATCTAAGGGAAGAAAACAGAAGAGAGACATTATTGCAGGCATAAATAGGAGCAACATATAAAGACATTAAACAGAACGAACAGCATCACAGGAGCTCAAGAAAGACTTACCAATCATAAGGAGAAGCATAGTTGCAGCTGGACTGGACTAATCTTTATCAGGGATTAGTGAAAGAACTAGATTCCATTTGACGCTCCTGCCAGAAGTAGCTGAACGGAGAGCTTATTTTACATAATTCACAGGTGAGCTTTATGGGCCGGCGTATGCTCACAGAAACCGTACTTTGGGGTGAAGGGTTTGAGAGGTACATCAATCACAGATTGGCACACTCACACACACTTATCTCCACGCAGGAGCAGTATCACCACGTACCACCGCTCACAGCTTTTCTACTGAAGCAGAGGCCTGAAGGGGGTGATTCAAGTTCAGGGAGGGCTGCAACCGTGCCCCAACGCCTCTGCAGAGACCAGGTGAGCGTAACAAGACTGCAATAGAGGACACAGGATGTATTAAGAGAGGAAGAAAATATAAGATATAAGCAGGAGCCTGAGATGTGAAAAGGAGGAATAGAAAGAGGAGCTAGATATTGAGAATCAAGAATAGAAAGGAACGGGAGAGCAGAATGTGTAGTTAAGAGATGGATGTTAAAGTCGGCAAGAACTATAAGTGGAATAGCATTATGGAGCAAAAGAGACAGCAATGCGTCAATGTCCTCATAAAATAAGGCTACGGGACGAGGTGGACGAAAGATCAGTAACAATGAGATTGAAGATCTAGAGGAGACAGCAGAGAAAATGGAATATGAGAATTAAAATCAAGAGAAATGAGGTAACGTCAAAGCATGAGGAATAAGAGTAAAGGAAGAATGATATAAGATACCAGTGCCACCCCCACGGGAAGACACAAAGGGCGTATGGCAAAAAGACGTAGCAGAGGTTAACAGTGATCCAGGTATATTATTTTTTTTTTTTATTTGGTTGGTTGATAAAATCTACCTTTCAAATTGTATCACAAAATAAGTTCACATACAAAATAATCATACATCAAGGCAATTAAATAATCAAAAATATATATAAGAGTTAAGAAATATCAAATAAATCATTTTGTACCCATGCCCAAAACATCAAATAAAATCAGAGATCACACGGTGTTCTTTGGAGTTTCACAGATTCTTTTATGGTACAATCTTAAACAATTCCTCATGATCTTCAGGAAAGATAAAATCTTAATACTGTACTATAGCCACTCTTAACTGCCAATTTGGTGCTGCAGAATAGCCATTTCCATAAGTCATTCAGTTCCACTGTACAATATTGGGCAAATACATTCTTAAAAAACAACTTGCGTTGATCAATTAATTGCGGGCACAATTCTAAACAATGTTCCAACGTTTCTTTTTGTGATTCTTTCTTGCAGAAACGACAGATAATATACTCTTTTGAAATCAACTTTCGTCTGGCCATCTCATCTAAAGTGGCCCAAAGATTTAATGGAAAGCGTAGATACTTGTTACGTATATATGGGGATGCACATTTTATTAGGTAATCAGCCATTTTGCAAAATTGTTTGTGGCCAAATAAACTAGGATCAAAGTCCTTATAAAGTATTTACCTGCCAGTGCATTTAGAGTATAACGACATCAGATTTTAGAGAAGATCTAAACTTGGGCAAGTAAATGACGAGCCATTGCACCCAAGATATTAGGAGGATTTAGACCCAGCAGACACTTCCTTATTAAGGCACAGAATGTCCACTCTACATGTGAGTGCAAGGTAAGCAGACCAAGTTCAAATCGAATTATTGGTAGTGGAGTGGAATTTGGGAGTAGGCGAATTTGCTTCCAAAAGCGAGCTTCTAATTTGTCCCACCATTAGCACTCTTTTGGTTTTATGGCTTCTATGCCATAGGTTAAGACTGGAATCACATTTTGCTGATAGAAATGCAAAACATGTTGTATTGATAATTTTCTGTATCTTCCCAAAAGTATTTTTGCTTGCAAAATTAGAGATGTTCATTTGTCTTTCAATTCTTGTTCATGAGACACACTTGACATAGTGCCAGATATTGTAAGACCTACATACTTGTACTGGTGTACTCTGAGGACCTCTACATTCTGTAGTTTCCAACTATACAGGCATATTTGCTTAACAGCATTTGGTTTGCAGACCAATATTTGGGTTTTGTCTGTATTGATCTCCAGATGGTTTTTTCCTACATAAACATTTAGATCATTCAGCAGATTTTGTAATCCGATGTGTGTCTTGGACATAAGAACAAGATCATCTGCATATAGCAAGTAACAGATTTTTTGATTTCTCAGACTAGAACAGTCACTTGCAACCTTTCTAAGTGAAATGCCCAAATCAAACAAGAACATATTAAAGATGAACTAGTTACTCTTACCTTGTAACGTTCTTTCGATGGGATGTTCCTCCGACGTATTCCTTATCTTAGATAGAAATCCTTCAGCTTTGCTGGCCTCGGAAAATTTTTTCGCCAGAGGGCGCTGCGCGTCGATGATCGCCGAGTCGATGACCCTCGACGGCCTCCGTGCCGACGTCGACGTCATCCTGCCTATAAAGGCCGCGCGCAGCGTCCGTTGCTCAGTTCCGTTTTGTAGTCCCCAGTAATGTTTTTGGATTAGACTAATCACCTTGAAGGAGCATAGGCTGCAAACCCACAGGAAGTCATACTGCGGGGATGGATGGGAGGGTCGATAAGGAATACGTCGGAGGAACATCCCATCGAAAGAACGTTACAAGGTAAGAGTAACTAGTTCTTCGAAGGGATTGTGTCCTCCGACGTATTCCTTATCTTAGATAGACTCCCATAGCAGTGGTATTGTGACTGGAGGCGGGAGTAATAAAAGTTATGTTACCCTTCCAGAATGGACAGAGTGTAACACAGCCTTGCCGAATCTAGTTTCTTGACTAGAGGAGGAATCCAGGCTATAGAATTTGGTAAATGTATGTGCGGACGACCATGTGGCAGCCGCACATATATCTCGAATTGGCACCCCTCTTTGAAGGGCTGAGGATGTTGCGATACCCCTGGTAGAATGAGCCCTTAGATTTTGAGGAGGCTCCTTTCCTGCCAATTTGTAGCACTCCAGAATGGCTAAAATAATCCATCTGGAGATGGTTTGTTTTGTTATTGGAAGGCCCAACTTATGTCCTGCATAACCTACAAAGAGTTGGTCTGCTTGTCTGATCTTAGCCAATCTGCTGATATAGAAGCTCAAGGCTCGCTTAGGGTCCAGCCTGTGCAGTCTCTCTTCCTCCTTCCCCGGATGAGGAGGAGGGTAGAAAGAAGGTAATATAATCTTCTGAGTGATGTGAAACTCCGAGACTACCTTCGGGAGGAAGTTAGGCTTCACCTGAAGAACAACTTTGTCCTTGTAAAAGATTGTATGTGGAGGTTTACACGATAAGGCTTGCAACTCGCTAACCCTTCTAGCAGATGTCAATGCTATTAGCAAAACAGTTTTGAGGGTGAGAAGCTTCAATGAACAAGAGTGTAGTGGTTCAAAAGGGGCACCCTTTAGGAAGTTTAAAATTAGGTTTAAATCCCATAAGGGAACTTGAAAAGGTTTCGGGGGATAAACATTAGTTAATCCTTTTAGGTATTGTATTACCAATGGAATTTTGAAGTATGAAGGCTCCTCTGCAGTGCGCTTAAAGATTGATAGCGCTGCGAGATAGCCCTTAATTGTGCCAACCTGTAGGCCTGAATTAGCCAGGTAAAGTAAGAATGACAACACCATAGGTGTACCACAAGAAAAGGGTTCAATATTCTTTTCTCTGCACCAGCTGCAAAATTTGTTCCAACGGCAGCGGTATAGAGTTTTAGTTGCCGGCCTTCTGGCCGAAAGCAACACCTCCATAACATCATCCGGAAGGTCCCAATCCTTGTACCTCAACCTTTCAGACACCAAGCGTGAAGGTTGAGGGTCTTGATGGCTGGATGGAGAACCTGACCTTCCTTCTGCGAGAGAAGATCCTCTCTGTATGGCAGTCGAATTGGAGGGCAGATGGACATGTCTAGAAGGTCCGGGTACCACGTTCTCCTGGCCCAATCCGGGGCAATTAGGATCATGGTCTTCCGAAACCTTCTCAACCTCCTGATCATTTGAGGAATGACAGGGACCGGAGGGAACGCGTACAGAAGTGGGAACTCCCAGTCCACTACGAACGCATCTCCTAGAGCTCCTCTCGGGGGAAATTCCCTTGAGCAAAATCTGTCGCACTTCCTGTTGATACTGGTGGCGAACAGATCCACTTGAGGGGTTCCCCAAAGGGCGAAGATCTCTTGAAGGACTTCCTGAGCTATCTCCCACTCGTGAGAGACTGTGCTCTGCCTGCTCAGAGCGTCCGCTGTCAAGTTCTTCTCTCCGGCTAGGTGAATTGCCGATAGAGAGATTCCTTCCTGAATTGCCCAAAACCAGAGCTGCATCGCCTCTCTGCACAGTGGTAGTGAGCCTACGCCTCCTCTTTTGTTGAGGTAGTGCATGGCCACTGTATTGTCCGTCATTATTAGGACGTTTCTTCCCCGTACAGACGGCAGAAAAGCCTTCAGCGCTAGTCTGATGGCTCTCAGCTCCAACAGGTTGATATGTAGTTTGGACTCCGATGGAGACCAACGACCGCTGATGGTCAAGTCGTTGGCGTGAGCTCCCCACCCCGTGAGTGAGGCATCCGTGACTACTGTTATCTCCGGCCATGGTTGCCAAAACATTTCTCCTTTCAGGATGTTCTCCCGACAGGCCCACCACTGAAGGTCTCGGGCTACTTTGACCGGGATCCGAAGGAGATCTGTCATCCTTCCTGAGAACTGTGACCACTGAGTTCTCAGTGCCCACTGGAGGGATCTCATTCTCAGGCGAGCCTCCGGCACGAGGAATATGCAGGATGCCATGAGGCCTAGCAACCTCAGAAAGTCGTAGGCTGGGAGATATTGGGCATTCTGAAATCTGATGACCATCTGCAGAATATCTCGAGCCCTCACCTCTGGTGGCAAGGCTTTTCCCAGGGAAGTGTCCAGGACTGCTCCAATGAATTGGAGTCTCTGTGATGGTATCATCTGTGACTTCTTTAAATTGAGGGAGAAGCCCAGCTTGTGAAGGAAGTGGCAAACATAATCTAGTTGTCTCTGAGCCTGTTCCGAAGATACAGCTCTGATCAACCAATCGTCTAGGTAAGGGTAGACATGAATCCCTTCCCTCCTTAGACTTGCAGCCACAACCGACATTAGCTTGGTAAAGACCCTCGGGGCGGAGGTTAGCCCAAATGGCAGAACTCGAAATTGATAATGAGAGCTGCCAATTGCGAACCTCAGGTATCTCCTGTGCCTGGGATGGATCGGCACATGGAAATAAGCGTCCTGGAGGTCTAGAGATACCAACCAGTCCTGAAGCTGGAGGGCCTGAAGGATCTGAGAGAGAGTCACCATCTTGAACTTGTCCTTTCGGAGGAATTTGTTCAATTCCCGTAAGTCTAAGATGGGTCTCAGTCCTCCGTCCTTCTTCGGTATTATGAAGTAGGGGGAGTACCAACCCTTGTTCCTTTCCGCTACAGGTACCAGTTCTATGGCACCTTTCTCTAGCAGGTCTAAAACCTCCTGCAAGAGGAGCGGATCTGGAAGCTTCAAAGGGTTGTTCCCCGGTGGATGACTCTGAGGGATATGTAGGAAGGGCAGGCAGTAACCTTGGGCCACTGTCTCCAGAGCCCAAGCATCTGACGTAATAGCCTGCCATTCCGTCAGATGGTGAGTTAACCTGCCCCCTACTGGTGTTCTGTGAGGGGAGACCTCAGAGTGGTTTTGAAGCGGCTGATGCAGTTGCCGAAGGTAAAGTGGCTCCTGCTCCTGCGGGTGCGGCTTTCTTTCCCCTACCCCGTCCACCACGGGTAAATCTTCCTTGGCCTCTTTGAGCCGGTCGTCCCCTGCCCCTTCCATATGAGGAATAGTAACGAAAGGACCGTCCTCTCCACGATGATCCCGAAGGACGAAAGGTATTCTGACGGATAGCAGCTCCCAATGACTTGGCTGCTGCCTTGGACGTTTGCAGTTTCTCCAAACTGTCATCCGCCTTCTTTCCAAAGAGGGTAGAACCGTCAAAGGGCATATTCAAAAGCCTGGTCTGCACGTCAGAGGCAAAACCAGACTTCCTCAACCACGCATGCCTGCGGATTGTGGTACTTGCCGCCATGGCCCTGCTGATACTGTCAGCAGAATCTAGGCCAGTTTGTAGGGTCTCGCACATCGCATCTTTACCATCCCTGATGATGTTTAAAAATGCGTCCCTTTCCTCTCCTTCTTGGAGGCAGTCAGCCGCTGATGAAGCGCACTCCCAAAGGGTGTGGCTGAACCTAGCGAGCGTACAGGTCGCGTTAATAGACTTTAACGCCATGCTACAGGCAGAAAAAACCTTCTTAGCCATGGCATCATACTTTTTGTCATCCCTATCCTGCGGAGCAGTGGGGTATGCAGATGTGCTGCCTGATGAGGTTGCAGCCTGTACAACCAAGCTCTCAGGAGTAGGGTGTTTTGACAAATATTCAGGGTCAGAACTAGCCACCCTGTATTTTGTTGACAGTTTTTTATTTACTGCCGGGATAATTTCTGGCGTTTCCCAGTTTGTCAAAATCCTTCTCTGTAGAGCAGAGTGAAATGGAACCACAGGATCCTCCTGTGGGCCCTTGTCCAGTATGTCAGTGAGGTCATCCTGCTGAAAGGCAGGAGAAGGTGCAGACCAACCCATAAATTCTATGATTCTAGACATCAGAGCTCTATATGGAGTCTCCGCATGTTCTCCTGGGTCTGGTTTGATAAATTCTGCTTCAGGAGAAGTGTCCAAGCCACTAGCTTCCTGAAGTGCATCCTGAAGATTTTTTAATCTTCCTTCCTCAGAGGCGAAAGTCTCTGGCTCTGGTGATGTGGTCCTCTGTAAATCAATATCTTGGTCTGAATCCTCCCTTTCCTCAAAAATCGAGGTTAAAGGGGGATACATTGGTTTTTGGAATGGTATAAACCCCATTTCCAATGCAGAAGGAGCCATCATCACAGGCCTTGAAAACGTCGATGTCGTCGACACCGACGTGAAAGTACTCGAAGGCGCCGTGAAAAGCGTCGAGAAATGTGTACTAGGCCTCGAAGAACTCGAAAGGATCGGAGTCCTGCTCGAGAACGACGTCGACGTTCTCGGCGTCGAGTCGGAGGTCTTTTGTCTAACCGTTGGCTGTGGAGTAGCCGTGGTTATTTCCTTCACCGGCGTCGATATCGGCGTCGACGTCGGCGTCGACTCGATCGACTGATGCGCCGATGAATCCTTCGACAACGGCGTCGATGGCGCCGACCTCTGTTTCGAAGGAGTTTTCGACGATGGCGTCGATGATGCTTTATCTCCCGATGGCTCGAGGCGCTTTCGGGTTGACTTTTCCGCCGGGTACTGCGACTCGCGGCGTTTAGATTTTTTGGGTTTTTTACCCGGGGTATCACCCTCAGCTGTCTTCGAGGGGGACGAGGCCGCTTTCTCGAAGACGCTTAGCATCTTTTTCCTGAATTCCTCCCACTCAGCTTGCGAGCTGCGTTTTGTGGGGCAATGAACTCTCTCAGGAGAACTCGACGAAGATGACGAAGGGGATCTCCTACGTCTCTTCTTCGAGTGTCTCGATGTCGACGAGTGGTGGGAGCCACTTCGTGATCTAGATCGAGAGTGTTTTTTATGGTGAGGAGACGAACGTCTCGACTCTACCGAAGAAGCTTTCGAGGAAGTTAAAGTTGACCTACCTCTCTCGAGCTTCCCCCTACGCTCCTTCAAGGCTTTCGCCGTCATGGAAAGGCATTCCTCACACTCCGAACTCTGGTGCGTGATTCCCAGACACCACAAACAGACCCTGTGAGGGTCCGTCAACGACATTTTCTTCCCGCAGTCTCGGCACTTTTTGAAACCGGACCGAGGGGTCGTCGGGTCGGAGGAGGATGCCATCGATATCGAGGTAAATAGTAGTTATTATATACGTTATCTTGACGAGAACTGAGCAACGGTGTTCCGAGGCACAACGAAGCGCGGAAAAACGGAACTGAGCAACGGACGCTGCGCGCGGCCTTTATAGGCAGGATGACGTCGACGTCGGCACGGAGGCCGTCGAGGGTCATCGACTCGGCGATCATCGACGCGCAGCGCCCTCTGGCGAAAAAATTTTCCGAGGCCAGCAAAGCTGAAGGATTTCTATCTAAGATAAGGAATACGTCGGAGGACACAATCCCTTCGAAAGTAGAGGCAAGAATACATCCTTGTTTGAGACCATGATAGGTGGAAAACAGATGTCAGATGGCCTGCTAGGGATAACCTTACTTACATTGTTGTATTCATATGAAATAACATGATAAGCGCACAAGAGACTGGGGACAGTTGTCAGTTTATTATACAGAAGTAAACGATCAATGGAGTTAAATGCCACTCGGAAATCAACAACCGCTACGCTAAATATAGCGGTTGATTTCGAGCGGCATAATCAGTTCGAATCATATTTATCGTGATGATATTTGGGGTTGTGCCGAGACCGGCCACACATCCTGATTGAAAAGGATCTCTAAGTTGAACATGGAGCGACCAAGCTTTTAACTCTTTTAGTATTATTCTTGAAAAGATGTTCCCCGGTGTGTCCAATAGTGCTATTGGTCTGTAGCTACTGGGCAATTTTCTGTCACCCTTTTTGTAGATGGGGACTAGAATAGAATGTTTCCAAGATGGAGGTAAAGATTGGGATTTATTAATAGTTGTAAAAATAGTAAAAAGAATATTTGCCCATATTTCTGGATGCCTTTTCAAGGTTTGATTAGATAGTCCATGCGGACCACACGCTCTTGACGGACTAGATTTTTTGATATAAGTGCGAATATCTTCTAGGTCAGACTTTAAGAAGAAACTCTGAGATACTAGGAGAGAGTCTAAGCTTCGTGCCCCCATCGGTACTGAATAGTTATTTGAGAAGTGATTGATCCAATTTGATTCTGAGACTCCATTGCCTAATACAATAGTTTTGAGGGCCACGAGTAGCTTGATTCAATAAGGCCCAACTTTTAGCTATGTTCTTGGTTTGTAGTGCGCTTATCATTAGAGCCCTATCATTTTGGTATAGTTTAGCTCGTCTTGACTTTAGCCAATTCTTATATTTTGTTCTGATGTTAATTAGAAGACTTAATCTAATCTCTAAAGGCTGTTTTAAAGCATCACGCTTTTGCATTCAATACAAAGTTTTCCTAACTTGCACATTGTGGTTGTATACATGGAGCTTTGGATAGGAGATTTTGCAATTTATTGGTCTATTTTTCGCTGAGCTTTGAAAGGCCTGCATCAGGTCAGAGTAAACTACATCATGGCTGGCTTCCTCACAATCAGATTTTTTTTAATTCAGATTTTTTTTATTGCGCTGTAAGGTATAAATAGAAATTTCCCAAAGACTCGTCCGACCATCATAGCCTGTAGCAGCTAGCATTTGTAGTTATGCAACCTTAATGATACATAGGTCTAGAATTTGAGTTATTTTTGCTTGTCCCTTTCGCAGTCAATTGCTGATGATCATTAGCTATTCAAGGATATTAAAGCCTGTAATTGCATAAAAAAGTACCTGGTTTGTAAGGAACAAGTTACTTACCTGTAACTGTTGTTCTCCAGCATGGGTCTGGCATGGATTCACATGCTCATGAATATTCCCCGTCGTCAGGCTGGGAATCCTCGGTAAAGAAAAAATCAGTATCAGTTTCGTTTCTGATCTGTCTTTCGTAGTAGTAACCAATCACTGATCTCTGCGTCATACTGACCACAGCCAATGACTGCCCTCTACCTAAGCCATCTTCAGATTTGGTAGCACGTGAAGAGGCAGTATGACCAAGTGAAGAGCCGCAGAGGGGTAGGCGGGAGGGTTCGCATGTGAATCCATGCCAGACCCATGCTGGAGAACAACAGTTACAGGTAAGTAACTTGTTCCTTCTCCAGCATGGGGGTCTGGCATGGATTCACATGCTCATGAATATAAGAATAAATAGCAGTACACACATGCACAACCACGGGGGATGGCATAAGGCTCAACATTAAGCAATAGAAAAAACTCAACATTAAGCATCTCTTACCTCCTCACCAGGCTCACCTTAAGCGAACAGGTTGCGCAGCACTGCTTGGCCGACCCTGGACTCCTCCCTGGAATCCCGATCGACGCAGTAGAATCTCGTGAAGGTGTGCGTCGACCTCCACGTAGCAGCCCTGCAGATGTCCAGCAGGGGCACACCAGATAAGAACGCTGTAGTAGCAGCGATCACTCTGGTCGAATGGGCTCTCGGACGGCCTGGCAGCGGTCGGTTAGCCAACCGGTGGCAGTGCATGATGCAGCCGGAGAGCCATCTGGAAATAGAAGACTTTGAGAGAGCCTTCCCTTGATTCACAGGTCCAAAGTTCACGAACAGCTGTGATGTCCTCCGGAAACTCTTCGTGCGGTCCACGTAGAACTTCAGCGCTCTAGCCACATCCAGCGAGTGCAAAGTCCTCTCGGCCGGCGACGAAGGAGACGGGAAGAAAACAGGTAACACCAAGGACTCGTTAATATGGAAGTCCGACGGCACCTTGGGCATAAAGGAGGGGTGCGTCCTAAGCACCACCCTCGAAGCATGGAAAGTCAAGTACGGTGCTTTGCAGGATAGGGCCTGGATCTCTCCCACTCGTGCAGAGGTAATGGCCACCAGGAATGCAGTCTTCCACGACACAAACTTCATCGGTGCGGAGTGCATCGGCTCGAATAGGGGCCCCATGAGCCTGGTCAGCATCACGTTAAGTTCCCACGCCGGGGCCGGGGCCTTCACCGGCGGGAACGACCGGAACAGTACTTTCATAAACTCTTTTACCAGTCGATGGGACCACAGGTACGTCCGTCCTGTGGTTTTGTATATCTGGAGATCGCCGCCAGATGAATCTTAATGGAGGCATGGGCTAGCCCCGCCTTTGCCAGCGATAGCAGGTACGGCAGCACTTGAGGTGCCGTAATCCGTAGGGGGTTGATCTTCTATGCTCGGCACCAGATAGAGAACCTCTTCCACTTGTGACCGTAGCATTTGAGAGTCGAGGACGCCCTGGCCTTTGCAAGAACCTCTCTGCAGTCGGCCGGTATATCGTACCCTCCAAACTCTAGCGCTGCAGGAGCCAAGCCTGCAGGTTCAGAGACGCCGGGTCGTGGTGGAAGATGGCGCCTCCTTCTCTGGAGAGAAGATCCGCGTCCGCCGACAGCTTGATGGGAGAGGACGTTGACAAGTCCAGAAGGTCCGGGAACCAGATCTGCCTCGGTCATGCCGGTGCGACGAGGATCATCCTGCACCGGGACCTCTTGAGCTGGTTGATGAGTCGAAGCAGCAACGGCAACGGAGGGAACGCATACAGGTATAGGCCGTCCCATGCTTCTCGGCTGGGGAAACCTGCTGGCGAACCTCTGGCACTTCGAGTTCGTCGCTGTTGCAAACGGGTCGATTTGGGGTTTGCCCCATCGTCGGAAGAGTTGATCCACCTGATCCTGGCGCAGTTCCCACTCGTGACACGCGCGCAGCTCCCAGCTGAGCAAGTCGGCGATGGTGTTTCTTTCTCTTGCCAGGTGGAAGGGAACCAGGAACATCCCCTGGGCGACCGCCCAGTGCCACAGATCCTGTGCCTCCTTGGATAGGGCTGGGGATCTGGTGCCTCCCTGCTTCCATATGTAAAACATTGTCGTTGTGTTGTCCGTGAAGATCCGCACCACCTTGCCCTTGAGCGACGGGAGGAACGATTTGAGAGCCCAGAACACGGCTCGGAGTTCCAGGATGTTGATGTGCAGGTGCTTCTCCTCCGGGAGCCAGAGGCCTCTTGCGTGGAGATCTCCGGTGTGGGCGCCCCAACCTTCCAGGGAGGCGTCCGTCGTCACCGTCTCCTGGTACGCCGGCATCTGAAAGTCCTTGCCCGCCGTGAGGTGCGCTCGAACGCCCCACCACTGAATCGCCCACCGGAACACCTCGTTGAGGGGGACCCTGTCTTCGAAGGTGCCCGTCGCCTGCATCCAACGGGCGTCGAGAAATTCTTGAAGAGGGCGCATCCGTAGTCTGCAGAGGCGACCAGGTAGATGCAAGAGGACATCATCCCCAAGAGGGACTTGATGGACCTCACCCTGGCCACGTCCGTGGCTAGCAAGCGCTGCACTTTGCCCAGAATGGTCTTCGTCCGTTCTTCCGACGGTGCCGCCAGGCGCCTCACTGTATCGAGATTCGCTCCCAGAAACAGGGCCACCTGCGACGGCACCAGGTGGGACTTTGGGTAATTTATGGCGAATCCCAGGTCTGTGAGTAGCTGGACATTCCTCGCAGTGTGTTCGACGGCAAGTTCCCTCGTCCTTGAGCGGATGAGCCAGTCGTCCAGGTAGGGGTAGACGTGAATCCCCTGCAGGCGCAGCCGCGCCGCCACAGGTGCTAGGCACTTGGTAAAGACCCTGGGGGCCGACTTCAATCCGAACGGCAGTGCTCTGAATTGGTAGTGGCGTCCCTGGACGACGAACCTGAGGAACTTTCGGTGACTTTTGAGGATGGGAACGTGGAAGTATGCATCCTCCAGGTCCAACGACGATAGAAAGTCACCTTCCTCCAGCTGTACCAGCACGTGCTGGAGGGTGACCATCCTGAACTTTTGTGACCTGATGTATTTGTTCAAACGACGAAGGTCCAGCATGGGGCGCCAGCCGCCCGTCTTCTTCCTGACGAGGAAGTACCTTGAGTACACCCCGGAGCCTCTTCGGGACGAGCTCGATGGCGCCTTTCCTGAGCATCGCCCATACTTCCAACAGCAGTTGCAGGACGTGATTTTCCTTCCTGGCCACAGGTGGAACGTGAGGGCACTTCTTCAGGAATTCAATAGTGTCCTCTTGCCAGGGTATCCAGCACCCAACGGTCGGTGGAGATGGACTTCCACACGCCGACGAAATTCGTCAGCCGGCCTCCCACTGGGGTGCTTCGGTGGGGGCCCGAGGCCATGGCCGGTTCAGTCCTGCTTGGAGGTGGTGGCCTTGCCGCCCTGGCCACCTTGCCGACGGCAGCGAGGCGCTCCCTGCTTGCTGCGATCCCTGTAGGCCTCCTGAGACGAGGAGCGTGCCTCCTGGCGGTAGGACGACGAGTCACCGCTGGATCCCTTGGAGGCCCCCTGTCTGCCTCCAGAGCTCCGAAAGGGCCGTTGTTGCTGAAGGGCTCCTAGGGCGAGGGCCGTCTCCGTGTCCGTCTTTATGGCTTGGAGGGATTCGTCCACCGCCTTCCCGAACAAGTTGCTGCCGTCGAACGGCATGTCCAACACCCTGGTCTGGACGTCCTGACGGAAGTCGGTCGCCCGGAGCCAACCCCGTCGTCGTAGCCCAGCTGGCGGAACCCGGTATCGGCAATATCGGTTGCCACCATTATGGCGTGGTCCGACGCCACCTCGCCTTCTTGAAGTATTTCCAGGGCCTCGTCCGGTAGGAAGTCCAATATGGGGGCCAGCTTAAACCAGAGCTCCCTGTCGTAACGGGCCACGATCGCCAGGGCGTTGGCCGCTTTGATCGTCGTCGCCGCCGACGAAATGACCCGTCGCCCCATGGCGTCCAACTTCCTACCCTCACCGTCCGGAGGGGAATTCGACGTTGAGGCTCGTGACCCCGCCGTTTTCTTCTTCGCCGCCGCCGAGACGACCGAGTCTGGCGTTGGCTGGGCCCTGAGGCACAGGGGAGCGGTCTGGGGGACCCGGTATTTCTTCTCGTACCGGGCCACGTTTGGCTGGTGCCGTGGAGGGGTTCTTGAGTACCGAGAGGCCCTCCTCCCAGATGTCATCGATTAGAGGCACCGCGATGACAGTCTTCCTCTTGGCCTCCCGGCGCTGATAGAGGAAACCTTCCTTTTTCTGCTACTCCGGGCAGAGCTGGAACAATTCGGACGCCCTGGCGATCATGGCGTGGAATGAGCCAATCTCGTCGGGCGGAGAGGCCCGTGCGACGGAAGACCCGTTCCGTCGCCCTCAGAACCCGTCGTCGAGCCCACCGCACCGTCATCTCCCGACTCGTGGGAGGATGAGGAGGGAACTGTAGGCCTTACGGGGGCGAGTTGAGGAGAGGGTTGGGTCCTCCGTCGTTTGTTCTGAGGACTTCCCGACGGGCCAGGTTGCGGGTCCTCCGGCCTGGGCCGTGGTAATCTCGTCCTTATCTCAGAGCATAAGGACTGGATCGCAGACCAAATGGCCGCCGAGCTATCCTGAGGCCTAGGTTCCGGCTGCGCCGGAAGGGAAGGCTGCTCTTCCTCGCCATCGTTGTCTTCCTCGGTTATCTCCCGAGGATCTTCCTTACGGGATCGAACCTTCTCGAATTGGACTTCGAGATTCCTCACGGCCTCGGTCAGTTCCTCCTCCGAGGCTGACTCCGAGCTCGAGGAGGCTACCGTGCCCCCCCTCGCTTCTTCCATCATGGTGGCCATGACGATGGGCTGAAAAGAGGATTCCCTCCTTGGCGGCAGGGAAACTCTAGTCCCGAAGGCAGTCTCCGCTGGCGGGGTCTCTGCCGGCTTGGCCAGAGTCGCCACGATCGCCTCGATAGAGGCCTTTGCCTGCTGGGTAGGGGCCTTCACCACCTTAGATGCGTCCCGGGCCTTCTCCTTAGGGGGAGGGGCGACGCCTCGCTCCCCCTCTCCTGAGATCGGACGGGGCTTCTCCCGAAGCTTACCCGGGGTCTCGGACTTCCTCTTCCCCGAACCGGAGCGCTGGCTCGTGGTTGACGGTGCCAGGGAAGTGCGCCCTGCCTGGCGACCGAAGAGCCCGACCTTTCGGCGCTCCCGGAGCCAGCGGACTCACGGCGCTTGGCCTGGTGTTGGGCCCCCGTCGCCGGGGCGCCCGCACAGGACTTAGAAGCCCGCTCGGACCCTTTCTTCTTCTTCTCACCCGTTGAGCCCTTCTCCAACCAGCTGGCGAGACGGGATCGACGGTCCCTCATGGTCCGCTCCGACAAGTTCTTGCAGATCTGGCATACCTTCTCTACATGAGTCTTGTCCCCATGAAGACAGTAGAGGCATCGCAAATGCTCGTCCTCCTTAAACACATTCTGCAGCCCGCATTCAGGGCAGCTGCGAAACAGCTTGGGTCCGGGTGACGAACTCGCGTCCTGGGCCATCTCGAAGTAGGCCGCAAATCTTCTGGAATCCTCCAAAAGGTTGACTCGACGAAATCTTCACCCTAGAGGGGTGTAGGAAAATCCCGCAACGGGTACCCGTTAACGGGAGTAGAAACGGTGAGCTTGAGGCTCGATTAACTTAAAAATGTGAAAATTCACCTGAAAAAGAGTAAAAACACAGCAAAAGCTCGAGAGCTAAGCACGAGGACTCCCAAAACTTGAACATGCGGTAAAAATCTGAAGATGGCTGCCAGAGGCGGGGCTTAGGGAGATGGCAGTCATTGGCTGTGGTCAGTATGACGCAGAGATCAGTGATTGGTTACTACTACGAAAGACAGATCAGTGATGTCATTAATGACATTTGTGATGCCATCTTTCATGTCCTGGGTGTTAGTGTTAGCAGAGGACAGTGGTGCAGGCAGTTATAGTCGCTTAGCCTACCATAACTGGCGAATTTCAGGGGTTTTTCGGTTTTACTTTGAACCATAATGGCACGTTTGAAAAGTTTTTTTAGTGAAGTGCACAGGTTTTTGCTAGGGCAACTTAACCATAACGTCCCTTTAAAGTTTCTTTTAGTGAATTTTATGGGTTTTTAGTAGGGCAACTTAACCATAACGTCCCTTTAACAATGTTTTTTTTGTTACTGAATTTCACAGGTTTTCAGCAGAGCAACTTAACCATACCGTCCCTCTTGCAAAGTTTTTTTTCTAAAGATGATCAGTTTACAGTAGTGCCACGTAACCATAATGTAAAGCAATTTCTGACTTATTTAAACACCTTGCAGAGAATACCACTTGACCATATGCTGGTGTACAGCACTGTAACGTGTCCCAGAATCTGTAAACACTTTGTGTCGTGGACAATGTGGAAACAGATTTCATATTGATATAGGAATGTCCACCTGCAACATGTGCCTTGCACAGCGCCAACACGTATTGGTCGTTATCCATTAACAATGTAGTGCACATTCCATACTTTCAGCAAAAGTTTTAGTTATCTGAAAATGACATCAGCTAAGGCCATTCATCCTCCCCAAGAAACAACAGCACTACTGTAATTAAGGAGCATGACAAACACTGCCCCAACCTTAGAACTAACAAAGGCACAATATTTTTGCACGGGCACCCACTCCCCCATATCACTGTTTGATATGTCTTTCCTAATTTCCGTTCGCAAATGGCCTTATTAGCTGCCCTACCAAAAAAGAAAGCCATCCGTTTAAGTAAATGTTGCGTTAAGAACCACCTTTCACAGTACAGGACATAGACGCAATAAGATTTGACAATAATAGTATAGATGTGCAAAGCATTAGCGTGTGCTACGGAAAAATGGGATTTCTGTTTAAACAAAATCCTTTTTCAAGATGGCCACCATCGAAAGGAAAGGCGGTTGGTCTATACATAGCCCCTCTTCGCTTTCCATGACAGCAAAGAAAAAGCAACAGTATGTACCGTGACGCAGAACCTGTAAATAAACATACAGCGACGTATAACGTGGTACTTTACATTTTGAAATGATACACGTGATTTTAAAAGAAAACGGTTACATTTTAGAATTTGGAAAGTACTTTTATTTAACAAACAACTGTCAGAGATGAACGGACTAATTGCATTTGCAAATAATTTGTAGCAATGACTCCAAGAGCCAACAGTGAAAATGTTCATGGAGAGACACATGCAGTTAATTTTGTATAAGTAAGTATGCGTTTCTGTTGAAGCACTCCATTTGTTTGCACAGGTATTTCCAACACTGCGGAATCACTGTTTTACACCACCATAAATGATAAGTTGTTCCTTGTCGCTAGTTCAGCGTAGGGACAGAGCGGCCCTGGCCTGTCATCCCATAACATTATAATAGACAGACACCCGGTCACCAGCAGTTGCATCTGGCATGGAAAGAAGCAGTCACTTGGCATCTGAAAACCGTGGCACTCACAGTACGACAAAATGTGGCTTGGTGGAAAACGTAAGACAAAATGTGTGTCAATACCCAACCTTTAGGAAAAATTTCCAAAACAGACACAAAGATTGTGGAAAATACTACATGAATTTAAGTGGCCAAACATGACATTTTAAAGCAATATTAGAGTTCACCATGGAGACATATAATGACACCCTACAAACGCAGATAAACAGCACTCGCCGTAAGGGTTAAAAAAGGGCAACTACACAGTGACATGGTAATTCGGTTATGGATGCAGCATGAATGGATAAGCAAGAAAAAATTACATGTTGTAATGTTACACAAGACCAAAAGAACGTGCAAACTGATACATAAAGCTATGTGGGCAAGCATAACATTTCAAAGAAAATGAAATAACGTTAACCAACGGTGACTCTAGTCTTAGCTTGCAAACGCGAACAATGTACACTCTCTGGTATTGGAGGAAAATTACAACTCCGCAAAAATATAATACTTCAGTTACATTGTCGTAATTAGTGTACAGTCGTCAACATTAAACTTACATCATCTTCACAGCCTCTATTATTTTTTATCAAAGTCACACAGCATACTGTTTGCATCAAAGAATATTCGGGAACTGATATTTCATGTTCCTTACAAGCGTTTTTAAACTATAACCTTATCAAATAGTATTTTTTTTCAAACTTTGATTCCTTGCGTAACTTTTAAAGTTTCACTTTTGCTCAAGGTCAAAAAACAATAGCCCCTTATGAATTCACTTGAATGCGTGGGCCTACTGAGCTTGCAACCAAAAAAGCAAATGAACTGACCTTCACTCAGAAGGCACATACATTCTCACTTTGCAACAACATATGAAAATCCCCATCAAAGACTCCAGGTGGCCGCCTCAGATTTCAAAACATAGGATGCCAGTCCAACTTCAATATTAATCTGAAAACATTACAACACAGACGCAGGCATTGCTCGCCGTACACTGAGCACCAACTTCCACTTTACTGTATGAATTTGCTGGCAGGAAACCTGCCCACAACCAACATGCACCCAAGAATGCAGGCCCTCCCCACAACCACCTGAGTGATGTGCAGTAGTACGGGTGTATCTGTAAGTGTGGTATGCTTCAGTGGTTGTGGCCAGAGGCTACACTCCTAGCTGTATGTCCCCAGATATTACAATGTATGGGTGTGCAGTGACTTATACCTCCAGTGCCCAAGACTCTACACACTCCCCACAACCAGCTGATCGATAAGCAATACTACAGGTGTATCCGTTGCTGTGACATGCTGTGGTGGTAGTAGCCAGGGCGTACAGTCTTGGAAGTATGGCCTTCAGCCATGCATCCAAGACTCTACGCCCTGGCCACAACCACCGCAGCATGTCACACCCATGGCTCTATGCCCTGGCCACAACCACTGCAGCATGTCACACCCATGGCGGAGTACAAATGAATAGCACACTCATAGGGAAAAAATCATTTAATTACAGCATGTACTCAATTTCAATGTTCGCTAAGACCACGTGTGTCCTTGGAACAGTTTCAAGTTGCCTGCGCACAGCACGGACTGAAATACTACCCTAATGAGACACCTCATTTTCTGTACTTACAAACATCCCAAACAAGGCGAGCATAGAGAATTCATCATTAACACCTACCGCCTGAACAAATACAGTTTTTCACCCATCTCTTACTTTCTGAACCTCCCCAAGCACTCTGACACAGCAAAATAGTTTTCGAAAATAGCATGTGGCCGCTGCGCTGTCGGTGGATCCAAGATGTCGGGCGCATCCAAACAATCTGATGCTAAACATTTCTCACTGCAGCCAATCGGCAGAGACGTTGTGTGTCCACGGTCATGACAGGAGCCCGTTAGCCAAATCGGTATCTTGTCCGCGGAGCGAACAGGGAAGTGTGTCCGCGGAGCAGACATAGATATCACTCATTTTTTTGCTTTATGTTTTGGCCATTTAAAAAAAAAAAAAACTACTCGACGGATTTACATCAAATTAACAAAAGCACACTTTCGGGATCAATCCGCCGCTCCTGCTGCAAATTTGGTGAAAATCCGTCCAGCGGTTTGGGCTGTAGGCGTGCGCAAGGTTTTCTCCCATTATGTCTATGGGAAAAAAAGACATTTTGAGACCCCCCCTATAATCCCCCCCCCCCCCTCCGGACCAAACCTCACCAAACTTTGCAAAAAAATTCAGAGTGGCCCATATATATATTCGTCCAGGGGGATCAGAGTTATAAGCCACCCAAAAAGTGCTCTTCCTATGGAAACAGCAACATAATCATAACTACACAGCCACTATCATGGCTGTGTAATAAAATCAATTGTCGAGGTGCTTTTAGTTCTTAGCCAAGTAGGATGGGCGGGTATATCCGATTTGAAAGCCCCATTGAGCCTATACAAATTATAAGATTTTACAAATAGATTCCACTTTGCCAATCTGAGTTTATTACCTGGAGTTTGACCCTTGACACAATCAAGATTCAAATCTCCAGCAATAGTGATAAACAGCTATTAAGAGGCCTGAAGTAGGTCTCCCACAAGCTCCTTTCTACGTGAGATTTAGGAAGATGTCATAGTTATCCCATATAGGACTAGTCGAGAGCCAAGTTTCCTGCAGCCTGAGTATATTGTATTTGCTTAGGGAGCCATCATTGTTGTTTATCAAGTGGGAAAGCCCCCTTGTGTTAAAAATAAGCAAACATATTTCTTTCATTCAGAACTCAACCTAGTTAATTTTGAGCCAACTTACAATTACATTGACAACCCGTTTGGGTGCGTGAAGATGGATTGTGTTGAAGGGATTTTGACACTACTCTTCTGCTGTTTTGGAAGGTCTTGGTTATAACCAGTGGGAGAGATTATCATTGAAGATTCTGCTAGAATATCAAAACCCATCTCATATAAATGTTTTTTTGCTAACCATATTGTGTTTTGGATGACCCTAGAGTTCATCCATAGTCTGAGTTGAGGTTTTGACTATTCAGAAATTCTACTAAAACAATGTCAGTAGAGATGATATCTTCCAACTGTGGTAAATCAGAGAAGACAGCCAAAATTGAACGGCAGTTTAGAGTAGGTTGCTGGGTGTTTCTCTACTCGCTCCGCCACTTTCTCATTGTTTATCAGTCTGGTTTTTTGGAAAATCTTTGTGTGGGAGCTTGAGTTTGTACTATATTTACTTAGTAAAGTTTGCATTATTTGAAAAAGCTCAGGTGCTATTTCTGCCAGTACCATGCTATTTTTCTCTAGTACGGTTAGTGGACTTTTGCAGATTTGTGCTACCACATTTGCTTGTGTTTCTCCACAGTATTAGGACTCTGTGGTAAACTGTCCGCGTGTATTCGAGGAATCATTGGTATGGCAATAGCTGGGGTCCTCGCATCACTCTGGGTGAGGGAGGAACATGGTAAGGAGATTTTGGGAGTTGGTCGTTCAGTCAATGGTGAAGTCAAGGGCATATTCACTTGGCCAATTGGTTGAGACCCCGCACTGGTTAGATCCCCCCCCCCATCCCCCAAGGTTGATGGTAGCGGTTGACCAGCCATGTATGCATCAACTGCTCTTCTAATTTCTCTACGATGGACTTCTGTTACGGATGAATCTGAGGTAGCTTTACTATTCACAGAAGGGGCACTAGGTGGCGTCACTGAACATTGATTCTTATTATGGCCTGGTGTTTGTTCATGATCGATTACCTCACTTACTAGGTCATCTAATGGAGGATAGGGTAATATATTCTGTTTTCTTTTAGGTGAAATCAAAATGCCACGTGCTTGGGTCTGTTGGTATTTTTTTGTAACAACATTTGATGCAATTAACACATTTTTAATAGGTGCATTTATATTTTTGAAGAATTTTTTTTTTTTTATTCTTCAAATTGTGCATTTTTTTGTAATTTGACTTATACATTTGTACGCAATTTTTTTGTCACCCTTAGTGAAAATGGTATGAACAGTTTTAGATGCTTTCTCATTTAAGGGTTCTAGTGCAGCTGGATTTTCTGTACTAGGCACAGGGATTGTGTTTACATTAGGGTCATGAATGATACCCTCAATCATAGGCAGCATATTACCTTGATTTGGAGTCTGTAACTTTGATGATTGCATTGACAGGGGCTCTTGCAGAGCATTCTGAACGGTGGTTTGAGTACATGCATCAGCAAAAGTTACTTGTGATTTAAAGGTAGCGACCTGTTCCCTATTTTTTTCATTCAATTTAGCACTGGCTTCAGATTGCCATTGTAATAACTTATCAAATTGTGCTGCTTGGATGGAAAGTTTATTATCTAAGATACAAACAATTTGAACAGAGACGCTACGTTCATCGCTACGTTCATCGCATTTAACATGATTTCCACCAAGTTCAACCCTGTTTCCATTTTTTTGGGAATACTGGACGCTCCTGAAGGAATTTTAGGGTGCCGCGGAGTCGGTGCAAGGTAAGAAATTTCGAAATCCGAGCAAACATTCTCAATATCAGAGAACATGATGGGGAATTTCGAGAGATTTTTCGACAAATGGTTAGACAAAAGGTGAGCCGAAAACCGAGAGTTACTTGGGTTTAGGTCTATTACAGCAACATGAAAGGATGTGGATTTTGCTTGACTAATTTCTCTGCTTCTATATGCTGTAGCAAGAACATTATTAAGCCAAACACTATCCGCTACAGAGTTATTGCCTGTCGCTTCAACAGCTCCTTTAGAACTATATTTATTTGATGGTAAATTCAACTTTTCAGCTATACATACATTAGCAACGTTGCCCTTTGCTTGTAGGGCAGTGGAGCATTTCAACACAACTCGCGGACATGGGTCATTTGGCAAAGTGGTGGGATCTAAGAGCCCATCGTGTTTTAGATTTACTAAATTAGCCAAACAAAACTTTCGGCACCACCTAAACCTTTGGCGCTGACGCGCTCTTATGAAGCGGCTCAGCGTTCTAATGATGTTTGGTGCTGACGCCCTTTTGACTTGTATGCCTGGATGGTTGCCTGACGAGAGGCCGATCATGGGGATCGGCCGGTTTCGTTGAAGGTTTTGGCGTTCCCACTGGCGTCTGGCCTTACCGAAGAATCTGTCAAGGAGGCTCGGGGGTTGTGTGCTTTTCTTTACGTGATGTGTGTGTCCTTGTCGCCGGGGTGTTGTCTCCCCATAGCAGAACCAGTGGCCTGCCTGCCAGGGCCAGACATCTAGGAACTTGCCTGCTCTGCAGTGAGGTCAACGGCCTCTGCATCGGAGCCATGACTGTTGCTTACATCCTCGTCACTCGAGGTACCTGCGCCGACGGGGGAGCTACTCTTGGCCTTCCGCTTCATCCGCTGTTCTTTTATCATCTTCAGACGTAAAAGTTGGCAGGACTTGCAGGACTGGCATTGCGATCTCGAGGTAGACACTTATTACACCTCCTGTGTCTTTCCATGGATATTTGCCGTTACAAGAAGGGCAACATTTAAATGGAGTCCTGTCCATAGCTCAGGTTAGAAGCAACAGCGAAACCAGAAGAGAAAAGAGGGGAGATGGAAATGCATTCTACAAAAGAAACAGAACCATGTGCCCCACTCTCCCTACTGTGTAGGCCTGGCCGGAGGGCCGAGGCCACGCGGTCAACAGCGTCGACCGAAGCACCAGCTACCAAAATGTGCAGTCGTCTTCGGAGTTGGTTCAGGAGTAGTCGTCGAAGAAGTGATGAATAATACACGACCAACGGTCGTGGACAATTGAAATAGGATCTTATCAATTTACGAGCTCCACATAAGGCGACCAGCTAGCTGGGCGGAAAAAAACAATCTGAAGGACCTCGACGCGTGAGGGATTTTGGGTACACTACACGTCACGTTAGGGATAGTGTTACAAGCACGCCCATGTTGGCATCCCCTCTCGAAAGACAAGATGCAATACTCTGATATTACTACTAGATGTCGGGCTATATGCACAGCATGTGATTCTAAGCCAATTCACAAGCATCAGAAATATACATACACCATCACCCAACCTGTGTTGGTACTCATTTATCAACCTCAGCAGGATGGCTGAGTTGACCTTGCCGGGAGTCAAACCTGCAGATCACACACACATTGCAGCAGCAAGCGCTCAACCCACTGAGCAATCTTACGGGCTATAGCTATCAGAAAACCAGCCACATGCTGCTGGCCACGGCCCAGGAGCCTGGATTAAAAAAAATATATATTTCTTTTAGAGGGAGACTACAGGGGTGGCAAGGGAGAACACAGGGGTCAGGCTAAATAACATCCCTGATCACACCTCTTGCAAGGAGAACACGGTTTTATTTCCACAAAAATAGAGATGCACCAGCAAAGCACCCTGCTGCCGTGGAACGTTTGAGCAAAATCAGTATGAGAAACACTTTATGAAGGCACACAGCATCATCAGTGACGTAAATTACATAATGTACAAATCCAAATGGCTGGTTGGTGAGATACATAGGCTACCTGCTCCATGTGGGATGCCAGGCAAATGGTCCAAGCAACTTCTGTCCATCTTCTACCACTTGGGATCCTCCTTGCGCGTCATCAGGTATGAAGCTACAATTAATTGGTCATTATACGAAGAAAAACAATACATGCTTCATCTCTAACCTAATGTGCACCTGGTACTGCAGACAAGGGCTAAGAGGATACTTCAAGGTCACTGTATCTAACAGACTACAGCTCGATTCCAGACAAGTCGGCGCCCATCCAAAGCTCCCCACCCTCGTTGTTGTTTTGCCCATCCCGGCACCTTGCAGCATAAATCGCGTGATCTATGGCAACCGATCCCTGCTTTCTGATCTTCTCTGCTCGATTGGGGGTCTAACAGTTTTATGGTTAGTGGTCTGGGGCTGACTGTTACCCTGGAATGCTGGAGTCTTAGGACGGGAACATCTGGGCGCTATTACTTAGAGCTGCGACGGGAAAGTTCTGAGGCTTATGCCCTCATTATTGTGGGATCGCTTTTTGCAGAGAGCTCGCAAACACCTAGTGGCCTTGCAGGGTGCATTCCTTCTAGGATACGAATGCTGGCAATATGAGACAATGAACGATCTATGAATTTCTGCAGCTCTGTCCTTTCTCACTGGTGCTCAAGCTACAACCTATTCCTGCATACATACACTTAATTATAAGTTACTCACCGTAGTGACCAACATACTTAGTCCTTAGTCCCCTTTCCTCTATACTGCATGGGCGTCACTTCCAAGGGACAGGATGCAGAACCTTTTTAACCAGAAAAAAACCTTCTTTCCCTTTAAATTTAGAGGCGCGCAGGGGGCATGTGAGCATGCGCTGCCTTGACTCTGCCCACTGGCACCACACCTCTGTCCCCATAGACGCCCTGAAAATAGGTTAACATTGCCTAATGACCAGTTTTATTAAGGGGGAGGTTGATGGGACCTATGGAGGAAAGGGGACTAGTTAGTCACTACAGTGAGTAACTTATAATTACTCTTACGTCCCGTCCCCTTTCCTCCATACTGCCTGGGCAATTACAATGGAGTGTAGCCCCAGGGAGGAGAGGGGACCCTCGTTAAGCAAACAGGTTTCTAAGAATCGCCTGTCCGAAAGCCGCGTCTGCTGTAGAGCCGGCATCCAAACAGTAGTGCTGGCAGAAAGCCGAAGGGGTGGCCCATGTGGCCGTCCTGCTTATTACTTGCCTGGGGACATGCCGGAAAGCGATGGCCGTTTCCTTGGCTCTATGCGTGGGCGTGCATGTTGGGCAGTGGCTTGTGCTGTCCCTCGTAGGCTTCTTTAATGGCCGAGACTATCCAACGGCTATGGAGGCCTTGGAGGGCTGATACCCCGGTCTTGATCCTCCGAGGTGACAAAAAGAGTCTGACTTGCGGAAGCCCTTGGTCCTGTCCAGGTAGAATGTCAGGGTATGCCTGACATCCAGGCAGTGCAGAACTCTCTGCCTCGTCTTTGGGCTCGGCAAAAACGTGGGCAACACAATTTCTTCATTCAGATGGAATGCGGACGTCAGCGTAGGTAAGAATGCTGGGTGAATCCGTGGGACTACCTTGTCCTTGTGAAACGTAGTGTATGGCTCTGAGGCGACCAGCGCCTGGATTTCGCTGATTCTGCGAGCCAAGGTGAGGCCGACTAACAAGGCTGTCTTAATGGTGACAGCCTGATGTCTCCGGACACCATTGGTTCGAAATGGTTTTTGCGCCAGGGCACCCAAGACTATGTTGAGGTCCCACACGGGGTGCGGCCTCTTGATGGGCGGGTAGAGCCCAGCGAGAACCTTCGGATGTCTCTTGACAATCGGGTTGGAAGAGGAAAAACTCTCCTCCCCCGAGTTTCTGTATGCCCCACTGGCAGGCAGGTAGGTGCAGCAAGTGTTTGCCTGCACGCCTGAAAGCGAGATGCGCTGAAAAGGAGAGCACGTCGTCCAGGGAAGATGTCAGAGGGTCCAAGCCCCTAGAGTGTGCCCAGTGACAGGACCTGGTCATCTTGCTTTTATACTGGGCCCTGGTAGATTTGCTCCTGGCACCCTGTATGATCTCTAGATTGACCTTAGAGAGGCTGGGATGTCCTAGCGTGACCTGTTCAGTAGCCACGCTGTGAGGGCTAATTTCTCTGGTGTGGGGTGGATGTCCCTGCCCCCTGCTGCACCAGAAGATGTGCTGGGCCTGTCGGCAGGTGAATGGGAGGCCTCTCCGAGAGGCTGAGCAGCTCCGAAAACCATGGCCTGGCTGACCACCATGGAGCTATTAGATGATGCTGAGGAGACAAGACTCCTTGATCTTGCAGAACACCCTGTGAATTAGGGGAGTGGGCGGAAAGGCATATGCTGTCATTCCGTCCCATCTGATCTGGAAGGCATCGCCCAGAGAACCCGGGCCCTGACCCTGCCAGGATGCCAACAGTTGGCACTTCTTGTTGCCCCGGGAGGCAAAGAGGTCCACCTGAGGGTGAGCCCATTCGTGAAAGATCTCCTGGAGCACTAGGTCGTTCAACTGCCACTTGTAGTTGTCTGCTCCCAGTCTGCTGAGCCTGTCTGCCTCCAAGTTGGATTCCCCCGGCAGGTGGACTGCCCTGATGTAGATGTTGTTCCCCAGGGCCCACTCGCACATGCTGACTGCCAGCATGCACAGTGGTGGGGGGGAAGGGGATCTGCTTGTTGACGTAGAACATGCTGGTCGAGTTGTCCGTATGAATGAGAACAACCTTGTCCTCGATACCTGGAAGGATGGCCCTGAGCACCAGCCAGATGGCCTTCAATTCCAGCCAATTAATGTGGTACTCTTGCTCCTGCCAGGTCCAGGTGTCATGAACACAGTGGTTGTCCAGAGTGGCCCCCCAAAACTCTAGAGAGGAGTCCGTGGTGATGGTGACCTGTGGTGCAGGATGCCAGAAAGGCTTGCCTGTCCCCAGGTTGCAGTCCCTGGACCACCATGTGAGGTCTGGGTGAAGTGACGGAGGAACGTTGATCATCTCTGACTGATGTCCCCATTCCTGGTTCCAGGATGCTGCAAAGTGTAGCTGTATCCTCCTCATCCTGACTTGTGTGGGGGACGGCCAAAAGGGCCGCTGCCATGAGACCCAGGAGGTGTTGGTACCATAAAGCTAAGGTCACTTCTCTGCTGTGGAAGTGCGCTGTGGCCCTCTTGATGGCTGTGATCTTGTTCTCCGAGGGAAAAACTTTCTCGAAGCACGTGTCCCAAATGAGGCCCAAGAAGGTCAGTCTCTGCGTGGGCTGCAGCTGCGACATCTTGAGGTTGAGTAAAAATCCCAGCTTGTGCAGTGTGTTCATAAGAGCGTGGGAAGTATGGTGCACTGCCTCTGAAGATGTAGCCCTGACGAGCCAGTCATTGAGGTACGGGTAAATGTGATGGCCCTGCGCCCTAAGGAGGGCCGGCACAGAGTTCATCAGCCTGGTAAAGACCCCGGGAGCCGAGTCCAGGCTGAAAGGAAGCACCTGGTATTGGAAATGGCATCCCATGATCCTGAATCGTAGGAAGGAACGAGGCTGCCAGATTGGGACGTGTAGGTACGCGTCCTTCAGATCCAGGGAGCACATCCAGTCTCCCTTGCACAATGTCTCTGCTATCAAAGCTGGCATAAACATCTGGAATTTTTGTAGAGGTAGGGAGAGGTTGAGGGTGGAAAGGTCCAGCACAACTCTCAGGCCCGCCTGGTTCTTCTTCTGCATGGTGAAAATCCTGGAGTAAAAGCCCAAACCTCGCTGGGAGGCTGGGCAATCCTCCACTGCCTGGCTCTCAACGAGCGACCGGATCTCCGCCAAAAGAGTTGCTGTCCCAATCTGTGAGAGTGGAGTGGAGGAGGGTGGAGAGGCTAGCATAGGCAGGCGGTACCCCATGGAGACCACAGAGAGGATCCAAGGGTCTGTGAAATTCTGGTGCCAGAAAGGTGTGTGAAGAGCAAGCCTGGCCCCCACTGGAGACACGTGGACTCTGAGGGGTGCGTCATGCCTTCTTTCCCTCTGAGGCTGGAAAAAGCCCTTACTCGCCCTGCCCACTTTTTCTTATTTGTGCCAATGCAGGGACGGCGAACGGTCAGGCTGCCTGGACCTCCGCTCTTGGAAGCCGCAGAACACCCCTTCTCAGAGCTCTGCTGTGACTGGGTGTACGGTTTTGGTATGGTGTTGTAAGGATGGATAAAGACTTGGCCGTTTGAGAGCTGTTTTTCTTCTTATCCAGCTCCTCGTCCATTGTGAAGTGGAAGAGGTCACCCCCTTCGAACGGAAGATCTAGTATGTGTTCCTGGACATCCGGGTTAAATTTCGTAGCACTCTGCCAGGCTGTTCTTCTCATGTCTGTGGTAATACAGATGGCACGGCCAGGTGTCAATGTGGGCCGCGGAGGACTCCATGATGTCCTGCGCCACAATCTTGGTCTCTGCCAATCCCGCCTTGAATCATGATTGGCTCTGCGCCGGAAGCTTTGGGAGGAAATCTGCAATTTCCAGCCAGTGCCTCTAGTTAACGGCTGCCAGCATGGCATCTGCGCTGGATTGACGTAGGTGCAAGGACGCGTTGGAAGGAACAAGTTACTTACCTGTAACTGTTGTTCTCCAGCATGGGTCTGGCATGGATTCACATGCTCATGAATATTCCCCGTCATCAAGCTGGGAATCCTCGGTAAAGAAAAAAAACAGTATCAGTTTCGTTTCTGATCTGTCTTTCGTAGTAGTAACCAATCACTGATCTCTGCGTCATACTGGCCACAGCCAATGACTGCCCTCTACCTAAGCCCCGCCTCTGGCAGCCATCTTCAGATTTGGAAGCACGTGAAGTGGCAGTATGACCAAGTGAAGAGCCGCAGAGGGGTAGGCGGGAGGGTTCGCATGTGAATCCATGCCAGACCCATGCTGGAGAACAACAGTTACAGGTAAGTAACTTGTTCCTTCTCCAGCATGGGGTCTGGCATGGATTCACATGCTCATGAATAAAGAATACATAGCAGTACCCACATGCACAACCACGGGAGGTGGCAAAGGCTCAACATTAAGCATCACATCAAACTCAACATTAAGCAATCTTACCTCCTCACCAGGCTCACCTCAGGCGAACAGGTTGCGCAGCACTGCTTCGCCGACCCTGGACTCCTCCCTGGAATCCCGATCGACGCAGTAGAATTTCGTGAAGGTGTGCGTCGACCTCCACGTAGCAGCCCTGCAAATGTCCAGCAGGGGCACACCAGATAGGAACGCCGTGGTAGCTGCGATCGCTCTGGTGGAATGTGCTCTCGGGCGGCCAGGCAGCGGTCGGTTTGCCAACCGGTGACAGTACATGATACAGCCGGAGAGCCATCTGGAAATGGAAGCCTTCGAGAGAGCCTTCCCCTGATTGACAGGTCCAAAGTTCACAAAAGTTGTGACGTCTTCCGAAAACACTTTGTGCGGTCCACGTAGAACTTCAGCGCTCTAGCCACATCCAGCGAGGGCAAAGTCCTCTCAGCCGGCGACGAAGGCGACGGGAAAAACACATGCAACACCAAGGGTTCGTTGAGATGGAAGTCCGACGGCACCTTGGGCATGAAGGAGGGGTGCGTCCTGAGCATCACCCTCATGTCGTGAAAAGTCAAGTACGGGGCCTTGCAGGAAAGGGCCTGGATCTCTCCCACCCGTCGTGCAGAGGTGATGGCCACAAGAAACGCTGTTTTCCACGACAGGAACTTCAACGGGGCGAGTGCAGAGGCTCGAACGGAGGTCCCATGAGCTTGGTCAGCACCACGTTGAGCTCCCACGCCGGAGCCTTCACCGGCGGGAACGATCTGAACAGTCCCTTCATGAACTCTTTCACCAGACGATGAGACCACAAGGACGTCCGCCCGTGGTTCTGGTGTATCGGGAGATCGCAGCAAGATGAATCTTGATGGACGCGTGTGCCAGTCCCGCTTTGGCCAGCGTCAACAGGTACGGCAGTACTTGGGGAGCCGTAATCCTTAGAGGGTTAATCTTCTGTGCGTGGCACCAGACAGAGAACCTCTTCCATTTGTGTCCGTAGCATTTAAGAGTCGAGGACGCCCTGGCCTTTGCAAGAACCGCTCTGCAGTCGGCCGGTATGTCGTATCCTCCAAACTCTAGCACTGCAGGAGCCAGGCCTGCAAGTTCAGCGACTTCGGGTCATGGTGGAGGATAGCGCCTCCTTCCCTGGAGAGCAGATCCGCGTCCACTGGCAGCTTGATTGACGGGGAGGCTGACAAGTCCAGAAGGTCCGGGAACCATATCTGCCTCGGCCACGCAGGTGCGACGATGATCATCCTGCACCGTGACCTCTTGAGCTGGTTGATGAGCCAGATCAGTAGTGGGAATGGAGGGAACGTGTATAGGAACAGGCCCTCCCAGGGGAACGAGAGGGCATCGCCCATGCTCCTCGGCTGGGGAAACCTGCTGGCGAACCTCCGGCACTTGGAGTTCGTCGCCGTCGCGAACAGGTCGATCTGGGGTGTGCCCCACCGTCGGAAGAGGCGATCCACTAGATCCTGCCGTAGTTCCCACTCGTGGCACGAGCGCAGTTCCCTGCTGAGTGAGTCGGCGATGGTGTTTTTTATCCCTGCCAGATGAAACGGCACCAGAAATATCCTTTGGGCGACGGCCCAATTCCACAGGTCCTGCGCCTCCTTGGACAGTGCTGGGACCTGGTTCCGCCCTGTTTCCTGATGTAAAACATGGTGGTGGTGTTGTCGGTGAAGATCCTCACAACCTTGCCCTTGAGGGACGGAAGGAAGGACCTGAGGGCCCAGAACACTGCACGGAGCTCCAGGACGTTGATATGGAGGGACTTCTCCGTTGAGAGCCAAAGGCCTCTCGCGTGCAGATTTTCGGTGTGCGCTCCCCACCCTTCCAGGGAGGCATCCGTGGTCACTGTCTCCTGGTGGTCTGGGGTCTGGAAGTCCATGCCCGCCGTCAGATGCGCGCGGGTGCCCCACCACCGGATCGCTCGTCGGAAACTCTCGTTGAGTGTGATCCTCTCCTCGAAGCCGCCCGTCGTTTGGATCCAGCGCGCGTCCAGGAACTCCTGCAACGGGCGCATCCGGAGCCTGCACGTGGGAATGAGGTAGATGCAAGAAGACATCATTCCGAGGAGGGACTTGATGGACCTCACCTTGGCCGTGTCGGAAACCAACATCCGCTGTACCTTGCCCAGGATGGACCTGGTCCTTTCCTCCGACGGGGAGGTCAGAAGGGACACTGTGTCGAGCTTCGCTCCCAGAAACAGTGCGTTTTGCGCGGGTACCAGGTGGGACTTGGCGTAGTTCACGGAGAATCCCAGGTCCGTGAGAAGTTGGACGGTCCTTGCAGTGTGCTCCATGGTGAGCTCCCTCGTCTTGGCTCGGATGAGCCAGTCGTCCAGGTAGGGGTAGACGTGGATCCCCTCTCGGCGCAGCTGCGCCGCCACTGGTGCAAGGCACTTGGTGAATACCCTGGGTGCCGACCGTAGACCGAAGGGAAGGGCTCTGAACTGGTAGTGACGCCCTTGGACCACGAACCTGAGGAATTTTCGGTGCCCCTTTAGGATGGGAATATGGAAGTAGGCATCCTCCAAATCCAACGACGACAGGAAGTCGCCCTCCTCCAGCTGACCCAGGACGTGCTGGAGGGTGACCATCCTGAACTTCTGTGCCTTGATGAACTTGTTCAGCCGTCGTAGGTCTAGGATGGGGCGCCATCCTCCCGTCGTCTTCTTCACGAGGAAGTATCTTGAGTAAACTCCGGAGCCCCGAAGCCTCCTTGGGACGAGTTCGATGGCGCCCTTCCTTAGCATCGCCCTTACCTCCCCGAGAAGCTGAGGGACGTGAAGCTCTTTCCTGGCCACAGGGGGGACGCGCGGGCACCTTCTTTGAAACTCAAGCGCGTGGCCCTGGGCTAGGGTGTCCAGCACCCAACGGTCGGTGGAGATGGACTCCCACACGCTGACGAAGCTCGCCAGCCGGCCTCCCACCGGGGTGCTTCGGTGGGGGCCCGACCCCACGGCCGGTTCAATCCTGCTTAGACGAGGCTTTGCCGCCTTGACCTCCTTGGCGATGACGGCGGGGTCCGCCTGATTTGCCTCGTCCCCTGTAAGCTTCTTGAGACGACGAACGGGCCGCTTGACGGTAGGTGGAAAATCCGCCGCCGGAACCTTTGGAGGCGCCCTTGCCTCCGCCGCTCCGAAAGGGCGGCCGCCGTTGCTGGAGAACCCCGAGAGCCCGGGCTGTCTCCGTGTCCGCTTTAATGGCTTGAAGGGAATCGTCCACTGTTTTCCCAAACAGGTTGTTCCCATCGAACGGCATGTCCAGGACTCTGGTCTGTACGTCTTGACGGAAGTCAGTAGCCTTGAGCCATCCACGCCGCCTAAGGCACACGCCGTTGCCCAACTGGCGAAATATCCAGTGTCGGCGATGTCCGTCGCAATAGTGATGGCGTGGTCCGACGCCACCTCACCTTCCTGCAAGATCTCCAGGGCATCCGCCCTCTTGTCGTCCGGTAGGAAGTCCAGCAGGGGAGCCAGCTTGTACCACAGCACCCTGTCGTACCGGGCTACGATAGCCAAGGCGTTAGCCGCCTTAATCGTCGTCGCTGCAGACGAGATGACCCTACGCCCCATTGTGTCCAATTTCTTTCCCTCGCCGTCCGGCGGGGAAGTCGACGTGGAGGCCGCACGCCCCCCCCCCCGCTTTCTTCCTGGCCACTGCAGAGACGACGGAGTCCGGGGTAGGCTGTGCCCGGAGGCACAAGGGGGCCGCGTCCGGGACCTGGTACTTCTTCTCGTACCGGTCTCTTCTAGCCGGTGTCGTGGATGGGTTCTTGAGGAGGGCGAGGCCCTCATCCCAAATATCGTCCAGTAGAGGTACCGCGAGGACGGTCTTCCTCTTGGCCTCGCACCGCTGATAAAGGAAACCTTCCTTCTTCTTCTCCTCAGGGCAGAGCTGGAAGAGCTCGGATGCCCTGGCGATCATGGAGTGAAAAGATCCAATCTCGTCGGGCGGGGAAGCCCGGGTGGGAGGAGACGACGGCAGATCCTCGTCGTACACCTCGTCGTCCGTACCCGTTGCGGCCGTGTCAGTCCCCGTATCATCCCCTCGAGTCGTGGATGGGGAGGAGGGCTGAACGGGGCGCGACGGCTGAAAAGGAGGTGGAGGGTGAATCCTTCTTTTCTTAGGAGGGGGGCTGCCCGAAGGGCCTGGTTCCGGGTCCCCCGACGGGAGTGGTTCCTCCACTGGTAACGGCAGTCTCGTCCTTATCTCTGAGCATAAGGACTGTATAGCCAACAAAATGGCCGCCGAGTTGTCTTGCGGCACTGGCAGAGGGGAATCCGATGGCAGAGAGGCTGCAGCTGGAGCTGGCTTAGCATGTTTTCCTCGTCCACCGCGAGTGGCCTTTCTTTGGCCCCTTTGACTGGCCATTCCGCTCGCCTTTCCACATGAGGTGTAATAACGATAGGATCGTCCCCTCCATGATTGCCCTTGTGCACGAAAAGGCTGAGGTTGCCTAATAGCAGCTCCTAAAGATTTGGCCGCTGCTTTTGAGGTCTGCAACCTCTCAAGGCTCTCGTCAGCCTTGTTGCCAAAAAGGTGAGATTCGTCAAAAGGCATGTTCAGAAGGAGGTTCTGTACGTCTGGTGCAAAACCCGACTTCCGTAACCACGCAAACCTGCGCATTACCGTGCTAGTGCCCATGGACCTGCTTATACTTACACTACACTAGTATCCTGCAGAAGGGTGAGAGGGCTGGAGCCCTCCCCTGCCCCTACGAGGATTCCCGACGCGGAGCCACATGCTCAGGCTGGATAGAGCTGCCTGACCTGATCTCAGTCAGCATCCCGCCCTCACACATGCCTGGTAAGGCTCATCCACCAGCATCCTGCCCATCTGATGCCGGCTGCACCTCTACAATACCCGCCGTTGTCCCCACGTGTGCCTGCACTGTAGCCGCGTACCGTGCCAGCTGATCGGCACCATCTTGTCTCAGGCCCAAGCCTGACTCCAAAATGGCGGGCTCATCGTGGCGCGATAGCGAGGCTCTGACTAGTTGCTAAGCAACTAGATTCCATTTAGCCCAATCAGCATTCCCGGCAGTCAGAAGTCGGCTCTGCGGGAAAGGCCCGAGGAAAAAGGCCCTGTTGCACCCCTGTTCGCCCCGGGACGCTACAGACCTGCAGGCACATATGATCGACCAGCTGCTACTAGCCACAACTATTTGATCTAACACGGACTACTCCCACCCTTAATGCTCCGCACTGCTACACCAGACCGTTACGCACCCGGGTCAGAGCAGAAGCTCCCGCACAGCAATCCGCACTGCAGGAGCAGCACAGAGACACCTCTGTCCTTTGTCCTTTAAGGTAAGCCTGCGGGCTATATCTAACCCTTGCACTATCCCCAGACATGCATGTTATTTTCATATGTGCCGCCCAAAGTGCAATAGTCATACTATTAGCTACGCACCTAATGCATATGTACCTTTGCTAGCCACTCCTTGCTCTGCACAGTCTATGCCACTTAAAAAAAAAAAAAAAAAATTTTAAAAAATGTGTATGCCTACCCCGTCTCAAAAAATAAAAGCCTTTATTCCATAGTGTGCCCATATAAATTCGAATCTAGCCATTTGTTGGCCACAGCCCAGCCTCCAGGCCAATATAGTGTATTGTGCATTCTGCCCTCCATGCCAATATTGTGTAATCTTCATCTCGCTCAACAGTAATACTTGCCCCGGGCATATGAGCAAAACAAACTCACACACAATATGTACTCTCTGCCCATCCTCAGCTGCATAGTTAGCACGCTACTCACCTTTATGACCACACCTCTCCCTTCTACATTAAAGCACCTCCACCACTATCAAATCACCTCGAGTCATCGAGGACACACGATGGACCTCCTGCCCAATCCCTCACACACTCCAAATAACAGCACTGATACCTAACCTCAGCCTCAGATTAGACGGACTCAGAGCCCGCACCCTCCCTATCCACCACCATGCCACCCCTTCACACATACCACAGAGAAATTGCAGACTTCGCTCACGCACCTCTAAAGTACACACACCCCACCACCGTGATAATACCTCTATATGCCACAAATTCAAACCCACGCTTACTACACCTAGCGGTAATTCCTACTCTCAATGTACCGCTGTACCTAAAGCAGACACCCACACCAGACCCACAAAAATCTCTTCAACGCTATACAAATGCGCCTTAATCAATGTTCGATCACCCAATGCCCACGCATTAGAAGTAAATGAACTAGTAACTACCCAAAATTTAGACTTGCTCGCGATCACAGAGACATGGCTCAACGAAGCCTCCGGCCCAGCCATCTCACTAGCCCTACCACAAGGGTATGCCATCCTTAGACAAGATAGGATAGCAAGAACAGGAGGGGGGGTAGCCATTATTCACAAAGAAACACTCTCTATCAGTACCTTACCCCACCAAGAGGAAGAAAATATTGACATCCTATCAGTCAAATTAGCTCTCTCTCCAAATAGCACAATAAATATTCATACCGTATACCGTCCACACGGCCCAACCACCAATTTTATATGTCAAGTCAATCACCTCCTAGGAAACAACCTTAAAAAATCCACAAAATCACTACTTATAGATGACCTTAACCTAGGATTCAACTACTCTAAGGACAAAACTGCTATCTCCCTAGCCAAAGACATCCAAGACCTAGGCTTCTCTCAAAAGATCACTTTGTCTACTCATGCTAAAGGATGCATCCTAGATTGGATTATAGACCACAACGGTAACACAGCCATCACCTCCAATGCTAGCCTCCCAGGGACAGACCACAACCTTCTCCCATTTGACATCCCTGTCTCACTAAGCGCTAAAGTGCCTACCAAAGCACCAGCGACCTTAGCAAGAAGTGCCAAAAAACTCACCGCTGACAATATCAGTGCACTCCTCAATCTGCCATGCCCAGCGCCCCCGTTCTCCGCTGACCCCAACATCCTCGCAGAAATATTCAAAGACACCATCACAATGGCTGTCAACACCGTTGCCCCATTGGAAAACAAAAAAGAAAAAAAATCCTTCCATTCCAATTCCTGGTTCACAGAGTAACTCCAGACTTTGCGCAAAGACTAACGCTTAGCGCTCAAAAATTGGCAATTTTAACCCCTGCGATACCACAAAAGCCAACTTCAAATCCATAGCAAAAAAATACAAAGACGCAATCTTCCTTGCCAAGTCTGAAGCCTACAACCACCGCATCTCCAATGCCAACTCCCACTCTAAAGAACTATTCAATATATTCAAAGAATTAACCATACCACCTACATGCCCTGATGAGATCGTCAAAGACGAGGCATGGTGTACAGGCATTCAATCAGCCAGGCTTACAAAAATAAACCTCCTCTAAAACAAAATATCCCACCACTTCAATACCTTACCAAAGCAAAGTGCACATGCACAGAAAAAACCTAATGTAAAAGTAAGAAACATGCCCAAATTTGCATTTACCGAAAAATCTCCGAAGCCGAGGTCACTGACATCCTCAGACACCTCAAACCCTCACAATGCAAGGGTGATGTATGCCCCCTTAAAATCACCAAAGATTGCGCAGAACCACTCGCCCCTCTTCTCACAGCCTTCATCAAAGCATCCTTCAAAACGAGCATAGTCCCAGACAGCCTTAAAGAGGCCTGGGTACGCCCTCTCCTAAAAAAAAAACGACGCTAGACCCTGCCAACCCTAACAACTACCGACTTATAACCACAGTCCCATTCCTCCTGAAAATACTTGACAAGGCTGCCCAAAAACAGATTCAACTATACCTTGAATCAAACGCAATCCTAGGAAAAAGACAATCTGGGTTCCGCAAGGGACACGGAACTGAAACCGCCCTTCTACACTTAAAAAACGAAATTACCAACATCCTAGACAAAGGCAAGCCCGCTCTCCTCCTTCTCCTTGACCTTTCAGCTGCGTTTGATCTGGTAGACCACACTACACTTACCAGTCACCTGACACACGCTGCACACTTCTCAAATGATGCAGCATCCTGGGTAACATCATTCTTAGAGGGTAGAGCTATGAAAGTGTTCTCTAACACAGCACATGCAGCACCCTCCATCATCCACTGTGGTGTTCCACAAGGTTCCTGTACTGCCCCCACGCTCTATAATCTTTTTCCCAAGCCACTATTTGATAAACTAGACGCGCTGGGGATCACCTACACAAATTACGCAGACGACACGCAGGTTCTCCTCCCCCTGACAGGGAATTATCACCAACACGCCTCTACCCTACAGCAAACCTACTCTACCATACAAGCATGGATGGCTACTAACGGCCTCTGCTTGAACAGGGACAAGACCGAAATCCTCATTCTAGGACGGAAATCCACACTCTCCAACCTCAACCCACTGTACATCAATTTCAACATAGACAATTGTATCATTCCAGTCCTATCCTCAGTCAAAACAATGGGGGGTTCACATAGACGCCACGCTATCTATGGACAAACAAGTTAGCGCCATAGTCTCGGCCTCAGCACTGAGTACTAAACTCATTAACGCAATAAAACCCTTCCTAACAAAGGATAACTGCCGCCCGAGCAACAATAGGAGCCAAACTGTAATGCGTTCTTAGCCGGCACCTTCAAAAAAAAACTTATCTAGGCTCCAAACAACCCAAAACAACGCTCTCAGAGCAGCCCTCAGCATACCAAAAAGAGAACACATCACACAAGCCAGAAAGGCAGCTCAATGGCTCCCAGTCAAAGACCGTATCTCCTTCAAAATTCTCACAACCACCCATAAATGCATCAACCTCACAGCTCCCTCTTATTTATCTGACATGATAGGTAGATATCAATCCACGAGACCGAGAAGAGCACAATACACAAATCAACTAGCAATACCTTGCATTAACAGAACCAAAGCATAGGCTTCCCCTTCCTCGCACCTAAACTCTGGAATTCCCTACCTGACCTCAGAGCTGATGCATCTCTCTTCTCCTTCCGAAAAAAACTCAAAACTGCCCTATTTAACTAACCCTGTTTCTCATGTGCTCCTGCTGCTCGTCGCATATCTGTAAAAAAAAACAAAAAAAAAGTAGATCTTGTCCAATGTAACCGTACGGACATGAACTGTATGTAACTAAGTATAAGCAACACTGGAACTAAGTATAAGCAACACTGTAACTAGCGCACACACTCAGATGCCCTGCTAAGCCCTGATGAATGTGGCCCACTAATTTGTCCCACAGAAACCGGTCGGCTAGAGAACGACCAAACCTAGTGCACAACATGAACTGCACCGGTTACGCTCATTCTGATTAAGGACCCCCTGCCCAAGTATCTAGGGACCTTTCTTGTTTGAGGTGAACTACCTCCAGAGAGAACATCGTTGAAGAAAATTCTTCACTGTTTTAACAACCCAAACCTGCACCTGCCCCCCCAGAGAAAACCTATTAAAATTAATGTTCATTTTTCATCTGGATGGCAGCCAACACATGCAAAAACCAAGGCGGTAAAGCATGTTTTTTAGCACAACACATGTGCACAAGAGACTACTTGGAAAGCGCAATTAGTTAGATTGGCTTTTTTTGACAAACTCTTCTCCACTCGACATAACTGTGTCCTCCTTAGTGTGAAAAAGTACCTTTAGGCGAGACATGGTATCCCACTTATCCTCAGCCTAATCTTCCCCTGAACTTTATGGGTTATTATAAGAGGGTTCTACTTCGCTCCTCCTTTAAGAGGCATAACAATACTGAGACAAAGAAGAAACGACTAGGAAGTGTGAAGATTGCCGCCATTGCCTATTCAAGTACTGGGACGAAGAAGAGACCTCAAGGTCAGGCATGTCCTGTTGATTTGCCCAATTATGGTCATTCAAGCCAGGCAATGCAAACCATTGACTCACATCTGCAACCTGTTAGACAAGCACAGGTACATAAAAGGTGGAGTAATCAGCAGCGGTCAATTAGACAGGGGAAGCCTGGAGAGCAGAATTACCAGAGTGTAAACCGTGCTGGAAGTAGAGACGCCAGTACGATGCAAGAATCCCTGGGAATCCGGTTGTATGGTGAATGCTGATCGGAGGTGCCAAATTGGAGTAGGCGGGCAGCACGCGCTGCTGGAAGGCAAAGGCAAAGGCGAAGCTCTGCATAACAGGCAGCGAATACGACGTGGAGCGCTCAACTATTTGGAAGAAGGAGCTGCCGATACTGTGTAAATGTCTGGGATAGAAATATCCAGGGCGCTCGAAGGAGACCAAACAAGCAGCAACGGTCAATGAAATGAAGGAAGCCACGTTACTTACATTGAATGCAGAACTGAATGAAAGAAATGAAAGTAACTTAGCGCATTGAATGAAACTAACGCTACTTATATTGAATACCGAACTGAATGAAACAAGTGAAAGTAACTTAGTGTATGGAATGAAACAAACTACGTTGCTTCTAATTGAATGAAATAAAAGAAAGGAACTTATAGTGAATACCAGATTGAATGAACTGAGCAAAAGCCAACATTATTGAATACTGCCTTGAATGAAATAAGAAAGCTGGCCTTTATTGGAATGCAGAAGCAAAGATATATTGAATTGCATGAAAGCAACATCTATAACAAACTGAACTATTTATCTGAATGCAATGATAAGAAAAAATTATATAATAAAAACCTCCATTGATGAACAATGAATTAAAAATCAAAAAGGAAGTTAAACTGAAGGAAAGAAACAAAAAGGTGGTAAAGTTTTGAAACTGCACTTTAAGAAACTGTTTGTTGAATCGAATCTTGAACTTTCAAAGAAACCTGAAGTTCCTGGTTGCATGACGTGTAATGGGTGCACCGTGTAATCTAAAACTGCGCCAAGACCAGAGCTACTAATGGTGCAACAAAGTATGATGGAAAAGTGAATGTTAAGTTCCTGGTTGCGTGACCTGCAATGAGTGGACTGTGTGGTATGTAACACCGCCGTGACCAGAGAAGTTCTTTATGTCAACAAGGAAGCCTGCTGAAGTGCAAATAGGAAATCAAAGCTTCAAGATACTTTCTTTTGATATTAACATTAAGATTGGGGAAGGGAACCCTAGGTGTTGGTGCCCTGGTACTGTGTTGAACTTGGGGAAGGTCATCCTGACCTTTATAGAACTATATTCTATAGGACTGAGGTGTCGTCGTGCCTTCATTAGTGCCCGAGTGCCACGGGTGAGTGGATGGGGCGTAATTGGTTGAAACTGAATGGGGACAACACAGAGGTGTTGGTGGTGGGCGCCCCCCCCTGATCCTACTCTCTGGTGTCCTCACCCTCGCCTTCTTCACTGTGTGTCCTTCCTATCCCTATGACCAAGGTGAGGATTCTGGGAGTAATCCTTTCATCTTCTCTTTCTATGAAAGACCAAGTGTCTGTTTTCCACTTAAAAATTCTAAAAAAGGTTCTCCCCCTCCGATACCTGCGACTCTTCATCTGCCTGTGGTGGCTGCCTTGGTGCTGAGCAGACTTGATTATTGTAATGCTCTATATCTGGCTCAACCCAAAGGCACCATCCAGTGATTACAGCGTCTTCAGAATCTAGCCGCCCAGGTAGCCACGGGTCCCCCTTTGGGGCTCACATCTCCCCCGTGCTGCGCACCCTCCCCTGGCTCCCTGTTATACGGCGGATTATGTTTAAGGCCCTGTGCAATGTTCACAGGGCGTTTGAACGGGCAGGGGGCCGAGTACCTCCAATACAAATGTACTCGTTACCTTCCTGCCCACCATCTTCGCTTGGCTGCAGCCAGCCTTTTGGTCGTCACGAGGTTCTGCAGATCTCGTATTGGAGGTTGAGCATTTTCGGTTGTTGCTGCGCAAATGTGGAAAGACCTGCCAGGGACAGTTAAGAATGTATCCAATCACCTACAGTTTCGGAGAACACTCAAAACCATTCTGTTCTAGGTCCCTGGCTGTTCTCATTGAATAACTCTGCAGTCCCCCGCCTCTCTAGCGCCAAGATACCTCCGGGTGAATGTTGCGCTCTATAAGTTACCATAACATAACATATTTAATGTAATGCTCAAAGGAGGAGAAACGGAACTTTGTAGTGAACATTTGGGAGAAAAAGCTGAGAAATAAGCCAGAACTGGAAGTAGCTCAGAACTATATGTTTGGAACACTATTTGAGTTATGGTTAATGTCCCTACACATTGTTTTGTATTAGTTGTGAGGGCAAGTATAGGATTTGGACACAGACTTTTATGTTAAACTTACTGACACCGACGTTCCTTTGTTTATTTAGGTAGGGAAATCCCACCTTAGAATAGGGCAAGTTAGGCCTTACTCCATCCTGACAGATTGTTCAACTTTGAATCTGTTGCCTGCCTCGCCTTCTATGATGTCAACCTCACACAGCACTATACTAGGATACTCTCTTTTCCGGGCAATACTCAGCAGCTTGGCTTCCAGCGGTCATGAACACGCCTCCAGACTCTGGGTGACAAGATGAACTTCTTTTCTTCAAGATGTTCAGGCACCCCTCTTCTGGACCCACAAAGATCCCTTCTCCGAACGGCAGGCACACATGACTGGCTTCCAGGACATTTGGGTGAAGAGCAGCATGTTACCTCATGGCTATGGGAAGGGGTTGCCTATCCAGGTCCTCTCTGATTCAGTCCATGAGTCAGCACAGCAGCTTTCGGATTCAATGAAGATTTGCAATCGTAGACTTCTTCCTTCAGTTTAACTGCACGATGCAAGCTTTATATGACTTCAGCTTGTTCAGGTTTCTGGTTTCAGCTTCTGACAAGGAGGTGAGTGTGACGAGTGTGAGGCCCCCATTCACTCTGGCCAAGCTAGGCTCAGCCAGCCAATCACACACAAGTGCATTCATGCAGGCAGCACACAATCAGGCTCAGGAGCATTCAGGCCATTCACCAGAAACCAGAGACCCACAACACAAGATGTAGATTGGGGGCTACTCCCCAGCCTTTCGGTGCACTATACTGCACTTCTTCCAGTTTTAGTCAGGGCTGACTCAGGCACTGTATCACACAACGAAAACCATACAGCCACAACACAGAATGCATATTGTCTACTCACTCCATTTGTGCAGCCTACACTCCGCAAGGGTGTACTCACAACAAGCTGTACCTGGGAAGGCTCCAGCCAGTCTGGCAGGAGGCAGCCCCAGAGCCATATATGGTCCCTTAACCCAACAGCCATTCAGAGCAAGGGAACCGAGCAAGGGCTTGAGAAACAAGAGGGAAAAAAGGAAAGGAGCAAAGGAAACCAAGAGGCCACCAGTGGCACTCTTGCCTTTGTGTAGGAATCCATTGATTGCTATGGCAGGACATGGGTATCCCAAAAATGAAGGATGCCCAGAGCCATTGACAAGTCAGCATGCAGCTACCACCAGCCCAAGCCCTGCTCCATGTGCCAAAAAACAGTACAGGGTTGTACCCTCACCCATGGGTGCCCTAAGGTTATCCCATGGGTCTTTGTCAACGAGGAACAAAATGAAGAGCTGCGCTGCCAGGGGGTCCAGACTGGACTCCCATGGGGAGAAAATAAGTAGAACACAGTTTAAGGAGGTTTAGGACAAGGGCGGGGAGGCCCTGTCCCTCAAATGCATTTCCAGCATCACAGAGGGAACAGTTATTAATTGGTTCTCTTACCACCTCTCAAACAGATACGAGGCATTGCAGATGGTAGCTTTTAATTATGACGGGCACCCTTTTACCTGCAGAACACCACATAGCTCAATCTTCTACCTGGTGATCTTTAATCTATACGTGAAACAACTGGAATCCCTCCTTCACAACCCAGACATCTCACCACATAGATGACACCCAGTTGTACCTTCAGGTAAATTGCTAACACATCACTAGCCTCCGGAAATACAATGTCACCATTCAAACGCAGATGACAACTACTTTCCTAAAACTCAACCGGACCTAAACAAAACGTTCTCCACCGCCACCCCTGCAAACCACGGCTGGCCGAGATGCAAATGGATGGCGCTCCTTACATGTCTATTCACAGTATCAGATAAGGAATCTTTCACTTTTCAACCCGTATACAATCACCTCAGGGGTGTGGCACATTCATGGCCTCTCCCCTCCAATTTCCCCATCCACGAAATCTCTTTGGTTAATTGTGGACAGCAGCATCTCATTTCAGCAGCACATGAACAAGCAAACCCAAACAGTTTGGTACCGGATCATGCTGCTCCACAAAGTCATGTCCTACCGCCCTCCACAGGGCTTCTGGAACATTTTACACGCTCTTGTGACAGCTCACAATCATAGGGGTCGTGAAAATGCTTTTACCACCATACGCTCAGCTCCCCCAACACAGTGCATCATGACACAGCCTGCCACTTCACCCACATCCTGCAAGACCTTCACTGATTCAATATCCCTGCCAAGATTCTTTTCATAATTGTCTGTACTACCTTCAAGGCAACCATCGCCTGGACCCCAGCAGACCTTGCAGACAAACCCAACATCTTGGGCAGTATATTCTTATCCTGCTATTCCACAGCAAACTAGAACATCATTGCAGTGGCAATCTGGATGGTCCAATGCCCCTGTTCAGGAAAGAACTGAATCATCATTAGGAACATTTTGGGTGCAACTTCAGTAACTCTGTCTCTCTGCCTCTCCTTCAGACTCATTGAAAACTACCCTCTTGTTCTTTGAATATGTGTACAGCACTCGCTTGATCTCCAGCTTAGTTTTCACTATGTAAACACAAATACACACGTTTTCCAGAGATCCACGTAGAAAGCCATCAAACCTCATGAGTATTGAAAACATTAATTTCACAATGCATGTCGGATATAAAAGCCTGAGCTACAGGTGAGTCTGCCTTAAACCTCCAGCCATAGTCAAAAAAGAAAAAGAAAAACAGCGAGGTGTGAATTCAAGATGGCGGGATAAGAAAACGCAAAGAAGCCTAGCTCCCTGCGTCATGTAAACATTTATTTCCCAAATGTTACTGAGGAATACATTCCCTGTAGTAATAGGACACAGAAGCCCCAAGCAATCCAGAGAACCACAGAAAAAAAGGAAAATGGAAAGGAATCCGGCTAGGCAAGAGGACAGAGACATGCACCTCCTGGGCCCGGGGGCAAGGTGGCTCATTGGCTCAGATATCATGAAAGGTCTGTAGTGAGCCTGAGAAGTGAAAAGAGCCACGTGGCCACCGGGGCTGTCTATGCAGTTCTGGCAGGGAGGCGAGAAGGCAGCACAAACTAATCGAAATGGCCCGTGGACTGAAAGAACAGCCAGTTCGTGGTGGGTATCTGTCCCACACTGGAAGCGACGAGAGCATACTGGGGATACTCATGTTTATGGGAGGAAGGTCTCTCTGAAGTAATTCCGCCGGAGGTGACGGCGGAGAATGGCGTTCAGTGAGAAGCACAGGCGGTCTGGGCAGGCTCAGCAGGGGAGCAGAGATCCTTTGGGCTTATTTCCCAGGGGCCTGGAAGGAGGGGGAGGGGCCTTTAAACACAACAAGTAGGTTGAAAAGGATTGCATGGGTACAATGCACAGGCAAGGCAATGAGAGGAAAAAGTTAACGCAGAATAACTTGAGTGGGCCGCACTTTGAAAGAAGCTGCAGATGCAATGAGGGGGAAAATCCCTGCTAGGGGTGAGGCACAAGGATTATAGACTCCTATGTCAGCTGAGAGCTACAGTCTGCAAGTGGCGCTGAAGGTCCGAGGGCACTGGTGGAGGAAGGGATACAGGGACTCTCCAGAAGTGCTATATGGAGGTAGAGCATCTGAGATCACTGCCTGGTAGCCTAAATCACTCAGAAGCCGTAATACGAAACTTTTGGAACACTGGAGTCGTTCCATGGGCCAGAGAAAAAACAAGAAATATCACTGGGAAAGTAGTAGCAAACAGGAAATATACAAAGGAAAGAAAAAAAACCTCATTACATTTTCTGGCGAAGGCAGGAAAGGGGGAGAAGCAGCCACCACCAAGCCCTCAACATGCAGCTAATCAAGGACAAACTAGATGCTGCATTATGCAAATTCAAGAACGACATAACAGACACAGTGAGATATGAAGCAGCAGGTATATGGAAGGATGTGTCGGCAGCAACTGCACCACAGAAGAAGGAAATCAACCAACTTGCAGCGAGACTGAACAACCTAGAGGAGAGGACAACGTTGGACAACACTGACGAACAAGAGATCTCCAGAAATGCGATGCAAAGGTGCTAAGTGAAAAAAGATATGATGCTCAAAGAGAAAAGGCAAGAGTTGGAAAACTAGGAATTAGAAGGCAGGCTTAGAAACAAACTAGGTGCATGCCCAGGTGATGTTCTGGTAACATTTCATGTTTACAGAGACACACTGAGCATAATGGGAGTTGCCAATGCCATAGTGAAAATCTGTTTTAAACACAGCGAACCACTACTCTTCGATGCCATCATACAAGCCACCCTGATGAGAAGAAGCGCGTTCAGACTGGTAACAGAAGAACTCTCCAGGAGGAAACAAATACTGCTAGCTCTTCCCCACGAGATTGCAAGTGAGGTTGGACAACAAAGAAAAAAGCATCACCTCAGTGGAGAAAGGGGCGAGAATCCTATGAATGAAGAATACTGACAAGGTGACTGGTGTAAAAGGAAACAGATGGAATAGGAATTCGGGAGGGAGGGAACGTGCCATGTAGAGACAAAAACAATACTGAGCAAAAAACAGCAACAAGAAACAATTCTGGGAGCAGTACATGATCAATGATTAAGTTATGATCTAAGAATATCAAAGGGGGGAAATATTTTGAGAGAGCTGAGGTAAGACCATTGATAGTTTGCCTAAAATAAAAGTACTTGAAGAGGCAAGATGCAATCACTACGGCCAATGGAGAATGTTCCACTCAATATCAGGTAACACTAGACTCAAGAAGGACAGGAGTGGCAATCTTCATTCATCCTTCAATGAGGTTCACAGATATTAAAGTAAAGAGACCCAGGGGGGCACTTTGTCTCGAGGGGAGCATTGAAAAGTGAAGATGTACATTCAGTGAGCATTGAAAAGTGAAGTATACACCCCTAATCAAGGACAAGGAAGTTTACTTGCCGGAATGCTCAGTGAGTTGGAGGAGTTTGGGGAAGGAGAATGGGTCATAGAGGGCAACATGAATTTGGTCTGGGACCCGGTGGTCGAAAGAACAGGAGGAACAGGGTTTCATAAACATGGGACAATGCCAAGGAAGTGGAGATTAAAACTATCCTGGTTAGGCCCGACAGACACGTAGAGATATCTCTATTATTGAGAAAGATATAATACCTTCTACTTGCATGCACAAAGGTCCTATTTGCGAATTGACCACATCTTTGCCAATCAGGGGTTTCTAGAGGGACTACAAAAGGTGAAAATACAGATGATATCAAAATCAGCCCGTCATGCTATTATGGGAATGGAGACCAAGACACAAACAACAATGACCTAGAGGTTGGAAGTTTACGTATTAAAGGGTGAAGCGAAAAAACAACATCATAGAAACAGTAATACTAAAACGCTTGGGAAGCAAGGGGGTCCATCCAAAGGTTAAAGGATTAAGGTGGGATAGATTCCAGGAACAGCTGAAGTCCATACTGGTGTACCTCAAAAAGGAGCTGGGAGAACGCACGAGGGGTGAATCACAGCTGAAGCAGGACGATAGGAAACTGGAAAATCAACACAAATCTATGGGCTCCTCAAAGACGGCAAGGAAGCTAGCGCAGGCATGAGGGCAACTTGGACACGTAATCGCTAGAGCAACAGAAAGCAAACTGCACAGAAGCAAAAGATACTTCCATGAACTGGCATCACTCCTTTCCCAGAGATAGCCTCCTCATGCGGCCAGGGGCCGGCAGTAGCTACCTGATCGTGACCCTGGGGCTGGCTATTTGAGGCAAGACCACATGAGGGGAGACAATCCTTAGGAAAAGGGACAAACAGCATTGGGTGAGACATGGTATCCCCCGTTCCCTTTTAGGGATACACCCTCTATACCTTAGGCCCTCATGGCATATTGTGATACTAACCTGCAATATTCTCCAAACTTAGCCATCACATTTCTAAACATCATGTAGTTACAGCTGTAAAAAAGACTAACACACAGAAGAGGGCAACCAGAATGAAGATTGCTCAGCTGAACCAAAGTGAGCGGCCTAGTTTCTGGGGAAATCCAATTGGTTCCAAACAACTCCCTTCAGTAGTGCAGGAATTTAAAAATAGAGCCAGCGAGAAACACAAAGACACCCAACCGGCTAAGTGTTGCCAGAGAAGCCAAGGAGATGTGAGAGAATCCAGAAGCTGACGAGCGTGGTGAAGAAACAGCACAGACAGAGGAGGTGGTGGTGTCTCGAGCGGAGACACTTTCCCGTTAGCGAGAGAGAAGCCAAAACAGGGCGGGAAGCAGAGAAGCTTCAAACAAGCTACGAAAGCCAGAGCAGCACAAGGAACACATCCAGCTGCAGAACAATGCTGCCCTGGGCTGGGGAAAAAGAGTGGAGACGACGAGCAAGGTACCGAAGACAAACATGAGGCGAAGGAGCATTGCACCATCATGAGAAGCCAGAGCACCACACAGACCGCCTTCGGTTGTACGAACGCCCCGCACAAGCTGCAGGGAGCTTGAGGAGCCATTCTTAGCCCCTAACTGAAACGGGGGCAAGTTCCTTACGGATCACAAACTAAGTTTCATGAGCCCTGTATTTAGGGAGAGCCAAATACACCAGTAAAAGAGAAACTTTGGGGGAAACCATATAACCGCACATTTTGAAAGTATTTGAATATATGAGAGAAGCCTGGCAGGGAAGTATGACAGGTGTTCTGAGAGTCTGGAACCTGCATCCAAAATTGCATCAAGAAAGTGCATGAAAAAGAATCCTAAGGAAGAATCATGCCCTTTGGGATTGTGAACTAAATGAACTGTACCTTAAAGTCCTGGCAGGGTCCAGTATATGGGAAGAATTCTAAGAAAATCTCATACACTTGGAGTTGTGAACTGAGTGAATTAGCCAAGAGAATCCTGGCAGGAGAGTATACCAGGTGAATACAAATTGGTGAAATGAATAGTGACTACAACAAGAAGAAAGTTGACCTCTGTAAGAAACTTGGATGCTCATTTTGTGAACTGTTTATTTTGTGGAGAGAAACCTGGGAATTGTGAACACTGTCCAGTTGGAACCTTTACGTTGGATTAGCATATTTTGATAGAATTTGAACATCAGTGCACTACTAAAATCCAAAAAGATTATCCTCCACACATTAGAGTTACGTTTGGAGGAGAGGGCTAGGATAGGATTTCAACACAGGATGCGTTTGCTTTGGGCATTTTGATACAGGAAAGACCCTTAATATTGGTTGAGGTAGGGAAATGCCCCCTAGATCAGGAACACAGGCATTTTCCAACCCATTTATTATTAAATAAAAGTTTGTAGCAACAAACACGCGTCCTCTGTGTCCGTGTCTCATTACCGGTTCCTCATATAACATAGAAATAAATATGGTGCACTACTGGCAAGACAGCTTAGCGCACGAAAGCAAAGATTTTTTGTACAGAAGCTAAAGGGGCCAGACGCTACCTCGGCCATCCTAGAGAAGGACAAAAAAAGAGGTTATACAGGCTTTCTTTACAAAACTACAGTTATGCAGTAGGGAAAGCTGTGAGGAGCAGGCTGCATGCCTTGAAAGGTGGACAATGCCTATACTGTCAGGGGAGCATGTACATTTACTGGAGACCCGATAACTATGGCGGAAGTAACCCAAGCAACATTAGTAATGAAATTACATAAGAGAGCCAGATGGCCATTTCTTTACACAAGATTTGCTTGGATCCGTAACCTTAGCTGACTTAATGTGTTTTGAGCAAGCGGGACAGTATCATCCTCTATGGAATTAGCACATATCACTTTGATCCCCAAAGAACAGAAGTGGAAGGACCGACATCATCCAATTGCTCTCATCTGGCAAGAAGACAATTAGTCTCAACAGATCAATCGTATTTCATTAAAAATCGAAACATTTTTGGTAATATCAGAAGAATACAATACGTCCAAACGTAGATCTGGAGGATCAGATCTGCTCCTTATGCTAGATTGACCGGGTGAATTTGTTTTTCACGTTCAAGATCCTGGAAAGAATGGTTTTTGGGCCACAATTTACAAACAACGTCATGGTGAATTATAGGAACCCAAAAGCAAGGGTGAAAGCTGATGGAGGCTTCAGTGAGGCATTCCCGATGAGCAAAAACACAGAACAAGGGTGTCCACTGTCATCTCTGTTGGTCACCATGGCCATGGAATCATTTGCACAAGGATTAGTGGGGAAATAGGAACATAAAAATTGCCAAATGGACCAACAAGCACCACAAGATAAGTACCTTCGCGGATGATGTGTGCCTGTGGGTCACAGACCCATTGCAGTCACTCCAAAAGCTAATGCTGAAAATGAGTTCTCCGTGATATCAGGTTTGAAAACGAATCCCTTGTAATCATAAATTCTGAAAATAACAACTTCAAACAGGATTTGGTAGCTAAACGAAAATCACCTCATTTAGGTGCGCCAAAGTGTCGATCAAATACCTAGGGATAGCACTGGCGTCATCTCTATCACAGCTGTACAGCGCAAATTACCATATACTTCTCTACCAGATCCCAAAGGCTCTATACAGAAGAACAAGTTACTCCTTACCTGGTAACGTTCTTTCGATGGGATGTTCCTCCGATGTATTCCTTATCTATGATATTTGTATCTCCAGCTTGCTGGCCTCGGAATTTTTTTTTCCCCAGTAGAGGGCGCTGTGCGTCGACATCCGTCGAGTAGGTGTTCCTCGACAGCCACCGGTCATCATGCCTATAAATGGCCACGCGCAGCGTCCGTTGCTCAGTTCCGTTTTTTAGAGTAAGGTAGTTATTGCATGAATGGTTACTACCCTTGAAGGAGCGTAAGCTGCAACCACAAGGGAACTGTTACTGCGGGGATGGATGGGAGGGGCGATAAGGAATAAGTTGGAAGAACATCCGATTGAAAGAACATTACCAGGTAAGGAGTAACTTGTTCTTCGAAGGGATTGTGTCCTCCGACGTATTCCTTATCTATGATAGACACCCATAGAAGTGGTATGTGATTGGAGGCGGGAGGAAGAGATGCCATATTACCCTTTAAGAATGAACAGAGTGTAACACAGCTTTGCCAAATCTAGTCTGTTGACTAGAGGAGGAATCCAGGCTATAAAATTTGGTAAAGGTATGTGCGGACGACCATGTGGCAGCCGCACATATGTCTCGAATTGGTACCCCTCTTTGAAGAGCTGAGGAGGCTGCGATCCCCCTGGTCGAATGAGCCCTTAGATTTTGAGGGGGCTCTTTCCCTGCCAGTTTGTAGCATTCCAGAATGGCTAAAATAATCCATCTGGAGATGGTTTGTTTGGTTATTGGTAATCCCAATTTATGTCCTGCGTAACCTACAAAGAGTTGGTCTGCTTGTCTAATTTTAGCAAGTCTACTGATATAAAAATTCAAGGCTCGCTTAGGGTCCAGCCTATGTAGTCTCTCTTCCTCTTTCCCCGGATGGGGAGGAGGATAGAATGAAGGTAAAGTAACCTTCTGAGTAATGTGAAATTCAGAAACTACCTTTGGGAGGAAGTTAGGCTTCACCTGTAGAATGACTTTTTCCTTCTGAAAAATTGTATGAGGAGGTTTACAAGATAGGGCTTGTATCTCGCTAACCCTTCTAGCAGATGTTAATGCTACCAATAAAACAGTTTTGAGGGTGAGAAACTTCAATGAACAAGAGTGGAGTGGATGAAATGGAGCACCCTTTAGGAAGTTTAAAACTAGATTTAGGTCCCATAAGGGAACTTGGAATGGTCTTGGAGGGTAAACATTAGTTAGACCTTTTAGGTATTGTATTACCAATGGAATTTTGAAATATGAAGGCTCCTCTGCAGTGTGCTTAAAGATCGATAGTGCTGCGAGATAGCCCTTAATAGTGCCAACTTGAAGGCCTGAATTTGCCAAATAAAGTAAGAAGGATAACACCGCAGGTGTACCACATGAAAAGGGTTCGATATTCTTTTCTCTGCACCAGCTGCAAAATATATTCCAACGGCAGCGGTATAGAGTTTTAGTTGCTGGCCTTCTGGCCGAAAGCAACACCTCCATGACGTCATCTGGAAGGTCCCAATCCTTGTACCTCAACCTTTCAGATACCAAGCGTGAAGGTTGAGGGTCTTGATGGCTGGATGGAGAACCTGACCTTCCTTCTGCGAGAGAAGATCCTCTCTGTACGGTAGACGAATTGGAGGGTGGATGGACATGTCCAGAAGGTCCGGGTACCACGTTCTCCTGGCCCAATCCAGGGCAATTAGGATCATGGTCTTCCAAAACCTTCTCAACCTCCTGATCATTTGAGGAATGACAGGGACCGGAGGAAACGCGTACAGAAGTGGGAACTCCCAGTCCACTACGAACGCGTCTCCTAGAGCTCCTCTCGGGGAAAATTCCCTTGAGCAAAATCTGTCGCACTTCCTGTTGATACTGGTGGCGAACAGATCCACTTGAGGGGTTCCCCAAAGGGCGAAGATCTCTTGAAGGACTTCCTGAGCTATCTCCCACTCGTGGGAGACTGTGTTCTGCCTGCTCAGAGCGTCCGCTGTCAAGTTCTTCTCTCCGGCTAGGTGAACTGCCGATAGAGAGATTCCTTCCTGAATTGCCCAAAACCAGAGCTGCATCGCCTCTCTGCACAGTGGCAGTGACCCTACGCCTCCTCTTTTGTTGAGATAGTGCATGGCCACTGTATTGTCCGTCATTATCAGGACGTTTCTCCCCCGTACAGACGGCAGAAAAGCCTTCAGTGCCAGTCTGATGGCTCTCAGCTCCAACAGGTTGATGTGCAGTCTGGACTCCGATGGAGACCAACGACCGCTGATGGGCAAGTCGTTGGCATGTGCTCCCCACCCCGTGAGTGAGGCGTCTGTGACTACTGTTATCTCCGGCCATGGTTGCCAAAACAGTTCTCCTTTCAAGATGTTCTCTGGATAGGCCCACCATTGAAGGTCGTGGGCTACCTTGTCCGGAATCCGGAGGAGATCTGTCATCCTCCCTGAGAATTGTGACCACTGAGTCCTCAGTTCCCACTGAAGGGATCTCATTCTCAGGCGAGCCTCTGGCACAAGGGATATGCAGGATGCCATGAGGCCTAGCAACCTCAAAAAGTCGTAGGCTGGGAGACGTTGGGCATTTTGAAACCTTGTGACCATCTGCAGAATATCTTGAGCCCTCACCTCTGGTGGCGAGGCTTTTCCCAGGGACGTGTCCAGGACTGCTCCAATGAACTGGAGTCTCTGTGATGGTATCATCTGTGACTTCTTTAAATTGAGGGAGAAGCCCAGCTTGTGAAGGAAGTGGCAAACATAATCTAGTTGGATCCGAGCTTGTTCCGAAGAAACTGCTTTGATCAACCAATCGTCCAGGTAGGGTTAGACGTAAATCCCTTCCCTCCTTAGACTTGCAGCCACAACCGACATTAGCTTGGTGAAGACCCTCGGGCGGAGGTCAGCCCAAATGGCAGAACCCGAAATTGATAATGAGAGTTGCTAATTGCAAACCTCAGGTACTTCCTGTGCTTGGGATGGATTGGCACATGGAAATAAGCATTCTGAAGGTCCAGAGATACCAACCAGTCCTGAAGCTGGAGGGGCCTGAAGGATCTGAGAGAGAGTTACCGTCTTGAACTTGTCCTTCCTGAGGAACTTGTTCAATTCTAGTAAGTCTAGGATGGGTCTCAGTCCTCCGTCTTTCATTGGTATGAGAAAGTAGGGGGGGGGGGGAGTACCAGCCCTTGTTCCTGTCCGCTACAGGTACCGGTTCTATGGCACCTTTCTCTAGCAGGTCTACAATTTCCTGCAAGAGGAGCGGATCCGGCACTTTCAGAGAGCTGTTCCCCGGTGGATGGCTCTGAGGGATGCGTAGAAAAGGCAGGCAGTAACCTTGGGCAACTGTCTCCAATGCCCAAGCATCTGACGTAATAGCCTGCCATTCCGTCAGATGATGAGTTAACCTGCCCCCTACACGTGTCTTGTGATGGGAGACCTCAGAGTGGTTTGGGAGCGGCTGATGCAGTTGCCGAAGGTAAAGCGGCTCCTGCTCCTGCTGATGCGGCTTTCTTTCCTCTACCCCGTCCACCACGGGTACATTTTCCTTGGCCTCTTTGAGCCGGCCGTCCTCTGCCTCTTCCATATGAGGAATAATAGCGAAAGGACCTTCCCTCTCCAAGAGGATCCTGAGGGACGAAAATTAGTTTGGCGGATTGCAGCTCCTAGTGACTTGGCTGCTGCTTTAGATGTTTGCAGTTTTTCCAAACTGTCATCTGCCTTTTTACCAAACAGGGAAGAGCCGTCAAGGGGCATATTTAAAAATGTGGCCTGTACGTCAGAAGCAAAGCCGGACTTTCTCAACCACGCATGCCTGCGGATTGTGGTACTTGCCGCCAAGGCCCTGCTGATACTGTCAGCAGAATCAATGCCAGTTTGAAGGGACTCACACATTGCATCTTTACCATCTCTGATGAGATTTAAAAATGTGTCCCTTTCTTCTCCTTTCTGGAGGCAGTCAGCCGCTGATGAAGCACACTCCCAAAGAGTGTGGCTGAACCTAGCGAGCGTACAAGTCGCATTAATAGATTTTAAAGCCATGCTACAGGCCGAGAAGACTTTCTTAGCCATGGCATCATATTTTTTATCATCCCTATCCTGTGGAGCAGTGGGGTATGCAGATGTACTGCCTGATGAAGTTGCAGCCTGGACCACCAGACTCTCTGGAGTAGGGTGTTTAGATAGGTATTCAGGGTCAGAAGCAGATACCCTATATTTCGCTGACAACTTCTTGTTAACCGCAGGGATAACTTCAGGAGTTTCCCAGTTAGTTAAAATCTTTCTCTGTAAGGCAGAGTGAAATGGAACCACAGGATCCGCCTGTGGACCTTTATCCAAAATGCCAGTGAGGTCATCCTGCTGAAAAACAGGTGAAGGTGCAGACCAACCCATGAATTCTATGATTCTTGACATTAGGGTTCTATAAGGGGTTTCAGCATGTTCCCCTGGGTCTATTTTGACAAATTCCACTTCAGGGAAAGTGTCTAAACCACTTGCTTCCTTTGATACATCCTGAAGGTCTTTCAACCTTCTTTCCTCAGGGTCAAAGTCTCTGGTTCAGGTGATGTGGTCCTCTGCAGGTCAAATGGCCTTTCTTGATCTGAGTCTTCCCTTCCTCATAAATTGAGGTTAAAGGGGGGTGTTCTGAGTGAAAAGGGACAAACTCATTTCTAAAGCAGAAGGAGCCATCATCACTGACCTTGAAAAGGTCGATGTCGTCGACACCGATGTAAAAATCCTCGAAGGCGCCGTCAAAGGCGTCGAGAAAACTGGAAGAGTCCCCGTAGAACTCGAAAGGATTGGAACCCTGCTCGAGGATGTCGACGACGCTCTCTGCGTCGTGTCGGAGGCTCTTGGCCTAACCGTTGGCTGTGGAGTAGCCGTGTTTTTTTCTTTTCTTTTATCGGCGTCGGCTCAATCGACGGATGCGTCGAAGAACCCTTCGATGATGGCACCGATCTATGCTTTGAAGGGGCTTTCGACGATGGCGTCGAAGATGCTTTACTTCCTGATGGCTCATGGCGCTTTCGGGTCGACTCTTTCGCCGGGTGCTTCGACTTGCGGCGTTTAGATTTTTTGGGCTTTTCACCCGGGGTATCACCCTCAGCTGACTTCGAGGGGGTCGAGGCCGCTTTCTCGAAGACGCTTAGCATCTTTTTTCTGAATTCCTCCCACTCAACCTGAGAGCTGTGTTTTGTGGGGCAATGTACTCTTGTAGGGGAACTAGAAGACGACGGAAATCTTCTACGTCTCTTTTTCGAGTGTCTAGACCTCGACGAGTGGTGGGAGCCACTTCGAGACCTAGACCGAGAATGCTTTCAACGGTGAGGAGAGGAATGTCTCGACTCTACCGCGGAAACTATCGAGGAAGTTAAAACTGACTTACCTCTTTCGAGCTTCCCCTTACGCTCCTTCAAGGCTTTCGCCGTCATGGATAGGCATTCCTCACACTCCGAACACTGGTGTTCGATTCACAGACACCACAAACATATCCTGTGAGGATCCCTCAACGACATTTTCTTCCCACAGTCTCGGCATTTTTTGAAACCAGACCGAGGAGTCGTCGGGTTGGAGGAGGAAGCCATCGAGTACGAGTCGGTTTTCTCAAGGAAATATGAATATATTTCGACTGACGAACTGAGCAACGGTATTCCGAGGCACACGAAGCACGGAAAAACGGAACTGAGCAACTAGACCTGAAATGGTTACACAGGATATGGGAGGTATTCCGTATGGAAAAGCGAACAGCAGCCTTAAACGGTACCAGCAAAGAGTTTGACAAAACATGGTCTTCATTTGTAAAATATGCCCTGAAAGACAACATGGAATTTTATATACCCAAGCGGCTAAAGCCGTTAAGTGTCAAAGGAAAATATTAAGAATAAAGTGCACCATTTTCCTACAAAAATAGTTGGAAATGGACCCATTGGGGGATACATTGAATAAGTGCAGAGAAAGCAATAAGGGTGATGAACTCAATTTCAATGTCGATAAGAAAAAAAAATGTCATGATTTAAGAGCTGATAGAACTAAACATGCTACATGCAGTTTCATTCCTTTTTTGGTTCACTGTACTGTTGAAAAAGCATGTACTACTAACTGCAATATGTTTGAACAGATAAAATGTGAAGAGTTGTATCCAAACAGTAAATCGAATATACGTAATGAAGTGCATTATCACCATTGAAAGTCTCAATTACCTAATGACAAATAAGAAAAAATGAAGAGCCAGAGAGTACCAGGAACTTGGCTTACACAGGAGAGTAATCCAGAAACGTTTGCAGTAAAACTGTACATTACACAACAAATTAGCTTCCTATCCGGACATCAAAATAAATTCTATACCAGAAGCCACATCATGCACTGAAGAGAAGAATATGCAAGAGCCAAGATGTGAATCAGGCCAGTAAGCCTGTGAAGCCCAGCTATGAGACTTAGTGCGGACCGAACTAGACCTGTCAATTTTGATATTCACCTCCTACCCCCATCCTACACAAACTACATTAACTTTCACTCCAAGCCAGGATACTATTCAAGACTGCATGCATCATCTACAAAGCAGTCACGAGTAGCACACCAAGGTACCTAGTGCCTAAGCTCCACATATCTGGTGGCACACGCTCCTCGTGCAGCAAATCAACCAACTCGCGTGAATCACAACTTGACTGCAAAGAGGGGGACCTGCAAACAATCCTCATCTTGCCATGCACCCATCCTGTTGTGAGTTTCGTCAAGGGGCGCATTGTAAAACTACAAAGGATCTGGTACAAAGTCAACATTGCCTTCTTAGCAAGGAACTCTGTATGCATGTTAGCCTACATCAGGGTCTGTTCTTGGCCGTCATATTTCCCTCGAAACTATGACCACATGGCGGGCCGGAATTGGATATATTGATAATTGTCCGAAACTGACAAATGTGAACTCGGCTGCAATTCCTTGAATTACCACAGACGGCCCTCTGAGGGCACATCACTCATAACTCTTATGTTTTTGGCGTGCCATTGAGTCACAAAGGTGAACTTCAGCAACTCAGGCATGTCCAGATTGTTCTATAATGGGGCCTTCAGAATCACTACGGTCTCCTCTCCGTTCTCCTTCGTGGCTTTCTTACAGACACTCACTACCTGTTGTGAAATCAAAGGCAGTTCATTCACCCTACCATGTAATGTTTGCAGCAGATCCCTACAATCCAACCTGGCCGGTTCAAGTTGAATATGTGGAAGGGACAGGCCCCCCAGCAATCGCTCATTTGCCACTGCCAAGTGAAAGCCCAATAATATTTCCTAAGATCTGGGAGACCAATCCCACCGTCCCACGCTGAACCGTACAGGGACCGCAGTGCTAGACTGGGCTAAGAATCCAGCCACAGCAATCTCCTCAGAGTCCTTTCAATAGTCTGGAATTCCTGATCAGGGATCCTGACTGGAGTTTTAAGGAGAATAATCATAAATCTAGGTACCGTCATCATTTTAACTAAACCGGTCTTCCCCATCAGGGACAAAGGCAGAGCCGACCAGATTTTCTTCTTAGCAATAAACTCATAGGTTATGGGGGTCAAACTGCACCCACAGAGACCTATGAGGTTCCTCCACATCTGCAGTAGGTTGCTCGAAAACAGTAAGACACAGCCTTCCTGTGCGGATAGCCGCACAAATCCCTTCATGGAGGGGATCCCCACTGAGCCAGATTATCCTGGCTATCAAAACCCTGGCAGCCCCGAGCATACCTCTCTCCAACGGGAATTGCTCATAGGTCATCCCGATGATTCGGACCTGTGCCAGGGGGTGCTCATACAATAGCCTAATCCATTGTGGGAAATTCTGCCCGAAACCCATATCGGACAACACTGCCCAAACGAATTCCCAATATATGGAGTCAAACACCTTTTTTGAAATTGATGGCCACTATTGCCAGCGTGGCAGAAACGCTACTAACCTTATCCAGGGCCTCATGAAGTCTCTATATATTCATATGAGTTGCCCTGTCTGGCAAGAAGCCGTTTTGATCCAGATGGATCAGTCCATGAAGGAACATTTCATTGCTAGAACCGTGGCTAATATTTTGGACTCCACATTAAGTAGCAAAATAGGTCGGTAAGAAGCACACTCATTTGACGGTTTGTCTTTCTTTGGTAGAACTAACGGTTGCTTGACGCAAATCCTGAGGCAGTCTGCCCTCGTCCTTGCTACCTTAGAGCATTGACAACATTGGGTCAACTACCACCTTGCTAAGCCTTTTCAAAGGTTTGGCTGGGAAACCATTAGGTCCAGGCGCCCTCCCCAAGTGTAATGATGATATTGCTGCAGCCGGTTACCAGACATTTGGTCGAAAAAAAATTGGTCGACCAGACAAATGGTCGAACCAATTTGGTCGAAAACCAAATGGTCTAATTTTTTTATTTTCACCCTTTTTGTTTTTTTTTGGGGGGTCCTCCCCAACCCCCTTTTTTTTCTAAAAAACCCTTTTTTTTTAAAAACGAAAACCCAAAAAATATATATATAAATTAAAAAAAACATTCGACCATTTGGTTTTCGACCAAATTGCGTCGACCTAATGTCTTTCGACCAGTTTTAATTCGACCAAATGTCTGGACACCGCTGCAGCCACCTCTTCCCTCGTGATATTGGATTCTAGGGTCTCTGCCTGCTGATCAGTAAGTTGCAGATGTGTTGAGCCCTCACCTGTGGCGGTAAGGCTTTTTCCAAGGATGCATCCCGGACTACCCTGATGAATTGGAGCCTTTAAGATGATATCATATGGGACTTCTTGTAATTGAGGAATAAGCCCAGTCTGTGCAGAGAGTGGTAGGTTACACTAAGATGTTCCAGGGCCTGTTCGGGAGACCGATCTCTGATCAACCAATCGCCCAAGTAGGGGTGGGCGTGAATACCCCATCTCCTGAGGCTTGCTGCCACCACTGCCATCAACCTGCTGAAAACCCTCGGGCAGAGGTCAGCCCAAAAGGCAGAACTCAAAACTGTTAATGAGAACCGCCAATGGCAAACCTCAGGTACTTTCTGTGCTTGTGATGGATTGGCACATGACAGTAAGCATCCTGAAGTTCCCCGTCAGGAAAGCATACAGCCGTTTTTAATAATCCACAAAAACCTCTTCGATCTCAACATCCTATGTGACCACCTCCCCTGCCATCTTAAGTACGCTGTGCATATGTCTGTTGCAGACATTCCAACAGTTTCCCAGCCTAGATCTGGGGAGCGAGCTCGGACGAGCAAGCCATCCAGGTTGGGAAAGGCTTGAATGCCCTCCCTCCAGAAGCGAGTTGTCATCACTGCTAGCAGTTTGGTGAAAACCCTGCGATATGAAGAAAGCCCCCACAGCAGGACCTTGAATTGGTAATGATCTTGAACGACCACGAACCTCAGGTACTTCCTGGGCTTCCCTTGAATCAGCACATGGAAGTAGGCATTCTGAAGGTCCAGGGAAACCAACCAGTCTGCCGATCGAGGGCTTGTAGAATCTGTGCAGCAGGATTGTGTCTGGAAACAAGCTAGTGGCCTGAGGGCCGTGGGCCTTGGGAAAGGGGTACTACTGAAGGAACGGGAGAAAATATCCCTGCCAAACAAAGGCCCAAGCGTCAGACATGGTCTTTGACCATTCTGATCTGAACAGAGAAAGCCTCCTCCCCACCAGTGACTAATGGCAAGGCTCTTCACTGAGGTTTGGTGCCCCGAGGTGAGGACAGCAGCCTCTGCATCACCCCCTCGCTGGGCACCCCATCACCTGCCCTGCGGGACACATCTGCCTTGTCCTTTTCCCGGGGCAGACTGACCAAAGCCCCTCGAGGAAAAGGCAGGAAACGGACGAAAACTGCTGCCCGAGAGGAAGGCTTTTTCACTGCTACCCCCAAACTCTTAGCAATCACCTTGCACTACTGAACCTTCTGGAGGGCTTCACCTACCTTCGCTCCTAAAAGGTTATGGCCATCAAACGGCAAATCCAACAGACTGGACTGAAAGTCGGCCCTGACATCCTTAGCCATGAGCTGTGTCTGACCACTTTGTTAGGGTCCATGGCCCATCCCACACAGTTGGTCGTGTCCAGTCCTGACTGAAGTATCTGACATGCCACCTCTTTGCCATCAGAGACCAAGGACTGTAAACCGTTTCTCATCTCTCCCTCCGGGACATACTCTGCCGCATTGGCCACCGCAGTCCAAAGGCCGAAGGAAAACTGACATGACACAAGTGGCATTCATGGCCCGCAGTGCAAGACTGCTCAGTGCAAACACCTTCTTGTGGCATACATCAAAACTCTTACTTTCACAATCTAGTAGAAGGGGCAGGACGGTAGAGGTCTTCAGGCTAGCCATCACGGCCTGTATCACCAAGCTCTCAAGTGAATTATGGGAAGAAAGAAAGGTTGGAGTTTTCCTCGCCAGATCCCTGTACACTGCCGGAACAGAGGCAGGTTTCTCCCACATCTCCAATGTGGGGGTCCTATACTGTCACATGGAAGGGCAGGAGCGTCTCCTTTTTATGGGTATCATCCAGAATGTCACAAAATTCGTAATGAACCTTGGACTTGTATAGAGCAGATAGCCCCAGAGTACTTGTGACCTTAACCCCCAAGCTTTGTAAAGTGGCGTGAGGCTTTCTTAGGGTAGGAACTGAAAAAAATGCCATCTCCGGAGAGGTGTCGAGGACACCGGGCCCTTGCAGGTCCTCTGCCAGGCACAGCACGTCCTTACCTTCCCTGTAAAATTCCTCAGGGAAATCCCTCATCTCACTAGAACCCACAAATTCAAGCCCAAAAAGGATCTGGTCGCCCTCATCATAGATGTCACATATCCTTGATAAGACAACAGCCCTGGGGAGTGCGGCATATTCTTGTGGACTGGCAGTGTCCATGGGGCATACAACAAAGACGTTGGTGCTGAGGCTGCCGCTCCTGAGGCTGCCGCTCCTGAAGGCAGGGTCTGTCAGTGCGGAAAGACCTCAGTTTCCGTCTGCTCCAGACCCGAAAACTTAGACCTGTGGGAGTGCCAGTCTTAACGGGTGTGGTGGGACCCCGCGGATCCCTAGCCAGAGTGGACCGCGATGTTCCCTGCGTCACAGGTACCAAGGCCTGAGTCGCAGGCACCCAGACAAAGATGTCCAACATCTTTTTTGCAGAACCTCTCCCATTTACAGGACTGGGTAGGAAAAAGCATGTGTGCCGGATGATCAGGGGAGCCCCTGGAGCGATGGCTTTTCATTTACATAAAAGATGAATGCTAGTGCGAGGACTCACTCGGGGAGCAGGCCCTCTTCCAATGCGGCTGCTTCTTTTTGTCCTTTTCCTTGCGCAGAGTCGCCTGATCGTCAGAGCATTGTTGCACATTGTGCAATCTCAACAGCGAAGGTCCACCCTTCGGTCTTGTGAATGAAAGTAAATTTCTTCGCCGCCCACTCCCAGAGGATCTTGAGGTGCATGGACTGGCATGACCTTCAATTCTGGGCGTCATGGCTTAAAGCCCAAGGCCTTGGATGGAGTAGGCATAGCATACTTTGAAAGTAAGTAAATAAGTATGCTTGACGAGCATGTTCTGATCAGAGTGCACAGAAAAAAAGGAAGCTAGGGCCCAGGGTTGATATATATACTGGCCCTGATGTCATAAGGCACGTGGAGGGGTTGGACAGAGCCGATGCGTATCAGTGCAGCGCCAATAGCAATAAATTTACAGAGAACAGCTGCGCTCGGATAGGGAGATCATGGAAGAGGAATCAGTGCAAGGAAGGATTCCATTGCAAAGTGCAATTCTGAGACGTTGAATATGTACATAGTAGGTGGAGCCATCTCTAGACAGGAAAATAGTTGATTGTTTGGACATATATTAGATCAAGCTTGCAAAATTACTTCTCCTGCTGCAATTGCTGCATTATTGAAAAAGCATTTAACAAATTAAATGTGGTTCCCAACTCATTAAAGAATTGATGGCTCTGTACAGCCACGCTAAAGCCTTCATCTGCATCAATTGATGCAATTCTAGTTTGTGACGATTCACTAGTTGTCGTCACTTCTCCCCACGGGATGCCTGTTCTCCCGAGGCTAGGGAGGTGAGGCCACTACCGAATATTCCCCCTAGGTGTGGATTAATGCGGGAGGAACTCCCCTTCCTGGTGATGAGGACAACCACCTCGAGAAAAGTAGGCACAATACCCCAAACCTAATCCTCTCAAGCCTGTAGCCACCTATACACCAACCCGCCCTTGATCACACGTCTATTTGTTATTGTAACATTATGCCAGTTATTTTTTACTGAGACGAAGATTGCTAACAATACAGACAGTATGACTAAATCCAGTACCAGCATGAAAAAAAAACAAAAATAATCACAAAGCATGAAGATTACCAGCAAGGCCAGTAATGAGACGAAGTGGCCACAAGGAGCCATGAAGAATGTCTCAGCAGAACAAGTTACTTACCCCTGGTAACGTTCTTTCGAACTGGATGTTCCTCCTACCTATTCGTCATCTTTTGATCTATCTATATTCAGCATTAGCTGCCTCAGCAAAAAATTGTCAGCAGGGGGCACTGCGCACCGCTACTGGTCGACTCGATGTCCCTCGAGGGCCTCCGCCCCGTTGTCGACATCACCACTAGTCATATAGAAAGCGCAGCGACTGTTAAGTTCCGTTTGGATGCAGCACCTCAATACTTTATGGCGTTACCTTGCATTAGACAGTATTCTGCCTGGAAATAACATTAAGTGTAGCACGAAAATTCTACTTTAGGGTAGGTTGCGAGGGGTGATGAGGAATATGTGGGAGGAACATCCAATCGAAATAACGTTACTGGGGGTAAGTAGCTTGTTCTTCGAATGGATTGTGTCCTCCCACATATTCCTCATCTTTTGACAGACTCCCAAAGCAGTGTTTTGTTTTGGAGGAGGGAGTAAGAATTTAGGAGTTCCTTATGGGTTTGTATGAACAGAAAGGAACACCTCCTTCCCGAATCCACCTTCCTGGCCTGAGGAAGAGTCCAGACAATGCTGCTTTGTAAAAGTATGTCCAGAAGAGCATGTGCGGCTGCCGCACAAATATCTTGCATTGGGACTCCTCTCTATAAAGCAGAGGATGTTGCCATGCCCCTGGTTGAATGAGCCCTCAGACCCTCAGGAGGATATTTTCCAGCTAGTCGAACACTCAGAAATGCCTCAAATAATCCACCAAGAAAAGGTTTGTTTTGTCACTGCCATCCCCAACTTATGGCCTGTATAACCAACAAACAGTTGATCATCATGTCGCAATTTTGACATTCTAGAAATATAAAAACGAAGTGCTCGCTTAGGGTCAAGCCTGTGCTATCTCTCCTCCTCCTTTCCAGGATGAGGAGGTGGGTAAAAAGAAGGAAGTGCCATTTTCTGTGTTAAATGAAAATGTGACACAATTTGTGGGAAAAAATGTGGATTTTATTTTAAGGAGCAAGCTTTCCTTGAAGAAAATTGTATAAGTAGGCTTGCAAGGCAGGGTTTGAAGTTCACACACCCTACAGGCTTATGTACGAGCAACTAAAATAATGGTTTTGAAGGTTAACAACCTTAAAGTACAAGAAATAATTGATTTGAAAGGAGTACACATGAGAAATGTTAGAACCAGATTAAGGTCCCAAACTAGAACCTGAAAAGGGATCAGAGGGAACACATTCTTCAGTCCCTTCAGAAACTGTATCACTAGTGGCATTTTGAAGAAAGATACCTCTTTAGACTAGCGCTTAAAAATTGACAGCGCTGCCAGATACGCTTCAATTGTGCCAACATGGAGCCCATGATTAGCCAGATGTAACAAGAACGATAACACCATAAGTGTACTGCACATAAAAGGGTCCATATTCTTGTCCCTGCACCAGCTGCAGAACTCTTGTTCCAATGGCATCAGTACAAGGATTTTGTTGCTGGCCTTGTGGCCAAAAGCAAAATCTCCCAACCTCTCAGAAACCATGCATGAACATTGCGTGTCTTGACCACTGGATGGAAAAAACAACCTTCCTCCCGCGTGAGAAGATCCTCCCTTTGCGGAAGACGTACTGCAGGTTAGACAGACAAGTCCTCCTGGGCCAATCCGGAGCAATTCGGTTCTTGGATTTCCCGAACTTTCTCAACCTTCTGATCACGTGTGAAATGACGGGGACTGGAGGAAATGCGTACCGGAGTAGAAACTCCCAGTCCACTATGAACGCCTCCCCTAGAGCTCCTCTTGGGGGAAATTCCATGGAGCAGTACAGCTCGCACTTCCGGTTGGCACTGGTCACAAACAGATCCACATTGAGGGGTTCCCCAAAGGGTGAAGCTCTCTTGAAGGACTTCCTACGCTAGTTCCCACTCGTGGAAGACTGCTCTGCCTGCTCAGAGCGTCCGACACCATGTTCTCCTCTCCGGCTAGGTGAACCGCTGATTGGGAGATTCCTCTTGAATTGCCCAGAACAAGAGCTGCATTGCTTCTCTGCACAGTGGTAGTGACCAGACACCACCTCTCTTGTTGAGGTAGTACATGGCTACTTTGTTGTCCTAATTATCAGGACATTCTTTCCCCGTACAGAGGAAAAAAAGGCCTTCATCGCTAGTCCGATTGCCCACAGCTCCAAAAGGTGGATATGTAGTTTAGACTCCAATGGAGACCAAAGACCGCTGATTGTCAGATCGTTGACATGGGCTCCCAACCCCGCGAGTGAGGCATCCATAATTACTGTCATCCCTGGCCATGGTTGCCAAAAATGTTCTCCCTTTAGAATGTTGTCCTTGCAGGCCCACCACATAAGATCCTGCGAGACTCTGCTCGGAACCTGAAGGTCTGACATCCTGCATGAGAATTTGGTCCATTGAGTCCTGAGGGCCTATTGGAGAGATCTCATTCTCTGGCGAGCCTCTGGCACCAGAGAAGAACAAGTTACTTACCCCCTGGTAACTTTTTTCAACTGGATGTTCCCCCCCACGTATTCCTCATCTTTTGATATCTCCAATATCCAGCTTCAGCTGCTTCGGAAAACAGTCTCGAGGATGATGTAATCTAAGGTATATATTGCAAGGGCAGCACCCATTGGCTTCAGTTCTGTTTTTTCGTGTCATTCTTACAGTAGAACTACCTGCATTAAAGCGGATTAGACAATACTCGACTCTGAAGGAGCATAAGCTGAAATGGAAATTTTACTGCGGGGTAGGCTGGGAGCGGCGAGAAGGAATACGTGAGAGGAACATCCAGTCGAAAGAACGTTACCTGATGCAAGTAACTTGTTCTTCGAATGGTTTGTGTCCTCCCACGTATTCCTCATCTTTTGATAGACTCCCAAAGAAGTGTTTGGGAGTAAGAATTGTGTAATCAACAGTTGTGAACCGAATGGACGACTGCTTTCTCAAAGCTTCCATCCCGACTAAGGTGGAATCAAGGCAGTAATGCTTTGTAAAAAAGTGTGAATTGTAGAGCAAGTGCCTGCCTCACAAATGTTTTCTTTATAAGAACACCACTTTGAAGAGCAGAAGTAGTAGCCATGCCCCTAGTGCAAGGGGCTCACACCTTCTGGGGGATCTTTCCCAGGCCAGTCTATAGCATTCAGTGATAGCTAAACTAATCCATCTGGACAAGGTCTGTTTGGTTATAGCCTGTCACAGCCTATGACCAGTGTATCCTATAAACAGTTGGTCATCCAGACGAAAGATTGACATCCTTGAAATGTAGAAACGCAAAGCCCTCCGTAGGTCAAGTCTGTGTAGCCATGATGAGGTGGAGGGTAAAAAGTAGGTAATACTAGCTTTTGTCCCAAATGAAAATCTGAGATGACCTTAGGTAGGAATGAAGGTATGACCCTAAGGTCGACCTTCTACTTATGAAAGACCATAAAAGGTTGTTTAGAAGATGGTGCCTGCAACTCACTCAAAATACGTGCTGATGTTAGTGCTACTAACAAGATTGTTTTGAATGTTAGTAGTCTTAAGAGACATGAACAGAGCGGTTCAAATGGTGCACTTATGAGAAACTTTAAAACAAGATTAAGATCCCAAACCAGAACCTGAAAAGGAGATGAAGGGAACACATTAGTGAGTCCCTTTAGAAATGTTTTCACCAAAGGTATATTAAAATATGATGTTTCCTCAGACGAGCACTTGAATATGGAAAGTGCTGCTAAATAACCTTTAATGGTTCCAACCTGGAGCCCCAGATTGACCAAAAGCAGCAGAAAAGAGAACACCTCCCGCGTTTTGCATAGAAAAGGATCCACATTCTTATCCCTGCATCAGCTGCAGAATTTACTCCAGCGGCAGCCGTACAAAGACTTTGTTGCTGGCCTTCTGGCAGAAAGCAAAATCTCCATTACGTCGTCCGGGAAGTCCCAATCCTTGTACCTCTGCCTCTCAAAAACCATGCGTGAAGGCTGAGTGTCTTGACCTCTGGATGGAGACCCTAACCCTCCTCTTGCCAGAGAAGGTCCTCTCTTTGTGGATGACGTATTAGAGGGCAGATGGACATGTTCAGAAGGTCCGGGTACCACGTCCTCCTGGCCTAATCCGGGTCAATTAGGATCATGGATTTCCTGAACTTTCTCAACCTCCTGATGACGTGAGGAATGACGGGGACTGGAGGAAACGCGTACAGGAGTGGAAACCCCCAGTCTACTATGAACGCGTCACCTAGAGCACCTCCCCGGTGGAAATTCCCTGGAGCAGAACAGTTTGCACTTCCGGTTGTGAACAGATCCACTTGAGGGGTTCCCCAAAGGGTGAAGATCTCTTGAAGGACTTCCTGAGCTAGTTCCCACACGTAGGAGACTGTGCTCTGCCTGCTCAAAGCGTCCGCCACCGTGTTCTCCTCACCGGCTAGCCTCTCTGCACGGTGGTAGTGACTCTACACATCCTCCCTTGTTGAGGTAGTACATGACTACTGTGTTGGCCGTCATTATCAGGACATTCTTTCCCCATACAGAGGGCAGAAAAGCCTTCAGCGCAAGTCTGATTGCTTTCCGCTCCAAAAGGCTGATTGTCAGATCTGTGGCATGGGCTCCGGGCGCCGTGAGTGAGGCGTCTGTAACTACTGTTATCTCTGGCCATGGTTGCCAAAAAGATTCTCCCTTCAGAATGTTGTCCTCACAGGCTCACCACAGGAGATCCTGTGCGACGCTGTTTGGAACCCTGAATTAGGTCTGACATGTTGCCCGAAAATTGAGACTATGGTGTCTTGAGAGCCCATTGAAAGGATCTCATTCTCAGACGAGCCTCTGGCACCAGGAATATGCATGATGCCATGAGGCGAAGGAACCCCAAGAAGTCAAAGGCCAGGAGACAATGGGCACTCTGAAATTTGATTACCATCAGCAGAAAGTCTTGAGCCCTCACCACGTATGGCGAGGTCTTTCCCAAGGATATTTCCAGTACTGCCCGATGAACTGGAGCTTTTGAGATTTTCTCATGTAGGACTTCTTGTAATTGAGGGAGAAGCCCAGTCTGTGGAGAGAGTGGCAGGTCACACGGAGATGATCCAAGACTCTGGTGAGGTCTCCACTCCACTGGTAGTCAGTATATTTTCACGCAGGTCTTGCAACCTAGAGTCTTCTGATACGAAGCCATCAGGGACATTAGGAGTGCCATATTGCAATCCAAAGCGTGGATCATTGTCATAAGAAGGTTCATTGTCCTCATAAATGGATGTGAGTGACAAAGAAATCCTTCCAAGGCAAAGATGTGAAGGTTTTCTCAATCACTGGCAAAGGCGTTGATGGCTTTGATGGTCTCGTGCCGGATGCCGATGGAGTTGTTTAAGTCTTCGATGAAGACGCCTTGGGTGCCACCGGCATCGATGGCCTCAATGAGATTCAAGCCTTCGGCCCGGGCTCAAGGGTGCGGCGGGTTTGGCTCGAGACGTTTCCTTACCGGTTTCAGAAAACGCGGTGGGAGCATGGTCTACTTGCTTTGAGGGTTTCTGTATCTCGAATATCTTAAGCATTTCCTGCCTGCATACTTCCCATACAGCCCGAGTAGAGGCCTTAGCGTGGCAAGATATACTTTTCTCAGGAGAAGAGTCAGACGAGGAAGGTGAAGTAGGCAATTTATGATGACTTTTCTTTGACTTCCTTGACGGTGACGAGGAGTGGTGAGAGCCACTTCGTGACCTGGACCTTTTAGATGTCTTCCGTTGAGAAGAGTCGCCCCTCGCTTCGTCAGAAGAATGTTTTTTCGATGGGGTAGTCGAAGGGGATTTTTTGGTTAGACTACCTACCGCCAATTCCCCTTTAGCTACTTCAGAGCTTTTCCGGTCCTCAAATGACACTTCTTATGCTCCACACTAGACACCACAAACACACTCGAGGTGGGTCCATCAGCGAAATCTTGCCGTTGCAGCCTTGGTATTTTTTAAATCCGGTCTTCGGGGTAGTCGAAGCCGAAGACAAAGACTTTATAGACAATTTTAGGAGAAAATGATAAAGCGTGCCATAGTTCACGAAGCAAAAGCTTACTTGGAAAAACGGAACTGAAGCCAACAGGCACTGCACGTGCTATATATACCTTCGATGACCTCAACCTCGAGACCGGATCGACGCACAGCTTCCTCTGCCGAAATTTATTTCCAAATTAGCTGAAGCTGAATATTGGAGATATCAAAAGATGAGGAATACATGGGAGGACACAATCCATTTAAAATACAGGATGCCATGAGGCCGAGCAACCTCAAAAACTCAAAGGGTGGGAGACAATGGGCATTCTGGAATTTGGTGACCATCTGCAGAATGTGTTGAGACCTCACCTCGGGGGTGAGGCCTCCCTCCACCTCCCCCAAGGATGCATCCAAGACTGCCCCGATGAATTGAAGCCTTTGAGATGGTATCATGTGGGACCTCTTGTAATTTATGGAAAAGCCCAGTCTGTGGAGTCTGTGGAGAGAGCGGCAGGTTACGCTGAGATGTTCCAGGGCATGTTCTGAAGACCGAGCCCTGATCAGCGAATCGTCTAGGTAGGGGTATACGTGAATCCCCCTCTCCTGAGGCTCACTGCCACAGCTGCCATCAACTTGGTGAAAACCATTTCGCAGAGATCAGCCCAAAAAGACAGAACTCCAAACTGTTAATGAGAACCACCAACGGCAAACCTCAGGTACTTTCATGTGCCAATCCATCACAAGCACAGAAAGTAAGCATCCTGAAGGTCCAATGTTATCATCCAATCCTGAAGCTGGAGGGCCTGAAGGATTTTGAAATGGTAACCATCTTGAACTTGTCCTCCTTGAGGAACTTGTTCAAGTTTCTTAAGTCCAAGATGGGTCTTAATCCTGCTGCCTTCTTGGAGATTAGGAAGGTGAGTACCAACCCTTGTTTCGCTCCACTACAAGTACTGATTCTATAGCACCTTTCTCCAGAAGGGGCCACATTTCCTGCACAAGGAGCGGATCTGGAAATTTGAAGGAGTTGTTCCCCGGTGGATGATCCTGAGGCCTTTTTAGAAAGGGAAGGCCTGCTCAGAAGTAAAGACTCTGTTGGCGCTGCTCACTCTCGCGTGATCTGCTCTCGAGGCCGAAAACAATTCAATGGTGCACAATAAGAACATGAATTTTGAAGAAATTAAAGCAGAATAAACAGAAAAGGCAACCTACATTGATATAACTACAGTTCCCTCTACTAACATCTTGCAGATTTTGACTCCTCCCGCCTAGGATCCTACCACCTAGAACTCTCCCACCTATTGTGTAAACGGCACGATCTTGCATTTACACGTTATTGTGGCTGAATTTAACCATTCCCTTTTGCTAGACGACTAAGATCGACATTCTTTTTTTTTTTACATTCTAGGCGTAACTAACTGGTTACTCTATTATCTTCAGCAAGCCCCCGCCCCCCCTCACCTGACCCTCCGGAACTCCACAAACAACAAAGCGCTCGTGCCATAGCGCGTGCGCTGTTTTGCAGCCCTGTGTGGAAGGGCTGTTTTGCGGCTGTTCTACAGCGGGTCAGGTGAGGGTCTTAGTCTTATAACATACAAAAGATTAGTTACAACTGAGCACACATAATTGTGTTGGGAAAAGAGCATGCACGCTCGTAAAGAGCCTTTGGGGGGTAGTTGGTTGTATCCGTAAGGTTCGGGGGTAGAGGTGACTAGGGTTGCCCAATCAAAGGTACATTGTATTTTTAAGGAGAGGGGGGGGTCTAAAAAAAAAAAAAAAGAAAAGAAAAGAGGGGAACAGAAAAGGAAATACTAAAAAAAAGAAAATGGTGAATGGGTTAAGGAGTGGTAGAAAACTTACTGGAACTCCTGGCACTCCTATAATTATGAACATTGAAAGTCAGGATCTGCTAGATTCAGAGACTCTGGATATCGCAGAAAATGTACTGGACAGACTGCGGGATTCCACGCAAACTAATGATAATCCAATGAATCAACAAAGCGCGACCCCTGTGTATTGTCCTCCACTGATATTCCACCTCAATTGTTTAAACTAAAGGAAGTAAACTATGTGGTACAAGACAGTGTTTCCAATCCTATTGACGGTACACGTTTCTACAACTCCTTTACACGCGAACAATATGAGCAGTTCAATAATAAAATATCGGACTGCTCTATTATCGCCCCCGTTATTGAGGCTGAACTAGGAAGGCGAATGCGACTTTCTCTGGGCCTTTCAACCCCAGCCACATAAAGCAGGGTAGGAATCGAAAGCGTTTCCATGTTTAAAAATTCTAATTTTAATAAGTCTTGCGCAAATAGGCCTATAAAGATGTTTCCATTAAATTTAGATCATTGAGCACCAAAAACAAAAGACTCTGAGGAAGTAATTGATATTCACATTACTAATGCAAGTTCCCCTGTTTTTGGGTTGGAGCCTAAACCCTCCCATTCCGACTATGTAAGTCAACGGGCTTTGCAAGAGGGAATTAAAACAGGGATTAAGGAAATGGAGCAAGGGTACCTTCGATCTCAGGGTCCAGGACCCTCTCCTATCACAGCGGATTGTACTATAAATGAAAGAGGTTTCGTTCCCTGTAATAACACACATTTTAAATCTGCTTGAGAAGGGGCACGAGCAAACCCATTGGGCTATAAGGGCTATGAAGACGGCATTGGCTGAAATATTGGCAATATTAGTAAAATTGCGGGTCCGATGTTCGCCTGTGACACTAAAGCCAACTTGGTAAAAGATTTAAACAAACATGTATGAAAAATCTGTTCAAACATTTTTTCCACAATTAAAGTTGTATGCTGATATTGCAACCAGACCTAAATCGGTCAAGGAAATACGGGAAGAAAAGCCAGAAGAAATGGTAACACAAGCATGTATTCATACTGAACAGAATAATAAAGCCAGGGTTGGTGGTGAGGATATCTGGGTGGGCAAGATATTAAAGGAAGCAGCATCCAACTCCTTGAAAATCGAAGACCTTCTGAGGCCGTAAATAGCTTGATTGTAGTTACAAAGGCTCTCCAACAACAACAATATGAAGGGCTGATTAATGGAATCACTCCTTATGAGGATACAGAAAGACTAAATAGTCCATCGGGCTTGACAGGTTTAATTGATAGAGTCTGAAATAGATGGGACTAATGCCCAATCACTCTCTATTACGAGGGCGGTGAAAATCTACCTCCTGGAATACCAATGGTTGCCATCACCCGTAAAGCAAGGCGCTCGGCTGCGAGAGCTGAGAAACGAAGAGCAAAACAAAGTAAAATACAGAAAAGAATGGAGAAAAAACAGAAAAATCATTACGGTGATGACGTGATGAAGGTTCTACAACAATTAGACGAGGAATCTAAATCTTTTTTAGGGGTAAGGTGTGAAGAGGATGGTAAGAGCACCCAAACCCCCCCTAATATACCTCAAGTTAATCCTAAAGATAAAAAACAAAAAAATATAAAGCCTAATGAGATTATCAATTCTGTAACTACACATATAACAAAGAATTAAATTATTGAAGGAGCAGAGACTGTCTGCTTTCTAAAATCAACAGAGTGTCTCTGGTGTTGAAATGTATGTAGATCATTCAACGGTTAATCTGGTTGCAAACACTCTGTCAGAAGAAATGAAGCATAAGAGGAGAAACAATAAGAGTGGAGGGGAATAAAGAGACATATCATCTGTTTTTAAAAACTCCTCGTAATCCTCTGCCCCCACTTAGTTATACAAAAACCTTCAGTAAAAAACAGGAGGCTGATATTAACCCTCTACCCAAATTGACCTTGACATAGAAATAGGTGTTAAAAACAGATGACTCTGTATGTAAATCCACACTTAAAACAATGGAAATTCAACCATTAGACAAAGTTTCTGATGCTATCAGAGATCCCTCTGAAATCAAGGCAAACAAACAAAATGTATTAAAATAGAGGCTGGAAACATACATTTAGTAGAAGCCCCCAAAAATGATCTGCAAGTTGGACCAAATACCTTTTTAGAGGTTTATAATGAACAAATTGGATATTCAAAACCGTGATGAAAAGAGTAGGGTCACTGGAAATGGACCTCACATTAGTCTAAACAATGCTGATGGGAGTGGCATAATGGTTGGAAATTCTGCTGTAGATCACTCTACACTGGAATTTTTTATTAAACAAACTATCGAAAAAACATTACCACAATATATATGACCTACTGTGATGGATAGAGACTCAGTAATTAGTAAATCTACTATAAAGTCAGCCAATACTGAAACACAAATAGAACAATCCTCCCTACAGTCTTCTATTCATAAGCAGCTTGTTAGGGATCATGAAGTTTTAAAACCTACTTCTGAAATTACTCGTATTGTAACACAAATTTCTGGAATTTTGGGAAAGACAGAGCCTCAGATATTGGGGAAAACATTGGAAATGACAAACAAAAGGACTACGTCTCACAGGGCAGATATATGCCACAGACTACTCCTGCTGATTTCTTAGATATACCAAATTCTAAACCAACAATGGTAGACCTAAAGAGTATTCAGTGGCGTAGGCCAGTATTTACCGATTGCCCAAGTATTTTTCTCTTTCATATTTGACTATGGGGGCCCTCCCTCCTTACACAGAAGTAGTGTGTTATCTTTATTTAGTGTGATATCAAATTTGAGACTGCTGACTTCTGCGGACCTAAAATTAATTGATTTTATCCACCCAGAACAATTCGACTATTGTTTTTCATTGTCTAGCGGTCCACGACTTGGTTCTTAAGGAATCAATGGAGCTAAATAGGCTGCGTTATGATGTAAAAGATTTCAATCTATGACAAACCATGATGTTCCAACATTTGGAAATAGAGAAGTCTGGACAGCTAAGGAGGCAACGCAAAATAATAATTTTGTGAAACATTAATATCTTCAAAATGAGAATGGGAGAGAAGTCATGGTAGAACCAGCTTCCAAGCATCCTCATTGGAATCCTCCAAAACTTGACGACGTACAATTAAGAAGAAGAATTTAGCATTTATATAGCGCTACGAACCCTCAGGTATCTGAGCGCTGCTTATTATTACCTACGATGTGTGGTGCTCATTTATCGGCCTCGGAAGGATGAAAGACTGAATTTGGCCCTGCCGGGATTCAAACCTACGTCAGCAAACTCTGCACAGATGTCAAAGCGAGCACTCTACTCGCTGTTCTATCGGACCTGCTCGGTCATGGTTAGCAACATCCTTAAGGGATTCCATAGCCCAGCTCAAAACCCTAAAGTTAAATCTTTAGTCCAAACAATGACTTACTACTTTTGGTATCCTGGAACTCCAGGGGTCACTCCCACCTGTCCTCTTCAAAAGAGTTGTGTGCCAAACTAATAAAAAATGACCTTATTTGCATCCAAGAGTCATGGATAACACGAACATTTTATATAAACGGCTACGACTCCAGGTTTCAATTGGCAAAAAAATCTGAGGCCGTCCATCTGGTGGCCTTTTAATTGCAGTAAGGACAGGTGCGGGTATGAAAATGATGGAGTCTATTTCTGTGGATATAGGGGTTTTGGCAGTGCCGGTGGAACTAACAACTGAACACCTTATATTAAATCTCTTAATCGTAAATATTTATTGGAACCCCTAGTATGACTTACCATCTACGATCAAGAAATTGAACCCCCTTTTCTCTGATATGTCCTATAAATATAATGGTCTCCACCTTTTAGTAGTTGGTGACCTGAATGCCTTAATCCCGACCTGTGACAATCTGAATTCCACTTATCCAATTAATGGGGGCCCGGATGGCACAACCAGAAAATGCCTGCAGGAACACATATGGTGCTCTTTCTTTTTTTTTTTAACTGGGGTGTGTCCCATGCAAATCATATTCTACCACAACATAGAGATCCCTATACCTGATACAATGGGATAAAATCTATAATAGACCATATTTTATCTCTAAAAAACTGTTTGAAGCCTGTAACATTTTTAACTTGTCAGACACAAATCTCAGCGACCATAGACTGTTGGAAATCGGAATAGATATTAATATGGGTGCAACTGAGGGAGATTATTTTACTGACAACCTAACTGTGAACACCAGCAAAAACAGAATTACATGGCATGACGGGAATGTGGCGAAGTTAAACATGGTCTTTATTGCGGATTGTAACCAACTGCAGTTAGCGGAAAGACGCCACGTATTCAGTTGTGTGAATACAATAAAAGAATGATCGGCAGTTCAATTAAAGTAAAAAAGGGGCTGCCATCAAGGAACAAACCTATCCATGTATTGGATTACCTTGTCAATTTACATAAGAATCTATGCAACAAAGAGATTCGAAGAATTAAAAAGCTATCTGTTGACTGGGTTGTGAAGTCTGTTAAAATCAGTAAAGACAAATTTAAGTTAAAAAGCTGGATTAAAGCTCACAGATTTTCAATGCTACAAAAAGACAATGAGGCTATGTTGTGTGCACTTAAAGAAGGGTCTGCTTGCCAATTTTGGAAGTTGCTAAATGACATGGAGACTCCTCAAATGGCGATCCAAGCTAATTGTGTACCAGAGGAAGTACATTTCGGGAATATGTATGCCGCCAAATATGAGCCTCCTGAAACAATAATAGACTTGAACGCTCAGATCTGGAAATTCACTTTACAGTGGCAGACATTGAGCTACAAATTCAAAAATCCAATCCATCAAGAACTTCGGGTCCAAATGGCTTAGTTAATGTTATTTTCAAGGGTAGCCCTGATATGTGGGCTAGGGCTCTGTACTTGTTGTTCACTGACATTACAAAACAAATTCTTAGCTCATGGAGAACATCTTCCGTAATCTATAAGTTGGCAACCAGAAACTCATTTAAGTATCTAGGTTACACAGTCTTTACTAAATTTAATAAACGTGCCTATATGAATGTATTGGAGGAAAGAACAGTCTTGCTTACATCACAAATGGCAAGAGTTAACAAAAAGTATTGCAGATATTCACTGCAGCCATAGCTTCATTTTTATAAACTCCAAGCCATTCCTAAATTGAGTTATGGTCTTGAATTTTATCTGTCTAGTACTCAGCATGGCTTCCGTCGTATGGAAGTGAAAACATGGAGAAGTCTAATATACTGCTTACCAAAATGCATTCTGCTCTCGGCCCTCAGATACGAGTTGGGTCTACAGTCATTGACCAGTATTATTGAGTGGAAAAAAAATAGTACTTTTCTGAAAATTTATTTTAGGAACAGGTAATCTATATACGGTCTTGGGAACAAAACTGGGAGCAGGTAACACAAACTCCCACCTCTTATTATCAATGTATGAATGCTGTTGTCTTTCACTGGATAAAATTGGTGTAGATATGGATCTTTTGATCACAAATCCAATGAAAGTCAAACAGAGATGGCAATACTTTGATTGGGGGAAAACTAATTTGAGTGTAAAAAGCTTGCAGCTGAATGGACATTTGGTTTCAAATTGGAAGATTCCGGGTACCTTGGAACCATATCTTACAAAATGTTTGGACCAGAAGTGGATGATTCTGGTTATGCAATTCATATTTAATGTACTGTTAACAGGGGAAATTTAGCAGATTTGAGATCAATCAGGGGGTGTTCATGTTCGTTTCTGTCAGAGTGCAACTGTAAAGGAAACTATCAGGCATTTACTATTAGACTGTGAATCACTGACAATAAATCGTTTAAAATATTTTGGTAAATTTGTGAGTGACTCAGAGTGTTTCCAGAGATAATATGGTGGAATATGCGGCATGGAAGGTCCGTCTCTTTGAAACTAGCAATAGTGCGCTTTCTGTCAAAAGTATGAGGATTGATGACTATTGAGTAATAAGGTACAGATGTGAACTTTTGATTTAATGTTAAATTTTACCAAAATGAAAACTATATTTAATATTTTTAGGACTATTTTTAGATCATTTTGTGAAATTTTAATTAAAGTTGTAAAGTTTTGTACTTTTGTAAAGGTTTTCTTTGTAAAGCTAAATACAAACAAATGAAAAGAAGAAAAAAAAGAAGGGAAAGCAGTAACCCACGGTTTCCAATGCCCATGCAACTGAAGTAATACCCCGCCATTCTTGCAGATGCTGCGAGAGTCTGCCACCCAGCGCGGTTCTGTGGACTAAGGCTTCATAGAGGTTTTGAGGCAGCTGATTCAGCGGCTGAGGGTAAAGCAGCCGGTGCCTGGGCGGTCTTCGCACCTCTCCTCCGTCCACCACAGGGGGAAACATCTTTGACCCCATTGACTAGCCAGTCCTCTCGCTCTAGCCGGCAGAAGAATCAAAATGAAAGGACCTGCCCCTCCAAGCTGTTCAACTGGGGCGAATTTGCAGTTGTACGATTGCAGCACCAAGGCATCTGGCTGCCGCTTTGGAAGTATGCAGCTTCTCAAGGCTCTCATCAGCCTTGCTGCCAAATAGGTGTGTGCCGTCAAAGGGCATGTTAAGAAGCGTTGATTACACATCAAAAGCAAACCCAGAGTTTAACCAAGCAAATCTGTGCCTCACAGTGCTAGCCGTCATTGCTCTGCTGATATAGTTTGCATAGTCAAGACCAGCTTGAAGGAACACACACAGCCTCCTTCCCATCTTTAATAATGTTAAAAAATCTGTCTCCCCTTCAGGAACATGATCAGCTGCCATCACTATACAGTCCCATAGGGTAAATGTGAACTTAACAAGTGCACATGTGGCGTTCGCTGACTTAATGGCCATACTTCCAGCCGAGAAGACTTTTCTTGCCAAGGTATCAGAACGTTTGTCATCCCGGGTAATGGGGGAATCGTTGGGTAGGCAGTCTGTTTTAAAGTAGATGTGGCGGCCTGTACCACCAGGCTTTCTGGAGTTGCATGTTTCTATGGATAATAAGGATCACTACTGGAGGTCCTGTATTTACCTGACAATTTAGTATTCACCGCCAGAATTAGCTCTGGCGTATCCCAGTTTGCTCTGACCCGCCTTTGCAAGGCTATATGGAAGGGAAGAATAGGATCCTCTTGGGGTCCCTTGTCTAAAATATCTGTCAAGTCATGCTGCTTAAAGGTGGTGCAGGCGTGCCCCACCCTAAAGGCAGTGCCTTTAGCCATTGTCTATCTGACCCATCTGTGTGATCAGAGGGGTCTGGTCTGTCAAATTCAATCTCTGGGGAAGTGTCTATCCCACTTGACGTCTAATGTTTCATACAGATCCTTCATCCTCGACTTTTCTGATAATAGAGCCCTGGAACACCTAGTGTTCGATACTCCAAGCCAAAAGGTCTATCTTCATCCTCTGATGGTTCATGCTCCTCATATTGCAGAACGTAACTTAAAAAATCCTGTCTTGGTAGTGGAGTGAAGGATTATTTAGTTTTCTCGACCTCCTTACACAATTTCAGCATTTTTGTCGATGATGGTGTCAAAGATTTTGGCGTGCCCGCCATCGAGGGCTTCAACGACAATGGCATCGAAGATTTACCCGGTAGCAACGTCGAACCATTAGTGGTCTTAGATTTTGACTTCGACAGAGCAGGTTGTCGACTCGAAAGGACCTTCGAAGGCTCTTGAGTTTTCTCATGGACACCCAGGCTGTCGTTTGCCTTTTCCTTGTTAAGTTTTTCCTCAACAGGGGCATGGCTCTTACTCTTCTGCTTCGAGGAGCTCAGGCTGCATCTCGAAGACTTGGAGCATTTTTTGTCGGAATCTCTCCCATTCAGCCAGTGAAGCTGATTCATCGGGCAAGTTACCCGTTCCGTGGAGGAACTCTAAGAGGACTGTGACCTGTGACAACTCTTCTTCATTCATCGTGAAGCGAAGATGAGTGGTGAGATCCACTTCTGGATCGAGATTTTTTTAGCTTTCTTCCTACGAGGAGAGTCATCCATCGACTTGTCAGAGGATCGCTTCTTCGACAGAGTCGTCGAAGGGAATTTATGTGTCTTACCTGCAGCTAACTTCCTTTTTACGTTCTTTCAGGGGTTTCATTGTCATCGAAAGGCAGGATCCACACTCCATGTCTTATAATGGGATCCAAAACACCACAGAAGCACGAGAAGGGCCAATCTTCCGAAGCGATAGGTGTTTGCGGAAAATCAGAACTGTAGCCAACGGTCGCTGTGCACGCTATATCTACCAATGGTAACGTCGACATTGGGACGGTGGTCCTCGAGGGACATCGAGTCGACCTGCATCGATGCGCAGCACCCCTGCTGAATTTTTTTCCGAGGCAGCTAATGGCGAATATGGATACATCAAAAGATGAGGTATACGTGGAAGGACAATCCATTCGAAGATACAGGAACGGTATACATTTTTGCAGAGGCTGGGGGGATGGAATCCTGTGAAATGCACAAAAACTGACAAAGGACTTTGAGAAGAACAAGTTACTTACCTTTGGTAACGTTCTTTACACTGGATGTTCCTCCCACGTTGATAGTCGATATCCAGCTTGAGCTGCTTCAGGAAAAACAATTTTGGCAGAGGGCACTGTGCGTCGATGCAGTCGACTATGTCCCTCGAGGGCCTCCGTCTTGAGGATGATGTCATCGAAGGCATGTGTAGCATGCGCAGCACCCGTTGGCTTCAGTTCTGTTTTTTCTTACAGTAGAAACTACCCACATAACCACGGGTTTAACCGTACTAAACTTTGAAGGAGCGAAAGCCGTCATAGCAGGGGAAATTCTACTGTGGGGTAGGCTGGGAGGGCTGAGAGGGCAATGAGGAATACGTCGGAGGAACATTCAGTCGAAAGAACGGGGTAAGTAACTTGTTCTTCAAATGGACTGTGTCCTCTCACGTATTCCTCATCTTTGATAGACTCCCAAAGCAGTGTTTGTTTTGGTGGAGGGACTAAGAATTTAGATATTAATGGTTTCCATGAACCTGAATGGAGGACAGCCTTTCCAAAGCTTCATCCTGACCAAGGGAAGACTCAAGGCAGTAACACTTTATAAATGTGTGTATAGTAGACGACGTAGCTGCCTCACAAATGTTATTGATCGGGACACCCCTTTGCAGAGCCGTAGAGGTAGCCATGCCTCTGGTGGAATGGGCCCTTAAGCCTTCTGGAGGATCCTTGCCCGCCAGCCTGTAGCATTCTGAAATTGCCAGAATGATCCATCTGAATCTACTTTTTCACAGCCTGACCTAGTTTGTGAACTGTATAGCCTATAAAACGCTGATCATCAATACGAAGTTTGGATAATCTGGATATGCAGAAGCTTAGAGCCCTACACGGATTCAAATCTGTGTAATCTCTCCTCCGCTTTGCCAGGATGAGGTGGAGGATAGAAAGTGGGCAAAACTATGTTCTGTCCTATATGAAAATCCAAAATGATTTTATGTTGAAGGCTTAACCCTCAGAAAACCTTATCCTTGTGGAAAATAGTAAAGGATAGCTTGGATCATAGTGCCTGCCATTCACTCACTCTACGGGCTAAGGTTAATCCAACCAAGAGAATGGTTTTAAATGTTAGCAATCTTAATGGATATAAATGTAGAGGTTCAAAGGGTGCACATGTAAGAAATGTTCTAGATTAAGGTCCCAAACTGGAACCTGGAAAGGAGATGGGGGGGGGGGGGGGGAACACATTGGTGAGTCCCTTTAGAAATTGTGTTACCAGTGGGATCTTGAAATATGAATATTCATCTGACGAGCAGTTATTGATGGATAGTGCCGCCAAATAGCCCTCAATTGTTTCAACCTGGAGCCATAGATTGGGTAGCTATAGTAGAAAAGATAACACTTCTGGTGGTTTGCATAGTAAAGAGTCTACATTCTTATCCTTGCACCAGCTGCAGAATTTGCTCCAATGGCAATGGCAAAGGTACAAGGACTTTGTTGCTGGTCTTCTGGCTGAAAGCGAAACTGCCATTACGTCATCCAGGAGGTCCCAATCCTTGTATCTCAGCCTCTCAGAAACCATGCATGAAGGCTGAGTGTCTTGACCTCTGGATGGAGAAGCCGATCCTCCTCTCGCGAGAGAAGGTCATCTCTTTGTGGAAGACGTATTGGAGGGCAGATGGACATGTCCAGCAGGTCTGGGTACCATGTCCTCTAGGGCAATTAGGATCATGTGTTTCCCGAACTTTCTCAACCTCCTGATCACATGAGGAATGACGGGGACTGGAGGAAACGCGTACAGGAGTGGAAATTCCCATTCCACCACGAACACGTATCCTAGAGCTCTTGTTGGGGGAAATTCCCAGAAGCAGTACAGTTTGTACTGCCGGTTGACACTGGTCACAAACAGATTCACTTGCAGTGTTCCCCAAATGGTGAAGATCTCTTGAAGGACTTCCTGAGTTAGTTCCCACTCGTGGGAGACTGGTCTGCCTGCTCAGAGCATCTGCTGCTGCGTTCTCCTCTCCGGCTAGGTGAACTGCTGATGGGGAGATCCCTTCCTGCATTGCCCAGTACCAGAGCTGCATTGCCTCTGCACAGTGGTAGTGACCCTACACCTCCTCTCTTGCTGAGGTAGTACATGGCCACAGTGTTGTCCGTCATTATCAGGACATTCTTTCCCCGTACTGATGGCAGAAAAGTCTGATTGCCCTCAGCTCCAAAAGGCTGATGTGTAGTATTGACTCCGACAGTTGACGTGGGCTCCCCACCCTGTAAGTGAGGCATCCGTCACTACTGTTATCTTTGCCCATGGTTGCCAAAAAGCTTCTCCCTTCTGACTGTTGCCCTTGCAGGCCCACCACAGGAGATCCTGTGTGATCCTGCCTGGAACCTGAAGTATGTGACTTATTGCGTGAGAATTCTGACCATTGTGTTCCGAGAGCCCATTGAAGGGATCTCATTCTCAGGCGAGCCTCTGGCACCAGAAAAATGCAGGATGCCATGAGGGCTAGCAAACTCATAAAATCGAAGGCCAGGAGACGCTGGGTAGTCTGAAATTTGGAGACCATATGCAGAATGTCAGCTCTTTCTCAAGGATGTATCCAGTACATCCCTGATGAACTGGAGCTTTTGAGAAGGTGTCATATGGGACTTCTTGTAACTGAGGGAGAAGCCCAGTCTGAAGAGAGTGGCAGGTGACGTTGAGATGACCCAGAACTTATTCGGACGAACGTGCCCTGATCTGTCAGTCCAGAAAAACTAAGCACCCCTTGAGGGTCCGGAAATTAATGATAATTAGTTGGCCGAAGACCAACCGCCTCATTTACAGTGTAAGAATTTATATATTCATTAGTTATTAGGTAGCTATTAGTTTAACTAGAGTGAAGCCGTTTTAAGATGACCAGAATCGCCATTTTGTTTTCTCTCTCTGCTCTCTCTAACGTTGCCACTTTGCCTCATGTAAAACTGCTTTGCTGTAGATATTATTTCGCTTCAATGGTCCAAGGCTAAGAAACATGTTGAAACATTACACTGGAGAGCCAGACAGGAATGCCCGATTTCCTCACTCACGGATCCTTGAAGACAGGGAGCAAGGCATTTAATCAGTATACGAATGCCAGCGAGCCTCCTGAAAGAATAGCAATGTACGAAACTAGCATTTAAAGAGTTGAATTATGATCTTCTTTACAGCCACCCTTTCTGATCCCAGTGAGGCCCCGGAGAGTGGGCTGACTTCTAGAGCGAGAATCGAAACTTGGAGATAGTGTGGCCTGGTATGTGCCAGTCTCCTACGCGCAGCTTGCCCATGAAAAACAAATGCTGTGTTCTCGCAAACAAAGAATGGCGTCTGTAAAACTGGAGATTGCACACTGTTACTAAATATGGTGGTCCAAGGTGTCATATCTGTCCCACTGGTCAATCATCGCCTCTAATTCTAAGGGAAATGAATTAGGGGCGGCATCAAATGTGTCATTACTGATTGTAAGATGCTCCGTTTGTATATATGTAACTGATGTACGTTTCACGCTCTCTTGTGTCCCCCGAGGTCTGTTAGACACACGTCGCGGGGCCAACTGGGACTATTTTGTATTGCAATAAACCCTAGATTTTGGGAACAGAATCTTGTGTCTGGCGTATCTATTAGTGTGTGGTGACTGTGCCTTGTTTCCACATCCGAGGGCCCCTCAGGAGCCCCTTCAAGATGGCCCCCGAATAGGGACCCTCCCCCACTTGTTCCATCGTGTACGTTGCAAAATAAGGAAGGCGGTAAGAATGGCGAGGACGGGAGCGATCGAGCCAGGATCAAGAGGTGTTCGGGGTGCCCTGCGTAAGCGATGAGACTCCTTTGCAGATCTGCATACAGCTGATCCCTGATCGACGTCCCTGGCCAGTGAACAAGGAGGCGAGGGTCACGAAACGAGACAGAGCCGAGATACGCAGACACATCATCATTGGTTACGTCCGTATACGGACGAATTGTGTCTTGAAAAGACAAATTGATTGATCAGGTGAGTCGTGCCCCGATTCGTAAGTAATCCTGATATTGGTTGAGTCGAATTAGCAAAATCAAACACTCAGAGTAAGTTTGATTAGCCAAGGGTAAGGTTAAAACATGCCTGGGGTATTGTCCACCTTAGCAGGATTTTTAAAAGGTGTTGATAAGTAAAAGAGCACGCCCTGGAGCACTTGATATCCTTAGGGACTGGAGGAGGGAAGCAATGCTCCGATTTAGAAGTAGAGAGAAACATGCACGCAGGCATAAGTCAAAGACGGAGACAGCTGAGGAGGAGGAGGAGTGGAGTAATAGCTTGAGAAAGGCGAGACGGCGCGATGAATTAAACATAGAAAAAATATATCCACAAAGAGAGCTACACTCATCGGACGAATTAATAAACAGAATCTTAACTGAAACAAAACAGGGCCCGAGGAGTGAAACTAAAAAGACTACGGCAGTAGCCGCCACTCAACCCCCTCCCGTTGCTCAGCCCCTCCCAACACCAGCACAACCACAGATTGCATCAGACACTGCACTGCCCACTAGCCAGCCAGCCCCGAGTGTTTCCCAATTACCACGCCCCCAGCAGACGGATCCCACGCTCACTGCCCCCTCTGCACCTCCTGATCAAGAGGGTGCCACTGTCCCGACGGCCTCTCCCATGAGTGGAATTGAGCAGAATGAATGTACGAGAGTAACTCGCAGCGCGATCAGTAAGGAGAGAAAGCGTGAGCTGCAAGAACAGGCGGAAATGTATATAGATGAAAATGATGAGGTATCCACGCTAGCGTCCCTATATGACTTCAGAAGAAACAACGAAAGACAGGTATTGTTGGAATGCATGGGGGAATATTTGTCAGGACAATGGAAAAAGTTAATTGGGAATTTAACACCGCAACGATTGTTGGATTTAAATGCATTAACCCGTTGTAGAGGGAGAGATGAAGAAATAGAAGAGCATGTGAATCGACTGTTTGAAATAAAGAATGAATTGGCCCTTGGAATTGGCCCTTGGAAGCCATGCCACGAGACCCTGTAGTTTGTCTCTTTTCTGGGACATTGGCGAGGAGCTTTCTTGTTTTGATGTTTGTCTAGTCTGAGATTTCCGGACTTGTCGATTTTCTGCTTCTGTTCTAGCTTTCTCGTTGTGGGTGGTGGGTAATCTGTCCTCTGTGGTTGTTGTTCTTTTACTTTGGGTTTTAAACACTGAAGAAGTCCGCATAGCAGTGGAGGGATTTGCTAGCCTTTTGTCTTTAGACTTTTCACTTGATTTATGCACGGAGGCATCGATTTTGCTTGAGGTATTGATTTCTTTCCTTCGATGTTTTTGTGGTGAAGCCCTTACAGCTGGAGTCCTCTCACGCTCGTTATTTAGGCGTTTTCGGCTTTGATTCTCCAGGGAATACCCCAGAGAAGAGAGAGCCTCTTTTGCGCGCACTATTTCGTTCTTTACACTCCTAGAGGACAGGAATAGGTACGCTTTAGCTCTGTAGTTTGAGTGGTAGGGGTCTACGATTTTCAAGTTCGTGGACATTATCCGGCGCAAAGCTGTTATCAGGCCAAACAGGGTAAGTATGCCCCGTCTGTTGAGGATTATCTCGTCCTTATTTTCTATGTCTTGTTCCAGTTTTATCGGTGACACCGGTGTTTGCCTGTTTTCCTTGTGGTATTTCTCAGTTCTGGAACTGAATTGTGGTTTTGTCACGAGATGACACCCTGTAAAGAGAGGCACAGGACACCCAGGAAGGGTTTTGGGTGGTTGTGCCGAAGTATGGTGGACAGATAAGTACACACACAGCTGAAAATAATGAGAACAAAGAGTAGGCAAGTGTAGCAAGGAATAAGGTACAACAGAATGGATTCCCTCTAGGGGTGTATGCAGATATAGGAAAAGAGTATTCCACAGACCTTAGGTAAACTCTAGCCTTCTGCACAGTTTGCTATAACAGAGGCCCACGCTGTTTGCTCATGGCTTGGAACAGCAGCTATGGGTGTCTGTAACGTAGAAACGAGACAAGGGAAGGGGCAGAGGTTGCCTGATGGAAACCAACCGACAAGCTCTGTACAAAAGGGTCTACAAACATTACAAGAGAAGATACTTACAGACAAATCCAGGAAAAGGAAGTTGATAGCAAACTAGCAGAAGGAAATTAAGGGAAAGTTGAATAACAGGATTGGATAGCAGAGGATGGTATGGAACAAGGTTGAGAGCTCAGAGGAGCAGGAAAGCAATGAGCAAGCCCACAGGAGCAGGGCTGTAAGGTAGGGAGCCCAGAGGGAAAGGGCTTAAGGCAGTGGAGTAAAGCAGGCTGCACGGCACGGAGCCCAGAAGGGCTGGCAGCAAGGAGTGAGCCCTGGGGGGCAGGGCCGCTGACCGTGGAAGGCTGCAGAGGAGTGTAGAGGGCTGCTAGGCTGAAAACCCAGCGGACAAAGGCGGTAGGTAGCAAGCAGCGGAGAGTGATCGGCTGCAAGGTAGGAAGCCCCGAGTACAAGGGCTGTTGGTAGCGGAGAGAAGCAAGCTGCGCGGCAAGGGGCAAGAAGGACCGGGCAGCAAAGAGTAAGCTCAGAGGAGCTGGGCCGCTGAATGTAGAAGGCTGCAGAGGACTGTAAGCTGCAAGGTAGGAAGCCCAGAGGACAAGGGCTGTAGGCAGCCGGAGTGAGGCAGGCTGCAGAGCAGGGAGCCCAGAGGACAAGGGCTGTAGGCAGCCGGAGTGAGGCCGGCTGCAGAGCAGGAAGCCCAGAGGACAAGGGCTGTAGGCAGCCGGAGTGAGGCCGGCTGCAGAGCAGGAGCCTGGAAGACCAGGGCGGAAGATAGCATCTGAGCGTGATCGGCTGCAAGGCAGAAACCTGGAAGGGCAGAGGTGGAGGCTGGAAAGCAGCAGAGTGTGATCGGCTGCAGAGCAGAGAGCCCGGCAGGGCAAGGGCGGAGGCTGGAAAGCAGCAGAGCGTGATCAGCTGCAAAGTAGAGAGCCCGGCAGGGCACTGGATCCAAGCCGGAGTAAGGAGGAACCGCATACAAGATCCGTAGCTCGAAGCAAAAGAGGTGCCGGAAAGACTCCTAATGCAAGAGACTGAGCCCCTGCAGGCAGCAGCTTTTATACCGCCCAGCACAGAGGCAGGCTAATTGGTCGCACCTGGATCCACACACCTGCAGACAATCGGCCTCCTCCCTCTCTCTTCCTGAGCTGGTGGAAGCAGAGCAGATCCCTAGGGCTTCTGGGGATTGTAGTTCCGAAGATGGCGAATAGAAATGGCCAGGAAAAGATGGTTATAGCCAAGTGCATTGTGGTAAGTGTAGTTTGTTGGGAAAAATAGAAAAGCACCAAAGTCTCGCAAATGCGAAATAAGGTCCATATTGATCGTAAATGTATGCGCCCATGGCGCAGGCATGACAGTTTTGTACCGTTTATCGTTTTTCAGGCTTTGCTCCGTGTTTTGCCGGTGAATTGGTGTGGAGGCTTGTTCGAGATTTTGCCCTTCACTCTTGTGGTGTCGCGACTGTGGACGAGGATCCTTCCCTTTGCTGGTAGATGAGGGAACGGACCGTGGAGAAGCGAAGGAGACTACTCGAAAACATGGCAAAATCGGGGTCTTCTTTGTTTGAGACTGGTGAAGTTATAATCTTCGGTGTTCCAAGGTACTGAACTGAGGAGATACTTCAGCTTGGTCTCCAAGAAGTTCGGTCTGAAAAGTAAATCTCATAGGCTTTGTTTTGGCTTGATTCATCTTTTCTTTTTTTTCATCAGTTGGTTGGGGGGAGTCGTGCTCGATGTCAATGTGCTGTGAAATGTTCATGAAGTCGTCGTCCACTAAGGAGTCCTCCATAGTTTTAGGCGAGTCCTCCCGGTCTTTTGTCTTTTCAAGTTGAAGGACAAGGGAGGTCACCGTTTTTCCGGCATTGGGCGTTTTCTGTTTGTACAAATGTCAGCTTTCTGTTCTTTTTGCCCCTTTTGCTTGTGTCCTGGGGGCAGATTTTTGTTTGTTATTAACTGCTTTTGCCATAGAAAACAGGGGATATTCACTGTCTTTTGCCTTCAAGGCTAGTTTTTGGTGTTGCGGCGTAGGCCGGGGATCCTCTGTGATGTCAATGACTTCTTCGATTTCCACTCTGGAAATTTTGGGCTCTGAGGCCTGCCGCTGGTCTACAGCGGGAGGAGGTTGAAGTTGTGTACAAAGTCTTGCACCAGACGATTCACCCCCGATGGAATTTTCATAAATAGAGAGATGGACGTTCTTCCTATTATTTTCAGAGATGTTGTTATAAGTCTTTAGACGCTCGTCCAAAGCGGAGATGTAGCCTTCTAAGAAGATTAATTATGAGTGCATCATCGCTTGGATAGGGGTATGATCTTTTAGGTTTTCGTTGATCCCTTCGTAAAGTTTTGTAAATGGTGCCAAGGCGATGGTGACAGCTGACATAATAGATAATATGTCCAACTTATTTTTCGAGGGGGACTCCTTTGAAGTGTTGCTTTGGCATATAAGTTTTTTTGGTTGTGAAGTTGGTCTGTAACTTTCAGTGAGTAGCCTTTTGGCTGTGGGAGTGGAAGATAGATCTAGTGACCCTCGCCTTTCCCGATCAGGGGTGGGCTTGTTGAATCTGTGGACCAGTGGCACACCCTCCGAAACGGATCGGTGAGGGAGGCGAGGTGCACTACCAAAAGATAGTGAGTCCTGGTTTTGAGGACTCAACGTCTGTCCCGGTGATGCTCTGTTGATGTTTTGATCGTGAGGTGACAAGGGAGCGTTATTCAATAAAGGTTCCGGTTGTGGCGCTCAAGACGCCCGATTTCTCGACTGCTCCTTTTCGTGAATTGGACTTTGTTTTTTTTTTTAGCGTACCAGGTTGTAACTCACCGACTGTATTTTCAAGGATTTCTTCGCTTTCCCTCCCACTGTTAGAGGTTGAAGAGGACAGGCTTTCCATAATCCCGATTCATATGACTGGGAGTGGAGTCTCTGTGATGAGCACGAAAGAATTTGTCGGGGCGGTTGAAGCCCGGGGGCTCACGTCTAAACTAAGGAGAGGCTTTTGACTTTTTGGGTCCTCTTGGGTCTTTGGGGCCTCTCTGCGGTTGAATCCCTCCTTCTGGTTTTTGGGGGGGGGGGTTGGCAGATTTTAACCGCTTCTAAGATTTCTTCATCTGTGAGGTCCTCTTGTCGACGTGAATGTGTTAAAAAAGTCTGTGACTAGAATTGCCACTGAAGACTTTGTTGATTCTGGTTTCCATGGTTTTTTCTTTGTGTTTTGGCCCCCTGTTTTTGATGTAAAAGATTGGGAGGCTGTCTGTGTTTTTTTCAGACATTTTCATTTTAGCGTTTCTTTCGCTTTCAAAAGTCATTTTTTTCTTTTTTCAGTTACGTCTGCCTCAGTCCATCGACGTTTTTTTTGGATTTTTATCTTCTGATTTGGTGAAATTGGGAGTGATTGAAGAGATTAGAGGTATTTTAACTAACAGCCCCATTCTTCCCGTGTACAAGAAAGGGGGTAACGAGGTACCGTACCATTTCATAATTGATCTCCGTGCACTGAACAAAGTGGTAGATCCCCAATTCCCGTTAGTGCCAGACGTCACTACGATCTTGACAATGATCCTTGCTTTGGCAGAATACGCTTTCTTCAGCATTCCAGTACACAAAGAAAGCAGGTATTTATTTGCCTTCACTTTAGGAGGACGATCATTCACATTCACACGCATTCCACAAGGCTATACTGAAAGTCGGAGCATATACAGTAGAGCGTTGAAAGAGCAGTTGGACATGTTAGAATTACCAGCAGACTGTGTATTGTTACAATACATCGACGATTTACTAATCGCTGCTGACACGGAGGAGATATGTAAAGAAGGTACTGTTCTATTATTGACTCATCTAGCCACCCATGGCCATAAAGCAAGCCTAAAGAAATTCCAGTAATGTCAGAAAGAAGTAGCTTATTTGGGTTACCTACTCTCAAAGGAAGGGAGAAGATTAACACCAGAGAGAATAAAGAGTATTTCTGGTATGCCTATTCCAACAACACAGAAAAGTGTGAGAGCGATAATAGGGATGGCTTCTTATTGTCGTCAATGGGTTATGAACTTCACTTTAATTGTGAAACCAATGGTGGAATTAACAAAGAAGGATGCGGTGATGCCATTGCAGTGGAATGAAGAATGTCAAAAAGCATTTGATTCGCTAAAAACCATTTTGAGTTCTGCTCCAGTTTTGCGCACACTGAATTATGAAAAGGTTTCTAGGCTATTTGTGCATGAGAACGAAGGATGCGCGTTGTCCGTCTTAACACAGGAACAAGGTGGTAGAAATAGGCTGTGCGGCTATTTTTCTTGTGCGCTGGACCCTGTAGCGCGCGCACTACCACAATGTTTGCGAGCTGTTGCAGCGGCTGCTCCGCCAGTGAAACAAACAGAAGGCATGGTTTTGGGGCACACTTTAATTTTGATGGTGCCACATGCCATAGATGTTCTACTCAATAGAACACAGACGCAACACCTCACCTCTGCTAGGTTGACTAGATATGAAATTGTATTGGTCGCACCCAACATCCAAATTATGAGGTGAAGCGCTTTGAATCCAGCAGAATCAATGCCAATGCCCGGGGAAAGTAGTGGTGGGACTGAATTGCCTTCCCATGATTGCCTAATGGTTACTGAGGAAGAAACAAAAGGGAGAATTGGTTTGAGTGACACACCACTAAAAGAACCAGATGCGGAACTGTTTTGTGACGGCTCCTGTTTTAAACTACCTGACGGCACATCAACTGCTGCATATGCTGTTACGACATTAAAAAGTGTTGTGGAGAGTAAAATAATTCCTTATAAGATAATTGCAGCAGAGATAATTGCTTTAACAAGAGCTTGTGAAATTTCGGAGAACTTGAGCGTAAATATCTATACTGATAGCCAGTACGCCTTTGGCGTAGTTCATAATGTTGGCCGATTATGGGCCGAGAGAGGTTTCTTGGGGCTAGAATTCAACATGGCCCTCTGATTGTGCAATTACTGTCTGCACTTACGTGTCCAAAGCACCTGGTGATAGTGAAATGCGAGGCGCATAAAAAAGTAACATGTAAAGTGGGAGAAGGAAACGCACTTGCAGACAAGATTGCGAAACAGACTGCCACTGATTTGAGTACAAAAATGTTGACAGTACAATCGGAGGAAGTGCCCTGCATGATAGAAAATGGAATTGTAACTGTTAAAGAAATGCAGGCAGAAGCTACCGCCAATGAAATACAGGGATGGGCCACGGGCTCTGCAGAACTGGATTTGGAGGGTTGCTGGGTGGACAAAAAAAATGGGAATTGGATGTTGCCAAATGCGTATGTAAACGCAATGGTTACAATGGCTCATAGTCCCACACACATCTGTGCGAAGAAAATAGTCCAACATTTAACCACAGTCTGGGAAAATCCACTCATAAAAAAGAATGCCGAGAGGCTGGTGCAAAACTGTATCACGTGCCTACAGCATAATGTTGGAAAAGGAACAGTGACTCCAACAGGAAGTTTTGGACCGCCCTCTATGCCATTCAAAGTGATTCACTTTGACTTCATAGAGATGGAGGGATGCCAAAATCTGAAATACGTTATGGTGATCATATGTGTATTCAGAAAATGGGTAGAAGCATATCCCTTGAAAGATTGCACAGCCATGAGCACGGCAAAGGTAATGCTAAAAGAGTATTTCTCTTGCTTTGGTCTGCCCCGTGTCATATGGTCGGACAACGGTCCGCACTTTGTAGGTGCAGTGATACTGCAGATTTGTGCAAGATTGCAGATCGATAAGCGATTCCATTGTTCAAGACATCCGAGTTCGGCCGGTCTTCTAGAACGCCATAATGCAATTTTGAAATCCAAAATCAGCAAGATCTGTGCAGGTAGCAAATTAAGCTGGGTAGATGCATTACCAATAGCGTTACTGTGCATGCGAACGTCAGTGCAGGCCAGAACTGGGCTCTCCCCCTATGAGATTATAATGGGGAGACCGGCGAATGTGTGGTGCGCACATCAGCCTAAGAAAATGTGCGAGGTAGAATACCCTGTACTCAGCATTTATTGTAATTTGTTAGTAAAAAAACTGCGTTTGATTCATCAGCAGGTGCAGGAGGCATTACCGGTGCGGTATACTGGCCCAGGACATGCATTGGAGCCAGGGACCTGGGTACTCATCAGAAACTATGAGTGGAAAACATCGCTGGCACCCAGGTGGCGTTGGCCCCAACAGGTACTTTTAACCACGCAGACGGCATTACGCGTGGATGGACGCAAGGCGTGGATTCATGCCACGCGCGCCAAGAAAGTCCCATCCCCATTCGACACGTCAACTGATCGAGACAAAGACCAGAAAGAGATAGCAGCGGTTCCAGAAACGAAAAATGCCATTGCCAATCCCTTGCCACAGAAACTGCCTGATCCTGAAACAAAGCCTGATGAGATTGCCATAAAAACGGAAGAGCAAAGAGTGCCTCAACGTTGTCCAGCAGATTTTGCATCTCTTGTGGCCGACATCAAGCGCATACCTCTGTGGCGCCCACCATCTTCTGTTGCGCCACAGCCTGTATTGTCGCCTGGGCACCCATCATCATCTGCCATTGTGCCCCAGGCTGACTCCAAGCTCGAGACCGGAAATGCACCCGCACTATTTGTTGATCACACGGTACCAGGAGCAAATCGGTACAACCTGTGGAGCAGAAAGAAGGAGTGATCACATTTTTCATCTCTTGGTGAATTTCTTGCCTCTGTTTCCTATTTTCGGATGAAGTGGGAACCGGAGGCCTAGAGGTGGGTGGCGTAAGAGTTGTGCAAATTAGACAGCTCACGAAACGCAACTCCTCGGTGCTAAATCCATGTGTCAGGAACTCGAGTGAACAAGCGGGGCGCATGTGGTACAAAGGAAGCTGCTCTGAAATTGTAGAGCGATGTGAAAAATACGCGTAGGCCTTGCCAGATGAATAGGCAATCCAGGCAGACAGAAAACTGGCATAAAAAGATTGTAGACATTGATTGAACTTTTTCAACATCCTGGAAAGCACATGAACAAGAGATATTCACAACGAACACAGCAGAAGAAGGACGAGAGAAGAAATTGCGGAACCAGCAAATGCCCCCTTTTGCACCAATGCTGATAGCGAGTTAAATGCAGTACATAATAAGGTGAAAAAAGGACATGGTCGAAAGAATTGTATGTTGGGTCTAACCATAGTAATGTGCATAATGAGTATATTAGCCCCAGTGTTGACCATAACAGTGTTATGGTACCTAGAGGAAATGCACCCTCTTGAATTACTTTTGCCCATGATGAACATATCCACAACGGAAAGCCCAGTCCATGTGATTTCCTATACCTTGTCCCCAATGGAAGAGAAACATAGGGAAGGATATGGGAACAACACATTGCTGTTAATAATGAATATGACACACTCAATCCTAAGAAAAAATAATTGTTGGGTTTGTGCCCACCTGCCGCAGCATGGTGGCCAGGGAATAGGATGGTATGTATAGCCCCTGCCCTTAACTTCTGCATGTTATACTTCTCTGAGTCCCTATATTATGGGAAATGGAACGAAAGTGAAACTGGTCAACTAGATAAAACAAATATTAATGAATTCGAAGAAGTGATTATGAAACCGGTGGGTTGCTCCGTGTTCCAAAAAAGATGATTAATTACACCAGCAATAATGCCACAGGATAGATTTTCTGTACCTTATAAAACTTCTGTGATCACGTTTCACATGAACCCACATGGGAATAAGGATGCGGAAGCCCCATCATATACAGTGAATTATAACCCTCATTCTGACCCATTCTGTCTAAAGAAAAAGGGTTCTTTCCAGGTAGGAACATTTACCAGATGCAGGAATATAGCATTCCTTGATAAAGAAGTGAAACCAATATATATGTGGGAGATCCTGTGTATTTCATATGTGGCGAAAAAGCATATCCTTGGTTACCTAGAACTGGGGAGGTAAGTGTTATTTGGGATTTCTGTTCCCTGGGGTGTTTCCTTTAAAAACATCAGACATAACCAAATTGACTAGGTCACGACCTCGCCGGAATATTGAAGACGGGTTGATTGTAGAGGACATAGCAAAATCATTCATACCATTTTGGGGCCAGGCGATAAACTCTTATAACATAAGACGACTGTCTAGGATATTAGAAGAAACAATAAATGGAACCACTGATATGTTATATAATATAACTCTTGAAGAAAAAGGAATTAGATTAATGTCACTACAAAATAGAATGGCCCTTGATATAATCTTAGTTGATCGTGGCAGCGTTTGCAAAATCGTGGGATCAGCGTGCTGCGTATTTGTAAGTGACTCCTCCCACATGATTTTTGAGGCAATAAGAAATTTGCATGTGTTAAGTTCCGATCTTCATCCCCCTGAAGGCGGTTGGCAATTGAACATAAGCTCCTGGTTCTGGGAAGTGTTGCGATCCTGGGGATGGAAACTATTTGCAATCCTAGTTGCAATCCTAGGAATATTCGTAACATGTTGTTGTTGCATACATTGTCTCCCCATAATATGTACTGAAATCAGCGAAGAGTGTGTACAAATGATGAAACGAAAGAACATTACTAAATCAAGTACTCACCATAGTAACGAGTCTGAAACCATTAAAGAATTCATGGCAATTGATAATAATAACGAGGCGACAAGAAGTGTACATGAGTCCGAATTTGAATCAGATTCCGAATCTAATCCAAATACTTGGTCGGAGAAGGATGCAATGTATGGATGAGACGTTTGGCTTACGGCCAAGAGGAGGGTTTGTCAGTCCAGAAAAACTAAGCACCCCTTGAGGGTCCGGAAATGAATGACAATTGGTTGGCCGAAGACCAACCGCCTCATTTACAGTGTAAGAATTTATATATTCATTAGTCATTAGTTATTAAGTAGCTATTAGTTTAACTAGAGTGAAGCCATTTTAAGATGACCAGAATCGCCATTTTGTTTTCTCTCTCTGCTCTCTCTAACATTGCCACTTTGCCTCATGTAAAACTGCTTTGCTGTAGATATTATTTCGCTTCAATGGTCCAAGGCTAAGAAACATGTTTAAACATTACACTCGAGAGCCAGACAGGAATGCCCGATTCCCTCCCTCACGTATCCTTGAAGACAGGGAGCAAGGCATTTAATCAGTATACGAATGCCAGCGAGTCTCCTGAAAGAATAGCAATGTACGAAACTAGCATTTAAAGAGTTGAATTATGATATTCTTTACGGCCCCCCGTTCTGAGCCCAGTGAGACCACGGAGAGCGGGCTGACTTCTAGAGCGAGAATCGAAACTTAGAGATAGTGAAAACTGGAGATTGCAAACTGTTACTAAATATGGTGGTCTAAGGTGTCATATTTCTCACACTGGTCAATCATCGCCTCTAATTCAAAGGGAAATGAATTGGGGGCGGCATCAAATGTGTCATTACTGATTGTAAGGTGCTCCGTTTGTATATATGTAACTGATGTACGTTTCATGCTCCCTTGCGTCCCCCGAGGTCTGTTAGACACACGTCGCGGGGCGTGGGACCACTTGGCCAACTGGGACTATTTTGTATTGCAATAAACCCTAGATTTTGGGAACAGAACCTCGTGTCGGACGTATCTATTCGTGTGTGGTGACTGTGCCTTGTTTCCACATCCAAGGGTCCCTCAGGGGCCCCTTCAGATCAGTCAATCGTCCAGGTAAGGGTAGAGGTGAATCCTCCCTCTCCTGAGACTCGCTGCTACCACCGCCATCAGCTTATTGAAAACCCTCGGGGCAGAGGTCAGCCCGAAAGGCAGAACTCGAAAACTGATCATGAGAACTGCCAACGGCGAACCTCAGGTATTTTCTGTGCTTGAGATGGATTGGCACATGAAAATAAGCATCGCGAAAGTCCAATGACACCACCCAATCCTGGAGTTGGAGGACCGGAAGGATCTGAGAAAGTGTGACCATCCTGAAATTGTCCTTCCTGAGGAACTTGTTCAAGTATCTCAACTCTAAGATGGGTCTCAGTCCTCTGTCCTTCTTGATTATAGTAAAGTTACTCACCGTAGTGACTACCTTACTCCTAGTCCACAGTCCCCTTTCCTCCATACATGTGGGGATATTGCGTCCTGTGGGACGGGACCAGAGCACTCTTGTAAAAAGCATCAATTGAAAATGTGTCGTCCTCTTTTTAAGCGTGGCACAGCACGCGGCCGTAACTCCGCCCTCATTAGCTCCGCCCCGCGCATCGCCCTTCAGTCCTTTTCTATCGCCAGGTCTGAGACCATTTAAGCAATAATAGAGGATACTTATTAGAGGTGACAGCGGGTGGGCATATGGAGGAAAGGTGACTATGGACTAGGAGTATGGTAATCACTACGGTGGGTAACTTTATTATACTCCTACATCCCATCCCCTCTCCTCCATACTTGTGGGAAATTACCAAGCACTCCTTACAGAATAACGGGTGGATGGAACTCCTTTATTGAAAGAGGTTTTTAAGAACAGCTTGCCCGAACTGAGCTACAACTGTGGAGCTCAGATCTAAGCAGTAATGTTTCACAAAAGCTTATGGGGAAGCCCATGTAGCTGCTTTGGCAATTGTTTCCCAGGGAACATATTTTTTGGAAGGCAATGGCGGCTGCTTTGCCCCGCACAAGATGGGCTGAATTCCCTTTGGAGACTGAAGGTCCTGAACAGCATAAACTTTGGAGATACAGGAAGCAATCCATCAGGAGATAGTTGCTTTCAAAGCCGGCTTTCCTTTCGGGTCTCCGAAGGTCACCAAGAGTTGGGAAGAGCTCTGAAGATTGGATGTTCTGTCCAAATAAAAAAAGAACTTGCCTTACATCCAGATTATGCAGAACCCTCTCGGCATCTGAAGCCGGTTCTAGAAAGAAGACTGGTAAGCAAATAGACCGGTTCAGATGAAAATCGGATACCACCTTTCCTTGTGAAAGGAGAGAAATGGATGCTCTACTGACAAGGTCTGAAGCTCGCTCACACGTCTTTCTGAAGTTACTGCAATCATAAAGGCCATTTTCCATGAAATGAAATTAAAGTCTGCCGTAGACATGGGCTCGAAGGGTTTAGGGCATAAAGCAGTAAGGACCACATTAAGATCCAACTTGGGATGTGGGTTGCGTACAGGTGGATATAGATGCAATAGACATGCAAAGTGCCTTTTATTGACATGGTTTGTCAAAGAAAAAGAGCAAGTGTCCGTGGACAGGTAAGCAGCAATAGCCAACAAATAAGTTCTACAAGACATGCATGCCCGAAGCTGCCAGATGAGAAATGAAAGCCAGGACCGTATCGATGACAGCTTCTCTGGGGTCCAGCTTTTTCGCTAAACACCAATGACAGAAACTGAGCCATTTGCTCCTGTACTGAGACCTCGTCAAAGGCTTTCTTGCCGCCTGGATGATATGCATATTATCCGCTGACAAATTGAAGCTTTCTAAAGATTTGAACTCGGGCACCAGGCTGCCAAGATGAACGTTTGTGGGGTGGGGTGCCACATCTGCTGATCGCTCTGGTGAAGCAGGTCAGGAATCAGCGGAAGCCTGATTGGTGAGCAGACTGACAGATGCTGCAGCTCCGAAAACCAGAATCTGGCTGGCCACCACAGGGCTATGAACAGGAGAGTGCAATTCGACAGGTTCCTGAGCTTGCATAACGGCCAGTGAATCAGAGGAAGAGGCAGGAAGGCTTAGGCCCTCATGTTGTGCCACGGAATCTCGAGAGTATCCCCCAGAGAAGAATCTCTGAGTCCGGAAGAATAAAGATAAAGTTTCCTGTTTGATGACGTCGCAAAGAGGTCCACTTCTGAAGTGCCCCAATGGCAAAAAAGGTCTCAGAGGATCTAAGTGTTCAGTTCCCACTCGTAGCTGACCACCGCTTGCCGGCTGAGAGAGTCTGCCGTCACATTCAGCTGGCCCGGAATGTGTACCGCCAACAGCCAAACACTGTGCTGAATGGCCCATTCCCAAATCTGAATGGCTAGGTCTACAAGGGGAGGTGACCTGGTACCCCCCTGCTTGTTGACGTAAAACATGGATACCGCATTGTCCGTGCGGAAGCAGACCACCTTGTTCACAATCGGGCTTGAAAGCTGCGAGCGCCAGGAAAATCACCAGAAGTTCCAGATAATCTATGTGAAATTGTCTGTCCTGCTGAGACCACAGGTTGAAAACCTGAAGATGATCCATCGTCGCGCCCCACCCGATAAGGAAGGAGTCCGTTGTAATGGTCACCCACCGACAGATTGCTGGAAGAAGACCACAAAATGAGATCCGACATCATGTAGGGTGGAACCAAAATCATTTCGGTGTTCGGGTCCACCGCCTGGAGCACAGAGGCACGAGGCCATGAGGCCCAGAAGCCTCTGGAACCACCAAGAGGACATGCTCTCCGACTGAATAAAGACTTGACACATGGTTAACAGATCCGTCATCCTGTCCACCATCAAGTTCACCCTGCAGTCGATCGTGTTCTAACGGAAACCCAGGACTATCGGGTCCTGAGAGATCGTCATGGAGGATTTCCGCCAGTTCACCGACACCCTAAGACTGAACAGGAGCTGAAAGAGACTGACGGTTTCTCGAGGCTTTCACCGGATAGGGGCTGCGCAGAAGCCAGTCGTCCAAATATGGATATACATGAATACCCTCTAGCCTTAAAAAAGCCGCAATGACTGACATCTGTGTGAAGACACGCGGTGCGGAGACGAGACCAAAAAGGAGCACTCGAAACTGATAGTGCTCCTCTCCCAGGGAGAACCGCAGATATTTACGATGCAGGCTCCAGATCAGGATATGCATATAAGCATCCTGAACGTCCACAGCGTTGAGCCAGTCGCCCTTCTGAAGAGAGGACTTTATTTGGCATGGAGTAATCATCTTGAATTTCTCTTGGGGAAGAGAAAGGTTGAACTGGGAAAGGTCTAGAATGGTGCGAAGGCCAGCCTGGTTGAGTTTTGGCACTGTAAACAGACTAGAGTAGAAGCCTTCCCCTCGTTCCACTAGGGGAATAGGTTCTACAGCCCTGAGATCTAGAAGTTTCTGGACCTCAGCTCTGAGGGAGGGCACCCAGACTGCTGAATGGGAGGATGGAAGGGGCAAGCGGAAGCCCACCCGAGCGATGGGCAAAACCCACCGGTCGTCAGTGATGGTTTGCCACGCCTCCAGATGAGACGAGATTCGTCCTCCCACAGAGTTTCGTTCGAGCGCCAAAAAATATCATTTTGCCGACTTTGCAGCAGAGAGACTACCTGTCCCTGAAGTGGAGGTGGACGACCGAGAGAAAAACCGGCCACGTTGCTGCCTCCGGCGGGAGTTACCCGGTGGAGGATCAGTCCTGCGCGACCTGCGATCGTAGAACCCTCCAAAGTCTTAAGAGGATTGAGATAGGGACCCAGATCTCCGACCTTTGACTGGGTCCTTCTGAGCAGCGACAGAGACTTGGCAGTTTGCATGCTCGCCTTAGTCTTGGTGAGCTCATCATCGGTTGAAGAATTAAATAACTCTTTCCCATCAAAAGGCAGTTCCAGAACTTTATCTTGGACCTCCTTCGAGAACTTCGTTGCATGAAGCCAAGCCTGACGAGAGGTGTCCACCCCCATCATGAGGCCACGAGCTGAGGTGTCAACATTGTGCGCACATTGTGCGCAGCAGCCTCTAGCATATCCTGCGCCAACACCCTGGCGTCTGACAAGCCGCCTTTAAAGTCTTCTAGCCTGTCAACAGGAACAAACTCCTGGAAGTCAGCCAAATCTCTCCACAGTTTCATACTCGCTGCCGCCAGGATGAGCTCTGCGTCTTGCCCAGGAAATTGAGCAATTTGTCCTCCTTGGACAGAACTTGTGCTGCAGCTGCGGAAGACGCATAGGCCGGCTTGGATTGCAGAGTGGCGGCCACTACCACCTTCGAGGACGGGAGCGGACATGTCAAGGCTACTTCCACGGAGGTCTGAAACCTGTAACAAGCGTCAATCCTTTTATTAGTGTGCAGAGCCGGTACTATGGGGCTTTGGATGTTTACTGGACATCCTGTCCCTTGAATTAGCCTCCAAAGGAGGAACCTCGGCAAAGCCAGTAGCACAGGAGTTACGGTCGATGACCTCTCCCTGTGCCCCCTCAACAGAACCAGTAATACTGCGAGCGCAGGAAAGCTGAGGAATCCACCTCACAGACAAGACCTTAACAGGCCTCTCAGTTCTGTTGGTACACACCTTAGCCTCATTAAGAGGAACCTCAGAAAAGAGACCTGTTTCAATAGCTCCCCCGAAAGGGGCCTCGAACTGTGGTTCGGTACAGAAAGCCTCAACAGAGGCCTCAGGGCGCACCCATCGTGTCTGTGCGGGAAGCTCCTAACAAGGAGACCTCGGAGCGAACTCCGGTACCCAACGCCTCAGCACAACTATGCTGGCTATTAACACCTGATCGGTGAACCTCAGGTCGTGATCCGGTATAGGCAGGCCCCTCGCGGAAACTCTTGGAGAAAACCCTGGTACGCCTATTAGGCCTGCGCGGTACCTCAGGGATAACCGCGGTAGCAGAGCTTTTGAAGCCCCTCTCTAACCTGGAGGACCCCAGTAAGGAGTCCCCCGGCCGGGTGCCCTGAAAAGTAAAGAAATTACCAAGTGTCTCTCCTTTCCGTCAATGAAAAGTTGGAAATGCGATGGAGGAACTTTATGGAAGATTTTCTCCCATCTGCGAAGACGACGTTGAAGTGCCCGGACCGAAAGGGAGTCGCAGAAGAAACACGAGTCTCAATGGTGATCTGGTCCTAGACACTCCAAGCAGAGAGAATGGGGATCCGCCCTAGCGAAGCGACGCTTGCAAGAAGTGTCAAATCAAAGACGCTACGGCATAGACGGAGGACTGCGCGACCGCAGAACCGGAGCAGGAGAGAAGGACAACGGGAAAGAATGAAGTGCATCCAGTGTAACGCTCACCTGACTCCCACGGAGGCGCTGGCCTGGTTCGCGCTGCTGTGACCTCTTCTAAGGTGATGCGCAGGATTCGGAAGACGGACTGGAGCAAGCCCCCAAATCTGGCTTGTCTGGCTCGCAGAAGTATCCTTCTGTAGGTGAAAATAGGGGATTAACTGTCTGCGGGGTAATGCAATCAGCCTCCCACTTTCCCCTCTCACCCTCCTCAAAACCCTTCTGTGATTCCTCATAGCGTCTCACCTTAGGGTCTGGAAGGACGAGCTCTCCATCCTGCTTCTGATGCAGGGGCGCGTTGGTATCCAGTTACTTCACTGGATTTTCGGATTGGTGAGAACCAAACTTGCGTGGCTTCCAGGTAAGTTTTTTGATAAGAGGTTCCCCTTGTGTCCATGCATTAATGTACTAATGCTAGTGTCTTTTTCCCCATAGGGGCCGGGGTACGGAATGCCGGGGAACAGGCACCGACCCGAGATGAGAGGTGAAATCCTTGTAGAAATCAGGTAAGTCTTTAATGAGCGTTTTTTGGTAATGTCTTTTCATTCGCTCATTAACGCTGATGTCTCTTTTTCCCCTTAGGGGCCAGGGTCCGGAAATGCCAGGATGCAGCGCGGACCCGAAATGAAGAGGGAATGAATCAACAGGTAAGTCTTAACATGGAGATTTAGCTTTCCTTATTCCCTTCTCTCTCTCACCTTTTGTTCTGGTCTTTTTCTCCCTAGGCGCTGGGGCGTGACTGCGAATCCGGATGATCGCTGCTGAACATGGAGGCGCCCAGTAAAGGTGAGTGGAATGCGGCGCTGCAGCGATCGACGCGATGAGCTTTTAAATAAAAGTCTTCCTTTTCAGGATTGTCGGCGAGATGTCTCCGGGATGCGGATTTAGCAGGTAAGGACTTTTCCTTCTTCTGTTCTCTTCTTCTCTTCCTTTGCAGATGATCCAGGATGCTGGCAGGCGTGGCAGAAGTCAGGATGCAGGAGCAGACACGGTGAGCGTCCAGCTGCTAGATGCAGAACAACGCGAAGCACGTGTGGCTGTTCGGGTGGGGTTTAAATAGCCTTGGAAGAAGTTCCAGGTATGTATCCTTCCTCCAATCAGGTATGCATCCTTCCCCGACCACGCCCGGATGGTAAATTAGTCCCACAGGTAAAGTAGTTCCTTTCAGGCCTCAAGGAGGCCGGGATCCTGCAGCATGGTCTGCATCAGGTAAGTGCACCCAAGCCAATCCATAATGAGCCTGGCGCCTATGGCGCCAGGACTGATGTCTTTTATGAGCCTGGCGCCATAGGCGCCAGGACACTGTCCAAAGGGCCCCTATATGGGGTTGCTGGGTCCTACCTTGGGGACTGGATGTCCGCTTTCGGGGACGCAGGGCTTGAACCGGCTCCCCGGGAGCGGGCATCATGACAGCCAGCCCCGACCGCGCAGAGAAAAGGACTGAAGGGCGATGCGCGTGCGGAGTTAAGGATGGCGGGGTTACGGCCGCGTGCAGTACCACCCGTAAAAAGAGAAGGACACATTTTCAATTTGATGCTTTTTACAAAAGTGTTCCGGTCCCCACAAGTATGGAGGAAAGGGGACAGGACGAAGGAGTATTAGGAAATATGGAGAGTACCATCCCTGGTTCCTCTCCGCTACAGGCACTGGTTCTACAGCACCTTTCTCTAGCAGGATCAACATTTCCTGCACAAGGAGCGGATCTGGAACCCTCAAAGTGTGGCTCCCGGTGGATGGTTCTGAGGTCTCTGAATGAAAGGGAGGCAGTAAAATTGGGCTATGGTTTCTGTAATAAAGGATGCCTGGTACACTTGTTATGGTTCCTTGATGAGCTTGAATGCCAGTTTCTTAAGATGACTATAGAGGATAAAAACATTGGGTCCCACCGCCCAGGCTAGAGGTTCCCAACTGACTCTCTTTGAATGCTTAAGGTGGAATGGAACTTACAGAAACATACATTCCGACACAGACACACCAACATTCTATCTCCATGCATTCATGGAGGCAATATACAACACATCTCTCTCCTTTATATGGGATACATTACTCACCGTAATTGTATTTCTGATGCTTGTATCTGCTTAGATTCAAATGCTGTGTATAGGCCGACAACTAGTGGAAGCTACGGAGTATTACACGTTTTTCGAAACTCGAAAATGGGCGTCGACACAGGGCGTGCCAGTAATACTATCCCTAGTGTGACGTCCACTGTACCCATGATCCCTCACGCGTGTAGGACCCTCAGATTGTATTTTTCTGACATGTGGTAGCATGAGGAGTAGAGTGAGTAAACATTATTCAAGCAGATGGATAGAATAAGACTACAAGCATCCATGCAACTTTTCGCAGAGGGGAGGAAGGGCGGGCGCATGTGAACCTAAGCAGATACAAGCATCAGAAATACGATTACGGTGAGTAATGTATCCCTTCTGAGGCTTGTGGAATCTGCTTAGATCACATGCTGTGCATAGATTAGCGAGCAGTGTTAAAAGAAGGAGGTGGGATGTGAGAAGGGTCATGAGCAAATAAATGTCTTAGTACCGCTTGTCCCACTTGAGTATCTGTCTTGGAATGAGTGTCAATGCAGTAGTGCTGAGTAAAAGTGTGAATAGAGCTCCAAGTAGCTGCTTTGCAAATGGTGTCTGTTAGGGAGAATTCTCTGTATAGGCTAATTTCCCAAACCTAGTGAGTCCCCCAGCAGCTTTGCTGGATTTTTGGGGTTTATTTTTTTCTCCTGCTAAGAGTGAGACTCTTTTTCTCCCACTCTTAGGCATGATTTGAGAATGTCCTTTCACCTTGTAATGTGTTTTATGGGCTATGGGGTCTTTTACTCCATAGGGCTTCATGTGTTTTTGGAATGTGTGTTACACAGCACCCTCAGTGCAGTAACACAGGGGTGTCATAGTGACCCCCAAACAGACTCCATAACCTGGGACTGACTACTGTCTCCCAGGGTATGTAAAGTCACCATTGACTTTACTAGTCTTAAATTGTGAACAGAACCAGTACAAACCATCATATTGTGGAAGTACTGGTAGGGGTAATTAGATTGCCCCTAGGTCTGTTTTTCGAGGGGGCACTGTGCAGTCCCCCCTCGTCGAGTTTCTGGCTGGTGGCAGTGGTTGCCACACGAAATATTCCACCGGAATATTTCCTATAGGATTTTCCCATTCATTTTAAACGCACCACTTTTTTGGTGCAATGCTAAAGATATCGCTGTGTTATTTAATTAATATTTATTCCCCGGTTGGGTCTTTTTGCCAGGACTCGGTTTTAAAATGGCGTTTGTGTTCGTCTCTGTAACTCCAACCCAAGTCGAGCCCTTTGTTCCACTTTTGGCGGGCTTCTGCACAGAAGCATCCAAATGTGGTGCCACTCTGTCTGGGTCTACAGGATGTGTGGGAGGTGGGAATAGGCACCTTGGACTGAGTTGCCTGGGCAACTCAAGTCGCACTCTTGTGCGATTGGCCCTGTGATGAGCCGCCCGGCTCACCACTTAGCATGTTTGAGTGACAGCTAGGACTGATGAATGGGGGTTTTCTGCATAAAAGCAGGGCTTTGGGGACTGGAACTTCAGAAGTCGCCACAGGACCTAAAGAATCCGAAGAGGGAGAAGCTGAGCCGACCTGCAACAACTACACCACCGGTGGAGCCCTGCTGAACCGGCTCACCACTTCCCAACGACAGAGAAGATCTTCTTCCTGGAGAGTCTTCTTCCATTGAACTGGTGGGGTTAACCAGTTCGCCCTCTTTTCGCCTTCCTGGATCGTCTCGTGGTCGAATCGCCCGTGCCAAGCACCCCGGCGGCCGGATAGCCACGCTTCACCACTATCGCGAATAAAAGGCTAGTACCTTTTAACCGGGAAACTCCATGGCTGGTTTCTTCCCTGGCAGTGCAACGACCTCCAGCTTTCCTCCACGTCGAGATCTTCTCTTCCCCTGGACGAAGCACCGACTTGCACCCGCTGCCAGGAACAACTGCTCCCGCTGGAGCTTTCTCACCATTTCAGGTACTGTGTCCCGCCTGGTCTCACTTGCAACAGACTGTTCAAGGTGTCCCGTAAATCCTTGACTCTCTATCCTGGGGTGACCTGGGACCTGTTAACTAACTTTTCAGAACTGATCCAACTCTTTTTGAACTATCTGCAAAGACTTTTAAAGTGTACTTCAACTGTGTGATCTTGGGCACATTCCGCCTTGCTCTCTCCAAGAGTGGGCCTGGCCTATGAACTTTTTGCTCTACAGTAGACTCTGCCTTTCTTGACTTGCTGTGGTTCTTTTAAAAGTGTTGGTATTATGTGCTTTCCTAATTCTGCCTTTTCTCTCCCTTTTTAAATAATTATTGGAGTGCCATCTTGGTTAAGAGCTCACCCCTGTATTGATAATAAGTGGTGTTCTTTTCCTAAGACTTGTCGAATAATTAATCAGGGAGGTGTATATATTTCTAGTGACTGTGTTTGAACTTGCTTGACATATTAGTGCCAGTGTATTTTTACAAGTGTGTTTTAAATAAATAATTATATACTTTTATACCAAAGCTCTGGTCAGCGTTTGCTTGTGCTACTGTATTTTTGTACCTAATGTGTATACTCTATATACTGCCTAACTCTTCTTGAGAGAAGTCTGACTGCTCAGCAACAGCTACCAGGTAAATCTGGGTGGGACAGACTGCTACCAATTGGGTTTACTGCCAACACCTGTAGTCTTAAACTTTTTGCAGTGGTCCCTAAGGGAACTGCACGGGTTTCTGCATAACAGTGTTGAGGGGTACATTTGCAATGAAAGCCAGAGTGTCCCCAGTGCCTCTAGTAGAGTGGGCTCTTGGCGTAAAAGGCAGAGTCTTTCCAGAAAGGGAGTAACACAGCTGGATACAGTCGACTATCCACTTAGAGATGGCACCTTTAGAGACGCGATCTCCTTCTCTGCCTGTAGCTACGGAGACAAACAGTTGGTCTGTTTTTCTTAGCGGCCTGGTCTTGTCTACATAGTAGAGGACCACTCTTCCCACATCTAGAGTGTGTAGTTTCACCTCTGCAGAGCTTTTGGGTTCTTGGAAGAAAGCCGGAAGCTCAATGGACTGGTTAACGTGGAATATAGAAATTAATTTAGGTGAGAACCTAGGGTGTGTTCGTAGAACCAGTTTATCCTTATGAATAGTCAAGAAAGGATCCTGCACTGACAGAGCCTGAATTTCACTGACCCTTCTTATGGATGTAATGGCTACTAAGAAGGCAGTCTTATAGGTCAGGTGTTTGAGACTGGCTTTGTGCATGGGTGGGCCCACGAGTTTAGCAAGCACCACATTAAGGTCCCAACCGGGTGGTGGGTTTGATATTGGAGGGTGGAGTCTCTTTACCCCTTCCATGAAGACTTTAACCACTGGTACTTTCCACCATGACACCTTGCTATGAGAGGTGGTGTAGGCTGACAGCGCGGCCAGGTGTACCTTGAGTGAGTTAAATACCAACCCTGCATCCAGCAGGTGGAGCATGTATGTGACAATATTGGAAGGAGTGCAATCAACCGGGTTGATTTGCTTATTCTGGCACCAGATAACAAATCTTTTCCATTTATCTAAGTAACAGTGCCTCTTGTTTGGTTTCCTAGATTCTTTTAGGATGTCCATGCATCTCTGTGGTAAATTGAGATGTTCAAACTCTATGACTTCAGGAGTCATGCTGCCAAGTTCATTGAGCTGGGTTGAGGATGCACTGTCACGGGAGTCTGATGTGTTTGCACACTGCTAGTCTGCGTAGGTGTGGGAACCACGGTTGCCTCGCCCACATGGGAGCAACTAGGATGAGCGTCATCGGTTCCCTGTGCATCTTGTTGACCACCTTCCTCATGAGAGGGGTTGGTGGAAAAGCGTAGGCAAACATCTCTGACCAGTTCATCCACAGGGCGTTCCCCTTGGAGTCTGGCTGAGGGAACCTGGATGCGAATCCTGGGCATTGCCTGTTTTCGCTTGTGGCGAATAGGTCTATAGTGAGAATAGGACACTGTGAGAAGAAGTCTTCTACAACTTCTCTGTGTAGACACCATTCGTGTTCTTCTGGGAGACGATCTCTGCTTAAAGCGTCTGCTAGTGAATTGAGATCCCCTGGAACATGTTGAGATGACAGATAAATGTTCTGTCTGAGTGCCATGTCCAAATTTTCTGGGCAAGCCTGGACAGATTTGGCGAACGAGTCCCTCCCTGTTTGTTTATGTAAAACATGGCTGTCTTACTGTCTGTTAAGATCTGTACTGACAGGTCCAACAGGTGGGGTTCGAACGCTCAAAGTGCTCTGAAGACTGCCAAAAGCTCTAGCATGTTGATATGATTCTTGGCCACTGTGTGAGACCATAGACCCTGAGTTATGTGGTGAAGGAGGTGTGCTCCCCACCCTGACACGGACGCGTCTGTAGTGACTACAGCTTGTACCTCTGGATCGTAAAAGGGTTTCCCCTTTGACAGGTTCTCTCTTGTCTACCAGTGAAGACTTACACTTCACTACAAGTGTTGGCGAAACAACCACTAGATCGTCCCACTGACCACTTACCTGAGACCACTATTTTGCCAACCATTCTTGCATGGGACGCATGCGCAGGTGCGCGTGGGGGACCAGGTAAATACATGACGCCATCATGCCTAGCAAACGCATCGCTTTGCGCACCCTTATCTGGCAACCGGACAGATATAGAGGAATTTGCAGTAGTAGATTCCGAATTCTTTCCTCTGATGGAAAGGCCAACCCCTCTTTGGGTGTTTAGGACAGCTCCTAGGAACTGCTTCGAGGTGCTTGGCACCAGGCTTGATTTTTTCTAGTTTATGGAGAAACCCAATTCGAAGAGGTCGTCAATCGTTCTTTGAATGTTTGATCTGCAAATTACTGGGGTTTCCCCCGTGATGAGCCAGTCGTCCAGGTAAGGGTACACTGGGATTGCCTCCCTGTGTAGGTGTGCTGCCGCCACAGGCAGTACCTTGGTGAATACCCTTGGAGCCGAGGCTATACCGAAGGGCAGCACCTTGCACTGGTAGTGCTGACTGTTCACCTTGAAGCGCAAGAATCTTCTGTGCGCTGGGAACATGGAAATATGAAAATAGGCATCTTTCATGTCCAATGTTGCCATGTAATCCCCCCTTTTTAGGAGGGGGATTACCTCTTGGAGAGTAGTCATGCAAACTTTTTGGGGCTTGACATATTTGTTTACAGGGCGTAAGTCTAATACTGGGCGCATTGTCAAATCTTTCTTTGGCACAAGGAAGTAAGTTGAATAAATAGCCTTGTTTACCTGGTTGCCTGGGACGAGTTCTATCGCGTCCTTTGCTAGAAGATTGATGATCTCCTCGAGGATCTTTTGGTGGTCCAGGGAATGTATTCTTTATCGTGGAGGGTGGTTTCAGGGGCGCTCGAGCAGTTTGATGCAGTATCCTGCGGACACTGTGGACAGCACCCATCTGTCCGATGTGATCCCTCCCCATGCTTGGGTGAAGTTGGAAATGCGCCCCCCTACTGGGGATGCGTGAGAAGGGACCCTCGGTGGAACGTCGCTGCTTTGCGGGAGGCGTACCGCCTCTGCTGGGGCTGTCTCTGCCACGGCTCCTTTTGTTTCCTCTGCCGTAACTCTGGGTAGTCTGCTGTTTGTTACCCCATGATGTACCCTGTCCCTGTGTATAATTGGAGCCCATTTGGGAATTGTGGCCGCGTGGGGGATGAAAATTACTATTCCCTCTTTGATTAGGGGGCTTATTTGTCAATTGTCCCAGGGACTTCAGAGTATCATACTCGTCTTTGGCAGTTTTTAATGCGTCCTCTACCGCTTTGCCAAACAGAAGATTAGGTTCTACCGGCATGTCCATTAGGGATGCCTGGGTCTCGGGTTTAAACCCTGACTGTCTTAATCAAGCATGCCTCTTAATGACAGTGCTCTCTGCTATGAGCCGGCCAGCGTCATCTGCGGCGTCAAAGGTTGCCTTAAGGATGCAACCGGACACGGCTCTTCCCTCCGACGCAATCTGTGCCAACTGACCCTTTAGTGGTTCCGTTGCGGAGTCAATGAGGGCAGCTACCTGCTCGCACTGGTGGCAATTGTAGCTTGCTAGTAGTGTGGTGGTGTTGACAATCTTTGCCTGGTAAGCGGAAGTGGAACCCGTAAATTCTCTTGCTCTCCTTGTCTGGGGGAGCCTCAGATGATGATAGAGGTGTCCCCGCTCTCTTTCTGGTGTTTGTAATCACCAAGGAGTCTGGCTTCAGTTGACCCCTTATGTAAAGGGGGTCTGGCTGGGCGGCCCTGAACAATTTCTCGATTCTGGGGTTTACGGCCCTAGTGAGATTAGGAGTGAGAAGGGAAGGATCAATTCTCCGTTGGAGGGACTTGAGAATTGGGATGGCTTGAACAATGGGTCTTTTCTCTCCCACTAGTTCTTCTGCAAAGTCCCTCTCTTCCTGCGCCCCCTGAGTGTCTATGCGGAAGTGCTCTGCAGCTCTAGCCAATACCTCATTGAGGAGTGGCTGGTTATCTACTGGAGAGTCGGTAACCTGAGGTTCTTTGCGAACAGGAGAGTCTAACCTGTAGACCTCTGCAACGTCTTCTCTTCCCCATCCTGGCCCTCGTCATCTCCATAATAATCCACCTCCGTTTGGTCGTCCAACATTACTAAGTCTGGATCCTCACTATACGGTTGGTAAGGTTGGTTGTAAAAAGGGTCTGAAATCAGTCCCTGAGTTGGAGTCTCAAACCGAGGTTTATTACTAGGGGGCTGAGGGTCCTTGGATCCTGAAGGAGTAGCGTTGTCCGGGGTATAACTGAGGAAATGTCCTGGGTTCTTAAGAGTAGAAGTCAGCCAGGGAAGACATTCTCATCATTACCCTGTCTATATCTTCACTTCTCCATTTTGTGGAGCTGGGAATGACAATTCCCTGAGAGGGTTCCCCTTCTATTCCCATTTCGTGAGGAGTAGGAGGAACAAGTTTGGACTTAGGGGCAGGGACAGGGGTCTTGGATTTTTGCTTATCTGAAGACTTATGACTGTCCTTATGTGTCTGTGGTGGCTTCTGCTGTTTACCCCCTTCCCCATGAGTAGTAGAGTGTTTCCCTGGTGTTTTCCCCTTCTCTGAGCTTTCCGATGCCTGGCGTCGAGATTCGGGGTTACTGTCTCTTTCTTTATAGTGTGCACGACGGGACTCGGACGCTGAACGGGCTGCCAGAGCCGACTTCTGGTGTGCGGCCTGGATGTGGAGGTCAGATTCGTCTTCTGACGAACGCACCTCAGTGACTTTGGGGAGTGAGGCACTCTTGGCAACTGTGGACGGTTGCCTTGTGTCGTGCGGCGATCTCGACCTGGAACGCCCAGAGGACACCGATTCCGTGGACCGCTCTCTTTGTGCCTCTTTCTGAGAACTCGACACGCGTCTAGGTTGGACTTAGAGTGTTCATGTGTAGTAGTGGTGTGGGTAGCGCTCGTGTCGCCGGGTGTGTTCCCATAACTGCCCAGCCAGACAATCTTCCGAGGTCAGGGACTTGGGCATCTTTCGACACCTTTGTGCCTGCGCCGACCAAAAGTACGGCGTCGCTGCCAACGCACCCTCCGCTTCCATGGCCTCCAGTTGCCTGGCGTGATGGGCCCAACGTTTGGTCGAGCGATCCTTTAGTGTTTTCACCTTGAACAGGCTACACGCTCTACAGTTCGCCTCAGGGTGATCCCTCCGTAAGCAGAGGTTACAGGTGGCGTGTTTGTCAACCCAAGGATACTTGCGGTTGCACTTGGGGCAAAATTTAAATTGAGTGCTCTCCATATGCACCTATGGCAGCGGGCTAGTATGTGTAGGAAATAAGAGTGTAGTATGTTTACACCCCCCACTCTCCCTACTTGCAGGGCCGGGGCCCAAAGTCCGTCGTGCAGCTCTCGACGGTTGTTTGTTCTTCGGACCCGCGTCGATCTTCGATGTTTCAACGTGGGAGTGAAAGAACGGGGAAATTAATATTGATTTTTTGCAAAATGGCTGAAAGCCAGGGAACTCTGCGCAATGCTTCTGACCAGTATGGCGGAAAAAAACAATCTGAGTGCCCTACACGCGTGAGGGATCATGGGTACAGTGGACGTCACACTAGGGATAGTATTACTGGCACGCCCTGTGTCGACGCCCATTTCGAAAAAAAAAAACTGATACTCTGCAGCTTCCACTAGATGTCGGCCTATGCACAGCATGTGATCTAAGCAGATTCCACAAGCCTCAGAAGAGCAAGTTACTTTCTTACCTGGTAACGTTCTTTCGATGGGATGGTCCGACGACGTATTCCATATCTATGACATGTAATCACCACAGCTGTGCTGCTTCGGAAACTTTTACGGCGTCTGCGTCCTGCGTCGATGACGTCGATGCGCCGACGTCGAGGCCCTCCTCCGACGTCCGACGTCATCCGATGTGATAAGTAGGACGCACGACGCCCATAGCCTCAGTTGTAGTTTTTTCCCCCAGAACGTGTGACATAAGTCAACTGCCAGTCAGACACAAAGCCTTGCGGAACGTAAGCTGCAATCGCAAAAGAAATTCTGCAGCGGGGAAGGCAGGGAGGGAGCGATATGGAATACGTCGTCGGACCATCCCATCGAAAGAACGTTACCAGGTAAGAAAGTAACTTGTTCTTCGAGGGGATTGGGTCCTCCAACGTATTCCATATCTATGACAGACTCCCAAAGCAGTACCAAAAGCAAGGAGGAGGGAAAGAATTTAGAATCAAAATTTAGAATAGCCAATCAAATAGCAGAGCAAAGGACCGCCTTGCCAAAGGCCAGATCCTGTGCTCGGATGCAATCGAGGGAATAGTGACGTACAAATGTATGTACTGAAGCCCAGGTGGCTGCATCACAGATGTTGCGAATAGGAACACCCCTCTGCAGGGCAGTAGACGCAGCCATACCCCTGGTAGAATGGGCCCGCAAGCCAGCTGGTGGGTCCTTACCCGCCAAGCGGTAGCACTCCGAGATGGCCAAAATAATCCAGCGAGACAAAGTCTGTTTCGTCACAGCTTGTCCCAAACGCTTCCCAGCGTAACCAATAAAGACTTGATCATCCACTCTGACCCGGGACATGCGTGAAACATAAAAGCTTAAAGCTCTCCTAGGATCAAGCCTATGGAGCCTCTCCTCTTCCTTACCAGGATGCGGAGGAGGATAGAATGCCGGAAGAACAACCTTCTGGGCCAAATGAAATTCCGTCACTACCTTCGGAAGAAAAGAAGGACGAACTCTAAGGACAACCCTGTCCTTGTGAAATACAGTGAAGGGAGGCTTAACTGAAAGTGCCTGTAACTCACTCACTCTGCGAGCGGAAGTAACCGCAACTAAAAACACAGTTTTCAGAGTTAACAGCCTCAAAGGGCAAGAATGTAAAGGCTCAAACGGAGCACCCATAAGAAACTTAAGAACAAGGTTTAAATCCCAACCGGGCACCAGGAAAGGTGACGGAGGGAACACATTAGTGAGCCCTTTCAGGAACTGTGAAATCAAAGGGATTTTAAAGTAAGAACATTCTTCAGACGAGCGCTTAAAGATGGACAGCGCCGCCAGGTAACCCTTAACGGTACCCACTTGCAAGCCCCTGTGGGCCAAAGAAAGTAAAAAGGACAGAACCATGGGGATGTCACATGCAAAAGGATCCACATTCTGAACTCTGCACCAGTCGCAGAACTTACGCCAACGGCAACGGTACAGAGACTTTGTTGCTGGCCTTCGGGCCGAAAGCAACACCTCCATCACGTCCTCAGGGAGGTCCCAATCCTTATACCTCAACCTTTCAGAAGCCAAGCGTGAAGGTTGAGGGATCTGACCTCTGGATGGAGAACCTGACCCCCCTCCCGTGAGAGCAGATCGTCTCGGTAGGGAAGACGACGTGGAGGGCAGATGGATAAGTCGAGAAGGTCCGGGTACCACGTCCTCCGAGCCCACGCCGGGGCAATGAGGATCATCCGGGAACCGAACTTCCGTAACCTCCGCAGCACTTGCGGGATGACGGGGACTGGAGGAAACGCGTACAGCAGCGGGAATGACCACTCCACCACGAACGCGTCTCCTAAGGCTCCTTTTGGTGGAAATTCCCGCGAGCAAAACCTTTCGCACTTCCGGTTGACACTGGAGGCGAAGAGATCCACTTGAGGGGTCCCCCAAAGGGCGAAGATCTCCAGGAGAATCTCCTGAGCCAACTCCCACTCGTGAGAGATCGCGCTCTGCCTGCTCAGAGCGTCCGCCGTCACGTTTTCGGCTCCGGCCAGATGAACTGCCGAGATCGAAACTTCCTGCTGGATGGCCCAGAACTCGAGCTGCATCGCCTCCCTGCACAGAGGAAGTGACCCTGCCCCCCCTTTTTGTTGAGGTCGTGCATGGCCACTGTGTTGTCCGTCAGGATCAGGACATTCTTCCGTCGCACAGATGGCAGAAAAGCCTTCAGGGCTAGCCTGACGGCCCTCAGCTCCAACAGATTGACATGGAGTCTGGACTCCGACGGAGACCAACGACCGCTGACTGTCAGCCCGTTGGCATGAGCTCCCCATCCCGTGAGGGATGCATCCGTCACGATCGTCACCTCCGGCCAGGGAAGCCAAAATGGAGCCCCCTTCATCAAGTTGCCTTCGACGGCCCACCACAGAAGGTCCCGGGCGACCGAGGACGGCACCTGAATCGAGTCCGACATCCTGCCGGAGGACTGCGACCATTGCGTCTTGAGTGCCCACTGCAAAGATCTCATCCGCAGGCGAGCCTCTGGCACCAGAAGAATGCAGGATGCCATGAGGCCGAGCAACCTCAAGAACTCGAACGCTGGGAGCGTCTGGGCATGCTGAAACTTGTGCACCATCTGTTGAATGTGAAGAGCCCTCACCTGGGGAGGAAAACACTGCCCCAGGGAAGTGTCAAGCACTGCTCCGATGTACTGGAGCCGCTGTGTTGGCGTCAAATGGGACTTCTTTAAATTGAGGGAGAAGCCCAGCCTGTGAAGGGAGCGACAGGTGACCGATAGATGATCCAGGACTTGCTCGGGAGAGCTCCCCCTGATCAACCAATCGTCCAGGTAGGGGTAGACGTGAATCCCCCCTTGCCTGAGATGCGCTGCCACCACCACCATGAGCTTGGTAAAAACCCTCGGGGCGGAGGTCAATCCGAACGGCAGGACCCGAAACTGAAAGTGCGAGTCGCCAACCGCGAACCTCAGGTACTTCTTGTGCTTGGGATGGATCGGCACATGGAAGTAAGCATCCTTGAGGTCGAGTGACACCAACCAGTCCTGAAGCTGAAGGGCCTGGAGGACTTGAGAGAGAGTAACCATCTTGAACTTGTCCTTCCTGAGGAGTTTGTTCAAACCGCGCAAGTCCATGATGGGTCTCAATCCCCCGTCTTTCTTCGAAATCAAAAAATAAGGGGAATACCATCCCTTGCTCCTCTCCGCTACAGGCACCAGTTCTATGGCGCCTTTCTCCAGCAGGGCTTGAATTTCCTGCGCAAGGAGCGGATCCGGACTCTGCAAAGAGAGGATCCCCGGTGGATTGTCGCGAGGCCTGTGCCGAAAAGGAAGACAGTAGCCGTGGGTTATGATCTCCAGAACCCACACATCTGAAGTAATGGCTTGCCACTCTACAAGATGCTGCGCCAGCCTTCCCCCAACCGGCGAACCATGGGACATGGCCTCACGACAGAGTGGGAGCGGCTGCGGCGTTACCTGAGGGCAAAGAGGCAACTGCCCGAGCGGCCTTGGCACCACGGGTACCCTGTCGTCCACCTCTGGTACCCCTGCGTTGGCCTCTTTGACTGCCAGCTCCTCTCGCTTTACTGAAGGATGAGTAATAGCGAAAGGAACCACCCCTCCACTGCTGTCCCCTAGGACGAAAAGGCGGAGGTTGGCGAACTGCAGCGCCCAACGACTTTGCTGCAGCTTTTGAGGTCTGCAACCTCTCAAGGCTCTCGTCAGCCTTGCTGCCAAAAAGGTGTTCACCGTCAAAGGGCATGTTGAGGAGCCGGGACTGCACATCAGGCGCAAACCCCGGCTTCCGCAACCACGCAAACCTGCGTATCACGGTGCTCGCCGCCATGGACCTACTGACGCATTCAGCTAAGTCCAAACCCGACTGAACGGACTCACACATGGCATCCTTACCATCCTGGACCATAGCAAGGAAACCATCCCGTTCATCCCCTTCGGGAACATGTTCAGCCGCTAACGCAACACAGTTCCACAGAGTGTGCGTGAAACGTGACAAGGCACAAATGGAGTTGGCCGCCTGAGGCGCCATACCACCAGAAGAAAACACTTTCTTCGCCCAGCCATCAAAACGTTTGTCGTCCCTATCAGGAGGGATGGTAGGGTACGACGCCTGCTTCGCCGGGGCCGTGGCCGCCTGCACCACCAAACTCTCCGGAGTGGGGTGCCTGGTCAAGTAGCAGGGGTCGCCACTGGCTGGACGGTATTTCCGCGACAAGGATCTGCCCACCGCCGGGAGACTCTCCGGAGCAGTCCAAGCCGCCGCCACCCTTCTCTGTAAAGCCATATGGAACGGCAGAACCGGGTCAGTTGGGGGACCAACATCAAGGATGTCTGTCAGATCATCCTGCACAAACTCCCCTGGGGGAGCAGACCATCCCAAGTACTCAGAAACCCTAGCCATAAGGCGCCGGTACGAGGAATCAGCATGAGAGCCTGGCTCAGGCCTACAAAACTCCACCTCCGGAGAGGTGTCCAGTCCACTGGCATCATGCAGTGACTGTCTCAACTCGTCAAACTGACTATGGCCCGAGACAATTTCATCCGGAACCTGACTAGGAACCAGGCCATCAGAATCCTCAACCGTCTCTGAAATATAGTACAGGTGGCGAAAAGAAGGCACTCGAGAGTACCTGGGGTACCTCCGACACGAAAGGCGTCGATGGCGTCGAGCGAATCGGCGCCAGCGTCGAGAGAACCGGCATCGGCGCCGAAAGGATCGGCGTCGACGTCGAGGAAATCGGCGTCGACGTCAGATGCAGCGCCTCCAGAATCGGCGGCGTCGACACAGTCCTCGAGGCCGGAGCCCCGAGCGTGTCCCTCAACGACCTGAGCGTCGACGGCATCGATGACTTCCTCGGAGCCAGAGCCTCGAGAAAGCCTGTCGACGCCCTCGACGCCACAGACGTCGATGCCTTCTTCGAAGACCTCACAGGTGCACACAGTCTCGAACGCGTCGAGGACCGAGACCTGGAACGGGTACGTCGAGATCGAGTCCCCTTGTCCGAACGGGACCTCTCCCGTGACTCGTGCCGACCACTCTTGCGAGCGGTGTCTCTCGACCTCACACGACCGACCCCACTCGGGGGCGCGGACGGCTGAGTACCCTGCGACTCAAGAATCGCCAACATCTTCTTCCCGAAGGAAGCCCATTCCTCCGGCATCGCACGGCTGGAGGGGTAAGCGACGTGCCGGGCAGAGCCCTCCGAAGAGGACCTGGAAGACGACCGATGTCGGTGCTTCCGAGAATGCCTCGAAGAGGCTGAGGAGTGGCGAGACCGACTCCTAGAAGGAGACCCACGAGACTTCTGACGATGACACGGAGAGTCACCCCTCGAATCATCCGTCGAAAGCCCCGCAGACTTCGACTTCCGGGGCTTGGACACCCGACCTACCGACAACTTCTTCTTACGTTCGCGTAAGGCTTTGGACGTGAGCGACTGGCAGTCGATACAGTCATCCGTGTCGTGGGCCTCCCCAAGGCACCAGAGGCAGGCGTCGTGCGAGTCCGTCACCGACATCTTGGACCCACACTCCCCGCACTTCTTGAAACCCAGACGCGGGGTCGAAGACGAAGTAGACATCGTCTGAAGGATTTTCACAAACGAACAGGTTCGAAGAACCGAGAACAACAGAACTCCAAAGAGTCGAGGCGTTTAAACCGAGAAACACGAAGCAACACGTTCGCGGAAAAAACGGAACTGAGGCTATGGGCGTCGTGCGTCCTACTTATCACATCGGATGACGTCGGAGGAGGTCCTCGACGACGGCGCATCGACGTCATCGACGCAGGACGCAGACGCCGTAAAAGTTTCCGAAGCAGCACAGCTGTGGCGATTACATGTCATAGATATGGAATACGTCGGAGGACCCAATCCCCTCGAAATATATTTACACAATACAATGTACATACAAAGGACACCTACAACCTGACCAAATAGTGCACCTACACCAGCACACCACTACCATTGAAGACTCCCTACAAGCACAGCAACCAGGAACTACCCCTACATACTCTGAAAACCGCTTACAAAATAAATAAATCTCCTTCTGCCTGTTCCTGCCATAAACAGACTCTAGGCTCTCACCCTAGAACCATACCTGCCCAGTCCCAAGGCAATCAACCTACAGTCCTACACCACCACAACTTAACTATTCCACCTTCCGCCCACCCCCGCCGGGCCTCGAGACTACCACCCTGAACCACTACCCGGCCTCTAAGAGGACACATACGTCACCATACTGCAGAGGAGTTACTACAACGAAAGCATGAAAGCTGGAGTGTACTACACTAAATGCACAAAACATCACACCCATCCACGCTCGACGACCTACACAACATACAGGCATATCCATACACATACGAAGTCAACTCAGCCAATCGGGGCACATAACAACCACCTAAGATATTTCAAATACTCAGACCAATTTAAGGACGCTGGCCTGTCATCACTAAATTCATCGACATCACTTTAAGGCAGTGGTCTTCAAACTGTTTTCGCCTTACCCCCCCCCCCCTGAGCAAAATTTGGGCAGGTCAGGCACCCCCAAAAGTGACAGATGGAAAGTTTAAGGTGCCCACCCATTAACCTGATGGCAGTTTCACACGAATCAATATGCTAAACCCTGTACCTTCATGCAAAGAACAGAGTTTAGAAAGCAACATTACAAAAGAAAATTACAAGAACCAAACTCATCACGTTAAACTCCATCCTACACTTTTCACTGTCAGGTAACCTGGAGGGCTACCCTGCCAGTCGCCTCCAACTATATTCATAAGACAAGATACACTCTCCCATCAAGACCAGTCCTCTCAAACTCCACTCAACGTATCCAACATAGAAATTGCTTCCAATTACCACACATGCAATAGGTGGTTTAACATCTTCATTGCTACACCCCATTCCACAACCATTCCAACCCATACACCTCAACTACAAATCAGAGTGAGGTGCTATCCCTTTCTCTATCCTAATCAGGAGACACCTCCCCTATAACTTCAGATAGACAAAGCGCTTCCCCCAATTATATAGTCAGGGCGCTACCCCACTACCACCTATAACTCTGCATTCAACAAAAAGCTAGCTCATACGTTTTAACTTAACATAGTGGGGCGCTACCCCAACTAGTAAGCATCCATCAGGGCGCTACCCCAACACTCATAGAATAAATAAACGTACACGTACCCTACTCCACTCTGCTTGCAAGATACCTCACCAGACACGTAGTCTGACTTCATACCATATGCAAATATGGGTCCATTCCCAGGAACACCATATGCTTAAGCTAGGGGCGCTACTTTCCAGGAAACGCTGTGGGTCACTCGACCACACTCAGTCATGTCACATACCAAAACCCAACTTTAAAATCAATATATGCATGTTTAACTTTTACCAATCCATCGTTATTTCTAACATTGACATTAATCATTTGTGTCCAAGAGTCCGTAGCTAGTTTAACACTGTAGACCGTCTTTACCGACCCTAAAAGTCCATAGCCATTTTGTGGCTGTAAACTAGCTCATCCTAATCCTATGAATGATTGTTGCTTCCTTGTTGACAGCAGCTGCAAAGCCTCAAATGTTATAGCTACAACTGCCATGCTATAACAATAGCACTCTACACACACTCTGCACCATAACCAAACTAGTTGCTAAAAGTCCTTGGGTGCAAGCACCTGTAAATTCTCAACAACAAAAAAATATTGTTACATTAAACATCATGCTGGCTACTTTACGCATTCAACACATCAGGCACACACCACATACATTGCGCATTGTAACCCCTGTACCATAACCAAACTTGATGCTAAAACATTTTGCATTTCATTGCATATGTAAAATTCATGTGCCCGAGGCACTTTATTACACATACTTTCCTTTACCACTGATTCCTTGAAGGATATATGTTCACCGATGCCAGTAGCATATAGAAATATGAACTGAGACTGGGACAGTACCTCTGGAGAAGTTTGCCAACTTCCCTTGCCTATCAGCTTCCCCGAAACTTCCCGTATCGAGAGTTTAACCCTCTTGGCGAAATACTCTGTTTCTTTGTTCTCCTGGAAACGCAGTCTCTTCACAAGTTGAGCTTTACCATTAACAGGTACACTGAGATTTCCAGATTATTTTTCGTTTCCGTGAGAAACTGCATTTGCGATTCGCTCCATATTGCTGTTTAGTCCCACAACAGGGTTATAGGTGCTGACTTTATTAAACAGACTAACCTGCGTGACGCTCATTGTTGGCCACGGCAGACGTGCAACCCAAATGAATAAAAATCAAGTCACGTGTGAAGGTTCCTTTCTCTATCCAGTTCACAACAGAACCTTTGGACAATAAGCTGCTGCTTTCCGTCATCCATAGAACTAGAGGAGGACTGGGTTTTTATTTAAGAGAGGCCTAGGACGATGCCCACAAAAAATGTATTATCAAAAACAGAAGGGTCCTAGCTCCTCTCATCACTACTCCCTTAGGGATACAAATTCGACTATTTGGAAACCTTGCTGCTGCACCCCCTCAGTAACAACAAATTACACTGACATCCGAGGTTGCAAAAATATAAATATTATTATCCTTTATTACAAAATTACATGTTATAAAAATCCATTTAATTTTCTTTTCTTAAAAAATGGCATACCAACCACAATAATCACAATGTATTCGAGCAGGAACAATCGATCACTAAATGCAAAACTAATGAAGAAAAAGTGAGAAAGAAGTGCTCCTAACTTTCCATGTGTGCGTGAAAAAAACTACCGCCACCAAAACTAAGAAAACATAAGGAAAGCAAAACACAACAACTATGATTACAAATACTGCTCTATTGTGGTGGTTGTTGCACAACTAAAACAACGACATCCAATTTCATGATAGACAGCACAAATGACAAACAAATATTTATATATAAAACATTAGCATCCTGGATTGACCCACAGTATGGATGTTTAAATTAGATCTCCTTAGTAACTAATAATTTTCTATTGCTAATTCTGGATCCAGAGCGACTCTCAATGCCTTATTATAACTGCGACATCTTTCTCACAGAAAAAAACCCGACGTGTTTCATTCCCATTCTCCTACGGGAGAGTTGTTACCGGGAAATTCTTCAGGGGTGATGTGCTATGAACAACAATTGGCATTACAATCGTTTACAGACTTCAAAGATTGACCATGCAACTTGGTGCAAATGACGGGGGGCCGTATTTAGAGGAAAGCTTTTATCGTTGTACAACGCCAACCTACACAGCAAAAATGGAGAGAAACAAAAACAACCAAATAAATCAGTCAGATATTGTGCATATAACCACTGATTTTAGTAGTTAGTAGTCCTCCAGGTCTATAAATACCTTGAAGGGTTCACTCGCCGTCAACTGATAAATAGATGTTGGAGTACAAGAAACGTCTTCGTGTGAAGGAGTAAAATCCCCTGGAAAAAAGTGGGTCGGCAAAGCCTCATGAATGATAGAGCAGTGACAACACGGTATGATCTACTAACAGTTGTAAGATTTTAAAGTTTTTAAAGCATGGTGAGAATATTCTGTTAGAGTCAATAACCAAGACTCAAACCCCTCTAAATCAAGTTCTTTTAATTAAACTAAGTTGTATGTTGACAACGCGTGCCTGTTAAAGGAACGCTCTATAAACCAAGAGTGAAATGACAAGATCCATTGATTAAATGCCAGGCGCATCCTGTCAACTTTTGTTCATATTGTATATTCGTCTATACATGTATGGTATCACTATCACACTGGTCCTGTTGTGTTGGAATAGCTAGAGCGATATGATTTACTTGACATTATGGAACTTCACAGACCTTAAGCTGGGACCGTTAGATCTCGGGTGTCTGTAGTGGCTGGGACGCGATTTAACGCCATGCCGGTCTAGTAGAACTAGAAGGTAGCGAGACCTCTCCCACACAATTTGCTTATTTCTGTGTTCACCTAAATCAAAGGAAACACAGAAGGGAGAAAGGGACGAAAAAGCAAAAGAACGAAAAAAAGAGAATAAAAGAAAGAAAGAAAAAGCTTTACTCCGACCGTCAATGTAAAATGGCCTGCCAGCCGTTGGCAATGTTAAGAGAAAGCACAAACAGTGATGTGCGGCGAACCCCCTTTCGTTTTAGTGCATGCAGAACTCACTTGTAGTTATTCGTATTCCGCTTAAATTCGAATAGCGTTCTCATGTCCGCAATAGCCCCTCGCGCTGGTTTTAGGTTACCTTTAGACGTTGCTGCGCTGCTGAGTAAGAAGGCAGCTAAATACTGGCAAAACGCGGAACGCTCACACGGTGCGGTCATAGAAATCGAAGACGGCAAAAACAACAGTATCTGCAAGTGAAAAACTGCGGGCCATATTGTAACTGGAAATGGGTTTCGCTCGAAAGTAATTGCCACACTGCAGGTTTTAGATGGGAACCTTTCACTGCTATGTGACATCAGAACTATTAAGTTATTTAAATAATACGATTCACTTGGTAAGAAGCTCATGCATGACCGTTTCTAAAGCAGGCTGAACAAATTGTCTAATAGTAACGTGGCGTGGCTTCTGCTGTTGAAGTTCATGAAATCTAAAATAATTATCTCACCCGTCACAATTTAGATTAGATAGATCTAGTGACTAACTCATGTTTGGGGCATATCGCTATCAACCACTGAGACATATAGTTATAAGGGGAACAGCTATCTGACATAGCAAATATAGAAGGTGGCCCTTGTATAGATACCGAGTAGTGTCCTCGGGCTTCATAAATGTCATTCACAATCTGTGCCATTCCACCTGTTCATTGAGTCCTTTCTCAACTGAATTACAGAGAAAAATTAAACGTTGTTCTTTTTTGAAAATTCTTTTCTTATTTGATGTTGTATTGTTACCCTTACCTACTTGTAGCAAGACACTCCATGTCAAAGATTCAGGTACGTGGTCCATGGCCAAAAAGTGACCGACAAGTGGGGTTGCAACGTTCCTATTCCTGATACAGCTTTTATGTTCAGTGATTCTTACTTTTATTTTCCTTTCCGTCATGCCGACATATTTTTTGGCAAGGGCACCAGATCGCATATATTACCATCTGTGAATTGCAATTGGTGAATTGACTTTGCTGCCAAGGTTTTTCAAGCCCCAGGTCTACTTGCGTAGTGCGCTTGGTGTTCGGGCAACAACTGAAGTGTCCACAGGGTACATGTCCAGTGGGTTTAGGTAACCCGCAAGACTCAGAGTCATCTGCGGCAGGTGTATGTATATGTCGTTCCTCGTAGCCATTGTCTTTAATATTTTGGCTTCTTTTGAATGCTCACAATGGTCTTGGAATAGGGCATTCACTTGATTGGAAAGCGTGTTGAAAGTGCTAACAAACACTATTTGGTCTTTGTCTTTAGATTTAGTTCGATATTCAAGAAGAGCTTCCCTGTTGTTTTTAGCTCATTTGTGAGCTCTTTTTATGATTTTTGGAGGGTAGCCTCTTGACAGTAACTTAGATCTTAAATAAGCCGCTTCTACTTCAAAGGTAGTTGTGTTTGAACTATTTCTCTTAAGACGGAGAAATTGACCCACTGGTAAATTATTTCTAGTATGGCTCGGATGGCAACTATTCAACTGTAATAAAGAATTGCGATCCGTAGGCTTGTGATACGGTTTGACTTTAAGTGTGTTAGTAGTGTCATCAGACCATATTGTCAGGTCCAGAAAATTGATTTCAACAGTGCTCGTGGTAGCTGTGAACTTGAGGAATTGGTTTTGCTCGTTAAGCCATGCTCGAAAATCTTCGAAGGATGTCATGTCACCATCCCAAATCATTAGAATGTCATATATAAAACGCCTCCAAATCTGAAGGTGACTTAGAAATGGGTTCGTGGGATTATAGATAAGGCTCTTTTCGAAGAATTCTACAAACAAATTAGCTGCAGATGGAGCTACTGATGACCCCATGGCCGTGCCGTGTATTTGTTGATACAATTGTTGATTAAAACTGAAAAAGTTTTCTTTAAGGGATATAGTCGCACACCACAGTATGAAACTATTGGGACAGTCCCCTTCAGTTCTCTTAGTCAGCAGTACTTCTTCTAGAACTTCTAAAGTGATGTCCTGAGGGATACAAGTATACAAAGATACTATATCAAGACTAAGATTTATCGTTTGTTATCAAGTGGGTAGTCTTCAATTAAGGTAATGACCTCCGTGGTGTCCTGCAGGTAGGAGTACATCTCCAAAACATATGGTTTCAAATACTTTTCTGCGAACTTTGAAAGTGGTTCTAGTAGTGAACCTGTCCCAGACACAATTGGGCGGCCTGGCGGGTTTGTTACTGATTTATGGATCTTAGGAAGGATATAGAACTTGGGTATCGATGGTTTATTGGTATTCAAGTATTCATATTCCTGCCGACAGATCCAGCCTCTCTCGAGGGCTTTCCTGGTTTTCTCTTCAATCATGATTTTAAGGCGAGGAGTTGGATCTGTACAGATCTGCTTATAAAATGATGTATCTGCTAACTGTCTAGTGCACTCATTGATGTAAAAGTCACGGTCCAGTAGCACGATCGCTCCTCCTTTGTCTGCTTTCCTTATTATTATCTTATCGTTACTTTTCAATTGATGCAGAGCTACACGTTCGTCTCGGGTCGCGTTTTGAAAAAAATGGTTGTTGGTGTTTTTCTTTTCAAGCTGTTTCAAATCGTGTAAGACCAAACACTGCTTCACCAAACCCTACGGTATGCTCATGACGTCACCATAATAAACACCGCCTTCGAGGACTGCAACTTCTCAAGGCTTTCGTCAGCAATTTTGCAAAAAAGTTGAGACCCGTCAAAAGGCATGTTAAGAAGTCTGGACTGCACATCTGGCGCAAATCCAGACTTCCTCAACCACGCAAATCTGCGTGATACGGTGCTTGTTGCCATGGCTCTGCTGATGCGGTCAGCAGAATCCAGACCCGACTGAAGAGACTTGCACATGGCTTCTTTGTCTCACAATAGCCAAGCACCTGTCTTTTTCCTCTCCCTTGGGAATGTGCTCTGCCCCCATGGAAATACAGTGCCATAAAGTGAATGAGAATTTTGCTAGGGCACATGTAGAGTTAGCCGATTTAAGAGCCATGCTCCCTGCGGAAAATACTTTCCTTGCCCATGCATGTACTCTCTTGTCATCCCTATCTGGAGGGATAGTTGGATAAGCTGCCTGCTTTGAAGTTGCGGTAACTGCATGTGTCTGTCAGTGTTGAAAACAAGGTACTTGGCACAGTTGGCTGGTGTATGAAGCCCTCAAAGTTCATATCAGAGAGCCAGGTCTGGATATCAGGGTGTTCAGTTCTGTTGGTCAGCAGTAGGAATTCAGTCTTGGAGAGGTTGAGCTTTAAGTAAGCACTGGATATCCAGGACTGGATCAATGTGAGGCAGGCCATGAGCCTGTGGATGGCTACGATGGAAGATATCTTGAGGTAGCTCTGTGTGTCATCTGCGTTTTGGTGGATGTGGATGTTGTGTAGAGCGAGTAGGGTCCCAAGCAGTTCCATGCAAAGATTAAAAATCACAGAGGACAGGATGGATCTTTGCAGGACATCCTCAGGTGAAGGATAAAGTTGGCGATATACAAACTGTTGGTGATTAGCAAGGTAGGATTTGAACCAGCTGAGGACAATCTCGCTGATGCCCATGCAGCGATGTAGATTTTCAATGAATGGCCGGTGGCCTACTGTGTCAAATGGTGCTGAGAGGTCACAGAGCACTAGGAGGCAAGGATGGCCATCAGCAAAGATTTTAAGGGCATTTTCTATCACCTTGATGGTAGCAGTTTCTGTGCTGCATTTGGGTTGGAAGCCAGATTGGTAGGACTGAAGGTGGTTATTGGCTTCACATTAACACTGAAGCACATAACCTCCATTAGCCCAACATTAAAGGAAGCAGAAAGGGAGGTCTACAGAAAACCACCCTTGAAGCAACCTGAGGCCAAATCCATAGCTTTGGGAGCCTGTAAATCCTCATGCATTACCCAATTTCCAGAGCTTAACTCCTTAAGGCCCTCCAAGCCTAGCCTGAGACACTAAGGTTGCAAAGTCTGTGCCTTACGGCTGAGGGGTTAGGAGGGATTACGTAACGTCAGTGAAAGCAACAGAATTAGGCCTCAAGGGACCTTCGGCCAGAGCCCCTGAATTAGGCCTGTGCAGCAACTCTGAGAAACCTTGGTAGAGGATGGTGGAAACAACCCATTCCCAAGATGGAGACACTGGGGGAATAAATCATCCCTCGTTGAGGAGCTTTGTTTGTACTCGCCTTTATGCTCATGAATGTTCCAAAAGCTGCCATAGGTGAGTCGACTCCCCCCCTAACCCCCATGATGACGACCTGCCAAAGGTAGACAAATGAGACAGCACAACATGCACATGGGGAACAAATGGTCCGGCCCAACACGTTAGACAGAGAATGTGGCCTTGAGGGCAAAAAATCTCTTGCAGGACACACCTCTTGAATCTCAGTATCAAGGGCATAAAAAGTGAGGCGTTAAAGTAAAGTGCAATTGGGGAACAAAGGTGTGCCCAGCTGCCGTATGAATAGAAAGATTGGTAGTTGGGCCAGCGATAATGCTCATGGGAGGTGCCACACAGGGTCTGGTTGCATATTATTTTTTAATTACATTATTCTGCATCATGCTATGGTCCCTTGAAGCATGGAGGGAAAGGGACGGAGCATAAGAGTACAAATGTTAGTCACCATAGCGAACAAGTAACTCTTGGTCCATGTCCCTTTCCTCCATTTTTATGGAATGCCTCATGAATAGGAACAGCGAAGTAGCTATTTGCCAAGCAGCAGAATGTAACAAATTGCAGGAATAAACCATAGAACAGGTTATCATGCCATGTTCTTTCTGGAGAGGTGCTCCTGCTACCTTTCTTGAAAAATAAAGCTGAAGGCTGCAGACATGAGTCCGGTCTGAACTGGTGTTTGAAAAGGGCATTGAAGTGCACAGAACAGACCGGTTTCACCAAGGGCTGCAAGAAATGTTTTCATATGCTTATTGAATGAGGATAGGTTGTAATTCCTGAGAGAAACCAAAGGGTGGCTCACATGCTAATCCCCGAGGATCTCTCTCTCAGGAGGCCATTGCTCAGACATCGCCTTTGGATCCAGACCCTGGATGTGCACCAGTGCGGGAGGATCACCTGGGTTGAGGGTACTTTGGTGAGTGGGGGTGAGCCAGCCAATGACGAGACGTGGGATCTCCCCCTTTCCCGTGCACATACCAATACTATTTTATAGGATCCTCCAAAGTTCCAACCCCGCCCCCCCACTTTTCTACACAAACACTGGGCCGAGGAAGAGGCGGACACTTGCATATGCCATTGGACATGTCCCTTTAATAAGGTAAGGCGAAGTCAGACACTGCATTGTGTTTCAAGGACATCAGCGTCCCTCCCGGGTATACGGCAGAGTTGGGGAGGCGAGGTCAAGTCTGTGGTATTAACCTTAACTCGTGAATCAAAGCTTCAGAGAACAGAAAGGCATGCACACAACTGGTGGGTTAGCGAAAGACATGAAAGGCCGGTTTGTGTCAAGGACAGATGGAAGTTGCAACAGTGTATTTCCAAATTGAAGGATGCGCATGTGCTGATAAAACAGGAAAGAAAGCAAACATGTAGTGAAGTATAAAGTCTGCAGTAACTGTGAAGCCGGTGATACAGAGTAGTGGAGCAGTCCGGTGAAAGGAAACAACCCACTCGAAAGTCTCTGCGAAATGCTTTGATGTTAAAGTGATGAAGTGAATTAATTCTTAAATACGCAAAGGTTAAGATTAACCCCGAAAAAAATGGGAAGTTGAAAGGTGATCGATTTAAGAGCTGATTGTGTTATGGAATTAGAGACCAGCAGAAACTGGGGCAAATGTGATAAGGAAGAGCTGAAGTGAAAGTCGAAGTCGTCCTGATGAGGTCTATGGAAAAAGCCTAGTACATTTGAAAGTCTTCGACAACAGTGAAAGGTATGAGCCCAACTGAGGGAGACCAACGAGATATTTAGAGGAAGTGAACCCCAAACGAATGTGAATAAAGCCTGGGGAAGGGAACCCCAGCAGGTGCTGTGATTGCAAGCTCCAAGCCCGGCTGAGGGAGATCTATGTTGACTCAGGTACTTTTGTTGAGAGGTCCGAGCCCGACTGAGGGAGATCTATGTGAACTTTTGTTAAACTGTGAAGGAGCTTTGGTGAACGTGGAAGGCCAAGCGAGCCTCGACTCACGTTTTGAACTGCCTTTTAGATAACCTGAGCCACTGTGTGTCATCGGGGGCCGCCTTACTCTGTGCTGTCCAACGTGGGAAGGAGCGCTGACTCAGTCATTTTGATCCTTTACGTTATAACACTGACTTCTCTTTACATACATTTTGTATAAAAGAAGGCAGGCATTAGGTTTTTGTAGTATAGGCCATTTTGATTTGACAGACTGACTAGGACTGTGTTTTCTTTCTTATTTGATGGTAGAAACTACTCCCATTGTAGTTATAGAGCAAAGTAGGAGTTTTTCCAAACCTCAAGAGTATAATAAAGTTTTGGAAACTCGTACCTCGTTACTTGTGATACCATGTCTCCCTTACATTCCTCATAAAAACTAAAGGTAGATTGTTTCACGTCTTGACACCATTACTATGTCCTTTTGACAAACTCATGGGAGGTAAGAACAAAAAGATGTGGCAGCTTAAAAGATCTGTGGGACTAAAGGTGTCATACTCTCAATAATAGTGGATTTATATGATGTCCCTGAACAGCTTAATTGGCAGCAGATGCAATAGACATAACACAGGAGAAAAGCAGTTAAACTTTCTATACCCCAGTTTCAGCCTACCCACCGAGTTTTGAATGTGTTGTAATCTGGACAGATTTCTTGCAAAGGCCAAGATATGGGATCTTTCCGTAATCCGAGCGTGAGATCAGAAAAGCGTTCATAGTAGTGATATTGTGACTACTGCTTTCCCTCTCTCTGGTTTTAAGGAATAGCACATTTAACAGTAATGCATGAATTTGCTTAATGTTCAGCTCAGACAGGGATGCACACCAAGAAAATGGTTTACATGGAGAAGAGATTTTCTGCTGCTCACCACAGATGAGTTATCAGCTTTATTCATAGTGTTTCACCAGGACAAAATACTTCTGAATCATACAAAACATCCTCATCATATTTCCTTATTCTTTGCCTTCCCGCTTAGTAGTTGCTAAACCTGCCAACGGGCAACAGGGTATTATTTGGATTGATGTGTTCACATTAAGAAAACTAAAAATACACTATAAGAGGGAGAGGTGGTGAATGGAGCACTTAAAGGGAATCTCATGGCAGGCAATTTCATGGTAAACTGAATATCAGACAAAATATGAACAAAAGAAGCCAAACAACTTATAGACTATCATTAATGGTGTTTGCATGATAAAGCAAGTACAGAAACATCTCAACTGAGAACTACATCTATATTATTCTATAAAGCAAGGGTATCATAAAAATCAGGGAGGAAAACTAAATATGAATGATCTCAATATGTATAGCAACTTGGAAAAAAGGACGCTATCACAGCACTGATAGAATGTAAAAAAGCAAACTTATAGAGAGTATAAAGAGGCACTAGGGTGTAACAGCAGTAAATCACAACAAAAGAAAATAGTGTTGAAAGAACGAAGGGCTTGCAGAACACGCTAGGGGCACTTGGATGCAATAGTAATCGTTTAAAGATGGGGGAAACCAGTAAATGTCATAATATATAACTGAACACACTTTCTGCCCTACTTTATTTTAACTGTTGGTGATGCGCATATGGGTTAGACTTACTGGAATTGTTTGTCATTACATAATCCCTTTACAACCATCCTGGTGGTGTCTAGGTCCTTAGCGCATGTCTCAATGTCTTATCAATCTTATCATCGAACATGGTGGATACTATCTGCAGAAAAAAGCAGCTTTGGATGTTATGTATAGTTTAAGAAACACAATGCAATGGGTCCGCATCCATTGCAATGCACAATCAAATGAAAGGCAGTCTAAGAGTGAAATATTAGTGATGCAATGTGGGCAGTTTGAAACCTACTTACAGCTTTAGCTCCTCCAGATTTTTCCTCTGCCCGATCATCTATAATAGAAATATAAAAATCACTTCCTGTACAGATTTTAGCTTCACAGCATGCAATCCACGTCCCATATGAGAATCAGACTATTTCACACAGCATGAAAAACATTGTAGTTATTTTCCATTATTATGTTAGGAGAGTATGTGTGATGAATATGTAGAAAAAATTAATTTAAGACCCTCGACTACCACACACATATATATATAGTAGTAGTGGAACTATTTTATTTTTAGGTTCTCATCCAAATATACAGAATTGTATCTATGGACTTGGCCAATTACTGATAGCAATATGGGATTCTAGTTATCTGATTTGGCAGTGTTACTAAGAGTAGATATTTTTTTCAAGATTTGCACTTAGCCTACTAAGTCAAATCCATAGATACCATATTTCTCTATCAATTCAGACCCCTACCACCATCCCATTGTATAGAGAGGACTCTGCAGCCAATCGGGTTGCACTGATAGGCCTCTCTCCCGCTATACAGGTCTCTCAAATTTAACAGGAGTTCTGTCTCCTAATTGCACTGCTTGATGTCTACATTGCACTGATAATCCTGTCTCCTAATTGCATTGTATGATGTTCAGGTTGCACTGATAGGCCTCCCTCCCACTATACAGGTCTCTCAAAATTAGCAGGGGTTCCGTCTCCCAATTGCATTATATGATGTTCAGGTTGCACTGATAGGCCTCTCTCCCACTATACAGGTCTCTCAAATTTAGCAGGAGTTCTGTCTCCTAATTGCACTGCTTGATGTCTACATTGCACTGATAAGCCTGTCTCCTAATTGCATTGATAGCAGGGCCGCCGTGCCCAAATTGCATTGTCTGTTCTCCAAACTGCTCTGATAGGCTTCTCTCCCACTATACAGGTGTCTCAAACTTAGCGGGGCCGCCGTGCCCAAATTGCATTTTCTGTTCTCCAAACTGCATTGATAGCAGGGCCGCAGGGCCCAATTGCATAATTTTTTTTCTCCAAACTGCTTTGACAGGCCTCCCTCCCACTATACAGGTGTCTCTAACCTAGCAGGGCCGCCGTGCCCAAATTGCATTGTCTACTCTCCAAACTGCATTGATAGGCCTCTCCCCCCACTATACAGTTGTCTCAAACTTAGCAGGGCCGCTGTGCCCAAATTGCACTGTCTGCTCTCCAAACTGCATTGATAGCAGGGCCGCCGTGCCCAAATTGCATTGTCTGTTCTCCAAACTGCATTGATAGGCCTCCCTCCCTACTATACAGTTGTCTCAAACTTAGCAGGGCCGCTGTGCCCAAATTGCACTGTCTGTTCCCCAAAATGCATTGATAGCAGGGCCGCCCGACCCAAACCCACAGCCCCAAAACATACATAGTTAGCTCACCACAGTGAGCCACGCGAAGGGAGACCGAGACTAAAGAAAGCCACTGTTAAAACCCAACTAGATAACTATACAACCCTTAACTCCACCTTATACCCCGACTGAAACAACAACAAGACTAAAACAACTCGGAATCATACAATGCCGCGCAAACGGCCCACCCAGAGGGAAAGAAGAGAAGAAAGAACAAACACCCCGAAACTTCAACCAAGAACAGCAACAACAGAACACACCCCCACAGACAGGTTCAGAGATCGGACCAACACTGAAAGAAGAGACAAATCCCTCTACCTAACTCCATACCTCGCCGAGACCTGCTCACCAGATCGAACCAACGCAACGCCAAAACCAACTACACTGAACAACCTACCAACATCACGAAGAAAGACGAACCCGACCAGATACAACAAGCACACAACTGAAGCTATAACACCATACATCACCAAAGCAAGAAGAACCCCCAACCCACAACCACGTCCCCTGGAAGACGAACCAGATGGAAACAAAAACCCTAGACTAAACCTAGAAGAACTACTCGAGGACGCCGACAACCTGAAACCTGCTCCTGAGCTAGATCAGAAAATGACCATAACAAAAAAAGGCAAACCAAGCTACACCTCTAAACTCCACTGCAATCTAATAAACGCAAGATCCATGTCAAAACATTCTGCAGAGATCTTCGACCTACTCGACGACAACGGCATCGACATCCTCTTCATCACAGAAACTTGGCTGGGCGACAACTACAAAATCACACTCCAAAGCTGCCTTCCAGCAAACTTTAAATGCCTTCAAATTAACAGGAAAAATAAAAAAGGAGGAGGCATCGCAATAGCCTTTAAAGAACAGCTGAAAATAAGAACAGACGAACCTCTCAACATCCCCAACTGCGAGTCCATGGTCATACACCTAACGGCTAGCCCAAAAACCAACATCACATTCATCCTGGTGTACAGACCCCCAACTTATGATGCATCCTTCGTCGACAACTTCATAGAAGCCATAACCAACATAGCAATCAACCACGAACACCTAATCATACTGGGGGACTTCAACATCTGGTTCGAAGACAGTCATGCCAACTCCCAAAACTCACTGATTGAACAACTCGCCACCATGAAACTACGACAACTAGTAAAAGGGGCAACTCATTCGGCAGGACACACCCTGGATGCAATATTCGCAGAGGAAAAACTCATCACCACGGCACCGCCAATACAAATACTGTGGAGCGACCATCTCATCATCCCATTCATAATCACTCTGCCTACTCAAGTCTACATCCAACCTCGCAAACTCACAGCCACCACAAAAAGAAACTGGAAAGACGTCAAAAAAGGCAACCTATTCGAACAACTGGAGTTAACCAAGCCCTTAACAACAGAACTAGACCTAGCTGACCTAGACGGGAAAGCTGAGATATTACACAAATGGATTGCAGATACAATGGACAAGATGGCCCCAGAAAAACCATTCACACCATCAAAAAAGAGAGCAATGGCAAAATGGTTTACCCCACTACTAAGCACCATGAAAAAAGAAAACAAAAAGATGGAAATGGAATGGAGGAAAGATTACAACCCAGACAACAAAACAATGTTCCAGAAGCAAATTCGCGCATACAAGAAGGAAATTCAAAAGGCAAAGAGAAGGCATTTTGATGACAGAATCACAAATGCCACCAACACACAAAAAGAAATGTTCCGTATCATTAAAGAAATGAGAAACCCACCAGGCTGTGACAACACCCCAACCCCCTCGGAGAAACTATGCAACAATCTTGCAGACCACTTCAAAAAGAAAATCAACGACATCCGACAAACCATCCAACAGAGACCAACTAGCAGCGACACACAACCAAACGAACCCAAATCAGAACCGCAGCACAAACTCAATAACTACCCCGAAATATCAGCAGAGGCATTCGCAATGCTGGTAAAACACAGCAAGAAAGCGGGTTCACCGATGGATCCCTGTCCCCCGGACATCTACAAATCAATCCTCGCACAAGGAACACCAGCAGAATACTTCAGAAACCTTCTAAATCTATCACTGGCAACAGGAACAGTACCAAGGATCTTCAAATCGGCTTTCATCAAACCACTTCTGAAAAACACAAGCGGGGACGTAGATGACCTCTCCAACTACAGACCAATCTCCAACATCCCCTACCCAGCCAAACTCCTCGAAACCTACGTATACAAACTAACCCAAGAATACGCTGAAGAACACCACCTGCTAGACCAAGCTCAAGTCGGCTTCAGACCCACAAGAGGTACAGAAACAGCACTACTATCCATCTGGGATGACCTATAAACAAACGCAGACTCCGACACAACATCTGCCCTTATCCTGCTCGACCTCTCTGCAGCCTTTGACACAGTTAGCCATGACATCCTAACCAAAAGACTAGCAGACATAGGCATAACAGACACAGCGCTACGCTGGACTAAATCATTCCTAGCAGACAGAACTGAAACCGTCTGGATCAAACCATTCAAATCTACCCCACGAGTCAACGACTGTGGAGTACCACAAGGATCCTCACTATCACCACTGTACTTCAACATCTATCAAACCCCAGTAATCAGAATCTTCAAGAAACACAACATCAAATGCTACAACTACGCAGACGACACTCAAATCATCTACAAGATCGAAGACACCCAAGCCGATCATTCAAACTTAACCGACTGTCTAAAAGAAGTCTTCAACTGGATGAATGCCAACAACCTGAAAATCAACCCAGGTAAAACCGAAATCATGATCATATCCAAAAACCAACAAAAGGAAACCGCCATCCCGTGGCCAACGGAAATGGGATCTGCACCATCACCATCTAAGGTAGTAAAAAATCTGGGAGTCCTGATGGACAACACCCTAACCTTAGAACCGCAAATAAACGCAACAGTCAAGAAATGCTTCTTCCTCCTCCACACGGCAAGAAAAATACTACCTTTCCTCTCCTTCACACACAAAACACTCACCATCGTCGGCCTCATCATGTCAAGCATCGACTATGCAAACAGCCTCTACCTCGGTATACCGGAATACCTACTGAAGAAGCTACAAAGGATCCAAAACACAGCAGCCAGACTACTCCTCAAACTATCCAGAAGAGACCACATCACCCCGGCCCTAAAAACACTACACTGGCTCCCAGTAAAACAGCGCATCATCTTCAAAACAATGTGCATAACGCACAGGGCAATCAGCGGACAAGGAGCAGAATTCCTACAAAAGAAAATAACAATCTACAAGCCAACGAGACCGCTCAGGTCAACCAATGAAATCCGACTGGAACAAAAACCTTACATCAAGAAGAAACTCGGAGGAACCGCTTTCTACCACCTAGCCGCGAAAACCTGGAACAGCATCCCAAAAATAATAAGGAACACCAAAGATCACCTCAAATTCAGAAAATTACTAAAAACCTGGCTCTTCAAAACCAGAGACTAAAACCGAAACAACAATAAGACAAATGACTCAACAAAAAGGACCTTGACACAGGGGTCCACCTGCGAGACCCAGGGAGACGGAGGCAACGACTCCAGCCAACCCTCACCATCCCCCATCACCCGTACAGCCACAACTAGGTACCACGAGCTGTGGAACGGACAAGACACAACTAATCACCACACAAACGGAAGTATGGACACTAGCAGCTGCGCTAGTCATGTGGGGGGGTGAGGAGCATGCAAAGTTATTAAGGGAGCGGGCGGAGGGGACAGCTAAATCCTCAAACGGCCTCGAATGGAGAACAAAAAAAAAAACGAGCACGTACCTCCTGAGGCACAGGGTGTACAAGCATCCCGTCGTGTAAGATTACACGAGCCCAACCGGCTCAATCCAGGATAGAGATGCCAACTAACCAATACCACTAACAACTTCCTTCTCTGCATACACCTCTCAAACTCCAAACCAAACACAACCACAAATCTCCAGCACAGCAAACCGCACGAACTTCACTACACTGCAACAACAAAACAAAAACACACATAGACTCGCACATCAGCACACGACGACTACCGGCCGCATACACCCCAGGCCCAGCCGACGGAACCACCGGGCTGAGGCTGCCAACAGCACATCACTGCAATCTTGCACTTTTCCAGCCTCCACCCACTAACCCACCCCTCCCTCCCTCTTTCAGAGCCGCCAGAGCGCCAGGGGACCACTCCGGTGGTGATAGTGCGCGGTACAAATGACATTTAACATTAACATTAACATTAACAAACATGGCTACTGGAGAAATCCCAGGAGTGATGTGAAGTACCTTAAAGCAGTGAAGTGTGGCAGTTGCAGAGTCCTCCTAAGAGTCCCTGTCATTGCCCTGATCTTGAAGTTGAAGTCCTAGAGTCAAAGGCTCAGAGTATGTTGGCATTCCATTATACTCTCCTCAAAACCTGTCCCTAATTCATACATGCAATCTGGGGAAGAATAAGTATCTCATAAACACGATAGATACTTCAATCTAAAGGTCACAGTAAGTAATCCTCGGTTTACACTAACTGCAGAGCCCTGTGGCGAATTGAGGGAACTTGTCACTTCTCCCAAGGGAAAAGGGAGCTCACCCCTGTGAGGTAGGGAGGTGAGGCGCACTGCAACACCCTCCACAGGGGTCGAGGCAAATGAGACCTCACCGGGAGAGAACTCCCGAAGCCAAGCCATGTTATGGTGTATACATAATCAACATTTCCAATTATCAAGGCTTGATTAAGCAACAACAGAAAATATGCTATACACAAGAAAAAAGAGCAGCTGGGTCTTTAAGTGAAAAGCCTAGAACCACTGAGATCTGAGATGAGTGGATTTTAACAAAGGAGAGGAGAGAGAGAGAGGATCGCATTATGAAGCCAATGGTAACGTAACGCTATCTGGAGGCGGGGCCGTGGACGAGCGCAGAGCCTGTGAAATCCAAAGTTGCTGGAAGCCAGCAACCGAGAAGCAAGCTGCATGGAGACTGAAAGATATGAGATTCAGAGCCGGAGTTGGGGTGGTGGCATGACCACAGTGGTGGGCAGGTTGTCCGGGTAACAACACCAAGACCGTTGAGGGGAGACTGCAACAGCTAATGCAGTTACGCACTGAAGAATATCAAAGTTGGGAGATAAGACGAGCCACATCAGGCAAAGACGCCAACAAGGAGACAAAGTAGAGAGAACACCCGGAGAGTCCCGAACCGTAAGCAACCCCAAGACGTTCAAACCTGAACGAGAAGGTAACACGGAACCTGGGAGGAATGGGAGCCGAGGCGAGAATTATTGTAAGAACGTTGAAACACGTCCCAGTAGAAAGGAGAAAAGTGAGAAAGTAAATTTGACATAGTTGAACTGCCTGTGTGAAGGAAAGAATTATAAGAGTTTGAAATACACGTCAAAGTGAGAAAGGAACAAGTTACTTACCTGTAACTGTTGTTCTCCAGCATGGGTCTGGCATGGATTCACATGCTCATGAATATTCCCCGCCGTCAGGCCGGGAATCCTCGGTATAGAAAAAAAATCAGTATCAGTTTCGTTTCTGATCTGTCTTTCTTAGTAGTAACCAATCACTGGTCTCTGGGTCATACTGCCCCCAGCCAATGACTGCCCTCTCCCTAAGCCCCGCCTCTGGCAGCCATCCTCAGATTTGGTAGCACGTGAAGTGGCAGTATGACCAAGTGAAGAGCCGCAGAGGGGTAGGCGGGAGGGTTCGCATGTGAATCCATGCCAGACCCATGCTGGAGAACAACAGTTACAGGTAAGTAACTTGTTCCTTCTCCAGCATGGGGTTTGGCATGGATTCACATGCTCATGAATAAGAGAATACATAGCAGTACACACATGCACAACCACGGGAGGTGGCAACAGGCTCAACATTAAGCAATACAACAACTCAACATTAAGCATCTCTTACCTCCTCACCAGGCTCACCTTAAGCGAACAGGTTGCGCAGCACTGCTTGGCCGACCCTGGACTCCTCCCTGGAGTCCCGATAGACGGAGTAGAATCTTGTGAAGGTGTGCATCGACCTCCACGCCGCAGCCCTGCAGATGTCCAGCAGGGGCACACCAGACAGGAACGCTGTGGTAGCAGCGATCGCTCTGGTCGAATGGGCTCTCGGACGGCGACAGTGTATGATGCAGCCGGAGAGCCATCTGGAAATGGAAGTCTTCGAGAGAGCATTCCCTTGATTCACAGTCCCAAAGTTCACAAACAGCTGTGATGTCTTCTGAAAACTCTTTGTGCGGTCCACATAGAACTTCAGCGCTCTAGCTACGTCCAGCGAGTGCAGAGTCCTTTCAGCCGGCGACGAAGGAGACGGGAAGAAAACTGGCAACACCAAGGGTTCGTTGTGGTGTAAGTCCGACGGCACCTTGGGCATGAAGGAGGGGTGCGTCCTCAGCACCACCCTCCTGTCATGAAACGTCAAGTATGGCGGCTTGCAAGATAGGGCCTGGATCTCTCCCACTCGTCGTGCGGAGGTGATGGCCACAAGAAACTCGGTCTTCCATGACAGAAACTTCAACGGTGCCGAATGCATAGGCTCAAATGGGGGCCCCCCTGGTCAGCACCACGTTGAGCTCCCACGCCGGGGCAGGGGCCTTCACCGGTGGGAATGATCGGAACAATCCTTTCATAAATTACTTCACCAGTCGAGGAGACCACAAGGACGCCCGTCCCGTAGTTCTGGTGTATCGTGAGATGGCGGCCAGATGTATCTTGATGGAAGCGTGAGCTAGTCCAGCCTTGGCCAATGACAGTAGGTACGGCAATACTTGAGGGGCCATAATCCGCAGAGGGTTAATCTTCTGTGCACGGCACCAGACAGAGAACCTCTTCCATTTATGTCCGTAGCACTTGAGAGTTGAGGACGCCCTGGCCTTTACAAGAACCTCTCTGCAGTCGGCCGGGATGTCGTACCCTCCAAACTCTAGTGCTGCAGGAGCCAGGCCTGCAAGTACAGCGACTACGGGTTGTGGTGAAGAATGGCGCCTCCTTCTCTGGAGAGAAGATCTGCGTCCGTCAGCAGCTTGACTGGTGTGGACGTTGACAAGTCGAGAAGGTCCGGGAACCAGATCGGTCTCGGCCACGCCGGTGCGACGAGGATCATCCTGCACCGGGACCTCTTGAGCTGGTTGATGAGCCGGAGCAGCAACAGCAGCGGAGGGAACGCATAAAGAAATAGGCCGTCCCAGGGGAATGAGAAAGCATCGCCCATGCTCCTCGGCTGGGGGAACCTGCTGGCGAACCTCCGGCACTTGGAATTCGTCGCCGTCGCGAAGAGATCGATTTGGGGTTCGGCCCATCGTCGGAAGAGTCGATCCACTTGATCCTGGCGTAGTTCCCACTCGTGGCACGAGCGCAGCTCTCTCAGTGAGTCAGCGATTGTGTTTTATATTCCTGCCAGATGAAGAGGCACCAGAAACATCCCTTGGGCGACGGCCCAATGCCACAGATCCTGGGCTTCCTTGGATAGGGCAGGGGATCTGGTTCCGCCCTGCTTCCGGATGTAGAACATCGAAGTGGTGTTGTCGGTGAAGATCCTCACCACCTTGCCCTTGAGGGACGGAAGAAAAGACCTGAGGGCCCAGAACACTGCGCGGAGCTCCAAGATGTTGATGTGGAGTGACTTCTCCTCCGGGAGCCAAAGGCCTCTCGCGTGAAGGTCTCCGGAGTGCGCTCCCCAACCTTCCAGGGAGGCGTCCGTCGTCACGTCACCTGGTGAGCTGGGGTCTGAAAGTCTGTGCCCACCGAAAGATGAGAGCAGGTACCCCACCACCGGATCGCTTGACGGAACGTCTCGTTGAGAGGGATCCTGTCCTCGAAGCTGCCCGTCGACTGGACCCAGAGGGCGTCGAGGAACTCTTGTAAGGGGCGCATCCGAAGCCTGCAAAGGCGCACCAGATAAATGCAGGAAGACATCATCCCGAGGAGGGACTTGATAGATCTTACCCTGGCCATGTCCGTGGCCAGCAGACGCTGCACCTTGCCCAGAATAGTCCTGGTCCTTTCCTCCGACGGCGAGACCAGCCGCGCCACTGTGTCGAGCTTGGCTCCCAGAAACAGGGCGACTTGCGACGGAACGAGGTGGGATTTTGGAAAGTTGATGGAGAATCCCAGGTCTGTGAGCAGCTGGACGGTCTTCGCAGTGTGCTCCACGGCGAGCTCACTTGTCCTTGCCTGGATGAGCCAGTCGTCCAGGTAGGGGTAGACGTGGATCCCCTGTAGGCGCAGCCGCGCCGCCACCGGTGCGAGGCACTTGGTGAACACCCTGGATGCCGACTTCAATCCGAACAGGAGGGCCTTGAACTGGTAGTGCCGCCCTTGGACCACGAACCTGAGGAACTTTCAGTATCTTTTTAGAATGGGGATGTGGAAGTACGCATCCTCCAAGTCCAACGAAGACAGGAAATCGCCCTCCTCCAGCTGTCCCAGCACGTGCTGGAGGGTGACCATCCGGAACTTCTGTGCCTTGATGTACTTGTTCAGTCGTCGCAGGTCCAGGATGGGGCGCCATCCTCCTGTCTTCTTTTTTACGAGGAAGTACCTTGAGTAAACTCCGGAGCCCCGAAGCCTCTTTGGGACGAGCTCGATGGCACCCTTCTTGAGCATCGCCCTTACTTCCAACAGTAGTTGAGGGACGTGATTTTCCTTCCTGGCCACGGGTGGAACGCGAGGGCACTTCTTCTGAAACTCGAGGGCGTGCCCTTGGGCTTCGGCGGGGGCCCGACCCCACAGTCGGTTCAATCTTGTTTGGAGGCCGCCTTGCCTCCTTGACCTCCCTGTCGACGACGGGCACCACCTGACTTGCCGCGTCCCCTGTAGGCTTCCTGGGACGAAGATCTTGCCGCTTGGCGGTACGTGGAGGAGCCACTGCCGGATCCCTTGGAGGCACCTTGTCTGCCTCCGGAGCTCCGAAAGGACGGCCGTCGTTGTTGGAGCACTCCCAGTGCCCGGGCAGTCTCCGTGTCTGTCTTGATGGCCTAAAGGGACTCATCAACCGCCTTCCTAAACAGGTTGTTCCCGTCGAAGGGCATGTCCAAAACCTTGGTTTGTACGTCCTGGCGGAAATCCGTCGCCTTGAGCCATCCTCGTCGTCTCAGGCAAACGCCGTTGCCCAACTGACGGAAACCGGTGTCAGCGATGTCCGTTGCCATCGTGATGGTGTGGTCCGAAGCAATCTCACCTTCCTGTAGGATTTGAAGGGCCTCAGAGGGGCGATTTTGAACCACAACTCCCTGTCGTAGCGGGCTACGATAGCCAGTGCGTTGGCCGCCTTGATAGTCGTCGCTGCGGATGAGATGACCCGTCGTCCCATAGTGTCCAGCTTCCTGCCCTCGCCGTCCGGCGGGTAAGTTGATGTCGAGGCCGATGCCCCCCCAGCTTTCTTCTTTGCCGCCGCCGAGACGACCAAATCCGGGGTAGGTTGCGCCCGAAGGCACAAGGGGGCAGCGTCGGGGACCCGGTACTTCTCGTACCGGTCCCTCTTTGCCGGCGCCGTGGCAGGGTTCTTGAGGAGGGCGAGCCCCTCATCCCAGGTGTCATCAAGAAGTGGTACGGCGAGGGCCGTCTTCCTTTTAGCCTTGCGCCGTTGGTAAAGGAACCCTTCCTTCTTCTCTTCTGGGCAGAGCTTGGATGCCCTGGAAATCATTGCATGAAAGGTTCCAATCTCGTCGGGTGGGGACGCCCGAGCAGGGGGCGATGGGGGACACGTCCCGTCGTCATCTGTACCTGTCGTAGCCGTGTCCGTGCCTGTATCATCCCCGTGTGTACTAGGCCGGGGGAAGGCAGAGCAGGCCGCAGAGGTGGGATAGGTGGTGTAGGATGCATCCTCATCCTATGCGGTGGACTTTCCGAAGGTCCTGGCTCCGACTTCCCCCGTCGGGTCTGGCTCCGGTACCTCCGTCGGGTGGGAGGGGCAACCTTGTCCTTATCTCCGAGCATAAGGACTGAATCGCTGACAAAATGGCCGCCGAAGTGTCCTGCCGCGCCGGAAACAACAGGCGCAAGGGCTCTTGAGGAACCTCGTCGGCGACATAGTCGCTCTCGTCGTCGCCCTCGTCGGGATCCCTCCTGATGGGCTGGGCCTCTTCCACGACTTTGATGAGCTCTTCTTCAGAGGTCTTGTCCGTATCCATGATGGCCACCTGCTCCTCCCCCACCTTTTCCAACAAGGACTTCGTGGGGGTCATCTCAATGGGCCTGAAAGACGACTCCCTCCGCGGTGGCAGGGAGACTCTGGGTCCTGAGGTCGCCTCCACTGGCGTAGCCTCCACAGGCTGAGCCAGGGCCGCTGCGACATCCTCAATCGAGGTCTTAGCAGGGTGAATTAAGGCCATCGTCACCTTCTGTACGCCTGGGGCCTTCACCTTTGGGGGAGGGTCCGAGCCTCGCTCCCCCTCTGCCGGAATCTTCGAGATCGACCGGGCCCTCTCCAGAAGCTTCGCCGGGTCCTCGGACTTCCTCTTACCCGAGCCAGAGCGTTGGCTCGTGGTTGATGGCGCCGGGGAGGATGTGCCCTGCCTGGCAGCCAAGGAGCCCGACCGTTAGGCGCTCCCTGTGACCGCGGACTCGCGGTGCTTGGCCTTTTGTTGGGCCACCGTCACCGGGGCGCCCTCCAAGGACTTAGAAGTCCGCTCGGACTTCTTTTTCTTCTTCTCGCCTCTTCCCTTCCAGCCAGTTGGCGAGACGGAGGTGGTGATCCTTCATGGTCCGCGCCGACATGTTCCCACAAAACGCACAGTCCTTCTCCGTGTGCGTCTTGTTCTCATGGAGACAGAGGCATAATGAATGCGCGTCCGCCTTGAAAACATTCTGAAGCTGGCATCGAGGGCAGGTCCTGAACAGCTTCCCGGGCGTCGAGCTTCCTTTCTCCTGGGCCATGTCCGGGGTAGGCCTCGGAACTTCTGGAATCCTCCAAAAGCGTAACTCGACGAAATCTTCACCCTTGAGGGGCGTAGAAAACTCCGAAACGGATCCCTGTTGATCGGATGTAGAAACGGTGGAACTTGAGGCTCTATTTAACCGAAAAATGAGAAAAATCTCCTGAAAAGGTGCGAAAACACAGCAAAAGCTCGAGAGCTACAGCATGAGGACTCCCAACACTTGAACGTGCGGTAAAAATCTGAGAATGGCTGCCAGAGGCGGGGCTTAGGGAGAGGGCAGTCATTGGCTGGCTGATTTTTTTCTATACCGAGGATTCCCAGCCTGACGACGGGGAATATTCATGAGCATGTGAATCCATGCCAGACCCCATGCTGGAGAAGACTGGGAAACCTTTATGATAAACAGTTTACAAGAAAGTACAGTATTATCATTGAAAGAAAGGAAGATTAACCTTGTGTGTTAAATTAATAAATGATATACAAGAACAGAAGATAAGGCTCAAGAAGCCTTCACAAATAACTTGCAAGAGAATATAGAAAGGAGAAATATACCGACAAGAGAAATAAGAATCCCAATGAGACTTATATTTTGCCTGAAAACGCAAACCCTTTCAATAAACTAACCAGGTTCAACTAAAGTTACTGCACCGAAGAAAGGAAGCAGCAATAGCCTGTTGAGAGAGTAGTTGTCCAAGCTAATATGAGGAGCCACGAAAGACTATTTCAAAATGACATACTAGCAGCATGATGTAATCAGTCCCTGGGTGGAAATGTTCTTATTGCTGGCGACCTTAATGTGCACCTCTCTTTTGAAACCCAGAGCCCCTGCAATCCCATTGCTGCTGGGGATTCTCTTTTCTACATGGTGCCAAGGGAAAATAAGGTCGACCATGGCTGGGGAAAACTGTGCAACTCTTCAGACTTTGCCTGCCTGAATAAGAAAACTGGAGGGCCAGCCGTTGAATCATACGTGGTCCAATGGCAAACACTCCTCAGTGGTCGACTAGGTTTTCTTGGATCGTATTATTTGCTCTAGGTCAAGTGCTATCACCATAACGGAATTAGGCTCCAGTAACCATTTTCCAATCACATGGTCTCAGTCTGTTTGCGTTCGCACATTTTGGCTGTTGTGGGGTTCCCCCGCATGGGAATCGCATAAGTTGGTCGGAGGGTAACATCAAAAAAATTTCTGCCCTCCTCCACTCTGATTCCCTTGCTTAGAATCTTGGCTCTCCACTAACAATTGGGATCTGGGTGGCTTTATTACTTATCTGGGTCAATGTCTTAATGTGAGATCTCCTGAGGGGACACTTCACTACCACAGAAAGGGGGTATATGATATAGCTATTCAACAGCGTAAACGTTCGTATTGCAAAGAATGTGTAAAGATTAAGAATGATATTAGCACAGCTGCGATTGAAAAAGATAATTTGCTCACTGCTTTAGCCAACAAGTACAAAAATAAGCATAAATGGCAAAAACATTATAAATATAATAGCAATTGGAAATACATGTTTTCGCTTCTGAAAGCTAACACCACCAAAATATTCTGGGCATATTACAGGCAATTTCTATCAAATGCAGCTGCCCCAGACATTGACGCAATTTCAGAAGAGGTGTGGCTGGAGCATTTATCTACTCTTTATTGTGATCACTTTGCTTCCAGCGTATCTATCCCAAGAGGGGTTTATGGTGGGGCCCACCCTAAGTTGGTGAAACTTGCTCAGACGTTTGTTTTTTCCACCCAGTGTAATTGTTGTTTAAGTAGCAATGAGTCCAGCATGGAAAGGAGGGGGTTGGTGTATTTAAGACAGCTTTTACCTTCTCATGCTGAGACTGTGCATTCCCATTCCATACAAAGAAGCCAAGGTATTTTACGGCTGACTGGGACAGTCTGCATTTAGCTGAATTAGCAGTTAGTCCAGCATTTCTGAGGACTTTCATGATGGTATAAAGATGGAAGAGTTAGGCCTCCCAAGTTTTACTATAAATGACGATATCATCAATATAAGCTCCACAGAAATAGGAATAGGGTTGTAAGATTTGATCCACAAGGCGTTGGAAAGTGGCTGGCACACCATGTAAGCCAAAAGGCAGGACTTAAAATTGAAATAGTTCTAGCAGTGTTGAAAACACATTTTCTCCCTCATCTGGCCCATATATGGGAACATGCCAATACCCCTTGGTTAAATCTAGGGTAGATAGAAAGGTGGCTGCTCTGAGTTTATCAATTAGGGCATCGATGCATGGTGTGGGATAGGCATCGAAGTTCGAGATGGCATTAACTTAACAGAAGGCTATGCAGAATCTCCAAGAAAGATCAGGTTTAGTGACCAACACGATAGGAGAGTAACATGGGCTTGAAGATGGCTCAATAATATTGGCTTTCAACATTTTGTTGACTTCCTCGATCACCATCTGTTTACGGGTTACTGGGAGCAGATATGGTTTTAAATTAACCACTTTGGCTTTAGGTGTTCTAATATAGTGGTATGTGTCTTTCACTCTTCCTGGTTTTTCTAAAAATACATCGTGAAATGAGACCACTACATCTTTTAAATCTTGTTGTTGGATAGATAGCTTGGGAGGAATTAATTCAAAGTTATCTTTGAACCAGAAGGCCAATACTTTGGCATGGGTGGCTGACGGGTTCTCCTTCCACTCTTTCAAGAGATTTACATAATACAAAAGGACCTTCTGCTTTCTGTCTGGTTCGGCTACTTTATAGGTGCAGGTTCCCACTCGTTCTACTATCTCATAAGGTCTGTGCCATTTGGAGACAGGTTTGTTTTCTGAGGTGGGTAAGAGGACCAGTACTTTTTGTCCTATAGAGAATGATCTTAAAATTACTTTTTTGTCATAAGAGGATTTTTGTTGTCTCTGGGCTCTTTCCATATACGTACAAACCAACACTCGAACCAATTTCATATATTCTCGCATTCTGGTGGAGGTTTGCGAGATGGGAATAGGGGCCGCCTCTCGATCGTCCGAGGTTTCCCAGAGCATGTCCAGGACATCTATGAGCTCTCTTCCATAGGGCAGTTCAAAAGTGGAGAAACCTGTGGAAGCCTGGGCGGTTTGACTCACTGCAAATAGTGCCTACAGGATCAGTCGGTCAGTCTTTCCCATCCTTGTCTACCGATTTTTCGTAAAATTAGTTTCAGGGTTTTACTGAATCTTTCCACCAAGGTTTGGGAATGGTACACAGAAGTTTGCAAGGTGGTAATGTGGAGTAGCTCTTTGACTTCGGCAATGAGTTTACACATACAATTCAAGCCCTAATTTGTTAATATTTTCTTGGGAAAGCTGACCATGGAGAAATACGGTAGAAGCAGTTTAAGGATCTGCTGTGTGGTATTATTTCGCAATGGGGAGGCCTGGGATATCGGGTTGCATAATCTACAATCACAAGGATATATTTATGGCCTAACCTGGATGTCTCTAGAGGTCCAATTATGTCCATACCAATTCTTGAAAAGAGGACTGCTATGATTGGATACTGGTTCAGAGGGGCAGGTAATGGGCTGTGCTTGCTCGTCTTTTGACATATTTCGCACGTTTGGATGAAGGTTTTTATAAAATGAGAATGCGCAATCTTCTGTACAACCTTTTGGTGGCTCTTGGGTATCACCAACTGTGACTTTATTAAACCTTCCGTCGATGCCTCACTTCTATAAAGCAATCCTTGTTTTAGGAAGAAAAATGGACTTCTCATTTCTAAGCCTTCTCCTTCCGGGATTGCTTGTAGAAAAGCTTCAGCAAGATATGGATCATTCCGCCGAGCGAAGGCTAGGTCGGGATAGATGTGGGCTCTTCTCCCTTTCTTTCTTCGATGTTACGAGTTTTATCAGCTTCCCCAAAGCCTAAGTTACCTCTTTCTGTTTGTTAGGCAGAATTCTGTGCAGTGCCCTTAGGGACCACTACACACAATTAAGACTACAGGTGGCAATACATGTTTTACCTTTGGTACAAGCCTGTACTACTAGGTTATAGTGGTAGCAGTAGCAGAGCAGCCAGGCTTATCTCAAGAGTATATGAGCAGTAGCAGAGATTACACAAAGGGACCACAATTACTGTGACTCAAGGAAACACTGACTCAAGGTTTCAGGTAAAAAATATAAGTACATTTATTTTTAAACCATTTGTTATTAACACAACACTTCTATTAATTCAAAAACCACACGTAAAATATACTACAACTAACCAATTCACTTTGTACAGTAGTTTGAGGTAAGTACCCTGTGTTTGAATGGACCGGTGTTATGAAACAGAACACGTTACCGTGAATACAATTGCGATCACTTTTTGACAGGTCGGTCTACTAGAAAAATGCGTATCCGCGGCAAGAAATACTACCAGGGTAAAAACACTTAGCACCCGTAATACCCAGAGAGAGTTGGGGGCAAAAATCACAGGCAATATGTTGGTTAGGCAGACGGAATCGAAGAACACACAGACAGGAGTTCAAGAGTCAAGGGGCCGGAGCCAAAGTCAAGTGACACCGGGTGCCTGTTGTCGAGGATCACACAGTGGGACAGTTCGAGATTCAACGTTGCCAAGAATACTTTGTTATTGTCAATGTTCTTATAACTTTTGCTTCCGAAGGAGGGAAAAGTAAGGACAATAATTCCTCAAACAGGACACCGTACCTTTCTCAAAGAACGAAGCTGGAGCCACAGCAGTTGTTCCTGTTGGTTTCCTGCAGACCCACGCTTTCCTGCAGCTTCAGCACGAAGAAGGACGATGAGGGAGTCCGCACCACACAGGAATGAGGCCGGCAGCAGCGACAATGAATAAAAGGTTCGCTCCTTAAAAACAGAAGAGGTTCTTCAGGTGGCTAGCCTGACCATTACAGCAGTGTGCCGCGATTTCGACCACGAAGGCGACCTCTGGCTGAAGAAGATGAGCTGGTTATCCCCACCAGGTTCAAGGGAAGACGACTCCGGACTGGATCTCCTCTTAGTCGTTGAAGAGTAGATAGCTCAGGACTGCAGCAGGGCTTCACCGGTACGGGGTAGTTGCAGCAGTTCACCTCTGATCCGCTTCTCGACGGTTCCTTGTAGTTCCAGTGGCGACGCCCTGACTTCCAGCCCAAGAGACCTGCCTTTTATGCGCAAAAACCCCCATTCATACAGCCTGGCTGTCAATCACAAAGCAGGGGGTTGTCGAACCCGGACAACCACCTCAGCCAATCATGAAAAAGTGCAACTTGTGTTTCCTAGGATACCCTGTGCAGGGGGTGACTACACCCCCCTTCACATTCAGCCCACCTAGACACCCAGGCGCCCTGAGGAGGGCTTCTAGTTAGAAGCCCGCCAAAAGACAGTGAACAAAAGGCGGCAAACCTGGTTTGCCGCACAAAGTAAAACACAAGAAGGACTTTAACAAAAAGAAATGGCGAATAAACTGCACTGGAGCCAAAAGAAAAAGTATTTGGTCAAGCGGGTTTAAGTTCGAGGCTAACACAATAGACCACAATATTACCACGGTTATATAAGATAACCGCGGTAGAAAATTAGGGTAGATACCACTGCCACCAGCCATGTCTAAATGTTAAAAAGAACAAAACAATGCTCTGTGAGGTACAGATAAAAAGAGTTAAGAGTTAACCCTTCCAGCACTCCATGTAAGATGGGGTGTACTGGATCTGTCGCCTCAGAAATGGAGTCGGGGGGAGTCTGAACGACAACCCTGTGCAACTGCACAGAAGGTGCAGTGTGACACACACAAAGAGGGGGGCTACTGAAGTGGTGTCCTCCAGAGCCCACAATCACAAACAGGTCAAAACATAGCAAAATACCAGTAAGAGTGGGGGAAAAGCTCACACTCTTACCACGTGGAAAGAAACAACTCCAGAGATCCAGCAAAGCTGCTGAGGGACTCGCTAGCTAAGGGAAATTAGCCATAAAATGAGAATTCTCCCTAACTCTGTTTTATCTGGTTCACTTTCTTTATACTGAGGAAATAGAGCTATTGCGAAAATTCCCTGGGTAATTTGATCTTCCCGACGTACCTCAAAGGGGATCTCAACATGATTCTGTAAGACATTCATTCACATATCCAAAGAAGTCGGGATCAATGACGCCTGCTAAAACGTCTATCCAGAACTTCCACGCTAGACCAGATTTTGGGGACAATCGAATGAAACACCCCAGAGGGGGTATCAAAACCAAGTCCGTAGGAATCATGCCTCTTTTCCCAAGGGGGATAATAGCTTCCCTACTACTGCAGATATCAAACCCTATTGATTCCTTGGTGGCGATGGAAGGGCTAGACACTCCGACTACTTTTTTTTTTTAAATTGTAGGGTTCTCCAATTAGTTTCAATTGAGTCACATCCCACTCCTGACACAATATGTAAGGATCACATGTTGGCAACAGTAAAGACAGACACAAGTGATCACAGTTCAAGGGTGTTTATTAAACTGTATATGCGGGTTGGAAAAATGCCTAATCTAAACCTAAATCTATGGTGTGAGCAAGCTACGACCATCAAATAATAAGGCAGTCTTAGTGGCGTCTTGTCAAATAAAAGCGCTTTGTGAGAAACCTGAAGGTGTCTCCCCATCTGAACACGAGGAACTGTCAACCAGGTGCCCAGGACACGGCCATCGCTATTAGATCCAGTTCCTGGGGGTGGACCACCTGGATGGGGGGTTCCTCGGGGTGTGGAACACCGACGGGTGAGACGCGGTATTCCCCTTCCTTTAACAACTTTTCCTGATCCGATCACCTAGGACATTTCAAACCACAGTGCCTCCCACTATTCTAACTCTAACGCCTTTGCACAACACTAAGGACAACAGACTAATACCAAAGTCGTTTACCTGACATGTCCCAATACAAGGGTCAGGAAATTGTTCAGAATCACACAAACCTAATGGCCCTTTCCTTTCTCCACAGGAATAAAAGGTAGAGGCAGAGAGCACAGTATGAGCAAGGCGAGTGCAGCAGACAGCACAACGAGACGGCTACCACACAAGTTCAAAAGAAGGAGAAAAGCGGCAGGAATCGAGAGTGTGGCGAGGAGGGAAGTGACCTTGCCCTTTCTGTCCCAGGCCCACGGAAGCTTCGTGGAAGAGCGCCTAAAACCGAGAACAATAGCAACAGATGTCACCGGTCCAAGCTTATGCCGATAAGCAGGAGCAAGGGAAACTCCCGCACCCGTGGTACCAGCCTGGACTACAGAGAAGCCAAAAGCCAAGCGGTTCTTCTCAGCCGGTGAGTCGAGGGGAGAACCGATAAGAACCGGGCTGTGTTGAGTGACAATCGCAAAGTGACAAGTTTAGAACTAATGCAGATTAACTTTGAATGAACTGTTGAAAGCGGGATGGGGGGGACCAGCTGCAGAGGGAAAGTAGCACCACATGGGTGCTAACACGAGAGACTCTGGTCAAGCCCCATATGAGAGAAACTACAAGTACCAGAAGCAAAATAGTCCATAGGCACCCCTGTGCGAGAACGAACACGGGCCATTGACTTTTTTTTTTGGGAAGGTACCCACTCGAGAGTCTGCAGCCACACTTTAGCTCACTGTATCTTTCACAGATGAGAAGAACAAGTTACTTACCAACTGTAACGTTCTTTCGATTGGATGTTCCTCCCACGTATTCCTCATCTTAGATATATCCTTACCTTTAGGTTTCGCCTAAATTTTCGCGGAATTTTTTTTTTCTTTCTCCAGCAGAGGGCGCTCCACTCGAAGTTGAGGCGTCGATGTCCCTTGGCGGCATCCGTTGAGTATCGACGTCATCCCTCGTATAAGAGCCTCGAGCGCGCCCGCTGGCCTCAGTTCTGTTTTTTCGAATAATATAGTCCATGGATCTTACTTCGTTTAAGGTATGCCTCTTTTGACCCAAGCGCTAAAAGAGTTGAGTGTAATACACGTAAACTGTACTGTGGGGTTAGGATGGGAGGGTCGATGAGGAATATGTGGGAGGAACATCCAATTGAAAGAACGTTAGAATTGGTAAGTAACTTGTTCTTCAAATGGATTGTGTCCTCCCACGTATTGCTCATCTTAGACTCCCAAAGCAGTTTTGTCTCGGAGGTGGGAGTACAGTATCCTTTTTTAATCATGTACAGAATGTAGTACAGATTTTGCAAACAGACCTCCTTGAGAGGAAGTCGAGTCCAATGCATAATGTTTTATAAAGGTGTGCATAGATGACCATGTGGCTGCTGCACAAATATCTTGCACAGGGACACCCCTTTTTAATGCTGTAGCAGTTGCCATGCCCCTGGTCGAATGAGCTCTTAGTCCATCAGGTGGTTCTTTTCCTGCCAATCTAGAACATTCTGTTATGGCTAAGATTATCCATCTGGATAAAGTTTGTTTTGTTACCGGAAGGCCCAGTTTACGTCCAGTGTATCCCACGAAAAGTTGATCACACTAGCGAATCTTTGCAAATCTAGAAATGTAAAAACTAAGAGCTCTCCTGGGATCTAGTCTATGAAGTCTTTCCTCTTCCTTGCTTGTATGAGGGGGAGGATAAAACGTAGGCAAAGTTATCTTTTGTGACAGATGAAAACCCGAAACAATTTTGGTAGAAAAGAAGGTTTAACCCTAATTGTCCTTATAAAAGATGGTGTGAGGAGGTCCGCTCGAAAGTGCCTGCAACTCACTTACCCTGCGGGCTGATGTCAATGCTACAAGAAGTATTGTTTTTAATGTAAGGAGCCTTAGTGGGCAAGAATGTAAAGGCTTAAATGGAATACGTGAGAAATTTTAAAACTAGATTTTGATCCCACACCGGAACCTGGAAAGGTACTGGGGGAAAGACATTTAAACCTTTTAGGAATTGAATTCTCAAGGGTATTTTAAAGTAAGATTCTTCTTCAGAAGAGCGCTTAAAGATGGATAGCGCTGCTAAATATCCCTTTATTGTCCCAACCTGGAGCCAGATTGGCCAAAAGTAACAGAAAAGATAAAATTGTGGGGATATTACACTGAAAAGGGTCCACATTCTTTTCTCTGCACCAGCTACTGAACTTGTTCCAACGACACCGATAGAGACTTAGTTGATGGCCTTCTGGCCGAAAGCAAAATCTCCATCAAGTCATCCGGAAGGTCCCAATCCTTGTATCTAAGCCTTTCAGAAGCCATGCGTGAAGGTTGAGTGTGTTGACCTCCAGATGGAGAACATGACCTTCCTGTCGCGAGAGAAGATCCTCTCTTCTTGGAAGACGTTTTGGAGGGCAGATGGACATGTCGAGAAGGTCCGGGTACCACGTTCTCCTGGCCCAATCCGGAGCAATTAGGATCATGGTTTTCCCGAACTTTCTCAACCTCCTGATTACTTGAGGGATCACAGGGATTGGAGGAAACGCGTACAGTAGTTGGAACTCCCATTCCACCACGAACGTGTCCCCTAGAGCTCCTCTCGGGGGAAATTCCCTTGAGCAATACAGTTCTCACTTCCGGTTGACCCCGGTCGCAAACAGATCTACTTGAGGGGTTCCCCAAAGGGCGAAGATCTCTTGAATGACTTCCTGAGCTATCTCCCACTCGTGAAAGTCTGTGATCTGCCTGCTCAGAGCATCAGCTGTTGCGTTTCGCTCTCCGGCTAGATGAATTGCCGATAGAGAGATCCCTTCTCGTATTGCCCAGAACCAGAGTTGCATCGTCTTTCTGCACAACGGTAGTGACCCTACTCCTCCTCTCTTGTTGAGGTAGTACATGGCCACCGTATTGTCCGTCATTATCAGAACATTCTTTCCCTGTACAGAGGGCAGAAAGGCCTTCAGCGCTAGTCTGATTGCCCTCAGAAGATTGATATGTAGTTTGGACTCCGATGGAGACCAACGTCCGCTGATTGTCAGGTCGTTGATGTGGGCTCCCCACCCCGTGAGTGAGGCGTCCGTCACTACTGTTATCTCCGGCCGTGGTTGCCAAAAAGATTCTCCTCTGAGGATATGATGTTTGCAAGCCCACCATTGTAGATCCTGTGCTACTTGGGCTGGGACCTGCAGTAGATCTGACATTTCCCCAGAGAACTGGGACCATTGAGTTCTGAGAGCCCACTGAAGAGATCTCATTCTCAATCTGGCTTCTGGCACCAGGAAAATGCAGGATGACATCAGACCGAGCATCCTGAGAAAATCGAAGGCCGGAAGATTCTGGGCATTCTGAAACTTTGTCACCATCTGCAGAATGTGGTGGGCTCCCTCTTCGGGAGGTGAGGCTTTGCCCGAACAAGTATCCAGGACTGCTCCTATAAATTGGAGCTTTTGTGATGTTATCAGGTTTGATTTTTTTAAATTCAGAGAAAAACCTAGTTTGTGAAGGAAGTGACAAGTCTTGGACAGGTGATCCAGGGCTTGTTCTGGAGAACGTGCTCTGATCATCCAATCGTCCAGATCGGGGTAGACATGAATCCCGCCTCTTCTGAGACTCGCTGTCACCACCGCCATCAACTTGGTGAAAACTCTTGGGGCGGAGGTCAACCCGAATGGCAGAAGTCCAAACTGATAGTGAGAATTGCCAATGGCGAACCTCAGGTACTTTCTGTGCTTGAGATGGATTGGCACATGAAAGTAAGCATCCTGAAGGTCCAATGATACCAACCAGTCCTGTAGTTGGAGAGCCTGAAAGATCTGAGAAATCTTGAATTTGTCCTTCCTTAGGAACGTGTTCAAGTTTCTCAAGTCCAAGATGGGTCTCAGTCCTCCGTCTTTCTTTGGAATAAGGAAGTATGGGGATTACCAACCCTTGTTCCTCTCCGCCACAGGTACATGTTCTATTGCACCTTTCTGTAGCAGGGTTAAAACTTCCTGCAACAGGAGCGGATCCGGATGCTTGGCAGAGTTGTATTCCGGAGGATGATTCTGAGGTTTCTTTAGAAAAGGAAGGCAATAACCTTGGGATACTGTTTCCAGTGCCCAAGCATCTGAAGTAATGGCCAGCCATTCTTTCAGATGCTGTGAGATCCTGCCTCTCACCGGGGTCTTGTGGGTCAAAACCTCAGAGTGGTTTTGCAGCAGATGCAGCAGCGACTGATGGTACAGATGCTGTTGCTGGGGCTGATCTAGCACCTTTTCCTCTTCCCCGAGGAAATTTTCTTTGACCTCTTTGATTGACCTGCCCTCTTCCTTTTCCAATTGAGGAATAGCAGCAAAAAGGACAACCCCTCCAGGAAGATGAGCCTGTGTAGGGGTGTTGCTGAGGTTGTCTTATAGCAGCACTTCGAGATTTTGCTGCCGCTTTGGAGGTCTGTAGCTTCTCCAAACTTTCATCTGCCTTGCTACCGAAAAACCTCGAGCCATCAAAGGGCATATTAAGAAGTCTGGATTGCACATCAGGAGAAAATCCAGATTTTCTTAGCCACGCAAATCTGCGTAGCACTGTGCTAGTCGCCATGGACCTGCTGATACTGTCAGCTGTGTCCAGTCCTGATTGAAGGCATTCTCCCGAAGCCTCCTTTCCATCCCTTATAATAGCTAGAAAGCCATCACGTTCTTCGCCTTCTGGGATGTGTTCAGCTGCCACCGACATACAGTCCCACAGGGTATAAGAGAACCTTGCTAAAGTACAGGTTATATTAGTAGACTTCAAAGCCATACTACCCGATGTAAAGATTTTCCTGGACAATGCATCCACTTTTTTATCGTCCCCATCTGGAGGGATTGTAGGGTATGCAACATTTTTTGTGGAAGTAGCTGCCTGTACTACTAAGCTTTCCGGAGATGGATGTTTACTGAGGTATTCCGGATCAGATGTACAAGGTCTATACTTTGCCACAAACTTTATATTCACAGCCCCTATGGCTTCAGGATGTTCCCATGCAAAACTAACCCTTCTTTGTAATGCAATGTGAAGGGGTAAAATGGGATCTTGTTGGGGTGTTCCAGATAATATATCTGTCATGTCATCATCATGATGATTGACTGGTGAACTCCTACCCCACCCCATAAACTCTAACTCTGCCCATGAGTCTTCTATAACTCGTATCCACTTGTTCTGATGGGTCTGGTTTGTCAAATTCATACTCTGAGGAAGTATCCAAGCCACTTGCTGTTTGCAAACATTCTTGCAAATCTTTAATTCTTGATTGAGGATCTATTAATTCCTCTGGGAAAGATCTTGTACCATATCTAACACCAGCAGAGGTTACTTCCTCTTGTTCTGATGAATCTCCCTCATATATGGATGACATGTTCCTGAAAAACTCAAGTCGACTCTCAGGTTGAAAAACCTTTTCAGGCATTACAGGTCTTTTCTTCAATTGAGGTTTGGGCGTCGACGCTTTCGTCGACGGCGCCGAAGTCTTAATCAATACCTTCGATATTGTCGAAGGAACTTTCGACGATCGACATAATCATTGTGGAAACCGAAGGAACCTTCGTGGTCTTCGAGCGCAAGCTCGACGTAGCTTCCTTCGAGTGAGTTGTCGACTCGAGAAGCTTCAAAGTCTTCGACGGCGTTGATGTCGACTTCAATGGCGTATGATCTTTCGATGCCATTTTGTTTCCCTCTGCCTTCGATTTAAGCACCGAGGGATCTGTCTTACGAGGTGATCGAGAAGAATCAATGACGTTCTCGACGTCTTTTTATGAGCCTTTCTCGTTTTGGACCTTCCTCCGTCACCTTTTTCATGAGCAGGAGCATGGTCTTCTTTAGCTATTTTTGAGGGGGTCTGGGGCGCGTTCTAAATTTTTTTTAACATGGTTACTGGAAAGGCTTCCCATTTTCTAGGAGAGTCATGTTTGGATGGGCATGTTATAACCTCTTCCGAAGATGTCGAAGAGGATGAAGGAGATTGATGCCGTCTTTTCTTCGCCTTCTTAGAAGACGAAGAAGATTTCCTCGATCTACTTCTCAAATGTCTTTTACGATGAGATTTCAAAGACTCGTTTGTGTCTTTCTTTTTTTAAAGTAGGCTTCGATAAACCCTCCCCCATCGCCAGTTTACCTCTATGCTCTTTTAGGGCTTTGTGGGTCATCGACTGGCACGAACCACAGTCTTCCGTTCGGTGGTCGGGGCCGAGGCACCATAGACAGTTCTCATGTGGATCCGTCAAAGACATTTTCTTTCCACATCTTAGGCATTTTTTAAAACCGGTCTTCGGCGTGGAAGGGTTCGAAGACAACGACATTGCTTTTTGTCACGAAATACTGAAGCGCCGTTTTACTCGATCCGAAGCAAAGCTAACGGAAAAACGGAACTGAGGCCAACGGGCGTGCTCGAGGCTCTTATACGAGGGATGACGTTGATACTCGACGGATGCCGCCGAGGGACATCGAGGGACATCGACGCCGCGACCTCGAGTGTAGCGCCCTCTGCTGGAGAAAGAGAAAACATGTTCCGAGGCGAAACCTAAAAGGTAAGCATATATCTAAGATGAGGACACAATCCATTCGAAATATCCATTGCAGATCAGTCTTTGTCCTGATTGTTTAAGGGACTTAGGTTTAGTCATCCTAAGTTTCCTAGGGTCATCCAGACGTGTACCCCTTGCTCACTGTGCTCAGAGAGGCACAGCTCCACCTCAATTATGAGGCCCAACACGTGTATGGGGTTGCTGTTGGTACTCTTGTTCAGAAAGGAATTGCCATAGCATTTCGGTGCTGGACTACGCATGTGAGCGGGACAAAGACTGATATGCAAATGGCCAGGTCCCATTTGTGAAAGGTACAGTGAGCTAAACTGTGGCTGCAGACTCTCAAGTGGGTACCTTCCCAAAGAACAGGTCAATGGGCCGTGTTCGTTCTCGCAGAGGGGCGCCTATGGACTTTCATTTGATTTTACAAGTACCAGAAGGTCACAGGTGGGCCAGCGAAATAGGTCAAAGTGGTCATACAGAGGGTCATGCAAAATCCCTGTACAATTGAAAGACTTATCTACAAGCATTGTGAGAAAAAGGGAAGTGGATCCCACAGCGAAAGTGAACATTGAAAAACCAAGGAAATTGAATACCATTAAAGTGAAGAGGGGTACGAGCCTGACCGAGGGCGATCCAGGGATGAGATTGTCAATCAAACAAACGGGAGGGGGAAAAACTCCCGCAAAAAGCAAGAGGGGTCCGAGTCTGACCGAGGGAGATCCAGGAGTGAAGCGAAATTGACTGAAAAAGGAACTAATATATATATAATTTGTTTTATGTGTTTTTATTGGCATTTAAGTATTTTAAACAGTAACAATCCCCATCCCTGCGAACCCCCCCCCCCACTGCGACCCCTATCCACCCTCCCCTCCCCTGGATCGCTGCAAAGCATATTGTCCAATTTTCCAATATCAATGTACATAAGGGACAACAACATCCAACAGGTGGATTCTTTGCGGACATCATTGTTCTCGATTGTCCTTATGAAGAAAGTCCAATACTATGTCCCAATCTTCCTTAAACTTGGCATAGTCCCCCTGAAAAGTGTAAGTTACCCATTCTAAAGAAGTGTAGTGCCAAATTTTTGCTATTCAATCTTGTTCAGTGGGAACCTCAGCGTTTTCCAATTTTTGGACTATCAGGGAGAGAGCAGCGACATTCTGGATCATGTACGCTTTCTTCTCAGGTTTAGTCAATAGTGTATCCAATACGTCCCCCAGACCCAGCATTGCTCCCCCCCCCATCATATCCTTTGCCCGCCGGCAGCTTGCTTCTCCCAACCTGGTGAACGCCTCCTTCTCGAACCCCTGGGTAAATTGGGTATTGCGTAAAAAGGCAATAAAACGGGGACGGTAAGGTGTTAATACCAGTCTTCTTGACCATGACGTCCCATGTGTCACCTACAAGAGCCGTTATCCGGCTTCTATACATATTGGGGGGGGGGGGTGTCTATCCGCCTTTGAATACCACAAGACTGTATTGAGGGGTCAGCACACCACCGCCCTGTCCATCCTTCGCCATATCTTGTCTGGGTGAAAAGTTCAGTGCCCCCATTCCACCGCTTCCTGCAGGGGTCGTCATGACTTTCCACGCCACCCGTGGCCCCGTTCCTTGCCAAAAATAAGGTCCTACCTATTTATTCAAAGTCCTAAAACATTTATGAGGGATCGCTTAAGGAAGGGCTTGAAAGTAATACAGTACTTTGGGCAGGATTATAATTTTAATAACATTAATCCGTCCCATCCAAGAGATACTAAAGGGGCCACGCTCCTCCAGCCATATCTTTAACGTTTCTAGCAGAGGAGGGTAATTTGTTTGATACATATTGTCTAGGGACGGCATAATAGAGACCCCCAGGTATCAGAGACCTCCTTCTGCTTGCACACATTTCCCGGTATCTAGTGGGCCAGGAGTTGGGGCCCCTTCCCCATGTAGGACCATTAATTTTGATTTTTGATTGTTGATCTTCAGGCCCGCCGCTTTGCTAAATTCCCCCAGAAGTGTCAACAACCTCGGGAGTGAGGAGCTCAAGTCCGTCAACATCACCAGCAGGTCATCCACAAAGACCATCACCTTATATGTCCCCCCCCAAATGTTACCCTTTTATCCCCATCTCTTGTCTGATCTTAGCTAACAGGGGTTCCAAGTAAATCACATACAACACTGGGGATAGCGGACAACCCTGTTTGGTACCCCTGGACACCCGTATCATCTGGAAAATGTGCCCATTTATGGCAAGTCTTATCACAGGACACCCATAGCTAGCGTTGACCAAGCGGAGGAGAACACCGGACCGAACCCCACAGCCTCCATAGTGAGGAACAGGAATGACCATGCTACGCGATCGAAGGTGTTCTCACCGCCCAGGGTCAATACCCCCAAAGAGAGGCCGACCCTATTCACTTTTTCTATTATATGGTATATCAGTCTTGTGTTATCGAACGTTTGTCCCCCCCCTGATGAATCCCGCCTCGTCTGGCTGCATAAAACCCAGGATTATTTTGTCGAACATAGATGCTAATATTGTATTAAAGATTTTTGAATCAAAATATATTAATGCAATAGAGCGGTAAGAGCCACATTGGGTCTTGTCCTTCGCCTCTTCCATGGTCCGGGAAATATGCCCTGAATTGACAAATGAGTTAAAAAGAGATGTCATAGTCGGGACCAGAGTATCTTGGAATGTCTTAAAGAACACTGCAGGGAAGCCATCAGGACCGGGGGGCCTTAATCAGCAGAAGGGATCGGATCGATGCCCGAACCTCGTCCACTGTGATCTCTCCCTCCAACATCTCTCTTTCACTTTCATCTAATTTCTGCAAGGGGCATGATCTTAGGTAGGCCTCTTGTTTGGGAATTCTGAGGAGTACAACAGAGTACAACAGTACTCTGAGTAGTACTCCGTGAAAGCCTGAAGGATCTCCAAGGTCTTGGAGTGTCCCTATTTCAGAAATAATTATCACTAATGAATATGAACTTTCCATGCACTATTTATGGATGAGAATGATGTGCGGTGATAGTCAATCTTTACCTATCGCACTTACTCGGCTTCGGTTTAAAATTGAAGCAGAACTATCAGAAAAAGATTACATTTCTCCAATGAATCAGTACTAATATGACCGACAAATTTATTTTTATTCGATCAGATTTTAAGTCAGGGACCAAAGATGGTTCTTGAGAATTAATATCTTTAGAGTATTTGTTTTAGGCATGGTTTTTCTGCATGTTTTTTTTTCTTTTTTTTTTAACTGAATCTTTTGTATTACTGTACCTGCAATGTCAGAAGATTATTCAATTGTATATTGGCCTTATATTTTAGACTTGTAAACTCAAAATTTCCTATTTATTCTTAAATTGTAAATTTTCCTATCATTGCTATGACGATTGCATCTTTTGTACAACAAGATTTGCACTTTTTGCTGTTTTGCACATTTGTCTTTTGCACTTTATCCCAACTGTACCGTAAACTTATTTGGCTATTAAGTCTTGCAATAATGTATATTCGATGTATATGCCTTACTAGTTATACTAAAGATATTCAATTTGTTTTGCAAGATAGGAATAGCTGTGATGAATTGTAATTTTAAATTGTAAAGGTTGTACATCCAAACACAATTAAAAAAATAAGTAGCTCTAGAAGTGATGTTTCCTCTAGATGTTTGAATGCGGAGGATCGGTCAGGCTGCCTCTTTTCTCCTCACTTGTCGCGCCAAGAGTCTATCAGCCTTATGTGCCAGAACATATCACTGTCTCAAAAATATTAACAATCTTTCTGCCTGTTTCGTCTGCAGGGTATTAATTTGACCTTTGAGGTGTCTATATTCCTTCCTATGCGATACCGCTTTGTCCGTTTCCATTCTGGCCATCACCCCTGTTAGGTGTCTTTCAAAATCCTCTTGTAGTGCCCCTTCATGTTTGTCGCAGAGTACTTTTTTTGCTATAAGTTCCCCCCATATAGTTGCTTTAAAAGCACCCCATATTACCTGTTCCTGCAATGTTGGGGTTTTGTTTCTTTCAAATAATTCTCGAATGGAGTCTCGCAGTTCACTATAAATCGTCATGTAACTTAAGAGATATCGAGGGAATTGCCAATGCCACATCCCTGACCCCTCCCCCCCTTTCTGATATGAATTGCAGCTGCAGGGGAGAGTGATCCGACAGTTATGTGCATCAGTTCCATATTCCGTACCTGACCCAGCGGCATAACGGCGACCCAGATGTAGTCAATCCTGGAAATGTTCTGTGCACTTGGGAGTAGAATGTATACCCTTTAGCCCCCCCTTGGGATTCGTGCCAGACGTCGACCAGCGTTAACCGGTCCATGCAGGCATGCAAACTTTGAGACAGGCCCTTGGTTGTGGAGGTCGTGCCTGCACTTCTATTTACCTGTGGGAACCATGACATGTTAAAGTCCCCTGTTACTATGAGTTGTTAAACCATGTATTTCTCCAGATTCTCCACCACCCCCCGCAAAAACACCTCTTGTCCAGAGTTAGGGGCATTCAGTGTGGCGATTTTAAGTAGTTTAACTCCCCATTGAACCTGGGCAAAAAAGGAATCTGCCTTCTTTGTCAGCCTTCGTCCCTATTATTCTCCAGTCTGCTCGGTCCCTGAACGCAATTTGGACCGCGCACGTCTTGCCCTTATCATTTGTTCGTATCACATGTGGGTAACCTCTTATCCTCAGTTTGTTCTGATCTCTCAGACGGATGTGGGTCTCCTGGGAAGTAACTATTTTGGGTTTCGCCTTCGGCAATAGTTCCGCCTTTTAGTAGGGCATTAACACCCTAACATTAAGTGAGAGCAAGTGAATCCCCCGTTTGCTACCCATCCCCCTTTATGCCCTGTGTGCTTCTGAAGTGCAGCAATGCCCCACCCGCCTCTATTGCCCCTCAACCCCTCCAGCTAAACTAGGCTCACCTTCCTCCTCCCATGTTCTCAGGCATGGGGGGCAGAGTCTTGTTTAACACCCGGAGAACAACAGTGTGGGTCGAGCATTTCCCATGCCCTCCCCCGATTCGAAGTACCACCACGGTCAAACCCCCAGCATCTAGAAGTCCCCTTCAATACAATTGAGAGACACCTCCCTGGGTCACCCCCTTTCATATCAATCTCCCTGGGTCCATTTTTATGCTTAGTCTTTCATTAGAGCTGGAGACTTAGGCCGTTGGCCTTCGGGACTACGTGGAGGATTTCTTTTTGCCTTGGTCTCTCCCACTCTCCTCCATTCCCTGGGTTTCTCTTGCAGCCATTCATGGGGGGGTCCTCCTGGGTATCCCTCCATGAGACTCCCCCCCCCGTCATCCTCTAATTTCAGGATCCTGAGCCCTTCCTTCAGTGTGGCGATACAATGTTGATGGCCCTCCCACATGAAGACCATCCCAAATGCGAAGGTCCATATATAGCGGATCTGAGCTTGGGTCAGTGCCCTAGTCACCAGGCCCATCGCCTCATTATCGCAAACGTAGTTTTGGCCAGATCCTGGAATAGTTGAATTTTGGTGCCATTGACTTTTATAGGGGTTGCTTTCCTTGTCGCTCACAGGATCACCTCCTTTTGATCGTACTTTTGCAGCGCCATCACCACTTTTCTTGGTGTGGCGCCTGGTTCAGTTCTTAGTGGGCCCACCCGATGTATCCTGTCCACAGGTATCTCCCCCTTCTGCCTCTAGGTCCAGCAAATTTATGAACACTCTGCATCGTCTCACGGAGGTCACTGTTGTTCACACTTTCAGGTAATCTCTTAAAGATCACCCTCCTTGAGCGGTTTTCGAGGTCCTCTGTTTGGAGCTTGAGATGAGTGCCAACTGCTAGCTGGTCTGCCAGTGCGGGTATGCTCCATTAGTTCTTTGATGTCATTTTCATTTGTGACGACTGTCTCCTAGTTCCGTGATTTCCCCTTTAACTTCCTGCAGGGATTGGGCTAGTTCCGTTCTTATGCGGCTCAGCTGCATTTGGTCACTAACGCTTTGAAGCATTGTTGGAACACCTCACGCGTGTCCAGTTGCCCTTTCAAATGCTATGGGAATCCCTCCGGCCCGACTGGTTGGACCGAGTTTGATCATCCTCCGTTGCTAGTTCCCCTTCTTTCCACCATAATTTCTGGAGGGTCCCATCTTGCTTTTTCGACATCTTGGCCGCAGGGGCCCCTTCATTTAGTTTCTTAGGTTTATTCCGCAACATTGGAGGAATGTTACCAGTTGGTATTCTGCCCCCAACCACTTTTCCCATGAGGGCCCTTATGGTATCTCTTCCCCTGCCTCTGGAGGCCGATGGCACACTCTACCCACTCTCCTGCTCTGTCATATGAGGGTACATCCCAGTGCGTTCTGATGTTCTCGTTTTGGCCCTTGCCAGTACTCAATAGAGGGGTCTGCTTATGGTAGGCGGTGGTTGCAGGGAGTGCATACTATTGCTTTTAGGAGCCGGCAGGTTATGCGATTATTCGTAGATTGTATAGGCACTCAGCCCCTATGGTAATCTGGAGAGGTGGGCGTCTTTCTGGGGCACTGCTCCTGTATGGCCCCTTGAGGTCGTTTGTCCCTCATTTCTCTGCCCCTGGTCTACCAGGCCAACTCCCCTACCAACCAGTGCTGTAGTGCTCTCTTTGACAGTTTGTGCTGGCAGAGCTTTAGGTGTCTTGCCTCCTTGCGGTCTTCTGCACAGGTCCAGAGGTTAGTATTTCCTGGTCCCACTGTGATTCAGGCCGCCCGCGTGGGGGTTGGTGGGGGGGCAATGAGATCACTGCTCTGGAGGTTGCCATGTGAGCGAGTTTGATTAGTCTGAAATGTGCAGCGATTGCTGTGATTGCTCAGTGATTGTTTGCGAGGTAGAGTCAGAGAAAGAATGTTCTACGGCAGTGCGAGCCCCGCCTCATGCTAGGCTGCCCTTGCTGCTTTTTCAGGGGTTCTTCTCCCTGCAGTCCACAGTACCAACGCCTCCATGGTGGATGCTTATGCCCCTCCTTACCTATGCCGCTCTGGTGTCTTGGACAGTCCCACGCCGGGGGGAGCGTTCACTCGCAGGCCCGTATGTAGCAGGGATCCTGGAGTATCGCTGCGCTGAGAGCCAGGGTCTGCCCACCTCCAGGGTCCAGGCCTCACCGGCTGGAGCTCTTTCACCCTGCAATGGTCCTGCGCCTGAAACGGGGAAGCCAGGCAGCGATCCCTTCCTGGGATCCTTCAATATTCTGCCCTAGTCGGGTCATGTCTGGCTGTTGCTTCGTCTGTCTGATGCCTGGCGCCTGGCCACCTCATCCCTCACACAGGCGCCCACAGAACGGTCTCCTCTCACACCGCACTCCTCCTCCCTTTTACAGAATACTCGCTCCATTGCTTGCCGTCTGGGTGTTCGATCTTTCCCCTGGGGGTCACAGGGCACCAACACCCTGAAGAGGGGGACTTCAGCCTCTTATTGATCCTTTATTAGGGGTCGCCGGAAGGGAGCGAGCTCCTCATGCAGTTAAGATCACGGTGGACATCTTGGAATCATGTGATATATTTTGAAATCTGATAAGTGAAGGGTCAGCGCCCAGCAGAAGGGGACCCAGAGATGAACCCATCACCCAGAGAACCTTAGAAAAGAATTTTCATTGGTTAAAGGAACTTTTGTTTTGTTGTTTGAACACGTCAGGTCCTCGAAGACAAGAGGCTTTCAAGAGAAACAAGACTTGACCATAGACGGCCCTGATAACTGAAAGCTTGAGGGTTAAAAGATGATCTATCATCTTCTGCTGGAAAGGCCCGAGAGTGTGTCCTTGTCCTGAGAGCTGCCATTAGCACTGTCGTCTCGTGCTGGAGAAGCCCGGGACTGTACTGTGTTCCAAGCTTCCATCTTACCCTGTGCTGGAAACGTGGGGAAGGTAGACCCAGGCTACCGCATCCTGACATTATTTGAGAACACTTCTTTCTTTCACTGAGAACTATCGCACACCCCTTTTTGTATTAGTTGTGAGATTTTGGAAATAGGTTTCTTAATATATACCCATTTTATTTTGACACAACGCCACTAAGACTGGCTCATTTTCATTTGATGGTGGACACTTGCTCCTATCTTAGATTTAGGTTTAGATTAGGCGTTTTTCCAACCTGCACACAGTATTTCATAGTTCAATAAACACACTTGAAATGTGATCACTTTTGTCCGTCTTATTTGTTGTCGCCATTAGTTCCTCACAGCATATACTAAGAAAAATCTATTGCCAATCCTTACAACTAAATACAAAACAGTGTGGGATAATATTCACAAGAAAGAAATGTTCACAAATGATAAGTCAGGATGTGGTTGCCAGGGGTCTCCCTTCCCCACGTTTAGAGCACAGGACAAGGTCGGGATTCCTGAGCACAGCACATGCTCTAGCTTCCCCGGCATAAGACAGTTCCACTTCCCAGATATCGGGACATTTGGTGGTTAAGCCTCTTTTCTACAAAAAGTCTCTTGCCTCTGAGGGCTTGATGTTTTCCAAAATAACAAACAAAAGTTCCTTCCTGCTTGTAAATTGGGTGATGCCATTTCACCCCTGCCCCCCCCCCCTTTCTTCCAGGCTCAGACCCTTCTCCAATGTTAGCCTCCCTCTGTCAGGTTCACTATGGCTTTCCTCAAATCAACTTCACCTATGACATTCACAAATCTTAATGTGAATGCCATAGGTGAAGTTGATTTGAGGAAAGCCAACTGTGAACAGTTCATTGTGGATATCCCTCCGTCGGGTTTTCCCTTGCAAACCTTTGCCAATCAACACAATTCCTTCTACTTTCTTACGATGCAGGATTCACTTCCCTTAGCTTTACAATCATCTGCTGGTCAAATATGACCACTTTGACTCCTTTCTCGCGCCTTTCCCAAGGCCTTCTGGTAACGGTAATTTCAACAATAGAGTAATCGCCCAGCGTTTCCTGAGTGAGCGCCAACGTGGTGCCTGACTCCTCTATAGCTGGTTTTCCCCTCTCGTATTACCAGTTCTTTGTACTTTGTTCAATTAGCAGTTTGCTACTTTTGTTCAACACAGCTTGGTTCCTTATCGGCTCTCCCCTCGACTCACCGGCTGTGATGAACCGCTTGACTTGGGGCTTCTTGTCTCTGGAGTGAAGGATGGTACTACATTGGCAAGCGTCTCACCCCGGCTTGGTTATCAGCGGAGGATGGCCCTGTCTACTATTGACATCTGCTGCAACACATGCTGGCTCTTGTTCGCGGTCTTATGATTACTTCTCTGGACGTTTCACAGGTGTTGGGGAGAATTCTCTGTAAAGGCTAATTTCCCAAACCTAGTGAGTCCCCTAGCAGCTTTGCTGGATTTTTTGGGGTTTATTTTTTTCTCCTGCTAAGAGTGAGACTCTTTTACTCCCACTCTTAGACATGATTTGAGGTGTTCCTTTATCTTTCCATGTGTTTTATGGGCTATGGGGTCTTTTACTCCATAGGGTCTCATGTGTTTTTAATGTGGGTTGCACAGCACCCTCCGTGTCGTAACCCAGGGGTGTTGTGTCGTAACCCAGGGGTGTTGTAGCGACCCCCCAACATAGACTCCATACCCTGGGACTGACTACTGTCTCCCAGGGCATGTAAAGTCACCATTGGCTTTACTAGTCCCAAATTATGAACAGAAACCAGTACAAACCATCATATTGTGGACGTACTGGTCGGGGAAATTCGATTGGAGCGGGGTCTGTTGTTCGAGGGGGGACGTCTCCGTCCCCCCTGATCGAGTTTTGGCTGGTGGCAGTGGATACTACTTTTTATATTCGACCGCAAATATATCTCTATGGGATTTTCCCATTGTTCGAGGCTACCAACTTTAATTATTTAATTCTTATAGCCTCGAACATACCGCCGGCTTATTTATTTAATATTAATTCACTGGTTGGTATTTTATTTTGCCAGAACTGGATTCTAAAATGGCGTTTGAGTTCTCTTCTGTGACTCCAACCCAAGTCGAGGCCTTTGTTGCACTTTTTGGCGGGCTTCTCCACAGAAGCCTCCAAAAGTGGTGCCACTCTGTCTGGGTACCACAGGGGGTGCGGGAGGGGGTTTAGGCACCCTGGACTGAGTTACCTTGGTAACTCAAGTCGCACTCTTGTGTGATTGGCCCAAGTGGTGAGCCGGCCGGCTCACCACTTAGCATGTTTGATTGACAGCTAGGCTGAGTGAATGGGGGTGTTCTGCATAAAAGCAGGGCTTTGGGGACTGGAACTTCACAAGTCACCACAGGACCTAAGAATCCGAGGAGGGAGAAGCTGAGCCGACCTGCAACAACGACATGACCGGTGGAGCCCTGCTGAACCGTCTCACCACTTTTCCCGACGAGAGAGGAGATCACCATGTCCGGAGAGTCTTCTTCCTTTGACTGGTGGGGATAACCAGTTTTGCCTTCTTTTCACCTTCCTGGAGCATCTCGTGGCCGCCTTGCCCGTGCCAAGCACCCCGGCAACCGGAATACCACGGTTTACCACTACCGCGAAGAGAAGGATAGTACCTTTTAACCGAAGAACTCCGCGGCTGGTTTCTTCCCTGGCAGTGCCACGACCTTCATCTTTCCTCCACAGCAAGACCTCCTCTTCCTCTGGACGAAACACCGAATTGCACCCGCTGCCAGGAACAACTGCCCCGCTGGAGCTTCCTTCACACTTAAGGTACTGTGTCCCGCCTGGCTTCCCTTGTGACAGATCGTTCGGGGTTGACAGTAAAGCCTCGACTTTCTAACCTGGGCTGGCCTGGGACAACCTAGCTAACTTTTCCTGATTTTAATTTCATCCTTTTTGTGCGAACTATCTACATTTGGGCATAACCCTACTGTGTGAACCTGGACCCCTTCTGCTTGCTCTCTCCAAGAGTGGGCCTTGCAATTGACTTCCTTGCTCTCCAGTAGAACTCTGCCTCTCCTGCCTTACTGTGGTTCTTTTAAAAGTATTGAAACTTGTGTGCTTTCATAACTCTGCCTTTTTCCCTCCCTTTTTTTTAATAATTTATTAGAGTGCCATCTTATGTTAAGCACTCACCTCTGTGTGAAAATAAGTAGTGTTTCTCACTAAGACTTGTCTAATAAGTAATTAGAGTTGTATATATATATATATATATATATATATATATATATATATATATATATATATATATATATATATATATATATATATAATGGTGACTGTGTGCTGAATTTACTTACCTCTTTGGTGCTAATGTAATTTACATGTGTCTTTTTAAATAAATAATTATATACTTTAACACCAAAGCTCTGGTCAGTGTTTGCTTGTACTACTGTATCGCTGTACCTATTGTGTATACTCTACATACTGCCTAAATGTTCTTGAGGGAAGTCTGACTGCTCAGCCACAGCTACCAAGTGAATCTGTGTGGTACAGACTGCTACCAAGTGGGTTTACTGCCACACACCTGTAGTCCTAAATCTTTTGCAGTGGTCCCTAAGGGAACTGCACAGGTTTCTGCCTAACAACAGGTATGGGTCGGAAAAAGCAAGGTCGCTTCTCTCCTCGTCACCCTTTCGGTTCTCATCGTCTTTTTCCTCCTCTTGAACGGGCGTACTTGGATAGCTCTGTCGTCGTGCGGTATGCCTTGCTCTTATTGCGCTCTCATGCTCCACCTTTTATCCCTGTGCGGAAGGGAAAGGGCGAGATGTGTGTGATTCTGGTCAATTGCCTGACTTTGCATGACCCTTGTGTTGGTTCTGGTGTCAGTCCGTCATCTTTCGTGGTGTGCGAAAGTGTTCATGTCGGAAAAGGGGTGGGGATAGAGTGTTTGAGTATCCTACGTGGTAGGTTGGGTAAAAGGTGTTACAAGAAGGGGGATACCGCATGTCACCCGTCGGTGTCCCACTTCCACTCCCCGAGGACCCCCCAATCCAGGTGATCCTCCCTCACTGGTCCACGCCCAGGAACTGGATCCAATAGCGATGGTTGTGTCCTGGCCACATGGATGGCATATCCCCTGGGACTAGTCGGGCAGACACCTTTCTCACACGGGCGAGTAGCTTAGTTATTTAGATAGGCAGGGAACACGCATACCAATAGGGAAAGTTAGGCCTTCCTTCTGATCATTTAAAAAAGACGGGTAAAAATGTCAACCTAGTGTCCACGCCCTCCTTCTGACCCGCCACTTACTCCACTCCCAAACTCTCACCACTCTCATGCATTCCCTCCATCTCTTGCTCTCTCCCACCCTCTACACATCCACCTCCCCACCTCCTGCACTACACTACAAACAGGTACCACTCTCTCTTACAATTACTTCACCTTTGCAAAGCTCGGCCACAAACTCTCCAACACTTTGCTCCTCTGTCCTTCCTCCGCCTGATTTCTGAGCCCACCTTAATTTCCTTCTGTGACCTCAACGAGCAACCCACAATCTGCCTCTACTGTGGACTACTTTTATAATGTTGGGCTTGTGGTCCAGTAGCTTTCTCACCCCACCCCCAGTCAGCATCCCCCTCTGATCTGGTGCCTTTGAAGTTACTTAAAGATATTATGCCATCTATCATTCTTTGGGTTACCACAGCAGTTAATCTTTCCAGTCAATCAGTCATCGTCACTGGGCGCTTCTGTTCTTGCGAACTATCGTCCCATCTCACTTCTCCCATTTCTTATGAAAGTGTTGGAATCTTTGGTCTCCCCCTACGGTCTTACTTTCTTGAGTCCTTCTCTTCTCTTTGACTCCTTTCAATCAGGTTTTCGACCAGGACGTGGAACAGGGAGTGTGATGTGTCAGTTGTTGACGATCTTACCATGCTGGTTGACCAGGGTGGAGTGGGTGTCCCGGATATTGCTTGGCCAGTGAGCGGCCTACGACACTGTCGACCACTCCATTCTTGTGTCCCGCATGGCCACAGCAGGCCTCTTTGGTCCAGCCCTGGTGTGGTGCTCATCCTTTGTCTGATGGGGGCCAATTCCTTTCTCTACCCCATTCCATTCTGCTCTTTCTTGTGGAGTCCCTTAGGCCTGGCCTTGTCCCCTATACTACTCAACATCTATGTTCAGCCATTGATTCGTCTCATCTGCTCCCACGGCTTTCGGTGCTACACGTACGCCGATGACACCCAGATTTTGGTCCATTTAGATCTTGACCAGTCGGAGGTGTCCTCCCAGCTAAGTGAGTGCCTATTGGCCGAGAGGGGCTACATGAACAACATTGTCTGAAACTTAACAGGGACAAGACTGAGATCCTGGTGGTGGGTTCCTCCCCAGACTCTGCGTCTTGGTCTACCACCTTTTGGCCCACTGCCTTTGGTTTCTTTCCTACTCCAGCGACGGTGGTTAAGAATCTGGGGGTTTACCTCTCTGTCTCACTCTCTATGTCTGCTGAAGTGTATGCTGTATGCAAAACAGGACACATCTTGCTACGTGTACTCTGCAGAGTACTACCATTTCTACTTAGCCATCTTCATCTTCGAGTTGTTGCCTCTTTTGTATCAGTCTAATTGGCTATTGCAATGTACTGTTTCTGAACCTATTCGCCAAATCCATCGGCTACAGCGCCTTCAGAATCTGGCTGCTAGGGTAAACACCTCTACCCCTTATGGGGCACATCAGTCCTGTGCTCTGTTCCCTTCACTGGCTGCCAGTAGCAAAAAAGGATAGAATTTAAATCTCTGTGTCTGGTGCATAAAACATTCTACCACCCGGGTGCGGAATATCTTCAGGATAAGTTTCAGCTTCATGTGCCTGGCCAGGCTCTTCGTTCCGCAAACGCACATCTAGTATCTATCCCCAAATTCTGCAGTTTAAGAACTGGGGGTTGTGCCTACTCAGTCTCTGTGGCAAATTATGGAATAACCTACCTGTTGCTCTTAGGCAGGTTGAGAACGACTTACATTTTCGCCAAAAACTCAACTTTTTTCATTTATATCTGGCTCTTGCCGGATGTGTGCTCTGCGCCATGATGCCCTTGGGTGACCGCAGCCCTCTAGATAAGGTGCGTATCGTGCCTTTTTACGCATCTAATTGTAGCCAATACGGATTATTTCATTTTCTACTGCGTACCGTGTACGCTGTATTTATTCATTTAAAAAACATACTTTCCACCACTAAATGGCACTGTAGCATTTCTTTTGTCATAGCCTTTCTTACCTTTCTTATGCATGATAATTTCCAACTGAAAGACCACGAGTCCCCTAGCAAATGTATGACAGTTAAAGAGCAACACAAAGCATGCACCCTTTTAAAATGTCTTCATACCATAACGTCTAATAGCTTCATATGCTAAAAAGTAAAGTTTACTTCGATGTCTTTAGTTGAATGTTCTTTAACCATACATAACACGGTGGAGGTTTGTGACGAATCGCCAAACCTAAGTGAGTTTATGGCAGAACTTATTTTTGTGTGCGTTTTTAAAGCGCTGAAAATAAAGTGGGTAAATCAGCATGTTTTGCCTTTTGCATCTTATCGTTTTCCATTCAGGATGTGGAAAATAAAGGTACAGTGATATTATTTCAGCCCAACATGCAGCCATAAAGATGTACATGTTGTCATGATACATTACTATGCAATTTGTTTATTTTGCAAGTAAACTCTATAGGACAGTATTATTGTAGGTCTTGACACCCAAAACATACATTTTTGTTCCAAGTAAAATGCGGAAGAAGATGGCTGTTCCCAAATTGAAAGAGTGGTTTAAAATCAAAGCTTTGCCGTTTAGTAACTGTGTGATCCTGGGCAAATAATGTAATCTCACCCTGACTTCAATTGCAAAAATTGGAGTGCTTATAAGTGATAATGTTTACACCCTTACAATAGGACCATTTTAATAAGTGTAGGGACACATTGGTATATCCTGGTGCTCCTCTGCTAGTGGCTCCAATACTGCTGCATAGAATTGCATTATTGCTGCACTAGCCCTCACCCAGTCTTGTAACACTGTTTTTTGACAGGCCGACATAGTCTCACTAGCCAGTCAGTGCACCAGAGATTCTACTATAGCGGACTGTGGTAGAACCAACATTACAATTCTTTTCCCTGTTGCTCCCAGCCACTGAAGTTGCTTGGGCCCTGCATAGTACTGCCCCACACTCTGCAATGTCCTGTTTTGCTATGATATTGAGTCTTTCACTGCACACCATCTGCCATTTTCACACTTTCTAGGACCGTCAGGATCTGCAAGAAATGGGTGTTTCATACTCAAAGGAGAGAGCAATTAACTGATTGTAACATTGAAGCTGCACTAGAATAGTCTTATTACAACGGTTAATGAAGGTAGATGCCCCTACACAAGTAAGTTTGCCACTCCTCCACAGTCTCTAAAGTTAGTGCCTCTCCCAACATTTGAAGGGTTAGCCCACCCCTCCTACATTTTAGCCTAGGTGCACTCCTGGATGGGTGCACTTGCATTTTGTTAGGCAGAGAGGTGAGCCTTTCCCCGAAACTGGCAGCGTTAAAGTTTTACTATTTGTTCAGAAAAATGTACTTGAACAAAGGCAGTAAAACTTTAAAGCCGTTACTTTTAAGAAAGTCCTCCATCACCTCTCTGCATATTGCGCTTTAAAATATACTAATCGATAGTTGGTCCCCACACCAGACTATGGTGCAGGTGGGTAGACAGTGGGGTCAGAGCCTCCAAGTTTGCCCTGCCTATTTTAGTGGCCCCTCCCATCACGACCTAATCCACCCCCCCCCCAAAAGAACAAGTTACTTCTTGCCTTGTAACGTTCTTTCGACGGGATGTTCCTCCAACGTATTCCTCATCTTAGATATCTCCTTCCAGCTCTGCTGGCCTCGGAAATTTTTTTCTCTCTAGAGTCGATGTCCCTCGACAGCCGCCGTATCGACGTCATCCTGTCTATAAAGGCCGCGCGCAGCGTCCGTTGCTCAGTTCCGTTTTGTAGCCCACAATAATACTTTCTGGACTAAACTAATCACCCTGAAGGAGCGTAAGCTGCAACAACAAGGGAAGTAGAACTGCGGGGATGGATGGGAGGGTCGATGAGGAATACGTCGGAGGAACATCCCGTCGAAAGAACGTTACAAGGTAAGAAGTAACTTGTTCTTCAAAGGGATTGTGTCCTCTGACGTATTCCTCATCTTAGATAGGCTCCCATAGCAGTATTCTATTATTGGAGGAGGGAGTACTTAATTCACGCTGTCTTCTATTGATGAATAGAATGCAGTACAGCCCTTCCAAACCTAGTCTCTTGACTGGAGGAGGAATACAAATTGTAAAAACGTGTAAAGGTATGGACAGACGACCATGTAGCGGCCGCACAGATGTCTTTAACCGGCACGCCTCTTTTGAGGGCCGATGAAGCTGCAATACCTCTGGTCGAATGAGCCCTAAGGTTTTGAGGGGGCTCTTTCCCTGCCAGTTTATAACATTCCAGAATGGCTAGAATGATCCATCTGGAAATGGTCTGCTTAGTTATTGGTAACCCCAGCTTGTGACCTGCGTAACCTACAAACAGCTGGTCTGCCTGTCTTATCCTGGCTAGTCTACTGATGTAAAAACTTAAAGCCCTCCTAGGGTCTAGCCTGTGTAACCTCTCTTCCTCTTTCCCCGGGTGAGGAGGAGGATAGAAAGATGGTAGGGTAATCTTCTGAGTGATATGGAATTCAGAAACCACCTTTGGGAGGAAATTAGGCTTCACTTGCAGGACAACTTTGTCTTTGTGAAATATTGTGTGAGGGGGTTTACAAGAAAGAGCTTGTAATTCGCTCACCCTTCTAGCAGATGTAAGTGCTATTAATAAAACAGTTTTAAGGGTAAGGAATCTTAACGAACAAGAATGGAGAGGTTCGAAAGGTGTGCCCATCAGGAAAGTTAGTACTAAGTTTAAATCCCATAGGGGAACTTGGAATGGTCTTGGGGGATAAACATTGGTTAACCCCTTTAGAAACTGAGTTACGAAGGGTAATTTGAAATAGGATGGTTCTTCCGCAGTACGCTTAAAGATGGATAGCGCTGCGAGATAGCCCTTAATGGTGCCAACTTGAAGGCCTGAATTTGCGAAGTATAGTAGGAAGGACAAAACCATTGGTGTACCACATGAAAAAGGGTCGATATTCTGTTCTCTACACCAGCTGCAAAATCTGTTCCAACGGCAGCGGTATAAAGACTTTGTTGCTGGCCTCCTTGCCGAAGCAACACCTCCATAACATCATCAGGGAGGTCCCAATCCTTGTACCTCAGCCTTTCAGAAGCCAAGCGTGAAGGTTGAGGGTTTTGATGTCTGGATGGAGAACCTGACCTCCCCTTCTGTGAGAGTAGGTTCTCTCTGAGTGGAAGTCGAATTGGAGGGCAGATGGACAAGTCTAGAAGGTCCGGGTACCACGTTCTTCTGGCCCAATCCGGGGCAATTAGGATCATGGTTCGCCGGAATCTTCTCAACCTCCTGATCATTTGAGGAATGACAGGGACCGGTGGGAACGCGTACAGAAGCGGAAACTCCCAGTCCACTATGAACGCGTCTCCCAGAGCTCCTCTCGGGGGAAATTCCCTTGAGCAGAACAGGTAGCATTTCCTATTTAGGCTGGTGGCGAACAGATCTACCTGAGGGGTTCCCCAAAGGGCGAAGATCTCTTGAAGGACTTCCTGAGCTAGCTCCCACTCGTGGGAGACTGTGTTCTGCCTGCTCAGAGCGTCCGCTGTCAAGTTCTTCTCTCCGGCTAGGTGAACTGCCGATAGAGAGATTCCTTCTTGGATTGCCCAAAATCAGAGCTGCATCGCCTCTCTGCACAGGGGTAGTGATCCTACGCCTCCTCTTTTGTTGAGGTAATGCATGGCCACCGTGTTGTCTGTCATTATCAGGACGTTCTTCCCTTGTACAGCTGGCAGGAACGCCTTCAGCGCAAGTCTGATGGCTCTCAGCTCTAACAGGTTGATATGTAGTCTGGACTCCGATGGAGACCAAGGACCGCTGATGGTCAAGTCGTTGGCGTGGGCTCCCCACCCCGTGAGTGAGGCATCCGTGACTACTGTTATCTCCGGCCAGGGTTGCCAAAACTGTTCTCCTTTCAGAATGTTCTCCTGACAGGCCCACCACTGAAGGTCTCGAGCCACCCTGCCAGGAACCTGAAGAAGATCTGTCATTCTCCCTGAGAATTGTGACAACTGAGTCCTCAGTACCCACTGGAGGGATCTCATTCTCAGGCGAGCCTCTGCTACTAGGAAAATGCAGGATGCCATGAGGCCTAGTAACCTCAAAAAGTCCAAGGCTGGGAGACGTTGGGCATGTTGGAACTTGGTAACCATCTGTAGAATATCTTGAGCCCTCACCTCTGGTGGCGAGGCTTTTCCCAGGGAAGTGTCCAGGATCGCTCCTATGAACTGGAATCTCTGCGATGGTATCATTTGTGACTTCTTTAAATTGAGGGAGAAGCCCAGTCTGTGAAGGAAGTGGCACACGTGATTTAGCTGGATCTGAGCTTGTTCCGAAGAAACAGCCCTGATCAACCAATCGTCCAGGTAGGGGTAGACGTGAATCCCTTCCCTCCTTAGACTTGCAGCCACTACCGACATTAACTTGGTGAAGACCCTTGGGGCGGAGGTCAGCCCAAATGGCAGCACTCGAAATTGATAGTGAGAGTTGCCAATTGCGGACCTCAGGTATTTCCTGTGTTTGAGATGGATAGGCACATGGAAATAAGCGTCCTGAAGGTCCAGAGATACCAACCAGTCCTGGAACTGAAGGGCCTGGAGGATCTGAGAAAGAGTGACCATCTTGAATTTGTCTTTTCTGAGGAATTTGTTCAATTCTCGCAAGTCCAAGATGGGTCTCAGTCCTCCGTCTTTCTTTGGAATGAGAAAGTAAGGGGAGTACCAGCCCTTGTTCCTCTCCGCTACAGGTACCGGTTCTATAGCACCTTTCTCTAGCAGGTCCAAAATTTCCTGCAAGAGGAGCGGATCTGGAGCTTTCTGAGAGCTGATCCCCGGTGGATGACTCTGAGGTATACGTAGGAAAGGCAGGCAGTAACCTTGGGCAACTGTTTCCAATGCCCAAGCATCTGACGTGATAGCCTGCCATACCGCCAGATGTTGAGTCAACCTGCCTCCTACAGGTGTCCTGTGAGGGAAGTCCTCAGAGTGGTTTTGGGGCGGTTGATGCAGATGCCGATGGTAAAGAGGCACCTGCTGTTGCTGCGGCTTTTGAATATCTACCCCGTCCACCTCGGGTAGTTCTTCTTTGTCCCCTTTGAGCCGGTCGTCCTCTACCTCTTCCGAATGCAGAGTAGAAGCGAAAGGACTTGCCCCTCGCAGAGGTTCCTGTGGGACGAAAGGGAGTCGGATGGATTGCAGCTCCTAGGGATTTTGCTGCTGCTTTTGAAGTTTGCAGTTTCTCTAAACTGTCATCCACCTTTTTCCCGAACAAAGAAGAGCCATCGAATGGCATGTTCAAGAGCCTGGCTTGCACATCTGGGGCAAAACCAGACTTTCTCAACCAAGCGAATCTCCTGGTTGATGTACTTGCCGCCATTGCTCTGCTGATACTGTCAGCCGAATCAATGCCCGTCTGAAGGGATTCGCACATAGCGTCTTTACCGTCCTGTATAATATTCAGGAACGCATCCCTTTCTTCTCCCTCCGGGATGCAGTCAGCCGCTGTAGAAGCACACTCCCAAAGTGTATGGCAGAACCTAGCAAGGGTGCAAGTAGCATTAACAGATTTTAACGCCATGCTACATGCTGAAAAGACTTTCTTTGCCATAGCATCATATTTTTTATCGTCCCTGTCCTGTGGGACGGTAGGATAAGCCGTCTTGACATCGGTAGAGGAGGCTGCCTGTACCACCAGACTTTCAGGGGATGGGTGTTTAGACAAAAACTCTGGGTCTGTAGAAGATACCCTGTACTTTGTAGACAGTTTTTTATTTACTGCTGGTACGACATCTGGGGTTTCCCAGTTTGTCATGATCTTCCTCTGAAGAGCTTTATGAAAAGGCACCACAGGATCCTCCTGTGGGCCTTTGTCAAGAATATCCGTGAGGTCATCTTGTTGGAAAGATTGTGAAGGTGCAGACCACCCAATGAACTCTGTGATCCTGGCCATTAAGGCTCTATAGGGGGTTTCAGCATGCTCCCCCGGGTCTGGCCTAGCAAACTCCACCTCAGGGGAAGTGTCTAACCCACTTGCCTCATGTAAGGAATCATGAAGATCCTTTAACCTGCGTTCTTCAGAGGAAAATTCCTCTAATTGGGGTTACAGGTTGCTGCAACTCAAATGTGTCTTCCTGTTCAGACAATTCACCCTCTTCCGAAATTGAGGACATAGTTCTCAATTGTTCTGAACTCATAAAGGGAGTAAATCTCATTTCCAAGGCAGAGGGTGCCGAACTTGTCATTATCGGCCTCGAAAACGTCGATGTCGTCGAAGGCTTCGAACGTGGCGTCGGAAACAAAGGCGGAGGCCTCGAAGACCTCGACAGAATTGGAATTCTACTCGACAATCTCGAAGCCATCGACGTCGAGGACCTGGGGATAGTCACTGGGTGTGTTGTAACCGTGACTTTTCTTGGCGTCGACGCCGGTGTCGAAGCTGGCGTCGAGTCGACAGACCCGTGTGTCGAAGGTCCCTTCGACAACGGCGTCGAAGACATCGACCTCGGCGTCAACGGAACCTTCGAGGAAGGTTTGGAGGTCATAGTCCTACTCGAGGGTTCGAGACGCGCTCGAGAGGTTTCCTTCGCCGGGCACTGCGACTCGCGGCGTTTTTGACCTTCGGGTCTTTTGACCAGAGCATCGCTCTCGGCAGTCTTCGAGGGGGTCGAGGCCGCTTTCTCGAAGATGCTCATCATATTTTTGCGGAATTCCTCCCATTCAGCCCGGGAACTATGTTTCGTGGGGCAAGGGATTCTTTTTGGCGAAACAGAGGAAGAGGAAGACGGAGAAGGGGATCTTCGACGTCTCCTCTTCGAGTGCTTCGATCTCGAGGAGTGATGAGACCCACTCCGAGACCTGGAGCGCGAATGGTGATGAGGAGACGAGTGTCTCGACTTCGTCGACGAAGAAGAAGCTTTAAAAGTCTTACCTTTCTCCAGCTTCCCCCCACGCTCCTTCAGGGCCTTAGCTGTCATGGACATACAGTCCTCGCATTCCGAACAATGGTGTTCAGCTCCCAAACACCACAGACAAACTATGTGAGGGTCAGTCAGCGACATCTTTTTCCCACAATCTCTGCATTTTTTGAAGCCGGATCGAGGAGTTGTCTGTTCCGACGAGGAAGCCATCGAGTACGGATCGAATGATTCGAGGTAAATAGGATTAATCTGACAAGAACTGAGCAACGGTATTCCGAGGCACTGAGTAAGCGCGGAAAAATGGAACTGAGCAACGGACGCTGCGCGCTGCCTTTATAGGCAGGATGACGTCGAGGGACATCGACTCGGAGGACGTCGACGCGCAGCGCCCTCTAGAGAGAAAAATTTTTCCGAGGCCAGCAGAGCTGGAAGGAGATATTTAAGATGAGGAATACGTCGGAGGACACAATCCCTTCGAAATGGCTTATTTCTCACCAGCTGCTTTAGCGCCACCGAATAGCCAACACTAAAATAAGAGAGGGCTGCATCCAGAGTTCTGGGCATGGTCTAGCTACACACACCTGGCCGGCTTCAGCACTCATTCTAAATTCTTAAAAGGCACAGAGCGTCTGGGTTTGCTATGGTCCCATCTCCGCGGAAACTCCCATTGGTACAAATGAGGACAGGACCCAGTATTAATTGGAGATATTACATCAATGCTATTTAGGAGACTGTACCAAGTTCATGAGCTACATGAGTTAAACTGTCAGCCCCCTTGCCACAATCATTTTACCTAGAAAAAGAAAGCTTAGCAAGTGATGGGATGATGTTGCAGAGAAGTTACCTGTAGCATTGACATTGAGGTTCTGTATTCAAGTAAAACAGTAACTTTTTGGAACTAGGATAGCAGCATTTTGTGTTTGTTCACATTGATATTTCGAAGAGTGGTACTATGCCTACGGTGAAGTAAAGATGCTCAAAAAAGAATGTTAATCATAAAACGTCCTGATTCATTCATTTTATGTAGTGGTGAACACACAAATACCTTCATCTTGAATTGTGACTATCAGATGCTGCTCTGTTAAACCATTCCCATTCTTACTGGCTCAGGCCCATGCTAAATTTAAGATTGGGATTTTACTTTGCAAGTGAGGTCCTAGGTGTCTAGAAGGATTTTGCTGCATGATACAAATGCAGTTAGCTTATATTAGGGACTTCTTGAGAGCTTTTCTTTGCAGACAGGCCGTTAATCTGGTCAGTTCTTGTAGTGGCACAATTCAATCCCAGAAAAGCTTTGGGTACTCGTATAAAATGTAACCTGTGTTTAATAAAGCATACCTGGCAGTTTGCTGGTTGATCCAGTAGCTCATGTGTGCTCAAACATGGTATACAGTGCTTCAGGAATGAAGGAGAAAAAACAGAGAAACTACTAAGGAGAGGGGGATGGTGGCGGTGGGAGCAGGATAGGTGTTGAGGGTGGAATAGAGGGGTGGAGCGCAAAAGAGCAGGGTAAAGAAAGAAAAGAAAAGCAGGAAGAGGAGACATATCCCCATCATTAACTCTATTCTTTAGTTATATTCTTGTGGTGGGTCACTTTGTTCCTTTTGGAAGGAGTATGATGGACAATGGCAGGGGAGAAAGCAAAAATACAAAGGGATAAGTAGTAGGGCAGAAAACAAAGGTGAAGTGAGGTAAAGGGTGCCATACAAAGAGGGTTGAGGAAAGGCGCTGTGCTTGCCCAGGATAGTACTAAAGACCCTTTTGATTTCTTCACACTTACAAAAGACCTGGGTTAGAGAGAGGGAGGAAAGGAACGAGTGAGGAAGGGCGGAATAAGCTCATTTAGGTAGCAGAACGAAAGGAACGGGTGACTTGGCGCGTTTTTATGTGGGGTTTGGGACACATCATTTAGTTAATGGTTATGGCTATTTCAGAAGGAAGGAGACACCACCACTGTGGAATTAATGTAAAAATGGTAAAGCTTTCATTGATTTGATTTAACGTTTCTTTTTTTAAAAACAGGTTGCATTTGCTCATTTGTAATTGGTTGATTTCTAGAGCAATCTTTGAGGTTTTTAGTCACACACACAATAAGATCAAATCAGAACTGACATTTCTGAGCAGGTGTTGGTAAAGATCTTAGCTTAACGACAATCCATACATACCAAGATCAGAATCATCGCCTTCAAAGTCCTTCTTTGACACTTTGCTTTCCAGCTCACCAGCACTGTGCGTCAGTTTCCGCTTTTGACCTTGATCAAAATCTGGTCGACCAGCCCCACGCAAGCGGAAACCCCTCCTCTTTGACTACAAACAACATTCAAGAAATTGGTGACAACATTTCTTCTTTCTTGGAATAAAAAAAACAGAGGCCGCAGGAAAACAGAAGCAATAGTCAAAGGGCAATAGAGACAAGAGTACATACACCTCCCATCAAAGATCTACCTTCCCAGCCAAATACAAAACCGAACTCTGATAACAAAACAATGGTATTTCCTCACCATTTCTCAATCTCACTTTTACCTACAAACCCTTGCAGTTATAACTTAATGCAAGTATGTACTGGAATATGACTTGGTTATCGTGAACTGAAGGAGTGAGAAGAATGGGTGAAATGCCTTGGGTATTAATGAGCATCACAACACATTCATTTTTTGAGAATGTTATTAGATTAAAAACAACTCTTCTACTGAGACATGCACACCAATTTGATGAATGCATCCAGGTTTTAATGTTTTGTGACTGCTTCAGCTCTGTTGAACACAGGCCAGTTACCATAAGGTACATTGTCCCTACACATTTTAGTCAGCCCTTTACATACGCCCCAGGATGGACCGAATACCTGTTATAACCAGGTGGTCTGTGTGGTGCGGAGAGGTTAACATATTCCACAAAGAAAATAGCTCTGCCGCCCAGAAGGCCTCAGCACTCAGGTAAATTGGTAGTACCTGATAGTTTGCAATGTTATGGACCAATTACAGCATTTAGTTACTGCTGTACAAGCCTTCAAAACAGTTGCAGCCTTTGATTGCAGAGAAAGCTAGTTTATGCCATTTGGTTACCACAAGGAATATACCGCCACCGAAACCTTTGTCCTAAGGTAAGTTCGATGTAAACCCATAGGAGTATTCAAATTAATATCTCCAGGCATGCTAGGCACGCAGTCAAGTGTGAGGATATTAATAAAGAGAAGCTATGTCCTTGCATCTACTGAGAAATTCGGATTCTCCTGGAAAGGGTATTTATGTACGCAATTTAACTAATAACGTTGTACTTACATGGAAATGATTGATAAAACTAAGCCCCTGGTCACCAAGACGTTTAGCGTAGTTCGTAAATCAACAACTAGGAGGGTTATGTGGCAGGATAAGGAATGCAAGTATGCAAATCAACACTTGTTGCACTGCGTTATACATTTTGGAAACATAGAAGGCGGCAACCTGTGTTCAGCAGGACTAAATCTTAAGAAGCTGATTGCATGCAACAAGAAAGAATGCATAGAAGTCGTGTGAGAAACAATTCTGAAGATATTAAAAAACAATGATAATGTAAGGTTGTGGAAGTTTATGTTCTCTATTTCTCAAGGGGAAGATAAAGTTAATCGGGGGAGTATTTCTGAGAAAACATGGTATGGCTATTTTAAAGATTTATACAGTGAAACAAGAGCAAATGATGTAACCAGACATATAATCCAATCACAGAAGGTCTTCCATTTGAGCCGTTAGTATTCACAATGAAAAAGATCACCATTGCCATGGACACACAAAAAAGTAATAAAGCCCCTGTTCCTGGGGAAATTCTAGGGGGCATTTTCAAGGCTGAGCAGGAAATATGTGTTCCTTACTTTATTATGATTATTTAATTAAATAACTGTCTTTAATATGGCTCCAATATCTTGATCAGCCTAAATCGTACTGCTTTACAAAATGGGTGGACGGAAGAGCCCATCTTATTACCGTTCAATTTCCCTGCTTGATATAGTGGGTAGGAGTTTTGCAAGAGCTGTGCTGGCCCAAATGACGTCGTGGGTGGATGACAAGAAACTTATAAAACATCCCCAGACAGGCTTCTAGCAGGGCATAAGTATCACAGATTTTATTGCATGTGTAGAGCGCACAAAAACCCAAAGGCGTCAAGGCACTGTGAGCATAGAGGCATGGTTACAGATATGTACATGTCAAGTATGCACATGGGGTTCCAAGTTTGATCAGTTCAGTTAAACAGAAATGTTTTTAGTTTTTTCTGAAGATAGTCAGAGAGCTCTCCACTCTGAGGTGGGGTGGGAGGGTGTTCCAAAGTGTAGTGTCTTGGGCGGGTAAGCTGGATCCTCCTGCTCTGGTTCTTCTGAATTTAGGTGTGTGCAGGAGGTTGACATAGGCAGTTCTGGTGGGTTTTGAAGAAGTTGGTTTGGTGAAAGGCTCAGAGGTATTGGTTAGCAGTGTTATTGATGCAGCAGTGGGTCAAGGTAAGAATTTTGAATGAGATACGGTCCTCCACTGACAGCCAGTGGGCATCTCTCCTGGCTTGAGAGATGTGGTCCAATTTATTTAGGCCAGGGCAACGCGGAGGTGTTTTGAACATTTTGTAGTTTATGCAGGTTACCTTTGGAGGGGCCAGCAAGGAGAGAATTGCAGTAGTCTAACTTGAAGCAGATGGAGGCTTGGGCAATGTTGATGTAATTGTCAGTGGAGAGGTACATGCAGCAGCCGTTGCAGAGTTTGGTGGTATTTGCTGATGAGGAGAAGATGGAGTTCACATGCTTGGTGAGTGAGAGAGTAGAGTCCAAGTGGACGTCTGAGGTTTTGACTACTGGGGAGACCGGAACAGTGTTGTCAATGGTGAAGTGGGAATATTCTGGTCCTAGGTTGGCTGGGTTGCCGACAGGAAGGAGCTCTGATTTGTCGTCATTCAGACAATGCCCATGGGTCGCCATCCAGGATCAGACCAAATTCAGACATGCCATTAATTTTGGCAGTGTCTTGGTGATCGAAGCCGGAGTGGGGGATGAGGATCTGGATGCCGTTGGCGTAATTGGTATATTTGATTTGGCGGGAGTCGAGGAGGTGAAAGAGGGGCTTGGTAAAGGAGTTGTAGAGGGTGGAAGAGATGCATGAGCCTTGAGGGTCCCCACAGGTGATGGCAGTGGGGTGGAGGAGTGGTTGCCGGAGAAGACACGCGATGTGTGGTCGGACAAAAAAAATGAGATCCAGTGGCAGGCTTTGGTGGAGAATAGGGCGGCTGTGGATAGGTGGTTGCAGAGTATGGTATGGTCAACCAGGTGAAAGGCCGCAGATAGATCTAGTAGCATGAGGAGGGAGAGAGGTTGCCAAAGTCACAGGCATCATCTAGTTTTATTTATTTTTTTATTTTATTTTTATTTTCTCAGGTACAGGAGGGCGGTCTCAGTGCCATGACCATGGCGGAAGCCCGATTGTCGGGGCTCAGGAGGTGGTGTATTTCTAGGTTATTTTGGACCTGGATATAAGCAGCACGGTCCATTATTTTCAAGAGGAAAGGGGCGGAGGTGATATGCCTGTAGTTGGTGGGGTAGGCAGGGTGCTGGGAGGGTTTTTACAAGAGGGGTTGGGGGTAATCCAGGCTTCTTTGATGGAGGATGGTATGGAGCAGGAGTCAAATGATGCATTGATGATGGCAGTGATGAGGGTCAGGGGTTCGAGGGGAGCTGGGCAGATGTCTGCTTTGCATATAGAGGGCTTGAGGCTGTTGACGAGCGATGTAACCTCTTGGGTGGTGATGTGGCTGGATTTGAAAAAGTGGGGTGCTGCGCAGGTGTATGAGGGGAGAAGGACTGAGGCGGGGTTATTGAGGGCGGCGCCTTTGTGCTGGATTTTGGTTTGAAGGACCGAGATTTTGTTCCGGGGGCTTGCTGCATGATATTGCACCAGGCATTGCCTTTGGAGACAGTGGATGGGGGGGGAGGGGCATGGCACTCCAGCTCTCGGAGGATACGGAAATGTTCCCGAGAGTCCGATTTCATGTTAGCATTTCTGGAGGAGTAGGCGGATGCTTTGGCGAGGTGGAAGGCATTCTTATAGGATTTAGCATTGGAGGCAAATCTCGTCTTGTTCTCAATGGAGGGGAATGTGAGCCAGGCACGTTCACTGGCCTGCTTTTTGGAGCAAAGGGTGTGGAGCTTAGGGGTGTACCAGGTGTTGGTGGGAAAGAAGGGCTTGGGGGAGCGTTTCTTTAGGGGTTCAAGGGTGTCCACAGCCGTGGTGAGGGTGGTGTTGTATAAGGTGACAAGTTTGTCGATGTAGTTTGCCAACAGTGGTGGTGGGAGTTGAGGAGTAGGATGTGGTCACTGGTGAGGTTGAAGGTGCAGCAGGAGTAGATGGGTGGGGGTTGGAGGGGCCATGCAGGGAGGCAGTTTGGATGGTTGGTTGGGACGGAGAAGAGGATGAGGTGGTGGTCCGACCAAGCACATGGGGTGTTTGAGATGAGGGGATGGCAATTATGGTTGAGCAGCCTGTCCAGGGTGCGGCTGAGGTGTTGTGTGGGGTTGAATACTGTTTGAGAGAAGTGGAGGGACTCCCATAGTGGAGAAGAGGGATGGGGCCTCTGTCAGATTGGTCTCCATAACCCAGGTTGAAGTCGCCTAGGACAAGGGACTTGGTATGGGGTTTAAGGTGCAGGTGGAGGTGGGAGAGGTCATCCTCGAAGGAGTAGGTAGGGCATGATGGGCAGTAGATCAGATGGATGCTGCTGGTGGCAGACAAGGAGAGCTTGACGGATAGGGATTGGCAGTTCATGAGAGGTGGTGTGGCGGTGTAGCGGATGTGGAGTGTGTCTGAAGATAAGTGCGACTCCACCACCTTTTTTTGGAGACTGTCTCATTGCGTAGGATGGCAAAGGCGAAGGGGATGGCGATGGAAAGGGGGGGGGGCCTGCAGCATCATGGACCCAAGTCTCGGTGATGGCCAGGAAGTCGAGGTAGTGGGAGATAATGAGATTGTGGTCGTCAACGGCGTGTGCAACGGCGGAGCCCGTGTTGATGAGAGCACAGAAGATGGGGTGGTCAATAGGGGCGAGGTGGAGTGAAGGGTTGGGTGGGTGATGAGGAGCAGTGTTGGGGGGTTGTGCACATAGGTGGCCGTTGCGGGATGCTAGCGTAGGTGGCTGAGGGGCCAGTGGGGTGACAAGTGCATATGCGGCTGCTGGCGTAGGTGGCTGAGTGGGCAGTTGTGTGCATAGGTGGCTAGTGGGGAGTCATGGCATATGCAGGCATTGTGCGATGTTGGCGTAGGTGCCGGGGGGGGGGGGCAAAGGGAGGTTGTGCACATAGAAGGGTGTTACGGGATGCTAGCAAAGCCTGTGCAGGCCAAGGGCGCAGTGTTGTGCACCGCAGGTTACTCTGCCCGATCAACGCTTGCCATGCACCCTATGCCTCGATGCTCGACTGCCTTTAAAACCGGCCTAATGAGCCCTCTGCGGCAAAGCCCATGCAGGCCAAGGGCGAGGAGTTGTGCGCTGCAGGTTACTATGCCAGAGCAATGCTCGCTATGACTACACCACGCACCCTACGCCTTGACGTAGGACGCCTTCCTGCCTTTAAAACCGGACTACCAGTCCCTCTGCGCAGGCCAAGGGCACTGTGTTGTGCAGTAGGGATGCGTGTTCACACTGATGCTAGCCTGCGTCTTTATAAAAGCAGTAATTGGAAGTATTTTATCAGCTTCCACCAATGTTCTAACTATAAGTATAGTGTGAGGGGTTAGTAATGCGAGGTGGACAACTGCTTGTAGTTTTCTCAGTATTTGACATTTTTTAATGAAAAAAAATAGAACAAAGCCTAATCTACCAGGGAGTTCCTTACCTAGTCCAGGTTCTAAATGAAATCTCCTAGCATACAGAAAACTGGCCCTCACACTAAACAAAACATTCAACATAAATCATAAACATAAATATATGATTACCAAATAACCAGTAACTTGGATAACTTCCACTTGTCCTGGGTAGATCCCTTTCCCAGGAATTTTCAAAGTCAATCTTTCACAAAGAAAAATAAAGTCTTGAACCAGTTCTTGAAAGCTCCAAAAGAAACAAATGCTCATTAAAACAAAAATCTACTGGTAACAGTCGTTTCTCGGTTTGTTGAAAAATTCCCTTTCCAATTTCTACAAAGAAAACAGCACCAATGATAATCCTAGGTAACCTCCTTCCAGGAAAAGCTTGACAAGGTTCAAAACAAAAGTACCACTTCTGTTTCAACAACTGTGCCTCTTTTTGTAACCTCTGCAGCGTCTTTGGGATAGTTTGTCAAAATGTTTCTTCTAAGGGAGTTACTTTCCGCTTTGGCAACTCCCTTCTGCTGATGGCACTGAACGCAAGCTCCTTTGCTTCACAGTGTACTACTACTGCAACCACCTTCAATATAATTTTCTCTGACAAAATTATATAAAACCACAGTTCTGTTAGCTCTGCTGCAACTTGGCACTTTGAGAATGCATCCGACACTTAGAGACTCGTACAAGCTCAGTCTCTCTACCTATCTAGCTAGCTAAGGTTAAGCTAAGCTAAATCAACCTTCTTTGCTCAAAGAATTGAAAATGCTCTTCTTAAGCCAAAAGCTTTGTTCTCCATTGTTCATGCACTCGCTTTCTCTGAACCTTTGACCTCCATGGTCAAGCCATCATAAAAGTTGTGCAATGACCTTGCATCCTTTTTCACCACTAAAATCGATGTGATCCGATCAAACATCGCTAAATCCTTAACGACACTGTCTCCTGATACCACCAGCTTTGTGCCATCCCCTCCTACTGATTCCCCTGCTAGTTGGTCCACTTTTCCTTTGTTACCTGAGGTAGAAGTCCTAGCAGCCATTTTAAAGATTAAATCCTCCTCCCCCGAGGATGCCATCCCCGCCACTATCATGAAGACTATCGCCCCTGACATCCTAGCTGAGATCACTGTGGCTATTAACTCCTGCCAATCCGGATTGGTCCCCCCGGAATTGAAATCTGCGAGGGTTATCCCTCTCCTTAAGAAACCCTCACTTGACCCTACCGTCCCTGCTAATTTTCACCCCCTTTCCCTACTTCCCTTCCTGGCTAAACTTTTGGAATCTTTGGTCACGCCCCTTTTATCCTCCTTCTAGGAATCTTCAAAGACTTTCAATAACACCCAGGCAGGTTTTAGGCCAGGGAGAGGGACAGAAAGTGTGCTTGTCTAAGTACAAGACGATATGTCCAGACTAGTCAATGCGGGTGGAGTAGGGGCCCTGATCCTACTCGATCTATCTGCCGCGTTTGATACGGTGGACCATCCTATCCTTCTATCTCGTCTTGCACAGATTGGGATCTCTGGCTCTGTTCTTGCTTGGTTTACCTCCTTTCTTTCAGACCGCACTCAGACTCTCGCTATGCCTCCCTTCCTTTCTGCCCTGTGTGTCCTTACCTGTGGTGTCCCTCAGGGATCTTCGCTCTCTCCGATTCTGTTTAACATTTATATTTGACACTGGTCTGCCTTATTCGTTCCTACGGACTTAATTGTTATTCCTACGCTGATGACACCCAAATCCTGATCCGGCTTGATTAGGACCAAACTGTGGTCTCAGCCTGTCTTCACGACTGCCTAAAGCAGTCGGTGCTTGGGGACCAAAATTGGCTCAAGCTCAACGGCGATAAAACAGAAGTGATGTTGGTGGGCTGCCCCCCCAACCTCTCACTATGGACCCCGGCCTTTTGGCCGATATCATTGGGTACATTGCCTTCTCCAGTCAACAAAGTTAAGAACTTAGGGGTTATTCTTTCTGCCTCCCTCTCCATGTCAAATCAGGTTACGGCAGTCTGTCAGTCTGCCCATCACCAGATCAGGGTTCTAAAGAGGGTCCTGCCTTTGATTCCGGAAGCCATGCGTCCCCCCCGTGGTGGCTGCACTGGTCCTTTCACGGTTGGACTATTGTAACTCCCTGTATCTATCTCAACCGATTGGCTTGCTCCAATGGCTCCAACATATGCAGAACCTGGCCAGATTAGCAACTGGCTGCCCCTATGGTGCCCATATTTCACCAGTGCTTTGTCGTCTCCACTGGCTACTGGTGGCACAGCGAGCCAAGTTCAAGTCATTATGTATTGTCCATCGGGCAATCCATGGCTTAGGAGCGGAATTCCTCCAATCCAAATTCTCTCGTTATATTCCGGAACGTAATCTGCGTTCTTCGACCACTAACCTCCTTATGGTCCCCAGGTTTAACCGGGAAACGCTTGGCGGCAGAGCCTTTTCCATTGCCGCGGCCAAGCCTTGGAACACTCTCCCACTACCACTCAAATCTACCTTCAACCATTTGGCTTTCAGGAAAGCACTGAAAACTACACTGTTCTAGCTTTCTGACTCTCTACTGATCTTCTCTAGCATGTAGCTTCCTCACCAGCGCCATGATGCCCTTGGGCGACCGTGCGCTTTACAAATTTATGTAACATAACATAACTTATAGACAAGACTCCTCGACTGCCACAGGTAAGCACTATTCCTTCCTATGCCACAAGGAAGGGACAGCCTTTTTGCCTCTTCTGCAGCTACCACTGGAATCTTTCTTGGCTTCTAGACTGCTTCTTTTTCTCAGCTTCAACAGACTCAGATTCACAGATGGTTGATTAGCCCTTTTAACAAGCACCCAGCTCCCTTCCCCAGCTTTATGCACACCTTCTTGATCCAGCAGTTGCCCCAAAGCTGCATTGCCACTCTTCCAGCCTTGGATAACTTGGTCACGCTTGAATAAGAGTACACTGGATTGGTATCCACTTTGACAACTTTATAATATAGATGTTTGTTTCTTATTTGAGCTGTTTTCACGTTAGAAAGTATTTTCTTACTAGCTTGGGTAATGCTTGCTCTTTTTTGTTACTTCAGCAGGTTCTACAGTTACAAAAAGTACTTTGTTCAGGATGTTACAAGATTCACTTTTACATTAGAAACAGAAATACTGTCCCCCAGAAAAGGGGTAAAGTTGCCATTAACTTTAGTCATTTTACCACAGATCCAGTACACCCCATCTTACATGGAGTACTGGAAAGGGTTACTCCGTATCCCTTTTTATCTGTACCTCCTACAGCATTGTTTCGCTCTTTTAACATTTAGACTTCGCTGGTGGCAGTGGTATCTAAGCTAACTTTCGACGGCGATTATACTATATAAACGTGGTATTGTTTTAGGCTATTATATTAGCCTCGAACTTAAACCCGCTTGACCGAATACTTTTTCTTTTGGCTCCGGTCGGGTTTATTCGCCATTTTTTTTTTTGTTAAAGTCCTTCTTGTGTTTTACTTTGTGCGGCAAACCAGGTTTGCCTCCTTTGTTCACTGTCTTTTGGCGGGCTTTTACCAAGAAGCCCTCCTCTAGGTGCCTGGGTGTCTAGGTGGGCTGAATGTGAGGGAGGAGTGTAGTCACCCCCTGCACAGGGTATCTTAGGAAACCCAAGTCGCACTTTGCCATGATTGGCTGAGGTGGTTGTCCGGGCTGGACAACCTCCCTGCTGCGTGATTGACAGCCAGGCTGTGTGAATGGGGGATTTTCGCATAAAAGTCAGGTCTCTTGGGCTAGAAGTCAGAGTCGCCACTGGAACTACAAGGAACCGAAGAGAAGCGGAGAAGACGGCTGCTGCAACTACCCTGTCATGGCAAAGCCCTGCTGCAGTCCTGCGCTAGCTACCCTTCGACAACCAGAGAAGATCCAGTCCGGAGTCTTCTTCCCTTGAGTTGGTGGGGATATCTAGCTCATCTTCCACAGCCAGAGGATCCTCTTCGTGGTCGAAATCGCTGCACACAGCTGTAGTGGTCCGGATAGCCATCTGAAGAGCCTCTCCTGTTTTTAAGGAGCGCACCTTTTATTCACAGTCACTGCTGCCGGCCTCATCCCTGTGTGGTGCAGACCCCTCCAGACGTCCTCCTTCACATCGAAGCTCCTGGAACCGTGGGTCTGCAGAAAACTACCAGGAACAACTGCCGTGGCACCAGCTGCTTCATTGAATAAGGTACTGTGTTCTGCTTGAAGAAGTAGGGTGAACCCCCTTTTCTTCGCCTCCAAGGCTTGACCTTGTTTTCTCTCCTTCTTATAACTTTTGCTTCCTCTGTTGACAATATCCAAGTACTCCTGGCAACGTTGAAACTTGAACTATCTGACTGTGTGATCCTCGACAACAGGAACCCGTTTCCACTGGACACTGGCTCCGGCCTACAGACTCTTGAATTTCTGTCTACGAGTGTTCTCTGATTCCGTCTGTCTTGACAAAAGTATTGCCTATGATTTCTGCCCCCAGCTCTCTCTGGTTAACTCGGGTGCTAAGTGTGTTTTTGCCCCGGTAACATCTTGCCGCGGATACGCGTTTCTTTAGTAAGACCGAACTGTCATTGCTGTCAAAAAGTGATCGCAAGTGTATTCCCGGTATCGTCTTTTGTTCAGCAACACCGGTCTGTTAAAACATAGGGTACTTACCTTGTGTGAGAGTGTACCAACGTGAAATGGTTGGTTGTATTGCATTTTTCGTGTGGTTTTGAATTAATAGAAGTGTTGTGTTTATAACGAATGGTTTAAAAATAAATGTACATTTTTCTACCTGAAACCTTGAGTCAGTGTTTGCTTGAGTCACAGTAATTGTGGTCCCTTTGTGTAATCTCTGCTACTGGTCATATACTCTTGAGATAAGCCTGGCTGCTCCGCTACTGCTACCACTTTAACATAGTAGTACAGGCTTGTACCAAAGGTAAAACTTGTATTACCAACTGTGGTCCTAATTGTGTGTAGTGGTCCCAAAGGGCACTGCACAGGATTCTGCCTAACACCATCATTCACACGCAACCTTTCTTTGACGTATATATTCTTGTAACAATTCCGGAAAGTCAGCTGCAATCTTTGGAGTGACTATCAGCAGCGTTCTCCCTCTTAATTGGAGCTACGTGACCACTCCGGTAAAGTTATTTCCTACAACAATGGAAAATGAAAGTGTTTTCTTATACGCAAGCACTTGGACTTGTTTTAAACGTGCGTGTGATACATTTCCTTTGTTGTCAAGACTTCCCACGGAAACAAAATTATATGTTACTCACCGTAATGACTGACGTACTCCTAGTCCATAGTACCCTTGCCTCCATACTGTATGGGTGTCCCTCACTAGGGATGGGTGCTAGGGATGGAAAACACTTTCACCAGAAAATATTGCCTTCCCCCTTAAATTTAGATGAGCGCGGGGGGCGCGGCATCCACGCCACTCCTCAGTCCCCTTTGACGCGTCGACAATATTACAATTGCCTAATGACACAAGTTTATTAAGGGGGAGGATGGTGGGACGTATGGAGGAAAGGGGACTATGGACTAGGAGTACGTTAGTAACTAAGATGAGTAACAATTACTCCTACGTCCCATCGCCTTTCCTCCATGCTGTATGGGCGATTACAACTGAATGCCGCCCTGGGGAAGATCGATGCCCCTCTTTAAGAAAACAAGTTCTTTAAATCCTCCTGGCTAAATGCTGCATCTGATCTGGCGCTAGCATCCAAGCAGTAGTGCTTGCAAAAGGCTGATGGGGAAGCCCAAGTAGCCTTTTGCTGATCGTCTGCCATGGAAAGTGTCTTTGGAAGGTCACAGCCTTGGCTCTGATGACGTGGGTGTACATGTTCACAGGCAAGGACCTGTACTGCCCCTCATATGCCTCCTTGATGGTCATCATGATCCACCTAGCTATAGAAGCCTTGGATGCCTGACAGCCTGGCTTTGACCAGCCAAAGATGAAGAACAATGCAGCCGATTTACGGAAGCTCTTTGTCCTGTCCAGGTAAAATCTTAGAGCCTGTCTGACGCCCAGATAGTGCAATACATTCTGAGCCTCATCCTTTGGATCTGCAAAGAATGCTGTAAGTGCTATCTTCTAATTAAGGTGAAACAATGACAGGACCTTTGGGAGAAATGTAGGGTGCGTCCTGAGCACCACCTTGTCCCGGTGAAATGTGATATATGGCTCTGAAGCCACCAGCACCTGGATCTCACTGATCCTGTGCGCTGATGTAAGGCCAACTAGCAGAGCAGTCTTTATAGTAACCAGCCTTATATCCGCTGATGCCATGGGCTTGAAAAGCTTGTGGGCCTGGGCGCCCAGAACCACGTTAATGTGCCAGACCGGATGTGGACGCTTTACCAGGGGATACAATCTGGTCAAACCCACCAAGTGCCTTTTGACCACTGGGTTGGAGGAGGAGAAGATGTTATCTCCTGAGTGCTTGTAGGCCCCTATGTCTACCTGCACCCCGGAGTGAGCCAGATGCGCAGAAGTATAACATCATCCAGTGAGCATGCCAGAGAATCTATCTTGGACACCTTGGCCCAGTAACAGAATCTGGTGCATTTGCTTTTGTACTGACTCCCTGTGACATTTCTTCTTGCCCCCTGAATGATAGCCAGGTTGCCCTGTGACAGGCGCAGCTGTTTCAGGGTAACTTGTTCAGGAACCAACTTCTGCAGAGCGGGGTGATCCACTGTGACCCCCTGCTGGGACAGTAGGTGGGCTGGACCAATTTAAGTGGTACTGGAGGTTGATCCGGCATCAGAGTTCTGAGAACCAAGATCTGGCGGGCCACCACGGTGCTATCAAGAAGAGCCGAAGCCTCCAACTCCTTTACCTCGCAGATGACCCTTTGAATCAACTGAGTTAGGGGCGGGGGTATGTATGCACTCATGTCTTTCCACTGAATCTGCAACGCGTCCGCCAGGGAGCCCATGCCTTGCCCCATCCAGGACGCAAACTGTTGGCATCTCCTGTTGCGCTTGGTGGCCAATAGGTCCACTTGTGGGTGGCTCCACCTGGTGATCATCTCCCTCAGGACATCCTTGTTTAACTGCCATTTGTAGTTGTCGACACCCAGCCTGCTGAGTCTGTCTGCCACCAAGTTGGATTATCCCGGTAGGTGGACTGCCGATAAGAAGCTGTTATCCACCAGTGCCCACTCCCATATGCCGATCAACAACCTCCAGAGAGGAGAACTGGTACCTCCACGTTTGTTGATATATGCATGTGAATCGGTCTGCCTGAATGCAAACCGACCTATTTCTGACCATGGGGAGGAACTCTCTAAGGGCAAGCCAGAAGGCCATCATCTCGAGCCAGTTGTGTTCCAGTTGTTCCTGCCATGAACAGACTCCATGGACACTGTGGTTGTCCAGGGTAGCCACCTATCCCTCTAGGGACGAGTCTGTGGTAATGGTGATCTCCGGGTGTAGCTGCCTAAACGGCCTGCCCACTAACATTGACGTCTGCAGTTCACCACGAAAATTCCTGGTGGTGTGGTACGCTGACTAGAGCCACTTGGGAGCCCGTCTCATGATTCCAGGAGGCTGAGAAATGTAGCTGTAGCCTCCTCATCTTGAGCCTTGTTTTTGGCACCGCAAAGAGGCAAGCCACCATTATTCCGAGCAGGTGCTGGTACCACCATGCCGAGGTTACGGTCTACTGAGAAAATGCCCTGTGGCCTACTTGATGGCCGTGATCTTGTCCACCGAGTGGGAAGATCCTTTCCACCCTTGTATCCCAAACAAGCACCAGGAATGTTAAGGACTGCGTGTGAAGTAGCTGCGACTTCCTGAGGTTGATAGAGAACCCCAAGTCACATAGCATGTGCATAAGTGTGGCAGCTGTACTTGGTGGGCAGAGGTTCAGAAGGCCAGCCTAGTTTCTTGGAACAGGGTAACATTCTGGACAAGCCAGACCAATCAAGGTAGCAGTGGTGGCGGTCAAGACTAGGTCTCAGGAGGTTTCATATGTCCGGACCTGTGAGGGTTATTCCATCCAAACCACTTTCTCTTTGTCAATCTCTTATATTTGTTTAGTCAAGGTAATTCTTGTTTTTACAATTGCAAGAAATAATGCATAATGGGTATCACTTTAAGATGAGAGTTGGCCCTTGCATGGGGATATCAGGTATGCTGACCAATGCATATGTTGTTTTAAACCATAAAGGCTAATTTCGAGCTTGGGAACTATCATAACAACTGCATGATGTCATATCGACACTTACAATTTCACACTTGTTATCTCAATTGAGATGCGCATATCAGACTTTTAACCATTTTGGTTGATTCATTTCAAATAGTAACCTTTAAAAACTTGAGACAGTGTGTTGGTCTGCTGCGACAGCCATTTATTTATTTCTATCACCAAATTTGGCACTTATCGGCAATTTCACATGAGAACTGAGAATTTGAGTTACCTAACTCTCAAATAGCAACACGTTACTCGCAAAATATATTAGTTTGATGCAAATAATTTGTATTCACCTGATATGATATGGCATTTATAACGTGCCTATACACAAGTTTTTCAAGGCGTGACAAGGCAAGGGAGGGAGAACAGAGGGAAGACAAACAATGATCCTACTAGGACAAATGTCATTCAGATCGCGCTGGTGCAGGGAAGGGGATGGAGGAGAAGTGCGTGGGCAAAGGGGAGAGGATAGTTCAGTGCATGGGATATAAATAAATAAATAACAGTAAGGTAAGGCCAGCAAGTGGCAAGTGCAAGGGTAAAGGCAGACAACAGGTGTCAAGTGCTGGTATTGGGACTGTAGGGATACAGAAACAGTCCCCAAGTGCGGGGGTGGCCAGGAAGGCAGTGCAGGAGTACGACTGGCAGGGGAGGGACCCTGGGCCCGAGATCAGAGGGTGGCCCGGTAACAAGTGCAGTTTCAGTGTCAGCCAGGAGGTCAGCAAGGGAGAGAGGGAGAGAAAGCAGAAGCTAAGAGAAAGGTTTTGAGGGGCTTCCGGAACCAAAGATGATTTGCCTCAAGTTTCAGGGAGGCATGAAAGCTGTTCCAGAGGGAGGCCCCAGCTGAGGAAAGAGATATACCACCAACTCGTTGCTTGGAGAAGCGACTGACCCTGAGGGAGTTGGAGGCAGATGAGTGAAGACCTCGAGAGTGAAGATATTTAGGAAGAGGGAGTTGAAGGTATTGAGGCTCCCAGCCCTAGGAGGCCTTGTGGACGATGCAGAGGGTTTTAAACTTAATCCTCGCAGCCACTGGGAGCCGGTGCAGAGATTTCAGTCCTGGAGAGATACGATCCGTGGGCTTGAGGCCAAGGATAAGTCTTGCTGTCCTGTTCTGGATAAATTGCAGAGACGGAGAGTAGAAGCAGGCAGATTAAGAAAGAGGCTATTGCAATAGTCCATCCTAGATAGAACAAGAGCTCTGGAGATGTGAGCTTCTGGGGGGAAGGAGAGGAAAGGAAGAATATCCCAGAGGAGGTGTAGCTGGTAGTGTGACTTCTTAGAGATGTCAGATGTGGGGAGAGAAGGAGAGTGTAGAGTCGAAGAGGACCCTGAGGTTTTTAGCCTTGCAGGTGGTATCCGGAAGAGGGCCAAGAGATGCCGGCCAGAGAGCTACAGGAAAGGAGGGAGTGGGTGTGCCGATGAGGAGAATCTCAGTCTTACTGGCATTAAGGCAGATGTCATTGGCGGAACACCACTGCTGGATAGCAGACAGACAGTCAGAGATGAGGGAAGTAGAGGAGGCGGCCTGGAAGTGGGGGGAGAGAGCAGCGATGCCGTGGGCCAGGAGTACCAGGTATTGGTTGAAAAGCCAGGGAGAGAGGTTACACCTATTCGAAGTAGTGGCTGCGGTGCAGCGCAACCTCTTACATGAGGAGGGTTGATCCCCTGACCCATTTGTTTTCACGAAACACTAACTAAGCAATACTTTCAATTGAAACTAATATGTTTCATTCAACAATTGACATGTGGATATCAGACTATTAACTATTTTGGTTGACTCATGGAATTCGAAAAAGTAACCTAAAAAAATTTGAGGCACGTAGAACTATAATGATATCATATCACACTCTCTTTTGAAGTAGTGTGTTGGTCTGTTGCGTTAGTTAGTTAATGTCCATTTTCAAATGTGGCATACATTTACAATTTGACATGTGAATTGAGAGTTTCACTTACCTAGTTCTTAAATAGCAATGCGGTATACCCGTAAAATATAGGAGTTTGATGCAATCAATTTGTATTTAACCCTTTCTAAGCAGTGGGCTGCTGTGTATCGCGCCCGATCGCGTCATCAGGTTGATCAACTGACCTATTTGTTTCCACGTAACTTTGTTACAAAGTTAAAATTTGTATTGAAACAAGTTTGATTGATCTATTTTGCAAACGGTAGCCCGTTAAATTAATGGAATTTGCAATCAATAATGTTGAATACATTTCTTCAATTACATCTGAAACCAGCGCTTTGTTATGGTGCTTTATCTTTCACGCGTTCGGGTCCGAACACGTGACTTACATGGCACGGCTTAAATAGCAAGGGAATTACAAACACGAGCAAAGCTCGTTACATCATTGCAGGACACTCGTATGGAGAACCGTTGAATTATATGAGGTAAACCGGCAGGAGGCATTCTGAAATTGCCTAACCGAGCGTTTTGCACGTGGACTGTATTTTTTTAACAAGCGCGTATGCTTTTCAACACAGAAACTCTAGACTCAAGATTTATATGGACTCGTACATTTTGAAATTTAATCTGTGAAGAGCCTTACGATTGGCTGTGTGACTCATGTAGCGACTGCCACATTTCAAGAGATTATTTCAGTCTAATTCGTACATTGTTTCATTTCTAATTTATGAAGTGGCATTGTGCAGATTTACTTATGCATTATACATCTTTTCTACTGTTTCATTACATTAGGAGACTTAATAAAGTCAGACTTCACTTGCCTTATTCCAATTAAGTGGAATGACAACGTTTTGAGGCAATAACATTCAGAGGCTAAATGAGGGTTTCTTAACACGCACTTCGGTTTTATTTAACAGCACGTAATAAGCATCATAGCAAGCATGCAATCTGGCCTGTTCTCACTGACTCCAACAATGGTGTTTGTAAACAAGATAGTGGCAATTGTTTAGGAATTGCACTTTGACTTATGACTATGATGTACCACAATAATGGTGTGGACTAGCAGTAATGTTTTTTCTGATTCCATCATGACTGGATGTCTTTGAGCTAACTGCGAATTCAAGAATACAAAAATAGCCCCTGCAGCACAGCATACCGCAATCCCTTCTATATAGGCCGTTTATTGGTCTATACGTGGTAATGTTTACACATGGTCAAGTATTGAAATGGAGACCTTTTATGCTCGATTAATGTCTGGCCGCCATACTACCATCAATGAGCACCAGGATTTAAATAATCGATGGTAAAATCGACTCATGATTTTCTTAAACTTAGATAACATACGGTTTACTAAATGGTGGCAGATGACTTATTTTTAGTTGCACCATATATACTACCCACTTGGGTTAATTAGAACACATCACCAAATGGGTGATTTAAGGTTGGACAGTAATTTATTTACTGTCCTTATAATCAGTTTGACAATAATAATGTTTGCCTCTGTTCTCTTTTTTCTTTTCTCTCCCATTCTTCCCTCTCTTGTTCTTTTGTCATTGATGTTCCTTATTATTTATGATCACTGATATTATTACCATTGTTGTATATGACCTTGTTCTACAATGGGGTTTGTGTATACACCATTGGCCTTTACACGTTTCCAAACTTGCCTGTTTCGTCACACCACAACATGAATGTGTGTTTGTACTTTTTTTTTCTCAAACGTGTACAATATAGATTTACAACTGTTCCTTGAAAAAGACCAAAATTGGTCAAAACACGGGTCAGCAAACTTTGTGGGAAATACTGTAGATTAAAACATTAAGGATAAATATCCAATCTGATTTGACTCTGTGTAATGTGTTTGGTGACAGAGCATTTTTATGGAACAACAGTGTGTTTTCTAGTTTAAATCTAGGTAGTGGTAACCATGAGTTCCATATTAACCGCTGCAGTCACCACCCTAAACAGTGCATATTCTTCAAAACCCAAGTCCCAGCGCACCGCACCCTGGTCAGCCCACACACCCTTTTTTCCACTTACAAATCACTCCCAGACAGGTGTATATATATTAAAAATACAAATATTTATTCAAGGCCTTTGAGTTTCAACACAATAGTTAAAAACAGTAACACTTTTAAACCAACAAAATCCTACTAAAATACATATATACAAGACCAAGTGGCCTAAAGGGTAAATGCACAAAATGGGTCCACAATCTAGAAAGGGAAGGAAGCAGGTAGTGCAAAGAGTCTTTAGGCAGTTCTACAGAAATTACAATTCTAGCTGAAAGGCAGTCCAGTCCCTAAGAAGAGGGGAGCCTATTGCTCAAATGTACTTGCAATGCTGGCGCATGCGGTAGTGCACATGAGCGAACCGGGGTCTCTTGTAGGGTCTGTAGCAGCACAGGAAGGTGGGTGAGGTGATGCAGAATAGGTTCCCACCATTTGTAGATGGTCGACCCAAAGGGGCAGAGTAGGTTCCAAGAGTTAGGAATGGCTCGATAGCTCAGGCTATTGAAAGGAGAGGGGCCCTCAGGGGCCACTCGTGTGTAAAAAAGGGTGGCTGCGCTAGGGGTCACCGGTAAGGATTGTAAGTACTCACCGACGCGTGGCGCACTCGGACCAAACATTGGCAGTCGAGTCCAATTCGGTTGTAGGTTAAAATGCAGCAATTCTGCAGCTGTCAGCAACAAAGTTACAGCGTGGTTTCCCAAACGGGACAGTGCCGATTTCTCAGCTCCTGGTGGATGGATCAGGCCAGTTTCACTGTAGCAGGCTCCAGGGCACAGAGGACATAGCTGCAAGGCACCTGCCAAGTTTGTCACCACGGCTGGGCGACACAGTAACCGCGTGTACTCCGGTTCGGGTGCTCTCTCTTTACTTCAGACCTGGGAACACTAAGTGTACGAAATTTGGTGCGAGTGCCGTGAATACAGAGCTTGCGATGTACCAAGTTTCAAGGGCCTCCTTGAAACAGCAGCGCTATCAGAGCAAAGTTCCTGCGCAAGCTGGTCAGCCCAGTGGTTGGGCCAGGGACACTTCCGAGAAAGCTTACTTGCAAGGTTTGATGAAGGTGCCAAGAATAGTTGGTCACACTATTCAAATGAGTCGAAGCCTCTTTGCAGACCTAGTTCGAGCAGATGCAGAGTGGTCCAGTGGGACAACAGCGGGCTCAGGGTGACAAACCGTTCAGCGGGTCACCAGCGGTTCCTTGACTCGGTTTCTTAGTTTCAGGATACTTGGATCCTATCCTTTGTTCATTGAGAACTCCAGAGATCGACCTGGAATGGGTGTTTGGAGCCTTCCCTTATCCAGAATCTCCTTTGTTCCAAATCGAAGAGGACCCAATGGGATATCTGCTCACATACAGGCACACCATACGTGGACCAATCACGGACCACGGTGGTCCCAGTCATTCACAGCACACCAGACTCTCTGGCACCCAGGATGTGTATTGGAACCAGACCGTCCAACCCACATCCTGGAAGCACACACACCTGGGGAAGGTGAAGGGGCAATATGGCCAAAGGACAAGACAAAGACCCTTGTGGCATGGCCATTTTGGAGCCAGGCCACCCATTTGTGCCAAATGCGGTAAACACGGTTTACCTGGCAGGAAAGGGTTAAAAATATATGAAAAGATAAGCTGCCACCAGCCCTGTACAAGGCACATCTGCACTTCTCCTAAAAAATCCATGGAGAGTATCTAGGGCATTTGGAAATGACAGGAAGACCCAAGTGCACTGTACTGTGCACTTGCAACATGTTGCAGAAAAGTTGCAACATTGACAAGGATTAAGGGAAACAAAGTCTCCCAGTGCTGACTGTCTTTAAGGGCATGTCAGTTTCCCCATAATAAAGTGAGCAAGAAAGCCCAGGGGAGTGCAGCAGAAGGCTGTGCTCCACTGGCAAAGTCAGACTATGGTGTAAAACAGCAGCAAAAAAGTTGGGGGGGGGGGGTACACAACCGGAGGGAAAACTTCACATACCTGGGAATCTTTCCTAACAGGCAGGGACTGCGCAGGCACGGGGCTGCGCTGGGGGGTTGGGCGGCTGTAACATGCACATGGGGTGGTGCAGGAACCTGGTTCTGCACTGGTACTGGGGGCATGACAAGAGGCTGAGGCGGTACAGGAGGAAGCATGTTGCATTTAGAAAAGTTGCATTTAGAAGTTGTGCCCAATAGCCAGTGTGTATATTTAGAAGTTGTGCCCAATAGCCTCTCTGAGAAAAGTTGCATCTAGAAGTGTACCCAATAACCAGTGTGTATATTTAGAAGTTGTGCCCAATAGCCTCTCTGAGAAAAAGTTGCATTTTAGAAGTGTTTACAATAGCCAGTGTGTATATTTAGAAGTTGTGCCCAATAGCCTCTCTGAGAAAGGTTGCATTTAGAAGTGTATCCAATAACCTCTCTGAGGAAAGTTCCATTTAGAAGTGTACCCGATAGCCTATGTGTACATTTAGAAGCTATGCCCAATAACACCTCAGAGAAAAGCTACATTTAGAAGTTGTGCCCAATAGCCTCCCTCAGGAAAAGTTGCATTCAGAAGTGGACCCAATAGCCTATGAGTACATTTAGAAGCTGTGCCCAATAACCCCTCAGAGAAAAGCTGCATTTAGAAGTTGTGCCCAATATCCTCAATGAGAAAGTTGCATTTAGAAGTAATGCCTAATAGCCAGTGTGTATAATTAGAAGTTGTGCCCAATAGCCTCTCTGAGAAAGGTTGCATTTAGAAGTGTACCCCCTAGCCAATGTGTATATTTTGAAGTTGCATTCAGAAGTTGTGCCCAATAGCCTCTCTGAGAAAAGTTGCATTTAGAAGTTGTGCCCAATAGCCGCTCTGAGAAAAGTTGCATTTAGAAGCTGTGCCCAATAGCCTATGTGTATATTTAGAAGCTATGCCCACTAACACCTCAGAGAAAAGCTGCATTTAGAAGTTGTGCCCAATAGCCTCCCTCAGGAAAAGTTGCATTCAGAAGTGGACCCAATAGCCTATGGGTACATTTAGAAGCTGTGCCCAATTACCCCTCAGAGAAAAGCTGCATTTAGAAGTAATGCCTAATAGCCAGTGTGTATATTTTGAAGTTGTGCCCAATAGCCTCTCTGAGAAAGGTTGCATTTAGAAGTGTACCCACTAGCCAATGTGTATATTTTGAAGTTGCATTCAGAAGTTGTGCCCAATAGCCTCTCTGAGAAAAGTTGCATTTAGAAGTTGTGCCCAATAGCCGCTCTGAGAAAAGTTGCATTTAGAAGTGTACCCACTAGCCAATGTGTATATTTAGAAGTTGCATTTAGAAGCTGTGCCCAATAGCCTATGTGTATATTTAGAAGTTGTGCACAATATCCTCTCTGAGAAAGTTGCATTTAGAAGTGTACCCAATAACCTATGTGTGGATTTAGAAAATAAACAAAGTATCTGGAGCGTATATAGTACAATCTGGAATGCAGAGAACGTTTCGAAAGAGCATATAACCCATCCTATCACACCACCACGCTTACTCTCTCCTCACCACTCAACTAGAACGCAGAGATACTATGACACCATTCGGTATAACTGTTCTCATACCAACATCGGCCGCTTACTCCACATCATTAAGTAAACACTGCTGGTTTCACACCCCCCAGCCATGCGTTCTCCTCAGGCCTAACGCAGCCACATCCGTTCTGGATAAATCCTGCCAGAACGAACACATTCTCCTGATCTCTCAACCACCACACCTATCGCTAAGAAGCAGCTATCACACGAATACCGCACGAGCTGCACACATATCCGGTGCTCACACGCACCTCTTTGACTCTCTCTACTCTCTCTACTGATCTGAACTTCGGTTCCCAAGGGCGTTCAACCTACCAGCACCTTCAGACCATACCAATGGTATATAAGGCGCTATATAAGTGCAAAATAACATAACATGTCTTGAATGACCCCCCTCTGAGTATGGTGCCCATTTGTGGCGATCTCATGAGGGTAAGGAACTTTTTTTTCAAATAACCTGTCCTCAAACACTGGAGAGAAGCCTACTGGCGTGGGAGTGGGTCCTTGGACCTGTACCTGTTGCCATGCTCTCGCCGCACCTTGCCTGGTGTAGCTAGGGTCTGTGAATCGCCCCTGTGCGGATGCTGTTGGGTAAGAGTTGGACCAGGTAGCTGGTGTTGACCAATCCCACCTTGATGTGTGCTCTGATGCCTGAGTGATGGAATGTGATGGCCCTGAAGTGCCGCCATTTTGTCTGGGAGGGCAGCCATTTTATCCTGTACTGTGCCACATGCCTGCTGCGTGACAACTGATGTACTGGGACCAGTCTCCGCCTGTGCGCTGGATTGCGAAGGTTCGAACCTACCCAGCACCTCAGGTAGGTACCTGGTAGGTGGAGTGCCATCGGCCATGTCGCCGGTAGTGCTGGTAATGCGTATAAGTGCCCCCTCAGGATCAGGCCTGTTATCAGAGCAGAGCGTCTCAGGGAGGTCCTCGGTATAAGAGTTTTCCGGCCCCTCAGCAGTGTTACCGACCAATGCACCTGAGACAGAGCGTGTGTGGATCTGAAGTGGGGAAGGAACCCTTGCAGGCCGGACACCTGCTGAATCCCGCCACCATCACTATGCACCAGAGGACAGAGTATGTTAAACTCAGACGTATTGCCTATGCACAAAAAAGAGAAAAAAAATATTCCGGTCAAGTGCGCGTAGAATTACAAGGCCCGAGGCTCAACCCAGGAGCGCTGGTGAAATCAGTCCGCCCCCGTCAACATGGAAAAGAAGACCGAGTAGTGACGCCTGTGGACGGAGACAGGGGAGCACATGCTCCCAGGGCCGCGCATCTCAATTTAAAGAGGAAGACAATATTTTTGGGTGAAAAAGGTTCAGTTTCCCATCCCTAGCAATGGATGCCGTTACAGTATGGAGTATACAGCATCCCTTAAGTGGTCACACATCCTTGTGAACTGCCGGCCTTGTACTCTTCTTCAGCTACTACTGCCAACCTTCCAGCTCCTACTCCAGCTCCTTCCTAGTGCTCCATCCTGCTGCAGCCTTTTATGCCTCTCGGGTGGGGCAATTGACTTCAGGTGCAGGCCCTTAATGTTAATTGCCTGACCCTGGAAAAGGCTGTTATGCCTATGTGCCTGCCCCTTACTTCTGCATGCCTCCTCAGCCCTCTTCGTCACAGTCCCAGAGGGATTCTGGGCCACCTAGTTCATTGTCAGGAAATTAGGTTTTTCCACTTCTTTAAATTGGCAAAAGCCCCTCAGAAGGGAGGAGTTAAGGGGGAAGTTAAAAGGGGGTTTCCTCCTAGTATTCCCGGTCTGATTCCCTCCTCATTTGAATTTCCAGCAGTAAACCACCCCCAGGATTGGGATTAAAGAGCGCCTGGCCTTTCCCGGGCCACACGAGTAGGGTCCCAGACCAGTTTCCCAGGGGAGAATCCATCTGATTCACCCCATAAGCTAAGTACCCCTCGTTATTGTTTTTAGTTGATACACTCCTTACATCTTTATCTTCAACTAGGCTCAAAGGGCAGTTCACACCTTATTTAAAGAATTTTGTAGAGAAGGGCTTGAAAGTTATTTATGGTAAAACCAATCTATGGCCTTTACTAAAAAAAAAAAAGAAAAAAAATCAGAAATAACGCAGCCCACTCTCTTTTGGTGGCATACAGAGGTGGCATCGACCAAGTCAGATATGTAGTAAGAAATGCTAAATCAATTGTAGGCGAAATGAAAAGCGGAAATGTAGAAAACTCAAATTCTACACTACTTACTTACTGTTTACTGGGAGAAAAAACTGTCAACAGGCTATGAGAATTATTTGGATATAATGAAGCCAAAGTGTATGCGTACCTCATATATCAAGCTCAGTTTTGGAACTCTGCCACTTGCACACCGCTTGAACAAGTCAAACAATACGTTCAGATAAGTGCCTCCATTACAAGACTATAATTGAAAGTGACAAACATGTTGTGCTTATTTGACAGCTGCATGTACTCTATGTATATTATATCGATTAATGGTGAATGTAACGGAAATCCAAAGAAGCTTAAAGAATATATTGAAGCATGTGCATGATTTTGTATCTCACTGGGAGTGTTTTAGTCTGGCAACCCCTCTGATCACTACAAATAACCTAGTCCTAGATAATTGCCCTGGGTTTCTCTATAGCCCCTGAGTCATGGTCAAACTGTTTGAACGCACGTATTCTGCTCAAGAGTCCTTGTTGAATCTACAACAAGGATCCAGTGATGCCATGACTTATGTCATACATTTTAAGCATTTGGCCACTGAAACCATCTGGACCGATGACACGGTCATCACACACTTCCGCAGAGGATTACAAGAAGAGCTAAAAGAGGAGTGTGCCCATTAGCCCTATGTAAGCAGCCGATTGGTATTGATCTCTTGTTTTAAAAATGAAATATCGACTACAAGTAAGATCGGCAGCACAGAATATGCAATCAAATAACTATGGGAGCGCAGCCCCCCACCCGCTGCATTCTGTGCAACCAAGGGCTGGATTGCTGTTCAGGGTTTCTCACAACTCCCAATAGGCACAAACCTTCCTTGGAGGTTTATTAGTAAATAACAAAAAATAAACCTTGGGGTCCAGCACAGTTATAGATATCGGTTCCAGCTATACATAAAACCTGGTGTATTTCCCTGCCAGGTTCTTTTCCGATTCAATCTCTCTTTGCTCTCAGTTTTGTGTTTTACCTGGCATACTCTTGTGCTAGGACCTCTTTGGATAGCTTGTCTTCTACAACTTGCAAACTTGAGCTTTGGCCTGGTATACTCTCCTGCCAGGGCTTTTAACATACACTTGCAGAATTATGTAGTTGCGAGGTGAGGGTTTTTCCTTGGTCTCATCCTTTAACCTCTCTAGGGCTTTGCTCCCCTTGGTTACAGGTCCCAGACTCCTAACAGTTACAGCTTTGGAAAAGTTCACAAGGTGAGGGTTTTTCCTTTCTCTTCCCCTTTGCTTCCCAAAAATGATTCTCTTTCATTCAATTATCAATTAGCATCCTTCAGTATTGTTGCTGAAGCGTCCCTGTGTCCCACTCTTTCTCTCCAAGACTCTGCCTTCCTGAAGCACTTCTTAGGTCCCATCACAGTAAACCGGGACCAGCGTCTCAGTGCTCTGCCTTCAGTCTGTGTTGTCCCTCACTGGCTTCCACGTCCTTTGTGGCATCCGCCTGATGTCTATGCCTCTCTGTGTTCCTGGGACTGAGGCGCTGTTCTCTGGTTCCACAACCGTTATCCAAACGTGCCTTCTGTGTCTAGGGGCACACCGGTTATCGCATCCTTACTCCTTCTGCCCTGACCCAGTCAGCTCCACGGATTTCTTCACAGGGGCTCACCAGTCCCTCTTTCGTCCTCAAGCAAACGCAGGTTGCCCAATTAGCTTCTCTCCGTTTCATTCAGGTTCCGTCTTTTAAATCTCCCGGCACTTGTCAAGCACTCGTAAATACTTGAGCACATTCTACATTTCTTGGCATTGTGGATCTGCATTACTCCCTTCAGCCTCCTCGTCTCAGTATTTTGATATGAAGGAAAATGTACTTTTCTAGGATTTCTTTCGACATGATATTGGAAGAGGCTTTCAGCAGGTTTCATGGAAAATGGAAGGGAACTTTTACAATAAGCCATAAAGGCTAGAGGTAAAAAAGGGAACTTCCCTAAAAGAGAAAGGGGGTATGTGCCTTTACCCAACAATATAACACCATCCCCCTGAGGGTCACCTCCCCTCATGTGGTCCTCCCTCATACAGCCTCCCCCAGGATCAGGTAGCGGCTGCCGTCCCCAGGCCACATGTGGAGAGGCTACCAAAGGAAAGGGAGTGATGACACCATCAGATTAATCACAAGTCTCTCCATTAAATACAAAAATGTTTGCATTACTAACATCCCTGTACTAGTATGTGGTCTAGCCCAGGAGGACTCACTCGCTTGTACAGAGACCTAGTGGTACCTGTAGAGGGTGTTGATAATCACCCATTGATATCCGGACAGATGTATGAACAGACTGTTCCAATCAGCATGACTACTGTCACTCACAACAAGAAACTTTCCTTTGATCTGATTCGAACAGCCCATTACCCAGCCATCCTTGGTGTGCGCACCCCCAGGAGGACTGTTGGGTAGCAGCCTCACCACCCTGGCCTAATGGGAAGGGGCTCCCCTTTGGGGAGAAGCGACATATAAGGATTTGTCACACTGTATTGACCCTCCTCATCCATCCCATCCCCAGAGTTCCCCACCTCCTGATATCAACTAACTGTTCCCCACAAGGGAAGAAAATAATTTGCGTCTCAATATTTAAATCGTTCCTCGCAGATCCCGACAGGAAGGTCTCATAAAATGACTTGCATCTCGGGTCCCAGTGGCAAAATACGTGACTTATCCATGTTAATTCTGCACGCTGAGAGCTTACAGTAAACCTCTATTTTTTCTATCAAAACTACTAAGGAGGAGGACAGTCTTGAGATGAAGTGTTCGACATCGTCTGAGGAGAGCCCAATCGTATACTCTTGTCATCTACTAGAAAGCATCACATATCCTCTATCATTCATATTCTCTCATTCAGAAGCTTGATAACCAAGATGAACAGAGGCAAGAGAGGGCACCCCTGTCTTACCCATCTTCACAGTTTTAATTTACGGGAGGCTACTGTGAGGGGTCGGTAATGCAAGGCGGACAACTGTTTGATGATTATCAAAACATGCCATTTTATTGTCAAAAGAAATAGGATAAAAAATGCCCCACTATCGCTATTCTGCTGAGGATTTCCCTGCCTAACCAAGGCTAAGGGGAAACTGTCCCTCACACTAAGAAACAAATGAACAAAGAAAATAAATGGCAAAAAAATATAATGTGAACAACATTCACAGTTTCTGAATAATCTTCTAATGTCCTGCATAAATTCCCTTCCCCAAGATTCAAGGTCAATGAGTTCAACCAAAGTAAGAAATGTCACAAATTAGTTCTTGTTGATTCAAAGTAAAAGTGTGTCAACCAAAGTTTCAATGATACCAAATCTCTTCTTCTTGGTGAAATGTCCACTTTCACCAAATAGCACCAATGGTAACCCCAGCAACAGTGCTTTGTCACCTCTTCAAGAAGATTTGCCACAGTTTAAAAGAAATGCAATACCCACAGCTGTCAGTGATAGACAGCTCCTGGTTAACAGTTAGTAATTTCCTTAGTCACAGTTTTAAAATTCACAATTGTATAGTTGCATTGGTGCTGCGGCTTCCACTTCAACAACTTCACGTCTATTTGATTCACTATGAGAACAATCACTTATGGCTCACAGTACTCCACTTTGTTTAGACTACTACAATGTTACATCTGCTGACAACCAGATATACCACCACAGTTTCAGTACTTTGGACTACTGCCACAGCTTCAGTGATTTGTACTTCTAGACAGGCTTCAACAAGCTATACTTTAAAGTTCTTCAACCCCTTCAGGTAGGCAAGGCACTCTTCCTCTGAATATGTCTCTTCAAAACGGGCAGCCTCTTTGCCTCTCTTGTCTGGCGGTCACAACAACAACCTGGGTTTGTCTTTATGACTAGCTTCTCTCTGGCTTCCAGAGTTTTTGGCACTACAGGTTGTCAAAATAGTCTTTACAAGCAGCCAGTTTCCCTTATCCAGCTTTAACTGCACCCTTCTGTCAGCCATCAGCCCAAGTCATTACCCAGAAGTCTTGGTGCCACTCTCTTAGCTTCAGGTAATGCTTGCACATATGTATTTTCGGCCAATTGAACTGTTAACAGTAACAGTTAGATTGCTTTTATCTATGGGAAAGGTTGGTTTCACTGTTAATATGGGGGAAACTTTGCTAGGGCAATGCTTGTTCTCTTCAAACATGCATACACTTTAACTTCTTATATATGAACGGTATGCCATGTTGAAGTAAAGAATAGAGTTCAGTCTTTTATTTAGGAATCATAATTAGGCACATGCGACCACTTCTTAATGTAGCTTTCAAGGTTTAAAGATTGTAAAGATCGGTATTGAATTGTATTCCCGTGTGAAAGTGAAGGATAGAGTTCAGTCCTCCTTTGGGAATCTCAATTAAGCACACGCAACCACTCTTTGATGTCGTTTTTCCAAGTTAAAGGTTTCAACAATGGTATTGCCAAGGTTAGGTATTCGGTAATGGTCTTCGCCACTCTTCACAATTAGTGACATGCAACCACTCCTTCACATTTGAACAGTTTTAAGGGTTGAACAATGGATTTAGCCAGCATTTGCTTTTTACGTGATAAAAAGAACTTTGGAGTGCTACATTTCCATTTCAGTTTCAACAAATAACTTCTACTCACTTTAACCCATATGCAAGTGAATAGGCAACTGGATACTGTTGCAGGCAATGCTCGTGCAAGGTACTTGAAGGCCATACTTCAATCCCCAGATTATTTAGCACATGCTCTTCGGGTCTCACTGCTTCCACGCCTTCTGCCACAACTTCTACTGCTTCTGGCTTCTTAGGGACCCACACCTTTCCTCTGTGAAGGTGTCTCAAGTCCAGCCAGAGGTTTAAGGAGACCCTCTTGCCTCTAAGACCCACAGCTTGACAACTGCTCCTCGCCTCTGTCTCCAGCACGTTCACTGCGCAGCAACCAGGCTCATACAGGGAAAGACAGTTCTGCACGCCAGAGTTGGGGGGGGGGGGGAACAGGACCCTCTCACAACAAGCAGGTGCAATCAGCTGTCTCCACCTTCCAGGGTCCCTCTTGTTCTCCCACTTCTGCTTGATTTGCCAGCCTTGTGCCTTCTTCATTCTTCCTACTGCTACTAGTACAGCTTGCATTCCAGTCACAGTTCCAGCTCCTTCCACTCTTTCCTATTGCCTGCACCTGATGGGGCCTTTTATGCCTCCTAGGTTCCTTCAGGTGTTGGCTGTTAGGCTTAATTGCCCGACTACTACTACAGCTTGCCTCTTCAACCCTATTCCTCACCCCAGTTCTTCTGGGATTATGGGAAATCTTAATCCCCATCAGTAAAGTTAGTTCTTTCAGCTTTTGAGCTAATTTCAAGGGAAAATTAATTTCCCTTCAGCTCATTAAAAGATCGACTGTCAGAACTGGTTGTTACAAAGGAGTACATTGGATTTAAGGCATTTTCTCTAGATCCTTTTAGATTATATTTTAGGGAGGCAGGGTAGCATTTATTCTAAAAAGGTCTTTCTATTGACAAAGCTTTCTCAAATTTAACAGAACTTGTATCCCGGGTCATAGATATAATATGTTGGTCAGGGACATTATAATGACAATATGCCTTTACCTGTTTTGGCAACCCAGAAAGGTACTTCCTCTCGGAGGACAAATACTGTGTCTGATCCCACAGAATCTCTTCACCACCCTGGGCCCGGTCTCCTCCCAGGTGATCCTCTCGCAGGACACCATTCCCAAGGTCAGGATCAAGAAGCGCCTGCCTTTCCCTGGCCACCTGGGAGGATACTTTATGCAGGGTGTCAGTGAGGGAATCCATAGGATTCTTCACACCACACCAATGACCCCAACCACTGCGCTGGTATCCGAGTACAGCACCTGTAAACAACTTCTACAACTTGGCACAAACCCATATACCTCCATTACCCCTTCTAAGCCTATCTACTCTACCCCAACAAATGCCTCCTCACCTCAGAAATTAAACTAAAGTAATAAAGGGTTTTCAGCCATGTTCTCTGAATATTATTTAAAATGTATTGCCTTTCAGACATTCACTCCCTGTCGACCCAGGATAAACCCTACCTTTCATAGATCAGACTATGCAGAACTACATTCAGGTGAGTGGCTATCCCATTTGCTATTATTTTCGCATCTACATTTAATAAAGACATCTGCCTATAGGATTTCTTCCCTACTTTCGAATGACAAAGAACAGATACCAAGAATGACATGGGAATCCCTTTACCCTCTAGAATTGACTTAAAAAAAACACAATTTGCGAGAAAGATGGTCTGAAAACGTTTTAGAAAATTGAATAGTCTACTCATCAGGACCCAGGGCCTTACTTGTCTTCATAGCACAAATTGTCCTTTTAATTTCTATTACCGTGATAGGTTCCTCTAATTTCCCCAATTGTTCCCCTGTAATTCTTTGTGGGTGAAGGAGGTCCAGGTACACCTTAACTTGGTTTTTTGAGGTTGGTATTCCATAGTATACAGTTTCTCATTATACTCTGCCACATTCCGCTACCTCTTTAAACCCTACCCACTTCAACCCATCCCTAGCTCAGATTTCAGTAACTCTCCTCTCTAGCCCCCTCCGTATAAAGTGATCTCAGCATATTTGCTTTATCCCCTTTCTCATTTTTTGCGTGAGGAATGTCAACTTGAAGTACCTCTCTAGGACTTGATCAAGGTTCCTTTGGGCCCTCTGCTCAGCCTGTTTTCCAAATCTTCCCGCTCAACTAACGTTCCTGCCCTTATTCGCCTTTTTGGTTTTTGCTCACTCACTGATCCCATACAATCCCAGCAGTATTCTCGCTTATATTATTTAGCTCAAAGTCATTTTCAATTTCATCTTACAGGAACTCAAGAATAGATCACAGATTAACAACTTGTTAAATGCCCATCTCCTGTTTCTCTGCAACTGCAGGTGCACCACCACTAGCTCATGGTCCAACCATATGATCGATACAACCACAGCTCCCCTGGATAGAGGTCTATTCTGTTCTCGACTACCACTGAATTTATATCAGTCTAACTCTGGTGGACTAGAGAAAATAAAGTTTAAACTCTCTCCAGCATCTGACCTCTTCCCACAAATCTACATGCCTGTTCTTTCTCAGCAGGAGGATAAAAAGGATTGCCCACATTCCTGCACAACCTCCCTTATCCTTCCTATTGCTAGTCTCTCCCGGGCCAGGAACAACAGCTGATTAAAGTCTCCTCCAAGAATTACAAGACCATCTGCCCAATGATTCCACGTTTTCAACCAAGTCCTTGTGTCCTTAACTGGGGCGCAACATGTCCCGGTTATATACTGTTAATTCTTGTAGCACCCCTTGACCATCAACAGCCTATCAACCCTTTGATTCCCTCCAACCTGAGCTCTTTGGCTAAAATAATTCCCACCCCACCCTTAATTTGGTGCGTCGCCCCAAATGTTTTCCCAATAACCTTGTTCCATAGTTCCCTCTCCTCATCTTTCCTACAATCTCTCCCTGGCACCACAAGGAGGCGCTGTAGGGAGCCCCTTTTGGCTTTCATCAATAAAAGCAACCTCTTGTGGGCAGTATTTAAACATTTAAGGTAGCTACTTTTCAGCCCACCTAGACACCTCAGTTTCCCACCTTTACCTCCTAATACAGGAATCCTTTCTTCTGCTAGGGTTTTTCTTATGTTGACCCCTCTTTTTATTCGACTTTTTACCCCACAATTAGTACTACTACTAAAGCTCTCAAACCTGTTCACCAGCCCCAGGTCTTTCCCCCCGTTGCAGCCCTTCCCCCTGCTGTCTGAAGAATAGTCCCACGCAGTTTCCAGTGAGATAAAATAGACTTTATTACAGGTCATGAGGTACAGACCCCCAGCTCAACCTTACACCTGGCTGGCTAGTGCAAACAGTAATAGAAGCAACATTAAGAGTAAACATTCTCTGGCCACAGGCAGGCTATGACACCCTGCTCAGAACTATATTACACTGTGACATTCCACATAGAACTATACTACATCATACACAATGAACACCATGCTCTCTATGAATAGCAAGCATGGCCAGAACTATTTACATACAGTGAGACAACTTCATAACATAGCTCCCTCTCTTATTACCCACACAATCTCACTACAGCAATTCCATTTTTATTCCAAACTTGTCCTCCACTCACCCGCACAGCACCCCTCAACACTGCTACCACACATACAGGATCCAAATACAATAAATACAAAATACAACTCCCTTCTTCTTGATCACCTATTTCCTGATCCTCACATAATCTCCACATTCCACTCCGAGTTCCTTTTTCCATCTTCTCTGGTTCTCCCTCATAACAACTGCTCTTTCTTATTTCTGAGATCTTTTCTCAACTTTTCAATCTCACAATCTGAATCCGCTCCCCTTTCCATCCAAGGGGAACACACCAAAGAATATCCTTTGCGCCCTCTCATCAATTCAAATGGTGAAACTCCTGTAACAGAATGTGGTGCCATTCTCAACGCAAGCATTCTTTCTTCTACTGCCAAACTCCTACTCACGCCACACGCTTTCACCAATGAAATGCTCTCCATAACACATCTGTTCATTCTTTCCACCAACCAATTCCCTTTGGGATGGTACAATGCAGCCTTCTTATGTATTATGTCACAATTCATCACATATTTTTTAAAGCATCCTCCCGTAAACTGAGGGGCATTATCTGTCAGAATATACTGGAAAATCCTTCTCTCCCAAATACCTTGCGTAAAAACCTAGCAATACTACCTCCATCTATGTCTCTAACTATCTTGTACTCGCACCAGCGGGAGAATGCCTCAACCATTACAATATGAAAAACTTCCTTTCCCATAGCCCATTTCCATGGGACCCAAAATATCAAACGCCTCCTCCTCCCACACTCTTACTAGGATAACCTTAAAGATTATTGACTGTTTCTTTGCAACCAAACCTTTACCGCTTTCAGCACATTCCATACAATCTTTCAATCCCTTTTCCACCTCCTTGTCAAATCCAGGCCACCAATAATCCGCCCTCAAAACTGCTTTTGTTTTGCTTATCCCTATGTGACCTTTATGGGCTATATCAATCATCCTGTTACGGATCTCCTCGGGCACCAACGCTTTGCCCCACCGAAACACAATGCCGTCTTCAATACTCAATTCCTCTCTAACTTCCCAAAATGGCCTTTCTTTCATACTCAACTCACTTTTTCTGAACCAATAACTTCGAATATACATTTTCACTTTTGACAATTCATCATTATCTACTTCTCTCACACATTCCTCCTTACATACCACATTATCAGTGTTGGCAAAAACCATTTCTATTCCCTCATCTTGAGTCTCTTTATTCTCCTTCATCGCTAATCTGGACAAACAATCCGCAAATACATTTGCCTTTCCTGAAATGACCGCCACCGCAAAGCTATGACACTGTAATCTGGCAACCCATCCCCCAACTCTCTGGGATACCTTATCTAATCCTTTGTTTTCAAAAATCTACTTTAATGGCCTGTGGTCGGTTCCAATCACAAAATGTGTGCCCCATACGAAACTTTTGAACTTCTCAATCGCCCATAAACAACCTAAGGCCTCCTTTTCCAGGACTGAGTACCTCAATTCCGCGCCTTTCAACGCATTAGCAGCATGCGCTATAATTTCTTCACCTCCCTCAAACTTAATTTTGGACAAAACCGCCCCTAAACCCACATCTCTCGCATCAACGGTGAGCACACAATTTCTTCTTGTGCCAAATTTCTTTAAAAGGTTCAGCCAGATTTATTTCCTCCTTAATCTTTTTAAATTCCACCTGGCACGCATCTTTCCACAATAACTTTTCACTTTTCCTCAATAACTTTCTCATCTCAGTGACCTTTTATGCATAATTATTTATACATTTTTGATAAAACTAACATTCCAAGGAAAGACTAATTCCCCTTGTTCTTGGTATCTTCAACCTCTTTGTGATAGGAGTGACCATTGAGTCTTCTAGCTTTATACCCTGGGCAGATATTACATGTCCCAGGTACTCTACCTTGTCACCACGAAATACACACTTTTCTTTCCTTCAACACTTCACTTGACCTCGGATCATGTTTCTCCACATTCTCTCCAGGTACTAGAATGTCATCTTGAAATCAAAATGTACCACTTATTTTGCCAAACAACCGATCCATACATTTCTGAAAAACTGTGGATGCAGATACCAGCCCAAATGGCATACGCTTGTACTGAAATACACCTTAATGAGTGATGAAAGCCGTTAACTTTCTGTATTTCTCTTCAAGTTCAACCTGATGGTATGCAGCCGCCATATCAAGTTTGGAAAAGATTTTTCCCTGCCCACCATCGATAACATTTCGCTCATATTGCGCAATGGATGTCTATCAACCATAATCGCTTTATTTACCTCCCTTAAATCCACACACAATCTCAAATCTCCAGAAAGCTTTTTTACAATCACTAGTGGAGAAATCCATTCCACACCACCAGCTCCTTCAATCACACCCATTTTTGTTAATTTCTCCAGTTCTTTCTTTGCTTCCTCTCTCAAAGCGAAAGGAACAGATCTCCACTTTTGCTCTCACAGGAAAACATCACTTCACCACAATCTGATGCTGAATACCTCTCACTTTACCAATCTCTTTTCTAACACTTTTTCATACTTATCTTCCACACACTGAGAAGTATTTATCTGCATCACCTGACCATTCTGATTGGGATACAATCTTACCATTGTCTTTTCTGATCCCTCCAACCAAATAAAACGTTTTCCCCTTTTTAGTGATGTAAACCTTTCCTTTGGCATACCTTCCCTTAAATTCAAAATCTGTGATGAAGTATTCTAAAAGTTCAATCCGGTCCTCGTTATACCCCTCAGGATTAATGTCTGGCTCAAGTAAACTTCTATCACCCCCATTCATTTCCTCTTCAAACATCTTCTTGGACATCAATGAAATTTTAGATCCTGAATCTGTCATCCTAAAATCATGCCCTTTAAGTTTCACAATAGCATTAGGACGCTCATCATCATTTATCACATTAACGATAATCTTTTCCACATTTGGATTTTCCTCTGAATACCCAATGCTCTCCTCATTTACTACCAAAACACTTCTTTGGAAAGATTGGTAATTTTTACAACAGTTTGCAAAATGCCCACGTTTTTTTCATATATTGCCATCCTCCCAGGACACGCAAACGCTGCCGCAAAATGTGAATTACTCGCACATCTGAAACATAAATGCTCCTTTTCTTCCCTTCTTTACCCTTTCCATGCTTTCTTTTTTGTATTCAGGCTTCTCCTTCTCATGCAATTTTTCCTTCACCTTTTTCTTCTGTTTTGACTCTACTACATTGAGTACTTCAATGACAACTTCGCAACACATGCCAAGGAGTGTTCTACTCTTTTTGCTATGTTGAGTACCTCATCCAATGAAGGTTCATCTCGCAACCTTCGTACTTAATGGATTTTGTTACTTGGGCAGTTGATCATAAATTGATCCCTTATCCGCTCATCAAATGAGTCTATGAATTTACATGACAAAGCTAGATGCATCAACACTGTTACAAATTCCTCTATGCTTTCACCAGGTTCTTGAACCCTCACCCCAAAATTGTATCTTTCAAGAATAGTACTTGTTTTAGGTTCAAAATGAATATCCAACTTCTATAAGGCAATATCCAACTCTGTCATGTCATCTCCGTCTCCGGTTATATCTGGAAGAGGTTCATATATCCTCTGCCCCATATAACCTACAAAAATGCATGAGAAGTGCTACCTTTCTTTCCATTGAGTATGAGTTACCACATGCCGCCCTAATGTATTGTTGAAACCCTTTTTTCCATTGAGGCCACTTCACAGTTCCCTAGGCATGCCATAAACAGTGAAGGTCCCGGCACACCTGTCATGGCCATGTTCGCCTTTGCACTTTTTTAGCTGCTCTGTATACGTAGGTAAAACTTCTATTTAGTTCTTTCACTTTGGGTTTTGCTTGCTGATATTTCCTACTTTTTGTGCATTCTACTTAAAGGTAAGTGCTGTCTACTTTGCAATTGTTTAATTTATTTTGTATAGGTAAATTAAGTTATCATTCAGTTCCTTCTTGTTTTCTGCAGTATTTGTTTTGCTTGCTGATGTTTTTAGTGTATACTTAATTCGATTTTGCAGCCCAATATCGGTCTGCACGGTAAATGCAAACGTACTTGAGCCGTTCAATTGGCTCATGATCACACTGTCACCTTTGCTATACTTGCCCAATGATGGCCGCTACAAACGCCTTAATTAAAGAATATAAGGCGGAGCGGCTTGTCGCTTTTCTCAGTCTGGAGGTGAATATGTCAAGGCAAGTCACTCCTTGTAGCACCCACGTCGGCCGCTACAAATGTCGGATGGCGGAGAGGCTTCAAGGTTGTAACTGCAGAACAAATAGGTTGTTATTCTATTATCCTGCAGTGCCGGGGGTCTGTCAGAAGATCCTCATAGCCAATGAAGGCTAGTCCTCTGCAGTTTCCAGTGCGATAAAATAACCTTTATTGCAGGTCATGAATTAAAGACCCTCAGCTCAACCTTACACATGGCTGGCTAGTGCAAACAGTAATAGAAGCAACATTAAGAGTAAACATTCTCTGGCCGCAGGCAGGCTATGACACCCTGCTCAGAACTATATTACACTGACATTCCATATAGAACTATACTGCATCATACACAATGACCCTGCTCTCTATGAGTAGCAAGCATGGCCAAAACTATTTACATACAGTGAGACAACTTTATAACACTGTCCTATCAAGATAGCCCAGAGGTAGTCACTGATCCTCCCATCACACCACTCTTAGGTACCTTCCCTGAACCGAGAAAATCCCAAGAATTAATCGCCCTATTTTAAACTTGCCTTCCTTAACCAAATTACTGGAGAAGGCCGTAATTGCCAATTACAAGCCTCTGTAGAAGAAAATAATTTACTAGGCGACCTGCAGTCTGGTTTCCCGCGCAAGCAGAAGCACAGAGTCCGTAAAGTTAGGTGGAAAAATAAAGTGGCATACGATCCACTCCTCTCCGATATAACCTCACTCCACTCAAAGTAATAAACCCCCAAGTGAGCGGGCGGCCACCAAAGGTTTGAATGGATGAACGACTGATTATTAATTAATTATAATTAGAGAATGGATTGTTGCAGTGCTTTGTCCATATTGTGGTATGTGTCCTTGAAGAAACAAACCAGGCTTCAAGACTCTGCTGACCGTGGGAAAGCTCTGCTGGTGTGCTGCCTTGGCCCAGAATCTTCACAAGGCGAAGCTCTGCTAGGAATTTGCCCCTTCCCCTGTTTGAACCCAACAAGGACCGTGTGGATGTGTGTTGCCACAGCCTTTGACCAGAGGTAACCTCAGGATACTCTGGGGGGGCAGGGGGCTCATAGGAAAGCCCCAAGAAGCCCTGTAAGTGCCCAGAAAGTGCCTGTTGGAGCCTGGTGGAGTCTGGCTGCCGACGTGATACGAGCTGCAAATCGCCGTACTTTCATTTATTGTGAAGCCACGGTGGGTTTATACTGTTGCATCCTTGCCACTGCCTCATTCACATTTGAACATTGGACATGCGAAAACTGTCATTGGACATTTGTATTTACTTTGTTTTTGCTTCTAATTGCAGTTGCTGTATAATTTGGCCTCGCCCCCTGAGCTCCGTGAACTTTCTGGAAGTGCCCAGAAAGTGCCTGTTGGAGCCTGTTGGAACTCTCTTGGCTCGTGGCTCCAAAATAATCTTAGAATCATATTTTTCTTGGTATTGAAGAACAGATGCACTGTAAATTAACAACAGCAGCTGATTCCCAGGAGGTACGCGTTCACTTGTTAGAAGTTAAGGTATAAGATTGTGCTATCATGAGATAGCGTGTCTGTCTTTGATAATTCTGAACACTGTTTATGTTGAGTGACAAAAGTGCCTGTAAGTGTAACAGGCTGTTTGGCTGGAGCTGCTGCCTGATTTATTGGACTTTGCTTCCTGCTTCCTGAGCTACGTTCACTTTGCGCCGATACTGTGACTACACTAACCACAATTCCCGGCACTGCCGGCAGCCCTGCCCCTTCATCACAGTGAAGGCGATTGGACTTTTGCGCATTCAAAACCTTCGGTCACGCGCACCGTGCGTGCTTGTAAGTGTTACAGGCTGATTGGCTGTTCGGCTGGGCGAGTGGTCTAGCACAGACCAAGTTTAACACATTCTTAATGGTCTGGTAGTTATCATAAGGATCCTGGATTTGTTAGACAAAGGCCATGATGCCACCCATTTGGAATTAAGGGACATGAAATATACAGCGAGTGACATCAGGACCAAAGTCACTAGGCTGGAGGGCTTTATTCTCACATTAGAGGGGAACCATCCTGGTGCAAAGAATCTCGGAGAGGCCAAAGTTAAAATTCCTCATGAACAAGGTACTCAATCGAATGATTCTTACTCTGCCCACACTCCCTGGTCCTGAAAATCAACCATCTAAAGAGTTTGATTTGTTGTTATCTGAGTTGGGGACTATGAATTCACCCATAGTTGAATTTAGGAACAATAATTGCTCATCTACTGCAAATGTATTGCCAGAAAAAGGGAGCCACTTGCTGATAGTCTCTCTGCCCTAATTAACCTTATGGAACAACAAAAGCAAGACGTAATATCTGCTGATTGTGATACTGATTATGTAGGCTATTCTTCCAGAAGATTTGTAAAAACCAAAAACGCGTTGTTAAACGCACTGAAAAAAAAGGAGATCTGCCAATGAAAAAATCAAATAGAGATTTTGGTGATCTTCGATCGTGGTGGTGAAGATGTGATTGACGTTGCACAACTTTCTAAGGAATGTCAATCACATCTTGGCACTGAACATAAGGTGCCAATGGTAAAAAGTTAAAATACCAATTAATCCTCGCTGCAATGAAAACATATTTACTGTTGAGGTTCATTCGGAATATGCTAACAGTTTAGCCACTTATGACCCTAATATTGCCTCAGTTAGTGTTAACGACGCTGAAGGAGATGTACTGAAAGTTCAAAAAAGACTTCCAAATTACTTTCAAAGTGTAGGAAGGAAATATAATTCCAACAGGTCTCCTTTATCTCCCAAATGGCCCACAGATATAAGTAAAATCTCTCAATTGCCATCTGACAAATCAATAAAAGGGGTACCATTACTGTATTCCGAAACCCTATTGAAAAAACCTGATAGGGATCCAGTAACAAACATTATTAATGTTCCAATTACTCTGAACGGGAGGGGGAAGTGGTATGACAATTCCCTTCTGAACAAGAGTACAAACAGCAACCCCATACACGTGTTTCAGCCTTGTTGGGCCTCATCAGTGAGGTGAAGCTGTGCCTCTCTGAGCACAGTGAGCAGGGAGTCCACGTCTGGTTGCCCCCAGGTAACATACTTTCCAATAACCAAGAGGATTCTAATGGCCCCGTTTGTGATGTTCAGGAAACGGTTGAACAGTCATTGCAGAGCACAAATACCGATTTATTGAACGTTCATGAGTCCATGCTAAATGCCTTAAAGGCGGGCACTCTACCACTAGAGATAATTAATCAGCTCCTAAATCCACTGGTTACGGGGATTGCAACCATCGCACAGCATAATATGCCTTAAGTACCATCTGTAATTGATAGTTCAATGTGCAAACAGCCTAAATTATCTGAACTTGTTGATAGACCTCATAATGAAACCTTAAGCAACTTGAAGAACATCTTCAACTTAGATGTTCCAATGCTTGGGGCAAACAATTCTGCATATTTCCCTGTAGGCAGTACACAGGTGGAGCATGGCAAAAGCGATGATACTTATCTTTGCCCCAATAAGGACAATAGCAAGAAAGGTATTACATGTTGGGTCTGGAAGGGAAACAGGACATTTTCGGTGCTTCTCGAATCAATCGTAGATATCTCCTTGACCTTCTTTATGACAATGCTATTTAGCCTAAATTGTGCCCCCCCCAGGACTATTGCTTTTAGCCTATTGTTGTTTTATGTGCGACAATGGTACTTAGCCTAAATTGAACCCCACCTAGAGCTATTGCTTTTAGCCTGCTGGTATTTTACTGTTGATAACTGTATTTAGCCTAAATTGCGCCCCACCTAGGACAATTGTTTCTAGCCTACTGGTATTTTACTGGTGACAACTGTACTTAGCCTAACTTGTGGAGACAAAGTGAGCCCAGCCTCGCCTCACCCCACTCCCATGTTCTTAGCTATGATAGGCTGGATATTGTTCATCATGTTCCCCTTCTGCCTTGTCCAAGCAGACACCCCTTGCACTGGCAACCACTTCCTCACCCTCAGCAATGGGCTCACCAAATTGGCCTGGCCAAGAAACCACCCTATCCCTTGTCCCACACCCTTCCTCCCTACCACACCTCCCTTCCCGTCCTTCTGCAATCTCACTCTCAGTCCCAAGGACCCCTGCGCAACCAATGAGGAACACTGCTCGACCCCAACCCTCCCAACGATGTACTCGCACTCCCCAAACTCTCAGGCAACGGAAAAACACACCCCATCTCAGGATATGAGAGAACGTCCCAACTAAGAGCACACACCAAATTACCACACCACAACCCCACTACCAGGACCCAGCCACCTAGATCACCCAAACCTATGGCCCCCAGAAAAAACAACAATCTAACTCCCTTTATAGCAACTAAAACCTCAAGATAATACACAGAGCCCAGTAGTCTACCAATTAAGAATGCACCCACAAAGGATACCAAGCCTCTCATTAGTCTCAAAAATGCACTTATCAACGCCCGCTCCCTAGGAGCCCATGCCATTGAAATTCATGACCTCATCATCGAACTTGACCTAGACCTGTTAGTAATCACAGAAACCTGGCTACATCAAGCTTCAGGTCCTTTGCTAGCATTGGCCATCCCACCAGACTACACTATTCTCTGATCAGATAGAACCACCACCCGAGGAGGCGGTGTCGCCATCATAACAAAAAACACCATCAAATTAAGATCAAGCTCCATCGAAATAATCGCAGGATACAAATTACTGCTCGCTAAACTAACTTTGAAGGAAAATACCACAGTCAACATAGTGGTCATCTATAGAACCCCTAGCACAAACAGCCACCCAGAAACAGACATCCCACTAATACTGGCTCCCATCCTTAAACCAAAAACAAAATGTATCATCATTGGTGATTTGAATCTCGGCTTCAATGATGACCAAGACACCAAAGCAACCTCCCTTCTCTTGGCACTTAATGACATGAACTTCTGCCAACACGTCAATGTCCCCACCCATACCAAGGGCAGAACCCTAGACTGGATCCTCACCCTCAACACTAAAATCACTATAGGCCCGATTACCCCACTTAGCTGGACAGACCACTACTGCATAGAATTCACCATCACTAGTGACGATCCCTGCCCGCCTAAGAACAAAATCATGGACACCATTGAAAGTAGAAATCCTAAAAAGCTCACAGTGGAGAACCTTGACCCCACTTTGAACAAAATACTAGATACCCACTAAATCCTCAGCTACGATCCTACTATCATCACTGAGTACTACCACAAATGCCTCTCCACAGCGATTGACACTATAGCACCAGTCACCACCAAACTAAGACGTATCAATAAAAAAAATCTAACTTCTGGTTCAACGAGGAACTAGTCGCCCTTAGAAGGAAAAAACGCTCTCTCGAGCATGTCCACAATAAACACCCCTTCCCTGACTACCTGACTCAGCCAAAGCATTCAAAGATGCCAATACCATCTACAAAACAGCTATCATCACCCATAAAGCAAACGCCTACAATGCTTGCATCAGCAATGTAGCATCAGACTCCAAAGAGCTCTTCTCCATCCTCAGAGAACTTGAAAATCCCCTGCCGACTGACGCACCCACCAACGCAAGCAAAGAATGGTGTACCACCATGCAAGATGCACTTAACTGTAAAAGACTACTCCTAGCAGTTACAAAACCCCTAACCCCTGTGCCTCTTCGAGTGACAACTCTAACCCCCCCTTCCAATTCACACCCGTCACCCAAGATCTTGTACTCGACACGATCACCATACTAAAAGCGTCCAATTGCAAAGGAGACACTGTCCCAGCCAAACTAATCAAAGCCTGTGCTTCTACTCTGACCCCCATCATCACCAAATTTGTCAGTGCATCATTTAATTCCAACACAATTCCTACCTGCATTAAAGAAGCCTGGGTTACCCAGCTTCTAAAAAAACAAATCTAGACCACACCATTCCGACCAATTATCGCCCCATAAGCACGGTTCCATTTCTACTCAAAATCATCGACAAACTAGCCTATAACCAAATTTAAACCCACCTGGAATCTAACCAGCTCCTCGGCACCAGACAATCAGGCTTCAGGCCTAACCACAGCACTGAAACAGCTCTCTTGGACCTCAAAATTTAGATGGATGCCATTAGAGATTCTGGGAAACTCTGCATTCTCCTGCTGTTGGACCTCTCAGCCGCGTTTGACCTGGTGGACCATGACAAACTATGCAACTCACTTGCCAGAGAGTTTAACTTCCCTAGTGAAGCCATTGCTTGGGTGAAATCCTTCTTAACCGACCATACTTCCAGAGTGTCCATAGGCAAAGAAGCAGCCAATCCCATCCCAGTCCCCATAAGAGTGCCCCAAGGCTCTTGCCTTTCTCCTACGTTGTACAACGCGTACACCGAACTCTTGTTCCCAGCACTTGACGATATGGGTGTCATATACACAAATTTTGCGGATTACACCCAGATCCTTATACCTCTCACAGGCAACTATGACCAGGACACCGTAACAATCAATAAAATGTACGTCATCGTACAAAATTGGATGGCGCTAAATAGCCTATGTCTTAACGATGAGAAGACAGAAGTCCTCATCGTAGCATCTCCAGCCAAAATAGCAACCCTTCACCCAGAATACTCAACCATCAATATCGATGGTACCAATATTCCCGTGCTGAAGCAAGTCAAAACACTGGGCGTGTACATTGACGCCAGCCTGACCATGACTAAACAGATCAACGCGCTTGCCTCTTCCACGGCTTACACCTCCAAACTAATTGCTCTCAGCCGACAATTTCTAACTGCCTCATTTAAGCCAGAGCACTGGTCCTATCGAAACTGGATTATTGCAATGTATTACTACTAGGCACTTCCAACACTAACGTAGCCAAAATGCAACTTCTGCAAAACAAAGTCTGGAGGACAGCTCTAGGCATAAAAAAAAAAATTAAGACCACATCTCTAAGACTAGGAAAGACGCCCACTGGCTCCCCATCAAAGCCAGAATTATCTTCAAAACATTATGTATCACATACAAATGCCTGACCAAAAAAGGACCCATCTATCTCAACAATACCCTACACCCCAAAGTTGATTGGAGATTACTAAGATCTAACGACAAATTCCTCCTGGCGCCCCCTCGCTTCAAAACCACTAAAGCAGGGGATAGCAGTTTCACCACTCTAGCCCCCAAACACTGGAACACCCTTCCCATTAATATCAAAAAAGAATCCTCCTTCACGGTTTATAAGAAACTGCTAAAAACCTGGTTATTCAACCAACATCAGCACCTAAAGACAGGATTCCGTTCTACTGCATATTGTTGTGAATACTTGTACATTGTATCTTTGCACCAACTGTCCACTTATGATATAATGTAACCAATGTAATGATGATTTTTACTAATTTCTAAGCTGTCTTATAACCACGCCGTGACACCCGAGGGTCTGGGCGTGTAACAAATAAAATAAATAAATTAAAAAAATAAAATTCCACCTTTAAGAATCTTGGCCTCCAGTGATATTGATCAGATTGCACTAGCTCCTACAAACAACTATAATGATATGTCATCTGTTCTCTGAACACGTACTGAAACGTATATGGTCTTATAGAAAGGAGCTACTTGAAATGGGATTCATATTATTTACTTTCAATGATGAAAAGATGGCAAAAGAATTTTTATATGATAATCAGACTAATCTTCTGAGGGAATGAAGGGTGGCAGGACCATTAGCTCAAAACATGAAAAACTCTGTACTTTACAATTATTGATGACTGCTCGCACCAATAATGAAATGGCATGGATTGAACCACTACTAAAAACAATATTTGCAGCAAACCCTAACTTATCTTCATCATAAGTTAAGGTGAAGACAGTACTTGCTGTACTGTCGTGGAATTCATGTGGATTTAGCAATATTCCAATTTGGCCATCTACTGTTGAAAAGCATAAATTACCATCAATTATTTTATTTCAAGAAACCATGAAAACAGATCCACTAGTTATCCCTGATTATTGCTCATATTGTTCTTTTGCCATCAAAGGTGTGGAAGGCAGGCCTTATGGTGGTCTTGCAACTTCTGTTAACAATTTTGTAGCCTGCAATGTAACATTGGTGTATTCATCCATCCATATTTTTGAAAATGAACAAGAACGATACAAAATCGATTCTAGTAATCAAATTGTACTGCAATCCTTTGAAATATAAACTAACAGAGATTCTTGATGACTTTGATCAATGCGTTGATCAGGCCTGTACCTCTGACACCAATTTCGACATTATAGTGGGTGGTGATTTTAACTCACAATGTCTAGGATGGCATGCGTGTCACAATTTTTCCAAACAAGTCAGAACAAATAGTATTAAGAGAGGGGCTGACTTTGGTATCTACTTTAAAGACTGTGGCATGTCATTTGTTAAGTTTAATGAACTCTCTCCTACTCTCACATGGAAAAGGGGTAACTCAAGTTCTTAGATTTCTTTTGTGTTTCTGATTCCTTGTCATCATGCATTGATTCTGCTACTATTGGGGAAATTATTTACAGCGACCATGCCCCCATTACTCTCAATACTCTTATTGATACCAACCCATGGCACATAGATCATTGTTGTCATGATGCCTGCTCCCGAGGAGCCAGGTCACGCCCAGCGTCCCCGGAAGCAGACTTCATACTCACCAAGCAGGACCCAGCAAACCCCTATAGGGGCTCTTTGGACCTTGTCCTGGCGCCTTTGGCGCCAGGCTCATAAAAGGCATCTGTCCTGGCGCCATAGGTGCCAGGCTCATCATGGCAGAACATATGGTAATGCTTGGGTGAACTCACCTGAGGCAGACCATGCTGCATACTCACCCGAGGCAGACCATGCTGTCTGAAGCTCCAAGCCAACTAAGGCTGGGGAAGAACTATTTTCTTTCAGGAACTCTTTTCTTACTCGGGTGGGGCCAGTGGAAGAACACTCACCTGAAGCTCTTCCAAGGCTATTTAAACCACGCCCGGACGGCCACACGTGCTTCGCGTTATTCTGCATCTGCAGCAGGACGCTCACCAAGTCGGCTCCTGCATCCTGGCTCCTGCCACGCCCGCCAGCACCTGGAACACCTGCAAGGAGAGAAAGGCAAGCATTAGGACATTACCTACCTTCATCCAGCATCCGGATTCTTCACTCTGTCGATCCTGCAAAAGAAAGTCAAGGGTTAGAAACGCATCTCATCGCTCGCTGCAGCGCCGCTTCCACTTACCTTCACGTGGCGCTGGCAACCTTTTCAGCGCCCATAGGCGACATCGGTCGCATTCAAGACCTACGGAGAAAAAGGACAAAACAAGGTGAGCAACGAACTAATTGCAAAAGGACAGATTACTCACCTAAGTCTTATCTGAATTTTGTTGGGACCTCAGTTCCCTTTTCGGGTCGGAGCGGCTTTTCTGGCTTTTCCGTACCCCGGCCCCTATGGGGAAATGAAACACACTCATTAAGGTGTCGGAGCCAACCACTACGGCACACCTTCATTAAAAGTACTCACCTGAGCTTACCTCGGCGAATCCATTCCTCCACACGGATTCCTTACCTAGCCCCTGAAAATTAAACAAAGGCCAAGGGACAAATAAGACTTGATCTTTTGAAATATATACTTACGGCAGCATTTTGGTAAAGGCAAGCAGACATCGAACCCACGCCAAATCCGAGATCCAGTGAAGTAACTGGAAATCTACGCGCCCCTGCGTCAGAAGCAGGATGGAGAGCTCGTCCATACAGAAATTAAGGTGAGAGTCTGCGGAAGGCACAGCTAGGGTTCGAGGAGGGTGAGAAGGGGAAAAAGGGGACAATCTCACACACAATCTAGCAGACAGTTAACTCCCTTTTCCCATCTACAGAAGGATTATTCTACGGGCCAGACAGACGAGGTTTGGGGGTCCAGTCCAGTCCATCTTCCAAGCACTACACTTTACCGTAGAATAAGTTGTAGCAGTCCAGAACGGGTCGGCACCTCCGTGGGAATCAGGTGAGCGTTACAATTGTACACGTGCAATCGAGACCAAAAGGGACAATATTTCTCTCAGATGGAATCCTACCGTATGTAAGAGGCTAGCCGAGCGTGTATCAAAACAGCTCAAATGCGGTATCAACTTTAATACCGCAGAATAATACTCTATCGATTATCTAAACCGGATCATTAATAACTGTACTAAAGAAGCCCTTGATCATCTCAGAATTAATCAATCTCCTTCTGTGATTAGTCACAAACATAGATCTAATTTTAAAATCAAATATTTGAAAAGATCCAAGCATAGAGATTTAAGAAATCTTGAATTAGAGCAATTACCATTTGAACAATATCTGTTGAAAAAAAGCGTCTCATTCAAGCATATAAATTTAAAATTAAAGGGGTACATATTGAACACTACAATAAGCAAAACTGTGAAATGATCAGAGCTATTTGCAGTTACAATTCGCGTGACATTTGGACTGCGATCAAGATAGGTCATGCACCAGAAAATCAAAATAAGACTAGCCTATGACAAGAACAAATATGCGTAACCTGCTCGCTTTTCTCAAATGCATGAAAAACTAGATCTGTCTCCACCATCTGTGCAATTTGTTTGGTTACTTTTGACATCATGTGGCCCATCAAAAAATTATCCAATTCCCGTGCCCCAGGCCCTGACGGGATTCCATTGTGTGTGTATAGGTATGATCCTATTTTCTGGCGTACGATTCAAAAAATTTAATTGGTTACCTCCATTTAGACCAATATCTTTGACAGATTCAGCAGCTAAGGTCTTTTCTATCTTAGTTATTTATGAGCTTGAAAAACATCTAGCGAGTTATAAGATCTATTCCAGATGTCAAGTGGGATTTAGACGCCAGATGGGAACAACACTAAATGCAACATTTATGGCGCACTTAATAGCTGGAATTAAAATGCAGGAAATTAGCACCCTATATATTGCATCAATTAATAGGTCTTCTGCATTCGATTCAGTCGTTCGCAATGTGCTATGGACTAAGATACGTAAACTAGGAATTCCGGAGTATTTAATTTATTGGATTACTAAATTTCACACCAATACATCATGTAGAATTCGTATAACTGAAGGGGGCTCATTGACTGACCCTGTGCAATCATTTCTTGGGTTGAAGCAAGGCTATAATTTTGCGGCATTGCCGTTTAACTAATATCTTTCTGACATAGATGAACTTTGGAATTCCATTGTTACTTATCCTGCAAGGCTATGCTCGCTAAGACTACACTGGCTAACCTTTGCAGATCTTTTTTTTTTTATTTGACCCCAGCTGGTCTCCAAACTAAGTTAAACATATTTTCTGAATTTGCTCATCAACATAATCTTGAACCTAATCCTTCTAAAACTAGCATTAGGATTTTAAAATCCGGTAAGAAATTTAAGAAGTTTTGTTGGAATATTGAGGGTATCTCTATACATGAATTAAAAGAAACTATTAACTTGGGATATCGTCTGAGTAATGAGACCTCAATTAAATCATGGGTTGTTTATCTGAAGCAAAAAGCTAGACCTCTTAGAAGTCAAATGAAGTTTATTTTTACTAAATCTTGTAAATAGTATGTGATACCATTACTAGAGTTTCTTACCCTAAAGGTGGAACCAATACTAATATATTCCTTGGATATTTGTGTATGTAATCTGCACCAACAATTAGATTCTTTGCAGGGCAGCTTGTTGAAAGAAGCTCTGTGCTTGCCTTCTTTAATCCCGAATTGCGTTATTAGATACGAGATTGGCTTGATCTCTTTATCTACAAGATTGACTTGGCGGGCAAATTACTGTCAAATTCTTAATTGCCCTGATAACTCATTGTATCAAGATTTCCTTGAATTCACGAAGGGATGCTCTTCTAGCTCTATCACCGGCTATTACAAAACCATGGCCAAAATATTGTATAACTTAGGTGTAGATCAAGATGATTTATATATCTGACCGAGTTATGTAAAACAAACTTTTTTGAGAACGATTGGTGCAAAACTTTAGATGAAATAAAATCATTTGAGAACATATAAAGAATATTCCAAGTTTCCACAGAAAAGAGGTGGTTGTTGTAGTTATCATATTATATTTCCATGCAACGTAACCAGAATGTATTACATGAGATTTAGACGAAACCAGTACCATACTCTTGAAAGAACAAAACACTGGGGAACCTCTAATGGTTATCATGGTGTTTCTAAATGTCGTTTTCTGAATTGTTTAGAACCAAATGAAACTTTGAAACACTTGATTTTAGAATGCTCATATTTTAGAGATTTAAGGAATAAAGCTCTTGCTACGATTTGTAAATGTGAATTGTGAAGAATGCATGGAGTCTCTTTGGAATCGACTCATGCAGGGATATGAGAGAGCACTAATCTTTGCATTGGTTGTTTTTCTAAAAGCAATAGAAAAAGAGATTGTTATTTTAGTGTATATTTTTTCTATATTCGGTAATGCAATTGTTGATTCAGATTATTTGTTTTAATCTGTTTTCTTTTCTTTTAATAATAAGAATTGTTTTGTATTTGATATGTGTAATACTATATGCTTGATGTTCTATTTTTGTCAAGTTTCATTTGACCACAAACAAATAATAAAAAAAAAAAATAAATTAAAAAAAGCCCCAAGGCCTGGAGACCTGCGCAGTCACAACCTGCCATGAACTGACACAGGACTCTTAAGTTCCCCCATTGACATAGATAAGAAACATACTATCCAATTTTTTCTATGAATTCTGGTTATTATAGTTTTTTCTTTTCCTATTTCGAATTCCAAAAGGGAAAAACTGTCTGGATGGCACTAACGCACTGCAAGGGGAAACTTGAGTGCTCTGCTGAAGGAGCTTGACATGTTTTTTTCTCCCCAGAATAGCACTTGCCCAAAGAAATTAATTGGACCCACCTATAATGATGAGCACAAAAAAAAATCACTCCAGAGTGCCAAACGTTCGCCATGATCAACAGTTGGACTAAAAGGGAAGGGTTCCCTGGAGGAGCCCCTAGGAACTATAAAGAATCCTTTCCCTGCCCCAAACACTTCTTTAAAAGTTACTTACTTTCAAAGTGGTTGCTTAGTTACATTTCACGCAAGTATAACCTTTCACAGAGAGCCCTTTATCTCAAAGAATAAATAGCTATAATGTAGTTCAATCACCCGACACCCCTCCTGAGAGGTGCCTTGGTTGCTCAGACCACATTACCCCATATGAGCTGCAGGAAATCTGAAGGAAACCAAAGTTTAGGTAGATCAGGGTGGTGGTGTTGGGGTTTCGAAACAAGCCTCTGGAAATCTATCATGACAACTGTGGCACACTGGTGAAGCAGATCTACTCCCGGCCGCCTGGCAGCCAGACCCACACTGAGCCTCACTTACTGTTGCTTCTCAGCTACTACCTTGCATACAAACATACATACATGGCTGTTGTACACATCTAGAGGCACATGGTAATGTAAAGGTAGTTTTTTAGTTTCTCTGTGCCTGCACCAAGGTGCTCATGCATGTTGAGAACACAGGAAGAATGGGATACAATGAACGGGATAACAGGTTATGACATTTTTAGGCATGGGATACCTTTGGTGAGGTGTAACTGATTTGTGATGGGCACATTATGCAGCACAAAACTGAAAAGCAAGGCAGGCGAAATGACGGTGGTCCAATATAAAACAATAATTTGCCTTGAAATATAATCCCTGAAATGAACCTTATGTCATGATGCCTACCTCCAAGGAGCCAGGTCCGACCCAGCAACTCCAGAGGCAGGCATCATTTCCCCCAGGGGAGTGCCAGCGGGCCCAAGCTGGGGCCCTTTGGATGCAGTCCTGGGGCCTTAGGCGCCAGGCTCATGTTGGACCTCTGTCCTGGCGCCTTAGGCGCCAGGCTCATAAAGCTAGACATGTGTTCAAGTGTTTTAATTTGCACTTACCTGATGCAGACCATGCTGCCACATCCAGGCCCTCTTGAGGCCTGAATGGAACTACTTTACCTGTGGGACTACTTTCCACCCGGGTGTGATCGGGGGATGGATACATACCTGATCGGAGGAAGGATACACACTTGGGACTTCTTCCAAAGCTATTTAAACCACACCCGATCAGCAACTCACGCTTCGCGTTGTTCTGCTCCTCGCAGCTGGACGCTCACCGTGTCAGCTCCTGCATCTGGACTTCAGCCACGCCGGTCAGCATCCTGGGTCACCTGCAAAGGGAGACAAGAGACCTTACCAGCTAGATCTGCACCACGGAGACATCACCGACGATCCTGAAAGGGAAGACATTATTTTTTAAAGCATTTCGTTACGATCGCTGCAGCGCTGCATTTCACTCACCTTTCCTGGGTTCCTCCATCTTCAGCAGCGATCACCCGGATACACAGCCACTTCCCAGAGCCTAGAGAAAAAGACAAGAATAAGAGGTGAGAGAAGGAAGGGAATAAGACTTACCTGTTGGGTCATTCCCATTTCATTTCGGGTCTTGCCGCTTCCAGGCATTTTCCGGACCCCGGCCCCTATGGGGAAAAAAGACAAAGACATTGAATGAGCGTATGCAAAGACAGTTCCCGAGCGCTCATCCAGAACTAACCTGCCATTTACTGGAACTGCACGTTTCACTTCGGGTCGGGGCCATATCTCCGGCATTCCGAACCCCGGCCCCTAAGGGGAAAAAGACATAAGCATTAGCGCTTGCTGCCAAAAGACAATGAACATTATTATTAAGCTTGGACTTTTGAACTTGCAACAGACCTTTTACAGAGCCTTACCTGAATAGTCAAGCTTACCTGAACTCCCATCAATCCTCAATCCAGTGAAGTAACTGGGTTTCAACGCGCCCCTGCATCAGAAGCAGGATGGAGAGCTCATCCTTCCTGACCCTAAGGTGAGACTTCACGGGGAATCGTGGAAGGGTATCGTGGAGGGTTGGAAGAGAGTGGGAGGCTAGAGCATAACTCAGTCAGTAGGTAATACTCCCTTTTCACGCACAGGGGAATATTCCTGCGAGCCGGAGAAGCCAGAGTAGAGGGCCCTTCCTGTCCATCTTCAGAGTCCTGCGCTTCACCATTGAAGAAGCATCAGCACGAGAAGCCAGACCTGCGCCTCCGTGGGAATCAGGTGAGCGTTACACCTTATATGTAGATATGCAAGGTGTGACAAATCCCTGGATGTCGTCACTGCTTCCGTAGGAGGAGCCCCTTCCATAAGGCCAGGGAGGTGAGACCACTACCCAACGGTCCCCATGGGGGTGGTTCTCAGCAGGTGGATCTCATGGGGAGGGATTCCCCCTGTGGGATTAGGGAAGACTATCCAGGGAGTATGCGGTATGTCCACACAGCACCACAACCTCCCACATCCTTGTACCTGTAGAGGAGCAGCTGAATGGCTCTGCAGAAAGTCCAGTCCCCATTCTACCTATATGTTGGAAGCCGGAAATTGCGACATGCACAGCACCAGTGATGGTGCCTATTCTACTGAGAGAATTCGAGAAAAGGTATCCATTGAGAAAACCCTATGTGATGTACCCTCGTAGATATCTTGGAGGAGGTCCCCGAAGGAATATGAAGATGAGACAAAGAGGCTGTGACATCACAAGAAATTAGCGTGACACACTGATAAGAATGGTCGAAGAAGATGCATAGACCTTAAAGAATCTGATGACGAAGTAAAGAATCGAGTAAACTTTCATATGTGGAATGAAGATTGCACATGTGTAGAACACTGCAGAAAATGCAAGCCGTTTTATAACTGTACAGATGCAGCAACGCAAGTAGACTAAGTGATCTGAAAGGCTAGCTATACGTAGTGAATAGACTGCAGGCGATGCCGCCATTATATAGAATCAGGACATCGGTGTCACATATTTAGTAAGCTCAGACCCGTGAAGAAGGAAGAATCGGAGAGCTGTGTCGCAGCAAGCAAACAGCTGAAGATCGAGGAGAGGCCTGGAATAGCTGTCTGGCCTGGTATCAAGGGATGGAGCGGCCAGAAACTGGTCATCTATCCTTGAACAACAGTGAACGTGAGAAGCTGAATCAGCCCTTGTTAAGGTGCAAGAAAGAACACCATGAGTGCCAAGTTTATTAATTCAAGACAATTAAATGCTGCAAAACAGGCCAAAATACTATCTCCTGTCACGTGAGTCAAGGATGGAAATAGGAGTTTAATGTACAGACCAGAACTGCGATAAGAGTGGGCCTATGCTCCCTTTTATTCTCAGGAGCAGCGATTCTTTGCAAGGACAAATTCAATGGCAGTCTGACTGGCAGACGGCATGAGCGATGAGAGATGTAGAGCTAACTGGGTGGGGAGACACGGTCAAGTCCACCCACTGGCACCTGGGGTACCAGCTTCCGCGCTGCTAGTGAACCGAATGTTCCACAAAGGTACAAGCATGCCAATTGTAGAAGGCCATATAATGAAGGGCCTTATAGTTTGATAGCCAATGGTGTACCGTGTATCTAGTAACTGATGAAGATGACTTGCACTAGGGGTGGGCATACGTTGTTGACCTGATTGTTGAGACCCAATCCCAACCGGATCCCTTAAAGAAAGTTTACTTAGATGTTCCCCTTAAGCCAATCACAACTCCCCATAGGTTTTTCTTAGTTTGCCACGTAGTATGAGGTCACGTATGATGAATATTTGCTATATAAATGTGCATTTTATGCAAAATGATAGAGAGCACAATTGAATGCCTGTTAATGTCTGTTGTAGCTCCTTGTTTTAGGCAATTGAAAATAAAACAGTAAGACATTTTGCCAACTTCCTGAGTCGGTCTTATTATTTGGTGTAAGTGTTATTCTGCATCCCCATCCTTGTATGATGGGTTACTGATTTAAAAGGGCCCTGTGGGTTCACGTGGTAGCAGAGGATGGCTGCACGGAAGACACATCGACCTGTTAACTCCAGAGCTTTGGACAACGGACCTTCTCCGTCATCTAGCCGGAAGATCGCGGGGATTCCTGTGGAGAGCGGCCGAATAGAAAACATGAAAGTAAAAACGAGATGGTGGGCAGAGTCCCTCTTTGACGAAATCCCTATCTGGTTTCCAAAGCCGCTTTGTGGACGGACGGCAAAGTGGTCGATTGGAGGAGGAAGTTGATACTGAAGGCTTTGAGCCGAACGAGCGAATGGTGAGTAGATTAAAGGGAATGGCAAACTGATGGGATAGGGTTGTGATTTACCAGGTTACTCACCGTAGTGACCACCTTACTCCTAGTCCATAGTCCCCTTTCCTCCATACTTATGGGACATCTCTCCGTCCTGTGGGACGGGACCGGAGCACTTTGTAAAAAGCATCCACATGTTTTTAAAAAATGTGTTCCTCCTCTTTCTTGCGCGGGGCCCGGCATGCGGCCGTAACCCCGCCCACCTTGGCTCCGCCCCGCGCATCGCCCATCAGTCATTTTCTATCGCAGGGTCAAAGACCCATTAGCAATAACAGAGGAACCTTATTAGACGGGACGGCGGGCGGGCATATGGAGGAAAGGGGACTATGGACTAGGAGTAAGGTGGTCACTACGGTGAGTAACCTGGTAATACTCCTACGTCCCGTCCCCTTTCCTCCATACTTATGGGAGATTCCCAAGCACTCCTTACAGGAACTATGGGTGGATGGAAAAACCCCTTACTGAAACAGGTTCTTCAGCACAACCTGGCCAAACTGAGCGTCAGTTCTAGAGCTCATTTCGAGGCAGTAATGCTTACAGAAAGCAGATGGGGAGGCCCAAGTAGCCGCTTTAGCGATGGACTACCAGGGAACATACTTCTGAAAAGCAACCGCAGCTGCCTTGCCCCGCACCAGGTGTGCATGGATACCTTTAGGTTTCAGCTTTTGGACAGTGAAAGACTCCGTGATACAAGCGGCAATCCATCTGGAAATAGATGCCTTAGACGCCGGCCTGCCCTGAGGGTTACTGAAGGTCACAAAAAGTTGGGAAGAACTCTGAAGCTCGGAAGTCCTGTCCAGGTAGAACATAAGAGCTCTTCGGACATCCAGGAACCCTTTCTGCCTCCGAGGCAGGGTTCGGAAAAAGACCGGAAGGGAAATCGACTGATTCAGATGGAACTCGGTCACTACCTTTGGTAGGAAAGCTGGGTTCGTCCGAAGGACTAGCTTGTCCTTGTGAAAGACCAAGAAAGGATGCTCCACCGACAATGCCTGGAGCTCACTCACTCTCCTCGCTGACGTAACGGCGACCAGAAAGGACACTTTCCAGGACACGTACTTGAGGTCAACCCTAGCCATTGGCTCAAAGGGTTTATGGCACATCGCCGTCAGGACTACATTTAGGTCCCAAGGCGGATGCGGACTACGAACCGGAGGGTAGATCCGTGTCAAGCCAGCAAAATGTCTCTTCACCACCGGGTTAGTTGGAGAATAAGAATACCCGTCTGTAGAGAGGTAAGCGGAAACCGGTGAGAGAGAAGTCCTGCAAGACAGAACATGAACCCCCGACTCTGCTAGGGAGGATACGAAGGACAGCACCGTGTCAATCGTTGCCACCCTCGGGTCCAATTCTTTCTCCAAACACCAATGACAGAAGCTGAGCCATTTACTCTTGTATTGGGATCTGGTCGAGGGTTTCCGGGCTGCCTGGATAATGTGCATGTTATTCGCAGACAAGCCCAAACGCTCTAGAGACTTGAACTCAGGCACCATGCCGCCAAGTTGAGCGATTGTGGGGAGAGATGCCACATCTGTTGTTCCCCTTGGTGAAGAAGATCGGGAGTTACTGGTAACCTGATCGGCGGACACACCGACAGGTGTTGAAGTTCTGAAAACCAAAACCTGGCCAGCCACCACAGAGCTATCAGTAGAAGAGAACAGTTGACAGAGCTCTTCAACTTCCAAATTGCTCGATGAACTAGGGGGAGAGGCCAGAAGGCGTAAGCTCTCATGTTGTGCCATGGAATCTCGAGAGCGTCCCCAAGAGAGGAGGCTCCCAGCCCCCCTCTGAGAGCGTACTGAGGAAGCTTCTTGTTTACCGCCGTGGCGAAGAAGTCCACCTCCGGTGTGCCCCAACGCAAGAAAATCCATGAGAGGATCTCTGCCTTCAACTCCCACTCGTAGCTGACCACTGTCCGCTGGCTGAGGGCATCCGCAGTGACATTCATCTGGCCCGGGATGTGCACTGCAAGCAGCCAGACCCCATGAAGCACAGCCCACTCCCAAATCTGGATGGACAGGTCCACGAGAGGGGGAGACTTTGTTCCCCCTTGCTTGTTTATATAATACATTGATACCACATTGTCCGTTCTTATGCAGACCACCTTGTTGACAATGAGCGGTCTGAACGCCTTGAGCGCCAGAAAGATCGCCAGAAGCTCCAAATGATTTATGTACAGGAGCTTGTCCTGAGGCGACCAGAGGTCCGAGACCTGAAGAAGAACCAACGTCGCACCCCACCCCAAAAGGGAGGAGTCCGTCGTGATCGTCACCATGGGGGCTGGGTCCTGAAACTCCGCGCCCACTGACAGGTTGCTGAGAGACGACCACCAGTCCAGGTCCACTCTCATGGAATCCGGAATCATTATCCGCTTGCAATCCGGGTCCACAGACTGACGCCAGGAACTCCGAAGAGCCATCTGGGTCCGTCTCATTTTGAGACGAGCAAGAGGAAGAGCCAGTACACACGAGGCCATGAGGCCCAGAAGCCTCTGGAACCACCAGGCCGACATGCTCTCCGACTGCGTAAACATCTGACACGTGGCCAACAGATCCACCATTCTGTCCCCGGTCAGATACACTGGGCAGTCGATCGTGTTCCAACGAAAACCCAGGAAAGTCAGGTCCTGTGAGACCATCATGGAGGATTTCCGCCAGTTCACAGACAGCCCAAGATGGAACAGGAGCTGAAGGAGAGACTGGAGGTTGCCCGCTGCTGCCAACCGACAAGGGCTGCATAGGAGCCAGTCGTCCAAATAGGGATACACATGGATACCCTGGAGACGAAGATAGGCCGCAATCAACAACATCATCTTCCTGAAGACACGCGGCGCCGAACTGAGGCCAAAAGGAAGCACCCGAAACTGGAAGTGCTCCTCTCCCAAAGAGAAGCGGAGGTATCTCCTGTGTGGATTCCAAATCAGGATATGCATGTATGCATCCTGAAGATCCACCATGCTGAGCCAATCGCCCATCTGCAAAGAGGAGCGAATCTGGCCGGGCGTGATCCTCTTGAATTTCTCTTGGGGTAGGAAAAGATTGAACTGGGAAAGGTCTAGGATGGTGCGCAGGCCAGCCTGGTTGGGTTTGGGCACCGTAAACAGCCGGGAGTAAAAACCCTCCCATCGCTCCCGAAGGGGAACGGGTTCCACAGCTCTGAGGTGCAGCAGTTTCTGAACCTCGGCCTTGAGGGAGGGTGAACCCGATAGCTGAAAAGGAGGGTGAGCCCGATAGCTGAAAAGGAGGGTTGAGGGGTGGGGTAGGGGGTAAAGGTAAGCGGAAGCCGGCTCGAGCGACTGACAAGACCCATCTTTCTTCTGTGATGGTCTGCCACGCCTCCCAATGAGACGCAATGCGTCCTCCAACCAGGGTCTCGTGCGAGCGCGGAAAACCCTCATTTTGCAGGCTTATCGGTGGCAGTGCCACCTGAACCTGATGAGGCTGAGGAGCGGGAGAAAAATTGTGTATGCTGTTGTCTACGGCGGTTATTCCCCGCAGGAGTATCCACTCTGCGAGATTTGCGGTTGAGGAAGCCCCTAAAACCAGAGGAAGGTCGACTTTGCGACAACGGTCTTTGAGGCTTGAAAGGCGCTTTAACCAGAACAGACAATGACTTAGCCGTCTGAGTGCTATCTTTGGTTTTGGTGAGCTATACATCAGTAGAAGAGTGAAAAAGCTCCTTACCATCGAATGGAAGGTCCAGAACCTTGTCTTGCACTTCCTTCGAAAACTTAGTGGCATGCAGCCACACTTGCCGCGAGGTATCAACCCCAAGCATCAGGCCCCGAGCCGAGGTGTCTACGTGATGAGCCGCAGCCTCCAGGAGATCCTGGGCCAAGACCCTGGCATCGGAAAGGCCCCCTCTGAAATATTCCAACTTCTCGACTGGAATGTGCTCCTCAAACTCCGACAGACATCTCCACATCCGCATGTTAGCTCCCGCCAAAATCAATTCTGCATTGGCCTGCCTGAGCTGTAAGGCCGAATTGGCAAAGATTTTCCTCCCTAGGGAGTCCAGGAGCTTGTCCTCCTTTCCCAAGACCTGAGTAGCCGTCGCAGAGGAAGATGCTGCAGGCCTGGATTGCAACGTAGCTGCAGCCACCACTGTGGAGGAGGGAGGTGGCCTTGTCGTCTTGTCCACCTCCCTCCTTCCCAAGAATGCAGCCTGTACCTCGCATCAATCTTTTTATTGACAAAATGTCCTGAGTGTGGCTTTTCCCAAACTCTTCGGACCTCGGCCAGAACGTCCTTCTGCAAGAACAGGCCGGTACGCTCCAAAGGAGACAAGGTGAACGCCCCAGAAAGCACGCCCTCCTGCGGAGCGGGTGCCTCGGGCACCGGAACATCTAAGAAACTCATGTCCAGCACCCGGTCATGGAAAGCTCTGATAGAGCGGGGAAGGTCCTTGTTGTCCTGATCGCCTTGAGGGTCATCTGACAGGTCAGGATCCTGCTGAGCTGTGTCAGGCACTGCCTTGTCCACTGGGGACAATGGTGGCAAAGGCAGGAGCGCAGGGGGAGGCACCACGGGCAAGGGAGGCGCCGGCGGGACCACTGGCGGAACGGGTGGAGCCGGAGGCGCAGGTGGACATATCTCCTTGAAAAGCCCTTTGAAATATTACCTCATGGGGTTGGTGCGCATAAGCGCTTGAAATTTACCGAAAAAGGCGTCCTCAGGAGATTGTTTCGGAACCTGAGGAGGCCTCTCATGAGGTGGACAAATCCAGGGACGTAACGGAGAAGGGTGCCACACCGGCCCCTCCGCCGACATATCCACCTAAAACAAGGGGGCCGTCCCCCGCGGGCAACATAACATTGTGCGGAAGAGGCATCCGGGCGTTCCAATCATAAACCGGCCGCTAAGGATGCGCACAAGGGACCTTAGGTTCACCCAAAGGACCGAACCCTACACCCGGGGCCGATGGCCTAGTTGTAGGGGTAGTACCTAAAATGGCCGCCGTGGTCGTGGCGGGAACGGCCGCCATTTTGTCCTCATCTGAGGGGAACTGCGGCACGTGAGGAAGTGAGGCAGGGGTCCCCGTCGATGGGTCAGGGGTCTTAATTTTAGCCTTAACATAAGGAATCCGGCAGAGCCGGTACTATGAGGCCTGGAATGTTTCTGCGACATACCAACCGCCAACTGAGCCTTCGAAGGAAGGGCCTCGGCACTGCCGGTAAAATAAGAAACTTTATTCTTTGCCCCTCAACAGATCTGCTGTCACCACAAGAGCGGCAACGGTGAGCAACCGCTTTCACCGACAGGGCCTTGCCTGGCCCCTCAGAACTGTTGGTAGCCTTAGCCTCTGTACGAGGGACCTCGGACCTAGGCCCGGTAGAAGCCTTATTGGCACGGGCCTCGAACATCCGTTCAGTAACCTCAAGCCCAGCCAAGACCTCGGGGCGCACCCCGGTTTTGTTTTTGAGGGAAGCCGAAAGAGCGGCCTCAGAGCAAGCTCCGGTACCCCACGACTCAGTAGAACTGGGTCTACAAACAGCCCCCACAGGAAGGGCCTCGGAGCGTACTCTGGTGAACACAGGCCCCTTACGGAGACCCTCGGAGAAAACTCTGGTAGAATTATTAGGCCCGACAGGCACCTCAGGGCGAACCTCCTCCCACCGCTCCAACCGACGTTGAAGTGCCCGGACCGAAAGGGAGTCACAGTAAAAACAGGAGTCCCAACGGTGTTCCGGACCCAAACACTCTAAACAAAGAGGATGGGGATCCGCCCTCGCGAAGCGACGGTGATATGATGAACAGTCTGGAAAATCTAGTTTAAAAGACAGAAAGAGTAGTAAACGAACGCTAGCGAGAGCCAGAGAGGAAAACAGGGAAGAAAGTCTTCCGAGGATGCAAGTGCGTCCGGCCCCGATCGTGCGGAGAAAAGGACTGATGGGCGATGCGCGGGGCGGAACCAAGGTGGGCAGGGTTACGGCCACGTGCCGGGCCCCGCGCAGGAAAGAGAGGAGGGACACATTTTTGAAAAAAATGTGGATGCTTTTTACAAAGTGCTCCGGTCCCGTCCCACAGGACGGAGAGATGTCCCATAAGTATGGAGGAAAAGGGACGGGACGTAGGAGTACATTTAAAAAAGTAGAGAGAGTAACCAAAAAGTAACGGGAGATTTGTTTTGTGTATGAAGAGAGCTATAGAAGGTCTGAGTCCTAACCCAAGGGGTTTTAGAAGAGATTGTCTCATACTCCGATCGGAGTAATCTAGTCTACGTGCAGGACAGGTCTGCATAAGGTGACAATCTAAACTCTGTAAATCGGGGTATTATTAGGGGCAAAGAGTAAAAGTGATCCCTAAGGTTTTTATGTAAAGAGTTGACTTGTCTGTCTGTTTATGTATTTATGTTGAATTAAGGTGTCGAGGAGCGACACAAACTGTTGTATGAGACCTAAGACAAGGTTAAAGAGCTGTACTATCTATCTAGGGAAACGATCAGTGCTGATCCAGAGGTAGACAAGAAAGATAGGAGAGCTAAAGGTTTTGAGCTGCGATTGTTGGAACGCACTCATATTTGTTTTTTATAAAGGTATTTTGTAAACACTGGTAAGTATTGACAGTCAATTGAGACTTGTCATAATGGGAGACATTACTCCTCTGATGCATTCATGTAAGACATTGCCAAAGCACATGCCCAAGCTCAAACAGTATAGTGCGGAATAGATTAAAGGCACGACAGATGAGATGTTCATGCCATGGCCACAAGGGGGATCACTGTCGAAAGCAGTATTGCAACACATGACCACATACTTGCATGATGCGTACACGGGAAAGAAGTTAGAGAAAAGGTTAACTATTTTAGAGCTTTGGAAGATGTACCAAGAATAGAGGGAGGATCTCCCACCTGAAGAGTGGATGCTTAATCAGTGTAAGGAGGAAGGTGTTGAGCCCTCAGTTCCCCTTACCTAGCTTGAAGTAAACTGCAATAGTATGCAAGACGTAGGATTGTATCCGTTAAAGCAACTGAAAGCGGCGACGGGGTATAGTAATCCGATGTACGAACTGCATACTTATAGCAGTGACAACAGTCCAGAGGAAAGAGAAAAGAGGAGCTCTTTAAGATCTTGCAGGATAAAGAGGGGAAAAGTGAGCAATCAAATGTATCGACAGAAATAGAAAGATTAAGAGATGGAAGGGAGAGAAGGATAAAGCTGACAAAGTAACGCTTGTATAGAATGAGTGGATAGGAGTACAGATACTGCTCAAGCTAGATGGAAGAGCATCGAGGAAGTAAGGCAAAGAGAAGATCAGGACGAACAGGATAGAAAAGACAGGGAACGAGAAAGGAGATTAAAGGAAGATGAGCATAAAGGAAAGAGCAGACAGCTGCGAGAACAGATGTATCAGGAGGAGCAACAAAAGAATGAATAAAGGGCAGAAGAACAAAGTAAGCATGATAACAGGCAGAGAGCAATAGAAGAACGGGATAGGCAAGAAAGGAAAAGAGAAAAGGAGGAAGTGCAGAAATTAAAGGATAGAAGAATACAAAGATGAAGAGAAGAGGAAGAAAGGAAAGCAGTGCCGAGGAGATGCGACAAGAAGAGGAGAGAGTTAGATGGGAAGCGAGAAAGCAAAGAGAATTACATGAAGAATTAGAATGAAAGACAGCGGGAGCATAATATTAACCTCATTCAAAAGGAGCTGTTGGAGCCCAGTTCAGCAATACAATGGGGTAGTATAGAAGAGTTCCTCCTGTTACAGGGCGCAACATCAGGACCATCTAGAGTAGCCTTAGAAGAGAACTTTCATATTGGACGCATCAGAGAAAGGGTTGATAAAGCCTATCAAGAATTAAGGGAAGGTAGTAAATCAGGAAGCCGAGGGACGGGAGATCACATGCTGGTCTTCCAATCACGAAGCGAAGAAGAAAATCTGTTCAGCCTTGACCACAGAGCCTTATTCGTAAACAGATTGACCTTAGATAAGGGTGAAGGGAATGAGAATCACACTAGTTGGGGACCAGATAAGTCAGACGAACAAAGAGAATCCTTCTGTGGGCAGGAGGGCCATGTGCCCCAGAGGGAAGCCTGCAGGCAGACAAGGAAGTAAGATGGTCTGATCTAGAGCGGTGTTACACGATTATTCTGACGGCACCAGGATACCTTGTTCCATCAGTGCTGAGATAATCCCTCATCCTCCTCTCGAGACATTGTGTACTGTTTTACTCGAAGTAAAATTGTTCCTAGTTGCAGCTTTATTTTACCCTCCAATATCACCTTCAATAGGCCTACGTCATAAGGGCCTGTAGTCCATAAGGCACTTGGCATTTTCTCCAAGTCTTCGTCAAAATGTTTTGGGCGCTGCTGCATTATCGACATGTGCTGGGCAATCTCCCTTTTCTTTATTCTAATCCAATATGTGATGCTCATAAAGAACACCACTTCATCATCTGTTGAGTCATCTCAAAACATGTGAGTGACGTCAGTCAACCCACACCCTTCTTCAATAGCCATCACTGTTCTTCATGGTCTATTCTCGTCTTCCGTTCCCTCGAGCATCGCCATTTCCCCTCGTACTATGGCTGCATCCAACTCTATTGGGATGGTTTGTGCCCCCTCTCCGCCCATGCGCATTAGTTGTCTAAACAAAAATTCATCAGGTATTCTCATAGGTCTTCCTACTAAGCCAGGTAGCCATGTCAACAGAATGCCCACCCCATAAAGGAAAACCTCTGGCTCTATTGGAACAACTCGCAGAGCCATTTCACCTGTGAATGCCAATATAAATTTTCACACATTCATGTAATGTATTCCAGGAGTGGAACACACTATCCCTTTGTCAAGGACAAGAAATCGTCATGTTAGTTTTGTCATCCAATCTCTTCCCAAAATGTTCAGTGGCATCTGCCGTGAATACAATAATTGAACAGACATGTCATATTCTCCTATTGAGACTGGTAATTCATCAGTAAAAGGAGCTCGACTCGTAGCTCCAGAGAACCAATGAGCATTCATGGCATTTCCCCGACATTGGATATTTTTCCTCTCGTATGAGTTGCTCCAGTATCTACTAAAAATGAAAAAGATTTGCCTCCTATAGTCACATCGACCCTTGGTTCCTCTTGGGGGTCTGGTGTCACTTATAGTACTGAACAGATCAAGTCGCCCTGTGAGCTGTCTTATTGTGGATACCTGCTGTTAGGGAGAATTCTCTGTTTAGGCTGAATTTCCCTACCTAGTGAGTCCCCCAGCAGCTTTGCTGGATTTCTGGGGTTTAATTTTTTTCTCCTGCCAAGAGTGAGACTCTTTTACCCTCACTCTTGGACATGTTGAAGTGTGTTTTCTTGGTTAAACCTTGTGTTGAATGGGCTATGGGGTCTTTTACTCCATAGGGCCTCATGTATTTTTGTGATGTGGGTCACACAGCACCCTCTGTGCCGTGACCCAGGGGTGTCCTAGGGACTCCCCAACATAGACTCCATACCCTGGGACTGACTACTGTCTCCCAGGGCATGTAAAGTCACCAAAGACTTTGCTAGTCTTGAATCCTGAACAGAACCAGTACAAACCATCATATTGTGGACGTACTGGCTGGGGCAATTCGATTGCCCCAGGGTCTGTTAGTCGAGGGGGCACGTCTCCGTCCCCCCTGATCGAGTTTTGGCTGGTGGCAGTGGAAACTACTTTTTATATTCGACCGCGAATATTTCCCTATGGGATTTCCCATTGTTTTAGGCTAACACATTTAATTATTTATTTACGGTAGCCTTAAACATACCGCCGGTTTATATATTTATTTTTATAACTCCGGTTGGGACTTTTTGCCAAAACTTGATTCTAAAATGGCGTTGGTGTTCGCCTCTGTAACTCTGACCCAAAGTGGAGCCCTTTGTTCCACTTTTGGCGGGCTTCTCCACAGAAGCCCTCCAAAGTGGTGCCACTCTGTCTGGGGTACTTAGGAGGGGTGGAGGGGGATTTAGGCACCCTGGACTGAGTTACCTTGGTAACTCAAGTCGCACTCCGTCCTGATTGGCCCAAGTGGTGAGCCGCCCGGCTCACCACTTAGCATGTTTGAGTGACAGCTAGGCTGGGTGAATGGGGGCTTGCTGCATAAAAGCAGGGCTTTGGGGACTGGGACTTCAGAAGTCGCCACAGGACCAAGAATCCGACGAGGGAAGAGCTGAGCCGACCTGCTTCGACGACACCACCCGGTGGAGCCCTGCTGAACCGTCTCACCACTTTTTCCCGACGACCGAGGAGAACTCTTAACGGAGTGGCTCCTTCCCTTGACTGGTGGGGACAACCAGTTTTCGCCTTCTTTCCGTCCTTCAGAGGTATCTCGTGGCCGCCTTGCCTGTGCCAAGCACCCCGGCAACCGGAATACCACACTTTACCCCCATACCGCGAAAGTCGGTACCAACCCTTTAACCGGAGGACTCCGCGGCTGGTTTCTTCCCGGGCAGTGCTACGACCTTTCTCTTCTGCTCTTCAGCGAGATATTCTTCTCCCCTGACCGACGTCGAGCCTTGCTGTCGCTGCCTGGAACAACTGCCCCCGCTGGAGGATCCTTTCCGCTTAAGGTACTGTGTTCCGCCTGGCTTCCCTTGCCACCGACTGTACGGGGTAGATTTAGTCCCCGGCTTTCGAACCTGGGAGTGCCTGGGACACTTTGGCTAAACTTTCTGAGCCACTCTAAACTCTTTTCGACTCTTTGCAAGACTTTGAATCTCTAACTAACAGTGTGATCTTGGGCACATTTTCGCTCCGGCTACTCTAAGAGTGGGCCCTGCCTAGTGACTTTTGCTCACCTGTGACTTTGTGCTTCTTTGAGCCTATTGCAAGTGTTCTGGACCTTAGAGTGGTGTGTTTAACCCATTTCTGCTTTTTCTCTCCCTTTCTTGGAAACTACTAGAGTGTCATCTAACGTTAAGCACTCACCTCTGTTTTAATTAAGTGGTGTTTACCTAGAGTTGTCTAGATAGGAGAAAGGATTGAATCTACTTTCATTATAACTGTGTTTGAAGTGTTTACTATATTTTTGCTAGAGTGTTTTTTTTACTTATGTGTTTTTAAATAAATAACTATATACTTTTGAAACCAAGCTCTGGTCAGTGTTTGCTTGTGCTATTGTGTTTTGGTACATATTGTGTATACTTTACATACTGCCTAACTCTTCTTGAGAGAAGTCTGACTGCTCAGCCACAGCTACCAGGTAAATCTGGGTGGTACAGACTGCTACCAAAGGGGTTTACTGCTCTACCTGTAGTCTTAAATCTTTTGCAGTGTTCCCCAAGGGAACTGCACAGGTTTCTGCCTAACACTGGTGTACAGCGGTGGGATTTGTATTGAGTATACATTTTATTGTGCTTTAGATACCTTAGTGCAACTAACCACAAAGCTTAGCACTGAAAAAGTAAAACCTCTAACATGTCAGTTATAGAAAGCTATAGTCAAGAGTCCCTTGCAGCCAAAACTGCTGATTGTTTAAGAGTGCTCTGTAAACATAAGGATCTCCTGACTAAGGGCAAGAAAATGGAGCTGATTGAAAGATTGTTAGCTAACCAAAGTCTGGGTGATGGTTCAGAGGAACCTACCACTCCAGCAACTGTAGATGACAGTGTTGAAGTTAACATGGAGCAAAATGTTGATGTTTCTGAGGAAGAGTCAGAAGAGGAGGGTGAGGCTGTTGTAACTGTCCCCCCTAGGCCTCTGCCTGCTCTACCTGCTGTGCCTACTGGACCTTTACCAGGTCCCACATTTAGTCCTCGGTACTTTGAACTGGAGAAAATGAAGCTAGAATTGGAGTATAAGAAACTTAATGCTCAAACTGACAAAGAACTAAGGCTAAGGGAGATGGAGCTCAAGTATGACTTAGAAATGAAGAAATTATCTGTTGAGAATGTTTCTCTCTCTGGCTCCTCTAGAAGTTCCAGTCCTAAAAGACCCCGGATGCCTAAAGAATTGGTTGGTATGTATGAGCCTAAGTTGGATGTGTTGGATTGGTTGTCTCTGTTTGAATATAATCATGGGCTCCAGAACATCACAGGAAATGACTTACTCACCTGGTTGTTCTCTAGGCTTCCCCCTGTTGCAACTGATGTGGTAATGGAGATGGGGGAGGAGGATAGGAAGGACTATGAATGTGTGAAACTAGCTTTGATAGCTAGGTTTGGGAAGACCCCTTCCCAGTATCTTAAGAGGTTTAGGAGCCTCAAAAAGCATGATGGTACCCCTTGGGCTACCTGGGTGAATGAATGTTTGAAAAACTTAGAGGGATGGATTAAGGGTTACAAGGTGAACACTTATGAAGGTATGAAGAATTTGTTTATGTTGGAGACTATTTATGATGCCTGCTCTCCTGAGCTCAGACAACACTTGGCTGATTCCAGGGAATTAGATTCCCGGAAGCTAGCTAAGGCTGCTGACTTGTGGGTTGCCAACAGGGCCACTCACAAGGATTCTGGGGTAACTCAGAAGAAGGATGGGGAAAAACAGTCTAAGAAGGACTCCAAAGAGAATTCTAATACTACAAATTCCAAAGAGGGCCCCAAACAAAACTATAAGGGTAAGCCACAAGGGAAACCAAATCAGGCTAGTGTACCTTCTGGTCCCAGACCAGAAGGAAGTCAGAACAAGCCTCCATTCCAGCGAGCCTTTGGCTCATGCTTTGTTTGTAAGGCTACTGACCATGTGAAAGGAGATCCCAGATGTAAGGGTAAACCTTCAGGGGTCCAGCTTGCCTCCTTAGCCTTCGCTCCAGAAGAGGAAGTACCTATGGCAAGTGGAAACTTTCTATTACTAGCTGATGAACCCACTGGAGTCTCAGCTAGTGTTTCTTTAGTCTCTCTGGGGTTGTGGGAGCAACAGAATTTAGATGTCTATAACTCTATCCCAGATAATACTAAAGAGTATTATAAGGACAGTGTCCAGGTGAATGGTCAGGAGACTCCTGCCATTAGGGACACTGGAGCCAGCATAACTGTGGTGGATGAATCATTTTTCAAGGCAGAAGATGTTGCTAAGGCACCCAAATGCCTCACCAAGTTAGCTGGTGGGCCTGTGCAGATGTGTCCCCAGTTACCAGTTCTCATCCAATGTAATGATATGGCTGTAAAAATACCTGTCAGTGTACAATGTGAAGTGCCAGGTAGGGTTCTGTTGGGTAATGACCTCAAAGCTCTTGGAGTTGTATCTCATACCCCCAGACCTCCTAGCAAAAGGTTTCAGGAACTCACAAAACCTGCAAGGGAGAAAACCCTGAGAGGGTTATCTCAGGAGATGATGACAGAAATCACTCCTCTACCACTGGAGCAACTTACTGCAGTAACTACCAGATCAGGAGCAAAGGGGCAACCCAAGACTCCTAGGAAAAAGCCAGCAGCAAGCACTCCAGTGCTTCCAACAAGGACTTCCCCTAGGTTGTCCAAAGTTACACCTGTAACTCCCCCTCCAGCTGAGGCTGAGAGAGAGGTACAACCCTGTGTGGTTGAGCTAGACTCTGAGGAAGAGCTAGAAGGAGGCCCCAACCTTATTGGAGATTTGGACCCTGAGGACCATCCTGAGCTGCAGTCTTTACTGGCAGAAGGTGGGCCTAGCAGGGCAGCTTTTCGTAAGGGGCAAAGAGAATGTCCAACTCTGGAGGGTCTCCGCCACCAGGCAGCTTCTCAAGCTGATGGGCAAGAGCCTGGGAAGTATAGGTTGCACTGGGAAGATGGCCTCTTCTACAGTGAACCCACTGAGTCTGAACCGGGAGACTACAAACGCCTTGTAGTCCCACAAGAAAACAGACAACAGTTCTTACAACTAGCCCATGAGATACCTTTGGCTGGCCACTTGAGTTTCAAGAAGACCAAGGAAAGGCTCTCACTCTACTTTTATTGGCCAAAGATGGGGGCTGAAGTAGATAGATATTGTAAGAGCTGCCATACCTGCCAGACTTCTGGTAAGGTTGGTTCCAAGAATGTGGCACCTTTAGTGCCTCTCCCAGTTGTGGGAGTCCCATTTGAGAGGGTAGGGATTGACATTGTTGGTCCCCTTGATCCTCCAACCTCCTCAGGCAACAGGTTTATCCTTGTTGTAGTAGACCATGCTACTAGATACCCTGAGGCCATTCCTATGAGGACTGTTACAGCTCCGGCTGTGGCTAAGGCCCTCCTTGGTATTTTTACCAGGGTTGGGTTTCCTAAGGAGGTAATCTCTGACAGGGGGTCAAACTTTATGTCCCACTACATGAAGGCCATGTGGAAAACCTGTGGAGTTACCTACAAGTTCTCAACCGCCTACCACCCTCAGACAAACGGGTTGGTTGAAAGGTTTAACAGAACCATGAAGAGCATGATAGGTGCTTTGGAAGAACCCCTTAAGAAAAAGTGGGACCTTCTACTGCCATGCCTTCTCTTTGCTTATAGAGAAGTCCCTCAGGAGGGAGTAGGTTATTCTCCCTTTGAGCTTCTCTATGGCCATCCAGTCAGAGGTCCATTGGCCCTGATTAAGGAGGGGTTGGAAGGTGCTCCTCCCCTCAAACCAGTCAGAGTGACTGACTATGTGATAGGTCTCCGGAGGAGAATGTCACACATGATGGCAGAAGCAAGTGACAACTTGAAAGCTGGTCAAGCCCTGGTCAAACATTGGCACGACCAGAAGGCTAACATGGTTGAGTTTACTCAAGACCAGCTAGTTCTAGTTATGCTCCCAACAAGGCAGAGGGCCTTGCAAGACAAATGGATGGGACCCTTCAAGGTTGTGGGAAAACTTGGAGAGGTCAACTATCTGGTGGATCTGGGCAGACCCAGGGAAGCTCCTAGAGTCTTCCACACCAACCGACTAAAAGCATACATCTCCAGACCTGATGTAGGAGCCTTGCTTCTAGCTTCAGCTACAGAGGAGGAAGAGAGTGAATCTCTCCCTGATCTCCTCAGAGGTGTACCTTTAGATGAAAAAGTTGAAGGAGTCAATCTCTCTTCAGACCTGACACCTGAGCAACAAGAGGAGTGCAAATCTATGTTAAATCAGTTTGCCTCCCTGTTCTCACTGTCACCAGGCTTGACCCCTTGGGGCCAGCATGAGATACTCACTGGTGACTGTCTGCCAGTCAAAAGCAGAGGATACAGAATGTCAGAACATATCAGAGCCCACATCAAAGGAGAGGTCAAGAAGATGCTTGATCTCGGGGTAATAGAACCCTCTACTAGTCCATGGTCTAGCCCAGTTGTGTTAGTACCAAAGGCAGGATCCAAAGACTTGAGATTCTGTGTGGACTATAGAGCTCTAAATGCAGTCACCAAGACTGATGCCCACCCTTTGCCCAGGACAGATGAGTTGGTGGATAAACTTGGTGCAGCCAAGTACCTCAGCACATTTGACCTGACGTCAGGCTATTGGCAAATAGCCCTGACAGACCATGCCAAGGAGAAAACTGCATTTTCAACCCCAGTTGGCTTGTACCAGTTTAAGGTCATGCCTTTTGGACTGAAAAATGCACCTGCCACATTCCAAAGGATGGTGAACCAAGTTCTGGCTGGGATGGAAGATTTCTGCATGGCATACTTGGATGACATTGCAGTCTTCAGCCACTCCTGGGAAGAACATGTGAACCACCTAGGACATGTGTTGCAGGCTCTGAAACAGGCCCATTTGACAATCAAAGCCAGTAAGTGCCAGATTGGTCAAAGTAAAGTGGTCTACCTTGGACATGAGGTAGGAGGTGGAGAAATAAGGCCTTTGCCCAGCAAGATTGAAGCTGTGCAAAATTGGACAACACCAACTACTCAAACCCAAGTGAGAGCTTTTCTAGGCCTCACTGGGTATTACAGGAATTTCATTGAGAACTATGGGACCATAGCTTCTCCACTGAATGTAATCTCCTCTCCCAAATTCCCTAAGAAGGTAAAATGGAATGAGGAGTGCAATCAGGCCTTTGAAAAACTGAAGAGAGCTCTTTGCCAGGCTCCAGTATTGAGAGCTCCTGACTACCACCAACCTTTCATTGTACAAACTGATGCTTCCAATGTAGGTATAGGTGCAGTTCTAAGCCAACTGGATGAGAAGGGTAGGGAGCACCCCATTTGCTTCATCAGTAGGAAACTGAAGGATCCTGAGACAAGGTGGGCAACTATCGAAAGAGAATGCTTTGCTATTGTGTGGGCACTGAAGAAGTTTAGGCCATACTTGTATGGTTCTACTTTTGTTATTCAGACTGACCACCAACCCTTGAGATGGTTAATGCAAATGAAAGGGGAAAATCCAAAACTATTGAGATGGTCGATCTGCCTGCAAGGGTTTGATTTCACCATTGAGCACAGGTCAGGGTGTCACCATCAAAATGCTGATGGACTCCCTAGGATGTATATCATCGACTAGAGGTATGAGGTTCATCCAGGAGTGGATTAAATCCTCCTGTCCCTTAGTCTGGGGGGGGCGAGTGTTAGGGAGAATTCTCTGTTTAGGCTGAATTTCCCTACCTAGTGAGTCCCCCAGCAGCTTTGCTGGATTTCTGGGGTTTAATTTTTTTCTCCTGCCAAGAGTGAGACTCTTTTACCCTCACTCTTGGACATGTTGAAGTGTGTTTTCTTGGTTAAACCTTGTGTTGAATGGGCTATGGGGTCTTTTACTCCATAGGGCCTCATGTATTTTTGTGATGTGGGTCACACAGCACCCTCTGTGCCGTGACCCAGGGGTGTCCTAGGGACTCCCCAACATAGACTCCATACCCTGGGACTGACTACTGTCTCCCAGGGCATGTAAAGTCACCAAAGACTTTGCTAGTCTTGAATCCTGAACAGAACCAGTACAAACCATCATATTGTGGACGTACTGGCTGGGGCAATTCGATTGCCCCAGGGTCTGTTAGTCGAGGGGGCACGTCTCCGTCCCCCCTGATCGAGTTTTGGCTGGTGGCAGTGGAAACTACTTTTTATATTCGACCGCGAATATTTCCCTATGGGATTTCCCATTGTTTTAGGCTAACACATTTAATTATTTATTTACGGTAGCCTTAAACATACCGCCGGTTTATATATTTATTTTTATAACTCCGGTTGGGACTTTTTGCCAAAACTTGATTCTAAAATGGCGTTGGTGTTCGCCTCTGTAACTCTGACCCAAAGTGGAGCCCTTTGTTCCACTTTTGGCGGGCTTCTCCACAGAAGCCCTCCAAAGTGGTGCCACTCTGTCTGGGGTACTTAGGAGGGGTGGAGGGGGATTTAGGCACCCTGGACTGAGTTACCTTGGTAACTCAAGTCGCACTCCGTCCTGATTGGCCCAAGTGGTGAGCCGCCCGGCTCACCACTTAGCATGTTTGAGTGACAGCTAGGCTGGGTGAATGGGGGCTTGCTGCATAAAAGCAGGGCTTTGGGGACTGGGACTTCAGAAGTCGCCACAGGACCAAGAATCCGACGAGGGAAGAGCTGAGCCGACCTGCTTCGACGACACCACCCGGTGGAGCCCTGCTGAACCGTCTCACCACTTTTTCCCGACGACCGAGGAGAACTCTTAACGGAGTGGCTCCTTCCCTTGACTGGTGGGGACAACCAGTTTTCGCCTTCTTTCCGTCCTTCAGAGGTATCTCGTGGCCGCCTTGCCTGTGCCAAGCACCCCGGCAACCGGAATACCACACTTTACCCCCATACCGCGAAAGTCGGTACCAACCCTTTAACCGGAGGACTCCGCGGCTGGTTTCTTCCCGGGCAGTGCTACGACCTTTCTCTTCTGCTCTTCAGCGAGATATTCTTCTCCCCTGACCGACGTCGAGCCTTGCTGTCGCTGCCTGGAACAACTGCCCCCGCTGGAGGATCCTTTCCGCTTAAGGTACTGTGTTCCGCCTGGCTTCCCTTGCCACCGACTGTACGGGGTAGATTTAGTCCCCGGCTTTCGAACCTGGGAGTGCCTGGGACACTTTGGCTAAACTTTCTGAGCCACTCTAAACTCTTTTCGACTCTTTGCAAGACTTTGAATCTCTAACTAACAGTGTGATCTTGGGCACATTTTCGCTCCGGCTACTCTAAGAGTGGGCCCTGCCTAGTGACTTTTGCTCACCTGTGACTTTGTGCTTCTTTGAGCCTATTGCAAGTGTTCTGGACCTTAGAGTGGTGTGTTTAACCCATTTCTGCTTTTTCTCTCCCTTTCTTGGAAACTACTAGAGTGTCATCTAACGTTAAGCACTCACCTCTGTTTTAATTAAGTGGTGTTTACCTAGAGTTGTCTAGATAGGAGAAAGGATTGAATCTACTTTCATTATAACTGTGTTTGAAGTGTTTACTATATTTTTGCTAGAGTGTTTTTTTTACTTATGTGTTTTTAAATAAATAACTATATACTTTTGAAACCAAGCTCTGGTCAGTGTTTGCTTGTGCTATTGTGTTTTGGTACATATTGTGTATACTTTACATACTGCCTAACTCTTCTTGAGAGAAGTCTGACTGCTCAGCCACAGCTACCAGGTAAATCTGGGTGGTACAGACTGCTACCAAAGGGGTTTACTGCTCTACCTGTAGTCTTAAATCTTTTGCAGTGTTCCCCAAGGGAACTGCACAGGTTTCTGCCTAACACCTGCCTACCCCTGTACCCGTGAAAAGATTTCCTCCCACCCCTATTCTAGGTGTCATTAACTGTCCCTTGATTGCATTCTGCTGTATCTGCATGGGGTGTGCTGGGATGGACCTTGCAGTGCCTATTGAATTTGCAGCATTTGTGTCCGACACACAGTCTCATCTTGGGCAAATCCTTCCCTTGCTTGTGAGCTATATGCTGGAGGATAAGCTATCCCCCCCTCTTCAGAATTGACCATTCTGTACATATCCTTGTCTCTGGCATACACGCACAATGTGCCCTGTCATCCCACAAGTCCAACATACAGGAGGAGCCCTTCTAACTTATCCCCCTTGGTTGAACCCTCCTTGCACATTCTGATTCTCATTATATGCGCTCTGAAACCCACCTTCATTGTTTTGGAATCCACACCTTCCTCTGTATCCCATGCCTCTACCTCATGGTACAAACCCATTTCCCTTCTTGGTGGCACCAATTATTCGCCTGCGATGTAGCCGCTGCTTGCTGTACTCCCAGTCCTTCTCCGCTTGCCAATAACGCCCCATCTATGGCATATTTTGACGATTTCTTCTGAACTAGTTTAGCATACTCAAATTTCCTAGCCTCTTTATTGTTTTTCTCCTGCAACAGCCGACAGTGATGCACTATTGTCAATTGAATTTCTGCCCATGTTTTTGCTTCCATTCCCACTTGTTTTTTTCATTTTCCTCTGTACTTGCTCAGGCAACCCTTGAAATAGAATGTGGTAAAATAATGCCTCAGTTTTTTCCCATGGTTCCCTTATGTCAAGAGTCGAGTGCGCTTGAATTTCCTGAATGTAAGCAAGACGATCTTCGTCTTCTTTCATTTGACGTTCCATGATTGCACCCATATCTGACGTGTCAGGATACTGTACCCTGAGATCCCTCCAGACATCTACTCTGCAGTTATTAAAAAGCGCTTCCTTGTGCGCTGTGTTCTGTGCTGTCGCACTCGAATAGGCTCCTCTCTTCCATATGTCATCCGTTCTTTCCTCAAGAATGGCTGCTAAGACACCCTTAATGGCCCCTATGGATAGCGTATTTCCTCCCGTCATTTATTCCAATTCATAAATCCATTTTCCCACAACCGATGTCAAACTTGGGAGCTTACATCTTAAGTTACCCTTGTCCATCTGCGGCCATAGAATATACTGTGGTCTTGTTCCCCCTTTTTCCAAGAAGGGAAACTGTGTAAACCCTAATCCGCAATCAGCTCCCATTGTTTGCCTATCCATAGTAGGGACAATGGTTCCTGACCGTCTCCTCCCTGGAAACTATTTTAACCTGCTCACATATGGTGCTGGTTCTCCCTTCTCACTATACGATCGTCCTTTGGGACGCTCTGGATATGCTATGGGATCTGGCTTTCTATCCTTTGGTTGCTCTAGATCAGACCATCTTACTTCCTTGTCTGCCTGCAGGCTTCCCTCTGGGGCACATGCACCTCATGCCCACAGGAGGATTCTCTTTGTCTTGTGTACGGTGTACCCTGTGAAAAAAATCAAAGGGAGGTCATGGAGATTCATACAGGACATGAGACCGATTAACCAGATTGTAGATGCAGAGTTTCCTTTATTTCGTAATCTGGCGACGATACTACTTAGTATCCCAGTAGAAGCTCGATATTTCACAGTGATAGATTTGAAAAATGCTTTTTTTGCAATCCCGTTGCACAAGGACTCAAAAGACTTGACTACGACACTTTTTGTGGAACATGCTTTGTTTGCCATATTAGAGAACCCCAAGGGTACATTGAGAGTACAGCTTCTGCTTATGAGGTGCTAATCTCAACCCAGTGATTAAAATTGTCAGATGTAAAATAGTGAACCCTGCCAACTTTGTATCTGAGACAGTGGGTGAGGGCGAGCATGTGCATGACTGTGAAATTATATAGAGTTTTATGATGATATACTGTGTGTAAAGGAACATCCGTTGTCAGGTGGGAGATTCTCTTTATTGATGGTTTTTCAAAAATATATCAAACAGGTGGAGAAAGGCATTCTGGCGCAGCTATAGTGAGACAGAGCAAATGGCAAGTCTGAAGTTGTAGCAAGTACAAGACTTCGTCTCAGTTTTCAGCGCAAGCGGCAGAATAGGTAGCGCACATTGTCGCGCTCGAGAATAATGCAGGGCAGGAAGTGACGGTGTACAGTGACTCCGCCTATGTGTCGTCAACCATACACGCAGGGTTAGCACGAGTGAAAAGGATGGGCTCCCTCCGAGTAGACGGCACTCCAGTGCAGCACGCATCTTTATTGGACAGGCTTATTAAGGCACTACAACACCCAGTAGCCATAGCGATAGTTAAATGCACAGCGCATACGAAGCGAACTGACTTTATTTCTTGCGGGAACGAAGCTGCAGAAGCCAAGGGTTGCGTATTCACCAGATATTTCAAGTTTTGATACTCCAGATGTTAAAGAGAAAACGGTCACGATTGTGGTAGTGAAAGAAGGATTTAATAATTTACTGAGAACGCAATTAATACATATTCAAGGAAGTGCACCACAGGAAGAGCAGGAATTGTGTAAGCAAAGGGGGTATTTTTTATCCCCCAATGGGACATTATGGGGACAGGACAGCACTGGAAAGCTGGTGATACCAGTAGCATTGTTAAGTGTAGCGCTTGAACAGCTGCACTACCCTGCGCATAAAAATAGGGAAAGTCTTGCTGCAACAATTGCAGAAGACTGATTTGTTCGAAAGCCGTTAAAACACGTTGCATTTTATGTAGTAAATTGCATCGTATGTCTAAGGTTTATCGCTGGATGTTCCTTTACACGCTGTATATCATACATGTATCTGATAGTGGTGGTTTGTCCCTTCTCTAGGTGGATTGAAGCAGGTCCATGTACACAACCTGAAGCCACTTGTGCAGCAACGTTTTTAGTACGTTAAGTCTTTCCAAGATGGGGAGTGTGTGAAGTGCTGAGATCTGATAATGGGCCACATTTTGTCAATGAAGTATTCGAACAGATAGGATTATTGTTGAGTATTAAGCAAAGATTTCTTCTGCTCATCACCCGTAAGCGAATTGGATATGTGAGACTCAACCGCATCCTTAAAGAAAGGATTGCCAAGCTGAAGTTGACACTGAAAAAGGGATGGCTATATTGCCTGCCCTTAGCTTTATATGCCCTAAGGAATCAGCCTGGTTTGAAACATCGCCTCACACCCCACAAACTAGTGACAGGAAGACGCATGAGAAAAACCTTTAACTCGTTTATCGTGGACTAGAAGTTATGCCCAGAGTACAGCCAAAATCGTAGGACAATAATTACGTGATTATTTGACATTTATGACCGCTAGTATCTCTTTCATCTCAGATAAACTCAAGCGCCAGGGAGAGAGGGGGCGAAGGGGGGTTGGTCTCAGAACAAAGATGAAAACCATTGAGCAACCGGATCTTCAGAACTTTTATTAGCACCAAGACTCTTTGCTGGCGACACTGTTGATTACAAATGTCACTACGAAGTGGCACGAGTCAAGGATTGATGGCCCGTATGTAGTAGAGAACATTACTTCTTCAACAGTAAAGGTTCAAGGCAGACAAGCTTGGATCCACCTGAACAATGTCAAGCTCTACACCGGCGAGGCTGCAGCACCCCCAGCCATCGATCCAGAAGCAAGACAAGAAGAAGAATTTCGGCGTGTACAGACTCGATCGATAACGAAGAACGACGATAAGGCTACAAACTGACTAATAAATGCAGATTTACATTTGGACTGTGGCTCCCCTTGAACTCTATAGCAGGCGTGCAACTCTTTTGCTTGAGCCACATGGATCTTTGAAAATTAACTTTAGAGAAATGCTGATATATCACGATTATGCATAAATGACAATATCTGGTTAACAATTGGAAACGTGAATAGTATCCCGATTAGTTTCTAACTGAATATTTGTTTGGCTGATTTTATGGTTTTCCCAGAAAGTAATGTGCATCGTATCGTGCTTGCTATTTTTGGGTTTATTCTTTGAGCTTATCCAGCCCTTGTTAGAAGAGATGTGGATATCCATACTTTTTTACTGGATCCTAAGAACGGCCCTTTAATCAGAAGGCTGCTTCTAGCAATACTTAACCGCTCGCGCCGACATGATAAAAAACAAAATGTTGGGCGCGATGCGGGTTGAAAGCGAGGCTTGGCCTCGTTTTAGTTGCTAAGCAACGCGCACATACATTCAGGAACTTCCGCCGGCAGGCGGAACAGCCGGCGGCCACCTTTAAGGCCACTATAAGGGCGAGCTGCCTTGCTAGCCCTCAGCAGAATCCCTCCAGCGAGCGGGCAGGAGCCCCCACCGCTACTCCACCGGAGCGGGCAGGAGCCCCCACCGCTACTCCACCGGAGCGGGCAGGAGCCCATACCCCTCCTGGGTCCCTTCTGCCACCATTACAGGGCCCCACTTGCAGGCCCACCACCTTCTTTGCCCTACTAAACCGCTCGCGCCGACATGATAAAAAACAAAATGTCGGGCGCGATGCGGGTTGAAAGCGAGGCTTGGCCTCGTTTTAGTTGCTAAGCAACGCGCACATACATTCAGGAACTTCCGCCGGCAGGCGGAACAGCCGGCGGCCACCTTTAAGGCCACTATAAGGCCAAGCTACCCTGTTAGCCCCTGTTCGCCGCTGGCAGGCGCAAGGCGCTCGCCCCCTTCGAACCCTGCCACAGAACCTGCCTCCCCCCAACAGTACCTTTGATCCAGGTCTCATAAAGCGCCGAATACCAGCTCTCATGCTCCCTCTGAAACTCACTTACAACCTCCTGATTATGCCGGCACCTATTCAGGGTAAGAAACTCAATACCAGTATACATCCCCAACCATTTTTGCAATCGTATTGCACTGTCAATGTATGGCTGTGTGACCTGAGCATACTCACCATTTCCAAACTGTATTGTGCCTTATGGTCGCTTTCAGACCACTTCTAAATTGTGTTGTGCCTTATGGTCGCTTTCAGACCACTTCTAAATTGTGTTGTGCCTTATGGTCGCTTTCAGACCACTTCTAAATTGTGTTGTGCCTTATGGTCGCTTTCAGACCACTTTTAAATTGTGTTGTGCCTTATGGTCGCTTTCAGACCACTTCTAAATTGTGTTGTGCCTTATGGTCGCTTTCAGACCACTTTTTAACTGTGCCTTATGGTCGCTTTCAGACCACTTTTTAACTGTGCCTTATGGTCGCTTTCAGACCACTTTTTAACTGTGCCTTATGGTCGCTTTCAGACCACTTCTAAATTGTGTTGTGCCTTATGGTCGCTTTCAGACCACTTCTAAATTGTGTTGTGCCTTATGGTCGCTTTCAGACCACTTTTAAATTGTGTTGTGCCTTATGGTCGCTTTCAGACCACTTCTAAATTGTGTTGTGCCTTATGGTCGCTTTCAGACCACTTTTTAACTGTGCCTTATGGTCGCTTTCAGACCACTTTTTAACTGTGCCTTATGGTCGCTTTCAGACCACTTTTTAACTGTGCCTTATGGTCGCTTTCAGACCACTTTTTAACTGTGCCTTATGGTCGCTTTCAGACTACTCTAAACTATGTGTGCCCCATGCCTTTGTCAATTTCCATGTGCCATGCCCCACTATATTGGCTTTTTTAGCCACGTTTAGGACTTCCCAAGCCTGAACCCTTGCTGTAGCATATCCGCCTTACAGATACTAACAGGATCTACCAACCTAGACTGATAGTACACTCGCACCCATCCCTTCCAATCTCACCAAATACAAGCATTACCTCCATCGCTCCCACATTATGCACACCACTACCGGCGTCTCACTCCCACGTGGGACCATAGCCTGGACTCTCCTAACCATCACCATCATAATGGCCCTCACCAACTCTACACCTTGCAACTTGCATGAGAGAAACCTGCGACTTAGAGCTAGGCTCTCACGACTTTATGACATCAAAAATAAGAGAACCAACACACCAGTATCCACACGCACCCCCACTACCATCAATCCTAACCTCCCAGGTCCTGTGACGATAAATCGTCCTCAACCACTTGACTACCCATACTACAAACAGAGGAGACACAACCACCCCAATCCCAGAACTGCCAAAGATAACAAGATAAATCCAACACTATCAGGAGCCCTCATTAATGCTAGGTCCATTATAGCACACAACACCGAAATAGCAGATATACTGTCTTCGGACAATTTAGATATCCTTGCCGTCACTGAAACCTGGCTTCATGAGGCAGCTGGCCCTGCCCTCTCGACTGCCATACCAGATAACTTCAATATCCTTAGAGTCGACCGTCCCAACACTAGAGGAGGTGGCCTAGCCATCATAACCAAAACACATCTAGCTGCCAGACTCACCCCACACCCAGCTCTCACATCATGCGAACTTCTTTCAGCTAAAATACCTATCTCAAATAACAGCACACTAACTATACTTCTTGTGTACAGACCACCAGGCCCACTAGGCAATTTTGAGGAAGACTTATCTAGCCTCCTCACCGACAGCATCAAAGACTCCACTCAGCTCCTACTACTAGGCGACTTTAACTTGGGCTTTAATGACGCTGAGGACAAACAAGCACAAGCAATCCAATCTACTCTAGCCAATCACGACATTACCCAAAATGTCCTAGCTCCTACACATATAAAAGGCCGCACGCTAGACTGGATAGCCAACCACAACTGCAACATCACCATCTCCAGTATCCTACCTCAAATATGGACTGACCATCATCTTATTTGCTTCACAGCCAACATTGAACCTCCCAAACCCAATAAGAATACAATAGCACCCCCCATGCCAACAAGAAGTAAAAAAGAAATCACAGCCGAAAAACTACTCCCACTCCTCCTACCAACTCTCATAGCTAGCCCTAATGATTCCAACCCCAGTGAGTTAGTCGAATCATTTAACAACGCCATGACCAAAGCGCTAGACTTGATTGCCCCCACCAAACTCCACAAAAGTAAACGGGAATCTCACCTCAACTCTTGGTTTACCCCCCATCTCAAAGAAATGCGTATCCAAAAACGCAAACTCCAAGCTATCTGGAGGCATACCCCCTCTGCCGACAATAGGACCACACTTGCTAACTTTGCCAAAAAATACAAAAAGGAAATCATTCAAACGAAAAAAGACTCATTCAATCATAGAATCAGTAAAGCCAACTCTAACTCCAAAGAACTCTTCACTATTCTTCGTGAATTAGAAAACCCTATTGCCCCCATAGACAATATCCCCAAGGACAAATCCTGGTGCACCAGCATCCAAAATGCCCTTGCAAATAAAATCATAACCCTTCAATCTAAAATTGCTGAGAAAAAAGCCTCCTTGCACCCGCACGGTACCCACACTACCCCATTGAAGGAGTTACCTAGCACACCCCCCCCAAAACAATGTTAAACCCTTCAGGTTCACCAACATCTCTATACTGGAAACGGAAAAGGTCATTCTGTCCCTTAAACCGTCAAATTGCCAAGGCGACAATTGCCCTGCGCAAATCATTAAGGATGCAGCCAGAGATCTAGCACCCTTCATCTCGAAACTTATCAATGCCTCCTTTAACACGAGCACTGTACCTACCAACCTTAAAGGATCCTGGGTTCTCCCCCTCCTCAAAAAACAGACACTTGACCCAGCTATCCCCACTAACTATAGGCCTATTACTACGGTCCCATTCCTCCTTAAAATTATTGATAGAGTAGCCTACCTCCAAATCCAAAACCACTTGGAGACGCACCAACTGTTAGGTACACGGCAATCCGGCTTCAGACCACTGCACGGTACTGAAACAGCCCTCATTGACCTTAAGACACAAATTGACGAGTTGAAGGACAAAGGTAACATAGCTATGCTCCTCCTCCTTGACCTGTCAGCGGCCTTCGACCTGGTGGATCACGCAGTATTATGCAACCATCTAGCGTCTGCCGCTCACTTCTCAAGTGAAGCTATAGCATGGGTACAATCCTTCCTAGCTAACCGTTCAATGAGAGTGTTCTCCCCTGTAGCAGCAGCGGACCCAATCCAGATCACTTGTGGTGTCCCACAAGGCTCCTGTGTCTCCCCGACTATGTACAATATCTTTACTAAGCCTCTCTTCGACAAACTTGACAAACTAGGGGTAACCTACACGAATTATGCAGACGATACGCAGATTCTCATACCTCTATCAGGCAACTTTGTCGAAGATACAGCTCTAGTAAACAAAATCTACCTCCTCATTCAGGCATGGATGGCCTCCCACGGCCTCTGCCTAAATGACGACAAAACTGAGATACTAATACTGGGTTCCGACTCCAACCTAAAAAAACTGAGCCCCAACTATCGTAACTTTAACATAGATGGCAATACAATTAAGGTGGCTACCGAGGTAAAAACCTTGGGCTTCTACCTCGACTCCACTCTATCCCTCAAAAAACAAGTCAACTCCCTGGCATCCTCTACAGCGTACACCTGCAAACTAATCAGGACCTGCAGACCTTACCTCTCTAAAACCAACTGCATCATGCTTGCCAATGCGTTAGTCATGTCCAAACTAGACTACTGCAATGCCCTCTATGCAGGGGCCAACAAGTCCATCATAAATAAAATGCAAATCCTTCAAAACAATGCTCTTAGAGCTGCCCTTGACATACCCCGCAAAGCACATATCTCAAACGTTAGGAAAGACCACCACTGGCTCAAAATCAGCGACAGAGTCCTGCTCAAGACACTATCACTTACCCATAAAGGGCTCAACAACACTGCTCCCCCCTACATCTCAGCCAGACTAACGAGAAAATCATCTAGGCACCATACCAGGGCTACTAACCACTACCTACTCGAAACCCCTAGATTCAGACGCTCCAAAGCAGGCGGAGTAAGCTTCCCTGTCAAAGCTGCCCAGGCCTGGAACGCATTACCCACTGCACTAAGAGCCAACTTACCCTACTCCAATTTTAGACGCAAGGTAAAAAATTGGCTCTGGACAAACGACAACTAACTCCTGAGACACCCAATGTCCATAACACCGTTGTCCAAAATGACGTCTGTTCTCAGACCTGCACACTCTTTCAAAACTACAATATGCTAATTTTTCTTTTTCTTCTGCCACACGGCAAGTATTGATATGTCTTACTGTACTGTTATGTTGTTTCTCGCCTATACTCTGTATGTAACCCAAGCTTAAGTAACCTTGTACCTGCTGCGCCCGGCTACCCCTGGGTTTTGTGCGCATTATCAAATAAACAATACAATACAAAATAGTAGAGGAACTATTACAAATACCTAATATATTACAGTTACCTGAGTAAAGTGTTTCTCCGTCCTTAATTTGCAGATTTCAGAGGATAACCAAGCTCAAGAAGTTCCAGAGTGGCATAAATGGTGGGGATTATTAAGTTGGTTTGCGATATACATATGCACAGTTATGCTTTGTGTTTTTCCGTTCCTCATGATTCACCTTTTTATAATTCTGATCCAAAGAAAGCGGGAGTCCCTTTGATTCACCCCACTCCAAGAGCCTTTGTAGATTTGCCCAAGGTCTGTGTTGTCTCCCCAGCATAGAGCTGCTTTAAAGTGGTTTCCATGGGCCGCAAACATTTTGAGGGGGAGATATAGGAGAAATACAGAAGAGGATAATAATGCAATCAACACATATCTAGAAAGTGCAGCACATTTGTGTAACAACATTTAGTACCAACACATGAAAAAGGTGGGAGAGAACGTCTAAGGAGAGTTGCTACGTCTGTGCTCTCATACCTTATGCCATGAATTCTGCCTGAACGTTGATTTCCAGAATACGATGCTAGATGTCTTGTCCACCTTGCTGCATGTATGACTCGAGGACAATTCCAAGGAACTTGGGCCACTCAGCAATGGAGGTTGAAATGGTTGTTTCCATTCCAGGATGATTATATCAAGATTACACAGATGGGAAAGGAGCCTGCATGGAAGAGCAAGATGCTCACATACCCTAGGGCAGGACAAGATCAAGTGGTCATAAAAGAAATGAAGAGAATGGACTGTCCTGATAGAGTAGAAGCAGCGTGGGCGCCTGGATGCTGAGAAAGAACTCAGATGCTTGTCTATGGACGAGTAAAGATAAAGAAGGGATGGGAAGAAGGATTGATGTACTATGCAGCTCCTCTATTGAAGTCAGAATATGTGCGAGAAGTACAAAAGGTGAATGATTGTTTAAAGTCATGGGCCCAATGATTGTGATTCCTCTGAAGAATGCAACACTGTACTTTTGAAGAGAGGGAAAGAAGCATGTGGGAACTAACGTAGGTTGTAAAACTACAGTTGATGTATCCAAAATGGGATCAGGGATAGCCGTCTTGATGGATCGATATTGGGCTTGTGGGTCCAGAGCCTACATGAAGCTGCCAAAGGATTGGAGAGGAACGTTTTCCTTCATATTCATTCACGTTCCAGCGTTAGTGATTCCTTAAAAGTGACCTGAACATTGGAGAGTTTCCGAAGGCGGATGCCTATTTGAGGATGAGAAGATCTCTCAAATTCCTCCATCGAACAAAGACAGATAATTATTTTTCAGCAAAATCAATAGAAGCCTTTGATGCTATTCCTTATGAGCATAGGCTATTCAGCAAACCTGAATCTTTACGACCATCTTCATGCCAGGCATCCAGACAATGGCGAATGTGAGGTGGTTACAAATCAGTCGCTGGGAGCTGCTGCAGACAAACACCACTATGAAGGGATTCAATGTTATAAGGGTGGAACGGAGGGCCATAAAATGAATGACCCTTCAGAACAGATATGGTCACAGCAATGGAAGGAGTAGTTTGCGCCAAAATCGTGCCATCATGTTGTACGTTCATACCTTCCCATGATGACGAAAATGGGACCTTGACAGAGGCCATAACGTTGCTGACGAATTTCCACAACAAAATGGAAGACGAGACAGAAGCCATTGCAGATGACAGCTGGTTCACGTCTATCTTCTCATGGGTTCCACAATGGATGGCGAATGTCTTCAAGTTCCTGGGAGCAGTATTGGTGATGATAATGTTTGGATTCTGTGTGATTAGGATAATAATTACACAGTGCAAGAAGACAGCAACGAAGGCAGTAGGAATGAAGTTCATGATCAATGTCAAGTCAGCGTTTCCACCCAAGTGTCACGCTCACCTGATTCCCACGGAGGCGCAGGTCTGGCTTTGAGTGCTGATGCTTCTTCTATGGTGAAGCGCAGGACTCTGAAGATGGACTCACTGGCTCGCAGGAATATTCCCCTGTGCGTGAAAAGGGAGCATTACCTACTGACGGAATAATGCTCAAGCCTCCCACTCCCTTCCAACCCTCCACGATACCCTTCCTCGATTCCCTGTGAAGTCTCACCTTAGGGTCTGGAAGGATGAGTTCTCCATCCTGCTTCTGATGCAGGGGCGCGTTGAAACCCAGTTACTTCACTGGATTGAGGTTTGATGGGAGTTCAAATAAGCTTGACTATTCAGGTAAGGCGCTGTAAGAGTTCAAAAGTTCAAGCTTAATAATAATGTTCATTGTTTTATTGCTGCAAGCGCTAACGCTTAGGTCTTTTTCCCCTTAGGGGCCGGGGTTCGGAATGCCGGAGATATGGCGCCGACCCGAAGTGAAACGTGCAGTTCCAGTAAATGACAGGTAAGTTCTGGATGAGCGTTCGGGTAATGTCTTTGCATTCGCTCATTCAATGTCTTTGTCTTTTTTCCCCATAGGGGCCGGGGTCCGGAATGCCAGGAAGCGGCAGGACCCGAAATGAAATGGGAATGACTCAACAGGTAAGTCTTAGAAGGAAACTGAGCTTTTACTATTCCCTTCCTTCTCTCACCTTGTGTTCTTGTCTTTTTCTCTCTAGGCTCTGGGAAGTGGCTGCGGATCCGGATGATCGCTGCTGAAGATGGAGGTGCCCAGGAAAGGTGAGTGAAATGCAGCGCTGCAGCGATCGAAAAGAAATGCTTTTAAAATGATGTCTTCCCTTTCAGGATCGTCGGTGTGAAGTCTCCGTGATGCAGCTTTAGCAGGTAAGGTCTTCTTTCTCTCCAATTCTCTCTTAGCAGGTGACCCAGGGTGCTGACAGGTGTGGCTGAAGTCCAGATGCAGGAGCCGACACGGTGATCGTCCAGCTGCGAGGAGCAGAACAACGCGAAGCGTGAGTTGCTGATCGGGCGTGGTTTAAATAGCTTTGGAAGAAGTTCCAGGTATGTATCCTTCCACCGATCAGGTATGTATCCTTCCCCGACCACACCCAGGGGATAGTAGTTCCATTCAGGCCTCAAGAGGGCCTGGATGTAGCAGCATGGTCTGCATCAGGTAAGTGCACCTTAAAACACTTGAACACATGTCTAGCCTTAAGAGCCTGGCGCCTTCCAACATGAGCCTGGCGCCTAAGGCGCCAGGACAGGGGTCCAACATGAGCCTGGCGCCTAAGGCGCCATGACTGTGTCCAAAGGGCCCCAGCTTGGGCCCGCTGGCACTTCCCTGGGGAAATGATGCCTGCCTCTGAGGTTGCTGGGTCGGACCTGGCTCCTTGGAGGTAGGCATCATGACACCAAGAAATTGCCAGATGAAGAGATCAGAAAATATGTAGAGGTCAGCATCGTAGCACCTGAGGGAACAAAGTTCCAGCATCCAAGAAAGCACAAGAGGTATGTGGGAAGATGGATCTACTATAATCAGAATGGACAGTGCAGCTCTATGACCAGGAGCGTCGATGAACATGTAAAGTCAGAAGGATCCCTGAAGGGGAGTAGTAAAGATAAGGACTCCGAAGAAGTACTTCAAGAGAAGGTCCCAGGATGTAGAGACTGGTGAAAGAGTGGTTGATGAACCAACCAGAGGGGGGAGTGTAGAGGAGCAGCTGAATGGCTCTGCAGAAAGTCCTGCCCCATTCTACCTATATGTTGGAAGATGGAAATTGCAACATGCACAACACCAGTGATGGTGCCTATTCCACAGAGAGAATTCGAGAAATGGTAGCCATTGAGAAAACCCTATATGATGTACCCTCATAGAGATGACAATCTCTTGGAGGAGGTCCCCGAAGGAATAGGAAGATGAGAAAGAGGCTGGTGATGTCACAAGAAATTAGCGTGACGCACTGAGAAAAATGATCGGAGAAGAAGATGCATAGACCTTACAGAATCTGATGACGAAGTAAAGAATCGAGTAAACTTTCATAAGAGGAATGAAGATTGCACGTGTGAAGAACATTGCAGAAAATGCAAGCCATTTTATAACTGTACAGTTGCAGCAACGCAAGTAGACCAAGTGATCTTGAAGGCTAGCTATACGTAGTGAATAGAATGCAGGCAGTGCCGCCATTATATAGAATCTGGACATCAGTGTCACATATTTAGTAAGCTCAGACCCGTGAAGAAAGCAGAATCGGAGGGCTGTGTCGCAGCAAGAAAACAGCTGAAGATCGAAGAAAGGCCTAAAATAGCTGTCTGGCCTGGTGTCAAGGATGGAGCAGCCAAGAACCGGTTATCTATCTTGAAGAACAGTGAACATGAGAAGCTGAATCAGCGATTGGTAAAGTGCAAGAAAGAAGACCATTATTGCCCAATTTATTAATGCAAGACAATTAAATGCTGTGAAACAGGCCGAAATACGAACTCCTGTCATGTGAGTCAAGGATGGAAATAGGAGTTGGGCGTACAGACCAGAAGTGCGATAAGGGGTGACTATACTCCTTTACTTTGCAGGGACAAGTTCAAAGGCAAACTGAATGGCTGACGGCATGAGAAATGAGAGATGTAGGGCCAATTGGGTGGGGATACATGGACAAGTCTACCTACTGACACTTGGGGTACCAGCTTACGTGCTGCTAGTGAGCCGAATATTCCAAAAAGGTACAAGCGTGCAAACCAATTGTAGAAAGACATATAACGAAGGAGCTTATAGTTTGATAGCCAATGGTATACCGTGTATCTAGTAACTGATTAAGATTACTTGCACTAGGGGTGGACATAAATTGTCCACCTGACTGAAGAGACCCAATCAGAACCCAATCCCTTAAAGGAAGTATACGTAGATGTTCCCCTTAAGCTAATCACAACTCCCCATAGGTTTTTCTTAGTTTGTCATGTAGTATGACGTCACATATGACACATTTTTGCTATGTAAATGTGTTTTTATGCAAAATGATTGAGAGCACGATCGAACGTCTGTTGATGTCGGTTGTAACTCCCTGTTTTAGACAATTGACAATAAAACAGTCGGAGGGGGCATTTTGAGTTATTCTGCATCCCCATTCTTGTATGACGCATTACTGATTTAAAAGGGCCCCCTCTGGGTTCATACGCTATGCAGGGCACATTGGTTCCCCACACTTCCATGTATTTGTGTAGGGTAGATAAAACAACCTTCATGAGAAATACTGAGACGAGGAAGAGTGGGGACTACCCAACCGGAGGTACACTGGAAGACAGGGACGAGGAAGAGTCCAACTAACCAGTACAGATTGACTATGTCAATACTTTGCATTCTTATTTTATTTATATATCGGGCCAAGCCCTGGGGCATCTGCATATAAAATATTTACAATTACATGAAATAAAATTAAAGTTACATGTGCACGTATTTAAAGTTGCATAGAGGGTATTTCCACTTACATATGAGTTAATGTACAGTTGCATGTGCACGTAGTATACGATAGGACATTGATACAGAGTGTGGTTTGTACTTGTAGAAACATTGCAGCGGATAAGACGACATGCTTAGTCTAACTTGGGACTAGGTTTGTGAAGATATACTGAGATCGTGTGGGAGTGGTTAGTCTTCATTCATAATGAGCCACGTTTTGACGCTCTTTCAGAATTTGTGGAAGGATGGTTCAATTCTAAGGCTAGGGGGTAGGGCATTCCAAGTTGCATGACGTTTGAATTTGTCACAGAGGTGCATAAGTGCTTGGTTATTCAAGCATTTGAAGGTAAGCGAGAGGGTCTTAAGTTTGATTCTTTGGTTGAGTGAGCTAGTGAACACTACGCCTCAGCTCTGAGATGTGGAGTGTTCTAGGGAAGTTTGTTACTGCTCCAAGAACATTGTTTTGATAGATTTGTATTTTAAGTTGCGTTGGTTGGTGCCCAAGCATAAGGCAATGCAATAGTCTAGTTTGGTTAATACTAGGGTCCTGGCTAGGGTAATGCAGTTGTTTTCTGCGGTCAGGAATGGCCTGCATGTGTTGATGGGCTTGCAGGTGTAGGCTGTATTGGATGCAATAGCATTGATTTGTCTTGATAGAGAGAAGGAGGAGACGATGTGGATACCTAAGGTTTTAACATCCTACGAAACCTTGATGTTGTTGCCATCAATGTTGAACGTGTTAAACTGTTTGTCTAGTCTGTTGAGTCTGGCCTGTGTTCCTACAAGGAGTAACTCTGTCTTATCATTATTAAGACAGAGTCCATATTTAGCCATCCGTGCTTGGATGATTAAGTAGATGGCATTCAGTCCTTTGGAGTCTATCATGTAGTTGCCTGAGATAGGGATTAGGATTTGCGTATCGACAGCGTAGTTAGTAATGAGACACCCAAATTATCTAAGTCGTCGAATAGAGGCTTTGTACATATATTATAAAGCCAAGAGGAGACACAAGAGCCCTGGGGGACCCCTCATGTGACAGGGGCGGGTAGGACGGGCAGATGATGTCGGGGCAAACACTCTTGTAGTTCTGTTGTTGAGGAAAGACTGGATCCAGGTGGTGGCGTCATTGGAGAAGTGGGCCGAAGATGAGAGATGGTTGCAAAGGGTTTTGTGGTCCACTAGGTCAAAGGCAGCTGATAGATCTGGTAATAGAAGGAGGGCACGGTTGCCTTCATCTTTGATGGTTTCTTTTTTTGTTACTAGATCCATCAGAGCCGTTTTGGTGCCATGCCTTGGTCGGAAACCAGATTGACGTAACCCTAGTACGTTTTTGCTTTCCAAATGATGCTAAATCTGTAGTTATGCCGCTCTGTCAAGAATTTTTAGAAGGAATGGCAGCGTGGTGATATGTCTGTAGTTAGTCGGGGTATTTGGGTCTAGGGACGGTTTCTTTAGCAGAGGCAGGACCCAAGCATCCTTTAGGTTAGTAGGTACTGTGTTGGTTGTAAATGATGCATTTATTAGCGAGTTAATGAAGGGTGCAAGTTCCTTCGCTGTCTCTTTAATAATTGTTGCTGGACAGACATCACCCAGGCATCTGGATGGTTTTAGGCTTAAGATTATATCCTCAACTTCCTTGAAATACTAAGGGTAGAGAATTTGAACGGTTCCATGTGATAAAATAGCAGCAAAAATTGCTGTGATTACAAAATATCGTGGCAAAAATGCTGTGGTTTTTGTGCCGCAATCCATGTAAAGGATGCGGGGGACACCCCCGCACGCAGCCCCCGCTCCTCTTATATGGTATAATGGGGCATACCTTTACTGGTCAAACCACAGCATTTTTACCGCAACATTTTTGCCGCAATTTTATTAACCGATACCATTTGAACATGTCAATTTGCTCAGGTAGAGGAGCTTGAGTTGTGGACTGGGATAAATTGTTAGCTAGGCTAGTTTTTTTGTTTCAATTGTATTTTGTAAGAGCTCAATCTTGTCAGAGAGAGCTTTTTGAATGTTGTGGCACCATGTGACGTCTTTAGAACATGAGACAGGTGGTGCACTCTCTAAGTATGCAAAACAGTTCTTTTGTATTGGATTTAGATTTATGGATTCAGTCATTATAGGAATCACATTTTGCTAGAAAGATCACAGTCTCATAAGTGGAAGAAGCTATAGTGAAATTCTCTCTATTGGCTATTGACAGGGTTTTTTCCCCAATTGTTTTGGCGGCTCTTTTGTTTTTAAGCAGGATTCGTAGGTGAGGGGTGAACCATGTGTTCATGTGTTAACAAGGTTTATCTTCATGCATTTTTTGAGGTCCGATCTTGTTGACAGAGACTAGTATCGTTGCATTATACAAGTTCACAAGATGAGTGGGGTCATCATTGGGATCATTAAAGGTAGAGGAGTTAGTGAGGGGTTGAAGAAGTGGGAGTAGCTTGTGAGCCGTTACATTCTGCATATTTCTAGCTAATCAGGGAGGTGCCAGTGGTTTGTCACAACGGTTAGAGTTAATGCCTTTTTGTATGGTAAAGAGAATGTCATGATGGTCGGTCCAGGCGCATGGCTGGTTGGATAAAATGTTAATGTCACAGTTGAGATCTGTGATCCAGTCTAACTGTCTGCCTTTGTTGTGGGTCGGTTGAGAGACCCGTTATGTGAAGCCTAATTCACAGATACTATTGCCGATAGCTAATCCATTGACATCTTTAGTGTTGTGAAGTCCTAGGTTAAAATCTCCCAAGAGCATGGAGTTGGCTGTGAGGAGTAGCGTTATAGCTTCCTCGAAGGAGGATAGAGGGACTGGAGGTAAGTGGTGAGCTGTTATAGTTTGCGTCAGAGACAAGGGTATTTTGAATGAGAGGAGTTCTCTCGAAAGGAAGATTTGGATAGGGGCCTGCCTGAGGCCGAAGGAGGTTTTCGCAATAAAGGCAACACCTCCCGCTTTGGCTGAAGTATTGTCTTGCCTAATAATGGTGATACTGGGACTAAGAAGAACTGCAGAGCAATGAGGAACGCCCTGCGAAATCAAGGTAAGCGTTCCAGTCAATGTGGACAGTGTATGAGCATAAAAAGTGACAAGGGACGCAAAAAGAGTGCTCTACCTTCCCTGGAGGAACCAAGGGAAAAGTTATCCCTGGAGGAGCCGGGATCGTGAGAGTTGACAAAGCAGAGGGACTTGAAGACAGCATCTGGGATGCTTACTGACCTGCTGAGCAGCTCACTTACCGTTTGCCAAAGTCAGACGACCCGGAAGGCTACAGGAGCCAACCTCCAGACAACAAAGACAGCGGGACGTCCCAGTCACAGGTAGACACGCAGAGCCACCGCAGCGTACAGAAAGGCGAATTAAGCCTGCAGGAATGTAACCAGAGACACGACAAAGCCGCACACCACCCAGAGAGCGTAGGCAAGACCCTAAGAGGTAGCAGGGTTGCCGGGACACTTGGTGGGGCTTCGGAAGGGTTCAAGAGATACAAAAGTAAGATCTGGGACGGGAACCCAGCTGAGAAGAGCATCACAAATCCTCTTCTTTGGCACAGTACCTGGCAGAGGGGTGAGCCAGGACGACCAGAGCAGTCAGAAAGAAAAACAGATCTGGGACCCGAACCCAGCTGAGAAGAGCATTGCAAAGCCTCTTCATTGGCACAGTACCTGGTACAGGGGTGAGCCAGGCAGACAAGATCAGTCAGAAAGAGAAGCACAGATCAGGAACAAGCAACCAATGGAGAAGAGCATTGCACATCCTCTTCTTTCAGTGCAATACCCGTCAGGAAAGTGAACCTGGTCTGCCAAACGAAAGCAGCAGATTTCCCTGGGTCTGGTACCCACACATACAAACCAGCAAAACAAGTTGAAAGGAGTCCAGGGGAAGCAAAGTCAGTCCCACCTGGCATTGTGAACTTTGGTAAAGAGCCTGAGAAGGACCCGGGGAAGGAAGACTTTCCCCCTGCTACGGTGAAGCTACAAGCCAAGAGAGATTAGGGGAAGGAAGCCATACCCCTTTGTGTTGTGTACCATGTAGCAAAGCAGAGGAAGGCTCAGGGACGGCAGTCATTCCACTGGCACTGTGAAAGTACTGAGAACAAGATACCTGGAGATGGGAGGCATTCTCCAGGACCCCGATATTATAGGCAATAAGGAATGATGTTTGAGTTCGAACATTTGAGTTTGAACTGAGCACTTTGCAGCACCACAAGCTGGAACTTTGTGTTGTATCTTGGAAAGGAAATGAGACCTGGAGAAGGGAGTAATTCTCTCAGGCGCAGTTCCCACCTGCCAATTGGAACTATGATCCACTGTTCAGAAGGGAGCCATTCTTCAGGACCAAGAAGATCCAGTACCTCTTTGGTTTAGTTACAAGTGTAAGGGATAGATGGAGGCATTTTGACACACAACGGTGGACTCTCATTTACTTGGACATGCTTACCCATTCATTAGTTGAGGCAGGTAAACCCCTCTTAATTAGGGAGAGATAGGTTTCCTCTTTATTTGGAGTAAATAAAAGTGTATGCTAAGAATCATGGCACCTGTGTGCCAGTCTCCTTCTGCACCCTTGCAGATGGTTTAAGTTACTTACCTGTAACTATTGTTCTCCAGCATGGGTCTGGCACGGATGCACATGCTCATGAATATTCCCTGTCATCAGGCTGGGAATCCTTGGTAAAAGAAAAAACAGTTTCACTTTCACTATAAAGCTGTATTTCTCCTCTAAACCAACCACTGTTCTCTGGGTCATACTGCCCCCCCTCCAATGACAGCCCTCTCCCTTAGCTCCACCCCTTGTGGCCATCTTCAGATTTAGTAAGCATGTTAAGTGGCAGTATGAACCAAGAAGAGCCACAGAGAATGTGGGAGGGTTCGCATGTGAATCCGTGCCAGACCCATACTGGAAAACAATAGTTACAGGTAAGTGACTTAAGCCTTCTCCAGCATGGGGTCTGGCATGGATTCACATGCTCATGAATAACGATTACACAGCAGTACATATACACAACCACGGGAGGCAGCAAGGCTCAACAGAAGCAATAAACACAACTCTGGAACAGACTCATCTCAAACAAACAGGTTGTGTAGCACCGCTAGGCCGACTAGGGACTCCTCCCTGGAATCCCTGTCGACACAGTAGAACCTTGTGAAGGTCTGCGTGGACCTCTACGTAGCAGCCCCGCAGATGTCGAACAGGGGCACACCAGAGAAAAAAACGCTGTCATTGCTGCAATGGCTCTGGTGGAGGGGGCTCTCGGCCGGCCTGGCAGCAATCTGCTAGCCAGTGGACGACAGTGCATAATGCAGTTGCAGAGCCACCTGGCAATGGAAGCCTTCGACAAAGCCCTTCCTTGATTTACGGTCCAAAGTTGACAAACAATTGAGAAGTCTTCCGAAAATTCTTCATTTGTCCAATGTAAAACTTCAAGGCACGAGCAACGTCCATCGAATGCAAGATCCTTTCCGCTGGCGACGACGTATTCGGAAAGAAGACATGGTAACACCAAAGGTTTGTTGAGGTGGAATTCCGACGGTACCATTGGCATAAAGGTGGGGTGGGCACGCAGTACCACCTTTGAAGCGTGCAAAGATAAGTAAGTCTGCTAGCAAGACCGGACCTGAATTTCCCCAACCCGCCTGGTCGAGGTGATGGCCACAAGGAAAGCGGTCTTCCATGAGAGAAACTTTAGCGCGGCCCGATTCATAGGTTTCCATGAGCTTAATAAGCTCAACATTGAGCTCCCAAGCCAGGGCAGGGGCCTTCACCCGTGGGAAAGTCCTGAAGAGATGCTTGAGGAACTCCTTTATGAGCCTGTGAGACCACAGCGAAGGCCTGCCGGGGACCTGGTGTATCTGGATATGGAGGTGAGATGCACCTCGATAGAGCCATGAGCCAGTCCCCCTTTGGCCAAGGAAAGCAAATATGGTAGAAGCTGCCGAGCTGTGGCACACAGAGGGCTAGTCCAGCACCACACAGAGAAGCATTTGAATGCATGTCTGTAGCACTAGAACGTTGAAGAGTCTCTGGCCATGGCAAGGATATCCTTACATTCCACAGGTTAATCATACCTTCCAAACTCTATGGCTAAAGGAGCCATGCCCTCAGGTTCAGAGACTCCGGGTTGTGATGCAGAATTGCCCCCTTTCTCTGGAGAGAAGATCTGGGGACAGCGGCAGCCAAATGGACGGGTACACTGACAGACGTCCAGATACCAGATTTGCCTTGGCCACGCTAGTGTGACAAGTATTATCCTACATACAGTGGCACTGTCCGAGTGTGTTGATCACACGTAAGAGGAGTGGAAATGAGGGGGGGGGATACAGGAACCGTACCTCCCACGGGAACGAGAACGCATCCCCCCCCATGCTCCTCAGTTGAGGAAACCTGCTGGCAAACTTTTGGCACTTGGTGTTCGCCACCGTCACAAAGAGGTTGATCTGGGGCTGGCCCGATTTGCTGAACAGAAAATCCACCTGGTCCTGGCGAAGTTCCAACTCGTCACAAGAATGCAGTTCCCTGCTGAGCGAGTCCGCAATCGGGTTCTTGACACTCACTAGGTGAAACGGGACAAGAAAAATGCCTTGACGAATGGCCCTTTGCCACAGGTCCTGGAGGCATCCTTGCTGGATTTCGGTGACCAGTGTATGCAGTCGTTAGAATCTCCATGGACATGATAGGAAATCGAAAAATTCCAAATTCGCGGGCCACAAACCACGGGGGTGGGTGGGGCCGGTGGGTGGGGGAGGGGCGGGGATTCACTTCATCATCGTCATTTCTGTCACTTTTGCAAATTGCTACAAATACAATATTTATGGTAAATGGGATACGTGTTGCATTTAGGTTACGTTGTGTTATTTTGTGTAGAGGCGATACATTTGTAGATTTGCATGCACGAGAAACATAACGATCAAACATTGTCACACGGAGGGCCCCTCCACACTCAGGTAAAGCAGGTGATGGGATTGGTCTGTATATCATGGGTCTCTGTATTGTGGATTAATTAGAAGAACAAGTTACTTCTTACCTTGTAACGTTCTTTCGATGGGATGTTCCTCCGATGTATTCCTTATCTTTGATAGATCATCACCCAGCTTGCTGGCCTCGGAATTTTTTTTTCAGTAGAGGGCGCTGCGCGTCGACGTCCCTCGAGCCGATGTCCCTCGACGGCCTCCATATCGGCGCCAACGTCATCACGCGTATAAAAAGACTCGCGCACCGTCTGTTGCTCAGTTCCGTTTTGACGTTAACAGTTGTTTTACATTAATTGGTTATTGACCTTGAAGGAGCGTAAGCTGCAACCATAAGGGAAGTATTACTGCGGGGATGGATGGGAGGGGCGATAAGGATTACGTCAGAGGAACATCCCATCGAAAGAACGTTACAAGGTAAGAAGTAACTTGTTCTTCGAAGGGATTGTGTCCTCCGATGTATTCCTTATCTTTGATTAGACTCCCATAGCAGTGGTGTGCAATTGGAGGTGGGAGTAAAACGCCATGTTTCCTTTTAGGAATGAACCGAAAGTAATACGCTTTGCCAAACCTAGTCACTTGACTAGAGGAGGAATCCAGGTTGTAAAATCTTGTGAAAGTATGTGCGGACAACCATGTAGCAGCGGCACATATGTCTCGAACTGGAACCCCTCTTTGGAGGGCCGAGGAGGCTGCGATACCCCTGGTTGAATGAGCCCTAATATTTTGAGGAGGCTCTTTCCCTGCTAGTTTGTAACATTCCAGGATGGCCAAAATAATGCATCTGGAAATGGTTTGTTTTGTTATCGGTAGTCCCAATTTGTGCCCTGAGTAACCTACGAACAGTTGGTCTGCTTGCCTAATCCTAGCAAGTCTGCTGATGTAAAAGCTTAAAGCCCGCTTTGGGTCCAGCCTATTTAGCCTTTCTTCCTCTTTCCCCGGATGGGGAGGCAGATAGAATGAAGGTAAGGTAATTTTCTGAGTGATGTGGAATTCAGAAACCACCTTTGGGAGGAAATTAGGCTTCACCTGTAGGACAACTTTGTCTTTATGAAAAATTGTATGAGGGGGTTTACAAGATAGAGCTTGTAATTCGCTCACCCTTCTGGCAGATGTTAAAGCCACTAATAAGACAGTTTTAAGGGTAAGAAATCTTAGCGAACAAGAGTGGAGTGGTTCGAAAGGAGTACCCAGCAGGAAATGTAAGACTAAATTTAAGTCCCATAAAGGAATCTGGAAAGGTATTGGAGGGTAGACATTAGTTAATCCCTTTAGAAATTGTTATTACTAAGGGTAACTTGAAATACGAAGGCTCCTCTGCAGTGCGCTTGAAGATCGATAGCGCTGCGAGATAGCCCTTGTTAGTGCCAACTTGAAGCCCTGAATTTGCCAAGTAGAGTAGAAAGGATAACACCGTTGGTGTACCACATGAAAAGGGGTCGATGGTCTCTTCTACACCAGCTGCAAAATTTGTTCCAACGGCAGCGGTATTAAGACTTTGTTGCTGGCCTTCTGGCCGAAAGCAACACTTCCATGACGTCATCAGGGAGGTCCCAATCCTTGTATCTCAACCTTTCAAAAGCCAAGCATGAAGGTTGAGGGTTCTGATGTCTGGATGGAGAACCTGACCTCCCTTCTGCGAGAGAAGATTCTCCTTGAGTGGAAGACGAATTGGAGGGCAGATGGACATGTCCAGAAGGTCCAGGTCCCACGTTCTCCTGGCCCAGTATGTAGTAGCAATTAGGATCATGGTTCGGAGGCAGCTGATGCAGATGCCGAGGGTAAAGAGGCACCTACTGCTGCTGCGGCTTTTGTATTTTTACCCCGTACACCTCGGGTGAATTTTTTCTGACCCCTTTGAACCGGCTGTCCTCTGCCTTTTCCGAATGCGGAATAAAAGCAAAAGGACTTACCTCTCCAAGAGGTTCCTGAGGGGCGATATGGTGTCTGACGGATTGCAGCTCCTAGGGATTTTGCTGCTGCCTTTGATGTTTGTAGTTTTTCTAAACTGTCATCTGCCTTCTTACCAAACAAAGAGCCGTCAAAGGGCATATTCAAGAGTCTGCTTTGCACATCTGGAGCAAAACCAGACTTTCGCAACCAAGCAAATCTCCGGGTTGTTGCACTTACCGCCATGGCCCTGCTGATGCTGTCAGCAGAAATCTATGCCAATTTGAAGGGATTCGCACATAGCGTCTTTACCATCCTTGATGATGTTTAGGAACGCTTCCCTTTCTTCTCCCTCCGGGAGGCAGTCAGCCGCTGATGAAGCACACTCCCAAAGTGTGTGGCTGAACCTTGTGAGCGTACAAGTAGCATTGATGGATTTCAACGCCATGCTACAAGCGGAAAATACCTTTTTGGCCATAGAGTCATATCTCTTATCATCCCTATCCTGTGGAACAGTAGGGTAAGCCGATGTACTACCTGCTGAAGTAGCTGCCTGAACAACCAGACTCTCCGGAGTTGGGTGTTTGGATAAATATTCAGGGTCAGCAGAAGACACCCTATATTTAGCTGATCATTTTTTGTTAACTGCCGGGATTACCTCAGGTGTTTCCCAGTTTGCCAATATTCTCCTTTGTAATGTTGCATGAAATGGCACCACAGGATCCTCCTGTGGACCTTTGACCAAGATGTCTGTGAGGTCGTCTTGCTGAAAAGCAGGTGAGGGTGTGGACCACCCCATAAACTCTATTATCCTTGCCATCATGGTTTTATAAGGGGTTTCAGCATGCTCCCCTGGGTCTGGAGTGGCAAATTTCACTTCGGGGGAAGTGTCCAACCCACTTGCTTCCTGTAGGGATTCATGGAGGTCTTTCAACCTACCTTCCTCAGAGGTAAATTCCTCTGGTGCAGGAGTTGCAGATGCCTGCAACTCAAAAGGTCTTTTCTGATCCGAATCTTCCCTTTCTTCATAAATGGAAGATAAAACTCTGGAGTGATCAGGTCTTGAAAATGGTATAAATCCCATTTCCAGAGCAGAAGGAGCCAAGTCTGTCATGATTGGCTGAGAAAACGTGGGCGTCGTCAACGCGGACGTTAAATGTTTCGAAGCCATCGAAAAAGGCATTGAGAAAGGTGGTAGAGGCCTCGACGAACTCGAGAGTATCAGGATTCTACTGGAGGTTGTCGATGACATTCTCGTGCTCGAGGCTCTGGGTACGGCCACTGGCTGTGAGGTGGCCATCGGTTTATCCTTTCTCTGCGTCGACGTCGAAGACGGTGTCGACTCGACTGACATGTGCGTCGAAGAACCCTTCGATAACAGCGTTGACGACGCCGATCTGTGTGTCGAAGGGATCTTCGACGAAGACGCAACTTTGCCTTTACTCGAGGGTTCGTGACGCTCTCGAGTGGCTTCTTTTGCCGGCTACTGCGACTCGCGGCTTTTTGATTTTCTGGGTCTTTTAACCAGGGTATCACCCTCAGCAGTCTTTGAGGGGGTCGAGGCCGCTTTCTCGAAGACGCTCAGCATCTTTTTCCTGAATTCCTCCCACTCAGCCTGAGAGCTATGTTTTGTGGGGCAGGAGACCCTTTTTGGGGAAACGGAAGACGAAGACGAGGAAGGGGATCTTCGACGTCTCTTTTTTGAATGCTTAGATCTCGAAGAGTGATGGGAACTGCTTCGAGACCTAGAACGAGAATGTCTTTTGTGATGGCGAGGAGACGAATGTCTCGACTCCGCCGAGGAAACTTTCAAAGAAGTTTTAACTGCCTCTTACCTCTCTCGAGCTTCCCCTTACGCTCCTTCAAGGCTTTCGCCGTCATGGACATGCAGTCCCCACACTCCGAACAATGGTGCTCGATTCCCAGGCACCATAAACAGATCCTGAGGATCCGTCAACGACATTTTCTTTCAAGTCTTGACATTTTTGAAGCCGGACCGTGGAGTCGTCGGTTCGGGTGAGGAAGCCATCGAGTACGAGTCGGTATTCACGAGGAATAATGATATATTTGACTGAAGAACTGAGCAACGATATTCCGAGGCCCCACGAAGTGCGGAAAAACGGAACTGAGCAACGGACGCTGCACAAGTCTATTTATACGCGTGATGACGTCGGCGCCGATACGGAGGCCGTTGAGGGACATCGGCTCGAGGGACGTCGACGCGCAGCGCCCTCTACTGAAAAAAAGATTCCGAGGCCAGCAAGCTGGGAGACGATCTATCAAAGATGAGGAATACGTCGGAGGACACAATCCCTTCGAAGGGTGTTTTTGCCATCATGGCAGAGGTTTGTAAAGGCCAGTCAGCAGTCAGAGAAAAGATTTCGTAAGCTGGTCAACGGGGTGATTGCGCTAAGTTTGCAGATGGCTCAAGTGCTGGAGGACAAGGGAAGATATGATCTCTGGTGAACTGGAGAGCTCTTTGTTGTAAGAGATAGGCATCTTGTGAATTCATGGGGTTGTTTGAAGCAGGTGGCTCTCCTGGGGCACGCGGAGACCAGCAGTAATACATTCTAGGAGAACGATTGTGTTGTCAGAGAGTGGGCAGAACTCATGTGAATAGGAAAAGGTCTGCCACGTAGAAATCAAACATCAGACACCGGACAGTTCGCGGCAATGCGATTAACAAACATGAATAGGTCAAAGGGGAATCTACGTGTCTTTCACTCTTCTTCATGTGCTTAGGTATTTTTTGGGTAGGTCCGTGTGAGTCATTACTAGAAATTCTGTTATTTTGTAACTAAGAGGCAAGGCTGCCACCAAATATGGAGAGGCTTTTGGGAAGGGGTGTGCTGAAAATGTAAACATTGTAATTATAAGTTTTATGGGATTGTGTTATAATGTCTATGTCCAATGAACTGTGTGTGTTTTAGATTTCTCTGTACAGGGCAACCAATCATGTTTGAGGGGATGACTTTGTAACGCTATCTGAGGGAGTGTACTGTTGTAAACTGTATATAATATGTGTTATTTGTGTGGTTCAGGGAGACTAGGGTTAGTTTGACTCTTTGATGTCATTTAGGCCCCCCCCCCCCTCCCGGCCGTTGTACAATTAACTTGCTTAATGGACAAAAGGCGCACTTACTCATTTTAGAGGTGGGCCTAATTTGGGTAAAGGGGCGGAGCTAAAGGTCCACGACTACAATTTGGTGTGCCAGGTAGGAACCTTAGGCTCTCTGATAATATTGGGGGTCTCCTGTTCGTCCAGCTCTACTGTGGTCCTTCACTGCAGTGACCAGCTTTTGCACGAAACAGCAGGTTTTTAGGCACCAAGAGGACTGTCTGGTCCCTGAGGTGATAATTCCGCAGCCCAGCTATGAAGCAGTGCCGATTGGGGAAACACCAGTTTGGAGCGCTTTGAGGTTTTGACATCCACGTAAGTGCATCTTTCTTAGGTAAACTAAGTGGGAGGTAATAGGAAAAAAAAAAAGGAATCCAGGGTTTTAGGTAGGGCAAGAAATATGTGTGGGATTAGAAGGGACTAAGCAGGTTGAAGAGTGAATGAGTTTAGGAAGTGTATGAATCGTTTTATGAGGTTAAAACTTTTTTTTATATGTAATTTGTTATTTTAGAGGTGTAGTCTTTCAGCGCAGTATGTTACACGTGGGGATAGGCTTGATACCCTTCAGGTTTCTTGTCTGGTTGGCTAGAGCCTTCACTTTAGAGTGAGGTTGCATCTTATTGTAAGACCACCGGTAGATACCTTTGAGGCATATCTTGGTAAAGCCTTACTTGTACAAGTTGCAGGGCGGACCCAACACCTTGAGTTTCTTGATTAGTCTAACGTAGTGTGGGTCTCCTCTGGTAGTTTTGGGGAAGATGGTTCTGTATTAGAAAGGGCTATACTAGTGAAAAAAAGAAGAGATACAGCAGTGTTTGTAGTGGAAAACATTGAGCTACTTCTTTGCTCGAGTGAAGGTGAAATCTCAAAGGAATGGAAAGAATTTTGGGCAGTGTTTTTTTAATAAGATGTCTTTTGTGCACGGTTTAGGAATACACAGTTATTGAGGCGGTTATGGTAAAGCAGTGAGTGCAGAGTGTGAATTTGGGGAAAACCTTCTAAAGGACAGAAAAGGGAATTTTTGGGTGGTAATTTTTGCATTGACAAGTTGGGGTTTTCTTGAATAATTTTGGGATTTTGGGTATTTTGTTGAAACATGGAAACTCCATTGAATCATTTATGCCAAGTGCTCCCCGGACATAAAATAAAGATTTTGAAGTATCATCGGGAATGGTTGAGGAAAACGAAGGGTAAGATGTTTAAACCGTGGCCTAGTGACGGGTCCTACGATAAAGATATACTGGAAAATCTGCGTACTTTCTTAGGGACCAAACATAAGGGGTTGAACTTGGACAATAGACTGAATATCTTGGAGCTATGGAGGTTATATGAGAAGGACGGGAAGGCCCAGGAGGTTGTAGCTATGGAGGAAGGGACAAGGGAAGAAGGCGTAGGAATTTTTTCTGCACCACCTCCATATGCGTGATATCCTTTGTCACATGCAGAAGGGTATACAAATCCAGAGTTTGAACCTCAATATTCTCCAGTGAGTACTCCGGTGGTTACCAGATGGTCAGGGGGAACCCCTCCATCTGCACAAACCTTTGAGAGACAGGAATACGAGTGAAACAAAAGGGTAACGCCTTCTTTAGTAAAGGTTGCTGGCAGGCCTCTAAGGGTAGACAAAAGAAGAAAAGTATCTTAAGGATAAATCAGCGTTAACCTGAAGAACCAGAGCGAGAGAGGATTTTAAGAAGCAGGCATGAAGAAGGGTCAACGTGGGAAGAAATGCCCCCCGGTTCCATAATACAGGATAGATTCTCGAGAATAGTAGAAAGGCAGTAACAGGAGAATAGGGAGGAAGCAGCAAGGTTAGTAGAGAGCGAAGTGGCAGGGGTACAACAGGATAGGAGTAAAAAGCAGGAAGACGAGAACAGGGAAAAGCAGGAAGCGGAGGGAGAAAGATGGAGGCATGGTCAGATTTTCATACCGCTTGATAAATCTTTTATAAAGAGAGTAAGTGTGACCATGGAAAAAGAAAGCACTGCTATAGATTCAGAGTTAGAACGAAGGAGAAGAGACAGCCTGCTACGGCAGCCCAGAGGTTGTGATCGTCCCCACAAAAGTACGAGGGGATGTGATAGATGGGACAGAGTAGGAAGAGGAGGATGACTGGAAGACTGACAACAAGAAGGGAGGACAGGAATCAGACGCTGCGCCTCCCGCTCTAGTTAGGACTTTGCAAAATATGCCATGGGGTCTTCGGACGCAGCATGAAACCCGCATGGCCATAGGAAGAGGGCCAGGACAGCTATAGGAAGCCCTAGTAAAAGCAAAATTGACTCAATACCCACTAATCTAGAAGGGTGCTCAACACACACTGTGCGCGCACGCCTATCTTCGATCTACTACTGGAACATGACCGTAACATACTCGCCATCACTGAAACATGGCTTCACGAAGCTGTGGGACCCTCACTCTCCCTAACCATCCCGCTGGGTACACACTGTTGAGATCCGATAGAACGACCAAACTTGGCGGTGGAGTCCCCTTCATTGCCAAAGACTCCATTTCCATCAGGTCTTCCCCACCCTGAGACTGTCGGGCTACAAACTCCTACTTGCTAGACTAGAACCTCATCCACAACTACCATCAACCTCCTCCTACCTCCCCAGACACAGACACCCCCTCCTCCTCACTCCACTCATCAAACCAAACTACTACTCCTCCTCAGAGACTTCAACCTTGGTCTCCACGATCCAACCGACATCAAAGCCACTGCCCTCGCCACCACTCTATGAGAGATGAACTTTACACATCAAGGGCCGGACCCTGGACTGGGTCACATACCATAACCTGCCCATCTAAGTCACAGCCATTGACCCTGTGCCCTGGACCGACCACTCCGTCATCCTCTTCCCCTTACCTCTGGAGCACTCCAATGCCTGTAACAATCCCACGGCGGACATCTCCATAACCTCCAGACACACACGCAAACTCATGCGAGTTACTCAAACCTACCTTCTCATCTTTCCTCTCCACTTTACCTGCCAACAATGAACCCAACGCCATCCTCAATTCTTACAACGCCCTAATAACATGGACCGGAATAACTTAGTGAAGACGCTGCCTTCGTTCCATGCAGGGGCGGGGAAGTGGGTTTATGCTGTAGAAAAACAAACCGCCGGTGTCATGTTGGTAATTGGGGACATGAAAAACCTCCACATACTTGACTGTCACACACCTCTCAAAACTACCATCCAAAGGAAACCTTGTGTTGAACAAGTTACTTCTTACCATGTAACGTTCTTTCGATGGGATGTTCCTCCGACGTATTCCTTATCTTGATAGATTACTTCCAGCTTGCTGGCCTCAGAATTTTTTTTCAGTAGAGGGCGCTGCGGATCGACGTCCCTCGAGTTGGTATCCCTCGACAGCCTCCTTATCGGCGCCGATGTCATCGTGCGTATAAATAGACTTGCGCTGCGTCCGTTGCTCAGTTCCGTTTTGAAGCTTAAGAGTAGTGCATGAATTGGTTATTGACCTCGAAGGAGCGTAAACTGCAACCACAAGGGAAGTTTAGGGGATGGATGAGAGGGGCGATAAGCAATACATTAGAGGAACAACCCATCGAAAGAACGTTACAAGGTAAGAAGTAACTTGTTCTTCGAAGGGATTGTGTCCTCTGACGTATTCCTTATCTTGATACCCTCCCATAGCAGTGGTGTGTAAACGGAGGTGGGAGTAAAATTTTAATATTTCCCTTTAAGAATGAACAGAGTGTAACACAGCTTTGCCAAATCTTGTCTCTTGGCTAGAAGAGGAATCCAGATTGTAGAATTTTGTAAAGGTATGTGCGGACGACTATGTGGCAGCCGCACATATGTCTCGAATCGGTACCCCTCTTTGGAGGGCCGAAGAGGCTGCGATACCCCTGGTTGAATGAGCCCTAAGGTGTTAAGGAGTCTCTTTCCCTGCCAATTTGTAGCATTCTAGAATGGCTAAACTAATCCATCTTGAAATGGTCTGTTTTGTGATTGGCAATCCTAATTTGTGTCCTGCATGACCTATAAACAGTTGGTCTGCTTGCCTTATCCTGGCAAGTCTGCTGATATAAAAACGCAAGGCTCGCCTTGGATCCAGCCTATGTAGCCCCTCTTCCTCTTTCCCTGGATGGGGAGGAGGATAGAATGAAGGTAAGGTTATCTTCTGAGTGATGTGGAATTCAGAGACTACCTTTGGGAGGAAATTAGGCTTCACTTGTAGGACAACTTTGTCTTTGTGAAAAATTGTATGAGGAGGTTTGCAAGATAGAGCTTGTAATTCGTCCACTCTTCTGGCAGATGTCAAAGCCACTAGTAAGACTGTTTTAAGGGTGAGAAATCTTAATGAACAAGAATGGAGTGGTTCAAAAGGAGTACCCATCAGGAAATTTAAGACTAGATTTAAATCCCGCAAGGGAACTTGAAACGGCTTTGGGGGATAGACATTAGTTAACCCCTTTAGAAATTGAATTACTAGGTGTAATTTGAAATAGGATGGCTCCTCCGCAGTGCGCTTGAAGATCGACAGCGCCGCGAGGTAGCCCTTGACCGTACCAACTTGAAGACCTGAATTCGCCAAATAGAGCAAAAAAGATAACACCATAGGTGTACCGCATGAAAATTGTTCGATATTCTTTTCTCAACACCAGTTGCAAAACTTGTTCCAACGGCAGCGGTATAAAGTCTTTGTTTCTGGCCTTCTAGCCGAAAGCAACACCTCCATGACGTCATCTGGGAGGTCCCAATCCTTGTATCTCAACCTTTCAGAAACCAAGCGTGAAGGTTGAGGGTTCTGATGTCTGGATGGAGAACCTGACCTCCCTTCTGCGAGAGAAGAACCGCCCTGTGCGGAAGACGAATCGGAGGGCAGATGGACATGTCCAGAAGGTCCGGGTACCACGTTCTCTTGGCCCAGTCTGGTGCACTTAGGATCATAGTCTTCCGGAATCTTCTCAACCTCCTGATCATCCGAGGAATGACAGGGACTGGAGGAAACGCGTACAGAAGTGGAAACTCCCAGTCCACTATAAATGCGTCCCCTAGAGCTCCTCTCGGGGGAAATTCCCTTGAACAAAACTGATTGCACTTCCTGTTGATACTAGTAGCAAACAGATCCACTTGAGGGGTTCCCCAAAGGGTGAAGATCTCTTGAAGGACTTCCTGAGCTATCTCGCACTCGTGGGAGACTGTGCTCTGCCTGCTCAGTGCGTCCGCTGTCAAGTTCTTCTCTCCGGCTAAGTGAACTGCCGATAGAGAGATTTCTTCTTGAATTGCCCAAAACCAGAGCTGCATCGCCTCTCTGCACAGTGGCAGTGATCCTACGCCTCCTTTTTTGTTGAGGTAGTGCATGGCCACTGTGTTTTCCTTTATTATTAGGAAATGTTTCCCTTGTACAGATGGCAGAAAAGCCTTCAGCGCTAATCTGATAGCTCTTAGCTCCAACAGGTTGATATATAGTCTGGACTCCGATGGAGACCAACGACTGCTGATGGTCAAGTCGTTGGCATCGGCTCCCCACCCCGTGAGTGAGGCATCCGTGACTACTGTTATCTCCGGCCATGGTTGCCAAAACAGTTCTTTCAAAATGTTCTCCCGACAGGCCCACCATTGAAGGTCTCGAGCCACTTTGTCCGGGACCTGAAGGAGATCTGTCATTCTTCCTGAGAATTGTGACCAGTGGGTTCTTCGTGCCCACTGGAGGTATCTCATTCTCAGGCGAGCCTCTGGCACAAGGAAGATGCAGGATGCCATGAGACCTAGTAACCTCAAAAATTCGAAGGCTGGGAGACGTTGGGCATTTTGAAACTTGGTGACAATCTGCAGAATATCTTGAGCCCTAACCTCTGGTGGCGAGGGTTTCCCCAGGGAAGTGTCCAGCACCGCTCCGATGAACTGGAGTCTCTGTGATGGTATCATCTGTGACTTCTTTAAATTGAGAAGCCCAGTTTGTGAAGGAAGTGGCAGACATAATCTAGTTGGATCTGAGCTTGTTACGAAGATACTGCTCTGATCAACCAATCGTCTAGGTAGGGGTAGACGTAGATCCCTTCCCTCAGACTTGCAGCCACTACCGACATTAGCTTGGTGAAGACCCTTGGGGCGGATGTCAGCCCAAATGGCAGAACTCGAAATGGATAGTGAGAGTTTTCAATTGCGAACCTCAGGTATTTCCTGTGTTTGAGATGGATTGGCACATGGAAATAAGCATCCTGAAGGTCTAGAGATACCAGCCAGTCCTGAAGCTTGAGGGCCTGAAGGATATGAGAGAGAGTTACCATCTTGAACTCTTGAACTGAGGAATTTGTTCAATTCTCGTAAGTCCAAGATGGGTCTCAGTCCTCCGTCCTTCTTCGATACCAGAAAGTAGGTGGAATACCAACCCTTGTTCCTCTCCGCTACAGGTACCGGTCCTATAGCACCTTTCTCTAGCAGGTCTAGAATCTCCTGCAAAAGGAGCGGGTCTGGAAACTTCAAAGAGTTGTTCCCCGGTGGATGACTGAGGGGTGCGTAGAAAAGGCAGGCAGTAACCTTGGACAACTGTCTTCAATGCCCAAGCATCTGACGTAATAGCCTGCCATTCCGTCAGATGTGGAGTTAACCTGCCCCCTTACTGGTGTCTTGTGAGGAGAGACCTCAGAGTGGTTTAGAGGCGGCTGACGCAGATGCCGAGGGCAAGGAGGCACCTGCTGCAGCTTTTGTACTTTTAACCCGTCCACCGCGGGTCAATCGTTTTTGGCCCCTTTGAGCCGGCTGTCCTCTGCCTTTTCTAAATGCGGAATAAAAGCAAAAGGACCTACCCCTCCAAGAGGTTCCTGAGGGACGATACAGAGTTTGACGGATTGCAGCTCCAAGAGATTTCACTGCTGCTGCCTTGGATGTCTGTAACTTCTCTAGGCTGTCATCAGCCTTCTTACCAAACAAAGAAGTGCCGTCAAAGGGCATATTCAAAAGTCTGGCCTGTAGATCTGGAGCAAAACAAGACTTTCGCAACCACGCAAATCTGCGGATTGTAGTACTTGCCGGATTGGCCCTGCTGATACCGTCAGCAGAATCAATGCCAGTTTGAAGGGACTCACACATTGCGTCTTTACCATCTTTAATGATGTTCAGAAATGCTTCCCCTTCCTCTCCTTCCGGGACACAGTCAGCCGCAGATGAAGCACACTCCCAAAGCGTATGGCTGAATCTTGCCAGCGTGCAAGTAGCATTAATGGATTTAAGCGCCATGCTACATGCCGAGAAGACCTTTTTTGACATTGCGTCAAACCTCTTATCATCCCTGTCTTGTGGAATAGTAGGGTATGCAGATCTACTGTTCGATGAAGTTGCTGCCTGTACAACCAAACTCTCTGGAGTTGGATGTTTGCTCAAATATTCAGGGTCAGAAGCAGATACCCTATATTTGGCAGATAGGTTTTTGTTAACTGCTAGGATAACCTCAGGAGTTTCCCAGTTGACAGATATTTTTCTGTGCAATGCAGCATGAAAGGGAACCACAGGATCCTCCTGTGGCCCTTTAAGTAAAATGTCTGTAAGATGATCCTGTTGAAAAGAAGGTGAAGGTGTAGACCACCCCATGAATTCCATTATTCTGGCCATTAAGACCCTATAAAGGGGTCTCAGCATGTTCCCCTGGGTCTGGTTTAATGAATTCTACTTCTGGAGAAGTATCTAAACCGTTTGCCTCATGCAAAGAGTCTTGAAGGTCTTTCAATCGGTTCTCTTCAGAGATAAATTCCTCTGGTATAGGTGTAGTGGTCCTCTGTAAAAGCAAAAACAAAGAGGTGATGGCTGGAAGGTTTAGAATTAATCTTAACCACTGGCAATGCTCTGGGCAACCCTCCAGACCACCGTTCTTCGCCTACCAAGCCATTACAGAAGGGGAAAGACCATATGCAAATCAGGCTTGGCCCCACCCCAAAAGGGGCAGTACAGCCCGAACTGCTAGGCCACATCCCTTCTGCACGAGACCACAAGCATCCACAAACATGTTTCGCCCTTGTTGGGGCTCATCAATGAGGAGTAGCTTGGATCTCTAGGCTGGACTACCCCAGGGCAGGACAAAGACTGATATGTTTGGGACATTTCTTCTCTGTGAAAGATAGTGAGTTAAAGACTCTGGGTAAGTTTCTCATAACCAGGACTAATGTCTGGCAGAGGGACTCTCAGGACCCCCCTTGTTAATTTGTGGTCCTCTGTAACCCAAAGGGTCTTTCATGGTCAGAATACTCCCCTTCCTCATATATAGAGGACAAGGCACTGAAATAATCCGATCTTGGGTATGGTTTAAAACCCATTTCTAGAGCAGAAGGGGCCAAGCTTGTAGTCATCAGTTGAGAAAACGTCGAAGTTGTCGACGTGGAAGTCAAAGGCTTCGATGAAACCGAAAAAGGCATTGGAAAAGTATGAAGAGGCCTCGAAGAACTCGAGAGGATCGGAATCCTACTCGGAGTCGTCGAGGTTATCGACGACATCCTCGAGGTCATGGTCGAAGCCCTCGGTACGTCTACTGACTGAAATGTAGTAACAGCAGTAGGTCTGTCCTTTATCAGTGTCGACAGCGGCATCGACGACGGCGTCAATTCGACCGATTTGTGTGTCGACGGGCCTTTCGATAAAGGCGTCGATGGCGCAGATTTATGAGTCGAAGGAACCTTCGACAACGTCGTCGATGATGCAGTCTTACTGCCTTTGCTCGAGGGTTCATGACGCTCTCGGGCAGTTTCTTTCGCCGGGTGCAACGACTCGCAGCGTTTTTATTTTTCGGGTCTTTCACCCAGGGAATCACCTTTAGCCATCTCCGAGGGGGTCGAGGCCGCTTTCTCAAAGACGCTAAGCATTTTTTTACGGAATGCCTCCCACTTAGCTGGAGAGCGGTGTTTCGTGGGGCAGGTGACCCTTTCCGGGGAAGTGGAAGAAGAGGGAGATCTACGATGCCTCTTTTTCGAGTGTTTAGATCTCGAAGACTGATGGGAACCACTTCGAGACCTTGAACGGGAATGTTTCCTGTGACGGCGAAGAGACGAATGTCTCGACTCTGCCGAGGAAACATTCGAAAAAGTTTAAGTTTTAAGAGTCTTGCCTCTTTCTAGCTTCCCCTTACGCTCCTTCAAGGCTTTCGCCGTCATTGACATACAGTCCTCGCATTCAGAACAGTGATGCTCCGATCCCAGGCACCACAAACAGACCCTGTGAGGATCCGTCAACGACATTTTCTTCCCACAATCTCGACACTTTTTGAAGCCGGACCGTGGGGTCGACGGAGCAACACGATTCCGAGGCCCATGAAGTGCGGAAAAACGGAACTGAACAACGGACGTTGCGCGAGTCTATTTATACGCACGATGACGTTGGTGCCGATACAGAGGCTGTCGAGGGACACCAACTCGAGGGACGTCGACGCGCAGCGCCCTCTACTGAAAAAATGTTCTGAGGCCAGCAAGCTGGAAGTTATCTATCAAGATAAGGAATACGTCGGAGGACACAATCCCTTCGAAAGGGAGAATTCTCATTCTATGGCTAATTTCCCTTACCTAGTGAGTCCCTCAGCAGCTTTGCTGGATTTCTGGAGTTTATTTTTTCCACTTGATAAGAGTGTGAGCTTTTCCCCCACTCTTGCCTGTGTTTTGCCATGTGTATTTCATCTGTTTTTGTGATTGTGGACTCTGGAGCACACCACTCCAGGAGCCCAAACGTGTTGTGTGTTACACAGCACCTTCAGTGCAGTGACACAGGGTTGTCGTTTCGACTTCCCACCGACTCCATTTCTGGGGCTGACTACTGTCCCCCAGAAAAGGGTAAAGTTGCCATTAACTTTACATAGTCATTTAACCACAGATCCAGTACACCCCATCTATATGGACTATTGGAAAGGGTTAAGTTTTAGCCCTTTTTATCTGTACCTCTTGGAGCATTGTTTCGCTCCCTTAACATTAAGACTTGGCTGGTGGCAGTGGTATCTACCCTAATTTTCCTACCACGATTATATTACATAACGTGGTATTGTTTTAGGCTATTTTAGTAGCATCGAACCTTAAACCCGCTAGCCCAAATACTTTTATTTCGGCTCCGGTTGGGTTTAATCGCCATTTCTTTTTGTTAACATCCTTCTTGGGTCTTTCTTTGCGCAGCAAATCAGGTTTGTCTCCTTTGTTCGGCGACCTTTGGCGGGCTTCTGACCAGAAGCCCTCCTTTGGCGTCTGGATGTCTAGGTGGGCTGAATGTGAGAGAGGGGTGTAGTTACCCCTGCACAGGGTCTCCTTGGAGACCCAAGTCGCACTTTGTATTGATTGGCTGAGGTGGTTGTCCGGGCTGGACAAACCCCCTGCTGAGTGATTGACAGCCAGGCTGTGTGAATGGGGGATTTTGGCATAAAAGGCAGAACTCTTGAGCTAGAAGGCAGAGTCACCTCTGGAACTACAAGGAACCAAAGAGGAGTGGAGAAGAGGACTGCTGCTGCAACCCAGAGCCCCGATGAAGCCCTGCTGCAGTCCTGAGCTACCTACCCCTTCGATGACTAAGAGAAGATCCAGTCCGGAGTCTTCTTCCCTTGAGCCTAGTGGGATCAACCAGCTTGTCTTTTCTTCAGTCAGAGAATCCTCTCCTGGGTCTAAATCACTGCTGTGCTGTAGTGGTCCAGATAGCCATCAGAAGAGCCCTCTCCTGATTTAAAGGAGCGCACCGTTTATTCATCGTTGTCTTTCTTTCTGCTGCTGGCCTCATCCCTGGGTAGTGCAGATCTCTCCAGACGTCGTCCTTGTCCCCACGACTGAAGCCGCAGGAACCGTGAGTCTGCAGGAACTACCAGGAACAACTGCCGTGGCATCAGCTTTTCTCCAACGGAATAAGGTACTCTGAATACTTGGTCTTTCTCTCCGTCTGACCAGCCGGAATCGGGGTAAACCCTTTTCCTCCACAAAGATTTGTTCTTTTTTTCCCTCCTTCTTATAACTTTTCCTTACATTTGGCAATCTTTACGAACTCTTGGCATCTCATACTGTTCACCATGTCATCCTCGGTAATGAGCATCTGCTCCATTGACACTGGCGCAGGGCTATTGACTGTAATCTGTATCCTTGAACTGGTCCTCGAGTCTCCTTGCCTTGAAAAAGTATTGCCTTTGATTTTTATTCCCTTTTCCCTTGTTTTAAATTACCCTTGTTTTAAATTCTTAAGTACAAAGTGTGTTTTAACTTCGTGAGCATTTCTATCCGCGGGTACACATTATTATCGCAACACCGGTCTGTCAAAGCCTTATGTACTTACCTTGAATTTACTGGCACAAATGGAATTGGTTGTGTGTGGTTTCCAATCTATAGAAGTGAAGTGTTTTATAACAGATGGTTTAAAAATAAATGTACTTCTATTTTTTTTACCTGAAACCTTGAGTCAGTGTTTGCTTGAGTCACAGTAATTGTGGACCTTTGTGTAATCTCTGCTACTTCTCATATACTCTTGAGATAAGCCTGGCTGCTCCGCTACTGCTACCACTTTAACATAGTACAGACTTGTACCAAAGGTGAACTTGTATTACCACTTGTAGTCTCAATTGTGTGTAGTGGTCCCTAAGGGCCCTGCACAGGATTCTGCCTAACACCTTGCACCCACAATTGAATCTCCGACAAACTTATCCCCCTAAGTATACACAAAAAAGCCTTATAACACCTCTGGAGAAACAGCCCCTCTATCGACAACAAAGAAGCCTTCCACACTGCAGTCAAAACATACAAAGCTGCCGTCATCTCCACCAAATCGTCTATCTATAATTCTAGAATTAGCAGGTACCTTGAACAAGAGATCCAATATGGGGGATATCCCTAGAATTTTTGTTCCGGTCTGCCGAGTCACAGGAGATAACAGCAGGGACATTAGTTACCATTTTCTAGAAGCCGTGGTTGCGAAGAAGGACATGTTGATTCTTTCAGGCAATGAAGAGGAAGGAGGCGATTGGCGCACAGTATTATATGTTGATCCGACCGCATCATTAAGAGACGTGTCTGATTAGCAATTGTTCGAGACCGTGCTCGACAAAGGTGAAATGGTTTTTGAGATTGGGGTGCCTTGTCAGGTAATGGTGGAGCAAATGGAGGTACCACAGACTATATTAATCGTGAGAAAAACATCACCATATTGGAAGGAAGTTTTGGAGAATGTGCTGAGTCACTTATGGACCAGCAATCCCCATGTTGTGGGGCTATTGAAAAGTGTAGGGGCAGTGCAAATAAAATTAAAATGAGGAGAAATTTTACAATCGGTTCGGCAATACCCAATGTCTAAAGAGGCAGATGAAGGGATTTTTTAGACCATTATGGCGTTGTTGAAGCAAGGCATTATACAACCTTCCGTATCCCAATGTAATACGTCCGATTATCCTGTGAAGAGGGCAGAGGGGGCTAGTTGGAGGATGGTTCAGGATTTGAGGCCTCTGAACAACATTGAAGCAGAATTTCCAGTGGTACCAAATCCTGCTACCATTCTATGCAACATCCCTTTTGAGTTGACCCACAGTTATTGATTTGAAAAAATTCCTTTTTCTTGGTTCCTTTGCACCCCGATTCTCAGTATCTCACAGCATGTACGTAGCGTGGACAGAGATTTGAACACACAAGGTTACCCCAGGGTACTGTGAATCTCCAAGTGTTTTTAACAGAGTTATTCTGATGGATTTGGGGAACTTACAAATGTCCAGTACTGTAATTCACTACATGGACGAATTACTTGTTTGTAGTGCTTAAGAGGAACAGTGTAGCGGAGACTGAGTCAGACGCCTCACCCTGCTAACGGAGAAGGGGTAGTACAAAGTGGTCAAAGAAAAACTGCAATATCAAACAGAAGAACAAGTGACTTTCTTACCTGGTAACATTCTTTTGATGGGATGTTCCGACAACGTATTCCACATCTATGACAAGTCATCACCACAGCTGTGCTGCTTCGGAAAATGTTCTGCGTCCTGCGTCGATGACGTCGATACACTGTCGTCAAGGGCCTCCGTCGAGCCGACGTCACCGGATGTTATAAGTAGGACACGACGCCCGTAGCCTCAGTTGTAGTTCTTTCCCAGAACGTGTGGCACCAATCTTTTGCTAGTATGACTACAGAAAGCCTTGCGGAAACGGAAGCTGCAATCGCATAAGAAATTCTGTAGAGGGGCAGGTTGGGAGGGTACGATGTGGAATACTTCGTTGGAACATCCCATCGAAAGAACATTACCAGGTAAGAAAGTAACTTGTTCTTCGAGGGGGATTTGTTCCTCCGACGTATTCCACATTTATGACAGACTCCCAAAGCAGTACCAACATATGGAGGTGGGAAAAGAATTTAGAACTTTAGAATGCCCAATCAAATTGCAGTATATAGGACCGCCTTACCAAAGGGTAAGTCCTGCACATGGATAGAGCCCAGGGAGTAAATTTTTACAAAAGTATGGACAGAGGCCCATGTGGCTGCTTCGCAAATGTTACGAATGGGAACACCCCTCTGCAGAGCAGTAGAGGCAGCCACACCCCTGGTAGAATGGGCCCGTAAGCCTACAGGAGGGTCCTTACCTGCCAAGCGGTAACATTCAGAAATTGTCAAGATAATCCATCTAGACAAAGTCTGTTTACTAACAGCTTGTCCCAAACGCCTTCCAGCGTATCCTACAAAGAGCTGACCGTCCACTCTGACCCGGGCCATGCGTGAGATGTAGAAACTTAAGGCTCTCCTAGGATCCAACCTATGGAACTTCTCTTCCTTACCAGGATGCGGAGGAGGATAGAACGACCTGGCTTAAATGAAATTCCAACAACTTTCCGAAGAAAAGAAGGACGAACCCTAAGGACAACCCTGTCCTTATGGAACACTGTGAAGGGTGGCTCAACGGAAAGTGCCTGCAACTCACTCAGCGAGCGGAAGTGACCGCAACTAAAAATACAGTTTTCAAGGTCAACAGTCTCAAAAGAAAAGAATGTAAAGGCTCAAACAGAGCTCCCATTAGGAATTTTAGAACCAGGTTCAAATCCCAACGGGGCACCTAGAAAGGTGACGGTGGGAACTCATTAGCGGGCCCTTTCAGAAACTGAGAAATGAAAGGAATTTTAAAATAAGAACACTCCTCAGATGAGTGCTTAAATATGGACAGCGCCGCCAGGTAACCTTTAATGGCACCCACTTGCAGGCCCTAGTGGGCCAACGAAAGCAAAAAAGACAGAACCACAGGAATGGCACATGAAAAAGGATCCACATTCTTAACCCTGCACCAGTCGCAGAACTTCCTCCAACGGCAACGTTACAGGGACTTCGTTGTAGGCCGCTTGGCCGAAAGCAACACCTCCATCACGTCTTCAGGGAGGTCCCAATCCTTATACCTCAACCTTTCAGAAGCCAAGTATGAAGGTCGAGGGACTTGACCTCTGGATGGAGAACTTGACCCCTCCCATCCCATGAGAGCAGATCGTCTCGGTAGGGAAGACGGCGTGGAGGGCAGATGGACATGTCGAGAAGGTCCGGGTACCACGTTCTCCTGCCCCATGCTGGAGCAATGAGGATCATTCAGGAACCGGACCTCAGTAACCTCTGCAGCACTTGCGGAATGACGGGGACTGGAGGAAACACGTACAGCAGTGGAAAAGACAACTCCACTACGAACGCGTCCCCCCTAAGGCTCCTCTTGGAGGAAATTCCTGCAAGCAGAATCTTTCGCACTTCCGGTTGACACTGGTGGTGAAGAGATCCACTTGTGGGGTCCCCCAAAGGGCGAAGATCTCCAGGAGAATCTCCTGAGCCAGCTCCCACTTGTAAGAGACCGTGCTCTGCGTGCTCAGAGCGTCCGCTGCCACGTTTTCATCTCCGGCCGATGAACTGCCGAGATCGAAATTTCCTGCTGGATGGTCCAGAACCAGAGCTGCATCGCCTCTCTGCACAGAGGGAGAGACCCTGCACCTCCCCTTTTTACTTGAGGTAGTGCATGACCACTGTATTGTCCGTCAGAATCAGGACATTCTTTCCCCGCAGAGATGGCAGAAAAGCCTTCAGGGCTAGCCTGACGGCCCTCAGCTCTAACAGATTGATATGGAGTCTGGACTCCGACAGAGACGCGTTGACTGTCAACTCGTTGGCATGAGCTCCCCATCCCATGAGGGAAGCGTCCGTCACGATCGTCGCCTCCGGCCAGGGCAGCCAAAATGGTGCCCCCTTCATCAGATTGCCTTCAACGGCCCACCACAGAAGATCCTGGGTGACCGAGGGCGGCACTTGAACGAGATCCGACATCCTGCCTGAGGATTGTGACCACTGCATCTTGTGATCTCATCTGCAGCCTGGCCTCTGGCACCAGGAGAATGCAGGTTGCCATGAGGCCGAGCAACCTCAAGAACTCGAACGCCGGGAGACTCTGGGTATGTTGAAAGTTGTAAAAAAAAAAATGTTTTTATTAATTTTCTACAAACTAAACAATACAAACCAAACAAGCAGTATAATTGTAACAATTCCATTACACATCATTTTATCTTAATCACTTCTCCCCCAGTCCGACCCCCCTCCATGAGCCTATTTGTTATTCTCATTCAGTGTCTGCTATATGCGGCAGGGTCTCATTTTCTTCAGAGTCTGTTGTGTCTGATATTACTCCAAACAATTCTGCTATTAGTGATTTCCATGCCAACAAGGTGCCCGCCTCCTCCTCACCACTCACACTGCTCGCTTCTTGCCATACCACTGTTTCAGCCTCCGCCCATTTCTGCAATTCCTTCCACCATACCTCCACCCGTGGCTTGGGGCATTTCTTCCATCCCATGGCAATCCTCCGTTTTGCGAGCACATATGCCAGATCTTTCAGTTTCCCAACATGCTCGAGTTTCCGTGATTTGGGGAACCTGCCCAGCAAACAGGCCCAGGCCGTATCTATGACGAGCGTAACCCCCTTGTCTGTCAATTTCTGCGCTACTTCTCCCCAAAAGCACTCAATTATTGGGCATGACTAAAACATGTGTGTCATGTCAGCGTTTTCTTGGTTACATTTAGGACACGTATGCTCTATGCGTTATATACAGCTGTATTTGTTTTAGTCTGGAGTTTCTCGACACCTTCTTGTGATAGCCCAGGGCACGTTCCCACACCCCATCCTCCATCGGGGCTCCCACTTCCGCCTCCCAGTCCAGTCTCAGATGTATCAATTCCTTCCCCACCTTAGCCATCATCATCTCATATAATCTTGAGATCTCATGCCCCCCCTTCTGATATGTCATATATTGCCCCCACAACTGCATCTGGTTCCTCTGTCAATACTGTTTCCGGCCACATTTTGCGAATCTTCTGCACCATCCTATTATAGGTCACATATTGGCCCGTATGTAGTCCTGCCTCTTCGTTAAGTTCTTTAAAATCCTTGATGGTCCCCTCCTGCCAAACATCCCCTAGCGTTAGCAACCCCACTGAATCCCAGTAGGTCCTAATAATCACCCTCATCTGTTTATCCCCTCCCGTCAAAGCAACCAGCGGTTCCACCCAAGCATCATCATCCCAGGGCGCTCCTTCATTTTGGTTTGAGGCAACCAAATTATTTCCCTCAAATAAAACGGGGTACAGTCCTGCCCAAACAACCTGAGTTCAATGGTCACTTTGTCAGAGAACCACTTAGCCACATACTGTAGCTGACACGCCACATAATAAACCTCAAAATTAGGCAGTATGATACCTCCTTTTTCATAGAAGTTCTGCAATTTCCATAACGCCACTCTATTTCGGGTACCATGCCACAGGAAGTCCCTACACATACTATTCAGCTTAATAAAAAAACTTCTTGGGTACATATATGGAATATTACTAAAGTAATGCAGGAGCCAATGTAGGACCACCATCTTGAGCATAGCCCCTCGTCCCATCATTGCCAAGGGCAGCTTCTCCCAAAACGTCATGCTGTTCCTAATTTTCCCAACGGCTATTTCTGTGTTATGTCTATGTTCCTCTTCCACCGTGTGGTACACGTCTATTCCAAGGTAACGAAAGGAGCTAGTCGCCCATGGTATTTGTAGTACCGGTAACCTATCTACAGGGGTCCCCTTATAGCTACCTAGCGGGAATATGCTGGACTTTTGAGGGTTCAGCGCTATACCCGACAGCTCCGCATACCTCTCCATCACTTCAAGTATATATTGGAGATTTTCTTCCGGGTATTGCAAGTATAATAACAAATTGTCTGCATACAAGGATATCAGGTGTATGTTGAACTTGTTCACCATCTGCAGAATGTGATGAGCCCTCACTTGGGGAGGAAAACACAGCCCCGGGGATGTGTCGCGCACTGCTTCGATGTACTGGAGGTGTCAAGTGGGACTTCTTTAAGTTGAGGGAGAAGCCCAGCTTGTGTAGGGAGTGGCAGGTGACTGACAGATGATCCAGGACTTGCTCGGGAGAGCACTCCCTGATCCACCAATCGTCCAGGTAGGGGTAGATGTGAATCCCCCCCCCTTCCTCCTTTCCTGAGATACGCTGCCACCACCACCATGAGCTTGGTGGAGACCATCAGGCGGAGGTCAATCCGAATGGCAGGACCTGAAAGTGCGAGTCGCCAACCGCGAACCTCAAGTACTTCTTGTGCTTGGGATGAATCGGCACATGAAAGTAAGCGTCCTTGAGGTTGAGAGACACCAACCAGTCCTGAAGTTGAAGGGCCTGGAGGACTTGAGAGAGAGTAACCATCTTGAACTTGTCCTTCCTGAGGAGCTTGTTCAAACCACCCAAGTCCATGATGGGTCTCAATCCCCAGTCTTTTTTCTGGACAAAGAATATGGGGAATACCATCCCTTGTTCCTCTCCGCTACAGGCACCAGTTCTATGGCGCCTTTCTCTAGGAGGGATTTGATTTCCTGCGCACGGAGCGGATCTGGACTCTTCAAAGAGAGAATCCCTGGTGGATTGTTGTGAAGCCTCTGCCGGAAAGGAAGACAGTAGCCGTGGGCTATGATCTCCAGAACCCACACATCTGAAGTAATGGCACGCCATTCTACAAGATGCTGTGCCAGCCTTCCCCCAGCCGGCAAACCATGGGACATGGCCTCATGACTGAGCTGAAGCGGCTGCGGCAGTGCCTGACGTCAAAGAGGCAACTACTCGAGCGGCCTTGGCACCTCGAATACCCTGTTTTCCACCTCTGGTACTCCTACGTTGGTGTCATGATGCCTGCCCCCAGGAAGCCAGACCAGGCCCAGCAACGCCGGAAGCAGGCATCATGCCATTTGGAGCATGCCCAAAAACCCCAGTTAGGGGCTGTTAGGGTGCAGTCCTGGCACCTATGGCGCCTGGCTCAAAAGGATAAAGTCAGTCCTGGCGCCATGGGCGCCAGGCTCATTTCAGAAAACTTACCTAATGCAGACCATGCTGCATACTCACCTGGTGCAGACCACGAAGCCACAAGCCAAATGGGGCTTAGGCGGGACTATTTACCTAAGGGACTACTTTTTTATCGGGAGGGGGCCGTGGAAGAATACTTACCTGGGACTTCTTCGTAGGCTATTTAAACCACGCCCGGACAGCCACACGTGCTTCGCGTTATTCTGCATTCAGCAGCGTAACGCTCACCGTGCCTCCAGCATCTTCCAGTCTTCAGCCACGCCTGCTTCAGTCCTGGACCACCTGGAAACGAAAAGAAAGAAGAAGAGGTTCAAACTTGAAACCTTACCTGAATTCTTGATCCATCGCGCCGTCGATCTTGAAGAAGGAGTCATCGCACGCGCATCGTCACGCACCTCACAGCGCCGCGCTGTACTCACCATCCAGTGCAGCTTTTCCTCACTCCATCGCAGACTCTGCATTTCCAAACCGCTCTCCGATATCTAAGGGGACAAGAAAAGCCAGGTGAGCACGGGAATGCAAAAGGGCAATACAAGCTACCCCCAAAGACTTACCGGATTACCACGTGGGGTACTCACCTCATCTCGGGTCGGCGCAGTTAACTCTGCATCACCGCCGCACCCCGGCCCCTAAGGGGAAACCACTGGACATTACAAGCTACCCCCCAAAGACTTACCGGATTACCACGGGGGGAACTCACCTCATATCGGGTCGGCGCAGTTAACTCTGCATCACCGCCGCACCCCGGCCCCTAAGGGGAAAATCACTATAGACTTACCTGACTCTCACCAACTGCCCTTTGGACTCTTCGTGGTGGTTAAGTTGGCAACCTACAAGGAATCGGAAACAGTGAAGATCAGACATTTGAACTCTTACAAACTATTGGATTCTAGAGTCAATACTGGAACTCACCAATTCCTCCAAGCCAGTGAAGTAACTGGTCTTCTACGCGCCCCTGCGCTCGATGCAGGATGGAGAGCCCACCTTTCTAAACCATCAGAAAGATATTCATACGAGCTGACAAACAAGTAAGTGGGGGTGTCCAGTCAGTCATCTCGGTTCTACGTGGCACCAGGCCGGTCCAGATAGACATCCCTGTGGGAACCAGGTGAGCGTAACAGTTGGCCCCTTTGACTGGCGGCTCCCCTTGATCTACCAAAAGACGAGTAGTGTCGAAATGAACCTCCCCTCCATTGCGGTCCCCTAGGATGAAAAGGCAGAGGTTGGTGGACTGCAGCGCTCAACGACTTCGCTGCAGCCTTTGAGGTCTGCAACCTCTCAAGGCTATCGTCAGTCTTGCTGCCAAGAAGATGTACACCATCAAAGGGCATGTTGAGAAGCTGGGCTTGTACATCAGGAGCAAACCCCAACTTCCACAAACACGCAAATCTGTGCATCACAGTGCTCGCCGCCATAGACCGGCTGACCCAGTCTGCCATGTCCAGACCCGACTGAACGGATTCACACATGGCATCCTTGCCATCCTGAACGAGGGCAAGAAAACCATTCCGTTCCTCCCCTTTAGGAATATGTTCAGCCGCCAAAGACACACAATTCCACAGAGTGTGAGTGAAACGTGCTACGGCACACACAGAGTTGGCTGCCTGTAAGGCCATACCCCCTCAAGAAAACCCTTTCTTCGCCCAGCCATCAATACGTTTGTTGTCCCTATCGGGAGGGATGGTAGAGTAAGACGCCTGCTTTGCCAGGACCGTAGCTGCCTGCACCACCAAACTCTCCGGATCGGGGTGTGTCGTCAAGTAGTAGGGGTCACTACTGCTGGACGGTATTTTTAAGTCAACGACTTGCTCACTGCCGGGAGACTCTCCGGAGCAGTCCAAGCCGCCGCCACCCTTCTCTGTAAAGCCATATGAAATGGCAGCACCGGGTGGACCTTGGTCAAGGATATCTGTCAGGTCATCCTGCAGAAAATCCACTGGTGGCTCAGACCACACCAAGTACTCCGTCACCCTCGACATGAGACGCCGGTATGAAGACTTGGCGTGCGTGCCAGGCTCAGGCCTACCGAACTCAACCTCCGGAGGTGTCCAGACCACTGGCATCGTTCAAAGACTGACGCAGGTCTTCCAACTGGCTATGACCAGACAAGAGTTTGTCAGGAACCTCAAAAGGAATCAAACCTTCATCAGTCCCTTCATCCACCTCAGATGTAATCCAGAGGCTGGAATAAATCCCTGCATGAGGGTACAGAAAAAGGCTCAAACACAGTCCTCACTGACTTCTTCAGGGCCTTCCTCAGTGCTTCCACCGCTGCACGGGGTAACTCCGGTAAAGCCTCCACAAAAGGCATCGACGGAATCGGAGTCGATGTCGAGCGTGGCGCCGATGGCTTAGACACAGGCCTTGAGGGCGGTGCCCCGAGCGTGTCCTTTGACAACCTCGCCGTCGACGACTTCCTCGGAGGTAGAGCCTCGAGAGAGTCCTTCGACGGACATGGCGGCGATGTCTTCTGAGAAGACCTCACAGGTTCCGCCGGTCCTGAGGGCGTCGAGGACCGGGACCTGGCGCAGGCATGGCTAGAGCGATCCACCTTGTCCGATCTGGACCTCGAAGGCTTCCGATGATCGCGCCGGCCGCCCGAGCCCAAAGGCGTGCGAGCGGTGGGCGTAGCACGTTCCCTGCCGGCTTCTTTTAAAGGCGCGGACGGAACGGAGTCCTGCTATTGGAAAATCGCCATCATCTCCGTACGAAATGCATCCCATTCCCCAGGAGAGGAATGCTTGTTGGGACTTCTTGAATCCCGACCGCAGGGTAGAAGGTGAAGACATATCTTTTTCACAAAACACCAAGTTCGAAGAACCGATAGAAGTAACAGAAGAACCGCGGCGTGCCGAGATCTCGGAAGCAAACACGTTCGCGGAAATAACGGAACTGAGGCTACGGGCGTCGTGCGTCCTACTTGTTACATCCGGTGACGTCGGCTCGACGGAGGCCCTCGAGGACAGCGTATCGACGCAGACAATTTTCCGAAGCAACACAGCTGTGGTGATTACCTGTCATATATGTGGAATACGTCGGAGGAACAAATCCCCTCGAAGTAGTGTATTTGGGACAGGTACTATCATCCGCAGGAAGACGGGTAATGCCTGCGAGAGCCACCACAGTTCAGGACACGCCTCAACAACCTACGGTAAAACAGATGCAGCAGTTTTTGGGGCTTTGTAACTATTGTAGATTTTTGACTACTTTAGTTACACGAGGCCCCTGCTGCAAGCTCCCGAGGAAGCACAGAAAGAGAAGAGTCCAATTGAGTGGTCAGATGAAATGAGAACTTGTTTTCAGGAGCTCAAGGCTGCGATCAGTAATTCTCCAGTTTTGGCGACACCAGATTACCAAAAGCCATTTTTTTTCACCTACTCTCGGTCCACATGTCTCCGGTGGGGGGCAGGCTTGCCCTTCACTCCCAATGCAGACGCACGAGGTTGGCAGACCCCTGGATCCTCTCAGTAGTGTCCAAGGGGTACCACCTACTGATCCGTCCTTCCCCCTCTCTCCTCCCCTCCGCTCCCAAATATTGGGACAGCAACTCAATTGCTCGTAGAGAGTCAGGCAGTGGAAGAAGTCCCAGCTTCCCAGATACACATATTTACACCATACACAAGAAGAACTAGGCGGGCCTGAGAGTTGTATTTTGTATTTGTATTTCTGAATTTGTATAGCGCGTATAGCCTCGGAGGCTCTGTACTGGAAGTTCCAGAAGGAAGTCGGCGATTTCCCGCCAAAGCCTCTGATTGACAGCGGCGAGCACAGCGTCCGCATTAGACTGACGAAGATGAAGGGAAGCGTTGGAATAAATCTTCTTCCGGTATGCTTCCAGGATCTTCTCGTCCTTACCCAGGAGTGAAGAGGCTGAAAACAAACCCAACACGCAGTGCAATTTACAACAGTTCCATTAAACACGATCTCATTTTTTCCTTTAAAAGATTTTGGCCACTGCTTCCCCAATCCCACCCTCCTTTATGAGCCTATTTGTTCTTCCCATTCAGTGTCTGCTATAACGTGGCAAGGTCTCACTTCCCTCGGAATCTGTTGGATCCAATATAGATCCGAACAGTTCTGCTATTAGTAGTCTCCATGCATCTTCCTCCCCACTCATGCTGCTCGCCTCTTGCCATACCATCATTTCAGCCTCCGCCCATTTCTGCAACTCCTTCCATCATACCTCCACCCGTGGCGTGTGACACTTCTTCCATCCCATGGCAAACCTCCATTTTGCGAGCACGTTTGCCAAATCTTTCAGTTTCCCAACATGTTTAAATTTCCGTGGTCTGGGGAACCCTCGCAGCAAGCAGGCCCAGGCAGTGTCTATGACGAGCATGACCCCCTTCTCTGCTAGTTTTTGTGCCACTTCACCCCAGAAACACTCAATTACTGGGCATGACCAAAACATGTGTGTCATGTCAGCGCTTTCCATGTCGCACGTAGGACATGCTTGTCGTCCAGCGTTTCCGAACTTGGATATCCTCAGGGGGGTCATATATGCTCTATGCGTTATATGCAGCTGTATTTGTTTTAGTCTGGCATTTCTTGACACTTTCTTGTGATATCCCAGGGCACGTTCCCACATCCCATCTTCCATCGGGGCCCCCACCTCAGCTTCCTAATCAAGTGTCAATTCTTTTCCAAACTTAGTCATCACCATCTCATAATATCTAGAAATCTCATGCCCTCCTTCTGATATATCATATATCACTCCCATAATAGAATCCGGTTCCTCTGCCAATACTGTTTCAGGCCACGTTTTCCGAATTTTCTGAACTATCCTATGATACGTAACATATTGGCCCATATGTAATCCCGCCTCCTCCCCAAGTTCCTCAAAATCCCTAATGGTCCCCTCTTGCCAAATGTCCCCCAACGTTACCAGTCCTACCGATTCCCAGTAAGTCCCGATAATCACCCTCAACTGCTTATCTCCTCCCGCTAAAGCGACCAGCGGTACCTGTGGGGAGCATGGGAATGGGTTCTCCATCATCCGGCATGCTCGACGCCACATTTTCCACCCAAGCATCATCATCCCAGGGCGCTCCTTCATTTCTGACTCAGGCAACCAGATAATTTCCCTGGAGTAAAATGGGGTACTATCCTGCCCAAACAACCTAAGTTCAGGGGTCGCTTCATCGGAGAGCCACTTGGTCACATATTGTAGTTGACCTGCTATATAGTAAACCTCAAAATTAGGCAGTTTAATACCCCCCTTTTCATAGAAGTTCTGCAACTTCCATAGTGCCACTCTATTCCGGGTACCATGCCATAGGAAGTCCCTACACATACTGTTCAGTTTAGCAAAAAACTTCTTTGGTATCATGTATGGGATATTACTGAAATAATGTAGGAGCCTGGGTAAGACCACCATCTTGAGCATTGCCCCCCCCGTCCCATCATTGCTAGGGGCAAATTCTCCCAGAACTTCATGCATTTCCGGATTTTCTCAATGGCTATCTCGGTGTTGTGCTTATGTTCCTCTTCTGCCGTGTGATACACGTCTATTCCAAGGTAACGGAAAGAACTAATCACCCATGGTACTTGTAACACCAATAACCTTTCCACAGGGATTCCCTTATAGCTACCTAGCGGGAATATGCTAGATTTTTGAGGATTCACCGCTATACCGGACCGCACCGCATACCTCTCTATCACTTCCAGAATATATTGGAGATTCTCTTCCGGGTATTTCAAGTATAATAAGAAATCATCCGCATATAAGGATATTAGGTGTCTTTGCCCCCCTACTTCAATACCTATCGTATCATATTGTTGCCTGATGTATATTGCCAGGGGCTCCAGGGCTAGAATGTAAAGCATCGGGGACCAGGGGCACCCCTACCTGGTGCCTCTACTGAGTTGCCATCTCTCAGATATCACTGATCCTGTTCGAACTCTGGCTAGCGGCTCACTGTATAGCATTTTCGCCCACCTAATATACCCCAGCCCGGCTCCGTATCCTCCCAGGGCCGTCAACAACCATGGCCACTTAACCGAGTCGAAAGCTTTTACCGCGTCTAAGGACACAATCGCCATGTCACCTTCATTCCTACCTCCCAATTCGACCACCCGGTGGAGTCGCCTCTGGTTGTGAGTTACGTTTCTATTCGGGACATAGCCCGTTTGGTCTGGGTGGATTAATTTGCCAATTTTTCTCCGCAATCTGTTTGCCAGGAAAGCCGTCAATATCTTGCTGTCCGGGTTCAGCATCGACAAAGGCCTATAGGACCCACAGCTCTGCCCTGGTTTGTTGGGTTTGGGGAGCGGTATTATGATCGCTTCTCTGAGTGACTCCGGCAACCTCCCCACCTCAAACGCTTCATTAAGCATGTCTAGCATTGGGGGGAGCACTTCCTTCCTATATACTTAATAAAATTCACTAGGGAACCCATCTGCTCCTGGGGTCTTACTGGTGGGCGACTGCCTCACAACCTCCTCCAAGGTAATTGGTGCATCAAGCTCTTCTCTTTCCTCTTCACTTATCTTGGGCAGTCCTATATCTTCCAGTATTTCTGTTATCTCCTCTTGCCTGCCCTCCTCCCTGTCCCCGTATAAATCCCTGTAGTAATCCGCAAATTCCTTGTTGACTCCTTCTTGGGTGTCCACTACATCACCATCTTCTCTAGTTATTGTCCTAATCAGGGGCATAGGGGTTTCGTTCTTGTATAGCCACGCTAAGAGTCGGCCCGTTTTGTCCCCTCCCGCATGCTGCCTCTCTACATATTTTTTATAATTGCGGTTGCAGAGCCTTTCCCAGATTTCCGCACACTGCTGCTGTAGTTTAAGTACTAACTCTGTATCCACACTGCCATTTTCTAATGCTCTTTCTAGTTCCTCTTCTGCTCTTTGTAGGTCAGACAGGACCCCGCCCTAAAGGCCCTTTGACTTAGCTATGGCAACCCCCCGCATCACCACCTTAAAGGCTTCCCATAGTGTACCCGCCGAGTCGATACTGCCGGTATTCACTTTGAAATAGTTAGTGATCTCATCTCTTATATCCTCTCTGAAGACAGGGTCTTTGAGTGCCTCTGCTCGGAGGCACCATGTCGGAATCCGTGCCCTCGGGGGGCAGTATTGCCATCCGAGGATCAGGGGCGAGTGATCTGAGAGTACCCTTGCCTTATATTCTACTTAAGTAATCTCTGTCATTACATCTGACGTGGCAAAGACAATCAAGTCTTGTGTATAGCTGCTGCGGGGCTAAGTAGTGCGAATATTGCTTCTCGTCAGGATGTTTTGTTCTCCACACTTCTACTAAGCCAAAATCATCTACAGCATGTGCAATGCTTTAGCCGCTCGGGCTGGCCTATCAGTCCTGCCATCAGATCGGTCTACCTTGGGGTTCATTACACAAATGAAACCCCCACCCCAGATCACTGCACCACCCACACACGTACTAAGGTTGGTGCACAGAGTTCTGAAGTATGCCACCGTGTTTTGATTGGGGGCATACGTATTTACAATGCATACCTCTTTATTCTCCACCAGCCCTTTCAATATAACCATCCTCCCATCAGTTTCCGCCACTTCTTGTACTAGTTGGAACGGGACGTGTGGCGCCACCCAGACAAGTACTCCTCTAGCGTAGGCAGATTATGCCAAACCCACCACAATCCCCTTCCTTTTTTTCCCCACTAGCTCCATCTTTTCCCCGTCAGATGCGTCTCTTGCAACAGTGCAATATCTATCATTTGCCTTCTCAAATACAGCATTACCTTATTCCTCTTCATATAATTGTTAAGTCCCCTGACATTCCACGTTATTATCTTGAGATCTCCCATAGCTCGTTAATACTCTCCTCCCTTACTTCCAACTGATCCCACCCACTCACGCAATGCAGATACAACCCTTTTGCTCTTCCATATAGGCTCATATTTGAACTTGAACTCCCCATAACTATGTACACACCAAACTTCCCGCCTCCCTTCCCTCCCATCCCTTCCCCAACAACCCCCTCCCCAATAACCCCCTCCCCAACTGTTGCCCAGCTCCATTCCTGGATCTCAGGCATCCCCACATCTAGCCCTGTCCAGCACAAGCCTATGCTCAGGGCTCAGTAGGGTGAAGTCGCCCTAATGGCCACTTAACTATTAGTATTTCGGGGTGAGTTGCTTCCATCCTGTTGCTCCTATTTTCAAGTTTATTATACTTTTATGTTAACGCTATGTAGCTTCCAATTGCATTTTACCCACTTTATTCCAGTCCATGCCGAGCATAAGGCTTGAATGCTACCCAGTGTTCCACCAGTCCCACTTTCCGGGTTTAATCAGGATCACCCTCCCACTTACCCCCTCAATGACCGTGGCACAAGTTCTTCAGGTATGTTCCTGCCGGTCACGGTCCATTTGCTGTTCCGGGCAGCCTTGCAGGTCCAGTAACATCAGCACCTCCTCAGGAATATCAAAAAAAGCGCTCTGCTCTTATGTAGCACCTTCAACCTAGCCGGGTACAGAAGCATGTACTTGATGCCTGCTGCTCGTAGCCTCCTCTTGACGGCCAGGTAGCTGTATCTCTGTCTCTGCACCGGCATCGTGTAATCCGGGTACGTTGTGATGTCGGTGGACGCTCTCTTGATTGTTCCGCCTTTACGGAAATATTCCTGGATCTTCTCCCAGTCTCTATAATTCAAGATCCTCGCGATAATCGGTCGCGGCGGAGCCCCAGGCCGTGGTTTCCTCATTAAGGCGCGGTGCGCCCGCTCCACTGTGAATCCCTGCGAAAGCTTGTCTGCTCCAATCTCCTGGAGGATCATGTTCTCCACGTAGTTTGTAGGGTCTTGGCCCTCTTGCCCCTCCGGCAGGCCAACCACCCGTATGTTATTTCTTCTCGCCCTTCCTTCCGCTTCTTCCACCCGATTCTCAAGGTTGGCAACCTGCTGTTTGAGAACATGAACCTCCTTTGCATTATTTGTGGTGACATCTGTATTGGTCTTTACTGCACTTTCCAGGCCACTCGTTCTCTCTGCCAGCGCCCTGACATCTTGCCGTAACAGGGTAAGTTCAGTTCCCACCGCATCAATTTTGTTCTCTAAGGCTGTTGGTAGGTCCGCCATTGCCGCGCCCCATTTTGAGCTCAACTCCGTTATAGCCTCCAGGATCTGATGCTTGTCTTCTTCTGGGGCTTCTTCAACAGGAGTTGCGTCCAAGTTCTGTGCCAACATTGTAGGGGTCCTGTGTGTTTTCGCATAGACCTCCATTGTGGGTTGTTTGGTCTTGGCTTTTAGACCCCTCACCGACATAGTGCCACCCTGCACACATGTCCGGCTCCGGCCCGGTGCTGTTCCAGTCGTTGAGGTCTCTGTCTTCTAACCTATGTTGGTTATGGCACACCAGGTTGTTATTCAGGTGGATTGTAGACTCCCACGTATTACTTCCTGCTCATAATTCTTATGGCCACGTGTTCGCCAACCCCTCCTCCTGTGGTCAGGTTGCCCAGGCACATACAGTGTATGCCAGGTTGGGCGTCCCTTTGAGGTTGTCAGCTCCCAAATTTCAGTTGCAGCTTACAGTGTGGCATCCGATCATGAGTGACAGGTCATTTGCCTCTCTCATATGCAAGCTCCGTTCTGTGTTGCGCATGGCCTGCCTCCCGTGTCACAGTATAATTTCACAGTTCAGCAACTGCGCACTTCCCCCGAGTGTCCCAGCAGTGGAAGGGACAGACCCCAAACTCCTGATGCGGCAGGGCAAGCTCACACTGCACCCAAATCCATTATTGCTGTCGTTCTAGGCGGCACCGACTTAAGCTGCCACTCAATTCGGCAGCGCACCACTCCGCACCCTCAATTCCCTTTTTCCATGCAGGGAAGTCCAATCCGGCCTCCTGCTTCATTGGATCCAGCACCGGGTCACTGTTGCGTGTGCCGTATTAAAACTTGACTGCCTTTATGTGCGGCAGGAGGCCGCGCCTGTGCACAGTATCTAGCCGATGCCAATGCAAGCATTGACGGGCGCTCCACCCGTCTGGCTCAGTCCGTATTCACCTCGGGGCACCGTCTCGCGCGATGCATGCGAACACGAGCCCCCCCCCCCCCCCCCCCCCCCCCCCCGCCGCCATCCACCTTCAGGGCTGCGTCACCCACACGCACAAGCCGTTCCTCACCGGCATCTTCATGTCTACTCTACTCCTGCCCCTGCCCCTGCTCCCCCTCAAGTCCACAGACCTCCGTCCGCCACCAGTCCGGCTGCCTTTGCAAGCGGCTATGTGCCGCGTCTGATGCAGCGTTTCTCCGCTGCTACTGTAGCCCTTTACAATAATACCTTGATTTCGCTCGATCTGGGAGCGTCGCCTCGGAACAACATTCGATGCTGGCTGCTGGTAGCTGACGTCCACCCCTCCCTTTGATGCAGAGGGGTTCAGCTAGCTTGTGCACGGCGACGAGCCTCGCTGGCGCATTGAGTTCAGTTGTCGCAATGTAACCATCTCCGGCTGTTATCTTCGGTCGGGCTCGGGAGCAACGACGTGTTTTTCCCCAGTAGAAAGCAGAAGCGCATTACGTTTCCTCCGGTAACTGTCTTTTTCGCGCTTCGTTCGGAGAAAGAAAGTTCTGTAGACATCTAGGCTGCAACAACATTCCCTTTGTTGTCCGCCATCTTTGCAACAATATATCCAAGCGGCCTTTCCACACAAAGTCTGTTTATCTTCCAACCCGCCAGCAGGAGCGAAATATTCAACAGGATTCTTACAATACATATGTTCCGACGCCCCTCCGTTCAGTTCCTGGGCGCATGCATCATTTTTAAAAGCATAATTCCTCGGATGAAGTCGGATCGTCAGGAGCACAATTCAAAAGCATGTCCTAGTCCATAGCTCTCTACAGGAGTGAAGAGGCTGATGTGGCTGAAGACTATTGTGGCTTGGAGTAGAGCGAAGCTGCAGCAATCACCGAGGAGTGTGGTTGAGGATGTGCTGACAGCAAGTGTGGATCCCCCTCCATCTGCCTAAACTTGGCGTTGAGACGTCTGTTGGTAGGCTGTACCGAATGGGGTTTAAACCATCCCTTCTTGGCAAGCACCACCACATTTTTTTGCATCAGGATCCCTGTTCTAGCCGTGGGGCGGAGAGTGAGGACCTCTGCTCGGACCCCCGCCTCCGGTTGTTCTACCTCAGGCTGAGGAAGCCTCAAGTATTCAGCCAAGCCGGCGTGCTGCTCATGGAAGGCCTTGGCCGACGATGGTGTGTCTGGGTCCTCCTTCTCATCCGTGTCCACCAAGGTGCCCTGCTGGTCTAGGGTAGCTGGAGGAGTGCTGGGCGTCTGTGACTTAATGACAAGGGCCTGCAGGGACTGCGGGGCAGCCAAGTCCGTTGGAGGCGTGAGAGCCGGCATGGTGAGAGCTGGCAGGGGCAGCTGGGGCTGCACCATGGGTGGGGTCACTGGAACCACGGGCGAAGGGACCATCGCTGCCAGAGGCAGAACTGGAGGGAGCATGTCCCTGATCACATCCCTGAGGATAACGCCCATCTGCGGAGACCTCATGAGGGTCATAAACCTTTCCAAAAAACCTGTCCTCAAAATGCCGGTGGAGCGCTTGGAGGCACAGGAATGGCTGTGACCTGGACACACTCTGCTTTACTATCTGCAAGATGGATCAGACCCACCTGTAAACTTGTTCCACTACCTGTTCCCCAAAGGGGGATGGTGTTAGATGGTGTCGAGGTGCCATCTTCTCTGGGCCGGCGGCCATTTAGTCAGGCTGCGCGCCACATGCCGGTGCCGTGGTACTTGCCGCACTGGACCCAGCCTCTTCCAAGACTCTTGATGGTGGAGGTTGAGGCCTACGCTGCACCTCAGGACGAGGCCTGGTAGGCTGATTGCCCTCGGCTGCATCACTGGTAGTGCTGTGTACATGCGCCCTCTCAGACATTTGTCTGGTATTAGGGTGTAGCCCCTCGGCCGTAGACCCAGTAATAGAACCTTGCGGTCCCTCAGTGACATCATTGGTAGGATCCCATGACCTCTCGGACAGGTGGCTGGTAGCCGTAGCGGCCTCGGTACTCACCCTGGTACAAGAACCTGAAAGGTCCCTCTCCCTGGTGCGCTTCCTGGGAAAGGAGTCGCCTTTGCGGCATGCAGATGAAAAAAGTGCCACTATCTTGGGTCTGGACTTGTGCTTGACGAATTCCTTTAAGTCCTCCGGCGGCGACCTTCTGAAGAGCTCCATCCACCGATCTAGCCTGTTCTTTAGAGTACGCAGTGTTAGCGTGCCACACCTGCGGTCGGGGCCAAGGCAGGGGAAGCAGAGAGCATGGGGGTCAGACGTAGGGAAGAGCCCCTCGCAGGCTAGACACCTGCTGAAGGCCTCTGACGTCGACATGTGCCAGGGAGGAACGTGGTGCCGGAGGACAGAGGTATCTGAATAAAGACAAAAAACACTTCTCTTGGGAAGAGTGCATGGAATTATTAGGCTGGAGGCCTTACCCAGGAGCGCTGGTGTAAGTGGTCAGTTCACGGCAACGCTGAAAAGAGGACATGGCAGTGGCACCTGTGGGAGGAGTCAGGAGAGCACATGTTCCCAGGGCTGCGCACCTGCGTGGCTCAAAACTTAAAGGGGAAGAAGATGTTTTTCTGGTGAAAAAGTTCCGTCTCCCATCTCTAGCAAGGCACGCCTATACAACATGGAGGAAAGGGGACAGGACGTAGGAGTAGGGGAGAGTAGTCGGTAAAATGGAGAGAGAGAGATACCAGCTAAAAAGAGAAGAGGGGAAAATGTGTGAAAAGGAATAGGAACGGACAGGAGGATAGTAGATAAGAAGGTAGAGAGAGTATAACATCGGGGAATGTAGTAGAATAATGTAGAAGGCGAGTGTCAGGAGTGATTAAAAGGCTTTATCTGTTGAGATGGATTTCTGAACTCTGACTTGGTGGGCAGAGGTACAGGAGGCCAGCCTAGTTTCTTGGAACAGGGTAACCTTCTGGACAAGCCAGACCAATCGAGGTAGCTATGGTAGGTGGTCAAGACTAGGTCTCAGGAGGGGCGAGGGTGACTGAAGGACCTAAATGAGCGCATAGAGCAAGGACACTTACAAATCACTCCCAGACAGGTGTATATATAAAAAATATAAACACCTTTATTACAAGGCCTTTGTAACTTCAACGTACAGTAAAAGAATCACAGAAATACTACCAAACCTACACAACACTATCAATACAAGATATATACAAGACCAATGGGGTCTAAAGAGTTAAAGGCACAAAATATTTCCACAACCTAGAAGGGAAGGAAACAGGCAGTACAGATTGTCTTTAGTCCCCTTCTGCATCAAACACACACCTAAGAGTCAGTTCAATCCCTAAGAAGAGAGGAGCCTAATGCTCAATAGTACATGCAATGCAAACACATGCGGTTGTTCCAATGGGCAAACAGGGTCTCTTTAGGGGCCTCCAGCAGCTCAGGAAGGTGGGTGAGGCGATGAAGAATAAGTTCCCACTATTTGAGGAGGGTCTCCACTTGATGGTCGATTCCAAGAACCGGGAATAGATCGCTAGTTTGCACTAGCAGTGGAAAGGAGTGGGGGCTCCCAGGGACCACTCGTGCGTAAAAATGGATGGAAGCGCTATAGGCCACTGGTTAGGGTTGCGATGACTTACCAATCCCCGGCGCACTCTGGACCAAACTTCGCCAGTTGAGTCCACTTGGGTTGAAGGTTCAAATGCAGCAATATGGCAGCTCTGCAGCTTTCAGTTCCGAAAGATACACTGATTCCGAAACAGGACAGTGGCGATTTCTCCGCTCCTGGTGAATGGATCTGGCCAGTTTCACTGCAGCAGGCTTCAGGGGCAAAAGGGGCACAAATGCAGCGCATCTGCAAAGATCATTACCGCGGCTGGTTAACAGTAACCACGTCGGCTCTGGTCCTGGTGCACTCATCTCGCTTCAGATCTGGGAATGCCAAGTGTACGAAATTCGGTGTGAGGGTGCCGTGGACACAGAGCTAGCAGTATGACATGCATTACTTACCGTAATAGCATTTCTGATGATTGTATCTGCTTAGATTCACATGCTGTGCATATGGTCCGACATCCAGTGGTAACCGCGGAGTATTTCATCTTGTCTTTCGGGGACCGAAAGGGCACATCGGCATAGGCGTGTCTGTAACACTATCCCTATCCAGACGTGTGCAGTACCCAAAATCCCTCACGCGCCGAGGTCCCTCCAATTGTATTTTTTCTGCCATGAGGGAGCCCAAGGCTATAGTGAGTGAGTGAGTGAGTACGTAAAGAGAGAAAAGAAGTAAGAAGTCTATGTTCCTTCCACCCCGAGCAGGTGGGGAGGGAGGGCGCATGTGAATCTAAGCAGATACAATCATCAGAAATGCTATTACGATAAGTAATGCATGTCTCTGATGCTTGTTAAACTGCTTAGAATCACATGCTGTGCATAGACTAGCGAGCAGTACCCGGAGTTGGAGGTGGGTTGTGAGAAGGAACAGTAGAGAAAATATGTCTTAGTACTGCTTGTCCCACCTGAGAATCAGACCTAGAATGAGTGTCTAGGCAATAGTGTTTTGTAAAGGTGTGTACAGAACTCCAGGTTGCCGCTTTGCAAATGGACTCAAAAGGAACATTTGCAATGAATGTTATGGATGCCCCAGTGCCTCGAGTAGAGTGTGCTCTAGGCTTGAAGGGGAGTTCTCTCTTAGCAAGAGTGTAACATAGTGTGATGCATTTGACAATCCACCTTGCGATAGCCAATTTAGAGACAGGATCATCCAGCTGCCACTGAAACGAAGAATTGTTTAGTCTTCCTTAGTGGTCTAGTTCTTTCCAGGTAAAACATGACGTCTAATGTGTGAAGGGTTCTTTCGGCCATGTTAGTAGGGTTCTGGAAGAAAGTGGGTAGTTCGATTGATTGGTTCACATGGAACTTCGAGATGCGCAAACCTGGGATGTGTGCGCAGAACTACCTTATCTTTGTGGACTGTAACAAAGGGGTCTAGAACAGGAAGAGCCTGTAGCTCGCTAACTCTTCTGATAGAAGTGATAGCCACTAGGAAGGCTGTCTTATAAGTCAGGCCTTTCAGACTTGCTTTATGCATAGGCTCAAACGGAGCTCCCATGAGCCTGGTTAAAACCACATTTAGATCCCATCCAGGGGCCGGGTGAGAAATGGGAGGAAAAATCCTCTTAACCCCCTCCATAAAGGCTTAAATCACCGGTATTTTCCACCACAATACTTTTTGTTGTGATGTGGTGTATGCAGACAAAGTAGCCAGATGAACCTTTAGGGAATTGAAGACTAACCCAGTATCTAACAGGTGGGTTAGATACAGTACAATGTGTGAGGGCGAGCAATCGATGGGATTGACGCCCTTGGAATTGCACCAGATGACAAAACATTTCCATTTGCTGGCATAGCAATAACGTGTATTAGGCTTTCTCGCTTCCCTGAGTATGTCCATGCACCTCTGAGGGAGTTGCAGGTGTCCAAACTCTATGATCCCAGGAGCCAGGCTGCTAAATTCAGAGTTTGTGGGCATGGGTGTAGGGTCTTCCCCCTGTCCTGAGACAACATGTTGTACGGCAGGGCAGCTTGACTGGTGGGGAGAGGGACATTGCCATCAGGTGAGCGAACCAGGGTTGGCTGTCCTACATGGGGGCCACCAGTATCATGGTAACACTGTTCCTGGTGCATCTTTTGCATTATCTTGTTGTGAAGGGGAGTCAGGGGAAAAGCGTAGACACATTTCCCCAACCAAGTTATCCACAGACTGTTCCCCCTTGGATCGGTTCTGGGGGTACTGGAGGCGTAGTTTTGTCATTGGGCGTTCTCCTGAGTACGAACAGGTCGATCGCTGGGAAACCCCATTCTGCGAAGACGTTGGACACAATGTCTTTGTGCAGTCGCCATTCGTATTGTTCTGGTAGAGGAAAATCTCTGCCGAGTACGTCTGCCAGAAGATTGAGTTCCCCTGGAACATGTTGGGACAACAAAAACATCTTGTGTTTGAGAGCCCATATCCAAATGTTTTGTGACAGCTTGGATAGCCGTGAGAGTGAGTGCCCCCCTGTTTGTTCAGGTAATACATTGCTGTAGTGCTGTCCGTTAGGATCAGCACTGTCTTCCCTTGCAGTTGCATCTGAAAGGCTTTCAATGCTTTGAACACCGCTAATAGCTCCAGTAAGTTTATATGGTTGGACGCTACTTGAGGGGACCACACTCCGTGTGCTGTCTGCTGAAGCAGGTGAGCCCCCCAACCCGTGAGAGATGCGTCTGTCGTGAGAGTAGCTTCCAATGCAGGAGTGGTGAAGGTTTTTCCCTTCAAGAGGTTTTCTCTTGACTGCAGAGAGAGAACGAGGGCTGGCGAGACAACTACCAGATCTTCCCATTGTCCGCTGGCCTTACACTACTGGCTGTTGAGCCACTCTTCCATGGGACGCATGTGCAGCCGTGCGTGGGGAACCAAGTATATGCATGACACCATCATTCCTAGCAAGCGCATTGCTTTGCGTACCGTCATCTCCCAACTGGCGACATATTGAGGGATCTGAGAAAGCATGTTCTGAACCTTCTCGCTGGAAGGGAAGATGAGACAGTCTCCCGTCCTAATTAGAGCTCCCAGAAATTGTTTTACTTGGCTCGGGACTAAACTGGATTTCTTTTCATTGATTGAGAAACTCAGGCTGAAGAGATCTACTGTTTTTTGCGTGTTCGAAAAACAAGCGTCGAACGAGTCCCCCGTGATGAGCCAGTCGTTGAGGTAAGGGTAAACTGGGACTGATAGTCTGCGCAGGTGTGCTGCTGCCACTGCCATGACTTTGGTAAACACCCTTGGCGCTGAGGCGATGCCGAAGGGGAGTACCTTGAATTGGTAATGTTTATCCTGGATCATGAATCTCAGATATTTTCTGTGCGCTGGCAACATTGAAATATGAAAGTATGCATCTTTCATGTCCAATGTTCCCAAGAAGTCCCCCTGTTTCAGCAATGGTATCACCTCCTGCAGTGTTACCATGCAAAACTGGGGTTTTATAAACTTGTTTGCTGGGCGCAGGTCTAGAACAGGGCGCAGGGTGAGATCCTTTTTGGGTACAAGGAAGTACACTGAATAAATACACGCGTTTACCTGAAGAATAAGGACGGCTTCTATGGCGTCCTTTCCCAGCAGTGCTTCCACCTCTTGGATCAGGATATCCAGATGGTCCGGTGAAAGGCGTCGTGAGTGCGGCGGTCTGAACTGTGGAGGTCGGGCGAATTCCACGGAGTAACCTTTGGCGACAGTCTTTAAGACCCACTGGTCGGAAGTTATCCCCTCCCATGCCCCCATGCCCCTGGACTTGGTGGTCATTTCTGACCAGAGGTTGGGATCCCCTGGGATTGGAGCCTCTGCCTCTACCTTTGCCGCATTTCTGTTCCCTTGATGGGGTAGTAGGCGGGTCTACCAGATGTTTGAGTTGTGTTAAAGTTACCCGTGCCGTAGTTGTTTTGACCAGTATGGGCTTGCCCTCGAAAGGACCGCCGAGAGTTATTACCCCTCTGGGAGGAGGGTTTGTGTGTAATTTGATGCAGAGACCTTAAAGTCTCATACTCTTTTTTGGCTGTCTCCAACACCTCATCCACTGCTTTCCCAAAGAGGTTAGTCTCCTCAATGGGTTTATTAATGAGGGAGGCCTGAGTCTCAGGTCTAACTCCTGTAGTACGCAGCCAAGAGTGTCTTTTCAAGAGAGTCCCTTGAGCAAGAGACCTGCCTACAGTTTCCGCAGTGTCCAGGTTGATCTTCACCACATTCTGGTTAACCAGCCTTCCCTCCGCAACAATAGCGAGAAGCTTTGATTTTGCAGGTTCGGAAACCTCTTGGGGCCTTCCTGGAGAAAAATCCACTGGGCGTCAGCATAGCTTGCTAATAGAGTAGTATTATTAGCAACCCGTATGGTGCATGCAGCTGCTGACGTGACACGTTTGCCTAGGGCATACAGCCGCTTAGACACCTTGTCCGGCGGTGATTCTCCCATGTCAAGGGGTACTCCCGCCCTCTTTCGAGTGGTAGTCACTACCAATGAATCTGGGATGGCGTGACCCTTGATGTATAGAGGGTCGGAAGGAGAAGGTCAAAATAATTTTGCAACTCTCGGGTTCACTGCGAGTGTTTGGGCTTGTGACACCAATGAGGGAGCTACCCGTCTCTTAACTGAGTTAAGGAGGAGAATGGATTGACTTGCTGGAGGTTTTTCTTTAATGATATCCTCCACAAAATCCTGCTCCGGTACCGCCTCCTGAGTGGCAATTATGAAGTATTCAGCAGCTTTCTTCAACATGGAGTTTAATGCCATTTGGTCATCTACAGGAGAGGCCTGGGGAGCCGGGGCGGACGGAGGAGAGTCTAGGCACAAAATATCAGAGTCCAGATCTTGCTGTGTCCATGGGTTTTGACCTTCCTGCTGGGTTTCCTCCCAGTTGTCTGTAGTATGCTGTTGATCTTCGTCATAATTTTAGAGAAAAGAAGCTGCTTCTTCATTATAGATGTCTCTATATGTGTCCACGTGGACCACGTCTTCCTGTTGGGGAACATGAGACTGATCTTCCTGAATTTGGAGGTTAGGATCTACCCGAGCCTTTTTCGGGGGAGGATGATCAGAAGAACTGATAATTCATTCCAGCCGATCCATACACCATTAAAATTTTTCTGTGGTCCATTTAGAGGACCCAAACGGGCCTACGTGAGGAGAAACGACGTTCTCCGCAACGCTGCGTCGAGAGGAACCTCTCAGGGTGTCGGAAAGAGGCTCTCGGCTATCTTCGTAAGCCCCATCGGAATCGGGAACCCAATCCGCCGAAATTATTTCTGCGGCTTGTCCCATAACTTTAGGCGGAACTGGAATAAGGCCCACCGCCGCCGTGATTCTTCCGATGCTACTCTCAATAGTCGCTGAATCGTCATGAGACAAAGGCTCCGAAGATTTATCGGCAGTTGTAATACCGTCCGCAGCGCCAGGGGGCCTAGCAGTCGGTTTTCCGGGTAGAGGCCTAGTCGTGGTTTTCGGGCCTACTGAGGCCTTAGAAGACATCAAAGCGTCGGGCTCCCGCACTTCGACGCGTGTAGGTTTCGGAGTAGCGCCCTTAGTTTGTTTAGATTGCCCAGTCACCAAACGCTGCTGCGGATGCGGGGAAGGCTTTGGATCCGAACGATCAGAGGGCACCGGCGAAAGTTTCGGCAGCCCCGATGGCGCTTTCGCCTTTTTCGACGAAGGCGTCGAAATTGGCGTAGGGGTTGTGTGCTTAGTGCTATGCGTTTGTATGCTCCTGTCGCCGGGTGTGGTCCCTGTAGCAAGACCAGAGTCGAGCCTTGAAGGGTCGGGGTCGGGCATGGTGGACCTAGAAGCGTCCGCCTCAAGGTCTATAACATACAAAATGGATGTTTGGTCATCCGATGTACCTTCACTTTCCTTCACTGTACCACGTCACTTTCAGCTGGCGTGGCTGTGGGGGAAGGGGGCTCCATGCGTGACATACCGTACGCGGCCCACCGCTTTAGACGGCGCTCCTTAAGGGTCTTGGGCCGAAGGAGTTTGCACGCCGCACACCGCTTCTCGTCGTGCTCTAGGAGGAGACAGACGTTACACGTCCTGTCTTCGTCCTTCCAAGGATATCTAACCCTACACTTAGGGCAGAATCTAAAAGGAGTCCTTGCCATAGCCAAAGGGAAGGATGACCAGACCAACAGGGAAAAGAGTGTAAAAGAAGAAAGACATAATAACAATATGGCCACCCCGACCCCACTCTCACTACTGTAATTGTCGGCCAGAGGGCCCGACCACGTGGAAAATCCGGCCGCCGGATCTTAGGCACCAACATCCACAGCCTAGACGATTCCCCCGTAGTCTTCGTCGTAGATGTTCTTATTGGGCGAAGTGACTTAACAGGGAATAAACCGACAATTCGGTACAGATAAACAATGTCTCTAGTAAGAGCTCTGCTATAGGGCGACCAGTTATCTGGGCGGAAAAAAACAATCTGAAGGACCTCGGCGTGTGAGGGATTTTGGGTACTGCACACGCCACGATAGGGATAGTGTTCTAGACACGCCTATGCCGATGTCCCCTTTCGGTCCCCGAAAGACAAGATGCAATACTCTGCGGTTACCACTGGATGTCGGACCATATGCACAGCATGTGATTCTAAGCAGATTAACAAGCATCAGAAACCAAGTTTCCAGGGCCTCCTCGAAACGGCGGCGGAGACAGAGCAAAGGTCCAGCTTACTTGCAGGTTTTGATGAAGGTGCCGAGAATAGTTGGTCCCACTATTCCAATGGATCAAAGCATCTTCGCAGACCTTATAGGACGACCAGATGCAGAGGGGTCCCACAGGACGTCAGCGGGCTCAGGGTGCCAAACCTTCCAGCGGGTCACCAGCGGTTCCTCGACTCGGCTTCTTAGCTTCAGGATACTTGGATCCTATCCTTCGTTCAGTGGGAACTCCAGAGAATGACATGATATGGGTGTTTGGGGCCTCCTCTTATCCAGAGTCTCCTTTGCGCCAAAACCAAGAGGACCCAATGGCAGATCTGCTCACAAACGCACTCCATACGTGGACCAATCACGGACCATGGTGGTCCCAGGTATTCACAACACTCCAGACTCTCTGGCACCCAGGATGTGCATTGGGGACAGACACCCCAGCCCACATCCAGGAGGCACACACAAGGCATGCAGAAACCCACAAAAGCTTGGTGTTTCGTGGGAAAATGCATGACCAAATAAGGACTGCCCCGGGTCGGCTCAACCTGGGGAAGGGGCAAGATGACAAAGGACAGGACAAAGAACCTTGTGGCATGGCCATTTTGAAGCCAGGCCACCTATTTGTGCCAAACGCGGTTTACTTGGCAGTAAAGGGTTTAAACTATATGAAAAGATAAGCTGCCACCAGCCCTGTCCATGACACATCTGCACATCTCCTAAAAAAACCTTCGGGAGTATCTAGGGCCTTTGGAAATGACTAAGAGACCCAAGTCTGTTGTATTGGAAGATACATTGCACACTTGTTGCAGAAAAGTTGCAACAGTCAAAAAGGACTAAGGGAAACAGTCTCCCAGTACTGATTGTTTTAAGGGCATGTCCGTTTCCCCATAAAAATTGAGCAAAAAGCCCAGAGGAGTGCAGCAGAAGGCTGTGCTCCCCTGGCAAAGTCAGACTACAGTGTTTAAACAGCAGCAAAAAGTTGGGGGGGGACACAACTGGAGGGAAAATGACATAAAATTAAATCTTTCCTAACACTACCCAAGACACCCTGACAGGTGTCACCTATAATGTTCCCAGAGGAAGTCTAGATGGATAAGGAATTTGGCCTTTAAGCCATCACAAGAAGAATGATCGCTTCACAAGTAACAGCTCAAGGTCGAGGGATGTCCAGGATAGTGGGAATGTGCCCATTTCCATATTGGCGAGAGAGGAACGCCCTTAAGCCATTTACTGATTTTAAAATAAAAACCCTTGAATTATATATCTGGGAGTGGGCTTATAGTTTGATCAAGTGTGAACTGTAACCAAGCATTCCCAGCTTGGCGGCAAGGAATATTCTAAGTATGTGAATTCATGAAAGATTGAATGCTGGAGAATTAAATGCTAGTTTTCAACCATACATGTGTAAAACCTGCAAGAGACTGGAGATATATAAAGTGTGCACAGTTTTGATAGCAGATGGGAAAACTTAACATTAACCACTTGTATTCACATATTATGGGATGAAAAGCATTAGCCACGTTTCCCGGCTATTCCAAATGCACTGGCACAAATGATGATGGACGCTGCAAACACGTCACACTTAAGGATGCACTCCTATATAAACTAGCAAGCCAGTGCCTGTACATCGAGCTTTTGTTGAATGGAATGCCAAATGATTGGCTACAATGAATACTGAATATTGGGGCTAAATCTGTAGATTGTCCCAGAACATATCACTTAACCTTACAGTTTACAAATATTTTCATTGTCATTAGTACACGCATGCCAACTTTAACCCCATAAGCCCACTGAATGCTCAAAATGCGGTATTTAAGCTGCAATTTCATATTCATGGCCTGGACATGCACTTTGATTTGCCGGTTCTAGGTGAGTTATAAACACAATAGTGTGGCATTCGATAGGTATCATCACATCTCCCCAAGTGGGAGACCTTTCCCATGAGGCTAGGGAGGTGCGGCCACTACCCAATAATCTCCCTAGGGGTGGTTTAGTGCAGGAGGACTTATGGGGCGGGAGTTCCCCACTGGAGATAAGGATGATCGAGTAGGGTACAGCCCGTTGGTCAACTCCCCAACCCCCATTCCAAACCACTTCCTCGAGAGTAGACCGATGTATTTCTGTAGTGTAGGCGAAATAGCCAAAACAGAAAGTACCAGGACAAAGAACAGCACAGAAGACATGAATATTACGGACTGTACTAGTACTTGTACGAGGTGGCCCCGAGGAGGCATGAAGATAAACCTATCAAAAGCAGAGGACTTTGACCGGCCGCCTGGGTGGGACTGTATAAGAGGAGAAGGACTGAAGATTTTGTCAAGCTCAGCCGGGAGAGGCAGCAGGTATGGAAACCATCCAGAGAGGGAGTTTCAAATCCTGTCAGTTGACCGGGGATGCCAAAGAGCGGAGGACACCGGCGAATCGCTGAGAGAGTTTGTGGGTACAGCTGATGCAGGCTCGAACACGAAGCCAGAATAGCGCACTGGTCATCTGAGGAGAACTTCCTTGTTGTAGAGGTGGCATCAAGCCCACTGTCCACCAGTGAAGGGTCTGGGAACCCAGCAGGAGAGGCAGCAGGTGTGGAAACGGGAGTTTCAAATCCTGTCGGCTGGCTGGGGACTTTGCCAATTCCTCGAGGAGGGGGCGAAAGAAACGTCAAGTTGAGAGCTACAGAGAAGAACTCGCAAACACTAGGAGAAGGGAGTCATTCTCCTGGTGAAAAAACAGAAAGCCCATTGATATACGCAAAAGAAGCAAGAGGAAGGGAGTCATTGCCGTAGGCCTTTTTGTGAACTATATTGGAAGTGTGCGGCCCAATGCCAGGAGAAGGGAGTCACTCTCCTGGTCCAGAAAGTTGAAGAGACTGGAAGCCCATTGATAAAGAGACTGCACCAGGGGAAGGGAGTCATTCCCTCTGGCTTTGGTGTGTACTATATTGGAATGTGTGAACCAACAACAGGAGAAGGGAGTCATTCTCCTGTTTCCGAAGGTTGACTGGTGCAAGAGTTCGTTGGAACCACAAGGCAGTGGAAGGGAGTCATTCCTCCTGCCCCTGGCATCTTTTTACCAAAGAACATTTCTGGGAATACCACCCAAATACCAGGAGAAAGGAGTCATTCTCCTGGAGAAGAAACTTTGTTGGCCTATTCTTTAGATGTTGTGTAAGGGATAGAAGTAGGCTGGAACACAGGAGGGTGGAGTTTGATTTCAGCAGATCCTTTAGTATTAGTTTGAGGCAGTGAAACCCCTCTTAGAAGATAGGGATGTCTTTGTTACGGAATGCAGTTTTACTAAAGTAAAAAAATACTGAAAATTAATATATATATAGTAGTGGGGTAAGGTGTTCAAATGGGTGGGGGCGATGGGTTAAAAAGGGTGGCTTATGGAGGGAACTTCCCCACTTCCACAAATTAGAAAAAAGATCAGTATTTTTTACCTCGGTAAAACATACCACTCTGAATTTTACTTTGGTAAAATCACATATTACCTTGGTTACTTACCTGGAACTGTATTTCTCCAGCATTTAAATCTTTCATAGCTTCACATACTTGAATATTCCCGCCATCAGACTAGGAATCCTCAGTAATTTAAAACCAATCATTAAATAATCTTTTCTACAGGGAAAAATCTACATAGAAGCCCCACAGAGCCTGTGTAGCCATTCACTTGTGTAGTCCCTCCACCTCCTTTGGTCCTTTTAGACCGTAACCAATGAGGTGGCAGGGCTTATCCTCCACCCCTGGCAGCCATCTTCAGATTTTGAACTTTGTAGGCTGATCGGCGAGGACTGACTGGGTACGGAGCAGCCACTCCCAAGGGGAGGAGGGTGTTCACATGTGAATCTATGAAAGATATCAATGCTGGAGAAGAACAAGTTACTTATCTTACCTGGTAACGTTCTTTCGATGGGATGTTCCTCCGACGTATTCGACAACTTTGACAGTAATTACCACAGCTGTGCTGCTTCAGAAAACTTTTTCGGCGTAGGCATCCTGCGTCGATGACGTCGATACACTGTCCCCCGAGGGCCTCCGTCGATGGTGGACATCACCGGATGTTATATCTAGGACGCACAACGCCCGTAGCCTCAGTTGTAGTTTTTTCCCCAGAACGTGTGGCACCAATCTCCTGCCAGTATGACTACAGAAAGCCTTGCGGAAACGTAAGCTGCAATAGCACAAGAAATTCCGTAGAGGGGTAGTTAGGGACGGTATGATGTGGACTACGTCGGAGGAACATCCCATCGAAAGAACGTTACCAGGTAAAATAAGTAACTTGTTCTTCTAAGGGATTGTCTCCTCCGACGTATTCCACATCTTTGACAGAATCCCAAAGCAGTACCAACGTATGGAGGTGGCAAAAGAATTTACAATTGCATCAATTTAGAATGCCCAATCAAATTGCAGAATAGAGGACTGCCTTACCAAAGGCCAAATGCTGCCCATGGATAGAGTCTAAGGAATAATGTTTCACAGAAGTATGGACGGAGGCCCATGTGGCTGCTTCGCAAATACTGCAAATCGGAACACCCCTCTGTAGGGCAGTGGAGGCAGCCATACCCCTAGTAGAATGAGCCCGTAAGCCTACTGGAGGGTCCTTTACCGCCAAACAGTAACAAACGGTAACAAACGGTAACACTCATAGATCGTCAAAATGAGCCCGACCTACACGCCTTCCAGCATAACCAATAAAGAGCTGATCATCCACACTGACTCGGGACATCCGTGAGAGATAGAAACTCAAAGCTCTGTTAGGCAGAATCCCTTGCAGTGCCCTTAGGGACCACTACACACAATTAAGACTACAGGTGGCAATACAAGTTTTACCTTTGGTACAAGCCTGTACTACTATGTTAAAGTGGTAGCAGTAGCGGAGCAGCCAGGCTCATCTCAAGGAGTATATGAGCAGTATCAGAGATTATACAAAGGGACCACAATTACTGTGGCTCAAGCAAACACTGACTCAAGGTTTCAGGTGAAAAAATAGAAGTACATTTATTTTTAAATCGTTTGTTATAAACACAACACTTCTATTTATTCAAAATCACACGTAAAATACCCTACAAACAACCAATTCACTTTGGTACACTCTAAAGTACCCTATCTGTTAACGGACCGGTGTTGTGAAACAAAAGACGTTACCGGGAATACGGATGCAATCGCTTTTTGACAGTAATGACAGTTCGGTCTTACTAAAGAAACGCGTATCCCCGGCAAGAAATGTTACCGGGGCAAAAACACATTTAGCACCCGAGTTAACCAGAGAGAGTTGAGTGCAAAAATCACAGGCAATACTTTTGTCAAGGCAGACCGAATCAGAGAACACTCAGACCGAAATTCAAGAGTCAATATGCCAGAGCCAGTGTCAAGTGGAACCGGGTTCCTGTTGCCGAGGATCACACAGTCGGACAGTTCAAGATTCAACGTTGCCAGGGGTACTTAGATATTGTCAACAGAGGAAGCAAAGGTTATAAGAAGGAGGGAAGACAAGGGCAAGCCTTGGAGGCAAAGAAAAGGGATTGACCTCAATTCCTCAAGCAGAACACTACCTTATTCAATGACGAAGCTGGTGCCACGGCAGTTGTTCCTGGTAGTTTCCTGCAGACCCACGGATCCTGGGGCTTCGATACAAAAGAGGACGTCTGGAGGGGTCTGCACCACACAGGGATGAGGCCGGCAGCAGCAACGGTGAATCAAAGTTGCGTTCCTTAAAAACAGTAGAGGCTCTTCAGATGGCTATGCGGACCACTACAGCAGTGTGCATCTATTTCGACTAAGAAGAGGATCCTCTGGCTGTGGAAGATGAGCTGGTTATCCCCGCCAGGCTCAAGGGAAGAAGACTCCGGACTGGATCTTCTCTGGTCGTTGAAGGGTAGATAGCTCAGGACTGCAGCAGGGCTTCACAGGGACGGGGTAGTTGCAGCAGCCTTCTTCTCCGCTTCTCTTCAGTTCCTTGTAGTTCCAGTGGCGACTCTGACTTCTAACCCAAGAGACCTGCCTTTTATGCGAAAATCGCCCATTCACACAACCTGGCTGTCAATCACGCAGCAGGGGGGTTGTCCAGCCCGGACAACCACCTCAGCCAATCATGGCAAAGTGCGCCTTGGGTTTCCTAGGATACCCTGTGCAGGGGTGACTACACCCCTCCCTCACATTCAGCCCACTTAGACACCCAGGCGCCTGGAGGAGGGCTTCTTGGCAGAAACCTGCAAAAGACAGTGAACAAAGAAAGCAAAGTAGCAAGGTAAAACACAAGAAGGACTTTAACAAAATGAAATGGCGAATAAACCCGACCGGAGCCAAAAGAAAAAGTATTTGGTCAAGCGGGTTTCAGTTCGAGGCTAATATAATAGCCTAAAACAATACCACGTTTATATAGTATAATCGCAGTAGAAAAGTTAGGGTAGATACCACTGCCACCAGCCATGTCTAAATGTTAAAAGAGCAAAACAATGCTCTAGGAGGTACAGATAAAAAAGGGCTAAGGATTAACCCTTTCCAGTACTCCATGTAAAATAGGGTGTACTGGATCTGTGATTAAATGAAAGTTAATGGCAACTTTACCCTTTTCTGGGGGACAGTAGTCAGCCTCAGAAATGGAGTCGGTGGGAAGTCTAAAAGACAACCCTGTGTCACTGCACTGAAGGTGCTGTGCAACACACAAAAGAAAGGGGCTACTGAAGTGGTGTGCTCCAGAGTCCATAACCAGAAAAGCAGAGCAAATACACATGGCAAAACATGGGTAGGAGTGGGGGGAAAGCTCACACTCTTACCAAGTGGAAAACAAACTACAGAAATACAGCAAAGCTGCTGGTGACTCACTAGGTGAGGGAAATTAGCCATAAAATGAGAATTCTCCCTAACACTCTCCTAGGGTCCAACCTATGGAGCCTCTCCTCTTCCTTACCAGGATGTGGAGGAGGATATAGAAGGCCAGAAGAATTACCTTCTGGCTCAGATGGAATTCCGACAACCTTCAGAAGAAAGGAAGGCCACACCCAAAGGACAACCCTGTCCTTATGGAACACAGTGAAGGGTGGTTTGGCGCAAAGTGCCTGCAACTCACTCACTCTGCATGCGGAAGTAACCGCAACTAAAAATACAGTTTTAAAGGACAAAAGTAACAATGGACAAGAATGTAAGGGCTCAAACAGGGCTCCCCTTAGGAACTTTAAAACCAAATTCAAATCCCATCCCGGCACCTGGAAAGGGGACGGTGAAAACACATTAGTTAGCCCTTTTAGAAACGGAGATATCAAAGCGATTTTAAAATGAGAACATTCCTCAGACGAGCGCTTAAATATGGACAGCGCCGCCAGGTAACCCTTAATGGTACCCACTTGCAGGCCCTTGTGGGCTAAAGAAAGCAAAAAAGACAAAACCAAAGGAATGGAACATTGGAAAGGATCCACATCTGTACTCTGCACCAGTCGCAGAACTTTCTCCAACGATACAGAGTTTTCGTTGCGGGTCTTCTGGCTGAAAGCAACACCTCCATCATGTCCTCGGGGGGGGAGGGGGTCCCAATACTTGTACCTCAACCTTTCAGATACCAAGCGTGAAGGCTGAGGGACTTGACCTCTGGATGGAGAACCCGACCACCCTCCTGTGAGAGCAGATCGACTCGGTAGTGAAGACTACGTGGAGGGCAGATGGACATGTCGAGAAGTCTGGGTACCACGCTCTCCTGGCCCATGCCGGAGCAATGAGGATCATCCGGGAACCGAACCTCCACAACACCTGCGGAATGACGGGGACTGGAGGAAACACGTACAGCAGTGGGCAGGACCACTCCACTATGAACGTGTCCCCTAAGGCTCCTCTTGGAGGAAATTCCCGCAAGCAGAATCTTTCGCACTTCCAGTTGACACTGGTGGCGAAGAGATGCACTTGCGGGGTTCCCCAAAAGGCAAAGATCTCCAACAGAACTTCTTGAGCCAGCTCCCACTCGAGAGACCGTGCTCTGCCTGCTCAGAGCGTCCGCCGCCGCGTTTTCGTCTCCGGCCAGATGAACTGCTGAGATCGAAATGTATTGCTGAATGGCCCAGAACCAGAGCTACATCGCCTCTCTGCACAACGGGAGTGACCCTGCCCCCCCCCCCCCTTTTGTTAAGGTAGTGCATGGCCACTGTATTGTCAGTCCTAATCAGGCCATTCTTCCCCCACACAGACGGCAGAAAAGCCTTCAGGGCTAGCCTGACAGCCCGCAGCTCTAACAGATTGATGTGGAGTCTGGAATCTGACAGAGACCAACGGCCGCTGGCCGACAACTCGTTGGCATGAGCTCCCCAACTCCGGCCACGGTTGACAAAATGGAGCACCCTTCATCAGATTGCCTTTGATGGCCCACCACAGAAGATCCTGTGCGACCGAGGGCGGAATCTGAAAGGGATCCGACATCCTGCCGTAGAACTGCAACCACTGCATCTTGAGAGCCCACCGCAGAGATCTCATCCGCAGAATGGCCTCTGGCACCAGGAAAATGCAGGATGCCATGAGGCTGAGCAACCTCAAGAACTCGAACGCCGGGAGACTCTGGGCACGTTGAAATTTGTCCACCATCTGCAGAGTGTGATGAGCCCTCACCTGTGGAGGTGAACACAATCCCAGGAATGTGTCGAGCACTGCTCCGATGTACTGTAGCCGCTGGGTAGGTGTCAAATGGGACTTCTTTAAATTGAGGGAGAAGCCCATCTTGTGAAGGGAGTGGCAGGTGACAGATTTTATTATTTATTTTTTTTATTTTATTCGGATTTATTTAAAGCGCACATCAGCCCGGGGGCATCGTGGCGCTGTTACATGAATACATACATAGTCTGGTTACAATGGAAGGAAGATGGTTACAAAGCAATTTTCATTACAGGAAGCATTTCGTGTCGAACACTTTTCGTATCAGATGTGTGCGAGCTGAAGTGGGTGAAGGGAAGGTGGAGTTAGCTGAATAGCGTGGTTTTGAGGGATTTGCGAAAGAGATACAGAGATGGTTCTGCTCTGAGCGAGTTGGGGAGGGCATTCCAGAGCTTAGGTGCTATGTGAGGGAAGCCAATGCCGCCGGCTTTGGCTCTTTTTACAGTGGGTACTTGGAGTTGGTTGGCGTGATGACTTCTTCTGGGGCGGACGGAGGAGTTCTTGGTTATAGTTTCAGATAGGTAGGGGGGTGCTGTGTGGTTGATGCATTTGTGTGCGAGGGTGAGGATTTTAAAGTTGATCCTTTCCTTGACTGGGAGCCAGTGGACGCGTCTTCTGGCCTGTGAGATATGGTCAGTTTTGGGAATGTGTAGTGCAGCACGGAGGGCATTGTTTTGCACTATTTGGAGCCGGTTTAGGTTTTTTGATGAGGTGCCTGCCAGGAGGGCATTACAGTAGTCCAATCTGGCTCCTATAGTAGCTCTGGCTATGGAGAGGCAGTTGGGCGCGGTGAGGTAGGGTTTTATGGCATAGATGAGTTTGGTAGTCAGAGCAGAAGCTGAGGCAATGGCGCTGGTTTGTCTTGTCATAGAGAGTGTCGCGTCAATGTAGACTCCTAATGTCTTGACGGCAGAGGAGACAGGAATGCTAATACTGTCGATGATCATGTGCGAATAATCGGGGCTGAGTTTGGTTAGAGTTTCGTTAGGGGCTAGTATGATGATTTCGGTTTTGTCTCCGTTTAGGCAGAGACCATTGATAGCCATCCATGTTTGGATAGTCGAGTAGATTTTGCGGAGGGCTTCTGAGTCAAGGTCGTAGTCTCCAGAGAGGGGGAGGAGGACCTGCGTGTCATCAGCGTAGTTGGTGTACGCTATGTTGAGGGAGTCCAGTAAGTCAAAGAGGGGTTTGGTGAATAGGTTGTAGAGGGTCGGTGCGGTGCAGGACCCTTGTGGGACTCCACAATTGATAGTGGTGGGGGGGCGCTATCCTGGTCAGAGTATACTTTCATGGCCCTGCCTTCAAGGAAGGATGTGATCCACGTGGTAGCCTTGTGAGAGAAGTGTGCAGCATTGGAGAGGTGCGATGTGAGAATGCTGTGGTCGACCAGATCGAATGCTGCAGAAAGGTCGAGTAGGAGGAGGAGGGCAGGTTTGCCTGTGTCCATTATTTTAGTAATTTGATTTTTTAAATCTAGAAGAGCAGATTCAGTTCCATGGCCTTTGCGGAAACCTGACTGTCTTTTGCCTAGGATGGTGTTGGTTTCCAGGTAGTGTTGGATTTGATTGTGTGCGGCTTTGTCTAGGATTTTAAGGAGAAAGGGGACGGTGGTGATGGGGCGATAGTTGTTAGGGGAGGAAGGATCGAGAGAGGGTTTTTTTTTAGGAGCGGGCGGACCCAGGCTTCTTTTAGGCATTGTGGTACACACCCAGATGCGAAAGAGGCATTGATAAAAGCCGTGATGATGAGGGTGAGGTATTCTGCGCACTCTTTGATTACGGAGGGTGGGCAGATATCCCCTTTGCATGTGGAGGGTTTGATTTTTTTAAGGAGGTCCTTGACTTCCGTCTCAGAGACTTCTCTGAAGGCAAAAAGGGGTGTTTGTGAAGGAGATATGTAGGTGAGAGGTATGGGCGGGCAGGTGGGGGTGTTGAGAGCTTTGCGTTGGGAGGCTATTTTGTCTTGGAGTAATTTAACTTTGTTGAGGAGAGCAGCCTGAATGCCTGTACACCATGCTTCATCCTTGATGATTTCGTCTGGGCTGGATGCTGGTGTGGTGAGTTCTTTGAATATGGAGAAAATTTCTCTTGATTTGGAACTGGCAGTAGTGATTCTCTGGTTGTAGGATTCGGATTTAGCAAGGAATATGGCTTTTTTGTAGGCCAGAGAGATCTCTTTAAAGTCATTAAGCGAGGAATGGTTAGGCGCTGCTTGCCACCTGGATAGGGTTTTGCGTTTCTTAGTGCGTAGGACGGATAGTTCTTCAGTGAACCAGGAATTGCAGTGTATTGATTTTTTCCCTTTTTTTCTTCTAGCGGGGCAATGAAATCGATGGCTTGAGTGAGTGTGCTGGAGTAGATGTTGGCTAGAGATGTAGGGTCAAGGGGGAATGGATGCTTGGGTTGCGGGGTATCAAGGAGAGGGGCGAGGTTGGCAGCAGTGAGTTTTTTGGAGCTTCTTACTTTAGCGGGTGGGGCATGAGTTAAGGTTTTATGAGTGGGCGTGGTAGGAATGGTGAATTGGATGAGGTGATGGTCCGTCCATGGAAGGGCTGAGATGAAGGTAATTGCAGATGAGCAGTTGTGATCAGCTAGCCAGTCAATGGATCTGCCTTTGCTGTGAGTGGGTGCAGTAATTTTGTGTTCGAACCCCATGTTAGATAATTCTTTGGCTAAATTTGCGGCTGTTTTGTCCTTCGGGTCAGCTAAGCCAAGATTAATGTCCCCTAGAAGGATGCTTTTGGTGGTGCTTTTGAGGTTGTTGCCTATGTTTTGGAGGAGTTGCTTTTGGTAGTCAAGGGGAGATCCTGGTGGTCGGTAGGTGATAAAGAAGTTTATGGTGCAATTAGGTGAAAGGGCTAGTTTGGCAGTGAGGAGATCGGCGTTATTGTCCCATTGTTGATTACACATTCTTATGGAGAGGGTGTCCTTAAAGATGATCCAGGGCTTGCTCAGGAGAACGCACCCTGATCAACCAATCGTCCAGGTAGGGGTAGATGTGAATCCCCCCTTTCCTGAGATACGCTGCCACCACCACCACGAGCTTGGTGAAGACCCTCGGGCGGAGGTCAATCCGAACGTCAGGACCCGAAACTGAAAATGCGAGTCGCCAACCGCAAACATCAGGTACTTCCTGTGCTTTGGATGAATCGGCACATGAAAGTAAGCATCCTTGAGGTCTAGAGACACCAACCAATATTATAGTTGAAGGGCCTGGAGGACTTGAGAAAGAGTTACCATCTTGAACTTGTCCTTCCTGAGGAGCTTGTTCAGCCCACGCAAGTCCATGATGGGTCTCAATCCCCCGTCTTTTTCCGGGATAAAAAAAAAGGGGAATACCATTCCTCTCCGCTACAGGCACAGTTCTATGGAGCCTTTCTCCAGCAGGGATAGGATTTCCAGCGCAAGGAGAGCGTCTGGATGCTTCAAAGAGAGCTTCCCCGGTGGATTGTCGTGAGGCCTCCGCCGAAAGTGGAGACAGTAGCCGTAGGTTATGATCTCCAGAACCCACACATCTGAAGTAATGGCGCCCCATTCTCCAAGATGCTGCGCCAGACTGCCCCCAACCGGCGAACCATGCGACATGGCCTCATGACTGAGCAGAAGCGGCTGCGGCAGTGCCTGATGGCATAGAGGCAACTGCCCGAGCGGCTTTGGCACCTCCAGTACCTTGCTTTCCACCTCTGGTACTCCTACGGTACTCCTTTGACTGGCAGCTCCTCTCGATCTACCAAAGGAAGAGTAGTACCAAAAGGAACCTCCCCTCCATTGATGTGCCCTAGGACGAAAAGGCAGAGGTTGTCGTACTGTATTGCTCAAAGACTTTGCTGCAGCTTTGGTGGTCTGCAACCACTCAAGGCTCTTGTCAGCCTTGCTGCCAAAAAGATGGGCACCATCAAAGGGCATGTTGAGAAGCCGGGATAGTACATCCGGAGCAAACCCCGACTTGTGCAACCATGCAAACCTGCGTCTCACGGTGCTCGCAGCCACGGACCGGCTGACACAGTCTGCCATGTCCAGATCTGACTGAATGGATTCACACACGGCATCCTTGCAGTCTTGCACGAGTGCTAGAAAACCATCCCGTTCCTTTCCCTTCGGGAATATGCTCAGCCGCCAACCATACACAATTCCACAGAGTGCGAGTGAATCTTGCCAGGGCACAAACGAAGTTGGCTGCCTTTAAAGCCATACCCCCCAGAAGAAAATACCTTCTTCGCCCAACCATCAAAGCGCTTGTCGTCCCTATCCGGAGGGATAGTAAGGTACGCAGCCTGCTTTGCTGGGACCGTAGCCGTCTGTACCACCAAACTCTCCGGAGTAGGGTTCGTTGACAAGTAGCAGGGGTCATCACTAGCTGGGCCGTATTTTTTCGGAAGTGACTTATTCACTGCCGGGAAACTGTCCGGAAAAGTCCAAGCCGCCACCCTTCTTTGCAACGCCTTATGAAATGGCAACACTGGGTCAGTGGGTGGATCTTGATCCAGGATGTCTGTCAGATCAAAATCAGCAGATGGAGCAGACCACCCCAAATACTCAGTCACCCTCGACATTGAGGCGTCTATACAAGGAGTCAGCATGTGTACCAGGCTCAGGCCTGCCAAACTCAACCTCCTTTGAGGAATCAAGACCACTGGCGTTATGTAAGGCTTGACGAAGGTCTTCCAGTTGGCTATGACCAGACAACAGGTCATCAGGAACCTCAGGAGGCACAACCCCCTCCTCACCAGACCCTTCCACAACCTCTGAAATATACTACAAGGGTTGGAGCAAATCCACCCTGGGAGGAGGAACAGAGTAGGGCTCAAAAACGGGCCTCACAGACTTGCTGAGTGCCTTACTAGGAGCTTCCAAAGCCCTCCGGGGCACCTCTGGTAAATTCTCCTCAAAAGGCGTCGATGGAATCGGCGTCAACGTCGACCGAGGTGCAGACGACTTCGACAACGGCTTCGAGGCCGGAGCCCCGAGCATGTCCTTCGACGGCCATGGCGCCTATGACTTCTTCGAAGCTGGAGAGTCCCTCGATAGACATGGCGCCGATTGCGTTGATGCCATCTTAGAAGGCCTCACAGGCTCCGACGGTCTCGACGGCGTCGAGGACCGGGACCTGGACCTGGAACAGCTATGGCGATCACCCTTGTCCGATCGGGACCTCGACGGCTCCCGATGATCGCGCCGTCTGCCCAATCCTGAAGGCGTGCGAGTGGTGGCTCTAGCTCGTTCCTTGCCAGCCTGTCTCAAAGGCGCGAACAGAGCCTTGCGATTCGAAAATCACCATCTGCTGGCGAATGCATCCCCTTCAGCCGGCGACAAGTGTTTAGTGGGACAAGTTACCCGCTGTCTGGCGGAGTCCTCCGACGAGGACGGGAAAGGTGACCAGTGACGGCGCTTCCATGAATGCCTCAAAGAGGCAGAGGAATAGTGGGACCCACTCAGAGACCGAGATCCCCTGGACTTATGCCGACGTGAAGAGTCGCCCCTCGAATCGTCGGTCGAAAGACCAGTAGATTTCGATTTACGGGTTTTAGAAACCCTACCTACCGACAACATCATCTTCTGCTCCCGCAAGGCCTTCGAAGTCAGGGACTGGCAGTCATCGCAATAGTCGGTGGCGTGGCTTCACCGAGGCACCAGAGGCAAACGTTGTGCAGGTCGGTAATGGACATTTTGGAACCGCAGTCCCGACACTTTTGGAAGCCCGACTTCGGGGTAGAAGACAGACATCATGAATCAAGTTAGAAGAACCGAGGCGTGCCGAGATTCCAAAGGGAACGCGTTCGTGGAAAAAACGGAACTGAGGCTACGGGCATCGTGCGTCCTAGATATAACATCCGGTGACGTCGACCATCGATGGAGACCCTCGAGGGACAGCATATCGACGTCATCGACGCCTAGGCGGAAAGTTTTCCGAACCAGCACAGCTGTGGTAATTACCGTCAAAGATGTGAAATACGTCGGAGGACACAATCCCTTCGAAATACGGTTACAGGTAAGTCAAAATACTTCTTTCATAGATTCACATGCTTGAATAGAATGCCAAGCAGGAAAACCAAATAATGTGTCTGTGAGCAATGCATACAAGTCTTTCTCTATACAAGCAAGCAATTGCATAGGACATGGATGTTAGAAAAGGATAGGGAAAGGGGTATATGTATCTAGGCTGCTCCTACCTTAAGTGAACAGGTGCTGAAGGACTGCCTGTCCTACTGCCATTTCTTTTCTGGTATCTTCATCCAAGCAGTAATGCTTGACGGATATGTGGAACATGGGCTCCATGTGGCTGCTCGACGTTTATCTTTCAAAGACACTCCCGCTTGGAATGCTGCTGATGCAGCTCTTCCTCTGGTGGAGTGTGCTGTCAGTGGAGACGGTAGGGGATCACCTCTAATCTGGTGACAGTGGGTGATATAGCTCGACACCCAGTGGGCAAGACTTTTGCTATGGCCCGCAAAGGCGACGAAAGTCTTGTGGAAGATTTAACGTCTTTCTTCCTCTGGATGTCGAATTTTAGTGTTCTAGAAACGTCCAATTGTAGAATTTTTGTGAAACTCCAACGGAACTGTAGGGATAAAGTGAGGATTAGTAGATGGGAGAACCTTGTCCCTCATGAAACGCAGATAAGGAGGGTCAATGACCACAGCCTGAAGTTCAGAAATTCTCCTGGCAGATGTAATAGCCACCAGAAAAGTGACTTTCCACAAGAGGAACTTCAGCATCGACGTGAAACAGCGGCTTCATGGGAGCTGAGAGAACCACATTGAGACTCCATTCCAGAGCAAACCTCTTCTCTGGGGGAAATGTCCTGAGAAGTCCTTTGAGGAAGTGTTTGACCAACCGGTCACTGAACAAAGTTGTAGAGTTGAGCCATCTCGTGAACCTGGAGAAGGCAGCCAAATGCACCTTGATCGACAACGCCAGGCCCCCCTTCGCCAGCAGCAGAAGATACAGGAGAAACTGAGCTGGTGACACCTCTAAAGGCCGAAAGTCCGGCTGCTCTGCACACCAGGCACAGAACTTAGTCCACTTTCGTCTGTAAGACACATTGGTAGACGGCGCCCTTGCCGCCACCAAGCTCCAACGACAATCCTGCAGGATCCCTAGATGTCCAAATTCAGAGTGGTCAGGAGCCAAGCTACCAGACTGAGGAATGTCGGGTCATGATGCCACAACTTTCCATCGTCCTGCGATGGCACATCCGGCTCTGACCCCAGATGAAGCGGGTCATCCACTGCGAGTTGAAGCAGATCCGAGAACCAAGTCTGCCAGGGCCAGAATGGGGCCACTAAGATCAACCTGCCCTGGACCTTGCGCACCATTTGGATCGTTCTCCGGATCAGAGGAAACGCAGGAAACGCATACGCGAACAGACCAGTCCACGGGAACCTGTCCCCCCCTGAGTCTGGGTGAGCCACCCTGCTGGCAAAGAGAGGGCACTGCCTGTTTTCCGGGCTGGCGAACAAGTCCAGAGGGGCAAACCCCCCATTTCTTGAAAATTCTCACCACCTGGGCATCCTTCACCTTCCATTCGTGTAACTGACCTGCGTCTCTGCTGAGAGCATCCGCCTGAACATTCTTAACTCCAGAATGTTGATGTGTAGCGACGCCTCCTTAAGGGACCATACGCCCTGAACCTGAAACTGTTCCAGGTGCGCCCCCCCCAACCCACCTGGGACACGTCCGTCACGATCGTGTACTGAAAGTCTGGCTCCACCAGGGCTATGCTCCTCACAATGTTTTCTGAGCGAGTCCACCACCGCAGGGCCTTCACCAGAGCCTGGAATATGACAACCTTGTCAGACCAGGAACCAAGACTCTGACCACCGGGAGGCGAGAAACTCCTTCACTGGCTTCATAAACAGTCGACATTTCAGGATGAGCGGTATGCAAGACACCATGGATCCGAGAAGAGGCATGTAACCTCAGACTGTGACCGACCATACCGGCCCCCACGAGGCCGCCTTGGAGATCAGCTTCTTAATTCGGTCGGCCAACGGCTTCACCAGATTGAGATGCGTGTGAAACTGGGCCCTAAGGAAAACTAAGTCCCTGGAGGGCATCAGACAAGATTTGGCGAAGTTGACAGCAAAGCCCAGGTGCTGTAACAGGAGCATTGGTGCCTGGAGAGACTCAGACATCCTTTGTGGAGTCATTCCCATGACCAACTAGTCATCCAGGCATGGATATACATGATGCCCCTCCCTGCGGTGGAAGGCAGCCACCGGAGCTAGGCATTTGGTGAACGTCCTGGGAGCCGACTTGAGGCCAAAAGGGACAACCCGAAACTGGAAATGATCGTCGCCGACCACGAACCGCAGGTACATGCTATGTTTGGGCAGCATCAGGATGTGGAAATAAGCATCTTCGAGATTCAATGACGCCATGAATCCTTCTGGCTGTACACAGCAGATTATGTTCTGCAACGTAAGCATCTTGAACTTCAGGCGTTGCAGATTCTTGTTCAATGGGCGAAAGTCCAGAATAGTGCGCCACTTTCCATTTGGCTTCTTTATCACAAAATACCGGAGTACACCCACTGGCCTTGTTCCGACACCAGGACCGGTTTATCGTCCCTTTTTCCAACATTAGATGCACCTCATGCCGCAAGATCTGGAGATGCGGCTGCAACACCTTCACTTGTGGAATAGGGAGTTGTGGACACCAAAACTCCAACGAGTGGCTGTATTGTACTACATCCAGCACCCATCGGTCTGTCGTAATTAAACGCCACTTGTCGAAGTGTTGCGCCACTCTGCTCCCTAGTTGACTGTCTACATGGCAGTCATTGCTGAGGCTTGGACTGCCGGCCTCTAGTAGCTGAGGCAGCTGGACCCCTCTTCCACTGCGCTTGATATGGAACAAGTTACTTACCTGTAACTGTTGTTCTCCAGCATGGGTCTGGCATGGATTCACATGCTCATGAATATTCCCTGTCGTCAGGCTGGGAATCCTCGGTAAAGAAAAACTCTTTCAGTTTCATTTCTGAACTGTCTTTCTACTAATAACCAATCACTGGTCTCTGGGTCATAATGCCCCCAGACAATGACTGCCCTCTAACTAAGCCCCTCCTCTGGCAGCCATCTTCAGATTTGGTAGCACGTAAAGTGGCAGTAGGACCAAGAGAAGAGCTGCAGAGGGGTTGGAAGGAGGGTTTGCATGTGAATCCATGCCAGACCCATGCTGGAGAACAACAGTTGCAGGTAAGTAACTTGTTCCTTCTCCAGCAAGGGGTCTGGGATGGATTCACATGCTCAAGAATACATAGCAGTACACACATGCACAACCACAGGAGGTGGCAAGGCTCAACATTAAGCATTTCAAAAACTCAACATTAAGCATCTATTACTTCCTTACCAGGCTCACCTTCAAGCGAACAGGTTGCGCAGCACTGCCTGGCCGACTCTGGACTCCTCCCTGGAATCCCAGTCAACGCAGTAGAATCTTGTGAAGGTGTGTGTCGACCTCCACGTAGCAGCCCTGCAGATATCCAGCAGGGGTACACCAGACAGGAACACTGTAGTAGCAGCGATCGCTCTGGTTGAATGGGCTCTCGGACGGCCGGGCAACGGTCGGTTTGCCAACCAGTGACAGTGCATGATGCAGCCGGAGAGCCGTCTGGAAATGGAAGCCTTCGAGAGGGCCTTCCCTTGGTTCACAGGTCCAAAGTTCACAAACAGCTGTGCTGTCCTCCGAAAACTCTTTGTGAGGTCCATGTAGCACTTCAGCGCTCTAGCCACGTCCAGCGAGTGCAAAGTCCTCTCAGCCGGCGACGAAGGCGATGGGAAGAAAACAGGTAACACCAAGGGCTCGTTGAGATGGAAGTCCGACGGCACCTTGGGCATGAAGGAGGAGTGCGTCCTCAGCACTACCCTCATCTCGCCGAATGTCAGGTATGGAGGTTTACAGAAGAGAGTCTGGATCTCTCCCACTCGTCGTGCGGAGGTGATGGCCACAAGAAACGCTGTCTTCCACAATAGGAACTTCAGCTGTGCCGAATGCAGGGGCTCGAAAGGGGGACCCATGAGCCTGGTCAGAACCACGTTGAGCTCCCACGCCTGGGCCGGAGCCTTCACCGGCAGAAATGAGCGGAACAGTCATTTCATGAACTCCTTCACCAGGCGATGAGACCACAGAGAGGACCGCCCCGGAGTTCTGGTGTAGCGGGAGATCGCCGCCAGATGGAAGAGTGAGCCATTCCCGCCTTGGCCAGCGACAGCAAGTACGGCAGCACTTGAGGGGCCGTAATGCGCAGAGGGTTGATGGTCTGTGCACGGCACCAGACAGAGAACCTCTTCCATTTCTGTCCATAGCACTTAAGAGTCGAGGACACACTGGCCTTTGCAAGCACCTCCTTGCAGTCCGCCGGGATATCGTACCCTCCGAACTCTAGTGATACAGGAGCCAGGCCTGCAGGTTCAGCAATCCCGCTTTGCGATGTAGCATGGCGCCTCCTTCTCTGGTGAGAAGATCCGCGTCCGTCGGCAGTTTGACTGGGGGGGACGTTGACATTTCCAGAAGGTCCGGGAACCAAATCTGCCTCGGCCACGCCGGTGCGACGAGGATCATCCTGCACCGGGACCGTCTGAGTTGACTGATGAGTCACAGCAACAACGGCAACGGTGGGAAAGCATACAGGAACAGGCCGTTCCAGGGGAATGCAAATGTGTCGCACATGCTCCCCAGCTGGGGAAACCTGCTGGCGATCCTCCGGCACTTGGTGTTTGTCACCGTCGCAAATAGATCAATCTGGGGATTGCCCCATCGTCGGAATAGGAGATCCACTTGATCCTGCTGAAGCTCCCACTCGTGGCAAGAGTGCAGCTCCCTGCTGAGTGAGTCGGCGATGGTGTTCTTTATTCCTGCCTGGAAGGGTGCCAGGAACATTCCTAGGGCCACGGCCAAGTGCCACAGATCCTGCGCTTCCTTGGATAGGGCTGGGGATCTGGTGCCACCCTGCTTCCGGATGTAGAACATCGTGGCAGTGTTGTCGGTAAAGACCCTCACCACCTTGCCCTTGAAGGACGGGAGGAAAGACCTGAGAGCCCAGAACATGGCTCACAGCTCCAGGACGTTGATGTATAGTGACCTCTCCTTCGGGAGCCAAAGGCCTCTTGCGTGGAGATCTCCAGTGTGCACTCCCCATCCCTCCAGGGAGGCGTCCGTCGTCACAGTTTCCTGATGTTACGGGGTCTGGAAGTCCATGCTCGCCGCTAGATGCGCGCGGTGGTTGCCCCATCACCGGATTGCTTGGTGGAAAGTCTTGTTGAGGGAGATCTGGTCTTCGAAGCTGCTTGCATCCAACGGGCGTCGAGGTACTCCTGTAGTGGCCGCATCCGCAACCTGCACAGTGCACAGACATACGAGGTAGATGCACGATGGCATCATGCCAAGCAGGGACTTGATGGACCTCACCCTGGCCACTTCCATGGTCAACAGCCGTTGTACCTTGCCCAGGATGGCTTTCGTCCACTCCTCCGATGGTGAAGCCAACCGTGCCACTGTGTCGAGTCTGGCTCCCAGGAACAGGGCATCCTGCGACGGTACCAAGTGGGACTTTGCGAAGCCCTTGGACCACGAACCGTAGGAACTTTCGATGTCCTTTGCGTATGGGTATGTGGAAGTAAGCATCCTCCAAGTCCAGCGACGACAGGAAGTCGCCTTCCTCCAATTGTCCCAGCACGTGCTGAAGGTTGACCATCCTGACCTTCTGGGACTTCATGTATCTGTTGAGGCGGCGAATGATAGGACGGGCCACCAGCCGCCGGTCTTCTTTCGGACGAGGAAGTACCGAAAGTATACTCCGGAGTTCCGGAGCCTCTTTGGGACGATTTCTATTGCGCCCTTTTTCAGCATTGCTCGTACCTCCAGAAGCAGCTGTGTCACATGGTTTTCTTTCCTGGCCACAGGCGGGAAACGGGGACATTTTTTTGGAACTCCAGGGAATGCCCGTGGGCCAAGGCATCTAGCACCTAACGGTCGGTGGAGATGGACTCCCACACGCTTACGAATTGCGCCAGCTGGCTTCCCACCAGGGTGCTCAGATGGGGGTCCCGACGTCACAGCCTGTTTAGTCTTGTTTCACTGAGGCCTTGCCAACTTGGCCTCCTTGGCGACGACAACGGTGTCCTCCTGTTTTTTTGTGGCCTCTAGTCTTCCTGCGACGAGGAGCAGGCTGCCTGGCGGTACGACAAGGAACTGCCGGTGAATCCTTTGGAGGCACCTTGAGACTTGCCTCCAGAAGTCCGAAAGGATAGCCGTCGCTGATGAAGAGAACCCAGGGCCCGGGCCGTCTCGGTGTCCGCCTTGATGGCCTGCAGTGACTTGTCCACTGCCTTGGTTGGTCCCGTCGAACGGAATGTCCAGTACCCTGGTCTGCATGTCCTGATGGAAATCAGTGGCCCTGAGCCAACCGCACCGGCGAAAACAAACGCTGTTGCCCATCTGGTGAAAGCCAGTGTCGGCGATGTCCGTGGCCACCGTGATGCCTGGTCCGACACCACCTCACCTTCCTGCAGGGTTTCAAGGGCTTCTGTCCTGTTGTCATCTGGGAGGAAGTCCAGGATGGGAGCAATGTTGAACCACAGTTCCCTGTCGTAGCGCACCACGATCGCGAGGGCATTGGCCGCCTTGATGGTCGTCGCTGCCGACGAGATGACCCGTCGACCCATGGCATCCAGCTTCTTCCCCTCGGCGTCTGGCGGGGAAGTGGAAGTTGATGCCGTCTCCCCTGCCGATTACTTCTTGGCCGCTGCAGATACCACAGAATCCGGGGACAGCTGTGCCGATGAAGGCATGAAAGGAGCCAATTTCATCGGGTGGGGAGGCCCGGGCAGGGGGTGATGGGAGATCCGTCCCGTCGTCACCACCGTCGCCGTCCATCCCCATCGTCTCTGTCTCGTCCCTCAGAGGAGGGGATGGGGGTGAAAGGGAGGTGGAGGATGGATTTGCCTCCGTTTGTCCGGTGGGCTTCCCGACGGTCCAGGCGCCGCTGGATCGTCGGCTGGTGGTAAGGGCAACCTTGTCCTTATCTCCGTACACAGGGCCTGCAAAGCCATCAAGATTGCTCCTGAATTGTCTTGTGGCATTGTTTGCGACGGGAGCAAAGGTAGGGGCGAGGGGTCCTCCACGGTCCATGGTTCCTGTTCGGCCCCACCGTTGCTCACTACGTCCACCTCGTTGAGATCCCTCCCGTAGGCCCTGGCCTCCTCGAACTTCTTGTCCAGGATTTTTTTTATGCCAGCCAGCTCATCCTCGGAGGTGGCATCTGTGTGTTAGGGCTACCATGCCCCCCCTCCTCTTTCTCATCCCGGGGTTTCACTGGGGTCTTCAATAGACTGGAAAGATGTTTCCCTCCTGGGTGGCAGGGAAACTCTAGGCCTGGAGGTCGTCTCCACTGGGGTAGTTTCCGCGGGCTTTGCCAAGGCCTCCACGACTCCTTCAATCAAGGCCTTTGCGGGGTGAATCTGGGCCTTCATGACCTTTGGCGCATCCGAGGCCTTCACCTTAGGGGGGGGGTCACCGCCTCGCCCTCCCTTGGCTGTCTCCATCGGGATCGACCGGGGCTTCTCCCGGAGCTTACCCGGGTTCTCAGAGTTCCTTTTCACCGAGCCAGAGCGTTGGCTCGTGGATGATGGCGTCGTTGACATTGCGCCCTGCCTGGCAGCCGAGGAGCCCGAAATAACGGCGTTCCCGGTGCCCGGGGACTCGCCTTTTGTTGGGCCCCCATCGCCGGAGCGCCCATCAAAGGTCTTCGAAGACAGCTTGGACTTCTTCTCACCTGCTGCTGGGCTCTTCCCCCTCCAGCCGAGTACGACGGTCCTTCATTGTCCGGACGGACATGTTCTTACAGAACGCACAGTCCTTCTCCACGAGCAATTTGTCATCGTGAAGGCAGTAGAGGCACCTGGCGTGCTCATCTTCCTTGAAGACATTCTGTAATCCACATCCAGGGCAGATCCTAAACAGCTTGGATCCAACAGACGTCGTGTCTCCTTTGTCCTGGGCCATGACCACGCGGGGTAGGCCTCCAAGATCTTCCAGAATCCTCTAAGAAGTGAAAACACAACGTAAATTCGCCATTGGTGGGCGTAGAAAATTCCGAAACGTGTCCCCGTTAATCGGAAGAAGAATCGGTGGAGATTGAGGCTCGAATAGACCAAAAAATGAGAGCAAAACTCTTTCAAAAAACGCAATACGCAGTAAAAGCTTGAGAACTAAACCACAAGGACTCCCAACACTTGAACATGCGGTAAAAATCTGAAAATGGCTGCCAGAGGAGGGGCTTAGGTAGAGGGCAGTCATTGGCTGGGGGCAGTATGACCCAGAGACCAGTGATTGGTTATTAGTAGAAAGACAGTTCAGAAACAAAACTGAAACTGTTTTTTTCTTTACCGAGGATTCCCAGCCTGACGACGGGGAATATTCATGAGCATGTGAATCCATGCCAGACCCCATGCTGGAGAATCCTTGTTCCTCTGCGTTGACTGGAAAGAACATCGGAACCCTTGGGATGAATAACTGGGGTGACCATAGCCCTTGTCGCGGGAGCCTGCAAATCTGGCATTCCGCAGGGCTCCTCGAAACGAACATCCACTCTGCAGCGTTCCCAGTGATCTTGCCGGATCAGAGTCCTCCTTCATCCCTTCCAATGCCTCATCAATTTTCCCCCAAATAACTGCTGACCTTCACATGGCTGTACACCACTTTATGTTGGACCACCGGTCAAAAATCGGTACTACGCAGCCAGGCTGGTCTCCGGTGAACAAACCCATCTGTTTGAACCCAGATTCTGCCAGGTCCACTGCAATATTAATGCTGTGGTTGGAGTCTCTCCCCCCCCCCCCGAACCAGCAGCATAGCCTCCTTCCGTTGTTGCTCAGGGTGATGATGCAAGAGTGGAGCCAATCAGTGCCACATTTCCGTGTCATAGCGAACCTTAATAACCAAGGAGTTGGCCGCCTTGCCCGTCGCAGTGCCAACCCCAAGCACCTTTTTGCCTAACGCATCCTGCTTACGGCCCTCACTGTCTGGGGGCGTCGCACACTTGAGCCGACTATGCGCCTTTCGACTGGCCGCCGCTGACACCACCGACTCCGGAGTGGGTTGCAACGTGAGGCACTTGGGCGAAGATTCCGGGGCTTTAAACTTGTTCTCCATGCGGCCTTTGACTGCCGGCTCCGAGAATGGATGGCACATCGTGCGCAGACCCTCCTGCCACACGTGGTCCAATATGGGGACAGAGAGGCCCGCCTTCTGCCTTTTCTCTGTGTGAAAAATTAAAAAAAACAGTCCTTTCGCTTCTCCTCCGGAGTAAGGCCAAATTCTTGTCAAGCCTTCGCCATCATCGCGTGAAAAGCACAGACATTGGCGGAGAATACTGAGCCGGGCTACTCGGGGGATCCACTTCTGGGTCTGTAGCCCAGGTATCCGCCCGCCTGGGTGACAACATCGACAGAGTGGCACGAGAAACACTATCAGGATTATAATCCACCAGCTCCCCTTCTTCTGGATGGCCCGGGGAGGCGTGAAACCTACCGCAGATGGCAACAAGGGCTGAACCGTGGGCGACATCCGCGGGAGGTCCTTGCGAGGGGCACCCACACTCGCCTGTCGCGGTACAACGTTCACAACATGCTCCACGGGACCCACCGGGCTCAGAGGTACTGGGAGCCGCACATCTCAGTTGCCCACAGAATGATTTGGATACAGGCAGTCCGCGTGGCCATCTCCTTCATAGATGTTCTTGAGGCCGCAGGTTTCACAGCCTAAATGGCGTTTTTTTCAGGCCCACTGATGACATGATGACCCTGAAAATACACCTAACAGTGAAAGCACGTGTAGAACACGAAGAGCAATTTTCCCCAAGAGAAAACATGAGGTGATCCCAACAGTTTGGAGATGGTTGAAATCTGAAGGGAAGCCACGGGGTGGGCTATTTAAACTAGACGTCCTATTGGTTAAGCCTAAAGCACCCAAAACTACGTCGACGGGACACTCGGTGTCAAAGATTTCCATAGGAAAACGCTATGTTAAAGTTACCCAGGTTTTCCCAGCCTGACGGGAAATAGTTACAGCATGTGAATCCATGAAAGATCCAATGCTGGAGAATGACCATATCCTTCTGGAAGATGGTAAAAGGCGGCTCGACGGGAAAGGGCTTGCAGCTCCACAATGAGCCTGGCTGAGGTAATGGCCACGAGGAAGGCTACCTTCCAAGATAGGAAGCGTAGGTCGCACACATGAATAGGTTCAAAGGGCGCTCTCAATAGCTGTCAAGATGGTATTGAGACTCCAGGAAGATATGGGCCTCAGTTCTCTGTGGAAGGTGAGCATCAAACCTTTAAGGAAAGCTTTTACTGCTTGCTATGTTGGAGATGAGATACTTGGGGAATCCTTGTGTACGGGGAAATAGCAGAGAGGTGCACCTTGATAGACGACTGTGCATAGATAGGGCAAGATCTGCTCCACAAAAGCATAAAATGGGTCTCTGCTCGATCCTGCGCACCATACCTAGAAACTCTTCCACTTTTTGCCATACGTCTGACGCGTGGATGGTGCCCTGACTGCTTTAAGAATGCTCCAGCACTCTGAGTCTAGTGGGAGGTTAAGGAACCTTTGTTGGTGAGGTACCAGCCCCTGAGAGACAGACTGGCAGGATCGTGGTGGAGCCACTTGACTTTGTGTTGGGACAGTAGATGCAGATGTTGCTGGAGATGGATGAGGGTCTCCGGTGACATTTGTAGAAGTGCTGTGTACTACACTTGATGGACCCACGCTGGGGCCATCTTGATCATGGTGCATGGTTGCTCCTTCATCCTTCGGAGCACAAGTGGTATCAGCAGGGTTGGGGAAGCTGTAAGGTTCTCAGAGAGCGATTCTCTGGCTTTCTGGAAGCAAACTGGATGCATTTCTTGTTGTCGAATGTGGCAAATACATCTATTTCGGGCTTCCCCCACCTGGCGAACAGCCTCAGGGACATCATTTCACCAACATGCCAGGGGTAGCCGAAGTGACATCACACAACCCTTGCCCCCCCTGATAAAATCACAGGAAGTGATGTCATTTGACCCCACCCCAAAGTGATATCGCGAGAAGCGATCGAACACAACCTTTCACCCGTTGACAAAACAGAAGTGGCATCACATAACATTGTACACTACGAAAAATATGGTTAGGATATCACTATAATGTGATGTACATTTCATACAAGAATGGATCACCATATGTATCGTTAAGATCAGCGTGTATAGGCCCATATTACCAAATTACTGTGAATGTAAGCAGACGTCGATGACCAAATGATAATGATGTGTTATTATATAGCATTTACGCTTAAACGCTTTATATAGAAAAAATATACACGCAATATCGCCCAACCTGTGTTGGTACTCATTTATCAACCTCAGAAGGATGAAAGCCTGAGTTGAGGTGTTTAAGAACAGACTAAATCAGTAACTCACCCCCTGAAGTGAGTCTGAAATAAACCTTTAATGAGTCTAGCAATTGTTGTATAGAATTCCAGAAAGACATTATTTGGTATTCCTATTCTTTCTTATTTAGGGTCAGTGCTCAAAGTGTTAGACTTCTGGAACTCCTGTTCTTATTTTTTTAAGGGGCCTGAACAAGAAAGCCAGCCACTCCAGAAGTAAAGAGCCACATAGTGCTGGCCAAAGCCCAGGAGCTTGCATTACCAAAAAAAAAAAAAATATTTTTTATGTGGTCGCAAGGGAGTCCTCAGAGGTCGCAGTTGCGACCTCTGAAGACCCCTAAACAACGTCCAACAGCCTGCCCAGCTCCCGCTCGCTCAGTTCCCATTCGTAGGATTGCAAAAATGCCCTGCTGAGCTAGTCTGCTAGGATGTTGTCCTTTTCCGGGAGGTGCTCTGCCCTCAGGTGGATCTTGTGCTTCAGGGTCCAGTTCCAGTGCCTCTGCGCATCTAGAGACAAGATGTTGAATCTTGTGCCCCCCTTGCGTGTTAGTTTAGTGCGTTGACGTTGTGTTAGTTTGTACCGTGGCCACCTGACCGGTGAGGACTGGTTGGAATGACTTTAGAGCCCAGCAAATTGCCCTCAGCTCCAGGGAGAGTGTCTTTTTCTGACCAAATGAGCATCCCATCTCTATAGAGAGGCATCCGTCCGGAGCAGTAAAGTTGATGTGGGGGTTTGGCATGGCATGCCCTGAAGTAAGTTGGCCTCTATGCCCCATCACCGCAATGCCCCATGGAATGCTGGTGTGAGGTGCACGATGTTCTCCAATGATCTGCTGTACTGGACCAATTGCTTGTCCATTTCTTTCTGAATAGGTCTCATCGTCAGTCTGCAATTCGGTATGAGGAAGATACATTTCGGATATCATGCCCATGAGGAACTTGTATTGTCATACCGTGGACATTGCATTCTCTTGAAACCAAGTGAACAACCCTAGTATCGCTGCCACTCTGTCTGGGTATGGACCTACCCTTGGGATATGCGTATCCAGATCTGCTCCCAGAACAATTGAGCTCTGCACTGGTAGAGGAGATGACTTTTCCTTGAGGATGGTAAATCCTAGGTCCTGAAGCAGGGTTGTAGTCTGTGCCACCACTTCTAAGGCCAGTCCTAGGGAATTTCCCTTTATGAGCCAGTCGTCCAGGTACGTACGGCAAGACCGACACTCCTGATCGTCTAAGATGGGCAGCTACTGGTGCTAGATATTTTGTCAACACCAGTAACCTAAAACAATCCTGGGTTCTCCCTCTCTTAAAAAAACAATCACTAGACCCAGCCATACCAACTAATTATAGACCCATCACCACTGTCCCTTTCCTGTTAAAAATCCTGGACAGAGTCTCCTACCTCTAGATTCAGGAGTACCTAGAATCCAACCAACTGCTAAGCATACGTCAATCTGGCTTCAGACCTCAACACAGAACAGAAACTGCTCTGGATGACCTCAAAAGCCAGATTGACGAAATCAAAGACAATGGTAATGCCGCAATACTACTTCTCCTAGACCTCTCAGCGGCTTTCGACTTAGTCGACCACAAAATCCTCTGCAACCATCTATCTATCGCAGCCCACTTCTCCTCCTCTGCCTCCGCATGGATACAATCCTTCCTGTCGAACAGAACTATGCAAGTTTTCTCCACTACTGCAGCGGCAGACCCCATGCCCATCACATGCGGAGTCCCACAAGGCTCCTGCGTCTCCCCCACTTTGTATAATATATTTACAAAGCCGCTTTTCGACAAACTGGACCGTCTGGGTGTCACCTACACTAACTACGCAGATGACACCCAGATCCTCCTCACCATCTCTGGCAATTACAATGCGGACGTCACCCAGATCAACAAAATCTTCTCCATCATTCAGGCATGGATGGCCACCCACGGCCTATGCCTGAATGATGAGAAGACAGAGCTTCTTCTGGTCGGCTCTCCCAATAACCTGTCTAAACTCAGTCCTTGCTACAATAACATTATCATAGATGGCAATACCATCCCCATCGTTAAGAGTGTGAAAACCCTAGGCTTCCACCTTGACGCCAACACCAACCTCTCCAATCAAATCAATGCGACCGCCTCAGCCACAGCCTATACGGGTAAGCTAATTAGGGCTAGCAGACCCTTCCTATCCTCCAACAGCTGCCTCACTCTTGCCAGAGCCCTCATCCAGTCCAAACTGGACTACTGCAATAGCCTGTACCTAGGAGCCAACCAATCCATAATCAACAAACTCCAGGTTCTCCAAAATAACGCGCTACAAGCAGCACTCAACATCCCTAGACGAGAGCACATTTCCACAACCAGGAAATCATGTAAATGGCTCTCCATTCAGCAAAAAATTGACCTCAAAACCATTTGCCTCACCTACAAGTCCTTAAACCACCTAGCCCCACCGTACCTCACCAACAAATTTACTTTAAACATCCTCCACCAGAACTACCAGATCATCCAATTCCTTATGCCTATCAGTGCCCAGATTCGCCCGAAGAAGAGCAGGAGGCGCTAGTTTCACAGTGCTTGCCTCCCAACTTTGGAACACCCTACCTCTCAACATTAAAACCATTGAGTCCTTTCCGATCTTTAGGAAACATGTTATTGGCTTGCCTTGAACTTGAAATTGTTATTCCCCACTGAGAATCGAAGAAACTGCCTGTGCCAGGGGTGGATCGGAATATGAAAGTAGGAGTATAGTTCTAGGGTGGCTAGAAAGTCACCCCTGTTCAGCCACAGAAGGACCATCTGGAGTGGCATTCTTGAATTATAGGCGACATACAAACTAGTTGAGGGCACTTAGATCTATTGTATTGTACGTCACTGTCCATTCTTCTTCTTCTTCATCAGGAAGAAGTGTTAATAAAACCCCTTTCCTTGTTGCTGGAGTGGGACCCGCTCTATTGCTACCTTCAGCAGTAGTTTGTGGACTTCCGCCATCAGTTCTATTAGATGTGTGTTTCTTGATCGAGGAGGTTGCTGAAGAAAATCTATGGCATGGCCTCCTTGCACCACCTGTGACACCCACTTGTTCTACGTGACAACGCCCGAGTGTTGTAGGCAAAAGCTTATCCACCCTCCCAACTGGTGCGATGTGGGAGGCACAGTGTCCTGATGTCAATTCTTCCTGGCCTGGGCTCTGCCCTGGCTGGATCCCTTTTGCCTCTTTGGGTTTGGTACCTGGAAGTCTGGTAGGAGCCAGACGATGAGCCTTGTGTCTGGAAGGATCCGCCATATGATCTATATATAGCGCATGAGCCTCGAAAAGGGCAACGCTCTGTATCCTCGTCACTGATTGCCCTTGCTGTGTTAGTGTCCAACTGAATGCCTTTCAGTTACTCTTGGCCGTCAAAAGGCCATGTCCAAAATCTGCACTTGGACCTCCTTGGTGGCCTTAACCCAGGCATGGCTCTGCAAAACCATGCCATGAGCCAATTATCAAAATCCACAGTGGGCCACAGCGGCATCGATCATATGGTCCGTAGCACTTTCACCGCCCAGGACTATGGACTTCGCTTCATCTTGAAATTCGGCTGTTAGGTGCTTGACAAGTCGTGACATCCGGAGTCACAGCTCCCCATCTAATATGGCCAGCATAACCACTGCGTTGCCAGCCCTCACCGCCAGTGATGATGCTGTTGCCACTTTTCAGTCCATAGCATGGAATTTGCGTACCTCCTTGTCAGGTGGGGATTTAAGAGGAGATGCTGGGTTCTGCAACCTTTTTCTAGCTGCCACCATCACCACAGAGTTTGGCTTTGGGTGACTTCATAGGCACAAAGGAGTCGAATCAGAGGCCTTGCACTTCTCAGGCCTTGCCACTAGCGCAGGTGTGGAGAGCAGAGTGGCCAATATATTCTCCCCAGATTGTATCCAAAATCAGTATTGTGGCAACAGGTCAGTGTCTTTTGTCTATCTTCATAAAGAACCAATGTCTTCTCCTCAGAAGCAACCTGACTTCAGCTGATTTGGCAATGGTTGAATGAAACAAGACATTATCGGGCAGAGAAGCCCCACCCGGAGAGTCGAGCTTTCTCTGCATTTCAGTGATATGGGTACCCTTTTCATCCGGCTCCTCGCTGGGTGTATTTCTGGGCAACGTGCCTTTCCTATGGCTCATCCCCCTGTGGTCTCGGGGTCAGAAAAATCCTGATAGCCCTGTCCCCGTCATATGGGTCCATGGGGTACTCCTGCCATTCAGAGACTATTAGTAGATGGGGCCCTGGTGTGCCTAGTCTCAGTGTGTCTAAATGATGCAAAAGGCCCAGTTTTTGATAACTTCTCGTCAGTGGGCATCTGCCTGCTTTCGAGGTGTAGCAGAAGCCTCCTGTGCCTGTCATCCAGGGTCTTCTTATAGAAGGTTTGACACATTTTGCAAGATTGTATTTCATGAGGGTAAAGACAGTAAATACAGTATTTGTGAGGGTCCCTGATAAAAATCACCCTCTTGCCACAATTGCTGCAATGCCTGAATAGGCAAGTATTTCCCTTGTTAGTGTGCATATCTGGCTCTGCAATGAGGTGTCAGAGGGGCAGCCAAAATTCAACGAATTCAGGTATAAAAAAAGGCCCTGAGGGGGGGTTAAGAGGGGAGGGAGCAGGACTGCTGTTTGGGTGCCTGCAAAAGGGCTGCTCCTCTCTGAGCTCCACAACACCCGAGCTCACCAACGGAGCAACATACCTGAGATCCGACCCTTGATGGGTAAAACACATGGCAGGCCAAGCTGGGAAGGCTGGGGCTGGAGCTCACCAAATCATGTGATCGTAACCCCACTACAGCCTGTAATATCAGCGCCGGACCTGGGCCGCCTCGGCGCATGCTGGGGCTGCTGGAGGATGCCACGGCGGGAGCAGAGAACAGCGAACTGGCTGAGGTGAATCCGGCCTGGCCACTCCGGCCTTGGGGTCTGGTGCGGTGCTGGATTGGCCTGAAGGAGCGACAAGATGATCGGAAGGCAGCTACCAGTGAGCCTGGTCGAGAGTTGCTGGTGGAGCCCTGCGTCTGACGCACTCCACCGCGACTATTAAATAAGAGGTGAGAGACCACCGACAGAGGGATACGTCAGGGACCCCACATGGGCGCTACCAGGCACACAGCGGTAATAATACACTGGAAACACTGCGAGGGAAAGGAGTCTGTGCTGGGGCCACGTTGGGCTCACTGAAGTGGAAGCGTGACATTGCTGAATCTATACTGAGAGGACTGGGCCTTGCGTCAGGGCTACGGCACTGTCCCTGAGAGGGCCCTCCACTGGAGGACATTGACTATACTGCAGCCCTGCTGTGAACACCGGAGCAGTTTATATCACGGAGCCAGGACGACTGATGCAGGGCTGGAGGGGCTGGACTGCAAACCGTGATTGCAGGAATATAATGATGTGGGACAGTCCCGGCGGCCCTACCACTGCGTCCCTCGTCCCCACCAGTAGTGAAGTGCCTGTGAGGACGTCCCTGACTTCAAGGGGCGAATGTTGGGAGTGGAGATGCTGTTTTGGCAAGGCCTGCCTCTGTGCTGGACTGGTAACTGGTTTGGGGTCTGGAGGCCCTGCCTCTGCGATAAAGTCACGATAGCTACTACACACACTGCTAGGAGAAAAACCTCTTGCACCGGAGTTGGGGTTTCTCAAGAGGCGCCTGACTGGGGTAGCCCTGTCCGTTCCGAGCACGAACGTGAACTGCTGTCTCCCAATGAACCATCCTACTCTGCCCATCCCTGTGCCAATACTTGGGTGACTGCAGTGTCTGACCTCTGTGGGAAAAATGTCAGGTCTGAGCCGGGGTGCCGAGGGGCCCACTACTGCAACCATGACGAAAGGCAGTGGCGCACAAAAATAAACAAAGCTATATGGACTCCTTCACCAGGCAGAAAGCTACTGGAAGAGGGGGAACAGCCTTGGAGAAGATGCTGTGGCCTCAGAAATGCCAGATTTGAAGCAGATAATGGACAATATGTAATTCGGCTTTGCATCCGTAAGTGGTAAACTCGATGACATCAACACCAAGGTGGCGGTGCTAAGCGCCAAAAAGGAGCAGGAGTGCGCCAGGGTAACGGAGGCAGAAACCTGCATCGGGACGGCAGAGGATGATATTGTGTAATTGAAAACGCAAATGTCCTCCATGTCCAAGGATCTCAAGCATGCCCTGCAGCGCTGCACCGACCTCAGATCCCTCCTCCAGACGCAACAATATCTGTATGGTGGACCTACCCAAGGGATTCGGCAAGGAGCCCATGGAAGTGGCAACTGAAAAACTTCTCAGAGAACTGCTGGGGGTTCCACGGTTCTCTACTTTGGAGTGGAGGGAGCCCACTGGTCGCCTGCCACAAAACAGACTTCGGGCCCCGCATAGGCCCGTACTGATCCCGTTTGCTGAATTACCCAGACCACAATCTTATTCTGCGACTGCCCAAGGAGAGGAGTCACCTCCGATATTAAATCAACTGATGTCCATATATACCTGGATTTCTCCATGGCAGTCCAGCAGGAGCGCAGGACATTTCTAGGTGTGAAGAAACTCTTAAGGGACAGGATGGTGCGGTATGTAATGCTGTTTCTGGTGCAGCTATTTCAACACCAAGGGAAGACATTCTTCACGCTGCCCAAGGAAGCTGTTGCATACATTGAAGCAAACATTCCCCTCCCACGCCACAACAATGAGGATGCAGCAACAGGTGGCCTGAACACCTAGACTTTGTGCATACTAGTCTACCCTATTAAGGCATCAGGTAGCCCCTTCGAGGCATTGCTTGTTAAACAAGGTTGATGTAGCTGGGGTAATGCTCCCCACTTTCAGGTTTATTAGTAAGGTCTTCGGTGTGCTATATTGATAACGTATCCAACCAATTGGTGGAGGACACACTCCGGGAGGTTACAATTACAGTGCTATTGAAACAAGGCAAACCCAGGGAGGAATGCGGTTCTTATAGGCCGCTATCTCTCATAAACATGGATACTAAAATCTATGTTAAATTAATTGTGAATAGGCTGCTACCCTTGATGCCGGCACTGATACAACCTGACCAGGCCGGGTTTGTCCCAGGTAGATCCACATCTTTGAACCTTAGGCGACTGTTTAAGGTCATGTCTCGTATAGGACTCACAACGCAATTAGTGGCTGTCGCTTTAGACTCCCAAAAAGCGTTTGATATGATGTTCTGGTCGTTCCTGTTTGAGGTGCTAAGCAAGCGTAATCTGGGTGAGTACCTTATCCAATGGATCAAGCTGCTCTATACCTCAACTGCCACCGTCCAGGTTAACAGGTTACAATCGTAGAGGGACACGCCAAGGCTGCCCACTGTTGGTTATATTTTGCTCTGGGAATTGAGCCAATGGCAGATTTGATGAGGCATTGCCAACGGAATAGGGGAATTTGGATAGCGGGCCAACCCGAGATCATATCACTACACGCAGATGTGCTTTTATACATCAGGGACCCTCATGTTAGCCTAGACCCAATTATGGAAGATGCCACCTGGGTGGGTCAATATTCAGGATTTGTTGTGAACTATGGGAAATCTGAGGCGTTCTCCCTAACCGATAGTACACCTTACCCTTGACGGGCTTTCCCCTTGCAATGGTCACCTGACCGGTTTAAATACCTAGGCGTTCTCATCTCCAGGGACAGAGACACACTGCTGGCCGACAACTTCATGTCTGGTGCTTGTGGGCAAATGCAAAAATTGAGCTATGGTCCAATTTGCCAATGTCACTAACTGGGCGACTGGCGCTGATCAATATGGTCATGGTGCCCAAACTATTGTATGTGTTTGGCAATGAGCCAATGTGGCCGGGGAAGCAGTACTTCAGAAACCTACAAAGGGACATGGCTAGCTTCCTTTGGCATTCCGTGGCAGTCAGGAAGAAATGGGAGGACAAAGCGAGACCCTATGGCCAAGGGTGGTTCACCAATCCACACATGGAAATACACTGGTTGGTTGCCCTAGCGCAGTTCGCCACTTTTTGGAATGGCACAGATGGGCTCCTGCCACACGCCAAGCTGGAATGGGTGGCGGCGGGGACAGCAGACATGAAAACCTTGATACTAGACACCAATTATATGGATGATTGTCCTTAGGACCCCAGTCCAGACAACACTAATCAATGGAGAGCCAGGAGAGACATTTTCAAGACAGTAGCAGACTATCATTGGCTACCACTTTGGAGATTCCAAGGCCTTTCCCCTATGTGGGATGCTACACTGAGGTCTAAGATGGGCTACCAGGCAGTAGGGGATCTGTTCCCAGAGGGCCCGTTTTTGACATTGCACACCTGGCAAGCTGAGAACAGGAGTACACCCATGGAACTACTACAGTATAAATGACTGCGGGCTGACCACCCTCACCTAAGAGAATGCACTGGTCACCCTAATATCTAACTCATATGGCTGCCGCAGGATACTCACTGCCCTATACAAATGGATTATGTGCAGGGCCCCAGCGATAGTAGACAAGGCCCATGGGAGGTGGGCGGCGGAACATGGGATGGAGGTGTCTGAGGCAACTGGAGGTCCATGTGTATGTTCACGAACGGTGTATGCATGAATACGATTCTGAAGCTAATCCAGTATAAAATATTGCATATGTTGCACTATACCCCGCGCACGCTGGGGAGACTGTACTCTGAACATGACGGGTGCTGCCCGAAACGTGTTACTGGAGATGTTGGGTATATGCACATGCTGTGGTCCTGGGGATATTCTGGGAAAATGCGTACAATGTGATAGAATGCTAAAACTACTACCGATGAGTAGGTTGTTTGGTGTGTGGATCGAGAGCCCCAAAGAGCGCATATGCTCCTTCTTGAACATTGGGTGTATGGTGGCCAAGCGCTGTATTTTTAGCCAATGGACAGACCCACACCGAACCAACATAAAAGGCTGGGTAAGAGAGCCAACTGATTTAGCAAATGCGAGGATACGTACATTATGTTGTAGCCAACTGCTGCCTGTCCGAAAGACCTATGTTGTGAATTCAGATCATACCTCGCTAAGGACCAAGATAGCGATGAGTGAACATTGTACCTGTATTATATTATTAATACTGCAATGACTATGCTGCACTGTTGCTATAATGATGTGTAGTTACTTGCCAGCATACATAAATAAGCTTTCAACAACAAGAAAAACTAAAAAAGGTGCCCTAAGCCTCTGAACACGTTAGCCGGTGAAGACACAACCACAGCATTAAAAGCTTACCTCTGGGTTTGATGAAAAACACAAGTTTAAGCAATAATTCGAAAATGGCTCAGCAAGCTCAAGAGTATTCTCGTTTCAGAAGACCACAGTGAAAAATCTGAAGGTCTGCCTGGGATGGAGCTTAAGCCCTGCCACCTCATTGGTCGGGGTCTAAAAGGACCAAAGGAGGTGGAGGGACTACACAAGTGAATGGTTACACAGGCTCTATTGGGCCTCTGTGTAGCATTTTGCCTTTGGAAAAGTTTATTTTAATGATAAGTTTTAAATTACAGAGGATTCCCAGTCTGACAACGGGGAATATAAAAGCATGTGAATCTATGAAAGAGCCAATGCTGGAGAAAGAGGACGATTTCTTTTTTTGAAAAATAAAAAAGTTTTTACCAAACCAAAACACCACCTTTTTTGTCGCCTTACAAAAGGTGCGTTAGATGGGAATGCCAGTGCATCATAATAGACTATCAACAGCTGAAAACAAAATTCATTAGGCTGGCTCTACTACTGGCTAGGCGCAAAACAGCCTTAGAATGGATGCAACATAGCACCCGCCCAATCATGAGGTCTGGTTTAAGAACATGATACAGCCATATGACATTGTGAAACATTACTACAATGTTTGTGCGACTGCTCGATTTATGAAAGATGCACGGGGACCGTTTTATGCATACTTGTGTTGTTCACATGATGGAAATGTGGGTCCTGGTACTGCATCTGCACTTACCTCTTGAGGTGAGATAGGAAAACATCCACAACCTTTGCTATGTTTGAGCTACATGAATACTGGATCTGATGTGATGTGCAATAGATAACCGCTAGTGGTACCTCTTAAATGTTAAGTGCTTAATGAAACCAAGACCAGCATATCAACTAAGTGTGGGACTTTTACATAAAATATGTTTTGTGTTTTGTGGGGGTTGAAAAAACGACAAGGTTAATTATATTTTTAGACGCTATTCTCAGAAATCAATAAAAACAAGTTAAAAAGCCAATCTCATTTTCAGGCAGTGAAATGCCAACACAGAAAGAAATGCACATTCTGCACCTTGCCTTCTGTTCCGGGGCATTTTGTGAATTGGTCCTATAATTTCAAAAGGCTGGACTTAAAAACACATTTCAGTTATTTAACAGAGAGGAACTTGCCACATTGATTGACGATAACTAAGTTTGATGTTGCTACTTACTTGGTCTTTGTCCCGAATCCTGTTTCGTTGTCTGCCACCTCCAAACGGTATGTTGCCGGGAAACCTTCCCACACCCTGCATTCCCACCATGCTATAATCCGGAGCAAGGGCTTGGGAGAACAGTGACGGGAGTCTGTTTGGTCCGGGTCCGGGTCCAAGCCCACCCATTCCTCGTCCACCCATGAAGTTTAGCTCATTCCAGTGTGCAGACAGTCGCTCTGAACTTGAGGATGGCATGAAGCGTTCATTGCGGTTAAAAGTATTCCCACGACCCCGGGGCCGAATTTGCCCTCTCCCTCTATTTGGATTGAAATGGTCACGTCCTCTGTTGAAGCACTGATCTCTGCGGTTGGTGTCCATGTGGCTTCCAAAGGAATCATTGCAGTTGGCTCCAACTTCAGGGTATGCATAACCAGGCCTGTACATATTAGGGTCATTCGTGCAAGGCCGTGAATCGTAGGATTCGAAAGTATCAAACCTAAAAGTGCTGCACAGAAAAGAAAGGAATGCAATTCGTTGGTAGAAAGACACAACAGCATGTCTTATGAAACAATGGTCATAGTAAAGTACTAAATCAAGAAGATTATTGATCGATACCAGAAGGCTGATCCTACTTTACTTAGTACATTCAGTCATTACAATCTATCAACGCTGAATTTCAGAATCATTTAAGAGTATTTACATTTAATTAAACACTCGTTTCATATGAAGATAAATATAACAAAACTAGATACATTTACTATAGGGTTACTCATGGAAACCTCTTTTACTCTTCCAAATTCAGTCATTTTAACTATCTTTCGATCAAAAGCAAACAGCCTGTGGTGGGAAGTTTTGGAAAGTTATGCCTCAACTGTTTTTCTGTGCACCTTCCCAATGATGACTAGATCATTTTTATGCTGCCATCTATACAAATATGAGGACAGGCTTTCTTTTTAAACAAATTAACTGCTCAATGGTTTGGATCACGTTTAAAAAAAAAAACGGTACAAAATGAATTCATAGAAAAACGCAAGCTTTAGCAGTCTCACCTTTCCTGTGGCTCTGTCCCTTCTTTCGATAGCATGTCCAGACGTTGGTTTATTTTGGCAATAATTGAATCGTTATTATCGTTGCCACCTCTATTCATAGTGTTTGGTGGAGGTGGGGGAGGCATGTTAGTTTGGACAGCTGGAGGAGGTGGTGGTGGTGGTGGAGGCATGCTCATTGTTAGCGGTTGAGGAGTTGCTTCCCAGGCACCAGTGCTATAGTTATATGTGGCAGCCTGTGGGGCTGCAACAGCTTGGGTGTTGTAGTAGTCATAGCCTTCATACCCTGTACAAGCAAACAAAAAGGTTTTCAGAACTTCAAACATGCTTGTGTCTACTCCAAAGATTACCACCAGACAAGCTGCCATTTATGCAAATGACATGTTCTGACAGCGCCAAGAAAAGGGATTAAACTGAAGAGATGCACATAAATGAGTTACACTTATTCTAATGATACTGCAATATTGACATTTCATTAACCAGACATTTGATGAAATCTACATTACACGATCTTGACCGTAGTCCCTTTTGTTCTATGGCATCAGGTTATCATTATCAGGAATAAGACCGAAAGGGAACATTTTGTGCACCAGGTATTTGAATAGAAAGGCCGAGGTGGATACATGGATATGTCAATGCACAGACGTTTGGGCTAAATTCAGCCTAGCCCTTCAGTATCTTAGATTTAGCATACTTGTCCAGGCAAATGTGTTAGCTGAACACCTTATTGAATTCCACATCATTACCTTGCAGATTCCCTTTTATGGAGTGTTCCACTGGAATGAAGCACAGACACTTACCCTGCCAGCCAACTGCATTTAGCAGGTTGGACTATTACATAATACAATACATGTGACCAAACGCTGAGAGGGTGGACTGTGCTGAGCTTTTTAGAGTTTTGCTGTGTAAGGTGAAGGTAGTTTCGCAGCAGTGCTGCTGCTAAACATACATTTTCCACGTATGCTCTGGTGCTACAAGGCAATGTCTATGATTGCACCAAAGCTGGTGTCAAGCTTTGAATATGCAATGTAAATCACTGCCATTCATATAGCGGAGAACATGTATACTTCTGCTGTGCACTGTACACAGAGTCACTAGAGGCTAAAAAGTGAACGGGAAACCTTCCTGATCAAGTGAAAATGCTAAAACCGAGCAGACGTTTTGCATGTACGTTACCTTTTCAACACTCATTTTGGACTAAGAGAACAACTGCAGATCACACAAATATCTATTTGGCAGATCTTACAAGTTTAAAACAGTCTGCTAAAACTAAATTCATTTTAGCAGCAAGAAGGCGGACTTTTAAAAACACAGCACAAATCGTTTTTATTAGCAACATTGGTATACAGTTTTTGTTTGACATATCTATTGCAGGATGTATTCCTAACAACCAAAGGAAGCAAGCCTGCAAAGGCAGAAATAATACAAAATTTGCATTGACCTTTTTTGGAAGTGTAGAGGTGAAAAACTGCTAGCAGTTTTTCATGTTAAAACGTGGGCCTCTTCAAAAGTCTAATGTAGCTTTTTTTTTCTTTTTATTAGTTTTTCAACAATAAAATTTAATTTCCCAACTCCCCTTCCCCCCTTGAAGACAGCTTTACTGTGTTTTTAGTCCATTGCCCCCATAGACCAATCGCCAAAGTTAGTGGTTTCGTGGCAAGGACATTGAGTCTCCCAATTTTACTCCCCTCCGGCCCCTCCCCGGGGGCAGCTTGGCCATGTCCTTGATCCATTACGTACATGCACCAATCGCTGGTAATTAATAATGTAGCTTTTAAGATAGAAATTATGACTCAGGCTACACACAGGAAATCATTTGGTAATTTCAATGGAGAAAAATCACACCTCATCCCATGGGGAGTAACTGAGTTTCTGTGAAGATCTGAGCCATAAACAATTTAAAAGGAGCTGCTTTGTGAGGAGTGGGAGGGCAAGCACAATAATTAGAGAAGAGGCTCTGTTCTGAAGGAGAGGTAGAGTGTTATGAAGTACACAGGAAACGGAAGCAACGTGATTCAGAAAGGAACACTTGTCATCTTGAAAAATAATCTTGCATCACTTCCTTGTGCAGAAACATGTTTTCCTGCTGACTTCGAACTCTCGGTATAATAGCAAAGGAGAGAAATCATTTTGTTAAAATGATTAAGGATTGCTTCTGGCCAAAGGCTTCAAAGTGAATCAATCACCTACTATGATTTCAATATATAAGGAATGAGATTTCATCATTCTTTAGAATCATATTGGACCTGACCCATTTCAAAGAGCCTGCCATTCCACAAAGGTGCAAAACCCTGTCCTCAATAATCTTTGGGGGCTAAGAGGTTACACCTTCTGGTAGAATCAGAAGCCAGCCTACTTTAATACTGAAACACAGAAAGCCACTGTCTGTTGCATCAGGCTTCCCGCAAATAATTTTCAAATCCTCCCCTGGCTGGGGAATAAGCAGAAGAGCACCTCAACTCTCCAAGAAATCCTGTGCTAAAAACATTTTGAGGCCAAGGGTGTTACCCTTGGTGCATGCCGTCACATTTCATCTAAGAATTTTAACCAATCTGAAGACTGCAAAATCCTATTCATGCTGACTGAACCGCATGACGCTTCACATACTTGGCTGCTTTCTGAGCTTATTCTGCTTGCGTTAGGGAGAATTGTCATTTCTGTGCTAAATTCCTTCCACTTTGAGACCCCCCCCCAGCTCTTTTGCTGGATTTAGGACTTTTTAATTTTAACTCCTGAGTGGGACCATTTTCTGACTCATTTGTTTTTCCCTGATTAGGATTTTATGTTTTCACTGTTTTTGGAATCTGAAACTCCATAGGCATCTGCTTTTTGTATAGTGACACACAACACCCTAAGAGCAGGGTCACTGAGAAGTCCTTTGGATTTCTCTCAATGTTTAACTAACTTTTCTTGGGTTAACTACTGTTCCCAAGAATAGTAAGGTGCAATTGATGATACTTACCTTTTTACTTTGTAGGTCTAGCACACACAATTTTATGTGGCGTGCTGGGAAGTTACCTAGTAGCCCCTTATCCTACTTTCTCATGTAACATTTTTTGTTACCCTCACTACTTTAAATGCCTGGTGGCAGTGGTTTACTTTTTACTACCAGTGTGCATTTTCACTGCAAGCTGAACCCTTAGCTGCAGTACAGCACCCATGGGTGTCCATTTAGTCAAAATGGCCCTGGTCTTTTTTTCGCAATTTTCTGTTTGTGAGGTCTTTCTTGGCTTTTACTCTGTGCGTTGAGACAGGTTTGAGCCCTTTGTATATGTTTTGCCTTTGGCGGGCTTCATCCCTGAAGCCCGCCCCTGGCTCCAGGTTGTCTGGAAAGACAGGATATGTGGGAGTGTCCCGAAACTCCCCTGTCCTTTGTCTCTAGGTGTGTCTGATCGGAACCAGTCCTGATTGGCCAGCTGTCTGTCCGGGAAGGACAGCCACCCTGCTGTGTGATTGACAGCCTAGGCTGTGAATGAAAGGGAACTTGCATAAAAGGCAAGGGTTTTGGGACTAGAGGCAGAGTCGACCACTAGAAGAAACATGCGAAGAAGAAATCGTGAACAGAAGCCTGCTGCAACCTCCTGGACCTTGAATTGCCCAGTGAAGCCCTGCTGCTGTGCTGACCTCCTTTTTCATATTAACAGAGAAGCTGCAGACGGAACAACTTCTCCCCTTGGACTGGTGGGACCAAATAGCCCTGTTACAAACTCCACTTTGGCGCAATCCCCAACTTGCTGTGCCTCTTCAGTCTTGCAGAGGCCCAATACCAGGGGTCGAGAATCCATAACCGAGTGCAACAACGTCCGCGGCACAAATCCGTCCAAAAGCTCCAGGAGCCTCATAAGAATACTCCAGAACAGCAAACTCCCGATCCAGAGTTCCCTCAACAGAGTTCAGGACCGAGGGAGCAAAGAAAGTCCAACCAGATATATTTGTTCTGCATCAGTGCTGTTTGCGAGGCGCTGAACCCGCGAAGCGCCGCTGAATTGAAGTAAACTCATAGCTGCCGAAGCCTTTCCCCAAGTACTGCCGCAGGAGCCCTGCAGACATCCTCCCTCCTGTCCCCACGACTAAGGCTCAGGAACCAGGCTGTGCTTGGCTGTAGCAAGACGGAATCCAGCGGGACCCCTTTCTTCAAATCAGAGATCCTTTTTGGGCTTGGGGTACTTACCTTCTTGCCTTAAGTCATGCTTTGTCACTTGAGAATTGCACTTGCTTAACTTTTCAAGTTGACTTCAACTCCCCTTGTACAGGCCTACCAGATTGTGTTCCTTCAGTGATTTTATTGAACTAACTTTGTGAAAGACTGTTTCCAAGAAGTGCATCAGAACTATAGACTTTGCCCAATTGATTTTGGCTGTCCTGGCTCCCAAAAAGGCACCATTCTGAATCCACTGACTTTGGCATTGCTTTTCCCTCATAGGTTGTAATTTGCTGAACACTTTAGTGCTGAGTAAGGCTTACCTGGATTTCACTGGATGATTCAAACTGGCTTTACCTTATATGAAAGTATGTTCTAACCTTTCTATTTTCCTTAACCCTTCTTTCCTGAAACACAGTCTAAAAAGTATATTGGTGTTAAATATAAATGCAAAACTACCCTTGTTTGTTTATTTATAGTGCGCACCGAACCCAGAGGTAACTGGGCATATTGCAAGGATATGCGTATTCGTAGTTACAGAAATGGCAGTATATAGTAAATCAATACACAGAAGGGAGTAGTTTATCTGTAACTTCATTTCTCCAGCGTTGGTATCTTTCATGGATTCACATGCTGTGAATATTCCCCGTCGTCAGGCTGGGCACCTCGGTCATTTTTAACTTGGCGTTTTCCTATGGAAAACTTTGACACTTCAGTGTCCTACCGACGTCCTTTTTGGGTGCTTTAGTCACCGCCAATAGGACGTAGGGTATAAATAGCCCTGCTCCCGTGGCTTCCCTTCAGATTTTAACCTCCAAAGTGGAGGTAACCGAATTCAGGTTTGCATGCAGGGGCGGGCGCATGTGAATCCATGAAGGATACCAACGCTGGAGAAATGGAGTAACAGGTAAGAAACTACTCCCTTCTCCGGCACTGGATCTTTCATGGATGCACATGCTGTGAATAGATTACATAGCAGTATCCACCATACATGGCGGAGTGCATATGCAAACCAATATAGAAACAGGATCACGTACTTGAGACAAGAAACCCATTTAGTGATCAAGTGTAAACAAAAAATACCACGAAGCTGCTGGGCTTCCCTTATAGAAACAGGCGTTGTAGAACCGCCCGTCCAACCTGCACATCCTCGCCATGCTGCCTCTCCAGACAATAATGTCTAGTAAAGGTATGCAGCATCGCCCAGGAGGTCGCTTGGCAGATGTCCGCCAACAGAAAACCTGACCACAATGCCACCGACTATGCTGTAGACCTCATCGAGTGTGCCCTCGCGATCTTCTGCAAAGGTTTCCCAGCCTTTGCGTGGTAGAGTGAGATAGCAGACGACACCCAACGGGACAAGCTTTGTTTGGAGATCGCTCGTCCTCTGACGGAAGGTCCATAAGCGACAAACAGCTGCTTAAAACAGTCTGAAGTCCTGTGTACGATTCAAATTGAATTTCAACGCTCTTCTCACATCCAGCGAATGCAAAGACCGCTCTGCAGGCGTCGAGGCTGAAGCAAGGAACGATGGCAACGTAATAGAAGAGAGTTTTTTAAAAGTCGTTGGTACCTTGGGGATAAAGTGCGGATTAGTAGCCAACAGCACCTTATCCTTGAAGAACCACAAATATGGAGAATCCACCACTAAAGCTTGCAACTCGGATATTCTTCTGGCCGTAGTAATGGCCACTAGAAAAGCCACTTTCCAAGACAAAAATTGCAAATAAGTCGACGACATTGGCTCAAACAGAGGCTTCATCAGACCCGACAGAACCACATTAAGGCTCCATTCTGGAGGGAACTTCTTGACTGGTGGAAAAATTCGAAACAATCTTTTCAAGAAATGCTTGATAAAACTATCACTAAACAGAGGCGTTGCATGCTGTTTCCAAGTGAATCGAGAGATTGCCCACAAGTGTACCTTTACAGAGGAGATTGCAATGCCCTTTTTTGCTAACTGCAACAGATATGGCAAAACCTGCTCCGGCGAAATGTTCAAAGGGTCCACTCCAGGTTGATCCTTACACCACACACAAAACCTTTTCCATTTGCTTGCATAAGAGACATTCGTGGAAGGAGCTCTTGCTGCTCCTAGAATACGGCGACAGTCACTAGGAAGGTCTAGGAGTCCAAATTCGGAGAAATCAGGAGCCAGGACGTCAGACTGAGAGAGCCCGGATCGTGGTGCCAGACTGCGCCCTTGCCTTGAGACAACAGGTCCGGCGTCACCGCCAACCGAATCGGCTCCGCCACCGACAGATGAAGGAGATCCGAGAACCACGGTTGTCTGGCCCAGAATGGGGTCACCAGAATCACACGACATGGGTATCTCTGAATCCACTGGATTGTCCGTTGAATGAGTGGAAACTGAGGTAAAGCGTAAGCGAACCTGTCCGTCCGCGGGAACAAGAATGCAGAGACTCGGGATGAGGCCACCTGCTGGCAGGCTCCTTGCACTGCTTGTTGTCCCTCATCGCGAAGAGGTCCACTGAAGGACAGCCCCACCTTCAGAAGAGCATGGACACCTGCTGCTTCTTCAGCTGCCACTCGTGTAGTTGACTCACCTCTCTGCTGAGAGCATCCGCTTGCACATTCAACACTCCTGGTAGATGAAAGGCCACAATGTTGATGTCGTGCAATAGAGCCCAATGCCAGAGGACCTGTGCTTCCTTCGACAGCACTCTGGAATGCGTGCCCCCGTTTCCTGAGACAAAACATTGTGGTGGTATTGTCGTCAACACCCTCACCACCGACCCGCTTATGCCCGGCAGGAACGATTTTAGGGCCCAATGCACTGCTCTTAGTTCTAGCACATGGATGTGAAAACGGAATTCCACTTGAGACCACAGGCCCTGGACCTGCGAGTCTCCGAGATGTGCTCCCCATCCCGTCTGACAGGCATCCGTCACTATTGTGAAGTGAAATTCCGGTTCCAGCAAAGGCATGCCCGAACCAAGTTGTCTGAGCACTGCCACCATCGAAGCGCTTCCACCAGCTTGCCGTTGATCACCACCTTGTCGGACCACGGTCCCCGACTCTGTGTCCATCGGTCGGTCGGTGAGGAATTCCTGTGACAGTTTCTCACCAGTGGGATGCAAGACGACATGGCTCCTAGCAGCAACATGTATGTTCGGACTGACACCCTTGTACCGATCGTCCACTCCGCCGCTTTCTGTTTGAGCTTCCAAACCCTTTCTTCTGATGGCCTCACAAGTGCCAGCTGAGTTTCAAACTGTGCCCCCAGAAAAACCAAGTCCTTGGAGGGCGCAAAGGACAGTTCACGGCAAAGCCTAGCCGTTGCAACAGCTGTATTGTAGCGCCAAGACTTTCCTGCACCTCCCCCGATGACGATCCGCGAACCAGCCAGTCATCCAGGTATGGGTACACATGACCTTCTCTTCGGAGCCAGGCCGCCACCGGCGCCAGACATTTTGTAAACGTCCTGGGGGGAGACTTTAAACCGAACGGAAGTACTCAAAATCGGTAGTGATCTTCACCCACGACAAAACGCAGGAATTTTCAGTGTCGCCGATGCATAGGGATATGAAAATATGCGTCCTACAGCTCCAGAGGCCAGATATTCGCCCGGCTGCACAGACCGCACGACCTCCTGAAGTGTGAGCATCTTGAACTTCAGGCTTTGCAGAGTCTTGTTCAACGCTCGAATATCTAGTATGGGCAGCCACTTGCCATTGGGTTTCTTTACCACAAAGTACCGGGAGTCCCCCTGGCCTCTCTTGGCTACCGGAACCCATTCTATAGCTCCCTTCTGCAGCATAAGCAACACCTCTTGTTGAAGAATGTGAAGGTGGGGCTGTACGGTATACACCGGAACAATGGGGGTAGGGGAACACGGGAACTCCAGGGAGTGTCTCAAGCGCACTGTGTCCAACACCCAACGGTCTGTTGTGATCTTGCACCACTCGTCCATGTGTAGCACCGCCCTGCCCCCCCCCAGCCGGCCTTTCGCTTGATAGTCATTGCTGTGGTTTAGCCTGCCTCCCTCTGGAGGAAGAGGGTTGACCCGTTCTTCTCCTGGACACCTGAAAGTCTCTACTCTTCTGCGTTGACTGTGCCGACCTCCTATATCCCTGAGAGGAGTAGCCTGGTCGCCCATAGCCTCGGTCTCTGGGGGAAGCAAATCGGGTATTTCTCGAAGCCCCACGAAAGGGACGGAAGGGACTAAACGAGCGCCCACTCTGCAAGGCTCCCAACGACTTGGCAGTCTCAGAGTCCTCTTTCATATCCTTAAGGTACTCATCTATTTTCTCCCCAAACAACTGCTCCCCCTCGCATGGCATATCCGGCACTTTGTAGTGCACCTCTGGCCGAAAGTCTATGCACTTAAGCTACGCCTGTCGACACAGAACCACGCCGTTATTGATCTGTTTAAAACCAGATTCCGCCAGGTCCACCGCAATGTTTATACTATGATTGGACACCTCCTCTCCTTCGCGCACCAACATCATAGCCGCCTTTCGTTGTTCCTCCGGTAGGTGTTCCAGCAGAGGAGCCAACCGATGCCACATCTCATGATCGAAGCGAGCCATGATCGCTAGAGAATTGGCCGCCTTCACCGTCGTCGCTCCCACAGTCAAAACCTTCTTACTAAAGGCATCTTGTCTCCTGGCCTAATTATTAGGATGGGTGGTACATTAGTGCCCACTCCTGGCTTTTCGGCTAGCTGCCGCTGAAACCACCGACTGTTGGCTGTGAAACCAAGAACTTCGGTGCCGATTCCGGGGCTTTAAACTTCTTCTCTAGTCTTCCTTTGATAGCCATTTCCGAGAAGGGGTGTCGCATTGTATGTAGGCCCTCCTGCCACACGTGGTCGAGGATTGGTACGGAGAACACCGCCTTCCGTCTCTTGCCCATGTGGTCGAACAGGAGGCACTCCTTCCGCTCTTCTTCAAGAGCCAACACAAACTCTGCACATGCCTTAGCCATCATTGCATGAAATGCCCCCACATCGTCGGGGGTGGGGGCGTCGGTCTGTGCCAGACTACGAGGTGGTTCCAATCAACGTCCGAATCCCACACCGGGTCTCTCGACGGTGACGACTAGCCAGCAGACAGTCTCTCTAGGCCCACTGTCAGATTCAGAATCCGGTAGCTCACCCTCCTCAGGGTGGGATTGTGGCCGATCTTCTGGCACTTGTAGGGGTGAAGGCAATTCAGCTGAAGCTACATGCCGCAGAGGGACACCGGCCACGTCGACGGTAGGCCCCACCGGAGCCACGTTCAGAGGAGGTAATCTGGAGTACAGTTGGCCCAACAGAGATTGTAACGTGGACAGCACGTCTGTGGGTTAATTAAAGGGTAACTGGGTGGACCAGCCTCCACCCCCGCCGATGTCGCTAGACCAACATACTGCAATCCTAGGGGCGACGGATCCGCCACTGAATCCCCCCTCGTCCTCCGCTTCCGATGCAGTGTCTTGCTGCAGAATCGTGTCTGGTAGATGAGAGTCAAATGCCGAAGCCTGCCTCGCATCCTTCGCGGTAACACGTTGCTCAATGACAACAGTATCAGGTCTTTTTCTCATACCGGAGCTGTAGACATCACAGTCGCCAACAGTGTTGCAGTTGACAGACTTGTGGATGACGGGACTCCCGTCGACGACGTAGTAGGAACTGCAGCTTGAGGAGCAGATAGTTCAGGCGATACCGCCTGTTTGGTCCCACTGGACGAATGCTTTGACGATTCTCTACTGGAGGAGGACTTGTGATGATCCCCTGAAGAGGAGCGTCTCATCAAAGAATCTTTGACCTTCCCCTGAGATTCCTTCTCAGGCCTACTTCCAGATCCTCGTGGCTGGTCCAAACGACCATGCTTGGCCGAAGACTTTCCTTTAGACAGGTGTTTAACTGACAAGGGGAGACCACTCTCACCGACCCCTGGGACAGGCCGGGACTTTTTAGCTGGAGGTTCCGCTAATGCTTACCGGCAATTATCTGCCGCTTGGGCCAGTCTCTCCGATGCCAAGCTACGGACCAAGCCCACCTCTGAGGAAGGATAAGTACCTTTGTACGGTCAGCACACCAACCGCCGATTGCGGTCTTTAAGCGTCTTTTGAGAGAACCCCTTACAGATCTCACAGGATTCGGCCGAATGATGAGGGTAGAGGCAATAAAGGCAGTCCATATGCCCACCCCCCTCATACACTTTCCGCGGCCCGCAGGTCGCACAGGGCCGGAACAATGATTTTCCTGAAGACATTTTCAGCAATCGCACCACACGTGTAGAAATGACAACAAACACGAGGTAATCCCAACACTTTGGAGACGGTTGAAATCTGAAGGGAAGCCGCGGGGGCGGGGCTATTTATACCCTACGTCCTATTGGTGGTGAGTAAAGCACCCAAAAAGAACAACGATAGGACACTGAAGTGTCAAAGTTTTCCGTAGGAAAACACCAAGTTAAAAATGACTGAGGTTCCCAGCCTGACGACAGGGAATATTCACAGCATGTGAATCCATGAAAGATCCAATGCTGGAGAAGTAAAAGTATATACAGTTGAATGCACAGCGTTCCCATGGAGGGATATGTAAAATAGATAGTGTATTGCGCATGCATACATACATATTCATAGTTACAGATTTGGAAATACGCAGTAAATTAATACACAGAAGTAAAAGTATATACAATTGGAAGCACAACATTCAGCATTCCAGCATTGGAAGGATATATGGAATACATACAGCGCGTTGTGCAAGGGGCATGCACAGTGAGTCCTTATGAAAGATGATGTAATGTTACTATACAAGGCTGTTATTGAAGTCACTTCAGGGTGTAGGAGAAATGTATTAGCATAACCAAAGTGTATTCACCAACTTTAGTGACTTTGAAAAGTGATTCTAAAGTTTGCTTGACTGTTAAAAACAATAGCCTTTTCTAAAAACTGATGTGTAAATAAATAAATATACATTTATAACTGAAACCTTGAGAGTTTAAGTGTTACTTGTATTGACTGATTTCATCTGTACAGCTCTACAGCTACTATCAACTTTATATAATGTATTCATGAATTTGCTCATACATTAATAATTCATCTTTACAATACACCTTTCATCAATATTTTAAAGTTTGCAACACAATGCTAAAATATAGATACAATACAAATGGAACTTTTCAAAGTTTGTTATGACAGGGTACAACCCGGGGGCGCCGTCCACCCAGGAGAAGGAATGGCCCACTAGTAGAACGCCTACAAACTTTCCACACCCGCCAAAGCGGTTACTCCCGTTAGAGTTTGCCATTTTCAGTTTATCAGATTACCAGTTGACTAATGCTGAAGCACATGCCTTAAAGAAGGGTCAGAGTTTTGTCCCTGCCTAGGACAACTCTAAACAACACTGAGCTTAAACTGAAAAGTTTTTTTTCGAAGTGTTAAACTACGAGCTTTCTTCATGAATAAGGTACAAAGTCCTACTGCTTTGTTTACAGGCTTTAGGCCCAAATCGACCTTCATTCCGGATGATAGTGGCATTCGAGATTATTATTTTACAGGCCCTACCATGTGTATTTGCAGGCCATTTACAGCCGGGCACTTATCACAATCTAAGCATGGATGAGAATCAAGCCCTTAAATCCTTGGCAGGAAATGGGAATATTGTAATCAAGCCGGCGGATAAAGGGTGTAGCATTGTGATTCTGCGAAAAGAAATCAGTACATCAGCATGGTACAATCACTGATTAATAATGAAAACCATCAGTCCAAAAAATGTGTAGACCCCACTGATGAGTTGATGGAGCAACTTCAGGAACTCTGTCTCTCAGGTGTTCAACAGGGATTTCTCACACCTGAGGAGGCCTGTTTCCTATCCCCTAGAGACCGTTGGTTGCCAACTCTATATGCTCTTCCAAAGATCCACAAAAATCTTGAGAATCCACCTGGCAGACCAATAGTTTCTATATGTGGGTCGGTACTTGAACCTTGTGGCAAGTGCATTGAAAAGGTTATATACAAACTGGCAGAGAATACACAGTCCTTTCTCAAGGACACAAAACAGCAGCCATTAACTCCTTTGAAGGTGTTTCGTTTGATTATGAGAACTACTTGGTTTCTCTCGATACAATGGCACATTATAAAAATATTCCACAAATGGAGGCTCATAACATCATTGAGCACCAGCTAAATAGCTGACCAACCACAGTGTTTATAGCCCTATGCAACTATTTCTTTCAGTTCTTAAATGAACTGTCATAGCACTGCTATGGGTACATCTTTTGCACACAACCTTGCCAATTTATATATGGCAGACTTTGCAGATCATTTCATTTATAGTAACAATCCTTTTGGTAACCAAGTCCTCCATTGCAAAAGATATATCAACAATATAATCTTCATTTGGCAAGGCAGCAGAGAAACATTGGATGAGTTTACATCTTAGCTTAATCAGTGTAACAGCAATTTAATGTGTAACTGTCATTGCGCGCCAGCGGCACTGCTGTTCCTGGATTTGCTTATGTGTCAAAGTGGACGATTGAACACCACCTTATATTGCAAGACAACAGACCGGAACACTTTATTATTGTATTCCAGTTAGCATCCTAGATTGTTGAGGAACAATTTACCCTATGGACAATTTTTACGAATGTGGAAGTATTGTACTCTGAATAGTGATTTTGAACATCGCGCATCAGCCCAAGGAGCAAAACAATCACCCAGGGGGTATCCCCCTAAGTTGATTAAGAGATCAGCAAAGAGGGCACATTTCACAGACAGAGAATAGAGAATATTTCTTGCGCTCTCGAGAGAAAATGACAGACCAAGATTGAATCGTTTGTTTCACCACCTTTTCGAAACATATTGCACAATTTAAGAAACTGATTCGATAACATTGGCACCTGGTCCCTAGCACAGGGTGCACAGTGGGTCCTCCGCTTTGTGCGCTCAAATGTGGTAAAAATATTTGGGACCAGCTTCTTCATTCGAGATTGCATATACCTTCATCAAATGTTTTCGCCTGGACCCATGAACGTGCGCCAATGCATCATGCATGCTGCAACTGCAGTATCTGTCAGTTTATGGTAAAAAAACCAATGTATTTCTCTACAAAACATTCTCGTGGCAATTGCAGCAATTTACTAATTGCCAATCGACCAATGTAATATATGTCATCAAGTGTTCCTGTGACGACCTTTATATTGGAATGACAACTAGAAAGGCCGTCACTTGGCTCAATTAACATTGGTGGTGGATTTGCACCAGGTCTTTTGCAGCGCCATTGGTGCAGCAATATTTCAGAGCCAACCATATGGAAAATGGCTGATAACTGACCAATTGACGCAGGACATGGGCAATTTTTCAATGAACTTGAATAGCAATGGATTAATTGTTTATGCATGCATGTAAATGGCCTGAATGAGGAATTGTAGTGGTCGGTTATTCTTGAGTAAATGACACACACGTTGAAATATGCAAGGTTGGACTATGTAAGGAAGGGATGGTATCAACAGTAAAACAGACAAGTGAGCACTGTTCAAGGATATTTATTGAACTTCAACAAGGGTGTCATTAACGCCTACCTAATCCTAAATCTACAGATGGGCGCAAGCAACGACCATCAAATAATAATAATGCAGTCCTAGTGGAATTGCGTCAAAATAAAAGGGCCTATACTAAAAAAAAAATATATATATATTGCCAATCCGTACCTCTAAATACAAACAGCGTAGGGTAGTGTTTTAAAAAAATGAAAGATGTGATCACAAAAATGATATGCGAGGACGTTCAGGCCGTTGGTCTTCCTTCCCCACGTTTTTAGCACGGGACAAGGCGGTTCGACCGAGCATAGCACACTCTCTGGCTTCTTCCGTACGAGGATACAGTTCCATAACCAGCATCAGGGCCTTCTGCGCCCAAGTCTCTATTTATCAAAGTCTCTTGATTCAGCAGGCCTGATATACCAAAAGAAACACAAAGTTCCTTTTCTCTTCTGAGGACTTAATTCCGGTGATTCACTCTTGACATTGGATCCCCTTCTTCCGGGCTCAGATCCCCTTCTCCAATGTTCAGAGAATATTCTCTCTCGGGTGACTCGCAGTTCCCCCGGATCCCTTTCAGCCGGGCTCAGACCAATTTCAGTTTGCATGAACTATCAAAGACTTTCGAATGTGCACAGGGTTTAGCTTGACCCGTTGCAGGACCACTTCAATTTCACAATTCCTTTTTACATTTGCCACCTCTCAGTTGGATACCTAACAAAGACCTTCGAATGATCATCCACGTGGCGCCTGGAACACTCTGTTTACGGTATCTATCTGGTCTTCAAAAGTTCAGTCACTCCTTTAATGTTCAATTATATTTGCGTCTCTCGTCACATAAGCTTCACACACTGTTTCCTTCAGATTTGTTCACACAATGTTTACGCTTGCAACCTTGGTTCCAACACAGACCGGTCTGCTATCAGCCTCCCAGACTCACCAGCTGTGTTGACTTTACTGGCGCTGCTTTGTTGTAGGAGCCAAGGACAGTACCATAGCAGCAAACGCTCCTACCCGCCTTGGCTATCGACACGGCAGAGCCCCGGTTACCTCCGACACACAATGCAGGTTTCTTCAGCTTTAACTCCAGGTCTTGTTTGTTATTCTTGAAGGTTCGTAAAAGTAACGGTTTTCCTCTGGAAAAGTCAAGGGCACTTCCCTCCTTGCAACCCTCTCTGGTCTTGCCGTCTTTCTCCTCGAATTAAACTGCCAGCTTGGAACTGCCATGATATATGATGTGGCATTTATAACACGCCTGTACACAAGTGTTTCTAGGTGCGACAAGACAAGGAGGGGGAAACAAGGGAGGACAAAATAAGTATCTTACTAGGCCTTGTGTATTCAGATCGCGCAAGTGCAGGGAAGAGGTAAGGGGAGAAGTGCCAGGGGGAATGGAGGGGGGACGTGCAGTTAGCTCACAAGTGCAGCCATTGGGTGGCTCATAAGGGCACAGAGAAGGTACTGTAGGGCTGCAGATGCAGACCCTTAAGTGCTGGGGAGCCCGGAGGCAGTGCAAAGGCAACTGGATATACAGGAGCCTGGGCCCGAGTTCAGAGGGTGAGGTGACCAGTGCGCAGAGCAGTCAGGTGCATCAGCAGGGGAGAGGAAGAGAAAGCAGAAGCGAAAAGGAAGGTCTTGAGTTGGTTGCGGAAGTGGAGGTGGTTCTGCTCAAGTTTGAGAGAGGCTGGAGGGCTGTTCCAGAGGGAGGCTCCAGCCAAGGAGATAGATCCGCCCCTCAGAGTTGGAGGTGGATGAGCGGAGAGCTCGAGAAGGAAGATGTTTTGGAAGAGAACATTGGATTTAGAGCGGTCCTGTGCCCCAGAAAACCTTGTGGACAATGCAGAGGGTCTTGAAGTTGATCCTTGCCCCCACTGGGAGCCAGTGAAGAAATTTCAGAGCTGGAGAGATACGATTCCTGGGCTTGAGGCCAAGGACAAGTCTTGCAGTCCTGTTCTGGATAAGTTGTAAAGGTCGAAGAGTAGAGGTAGGAAGATTTAGAAAGAGGCTGTGTCCTTTCTATAGCCCAGCCTAGAAAGGACCAGAGCTCCGGAGACAGATCTTCTGGGGGAAAGTGAGAAAAGGAAGGCTACCTCCAAGGCGGTGCAGCCGATAGTTTGACTTCTTAGAGACGTCAGAGATGTGAGGAGAAAAGGAGAGTTGAAGATGACACCAAGATTCTTAAATCTCACAGGAAGGAGCAGGAAGAGGGCCCAGAGTGGGCGGCCAGAGAGAGAGAGAGAGAGAGAGAGAGAGAGAGAGAGGAAAGGAGGGAGCGGGTGTCCCAATGAGGGGGATCACAGTCTTACTGGCATTAAGGCAGAGTATGCTGCTTCCTTGTGTGCTTTGCCTTGCTCAGAGTGTGCTTTCGTACTCCACCTTTTATCCGTGTGGGGAAGTGTGATGGAAGTCAGGTGTGTGTAATGATCAGTAATTGCCTGACTCTGCCTGATCATTGTGTTGGGACATGTCAGGTATATTGCTTGGGTGTTAGTCCTCAGAGTAAGCTGTCATTGAGAAAGTGTTTGTGTCGGGAAAGGTGGGGGGTTGAGTTCCCAAGTATCCTACCTGGTAGGATGGGGAAAAGGTGTTAGGATATTGTCTCTCACCATCCGGAGTATCACTCCTACTTCCTGGACACCCCATCCAGGTGATCCTCCCACACTGGTCCACCCCCAGGAACTGGATCCAAAAGCGATGGCCGTGTCCTGGCCACCTGGTTGACAGATCCCTGGTGACCAGCGGGCGAGACACCTTCAGGTTTCTCACAGCTATGCTAGGAACATCCCCATTAAGTGTTCGAATATATTTAACTGTTGGGAGGCCAATTTCAGTGATTATAAATACAGGTGAATAAGGTTCGACAATGCAAGAAAAAGGATTACATTGCCATTGACCTGGTGGGGAGGCGCAGGAGAACTGGCACACTGCGCATAATGGCACGTAACTGGCTTTTACACAGTTCATCCAAGATGGCTCACATGAATAGCACATGCAATTGTAACACGCACAGTCTAGCCTTTTCTTTTAAATAAGCGCTCACATTTTAGAGCTTCCAGTTCTGGTAAGAGGAGACAAATGAGACGTTGCATGGAGCAGGCTGGGGGTTTGCATCGGCTGTTAGGCTCTGTTGCGCTGTGTTAGGGTCACAGAAAGAGTAAGTGTAACAACCCCCACCCCTTTTTTCAAACCCTGGGATTTGACTACAGGCGTCCACCATTCCCAATGGAAAGCAATTCGGGCGACATGCTTGCCGTGATACAGATTCTAAAAATAATTGTCGTAACTCTGTTAGCTCAAAGGCATCTTTTTGTTTTATTGCAGGGCTCTATCTATTCCAGTGCTCATTGAGGATGATAAATGCAGGGTACATAGAATTCCAGGACTGTGACGAATTCAACGTGCGCCAGACTGTCTGGATATGGATACAACTAGGAACTAATGAAGGTACTAGGCTCTGCACCGACAAAGGTTGGGTCATTTTAAAGACGTAATTGTCAATATATTGAATGTGATTCCTCTCTCATTGAGGGAACTTGTCCATCATTGGGCACAAGATACTGGGAAACATGGCCCATAAACTGACATGTGAAAATTGAATGGGTAGTGGGTTTGATGCTCAGTTGGAAGTGGTTACCTCCACACTAGATTCACTAGAGTTTAAAAATGTGAGTTGACATATAAAAGTAGGTTGGTTCCATACATTTTTAAGTTTCTTTTTCTCTTTAAAGATTAGGACGCACCCCTGTAGACCAAATTTGTATTGTCCTGAAAATGGCTTGTCTATGTAATCCAGGCATACCATATAGCCGAAACTTAAGTCGACGATACTGAAACCTGAACTGGACTCAAATGTGTGACAGTTTTTTTTAAGTCTGAAAGGCCTATTTTGTATCATAAATTGAATGGGATACAGTTCATTGAGAAGGAAATGATGCATTGGTGTTCTCAATATATTTGTTTGCACTTGAGGTCCATTTATTGACCCATCAGGGATGTTCGAACGTAGTATAGTATGAATGCAGTGTTGCAGGAAATTGGTGTGGTGTGATTGTGTCTTGTGAGGTTTACAGGGTATTGCATCTATACGTTAGCATTTGTTGCCAATCTAAAATATTGATGACATGCGTATTGTAAAGATTAATTATTGGTTGTCCCCATGACCATCAGTCTGGCTTCAGAGCAGCCAGAAGCGCGGAAACTGTTCTTCTGAACATCCGTGAAGACCTGCTCTCTAACATTGATTCCAATCTTCCCTCTGTCCTCATCTTACTCGATCTCTCTTCTGCCTTTAACAGTCAACCATGCCATCCTGCGCAATCGTCTCTGTGATAACCTGGGTATCACCGTCCAGGTCCTAGTCTGGCTGACGTTCCTCTGTGAGCAAACTTCCCTGGTCCAACTTTGGTCCTTCCTTTTCTCCATCTCACTCTCTACCTGTGGTGTTCCCCAGGGGTCTAACCTCTCCCCCTGGCTGTTCAACCAATACCTGGCACGTCTCGCCCACAGCATTGCCGCTTTAACTTTCAGTGCTATGCGGATGCCACTCAGCTCATTTTCAGGCTCCCATCTGCCACCTCTCCTTCTCTCATCTAGAACTGTCTGTCTGCTATCCAGGAGTGGTGTGCCGAAGAGCTCTGCATTAATGCCAGTAAGACGGAGATTCCCATCATCAGCACACCTGCACCCTCCTTTCCTGTCGCTCTCTGGCCAGCCTCTCTTGACCCTCTTCCTGCTCCCACCTGTGAGGCTAAGAACCTCTGGGCCATCTTCGACTCCACACTCTCCTTTTCTCCTCACATCTCTGACGTCTCTAAGAAGTCAAACTACCAACTGCACCTCCTCAGAGGTATTCTTCCTTTCCTCTCCTTCCCCCAGAAGCTCATCGTCTCTAGAGCTCTGTTCTCTCTAGGCTGGACTACTGCAACAGCCTCTTTCTAAATCGGCCTGATTCTACTCTCTGCAACTCATCCAGAACAGGACTGCAAGACTTGTCCTTGGCCTCAAGCCCAGGGATCGTATCCCTCCAGCACTGAAATCTCTGCATTGGCTCCTCTGCATTGGCTCCCAGTGGTTGCAACAATGAGGTTCAAGACCCTCTGCATTGTCCACACGGCCTTCTGGGGCCTGGGTCCTCAAACCCTCCAACTCTCTCTCCGTAAATACCTTCCTACTCGAGCTCTTTGCTCATCCACTTCCAACTCCCTCAGGGTCAGTCACTTTTTCAAGCAACACGTTGGTGGTAGATCTCTTTCTTCGACTGGGGCATCCCTCTGGAACAGCCTCTCTGAAACTTGAGGAGAACCATCTCCAGCTCTGGAAGCACCTCAAGACCTTCCGTTTTGCTTTTGCCTTCCCTCTTCCTCTCCCCTGCTAATTTCTTGTCTAATACTGCACTGGTCACCTGGCTACCCTCTGATTTCAGGCCCAGGTCCCCGCTTGCCCAGTTGCACACCCGCACTCCCTCCCGGCAACCCTTGCACTTGGGTCTATATCTGTGACCCCTACAGTACCCCTACCTGCACATTTGGAAACCTGCTGTCTGCACTTACCCTTGCACCTGCCACCTGCTTGCTGCACTTCTTGTTATTGTTTTGATCCCATGTACAGCACTGTCCCCTCCAATTTCCCCCTCCCCTGCACTTGCCCGATCTCAATGTCCCTTGGCCTATTAAGATTGTTGTCTCGGTCCTCCCTCTGTTGCCCCTTCCTTGCCTCGTTGCGCGTTGAAACACTTGTGTATAGGCGCGTTGCAAATGCCATATAATATCAATGTATGAGCAAATTCATGAATAAATTATATATGAAAACATTTTGTAACTTGGTCTCTCTTAAAATGTTTTTCTGTGGTGGAAATGTGTAAAATGCCAAGAGGTTATTTTTCTTGTGTGTTTGGTTGATAAGCCTTGAACCCTCAGCAATAGAAATAATAAGGCTTGACCACTTATTTTTGTGTTTATAAATATTCTCAGGTTGGCAGTCGCTAGGCACCAATTATTATAAACACATATTTCATCATCCAGCCAAGTTGCCAGCTTTGGCGGTTCTTTCCAAGCTCATCGCATCAGGACGGCTCTTTTGGCTAGTAACAGAAACTGAGAAACCTCTGCGGAACTATAGCCATTTCACGTGTGTAACCCAGCAGACAGTCCCGCGCCGTGAGGTGCAGCTGCCGGTTCAGTTTTTCCTACAGGTAATGGCAAATCTCAGACCAGTATTCACTCAGCCTGGGACGCTCCCATAACGTGCGTATCAAGGTAGCATGCTGACTGCTGCATCTGGGACATTCTTTAGGAATATCTGTCCGATTGATTCTAGCTGGGCTGTAGTATAGCCTATTGAGTACTTTAAATTGTATAAGACAATATTTTGAAGGGATACACCTTTTATCAAACCGCATGTATTCTTCCATTGCAACTCTGTGAAATCAATTCCTAAATTGGCGCTCCACTTCTCCCTGATGTTAGGCCCCCTCCTGTCATCTGTGGATTGTGCCAATTTATAAAGTGTGCATATGCTCTTCCTACTCGTTGCTCCCGAGAGAATATATATGCCAGACCTACATGGGAAGAGGGTTCCACGGCTGATACTGGCCAGCAGCGGAGATAGGCGCCATTAGCTGGAAATAGTTCAGCAATTGTAGTGAAGTGTCCTCAACATGTACCTTAATGTCATCCCGAGAAATAAACCGCTCATCCACATAAAGATCCACTGTTGTAAGATTACTGGCCTGGCTCCAGACTGCCTCCACAGACGCATCTGTGGTAGGCGGCACTGCCGACATGCCCCATAGGGGGGAGACGTTTGTCGTATGGGGCAGAAATATTCAGTCTTTTATTTAGCTTACCCCCGGCCTCCTAGGTTGAACCTACCAGGTTTAGTGGGTGTGAGCATTGTTAAGCATAGCCAGCAAGCAGCAACGGTAAGGACGAAGGGCCCACTTGTAAATTGATCCACTCTAACATGTGGCACCTCTGTTGTTCAGCAAACTAATTGGTCGCATAGTGCATCTGTGGTGTCAAATAATGCAACTGGAAATCTGGGATAGCCAGTCCTCTCACTTCATAAGGGCGGACAAGGTGCTCCTACCTCATTTGAAACCGGTCCACCAGCCCAAAGAAAGGAGGAGCATGCACCAGTGAGGTCAGTAAAGAAAGCATGGCCAGGCCACAAAGGAATATTATGAAACACGTCTAGAAGTTTGGGTAGTATAATCATCTTCATCAGCAACAGCAGAATCTACCCCCATCTCCGAAGTTTGGCTTTTAACAGACAGATCGGAGCCATAATTCAGACGAAACATCAGTGAAGTCTATCTGGCAATCCTGATCACTAATCACGAATCCTGATCTCGGGAGGATAGCTCTGGGGCAACATGCTCGCCTTGGAAACACCACAACACTGAGCGAGACAGGTTTGATCCCGGGGTCCGTGCTTAGAAACCTCTGGGTATTAAGCGTGTTAAAAATAACCTATCATATCATATCAATAATGAAAGCTGTGTGAAGGCCATGCGAGTCGCATTGTATCCGCCAACATCCGCGTATCGTCGGTCGGAGGGAATATCTCTGTTGATTATTTGCTGATGTCCGACTCCGCCCCCCACAACCCTCGGCAGGCTGACCTCCGGGTTCCGAATATATAAAAGGATGGCGTTGGTGTAAAATATTAGGATTTCGGATTTCCCACCCAGTCTTATGCCCGCTCCACCATACTTGTCACAAATCCTATCGTGAGAAGTAGAGGAGAAAGGAGGCATCCTTGTCTTGTTCAGCCTCAGTATTGGAGATAGCCTCCCATTCACACGCACACAGGCGAAAGGTTGTGTATATAGCAATTTGACCCACAAGATCAAATTTACCCTGAACCCATAAAAAGACAGGAACTGCAATAAAAATGGCCACAAGACCATATCAAATGCTTCCTGCAGGTCTAGGGAGACCACAACAACTTGCAATTCTGGTGGAACCTGAGCCAACGCATTTTAAAATCTTTGTAAATTGCATGCTGTGGACCGTATAAAGCCGAATTGGTCTGAATGTACCATGTGGACCATCAAGGGGGACAATCTAGACGCTCAGACTTTTTAGCATAGATATTAGCGTCAATATTTATAATTGACAATGGGCTGTATGACCTACACATCTGCCGCTTTATCCGGCTTGAGGAGAAATATTATGATAGCTTTGTGTAGAGAGTCTGGCAGCACCCCTTTCAGGAGCACTTCCTCAAAGATCTCTAGCATGTATGGTGCTAGCACTTCACAGTATTCCTTATCAAATTCAGCACAATACCCATCCGATCGCAGCGCTTAACTACTGGGGAGATCCATAATAGCCGTTTTAATCTCTTCCACCAACTTCTAAAGCTCCGCTAGCTTCTCTAAATGGAGCAGTATTTGGGAGGGATACAACAACCCTACTATCTCTGTGACAGTAGTGGTTCCCTTCGGCCGATGGCTAGAATAGAATTGGTAAAACACATTGTCGACGTCTTCATCCATGTGTGCCACGGATCCTAACATATGGGGTGTATGTTACCTGCCTCTGTCCTGATAACATGAATAAGCATCCGGCTGGGCCTATCCGCCTCCCCATACCTTCTTGCTGCTATAGCCTGCCCAGGTGCTGTAGCTCCCTTCTCGTTGCGTCCCGCATCGAATTCAGCCTTCATTTCTTGGCACGACAAAGAGGAAGGGCATTGAGCATATTACAGCTGCAATGTCGATAGTTTAGACACCCAAGTATCCAATTCGCTCTGAATGGTCTTAAGGACCTCCAACTCAGTGGACATAGCGATCCCTCAAGCATACACCGTGAAAACCTGCCACAGTGTCGCCACTGAGGAAACCAACCCCACATAAGTATCAAAATAGGAGGATATGTGATCATGTTAGTACAATGAGAAGGCCGGGTCCTGCAGCACCGCTGGTTTAAAACGCCACCGTGCATGCGTGCCCCCCCCCACACATGATAGCTATAGACAGCAAAATATGGGAATGGTCTGACCAAGATCGCAGTAGTATTGTACATCTTTCAACCCCATTGAGTAATTAACTAAACACCAGCCAAGCATCTATGCGCGAGTGCATGTCGTGCACCAACAAAGAGAATGTATACTCTCTCTGTTTCCAGCCCAGCGCTCAGTGACCACCAAACATCAAGCATATCCATATTGAACATATTTGTGAGGATAGTCTGTGCTGCTTTGGCGAGTACCCTTGGCATGTCGGTAGTGCGGCCAGCATGATAGTGTTCAGGTACCCACCGCAGACTATCAAAGCCATAGGGTAGTTAGCACAATGTAGGTAGCACAATGGCGAAAGACCTCAAAAATAGTCTGGGTCATCCACGTTCAGTCCATAAACATGAACTAACAACCTCCCGCCGGCACAGGGTACCATGTACTGACACATCGCCCACCCTCGTCTTTTTTTTGTTTCCAAAAGCACAAATTGCAGGTGCACCAATGTCAGAACCCCTATGGCTTTCTTCAAGCCAGTATGATGTAAAGTATCCATGTGCCCTCCCACCCCTGCACAAAACTCTGCCTGCCTGCTCGGCACGTGTGTCTTATGCAGGAACAGAATCCTGGCGCCTTTCATATTTGCGTATGCAACTAATTTGTTATGTTAAACAGTTTCATATAGCGCAACTTACACCTAGGGGCATCATGGCAGCGATCCAGTGAGAACAGAGGAAAAAGGAACTCAAAGATTACTGGACTAAGAAGGTTTTGAGATGTCGCCGAAAGGTCAAATGATCTGTGATTTTTCAGAAGTTGAAAGGAAGTTTGTTCCATGTTTGTGCAGCTGCTACAAAAAAGGCTTGGCCACCTATCCTAGATCGGCGAATTCTGGGCACTAAAATCCAGAGACCCAAAGATGAGCAGAGTGACCGAGCCGGCACACAACGGCAGAACTTGTGCTGCAGGTATAGTCGGCACCTTGATCATTAAAAGCACAATTGACTGAGAGATCCATGATGGCCGCGATGCTGGCAGTACCGTAGCCAGAGCTCTCCCATCCAGCAGGACTCCAAATCTATTTTTTAAACCATTTCCAAGCACTCCCCAGGCTTAAAAAAGCAAGCTAACAGTGCCGTACGCCAGTCAGAACAATCGCAGGCACCGTCGCTCATCTCCGATGGGGAGAACGGTGGAGTGCACATAAGGCGCGGTTTGCCTATACGCCCACCAGCTCTCAGAAGGGGCTTTAGCGTGGACGGACCCGGCGGTAGTAACCGCCTCCACGTGGGATGACAGGAGGTAGTGGGGAAAGAAGTCGCCCTCGCTGCCGATCAGTGAGAGCTGTAACCCCCAGCAGCGGGAAACGTGTGGCAGACCCTGCAGGAACGAGACGCCCCCACAAGAGGCGATACGAGGCGGAGAAGCCCACCATGCACCAGCTGACGCGTGGTGCAGAGCCCGGTAGGAGCAGTGGAGCGGCCCAAATCAGAGAGACACCAAGGGCTGCAAGAAGTACAGGAGGTGGAGCAGTGAGCAGCGACAAGACAAGGGGAGACACGAGACAGAGCCAGGCTCCCAACCAGCTCCACACCTGGGCCACAGGTCTCCTCCACCAGGGACTCTGAAGCCTCCTGCCCCCAGCCCGCATAACTGGAGGTGTGGAACGGCGGTTACAGCGGGAGTGGAGGCCTACCAGGCTCAGGAGAAGCGGATCACCAGAGGAATGTGAGGCTCCCCACTATAAGTAAATCGGGCGGCTGAAACTCCATGGGGGACGCTGCTTCAAATATCGCAACAGTAAGCAAGTAAGTGAGCGCCCAGCCCACACAACCCAAGCGCCCATCCAGCTTGACCCGTTATAGCCGGGAGAGGGGTACTGCCAGCAGCAACTCAAGGGGCCCAACCACCACTGCATACGCTGCATGCCCAGGCCGATCCAGTATAGGAATGCAGGTCGCTATAGCGTAGTCTACTCAGGGGCTTCCCTGCAAGCAAAAAGGATAAGACGATCAGCAGGCCACAGCCCCACAACAAGTAGCACAAGCAGCTGTGTTCCAACAGGATACTAGGATCCCCAGGGGACCCAATTCAAGCATCCAGCCAAGGGAGCTCCGACACGGCTAGGCGGCAGCACATAGAACAGTAAGGGGCTAGCACCCCCCGCAGATCGTGCAGCCCCGGTTGGGAAAAAGCATGCACGGGGTGCCCAGCGTGAACCACAGGACACAAACCTCCAGCAGACAGAGGCACCTACCGAGACCCTGCAACCGCACTGCCCGAAAGTCCCAAGAGACCCTCATCACCCAGGTCTGCACAGAGGGGACACCCTCGGTCCACACACTCCAGCCCAGACCCCGGCTAACTCCCAGGACCCCAGTTCCAGGTGCATAAACACATCGCCAAACAAGTCATGAACGGAAAAATCCTATACCCACAGCCCACACAGGATGCGAAAGCAGATCCAGCACTATACAAGGCTAGCCCAGAATACCAGACGGCGCTAGGCAAACCCACAAGGGGAGACGGAATAACCACCCATCCAGCTGCCAAGACCGGTTACAATGTCTAAGTCAAAGGGGAATAGAGCCTCAGTCAGGGATAAAAAAACTCCATAAGGTCCCAGGATGGTGCACTAGCTAAATTGTGGTGCAAAGACCCGGACCTCCCAGGCGGAACCCACGCAACAGACTTCCCCCTAGACCCAAGGAAGAATCGGACCGGCCCATAACACAAGCCCTGCTCAAGCAAATACTGAATGAGTTTGGAGAGAAGATAACCTCCACAGTCCAAAAAGAAATAGACAGCCTAAGGGGAGACTTGGCAGAGGGACTCCAAGAGATCAAGAAGGACATCAATAAAATGGAGGAGAGAGTAGACCTGAACGAAAGGGTGATTCAGGAAATAACGGAGGATGTGAGACGATCAGACGCACTGTTCGAGACCCTAGCAACTGCCATCCACAATCTCGAACTACAGGCAGAGGACCTAGAAAACAGATCCCGGAGGTCCAATATCACCATCAAAGGCCTCTCAGAGGACACTCAAGATCGAGATCTAGCGGAGGTCGCTAAAAACATCTTCTGTGCTCTCCTGGAGCAGGGGACTGAGCCGGCGATAAAATTCGATAGAACCCATAGAGTGGGGCCCTGCAGACAAGAACCAGGAGTGAGTCTGAGGAATGTCCTGGTCGCCATGCAAGACTACTTGACCAAGGAAAGCATACTCCGCAAAGCGAGAAAGACTAAACAGTTTACCCATAATGGTGCAGAAATATCCTTCTACCAAGACCTGGCGTAACCAACCCTCCTTAAGAAAAGAAGAATGAGACCAATTCTGGCCTTTCTGAGAGATCGAGAAGTGCGGTACAGATGGACATACCCTTTCGGGCTGCTCTCTGACTTGCAGGGGAAACACAATCACGAGGTACGACCAAGGAGCAGCCCTACTGGGCATCGAAGAGGAACATCAATCTTCGACCTATCCACCCGCTTCCCGACAAAATACCTGCAGACCCTGGGAATGGTCCACAGTAAGACCTAAGAAGCCTAAAGAAGCCCAAAAAGGGGTAACATCAGAGACTCGGCAACAGGAGCAAACCAGAGTTTGAGCAAGTCCCCCAACAAAGCTCCAGCCTGAACAGGCGCCGACGCAGGCGCATATACTTTGACAGCTCACCTGGGGAGGGCACAAGTCAAGTTAATGCTTAGATATAATCTCTGAGGGGGTCCTGTTGGGAGGGGAAGAGGGAGGGCAGATTGGAATGGGTTTGGGTGAACCTGCACAATCCAATCCTGGGGTCAGTCAAGGATTCAGCTCTCAAGACAAATTCGAGGGGGCTAGAGGCCAGCTGAATCCACCCAGGTAGGGATGAGTGGAGAGAGGAGGAATGGGAGGGAGGAGGGTGTGGGGAGACGGAAGCCACATAGAGGGGGATTTGAAACGGAAAGACGGGTCAGAGCAAAGGGGTGGCCAAGGACCCGGCAAGGCGGCTTCACAACTAGAAAACGTCCATTCAGGCGGAAATGGGAACTAGAAACAAACTCAAGATAATATCTTGAAACATCAATGGCCTAAACTCGCTAATCAAAAGGAAAAAAGTAGAGATACCTAAGAAGAGAACTGCCAGATATAAAAACTCTGCAAGAAACGCACGTCCACACGGGATAGAAATAGAATCAAGTTCTGGGGGTACACTAGACTCTTCCAGGCAACCCAATCAAGCAAGAAAGAAAGGGGGGGGGCGGAGGGTGGTACTGGTGGCTCTCAAAAACGGGTTGGACTTGGCCACGAAGGAAATGGATGCTGACGATCAGGGGAGATACCTAGCGATAGCCCTGACGGGGACAGGGGAAAACTACACAGTTGCGACATTGTACAACCCCAATTCCGGCCAGACGCATTTGTTCAAAAAGCGTTTGGCAAACTGGAAAAAAAGGCAAATACGTCAATCATCTTAACCAGGGATTTTAATATTCCATGGGACCCTGCTAAGGACATGAGTAAGATCGTACAGGGGGCACAAGGGAGACCGTCAGGCGAGCTCAAGCGCAGAATCCAAGACATGGCCCTGGTAGATGCCTGAAGGGAGATGGGAGACAAGGAGGGTTACACCTTCAACTCGCATGCACTCCGCACGCACTCTAGGATAGATTACGTATGGTTATCAAGGAGCTACCGGGTCATACTGAAGAATTCTCAGTCGGGGCCATTATACACTCAGATCACGCATCCATCACCCTAAGCTTGACAAGAAATCGACGGACTACGGGACTCTGGAGGTGGCGATACCCAGCATCTCTCTTCAAAGAAGAGAAACTAGTCTTAGAAATCAAAGAAGTGATTGAGGCATTCTTCGGAAACCAATAAGGAGGAGAACACATCCCCTTAGACCAGATGGGACACCTTTAAGTCGACAATAAGAGGCCAAATTATCAATATTAAAGCAAGAAGAGATAGGGAGCTGAGGCTGGAAGAGAACCGGCTAGAATCAAAACTGAAGGAGATAATGGCGAAGATGGGAACAGCCCTGACCGTAGCAACTAGAAGGGAGTACCGTGCCACCAGGGGGCAACTAGACTTGATTCAAACGAGGGCGGCGGAACAGAACCTATTGTCCCTAAGGCAAAGGTACTACATTAAGGCGAATACAGGCGACAGTCTCCTAGCCAGACTGTTGAAGAGGGAAGAAAAAGAGAAAACCATTCTAAAAATTAGAACCAAGGGGGTAGGACCAGTTCTGACAAAGACATTGAGGGAGAAGTCATGCAATTCTAGTCTCTACGGGTCAGACAATCCCAGCCTAGCCTGCCAGGAACGCCATTTGCATAAAATAGACCTGGCACAAATCACGGAGGAAGATAGGAATACACTAGAGCAGGAACTAACCGCTGAAGAAGCCCGAGCAGCAATAAAAGCGCTACCCATCAACAAATCCCCGGGCCCAGACGGATTCACTGCAGTTTTATAAGACCCACGGGGGAACGCTAATACTCCACCTTACCAAATTAGTTAATCAGTTTGCCATAGATGGGGCATCACCGGGACCATGGAGGAAACAAGGGTCTTCCTTATTCCCAAAAAAGGCAAGGACCCCACTGAGTGCAGATCCTATCACCCAATTTCTCTGATCAATGTAGATGCAAAGGTACATACCAAAATTCTGCAACCAGGCTCCACCGAATCCTTCTTAGGCTGATCCAACCAGATCAATCAGGCGTCATTAGGGGCTGACAGACCAGGCCAACATCCGAAGGATAGTGCACTTGATAGAGAAATTACACAAGAAGGGGGTCCCCGCTCTCCTCATGTCCCTAGACGTCGAAAAAGCACTTTACCGGGTGGAGTGGGGATTCCCGTTTGCAACCATGGTCAAAATGGAATTTGGTGAGACATTTTTGGACAGGGTAAAGGCAAATTACCAGAACCCACTTTTTTTTTTTTAACTTCTTTTTATTAGGTTTTTCCAACAAGAAAACAGCATAAGTACACATCCGCAATAGGAGACTGAACAGCGAGAACATAACACATGACATTGCAATTGGCAGTGAATCCCCCAACGGGAGAAGATTCGCCGTGAGGCCACTCAAAGTGTGTCCGGGCTCTCAGCGATTCTGGTACTGTTCCTATTCCTCCCACTTCCCCCATATTTTCAGAAACTTCCAGGGGCACCCCCTTGCCATATAAATTCGCCTTTCCAGGGAGGCACACCTGTCCATTTCATTGGTCCACCGGTCAACGCTTATCCTGTCCGCTGAGCCCCAGGTGCTTGCCGTTAGTCTCTTCCCCAGCCCTAGTGCCACACTCAGAAATGTTTTTTTATATTTAGTAAGGTCTGTTTCGCCCTCTATTCCCAATAGAATGAGTTTGGGGTCCTTTGGGATTGGGGCGCCCAACACTCTGGATAGGCGCGATAAGCACGTTGTCCAAAATTCTTGCAGCACCCCACATTCCCAGATCATAATGGTAGAAGGTGCCCTCTGACCTTTTGCAGCAGAGGCAGGTCGTATCGTCGTCTCCCCCGCCCCCATCTAGATATAGATATTTGTGTTCTGGAGTAGTAAGACCTGTGTAGGATTCGGAATTGTTTCAATCTGATTTTTGCGTCTATGCTAATCTCTCGCGGGGACATGAATGCCTCCGCCCATTCTTCCGTTTCTAGTGCCCCCATGTCTTGCTCTCATTTTCCTCCGAGTTCCCTAGAACCAAAGGAGTTGATTGCCTGATAAGAGGGTGGAAATTACCTTGAAGGGGATACGGTGCGGGAGGGTATTTGTCTCTAGAGGGGAGCATGCGGGTAGGAGGCTCTGAAATTGGGCACGGATAGTATGTGTAAGTTGGAGCTACCTAAAATGGTCCAAGGGCATTAATCCGTGTTGTGTTCAGCGTTCCGAAGTCTCTCAGCCGTCCTGCGTGAACAATATCTGCCAGTGTGGATATCCCTTTTCTCTCCCAGGTGTCAAAGTGGCCCATTCGCTGAATTTCGGGAAGGTGTGCGTTGTGCCATAAGGGTTGGATCAGGGTTGGTCTGCCCTCCCAGCCGATGTGTCTGTTTATTTCCTTCCAAATTCAACCGATGTGAAGAGACCCCCCTCGGCACCCCCTCCAGATTATTATTGTCATGGTACAGTATGTGCAGGAGGGGCGGGAGGCCGGTGGCCCTTATTTTGACCCGGATGTGTGGGAGCGTTGGGTCCCCCATGCAGCCATCTGTTTGCCACCCCTGCCTGTGCAGTCGAGTAATATATACGAATATTGGGCAGTCCGATGACCCCCCCTCCCACACCGACCGGCGGAGTGTTTTAAGTGCAATGCAGGGCTGTTTCCCTCCCCAGAGCATCATGCGTAGGGACTCATCGATATCTGTGAATGTGGCAGCCGGAATTGGGAGTGGGACATTTTGGAGGACGTACAGAAATCTCGGGAGCGCCAACATCAGTGGGAGAGATTGCCAGTGAGAGAGGTCATTCTCAAATGTTTCCATTATCGGGTGCAGGTTCAGTTTGAGGAAGTCACCTGGTGTTGCACTTAACTGTATACCCAGGTATAGGTCACTGTTAGATTGGTGACACCCTGCGGTGTCCTTGTTCTTGGTCACGAGACGGGTCCAGACGTGGGTAGGCCTGAGATCCACGGATGGAGCTGGGCTATTGTTGGGGGTTGGTGGGGGGGGTGAGTTGTGTGCAGTGGTGTGAGGTTGGAGAAGGGGGGAGGGGGTACGGTTCGTTAATAGAAGGGAAGGAGCCAGGAAACGACCCTACATGGGGAACATTATGGGGAGGGATGGGACGGAGATAGACCGACTAGATGGCATCGGGTAATCTCAGAATTGTGACCTGGAATGTATGGGGCCTCAACAGCTACCTTAAACGCAACAAAGTGATGATGTATTTAAAGAGGATGCGCGTAGACATAGCCCTGCTGCAAGAGACCCACCTCACTAGGGAAAGGCTGGAGGTGGTCGGGAGGAAATGGAAGGGCACCGTTGTGGGGGCGGCGTACTCAGCGTATGCCAGAGGGGTCACTTGGGTGGCGCCCCACGTGCCGTTTCGAGTGCTTGATTCTACGGTGGACCCGGAGGGTAGAATGGTGGTGGTAACGGGTCTCTTGGAAAACAGAGAAATGCACATCATAAATTTGTACGCCCCCAATAACGATACAGCGGCTTACTTTAGGACCCTCTACGGTAAACTTGGCCCCCTGGCGGGGGGTACGGTAGTGTGGGGGGGGGACTTTAACTGTACCGTAGACCCCAGTATGGATAGGTCCAAGGATAGGACAGGAAAAATGGCACCGGTGGCTAAAGCGCTGAGTACCCTACTGAAAGACCTAGGCCTAGAGGATGCGTGGAGGAGGCTGCATCCCACGGATAGACAGTACTCACACTACACAGCGCCACATGATTTGTACACAAGGTTAGACTACATGTTTGTAACAGCCAGGATAGTGGGATAAATAGAAGGAGCAGAATACAAGGCCCGAGTGCTGTAGGACCACTCCCCCTTGGTGGTAGACTGGAGACACCAACCCCCACGCCCGCAGATCCCTACATGGAGACTTAGGACCGAGGCTCTGCAGGATGAGGGGTTTCGGGAGGGCCTGAGGGACGCCATTGAAGAATATTTTGATAAAAACACGGGAAGCGTAAGCTCTGTGGGCACACTGTGTGAAGCGTTTAAGGTGGTGGTGCGTGGGGTGGCTATTTCCCAAGTTAAAGGGCTACAGGGGGGGTTGAAAGGGAGCTCCGGGAGGCGGAAAGAGAGCTAGAGGAGCTCACGCGTTGCGTGAGCACCGCTCATGATAACAGAACCAAAGTAGAGGAGCTACAGTTGTCCTGTAGTGCACTCTGGGATAGACTGTGCAGACTCAGCTACAGGAAATATACGGAGCGGATACACGCAGGGGGCGATAAGCCGGGCAGATTGCTGGCTGTGCTGTACAAGAGTGAGACCCCCCCCCGCTCGGTGATTAGTGAGATTCAGGGCGAAGGAGGTAGCATATGCAACACCCAGAAAGAGGTAAATGAGGAATTCCTTAAGTTTTACAGATACTTGTATGAGGGCACGGGGGAGGATATGGATCAAGACATACTAGACACATTGGGGGACATTGAGCTGCCCACCTTAGATGATCTAGAACGCTCTGAGTTGGACGCACCCGTCACCTCGGATGAGCTGGAGGTAGTGATTCGGAACTTGCCCACTTGCAAGGTGCCGGGTTCGGATGGGCTGCCCAGCGAGTTCTACAAATTATACCAGCAAGAGTTGCTCCAGCCACTGCTTGCCACTTTCAACGAGGCCTATGAGAAGGGAGAACTCCCGTTGTCTCTCTGTGAGGCCGTAATCATCCCACTCTTGAAACCAGGCAAGCCGGCCGTGGAGTGCGGGTCTTACAGACCATTGTCCATGCTCAACCAGGACAGCAAAATACTCACGGCGGTGCTGGCTAATAGACTGAAAAGGGTGATTAAGAAACTGATACACCCAGATCAGACGGGATATGTTCCGGGCAGGAACATCACCGACAACCACCGGAGGCTACACCATGTCATGGACCAAACTGAGGAGGACACGGGCGAGCTGGCCATAGTGTCGTTAGACGCGGTCAAGGCCTTCGACTCGGTACGATGGCCCTGGCTGAAAGCAGTCCTGAAGGGGTATGGAGTGGGACCCAGATACCTCAGATGGGTACAGTTGTTTTACAGCGCCCCGATGGCGAGGGTCAAGACAGGGTCCACGGTCTCAGATTCTTGGCAACTGGGCAGGGGGACCAGACAGGGATGTCCCTGGTCACCGTTGCTATATATACTGGCATTGGAGCCGCTGGCAATATGCCTGCGTCAAAAATATGGGGAGGTGGGCATAAACACGGCTAGTGGAGAGCATTTGATATCATTATATGCGGATGATATGCTCCTTTATTTACGCTATCCAGAAGAAAACGTACAGTACGTCCTAGAGGTGATAGAACGGTACGCCATCCTCTCCGGTATATCGGTGAACCCTGGAAAGTCCAGCCTGTTCCCTTTGGGTAGATATAGGAATGTCCCGGTGCAGAGGCTGCCTGTTCTGCCAATACCATGGCAGCCCGTAACATTTAGGTATCTGGGAATAAACATTTACCACAAGATCGAGACAGAACACAAGCACAACACGGAAAAGGCGATAGAGGGGATTAGGAACAGTATGGTATTTTGGTCCAGACTGCCCCTGACCATGATGGGGAGGGCGACCTTGCTCAAGATGGTGGTCCTGCCTAGACTCTTGCACTTTTTTACAAACGTCCCGTTTCTGATACCCAGAAGCCTATTCGCGAAACTTCACAGCGTGTGTAGGGGTTTTGTGTGGGGCAGCTCTAGGAATAGGGTGGCTCTGTGGAAGCTCCAGAACCCGTGCGACAGGGGGGGGGGGGGGGGGGGAATAGGCCTGCCTAACTTCGAACTCTATTACCTGGCGGGGCAGCTGCAGTACGTGGCCAGGTGGCTTTCGACTGAAGATTCGGCGGAAGCCAGGCTCCTGCGCAAAGATACAGCCCCATACTTTCTAATGGAAGTGGTGTGGTTGGGCAGAGATAAACGGTGGGCAAGGGGCGGTTACTGAGGTTGGGCTGGGAGATCTGGCACAGGACATGGAAGATTGGGGGGGACTCAGAACCATACTCCCAGCAGGACCCTTTGGCGGCTCTGTGTGGGAGCGACTCCCAACTACTTGAATCGGTCTGCAGATACTGGGAACAGGTAGGCCTAGCCACCCTCGGGGACATATGGCAGGAAGGGGAGGCGGTGGACTTTCAGCGGCTGCAGGAAGAGACGGGAGTACATGGTGGCCAATATAGGACTCACATTCCCAGGAGGCACAGAGGAGGCAGTGCTCAGAGCACCATCCTGAAGAACAATTTAAGCAAAGTAAAGTATTGTAACATCATCCCGTCACGCTGATCGTACGTGACTTACTGCTTGTGTACTGCTTGTTTTCACATTGCTAAATAGAAGCTCAGCCTCCTAAAGACTGAAGCAACTATTTCCCTTGACTCTTTCACTTGATTAGACAGACGGGAAGCAGACAGGACTACAAGTCCCAGAGCGCTCTCGCGCACACTTATAGAAACGTCAGGCGCTTCAGCGCCGGCGCTTCTGCAACGAAGCCGGTCTACGCCGGTCCCGGCGGACGCTTCATAAACAACTGCAACCTCGCCCTCACTCAGGACTCACATTCCCAGGAGGCACAGAGGAGGCAGTGCTCAGAGCACCATCCTGAAGAACAATTTAAGCAAAGTAAAGTATTGTAACATCATCCCGTCACGCTGATCGTACGTGACTTACTGCTTGTGTACTGCTTGTTTTCACATTGCTAAATAGAAGCTCAGCCTCCTAAAGACTGAAGCAACTATTTCCCTTGACTCTTTCACTTGATTAGACAGACGGGAAGCAGACAGGACTACAAGTCCCAGAGCGCTCTCGCGCACACTTATAGAAACGTCAGGCGCTTCAGCGCCGGCGCTTCTGCAACGAAGCCGGTCTACGCCGGTCCCGGCGGACGCTTCATAAACAACTGCAACCTCGCCCTCACTCAGGACTCACATTCCCAGGAGGCACAGAGGAGGCAGTGCTCAGAGCACCATCCTGAAGAACAATTTAAGCAAAGTAAAGTATTGTAACATCATCCCGTCACGCTGATCGTACGTGACTTACTGCTTGTGTACTGCTTGTTTTCACATTGCTAAATAGAAGCTCAGCCTCCTAAAGACTGAAGCAACTATTTCCCTTGACTCTTTCACTTGATTAGACAGACGGGAAGCAGACAGGACTACAAGTCCCAGAGCGCTCTCGCGCACACTTATAGAAACGTCAGGCGCTTCAGCGCCGGCGCTTCTGCAACGAAGCCGGTCTACGCCGGTCCCGGCGGACGCTTCATAAACAACTGCAACCTCGCCCTCACTCAGGACTCACATTCCCAGGAGGCACAGAGGAGGCAGTGCTCAGAGCACCATCCTGAAGAACAATTTAAGCAAAGTAAAGTATTGTAACATCATCCCGTCACGCTGATCGTACGTGACTTACTGCTTGTGTACTGCTTGTTTTCACATTGCTAAATAGAAGCTCAGCCTCCTAAAGACTGAAGCAACTATTTCCCTTGACTCTTTCACTTGATTAGACAGACGGGAAGCAGACAGGACTACAAGTCCCAGAGCGCTCTCGCGCACACTTATAGAAACGTCAGGCGCTTCAGCGCCGGCGCTTCTGCAACGAAGCCGGTCTACGCCGGTCCCGGCGGACGCTTCATAAACAACTGCAACCTCGCCCTCACTCAGGACTCACATTCCCAGGAGGCACAGAGGAGGCAGTGCTCAGAGCACCATCCTGAAGAACAATTTAAGCAAAGTAAAGTATTGTAACATCATCCCGTCACGCTGATCGTACGTGACTTACTGCTTGTGTACTGCTTGTTTTCACATTGCTAAATAGAAGCTCAGCCTCCTAAAGACTGAAGCAACTATTTCCCTTGACTCTTTCACTTGATTAGACAGACGGGAAGCAGACAGGACTACAAGTCCCAGAGCGCTCTCGCGCACACTTATAGAAACGTCAGGCGCTTCAGCGCCGGCGCTTCTGCAACGAAGCCGGTCTACGCCGGTCCCGGCGGACGCTTCATAAACAACTGCAACCTCGCCCTCACTCAGGACTCACATTCCCAGGAGGCACAGAGGAGGCAGTGCTCAGAGCACCATCCTGAAGAACAATTTAAGCAAAGTAAAGTATTGTAACATCATCCCGTCACGCTGATCGTACGTGACTTACTGCTTGTGTACTGCTTGTTTTCACATTGCTAAATAGAAGCTCAGCCTCCTAAAGACTGAAGCAACTATTTCCCTTGACTCTTTCACTTGATTAGACAGACGGGAAGCAGACAGGACTACAAGTCCCAGAGCGCTCTCGCGCACACTTATAGAAACGTCAGGCGCTTCAGCGCCGGCGCTTCTGCAACGAAGCCGGTCTACGCCGGTCCACGGCGTCCGACGGCTCACGGCCCGAAACGCTGAAACTCCAGAACAAGAGTGATACAGCAAATTAAATAAGGTATGGGCTATTTAAACCTAACCGAGCTACTGTCCCGAAACGAAAGGTTACAGCAACTAGGAATTGTACAAAATTACCTCAGACATAGATATGAGACAACATCCACTAATGCCACATTGACAAGTAGTACTCCACCTAAAGCCGCCATTAACACGAAACCCGACCCAAAATCAGAAGACGACAAAGTTCATCTCAAAATTGCATTACTCAATACCAGGTCCTTGCCTAAACATGCACAAGAAATTCATGACTACATTACGGATGAAAATTTAGACATCCTTTGCCTTACAGAAACCTGGCTACAAGAGCCTGTTGGACCCACGATAGACATAGCAGTTCCTGTAAACTATAACATCTACACAAAAAATAGAGATACAGGAAAGGGTGGAGGTGTGGCGATCATCGCAAAAAACTCACTCAAACTCTTTGCCTCTCCTATTCAGTGTTCAGGTTGTGAGGTTATCCACGTCAAACTCACACCCACCCCTAATAACTGCATCAACCTAATCACTATCTATAGACCCCCATCTTTAGTATCTGACTTCAACGATGAAATCATGACCCTATTAAATAGCACTAAATCAACCAACACAGAGACTATTATGCTAGGTGATATAAACAGATGGAGGGGGAACTTACAGGACCAGTTAGCCATCACTCTAGAAGAGGACTTAGAAAACAGCAATTTCTCTATCATCAATAATGAGCCTACCGCAAACACAGGGAATCAACTCGATTGGATTGTCACTAACAATCCTAAAGCAACTATGCTCGGTACTTACCCCTGCATATGGTCAGACCATTTTAAAATCGAAATCTCTCTACCATTGAAATTCAATAAGGGAAAACCAGCTAACCTACCTAAACCAGTCATGATCAGAAACTTGAAAAAGATCACGAGTAGTATGCTCTCTGAGGAAATGCAGAAAATCATGAGCTCCACCAAGGACAATGACCATAGTAAACATATAATTCAAATCTATAACCAAGGCATGCTTAAACTATTAGACACCCACGCCCCCCTGAAAGACAAAAAAGTTAGGCCGAACCCAAATCACCAAAAATGGTTCACCGCAGAAGCCACTAAGCTTAAAAAGGACAAAAGAATTCTCGAAAGGAAATGGCTAAAAGATCCCTCCGAAACTAACAGAAACAACTGGAAGACAGCAGACCAACTATATAAATCAAAACTAGTGGAGTTGAAGAAAAACCACTATAACGACAGCATAAGCACCGCAGCAAATTCCACTGGAAAACTCTTCCAAATTCTTAAATCCATTGACAAGCCCACAACACTCACACCACCGTTCCAACCAACGGAAACAGATTGTGAGAACGTCCAAACCGCCTTCCAAAATAAAATAACCAAGGCCAGAGAAACCATCATCAACTGCCTGACCACAAATATTCCAGTCAAGACTCCCCCCATAGAACATAACATCGAGATAGAAGTTCCTAAATTTCATTTTCGATCCATCACAGTCGACACAATGAAGAAAACGCTATCCACCATGAGGTGTACCTCGTGTTCAGAAAACGTTCTTCCCCCCAAGTTCATTCTTGAAAATCCCGATATCTTTAGTCCCTTTCTCACTAGAATGGTAAATGCCTCATTCAGAGACCATACTGTTCCAAACACCATCAAAACAGTTACGGTCACTCCCTTACCAAAAAAACCAGACCTTAACCAACAGGACCCTGCCAACCTCAGGCCCATCACAAATTGTAATTTTCTGCTGAAAATTATGGATAAAATAGCCACTGACCAACTTCAAAACTACATTGATGAAAACAACCTACTCCATCCACAACAATCTGGGTTTAGATCTAGCCACAGCACTGAGTCAGCACTATTGGATCTCCAAACTGAAATGCTTTCCATCCTGGACAGAGGCAAGGCGGGGCTGCTGATACTATTGGACCTTTCGGCGGCATTTGACCTGCTAGATCATGCCAAACTCCGCGAGGCCCTTGACAAATCAGGCAATTGCTCAACGGGAGCCATTGAATGGATCGCCTCTTTCCTACAAAACAGACAATCTAAGATTGTCTGGGGAGACAAAGCATCTAGCACTAAGCCAGTCGACTGCGGAGTCCCTCAGGGAGCCAGTTTCTCCCCATTACTTTTTAACCTATATATGCGAGGCCTCTGCACCATGTTATCCCAGATGGGCATATTCTTCACCAACTTCGCCGACGATACCCAACTGGTATTCGAACTCAGTGGAAACCACCAAATAGACAATGACAGACTTATCATCCTCTACAACACCATCGAACACTGGATGAAAGAAAACTGGATGTGTCTAAACGGCTCTAAGACCGAGCTCATGATCTTCGGATCCACACAAGCCAGAAAGAAATTGAGCCCTGCCTTTAACTCATTCACCATCAAAAACATCCAGATCCCAGTATCAGCAAAAGTAAAGACACTAGGCGTGTATCTTCAAGCCTCTCTTGGAGCTGAAGCACACACAAGCTACCTCAAAAAAAATTGCCAGTACCATCAAATTCTCCTTAAAAAGATCAGGCCACTACTAGACCAAAAGAATAGCATCATCATTGCTAGGGCCACTATACTATCTAGATTAGACTACGGAAACTCCCTACTCTTAGGAGCAAATAGCAAGTGCCTGAAAAGATGCCAAATCATTCAAAACAATGCCATTAGAACGATCACTGGAACAACATGGAGAGAACACATCTCTGGAGAAAGGAAAGCCCTCCACTGGCTGGCTATGGAGGAGAGAATCTCTTTCAAGTCTCTCACCATGGTACATCGTTGTCTCTACGGCACAGCCCCGGCTTACCTCAAGAAACATTTCAAATGGTATAAACCATCCCGGAGCCTCAGATCATCAAACACAGGCAAACTACAAACCATTACCATTAAAAAACAACAGGGCCTTGGTAAGGCTTTCCCGACTATAGCCATCGGGAAATGGAACAACCTACCCACCCTACTTAAACTTGAACCCAACTATCTCACCTTCAGGAAAAAACTGAAAACTTTTCTTTTTAAGTAGAACCCAGAAACACCTAGCACCACTTTAAGTTAATTCAGACCTCTTCCGTCTAGTCCCGTCATCACTATTTGTTGTCTTTGTCTATTTGTTAGCGTTCTGATGCCTGCGGGCTTTAGCGCTATATAAACAAATAAATAAATAAAAATAAAAAAATAAATATAACCTACACTAGGCTGGTGAAAAAGACTAGAGGAGAAAGATGGCCGGAGACAGTGCTCGCGGAGGATCCAGACGCCTCCTGGAAACCATGTACGATGTATCGGAGGGCGGGCACGAAATATCGAGGATATATGAGCTCCTGCGGGCAAGGGCAGGGAAGGAGTTGCTCCAATTGAGAAAAGATTGGGAGGAGGAGGTAGGAGGACCCATGACGGATGGGCAGTGGGAACGGGCCCAGAGGTACCATAAAAAGGTGTCCCGTAACGCGAGATTCCAACAGCTTCAGTTGTATGTTACCCACAGGGCTTATTTAACCCCCGGGAAGATTGCAAAGTTTGGGGGATCAGCTATACAGCAATGCCCCAGGTGTGGGGAGGTGAACGCGGGACTGCTACACATGTTTTAGACTTGCCCGGAGGTGCATAGATTTTGGAATGAGGTCAAGATGAAACTGACTGGCGGGGGGGGGGGGGGGGGGGAGTGCTGGATGTGGAATCGGCCTGGTCATGCTTGCTTGGACTATTCCCTAGACCCCGGCATTTGAAACACATAAGCAAGATGAAGGACCTGGCCTATGTCTTGGCCAAACGTAGGATCGCCATGGGCTGGAAGGCGGCCCATAGACCCAGGGTGGAGTTGTGGTGGACAGACCTCTTGAGATGGGCGGGAAGCTGAATCCGTAGTCTGGTTTGAAGCGGTCACCAGGGGGAGCGAAGAAGAAGTAGGGACCTGTTTGGCCTGGCGGCAATTGGTGGCCTCGTTGGCAAACCCTCACCAGGGTGACAACGAAACAGAGGACCCGGTTGATGGCAGTCTAGGTAGTGTGCCACCCAGTGATGTTCCCGTAAATGATATGTGAGAACTGGCTCTAGTTTAAAGGGGGAGAGGGGAGTTGGGGAGTTTGAAAATGTGTTGAAATATGATGCTTTCTATGTTTTGAAACGGTTGTAGTGTGTTTGTTTTACCTTAAAAAATAAAATACAAATATATTTAAAAAAAAAAAAACTATACCCAGGTAGGTAAAGCCCAGTATCAAGATGGAGTATGGGCAGGGTTCTGGGATCACTTCGTCTCCCCCTTGAACAGGGAAGTATATCATTTTTTTTTGTGTTTACCCGGAGTTCCCCGAAGTGTTGGTATTCCTCCAGGGTCCTGGTTACAATCGGGCAGGAGATTTCTGGCTTGCTTAGGTAAATCAGGAGATCGGATCTCAACTGCCCGGTCTAGGGCCACCCGGATCATGCAGCGGTTCATTCGTGTAGGTTTGTCTAGCATGAAACTGCAATGATCCGGGTGGACCAGAGACCCGATCACCCCGAGCAGCCTGTTTGCCAGGACTCTGGCTAGTATTTTAGCTTCCCGTTAATTAATGATATGGGCCTGTATGATGCACAGCATTCTGGAGGTTTCCCTGCTTTGGGGATGACTACTATGTTTGTTTCCTGCGGTCCGGTGGGAGGTTGCCCTGTTCTCTACTGCAGAGGAACATGCTAGGCGTGTTTCGTCGTCGTTCCGCTCAAACGTTTCCAAATCTCCACCGGAAAGCCATTGGGGCCAGGGGTCTTCCCCGTCTGTAGCTGTGACAGCTTCCCCGATTTCTTCTTCAGTGATGCCAGTGTCTACTTTTTCCATTTGTGGTCTGAGAGTTGGGGGGATCGTGATAAGGTCTAGAAAGTGTGGGGCGCTTGGTGTGGGATCCTCTATTGGTGGGGAGTATAGTTTTTCATAATAGTTTGCAAAGGCCTCCGCGAAATCGGAGTGGCTCGTTAGCATTTCCCCCCCTTGGGTTTGAATGGCCCGTACTTGCCCTTTACTCGGTTCCTGTCGTTCTAACCAGGCCAGGGTCTTGCCAGACTTGTCTCCCCGCTCATATATCTGGCTTCGAACTTGCCACTGAACGGTTCGGGCGTTGTCTAGGGCCCTGTCTTTCAGGATTGCCTGGGCTTTCACTAGGGTGTCTTGTGCCTCACAGGTTCCCACTTCCAGCAGTTGTTCTTCCCGCCGGGTTACTTGGGTCTCCGCTTCAATGATTGCCTCATTGTGCCTTTTTCTGTGAGCAGCTACCAAGGAAATTGCCTTCCCCGCATGACTGTTTTGTATGCATCCCACCGCACGGTTGGGCAGGCAACCGCCTCTTCATTTAGGTCGAAGTATTCCAACGTTTTGTTAGTGAGCCCTTCCATTATTTTCGATATCCCCAGATAATAGGCACTTAGACGCCAGGTGGGATCCCACTTATGTTGTATCCCTTTAAGTTTGATCAGTAGGGGGTGGGGGGGGGGATGGGAGTGATCCGAGATCCCTCTTGCCAGGAATCCTGCGGATACTAGTCTGTGGGCCATGTTCTTTGGGGTGAAGATCTAGTCAAGTCTGGAGAGGGATCTATGCACGTTGGAGTAGAATAAATAGCCCTTCTCTGATGTGTGGATTGTCCTCCACGTGTCAGATAGCCCCATTGCGTCAGCGAAGGTGCCCAGCTTGGTCGGGGTGTCTGTGACCCTGTTGCCCCTGTGTGTTCTATCCTGCACGATTTCCATGATCTCATTAAAGTCCCCACCAATTGCCCACAAGTCTACCCGTTCCTCTAGCATTATGGTTTGGAGCTCGGTGAGGAGCCCCGCCGTCAGCATGGGGGATGCGTACACTGCAATAAGGTCCCAGGTCTCCCCCCACATCTCCCCGAGTACCACCATGAACCTGCCCCGAGGATTCTCTTACTCTTTTGGAATTAAATGGGACCCGTTTGTGCAGGAGGATCATAACTCCCCTGGAGCCTCTGGAGAACCCTGCTAGGTATGCGACCAGAACCCACTCTTAAGGCTCTCCATAAATGGGCAGATATCCGCACCGGTGTACGTCCAGCTGGATATCAGCACCGGTGTACGTCCAGCCGGGCACCACGCAGGGATGCCCGTTGTCACCCATACTATATGCAATCCATTTAGAACCCTTTCTAGAAGCGGTAAGAGCCAACAAGGACATAGAGGGGATGTCATTTGCGGGGACTTCGCACAAGATCGCCGCCTTCGGGAATGATTTGCTCTTGACAATCACCCAGCCACAACTTTTTCCTAGGAGCAGTAGAAAACAAACTCAATCAGTTCGGTGAGGTGGCAGGATTGAAGATAAACACAAACAAGTCAGATTCTGAACCTCACTCTCCCGAGGGAAGTAGAGCAGGACTTTAGAAGGGATTCTCCTTATAAGTGGGTGGAACACTCCATAACATATCTGGGGTCAAGTTGACCAAATCTGTAGACCAATTGTACCAAGCAAACTATCCGCCCCTCTTACAAAGGCTCAGGACGAAACTGATCGAATGGGAGCCCCTATCTATAACACTGCTAGGCCGAATTAATGTTATAAAAATGGTCATCCTACCGCAACTCTTATGCTACTTCTCAGCCCTACCAGTCCCAGTACCGCCTGCCCTATTTAGGTCTCTCCAAAAAGAACGAGCAGATTTATATGGAGCAACAAAACTGAGTGTGGCAGACAGACTTTAAAGCTCACTATCTAGCAACCGAATTGAGGGTTATCCGAGCCTGGCAAAACAGGATAGGGGGAACAAATGGAGGCCAATGGACAGAGCAGTAGCAGGCAAAAACCTGGTAGCCTAAAGAGGATAGACCACCCCAAATGTATTGCAGCACGATCCTAGCCCTGGTGGGAGAATCCTGGGACGAAGCATCAAAGAGGGCACACATCACTTCACTACCATCACCTTGTACCCCAATATTTGACAACCCACAACTCACCCTGGGGAATAAAACCTCTGCATTTGCCACCTGGCAACACAGGGGATGCCAAAAGATTAGAAATATGTTTGTGAGAAATAATGTCAAGCAATTTGATCAATGTATGGAAGATTTCGAGCTGGGGGAGAGGGAAAGATCTCACTATGTGCAATTGAGGCACTGGCTGCTTCACCCCGCCGTGAGACAAGCATGAACATGCCAACTAACTGCCTTGGAAAAATATCTGACTACGGACCTCAGCAACAAACGGGTTATCGCAGCCATATATGCACACTTAAAGGCAGGGGAGGTCCCTCCCACAAGACCCTATATACAAAAATGGGGATTAGCCACGGGGCAAACAATAGAAGAGAATGAATGGTCAAGACTGTGGGCGAGCATTCCCAAGCTCATAAGATCCCACCAAATTCAGGAGATCTGGGTTAAATTGCTCTTTCAATGACATTTAACACCCTTAAGACTCCCGGGGAATCAAAGTTCTGTTGGAGGGGCTGTGGAGGAGAAGGAACATGGAGCCATATATGGTAGGACTGACCCAAAATAGCGAAGTACTGGGAAGGCATACAAAGGGTGATAATGCAAGTCCTGGGAGTGGAAGGTGGGGGTAACGGAGGACTGGCCTTGAGAGGACTAGATGGGATGCTAGAGGACCTTTCCTCAAAATCAGACCGCAAAGTGTATGTGATCATGATGATGGCAGGGGCGTTAGTGTTAGCCAATCCGATATCACCCCTCTCGAACACGGAAGGGTGCCAAAGATATGGAACTTCACAGCGCTTGAATGGCTCACGTATTCTCTTCAAGGGGACCACAGAGGGTTCCACAGCAGACTGGTCAAGATTACTGGAATTTCTACAGGAGGGATCGAGGGCAGCATGGTGCCTGAGGAGCATGCGCCAGCTGGGCATAATAGAATAACCGGTGACTGGGGGTGGGGGGGGGACCACTTGCAAGACAGGGCATGAGCCCAGGCGTAACATTGGCTATGGAGTCCGAGAAGCGATCCCGGCTGAGCGAACCCACAGATGTTGGACTGCCGTTGAATCAATGGGAGGGGTCGCGAGGGAGGGGGAGGTTCCGTTATGAATTAAATGCTCAGTTGTTTGACGTGCCACCGAGAGCCTGTGCAGGCTGTGCAGTCCTGACGCAACCTGGCACCTGGAAGAAAGCTTGAGGACGGGCCATGCCACCTTGTTTTTCAACATCTGCAGTCGATCGAATAGATAGGCTAGCTGAGACAGATAAAGGGTATTGCAGTAATCCAGTGTGCTTAGAATCAGCAAAGCCACCACTGGTGCCCGTAAAGTGGTAGGAAGACATTGAAGCACTTTACGCAGATCTGAGTTTGAACTAGTCTTGCTGACAGAGCGAGCCAACCTGCACCTCCATGGAAAGGGAAGCAGATATTCTGACACCCAGATTATTTACAGCTGACACAGGCTGGGGCAAATGGCCCAAGGATGGAGGCCAGTAGTCCAACATCCAGAGGGAAAGCTTGATCACACAGCTTGTTAGCGCAGAAATGCTGAAATACACAATTAAGTCCATAATTGATTGCTATGTTCCTGCAACAATGCTCACATACTGATGACACGGTGGCCATATTAGACCGTAGTCTTATGCTTTAAAACCCATTGCACATATAGTGATATGCTCCCTAAGAACTCCTGTACATTCTTGATTCGAACAAAAACATTACTTGACAAAATATGCAATCATTGTTAAATGCTACTTATATGAATTTCCAAGAATACATAGCATGGTACACAAGCCGCCGGGTATCAAGTACAGAAATTTAAGAATGCAGCAAACCTCATAGAAAATGCATACCACTACATAAAGCCTTGCTGCATTAACAAAAATACAGTTAAGGTACATAGAATTGAGACAAATATTCGAAAAACAATACATCAGTTGAACTGATTCTTGAATATTCGAGGAACACCCAGGCGTGCCCTGTGACTGATAGACTCTTTGTGAGAGGAAAGTAAGAAACGCAAACTGTACTGCGGGGTAGGATGGAAGGGTCGATGAGGAATACGTGGGAGGAACATCCAGTCGAAAGACATTACAGTTGGTAAGTAACTTGTTCTTCGAATGGATTGTGTCCTCCCGCGTATTCCTCATCTTGTGATAGACTCCCATAGCAGTGGTAAATTTGGAGGTGGGAGTACTGGTTATTGTTCTCATGGACGGAATGAAGTACTGCCTTGGCAAATAAACCCTCATTGGAGGAAGAGGCATCTAAGCAATAATGCTTGATGAAGGTAAGCATTGATGCCCAAGTTGCAGCTGAACAGATATCTGCTGCAGGGACTCCCCTCTTCAAAGCCACAGAAGTAGCCATCCCCCTAGTAGAATGGGTTTGTAGCCCATCCGGTGGGTCTTTTCCCACCAATCTGTGGCACTCAATTATAGCCAGAATGATCCAGCGGGATATAGTTTGTTTTGTCACCGCTAATCCCAATTTATGACCTGTATAACCTACAAAAAGTTGGTCATCTTGACGTAATTTTGACATTCTTGAAACCCATGTAAAAACTGAGATCTCTTTTGGGGTTCAGTCTATGCAGTCTCTCCTCTTCTTTGCCCAGATGAGGAGGGGGGTAGAATGTTGGTAATATGATTTTTTGTGACAAATGGAAGTCAGAAACTACTTTTGGTAAGAAAGATGGTTTTACCTTAAGAAACACTTTGTCCTTGTAAAAAGTAGTACATGGATGTTTACATGAGAGAGCCTGTAGTTCACTAACCCTGCGGGCTGATGTTAAAGCTACAAGAAGGACAGTCTTCAATGTTAAAAGCCTCAAGGGACAAGAGTGCTGAGGCTCAAAAGATATACAAGTTAGAAACTTAAGTACTAGATTTAAATCCCAAGTTGGGACATGAAAAGGTACTGCAGGGTATACATTAGTAAGCCCTTTCAGGAATTGAATTATCAATGGAATTTTGAAGTAAAATACCTCCTCCGAGGACTGCTTGAAAATGGACAGCGCAGCTAGATATCCTTTAATTGTTCCGATCTGGAGCCCCAGATTAGCTAGATGCAATAGGAAAGAGCACCATTGGGGTGCCACATTGAAAAGGGTCCACATCCTTATCTTTGCACCAGTTACTGAACTTAACGTCATTGGTACAAAGATTTCATTGCTGGCCTTCTGGCCGAAAGCAAAATATCCATTACGTCATCCAGAAGAACCCTATCCTTGTATCTCAAACTCTCAGAAACCATAAGTGAAGGCTGAGTGTCTTGACCTCTGGATGGAGAACCCAATCTTCCTCTTGGGAGAGAAGATCATCTCTTTGCGGAAGACGTATTGGAGGGCAGATGGACATGTCCAGAAGGTCCAGGTACCACATCCTCCTGGCCCAATCCAGGGCAATTAGGATCATGGTTTTCCTGAACTTTCTCAACCTCCTGATTACTTGAGGAATCACGGGGACTGGAGGAAACGTGTACGTACGGAAGTGGAAACTTCCAGTCCACCACGAACATGTCTCCTAGAGCTCCTCTTGGAGGAAATTCCCTTGAGCATTACTGTTCACACTTCCAGTTTACTGTGGTCACGAACAGATCCACTTGAGGGGTTCCCCAAATGGCGAAGATCTCCAGAAGGACTTCCTTAGCTAGCTCCCACTCGTGGGAGACTGCTCTGCCTGCCGTGTTCTGCTCTCCGGCTAGGTGAACTGCCGATAGAGAGATTCTTTCTCGTATTGCCCAGAACCAGAGCTGCAGTGCCTCTCTGCACAGTGGTAGTGAGCCTACGCCGCCTCTCTTGTTGAGGTAGTATATAGCCACTGTGTTGTCCGTCATTATCAGGACATTCTTTACCTGTACAGAGGGTAGGAAAGCCTTCAGCGCTAGTCTGATTGCCCTCAGCTCCAACAGGTTGATGTGTAGTTTGGACTCCGATGGAGACCAACGACCGCGGATTGTCAGATCACTGGTGTGGGCTCTCCACCCAGTGAGTGAGGCGTCCGTTATTACTGTTATCTCCGGCCATGGGGTCCAAAAAGACATGGTTTCCGAAAAGATTCTCCCTTGAGGATGTTGTCGTTGCAAGCCCACCATAGTAGATCCTGAGCAACTGCGCTCGGGACTTGCAAAAGATCTGACATACTCCCCGAGAAAGGGGACCACTGAGTTCTGAGGGCCCACTGAAGAGATCTCATTCTCAATCTGGCCTCTGGCAACATAAAAATGCAGGATGCCATGAGGCCGAGCAACCTCAGAAAACTGCCAATTTGCGAACCTCAGGTACTTTCTGTGCTTGTGATGGATTGGCACATGAAAGTAAGCATCCTGAAGGTCCAATGATACCAACCAGCCTTGGAGTTGGAGAGCCTGGAGGATCTGAGAAAGGGTTACCATCTTGAACTTGTCCTTACTGAGGAACTTGTTCAGGTTTCTTAAGTTCAAGATGGGCCTCAATCCTCTGTCCTTCTTTGAGATGAGAAAGTAAGGGGAGTACCAACCCTTGTTCCTCTCCGCTACAGGTACATGTTGTATTGCACCTTTCTCTACCAGGGTTAAAATTTCCTGCAACAGGAGAGGGTCTGGAATTTTGGCAGAGTTGGTTCCCGGTGAATGGTCCTGAGGCCTTTTTAGCTATGGAAGACAGTAACCTTGAGCTACTGTTTCCAGTGCCCAAGCATCTGAAGTAATGCCCCGCCATTCTTTCAGATGCTGAGAGATTCTGCCTCCCACTGGGGTTTTGTGTGATAAGGCCTGTGATTTGGAGGCGGCTGCAGGAGCGACTGAGGGCAAAGATGCCGTTCGTGAAGATGGCTTTGCAGTCTTTCCTCGTCCACCACGAGTGACATTTCTTTTGCCTCTTTTAAAGGCCTGTCCTTTTCATCTACCATAAGAGGAGTAGTACCGAAAAGAACGACCCCTCCAGGAAGATGAGCCCGAATAGGGTTTCTGAGGCTGTCACATAGAGGCGCTAAGAGATTTAGCTGCCACTTTTGAGGTCTGTAGTCTTTCAAGGCTTTCATCAGCCTTACTACCAAACAGCCTGAAGCCATCAAAAGGCATGTTTAGAAGTCTGGCCTGCACATCCGGTGCAAACCCCGACTTCCTCAACCACACAAATCTGCGTAGCACTGTGCTTGTAGCCATGGACCTGCTGATACTTTCAGCAGTGTCCAGTCCAGACTGGAGACATTCCCCCATTGCCTCCTTTCCGTCTTTGACAATATTCAGGAAGCCTTCCCTTTCCTCGCCTTCCGGAATATGTTCAGCCGGCGCCAAAATACAGTCCCACAGGGTGTGTGTGAACCTGGCCAGGGTACAGGTAACATTAGTTGACTTTAAAGCCATGCTACCCGAAGTAAAAACTTTATGGGCCCAAGCATCTACCTTCTTATCCTCTCTATCCGGAGAGATAGTTGGATATGCAGCCTGAATAACCTGACTTTCTGGAGTAGGATGCCTGTTCAAATGTTCAGGATCAGAACTAGAAGTTCTATACTTCTTAGGAAAATTACTGTTTACTGCAGCAATGTTGGCAGGAGCTTCCCAGTTCTTTTCTACCGTTCTCTGAAGTGCCCTATGGAAAGGGAGAACTGGATCCTTCTGGCTCTACCCCAACCCATGTATTCCACCACTCTATTCATTAAACTCCTGTACCCTGAATCTGCATGTTCTGCAGGGTCAGGTCTCGCAAACTCTAGCTCAGGTGACATATAAATGCCACTAGCAGAGTGAAGAGTATCACACAGGTCTCATTTTAGATTCTGGATCGATTAGTTCTTGTGGAACCGGTCTAGTGCTATATTGCACTCCAAAAGGAGAAATCTCCTAGTCTTCAGAGCCACTTTCAAATATCGAAGACACAGACTTAAAAAAGTCTGATTTTGGTAATGGAGTAAATCTTGTTTGTAAGTTTTAGTCGAAGGAATGGAAGGATCCTTCGATGGTATCGAAGGAATATTCGACGACACCGATGGTGTCTTCGACAAAGGCGCCGATGACGCTTTAGGCTTCGATGTCGAAGCTGTCGGTGCCGATGAAGTCGCGGATGTTTTCGAGGACTTCTGTTTTTTATGTGGTGTCGGGGAAACACTCGACTCTCGAGGATTCCTCGACGACTTGGCGTCGACTCGAGTATTACGAGTTTCACCCATAATACTGGGTTTTACCGCAGTAGTTCCCGACTTCCCTGTATCGTCCAATGGAGCGACCGGGGTCTGGCTCTTTTGAGGCTTCTTTTAGGAGGTCGAGGCCGCATTCTCGAAGACTTCCATCATCTTCCTTCTAAAATCTTCCCGGTAGATATATCGGATGATGATGAGGGAGATCTATGTCTCTTTTTAACTCTTTTTGAAGAGGACTGGACTAGGAGTACGTTAGTCACTACCGTGAGTAACTTATAATTACTCCTACTTCCTGTCCCTTTTCCTCCATACTACACAGGCAATTACCACTGATCGACACCCCAGGGAGCTGAGATGTTTTAGACCACAAGAGAACAGGTTCCTCAGGACCGCCTGCCCGAAGGCGTCGTCTGATCTTGCGCTGCCATTTAGACAATGGTGCTTGCAGAATACTGATGGGTAGCCCAGGTTGCTGCTCTGCCGATTGTTTACCATGGCAAGTGCCTCTGGAAGGTGACTGCCGTTGCTTTGGCCCTAACTGCATGAGAAAGAAGATTTGCTGGAATTTCCTTCTGCTGACACTTTTACGCCTCCTAAATGGACGCAACCATCCACCTGGCCATAGAGGCCTTTGATGATTGACCACCTAGTCTACACCCCACCGAAGGTGATTAATAACAGATCTGGCTTGCGGAAGCCCTTATCTTTCTGCCTTGTGCTTTGGGCTAGGAAAGAACATTAGTAGCACGATCTCGTCATTGAAATGAAACAAAGACCCCAATTTTGGAAGAAAAACAGGGTGGGTGCGGAGCACTACCATGTCTCGATGGAACATGATATAGGGATCCGACGCCACGAAGGCCTGAACTCGTTGACTCTTCGCATCGAAGTAAGCCCCACCAGTAGAGCTGTCTCGATCGTGACCCGTCTTATGTCCACAGAAGCCATGGGCTCAAATGGTTTATGTGCCAGGGGCGCACAGCACCATGTTGCAATCCCATCCCGGGTATGGTCTTTTGATAGGGGGGGGGGGATACAGCCTTGTCAGCCCAGTCAGATGCCTCTTGACCACTGGGTTGGTGGTGGAGAATGATTTGTTGTCTGAATGCCTTTATGCACCTATTGCGGCTAGGTAGGAATGACATATGTCTACCTGAACCCCTGAAACTGCCAAATGTGCCTAGAACGCGAGTACCTGATCCAATGTGTACCTTAACTTGTCTATGCCCTTTTCCTTGGCCCCTTAAGCAAAACCTGGTCCATTTGTTCTTGTATTTGATGGTGGAGTCGCTGCTTGGCTTCCGAATTAGTTTCAGGTTGTCCTGCGATAGCTGAAGATGCTGCAGGGTTAGGTGCTCAGGCACTGCTAGGCAGAAACCTGTGCAGTTCCCTTAGGGACCACTGCAAAAGATTTAAGACTACAGGTGTTTGGCAGTAAACCCACTTGGTAGCAGTCTATACCACACAGATTCACTTGGTAGCTGTGGCTGAGCAGTCAGACTTCCCTCAAGAAGAGTTAGGCAGTATACAGAGCATACAAAATAGGTACAGCAATATAGTAGCACAAGCAAACACTGACCAGAGCTTGGGTGTAAAAGTATATAATTATTTATTTAACACACACTGATAAAACACACTAGCACGAAATTGGTAAGATAAGTTCAAAGCACAATCACTATTATCATATGTACATCCCTGATTACTTGTTTGGCAAGTCTTAGTTAACACCACTTATTTCCAGACAGAGGCGAGCGCTTAACGTTCGATGGCACTCCAACAAGTTAAATAAAAAGGGAGGGAAAAGCAGAATTATGGAAGCATACACACTAAACACTTTTTAAAGAACCACAGCAAGTTAGCAAGGCACAGTCTACTGGTGAGCGAGGAAGTTCAGGTGCTAGGCCCACTTTCAAGGGAGCCAGGCGGAAGGTGCCCAAGATCAGACAGTTACACAGAGTCTTCAAAGTTTGTAGAGGTAGTTCGAAAAAGGTTTAGTTCAGTTCAGAAAAGTTAGCTAAGGTGTCCCAGGCTAACCCAGGTTCGAGAGACGAGGATTTAATACACCCCGTTCAATCGGTTGCAAGGGAAGCCAGGCAGAACACGGTACCTTAAATGGCGAGGATCCTCCAGCGGGGGCAGTTGTTCCTGGCAGCGGGTGCAAGTCACAGCGTCGTCCAGAAGAAGAGAAGATCTAGTCGTGGAGGAAAGATGAAGGTCGTTGCACTGCCAGGGAAGAAACCAGCCGCGGATTTCTCCGGTACAAAGGTACTACCCTTTCGGTTCGCGGTAGTGGTGAAAACGTGGTATCCCGGTTGCTGGGGTGCTTGGCACAGGCAAGGCGGCCACGAGATGCTCCTGGAAGGCGAAAAGAAGGTAGCCTGGTTATCCCCACCAGTCGAAGGAAGAAGACTCTCCGGGCTGGAGATCTCCTCTGTCGTTGGGAAAAGTGGTGAGACGGTTCAGCAGGGCTCCACCTGTGGTGTCGTCATTGCAGGCCAGCTCAGCTTCTCCCTCCTCAGATTCTTAGGTCCTGTGGCAACTTCTGAAGTTCCAGTCCCCAAAGCCCTGCTTTTATGCAGCATACCCCCATTCACTCAGCCTAGCTGTCAATCAAACATGCTAAGTGGTGAGCCGACCGGCTCACCATTGGGCGATTCACACAAGAGTGCGACTTGAGTTACCAAGGTAACTCAGTCCAGGGTGCCTAAACCCCCTCCCACGCCCCCTGTGGTACCCAGACAGAGTGGCACCACTTTTGGAGGCTTCTGTGGAGAAGCCCGCCAAAAAAGTGGAACAAAGGGCTCGACTTGGGTTGGAGTCACAGAAGAGAACACAAACGCCATTTTAGAGTCGAATTCTGGCAAAAAATACCGACGGCGAATTAATATTAAATAAATAAACCGGCGGTATGTTCGAGGCTATAAGAATTAAATAATTAAAGTTGGTAGCCTCGAACAATGGGAAAATCCCATAGAGATATATTCGCGGTCGAATATAAAAAGTAGTATCCACTGCCACCAGCCAAAACTCGATCAGGGGGGACGGAGATGTGCCCCCTCGAACAACAGACCCCGGGGCAATCGAATTGCCCAGACCAGTACGTCCACAATAAATGGTTGGTACTGGTTTCTGTTCATAATTTGGGACTAGCAAAGCCAATGGTGACTTTACATGCCCTGGGAGACAGCAGTCGGTCCCAGGGTATGGAGTCTATGTTGGGGGGTCGCTACGACACCCCTGGATTACGGCACGGAGGGTGCTGTGTAACCCACATAAAAAAACACGAGACCATAGGGAGTAAAAGACCCTATAGCCCATAAAACACATGGAAAGTTAAAGGAACACCTCAAATCATGTCTAAGAGTGGGAGCAAAAAGAATCTCGCTCTTAGCAGGAGAGAAAAAAATAAACCCCAAAAATCCAGCAAAGCTGCTGGGGGACTCACTAGGTTTGGGAAATTAGCCTTACAGAGAATTCTCCCTAACAGGCACCAGACGGCTAGAACTAAACTACTCTCCCTCCCCCGACCCCCCATGTTGGGTGAGGAGCGTTGTTTCCTGCACAGGGAGGGTCACCGGACTCTGCAAAGAGCGGTGTATGAGGTCCGAAAACTAAAGTCTGGCTGGCCACTGTGGAGTTATCAGCATTAGACTCAGGCGAGAAGCCTCTCTGATCTTGCAGAGGACCCTGTGGATCAGTGGGGTCGATGGAAATGCATAAGCCCACATCCGGTTCCATTGGAGGTGTAAAGCATCCCCCAGCGGGCCCTCTCCCTGGTACAGCCATGAGGCGTACTGATGACATTGCCGGTTCTGCTCTGTGGCAAAGAGGTCTATCTGGGGCTTGATGTCAGACGGGGCTTGTTCGTCCAGCTGCCACTCGTAGTTTTCGACTTCCAATCGGCTGAGTCTGTCCGCCTCCAGGTTCGATTCTCCCGGAAGGTGCATTAGCCGACAGCCATATTTTGTGGGCAATGACCCCTCCCCATATCTCGATTGTGAGCCTGCACAGGGGAGGCCATCTAGTGCCCCCTTGTTTGTTGATGTAGAACATGCAAGTAGAGCGGTTGGTCTGAACACAGACTACTTTGCCACTGATTATTGGTAAGAAGGCCCCAAGTGCCAACTGAACGGCCTTCAGTTCGAGGAAGTTGATGCGACTCTTCGGTTCCTTTGATGTGCCATGTACACTGTGGCTGCCCAGCGTGGCTCCCCATCCTTCCAGGGAGGAGTCTGTTGTGATAGTACAAGTAGGCAGGGGATGCCTGAAAGGTCTGCCCGCCATGAGATTGTCCTGCCTCCACCATACCAAATTCTGGTGGAGGTCCGCTAGTATGGATACTGATGCAACTTGGGAGCCCATCATCTGGTTCCAGGCGGCTAAGAGGTGTAATTGCACTCTCCTCATTTTGAGTTTGGTATGCGGGACCGCTAGCAGGCATGCCGCCATAATTCTCAAAAGATGTTGGTATCACCAGGCTGAAAGTTATCGTCCTGCTGAGGAAGTGACCAGTAGCAGTCTTGATAGCAGCTGCCTTTTCTGTGGTGGGGAACATATTTTGCTCTCTGGTATCCCACAATAGACGCAGGAATACCAAGGTCTGGGTAGGCTGCAGCTGCAACTTCTTAGGGTTGATAGAGAACCCCCAGTTTATATAGGGTATCCATGAGTCTGAAGGTTGTATTCAGTACCTCGCCCGGGGATTCCGCTCTGACTAGCCAGTCGAGGTATGGGTATACGTGGTGGCCCTCCGACCTGAGCAATACTGCCACTGCATTCATACGCCTTGTGAACAACCGCGGAGGAGAGTTAATCCCGAATGGAAGTACCTTTTACTGGAAATGTAAGCCCATTGCTCGAACACGTAGGAAGCAGCGGTGTGTTTACCAGATAAGGACGTGTAGGTATGCATCCTTCAAGTCCAGGGATCACGTCCAATCTCCCCCACACCGAGACTCTGCTATCAGAGCTGGTGTAACCATCTTGAACTTTTGGATGGGTAGGGATAGGTTCAGGAGGGACAGATCTAGAACCACTCGCAGGCCTGCCTGGTCCTTTTTCTGTATTGCAAAAATCCGCGAGTAGAACCCCCAGCCTCTTTGAGAGAGGGGAACTTCCTCCACTGCCACACTTTGTATAAGCGAGCGGACCTCCGCGAGTAGTGCTGGTGTCTCAATCGGAAGGAGGGGAGGAGAAGAAGGTGGTACAGAGGGAAGAGGTAGAGGAAAACCATGGGAAACCACTGATGGGATCCATGGATCTGCAAAGAGTCCACCAGGACTACATGTGGAGAGCCAGCCTGCCCCCCACCAGAGAACTGTGGACCTTGATGGGTTTGTCAATGTTTCTTTGCCTCAGAGGCAAGTGCCCAAGACGGGGACTAGAAGAAGCCTTTGTGTGATGAAAGGTGTTGTTTATGCCTTTGATGGCTGGGAGGCCCATCAGGCTGCCTAGCCTTCCGGTCCTGGAAGCACCTGAATCTGCCGAATGTCCTTCCCCTATCGGAATGGGCTTGCCCCTGCCCGAATGTCCTGGGCACAGGCTTTTCTAGAATAGCCAAAGACTTGGTGGTTTGCAAAATGTTCCTCGTCAGTGGATGAATGGAAAAGATCCCCCACCTTGGAACGGGAGGTCCAGGATACAGTCTTGGACATCAGGGTTAAACTTGGTGGCCCCAAGCCACGCCATCCGCCTCATATCCGTGGTCACACAGATTTCCCTACCGGCCATGTCGATATGTCCCACAGTGGACTCCATTAGGTCCAGCGCCATTATCTTGGCCTCAGCCAATCCAGCCTTGATGGAGACTTGCTTGTGAACCAGGAGGTCCGGGAGAGATTCTGCAATCTCCCGCCATAGCCTCTGATTTGCAGCACCCAGCATCGTGTACGCATTGGCTCGACACAGATGGAGGTCGAAGTTGGAATAGACCTTCTTCCCATAGGCCTCAAGCACCTTCTCTTCCTTGCCCAATAAGGCGGATGTAGAGGAGGAAGCTGTGGATGTTTTGGGGTACATGGGCGCCGCCGCTATCACCAATTAATGCGGCTGCATCAGTAAGAGTAGGGTTATCCCTCTCCGCCTGCCTATATTTCGCGTCCAGTGGCTGATCTGGCTGTGAGGGCCTCAGCCAGGACCCCCCCCCCCTCTGGTTGTTCCTTCTGGAGCTGAAGGGTGCCCAGATATTCCGCCAACCCAAAAATCCTGTTGTGGAATTTCCTCACCGAAAAGATGACGTGTCGGGGTCTTCCTTTTCTTCTGCGTCTTTCTGATCTGAGGTGCCTGGAGGGTCCACAAGATCCACGGGTGGCATAGCCAGAGGCACTGTGGTCTAGGGGTAGTGGGTGGCGGAGACAGAGCCACGATGATAGGCTGAGCGGGCAACTGTGACAGTGAAGGAGGGGGCTCCACCCTTGCTATAGGAGCAACTGGCTGCAGCTGTACTGGAGGCAAAGGCAGTGCGAGCGCTGGTGGAAACATCTCCTTAATAATCCCCTTGAGTATGCTACCTATTCGAAGAGATTTCATCAGCATGAGGAATTTGTCAAAAAAATCGTTCCTCACAGGCAGCGGATGTGTGCTTATGAGCAGACCCGGATGGTGTGACTGGTGTCGAGGGCTGTGCTCTTCCTTTGCCCTGCCTGCTCTGTGTGTAATAGGGCTTGGTGTAGCGTCCCTGTCCAGAGGGCACCGGTATGATATGCACCAGGTTACTTGAGGGGTGATTATGGGAGACCATTGCACCCTCAGAGTGAAGTCCAGCCTCTGAGGTTCTTTTGAGTGGCGCATGTCCTCACGTGCCTGTCATTTTGTCTTGGCCCGACACCGGTGTGCGACGATGTACTGGATCTGGCCTCCATCGCTTTACTATTTCGTGCAGGTTCGGGTCTCTTGTAGGCTGATCGCCCTCAGACATAAATCCGGTAGTGCTGCTGCATGAAAGTGCCCCCCACCTTGGACAAAGGCACGGTAGCAGGGCAAAGCCCCTCTGGAGATTTCCCGGTATAAGAGCCGACTGGCCCTTCAGCTGTGGGACCGGTAGGATCCATGGACCCCTCGGCCATGAGGCCGGTAGCTTGCTGAGCCTCGGTGACCTGGCTGGCGACAGGGCCTGACTAGCCCGTCCCACATGGCTGCTTCCCGAGTAAGGAATCACCTTTGCGTGGTGCTTTGGAGAGCGGAATACCTACCTTGGCCTTTGTCTTCCTGCCCACGTACTCCTTGATCTGCTCTGGAGAAGACCTAGAAAACAGTTCCCTCCACCTAGCGAGCCGTTTGAGTGAGCGGGAAGTAAGGGAGTTGCACGCTGAACAGCTGCCCCAGCCGCGGTCTGGCAGAGGGTCCGACATCGGAAAAGATCTGTCGCAGGAAGGTCACCTACTAAAGCCCGCCTGGGCCGACATGCTCCAAGGAATGTTGAGGCACCTGAGGGCAGTGGAAATTAAAATGTTAGAAAGAATTGAAGTAAAATTGGGACCAAGATCCCAGGGGAAGACTGGAGAAAAAGTGAGGAATTATGAGGAGAAAACAAGAGCCTCAACCACAGCATAGGTGAAGCAGCTCTGCTCCTGTCGACACGGAAAAGAGGACTGGGGTATTGTGCTAAATGGTGGAGTCAAGGGAGCGCATACTCCCGGGGACACGCCCCTGCGAGCTACTAAATTTAAATTAAGGAATTTGTTTCTGAAAAAGATTCTGTTCCGTCCCTAGCAAGGGACGCCCATGCAGTATGGAGGAAAAGGGGCGAGACGTAGGAGTACAAATCATGTATCATGACCTTCAAATATTGCACCAAATGCCCCACGTGATGCCATGTATATATGGCACAACAATTTAAAATGCATAGTGCAAAATCTGAAACTAGATAAAAGTGCATAGAAGCCAAAAATGTAATAAAGTACAAAATGACAATTAATGAATAATGTAACATAAGAATCAAGCATTGCACTGCAGACCCACACTTGATTGCATTTATATGTGGCAACGTTAGATACGTTTTGCAATTCCCAATACTAAGTAACAAAGTGCACCTGAGCCCAACAATATAAAGTGCGTAATGCACACTTAGACACAGCCATATATAAAAAAAAAAGAAAATCTGAACTTCACTCACGATTTTAACACAATCACTGCTGGAATCATAGTATAAATTACACTAAAAACGCCATGTACGGACTGAACCCACGTTGAAAGTTGATTCTGCAATTGTACACAATCAGCTACACAGTGAAACAAAATACGCATATCTAGACTTCCAAAAAAGTATACAATTCCTCATCAATATTGTGCCCTTTTCGGGGTTTTGGTGTCCAAGTCCAAAATCATTTTCATCTCTAATTGTCAGAGTTTTAACTTTCTATCACCCCAGGCCCCTCCCCGCAGATGTGCAGGTACATGTGCTGCTCCAAAGAATAGGAGAACTCCTGTGGGTGCCGCGGCCTGGGAGTATTCTGCTCCGGCAAATCTTCCAGTGGCATGGCAACATGGCAGTGGCTATCTTCCAGGAGCATGCCTCGATCCTGCTGGTCCTGCTGTCCCCTTATCTGGCGTAGGTCTCCCTGTGGCAGTGCGGGAGTCCCGAATTGAGATACGCTGTGGTGTGCTCCTCCCTCAGCGTCCCTTTCCTTCAACAGTGCCACCCTATCTGCCTTTCAGATAGTGGGGGGGCCTCCCGCTCCTTCTCTGCCCAGCAGGAGCCTAGAGGCACACCTAAATGGGGAGACTCACCTGATCTGCCCCTCTTATGACCAGGAGAACTTTCTTCTTGCTTGCATGTTGGGATCTTTTGAGCCTGTATGGACATTACTTTGGTGAGCTCCTTGTCGGTAGCAATTGTTTGATAATCATGCTTATCTACACCAACTAAGCAGCCATTCCTCCCTGATGACCTTTATTGCTAGCATCCTTGCCTCTCAGTGTGGGCTTCCTTTTGGGACCGGGAATGTCAGACTTCTAATTTGAGGTGCTCTATCTTGGTCTTGCCAATCTCTAGCACGCACATTAGTATCTTACAACTAAGGCACTGCAATGGCAAGGCCATCAAAGGCCAGCAAGAAATTGGACATCGCCTCCCTCTTACTGAATACGGGGAATAATCTAAAAAAGGTGACCAGGTGGAGTTAATGGTCCACATCTCCGACTTCTCATCTAGTTCTCAGCCCTCCTTCCTATCGACCACTAAACAGACACTATCTATTCTAGGAAATTAAAAAGGAATATCAAAAGGGCACGGCGGAGTGGATGCAAAGAATCACTGCCCTTGACAATAGAGTGGCGGAGGTGGAGAGGACTACGGAAATGGAAACTGCACTATATGAGTAGGGATATGAGATCAGGGAGGGCTTGAGCAAGATCGAAGCCCTCGAAGCTCGGTGTTAGGTCCTGGCAGCGTGACAAGAAGATGCAGAGAATAGATCCCGTTGTAAATTCGGCTGCAGGGCTTTCCGATCACTGATGACGAATTGATAGAGTTTGTGAGAGACCTATTTCGTTTTGTGCTGACCATCCCGGACAATGCTTACCTAGAATTGGACAGGGTACATCGCACACGTCCCAGGCAACCACAGAGCAGCCCTCCAGATGGATTAGCAAGAGTCCATTGCTATACGGCCAAAGAACGGATCATGAAAGCAGCAAGTGACTCGCCTCAAATTCAATTCAGGGACACTTCGGTCTCCCTCTACCAATAACTGACCGCGATTACCTTAGCAAAGAGAAGGGAGCTGCGCCCCAAGAAAGAATGGTTGTGGGAGAGGAAGATCTCTTACCACTGGGGTTTCCCATACAGCTATGCTCTTTATGGTGGATGATAGGCCTTGGAGGGTCGGCTCTATGAAGGACGACAAACTGCTTCACAATCCAGAAGCATTGGAGGGGAAGGGATGGGGTTTGGCTGGGGTTCTGGGGTTTTTCATCCTGGCAGTGCCCAGTTGACCTGGTCCTTTGTGGGGGGACATAGGAGACCGAGGGGTCCTCCACGCAGGGACAGGAAAGGAGTCCCTATGTGACTGACCTCACTACAATGGAATTTTCTACTCTCGGAGGGGGGACCCAAGGGTCCTCCTAGTTGATCCCGACCAATGGTTTGAATGGGGTTCGGGTGCTAATCTCAAGATGGCATTGAACTTATGTTTCTGTAAAGCTATGTTGGGGTTCGGAAAGGTTCTTTATTATGCAGAAATTGGGCTTTGTTTCTGGGTCCCCACTGGGACGTCCTAGGGAGTGTTTTCTTTTTATTCTCATATTGAGTTTTAGGAGGGAGGGAGGTAAGTGCTTATGTTTAAGGTCCCACTGTTCTATGTAATCGCCAAGCCAGGCTTAAAGCGTGTTTATGCTACAGTATTCCACACAAAGTATGGCTAAGGGCAATGTGAAGGAATTTGTGCGCTCACCTGGAATGTACACCGTCTAGATTCGTCCGTAGACTGGTGGATGTGACCGCAGATATCGTTTGTCTGCAGGAGACTTATCTATTGGCCAAGGATGAACAGCGTCTCTAGGCGGTATCCGAGGCCATGCTTCGCTACTTCTGGGGAGAAAAAGAGGGGTGTAGCACTGTTTCACAGGGATGCCCCGTTGACGGAAAGCTCTGTAAAGAGAGACCCACAGGGCAGGTTTATCCTTGCTTAGGGGTGCGTGTTTGGGCAGCAATATACCTGTATTTCGATTTACGGTCCCAATGGTGAACAGGACCATTTCCTAAACTCAATCAGCCCAACATCATTTCCTTTAGCGAAGGCCAGATACTGATTGGAGGGGACATTATCTTAATGCCTGATCCAACAGTGCATAAAGCCCTTCCCCCAACTACATCCAACTACAGAAATGTAATAGAATTAGCCAGATTCCTTTAAGAGATGGGAGTTTGACATTTGGCAACTATCAAATGAAGGGGTGAAGGGGTCCTTGACTCTACCTTTTATTCCCATCTCCACCGGGGTCTCTGAAGGATAGGCCTGCTCCCCATGTCGAGTACTCTATTATCAATGTCTGGGGGAAGATTACATCTCACCACATATCGCCGACCTGGCCTCAGAGATTGCCCAAAAGTGGTTTACTTCCCTGATGCACCAAAACAAGCATGGAAACGATATGATCCTGTTCTAAAAGATGCATCAATCCGCCAGGAGATCTTAAAAGCTCGAACTATTTCTACTTTTTTAACAAACACACTCCGTGGGTTCCTCCAGCATTGTGCCGTCTCCTACGGTTTCTGAAACCATTGATTTTTTTTTTTTTTTAAACACCTGAAGCAGTGTGATTTTCAGATTCTGACGAAAAAGATTTAGAAGGAATAAAAAGCATAAATAGACTGCATTAGCTTGTGACTTTATTTAGATCGTATCTAAAATCAATCTGTGTTCAGGATTCAGTCAGCTGTTCAACATTGCCCAGCTGATAAGATCTAGCATTTGTTGTGCTCAGAGGATGTAAATTCTTAAAAGCAGCCATCTGATCTCGCACGCATATGAAATTACTTTGTGTTTCCTTTTCCATTCGTGTGCATCGTCATTTTATTTTAGCAACTGTGTGTGTGCTGTGCAACTGTGCGAGACTAAATTGTTTTGGGAGAGTGATCTCTGCTTTATATCAGAGAAGCCAACATGTACTTGGGACTACATTTCCCATAACCACCGGCTCAGCTCTGAGGCCAAGCCGGTCTTCGCCGTCATCGGCCATGCACCTATTTCGTGTCCTGTATGTAAACTTTCCTGGTTGATTCCTCTGGCTTTTTTCAGTCTCACCAATTTTTTTTTTTTTTTTTTTTTTTTTTTTTTACTTTTTTGGCTTCCTAAAAGGAGAAACCCTTTCTCTAGCTGCCCTCCGAGCAAACCGGATCGCACTCATTAATCGCCTAAAGAATTCCAAACTATATCAGGCCAACACAACTGAATACCCTCCAGTTGCAATACAGATGAACTCCCAAACCACAATCGAAGAACCCACATTGGACCAACACCATTTTGTAGGCCTCCAGGTGACATCTGCTACAGAAGACACCTCATATTTAAAGCCCATATTGGACAAACACATGTTCAGATGCCATTAGCCCAAACGCAGACACCCCACGCACTAAAAATGTCACTTCTAAACACAGGGTCCCTAAAAAACCATGTACTGAACATTCATGACATGATCATAGAAAAAGAGCTCTATATTCTATGTCTGACCGAAACCTGGCTCCACAATGCCAGTGGTCCTGCCATCAAACAAAGCAGTTCCACAGGCATATTCCGTACTTGGCAATAATCACAATTCTGGCATTGGAGGGTGGCGGCTGGAGGGGGTTGCCATAATTGCGAGAACTGAGCTAGGCCTGTTCTCTGCTCCAACAAATTGCCAGGAATGCGAGATACTCCTAGCCAAATGGAACCCGAACCCACATAGCTGCATAAATATTGTCCTCCTCTATAGACCACCCAAACCCATGCCCAATTTCAATGATGAACTCATTAACATTCTAAGTACTATGGAAGGTACCAACAGGGCCACACTTCTTTTAAAGGACTTTAACAGGTGGAAAGGCAATATTTCTGACAAAGAGGCCATCCAACTTGAAAAGGACGTTGACCATATTCAATACACGGTTAAAAATAAAACTCCCACCAATGACAAAAAAAACATCCTCAACTGAATCTGTACCAATAAACTTACAATTCTGGAAACCCAGACACTTCCTTGCATCTGGTCTGACCACCTTCTATCGAATGGACCCTCCAGCTCCCAAATGCTCCTGAAAAACTTGAGAATCTGGCCAAAGCCATCAGTTCCAGGAACTATAAAAAAAACTAGATCACTCTGAACTCTCAAACTGCCTCAATACTATCATGAGGGATACCACAGACTATGGGCCTCATTACACGGACGGCGGTGGACCAAGGTGCTATTAGCACCTTGGTCCATGCTGGTAAAATACCGGCACCGCCTTGGTGGAAAGGGGAATTACCGCCTGTCACAACTTAGCGGGCGGGATAAACACTCTTGAGGCCGTTTGGTTAATTCAACAGATTTCTTTTATTCAGTCAACTTTCAACATGAAGGGCAATAAAGAAAGGGGGAAAAAAGAAGTCTCTTCAGAGTAATGACTCTGCGTAGAATTTCGTGGTCGGTGGCGAGTTTTCCTAGTAAAGGGTTTTCTTAGCTCTACTTATCTCTACGATCCCCACAGTCTCGGCCCTCATATGGGTTCTTTGTTCGTTCCCCAGTATTTTCTTCTGTGAGGGTTTTTTTTTCTTACAGGATTTCAGGGAATGCCCAATTCCCTAGTTGTTCCCCAGTTTATACGTTGGGTCACTGTGTTCGTACCCCGATAGCCTCAGGAATTCCTAATAGGGTCTCTCCCCATACGCTGAACGGCTCACCGTCATTCCGCTGCACTTTCGTTCGTACTAGTTCCTCGGCCACTCGGGTAACTCTCTTCCGGATTACACTTCTCCCCTCGATCAGCTGCTGCAACGCCGTGGGCTGCCTCTCCGGCTCCTCGGTCTGGCACTCTCTGGATCACCCGCGCATCAGCTGTTTGCTTACGCGTAGCGTTGCATCTTCTCGGGGACTCCCCGGCCAGCCGCTCGTCATCGGGATTTCTTCCCCGAACTCCTCCCACACAACGGAGGGGGCCGCGGCGAGCTGCCCTCTCGCTCCCTCTCCTTACAACAGGACACGACCCGTGTCTTCTCAACTTGTGGATTTCGGCTAACGGGCCTCCTCCTCATCGAAATGGGCACAACAGGTGCCGGATCAACTCTTAACAGGATTTACTTAGGGCTCTTAGTACGCCCATTCATAAGACGGTTCCTCTTCCTCTCGATTCGGTCCCTGTTCAAAAACAAACCACACAACGCCAGAATTAGAGAAAAGCCCCTTACTTCTTTCCCCTCCACCGATTGGCTCCGAATCACCGTCAATCAACTCACTCCCTCCCTGGTAACATCACCCTATTGTCCTCTGCTTGCTGTGATGCCGGGCTACTCCAGAGTTCCCAATGGTCAAATCCTTCACTTCATTACAGACCCTCTCTTCCGGGCTCTTACGTTCGGGAAGAGCATGCATCCTAGAAAGGAAATCTGCTTGTGCCATTCCACGACCAGGTCGATGTACCGTCTTGAATGAATATGGCTGAAGGGATAGAAACCACCTCAACACTCGAGGGTTCGTATCCTTGTTTCTAGAGAGCCACACTAGGGGAGCATGATCCGTCACCAACGTGAATGATCTTCCTAGCAAATAGTATCTTAGGGCTTCTATTGCCCACTTTACCGCCAGACACTCCTTCTCGATGGTGGCATATCCCATCTCGTTGGGTAATAGTTTACGACTTATAAACAGAATTGGTCTCTCCTTGTCTCCATCGTTCTGAAAAAGAACGGCCCCCAGACCATAACCTGAAGCATCCGTATGCAGGAAGAATGGCATTTGGAAATCGGGACATTTTAACACCGCTTCGTTCAAGAGGGCATTCTTTAGACCTTCAAAAGCCTTCTCAGTTTTCTCATTTCTCCACTCCCTTTGGCGTGGAGCCGTTGACTTTAACAGATCAGTCAAGGGAGCCGCAATTGTTGAAAAATGTGGGATAAAACGTCGGTAATAACCCACAAATCCCAGAAACGCCCTCACTTGTCGAGCATTTACTGGAAATTGCAAACGCTGGATGGCTTCTAGTTTCTCCTTCTGGGGCTTAATCAGTCCTTGACCCACCTGGTACCCCAGATATTTAGTATGGAAATTGGCCAGGTGAGATTTCTTCGGATTAATGTGTAGTCCGGCATTTCGTAGTGTGCGTAGGATGGCCCGTAAATGACTTAAATGTTCGGTCCAACTCTGGCTGTAGACAATAATGTCATCTAAGTATGCTCCCACATAACCTTCATGACCCTTTATTAGAAAGTTCATCAGCCTTTGGAACGTTGCCGGTGCCCCATGAAGGCCAAATGGCAGCACAGTGAATTGATATAAGCCGGTGGGAAAAGCAAAAGCCGTTTTTTCTTTATCTGCTGGATTCAAAGGGATCTGCCAGTACCCCTTGGTTAAATCTATCGTTGTTAGGTATTCGGCTTTTCCCAATCTCTCCAGAAGTTCCTCAATACGTGGCATGGGATATGCGTCAAATTTCGATACTTCGTTCAACTTTCGAAAATCCAGGCAGAACCTTGATGTCCCATCTGCTTTGGGTACGAGGACTAGGGGAGAGCACCATTCACTATAAGACGACTCGATTACCCCCAGTTTGAGCATTTCTTGTATTTCTTGGTTCACCGCCTGAACCCTTGCTTCGGGAATTCTGTATGGGCGAAGTCGGACCTTGATTCCCGGGTCGGTTTGGAACTGATGAAAAGTTAGTGTGGTTTTCCCGGGACGTGACGAAAATATTTCTGCATACTCTTCCACCAATTTAGCCAACTCATTCATCTGACTAGTAGTCAACTCCGGATTAATGTTCAATGCCTCCTTGCCTATTTCTTCCCCACTGTTAGGCATACCCTCTTCCGTCATCTCTTCCACGTTGATCATGGTTATGGTCGGCACAGGATCGACCCACTTTTTTAACATATTAATGTGGTAGGTCTGGAGCTGTATCTTCCTTCCAGGTTGACGAACCCGATACGTCACGGGACCCAAGACTTCTTCGATGGTATAAGGTCCTCTCCAGGAAGCTAACATTTTGTTCTCTGAGGTAGGTAGGAGAACTAAAACTCTGTCTCCCACTTGGAAACTTCTCATGCGAGTCTTTTGGTTATAGTAATGTTCCTGGTTAAGTTGAGCTTGCAGAAGATGACTTTGTGCAACTGCCTGAAGTTTCTCCACCCTCTCCTTCAATTATAAGGCATATTCGGTCAGCGTAATTTCTGAGCTGGGTTGTTCCTCCCAGTTTTCTCGTAAAATATCTAATAAAGTTCTCACCGGCCTGCCAAACAAGAGTTTGAATGGCGCAAAACCTGTCGAAGACTGTGGTGTATTCCTTAAGGCCATCAGAATCCAAGGAATTAGTCTGTCCCAATTACGTTCTCCGGGCAACATGGTTTTCCTTAGCATTAGTTTTATGGTTTGGTTATATCTCTCCACTAGACCATCTGTTTGTGGGTGGTACACTGCTGTCTTAATCTGTTCTATGTGGAGGGTGTCACACACCTGTTTTAACATGGCAGACATAAAATTGGTGCCCCTGTCCATTACGATTTCTTTGGGGATGCCGACTCTTGTAATAAATGGGACCAATACGTCACAGACTTGTTGCGCATTAATGGATCGTAAAGGAAATGCCTCTGGGTATCGAGTTGCATAATCTACGATTACCAATAGGTATTTGTGACCTCTGCTCATAGGTTCTAGTGGCCCCACTATGTCCATCCCTATCCGATGAAACGATTCCAGTATTAAGGGCATCGTTTGTAACGGTACTTTTCTGACATTAGCTTTGTTCTTTTTTTGACACTCAGGGCACTGTTGGCAGAAGCGTGCCACTTGCCCATATACCCCTGGCCAAAAAAATCTAGCGAGTATCTTCCTGGTAGTTTTTTCCACTCCGAGATGACCTTCTCCTAACTGGACATGTGCCACTTCCAGCACGGACCTGGTATATTTGTTGGGGACCAGCAGTTGTCGAATTTCTCCTTCGGCGGGGTCGGTGACCACTCTATAGTATAGTCCTTTGTCTTTGATGAAGTATGGTCCCTTCCCACTTGTCCTTTCTCCTACCGAAGTTCTAGCGTTTCTTAATAGGGGATCAAGTTCCTGTGCGGAACGGAAACTGTCCCCCTGATCCTCCCTAGTCCAATCTACTGTTACAGGACACATGTTTCGCGCAACCCATTCTCGTTTCTCTCTCCGCTTTTCTACCCGACTCTTCCTCTGTTTGTCTGATCCCGATACGATCTCTTGGCGGTGGAAGGGCGCCTCTTTCAACCATCCTCTCTCAATTTTCTGGATAATACGCGATAGGTCTGGTACGTCGGATCCGACTAACAGGGGCTCCGGAAGCACCGGCATCACAGCTGCTCGTACCCCTATCTCTTCCCCGACTAACTTGAAATTAATTTCTTTAGTTGGGTATCTTTTGACATCCCCATGCACACAGCGTATCTGTACAGTCTCATTCGTCTCCGGCATACCACCTACCAGTTCCGGGTTGACAGCGGTCTGTAGGCTTCCCGAATCAATCATGGCTCTGGTAGGTCGGCCCTCCACTTCTGCCTCGCACACATAGGGATAAGAAGGCTTCGTTCCAAACCCCACCTCAGCCTGATTACTTTCCTTTGCGACCTCCAGTGACCCCACATCCATAGGTTCTGTTTTCCCTCTCTTGGGACATAGTCGGGCTAGATGCCCCCATTCTGCGCACTCGAAACACTGGGGTCCCTGGGCACTGAGGCTAGGGGGTCTGGGAACTAATGAGGTCGGTAAGCCTTCACTAGGAGGTCGGGTCTTTAGTCCTTCCCAATCGGGTTTTCGGATCGAGTTCGGCCACCTCGAACTTCCAGAGAGTTTCGGGCCAGTACCAGAGGTTCCCGCCATCCCCTTCTGAACGGCCGGATAGGTTAATAGCTTCCCCTGGCCTGCCTTCTGATAGGCGGAGGCGATATTCACAGCTTCGACCAGAGATGGTCTATGATGTTGCCGTACCCATCTCTGGATCGGTAGGGGTAATGCCTCGAGGAATTGTTCCAGCACTATCTTCTCCGACATCTCATGGGCAGTGGAGGTGGTTGTCTGCAACCACTTGTCCCCTATTTCTTTCACCCGGTAATACAGCTGACGGGGAGTCTCATCGGGAAGTAGTCGAATCTCTCGGAATTTAATTCGGTAGGCCTCCTCATGACCCAACCTCTCCAGGACAGCTCGCTTCATCTCTCCATATGGGGTGTCTCCTGCGGGGTTGGCTGCCTGGTATGCGCTTTGCATCTCCCCCGTCATTAGGGGAGCCACATAATGACACCTGTCTGCAGGCCACTGGGCATTCCGAGCCACTCTCTCGAAGTTCACAAAGAAGTGAGCCGGGTCTTCCCCCGATGTAAATTTCTGTAGCACAGAGGTAGGCACCTGCGTATGGCTCCTTGAACTGGTTGTTTCCATCAGTTGAGCTTGATGTAGCTGCAAGGCTTGCTGGAACGCCTGCCGGTCGGCCTGTGCTTGTTGTCCCTGCATTTGAAGCGCTTGTTGTAACAATTGTTGTCCTTCGGCCAATGATTTGATCAGCTCCTCCATGGTCCTTGTTTATCCCACCGCTGCCACCAAATGTCACAACTTAGCGGGCGGGATAAACACTCTTGAGGCCGTTTGGTTAATTCAACAGATTTCTTTTATTCAGTCAACTTTCAACATGAAGGGCAATAAAGAAAGGGGGAAAAAAGAAGTCTCTTCAGAGTAATGACTCTGCGTAGAATTTCGTGGTCGGTGGCGAGTTTTCCTAGTAAAGGGTTTTCTTAGCTCTACTTATCTCTACGATCCCCATACGCTGAACGGCTCACCGTCATTCCTCTGCACTTTCGTTCGTACTAGTTCCTCGGCCACTCGGGTAACTCTCTTCCGGATTACACTTCTCCCCTCGATCAGCTGCTGCAACGGCGTGGGCTGCCTCTCCGGCTCCTCGGTCTGGCACTCTCTGGATCAGCCGCGCATCAGCTGTTTGCTTACACGTAGCGTTGCATCTTCTCGGGGACTCCCCGGCCAGCCGCTCGTCATCGGGATTTCTTCCCCGAACTCCTCCCACACAACGGAGGGGGCCGCGGCGAGCTGCCCTCTCGCTCCCTCTCCTTACAACAGGACACGACCCGTGTCTTCTCAACTTGTGGATTTCGGCTAACGGGCCTCCTCCTCATCGAAATGGGCACAACAGGTGCCGGATCAACTCTTTTTAACAGGATTTACTTAGGGCTCTTAGTACGCCCATTCATAAGACGGTTCCTCTTCCTCTCGACGCCAGAATTAGAGAAAAGCCCCTTACTTCTTTCCCCTCCACCGATTGGCTCCGAATCACCGTCAATCAACTCACTCCCTCCCTGGTGACATCACCCTATTGTCCTCTGCTTGCTGTGATGCCGGGCCACTCCAGAGTTCCCAATGGTCAAATCCTTCACTTCATTACACCGCCCTATTCCAAGGTTGGTGGGGCGGTAATTCCCCCTTCCCCCATTGCCCTTCCCCATTCCCATTCTTGCCCCATAGGGCATAATGGGAATGGGGAAGGTGCTAATTTACGGCACCGCAAATTGCGATATCGTAATTAGCTCCCTGGTCCCTTTGCGGGTTGGTTTTTAACGCCTGCAAAAAGCAGGGGTTAAATTCACCAACCCGCAAAGGGACCTCGTAGTAAGGCGGTAAGGGTTTACCGGTACCGGTAAAATACCGGTAAAATACCGGTACCGGTAAACCCTTACTGCCTACCGTGTAATGAGGCCCTATGACTGACTATTTACTCAAAACATACCAAGATAATTTTTCAATGCTGGTGAATTGGGCAGCACCCATTAAGTTAAGAAGGATATGAGCAAATCCTACACATCAAAAATGGTTTAACGAGGAACTGAAAGAGCTAAAAAATGTAAAACGTAAACTTGAATCCAAATGGAGAAAAAAAACAATCTATGTCCAATAAGGTTGCCTGGAAACTAGCAGATAAAAAAACTACAAGAACAAGGTAATAGAAGCAAAAAAACTTCTACAATGATGAAATAGAAAAGGCCCCAAACAACCTCTCTGACATCGTCAAATCCCTCGAAAAACCCACTGCCCTTCAAATTCCATTCCCACCAACCAGTAAATCACAATCACAGTCCAAACTGCCTTGAATGAAAAATAGTCAAAGCTAGATCCAAAATTCAGGCGATACAGTTGGAAAAAAACAAGACACCAGCCTAGACTCGACAAAACAAAAGACAGCTGGCGAAACATGCCATTCCTTCAAGTTCGCCAAGCTAGGGACTAGCGACATGATCAACATCCTCCAAAATATGAAACCCACAGCCTGCTCTGAAAATATTGTCCCCTCCAAAATAATTCTCTCTCACAGAGTACTTTTTGCCCCCTTTTTAACCAGATTCGCCAATGCATCTTTTCGGGACAGCAAAGTGCCTAGTGGCATTAAAACTCTCGAAATCACTCAAAAGAAGCCTAACTTAGACCCTAAGGACCTCAAAAATCTCAGCCCCATCACAAACTGCAATATCCTACTGAAAATCCTTGATAAAGCAGCATATAAACTATATCAGGCATATATTTAAGTCAAAAACATCCTACACCGGAAACAATCAGGCTTCAGACCCAATTACAGTGCTGAGACCACACTATTAGACCGTCAGTCCCACATGCTACAGTTAACCGACGAGGGCAAATCGGGTAATATTGGCAATTCTGGATTTATCTGCTGACTTCGATTTGGTAAATTATGGTATTCTCGAGGAAACTCTTGGTCAACTCGGGCAATGTTCAACTCAAGCTCTCGAATGCTTTCTCTCCTTTCTTTCAAACAGAGAAGCTCTCATTCACTAGGGAGAAGCAAACTCCCCCTAAATCACCAATTTACGCTCCTCTTTAATATTTAAATAAGAGGTCTCTGCAATTTACTGGACAAAATGGGCGTGTTCTTCTCAAACTATGCTGATAACACGCAATTGGTCCTTGAAATCTTAGGCAACTATGCAAAGAATGCAGCCACTCTAACTGCCATTTATCATCTTATTGGATGGTGAACCATTGGCTCTGTATAAATAGGGAAAAAACAGCTTTTGATTCTCGGCTCACAAGCATCCCGAAGCAAACATAATGAGGACTATTCCAAATTGGACTCATGACATACTGGTCCAGGAGAAACTTAAAGCCGTAGGGAGATTCACTTGGAAGCATCATATGCGCACGTGAACCAAATCATAAAAAGCTGCAATTACTCCCTTCATCTTCTTAAAACATCTGACTGTGTCACAGAAGAATGCAGCCACAAATGCCCGGGCCACAATACTATTGAGGCTGGACTATTGTAACTCTCTGCTGGCAGGGGCATCGGAAATCAATATAAACGATGCCAGATAACATTAAAAAAAGCTGTACGCACCGTAAATAAACTTCAGAAATTTGAACATGTCACACAGCACAGAAAGGATTTACACTGGCTGGCTGTACGCGACAGAATTCTTTTTAAGACCCTGGTGCTGTCACATAAGTGCATATATGGCACTGCCCCGTGTTATCTAAAAAAAAAAAAGACATCTCACTTATCTGCAGAAAAAAATCAAGTCAGATGTGTCAGATACAAACGGGAAAAAGGCTTGGGAAAATCCTTCTTCGTCAAAGCATGATACGCCCTGCCCACATCTCTGTCGGAAATCAGCAACCTGAAGACATTCCAGAAAAATCTTAAAACTCACCTGTTCAGATAACTCTCTCCAATCTCTCTTCATGCCACAGTCCCTCCTGCTCTGCCCACCCCCTGAACTTTGTACAGTGTTTTATGGATATTCTTTTGTGTTTCTGTCCCAGGGCCCGATGCAAAATGAGAATCAGGAATAATTGTGCAGTAACAAAGATTAGCCGTACTCCCCTAATGAGATAACAAGAGACCCAATGAAGTAGCAAAGGGGCTGAATTATTGGTTCATGATGTTTATAAAAAGCAAACGTTGTACAGACAAAGGCCTATTAATCTATCTACAAAACCGTGGTGGATGAACAGATTTCTTCATGAAGGGCCGAAACACATGAGTGTTGACATGGTCTTATATCCAATCAATGTTTTGAAATTTTATTTAAAAAACAAGAGATATGATGGAAAAACTGATCGAGGGAAGTTGAAAGATATAACTTTATAGAAAAGGACTAGAAAATGAGTGGTTTGTAAAAATCCATATCGATATAAATAATCACACCTCATGTTAATAAAAATATTCAAAGCTATGTCCCGATAGATCATACTTCCCTGTTGAGACTTTCGATAGCAAGAACAAGACATTTGTTGTACTGTATGAATATGCATTTTTACTAAAACCCCTGGTTTTGCACACAACTTGTATGAATGTCTGTATTGTGGTTTTTATAATAAAGAAATGTATATGTGTTGGATAAACAACAAAGATAAAATTACATATGTTTTTGTATATAAAAAAATGCTTGGAGGTTTCAATGTACAGCAATAGTAGGAAAAAGCTGTAAGGTTCAAAAGTTCACTATTTTTTTATCACTAAAAGTACAGGAGGAGAGGGCACTGTGTGTTTTCCGGACACGGGCACACACACACGGGCACACACACACACGGGCACACACACACACACAGGCACACACACACACACACAGGCACACACACACACACACACACACACACACCACCCCCCCCCCCCACCCCCCCCACCCGTGTTTATTTATCTAACATCCCCCCAAATATGAATGAGTCCCTTGAAGCTCCAATAGCCCAGTCGGAATTTGAAGCAGCCATAAAATTCCTAAAGCACACTGCTCCGTGCCCCGATGGCTTTACAGCCTCATTCTACAAAACGTATTTGCACATATTGGTTCCCCACATGACATTCAATTCTTTCCAACTGGCGGGTCATCTCACTCCCACTATGGAAGAATCCCTCACAGTCCTGAACCCCAAGCCAGGGAAAGACCAACAGATTGTATCGCTTAGAGGCCCATAACGGTCATGAATCATGATGTGAAAATATTCGTGAAACTTCTAGCCCTTAGGTTTATGGAGATATAAAGACTGTTGGTCGATTCGGATTAGACTGGGTTCGTAGCCAACAGGTCCACTCATGAAAATATTAGATGAGTCTTGAATCTTATTGAAATAGCCTCCATAACGTACATAGAATTTGGCATTATCTCCCTTAATGCGTATAAGGCGTTTGACCTAGTGGACTGTGTTTACATTGGGAAGTTTCTCACACACTATGGGTTGGGTCCCCGGTTGAAGTAGGTGCTAGCCAACGACCAGCAACCTTCTAAGTCACTTAGAATTAATAGTGTAATGTCCCCAAAAATCAGGATCTCCCGAGGTACGCGACAGGGCTGCCCTCAATCCCCCACGATATTTGCTCTCTCTATGGAGCCATTCGCCACCAAGTTCTGGACCAATAAAAGTATTTGGGGCATCCGGGTGGGAGACATAATGTATACAATTTCATTATACGCAGTTTTCTTCTGCTCGATGATACTGGAGATGGAGTGTACCCGATGATGGGCTCTAATACAACGATAACCCACCTCCAACGGCAGCAAAGATCACAATGGCCCACCTATGGAAAGATCCTGGCGGCTCCCTGCCTACGATGTGGTGGGTCAAGTGCTGGTACATTGTAGTTGCAGAAGAAATCACTGCTACAAGCCTGGGTCTAATGGGTACATCTCAGAGTGTATGGTCACCTTTTGTAGCGTATGCAGAACAATTCTCTGGGATTGAATGTAAACAATTCCCGCCCTGCACTGGTTTTCTAACTAGCTATTAGTATGATTTTCCGATTCTGGTCAGTGGGGACTAGTAAATAGATACAGGTATTACACTATGTTTTCATCCCTGTACATTCCGCTGTTGATTCCTGGATGTCAACTGTTATTTTGTGTATGACAGAACGCTGTTGCTATGCAAAAAGCATAGAAATGCTCTATGTTGCGTTGTAGCAAAGTGAAAGAGTACATTCAAAACTACATGTAAAATGGTACTGATGTCTTAAGTGTGGGGGTGGGAATCAGATAAGAGCCGAGGCCACTGTCACCCCTTTGACACGTCGACAATATTAACATTACCTAATGACACCAGTTTTATTTAGAGGGGAGAACAGTGGGACATAGGGAGGAAAGGGGACTATGGACTAGGAGTACATTAGTTACTATGGTGAGTATCTTAGAATTACTCCTACGTCTTGTCCCCTTTCCTCCATACTGTATGGGTGATTACAACTGAATGCAGCCCTGGGGAGGAGAGTTACCCCTCTAAGAAAATAAGTTTGTCAAAACTGCCTGTCCAAATGCCACGTCCGACCTGGCACTGGCATCCAAGTAGTAATAGCCGTTTTGCCGATTGTCTGCCATGGAACGGGTCTTTGGAAAACTACAGACGTGGCCTTGGCTCCGATGACGTGGGCGTGCATGTTTTCTGGCAAAGGCCTGTACTTCCCCCTCATATGCCTCCATGATGGCCATCACCCTACACCTTGATATGTAAGCTTTGAAGGCTTGACAGCCCGGTTTTGACCCATCAAAAGTGATGAACAGGGCATCCGATTTACGATAGCTCTTAGTCCTGTCCAGGTAAAATCTTAGAGCACGCCTGACATCCAGACAGTGCAATACCTTTACAGCCTCATCCTTTGGATCTGCAAAGAATGCTGGGAGTACTATCGCCTTATTAATGTGGAAGGAGGAAACTACCTTAGGGAGAAAGGCAGGGTGGGTCCTGAGCACCACCTTGTCCCGGTGAAATGTTGTATATTGCTCTGAAGCCACCGGGGCCTAAATTTCACTGATCAGGCGTGCAGATGTAAGGCCAACCAGTAGGGCGGTCTTGAAAGTGACAAGCCTGGTCTTCATTGATGCCATGGGCTTGAAGGGTTTGTGTGCCAGGGTGCCCAGCACCACGTTGGGGTCCCATGTGGATGTTTGACGGAGGATATAATCTGGTCAGACCTGGCAAATATCTTAACCACCGGATTGGAGGAGAAAATGTCTCCAGAGTTCTTGTATGCCCCTATGGCCACCAGATACGTATGGCAGGTGTCTACCTGCACACCTGAGTGGGCTAGATGTGCCGAGAAGGCCAGCACATCGGCCAGTGAGCACATCAGGGGGTCAATCTATTGGTCTTGGCACAGTGACAGAACCTCATCCACTTGCTCCTGTATTGACTCCTGGTGGAGTCGCTTCATGCCCCCTGTAGGATAGCCAGATTGTCCTGTGACGTGTGCAAATGCTTCAGAGTTATCTGTTCACAAACCAAGCTGTCAGGGCAAACTTGTGCGGAGCGGGGTGAACCACTGTGCCCCCTTGCTGGGATAGTAAGTGGGTTGGTCCCAACGGGAGGCGTACCGGGGGCTGATCCATCAAACAGAGAAGTTCTGAGAACCAAGGTCTTGCTGGCCACCAGGATGAGCCGAAGGTCCAGTGACTCCCTGAACTTGCAGAGGACCCTGTGTATCAGCAGAGTGGTGGGGGGGGGGGCCTATGCATTCATATAATTTCACAGAATCTGCAATGCATCCCCCATCGATCCCCTGCCTTGCCCCAGCCATGACGCAAACTAATGACATCTCCTGTAGCTCACGTTCGCAAAAAAGGTCTACCTGAGGGTGACCCCAACTGTCGAAGATCCTGCTCAGGACCTCCTCGCTCAACTGCCACTCATAGTTGTCTATCCCTAGCCTGCTGAGCCTGTCCGCTTCCAAGTTGGATTCCCTCGGAAGATGGACTGCTGACAAATGCTGTTCCTCAGTGCCCACTCCCAAATGCCGATGGAGCCTGGATGGAGCTGATAATGGGGAGGAATGGCTTGCGAGCCAGCCAGATGGCCATCAACTTGAGCCAGTTGATGTGTTCCAGCTGTTCCTGTCGGGACCATATGCCATGGACACTGAAGCACAGCGTAGCCACCCATCCCTCCGGGGACAGGTCTGTGGTAACAGTGATCTCCAGAGAGGGTTGCCTGAACGGTCTGACCGCTACCAGGCTGGTCTCTGTACAACATCACTCCAGGTCCAGGTGTAGGTGCTGTGGTATGCTGACTAAGGCTGCCTGGGAGCCAGTCTCCCGATTCCAAGCGGCTGAGAAATGCAGCTGCAGTCTCATTTTGAGCCTGGTGTGTGGCACGGCCATTGACAAGCCGCCAAACACTTGCGTATAGGCGCGTTACAAATGCCATATCATAATTATTCCAGCTGGTGCTGGTACCACCATGCTGAGGTCATTATCTGCTGAGAAAATGCCTTGTGGCCTTCTTGATCGCTGTGATATTGTCTGCTCAGGGGAAAATCATCTCTGCCCTTGTATCCCAAATCAGCCCCAGGAAAGTTAAAGACTGGGTGGGGAGTAACTGCGACTTCTTGAGGTTGCTGGAGAGCCCCAGATCGTTAAGCATGTGCATGAGCACTGAAGCTGTGTGACATACAGCCTCTGTAGACTGCTCGGATGAGCCAGTCGTCAATGTATGGATAAAGGTGGTGCCCTTCCACCCTGAGCAGGGCTGCTACTGAGTTAATGAACCTCGTAAATACCCTTGGGCCGAGTTGAGGCCAAAGGGAAGGACCTTGTACTGAAAATGGAAGCCCATGATCCTGAACCTCAGGAAGGAACGATGGGGCTCCCAATTGGGGACGTGCAGCCTACCAGTTAACGTGCGTATCTTGCCCTTTTACGCATGTAAATATGGCAAATACGGACCATTTAATTTTGTACTGCGTACCGTGTACGCTTTGATTTATTCATTAAAAAAACATACTTTCCACCACTAGATGGCAATGTAGCATTTCTTTTGTCAGCAGCATAGCCTTTTTATGCATGATGGTGAATCTCCAACTGAAAGACCAAATCTGTGACAGCTAAGCGAGCAACACAATAAAGCACGCACCCTTTTAAAATGTGTTCATACCCATAACGTATGTGTTGGATAAGTTTTACTCTCTTGCAGAGGAGAAAACTAATTTTTACTCTCTTGAAATTGCATTTACGCTCTAATTTGAAAAATCATGCGTAAAATACTCCCACCTCAAAATCTTATCTGGAGCACTGGGGACGTGCACGTAAGCATCCTTCAGATCCAGCGAGCACGTCCAGTCAACCACACACAGAGTCTCCGCGATAAGAGCTGGAGTAACCATCTTGAACTTTTGCAGTAGTAGGGAAAGGTTCAACGAAGAAAGGTCTAGAATAACTCCCAGACCAGCCTGAATGTTCTTCCGAATGGCAAATATTTGGGAATAGAAGCCCATGCCTCATTGCAAAGCTCTAACCTTCTCCAACGCCTGACTCGTGATGAGCGAGCGAATTTCCGCCAATAGAGTTGCCATCCCAATCTGGTGGACTGGAGGGGAGGAAAGAGGAAATGGAGGGATTGGCAGGTGAAAGCCCGTGGAGACTACAGAGAGGATCCATGGGTCTGCGAACCTTACCGGCCATGAACAGAAGTGGAGGGTAAGCCTGCCCTACATCTGGATGACGTGACAACTTTTTGCCCTCAGAGGCTAATGCCTGGGAGGGGGACTGGAAAAACCCCTTGTGGGAGGATTTCTGCTGCTTGCGCCTCTGTTGGCTAGGAGACCGGTCTGGCTGTGTGGCGCATTGCTCCTGAAAACCTGATGCCACCGAAGGTATGTGCTCTATCCGAGCGCTGGTGACTCTGCCTATTGGCCCTGGGCACTGTCTTTGACAGGATTGACAAGCATTTAGCTGTCTGGGAGCTATTCTTTTTGTCGAGTTCTTCGTCCGTGGTCGAGTGGATTAAGTCCCCCCTCAAATGGCAGGTCTAGAATGCGCTGCTGCACATCGGGGTTCAATTTGGTCACCTTGAGCCAAGCCATCCACCTCATATCAGTGGTGACATAGATCGCTCTACCTGCTGTGTCGATGTGAGACACTGTAGACTCCATGATATCTTGGCCCACAATTTTGGCCTCTGACAGTCCAGCCTTGAAGCACCCTGCGCTGGGAGGAAGTCTCCAATCTCCCTCCACAGCTTCCGATTCACTGCTGCCAGCATCGCATCCGTGTTGGCCTGGCGCAGATGAAGTGTGTGTGGCATTAGAGTAAATCTTTTTGCCATCTGATTCCAACAGCTTTTCCTCCTTCCCGAGGAGCAATGGAGTTGGAGCAGCTGACGAAGACTGTGGCGTGGAGTAGAGGGAGGCCGAAGCTATAACTGATGAATGCCGTTGGGGGTGTACCGACAGAATGAGGGAGTCTTCATACGCCTGCCTATACTTGGCATCCAGCCGTTTATTGGTAGGCTGAGTAGAGTGCGGTGTCAACCATCCCTTCTTGGCAAGGGATTCTACATCCTTTTGCAGAAGGATGCCCGTTCTTGTGGTTGGATGGTTGCTCAGGCTGCTCGACTTGAGGCTGCAGAATCACCAGATATTCTGCTACCCCAGCCAGCCTCTCCTGGAAAGCCTTAGCTGATGAGGGTGTATCTTGGTCCTCCTCCTCGTCCGTGTCGCCTGTGTCCTGCAGCTTCAGAGCTGTCTGAGGCGTGCTTGGTGCAGGCAGCTGTGGCGTGCTGACTGGAAGTGCCACGGGCTGCTGTGGAGGCACAGTCTGTAAGACTGGTGTGAGCGTGGGAACCAAGGGTTGAACCGGTACTGGGGTCTACAACACCGTTGGAGCCTGAGGTGGTGTCGGAGTAGCATGTCTTTGTTGAACATCCCCCCCCCCACGAGGATGGTGCCCATCTGCGGTGATTTCATGAGGGTAAGGAACTTTTCAAAGAACCTATCCACTCACACAGGGAAAGGGCCTAGAGCCGTGCCATGTGGTGGCTGATTTCTTGGCGGTCCTTGCGGCAGCCCCGCTGAGAACTGCTACCTTCCCTATGCAGCTGTGGTCGGGTATGACATTGACCAGGTCACCCAAATGGTCAAGTCCCACCTAGATGTGTATTCCCATGCCTGCTCTCCACCTTGTCTTGTCCGGCGGCTATTTTGTTATGCCCGGCGCCATGTGCCTGCTGCGTGGTACTTGAAGAGCCGGGCCCAGTTCTGTCTGTATGCTTAGAAGTGAAGGCTCAGACCTTCCCTGCACCTCAGGTAGAGACCTGGGAGCCGGAGTGTCCTCGGCCATGACACTGGTAGTGGATTGTGTGCTGGCCCCCTCGGGTAAGATCCCTGTAGTAGAGCAAAGCCCACCGGGGATGTCCCCGATACAAGAGCCTTGTGGCCCCTCAGCTGCGGGACTGGGAGAGTCTTGCGACCCCACGGCATGTTGGCTGGTAACCATGGCCTCCTTGCTGGTCTTAGAACCTGGAAGTCCCCTCTCACTTGGGTGCTTCCGTGGGAAGAAGTCGCTCTTGCGGGGTGCAGAGGGGAACAGGGCACCTACCTTGGGCCTGGTCTTCCTCCTGACGCAAGACTTGAGGTCCTCTGGAGGTGATCTCTCAAACAGCTCCCTCCACCTGGCCAAGCGATTCTGGAGAGCTCGCAGGGTCAACGCGTCGCACGCTAAACAGCCGTCCCAGCCATGGTCGGGGTCAAGGTACCGGAGGCAGAGCGTGTGGGAGTCCAAGGTGGCGAAGGAACCCTTGCAGGCCGGACACCTGCTAAAACCCATCATCATGCATCGGGGAGCAGCGTAGCACCAGAGAACAGAGTCTTCTCTGACAATCTAGGAGAAAACAGAGAAGAAAAATGGAAACCTTTCGGGGAAGAGCGTGTGGAATTACAAGGGCGGAGGCCTAACCCAGGAGCACTGGTAAAGTGGTCTGCTCCAGTCGACGCGGAAAAGAGGACTGGGAGTGGCGCCTGTGGGCGGAGTCAAAGGAGCGTGTGCTCCCAGGGCTGCGCCCCCACGTGCATCTAAATTTAAAGGGGCAAACAATTTTTTCTGGTGAAAAGGTTACGTTTCCTTTCCCTAACGAGGTACGTCCATACAGTATGGAGGAAAGGGGACGGGACATAAGAGTACATGGGGAGAGTCACCCAAGTCTATGAAGAGAAAAGGGGCAAACATTGAGCAGTAGAAAGGAAGGCAATGGGAAAGTGCAATTTAGGTGCAAGAATAAAAGGAATGATAAGTGGATAATACACAAATATTATAGGTGTAGCCTAGGGACAGGACTGCACAAAAATAGGACAAAAAGAAAGGAAACAAAATGAGAAAAAATGGATGAAAGAATTAGTCGGGCAAAAGAATTAAATGTTGAAATGTGAGGGCTCAATATCAGATTGCATGAGGCAATTACTATGGAAAAAAGGCAAAAGGTCTGTTCTAGCGTGGTGGCAGGGGGGATGTTTGGCTGCTGTTATGAATGTGAAGATAGCCAAGGTTGTGGTGTGAGTAGGCTTGTTCTACAAGATGGTTTAACGGTCTAAACTGAATAAGCTCAGCCCTTTAAGATGAGTAGCAATTACCCTGGGGATGGATGGGGATGCAGAAGTTACTCAACATCAATTTTCAAAATGACTCGGATAAAAAGGAAAACTTATTTTCAATTGCCTAAAACAGGAAGCATAACGAACATCAACGAATTTGCTTGATCCTCTTACTCAACGAAATTTTTAAAAAAACTGTCCTTTTATATTCAAAACTCATCATTGACGTTGATCTGCGTCACTACCAATGTCATCCTACGTGGCAAACTACAGAACCTATTACTAACTATGATAGGCTCTGAGTGAACATCGACATATACGATCTATACTAGTATGGGATAGTAAGTGAAAGTAATAGGTTCCTTAACAACTAAGCCCTTCCTTCAAAATGGCCACTATGAACATCACTAAATACACAACATCCCATTGGCTACACAAACTATAGGACCCTTAATTACACAGTCTCCTACAATTGGATGGCACTCTAACCTTCGTCGGTACTTTTCCACCTACGTCTAGCAGCACGCAGATTGGACTTCTGGGTGCTGGGGAGCTCGCCTTACCCCTGCTTCCCACCAATTTGCATATCAATCTATCATCACCTCAGTGGTCAGCGTAGTCAATTAGGCTTTGAAGCTCGGCCTTGAGTTTGTTCTGTACTGTGGAGAATAAGGGGAGTGAAGGCACGCTCTGCCCTCATGCGTAGGTGTGAACATCTTGCTTGTCCAACGTCATCCTTCCACGTGACTGTAGACCATGCTTTCGAGCTCTTACGGTCTTTAAAATACTATTTAATATACCGCTCACATCTTTCCTGTGTTTGTTCATGTCTTCTGAACAGTAGCTGTTCTTTCACATGATTTTATATCCACTGCTAGTTAACTTCATCCGGATAAGACATTGGCTTCTTTGCTTGACTGTCTTCATGTGTTTTTAGTCCAATTCTGCTATAACACGTAGTGGAAACATCCATCGCTTATCCTTAATGCATATATGTATATAATGGCGCTTGCCGCTGTTAGGCAGAATCCTGTGCAGTGCCCTTAGGGATCACTACACACAATTTGTGGCAATACAGGTTTTACCTTTGGTACAAGCCTGCACTACTATGTTAATGTGGTAGCAGTAGCGGAGCAGCCAAGCTTACCTCAAGAGTATATGAGCAGTAGCAGAGATTACACAAAGGGACCACAATTACTATGACACAAGCAAACACTGACTCAAGGTTTCAGGTAAAAAAATATAAGTACATTTATTTTTAAACCATTTGTTATCAACACAACACTTCTATTAATTCAAAAACCACACGTAAAATATACTACAACTAACCAATTCAATTTGTACAATACTATTCGAGGTAAGTACCCTGTGTTTGAATGGACCAGTGTTACGAAACAGAACACGTTACCGTGAATACAACTGCAATCACTTTTTGACAGTTCGGTCTACTAGATAAACGCATATCCGTGGCAAGAAATGCTACCGGGGCAAAAACACACTTAGCACCCGAGATACCCAGAGCGAGTTGGGGGCAAAAACCCCAGGCAATATGTTGGTTAGGAAGACAGAATTGAAGAACACGCATAGACAGGAATTCAAGAGTCAAAGGACTGGAGCCAAAGTCAGTGACACCAGGTGCCTGTTGTCAAGGATCACACAGTCGGACAGTTCAAAATTCAACGTTGCCAAGAGTACTTTGATATTGTCAATGTTCGGAAGCAAAAGTTATAAGGAGGGAAAAGTAAGGACAAGTCTTAAAGTAGAGAACTAGGGATTTCACGCAAAATTCCTCAAACAGGACACAGTACCTTTCTCAAAGAACAAAGCTGGAGCCATGGCAGTTGTTCCTGTTGGTTTCCTGCAGACCCACGCTTTCCTGCAGCTTCAGCACGAAGGAGGACGATGAGGGGGTCCGCACCACCCAGGGATGAGGCCGGCAGCAGCGACAATGAATAAAAGGTGCATTCCTAAAAACAGGAGAGGTTCTTCAGGTGGCTATCCGGATCACTACAGCAGTGTGCAGCGATTTCGATCACGAAGGTGACCTCTGGCTGAAGAAGATGAGCTGGTTATCCCCACCAGGCTCAAGGGAAGACTACTCCGGACTGGATCTCTTCTTAGTCGTTGAAGGGTAGATAGCTCAGGACTGCAGCAGGGCTTCACCGGTACGGGGTAGTTGCAGCAGTCGACCTCTCCTCCACTTCTCGTCGGTTCCTTGTAGTTTCAGTGGCGACTCTCTGACTTCCAGCCCAAGAGACCTGCCTTTTATCCAAAAATCCCCCATTCACACAGCCTGGCTGTCAATCACCCAGCAGGGGGGTTGTCCAGCCTGGACAACCACCTTGCCCAATCATGACAAAGTGCGACTTGGGTTTCCTAGGATACCCTGTGCAGGGGGTGACTACACTCCTCCCTCACATTCAGCCCACCTAGACACCCAGGCGCCCTGAGGAGGGCTTCTAGGTAGAAGCGCGCCAAAAGACAGTGAACAAAGAAGGCAAACCTGGTTTGCCGCGCAAAGTAAAACACAAGAAGGAGTTTAACAAAATGAAATGGCGAATAAACCGCACCGGAGCCAAAGGCAAAAGGATTTGGTCAAGCGGGTTTAAGTTTGAGGCTAACACAATAGCCTACAATATTACCACAGTTATATAAGATAACCGTGATACAAATTTAGGGTAGATATCACTGCCACCAGCCATGTCTAAATGTTAAGAGCGAAACAATGCTCTAGGAGGTACAGATAAAAAGAGTTAACCCTTCCAGCACTCCATGTAAGATGGGGTGTACTGGATCTGTGGTTAAATTTGACCAAGTAAAGTTAATGGTAACTTTACCCTTTTCTGGGGACAGTAGTCACCTCAGAAATGGGAGTCGGTGGGAAGTCTTAATGACAACCTTGTGTCACTGCACTGAAGGTGCAGTGTGACATGCACAAGAAGGGGGCTACTGGGGTGGTGTACTCCAGAGCTCACAATCTTAAAATCAGGTAAAAGGCACATAGCAAAATAGGTGTAAGAGTGGGGGAAAAGCTCACACTCTCACCAAGTGGAAAGAAATACCTCCAGAGATCCAGCAAAGCTGCTGAGGGACTCACTAGGTAAGGGAAATTGGCCATAGAATGAGAATTCTCCCTAACAGCCGCAATCTATTCACTATAAAGCCAGCCTCAAGAATGCTTGGTCTGCTTGCGTTTCTTTGGATCTGTACACGTGTAAACGTGTAAACTAACTGGATTTCTTCATCCATTTTATGGCATAAGCTTCTTCACCTTGAACCCAAGATGTCACGTCTTTTTTTTTTATTTAAAAAAAAAAAAAAGAATGTTGTTTATGTATACAGTTTAGAAGATAACTAACACATTCTTAGTAACATTTAAAAAGGTATCAAAAGTAAAAGAAAATTGATTTACATATCATTAAGAAATTCCAATAGCAAATCATACAGAATAAAAAAGAAGAACAAGTTACTTACCAACTGATAACGTTCTTTCGACTAGATGTTCCTCCAACGCATTCCACATCTTTGACATGTAATGTCCACAGCTGTTCACTTCGGAAACTTTTTCGGCAGAGGGCGTCCTGCATCAATGGCGTCGGGTCCATGTCCCTCAAGGGCCTCCGTCGAGGACGACGTCACAGGATGTTATAAATAGGACGCACGGCGCCCGTAGCCTCAGTTTAAGTTTTTTCCCCCAGAACGTGTGACACCATTCAGATGACTGCTGCACTGCATTTAGCCTTGCGGAAATGAAAGCTGCAATCGCATATGAAATTCTCCTGAGGGGCAGGCTGGGAGAGCAATGTGGAATGCGTTGGAGGAACATCCAGTACAAAGAACGTTACCAGTTGGTAATTAACTTGTTCTTCGAAGGGATTGTGTCCTCCAACGCATTCCACATCTTTGACAGATTCCCAAAGCAGTGCCAGTAAATGGAGGAGGGAAAGGAATTTAGAATACCCAATTAGATTGCGGAATAAAGAACCGTCTTCGCAAAGGCCATATCCTGACCATGGATTGTATCCAGGGAATAATGTTTTATAAATGCATTTATTGAGGCCCAAGTAGTGGCATCACAAATATTCCTAATAGGAACAAACCACTGGAGGGCGGTGGAAGTAGCCACGCTTCTAGTGGAATGAGCTCTCAACCCTTCAGGAGGGACTTTACCCGCCAACCGGTAACACTCCTTAATGGTAAGGATAATCCACCTGGACAAGGTCTGTTTGGTAACAGCCTGGCCCAATCGGTGTTCAGCATATCCTACAAAGAGTCGATGGTCCACTCTGATCCGGACATCCTGGAAATGTAAAAGCTAAGAGCTCTCCTAGTATCTAACCAATGGAGACGCTCCTCTTCCTTACCAGGATGAGGAGGAGGGTGGATAGATGGAAGAACCACCTTTTGACTCAAATGATATTCAGAGACTACCACAGGTAGAAATGAAGGACGTACTCGCAGTACAACCCTGTCCTGCTGAAACACAGTAAAGGGTGACTTAGCTGAAAGTGCCTGCAATTCACTCACTCTGCCAGCGGACGTAACCGCAACCAAGAACACAGTCTTGAAGGACAGTAATTGCAAAAGACAAGAGTGTAAAGGTTCAAACGGAGCACCCATGAGAAATCTCAAAACCAAATTCAAATACCAAACCAGCACCTGGAAAGGGGACGGCGGGAATACAATAGTCAGTCCTTTAAGAAACTGAGACATTAAAGGAATCTTAAAGTAAGAACATTCTTCAGACGAGCGCTTAAAGATAGACAGCGCCGACAGGTAACCTTTAATGGTACCCACTTGAATGCCCCTGTGGGCCAAAGAAAGCAAGAAAGACAAAACCACAGGAATGAAGCCCTGAAAAGGATCAACATTGTGATCCCTGCACCAGTCGCAGAACTTACGCCAACTGCAAGCGATTTTGTTGCAGGCCGCCTGGCCGAAACCAACACCTCCATCATGTCATCCGGGAGGTCCCAATCCTTATATCTCAACCTTTCAGATACCAAGTATGAAGGTTGAGAGTCTTGACCTCTGGATGGAGAACCAGACTGTAAAGACCGGAGGGGGGGATCTGCACTTCCACTCTCTATATGGTAGAGGGGAGGCACAGAGACCCCTGCAAAGATTCTCTATTAAGGTAGTAATGGACGAGCAATCAAGGCCTATGTTCTCAGAAGGTGATGCGAGCTGGTTCTTAAGTACAGTGTAGTCCCCAAGCACCCACGAAGGAATGTCCACACACTATTGGTTAAAACACAGTCTTTATATAATATTCAAGGTCATATACACGATAACTCACTTTGTACTCCGAAAATCAACAATGGTAAATATGTACAATTCTAAAGTAGTACCGCTAACGTTATTAGATCTCATTAAAGTGCATACGGTCAGAATGACACCCAGATCAAAATAAAGAGGAAACCAGCAGTAGAGAGAGGAAGGAAAGCAAGATGGTTGAGCAATAGGCAGAATACTGGTAACTACCGTTCAACACAGCTTTGTGTGGAGATCACCCCCCACCTGGGCAACCTGTAGGAGAAAGATACAAACCCAATCCATATATTGTTCCCACTAGACTTTCCAATAGTTCTGCAACCCCAAAGTACCTGGCGTTGTAGCGTTCCTCGTCAGGGAAATCGACAACCCTTCTTGAGTGTCCTCCCTTTCAGGCAGAAGTCACGGGTCGTCGAACGTCCGATGGAGAACAGGTCAAGCTATGACGATGAGGTGGCCGCGTCGTTCCTAGCGGTGCTCGTTGACGGGGAAGCGTAAACGTCCTGCAAGGAAGAGGCGTGCAGGGCACTCTGTGTTGATAGTTCTGGACCGCAAAGAGTTGAAGAACTGTGGCCCAGCAAGGGCGTCGAGTCGTCGGCGTCTGTGGTCTTTGGGTGGCGGGAAACCCACCGATGGATGCTCCTCGGCTTGTCGGCGGTCAGGCCTTCTCCAGCAGGATACAGCAGCGACGATGCGGACGAGAACGTCCTTGGATCAATGAAGTTCTTATGTAACAGGAGCACGGCGTCTCCAGTCGGCGACGGCGGTCGTTTGACAGTGGCGGACAACAGTCCGGGAGCTTCTCCTTGGAGTTCTGCAGCAGTCCCTGTATCGGGTCGGCAGCCTGTCAAAGATCTGTCTACCAGGGAGTTTAGGCAAAGATCAGCTCTGCACGATGGTCCCTCGTAGCTCGGGAATAAGGCGCCTTACCAGGTCCTCTCTGGGTCAGTTCTTGAAGCACAGCAGCTTTCAGATTGTGAAGGAGAGCAAGAGCAATTCTTCTCGTCCAGCAGGGCTTCAGGATCAAGCTTCAGTTACTCGTAGTGAACTTCAGCTTCTGAACACGATTCCTAGCAGTGAGAAGTCCCCAGATATACTGTTGATCTCCCATTCATTCCGCTGGGTCACAGTCAAGCATCCAATCACGACTACGGTCATTCATGCAGTCAGGCAGCATTCAGGCCATTCACTTCTCTCCAGACACTCACAGCAAGTTATGTGTATTGGGACAAGTACCGAGCCATTCAACACTCCAAGCTGCATTCATACCGGTTTCGGGCAGGGCTGTCTCAACCATTGTGTCAACCACCAGATACTAGACAGCCACAACATAGAATGCATATTCGTCACACTCCATTCACTTAGGTCCCACCCACAGGCGTACCCACAACATACGGTTGTGGAGAAGGCTCCAGCCAGTCTGGTCGGCACTTCCCCACACTACCGTATATTGAACTTCCACCCAACAGCCAGTCAGGGGGAAGGGACAGAGGCAGGGCTTCCCGGGACTTCGGGAAGATCAGGGTAACCGGTAATGGAAGGCAAGAGGCCATGGGGGCCATTTTGTCTCCATCCGGAATCTACTGATTCCAACGACAGGGCCTGGGCATCCCAAAATGGAGGACGCTCAGAGCACCAGTCATTTCAGCACGGGGCTGCCACCAGCCCGTACCCTGCTCTGTGGGACACACACAGGTGCCCAAAAACATACACTAGGGGCAGAGGGTTGCACCCCTACCCATGGGTGCCATAAGGGTATCCCATGGGTCTGTTCACGAAACCAAAAGAGAGAGAGCTGCACCGCCATGAGTCCCACATGAACTCCTGCGCGGAAAACACGACAGAACACACAATAAAAAGCAGTAAAGGACAAGGATATGGAGGCCCTGTCCCTCTGATGCATTTCCAGCATCACACAGACCCCCATCGCGAGACCAGATCCTCTCGGTGGAGAAGACAGCATGTGGGCAGATGGACATTTCCAGAAGGTCTGGGTACCACGCTCTCCTGGCCCAATCAGAAGCAATGAGGATCATGCGGGAACCGAACCTCCGTAACCTCCGCAACACTTGAGGAATGATGGGGACTGGAGGAAACACGTACAGCAGTGGGAACGACCAATCCACCACAAACGTGTCTCCTAAGGCTCCTCTTGGAGGAAATTCCCTTGAGCAGAATCTCTCGCACTTCCAGTTGACACTGGTGACGAAGAGATCCACTTGCAGGATTCCCCAAAGGGCGAAGATCTCCTGAAGGAATTCCTGAGCCAACTCCCACTCGTGAGAGACTGTGCTCTGCCTGCTCAGAGCGTCCGCCACCGCATTTTCGTCGCCGGCCAGATGTACTGCCGAGATTGATATTGCCTGCTGTATGGCCCAGAGCCAAAGCTGCATTGCCTCTCTGCACAACGGGAGTGACCCTGCCCCCCCCCTTTTTTGTTGAGGTAATGCATTGCCACTGTGTTGTCCGTCATGATCAAGACACTCTTCTCCCCCCGTACAGACGCAGGAAAGCCTTCAGGGCCAGCCTGATGGCTTGCAGCTCTAACAGATTGATGTGGAGTCTGGACTCCAACGTAGACCAACGACCGCCACCACAGAAGGTCCAGGGAGACCGAGCGTGGGATCTGAACAGGATCCGTCATGCTGCCGGAGAACTGCGACAACTGCATCTTGAGGACCGATTGCAGGTATCTCATCCGCAGCCTTGCCTCTAGCACCAGAAAAATGCAGGAAGCCATGAGGCTGAGCAACCTTAAGAACTCGACAGCCGGGAGATTCTGGGCATGTTGAAACTTGTCCACCATCTGTGCAATGTGAGGAGCCCTTATCTTGGGAGGCGAACACTTCCAAGGACGTGTCTAGCACAGCACCAATGTACTGGAGCTGTTGGGAAGGTGTCAAATGCGACTTCTTGAAATTCAGGGAGAAGCCCAGCTTGTGGAGGGTGCAGCAGGTGCGACTGAGATGAACCAATACATGCTCGGGAGAGCTCGCTAGGATCAGCCAGTCGTCCAGGTAGGGGCAAACGTGAATCCCCCGCTGCCTGAGGTACGCTGCCACCACCACCATGAGCTTGGTGAAGACCCTCAGGGCGGAGGTCAAACTGAATGGCAGGACCCAAAACTGAAAGTGCGAGTCGCCAGCTGCAAACCTCAGATACTTCCTGTGCTTGGGATGAATCGGCACATGAAAGTACGCGTCCTTGAGGTCGAGAAACACTAACTAATCCTGAAGTTGAAGGGCCTGGAGGACCTGAGAAAGAGTAACCATCTTGAACTTGTCGTTTCTGAGAAGTTTGTTCAACCAACGCCAAGTCCATGATGGGTCTCAACCATCCGTCTTTCTTGGGAATCAAAAAGTATGGGGAATATCATCCCTTGTTCCTCTCCGCCACAGGAACCAGTTCTATGGCGCCTTTCTCCAGCAGGTATAGGATTTCCTGCGCATGGAGCGTATCCAGACGCTTCAAAGAGAGCTTCCCCGGTGGATTGTCGTGAGGCCGCTTAAGGAAGGGAAGGCAGTAGCCAAGGGCTATGGTATCCAGAACCCACGCATCTGAAGTAATGGCACGCCATTCTCCGAGATGCTGTGCTAGGCTGCCCCCAACCGGCGAACCATGGGACATGGCCTCATGACTGAGATGTAGCGGCTGCGGCAGTGCCTGATGGCAAAGAGGCAACTTCCCAAGCGGCTTTGGCACCACGATTTCCCCAACCACCACGGGTACTTTTTCGCTGACCCCTTTCACTGGCGGCCCCTCTCGATCTACCAAACGAGGAGTAGTACCGAAAGGAACCTCCATTGCTGTCCCCTAGGACGAAAAGGCGGAGGTTGTCGTACTGCAGCGCTCAAAGACTTTACTGCAGCTTTGGAGGTCTTCAACATCTTAAGGCTCTCGTCAGCCTTGCTGCCAGACAAATGAACTCCATCAAAGGGCATGTTCAGGAAGACGGGATTGCACATCCGGGGCAAATCCCGACTTCCGCAACCACGCAAACCTGCGTATCACGGTGCTCGCAGCCATGGACCGGCTGACACTATTTGCCGTGTCCAAACCAGACTGAATGGATTCGCACATAGCATCCTTGCCGTCTTGCACGAGGGCCAGAAAGCCATCCCTTTCTTCCCCCTTGGGAATACGCTCAGCCACGAAAGATGCAGTTCACAGAGTGTGTGTAAACTTTGCTGAGGCAGAAGTGGAGTTGGCCGACTTCAACGCCATACTCCCAGCAAAAAATAACTTCCTCGTCCAACAATCAAAGCACTTGTCGTCCCTATCAGGAGGGATGGTAGGGTACGCAGCCTGCTTCGAGGATGCCATAGCCAGCTGCACCACCAAACTCTCCGGAGTAGGGTGCGACGATAAGTAGCAGGGGTCACTAGACTCTCCGGAGCAGTCCAAGCCGCTGCCACCCTCTTTTGCAAAGCCATGTGAAATGGCAACACCAGGTCAGTGGAAGGACCCTGATCCTGGATATCAGTTAAGTCATCCTGATCAAACTCCACTGGGGGGGGGTGGGGCATGTAAAGACGCCGGAGAGGGGTGTCTGTACTTCTGCTCTCTATATGGTAGAGGATAGGCACAGAGGACCCCTGCCAAGATTCTCTATGCGGTAGTTGTGTTCGAGCAATCAAGGCCTAGCTTCTCGGGAGGTGATGCAGGATGGTTCTTAAGTACAGTGTAGTCCCCAAGCACCCACAAAGGAATGTCCACACACTATCGGTTACAACACAGTCTTTATATAATTAATATTTGAAGGTATACACACAATATCACAATAACTCACTTTGTACTCCGAAAATCAACAATGGTAAATATATACAGTTCTAAAGTGGTACAACTAACGTTATCAGATCTCAAAGTGCATACGGTCAGAATGACACACAGATCAAAATAAAGAGGAAACCAGCAGTAGAGAGAGGAAGGAAAGCAAGATGGTTGAGCAACTGGCAGAATACTGGCCCCGTTTACCTAGACAGTTCTGTGTGGAGATCCCCCCCCCACCCACCTGGGCAACCTGTAAAGCAAAGATGTATCACAAGCCCAGTCCATATATTGTTCACACTAGACTTTCCAATAGTTCTGCAACCCAAAGTACCTTGGTGTTGTAGCGTTCCGCGTCGGGGAATCGACGGCCCTTCTTGAGAGGCCTCCCTTTCAGGCAGGAGTCACGGGTCGTCGAACGTCCAACGGTGAACAGGTCGAGCTACGACGGTGAAGTGGCCACGTCGTTCCTAGCGGTGCTCGGTGACGGGGAAGTGTAAACGTCCTGCAAGGAAGAGGCGTGCGGGGCACCTCGGTGTCGATAGTTCTGGACCACAAAGAGTGAAGAACTGTGGCCTAGCACGGGCGTCGAGTCGTCGGCATCTCTGTGGTCTTTGGGTGGCGGGAAACCCACCGGTGGATGCTCCTCGGCGCGTCGACGGTCAGGCCTTCTCCAGCAGGATACAGCGGCGACGATGTGGACGAGAGCGTCCTTGGATCAATGAAGTTCTTAGGCAAACGGGAGCACGGCGGCTCCAGTCGGCGACGGCGGTCGTCGACAGTGGCGGACAACAGTCTGGGCGCTTCTCCTTGGAGTTCCGCAGCAATTCCTGTATCGGGTCGGCAGCCTGTCGAAGGTCTGTCTACCAGGGAGCTTAGGCAAAGATCAGCTGTACACGATGGTCCCTCGTAGCTCGGGAAGAGGGCGCCTTACCAGGTCCTCTCTGGGTCAGTCCTTGGAGACACAGCAGCTTTCAGATGGTGAAGGAGAGCAACAGCAATTCTTCTCTTCCAGCAGGGCTTCAAGGTCAAGCGTCGGTTTCACTCCAGTTACTCTTGTAGTTTGGACTTCAGCTCTGCACACTTCTGAACACAATTCCTAGCAGTGAGAGGTCCCCAGATATACTGTTGATCTACCATTCATTCCGCGGGGTCACACTGAAGCGTCCAATCACTACAAAGGGCATTCATGCAGGCATGCAACCAATCAGGCACACAGTGCATTGAGGCCATTCACTTCTCTCCAGACACTCACAACAAGTTATGTGTATTGGGACAAGTACCGAGCCATTCAACACTTCATACTGCATTCATACCGGTTTCGGGCAGGGCTGTCTCAGCCATTGTGTCAACCACCAGATACTACACACCCACAACATAGAATGCGTATTCGTCACACACTCCATTCACCCAGGTCCCACCCACAGGCGTACCCACAACCTACGGTCGTCGAGAAGGCTCCAGCCAGTCTGGTCGGCTCTTCCCCACACTACCATATATGGAACTTCCACCCAACAGCCAGTCAGGGGGAAGGGACAGAGGCAGGGCTTCCCGGGACTTCGGGTAGATCAAGGTAACAGGCGATGTAAGGCAAGAGGCCAAGGGGGCCATTTTGTCTCCATCAGGAATCTACCGATTCCAATGACAGGTCATTCCAGCACGGGGCTGCCACCAGCCCGTACCCTGCTCTGTGGGCCACCCACAGGTGCCCAAAAACACACTAGGGGCACAGGGTTGTGCCCCTACCCATGGGTGCCAGAAGGGTATCCCATGGGTCTGTTTGACAAACCAAAAGAGAGATGCACCGCCAGGAGTCCCACATGAACTCCTGCACGGAAAAAACAGTAAAGGACAAGGTTACGGAGGCCCTGTCCCTCCGATGCATTTCCAGCATCACAGGGCAGACCACCCCAAGTATTCCGTCACCCTTGACATGAGACGCCGATAGGAAGATTCAGCATGCGCCCCCGGATCAGGCCGTCCAAATTCCACCTCCGGAGAGGTGTCTAGGCCACTGGCGTCATGCAATCACTGACAGAGTTCCTCCATCTGACTATGCCCAGACAAAAGGTCATCAGGGACGTCAGGATGCACAGGCAAGCCCATCTCCTGATCAGACAGTTCATCAACCTCTGAAATTTCTGGCAAAGGTTGGAAAAAATCCAATCTAGGAGGAGGAACAGACCTTGGCTCAAAAACAGGCCTCACAGACTTACTGAGAGCCTTCCTCTGAGGTTCCACAGCCCTCAGGGGCACCTCTGGCAAATCCTACACAAATGGCGTTGAGGGAATCGACGTCGACCGAGGCGCCGATGGCATAGACGACTTCTTCGAGGGCAGAGCCCTGAGAGTGTCCTTCGACGGACAGGGCGCTGATGACGTTCACGACTTCTTCGAGGGCGGATCCTCGAGAGCGTCCATCGACGGACAGGGCGCTGATGGCTTTGACGCCTTCTTCGAAGGCTTCACAGGTTTCGACTGTCTCAATGGTGTTGAGGACCGGGACCTGGACCTGACACGGCTATGGCGATCTCCCCTGTCCAATGGGGACCACGACGGCTCCCGATGATTGCGACCACCTCCAGAGCCCGAAGGCGTGTGAGCGGTGGACCGAGCCCGTTCCTTGCCGGCTTCTTTCGATGGCACGGACGGAACTGTGCCTTGCAAATGAAAAAGAATCGCTAACATCTGCTGGCGGAATAAAATCCATTTGGCCGGCGATGCAGCCTTGGTGGGACAAGTCAACCGTCTGGCGGAGTCCTCCTCCGACGAGGAAAGGCGTCCGGTGACGGCGCTTCCTAGAATGCCTCAAGGCAGAGGAATGGCGGGAACCACTCCTAGACCGAGACCCCCTGGATTTTCGCCGACAGATAGAGTCGCCCCTCGAGTCATCGGTCGAAAGCCAAGCGGACTTCGATTTATGGGGTTTGGACCCCCTACCTACCTTCAATTTCCCCTTACGCTCCCGCAAGGCCTTAGATGTCAGGGACTGGCAGTCCTCGCAGTCGTTGGTGGCGTGGCTTTCACCGAGGCACCAGAGGCACATGTCGTGCGGATCCGTGATGGACATTTTTGACCCGCAGTCCCGACACTTCTTAAAGCCCGGCCTCGGGGTAGTAGCGGAAGACGAAGACATTGTTCGAAGAGAAGAATCGGGTACGCCTAGATTCCCGAAGCAAACACGTTTGCAGAAAAAACAGAACTGAGGCTACGGGCATCATGCGTTTTATATATAACATCCGGCGACGTTAACCCTCGACGGAAGCCCTCGAGGGACATCGGATCGACAATCGACACATGACATCCTCTGCGGAAAATGTTCCAAAGCAGGTCAGCTATGGAATACATCGAAGGACACAATCCCCTCAAATCTTATTACTTCAACCATTCCCAATGGCCATGAATTGGGTTTTAGTAATATTAATTTTGAGACCATTCTTATCCGCCTAGCAGCAGACAGCCCTAGCTCTGTTGCAGATCCCAGCATATGTATTATCAAAAATAACAATGTCATCTGCATAACAGATCCAACCCAGCTTAGTATTTGCAATCCTAGAAAAAGCGTTCATTTTTTCAAAGATGTTACAGAAGTCGGCCATAAATAGATTGAAAAATATGGGCGCCAATGCACAGCCTTGTTGAACACCTTGCTCATTGATTTTGGGTCAGACATTAGTCCCATACTGTTTAATCTTACTCTGGTGGTATTATTCTCATACATTATTCTGCATATGTATAGTAGGTGAGCCGGCATACCCATAGCCTCCAGTTTCTCCCATAACAGCCAATTTATGACCATATTGAAGGCTGAAGAGAAGTCCACAGAGAATATAAAGAGGTAATCCCGATTTATTATTAGCCTGCTCCACTAACGTATTAACCAGCAAAATATTATCCACCATAGAATAGCCCTTGCGAAAGCCAGTTTAGGCCTTGTCAAGGATGTCATTGCACGCTATCCAAAGATTTATTTCCCGGAGGGCTACTGTACAAAATATTTTACTGTGCACATCAGTGTGTGCAAGTAGTCAGTAGGCAAATTACGGTTACCACTCTTAAAAATGGGTATTGTAATAGATGTATTCCAAGATTTAGGTAGGACACCAGTATCAAGCAGTTTACGAAAGATAATCAGCAGAGTGTCTGCCCAGGTATCGTGATTCTGCTTGATGATAACATTACATAGACCATCTGGTCCAGGAGCCTGTGATGTTTTTAGTTTCTTAATTATGTCAATAACATCATCTCGTTTCAGCAGAAAGTTTTTAATAGGTTTTTTTTTTACCAACCTGGGTGATTCACCCTTAAATTTATCCTCAAGGTGTTGGACCCACGTTTTACTGTCTATACAACAGGCTAGCTCTTGATTGCCTTTTCCAGATAGTGCCCCAAGATTAGACTAGAGTTTTTTTGTATCACCTGTCAGGAGAATTATATCCATAGCTTGCCAACAGATATCAGTAGAGTCTCAATATCTAAAAAGCCAGTTGCTGTATTTATGCTTTATTTTTCGCTTTTCCAAGGAATAGCAGGCCAGATTGAGCTTGGTATACTCAATAGCTTTGATCGCTTTACGCATCTTTTTCTTTTCTTCATTAATTATTTTGTCATATGGGGCAACATTTGAAGTTTTACATGGGTGTGGAAGCTGTTTACATCCCATCGGCATCATAGCATGCATGCATATCGCAATCCAATCAACAACCTCATCTGCAGTCATCTTGGTCATGTCTTTAAGCAGCAAACATTTACACCCGCTACTGCCTTTTTTGAGTTTCCGATCAGACCATCCTAACCTGTTTCCAATACCCACCACAACAACTTCCCCAATATTGTCTATCAAGTTCTTCCCAGTGGACTTCATCATCAGTTTACAGAAAAGTATGGAGCGATCGCTAAAGGGGGTTGATTGAACTATACATTGTGACAGATGTTCAAAAAGTGAGGCATTAAAAAAAATATAGTCAATGGTAGAATTTTGTTGTCCATTAGACCACGTAGTTTCAGGTCCAAACTTCCCCCTCTTAGTGTAATTTGCCATATACAAGTCAACTTCAGCAATAGAAATCCTCCACCTATCGGATTTAAGGTTAGGATCTCGGACCATCTTGTTCCTCAGAATTACAGCAATCATATAAGTTGTTGGCATTCAGATCACCACCTAATATGACATTAATCTCATCATCATCATAATCATCGGAATTATCAGTTAAACACTGGAAAATATTGAGTTGTAGGTCTGAAGTATAGCTGTGCCCTGGAGGATCGTATATATTTTTGGGCCCCCCTCAATTCGGATCTCTACCATTAATGTATTAGGGCAGCTATCCACATCGCTAACTTCTGAGGAGGGTATACTATTGCACACCAAGATTGCCAGACCTCCAAATGGCCGGCCCAAAGTGCCCTTTCTCACCTTCCTAAAATAAGCGGTATAGCTATCGAAGACAGGCTTAAATAAAAGCGATGTCTTGTAGAAAGATTATTTCCGAGTCCCTCAGTAAATGAAATGAACCAGTACCACTAAGAAGATGGCTATAGATGTCATTTATCCTCAATACTTTCTTGATGCCTTATAGAATATCTGCATTCTCTAGTCTCTGCATCTGTTCTAGTTACGTTAACTCTGCTCTGTGTGGCGTTACCATTCTTTTGACCATTAATTTGCTCTGCTTCTTCCGGGATTTCATTCAGACGGCCATCATATTTTCTTGTATGCAGGTATGGTTTTCTTAATGGGAACCTTGCCTCCAGGATTCTTTTAGGTATCAGTATCTTCATTGGTACTGCACGATTTTCACATCCGGGCTCCCAACATATAGGCAATATAGGTGAGGTGGTTTAGGTGGGGGTACTTGGCTCCTCCTCTACACTCCCCCCCTCTGGGCGATTTATCACTCACTCATCATCCTTCACATCCAGAAATCTTAGTCTGAAGAAAAGCTTCTTTGGTATCCATATCTTTATGACTCCATTCAAGCATCCTGCTGTTTTTACATGCTCATCCTTGTTCGATGTCATGAGACTGCACTATCCATTTGGACTGCAAAAGATCCATTTTCCCACATACATCTTATGATTCTTTGGATACAGGAACGTTGTTCCTTCAGGTGCATGGATACCTTTGCCACCTTTGCCCAGGTGTTAAGTTTCGGTTTGGGGGCTTCTACTGGAGAGGAGACGGTGGATATAGTAGAAGTGCCCTCTACAGCTGCCGGATCAAGCGCCTTTAAGATGTCTTCCACATCCTCCAGCATGCTGATGATGCGAGTTGAGTCGACTAGAATGAATTGAAGTGTGGCGGGAATAGTATCAGTAGCGTATCTTTTGGTTTTGCAGCAGTATTGACATGGGGTCTCAGCTCTCATTGCTTTTGTAGTGTGGACGTTGCTACGTCTTGGAAGACAGGGCATGGGGGCCTGGGGGCTTGGGTCTCCCTCTCCCTCCCTCTCTCTCTCTCCTTCCCCCCAAGCCCCATGTGGTTCTCTCGCTGTGAGCGTGGACTGGAGGCGGCTGGAATTCGGACGCTGCAATGATTCTGATGGCTGGTGGCCATTTTGGACTCATTACGCTGCTGGAGCGACAGAGCTGGATTCGGTTCTTCCTCAGCTACCGGGTGGTTACGAGTCTTCCGGTTTTCCCCTGCTGCTCCTCTCAGGTTCCCCCATCAGGCACAGTGTTTTATTTTAGAAGTGCTGAAAGCTGCATTTGTGCTTTCTCGCCAGGCTTCCCCGCGGAGGTCATCTAAGAAGCATCCAAAACGTCTAAGCCACGCAACCCGCCCACCCCCAATTATGGGTTTTAATTTTCACTGACACAGCGAAAAACCCAAGTTACGTGAAATATGGTAAGACTCAAAGTCAAGCAGAGAATTTACTAACACGTTTATGAAGAATTGCTTTTTTCTTTGAACAGTTCCTGCCCACGACAGGGCTCTGTATTACTTTGTGCACAAGAAGCTACACACATTGACATCCGAATTGCCTTAACGAAACATGCAGGCACTGGAGTGGAGTAGAAAGTAAATCACAAAATAATACAACTGTTGGCAAAAATGTTACTTTAGACTTCTGAATTAGTCAATTGTTTTATTCTGCTTACCTTGCCAAGTAGTTGTATCTGCTGTATAGGTCCCTTAAATAGGGGAAAAGAATGAGCAACTTAATTATATATACACAGTAGAAAAGAGGCAACTGTGCCAAAACAGAATTAAAAGATCAACAGTACAACCATACTTGAACAGTTGCTTTACAAATGTCGTTGACATGTTTTGAACCATACAAAGCAGCTTAAAATAAACCATACCACAGCGGTCCGTAACCTTTTGCACTTCTGAAGCTTTGGTCTACAACGCTCATCAGCCCTAGCCAGCAAAGTCAATGGTGAATGGTCATCAGAACATATGGCGAGCCACAGGTTGCAAACCCTTGCCCTACCCATTAGGGTAGTTACACTCATCACAGGATGTGTTTAGGTTGGCAGTAGGGATAGAAACACTTTTTCTAGCTGTGAAGAACGTGGAAAAACGCACTGGACATGGAGGAGTTATTTTCACCAATTCACTATTTATTTGGATAGCCAATTACCAGAATGTACATCACACAAGCTTCCAAGACAGCTTCAAAACTGTGTCTTATCCAGCAGTTTATCCTGGCCCTGATCCCCTTTAGCTCGCCCCTCAGCCTTGGGCAGAACCGGTTCTTTTTCCCTCTTCACTTCTTGCCAGAGGGGACAAAACCTGTGTTTTCTCCCTGTGCCGGGAGTGGGGGAAACAACCCCCGTCCCCTGGTCTTTCCTATTGCCAGGAGGGCTGGGGGGACAATCCCCATCCTCTGGTCTTTCATATTGCCATGGGGGGGGGGCAATCCCTGTTCCTTGGTTTTATCCAGTGGTCTTTGGGAGTCTTCCCACAGTACCAGTATGGAGGACCCTAGAGGGATTCAAGGTCTCCCTTTCCAACGGTCTCTTGGTGTTCCCCCCAATGCCTTATATTGCCAGAGGACTCGGTTCCATTTCACTTTTGGTTGACCCTATTTTGTGCCCTTCGTAGCAGGGTACCAAGAAGAGTGAGGGGGAGTGAACCCCAATCTTTACTGTACTTTTCCTAAGGGTTGGCGTTGCCTCTGGGTTTCAAACACCCAAGGTGTTGTCTCCCTCCTTCCGGATATCCAACAGCTAGATCTACCCACCTCCTCTCCCTGGTCTGGGTTGTACTGGTCAGGGAGCATCCTGCTGTGCTCGGTTCTTCTTTAGTCGGGGAGGCGACGGTTGTCAAGCGGCATCGTCTGTCCCGCTGCCGACACTCACCATGCACAGAACCCTTCCTCTGGGGACTTTTATCTTCTTCCTTCTTTCGTTTATGTCAGCGCCCGATTGTCGCCCGCTTCTAGTCTACTCGCTCTGGTGGCCTCTGTATTCTCGGGACCCGCCGGTGGTCTCCACTGCCGCTATCGCAGCCACTATTATTCCTCTCTCTCTTTCTCTGTGATCCCAAGTCGGTTCTTTTGACTCCTGGCGGTTCAGTTTTGCGGCAGTACTAGAACGGTGCCCCTGCTTCTAGTAGCCTGTTCCTGCCTCCAATTTGGATTTACTTGCTTTGGTATCCACTTGAACGCAGTAGGTTTTGGCAATGCAGACATACTTTGGGGATAAAGGTAAGAAGGGATAAATGATAACTGAGCATTATTTTAATGTTCTCAAGTTATCCCCATTTGGCTTTCATATAGTTTGTAGGTTTGGCTTCCCCTGAGGGTTATCTCTGTTTCAAAGGAATTCTGTGCCTCGTCACGTAGCACAAAACATTATAGGAAGTGCTTGCAATGCTCTGGTAAGCTCTGCACTAGGCACATACAATTTTACATTATAGGAGGCAAGTGGAGTTGGCAGGAGGACTCACTCTGCGAGTGTGTGGTATTTCAGTGAAGTCTGGAACTTTGCCTTGCTTTCTTGTGGATCTTTATTTCTCTCTTTCTACGTGGGAAATCAGTGTCCAAATTCAACTGTGTACAGCTTTAAACGCTACTGCAGCCCTGCAAGCCCCTCCCAACCTCCTCCAGGAAGGACCATTCTTACAAAAACCTCACTTCCTCCGCATAGCGGAGCGAAGTGGAGGCAAGTGGAGTTGGCAGGAGGACTCACTCTGCATGTGTGTGGTATTTCAGTGAAGTCTGGCACTTTGCCTGGTACTTTGCCTTACTTTCTTGTGGATCTTTATTGCTCTGTTTCTACATGGGAAATCAGCATCCAAATTCAACTGTGTACAGCTTTAAACGCTGTACACAGTTGAATTTGCTTCAGCTTCAGCCCTGCAAGCCCCTCCCATCCTCCTCCAGGAAGGACACAACTCCTACAAAAAGCTCACTTCCTCGGCGAAGCGGAGTGGAGTTGGCAGGAGTTAGCGGGAGGCCACGGAGTGGCGCCTGGCGGACATCAGAAGAACATGTCCTCTTATTGATGTCTGAGAGGCTAAAGACGTGTTTGTCCAGGGCGCGTACGCGCTTGCAGGTAAGGAGGGGGGCGGGGCTCATGCTGCCGGACGAATGCAGTGTCATCGATGCTGACATCGAGCTGAACATTCAGGCGACGCCGGCTAGTGTCTTTGAGGAGGAATCGGCAATAAATATTGAATCACAGACTGAAAAGGGGGAGGGGCCTAAATAGCAAAAAGGGCTGGTCACATTGACGACAACTTCAAATGAAGCTGATCATTCGAGGTTTAGTTCAGTCAAACAAACAAGAATGCTAGGGGCTAGCAGTCTAGTCGAGTTGGAAATACACCTTAAATTAGGCGAGGCTTTGACCACGGCAAATGAACAAATAATTGATAATTGTCCAGAAAAAGCTGAACAAGCCCCCAAATGCGGTGAGGGGGTTGGACAAAATGCAGTGGCTCTGCCAAAAGCCACTGAGGATCTAGCCAACAAATTGACTAAGGAGCTGGCCGACCTAACAATGAAAATTATGAGACAAAAAAAGACAGTCTCTCAAGAGTGAATGATTGCTCAAACTTCTCGATCAATCCTTAAGGAATGCGGATATGGAGGTGGAGAGAGGGGAGTGTAATGATGGAGACTATATTAGATAGGGGAAAGGAGTAAAAAGAGAGTCCTTCCCTGAAAGCTGATGTGCAGAGAATGGAGGACGAGGACGAGACCGAAGGTCTAAGGTCACACCAGCAAAGGAAGACACTATATTAGGAAATGAGAAGACTGCTCCCCCTAGATCCCTATCTAGAAGCTTGTCTCTGGGGAGTGAGGAAGGAAATGAAGATAAACTCTTGGAAAATGATGGCAAGAGGCTAGCAATGTTGGGGGGGAGGGCGATATGGGAGGCTTGGGGAGGCTGAGACCTTGATGGCCTGGAAACAACTGATAGCGGAACTAAGTGGGGCAGTGCAAGACCTATCAGAACCCTCGGAACCAAATACTCCAACACAAGATGCAGGATAGAACATTAGTAGAAATAGGCTCGTAACGGGGGGTGGGATATGGGAAGCAGCGCACGCGATTGAAGAAATGCATAATTGAAACGTTTTTGAATATGCTGCAAGTTTGGTTTGTGTCGGTTGTTAAAATTAATGAAATTGTTTAAAAAAAAACTCTTGGAAAATGATTCTTCAGTGGTTTCCTCTGCTTCATCAGAATGTATGCCTACGCCACCTGAAAGTAGAAGCAGATTAAAGGCGAGGGAGATGCATCCAAGGGTAGCTGTGGACATGGCTCACCTGCAGCAATTGGTGATTGCGTCAGTGTATACTTCACCAATTCCTTTTACAAAGCTTTATGAAAGCTTGAGCTGTGCCCTACGGGATGAATATGCTCTGATTGCGGGTTTGGTGGAAAAACTATTACAGCTAGAGTCACTGGCAATAAGTATTGATAAAAGGTTGGATAAGGAAGCTGAAATGTCATTGACCTGGCAGAATAGATTGTGCGATCTGGCAAGACGCGAATCATCCTACAAATCGATAATGGAGGCCATCCTCAAAGACTGCCAATGGATGAGATCCAACATGAAAGGTTTATCTCAGATGAGTAGCTCGCCCAAGGGAAAAAAAGAGTGAATCCAAACCCTCTGAAGAAAGGCAGGCATGTAAAGAACTTGTGGATCTGACGGTGGGGGCTGTGGATAAGAATATCTTCTCAGTTTTCAATGTAAAGAAAGATCCTAAATTGAATGGTATGGTAATAGAGGGAGAGCAGAGTATGCCAAAGATCGACTGCAAAACTGATCCTATAAGGGAGGAAAAAAAAAAAAAAAAAAGACTAACCCGCAGTTAACAAAGAAAACTAAGAACATGCCAGCGAGGACAAGAAAGAAGGCAAAGGGGTCTAGTGCCTTTTTAAGGAATATTAGATCTACCCCAAGTTGTGACAACGTTCGAATTGGCCGCTGCCTTGGAATCGAGAGGGAGGCCGTCCCCAGTGGGAGTTCTGAGCTTGTTGGTGGAAGAATTGGAGAGAGTTGAGGAGGATGATAAATGGAAAGATGTTAGTAATTCTGAATGGGAAAAGCTGTGGGTCTTACCCGAGAGCCGGATCTTCTGGCCCCCAGAAGGGATCAAACACAGAATGACTTCAGTTATAGGGCGAAGCTAAAAGGCCCAGGTGCAGTGTCCAGGGAAGAGGGTACAAGGAAAAAAAAACATAGGGTTGATGAGCCCGTAACAACTAAATTGAGGGATAAGGAATCCTCAAAGGACGAGGGGTCTTTTAAAACCCTTGAGGACAGATGAACAGGGGCTTTTAAACCACAAAAGGATAAATATGAAACTGGGAGAGAAAACCAACGAAGACCCCCTAGGGTAGCTCAAGAACCTTGTTTTGAAAGACGACCGGCCATTAGAGGTGAGCCCTCGAGAATAAAAAAAGCTTTGAGCCCAAAACTGTGCCTGGAAAGAATTAAGGCAGATAAGAATATGATTGTGCTGAATAGAGGGAATATTTTGCGATTATTCAATTGTATTATACCAGATGGCAAACTTGCATCAAGAGATATTAAAATCGTTGAATTTGTGGAGGAAAGCAACACCGACTGGGTCATATTGCACTTATTCTCTCAAATCAAGAAGGACTTACTCATGGCACTTAAAGAAAAATATCTACAATTGAGGTATGAAATTACAGACCATCATGCACAGCTGAAAGTAAAGTGGAATGCAGCCATGATGGTAAAAGAAGAACTGAAAGGGAGACTCCAGGAAAAATTGGAAATGAAGGTGGATAGGGAAAAATATGAGGAACTGAAAACGGGAAAGGATGAAAGAACTATTCCTATAGAAAGAGCTCCATTCCCTGAAATTCACAGTGGCAAATAAGAAAATATTAGATTAAAAAAAGGGGGCGAGCCTCAAGAACACTGAAGAATCGTCTTTGACTTGGTTAGCTGGAGCTCTCAGCCGGCATGGTGAGTGTTAAATTCAAAGGAAAGACTCCTACCCGCTGTTGAAGATTGGATGTTGGAATACTACAGGCTTTTGAACTTTACTTGGTGAAAAATCCCTGATCTTGAATTGTTTGATATGCTGCTTTTTCAGGAGACATGGTTACGAAACCCACCACAATGTGATGGCTATCTAGCCTTCTTAAATCCTGCACCTAAGGGGTTGATGGGCCGTCCGTTTTCAGGCCTTTTAATGTTATTGGAAAATGGTTTGGGATGGTCGATGTGTGATATTAAATGTCCCAAACCATACGTGCAGGTCCTCTATTTAAAACATGAGAAGGATCCTAGAGACCTCTTCTTGATTGTGATGAACATCTATTTGTGGGTGAATATGGAGAGTGACTCGAGTGTCATGGGATCCATTGTTGAGGTGATTGATGAAGCCATGTGTGAAGTGGAAGGGGTGAAGATTGTCATCTGTGGAGACCTAAACCTCAGGCTGCTTGATAAAGGGGGGCGAGTATTGGAAAAGAATGAATGGAAGGAGAGAGAAAGGGCATGGATGTTGAATATGCAAGCAAGAGCTATAGCTATGGCTAACGGTCAAACAGAAGTGGATATTCCGGGGCCCTAGACGTGGTGCAGTGGGGATATGGTATCCTGTATAGATTACTGCTTCATCTCGGAAAATCTAAAGGAGATGATTGAGAGTTTCTCCATTTTGCCCCAACAGTCTAGGGATCACGACTTGTTGGCCATCCACTTGACAAGGTGGTATGATCATGTACCCAGGGAAACCATGGGAGAGGTGGTTTTAGATTCCTGTGGAATCTGTCTATGACTAAAAGGGCATGGTTTGAGGAAATCTAACATAGCTTATAAGGCGCAGCTATGTAAAGATCACACCAATATTGATTATACCGGCTTGCTAAAATAATTCTCCCAGAAACAGGTCAGGGGGTCCAAACCACATTGGATACAAAAGCATGTGTATGACCCAGAGCTGGTGGACAGGAGAAAAAGAATGAGAAAGATGGTGAAGGAAATTAGAAGTGATGTTAAGGATAATAAATTGGAAAGATTTAGGAAAGTACGGCAAGTGTATAAAAACTGGTGTAAGGGCTCACAGGTGTTGCGCTGACAAAAGGATGCGCAATGTATCCTTCGGGCTGTGTGAACAAAAAATTCCAAAGACACCTGGGAACGGATCAATAATGGTGGTGTATTTAGGGAAGCCAGAACTATGGGCATGGCAGCTGAAAAGGACGGGGGGGGGGTCTGGGGGAGGGAAAGAGGGGAGCCCAACAAACCCGACTTGAGAAGGTGGAACTTTGACTTTGATGAGCACGATGCGATTACAATGATTGGTAATTTGAGTGCTTCCTGTGCGGTTGGGCCCGATGGTTTCTCAAACCAGGAGCTAAAAAATAATAAAGATCTTTGGGTCCAGCGCTGGTGACCATGTTCAACCTAATTATAACAAATAGGAAGATCCCACCGTCATGGAAGGAGGCACTTATTGTCCCCAACTTCAAAAAGGGTAATAGGGCAGATCCAAAAAATGACCACCCTATTTCCCTTTTGGACTCCATAGGAAAAATCTTTGCAACGGTCTTGCTACTGGCTCTAAAAAATTGGGCAGAGGCAAGTGAAATTCTATATATCCAACAGATAGGTTTTGTGAAAGGGGTGGGTACAGCCTTAAACCTTTTTATAGTAAATTGTCTGAAGGAAAACGTCTTTGAAGATGCATCTACCCTGTTCATGGCCTTTATGGACCTTGAACAGGCTTTCCATGGCGTGATTAGAGGCCACTTGTGGGCTAAACTGCAAAATTGGGGTTGCCCAGATTTATTTGGTTGAGGCCATGGAAGCATTATATACTGACATCTCGCTCCGTATTAGGCTATCTGCCAAGGGTAATCTATCCCATAAGATCTTCACCTACCGGGGGTTGAAGCAGGAAGGTGCACTAGCACTCTTGCTATTTTGCCTTTATATAGCAGACCTAGCATTGTCCCAGGTTGGGGTCCGAGCCTTTCCACCTAAAATGAATGGAATAGTAGTCCCATGGATCTTTTTTGCAGACGATTTAGTCCTTCTGGACCGTACTCCAATAGGGTTCCAGCGACGTCTAGAAGCCTTTCGACTATATTTAAACTTGAATGGTATGAAAATTAACTCCAAAAAGTCAAAAATACTAGCCTTGAAGAGAGCAGGGAAATCAAGCAAGGAAAGATGTACGTGGAGGGCTTTCCTTTGGAGAAGGTGGACTCCATAATCTATTTGGGAGTAACACTGAATAAGAATAGCAATGAGGCAGCCCAACTGGAGTACTTGCAATCTAGACTGGCTTCTTTTAATCAACCAAGGCAGAATATCCCAACGTAGATCTGGAAAATGTACGTTACCACCCTTTATATCCTTCTATAAATAGAAGGTGGTGCAAAGTTTTGGCGCTCAGTGCTGAAACTACCAAGCAGTCTCTCACCATGTGCAATTATATTCGAACTAAGGCTCCAATACTTAAAATCGATGGTGATTTGGAAGACTATCTTTCTATAGGAAATGGGTAATGATGGGAGTTAAAAAATGCCCTTTGAAATCCTTGGTTCTGGAAAAAAAACCATCAGAGGTGTTTTAGAGCTTTGGAAGGCAAAGATAGAAGCCTTCCTAAAGGAAAAGGAGGCGAGGGTGGAATTGCTGATTCAAAATCCCCTTTTGGTGGAAAAAAATTCTATTGCTATGGGATTGGATCTTTACGATAGATCAATGTGCCAGCATGAAATTAACCATGTTACTCACCATAGTGACCACCTTACTCCTAGTCCATAGTCCCCTTTCCCCCATACTTCTGAGACATTCCTCCGTCCTGTGGGACGGGACTGGAGCACTTTGATAAAGCATCAAAATTTTGCAAACATTTTAGTCCTTCCTCTCTTTCTGCATGGGGCACAGCATGCAGCTGTAACCACGCCCAGCTCGGCTCCGCCCCGCACATTACCTCTCAGTCCTTTTCTATCGCCAGGTCAGAGACCTTTAAGCAATAACAGAGGAACCTTATTAGAGGGGACGGCTGGCGGGCGTATGGAGGAAAGGGGACTATGGACTACGAGTAAGGTGGTCACTACGGTGAGTAACCTGGTTATACTCCTACGTCCCGTCCCCTTTCCTCCATACTTATGGGAGATTCCCAAGCACTCCTTACAGGAACTACGGGTGGATGGAAAAAAAACCCTACGGAAAAATGTTCTTCAGCACAGCCTGGGCAAAATGAGCATCAGATCTGGAGCTCAGGTCTAAACAATAATGTTTACAAAAGGCCGATGGGGAGGCCCAAATAGCCGCCTTTGCGATCGTCTCCCAGGGGACATATTTATGAAAGGCGACTGCAGCTGCCTTGCCCCGCACCAGATGTGCATGAATACCTTTAGGAGGCTGCAGTCCTTGGACAGTGTAAGACTCCGTAATACAGGCAGCGATCCATCTGGAGATAGTTGCCTTAGAGGTCTGCTTACCTTGTGGATCGCCAAATGTTACCAACAGTTGAGAAGAGCTCCTAAATTTGGATGTTCTGTCCAGATAGAACTTAAGAGCCCTTCTAACATCCAAACAGTGCAGAACCCTTTCTGCTTCTGAAGCAGGGTTCGGAAAAAAAAACGGCAGGGAGATTGACTGGTTTAGATGGAAATCAGAGACCACTTTCGGCCGGAAAGAAGGGTTTGTCCGTAGAACCACCTTATCCTTGTGAAAAACCAAGAAGGGATGCTCCACCGACAAAGCCTGGAGCTCACTCACACGCCTTGAGGAAGTAAAGGCAACCAAAAACCAAAAAAGACACCTTCCAGGACAGGTGTTTAAGGTCCACCGTGGCCATTGGTTCGGGGGGTTTATGGCACAATGCCGCAAGGACCACATTCAGATCCCACGACGGGTGCGGATTACGAATCGGGGCTAAAGGCGTGTCAAACCTGCAAAATGTCTCTTAACCACTGGATTAGACAGAGTAAGAGCATTGGTCCGTAGATAGGTAGGCTGATACCGCCAAAAGATAAGTTCTGCATGACATAACGTGAATTCCTGACTCTGCTAGGTGGGATACAAAGGACAGCACAGAGTCAATTGTAGCCGCCCTTGGGTCCAGTTGTTTGTTTAAACACCAATGACAGAACCTGAGCCATTTGCTTCTGTACTGAGACCTAGTCGAGGGTTTCCTGGCTGCCTGAATAATCCGCATGTTATCCGCAGACAGGTTGAGATTTTCTAAGGACCTGAACTCGGGCACCATGCCGCCAAGCTGAACGATTGTGGGGTGGGGTGCCACAGCTCTTCATCCCCTGGTGAAGAAGATTGGGACTCACCGGTAACCTTATCGGTGGATAAGGTGTCAAGGAATGCTAGACTAAAACAAATACAACTATATACAACGCATAGAGCATATATGACGCCTATGAAGATATCTAAGTTTGAAAACGCTGGACGACAAGCGTGTCCTAAATGTGACGAGGAGGAAGCTGATATGACACATATGTTTTGGACATGCCCAGTAATTGAACGTTTCTGGGGAGAAGTGGCACAAAAGCTTGCCGAGAAAGGGGTCACGTTGATCATAGACACAGCTTGGGCCTGTTTGCTGGGAGGGTTCCCCAGATCATCAAAACTTAAGCATGTTGACAAACTGAAAGATCTAGCGTATGTGCTTGATAAACGGAGGATCGCCATGGGGTGGTAGTCTTGTCACAGGCCACGGGTGGAGGTGTGGTGGAAGGAGTTACAGAAATTGGCAGAGGCAGAAACAATGGCATGGCAAGAGTCGAACACCGTAGGGGGGGAGGAGGAGACAGGGACCCTGATGGCATGGAAATCTTTAATAGCTGAATTGTTTGGAGCAATACAAGATGTGACCGAATCTACAGGAAGCGATATCCCGCCGTATGAGGCGGATACAGAGAACGATGAAAAGACAGGCTCATGAAGGGGGGTGGGAAGGGGAGAAGCAGTGGCTAAGATCGAGAATTAATATTATTTTGTCGCAAAATGCACTGCGTGTTTGGTTGCATTGTTGTTTTGTTTGATTAAACTTAATAAAATTGTTTTGTAAAAAAAAACCTCATCGGTGGATACACCGACAGGTGTTGAAGGTCTGAGATCTAAAACCTGGCCGGCCACCACAGGGCTATGAGTAGAAGAGAACAATTCACTGTGTTCTTCAGCTTACAAATCATCCAATGAATCAGAGGCAGAGGCAGAGGCGGGAAAGCATAAGCCCTCATGTTGTGCCATGGAATCTCGAGTGCATCCCCCAGGGAGGAGGCTTCCAGCCCGTTTCTGGAGGCGCACAGAGGAAGCTTCTTGTTTGCTGCTGTCGTGAAGAGGTCCACTTCCGGAGTGCCCCAACACAGGAAAATCCATGAGAGGATCTCCGCCTTCAATTCCCACTCGTAGCTGACCATCGTCCGCCGACTGAGGGCATCTGCCGTGACATTCAGCTGGCCCGGAATGTGTACTGCAACTAGCCAGACACCATGAAGGACCACTCACTCCCAAATGTGGATGGACAGGTCCACGAGAAGGGGAGACTTGGTGCCTCCCTGCTTGTTGAAGTAATACATTGACACCACGTTGTCCGTGCGGATACGGACCACTTTGTTGGCAATGATCGGTCTGAACGCCTTGAGCGCTAGGAAGATCGCCAGAAGCTCCAGATGATTTATGTGGAGGAGATGTCCTGAGGCGACCAAAGATACGAGACCTGAAGGAAATCCAAGGTCGCACCCCACCCTAGAAGGAAGGAGTCCGTTGTGACAGTTACCATAGGGGCTGGGTCTTGAAACCCCGCTCCCACCGACAGGTTGCTGAGAGACGACCACCACTCCAGGTCCGCTCTCATGGAAGCCGGAATCATCATCAACTTGGAGTCCGGATCCACAGCCTGACGCCAAGAACTCCGAAGAGCCATCTGAGTCCGCCTCATCTTGAGACGAGCAAGAGGAAGAGCCAACACGCACAAGGCCATGAGGCCCAGAAGCCTCTGGAACCACCAGGCCGACATGCTCTCCAACTGCGCAAACATCTGACTCGTGGCTAACAGATCCGCCATTCTGTCCCCGGTCAGGTACACTCTGCAGCGAAGACCCAGGAAAATCAAATCCTGCGAGACAGTCATGGAAGATTTCCGCCAGTTCACCGACAGCCCAAGATGGAACAGGAGCTAAAGGAGAGACTGAAGATTGCCCGCGGCTTTCAACGGGCAAGGGCTGCATAATAGTGGTCGTCCAAATACGGATACACATGGATACCCTGCAGACGAAGATAGGCCACAATCACCAACATCATCTTCGTGAAGACACGCAGCACCGAGCGGAGGCCAAAAGGAAGCACTCGAAACTGGAAGTGCTCCTCTCCCACAGAGAAACGAAGATATCTCCTGTGTGGATTCCAGATCAGAATATGCATGTAAGCATCCTGAAGTTCCACCACGCTGAGCCAGTCGCCCATTTGCAAGGAGGACCGTATTTGGCCAGGCGTGATCATCTTGAATTTCTCTTGGGGTAGGAAAAGATTGAACTGGGAAAGGTCTAGGATGGTGCGCAGGCCAGCCTGGTTGGGTTTGGGCACCGTAAACAGCCGGGAGTAGAAGCCCTCACCTCGCTCCCATAGAGTAACGGGTTCCACTGCTCTGAGGTCCAGCAACTTCTGAATCTCGGCTCTGAGGGAGGGCGACCACGACTGCTGGAAAGGAGGGTAGACGGGTGGGGTAAGCGGTAAGGGTAGGCGGAAGCCAACCTGAGCGACTGACCAGACCCACCTGTCCTCAATGATGGTCTGCCACGCCTCCCAATGAGACGCAATGCGTCCTCCCACCGGGGTCTCGTGCGAGCGCGGAGAACCCTCATTTGGCGGGTTTTTCGGTGGTGTTACCACTTGAACCTGTGGAGGAGGCTGAGGAGCGGGAGAAAAACAGTCTGTTGCTGCCTCCGGCGGGAATTACACGAAGGGGTATCCACTCTACGGGATTTCTGATCTAGAAACCCTCTGAAACCAGAGCAGGGCCGGCTTTGCGACAACGGTCCACCAGGACGGACAAGGACTTAGCTGCATGGGTGCTGTCCTTTGTTTTGGTGAGCTTGACATCCGTTGAGGAATGGAAAAGCTCCTTACCGTCAAACGGCAGGTCCAACACCTTGTCCTGCACCTCCTTTGAGAACTTTGTGGTGTGCAACCAAGCCTGTCGAGAGGTATCAACTCCCAGCAAAAGGCACCGAGCCGAAGTGTCGACGTGATGAGCCGCGGCCTCCAGCAGATCCTGAGCCAAGACCCTGGCATTGGACAATCCCGCCTTTAAGTCCTCCAGCTTCTCGACCGGAATGAATTCCTCGAACTCCGACAGACCTTTCCATATTTTCCTATTTGCCTCCGCTAACACTAGTTCTGCATTGGCCTCCCGGCGCTGCAGGGCCGAGTTAGCAATAATCTTCCTCCCAAGGGAGTCGAGGAGCTGGTCCTCCTTCCCCAGGACCTCAGTAGCCGTCGTAGAAGAGGATGCTGCAGGCCTGGACTGTAAAGTGGCCGCAGCCACCACTGTGGAGGAGGGGGCAGACAAGATGCTAGGGCCACCTCTTCTGAAGAATGCAACCTGTAGCGCGTGTCAATTTTCTTATTGACGAAAAGTCCAGAGTGTGGCCTCTCCCAGACTCTACGGACCTCGGCTAGAAAGTCCTTCTGCAAGAACAGGCCGGTACGCTCCGAAGGAGATAAGGTGAACGCCCCCGAAAGCACACCCTCCTGCGGAGCCGATGCCTCGGGCACTGGAACATCCAATAGACACATGTCCAGCACCCAGTCGTGGAAAGCTTGAATAGAGCGGGGCTGGTCTTCGCTGTCCTGATTGCCCTGTGCATCATCCGACAGGTCAGGGTCTTGCTGAACTACATCAGGCACTACCTTGTCCACCGCGGACAACGGAGGCAAGGGCGGAAGGGTAGGGGGAGGCACCGTAGGCAAAGGCGGTGCCGGCGGAACCACCTGCGGCGCGGGTGGAGCCGTAGGCGCAGGCGGGCATTTCTCCCTAAACAGACCTTGAAAAACTCCCTCATGGGGTCGGTACGCATGAGCGTCTGAAATTTGCCGAAAAAGGCGTTCTCTGGAGACTGCTTTGGAGCTGCCGGAGGAGGCCTCTCTTGAGGAGGATAATTCCAGGGACGCAGCGGGGAGGGTTGCCAAACAGGCCCATCCCCTGAAGTGTCCACAAAAATCAAGGGTGCCGAACCCTCCAGCAGCGAGATGTGGTGCGGAAGGGGCATCCGAGCATTCCAGTCGTAACTAACAAGGAACCTTATGTTCACCTACAGAACCGCTCCCCACACCTGAGGCTGATGGCGTAGTTGTGGGAGAAGCACCCAAAATGGCAGCTGTGGTCGTGGCAGGAACAGCCGCCATTTTGCCGTCAACTGAGGGGAACTGCGGCACGTGAGGAAGTGAGGCCTGGTTCCCCGTCGGTGGATTAGGGGTCTTCATTTTAGCCTTTACACAAGGAACCTCGACTGAGCCGGTACTAAGTGGCCTGGAATGTTTCTGCGACATACCAATAGCCAAACTAGCCTTCACAGGAAGGACCTCAGCACTTACGGTGAAGGAGGAACTTCTACTCCTTGCCCCCTCAACAGTTCTGGCATCGCCACAAGAGCGGGAACGGTGAGAAACAGCTTTCACCGATAAGGCCCTCTCAGGCCTCTCAGAAATGTTGGTTCCCTTAGCCTCTGTACGAGGGACCTCGGACCCAAGTCCGGTTGCAGCCTTTCCAGCGAAGGCCTCGATCATGCGTTCGAAAACACCAAGCCCGACCAAGGCCTCGGGGCGCACCCCAGTACTTTTGAGGGAAGCCGACAAAGGCCTCAGAGCGAGCTCCGGTACCCCACGACTCAGTAAAGACAGCTCTACAAGCAACCCCCAAAGTAGGGGCTTCGGATTGCGATCCGGTGTCACCAGGCCCCTTACAGAGACCCTCAGAGAAAACTCTGGTACTATTATTAGGGCCAGAAGGCACCTTGGGGCAAGCCCTGGTGACAGAGTGGTCAACGCTCCTCCCGGCTCGGGAAGAACCCGGGAAAGTGTCTCCCGGCCGGGGTGCTCTGAAAAGTAAAGAACTTACCAGGCGTTTCTTCTTTTCGTCGATGAAGGATTGAAAATGCGAAGGAGTACGTCAAAACACCGCCTCCCACCGCTCCAATCAACGTTGGGAGCACGTTGAAACACCGCCTCCCACCGCTCTAACCAACGTTGAAGTGCCCGGACCGAAACAGAATCACAGTAAAAACAGGAGTCCCAACGGTGATCCAGACCCAAACACTCTAAGCAAAGATGACTGGGATCCGCCCTTGCGAAGCGTCGATGACATGAGGAACAATCTGGAAAGTCTAGTTTAAACGACATACAGACTATTATGCGATCGCTAGCGAGAGCCTGAGAGGAGGAAAAAAGGAAGAAATTCTTCCGCAGATGCAAGTGCGTCCAGTCCCGAACGAGCAGAGAAAAGGATGGATGGGCGATGCGTGGGGTGGAGCCGAGATGGGCGGGGTTACGGCCGCGTGCTGTTCCCCAGCACAGAAAGAGAGGAAGGACTAAATTGTTTTCAAAATTTTGATGCTTTTTCAAAGAGCTCCGGTCCCGTCCCACAGGACGGAGTTATGTCCAATAAGTATGGAGGAAAGGGGACGGGACGTAGGAGTACTAGGCAATCTTTGACCCTGGAAAGTGGAAGAGTTAATGTATTGTTAACATTTCTGCTAAAGTTCCCCTCACCTAAACAGAGATCTCTTGCTGAGGTGTAGGTTAAATATCTTAAATACCAGAGAGGTGTTGTTTATGAGGAAAATACTGGCGGTGGAGAATGCTGCCTGTCGCTATTGTAAAAATGAGAAGATGGTGAAAACCTCTGAGCATTTGGTAATGTTCTGTTTGGAGCTACAGAATTTTTTTTTTTTTGGATGAATTTAAATCGATGGGAGCCACTTTGTGAGGGAAAGATGGAATTGGGCGTTACTCGGGGATCAAACCAAATTGGTGATAGCTTGGGTGTTACTCGGGGATCAAACCAAATTGGTGATAGTGGAAGGAGTGATGTAGATAAAAAAAAAAAATAGTCTCCTTTCCTGTTTAGGGGAAATTCGAATGATGAGGAAAATGTAAATAATGGTAGAGGTTTCCCTTTGTGTTGACATTGAAAGAGATGGAAATGAATGAATGAAATGTTTAACTTGTTGTTTTTACTTATTTTCTTTCTGATCTTTGTTTCCTATCATTTATGTCTGACTTTTGAAACCAATGAAACATTTAAGAATAAAATAAATTTAAAAAAATTATTTAGAGAACAGCCTGAACAGTTTGTCAGGAAATATAGTCACGAGCCTAATTGCTTAGAATCTTAAAATTAATCTTCATTTATACGATTCAATAATTCACACAACAATGTCATTTTTCTGCTGCCTCATTCGTCTTCCTTATCAAGCTTCTCAAAATCGAGAGTATTTTATCAGGATATATTTCTCATGCAGTTCCCATTATCACATGTCGAATCTATCCAATCTAGTAATGGTTTCATAATACGTCATCAATAGGTGCAATAAATATTTAAGTTGGACTTAATGTGCCGTTCACCTTTATTTTGTTGAGAGATTAGCAAGACACGAGCCAGCACAGAGAATTTTCTGACTATCCGTGTTTTGCTTTTCAAATCAAACTCTTATTAACAAGTTAGATTACAAACAAGCATGTCCCATTTTGATCCATCTACAGCACTGGCTGCATCAACTGTGCGCACGATGCATCATATTTATATCCATTACTTGGCTGTGAGTGAAGGGAATAGTTTCTTACCTGTAACTCCATTTCTCTAGCACTGGTATCTTTCATGGATTCACATGCTTAGAATATTCCCCGTCGTCAGGCTGGGAACCCTCGGTACATTTATAAAGACGTTTTCCATAGGAAAAAATGACGACACTTGTGTCCTACCTACGTCGTTTTAGGCCGCTTACGCCGGCCCCAATAGGACGTAGCCATATAAAATTCCCCGCCCATGCCGCTCCCTTCAGATTTTAACCCCCCAAAGTAGTCTGGGGTATAACTGTTTGCATACAGGGGAGAGATAATATTCTACAGGGGTGGGCCAACAGACAGGCGATATTCCCTCCTACTAAGTGAGAATATATAATATGTACTTCAACAAAAGGAAGGAACACAAACAACGATCTGTATAAAACAGTTAATGTACCCTCAGATAGCGGAATCTCAACACAGCCACTTAACAAATATGGGCTGCATTATGTGTTCTATGTATTCAATAACAGTGTTACCCAAAAATATAATTTTTAATATATTATTCTTTCAAGCACAAGTAATACAAACATTTAAAAAAACATACACATCACATAGTCATATACATGTTAAAATCATTCCACCTCACAGTATCGAAAGTTGCCAAATACTCGATCAACAAACACAACAATGGCAACTTAATTATTCTTATTCCCCATTGTGTAAAAAAGCCCAATTTATATAAGTTTCTGTCCTCTACGTTACAGGTAACTGGACATTCATCAGGGGCAGACGTAATCCTGTGCTTCAGGTAGATCCCTCCTATTCATACACCAGATTCCTAAATCTAAGGGTAGAAAACAAGAACGTATTACTACACGGGCATTATAGGTCTGATTAATCAACCTAGCCAATCCCTAATCACCAATAGGGTGGAAGGTATACAGTGTGTTATATACCTGAACCAGTGGTCAGAAGAAGTAAGTGTCTTCGACCTTGATCGCAAAACCGATCCTTGCTCTTCACTGATTTAGCGGATAGGATTCACTTAGAGTACCTAGAACCAATCAAAAAGACTATCCTTTAGTCAATAGCATTCTATAGTCATGCTATTTCATCTATAAAAAAAAATGGGGCTTTAGCGTGCCCATAAAGATACAAGCCCAAAATAGAGAAGACAGCTCACCCTGGGATGTAAATGCTGTTCTTCTCCTAAATGTGACTATCACCGTAGCAGCTTCAAAATGCGTCCCTTTCAACTTCCAACAGGCCAAATAATGCCTAAAATAAGGGGAGGTCACAGTAAGTTCCCAATCTCAATGGAATCAAAGGTGTACACATATAGAACCTAATCAGAGGACCCTCACCTCTCTCATACTGCTGTTGACTATCCACACCGCATTAGAATAGATGCATACAGAAAAGGAGCCTCCTCCTCCTCACAAGGGATGTTCCAAGAGCGGGGTGTCACGCCTTTCGCTCTGAAAGTGAAAATCACTGAATGAGCAAAATTGATCTATATCCGAATTCCCACATCTTCGGACTCTGCTAACACAAAACCCCACACTGGGGCTGGTAGTAAATTTATCTAGTGAGATCCTAACTAAGGATGAAGAACAGTGTTTGAAAAAAGGCCTACATTTTGTGGTATCTAAATAGCACGACCCTTTTGAATTTAGACTAGAGTTTAGTGCTTTTATGCGCAAGGTACATTTGAGAGAATTCTTTGGAGATCAACCAGCCAGTATATATACTAATTTCAGTGGTTTAGGAAATCCCTCTACTTGGTGCCCTCCGCATCACAGGTATTCACCTGAATCTGTGGTTTTTGAAAAGGTTTTACAAGAACTGAGAAAGCTTGAAACCAAAGGCATCCCCAAGAACTCCAACTTGAGTCAGCAAGAAATTGCTTTATTGCGAGGTCTGGGTAAAAATGATAAAATTGTCATCCGCCAGGCGGATAAAGGAGGGGCGATTGTCCTTTTGAACAAGAAGGATTATATCGAAGAATGTCATAAACTACTGGCAGATAACATCAGCTATCATGATATAGATCAGGATCCCAGTCCTGCACTCATGAAAATGATAAAGGAGAAAGTTGACAAAGCAGTTGATTCACAACAAATCCGCAAACAAGAAGGAGATTGACTAGCGAGAGAGACAGCGAGAACCCCTATCTTTTACATCTTGCCCAAGATCCATAAAGATATGGTGAGACCCCCGGGAAGACCTATTGTGTCTGGCGTCAATTCTATTTTGGAACCTCTATCCAAATTCGTGGACTTTTACTTATGTCCTTTTGTAATGAAAATGAGAAGCTACGTGCAAGATACCAGAGATGCCATTGGGAAAATTGAAGGATTAACTTTTGATCATACCAAAGACATACTTATTTGCCTAGACATACAATCTCTTTACACTAATATCCCACAACGAGCCACACTTGAAGTTGTGGAGGAGACATTATTACAACGTGAAGATAATCACCCTGTGAGCAACGCCTTCATTTTGTGGTGTGCAGAAACATCATTGATGAACAATTTTTTCCAATTTTTGGGGCAATTCTGTTATCTTGATGGCTTAATGGTTCTGCACTGCTGTGCTGGGTGGAACTCTGGGGATGTCATAGCATGTTGCCATGGAGTGTTGGAATGTTATCAATTGATTGTTCAGTTTGTGCTATGCTGAGGAGAGGTTGGGGGTCTCTACTATCCAGTCTATCCCACAAGCAATAAACCGTTAATATAAACTACTTGGCCTGGTTTATTGCCTCTACATATTCTATCTACAGGTGGAGGGCACGGCCATGGGTGCAGCCATGGCTCCAAATTTGGCTAATTTGTATGTGGATATGGTGGAACAAACAGTGATCTATTCGGAAATCAATCCTTTTAAACATCAAGTAACACAATGGTTAAGATACATCGACGATGTGTTCATGGTATGGCATGGTTCTATTGATGAAGCTAACAACTTTCTGGTATGGTTGAATAATCAGAATAGATATTTGAAATGTACAGCCTCCATGAGTTCTATAGAAGTGAACTATCTGGATTTGACAATTTACCATCAGAACAACCAACTATGGGTGAGACCGTTTGTAAAAGGTACTGACAAAAATGCGCTTCTTCATTATAAAAGCCATCATGCCAAGCATGTCCGTGACAACTTGCCCTTCAGGCAATTTTTGCGGCTGAAACGCAATAGCAGTACGAAACATGATTTATGAAGTAGGCGCCAATATATTAATGGACAAACTGATTGATAGAGGCTACCCTGCCAAAATTGTTAGACAATCTGCTAAACCAGCTTTCAATAACAATCGGGTAGCTCTTTTTGAAAAGAAAAAGAAAAATACTGTTAACCATGATACCCCATTGGTGTTTGTCAATACTTTCAGTAACATGTCCTACAAAGTTAAGAACATCATTCGTAGAAATTGGAAAAAGACCATGAATATCACTGCCTTTGATAGCTTTGAAAAAAACGCACCAATATCCGCAATCTTGTCATGAAGAATGATGTACATAAGACTGTCAGTTCCGAGGGCGCTCAAAGTACGTTGTGGGGTCTGCCCCGAGTGGTGGGACATCATCCCTGTGGAGAATGTGTCATGTGTCCTTTTACACGGAAAATTACTTCTGTTAACCTTGGTCTAACTTCAGAATGGACTTTAAAAGAACAAACTGTAAAACGGAAAATGTAATTTCCATGATCAAATGTCCATGTGATTTGTTGTATATAGGTAAGACCAACAGAAAGTACAAGACTTTTATGATCGAGCACAGGAGCTGTTTGAAAAACCGTATTGAGAAAGTACCCCTAGTGAAACATTTTGAAGATAAAGGACATACATTTTTGGACTTTGAATGGTGCATCTTAAAAAAGATTAAAGGGAGATCCCAAGATGAAATCAACAGGAAATGGATCAATCTGGAACAGAAGCTTATCTTTCTTACTAATAGTCATGTTACAGGACTTAATGGGAATATTGAGTGGCATAATATTAGATAAGTAAGCCACCAGTTTAGGCTCTGCGCTAGGAGGTCAATGGAGTGTTGCACTTACTATTGCTACCTTTTTTTCCGAAATACAGAACCATGGAACAAGATGCATGACATTGTGTGTTGCTCTAATACATGATACATGATTTGTATATTTACAAGTGAGGTCATTGTATATTATTACTTGTCCTCTAAATAGGAAGAACCTACTTTGTTAGGTGCGGTTTGCTTTCCTTCTACATTTCTCTGACATGACCAGGGGCAGGGAGCATCGTTGTGTGCTTTGGGCATGGGTCTCATTCTGATTCATAGCACTGGGAAGGGACCTAGGAGTTTACTAGGTTGCATTCTTTTTCCCCTTTTAAGATCGTGGTGTTTCCCCTTTTTTCTTCCATTGTTTAGAGTTCTTTTTCCTCACTGGGGATGGTTGCTTAGCAACCACGTAATAACTGGTGTTGTTGCCGGGTACTAGTGGTTGCCTATGTCCGACGTCATCACGTAGCGTCATTGATGCGTAGTAGGAGTGTTTCTAACAGCTGTTGGCCGCGGCGAGTGTGTGTATTCCGCCGATTCCGGGTCTGAACCTCGATACCCTTCTTTCCTTCCAGGAGAGCACTAGCCCCTGATTGGGTAAGAGTTTGAATGTGGGGTTTTGTGTTAGCAGAGTCCCAAGATGTGGGAATTCTGATATAGATCAATTTTGCTCATTCAGTGATTTTCACTTTCAGAGCGAAAGGCGTGACACCCCGCTCTTGGAACATCCCTTGTGAGGAGGAGGAGGCTCCTTTCCTGTATGCATCTATTCTAATGCGGTGTGGATTGTCAACAGCAGTATGAGAGAGGGGAGGGTCCTGTGGTTGGGTTCTATAGGTGTACAGCTTTGATTCCATTGAGATTGGGAATTTTCTGTGACCTCCCCTTATTTTAGGCATTATTTGGCCTGTTGGAAGTTGAAAGGGACGCATTTTGAAGCTGTTACAGTGATAGAGTCACATTTAGGAGAAGAACAGCATTTACATCATTTACATCCCAGGGTGAGCTGTCTTCTCTATTTTGGGCTTGTATCCTTATGGGCACGCTAAAGCCCCTTTTTTTTAGATGAAATGATGAAATGGCATGACTATAGAATGCTATTGACTAAAGGACAGTCTTTTTAATTGGTTCTAGGTACTCTAAGTGAATCCTATCCGCTAAATCAGTGAAGAGCAAGAATCGGTTTTGCTATCAAGGTCGAAGACACTTACTTCTTCTGACCACTGGTTCAGGTATATAACACACTGTATACCTTCCACCCTATTGGTGCTTAGGGATTGGCTAGGTCAATTAATCAGACCTATAATGCCCGTGTAGTAATACGTTCTTGTTTTATACCCTTAGATATAGGAATCAGGTGTATGAATAGGAGGGATCTGCCTGAAGCACAGGACTACGTCTGCCCCTGATGAATGTCCAGTTACCTGTAACATAGAGGACAGAAACTTACATAAGTTGGGCTTGTTTACACAATGGGGAATAAGAATAATTAAGTTGCCATTGTTGTGTTTGTTGATCGAGTATTTGGCAACTTTCGATACTGTGAGGTGGAATGATTTTAACATGTATATGACTATGTGATGTGTACATGTTTTGGTAACACTTTGTTATTGAATACATAGAACGCAGAATGCAGCCCATATTTGTTAAGTGGCTGTGTTGAGATTCCGCTATCTGAGGGTACATTAACTGTTTTATACAGATCGTTGTTTGTGCATACAGGGGAGGCCAGCGGGCGCATTTGAATCCATGAAAGATACCAATGCTGGAGAAATGGAGTTACAGGTAAGAAACTCTTCCCTTCTCCAGCATTGGATCTTTCATGGATTCACATGCTTAGAATATATCGTATAGCAGTACTCCCGATTTGGAGGTGTGTATGCAAACCAATAACATCATAGCCATACATGCCCTTTGCCATGGAAAAAATTTTAGTTGTTGTACGTTAACATTAAAACACACATTAAGATACATTGATAGAAGGATATACCCCTTATAGGGCTTACCTTACTGAAACAGATGACGTAGGACTGCTCGTCCCATCTGTATATCTTTTGCAGGTTGTTGCTCGAGGCAATAATGACGGGTAAATGTATGTGGCACCGACCAGGATGCCGCCTGACAGATCTCCCAGAGGAATTCTAGACCACAATGCCGCCAAAGACGAAGCGGATGTCGTGGAATGTGCTCTTGGATGCTTTTCTAGCGGCTTCCCCGCCTTCGAGTGACAAAAAGCAATCGTCGACGAGACCCAGCAAGCCAGTCCTTGTTTTGAGATTGCTTTTCCCTTTGCCGAAGGGCCCTACGCCACAAATAGTTGTTTTGTTTCTCTACAATCTTGAGTATGATGAAGGTAAAACTTTAGAGCTCTTTTCACATCCAATGTATGGAGAGCTTTTCCCGCGACAGATGAAGGAATTGCGAAGAATATCGGCAGTACAATAGACGAATGCTTATGAAAGGCAGTTGGAACTTTTGGTATGAAAGGAGGGTTGGTTGCCAACACCACTTTGTCTTTGAAAAATCTCAAATATGGAGGATCAATGACTAACGCCTGTAGTTCCGAAAGTCGTTGTGCCGAAGTAATAGCCACCAAAAAGGCCAATTTCCACGATAAGAATTTTAAAGATGACGACGACATAGGCTCGAAAGGAGCTTTTATTAGTTCTGCCAGTACCAGGTGAAGACTCCATTTCGGAGGACATTTTTTCGTTGGGGGAAAAGTACGAAATAAGCCTTTCATGAAGTGTTTAACTAACCGATCACTAAACAGTGGTGTTGAATGTCTTTTATGAGTGAACCTTGAAATGGCTGCCAGATTAACCTTTATCGAAGAAAAAGACAAACCCCTTTCTGCTAAGTGTAGCAAGTATGGAAGAAGCTGTTCTGGAGCGATATTCAGGGGTTGCAGTTCTGGTTTATCCTTGCACCACTTGCAGAATCTCTTCCATTTACATGCATACGAAGTGTTCGTGGACGGAGCCCGCGCGGCTTCTAAAATTCTTTGACAGTGCAATGAAATGGTTAGAGTACCAAATTGCGAGAAGTCAGGAGCCAGGCTGTCAGGCTGAGTCCGTCCGGATCGTGATGCCACACTGCCCCCTTGTCTCGAGATAGAAGGTTCTGAATCTTCTGGAACCTCACTGGTTGCGCTATCGACCGCTGGAGCAGGTCGGAGAACCACGACTGTCTCGCCCAATAAGGAGCCACTAAGATCACCCGACATGGGTATTTGTGAATCCCTTGTAGAGTTTGTCGTATGAGTGGAAACGCGTAAACGAACTTGTCCGTCCACGGGAAGGAGAATGCTTCCCCCAGTGAGTCGGGTTGTGGCCACCTGCTCGCGTACTGTGCGCACTTCTTGTTCTCCCTCGTCGCGAAGAGATCCAGGGAAGGTTGACCCCATTTTCTGAAAACATTCGCCAGCTGTTGGTTGTACAACTCCCATTCGTGCAGCTGATTCATCTCTCTGCTGAGAGAGTCCGCTTGTACATTTTTTACTCCCGGCAGATGGTAGGCCAATATACTTATCTCCTGTTCGAGGGCCCAATGCCATATTTCTTGAGCTTCGCTCGAGAGAGTTCTGGAACTAGGACCTCCCTGCTTTCTCAGGTAGAACATTGTCGTATTGTCCGTCAATATTCTCACGACCGATCCTTTTATGTGTGGTAAAAAGGACTTCAGGGCCCAACGTACCGCCCTCAATTCCAGCATGTTGATAGGAAGGGTTGACTCTTCCGACGACCACAGACCTTGCACTTGCAGGGACTCCCATATGCGCTCCCCATCCAGTCAGAGAAGCATCCGTCACTACCGTCATTTGAAACTCTGGTTCCTGCAGAGGCATCCCTCTCGATAGGTTTTCGAAGAGTTGCCACCATTGCAGTGCTCGCAGAAGCCTATTGCTGATAGTCAATTTGTCTGACCAAAGCCCCCGACTCTGGGACCATCGGTCTGCCAGAAATTCTTGAATTGGTCTCATGAAGAGACGACAGTTGTTTACCAAGGGGATACACGACGCCATGGCCCCTAGTAGTGACATATAATTCCTTACTAACACCCTGGTGTTGACTTTCCACTCCTTTGCCTGTAGCCTGAGTTTGTGAACTCTCTCCACAGATGGTTTCACCAATCCTGACAGGCGTTTCGAACTCCGCACCCAAAAACACCAAGTTCCTTGACGGAGTTAAGGAGGACTTCTCGAAGTTGATCGCAAAGCCAACTGTTGCAGAAGTTGCATGGTGGCCTTTAGACTTGCTTGCGCTATTATTGGAGACAACCCCCTTGCCAACCAATCGTCCAGATAAGGGTAAACATGATGACCTGGTCTTCTTCCCCAAACTGCTACTGGAGCCAAACACTTTGTGAACGTCCTGGGAGATGACTTTAGTCCGAATGGGAGTACTTTGAATTGATAGTGGGTTCGTCCGACTACGAACCGCAGAAATGTTCTGTGTCGTCGACGCATTGGTATATGAAAATATGCGTCCTGTAGATCTAACGACGCCAGAAAATCCTCCGGGTGGATAGATCGGATAACTTCCTGAAGCGTAAGCATCTTGAACTTCAGATTTTTTTAGTGTCTTGTTGAGATCTCGAATGGGGCGCCACTTGCCGTTGGGTTTTTTGACAACTAAGTACCGGGAGTAAACTCCCTCACCTCTCTCGGCCACCGGGACCAATTCTATAGCCCCTTTTTGCAGCATAAGCACCACTTCTTGTTGTAATATTTGAAGATGGGGCTGCGCCGAAAACACAGGTGGAATGTGCGGTGGCATGCTTTTGAACTGAAAAGAGTGGCCTAGTTTCACTGTGTCTAATACCCACCGGTCTGATGTTATCATCTCCCACTCGTCGACACGGCGAGACACTCTGCCTCCCAGGACGTCCTGAAGCTCGTCATTGCTGGGTCTGAGCTTGATAGTCTCGTCCTCTTCGAGCAGTTTGGGTAGCTCGCCTATAGCATCAAGAGGAGTAAAATGGCCTACTGAAGCCCCAATCCCTGGATGACAAAATCGGGAATTTCCTGATGCCCCTCTAAAGGGCCAAAAAGAACAAAAACTTCTGCCACTCTGAAGGGCTCCAAGAGCTCCAAGGTGTCCGAGTCTTCTTTCATGCCTTTTAAGGCCTCGTCTACTTTCTCCCCAAATAATTGTTCCCCTTCAAAAGGCATATCGAGCACTTTATATTGTACTTCTGGTCGAAAGTTTGTGCATTTGAGCCATGCGTGCCTCCTCAAAACCACTCCAATGTTTATTTGTTTAAAACCTGATTCCGCCAGGTCTACAGCGATGTTTGAGTGGTTTGAAGCCTCTTCCCCCTCACGCACCAGCAACACAGTAGATTTTCTGTGCTCGTCAGGTAGATGTTCCAGTAGGGGGGCTAAACGATGCCACATCTCTCTGTCGTATCTCGCCATAATAGCTAGAGAGTTGGCTGCCTGTACCGTTGTTGCTCCCATCGACACTACCTTCTTGCCAAAGGCATCTTGCCTCCTGGCCTCGCTGTCCGGAGGGGTTGTACATTTATGTTGTGACCTCGCCTTTCTTGCAGCAGCTGCCACAACCACCGATTCCGGAGAAGGTTAAGACAAACATTTTACTCCGGAGCTTTACATTTCTTTTCCAGTCTACCTTTAGTCGCAGGCTCCAAAACGGATGGCGCATGGTTCGTAACCCCTCTTGCCATACGTGATCTAAAATGAGGACCGAAAACACCGACTTTCTCCTCTTCCCCAGATGATCAAACAAGAAACAGTCTTTCTTTTCTTCCTCCTGGGCCAGGCCAAACTCAGTACATGCCTTACCCATCATTGTGTGCAAGGAACCGATGTCATCCGGCGGTGATGGTTGAGCTGCACTTCTTGGAGCTTCCATCTCAGCCTCCGACTCCCATGTCGGGTCTCTTGAAGGGGATGATGATATGTCTGATAAAGACTCCTCGTTCCGACTCGGACTCTGGTAGTTCTCCTTCCTCCGTGTGTGAGCTTGGGGGATGTTCATCAACCGGAAGGGCTTTTGGTATCCTAGCGATTGACCGGGGGGGCAGGACCTGGCTCGTTGTCGGCTGGCGTAACATGTACCACTGCTGGAGCACCAACTTGAGGCAACTTTGCGTCCAATCGGCTCAACATCTGTAATGTGGACAATACCTCCAAGGACAACACCGCCTGGGGATCGAGTAGAGACGTTGTAACTGGGATACTTCGCCCACTGGAGACCGTCAACGTGCTGACCCCCTGTAATGCAAGCTCCGTTGGCCCAACCACCGGTTCACGGTCATCTTCTACGAATGATATGGAAAAGGTCGCCTCCTGTTGCAACAGGGCCTCTGGTAAGATCGGATCGTACACCTCCGGCTGCCAGCCTTCCGGAGGGGCCACCGTCGACGATGCCAACTTCTCAACAGTCATCGTCGTCTGAATCGATGGAGCTACTGCAGGAATGCCCTGCGTTGATGGTAATGAGGGCGTTGACGATCGAACTCCCGTCAACGACAACGGTGGTTGTGGCGCAGAATCCTAAGGCGTTCCCGCCTTTTTTGAGCTTGACTTATGCTTCGACGGATCTCGACTCGAGGATGACCTATGATGGTCACCTGAGGAGGTCTTTAACAGGTCTTTTATCTCCTTTTTTGACGAGGAGGAAGAAGACGAAGCTTTTGTTTTGACGACAATTCCCTTGTAGAATGTTTCTCAGAGGAACTTTTCTCTGTCTAACGTGACTTCTTCGCCGGCGGCTCTGCAGATACAGAGCAGCGGGGGACCACTGGAGATTTAGCTCTCGAGGCCAAACTATGTGTAGAGTCTACCTCCAAGGGAGGGTAAGCTCCCGCTCCGTCATTCACCAGACGTCCATTTCGGTCTTTCAGGGTCTTCTGCGAAAAGCCTTTACAAATTTCACAATTGTCCGCCGAATGATGAGGATGGAGACAATAGAGACAGTCCATATGTCCATCTGCTTCGTACACCTTTTTTAAATCTGCATGTAGCACACGGACAGAATAACGACTTTCCAGACATTGGGAAAGAAAACGAAAAAAATCAACCTTGTAAAATAGCAGATGACACGAGGTGATCCCACTACTTTGGAAGACGGTTGAAATCTGAAGGGAGCCGCAGGGGCGAGGATATTTATATGGCTACGTCCTATTGTGGCACGCGTAAGCGGCCTAAAACGACGTAGATAGGACACAAAAGTGTTGAAATTTTTTCCTATCGAAAACGTCTTTATAAATGTACCGAGGGTTCCCAGCCTGATGACGGGGAATATTCTAAGCATGTGAATCCATGAAAGATCCAATTCTGGAGAAACACGTTTACAATTTAGTGCAGAGAAAATATTACTTTTAAACTACATATTTCACAGCTCTGAAAATTGGTCAGCTCACGGACGATTTAATTTCTGTCACTCACTTAATAAGTGCTATTCAAATAAAAGCATCAACAGATTTATCATACTGTAATAGCTGCCACCACACGCCACAATTATTAAAACTGAGCATGTTCATTTAAATGAAATGCTACACAAAAAAATACTGCTGTGCTCAAAAATATTTATATTCTTTCATGACAACAAAGCGTGCATGTTCAAGACTGCTTTTGTTAACTTTAGAAAGTCAAGCTTCCATTTTGAAAGCTTGGCAGAGGCAATCGTTAAAAGACAGAATGAACATTTAACGTTAGTTTTGTATCGCAGCAAAATCAACAATAATATTTACATGCTTAGCTGTATCTGCACTGTGACATTGATGGCTCAACAAACACTCAAGGACAGTTCAAGGGTTTTTAGTGAACTTTCAATGGGCCCTACTTCGCCGTAAACCATGTCCTTAGCTCCCAGTTAGTAGATACGTTTCTGTAGTATGCTGAAAGTTAGCTGCAATGATTACCGAAGGGCAAATTGCCTCATCTGTCTAGAAGCCTTGAGGGATTTCCCAATTTCTCCAACTCGATCGAGTGGCTAGTCTGTGCGCTATTTGGATTTGTGGAACTGCCCTCAACACCCGGTTGGATTCAATTCTCCTACCATGCTCACTATCCCCTTTTCCCCCTCTGCTCTCTCCTTTCAATCTACCCACTACTCGCACCTCCCTCAAATCTTCTGTCACGCCAATGCCTCTCACTCCTAGTCCTAACCTTAAATACTACTCCCCCCTCCACACTAATCAGACACCCTCCTTCGCTCAGTATCATGCACTTCAGCGACTTGCCACACTAACCCTCTAACAACACTTACAATGCTACCATGCACACACACACTGCAGTACCACTTTCACTCACTAGTCAACACCTCACCTTTTTCCATGCGCTCCCCCATCCTTCCTCCCGACAGTCTCATGGGTCCACCACCTCCACCTCACTCGAATAACACACAATTACTGCTTCCTTTGGTCTATTTTTGTCCTCTTCTCCCTCCCCTGTTTTGCTCCTTGTCCCTAGCCCTTTATTCCCTGCCTGGGACGTGTTGTAGGCAGCAAAGATTACAAACAGTGAGCCCAGACGTGCACATTTCCTCCATGCAAGTTCACCACACACTTGCAATGCCGGCCCGGGAGACAATGTTCGTGTCAGGGGGCTTTGTCCCTGGTGCCCCAGTCTCATTGTCAAGAGGTTCTGGGTCTCTTGCATTAATCTCCTGTAGCCTATGGTGTTTGTCAGCAGATGAACGTGCTTGATGCAGTTATACGGCAGCAGCAGCAGCACCCCAAAGCTTCTCAGTTTGCTGCTTATTGACGGTGTTGCAGTTCTTCCCTCTCTCTGCTGCTCTGTCGTTAGCATATCACATAATCCTGAGGAGCTGGTTAATGGTGGTCTTGGTTTTACTGCGACTTGAGTACAGCGCTGGACCGCTGCTTTCACTCAGGCGCTTCTTGCTGGTTTTTCATTTGGATGGGATATCTCTAGAAAAAACACTGGCATGCATTTTTTGGGGGATGTATGGCCCGAGCCAAAAGTGGGCAGTCCAGTAACAGACTTGCACTGTAGGGGAGTGGAAGGGGGCTTGTGTTGGGACAGTAACAGTAACCTCAGGGATAGAGCTGGTTCTGGATTGCTCCCTGGTAGGCCTCCGACCCCTTGCGGAGAGGGTGTTCTGTCCCCTCTTGACAAGAATAGAGCACTGGCTTTATCACAACTGCAAGAAGCAATACCTTGTGTATGGCATGGCACTATGTTTAAATGTAAATGCTTTGCAAGTCTCTGTAACATCAGGAAGGCAGGTTTAAGCCTTCTAATTCGCTTATAAATGGTCATACTTCCACAAAACATGAACATGCCTCCATGAAAGCTTCAATATTCAAGTGTGTTCGGCATTTAGGTATGTTTACTAGCAATTTCAATTCATTGTACTGCTGGTTTTTCTGCGTACAGGTCCCATGTGTGCCTGATTAGAACTATATAAAGCCCAACAAATAAAAAAAAACAAATAAAAGCTTTGAAAAAGTGGCTCAAATGACAGTAATTTCACAATAAAGTTAAGATGGACACTGCCATGCAACCGTAGCCAGATAAATACCAATACTGCAAACTTCCCAAAATAATGACCACCTGACAAAATGTATTTTAAAAAGTGCAAGTAATGAACATCAAACTGGGGTTTCAGAACATCTTTTCAAAAACATCACCACATCAATTAACTATACTGCAGATCCAATCTGGAAGCATACCAAATGGGAGCCAAGATTTACTCCTGGCAAGCGAGAAGGTGATGGGGAGAATCACGGGTTGTCTTCACCCTCTGAACACTAGTTCTTTTTAAAACGCGTAGTTTCCACCCTTTATAAACCCAAGGCATCATTACAAATAACATGAAGGATCGCACAGTCAACAGCGACCCACATTTAAATACCCACTCCCCGCCCCCTGCACCTCACTCTGCCAGTGTGTGGCTGCTTCTCTGATGGAGTGGTTGACACTTCCACCTTCGATGCATTTCTTCGCGTTTAGCGGCTTATCTCAGCTGGAGGCATGAGGATGGAGTGTGGGGGAGTGGTGCAGTGAAATCTGGGGCTGCTTCAGACACTGGGGTAATGCCCCGACACACAAATGTCTCTAAAACACTTCACACCAAAAACGGCAGCAGTTTTAAATCTGGGTAGTAAGTGGGGAGGTAGCAACATATTTTAGTAAATTTAAAAAACGCTCACAATCAGTAGCACTGGGAGAAACCTTTCTAAGGTAGCTTAGTTGGTTTGGCACCTGCGACTGAAATCTATGCGCAACCCAAATATTCTAGGACCAAAATCCAAATAAATACAAAAAAAACAAGTACCATGGGGTTGGTTGAAACACCAAGAAACTGTGCAACCTGTGGTGCTGCACACACGGTCAAATGTAACTGCAAGATAGGATGTACATGTACTTTTGCGGGTACAAGGGATCAGATTAGCACACGTGCATGCAGACATTCCTGTAAAGCAGCTCCCCTCCTGCAGGAGACAGACAGTACAGTCATTTTTGATTATTTTCTTGAAGGCAGGCATTTTAATTACACTGGATGCTGAAACAAGACAGATGTCGAGTGTTCAGAAATCCTGCTTATGGAAGACTGGATCTGCGCTGCTCTTTAGAATTAACTTGTAAAAAACGTTTTCCTGTCTAGGAAATACGTAAATTTAGCCATTCCTGGTCGTTTGGACCATGCCCGTTTGTTTAGTTTTATTCTGTCACTTGCTTTTTGTTCGATGGCTAGAACAGGCTGCATTGCCCTCATGCCCTGCTAGCTGCCACGCCTTTAATTGGATTTACAGTGGGATAATATGAACAGTCATTACATCACAAGCAGAAAGAATCGCTGTGTAACAATTTATATAGTTATTAAGACTAGATAACAGATCTAAAGACTACGTAATGTGCTTTGGCAGCGGGCGCAACAGGCACTTTACTTATCCTGGTGGTAGTCTTTGCCTGTGATCAATATCTGTAGATTTATACATATATCGTGTTTCATGAATCTCTATTTTTCCAGTAAAGAAATAAAATGTGTTTGGCAATAGGTTTCGACTAGTTTTGATATTTAAAAAAATCTAAGTTAGGAAAATGCACATGTACAGTCCCAGTAATTCTTCAGGTGGGCACCATGTTTTTTTCAGTAAAAAGAAAATTGCTATTCAGTTTGTGGGTTGAGTGCATGTCTCTCAGGTCGAGTGCAGGTTTTGTATGATTTTGCGAGGCCAGCCTGGTTCCGGTTCCCTTCTACTCTCCTCCCTTTCTTTCTCCCACTCGCCTTTGTCTCTCACTCTTCCAATCAGATATTCTTTCTTATTCCTACTCTCCTCCACTCTCTAATACTACTCTTGCCTCTCCACTCTACTACTCTTCCATTCTCTACTACTGTTACTTTCTCCACTCTACTACTCTCCCCACTACTCTGAAAACTCCAACTACACCATCTCCCTCAGTCACCCAAATCTCACTCACCAACCCATTCACTCATTCATCCCCTTACTCTCCTTTTATTAGCCTCACTAATACACCTTGCACACTCGCATCCAAGTAATATTTTCTTCCACCCTTCTCTGTGCATCTCTGCACAGTCCTTCCTCTGCTTGGTCTTTTGGTCCTCCACTTCCTCCCTTGATCTCCGCCGAACAACCCACAACTTCTTGTTTCCTGTGCCCTTTTCTACAACACTCCTCCCCCATTTCTCCCTCAGCTGGTTCCCAAGGCCAGCCACTGCCTTTCTTCTCCCCAGGTTAGGTTGCAGGTACAGCAATATTCTCTGCCGCAAAACCTGCCACAGCCTTAGGTGGGGATTTAGCCCACCTTTGAGGTGGAAGTTAGGGTCTGGCATGCAGGGTATCAGTGATTATGACAGCAGTTCCTCACAGCTTTCATGTTATAGAAACGGTACATGTTGGGCCTAGCAACTAAGTATAAGGGCAGGCCATTTGTTTGCCAGTTTCCTTGTGCACAATTTCAACAAACCAAGGCTCACAATGAAACCTTGGCATTGTGGGAAACTTGAAAGCCTGACCACCTATGAGCCAAAAATACGCATATTTACACAAAATAAAGTTGCAAATAGAATGACAGGCCTCTGGCTCAATGCTCCCTATCTATCCTATTGTCGCACATCCACATGAACTTTTCAGTCAATCGTACACAGCCTAAATAGGGACGGAAGGGTATATTTTCTTCCCATAGAGAAGAACAAGTTACTTCTTACCTTGTAACGTTCTTTCGATGGGACGTTCCTCCGACGTATTCCTCATCTTAGATATCTCTTTCCAGCTTTGCTGGCCTCGGAAATGTCTTCTCTCTAGAGGGCGCTGCGCGCCGACGTCCGCCGAGTCGATGTCCCTCGACAGCCGCGGTATCGACGTCGATGTCATCCTGCCTATAAAGGCCGCGTGCAGCGTCCGTTGCTCAGTTCCGTTTTGTAGCCCACAATAATTCTTTCTGGACTAGACTAATCACCCTGAAGGAGCGTAAGCTGCAACAACAAGGGAAGTAGTACTGTGGGGATGGATGGGAGGGTCGATAAGGAATACGTCGGAGGAACATCCCATCGAAAGAACGTTACAAGGTAAGAAGTAACTTGTTCTTCGAAGGGATTGTGTCCTCCGACGTATTCCTTATCTTAGATAGGCTCCCATAGCAGTATTCTGTTATTGGAGGTGGGAGTACTGACTTCATGCTTCCTCTTATTGATGAATAGAGTGCAATACTGCCCTTCCAAACCTAGTCTCTTGACTGGAGGAGGAATCCAAGTTGTAAAACCGTGTAAAGGTATGGACGGACGACCATGTGGCAGCCGCACATATGTCTCTAACCGGCACTCCTCTTTTGAGGGCCGATGAAGCTGCGATACCTCTGGTCGAATGAGCCCTAAGATTTTGAGGGGGCTCTTTTCCTGCCAGTTTATAACATTCCAAAATGGCTAAAATGATCCATCTGGAAATGGTCTGCTTAGTTATCGGTAACCCCAGCTTGTGACCTGCGTAGCCTACAAACAGCTGGTCGGCTTGTCTTATCCTAGCCAGTCTACTAATGTAAAAACTTAAAGCCCTTCTTGGGTCCAGCCTGTGTAACCTCTCTTCCTCTTTCCCCGGATGGGGAGGAGGATAGAAAGATGGAAGGGTAATCTTCTGTGTGATATGAAATTCAGAAACCACCTTTGGGAGGAAATTAGGCTTCACTTGCAGAACAACTTTGTCTTTGTGAAAGATTGTAAGAGGGGGTTTACAAGAAAGAGCTTGTAACTCGCTCACCCTTCTAGCAGATGTAAGTGCTACTAATAAAACAGTCTTAAGGGTAAGAAATCTTAACGAACAAGAGTGGAGTGGTTCGAAAGGTGTGCCCATCAGGAAAGTTAGGACTAAATTTAAATCCCATAGGGGAACCTGGAATGGTCTTGGGGGATAAATGTTAGTTAACCCCTTTAGAAACTGTATTACCAACGGTAACTTGAAATAGGATGGTTCTTCCGCAGTGCGCTTAAAGATGGATAGCGCTGCGAGATAGCCCTTGATGGTGCCAACTTGAAGGCCTGAATTCGCTAAATAAAGTAGGAAGGACAAAACCATTGGTGTACCCCATGAAAAGGGATCGATATTCTTTTCCCTACACCAGCTGCAAAATCTGTTCCAACGGCAGCGGTATAAAGATTTTGTTGCTGGCCTTCTTGCCGAAAGAAACACCTCCATAACATCATCAGGGAGGTCCCAATCCTTGTACCTCAGCCTTTCAGAAGCCAAGCGTGAAGGTTGAGGGTTTTGATGTCTGGATGGAGAACCTGACCTCCCTTCTGTGAGAGCAGATTCTCTCTGAGTGGAAGTCGAATTGGAGGGCAGATGGACAAGTCTAGAAGGTCCGGGTACCACGTTCTCCTGGCCCAATCCGGGGCAATTAGGATCATGGTTTTCCAGAATCTTCTCAACCTCCTGATCATTTGAGGAATGACAGGGACCGGTGGAAACGCGTACAGAAGCGGAAACTCCCAGTCCACTATGAAAGCATCTCCCAGAGCTCCTCTCGGGGGAAATTCCCTTGAACAGAACAGATCGCACTTCCTGTTGACACTTGTGGCGAACAGATCCACCTGAGGGGTTCCCCAAAGGGCGAATATCTCTTGAAGGACTTCCTGAGCTAGTTCCCACTCGTGGGAGACTGTGCTCTGCCTGCTCAGAGCGTCCGCTGTCAAGTTCTTCTCTCCAGCTAGGTGAACTGCCGATAGAGAGATTCCTTCTTGGATTGCCCAAAACCAGAGCTGCATCGCCTCTCTGCACAGAGGTAGTGATCCTACGCCTCCTCTTTTGTTGAGGTAATGCATGGCCATTGTGTTGTCCGTCATTACCAGGACATTCTTTCCTTGTACAGATGGCAGAAAAGCCTTCAGCGCAAGTCTGATGGCCCTCAGCTCAAACAGGTTGATATGTAGTCTGGACTCCGATGGAGACCAACGACCGCTGATGGTCAAGTCGTTGGCGTGGGCTCCCCACCCCGTGAGTGAGGCATCCGTGACTACGGTTATCTCCGGCCAGGGTTGCCAAAACTGCTCTCCTTTCAGAATGTTCTCCTGACAGGCCCACCACTGAAGGTCTCGAGCCACCCTGTCGGGAACCTGAAGAAGATCTGTCATTCTCCCTGAGAAATGTGACCACTGAGTTCTCAGTGCCCACTGGAGGGATCTAATTCTCAGGCGATCCTCTGGCACTAGGAAAATGCAGGATGCTATGAGGCCTAGCAACCTCAAAAAGTCGAAGGCTGGGAGACGTTGGGCATTTTGAAACTTGGTAACCATCTGTAGAATATCTTGAGCCCTCACCTCTGGTGGCGAGGCTTTTCCCAGGGAAGTGTCCAGGATCGCTCCGATGAACTGGAGTCTCTGCGATGGTATCATTTGTGACTGCTTTAAATTGAGGGAGAAGCCCAGTCTGTGAAGGAAGTGGCAAACATGATCTAGCTGCATCTGAGCTTGTTCCGAAGATACAGCTCTGATCAACCAATCGTCCAGGTAGGGGTAGACGTGAATCCCTTCCCTCCTTAGACTTGCAGCCACTACCGACATTAACTTGGTCAAGACCCTCGGGGCGGCGGTCAGCCCAAATGGCAGCACTCGAAATTGATAATGAGAGTTGCCAATTGCGAACCTCAGGTATTTCCTGTGTTTGAGATGGATTGGCACATGGAAATAAGCGTCCTGAAGGTCCAGAGATACCAACCAGTCCTGGAACTGAAGGGCCTGAAGGATCCGAGAAAGAGTTACCATCTTGAATTTGTCTTTCCTGAGGAATTTGTTCAATTCTCGCAAGTCCAAGATGGGTCTCAGTCCTCCGTCTTTCTTTGGAATGAGAAAGTAAGGGGAGTACCAGCCCTTGTTTCTCTCCACTACAGGTACCGGTTCTATGGCATCTTTCTCTAGCAGGTCTAAAATTTCCTGCAAGAGGAGCGGATCTGGAGCTTTTTGACAGCTGATCCCCGGTGGATGACTCTGAGGTATGCGTAGGAGAGGCAGGCAGTAACGTTGTGCAACTGTCTCCAATGCCCAAGCATCTGACGTGATAGCCTGCCATTCCGCCAGATGTTGTTAACCTGCCTCCTACAGGTGTCTTGTGAGGGAAGTCCTCAGAGTGGTTTTGGGGCGGCTGATGCAGATGGTAAAGAGGCACCTGCTGTTGCTGCGGCTTTTGAATATCTACCCCGTCCACCTCGGGTAGTTCTTCTTTGTCCTCTTTGAGCCGGTCGTCCTCTACCTCTTCCGAATGCGGAGTAGAAGCGAAAGGACTTGCCTCTCGCAGAGGTTCCTGTGGGACGAAAAGGTGTCTGACGGATCGCAGCGCTTAGGGATTTTGCTGCTGCCTTTGATGTTTGCAGTTTTTCTAAACTGTCATCCGCCTTTTTCCCAAACAAAGAAGAGCCATCAAATGGCATGTTCAAGAGCCTGGCTTGCACATCTGGGGCAAAACCAGACTTTCTCAACCAAGCAAATCTCCTGGTTGTTGTACTTGCCGCCATTGCTCTGCTGATACTGTCAGCCGAATCAATGCCCGTCTGGAGGGATTCGCACATAGCGTCTTTACCGTCCTTTATGATATTTAGGAACGCTTCCCTTTCTTCTCCCTCCGGGATGCAGTCAGCCGCTGTAGAAGCACACTCCCAAAGTGTATGGCTAAATCTAGCAAGGGTGCAAGTAGCATTAATAGATTTTAACGCCATGCTACATGCCGAAAAGACTTTCTTAGCCATGGCATCATATTTTTTATCGTCCCTATCCTGTGGGACGGTAGGGTAAGCAGTCTTGATGTCAGTAGAAGATGCTGCCTGTACCACCAGACTTTCTGGGGATGGGTGTTTGGACAAAAACTCCGGGTCTGCAGAAGATACCCTGTATTTAGTAGACAGTTTATTTACTGCCGGGACGACATCTGGGGTTTCCCAATTCGTCATGATTTTCCTTTGAAGAGCTTTATGAAAAGGTACTACAGGATCCTCCTGTGGACCTTTATCAAGAATATCCGTGAGGTCATCCTGTTGGAAAGCCTGTGAAGGTGTTGACCACCCCATAAATTCTGTGATCCTGGACATTAAGGCTCTATAAGGGGTTTCAGCATGCTCCCCCGGGTCTGGCCTAGCGAACTCCACCTCTGGGTAAGTGTCTAAACCACTTGCCTCATGTAAGGAATCATGGAGTTCCTTTAATCTGCGTTCCTCTGAGGATAACTCCTCTTGAACTGGGGTTGCAGATCCCTGCAACTCAAATGTCTCTTCTTGGTCAGATAGTTCTCCCTCTTCCATAATTGAGGACATTGTTCTCAATTGGTCTGAACTCACAAAGGGTGTGAAACCCATCTCCAAGGCAGAGGGTGCCGAACTTGTTGTAATCGGCCTCGAAAATGTCGATGTCGTCGACGCCGAAGGCTTCGAATGTGGCGTTGAAAACAAAGGCGGAGGCCTCGAGGTCCTCGATAGAATTGGAATTCTGCTTGAGGATGTCGACAATCTCGACGACATCGTCATCGAAGACCTGGGAATAGCCACTGGGTGCGCCGCAACCGTGACTTTCCTTGGCGTCGACGCCGGTGTTGAGGATGGCGTCGAGTCGACAGACCCGTGTGTCGAAGGTCCCTTCGACAACGGCGTCGAAGACACCGACCTCGGCGTCGACAGAACCTTTGTCAACGGCGTCGACGGAAACTTCGAAGAAGGATTCGAGGTCTTTGCTTTACTCGAGGGTTCGTGACGCGCTCGAGAAGCTTCCTTCGCCGGGTACTGCGACTCGCAGCGTTTTGGACCTTTGGGTCTTTCGACCAGAGCATCGCTCTCGGCAGTCTTCGAGGGGGTCGAGGCCGCTTTCTCGAAGACGCTCATCATATTTTTTCGGAATTGCTCCCATTCAGCCCGGGAACTATGTTTCGTGGGGCAAGGGATTCTCTTGGGTGAAACAGAGGAAGAGGAGGACGAAGAAGGGGATCTTCGACGTCTCCTCTTCGAGTGCTTCGATCTAAAGGAGTGATGGGACCCGCTTCGAGACCTGGAGTGCGAATGGTGACGAGGAGACGAATGTCTCGACTTCGTCGAGGAAGAAGAAGCTTTAGAAGTCTTAACTTTTTCCAGCTTCCCCCTACGCTCCTTCAGGGCCTTAGCTGTCATGGACATACAGTCCTCGCACTCCGAACAATGGTGTTCAGCTCCCAAACACCACAGACACTCTGTGAAGTCAGCGACATCTTTTTTCCACAGTCTCTGCATTTTTTAAAGCCGGACCGAGGGGTCGTCGGTTCAGACGAGGAAGCCATCGAGTATGGATCAAATATCTCGAGGAAATAGGAATAATTCTCTATGAAGCTGAGCAACGATATTCCAAGGCACTGAGTAAGCGCAGAAAAACGGAACTGAGCAACGGACGCTGCGCGCGGCCTTTATAGGCAGGATGACGTTGACGTCGAAACGGCGGCTGTCGAGGGACATCTACTCGGCGGACGTCAGCGCGCAGCGCCCTCTAGAGAGAAAAGATTTCCGAGGCCAGCAAAGCTGGAAAGAGATAAATACGATAAGGAATACGTCGGAGGACACAATCCCTTTGAAGTACACAGTACAATAGATAACCTACTCCCAAGTAAGGCACCACACTTTTTCACATCAGTCAATATCCCTCACGTGGCATCAAGCAGATAAGGCTCTTGGAGGATCGAGATTAACACTTCTTCCCCTCCTTCTCCATCCCTCTGTCTTTTCCTGCATGGACCTTCACATGATCAAATATTGGTTCTAGCAGTTCTATCTGGTAGCTTGGCATCCACAGATTATCCTCCTGGTTTTCCGATTTAAAAATATTCTGGTGAAGAACGCTACACATGCCAAGGGCACGATCTCTTGCACAAGTCAAGGTCATCAGGATACCATGCACTAATTCTATCTTGTAAGTAACATAATGCGTCACAGGTTCAAATATCGGTCTCGCTCTTAGAGACTGGTCACCGGCATGATCAGCCTCTTTCTCTTCCTCTTTCCCTCTCCCCTGCTAACCTCCTTTCTCTTCTCTCCTGCTCCCCTCCTCCTTTCTCTCCCCCAACTGGCTCAGTTCGATGACTGGTTGTCTGGTGCACCTCCAGAGCCTCACATGTCCCAGGCTCCCCCACCCGTCCTGAACTTGCCTCCGGGCCTCTGCACTCTGCTTAGTATTACTGCACTCGGAATACATTCCATGAGAGGGCAATCACTCTGCACTTAACCCAGGCCCCTGCTGTACTGGGGGCACTTGTCTCCCTCCCCCTCCCTCCCTCGCACTTCCTGTCTGCGCACTTACACAACCTTGAATGTTCCTCCTCCTCCTCCTCCTCCTCCTCCTCCTCCTCCTCCTCTTCCTCTTCTCACTGAATAAGCAAGCCTACGGTGCTTGCTTCACAAGTCCTCCAGCACCACCACATTTCTAATGCAGATGAAGACAGCTGGGTTACCTCACTGTCGGTACAACCACAAGTTCAGCGAGGTAGCTGAGCCTTGTAGTCCTCTTCTCCATTGAGGCGGATTGCATTAGTAGGGGCTACAGTTTTGCATGGATCCCTGCTCCTTCCACTGTCTGGGGAAGACTGGGCAGCAGCCAGAACACCACAGTACCCTGTGACTATGTTCCCCCAATATATATTATGGCAAGTGCCACCCCCTCACAACACAGCCTTTACAAAATATTTTCTCCCTCTCCCTCTCCCCCTCCTCCACCCTCCCTCCATCCCTCCCTCTCCAGATGGTACCCGTTGTTACACTCGATGCTGGTACCCTCTGGGTTTATAAACAAAACAAACTCTTCTGCTCTCTCCATGTACTTCAATGATTCCTTCTGTTTCACTCTTGTTCTAGGATGGTAGACTTTGCTTCTCTTTCAAAGAGGGTGAACTTCGTATGCAGGAGCTTTACATCTAACAATCCCACTATCTGTACTGTTTCACTCTTCTCCCAATATACTCTTTCATATAGGCTTCCTCATTGCACGTCTTCATACCAAGGAGGGTCTCCTGCTCTCCCCTGGCCATCTCTCCCCAGGTCTGTTCTTCAGCTGCCAAGGCTCACTTTGTATCACCTGGGATCTGCTTTGATTTGACTTTCTACATTCATGATGTGCAACACATTTTTTTCATTTTTCATCTAATGTGGTTTAATACCACTTTCCATCGAAAACCTGTATACCTTTTTTTTCTAATGAAATTGGGGGTTGCCTCATCCCTCAGGGCCCCCTTAACCCCTGCCCCAACCCCCATTTTAAAAATGTAACCTTTGTCCAGTGATGAAATCTTTTTTAGATTTTAATATATTTCAGTACTGGACAGCTCCCTGTAACCTGTGGTATTTGTTTATGGGGAGGCGCGCTCCCCAGGGGTCCTCCCCCTATGCTCCCCCCACACCCCATTCCCTAAACCCATTGAGTTTCCAACCCAAACATACATCTATTTTAAAAGGTATGTTTGAGTTGGAAATCCATCGAAATTGATTCAATGAATTATGCTTTTCGATGGAAAAGCATTTAAATGAATGAATTTCGATGGATAATGATACAATGGAAATATTTTCGATAGAAAGACTGGATACCGAGCTAGCCCATGGATACATTTTAAGTCTGTCTTAGAAGAATTCCATAGCAATATATTATAAGTCATCCATTTTTAGTTTTGGCTGTTAGATGGCGCTGAAAGCTCTATCTTTAAGCCAATACTATCGTCATTAAAATAAGAGCTTCAAATATGGGCTTTGAATGATGGTCTGTAACGCCTTTCAATGGACATGACATTTGAGGAGGGATACACAGTGTATTTGGTGTTCGGCAATAAATCCCCACCCATTCACTGCCCTTTGCCATGCTAATCCCTATGGCCAATCCCGAACCTTTTGAGCTCAGAGCTTTTCCATGCATCTTACAAATAAAAAGATAAATGTTCATGTGATTACTGTATTTTTTCTCCATTTATGTTTTCCATTTATATGTAGAACATATTTAAAATGTATGCAAGATACGATTTCACAAAAACACATTTAGTGCCCGCGCTGACCTCTGTGGTTCCATAATATTCCTTTGTGTTATTCGTTGATGTGTTAACTTATCTTAGAGCACAACAACGAAAAAAACCTCTTCCTGGTCTGCGAGGACTGCCACTCCGAGAAAGGTGAGGGTACATGTTGCCAGGCGAGGCCCGGCATTGCAATGAACGGTCATGGAGTGTGGCAGGAACTTGGAGCAAGGGTCGGCGAGTTCAGAAGAGGCGCGGATTCCTCGCACAGTTTCCAGGCTCAGTCAGCCTACCCTTGTCTGGAAAGCAAGTTTACAGGCTGTGGCTGAGGAGGCAGCACGCCAGGTCTGTATGTGCAGGTCAGGCTGGGGTCGAGAGGGTAAAATGGTTTCTTCCTGTCCATCAGACACAGACACCCTGAGTATGTGTAGCCTGTGTTGCAAGGATAAAGGTGAACAGTTCGCCCCAGCAGTGCTGTCGCAGTCTGGCCTCTTCCTCTCCACAGTGCCGCTCCGGAGGGGAGACACTATGATCAATAGCTGCAAAAAGCAGCAGCAGCAGAGCTTGCAGGACTCCAGGACCTCATACCTGCCGAGGCAATGATTAAGGACAAGGAATGCCTTCATCTGAACCACCAGCAGAGTCGGAATGAAGAAGAGTCTGAAGAAAGGTGAGCCTGCAGTGAATGAAATGGACCGTGGGGGAAACCCCATTGCAGAAATGACTTCAGCCGTGTTTATACACTCGAGGTAAATGCAGCATTGCCCACAGGCTTCTAGGCATACGCCCTGCTTTGAGAAACAATCTACATAAAACAAGTTATTCAGCCACCACTGTCTGAGAAAATGGAATGGCTGTAGGTGTAGAATAGGTCCTGAGGCAACTTCAACTCTCATACTTCCAAACTTCCAAACTTTCATAATAAAAACTGCATGAAAAGCAAATGTCTCTGCTGTAATTTTTTTGAACTTCTTTAATCAATACATGTCTTCGGCCTGCATTGTATTCTTTTCACCAATGTGTAACATAATATCGTCTACATAGAGGCCCAATTTGATTTCTGTGTCACTGACCCACATGCCCCTTATCAATTAGTTAATCCTAATGTTATCTGCTAGTGGCTCCAGGATCAGAAAAGGAGTGGTGAATGGAGACAGCCTTGTCTAGTTCATCTCTCACAGGTACATTTATCCAACATTTTTCAATTTACCATTACCTGTGCCGTAGGATCTGAGTAAAATGCCCCGACAACATTCAGAATCTTTGTTCCAAATGCATACTTTTCCAAAACTGCATTTAAGAATGCCCAGTTAACCCGGTCAAAAGCTTTCTCAGCATTGAGGGAGAGGAGGACAAAGTCCTTCAAATTCCCCCTTGACAGCTCCATTAGGTTCAACATCTTGCGAAGGGTACCAGAGCCTTGCCTCCATGTGATAAAAGCCACTTGATCTAAGTGTATGAGCTTATTTATTTAATTCTTAGAACGCACAAAATGCACATAGGCCTCAAAGCGCGCACAAATAACGCACAGATAGCGAGATACTAAAGTACAGGAGCAGGAGAGTGATGCATTGCCAGGAGGACTAGCCAAAAAAGTGTGTTTTGACTGCTTTTTAAAGGCAAAGCAGGCAAGAGATGGAATATTTTGTTTGGGAGGGCATTCCATTCTCTGGATGCCTGCACTGAAAAGTTGCATCCACCAAATTTACACAATTTGAAACGTGACTGAGTTTGTGCAAATCCCCTAATCGCAAAGCACATGCAGGTTTATCTGGAGTCAATTGTTTCATAAGATAAAGAGGGGCAGTGGATGACCAGCCTTTGTGAGCCAGAATTAGAATCTTATGAGGAATCCTGCGCACTACAAGACACCAGTTTAAATTTTTTTTCTGGCCTCAGAAACATGATCATGTTTTCGCAAACTGAAAAGACGGCGCAAACAGCACTATTCTGCACCATCTGCAGCGACTGAATATTTGACTTTAAGGTACCTGCCAAGAGACTATCACAATAATCGAGGTTAGAGTTAATAAGTGCTGATGCTAAGATGGATCCATTCCCAACCAAGATATAGGGTCTGATTTAGTTAAGGAGTTTAAATCACATAATCACAGGAGATCCTAATATGGGATACATGATCATTCATATCAAGCTCTGTATCAACATGGGCACCTAGTGTTTTTATGCTAGTGCACACAGGAATCTGGCTACTAGCAATGGAGAAGTTTATTTAACCTGTGATTGGTTGCTACAATAATAAGTTCAATCGTGTTATCATTAAGGGCAAGTGAATTTATGGTCATCCAGGATTGGATAGCCGAATAAACTTCATTAAGTCTCTCAGAGTCCAATTTGTGATAACCCGAAAGTTTAAAGATCACCTGAGTGTCATCAGCATAGTTTTGTATAGCGGACACCCAGGTGAGCAAGCAAGTCCAGCAGTGGTCTTACATAGATATTTAACAGTGCCGGTGAAATACAAGAAACAGAGGTACTCCGGCATTAAGAATAGTGGGAGGGGATTGAGTCCACTTCCATGGCTACTCTCAATACTCGTGGACCGAGCAAAGATGTCACTGAGTCTGCCGTCCTCTGGGTACAGCAGACCACGCTCATCAACCTGTCGACTAGTATAGAATGGTCGACCAGGTCGAAGACCACCGACAGATCCACAAGCATCAGCAGAGCTGGGTGGCCTTCGTCCACGATATTAAGGGTAGACTTGAGATCTAGCATAGCTGTCTCGGTTCCATGTCGCGTTCGGAAACCAGACTGGTACGTACAAAGATATTTTTTTCCAGGAAATCCTGCAACTGAAGATATTCCACCTTATCCAAAATCTTCAGTAAAAAAAAGGGGACATTTGTTACGGGACACTCTTTTTGCTAGCCATGGACCAAGCAAACTTTTCTTAAGGAGAGGAGTTAGCAAAATCTCCTTAAGGGAAGATGGTACATCATCATCTAGGAAGGATAGCCATCTAGGAAGGATAGTTTAACCATCCTAGTAGACCATGGATGCAAAAGGGTCACAAATTCCTTAATAATACTGGCCGGACATATGTCGCCTTTACCAGTTGTTGGTTTGAGTCCAGCGACTATGCCGAGGATCTCAGTCTCACAACATTGTTTGAATTTGAAGTTCTCTGTCATTCTATTCCTGGAGGGATAGTCAGTAGCAGGATCCATCTGGTGGTTTGTTTCATCTGAATATTTATATTATTGCCCATGATTTTATTAGCAAACTCTTCTTGGATAGATTGGCACCAAGAGGAGTTATTTTCAATGTCAACAGTAACAGCGCTTTTTCCCCTCTGCTTCTTTTAGAATTTTGAAAAGTTCACAGGATCTTGATTTAGCGTTGTCAATTCTATAGTTAAAATATGTGGATTATTCTGCAAAGATCACCGTCTAGTAGTTAATGACCGCAGCTTTATAATTGGAAAGTGTTTCGGGGGTCCAGCATTTAAGCCACTCTCCTTAGGCATTAGCCTCCCCAACCCGGTAGCCAGTACCCTAATGTGTATTTTTGCGTCTACATTTAGTAGGGATATTGGCGACATGCACTGCATCTTTATGTATTACAGAAATCAAGGAGTGTTGAAGGATGAGAGGACATACCCGTTATCCAGAATGCTATTCAATAATTTGGTCAGGTAGAGTGTCAATTTGTTGGAGCATTTATTATAGAAACATATGGTAAAACCGGATTCTCCAGCTTTCAAAACTGCCCTAACCACTTCTTCTATAGCTCCGACTCATCTATATTGAATAGGGTCATGTCGTCTATTCCTCTAGGTATCCGTATTCCTCTAGGTATCCGTAGATTTCACCGAATCCAATTTCACCTAATCAGAAATCTTCAAATTATTTTTTCTTAAATGGTTAGGTAAGTAGGCAAATTTTAAAACCTAGATGGGGCTGGAGTAAGGGGATAAGATAAGGTAGGGGGAACGAGGGGAAGGTCTCCACCGACATAAGAAAATAAAATATTTGAAGAATAAATAATTTGAAGATTTCTCCTTTAGGTGAAGTGGATTCAGTGAAATCACAGATATCCGTTCCTCAAAGTCCTCTATCAAACCTCCATCCTCCCTTTTGTACAGCTCCTTGAGAAACTTTGTGCTGTCTCAACTGGGACAGTTTGAGGTTTGTCTTCAAGTACGATCTTATCCTCCACCTTTCCACTCTATGCACTCTAAGCCTTTCTACCAGCATGGAGTTGGCCTGGTCTCCTTTGGCGTAGAATTTTTGTTTTAGGCACCCCGAATTACGAACTCTCTCTCCCATAGTCAATGTTTTAAATTCCTGATGCTTCATTTATTCTTAGCAAGGTATCCTTCAGATCTCCTTTGTTCCCCTGCCCTGTAGTCTCGAGTGCCAACAGTTCTTTCTCCAATCTCTCTTCCAACAAATTCGACTCCCTCCATTTCCTTGCACCCGGTCTACTAAGGAGACCCCTTCAGGTAGCCTTCGCCACTTCCCAGACCATGCATGCATCTACCTCAAAATTATCATTCAATCTGAAGTTTTATACCCCTTACTTATCCAATTCCTCAGCAAAGATGAGATCTCGCAAAGGAGTTTTTTGCACTTTCAGAAGCTATCCTATGATACAAGCCATGCAAATCTACATTCAGTGGCCTGTCCACACAACAGCTTTCCACATTTCCTAGCCAACCCTCCCTCCCTTTCCAGTCTCCGTTCCATTATTAGGGGTTCTCGATTCTAGTATATCTGGTGTGCAGAAAAGAAGGTCAAACCCTATCCAGATCTTTGTCACAAAGATCTAACAGCCCAAAGGTCTGGAGGGTCTGTGCAAATTCCCATCTATCATTCAACATCCAGGATAACCCATTTCTTCGCTCAATGACAGTTTATCCATGCCTGGGTCAGCCCAAACATTAAAATATGCTCCCATGATGAGCAGGCCCCTCTGGCATAAACAGCGTTCGTTACATTGCCTTCTCACAAACTGCTGTTTGACCCTGGTTAAAGCATAATAATAATATAATTGTTACCTTATTCAAAAGTACTCAGCATTCCATGTCCATTTTCTACACATGAATATTCAAAGATCTTTGGAATATTATCCTTACCCCCACTTTTGGAGTCCCCAGAAGACCAAAAGATTTGGCCTATAGGATCACCCGGCATTCTGCATTCCTCCCCTGCCTTTAGCCTAGTTTCTTGTATTAGCAATGTATCTAACCCCATTTTCTAAAATTCCCTTGCCACCAAGGAACTTTTGGCCAGAGAGTTTGTTTCCTCAACGTTCAGGGTCCCCACCGTTATGTTCACTTTTTGTATTACATTGTGCTTGTCAATGGTCATTAGATCTGTCATTTCATCCATAGTCTATATGAGTTGACCCAGTGTTCAGCTGCTTCATTTCCTTTCTCAAAGACGAACACCGTACCTGCACACCCCCTCCCCACTATTCCCAAATCGCCATACCAACATCATAACTTGAACATAATACACATAACATGAGATGCACATATTGTTTCGAGCCACTAAGGCAAGCTTGTAACCCCAGCCCAATGAAAAAGAAAGTACATAACACAAACACCTTACAGAATCACTGAGTACTAGTTTCTAATTCTTAGTAACTATGCTTGTTCAGATATTCCCCCCATCTGTTGGGTAAAGGTGACAATCCGCATCAACTGTTCCAGTTTCAACTTTCCTCGATTTGTAGTTTTACAGAGGATGGTGTTCACAATTCTAAGCATTTTCCTGCTGCATTTTATTTTCTTGGACACGAGGCCTCTTAAGGTTTCTTTTTTCTTCTGCAATACTACTATAGTCCATGGGTTTGCACCTTCATCTTCACTGTTCGAGAGGTCCAGGAGGCCTCTTCCGCATCGGTTATCTCGAGATTGTCCTTCACGAATGCAAATATTGGAGTGAAGAGATATGCCTATCAGTATCATATTCTATTGGCAGCCAGCCATTGCATTCGTTTCTGGCATTACCTGCTCCTAGCAAGCGTGAGGTTCGACAGTTCTTGGTATATTCTTATCACGTACCCCCTCATATTCAACTTCCATTTGGGATCTGGCTTTTGCCAGAATATATGCTTTAACTCTAGAATAGTGATACTTCAGAACCATGGACCTGGGTCTCCCTCCCTGGGCCACGCCACGTCTGTGGGCCCTGTGAATCGTTCTTCCCCCACCCCTCCGTCTTCTCTGAATAGGTTATTAACAGTACTCCAGACCTTTGTTTCCATATCTTTATGTGTTTCTCCTGTGCATTAGGTGAACAACTATAAGAGTGGTGAACTGTAAAAGAAACTAAATAGGATGGCCCATCTAGCTTGGGCTAAGCAAACAGGGTCTATGAACCAAATAAGAGGGTTTTATTACAAATCCTGGGGTTTCCCAACATAACTGGATAATCTAAGATCAACCTCTTATACATTTCATATGTCTGCCACAGCAGGGAACTAATGGAACTCTGTATTTTCAACCACGCATCAAAGGGGTGCTCTATACATAGCGTGCTTGCTGAGAAAACAATACAAGTGCAATGGTATCCATTGTAGGACCTATTGTCCAACACCAGGTTCCCTAATAAATACTCCATCTCAATAATCAGCTTGCTCCTTGTCTCACTAACAAGGATAGAGCACATAGCATGCTTTTTCTTTGTGTCCAAATACAATCTTGGGCCTCCTGGCCTGGGGGCTGCCTTTTCAACTTCTTGGTATAGGAAACACAAATCAGCAAGAGCTTTAGCTCCTTCGCATCTGCACATGCCTTACTCTATCCCGCAGTGAGGTGCAAATACCTGCTGATATTATGGTTACCAGCATGAATCTCTTGGCCCTTGCTAGGGTTGTAAAGGTGCCATTTTAGCCATTTTATTATCCATCAGCCCAAGTTCACCCACCTGGGCTTCAGCCTTCAGCAGAATTTCTTTTTTTGGGTTTCTGGTCTCTACCAGGGGCTACCATAGAGCCAACAGCAGGTCTCCCTCCGTCACTCTCATTCTCAGAACATCCGTTTCTCTCTCACTGCGTCTGCCTCTCTCCATCGCAGTCTGATTGCATCTGCCTCTGCCACTGCCTGCGTCTGCCTCTCCACATGAAAAAGCGTGCCATTTCTCACTTGCCAATCACCATCACTAGCCAATGGTTAGTGGCAAGTCCAATTTTTAATCCTGTGCTAGAGAAAACGTACCAAGGTCCAGATAGTGAGACCCTGCAAGATAAATCAAACCAAGTAAGACTACATATCCTATAATGCCCTTTTCAGACCGACAACAAACCCAGAATGTATTCTGGAAAGAATTACGTAATGGGGACAGAAAGATTATTGGGAGTACAGGGACGTCATTTCACCAAAATGCCTGGGGTAGCGGAAGTGACATCACACGACCCTTGACAGGAAGTGATGTCATTTGACCCTGCCCCCAAGAGACATCACGGAAAATGATGGCACACGATCTTTCACCCCTTGACAAAATAGTAAGTGGCCTCACATAGCATTGTTCCTCAGTAAACTAAGAAAACTATGGTTAAGATACATTGTATTATGGTATACATTTCATACAAGAATGTATCACCATATGTAGCATTAATAAGAGTGTGTATAGGCCCATATTACTAAATTACTGTGAATGTAACACAACAACCTGGACTATTGTACATCACTCGGCAGAAGCCAGAGACACCTGCGCAGCCCGGCGAGAAGACGCAAGCACCCAGGAGGAACTGGCCCAGAGTCCCGGAGCCAACAAAGGTAATGGGCACGTTGCGTGCATGGGCTTGGAGGTGCGGGAGAGACAGTCGCCGAATGGGGACAAAGATACGAAGCACCTTCCTCATGGCAGTACTTGGGAAGAAAGTCACCCAAGTGGGCTTAGTGACAAGGGAGGGGAACAAAGGGTCTGGGGCCCGAAGAGAGGTGAAGCCTATGTTGATACGAGTCATCTTCCTCGTGGCAATACTTGGTAGGGGAGTGGACCAAGTGGGTCTGATGAAAGAAGAATAGAAACCAGGGTCTGGGACCCACACTAAATTAACTGATATCAGCACATAAGCTATCCTTCTCGTGGCAGTACTTGGCAGAAGAGTGAACCAAGTGGGACTGAAAGAAAATAAAAGGGGGGGGGGTAGAGAACAGGGTCTAGGACCCAAATAAAAACAAGAAAAGTATCAGAGGTAAACAGTGGTAGAGAAAAGACCACTGACCGGCTAAGGAGAGTCTGCAACTGTTCCAAAAGTTACCTAAAAAGAAGTCAGGGGAAGGGAGCCATTGCCCCGATCTTAATTGGACCTGTGTTGTTACTGACATCCAGGGGAAGGGTTGTCATTCCCCCAGGACACAATTGGAACTTTGTTGAAACTAGACATCCAGGGAAGGGAGTCATTCTCCCTGGACACAATTGAAACTATTATCCATTGGAAGGAAGTTATTCTCCCTGGATCCAGCTTGGAGATTACCAGAGAAGTCAGGGGGAGGGAGTCATTCTCCCCGGCGACATCTGGAACTCTGTGTAAACCAAGACCAGGGAAAGGGAGTCATTGCCCCTGGTATTGATTGGAGTCCTGAAGAGACTCATTTAAAACACCAGGAGAAGATAGTCATTCACCTGGTGAGAGAACTTTACTTTTGATTAAGATTCTTTGGTTATAGTCTAAGGGATAGAATTAAAGGTTTAGACTCAGGATGGTGCTTTCTTTAGTTATTCGACAAACCAATTCATTTTTAGTTTGAGGCAGGGAAACCCATCAGAGTTAGGGATAGCTTGATTTTTCAATTAAATAGAAGTCTTTGCCAACCACCATGACACCTCCTGGTCAGTTGTCTTTTTCTGCACCCTTACAGCCCGCTCTACTTAAACACAGGGCAGTAGCTGTGCACATAAAGGATGCCACCCCCTTTTCCCACAACTAAAAGGAGACATGAAAGAAGGCAAACTCATATCTTTCTTATAGCTATAACCACAAAAGGTAGAAGTTCCAGCTACCTTTCAGCTAAATAGAGGAATACCAATGTACAGTACAAACTATTTTTAAGCCTCCCCAGCCACAAAAAAAGGACTACTCAGGACACGGCACACAAAAAAAAGATGGAGGGCCATGGCAGAAAGTCCTTCAGCAAAAGACAGAGAGAATGCAGCACCTGTAAAGCTAGAACCGATAAATGCATTTCAAGATTTGTTTTCATGGTGTAACAACTACAACTCATCCCTATGACTGAGCATGCTCAGACGATCACGGTCATGTGACCCTCCTCTAGGTCTCAAGGAGAAGCTATTGAATACATGCCCTATTTAACAAGCAGATACCAGGACAGTAGTGAAAAGGGGTTCAGCAGTGCAGAGCTGGTGAACTGCAGTGTTGGAGACCCCCAGAGGAGTGAAAAAGGCCGGAAGAAAAAGGATAGGAGAAGACCCTTTGGAGGAGAAAGACGTGACAGCAAATATGACCTTGAAAATGAGGAAAGGACTGTTAAGAGGAGGAAAGGGACACCAGAGGAGAAGGGATCAGGAGGCATTCTAAAGGAACTGGAGTCCTGGTGAGCAATAGCATGCTACACTAAGACCTGAAGAGAAGAGGAGTGAAGGAAACAAGGGGTAGAGAAGGGGGAGAGTCGGTGATACAAAAAGGAGTGAAGAGCTAGAGAAGTGGAGCGGAGGAGATGTTAACAGTGGAGTATAGCCAGTGGAGAAGATGTGGAGCTTTACATAAGAGAAGGCGGTGGGTGGGGCACCCTATCCCCAGAGAGAAGTGACAGAAGATGTGTCCTTCAAATAGCTAGAGATTGTGGTCCAGAAACTACTGCTGGGATAAAAAGACAAAGGCAGCAGCGGCAAAGCAGGAAGCTGAGAGAAAGAAATGCTGGACAAATAGAAAAAGGTGAGAGGTTTCAAAAGCTAAAACCAAGTAAAGGCCATGGAGTGGAAAGGCTGAAGTAACAGCACCTGACAAAAACCCAGTGAGAAAAGTACAAGATTCACCTAGGATCAGGCACAGGGAGACTAGCTCAAAGACCGAACTACGCAGATGTCAGATAAAGGGGCATTGGCCAAGGTGAGGGCAAAGAAAGGATAGATGTCCTGATCAAATAAGAAGCAGAGAAAGTGAAAAATGTGGTCCCAACAATGACAGGGAAGACTAAGTCAAAAAGTCACCTGGGAACAAAGCCAGGAAGAGGGTAATGGGATGAATCTCATGATGTCATCACTCCTTTACCCAAGTTAATCTCCCCTTGTGTGGCCATGGGACGGCAGCCGCTACCTGATCCCGACCCTGGGGGTGGCTATATGGAGGAAGGACCCCCAGGGAGATACAATGACATCAGGAAAGGCCACATGCCCCCATTCGCTTACAGGGATGTTTCCTCTCTATTCCACATAAGTTAATGGCATATTGTCACACTCTTCCCTAACCTCTTGGAAAATCTATTTTGGTTACTCGCTAGACTCCCTGTAGGGATACTGTCAGGGGCAGATACAAGGTAACAGACAAAACATGTAATTAGACCCCCAAGAGGTAATTATGTATGTGCCCTGTACCATATTAACAAAATACACACAGCAAAATCAAGCAGAGGAAAGATGCTGTCCTATAGGAGACTGCTTTGTCCTCCCTGTAGGCTAAAGGCACGCCAAGACTACATTGCCCAGCATGCTTTGCGCATGGGCAACCAATCGGGAGACAGGCCGGGTGCGGCGCGCATGCGCAAAACCTCCAGCACAGGGCTTGTGCTCGAGAAGGCCGAGGAGGAAGACGTGTGTGAAAGAGCTCCGCCGAAAAACATGTGCGAGGGGCCCGGCCCCACCAGATTGAGAATCCGGCCCCTCGCCAAGCTACAGATAAGTCTGGGACGCGCTGCAAGGGGAGTGGGAACGCGCAGCATAGAGGTCCAAGGAAACCCGCAGAGGGAGCTGGGGGAAGCGCAGGGGGAACAGTGTCCCAGCTCATACCGGTCGCCCCTGCGCCAGCATACTAGATAAGTAGCAGTGTTGGGAATTGGTAATAAGTTACTGTGGCAACCTCCCCACGCTCCGGAGGGCATTAGACCTGAAAGGAGGCACGCGTAGCAACGCATCTTTAAGGAACGCAAAGCCGGCATTACAGAAAACAGGAATAGCCTAACGCTACAAGCCACGCACAGCGAAGTTGGCGCTGGCATCATAGTGAACGACTTGTTTACTAGAGACAAGTGCAGCGAGTGACAATTCGTGGGAAGCCACGTTATTGATCTTGGAATGGAAGCATGAATGCGGCATGGAATTAATTGAATGGCTGTGTGAGTGTATGAAAAGGAATAACACAATATTCTTTCTTTTTTAGCTGAAACCAGCCCTGCTCAATCTTCGAGACGCAGCACGAACTGACAGCTAGCGACGGTGACACCGAGGACCGTGCAATCGGACAGGACACTGAACAGAGCTAAGTGTCGCATGCATGACTAACTATGTCAGTGGTAGCCCACTGCCGAATTGTATAACCAAGTTGTATTAGGTTATCTTATGTCTATGTGATTTTATAAACATAGTGTAAGGTTTCTTGGATGGTGTTACTGGGACACAATTGGCCAGCCTGCAGGCATTGCAGGAACTACCATATCTGGCGACTAATGAAGGTGTGCAGCAACTGAACCTCACCCAATCTACCCCTACCTGCCCATAACCTCTTCCTAACCCTTTTTCCGGTTTCCCCAACTACCCCAACCCATCCAATCAACAAGACCCTAATCCTCTTTCCCTGCCCTGGTCGCGAATGTCTACGTAAGCTTCGACTTGCAGGTATCAAGACCAGTGTGGGGGTGGTTGTTTACATCCACTCCTGCGCCTGGGTTTAGTGTGTCCTTGACAGATACTGTATTGACAACTGGCACGAGGAAGAGGCAGGGAGCAGTGAGGCTCACCCCAATGAAGTTCAGTGTCTAATTCCTCAACACCATTCAAGAAATAGTCCCATAAACAATGAGAAAGAACAACAGAGTAACAAAGAACACAAGGACCGGGCGACCAAGGCAACAGTCTAGTTGTTGGAAAAGGTATAATGAAGGCGGGAAGTTTAAATACGACCCAGCAGCTGTAGAGGAGAGAGCTGCAGATGCTGGTCTGCCTTGTGACCTGTAACAAAGCCGTACACCACACTGAAGGAAAACGCACCACAACAGGCACCGTGAAAGCAGACCCAAACCCAGGAAGAAGTTGCTGAGATGCAGACAGTGCAAGAGAAAGTGCTGTGCACAACAAAGTCCCGGCAAGAGAGTATACCAGGTAAAGACAAATAAGGATGCATATTATAGTGTGTCTCGTAGTGATATAGAAGGTGCGACATGTCACATATTAGGTCCATTAGAGGGCTGCATTAACAGCTAAGACTAATAGTTTATTCAAAGTATGTGCTAAATGCTGAAACAGATCTTTATAGATGAATTTAGTGATGTGTTGTGATAGTAGCGCCTTCCTTAGTAGTATGAAGAGCTACATTGAAGGTGCAGGCCTCAAAGGAAAGGAAGGTTGCATTGTGCATAGAAAGGCAGAGCAGAGGCCCCAGTTTAGTAGCTAATAGAGACCTGTATTTGAGTGCTTAAAGCATTATAGCGCTTGGATAGCCAGGTTGTGTAGTCAAGGCACTATGACACTAGCCAGAAAAGCTTGCTTACTAGGGGTTAATTGCAATGCATATTATTTCGGCTCCTCTCATCGCCACAGTGGCTGTGCCAGGCTTGGTAAACAAATCCTCTTTCGCATGGGAAGGAATGTCACTGGCGCGTACGTACTGATATGAGCATTCCTGTGCTTTTGCAGATGGGCTCCACGGGAGGGAGGAAAGGAGCGTCTTGGAGAGTTAGCAAGTTGGGATTTTCCATCAGTGGACATGTTTTTGCACTAAGAAAGTGCTGGAACAGTGCGTCACGTTGACTGACAGCACGAGATTACAAAATGTACATGCACCCATGACCCAGGGGGCGACTCATCCGTGGACTGCTATGGAGCAGCATGTGCCCAGACCATGATAGCCCAGGCGGCACCTTGTGGCGCTGTCATCTACAGAGCTGGCTGAGCAAGCAGTTAGTTGTAGCTGACCAGGATCCCTCAGCGCTGATTAATAACATGCAAGGGACGTAAGACTGTGTTTCTCTAACTGTGTGTGAGGTCTCTAACTTGAATGTATTGACTTCCCAAATTGTTGCTAAATTTACTGTTCTGTTATATTATACTTTATGTCTAAATTTATGCTGAAGGTGTCATTTCTCTAGCATGGGTTCATTGCTTGGCACGAGCGGACCTGTAAGTGGGTGAAATTGGGTAATTTATGCTAATAAGGGCTGGTCCCTGGGGAGAAATACCCCTTTTCAAGACAGTCTCAAGGAAGGATCATGTCGTTCAGAGTATGAACTATTGTGCAAACTGTTGAAAGAAGGTTTTCCTTGAGCTTGTGAACTGATCTAAAAGTGTACAAAGGAAAAGAAAAGAGTCCTTAGGAAGAAACATACTCTTAAGGTTTTGAAGTGAAGAGAAAGCTTGGCGAAAGGAGCGATTTCCCCAAAAGAGGTGAATACTACATCAAGGGGAGAGAGTAGTCCTCTGGGAAACGCAATTATTCTTTTGTAACTTGTTTGCTTTGGTATAAGGAGCCCAGGGAAGGAAGCTATTCCCTGGAACAGTGAACATTGACCATTTGAAAACCTTTGTGTTGGATTTGAACTTTTGTGTTGAACTTCATCATCTGAGCACTTTGAGAAATCAAGAGACAATACCCTTTGCGTCTTGGAGTTATTTTAGAGTGTGAAGGGCAGAAAAAGATTACGGACAAAGGACGTACTTTTGTTTGGACATCTTGACACATGTAAAGAAGGCACAAGTGACCACAGTTCAATGGTGTTTATTGAACTTTCATTGGGTTTGAAAAAACGCCCATCTAATCCCAAATCTAAAGATGGGAGCAAGCTACGATTATCAAATAATAACACAGTCCTAGCGGGGTCTTTTCAAAATAAAAGGGCCTATACTAATAAAAAATATTGTAAATCCTTAGATCTAAATACAAATAGTGTGGGAAACAATGTTATGTAAAAGAAAAAGTGTTCAAGAAATCATATGTCAGGATATTCAAGCCGTAGGCTTTCCTTCCCCAATTTTTAGCACCGGACAAGGCAGTACACTCGAGCATAGTGTCTTCTCTAGCATGAGGGTGCAGTTCAAAACTTCAAAATCATGGCCTTCTGAGGGCCTGATGCAACAACAAAGTTCCTTTCCTTTTGTATTTCACATATATACAAAATTTTCTCAGGTGTTTGACTATGCACCTCGGATCCCCTCCATCGGGCTCAGATCCCCTTTAACATCAAATCTTCAAACAATCAGTCTTCCTCCACCGGGTTCTGACCAATAATTCACACTTGTTTTAACCCAAAGCTTTCAATTGATCTCCCTCTGCTGGGCTTGGAACAACTTTATCTACTTTGCACAAACTTTCTTCATCAATATCGAAGATTCACAATCCTTTGCCACTTTTTCACTTTGTTAACTCTTAGCTGGATATCTTACTAAAACCTTTGATTGAGCACTCACACAGTGCTGGACCACTCTGTCAAAGGTATCATAGCTTGGTTTCAAAGTTCAATCACTTATCTGCTGTTCAACTTCACTCACGTTGGTTATCCCACGCGTTTCAAACAATGTTCATTTTAGGGCTCGCCATTCAATGTTGCCACTTGCAACCTTGGCTTCAACACAGACCGGCCCTATATCGGTCTCCCCAACTCACCGCCGGTGTTGATTTCACCGACTCTGCTTTGTTGTTGGCGCCAAGGACAGTACCACAGCAGCTGGCGATTCTCCCCGCCTCGATTATCGACAATACAGGATTCTTCAGCTAGGTTTCCTGGTCTTATGGTTTCTATTCTCAAGGTGTCAAGAAAGTAACGGTTCCTTGTCGAAAAGGTCAAAGGAACTTCCCTCCTTGCAATCCCCTTCTGTTTCGCCATCTTTCTTCTCTTGTTTAACTGCCATCTTGGAACTGCTGACTCCTTGTGTGCTTTGCATCGCTCAGAGTGTGCTCTCATGCTCTGCCATGTATCCGTGTGGGGAGGTGTAATGCAAGTCAGGTGTGTGTGATAATCAGTAACTGCCTGACCTTGCCTGGCCATTGTAGTGGGACACGTCAGGTATACGGCCCCGGTGTTAGTCCGTTTTCTCTCATAGCAGGCTGCCCGTGAGAAAGGGTTAGTGTTGTAAAGTGGGTGGGGGGTGACTTCCTAAATATCCTACCTCATAGGATGGGTTAAAGGCGTTACAGGGAAGGGGATACCGCGTCCCGCGATCCAGTGTCCCACTACCACTCCCTGAAGATCCCTCACCCAGGTGATCCTCCCGCACTGGTCCACCCCCAGGAACTGAATCCAAAAGCAATGGCCGTGTCCTGGCCACCTGGATGACAAATCCCCAACTAGTGGGTGATACAGGACAGACCCATTAGTTTTGATTGAGGTAGAGAAATGCCACCTAGATTAATTAGGGATAGTGGGGAATTTTCCAAACCCCATATGTTTTAATAAAAGTTTGTAATGAGAAACATACCTCCTCTGTGTCTGCGTCTCATTCCGGTCTCCTCACAAAACCAAGAGCCCTTTCCAGATCTTGCCTGTGTACCCTCTCTATATCCTTAGAAGGGGTGAGGAGGTGGATAAAAGGCTGGTAGAGTTATTTTCTGTGTCATATGGAATTCGGACACCACCTTGCAAAGGATGAAGGGACAAACCCTCAAGACCACCTTCTCCTTGGAGAATATAGTAAATGCAGGTTTACATGACAAGGCTTGTAGCTCGCTCACTCTGCGAGCAGAAGTGATGGCCACCAAAAACATTGTTTTCAGGGTTAATAGCCTCAGTGGACAAGAATAGACGTACAAATGGAGCTTCCACTAAAAAAAGTTAGTACCAAATTCAAATCCCAGGACGGGACCAGAAAAGGGACCGGTGGAAAAGTATTCGTCAGTCCCTTTGAGGAATTGAATGACAATCGGTATCTTAAAGTAAGTCTTGCTCTGTCAACTCCTTGCTCGGACATGCGTTAAATAAATGGATAACGTGACCGATATCACTTGACAGTGGCCACCTGCGGTCCCTTATAGGCTAGGTGCAGTAAAAAAGAAGGTTCTGCAGGTGTATTGCAAGTGAAAGTATGCTGGTCTTCTAGCCGAAAGCAACACCTCCATGACGTCTTCCGGGAGGTTCCAATCTTTGTACCTTAACCTCTCATAAACTAGTCGTTTAGTTTCAAAGTTCTGATATCTGGGTGAAGAAGACGGCCTCCCTTGTGAGAGTAGGTCCACTATCTGGGGAAGACAGAATGGATGGCATATGGGCAAGTCCAGACGGTCTGGGTACAATGTCTTCATGGCCCAATCCGGAGCAATCAGGATCACGGACTTCCCAAACTTCCTCAACCTCCTGAGGACATGAAAACGGGGACTGGTGGAAACGCGTACAGAAGTGGAAATTCGGTCTACTGTGAGAGCATCCCCCAGATGTGCTCTGAGGAAATTCCCTGGAACAGAACAGGTCTATTTTTCTGTTGATACTGGACGTGAACAGATCCACTTGAGGGGTTCCGCAAAGGGCAAAGAGCTCTAGAATTACTTCCTGAGCCAACTCTCACTCGTGAGAGACTGTGCTCTGCCTGCTCAGAACGTTCGCCGTCATGTTCTCATCTCCAGCTAGATGAACAGCCGACAGAGGTAGTGCCCTAAACCAGAGCTGCATTGCATTCCTGCACAGTGGTAGTGACCCTACATCTCTTTTGTAGAGGTAATCCATGGCCACTGTGTTGTCCGTCCTTATCAGGATGTACTTCCCCTGTATTGAAGGCAAAAAGGCCATCAGCGCCAGTCTGTTTGCCCCAACAGGTTTATGTGTAGTCTTGATTCTTATGGGAACCAAAGTCCGCCGACCGTGAGATCGCTCATGTGAGCTCCCGTTCTCATGAAGGAAGAATCTGACTATATTTAGCTCCAGCCAGTGTTGCCAAAAAGGTTCACCTATAGTCACATTCTCCTTGCAGGGCCCCCACAGGAGATCCTGTGAGACCTTGCTTGGGACCTTAAGAAGGTCAGTCATCCCTGCCGGAGAATTGTGACCGTTGAGATCTGAGGGCCCACTGGATGGACCACATCTTTATGGGGGCTTATGACACCAGAAACATTTAGGATGCCATGAGGCCAAGCAACCTCAGGAAGTTGAATGCCGGTAGATGTTGAGCGTTCTGACATTTCTTTACCATCTGCAAGATATATTGAGCCCTCAACTCAGGAGGTGAAGAGTCCAGGACCGCTCCAATGAATTGCAGAATTTGGGAAGGTGTCACCTGGGACTTCTTGAAGTTGAGGGAGAAGCCTTGCTTGTGGAGAGAATGACAGGCGCTGTTGAGATGTACCAGAGCCTGTTCGGGAGAACATGCTCTGATCAGCCAATCGTCTAGGTAGTGTAAGAAACTCATGGTGGCAACAGTAAAGACAGACAAGTTATCACAGTACAAGGGTGTTTATTAAACTGTATAATGGGTGAGAGAAATGCCTAATCTAAACATACATCTAAGATGGGAGAAAGCTACGACCATCAAATAATAGGAAAGCAGTCCTAGTGGCGTCTTGTCAAATAAAAAGGACCTATACTAAAAAAAATAAAAAAAAAAAATAAAACGATTGCCAATCTTTACAACTAAGTTACAAAATAGTGTGTGATAATGTTATTAAGAAAAGAAAGAAGTGTTCACCAAATGATAAGTCAGGATGGTAGACCTGGTTCTCCCTTCCCTACATTTTTAACACGGGACCAGGCAGGACCTTAGAGCACAAAACACTCCTGGGCCTCGGCAGCACGAGGTTACAGTTCCTTTCAACGATGCCAGAACCTTCGGGACCAATCCCTTTTCCTGTAAAAGTCTCTTGCTTTAGAAGGTCGGCTTTACAAAAACAGTAACAAACAAAAGTTCCTTTGGCAACCTTATCACCTTGGATGACTGCTCCTTGGATTCCCCTCAGCCGGGCTCTGATCCTTCTTGCAACATTAGCCTCCCTCAATTGGGTTCACTACGGCCTTTCACTTAAAAACATATCACTTAACAGTCTCAATTTGCAGGCATCCCTCTGTCGGGTTCACATTTGCCAGTTTCACAATTCTTAATTTGCAGGCATCCCAGCGTCACGTTCACATTTGCCAGTTTCACAATTCACTCAGTTTTCTCTCATGTGTCAAAGACTTTTGAGTGTACGAGGGGTTTTGCTCAACCCTCGTAGGACCACTTTGACACTTTACTGTAGCCTCTCCTAAAGCCTCTTGGTCTTCGTAGTTTGAACCAAACAACACAACCCCAAAAAGGCTTCCGTCAGAGACCTTCGAATGAGCACCCCCGCAATGCCTGACAAATCTACTTCTGCTTTTACTAGGGTTTCTTTAAAGTTCAGTTACACAAGTTCTTTGTTGAACAAGGTTGCCGCCTGCAACCTTGGGCCCAGCACAGTTCGGTTTCACCATCTGTCTTCTCCAGCTGTCTCTGACTCATTGGTGTGCTGAACTTTTGGAGTGTCTTGTCTCGGGAGTCAATGATGGCACCACGGTGACAAGCGCTTTTCTGTGCTTCGACTATTAGCACGGGAGGGCCCTGTGTGCCGTTGATACCTGTCACATCACACACACCAGCTGGATTTCCCGGTCTTATGATTTCCCTTTCGGAGGCTTCACGGCCTGAGGTGAAAAGGGCAAGTGCGATTCTCTCCTCCTCGTCCCTCCAGGTCCCGCTGCCTTTCTCCTTCATTTGAACTGCCAGTCCGGAATAGCTGCTACCTCATGCATTTGGCCTTGCTCCAAGTGGGCTTTCATGCTGCGCCTTTTATCCCTGTGGGGAAGGGAAAGGGCAGTTAGGTGTGCATAGTTTTTGTCAGCTGACCTTTGTGTTGAGACATGTCAGGTAAATGGCTCGGGTATTAGTCTGTGGTCTGTCACACTGTAGTAAAGTTTTTGTGTTGAAAAGGTGGGCTAGAACTTCTGAATATCCTACGGGGTAGGATGGGGAAAAGGTGTTATAGGGGAGGGGCCACCGCGTCTCACCCGTCGCGGTCCCACTTCCACACACCGAGGACCCCTCATCCAGGTGATTCTCCTGCACTGGTCCACCCCCAGGAACTGTATCCAATAGCGATGGCCGGGTCCTGGCCACCTGGATGACAGATCCCTGGGGACTAGCGGGTTAGACATCCTCAAGTTTCTCACACAGTAGTGAAAGATGTGAATCCCTCCCCTCCTTTGATTCACTACCACCACCATAAACTTGGTGAAGACCTTCAGGGCGGATATGAGCCCGAAAGGCGTACTCGAAACTGATCGTGAGAACTACAAAGGTGAGCCTCATGTACTTTCTGTGCTTGTGATTATAGGAAAATGAAAGTAGTCTTCCTGAAGGGTCTGGGGGATCTGCAAAAGAATGATCATCTTGAATCGGTCCTTTGAAGCGTCTCAGGTCCAAGATGGGTCACAGTGCTCGGTCTTTCTTGGGAACCAGAAAATAGGTGGAATACCAATCCTGGTATTCTTATGCTACAGGTACCCTTTCCACAGCACCTTTCTCCAACAGGGAAAGAATCTCCGGTAGAAGAAGCGGATATGGCTCCTGAAGAGACGGCTTGCTTGTGGACAATCTGGGGGCCTTTGCAGAAATGGGAGACAGTAGGAGTGCACATCCAAACAACATGAACTAGCTGGAAAATGGCAACAGATTTCACACAGCCCGTTTGTCATCAACAAGACACCGTCTGTTACTACTTTTTGGTGACAAGCGGGCTGTGTGCCTTCTATGTTACCATTTTCCAGCAAGTGAATTTTGTTTGGAAGATTCAGAAGACAAGGTTTTATGCATCTAGATTTTGCTTCAATTGAATACAAAGTCGTCCCGGACAATGTACATATGGTCCGAAAGTCACTAGACACGTATAGTGCTTCAGAGGCAGAGTGTATGAAGCACTGAGAATAAGAGACAAGACACAGTATTCCACTGTTGAGATCAAGAAGCTTTATTTATATTTGTAGTGTATTTATTATCACCATTTAATAAAAATGTAGTATTTACTACTATGGTGCAGTCAAACACTGGTGGGGCAACCCTGTCTTTTTGTTTGCATTTCTTGTCTGGAAAGGTGTAATTCAGGTTTTGGGTGTGGGTGGTAAGGTTTTTATACAGCGCACGGGTGCCACTTGCGTGGACTCTCTGCGCTCTGGAGGATCTATGAGAGAAAAGGAAAAAAAGAAGGGTTGGTAGGTTTGTGGGAGGAGTGGGAGAAAGAGCAAGGGATCTGAGATGGGCTGTTGGCAGCTTCAGTTCGGATGTACCATTCACTGAGCTTGGTGCCAGATTCGGGAGGTGGACGTCATGTGGTGTTGTGTAAGGTTGTGTGTGCTATGTCTTGTTACGGTGTTGAGGAGTGTGTGCGGTTTGCTGTGAGGAGTTCTGGTTGTTTTAGTTCAGTATGGGAGAGGTGTATTCGGAGGGTTGAGAGTTTCGGTTTTATTGGCCCTGGCTGCTGATCTTCAGTTTTTTCTGGTTTATTAGTTGCATCTTCCCTTCTTCCACACACCCTTTCCAGTTGTATCAGTAAAATCGCCTCTGGGCGAAGGGTTCTTGCGCTACTTTGCTACTCTGTCTGTTGCCCGTATTCTGAGTGCAGTCCCTATTTCTGACTAGATGCCCCTTCCTAGCCCAGAGAGTGATGAGTGATGGGCGGGGAGTTCTTTAACTGGATTCCCTTGGGGCGTTAAGTTCTAGTAGGGATATAGTCCGTGTTTGGTCCAGTTCCCTCTTGTTGCCCTTACTTATGGGAATGCCTGGGGAGACCCTCCCTTTCCCATCCCTGGATTTTCCTTGGCCTACTTCCCTGGCCCTAGCGCTTCTGGATCATCACCCTCTCTTTTCCGGGGCTCTATGTTGACTGGGGAGGTGGGTAAGTAGGTGGAGTGCTTCCCTTTCCGGTCCTATCCCTCAATCTTGTTTTTCCTTGTTACTTATCTTTTTTCCTGTGCCTGGTTGATCGGGAGGTGTGCGGACGTCGTTCAGTCGGATTTGTTGTGTTCGGAGTTGAAGAGCAGGTTTTCAGCAGTTACCTGAATTATATATGGTACTCCACGGTTTGAATTTCCCTCTGAATGGAGTTCCATAGATTCACAGCTGAGCAGGAGAATGCTGAGCCACCCCATTTTTTCTTCTGTGGAAGAGGGCAATGATGTGGCTGTCTGAGCAGTCCTCCATTACCTCTGGGAGCACGAAACAAACTCCTTTGTCCTCTCTGGGTGGCATTCCACTTTGCCCAAAAGATGAGTAGTAGCAAAAAGAACACCCTCTCCAAGCCTGCGTATTGGCTGACAAATGGTTTGAAGCTTTTCTAAGCTGTCATCAGCCTTTGGCGCAAAAAGGTTGGACCCATCAAAGGGCATGTCCAGGACTTGTGCAACTATGCAATTCTCCTTATTACAGCATCCAAGCCCATACACCAGCCGACGCAGTCTGACACATCGAGGTCTGGCTGAAGGGACCGGCAGGAAACCTTCTATCCATCATTTATAAAATTGTGAAATCCAACTCGTCTCCCCTTCGGGAATGTTTTCTGCTGCCTGGGAAATGACATTCCATAGTGCATGTATATTTTGCCAGATCACAAGATGCTTTGGTGGCTTTCAATGCCATGCTTCCTGCAAATAATACCCTTTTACCTAGAGCATTGCATTGTCATACCTACCTGGTAGGATGGTTGGGTAAGCTGTGGCAATGTAGGTCGAAGTAGCTGCATGAACCACCAAACTCTTTGAAGTAGGGTGCCTGGAAAGAAAATCAGGGTGAACAGAGGAATGTCGGTACCTATTCACAAACTCCTTGTTCACTGCAGGAGTGGTGCCTGGCTGTTGCCAATGTTCTTAAATGGCGTTCTTCAGTACTTTATGGAAAGGCAGCACAGGCTCCTTAGAAGGGCCTCTATCCAGGATGTCTGCAAGGTCATTCTGAGTTATGTCCTTTGCAGGACAGCCCCAATCACCCTGTTCATAACGTTTCTATATGCTGCATTTGGGTGAGCATTGACATCAGGTGTGTCGAATTCCACCTCACTGAGGTATCTAGACCACTTGCTTCAGGCAGATGGCCAAGTCCTCTAGAACGTGAGGTGTTCCAAAAGGTTCATAACTGAATGGGTATAACTTAGTCTTCTTCGTCATCCTCAAAAATGGATCCAAAGTATTTGAAGAAATACTTCTTAGAGGTTTAAAACTTGAAGGTGGATCTAAAAATTGACATTGAAGGGCCATTCGCCCTCGAATCCTTTAACTATGAAGTTGCAGAAGCCTTTGGCTTAGATGATGTCTCTGTGGTGAACACTGTTGAAGCTACCCGAGACAACATCCCTGAGGCTTTCCGACTCAGGCGTTTGGATGCACAGGTCAAAGCCTTTGATGATTCTCTGCCTTTCTTGACCATGTGGCGGCATCACTAGCCTTCTTTGGTTCTTTTGAGGGACTAGGAGGGGCTGCGTTTTAGAACATAGATCTTTTACCATTCAGCCGCCGAGGCGATTACATTGGAAAAACATACCCGACACTTGTCAGGTGAAAAGTTAGAGGGGGAACGATGGCGCGGTTTCTTCAACTTCTTTCATGACGACAAAGACAACGAGGGACGAGAATCACTCCTGGATCTTGACCGCTTTCTATGTTTGGAGTGTTTCCTGGGGCTCTCTGTAGACTGTTTCCCATAGATCTCCTGCCTTCGGAAGATTTCCTCTTTGAAGGAGTGGAAGACGGAGACTTTGAAACCGACCGACCTACGCCAGTGTCAACATTTTCTCCTTTAAGGCCTTGCTAGTCATCGACTGGCAGCAGCCACACTCAATGACTTTGTGCTCCTTGCCAAGGCACCAGAGACATATCCTGTGCGGATCAGTGATCGACATCTTCGAGTCACAATCCACACATCTCTTAAAGCCTATCTCCGGCGTAGACATATTGAAAATTAAAAAATAATTATGAAGTTAAGAATCGCTGAGGCGAGTCGACCGTTCCGTTTTTTCCGCCTGCACAGCATGCTCTCAGAACTGAAGCAATTGTGCAGTGCGTGCCATTTATATTCTCATCAACATCCCGTCTAGATGCGGGAATGATAACCATCGAGGGACATCATCTTCATGCCGCAAAGCGCCAACTGCTGTAGAAAGATTTCTTAGACGGCAAAGCAGGATTAGGATAAGGATTAAGAGAAATAAAATGAGGAATCCATGTGAGAACACAATCCAACAGAAATATGGCATCTCTTTTTAGGGCTTTTCAGTTGTAACAAATCTGCAAGTGATTGAAAGTAACTTTATAAAGACATTTTTGGGTCTACCACAGTCTACTCCCAATTTAGTTGCCCATGAGGAACTTGAACGACAATTCCACCATAGAACGGGTTATACTTTGGCTTCGATTATTATGGAATAACCGGACTTAAAAGGAATAGAGCGCTCAAATATGTCCCGAGAGCTCGGGCATGTCTTTTTAAGCATACGTTGATCGATCGTACAAACATTTCCTATGCACCTTACCGTAGTTTTCCTCACTTTTTCACATGTGAAATCAGGCAGCAGGGTGCGGCCATCTTGTGCTGATCTATCCGTTGCTGCATCGCCCTAAGGTGATCTGCCCTGGCGGCACTAAATCATATCCCCTGCCCCTGAGTCTGACATCACCATTCCTAGCGATATTCTCCGCCTATCTCCATGATATTACTGGACAGCATAGCCAAACGTGCCCAGTGTGGGATATGTTGACCGACTCAACAGTATTTCACCACATCACCAAGCTGCCTGTCTGCACAAAACAACAAATGGGTGAGCTGGCTCCTGTGCGCACCAGGACCTCAAAACTGCGTTTTTGCAGGAACAAAAAGATGGCTGCACCGTCCTGCCAAGCACGCTTCAGGCAGGATGGAACAAGGGGACACACTGAAGGAGCGTGCCAGTGTGTTCTGAAACATAAATGGAATAAAGGGCAAAGGCAGCAATGCTTTGCTGAAAACCCAAAGTTCCCCTTCAAAATGTAACTTTTTCACCCTTTAAAAATGCTGCTTTGACGCCAATTCCATTTGTTCTGTCTTAAACTACTGTGATTAAAAAGGCCCCGCCATGCCCAGGATGTTTCATTGTGCCTCTGTCACGCTCACCTGGTCTCCACAGGGGTGTGCTCGTGTGTGAAGGATGATATCTGCACTGGTGGTGTTAGGCTTAATGAGGGCCTGCTTGCGTCTTCCCTTCTGTCTTGCCTCAAGAGATGTTCGTCTGCAAGTTGAAACAAGATATTAGCCAACTGTGTGGAGCTGGTTTTGGTTTTCACCTCCTTCCGTGTTATCCTTCTCTTTCCCTGGCTCACCTTGTCTATTATATGGGTAAGTTCTCCGTCCTGCACACTCTCTGGCAAGGGTGCGGTTACTCTGTAGTTCCAGGATCGAGTTACTTCACTGATCTGATGGAGGTTGCTGAAGTGGATGGACCAGAGTAAGCAGGTAAGCCTCTATTCCAATAACTCCTTGAAATAGCTGCCTTAAAACCTTGCATGCAAAATATCTAATGTTCGTTTTTTTGTCTTTCAGGTGCGGCACAAGCAGTTTTCGGATGATGGATGACTCTCCTGACAATGATGTGCAGGATTCTTGCCGGTAAGTAGAGCGCTGTGCGAGATGTGCTAATAGTTGGCTAAAATAAAGCGTTCTTGTTGTGTGCGACTAACCTGCTTTGTCTTTTCTGTTCGGCAGGTGCGATGCAGAATGATGGAAAATGCTCGCTGGAGTTCCTGGAGGAGGCCGAGTCAGGAGCGTTGCTACCCGAGAGGGTACCTTCCGTTATGATCTTCTACAGATGCGGCGGCCCTTGGATAAGCGTGAAGGTGAGGTCCGGATGTTCTGCAGGTAAGGCCTTCAATGCGTGAATAACTCTTGTTCTCCTATTTTCACATGTGCCGATGGATAGAAGACTCTGGACGGGCGTGGAAGAAAGGAAGCAAGAACTGACACAGTGAGCGTTACGCTGCAGGAGTGCAGATTAACGGGAAGCATGTTCAGTTTGCAAGGTGCGGTTTAAATAGCCTTGCAAGTAGTTCTAGGAAAATAGTCCCCTTCATCGTATCCTGTCTCTCAGAAAAAGTAGTCCCAAGCCACACCCTGTACTGAATGGCTCAGCATCTCAGAGCCAAATAAATGGATCATGTATTTAACACTTACCATGAGCCTGGCGCCAGTGGCGCCAGGACTGAGCCCAGGAGAACCTAGCTGGGGCCTGGGAAGTCCCAAAGGAAGCCAGGGTCTGGGCTGGGCTCACGGGTTTCAGGTTTTGGGGGCATGCACCATGACAGCCTCAGCAAAACCAGGCATAATTCCTGAATGACAGGCCCCGTCAAACAAACTCTTGAGAGAAATCAACAAGGAACTCCACTGTCACATGCACAGGAACACGTGTTTATTTCTTTCAAAAAGTATCCAGGCTCAGCAGTTCAAAGAGACTAACTCTCTGAGCCAGGTAAGTTTCAATGTATCTATGCTTCAGATAAAACTCCTGCATTCAAGAAAATGACTATAGCTGCAAAGACAGTGAGGGAATCTGATGGAGCTGCCAAACCGAATTTAAAGAAAGAAATGCTAGCAGTTTTCAAAAAAACTGTTGAAGGAAAGCCTGACATTACCTAGCAATGTGAAGGGGTTTGTGGCTACTGAAAATACACCCAAGGGCTATTTTATTCCACAGGTTTGTTTTAATTCAGGACCCAAAATAAGAAAATAAAGATTTTAAAACACATGGGCTGAATTTGCAAGCTCCCAAAAAACAATCATTCCAGTTGGCTGCCCTGAAACTTCCCCGTAGGAAGGGAGTCACACCATAAACTCTCAGCAGAGACGAACACCCCACTGATAATTATAGGGTGGAAAAGAATCTTGGCTGGGCTAAACCCACTGACAATGGAGCTCCTAGGGCCAGGAAGTTTGAAGTGTGAAGGGGCAATAAAACCTTCAATCAGGCTGAGAAAACCCCACCTTGCTTTGAAGGAAATGACAGTTGGCAGCAGTTGAAGGAAAGAAACAAAATGACCACGTGACAAGGACTGCCATTTGTTTCCAAAGATTATTTCAGAAATAAACTTTAAAGACTTTTATCTCTGCAGCAAGACTTTGTAAAAATGTAAGATTTTCGCAGTGTAAAAGTGAATTTTTGGGCTTTCTTTTAAGACTTGGTAGAATTCATTGAAACCTTGGGGACATACATGGCAAAATATGGCAGAGTACAAGAAAGGCATCCATGTTGCAAATGCACATTTTTGTACATACATCCCTTATGATAATCCACACCCAAGTATAAAGTTCTAGAATTTTGAGTAATATAAATCCCATTGAAAAGTGCGAAAAACTGTTAGAAGGGCGAAACAAATTTCACAGACTGGAGGATTGGACTGCAATGTGCTGCACAAAATAAGTAACCTGTGTATACAATTTGATAAGAGATTGCAATTGTATAAATGTATGTTTGTGACAAAATCAGATTTTAGTTAAAGTAACTGTGGGAGGTTTTTGGACATTGTAAAACTCACCTCGTAAATCTGACCTTTTCCTAAAATCCAACCAGCTGAGAGCGAGGTGGAAACGATCACCCTTGTCCAATCTATTGTTAGAGGCGTGTTTAGTTAAGCCTGTGCCAGTCATATACTTTGATGTCACTGGGCATTATAAATAAGAGTCCCTGACAAGACTCTGGACACACACGCTTCCTGATTTTCCTGCGCCGGTGTCCGGTGTCCTGTTCCTGTTCCATCCATCCAAATTCCAGATCCCAACTACAAGGCCAAAACATTGCGGGCCCTACTCCAGGGGCCCACTGCAAAACCCAAGCATTGCTGATCCTGCTCCAGCAAGGCCTCAAATTCTGAAATCCCACTAAAATTCCCAAATAAACAAAAGGGAAAACTGTGGTGTTTTTGGGAAGCCTCCCGATACCATTAACTGCATGCTTGCTGCAAACCCGCCATACAGCTGATCTTTAGTATCCAGTGACCAGAATTGCCAGTCCAGTGCCATCCGGTGACCAGAACTGCCCAGCTGTTTGCGAGGCGCCCTTCCGTGTAATGACCAGAACCCTTGATGGTCCAAAATCCCAGACTAAAAGTGGACTGTAAGTATTGCCACCCCATAGAAAGTTATAGCATATCTGGTCTTTGTTCTTATCCCATTCTATAAATCATCATATCCTTGTCCCGATATCTTGTTGAAAGTGCCAGAATCATTCTTGCAACCCTGATCTCGATTTCTAGTGCTAGCGCCATCTCTTTAATAATTTTGTCTTTTGTAATCCTAAGCCATTAGTCCTGTTTCGAGTGATCGGACAGGTTCCGCCAGGGTCGGGCACTGGGGTGATAGGGTTGAACTCGCAAACCAACCCTGGAGCTTAATGTGTCCCTCTTTGGAGCCTAGCCTGAAAACTATTTTACTCTAAGTGCACCTTTCCAGATCTTGCATAACTCATTCAATTTACCAGCTAGAGACTTACTTTCACTTCCCTAGTGTACTTGTGACCTATAGCGAACCCCCAACCAAACAACTCTGAATCAGTGCATTTCACCAGTTTTTATTAAAAACCATTTGGTTAATTTTAGGCGGAAATGGAAAAAATGCAACTTTCACATATGTCATTTTGCTGCAATCTGTTTAAGCTTTCCACTCATTTTCGAATTGCATGCTTCTGGTAATCCATTCTTTGTGATTGTTAGTGTCTTTGCATTGTTGCGTTAGTGAGGAATTGTATTTGCTTCAAGGTTTTCAACACACATTCATTAATTATTTGTCAATTTCCGAGTGTCATTTTATAACATTGCAAGGGGTGTAAAATCCTTTTTTCGCTCTTATTTGGGGAGGGAAGGTCAGATTTGAATTCTGTTTCCTATTTCTCATTCTTGATTACCTGCTGCTTCTGTTTATCCACTCAGATTAGATTTTTTGTGGATTGAGGGAACATTGCAGGGGTAAATTCTAAATCAAAAAGTGCTCCTATTCTGCTGTGCTCTGTATCTGTTCCACTAGAAGATTAAACCTAGTGAATTGCTCAAATTCTCATTGTAATTATCACCCCATTGTTGATTGCTGCTCCATATAAAATATGGCATGCATTACTTACCGTAATAGCATTTCTGATGATTGTATCCACTTAGATAAACATGCTGTGCATATGGTCTGACATCCAGTGGTAACCGCGGTGTATTGCATCTTGTCTTTCGGGGACCGAAAGGGGACGTCGGCATAGGCGTGTCTAACACTATCCCTATCGTGATTGTGACGAGTGTAGTACCCAAAATCCCTCATGCGCCGAGGTCTCTCCTAATGTATTTTTTCTGCCATGTGGGAGCCCAAGTGTGATGCTGGAAATGCATCGGAGGGACAGGGCCTCTGTATCCTTGTCCTTTACTGCTTTTTATCGTGTGTTCTGTCGCGTTTTCCATGCAGGAGTTAATGTGGGACTCCTGGCGGTGCAGCTCTCTCTCTTTTGGTTTGGTGAACAGACCCATGGGATACCCTTATGGCACCCATGGGTAGGGGTGCAACCCTGCGCCCCTAGTGTATGTTTTTGGGCACCTGTGTGTGACCCACAGAGCAGGGTACAGGCTGGTGGCACCTCCGTGCTGAAATGACTGGTGCCTTGAGCGTCTCCAATTTTGGGATGCCCAGGCCCTGTCATTAGAATCGGTAGATTCCGGATGGAGGCAAAATGGCCGCCATGGCATCTTGCCTTCCATCATCTGTTACCTTGATCTTCCCGAAGTCCCGGGAAGCCCTGCCTCTTCTCCCTTCCCCCTGAGTGGCAGTTGGGTGGAAGTTCCATATATGGTAGTGTGGGGGAAGTGCTGACCAGACTGTCTGGAGCCTTCTCAACGACCGTAAATTGTGAGTACGCTTGTGGGTGGGACCTGGGTGAATGGAGTGTGTGACGAATATACATTCTATGTTGTGGCTGTCTAGTATCTGGTGGCTGACACAATGGTTGAGACAGCCCTGCCCGAAACCGGCATGAATGCAGCTTGGAGTGTTGAATGGCTCGGTACTTGTCCCAATACACAACTTGTTGTGAGTGTCTGGAGAGAAGTGAATGGCCTGAATGCCCCGTGTGCCTGATTGGCTGCTTGCCTGCATGAATGACCGTAGTCGTGCATTGGATGCTTGAGTGTGACCCAGCAGAATGAATGGTAGATCAACAGTATATCTGGGGACCTCTCACTGCTAGGAATCCTGTTCAGAAGCTGAAGTCCACTACGGCGAGCAACTGGAGTAACTGAAGCTTGATCTTGAAAGCCTGCTGGACGAGAAGAATTGCTGTTGCTCTCCTTCGCAATCTGAAAGCTTCTGTGCTTCAGGAACTGACCCAGAGAGGACCTGTAAGGCGCCCTCTTCCTGAGCTATGAGGGACCATCGTGCACAGCGGATCTTTGCCTAAGCTCCCTGGTAGACAGATCTTCGACAGGCTGCCGACCCGATACGGGGATTGCTGCGGAACTCCAAGGAGAAGCGCCAGGACTGTTGTCCGCCACTGTCGACGACCGCCGTCACCGATTAGGAGCCGCCGTGCTCCCGTTGCCTAAGAACTTCATTGATCCAAGGACGCTCTCGTCCGCATCATCGCTGCTGTATCCTGCTGGAGAAGGCCTGAACGTCGACGCGCCGAGGAGTATCCACCGGACTCGACGCCCGTGCTGGGCCACAGTTCTTCAACTCTTTGCGGTCCAGAACTATCAAAACTGAGGTGCCCCGCACGCCTCTTCCTGGCAGGACGTATACACTTCGCAGTCAACGAGCACCGCTAGGAACGACATGGCCACTTCACCGTCATAGCTCAACCTGTTCTCCGTCGGACGTTCGACGACCCGTGACTCCTGCCTGAAAGGGAGGACACTCAAGAAGGGCCATCCATTCCCCGACGCGGAACGCTACAACGCCAAGGTACTTTGGGGTTGCAGAACTATTGGAAAGTCTAGTGGGAACAATATATGGACTGGGCTTGTATCCTTCTTCTACAGGTTGCCCAGATGAGGGGATCTCCACACAGAAATGTGTCTAGGTATCGGGGCCAGTATTCTGCCAGTTGTTCAACCAGCTTGCTTTCCTTCCTCTCTCTACTGCTGGTGGTTTCCTCTTTATTCTGATCTCTGTGTCATCCTGACCGTATGCACTTTAATGAGATCTAATAACATTAGTGGTACCACTTTAGAAACTGTATATATTTACCATTGCTGATTTTCGGAGTACAAAGTGAGTTATCGTGATATTGCATATACCTTTGAACATTAATTATATAAAGACTGTTGTAACCGATACAGTGTGTGGACATTCCTTTGTGGGTGCTTGGGGACTACACTGCACTTAAGAACCAGCTCGCATCATCTCCTGAGAAGCTAGGCCTTGATTGCTCGACCACAACTACCAATAATGGAAAATCTTGGCAGGGGTCTCTGTGCATCCCCTCTACCATATAGAGCGCGGAAGTGCAGACCCCCCCCCCTCCGGTCTTTACACCAAGGCTATAGTGAGAGAGTACGTAAAGAGAGAAAAGTAGTAAGAGTCCATGTTCCTTCCACCCCAAGCGGGGAGGTAGGGAGGGCGCATGTGAATCTAAGCAGATACAATCATCAGAAATGCTATTACGCTAAGTAATGCAGGTCTTCTGATGCTCGTTAATCTGCTTAGAATCACATGCTGTGCATAGACTAGCGAGCAGTACCCGGAGTTGGGTTGCGAGAAGGAACAGTAGAGAAAAGATATCTTAGTACTGCTTGTCCCACCTGAGAATCAGACCTAGAATGAGTGTCTAGGTAATAGTGTTTTGTAAAGGTGTGTACAGAACTCCAGGTTGCCGCTTTGCAAATGGACTCTAGGGGAACATTTGCAATGAATGCTATGGATGCCCCAGTGCCTCGAGTAGAGTGTGCTCTAGGCTACCGTCACCTCCCGACAGGCTACATATTGAGGGTTCTGAGAAAGCATGTTCTGAACCCTCTCGCTGGAAGGGAAGACGAGAGTCTGAATTAGAGCTCCCAGAAATTGTTTTACTTGGCTTGGGACTAAACTGGATTTCTTTTCGTTGATCGAGAAACCCAGGCTGAAGAGGAGATCTACTGTTTTTTGGGTGTCGAATGAGTCCCCGTGATGAGCCACTCGTCGAGGTAAGGGTAAACTGGGACTGATAGTCTGCGCAGGTGTGCTGCTGCCACTGCCAGGACTGGAGTACCTTCAATTGGTAATGCTTGTCCTGGATCATGAATCTCAGATATTTTCTGTGCGCTGGTAACATTGAAATATGAAAGTATGCATCTTTCATGTCCAATGTTGCCAAGAAGTCCCCCTGTTTCAGCAATGGTATCACCTCCTGCAGTGTTACCATGCAAAACTTCTGGAGTTTTATAAACTTGTTCGCTGGGCGCAGGTCTAGAACAGGGCGCATGGTGAGATCCTTTTTGGGTACAAGGAAGTACACTGAATAAATACCCTTGTTTACCTGAAGAATAGGGATAGCTTCTATGGTGTCCTTTCCCAGCAGTGCTTCCACCTCTTGGATCAGGATATCCAGATGGTCCGATGAAAGGCGTTGTGATCGCAGCGGTCTGAACTGTGGAGGTCGGGCGAATTCCACACAGTAACCGTGGGCGACCGTCTTTAAGACCCACTGGTCGGAAAATATCCCCTCCCATGCCTTGAGGAAAGATGTTAATCGCCTCCCGACCGGGGTGACACGGGAGGGGACCTGGATTTAGTGGTCATTTTTGACCAGAGGCTGTGGCTCCACTGGGATTGCGGCCTCTGCCTCTAACTTTGCCACGTTTCTGACCCCTTGAGGGGTAGTAACTGGGGCTTCCAGATGTTTGATTTGTGTTGAAGTTACCTGTGCCGTAGTTGTTTGGACCAGCACGGGCCTGCCTTCGAAAGGACCGCCGAGAATTATTACCCCTCTGGGAGGAGGGTTTCTGTGTAATTTGATGCAGAGACCTTATAGTCTCATGCTCCTTCTTGGCTGTCTTCAACACCTCATCCACTGTTTTCCCAAAGAGGTTAGTCTCCTCAATGGGTTTATTAATGAGGGAGGCCTGATTCTCAGGTCTAAATCCTGACGTACGCAGCCAAGCGTGTCTTTTCAGTAGAGTCTCTTGAGCAAGAGACCTGCCTGTAGTTTCCGCAGTGTCCAGGGTGTTCTTCAGCACATTCTGGTTAACCAGTCTTCCCTCCGTAAACATGGCGAGAAGCTTTGATTTTGCGGGTTCGGGAACCTCTTGGGGGCCTTCCTGGAGCAAATGCCACTGGGCGTCAGCATAGCTTGCTAATAGAGTAGTATTATTAGCAAGCCGTATGGTGTATGCAGCTGCTGATGTGACACGTTTGCCTAGGGCATACAGCCGCTTAGACTCCTTGTCTGGCGGTGATTCTCCCATGGCAAGGGGTCCTCGCGCCCTCTGTCAAGTGGTAGTCATTACCAATGAACCTGGGATGGCGTGACCCTTGATGTATAGAGGGTCGGAAGGAGAAGGTCAAAATAATTTTGACTCTCGGGTTCACTGCCCGTGTTTGAGCGGGTGACACCAATGAGGGAGCTACCCGTGTCTTAACTGATTTAAGGAGGGGAATGGATGGACTTGCTGGAGGTTCTTCTTTAATGATATCCTCCACAAAATCCTGCTCAGGTACTGCCTCCGGAGTGGCAATTTTGAAGTATTCAGCAGCTTTCTTCAACATGGAGTTGAATGCCATTTAGTCATCTACAGGAGAGGCCTGGCGAGCCGGAGTGGACGGAGGAGAGCCTATGCACAAAATATCAGAGTCCTGATCTTGCTGTGTTCATGGGTCTTGAACTCCCTGCTGGGTTTCCTCCCAGTTGTCCGTAGTATCCTGTTGATCTTCATAATTTTCAAGTAAAAAAGCAGCTTCTTCTTCATTATAGATGTCTCTGTATGTGTCCATGTGGACAAAGTCTTCCTGTTGGAAAACATGAGAATGATCTTCCTGAATTTGGAGGTTATGGGCGACCCAAGCCTTTTTCGGGGGAGGATGATCAGAAGAACTGATAATCAGTTCCAGCCAATCCATACACCCTTCAGATTTTTCTGTGGTCCATTTAGAGGACCCAAACGGGCCTTGAGGAGAAAACGTTTTCTGCAATGTGGCGTCGAGAGGAACCTCTCAGGGTGTCAGAAAGAGGCTCTCGGCTATCTTCGTAAGCCCCATCGTAATCAGGAACCCAATCCGCCGAAATCTTTTCCGCGACTTATCCCATAACTTTGGGGCGGAACAGGAATAAGGCCCACCGCCGCCGTGATTCTTCCGATTCTACTCTCAATAGTCGGCAATTCGTCGTGAGACAAAGGTTCCGAAAATTTATCGTCAGTTGTAGTACCGTCTGGGGCACTAGGGAGCCTAGCGATCGGTTTTCCGGGTAGAGGCCTCGCCGTGGTTTTCGGGCCTACTGAGGCCTTAGAAGACGTCAAAGCGTCAGGCTCCTGCACTTCGACGCATGTAGGTTTCGGAGTAGCGCCCTTAGTTTGTTTAGATTGCCAGTCACCAAACGCTGCTGCAGATGCGGGGAAGGCTTTGGATCCGATTGCATCGGCGAAGTTTTCGGCGGCCCCGTTGTTGCTTTTGCCTTTTTCAACGAAGGCGTCGAAATTGGCATAGGGGTTGTGTGCTTAGTGCTATGCGTTTGTCTGCCCCCGTCGCCGGGTGCGGTCCCTGTAGCAAAACCAGAGTCGAGCCTTGAAGGGTCGGGGACGGGCGTGGCGCACCTAGAAGCGTCCGCCTCAAGGTCTATAACATCCAAAATGGATGTTTGGTCATCTGATTACCCCCGTCACTTTCAGCTGACGTGGCGGTGGGGGAAGGGGGCTCCACGCGTGACATAACGTATGCGGCCCACCGTTTTACACAGCGCTCCTTAAGGGTCTTGGGCCGAAAGAGTTTGCACGCCGCACACCGCTTCTCGTCATGCTCTAGGGGGAGACAGGCGTTACACGACCTGCGTTTGTCCTTCCAAGGATATCTAACCCTACACTTAGGGCAGAATCTAAAAGGAGTCCTTTCCATAGCCAAAGTGAAGGATGACCAGACCAACAGGGAAAAGAGTGGAAAAGAGTAAAGACATAATAACAATATAGCCACCCCACCCACTCTCCCTACTGTAATGGTCGGACAGAGGGCCCAACCACGTGGAAAATCCGGCCGCCGGATCTTAGGCGCCGAAATTCACAGCCATAGATGATTACCCCGTAGTCTTCATCAAAGATGTTCTTATTGGGCGAAGTGACTTAACAGGGGAATAAACCGACAATTCGGTATTAACAATGGGCCTCATTCCGAGTACGGCGCTAACCAATGGCGCTATTAACGCCTTGGTTGACGCCGTACCCGGACCGGCAGCGCCTTGGTGGATGGCGGAATTACCGCCCCATTCCAAGGGTGGCGGGGCGGTAATTCCCCAATCCCCATTCACCCTTCCCCATTCCCATTTTTGCCCCATAGGGCATAATGGGAGTGGGGAAGGCGTTAATTACGCCACCGTAAATTACGGTGGCGTAATTAACATCAAGGTCCCTTAGCGCCATGGTTTTTAACGCCTGCTAATAGCAGGTGTTAAAACCACCATGGCGCTAAGGGAACTCGGAGTATGGCGGTAAGGGATTACCGCCACCGCTCTCGTTAGCGGTGGCCGCTATCCCTTACCGCCATACTCGGAATGAGGCCCAATGTCTCTAGTAAGAGTTCTGCTATAGGGCGACCAGTTACCTGGGCGGAAAAAAACAATCTGAGGTACCTCGGCGCGTGAGGGATTTTGGGTACTACACACATCACGATAGGGATAGTGTTACAGACAGGCCTATGCCGACGTCCCCTTTCGGTCCCCGAAAGACAAGATGCAATACTACGCGGTTACCACTGGATGTCGGACCATATGCACAGCATGTCATTCTAAGCAGATTAACAAGCATCATTAGGTATGATTTCTTTTGAATTTTAAAATAAAAAAAATAAATATTTTATTTGATCAACCAGCCTTGTTCAGGGTCCAATGTGACCCGGGGTATTTGAAAAGGGGGTGTGATAGGAGTGGTGTACCATCTCAATATTGAATCACACAAAAAAATAAGCATTTCAGTCGTGCGCTGTATATGAGGCCGAGACCAAGTTGTGTCGCTTGATTGACATCCTTAACAAAAGTCATCACCTACATGTGTTGACGTCAGTTGACTGGAATATCAACACATATCCTCTCATAACACAGCGCGTCCCAATTTTGAATACAATTATTTTTTAAAGGAAACCGCAATACTCTGCCATTTATAATGTGCTTTTATTTCAAAATAAACGCTCCGAGAACATCCGGCGATTGCCATATTCAACCACATTGGTAATTTTTTTCTTTGTTCTCGAGCCACAAATGTTTATCGTGAGTCACACAGTGTTCCTTTTGGGTAGAAGAAGCGCTTTGGACGCACTGTGAATCGCAAGGCTTCAGCATCAGCTTGGCGCTAGGCCACCGTAAATGATGTCTGTTTGCTCCTTATCGCTGGTACTATCGACATATCGGACCGGGGCAATCGCCCCACAAAAGCGTGATACTAATCCAGTCATTTTGGTGTATCTGCAAACGCCTGCTGAAGTAGTCATCAATTGGTATCTGGAACTGATGACATTAGCAGAATGGGAGGATGTAGCTGTGTAGAAAACATAACAGAAATGTGTCTCAGTAGCCGTTCTTTATTCTAATTTACCAATTTACCCATTTATTCTGGACCGTGTGAAAACTAATGATGAACAAAAACGTGAAACAATGGAAACAGAAAACATTGTGGAAAGTTGGAGTCTACAATGTGCTTGAGAGGTTAGTGCTATGGAGGATGTTTAGCTCGCAATGGGATGCGGAAGCTGACGGAAGAATTCCAAGAACACAGGCATTTTAACTGAATATTAACGTAGAATTTGGAGTTGGTGGAACCTGGGGTAACCCAGATGTGGACTACATGCATTTCGGTGCTGGACTGCCCATTTGCCCGGGACAAAGACAAGTACACACGTTGTTGCGTGTCATTGCAATATGCCACAAACAACAACCCATTACAATGCAAGCCAGAAAGAACGGTCAGATAATGAAACCTTGAATTGTTAGTCTGTAAAATCGTCTACAGTAAAACTTACATAATATTCAGCATTTCCATTCTCTCTGCCTCTGTTCGGATCAAAAATAAATGTCATAAAATAAAATTACATGTTCCTTTGTCCAGTTTTGGAATGGTGAACCTTATCATATTTGACGGTATTACACCTCCCTTCATTCATTCATTCCATTCTGAATCCTTCCTTTCTTCCAAGGACGAAAAACAAATCGAACCTTATACTGTGTAGGATGCGTGTGTTTGCACAGCTCACAAGCAAAATTCATACGCGTTGACCTTCACTCCCATGGGAGCGAATAGCCTTGAATACCATCATGGCGTTTGAAATATTTTTGAAAAACAAACAAGTTGTTTGCTGGCATGCACCAATGCTGCGCAACATTTCTAGTGATTTCCTTTTTTTAATGAAAACAGTTAGTTTACTTCCAAATGCCTTATTTTTAGTGTCCTTCTGGTGAACTGCTCACTCACCCAGCACCTCGCACAGCAATCCACCACCACCTGTCAGCTCAGCCCGTCTCTTGTTCTCACAGCAAATCAGCTAATCATTTTTACAAGTAGCGAGTCTCAAGCCCTCACAAAATGTGCTCATACGAGAATGTCAGCAAGCCCTGCTCCAACCTTAGTGCACTATCCGTCTCTGCTCACTGACTCATGCCATCTCCATCCCCCTCCTGCAAGGCCGTGGTCCCCTGACCTCATGACCCCTGTTCCCTTTGAACGCATCTGGTCTCCAGACCCTACCCCTGCACCACCTCAACTATATATTTTGTTAAAACTGACACCTATCCCCACTGCGTTTGAAATCGCAATACTCTGAGGGCCGCAAATCAAAGACCGGCCCCGCTGATAAGGCATCCAATATCAAAGACCCCTAACACATGCCCTCATAAAAATATAGGTCAGAATGCACCTATTCCTCCGCAACAACCCCCTTTGATGCGTCGTTTTCCTTACAGTCAGTAGTTCAAGTGTGCCAAGTTTCTTATGTAGCCGAGGTCTCTGTCCTTTGTGGGACATGTATTTATTCAGCTATTTGGACACTTGGTAAGGCAACTGCAGAACCCCAAAGTTGCTTTCATGCTGATATCCATCTGACCTTCCCCCGATCAGTGACGGACCCACAAGAGCTCGGCAAAAGCAGGAAGTGTGAAAGCACACATTACACTGTATGGCATACAACAAAAGGCACTTCTTGCAAAAAGAATTGACAGAGGATGCATTTCAAAAAGACTATTTTGACACTTTATTTGAACACATTACATTAACATTGTTGAACAAATAAATAGCTACTAATCATTTGAACCGGGAAGTGAACTGTTCCACAAGGCCTGCTTTTGGTGGACAGGGCACGTTTGCAATGTTAGTTGTTATTCCATGACTATGTATGTCCAACACAGTCAAAGTGAGATCTTTCACAAAATCGAATTCCATTTCTGGGTATATTGGCTTGACCATCAATTTTTTGCTTCTTTTCGTAAAGGCCTTTGCGTAACGAAGCATCCCAAAGTTTCCTGCAGTCCCCGATTGTTCTCACCCTACGTTCTCGTTATGCGCTAAGACTCTTAGTAATGTCAGATATTGCATCCCGTCTGTACTTTAGGCACATATTGTGGAACACCTCCAAATCTCCTGTGTGACAGAATTCTGTCAGTCCCTTCAGATGTCTTGATAGAGTCTTATTAAACACAATCTTTCCAAGAGCTTTGTGTGGAGGTGAAGATGGAACCAACCACTTTGTGCGTTCCTGCTCCTCCGATAAAGGTCCATGTGCATTGGTGAAAATGTTGGTTCTCTGTCCATGAGTGAACGTTGGAACAGTGGTGCATCAATGAGCGCCATTTTTCAAGCAGAATTTCCACAGACCCACCACAAGTTTTGGAGCTGCACCAAAGATGGTTGCTCAAAGACTGGGACCACTGTAAAATATTTTCAGAACCTTTTTTTTACCGGCAGCTGTGATCTTTTTTATTGATTGACTTGGCAACGTGCCATACATCAAATTGATGGGGAATGTTTGGAAATTTCTCTTGCATGGCCTTGGCTATTGAAACATGTCTGTCGGTGGCTATGAGGTCTATTTGCATTCCCCTCGATTGGAGATCTTCCAGGGATTTTATAAAACTATGTTTCTCCATGGCCACTGAGGATTTACATTCGGACACCTGCACGACCACCGAACTCGCAATTATTTTACTTTCCATGTCCTGAAAGTGGTATGTGCAGTACTTTGCAGAAAATCCGGGGCTTTCACACGGTCCATCGCCAGTTAGCCTGAACCATTTGTCAGAGAATGTCCTTTCAATTGACATTTGTTCAATTTTTTCAAGCTTCACCAATACCAGGGAATAAATACTCTCATTGATATTTATAGTACTGCATTTTAGAAAGGAACTGGAGTCCCACAAATTGGCAGAAACTAGACAACTTACTAAAAGAGCCACTGAAACTTAAAGCTGCTGCACATCGTAGATTTCCAGCTGGCACTTTACCCAACATCGGTTGAGCGGACCATGAAAATGTAGCATGCAGTAGGCCACATGTGGCTTGGATTTTCAGGTTTGTGCCTTGTGATACATGAGTCACATTCACCAATGGCTGCCTGCATACTCCAAACCACACTCTCCCTTCACTGGAAGGACACATTTCAGCATCCATATAATCTGTACCCCAGCAGCTGTCGAATACAATGTATTTGTGCTCCTTTATTAGACTATCGTCCTACATGAATGTGGTTTGTGACTCAACTGTGTGCTCTGCCCTGCGACATCACTGTGTGCTGGTGGCACCAGAACCAACAAAATGGCTGCAAAAAGCCCTATGCGTGCTAAACCTCTGAGAATTGTGCAGTGAAACTAGAAATTTGGCTTCCAATCTACTTTGCCTGTGTCAGTAGTAGAACAGGAGACCACACTACTGAAATCTGTCATTGGGCTGCCCACAGAGTGAAAATGGAAACTACATGAAAGGCAGTGCTTCATAGCAAGGAAACCCAGAAGTGCCCTGAAATCCGTTTTTCCTTGGTTGCTGAAATTATAAAATAATGGTTCCCAAACATCAGAAAAGATCCAACATCCTTGCTGGGTGTTACCCGTCACTTTATTTAAAGAATCCACATAAGCACACGTCAGGAGAAGGAGATTTCATCACAAGAATATCCACATTAAAAAAGGTGCTTGCCTGTGAAAATCTGTAAAATATGGGCGCAGTACCGTTGGCCGCCTGTATGAAAGCTGTCATTTAATTACCCTGGAAGCTTAAACTTGTACAGTAAAATCAAATGGTTGAAATGAAGTGACTTGCTATCAAAAGCAATATAGGTTGCCACTATTTAATTTCTATGTTTAAAAAGACTGGAATTGGAGATATGTTTGCCTGTTTTAAAAATTGTAACTTTAATTTCAACAAAGAACAATGTAACATTTCACTTTAAAGTAACCTGATTCAGCAAAACTTCAAAGAAGCTTCCCCTACTGGGAAACACATCACCCTTCTGCTTCTCATCAAAGGCCAGGAACTTCCATTTAGGTGTTAATGAAGAGGGGAGGAGATTTTGCTCTGGTGCTCTGGGGAGAGAAAAGACTCCCTTGATTGAAAAGATATGCAGATGCAACTGTCAACAGAAACTCCTGCCAGGGGAAAGAGGCCGGGATTGCTCTGGACTCACCAAAACTTTGGAGGCAGGACAGACAGTTATGTGTATTCTTAAAGCACAAGAAAGTATATGTTTGTAAAGGACTGACAGAGGACTGTGCAAAATTGTGAGAATTTGTAAAATGACTATTATTAATATGAAAATTCTGGTCACGGTTTAAAACTACTGAGAACTCTGTGATATGTTCAGGGACAAGACTACACAATTTGTGGTTTTGTAGCAAGTGTGGTGATGCCAGAAACATGAAACTTCACATGATTATGCCCAGATGTCATGCGCAGATGTCATGCGCACATATGTGTAAAAATGTGGACAAATCTGACATCAGGTACCGGACCAAAAGTGCTAAAAATTGCCAAATCTAGACCCAAGCTCTCACCGTGACAGGGCTCGGATGAATACTTGCTCCAACAAATATCTGATATAAATATGCTATTGGTATTAAGGTTGTAAAATTGTAAATCTGTCTTGTATGAAAAATGGATTTCATGTACAGAAACAAAGGGGAGGTACTCCCTGGATTACAAAATACAACATCATGACACCAGGTTTTCTTCTCAAATCAGGGTAGAGGAAAGACCCTAACCAATAGAATCCCTAGGCGTGTGCCTAGTAGAAGTCAGCATACCCACCCATTTAGAAAATACATAAATAGAGATAGCTTAGGCCCTAGAAAGACACACATTAGCCCACCATCTGATTGCTGGCGAAGCACTTTGCAAGAGAAATCCATATTCCAGACTCAAGAACTTTGAAAGCAAAAAGGCCCATTTCCAAAGCTGAACCTCAGCTTGGCCTTTTAAAATCCTGAAACCAGATTTTACCCCAGACCTCCAAGGGGAACAAAAAGAACAGCCTAGCTGAGCTGTGCTGCTTTCTTGCTAAGAATTCTTCCCAGAATTCAGAGATCCGACCCAGTAGAGCTGAGCTGTGACCAGATAGCAGCGAACCAGAACCAACCCGTCAGATCCAGTCCAATTTCGCTGTGCAGTGTCCAGAGTGCTGTGCTGAGTGCAGAACCAGAGCGCCTTGAGTCCAGTCCGGTGTGCTAGCTGAATTCCAGTCCAGAAAGTATCCCTGACCAGATCTGACGGGTCCATTCCAAACAGTGGTAGTGAGTATCCATAGCATAGGATTGTTTCTAGCATATGTATTATCCATAAGGCATCCCTATCCAAACCCACTCTCTTATATCCAGAACTGCATTGTAGAAAATCTTTCGTCTTACCTGAATCTTTCTCTCATCCCTATAGTCCTTTGGTAATAGTAGTGTTAAAACCATCTTTGCGCTAATATATTTCCTGAAGAAAGACAAGCATCTCGGCGGGCAAAACCAGACAGAGGCATCGCTGGACTGGTGGCTGTGCTGTCGTGTAGTTTGTGGCTTCATAGTTCCCCTAGTATAAGAAACTTGTTTGCAATTTTAAAAAAAAGCACAAAGTTGTTTTACAAATTTTGACTCTTTCTGAAAAAAACCGACCTCTACAAAAACCTTCATAACTTCCTCACCGTGCATGGTAGAAAATATAATTATCAAATTGAAAGCTAACATTGAAGCCAACATTCTCAGCTTTCCAACAAACCCAAAACCGCATTCCAATCTCGCGCTTACCATGCGTGGAAAAGTTTGCCGCAAATTTTTCGTTTGGCTCAAATCTATCACGTGTGAAATAGCTGTACATTGCATCCGACCCAAGGATTAAGTTTTCAATATGCTAGTTATTCAATAATCATTTTTAGTGTAACTGAAACAATACAAAGCGGCTCCCACTAGTATTGAAACCATTCTAGTGAATTAAATACATTTTCAGTGTTTTTACCGTTCCATTCAAAGCCACATTCAAAACCATTTTGACAAGTTGCAATCATTCCTGGTTTTCCCTGTGTTTGCAGGGGGAAAGAGTATTCACTTGCATTTTGATTGAACTCAGACAAAAGTATTAATTCTATGCTGCATTATTTTCCTACCAATACTCCGTGTGATTAAAGAGATTTATTGTGACATCACCCCAGTGTGATAGATATATATATATATATAGTGAAAATACCTAAAATAAATCTTTTAACTTTGCAAAACAGCCTGCTTCCTGGTTCAGTGTGACCGGGGGGTGGGGGGAGTGGGGGATTCAAAGAGGGGCGTGATTTAAGGGTACATCATTCAGAAATAAAAGAACTTATAGACATAAATAAATAAGGGTTCCAGCTGTGCATCACACGCTAGGCATTGACTTAGGTGGAGTGCCGGGTTGAAATCACTTACAAGATATGGGGCTCGTCACAAGATTTCTGAATTAGACATACCACTTGTGACATTCTAATACAGTGTGCTAACTGACGGGGTACATAAACTCTGTCGGGCTACCACGCTGTGTTACACTGTGAAAAGCACCCCTCAATAGGAACGCTCTAAGGAACTGGTCTGTTTTGCAAAAATAAAATAAACTATGTCAGAAAGGAAATCAATATTTCCAGAATGGCGACCTTGGTAGCGATCAATATGGCTAAAGAACACCTAATGCATAAATTATTTGTAAGGGGTGAATGGACAGAGCAGGATCAGAATGTGTGGTTGCAGGCAATCACAGAACAGGCCACTGCAAGAGGATTAGACATATGGCAAAATCAGGGTCCATTACATGTGGCACTGAGTGAACTATATGTGGCTCCTAAGGTAAAGGAAGAGCAAAGCAAGATTGCCTAAATAGCGGCATATCTGTACCTCCATATTGGAGCAATACAGGACAAATATGCCGAGGGCCAAGATCTGGCAAACAAGCAACTGCAGGCATTAGAAAAAGCCCAAACTGATCTAGACTCTGCTGAGCAGAGGCTGCAGAGAAGCCATGAATCAGAAACTGAAATTAGGCAGTATCTAACCAAAACAAAAGAAGATATGTGTATCCTGCAGCAGGAGAAGGTAGGACAGGATACCAGAATGCTGGCCTTGCAGAAGGAGTACCAAGAAAGTTTGGACTCTCTACTGCAGAGCCAGAACAGCAAATGCATTTTAACAGGGCATGCGCAGAGCAGGTAGTCACCCTGCAAAGCCAACTAGACAAAGAAAAAGAAGACAATAATAAATTCTGAAAGACCTGGACACCCAGGCAGAATTTGATGAAGAGCGCCAGAAAGCTGGTACGCTAAGACAGAGGGACAACCTGGCTGCACAGAGGCATACTCTTGCTCAGGAAAGGTACACCTTAGGCCAGGAAGTCTGTTATTTAAAACAGAAGATAGAAGAAAATCACCTGTTCTTCAGGGACTGGGTGACCTCCAAAAAGACCATGGAAAATTGTTAGAGCACACCAGGAGGGTGGAAGATGCTCTAGCAAGGAAGGACCAGGCCAGTATGGACAGGACCCAGGAGGTAACCCTCCTGCAGCAAAAACTGGCCCAGTACTCTAAAACGACACAGGAAGCACAGAGAGACAATGATGCTCTCTGTGAGAAAAATGACAGGCTCCACAGACAGGTAGCTATGCAAGAGCAATTGATAGAAACTAGCAAGACCTTGATAGAGGAACAGAAAGCTCAGGGAGCAGGGGCTGAGAGAGATGAGGTTCGCTGGGAAAGGGAAACACCTGAGCATTACCTCAGGAACCCTAGTACCAGAGGCCTTTATCTCTTCCAATCCCTGGACTGTGCCATCCCCATGTCCACTGGCGCACATGAGCCTAGGGCCACGGGGATGGCAGACTTCAATACAATAAGGAATATGGGGCTCACAGATCAGCACCTCCCAGGAATGGATGGGCGGGCATCTGGGTATGGGTTCCCAAATACTGTAAAATTTAGTGGGGAACTCCATGGGAGTAGGCCCACTAAGGGCATCCTGAAAACCTCTGTCCAGCTAGGACAGTGGGGGGGGGGGGTACTCATCAAATCCTGGGAGTAAGGAGGAATCAGAAGACTCCTATGAGCAACCCAGGACACAGGAAACTAGGACCCCACATTCTGCCAGCCACTCCCAGGCTCGCAGAATCCAGGAGAGCCTAGAAGGCCAGACGGGCTCCTCTGGTAGCAGTGCCTCCGAGTCAGAGGAGTGGGCCAGGCTCACCCGAACCAAAAAGGCCAATAAGGTAAAAAGGGCCTTGCTCAAAGATCCCCTAAAACAAATCAAAGCGATAAGGAGCGTCATAACGCCCTATCATAAGAACGCGAAATATTCTGTTTGGGAGCACCTAGAGCTCTTTGAACAGATGATGGAAACTTTCCATTTGAAGGACAGCAAAAGCTGTTTTCAATATGTGAAATGGACCTTCTCTCCAGAATACTCCAGCTTCTTTGCATGGCTGGAGGACCAAAATCATTCTAGATTGTCCACCTCTAGGGTGGCCATCTTGAAACATTTTTCTGTGCACAGAAATCCTCAGGAGGCTCACAAGGCAGCCTACAACTTGCAATGTGGGGAAGATCAGGCCCCAGAATAATGTGTTCAGGAATTAAAGCATGCCTTTGCGCAGACCACCAGAAGGGTGCGCACTGACAGCAAAGTTTGTGAATACCTTCTTCCACGCTCTCCCCAAGTACATCATGACCCAGCTTGTGAGAGACTTTCACAAGAAAAGATCACTAGACTAGGTAATTGAACAGGCCACGCAAATTTATGAGGTGCACAAGCCCATAGAAAACAAAAATATTCCAAAAAGCCCCAAACCAACCAACACGCCTGCAGCTGTGAAGGTGGCAGAGGTGAAGGTTGCCCCCATTTTAGATTTGGAAATGGGGGGGGCATAAAACCTGCCTGCACAGAATCCGAATAATCCTAAGCCCAGAAGGCCCTCGGCCAGTCACAAACAGGGAGCCAGGGAGGCAATCCCACAAATGGGACCCCTAACTCTCCTGACTACATCAGTCCCCGCTACAAGGGGAATAGACCAATCCTGGGTTATGTGTGGACTCCCCCAGCCCAAGGGGGGATCCAACCAAACAGCAGCTAACCCAGGGAACTTCCCTCCTCACTTCCCACAGGAGGGCAGTGATTCCCCAAATACTGGACAGAATTTCTTCCCCAGGTACCGGCAAAACTTTCAACCCCAAAACAATCCATCCTTCTTTCTTTCCCCACTTTCCTGAGCCCAGACAACCCAATCCGGGAGAGGAGAAGCCAAGGTAGAAGGGGACCCACATTTTCCAAACCCAGGGTATTTTGGGAGAAGGGATAGCTACCCTTCCCGGGATCAGCCCAGGGGAGACAACAGAACCCTGTATCAGCCTGAGCGGGTGTCAAAACTAGAGCGCCAGGGTCCAAAACAACAGGAACAGGATCTGGGTTGCATGCTGAGGGCTCAACAGAACCCTCAGATGAGCATGCCGGCGCAGAATGCCTCAAACTCCGGACCTGGTGCTCCAGAGCAATGACGGGAGAAGAACCCCGACAACCCACCGGCTCCCAGGAAGGAGGCACAAGGGGAAGGGGAGTGTAAAGCCTTGGAGGAAGCTTCCTTCCCTACTTGTCAAAATTCCCTGGAAACCGAAGAACCGGAACCAAAATCTCCTGCCCCTGAAAGTCTGCAACCCAAGGAGCAGAGGGGGGGTAGGAGAAACAAAGAGCCCAAACAGACCCATTTTGAGGAGGAGGTACACATCTTCCAATTTGAAGGATAGGAATCCTCAGAGGATCCTGGGAAAAGGACTTTCTCCTTCAGAGATGGGGGAACTCCTCCCAAAGAAAAATGGGTCCCAAAAGATCAAAATCCAGATTGGGGAGATGTAGGGACTGAGGTAGCGCCGCCCATCATCCAACCCTAGGACCAACAACATAAAAATCCCCTGGTTCAAACACGGTGACTGCCTCCAAAAAGGGGAGGCGGGGGGACATCCCAGAATCAGAACCAGGGGAATCCAAAGGTTCTCCCATATCTAGCTGTCACCTTTTCTTTTCAGATTCCCAAGGCTCCAAACTGAATTCTACCCAAATCTCTTCTCTATCCGTGTCCAAAACCAAAAAACTAACCCACCAGTTGTCCAAAAATGTACCTTCCTTGAGGAGAAGGAGGGAAGATTCTATGCCCCGGTCCAAATACAGGGTGTGGGATGTTTTTATCCATGCATCCAAGCCCTACCACCAAAACTGTGCATTACTGGCATTGAAAACATCATAATGGCCAGAGCTCCCCAGAAAATGCACAGGAAAATCCCATTTCGCCTATATTGTGAGCTCAGAGAGGCAATGCTGATTGCCAAAAGCAAACCCATAACTGTTGGGAATTCCTTTTTCTTGAATGTCAAATATGGCAAAATCATGGGCACAGAATTACTTTACTGCAGAAACACACCAATGCCATGTCCTGAACATGGACAATATACTCCATGTAATATCACTTGCTGAAATGAATCAATCTAAAGAAAATCCCAAGGATGGATGCAGTAACCACAAAATCCTGAGGGTGGCGCTAGCGGTCTAAACTCTGACAGGAGAGCTGTCTTGCAAAACTGTCTAGTGCAAAGAAAGGGGTCTTATTTCATTAAAAGTTCAAAGGGGTTGCCTGTCCTGAGAACTCTTGACACTTCAGAACCCAACACAAGAAGCCAGGAAATCACAGGGTTCTGTTAATTAAATGCAAAGTGGCTCCCTGGCCTCCTGATCTCAGCTTCCCAGAGACCACACAATGGCCCCTCTCCTCTGAAAGGAATATGTTGATTTTTACTGTTTCCTGTCAACAAAGGCCTGCCTGCCCGGAGGACACATGTGACTGACCCACCCAAGTCTTGGAGGCGGACTCCAACACTCTGAGAACTGACTTGAAAGCAAAATATATATTTTACAAAAACACTGATAACTCTTTGTAATCAAATGACAGAAATGTATAACCTTGAGAGCCTTAATTTAGAAAATGTACCTTCAATTCAAGCCCAAACTCCAATTTGTGTGATGTTCTGGGGCAAAACCCCGCTAATTGTTAATATTACAGACACTGTGTTTAAGTTAGACAAATGAAAATTTACTGGAGTATGTATGGACAGGCCGTGTACATGTGTACAAATCTGGAGAAAAATCTGATGTTGCAAAACCACTAAAAAGGTGCAAATATTGCCATTTCTGAATGCAAGCCCCCAGGAAGAGCAAAGTTTGAACAGGGGATACCTCCTGTGATATGTGAGGGGTGCATGTAATTTTAAACAAATGTTTACCTGTGCAAATATGTCTTTTTATATCAAATATAGATTGTGTGCAATTTGACAGGGGAGTGTCCTCTCTGCAAGCCATAAAATGACATCGCTCTGACTCACAGTTCCTTCCCCAATCAAGTGAGAAATGGAAATTTGACCAATGGCAAGTGGAGAGGGGTAGGGTCTAGTGATGCTGCACACACACCCACATTCTAAACAGATAAAAGCAGAGAGTGCAACCCAAATGTGGATTCATTTTCCACTTGCAGCTGGAAGCTCTGCCGGGAAAATCCATACTTTACCTCCATCAATCTCCAGAGAAAGCTGTGCAGAAAGACCCAGAGAAAGCAGAGCAGTATCCAAAACCAGAGAGAGCTGAACCGGAGTCCAGTCCAAAACCTGACCAGATCCATGGCGAGGCATATTTCTAAATATAGTGTGAGCACATAGTAGAACTGTGCAGAACCAATCTCTTAGTTAAAATAATATAATCAATTCTATTTTAATCTAAGTAGAACTGCCTCCTAACTGTCACCTGTCATTTGTAAAGCTGTCACCTGTGATTTGCTAGTTGCAAGCTGCACTTGTCTTTGTGAACTTTAAAATTTCAATCTGAAAAACGACCTTTATTTAATCGCTCATATCTCCGTGACCGTTTGTGCTAGAGACTTGCAGTAACTTTCATCTGGAAGCTGAGATCCTAGGCTTTCCTAGGACCCCAAAATTGCTAGCCCTTGTAGTTCCTCTGTAATCGCGCCGGACGCATTCGCGAATTTTGCCGCGATTTGAAAATTTCTCCACTTGCAAAAAGATAGCTGCTTTTGCTTTCCTCTGAAAAAATAGTTTGCCTCATAAAAACTATCCCTGCATCACTGCTAGAGTGAGCCTGAGCTAATATTAACTAGATACCACTCACCCTAAACCTCTAGAGGGAATTAAAAGCATTTTAGCATATTTTTTTCTTCATTGCCAGCACATTTAAAAGCATTTGGGCCTGTGTTTTCAACTTCTGTCGTCTAAGTTGCTGGGTGAACTGAATTACATTTGAATTGCATTTCTGAGAATTGTGTGCCGTCCTTCCATTTCCCTGCATTGCATAAAAGGGGGGGTGAATTGTCCAAGAAAGTGATTACATTGTCTTTTGCTGAAATCCTATCAAGTTATTTTCTGTACTGCATTTCATTCCACATTGCATCCATTTGAAACCATAAAAGTATTGTTGCTATCTTATCCATTTCATGTCAACTCCTTAGTGATTATAAAGAAGTGTGCTAGTGCCAGATTCTCCGTTGTTAATCTTTATCATATCAGATTAAGTGTGATATTCAATTATTAATTTATTATAAAGTGTGATATATATATCTATTGTTTAAATTATCAAATAAACCTTTTAACTTGCAAAACAGAACCACTTCTTGGCTCAGTGGGGTCAGGAGGATTCCAAGAGAGGGGTGTTATATAGGGGTAGTCATCCAGAACGCATGAACTGGACATAAAGATATATCAATAAGGGTTTTCTTTCAGTATTCTAGACTAGGCGTTGACTTGGCTGTAGTGCTGAATTGAATCCTCTTACAAATTGGGGGCTCGTGCCGGACGTTTGGATTAGATCTATCACTTGTGCAGATTAATACAGCGTGCCAGCTGACCAGTTACACATATCCGGTCGGAGCACACGCTGTGTTACGCTGTAAAGCACTTCTCGAAGGAACGCTCTAAGAAAAAGGTCTGTTTTGCAAAAATAAAATACAAACTTCTGTAAGTCAGGACAGAGACCAATCTCTAGAATGACGACCTTAGTAGACATGAAAATAGCCAGAGAGCACTTTACATAAGTTATTTGTGAGAGGTGAGTGGACTCACCAGGACCAAACAGTCTGGTTGCAGACCATCACACCCCAAATCACGGAAACAGGGTCAGATATATGGAGAGACCAGGGTCCCTTACATGTGGCCCTGAGTGAACTATATATGTCCTCTAGGGCCAAGGATGAGCACAACAAGATTGCCAGGGTAGCGGCATATTTATATTTACATATGGGAGCCATGCAGGACAAATGTGCTGAAGGCCAAGATCTGGCGAGTAGGCAACTGCTGGCATTACAGAAGGCCCAATCTGAGCTGGACTCTTCTGAGCAGAGGCTGCTCAGGAGCCAGGAGTCAAAAAATGACAGTAGGCAGTATATCATTAAAATAAAAGAGGACATGGACATACTGCAACAGGAAAAGGCTGACCAGGATACTAGATTTCTGGCCCTGCAGAAGGAGCACCGAGACAGTTTGGACTCCTTACTGCAGAGCCAGAAAAAGCTGGAGCAACAATTAGACTTTAACAGGGCATGCACGGAGCAGGTAGCCACCCTGCAAAGTCATCTAGATAGAGTGAAGGTAGAGAGCAACAAGCTGATTTCGAAAGACCTGGATACCCAGGCAGAGTTTGATGAAGAACGCCAGAAAGCTGGTGCCTTTCAAAGGCAGAGGGACGACCTGGCGGCACAAATGCAGGCTCTTAGTCAGGAAAGAGACGCCTTAGGCCAGGAAGTCTGCCATTTAAAAAGAAAAATGGAAGAAAATCACCTGGCCCACCAGGGACTGGGTGACCTCCAAAAAGAACACCAGAACTTGTTAGAGCACACCAGGAGGGTGGAGGATGCTCTAGCAAGAAAGGAGCAGGCCAATAGGGACACAGCTCAGGAGGTAACCTTCCTGCAGCAAAGACTGGCCCAGTGCTCCAGGACCAATCAGGAAACACAGAGAGAGAATGAGGCTCTCTGCCAGCACAATGATAGGCTCCAGCAACAGGTAGCGATGCAGGAGAGACTGATAGAGTCTAGTAAGGCCTTAACTGAGGAACTGAAGGCACAAATGCAGGCTCTTGCATTGCAACAGGGAGCAGGGGCGGATAGAGATGAGGTTCGCTGGGAAAGGGAAGCTCCGGAGCATAACCTCAGGAGCCCTAGTACCAGAGGCCCTCATACCTCTCAGTCACTGGACTCTGCCACCCCCATATTCCCTGGCGCACATGAGCACCGGGCCACAGGGATGGCAGACTACTATCCAGACAAAAGTATGGGGCTCATAGGCCAGTACCACCCAGGTATGGAGGGGCGGGCATCCGGGTATGGGCACCCCAGCACAGTGCAATTTAATGGGGAACCCCAGGAGAGTAGGCCCATTAAGGGCATCCTGAAAACCTCTGCCCAGTTAGGTCAGTGGGGGGGGTACCCATCAAATCCTGGCAGCAAGGAGGAATCTGAAGACTCCTCTGAACTGCGCAGGACACAGGAGACCAGGTCCCCACATTCGGCCAGCCATTCCCAGGCTCGCAGAATCCGGGAAAACCTGGAAGAGCAGACAGGAACCTCTGGGAGCAGTGCCTCTGAGTCAGAGGATGAATGGACAAGGGTTACCCGAACCAAAAAGGCCAATAAAGCAAAAAGGGCCTTGCTTAAGGACCCCTTAAAGCAGATTAAGGCGATCAGGAGCGTCATCACGCCTTACCATAAGAACGCTAAGTATTCTGTTTGGGAGCACTTAGAGTTGTTTGAGCAAATGATGGAGACTTTCCATTTGAAGGACAGCCAAAGCTGCATTCAATATGTAAAGTGGACCTTCTCCCCGGAATACTCCAGTTTCTTTGCGGGGCTGGAGGACCAAAATCATTTAAGATGGTCCACCTATAAGGCGGCCATCTTGAAACATTTTTCTGTTCACAGAAATCCTCAAGAGGCTCGCAAGGCAGCCTACAATTTGCAATGTGGGGAGGATCAGGCCCCACAAGAATTTGTGCAAGAACTGAAACGTGCTTTTGTGCAGACCACCAGAAGGGTGCGCACAGACAGTAGAGAATTCATTAATACATTTTTTCATGCCTTGCCCAAATACATAATGACCCAGCTCGTGAGGGATTTTCATGAGAAAAGATCTTTAGACTGGGTCATTGAACAGGCTACCCGGATCTATGAGGTGCAGAAACCGGTAGATAGCAAAAGTAATGCCCAGAAAAACCCCAAAGCCAACAGCACCCCTGCTGCTGCCAAGGTGGCAGAGGTAAAGGTCACCCCCGTTTTGGATTTGGAGATGGGGGGGCCTAAAAACCTACCTGCACCTAATAATGCCAAGCCCAGAAGGTCCTCGGGCCAGTCACAGACAGGGAGCCAGGGAGGCAGCCCCACAAATGGGGTCCCTCGCTCTCCTGATTATGTAAGTCCCCGTTACAAGGGAAATCGACCCATCCTGGGTTGTGTGTGGACTCCTCCAGCCCAAGGGGGGGATCCAGCCAAGCACCTAACCCAGGGAACTTCCCTCCCAACTTCCCACAGGAGGGCAGAAATTCTCCAAATCCTGGGCAGAACTTTTTCCCCAGGTATCCACCCAACTTCCAACCCCAAAATCATCCATCCTTCTTTCCACAATTCCCTGAGCCCAGACAACCTAATCCGGGAGAGGGGAGGCCAAGGGTGGAGGGGTACCCAAATCTTCCCAATCCGGGGTATTACCAGAGACGGGACAGCTACCCTTCCCGGGATCAGCCCAGGGGAGAAAACAGGGCCCCGTATCAGCCTGAGCGGGTTTCCCAGTTAGAGCGCCAGGTTCAAAACATGGCGCGGGATCTGGGTCACATACTGAGGGCTCAGCAGAACCCTCAGATCGGCATGCCGGCGCAGAACGCACCCAACTCTGGACCTGGTGCTCCAGAACAATGACGGGGGCAGCACCCCGATAACTCACCGGTTCCCAGGGAGGAGGCACAAGGGGAAGGGGGGTGTAAAGCCTTGGAGGAAGCTTCCTTCCTCACTTGTAAAGAGCCCCTGGAAACCCAGGAACCGGAAACAAAATCTCCTGCCCCTGAAAGTCTGCCTCCTAAGGAGCAGAGGGGTGGTAGGAGAAACAAAAGACCCAAACAGACTCAGTTTGAGGAGGAGGTACAGATCTTCCAATTTGAGGGAGAGGGATCCTCAGAGGATCCTGGGAAAAGGATCTTCTCCTTCAGAGAGGGGGGAACTCCTCCCAAAGAAAAATGGGTCCCTAGGGATGCAAATCCAGACTGGGGAGATGTGGAGACTGAGCTACCGCCGCCCACCATCTCATCCCAGAACCAACAGCAAGAAAATCCCCTGGTTCAAACCCATCCTGGTGACTGCCTCCAAAAAGGGGGGGGCGGCCCGGAACCGGAGCCAGGGGAACCCACAATGGCTCTGATCTCCAGTTGCCAAATTTTTCTTTCAGATTCCCAAGGCTCTCCACAGAATTCTGCCCAAATTTCTTCTCTTGCAATGTCCAAAACCAGAAAGTTAGCCCACCAGTTGTCCAAAAATGTGCATTATCTGTGCCCCCTTGAGGAGAAGGAGGGAAGATATTATGCCCCGGTACAAGTACAGGGGCAGGGTACGATTTCAGCGCTGGTGGACACGGGATCTCAAGCTACCCTTCTGTCCAGAAGGGCCTTTGATGAACTGAATGCAGGAAGGGGAGGGAATTACCAAATTCCTCTCACCTCTCTTCCTGGACAACTCCAGAACTTTGACGGGAAGGAAATTCCCGTCGAGGGGACGGCAGACTTGGACATTAAAATTGGGCGACACAAGTTGAAACACCCGGTCATAGTTGTGACCCCAGAGGGCACCCCTTGTTTACTAGGGAATGACCTCCTGAGAAGGTTGTCACCCCTAATAGATTGCGTAAACAAGGTCCTCTGGACCCAGACTAGCCGACCAATAAAATTAAAACGGAGTGTCAACCATGTTAGTTTAAACGGCACCTGCCACATGGTTGAACAAAAATCTGACCAAGTAGAATTTCACTTCCAGAATAGCCAAATTCCAGACGTGACAGTAATAGCAGTAGGACAACAGACTGGTGATGGAGGGTCCTCTCTATTTCTGAAAATCAACCTGCCTTCCAGTCTAAAGTGGTACTCCACGCTGGAAGGAAACACTCTGAGATTCTATACTAATCCACAATCAGAAACTCCCACTCCTATAGTCCAGAAAGATGTGAAATCAGCTCAGAGCCTGGCTGATATTCAGCAAATTGGAGAGCAGTTGTTCATCCCTGTTCAGTTAAATGATGGGAAGGACTCTGTTCTCGCTCGAGTGTGTGTGAACAACGGTAAGAGCTTCATCAGCGAAGCCATGTTCCACCAACTCCCAAAAGATCCAGCCATTCCCACATTCAAACTGATAGACAAATGGGAAATGGACCTGGAAGCACCTAATTCCAAACATCTCCTGCCAAGCAGGTGTATGCTCAAAATCTCCATTGGCAACAAGAGCATAGTCCACAATTGTTGGGTCGTGCGAGACGTCCCTGCCGCCTTTTACTTAGGCAGTGACATTCTCAATCGCTTTGCCATTAGTTTGGACCTAATAAACTTCAAAGCTTGGTCCCGATTAGCGGATAATCCCATGGGCTTTGATGATCCAGAAAAAGCATTTAGGTCAGCTCAATTGCTACCTTATGCAGTTGAAATTCAGATCAAAGAGGAAGTCACCATCCCAGAAAGGACCCGACAATTCTCCCTGGAAGTGAAAGTTAAAAGAGGACAATATTTGCAAAACCCTGATGCTGACATACATCTAAATGCTTCTCTCCAACAGCAAGGGTTAGGGGTAAACCCAACACCATTAGTCAACATAGAACATGACACCATTCTAATAGAGGTGGATAACAGCGACTTAAAGAGTATTACTCTAGCCGCAGGCACCATTATTGGAATGGCGGTTGATGACCGACATTTTTCCATCGACTTAGTAAATGAACTGTTAGGACCAATCCCCAAGGACTGTTTTGACAGTGACAGGGAGGACAATACAACACCAGACAGGATTTTTAACCGGCATGGGGGGAACTTCCTGGTGTACACTTCCTGCCCCTATGGTAAGGAAGATGTGACTTGTGACTTCAGGAGGGATGAGGTGATTTTCCAGGTTCATGAAGGCTGCCTTTCCCACCTGAAGCCTCCGGTCCAAATCAGCACTCTGACCAGGGACTTCTCCACCCAGCTGGAGGAGGCCGCGGAGATAGCCAAGCCAGAAGTCTTTCCAGGCTTCAGGCAGATGGTGGAAGAGAGTGAACCTAGCTGATGCCTGTGTGACTCTGGAACAAAAGCAAAAGTTGAAACAAGTTTTCTTGGATTTCCAAGATCTCTTTGCGGTAGACTCATATGACTGTGGTCGCACTGACATCCACACAACAACAATCCCCACGGACCCTGGCATGACTCCAGTGTTTGTGAAGCAATATCGCTTGCCTCTCGCATCAATGGAGTCCCTTACTGAAATAATTAAGAACCTTGAGTCCCGGGGAATAATCCGTCCAGTCCACAGCACCTTCAATAATCCGGTGCTGGGAATATTGAAGCCAAACGGCCAGTGGAGACTTTGCGCCGACCTCAGGGAGCTCAACAAACGGGTCCATACTTCCCGATGGCCTCTGCCCTACATTGACCAAGGGCTGGCCCAGATCCAGGGGTCACAGGTATTCACTGCAATAGACCTGACCAATGGATACTGGACCGTGCCTGTCAGTAGGGAGGACCAATACAAGCTGGCTTTTACCTTTGGGGGCCAGCAGTACACATGGACCCGGACTCCCTTCGGATACCTTAACTCCGGTAATGAGTTCAATATTTTCCTACATAAGGCCATGCCCGACCTGGGTGCGAGGGGTAACCTGGCTTATGTAGATGTCCTCATCAAAAGTTCATCTGTGGAGGAACACATAGCGGAGATCCGTTCTGTTCTGACGCAGTTGAGGGCCGCCGGAGCAAAACTTTCCTTTCAGAAAGCACAGTGGTGTAGAACCCGTGTTAATTTCTTGGGGCATGAGATTACTCCTCGGGGCCTCTGTCCCCAGGAAAAGAAAGTGGAAGCACTTCAGAAACTGAAAGACCCCACAACTCTGCGGGAACTAAGGAGCCTCCTTGGACTGACCAATTACAGCAGAAAGTTCATTGAGGGCTACGCAGAGATCACCAGACCCCTGATTCATCTCCTGAAGGGGGGGGGGTCAAGTGGGAATGGGGTCCAGAACAAGCCGAGGCAGTAAGACAACTCAAAAGAAGCCTCTCACAAGCGCCTTGCCTAGCTTACCCTGTCAGAAACAAGGAGTTCTTCCTGGAGACGGGGTTCTCTAATACGTGCTTGACGGCAGTATTATACCAAAAGCATGACAAGGTCAATAAAGTAATCTCCTATGCGAGCAAAACTTTATCCTCTGTGGAGGAAAAATTCAATGATTGTGAGAAGGCACTCCTGGCAACGGTGTGGGCATTGAAGAATTACCGCCCGTTTATCCAGGGGGAACACATCATAGTGGAGACTCCACACCAGCCTCTGCAATATCTCCAAAGTGACAGAATCCGGGCCGGAAATGTGAGTAATTCCCGAATTACTTCCTGGATTCTGTCCATGGAAGGCTTTCCTGTGGAGGTCAGATATGGCCAAAACAAGAAGAGTCCCCTCGCGCAAGGTCTGGCTGACTTGCATGATTGTGCCAGAGAAAACTGTCTCGAGGACAAAAGTCTAAACATCAAGGACAACACGGAGGCATACCTTAATTCCCCACACAAAGTCTTTGAAGAGGACAAGTGTGAGGGAATGCCCACTGTCTATGTGGATGGATGCTCTTACCATGTTGACAACAACGGGGAGAAAGAACTGGTGGCTGGCGTAGGGAATGCATGGGTGAATGAGTCCCCAGAACCCTCCGCTGGATACAAAATTGGTCCCCGAAGTAGTCAGGTAGCAGAATTGATGGCTGTGCATCAGGCCATCCTCACTGCTGTCCAGCATCAACTCCACGAACTGGTCATAATCACAGATTCGGATTATGTACGGAACGGGTTCGTGGAGCACCTGGTTAATTGGAAAACCAGAGGCATGTTATGTGCTAACAACAAACCCTTGAAACATGGGAAGTTGATCCAAAACATTGACGATCTGGTCACCTCGAATGAGATGACCATCTATTGGAAAAAGATCAAGGGTCATTCCAAAGTAGAGGGACCAGACAAAACTGGAAATGACTTAGCTGATCAGCTGGCCAAAACCGGGGCCATCCAAGGGGCTCTAATTGAGATTGAGTCCCTGTTGGGGGAAATCCAGGTCACTGCTATCACTAGGTCCCAGACAAATGCTCACAACGACCTTTCAATTGCACAATGGAGCAAGGAGACCCCTGATGCTGATTTGATTACCGCTCAGAAGGGGGATCCAATAATTGGGAAATTTTACCAGCACCTTGAGGACCCTGAGAACTTTCCCCTGACGGATACCGATTACACTGGGAAAGAGGACCTAAGAGTGTTGATGAAATGTCCAAAAATGTTCCGAATCCAAGACGGTTTGTTGGTAAGGAAATCCAAAGCTGGCCACGATCAGTGGGTGGTTCCTACCTCATTCCGAAGCCTGATGTTAAGTCACGCCCATGATGCGGTCACCGCCGGTCATAGGGGGTTTCACACAACATTGGAAATCTTGAGAGGTTGCATACTGGCCACACATGGGGCAGGACCTTGACCAATACTTGAAAGGGTGTCTTGTGTGTGCACAATTTCAGCCATCATCCCTCACGCACCGTGCGCCTCTCCAAAAGAGGGGGATGACACTGCCATGGTCAGATTTACAAATCGACTTTGTAGGCCCCGTGATTCGCTCTGCTAGAGGGAATAAGTACATTTTGACTGTGACATGCTTGTTTACCAAGTGGGTGGAATGTCTCCCAGCCCCAAATTGCAAGGCAGAAACCGCAGCTGCCCTGATGATTAACCATATCTTTTCCCATTTTGGTCTACCTCAAAGGATTGAGTCAGACAGGGGTAGCCACTTCACCAGTGAAGTAATGGCAAAGATGTGGGATATACTGGGGGTCAAAAGGAAGTTGCATATTGCTTATAGACCAGCTTCTTCTGGGGCAGTGGAACGCTACAACCGAACCATTGTGAGCATCTTAAAAACGTTTGTGGCAGATTCTGGGCCAAGTTGGGATATCCGATTACCTCTGGTCCTAATGGCCATCAGATCTACCCCTTCATCTGCAACCAAAATGTCGCCATTTGAGTTGATGACTGGGCGCAAGATGGTGCTTCCGCAGCATTTGCTCTATAGGACCCAAGAGCAGACACTAATAAATGCCTCCACAACTCATGAGTATGTGGAGAATTTAAGGAAACACCTTCAACATGCTTTTGCTTATGCTCAGGGGAATCTAGAAAGATCAGCTGATAGCATGAAGACCCACTATGACCTGAAGACTTCCAGGAAGGAATATCAGGTGGGAGACCGGGTCTATCTATACAACTTCCAAAGGAACCAGGCCACGCAGCGCAAATTTTTGCCTACATGGAAGGGACCCTTTGAGATTATAGACAAAATCTCCCCTGTGTCCTACAAAATCCACATCCCCAAAGGTCCTTTGGCAGCGGGGGAAGACAAGTGGGTCCACATACACCAGTTGAAATGTTGCCATCCCAGGCACACTCTGCAACAACTGGAGGAACCCTCTGGAATCCTAGTGGGTACTGTCTCAGACTAATTCAGTTCCAACCATAAAACATACCACATCTAGTCTCTAAAATATTGTGATTTGCATGAAACTGTCTCTTAGTTATACTGTTCTTTTTTCAAAATAAGAATGTAATGTTTCGTTATGATGAAATGCATATGCTGCCCCACTATCTTAACAGTGGTGGAAATGTCCATGAATAGGTAGTGCCGCTCTTCCTTTGTCGTCCTAGGAGAAAGAAAACCTGGAGACGGGACAAGGACGACGATCCGGAGACCGGGAGCAGAGACGCAATGGGCCCGGGGTACCGCCCAATATTCCCATCAGGACCGGCGAGGAGAACCGATCGATCAGTACCGGATGGAGGAAAAGATGCTGAACTGTGCCATCTACCGGAAGAAGATGAGAACTACATCCCAGATCTTGCGGGTCCCACCAGTGAAGGATCAGATGGCCACCGCAAAAAGGGGGGCTTGTGGGATGTTTTTATCCATGCATCCAAGCCCTACCACCAAAACTGTGCATTACTGGCATTGAAAACATCATAATGGCCAGAGCTCCCCAGAAAATGCACAGGAAAATCCCATTTCGCCTATATTGTGAGCTCAGAGAGGCAATGCTGATTGCCAAAAGCAAACCCATAACTGTTGGGAATTCCTTTTTCTTGAATGTCAAATATGGCAAAATCATGGGCACAGAATTACTTTACTGCAGAAACACACCAATGCCATGTCCTGAACATGGACAATATACTCCATGTAATATCACTTGCTGAAATGAATCAATCTAAAAAAAATCCCAAGGATGGATGCAGTAACCACAAAATCCTGAGGGTGGCGCTAGCGGTCTAAACTCTGACAGGAGAGCTGTCTTGCAAAACTGTCTAGTGCAAAGAAAGGGGTCTTATTTCATTAAAAGTTCAAAGGGGTTGCCTGTCCTGAGAACTCTTGACACTTCAGAACCCAACACAAGAAGCCAGGAAATCACAGGGTTCTGTTAATTAAATGCAAAGTGGCTCCCTGGCCTCCTGATCTCAGCTTCCCAGAGACCACACAATGGCCCCTCTCCTCTGAAAGGAATATGTTGATTTTTACTGTTTCCTGTCAACAAAGGCCTGCCTGCCCGGAGGACACATGTGACTGACCCACCCAAGTCTTGGAGGCGGACTCCAACACTCTGAGAACTGACTTGAAAGCAAAATATATATTTTACAAAAACACTGATAACTCTTTGTAATCAAATGACAGAAATGTATAACCTTGAGAGCCTTAATTTAGAAAATGTACCTTCAATTCAAGCCCAAACTCCAATTTGTGTGATGTTCTGGGGCAAAACCCCGCTAATTGTTAATATTACAGACACTGTGTTTAAGTTAGACAAATGAAAATTTACTGGAGTATGTATGGACAGGCCGTGTACATGTGTACAAATCTGGAGAAAAATCTGATGTTGCAAAACCACTAAAAAGGTGCAAATATTGCCATTTCTGAATGCAAGCCACCAGGAAGAGCAAAGTTTGAACAGGGGATACCTCCTGTGATATGTGAGGGGTGCATGTAATTTTAAACAAATGTTTACCTGTGCAAATATGTCTTTTTATATCAAATATAGATTGTGTGCAATTTGACAGGGGAGTGTCCTCTCTGCAAGCCATAAAATGACATCGCTCTGACTCACAGTTCCTTCCCCAATCAAGTGAGAAATGGAAATTTGACCAATGGCAAGTGGAGAGGGGTAGGGTCTAGTGATGCTGCACACACCCACATTCTAAACAGATAAAAGCAGAGAGTGCAACCCAAATGTGGATTCATTTTCCACTTGCAGCTGGAAGCTCTGCCGGGAAAATCCATACTTTACCTCCATCAATCTCCAGAGAAAGCTGTGCAGAAAGACCCAGAGAAAGCAGAGAAGTATCCAAAACCAGAGAGAGCTGAACTGGAGTCCAGTCCAAAACCTGACCAGATCCGTGGTGAGGCATATTTCTAAATGTAGTGCGAGTACATAGTAGAACTGTGCAGAACCAATCTCTTAGTTAAAATAATATAATTCAATTCTATTTTAATCTAAGTAGAACTGCCTCCTAACTGTCACCTGTCATTTGTAAAGCTGTCACACCTGTGATTTGCTAGTTGCAAGCTGCACTTGTCTTTGTGAACTTTAAAATTTCAATCTGAAAAACGACCTTTATTTAATCGCTCATATCTCCGTGACCGTTTGTGCTAGAGACTTGCAGTAACTTTCATCTGGAAGCTGAGATCCTAGGCTTTCCTAGGACCCCAAAACGATATTGCTAGCCCTTGTAGTTCCTCTGTAATCGCGCCAGACGCATTCGCGAATTTTGCCGCGATTTGAAAATTTCTCCACTTGCAAAAAGATAGCTGCTTTTGCTTTCCTCTGAAAAAAATCATTTGCCTCATAAAAACTATCCCTGCATCACTGCTAGAGTGAGCCTGAGCTAATATTAACTAGATACCACTCACCCTAAACCTCTAGAGGGAATTAAAAGCATTTTAGCATATTTTTTTCTTCATTGCCAGCACATTTAAAAGCATTTGGGCCTGTGTTTTCAACTTCTGTAGTCTAAGTTGCTGGGTGAACTGAATTACATTTGAATTGCATTTCTGAGAATTGTGTGCCTTCCTTCCATTTCCCTGCATTGCATAAAAGGGGGGGTGAATTGTCCAAGAAAGTGATTACATTGTCTTTTGCTGAAATCCTATCAAGTTATTTTCTGTACTGCATTTCATTCCACATTGCATCCATTTGAAACCATAAAAGTATTGTTGCTATCTTATCCATTTCATGTCAACTCCTTAGTGATTATAAAGAAGTGTGCTAGTGCCAGATTCTCCGTTGTTAATCTTTATCATATCAGATTAAGTGTGATATTCAATTATTAATTTATTATAAAGTGTGATATATATATCTATTGTTTAAATTATCAAATAAACCTTTTAACTTGCAAAACAGAACCACTTCTTGGCTCAGTGGGGTCAGGAGGATTCCAAGAGAGGGGTGTTATATAGGGGTAGTCATCCAGAACGCATGAACTGGACATAAAGATATATCAATAAGGGTTTTCATTCAGTATTCTAGACTAGGCGTTGACTTGGCTGTAGTGCTGAATTGAATCCTCTTACAAATGGCAGTGTACAATTTTGGCACTGGTGGACACCGGATCCCAAGCTACCCTTCTGTCAAAAAGGGCCTTTGATAAACTGAATTTGGGAAGGGGGGAGAAATACCAAATTCCTCTCACCCCACTTCCTGGACAACTTCAGAACTTCGACGGGAAGGAAATTCCTGTCGAGGGGACTACTGATTTGGACATTAAAATTGGGCGACACAAGGTGAAGCACCCGCTCATAGTTGTAACTCCAGAGGGCACCCCTTGTTTACTAGGGAAAGACCTCCTGCGTAGGTTGTCACCCCTCAGACTGTGTAAACAAGGTCCTCTGGACTCAGACTAGCCGACCAATAAAATTAAAACAGTGTTAACCATGTTAGTTTAAACGGCACATGCCACATCGATGAACAAAAATCTGACCAAGTAGAATTTCACTTCCAAAACAACCAAATCCCAGACGTGACAGTAATAGCAGTAGGACAACAAACTGGTGATGGGGGATCCTCTCTATTTCTGAAAATCAACCTTCCTTCTAGTCTAAGGTGGCATTCCACACTGGAAGGAAATACTCTGAAATTCTTTACAATTTCACAATCAAAAATTCCCACTCCTATAGTCCAGAAAGATGCAAAATCAGCTCAAAGCCTGGCTGATATTCAGCAAATTGGAGAGCAGTTGTTCATCCCTGTTCAGTTAAATGAAGGGAAGAACTCTGTTCTCGCCCTAGTGTGTGTGAACAACGGTAAGAGCTTCATAAGCAAGGCCATGTTCCGCAAACTCACAAAAGATCCAGCCATTCCCACATTTAAACTGTTGGACATATGGGAAATTGACCTGGAAACACCCAATTCCAAACATCTCCTGCCAAGCAGGTGTATGCTCAAAATCTCCATGGGCAACAAGAGCATATTTCATAATCGTTGGGTCGTGCAAGACGTCACTGCCGCCTTTTACTTAGGCAGTGACATTCTCAATCGCTTTGCCATCAGTTTGGAACTAAAACTTCAAAGCTTGGTCCCGACAAGTGGATAATCCCATGGGCTTTGATGACCCAGAGAAAGCATTTAGGTCAGCTCAACTGCTGCCTTATGCAGTTGAAATTCAGATTGGAGAGGAAGTCACCATCCCAGAAAAGACCCGACAATTCTCCCTGGAAGTGAAAGTTAAAAGGGGACAGAAATTGAAAAATCCTGAGGCCTATATTCATCTTAATGCCTATTTCCAACAGCAAGGGTTGGGGGTAAACCCAACACCACTAGTCAACATAGAACATGACACCATTCCAATAGAGGTGGTAACAGCAACTTAAAGAGTATCACTCTAGCCGCAGACACCATTATTGGAATGGCGGTTGATGACCAACATTTTTCCATAGATTTAGGTAATGAACTGTTAGGACCAATCCCCAAGGACTGTTTTGACAGTGATAGTGATGTCAACACAACACCAGACAGGATCTTTACCCGGCATGGGGGGAATTTCCTGGTGTACACTTCCTGCCCTTATTGTAAGGAAGATGCGACTTGTGACTTGAAGAGGGATGGGGTGATTTTCCAAGTCCGCGAGGACTTCCTTCCCCACCTGAAGCCACCAGTCCAAATCAGCACTGTGACCAGGGACTTCTCCACCCAGCTGGAGGAGGCCGCTGAGATAGCAAAACCGGAAGTCTTTCCAGGCTTCATGCAGATGGTTGAAGAGAGAGTCAACCTAACTGATGCCTGTGAGATTCTGGAGCAAAAGAAAAAATTGAAACAAGTTTTCTTAGATTTTCAAGATCTCTTTGCGGTGGACTCATGACTGTGGTCGCACCGACATCCACGCAACAACAATTCCCACGGACCCTGGCATGACTCCAGTGTTTGTGAAGCAAAATCGCTTGCCTCTCGCAACAATGGAGTCCCTTACTGAAATAATTAAGAACCTTGAGTCCCGTGGGATAATCCGTCCAGTACACAGCACCTTCAATAATCCGGTGCTGGGGATTTTGAAGCTAAACAGCCAGTGGAGACTCTGTGCCGACTTAAGGTAGCTCAACAAACGGGTCCATGCTTCCCGATGGCCTCTTCCTAACATTGACCAAGGGCTGGCCCAGATCCAGGGGTCACAGGTATTCACTGCAATAGACCTGACCAATGGGTACTGGACTGTACCTGTCGGTAGGGAGGACGAATACAAGCTGGCTTTCACCTTCGGGGGGCAGCAGTACACATGGACCCGGACTCCCTTCGGATATATCAACTCCGGCAATGAATTTAACATGTTTCTACACAAGGCCATGCCCGACCTGGGTGAAAGGGGTAACCTGGCTTAGGTAGAGGATGTTCTCATCAAAAGCTTAACTGTGGAGGAACACATAGCGGAGATTCGCTATGTTCTGACACAGTTGAGGGCTACCGGAGCAAAACTTTCCTTTCAAAAGGCACAGTGGTGCAGAACCAGTGTCAATATCTTGGGGCATGAAATTACTCCTCAGGGTCTCTGTCCCCAGGAAAAGAAAGTGGAAGCACTCCAGAAATTAAAAGACCCCACAACTCTGCGGGAACTAAGGAGCCTCCTTGGACTGACTAATTACAGCAGAAAGTTAATTGAGAACTACGCAGAGATCACAAGACCCCCGATCTATGTTTTGAAGGGGGGGGGGGGTCAAGTGGGAGTGGGGTCCGGAACAATCCGAGGCAGTAAGCCAACTCAAAAGGAGCCTCTCACAAGTGCCTTGCCTAGCTTACACTGTCAAAAACAAGGAGTTCTTCTTGGAGACAGGGTTCTCAAATACATGCTTGACTGCAGTTGTATACCAAAAGCATGACATGGTCAATAAAATAATCTCCTATGCAAGTAAAACTTTATCCTCTGTGGAGGAAAAATTTAACGATTGTGAGAAGGCACTCCTGGCAATGGTGTAGGCATTGAAGAATTACGGCCTGTATATCCAGGGGGAACACATCATAGTGGAGACTCCACACCAGCCTCTGCAAAATCTCCAAAGTGATAGAATCCGGCCCGGAAATGTGAGTAATTCCCGAATTACTTCCTGGATTCTGTCAATGCAAGGCTTTCCTGTGGAGGTCAGATATGGCCAAAACAAGAGTCACCTCGCGCAAGGTCTGGCTGACTTGCATGATTGTGCCAGAGAAAACAGTCTCGAGGACGAAAGTCTTAAAATCAAGGACAACATGGAGGCATACCTTAATTCCCCACACAAAGTCTTTGACGAAGACAATTGTGAGGGAATGCCCACTGTCTATGTGGATGGATGCTCCTACCATGTTCACAACAACGGGGGAAAAAGAACTTGTGGCCAGCATAGGGAATGCCTGGGTGAATGATGCCCCAGAACCTTGCGCTGGGTACAAGATTGGTCCCCGAAGTAGTCAAGTGGCAGAGTTGATGGCTGTGCATCAAGCCATCCTCACTGCTGTCCAACACCAACTCCACGAACTGGTCATAATCACAGACTCGGATTATGTATGGAACGGGTTCGTGGAGCACCTGGTTAACTGGAAAACCAGAGGCATGCTATGTGCTAACAACAAACCATTGAAACATGGAAAATTAATTCAAAATATTGATGATCTGGTCACCTCGAATGTGATGGCCATCTACTGGAAAAAGATCAAGGGTCATTCTAAAGTAGAGGGACCAGACAAAACTGGAAATTACCTGGCTGATCAGCTGGCCAAAACCGGAGCCATCCAAGGGGATCTACTTGAGATAGAGTCCCTGTTGGGGGAAATCCAGGTCTCTGCCATCACTAGGTCCCAGACAAATGCTCACAATGAACTCAACTGCACAGTGGAGTAAGGAGACCCCAGATGCTGATTTGAGTACGGCTCAAAAAGGGGTTCCAATAATTGGTAGGTTTTATCAACACATTGAGGACCCTGAGAACTTTCCCCTGACTGATACTGATTACATTGGGAAAGAGGACCTCGGAGTGTTGATGAAATGTCCAAAAATGTTCCGAATCCAAGACGGTATATTGGTAAGGAGATCCCTAGCTGGCCATGATCTGTGGGTGGTCCATACCTCATTCCGAAGCATGATGTTATGTCACCACCATGATGCGGCCACAGCCGGTCATAGGGGGGTTTCATACAACACTTGAAATTTTAAGAGAGGTTGCATACTGGCCACACATGTGTGCACAATTTCAGCCAACATCCCTCACACACCGTGCGCCTCTCCAAAAGAGGGGGATGACACTGCCATGGTCAGATTTGCAAGTCGATTTTATCGGGCCCGTGATTCGCTCCTCTAGGGGGAACAAGTACATGTTGACCGTAACATGCTTGTTTACTAAATGGGTGGAATGTCTCTCTGCCCCAAATTGCAAGGCAGAAACAGCAGCTGCCCTGATGATCACATCTTCTCGTGTTTTGGACTACCCCAAAGGATCGAGTCAGACAGAGGTAACCACTTCACTTGCAAAGTAATGACAAAGATGTGGGAGATGCTTGGGGTCAAAAGGAAATTACACATTGCTGATCGGCTAGCCTCTAGTGGTGAAGTAGAGAGATACAAGACAATTGTGAGCATATTAAAAAAAGTTTGTGGCAGATTCTGGGCCAAGTTGGGATATTCAATTACCCCTTGTCCTGATGGCCATCAGATCTACCCCTTCATCTGCAACAAAAATGTCACCGTTTGAGCTGATGACTGGACGCAGGATGGTGCTTCCCCAGCATCTGCTCTACAGAACCCAAGAGCAGACATTGAGTATGTTGAAAATCTGAGAAAACACCTTCAACATGCTTTTGCCTGTGCTCTGCGAAATATAGAGAGATCTGCATACAGCATGACTTAAAGACTACTAGAAAAGAATACCATGTAGGAGACCGGGTCTACTTATACAATTTCCAAAGCAACCAGGCCAAACAGTGAAAATTCTTGCCTAGCTGGAGGGGTCCTTTTGAAATTGTAGACAAAATCTCAGTCGCCTACAAAATCCGCATCCCCAAAGGCAGTTTGGCAGAGGGGGAAGATAAGTGGGTCCATATCAACCAACTTAAGGGTTGCCATCCTAGGCACACTCTGCAGCAACTAGAGGATTCTTCTGGAACCCCAGAGGGGTTCATTCCAGCTCCCTCGAATTACAACTATACAAATATTCCATCTATATAATCAATAAATTGCCAATAGAAAAAAATTGTCCTGATTTGTCAAAATGTATGTGTCCGCCCCACTACATAAATAGTGGTGGGGAAATGTCTACAAAGATGCTTTTGCTTTGTCATCCTAGAATTGGAAACCATGGAGACTAAAACCAAGGAGGACCACCCAGGGACCGGAAGGAAAGATCCAAGGGGTCCCAGGTATCGCTCCATACTCTCATCAGGAATTGGCCAGGAGAACCGGTCGATCCACCACTGATGGGAGAAGCTGATGAATTTTGACATTTGAGCCAGAAAGAAAAGAAACTGATCATCCCAACCTCGCGACTTCCCATTGATGGACGGTCAAAGTAAAATCGCGAGGGGGGGCTTGTGGGATACATTGACCCACTACGCTCTGCCCTGTGACATCACTGTGTGCTGGTGGCACCAGAACCAACAAAATGGCCGCAAAAATCCCTATGCGTGCTAAACCTGAGAATTGCGCAGTGAAACTAGAAAGTTGGCTGCCAATCTACTTTGCCTGTGTCAGTATTGGAACAGGAGACCACACTATTGAAATCTGTCATTGGGCTGCCAACAGAGTGAAAATGAAAACTACATGAAAGGCAGTGCTTCATTGCAAGGAAACCCAGAAGTGCCCTGAAATCCGTTTTTTCTTGGTTGCTGCAATTACAAAATACTGGTTCCCAAACATCAGAAAAGATCCAACATCCTTGCTGGGTGTTACCAGTCACTTTATTTAAAGAATCCACATAAGCACACAATGTCAGGAGAAGCAGATTTCATCACAAGAATAGCCACATTAAAAAAAGGTGCTTGCCTGTGAAAATCTATAAAATATGGGTGCAGTATCGTCGGTCGCCTGTATGAAAGCTGTCATTTAATTACCCTGGAAGCTTAAACTTGTACAGTAAAATCAAATGGTTGAAATAAAGTGACTTGCTATCAAAAGCAATATAGGTTGCCACTATTTAATTTCTATGGTTAAAAAGACTGGAATTGGAGATATGTTTGCCCGTTTTAAAAATTTCAACTTTAATTTCAACAAAGAACAATGTAACAATTCACTTTAAAGTAACCTGAAACAGCAAAACTTCAAAGAAGCTTCCCCCACTGGGAAACTCACCACCCTTCCGTTTCTCATCAAAGGCCAGGAACTTCCATTTAGGTGTTAATAAAGAGGGGAGGAGATTTTGCTCTGCTGCTCTGGGGAGAGACAAAAGACTCCCTTGATTGAAAAGATATGGAGATGCAACTGTCAACAGAAACTCCTGCCAGGGGAAAGAGGCCGGGATTGCTCTGGACTCACCAAAACTTTGGAGGCGGGACAGACAGTTATGTGTATTCTTAAAGCACAAGAAAGTATATGTTTGAAAAGGACTGACAGAGGACACTGCAAAATTGTGAGAATTTGTAAAATGCAGTATTATTAATATGAAAATTCTGGTCACGGTTTAAAACTATGTGCTATGTTCAGAGACAAGACTACAGAATTTGTGATTTTGTAGCAAGTGTGGTGATGCCAGAAACATGAAACTTCACATGATTATGCCCAGATGTCATGCGCACATATGTGTACAAATGTGGACAAATCTGACATTGGGTACCGGACCAAAAGTGCGAAAAATTGCAAAATCTAGACCCAAGCTCTCACCGTGACAGGGCTCGAATGAATACTTGCTTCAACAAATATCTGATATAAATATGCTCATTGGTATTAAGGTTGTAAAATTGTAAATCTGTCTTGTATGAAAAACACATTTCATGTGCAGAAACAAAGGGGAGGTACTCCCTGGATTACAAAATACAGCGTCATGACACCAGGTTTTCTTATCAAATCAGGGGAGAGGAAAGGCCCGAACCAATAGAATCCCTAGGGGTGTGCCTAGTAGAAGTCAACATACCCACCCATTTAGTAAATACATAAATAGAGCTAGCTTAGGACCTAGAAAGACACACATTCACCCACTATCTGATTGCTGGCAAAGTACTTTGCAAGAGAAATCCATATTCCAGACTCCAGAACTTTGAAAGCAGAAAGGCCCATTTCCAAAGCTGAACCCTACTCAGGTTGGCCTTTTAAAATCCTGAAACCAGGTTTTACCCCAGACCTCCAAGGGGAACAAAAAGAAAAGAACAGCCTGGCTGAACTGTGCTGCTTTCTTGCTAAACATTCTTGCCAGAATTCAGAGATCCGACCCAGTAGAGCTGAGCTGTGAGCAGATAGCAGCGAACCAGAACCAACCCGTCAGATCCAGTCCAATTTCGTCGTGCCGTTCTGAGTGCAGAACCAGAGCGCCTTGAGTCCAGTCCAGTGTGCTAGCAGAATTCCAGTCCAGAAAGTATCCCTTACCAGATCTCTGATGGGTCCATTCCAAACAGTGGTAGTGAGTATCCATAGCATAGGATTGTTTCTAGCATATGTATTATCCAGAAGTCATCCCTATCCAAACCCACTCTCTTATATCCAGAACTGCATTGTAGAAAATCTTTGGTCTTACCTGAATCTCTCTCTTATCCCTATAGTCCTTTGGTAATAGTAGTGTTAAAACCATCTTTGCACTAATATATTTGCTGAAGAAAGACAAGCGTCTCAGCGGGCAAAAACCAGACTGAGGCGTCGCTGGACTGGTGGCTGTGCTGTCGTGTAGTTTGTGGCTTCATATTTCCCCTAGTATAAGAAACTTGTTTGTAATTTTAAAAAAAGCACAACCTTGTTTTACAAATTTTGACACTTTCTGAAAAAAACCGACCTCTACAAAAACCTTCATAACTTCCTCACCGTGCATGCTAGAAAGTTTAAGTGTCAAACTGAAAGCCAACATTGAAGTTAACATCCTCAGCTTTCCAACAAACACAAAACCGCATTTCAACTCCTTGTAGTTTTTCCGCAATCGTGCTAACCGCTTGGCTCAAATCTATCACGTGTGAAACAGCTGTACATTGCAGCCGACGTCAGGATTAAGTTTTCAATCTGCTAGTTATTCAATAATCAATGCTAGTGTCTATATGAAACTATACAAAGCAGCTCCCACTAGTATTGAAACCATTTTAGTGAATCAATTTTCAGTGTTTTTACCGTACCATTCAAAGCCACATTCAAAACAATTTTGACAAGTTGCAATCATTCCTGGTTTTCCCTGTGTTTGCTGGGGGGAAATTGGGATTGATACTGTAATTGTTGAGTCTGTATTCCTGAAAACTTTGTTCCCTCCTTCCATCTCTTTATACTGCATATTGGGGGGATTGAGTAGTGTGCAGGGGGAAAGAGTGATCACATGCATTTTGATTGAACCCACACAAAAGTATTAATTCTATGCTGCATTATTTTCCTACCAATACTCCATATGATTAAAGAGATTTATTGTGACATCACCCCATTGGTGATCATTGTACAAATATTAAATAGTGTGAAATTATATATATATTATATATAGTGAAAATACCTAAAATAAATCTTTTAACTTTGCAAAACAGCCTGCTTCCTGTGGGGAGCGGGGAGATTTCAAAGAGAGGGGCGTGATATAAGGGTACATCATTCAGAAATAAAAGAACATAGACATAAATAAATAATTAAGGGTTCCAGCTGTGCATCACACGCTAGGCATGGACTTAGGTGGAGTAGCGGGTTGAAATCACTTACAGGCCGAACAGGACACAGTGGAGTCGAGATCTTTGGCTAGTTCCTCAGTCAATTGCGTTGAGGCTTCAGCGTCTGTTATTTCAGCTTATGTTATTTGCACACGAATTGGAGAAACCATCAATGTTGATTGTTTATTGGGTGGCCCTTTTTTTGCGGGTGTAGATAGTGTGAAGTGGTCACTGAGTAATTCAAAAGCATTTTACTTATATTCAGTTTCTTCTTCGTCTTGTCGAGTTCTCACATTGTAGCAATGGACATAAAACACTTTGCTTGCTTCGCCGGTCACATTCAATTCATTTTCTGTCAGGTCCCCGGGTAACAGGAGGTGTCAGGTTAGGCATCATTAATTGTCAAGAGGTTAGTAGTGGTTAAGATGGGTTATTTACTTTGAAAAGATATTTCCTTAATCAGATCATCCGTTCAGCCAGCAACTATTGTCCCAACTCATGATGAGAACTTCCTGTTCAGCAGTGATTGGCCAGTGACTATTGTGATGTTGTTTGGAACCTCTGGAGAGGTTCTAAACTGCCTTTCATCAAGATCAGTTCATGGATGGTCACATTGCATCAGAGCTCCAGTAAAGTCAAAGAAAAAGAATTTAAGAAACCTACAAATACCTGTATTCAATGCTTGAAGAAGAGCCAGAGAAATTTGAAAAAACAGATAAGTGACTTAAGTTATGCAAACCAAGTTGAGAGAAACTGTTTTCATTTTTTAGTTAAAGGTAACCCAAGTTCAGAATTTTGGAAAGTCATAGACTATGTTTTTAAACTAAGGAACAAGTTACTTACCTGTAACTGTTGTTCTCCAGCATGGGTCTGGCATGGATTCACATGCTCATGAATATTCCCCGTCGTCAGGCTGGGAATCCTCGGTAAAGAAAAAACCAGTATCAGTTTCGTTTCTGATCTGTCTTTCGTAGTAATAACCAATCACTGGTCTCTGCGTCATACTGACCACAGCCAATGACTGCCCTCTACCTAAGCACCGCCTCTGGCAGCCATCTTCAGATTTGGAAGCACGTGAAGTGGCAGTATGACCAAGTGAAGAGCCGCAGAGGGGTAGGCGGGAGGGTTCGCATGTGAATCCATGCCAGACCCATGCTGGAGAACAACAGTTACAGGTAAGTAACTTGTTCCTTCTCCAGCATGGGGTCTGGCATGGATTCACATGCTCATGAATAAAGAATACATAGCAGTACACACATGCACAACCACGGGAGGTGGCAAAGGCTCAACATTAAGCATCACATCAACTCAACATTAAGCATCTTACCTCCTCACCAGGCTCACCTCAGGCGAACAGGTTGCGCAGCACTGCTTGGCCGACCCTGGACTCCTCCCTGGAATCCCGGTCGACGCAGTAGAATTTCGTGAAGGTGTGCGTCGACCTCCACGTAGCAGCCCTGCATATGTCCAGCAGGGGCACACCAGATAGGAACGCCGTGGTAGCTGCGATCGCTCTGGTGGAATGGGCTCTCGGACGGCCAGGCAGCGGTCGGTTTGCCAACCGGTGACAGTACATGATACAGCCGGAGAGCCATCTGGAGATGGAAGCCTTCGAGAGAGCCTTCCCCTGATTGACAGGTCCAAAGTTCACAAAGAGTTGTGACGTCTTCCGAAAACCTTTCGTGCGGTCCACGTAGAACTTCAGCGCTCTAGCTACATCCAGCGAGTGCAAAGTCCTCTCAGCCGGCGACGAAGGCGACGGGAAGAACACAGGTAACACCAAGGGTTCGTTGAGATGAAAGTCCGACGGTACCTTGGGCATGAAGGAGGGGTGCGTCCTGAGCACTACCCTCGTGTCGTGGAAAGTCAAGTACGGGGCCTTGCAGGAAAGGGCCTGGATCTCTCCCACTCGTCGTGCGGAGGTGATGGCCACGAGAAAAGCTGTTTTCCACGATAGAAACTTCAACGGGGCCGAGTGCAGAGGCTCAAACGGAGGTCCCATGAGCTTGGTCAGCACCACGTTGAGCTCCCACGCCGGGGCCGGAGCCTTCACCGGCGGGAACGATCTGAACAGTCCCTTCATGAACTCTTTCACCAGACGATGAGACCACAAGGACGTCCGGCCCGTGGTTCTGGTGTATCGGGAGATCGCAGCAAGATGAATCTTGATGGACGCGTGTGCCAGACCAGCTTTGGCCAGCGTCAGCAGGTACGGCAGCACTTGGGGAGCCGTAATCCGTAGAGGGTTAATCTTCTGTGCGTGGCACCAGACAGAAAACCTCTTCCATTTGTGTCCGTAGCATTTAAGAGTCGAGGACGCCCTGGCCTTTGCAAGAACCTCTCTGCAATCGGCCGGTATGTCGTATCCTCCAAACTCTAGCGCTGCAGGAGCCAGGCCTGCAAGTTCAGCGACTTCGGGTCGTGGTGGAGGATGGCGCCTCCTTCCCTGGAGAGTAGATCCGCGTCCGCCGGCAGCTTGATCGGCGGGGACGCTGACAAGTCCAGAAGGTCCGGGAACCATATCTGCCTCGGCCACGCAGGTGCGACGAGGATCATCCTGCACCGTGACCTCTTGAGCTGGTTGACGAGCCGGATTAGCAGAGGCAAGGGAGGGAACGCGTAGAGGAACAGGCCCTCCCAGGGGAACGAGAAAGCATCGCCCATGCTCCTCGTCTGGGGAAACCTGCTGGCGAACCTCCGGCACTTGGTGTTCGTCGCCGTCGCGAACAGGTCGATCTGGGGTGTGCCCCACCGTCGGAAGAGGCGATCCACCAGATCCTGCCGTAGTTCCCACTCGTGGCACGAGCGCAGCTCCCTGCTGAGTGAGTCGGCGATGGTGTTTTTTATCCCTGCCAGATGAAACGGCACCAGAAGAATCCCTTGGGCGACGGCCCAATGCCACAGGTCCTGCGCCTCCTTGGACAGCGCTGGGGACCTGGTTCCGCCCTGTTTCCTGATGTAAAACATGGTGGTGGTGTTGTCGGTGAAGATCCTCACCACCTTGCCCTTGAGGGACGGAAGGAAGGACCTGAGGGCCCAAAACACTGCACGGAGCTCCAGGACGTTGATATGCAGGGACTTCTCCGTCGGGAGCCAGAGTCCCCTTGCGTGCAGATTTTCGGTGTGCGCTCCCCACCCTTCTAGGGAGGCATCCGTGGTCACAGTCACCTGGTGGGCTGGGGTCTGGAAGTCCATGCCCGCCGTCAGATGCGCGCGGGTGCCCCACCACCGTATCGCTCGTCGGAAACTCTCGTCGAGCTTGATCCTTTCCTCGAAGCTGCCCGTCGTCTGGATCCAGCGCGCATCCAGGAACTCTTGCAACGGGCGCATCCGGAGCCTGCACATGGGAATGAGGTAGATGCAGGAAGACATCATCCCGAGGAGGGACTTGATGGACCTCACCTTGGCCGCGTCGGCCACCAACATCCGTTGCACCTTGCCCAGGATGGTCCTGGTCCTCTCCTCCGACGGGGAGGCCAGAAGGGACACTGTGTCGAGCCTCGCTCCCAGAAACAGTGCGACTTGCGCGGGCACCAGGTGGGATTTGGCGTAGTTCACGGAGAATCCCAGGTCCGTGAGGAGTTGGACGGTCCTTGCCGTGTGGACCACGGCGAGCTCCCTCGTCTTGGCGCGGATGAGCCAGTCGTCCAGGTAGGGGTAGACGTGAATCCCCTCGCGGCGCAGCTGCGCCGCCACCGGTGCGAGGCACTTGGTGAAAACCCTGGGTGCCGACCGCAGTCCGAAGGGAAGGGCTTTGAACTTGTTCAGGCGTCGCAGGTCCAGGATGGGGCGCCATCCTCCCGTCTTCTTCTTCACGAGGAAGTAACGCGAGTAGACTCCGGAGCCCCGAAGCCTCTTTGGGACGAGTTCGATGGCGCCCTTTCTGAGCATCGCCTTTACCTCCAGGAGAAGTTGAGGGACGTGAAGTTCTTTCCTGGCCACGGGGGGGACGCGCGGGCACCTTCTTTGAAACTCGAGCGCGTGGCCCCGGGCCAGGGCGTCCAGCACCCAACGGTCGGTGGAGATGGACTCCCACACGCTGACGAAGCCCGCCAGCCGGCCTCCCACCGGGGTGCTTCGGTGGGGGCCCGACCCCACGGCCGGTTCAATCCTGCTTGGACGCGGCCTTGCCGCCTTGGCCTCCTTGGCGACGACGGCGGGGTCCGCCAGACTTGCCTCGTCCTCTGTAGGCCTCTTGCGACGACGAGCGGGCCGCTTGACGGTAGGAAGCGAAACCGCTGCCGGAACCTTTGGAGGCGCCCTTGCCTCCGCCGCTCCGAAAGGGCGTCCGCCGTTGCTGCAGTACTCCAAGGGCCCGGGCCGTCTCAGTATCCGCCTTGATGGCCTGAAGGGAATCGTCCACTGTCTTCCCAAACAGGTTGTTCCCGTCGAAGGGCATGTCCAGGACCCTGGTCTGGACGTCCTGCCGAAAGTCCGTAGCCTTGAGCCATCCGCGACGTCGAAGGCAAACGCCGTTGCCCATCTGGCGGAACCCGGTGTCGGCGATGTCCGTCGCCACGGTGATGGCGTGGTCCGAGGCCACCTCACCTTCCTGCAGGATCTCAAGGGCCTCCGCCCTCTTGTCGTCCGGCAGAAAATCCAGCAGGGGAGCTATCTTGTACCAGAGTTCCCTGTCGTAGCGGGCCACGATAGCCAAGGCGTTGGCCGCTTTAATCGTCGTCGCCGCCGACGAGATGACTCTGCGCCCCATGGCATCCAATTTCTTTCCCTCGCCGTCCGGCGGGGAAGTCGACGTGGAGGCCGCACCCCCCCCCCGCTTTCTTCCTGGCTGCCGCGGAGACGACGGAGTCCGGGGTAGGCTGCGCCCGGAGGCATAGGGGGGCCGAGTCCGGGACCCGGTACTTTTTATCGTACCGGTCTCTTTTCGCTGGCGTCGTGGAAGGGTTCTTGAGGAGGGAAAGGCCCTCATCCCAAATGTCGTCCAACAGAGGCACTGCGAGGACCGTCTTCCTCTTGGTCTCGCGCCGTTGGTAAAGGAAGCCTTCCCTTTTCTTCTCCTCAGGGCAGAGTTGGAAAAGCTCGGATGCCCTGGCGATCATTGAGTGGAACGATCCAATCTCGTCGGGCGGAGAAGCCCTGGTGGGAGGCGACGACGGAAAATCCTCGTCGTATGCCTCGTCGTCCGTACCCGTCGCTGCCGTGTCAGTCCCCGTATCATCCCCTCGGGTGGACGGGGAGGAGGGCTGGACGGGGCGCGACGGTTGAAAAGGAGGCGGTGGATGAATCCTTCTTTTCTTGGTAGGGGGAACACCAGAAGGTCCCGGTTCTGGATCCCCCGACGGGAGAGGTTCCTCCGTCGGTAACGGTAGTCTCGTCCTTATCTCGGAGCATAAGGACTGTATAGCCAACAAAATGGCCGCTGAGTTGTCTTGCGGCGCTGGCAGAGGGGAATCCGACGGGCGAGCAGGGGCCCCGTCGGTATCCTCGACGATGTCGTCGTCGTCACCTGCGTCGGGGCCCATTCCGACGGGCTGGTCTTGTTCCACGCCTAGGCCGTGGCTTAAGACCTCGATCAGTTCCTCTTCTGAGGTTGGGGCCGAATCTACGCCGACGCCCTGCCCCCCCTTCTTCCCCACGGAGGGTTTCACGGGGGTCCTATCGATGGGCACGAAAGAAGACTCCCTCCGAGGAGGCAGGGAGATTCTGGGCCCCGAGGCCGCCACCACTGGTGCAGCCTCCACAGGCTGGGCCAGGGCCGCCGCGACCGTTTCGATAGAGGGCTTGGTCGAATGGATCAAGGCCTTCACCACCTTAGGTGCGCTCACCGCCTTATCCTTGAGGGAGGGGGCACTGCCACGCTCCTCCTCTGCCTTAGAGCTCGACCGGGGTCTCTCCAGGAGCTTCGCCGGGTGCTCGGCCTTCCTCTTACCCGACCCAGAGCGTTGGCTCGTGGATGATGGTGCCGGGGAGGGTGCGCCCTGCCTGGCGCCCGTAGAGCCCGACCGTTCGGCGCTCCCGGTGCCAGCGGACTCGCGGTGCTTGGCCTTATGTTGGGCCCCCGTCGCCGGGGCGCCCTCAAAGGTCTTAGAAGACCGCTCAGATTTCTTCTTCTTCTCGCCAGACGGGCTCTTACCCTCCAGCCAGCTGGCGAGACGTTGATGGCGGTCCTTCATGGTCCGTTCCGACATGTTGCCGCAAAACGCACAGTCCTTCTCCACGTGCGTCTTGTCCCCATGAAGGCAGTAAAGGCAGAAAGAGTGTTCGTCCTCCTTGAAGACGTTCTGCAGCTGGCATCCAGGGCAGGCCCTGAACAGCTTTCCGGGCGTCGAGCTTCCCTTCTCCTGGGCCATCTCCGAGACCGGGCCTGAGAAGCTTCTGGAGTCCTCCGAAGCGTAGCTCGACGAAATCTTCACCCTTGAGGGGCACAGATGAATCCGACACGGGTCCCCGTTGATCGGATGTAGGATCGGTGGAGCTTGAGGCTCTTTTGACCGAAAGAATCGAAGTTTTTGTGAAAAAGCGCGAAAAAATAGCACTAACGCTCGAGAGCAATAGCACGAGGATCCCAACACATGAACGTGCGGTAAAAATCTGAAGATGGCTGCCAGAGGCGGTGCTTAGGTAGAGGGCAGTCATTGGCTGTGGTCAGTATGATGCAGAGACCAGTGATTGGTTATTACTACGAAAGACAGATCAGAAACGAAACTGATACTGGTTTTTTCTTTACCGAGGATTCCCAGCCTGACGACGGGGAATATTCATGAGCATGTGAATCCATGCCAGACCCCATGCTGGAGAATGTAAATAATTCCAGTGCTCTTTAAAACATTTGATTTCTAAAAGTGTGTGCAGTTTTGAAAAAAAAATAAAAAAATAAAAAAATAAAACTTCAACTTGCGCGCAACCTTAGAAAGCTTTGTGTGTTAGCCGAGCCGTTCGTATAGCGTTGCGTGTCGTCTGAGTTAAAGAAATAGACTTGGTGACGTGAGGCGGCGTGTCCAGGAAGTTCGCTGTATCGGCGTAATACGTTTTTTCCTCTGCGTCGCGTCCGAGGAGATTTGTTCAGAGTTGCAGCCAGCGATCAGCTGTGAGCGCGATCGAAATTCTGTGTGCGTGCTTCTACCCAATATTAGAGTGCGCGCATTGAATGGAAGACAGCGATCCTTTCAAATCACGATACTGAGGCGGCGCGTGATTTCTACATAAGAAGGCAGCAGAGATCATTGAGATAAGCGATCCTGTGGATGTGTTCAACTTCAGGTAGCGTGCGCACGCAAGTTTGATATTAAACAGCAGAGTTCTCAGGATAAAAGCACAGTGGTAGTGAATAATATTTCTGCAAGTCCATTCTACATAAGACAATTGTACTCCAAGTGAACTCGTAAACAAAAGACAATTCAGAATCTAGCAGAAAGATTCAATTTGATGTGATAATATATTAAGTGATGCTCAACAAGAATTCAAAGACTTAAATACAAGTTTACATGTTTAATACAGAAGATTCTTCACTTCACAAAGTTACCCTGTTAGTAAGTGAGGAGTTTGATGTTATTAAGAATTCGACTGAGAAATATACCGTGAAATATAAGATGAATTCTTTCAAGAGTCTTTAAGTAAAGAAACTGAGACTGTCAGGTAACAAAGAGTTCTGGGAAAGTACAAATGGAAAATGATAGTGAGTTTTCAATTTAGAATCTAATATTTGCTGTATCATTTGCAGGTATCCAGAGTTCAAAGGTGTCAACCAATTGAGGATTCCAGTGATTTCCTGACCGTTTGTTTTGTTCTCCAATTCCCCTTTTCCCCCACTCTGGTCAATTCAATAATTGTTCATTGATTGTTGGATGTACTGGTTTGAAGAATTAGGTGGGCTATTTGGGCTATTTGTCTGCTCCTGCAGGAGTTTCGGCGCTGATATTTTCTGGCCATTAGGCATAATCAGCTCGAGTCTGCTTATTGACTGGACTATGCCTCGCCTCAAATATTAGTTGCTCCATGGTGAAATCTGTTTGGCAAGCAGCATGTTTGGTTTCATTTGTTGTCTGTGTCTTCATACTTTGTTTTCTTATGGGCCTCTTGGAGATGGGTTATAAAAACATGTTCAATGTAAATCCAACAGTATATAGCACTTTAGATTTTAAAAAAAGCATGGTATGAAGACACCAGCCCAACCCACTTTTTGTAAACTAAATTGTTTGTTAGTTACCCTTGTTTTCTTGATTTTCTTTGAAACCGTGCTCTTCACTGTAACGATCGCCCCAGCAAGCTGGTCCGTCACCTCTTATCCATGTGCCTGCTCTTCTAATTCCTGACCTAGTATACATCCCATGTATAGAATATTCATTAAAAAAAAAGTAAACCGTTTTAAAAATCAAATTCTTTCCTCGCACACATCGCTTACCTACATACCCTGGTAAACTGTGTATGTCATTTAGTCAAAATATACATTTGGAATTACCTGATTGATGGCTAGTGTGATCAGAGATCACTGTGCGAAACGCACTGATTGTAATGTTGCACTCAAGCATTTTGCATTGTATTCGGCATTAGGGTAGAAATTGTAACGTTAGAACTGAAATGGTAAAAGTTTGAAAAGATACTCATTTATAATATTGTCACTGTCTAATAGTATCAGATGTAGGATATACTTTCATTCAAGGGAACGGTCAGTACGCATACCTCATGCTCTGGACCAGCGCCAAAGGATGATGTAATTGTAGTCGAAGTACCAGCATCCCCCTGTAACACAGTACTTGTTTTGGTTGGGATGAAAACAGTGAAATTGAAAGACACAATCGGATGCAGTCAATGGCACATATCAATAAAAACCCATGAATGAAACATTATTTAAACAAACGACAGGATACGTAAAATATTTCATATTATCCAACATTCCATGCATATTACATTTCTGTTATCGAATCGTGAAATAAAACTACCCGATAGGCCCTCAAAGTTGTTGTTGACTCTAACAAAGAAATGGATGCAGAATCTTGCTCCTGCATTTTCAGTGCATTGTCACGGCGTGGTAAAGGAAAAATTAGATCTGTGGGAAGATCCAACTCTCAAGCATATGAATTTCAGCAAGTCTGTATGGCTCACCATTGCTATACTGGACGTGTCGGTGATGTCACTACCGATAGTCTGTGCTTCAGTCAATATGCTCACCTAAAAAAATTGACATGTGAAGCAAATGATTACGAAAAGATTGTGCTCGAAGGGCACTATAGCATAATTTTCTATGATGCTCCTAACACCAGGGACATATGTCTGGCAAAATGGGGTATAGTTCTAAATTATTACAATCTGTTAAATATGCAAAGTTTAGTAAGAAGCATTACCACTAAAAGCACCAATCCGTCCATGTAGTCACCTGTTCAGTACCCCAAGGACTACAGCTAATTCATGAACAAAGACTCACCTGAGTCAGCGTGTGCATGAATAGAGTTGGAATTGCATTTGGAAGCAATTTACGAGACGTTCTGAGTCGATGCTTCTTTGTGTACTGCGACTGGTTGTATATATTTGTGGCAAAGTGCAGGCTGCAGAATCAATCATCCCTGAAGTCTCCCAAGACATCCTGAGCTCTACTTTCAAGCTCCTCTGGCGCAAATCCGCAATAACTGACCCATTTTCTTATTAGATCTATATTCCTCTGGAATATATGCATTATTGTGCCCTTAGGTTTGGTATGGGTCTTAGAACGGCAACCATAAAGCATACAAGCAGGCATTGTTGAAAAATCTGTTAAAAATAAAAGTCCACATCGTTAAAAAATTATTTTGCATGAATGCGTGAGAAAGATGGAATTAGATCATAAGTTTTCTATGCAATGTTTGTTTTGGTCACAGAAGCAAAACCTGTGTAGCGCAGCCGACTGTATTCTAGGATAACTTTCATACACAAATGATTGATGTGATGCAAATTGTAACTTTTAAAAACTTGTCCCTTCAATGTACCATCATGCATCAAAAGGAAACAAGCTTATAGACACGGTCCGCTAAGGATGCAATTCTATCCCAATTGTCACTGACAACTGCCATATATATCGAGAACAGAGCAAATTAAACAGAAGTCAATGGTAATGGCAAAAGGATGAATGAACATTACACTACTGGGTACATTTGTTCGAAATAGGTAGAATTAGAGATAAAAAAGAGATGATTAGGTAACCTGCCCTTACCTTGACCAACAGTTAGATTCAGCAAGCAGGGTAGTTAATAGCAGGAGAACAAGTAGCGCAATCACAAGTTGACTTCCCGTGCTCAGAGATGTTGACAGGTATCATGACGACGAGCTGACTTGCAGTGCTCACAGATGTTCTCATGATAAATATCAAAGGATTTAGTAAGAATTAGAAAAGTGGGTGTGTATGTGAATGAGTAACGTGTATATGGCGTGGTCTTATATGGATAGCAGGGTCGCAGCCTGCTTCAGGGGAAACTGTCTGGAGACACTGGGTCTGGCTAGGCCATGTGTACAATGGCTCCTGCGCGGAAGATACCTTTGAAGTGGTGTTTGGCACCTCGGCCGTTTCCACCCTGAGAGCCACCTTGGGAGGGCACAGATACAGGTGCAAACTGCCATTGATAATGGAGAAGGGGGGATGGATGGGCATGAGGCGTGCAGACAAGGCCCGGAACATCGCTGAAGGGAAAGACACACTTATGTGGATTGCAGGGGCAATGTGTGCTTCAGGGGAGCCTGCCTGGAGACACATGTGAACAATGGCCCCTGCACGTAAGATACCATTGAAGTGTACATGGTGTTTGGCACCTTGGCCGTTCCCACCCCTTCCAGGACAAGTGAGCGTGTCCTTGATTCACTGAAAAATTGAAACACCATTCATAAAAGTTCAGCTGTATTTTATTGCCGATGTTGATGACACAAATGTACTAAACATTGTATACTTCAAGTTGCAGCACAGTGTGGGAAAATCCCCTGTACTGACCGCAGTGACTGGGGAATGAGTCTCTAATGGCACCAACAACACAGGTGGGTATTACTCGTCGAACGCGGTGTCCAAGCCTCCCACGAAGACACCATGTAAACACACAATAGGCAACCAGCCTGTACCACCTGTGGAAGAGAAAGATACAAACAGTATTTAAAATGTACAAGATCAGTGTATCAAACCTTAGTTGGAAATGCAATCTTGTATCCTATGGCATTGGTGCCAGTACAAATGTTACTTAACGGACCAATCAACTTGGGCTTTAAAGTGTAGACACATTACAAACGTGAACACCCATGCATTCCATAACGTTTGGGGCACAGAGAAGAACAAGTTACTTCTTACCTGGTAACATTCTTTCGATGGGATGTTCCTCCGACGTATTCCTTATCTTGATAATAGATCATCTCCAGCTTGCTGGCCTCGGAATTTTTTTTTCAGTAGAGGGCGCTACGCGTCGAAGTCCCTCGACAGCCTCCATATCGGCGCCGACGTCATCATGCGTATAAATAGACTCGCGCAGCGTCTGTTGCTCAGTTCCGTTTTGACGTTAACAGTTGCTTTACATGAATTGGTTATTGACCCTGAAGGAGCGTAAGCTATAACCACAAGGGAAGTTTTACTGAGGGGATGGATGGGAGGGGCGATAAGGAATACGTCAGAGGAACATCCCATCGAAAGAACGTTACCAGGTAAGAAGTAACTTGTTCTTCGAAGGGATTGTGTCCTCTGACGTATTCCTCATCTTGAAAAACTCCCATAGCAGTGGTGTGTAACTGGAGGTGGGAGTAAAATTGCCATGTTTCCCTTCAAGAATGAACAGAGTGCAACACAGCTTTGCCAAATCTAGTCTCTTGGCTAGACGAGGAATCCAGGTTGTAAAATCTTGTGAAGGTATGTGCAGACGATCATGTGGCAGCCGCACATATGTCTCGAATCGGTACCCCTCTTTGGAGGGCCGAAGAGGCTGCGATACCCCTGGTTGAATGAGCCCTAAGATTTTGAGGAGGCTCTTTCCCTGCCAGTTTGTAACATTCTAGAATGGCCAAAATAATCCATCTGGAAATGGTCTGTTTTGTTATCTGTAATCACAATTCGTGCCCTGAGTAACCTATAAACAGTTGGTCTGCTTGCCTAATCCTAGCAAGTCAGCTGATGTAAAAGCTTAAAGCCCGCCTTGGGTCCAGCCTATGTAGCCTTTCTTCCTCTTTCCCCGGATGGGCAGGGGGATAGAATGAAGGTAAGGTAATCATCTGAGTGATGTGGAATTCAGAAACCACCTTTGGGAGGAAATTAGGCTTCACTTGTAAGACAACTTTGTCTTTATGAAATATTGTATGAGGGGGTTTACAAGATAGAGCTTGTAATTCACTCACCTTCCTATCAGATGTCAATGCCACTAATAAGACAGTTTTAAGGGTGAGAAACCTTAGCGAACTAGAGTGGAGTGGTTCAAAGGGAGTACCCATCAGGAAATTTAAGACTAAATTTAAGTCCCATAAGGGAACTTGGAATGGTCTTGGGAGGATAGACATTGGTTAATCCCTTCAGAAATTGTATTACTAAGGGTAACTTGAAATACGATGGTTCCTCTGCAGTGCGCTTGAAGATAGATAGCGCTGCGAGATAGCCCTTGATAGTGCCAACCTGAAGGCCCGAATTTGCCAAATAACACTGTTGGTGTACCACATGAAAAGGGGTCGATATTCTTTTCTCTACACCAGCTGCAAAATGTGTTCCAACGGCAGCGATATAAACTCTTTGTTGCTGGCCTTCTTGCCAAAAGCAACACCTCCATGACGTCATCTGGGAGGTCCCAATCCTTGTATCTCAACCTTTCAGATACCAAGCATGAAGGTTGAGGGTTCTGATGTATGGATGGAGAACCTGACCTCCCTTCTGCGAGAGAAGATTCTCCTCGAGTGGAAGACGAATTGGAGGGCAGATGGACATGTCTCTTGGCCCAGTCTGGGGCAATTAGGATCATGGCTTTCCGGAACCTTCTCAACCTCCTGATCATTTGAGGAATGACAGGGACTGGAGGAAACGCGTACAGAAGTGGTAACTCCCAGTCCACTACGAATGCGTCCCCTAGAGCTCCTCTCGGGGGAAATTCCCTTGAACAAAACTGATCGCACTTCCTGTTGATGCTGGTGGCGAACAGATCCACTTGAGGGGTTCCCCAAAGGGTGAAGATCTGTTGAAGGACTTCTTGAGCTAGTTCCCACTCGTGGGAGACTGTACTCTGCCTGCTCAGAGAGTCCGCCGTCAAGTTTTTCTCTCCCGCTAAGTGAACTGCCGATAGAGCGATTCCTTCTTGGATTGCCCAAAACCAGAGCTGCATGGCCTCTATGCACAGAGGCAGTGATCCTACACCACCTCTTTTGTTGAGGTAGTGCATGGCCACTGTGTTGTCCGTCATTATCAGGACATTTTTCCCCCTGTACAGATGGCAGAAAAGCCTTCAGCGGTAGTCTGATTGCTCTCAGCTCTAACAGGTTGATATGTAGTTTGGACTCCGATGGAGACCAACGGCCGCTGATGGTCAAGTCGTTGGCATGGGCTTCCTACCCCGTGAGTGAGGCATCTGTGACTACTGTTATCTCTGGCCATGGTTGCCAAAACAGTTCTCCTTTCAAAGTGTTCTCCTGACAGGCCCACCACTGAAGGTCTCGAGCCACCTTGTCCGGAACCTGAAGGAGATCTGTCATTCTCCCTGAGAATTGTGACCACTGAGTTCTTAGTGCCCACTGAAGAGATCTCATTCTCAGGTGAGCCTTTGGCACTGTCACGATGCCCGCTCCCGGGGAGCCGGCTCAGGCCCTGCGTCCCCGAAAGCGGACATCAAGTCCCCGGGGAAAGTCCCAGCAACCCCTTAAAGGGGCCCTTTGGACAGCGTCCTGGTGCCTATGGCGCCAGGCTCATAGAAAACGTCAGTCCTGGCGCCATAGGCGACAGGCTCATTATGAAAGTGTTTGGGTGCACTTACCTGATGCAGACCATGCTGCAGAACCCCGGCCTCCTTGAGGCCTGAAAGGAGCTACTTTACCTGTGGGACTCATTTACCACCCGGGCGTGGTCGGGGGAAGGATACATACCTGATTGGAGGAAGGACACATTCTAGGAACTTCTTCCAAGGCTATTTAAACCACACCCGATCAGCCACACGTGCTTCGCGTTGTTCTGCATCTAGCAGCTGGACGCTCACCGTGTCTGCTCCTGCATCTTGACTTCTGCCACACCTGCCAGCATCCTGAATCACCTGCAAAGGAAGGGAACAAGAGAACAGAAGAAGGAAAAGGCCTCACCTGCTAAATCTGCATCCCAGAGACATTTCGCCGACAATCCTGAAAAGGAAGACATTTCTTTTTAAAAGCACATCGCATCGATCGCTGCAGCGCCGCATTCTACTCACCTTTAAAGGGCGCCTCCATGTTCAGCAGCGACCATCCGGATTCGCAGTCGCGCCCCCGCGCCGAGGGAGAAAAAGACAAGAACAAAGGTGAGAGAAAGAAGGGAAAAGGGAAGCTAAAACTCCATGTCAAGACTTACCTGTTGGGTCATTCCCTTTTCATTTCGGGTCCGCGCCGCATCCAGGCATTTTCGGACCCCGGCCCCTAAGGGGAAAAAGACATCAGCGTTAATGAGTGAATGTAAAGACATTACCAAAACACTCATTAAAGACTTACCTGATTTCCACAAGGATTTCACCGCTCACCTCGGGTCGGTGCCTGTTCCCCGGCATTCCGTACCCCGGCCCCTATGGGGAAAAAAGACACTAGCATTAGAACATTAATGCATGGACACAAGGGGAACCACTTATAGAAAAACTTACCTGGAAGCCAAGCAAGTTTGGTTCTCACCCATCCGAAAATCCAGTGACGTAACTGGATACCAACGCGCCCCTGCATCAGAAGCAGGATGGAGAGCTCGTCCTTCCAGACCCTAAGGTGAGACACTACGGGGAAGTACAGAAGGGTTTTGAGGAGGGCGCGAGGAGTAAGTGGGAGGCCGATTGCATTACCCCGCAGACAGTTAACCCCCTATTCTCACCTACAGAAGGATACTTCTGCGAGTCAGACAAGCCAGATCTGGGGCCAGGTCCAGTCCGTCTTCCGAACCCTGCGCATCACCTTAGACGAGGTCACAGCAGCGCGAACCAGGCCAGCGCCCCCATGGGAGTCAGGTGAGCGTTACAGGCACAAGGAAGATGCAGGATGCCATGAGGCCTAGCAACCTCAAAAAGTCGAAGGCTGGGAGACGTTGGGGAATTTTGAAACTTGGTGACCATCTGCAGAATATCTTGAGCCCTCGCCTCTGGTGGCGAGGCTTTTCCCAGGGAAGTGTCCAGGACCGCTCCAATGAACTGGAGTCTCTGTGATGGTATCATCTGTGACTTCTTTAAATTGAGAGAGAATCCCAGTTTGTGAAGTAAGTGGCAGACATAATCTAGCTGGATCCGAGCTTGTTCCGGAGATACAGCTCTGATCAGCCAATCGTCCAGGTAGGGGTAGACGTGAATCAGTTCCCTCCTTAGATTTGCAGCCACTACCGACATTAGCTTGGTGAAGACCCTCGGGCGGAGGTCAGCCCAAATGGCAGAACTCGAAATTGATAATGAGAGCCGCCAATTGCGAACCTCAGGTAATTCCTGTGTTCGAGATGGATTGGCACATGGAAATAAGCATCCTGAAGGTCCAAAGATACCAGCCAGTCCTGAATCTGGAGGGCCTGAAGGATCTGAGAGAGAGTTACCATCTTGAACTTGTCCTTCCTGAGGAACTTGTTCAATTCTCGTAAGTTCAAGATAGGTCTCAGTCCTCCGTCCTTCTTCGGTATTAGGAAGTAGGGGGGAGTACCAGCCCTTGTTCCTCTCCACTACAGGTACCGGTTCTACGGCACCTTTCTCCAGCAGGTCTACAATTTCCTGCAAGAGGAGCAGATCTGGAACTTTCCGAGAGCTGTTCCCCGGTGGATGACTAAGGAATGCGTAGAAAAGGCAGGCAGTAACCTTGGGCAACTGTCTCCAATGCCCAAGCATCTGACGTAATAGCCTGCCATTCCGTCAGATGTTGAGTTAGCCTGCCCCCTACTGGTGTCTTGTGAGGAGAGTCCTCAGAGTGATTTAGAGGCGGCTGATGCAGATGCCGAGGGTAAAGAGGCACCTGCTGCTGCGGCTTTTGTATTTTTACACCACCCACCTCGGGTGAATCTTTTTTGACCTCTTTGAAGCGACTGTCCTCTGCCTTTTCCGAATGCGGAATAAAAGCGAAAGGACTTGCCTCTCCAAGAGGTTCCTGAGGGGCGGTATGGCGTTTGACGGATTGCAGCTCCAAGGGATTTTGCTGCTGCTTTGGATGTCTATAACTTTTCTAGGCTGTCATCCGCCGTCTTACCAAACAAAAAGCCGTCAAAGGGCATATTTAAAAGTCTGGCTTGTACATCTGAAACAAACCCAGACTTTCGCAACTACGCAAATCTCCGGGTTGTAGTACTTGCCGCCATGGCCCTACTGATACTGTCAGCAGAATCAATGCCAATTTGAAGGGATTCGCACATTGCGTCTTTACCATCCTTAATGAGGTTTAGAAACGCTTCCCTTTCTTCTCCCTCTGGGAGGCAGTCACCCGCTGATGAAGCACACTCCCAAAGTTTATGGCTGAACCTTGCAAGTGTACAAGTAGCGTTAATAGATTTCAACGCCATGCTACATGCAGAAAAGACTTTCTTAGCCATAGAGTTGTATCTTTTGTCATCCCTGTCCTGTGGAACAGTAGGGTATGCCGATCTACTGCCTGATGCAGTTGCTGCTTGAACAACCAGACTCTGTGGAGTTGGATGTTTAGACAAAAATTCAGGGTCAGTAGCAGAGACCCTATATTTGGCCGATAACTTCTTGTTAACCGCTGGGATAACCTTAGGAGTTTCCCAGTTAGCCAATATTTTTCTTTGTAATGCAGCGTGAAATGGAACCACAGGATCCTCCTGAAAATATAGGGTCAGTAGCAGAGACCCTATATTTGGCTGATAACTTCTTGTTAACCGCTGGTAACCTCAGGAGTTTCCCAGTTAGCCAATATTTTTCTTTGTAATGCAACGTGTTAGGCAGAAACCTGTGCAGTTCCCTCTGGGACCACTGCAAAAGATTTAAGACTACAGGTGTTGGCAGTAAACCCACTTGGTAGCAGTCCGCACCGCACAGATTCACTGTGGTAGCTGTGGCTGAGCAGTCAGACTTCCCTCAAGAAGAGTTAGGCAGTATACAGAGGATACACAATAGGTACAGAGGCACAGTAGCACAAGCAAACACTGAGCAGAGCTAGGTGTAAAAGTATAAACTTATTTATTAAAGGTACACTCATAAATACACTAGCACAATAGAAAAGGTAAGAAAGTCAAACACAGTTACTATTACTCATATGTACATCCCTAATCATTTGTTGGACAATTCTAAGTTGACACCACTTATTTCCAACCAGAGGTGAGCGCTTAACGTTAGATGGTACTCCAACAAGTATTACCAAAAGGGAGGGAAAAGGCAGAAATAAAGAGAGCAGTAAGGTAAAACACTTTTCACATAAGGTTAGCAAAGACAGTCAATGGTGGAACAAGGAGAATTAGTTCGGGGCCCGCTTTAGAGGGAGCCAGGCGAAAATGTGCCCAAGATCACACAATGTCACAAGTCTTTGCAGGTGAGTAAAAAAGGTTTTACTACGGTTCTGAAAAGTTTAGTTAGGGTGTCCCAGACCTACCCAGGTTCGAGAGCCGAGGGCTAAATCTACCCCGTACAATCGGTGGCAAGGGAGGCCGGGCGGAACACAGTACCTTTAAAAGTGGAAAGATTCCTCCAGCGGTGGTAGTCGTTCCTGGTAGTGGGTGCAAGTCGCGCGTCGTCCCGAGGAAGATGTGATCTCGACGTGGAGGAAAGCTGCAGGTCGTTGCACTACCAGGGATGAGGCCAGCCGTGGAGTTTTCCAGTCACAAAGGATTTTTACCCCTCTTTCGCGGTTGAGGTAAAAAGTGGTATCCCGGTTGCCGGGGTGCTTGGCACAGGCAAGGCGGCCACGAGATGCTTCGGGATGGCGAAAAGAAGGCAGCAACTGGTTGTCCCCACCAGTTAAGGGAAGAAGACTCTCCAGCGGGAGATCTCCTCTGTCGTCGGGAAAAGTGGTGAGACGGTTCCGCAGGGCTTCACCGGTGGTGTCGTCTTGGCAGGTCGGCTCGGCTTCTCCCTCTTCGGCTTCTTAGGTCCTGTGGCGACTTCTCAAGAACCAGTCCCAAAAACCCTGCTTTTATGCAGCAAACCCCCATTCATACAGCCTAGTTGTCACTCAAACATGCTAAGTGGTGAGCGGGGTGGCTCACCACTTGGGCCAATCACACTAGAGTGCGACATGAGTTGGCAAGGCAACTCAGTCCAGGGTGCCTAAACCCCCTCCCACACCCCCTGTGGTACCCAGACAGAATGGCACCACTTTGGAGGGCTTCTGTGCAGAAGCCCGCCAAAAGTGGAACAAAGGCTCGACTCGGGTTCAGGGTTACTGAAGTGAACCTAGACACCATTTTGGCAGCGAGTTCCGGCAAAAAATCCCAACCGGTGAATTTATATTAAATAAATAAACCGGCGGTATCTTTAACATTGCACCAAAAAGTGGTGCATCAAAAACAATGGGAAATCCCATTGGGAAATATTCCGGTGGAATATTTCCGTGGTATCCACTGCCACCAGCCAGAACTCGGCGAGGGGGGACGGGACAGTACCCCCTCGACAACAGACCCAGGGGCAATCTAATTGCCCCTACCAGTACTTCCACAGTAAGATGGTTTGTACTAGTTAAGTTCCTAAGTTAAGACTAGTAAAGTCAATGGTAACTTTACAGACCCAGGGAGACAGTAGTCAGTCCCAGGGTGTCGAGTCTATGTTTGGGGGTCTCTAGGACACCCCTGTGCTACTGCACTGAGGGTGCTGTGTAACACACATTCAAAAACCAATGATGGCCTATGGGGAAAACTACCCCCTAGCCCATAAGCACATAGCAAGTCACAGAAAACACTCAAGTCATGTCCAAGAGTGAGGGTAAAAGAGTCTCACTCTTGGCAGGAGAAAAAATAAACCCCAAAAAATCCAGCAAAGCTGCTGGGGGACTCACTAGGTTAGGAAATTCAGCCTAAACAGAGAATTCTTCCTAACACAACGTGAAATGGAACCACAGGATCCTCCTGTGGGCCTTTAACTAAATTGTCTGTAAGGTCATCCTGTTGGAATGCAGGTGAAGGTGTAGACCAACCCATGAATTCTATAATTCTTGCCATTAAAATTCTGTAAGGGGTCTCGGCATGTTCCCCTGGGTCTGGTTTGGCAAATTCTATTTCTGGGGAAGTATCTAACCCACTTGCCTTATGTAAGGATTCTCGAAGATCCTTTAACCTATTTTCCTCAGAGGTAAAATTACTCTGGTTCAGGTGTTGCAGATCTCTGCAACCCAAATGGTCTTTCCTGATCCGAATCCTCCCCTTCCACATAAATTGAAGGCAAAGGTCCGAAATGATCAGACCTTGGAAATGGATTAAATCCCATTTCCAGAGCAGAAGGGGCTAAATTTGTCATAATTGGTTGAGAAAACGTCGACGTCGTAGACGCGGACGCTAAAGGCTTCGAAAACACCGAAAAAGGCGTTGAGAAGATTGGAAGAGGCCTCGAAGAACTCGAGAGGATTGGAATCCTAATCAAGGTTGTCAATGACATTCTCGAAGTCGTGTTAGAGGCCCTGAGTATGACCACTGGCTGTGAGGTAGTGACGGCCGTGGGTTTGGTCTTTTTCAGCGTCGACGTCGAAGACGGCGTCAATGATGCAGATTTATGCGTCAAAGGGACTTTTGACGATGGCATCGATGGCACAGTGCCTTTGCTCGAGGGTTTGTGACGCTCTCGAGTAGTTTCTTTCGCCGGGTGCAACGACTCACAGCGTTCCGATTTTTCAGGTCTTTCACCCACGGTATCACCCTCAGCTGTTTTCGAGGGGGTCGAGGCCGCTTTCTCGAAGATGCTAAGCATCCTTTTACAGAATTCCTCCCACTCAGCTTAAGAACTATGTTTTGTGGGGCAGTTGACTCTTTCCGGAGAAACAGAAGAAGACGACGAGGAAGGGGATCTTCGACGTCTCTTATTTGAATGCTTGGATCTCGAAGAGTGGTGGGAACTGCTTCGAGACCTAGAACGAGAATGTTTCCTGTGTTGGCGAGGAGACGAATGTCTCGACTCTGCCGAGGAAACTTTCGAAGGAGTTTCAACTGTCTTATCTCTCTCAAGCTTCCCCTTACGCTCCTTCAAGGCTTTCGCCGTCATGGACATGCAGTCTTCGCACTCCGAACATTGGTGCTCTGATCCCAGGCACCACAAACAAATCCTGTGAGTATCTGTCAATGACATTTTCTTTCCACAGTCTCGAAATTTTTTGAAGCCGGACCGTGGAGTCGTCGGTTCGGATGAGGAAGCCATTGAGTAAGAGTTGGTATTCGAGGAATAATGAAGAATATATCTGACTAACAAACTGAGCAACGCGATTCCGAGGCCCACGAAGTGCGGAAAAACGGAACTGAGCAACGGACGCTGCGCAAGTCTATTTATACGCATGATGACGTCGGCGCCGATACTGAGGCTGTCGAGGGACATCGGCTCGAGGGACGTGGACGCGCAGCACCCTCTACTGAAAATGTTTTTCCCGAGGCCAGCAAGCTGGAGATGATCTATTATCAAGATAAGGAATACGTTGGAGGACACAATCCCTTTGAAATATTGTTTCTTGGTTGTGCGTGAAAGACACATACAACGACCACTATGATTTCCCCAAATCGCAAGTGATGTAGAGAATTGCAAGACTACATTCATTTGGCAGTGGTACATCAAAGTTACGACAATATAGGAGACAAACATGAAATGTTAGTGGCCTAAGTGACATCACATCTAGAGTACACTTACTCATTACTTGGATTACGAGGGCAAACTGTTTCGCAAAGTTCATGCATGAGCACCATCATAATCCTCAACACGGACCGTGTGAGGCAGGCTGCCCTGAAGTCATACAGCTCGGTAACCCATTGCGGCCGTGTCTCGTCTTCCGATATGTAGGAAAAGCATCCAGAGTTTTTTCAGCAGCAGCAGTTCTCCTCCTCGGTTTGCATTACCTCGTACCGATTGCAGTTACACCAGGTGGAGACGTCATCCATGCGACTAGGCTCAGGCTCTTGATCTGGTGATTCGTCCTCCCAACTGTCGTCCGAAGCCCCATCGTTTCTGCATCTTTCGCTTTTGAGTAATAACGCCTTGGAATACTCTGGCTCTTACTGTTAGGGCTGTATTGTTGCAACAAAATTAAAATAGATAGTAATGATATTACTAGTATCTGTTTGCATGGGCTACCAGCAACGAAAAAAAGCTGAAAAGAGCAGAAACGAGCCACAGGTACACAAAAAAAGACAGTGAAACGATTGAAAAAATTAATCTGATTTCTGATGAGAAGCAGTCAGTTTATACTTCTTGAGGCAATAGGCGTCCAGCCATTTCCATGGAGACACGTCATTAGCTGGCGTACAGAGCACGTTGACACGATACGTGCATTGGCATTGTGAAATGGCTCGTATGCGTCTAGTGATGTCAGCCTCAGGGGCAGGGGATATGAATTAGTGCTGCCAGGGCAGTTCACCTTAGGGCGATGCAGCAACAAATAAGATTAGCACAAGATGGCCACACCCTGCTGCCTGATTTTGTATGTGGAAAAGTGAGGAAAACTACGGTAAGGTGCATAGGAAATGTTAGTATGATCGATCAACGTATGCAATCAAGGTATGCTTAAAAAACACATGCCCGAGCTCTCAGGACAATAACATTTTTGACCGCACTATTCCTTTAATCACATTACATCATTAGGTCTTTCCTAGCTAAGCCACGCTCAAACTGCAGCTCGTGGCTGCCACTTATCAAGTTTGATCTCCAAAAGATCGATGCACAACGTTACTTTAGCAACCAGACTCCAAAACAGACTCTAAAACAGTGCCTTATCACCTTCTCTTATCTTCTAGGAGAAAAAACATAGTAAAACCATCCAACCATAAACATATTATTTTAACTTCTTGCAGCCTACAGGATTACCTTATGTGGACCAACTCCCTAAAGGAGACAGAGATGCCTAATTATGAGGGCAATATTAAATAAACTGCCCCAAAGGGCTGTGTCTCTAATCCACTGTGAACTATATGGGTCCTCAAAGGAAGATTTGTTGGCCAGAATACACTTTACTCAGACAAAGAACCTCGATTTCGATTTGAAATGAGTCAGATATTCGTGAATGCCACATAGCTCTACGTTACCTATTAAAGGTTGAGTCTACACATGTACGATGGGGGTTACTATTAAATCTGAGACAAGACCGATATCTGAGGGAAACCAATTACAAGTACCTTGTGTCTAAATACCCGATTGGACTCTCAGATTTTGCCAGGGGTATGCCCTGAAGGCTCAGGTTCTAGAATGCACGGCAGGGATTAATATCTAAATGGTGTAGGACTGTTTTGCAATCATCTTATCATGAACTTGGTTTAGATCTTAACTCTAGCTGTGTATATAATTTTGTTTATGATTTCTTTATCACTATAACTTAAGTATATTTTTTATTTTGTGCCTGTGTTATGAATTAATGTTTTCTTGTATTTTATAATGCTTTTATGACAATTTTGTATTAAAAAAAAGTAAATTGAAAGAAAGATAAAGCACGATAAATAGCCTCAGAAAAGGCATCATGGCGACCTGTCTTGATCTCAGTGCTACCCCAAGATATCAAAAATGCAAAGATGAGAAGGGTAAGTCAAGACCCCGGGTGGTGTTTCCCTGAAATGTATTTTCACTCTGCAGTCATTGAGGAAGAAGGCCCAATATCACCGCAGCTCTGGCCACCACTTTGGGTAAGGACCTCAAGGCCACATCCATAACAGAGGCATGGAGCACCCTGAGCCAGGTCAGCCAACCACTGATCAAAGAGAAGAACAAGTTACTTACCCATGGTAACGTTCTTTCGACTAGATGTTCCTCCCACGTATTCCTTACCTTTGATATTTCCAATATCCAGCTTGCTGCCTCAGAAAGACATTTACAGCAGAGGGTGCTGTGCGTCGATACCTGGTCGAGTCGATGACCCTCGGAGGTCTCCGTCTCGACATCAACGTCACTGCAGGTATATGTAGCACGCACAGCGCCCATTGGCCTCAGTTCCGTTTTGACAAGTGGAGGATTACCTTGTGTTTGACGGTTACTCATCCTGAGTAACTACTGCCGGGTAGGATGGGAGGGGCGATGAGGAATATGTGGGAGGAACATCCAGTGGAAAGAACGTTAACATGGGTAAGTAACATGTTGTATGAATGGATTATGTCCTCCCACGTATTCCTCATCTTTCATACACTCCCAAAGCAGTTTACATAATTTGGAGAAGGGAGTAAAAATGTATGTGGTTATGTATGCACAGAGTGCAACACTGCTTTCCAAAAGCAGAATCTTGGCTTGTGGAGAAGATTAAACTGTAGTATTTAGTAAAGGTGTGCACAGACAACCATGTGGCAGCTGCACATATAATCTTTATTGGAACTCCCCTCTGCAACGCAGATGAAGTTCCAACACTCCTGGTCGAATGAGCTCATAGATGTTCTGGAGGGTCTTTACCTGCCAGTCCGTAACATTCCGATATAGGTTATATAATACATCTGGAGATAGTTTGCTTTGTGATGGCCAGTCCCAATTTGTAACCTGAATAGCCCATGAATAACTGGTCATTCTGCCGCAGTTTAGCCAATCCGGAGAATTAAAAGATCAGTGCACATCTAGGATCAAGTCTGAAGTCTTTCTTTCTCTTTTCCTGGATATGGTGGAGGATAAAAAGATGGTAATGTTAACTTCTGAGTAATATGAAACTCCAACAATTTTGGGAAGAAAAGTAGGCTTCACTTTTAGTACCACTGTCTTTATGAAAGACAGTTTTAGGAGGCTTGCAGGATAAAGCCTGTAGCTCACTCACCCTTCGGGCTGATGTAATTGCCACTAAGAATACCATTTTCAGAGTTAGAAGTCTTAATGGACAAGAATTTACAGGCTCAAAAGGAGCTCCCATCAAGTAGTTTAACACCAAGATTAGATGCCATAGGGGTAAAGATTAGTTAATCCCTTTAGAAATTGTACTACTAGAGGAATCTTAAAGTAGTAGACTTCGTCTGAAGAGCACTTAAAAATAGAAAGCGCTGCCAGGTATCCCTTGAGGGTACTAATCTGGAGCCCCAGATTTGCCAGATGTGATAGAAAAGATAACACCATCGGTGTATCACATGAAAAAAGGGTCAACATTCTTATCTCTAAAGCAGCTGCAGAATTTATTCAAGCAGCAGCGGTATAAAGATTTGGTTGCTGGCCTTATGGTCGAAAGCAAACCCTCCATTACGTCATCCGGGAGGTCCCAATCCTTGTATCTCAGCTTCTCAGAAACTATGCGATAAAGCTGAGAGTCCTGATATCTGGATGGAGAACCCGACCCTCCTCTCGCAAGAGAAGATCCTCTCTTTGGACATGTCCAGAAGGTCCGGGCACCACATCCTCCTGGCCCAGTCCAGGGCAATTAAGATCATGAATTTCTTGAACCTTCTCAACCTCCGGATTACATGCGGAATCACAGGGACTGGAGGAAACGTATACAGTAGTGGAAATTCCCAGTCTACCAGGAACGCGTCTCCTAGAGCTCCTCTTGGGGGAGATTCCCTTGAGCAGTACAGTTCGCACTTCCTGTTGGCACTGGTCACGAACAGATCCACTTGAGGGGTTCCCCAAAGGGTGAAGAGCTCTTGAAGGACTTCCTGGGCTAGTTTCCACTCGTAGGAGACTGCTCTGCCTGCTCAGATCGTCCGCCGTCGTGTTCTCTCCAGCGAGGTGAACTGCCGACAGAGATCCCTTCTTGTATTGCCCAAAACCAGAGCTGCATTGCCTCTCTGCACAGCGGTAGTGACCCTACACCTCTTTTGTTGAGGTAGTACATGGCTACTGTGTTGTCCATCATTATCAGGACATTTGTTCCTCGAACAGATGGCAGGAAGGCCTTCAGCGCTAGTCTGATTGCCCGCAGCTCTAAAAGGTTGATATGTAGTTTGGACTGCAATGGAGATCAACGACCACTGATGGTCAAATCATTGGTATGGACTACCCACCCCCGTGAGTGAGGCGTCCGTCACTACGGTTATCTCTGACCATGGTTGCCAAAATGGTTCTCCTTTCAGAATGTTCTCCCGACAGTCCCACCACTGAAGATCCAGCGACACCGTTTGGGATTTGTAGGAGATCTGAGATCATGTCTGAGAACTGTGACCACTGGGTCCTGAGAGCCCGCTGGAGAGATCTCATTCTCAGACGAGCCTGGCACCAGAAAAATGCAGCATGCCATAAGACCGAGCAACCTCAGAAAACTGAAGGCCGGTAGATGTTGGGCATTCTGGAATTTTGTCACCATCTGCAGAATGTCTCGAGCCCTCACCTCTGGTGCCGAGGCTTTTCCCAGGGATGCAGCCAGGACCGCTGTGATAAATTGGAGTCTTGTGTTAGATTGGCACATGAAAGCATGCTGGAGTGTGACAACTTGCCTCCTACTGCAGTCTTGTGTACAAAGACCTCAGAGGTTTTGGGGCGGCTGACGCAGTGGCTGAAGGTAAGGCAGCCGCTGCTCTTGTGGTCTTAAGTACCTCTCCCCCGTCGACCACGGGGGAATCTTTTACGTGCTCTTTGAGCTGGTTGTCCTCTGCCCCTTCCAAATGCGGAATAATAGTGAAAGGACCTACCCCTCTAGGGCGCACCCGTAGGGCAGTTTGAAGTTTGCCTTATTGCAGCTCCAAGGGATTCGGCCACCGCCTTGGAAGTTTGCAGCTTCTCCATACTCTCATCAGCGTTATGTCCAAATAAACGCCTGCCGTCAAAGGGCATTTTGAGAAGTCTGGATTGTACGTCTGGGGCAAATCCCGACTTTCGCAAACAAGCAAATCTGAGGATCACTGTTTTAGCCGCCATGGCTCGGCTGATGCTGTCAACAGAATGGAGACCAGTCTGGAGGGATTTGCACATAGAATCTTTCCCATCCTTGACAATGTTAAGGAAACAGTCTTGTTCCTCCCCCTCAGAGATATGGTCAGCCGCCATAGAAATGCACTCCCAAAGGGTGTGTGTAAATCTCGCTAGCGTGCACGTAGCATTGGCAGATTTTAAAGCCACATTGCTGGCCGAGAAAACCTTCTTAGCCATGGCGTCGTAACGTTTATCAGCTCCATCCTGCAGTATTGTGGGATAGGCATTTTGTCTACCTGAGGAAGTGGCTGCTTGCACTACCAGACTTTCTGGTGTAGAGTGCTTTGAGAGGTACAAAGGATCAGAAATAGAGGCTCTGTATTTGGCTGTTACTTTTTAATTTACAGCCGGGATAACTTCAGATGTTTGCCAATTTGAAGCCACTCTCCTTTGCAAAGCCTGATGGAAAGGGACAATTGGGTCCTCTTGTGGCCCTTTGTCTAATATATCTGTGAGATCGTCCTGTTCAAAAACAGCCGTGGGTCTCGACCATCCCATATATTCCATGACGCTTGTCATTAGCTGTCTTTACGTTACTTAAGCATGGTCTCCTGTGTCTGCCTTTCCAAAATCATTTTCAGGAGATGTATCAATACCACTAGCTTCATGAAGACCTTCCAAATTCTTCATGCGAGAATCCTTTGATACAAGTTCATCAGGCACTGATGGTGTCCCATATTGCAACCCAAAGGGTCTTTCTTCCTCAGAAGACTCCTCTAAATCTTCATAAATTGAAGAGGGTGATTTAAAGTATTCTGCTCATGTCAGAGGTGTATACGTTTTTTCCAATTGAAGTAGGCATTATGGTAGTCATCACAGAAGCCGAAAGTCCTAATTGTAGAGGTCGACTTCTTCGACAAATTCGTCGATGACACGTGTGGCACGAGACGGGCGACACTCGAGGTATCGAAGGCTTTTCCATCGGTATAGGTGCCGACGGCATCTAAGACACGCTTTTCGGACCTGTAATAGAGGTTTCCTTCGATCGTCGATTACATCGTTTTTTTAGACCTTGAGGAGACCTTCTCTTGACTCGAGGGATGAGATCGCTCTCGAGGAGATTCAGTGGCTGGGTCCGAACACGGAAGGCTCTTGTGCTTCGGAGGTCTTTCGACTGGAGCATCGCCTCTAGGTGTTGAGGGGGGCAAGGCCGTATTCTCCAACATCTTTAGCATACAGAGTCTAAACTCCTCCCACTGAGGTACTAGATTTGGACTGACAAACAACTTGTTCAGGTGAACTGGATGACGAGGTGGACTAGCGACCTCTGGTGCCTCTTTTTTCCATGCCTCGAAGTCGAGGAGTAGTGTGAACCACTTCTCGAACAGGAACATTTAGACCTCTTTCGGCAAAGAGAAGTTGATCTCGACCCGTCTTATGCTTTTCGTTTAAATGGAGTAGAAGGGGATTTTTTTAGGCTTACCTGTTGTCAACTTCCCTCTACACTCTCTCAAGGCTTTGGCCGTCATCGACAGGCTGTCCTCACACTCCGAACGGATGATTCGACCCTAAACACTACATGCAGATCCTGTGCGGGTCCAGCACTTCTTGAAGCCAGATCGAGGAGTGGACGACGCAGATGACAAAGCCATTTCATGTCGAAAACTCAAGTGATGAAGATGAATTATCGAAGAAAAAGATTTCGGTCAGGAACTAGGCGTTACATAACCGAAGCTGTGAAGCGCGCAAAAAAAGGAACTGAGGCCAACGGGCGCTGCGCGTGCTACATAAACCAGCTGTAACATTGACGTCAAGACGGAGGCCTCCGAGGGACATCGACGCACAGTCCCCTCTGCTGAAAAAAGATTTCCAGGGCAGCAAGCTGGATATAAGAAATATCAAAGATAAGTAATACGTGGGACGACACAATCCATTTGAAAGTCAGAAACACGTCAGGGGCGAAAACCACTCGAGTCACCACTATCCAGCGAAGAAGAAGCAGCTGGCAGAGGATAAAGATGAAGCCATCAGGGAGAATGGGCCTGAGAAAATATAGCAAGCAAGCAGACTCGGGAGCCTCCCACTATGCTGCTGTAGAAGATGGTGTACAATGCCAGCCTGTCACTAGCCTTTGGTGTAGGAGAACATTCTAAAAGGACCTGGACGCAAGAGTGTTGCATCAGTGGGGTAGACGGTAAAGTAACTGAAGATGGTGGGAAGAACATTATTTGGTCTGCTACTAATTTCCTAATTTTTCTCACACAAATCATGCTCAGGCAGCATGGCTTTTGCCAGGACACCAGCAGGAAAACATGTCACTACGTAGGGGGCCACCTTATAACTCCACCAGATTTAGCGAATTCCCTTAAATCATTGGCATCATTTTTCCTCCCTGCCTTCTAGTACATGGACCGCAAGGAAACAGTTCTCAGTGCTCCAAGCGCCAAATGCAAATCAGATAATCATATATGCCAGGGCCAGTATCTGCAGCGCCTGAAGTTAGACTAGTGAGACACATAAGCAAAAATGCACTAGAAAAGTGGCTGTTTCCGGAAAGCACACGTTTGACTACAAAAACAGTAACTGAGCTAAAAATCACAAACATCTCAGAATATGGTGTATGTACTAGCGCGTAATTATGACGTTGATGGCTGTTGGAATCTCAGAGCCGTGGAGCACCTGCTGGCGGCTACACAACGATTCTAGGCCAGAGTATGCCTGCCGTGTATTTCAAGAGATGAGGAATCTGTAGAATAAGGGAGATTTGCTGAACTAAAAGGCAGCTGGGACAAATTGCAGAGGAATTTGCTATGTTTCCCCTTGGGATAGCTTGGAAATTTAAAGAAAGCTCCTGGTCGTTAAAGATCTATAATTTTCAGTGATGTCAACTATGGCTAGAAGTGTCCAGACAAGCTGCCTTGCACCAGAAGTCAGTCTTTCAAAGAACCTGCTTCTGATACACATCTCCTGTCCTGTGAACTACCAGACACCAACCACTTTTGCTTTACAAAACATCTTCAGTGTTCGATCAACATACATTCAACACATTTCTGCACTCTTCAATATCCAAATGCCACTAGGAAACCAGAACCATTGATTGAACAACTGTAACAATCAAATATTATTGAAATCTACTCTTACAAGTTGGGTCAGTGGTATCTGTAAGCACTACTAACTTTTCCCGACGGTTCAATTCAGATTTAAGTACCTGCAAGTACTATAAACCGCTGGTACGCAATCCATGTTTTTACAACACTGTAACAAAATAATTGAAAAGAAACAATGCAGTGTACTGGGTTTACTCAAGCTCCCCTCTTTGTGTGATAATTGTGCACGAAATATGAACAACAATGCTGTGATACAAAGCTAGCCAGGAAGACAGACCTACAGAAAAAAAATGCCAAGTTGGTTCATTTGAATGATCATAATTCATACACTGCAGATACCAAAACAACTGAAATAATGAATACAACAGAGTTATTATTCACTTAGGTTATAGCAGGAATGTATCACAATTAAAGATCCAAACAGTTAATCCCCAAACTTGACATTTACCTTGAATAGTACCATTGTCAACAGCCCCAGGATTCCAAGCTCCATATCCAGCTGAAAAAGAAATAAAAAGTAACACTTCAACTCTTGAAATATACCTCTAATAGTCCTTACTTTTTAAAGAAGCTGAAGGAGAAGAAGCTCCATGCCAATTAAGATTATTATTCAGTTTTATTTATTCTCATTTATAAACAAGAGACCCAATGAGAAAACATTGCATTATTAACTTAATCATTCCTTTTCATGGACTTGCAACCCACACTTCAATAAGGGCATGGTGTTTGACCCGATTTTGTAAGCCGATCTTCTAGGCTAGGAATCACTTTCGTAGACAGACGCGTCAACATTTGTTCTCCATTTGATATGACAAATGTTACTCGTCGAGTAATAATCTTTCTGGTGCTTGTATCCTTTTAGAATCACATCTTGTGCATATTTCCCCATTTAATGCAGCATCACTAGCTTTTCCAAAGTGATAGTAGGCATCAACAGGGGTGTTCCCGTCATACTATCCGTAACCTCTATATGTAGGTACCCTGTGAGGGGTCAGAAATGTGAGGCAGAAAAATTTGTGAAGGTAGTTGGAAAGATGCCATTTTATTAACTCAAAAGGTTGGATAAATGCCTCACTATCCCTACCCTGATGAGGATTTCCCCGTCTACAATAAACTGAAGGAAACACTAACAAAGGATATCTGTCCCTCACACTTGTACATACAGTTACTCAACAAGGTAATGCATGGCAGTTCAAAAAGGCAACAAAATAATATGATAGTAATTCACAATATGACAACAGTCTCCCCTTCCCAGATTCAAACAGGATTCTACTATACAGTTCCAAAATGAAACAAGGAAATCATAGTTTACAACAAAATTCCAACACAGTTCTGTGTAACTGCAACTTAACAACAGAATGTTCTAACACTCCAGAGAACAAAGACAGTTCTTTCTCTTCCTCTTGTAATCGTAAGATTCAAAATAGATTTCTTCACATATACACAGAATAGTTCCTCAGGTCATCAGTAGCAACTTGGATTGTCTTTTTCATGATGCTTTGCAACAATATATTATTTCTGATGGTAAATAACACTTCTGCAGCAGTTTTATACAGTGCTTGCTTCAGCTATAACAGTTTGTCAGAATGATTTGTTAACACCACTTCAACTTCTACCTGGTGTACTTCCATGCCAGGCCTACTACTTCAAGTACGCTATTCGGGTATGCTCCTCTGAGCAAATAGTAGTTTGTAAACAACATGTGACTCTGGTTAAGATTAGCTTACATCAGCTTTGCAGTGTTCATCACTTTAAAACATCAAACTTTAAGCAATTCTTCAGGGAAAGCAAGAGTCACATTGGTGCACTTTAGCACTTTCAAAAACCTCTGCAAGTTATGCTCCTCTCCTTCTGAATAACCTTTTCCAGAAGGGTATCCTTCTTGCCACTCTGTTTCCCCACTTCGTTATCAACCAAACACTGATAAGGTTATGATTTTATTCTACTTCTTTCTTGGCTTTGGCATTGTGGGTTTATACCAGCCCTTGTTATATGCTTATTCAAATATGCTCGATAAGCTTTACAAACCTTTGGAACTATTGTTAGTTCCTTCCTGCCTTTGGCAATATCTGCTGGTTTTAAATTGCCTTGCTTTTACTTGTTTTAGGCTTGGGCAATGGTTGTCTGCATTAGGTTTTAAAAGCATTGCCCGTCTTGTTGCTGGGTTCTCAATATACACCCATGCTTAAAAATATTGTTTTCTTTTTTTTCTGCTAGCTCTATATTAAAAATTGCCTTCAATGTTACTTTCATTCGTACACAAGTCTTTTATATGCTGAAAACCCCTGTATCTAGCATGCAATCCATCCGAGTGCTCCAGTGTTCTTTACCCTAGTGAACGCACCGGGTAAGGCGTGTACGTCCGATCCCCTCGCTGCTCATAGGTATTCTGCTTCAGTGGCTCCACACGACCCCGCAATCTGCCACTTTTGATCTGTCGCCACAAATAAACAGAGCTCTCCTTGCTTCGGAGGCTTCCTGGTGCTCGCCTCTTGGGGAAGAAATCTTTCTGCACATTTGCTTCCCGCTGCGCAGCCTCTGCAAGTAAGACTTCTGGAGGCAATGACCCTCCCAGGATTGGCTACTGATCTCTGCTCGACAGTGGTCCCGGCGTCTTCTCCCTCCTGCAGTTTCTGCTTCTGCTGCTTACACTGCTCATACTGCTCTCCCTGCTCAATAATGACCTGCATCTGAAGGGGCCCTTTAATTTCCCTCAGGTGTGAGTCATTCCCATTAACAGGCTGACGACTCCTGCAGTTTTGTTCCTCTTTAGCACTCTTTTTCATCCCAGTACTTCGGGAATTATGAAACGTGAAGTCCCTAAAGTTTCTCACTGCTTCTGTTTTGCAATAAGCCATTAGAAGGTTGTGGTCTCGGTGAAAGTTGAACAAGGGGGTTTCCCATTCCTCCCCCACCCTCGTGATCCTCCCACAGACCCCCCCACAGGCTCAGGATCAGAAGGCGTCCGCCGGGGGGTGCTGTCGAGTAGCGAGGAAAATGGGTGCCTAAGCGAGAAGCTCTACATCAGGCAACATCCTGAACATTACAATATCCTCGAAGATGCCTTATAACTTCCTCATTTGCAGGTCAAAGAAAGCTGATGGTCCACAGCGACAATGAGTGAAGGCTGGTGTCTCGGGGTGGCGTGGAGGCAGAGGAGAGGCAGACTGCGATTCCAACGGTGTTCTTTAACACGCCAACGCCAACCCAGACACCCAGGAGCAGAAGGAACTCCTAATCGAGACCAGCACTGCAGCGGCCTGTGAAGGAGACGGGCGGCGATGTCTCCCGTACAGACAGAGCGGAGGCGCGGAAAAGAAGGGATAAAGACATGTACCAGACCAGCGCTACAGGTAACTCTGCAGGGCTGAACTGGGTGCTTCTACACCCAGTTCCGGTAGCCCAGAGGGCCCAGCAGTTGCCAGCGTATCGGATCCGTCGCGGAAATAGCCACCAGCAGCACAATCGCCCTCCGGCCCGCCTCCAATTCCCCCCCACCCCAGGCAACAACAAACACAGGCGCCGGCCATACCGCAAAGCCACGGGGTTTCTCCAAGCCCGCCATCTTTGCGCACCACAGCAGAAAGGGGTGCGCGCAGCAGGGGAAACCCAGTGATGTGCCGGGCGAAGGGAATTTGGACACGACCAACAAGAGGCCACGCAGCATGGCCAGAACCACAGCACACTGCAGGCCCAAGCATGTGGGCAACCTAATAGAGGCCAAAATACAAGGGAGGCATAGCAGAGCACAAAATCCGAAGTCACTGCATAGAAAATACAGTATGCAACATGCAAGGAAATAAAATAATCCTCACAGATCTAACTGCTCCTGCCATGTCCACAAAGTTAGCAAGAACTCAGTGTGTGCGTCCCAGATCGATGGGGTGAAACGCTGACACCAGAGTAGGACCTCCTCCATAGTTTTACTGCAAACATCCGTAAATGAGGCGATACCTTAAACACGAGGAGTCAGAGAGCAGACATGGAGCGCAATTCCAAGACATTGTCCCCCTTCTAAAGATCAGGGTCTGCAAGACACTCGGCACTGAGGTGCAGACCACAACCCAAATAACTGCAAAAGAAACATCAACTAAGCAACATCGCACAGCAGGCCTATACCTGGGAAAATGGTCAGCAACCCCTCTAGTACCCATTGAAACAACCTCCAACTACACAGAACGAGGAAAGGCGCAGGAAAGAAAAACGGCCCAATGGACTCCTTCACCAGCTCCCAGGCCCCCACCCAGGAGAAATCTGATGCATCCTGGGCCGGCGGATCAGATACAACATTCAAAAATGCCTGCGTGGACCACCTACTATCAGCCATGCACAGTGGATTCATGTCTGTGAATGTTAAACTGGACGATATCGTTGCGACCATAGGATCACTTAAATCCGAGTTAGAAAAGGAAAGTAGCCCTATTAACGAAGCAGAGACAAGAATTGGTGAGGTGGAAGACAGGTGGGTCAATATGGAACTTAAAGTGAGAGTCAAATGCGAGAAGCTGGAATCACGCTCAAGAAGAAACAATTCTGCATTGCTGGGGGTAACGGAGGCTGCATGTAAGGGCCCAATGGAACCAGTCATTGAAACACTCTTGAAAACTCTGTATCGGCTGTTTCGTTCACACACTTTCTGGTCGAGCGCACGCTCCGCCCCCACGCCCCTGTGCCAAGACCAGGTGCCCCTCCACGCAAAATCATCGCCTAAATGCTCAACTATAGAGACAGGGATCTTATCCTCAAGTTATCAAGAGAGCAAGGAACACTCCTCTACGAAGCAAACAACGTACACATTTACCCAGACTTTTCAGCCGGGATACAAGCCCATAGGAGGAACTACGAACAGTTGAAGCAATTGTTGAGAGCAAGGCGAGTACCGTATGCTCGAATGTTTCTGGCGAAACAGCAAATTTAACATGGAGGGAGAGCACACTTCGAGAATCCCACAGATGCTATGAATTACGTGGAGGCGACCATTCCCCCTCTGCAACCGGACTGCAGCGGGGCCAGAACTGAGGTCCAAAGCCGGAAAAGGGATTGGGGACTGAGTGGGAAGCTCTACTATATCCTTAACACAAAAGTTTATATTTATATCAAATGTATAGGCACGAAAAGATAGTTTAATTGAAGCCTGAGCGGGGGCGCTCGACTGGCAGACCAAGCAATGGTAGCTGCTAGCAATGTGCCCCAGGGAAGTACCACGGTTACACAAGGGGTGCATCAAGTTGGTGTAGATGGTGAGGGGGGGGTGTGAGGGAAGTTCACAAGGTTGGGGATCTGGGAGGCGGTGGAACCCCAAACGGACAGTTGGGTATGACCCCGCCTGGGTAAAAGGGTGCGCAAGTGTTATATAAAAGTTGGCGGACAGGTTAACAGACCAATAAGGGGTCGTACCGCGGTCATCACAAGGCGTGTACACTTAGAAGTAAAAGCTGAGCGTAAACAAGAAACAAATGGGTGATATAATAGGATTGATCTTGTGGAATGTGCAGGGCCTTAATAATCCCATTAAAGCTAGAAAGATCTTGGCATACATCGAAAGGTACACCCCTAAAATTATGATGCTACAAGAGACGGACGCACTGGGCTCCACAAATGAAAGGTTTGCACCCAAGTGGGGACCACAAAGGTACTACCACAAAGGTACTACACCTCCTATTCATCACAGGCGTGGGGAGCACTCACGCGGATACATAAATCATTGGCTTTCAGTACTGATGACGTCCAACTAGATCCTGAAAAGAGATACGCAATTATTAGAGGCAAACTAGCAGGGGAAAAGGTTATGTTGGTAAACGCATATGGTCCAAATATTGACAACCCCGCCTTTCATACCCAGATCTCGAGAATACTGACGAAAACACTGGATGTCCCTACGATATGGGGAGGAGATTTTAACAGGATTCTTAACGTATCAAAAGATAAGTTTAGCACCAGACAACGGGGGCTCACGACGACTGCCCAAACACAAATAACAACCCAGTACAGGCTGGTAGATGTGTGGAGGGAGGAACACCCGCAAGAAACCGAATACACATATTACTCATCTGTTCATGACGCAATGTCTCGCATTGACTACTGGTTGATGTCAGCAACATGGATGCACAGGTTACGCGGCAACAAGATCTTACCGCGCACGTGGTCAGACCATTCCCCAGTAGTAATGCAGATTACATTTAGTACGAAACCAAAGCTCGGACCGCTATGGAGGAAGTCACGAGCGGCTCCATCATATGCCACACTGGTTTCAGCCTTGCACGAATAAATTGAGATTTTTTTAAAACCAATGAGGACACGGTCGCACAATACATAACTATATGAGAAACATTTAAAGTATGGTTACGAGGCACAGCGATTTCAGCCACATCAGGGATCCTAAAGAACACCAGAAGGGAACTAAGGGATTTAGAGCAGGAACTGCAAAGCTCGAAAATGAACATGTACAGGGCCCTCTTGGGAATAATCAAGGGAAACCTGCTGATGTTCCATGAACCTGCGGATCGAGAAGCACGTCTAATGACGGCACTGGTCCAAGCCCGTAGATACGGGGATGAGGATCGGCCGGGCTGTTATCTGGCCGGTATGGTACGTGGCAAAAGGGGCTCACAGATTATCACAGGTATAGAGGTGGGGGAGCGACAGTTCTTAACAGAGATGGAAGAGATCAACAGAGTATTTGAGAAAACTATAAAAAACTATATGCTAGAACAAATACTTGTACTAAGGAAAGCATAGACCGGTACTTGGAGAGGATAGCAGTCACTAACATCGGCGAAGAAGCCAGAGAGGAACTTGACGAACCAGTGACGCAAGAAGAAATACAAGAGTCCATTGCTGCACAGCCCTTGGGCAAAGCACCGGGCCCTGACCAGCTGACAATGGAATTATACAAGACATATAAAGATATCCTTGCCCCACAACTACTTAAGGTATGGGAAGAACACTACATAAATGGCAACCTTCCACCGAAAATGTCTGAAGCAATCATAACAGTGCTCTTGGAGGCGGACAGACCATCAAAGGAGGTAGCCTCATACCGCCAATTGTCATTGATTAATTCCAACGCGAAAATACTGGTCAAAGTTCTGGTAAACAGGCTGCTGCCATACATGTCCCTCCTCGTCCATCCTGACCAATCAGGCTTCATCCCTGGCAGGTCCAGAGTCTTGAATCTGCAGCGATTGTTCAGGATTATCTCTCAGATAGACCCCCCATGCATCTGCAGTGGCAGCCTCGCTCCACGCTGAAAAAGCTTTTGACTGGAACTTTTTTTCGGTGTATCGAGGCAGTTTGTACTGGGTAGTCATGTTAGGATATATGCAAGGCTTCTTTATACGAACCCAACTTCGAAGCTCCGTACCAACAAGCTCACATCAGGACCAATGCCGCTGGCCAGGGGAACCCGACAGGTGCGGCCCCTTCTTGCCCCTCCTGTTCGCATTGACAATAGAACCGCTAGCGCAACAGGTGAGGGACAAACATGGACACAGAGGGATACATAGAGCGGCTTCCCCACAAATTACTTCTCTATATGCTGCCGACGCCTTATTATACTTGCAAATACCGGGGTCAAATATTAAACCAGTTACGGAAGTGGTAGCCAAATTCAGGCATCACTCAGGATACAAAATCAATACGACAAAGTCGGAGCTATTCCCACTAACCGACGGCACTAATGATCCTGAGGACCTGTGCAGCTTGCTTCAAATGGGTTCAAACCAGCCTGAAATATCTAGTTATATCTATGTGCAGCTTGCTTCAAATGGGTTCAAACCAGCCTGAAATATCTAGGGGTTGCAGTATCACAGACACAGAAACTGCTATATGAAAAGAATCACAAGGCATACCTAAAACGCACTTGCTGTGAAATTAGATATATGGTCTAGATTCCCAATGTCCCTATACGGTAAGGCCTCACTACTTAAGATGATAGTGGTGCCCAAGTTGCTTTACTACTTTAACTGCATCTCAATATGGCCGGGGTGCAAATTCTTCACGAAACTCTGATCATTGGCAACGCAATTTGTTTGGGAGGACGGGACGGCCCAGATGAGTTGGGAAACATTAACCAAACCTAGCCACCCCGGTTTTCGAGCTGTATTACCTGGTAGCACAAGCTCATTCTGCGGGGTACTGGTACCACTCGAACTCCAGTCCACGACACCAAGCCCTAGAATATTACAGAGCAGCCCTAACATACCTTAAAATCAGTCATTCTTGACGACCACTACATTGATACATGCACATTTGACCCAGTGCGCACGATGGTAAATGCATGGCACAGAATATTTAAGTGCCTGGATATATCCTCCCCATACAGTAGCAAAATACCATTATGGAACTGCTGAGGCCTCCCCCAACATTTGATATAGATGTCTGACTCTCATGGGACCCGGAAACCAGGGAAGGAAATTAAACTGGGAGATCTATACCCAGAAGGCAGATTCTTAACCAAGGAGGAATACAAGGAAGAAAACTGGGAGACAATCTAGTCAAAATGTTACAATATTTCAGAATGCGGGCGGCAGTGCAGAAGAGGTGGCCATCGTTTTCTAAGGAACCAGAGCCCTCCAACTGCATAGAAACCATAGTGGTAGGGCAGGAGCGGAAGGGGATGATCTTGAGGCTGTATGGGCTGATACAAGATAGTATGGTACAACGCAACACAGCAAATGGAAAATGGGAGAGGGACATAGCAACAAACAGACAAAACTAAGTTGCAGAGATTCTGCTGCCTAACCAAGGACGTCCCTCTTAACGCCCGCTTGCAACTCATACAATTCAAAGTACTCAATAGGCTACATTAAACTCCAGCGCAGGTGGCATGATTTTCTCATGACATCAGACACATGCATGAAATGTGGAACAGATACAATCCATATGTTTTGGAGCTGCCACAAAGTGACACTATTCTGGGGAGAAGTGGCCGAGGTACTCCACACAATGACAGAAATGCCTCCTACCCTACTTCCTCTTAAAACACCTGTTGGGGGACATTGGGATGGTTAACACCAAAACTCGTAGACTGTTTAACATGGGATGTGTTATAGAAAAGAACAAGTTACTTACCCATGGTAACATTCTTTCGACTGGATGTTCCTCCCACGTATTCTTTATCTTTGATATTTCCTAATATCCAGCTTGCTGCTTGTGAAAAAAAAGAAATTTGCCAGTAGAGGGTGCTGCGCGTCGATGCCTGTCAAGTCGATGTCCCTCAGAGGCCTCCGTCTTGACGTTGACATCATCACGCGTATAAGTAGCGTGCGCAACTTCCGTTGCTCAGTTCTGTTTTGAAGAGCGAAGCACTGTCCGGGATGAGACGGTTACTACCCTTGACGGAGCGCAGACTGTAACCACAAGGGAAGTTTTACTGCAGGGAATGATGGGAGGGGGCCATAAGGAATACGTGTGAGAAACATCCAGTCGAAAGGACATTAGCATGGGTAAGTAACTTGTTCTTCAAATGGATTGTGTCCTCCCACGTAGTCCGCATCTTTGATACACTCCCAAAGCAGTAATATATACAGGAGGAGGGAGTGAAATTTACTTGAAGTATGCGCAGAGTGTAGTACTGCCTTTCCGAATTTAGATTCTTGGCAAGTGGAGGAATCCAGACTATAAAATCTTGTAAAGGTGTATGCAGATGACCATGTGGCAGCTGCGCAATTGTCTTATTGGAACTCCCCTTTGAAGAGCTGACGAAGCTGCTATACCTCTGGTTGAATGAGCCCTTATATGCTCTGGAGGGTCTTTACTGGGCAATTTATAACATTCAACAATAGTTAGAATAATCGATCTAGAGATGGTTTGTTTGGTGATGGCTAGACCTAATTTATGACCTGTATAACCCACAAACAATTGGTCAGTTTGTCTTACTTTTGCTAGTCTGCTAATGTAAAAACTCAAGTCACGCCTTGGATCTAGTCTGTGTAACCTTTCTTCCTCTTTCCCCGGATGTGGAGGAGGGTAAAAGGAAGGCAAAGTGATATAAAATTCCGAAACAACTTTGGGGAGGAAGTTAGGTTTCACCTGTAATACCACTTTGTCCTTGTGAAAGACAGTATGAGGAGGCTTGCAGCATAGAGCCTGTAGCTCACTCACGATTCGGGCAGATGTTATAGTCACCAAAAAGACAGTTTTAAGGGTAAGAAGTCTTAATGGGCATGAGTGAAGGGGTTCAAAAGGAGTACCCATTAGAAATGTTAAGACTAAATGTAGGTTCCACAGGGGGACTTGAAGGCATTGGGGGGTAAACATTAGTTAGCCCCTTCAAAAATGGAATTACCAAAAGGTATTTTAAATTAGAAGACTTCCTCAGCAGTACGCTTGAAGATGGACAGCGCTGCTAGGTAGCCTTTTATCATGCCAATCTGGAGTCCCAGATTTGCAAAGTGCAAAAGAAAGGATAACATGCGAATGGGTCAACATTCTTATCTCTACACCAGCTGTACAATTTGTTCCAACGGCAGCGGTTTAAAGATTTGTTTGCTGGCCTTCTGGCTGAAAGCAACACCTCCATTACGTCATCCAGGAGGTCCAAATCTATATCTCAGCCTCTCAGAAACCATGCATGAAGGCTGAGAGTCCTGATATCCGGATGGAGAACCTGACCCTCCTCTCGCGAGAGAAGATCTTCTCTTTGTGGAAGATGAATCGGATAACAGATGGACATGTGCAGAAGGTCCGGGTACCATGTTCTCCTGGCCCAATCCGGGGTAATTAGGGTCCTGGATTTCCTGAACCTCCTCCACCTCCTTATTATTACGGGGATTGGAGGAAACGCGTAAAAGGAGAGGAAATTCCCACTATGAACGTGTCTCCTTAAGCTCTTCTCGGACGGAATTCCCTCGAGCAGTACAGTACGCACTTCCGGTTGACATTGGTCGCGAACAGATCCACTTGAGGGGTTCCCTGAAGGGTGAAGAGCTAGTACCCACTCGTGGGAGCCTTTGCTCTGCCAGCTCAGAGAGTCCGTTGTCATGTTCTTCTCTCTGGCAGGTGAACTGCCGGCAGAGAGATTCCAGAGCGGCACTGCCTCTCTGCACAGTGGTAGTGACCCTACACCTCCTCTTTTGTTGATGTAGTACATGGCCACTGTGTTGTCAGTCATTATCAGGACATTCTTTCCCCGTACACATGGCAGGAAGGCCTTAGCACTAGTAAGATTGCCCTCAGGTCTAAAAGGTGGATATGTAGTTTGGACTCCGATGGGAGACCAAAGACCGCTGATGGTCAAATCATTGGTATGGGCTCCCCACCCCATGAGTGAAGCGTCCGTTACTACTGTTATCTCCGGCCATGGTTGCCAAAAAAGTTCTCCTTTCAAGATACCATTGTGCCATTACAGAGCACCGAACTGTGCTGCACCGTCCTCTCCCTTATCCCTGCACATTTCCAGCAAAGTGGCCCGACCCCTCATCTTCCTGTGAGTCTCATCCCATAATGGCGCCTGAACTGACTCTTCTTGTTGTCATGGGGCACCGACCCGTATTGCCGTGCCCTCCCTGAACCCACCCTGCAGAGTGGCTTGACCCTCTCTTTTCCACTGGGCCTTCGTCCTATGTTGCTGGCCTCCTCCAGGTCTGGACGTCTAACCCCACCTTTAATCTAATTGCTGAAACTGACCTAACTGGGTGCCTGCCTGGTCACTTACTCCATATTCTCACACCTACTCACTGGCTCTCAACAGGGTGTCATGTTGCCTCTTTCCCCCACTCACCCCCCCATCCATGGCCTTCACCCAGTCTTGGTTTAGACCACTAATTACCGTCTGCCGGTTCCCCTCCCCTCTTTCCATTTATTCCTGACAACTCTTTCCCAGTCCTCACCGGCCAGATCCCGCATTTTCTTACCCCCACTTATTCATCTCTCCCCTAGCTCTTTTATCCCTACCTCTACACTCACTCTCACCAGTTTCCTTCGGTTAGAGACACTCTACCTTCCCCCAGTCCTGCCTCTCTTCCACCTCCCGACATGTGCAACCCCTTTTTTCTACCTTCTCCCCCCTTCCCTCCCTCTCGCCCCTTGTCCTGTCCCTTTGCCTGGTCATCATGAATATCTCCTCTCCTCCATTCACCTCCAAGGCCTACCCACCCCCCCTTCTACCCTCTCACCGTCCCAACCTCATCTACCTCCCCATCATTGAATACTCCAACATCTTCAGCATTGCCCTTTGGAATGCCAGATCTATTTGCAACAAGACCACAGTGGTCCTTGATATGTTCCTTCGTCTCAACCTCCAATTCCTTTGCATAACCGAGACCTAGAACCCCCTCTTCAACTCTTCTGTACCCACCTCCCTCACCTCCTCCTCCTCCTCCTCCTCCTCCACTTTCTCTCATGTGTCCTGCCCGGTCCGCGGAGGTGGCATCGGTTGTCTTTTTTCATCCTAAATGCCTATCTTCCCCCTGTCCTCCGTCTCTTCCTGTCTTCCCTTCCTTCGAATACTTGTATAAATCTTTCTCCTCCCCTCATGCCATCTCCTTTTTAATCACCTACAGTCCACCTGGCCCTCTCTCCTCCTATGATGATCTGGACCACCTCCTTTCCCTTCTCTCACCTTCCCCCTCCCCCTCACTGTGCTTTGTGACTTCAATCTTCATCTCACCTCCCCTCCCCCAAAATCAACCCTCCCATCTGCTGGCCATTCTAGACTCCTACCTCCTCACTCCTCTCCCTACTCCACCTACTCCCTCCTCTGGATCCACTCTTGATCTCATCGTTGTCTCCTCTTTTTCCTCTTCTTCTGTCTCCTCCCTCCCCACCTATCTCTCCGATCATGCCTTACTCTCATTCTCTCTCACTCCCCCTCATGCTCCTCCCTTACCTCTTTCTCTAGACGAGATCTTTGTAACTTCAACCCTTCTCTCTTTATCGATACCTGTTCTTCCCATCTCCCCCCTCTTTCCGACTTTTCCTCTCTCCCCTCTTTCCGACTTTTCCTCTCTCCTGGCTAATGATGCCCTTTCCACTCTGTCCTCCGCCCTATCCACTTGTCTTGATCAACTCCACCCTCTTTCCTCTTTCCGCCCCTCCTGTAAACACTCTCAACCCTCAACACTGGCTTTCCCCTCACCTTCTCTCTATGCGCCGCTTTCTCCGTCGCCTTGAACGACTCTGGCTCAAACATCATTCGCCTGCCAATCAATCCTACTTCCCTTACCACTCTCTTTATGACTCCTGCCTTGGCGTAGCCAAACATTCCTACTTCTCAAACCTTCTCCACTCCCAAGCCTCTCACCCTTGTCAAATCTTTCAGACACCAACTCGTCTTCTCTGGCACCAGAAAAATGCAGGATACCATGAGGCCGAGCAACCGCAGAAAATCAAAGTTCGGAAGATGTTGGGCATTTTGGAATTTTGTCACTATCTGTAGAATGTCTTGAGCCCTCACCTCCGGTGGTGTGGCTTTTCTCAGGGATGCATGCAGGACTGTTCCGATAAACTGGAGTCTTTGTGATGTATCATATGGGACTTCTTGAAGTTGAGGTAGAAGCCCAGCCTGTGGAGGGAGTGTCAGGTATGGTTTAGATGATCCAGGGCTTGTTCCGGGGAACTGGCCTTGATCAACCAATCACCCAGGTAGGGGTAGACGCGAATCCCCCTCAGCCCCCCTCCCGAGACTCGCTGCCACAGCTGCCATTAGCTTGGTGAAAACCCTCTGGGCGGAGATTAACCCAAATGGCAGAACTCGAAATGGATAGTGAGTGTTGCCAATGGCGAACCTCAGGTACTTTGTGCTTGTGATGTACTGGCACATGAAAGTAAGCATCCTGAAGGTCTAGAGATAGCAACCAATCCTGAAGATGGAGGGCCTGAAGGATCTGAGAAAGGGTAACCATTTGAACTTGTCCTTATAGAGGAACTTGTTAAAATCTCTTAAATCAAGGATGGGCCTCATTCATCTGTCCTTTGTAAGAATAAGAAAGTACAGTGAGTACTAACCCTTGTTCCTCTCCGCTAGAGGTACCGATTCTATAGCACCTTTCTCTAGCAGGTCTAACATCTCCTGCATAAGGAGCGGATCTGGAAACTTCAAAGAGTTGTTGCCAAGTGGTGGTGGTGGAAAGTGGTAGCAAGTGGTGTTTGTTGGTGTTGGGGAAGGACTCTGCACTGCCTGCCGTTACTGGACCTTTAACTCCCCTGGAGGCGGAGTTGCTGCAAGTCACCTGCTCACCACATAAAACCACTTCTTCCCGCGAAAGCGGTAGCAAGTGGTGTTTGTTGGTGGAGAGTAACCAATCCTAATTGAGTAGCTGCACTATGACCTTTCCCCCTCCACTGAGGGCACCCGGGGAGGAACGCAAAGAAGAAAACTACCTCTGTTTCAAAGATAAACCAACAGCATGTGAAATTACAAAAGTTGGAAAGCCGAAGCCGGCTAGAACTCGAAAGGAGGTGAGGAAATGCCTGTCATCCCTGTCCCAGCTGGCTGTACCCTCCTTTCCCCCCTCCCCCTCTAGCCTACTTCAATCTGAGCCTTGTGATGAAGCGGAGGCGGAGGACTGTGCTGCGATGTTCGGCGCTGAGGCAGGGGAAATGCTCTCAGGGCTCAGAGACGGGAAGTGTAGGATTAATTCAAATGCCTTCCGTGTCCTGCAATTGAAACAATTATGCCTACCGCACTTAGAGCCAGTGACCCAGGCAGCACTGGCTCGAGTGGGCATGACAGAGGAATTTAGGGGGGCTGTCTCATGAAAAATATGCTCATTAAAAAAATGGCCCTAAGTTCAAACGACTCCAGCCCCCAGTGACCAGATGGCGGGTGCACTGGATCTATCAGCAGACTACCAGCCGCGGCCGGACAATGACAGTAAAATGCCAATAGACTGCATTCCATGGCAGCTTGAAGAAATGACTACTCCCCTGTGTGCCCACACAGCATATAGGAGCAAGTCTTATTCGAACCCCAACAAGGAAAACATATGTCCCACATCTCCTGGAACATTGGAGAGAATCGGGGGGTGGGAGGGGTGGGGGTGGAGGGACTTACAGAAGTAAGTCCCTTCAGCCTTTTGAATCGGCAGCTCATACTGAAATAGACGTCCACTTGTGTGGGAAGTCAAAGGCAACTTTATTAGAAGTAGCCATTGCAAATTCAGAAGTGGCGAGTATTTTGCCTCACTGGCAGACGGAAAACTGCCCCAAAGAAGCTCAAAAATGGGCACTTGGCACTAGCCCGAATAAAGCCTTCCATACTAACCCTGAGGCCTGATAGAAAGTCTAGGCATTGTGGACAAGCTACATGCCTCTAACTGGGAAGACCTGGAGGATTGGGAGGTTGCTGCAGAAGAGATATGGAAGGAAAATAGTGCTAACAAGGGTGGATCGGAGTCTGAGAAAGAAATGATGCAGGCTGCCTCTGTGTTACTGCCCAATGACCTTCCCCAATTGTTGGAGAACTGCAAGGAAATTCCCAACCGACTAATCAAGTCGAAAGATGCTGACCGCTACTCTGCTTTGGCTGAGAAACTATCTCAAAATATAACAGCTCTAACGGGAACAATTGCCAGAGAGAAAAGAAAGAGTCTGTCTTTCATAACGGAAAAAAATCGTCGCCTTGGATGATCTATCATTACAGAAATCTGCCAAGAAAGCGGATCCACTGGCCCAACCCCAAAGAGTATGGGGGGGGAAAAACTCAGCTCCCTAAGAACAGTCAGGCATCCCTAGAATTGGATGACTATCCTGCTTATGAACAAGGATCAGTGCCGAACCGGGGTATGGAAGGCAAGGAGAAGTATATCCGGGGCCAACCGACGCCCCCACCGGACCTGAAATCTCCCAGTAAAAAGGCTCCAGAGGTGGACTTAGCTCATTCAGAATACCGTAATGGCGACCCTGACAATTTCACTTGCCCCATTCTTAAAATTGTACGAAATTTTAAATACCACATTGCAAGATCTGGCACCGAGAAAATTAGTCAACTAATAAATGTAAAACGTTTCACAGAGAGATTGGATACGAGACTGAAAGGTGAAATTGAGCGCAATAACAATTGGGAGAGTCGCTTATCGGAGTTATTACAAAAGGGAAAGGAAGGACTAGTTGCAATTAATGGAGGCCTTCATGGATGACTATAAACATAAGAGTCAATGCCATAAGCAAACTGAGAATGTGACCACTGCTACAATGAAAACTACAAACAGAACGGTGGAAAGTTCCATCTCTGAGGAACGAATACCCATTCTAAGTCTAGAAACCCAACGGAAGGACCCCAAGAAGGGGCAAGTATCGAGTCAGAATAAAGAACAACCCCCAGTATCGAAAGAAATAGAAGAACTTGTACCGACTGAGCCTGAAATTGCTGTGAATGACACTACCTTAAGCAAAACGGAGCTGGTAGTCCGCCCTAAGATCCAAGCAGCAAATAAGAATATAAACTTGAACTTCCCTATTTTTCTAGGACCAATTGGAACCGATATATCAGCTGTGAATCCGCAAAAAAAACTAGAAACACGAAGTAAACCGTCAGAAGCAAAGAGCTCGAAGGTAACAGAAAAGAAAGAGAAAAACATGAAAATTCAGAGAAAAAAAGTCTAATGGCTCGAGAGCCTTTCTTAGGAATATAAGAACACCTCCAAAATTGGAACCTAACCAATGCGCGAAAAGAGCAATGATTTGGAAGAGTTAAAAAAAAAAAAAAAAAAAAGAGAATCCAATAGAAATACTGGATGAAAGCCTGGCTAACGATCCCAACAAAGACCTATCAGAGGCTGATTTGGGTGACCTACTGGAAGCCATTAAAAATAATCAGGAGGAGGAAGAAGAATGGAATGATTTAAACTCTGAGTGGGAAGACATTCAAGGTAATGTTCAGAAAGAGCTGGCTAAACCGCAGGTTAAAGAGAATCAAACCTCCCGCAGATTAGAAATCAAAAGGCTGATAGAAAACTGGCAATAAATTCCAGTGAAGGCTAACTGAAGGCTAATGATGATAAGGAGACGGAATTCCTTACCTTAGAAGAAAAAAGAAAGAAATATGAACAATCTGACAACAAAAATCAGACCAAACCGGCTAAGATTCCGACAAGAGCAAATAGGGAAGTCCTGTCAACCAAAAAACAAGAAGTTAGGATGCTCGCCTCCAAGGGACCCCCCTCCCCCCCAGACGATGAGAAAAGCTCTCTCCTCTAGAACGGAAGACTGATGTAAAGTACGTCCAGCTAGTTTGATTAGCCCCTCTGAACGATTAATTCTCAATAGAGAAAAAGTGGTAAACGTCAAAACTAAGGAATATGTCCTCGAATGACATCAGAATTGTGGAATTCGAAAGTGAACAAAGGATGGACGCTGTTATATTACACCTGGCCTCATCTGAAATTAAAAATCGCCTCCTAGCAGCTAGAAAGGATTTGGACCGAATGGGTTACGAGCTATCGACCTATAATGAAAACACAAGAAAAAGCAGATTTAAGGAGAAAACCGGATTTCAAAAATCCTTATTGAGCTCAAAAACTGGGGAACCAAATACCAGTGCTGCTTGCAATGGAGAGAAAGCAAAAATACAGAATAACACTCAGAGCGAGGCTGGGAGAAAATCTAAACAAGAGGAGAAGACAAAAGAGAGTGACCTAAAGTCCACTGTTAAGGAAGACGTAAAGAATCGGGATAAGCTAGCTGCGATTCCCAGATTCACGGACGACAACTCAAGAAAACAAAGATCCTGAAGTCAAGGATTCCGGCTAGCGACCAAAAGCACGACTGGGCCTGGTTGGCTGGAGCCCCGGCAGCTGGCAAATCGTCATAGAATGAGAAGTGCGAAAGTGTCAAGGATCTTCTATGCACCTGTGGCTCTCAACACTTGTACTCTGGAGAGGACAACTTCCTGGAAGAGTATAAAATTGTCTGCCTCCAGGAAATGTGGATCAGGGAAAAACCAGTGTGTGAAAACTACGAGGTGTTTATAAATCCGGCCATGGGAGGGACCATGGGAAGACCGTATGCTGGTCTACTAACGCCAATTAAACTTGGGAAAGGATTTGTTATAACGGCCATCATACAACAAATCCCTATGTTCAAATCCTGGAACTTCAGAAACATCTAAATAACAGTCGAACGAACCTCCTCCTGCTAATAAAGACGTATTGGAGCGAAAAAATCCCCAATCCAGAGAGCTATTTAATGGACATCATGAAAGCCCTGGATGAAGCAATACTACAAGACTCTGAAAAATTAATAATGATCTGTGGGGATCTGAATATAAAACTGCTCTCAAAACTGGAAAGGGGACTACTACCTCTCAACCTAACGCAAGGGCCTCACGTTGGGCAACTGAAATGGAAATCAGAGACCTGAAAATGCTAAATGCCCAAACACTAGGTGATCTGGAAGGGGCTGACACATGGCATAGATAGAGGCCAGGGTAGAGCATGTCTCGATTACCGTTTCGTCTCGGAAAATCTATTACCATGGGTGAAATCTTTTGAGATCAGAAAAACAAATGGGAGCGATCACGATCTGCTGAGAACGGAACTGTCTAGGTTAACAAAAGAGCACCAATCTCTGATCACAAATGCAGTTGAGTAACCTGGGGCATGAACAGATTAAGAATCCCCCAAAAGACAATCCCCAAATTGGTGAAGAACTATGACAACTTTATTCATGGGAATCCCGAAAAAAAGTGGACTACCGGTGGTTTCTGGATGAATTTGTAATAAAAAAGGGAACAAATAAGATGCCCCTTATTAAAAAAAAAAAAACATGCTTATAATACTGAAGTGGTATTAAAAGGAAAAGAATACAGAAACAATCTAAAGAAAATAAAAAGATCTGATCAGGTGGATAAAGAGCTCCTCATAAGAAAATTGAAACAACAATATAAAAACTGGAGGATTGCCACCCGAGTAAAACACTCCCAATAATATGCAGAAAAAATGCTAGCAGCAATCTCTAACAACAGTAGAAATCTCTGACATTATAAACCACAGAGAGACCTTTCAAGCGGCACTCTGCATATCAAAGGTCTCGGAGGAAAAATGGGTGGACCACTTTACTACACTTTTTGGGAAAACAGTGTGGATGCAACCTGTTGGAAATGAGAAAACTAGCTATCCCTGGAATATCAAATTTGATTGTGAGGATATTCTAATAATGATCAAGAAGTTGAGCCAATCAAGAGCGGCCGGCGCAGATGGCATTTCTAACCACACACTGAAGGCAAATGAAGAAAAATTGGCAGATTTAATAATGCAACTGTTCTCCCAAGTTTTAAAAATAAAGAAAATCCCACCATCTTGGAAAGAAGCCATGATCGTCCCGATTTTAAAAAGGGAGATCGTAGTGACCCTGTAAATTACCGGCCAATAGCCCTTCTTGACTCAATTGGGAAGCTATTTGCGTCACTAGTACTGCGAGACCTTAAAAAATGGGCTACGTCATCAGGGAACCATGACAAGCGTCAAACCGCCTTTACAGCAGGAGTGGGAACTGCGCTGAACTTATTTATCTTCAACCTACTGAAACTGAGAGTGCTTGAATCAAACACTAAGTTATACTTCTAGCATTCGATACTGTCAATCGAGAACATCTTTGGGCCAAACTAATAAAGTGGAACTGTCAGTCGGTCCTGGTGGCAGCAATTCAGAGTTTATACACAAATACAACCATACAAGTCTGCTTAACCAGGGATGGCGCACTTACGAAAAAAATCAAAACTTACAGAGGTATAAAGTAAGGATGTACTTTAGCACCATTCCTCTTGGTACTATACATGGCTGATCTGGGCGCCTCACAATGTAAGATTCGTGCATTCCCCCCAAAGATCAATGGAGGGTCGATCCCCTGGATCCTATACGCAGATCTGGTCTTTGTAGACCGGACATCAATTGGCCTGCGAAGACGATTAGATGCCTTCAAGAAGTACCTCGATGATAACGATATGCGGGCAAATGAAAACAAGTCTAAAATCATGATAATGGAATCCGCCCAGAAGAAAACAGATAAAGGAAGGACACCATGCTGGTTCATCAATGGAAAGAAACTGGAAAACGTGAACTCCGTTATTTACCTGGGAGTTCTTATAAACAAAAACAAATGAATTTGGTCAACTGAACCTACTAAAAAATAAACTGCAAAAACTGACCAACCAGGCGAAGGCCATCCATAATCGATGCAGGAAGTTTACAATAGGCCCGGTTTGGACTTTTTATAAACAAAAGGTGGTAGCAGTCTTAGCCTATGGCTCTGAATCGTTCTTGAATCTCTCATGGAAGATGTGGGAAACTCTAGAAGCCTATTTTTGGAAAAAGGTCCTGAGACTGCCTAACTCAATCCCGATGTTTATGACAAGATATGAATTGCAACTTGAATCCTTAAGCTCCATAGTTATGTGGAAGACCATCTGCTTGTTTGAAAAATGTATAACCCTCACTCCAGCAATTCCCTTCGAGATATTAAAGAACAACGGAATCTCTAACGATAAACATTTACAACTATGGAGATCACGCTTTATTGAATACCTGGCAGCAAATGGGATGGATATGAAAATGCTGACTGAGAACCCGACTAAAGTGAAAGTGAACTTACAAAGGAGAGACTGGATTGAGACTTTGGCAAAGTGGGAGCAATGTAGCACAGGCTTTGTCCCGCTCTGGGAATTGAAGGCCCTGAACCAATTGCCAAAGTATTTTGTCCAATTCCCGTCGCCTATCTATCGAGACCTGCTATTAAGAATCAGATTGAACCTGCTATTAAGATGCAGATTGAACGTTCTGCCAACGAGGGAAGTTAAACTGCTGCAACAACCTTGATGTCCTTGAGACACTAAAACATCTGATGCTAAACTGTAAAAGAAAGTTCTTTTTGGACAAATACAGACAATTCTTTGATCAGAAAACAGAGGATGAGTGCTGGGAAGGCATATTGGCGGTGGAAAAACTGGGAATGACCCTGGCGGCGCTGCAATTAGTGAAATCCTTAGAACTGACTTAAACTGGACTAACCGCCTAAGGGTATAAGACAATGGAAACTCGGTATGCACCGGATAAGGAACCTATGCTGATGTATTGTTTAAGGTTTAAATGTAATAAGCAATAAAACAAATATAAAAAAATATATATTTCAAAAACAAAAAGAGTTGTTCCCAAGTGGATGACTGAGGTGTTTGTAGGAAAGGCAGACAGTAACCTTGGGCAATTGTCTCCAATGTCCAAGCATCTGAAGTAATAGCCTGCCATTCTGTCTGATGTTCAGTTAATCTGCCGCCTACTGCTGTTTTGTGATGCAAGACCTCAGAGGTTTTGGGGCAGCTGACGCAGATGCAGAGGGTAAAGAAGCACCTGCTGATGCGGTCTTAGTACTCTTACCCTGTCCACCATGGGGGAATTGTCTCTGGCCTCTTTGAGACGGCTGTCCTCTGCCTTTTCCGTATACGGAGTAGTAGCAAAAGGACCTACTCCTCCAGGGCGCACCTGTGGGGCGATTTGGAGTTTGCCTTATTGCAGCTCCATGTGATTTTGCTGCCACCTTGGAAGTTTGCAGCTTCTCCAAACTGTAATCAGCGTTCTTACCAAATAGATTAATGTCGTCAAAAGGCATATTTAGAAATCTTTGAACATCTGGGGCAAATCCAGACTTCCACAGATTTGCGTGGGTTGTGGATTGTCGTACTACTCGCCATGGCTCTGCTAATGCTGGCAGCAGAGTCGAGAATGGTTTGGAGGGATTCGCACATAGCGTCCTTTCCATCCTTGATAAGGTTCAAGACACTGTCTCTTTCTTCCCCCTCAGGGATATGGTCAGCTGCCATTGAAACCTCGCCAGTCTGCATGTGGCATTAGCAGCCTTTAACGCCATGCTGCATGCCGAGAAATCTTGTATGACGTATGAGTCGATAGTGATTTCTTGTGCGTCACAGAGACTTTCTCGATTTGAGGGTTTTTTCACGCCCTCAAGGCGTTTCTCCCAACGAGGTCGAAGACTCGCGGCTTTCATGTTTGCCAGGTTTTTCTGCAGGAGTATCGCCTCTGGGTGTCTTCGAGGAGGGCAAGGCCGCGTTCTCGAACACCTTTAGCATGCTTTTACGGAATTCCTCCCACTGTGCCGGTGAACTATGTTTGGTTGGACATATAACCCTCTCCGGTGAACTAGAGGATGAGGAGGAAGGCGACCTATGGCGTCTTTTTTTACTATATTTTGAAGAGGATGACTGGTGTGATCCACTTCGAGAACGTGACCGGGAGTGTTTTTTGTGACAAGGAGAAGGTGGTCTCGATTCATCGGAGGTGCTTTTGGATGGGGTAATGAGTTTTGGGGCTTACCTCTCTCCAATTTCCCTCTGCGCTCCCTCAAGGCCTTCGCCGTCATGGACATACACTCGTCGCACCCTGAACATGGATGCTCTGCCCCAAGGCACCAAAGACAGACCCTGTGAGGATCTGGCATGGACATTTTAGCCCCGCAGTCACAGCATTTTTTTAAACCGGTCCCGGGGCGTAGATCGAGCCGATCAAGAGGCCATTTCGATCAAAGTTATTGAGAAGATTTTCTACAGGAAACTCACAGAACCGCGCATTAGGTTACCGAAGCTGTGAAGTGCGGAAAAACGCAACTGAGCAACGGACGCTACGCGCTCCTTATACCCGTGATGACGCGGACATCAAGACAGAGGCCTCCGAGGGACATCGACTCGACAGGCATCGACGCGCAGCGCCCTCTACTGGCGAAAACATTTTTTGCCGAAGCAGCAAGCTGGATATTAGGAAATATCAAAGATGAGGAATATGTGGGAGGACACAATCCATTTGAAATGTATATTACTACAGTGGAAATCTAAATCAGCCACAACAATACGCGAATGGCTCAGGGAGTTGACTTCTGTACATGAAAGACAGGAGAGGTATATTGGGACAGTGATGGCAATAAATAGACCCAAGGACATCTGGAGACCACTCTGAATACTTGAGACGCACCACTGTAAAATGTGATAAAGGGACAATTGGAATTATAAACGTTTGACAAACCTGCAAGAAAGCTGTTAACTGTATAACTGTAAAATTAACGTCGATGTAACTTGTCCGCCTGTTACCTAGATAAAGTATTTTACTTTAAAAAGAAAGCATCTGCCTTTCCCTGGACATATGAGAAGGGTTCCAGACCAAGTTATCTGGGGAAATAATCATTGTTTCATCAAGACCAACAATACCCCTTTACCGCTACGCCCTTCGATTGATTGTTTTTCATGTACTTGAGAACAGAGGCAAACGAGGATGCAACTACGCTGCTGTTTTGTATGCCCAACTCTGGTGAGGCTGGGTCGGCGCATGGTATTGTGTATAGATACAAGCACCAGAAAGATTATTATTGCGTGAATGTTGGCTCCATAATCTATGCATAACATGTGAATCTAAACAGTTTCAGAGGCCCCATAAAACAGTATTATTTTGGAGTGAAGTGTCTTGATGTAAAGGCTGCAAACAGATTGTGAAGTGGTTCCTACCCCACTCGAGAGTTTGTTGTTGTTTGTGCATCTATACAGTAATGATGTGTAAATGTGTGTGTTGAGTCCCATGCGGCTGCTTTGCATATCGAACCTAGTGGAACTTTGGCTAGGAAAGTAAGAGTGGAACCGTTCCATGTGCCTACTGTGCCCTTGGTACAGCTGGTAAGAACATGTGTTCAAGTGTGTAACCCTCCTGTCTACAGTGCACAATCAATCCCGCAATACTTGCTTTGGTACTGGATTGCTACCTCAACCCGATGAAAAAGAAAAATAGGCTTGTTTTGCGAGTTTCCTTTCTTCGGTCTAAATAGTATGCTACCACCCTTATAACATTCAGGGTGTGCAGGGATATTTTTGGCTGGGATTGGAGTTTTTAGAAGCCAACAGTTCAATTGACTAATTCACATGTCATTTTGATATAAACGTAGGTGAAAACTTAGGATCTGTTCTGAAGACAACTTTCGATGTGATTGTAACAAACTGTTCATCTACTGTAAGTGCCAGCAACTTGCCCACCCTTCTGATGGGAGTGATGGCTCCAAGAAGTTTTTGTTCATGAGATGGTTGAATGAACTCTTATTGAATGGCTCAAATGGGGGAAGCAGTAATCTGTGCAGTACCACTTTGAGATTCACATAGGTGCTGTTTGCTACAGGTGGATGTACTCTCCATAAAAGGTGTAACCACCAAAACTCTACATCAAATCTTTCTTTGTGAATCGTCCTGATTTTAGGAGGTATAAGCGGTATCTCACCACATTTTGCAGGTGTACATTTTAAGATTGAGGTTGTCTTTTCTGCCATTGTGTTTTCAAGCCTCATGTAAGATGTCCATGCACCTGAGTGGTGAATGAAAGTCGCCAAATTCTAGTACTTCCGGAGCTAAACTGCCAAGTTCATAGTCTCCGCCTGTTGTCTTAGCAGATTTTATAGGTGGTGTGAGCGACCAACTCATCCAATAATACGTTGCCTGCAGACTCTGGTTGTGGGTACCTGAGAGCAAAGTTCCTGCCTTTTGCGTTTGTATTTGTGGCAAAAAGATCAATAGTTTAAAAATATATATATTTATAGTATTATATAGTTAACAATGTCAGCTTTTAATACATCACAATTATAAAACATCATGAATACAAACAAGCTGAAATCAAACAAGAGGCACTTACACCTACAGTTTCAGCCTGCCATACATTATTCGATAACATTGGCTGTCTATCGTCTTTCAATGATGTCAATTATAATGGCAACCCTTTTCCAAAGTTAAGTTACACATTATACTAGCTTCCCGATTGCCACGTATAGATACTCCATAGTACATCCACTGTATAATTTACCCTCCATTCCGGCAGATCTTAATGCTAGTATCCGTAGGTTCAATAATGAGGTACAATCTGTCAAAGGTTTTTTGACAGTCTTCAGCTATGCCTCCCCGCAGTAGACCGTGATTTCCATGGATGTTGCGTCCCAGACTAATTAGTTCCCCAAGAAATGTATGTAACTAGGGCTTACTTCCCGGTCCAGAATGTAATTGATCTACAGAGCAGCACTAGTTTTGGTAGCTAGGTAAAGTCAGCTGTCTGTGCCGTGCAAGAAGATAAGAGCCATCATGTATAGCTGGTACACCCCTCCCCCCCTGCCTCCCTCGGCGTACAACTTGTTTGAGTCTGTTTAGGTTGTTCACTAGGCAGTTATCCATTCCCAGCAGGTTTGGCTCTTTAGATGTACCATGCTTGTTCATGTAGAACATTCTGTGCCCGTCCTGATGAGAATGCAAAGCGCAGTAGTGCTTTAACTGCTTTGAGCATTAAGACACTGATATGTATTTAAGTTTCTGAGGTAGTCCACTGCCCTTTGGCTTCAAGTGTGTGGAGCTCCTCTAGTGAGGAGAAATGAAGAGATTTGTGAGGCGTTCAAGAAGTATTATGCGTCCTTGTATCATGACAAGGGGTGCGTGAGGGAAGGCAGGTTTTTTAGACCGGTTTCCCATTCCAAAATAAAGTAATGCTGATGTGATTTTCTCAGATAGAGAAATTTCAGTGCAGGAAGTTACAGATGCTATGAATCTCTTGGCTAAGGTTAATCTTTATGCGGATGATCTTGTTTTGATGTAAGACCCTGCATCGTCGTTTCAAGAATTAATCTTGTTTTTGACAATTTTTGGCACAGTTTCGGATTACAAAATGAATGTATCCAAAATGTTAGTCTTTCCAATCTCAAATTCATGCCACAGAGGTCTCCTTGAGGTTGGACGGGAGAGCTGGTCAGAAAAAGAATTCTGATATTTGGGTATACAAATATCTAGGCAGATAAATTGTTTATTAGCAACAAATATTCGGTATAAGATTGAAGAGATAAAAACACTATGCTTAAAACGGAAAATGCTAAAACTTACATTGTGGGGAAAGATAAATGATATTAAGATGACCCTTCTGCCAAAACCTCTCTATGTTTTCAGTATGTTGCCTTTACCCCTAAAGGGATATCTGGTTCTAGACATAAACTGAGTCCTACAAAATATCTTGTAGGGAGAGGGAGAGAAATCTAGGATTCCAATGGATGTACTCAAAGCTGGTACGCTTGGGTCGGTTTGGTTTCCCCGACATGGTCTCTTATCACAGAGCATTCTCATTCCGAACATTACATTTTTGGTTGAGAGGGGATGAGGTGGGATCCCCCAATTGGGTTTGTATAGAGAATAGTGTAGTTTGTCCAACCCCCTTAGACGGTCTACTCAGCATGGATAGGAGAATGCCACTAGCAAAATCCACGCCGTTTATCAGACACATCTCAAAAGATGGGAAAAAGTGTTGCGTTGATTCATGGTCTACATGGTGGTCTGCTAGCATCTGGTGCAAATAAATGATGGGGCATCTATGCTCTCATTTGATTTTCTTAAATTCACATACAAGCCGAGAGCCTCGGAGGCTGTTCGCTAGCAAATTCCTTGTGAAGTGGTTGCAAATGCTGTAAAGCTTTCAAATGCCTCGTTTCACGATTTTCCACCCTTAATCCGCCTCTCCAGAGGCTCCCCGCTTTCGGCCTCCACAAAACCGCTGACACAAACACGTAGTATTACTACTTCAGAGCATGGTAAGGCTTTGTGGTCACTGAAATTGGGCTCTGAAATATTAGAAAGGGATTGGAGTCGAATCTGTGTGGGGCCCTCTAGGTATAAGATTGACCTGAATTTGTGGTTCACTCACAGAATTAATCATGGTATTTATTGGGCACGTTCAAGAATGAAGCATTGTAAGCTGATGCAGATAGATACATGCTGGAATTGCAAGAAAGAGGTTGGCAATTACTTACATATGTTTTGGTCTTGTATGAAGGTGGTGAGCTTTTGGGAAGAGGTCTTAAGGCGTATAGAATTAGTATTGGGTTGGTTGCTTCCTCGCTCCCCCTATATATAGGTGTGTGTATTAGGATTATTTCCAAGTATCACAATTTCTGCTGATCAATCTTACTGGACTTACAGAGCACTTTTGATAGCGAAAAAACAGGTTTTGAGGTATTTGAAAAGAGTCACTTGTCCAACGATTGATGGCTGGCTACAAGATCTGACTATTCTATCTATTGGCGAGAAAACAAGCCATCAACGGATGAAAAGAATAGATAAATACCTTGCCATTTGTAATATCTTTAATGACTTGTATGTGTGATGTCTGTCAGGTCCCCTGTTATTCCCCTCATCCCTCTACCCCCTTGTATCCTTTTTTTTGGTTTTTGAGTTTTCCTCTTTTTTCCTCTCTTTTCCCTCTTTTCCTTGATCTCTCACTTTTTTCTTTTTCTCTGTTTCTCTTTCTTGCTTCTCTCTCCCCTTATTTCTGTCTACCCTATCCCCTCTTAATTTTCTAAAAACGGTACTTTTGTTAAATTCTGTTAAAGAATCTGGATGTTGTTTTTTCTTGCACGATTCCGGTTTTGCTTATGGATTATTTTACTGTAGCGTTTTCTCATTCTTCTGTCATTCATGTTAAAAGTACAATAAAGATTGTTTAAAAAAAGAAAAGTGTATGGACCTGCACACTCCACCCTGGCATGGATACACATGTCGTTATTGTAATCTGTACTGGGGAGACTTGAGAGGGGACATCCTTGTGAGAGATGTTCCTTGTCCAACCACATTAGCGAATGGTCAACTCACTAGATCACCTTTGAACAAAGTTTAACCACACCTGTATTGGTCTCATGTGGAGTCGTGACTGTCGTACCAGCAGGATATAAAATACCATCATCCCCACCAGTTTCAGAACGTTTCTTACTGTGACCACCTTTTGTGGAGGGGAAAGGGGAAGTGTCACTAGAAAAGCATGTATTTTCACCTTTTTTGGGTTTAATATAACCTTTAAGCTGTATTCGGAGACCAGACATGTTTTATTTACCACTTTTGTATTAGTTAGGATCCTCAGTAAAATTGCCCAAGTGTAATGGTGGTTTGGTGTGCCTGTTGTACTGACTGGCGTTGTCCCCCGTTGTTAGTTAGTTGTCCAGTTAGGCATACACCTGTATTCATAGATGGGCTGCCACCAATGCCAGGACCTTGGTAAATCAGATATTTTCTGTGTTTTATGAAAATAGCAAAGGATGCATCTTTCATGGCCAACGTATTTTAAAATGACATTTCAAGTCTAAAACAGTATTTTTGATGCAACTCCAGAATCATATGACTTAAAATCAAAAGGAAAGGTGATTTGAAACAGGATGGTCTCCTCTACAAAAGTATTCAAACTTTGATGCACCTTTTATTAATAATTGATACAATTGCTATTAATAAAACCCAGAAAAATAAAATAAAAAATAATTCACACAACTGAATGCCACATATTCCGGGGCTCATCGGGACCGTGATAATCCAGAAAGCCCTATTTTAGCCATCTGTCATGTTGCTACAATGATATATGGAATAAAACATTAATTGAATTCAAAAGTGTTCCATGCATACATCCTCCACCTTTTCACACAACCATAAATATCAACCCATGAAGATTGGGAGTGTATTTTTAGGACTGTCTGCCTATAAAGCAAGTCAATGGAAAGGTCTGAAATATCAAAAAGCGTGAGGTCACGTTGCCATAGTGTGGGGGTATTTCCAATCATACAATAAGATAAATGCAGGCAATGAGGGAGAGCTAGGATTATGAAACGGCCAAGAAAGGGAAGACATGTTACAAATGGATGAGTGCTGGATAATATCCGGAGATGAAAAGGCCTTGTCCATTAGGGAGGCTGAAGCAGATTTACCCGAGGCAGACCTGCTTTCATAGAATGAGATCAGAAGGGGTCAGTTTGCTTAGAATTCCTTGGAAATGCTTAAGAGCGTTCATTCAAAATAATTCAGAAGTGAGCATGAAAAGTAACAGAAGTGTAAAGACTGCCGCTGCAATTGCTTCAGGGGTCTCATTCCAAATGAATGATTTGCTACATTAGCCTGAAATGCAACAATGTTCTCCAACTATATTTAAAGCCAATTGAGATTTGATTTCTTGTAGAAAAGACAGAATTTTTCTGTACACAGCGCCCAGGGGCCCATGAGCTGATCAAATATTACTAAGAAAATAAGATTAGGATATTGTAGTTTGCTAATGTGAATTATATACTGCTTTCGAAGCCAGGGAAAGATTAACTTAAACTGGAACTCAATAGCATTTCTGTGAAGGGGGTGCAGGCCGTTGCTACCAAAGCCAAGTAAATTGAAACCCGTGCATTTTCACAGGTTCAGTCAATTGTTGGGGTTGTGGACCGGTGGCCAACACCCCATAGCTTAAATGAGAATTGGTAATTTGTGACCTATGAAAATTATAATTATTTATAAAGATTGGTTGGGATGAAAGGGAGCTTAGTTGTGTTACTTTCAGTTCCATAGAAAAGATTCAAATTTGCAGTAATCAGGGACGTCATTTGGGGGTCACAGGTGCGACCTCCTGCGACCTCTGGACTGGAGCATGGGTTTTTAAGAACCAGTTTGCTTATATCAACAGGGGACAAACCCCTGTTAAAAACAGCAAACTACCAGTTAGAAAAAGCACAACACGCAAGCTGGCCCAGGCGGTGGGTGCCCTTGTCTGCAGACTCTGCCTGCACTGCAAGTTCTCGTGGTTGATCGTCAGTTTGCTGTTTGGGCGGCGGGCGAGCACAGGCGCCAATGTGTCTCTCCTCGATTGGCCTGCAGTTCTTCAAGCCATACAAGGGTTGCTTAGCAACTATTAGCTTAACCGAGAGCGCTGCGCATTCACAGCACACCTATGGGGGGGAATATAATCTTAATTTGATACCCAGGGTACCCTCAGCATACACTTCCAGCTCGCCTAGACTCGGTGTGTCTCTGTGCAGCGGCTGGGCACTACCAGATGATGAGACAGTCACCCGCTCGCCCCTTCCACCAGTTCAGAGGGCAGGAGCTGGCTCTGCCCAAAGGGCGGAATGAGGTCTGTAGCCGTGCAGCAGTCGACAAACACTTGGAAAATGACACACACTGTACAAATAATTACATTTTACAAACCCAGGTTTATCCCATGGTGTTGTAGCAGAATTTTCTTTGCCGCAGTAAAGAGGGCCAGCGCTGAGCAGCTTGGGTCCACAGCCCTGATGTATTGGTGAAAGAAAGCAAAATAAATAAAGTGTGCAAGAAGGATGGATGCACACAGAGCCCCTGGTCTTGTAGCAGAATTTATTTTGCTGCAGTCAAGAGGGCCAGCGCTGAGCAGCTCAGGTCCACAGGCCTGATTTATTAAAAATAAAGTGTGCGAGTAGGTTGGTTGCACATAGAGCCCCTGGTCTTGAAGCAGACCTTGCAAGGTTAGATGTGTACATGAAACAAAAACATTATACTTGTTTCAAAGTGTGAGAGTGTGATACTAGTAACGTATAAGAACTTGAAATGTTTTGTTTCCAAGCACTTTAAATAGATACAGGAGGATGATCAGGTAGCAGTACTTGCCGATGCACTAATGAAACCATTTTAAACTTAGCTTTAGTCTCTGAAGGAGATGAATATCTGGGATGTCTGGCTGTGTTAATAACTAGTCCATCAAAAAACTGCAACACGTCTTACTGAGAGGTAATCCTGAAGGTAACTTTTCGAATTAGAAGAAAATGGGGTAAATCAGGTAAGAAACTACATTTTAAGTTTTATGATCAGAACAGTGAAGGAAGAGAGACTGTATAAGAACACATGTTCTCTGGTGAAATATTCTCCCTCTCTCGTCTTCTATCCTGGCTTTCCCTTATCCGTACACACGCCCATCCACCCCTGTCCCCCCCCCCCCCAAAATGTGATTTCAATCCGTATTCATGTTGAAATAACAGTGCAGATTTGTAATTTGGGTTCATACACTTCCGTGATAATATGGGCCTTGACACACTGCTACATATGATGATCCATTCTTGTATTACATGTGTGTCATATTACACTGATATTGTAACCATATTTTTCTTAAGTGTACTGAGGGATAATGCCTTAGGATGCAACTTCCAGGGGTAGTTCATGTGGGGGTGTGGTCAAATGACATCACGTTCTGCGAAGTCACTCAGGGCAGGGCATGGGATGTCACTTCCGCTACCCCTGGCATTTTGGTGAAATGACATCCCTGGCAGTAATATTTCACAAATGATCTTGTATTGAAGATATGTTATCCAATATTTATACTGCAGCCGTCACCACTGTAGTGGTCTTACAGCACCTAAACCGTGTCGGAGGGTTGGTGTATTGTGGCCCTGCTCGGTTTTGCAAGTCTTTCATCTATTGAGGACCGGGATTCAAATCCACCCAAATCAGCCACTGGGATTGGTGTGCATAGTTGTCCTTTCAGAACATCATAACCTTGGGTGGGTACATAGTACAGATAATTTAAAATTCTGTGCTTGCCTGTGCATTCCACTAGTATTCCATTTACATGCAAAGGTTAGAAACCAACCACACTGTACTGCACATAGAAAGATATTGCTGGTGGAATATTTATATATTTCCAACGCATCTTTTTTGTGTGACATTTCTCTGAGACCAATACTCTTTTTTTTTTTATGCCGGAAAAATATTTCCTAGGTGTATATAGGTCAGAAAAAGGATTTGGGACAGTTGGGACTTCAGTAAGAATTAAATAAAATGCTTGGCACTCAACTTCAATGATACAGTAAGAGAACGGCTAGATTGTTTACCCCAACAAAGAGGGACACAAAAACCATTTTTTGGAGATAGGAAAGCATCCATTTGTTATAAACATCAGAACCATAAGATAGCAAAAATCAGTTCGCTGAATTGACGTGGCAGAGACAATTTGTAAATTCAAATTGGAGCAAGGAAGCAAGCAAAACAGACTAAGTGAATACACGAAAGCAGGCCAACAAATAATTAGTCCCAGTCATTCCTGTAAAGGAAATATATGGACGTTGGCTCCGTTAAATAATAATAACCATCAACCGGCATTTGAAATGAACTACCCAGTCTGGCTCTGGGATATTTGCTTGCACAGACAACCTTATGCTAAATGCCTGAAAAATGTTCTTTTTTATATCCAGACCGTTCAAGTCTTAAAACATTTTGATTTGTACGGCTTCAAAATAGTGTTGAGTGGGTTAAAAAGCATGAATTCCAACGTGACTTTAAAAGCTGACATAACTTTAAGGACGAGTAGTTTGATGGCCCTTTGCATTCAGGTCACTATTCGGAAAGCTCCCACAGACACGGCAACAGATGGTCTTCTCCGGATCGGCTTTAACAAAAATATGGGCACATCTGTAAATGGCTTGTTATAAAGCTTTGCCAATGTAAAGCTCCAAGTATAAAAAATAGTGCCCTATATTCAGCATGCTTTCCATAAAGTCAAAAGAAATTGGCTGTGGAGGAAATCAGCTGTGTGGAACATAAAACAGGGACTACTAAATATCTTAATGAGGTTCTACAAACACAACATTCCAAATAAAATGAGATTCTGAAGAGGCATTAACACAATTGGCCTCCTGTACAGGATTGAGCCAGGTGTGCGTCTTAGCCCCCTGTCTCTTTAACCTGTAGATGTCCGCTCTAAATGAGGTACTCTGGAAAGCCAATGTATTCCCCCGCACGCAAATTGGATCCTTGTCAACACGTTGGATTGTCTATGCAGACTATTTAGTCCTAATGGATATTACGTCATTGGGATTGCAACGAAGTCTGAAATTCCTTGAGAATTTCACAAAAGAATGTCTGGAAGTCAATCCCACAAAATCCAAAACTTTAAAAATGGTACATAAAATGACTCAAATATTGAGGGGACTAACTGTTTAACGTACTTGGGTTTCTTGTTAGCAATTAAGAACTCTATCAGTTTTGTGAAGGATACATTATCCTTAAAGGCACAGCCCTATATTGCGCAAATGAAAATTTGCAAAGGCAAATACTGCTGCCCAAGTCTTCCCTTAATAGAGTTTTATAAAAACAAAGATAACACTGAGCATGACATACAGCATGGAATTATTGGAAATTAGTCATTGGACCTGGTTGACAATTCTATTGGGGCTTCCAACATCCTTACCAATAGCAATGGTCATGCGCAATCGAGCTGGTGAGCCATGGTCAGCTCAAGCTGGGCCCATGCTGGTGGACTTCCCAGATAAAAAGGAGTAAACTGAGTTTGTATCTCAAAATAGCAGGGCAACAATTTACAGACAGAATGGTGGAAGCTTACCACTGGTGCAAGGGACTTGCTACTGCAGGATTTTCAGCAATCGTGTGAAGGATATTTAAATCAAATCCGTATGTATTTAGTAAATGCTATTGATAATCCTAATCTAGTCAAGAAGAGGATCATTGAGTTAAACGTTAGAGAATTGGGAAACAAAATTATACAAAGAGTATGTGCACTCTTCCTTGACATTAAGATCGCCTATGGCATATATAAAAAAAGATCTGGTTCATTCAATTTATATTTACTACACACACATGTGAAGTTGTGGGACAGCGTAATAACATTCCCCAGGATTCTCGTACCTGTTGGATATGTAAAAAGCAAGTCTTATCATTTGGTCTTACATTGTACCTTGTACTGCACTACACAACAGGAGACGGGAATACCTCGAGAGGTTTATCCACTCAGGTGCTAGGGAGATATCAGATGCACTGTGGTCGAGATTAATGAGTGGTAGGCAGTTATCTAGGACAATAGCATTAGTGGCTTTTTGAAAGACATTTTCAGACCTCAACTAGGAAGGACAACCAAGGAGAATATGAATCTAGTAGTATGTAGTAGGGGGTTTACTTCGATGTTGAGTGGCTTCAAAAACAATGGGTTAACTTGAAAAGAACAGAATATAAATAGGTGTAGGTATTATGTCATGCTGTACTGTAGGTCCAATAAAGCAGTTATAGAATAGTAGGCCAATTTATTCCCACAATTAATTTTATATTTTGTACGCATGTGAATAATTGTACCCCCAAAGCTTGGAGTGATGAAGCTCATATGCACTAACCACTTTACATTTTGTTGTAAATGGATTGCTAGGATCAATATATTCTTATGATTAAAGCACCAAGTGGACAAACGCGTGTATAATATTGAACGAATTAACGGTATTAAGTATAAAACATAATTAGGGGAGGGGTGGGAGGAAAGATTTAACCTTAAAGGAATGGTTCGGTCAAATGTTTTTATTGCCCCTACGGGTCGGCCGTGTGTTTTTAAGCCTAAATCGCTCGATTTTAGAAAAATTTCCTATGGACCTTACCCGAGTTTTCGTCCATTAAACGCACGTGAAAACAGGCACCAGGGAGCTGCCATCTTGTGATAATCCTATCCTATCTGAACATGAATTAGTAATCGAAATTATGTGTGGAAAGTCTTCATTTATGAGAGGACATGTCACTTTGTGGTGTTGCAATATTGTGAGGAGGTATGAGATTAAGGTTAAAATGAAACTATTACCTATTGAATTGGAATTTTATAAGAATCTATTTTATATGTTTAGTAATTGTCATAAGGTAATGTGTTTGTAATGTTTGGTAAAGGTTGTGATACAAAACCATAACACTAGAAATAAAATGTGGCCAATAAGCGGTGTGTAAGGAACTATGAATTGTATTCATCTGATAAGAAATTAGATTGACATACTAGGACTAAATACAGAAATGTAAGCAGTGGATTTATGTACCAAGTGGATAATGGGTGTATTACATTTAATGAGAGTCACACAGACAGGAGAATTCTTGTTTTTCTGAACCAGTTACCAATGTATCGATATTTCATTTTGGTGTCTTGCCCATCATAAAAAATAGGAGAGAACCTTTCAAGTGATTTTATTTAAACAAACTTTGATTCCCAATACAGCTTCATTTTGGTCTTAAAATTTTGGGGTGGTATTGCATATATGGAGGAATTCAATTAGGGGACGTACCTGAGAACGTCTAGAATAGAATCCACAAAAGATCAGATACCATGCTGCATGAGTCTTCTTGGCGATGTGTGTTTTGAATGAGAGGCAAATGTCAATGGTAAAGCCATGAGATTGTAACCTGGGAGAGTTAAAGCTTGACAGATTCATGCCTCATGTTAGTCAGCCAATTCTGGACTTGGACAAGGTTGGTGGAAATTCCTAGGAAACAGAATTCACTGTTTGTCGGGTATAGCTTCAGGTACATACTGGACATTCGATGAGGGACAGCTAGCACTCAAGTTGATGGATGCCACTGATGCAAAATATTTTTAGGTAAAGCTGTGTAATGGTGAATCTTGATGCCAGTGTTCTCAAGGAGATTTCCCCTCAAAGATTTGTTAAAGATGAGGACGGGGCAAAGGATTAAGCCATGTGCAACTCCACAGGTTACTGGCAGCAGTGGCAATCCATTGGTGCACATCTGGATGGGGTGGTCTCTGTTGTAGAGGCAGGTGACGACTGTTAGAATGTTCATTCAAAGCCCAGGTACATGCTGAGGCTGTTGAGAAGGTATTTATGGTATTAATGGAAGCAGAAATGTAAATTAGGTTTGGAAAGCAGAGATGCCCTTTGTCCAGGACACGTTGAATGGTAACTGTTAACTTGGATGGCGGAGGACTGTATGCTGGATTGTGTTTGGAACCTTGATTAGTAGTCCTGTAGGAGATTGTACGGAGTGAACCTTTCGTGCAACTGGATGAGACCCTCCCCCACCAATCACATTGTAGGGGTAATGGTAGATGCACAATGGGCAATAGTTGGCCAGCCCATCCTGGTCAAGTGAGCCTTTCACTTTCTAGGAAGGTACCTTGTGTGAGATATGCGCAGATGTTGAGAAGTGGTTGTGCTCGACCTGTGATGACCTTCAACAATGAAAATGGGTGCTTTTGTAGGTGGTGAGTTTGTAGCTTTATCTTTTCTGTAAAGAAGTGGTTGGTGGAGTTGCATTTGTCATTGGATTGTCTGGCAGTGAGTAAACTCCATAGCTTAGCATATCTTTCTACTCTTGTCAGATGCTTTCATTATGGTTGTTGTGTAATAGTTTTCTTTAGCTGTGGTCAGGGGTGTCCTGCATGCTGTACGGAGGGTTATCAGGGTGATGCAGTTTTATTGTTGGTGAGATTAGCCACAAAATATTTCTCTTCTGCGAGTTCCTGCTTGTACGAATGCTTGTATTTATTGAGTCAAAGTTTGTGGTTCATGAGTTTTGGTGATCTCACATGGGAAAGTTGTTTAAGGAGCTGTAGACTGTCTTGTTAATAATTGGGTAGTAAATATAATTGTTCGAGTATGTGCGAGTGAAGGCAAGTGATGTTATGCTGTACAGTGCACAATTAACCACTGAGGCGTCGGAGCACAAACAGACCAAGCATTGAGATCAAGAATAACCAATAAAACGAGGACATTTTTAGTTTTTTTCTGGAATTTAGTAGATTGTCATTTTGTTTTAGAGCAAGAAATAAGGCGTTCTAACTGCTGGTGGCTAAAAACATAAAAGACCTTCCACCCATCTTGGATTGCTTGATCTTTGGAATCACCAATGTAGAATGACATCTTAAGGGTCTATGCGAAAAAGAATTTGAAAAATGGTCTGTCAGAATAGTCTGTTTGGCAGCATAGATCCCACTTATGCAACATGCAAATGGTTGCGTTTTGAGCCTGTTGTAATCTTGAGAGAAGTCTCTCTGAAAGTCATAAGAAGACACTGTTGTAGTCATAGCATGATGAAACAGACGTTGGAACTGGTACCTTTTGGTCAAAAGAAAACAAATAGGCATTTGTCATTCATGGACAAATGTTTATCCAGAAGAATGCCTAGCTTGCATACTACTGGAGTTGGAGTTAGGCATGTTCCAAACACAGACGGCCAGAACATGGAACTCACATGGATTCATCATAGCATTTACAACAGCACCTGAGTTTAAGCAGGATTAATTTTTAAAAAAAATTGCATCCATCAAAATTTTTATTGAGAATGGAAACCGGAAAGAAGGGAGTGGATTACATTTGGTGCGCCTACCCCTTGGTGTTTAGTGCTTGTGAACGCGATTAGTAGGATGGTCTGGCCCGGCAGCAGAACCCAACAATGACTGCTATCCACCAGTCAGTCTGTGAATAAGGTACAAAGCATGGGTATGTTGGGTTGTTTGCGCCTAGCTCTTAGGTTAAAGTAGGAGTTCCCACAAGTGAAATATAAACATAGTATTTTATTGGTTCTAAACCAAAGTGAGTTTACAATTATTTACAAAGTGCCAACATACTCCATTTGGAGGCAGGTGCAATTGATTTGCGCTTCCACAAGGCACAATTACAGTAATAATGTAAATGGTATAGTAGCATGTGTGTGATTCAAATAGTACAATTCTGCATAATTATAATTACAACACAAAAATACATATGTCCCATTTTTTCAAAGGTTCATCTCATGTTAATCATGCATCTAAATTTCCATATATAATTGTACATTCTAGTCTGAGCAAATAGGGTTCAAAGTCTGAGAACAGTATCTCGGTTTGTAGGAGAGGGGCGGGCCAGGGGGGACGGGCGAGTAGAGTTTTGTTATTTAGGTTTGGTTGAGTAAATCATGTGTTAACTCAGGCAATGTCAGAGACTGTGGTGAAAACTGGTTGAGTCTTAACTATAGAAATTCAGGTTGAATACTGTCCTTTGACCACTCTTAAGATTCTAAAAGTAGTTTCTAAATGTTTTCTTGTTCCTTATAATGTTGGTTAGAGTTTCCATAGAGTCCCAGTATTGCAAGTGAAGAGAAATGCAAAACCATATACGTCAGGCTACTCTTCTCACACTAAAGCGGTTGCAAAATATTGCTCAAGGTTAACTTTGGGTTACCTGTCGTTTAGTTGAATCGCTGGGTCTCATGGACCATTTTGTTGGTCATCATAATTCCAGTTGCAGAAGTTCATCTGTGAATTAGTCAGATTGAATTAGGTTAGATTAGGTGACCGAGCATCAGATAAGCTTTCCAAAATTAGCATTAGTTTGTTCAGCTACTTGGCGGAAGCTTACCTTCAGTTATTAGTATGGGGCCTGCTGGGTTCACGCTCTTATAGTTCCTTTCTTAGTGTCCCTCTTAATGGGTGGGTCTGCAATAAAATTGGACTCTATATTAGCATCATGCAAGCAGTTAACTTCGAAGACAGTATGTTGTCCCATGTGGTGCCAGTTGTCCTAATGGAGCCTTTGCTGTTATCATTAGTTTGTTAACAGGTTGCATCCTAAGTGGGGTAGGTCTAAGGGTATCTAATACATTAACATCAGTTTAATAACAAGTCACCACTCAAGTGGGGTATGTTTAAAACTATGCAGTAGGGCAATTTGTTCATTAAAGTTTCCATCAATATATTAGTTGCGCTTGGAGAGCATGTTAGGATTTAACATTTTAGCTGCCTTACCTTGTAAATAGTGCTCTGTCCTTTTTCTGCTGGTTTTTCTTCAGGACGGTAGCGTCTGCTGGGCGTCGATACATTCTGGCAATGCAGTGAGACTATCGAGTGAGTCCCATTTATAACCAGTCAGCTGTGAATTCCAAGCAGTGCCGGTCTATGTTGTTAGTTCATTCAGTTCCGGCCCGATTGGTTTAAATTGTGTAGAGTTTAAGTCACCAAGTGTGCTATTTGGGTTCCTGCCCCAGTTGGCCCTGCTTTGTACAGATAGTGATCATGTCAAAGCTTGGTGTGGAGGAGCTATTGGTTGCGTTGTCCGTAGGTCCCTGGAGCTTTAATGGGATACAATGTCGTCCTTTAAGGGTGTGGGATGGATTTTAGTTGTTTGAACCTTAGTCCATAATGTGCGTCTTTCTTATAATCATAACCTGGTGTGTATGGTGTTTGCCGTCCTTCGTATTTCAGAAAATGGTTACTGCTCTCTTGTATATTGACTGGACATTGTTATGAACATCACAGGAAATAATGCATTTCATCATCAGTGTTGAGGCCTTCTGATATTGATCTTAGTTTACAGATTAGCTTGGCTTCTTGCTGGTGTAGTCTCTCGGTCTCCCAGTCTGGCATCCAGTCTGATTTGTTTCACCCCAAAGAGCTTGATGTGTTCTTTCTGCTCTATAGCATGCTCTTTTTCTCAGTATTCTGCTAGTGCCGATATATATTTTGATGCGGTTAAGTTTCCCAAGTGCTCCCTAATCCTTATACGAAGCTCCTGAATTGTGCTGCCCACATACATGTCTTAAACAAGCAATTAATCTAAATTACATAAGACGTTCTACAGTTGATACATTCCTGTATTTTAATGGTCTCCCCATTGGTGGTATTATATGTGTGCACATGTTGTTTACGGCATATCTGCACATACTACAATTCTCACATTTTGTCATGATCTCTGCTTCCAAAAGGTCAGGACTTACCCAACTCCCTTGGAAGCAGACCCATAACCCAGGTTCCGAGTGCCAACCAGTCCCAATTGGGACCTTTTGGACCCTGTCCTGGCGCCAGTGGCACCAGGCTCATAAATATGCCCAGTCCCCGCGCTGAAAGCGCCGGGCTCATAATGCTTGGGTGGACTTACCTGCAGCAGACCATGCTGCTTACTTACCTGCCAGTTGAGCCTCTAATCCTCTTCTGTTTGGGACTACTTTTCCTGTTGGGTGGGGCAGGAGCCACTCCCTAGGTTCAGAACACTGGAACTCTTCTGGAAAGCAGGAACTCTTTTCTTACCTAGGCGAGGCTGTGGAAGGAGACACCTAAGCACTACAGGAGGCTATTTAAACCACACCCGATGGATGAATCTTGCTTTGCATTATTCTGCATCCTCTGCAGCAGAACGATCATCGTGTCTTCTGCATCTGATCCTGGGCCTAAGGGAAAAAGGCTTACCCATCCTGACTCCAGTCTTCAGCAACACCTATAAAGACAAGAAAGAACAGGTTATCATTACGGTCTTCAGTGACAGCGCTTCTCTTACCTGGTCCATCGGCTGTCACCAACGCCTCGCGCTGCATTCCGGCATCTGAAAGACAAAGGCTTACCTACTCTTCACGTGCTCCGGAGGTCTTCGCACTGCATTCCGGCATCTGAAAGACAAAAGCTTACCAACTCTTCGCACGCTCCGGAGGCCTTCGGCGCTGCATCCCGCATCTGAAAGACAAAAGAAGGTGCGTTTAAAGACATTGGGTAACTTTATTACTCACGTGCCAGTACTCCTTCCCACGCCGAACCCAGTGGGTATTCCGGCACCCTTCAGCAGCTCCGAACTTGTACCTGCAAGATAAAAGGACAGTTAGTGCGCATCGTGAAGCAGGCAACAAGCGCTTACTTACGTGCTTCCAGGCGCTTCTATTCCTCACACGGGTTCCATCCTCAACTCACTTCAGCCCGTCATCCGCCATCGCCGGAACCCTGCAAAACAAGAGACATCATTACAAAAGACTTTTAAAGACATTTGAAATACTCGGAACTTACCGTTCGTGCAGTAAACGACGGACAGCAGTCCTCTGAGGTCAAGAGGCCTGCACCCTTATCCAGTGAAGAAACTGGTTACGGCACCCTGCCCCGAGGCAGATGGAGAGCTCGGCGTTCACTTACCTAAGGTGAGAGCGTTAACCTTTGGGGTTCTACAGGAGAACAGAAGGGGAAGACGAGAGAGACACCCAATAACCCCAGTTCATTAATCCCATATTTTCTATCTGCAGACATCTTACTCTTCGAGTCAGACATACAGTGCACAGAGGTCCAGCCCAAAGAGCCAACCGTGTGTTACACATCACCTTTGAAGATACGGTATTCACCCAGTCAAGACCGGCGCCTCTGCGGGAATCAGGTGAGCGTTACACATTTGTTAAAGCTTTTGATAGTGTTACCAGTTAGTATACTAGACTTAAATTTCGCTTTAGTTTCTATAAAACTGTGGCTTAGTTTTGTCCTCTGTGTTGGGGCTTTGGTGTAAGTAATTATTGGTTTCTCTGAGCTATAGTCCCTTAAGTCGAGGTCCAATCTCAGTAGATGCACATTTCTCTGGAATATGTTCCGAATTGTTCAATCGCTTTTTGAGTATTGAGTGATCATTCTCACTTTATCTCTGGCAGCATTGGTCTCTGTGTTTGGGGGTTAGATAGTCCAAGCGCCGTTTGCGGTTACAATTGATTTTAGCATTGTTTATACATTCTTTGAGGTAGCCTCGGGATAGGAATCTCTTCGATGACGCTACATTCTGGGTCAAATGTTCTGTTTTCGCTACAATTTCTTCTAGCCCTCGTGAATTCCCCCATCGGTTTATTTCTGATGGTGCTTTTCAGGTGACAGCTGTATGCATGTAGGATAGCATTAACCTCAGTTTTGTTGCAGAATGTTCTAGTATGTAGGGTTCCATCTTCTACATAGATGTGTAGATCAAGGAATGTTACTTCTGTGTCACTCATCTTCATCGTAAATTGGAGGACAAAATGATTGCCATTCAGATAGTGACAAAAAAAAAAAAAAAAAAAAAATCACAGTTCTCCACCATTTCCATTCCATATTATCAGAATGTCTTCAATGTACCTCTGGAATTTTACTACTCTGAGATAGTGATGCGTGTCTAAATGCAGGTTTGTCCTTGAATTCTTCCACAAAAAGATTAGCCATGGTTGGTGTGAAACACGTGCCCATCGCTATTCCTTTTGTTTGTTGAAATAATATATCATTGATTAGGAAAACATTACTACTCAAGACAAAAGTCAGTAGTTCTGCTATGTAGTGCCGAAGTGGGCTATATGGACACAAGGCTTTCACGTCCATGGTGGCCATTATGTAGTTTTTATTTCCATTCCATTTTCCCTATTGTCTCTAGCACATGCATGGTGTCCCTGTTGTACGAGTCTAGTGTGTATGCGTCTGGTCTGATAAGGTCAATATATTTGGATAGGTTCTCAGTGGCCCAGCTGATGCCACCAACAATGGGCCTTACTTCTGGAAGGTTAGTATATTTGTGTACTTTTGGCAGGAAGTAGATCGTTGGTATCCTAGGTTTGTCAATTATAAGAAAAGATCTTTCATCGTCATTAATTAGCTGTCTAGTGTGCCATTTGCAAATTAGAGTTTTCAAGTCTTGTATGGTGTTGGTTATGAAACTTTTGTTCACTTGCTTGTAGCATCCTGGTGTTGCCAGATGTTCATTAGCCCTTATAATATAATTGCATCTGTTGAGATTCACAAGGTTACCTCCCTCGTCTGCCTCTTTGATTATTATTTCCTTGTCTGATTTAAGTTTGTCAAAAGTCTGTCTTTCTCCAATATTGAGATTGTGTTGGTTGTCCCTGCAGTCAGTGTGATTTTTACACTGAACCCCCACAATGATGACAGGGATATACCATTATGAATTGCAAACAAATTTTTTTTTTTTAATTTTGGGTTTTCGGGGCTTTCACCCATGATGGCCACAATATGAAACCGGCCGGTGACAGGGATGATGTCATCAAGTTACAACGGGTGACGTTATCATGCCTATGGCCCGATAAAAGCCACTTTCAGTATGGCGGCGAACCAACGCCTAGCGGAACGCCACCATCCTAAAAGAAAACTAGCCCGAAAAAGGACAAATCAGGTGAAATGCTAAATCCTAACATGCTCTCCAATGCGCAACTAATATATAGATGGACATTTTTATGACTGAATTGTCCTACTGCGTAGTCTTAGACCTATCCTGCTCAGGGGGTAATTTTTTATTAAAATGATGTTAATGTAGTAGATACCCTTAGACCTACTCCAACAAACTAATGATAATGGCAAAGGCTCCATTAGGACAACTGGCACCACATGGGACAACGTACTGCCTTAGAAGTTAACTGCTTGCATAGATCTTAATATAGAGCTCAATTTATTTGCAGACCCACCCATTAAGAAGGACACTAAGAAAGGAGCTATAAGAGGGTGACCCCAGCAGGCACCATACTAATAACTGAAGGTAAGCTGCCGCCAAGTACCTGAACAAACTAATGCTAATTTTGGAAAACTTATCTGATGCTAGGTAACCTAACCCAATTCAATCTCACTAATTCACAGATGAACTTCTGCAACTAGAATTAAGATGACAAATGTTAACGGTCCATGTGACCCAGTGATTCAACTAAACACAAGGTAATCCAAAGGTAACCTTGAGCAATATTGTGTGCCCGCTTTACTGTGAAAAGAGTAGACTGATCAATATGGTTTTGCATTTCCCCAGAAATTGATGTCAAACGTATAATACTGGGGCTCTGTGGAAACGCCGCTAACCAGCACTATAAGGAACAAGAAATAATGGATAAACTACCTTTAGAATCTTGAGTGGTAAAAGGACAGTATTCAACCTGAATTTCCATAGTTAAGACAACCAGTTTTCATCACAGTCTGACATTACCTGACCGAACACATGATTTACTCACCCAAACCTAATGAGCACAACTCTTCTTACCCTTTTTTCTTACCCCTTTTTTCTCACCCCCCTCTCCTACAGACAAAGATACTATTCTCAGACTTTGAACCCTAGTTGCTCAGACTAGAATGTACAGTTATGTATGGAAATGTGTATGCACAATTAACATGAGATGAATCTTTGAAAAAAATGGGACACATTTTTGTGTTGTAATTCTGTGAAATTGTACTATTTGAATCACACACACAATACTATACCATTTACTACTGTAACAGAGCCTTGAGAAAGTCTGGGGAAGGGAAAAACAATTGCACGTGCCACCAAATGGAGTATGTTGGCACTTTGTAAATAATTGTAAACTCGCTTTGGTTTAGAACCGATAAAATACTACATTTAAATTTCACTTGTGGGAACTCCTACTTTAACCTAAGAGCTTCGCGCAAGCAACCCAACATACCCACACTTTGTACCTTAATTGAGATGGAGTGTGGTATCTGTTCTAAGTAGTGAGAATATCAGTATGTGGGCATCATCTGCATAATTCCTACAAATGAAACCAGCCTGTCCAAATCGCTTGGTTAATTGATAAAAAATGTAAAGGTAAAACGAGAACCACTGGGACACCCCACACTTATATGGTGTAAGCTCATTTCCTCCAACACCACAGGATTTGAACCTTGTCAGCAGAATACAATGTGTGTGTGGGGAGGGGGGGAAGAGGGGGGAGTGGGGGAGAGAGAGGGGGAGAGAGATGGAGAGAGCATTACTCCATTTTCTATATTTTCTTTTTTTATGTTTATTTAAGACACTTGGTGATAACATACAATTATTCATGTATTTAGACAATGTATATTGACATATTCAAAACACGTCGGTATACGGGCCACCATTAGACTCTTGCATCGACTGAGTTCCCCCTTCTGGCATGCATTTCTCTATTCTGACAGAGTCCAGTCTCAGAGAATTTTGAGGACATTCTTCAAACAGGAGTCACATTGTCTGATCACGACCCAGGACTCGCATATGATCCGACTTCCTACAAGTCACCAAGTAACCATGGTTACTAACAGGTAAGGTGATAGGGGTGGGGACCACAACCATTACTGTGCTCCAGAAAACCCAGCCACTTCATTATACCACTTAAAGCCGCAACTAATATAGTATGGTCTCCCCGTTTATGCTGGTTGTGTCATTACACTGTACCTTGCTGTGTTCCCTGGTTAGCCGCCGGGGTCCAAGTGCCCTCTACCCGAGCTACCACTCTATGTGAATCAGTTTCTGAAGTACGGCTTCATATAAATCTAGGCAAACTGTTGGAGTGAAGCCCCTTTAGACTGTTGGTGAATCCTACAACACACTCACCGTTGAACACAGGTGTGATTCAGAGTTAGCCATTGATAATTCCATACTACATCTGTTTATCCTGCAAACTACTTATGTTGGAGCTGAACATTATCCCACTTCACTTTTAGCCACTGTTCATGTTTTGAAAGCAACTGCAATTTCAGGCACTGTTCTGGTTTTGAATCTAGCGGCATGGTAAGGCACTGTTCTGGTTTTGAAACCAGCTGCTTCTTTCAGTCACTACTCATTTGATTTTGACTACATTTTCAGGCACTTGTTCTTGTTTGGAATCAAGCTGCATTCCAGGCTCTATTCCTAATTCTAGCTTTCCATCATGCCTCACTCATCCCAGAATAGAGCTGAACTGCATGCTGGCGTTCCAGAAAGCACACCGATGACCTTCCCAGTCACTCTTCCCCACCGCTCCATTCCGCTCCCAACACCCCTATCGACCCCACTCTACCTGCGCTCCTCCCTCCACATCATCCCCCCCGGGACTTCCGTATCTCACATGCCCCTTCGGCAAGTGCACATCATACTTCCCAGAATAGAGCTGCACGCTTGCGTTTCAGTAACCAGAACATTGATTGCATCTGCCCCTCTGCCCACCCTGACTTTCTCCCCTCCTCCTCTCCCTACATGCACACCCCATGCCCCCTCTTCCGCGCTCTCCTCCTTTACTCCATAACACCCCCCCATCTTCCCTAACTCACATTTCCCTTCCCTAAGCTCCGCTCCAGCTGCTTTAGCCAACACGTCACTTTCAACAGCACATCCTACACTCACTCCCAAACACACCATTGGCTCCCAGACATCCCCTAATCACAAAGGCCACATCCTCCGCAGAACATCGCACCCTCAATCCGCTCCTCAGGACCGACCAAACACCACATTGCGCCCCTCCCGTACACCGTCTTGTCCTCTCCTCCAACTCCAAACCCTGTTCAATCTCTCCTCCTCTCTCCTCCAAAAATCTCCCAAACCTGCCTGCAACACTCCCTTCGGTCTACACTCACAGCCTCTCATCATCCCCCCCAGAGTATTCCCTCTCCCCAGTCCCCTTTCCCACACAAGCAAACCCCTGTGCTGCCTCTCAGATATACCTCCTACACCTCAGATCCCCCATCCATGTACGCCGATTCCTTCTTCCACGCCAAGACCTAACCTCCCTCCTCACAAAACGTACTTGTTATCTTGCATCCTCATCAACGCCAGATCGGTCTCCAAAAACAAATGCATAATTATTTTTACTTTATCTCTGATGAAAACGCAGACATCTTCTTCATCACTGAAACCTAGCTCTCCGATGACTTTGAACATATCGCACATGAGGCCACCTCCCAACCCCCCACACCCACCCCCCGGCTACTCCCTGATCATTCACAATAGTTTCAGCAGAAGGAATAGCCATCCTTCATAAACACCTCAGTCTTACACACCGAGAAACAATCCTGCAACACCGACTGCAAATCATTACTAGTAAAAATCCAACTCTCTCCATCCTTCACCCAAAGTTTCTTACTCCTTTACAGAAATCCTGGCTACATAAGAATCTTTGCATACTCCCATATCAACTTCTTATCATCAATCCTGATTTTGCACCTTTCCCTTACCAGATTACAAGACTTGAACATCTGGTTTGAGGTTTTCTCAGCCTGCCCACATCGATAGCATGGAAGATCTGAACATGACCCAACTGATATCACAACACAGTCACATAGCAGGATACACCCTTGACGCTTTATTCAGCTCCACAGACGAACTCCAACCAGCCTCAACATCCTCTGGACTGACCGCTCTGCTATCTTCTTCCCTCTACTGACCTCCTGCCCTCTCCCTGACCCTGACCCCTCTCTAGCCCCACCTCTTCCTCCTATCCCTCCACTGTACCTCTTTGGAATAAGGTCATTATAAACCCGGCCTGACCAATTCCCTTCTATGCTTCCTCCCAGCCCTCACACTCATAAAGAACCTCCCTCTATTGAACTTTTTGACCAATGACTCTCCAATGCCCTCATTCCTCTGACACCAAAGAGATGTGCCCCCAAGAGGTCAGCCCTAATTCCAAATGGTTCCCACCCTCCCTCAAATCCCTTAAAACCCACAAGCATGCCTGGAGCACACGTAGAGGGCCTACCCCATGCCTCAAAACAGAGCCACTTATGCGAGACAAACCAGGGTTTATAGGATTGGAATTTGAAAAGCCAAAGTATCCTTCTATGGAAACCGAATTTTAAACTCCTGTAACCCTAGTAGGGAAATCCACAGGATCATAGCAGAATTCAAGTCTCCAGGCTGCTCCACACCTGCCTCCCCACACTGCCCAGTCAGTCGAGTTTTACAACATCGCTATCGAAAGACACTGCAACTTCCCACCAAACTATCACCATCCACCCCCCCTTCTTCTAATCCTCATCCTGTCGCAACCCTAAAACTACCATCCTAAAGCCGCCCCTGCGGTTCCCACGGAGGTCCCCGTCCTCCCCTCGCTCCTTAAGAATATCCTATCCACCCCCTTCGCAGGCAGAATTGCGCGATCCATAATCAATCATTCTATTACTTCAGGTAGCTTTACTGAGGTCTTCAAAACATCCCACATAAAGCCCCTTCATTAAAAAAAAAAAAGAAAACACATCTTCGACCCTCTCCTTCCTTCCAATTACTGCACTCCAACACCCGCTTCATTGCCAAACACTTAGACCGAACAGCATACATGCAGCTCTGCCTCTACACAGAATCAAACTGCCTTCTCAACCCCGCCCAATCTGGATTTAGACCCCACCGGGAACAGAATCCTACATCATCTCCATTTAGGATGACCTAAAAGGAACAGCAGACTCAGAAAGATGTGCTGCACTTAGTATTTAATTCAGCAGAGAGATCCCGAAGGCTATCGACCACACCATCCTCACAGACAGAATGCACTCTATAGGCATCAGGGAAGGCCTCTTGGCCTAGATGGATCTCATTCCTCTCCAACCGTTCTCAAATCATGCTCCTCCCTCCCTTCTCCTTCCTCCCTCCCCCTCCCGCATCCAGTCCCCAAAGAGGGACCACAGGGAGCCTCTCTGCCCACCTTCTCCTCAAGCTCTTCCTTAACCCCTTCCCCACACTGATCCGCTCTCATTACCCAACCTGCTCAACTATGCAGATGACACCCAGATCACTTTCAAAATTCCCAAGTTGCTAGCTCTGCCCGTCCTGACTTTGCCTCCTGTCTTTCAAATCAACAGCTGGACGACGGCAAAACACCTACTCTTCAACCCTGGTAAAACTGAAATCCTAATATACGGTAAGACATCTTTCCTTCCCCAACCCCTGGCCACCATCCCAGGAGTCACGCACACAGTAGCCACCCCTGTTAAAAAACAAACAGATGCACCTTGTACACGGACCCCTCACTCTCCAGTCACATCAATTCTGTATTCAGTCCGGCGAATATTCCCCATCTCTCCTACCCTCACAGAGTCTCAGCAATCCCCCCTATCATCTTCTCCCGTTTAGATTATGCCAACTCCCACTATCTGGGCACTCTGGCCCATCAGCTCAAAAAACTCCAGCAAATACAAGACTCTGCAGCTAGACTCCTCCTCACCGGGAAAACCCATCACCCCGACCCTTAAGAGTATTACACCGGCTTCCAATCAGCCAATGGACAAATTTTAAGGCTGTGTGCGTCACACACTACGCCCTCCAGAAGACTGGCCCAGAACTCCCCCCAAGACAAGCATATACGCTACCAACCCATCAGAAACCTCAGTTCCAGCTCTGTACTACTCCTTGTGATCCCTCCCTTTTAATTCCACCAGAATTATAGATCCTCTTTCTCCACTCAAGCGCCCACCCTCAGGAACTCCCTTCCACTGAAAAGTCTGCCGCAATGAGGACAACTTCTCCTTCAGGAAGGCCCTCAAAACCTGGTTATTCCCTGCAGCAACTTGAAGAACTTCCCTCTCTCTCACTTACCTCATGACACATAGGCAAGGTCACAGTTAGTGTCTCCACAGAAGGAGCAGACAGAATGTCTCAGATACTCAGCCACACCAAAGGCAAAGCTCCAATCTGAGCCTTAGGGTACCTAGCCAAGCACCACTTCGGTGGACACCAGCCACAGGCACGGCTACCCACTCGCACGCATTCACCTGCATACACCAGACTAACACATGAAGCACATCTCAACCATTAGAATTCAGCAACAACCTAGAGTAAAAATTCAATCTAGCTGGACACAACAATTCTCTTGCACTCACGCACTCTCCTGACCACCCCCCTGCACTCATCCACATGCCTGACCATCATGTGTTGCTTACTGGAACAAAGCCAGCCCATCTAACGTGCTACCTCGGTCTATGCGCACACATAGAATATTCTTTGTGAGAATGTTCATAAATTGGACTCGGTCCCACAAGGGGTTTTATCCCCGCAAGTGTGTTGTGGCCATACTAACTGGATAGAGGCACTATACAAATGACAAACTAGTACGACTACTGATTATTTACTTACTCTGTGCCATTCTTTAAGTGCAACTATTGAAACTGTCGTCCAACACTAGCGAATGCTTCTTTTCTTATTTGCTGACAGTATGTTAATTGTCCCTGGGAGCTCAAAGAGTCACACAAGACCTGTAGAGACCCAACAGGTGTAGTGGCCAGTTCGGAAGTACAAAGGTAGGCATGATGACCACATTGACTAATCCTATTGCCAAACGGAGGATCGAGAGGCAAGAGCTGAGGGGCCATATAATGAATAGATCATGTCAGGTGACACCCCAAATGGGACTCCTACCTAGATGACATTTCTTAATCTCACAACTGGTCATGGTAGACAGAACAGGCAGTTATTTTTTTCTAAAAAGCCTTTTAAATGGTTAAAGCATGAACACATAAAATGACTCAGCCCGTGGTGCAACTCCCTATTCATTGCAGAATCGCTAAATTTGATTGGCTCATGTCAGCGAACTGCCATGAGCCAAATACACATTTCACTGTCACTATAGCACAACTAGGCAAACTAGGCAGATTGCGGTTATCAGAAAACACCAGCCAATAGAACCAATAATGTGCATGACACTCCTAATAAGAAGATACTTCATTTCTATTCAGTACCGCCCATGTTAATTTCCCGGATTAGCACAAATGCATGCAAACTGATTTGGGGGATCATTTAGTTCATCCAGGCACAAATGCCAGACAGGGACCCTTTTCCACACAAAACCTCACTCTAGAATTCTTAGTCTGCCTCCATGCAAACCGTGGAGGGCCTTTTTTGCATGCACACTATGAACTTATGATGAACATTTTGATATTGTACATAACCTTGCATTACACTACGCTGCACAACATGGCCTTGAGCCTTCTCAGCAACAACAAGGAAAGCGAGATGGAAGGGCTACAGTTACAAACTGTAAGAATCCTATTAAGGTCTTGTCTCTCCAAAAAACATGGATCTACCCAAGTGGTAGTCAGAAAAACCGAGACAGCTACAATCTGTCTATCCACAACGTCACTTAGGCTTCAGCCCTGTTTTTAAACTTCCAGCGGCACCCCCCACCCCCACCCCTATGGCAAGTGGTGGCTGTTGTATTTCAATTTTTAGCTGGGTGTACTTTCAGCTTCTAGGCACTCCATTCAGGACATCTTTATCACCAATATTAGGAGATATTATAGGGAGACAGGGTGCTTCAGCAGTCATGAATTTAGGCATATCCGTACCATCCAATAATTCTAGAATGGTTGAGAGTATAATTCTACCATTATTGAGAGTTGAGCCTGCAAAATTAGAAGTTTATAGAAAGCTATCCCTACTTAATGAGCAAGAAAAGAGGGAGCAATTTGAGAACATAGTGGCTCTATTTACCAATCACTAGGCAGAGAACACCTATGCAGGAGGCCTGCAGAGGTACAGAAAAAGGCTAATAAGGAATGTGAGCCAGACAAGCAAGTACATTAGCAAGGAAGGCCTTGAAGAGGCAGGGGATCTTTCAAGGGAGAAGGGATGGTAGGACACACCGATATTAACTTCCCCCAATAGAGGAAGAAAAGTAACTGTTACATGAGCCAAAGAATAAGAAAACTACAGGAGAAAGGGATACACCTATGTGACAAGTGTCAGGAACTCATGGTGGCAACAGTAAAGACAGACACAAGAGATCACAGTTCAAGGGTGTTTATTAAACTGTATAGGTATTAAGATGAGAGCAAGCTACGACCATCAAATAATAATAAGGCATTCCTAGTGGCGTCTTGTCAAAAAAAAGGGCCTATAATAAAAACTTTTAAAAAATATTAAAAAATCTATTGCCAATCCTTACAACTAAATACAAAAAGAGTTCATAAGAACGAAAGAAGTGTTCACAAAATGATAAGTCAGGAAGTGGTAGCCGGAGGTCTCCCTTACCCACGTTTTAAGCACGGGACAAGGCAGGACTCCTAAGGACAGCACACTTTTGAGCTTTCCCAGCACGAGACTACAGTTCTGTTCTCAAGTATCAGGATCTTCGGTGGTTAAGTCTCTTTTAAACAAAAAAAAAAAAAGTCTCTCGTCTTCGAGGACCTGATGTCTTCAAAATAACCAAAACAATTACTTTCCGTATGTACATTGGGTGACGATTTTTGATCCCTGGATTCCCCCCATCTTCCGAGCTCAGACCCTTCTCGAATCTTGGCCTCCCTGCGTCGGGTTCACTACGGCTCTTATTCCAAAGATTTCACAGGTCTTTGGGTGATTGCTTTTCATCCTTCGATCCTCAGGCTCAGACCTTTCTTGAATGTTATCCTCCTTCTATTGGGTTAATTACGGCTTTTCCTAAAGAATTTAACCTGTTACATTCACAAGTCCTAATGTCCTTTTAGACAATCCACTGTTGGCATCCCTCCGTCGGGTTCAGTCTTGTCAACAAAATGTTCATTGGGGCATCATGCTTTGCTCCATTCTGCAGGCATCCCAGCGTCGGGTTCACGTTTGCCAGCCTCACTATCGCACGATGTGGGATTCGCTTCCCTTCATTTTCCAATTACTTGTCGGTCAAAGACTTTCGACTGTACAGGGGTTTTTGCTAGACCCCTGTATGACCACTTTCACCTTTTCTTTGCGTCTCCCCAAGGCCTTCTGGTATCGGTAGTTTCAACAATAGGGGAATTAACCAGAGTCTCTCGAGTGAGCACCCACGTGGTGCCGGACCCCTCTGCAGCTGGTTTTTCCCTGATGCGTTAACAATTCCTTGATTTTCCCTTAATTTGCAAATTACAAATTTCGTTCAACACAGTTTTGTTTCTTATTTCTCCTTTGGGCTCATGGGCTGTAATGAACCACTTGGCTTTTCTAGTCTTTGGAATGAAGGACAATACAACGGTAGTAAGCATCTCTCCCTGTCCGGGTTATCAGTGTATGAGGGCTCTGTATACCATTGACAGGCCGTCTCGAAAAGGGCAGGGTCACTTCTCTCCTTGTCGCCCCTTCGGTTCTCGCCGCCTTTTTCCTCCCCTTGAATTTCTGCTCTGGGATAGCCATCTCGTTGTGCGGTCCGTCTTGCTCGTAGTGTGCTCTCGTGCTCCACCTTTTCTTCCCTGTGGGGAAGGGAAAGGGCTGTCAGGTGTGTGCGATTCTGGGCAATTGCCGGACTTTGCGTGACCCTTGTGTTGGGACATGTCGGGTAAACGACTCTGGTGTTAGTTTCTTGTCTTTCATGTCATGAGAAAGGGAGTATCCTACATGGTAGAATGGGGAGAAGGTGTTAAGTAGGGGAATATCGCTTCTCATCCGTCGGTGTCCCACCTCCACTCTCCGAGGACCCCCCCATCCAGGTGATCGTCCCGCACTGGTCCACCACCAGGAACTGGATCCAATAGTGATGGCTGTGTCCTGGCCACCTGGATGACAGATCCCTGGGGACTAGCAAGTGAGACACCTCTAGGTTTCTCACATAAGGCACTTACAGGAGCATTAGACCGCGCAGTGAGCTAGAGGATAGTCCCATTTTAGACCCACAGACTAGGATTTCAGAGACAGAAACAAAGTAGGAGTCCACATAAATATGGAACCGACAAGGGTACATCTCATTCCCCACAAACAACAACATCAGGGCATTTTAGAGCCCACTACAGTCCTTGAGGTTCAACATGCAGAGCATGAGCACACACCAGATCATTCTCAAAACAAAATCACACTGACTGAATAGAAGTACCTGAAGTTTCTATATTTGAGCCAAGTCATAAGGCATTACTGAGGCACATAAAATGCCAAAACAACTACACCCACTGGGCAAACGTTAACAAATATTGAAGTGTATTTTGAGGCTATTTAAGAGGATGGTGAAAAATATATAACAAACATTGTTAAAGGGATGTTATAGTTACGTTGCACTAGTAAAAACCTATGCAATTCAATTGGCAAACGTTGTTACAGGGACATTATGGTTACAGGTAAAACTGAGAAAAAAAAACAATTTGCCAGTTATGGTAAGCTAAGCAACCATAACTCGTGCCACCACTGTGCACTGCAAGGACTGACACCCATGACATCAAATATGCCATCATCCACTGTGTGCTGGTAACACTGCCCCTGTCGCCAGCCCTATGGATTAATATGGTAGGCTACCGCATTTCAAGTACTCCTGCCGACTACATGGGTGGCTCTGCAAACCTACCAATGTGTAGCTAAAGCACGCCTGACTGTAGGACGCCCACTGGTAAACAAAGAACAGTAACCTGCAGTGCAACGTAGGCGTGGTAAATGTCGCATTCATTTGATTGATGTGCAGCTTGCCTTTCCATTACCCGTGAAACAAACACATTGTGTCTGCACTGAGTAGTGTGATGGAAAGTGTCAAGAGGTCGCCTGCGGGTCGTACAGTTGAAGAAAACATGTAACTGCAGGTGGGACAGTTTGTAGCGAGTCTGCAAAATGGGAAAGCTGGTGCGGCTTGGTCACACACATAGTGCATGTAAAGGCAAGTAATCAAAAAGCAGAATGTGCAGAGCGCAAACAATGTTAGTGGTGGTTAGTACAGTATTGCAGCTGCATGGGTCGCACAAAATAAATGGCTTCCTGCTCAAGGTAATGGAGCTGTGTTTCACATTGTTGTAAACATTCTTGTATTCCAGAATGTATGCATCTCCGTAAATGCTACTCCTAAGACTAATGGCGTAGCATGAAGAGTTTGTACTGCATGCAACGACAACTGAAATGAAAGCACAAGGGACCAGTGGGCAGGCTACCGCCCTTCCAACAATTACATAGGGTAATTTCATGTACAGCATTTGACACATCTGCTGCGGGCAACAAGAGGGGCACTACTGTAGGCCAGCGGAGCTCTAAAACATCCTTGCAGACCATATGCCGCGCTACAGACCCTTACCCGGAGAAGGGCATTGTTTTGTGCATATACTGCAACGCGCTACTCTATGGAGGAAAGGTACTTGGAAGTGCGTGGGAAGGGTCCTTCCAGGAGCATTACAATGACTGGCGCCTATGTAGGTGAGCGCCACCCAATAATTCTGTCTCTCGGCATGTCCCCTATGGTATCCATGCAGGTGCTGCCCCTTCTGTACCAGGCCTTTCCTGCCATTCCTTCTGTGGCGTGTGTCAGAAGGCCGCTCATAATAAATGGAAATTAACTGGGAAAGGAAAAAAGGGAAATAAAGAAAGCACCTTTTAGAGATGAACAATGGAATTGCCAATGAACGGATGCAGGGCGGGAGGCGAGGCGCTGTGCAAAACGCTGTAGTTGAACCGGTTGGAAAGGGGGGGGGGGTCGATGTAGAAAGAGGTTTCTTTACGTGTTGCACACCGTTTTGAAGAGTGTCAGTGCGCAATACTTACTACAAAGATGTTTCACTACTTTCAAGAAGGGCACCAATGCAATTTGGATGGGGTGTGCAGAAATCGGGATGGCAGGCATAATAAGATGAACGTTATAGCTGGAGAAACTGTTCGTGCTGTGAAACGTCATATTCCTATGTGTGAAGTACACCATTGGCACATGTCGTACAAAGCCACAAATACACTTCTTCGCAATGTACTGCGCTTTCTCCATTTGTGGACCAAATCAAAAATATCAGTCACATCAGTGTCTGCATAATGCGACAGAAAGTTATTCAAGCGATCGTAAACAAACGCATGACCTGGGAAAGTGCCTCCTTCATCGCAAACGGCACTGCAACTCATGTACAATGTTGTGCAATTTCCCCTCCAATTTCCCCTCCACAATGAACAACCAAAATCAGTCACTTCATTGTAGGTACGCCATCGCACTACACATACACATGATAGATTCAAAAACGAGCAGCCACTGCACAGTGTTTTCCATTCCATTTCAGTCAATGTATTTCGAACTCCCCTAAAACCTGCACGCTGTGGCTCGTGAAACACACAGCCATAACTGCACCCTCTGCATTTGCCGACAAACACACGGTGTACCACAATCTGTGCGTACACACCACACCCAGAAACCTTATTGACCAGGCCCATTTTTATGGCGGTCATCTGCAAAAGGGGCAGATCTAACACGTGCCACCCTGCAACTATCGCGATATTCACTGAATTTTCGTGCTGTGCAGGAATAACTTTCAAGCAGGGTAGGGGATGTCTAGTTGTGGCAGCTCTTAAGAGCCTAATTTTCTTTTTAAAGGTGCTTTCATAGAAACACAATTTTTTGTGTTTTTTATAAGTAATCTTGTGTTGTCAACGTCAACTCACATTCTTACAATAGGGTCTTCAGTGCAGCCTGTAGATTGTGAATCAAAATGTCATTGCCCCTGTTCGACAAAGACATGCCATTTCCTATGAAAAGTTTTATATATCGAGTACCAATGTTCTCATTCTCACAGGAGAACATCCCAGCAGCACTCAAGAAGTCACACATGCTTCTGTTGATGAGACCCCTTCTGCCCTCTGGTTGGCGACCGGAATCATTGGAATACTTCCAATCTATTCTCTGGGAAAAGCACCTGGACAGTGGGAAAAATGTGCTGCACTGCCTTCATCATCTTCTTCACTTGACAGTACACATGGGAACAAGGCATGGAACCCAAAGAGAAGGCTCCAAAGTGCACAATCACAACATGTACAGTTCACGAAGAGGCCATCCGTCGACATTCTCAAGCACTCTGCCGAAATAGCACGCTTTGACACTGCACCACAAAGCATCCACTCCCTCCAAACTGAAATTGCCACAAAAGCCTTCTTGGAGGGCATACACGAACAGATCTTCCACAAAGGCATCACCCACAACGAAAACTATGCGTCTTGCCATGTTTGCCAGCCGCACTACACAAACTAATGGAAACAACGATTGCCGCCCTTTCCTGTGACGCACACCCTGCGCACCCGACTGCACATTCCCCACAGTCCCATTTCCATTGGCCACCATGGTGAGAAGCGCAGAATGTGGTGCGTGCCGTTCCCCAAGTACCGCAAGGGCCGCGCCCGAGTGAAGCAGGAGGAGACCTTCTCCCTATTGGTGCTCTTGCCTGCGACGCGCAGCCTAAGCACCTTATTGGACAAAGGCCATGCTCCCATTTCCATTGACCAGCATGGTGAGAAACGCAGAATATGGCACATACGATTCCCCAAGTACCAGGAGGGCAGCGGGACAGTAAAGCAGGACTTTCCACTCCAGCCATGCATGCAAGGCACTAGGCCCTCCGCACAAAAAACACATAGTACAGGCTATGGGTAAATGGTCATGCCATGTGCACTGCACTCCCCATCTTCAATTGATCCTGCCAGTTTTCACCCTGGGCACATATTTGCATCAATGGCTGCATTACGGTCCGTTGGGTGTGCTGAACGGTATGTAGGAGGCCGTGTATATTAGCATAGGTTACATGTGTGCTGCTGAACACGTCCTTTCATGCTGCAATATCTTAAAGCACTCCATAAAGCAAGTGGCTTATTTGGGGCAAACCATATGAAATGCACATGGTGGCATGTGGCATCCTATTGTGCAACAGGGGCAATGATGTACACCATATGCTAACTTACGCATAGCAGCTCTCTTCCGCTGGTCGACCAAGTTCACAATGTCCTCCAGAACCATTGTGTAAAAGTCACCAACTTCAGATGCATGCAGAGTGACAACTGCATGGCTGCAATAGGTTGTGGTGGCTATTATAAAGGCCTTAGCTGTTAGGTGCAGGTGTGGTGTACTGTATGTAGGAGGCTCTGTGCATTGGCCATGTTTTACATGTGTGCTGCTAAGCACGTCCTTTCATGCTGCCATATTTTACAGCACCTCTTAAAGCAAGGGTTGTCTAAGGGCCTAACCATAACAAACGCAAATGGTGACATGTGGCTCCCTATTGTGCAACAGGGGCAATGATGTGCACCACATCCTAATGTACGCATAGCAGCTCCTCTACCAAGTCTAAAATGTCCTCCACAACCATTGCTTACAAGTCACCAACCTGACATACATGCAGACTGATAAGTGCATGACTGCATTACATTGTGGTGGCTGTCATGAAGGCCTAGCCTGCTGGGTGGATGGCCTACGGCCTTTGGCCTTGCACCCAACAGTCTAGACCTTGCCCACACCCACCACAACATAAAGCCATGCAGGGAAACATGTAGCCATGTGCCACAAATCAGAAAGGCAACATAGGCCCCAGCACTTCTACCCAACCTCTGCACCCTAAAGCAGGATGCATGCACACATGTTCCACTTATTGTAATGTACAAACATACCACAGGATTTTGCACCGCTCCCCACTTCCATTCAGAAACCATTGTAATAATGCCAACCAAACAACACAATTGTCGCAACATTGGTCCTGCTCTCCACACTGTACTACGTGCTCCAATTTCGTGCTTCCTATGTACCAAATGTCACAGCTGCATTGAATGACACATATTACCAATTTAGTGGAACAAGCGATGTGTTTAATGATCTCAACATTTCGTCCTGTCTGTGGATGTTTATATTGGAAATGGAAAAGGCACTCACTCTACACGGGAAGGTTAAAACCCAGAAACCCTTTCACTTAACACAATCTGACGAATCCTGTAAGGGTGAAACGCATAGTTTTTCTCTGCTTTATCCTGTCCACTATGTACCCAATAAAGGACGTTGAAGTGAGATCTTTTGAAGTTATTGTTTGGAATTACTGGAGGAGCGCCGCCGTTAGCGGACAGTGTTCAGCCTTTTCGCCTCATAATATATATATTTGGGAACCTTTCTTTGTATGTTGAGGGTTCGCTCCAGCCCCGTAACAGTTGGTGGGCTGAAAGTTTGGCCCAAGGTCGGCATACCAGTCTGGGGGGTACAGGCGATAGTGAAATTTGACCAACCCCACCCATTCACCTTGCATAGGGTGGGGTCCGGCCCTGTGCTATCAGTATATGTGATTTAGGGAGACTGCCGATTTTGCGACTTTTCCATTAATAGGAAGTTAGGACACAGCTCGTCATACCAGTCTGGGTTGTACTGGCGATAGCTAAATTTGACCAACCGCACCCATTCGCCCTTTGTGGGAAGTTATGACAAACTAAAACAAACATGGCTATAGCAGACCTACGTGCATGTCAGCTACAGACCTGTGCAACGCTGGGTGGTACTGCTAGCCTAAAAATACATTGAGGCACTGCTTGGCACCTAGAAACACTTATGTGCAGGCACGTTATAAATACCAAATCATATCAAGTTACATAAGCAATACAAGGGGCATTTAGCACTCCAAGATTGGCCAACAATATATGTGAGACAAGCACCTAGAGGTAAGGAAGTAGGGATACCTGCCTTTTCAACTGAAGCGAGTAAGGACATAGCACAAACAGATGCAAAAGATTGAGCCGCCATGGGAGCAGTACAGCTGATGGCCAAATGTGTGATTATAAGGCAAGCCTGCAGAATACTCTGGTTTTGCTTGTTTTAAGGCCCGACAGTGCCCATCGATTAGTATTGCATTACAGATTATTAAATACACCCAAGATAGAGGCAGTTCATAAGTAACATAATTCAGGTCTTTTAACCCACCTGCAAAGATGCAAATACAAAACAAACCTTGACCAAGGTAATGGATACTTCACAATCCGTTAAGTGAGGAAAGCCAGAAATATACAGCCTTTAACTGGTTCGCGGGGGTACTGAATCCGTGGGTCAACTATTTGAGAACGGCCAGCCCAGCACCTTTGAACTGTGTAAAGCTGCCTTCCAACTGGCCGAAACTGATAGGTTCTCCTACTTGCAACTCCGGCACTGGTGCTCTAATCTACAAATACGACGAGAGGCCACGCAAAATCTGAACCCTCTAGAACTTACGCTCCAGGATCTGCCGATGAGGGGGGGGGAAGATTTCCAGCTTGTATAAGCTACTCCAAGCAAGGCCGCTTTCTCTGAGACCTCCATACATAGCACTCTGCGAGGCAGATCTGGGTCGTCCTCTGGAAGATCAGACATGGTTGGACATATGGACCAGAGGCCGCTCATCCTCTTTTTGTGTCACCAACCAAGAGTGCGCCCATAAACTACTCTTACGCAAGTACTATCCCCCCCGACTAGCCTTCACCACTTCAATCAATCCCTCGACAATCAGTGCAGGCGAAACTGTGGACAACCCGGCTCGTAAATACATATGTGGTGGACTTGCCCCACCATGCAAACCTTTTGGAACCAATGACTATAAAGGACATTACGCAAGTGTCAGTTCCCCGGGAACCGGAGGTGGTCCTATTAGGCGCTCCTACCTACCTGAAGGGAGGGCGAACGGCCAATCTCCTCACACAACTACTACTGGCAGGATCGATCACAATTGCCCGCACCTGGAAGACCGCTGATGGCCCTTCAATGAATCTATGGTGGATCAAACTTTGGGACATCCTGGTGGCAGAAAAAGTCACCGCTGCTAGGGCAGGCCTCCTGCATCGATTTGCAGATATTTGGGCCCCACTTATAGACTATGATCGGAACCTTCTGGCGCAAACCCACAAGCCCCGGCTGACCTTGCAGCCCAGCTGTGGACCAATGGGGGATGATCCCGCCTAAACGGACGAGAAGTAGACTTGAGCTGGGGGAGGGGAGTGATGGGGGTGGGGGGGGGAAGAGGGTTACAAGGGGAGACAGATTATGTCTACAATGTACAATTCAGTCATATGTCGCTGTGATGCCCTTCAATCTGCATTCTCTGTACCTATGTGATTATTACGCCTGTGCAACCGATTTAAAATAAACAAGTTAAATTAAAAACAAAGAATCCACCAAACAGAATGCAGAGCCTTTTAGCAGCTATCCTTGACATATTTGCAGCAGTTAGGGATATCTACATCACTCTAGGTCACTCACGAGTACTTATCTGGGCACATGCATGCAGATAGATTTAATCAAGCACACGTTGGATTCCAAGAGATATATGTTTAACTTCAAGAAATCTAAAATAGCTCCATGTGAGGTCCCCTTCCTGGGGTTCACTCTCACAGATGAGAACAGTGTTCCTTGACAAATGGGCAAATATGCGACCGCCTAATACACTCAAACAGTTTCAAGTGGTATTACGATGACAAAACTATGGCAGATCATACGTGCCTAATTTTGCAGAACTTGTGAAACCATTGCATGCTTTCATTCATAAAAGCACATTTCAAAAGCAGCTCACTGGTTGACATAGCACACTCACATTTTGATCCAGACATACTGATAAGGAGCTTGAAATAAATCTGAATGCCGGTGATTTATAGATGGGCAATATATCGTACTTTGAAGATCTATCGATTATATTTTCAAAATCGATAAAGGATGAGACAATATTGTTAACATCAAAATATACATATATATATCACGTGATCAAGCGCTCAGTATAGCGCGAAACGTGTTGTTTGCAGGCTGCTACACCTAGGCGTCCTGTTGTTGTTCTGTCTTCTATGTGCTGCTTTGTGTCGTGCATTTGATCTCTGCACGATGCTTCTGTTTTTTAATTTGATAAAACATTAAAGACATCAGTAATTCTTATACTGTGTCTGTTGTTTTTTCCGAACCTTTATTGAACCTGGCATTTGTTTTTTGTGCCTGCGGGAGTGCGATTCGTTTTTCCTCCCTTTCTGATATATATATATATATATATATATATATATATATATATATATATATAGAGAGAGAGAGAGAGAACGAACAGCAGAGGAGAAAAACCGCACTCCAAACAAGAGGTACTGCAATCCCAAAAAATAAAAAATAAACCAACTCTAAATAAAGAAAACGAGTTTAATGGTGGTAATAAAATGGCAAAGCACACACAACAAACAAAGCAGGACGCCAAGGCAGTGTCCTGAACGACGCGTTTCGCGCTTCCCTGAGTGTTTGATCATATATATATATATATATATATATATATATATATATATATATATGATCCATTACTCACTGTAATCATATTTCTGATGCTTGTATCTGCTTAGTTTCACATGCTATGCATAGGCAGACATCTAGTGGTAACCGCAGAGTAGTACATTTTTTGTTTTTGAAACTCGAAAAAGGACATCAGCAGGGCGTGCCAGTAATACTATCCCTAGTGTGATGTCCACTGTACCCATGGTTCTCCACGCGTCGAGGTCCCTCAGATTGTTTTGTTTCCGACATGAGGTATCATGAAGTTTAGCGTGAGTGCAGATGTAATAAAGCAGATAGAAGTAGATAAAGCCAGAAAACATTTATGTACCTTCTAATCCACAGGGCAGGAAGGGTGGGAACATCTGAATCTAAGCAGATACAGGCATCATAAATATGATTACGGTGAGTAATGTATCCCTTCTGAGGCTTGTGGATTTGCTTATAACACATGCTATGCATAGATTAGCAAGCAGTGTCTGGAGAAGGTGGTGGGTTCTGAGACGGTACAGCAGCAAATAGATGTTTTAGCACTGCTTGTCCCACCTGCGAATCTGCTTTAGAATGTGTGCCAATGCAGTAGTGCCAAGTAAAGGTATGAATAGAGCTCCATGTAGCTGATTTGAAAATGGCATCCAGAGGGACGTTTGCAATAAAGGCCAAAGTAGCTCCTGTACCCCTGCTAAAGTGAGCTCTTAGTGTGAAAGGCAGAGTTTTGTTTGATAGAGAGTAGAGTTGTATGCATTTCACTATCCATTTGGAGATGGCGTTTTTTTTTTAAATGTTATCACCTTCCCTGCCGGGTGCCATGGAGACAAACAGTTAAGTCTGTTTTTCGTAGCAGTCTTGTCTTGTTTACACAGTAAAGGACCACCCTCCTGTCATCTAGCGTATGGAGTGTTTTCCCAGCTGAGCTTGAAGGCTTTTAAAAGAAAGCTGGTAGTGCAATGGACATGGAATGTAGATATGAACTTAGGTGAAAACCTAGGGTGTGTGCTTAGTACCAACTTGTATTTGTGGATAACAGAGACAGGGTCTTGCACCGACAACACTTGTAGTTCAAGGACTCTTCTTATGGAGGCTATCGCCACCAGAAAAAACGTTTTATATGTAAGGTGTTTAAGGCTGGATTTATGCACAGGGTCAAAAGGGGGGGTCTCACGAGCTTTGCAAGTACCTCACTTAGGACCCATCCGTGAGGCGGGTTTGAAATGGGAGGGTAAAGCCTTTTTACTCCTTCCATGAATGCCTTAATGACAGGGACTTTCCACCAGGACACCTTGCTTTGAGAAGTGGTGTACGCGGATAGAGCAGCTAGGTGAACCTTGATGGAGTTGAATACTAGCCAGGAGTTTAGTAAGTGGAGCATGTAATGAAGCATGTGTGATGAAGTACATTTGATTGGGTTTACATTTGACGACACCATATTACATATATTTTCCATTTGTTAAAATAACAGTGTCTGGTGTTTGGTTTTCGTGCCTCCTTGAAGATTTCCATACACCTTTCAGGTAGTTTTAAATGGCCAAACTCTGACTTCAGGAGCCAAGCTGCCAAGTTCATAGACAAAGGGTGTGGGTGGACTGTTGTCCCCCCGTGCTGTGTGAGCATGTTGTACCGGCACAGGAGTTTGACTGGATTGCACATCGCCAGTTTGTGCCGATGTGGAACCCAAAGTTGTCTCACCCACATAGGAGAAACTAGGATTAGTGTCACTTGTTCCTGGTGCATCTTGTTCACTAACCTGCTCAGTAGCGGTGTTGGGGGGGGGAAAGCCTAGGCACATTTCCCCCGACCAGTTTACCCACAGGGCGTTCCCCTTGGACCTGTGTTGGGGGAAACCTGGATGCAATGTCTGGTTAGTGTGTGTTTTGGCTTGTGGCGAACAAGTCTAAAGTAGGGTAAACTCATAGGGAGAAGAGATTGGTTAAGAGTTTGCCGTTGAGCTGCCACTCATGCACTTTGGGTAGAGGATCGCTGCTTAAGGAGTCTGCCAGAGAATTTGGCACCAGGTCTATTTGTTGCGCAATCTCGTCCCACTTGTGGCAACTGTAGCGGCTAATAGTGTGGTATTACTAGCTATCCCTGTTTGATAGGCAGCCGAGTAAGCTACTTTCCTGCCCAGGGTGTAGATTTTCTTACTCTCCTTGTCAGAAGGGTCTTCAGCAGAGGCCAGAGGGGTTCCCGCTCTCTTCCTTGTGGTGGAGCCTACTAGAGAGTCAGGCTTTAGCTGCCCCCTAATGTATAAGGGATCTGGTCTAAACATCTTTTCGATGCATGGATTGACTGCCCGGGTCAGATCGGGGGTACGCAGAGAGGGCGAATATGCATCTGGACCGATTGAAGCAAGGGAAACTTTGCTGCAGATTTTTGTATCCAATGATGTCTGCCACAAAGTCCTTATCGACTTGGACTTGCTGGGTATCTATTTTAAAGCGTTCTGCAGCCTTAAGGAATAGGTCATTACATTGCAGTTGGTTGCCTACCGGGGAGTCAGCCACCGGTGGGTCGGATTGGATGATGTATAGGTCATGATCATAATACTGGTCTAAGTCTCCTGTGTCCCCTTGGTCCTCTGGGTCTTTGTACGAGCCAGGGTCTTGTGAGCCTTAAGGGTTATAATAATGTGTGTTCTGATTTAAGTCCTGATATGACGAGGTGGTAGCCTGCATGGTGTCCAGGCAGGCTTTTTTGGCTGCGGGCTGTGCGCTTGTTGCCCCGCTCGGCGGGGGCCCCTGAAAGTTGTTGAGTTGTTCGGGATGTTCATCAAAGAAGTTTATGAAACTGGACATTCTCCGCATGACCCTATCAAATTGTTGTGGGGTCCACTGGGAGGAGCTTAGCAACACATTGGGAACAGGAGTAGGTGGAGGTTCTGAGACGGGGGTCTGCTTATGATGCATAGCCCTTGAAAGACTGCCCTCAGGGGTAGTGTAATCCCTGTTTCTAGCCCGTGACTTTGTGACTTGGGGCGTCGAAGATTTGGATTTTTTCTATGTTCTGGCCTTTAGTAGGGCGTCAGGAACGGGTTTAATTAATTTGCTCAATTTAGAGCTCCCCCAACCCCCAGCAGCCCGAGGCCGTGGACGCGTCTTTCGACACCGGGTCGCCGGAACTCGAGGGCTTCCCACATTTAGACATGGTGTCCGAAACGGACTTTAACGTCTGTTTCGGGGACTGTCATGTGGTGATCATGACTGCGATGGCCCAAAAGGACAGGGAATGTTCGGACCTTCCCCTCACCACCGCCTGTGGCTTATCCTTCAACGACATGGTAGTGCTTGAGCCGCCGGGTGTCGTCCCCATAGCAGAACCGCCAGCCTGCCTATTCGGGTCAGGGGCTCACACGCGGGATTTTGATATGATATGGCATTTGTAATGCACCTGTACACAAGTGTTTCAAGTCGCGATTTATCCCGATCGCCCTCAGCGTCATTTAGGAAATCGATGCTGCCATCGCTGAGGCTCCCCAGACTTCCATGACGGCCTCGGCCTGCATGGCATGGTGGGCCCAGCGTTTAGTCTTGAGGTCCTTTTAAAGTTTTTGGCAGGAACAATTTGCAAGAACTGCACTGTTTTTCGGTGTGGTCCCTAGGGAGGCAAAGGTTACACTCAGTGCAAATCCTTCCAGGGAAACTTCCCGTTACAGAAAGGAAAGAATTTAAAAAGTGTTTTCCATGTATAAGGATAGCAGCCTGGCGAAATAAATGGGAGTATAGGGGAATATGCATTCTCTAGTGAGTGGAATATGAACCTCCCCCCGCTCTCCCTACTGTGCAGGGCTGAGGCCTGTTGGCAAAAGTTTGTCAAGAGGAGAAACGCTGTTGTCGATGGATGGTCTTGTCCTTGAAGTCGTTACCAGAGACCTTGCAATGAACGGTTGTCGGAAGGACCGAAAGAAATACTAAGATTACACTTTTACTAAGTAATGGCATCAGCCAAGAAGGAACTCGACTACGATGGTCGAAAAAAACAATCTGAAGGACCATGGGTACAGTGGACGTCACACTAGGCATAGTATTACTGGGACATCCTGTCTACGACCCTTTTTGAGTTTTGAAAACAAAAAAAGTAATACTCCACGGCTACCACTAGAAGTTGGCCTATGCATAGCATGTAATCTAAGCAGATCCACAAGCCTCCAATCTGTTTAGTCCAGAAGCCAATGAGGTAATTGAAAAGGGGAATCATTCCACAAAGTTGTGCCCGACTAAATGCATCCTTTCAATGAGTAACTGGGTGGACCATGTTCTGCTAGAAACGAGCAGCTTAAATAACTCACCACACCAGTCTCTATCTACATAGAGATAAGAGACCATTTGAGCTCTTGTTTTCTTGTTTTGGAGAAAGAAATGTTCATGTGTGATTTGCACACTCTTTCCAATCCCCTTTCCAGACAAGAGCAACTTCTGTCAACAACACTGCTGATGGGCGCCCTCCAGGTGGAAGCCGCCAAGGCCACTTTTGCCACCACGCTGAAGATGGGAGAATGGGTCCTAGAGTAAATCCATGACTCCATTTGGCCCTATTAGAGACTGGCAGTGCAAGTAATCAGGCTGAAGTGTCCCAGAACAGATATCCTGCCTGCTCTACCCAAGAGGCACACAGAACATTTCTGTGGACCACCTGTAGCCTGCTCCAAATGGTTACCATGTTTCCGGGCAACTGTCCACTTCCTATGAGGAACCCAAAGAACAGGAGATGGAGATTCAACAGTTGATGATGATTGAAGTCCAGGACGATGCACAGTATGCCACACTTCATCACACTACAATTCAGGAAAGTACTGAGGCTTTGCCCATTTGGAAGCAGAAAGCCACCTTCGTTGCTAAAGCCATGAAGGAATATTTTGGACCGACTTTCTGAAACTAACTTATGGAATGTTGACAGCGTACTCTCTTCTGTAATGGTGGAGTCTCACTATATTTTTCCTCTCACTGACGTCTGGACATTTAACATGGTTCATACTCCAACTGTAAGCAAAGACATTATCCTGAAGCCTTTGGGTTCTTCACACATTTTAGAGAAAAGAGCTTCAGGAGCCAAGGACGCCAGGCTCAATACATATGCATAGGTTTCCTCTAACCCAGAGTACAAGTACAGTCTGAAAGTTTGTAAAATAGTTTTCATATTTCCCATTATTTATTCTCAAATGACCCGACAGAATACTTTACAGTTCCTCAATCCCACATATACTGAACAAAGTATATAGAGCATTCTGCAGAGAGGGTGGGGGGTGTGGGGGAGGTGTTAAAAACAGCCTAGTGTTAATGTGTCGAGCCAAACTGTCAACCACCTCCCCAAAGAGTGCAAGGGCAACATCTTTCAGTTTTACAAGTGCTGCAACTGTACTTAAGCTCCACAAACCATAAAGGTAAGGTAGTGGAGTCAGCAGAGCTTTATACAATGCCATCATGTTGGGTCGCGTAAAGGAGAAAAGAAAGGCTATATTAACTATAGCTGGAAGGAACATGGAAGCCGAGAACAGCAGAGATTGTCAAGTGCGGTAGGAGTGGGCCATATTGAAGCAGCCAGACCACAAAACAGCAATAGAAAGTGGTGGGTGTAAAGGTTTACCATCAGACCACCACTGCCAATAAGCAAATGCAACCCGAGACATGCGTGAATGACTAAGCTGTGGCCCAATCACAGCACTACTGTGTTGGACTTTATCCATTAACAGGAGTGGACGAAGTAGGATTAATCAGTATGCGTACACCCAATCTGAATTTCAAAACCATGTCCCTCTCCCCAAGGAAGGTGCCAACTTATGTTGTCTTCTCCCATCACTGTCGTCACAGACACGCAAATGTATACCCATGGTACAGACTGCCAGTGCAAGTAATCAGGCTGAAATGTTCCAGAACAGCTGTCCTGCCTGCTCTGCCACCAAAGGGAGGCACGAGGAACGTTTCTGTAGACCACCTGAAACATGCCCCAAATGGTTACTGTGATGTTTGAGCAACCGTACACTTCCCATTGAGGAACCTGAAGAACAGGAAATGAAGATTGGACAGTTGATGAGGGCCAATGTCCAGTTGGATGCAGAGTATGCCACACTTGATTACAATACATACATTCAGGAAAGTACTGATGCGTTGCCCATTTAGAACCAGAAAGCCACCTTGGTTGCTAAAGCCATGAAGAAATATTTTGGACAGACTTTCTGAAACTAATTTATGTAATGTTTGCAGCGTACTTCATTCTGTTATGGTTGTGTCTCATATTTTTCATATCACTGACTTTTTTGCACACATTAAAGAAAAGATAACTTCAAAAGCCAAGGGACTCCAGCCTCAATACATAGGTTTCCTATAGCCATGGGTCATGTGTGGGTGCCATCATTTAAAATATTGAATGGTACAGCCAAACTGCTGCAAATTCACAATTTTTCTATGATTGATGAATCCAGACTATTTGCAGCAAGTAACCCTGTTTCCATAAGGATGTCGTGCCTTGAAACACTTGTATATAGGCGCGTCATAGCATAACATACAGAGTACTGTTAAGAACCAGCCTCCAGACATTTGCACATAATGTTTTGTTTGATCCTTTGATGGGGTTGAAAGGCTCCACGATATGGGGTTACATGTATGTTATGCAAGTTATTACAATGCTTTTTTTTTCCAAGCATGAGCCCATCCAATGGCCAAATACACTTTCTAGGAACACGGTATGGTACCACTCCAATAAGACAGTCCTGAATTCCAAGCATAGTTACCATATATTTTACTAAAGCCATACCAAGCAAAGGATTACAAGTTTGAGAATCAGTACAAGTTCCCGCCCAAGCCAGATCGTGCACAACAGATGTACTTTGCCAATTCAATTTCTCTCAAAGGCTTCTTTTCAAGCATGACTGAACAAGCGTGGTGAGAGGCTGTCCTTCTAGTCTGCATGGGGCCAGAAAATATGGCAAATCAAGGGTGTTCACACATTGGATATGGCATGTCGATGACCACATTTAATTTATTCCTTGAAGCATACACACTTTGAAACCACATGCAGAAATGCGAACAAACATCTCTACCCTGATCTGCAGGACATAGAAATTGCATGAGTTCCGAGTGCATCATATCGAGAAGATAAGAAGCCCAATGACATGTTTTGGTGGCAGTCCAAGGAAACAAAATGCAATAAAAAAAAAGTTTTTAAAAAGAGCGCAGGAAACAGTTTGGGCCCATACTATGCTTGGAACTCCCACAACACTCCACTGACAATATTCATAGGTAAACTGTGTCAAAGAATGCTTCCACAATCTCACCTTTGTGAGGTGATGCAATCCCTAAATACCTTCATAAAAGAAAAGAATTAGCCATTGTGCAGACAGCTGCTGTTCTCTAACGCACACGGGGCGGGTATTTTATGATAGCTAACTGCACCACCTCTGACCCAAGGATACCTTGTGAAGAAAGGCAAGAGTCCATGACAGGTAAAACTTGCTTCAAGGCATAAAATAAGCAGTGTTGCATAGCACTTTGCTATGCAATTCTGTAGGTTTGCTAATCAAATGGACACTTGTGTAGCAGAGTTAGCTATTTAAGTTTCCCTCTTCAATGAAAACAGCTCGCCCTGCATTCCTCTCTTGCCTTCGGTGCTCTCTTCACCCTCTTTTCTCTCTTCCCTTTCAAGTGCTAATCAACAGGATGTGCAGCAGTATTCATCTCCTCCACTCCTAAGTACCAAAGGCATGTGTGGGAGTGCAAGGCAACAATTTATTTTTCAAATTGCAAACCAGACTTTTATTACGCTTTCTGTATCCTTTCTGGCAAAGACCAGTATGTGTCAACTTAACAGTCATGCAACTCCATTCCTAAAATGTAGGTTGTTACATAATGCATAATTACAGTTTTTATACTCTTAAACACTCATCTCATGCTTTACAGTGATGTTTAGGTTAGTAGTGTATCTGAATTCCATAGTGCCAACTATATTTCATTTTGTTGGGGAGGATGCATCATATGGATGAGGGATTACTTTTGAAAATGTACATCACATGATCAAATGATTTTGATGGCAAACCTAGTTCTGTAACCTGCAGGTTGCATTCATCTTGCAACTTGTGCGCAACTCATTAGCGATCCTATACTCCTTGACATTCTATGTTATCACCCTGTTGCTTTATACCAGGTACCCTGAAAGTGAGATAACCACAAACTACAATATTCCACCTAGTTTGTCAAGTTCTGTGTCTGATACGGAATCCACTCCGCTTAGTCTTTATTTCCTCTTACTTGATCAATACACAAAGTGAACTAGATGCTTACGCAAAGTAGTGATAATAGTTCTATTCAGTCTGTACATCTATAGATCTACTGCAATACCAAACACTGTAGTTAGCGTCCAGAGCTCACTTTGCATTATGATTATATTATATATTACCACCTGTTTTCAGAGACTTTTATCATATCTATTTATTTGTGTCCATTGATGCAGCTAACCTTTTTCATTTTACAGACATTCACCTATGGCTCACAAAGTCTTTTTGCCCACTCGCACAGTCGAGTAGATTTTATGAAGGGCGATCAGCATTTACCAGACATGTTTGAAACTTTATTTAACATTTACTTTGTTTTCAGTAAATGTCAAACACAAGTTCACTGTGCATGGCTGGATTCTGGCCGGCAACAGTGCCAAACAAAGTGGGTTTATAGTGACATGCACTATTTTACAGAAATCTAATTTTAAATTTGTTGTCCTGCGTTGCAATGGGTCAAGTGCATTTCTTTTAGGTTGAATAGGTAAACCAATTTACCCGACCTGTAGGACTAGCTGAAGTTTAAAGAATTTGCAAGGCCTCACTCCTCTCACTAATGTCTTATTTTAGCGGTATGCAAAACTGCTATATTATTGCTCATTTCATTTCTTGGGTACAAATAACTTCTGTTGACTAACAATATTAGTACAAAATTGCTAATCAAATGGGTCAGTTTGCTAATCAAACATTTTTTAATTCGCAAACTCTGCTAATCAATTTCTGAAAACTAATTTATGCCTTGTACTTGGTCACAAGCAATAATGCAAATCCTGCAGACAGAGGGAAACAGTGTGGCTGGGATCCCATACATCCGATTTTAATAATCAAGTGCTAAAGCAGGGCTTCTAGGAGCGAAGGTATGTCATTACAGATGGAGAGGGCTTGGTTCAAAAGGACTTGTCCATTATTAGAAGTGACCAGGCAGCAGCAGTAAGTCTTTCTGTTGTAAAGAGACTTTCTGAACACTGAGTAAAGGAGTGCCTGATTGGAATGTTAATTCATAGCCAGGGCAGATAGAAGAGATGTCGACCATTGCAATACACCAGACAATATCAGGTTAGACATTATTTTTGCACAGCGTGCTCAAGAGAAGCTTTGTGGCATCATCTGCCTTGGCACCTCAAGTGTCCACTTGGATTTTGTTTGGCTTTTTGAATATTCCCAAACACACCACATCTTCAATGCTTTGTCAGGAACTACACTCCTGGGGAAATATGCACTTGATAAATGACACTTTGGCAAGAGGATGTTTAGGTCCTATATACTCATGCCAGTGTCTTACCATTAATTCCCGAATTAACACCATACTCTTTGAATTCCTGGTTACATGTTTCACCTGTTGCAACATTCAGCGGTTAGGTACACAGCATATCAAATTGCTCCTATCTTGTGCACTTAAATGCCTCGTGCTACCATACTGAGGTTGGGATTCCAACCATGACCACTGTATGTCCGCAAGTTAGATGTTGTGGGTTTATATTCAATCAAAGCCCCAATATCACAGGTACTCAAAACCAGGATTATGTGTGCTCTTCTTCTGGAACAGATCGGTATCCGAAAGAACATTGTAACATTGTTAAATGGGCTGATAGTTAAAAGCAATTGAACAATTGGCTTGTAAGGGCAAATATGATTCAGTCTTTATTGCCTCCATAGACATATAAGCTGCAGTTGACCGGGTAAATCTATGGTCTAAGCTCTAAAATTGGGGAGCGCCTCAGGGACTAATTATCGGTCTGTACTCCCACTCAGAAGTACAACCTCTTTCGAATCATTCTGGTAATCTTTCACACACGATTCAGATATTTCGGGGTGTCAGGCATGGTTGCGTGCTTGCACCCTGCCCATTTAACCTCTACTTACCCGATATTGGGGACTATCTAGAGGCATTTATCACGACAGCGATACATAATCTAAGGCCCTTTTGGCTCTTCTATGTAGATGATTTTGTCCTCTTTGAATGTACCCTAGTAGGATTACAGAGGTTGATGGACACCTTTGCGATATATATGGACAATCATGCCCTTCAGATGAATCCTAGCAAAATCAAGATCGTGCAATGCTCAAAAGGCTTTAAGAAAAAAAGAAAATCTAACATTAGTTGGCACATAGGTTCAGAACCAGTGGCTAGGGTGAATGCCTTGATATACTTGGGATTCTTTATTTTGGCTAATCCATCACTGACCAAGCTGAAAGCGTGGCAGAAGGAGTGCATCATACCCTTCATTAACCAATTGCTGAGGGTGGATGCCCGTTATGACACTTACCCTTTGAAAGCTAGCCTAAAGTTTTATGAGGGCAACAATTAGAAGTGTATATACCCTCTAGCTTTGATGAACATGTTGCCTAGCCTTGAGGCCTAATTTGGTGTTGGGCCCGACATGTTCCCAATTCTGTCCCTATATACGCAATTCATTATGAATTGGGCATCATCTTGTTATTAGCAAAAGAAGAGTAGAAAATACTGTCACTGATTAGGAAAATCTTATGTCCAGTGCCCGATTCCTTGTTCAAGGTTTTGGAAAGCATTCTTGTCGCAGGGAAATGTATTTGGATGAACGAGATTTTCAATCACTGTAATCATCTTTTAGTGGGTTAACACTGGAATAAATGCATGGATAGCCCTCCAAGTCAACCAAGGGGGGACCATCGGAGTCAAGGTACATTAGCCCCATTCTTGGCCATATATCCAGCTAAATGGGTCTGGCTTGCCTTCCTGAGCTTCTGTTGGAACTTGCATCCGACAAAACAAATCCCGATTACACTTGGCCATTTGGAAGCTGATCAGTTGGATTGTCGTTTTTGCAAGGTAGCGGGCAAAGATGAATTTCTTGAGCACCTAATGATAGCTTGCCCGACCCTAAAGGGGCAGAGTTGGAACCCTTTAAAATAAAAATAATAATTGCTGTCTGTGGAAGTGGAACTGTGTAAGCAGGTTTGGTCTGAATGCCTGTCGGGCCATACTACCTCTATGGTGGTTGCTATGACAACCTTTTTAAAATCCCTTAAACTTGATGAACATCGAATGTCGGGTCTTCCTTGAATATAGTGCTTCCTGTTTTATTTATTTTTTTGTATTTTACTTTATTCTATTTTACTTATCTTTTTCTCCCACTTCTTTTAAAATGTATAGGTGTCCCCGATTTGTGATTTTAGGTGCTCTCTGTATGTTTAGAGTAACAGTGATACAATTGTTTAACCAGTTGTTATGTATGTTAAAAGTTAATATGGTTTAACCAATAAAAACTAAAAACAAAAAAGAAATCGATATGAACATTTAGAAATCCTTCACAATATGAGCTGCCTTCTGATACCAGTCAATAACCACATGATAGTGGTTACACAATTGAAATCAATGTGTGCCAATTAACATTTGTAATCAAATCATTCATTCTTACGATGTGTACATTTAGAAAAATGGCTTGTACCTAACTTAGGAAACATTTTATTTTCTATGTTTAATCTGTAATCAAGTTAACCATTTGTGCTTTTCCAAACAAGGACCAGTGGCACACTAACAATTCTGAACACTATTCCAAACAACTGCCTACACACGTGTCTCTCATATTGTTGTGTATAGTGCCTACAAAATCTGGTGAGCTTCAAGGCCTTTACTTAACTATCAATTTAGCATTTTCTCAAAAATTGAAATTTCTAACCATTTTTAAATTCATTAAAAAAAATCAATATTACCCATATTGCGGAAAGAGAAGACGACATACAGGAAAGAAAAATAAATGTAAATAGTGGTAGGTATTACTCTCGTAGAGTTTACCTCAGATTAGGGTTACAATATTATATCTAAATAATACAGTTTATCAAGTCTTACTAGTTTTTTTTTTTTTAAATGTAATATTTATTTAGTATAATGTGCTGTAGTTCACATAACTATTTCACATCTTATTCACATAATTCACATTTTCACATCAACTGCATACATCACTTTTATAAAAAAAAAACACCCTTAAATAGTGTTACAAATCTAAATAAAATACATCAAAATTCATCACTCACATTCAACATTTTCTAACATATTCCATGCAACCTTCCAAACATTGAAAAGTGCCATCATTAAACTGCCATTACCAGAATGTATACTATAGTTCCAAAAAAGGTGCTCCACTCAATGCTGAATGGTTAGGTACAAAACGCCCCAGCAAACGCACATATTGACTATGCAACCTTTCACAACCAGATATGTTAGGCACTCTCGAGTGACACTGATTTTTGACATATCTGACAGGACCTTAAATGACAAGGTACAGCTCTTCTGGGGCATAATGTAGTAAGCGTGGGTAACTGATCCATCCTAAAGAGCATATAAAATATACAGACATTAACTGCTAGACACTTTTCTTAGATGCAATTGAGCTGTAAAGTATTTGTATTGCAGCAAGCTGTTTTCCGGTTATCTTCCCAACGTTTCTATGTGTGCATAGTTTGAGGTCCAGTCCCAGTCTTTCAGTTTATATAAGTCCTGAGAGCAATCGGGCCTCCAGTCAATAATTTCAAAGAGATCACATGAGAGATGTGCCCAGACAGAGATACTACTTCCCTTCAGATTTCCCATGATGAGTTTACCCAGCTCGTTCAGTGATGCACTCTTAGATTTTATCATAGCCTTGATGTACAATAGTCCTCGGTTTTTTAACACCAAAGAGGCAAGAGACATGAAGCAGAACTCAAGTCGTATTTATTCAATTGGGAACGATCTTCTTAGACACAGTACTGTTCTCCAGGATCAACCTTCTATATTTTTAGCCATCCAAGGTTTCCCATATTCAAGGATTCCAGACCATACACTATCGCAAGGCAAAAGCTTTGCTTATATAGCATAACAATACCAGCTTAGCTACATCCTGCTTTTTCAGTAGTGAACTTTGTAATGGAGTATAGTATGCATAATTGCTCTCTGGGTCATGGTGGTCATAATTTCTTTGTTGGTACACCATCCATATTCCATCTATAAGATGTTGCTTTTTCTATGACTACCACCAATTATTAAAAGGCTCCCTACTACATCCTTTACTGTCGAATACCATGTTTTTTTCTCTACTCACAACCAGATTATTGTTTGATGCATATTTATAAAGTTCACTGGCTGCCCTACGCAGTCTCACAAACGTAAGGGCAAGTAATACGATATTGTCAGCGTAGGACAACCAGCAAACGTGTACACACCCCAACTTTGGAGGGCAACAATGTACACCCTCTAGCTGTATAGGAAAGTCAGCCAAATAGATGTTGAACAGTAGAGGAGCCAGCACGCAGCCTTGCCTCACCCGATTGATGAGCTCTCCTCACCCCCTTGCTGGCACCCCCACTGTCCAACCTCACATACACAATAGTATCTTCATGCATCCGTTTAATGGCTTCCAATATCCAAGAAGAGATATCTAGTGCCTGTAGCTTTGTTCACAACTTGCGACGATTCAGTGTCAGAAGATGCACTCAAATCAACGTGCAATACTTATAATGTAGAAGCGCCACTACACACCGCTTTACCCACTAAAGTATCTAACAGGTTATGCATGGAGGACGCCCTGCTCCTAAATCCCATTTGAAATGGGCCAAATAATGGCTTCTCTTCGACCCATTTTGACCTTTCTTTCGTTAATAGTGATGCAAAATGTTTCCCAGTCACGTCCATCAAGGACCATAATATATAGTTGTCTAGTAGCTTTATGCATCCTTTCTTGAACGCCGGGACCGGGATAGCACGCTTCCAGGAACTAGGAACAACGCCCAATCTGCAGAACTATGAAAATAAAACCATAATTATCATAGCCCATTGCTCTGGGTTTTGCTTTTTCGATGTAATTTTCCCTTTTAATATTCCAACATCTGATATGTAGATCTTAACTGTAGTCAAATTTATTTAGTTCCAATTTCAACTGTACAATGTGAAGCAAAATACTCAAAACCAAAAGAGATTTTTATTGGGGATTAATTAGAAGAAACTAGGCAAGGTATAATTCCATAATTAACATGCTAACTTATAGTTAAAGAACCATCAATATACTCATACCTGATGCGATCTGTCAAGCCAACCTCTCTGAAGGTTTATAAAATGTATTTTGTTTTCTTCTATTTTTTGTAAGTCTCTTATCTAAATAAATGACAAACGGATGCGTTTAGTATATATTGATATATTATATATTATATATGTTACATATATTAATATATGATATCAATGCTGGTGCACTTAGCACACCCTATGGTATGAAAATTATGATAACACAATAGTGAAGTAACTAATCAGGTAAGTTTTTGGTTAATAAAAGGTGCAGAGGAGAATGGACCGTCCTGGCACATGGACAGTTATATATATACACATGAAAACAAATGAGTTACCAAGAACTCCCGACCACTGCACACTATCTTGAGCTAGTCGCCAAATAGTTATATGTATTTCAACAAAAGTTCGGAGAAAATATTCTGTAAACATTAGTATACATTTTAGAGGTCGTTTTCTGTTATCCAATATCCAAAGTCAAAATTTGAGATGATGTTATCACTTTAACTATAACATAACATAAAAAGGGGAAATGTCCCAATGTGTTTCAAGAGTCTCTCTCTTCATAGGGGGAATTTTCTTTGGTATCCTTTACAAATAATTCAAAAAACATTTTGTCAGTTTGAGTTATAATCCCAATTCCCAATGTAACAAACATTGTTGTCTTGCACCATTTAAACGTTTATCACAGTATATACCTTCAATGTTGTGATTCTTTCTGCAAGGACCAGATAATCTCGCTGTTCACAAGGTGACTTTAAAAAAAAGGAAGTCTATTGATAAAAAAAAAACAGTTTTAAGTAACTAAACTCCCAAGAAATACTGGTCATTTTCTATTATAGTTTCACCTGCCTGCAGCTCGGGCACAGGTCTTAAAGTCTCATCATAGTTGTGTCCAACTATGTCCCTTGTGGTTCTGTAAATAAATAGCAAAGTAAAGAGGAGCCTCACTAAATGTAGTGAACTGTCTGCTTCTGTTATTCTATCCATTTGACTATTCCTAAATTCTATAGGGAACCAGTAATAACTCACCTTCCTGAAAGGTATAATCTGTCTGTTGGCTGAGTTGGGGAGCCAGTAATCACTCACCTTCCTGAAAGTTATAATCTGTCTGTTGGCTGAGTTGGGGCACTTACAACATTTGTGGAAAAGAAAAACCAGTATCCCAGCAGAAGCAGAGTCCAATCAGCAGGACAGACACAGACAGCCCTTTCGAAACAGGGCTTCCGAAATCCCATGGGATCCTTACGTTCCCCAATACTTCTTGTCCTACAAGTAATGATATCCAAACCGTGTAAGTTTAATCACAGCTGTTTCACTATTGTGGAAACAGTCTAGGGTCACTAGTGTCAATCAACCAAATAATTCTTGGACTCACCAACTTGCTGAAAATTTCTTAGCAAAATACAAGCTGTACCGGTAAGTAGAGGTATTTTCTTAAGAGCCCCTCTGCCTGTTCTGCCAAATTGTGAAAAAGACATATCTGAGTCAGGAGTTGGTTAAGCCAGTTAAATGGAGCCCTACTACTCACCTAAAGCGAGTAGATGTGCCGGTATTAAAAAGGTTCTACCTGTGCATAGGATGGATGTCTTGGGCCTTCCAGAAGCATGTTAGTTTCAGAGATCTAACCCGTATCCCTCAAGATGGCTGTTCTTTAAATGTGTGCGCCCATACCTGGTGATGTCATCGCACAAGAACGCTGATGACGTCACTCAAGCAAACAATGGTTTTTTGTTACTGTGCCGTTCGCTAAATGGTAATGATGCGAAATCCATTACTCCATATCTAATAGTATAGTGAATCTTAGCGTCCCCTGAAGAAAAGTTGCATTGTATTTCCCATTTACGAAAAATATATCGAGTTAGCTAGAAGGCCAAAACGCATTCTATCATGTATATTTCAGTAAAGTACAATGGGGACAGGTAAGTTGTACATTACGGGGAAAGATACTATCCTCACTGGGTGTACAAACTAAATAGAGAACATTATCCTATTTGTATATATAAGTATCTCAGAAGGAAACTCCTTCGGTCCATAGTCATTGTTATTATTTTTAACATGGATACTCTTTCCGTGCATTGCTAACCATCAAACTTGTAAGCAGTATTGCATATTTATATCTCAGAGGGATATGCCTTCTGTCCATAGTCATTGTTACAACTTCTAACATGGATAACTGTCTGTACATAACACACCACCAAACTTCATAGCAGGATGCTCATCTCATTACAACACATATTCCCTATGTGCAGTCACAAGTTTACCAAAATCCAGCATCTGTTGTAACCCAATGGTGTAGTTTTCCATATGTATCCTACCTCCTTGGAGTGTACATTCTCATGTCCCTATCATGGAAAATTTTGATCACCACTATCTTCTGGTTTCCGTTATTGTAACACCATGGTGTATTTTTCGATATACATACTACCTCCTTGGAGTGTACAATCTCTTGTCCCTATATTGGAAAGTTTAAATACCCATTGTAATTGACCTTGGGAGATAATTTAACTCTGTCTGCTCCCATAAGTGCCTGGTAGTTTTGCAAAAGGAGTCCTTATTTACAAAAAGGGACCTAGATAATAATCTTCATTCATCCCTGGTGGAGATATTGTGTCTAATCATGGATCCAATAGAGCTCCCTTTGGGCTAACTTCTTGCCTACATCTCCTCCCCTGGGTGGGGAGTGTACAATTACTAGTACTATGCATTTCATCTGTGCAACTGAATGTCTTTTTTCGTGAAAGTGTCTGTACACAGGTGATCTAGTATTCTCAGTCCTTATATTCAGGGCAAAAATCACAATTTTGCTATTGCATGTTGCAAAATCTTTAAGTGGAATCGTTTTTCCCGTATTGGGATGCCTGATGTGATCACCTTTGAGGATATCAAAGCAATGTTGATAATACAAGCATGAAAAAGTCCCTGCTTTCGTTTTATGCAAGGTTTTCTGAGCTGGTTTCTTTCGGTCTTTCTGCCTTAATCAAAGAATCTATGATATTTCTTCCGCTCTTATAGGCCATCAAAGGTGGTTCTGGGAATATTTTGTTGAGAATAGGGTCCTATTTAACCAAATCACAATTATTTTTGATCTTCTTCGCTACCTGGTAACTTTGGGCAGAGTATCTCAGGGTATGCATCAATATTTTAAGCACTTCTTTGGATTTAGGTTTTAATAAATCCTGTCTTTGGTGTTTCTTCGCTCTTGCTACTGCTGTATTCTAGGTCTCTACTGGGTAACCCTGCTCCTGTAATCTTTTTGTCATCAAATCATATTCTCTTTGTAATGCCTTTGTACTAGAAACTATTTGTTTGAGCCTGAGAAATTGGCTGCAGGGCAGATTTTCCTTTAGGTGCTTCGGATGAAAACTGTTACAGTGAAGAGTATTATTCACATCTCTGGGTTTTCTGTAGATGGCTGTCGTCAATGTGCCTTCTGTGTACGTAATCCATGCACATAATACATGCGTCCAGAAAATGCAGACTGGTTTCACCAATTTTGATTGTAAACTTATTTTGTTTGTGACATTGATTGATGTATTCAAAGAAACTAAAGAGTTCATCACTTGTTCCCCTCCAAATGGCAATTACATCATCAATATATATTCTACAGAATAATGTTTGTACACTGAGATTATTACTCAAACTGACAATGTTTTTTTTAATGATTTGTAGAGGATACAAAAGAAGATTATCCTGATGAAGAGAGACACTCGAAACACGTTGGGACATTTCCCCTTTTTATGTTTTGTTAGAATTAAAGCGACAACATCTCAAATTTTGACTTTGGATATTTGAGATCTGGATAACAGAAAACTACCTCTAAAGTGTATACGGTTTACTGATAACGTTCTTTTTAACTTTTGTTGAAATACATATAACTATTTGGCGACTAGCCCAAGATAGTGTGCAGGGGATGGGAGTTACCCCATCTTGGGAACTAATTTGTTTTCATATTCCTAATATATGAACAGCACACTTCATAAACTAATTTTACAATACCATCAGTATATCTACTTTTATCTGAAGTTACTAATTGCTTGTAAGCAATCTCATATATAATCCTTGTGTTTGTGGCACTCGCATACTTGCGGCCACAATCATTTCTTTTATTTTATAGTACAAAACCATAGAACAAGAGAGTGGGCTTTCCATAACAGACATACACATTTTTTGAGAAATTACTAAATTGATTAATAGTTAGGTAAAGGCCATGAAAAAGCTCACATGTTTGTGGAGGAAATAAGGACCATAATATGAGTGACATACCTGTAGGCCATTGTTTGGAACAGTGTTAATCATTATTTCACTGTTCATGGTTTGGAAACATGTAAATGTTTACGACTTGATTACAGATGCATCTGGTGAATTATAGGACCTACAAAGTTGTTCTTTATGGCAGTTAAATACTACACATAAGTGTAAACTTAGAGATAGTATTAAGGTACAAGTAGTTTTTTGTAAATGTACACATCGTAAGAAGGAATAATTTGATTACAAATTTAAATTAGCACTTATGTTGTGTGCAGTTATTGTTAAGGTAGATTTATATTCAATCAAGATTAAAATTCCTACCATACCAAGAATCAATATGAATCAGCCGTTATAACCGAAACAAAGTCTTTATGTGGCACATTTGCAAAAAACTACTTGCTTCTGATCTCGTAGCACACGTCCATGGCGCTAAAGTAGATTACAGCACTTCTAGCCTTTGAAGATACGATGCCAGGGCCTATGCAAGCTTTGACAGACTCGTCCCACTCTCCAGGTGTGAACACAGTTTTTCCAGAAGTCACTGTGGTTGCAACCCAAACACCCGGGAATGCAAGCTCTCACCACATTTGTCAGACTTTTCACCACTTTGCAAAAGAGTTGGATACTTGTAGCAGTCGCTAGATTTAGAATTTCACTCTTGTGCTGTGCTAAACGTTATTGATGGCTGACAATTACAACCAGCGCTGTGAAGCTTAACAATTTCAGAGGTGAATTCTGCATACACTTGGGTTTTTCTCAGTGCACTCAATGTGAACAGCTTTTAATATTTTCCATGATTAGGAACAAATCTGCGATCACAGCTACTGCACAGCGCATTGTGCGTTTCAAATTGACCGAACTGGCAAATAGCGTAGGGTCAGAGGCACACTTCGAACACTTGCATCTTGGCAATATCGATTCACCAAAACTCTGTCTGAACACAGAGACACCGGTTAAATCCAGAGGCTGTATCCACCGTTCCATTGCAAATTTGTTCACCAGCCACCATTACCCCAAAAAGAAACCACAGAAACCAGCAATGGGATTGTGTCTGGGCACAACCAGACTGGAAAAGCACGACTGGAGAACTTACATATAACAAAGGCACCAGAGGCACAACTGCAGATGTCCAGTCCACAAAGCCAGAGTTGAATCGGCTACAGGGTGACCCCTGCCTCCCTCCCCACCCCTTCAACCACAGGGGACGAGTTTGACTGGTTCAGGAATGTATGGAGTGAACCCCAATGGTACTCCATGGAATGCAGGAGGCGGCTCTGGCTAGCCCCTCAACTTGCAGAAATCTGCCTCTGAGGTTCTGTTTGCATCACCAATGTGCTCGTTGGCACATATGACAACACATAAAAGCTAATTCAGTTGAGATATTGATAAATCCACCTGTATGTGAAGCTTAAATTGTACTGCATCCTACCTCATGGCCCAAGTAGGAGTACTGTGAAGGTATCATAAAGCAAGACACAGACAACAGATTCAAAGTTCAAACAAAAGAATTGTATTAACTTAAATGTCAGGATGGTTGAAGGCCTGACTTGCCCCATGCTGGGGTGGAATTTCCCTACCTAAAGAAACTAAGGAAAGTCGAAGTCAGTAAGTTTGACTTAAAAGTGTGTCCAAAACCTATACTTGCCCTCAAAACTAAGACAACACCACAGTTCATAAAGTCTCAGGTTCCCTTTCCCAAGACTTCAGCTTGCCAACTTCTCTCAATATTCAAAAACCCAGTTCCAGGCTAATTTAACACTCCTTCTGCTTTCTTGACAGTTCATACAGATTGCTTTCTTCTACTTCACTTCAGAAATCTCTTTCATCCATTTGACTTGATCAGTATAGTCTTTGACTTTCACAAATAGGGTATCCCCAGTCTACGCACAGTTGTCGGTCCACGCATTACAGGTCACGCAACCAGGAACCCTAGGCCTTCTAGCCAACACAGGTTCTTCTGTATCTGTACACCGATTCATACTCACTTGGCTTTTCATTGCCAGCCTTTTGGCTTTGCCACAAGTTAATTTCCCATAGATTTCACTTTGTGGTGTTCTCATTCCTTCACCACATTTGCTTTCATACTTTTCAGCAATAATCCATACTTGCTTTCACTTCGTTTCATGTAATTCGTTCTGTGCTTTAATATACGGTATGTGTCTTTCACACAAACTGATCATTGGTTCATAACTGTGTCAAAAGCTTTCTTTTTAGTTCGGTATTCAATGCTTGGAATCTTTCATTCTGTTGACCAAAGTTCAATTTGTCTATCTTGGCGGAGCGAGGTGAGTGCAGCGCAACCTAATGGAGCTAAAAGAATAATTTGCCGCCCTCCTGGGCTTTGTGTTTGGCAGTGTACTTGGGGATATTGTGCTTTATTTGTTTGTTTTCCCTGCCCTCCTGTGTCTCTCGTTTCTTTACCGGCCTCCCTCCTCCCGCACCTGTCCCTCCTGCCCGCCCTCCTCCCAACCCTCCCATACCCATGATTGGCTTACTGAGCCCGGTGTTTGTGGGGTAGTGTGACGCTGCTCACCCACGCTCGCCATTGCCATCTTGGCTGAGCGAGGTGAGTGCAGGGCAACCTAACGGAGCTAAAAGAATAATTTGCCGACCTCCTGGGCTTTGTGTTTGGCAGTGTACTTGGGGATATTGTGTTTTATTTATTTGTTTTCCCTGCCCTCCCGTGTCTCCAGTTTCTTTCCCGGCCTCCCTCCTCCTGCATCCGTCCCTCCTTCCTGCCCTCCTAAGATTGGCCTACCCTCCGTCATCTCTGAAAATCCCTGGGCAGCCTGTGCCCGGCAGCCCCTAGGCAAAGGGCTGCTCCTACTTGGCGGCTCCGTTAGTGTCTGCAGATGTCCGCAGGGGATGCCAGCTGCCAGACACCTTCCTTCTGATTGCCCTGCTTACCGCCCCCCCCCTTCAACTTACAGGCGGTTATCCCTCTGTTGTCTGAAATGTGACTGTCAGTACAATAAAATAATTGCATTGTGTAAACTAGGCCTTTCTCCCTCTATTCAGGATTCTAAAACTTGGGTGCGTCTTCCCTCCTGTCTTAGAATGTGCACTTTGTAAGCGCTTTATCCCGAGCAGCGTCGTCTTGTCCTAATTCTCAATTTACCTGCCTCCCGCTGTCCGCCGTCTTGTCCGCCTAGTCCCTCTCCCTTCCACCCCCCCTCCCACCTACTCTATGGAGCTCTTTGTCTCTCTTATCTTTTCTAACTGCTTCTCTATGGACTATCGTGCTCTCCTCACTAAATCTGGTAGGAAGAAGTTTAAAAAGGACATCCTGGTCTCCAACCCAGGCCTCCCCATCGCTGACACCTACACCAGTGCCTCCTCCAAGGAAACTCTCACCGACATCCTCTTTGTCATTCCTTCACCAGACCTGTGCTCTCTCCTTTCTCCTCTTCTCCATTAATGGTGGCACCCGTTGGGACGCCCTCCTGGCCTTCTTGCATTCCTCTAAGATCATCATTAATGTTTACTCTAATGGGACAGTCTTGGTCCAAGGCCCTCAGACCAACCTTCACCTCTTTGATAGACACTTCCAGCGCCTCATTAACTTCCTTTCTTCTCCCGCTGTCCCCTCTTTCCTTGACCACCTTGCCTCCCCCTTCTGCCTCCTCCTCGGCTACCTCGTCTTCTCCTTCCCTCTCTGCCCCCTCTCGGGCTCCCTCTACACCTCCGAAGGGTGTACCTCTGACCTGTACCCCTCCCCGGAAGTCCTTAAAGGATGGCAACCTTCTCCATATTGCCACTCTTAGCTCTCGCTCTGCTGTCAAACACTCCTCTGATATTTACCGCCTTCTGGAAGAACTTGACCTTGATGTCCGCGGTCTCATGGTTCACGGCCAGCTCTGACACTAGCTTTGACACACTCCTATCTGACGGCTACAAGATCCTCTCTGCGCCCAGGTCCAACCGCTCTGGTGGGGGTGTAGCCCTGATCTTCGCCAAGTGGATTCCTGCCTCTGTCAGTCCTACTCTCCATTTGAATACCTCGTCTGCAGGCTCTCTCTCTCCCCTAGCCATTCCCATATTGTGGCTACCATCTATCGACCACCTGGTCAGATCGCCTCCTTCCTCTCCGAGTTAGCGGACCTCTCCTCCTCACTCCTTGCCTCAACCACTCAACTCCTCCTTCTTGGAGACGTCAACATCCACCTGAAAGCCTCCTGCCCTCCCTCTAGACTCTTTCGCGACCTCTGCGACTCTCAGTCACTATTCTCCCCTCTGGCCCAAGTCACTCTGCAGGGCACACTCTGGATGTTCTGATCTCAGACCTTCCCCTCTATGTCCCTCTCTCTACTCCTCTCTCCTGGAGTGATCACTGTCGCCTATCCTCCCACCTCACCTACCCCTCAGGCCAAGCCAATTCCATCACTGCCACCCACCTTCTCGATCATCCGACCCATGAAGCGAGTGTCAGTTGAGGCTTTCGCCGCCACCTTCTCACCCACGTCCCCCTTTGGCTGACTCTCACACCGACACAGCCCTCTCCACTCTGCTATCTCTGATACTCTTGATATCCTTGCCCCTGTTATAAGAATCCACCTGAAGCCCTAAGCCAAGTGCAACTCCTGGTACGGCTCAGACCTCGTCACCCAAAAACGCAAGTGCAGGGTGGCCGAGAGGAAATGGCGTGCTTCAGGTACATCATTTGACAAACTGGCCTGCGGCCTGCTGCAAAGGCAATACCAGCTCTCTATCCTAACCAAGAAGAGAGCTCATATCCAAGCCTGCGTCTCTGCAGCATCTAACAACTCGGCTGAACTCTAAAATCTGCATGGAACTGGCCAACCCTGCCGCAGTCTCTACCTCTCCCGTCCCCTCCCAGTCCCTCTGCACAGCGGTGGCTTCTCACTTCATCTCAAACTCAGGACATCCTGTCCTCATTCTCCTCCTATCCCCTCTCTCCCCCTACTCCCTGCTCCTCCTCTGGCCCTTCTGCAGCCACCTCTCCTCCCTCCTTCTCTGCCTTTCCTCTGCAGATGAGGTTTCTAGACAAGTCCGATCCATGAAAGTCTTGTCGAAACAGGTTCATCCCTGTTCCTCCAAAACAATCAAGGACCACATCGACTCTCTGGCTCCTCCCCTGTCTGATTTCTGCAATCACTCCTTCGCCACTGGAGTCTTCCCATCCCCCCCTGAAGCACTCCCTTGTGCACCTTCTTCTTAAAAAAGCCTCTACCATCCCCTCCTGCCCGGCTAACTTTCGCCTGATCTCCATCACTCCTTTCCCTGGCAAGCTCCTGGTGAAACTGGCCATCTCCCAGCTTAATCTCCATACAGAATCTGTTGGTTTTCTTCATGACCATCAGTCTGGCTTCAGAGCTGCCAGAAGCATGGAAACTGCTCTCCTGAACATCCGTGAAGACCTGATCTCCAACCTTGACTCTAACAACACTTGCGTCCTCATCCTGCTTGATCTCTCTTCTGCCTTTGACACTGTTAACCATGCCATCTGGCTCAACCGTCTCCGTGATAACCTGGGTACCACTGGTCAGGCTCTGCCATGGCTGACCTCTTTCCTCTCTGCCCGACCATCCCAGGTGCAACTTGGGTCCTTCCTCTCTGCAATCTTTTTCTCTACCTGTGGTGTCCCCCGGGGATCTAACCTCTCTCCCTGGCTGTTCAACCAATACCTGGCACACCTTGCCCACCGCAAAGCCGCTCTCTGCCCCAACTTTCAGTGCTATGCGAATGACACCCAGCTAATTTTCAGGCTACCCTCAGCCACCTCATCTCCGACTGTCTGCTATCCAGGAGTGGTGTGCCGCCAATGACCTCTGCCTTAATGCCAGTAAGACTGACATCCTCCTCATCTGCACACCCGTTCCCTCCTTTCCTGTAGCTCTCTGGCCGGCCTCTCTTGGTCCTCTTCCTGCTCCCACCCGTCAGGCTAAAAACCTAGGGGTCATCTTCGACTCCACACTCTCCTCCTCCCCTCACATCTCTGACGTCTCTAAGACGTCACACTACCAGCTGCACCTACTCAGAGGTATTCTTCCTTGCCTCTCCTTCCCCCAGAAGCTCACCGTTTCTAGAGCTCTGGTTCTCTCTAGGCTGTACTGTTGCAACTGCCTCTTTCTAAATCTGCCTGCTTGTACTCTCCGCCCTCTACAACTTATCCAGAACAGGACTGCACGACTTGTCCTTGGCCTCAAGCCCAGGGATCGTATCGCTCCAGGACTAAATTCTCTGCACTGGCTCCCAGTGGCTACGTGGATGAAGTTCAAAACCCTCTGCATCGTCCACAAGGCCTTCTGGGACCTGCGGCCTCAATACCTTCCTCTCTTCCCAAATATCTTCCTTCTCGAGCTCTTCGCTCATCCCCCTCCATCTCCCTCAGGGTCAGTCGCTTCTCCAAGCAACGAGTTGGTGGTAGATCACTTTCTTCGGCTGGTGCCTCCCTCTGGAACAGCCTCCCTTAAACTTGAGAACCATCTCAGTTTCCGGAAGCACCTCAAAACCTTTCTCTTTGATTCTGCTTTTTCTCCTCCTCTCCTCTGCTGACGACCTGGCTGTAATCGGAACTGCACTGACTACCTGGACACCCCCTGATCTCGGGCCCAGGTCCCTCCCCCGCTAAGCGTCACACACCTCTACTGCCCACCTGGCAACCCCCGCACTTGGGGACTGTTGCTGTATCCCTACAGTCCCCCTTGCAGCTCTTGACACTTGATGGCCGCACTTACCCATGCACTTGCCACATGCTGGCCGTCACTTTACTTATCGTTATTATTTATTCCCATATATTGCACTGTGCCTGCCACCTTCCCACGCACTTGCTCGATCTGAATGACACCTGGCCTAGTAGGCTTGTTGTCTGTCCTCCCTTTGTTCCCCTCCCTTGCCTCGTCGCACCTTGAAAACACGTGTATAGGCACGTTATAAATGCAATATCATATCTCATCTCATTCCTCATAAACCGTTGCTTTTGGTTCACTATATTGTACACCTACTCTTCAATTCATTGAGCATTTACTTTGACGTTCCAACAGCCCACAGGAGCGCCCCGGTTTGGGTGCTCTCTCCTTTTCACTCACCGGTCCCTGGCGTCTCTTCTGGGCGGCTGCTTCTTCTGGATCTGCTCAGCTGCCAGTTTACAGGATGGCGAGCCCCACTTGCATTTCGCCTTCTCCATGTGGGTTGCCGGTAGCTCCGCTCACTGCCAGTGATTCGCAGCTTGAGAATCTCTTCCGTGCCCGCAGCTGCTGCTGCTGCTGACAACCGACCAATAAAGCTCCCACCTCTGTGGCCGTCTCGCGGGCCGCCCTGGGCTCCGCTCCACAGCTTCTTGGGGTACTTGCCTGCATCCTGACTCTGCTGCCTCTGCAGGATTCTTCCCATTGGCCCACAACATTCAGCCCAGCTTCCCATTGGCCCACAACATTCAGCCCAGCTTCTCTCCTGCCAACGTGTCAGCTCCACCTTTTATCCACCTGCAACCATGACAGATCGCAGGTGAGAGTCTACAGTCTCAATCACCCTGACTACAATTAGTGGAGCTCTCTGGACATGCCGGACCTTTAAAATAGTCCGCAGACCTCTTCCTCGTCCCAGTACTATAATGGTCTGAATGCGGTAAGATGTTGTCAACAGCCTATAAACGCAGGGGGAAGTTGGTATTCACAAGGAAAAGCAGGATACCATGTCTCTCCTGCAGATATCCTCTTCCCCAACCCCCAAGGACCCATCCAGGTGATCCTCCCTCACATCTCCACCCCCAGGATCAGGATCCAAGGGGAGTCGGTGTGAGGATACCCTCAGGTTTCTCACAGTAAATGTCACACTTAAGCACTGGTAAACCTCACCCTACACATCACAGTTGGTGAAGAAACTTGCGTGTTGTTTTACCTCAAAAAGCACCAATTCAAACTCTGGACTATCTATACATGTGCTAATAAGCTCAAAGTCTTGAAGCCCATTATCGCTCGTCAAAGAGATCCAGATCCATTTGGTGTGTGGCCGGGAATATAGCTCAAGGGCAACGTGCTAGTCTTGAAAGCATGACAACGCTGAGCAGCAGGTGTTCGAGTGCCAGTCCGGCGCTTAGAGGCAGGACTCTTGCATGAAGCGCAATATAAGACACCAATTATTTTTATGTCCCATGTGCTGGACAATTATAAAGAACTGGTTTCTTAATGAATCCACATTCATATCATGATGCAATGTCCAGTGGTAGGAATACAACTAATGATTCACATAAGATGCACTGGTTCATAGATGTGCTTTCTTAGCACCTACAAATATGCCTCTAGGCGCTTAATATGCAGTCTACAAAGCAGTTAAGTCTTTGTACTCGCACCCATTGCTCATCATAGATATATAGCACCTAAAGTGTGAGTAGTGGGTTTCTAGAGGCTACAGTAGGAAACTAAATGTTAAGCCTTTGCCAAGTAACTGAGTTTTGTGTCATTTCCATGCACACTTCTTGGTTTGTCCACCAGCAGTCTCGGTTGGGGCGGTGGGTTTACATATAATGCTAGCCCTTGACATTTCACACAATGCTGTCATAGGCCATCTCAATGTATGTTTTTAAAACTGCTATTGATGAATTGATTAAATGCATTACAATGTGCATATCCCACATTAATCTCTGTGAAGTGGGCAAATCAATAGCCAAACGTGCTCTGTACTGAACAGAAAACAGCAGGACGCTAGCGATTTACTGTACGGGTTTTGGGGAAGTAGCCGAAATGCCTCTTACAGCTATAGTCTGAGCTTAAGTCCAATTCTGGCTTCCGTTTTAACTGAGAGTTCCCCCCAAACCTCATGCGTTATGGGTCAACAGGTCAATATGAATTCACAACATTGAAAATCCCTTATTAGGCCAAAGGTTATAAAACATACTCTACTAGCTTTGGAAACAAGTTTAGTACTTTCAATGGTACAAGTCACCATTTTATATCTAGGTGTATTATAGATGCCAGGCCACGAGAACAAAACAAATACACATTTTTCTTTCCAGAATGGTTGAGCCACGCAGTGCAAAAGGCATGATGAGTCAGCAAGGGGGCTGTGAAGAAAAGTGAACAGCTCTTGAGGTTATCTATTCATTTTCCATTACGCAAGTACAAATGGACTGTTCTATGACCTACCACCTGCCTGTAGGCTGAGCATGTAGTGTAACGTGAAGAGCAATGAATGTGTGCTTTTAATTAGTTTTTCATTTAAACCAACCCGATCATAAACACAATGGTTATAATCTATGTAATGTTCTTGCTTTTTCTGCTGGGCCGATGTTACGGCGTAAACGTTCTTGTGGTCATGTCGTAGGTCTATTCCAGGGGAATTACTGACTTACATTAAAATGCACAGTTTATTTAAACTTACTCTGTCATTCTTTAAGTCTAACTACTAAAACTGTCATCCAAAGCTGGCCGACCCATAATCTATTGTTTCCACGCTGTATGTTAATTGTGCCTGGGAGCCCAAAAAGTCACGTTAATTGCGTTGGACGTAGTGGTCAGTATTGTTGCATGTCAACCCCTTTAGGGAGACATTGTATCTCCCAGTGTATGGGTCTTGGTCACATGATTCACCATGTGAACAAGTTAATAAAGTACGAGCTGTTTCCGGCTCGTCAGTCTGACCAGCGAAAGGCTCCGGTATCGTTCATGTCCTGCGCCATGCAGGCGCCACGCCGCCTGCTGTAGGCCGAGGATGGGGCCCAGCACGTGGACGGTGCCCCTGTGGGGCAACGCTGTCCCAAGGAGTATGGATGCCATGTGACCATGGCCGTTGTGGCGACCCCGGCCTGGGTGCCCCCAGAGCCTGCACCGTCGTGTGCTGGGTGCCCCCAGCCACGTGGGTAGCTCCAGTGACCTGGAGCGAGTGGGGTGACCCCACTCCCTGATCCGCGGCGTGATCCCCCCCCAGACGGCTTGTGTCAGGTGTTCCCGACGTGTTAATGGGGTCTGCCCGGTGATCCGGAGCAGGCCCCCAACAAGTACTAGGTACAAAAGTAGGTGTGATCACCACATCGACTAATCCCAGTCCCCAAGGAGGAATCGAGAGGCAGAGTTGAAGTACTCCATAATGGATACATCATGTCAAGAGAGAATTTGAGCATACTCAAACAAGGCAGGAGGGAATAAAGAGCGTTACAGACACCAGGACAGTGCGAGAACGAAAGGGACTCATAGACATGGTAGAAGGAAAGGGGGCCACCGCAACCCAGGTCACAGGGGAGACTAAAGGTAAATTGGAGGGAAACATGGCAAGACAAAAGAGTGGCATATATATCTAAATCAGAATGATGCACATGTTGTAACAGTTTGGTTAGAAATGGAAGAAGAAAAGCATCTAATGCGATGAAAAAAGCTCTAAGCGGACAAAAGACTACATGGCACGTGTGACACCAAGTCACACCTTATTTACTTCACACTCTATGACAAGACTAAGAGTTGTCTCCTAACCAACATTATACCGACATGGGTGCACATGTACCAATTTCAAAAGCAGGTGTGTAGCTTCAGAGAGGTAATGGGATGTTCCGCTCCTCTGTTCCCCAGATGGCAGATTAAAAGGGTGGTGTAGGGTCGGAAGGTGTGCGCGATGACCAGAGCTGCCATGACCAGTATTCAACAGAGCAGCTGCTGGGTCCCCATTGTAGTTTCATTCTGTAGTTTCCCTTGAAACTGATTTACAGCCTTATTGTCAAATAAGGGCTACCCAGCAGGTAGAAAATAATGGGGAAAGTTAATCTGCAGTAACCTTTTCAGGTGCAAAAATCCAAATCCTGGTGAAATGTGCTAACTTTGGGATTGTTAGCTGTGAGGGGCCAAGTGCATCCTAAAGCAAAGAACTAACCAAAATACCAGATTAACAAATTTGAGAAAAAGGGGCAAACGAAACCTACAAAGCTGACCACTTGTTGACATGCAATGTTTTTTTTTATAAAGCTGTATATTTTGTTCACATAGTGCAAAACGTGATGCTTGCTTGTTTCAAATAATGAAAAAAGTAAGCCGATTTTACTGCTAGTACAATCAAACCACAGAACACTATAAAGACATCTCATTTTCCTAGTGCCACGTTTGAATAGGGCATTTTGACTTGCCTCCTTTTTGTGCATTCTGTCACTTGCAGATCCATATTTACGATTGAAATGTAAAATTATGAGCGCCTGAATGCAGAAAAGCAGCGCAGGATGCACCGTTCAAAGCTGGCACAAGTCAGATCTCTGAGCTATGGAGCCACTGCCACATACAGCACCTTACAAATAAAAATCAAATAAAGTCAGCCTGCTGCTCACATCATTTTAACTGTGCTCGGCACCTTGTGGTGCAAATAGTACAGACAACTCAAAGTTGTCCATAGTTATGTGTGTGCAAAGCATCTATGTGATGTGGTACCTGTCGTCTGAGCTTACAAGAAAGGGAACAGATCTGCATCACACCCAGCATACAGGAGTAGGTATGTAGTATTGTAAAAGTAGCCGACTAGTAAACTTTTCAGCTAGTAACTACATTTGACGATTCGTAGGCCCAAACCTATATGAAAAGCTAAAATTATACAAGTCCTAGAATGCACATTTCTGTTGATTGAACGGCCAGATCAACATGGAGTTATCCGACAGGTCACTGAGGTGCCAGAAATGGCAATCATTCAAACAAAAGAAAGAGATAGAGGGATAAGGAGCACTAGCGCACCCCCAAACTCAAGGGATTAACCCTTCACTAACAAGTAACAACACAGCTAGTGCTAATCGTAGCTGCTCACTCTGGGTGGTCCCTGTTGCGAACTATTGTCCGCTATTCGGCACAAGAGCAGGAATTACTTCAGTGCAAGTTCAGTTGTAAACGTATACAAATTTTATTATTCAAATATACAAAAAAATACACAAAATGTTTTAAGAACACCAAAAGTGTGCGCTCACTGCCTAATTCATAACCATTAGCAATAGATCTCTAAAAAGTAGATCACTAGATTGTAAGCGACAACTTCAATCCTTCATTTAAAACACTACGTGATTTTGGTTCAAAGAGGCTTGTAGAAGCGTACTGTGTTGTGTAATTTTTCACACACGGTCATACCTTGTTTCACACAACTCACTTATTCTCATGTTCACTCACTCTCAGAATCCAACATCAATTTCATTCAAAACACATCTATTGCCCAACATGTTTCTTTCCATACAGTGTGTAGTTATCAATAATTGTTAGGGAAATTCATCAGGGGCTTGCTTGAAGGATGGATGTAGCCTACAAGATTCACTCTAGCTTGATGGTAGTCGCTTACAATAAAATCAATACATAAAAACAACAATCTATAAACACATTTCAAATTTCAATACAACTTGTCTCTTCTCAATCAGAATTTGAAATCCCTTCGCCGTTGGTTTGATAAGGGAAAACAAGGTCCACCACCTATTGAGGAGCAGCAAAACACAAGAAACAAGAGTAGGCATATTAGTGGCCCATTCTGCTACTGCATTCAGCAATAGCCATGGCTAAATCATGGCAATCAATCAAAGTCGGTCCTAGGTTTACAGAGGCACGGAAGAGTATCCAATAGGGAAGTTAATCAGTTCTAGTCAAAATGCATATAGTCTCTAACTCATAGTGAATCTGCAATGAGGGTCAAGAACAAAGGAAACGAAGGAACCATCCTTTCACTTTAGCCCTATCTATTACTATTTGCACCATAAACGACTGGTCACTCACCCTTAAGGATAACCGAAGTCTATCCACTAGTTAGTGTTCCACTGATGCATCGGAGAAAATCTTCTGTTTATTCGAGGTCGGTACGGATTTCAACAAACTAGAATGGGAGCTAGGTATAGGGGAAAGGAGAAGCCCGTTAGGTCTATAGGTGCATTCAGTCAATAAAATAACGGATTAGAAAAAATCACGCCTTATCCTTTACCCGTTGATAGTTACACCATGATCGCTCTGCGTTTCTATTCCATCATCGCCACTTCATGAGTTCATTAGTCTGTTCAGTCTTGCTCCCGAGACTCTCTCCCGTATTCCCAGTTCAATTTTCTATACCGAAGAGAAAACAGAGGGTAAAGAGGGAGAGAGTGGGGGAAAGCACTACAAGAGTTAGCCATTTCTAAATCGATTTGAATCCTGTCATGAGTTCCAAACCAAAGTAAATGCGTCTAATTGAGGCATATGGGGGTCTCGTCTTTTAAATCTGCAAACAGGCTATCCATACTTCATCTAATTAACAGATGATCTATGTAGTTCGGTTTCATGTTTTTACGGCAATTTTTAGTTGTTCCATTTGAAATATTCGGGACAGAGAGGCCCCGCCGGCTCAAAGACCCTGTTATCTCTCCGGGGATCATATTGGTCAGAGCGCTTACCTTACGTACGAAATCCACGTTCGTCAGGCTTTCCTCGCGTCTTTAGTTCGCCCGCCTCTCTCCATAGTCGAGTGTTGCGTAAGTGCGTCGTGGGTCCGCTTGCGTCCTAACAGCCTTACGTATTTCCGGGGTGGTGTCTGTTTCTGTGGCAACCAGCCCGTGTTTAAATGGAGTAGCGCAACTAGTGGGCGCATGCGCGGAACGTATCTGAGCGCCTCCATGATTCAGTCAGGCAGAGGGTCCAGCTCCATCCCTAAGGCATCAATGGCTCCCAGGTGAGAACAGAAGGAGGATGAGAGGCATCAATTCTTATTTTATCTCAAGCCGATATGTATGGTATAACACACTGTGTATTGCGAACATGCAACCATCGTTGACTATTGCACTTATTTGTGCAGATTGAAGCTTTCGGTTAACCTTCCCGTGTCCCTTACAGGGTAATTCCTTTACTCAATTTAGCGCATCTTATGATTCGAGATGTAATACAGAGGAATAGTCTCTTATCGATTTGATGCGTGTGTCTGATGGAAAACAGAACCATTGTTGTATCTTTTAACTGTGCTAATTACACCCACCAATCGATTTTGTCGTTCAGGCCACACGTCATGCTATTGGTTAAAAAGATCAGTTGTTCCTTTTTCACAAGGGTTCTTTTATCTCTATTACTGTCCATACTTTGTGTGAGCTTGTATAGTACGGTCCAGCTGATATCTTCTGCATTGTGGTTAAACTCGATCCAGTGGTCTACTAGGGGTGCATTTTGTGTTTTGTTTCTAATGCAACTTTTGTGTTCTCCTATCCGGATTTTAATTTTTCTCTCTGTTTTGCCCACGTAGATTTTCCTGCAAGGGCACCAAATTGCATAGATGACCATTTTTGTATTACAATTAGAAATGGCAATGACCGAGTTTGCCATGTAGCCCCCAGGCCATAGATTTATCAGAAAAGTCCTGGAATACAGTCAAGCATCAACCAGCCAATTTACTGCTTGTAGCACTGCATTTAGATGGAGAAATGCAAATGCCACCATAGCGTAAAGCGGGAGTCTTCATACTATGGGGCTGGCCCCCCTATAGGGGCCCGAATGATGTCCGGGAGGGGGCATGAGATTATTCAAAAAGGGAGTACCGTGACTCCTTTTAATTGAAAATATAAGCAGATATGGCTTCTGGCGGGACCAGCCACAATATTTGTACTCAAGACGGGCGCAGCAGCAATTTATTTACACAAGGGGGCTCAGCATAAAAGGCTTGAATACCACTGGCGTAAAGGAACAGAAAAAAAAAGGCAGAACACCATATAACGAACAATGCAGGAACTATGGTTCTTTATTTTTCCAAAATTAGTGCTAATTAAGTTAGATGTCAGTGTGGCCAGAAATGGGTCAACATAACTGGCATTTAAAACGTCCTTACTCAGAATGCACTTTGCACAAAGAATACTGTGTGTCTAAATAATCGATTACATACTGCTTCCCCACACTGCTAGTTGGGAAATCTTAAATGTACCCCCTATAGTTGCTTGCTAAGGTATGTTCTTGGCAACATGTTATAACCAAGTGGACTGGTCTACTCGTCGTAGTTACCGCATTTGCATGCAGGATTGGATCAAATAATTGGAAGTTTGTGGTGATGCAAGTAATCCTTTTTCGGTAGTATGGCGGCAGAATGTGTGCACATTATAAACAGGCCGCATGTTCATATTTCTGCATGCCATTAATAGGTGTTATGATTACTTGACATAATTATTTATTTTTTTTACATTTGTAGAGCGTGCAGAACCCATGGGCATCGAGGCGCTAGTTATTAACAGGTAAGGGTTAGAGGGGGTGAGGGGCAGGAGGACGAGGACAGTTGCAGGTATATCAGAACAGACAAGGAACCAAGGAAAAAAGGTTACAAACTCTTAATGTCGTTGGAATAGAATGGTTTTCAAATGCTTCCTGAAAGGCCAGTACGATTGCTCGGAACGTAGGTGAGCAAGTATGTTGCTCCAAAGTCATGCAGCAATGGCTGGGAAGCTGGAGCCCCCAGCTCGAGTGTGTCTAAAGCACAGAGTTGGGAGTCTGGTGGGGCTAAACAATGTTCTATTGGATATCCTCTGTGAGTGGTAGGACTGTACAGAGTTAGACAATGATGTGTAATTGAAAGGACTATGAAGTGGATTCGTTCTCTGATGGGAAGCCAGTGGGCGGCTCTCCTGTGGGTGGAGACATGGACCGATCTGGAGAGGCTCGTTGACACTCGAGTGGCATTATTTTTAATTGTTTGGAGCTTGTTTAGGTTGAGTTCACGTGCCAGCAAGTAGGGAGTTTCAGTAGTCCAAGCGAGAGCCGACTACTGTTCTAGCTATTATCAGGCGGTCTTGCGAGCAGAGGAGGTTTTTTGGTTGCATTCAAGAGTTTTGTGGTGTATGAAGCCGAGGTCACGATTGCATTGACCTGGCGGAACATGCAGAGATTTGAGTCAAGGTAGACACGGAATGTTTTGACAGCAGATAAAACAGTGATGGTACGGGATTGTCTCAGGAAGATAGCTCAGGGGCAACGCACTTGCCTTGGAAACAAGACGATGCAGAGCAACACTGTTTCGATCCCCGGGTCTGCGCTTAGAAACCTCTGGGTATTAAGCGCGTTATAAATAACCAATTACAATTACAGGCCTCAATAGTGAAAGCATGGTAGGCCGGTCAAGTTTGGCTAAGCATCAGGATCTCGGTCTTATCGTCATTGAGACACAGGTGGTGTGCAGCCATCCACGCTTGAATGCTTTTGTAGATACCGTTGATGTGGTTAGAGTCTTGCTCATAGTTACCCGAGAGGTGGATGAGTATTTTAGGTATCGTTGGCATAGTTGGTCTGTGAGATCCCCAGAGAATCAAGGTGGGCAAAAGGTTGTCTATATGTTGTACAAAGTTGTGGGAAACACAGGAGCCTTGTCCTCCACAAGGAACTTGGGTTGGATAGGCAGCTGCGTGTAGACCCGGGTGGTTCCATCAGCCAGGAAGGAGGCAATCCATTTGGTGGCTGAGGGGAAATGTTTGCAGCATTGACATCAGGAAGAATGAAACCCCAATCCGCCCTACCAGGATTCAAATCAGTCACTCCCAAGTTCGCAGTAGGCCCTCAACTCAGTGAGCTATGTTGCCAACCTTTTCATGAATGCAAAGTTATACGATATTGCGAGCATTTGGAAACGTGACACTAATCAAATCACTAAATTAAAATATGTTTATTTCCCACTTCTCAAATAGTTGCACATGATGAATAAGTGCAGAGTGTGCAGGAGTGTTCCCTGTGTTCAGTACGCTGCTTGTGGAGAACGTGAAGCAGTGTTTTTTTCATTTCGGTGGAAGAGGATGAGACTTTACTTCAAAAACGCATACTCAGGCGCGCACGTCGCAGTGTGTGCAGGACTGTTCCCTGTGTTCCGTGTGGGTTGTGCGGGACTAGGGACCCCATGGAGATAAAGACTGGTACGCAACCGCTAACTCGCGCCCCGCTGAAGCGATGTAACTCGACTTTGCAACCTGCTCCTCCAATATTGCCATCGGATAATGCTGAGAAACGTGCGTCCTGCAACGCGCCTCGACAAGTAAGTGATTCGGTGTGTTTCAGAAAAAATATGCAAGTTGCAATACATAATTTTAATGGCGACTCGCTTGCCGATAGAAGAGCATTGGAAACAAGGTCTGTACAGGAGAACCGCGTGAGAAATCTGAGCTGCAATCTGAATGTCAATACACTGTCAGCTAGTCAAAATACAAGTGGCCCTGTGCCACAATACAGCCAAAACACATGCAACCCTGCATCCAAACGCTCAGATTCGGTAGCACTATTGGACCCAAACTGTTTGACTGGTGATGCTGAGGCTAAGGGTGTTATTGGAGCCGATTGCCTAACTCACTCAAATAAAAGTCTGAATGGCAACTTGAATGGAAGCCTCACGGAAAGTGCTGTAATGGGTTTCTTCGAGCCGTGGTCGGAGAAGCGCTCTGTTCCTGCGCCCTTCATTTCTGTTCTCCCTCAGTCAGTCTGCATGGATAAACGCCGACACAACACGAGAGAGGTTATCCAACAACAAAATACAACAATTGAGGATACTTGCATGGAGAGTGGTAGAAAGGGTCGCCCCCCCCCCCCCGCGACAATGCACTTACAAATGATGGGTTTCCTGCTGTGCTTGTCTGTAGGAGCTTGGAACAGGGTCTCTCGCATAACGTGACGATCAGCAGCCATAATTATAATTTTACTCTTACGACTGATGGCAATGAGGAGGGCATATCTGCCTAACCTCCTTAATTTTTCCCGGGGACTCCGGCATTTTAAGCATTTCTCCGGGTCTCCGGAAAAGTCCCGTGAATCTCAGGAATTTTGAGATTCTTTCCGGTCCCGTCATATTCTCCACCTGATTGTCTACCGGCGGCAGCCAATCAGGTGGAGAATATGACGGGACCCGGAAATGGCACGAAATGGGTCGTGCCCACTGCCTGCACCACTATAATAATAGTGCTTTAAATCCATGTCATTGGATTGAAAGCACTATTATTACGGCGGCGGTGCCACGTTCATTTTGCTTACCATAGCACTGAAAAACATTCATTCAAAATGAAGGCGGCGCCGCCGCAGCCGAAATAATGCTGCTTTCAATCCAATGACATGGATTGAAAGCACTATTATTTCGGTGTCGGCGCTGCCTTCCTTTTGCTTACTATAGCATTGAATTAATTATTTTCAATGCTCTAGCAAGCAAAATGAAGGCTACAACAACCGAGTTTACCTTTTTGACAGGTGGGCGGAGCCGTGAGCAAATGGGCGGAGTTGTGTGTGGCTGTGGGTGGGGCGTAAATCTCAGGAATTTAGATGTTCAAATTTAGGCAGGTATGGAGGAGGGCCACGAGTGCGTACATTTTTTTTTTCCAAGAAGAGAAATCTGTAACTGGATAACAAACCCATCTGACTTAGATAAAACACTCTGGAACCCCCCCACCCCCCCACAAGCAACGATGCAGCTGGATTCAGAACAGACGACAAGATTTATTCTGCTAATCAAACAAGAGAGAGCCGCGATGGCGCAGTCTGGTTTTCCGCAGATGCAGTGAATAATGCAGCGAATAATGGAGAACTAAGCACTCCTCACGCTAAACATCGACGCCATTCAATCGCTGTTGCAGATAAACTCATTAAAGATCTGGCACTTATAAATGCAAAAGTCTGTTCTAATTCAAGCGCCGTCAAAACAGTTAACAATATTGAAAGAAAGATGTTGGCCTCGACAAATGAAAATAACAGAGAAAGGACAGAGAACGGAGAATCAGGAAAGCAAGGATGGACCAATGAGCCCTATGTTTGAAGAGGCTGTCTTCCAAGAGAGAAAAAGACAGCCTTCGAAAAGACAGAGATTCGACTCAAGCCCAGGGTTGGAGATTTCCTGCTCGCAGAAAAGACAGGTGAAGCTAATGGATAACTCACAGCATACTACTCCACGAGTGTGGCTAGCCCGAACATTCATAAACAAACACACGATCAACAATCTTCTACTGAGGACTCATCTCCCTCCACCGATGGTGATACTGTGTTCAGGCAATGTACTAAATAAACCAAGACATCCCCCTTCACAAAAAATACAAATGCCTCCTGGGGCTCTAAAAGACAATCCTTACATATCAGAAATGATAGAAAGGGTGGTAAATGAGCTCAAACCAAACATCATGTCCGCCACAACCATCGTGGTTGCGCCTTTGATAAAGTTAAATGAACAGTTTAATGTCGGATTGTCTGTTTCCACCATTGTAAAGCTATGTTTTTGTTGACTTTCAATTTCTCAATTTCAGTTGAAAACCAGACTTTAGAAACTTACTTCTTCACCAGTCTAGTTACCTCTCGAGCAAGATTATTAACTGTATTAGTCATCATATTTTGATACACCTCAGCTAAGTCAGTGGCAGTATTATACTTAGCGAGTTTCCCTAAGGTGGCGGTAAAGTACAGTATCATAGATGTTTTGGGGATAACTTGCGTACGTTTCTACATTTCACCCTAAGCAACTTCCCTTTTGTTCTAGTTAGCAGTGATAGACACAGGAGACTGAATTGGATTAGGTTGTGATTTAAAGGACACTGGGTTATCTCAATGTTATTTATAGTAGCATTATATGTTGCCACCGGTGTCTAGTTAAAGTTACAAAATCAAAAGGATCGAATGCCAAAGGTGAGAGTGCATTCGACCGAAAACAAAAGGATCGATTATTCTTTTAAATGTATAGATATTTTTTTTTTTATTTAGTATTGGTAAAAAAAAAAAAAAAAAAAAAAAAAGGTTTTTACACCAAAAACAGGGGTTTGGGTGGGGGACCCCCCCCCCCCCCAAAAAAAGAAAAGAGTCGAAACTTTAACCTATAACCGTTGCCACCCAGTCCAGACTTCTGCCCTCGATATGGGTGGTTTCATTAATATGCTGGCAGAAACCAAGGTCAGCAAGAGTGGCCTAGAATTTGTCAAGGGGTCAGCAGTATCTTCAAAGCCGAGATTAAAATCTCCTACAATGATAACGTTTGACTGAGGTTTTAAAAGAGGTAGATTCGCGTCATTGAAATATAACAGGAAGTCTGGCATACTGTTTGGGGGACGGTATATCGCAATGATGTTGACAGTGGAGTTATAGTCAACAGATAGTTTAACCAGTAGTGCTTCACAATTAAGTATATTTACATCCTTTTGACATGTTGAATAAAAAAAAAAAACATTATTTTACCCTGAAAGGGTAAAAGTATTCATATCTTCTAGAGAATTCAGGAAAGTACAAGGATTACAAATTAACCTGTAGTTCACCACAGAAGTACATCAAATGCATACCAGGGGACACGTTCAACTATGCATATGTTAATCTGGTAACTGCACTTATTTTTTTTATTATTATTTTTATTATTTGGTTACAAACTTTTAAAAAGTGAAAAACAAAAAAAAAACTCAAAGTACAAAATGAAGTCTCTTATAGCCTGAAACGTTCAAACTTTCTTATTGATCAAATTAGACAATAGCTGGCATTGGAATGGATGAAACAGATAGAACGGATGGAGTGGACAGAACAAATGGAGTGGACGGAACCTGATGGAACGGATGAAGTGGATGGAATGGATGAAGTAGATGGAACAGATGAGTGGATGGAGCGGATAGAGTTCATGGAACGGATAGAGTGGTTCCAATGGATGAGTACATGGAGTGATAGAGTGGATAGTGTGGACAGAACAGTTGGAACAGATGAAACGGATTAGTAGATGGAACTGATTAAGTAGATGGAATTGGATGAAGTAATTGGAAGAAATGAAGTAGACGAAGTGGAGGGAACCGATGGAGTGGATGGAACCGATGGAGTGGATGGAGCGGACAGATCAGACTGACCAGACGGAGTGAATGGAATGGATAGAACGGATGAAGTGGATGGAACAGATAGGAAGGATGGAGTGTGTAGATGGAATAGATGGAGCAGATCATGTGGATGGAGGGGATGAGTGGATGGAATGGATGGAGGGGATGACTGGATGGAGGGGATGGAGTGGATAGAATGGATGTAACGATTGCAGTAGATGGAACGGATAAAGTGGATGGAACAAACAAAAGAGATGGAACAAATCGAGTAAATAAAACGGAGAGAGTAAATGGTACGGATGTAGTGCTTGGTCACCGGCGCGTTACTGATAACCAACATATCACACTACTACGCTTACTCTCTCCTATACAACATCACTCAACTAGAACACAGCTATACTATTACACATTCGGTATAGCTGTTCTCATACTAACATGACCCCACAAACTATTAAACACAGCTAGCTGAGCACAAACCGCTAGCTTGTACGTCTAGCGCTAAGAAGCAGCCATCATGCAACAACCACACCGGCTGCACACATCTGGTGCGCCCATGCACTATGCAACACTCCCTCTCTACTGACTTGAACTACGGTTCCTGAGGGCGTTCAACCAACCAGCGCTTTGAGATCATACCAATGATACATAAGGCGCTATATAAATGACAAGTAAGATAACATTTATCGAGTCTAATTCTTATCTCGATAATACATTCTTAGTTTAAAAAAAAAAGAAATTGAGGTTAATTTTCCTTTTCGATCATCCTCTTATTCAGCTCAACGAGATAAAATACCAGTGATATGGTTAGTTTATTACTTTCACCATTGTGCATTCTTTTCCACCATTCTTCCCCACTACATGATGTGTACTTACAGATTTCACTTTTTAGATACTTAGTTCTGTAGTCTTTTAGGGCCAGGCAGAACAGCACTAGGTGCTTCAATGTTTCCTCAGCGTCTCTGCAGAATCTACATGTGAGGTCATTTCTCAAGTCTTTATTCCTAAGGCTTTTTATTTCTTTAGGGAAGCGGTTCAATCTGAATTTCAAAAAGGTTGTTCTCATGTGTTTGCAAGGACATTTTTCCATATATTCTGGTAAGACGTTCAGTGCATTTGATCAGTGGCTTTGTTCCTCATACACCTATGTTCAGCTCTCTGGTCGATGGTGTCAATCCAATCTTGTTGTAGTAGTTTTATTTTAAATGGCTTTTGGATTTTGCAGCAGTGTTTTTTCAACCGCATTTAATTGCTGCAAGTTCTGTTTACAATTTTGGCGCCATCTGCTCAGCAGTAAACCGCTCTCATGTGTCCCTTGAGTCTTCAGCAACCTGAATTGCGGCAGATTGTCAGCCCGTAGAGCCTTCCTATATAGGGCAATTGTATTCCATGCGACCCTTGCATTAATAGACGTTAGACTCAATTCATAACGAATACATGCCGTTGGAAAGCCTTGTGGAAGCTGCAAAATTCTTTTCCAAAATATGTGTTCACATTGTGACCAAATTCTGTAAGAGCATCCAAACAGAGTTTCTGCTCTGTGAATTAGTGCCGGTACAGCTTTGCTATTGTAGAAGCTTATCACAGGCTTATATGATTTCCAAACTTCTTCTGGATAACTGCCCCTTGAGCCACTAGTTGTTTACATTTGCTAATGATTTTTATAGTCATGGACATATCATTAATGCTTGAATTCACAGTGGTTCCCAAATACTGTGTATATAATATGCATTCCAACTTCACTTGTCCCAATGACCATTGACATTTTTCGTTTTGACCTTTGGATCCTTTTAGATTTTTAGGATCAAAATCTCAGATTTTGTGACGTTGATTTCCAAGCCATTATGATCAATGTAGTTTTTCAAGACTGTTAGTTTCCACTGGAGTCCTATCAGAGTTACATCAAGAAGCACAATGTCATTGGCATAAGGATCCAGCTGATGGGAGTTCCATTTAATTTTGGAGGAAACGTGCAGTGCTTCTAATGCATCTTCAACGTCTGCTATACGTCTGCTATATAGAAGTAAAAAAGTTTAGCTCCAAGGGGTCACCCCAGTTTCACTCCTCTTGATGTTTTTATGGGCGCAGATAGTTGCCCATTTCAGTCTAGACGAATTTGTATTTTAGTGTCAGAATACAGTTCTTTTATAGCCATGATTAAACTTACTGGGCAGCCTCTTTTCTCCAATTTAGTCCATAATAACTCACAATCTACACCATCAAAGGCGAGTGCCAAATCTACAAACGCCAGGTAGATGATAGTACCTTTTCTGGTGGCTATTATTTTTAGAAGGTTAAGGATGAATAGGTTCAGCCCACAGCCAACTCCTCAAACATACCGGCGGACTTAATCCAAGATGTAAATTGGGCAAATAATTTTCATATCACATCCAAAAGAGCTATTGGTCGATAGTTCGTGGGCTCTGTTCTACAGCCCTTTTTGAAGATCGCTACAATTTTTGCCTGCTGCCACGAAACCGGGATTCTTCGTTCTCTTACTGAGAGACTGGAGATATTTGTATGAGGAAACAGCTGTCAAGTGCCCAGCTGGTCGAGCGACGTGCAAAACACCACTTTTGGCCGGTGATACAGTGAAATCTCACTGAGGAAAACCAAACTGGCCGTGAGATGGGCGCCGAGAGACCAAAAGAGGGAACGTTTGCTGACTGGAAGCCGCGGATCTACAAATCAGTTTGACAGCCAGCGGGACGCTGGCTAAAGCTTCGCCGCCTCCCCGATCTAGGAAGGACTGGTAAGGAAGCTGCGCATAGCTGCGATAACACCCGCGTGGAGTGTTAGAACACACTATGCAGCTTCAGTGACTGAACACCATCGCAGTAAACCCGGCTCCCCGTGAGACACGCCATACGAGGGATAGGAGAGGACACCTCTCACCAAGCACAGCCAGTGAAAGTAACAGCGGCAGCTCTAAAGAGCGCTTGCCTACCCTGTAGGGAGCGAGATTGAATAAACAATGAGTGTCAAACACGCATGGACAAGCCCCAATGATCCATGCCCCATTTGACAAGGGCCATTTACTCTGCAACATAACGTTAACGACGGCTCCATACGGCTCCCCACACACGGCAAACGGGAAGCACTGCAGACACACATGTGCCCAGCCACAAGAGAGCCACACGTGGTATTGCCACCACCTTCCAGCTACGTTTGCACAAGCTCCTACAACAACACAAAAGCCCAACTGCCAGCAGACCGCAAAAGCCTCCCATTAATCTAATTAAGCAGTGCCTGTGCTATTACCAAACAGAAGAAAGGAGGCAAATAAGGTAAACAAGATGATAATTTACATAAATTCCTATAGGCGGCTGCCCACTGCTGGAGGGAGCCAAGGTGCTACAGTGAGCCTACACAAGTCACTGAACCAGAGGGAGACCCGGAAAAACTAAGGCATAGCCACGCCGACCAGCAACCAAGAAACCAATACTCCGAGTGTTGCGCAACTCAAACTCAAGAACACCCACAGGCACATGACACCAGATCTGGAGCATACATATCACCACAGATCAACTGAAGAGTACAGATTTGGCAGACATCAGGAGACCGAGCCGGATAGCACAAGAATAATAGTAGCAATACTGTGGATAGAGTCAGCATACTGACATCCCCGGGAAGCATGGGGCCATACAGACGAAGATAATACCCAGAAATGACGTCCATAATAAACAACACACAATAAAACCACGGAAACAGGCAGAAACCCAGCACTTCTTAACCCACCCACGGACCATAAACCCAGTCATCCAGACGGCTGTACCAAGTGACTGATACAACATAAATGTAACCGACAAGCTGCCAGTAAGACGCAAAAAGTGTACACTGACTCCTTGAAAGTGTCACATCAATCACGGCCAAGACACGCTTGAGAAACGGCGAACATCATCCGTGTCCCAAATGCCAGAGGAGAGGAGGAAAGCAGTAACACAATCGAAACAAGCAACAGCACAACATAAACAGATGACTATGGACAGTTATGCGAAGAAGGCAGTCCCCAAGTCAGACCCTCCACAGCAAGATGAACCACCAGATGGCGCAAAGTTGGAAGCCTGGCAAACCGCGGAAGAGAACAAGATCCTAGAAGCGATACCTATGCGCACCCCAATGGAAACAAGTGCGATGTGAGCCTTCTGCGCCGAGACCTTCGCAAACTCGCCAGCAGAGTGGGGGTGACAGAACAAAAACTAGAACAGACCGCATCCACGACCAAAGAACTGGAGAGTACAGTCCAAGAGCTGACATTCAAATTTAAAATGCTACAAGACCGCGCAGAAGACGCAGAAGGGAGGGCGCGCAGAAGTAACATCAGGATACTAGGCCTTCCCGAAGGCACAGTGGGAGGAAACCCAACAGAATACATGGAAAATCTACTCCTCCAGGAAATAGGGCCAGGGACCCACCCTATGTCAAGGGTTCACAGTAGAAAGGGCCCATCGCGCCCTCACAAAGAAGCCTCCACGAGGAGCTCCCCCGAGACCAATTATCGCAAAGGTACTCAATAACCGCGACAAAGAAAAGATACTAACCTTCTCCAGGCTGCGTGGTATAATCTAAAGGGTTTCAGCAACCCTGGCAATATACCCAGATTATATGATACAAGTACAGAGGCGACGTGCACAATATGTGCCAAGGAAAGAGTACGACAACAGGGAATCAAATATATGCTCCTCTACCCAGCAAAAATGAAAATACTCTACAATGGAAAATCCTTATTCTTCGAGACAACAGAATCAATAAATTCCTGGATGGACTAACATAACCTGGGCCAGATCCCGGAAAAACACCCAAATAGGAACAGACGGACCAAATGAGACGATCAGCAGCTCTCCTCCTAGACCTCAACACTACTGGCACCATGAATTTAAGTACAAGGTGGAGAACGGAAATCACAACCAAACCATCCTACCTCCATTTTCTTGACCTGAACAGGGTTAGACCCCGCACCCGACTCAAAATGAACTAAGAGTACCTTGAGTACTCGTCCACCGACTCCCCGAAGATCAACGAGGACATGGTGGAGACGCCTCTACGGAATCACGCTGATGGGCATCAAGTTACATGTTATGTTTTACTGTTACAGTCACAGGAGAGGGCCACCTCCTGGTGGAGAAATTGTAAGAACAAGAGGTTACAAGGAGCCCCAAGAGTCACAGGTACAAAAAAAAGGCAGAAAGTGCGGTCGAGGCGAGACAGCGCATGGAAGGCGCTAATGAACAGGAGCACAGCAGCATAGTCCATGCAAGTAGTATAGCCAGAATAAAACACGAGGATAAACAAACACACCCCAAACGAGGGCACACGCTCTCCGACGACATGTGCAAGAAACAAACAACAAACACCCAATGTCAGGAAACTTGAATAGTCACATGGAACGGGCGTGGCCTAAACAGTTATGTCAAAAGGTTGAGGGTGATGTCCTATCTACGCAGAAAAGCCATCCAAATTGCGCTACTACAGGAACCCCATCTAACACCAGACAAGCAGACACACATTTTGAACAAACAGAGGGGGAAAGGGTACGGCTCAACGTACTCCAACTAGGCAAGGGGAGTGCTTATATGGTTTGCACCAGGAGTAACACACCGAATCCTACATAGGTACTCGGAGGGCAGGATCAAATTGCTACACAGATTTAAAAAAAAAAAAAAAAAAAAGAAGTTATGCATAATAAATACCTACGCACCTAACCAAAACGCAGCCAGCAGCCACTTTTTATCACTCGCTCTATTCTGTCCTGTCCCCGTATAGAGGAGCCCACTGGATCTGGGGAGGGGACTTAAACTGCTTACTAGACCCAGTCTTCGATCAGATTAGAGCCCCCCGCCTCATCCAAAGCTTTACGTATGCTAACCCGAGACCTGAACTACAAGAAATATGGCGATGGGTGAACCATGGTAAGCAAGAATTCTCATTTTATTCAATTATGCACAAAATATACACAAGGATTGACTATGTGTTCACGGGAAAAGAACATATGGGGAACAGAGTTCTGTCCTCATATGTTGCCCCTACTATCTGATCACACCCCCTTGGTAGTTCAATGGGCACTTGCGGACAGTTCTATGCCCATCCCCACATGGAAATTACGTGCAGAATCATTACGAGATGTCAGCTTCAGGGAGAGCTTGAGACTCCAAATGGAGCAGTTCTTTGAACACCATCTAGGCAGTGTGGACAGCACAAGACAGTGTGGGAGGCCTACAAGGTGGTCATAAGAGGAGCAGCGATAGCTACCACAGGTGGAGCCCAAAAAGATCTAGAAAACCAAATCTCAAAAGTAGAAGCTGAAATCACACAATTAGAACAGAGGGAAACACCGAATGAGAACAAAGAAAGTGACCTCATGTCGTTACAATTAAAATGCATGGAACACTGGGAGAAATTGGGCATTTTTAGCTTTGCAAGGTACACCGTTGGCGCCAGGCTCATGTTGGACATCAGTCCTGGCGCCGAAGGCGCCAGGCTCATAAGGGGAAGTGTTTGGTGCACTTACCTGAAGCAGACCATGCTGCACACTCACCTGATGCAGACCATGCTGCATGAAGAACCAAGCCAAATGATGCTTAGGAGGGACTATTTTTCTGAAGGAACTATTTTGTTACTTGAGTGGGTCTGTGGAAGAATACTCACCTGGAACTTCTTCCAAGGCTATTTAAGCCACGCCCAGACAGCCACACGTGCTTCGCGTTGTTCTGCATCCCAGCAGCTGAACGCTCACCGGGTCTGCTCCTGCACCTGGACTCCAGCCACACCCGCCTCGAACCTGGAACACCTGTAAGGGAATAAGAGAAGAGAAAGGTGAAAACCAAGATCTTATTCAACCTTCTTACCTGCATCCGGAATCTTCACGCCAGCATTCCTGAAGGAAGACTTCCATTTAAAAGCACTGCGTTGCTCGCTGCAGTGCCGCGCTTCACTCACCTGTTCCCGAGACGCTGTCCGGCTCCATCGCGGCTCTCAGCACCGGTCGCCACATCTCTGCACCTAGGGGAGAGAAGAAGAGACAAAAGGTGAGCAAGGGAACACAAGAGGAAAGCCGAATTTTCAGCCATATTACTTACCGGCTTTTCTTTGTGAACCATTCCACATCTCGGGTCGGCGCCGCATCTTTGGCAGGTACCGCACCCCTGCCCCTATGGGGAAAGGGCAAAAGACATTACTGGGGAATTATAAAGACATTTAGAGGGGTCGCACTCATCACTAACTCACCTGATTTTACCACTGGCAATTTAACCCCTCAACGCATCGCCTTCATTCTGCACCTGAAATAAAGGACAGAAAAAACAACATAAAAGGAGGCTCACACTTGAACTTTTGCATCTTCATACTTACGGCGTATCGCTCAGAAAAGTCAAGTGGATTTGCCAGCGCCATTCTGATAACCAGTGAAGTAACTGGACGAACGCGCGCCCCTGCATCAGAAGCAGGATGGAGAGTTCATCCTTCCAAACCATAAGGTGAGCTTAAACCGGGGGTTTTGGAGGAAGTCAGAGGAGAACGAAGGGGGAAAGGGGAGAGCAAGCACACTATTCAGCAGACAGTTAATCCCCTTTCTCATCTGCAGAAGGATATTCCTACGGGCCAGACAAGCAAGATTTGGGGGTCCTGTTCAATCGGTGGTCCGAATTCTGCGCATCACGCTTGAAGAGGCCACAGCAACCCAGACCAGACCAGCGCCTCCGTGGGAGCCAGGTGAGCGTTACACATACTAGAAACCTTACCAAACTTAACAATGGCACAGCGGGAAATGCTGGATATTCCCCTCACATTAGAAGAGATACAGGGAGTCATCACCACACTACCCACTGGGAAAACACCAGGCAGCCATTGTCTCCAACCTGAATTTTATAAAGAGTACACAGACATACCAGCCCACGTCTACTGCGGGTCCTACAGGAAGCAAACAAAACCGGTGCTCTCCCAGACTCGATGGAGCAGGCCCTGATAGTACTGAGGCAAAGACAGTAAACAACGCAAATCCTATAGACCAATTGCACTAATAAACCAAGATCCGTACAGCAGTCCTCGCAGACCGACTCAAAAGAGCAATTACCACACTGGTCCATCCAGACCAAACAGGATACATCCCTGGAAGAGCCACAACAGCAAACCCAAGACGACTCCAAGCAGTCATACAAAGAACGCACACCAGACCAGAAGGTTGTGCAGTAGCAGCTCTAGGCGCTGATAAGGCCTTTGATTCTGTACGATGGGAATGGATGTTTGCTACGCTAGAACATCATGGAATGGGACAAGGGTTTATGCGATGGATATGCATGCTTTATGCTAGACCATCAGCAAGAGTTTCACAGGTAAACACATTTCAGACCTGTTCCCGATCCACAGGGGGACCAAGCAGGGCTGCCCGGTATCCCCCCTCCTATACATCCTAGCACTAGAACCCCTGGCGATTTACATGAGGGACTCATTCAAAGACACAGGACTACAGATAGATGGACCCACACATGTAATTTCTCTATATGCAGACGACATACTATTATACATACAGTACCCAGAAGACAATCTAGGTGCATATCTAGAAGTATTCGATAACTTCGCACACCTCTCAGGAATCTCGATTAGCAAGACTAAATCCTGCTTATTCCCCTTTGGCGGGCTGGGTGGGAAAAACAGAAAACCAACTCCCCTGAAACAACCACACATTTCGCTACTTGGGCATAAGCATACGCCATAACATGATATGATATGATATGGTATTTGTAACGCGCCTATACACAAGTGTTTCAAGGCGCGACGAGGCAGGGAGGGGGGTACAAGGGGAGACAGAAAACGATCCTCCTAGGCCAGGTGTCAATCAGATCGCGCAAGTGCAGGGGTAGGGGAGGGGAAAAGTGCAAGGGGAAGGGGAGGGGGGGACGTGCAGTACAAGGTAAGAGGCGTACGTAAATAAATAAATAGGGCCACCTGGTGGCAAGTGTGAGGTAAGTGCAGAACAAGTGCTGGGGGAGGGGGGCTGTAGGGATACAGAGACAGACCCGCAGTGCAAAGGGGTTCCAGGGCATCAGTGCAAGTGGAGAGTGGCAGGGCCCAGGACCGAGGCCGTTTAGAGTGGTCCAATTGCAGGATCAGTGCAGCTTCAGTGAAAATTAATTAGCCGCTCAGCAGGGGAGAGGGAGAGGGAAAGCAGAAGCAAAGAGGAAGGTTTTGAGGTGCTTCCGGAACCGGAGATGGTTCTCCTCAAGTTTCAGGGAGGCAGGAAGGCTGTTCCAGAGGGAGGCCCCTGCCGCGGAGAGAGATCTACCCCCAGCTCGTTGCTTCGAGAAGCGGCTAACCCTGAGGGAGTTGGAGGCGGATGAGCGAAGGGCTCGGGAAGGAAGATATTTGGGAAGAGAGAGTTGAAGGTATTTAGGACCCAGGCCCCAGAAGGCCTAGTGGACAATGCAGAGGGTTTTGAACTTTATCCTCGCAGCCACTGGGAGCCAGTGTAGAGATTTCAGTCCTGGAGAGATACGGTCCCTGGGCTTGAGGCCAAGGACAAGTCTCGCAGTTCTGTTCTGGATGAGTTGCAGAGGGCGGAGAGTGGAGGCAGGCAGATTAAGTTAGAGGCTGTTACAGTAGTCCAGCTTCGAGAGAACCAGGGCTCGGGAGACAGTGAGCTTCTGGGGGAAGGAGAGGAAGGGAAGAATACCTCTGAGGAGGTGCAGCTGGTAGTGTGACCTCTTGGCGACGTCAGAAATATGAGGAGAGAAGGAGAGTGTGGAGTCGAAGATGACCCCAAGGTTTTTTGCCTTGCAGGTAGGAGCAGGGAGGGGGCCAAGGGAGGCAGGCCAGAGAGACACACAAACCCAACACACTGAAGTCGGAAGAGGGCCTAGAGGCATCCATCACATTTTGGGAGAAACTACCCCTGGGGGTGGCGGGTTGGATATTGTTTGTAAAAATGATATCCCTACCCAGACTGCTGTATCAATTTATTAACGTGCCATACCTCATCCCAAAGAAGTTCTTCGCAGACCTCAACACAGTGCCGATTAGCTTTATATGGGGTAAGGGTAGGAGGCGAGTAGCCATGGAGGTACTTTGCAGAGATTATGCAGAAGGTGGAATGCACCTCCCGCACTTTGAACTGTATTATTTAGCAAGCCAATTACAAAACGTGGCTGGTTGGCTAGCGGACACAGAGACAGTAGAGCACACCCTCCTGAGCGACACCATGTCTCCATACCTTCTCAAGGAAGTGCTGTGGCTAGAGAAAAAACGGATTACCCAACCTCTGGCGTTCCTACACAGATAGGACTGCAAGTATGGAGCAGAACAAAGAAAATACTGAAAATGGAGGAACCTTACTCCCATCAGATACCATTGGCAGCGCTCAACCGAACCAGCAGAGAACACCTCATACAAAGCATGGATTACTGGGAGACCAGAGGAGTAATTACGACCGGAGACCTAGCCCCAGCCAGAGCGATACTGGATTTTCAGGACCTGGTTGAATCCCACGAACTACACCGTGGCCAATTTATAACCTACGCCAGACTCATTAAACAGCTAGAAACTAAATTGCAATCTCCGACAGTGCTACAAACCGAAAATCCCATATTAGGCTTGCTATATGACGTCACAGAGAGAACATATGGTATCCAGGTTGTACCAGGTGCTCACAGAAGAGACGCCTAAAAACACGACCAAAGGAAAACAGACATGGGAAAAGATAATAGACAGGGAGATCACAGAGAAGGAATGGACAAAGGTGAAACTTTACCCCCAAAAAATATCCAGTAACGGCAGACTAAAACTACAATTCTATATACTACATGGGCCATATTTGACCCCGGAAAGGATATCACGCTTCCAAAGCACCACTGCACAAAGTTGCCCAAAATGTGGAGAAGAGAACGCAGACATGGGACACATGTTCTGGTACTGTCAAAAGATACAGAAATACTGGTGAAAAATAGAACAATGCTAAGGAATACAAGGCCAAGAATGGACAATCAGAACCTGTCTCCTAGGCCTATACAGTTACCCAAATAAAAACAGGGCAATTAAAGAAATGATAAACTTGGCATGAGCACTAGCTAAATGACGGATAGCGATGATGTGGAAAGCCAAAGACGGACCAAAACTGGAAGCGTGGTGTAAAGACCTAAAAAGATGGACTATAGTAAAGACAGCAGTCTGGCACGAGGCATTAAGAACAGGGGGAGAGAAAGCTCAATGGGCATCACAACATAGAACACAATAGTGTAAGTGGTTTCAACCCAGCACTCCACCTAAGTCAATGCCTAGCGTGAAATGCCCAGCTGGAACCCTTCTTTATATATTTTTTATGTCAAAAGTTCTTTATTTCTAGATGATGTACCCTTATATAACACCCCTCTCTTTGAATCCCCCCCGGTCTCACTGAACCAAGAAGTAGGTTGTTTTGCAAAGTTAAAAAAGATTTGATAAATTAAACAATATACATATTTATGAATATGAACAATATCTAGATACCGCACTTATTAATATTTATACACTGATCAGCAATGGGTGATATCACAACAATCAACAATCTCTTTAATCAATAGGAGTATGGGTGAGAAGAATAATGTAGCAGAGAATAACTGTGTGGGTTCAATGAAATGCAATGATATGAAATTAATGCAGCACAGAAATAAAACTTGATATGAATTCAATGAAAGACAATGTAATCACTCTTTCCCCCTGTTCCTACTCAATCCCCCCTAATATGCAGCAAGAAGAGATGGAATGGAGGACACAGGTTTCAGGAATACAATCAACAATGCAATTCAATCCCAATTCCCCAGCAAGCTTAGAGAGAACAGGAATGATTTTAAACAGGTCAAATGCTTTTGAATGTGATCTGAAATGAATGGGAAAAATGCTAAAAATTGATTTTAATTTTTTTTAAATGGGATTCAAAACTAGTGGGATAGGTTCAGGTAGACACTAGCAATGATGTTTAAATGACTGGCAGATATGAAACTGAATTCAGAGATTGCATGCAAGAAATAGCAATTTTCTATGGAATGAAATGAGCCAAATGCAGAATCCCGGCAAACATTTCAGCGTGCGAGAAATGCGATTACAGAAAAACTATAAGGAGTTCTGCGGTTGTGTTGGATAGGATTACTTAAAACTAAGAGATGGCTATGGACAGTTCTATGCTAAATACTCACAACTATTGTTTGGAATGGGCCCGTCAAAGATCTGGTCAAAGGTTTGGCTGGAATTCGCTCGCCACCAGACAGGTCTCAGGCGATTGGTTCTGCTATCAGCAAGGCACTCTGGTCTGCACGGCCTCCTGGACTAGATCCGACGGGTTGGTTCTGGATACAACTCTGCTCTACTGGTTTGGATCTCTGGGTTCTAGCAAGGGTTCTTGGCAAAAAGCAACCAAAACAGCACAGTCAGGCTGTTGAATTGGTTGGGCCCCATGGAAGTTTGGGGTTACAATCAAGTTGCAAGATGAGAAGGGTTCAGCTTTTTGGATTGGGCCTTCTGCTTCAGGGTTCTGGAGTCTGGATATGGGTTCTACATGAAGAGCGCTTCGCCAGTCGATCAGTTGATGGGTGAATGTCTGTGTGTCTCTCTGCCTTCAACAGTCCCTATTTATGTATTTCCCAAGGGGGTGTGGAGGCTGATTATACTAAGCCCACCCTCTAGAAAACTGATTGGTCTAAGTATTCCCGCTCTCCTGATTCGAGAAGGAAACAGTGTGTCATGTTTATGGTCCAGGGAGAAAAAAAAACTCCCCTTTGTGTCTAACCAGAAAATCTATTTTTCATAAAAAATATTCACAATATCCCAAACTTGCTAATATTACATATTTACATTACAGATTAACCAAGGCACGTGTCTGTCAAAATCCCATCTTCTGGAGAGCTTCGGTTCAAAAAGGACAGTTTTTCACGCTTTTGGTGGGTTACTCAGTGTCAGTGCTGTACCAATGGTCTCACATACATGCACATACCATCTGGGCATATTCCTGTAAATTTTCATATTTCTAGCATAATCACAATTGCTACAATAACAACATTTTTGTGGTTCAGTCTCTGAACATCGCACAAATTCCAGAGTAGTTTCTACTTGTGAGCAACTTTTTCATTTTAATAACCTCTAAATTCCATATTTTTGCCAGTTCGGCACAATTTTCTAGAAGTCTTTTCCTCAATCATATATTTTCTCCAGTTTAAAATCCACATCTCAGTCTGGGCCCGCCTCTCAGGCCTGGCTGAGCCAGAGATGCAACCTGAGCTTGTTCCTGCCGGGGCTGGTTTCTATTGACGCCCCAAATTAGCATTTCCTTTCATTTCAAGGGAGTCCTTTGTCTCCACTCAGAGCAACAGGCCAAAGTCCACCTCCCAGTTCCTTTCACACCTGCCTGTCAGATCCTCAGCAGAGCACAGGGGAAAAGATTCCTTTGTTGGGTAGAAGGTGTTGAATGTCTTTGAAGTTCAGTGTGGCTAACTTTACTCACTTTTAAAACAGTGTTTAAATAGTCTTGTCCTAAAATACAAATTAGATTTTTACAACTATATCCACAAATCTCTTAATTCCAGCCTTTTAAAAATATAGTTTTGAATTGTATCCTCCTCTATTGCTTTTGATAGGAGTTATTTTCCATACTTAGATCTTAATGTAGAGGTTTAAATGACAGTATAAGTAAATCGCCAGCTTCTGACACAGGCGAGCAGCGGTATTGCGCCCATTTTTAACATATTTTTCCAAGCAAGCATCCTTCAATGTGGATTTTCTTCTGATAAATGTACTTCTGATGACATTGTACTTAGGTGGATTCTTGAAGTAAAGTGATGTTTAACACCAAACAAGGAGGTTGGATCTTTTGTGAGGTTTGGGAACCATGATTTTTGCAAATTTAAAAGCCAAGAAAAACAGATCTTTGCTCCCAGTCCCCGGGTAGTCCTCCTTGGTCTGATTCTCCATGGTTTCCAATCCTAGGATGACAAAGCAAAAACATATTTGTAGACATTTCCCCACCATTATTAATGTAGTGGGGAGGACACATACATTTTGATAAATCAGGACACTTTTTTTGTTGTCAGTTATGGACTGGATATGGAATATTTTATAGATGGAGTTTTATGGAGCTGGAGTGACCCCCTCTGGGGTTCCAGAAGACTCCTCCAGTTGCTGCAGAGTGTGCCTAGGATGGCAACACTTTAGTTGGTTAATATGGACCCACTTATCTCCCCCTCTGCCAAACTGCCTTTGAAGATGCAGATTTTGTAGGCGACTGCTGAGATTTTGTCTACAATTTCAAAAGGACCCCTCCAGGTAGGCAAACATTTGCGCTGTTTGGCCTGGTTCCTTTGGAAATTGGATAAGTAGACCCGGTCTCCTACATTGTATTCTTTTCTGGTAGTCTTTAAGTCATAGTGGGTCTTCATGCGGTCTGCAGATCTCTCTAGATTTCGCTGAGCATAGGCAAAAGCATGTTGAAGGTGTTTTCTCAGATTTTCAACATACTCATGAGTTGTGGAGGCATTGATCAATGTTTGCTCTTGGGTTCTTTACAGCAGATGCTGGGGAAGCACCATCCTGCGTCCAGTCATCCGCTAAAACGGTGACATTTTAGTTGCCGATGAAGGGGTAGATCTGATGGCCATTAGTACAAGAGGTAATCAAATATCCCAACTTGGCCCAGAATCTGCCACAAACCTTTTTTAATATGCTCACAATTGTTTTGTTGTATCTCTCTACTACACCACTAGAGGCTATCCGGTAAGCAATGTGTAGCTTCCTTTTGACCCCAAGTATCTCCCACATCTTTGTCATTACTTCGCTGGTGAAATGGCTACCTCGGTCTGACTGGATCCTTTGGGGTAGTCCAAAACACAAAAAGATGTGGTTGATCATCAGGGCAGCTGCGGGAGACATTCCACCCATTTAGTAAACAAGCATGTCACGGTCAACATGTACTTGTTTCCCCTAGAGGAGCCAATCACTGGCCCGACGAAATAGACTTGTAAATCTGACCATGGCAGTGTCATTCCACCTCTTTTGGAGAGGCGCACGGTGTGTGAGGGATGTTGGCTGAAATTGTGCACACACAAGACACCCCTTCAAATATTGGTCGAGGTCCTGCCCCATGTGTGGCCAGTATGCAACCTCTCAAGATTTCAAGTGTTGTATGAAACCCCCTATGACCGGCTGTGGCCGCATCATGGGTGGGACTTGGCTTGGGAATGAGGTAGGGACCACCCACTGATCATGGCCAGCTAGGGATCTCCTGACCAACAAACCATCTTGGATTCGGAACATTTTTGGACATTTCATCAACACTCTGAGGTCCTCTTTCCCAATGTAATCGGTATCCGTCAGGGAAAAGTTCTCAGGGTCCTCAATGTGTTGATAAAACTTACCAATTATTGGATCCCCTTTTTGAGCCGTAATCAAATCAGCATCTGGGGTCTCCTTACTCCATTGTGTAGTTGAGAGTTCATTGTGAGCCTTTGTCTGGGACCTGGTGATAGCAGTGACCTGGATTTCCCCCAACAGGACCTCGATCTCTAGTAGATCCCCCTTGGATGGCTCCGGTTTTGGCCAGCTGATCAGCTAGGTCATTTCCAATTTTGTCTGGTCCCTCTACTTTGGAATGACCCTTGATCTTTTTCCAGTAAATGGTCATCCCATTCGAGGTGACCAGATCATCAATATTTTGAATTAATTTCCCATGTTTCAAGAGTTTATTATTAGCACATAACATGCCTTCCGTTTTTCCGGTTAACCAGGTGCTCCACGAACCCGTTCCGTACATAATCCGAATCTGTGATTATGACCAGTTCGTGGAGTTGATGTTGGACAGCAGTGAGGATGGCTTGATGCACAGCCATCAACTAGGCCACTTGACTACTTCGAGGACCAATCTTGTACCCAGCGGAGAGTTCTGGGGTCTCATTCACCCATGCATTCCCTATGCTGGCCACAAGTTCTTTTTCCCCGTTGTTGTCAACATGGTAAGAGCATCCATCCACATAGACAGTGGGCATTCCCTCACACTTGTCTTCTTCAAAGACTTTGTGTGGGGAATTGAGGTATGCCTCAATGTTATCCTTGATTTTTAGACTTTCGTCCTCTTTTCTCTGGCACAATCATGCAAATCAGCCAGACCTTGCGCGAGGGGACTCTTGTTTTGGCCATATCTGACCTCCACAGGAAAGCCTTGCATTGACAGAATCCAGGAAGTAATTCGGGAATTACTCACATTTCCGGCCCGGATAATGTCACTTTGGAGATATTGCAGAGGGTGGTGTGGAGTCTCCACTATGAGGTGTTCCCCCCCTGGATAAACGGGTGGTAATTCTTCAATGCCCACACCGTTGCCAGGAGTGCCTTCTCACAATCGTTGAATTTTTCCTCCACAGAGGATAAAGTTGTACTCGCATAGGAGATTACTTTATTGACCTTGTCATGCTTTTGGTATAATACTGCAGTCAAGCATGTATTAAAGAACCCCGTCTCCAAGAAGAACTCCTTGTTTTTGACAGGGTAAGCTAGGCAAGGCGCTTGTGAGACACTTCTTTTGAGTTGTCTTACTGCCTCGGCTTGTTCTGGACCCCACTCCCACTTGACCCCCCTTCAAAAGATGAACCAGGGGTCTTGTGATCTCTGCATAGTCCTCAATTAACTTTCTACTGTAATTAGTCAGTCCAAGTAGCTCCTTAGTTCCCGTAGAGTTGTGGGGTCTTTCAATTTCTAGAGTGCTTCCACTTTCTTTTCCTGGGGACAGAGACCCTGAGGAGTAATCTCATGCCCCAAGAAATTGACACAGGTTCTACACCACTGTGCCTTTTGAAAGGAAAGTTTTGCTCTGGCGGCCCTCAACTGCGTCAGAACATAACGGATCTCTGCTATGTGTTCCTCCACAGTTGAACTTTTGATGAGAACATCATCTACATAGGCCAGGCTACCCCCCTCACCCAGGTCGGGAATGGCCTTATGTAGAAAAATGTTGAATTCATTGCCGGAGTAGATGTATCCGAAGGGAGTCTGGGTCCATGTGTACTGCTGCCCCCCAAAGGTAAAGGCCAGCTGGAATTTGGTCCTCCCTACTGACAGGCACAGTCCAGTACCCATTGGTCAGGTCTATTGCAGTGAATACCTGTGACCCCTGGATCTGGGCCAGCCCTTGGTCAATGTAGGGAAGAGGCCATCGGGAAGTATGGACCCATTTGTTGAGCTCCCCAAGGTCGGTGCAGAGTCTCCACTAGCCGTTTGGCTTCAATATCCCCAGGACCGGATTATTGAAGGTGCTGTGGACTGGACGGATTATCCTACGGGAAGGTTCTTAATTATTTCAGTAAGGACTCCATTGATGCGAGAGGCAAGCGATATTGCTTCACAAACACTGGAGTCATGCCAGGGTCCATGGGAATTGTTGTGTGGATGTCGGTGCAACCACAGTCATATGAGTCCACTGCAAAGAGATCTTGAAAATCCAAGAAAACTTGTTTCAGCTTTTGCTTCTGCTCCAGAGTCTCACAGGCATCAGCTAGGTTGACTCTCTCTTCAACCATCTGCCTGAAGCCTGGAAACACTTCTGGTTTCGCTATCTCAGCGGCCTCCTCCAGCTGGGTGGAGAAGTCCCTGGTCACAGTGCTGATTTGGACTGGTGGCTTCAGGTGGGGAAGGCAGTCCTCATGGACCAGGAAAATCACCTCATCCCTCCTAAAGTCACAGGTCACATCTTCCTTACCATAAGGGCAGGAAGTGTACACTAGGAAGTTCCCCCCCATGCCGGGTATAGATCCTGTCTGGTGTTGTGTTGTCATCACTATCAAAACAGTCCTTGGGGATTGGTCCTAAAAGTTCATTACCTAAATCTATGGAAAAATGTCGGTCATCAACCGCCATTCCAATAATGGTGCCTGCGGCTAGAGTGATACTCTTTAAGTCGCTGTTATCCACCTCTATCGGAATGGTGTCATGTTCTATATTGACTAGTGGTGTTGGGTTTACCCCCAACCCTTGCTGTTGGAGAGAAGCATTTAAATGAATATAGGCATCAGGGTTTTTCAATTTCTGTCCTCTTAACTCTCACTTCCAGGGAGAATTGTTGGGTCCTTTCTGGGATGGTGACTTCCTCTCCAATCTGAATTTCAACTGCATAAGGCAGCAGTTGAGCCGACCTAAATGCTTTCTCCGGATTATCAAAGTCCATGGGATTATCCGCTAATCGGGACCAAGCTTTGAAGTTTATTAGGTCCAAACTAATGGCAAAGCGATACAATTATGGACTATGCTCTTGTTGCCTCTGGAGATTTTGAGCATACACCTGCTTGGCAGGAGATGTTTGGATTTGGGTGTTTCCAGATCCATTTCCCATGTGTCTATCAGTTTGAATGTGGGAATGGCTTGATCTTTTGGGAGTTGGCGGAACATGGCTTCGCTGATGAAGCTCTTACCGTTGTTCACAAACACTTGGGCGAGAACAGAGTCCTTCCCTTCATTTAACTGAACAGGGATGAACAACTGCTCTCCAATTTGCAGAATATCAGCCAAGCTTTGAGCTGATTTCTCATCTTTCTGGACTATAGGAGTGGGAATATCCGATTGTGGATTGGTAAAGAATTTCAGAGTGTTTCCTTCCAGTGTGGAATACCACCTTAGACTGGAAGGAAGGTTGATTTTCAGAAATAGAGAGGACCCCCCCCCCCATCACCAGTTTGTTGTCCTACTGCTATTGCTGTCACGTCTGGAATTTGGTTGTTCTGGAAGAGAAATTTTACTTGTTCAGATTTTTGTTCAACCATGTGGCAGGTGCGGTTTAAACTAACATGGTTGACACTCTGTTTTAATTTTATCGGTCGGCTAGTCTGGGTCCAGATGACCTTGTTTACGCAGTCTATTAGGGGTGACAACCTTCACAGGAGGTCATTCCCTAGTAAACAAGGGGTGCCCTCTGGAGTCACAACTATGACCGGGTGTTTCACCTTGTGTCGCCCAATTTTAATGTCCAAATCCGCAGTCCCCTCGACATGAATTTCCTTCCCATCAAAGTTCTGAAGTTGTTCAGGAAGAGGGGCGAGAGGAATTTGATAATTCTCCCCCCTTCCTGAATTCAGTTTATCAAAGGCCTTTTTGGACAGAAGGGTAGCTTGGGATCCAGTGTCCACCAGTGCCAAAATTGTACCCTGCCCCTGTATTTGTACCGGGGCATAGAATCTTCCCTCCTTCTCCGCAAGGGGGCACAGATAATGTACATTTTTGGACAACTGGTGGGTTAGTTTTCTCGTTTTGGACACTGATAGAGAAGAGATTTGGGCAGAATTCTGTTCGGCGTCTAGGGAATCTGAAAAGAAAGGTGGCAACTAGAGATGGGAGAAGTTTTGAGTTCCCCAGCTTCTGGTGCTGGGCTGCCCCCGCCCCCACTTTTTGGAGGCAGTCACTAGGATGGGTTTCAACCAGGAGATTTTCATGTTGTTGGTTCTGGGGTTGGATGATGGGCGGCGCTAGCTCAGTTCCCACATCTACCCAGTCTGGATTTGAATCCTTTGGGACCCATTTCTCTTTGGGAGGAGTTCCCCCATCTCTGAAGGAGAAGATCCTTTTCCCAGGATCCTCGGAGGATCCCTCTCCTTCAAATTGGAAGATCCATTTTGTGGCGGAGGTATAGGTCTGTTTGGGTTCTTTGTTTCTCCTACCCCCCTCTGCTCCTTGGGTGGCAGACTTTCAGTGGCAGGAGATTTTTGTTCCGCTTCCTGGGTTTCCAGGGGCTTTTTACAAGTGGGGAAGGAAGCGTCCTCCAAGGCTTTACACCCCCCTTCCCCTTGTGCCTTCTCCCTGGGAACCGGTGGGTTGTCGGGGGTTCTGTCCCGTCATTGTTCTGGAGCACCAGGACCTGAGTTGGAGGCATTCTGTGCCGGCATGCTCATCTGAGGGTTATGTTGAGCCCTCAGCCCTTAGCATGCAACCCAGATCCTGTGCCATGTTTTGGACCTGGCACTCTAGCTGTGAGACCCGCTCAGGCTGATACGGAGTCCTGTTGTCTCCCCTGGGCTGATCCCGTGAAGGGCAGCTATCCCTTCTCTGATAATACCCCGGGTTTGGAAGATTTGGGTACCCCTCCACCCTTGTCCTCCCCTCTCCCGGATTAGGTTGTCTGGGCTCAGGAAAGTGGGGAAAGAAGGATGGATTGTTCTGGGGTTGAAAGTTTTGTGGGTACCTGGGGAAAAAGTTCCTGTCCAGGATTTGGGGCATTTCTGCCTTCCTGGGGGAAAGGAGGAGGGAAGTTCCCTGGGTTAGCCGGTGCCTGGTTGGACCCCCCCCCTGGGCTGGAGGAATCCACACACAACCCAGGATGGGTCTGTTCCCCTTGTAGCGGGGACTTATGTAGTCAGGGGAGTGAGGGATCCCATTTGTGGGACTACATCCTTGGCTCCCTGCCTGCGACTGGCCCTAGGGCCTTCTGGGCTTGGGATTTCTCAGATTTTGTGCAGGCGGGTTTTTAGCCCCCCCCTCCCCACCTCCAAATCTAAAATGGGGGCAACCTTCACCTCTGCCATCTTCGCAGCAGCAGGGGTGTTGGTTGGTTTGGGGCTTTTAGGATTATTCTTGCTTTCTATGGGCTTTTGCACCTCATAGATTCGTGTGGCCTGTTCAATGACCCAGTCTAGTGATCTTTTCTCATGAAAATCTCTCACTAGCTGGGTCATGATGTTCTTTGGTAGAGCGTGGAAAAAAGTATTGACAAATTCTTTGCTGTCCTCCCGACATTGCAAGTTGTAGGCTGCCTTGCGAGCCTCCTGAGGATTTCTATGTACCGAAAAATGCTTCAAGATGGCCGCCCTATAGGTGGACCATCTAGAATGATTTTGGTACTCCAGCCCCGCAAAGAAACTGGAGTATTCTGGTGAGAAGGTCCATTTCACATACTGAATGCAGCTACTGCTGTCTTTCAAATGGAAAGTTTCCATCATCTGCTCAAAGAGCTCCAAGTGCTCCCATACAGAATATTTGGCGTTCTTATGATAAGGCGTGATGACGCTCCTTATTGCCTTGATTTTTTTTAAGGAGTCCTTAAGCAAGGCCCTTCCTGCCTTATTGGCCTTCTTCGTTCGGGGCACCATGGTCCAATCCTCCTCTGACTCAGAGGCACTGCTCCCAGAGGTGCCCGTCTGGTGTTCTAGGTTCTCCCGGATTCTGCGAGCCTGGCAATGGCTAGCAGAATGTGGGGAGCTAGTCTCCTGTGTCCTGGGGCGCTCAGAGGAGTCTTCTGATTCCTCCTTGCTCCCAGGATTTTATTGGTACCTCCCCCACTGTCCTACCTAGCTGGACAGAGGTTTTCAAGATGCCCTTAGTGGGCCTACTCTCATGGGGTTCCCCACTAAATTTCACAGTGCTTGGGTACCCATACCCAGATGCTCATTGGATTGAAATCTGCCATCCCCGTGGCCCTGGGCTCATGTGCGCAAGTGGACATGGGGGTGATTGAGTCCAAGGACTGGGAGAGATGAAGGCCTCTGGTACTAGGGTTCCTGAGGTTATGCTCGGGCATTTTCCTTTCCCAGCGAACCTCATCTCTATCAGCCCCTGCTCCCTGTTGCCATGCAAGAACCCGAGCTTTCTGTTCTTCAATCACGGCCTTACTAGTCTCTATCAGTCTCTCTCGCATGGCTACCTGCCTGTGGAGCCTGTCATTGTTCTCACAGAGACCCTCATTTTCTCTGTGCTTCCTGGGTTGTCTTTGAGTACTGGGCCAGTCATTTCTGCAGGAGAGTTACCTCCCGAGTCCTGGCCTGGTACTTTCCTGCTAGAGCCTCTTCCACCCTCCTGGTGTGCTTTAACAATTTTTGATGGTCTGATGATCAAAGGTCTGGCTGGAATTCGCTCGCCACCAGACAGGTCTCAGGCGCTTGGTTCTGCTCTCAGCAAGGCACTCTGGTCTGCACGGCCTCCTGGACTGGATCTGACGGGTTGGTTCTGGATAAAGCTCTGCTCTACTGGTTTGGATCTCTGGGTTCTAGGAAGGGTTCTTGGCAAGAAGCAGCCAAAACAGCACAGTCAGGCTGTTGAATTGGTTGGGCACTGTGGAAGTTTGGGGTTAAAAATCAGGTTGCAAGATTCTAAAGACCAGATGAGAAGGGTTCAGCTTTTTGGATTGGGCCTTTTGCTTCAGGATTCTGGAGTCTGGATATGGGTTCTGGAGTCTGGATATGGGTTCTTCCTGCAGAGCGCTTTGCCAGTCGATCAGTTGATAGGTGAATGTCTGTGTGTCTCTGTGCCCTCAACAGTCCCCATTTATGTATTTCCCAAGGGGGTGGGGAGGCTGATTATACTAAGCCCACCCTCTAGGAAACTGATTGGTCCGAGTATTCCCTCTCTCCTGATTCGACAAGGAAACAGTGTGTCATGTTTATGGTCCAGGGAGAAAAAACTCCCCTTTGTATCTAACCAGAAAATCTATTTTTCATAAAAAACATTCCAATATCCCAAACTTGCTAATATTACATATTTACATTACAGATGAAGGCACGTGTCTGTCAAAATCCCATCTTCTGGAGAACTTCGGTTCACAAATGAGTTTTCGCGCTTTTGGTCGGTTACTCAGTGTCAGTTCTGTACCAATTTTCTTACATACATGCACATATCATCTGGGCATATTCCTGTAAATTTTCATATTTCTAGCATAATCACAATTGCTACAATATCAACATTTTCGTGGTTCAGTCTCTGAAAAATCACACAAATTCCAGTGTAGTTTCTACTTGTGAGCAACTTTTTCATTTTAATAACTTCTAAATTCATATTTTTGCCAGTTTGGCACAATTTTCTATAAGTCTTTTCCTCAAACATATATTTTCTCCAGTTTAAAATCCACATCTCAGTCTGGGCCCGCCTCCAAGGCCTGTCTGAGCCAGAGATGCAACCTGAGCTTGTTCCTGCCAGGGCTGGTTTCTATTGACGCCCCAAATTAGCATTTCCTTTCAGTTCAAGGGGGTCCTTTGTCTCCACTCAGAGCAACAGGCCAAAGCCCCCCTCCTAGTTCCTTTCACTCCTGCCGGTCAGATCCTCAGCAGAGCACAGGGGAAAAGATTCCTTTGTTGGGTAGAAGGTGTGGAATGTCTTTGAAGTTCAGTGTTGCTAACTTTACTCACTTTTAAAACAGTGTTTAAATAGTCGTGTCCTAAAATACAAATTACATTTTTACAAATATATCCACAATCTCTTAATTCCAGCCTTTTTAAAACAGTTTTGAATTGTATCCACCTCTATTGCTTTTGACAGGAGTTCTTGTCCATCTTAGATCTTAATGTAGAAGTTTAAATGACACTATAAGTAAATCATCAACTTCTGACATAGGCGAGCAGCGGTATTGCGCCCATTTTTAAACATATTTTTCCAAGCAAGCATCCTCCGATGTAGATTTTCTTCTGATAAATGTACTTCTGATGACATTGTACAGGTGGATTCTTGAAGTAAAGTGATGTTTAACACCCAACAAGGAGGTTGGATCTTTTGTGAGGTTTGGGAACCATAATTTTTGCAAATTTAAAAGCCAAGAAAAACAGATTTTCAAGCAGATCTGCGTTTCTCTTGCCATGCAGGACTGCTTTTTCTCAAATAGTTTCATTTTCCTCTGTTGGCAGCCAAATGGTCGGGTTTGGCAGTGGTCTCCTGCTTTACCACTGACATAGGCAAAAGTGGATTGGCGGCCTATTTTTCAGGTTTTCCTGCGCACTTCTGGGTGATTTTTAGCGCGCATAATGCTTTCCGGGGATCATTCTGATGTTCCTGATGCACGCAGTGCACAGTAATGTTGCAAGGCATGGACTAGTGGGTTAAAACATCCCACAATAGTACAGGAACTGTTCACCTCTCCGGATGACAGGCCTCCTTGAAAGCACATTATCAGATAAAATAAGTCGAAATGACCAAGAAACACTGAAAAGTCAAATGAACGCCACCTCACATTTTCATCGACCCTGACCTGGGAACCTACAACCTTGAGAACGATGCTTTGTGACTAGTTCTTTTTAAAGTTGGGGCTTGGGAGGTGCAGGTACGGGAACCTTAACAGGAACAATTGATGCTATAATATTATGTATTTCAAAACCCAACAAATATTTTTATTAAAGAATTTGATTTACATTATGGTTTTTCATCATGTTTCTGATGCTTTTTCGCAATTCTCTTTTCTTTATGACAATTTCAGGATCGTATAAATGTTTCTTGAATTTTTTTAGACCCATGGCTTCGTTCCATATAGATCTCTAAAAGGGAACAATATTCAATGTCATTTTTTGTTTTCAAATTATTTGTCCCGTGTATGGAAGTCATGTTGGTGATTTTCGTACTGTCCAGTCTCAAACAATTTGACCTGGTTCCAGATTTACATCATGCTCCCATATTTCTGTATGATTAAGACTTTCTGGTCTACAAATAATCTTCACCAAGTTGTGGTCGCTTTGAGGCGTCTTCTTAATGACGGTTAGGTCAATTTATTTGGCAATGGTTTCTGAAACAAAGAAGTAATCAAGGATAGAGTGTTCATTTCCTCATTCCCACGTTGTCATAGGGGGTATGTCACCTTGTACATTTCCGTTCATTAAGTACATGCTTCTGGCATCCATTTCTCCCATCCATGTGTTTTTCAGGAGTTCCAAGGCCTTTTTGATGTTCTTTTTGGGCCTTAACTGCAATTTTGTTCCAATTACGGCGATGTTTCGGTCTCCACAAAGTAAGATGTTAGGATTCGGGTGTTTACATAAAATACTATCCAGGTGTTCGCAGATCTCGTCCACAAAGGATATGCCCCCATTTGCTTGGTGGTTCCAATATACATTAATGATGTTTGTTTCAAGCGCAGACAGTTGAACGCAAGGTGATGGATTGTGTGAGTTTTTTATTTGCAAGCCACTATCCTGCTTGACCAAGGTGATTAGTCCAGACATCGGTCTAGCTTTCCTCTGTAATATGGCCGGATTTATCACAATTTCACATCCATCAATGCATGGCGGTGTTGACAGCCAAGTCTCTTGCAAACATAGAATATTGCAGGATTGCAAGACGTTAGAAGACGTATGTAACAGGTGGCCAAAGCCCCTTGTATTCCAAGTTCCAAATGTGATTGGCGACTGAATAACTGGGCATTAGCTTTCAAGTTTGGTATTCAAGGTTTCCGCTACCCAGCTCCAGGTGTCATAGGGTTTGTGTTTTTACCAAAGTCCTTTACGGTTGCGGTTACCATTTGAATCTACGTTGCTGGATTGGAAGGTTATTTTTATTTGTTTTCTCATAGATTCCCATGAGTAGCTAGATGGACCCTCTTCCGATTCACTCTCTGTATGGCAGTCCTCCAAGTTTCTTCTCATTTTCTCTGGGTTATTCTGCCATTTCACTTTTTATTTTTTATTAGTCCAATTCATGGTTTGCAATGCCCTTTCAACAGAATGTGCTTGGTTTGGTAAATCAGCTTCCGTGTTGTTCACTTCTAACATTCGAAAGCCTGCTTTATAGATTTCACGTTCACACTCCAATATAAAGTCACAAATGGATTTGGAGTACAACTCGGTCATGGATGTACTCATGGATGAATTCGACTTTATGGACTTCAGGGCTGGGACATGATAGAGTAATTGTAAAGCTTTGTACCCATTTAAGATTAGCCCTTCTCCAGATTTTCTAACTCGTTTCAAGAGTAGATAATATACATAGGACCTCGTTACGATTTTGGCGGTATGGCTGCCGCCAAAATCGGGTCTGGGTTCCCAGAATGGGGAATTACCGGGCCATTCTGAGTTCGGAGGGCCCGGTAATTCCTCCCTCCAGGAACCCGGGCCCGGACCTTCCCCATTCCCATTCCAGCCCCTATAAGGCTGAATGGGAATGGGGGAGGGAGCAAACAAAGGGCCGATTACGAGCGGCCCGTTGTTTGCTCCCTCTTCCGCTCGCAGGACCCGGTAAGCACGCCTGGTTTGACCAGGCGTTACTTACCGGGTCCCGCGAGGGGACCTTGTAACGAGGCGGAACGGGTTTAACGGGTCCGCCTCCTTTAGCGGGTCCCATTAACCCGTTCCGCCTCACTTGTAATGAGGCCCATAGTCTTTCTTGGAATTCTTGAGCGAGTTCATACACAGATTTTCATCCATCGTGCGGTTGTCCATTCTCCAATTTTATTTTCACTGAGCTCAGCATCATCTGATTTATGTTTATTTGGAGATCTAGAATGCTCTTTAAACGAAAGCTCTCTCACTGAACTTCTAGAGTGATTTGTCTCAGAGGGAGTCTGTTTGCTTAGGCGTTCTTGGGTTACTATTTCACGTCTCGCTACAATTTATTTCTGCGATCTTCTATTGTGCAGAAGTCCTCTCGTTCGCAATTTCATGGATTAGCCATATTATTTGATATCATATATTTCTTAGGCGAAGGTGACAGGAAACAAACTCACTTCGCACTTTTGGGGTCAGCCACATCCTCTTTCGGCTGTGGTAGCTCTTCCACGTCAGTCTCCACATCAGAGCACAGATTGACCTTTTCATCGAAAGGCGACACCTTCGCTTCCTCCTCCTCCTCCTCCTACTCCTCAATGCTGTTATAGGTTAACATGTCAATCAAATCCTCTGTGGTTATCTCGTCTTCATTCTCCAGTATAGGTTGGTTTCTGCAATTGTCAATCTTGCCATCTTTGGCTTCAGAATGTTTAGCTATTACCAGATCTTCACTAGGAGGGCCAAGAGTCTTTTGCTTAATATTTTGAATTGTTACATTTAAAGATTTGAGATGTCTCAAGAATTTACATGAGTACTTAGCATTCATGTTTTTTTTGTTTAGGCATGTTTTTGGTTTTCTTTTGCATTTCGTCGATTTTGGGCAGTATGTATTTTATTTTTCTTCTCAAATATCAAGTAGGTTTCGGCATTGTTGGGAGATTCTCATCTGGGGAATCTGCATTTGCCGAAGTCGATGGTATTGCCTGTTGTAATGAGCCAGAGGACTTTTCAGTGGGTCGAGGGAGGTCATCCCTGGCCGTCTCTGATGCCAAATGTGCGGTCACCTGTTCACTGGTGCACCGCCTCTTCATTTATTAAGATGGGGCACACGCCCAGTAATCGGTAGGAACTATCACTCGGATCACTGTCGTTAGGCTAGTTAGGTGAAGACTTCGAACTAATATGTCCCACGGGGCTCGTTCCTCTGTTTCCGTACAAGACTTTTGTCTTTCCGTTTGGGCTTGTAACACGTCCAAGCACGAGCGGTCAATCTTTACTCTTGTCACCTGTTCTCTTTTTAAGATTGCTAAAGCTCCACGCGCGACCTCCGCTAGTAGTCTTTAATCTTCGCCATTATTTTTTTAACACGTCTTTCAACAGAGTTAAAGATATATCATTTTTGTTGGTGACTAGCAAATTTTGATGGCGCATTTCAAGTAAATCCATTTCCAACTTTTGTGTTCAGGAGAACCTGAGCCCCTCAGCTGGCAACACCGATTACTATATTTCTTTTGTTTTTGTCAATGGTTCATAAAAGAACGTTTACAGAGAAAAAAAATCCATAATTAAACAATTCTCATAAAAATTAAGTTCATATGCAGTATATAAGACAATCATGTTTGTATCCATGCATATATAAAAACAATTATCATAGTAAATAAAACAAAAGAACACCTAAATGCGACACATAGTTCATAATTACAACAAGTATTTTCCAATTCATTTTCTAGGTGTCTTAAAAACCAAACTAGAGCAAAAATCAAGGGCCGATAGTTTCCATTCATCATTCTAGCCCAAAGAGTCCTCAAATTCAATGTGAGCAAATTTCATTAGCAAATTGGTTCTCACAGTTTTAAAATGAGGGCAAAATAACACTAAGTGTTTCAATGTTTCCATAGGTTCATTACAAGATTGAAAACGGAACCCAAGGATGATCTCGTCATCCTTAGCCTTATTCCAATATCCAGTCCTTTCCCTTGTGTGATATTGGTTGAATTTAAACCGCACATAGAAATTCCTGGTGCGATTACACGGAAAAGACGAGATACCTATATCGGTGCATTCTTTTTTTTTAGTGAATCGGGCATATTCGCTATCAGAGTTATACTTTTTTACTTCCTCTAGAGTATTACACCAGTGGTACTCTAATAATTTCTTCTTTGCATAGAATCATTGAGTGTTATATTCACATCAATTAGGATGGCTAGCATTTCTCGTGGATACAGGTTACGAGATAGGACATTATTCATAGATTACTACATTTGTGAATACCTCTTTCCAGGAAAGCTTTGTCCCCCTACTTAATAAGCCATCGCTTGACCATCGTCCTATCACCAATACACCCTTTTTTGCTGAAAATCCTAGACAAAGTAGCCCACCTACAGATTCAAGATTTTCTAGGTACACATAATATACTAATTCAGAAGCAGTCAGGCTTCAGGAATGCCCACAGTACAGAGTCCACATTATTGGACCTTAAGGTGAACATCTTGCACTTCTGGGAAAAGGTTAACACAGCACTTCTGATGCTTTTAGATTTCTCAGGTGCTTTTGACTTAGTGGACCATTCAATACTCCTGTCCAGACTGCGTAATTCAGCCTCCTCCTCTCCCGATGCAGTCAACTAGACCAAATCCTTTCTATCTGATCATAAAGCAAAGGTCTATCATGAGGGGGCCATGGCAGATGATTGTTTGGTGACATGCAGAGTCCCTCAGGAGTCCTGCATGTCTCCAACTCTATTTAACATCTTCACACTGCCCTCTTTGAAATGTTGGATGCAGAAGGCGTAGTGTATGCAAACTACACAGATGACACAGTGTCTTATTCCACTATCAGGTTATCACAGTAAGGACACCATCACTAGCAACACCATGTATAATCTTGTTCAAAATTGGATTGCAGATAACGGGTTGACACTGAACAATGCTAAGACTGAGCTTCTGATCACAGGCACAGCACCCTAGCTTCATAAACTGGGTGCTGCGTACCAGTTCCTTAATATTGCAGATTGTACTATTATTACTTTGCCCAAGGTCAAGACATTGGGAGTAATTTTAGACTCAGAGCTTAATATGAAGGCATACATCAACAGCCTAGTCTCTGGAACTTCATATGATCTTAAATTACTAGCACAATTGAGACCTTTCATTAACAATATCAACTGCACTACTCTCGCTTGTGCAATCATTGAGGCACAAATGGGCTATTGTGTCAGCTTCCTTCAGAGTATTGGTAGGGGCAAAATTACTCACTTACAGGTTCAAGGCATAAAATAAGAAGTGTCACATAGAAATTTGATATGCAATTCTGTAGGTTTGCTAATCAAATGGACACTTGTGTATCAAAGTAAGCTATTGACGTTGGCCTCTTCAATGAAAGCACACCTCGCCCTGCATTCTTCCCTTGCCCTCGGTGATCTCTCCCTCCTCTTTTCTCTGATCACTTCTTTAAGTGCTAATTAGGAGTGTACCGAAATACCAGATTTAAGTATTCGGCCAGAGACCGAATAGTTCTGCAAGTATTCAGCCGAAGCCGAATACTGAACCGAATAGTGGCCTTTGTAATAAATAAAGTTATGTAGACAGGAAAAACACTTTGTAAATTGAAAAAAACACTTTTAAATATGCACATCCATGCGTTATTGCCTTTCTTTTCTTTGCTGTCTACAGAAGATGTCACTTCGAGGTTGTTCCAAATCCCTACAGGTAAGGATAAGCTTGGCTAAAACTAAAAGCAGGTTGGTTCCTTTATTTATTTATTTAAAATGTATAGAGCCCGACTATGATATTGCAGCCATACAGTGAAGAAAAGGCATTGGAGTTGTTGGAAAGTGTGTGGAATTGGCCAGCAAGCACAAAGGCCTGATCAAGGTCTTCTTTACATACAGCCATTGGGTCTTTAAAGGGGCGATGAGCAGTGAGCCTTTCCAAAAAGCAGAATCGGCCCATCGAAGGGAAGGTGCTCCGTGCCTTTCACACAGGCACCCATTAAGGCCAGTAAGTGCCGCTTTGGGGTTGTGGGAGTGGGGAAGGCTGCTAATCTGCATTTGCATTTTGGATGGCCCCCTCCCAGCTCTGCTGCCTTTGAAATGCAGAGAGCAGTCTCCCTCTGGTATGCTTGTGTGTGTCGTTAATGGTGGAAGGGGAGCTGCGCATCTCAAAGGCCCAGAGAGGTTTGAGCTGCTAGGCAATTTCTATGCGTCTATGCGGGCATTCAGTGATTGTCCCCATGTGTGCTTTCTGGAGCTCTCTCAGGATAAAGGCACGTCTGTCACAGCAAAAATCAAAGTCCTAAGGTCGACAATTCAAAACGGCCAAAGGATGTTGGATTTTCAATTGTCATCTAATAGACAACAGTCGTCTAACAAAATGTTCACGTGAACATTTAAAAAGACTGCAACATCATTACGATGGTACTCGGAGGACACATTCTAGTAAATCTTGCAGGCTAGTGCAATAGCCGGAACTCTCTGCCTCAAGATTGTGTCACCCCTATGCATAACCTCGCACACACCCTGAAGTGAAATCTTATTTGCAAGTGACACGGGGATAAATAAAAACAAACAATAAAAGCCCCAACCAGCCACACACCTTCAACATGCACTTTACAAAACGTTCACTGGAAATGAGCCGTGAACACTCAGGTTTGTCACACTAACGTTCGCGGGCGAATGTTACAGAAGATGTAAAACAAACAATACAGGCAATGGGGGTATGTGTGACTGAAAGAATGCTGTGAAGTGTACCTGCTTGGGGGCGCGTTCCAGCAGAGGCACTGCGCACTTTTTTTCACAACCTCCGGTGCCTGGGTAGGGAAGGGGTGTAGCTTTGGATTCGGTGGAGAGTTTCGATGCGAGCATCAGGCTCGGGTTGCAGAGGGTTAAGCCTGAGCGCCCTCCCTCTACTGCTGCTTTCTATGTACTGACATCATAATGAGGGGGGAGAGCTGGAACGAGGGGGTGGGAAGAAGAGATGCCGCGCGGAGAGAGAGAGATGGCACAGGCGGGAGGGAGAGACCTGCAGCATGTGGACGGGAAGGAGGGGCTCCGGCAGAGACTCACAGGAACAAAATCCGCGCACAGCTGACTGCAGAGACAGAGACAGCTGCAGCCCACACACTTGTAACTTGGAGTGGAGAAACAAGTATGTGTTTGGCCGAAGCCGAATATGTGATTCTCCACCGAACTTCGGCCGAATACATACTCGAAGCCGAAGTTCGGTACACCCCTAGAGCTAATGGAGAGAAAGTGCAGTAGTAATCATCTCCTGCACTCTTCAGGGCCAAAAGGCATGGTGTGTGGGAGTGCAAGGCAAGCATTTTTATTTTTCAAATAATTGCAAACCTGAAGTAACTGGGACGATACTTTTATTAAACTTTCTATATCCTGTCAGAAAAGACATCTCATGCTTTACAGTAACATTAAGGTTACTCTAAATTTCATAGTGACAACTATTTCATTTTGTTGTGGAAGATGCATCATATTGACGAGTGAACACTTTTGAAAATGTACATGATCACATGATCAACTGCTTTTGATGGCAAACCTAGTTATGTAACCTGCAGGTTGCAATCACCTTTTAACTGGTGCTTAACAAATGAGCAAACCCATACTCCTTGACATTGTATATGATCACGCTGTTGCTTTATACCAGGTACACTGAAGTGCGATGACCACAGACTACAATATTACAACTAGTTTGCCCAGTTCTCTGCCTGCTAAGCAATCCACCCTGGTTATCTTTCTTTCCTCTTACATAATGAATAGCTACGCAAAGTAGTGATTCATAGTTCCCTCCAGTCTGTACATCTACAGTTCTACTGCACTACCAAACACTGTAGTTATCCTCCAGAGCTTGCTTTGCTTTAGGAGTATATTATATTACCACCTGCATACGACAGCTGGCCATCCTGCTTTCTGAGCTTTTTTTTGTATCATATTCACTTATTTGTGTCCACTCAAGCAGCTAACCATTTACATTTTACAGACACTCACCTATGGCTTGCAAAGTCTTTTCGCCCACTCGCATAGTGGAGTAGATTTTATAAAGGGCCACTAGCATTTGCAAGAGAAGTTTGAAACTTATTTAACATTTACTTTGTTTGCATTAAATGTTAAATAAACATTCCATTGTCCATAGCTGGCCTCTGGGTAGCAGCAGTGTGCCAAACAAAGTGGGTTATGCACCATTTTACAGCAACCGCATTTTAAATTTGTCTTCCAGTGATATGGGTCGAATACAATGTCTCATTTCAGCGATACACAACTGCTGTATTGTTACTCATTTCATGTCTTGGGTACAAATAACTTCTGGTGACATTAACAATATCAGCACAAAATTGCTAATCAAATTTTTGTTTGCTAATCAAAACCTGTAATTAGCAAACTCTTCTAATCAATTTTTGAAAATTAATTCACGCCTTGAGGTTATTCAAAACAACACAGTTCGCGTTGTAGAGGGTTTGCGTAGATCTGACCATGTGTCTGCTGCCATTAGGGCTCTACACTGACAGATGAATCATCTTTCAGCCAGGGTGTATCACACACAACTGCCTTTAGGGAAAAGGTCTGGGTTATGTATCTAGCAGACTCTCTTGGTTTAGAACGCTTAGATAGAACTTAAGCCTTTTGCAAATACCAAGGTCCAAACTTTCACTTGTGACCAAGGGATCTTTTCCATACGCCACCCCAAGATGATGCAACGCCCTACCACGAGACCCAAGAGCATGTTCTTTGCTTCTAGGTTTCAAGCGTAGTCTGAAAACTGTCTATTTGGTTGAATCCTCTCCCCATTCAACTACTGACTGTCCTATCTCTTTGGCCCCGAGCCTGGGTTTCTTGTTGTTTGTTCTTGTCTAGCGCTACCATGCCTGTGTGCTCTTGTTTTAGCACTTTATAAATAAAATAAATATACATTTCTTGTATGGCCATGTTGATTTACCTTGTGGTTTGATGTTTTACAAGTCATCTTTGAACCGATAGGAGCATAGCTTTTGAAAGCAACTATGCAGAGAACATTTTACATTGATGTAAAACGAATATCGGAAGCAGATGTAGTTTACTGCCTGAACTACAAACTGTACATCTAGAAACTCTGGGCTAAAACCTGAGCTTCTCCATTTGAATCAAAGAGGACATCCTGGCCAATTCGCATTAATTCAATGTGCCTCAGCTAACAAAATTGGTTTTTATCTAAAAGTGAATATTTTAGATGGGCACTACACAAAGAGAAGCATCCCTGAATCCTTTGAACAGATTAAAGTGATGCAATGTATATCATTTAAAAAAAATAAAAAATGTATTGTTGATTTTCAGTAAACATTTTACCGTAAACAACATTTAATCAATAAAAACAAAACAAGAACTCAGCAATATAGAATAGACATCCACAATATCGCAGTAAAAGAAAATAAAGGAGATAAATGTAGCCACTACAAAAATGTATACACCCATATATAATAACAATATTAACCATTTATATAGAGCATGCTGAAACGTCTACAAAGTCACTCATGGCTACAATTGCGACAGCTGCGCTCTCCTTTTGAGTTGGGTACAACACAATTGGGAAAAAAAGAGAAACTGGGAACAGGCTCTCAATATTTTTGATTAAGCTATGTATCTTATAAAAATAAGATAATTGTAGGAACTAGCTCAATGTTTCAACAGTTTATTGAAGTACACACCCGGCAATGAAATCCCCAATAAACAAGAGGTACATTGTGGTTATTCATCATTTGTTGCACCAGATGTTCTTCTTTAACTGCATCGCTTGTTTATGTCAGCAATAGAGTAAAGTGGTCCCTATACCGTAGCCAGTGCTGACAAATATCATGCCACTAACGCCCAGGTCGCCCTTGGGAGCCGCAGGCGATGCCGGTCTCCCGCAAAGGACCGGATAAACACCTGTCCGGGCATCTGCTGTTCTAGCAGCCCGCAGCCCTTCCCCTGAAACATCACCAGCTGGCCTTTGGGTTTGCAGTACTAAGGCAGGACTCTGAGGGCTAGCACTGGACTTTTTCAGAGCATCGGCTCCTTTTGTAAAATGGCCGCTGTGGGGATAGTCAACTCCACCTCGCTCTGTGCAGCGGATGTGCCACCTCAAACATCAGCAGATTGGACAATATTCTCCTGATCATGTCGGCCCTGTAATCCAGCAGGCAATGCCAGCCTCCCTCAAAGGGTCACCATTTAAGGGCCGGAGAAACACATGTCCAGGCCTGTCAGGGCCAGGAAGGACCCCAACCATGTGGCCTTCCAAGCTATGCGTCTAGAGGTTCTTCCGTGCTGGATATTCAAGGACCTGTGTTCAGTAATTACAACAGCAAAGACTACCTTCCGCTTGTTGAAACACCGCCCTCCTGACTCCTCTATCACTTACCCTGCTGATGTAGCCCCCAACAGCTTGGAAGCGGCTTTTCCAGCAGGCGCATCCTGCCACTGTACTTATACTATCTCACCATTCCCCGGCATTTCCACTGCACCCCGTCTGTTCCCAACAGACGAGACAAGCCCTACTTTCTCTCCTGGAAAAGCAAAACATTGCCAGGCATTCAAGTCATATCCATTCTTGCAGCTCGGAATTGAACCATTTCCTACACCGGAGCAACCACCTCCATCCACCTGACCTCTCTACCATCATCTGTGGATCCCTCTCCCCCCTATCACTATTACACTGCCTCACCTTCCTTATTTAAGTACTCCCACAGGCCTGTGCTCTCTGTTATGCTTCACACCTCCAATCAATCCCGCCCCTTTTCCCTCCTCCCCCATTCCTCTACCCAGCCCCCCCTCATCACTCTGTCTTGTCATCATGGCCATCTCCTCCTTTCACTTTCCTTCACCCCCTCACTCCCACCCTATTCACCACCCCAACACATCAATCAGAGGTTGCAACCTCATTTACCCACAACTAGCTTGCACCCAACCCAACTCCATCGCGGTTTGGACCACCAGATCAATTTTCAACAAAACCACTGCTATCCTTCACCTATTCTTACGCCTCAACCTTCACTTCCTCTGTATCACCGAAACATGGATCCCTCCCCTCACAATAGTTCTGTTCCACCATCCCTCACTTCTTCCTCCTCCCCTTTCGCCCATGTTCCTCGACCCTCAGGCTGAGGTGGTGGCATTGGCCTTCTCTTTCGTCCCAACTGTCTTCCTTCTCCCTGTCTCTCTCCTCTCCCAGTCCTCCCCTCTTTTGAGTTCATGTACAAAATCTTAACTCCCCGCATGCCATATCTTTGATTATTATTTACTGTCCTCCTGGCCCCCTTGGTTCCTTCTACGAGGACATTGATCATCTCCTCAGCCTCATCTCCCCTAGCCCTACCCTTTTAATCTTACTGGGCGACTTTAACCTCCACCTTTCGTCCAACCCACCCTTTTCCCCTCTCTTATCTATTCTTGACTCTTACCTTCTTACTCCTCTTCCTTCCCCACCTACCCACCTTTCTGGCTCCACTCTTGATCTCATCTTTACCTAATCATTCACTGCTTCTCCGATTTCCTCCCAATCATCTCTCTGACCACTCCTTACTCTCCGGCGCCCTCTTTCCCCCTCCCTCTCCTCCCTCCCTCCCATCACCCCCTTTTATCGACGTGATCTATGCACCTTTGGCCCCTCTCTCTTCGTTGCCTCCTGCTCCTCTTCCCCTCCCCAATTTCTCCTCTCGCTCGGCCAATGACGCATCTACTACCTTAACCACTACCCTCAATTCTACTCTTGATCTTCTCCACCGTCTCTCTCTCCTTCCCCACCCCGCAAACCTGCCCAACCTTGGCTCTCTTCTGAACTCTCCTCCATGCGTCGCCTTCTCAGACGCCTTGAACGACAGTGGTTAAAACACTCCTCCCCTTCTAACCAATCTTCCTACTACTTCTATCATACCTTCTTCGATAGCTGTCTTCATTCTGCCAAACAAACGTACTTCTCCGACTTACTCCACTCCCAATCCTCCCATCCTCGCTGAATTTTCCAAACTCTAACTCGTCTTCTCTCTCCCTCTACCACTGATCACTCCATTGCCTTTCCTCTCCCTGCCACTGATTTTGCCAACTTCTTTTCAAACAAAGCTCTCAACCTTCGACAAGACATTCTCGACTCTCCTTCCTACTCTCCCGCTTCACTTCCTCCCTCTCCCATGTCCACCTTTACTACTGTCACCCAATCAGGTGTCCCTCCTCTTATCTAAAACTCACCCTACTGCCTCTCCCTCTGACCCCATTCCCACGTCCCTCATTCCTAAAATCTACCCCCTCCTCATTCCCTAGCACACCTCCTTTTTCAACACTTGTCTAACCACTTCTACCTTTCCTTCTTCCTTCAAGCATGCTACTATCCTCCTTATCCTGAAAAAGCCATCATCTGCCAACCCCCACCTCTTCTCCAACTTTCGCCCCAGTTCCCTTTCCTTCTAAACTCCTTGAACGTATCATCTATGCTCAAGTCTCCTCCTTCGTTTCTACCCACTCTCTTCTCCCCCCTACTCAATCTGGGTTCCGCCCTCTCCACTCTACAGAAACTGCGCTCACCTCTGTCCTCAACTCGCTCCTATCTGCCCGCTACTCAAAACACTCCTCCATTCTCATTTTTCTCAATCTTTCAGCTGCCTTTGACACTGTCGATCATCCTCTACTCAACACCCTCTCATCTTTTGGCTTCAGAGACTTTGTCCTCAATTTGCTCGTCTCCTACCTTTCCAACCACACCTTTTCAGTCTCCTGGGGTGGTAGCACCTCCCCTTCCTATCCTCTTAACCACGGCGTCCCCCAAGGTTCTGTCCTTGGCCTCTTTCTCTTCTGACTCTACACTTCCTTCCTAGCTCCGATCAGCTCCTCCTTTGGTATATATCACTTTCTATGCCGATGATACCCAGCTCTTCCTTTCCTTTTCTTCCCTCTCCCCAACATCCATTTCAAGCTCTCTTCCTATCTTTCCGCTGTCAAATCTTGGATATCCTTCCACTTTCTTACTTTAAATGATGACAAAACTAAAGTCCTTTTCTTACCAGCTAACACTCTGTTCCCCTCTCCCCTCCTCCTCACATTCTCTTTTCCTCTTCCCAACTCCGCATTTCTCCCCACACCCGCAATCTTGGCATCACATCAACTCCAACCTCTCCCTCTGCCACCACATCTCCCTCACTGCTCGCTCTTGCCGCTTCCACCTCTATTACATTTGTCAAGTTCGTCCCTTACATGCTATTAAACTCCTAATTTCCTCCCTCGTCTTCTCTGGATTCTTCTACTGCTCCTCTCTATTCTTCGATCTCCCCTCCAGTCACCTATCCCCTCTTAAATCCATCTACCACTCCGCTATCCGCTTGCTCGGCCTTCTCTCTCCTCACGATCACATCTCCTCTTCTCTCGCCTCTGTAAGCTGGCTCTCCTTTCACTCCCATCTCAAATTCAACTTCTTCTGCCTTGTCTTTAAATCCCTCTATGGTCTCGCCCCACCTTACCTTTCCTCTCTCCTCACTTTCGATACTCCCCCTCGTCCACTTCGTTCTGCCGATCTCTTCCTTCTCACCTCTCCTCTCCTCTCCTCCCCTGTGCCCCATCCCGCCTCAGATCTTTTCAACTTCTTGCCCCTTTCCACTGGCACCGTCTCTCCCTCCCCATCCGTTCCATCTCCTCCTATTCCTGCTTTCGCACTTCTCTGAACCCTTACCCCCTCCAATCACCATCATAACACCTGTGCTGTTTCTTTCACGACGGTCCTACATCGCCTCCTACATTTTTACTACCTCTCCCACCACTGTCCCATTCCATTCATGTAATACCATATTGTTCTAATTACTGTTTTCTGATACTTGATTCATTGTTGTTAATGCTTGTTATGTACTCTTTTCATCCTTATAAAGTGCTTTAATCCAAAGTGCTTTACATAAACCCTAATAAAATACAAAAAAAATTATCATGCAATAACCCAACTGTAAACGTTCGTTATTGCAACCATCATAATGCCTCATGGCATCATTAGTCCCTACAGTTACCTGTTGTGTACCAGCCCTTAGTCACTGATTTTTGCCCATTATTCCTGTTTGCACACCTAAGATTAGCCCCTAGCACTATGAGGTGAGGCTTCGCCAGACTCTGTACTTGAACGGATTTTTGCCTAATGATGGACTTTACCTGCAACCTACTTCGACTCTAGTAGAATTCTGCTTCTGTTTCAAACGGTCATGTTCAGTCCTACATGGTGGACTGTTCTACTGCCCTTGTACTGGAACTAGCGCCTAGATGCCTCAGAGTTTTGTGCGATGCTATAAATGTAAACATAAATGAAAATAATAAGCACGCCTTAAATGCAGTTAATGCCTGGGGCCTTAGGTATCCCAAATATCCCTGTGTTGACCAGCCTCACTACTGTGATGTCATTTATACGTGTGTTGCCTTTCTTTGCACAACAAAGAAACAACAGTTCCTAAAAAGCTACTTCAAAAGGGCTCTGCTGCATAAAACAGTGTTAGGTGATGCAAACATCTTCTAGTAGTCCAAGGGCTCGATTCTGAACTTGTGCTAAATATAGCATGGAAAGCCAACATTATGTCCTCCAATTTCCAGCACCATCATTCTGAGATGGGTGAAAACATTGTAGGGGAAATGTTGTGCTTTCCAGCAACAGAAGCTGCTAAAATCTCTTGTTGTGGCGAGACATGTGCTACAGTGGCATTGTGAGCATCTCTTAAAAGACTGCCACTTTTCTGATATAAGAAAGTTTTCTTTAACTTTCATTAAACTAGAAAAGCGGTGCAAAAGTGTAAGAAATGCTATATTTATAATATGGAAACATGTGCAGTGGAGTTTAACAGTAACTCCCAGGGTACCATTAACGAATGCCTGTTTTGGCTGGTGCAGAAAGGGTGTTCTGGCTTTAGTATACAGTTCCTGCCAGACACAAACATGAAGTGGTTGGAAAGGATCAGTGCCAACAATCTCTGCCTTAATGCCAATAAGACTGAGATCCTTCTCATTGGGGCCCCAGCTCCCTCCTACTCTATGGCTGCCCTCCATGGGCACCCTCCACTCACCCTGCTGCGAGTCAAAAAACCTTGGTATCATTTTTGACTTCTCCCTCTCTTTCTCTCACGGACCTTGCTGAGAAGACCCACTTTCAGCTACACCTCCACAGAGGCATTCTCTTTCCTCACCTTCCCCCAAAAACTCAATGTCTCCATAGTTCTTTATCTCTCCAGGCTGGACTACTGCAACAGCCTCTTCCTCAATCTGCCCGATTCCTCACTTTGGCCCCTTCAACTAATCCAGAATAGGGATAATATCTCATCAGCACTAAAATCTCTCCACTGGCTCCCAGTTGCTGCGAGGATCAAGTTTAAGACCCTCTGCATCATCCACAAGGCGTTCAGGGCATAGGGCCCCGCTAAATCCAACTCTCTATCCCTAAATACCTCCCTGCTAGAGCGCTTCGTTCTTCTAACTCCCACTCTCTGCAGATCAAGACACTTTTACAAGCAGATTGGGGGGTAGATCTGTGTCCTCTGCAGGTGCCTCCCTTGGAAATTACCTCGCTGCACGTCTTAGACTTGAGCCAGATCTTCTTAAGTTACGGAAGCTTCTCAAGACCCCCCCTTTTCTCTTCCTCCTTCCCTCTACCCCTCCTCTGCTAATGTTCCCCTCTGCCTCTTTTTGACCGGCTGCCAGGGCACCAGGCCCTCCTCGACCGGTCTACCCGGTCTCCCCTGACCATCTCCCAACCTGAACTTGCCCTTTCGGGCTCCCTCCCCCTGTAATATCCTGGCTGGCCCCATTGAGCCCTTCCAGCCCCGTCCTTCGTACCAGGGGACCACTCCGGTGGCGATAGTTCAGTACAAATATCCTTTAACATTAACACGTGGACCTTCTTTCCCCTGCACACTCTGCATTCCCTTAGTACTTGTCCACCTGGACTCCCCTTGGCACTCGCCTAACCCATGGGCCCCCTTTCTGCCCTGACCAGCACTCCACCCACCACTCACACTTCTTGTTACTGCACTTGCACAATCCGAATGATATAAGGCCTAGTAGTACACTTTTTTTTTGTTTTTCCTTCACCCTTGTCCCCCTTTTGTCTTGTTGCACCGTGAAACACCTTTGCTGCGCATTATAAATACCGAATACAGTAAATTAAATTATGCCGTAAATAACGGCTTTCCATGAGTGGAGGACGTGATTTATTACCGCCACTCTCGGGTTAGCTCATTGGTTTGCATCATGGTACAACGTCTTTCTGCTGAGACATGGCACTTGTTTTATTTAACATGCACCAAATAAAACACGCGCTACGTCTCAGCTGAAAGACGTTGTACCATGATGCAAAGCATTCTGACTTAATTTTTTACAGTTCCTCAATCCCACGTACATAAAACATTTAAACTATATAGAATATTCGAGGGGCGGGGGCTGTGCGCCAAAAAGAAACCTGATGTGTATATAGGTCTCGAGACGAACGTCAACCGCCTCCCCTAAGAGTGCAAGGCTAATATCTTTCCGTTTTGTGAGCGCTGCAACTGTGCGCGAGCTCCGCAAACGTTAAAGGTAGTGGACTCAGCAGAGCTTTATTCAATGCCACCAGGCACGCTGGGTTGCCTGAAGGAGAAAATAAAGTATATATTAACTACAGCTAGAAGGAACATGGGAGTAGCGAGCAGCAGAGGTCATTAAGATACAACACGAGTGGTCACTGGGCCGTATTGAAGCAGCCAGTACAAAAATAAAAAAGGGGCGGACGGAAACGATCAGAGTAACACAGCCAATAAGCAACTGCAACCCAAAACACGTGTGAATGACTGAACTGTGGCCCAATCACAGCACTACCTCATTGGACTTTATCCATTAGCAGGGGTGGACCGAAGTACAATTTCTCGTTATGCGCACACCCAATGTGAATCTCAAAACCAGTTCCCCCGCTCCAAGGAAGGTGCTGAATTAGGTTGTCCTCTGCCGACAGTGGCGTTACACACACTCACCTACATACCCCTGCTCCATGTTTGCCTTATTTTCCTTCCTTGTTGCCGCACGAAATCCTGCCGTCCTTACTGCGCACGCGCAGCACTGCTGCGTATCCACGCACGACAATCTACAACGCCTCTGTGCGTCTGCCCTCTATCTTGCCAGAAACTGTTTCCTTCACTATTGGCCACTAGGAGCCGCCATTCAAATCATAGGTTGTAAACCGATGTTGCTTAGACCAATGAGAATTGCGATAGAGAGCAATTCTTGTCCATAGCTCCCTAGTGAACACAGAAAAGTGACAACGTGCCTGTTAACAGCGACTAGTTCACATATTAGCCAAACCGTTTTTTTCTTCTATTACAACTCTGTAGTCTGAGGTCCTCTTCCGATTTATTTTTAAATTAATTTTTAATTATCTAATAATCTCATATATATAACCATATATAATACATATTTGGCAGTAAATGTTACCGAAAGTATATAGTAAATACACAACATGCACACGCAATGCCTATCAATAAATATTGCATAAAGGGCCCAAGACCGTAGACAGATATCCAATAAATATCTATTACAATTGAAGAAAATATGTAAACTCAATTACTTTCTAATGTACTTTACAATGTACATTTTAAGGAGTGGTTAATGTTTTGAATCAGAAAGGAATAACATTTCAATTATGTTATGCATATTGGATTGAAATTTGGGATTGAAAACATGCAAATTCTTATATTCAAAGGTGGTGCAATGAATGCACAGGAAATCCAATGATGCATCCTCATTACGAGATCGGCAGTGCAGTAAAAAAGATGGTAATTTCATTACCGACAATTTTTGGGCAGCAACGGAATATCCACCATTTTTAATTACCCCTGTTTTTACTACCCCACTGAATTCTGAGTTTACCCTTCAGTGGAGGATTTGCCTCCAATATGATGCAATAGGTACATCCACTTAAAGCACATTTCCCCACAGATTTACAGCTCATCTGCCCAAAATCCCCATGGAGTCTGTGGAGACTCATCTCCTGAGGTCTCGCAAGAGTTTGCGCGCGAACCGCAAGGAGCGTGAGAACCGCGTCAGAAGCGGAGCCAGGCCAGAGAATACAGCCAGGCCTTGCCGCTCCTCCTGATTGAGCATAACTCCATGGCTGAGGACAGCCTCCTGAGAGCTCAGGCTTGCAGGGGATAGTGATACCTCTACATACCCACCAGGCAGTGAAGTAACTGTATGGGGGAAAGGAGGACTGAACTGTAAGTACTGCCAAACCCCTGCACTGGACTCAACATCCCTGCTGTTCAATAAGTGTCAGTTGTCTGAATAAACACCCCTTCTACCTTACAAGTCTCCTGTGATCATTAAGGCCACTACAGAGTCCTATGGACTCCAAAAATGGGGATTTACGATGCCATACCATTACTTGTAATCCCACGGTAAACCCACAGGATCGAGCAGTGCTAATGGTAAACGATTTTGGTAGTAAATCGGCAGATTAACTGCAAAATTACGGGCACATTCATAATCTAATCCATGCGCTCCATATGGTTGGTGGTCACTGGCTGCCCTCGGTCTCCCCTCCACCGCATTCATCACGGACCTCGGTGGCCTGCTGACCTTTATTCTAGGAGGTAAGCCATCAGGGCTGAATCACGATGCACCAAATCACTAAATGTGCTGTTATTTCCATTCCACATCCTGGCAGACGGCCGCCAGGCTTATACTGGGCCTTTTTTCACTTCTTGCTTGGAATTTATAATTGCACATGTGGCGCTCTTTCAACTTTCATTGCATGTCAGCGTGTGATTCCTGTTTTGAAGATGGCCGCATTCTTGTTTCCATGATGCCCTGGTAGCTCAACCCTGATTGGCTTCCTCTGCATTCTTCTGGCCTACTGAGAGCCAGCAGGCGAGAGCTGGCCCCAGTAAAAGGCCCACACCTAAGGCCCCTGTCTGGCCCTGTCCAGAGCTGGAGGGGGCACTTTTCCATGCAGTTACACCTGCAAATTACCCCAGGCCCATGCTGCCCCATGACCAAACGTACCATACCCGCCAGCTCTGAACCGTCTATACAGACACACGGTTTTAATGCACAGCTAATCGAGCATTACTGTATACATTTGGGGAATTAATTCCCACTACCATGACTCTCTGATCCACTGATTTCATTTAAAGGTTTGCCATTGTTCAGCGAGGTACCGCCGTTGGGTGTGCCTCGATCGAGCGTCTGTTCACCATAGTAACTAGCACAAGTGTCTTTTGCTGCATGACCCATGTTCGTATAACAGTCAAAACGGTTCTACATTACATTTTTTATAGCCTTTATTACAGTTTTCTCATTAATGTATTGGCTAACCCGCCTTAATCAATGACGGCCCTCTTCTAGGTCATTAACTTTCAGTCCCGACACACATATGAATTCTACAAAGAAGTCCCGTCGCCCTAGCAACCAGTTCAATTACTGGCACACGCAGACGCGCACGTTTACTCTGCCGTACCTAGCAGTCGCGGCAGGTCACTGTAAAAGAGGGCAGAGTAATATCTGACGGGCCCATGAGATCAGAGCTGACCCTCCAGGACTTTACGATGAGATAGCTGAACCTTGAGGAGGATGGGGTGCAGGATTCTCTTACTCCAACACCAATCAATAAGGACAAGTCAATGGTTTGGCAAAGGGAAGTCCGTTTAATGACAAGTACAAAAAACAGGGAAACAAATGGAAATCAACATTGATGCGATCGCCCGTCTCACTTCAACTTCCACAATCTTCATTCAAACAGCAATTTTATAGGCAATATTCGTCATCATTGACGTGTACCACTCGAAAGTTTGTCATGCAATTCTATTGGTTGGAAAAGGTAACTTAAGTATAGGTACTATAACTGTATATGGTAACGGGGTGGGAGGATTGGATAACTCTTATCGGGTGGGCGTCTACGCCCATCCCTCTACAACACTTGTGATAGACGTCACTACAAGTACGATGTCTCATTGGTTTTACTAGCTATAGGACCCTAGATTATTTGGTCCATTGTGATTGGGTCGGTTACACCCCTAGGCATAAATCTCCACTTTAATTAGCAGCATGCAGAATGGTTACTCAGATGCGGCATGCCCCAAGATTCACCCTGCCTCCCTTCCATCAATCAGTACTTTAGGGCTATGTGTCAATTAGTTGGCTGAGGATGGCCTCGAAACTGTAGCTTCTTATCAGGAAACGTTATGGCATCCTCGGGTTCTGGGTGACATCCGACGTTGGTACCTCTTCACGCTTGGCGGGTCACGTGTTAGTTCACCGTGAATCTGCTTCATTTTAATTCTTTTTGTGTATTTGATTCCCCTTCTGCCTTGCCACCTGCCTGGGCCTCCTTATCTCGACCTTCATGGGGCAGGCTGCTACTCTCTTAAGTTTCGATTCTTCGAAGTTGCCGCTCTCCTCCCTTCCTGGAGTTGACCTCAAATTCCTAGGCATGAGCTGCTTCTTACTGAGTTTCGATTCTGCTCTTTCGTCTGGCTTGGTGCTGGTATATGAATCCTGGCCTGTTTGTCCTATACCATACAGGGCTTAACTCTGCTTTTGTAAAATGGAGTCGCACTTGTATAATGTGCTTCTTGAGGTAGATATATAGTTGGCGCTTGCCGCTCTATCCTTCTACTAAGCATTGCAAGCAGTACCGTTTCCTTAGCTTCTTGCGTTTCAAGCCTATTTACAGGCGTTAACTGATTGCATATTTTCATCTTGCTTTATGGTTATGTTTCTTTATATTTTGACATCGTCTCTTCTATATCTGTGATATCTTTATCCATAGTGTTTCGTCTTAGTGTGTTATCTTTTGGTTGTTGTTCGTTCATCTGTACGTCTGTGTGGGCCCTTGTGACGTCACCATTCGCCTTCTATTAAGGCCCTTTGGGTCTCTTCTGGGACAGTCTGAAAATAGTCTTCATGTCGTGTCAGCTGTTGGTACGGTTTTCTCAATGGGTACTGTGCTGCCCATGGTTGTCTGGCTATTGGCACCTCAATAGGTTTTGCTCTTCTGATGGGTGTAGGACAGAGCCCCATTGTGGCTCTCTGTTGGTTTATTTGTTCCTTATACGTTACATATCTTGGCGAGTATGCTCCTGGTATCTCAAAATGGGGGGCTGGAGTACAGGCCGTACCTGGGACCTCCACTACACTCCCACCTCTGGTTGGTTCATCGACTACTCCTGCTTCCTCCTTTGGATTAGTCTTACTTGGTTCTTCTGTATCCACTTCTTTGTCTTCTGGGTTTGTACATGATGGTGTGAACGTGTGTTTCTTTGGAGTCCATATGTTTATCACTCCTTTCAGGCTTCCTGCTCTTTTTACATGTTCCTCTTTGTTCCAGGTCATAAGCTGACACTGTCCATTTGGGCTGCAATAGATCCATTTTCCTTCATACTTTCTTCGATTTCTGGGGTATACAAACTTTGTTCCTTCTGACGTAAACTCGCTGGCCTTCACAAGGTCTCTTATTTCTTCATCTGTCAGGTCTCTCGGCTTCCATCCTGGTTTGACATCGATCATGATCTTCATCCCAATGGCTTTCTTCGCAGTTTTCTGGCAATGTGTGATGATTATCTTGATAACACAAAATCCTAGTAGTATCATCAATAGCAGGGCTCCCAGAAGCTTGAATATGTCTGCCATCCATTGTGGGACCCATGAGAATAGGGTTCCCAACCAGCTGTCATCATCCACTTCATCAGTTTCATCAATCATCTGGTTCTGCAGGTTTGTCAGCATACTTATGGCTTCTGTTAAGGTTCCATTTTCTTCATCATGCAAAGGTATAAATGTGCAACATGATTCTCCGATTTTTGCGCAAACACCTCCATCCATCGCTGTGATCATCTCAAGTACATATCTGTTCTGGAGTCATCAGTCGGATTGCTCTTAACTCTTCCTTGATTGCTTTGAATCCCTTTATTGTCGAGTTGATGGTTTGCAGTAGTTCCCATCTGGTGATTTGCAATCACTTAGTATTTTCTCCAACCTGGAATCTTAGCATGATGATCGTTGCAAACACAGATGAGGTGAGGCTTGTGATGCTGGAAATGCATCGGAGGGACAGGGCCTCCGCATCCTTGTCCTTTACTGCTTTTTATCGTGTGTTCTGTCGTGTTTTCCGCGCAGGAGTTCATGTGGGACTCCTGGCGGTGCAGCTCTTTCTTTGGTTTGGTGAACGGACCCGTGGGATACCCTTATGGCACCCATGGGTGGGGGTACAACCCTGTGCCCCTAATGTATGTTTTTGGGCACCTTTGGGTGGCCCACAGAGCAGGGTATGGGCTGGTGGCAGCTCCATGCTGAATTTGACAGGTGCGCGGAGTATCCTCCATTTTGGGATACCCCGGCCCTGCCATTGGGATCAGTTGATTCCTGATGGAAAACAAGATGGCCCGGTGGCCTCTTGCTTTCTATTACCCATTACCTTGTAGTCCTGGGAAGCCCTGACTCTGTCCCTTCCCCCTGACTGGCTGTTGGATGGAAGTGCCATATATGGTGTTGTTGTGAAGGCCCAGTCAGACTAGCTGGAGCCTTCCCGGTGATGTATGTTGTGGGTACCTCCTATGGCTGGGTCCTGGGTGAATAGAGTGTGTGACGAATATGCATTCTGTGTTGTGGGTGTCTAGTATCTGGTGGTTGACACAATGACCGAGACAACCCTGCCCGAAACCGGTATGAATGCAGCTTGGAGTGTTGAATGGCTCGGTACTTGTCCCAATACACATAACTTGTTGTGAGTGTCTGGAGAGAAGTGAATGGCCTGAATACCTCGTATGCCTGATTGGCTGCCTGCCTGCATGAATGCCCGTAGTCGTGATTGGATGCTTGAGTGTGACCCAGCGGAATGAATGAGAGATCAACAGTATATCTGGGGACCTCTCACTGCTAGGAATCGTGTTCAGAAGCTGAAGTCCACTACGACGAGTAACTGGATTAACTGACGTTTGACCTTGAAGCCCTGCTGGACGAGAAGAATTGCTGTTGCTCTCCTTCACAATCTGAAAGCTGTTGTGCCTCCAAGGACTCACCCAGAGAGGACCTGGTAAGGCGCCCTCTTCCCGAGCTATGAGGCACCATCGTGCACAGCTGATCTTTGCCAATACTCCCTGGTAGACAGACCTACGACAGGCTGCCGACCCGATACGGGGACTGCTGCGGAACTCCAAGGAGAAGCACTCGGACTGTTGTCCGCCACTGTCGATGACCGCTGTCGCCGACCGGAGCCACCGTGCTCCCGTTTGCCTAAGAACTTCCATTGATCATCGGACGCTCTCGTCTGCATCGTCACCCGCTTGTCTCCCGATGGAGAAGGCCCGACCGTCGACGCGCCGAGGAGTATCCACCGGTGGGTTTCCCGCCACCTTCAGACCGCAGAGACGCCGACGACTCGACGCCCTTGCTGGGCCACAGTTCTTCATCATCTCTTTGCGGTCCAGAACTATTGTCATCGAGGTGCCCCGCACGCCTCTTCCTTGCAGGACGCCAACGCTCTGTCATCGACGAGCACCGCTAGGGACGAAGCGGCCACTTCCCTGCCATAGTTCACCCTGTTCACCGTCGGACGTTCGACGACCCGTGACTCCTGCCTTAAAGGGAGGGCACTCAAGAAGGGCTGTCGATTCCCCGACACCGAACGGCAAGTTCCCCGACACCTCTCGACGATCCGTGGCTCCCGCCTGAAAGGGAGGCACTCAAGAAGGATCGGTTGGTGCATCGTCGGAGAACTCTACTCCACCAGGTACATTGGGGGGGTAAAACCTTAATAGGAAGAAGTAAGACTATTGAACATTTGGACTGGGCTTGTGCTATATATCTTTATTTACAGGTTGCCCAGGTGGGGGGTTCTCCACACAGAACTGCGCCTAGAGGTAGGAGCCAGTATTCTGCCTATTGTTTCAACCCTCTTACGTTCCTGCCTATCTCTATTGCTGGTTTACTCGTTATTGATCTGTGTGACATTTTAACCGTACAGTTGATGCACTTTAATGAGACTCGATAACATTAGTGGTACCACTCTAGACGTGTATATATTTATCATTATTGACTTCCAAGTACAAAGTGTGTTATTGTGATCGTGTACATACCTTTGAATATTAATTATATAAAGACAGTGTTTTCAGTAATACAGTGTGTGGACATTCCTTTGTGGGGGTTCGGGCACTACACTGTACTTAAGAACCAGCCCGCATCACCTCCTGAAAAGCTAGGCGTTGATTGCTTGTCCATTGCTACCAAATAGAGAATCTTGGCTGTGGTCCGTTGTGCCTCTCCTCTACCATATAGAGAGCGGAAGTACAGACACCCCCTACCGGTCTTTACAAGGCTGAAGAGCCTGTGCTCATACGGGATTGCATGAAGCGCTTCTTCTGATTTGGCAGAAAAGTAATTGTCTCTTTTCTTTCAGGATACCAGCTCCACAGATCTCCTTTTCCTCAGGTGAGCATCTGCTTTTGGGAAATCGTCACTATTCAGGTCACTTTTCGGGATAACTAGTGCAGGAACGTGGACGTTCACTATTGTGCATATGCCTCCCCAGTTTTTTGGCAGTCTTATGCATGCTTTGGATCCACACACACAATAATGATCCATAATTACTGCAGTTCCATGAGTCATTCCTGGAGCTTCAAAGATTCGTCCGCAGTTCTGATTCTCTCCCATCTTCCTCGTGCCGTTGTTCCTGACGCACAATTTTGGGCTTTCCAGTGGAACTATCTGCAGGGGTCCTCCTCTGTCTTCAACCCATGTCAGTAATCTTGTGAATTTCGGCCATAAAGGTTTGCACAACCTCTGTGCGTTCTCTATTGCTTCCTTATAGGCTCCATAGACCATCCATGCTAGGCAGATCACCACTCCTTCTTCCCATCCGTTTGGTGAAATCACTGTTCCCCAAATCTGCATTTGGCCTCTGTTCTTCTACTTTTTTGACTCTTCTGGAGTTTTTCCTTGGACATTTAGCTTTGGGTTCACTTCCAATCTGATTGCTTTTCCTTTAATTCCAGGCTTCTCGTACCTGATCACATGATTCCTTGTATGGGCTCTATTTCTCGTCTTAATGTCCTGTATATAATAATCTTCATCGGGATAATTTGTCTTGGTTGCCCATATCAATGAGGCATCCCTCCCCATGAACTGTCCTCTGGTGTTGCACATTGCTACGTGTGAAAGACAGTGCGCTGTCGGGACATCAATTTCTACAGCCACGAAGATCTTGGATTTTCCCATGCTGTACGGTAGGAGTGCACAAACGAAGCCTTCTCCTTCTGATTGTCTTCTTCCAACTTCTTTCATGTGCTGGTACCAAATGTTGTTTCCTAGATGTGCTGTGCTGTCTAGGTAGTCGTTCAGTTTACTGTTATCTTCATGCAGGCTCCTCTTGATCCTTAGTGTTTTCCTGTGGTTCGCTATAACTACATCTCTAAACGCATCTGTGTGGCTTTTCCTTGCTGGGGGACTCTCGGGCATTCTGGTTGATGGAGCAGGTTTTCTTATCTGCATCGATGTGGTAGGTGGAGGTTTTGCAATACTCTCCTCTCTTCTTGCATTCTTTTCCTGTCCTCTATAAGTGCCTTTATTAGCCACCAGCCTGTCACCGGCCCAGTGTATGGCTGCATCATGGGCCTGGTACTTGTTCCTTGTGTTGGAACTTGTGTGATTGTCAGTACAGTTTCTGTGGGTTTATTTTCCAGTTCCTCATGTAGCTTCTTCGCTCTAGCTATGAACGGGAATAAATGATCTATCAACAATTGTGTCCTTGCAGTGAATTCTCTCGTAGCCGCTTATGTCTTCCCGAGGGCTTCTGCTATGTCTGCTTTAGTCGGCCTTTCACTTGATTCCTTTCGGTCTCTTTCATTGTGTTCTGGGACTGATTGTTCGGTATGCGTTCTCATGCTCTCTGTTGCCTTCACTTGAGGTTCCATGGTTATTGACACATGCCCTGGTTCGTGTGCATTCAGTGTGAGGGTGTGTGTAGTTGTCAGTGCTATGTTTTCATTCATTCTCCAGCTCTTCTCTTCATTCGATGTATCACGTGTGTATGTATCACTGCTAATTACATTCAATTTTAATTCATTTACCTTACCCTCTTCACTGGAATAACTATATAGGGTCTGGATGCTTTTGTGGGACCTATGTGTACTTTATCCGGTGGGTGCACTGAGATTTGAACACTTTGTGCACCAATTAAGAATGCAGTTCTGATTGTTAATGACAGAAAGACAATGATAATCACTATGCATATACAAATAATCGTGCGGTACGAAAGGTGGCAGCATTTCCTTCCAGGGAAGCTGGGGCGACCTTCTGCTTGTGGGAGGACCAGGTTACTGTTCTGGGCCCCCATTTCAATCATAACAAGATTGTCAGTGCTTTATTCTTTTTCATTCACTCCATTATTGTTTCTCGAAAAGTTAGTATCTTAAAGTGTCTGGTGCTTCGCAAGTGTCCCCCTCTTGTGGGTGACGATTGTCTCTGGATATGGGATACAGTTCCCTTGCTAGCCTATGGAAAATAGATTAGACTAACATCTTTGGTGAGTCACATTCATTGTGCATATTCAAAATAAGTGAGTTCCCAGTCCACCCTCCGAATCTGTTTCAATTCTGAGGAGATGCTGGAACCTGTTCAATTTGAAAAAAATGGAAAAAATGGAAAAATCTAAATCAAAAATAATAAAAAGGTGAAGTTCTTGTCTCTGCTCCCTCGATCTGTCCCTCGGTGGAAAATTTCATTGGAATCTCCTCATATAATCTCTCTGAAAGTTGGACAGCTCCACTTGCAGCATTATTCCATGGAGGAGCGTTCCCATCTGAGCAACATTAGCTGGATCTCTGATGAAGGTGATGACGTGAACCTTGATGGGTCTCCCCACTATTTCTGGAAAGTCAGTGACTAGGCAAAACAGGATGTTATGCGCCAGTCGGCTGTCCTCGGGCGACAGGGACTTTTGTCCTGCTTTGCTGGGTTCTGGATCACAGGCCCTTCTCTTGTCGTGAACAGTCCTTGCACTTTCCTGCCGCGTGGACTGCTACTACGTAGTTTAATTTAGTCCACAGTTGACTCAAATGTTCAGAGTTTGCTGGATCTCTAATGAAGGTGAGAGTGTCTGTGGTTCTTACGACAATAGCTGGGCACTCCTCTATGATGCGAAAGAAGAGTGTATTGGCGAGTTCATCTATAATTGCCTGCGGTGGAAGCATTTGTGTCCTTATCACTGTATTCTGGTAACACACTGAAGGCTTCTGTGATGACAGTAAGCAGTTGCCAGATTACTTTCTTGTTGGCAGGATCTTGGATGAATTCTGTGACACTGGTGACTCTCCCTACAAGTGATGGATATGTCTCTAGTACTAACTGGAAACAGGTTAGCACCTCCCTTGTGATATTTTTGCTGGGAGACACCATAAATGCTGCAAAGCGACGTCTTGCTCTTTGATGATTCAGGATGCTGTGTTTAGTTCCTCAGGCACAAGTCTTTGATCACAATCTATTTGAGTCTTTTTTTCTCACCAACGCTTTAGTGTGATGGGTTTACAAGTTCGTGTCAACAAACGTGTTGTGGCTTAGGTGTGCGGTTGTCTTTTTCACCCTACAACTGAGATGCATGGAGTGTCCGTTATGTCCTTATCCCCTTTTTTGCTTAGGGGAACTGTCCAGTTTAAGCCACAACTTGGAAACGGGTTCTTTGTCTTGGCTTTGCTGCTCATGCGTCCTTCTTCCTCATCATAGATCTCGTCTGCACGTGCTGAGGTTCTTCCCCGTTGTCTGTAATTTCCTCACGGTGGGGTGCAGCTTGAGGGCTTTCTCAGATATAGGGCCTCATTACGACTGAGGCGGAACGGGTTAACGGGCTCGGCTAAAGGAGGTGGACCCGTTAAACCCGTTCCGCTTCATTACAAGCTCACCTTGCGGGACCCGGTAAGTAACGCCCGGTCAAACCAGGCGTCCTTACCGAGTCCCGCGAGGGGAAGAGGGAGCAAACAACGGGCCACTCGTAATCGGCCCGTTGTTTGCACCCTCTCCCATTGAGCCCTATGGGGGCTCAGATGGGAATGGGGAAGGTCCGGGCCCGGGTTCCTGGAGGGAGGAATTACCGGGCCCTCCGCACTCGGAATGGCCCAGTAATCCCCCATTCTGGGAACCCGGACCCGATTTCGGCGGCAGCCATGCCGCCAATAGCGGCATGGCAACCGCCGAAGTCGTAATGAGGCCCCTAGAGCTTAATGTCCTTGAGAAAGATCCATGCTCTTCTGCCTTATAGTTTGACAGCCAAAGGGGTGCAATGCTCCACGATGAAGGGACCATTAAATCTTGGCTTGTCCCACCTTTTTCGCGTGTGGTGTTTCACCAACACGGCATCCCCAGGGAAGATGAGTAGAATACGTAGACTTTGAACTGCGTCTGTTTCAGCGTCTCCTGCTGTGTTTTGTGCTGTGCTGCCCCCTTTTCATCGTCGCTGTAGTTGGTCTGAAATTACAGTAAGGCTGGATGTCATGCAGTTCAGGTACTCTTGTAACTCGGTTCCCAGGACCTCTCGGGTTGACTGGGCATCACATCTAGCTCTGTCTCAGGGGGGAAGGGGGATATTCATTCTCCTTCCTGTGACTATCTCATGCAGCGTAAAATGATGGTCGGAGCTTGGTTGGTTCCGAAGAGCATACAATGCCAGTGGAAGGCAGTGCAACCATCCCCTCTTTAGAGTAAGCTTCAACTTGGCTATCATTTCCTTTAACAAGCTGTTGAGCCTCTCACAAATACCATTACCTTCCGGATGATAGACCGACGAGAACTTGTGCTTTATACCAAGCAACAAGCTGATCTGCACAAAGACTGCGTTAACAAAATGAGCCCTGTTGTCTGATCTCATCACCTCACACACCCCCCATCTAGGGAACACTTCCCTCACCAGGAATTTGGCCGCACAGGTTGAGTCTGCGTGTGTACAAGGGCCTGCTTCTATCCATCTAGAGAATGGACATACCACTACAATAAAGTACCTGTACCCGTTACACACTTGAATCATGTCGATATAGTCGATATGTAAGTGCTGAAAAGGCCCATTTGGCCGGCGGAGGACTCCTCTCACTACTTTTAATGTGCGCCCAGCGGTGAATTGCTGGCAGATTATGCAGTTCACCATAAAGAATGCAACATGCTCAGCTAAATTCGGTATAAACCAGTCTTCTGCAAGCGTTGCTGCGAGCCTCTCTTTTGACATGTAAAATTGGTAATGCAATTGCTCCAATGCTATCTTTAGTAGGGTTACAGGCATTACTGGTTTACCAGTGCTGTCTTGCTGCCACAGTCCGTCAGAGGGGTTTAAGGAATACCCACGACGTTTCCACAGATTCTTTTCGTCCTGAGGTGCCTCCCCTTGAAGCTCCATCAGTTTTGTCTGCCCCGTATTGCTATAGGTTTCTGGTGTGGCTCATGCTATCATCATTCGTTCATGGGTGCACGCCACTTCTACTTCCATGATCATCTCACTTTTAGATGCCATACGCTTGGCTTCGGTGTCTGCTGCATGGTTTGCGCGTGACACGAAATCTGTCCCGTTGGTGTGGGCGGCGCATTTCACGACCGCTATGCCCACTGGGAGCTGTAGTGCCTTAATCCGCCTGTCCAATTAGGCTGCGTGCTGCACTGGCGTGCCGTCTACTCAGAGGTAGCCCCTCCTTTTCCAGCGTGCTAGTTCTGCGTGCACTGTAGACGTCACATAGGCAGAATCACTGTACACCGTAACTTCCTGGTCTGCGTAATTCTCAATGGTAAGTATCAACGCCAATAATTCTGCAACCTGTGCCGAATAATGAGATAGTATACGCAACACTGACGAGTACTTGAAATTCTCTATTTGCTATGTGTTTCATTACGTTAATGCCTGTATATCTTTGTCCATCTTCTTGGTCGATTCTTGAAGAGCCGTCAATAAAAACGATCTCACCTCCCGCCAGGGCCTTTTCCTTCACCCTGGGGATTTCATCATAGAATATTTCATAGTTTGCACAGTCATGTATCGGCTCTCCTTCAGTGACTGGCTCAGCTATGAATGTAGCTGGGTTTACTGTTTTACATCAAACTATTTTGATCGATGGAGTAGATGTGATCACTTCATAGGCGGAAGTTCTTTGAGTTGTCAACGCACCCTTTGGTTTCTCTAAGATGGCAAACAATGAGTGCTCGAAGTATAACGTCATGGAATATCCCATTACAATGGTTGTCGCCTTCTCTATGGCGAACGCTGCGGCAGCTAAGCTTTGTTCACATGGGAAGTGACCTCTCATGACTGGGTCCAGGCTCCCACTGTAATACGCCAGGGGCTTGTACCCCAACGAGGTTCTTTGAGCGAGTACTGCCATCATAACTCTGCCATCTGTGTGTGAGAATAGGTAGAATTCCTCTGCATAATTAGGAATCCCGAGAAAAGGAGCCGTACAAATTGCTCTCTTGAGATCCGTAAACCCCTTTTCCATTGCCTCGGTCCATTCAATCTTTTCGTTTGTCACCTGGGCCTTCTTCAGGGCCTGGAGCAAGGGCTTGGCATACGAGCTGTAGTCGAAGACCCATGCTGTAACATAATTGCACAGGCCTAAAAAGCTTTGCATTTGCTTTATCATGAGTGGCTTTGCCGTGTTCATGATAGCTTCAGCCCTTTCTGGGGTCACCTTTTTTTCCCTCATGCGAGATGAGTTGGCCTATGTACAGCACTTCCTGTTGACAATACTGTAGCTTTTCTTTTCAACCTTATATCCTTTCTCAGCCAGTATGGTCAGTGTCTTAACAGAATCGCGCCTGCATTGCTCTTCAGCGGTGCTGCAGATTAGGATGTCATTCACATACTGCAAGACGATACTATCTAATATTGCTTAGGTCCATCTGTAGGACTCTCTGAAAATGACATCAGATCTTGGGAGTCACAGTGCAATGGGATTGAGAAAAAGGCATTTTTTAAGTCCATCACCGTGAAATAATTTGACTCAATGGGTATGTTACATAGGATTGTAGATGGATTAGGGACAATAGGGAACTCGCCTTCAACAATATTGTTGAATGCTCTTAAATCTTGCATTAAACGCCAAGATCCTCCCTTTGATTTCTTGACAGGGTAGATCACCGTGTTACAGGGTGACTCTGACGTCACTAGGATGCCCTGATCCATCATGGCGGAAATTGTCTTTGCGATCCCTTCATCCGCCTCTCTGGACATGGGATAGTGTTGCGCTCTTGGTAAAATTGCTCTGGGTTTTAATTTAATTTTCACTTCTCTCACCCCCTTCAGGAGGCCTACGTCATATGGTCCTGTAGTCCATACTGAGACAGGCACTTGGGCCATGTCGTCATCAAAGTATTCCGGATGTACCAGTGGCAACATCAACCTCTGAGGTACTTCTCTTTTAATCACCTTTACCCAAAATATGAAACTCACTTCCACCCTTGTCTCTTCTGAGTCTGGTTGCTCTTCAAACAGATCGTCATCGGTGACGTCAGTCATTCGATACCCTTCTTCAATGCAATAATTGCACACCATTGTCTGCCTTCATCGTCATATCCTTCGACCAATGCTGCAGTATGTATCATCAAGGGAAATACTTGTCCTTCCTCTTCATATATAGGTATTCTTGGTCTGAATAGAAACTCATCAGGGGTTCTCATAGTTCTATCTGCGAGGCCTGGCAATCCTGCCATAAGCACTTGCATGCCATATGCGAAGACCTCTGGCTCTAGAGGCACGGCCCTCATGGCTATGTGTCCTGAGTATGCCCTGATTATTTCGCACACGTTTGAAAAATGCATTCTTGGAGTGGAGCATACTATGCCCTCCTCTGTGAACGAGATCGTCATGTTCAATTTTGTCATTAGATCACGACCCAAGATGTTTACTGTGTTCTGACGTGAATACAACAAAGGTACATTCATTTCACACTCTCCTACAGAGACTGGGAGTGCATTTGTAAAGGGAACTCGACTGTGAGCTCCTGTAAAACTCTGAGTATCTATGACCTCGCAGGACAAGGAAAATTTGCCTTCTCGTATACACGAGCACGTTGCACCCGTGTCAACTAAGAAGGAATAATCTTTACCCCTTATGACGACATTCACCCTTGGTTCCCTATTAGGGTCTGGTGTCACTGATAGGATAGAGCACATTAGTGTTCCCAGTGAGCTGTCCTAGTTCATATATAAGTTCGGTCCACTATATACTTGTGGATTCTCTCCATTTCCAGGGTTGCCTCCCTTTCCGGAGTTTGTGCCCTGTGAAGTTTGCGGTGGTGCCTGTTAGAATTGCCCTTGCGGCAGGTTCCCCATGTTAGGGGGTTGAACCCCTTGTGTAGTGATACACAAAATTGCAACTTTGCCAATCAGGGCTTTAGATGACAGCATTAGCCGCTGAAAGCCAATAGTGTATTCAAAGTATGTGCCAAAAATGCTGACAGTAGTCTGTTGTAGCACTTCCATTATGCAGTAGTGAGCTACAAGGAATATGCAGGCCTAGTAGGAGTGATAGGTCACATTATGCAGGCAGGGCGAGGGCCCCGAGCTCTGTAGCTAATAGACAATATTGGAGTGTTTGGAACATTATGGCACCTATATAGCGCTTAAATAGCCAGTCTTAAGCGCTATGAACACTAAACTATGAGTGCATGCCTTTTAGAGCTTGCTCTAATAGGGTTAATACATCTCGGCTTCCCTTAGAATATTCTGCCTATCTAACGGTAGCCCTGTAAACTAATCTCCCTTTCTCTGGGAAGGCACTGATAAGACATTCCTGAGCTTTCGCGCAGATGGGCTCCAGGGAGGGGCTCAGAAGAAGGAGCACAGTGGAAATTTACAGAGCTGGGTTTTTCCATGAGCCAGCCTATATTTTGCACAGGGAAAGTTCTGGAACTGTGCGTCATGGACGGATAGCACGAGATTATAAAATATGCATGCTCACATGACTCAGGTGGGAGATCGTCCTGTGGACTTGGTACAAGCAAGATCAAGTGCCCGGAATTGGAGCTCTGACGGCACCCAGCAGCGCTGTCCTCTGAGCGGGGCTTGTTACAGCTAGCTTATGAGGGCCAGGGTCTCCCAGTGCTGATTGAAGGGACGTAAGACTGTGTTTCTCTATATTTCTCTGTTTTTCTAAGTTCTATGTTTCTCTATATTTTGCATTTTTTGTGCTTTGCAATCTTCTCTAACTTGAATCCCAAAATGTATATGAAATTCACTGTTTAGAATAAATACTAAAACTTATTGAAGGTGTCATTTGTCACTAGCATGAGTTCACTGCTCAGCACAATAGAACCTGTATTTTGGGCTGAATTGGGTATTTTTTGCTCTCAAAGGGCTGGCCCCGAGGAAGATTTTGCCCATATCAAGACATTTGGTGGCAGCTTTGTGGGATTTGTGAAGAGCAGTGCCTTGCTGTGAAGTGACAAATTGTGTGAGAGTACACAGTTCAGAGTGAGGAGCAGGCTGTCGCATTTCCTTGGTGGTCTCACTGCAGCTCTGAGACTTCAAAAGACAGCAGCGTTGTGTCAGCTTGCCGTGGCCGATAGCTTGTGTGGTTAAGACTCCCTTCAGTAAATCAGTCGTGACTGACTTATTGCTTGGGAATGGAGCCAGGGAGTACAAGGCGATAAACAAGCGGGAAATGGCTTTGTTTAAAGCGCTCCGATGAATGGTCAAGAAAGATGTATGTTCAATTAGGAAAGATTTTTTCATGCGGTTTCCCCAGTTTAAAGTTGTAATTTGAAATGCAAAGTGAGACGGAGTTCTCATCTCTATTCTGTCATGAGGGCAGGGAAAATAGTTGCAAGGATTTGACATGCAAATTGTGAATAGTAATTCAACCATTGACTCAGCCCCAGTGTGCTAGCGAGTGGGGGGCTGTAATGTACGGAGGCGAAGGTTCGCTTTTTAATGTATGCTTTTGAAGTGTTGACATTCCTGAAGATAACGTAGGGAATGAGCCGTGTTTAGGAGAAAGAGTAACATCTGTGCTGAGAGCCTAAAGGGTTTGTTTTTTCTTTTGGCAACTGTAAATTCCATGTGCTGGTGGTGCATTCTGTTTAAAGGAAACACACTAAAATGACTATATTGCATTTTAGTTGTGCCATGTTTATAATGGGTGAGAGACTCACTTAAAAAAGAAAGTGAGTGAATGTTATTTGGATTTTCGATTTTTGTGTATTGATTTGAAATTGCAGAATCAGTTTGCAATGGCTTGGGGGGAAAAGACAATTTATATTTTTCTAAATTGCCTCTAAATTGCCCCTGGAGTATTTTTGACTGTTCCCACGCTATGCCATGGATTTGTACTGTTGCGTTATAAGTGATGTATGTTTTTGGAAATAGTGACCTGTTGACTGTGGTACATGGTGAAAAATGTTGTTGACACAATAACAGCCCACAATCAATATAGAGTGTGGGTTGCTCTTGCATGAAAAAAAAAATGTGCAGGGAGCTGCACTAAACATGGCATTTTTTAAATGCACTGAAATAAGTGGTTATATTCTGGCAATGGTACAACAGAATGAAAGATCTGTGTGTGATAACATAGCACAAAGATTTAGTGGGTTGTGGGTTCTTTTGAAAGATCGCACATTGCATTGGAGTGAGCTCGTGAAGCCAAACTACAAGGTTACGAGGAAAAAGAAAAAAAAAACGTATGCTTTTAAATGGGACATTGATCAGTTCAAAACAGTCTAAAAGACGCTTTGACATTTTGCAAAATTACATGGAGTAGAATCTGATGACAAGAAAAAGTGCCTCTTTTGAAAATAAGAGTCTTGCTGTGTGTGCAGAGCTTGTGCCTTGAAGATAACTTGCACTGTCTTGGGCGAGGTGCGCGAAGAAAAAAAAAACTGTTGGAGGAAGGCAGAAAAAAGCAGAATACTGCGCTCCTGTTTAGTGAAATGGTGTTTACAGAAGCTGGCAGATATGAGAGCTTTTCTGAGTTGCTGGAGAAAAGCAGTGCATGAAAGAGTTAATCTGGATGAACTGTCTGAAACGAGTGCCTTCCATTGAAGCCGCCACAGTTTAAGAGTTATAGGCAAAGAGATAAGTTTGCTGCGTGCTCATGGCGCTGCCAGGTGCACATGAAAGATAAACAATGACATTCCTGCATTCCATCCCCTGTGAGAGACACCGTCAGTGTGAGCAAAAAACTGAGGAGGAGGGGGTGCAAAGACAGAAATGCTGAAACAGAACTGAAGGCAATAATTGCTGTGAGTGGGAAAATGAAAAAGAGCACAATTTACCGTACACATGCTGATGTACGCATGCTTTCTAACACCGGCATGCAATAACAGAGCTGAGCAGAAGTAAAGAATTTGCCCAGTAACACTGGAAGGAAAACAAATGCTGCACGCAGAATGGCAGATGGGCACATCACATCTGAACATTTGGGGAACCTGTGCATCTGTGAATGGGCTAAGAAAAGACAGCTGCCCATTTCAAGAGACATTGCCGTGCAAGCTGCATCCCCATGCACCATGTGATGTGATGTGAAGTGAAGAGACATTGTTGTGCAAGCTGCATTCCAGTGCTCCATGTGAAACAGAACTGAAGTAAAGCGCTGTGCACTGGAGAAGAAACCTCTAGGCGCTTTGAGAAGTGAAAATACACAGCTGTTTAAAAATGCAAGCTACATTGCCAGGGCTGGAGTAACTGACAAAGACATTATGGCATTCCAGATGGAAGCAAAACTGACAAAAGCCCTTAGCCGTTTTGCAAAAGACAACATGCAGAGCGGGGCTTTGGAGTACAACATGAATACTGCACATTAGCCATGATCCAGAGGCCTCACGGCTTAGTGCAAGAATTAATGATTTGTTGAAGCAACAAAAGAAACTGACTTAGACTATCGCGCTCAAAGGGGTGGTCCAAGAAATCAGCAAACACCCTTAGGAAAAAAAAATGATAAGTGAAAAACCAGAGGCTTGAAAGACACTAGCTGCATGGAGAAAAATAAACAAAGCTGCTTGTACAACTGCAGGCGGTATGGGACTCTTTGAAATATGGAGTGATGCCAGCAGGGCAAACTAAATCAAGATCATGAGACACTGGAAGCAAGTTGGCGCCTGGCATTCGTGATCGCTCTGATGACAAAGGAAAGCATTGATCCATTGAGAAGTGCGACCTGGGTACTTATTATATGGCTTTTGTAAAAGCACAGATCAGTCTGAGGTACCATTGACCAACTATGATCGCATTGCACAAATGAGTTTGTGATTAGGCAGTTACACCCCGTATGGTTGAGTGTAAATAAGCCCCCTGTAACATACAGAAGGGTGACAGATAATTGTGATAGCAATGATAAAGTGTGTAGTTACCTGATGAGACTTCTGAAGGTGGGGGTGGTGTTAAGGGAAGGGGTGGATAACGCTGATATTGAAGTTTTGATGACATCCTAACATTTCTGTTTGTATTTTGCCTAGGCAAAAAAGCAAGACAGTTGCGTGCCATTATTGAGGTAGATGTGTGCAATTTGCGGGTGACACTGATCAGTCAAGCAGACGCATTCTCAGAGAAAGCGAGTCACTGCGTGATGAAATATGCGAACGCTGAACGTGTCCTGCACCGCACTCAATGGTGCTAACATGCATGACGTATGAGGACATTTATTCTGCAACCTGCGAAAGGTGTCCAACAGAGTAATAACTTTTGCTGAACTGGCACGGCGCAGACTTGGCTAGTTATCAAATATTTGATGCTACACATTCAAATGATTCAGTTGATATATTTTGCCTTTCTTGTTTAAAGGACTGTGGACAATGAGTTGTGGACTGTGACATCATGCACCACAAACAGCTGTGTGACACAGCACTTGAATGCTAACACATTGAAAAATGGTTTTTAAATGCACTTTTTGAGATGAATCTGAAAAAACGAAATGGTTTTGCTCTTCCAACTGAATTGCTTTAACCAGAGATGTTTTGCTTTTTGAAAAAAAAAAACTTCTATGTTGCACGTAGGCAGGAAAATGATTTATGAATTGTTGGGGCAGCAGGATTATGCAAGCAGGAGGGTAATTTATTTTGAGATAAGATGAGTGCGCACATCAAAGTCACCTGTGCGTAGGTTAAGATCCTTAATTTGAGGTAATGCTGCCAAGTGTGTGAGCTCCAATTTGAAATGGTAATCTTTGAAACACTGGATACTTTTACAGCCAGCTTAAGGCAGGTAAATGAAACCATGACTGACTTGATGTTTGATTTTATGACACAGTGTGTGACACGGTTTTTGTTAAACCAACCAGTTTCATGTTTTTGTGGGGACAGCTGTCTCCAGCACACTAATGCAAAGAGTCACCTTTTGATTGTAGACATTTGGAATAATTCTTTGGAAAAGCGCTACAAATGAGTATCCACATGGAATTGCTAGTGTACTGGCCTGGCACATTGTCGGGCATCTTTTGTCACTGACTCATATGACTGGTGTCTATGAAACCCTAGGCCCAAATGTTTCAGTGAATGGATACAACGATTTGTTTAATTTGTTTAATGTGATGTTTTTTTTTTCTGACCAAGAAATGCAGCGAGTGTTCTCGCCAAGATTTTATGGACTATAACTTGACTAAATGCATTTTACACAATGGTGTGATGAAACAGCCACTGCCGGATGGTAGTATGGTGTTTGTAGCTAAAACTAATATTGTATATGGTATATATCCCACTTGAAGAAGGGTATTCTCCAAGTCACAATAGGTAGATACTGTGAACATGTTAGATTTTCCAGTAGTAAGGCAACATTTAAATTGTAGGCTGGTAATGCACACCTCCATTATTACAGTGATACACTTAGACATAGATTTATCATGAGGCAATGTTTCCTTAGTACTACCAAGCTGCTACAAATGGAGTCCATTTCTATGGCCCATCACTAGAGTGCGTGTAGCTAGGGAGCTAGATTCATTAATTGCAGGAGCAGCGGGGAGTAACAGGAGCTTTATATGCTTGTGACATAGAAACTGTGCACAATAAGCTAGCCACTATGGGTTCTGATGCCAGCTCTGCTATAAAACTTCTGGCCTAGTGGGGCCCATTGATACGCCCAACACTGCTACAAGTATTGGCAACCACTGGAGATGGCAGAATTTTAGGTATGAAGACATTTTTTCTGCCATAGGGCAGGTCAACAAGACTGCTAAATACACATGATGCATTTTATGGCAAACATTGTTTAATCAGCAGGTGTTGGCTTTTTACTGAGTGGGGGCGACCATCCACCACACACTGGCACACAGAGCTACAGTTACCAGCATACATATGAATCAAATCGCTTGCTTTTGATTGCATGAATAACACATGCCATGCTTGATGCAAATTAGTAGAATTTCTTTTATTTAGATAACCTGGTGCCCAGGGGTTCACCTTCTTCACGAAATTAGATGGTTTCTGGTTGGGTTACACATATATGGGGAAGTGTCTAATCACACAGCCCATAGTCACGTTTGAATGCCCTGGGATCAGGGGGAGGGTAGGCCCTTAGAGTGAAAGGCTGCCAGGTTTAGAATTGGTAACCATACATAAATAAAATAGTGCATTGTAGATTAGATTACATTGGATTGCCTTGACATTCTAACTGCATGCTGCTTTTTAACTGACAATCAGTTATACAATAATTATTTAGGTATTTTTGTGTAGGCCAGGTTTTGACAAGGGTATATGTCACTGTTCACTTTGTGTACATTTTTGTTTAGGTAGTGTTTTACCTTGCATGCCACGCTGACTAACCGCTAGAAGATAGTTTGCTTAAACCTCTTGCAAAGCCCCAAGGTCTTTATCACTGCACTAAATACTATATTGATGAGTATTAGTCAGCATTGTCGCACACACTTTGAATAGGGGTGGAATGTAGTGATACACAAAATTGCAACTTTGCCAATCAGGGCTTTAGATGACAGCATTAGCCGCTGAAAGCCAATAGTGTATTCAAAGTATGTGCCAAAAATGCTGACAGTAGTCTGTTGTAGCACTTCCATTATGCAGTAGTGAGCTACAAGGAATATGCAGGCCTAGTAGGAGTGATAGGTCACATTATGCAGGCAGGGCGAGGGCCCCGAGCTCTGTAGCTAATAGACAATATTGGAGTGTTTGGAACATTATGGCACCTATATAGCGCTTAAATAGCCAGTCTTAAGCGCTATGAACACTAAACTATGAGTGCATGCCTTTTAGAGCTTGCTCTAATAGAGTTAATACATCTCGGCATCCCTTAGAATATTCTGCCTCTCTAACGGTAGCCCTGTAAACTAATCTCCCTTTCTCTGGGAAGGCACTGATAAGACATTCCTGAGCTTTCGCGCAGATGGGCTCCAGGGAGGGGCTCAGAAGAAGGAGCACAGTGGAAATTTACAGAGCTGGGTTTTTCCATGAGCCAGCCTATATTTTGCACAGGGAAAGTTCTGGAACTGTGCGTCATGGACGGACAGCACGAGATTATAAAATATGCATGCTCACATGACTCAGGTGGGAGATCGTCCTGTGGACTTGGTTCGAGCAAGATCAAGTGCCCGGAATTGGAGCTCTGACGGCACCCAGCAGCGCTGTCCTCTGAGCGGGGCTTGTTACAGCTAGCTTATGAGGGCCAGGGTCTCCCAGTGCTGATTGAAGGGGCGTAAGACTGTGTTTCTCTATGTTTCTCTATGTTTTTCTAAGTTCTATGTTTCTCTATATTTTGCATTTCTCTAAGTTTTGTGCTTTGTAATCTTCTCTAACTTGAATCCCAAAATGTATATGAAATTCACTGTTTAGAATAAATACTAAAACTTATTGAAAGTGTCATTTGTCACTAGCATGAGTTCACTGCTCAGCACAATAGAACCTGTATTTTGGGCTGAATTGAGTATTTTTTGCTCTCAAAGGGCTGGCCCCGAGGAAGATTTTGCCCATATCAAGACACCTTGTTGCGCACTTTGCTTCATGCCTGGTGCTTGCAGCTGCACTGTGTGATTCTGTGCACCGCCCTGTTGGGAGTTTGCAGGGGAATTCACTGTGCCTGCTCCCATTCCTTGGCCATTTTGCCACGCGCCTTGGCTTCTGCATGAGGGTGCCAAATGCCCTATCAATCCACATAGCCAACACACCTGCGGTGGTCGGGCTATTTGTCCATTTGACATATCTGGACTGCCCATCTGCACGTTTTGAAAGCCTCCTTGATTACTCTGGAAACCTCCCTGATTACTCTGCCATCCTCTTCCTCTGAATCCCCTTCCCCTCGGGTACAATCCTACATTACCCTGGTTGTTCTGCTGTGGGTTAGCCACCTGTTGCATGTTTTGTTCAGCTGGGTTAGTTAGCATGGCTCCTTCAAGAGCATACTTTGATAATTTCTTTTGCACTAGCTTCGCTTCCTAACCTTTTCGAGTTGCCTCCTTTTTCCGATTCTTTTCATGCAACAATCTACAGTAATGTGCAATAGTCAACTGTATTTCGGCCCAAGGTTCAGCCCCAACTCCTACCAATTTCTTAAGCTGTTTTTGTAGTGGCTCTGGTAACCCCTGGCACAATATGTGATAAAATACAGGTATAGATTTTGTCCAAGATTCATGCGTTTCGAGCACCCACCTGTCTTGGAAATTCTGGATATAAATCAATGGATCTTCTGACTCCTTCATTTTTCGAGTCATTATAGCTCCCATATCAGAAGTGTCTGGGTAAAGCACACGTAGGGCTTTCCATGCTGCTGCCCTGCAACTATTAAATGGCGGTCCGTCGTGTGTAGTGCTAATTGTGGTTACACCAGGGTACCAAGCCCGTTTCCACACATCGTCTTCTCTCTCACCAAGTATGGCGATCAGGAGACCTTTAATGTCCCCTATAGCTAACGTGACACCCCCTGTCATTTTTTCTAACTCGTGTATCCAATTCCCTGCTCCCGATGTCAGCATTGGAAGCTTGTTTTTCAGGTTTTCCTGATCCATGTGTGGCCATGGAATATATTGCGGTCTTGCCCCCCCTTTTCTAACAGCGGAAATTGGAATGTGCAGCCTTCTTTCTCTTTCCCCATAGCCCTTCTGTCTATCGCTGGGGTAACATTCCCGCATCGCCGTCTGCCTGGCAATGTCCTCAACCTGTCTGCATAGGCGGGTGCTGACACCCCTCTCTGACCATGGGGTGTTCCATCATGCCAGTCAGACTGTGCGGCAGACTCTGATGCCCTCGGTGCAGACTCGCATCTGACCATTGTACCCCTTTATCCCTTGGGGGCCGCTTTTCGAGCTGTCTCCCTTCCTCATTTGTTTCGCATTCCGTCTCCTCTCCGGAGTCGGACATTGATTACTCCCAATTCACGCAACTCCTTGCATCATCGTTGTTCTTACTGATTTCTAGCCTATCCAGGGACAGCCTAATGCTCCCACTACTTCGGGTGACGTCTTCAGTGTCATACAGCTGAGTGCTTTCCAAGCGCTCATCTTCCCCTTGGGATATTGTTTCTAATCCCATTTCATCATATATTTTATTGATTGTTTCCCCAATGCTTCTGGTGTCGAAGTCATCCTCAATATTCGCCCCGCTAGTGCCTGGTACTGAATCGTACACAGTGAAAAATTCTTCAATGTCTTCCCATTCTACAACAGGATTGGGTTTTTTAACTCCCCGCACCAAATATTCGAGATCGCGTGCCCTCTGTCTACGCTTACGTTCAATATCATCATCGAATTCTTTGCGCTTCCTCGCTACTTCTCTGACCTTATCTTCTTCCCTTCTCCTTTCATTTCTTCGTTCATTTGCCCTTCGAACTTCCTCATCTTCTCGTCTCTTTATCCTTTTTTCACATACTTTTAGCTCTTCTTCCAACCTTTTCTGATTCTGTCTGTACTGGTCATAGGCTGCTTTCTGCTTGCGATTGAGCAGCTTTTCTTGCTCCTCGCAATATAGCTGTTCTCGCCTCAGCCTATCTTTCCTTCTTATTCTCTCGTCTCTTAACTCCTTTTCCTTCTCCTTCTCCCTTCTTTGTGCCTCATCAGACTTCTCTCTTGGTCTTACATCATCACTTCCTTTTCCATCGAGTTTCAACAATATCTGTCCTCCCATCCATTTGTCTTTTGCGAATGCTATCTCATCAGTTCTGTCTTCACTTCCTTTCCATCTCTCTCTTTATCGGGAGGTGCACTTGTCTGTGCCTGGTCCTTCCTCTCATCATTGCGTCTCACCTTGTCCCTCGGGACTGCAGAGGTAAGATTTGTATCCTGATCCATCCCTCGGTTTTCGTCACTACTGTACGTAGGTGACTAGTGAAGTAATATCTTGCATGCTTAAACCTGTTTCTAACAATACTTCCACATAACTTCACCACTTTTTATAAAATGAGTGAGCACCAATACTGCAAACTCCAATCCAATCTTTTCCCGCCAAAATTTTATATCACCAATTTATTCAAGAACATCAATTCATGTGTGATTCCCTCTCAACTATAGAATCACGTAAAATCCCTTGATCAATTTCAAACAACAAGGAGACAAATTTCCTTACGTGTGACACATCAATATAACATGCATGACAAACATTAAACAGACTAGACAGACACCAACTGGACACAGATATCTCTGCCTTCTAATCAATACCCAGAAATGGATTTTAAACAAACTCCTTTTACGACGTCTTGAATCATCGTAGTAGCCTAGTCTTTCCCTATTATGTGGGACTATGAGTTCACGTTTCTTCTGAGCGCTATATTAAAGCGCAGGAACAAGGCGTATCCTCTCTCTTCTCGGGTGTCTACCCCGGTATCCTCTCTCTTTATCTCAGGTGTTCACCCGGTATCCTCTCTCTTTATCTCTGGTGTCCACCCCGGTATTCACTATTTATTTATCCATATATATATATATATATTCTTCTCTACTTCTGACTATTTCGTTTTTTTCCACCTCCCTCCGTTACCTTTTCCCGTACTTGTTCTATTGCCTAAAGACATTTGCCAAAGCATCAATTTATTTTCACTCACCACTCACATCGTTCGTCTTTGGACCCTCAGGATCACCACCTCCGTTACCGCCTTCTTTGGTCTTTCGTCTGATCCACTGCCCGTAGGAATGGAAGGGATTATGTTTGTAAAACGGGTGCCTTGAACCCACTGCAGTTTTTTTACAAGCTATCATTGTCCACAGGAAGCTTCACAGTCTACTAGGCCAAAATGGCGAAGGACTCGTGATATTGCCGAAGACCTACAGTCACTTTGTGTCGACGATCAGTAGGTGTCTTATCAATAATCAAAATTTAATAGTTGATGGTCATAACCATCCTCTCCACTACCAAGTGTACAAGAGGGCGGAGCAACCTCTGACGGGCCCATGGGATCAGAGCTCACCCTCCAGTACCTTACGACGAGATAGCTGCACCTTGAGGAGGATGGGGTGCAGGATTCTCTTACTCCAACACCAATCAATAAGGACAAGTCAATGGTTTGGCAAAGGGAAGTCTGTTTAATGACAAGTACAAAAAACGGGGAAACAAATGGAAATCAACATTGATGCGATCGCCCCTCTTGCTTCAACTTCCACAATTTTCATTCAAACAGCAATTTTTATAGGCAATATTCGTCATCATTGACGTGTATCACTCGAAAGTTTGTCATGTAATTCTATTGGTTGGAAAAGGTAACTTAAGTATAGGTACTATAACTGTATATGGTAACGGGGTGTGAGGATTGGATAACTCTTATCGGGTGGGCGTCTACGCCCATACCTCTACAACACCTGTGATAGATATCACTACAAGTACGATGTCTCATTGGTTCTACTAGCTATAGGACCCTAGATTACTTGGTCCATTGTGATTGGGTCGGTTACACCCCTAGGCATAAATCTCCACTTTAATTAGCAGCATGCAGAATGGTTACTCAGATGCGGCATGCCCCAAGATTCACCCTGCCTCCCTTCCATCAATCAGTACTTTAGGGCTATGTGTCAATTAGTTGGCTGTGGATTGCCTCTAAACTGTATCATCAAAAAATGAATGAGCAAGGTCAGGGCAATCTCTGCTGACGAGTAACCACTGCTACACCCTGAGTGGGTGACCCCTTGTGTGGGTGGTCACAGAACTCTCATGAAACTGTTCTTCTGCACAAAAGGGTTTTTATTTTGAAGTGCAGTGGTGTAGTAATACACTGGTATTTTTCAAAAAACATAGGACATTCACATTTGAGGACATACAAAGTGTGGTATCTAAGTACGAATTATCAAGTAGTCAATATTTGAGACATCTACTTGTACAGTTTGTTCATTCTCTATAGGTTCCTTGGGAAGGAAGCTTAGAGAATTCAGTGGAATCATAAACAGGTGGGGGGCCCATAGAGTGTGGGCACAATCAAGTGTTGAACAACAACATATAATACATGTCAACACAACAGTGTTTCGGCCATTTTGCGTGGAGCTAGGTGAGCTCTAATGGTGTAGGCTTCATCAGGACAGGAGTGTCTTTACGTCATTTTCCTTCTTTTTGTGTATTTGATTCCCCTTCTTCCTTGCCACCTGCCTGGGCCTCCTTATCTCGACCTTCATGAGGCAGGCTGTTACGCTCTTAAGTTTCGATTCTTTGAAGTTAGTGTGTTATCTTTTGGTTGTTGTTCATTCATCTGTATGTCTGCCCGGGCCCTCGTGACGTCACCATTCACCTTCCATTAAGGCCCTTTGGGTCTCTTCTGGGACAGTCTGAAAATAGTCTTCATGTCGTGTCAGCTGTTGGTACGGTTGTCTTAATGGGTACCGTGCTGCCCATGGTTGTCTGGTTATTGGCGCCTCAATAGGTATTGCTCTTCTGATGGGTATAGGACAGAGCCCCATTGTGGCTCTCTGTTGGTTTATTTGTTCCTTATACGTTACATATCTTGGCGAGTATGCTCCTGGTATCTCAAAATGGGGGCTGGAGTGCAGGCCGTATCTGGGACCTCCTCTACATAACTACAGTGAGCTGTCATGTTCAGAGCTTCAGCACATCACGATCGTTAACAATACACTTATTTAGTTTGTTTATCTAACACCAGTTGTAGAACCTGCTTTTTGACAGCTGGTGCATTACTCCAACCTGAATATCAGCAACACAGCGCCTGCTCCTTATAGCGTTATTAGATAATTACCACGGCACTGAGGTAAGATCAGTTCCCTGCTTGTGAACTATAAACGTAGCGTTGTAGCAGGATCAAGCCTTTTCAAGTCCACTATTTCCCCTTTTACAGTGCCATTAAAATCAGCGTGGTCCGAGTTTAGTATTGAAGACAGCATAAAGGTAATAAGAGCACAAGCTCTTCTTGTAGTTACTTACACTAAATTGGGAAAAGAGTTTACCTCTTATTTACTGCATAGCTGTTTGCCATTTTTTCTTTTCCATATTTTTCCCTGACTACGTTATGATACATGGAACACTGTTGGTATGTGCCATTCATCTTTATATTCTTATTGAACTGTATGACTTGCTTCAAACACTGTTACCATTTAATGTATTATTGTAAAACTCTGTGAACGCTAGGGTTCGCCCTGATGAAGGAGAATTTTCTTTTCTTCTCTGAAATGCATTGGCATATGAACCCATGATTTATTTATGATATGCTGACCTCTGTTCCAATAAGAAGATATTATTGCGCAAGATAAAATATACTTTGACCATCTGGATGAGTCTGATCTACTTACTTTTGATGAATATAACCACACTTCAAATCATTTGAATTCTCATCTCCATTAATGCTTAAACCACAGCTAAAGATTTCTTAGAAAATACTCCAAAAGCCCGAGGGGACAGTTTGAGAGCGACTGATTAGCTAGATGCTTTCACCTAGCTTTCTGCATTTCAGTATCAACGCCGGCACAGACAGACGTGTCAGTAGGAAGACAAGGACAGTGGGCGGGAACACACAATACCCCAGCCCGCAGTGGCAAGGAGGACAACAGCGAAGAAGAGGTGGTTTCCGAGGATTAAGGGGAGGGGGATTTGGAGAGGGTTCGGAGGGATGGGGCCCAGAGGGGGAGGAATGTTGCCATTGCAATGTTGGAACTGTGGGAAGTGGGGTAATTTTTCAAGAGAGTGTAGAAGCAGACAGGGAATGGGGTATAGTTACGGTCAACAAAATTACGGGCGCCGCCTCAAGCTCGTCTGTGCCCATCCCGGACCGCGCTGGGCCATGGGCCAGGAGACTAACACTGAAAGCAACAGTAAGTCATGCGCAGTTACCTACTCGCACAATAGCCTTGTTAAACTGGCTCCCCTGAACATAAACTGGCCTGATGATTTCATGATCCCTCCTCACAGAGTACACAAGAAGTTGCTATCAATTCTCTTTCGACTGTAAATTGTCTCCTTATCAATGCACGGCCCACAGTGGGTCACTGTGATGAAATATTTTCGGTTCTTGATGAGCTCGCACCTCATGTCTTCTGCATCACAGAAACATGGTTTAGTGATTCTTCTGGACCTGATATGGTTCAGATGCTCCCTTCTCAATATGATATTATTCACTTAGACCAACCGTCTCCCAGAGCAGGTGGTGGAGTTGGGATGGTGTTCAGAAAACCACTCTTCTGCTCCATCATTGAGCTATACCTGTGAACTTGTTTTCATAAGAATGCAGGCCTCCCCTGAATACTCTTTGCACTTTCTCATTGTTTATGACCCCCCTACTATGCCACTAACTGTTTATTTAATAGCCTTACTCAACTGGTGGCTGACCACTCTCTGACAAACCCCAAAATAGTTGTTGTGGCTAACTTTAATCTTCACCCTAATAATCCCCTCAATCAGCAAGCCGCTATACTTATCTCGCTTTTTAGTGACTGTGGTTTGCACCCAGAGCAATCACAGCCCCACTCATTTGGCTGGTAATTAGCTTGATCTCATCTTCGCTGATATCCCTGATCTCTCCTCTTTTTCCCCCCTGCCAGTACTTTGGTCGGTTCACTTTCTGGTGCCTTTTCCTATTTCTATCGCTCAGCTTAGAATCAGGCCGACCTCCTTAGCTAAGTTCCAACAGCGATGGCGTGACGTTCCTTCTGAAGCTATTGCTATGTCTATTGAAAGTCTCACTCATCAAGGCATTCTTTTTTTTTGGGATACATTCTTTTTATTGGTTTACAACAAGCACAGGACCCATCACTCCAAACATACAACCAATTGAATGATGCTCAGAAGATCGGTGGATCGGTCTAAACAAGAAGCGTAGAGCAGAATGGATGCGAACAAACAACAAACAAGTGGGCCAGGTCTCAATACAATACATAAGTTCAGTTTGTGTGGGTGTACACTTCAGGATACTGAGAATCAGGGAGCTCCCACCCGGGGGGGAGCAGGGTCCCGGTCGGGCCGCAGTACCCAAGTGGTTACCCAAGGGTTCACCGGTCAGGCGGTGCCAGTCCACTTACCCCACACCTTTGGAAATTTACCAGGGCAGCCTCAGGCAGAGTATAAACGTTTCTACAGGGACGCACATCTATCCATCTCATTGGTCCATCTACTTAGTGCAGGTCCCTCAGGCACTCCCCACATGGTGGCTACAAGTCCTTTAGTTAGGCCCTTTGCCACGGCAAGTAATGTTTTCTCCGCTCTTGTATGGTCTCCATCCCCCCAAATTCCTAGCAGTGCAACCTTAGGTTCCACCTGAACCGGAGTGTCCAGGACCCCATTAATTTCGTGAATACACTTACGGCAGAATTTGTGTACGACCTCGCATTCCCACAGCATAAGGTAAAAGGTGCCTGGCACCATACAGCATTTTAGACAGTCAGCATCTTCTACCAGACCACATTTGGCCATCGCAGCCCGGGAATGATATAAGTGAAGTATCTTATATTGTATGAGGCTAAGTTTGGCATCTATGCCTATTTCGCGTGGGAACAGTAGTTCCTCCACCCACTCCTCCAACTACAAGAGGCCTACCACCTCTCCCGCAGACAGGTTAAGTCCTGGGCCCCAAATGCAGTGATCACTCAGTACAGTGTTGATGTGGGTTTTACCAGAATCCTTGCGTGAAGGACATTCACCTCAAGGAGAGAGCTTTTTGGGATGTCTGAGAGCACAGGAAATTGGGCACGTAGGGCGTGTGTCAGTTGTATGTATCTGTAGATGTCTCCCGGAGGAAGACCAAACTTCTCTCGTAATGCCTTGAACAGTTTCAGGTGTCCGTCCTGTAAGACCTCCGTTAAGGTCAGTATCCCTCGGTCTTCCCAGCTAGGAAAGCGGCCCATTGTCATGTCCTCCAGGATGAACCCATTGTCCCACATAGGTTGGCTCATTGACGGCCACCTCCCTCACCCAATGTGTTGGAGCGCCTCGTTTCCCACCAACCGTATTTGCTGTATCATCCCTGGGAGGTCAGCCACAGGAGTGTCTGTTCCGTATAGGACGCAGAGGGACGTTCTCTCGCCCATGAAGCTGATCTCTTTCGCGATATGTGGGAGAACAGGGTCTGCATGGAGCCAGTCATTCAAGACTTCCAGCTGTGATGCCCACTAGTAAGCCCTAAGACAGGGTATGCCCAGACCCCCCCTACCAGACTGACCGCTGCAGCGTGGTCAGGGCGATGCAGGGTTGCTCCCCACCCCATAGGAGTTTCCGGAGGGTAGGGTCTATGGTGGAAAAGGTTGTGCGGGGAACATGAATAGGAGCGTTCTGAAGGACATAGAGAAATCTCGGGAGGGAGAGCATTTTGAAAAGGGCAGCCCTCCCCAACAAGCCCAAGGGGAGGGATTGCCAGTGGGTGACATCTGCTTCGAGCCTGCTCACCACTGATTGAAGGTTAAGCCAGAGAAAATCATCAGGGTTTGGGGTCACCCGGATGATGAGGTAGACAAAACTCTGGATGGAGACCAAGTAAGGACAGTGTCCGGGATCGGGTCAGCCCCACCTTGAAGCAGGAAAAAGATTGTCTTATGCTTGTTAACTTTAATCCCATAAAACTCCTGATATTCAGAGAGGATTCCGGTGATCTCGGGGCATGAGATTCTAGGGTTACTCATGTAGATGAGCAGGTCGTCCGCGTATAGTGAAACCCGATCGTCCCCTCCCCAGGGCTACGCGAACCCAGTCCACCCGGCGGACCTCATGATCCAGATTGCGAGAGGCTCTATGGCCAGTATGAATAGGTGGGGGGAGAAGAGGCATCCCGGCCTGGTTCCCCTGCCCAGTGGGAAGGGTCTAGAGGAGATCCCGTTGACCCGCACCACCGCTTCGGGGGCACTGTGTAGGATCTTAACCCACGACATGAAGTTGGGCCCAAACCCCATGCGGTCCATGATATTCCGCAGGGCTGTCTACACAACAGAATCAAAAGCTTTTTCGAAGTCTACTGCGAGTAGAGCAAGAGGCTCCTTGATGGTGGAGGCTTGGCTAATTGCAAAGTGGACCCTCTGCAGATTCATCTTACTGAACCTAGCCGGCATGAACCCACATTGGTCCGGGTGGACTAAAGAGCGAATGACCCCCAATATTCTGTTGGCCAGGACCCGGGCTAGGATTTTGACCTCCCCGTTGATGATCAAAATGGGTCTGTACGAAGCACAGAGGTCTGGGGGCTTTCCGGGTTTGGCAATTACAACGGTGGTGGCCTGCCTGAGGTAATGTGGGAGCAATCCATCTGTGCGAGAGCGCAGCAGCATGCAGTGCATATGTCCCACCACTGAGTCGCCCATTTGCCACCAGGTTTCCACTGGGAAGCCATTTGGACCCAGGGTTTTGGGTCCGAAAGCCATTCAGACCCAGGGTTTTGCCGGGCTGAAGCTGGGACAGAGCCGCGGCCACCTCCTCTTCTGTGACCTCCGCTTCCATCTTTTCAGTCTGGGCCTGGAGAGCCTGGGGAGCTCAATGGCGTCCAGGTAGTGCGGGCCGCCCCAGCAGATGTGGTTTCCCTGGAGGCTTAGATACCTTCATAGAAGACAGCGAAGGCGTTTGCTATGTCTACATCCTCATGAAGCAGGTCCGCCTCAGCCCCTTGGATGGCCCTGATATGTCCGCGGCTACTTCCCCTCTGCTCCAGCCAGGCCAAGGCCTTGCTGGCTTTGTCCCCAGTGGCGTAGATCTGACTACGCATGTTCGAGTGAGCGGTCCTGTCATTGTCTAGCGCCAGGTTCTTAAATATTTCTTGGGCCGTAATCATCACCTCTCTGGACTCTGGTGTGCCGGAGGTGAGGAAGTCTTCCTCCGCCCTTGCTGCAGCCTCGTCCTTTTCAGTGATTTCTAGGATTTGTTGCCGGCGGTGTGTTGTAACCAGAGAAAGAGCCCCCCCCTCAGAGCACTGCTATGTATCCCTCCCAAAGTGTTATGGGGCTGGTTACCGAGCCTTCATTGAGGAAAAAGTATTCGGTTGTCTTTTGTGCAAGGCTCTGACACACCTCGGGGACTCCCAGATAGTATGCATGAAGTCTCCAGGAGGGTTGGGGCTTGTTTCTAGTCTGTTTTATAGTGAGCAGAAGGGGGGAGTGGTCTGAAATGCCCCTGGCTAGGTAGGTGGATGTTTTCAGCATGTGTGACATATCTTGAGGGACAAAGAAATTATCTATGCGGGATATGGAATTGAGGGCATTGGAGAATAAGTAATATCCTGGGTCTGTGGGGTGAAGAGTGTGCCATGCATCCACCCACCCCAGTGCCAATGCGAAGAAATGGAGCTTGGTTTGTGTTCCGGGGTTCCTATTACCCACGTGTGTTCTGTCCTTATGCACATCCATCACTTCATTGAAGTCGCCCCCCCAGTACCCAATTATCTGCTGTTTCCCCATCATTACCTCCTGGAGATCGTTGAGGAATTTGTGTGCTAGTGGGGGGGGGGGGCATACACTGCCATGATACCCCAGGAGACCGTCCCAACATCACCAGTGACCACCACAAAGTGCCCCCTCCGGTCCGTGTAGAGCCCTTTCAGTTGAAATGGGACCTGTTTGTGCATAAGGATCATGGTGCCCCGAGAGCCACTGGAGAACCCGGCATGGAAGGTGGTTGCATAGTTGTACTTCCAGAGGAATTTGTATTCTGTGCCCATAGGGTGCATCTCTGTCAAGAGAGCTATGTCTGGTGAATGTCTGTTTAGTTGTTGGAGGACTAGCTGCCTCTTCACCCCGGAACCCAGCCCATTTACATTCCACGTAAGTAGTGTTATTTGTCTATCATGCGCCATTGGTATGTGTGTGGTAGTTGCGTTTGCCGAGGGGGTGAAATTCCTCCCCTAGATCCAGTCTGAGACCCCAGTTGCCCCGGAGGGCAGTGGTCACCCGCTTCGACCCATTCTCGTTCCTTGCTAAAGCCTGACATGACCACCAATAGTCCTGACTCGTGCCTATTCCTGAGTGGTGAGAGTGATCGCTTCAACAACTTCCAGAAGAACATCTTCCCCATGCTCCCACGCCATACTTCTCCCAACCAGAAGCATCTGTAACCTGAACCAAGCGCCAACTTGGCGCGCAACAGAAACATGAACCATTATGGGGCAGTAACCCCCAATGTAGTGGTGTGGTGAAGTTCACCTAGTGAAGGCAGCGGCCGCCTGTGTCAATCCCCTTGCCGTCATGTTATGGCAGTGTTCACCCTTTCTCCCTGTTTCTCTCTCCAGGATGTGGTGCTGCCTGGGGTTCCAGATTCAAGGGGGTTAAGCGGGGTGAAGACTGTTCCGACCTTGGCTTCCGTCCGGTCGGTCCCTGTTGTGATCGACGGGACCCACTTTCGTTGAGGATTTGAGACTCCAGCTATTCCCATGCTTCTTTGGGTGTATAGAACAGGTGAGTGGCTGCTTCATGATGAACTTTCAGTAGCGCTGGGAAGAAGAGCGCGTATTTGATCGACAGCAACTGCAGTTTTTTCTTCACAGAGTCAAAAGGATTGGCGGGCCTTTGTACCTCCTTAGTGTAGTCCGGGTAAAAGCCAATGCGGTATCCGTTGTCGGTGACGGGGCCGGCGGTGCGGGCCAATGGGAAGATAGCGTCCCTGTCCTGGATGTTTAGGAGACGTGCAATAATCAACCGTGGTGGGGCACCAGGGATGGGGCATCCAGTGGGGACCATGTGCGTCCATTCTATTGAAAATAACTTAGAGAGCTTTTTGGGGGCAAAGAGTTGGGCAAGCCAGTCCTCAAGAAAGAGTTCAACACTGGGGCCCTCTTCTTTCTCCGGGATCCCGAGGATCCTCAGATTGTTCTGTCGCACCCTTCCCTCACTGTCTTCCACGCGGTATTCAAGTTGGTCAACCTTTTTTGAGATTGCAGCCAGTTGCTTTTCCATTTGACGGACCATATCCTCTGTGTTCAATATCCTTTGCTCCGACTCCCCCGACTCTAGACGCCAAGTTGTGGAGATCCTGGCGGAGGAAGGACACCTCTGCCGACAGGTCCCCTATCTTCAGTTCTAGAGATGTCCTCAAGCCGCTGTCACAATTCGGTGCTCAGAGGCACCAGTACCCCATAATGTAGTGGGAGCCTTTAAACATTTCCTGGGCCCAACTCTGAACAGATTGCGCTGTGCACCAAAAGGAGTCAACTGGGCTCAGTCCTGGCGCCTTTGGCACCAGGCTCATATGGAACATGAAGCGCTCCTATCTTATTCCAAGATAGGGGGTTGGTGAGTTACTGCTTCTGCCTGCAAGCAGTGTATGCAGTGTATGCAGACTAGTCTTTTCGGAGTGGCAGTGTGTGGTCGAGTATTTAAACTCCCCCCTGCTGAAATCCATGCTTCGCTCCCAAGCAGCACAACGCTCCCTGTGACCAGCTCTCTGTTTTCTGCAGCATCGGGACCCGCTTTGGCTCCAACGACATCCAGCTTCAGCTGCAAGAAAGAAGACAAAACAAACACGATTAGAACAACACTTACCTGTTTTCGGACTCCGTCGTAGAACTCCAGCAGCGGCCCAATCATCAATCCCCAGAACCACAGCTACTTGGCACCTGGAAGAAAGAACAAGAAAGACAACAGGTCAGTTTGGGAAAACAAAAGACTCACGCGGACCCTGCAACTTAAACCCCACGCAGCCACACTTACCGGGTTATGGTGCGCAATGCTCATTCAAAGCAGAGTAGGTCTGAGCATTTTGCCCCGTGGACACCAACTTCAACTCGGCACCTGCGGAGGAAGGAAAAAAGAGAAAGAACAGCACATAAAAGCTAATGCTAACGCCAAGGATAACGCTAAAATACCATAAAAGGGAGTAAGCAAGACTACAAGAAAGAAGACAGAGCAAAACAACGGAAAAAGTCAAGAGAAAGATCGATAACAAGTAGGAGACAAGGAAAGACTTACCTTGGCTAATCAGGGCAGGCTAGTCTTAGCCACAGCCGGACTGTGCAAGTGGACCAGTGACATAACTTGGTCCATAAGAGCCGGTGCCCTGCAACAGCGCCTCTGCAACAAATAGCAGGACGGATAGCCCACCAACCTCAAGTATCAGGAGCAGACCCTAAGTAGACTATGGGCCTCATTACACGGAAGGCGGTAATCCAGGGTGCTATTAGCACCCTGGACCATGCCGGTAAATTACCGGCACTGCCTTGGCGGAAAGGGGATTTACCGCCCCATTCCAAGGTTGGAGGGGCGGTAAATCCCCCTTCCGCCATTGCCCTTCCCCATTCCCATTTCTGCCCCATAGGGCTCTATGGGAATGGGGAAGGCGCTAATTACGGCACCGCAATTTTGCGGTGCCGTAATTAGCTCCGAGGTCCCTTAGCGGGTTGGTTTTTAACGCCTGCAAGAAGCAGGCGTTAATTCCTCCAACCCGCAAAGGGACCTTGTAGTACGGCGGTAAGGGTTAATGGTCACCGTTGCCATTAACGGTGACCGTTAACCCTTACCGCCGTCCGTGTAATGAGGCCCTATATCTCCCGAGTTATCGAGCCCAGCAGTCCAGGCGGCTGTCCTTCCCAGCAATGCCCGACATCCCCGCAGAGACAAGGTGAGCGTAACAGTCGCCAATCGCCCTCATGACCTCCGTAAGCGAGATAGCAGGGTCTTGGGTTCCGTCACTTGGTTCTTCACTGCCAAGGGTTTGCGTTGGGGGTCGAGGGAAAACGCCAACCATGAAGAAGTCCATTTTACTTTGCATGGCCTGTCTTTTTGCCTTGTTCTTAACCATTATACTTGTTTGCGCAGTCTAGGAGGGGCTCCGGGTTCGGGTGCCTGTTTCAGTCCCCTGGTGAGTCCAGTGCACCAATGGCTGCATGTGCGTCTTGGTTCTGCAGGCCCTGGGTATGGGGGGGCGGCAGCACCAAGCAGATCGTGTGATCATGCAGGCATCCGTAAGTTTGTTGCCCGGATAGTACCACGGGCGGGTCTCTCACCCCCAACATGGCTGTATCGTCTTGACTAAGGGCCGTGGTGACCATAGGTATAAGTCCGTTTTACACAGTCTTACTTGCAGTGGTGGCTCCTCTGCCATAGGTGTTACCGCGTTAGTGGGGCACAATTGTTGCCGCTTGACTCTTGCCCAAGTTTCAGTGCATGTCGGTGCTGTGTGAAGCGGGTTATGTGTCGCAGCGGGCCCGGAAAGTGAGGCTGCTCCTGATATGGTAGGGCTGCTAACCAGGGGACTGGTGCCGTTAGCCGTGGAGTACCTCGGGTGGCTGAGCAGGTGTGCCTGGGGGAAAAGAAAGGATATCCAGCTGGCACCCCACTGTAGGCCCTATTGCATTGGCGATTCAGGGGTGTCCTACTATGCGTTGCCCAGGGCAGAATATCCTGCCTATCTGCCTGGGAGGTGAGCTAGCATCCCAATTGCCGCCTCTCTGGATCCAGTATTATACGTGGAGCTCAATCACGTTCTTGTTGTTAAGTGTTCCATTTTCACTGGGGCATAGCAGCGCCAGAATGTGCACCCTCTGTTCCTTACTCACCCTGGGGGGCCTTCGGATATGGGTCTATTTCCTGCCTGGACGGTTATGGCAGCACTTGGACTCTTCAGCAACAGCTAAAGACCAAGTAAGAATACAAGGTCACACAACCGCTCTCAAAAAGGGCCCAGATCCGGGCATTCAGTCAAGACATTCAAAAATATAGTTCTTATCAGGGTATCACAGGAGTACTTCAAGGTTGGTAAATAATAAAGATGAGGTTGTCAGTCGATTTTCATATAGTATTTTATCGGAAGAATAAAGCTGTCACTAATATTTCCTTAGTGAGGGTGCATTTGCCGCAACCCTTATATATTTCAGACTAAAGGCAATGCATTTCGGAACATTTTTCCTTCATCAGGGCAAGTCTATGTAATTCAACATTGAAAAAATAATATGCTGATTATAATACACACAATACAAACAGTGATATAAATAAAGAAAACATACCGATCAGTAGCAAGTCCACACATGTTCATAAAATAGAGAAAAACAAAAATGTAACATAGTAAGTGGATTAATTCCTATTTTCAATACTGCAATAAGTTTTATTTACAAACCTCAGGCACCTCTATGGGTGCCACCATGGCACCAACTTACGCCAACTGTTTCATGTTTAAATATGAGATGGATCACATACTGACCAAACAAGAATGGAAGAAGGACATCCATATGTGGACCCGTTATATCGACGATATCTTCGGTGTATGGACAGGCACTGAGCAACGATTCGATGAGTTCCATGAATACATCAATAGCATTGACCCACGGATACAGTTTACCAGAGAATCATCACGAGAGAAAATTACATTTCTTGATGTGCAAATTACAGTGAAAGATATGACCTACAAGACTACATTATTCCGGAAACCAACCGATCGTAATAATCTTCTCCACAGGCTGAGTTTCCATCAACCCAGCCTTCTCAGGAATCCACCATTCAGCCAACTACTACGAGTAAAAAGCATTGTTAGTGACCCTGAAGACTGCATTGCACAACAACTGGTAATGAAAGAGACATTTCTTCAGAGAGGCTACTGCCAAAAGGAACTGGATCTTGCTGCTAATAGAATCAATAGCCTCGATTGGGACACCCTACTCTCTGCTTCAAAGAAAACGGTTAGAGAATTGAAATCACCGGTGTATGTGTCGAACTTTTCAATTCAAAGTAACAAAATCAAGAACACAATCAAGAAACATTGGAACATTTTTAAGAACGATACAAGAGTCCAGGATCTATTTAGTGAACCACCAGTATTTGCCTTCCAGAGGAGCAGGAATCTTAGGGATGAACTTGTCCAGACAAGATTACCTCCAACCAAAATGTCCACACAGCGCATGGGTACATTCCCCTGCCTCCATTGCATTAACTGCAACTTGGTAATCAAAGGAAACGTTATCTTTCACCCACGAACAGGCAAAAAGATTTTTCTAAAAACATTTGGACAGCACCAACATCATTTACGGCATTAAATGCCCATGTGGAAAATATTACGTGGGCCAATCCACCAGAGCTGCAAAGATCCGATGGAACGAACACCGATCCTGCATCCAAACTTCCAATCCAGACTCTGCTGTGGCACGACATTGGGCCACGAATAACCACAATTTGTCACAGATCAAATTCCTGGTGTTAGAGGTTCTAACCAGAAACAATCCCCACAAGGACTTGGGCCTACGTCTTAATCGTAGAGAAACATTCTGGATCGATAAACTCTGTAGTTTGGTCCCCCATGGTTTGAACGAAGAGTTACATTACCATTGTTATATTTTAATCCATTTCTGCACGTTTATTGTGCTGGCTGTTGATGTTACTGTTGTGATCCTACCAATACTGACCAATATGTTTAAAACGTTTAAGACATCATGCATCACTAGGATTGCTTGTGATCTTTGTATTCTCCTCGTCCAACCTCCCGGACCTTGGTCTGGGACGCAAGGTGCTGCCTCCTGTGGGCAACACCACTTTGGACGAGGATATGCCTAATGAATTGCACTAATTTTCAACATAGTGCATCCCGCTAAAACTTGTAGCTTGCATTTTGTATTTTGTTTTGTTTTCTGCTTTACTTCCAATATTTTAGATACATCCACACTTGTCTGTTTATTTCATCACCCATGTTCATCATACTTGAGTGTTTTTTCTATTTCTATGAAAATCTCCACATTTTAGGTTCTAGCTAAATTTGATTTTTAGGATGCATTTCACCCTAGCATGCCTCTAAATTGGTTAATTTGTGTAATGTTGCAGGCCCACACCTGTAATGCAGCGTGATCCGCGAGCACGGCCACTTAATGGCGCTCGTTAGTCACGTGTACTATAACACGAGCGGTCGTCCAGGCAACTGCCTAAACACTGCTCAGTGGAATCTAAGCACGGCAGCTACACGCAGGAGCTTTTCTGTGCTCCAGATGCGTTAAGGTACGCGACTTTCTCGCCGCGATTTTCGCTAGCATTTCCATTTCACTCTGCCTTTATCACAGATCCTGTCAGACACGCTGACATTCTGAACCCGACCTTTGTTTCCAAACAGATTTCACTCTGAAGCATGTACGTGTTAACATTACGGCTGCCTGCTGCATGCCGCACCGCTGCACCCTACTGTGGGCAGCTTTAACGCTTGTCAGCTCCCATACAAATCTTCCAAAGTAAAACCAGTTTTTGTTCTGATTCTCATTTTGTATTTGGTTACCATTAATCCACTTACTATGTTACATTTTTGTTTTTCTCTATTTTATGAACATGTGTGGACTTGCTACTGATCGGTATGTTTTCATTATTTATATCACTGTTTGTATTGTGTGTATTATAATCGGCATATTATTTTTTCAATGTTGAATTACATAGACTTGCCCTGATGAAGGAAAAATGTTCCGAAATGCATTGGCTTTAGTCTGAAATATATATGGGTTGCGGCAAATGCTCCCTCACTAAGGAAATATTAGTGACAGCTTTATTCTTCCGATAAAATACTATATGAAAATCAACTGACAACCTCATCTTTATTATTTACCAACCTTGAAGTACTCCTGTGATACCCTGATAAGAACTATATTTTTGAATGTCTTGACTGAATGCCCGGATCTGGGCCCTTTTTGAGAGCGGTTGGGTGAACTTGTATTCTTACTTGGTCTTTAGCTGTTGGTGTATTTTGAAGTCCGGGTGTCTCCAGACTTGTCACAGCCAGCTCCATTCAAATATCTACTATTATACATTTTTACCTCTACATCTACCTGGATATATAAAAATTTCTAAACTAGTGGTGCCCACTTACTTCCCTGTTTGTTAGCACTTGGACTCTTGTCCGCGAGTCCTTGATCACACCCTTATTATCCCTCACCTTGAATGTGCTTTGGGCCAAGGCCCAGGTTGTGGGTAGGGCCCAAGCCAGCTGGGTGTGTTCCAGGAGACCAGTCCCCCCACCGTTGCCAGGTCGGTGAACGTGCCGGCTGTTGCAGAGTGTTTTGGGCAGTGGGGTCCTCAGTGGTGCAGTCCTGGCGGGTTCGTGGGCAAGGCAGTGGGGAGGGTGACTACCCTCTCCCTCGCTTAGTGCCTCACCTCCGGTGTTCCGGTGCACCACAGTGAATCCCACAAGGGGGGTTGCAGACCGACGGCATGCGGTGAAGATGTAGCAAGGTCCACGGTGGCTCGCCCTCTCCTGATTCTCATGCGGATGGGTAGGGAGTGTATGTGCAGCGGGTGAGACGTCCGCCAGGCACCGCATAGTTGTTGCTCCTCCGTTCCTCCATCAGTCCCCCTTTAAAGCAGGTACTTCCCCAGCCAATAGAGCGCCGGTCTCAGGTGATGTCCTCCGAGCCGCAACAGAGCCGGGGGTAGGCGGATCAGTGTTGCACTGCGACGCAGCCTGCTGCCAAGATGGTGGCGCTCGCTCCACGGAGGGGCCGGCGATCCGTTCGAGCACTTGCTAGCTCCAAATTTGTTTGGAAATGCTCCTGGGTGTTGGCGAGTTATTCCGGATCTAAAGTGTTTGGCTTCCCCGACTAAATTGGTGCAGGGGACCAGAAACTCATTGCGACCAGATTGTGCTCTTGTTTAAAGAAACTATCTGTAAAATTTGGGATCTGATTTGCGCTGACAGACAGGTCTCTGACTTTCCCCTTGATGTTCTCTCTCTCCCAAACAAATCCCCTACTGACAGCTTTGAGTTTGTGACAGTGACGGACACCATGATTTCCAATGCCCTTCTTAAGCGTAAGTCTGCTTCTCCCGCTGACCCCATTCCACTTCATATTCTGCAAACCCTCTCTCATAAACGTGTCCCCCTTCTTTGCTCAGCTCTCCAATACTTCCTTTCCTCTGGCCATATCCCTGATTTACTCAAACACGCCAGGATCTCTCCTCTATTGAAGAAGCCCCACCTGGATCCTGCTGCTGTTGAAAATTAACAGCCCATCTCTCTTCTTCCTGTTGTTATGAAATTACTCAAAGCCATTGCCACTCCGCAACTTTTTGCTTTTCTCGAAACCAATCATCTTCTTCATCCTTTTCAGGCAGGCTTTCACCCTGTTATGGGCACTGAATCTGTTTTGGTCTCTCTCCTTGATGACATCGCCTAACTTCAGGACCGCAGAGAGACGGGTGCCCTTAATCTCCTGGACCTCTCTGCCGCCTTTGATACAGTTGACCATCACAGACTTCTCCACTGTCTCCATGAAGCTGGAATTTCTGGCACCCCCTGAAGTGGTTCTCATCATTTCTCGCTAATAGACTTCAGACGGTCTCTCTCCCTCCTTTTACTTGCTCTCCCCCCACTCTGGATTGTGGGGTCCCGCAGGGCTTGGCTCTCTCTCCTCGTTTGTTTAATCTGTACATGCTGGCTCTTGCAAAACTGATTTCTAGTCACGCAATTCACTTTTTTCTCTTATGCTGATGACACACAGATTCTCTTCCGGCTTAATTCCCCTTTCACTGATCATCCTTATGAGTTAAAAAACTGTCTTTCTGCAGTCGCTGATTGGATGAAAAATAACTGGCTCAAGCTTAACAGTGCTAAAACTGAGGTTTTATTGGGTGGCTCTACCCACTCCAGTCCCTCCTGAACCCCTGACTACTGGCCCTCCTCTCTTGGCCCTTGTCCTGAACTCACTTCTGTTGTTAAAAGCCTAGGCATACAAATCATGTCTTTCGGGTCCAGATCAGCCCAAGTGTCAGCCATTTGCCAATCGGGTTTTGAAAACGGTTCTTCCCTTCCTCCCGACTGACTCCAGATCCAAAATTGTCACAGCCTCTATTATGGGGTCTATTGATTACTGTAATGGCATCTACCTTGGCTAACCCAAATTTTTACTTCAACGTTTGCAGATTCTTCAAAATTAGGCCACCCGTCTCGCTTTGAATGCCCCCAGACTGGCTCACTATCCGGAGCTTCTTTGCCAACTTCACTGGCTTCCCGTGAAAAGCTGCATTAAATTTAAATCCCTCTGTCTTGTTCACAGAGCTATCCACAACTCGGGGACGAAGTTCCTTTAATATAAACTGTTACCCTACAGACCTTGCAAAGCTCCACGCTCGGCTAATCTTTCATTGCTTTGCATTCCTCTATTTCTTCAAACTCTTGACACGCATGGATTCTCAGGGGCTATTTCTATGGTTCGATATACTAAAGATTTGGATGTAAAAATAGGGGGAAAGATGGTGCACACTCCCCTATTGTACTCTGAGAGTTCCCCTGTTAACTTGTTCGGCAGGGATTTGCTTAGCAAGTTGAACATGACAATCTCATTTACTGATCACGGCATTGTCTGTGCAACACCTGGAATGTGCACAATGAGAGCGATGGTCCTAATACACGCCATGGCATGTGAGGTAGTAATGTGAGGCATACCCGTCGACTCAGATATGTTCATATACAGCACACCAGTGCTCGTAGAAGCAGTACCACAAATTGCCAAAAGCATGCTGGAGAGTGGCAACCGATTTCATTTTCCGCCCTGTGGTTTCCCCAGAATTGCTAGCAGGTACAATATTGGCGCTATACGTACAAGGGTTGCTAGTATCTTTGAAGAGAGTGGCTAACCTCGGAACCAGGCAGACAAGGGTGCCAGTGGCGCACTGTATTGTGCATCCATCCCACCATACCCCTCAAAGAAGTAACAGATGCAGAACATTTGCTAAGACAATGGGCCTCATTCTGAGGTTGAGGGTAGCCATGGTGCTAGCACCATGGCTACCCCATTACCGCATACCGGGTCCGGGTTCCCTGAACGGGGACTTACCGGGTAATTCCAACCTTGGAGGACCCGGTATTTCCCCATTCAGGGAACCCATCCCCATTCCCATGGGAATGGGGAGGGAGCTAACAACGGGGCCATTGTTAGCTCCCTGGTCCTGGTTTTACCAGCCGCCCTTAGCGGGACCTGCAAAAGGACCCCGTAATGCGGCGGTAAGGGGTTAACGGCACCAGCATCCTTACCTGCGCCGTTAACCCCTTACCGCCAACCTCGGAATGAGGCCCAATGACAATGATGGAGAGATAATACTAGAAATGTGCATCCCCTAGATCTTGGGCCATTACAGAAGAGTTCACTGCTGCCTAACGGCCGTTGTCGCACAACCTCACTTCATCGAGACTGACTTAGACTATGTGCCTGCACAATTGTGGACAACCAACCCACAAGACGTAGGGCTCCTAAAAGAAGTGACCCCAGTACAGATTACACTAAAGATTGGAGCAGTATTACCCTGAGTAAAACAATATCCATTATCAACGGAAGCGGAAGGGGGAATAAAAGACATGATACAGGCCTTCACCAAGGGATAATAGTGCCTTCCACCTCACTGTACAATACTGCCCTATACGCTGTCAAGAAAGTCATGGGGGAAATTGGAGAATAATCCAGGATATATGTACTCTAAATGATGTGGTGCAGAAAGAATTTCCACTTGTTCCGAACCATGCCACCCTTTTATGTAGCATCCCTAAAGAAGCGACACACTTCACAATGATTGATTTAAAAAAAGCCTTCTTTTCCATTCATTTGCATCCCAACTCACAATACCTCACTGCCTTCACCAATGGTGGGCAGTGTTACGAACACACTTGTTTGCATCAAGGCTACTGCGAACGCTCAAGTACATTCAACAGAATATTACACACAGACTTAGGTAACATCCATGTGCCCAGCACAGTCATCCAGTACGTGGACGACTTGCTCATTTGCAGTGGCAGTGAGCAAGACTGTCGTAAAGACTCCATTACCCTTCTATAACTCTTGGCCTGCAAAGGGTACAAGGTTCACAAAGCCAAACTCCAATATTTTCAACTTGAGGTACTCTACTTGGGCTAGTTGATATCAGCGAACAGCAAAACAATAATCCGTGACAGAGCAGTATACGTGTGCACCACACCCAGACCTGTGACAGTGAATGACATGCAAAAGATCATAAGGTTGTGCAACTACTGCAGTGCATGGATTCTAGATTATGCAGCGTACACAAGGCCACTTCTACAGGGTCTCAAAGAAGCACAGAAAGGACATCACAAGCTTGAATGGACAGAAGACATTGTACAAATTTTCAATGATTTAAAAGAAGTGATATCCACAGCCCCAGTTCTCGCCACCCAAGACTATACACAAGAATTTTACATATTTTTGCATTCTAATGGCACACACATGACCGCCATTCTAACTCAGAAAGCACAATGGGCCACAAGCCATTGCCCTATTACAGCGGTACGCTTGACTCAGTTATGCAAGGACAATTTGCATGCGAACAAGCACTTGCTGGAGCTGCAGCAAGTGCTTGTTCGCATGCAAATAGAAAAAGTTCCACAATCGCAATAGAAAAAGTTCCACAATCGTCATGGTTTGCTCAGTAACTCGGTACGTAGAGCATTCTGTTTTTGCCATTTTAGAAAGGTCTACGTCTTACCTAACCACACAGAGAGCATCGGCATACAAGATTATCATCTTAAACCCAAAAATTCATGTCTGATGCAAAGCAGTAAATCCTGTCACGTTCTTAACAGAAGTATGCACTGTAAGGGAGGCATGGTATCACAAGTATGGCACTGCCACAAGAGTAACAGGTTTCAAAACCTTTATTAGATTCTTGGGGTTTGGAAAAACTCCTATGTTGCCCTATAGCTATGATGGGAGTAGTCTCTACCAACAAATAACAAAGAAAACGCAGTCCTAGTCGTCTATGTCGAATCAAAATGGCCTATACTAAAAAAAACAATGCCTGCCCTATCTCTTAAACAAACACTGTGTAAAAGGAAATGTGTATGCAAAGGAAAGTCATTGTTATAACATAAAGGATCAAGGTGGCTGAGTCAGCTCTCCTCCCCACGTTGGACAGCACGGATTAAGGTGGCCATCGTAAACTGGATGACACACTCTGGCTCAGGTTATCAAAATAAAGGCAGTTCAAAACGTGAGTCGAGGCGTGCTTGGTCTTCCATGTTAAAGTCACTTATTCCAGCTTTCCAAAAGTTCTTTCACAGTTCAACAAATGTTCATGTAGGGCTCCCTCTGTCGGGCTCAGACCTCTCAAGGCATCAATAGTTCATGTAGGTCTCTCTCAGTCGGGCTCGGACCTTTCAACCAAAAAGTACCTGATTCAACATGGATCTCTCTTAGCCGGGCTCAGACCTCGTAATCACAGCACTTGCAGGGGTTCACTTCCCCAAGCTTTATTCAAATTCTTTAAGGGTTCCCTTCCCCTAACTTATTTCATGTTTCCGGTCTCCCTCAGTCGGGCCCGGACCGTTCACTGATGTTGAAAGACATTAGAATCTGCAAGGCTTTCACTATAGACCTCCTCAGGACCACTTCGACTTTCGCTTCAGCCCTCCCTTAATGGTATTTTCCCCAATGTCTCTTGGTATTGGTAGTTCCATATCACAACCAGAAAAGTTCAAAGAAATGTTCCTCTTAAAGCAATCACCTTTTAATTTCCCCTTTCGACAAGGTTATTCTCGACCATTGCACATTTCAAAGTTCGTTCATTTCACCGCTTTATAACAAGACATCAAACATTTTATGGAGACTTTCAAGTGGGCTATTTCCTTTTGCCGGACCACTCTGCTACTCTGTATCACTGGCTTCACAGTTATCGGTAACTTAAAAGTTAATTACTGTCCAGAACTAACGTAGTGGACATAGGCATAGCACTTAGAGAAGGAGGGAGTGGTGGGAGGAGGGAAACGGACTGCTGCACTGTTTGTGATGTTAAAGGTGAAAGACATTGGGACACTGGTGGAATCAACTATTGTTTTTGTAGTTTATATAAGTAGTGTATTTTATTATTGTTTGGCGGGATTTAGCTATCAAAAAAAAGAAGTTGAGGGTTGTATATGAATGTTGTACGGCTGTTGTCCTATGGCAATGTTCACTGAGACTTCAATAAAAAGACAAATTTGAAGAAGAAATGTTAATTACTGGTTTGCTTTCTTTTGCGTCTCATCAGCATACGTGCAACCTTTGAATTGTAAGTTACGGCTTCAATCTTTCCTTGACACCAACCAACCTTTCATGTCTTTCCCAAACTCACCGGTTGTGTGCATTCCTCTCTTGTCTCTGCATCATTGATTCACGAGTCAAAGTTGATACCACTGGTTTGGCCTCGCCTCCCCAACGCAGTCATTCACCTGGTAGGGTCGCTGGCATCCTTGAAATACAATGCAGGCTTCTTGTCTGGGATTTGTCTTTCTCTGCGTCTCGTTCACGGTTTCCCGGTGGCAACAACCTCCTGCAGGGAACTTCAGGGTTTCCCTACCCTTCGCTCTGGTCCCTTGATCAGTGTTCCTGATCCAGTGGGTTCGCCTTCGCCCCGGAAGATCTGCTCCTTCTTGTGCTTCACCTTGCTCAGAATGTGTCTCCATGTTCTGCCTTTTATCTGTGTGAGGGGAGCTAATGGGTCTCAGATGTAAGTGATTAAGTTCAAGTGCCTGACCTTTCCTGACCTTATTAATGGGATATGTAAGTGTTAGCCTCTTTACTCTCAGTCACCCTCTTCCTTGGCCCGTGTTTGTATAGAAATGTGGGGGAGTTGGGATGCTGGAGAATCCTATAAAATAGGATTGGGTATGGGCATCGGAAAGGGGGGTTACAATCGGTTGCCTCACCCTCGCTCCCCGAAGATCCCCCACCCAGGTGATCCTCCCGCACTGGTCCACCCCCAGGGACTGGGCTGGCGATGGCCACCTGAGAGAGAGATCCCCCGGGGACTAGCAAGTAAGACACTGTTAGTGAAGCTTGGTCTGAGCCCTTTCATTATCAGCATTATTAACTTGTATATAGTTGTACAATGCATTCTCTGTGTTACAGTGTTCTCTTACCATCCATGTGGAATGTGGAGTCTGCGCTTTTGTCGGTTCTAATATTTTGCTTGAAGTCAGTTGAGATTCATTCCCCTGGCTGGGGGACGTTACTGGTGTGAGCTTGAATTAAAGACACCTAATTACACCAAGTTATGTATGCACATTGATTTATTAAAGTAACATTTTGGCGACGAGGAACCTGCAGCAGTGTAACAACCCCCGGCGGCCCCAGTGAGCAACCTGCGGGTCAGATGGTGAGAGGACTGCGGCTCCTCGACAGTTGGCCCTCCCTCCCTGGGATGAAAGGGCAGTGACGAGTGACCCTCCGGTACAGAGGCGATGAGGGCTGCCCTTGCGTCTGTCTCTGAGGAGCACACTGCGATCTTCAAGAAAGGGCTGAAAACTGCTCTCTTTTCATAGAGTGACCTCCTCAGGGCTGTTTTTTCAAGCTAGCTCCTGTGGTTCTTCTACCTGTATGAGTTTTTTTGTCTTGTCTGAGTTTTACGTTTTAAGCGCCCTTAAGCCTTCAGGTACCTGGCGCGCTATATAAATGGAAAACATAAACATAAACACTGCCCATGTGTGGATCCAGGGACAGCAGAGGGAAGTAACCTCCGGAAACCAGACCTGCGGTCCCCGATGGAGAAGGGCTTGGCGGAGGAAAGTTCATATTGTGGAAACGAGAGGTATGGCTCCTCACGGACCAGGGATAGGCTTGGTGGAGGAGAGCCTACATTGCGGTGAGTGAACCGTATTGCGGTTGCTTTGTCAATGCTGTAAACAAGTTACGGCCTCCATTTGCTTTGACCCAGGTGCGGTTGCCATGGTTAGAAGGATTCTGTGGAGGGGAGCCTGCACTGCGTTAGTGTGATGGTTGCACTGAGAACAGCGTAAACAAGCCGCGGCCTTCGTTGAGGATAGAGGAGTGGACCCTGTGACGTGAGCGTGAACCGTATTGCGGTTGCCTTGACGATGCCGTAAACAAGTTATGGCCTCCATTTGCTTTGACCCAGGTGCGGTTGCCATGGTGAGAAGGATTCTGGGAATGGGTCGATCAGGTTGTGCATTGACTTGAGACATTTACATAGTATGGTGATTGCAGATAGATTCCCGCTACCAAGGATTGATGACTTATTGGTGGGGGTGGCAGAAGCAAAGGTATTTTCTGTATTGGATCTCAAGTCGGCCTATCATCAGATAGAGTTGCACGAAAACTCGAGAGATCTGATGGCATTCATCGCTCCTATTGGATTGTACAAGTGCAGGAGGATGGTATTTGGGTTGGTGTCTGCTGCGAGCGTATTTCAAAGTGTCATGGATAAGTTGTTGGGGAATGAGAGAGGAGTTTTATGCTATCAAGATGATGTATTAGTCTGTGGAGGTAATGAACATAAGCATGATGTACGATTGGGAAGAGTGCTGGAGATTTTGAAAGAAGCAGGTCTGATGATTGCCAGGGAGAAGTGCATGTTCAAAGCAAATAAAGTTGTATACTTGGGACATGAAATTTTACATGAAGGGGTCAAACCTGAAGAGGATGCAGTTGATGCTATAAGGAAAGGAGAGTCTCCCAAGTGTAAGAGTAATGTGGTATCGTTTTTAGGGTTGGTGGAGTTCTATGGAAAGTTCATCAAAGGCTTTTCGGACAGGACAAGAATCATGAGGAAGCTTACTCGAAAGGGAGTATCGTTAATTTGGGATGAGTGTTGCATGAGAGAGTTTGAAGATGTTAAGCAGGCTGTGGTTGATTAGCCTCTGTTGATGAGTTTTGAGGAGTCAAAGAGGACTTTAATTTTTGTGGATGCCAGCAACTGCGGTTTGGGAGCCGTTTTAATGCAGGAGGACGTTTAGAGCTTAACACGGTAGCTTTTGCAGCAAGAACCTTGAAAGAGGCGGAATGTAGGTATTCCATTGTTGAGAAGGAAGCTGTCAGGTTTCTTGGTCTTGTGCTGAGGTAGCACAAACACCTGCCTCCCCGTTAGGTCTTGGTGCCTAGAATGTGTAAAATCACAGACTTCCATGACCTGCCGGGGAAAGAGGGTTAGGGTCCATGGGACTGGATAGGTAGGGGGAGTTATGGGAAACCAGATTGTGCGATAGGTAGTGGTATTGGATGGTCAAGGGGATTTAGGGAAAGATTTGCCTTGTTGCCTCTTGCTGGGGTTCCTGAGATCATAGGTACTCCGTCCACTCACTCCAGCACACATGTACACTATGCCCCCCAGGAGCCTGCCTAGTCTGGCCTTGCGGCACTAACAATACTGCCTTGGTATATTGCATTTACATGTGCATTGCATTATAAGATTCACTGGTGCATTGCATTCTTATGCTTCACAGGTTGCATGCAACGTGTTGGTTGTTGGAACACACAACCTGCACACAATTAACTAAAAACAAAGGTTACAGCACTTAGCTTCGTGTCATGCTGCCGAGGGACTTCTGTCACGAGCTGCTGTCCCAGAGTCCTACTTCCGTGTAGATACATTAGATCCTCATGAGGATCTGGAGGTAACAGAGGAGTCTAGCCCAGAGTGTATAGCCTATGATGTAGAGATCGGGGTGGATCAGAAGCCATTTATGTTCACTGAAGTATCTGAGGAAATGTCTGCTCCCTGCTCTCTGCTTTGAAGGCAACTAATGATGCACTCTTTGTCATTCCATTCTCAGTAGTTAAATAAACAGCAAAGATATTACCCCATGTATTACAAAATGTGTAAATAAATCTCTTACTTCAGGGGTAGTACAAATGATTCTGAAGAAATCTGTGGTATCGCCGCTGTTAAAAAAAAAAACAACTTAGATCCTAAGAATTTCCAGAACTACAGACCAGTAGCAGGACTGTCATGGCCATCTAAAATCTTGTCAAAAATTGTGACAGCCTAGCTGCAGGAACATGTGGATCAGGAGAATCTGTTGGATCCGTTGCAATCCAGTTTCCGACCAGGCTTTGGGATGGAGACGGCACAGCTGATGGTCTGGGACGATTTGTTGGAGACAGCGGATCATGGGGGGACACGTTGGACCATGGGACTCTATTGACACGTGTTAGAGAAGTGGGTGGGGGAGCAAGCCCTTCGATGGTTTGAATCCTTTCTCTCTAGAAGAGAACAAAGAGTTTGACTTGGAGACTTCCTGTCAGACTCAGTGCTACAAAACTGTGGAGTCGCGCAGGGATCGTTCCTTTCCCTACTGCTCTTTAACTTATATGTTAAATTACTCATGGATAGCCTGAGGAAGCACGGCATACATTTCCACTCGTACGCAGATGACAGGTGTTCATGAGGATACATAATTTAGAAGAGATGTATGAGAAAGTCGAACGGTACCTACAAGAAATACAGGCTTGGATGTGTACTAATCAGTTACTGTCGAATGCCAGAAAACCAGAGGTGGCTCTATTCGCCTCAAAACACCATTTGCAGAGGGATCAATTATACTCTCCATGCTTCCTGGGGACACAGCTGAATTTCTCGAAGAAAATACAAAATCTAGGCTGTGTCTGGGAGGATAACATGGGAAGTGGAGCTCAGGTGAGCGTGAAAGTGCAAGCAGCATTCCACTCACTACGTTTACTGAAACATATCCGACCATTCATTGCTAATGAGGACAGAGCGGTGGTTATTGGGACTCTGGTCAACTCGAGACTAGATTATGGAAATGCACTGCTGATGGGTATACCAGCCTATCAGCTGCGAAGATTGCAGGTGGCTCAAAACGCAGCGGTTAGGCTGGCATATAGGGTAAAAAAATCAGCCCCAATCTCTAATTTAAGAAGAGCTTTACATTGGTTGCCAGTAATGGAGAGAATTGAGTTTAAAGTTCTCTGCCTGGTTTATAAGTGTGTTAATAAGAGAGGGCCAAGATATCTATCAGATAAAATCAGGGGGTATGTTCCTACCCGACAGTTACGCTCAGCAGATCAGAATCTGCTTCAGATACCATGTACTAGGTATCTGAGGAAGGGGGACTGCAGATTTGGACTCTACGGCCCAAGAGCATGGAACAAACTACCCAGTGAAATTCAGGAGATTAAAACCCTCCCGGCCTTCCGTAGGGCCCTGAAGACCCATCTGTTTTGTTAGAACTCCTGGTTTGAGTTAGTGTATTCAAACTTAAATGATTAAGGGGGTAATTCATAGAATTTTACGCACAAGTGGCACACGCGGCTGGCACACAGTGTGCGCGTGCGAATGTCTGCACCAGCCGCGTGCGCTAAAATCGATTTCCGCGCACAGCGTATTCATGGATTTTAGCCTCCAAAACCAGCCGTGGCGCAGCAACCCTGCAGCAGCGCCAGTTACACCCCCAAGAACGCCCTCGCGCAAGGAAAAGCAATCAAAATCCCCAATCCAGCGCAAAGGGCTGCGCTAACCCTGGACCAGTTTACAGGGCTGCCCAAAAGCAAACGGCAAGTGGCGAACGTGTATTACACGCGATAGGCCCTGTGCGAGCGGGGTACGTGTATAACTGGGGTTCACGTGAAGTCTCACACGCGATTGGATCCAGGAACGTGTATTTCGGGGATGCGCGGGAAGTTTCACACGCGAAAGGGCCTGTGCGAGTGGGTTACGTGTATAGCTGGGGTTCGCGGGAAGTTTCACACGCGATTGGAGCAGGGTACGTGTATTACGGGGGTTTGCGGGAAGTTTCACACGCGAAAGGGCCTGTGCGAGTGGGGTACATGTATAACTGGGGTTTGCGGGAAGTTTCACACGCGATTGGAGCAGGGTACGTGTATTACGGGGGTTCGCGGGAAGTCTCACACGCGAAAGGGTCTGTGCGAGTGGGATACGTGTATTACTGGTGTTCGCGTGAAGTTTCACATGCGAAAGGGCCTGTGCGAGTGGGGTACGTGTATTACTGGGGTTCGCGGGAAGTTGCACACGGGATTGGCCCTGTGCGAGCAGGGTACGTGTATAACTGGGGTGCGCGGGAAGTTTCACACGCGATTTGAGCAGGGTACGTGTATTCCTGGGGTGCGCGGGAAGTTTCACACGCAATTTTGCTGTCAGAGTGGTGTACTGAATTTTGGGGGTGCGCGGGGAGTCCTACACATGAATTGGCAGTGTGGGTCCTCCCAGGTGTTCCCTCTACACCCTCCACGGCCCCTGCAGGCAGCCCACACCACAGGGGACTACCCTGCACTACCCTGCACCCCTGGTCATGTCCCGCAGGCAGCCCATCTACCATGGGCCTGCCCCCCAGCCAAGCCACATGTCAGCTTGCACTTCTGATCACCCACTCATGTCCCCCTGCACCCCCACCCACCAGCAGTCAGGGGCACCTGCCAGCAGGCCCCCACTCATGTCCCACTCATGTCCCTTTGCACCCCCACCCCCCAGCAGTCAGGGGCACCTGCCAGCAGGCCCCCACTCATGTCCCCCTGCACTCCCACCCCCCAGCAGTCAGGGGCACCTGCCAGCAGGCCCCCACTCATGTCCCCCTGCACCCCCACCCCCAGCAGTCAGGGGCACCTGCCAGCAGGCCCCCACTCATGTCCCACACATGTCCCCCTGCACCCCCACCCCCCAGCAGTCAGGGGCACCTGCCAGCAGGCCCCCACTCATGTCCCTTTGCACCCCCACCGCCCAGCAGTCAGGGGCACCTGCCAGCAGGCCCCCACTCATGTCCCTTTGCACCCCCACCCCCACCCCCACCCCCCAGCAGTCAGGGGCATCTGCCAGCAGGCCCCCACTCATGTCCCACCCATGTCCCCCGGCACCCCCACCCCCAAGCAGTCAGGGGCACCTGCCAGCAGGCCCCCACTCATGTCCCCCTGCCCCCAGGTCATGACGATCCTCAATCATGGCCCTTATGGCCAGCCTCCCCAGCCCAAAGACCCAACCAAGTATTGCATCCAATCACATAGATAAGGCAATTACATGATACAACCCCAATGGCAAGTATGTAAATTAACACATGCTCGTCACACACACACACAATGGGTGCAAGTGAATATGAAAACCCATATCATGACTTGCATGAAACCAATGAGATAATACCACACATCGAAGTATGAAGAAAAAAATGTATTAAACACAACATGAATGTAATTAAAATCCAACACACAACAATGGGAATAATAAAAGAAAAGCTGCATGTCCGTAAAAGAATAAAAAACAAGAAATCATAATCCAAAGAAATCCAAAAGAAATGGTGTCCAAAGTCACAGTCCAACAAAGCAAATCCAAGGGAAAAAAGAAAGTGAAAACCATTGCTCCATGGTGAAAGTAAAAAAAAAGTGAATAATCCAATGGTGAACTATGTACAGATGAACAATCCAGGGTCAGCTGCGGTCTCCACCCACGTGATACGTAGTGCAGCGATGACAGACTGGATCTGCCCTCCTAATCTTGTCTGCTTAACCCGTAGAAATATTCTCCTGCAAGTGGAGAGATGGATTTAGCCACTTGTGGCTTCAAGTGATGGCACCCCCACAGTCCTCCCCAACGAATCACCTCCGAAATGCCCTCACAGCAATCTCACCTTATATTCTTGAAAGATGAGCTCTCCATCCTGCATGGATTTGCAGGGGCGCGTCGATTCCAGTTACTTCACTGGTTTGAAGGCTCGGGAGAGTTCCGGGGAGTATTGACTCTGAGGTTCCTGTTGAGGACCAGTAAGTATTAAGTTCATAGAGTTCAATATGTCCGATGTTCACTCTTGTTCCCCCCTTCCTTTCTTGTCTTGCAGCTGGCTCGTGAAAAGATGCTCTTGCGGCAGCTGGTGGCGCTCAGGTAAGAGTCTGTATTACCCGGCGCTGTCTGGTAAATGTTGCACGTGGAAAACGTGTTGTTTTGTCTCTCTTTACAGATGCGGCACGTGAAAATATGGAGAGTCACAAAAGGATGCCTCTGGTGCTAAATCAGGTCAGTCTATGGTGGTAAGAATTATATTTGTTGGTTCCCTCGGCTCACCTTGTGGTTTTCTTTTGTCTCCTAGGTGCGGAAGTTCGTCGAAGAAATGATGGAGGCAGCGCCGACCCGAAGGATGCTGTGAAGACTGGTGAGTATGGCGCGGCGCTGCAGCTGGAGGTGCGGCGCACGCAGAAATTATGTTCTTTACAGGTCCGGAGACGAGATGGATCCAGAATCAGGTGTGGAATAGAAATAAGTTCATTTTCTAACCTTGTCCCTTTCTTTCCTCTTTGTTTTGGGAGCTCCGGTTTCGAGGCGGGCGTGGCAGAAAACTGGATGCAGGCTGCAGGCACGGTGAGCGTTACGCTGCTGGATGCAGAATAACGCGAATCGTGTGTTGCTGGTCGGGCGTGGTTTAAATAGCCTCAAAAGTAGTCCCAGGTAAGAAGTCCCTAGAACCACACCCGAGTAAAAAATAATCCCTGTAGAAAAATAGTCCCTTTCAGGCTTCATGTTGGATTGGAGTCATTTGCAGCATGGTCTACCTGAGGTAAGTAATGACTATGAGCCTAGCGCCTTAGGCGCCAGGACTGATTTCTACTATGAGCCCGGTGCCTAAGGCGCCAGGACTGAACCCAGATAGCCCCTAGCCGGGGCTGCTGAGGTTTTACTAAATGTCTAGATGCCTGCTCCCGGGGCTGATGGGCTTCGTCCGGATGCCTGGGGGTAGGCATCATGACAGAAACCTATCAAAAATACTACCTAATAAAAAACTATATACAAAAACGTGGTGCATTGTCCAAGCGCAACCAAAATAAAGAAAAAATGAAAGGAAACCTAACACTATCTAACTATATACAATGGCGGCAGGCAAGTCCAGCGGCTCACTCTGTGGTGTTCCGGGCCAGGGCATCATCGAACTCCATGTCTATTTGCCGGAGGCGGGCCTCTGTCCTGGCCCCGAGGTCTCGCAGGGAGGCACTCATGGCCTGTTCCAACTCCCTGCGAGTTGCCTCGAGGCACTCTGCCCGCCTCAAAGCCAGATGCATGGAGAACTCCGCCCTGACCATGGTGAGCCGCGCTTCTTCCGCCCGCCACCGCTCCGCACCAATCTGCTGGCCCAACTGGTGCCACACGGAAGACACTCCCATTCCTGGGTCCTCCTGCCCTCTGGCCGATGCCTGCCCCTCCGATGTTGATGGCCCCGAGCCATCATTGCTCCCACCTAGAGCCTGCTCCTGCTGCTGCTGTCCATGTGCCGTGTGCCTGCACATCCTCCATCAGCTGGTCTCCAGTTGTGGTGTCCACCCCTGCTGGGCCGCCGACTTCTGACTGTGGCAGGGATTTGAGCTCCACCAAGCTGCTGTGTTGGTCGGGCCAGGTCCACAGGGGGCCCTGGTGGAATCTGGGCCAGAAGACGGTGTGGAGAACGACTGGCGCATAGTCTCCACATAGGAGGAGAGGGCCGCCAGAGTGCGCGACACATGTAGCAACCCACCAACCAAGGCCCCTCCCAGCAGTGCCACGTCACGACGCTGCTCTCCATGATGGCGTGCGTTCTCCGCCCAGGAAGAACGCACGTCATCACGAATGACATGCGTGTGCAACGCAACAGCTGTCATGATGCCTACCCCCGGAGCACCAGGCCAGGCCCAGCACCCCCGGGAGCAGGCATCATGCCCCCGGGTAAAAGCCCAGCGGCCCCTTATAGGGGCTTTTTGGACTCTGTCCTGCTCATAAAGGAAGGTGTTTTGTGCACTTACCTGATGCAGACCATGCTGCAAGGTTCAGGCCTCCCTGAGACCTGAAAGGGACTGTTTTTTCATTGGGACTATTTTGCCACTCGAGCGTGGCCAGGGAAGGATACTTACCTGGAACTACTTTGGGGGCTATTTAAGCCACGCCCAGACAGTAGCTCACGCTTCGCGTTGTTCTGCATCCAAGCAGCTGAACGCTCACCGTGTCTGCTCCTGCATCTGGTCTCCAGCCACGCCCGCCTCGATCCTGGAACACCTGTAAGGAAAGAAGAGAAGAGAAAGGTGAAACCCAAGAATTTTATCAAACTTCTTACCTGCATCCGGAACCTTCACGCCAGCGTTCCTGAGAAAAGACTTTCATTTAAAAGCACCGGGTTGCTCGCTGCAGCGCTGCGCTTCACTCACCTGTCCTCGGGAGTTCTTCTGGCTCCACCGCGACTGTCTGCACCGGTCGCCACATCTCTGCGCCTAGGGGAGAAAAGAAGAGACAAAAGGTGAGCAGAAGGAACATATGAGGAAAGCCTAATTTTCTCCCATAACACTTACCGGTCTTCTGTTGGTGGACCATTCCTCATTTCTGGTCGGAGCCGCTTCGTTGGCAGGTACCGCACCCCGGCCCCTATGGGGAAAGGACAAAAGACATTACTGGAGGAATATAAAGACATTAAGAGGGATCACCCCCATCGCTAACTCACCTGAGTTTACCATCAGCAATTCAATCCCTCAACGCATCGCCTTCATTCTGCACCTGAAATAAAGGACAGATCACAGGTTAGGAAGACAACAGAAAAGGAGGCTCAACACTTGAACTTTTGTAATCTTCATACTTACGGCTTTCCGCTCGGAAAAGTCAAGTGGATTTTGCCAGCGCCATTCTGAAAACCAGTGAAGTAACTGGACAAACACGCGCCCCTGCACCAGAAGCAGGATGGAGAGTTCATCCTTTCAAACCATAAGGTGACCTTCAACCGGGGATTTCGGAGGAAGTTAGAGAAGAATGAAGGGGGCAAGGGGAGAGCAAGCACACTATTCTGCAGACTGTTAATCCCCTTTCTCATCTGCAGAAGGATTTTCCTGTGGGCCAGACAAGCAAGATTTGAGGGTCCTGTTCAGTCGGTGTTCCGAGTTCTGCGCATCACGCTCGAAGAGGCCACAGCAACCCAGACTAGACCAGCGCCTCCGTGGGAGTCAGGTGAGCATTACAGAACGCGAAGCCTTCCTACAAATTCCCACCCAGGCGCTATGGAAACTTCTGAGACTGATCAGTTGGCCCAACTACTGGGGGAATTACGGGCCGAAGTACACGCCGCTCGTCAAGAGACTAATGCTCTCAGGAGGGAAGTGATTGTATCAAAGGAAAGAACTGATGACCTGGCTAGACAGTTTTTGCAAGGTCAAGCTGGACACACTCCTCTACCCGGTTCCGGGGGGAACCCCGCTCCTGTGGTTCCCAGTAACCCTGTGCAGATTAATCTACCTGGAAACATGCCGCTGGCCCCACCTGAATGCTTTGCTGGGGACCCCAAACGATTCGCCGTATTCATGAATCAGTGTCGTTTGCACTTCCTATGCAGACCTGGGGCCTTCCCTAATGACCAGACCAAGGTAGCCTTTGTATTGTCATATCTCAGCGGCTGTGCTGCCGATTGGTCAGTTCCACTGGTTACTCAAGATGACCGGATTCTCTGTGATTTTCAAGGATTTCAAGCAAGCATGGAAAGGTTATTTGCTCGACACTCTCAGGGGCAGGCTCTGGATGACGAACTCCTATGCCTGCGACAGGGCAATCAGGACCTCCTATCCTACATTGCAACCTTTAATAGACTAATTGTGGAAACTGGGTGGCCAGAGGATAAAAGAATCACGTTATTTTATCGAGGTCTACGCGGAGAACTTAAAGATGTCCTGGCCCAAGTTGTAAATCCGCCCAAAGAATGCACCAAATATATAGACTTAGTGGTCCAATTGGATCACAGACTTCAAAACAGAAAAGCAGATCGGTCCAAGTTTGAGACCTGGGTGTTGGTCAAGACCCACGCTAACCCCAAGGGTACTGATATCTCTGAGTCTATGCAAATTGGAGGGGTTAAAGGACCTTTAACTCAAAAAGAACGTGAAAGAAGACGGCAGATACAATTATGTCTTTATTGTGGGTCCTCTGGACACTTTCTACGAGATTGCCCGGCAAAACCGCCCACGAAGGTGGTAGGAGCCGCTGATAAAAGCCATGAAGACTCTGTTTCGGGAAACAACCACGCCCGACAAGCGTAGGGGTCCGCTTGCCGAGCTTGAAAACTAACTCTCAGACCTCGCATTTCATTGTGCCAATGGTCCTCATAGATCCGGAACAGCCTAAGCGGTTGCATGCAATAAAGGCATACATCGATAGTGGGGCTATAGGAAATTATGTGGATCGTGAATTGATCTCTAGGATTAACCTCCCTCTGCGTCCTAAAACCAGAAAAGATGTCATCACCGCAGTCGATGGAACCGAAATTGCCTCTGGACCGGTAACACATTCCACTGCTGAGGTGACACTTATAGGTCCGGACGGCCATCGGTAGGCAGTTGTGTTTGATGTAATCAAGGCTCCACAGTTTCAAGTTATTCTCGGAATCCCTTGGTTAGAGACACATAATCCTCGAATTGATTGGCGAGCGAAGAGAATAACCTTCCCGGATTGTGCACAAACCTGCTACCCAGAAAATCTGAAGATTAGTCTAGCGTCTGTAACCTCTGTCTCCATGCAACTACCTCCGGAATACCAAGACTTTCAGGACGTCTTCCAAAAGGAACAGGCCAACACATTACCTCCCCACAGATCGTACGATTGCCAAATCGATCTGGTGCCCGGTGCACAACCACCTTGTAGCAGGATTTATGCCTTTACTGAACCTGAGAATCTGCATTTGAGACAATATTTAGATCAATACCTAGCCAATGGTTTCATTCGCCCGTCAAAGTCTCCGGCATCCTCGGCTTTGTTCTTCGTGCCCAAAAAAGAAGGCGACCTTAGAACTTGTATTGACTACCGCGCATTGAACCAGATAACTGTTAAAAACCGTTACCCTCTGCCTCTGATCCCTGAACTCCTTGACAAGGTGAAGGACGCTTGCGTATACACCAAGTTAGATCTGCGGGGGGCTTATCATCTGGTGCGAGTAAAATAAGGTGACAAATGGAAAACGGCCTTCCGTAAAAAATATGGATTATTCGAATACCAGGTAATGCCTTTCGGGTTGTGCAACGCGCCTGCTGCCTTCCAATTCTTCATGAACGATGTCCTTCGGGAACTCATCGATGTTTGTGTTGTCGTATATATCGATGACATTCTTGTGTACTCCTCTTCAGAATCTGATCACAGAAAGCATGTCAGGGCCGTCCTTGAGAAATTGCGCCAGCACAAACTGTTTGCAAAGCTGGAAAAGTGCGTTTTCCATACCACCGAGGTTGAGTTTCTTGGATTCATCCTGACACCTAAAGGGGTCCGAATGGACTCACGAAAAGTGGATGCCATCCTCAAATGTCCATCACCTAGTTCGGTCAAAGGTGTCCAAAGCATGCTTGGTTTTGCTAATTTTTATCGCAGATTTATCCCGGAATTTTCACGTGTGGTACAACCCATCACGGCACTCTTGCGAAAAAATAAACGCTTCGAATGGACCGAGGAAGCCGAACAGGCCTTTCAGGAATTTAAAGCCAAATTCACGTCCGCACCTATTTTGAAGCACCCGCGTCCCGATCTCCCTTATATAGTCGAAACCGACGCGTCCAGCTTAGCCATGGGAACTGTCCTGTCTCAGAGAGACCCTGAAACCAACCAACTGCACCCCGTAGCATTTTGGTCCAGAAAGTTCTCGCCGCCTGAGGTAAATTATGCAATCACCGACAAGGAATTATTAGCCATTAAGTCCACCTTTAAGGCTTGGCGGCATTATCTTCTTGGCGCCAGGCATACCATCACCGTGATCACTGATCACCGAAACTTACAATATTTAAAAACTGCCAAGGCTCAATCGTCACGTCAGCTCCGATGGGCTTTGTTCTTTGCTGAGTTCGATTTTGTAATCACTTACCGCACCGGCTGTAAGAATGGCAAAGCGGACGCGCTATCTTGAATAGGAATGGGAGAAATAAACACAAACTCAGAACCTGTGCCGATAATTCCCGAACAAAGAATTTTGGGGATAACCTCTTTACAAACCCTTGAAGACATTCAAGCACGGGTAAAACAACTCCTGGACTCTACAGCCTTGCAGGATTGGATCCAAAGGGGGTCTTACTTTTCGGTCAACGATGGCCTACCTTACTTCCAAAAACGCTTATTTCTGCCAGAAAAGGAATTGCAAGAACTGGTTATTTCCCGTCATCATGATACCCTGATGGAAGGACATCCTGGCATTGCCAAAACTGAGGAGAAAATTAAACGACAATTCTGGTGGCCTTCCTGGCGAAAGGATATTAAATCTTTCGTGATGTCCTGTGGAGTTTGTCCCCAAAACAAAGGCCAAAGACAAAACCCGCCGGTCTTCTTCAGCCTTTAGACATTCCACCAGCACCTTGGCACACCTTGTCACTAGATTTTATCACGGACCTGCCCCCTTGTAATGGATACAATACTATTCTGGTTGTGGTGGATTTATTTTCCAAGATGGCCCATTTTATTCCGTTGAAAGGATTACCTTCAGCTTCTGTCCAAGCCAAGGAATTCCTCGAAAATATCATCCGTTTGCATGGATTCCCGTCCATACTAGTCTCCGACCGAGGAAGCCAGTTTATTTCCCCATTTTTGGAGAAAGTGTTGTCAACTGGCACAAATCGACGTAAGACTCTCAACCAGCCACCACCCACAGACCAATGGTCAGACGGAGAGAACGATCCAGACCCTTGAACAATACCTACGATGTATGTTGCACCAATCGGAGGGTAATTGGAAGGATATTTTATGGGTGGCCGAATATGCATACAATAACTCGGTACACTCTGGAACTGGACAAAGCCCCTTTTACACCCTATATGGACATCACCCTCGTACTTCAGACCTGGACTCACCTCTGAGCCTTGAAATGCCCGCAGTGGACCATTTGTATTCCACGATAACTCAAGCCTTCAAGGATGCAACTGCACATTTGCAACAAGCGAAAGGGAAATACAAAAAGAATGCAGATCTGCATCGGAGTGAGACGCCTCCATACCAAATAGGGGATCAAGTATGGTTGGCTACCAAACACTTATTGCTCAAGGGACCTCGAACTTTTAATCCAAGGTATTTGGGCCCTTACTCGATCAAAGCTATAATTAACCCAGTGGCAGTCAAGCTCGATCTACCAGCTAACATGCGGATTCACCCCGTTTTTCATGTGTCACTTTTGAAACCAGTGCAACCAGGAACCAGATTAATAAAGCCACCAGAACCAATCCAGATAGATGGGGAGCCTGAATTCGAGGTGAAGAACATTTTGGATTCTAAGATCTCAAAATCAAAACTTTTCTATCTAATTGATTGGAAAGGGTACGGGCCTCAGGAAAGGTCTTGGGAACCCAGCGACCACGTACATGCACCTCGGCTGGTTAAAAAGGTTCCATCGGAATTTCCCAAACAAACCGAAACCTCCAGAAGGAACGACCTTGGGAGGGGCCTTGGGGGGGGAGTGCTGTCATGATGCCTACCCCCGGAGCACCAGGACAGGCCCAGCACCCCCGGGAGCAGGCATCATGCCCCCGGCTAAAAGCCCAGCAGCCCCTTATAGGGGCTCTTTGGACTCTGTCCTGGCGCTGTTGGCGCCAGGCTCATGTTGGACATCAGTCCTGGCGCCATAGGCGCCAGGCTCATAAAGGAAGGTGTTTTGTGCACTTACCTGATGCAGACCATGCTGCAAGATTCAGGCCTCCCTGAGACCTGAAAGGGACTATTTTTTCATTGGGACTATTTTGCCACTCAGGCGTGGCCAGGGAAGGATACTTACCTGGAACTACTTTGGGGGCTATTTAAGCCACGCCCAGGCAGTAGCTCATGCTTCGCGTTGTTCTGCATCCAAGCAGCTGAACGCTCACCGTGTCTGCTCCTGCATCTGGTCTCCAGCCACGCCCGCCTCGATCCTGGAACACCTGTAAGGAAAGAAGAGAAGAGAAATGTGAAAACCAAGAATTTTATCTAAATTCTTACCTGCATCCGGAACCTTCACGCCAGCGTTCCTGAGAAAAGACTTTCATTTAAAAGCACTGCGTTGCTCGCTGCAACGCCGCGCTTCACTCACCTGTCCTCGGGAGTTCTTCTGGCTCCACCGCGAATGTCTGCACCCGTCGCCACATCTCTGCGCCTAGGGGAGAAAAGAAGAGACAAAAGGTGAGCAGAAGGAACATATGAGGAAAGCCTAATTTTCCGCCATAACACTTACCAGTCTTCTGTTGGTGGACCATTCCTCAATTTGGGTCGGCGCCGCTTCGTTGGCAGGTACCGCACCCCGGCCCCTATGGGGAAAGGACAAAATACATTACTGGAGGAATATAAAGACATTAAGAGGGATCGCCCCCATCGCTAACTCACCTGAGTTTACCATCGGCAATTCAATCCCTCAACGCATCGCCTTCATTCTGCACCTGAAATAAAGGACAGATCACAGGTTAGGAAGGCAACAGAAAAGGAGGCTCAACACTTGAACTTTTGTAATCTTCATACTTACGGCGTTCCGTTTGGAAAAGTCAAGTGGATTTTGCCAGCGCCATTCTGAAAACCAGTGAAGTAACTGGACAAACATGCGCCCCTGCACCAGAAGCAGGATGGAGAGTTCATCCTTTCAAACCATAAGGTGACCTTCAACCGGGGATTTCGGAGGAAGTTAGAGAAGAACGAAGGGGGTAAGGGGGGAGCAAGCACACTATTCTGCAGACTGTTAATCCCCTTTCTCATCTGCAGAAGGATATTCCTACGGGCCAGACAAGCAAGATTTGAGGGTCCTGTTCAGTCGGTGTTCCGAGTTCTGCGCGCTCGAAGAGGCCACAGCAACCCAGACTAGACCAGCGCTTCCGTGGGAGTCAGGTGAGCGTTACACACCAACCAGGACAGAGCCCATACGTTCGTGGGACCCCTCGTCCGCAGGTAGTGGAGAGGCAGATGACATGGCACTCTCCCCTACCTGCGGACGGGCCTGGGACGGGGCCTTCCTGCTGGTGCATGGTGGTGCAGTCACAGGATCAGGGACAGCGACATGCACAGGCCCCTCCGCGGTGACTTGTGCTGCCTCCTGACCCTGGCCCTGGACTGCACCACTTGCACCAGTGGTACTACCCCCACCAGGCCCCATGTGCGGCCAGTAGCGGGCTCCTCCTCCTCTGTGGAGACCACCAACCTGGATGTCTCCACACCGTCTTCCGCCATTGGAAGCCCCTGTGGGGGCTCACTCGGCCCTTCCCAGGGGAGGCATCCCCGCCGCTTGGCTCCACAGCGCCGTCTCTGCCCTCTTCTTCACTTGACGCTGCGTATCGGGAGACATAGAACACAAGCATCAGGGTACGGTACAAAATACCCTAGACAGGAAGCAATAACACATGAGTGGCACTGTCAAATATCACTTCCATCCTGTCATTCCACAACACATGGGTGAATGCACACAACACACATGCAGAAACAGTCCCGGCGCCTGCAATCAACATCAACATCCATGTAGAAGGGCCCCTGTAAACCAAGATGTTGTCTTCAAAGTCATATGCATCCATGGCGTTTCAAAGTCACACACACACTTCTCAGGCACACACACACACATGTGCACCATACATGTACATGACATCAGCACCCATTCCTCACCCCCCCTCCATGTCTAGGAACAGACAGCCATGCTTTCATGTGCACATTCCGCATAGAGCTCCCCATGTTGCATTAAAACACATGCACCAACCATGTGGTTCACACATAACTGGTCTCACATGCATGTCCCTGCACACACACATCCATACATGGCCTATGTCACACATACAGGCAAGCATCAGACTACCAGCACACTGCCCTGTCTCACACAGCAATGCTTGGCCACTTACCGCTCAACTCCAGATGGGTCTGCCTCCGAAGGATCTGGGCGTGGAGCGCTGGGCCTACGCGTTCCAGGACCCTCATCTGGATGTTACTCATGCATGCCCGGCCCCCCTCCACGAGGCGCCGGGCCATGTGGTGGGTCCTGGACCTGAAGTCCTCCCAGCGCTTCTTGACGTGCTTGATGTCGCGGGTTGCCACCCCCTCCGCGTTGATGGCAACCACTATGTCGTCCCAGATCCTCTCCCGGCCTTCCTTGTTGGCGCGTGATGTTCCGAAGAAGGCATCATAATGCCCCAGAACACGCTCCACCAGGACACCAACTTCGGTGGCAGTGAAGCTGGTGGCCCTCTGCCTCTCTGGCTAGGGGTTGCCAGTGGTGCCAGATGGAGATGTGCCCGACATGGCAACCCCAGAGGCAGGAGTGAGTGGGCAACTGGGTCCTGGGGCTGGGCTGTGGAGGGATGGTCTCCCAGTCGGGAGTCTTCTGTTCCAGTAGGGGTGGACACAGCAACTGGACCCCTGCAGATGGCTGATGTGCAGGCACCAAATAGCGTGTAATTTGAGGAAAGGCCCTTAGTGCGTAAGCGTGTCAGCACACGTACGCGATTTCATTGGACCAAAGGCCCTTAGCGCGTAAGTGCGTCTGTGACGTATCGCACACGGGCGTTGCCCTTTCGCATGTAAAACTTCATGCAAACCCCAGGAATACATGTACCCCACTCGCACACGGCCCTTTCGCATGTAAAACTTCACGCGAACCCCAGGAATACACATACCCCACTCGCACAGGGCCCTTTCGCGTGTCAAATTTCATGCGAACCCCAGGAATATTGGCCCTGTGCGAGTGGGGTACATGTATCCCTGGGGTGCGTGGGAAGTTTCACACGTGATTTTGCTGTCAGAGTGGTGTACTGAATTCCGGGGCTGCGCGGGGAGTCCTACACGTGAATTGGCAGCCCCTGCAGGCAGCCCACACCACAGGGGACTACCCTGCACCCCATGTCATGTCCCGCAGGCAGCCCATCTACCATGGGCATGCCCCCCAGCCAAGCCACATGTCAGCTTGCACTACTGATCACCCACTCATGTCCCTTTGCACCCCCACCCCCCAGCAGTCAGGGGCACCTACCAGCAGGCCCCCACTCTTGTCCCCCTGCACCCCCACGCCCCAGCAGTCAGGGGCACCTGCCAGCAGGCCCCCACTCATGTCCCACTCATGTCCCCCTGCACCCCCACCCCCCAGCAGTCAGGGGCACCTGCCAGCAGGCCCCCACTCATGTCCCCCTGCACCCCCACCCCCCAGCAGTCAGGGGCTCCTGCCAGCACGCCCCCACTCATGTCCCACTCATGTCCCCCTGCACCCCCACCCCCTAGCAGTCAGGGGCACCTGCCAGCAGGCCCCCACTCATGTCCCACTCATGTCCCCCCTACACGAAATAAAGATACACAGTCATGGCCCACTTCTACACCAAAAAATACCACATCACGCCACCCCATTCTTGAGACGCAATGCTTTGCCAATCTACCCCACACTGACATGCCTATCTCAAGACACAAACCAAAACTCAACTATGTACATCAACACATGTCCATCACACACATACACTGGTTGGCATTGCTTGTGTAAACCCACAATTTCACATGCATCAACCCAATGAGCAAATCCCACACATGGAACTAAAATATGAAAATGTATTATGTACATAAATAAATGAAATAAAAGCATACCAAAATATCAAACATGAAATGAAAAGCATGTGAAAAAGATGAGTGAATGAAAATGATAAGCAATGCAAACAAATTTGAAAGAAAAACAGTCCAAACTCTCCCTCCACCAACGCAAATCCAAAAAAAGGTACAAAAAGATATCCATTGTTTCATGTTCATAATGATAAATAAAAATGCGAAATCAATCCATAGTCCAACTATTTACAATACATTGTCCTGAAAAAAAAACATTACTCCATGTCCATAATGAAAAACAAAATCCAAATGAATCCATGATGTAACTATATACAATCCATTGTCCAAAATAAAAATCCATTAATCCATGTGCAAAAATCCCCAAAATAAATCAATCCATTGTCCAATGATGTAAAGGGTCCTTGAGCCCAACTAAACAAATGAAACCTACCTAAGAAACTACCTAAAAATATAACTATATACAAGTGTGTGTGGCATTGTCCATTGACCACAAATAAAAGGAAAACGAAAAGGAAACCTAACTCTAAAAACTATTTACAATGGCAGCAGGCTAGTCCGACGGCTCACTTTTGGATGTCCCGGGCCAGGGCATCATCTAACTCCTGCTCAATGTCCTGGAGGCGGTCCTCTTCCATGGCCCCGAGGGTTTGCAGGGACGGCGACATGTTCTCCTCCAACTCCCTGCGAATTGCCTCGAGGCACTCGGCCCGCCTCAGGGCCCTCCACATGGAGTTCTCCGCCCTGACCATCGTGAGCTGTGCCTCTTCTGCCCGCTGCCGCTCCGCATCTATAGCATGGCCTAACCGCTGCCACACAAAAGACACTTCCAGTCCTGGGTCCTCCTGCCCTCTGGCCGATACCTGCCCCTCGGATGAAGAAGGCCCTGAGCCATCATGGCTCCCACCTTGTTGCTGCTGTGCCTCTGCCTGTGCCCTGGCTCTTGCTGCCTGCACATCCTCCTCCGGCTGGGGTGCAGTTGTTGATGTGGCCACCCCTGCTGGACGTCCGACTCCCAACTGTGGCAGGGATGTGTCCTCCACCAGCCTGGCCGCAGGGTCAGAGGCAGCTCCACAGGGTACCCAGGTGATACATGGGTGGGAAGATGGCATGGAGTACGACTAGCGCATAGGGGATTCAGTTGAGGAGGGGGTCGGAACAAGGTCCAGCAAACGGAGGAATCCAGCCCTGGTGAGCTGTCCCAGTAGGTCAACGCGGACAACGAGCCATTCGAGATGACGTGCAGTCTCCTCATGAAAAGACTGCAGGTCACGTTGCATGACCCGTTGACGCAACGCCACTCCACCCAGGACAGGCTCAACCCGGTCCCGGATAGCCACCTCCGCAGGGAGAGGAAGGCCAGTTGTTGTAAGCGGATCGCCTCCCTGAAAACGGGTCTGGACGTAGGCATCCCTGCTGGTGTGGGATGATGCAGTCACAGGATCGGGGACAGGATTACACACAGGCACCTCCGCGGTGGCCTGTGCTGCCTCCTGTCCCTGCCCCTGCACTGCGCCACTAGCACCAGTGGAATCCCCACCTCCAGACCCTGTGTCTGTCCCTTGCACGGCCTCCTCCTCCACCAAACTCCCCACCAACCTGGATGACTCTGTGCCATCTTCCTCCGTCGGACCCTGTGGGGTCTCAGCTGCCCCTTCTGCTGCCGAGGAGTCCAACTCCGACCTCTGCCTCTTGGACCTTCCCTCGGCAGCTGCGGCCTGGGACGCGGTACCGGACTCCTCACTCCTCGACAAGATGATAACCTGGGAGGGGAGCCGGGCCTTGCGTCTCCGGCTGGCGGGATGATCCCTGCTGCTGTGCTCCACAGCCCCCTCTCCGCCCTCTTCTTCCGTTGACGCTGCAGACAGGGAGAGATAAAACACATGCATCAGGGCACTGTACAATGGACTGATACACAAATGACAGTTGCACATGAGTAGCATTGTTTAACTACAGACACGGCATCACACTCCACGACACACATGTCATTTTAACTCACACACATGAACATTTCAGCAGCAATATTACACCAGGCAGCATCATCCATACACATACAACAGCATGAATAGCCAAAGGTGAGCCTGACATCACATGAAACACAAGAAGTGCACTAGACATGCACACACGCCACCACACTTACATGAATGTCTACATCTCCTCCAACTGTTGCAGTGATGAGATCGCCATACATGTCACATCTGCCATTCATCCTTCTACATATCAGTGTCACGTGCATCCATGTTGCATCACAGTTGCACATACATGCACATGTACATAGTGCAGATACATGCATTATGAACCACCATCCATGCCACAACCATGCCAATGTACATACACAGAAATTCAAACATGTGTGCTCCCACACCTGCATTTGCCCAGCATGCTTACCAACACATACACCATCAATGTGTCTCACAACTGAGAGAGGACTCACATGTGGCAGCCTCACGCCCATGTTCATACACATCCCTACATGGCCCTACATAAACACATGTGCAACCTGCACACTACTGGCACACCACGACATGCACAGCGTACTATCAACATGCATGTACACTTACCGCTCGACTCCAGACGGGTCTGCCTCTCAAGGATCTGGACGTAGAGCGCTGGGCATATGCGTTCCAGGACCCTCATTTGATGGTTCGACAGCTGGCCCCGGCGCCCCTTGGCATCCGCTGCCTTAGCGAGGCACAGGGCCTTGTTGAGGGTCCTGGACCTGAAGTCCTCCCAGCGCTTCTTGGCATGATGTAAGTCGCGGACTGCCACCCCCTCCGCATTGATTGCAGTCACGATGTCCATCCAGGTCCTGGTCCGTCCTTCATTGTCGGTGTGCAAACTTCCAAAGAGGGCATCATACTGCCCCAGGACTTGCTCCACCAGGACACCAACTTCGGTGGCAGTGAAGCTGGTGGCCCTCTGCCTCTTTGGCTGGGGGTTGCCAGTGCTGCCAGATGGTGTTGTGCTGGACATGGCAACCCCAGAGGCAGGAGTGGGTGGGCAACTGGGTCCTGGGGCTGGGCTGTGGAGCGATGGAATCCCAGTCGGGAGTCTTCGGTTCCAGCAGGGGTGGTCACAGCAACTACACCCCTGGCTGACTTGCAGGCAGCAAATGGCAGGGCACGTGGGCAGCAGGCAGTCAGGCAGCAGCAGATGGCAGGTGGGAGCGTGCTCGGGGCTCTGGGGGCAGTAATTCGGCCTTCTGGGCAGGAGCGTGGTCTTCCGTGTGTTTTTGCGTGGCCAGCTTGATACAGAGTGATTTGGTACGTGGAAAAATTGCACGTCAGCGTGTAATTCGAGGAAAGGGCCTTAGCGCGCAAGCGTGTCAGCACACGCAAGCAATTTCATTGGACCAAAGGCCCTTAGAGCGTACGCGCGCTGCCGTTTCCCTCATAGCACGTGATGGTAGAGCACACGTGGAAAAACTGCACGTCCAAGTGTCATCGCGTGTAATTGGAGGAAAGGGCCCGCGTACACGCGTATCTGACGTGTACGTGTGGGCCGGTTTAAAAGCTACGTGTAGGACTCCATTTCCTTGTACGTGCTTTTCGCGGAGAGACGAGTGGGTGAAATCTGTACTTCTTGTCGGTTCACACGCGATTACTTCACAGCGTTTCTAGTTCGTACTCCCTGTTACCTCTGACAGATCTTTTACTGATTTTTTGTTGGGCCTGTTTCCTCAAATAGAGTTCACTTCTCCTTTTGTCCTGTCTCCTCAGACAGCGTACAATTCTTCTTTTGTCGGGGGTGTTGCCAATGCGCACACGCGCGTATTTTTCACATTCTTTTTCCAGGCAGACGGTGAGTTCCGCACGTACTTAGCAACTGTGCTGGCCCCTTGTGTCGCGCTCGCCTTCAGAGGTCATTGTAGGCTGCGTGTATTACGCATACGCTTATTTTTGTGTTTCTGGGTGCCACAGCGTAGTGCGGGTTCATTTTTTCATGCACGTGGTCTAAAAGGGGTTGCGTGCACGTTCATTTTTGATTTTGGGCTGCCTGTGCGTTGCGTGACCCGTCATCTTCCCCCCGGGGTCACAGACAGCCTTGTTAGAGCACTAGCGTACGAATTCCATCTAGTATCCTACCCCTTTGACCCCCAATTGCCCAGGACAATAGTTTAATGCAACTCGAATATGCACAACAACATCAGTGCCATGGTTGGGAGGCGACCAAGCGGTAAGGGAGGCAAAGGTGGCCGACCTTCAAAAGGTGGGTGTGGTGGGCGCGGTAGGGGACGTGGCCGGGATTTGCAGGGTGCCCCTATACCCCCATGTGTGGAGGAACAATCAGGGACACCCATTCCCCCCCCATGTTTGAGGGAAACGTGGCTGACACCATCCCAGCTCAGCCCCTGTTATACCAGCCCATTGTGGCACCTGACCTTGCACAGGATGACGCCCAGGCTGACTTCCAGGTCAGCAAGTCTAGGCCACGTGTGGCGGTGCAAGTTGTTGTCACCAAGCCACGTGGATCTGGGGCAGCTATGTCATCTGCTGCCCCAAGTATGCAGGGTGGGGAGGCTGCAGGGGCAGCTGCAGCTCCATCCGCCCCAGCTCTGACTCTCCCAGCCAGGACAGTGTCAATCCAGGTCCATCAAACTGACGTTCCCCCTGCCAACATTACCCTGCAACCAATGCCTGCATCAAGACCTATGGTCATTGTGCATTCCCACACTCCTACCAGTGATTCTGCCCCTACTGACCAGGGCAGCGTAAGCCACTTTGGCTCCGCTCCACCTTTAAAGAAGAGGAAGAAGGGTGCTCTGGCACGACAGGCTGAGACCCCAGACACGGCTACACACTCCGGCACGTCAAGGAAGCCTTGCTTTAATGACGCGGAACTTGATGCACTTGTGTCCTATGTGTCGGCACATAGCCGCAAAATGTTGGTGACTGCAGGGTGTAAGACCACACCTGGTCAACGCAGGGCACACTGGCAGACCATCGCCGACCGCATAAGTGCCCTTGGATCTGTGAGGCGCACAGCTGATGATTGCTACAAGCGGTGGAATGACCTGAAACGCAGAGCAAAGAACAAGCTGGCCTCAAATCATGCCGCTACTCTGGTGACTGGCGGTGGGTCTCCACAAGAGGACAACAAACTCACTGAACATGAGTCTGTTGCTGGGGCCTTCGTCACAGAGGAACAGATCCAAGGTGTGGGAGAACTACCTGATTATGATGCATTGTCCGGTGAGTGCCCATGCATGTGTGTGTAATGCATGTGTATGTTGTTTGGGTGACGGGTTCTGATTGAGTGCCAGGTGAGGGTGTGTGTGTCTGAGTGGTATGGGTCACCCATGTGCTTCATCCAAAACATTCAGCGGCCTTGGATTTGGGTGTGACAGTATCCCTTCTGCCCACAGTAGTAATTTAGCGCAACATTACGGCAGTTGCCCTTGAAGTAGCATCTTGCAACAACATTGTTTGTATTTTTCAGTGTTCGTTCAGGCTGATTGTTTCAATTCTCCCACTTTTTCTACACATTCCTCAGCCCTATTGTCACATTTGTGACATGCTTCTGTCATTGATGAACCCCACATTGGTCCAGATGTGTTACCTTGTTAGGTGAATGATTTGACCATTCAGGCTGATTGAGTATTGGCCTGATCACATACATTTTTGGGGCCTGTTTGAATGTGGAAGATGATAGTTGTTTCCTGTCATGTTGAAGTGCACAACCATTGATGTGTACATCGGGCTGCAATCACTGTATTTTTGTACACTGGATGTGTTGCAGTGTGTGGCACATGCGTATTTTGTCACACTATGTTGCATTTTTCATCTAATCATGTCCATCTCACATGGATGGCTGACAGTACTCATTCACTGACATATGGATGTACTTGTGGAATGTACCATGGCTATGGTACATGCCATCTGTGTGATGGCATGTGTCATGTATGTGTATTGGACATGCCATTCACAGGCCAATGTGTGATGGCAGTGCTACCCAGCATGTTGCAAATGTGTTGCTCTTCCATCTTGGTGTCATCAGTGTCTGCCTTTTGCCTCCCCTTCCAACTCAGTGACAATGCATGCATGTGAGGGTTATAGTCATGTGGGACATGTGTAAATCATGTACTGGTTCTGTAGCTTGTCAGGCCTATTTGTGTGCTATGGTGCTAATGCCTGTTTGAATTTTTTTTCTTTCATGTTTTTGCAGGGGATGACGCACTTGATGCTGTTGAGGTTGAGAAGATGGTGCAGACCCAGGAGGAATCTCAGGCACGACCGGGCACCAGTGGGGGACGTGTTGTGGTGGTGGGTGAGAACCCAATCTTGCTGCAGACCAATTTGTCCAGGGGTGTCTCTGGGTGCACCTCCCCAGACCTCTATTCAGGTGCTGATTCGGATGATGAGACCTATGTGCCGTCGCAGGTAAGTGTTTCTGGCAGGGATTCTGTTCTGTCCAATCCACCTGTACCAGGGGTAGAACCCTCTATGGGGATGTCAGTGTTGGTAAGTCCGCCTTTGGCGGTAACGGATGCAGGGTCACTCTCAGCAACATCTGATCCTGTTCTTGGGCCAGCAGATCAGAGGGGGAATGCAGTCCTGCAGCCTCAGGCAGTGCCGGCACAGCAAGGCACAGATCGCCTTGCCCCAAACAGGTGTGGTGCCCACCGACGCGGTGGCCGTACGCCACCAGGCAATACCGTATGGGAACAATCCATGTACGCTATGGCAACCCAACAGGCAGCATCAGTTGAGATGATGGCTCAAGCAATGGAGAGGGTGGCCACTTCCATTGTCCCCCCTGAAAGGCAGATGGAGCAACTACAGCAGGCAACAGACTCCATTTGCCAATCACACAGGGAAGACATGTTGGCGTCCAATAGGGACTGACGGGTCGAATCGATATCAATAGAGTTCCAGGCCCACAGGGAAGCCCTGAGGGTAGAACTCCATCACCTCAGGGAGACTCTTGTTGACCTTGAGGCTTCCACTAACTTGAGGACAGAATATCAGCTGGAGCGGCTCACACGTTCGCTCTCAGCTGAGATGCAGGCAACTCAGGAGGAGATCCGGGCATCACGTCAGGTGCTGCATGGGGATCTCCGCACTATAATCCTCCAGAACGAGACCTTCCATACCCGCATGCTTGCTGCCATGGAGGACCATACCAGGGCTTTGCTTGGGCTGCCTCCTATAGCACCACCACCTCCTGATGCAGCAGCAGAGGGTGACGAGAGCGACAGCAGCAGTTCTCCCACATTGGCATAGCCGTGCAGGCCATGAGCCCATGGAGGTGTTTTTTTCCCAACATCCACACAGGTGGCTGTTGGTGTGCACCCTGTCCTCGGACCTCCTGGGTGGCCTCCCCCCATTCCCCACATGGCCATTTTTGATTTTTGATTTTTTTTTTTACAGTGTGTTGCCTTGTGTGGCTCCCGTGGGCATCCACTGTATTCCGGCTGGGCACATGCAGGCTTGTCCTGAGTTTGGGTTAGATGCTTGGGTTTGTGAGACACACACCCCTCCTGCTTCCCGTTTCCATGGGCTTGCAAAGGCTGTGCCCAAGTGACAGTGAATTACACAGTGACGTTGGACTCCCATGAGCTGTGTGGGCAGTCTGTAGTCAATACTGTGTATACATTCCTAGTGGATATTGTTGTTGTATTGTACACTCCATTGTGCATTGATATGTGCTTGTGCATCTATGTCCTCCTCCTAATTTGCAGGTTCATGCCTCATGTCTTCACAAGGCCATCTACTTTGGAGATGGAGTTCATGTTGTAAGCAGTGCACTTACACATTTGCGTGGCAGCAACACTGTACAGTTGGAAGGGGTCGATGTGCTGGCATAATCAGGTTGTAAGACTACTACTACTTTAACTTAGTACTGTCATGTTTTTGCTATGTTTGAGGTTGTGTAGCTGCATTGTATTGTTGGTAAGTATTTGGTCATGTGTGTTGTTAGTTCTACATTGCTGGGAGCATATTGTGTGTGGCCAGTTGCCATTAGGGACACTGTACTTTGTGACACTTGTGTCAGGATTTGGGGATTGCTTTGTTTGCTCTCACATAGCATGACATGCCATGGTGTGTTGGGTGGCGGTGCTGGGGAGGGGTTGGGTGACATGGCACTGTTGTCATGTTGTATTTTGCAAGGGGGTAATGAATTTAGCAGCATAGAAGTGTGTCTTTTGATAACACAGCATTGGTGGTGTTTGTGTAGGTAGGGATGCACACAATGTAACAGGTGACCAATCTCAGGCTGGTATGGTTGTGACAGTTGACTGTCCCTTATGTCATTATCATTGATTGTCAGCTGGTATGTGCCAGGGCTGTGTGCACTCCACAGGGGTGTGATTTTAGGTGAAGTAATGAGCCACCAGCTGCGTACGGGCTGCCTCACCCTGTGCCCTTTCCCCTCCCATGCGCAGCGGCCGTGCATGTGGTTGGGGATGTGGGGGCACCACCATGACCACGGGCAGGCCCCGGCGTGTTGCAACGTTGTGCAGGACACATGCTGCCACTATGATCCTGCACACTGCTGGGGAAGCGTATAACAGCTGCCCGCCAGAACGTTCAAAGGAGCGAAAGCGTGACTTGAGCACTCCGAATGTGCGCTCCACTATGCCCCAGGTTGCAATGTGGGCTGTGTTGTATCTTACCTCGGGTGGCGTGGTGGGGTTCCGAACTGGCGTCATCATGTGGGTGCTCAGAGGGTAGGCACTGTCCCCTGGGGAGGTGGTGATGGGTATCATTAATGGGGTTGTGACATTACTCAGTATCTGACATGCATGCATGTGCTGTGGCATTTATACTCACCGAGCAGCCATGTATCGCCATGCCGCCCAGCTTCTAGGTCCCGGTTTAGGGTTGACATTCTGTAAATAAAACTGTCGTGGGGGGACCCTGGATAGTTGGCATATACTGAGGTGATGATTCCCTTGGCATCACATACTACCTGCACGTTGATGGAATGCCAGTGCTTGCGGTTTCTATAGATGTGCTCTGATGCCCTGGGGGGACGTAGAGCCACATCGGTGCAATCAATGGCACCTAGGACTTTGGGGAATTGTGCCACCGCGTAGAAATCCTGGACGGCAGCCTGCCTTTCTGCAGGTGTTCTGGGCAGGTGTATGTGGCTGCGGACTGATGGGTGTGCAGTCATGATGGCCAAGACCTGGTGTAGGCAGCGTGACTGCATGGCCTGTGACACCGCCCCCACTATAGCACTTGTCCGCTGAAATGATCCAGTGGCCAAGAAGTGCAGTACATTGAGGACCTTCTCCAGGGGGCACAGGGTGGGTGATGTGAGGTCATCCTCCCACTCACTCACCAGGTCGAGTATTATGTGAGGTGAAAACCTGTACCTCCCATACACCTGGTCATCAGGCATCCCAAAAAGGCTGGTTCTGGGTGTGAAAATTCTGGGCCTGACTATCCTCCTTCTCCTCCTGCAGTATCCCACGACCACTGCTTCTAGGAACTGTATATTCATCCTGGTGTCTGAGCTTGTTTGTTGTTTGCGCGCACTTTTATGCTGCGTGGGTCCATGTATGCCTGCTTCCTGCTGGCGTATGTGTTTCTGGATTAGCGTGTCTTTTTTGGCACACGCGTTAGCCCCGTTCGGATACATGAATACGTGTTTTGAACATGCGTGTGGGCGTTCCGTGCATTTGCCTCCTGTACTTCCCCCGTGACGCCCACATTTTCACGCGTTGTTTCCCATTCCGTGTGTCATGCCTCCTACTTTTGTTGTGTGCGCCGCGCTATGTGCGATTTTGCTATGCGCGTAGTGCATGCTGTTTGGAGACGTGTGCGCCAGCATGCGCCACGTAGAATTTTGGCGCACATCCTGGGATTTACACGCGCACAGACGTCCATGAATCGTTGTGTGCGGGTTTCGCTGCGATTTTCGCACTGGCACTGCGATTTGCACGCTTTCGCCAAAAATTTCAGCGCACATTAATTCCATGAATCGGCCTGTACGTGAATTAAGGCACAGTCTAACAGGAATTTATACATCTGCGCCTAATTACGATTTCATTCATCCTGGTGCGCGTTATAAATATACAAATCAAATCAAACACGGAGCTCCGCTATAAATAAACCAAAGAAATATGTGAGCTTGTGCAGCGGAAGCAGTATCTGCAATAGCGAAGTTCCGCTTTATATCATAACTGCATTAACACATGACAAGTAAGCAGACTCGCTCTCTGGCGGTCCGCAATGCGTGAATTCAATTGGACTTTGATGCCGGTTTTCCCGACACTCGATCTATTGTGCCCGGTAGCTGCTGTCAACTGCAAGCATCTCCGGACGCCAAATGCTTCCCAAATGCTCTCAGAAAATCTGCAATGCCTGAACGCTGCTTGCGTTCATTTCTGTCACTCCCCGAACACAATGCTGCAGTCACGTCCCAAACACTCCAAAATATGCCAGTAACACATTAAATGCACTCATCTGTTGCTGAATGCGGTGGCCTGCAGTAATCACAGGCGGAACGGCCCCACAAATCGCAGCCTGCAGGATCCCGCTTATCACACATCTGCTCTCTCTCGTGTTCTCCAGCACAAGCGGTTCTCTTCGGGCGAGTCGCATTCATGCGCAATGCATTGGGCGTTGTCCAGGTGGATCCTGATAATGTAGTTTCCTGGCCCTTTCTACGTCCTGTAAGTTTTTCAGTGCATACTAAGCCCTCTTCCTACATGCCACACAAAGGAGTGTCTTACAAATAGGGATGGCCACACGGTTGAATGTCCCTGTTAATATCTGCAAGGCATTTCCTGCTCATGCTTGCCACATGTGAGTTCCTTACAGAAGCCTTGGCATATGGAGAAGTTTAAGAGGTCCCAAATTAGAACTAAGTATAGAAACTGGGTGAGGGGCATGAGGGCAAAATTCTATCAGACCGATGGTAATTGTATGTTAAAGGCTTTAGCCGCGAAGAATTCAGCTCAATCTTGGAATATTATAAATCATGTTACAACGGGGCATCAGGTGGCTGTTCAAGTAAATGACGTGACGGAGGCAATGTGGATCCAGCATTACTCCACATTATTTGCTGAACCCCCGTCTACTCGAGGTTCATTTATGTTAGAGGCTTTACCTCCCTTCCATTTGAGCTTTGATAGAGATGACATATTGTATTTCATAAAACAGGCAAGTAACTCTAGAGCCCCTGGTCTGGATGGTTTAGCCAATACACATCTCAAACAATTCCCGGACATCTGGGCGGATATACTGTGCCTTCTTTTTGAGTCCATCAATGTTTCCCAGACTATCCCTATGTCTTGGAAGCAGTCAATTGTCATCCCTATTTACAAGAAGGGTGATCGGGCCAATCCTGCTAGTTATCGGCCCATCTCCCTTCTTGATGTGCCTCTCGCTTAATTCTTAGAGAGTTGAAAAAGTGGTCAAAGGAATACTCGAAAATGGATCCTTTACAATCAGGCTTTGTCCCTGGTCTTGGTACAGTACCCAATATGATATCATTGAATATGCTCAAGTCACAATATGCAGCACGAAAACAATCTTTATATTTTGCTTTTATTGATTTTCGTTCTGCCTTTGATTCTATTAATCAGAATTTGCTATTCCATAAGTTGTATTCCCTTGGTTGTCCATTTTCTTTGTTATCTTTAATTATTCAGCTACATTCAGAAACTTCTATGCGTGTCAGGCTTTCTATGGAAGGTCTTTTATCTGCCTCCTTTGCCACATTTCTAGGACTCAAACAGGGGTGTATTTTGGCCTCATTTCTTTTTAACCTGTTTATTTTTGATATGGGCTTTTCATCACATTTCATCAGATGCACCTGAATAGGGTGGCTAAGGCATACCGTGGTTACTCTATGCCGATGATCTCGTTTTGGTATCCCAGACGCCAAAGGGCCTACAGAATTTGTTACTAGCCTTATCAGAGTATGCCTTGAAGAACCAATTAATTGTAAATTTGGAAAAATCGCAAATCATGGTATGTAGACCAAAGGGAAGCCCCAAGAATCAAAATCTAGTTTGGAATCTCCAACTTGAATCAATGCAAATAGTCTCAGAATATAAATATTTGGGCCTATTTATTCAAAATACTATTGGAGATACTCAATATTTGACCATGCTGCAGTCTAAACTCCTGTCTTTGTTGTCGCAGGCCAAAATACTTGTTTATAGATATGGCAAATTCACCTTAAAACATCTATTTATGTTCTATGAACAAAAAGCGATCACTAGTCTTCTATATGGTATTGAATCAAAACTGTACACCAATGATCAATTCTGGGATAAACTGGAAGCCGCTTTCTGGAAAAAGGCGCTACATTTACCGAACTGTGTTCCCATGCCCATACTGCGTTTCGAATTGGGTTTAAACTCATTATCGAGTAGGGTTAAATGGAGAATGTGCTCCTTTTTTTGCAAATGCTTGCTAGGTGTGACAAATAACAACATACTGAGTACAGTTGCCCGTTGCCTGATTTCCTCTACCTTAACTTTCCTTGTAAAATGGCGGAGTTTTGTTCTAAATATTCTTGTGGAGGCCAATATTTCTTTACAGTTCCTAATCGATAGCCCAATAAGTGCCAAAACAAAATTTTACCAATGGGTTTGGATTCAGAATTATGAGCGTTGTTCATATTACAGAGATTTTGACACTAGAATCTTTGGTAACAAGCGAATGGGGCAAATGGCTACCTATCTCTTGAAATGTCCCTCAGCAAAAATTAGGAACCAATATTTGCGTCTAAGGTTGAACCTATGGCCCACGAGAGACTTGTTAGCGAGGCGCAAAATTGTTCCCTCTGACTTAAATTTTTGTCGATTTTGTGAATCACATTCTGTAAGAGAAACGTTGCAACATGTGGTAGTATCGTGTCCTAAATTGAAGGCTATTAGAAATAAATACTTTTTAAACTTGTTAAACTTCCATATAGAAAGGAATGAAATTGAGACTTGGAGCATTTTATTCAATAGTCCCAGATTTTCGGTGATAAAAGCCTTGGTACAATTTTTGGAAAATATTTTACCTACTGAAATCAATTCATAGTTAAGTAGAACTTAGCCAATCTGCAAAATCTAATGTTATCTAAGGATAAAATTTGTGTAGAATTAAAGTATCTCATGGACTGTATAAATCTGTTTTTTTATCCATTTGTCTGAGTTTTTGCTTTTATTTGTTTTTTAATTGCTTTTATTTCCTTTGCTTTGTCTGCTTTGTATTGTTTTCTTTTATATTTGCTCCTTTGTGTCTCGTCAAGTTCTAATTTGAAATTGTAATTGAAATTGTTTTTGTTTTTTATTTTAAGTTTATGTATATGTAATTTTGAAAAGTTGATTGATTTCAGCTGTATCAAAACAATAAAAAAAAAGAAGTTTAAGAGGTATTTATAGGGTTGAGATTTCACCATTTGCACAGATCACATACCCCTGGTTAGTATTTCCTCCAAGGGTGGTCTTGAAGGTGTGTGCAGATGCATCATGAAGTGGGTTAGTGCATTACAAGGATTGCAGTTCTCTACGGTGCATGTGCAGGGTAAAAGTAATGTTGCTGATGCTTTGTCTAGGTCAGTGGAGTGTAGCAGTTGCACGGTACAGCATTATTAACTTATATAGTTGTACAATGCATTCTGTGTGTTACAGTATCCTCCTATCATCCATTTGGAATGTGGAGTCTCCGCATTTGTGGGTTCTATATTCTGCTTGGAGTCAGTTGAGATTCATTCCCCTGTCTGGGGGGTCGTTACTGGTGTTAGCATGAATAAAGACACCTAATTACACCAAGTTACGTATGCACAGTGATTTATTAACGTAACAGATGCCCTTTGGTTTCTCACAGCACAAACAAGGACTTGCAATGGCACGACTGTGCTACGTATAAAGGGGAAGAAGATGACATTCCCAAAGCAAAAGACAGCCCATTACAAGAAGGGGAAGTACTCTTTGTTGACGGATCAGCGACAATTACCAGGACACTGGACAAAGACATTCTGGCGTGGTAGTTGTGTGCTTTGAGGGGGAGAATATGAGACACTAGTGATGAAGAGATTACCCATGCACTATTCAGCACAGGCGGCAGAGCTTGTGGTGCGTATTGAGGTGCTACATACATCACAAGGATGCCACATGATCATTTATTCTGACTCGGCATACGTCACTACAACAGTGCAGGCCGGGTTGGAAACAGAGAGGGTTCTGTAGAGCAGACGGTTCCACAGTGCAACATGCTGCACTACTGTATAAAGAGCAAGACATCAAATGAAGAGAAATAATTATGGTACAAAAGATGCTGTAAGCAGTCCCCTACAGGCTTACTGTGGAGACAAGAATGCACTGGCAAAGCAGTAATGTCCGTAGAGCTCCTGAAAAATAGCATTTGGAACAGCTGCACCACCCATCACATAGCTCCAAACAGCACATTGCAGCAGACATACCTGAAGATTGGTTTATACCAAACCTTGAGGATCACATCACAAGCATGATCATACACTGCACCGCCTGCCAAACATTCAGCACTGGCATGACACATTGAACAATACGAGGAACTATACCTTGCCTCACTGAGTAATTCTGTGAGCTACACGTAGACTACACAGACATGGGGAAAGATGTAATGGTTGCTGATATTTACTAGTTGTAGTGTGCCCTTTTTAGCGATGGGTTGAAGCTGGACCTTGTGCACATCCGGATGCTAAATCCGCGGTGTGATGCTGGAAATGCATCAGAGGGACAGGGCCTCCATATCCTTGTCCTTTACTGCTTTTTATCGTGTGTTCTGTCGTGTTTTCCACGCAGGAGTTCATGTGGGACTCCTGGCGGTGCAGCTCTCTCTCTTTTGGTTTAGTGAACAGACCCGTGGGGTACCCTTATGGCACCCATGGGTAGGGGTACAACCCTGTGCCCCTAGTGTATGTTTTTGGGCACCTGTGTGTGACCCACAGAGCAGGGTACGGGCTGGTGGCAGCTCCGTTGCTGAAATGACTCGTGCCCTGAGCGTCCTCCATTTTGGGATGCCCAGGCCCTGTCATTGGAATCGGTAGATTCCTGATGGAGACAAAATGGCCCCTATGGCCTCTTGCCTTCCATCAAGAAACAGAAAAGATATGTCCAGAGCAAAGTATATTTAGAAAAAATGTATCCAAATTTATTAAAGATGATACAAAAATTGAAAACTGGTGAATAAATCACACAAAGTTATTGTACACTAATCATTTTAACATAACAAAACAGCAGCAACAATATGCCGAAAATCGGCTAAAACTACATCACTCATACTCAACATACCAATGGGGAAGAAAAATTCTACAGGGATGTGATCTTTGCATCTGCTTTTTCTATCCACCCTGACAATAGATTGTTTGTGAATTATTTCTATTGTTTGCAAACACCGCAATAATGTGTGTTATTATGGGGACTAGTTATGAATTCCTCTTCCCCATTGGTTTTTAGCATGTTTTTTGGTGTTTTGTAGTACTTTGGATGTATGCCACGGTATGATGAGTTGTGTGTGTATGAATGAACTTGGTATGTTGAGTATGAGTGATGTAGTTTTAGCCGATTTTCGGCATATTGTTGCTGCTGTTTTGTTATGTTAAAATGATTAGTGTACAATAACTTTGTGTGATTTATTCACCAGTTTTCAATTTTTGTATCATCTTTAATAAATTTGGATACATTTTTTCTAAATATACTTTGCTCTGGACATATCTTTTCTGTTTCTTGATGTTATTATAATACTCTGGTCCGGAGGCTAGAGTTACCCTGCTCTTTTCAGTGTTTGCACTCTTGCCTTCCATCACCTGTTACCTTGATTTTCCCGAAGTCCCGAGAAGCCCTGCCTTTGTCCCTTCCCCCTGACTGGCTGTTGTGTGGAAGTTCTGTATATGGTAGTGTGGGGAAGTGCCGACCAGACTTGCTGGGGCCTTCTCAACGACCGCATGTTGTGGGTACGCCTGTGGGTGGGACCTGGGTGAATGGAGTGTGTGACGAATATGCATTCTATGTTTTGGCTGTCTGGTATCTGATGTTTGACACAATGGTTGAGACAGCCCTGCCCGAAACCGGTATGAATGCAACTTGGAGTGTTGAATGGCTCGGTACTTGTCCCACTACACATAACTTGTCGTGAGTGTCTGGAGAGAAGTGAATGGCCTGAATACCTCGTGTGCCTGATTGGCTGCCTGTCTGCATGAATGGCCGTAGTCATGATTGGATGCTTGAGTGTGACCCAGCGGAATGAATGGGAGATCAACAGTATATCTGGGGACCTCTCACTGCTAGGAATCGTGTTCAGAAGCTGAAGTCCACTACGACGAGTAACTGGAGTAACTGAAGCTTAACCTTGAGCCCTGCTGGACGAGAAGAATTGCTGTTGCTCTCCTTCGCAATCTGAAAGGTGTTGTGCCTCAAGAACTGACCCAGAGAGGATCTGGTAAGGCGCCCTCTTCCCGAGCTACGAGGGACCATCGTGCACAGCCGATCTTTGCCTAAGCTCCCTGGTAGACAGACCTTCGACAGGCTGCCGACCCGATACAGGGATTGCTGCGGAACTCCAAGGAGAAGCGCCCGGACTGTTGTCCGCCACTGTCACCGACCACCATTGCCGACTGGAGCCGCTGTGCTTCTGTTGCCTAAGAACTTCATTGATCCAAGGACGATCTTGTCCGCATCGTCGCCGCTGTATCTTGCCGGAGAAGGCCTGACCGTCAACGCGCCGAGTAGCATCCACCGGTGGGTTTCCCGCCACCCAAAGACCACAGAGACGCCAACGACCCAACGCCCTTGCCGGGCCACAGTTCTTTAACTCTTTGCGGTCCAGAACTTGAGGAGCCCCGCACACCTCTTTCTTGCAGGACGTTCACGCTTCCTCGTCAACGAGCACCGCTAGGAATGACGCGGCCACTTCACCGTTGTAGCTCAACCAGTTCTCTGTCGGACATTTGACGAACCGTCACTCCTGCCTTAAAGGGAGGGCACTCAAGAAGGGTTGTCGATTTCCCCAACGAGGAACGCTACAGCGCCAGGTACTTTGGGGTTGCAGAACTATTGGAAAGTCTAGTGTGAACAATATATGGACTGGGCTTGTATCTTTCTTCTACAGGTTGCCCAGGTGGGGGGATCTCCACATAGAATTGTTTTTAACGGTAGTTACCAGTATTCTGCCTATTGCTCAACCATCTTGCTTTCCTTCCTCTCTCTCTACTGCTGGTTTCTTCTTTATTTTGATCTGTGTGTCATTCTGACCATATGCATTTTAATGAGATCTAATAACGTTAGTGGTACCACTTTAGAATAGCACATATTTACCATTGTTGATTTTCGGAGTACAACGTGAGTTATCGTTATCGTGTATATGACCGTGAATATTAATTATATAAAGACTGTGTTGTAACCGATACAGTGTGTGGACATTCCTTCGTGGGTGCTCGGGGACTACACTGTACTTAAGAACCAGCTTGCATCACCTCTTGAGAAGCTAGGCCTTGATTGCTCGACCACGATACCAATAATAGAGAATCTTGGCAGGGGTCTCTGTGTCTCTCCTCTACCATATAGAGAGCGGAAGTACAGACCCCCCCTACGGTCTTTACAGCTGGTGGCAGCGGTGGGATGCTTATGGTTTCAAGACTCAGGGCCTCATTACACGGTAGGCGGTAGGGATTTAACGTTACCGGTAATGGAACACCGGTACCGCTAAATCCCCATCCAAATTATGACCTTGCTCACCGCTATTTGCGGCACCGCTAAGTACGGTGCCACTAATAGCGGCCAGTCCGCGGGCGCGCGACCCTCGCGTCCGTAATTTACACCATGCCGATATTAGCACATCATCACAAGCCAGGACGACGTGCCAATAGCGGCATGGAAAAGCACCCAAAACCCCTTACCGGCATGGCGCTAATACCGCCATCGAGAACCACCCGTTAGAAGAACTGTGCAGTGTTACCACCTGCCACAGGTGGCCACAATCAGCACAGGTGGAGGCAATGGAGACTGTGGCTGCTCAAAAGGAGCACACCACACCCCTTCACACACCAAGATGGTTCCAATACTAGCAGCATTACATGGCCTGGAGGACCTGATTGCAGCGCAGCTGCAACAACAACAGGCAGCACAGAGAAGACGCAGGAGGAGGAGGAGGGCAAGACAGGCACAGCAAGCACCACCACGGCACCTAATCATACCACAGAGGCACCCACCAATTCCCAGGATCAGAGCCAGTCCATTTAACCTAACACCTGAGCAGATACACACCCTGTACCGTCTGGACCGGGATACCATCACCAGCATCATGGACATGATACACCACGACATTGAGAGCCTCATAGACATCAGAACTGCCATCCCCCCTCTACTGAAGGTGGTGACTGTGCTCCACTTCCTGGCCACAGGCACCTACCAGCATACAGTGGGGCACATGTATGGCATCGCCCAACCAGTATTCTCATGCACACTGAACCAGGTACTTGATGCCCTCCTGAAGCATGCACCCGAACACATATACATGCCACGGACTGCCCAGGAGATTGCAAACACCAAAGTCGGTTTCTATTCACTGGCAGGCATCCCAAGTTGCATCGGGGCCATCGACTGTACACATGTGGAATTGGTCGTCCCACATCACAATGAAGTAGTGTACCGAAACAGGAAGCAATTCCACTCCATCAATGTCCAAATGGTATGTGACGCCAACAAGATAATCACACATTGCTGTGCCAGATTTCCAGGATCAACCCATGATTCCATGGTCCTGCGGAACTCAACTATCCCCCGCTACATGGAGCGACAAACGGGACAACGTTCGTGGCTACTTGGTGAGTAGCAGGCCAAGCACATGGCAGTGTGATTTGGGGGGGGGGATAGATACTCCAACTGGGTGTGCGTGGGGGGGATAGATACTCCAACTGGGTGTGCGTGGGGGGGAGAGATAGATACTCCAACTGGGTGTGCGTGGTGGGGGAGAGATAGATACTCCAACTGGGTGTGTGTGGGGGGGAGAGATAGATACTCCAACTGGGTGTGCGTGGGGTGGGAGAGACAGATACTCCAACTGGGTGTAGCCTGTAGTCCGTCGCCCAAATGCACATACAGCTGTAAGCCAATGTGCATCTGGGAGGGCCGCAACATACTTGAGATGAACGGACATGCAAGTATATGCTACACAACACAGATGACAATCCAAGCCTAGAAACATCAAACATCAAACCACATCCACACTGCACAACATTCCACGGCACAAAATACACAAATGTCATCCATGCCGTCAACATAGTCATGCTGAATTCGTACAGCCCGACATCAACAATGCAATGTGCCCTTCAATGCATGCCAAGGGATACCCCCTAGCCATAGCAATGCACCACGAACCCATAGCACCACTGAAGTGATGCCTCTCAGCATGGCAACGTCAATGTTGGAAGGGCAGTACACCACCAGTGTGGTACCAAATCTGCCTGGGCACAGGGACACCTAAGACCTGGCCTCACACAGGACATGTCAATTACTGTTGGAGGCATTAATGGGGCATGTCTACATGCAGGGTTGAGCCCACCTTTGCACATTGCAGTTACACAGACCATTTGCATGTATGCTGTTGATTGTGTACTTGAATCTCAATGCCAAGTCAATGTTTGTGAAATGAACAGGCCACACTTGAGGTGAACAGTAACAGGACCCCATACCTTCCCCCATATAGGTGATGCCGGATATCCCCTGAAGAGGTGGCTCCTCACACCTGTACGGAACCCACAGAACAGGCAGAGGAATGCAATCGTGCACACACCTGTACCCGCATCGTGATAGAGCAGATTTTTGGACTTTTGAAGTCACGGTTTAGGTGCATTAGCAGGTCTGGTGGCGCTTTCTTGTATGGCCATGACAAGGTGGCCAAGATCACCATGGCATGTGTCATGCTGCACAATATGTGTATCAGACAGAATGTGCCACTGCCCCCTGACGTTGAAATAGAAGCACCTGATGAGGATGATGATGGGGATGGGGATGGAGGTGAAGGGGATGCAGGTCAAACAAGAGGGGATGGCCAGGAGGGACGTGCTGTGAGACTGCATCTGATCAACCAAATATTCTGAGTAACATGTTCTCGTACTGTCACCTGGATATGGCTAGTAATGCGCTGGTGTCTGTTTGTGAGCTCACAATGGACCCTTGCGTCAATAAAGTACACATACACAATGAAGGAGTCCAGGCCTGTGTTTTGCTCAAACACCAGTGTATTTATGAACTTAAACAGGAAAATGTGTATGTCCCCAAACATCCCACCACCCTTCCACCCCCACCCCCCACAACAGTCCCATCACACCCTTCCCCCCACCCCCCACAACAGTCCCATCACAACCTTCCCCCCACCCCCCACAACAGTCCCATCACACCCTTTCCCCCACCCCCCACAACAGTCCCTCATGTGTCTTCCACAATGTATGCGTCCAGGCATGCACGCGGAGGCATGAACATCAACTCCCTATTGGTCATTGTCAAAACCAGCATTGGGAGGCTGCCTGGAGGTGCGCCTGGTGGTGCGTGCAGAGCGTCGGGGTGGGCTTGACTGCCGCGAACTTGCGGACGAAGAAGGGGCAGACTGTCCAGGTGGTGGTGGTGGTGGGAATTGGCGGTCCGTAGCATCCGCAATGCGTGTGAGGACCTTGCAAACTCGGATGAGCTCCCCACACAGCTTGTCTGTGCATGCCTCCATCCCATCCCTGGACTGCCTGGATGTCTCCGCTATCTCCTCCCTGAGACAGGCAGCCTCCTCCACGTGCTGCCCAACCAGCACAGTGAGACCATGTTGCCGCTGGCTAATGCTGACCAGGTCAAGGGCAGTGTCGGGCTCTGGTGGTGTGGCTGGTGTGCATTGTGATGCAGGCAGGTGAACAGATGGAGGCACCGGGGGGCTACTGAAAGCTGCCATGGTCTCATCACCAGTAACGTTGGAGCTAGGTGTGTGGTGGTGATGGCTGGGGGGTTCCAGGGGGGCTTGGAGTGTGCATGCACAAGTCGAATTATGTTGGTTCCTCCACATCCGATAATGGAGCAGTGGCTGCCGCCTCTCCTGCCGAACTGGCTGCAGCTGATGGTGGTCCCTCGGTGGCTGTGATCGGTGGTGGTGAGTGGACCTCCGGAGGTGGGGCAGTTGGCTTTGGTGTGGCCTTGGCAGTGGTGCTCGACCGATCTTTCAGACTCTGTAAATGGAGCCTTGTGCCTTTTCCCCTGGATGTTGTGGGGGTGTCCTCTGTGGGCTGTGGCCTTTTTTTCTTCTGCGCAGGGGGTGCCTGGGATGCATTCCCACCATCGCCACTGTCTGTATGTGACCCTGTCGGGGACAAGAAGGGGGATGGCATTGGTTACGGTTCGATGTACTTAATGCAGGATACATCATCAATGCAGTTGTGGGCATTTGGACTTCATTGTGAAGGATGCAGGTGATGTGTCAGTTCAGTGGCTCATCCATGCAGTGTTGTGTGTGGCACTTGGCTCTGTTGATGTGTGCATGTGTGTGTGTTTGGGTCTGGCACTGACATGGGCAGGGTGGGATGCATGTGTGGCTGTTTGGCCATCCATGAGGTGATTCTGGCCTGATATTTGCAGGGACCAGTAGATTCACATTGCATGCTTTCATTGGTACACTTACCTCCATCTGAAGTGCCTGCCACGCCATGTTCCATCCTCCCAACTCCCTCGATGCATTCAACTCCTATGAGGTTGGCACATGTCTCCTCCCATTCTTTTAGTTTGATTGGCGACCCCAATCCACCGGCTGTGGCAATGTTGTGATTTTCTGCCAAGATCATTCTGACCCGGAGTCTAAGGTCATCCCATCTTTTCCGGCACTCACGTACAGTGTGGGTGCTGGTGCCCACAGCACTTACTTTCAGTGCCACCTCCTCCCAGATTGCTTTTTTTTTGGAGGAGTGCCTCCCGCCGCATGTCGTTTGCGAAGACCACTGCAACATTTTCAGATATGGTCTGTGTCAGCATTAGTAGCTCCTCAGTGGAAAACTTGTCTTTCCGCTGGTGGTCAGTTGTTTTTTTCAGAGCCTTGGGCATGATAAGGGTGTTCCAGATGTTTTCCAACAGCAAAGTCCTACAAACAGGTCCAGGGGGCAGAGGATGGCAATGGATTATGTTTTTAAAGATGGCCGCCGTGCTCTTTCCCGTTCCTGTGTGATGGCGCTGTTTCCGGTTCCGCTATTTAACGGTCACCGCTATTAGCGGTGACCGCTATTTGCATGCTGCGTCAAGGCGGAGGTGCTATCTGCACTGTCGTCGAAGCCGGTAAGGGACTATTGGGGGAGTTTAGCAGCATGGCAGTTGGGGCATTACCGGCATGGCGCGATGCTCGTGTCCGCGTACTCGTAATGGTACGCTATTAGCGCCCTCATGCAAGGGCGGACACGTTAAGGGCACCATGCCGGTAATTTGCGATTTTTAGCACGCAACGTGTAATGAGGCCCTCAGTGTATAACCGTGCCACTTATGAAGGATATCTGCACTTTGTTAAATTAAGGTTTAGTCGTGTATAAGATAACTACATTACAAGCAATGGAATCTATTGCGAATGGTAAATTGACTCGAATGAGCTTAGATGCTCTCCAGAGTGCTTGTGAAGCCAGGGATTTAGACTTTGTGGATAAGTCTAGGGCTGAGCTGATAGCTGCCCTGGTGGACTACCAGATCGATTCTGAAACTCTTGAAGGGGGGGATGCAACCAATGAAGACTCTACCCCGGGGGTTGTCGCCGAATCCGATTTAGGGAATGCCACCCTTCCTGCTGCCTCTGTTCCAAACCCCAGCAGTTCTTTAGAGCTTGAGTTATTAAGGATGAAGTTGGCCTTTGAATATCGCAAGTTGGAAATAGATGCTGAGCTCAAGAAAGAGGAGTTGGCACAGCAAGTGGAACTCAAAAATAGGGATCTTGAACTCAAAGACAAGGACACTGAATGTCAGCGAATCCAGCTAGAGAAGGCTCGAGTGGAGACTTCAGCGAAACCAGTCGAGAGTGTCAGGTCCCCAGCAACTAAATTTATGAAAGATTTCATTGGTGTGTATGCGGAGGGTTCTGATATCCTACAATGGATTGAAGCATTTGAAATGGCTTGTGCAATTCACGATTTTGACAAGAGAGATTGGGCTGTTTGTTAAGCAGAGTGCCTCAAACTGGATATGACTGTATTCTGAAACTGAGTGTGGAAGAAAGGGGTCAGTATGAGTGCATGAAGTCTGCTTAAATTGCCAAGTTTGGCAAGGCACCTACCCAATATCTTAAACGGTTCAGGGATTTTAAGAAACGAGAGAATGTGTCTTGGATTGACTGGGTGAGTGCTGCGCACATGAACATGATGGGGTGGATTGATGGTTACAAAGTGAAAACGTTTGTTGAATTGTCGCACCTCTTGTTTTTTGAGCATTTTCCGGAAGCCTGTTCACCAGAGCTGCATCAGTATGTTGCTGACCAGAACATTTTGGACCCCTTTAAGCTGGCTAGGTTGGCTGACAAGTGGGTCTCCCACCGGTTGTCCCCTAAGGACTCCAGTGGGAAGGACAAGGACAAAGAAAAGGGGGGCTTTCAGAAAGCTGAGGAGTCCCAAAAGCAGTCACAGTCGGGTACACCCAAGCCTTCCTCTCCGAAGACCCAAAAACCTAGTGGGGATAAGTCTGTTGTGGGTGGGAGTAAGAGTAGTGGTCCGCCTGCTGCAAAGCAGGGTCCCAGTGGCTCCAGTACCGTACCCCACACTCCTTGCACTTGTATGGATTGTGGGGCTCTGGACCACCGAAGGGGTGACCCCAAGTGTAAGGGTAAGGCACTTGAAGTCCAGGCTGTCAGCCTGACCTATCCCTACTCCGTACCTGAGGTGGAGGCCACCGTCCTCCCCTCCTCTACTGGGATCACCTTCGGTGCTCCCGTAGAGATTTCCTCGTGTCCCTTGGGGCCCGGGACCAGTACGCAGAAGTACTGGCGACTATCCCGCAAAACACTCATAGGTTTTTGAGAAGTGTCCTCTTGAATGGCCAGCCTTCTACTTGTTTGAGAGACACTGGGGCAATCATGACAGTGGTGGACAGGACCCTGCTCAAGCTAGAGGACTATATAGGTGCCCCTCTCAGAACCACCAGGTTAGCTGGTGGGCCTCCCAAATTATCGCCTGTAGCCTTAGTCAACATTACGATTGGAGACAAGACAACAAAGCTTCCGGTCCTGGTTCAGGACAATGTGCCTGCGAACATCTTGTTAGGAAACAATTTGGTCGAGTTAGGGATGATCACGGATGGTTTACCCATGGCTGCTGTGGCGGTCACCCGATCGCAGGTCACACAGGGTCCAGCTGCAAGCCCGGTATCCTTGCCGACGGGGAAACCCAAGGCACGAAAGAAACAGAGGAGTAAGAAGGCCGCCTCTGTGGAGGGAGCCCCTGCTCTTCCCGCTGCTCCGACAGCACCCATTGGGATCCATGCTCCTGATGGGCTGGGTCCAGTGGTGAATCCCGTCTTAACTCCTGTGGGAGAAGAGCCAGAAGACTTTCCTGTGGGAGAGGCTCTCAACCCGGAGGATCATCCCGACCTTCAATGCTTGTTAGCTGAAGGGGGACCCTCACGGGCAGACTTCTGTAAAGGACAGAGAGAGTGCCACTCTCTCGAGTGTCTGAGGACACAGGCCCTGTCCCAGGCACAAGGAGAAGTGCCTAGGACATTTCGGATTTATTGGAAGGGTGAGCTCCTTGTTATTGAGCCCACTAAGCCTGAACCTGGTGCCCTCAAGAGGTTGGTGGTACCCCATGTTTACAGGCCCTTCCTGCTGCAGTTGGCACATGAGGTGCCCTTGGCTGGTCACCTTGGTACCAAGAAGACTAAGCAGAGTCTCTCGTCCCATTTCTACTGGCCCCGGATGGGAGTAGAAGTAGAGTCCCACTGCAGGACCTGCCCAACTTGTCAGTTGTCTGGCAAGACTGGAGGCAGAGTCATCGCCCCACTGCAACCATTGCCAGTGGTTGGCACATCGTTTGAGAGGGTGGGCATCGACATCGTCGGTCCCCTTGACCCTCCCACGTCGGGTGGACATCGGTTCATCCTGGTCTTGGTAGATCATGCCACCAGGTACCCTGAGGCTATACCCCTTCGGACAGTTACGGCCTACGGTGGTTGCCAGGGCTCTCCTGGGTATTTTCACCCGTGACGGATTCCCTAAGGAGGTTGTCTCCGATAGAGGATCCAACTTCATGTCGAGTTACATGAAAACCATGTGGAAAGAGTGCGGAGTAACTTACAAGTTCCCCACCTCCTACCACCACCAGACCAACGGTTTGGTTGAGAGATTTAACAAAACTCTCAAAGGCATGTTGGGCGCTTTGGAAGAGCCCCTCAGGAAGAAGTGGGATCTTCTCTTGCAATGCCTGCTGTTTGCCTACAGAGAGGTACCTCAAGAGGGTGTTGGTTTCAGCCCCTTTGAGTTACTCTTTGGACATCCCGTGAGGGGGCCCTTTGCCTTGATCAGAGAAGGTTGGGAGGCCACCCCTCCCGGTCCCGCCAAGCATGTCTGCACATGCATTTTAACCCTAGCGTGAATTCTGTATCTAGATGAGCCCTGCCTGCACATGCATTTTAACCCTAGCGTGAATTCTGTATCTAGGTGAGCCCTGTCTGCACATGCATTTTAGCCCTAGCGTACATTCTGTACCTAGGTGAGCCCTGTCTGCACATGCATTTTAACCCTAGCGTGAATTCTGTATCTAGGTGAGCCCTGTCTGCACATGCATTTTAGCCCTAGCGTGAATTCTGTATCTAGGTGAGCCCTGTCTGCACATGCATTTTAGCCCTAGCGTGAATTCTGTATCTAGGTGAGCCCTGTCTGCACATGCATTTTAGCCCTAGCGTGAATTCTGTATCCAGGTGAGCCCTGCCGGCATATGAATTTTAACTCTAGCGTGAATTCTATAAGAGGTGAACTGTGATTACATTTGCATTTTGCATCCTTGATTTTAACTAGCATGCCTCCCCTGCTTATTAACTGCCTTGCCTGCTCCCTGCTCCTCTTATACACCATCATACTGCCCAACATGTTGCCTCAACTTCCAACTACCACGTGCACGACCTTACCTAACTCCATCTCATCCAACGACATACCGCCAATGATAAGTGAGGCACCCTTTGTGCCACTAGTTAGCATCCTCTGCCCCACCATAGACAGGAATACTAGACTCAGAGCTAGATTAGCCAAAATCCACGAGCCACTTGCACGTTCCTTGCCCACCACAACGAGAGCTAGCACCACTCCCACCAACCCACCAACTTCAAACTTGAATCATCTCTGAACCACCTTACAAAATACCCACCTCACCCCACTAACCAGAGGAATACTAAACCCATACAGAAGTTGTCAGCCTCTACTTCCACTACACCCTTAGCGAGCGAGCCCCCAAATCAAGGGAGCGTTAATCAACGCCAGATCCCTAGTAGCTCACGCAACTGAAATTGCAGACTTAATTATTAATGAAGACCTAGACCTCCTTGCCATTACAGAGACCTGGCTCCATCCGGCAGCAGGCCCCATGCTTATGTTAGCAGTCCCTAATAATTACACTATCTTGAGACAAGACCGACCTAACTCCAGAGGAGGCGGTGTTGCCATCATACATAAATGTAGCCTTACTATTAGAGTAGCTACCACCATCAGCGTCCCCTCTTGCGAACTACTCTCAGCCAAAGTTCCCATTACCAACACCCAAACCCTTAACATCCATGTGATCTATCGCCCTCCAGGCCCATTAGGTACATTCGATGAGGATGTTAACGCTATCCTATCGACTAACCTAAAAGACTCCACACAGGTGCTCACCTTGGGAGACTTCAATTTGGGTTTCAACGACCCTGACGACCAAGCCGCCATTACCACGCTGAACACCTTGACTGAATTAGGATTTACTCAAAGAAGCCTACAACCCACCCATGACAAGGGGAGAATACTTGACTGGGTGGCTGACTATAATTGCCTAGCTAACATCACTGACATCTCTCCACTAGCCTGGACCGACCACCACCTGGTATCATTCCTGCTGTCCACCACCAGACCCCCTCCTATGCAGTCTAGTAGGGACCCACCCACTCTCACGAGAAACAAAAAGAGCATCACGGCGGAGAGACTCATCCCCAACCTTCTCCCCACACTTAACTCACTCCCTGACAACCTGAATCCTGAGAGCCTAGTCGAGGAATATAATAAAATTATGTCCACCTCCCTGGACTTAATTGCCCCTCTCAAACTTAGGTCAAGCAAGCCCAGAACACACTTGAACAACTGGTACACACCATTCCTCAAAAGCTTAAGACAGAAAAAAAAAATTGTGAAACTATTTGGAAAAGAGACCCATCAGTAGCCAACAAAATCAAATTCACCAAACTAGCGGCCATGTATAAAAAAGAAATCATCTTAGCCAAACGCACATCCTTTGACTCCTGCATCTCCCAAGCCAGTTCAAACATGAAGGAACTATTTTCTATTCTGAAAGAAGTGGAAACCCCTATAGCACCACCAGACAACTGCATCAAGGATAAGAACTGGTGCACCGACATCCACAATGCCTTAGCTAACAAAATCGCCATGTTACAAAATAAAATATCCTGCAAAAAAGCATCTTTGAATAACCCTGCCCTGTCCAAGCTACCAGAGAAGCAGACTACAAGTGAACATACCCGATTCAATTTCACAAAAGTGACCATCCTCGAAGTCGAGAAAATCATCTTGTCACTGAAGCCTTCTAACTGCCAGGGAGACCCATGCCCAGCTCAGCTTATAAAAGACGCTGCCGTGACCTCTCCCCATTTATCACAAAGTTAATCAATCCCTCCTTCGCCACTGGGTTCATCCCAACTAATCTAAAACAATCCTGGGTTCTACCTTTACTAAAAAAAACTACTCTTGACCCAGCTACCCCCACTAATTACAGACCCATAACAACGGTACCGTTCCTCCTGAAAATCCTGGACAAGGTAGCCTATGTTCAAATACAGAAGCACTTGGAAGAACACCACCTGTTAGGAGCCAGACAATCAGGCTTCCGACCCCAACATGGGACTAAGACAGCTCTCATCGACCTTAAAACACAGATCGATCTGCTCAGAGACAATGGCCAAGCAGCGTTACTCCTCCTCCTTGACCTCTCTGCAGCTTTCGACCTGGTCGACCACTCGGTCCTTTGCACCCACCTACACACGGCTGCCCATTTCTCCCCCGAGGCCATTACATGGATTAGATCCTTCCTCGATGGCAGAACCATGAGGGTTTTTTCGCCAATAGATGCTGCAGACCCTATACCCATCACCTGTGGCGTACCTCAGGGCTCCCGTGTCTCCCCTACACTGTCTAACATATTCACCAAGCCCCTTTTCGATGATCTGGATCATCTCGGTATCACCTACACTAACTATGCAGATGATACTCAGATCCTCCTTCCGCTTTCTGGAGATTATGGAAAGGATTTGGCCTTGGCTAATAGTGTTTACATCATCATCCAGGCATGGATGGCCACCCACGGTCTATGCCTGAATGATGATAAAACTGAACTCATCACCTTGGGTACCACTGCCAGCCTAAAGAAATTAAGCCCAGCTTACTCCTCCTTCATGATTGATGGCAACATCATCAGAGTGGGACATGAAGTCAAAACACTGGTCTTCTACTTGGATTCCAACTTCTCCTTTAATAGACAAGTGAACTCACTAGCCTCCTCCACGGCTTACATGTGCAAATTGATCCGCACAGCCAAACCCTTTCTATCCGTCACCAGCTGCCTAACCTTGGCCAGAGCCCTCATACTATCCGGGTTAGACTACTGTAACGCGCTTTATCTTGGATCCTCCAAAGCCATTACTAGCAAGCTTCAAACCCTCTAGAATAATGCACTTAGAGCGGCTTTGGGCATCTCCAGAAGAGACCACATAACAGTATACAGCCAGCAGAACAATTGGACCCCCATTAAAGACAAAATCTCCCTTAAAACTGCCCCACTCACCGACAAGTCCCTTAATAACGCAGCCCCCATCTACTTGACAGACAGATTTCACAGACTGACATGCTCGAGACCGACAAGGTTAGCATATAGAGACTCCCTCTCCGTCCCTAACTACAAACGCTCTACCATGGGAGGCAACAGCTTTCCAGTGAAAGCGGCGAAACTGTGGAACTCCCTACCACCCACTCTTAGAATGGACTTACCGTACCAAAACTTCCGCTCCAAGTTGATGTCTTGGCTGAAGACAGCCGCCATCTAAACATACTGAACCAGGACGCCTCTCCCTCCTGTCATCCGATTATGCAATTGTTAACTGTATATATGTATATACTGTGTGCTCTCCTACATTATTACTGCGTATATGCCATGTATATATTTTACTGTCTGTAACTAAGCTTCGCAAATTCTTGTATCTGCTGCGCCCTGTTACCCTCGGGTATTCCGGCGCATTACAAATAATAAACCAAACCAAACCAAAGTGGGGGACTATGTGTTAGGCCTCAGGCGGCAGATGACACAGATGATGGGTCAGGCAACAGCGAATCTTTAGGCCAGCCAGGAATTGAATAAGTACTGGCACGACCTTAAAGCATCGCAAGTGGATTGGACTCCGGGACAGGAGGTCCTTGTGATGGAGCCTACCAAGCCTCGGGCTTTGGCAGATAAATGGACTGGACCCTTCAGGATAATCTCCAAGATGGGCAAGGTCAATTATCTGGTTGATATGGGAGCCTTGGGGGTCACCCCTCAGGTATTCCACGTCAACAGGCTCAAGCCTTTCCACAGGCGAGCCAACGTCTCATGTCTCTTGCTAGCTTCAGGGCAAGAAGAGGATGAGAGTGAGCCCCTTCCTGATTTGCTGCATAGCAACCCTCAGGATGGCTCCGTGGAGGGAGTACATCTCTCTCCCGATCTGACAGCAGAGCAGCAGAGGGCCTGCAGGGCTTTGCTCCGGCAGTACGCCTCTCTGTTTTCCCTGACACCAGGCCTTACACCGTGGTGTAGCCTGAGATTGACACTGGTGACAGTGTGCCTGTCATGGTTCACGCTAAAAACCCCCTGGATCCGATGGGCCCCCCCAGTCATTGACTCCCATAAGGACTTATCAAGCCCCTAGGGAGTGTCCCAGAGCCTCTTGGACTCAGTCCGTTGGCGCCAGGCTCATAAAATGGGATGAAGCACGTGGAACTACTTGCCCAGTCTAGTGAGGCTGAGCCTTTCAGCTTTCTCAGGGTGTGGTTGAGGGACTATTTTACTTGAAGAACAGGGTGTGGTAAAGGGACTACTTTACCTGGAACTACTTGCAAGGCTATTTAAGCCACGCCCTGCAGGCAGAACACGCTTTGCGTTATTCTGCACTCCTGCAGCGTAACGCTCACCGTGTTTGTCCTGTCCTCGAACTTCTACAGCCACGCCCGTTCAGTACTTCATCCATCAGTATCTAGAAGGAGAAAGACAAGAGAAAACAAAGTCAATACAAGAGAAGAGAAAGCAAAGCCTTACCTGCAACATCCATCTATCAGTTGCTTCTTCAGCCGCTCCTGGACCTCCGCATCAGCTGAAGGGAAGGTATTCGTTCAGGCCGCAAGACGCACTCGGGTTCAGCATTCTCCCGAAGCATCTTGGGAGCGGTTCTTCCATTCTTCATTCCGGCACCGCGCCGCTTCTGCAAAAAAGAGAAGAAAACAACAGGTTAGTCGCGCACGGAAGGGAAAACAGTATGTTAGACTTAGAGCGCCTCACTCTTGCGCTTCAACTTACCTGAAGGAAATCTGCTCAGCATCTTAAAACTATTTGAATCTCCATTCGAAATCCATTCGAGGCCGCGCCTGAAAGAAAAGACAAAGGCACAGATTACAAAATTCTAAGGTGAGATCAAGAGGAGTAGGGCATCAGGTGGTGGAGGAGGTAGGTCCATTTCAACCCCACTCAGTGGCTAATATCTTTTCCGATTTTGCAGACAAACGCCTCGTGAAGTGATAACAAGGGAGAAGTCGCAGCAGCATCATCAACTGTGCAGTACCACGCCAACGCAGACATCATTCGTGCAGCCACGTGCTACGCCCCCGTGGAGACCAAGTGAGCGTGACAGTGCCCGTCAAAAGCAGGTGCTACCGTATGTCAGATACCGTCATGAACCACATCCAGCCTGAGGTCGCCAAGATGTTGGATCTGGGTGTTATTGAACCCTCAACCAGTCCCTGGTCCAGTCCCGTGGTCCTTGTCCCCAAGGCAAGTTCCCAGGCAGGTACCAAGGATTGGAGGTTCTGTGTGGACTACCGAGGAGTCAATGCCGTCACCAAAACTGATACGCACCCATTGCCCCGGGCTGATGAGCTTGTGGACACGATAGGTGCTGCCAAATTTGTGAGCACCTTCGACCTTACCTCAGGCTATTGGCAAATAGCTCTGACGTACCATGCCAAGGAAACAACAGCGTTCTCAACACCAGAGGGACTCTACCAGTTTAGAGTCATGCCTTTCGGGTTGAAGAACACCCCTGACACTTTCCAGAGATTAGTCAACCATGCGCTCAGTGGGCTGGAAGCCTTTTGTGTGGCTTACTTAGACGACATTGTCGTCTACAGTTCCACCTGGGAAGAGCATTTGACTCATCTGGATAAAGTGTTGCAGGCGTTGAAAAGGGCTAACCTCACTATCAAGGCCACCAAGTGCCAGAGAGCTCAGGGGAAAGTCACGTATCTTGGTCATGAGGTAGGAAGGGGTCAAATCCAACCTCTCCCCAGTAAAGTACAGGATGTACAGGACTGGGAGACTACCACTACTCAAACCCTCTTGAGAGCCTTTTTGGGCCTCACTGGGTATTATCCTAATTTCATGGCAGACTATGGAACCATAGAAGCACCCCTGACAGCTCTGACTTCGCCCAAACAACCGAGGAAAGTTAATTGGATGGAAGACTGTCAGAGGGCCTTTGATGGCTTGAAAGGAAGTCTGTGTAGGGCACCCGTGTTGTGTGCGCCTGATTACAGCAAGCCCTTTATCGTTCAAACTGACGGCTGCTACACCGGAATTGGAGCTGTCTTGTCCCAGTTAGATGACAAAGGAAGGGAACACCCGATCATATTCAAGGGTAGAGAAATTAGGTGGGCTACTGTTGAAAAGGAGTGTTTTAGTATAGTTTGGAGCCTTAGGAGTTTTAGACCCTACCTTAGGTCTACCTTCAAGGTCTACCTTCAAGGTCCAAACCGATCATAAGCCCCTTACGTGGCTTATGCAGATGAAGGGTGAAAACCGGAAACTGCTCAGGTGGTCCATTAGTCTGCAAGTACTAAACTTTACCATTGAGCACAGACCAGGGAAGAGTCACGATAACACAGATGGCCTTTCCAGAAGGTATGTTGACCATCTGGATGAGGGTGCCTATACCGTGGGAGATTAGGCACCCTAACCTCAGTCTGGGGCGACTGTGATGCTGGAAATGCATCGGAGTGACAGGGCCTCCGTATCCTTGTCCTTTACTGCTTTTTATTGTGTGTTCTGTTGTGTTTTCCGCGCAGGAGTTCATGTGGGACTCCTGGCGGTGTAGCTCTCTCTCTTTTGGTTTGGTGAACAGACCCCTGGGATGCCCTTATGGCACCCATGGGTAGGGGTACAACCCTGTGCCCCTAGTGTATGTTTTTGGGCACCTGCCTGTGACCCACAGAGCAAGATACGGGCTGGTGGCAGCTCTGTGCTGAAATGACTGGTGCCCTGAGCGTCCTCCATTTTGGGATGCCCAGGCCCTGTCATTGGAATCGGTAGATTCCTGAGGGAGACAAAATGGCCCCCATGGCCTCTTGCCTTCCATCACCTGTTACCTTGATCTTCCCGAAGTCCCGGGAAGCCCTGCCTCTGTCCCTTCCCCCTGACTGGCTGTTGGGTGGAAGTTCCGTATATGGTAGTGTGGGGATGTGCCGACCAGACTGGCTGGAGCCTTCTCAATGACCGTATGTTATGGGTACGCCTGTGGGTGGGACCTGGGTGAATGGAGTGTGTGACGAATATGCATTCTATGTTGTGGCTGTCTAGTATCTGGTGTTTGACACAATGGTTGAGACAGCCCTGTCCGAAACCGGTGTGAATGCAGCTTGGAGTGTTGAATGGCTTGGTACTTGTCCCAATACACATAACTTGTTGTGAGTGTCTGGAGAGAAGTGAATGGCCTGAATACCTTGTGTGCCTGATTGGCTGCCTGCCTGCATGAATGCCCGTAGTCGTGATTGGATGCTTGAGTGTGACCCAGTGGAATGAATGGGAGATCAACAGTATATCTGGGGACCTCTCACTGCTAGGAATCGTGTTCAGAAGTTGAAGTCCACTACGACGAGTAACTGGAGTAACTGAAGCTTAACCTTGAGCCCTGCTGGACGAGAAGAATTGCTGTTGCTCTCCTTCGCAATCTGAAAGCTGTTGTGCCTCAAGAACTGACCCAGAGAGGACCTGGTAAGGCGCCCTCTTCCCGATCTACGAGGGACCATCGTGCACAGCCGATCTTTGCCTAAGCTCCCTGGTAGACAGACCTTCGACAGGCTGCCGACCCGATACAGGGATTGCTGTGGAACTCCAAGGAGAAGCGCCCGGACTGTTCTCCGCCACTGTCGCCGACCGCCGTCGCCGACTGGAGCCGCCATGCTCCCATTGCCTAAGAACTTCATTGATCCAATACGCTCTCGTCCGCATCGTCGCCGCGGTATCCTGCTGGAGAAGGCCTGACCGTCGACATGCCGAGGAGCAACCACCGGTGGGTTTCCCGCCACCCAAAGACCACAGAGATGCCGACGACTCGACGCCCTTAGTCGGCCACAGTTCTTCAACTCTTTGTGGTCCAGAACTATTGAAATTGAGGGGCCCTGCACGCCTCTTCCTTGCAGGATGTTCACGCTTCCCCGTCAATGAGCACCGCGGCCACTTCACTGTCGTAGCTCGACCTGTTCTCCGTCGGACGTTCGACGACCCGTGACTCCTGCTTTAAAGGGAGGGCACTCAAGAAGGGATGTCGATTTCCCTGACGAGGAACGCTACAACGCCAGGTACATTGGGGTTGCAGAACTATTGGAAAGTCTAGTGTGAACAATATATGGACTGGGCTTGTATCTTTCTTCTACAGGTTGCCCAGGTGGGGGGGGGATCTTCAACTGTGTTCAACGGTAGTTACCAGTATTCTGCCTATTGCTCAACCATCTTGCTTTCCTTCCTCTCTCTACTGCTGGTTTCCTCATTATTTTGATCTGTGTGTCATTTTGACCGTATGCACTTTAATGAGATCTAATAACGTTAGTGGTACCACTTTAGAATTGTACATATTTACCATTGTTGATTTTCGGAGTACAAAGTGAGTTATCGTGATCATGTATATAGCCGTGAATATTAATTATATAAAGACTGTGTTGTAACCGATACAGTGTGTGGACATTCCTTCGTGGGTGCTCGGGGACTACACTGTACTTAAGAACCAGCTTGCATCACCTCTTGAGAAGCTAGGCCTTGATTGCTCGACCACGATACCAATAATAGAGAATCTTGGCAGGGGTCTCTGTGTCTCTCCTCTACCATATAGAGAGCGGAAGTACAGACCCCCCCTCCGGTCTTTACACGCCGCTAACCCTTATGTGCACAAGGTTTTCCCTCGATGGGGAATGTGCGATGTACTAAAATCCGACAACGGCACCCACTTCTTCACTGGATGTGCTCAATCTACCATTCCCAAGCAAACATCATTGTTGAAAGGATCAACAGCCTCCTTAAAAGCAAACTCTACAAGCTCTGCACCACCTTAAACAAGAACTGGGTGCATTGCTTGCCTCTGTTCAGTTTATGCACCCAACCAAGTAAAGACCACCACCTTTCACCCCCAGAAATAGTAAATGACAGACGCATGCATACACCCATCGCCCTAGTAAGGATGGCATCAAATGCCCATAGGGCGGCAGCGGTTTTGGGCGAAGAATTCATAGATTACTTAACGAGTCTGACACGTGAGATTAAATATGTCTCCAGACAAATTGCACCACCCCACCTAGAGGATACACAGAACACTGCAGAGCAACCTACCACAGACACTACGCCCACACAACCACTGCTGCCAGAAGAACTAATATACGTCAAAAGATTTGTGCATTAGTGGAACAACCCTAGATTCCATGGCCCCTATCTCTCGCAGTAAAAGTGAAAGGGATTGGGTATTGGATTCACCTCTCTGATGTTTGTGGGGCACGCCAAATACCTCACCAGTACCCTAAAGAAACTACCAATATACCCCAGGATAACAACCTCAAAGTAGTACCATCACTATATGTCCCAGATAATAAACATGGATTGCTGCTAATAAACATGCATTGCTGCTAAAAGCATAAGCACTTTACAAAAAGCAAACACTATCTCTCTCTTCCTCTCCCTCTCCCTCTCTATTTGCCTCTACCTCTCCCTCTCTCTCTCTCTTTGTCTCTCTCCCACCCCCGTTTTTGTGTCCTCTACAGGAGTGTATGAAATGGAACCATCAACGTCAAATAATTCATTGTATGTTAAGAAAGTAGACAAATATAATGTTAATTGAAGGTGATTATATTCGTACACCTGTGGGCTACACTTTAGTGCTCTCCTGTTCACTATATTGATGTTTTTGTTAGGAATGTATTGGGGTACATCTTTTATCTGGGCAAGCCATCTTAAAGAGGGGAAGGGGAAACATAAATGGAAGTGTACTGATAAACAGAGCCATTAACGCCAATGTACATATGTATAATATTCCCCAGACGAGCAATAACAGTGTCAACATACAAGCAAATATACCTGGCTGAATGAGTGTGAGCATGAACAAAATGTTAGAAATCTTATTTCCTACCATTTTTAGAAACACTAACAAAGAGATATATATCACAGCATGATAGAATGAGAAGGCAAGCCAGAAGGGTCAAATATAATGCATACCACGGTCTAGGCCTAGGTGCTACTGAATATATTAGACATCCTGAGCACTCCAACAGCTGGTAAACTGAGATGAGTGTGGTGAACAGACAAACAACAAACGGCAGCTGCTATATATGCTCATTAATACAGCATGCATCAGGGGCACCCAAGGTTTTAGTACCACAGGAAGTTCCAATTATAGAGGCACAATGCCTTGTTCATCTTGCGCTATGTAGGATAAAAGGCACCTTCCAGGCACACAGTGTGCGACTAGAGCTTGTGCTCCAGAGACCCCCTGCAATGCAACAACAGCCCAAAAACCTCAATTGCTTACAGCAACCATATTTAGTGATTGATGGGCTAAAGTACATAAACAGCAAGTGGTAGGAAACAACACTCAGCTGCCTTGCAGAAGGGCATCTGGGATACGAGTTCGAAGTAGTGGCTTTAGTTGGCAGAACCTGTGCACAAATATAGACGTAGCACATCACAAAATGGACATGGATTACAGCAATGGAAAAGCCAGTAAACGTGCGCCAAGAGGAGACTTATGAACTATGCTTCCACAGTGAAGGAACTGTCTTTATCGGCGCCACTGAACGTTGGAACAGAACATTGATTCCAGATTTGAAAAGGGGCACAGCGGCAGTGATGAATTACTACTGGGTCTGTGGCCAACAAGCGTACTTGCCCCTCCCACCATCATGGAGGGGCTACTGTTCGCTACCCGCGCTGCACTCAGCGCTATTAGTAGTCCCAGAAGAACACCTAAAAGGGGGGCCAATCGCAGATACCGTCCCAACAGTTCCTCCATCAATCAAAGAATAAAATCCATTACCATCACCAAAATTCTGCATTCTATCTTGAAGGGAGCAGTACAAAAAACTGAACTGAAAAGAAGAAAGAGGTTCAACTACTTATCCAAAGACTCATCTGCACTTCCAGATGAATGCTGACTTTTCAGTTCAGCTGAACCATTTTTTGCTTCACTATTCCTACCCGTTGTACAGACAGCAACCAAGGCCAAGTGGTTGCAAATTGTGCACTGGGAACTAATTCAGCTGGCAAAGGATACTGAACCTGGATTCAACGTCATAAAGGTCGAGCTGAGAGCATGAAACAAAAGGAGGAACACAAGGGGGACTGGTTCGACCTGACCTTCGACTTGCGCCGTCCTGCTTAGGAGCAATTGTGAAAACGCTGGTACCCGTCATCGTGTTCATCCTGGTCATCTTCTGCACGTGTCAAAGGGGACTTCGATGTTGTGCTAAAGCAGTACCTAATAGTGCAATGATGATGGTATCAATTGGTATTTCAAAAGTACCCTGTAATACAAAAGAAACTGCAATCTAAACTGATCACGCTTTTCCTCAAATACTCCCTATTTACTATGCCGATGAAGTAGATCGGCTATACCACACCATCATTGTCCTACAACCTGACCCTGAAAATTCGAATGACGTTTTGATAGATCTAGCTGGGGATGGGGAATGTATTTATTAGACACGCACACCAGAAGAGTATGCACAAGCAGGAGAAATCTTACGATCAGTATGCAGAGCTTGGATGCCAAAAAAAGGAACTCCGTTTTAGGAGGCCGCTGTGAGAAGAGAAAATGAGTGCAAGTATGCAGAGGGATTCGTTACTATAGAAGGAAATAAACCTCTCCCACCCCACTAGGCGCTTTAGAGTAAGGTGAATCTCATAACAATACTTGCGATGTACCAGGGGGTAGGGGGTGTGCTGAGAGACCCTACGAGAACAAAATATCACACAAAATATAGATGCTTAGACTTAGTGCACACATATAAGTAAGCACCATTTTTGTAGCTATTGTAGAAACACTCAGCCGAGCATGGCTGTGCGGTAAACACAGACCCAACGTAGAAACCTGAATAGGCCCAATCACTGATGATAGAGAGACCCACGCTGCTAGCTCCCATATAAACTTTCCTTTGTTCCATAACTGTTGCTAATATGTGTTATACCAAAAAGGAATGTGCCCTGTAAGGCTGCAAGACAGTACCAGGTGCCTCACAGTGCACGTTTATCGCAGCCAGGCTGAAAGCAGACCTCCAACCCCCACCCATCCCATCATGAGTTATGACACCCATAACTTTTTTTTTACATTTTTTTTATTTTGTTTGGTTGAGACAATATCAACCTTTCAGAAAGATATAAGACAATTTAGCAATTTACAATTTACAACTTAAAAATGTGTTAAAAAGGTTACAAAACATTCATTTCTTTCTTTGAATTTCAATTTCTATCACATTGAATAACAAGTAGGCACAATTTTTAGCAGTTTTCTTTCTTATCTCACGGCTATCAATTTCACATTTTCTCAGTCAGAACAATTCCGATACACTATTTCCATTCAGAGCATTTGGATATGGGATCATGGCACAATCGTGACTCCACCTACATATGTTACCATATTTAGACCCATGTCCATTCACTTATTTTAACACAGTTATCTTTGAGAGAATTGAGAGCAAAGTCTTCCATATTTGTTCTTATTTGAGAAATAACCCAAAAAAGTGTCTCTCCATGAACTTACCCCAGTCTCCACTGAACGGGTGCAGTTGGACCTCCCCCCTCCCTGTGACCGTCCGTGCACTTTCATGATCCATGCCTGAAGATCGCATGTCTGTTCTTCCTTGTCTTCACCCCTTCATTGCACTGGTAGAACTGAAGAATCGCTGTAAGGCCTATTTTCTGTATCTCAAACTGTTAAATGTATTTTACCACTTACTCTGCCTGTGCAGACTATTATCGTCTCCAAATTTCAAGGGCTCTGAGAGACTGTTGTTTTTTTTGCCTTGCTCCCACCCTCCTTGTGCGCTTTGAAACACTTGCCTGTGTATAGGCACTTTATAAATAAACAATACCATACCATACCATACCAACCAAACGCTCCGTCTATCTTTTCTGTGGTGCAATTTATGTTACCACTGATTCTCCATCACGTCCTGTGTCTTCACTGGAATTGTACATGTCCAAATTGCCATCCATTGCCCCTGTTTTTTTTTGTCTAGCCACTCAGAATGTCCCCTTGTAAACTTCCCACATCCTATGTCTGGTAGGTGCCATGTCTTCTGCCTTGTACGGAGCCTCGGCACTGCACTGCCATCATGCTCGAGTGCCCCTCATGGGATTCCTATTTTCAATCTGCATGGACCCTTGACAGACAGTGAACCCCTGGTGAGTCAGTTCGTGCTCGCCATAGTGCAGAACACTGCACACTAAGCATGCAGTCTTTTTTAGATCACACAGGCCACATTCCTTCTGGGAAGGATGGGAAGTTCGACTCCTCTATAGCATAGATTTTACAATGCCTAGGATCTAACATTAAAAATCTGTCCAGCTAATAGTGACTTGTACCTTATATTTAGACAATAACTAACTTCTTCAGTGATTGCCTATGTCTGTGTATGTGATTATGTTTGCATGAGAGAGCCTTTCCAGTGCCCCTCCTGCCCCCTTATCCATTATAGAGCCTTAAAGAGGGCTTGTCTAACTCTAAAGCGCTTGGGAGTTTGGGAGGACTCTGGTTCCTTCCAAACATTCCCCCCTTTCGTTACTTCTACAGTAACAAACTCATCCCCACCTGACATATCTACAACCCTAAAAGTATCAGTTTGAGTTTTGCTGCTTATTGTATGGCAAGGTGCATTAGAACCCCCAATTAATACTATCATATTTACACTACTAGGTACTATATTGACACAACATCAGGGATCCAATTGGCATGTGCAGAAGAGAACCAAGAAGAACACAATAACAGGCACCAGTATTTTTACGGATGCCCCCAGCCATGACAGAATCCAACCAAAGGAAAGCAATAGCCAATCTGTGTTCTGAACTCCAACTTCTTTAAAAAAAAAAAAAAAAAAATATATATATATATATATATATATATATATATATATATATATATATATATATATATAAATCTGTATTGTTTTTGGTTAACAACATTTCAGCCTTTTCGATTTACACAAAAAGAAAACAAAACCTGTTAAAAACTTACATTTGAATAAAACATTTAATTTACCCTCTCATTAAACTATAGGCCAGTTTTAAAACTATTTGTCATTAAATACACAGTTTTTATCTACAGCAATGTTTTCTTCTTTAATATAAGTCACATTTATTTATCCCAGATCTAATTCCAATTTCAGGAGAAAGTGCACAGTTGCTATGTTTAAAGATATTTGCTCGCACTGAGGATTTCTTCCCACATTTCATTTTGTGAGAGCACTCTAAAGTCTTTAAAGAATTTCTAAAAGCTGTCTTTCCTCAGCTGCGACAATGCTAGACAGGCTACAAAAAGATATTCCAAGTTTTCAAATGAAGCTACTTCATTACAAAATCTACATTGACGGGACAATTCAGTATTTATTTTTCTCTCATTGCAGTTACCGCTTTTGTAGAACATAGGTCAAAACAAATTCGCATTATGACACTCTGATATTTAGAATCAGGAAATTTCAACAGGTATTTTGATACTTGTTTTAATGCCTTCGGTACAAACTTACCGACCTTCGTGATATGGAATCTTTAGCAGTCCTCCCACAGTCTACTCCACTCAAATTGGTGAAGTTTATCTTTAGCGTGGTTAGGGTTCTCTATCAAAAGAGTTTCTTGAATGTCTGCCTTTTCCATAATCGTCAAACAATGATTTCTCCAAGCTTTCAAATAATTACCATGATTGGTCGAGATGGTGGCAACAATTATAGGTATTAAAGTTGATTTATGTACTTGATACATTAAACATTTCCTATACAGTGCTAATGTTTACCATTCTACTATTGTTTGGAGCGAGGGCAGCCCTAATTCGAACTGAATTACCTAAATTGGCACACTTTTATAAGCCCCCAGAATAGTTTTCCAATATATTCCTTCCAAATAATTCCTTCCAAATACTCCCATTTTATGTAGTCCCATAGGTGACGACTGGGACTACATTTTGTAGATGAAAGGTTATGATCGGTTTACAGGTGAATTTCCTGTACTGATTTTGTATTATTTTGGGTTGTGATGTTAAATTAACCAGCTTGGACTTGACTTCTTTTTTATAAAGGGTGTCCCCATTGATTACGTTAATGTCGAGACCCAGATAACAGAACTCCCTAACTACTTCTAAGTACTCGCTGGCTATATGCCATTTGTATTTCAATGACTGAGTCTTATTGCTTTCCGACAGAACCAAGATGTTTGATTTGGCAGCGTTTATTATCAGTAGGTTCTTTGTGGCATATTCTTTTAGTGCATCCAGTTTCCTCTGCAAACCAATTGGTGTCTGATCTATTATGACTAAGTCGTCTGCATAAACAAGCCATGACATAGCCGTTCCACCTATTTTTGGTGCGAAGGAGTGAGAGGCATCCAAAGCTAAGTTTATATCATGAATATAGAAGTTAAAGAGGGTTGCAGCTAAAGTGCAGCCCTGTTTTAAACCAAGATTTGTCGGAATGACCCCAGTCAGCAGCCCTTCTTTATCTAGTTTGATAAAAATCGAGGTAACACTGTGCAGTTGTTGGATCAGATATAGGAGGTCAGCAGGGCAATTTGCGTTTTTTTAATTTCTCCCACAATAGTTCTCTCAAAATCAAATGAAACGCCTGTTTAAAATTGATGAAGGCCGAGTATATATTTTGCTTGTCGCATACAGCTCGATGTTTTAGAGCAGATAGCACTAATAACTTTACAGCTGTCCCTAGACCTGCTATAAAGCCGGACTGACATATATTTGTTTTTAAGTCAGCCCTCAGTCATCTTATTAGCTTCGCCAGCACCAGGCACACGTAAATCTTCCCTGGGATGTCAAGAAGGGCGATAGGACGATAATTGACTGGGTTACTCGTATCGCCCTTCTTAAACAATGGGATAATAACTGATGTCCCAGAGGAGTCTGGAACATGACCAGTTACTATTACCTTTTGAAAGACCAAGTATAATATCTGGGCCCACTTCTGTGATTTTGCCCTCAGCGTAACATTTGTTAACCCATCCGGCCCTGGGGCTGTAGACGAACTCAATTTATTTATTATCAACATAATGTCATCTGATCAAAAGTGAACGTGGTCATATTAGGAGTACCAATCACTATTGGTTCACCGCCTGCATCAGGAACCGCAAACTAGGCTGTGTAGTGAGATATCCAAATCACAGCGCTAATGGTGTTCAATTCTGTGGATGGGACCACCTCGCAAGGGGTCCTTTTCAAAAAAGCTCCATATTTGTGAGCTTGATTTGGAGGCGATAGCTGCCAACATACGTTCGGCAGCTAGTTGTCTTTTTGCTACTTTATGATGGTACAGTCGATTTTTGAATTTTATTCGGATGTTACATAGAATAAGGTGCATAGTATCAGGTCTAGCTAGTTTGATTCTCCGGATCAGCCATCTATTTTCAAATTTCAAGTCTTGGACATGGGGATCAAATAGATGTTTATGAATTGTCTGCACAGGGAGACCCTTCCTCTGGATCTGTTGGAATAGCTGAAGTGCTAATCTGATGTAGATCATCCAATAATATTTCTCTCAATTTAGCCAATTTAGCTGAGGACCATTTTATTCTATTCTTCCCATGGGCCTCTATGGGGTGTTTATAATAACTTTCCTCTTGTCTTGTTGTGGAGGTCCATGTGATCTCAAGTAAATTATGGTCACTGGCTACCGTTGAAATGACAGCAAAGTCAGTCACCCTTATCAGTGCATGTTCATAAATAAATAAATAATCCAAAATTGCTGTGGACAAATCTCTCACCAATGTGGCTTGAGGTGTGTAAGGTGCCATTAAGCATTTTAATATTCCTTTCCCTCGTTAAGTTTAGCCATGAGTTGGCGCGGATCGATAACTTGCTGTTTTTAATTCCTATGCATTTTAAGTTCAAATCACCCACAATTATGGACATACAAATTTCATCATTTTGCGCGATTAGGTCTAACATGTCACTTACCAACCGTATAAATACCAGGTCTTTTACCATTGCCGGGTTCCAGTATAGGTTTAGTATAGCTGCTTGTGACTTCTTACAATTGTCTATGTCTCTAGATATTAGTTTGGTCAATTGGACGCAAGGATGGGGCGAAACCCATGCTGTTAAAGTACTATTTAGGTTTAATTAGACAACGGTCTACCTCTCCCATGATAAATTGCAGGTATCCAAACCACTTCATAACCTGGCAATATTGGCTCAGATATAATCCAGGTTTCCTGGAAGGCAATCATTTCAAAATCTAACAAGGGATTCTCAGCCCGGGGTCTCAATAGATGTTTAAAACCCCTTGTATTCCAGCTCACCATTTTAACTACTCTCACTGTTTCCGCTTCCTGACATTATTTCTTACTGGATTTAAGGGGTTAATTGATGGCCTTAGCCAGCCAAGCCAACAAGGAGGTCTTGTCCGGTTGGTGTGGGGATTCAAAGTAGACATTTCGTAACAGCTGCCCTGCATCACCCCTACATTTAATCTGCAGTGAACCGAAGGTTTGCCGCTGGTCTCTGTGCCATCTATTATTACTCTCTGTTGCATCTACTGTACTCCTTTTTAGGTCTAATAAAAACCCTGCTTCATATACATTTTCTTTCTCATTCCAGATGAGATCCTTGATAATCAACGAGGGCAAAGTCAAAAATACACCCGATCAGCTGCATTATAGGTAAAGTGTTAAATACAGCCATAAGGGTTGTTCTATTGGGGAAAGGATCTTTCCTATGGCGATTTCTCATTGTCAGCATTAATCTATCTGTTTGCTTCTGGTGGGACTGACTCCGTGCTCTTTCTTTGCCAGCCTGTGGGATTTGTTTGTTAGCTTGGGTGTGTTTTACTTTGCCTTTCTTCACTTGATCCACATTAGATAATTCTTTCTTTCTTCTAAAGTCAAAAATTTGGATTCACCATAATCGCACAGGTTACCAATCTTTAAATCGTGAAGGTCAGAGTTGTTGTCGTGTGCGGAGCCTAACTCTTCAATCACTTCCTCCAAACTATTTGGTGGGTGTATGAGGAAATATGTGGATAGATTCATGTGACCCTCATCTTGTGGAGTCAAATTCATGTCACTTGCTCTAATCGTTTGCTTATTTTTAGGTTCCACCTCAAAAGCACTATCTACCATAGTTTGGTCTTTAGTTGCCTTTCTTTTGGTTTTCGTTTTCCTGTTTTGTTTTATTGGAGTAGTTAATTGTTCTATACATTTCTTACCATTATTTGATTTACTCTGTTTTGTTATTTGTACATTTTTAATTTTTTTTAAATTGACTGTCTCTGACCCTTTTGTTTTTCTCTTCCTTCCTTTCTGTGCTCGGAATACCTCGAACAATGGTTCCGTACACGACAGTTCTTCATTCTCATTCATCTCTCTCATAGGGGATGAGTCCAACAATACTTTGCAAAATGATTGTAAATGCGTCAATGGCTTTCACTCATTTACTTCACAGATTGAAACAATTTCTGTTTGGGAGTTAATTACATTTACAATTTCTGTCATCACCCACACCCCATCAGTTTGCATACCTACTTATTTTAGGTCCCTGTGGTGGAGATCTCTTTTTTGCATTTTATTCACCAAATTAGCCAAATCAATAGGGACAAGGATACAGCTTGGTTCATTTGCCAGCCAATCAATTTTTGCTGACAATAGATCAATTTACTTTCCAATGGGTGGTCTCAATCTGAAGGATGGGCAGGGGGTGGGCTTAGCAAATGACGTGGTTGAGGAAGCAGAGGTATCAACAGTTGAATTCCCTAAATTAGGGTACAAGATTTGAGATTGTGATAGATTTGAGACATGAGTTGGAGGCGGCACATCTAGCTGAGTCTCAAAAATCACCTCTGTTTCATTACATAAATTAACATCCCGTGGCATTTCGCTGCTTCCATTTACATTCGTTAGGAGCAGATTTTGTCTTGGTAATCCCCCCTTTGCGTGATTGGCGAAACTTTGATTTAAAGGCATGGTTAATACTTGCGAATACAGAAGAGGTCTTTGCATGTCCTCAGCCAAATTAAACATTGCCGAAATGACCTTCGGTTCTCGTTCCTGAGTAAACAGTCCCCAACCACTTCTGTGCTGAGCAACAGCTGCACCTTAGGTGTCGGAGGAATATCAACAACCGCCACTTCTACAGCGGGTACAACACTTGCAGCACCTCATCAGCAGTTCCTCGTCTGATATTGGCACACCTCACCCGACCAACACTCCCACATTGTGCTGCAGCTGCGCTTTTGTAAAGAGGTCCAAAGCCGGTTTCACTTTCAGTTTGTTGTTCACTCCCTTCCGGAAACACAGACACCAAATGTTCATAAGTGATTAACATCTTTTCTTCTTTAGGTCTCTCTGAAGTTCATTGATTCTCTGCATTACATGGCGTTATACATCCGCTAACCATATTATTCGAATCTGTGGAAACTGTTGTTAGCTCACCAGCGTGTGCCGGCTTTGCAGAGTGTAATTTATACATTAGCGTATAAACCTAAACTTACCTCAACTTTGGCCCAGTTATAATCTAAATGACACAATGTAGCGTCAAATACTGAATCAATCGGAGGATCGCCCGAGGTCAATTAATTGGGTAGTAGTTGTTATAGATTATCGGGGGTGAACAGACCGTGGGTTTGAGTTGCTGGCAGCGCAGCTAAACAGCTTAACAGCACTAGACTGTGCACTCCACATGTACGCACATGCAGGTGCACGTGCGGTTTGTTTAAATGCACACAGAGTAACAAGTGGGAGTGGCTTAGTAGCACTACGAGTGAAAAGAGAAAAATACTGGCATTAGGATAGGTTTTTGGGTGCAAAACAAAGTCCAGAGAGTCCAGAGTATCCAAAGTTTGATCATTAGAGCTAATGCAGCTCGTAAGGTGCGTACCAGCACTGGAACGTCAATGGGGAAAGGAGATCCCAATCAGCTTACACAGCATCTCACCAGCACTCGACTGTGCACTCCCATGTGTTTCTTCATTTGAACACCTAGCTTGTGCACTGCCTCAATGATGTGGGATAGGGACCCATTCTCAGCATATCAACTTTTTACACACTCCTCTTTCTATGGCTGTTAACAGATCCAACATATAGCGGTTCTGCATCGTGATGAGTCTCAACGCACTGCTGTCTACTTTGATGGCGTTGAACCCATTCTCTGTATCATTGGCGAACTGGACTAGCTCCCATCGGATGAGCTGGACCCACTTGACATTAGCAGCTTCTTGTACCCCAGGAGCCAAAAAAGATGAAAAGAAAGTCTCTGCTGAGCTAAAAAGTCCATACTCATCAGGTATCCCTCTGAGCAGTGCGGAAGAGTTTTTTTTGAGATATAGTTCAATCTCTTTTTTCTTTTCCGCTGTTGAAATTGTTCTTTTTCTGGCAGCATACAAAATTCTTGTGTGATCTGCAAGTCTCTCTCTGCTTCTTTAGGTGCTAGAGTGTCTGTTGGAAGTTCTTTTCCCATCAGGTGTTCTTCTGGGATTACTAGTAGTACTGAGTGCAGGGTGGCCAGTGAACACTTGCCCCTGTCAGCTACAAATCCAGTAGTAATCCATCACTGCTGCTATACCTTTCATCATATCAAACAACAGGAACTGTTCCTTCATTGCTAAAACAAACTTTGTAGTCCATATCTCCATGGCTTCGCACGTTGCTCCTCAACTGCACGCAGTGTGCCTGGAATGTATCCTTCATTCTACATAGTGCAAGATGTACCAGACATTGTGCTTCTATAATTGGGAAAGTCATGGAACTAAAGCCTTAGGAGCCCCTGACGCATGCGGGAGGAGTGCACACACGTAACAGCTTTCATTCATCACATTCCTTCCCACAGTACGCATATCGGAGTACCAGCTATTAGGCATCTCCGAATGCTGAATGTCAGAAATGGTGTCAAAGCCCAACCCCTTATATAAATCATACGTCATTCGTACCTTCCATCTTATTCGTCTAAGAAAATCAGTGGGGGTGGCTGGCAAAAAGTGAGACATTGTTTGATTCCTATTTATCACAGACATATTCATACTAGCATTATTTTCCTTTATATGTAAATGTCCATCCCCCCTTTATATGGCCACCCCATATAACAGACATACCTCCATACACTCCGACAACAACGACCACTGTCACACAAAACAATATAATTATCGGTCTACCAAGAAAGCATAATGCAGAATTCCTAGAACGAATTACATTCAGTTTATCATTATCCCGACATAACAGGGAGGTTTGAACACATCATTCAGGCTCAGGCATCCTTGCTGATCCCTGGAAAAGAGAAAAAAGGTGAGAGAGAGAGAGAGAGAGAGAAAGTGAGAGAAAGAGAAAGAGAAAGAGAGAGAGAGAGAGACCCTTTCCCCCCATCAGTTCCCACCGGCTTCTAGACCTTCAAACATTGAAAAATTGAAAAAAGATTACAAAAATAAAAGAATAAAAAATGAAAAAAAGAAAAAAAGGAAAAATATGGGGTATACCACTGTACCCCACCCTGGCATGCATCCTTTACTAAATGTCTTCTTAACCAGTTATGTCCTTGATCAGTCAACTGACTTTTGTAATGCCCTAGTCTCAGGTGCTCGTCAGACATCTGAGAGATGCACCCAATATCATAAATTGTAATTGTATTGTAAATTGTAATTGGTTATTGATAACGCGGTTAATTATTATTTAATGTGTTATACTTTTAAATTAAAAATGTACACATATATAATAACTATAAATAGTACAGAAAACAAACAATGTCAATTCATTGCAATATAATACCACATTACAATGAATATTAGACATTACATACACTTATCCAGCTAAAACTTTCTGCAATCAGTCAGCAATTGATCACGATCCATGTCGATGTCAACATTAATTTCAACTAATTAATCATCATAACGAAAAGGTATAAACAAGAGTATAAAATATATCAGTAACATTAAAACACTAATAGCAATATTAAGAAATCATGTTTTAAGAAAAAACACAATCTAAAGCATTATCAATTTCACACAATAAGACAGTATAACAGTATGACACAACAATAGGCACAAAAATATAGTATCTTCTCAATTAATAGATGGCAAAATTAATCAAACAATAAACCAATAGACCAGACTAATAAGACAGATATAGCATCCCGCCCCATGCCATATGTTTTCAATATTGTCAAGACCTTGTGCTTTTACATTTGCATCCAATGCCACTTTACTCATCAGCATTTGATTGCATTTACTCAAGGCACAAAACTCTAGAGCTTTGGCTTATACTTCTGTTCCATGCTCCTTGTGCCATAGTTAAATGTGTTTCCCCAACCTTCCATATCCTAAAGAAAACAATATGCAGACTCCTGTTTTGAGTGTTTAAACATTTCTTCCAGAATGTCGAGTCCTTTATCATAATTTACCCAAGTGTTTCATATATACAGGGCCCAGTTTTACACATTCTGTAAGTACATGTCTAGCAGACTCAGTATGCGTTCTGAACATACACATACGACAGGAACGCTCCTGTACCGGCAGGGCCATTGAAGGACCCAGAACTTTCAGCACTGGAAACCTATTAATTCGAAACAAGAGAATAAATCTCCTCAGGGCTATGGAGGAACATAGAGCTAAATAGGATTGCATCTTTTTAAAGGTGTATAGAATATAGGGCACAAAAGTATCACTTTTTAGAGAGCTCGAATGCTTAATGTTTTCGTTCCAATCCCATAAATCTAAGCGCTTAACAAGACATTGCCGGATATTGGAAGTGACCTCATCCCAATTGGGGCTCCAACCAATATCTTTGAATATGGAGCTCATTTTTTTAACTTAAATTGGATTTCATTTCTAGTTTCCGCTCTATGTTACCCAGGCTATTTAAGAGAGGATTCGATGGTCATTCATCATTTTTATGTACATGATGGATCTCTTCTTCAGGACCATTGATTTGAGAGATTGAATACCTGTTATGACCTTAAGTGGGGTCAACTGATTGAAAGGATACACAGGATGCCAGGAGATCTTCATTGTTGATTTAATCAGATGTTATCAGGAGATTACTTAAGTCAGTTACAGGTTAAAGGTTCGCCCACTGGCTCCCACCACCCAGACTACATCATTCAACTGTCCTGGGTGGAACCTCAACACACAGCATTCCACTCAGTCATAGCTCAAACATTCCATTCGTGACATCATACATCAAGCACTCAGCATACATACAGGCAGATAGCTAAAAAGCCTAACAGGAAAGAGGATATCAATCCTAACACCTCTCTTCCATCAGACAACAATCCTAACACCTCTCTTCCTCCAGACAACAAACCCTAACACCTCTCTCCCTTGCTTCAGACAACCAATCCTAACACCTCTCTTCCTACTAATGCAACAACCACTCACCAAATCAGACACACATGCTGCCAGTTACAAACACCCGGAAAAATTGTACAACCAAGCGTAACTAACATACATACGGACAGGACCCGACCACCACAACTACACTCCTAACCCAACATGCAACACTGACTTCCTTCCACTCCCCACTGCCACCAGGGAACCTCGAAACTCCCACCTTCGAGCACCACCAGGCCCCACCTTGGGCTATCAAACAAACACAAACCCTCTACAAACTCTGACCTCCTTTTATCCACCCCTGCCACAGGTGAATCATGGGGCTGCCACCCCCAAGCACAAATCCCCCACATCGGGACTGGTACAAAGTCCTACCGCAGCTAAATGAGAAACTAACTAACTTCCTAAACAATAAGCCCTGGAAGACCTGACCAGAACAACAAAACCCAGCAACCACACAACCACACACCCTCTACAATCAACAACAAGCACACCCACACAACTCACAGCAACAGAGCAACTACGCAAGGAGGAGTTCAAAACATGACAAAACCCTAGACTCTAATCCCAGTTTCGCGGCCGTTCCAAACAGGGCCAACAGCAATCAGGCCTCAACCAAACACTACAACCACAACAGCGAAGACCTCCGGCCACTAGCTGGAAGTTAACTTGCCCTGGTCACAGGTAAGTACCACAGTTAATGTGGCACCCACTGCAATCCCAATTAATCCAAACACAAGAAAACTTGGGAAAGCTTTCCCAACAAATAACCCAAGCCGCCTCACAACTTGGATACATCATACACCACTGGTGACCTCTTACTCCTCTTGGGGTTACACTACACCACCTTATGTCATCCCCATCAGACACAAGAAGTGGAGGCGTCCCAACCACTCTCGTGCCGCGAACTGCATGCAGGCAGCGTCCTGTCACACACCCGTTCCTAAATTCGGCTACCTCTAAACTCATGCTACAAACAATAAGGCATGAATACATCACGCCCCAACAACATAAATGGGGTTCCACCAACCCATGCTAACTCATACCCCTACAACCTAAATGGGTTACCAAATCCCCCATGCCAAAACTCCTAGGCATGGAACATCTGACACCATCAATGGGTGAACTCTAACCCATGCTAAAACTGTATATAAAAAATGCAGTTCATGCAGCTCACTGTATACACACTCATCACACACTTCGTCCACACCATCAATGGGTTACCTCTAACCCATGCTAAAACACTATCTAACAATGCAGCTGACTGCATACTCACTCATCACTCACTTCACATGAATGTTTACCACATCCACACATACCAGCATGACCATCCCGCAGATTATTCAGCATACGTATAAATATATCACAGTTCTATAAATATTACCCTAGCTCGCGTCGGTTTTTAAATCAACCCAAAAGTCCACGTTGCCATATGACTACAACCTAAACAACCTGAAATTCCTCAAAACATTAATCTACTAAGTAACATCATAGCTAACCATTCATGCTGGCAGTCCCTGCTAACATAAACGCATGAATACTTTAGCATCTGGAGCCTAAAAGTCCATGTTGCTTTGAAGTTTCAACATAAGCAACCTGAAAATCCTCAAGGGATGTTACTCTAGCACACACACCATTCATGCAACCATGTAAACCTAACACCTTCCAGAACAGGGCACGGCAAACCTACACAACACTAAAAGTCCATGACACTACTTTACAGAGCTGCAAAGCCTCAAACAGGTTATTCTAAAGAATTGCGAAATCTCAGTTAACTAGTGTATTTCTTCATTCGTTCCCTCTGTGCTTGTCATGCTCCTTAGTCTGCTCCCAATTGCCATCATGCACACAAAGGTTGAACACCACTACAACTCTAAAAACAAATGAAACAGTGTGACATCTACTCCTCAAGTCTGCGGTGAGCAATGCTCAAAACATCATGAAACATAGACCGCTGTATTTCCCTTCCATAGCAATGGAGGTAACCACTTGCCATCGTACCCTACATCTGGCCTGGTGCCGTGATTATTACATGGAGCAGTCTACGCTCACTCTGTTCAAGGTGCGGTCCCGATTTGCACCCAAAAGGCCTCACAGTATCCGCGATATCGCCAGTCCCTGAAACTCCTCTCGGCTAGGCGAGGGGAGCCCTCCCCGCAGCCTCTCTGGTATCCACACCCAAAACAAAACAGCGTCTGCTTCCTGGACACGTACGTTGGCACATAAGGGTGGTGCTTTACTCTAAACATTGCTACTTAGCCGTTGCTCTGCCGTGCGCTGAGGACTTCCCTGTCGTCACTAGCCGCTGGGTGTGTCGACCTCCAACATTCTACAACAAACGCCAGCTCCCACGGCAGGCCACCTGACGTCACCATTACTGCAAAGGGAGCGGAGCCGCGCAGAGCTCCACGATCCAACCGTCATCTCAACAGTAAAGACTGTAAAGCAGTCCAACCACTCCACACACGAATGAACACTTCACATAGAAGCCACGGTAACCCAATTCTATGTATAACAGCTTGGTCCTGCTTGGTCCTGTGACAGCATTGTTATTCAAACAGTGCCACATCCGACACTGCTATACCAACTCGGTTTGTCTCTGGCTTGACTTGTCCAAGGTGCCTCTTTCTACTTCTCGCTGTGCATGCCACACAAGACACTCTCAATGCCCCTGGATGACAGGACATACGGATTGTCCACCCCAGGGTGCCTACAAGGGCAGCCTCTGTTGATTTCTTGTACACCCTCACGGTCATGATGCTTTAATAACCCCTGGGTGATCACCAAAGCAAACTCAAGCACCTTTTAGAGTCTCTGGGAACCACTATACCTGGCACCCTTACATCTCCTGGTGCATAATGGAGCAGTCACTGGCACTCTTACATCTCCTTGTTGCTAACTGGGACAGTCTCTGTTCCCCAGGGTGTCTACCAGGCAGTCAGTCCCTGCTTCAACTTGGAAACCTTGCAAGGCACCCTCTTCACCCCTCCCTGGTTGATGGGACTGATCATCAGGGGGGGGCAGCGGCTCCCTCCTTTTTCTCAATCCCTCTTAATTCAGCGCTGCACCCCCTGCAGCAGAGAGTGTCTCACACACACACACACAGACAGACACACACACATTCCCCACCCCCCCCCCCGATACAGGAAAGTCTGGTATAGAAGCGGTGCGTAACGCAGCCCTGCTTGACTGCACCCCTGCTTGACTGCACAGTTTTGTATAACAGAGACTGTCATTGTCCAGCCTTAAACATACAGTATTGTTATTATGTAATAATTTTAGGTAGTAGAGTATCCATGCTGGGCAGCATAATAGATTTAATTTGCGCCTTGTTCTTCTTTAACCATGGAGTCAAGAAGGAGCAAGTTATGCACCGTTAACTAGATAGGACGAAATCCACTCTGGTATTTATCCAAGATATTACCTTGTTCTACCCATTTTTGAAGCTCTTTAAGAAGAAATGATGCAAATAACTTTCCAGTAGAGTCTAACATAGATAATAGTCGATAGTTTCCAGGATCCAGAGGTGAGCCTTTCTTTAATATAGGGACCAGAATAGCAGTTTGCCAACAACTAGGAATTTTACCTTCAGTGAGTAGATTATCAAACTGTATTTTAATTAAAGAAGACCAAAAATGGTAATGGTGGTGTAAGACCACATTAGCCAAACCATTAGGGGCAGGCGCTTGGGAGGATTCCAGACTCTTAATTTTCTTAGAAATATCCTCCTCTGTGATCTTAATTGTGGTACCTAGGGGTTTGAGATCTATCAGAGCTGATATTGGGCCCATGGGAAGAATGTTACGATGACCAAGAAACTTCACCCACTCATGTTCGTTAAAGGGGTTTATCGTGATGTGTTTGGTAAAAAAAGAAAAATCAGGGGTGTGCCACTGCACACCACCCTGGTATGGATCCTTTACTAAACGTCTTCTTCATCAGTTATGTCTTTGATCCGTCAATTGACTTTTGTAATGCACTAGTTTCAGGTGCTCTTCCGACAACTGAGAGATGCACCCAATATCGTAAATCGTAATTGTATTGTAAATTGTTATTGGTTATTTATAATGCACTTAATACCCAGAGGTAAATCCTTCACGTGGACAGGGAGACGCATACAGAACACCACCTCATATGGACCTTGAAACCTAGGACTATTCCATTGACGCACAAAATCTTTCAAGTAGATCAGTTCCCCAGGTAATAATAGTCCAGTTGTGGCAGATATGTTTGTAGTTGCTGTCTCCTTCCCTTCAGATGTGTCCTGTCCGTCACTCCTAGGTGGCACAATCTGTCGGGAGATATATTTGATAGCACGTGTTAGTGCCATTAAATATTCCCTAAATTCCTCTCCTAGTACTGTCGCCGCTTGATGTGCATCTGACGCTTTCCTCACAGGGGATATGGGGTTTGCATGCACCTGCCTGTGACTATTTCATGTGGTGTCAAATGGTGGTCCTTACTAGGCTGTGTGCGTAAGCTGAAGAGGGCCAAGGGCAAACAGTGTACCCAGTTTTTCTTCAACGTGGAACACAATTTTGACAGTTTACTTTTCAAATGCCCACTGATCCTCTCCACAATGCCATTAGCCTGAGGGTGGTAAATTGGGCACATTCAATGTGTTATGCCCAATAGCGCAGCAACATGCTGAAATAGCGCATTAAAGAAATGAGTGCCATTATCCTATCTCAGTACTTTGCTCACGCCCCATCATGGAAACACCTCTCTGACCAGGAACCGTGCTGCATACTTCCCATCTGGGTGTCAAATGGTCCTGCGTCCACCCACCTTGAAAAGGGGTAAACCACCACAATAAGGTACCTATATCCATTGCACCTTTCATCCATAGGGGCATAATCTATATGCACTTCACGCAACGGCCTTGTAGGGCGACACAATATTGCTCTTAATGTCCGTAATGTCATCCCTGTGCTGTAACTTTGGCATGTCAGACAGTGTATTACTTTTTTCGAAAATGCTCTCCTGGAGGTTTGCCACAAACCAGTCCTCCTGGATATCTGACACAAGATGTTGTTTGGAGCTGTTTGGACCTGTGGGAGGGGAAATGTAGTTGCTCATATGCTACAGAGAGTAATTCCTGGGACATCACCACCTTCCCAGAACTCTACTGTTCGCATCCTCTCTGCAACCATAGCTCCTTTTCCTCCTCAGGTGCTTTCCCTTGCAGCTCTATGATCTGTGATATGGGCAATGCTAGAACTGTGGTCTCGCATTCTACAGTGGTGGTCACAATACACTCTGTTAACATTGTATCTGGGAGATAGGCCACCAACTTGGCTTCCTGGTCCGCAGCTGCGTTGCCTTTAGGGATTAAATTCGGCCATTATAACGCTTCAATCAGTTCTTCCAACAGCCTTGCATGCTGCACTGGAGAGCCATCTGCCCTCCGAAACCCTCTCCTCTTCCATCGAGACAGACCTGCATGCACTGTTGTCACGACATATGCCGAGTCTGAGTAGATGGTGACACACCGCCCTTGAGAGGCTCTCAATGCCTCGATGAGAGCGACAAGTTCCGCTGCCTGAGCTGAATAGTGCATAGGTAATATTTTCATGATCAGAACTTCATGCTCCCCCCTTTTACCGCATACCACTGCCGCCCATTTGTGCCTCCGTCCCATCTCCGGGTTAATTATTGATGACCCATCAACATATAGTATATTGTAGAGATTTACATGTTGGGAATGTTGGAGCCTCGACGCGGTCGCGCGGTCGCGCGCCCGCTCTCTTGTTATGGTGGAACAGAGAGAGCCGCGTGACGAACAGGAGGCGGTTGTAATGTTTGAATGAGGAGAGCTGTACAAGGGCTCCAGGGAGCTCCGTAATAAAGAACCTGAAACTACGGTGCCGCCTTACTTCTTTCATTGGCGACGAGGCACGGAGCTCGCCACGGAGCAGTAATCAGGTAGCGCCAGGCCGATGTCCCTTCAAGGAGAAGCCGTCGTGCCGGGACGCCACAGCACTGTCGTTTGATCCTTGCGGCCAACGGAAGCCGCGCAGTGAGCGTTGAGTCAGGAAAGGAACAAAGAGTTGTTTGATGACAGGATGAGGGTGAAGGAACAAGAATGGAAGATTGGGGAAATGGTATATGTGAAAAATCCCAGACTAGTGAATAAATGTGTGGAAAGTAAGTTCCTGGGACCGAAGAAGATATGTGCAGTAAAGAGTAATGTGGTCATCCTGGAAGGAGGAGAAGTTTGGTCAAAGGAAGGTTGGCAAGGGTGGGAGATGGGGAAGAGAGTAAGCTGGAAGAGGAGATGAAAGGAAGGGCATTGAAAGTAGACAATAATAATACTGATGTGAGGGTCAATGAAGAATGTTCACATAGGACTAGATCAAAGCCTGTGTGGATGAGAGATTATGAAACTTGAAGTACTATATGCATGTCTAAACCTTAGTGCATAAAATTATATATAATTCTTATCTGCATTAGCCAGTTTCTGTTAGATTACTTAGTTAATATATATATTAGTTATTTGTTTTGTTAGAGAGGGAAGATGTGTAGAGATTTACATGTTGGGAATGTTGGAGCCTCGATGCGGTCGCGCGGCCGCTCTCTTGTTATGGTGGAACAGAGAGAGCCGCGTGACGAACGGGAGGCGGTTATAATATTTGAATGAGGAGAGCTGTACAAGGGCTCCAGGGAGCTCTGTAATAAAGAACCTGAAACTACCGTGCCGCCTTACTTCTTTCATATATCTCTAGCTTTAGATGTACCCTCCTCTTCACTCTCGTATGTAGCACAGTCATACGTTTTCAGGTCATGATCAGAGGATGCCTGTGTCAAAAATGTGGCGGGATTCACCTTCCTACACCTTATTATATGAATATGAGATCTGAATATTATAATCTCATATTCAGAGGATCTCTAAGTCGATTTAGACCTTTCCAAAATGGCGAATAGGGAATGTTGCACAAACAAGGTAACAGAGCACCCCATGACAATCGTGGAACTTTTCTCTATTGCAAATGTAGCCGCTGCGAGTGCTTGTTTGCACGCAAACTGTCCCTGCATGACTGAGGCATGCATCCCACTATAATAAGCCAATGGCTTGTGGCCCATTGTGCTCTTTTGAGTCAATACTGCAGTCATGAGCCGTCCATCAGAGTGAGAAAATAAAAATTGTGTATAATCTGGAATTGCTCAAACAGGGGCTGTGAAAATAGCTTCTTTTTTAAAAAAAATGTATTATTACTTGATTTTAATCGAAAAGCTTTTAACGATTTTTACAAGAACCTAGCTTCTTTCAAGTCCTCAAATTGTCTATTCATTTCTTCAGTCCATTCCAATTTACAATTTTTTGTCTTCTGTCCTTCTCTGAGACTTTGTAACAGCGGCCTTGTGTAGGCTGCGTAGTTTAGGATCAATGCCCTACAATAATTACATAATCCCAAAAACTGGTGCATTTCCTTGACAGCACACTGGGCCTAGGGGTGGCGCGTACTGCTGCCGCCCGATTTGGCAGTATTTTTTTGCAGTTCACAGAGATAAATTGCCTCAAATATAGTACCTTCCGTTGGCTGTTTTGTAGCTTCTTTTTGTCTGGTTTGTACCTTTTGTGAACCAGCAATTGTAATAATGCAATAGAATCGCTCCTGCGCAGTGCAACTGTTCATTTTCAGGACATACCAGCAGATCATCTACATACCGGATGCTCGTGCTAGGCACCTCAATATTTCCCAAGTCAGCATGCAGCACTCTATTGAAAATACTTGGACTTTCACAGTACCCTTGAGGCAATCTCGTGTGCTCGAAGCGCTGTTGACCATGCGTAAACAGAGTGAGATGCCATGAATCAGGGTGGAGTGGGATTGAGAAGAACGCATTCTTTAGATCCACCACTGTGAAGTACGTCGCTGTCTTGGGAATGCTACATAGGATCATCGCAGGATTTGGAACGACCGGAAGCTCCTTCTGCACCATGTCATTAAGTCGACGTAGATCCTGGATCATTCTCTAATTACGCCCTGTTGCTTTCTTGACTGGGTATATAGCCATATTACCCGGGGATGTGGATGGCACGATGATCCGTTGCTCTAATAGACCCTGAATAGTGCCTTTTATTCCTTCCTCCGCTTCCCTTGACAACAGGTACTGCTGCGCCCTCGGGAATACTGCTCCTGACTTCAATGTAATCTGTACTGGGGTCACATTTCTCAGCAACCCAACATCATATGGATTAACAGACCATAATTGTGCTGGCAGATATTCCATGTCGCCTCAAAAAATAAATACGGGGTCACCACTGCCATCAGGGGGCACTGTACCTTCCTTTACTGCACCATGATATCACACGGGATGCAGATTTCCAAAATAATCTCCCCATTTGGCTCACTATCCTCAAATAACTCCTTAACAGTAATTTCCTTCAATTGTACTGTCAGCTCTACCCATAGTACTGTGCGCCACTCGCACACGTCCTGATCTGTTCTCATCAGGACTACTCTTTTGTCTGACACTACTAGTCCTTGCAAATCTAATGACAATATTAAGAACACAATTCTAGCTTGGCTTAACCTAAAAGTGGGTCCTAATTGCGTTAGAACACAGGACTTGAGGGTCCTCCGTAGAATTCAGATTGATAATTGGTGCAGCACTGATAATACCGACTGCATTGTGGTGGGATGTGGCTCTAAGAGTTTACCTTTGTTCCTGAACAGAATCACAAACCTGAAGCATTTTTTATCGCATACTAAGCTAAAAATTGTTTTGAATTGACCTGCTCTGCTTCATTTATCTGACCTGCTTCATGTCTCTTTACATAACACTCCCTGTTTTAGTATCATGCTTTGATGATGTTTAATGTCCTTATGTCCTGCATACTGTATGTTTTATATAATTAGTTAATGTTTTCCTAATTTGTTCCATTTTGTATACTTCTATAAAATCTGTGGGACAACATTTTCTCGCAATTTGAGGCACTGCTTTTCCTAGTAACTTGATGCCATAGACAAATATGTACGGGACCACAGGAACTTCATGGCCTACTGACTCCCTTAACATTGCATTGATTATTACCATTGCTCGAGCTACACACATCCCCGGAGTGAAACACATACCCCTTGAACTGTGAATGATATACTTACATTTAGTTTACTGAGCAGATCCCTACCCAACACGTTAACAGGGGAACTCTCTGAATATAACAAGGGGGCTCGTACTACCTCTCCTCGCACTTCTATATCCAGCTTCTCAGTGTATGGAAATGTAGAAATAGCCTCAGAGAATCCCTGTGTGTCAAGCGTTTTACCTGATAATGGAAGGATCCCCTCCACAATGCATGATTTAGTTGCACCTGAATCTATAATACATATTATTTGCTTGTTTCCTATTTCCGCCTACACCAAGGGCTCCTCTTCAGGGCGTGCGGTTGTCAATATAATTGGACACGCGAGTGCTCTCTGTGGGCTGTACTAATCAGAATATGTATTCGTCCTGGGGAAAGAAAAATGGCTGCCCCCGCCATCGTAACTCCTTGGAACGGAGTTGCCATTCTCCCTGTTAAACTGTGTTCCTTCACTCTGCTGCGGTTGTTGCCCACGTTGGCCTTGCCTGTCAGCCCCATAAAGGAACTGAATTTGACAACCTCGCCCAAATTGCTGTTGTCCCATTCCTTGAGGCTCTTGGAATCCTTGCCCTGGGAGTGATGGCCCATAATTAAATCCCATCCCAGGCCTGTTCCTGCATACCCTTGCGAAATGACCCCATCTCCTGCAATACCAGCACTGTGATGTTCCTGTCACGACCCTTACCCCAGACCTCCACTGGCAAGTCCACCTGCCAGGTAAGATCAGGGGTCGGGGCTCCATTAAAGGGATGGTTCGCCCAAATATTTTTATTTCAAAAATAGATAGGCAATATTAAAAAAAATCAATTGGCAATTTTTTTTTCCAAGTGCCTATTTAAAATTTTGAGCAAATAAAGCTCAAAGAAAGCACATGGGGGCATCCATTTTGTGAAATGGATGCCTGCCGCTGTGCTCGCTTTGGCTTTTGTGGCACTAATGAAGGAAAAGCCAGCAAGCTGTAGCAAACAAAAGCTACCACTGGGTGGCTTTTCCTTCATTGGTGCTGTACGCGGAGGACGGGGACCGGAGAATACAGGCAGAAAAGCTGCAGCTGCATCTCGGTAAGTGCTATTTTTTTAATAAAAATAAACACTAGCTGTGTTTTTTTTTCTAAGTTTTCCGGGCTGGAGGAGCCCAGAAAACTTAGAAATAAAACCGCAGCTTTAAAAACGTTGTATTTATGTTTGCGGTAGCTTTTGAAGCGACCGCAAACATTAATACAACGTTATTGTGTTTGAAAATGCTGTGGTTTTTCTTTCTAAGTTTCTCAGGCTCCTTTGGCTCGGAGGAGCCTGAGAAACTCAGAAAGAAAAACCACAGCATTTTCAAACACAACCGCGTTGTGTTTCTGCCTGCCGTAGCTATCACTTTGGGTCTCCGATGCTCCCCCAGGAGAGCACCGGAGACCTAAAGTGAAAGCCAAGGCAGGCAGAAACACAACACGTTGTGTTTACATGCCGCAGTGTTTCTGCCTACAGCTGATTTCCCATTTGGGGCTCTCGGGCTCCCCACGGGGGGGCCCCGAGAGCCCCAAATGGGAAATGCTAAATGCTGCAGTGTTTCTGCCTAAATCTGCTTTCCCATTTGGGGCTCTAGGGCTCCCCGTGGGTACACAAGGTAGACGCCATTCTTAAGTAGCCCTCACCAACTTCGCTGAAAGGGATCCAAAGTATGCTGGGCTTTGCGAACTTTTACCGTTACGAAAAAACAATAAAAAGTTAATTTGGACCGAAGAAGCAGTACGGGCCTTTCAAGAACTGAAACAAAGATTCACTTCCGCTCCAATCCTGCGACACCCTCATCCAGACCTCCCTTACATCATGGAAACCGATGCTTCCAGCATGGCTATGGGGACTGCCCTCTCACAGAGGGACCCTGAAAACGGCCAGTTACACCCTGTGGCCTTCTGGTCGCGAAGGTTTTCACCTCCAGAACTCAATTATGCTATCACTGACAAGGCACTCTTGGCCATTAAATCCGCTTTTAAAGCATGGCGACACTATCTCTTAGGAGCCATACACACCATTACGGTAATTACAGATCATTGAAACCTGCACTATCTGAAAACAGCAAAGGCCCAGGTCTCGCGTCGACTGCGGTGGGCCCTTTTCTTCACCGAGTACGATTATGTAATCACATTTCGCCCAGGAGTCCGGAATGGGAAGGCTGACGCCTTGTCCCACATGGGCAAAAAGGTGTATACAACTCCAGATCCGATAGCCATCATTCCTGAGAACAAACTCTTAGGCCTCATGACAGCTTTGACACAAACTGAACTCTGAAACGCAATCCAACGGGTAATGAATTCCAACACTTTACTTGCATGGCATACTCGTAGAGAACAATATATCCTCAAGGACCGATTGGCCTATTTTAGGGACCATCTATATGTACCCAAAGGGGAACTACACCAAAAAATAATTTCAGATTACCACGATTCCCTGATGGAAGGTCACCCTGGAATTGCCAAAACTCTAGCCACGGTGAAACAGAACTATTGGTGGCTTACTTGGCGTAAAGACATCATCCAGTATGTCCAGTCCTGCAGTGTATGTGCAGAAACAAATCGCAAAAGCAGAAACCAGCTGGTCTCCTTCAGCCATTGGACATTCCTCCTGCCACATGGCACACCCTTTCCCTCAACTTCATTACAGACCTGCCTCCCAGTCAAGGGTTCAACACCATTCTGGTAGTTGTTGACTTATTCTAAAAAATGGCACACTTTATTCCTCTCAAGGGCCTCCCAGATGCATCCAGTTTAGCAAAGGTATTCCTGGAAAGTATTGTTAAACTACATGGCTTCCCATCAGTTCTGGTCTCCGATCGAGGCAGCCAGATCATGTCCAACTTCAGAAAAAATGTTGTTCGATGGTACAAAATAACATCCGATTATCCACCAGTCACCACCCCCAAACGGATGGCCAAACAAAAAGAACCAATCGAAACCCTTGAGCAATACTTATGGTGCATGCTGCATCAAGTGGAAAGAAATTGGAGGGACTTACTATGGGTAGCAGAATATGCTTATAACAATTTGTTGCATTCTAGCATGGGACAAACCCCTTTTCCCTTTTTACATCCTTTACGGCAGACACCCACGTACTTCCGAACTAGACCTTTCAGCCAACTTGGAAATGCTAGCAGTGAAGACTCTTCATGCAACCATCTCTCAGGCCTTTAAAAAGGCGACAGAACATCTAACCCAAGCCAAGGACTGACAAAAGAAATTCGCTGACCAACACAGAAGAAAGGCTCCCGACTATCGGGTAGGAGACAAGGTTTGGTTAGCAGCAAAGTATGTACCCATTAAGGGAACCCGGACCTTTCGTCCTCGATATTTAGGACTCTATTCAATCAAGGCAATCATCAACCCAGTAGCCGTCAAAATGGCATTACCACCCAATATGCAAATCCACCCAGTGTTCCACGTATCACTCTTGAAACCGGTACAACTCGGTACACGGGTTACGACACCACCAAAACCCATAATAGTAGATGGAGAACCAGAATTCGAAGTCAAAGAAATCCTGGACTCTAAATACACTAGGTCCAAACTATATTATCTAATCGATTGGAAAGGGTACGGACCTCAAGATAGATCCTGGGAACCTTGTGAGTATATCCATGCACCACGTCTGATCAAGGAATTCCATCAGAACTTTCCAATCAAGCCGGGACCGAACAGAAGAACCACTGTGCGAGGGCTTTGGGGGGAGTGCTGTTACGACTCTTACCCCAGACCCCCACTGACAAGTACATCTGCCAGGTAAGGTCTGGGCTCCATTAAGGCCTTGGAGGCCTTGCATCCACTTCCAAGACTCTCTTGGAGTCAGTCCTGGCGCCACTGGCGCCAGGTTCATATTCATTGTGGAGAACATGTTTGAAGGGGAATACTTTACCTTGGGCCTGCAGTCAACATGGAGGCATTCACATAGGCTTTGTTCCTAAGAACTAAGCTATGCGGTATACTCTTTTGGGTGTGGTGGCCTGGGACTACTTTACCTGGACTACTTTTGCTGGGAGGCTATTTAAACCACACCCAAGCAACAGAGCATGCTTCGCGTTACTTTGCAGACTGCAGCGTAATGCTCACCGTGTCCTGTGATACCCGCGAGCCTCAGAGCAACGAACCTGCAGAGAAGCCAAAAGGAACATCATTAATAGAATCTTAAGTGGGTAAAGCAAGGGTGTAACTGTATGTGGTGCACTCAACTTTCACAAATCACGTCTGAATGCAGCACAAACTATACTTGAGGTTCCCCTTGATGCCTCAAAGAAAAATGTATAAAATGGTTATGTTGTATAGTTAAATTGCGCAAAACAGCTTAATCAATCATAGTGTCCAATACTCTCTAAGTAGGGGGCCTATGATAGTCCACTATCATTCTGTCAGTCGTTCTTTGAGATTCATCCCCTATCAGAGTATTAGGTATTTGAACCTTTTATTACTGTAAAAGCTGAAATAACAGGCCAACGTGCAGCACCTTGTGCTTTCTTTTTGAAGGCATTTGAGCCATACGTGAAGTGGGCTTTTCACCCAAAGACCCACTATGAGAGACATTAGTATCACGAACCACAACTATGAATTTCCATCTATGAAACTATTCTGTCAAACTCTTCAGGGATTAACCCTCACCAACAACTTGGCCTTGAGAACGACCTGATGGTCGAAACACGTGTCGGCTGTACATGAATTAAAGATCACCATTTACCGGCGGTGCAAGCTCGCCAAGTCGAACCTCCCGCACGCCTAGAGAGAAAGAAAGGACATTATTAACCACAAAAGAAAGGCAGGCAAGAAAAAACAGCGCTATACAAAACTGCTGCAATAAGACCTACCTTAAAGACACTTGAACGGGACGTTCAAGTGCACTGGTGCGTGCACTTGAACGGGCACGCACCAGTGAAGTAACTCGGTCACCACGCCCACTGAAGACTACGCACCCCTGCTAAGAAGCAGGATGGAGACTACACCTAATACCACAACAAGGTGAGGAGAGGGCATAAGAGCAGAAGCCAAAGGAGTGGTGGGAGGATACCTTACCTGAGTCGGCCAATCCTGAACCCAGCCCTCCTGTGTTTTTTAGGCTAGACTTCCTTCGAAGATATCATTCGGAATCAGGGAGAAGGTTCCGGCAACCAACCAGGGCTGAGTGGCATCCCCGTGGATACCAGGTGAGCATAACAGTTCCCAATTCTCCTCCCCGGGGGCCCTATACCCCTAAAGCCTCCTGCTATTGCTCCTCGAAATCCCCCTCTTCCCTTCGTACTGCCACTGTGGGTTGAAGTACTGGTCCCCCCTCCACCCCATTATCCCTGTCCTTCTTTGGCCCATAGTGCTGCAATTGTGGCATTCGCAATCTGTTGAGTATTCCCTGTTCTTTCCCCCTGAGCCGGTGCCGTCACTGGTGCTTTGACAACAACCTTATTTAGTTTCTTTTCCACTAGTTTTGCTTCGTCCGTTTGATGCTTCTGGTCGGTCTCCCTGTCCTGCTCCTTGATTCTCTTACAATGATGGACTAATATACTTTGTATCTCCGCCCACCCTTTGGCTTCAACTCCCACAATGTTATCTAATGGCTTCAGGACCCCTTTTGGTAATCCCCTCTTTACGATAAAGTACAGAAATGGTACTGAATGGTCCCGCTGTCTCAACTCTCCACATTTCCTGTAACTTAAAAATAAACCTAACTGCGTCCTCATCATCACCCTTTGCGGACTGCATTAAAGAATGTAATTAAGGCGTATCAGGGTACATCTTTCGTAGAGCATTCCATTCCCTTGCCTTTACTTCATTAAAGGCTGCTCCATCATGTTCGTTATTTGCAAGTATAATCCCAGGGTACCCAGTCCTTAGCCATATGTCCCCAGCCTGGTCTCCAACTATGGCGCCCAGTAAACTCTTAAGGTCTCCTAGTGCTAAGGCTACGCTTGCTGTTTGTTTCTCAAATTCATAGATCCATGTACTGGCTCTGGCTGTAAACTGGGAGAGCTTTAATAAAATTATTTTTGTCCATTGAAGCCATGGCACACACTGCGTTATCCCTACTTCTTTATGTATACGAGGTATTTGCAAGTCTATTTTGCTTTCAACCCCTTTTTTAGTATTTTTTGATCTTGTGCACAACCATTAAATCTGGTTGATTTCTTGGTCTATCCCTTCCCCCTGCCTCTTGTGGTAAGGATGGGTTTCTCGGTGCCGCCTCCTCTCCTTGATCTCTTAATTCCCCTGCCTTTTCGATCTTCCCATTCATTTTCCCTCGCTGGTTCGACTTCTTGTCCCAGAACATCCATACCCTCTCCTTATCATCTTTTTCGACACAAACATTTCTTATTGCCCCAGGGTTGAATCTAACCAAAAATTCTCCTGACTTCCAATCCCCTATTTTCTGAACCAGTACCCTTATTTCTGGTGGTACTTCTCCAGGTTCTTTTAACCTGACCAACCTTTCCCGCAACGCTCTTAACTCAATCATATCTGCTTGTGAACCCCCTGGGTACACTGATGCTACGGGCATGTCAGCGATTGTGGATGGGTTATATGGAGGTGGAGGTGCAGAAGCTCTTGAGTCTCCCCTGCCCAGTTGCTGACCATGATGATACTGTTGTTGAACATTTCTCTACCACTGGAGGCTTATAGACTGGATTTGTATACCATACTGCAGGTTTAGGCGTTACGGGGTATATCACATTACATTGGATCTCTTTTTTTTTATCTTCCTGATCTTCCATATCCTCAAATAACTGCCAGAGATCTAAAATCTCTTTTCTTTTTTGTAACTTCTTTCCCTTATATTTTGCTGCTAAAAATATGGATATTTTTTCTAGCATGTTTCTGTTATCGAAGCCCTGCTCTGGCCCGGAGCAGGACATCCCCCCTTCCTTTGTTTCCAACACCCATTGTCTATGATATGTTTCTATCCAGTCACAGTACAGTGGCAGGGCCCTATGGATGTGTCTTATTGGGGTTTCTTCCCCCACAATATTGCGCGCGTCCCTGATGCTTCACTTAGACCTTACGACTATGCTGTGCACGCTGCTGCTTGGTACACAAAAATACGGATCAACCCACTTTTTTTTCCCAGCCGTTTTTCCCACTTTTTCATACACCAAGACTCATCCACCTTCCTTCCTGTTTTGCCACAAAAGACAGCAAGAGAAAATATGCTAAAATAATTGACTAAAATCCAGGCCCATTCCTTATACCGAGCCACTACTGATTTTTTCCTTATATCCCCGTAGTACCACCTTCTCAGCTTTTATTACATGCTGAGGATCCCATTGCTTTTATCGTCATTAAAGAATTCCACATGGCACTACCTTCTCAACGTATTATGGCTGAGGATCCCTTACCTCCCAGACTTTATATGCTGAGGCTCCCTTTTCTCCCAGTTTTTACACGCTCAAGCTCCCTTTTTCCATTATAAAAAGTAGAAAAACAGAAATACTTGACAATTTCAATACATAACCCACCTCCTATCAAATCTATACCTTAACACATCACCTGAAATCCTATCCAATATATACCTTAACACATCACTGAAATCCTATTAAATCCCCTTCTTGTTATCGCTTACAAGAGTCTACTTACATGTGCATTTTTACCCAAGTTTTTCCATTACGGGGTCCAATACTGGCCTGTCCTTCTCTCTGGAGCCACGCCCGCTTCAGAGAGCAGAGAGGATTTCTATTAAAATGGCTCCTTCTAAAACCGTTCAGGAAACATGTGTGTTTTTATTTGGGGGACCGGTCGCTGTAGGTGGGCGTGGCTCTTTTCCAGGAGAAGTGGCATTAACCATCCACCTGGCTATGGAAGTCTTGGAGGCCTGACAGCCTGGTTTTGATCCCCGAAAGGTGACGAAGATGGCGTCTGATTTGCGGAAGCTCTTGGTTCTGTGCAGGTAGAATCTTAGGGCATGCCTGACATCTAGACAGTGTAGTACCCTCTGAGTGTCATCCTTAGGGTCCACAAAGAAAGTCAGTAACACTATCTCCTCATTTAAGTGAAAGGAGCAGATGAACCTTAGGTAAGAAAGCGGGGTGAGTTCTGAGCACCACCTTCTCCTTATCAAATGTAGTATATGGCTCTGATGCCACTAGTGCCTGGATCTCACTGATTCGGCATGCTGAGGAAAGGCCCACTAGGAGGACCGTCTTAATGGTTACTAGCCTGATGTCCGCGGACGCCATGGGCTTGAATGGTTTATGCGCCAGGGCACCCAGGACCACATTGAGGTGCCACAACGGGGCCGTTTCTGGATGTACTCTTTGTCAAGCCCGCTAAGTGCCTCTTCAGCACTGGATTCGAGGATGAGAATACCTCCTCCTGAGAATTCTTGTAAGCTACAATGGTCACCAGATAAGTGCAGCACGTGTCTACTTGCACGCCTGAGTGTGCGAGGTATGCTGAGAAGGAGAGCATGTCGTCCAACGCGCAAGTCAAAGATCAATTTCCTTGGATTCTGCCCAGTGACAGAACCTGGCTCACTTGCTTTTGTACTGGCTGCTGGTGGCGTCACTCCTAGCCCCCTGTATAATGGGCAGGTTAGCCTGTGAGAGGTGCAGATGCTTCAGGGAGACCTGCTCAGGAACCACGCTGAAAGGGATAACTTCTGCGGCGAGTGGTGGATGACTGTGCCCACCTGCTGAGAGAGTAGGTGTGCTGGGCCCAGCGGGAGGTGTACGGGGGTCCTGGTCTGAAAGGCTGAGCAGCTCTGAGAAACATGGTTGTGCTGGACACCAAGGGGCTATCAGGATGATCCGAAGGCCCCTCGACTCCCTGATCCTGCAGATGACCCGGTGTACCAGAGGGGGGGGCGGAGCATAGGCTGTCATGTTGCTCCACTGGATCTGTATTGCATCGCCCATCAAATCCCTGCCTTGCCCCTGCCAGAAGGCAAACTGGGGGCACCTCCTATTGGCACTGGTTGCGAAGAGGTCCACCTGCGGATGACTCCACCTGTTGATGATCCCCTGAAGGACCTGCTCGTCCAACTGCCATTCATAGTTGTCTGCGCCCAACCTGCTGAGCCTGTCCGCCTCTAGTTTGGACTCACCAGAGCCCACTCCCAAATGTCGACCGCCAGTCTGTAGAGGGGAGGGCACCAGGTGCCACCCTGCTTCTTGATATAATACATGCATGTGGAGCTGTCTGTTTGAATGAGAATCGCCCTGCCTGTGATAATAGGTAGAAAGGTTTTGAGAGCAAGCCATCATCTCGAGCCAGTTGATGTGTGCCATCTGCTCCTGCCTGGACCATACTCCATGGATGCTGCGGTTGTCCAGGGTTGCTTCCCATCCCTCCCTCTAGGGATGAGTCTGTGGTAATGTTGACCTGAGGTGTAGGTTGCCGAAAGGGCCTGCCTATCCGCAGGTTGCTGTCTGTACCCCACCAGATAAGATCCTGGAGTTGTGGAGTTGTTGTGGTATATTGACCTGCTCTGCCTGCGAACCCTTCTCCTGGTTCCAGGAGGATGAAAAATGTAGCTGCAGCCACCTCATTTTGAGCCTCGTATGTGGCACTGCAAGAAGACATGCAGCCATAACTCCCAACAGGTGTTGGTACCACCACGCCGAGGTCACAAAGGCACTCTTGATGGCTGTGATCTTGTCCTCCGACGGGAAGATCCTTTCGGAGCTTGTATCCCAGATAAGTCCCAGGAAGTTGAGGCTCTGTGTGAGCACCAACTGCGACTTTCTGAGATTGATAGAAAATCCCAGGTCGTGTAGTGTATCCATGAGGGCGCATGCCGTATGTTGCTCCGCCTCCGGCGATCTCGCCCTGACTAGCCAGTAATCCAGATATTGGTAAATGTGATGTCCTTGCACCCTGAGTAGGGCTGCCACTGCATTCATTAGCCTTGTAAACACCCTGTGGGCCGAATTGAGTCCAAAGGATAGAAGCCTGTATTGAAACTGAAAACCCATGATCGTGAACCTCAGGAAAGACCAATGGGGTTCCCAAATCAGGACGTGGAGGTAGGCATCCTTCAGATCCAGGGACCACATCCAGTCTCCCGCACACAATGTCTCCGCTATGAAGGCTGGGGTAACAATCTTGAACTTTTGGGGGGTGTGGCTAGAAGGCCATGTGAGCAGACGTGCTCTTAGAGGAGCTCCTGGTGATCCTGAACTTATCTGGAGAAAAAGGTGCAGTTGCACCAGCCCTTTGAATATGGAAAGATAGGCATCAGTTTATGAACGTATATTGAGCAGTCGCTGACAATCTAGAGCACATACACCCTAAGGAATGCCAGATAGGGGTGAGCGACGTTCCTGGGGATGAAGACTCGGGGAAACAAAATGGCAGTCGTCCACGACAAAGAAGGAGAAACATTCAGACCAGCGGCGGCACCCCTTGTGTGTACGGCCGTGGGGCAGGCTAAGTGAGACCAATATACGCTTTTTTGTGTGTCACCGAAGCGCACACTTGCTCCAGTTTGCCCCGTTTGTTTATAATGAGTTCCGGAGACCGCGCGAGGAGGATGGGCAGCCAGTGCTAGGACTGCGCCCAGGCTGGAGCAGACGAAGCAGACCTAACGGCCCGAACAGAAGAAGAGCCCCATACCTCCTGGGCTGGTGGGGGCGAGCAGCAGACTCCCATCCTGTGCGGTCCGCCGAGAGCCGGGGACTGCAGCGCTAGCATTGTAGCATCCGCCCACGAGATTCCCGGCCTGCAGACTGGGGCGTTCGGTGGCGGCCCGGAGGTTGAATGAAAGGCGCCCGGGTTGCGCCTCATATTGCAGCGGTTCTTGGATCAGCTGATCGATGCTGGGCCTGCATGTAGGGCATTGATGGAACGGCTGGACCCCGAGGTCTGAGCGGTGGAGTGGCCCTAGCACCCCACAGTGCAAGAAGGCGGGTGGCAAGACCCGACCTTATCGTTGTGAGCGTGGGGCAGAGTAGGCGAAAAATCAGCTGTGGAGCGCTGGAAGGACATAAAGGCAAGCCGACATGTGACAACAGATAGAAAGGAGGAGGAGAGCGGACCGGCACGCTTTTGTAGACGGTCCCTGGTGGGTCAGTGAGGTGGCTTGATGAAACTGGGCACTGCTGGCGCTCCCTCACTCAGGCTACTCTGGCGACACTCCAATAAACTGTACGTTCCCCCACTCCATGGTAGAGGTGAGAGCACAATAGCCAGCTGATGAGCCCATAAGGGTAGGCTCATAATGAAGATATAGGCACGGACTGACCCTCGCAACCAAGCACCTCAAACAGCAGCAGACACCCAGCGCACCTGAATTGGGGGAGCGTGTGTAACTAGAGGAACACATAAAAAATCACATGTGAAGAGCTGGTGGACTTGCTTGAGCCCGCAGCCAGGGTGACAAACATAGCCTGGTCCAGATGGCCCACGGTATGGGCGTGCGCTAGCTAGACTGGATTGAAGCCACTCTGTTACGTGGGAGGGCACAGTCCACTCTGGTAGCTACTCATCGGCCCCCGGACACCCCCCTTGGGCGGCCCGGGCCCCGGCACCAACAGCAGTTTCATCTCGCTGAGGCTGGCAAGAGGGGAGGCTCGCCCAATATTCCTTGACACGACGCCATGTCCAGCAAACCGCTAAGAACGAAGAGTAAGCAGCCTACGCTGGAAGAGTACACTGGAACACTGCCGGGCCCAGAAGGAACCAGGAGTAAGGAGAAAATCCCAGCTGGGAGCGCAGTCACCATGGGTACCAACCAGGAGGTCCTAGTGGCAATTGCAGACCTGAAAGTAGCCTAGGAGACCAAACTGGGTCTGGCTATGACTGAATTGAAAGCAGCACTGGAGCTGAAAGTCAGGGCAGTGCAGGAGGAAGTGAACCTTCTCTGACAAGACGTCAGGTCGTTGGCGGAATGCATAGAGCACCTGGAAAAAGAGGTGGGCCCAAACACAGCAGACTGTGCAGCACATAAAGCAGACCTTCACGCCCTAGTGCAACGCATGGGCAACCTAGAATACAGTGCGGAGGAGGCGGAGGGACGTGCTCGACAGAATAACATCCGTATTGTAGGTTTGCCAGAAGGAGCCGAGGGATCCAACCCTACAGAGTTCGTTGAATCAATGCTGCTGCAGGAGATAACCAGAGGAATCTTGTCCCAGGGGTTCGCGGTGGAAAGGGCGCATAGTGCTCTAACGAGGAGGCTGCCGCCGGGCAGCCCCCCTAGGCCGGTGATCGCTAAGATCCTCAACTATCGGGATAGAGAAAGAATCCTTGAACACTTCCGTAAGGGCATAACAATACAAAGAGGGACAGAAAATATAACTGTATACCCGGATCATACCCTGATGGTGCAACGGAGCCGCATGAACTTTGCGGGAAGCGGGCCACAAGTACATGCTGCTCTAACCGGCAAAGCTGAAGGTGTTCCATAAAAACAGAACCTTGTTTTTCGAAACCCAGAAGAAGCAATGGGGTGGATTGACACGCAAAGCTGCCCCCAGGAGTCGGGCATCCAGACGGGAGAAGGAGAAGGAAGAGATAAGTAATATACAGAGGGGGCACCAGTAGGTGTTGCAGCTTAAGACTATGGGACTTGATTATTGTAATTGATGTAGCTTACGGGCTAGTATGATTAGGTTAGAAGAAGACATGATCCGTGAGCACTGAAACTTTTGCTTATGTTAGGGAGCCTCACAGAGCTAGTCCTCATACCCCCATTTAGAGTAGTTTAGGTAGGTTACCGGTAGTCCGGTGACACCCTGCCGGGATTCTGTCCTCGGCACACCGAACCAGAAGCAGGGTCGCCTGAGATCCAGGGATGGAGCTGGGCATTTGTTGGGGTTGGGGAGGGTGGGGCGCAGGAACGGGCGGTGAGTGGGGGTTTATTGTTGGGAAAAGGGGGGGCAGTTTGTTTTGGGCGGGTGGGGAATGAGCCAATGTGGGAATTTTAATGGGCGGGAGGGAGGGCGGAGAGTGGGGGCAGGATATTGTATACATGGCGTCGGGGTGCCTTAGAGTGGTTACCTGGAATGTTAGGGGCCTCAATAGTTATTTGAAGCGCAATAAAGTTATGATGTACCTAAAAAGGATCAGGGTAGACGTAGCATTATTGCAGGAGACCCACCTCACCAGGGATAAACTGGAAGTGGTTAAAAGAAAGTGGAGAGGGAGTATAGCGGGTGCCACATACTCGGCTTACGCAAGAGGAGTTATCACCTGGATAGCACCCCACGTACCGTTCCAAATGCTTCAGACCACAGGAGACCCAGAAGGCAGACTGATCGTTGTTAGGGGGATGTTAGAAAACCAAGAAGTAAGTATTGTAAACTTATATGCCCCCAATCAGGACACAGCGGCCTACTTTCGGACCCTCTGTGGTAGGATTAGCCCCCTAAGGGGTGGCGGGATCCTATGGGGAGGTGACTTTAAGTGTGTTTTGAATCCTAAGCTGGATAGATCAGACATTAAACTAGACAAGCCCACCCCGGTTGCAAAGGTGCTAAGGGCTCTCTTGAGTGACTTCGATCTTGTGGATGTCTGGAGACAATTGCACCCAGCAGATAGGCAATACTCACATTATACGGCACCACATGATCTGCACACGAGACTGGACTACGTGCTCGTCGCTGCCGATTTGGTAAGCGGGATGAGAGGTGTGGAATATAAGGCCAGGGTGCTCTCAGACCACTCCCCTCTGGTTCTAGAGTGGCAACACCAACCCCCTAGGGCGCGGATTCCGACGTGGAAGCTCAGAGCTGAGGCCCTGCAGGATTCGGGATTCCAGGAGGATTTAAGGGAGGAGATCACAGAGTACTTTGAGATTAACACAGGCAGTGTCAGATCAATGGGAACAGTGTGGGAGGCATTCAAAGTGGTGGTGCGGGTGGTGGCTATGTCAAAATCCAGAGGGCTCCAGGGGAGCATAGAACTAGAGCTGCGCGGAGCGGAGGGAGAGTTGGAAGACATTATCCGTAGGGGAGGCTCCTCTAGTGAGGACGGGGTCAGGATAAGACCGCTCCAACAAGCTAGTTGTGAACACTGGGACAGGCTATGTAAATTGAGCTATAAGAAATAAGTGGAGAAACAGCATGCAGGGGCAGTTACACCTGGATGGTTGTTGGCCTGGCTATATAAGAGCGAGGCACCAAGGCCTCTGATCAGGGAAATCAGAGAGGAGGGAGGACGGATCCTGGACACCCAGGAGGGAGTGAATGGCGAGTTCCTTAGATACTGCAAATGGCTCTATGAGGACCCAGGAGGAGCTGGGGACCAAGAGATCTGAGACATGTTAGAAGACATGGGCCCGCCTACTTTAGACGACTCAGAACGGGCAGACCTGGATGCCCCAATCACAATCGAAGAGCTTGAATTAGTGATTCGACACCTGCCCACTTGTAAGGCTCCGGGGTCAGACGGGCTCCCGAGCAAATTCTACAAATGTCATGATGCCTACCCCCGGGCATCAGGACCAAGGCCCTCAGCTCCGGGAGCAGGCATCCAGACATTTGTTTAAACCTCAGCAGCCCCGGCTAGGGGCTGTCTGGGTTCAGTCCTGGCGCCTTAGGCGCCAGGCTCATCATAGAAATCAGTCCTGGCGCCATAGGCGCCAGGCTCATAGACTTTACTTACCTACATGAGGCCTGGATGGGACTATTTTGTTACAGGGACTATTTTTTACTCGGGCGTGGCTCTAGGGAACTTCTTACCTGGAACTACTTTGGAGGCTATTTAAACCACACCCGAACAGCAGCACATGCTCCGCGTTATTCTGCATCCAGCAGCGTGACGCTCACCGTGCCTGCAGCCAGCTTCCAGTCTTCTGCCACGCCCACGTGCCTGCAGCCAGCATCCAGTCTTCTGCCACGCCCGCCTCGAATCCGGAGCTCCTAGAATAAAGAAGAGGAAAAGGACAAGGTTAGAAAACAAACTTATTTCAAATTCCTCACCTAATTCCAGAACCATTTCATCTCCGGACCTGGAAAGTACATCAGTCCTGCACGCGTCGCTTTGCCAGCTCCAGCACGGCGCCATACTCACCAGTTCTCACAGCATCTTTCGATCCAGCACTGTCTCCATCATTTCTTCACCGTAATCCGGCACCTATGGGACACAAGAAAAAACAAGGTGAGCCAAGGGAATCAACAAATACAACCTCTTACCACTATAGACTTACCTGATTTACCACCGGCGGTATTATTCCATAACTCTCCACATTTTCATATGCCGCATCTCTAAAGAGGGAGAAAAACAACACGTTAACGCATGCAATAGTTACCGAACAGCGTTGGGTAACACAGACTCTTACCTGAACGCCAGCAGCAGCTACAAGAACTTCTTCTCACAGACTCAGTTGCAACTTAAGGAAGGAAGGGGACAAGAGTGAACATCGGGCACATTGAACTCTTTGAACTTGATACTTACCAATCCCGCCAGGGACTTCAGAGTCAATACTTACCGGAACTCTCCCAACACCTTCAAACCAGTGAAGTAACTGGTATCTACACGCCCCTGCAAGACACACAGGATGGAGAGCTCATCTTTTACGAACATAAGGTGAGGTTACTAGGGGGATATCGGAGGTGATTAGTGGGGGAGAGCGAGAACAGTTGGGAGGCCATCACTAAAACCCACAGGTGGTTAATCCCTGTCTCCACTTGCAGGAAAATACTTCTTCGGGTCCAGTAGACAAGACTAGGCGGGCCAGTCCAGACAGTCATCTCTGCACTACGCATCACGTTGAAGGAGACCGCAGCTGTCTGGGTCCGATCGACACTCCTGTGGGGTCCAGGTGAGCGTAACAACAAAACCTACAAACAGGAGTTGCTACCCCCGTTGCTGGCTATGCTGAATGAGTCTTATGAGCAGGGCAGGCTGCCAGAGTCCTTATGTGAGGCGGTGATTATTCCGCTCTTAAAGCTGGGTAAGCCAAGCACAGACTGTGGGTCATACAGACCCCTGTCGATGCTCAACCAAGACAGCAAAATCCTTAAGGCGGTGCTGGCAAACAGGCTTAAGCGTGTCATCGACAAACTGATACACCCTGACCAAACAGACTATGTCCCTGGTAGGAATATAACTGATAATCATATGCGACTGCATCACATTATCAATCAGACTGAGGAAGACCCAGGTGAGCTGGCGATCGCCTCTCTTGACGTGGTCAAGGCGTTTGACTCAGTAAGATGGCCCTGGCTGTTGGCGACTTTAGAAGCCTTTGGAATGGGTCCAGGGTATCTTAGGTGGGTTAAAATGGTATACAGCTCCCCAAATGCTAGGGTTAAAATGGGCGCCACTATCTCAGACAAATGGCAACTTAGCAAAGGCACCAGACAGGGCTACCCCTGGTCACCCACGTTGTATATATTAGCGGTAGAGCCATTGACTGTCTGTCTTTGACAGCAATATGGAGAGATTAGGATACGCACTGCAGGTGGTCCTCATCTCATTTCATTATATGCTGACGACATGCTCTTGTACCTGCGCTTCCCAGAAGAGAACACACAATACATCCTGGAGGTGATGGAACGATATGCCGCCCTCTCCGGCATAGCGGTAAACCCCAATAAATCTAGCATGTTTCCCCTAGGGAGATATAGGTCTGTCCCACCGGGGGGTTTGCCGGTGTTGCCAATACCCTGGCGAACCAAGTCGTTCAGATATCTTGGTATTGACATATACCATACGACAGGAGAAGAACATAAACACAACACGGTGAAGGCAGTTGAAGGTATCAAAAATAGCATGGGTTTCTGGTCCAGACTGCCCCTGGCCATGATGGGGAGAGCAGCTTTAATCAAGATGGTAGTCCTGCCCAGGCTGTTGCACTTTTTCGTAAACATCCCGCATGTGATCCCTAGGCGTTTCTTTGCTGGTCTCCACAGCTTGTGCAGGGGCTTCATTTGACATAACTCCAGAAACAGGGTGGCTCTTTGGAAGTTACAGAATTCGTGTGACAGGGGGGGAATAAACCTGCCGAACCTTGAGTTATATTATCTAGCGGGTCAATTGCAATACGTGGCCAGATGGCTGTCTGAGGAAGAAACAGCGGAAACTAGGTTGTTGTGCAGGGAACCGGCTCCCTAGTTTCTCAGAGAGGTGGTGTGGCTGCCTAAGTTTAAGGTGATAGAGATGGCGCGGCTGCTGGTGCTTGGCTGGGAGGTTTGGCATAGAGCGTGGTGGCTGGTGGGATACCCGGTTCCGTTTTCCATGCAGGTGCCGTTGGCGGCGCTATGCAGAGGACCCCCAATTGATACAAGGGGTCCGTAGATACTGGGAACCCATGGGTCTGGCCACTCTGGGAGACATATGGCAGGATGGAGTTGCGCTAGAATTCCAGAAACTGATGGAGGACACCGGGGTGCATAAGGGGCAACATATAACCCACTCCAGAATTGTTAAGCGGGTGCGAGAAAAATGGCTGGCGGTGGTGCTCACGGAACAACCGGAGGCCACCATGGAGATGATATATGACGTCTCGGAGGGTGGGCATGAGATATCCCACATATACGAGCTACTGGGGTCCAAGGTGGGGAAGGAATTGTCCTTATTGAGACAACTTTGGGAGTAGGGGATGGGAGAGCCTATGTCGGATGGGTTATGGGAGACAGCCCAGAGATATCATAAGAAAGTGTCCCGTAACGCGAGGCTCCAGCAGATCCAGTTATACGTCACACACAGGGCATATCTGACCCCCAGTAAGATTGCTAGGTTTGGGGGCCAGGTGATCCAGAGATGCCCGAGGTGCGGGGAGGAGGAAGCCGGGATGTTACACATGTTCTGGGCTTGTCCGGAGGTGGGTAGATTCTGGACTGAACTGAAAATACGCCTGGCTGAAAAAGGTATTAAGCTAGAGGTGGAGTCGGCCTGGGCATGCATGCAAGGAGGTTTCCCTAGGCCACCTCATCTGAGGCACATTAGCAAGATGAAGGACTTGGCATGCATCCTGGCCAAAAGGAGGATTGCAATGTGCTGGAAGGCAGCTCATAGGCCCAGAATGGAGTTTTGGTGGGCTGACCTCTTGAAATGGGCCGAGGCTGAGACAGCTGTTTGGTTTGAAGCGGTCAGCAGGGGAGGAGAGGAGGAGGTAGGACCCCTAATTGAATGGAGGCAATTGGTGGCCACCATGGTGGGCCCCCCCCTCACCCCCCAGCCCGATCACAGTGAGGATGACATGGACGAGAAAAGGACAATCGACCCGCCTGAGGACGTACAGGCTGATGAAATGAAATGGACATTATGGCTCAAGTTGGCGGGCGGGAGGGAGCGGGACTGAAGAACATAGTTTGTAATATTATCTTCTTTGACATGGATATGGAAGTCCTAATTATTGTAATGTTTGGTGTTTTGTATAAAACAATAAAAAAATGTTTAAAATAAAAAACTCAATCTTGACCTTTTGGAGGGGAAGGGAAAGGTTCAAGGTGGAAAGGTCGAACACAACTCGCAGGCCAGCCTGGATCTTTTTGTGTATGACAAAAATGTGTGAATAGAAGCCCGTGCACCGCTGTGAGGCTGGGACTTCCTCCATGGCCTGGAGCGCTACTAGCGAGCGTATTTCCGCCAACAGAGTTGCTGTACCAATCTGCGGAGGCGAGGAAGGAGGAGAAGGAGGAATGGGGAGGCGGAAGCCCATCGATACTTGTTAGGAAAGATTTCGTAATTGTAGGGAATTTTCCTTCCATGTGGCAACCCCTAAACTTTTTGCTATTGTTTTTAACCTTGTTCTTGACTTTGCCAGAGAAGTACAGCCTTCTGCCGCACTTCTCTGGGCTTTCGCTCCTTTTCTTACGGGGAAACTGACATGCCCTTAAGACAGTCAGTACCGGGGAACACTGTTTCCCGTAGTTTCTTCTATCGTGTTGCGGCTTTAGTGCAACATGACACAAGAGGGCACTGTAAGCTAAGTTACAGCTCTCTTGGGTCTCTAGCCTTCTACAGGCCCTAGATACTCTGTTAGGATGGTATTTGATCGGTGCAAGTCATTCAGGGACTCGAATGGTGGCAGCGATCGTTTTGTTTATTTTGAGCTCCTTTTGGCGTTCTGAGCACGTTTTTGCACTGAACCCAAAATGGTGGCCTGGCTCCCAAAATGGCCAGGCCGCGAGGCTCCTTTGTCTTGTCCACTGACCGGCTTGCTCCCTTCACCTTCCCCAGGTCAGACGACCCGGGGCCTTCCTTATTTGGGCATGTACTTTCCCGCGAAACGTGGTTGCTTTCGCGGGCTTCTACATGTCGTTTGTGTGCCTCCAGGGTGTGGGCTGGGATGTCTGGTCCCAATACACATCCTGGGTGCCAGAGAGTCTAGGGTGGTGTGAATGCCTGGGACCACCGTGGTCCGTGATTGGTCCACGTATGGTATGTGTGTTGATGAGCGGATCTCCCATTGGCTCCCCTCCGTTTTGGCGCGAAGGGAACCGTGGATAAGAGGGAGCTGGAAACACCACTGCCAGGTCGATCTCCTGAGTTCTCACGAACGAAGGAATACAGGAGCCAAGTATCCTGCAACCCAGAGGCTGGACCGAGGAATCGCTGGTGACCCGCTGAAGGAATCCTCCTTTGTACTGCTGTCGTCCTGTGAAACCCTTTCCTCCTTGGATCGAACCAGAAGGCCTGTACTGGTGCTTCGACCTTTGGAATAGCAGGAACAGCTATTCCCGGCGACTTCATCATCTCCTGCCAAGTAAGCCTTCGGAAGTGTCTCTGGGCCATCCAGTTGACTGACCAGCTTACAAGGGAGTCCTGCTCTGTAACTGCCGCCAGGTTGTGCTGTATTTCGAGTCCTTGTCACTCTCCCACGCTTCGTACACTTGGCGTTCCCAAGTCTGAAGGGAGGAGTGTACATTTGGCTTGAATACACACGGCCGCTCCGTTGTCCTGCTGCGGCAACAAAACTGTGCTGGTTTCGTCGATTGGGACGTCTTTTTGCTCTACACGACTACGAGGCGTTCCCTGCTCTTCTGAACCTGCCAGCTGCTGAAACTAACGTGGAGAAGCCTGGGTCTGCTTGCTTCGGGGACCAGTGAGTAGTTTAGCTAGGATCTGGTCGCCCTCCTGCAGTATCCCATTGCTTTTCCCTGCTGTGTAAAAACAGCACCCTTTTGGCCGTACTCGCGCTCTGCTTCTGCCTGCTGTGGAGGCTGCGCTTGAGTTGCGGAACCTGTTCTCCTTCTGCTGTGCACTAACCCGAACTGCCTGACTTCCTCCGAAGAGCTTCCCCTTTTGCCCGTTGGCACCGGCGTGGCAGGTACTTTGAGCACAAGGCTCCACTCTTCGCAGGGCTCGGACTTCCATCTAGTTAGGTGCCTCTGAAGGCGAACTGAGTCTAAAGCGTTATCGCACTGCCTGTTTTCCTTTCCTTTCAGGTGGACTACATATTTCGTGCTTTAAACGCTTGCGACTGTGTATTTGTATATATATTGTGTTGATATGGTATGTGTTGGTTTAATATTGTGATATTGTGATTTTCTCGCTACGGTCATTGTTTTAAAGGCCTTAAAATAAATGTGTATCTATTTTTGATATAACAACTGTTTGGAGTAGTTTGTCAGCGCTCTTGCTTTGTGTGCTCACTGCGGGCTTTCAGTCACCCTCACCCCTCTTGAGACCTAGTCTTGACCGCCGCGATCGCTACCTTGATTGGTCTGGCTTGTCCAGAGGTTACCCTGTTCCATGTAATTAGGTTGGCCTTCTGAACTTCTGCGCCACCAGGACAGAGTTCAGAAATCCGTCTTAACAAATTGGTGTACAGCGGTGGGATACGACTGAAGGTATCCAGTGTTGCGCTCGAACTAAGGCATTTCAGGTTATTCCAAACAGTACACGTAGTGAATTGTTGTAGTATAACTTTAAAAAGGCCATAGTCCTATCAAACAGTATGGAAACAAATACGTTGTTAACTTTAAATGCTTCCAAATCAGAAACGCTGAAAAAGATGTGTGCGGAGAGAGGTGTTTCCTCTCAAGGCACAAAATTGGAAATGATCCAGAGAATCGTGGCGTGGCAAGAAGCGCAGCTTGACGCTATAACTTCCGAGGACAGTGCAGAAGGTGGTGGGGCTGCTCTCACTGGCAGAACCGACGGTTCTGCCGCTGCACTGATCCATCGCGACCACGAGGACAGGGAGGATGTAATGTCTAATGTTTCCTCTGCCAGTGTTGATGGGGATGCTATGCTTGAAATCAAGAAGCAAGAGCTGCGGTTTAGGCAGCAGGAGCTTGAATTCAGCATAGCCAAACTAAAAATCGAACAGGCAGAAAAACAGAAAGATAGGGATCACCAGTTGGAACTGGCCAAGCTTCAGGTTGCAAATGGATCCAAGGGTCCTGGACATGGTTCTGGGGCTTCCTCTCATCCACGGTTTCCAAAAGATCTGCTCAGTGTGTATGAAGAGAGGAATGACATTATGGACTGGCTGAATGCGTTTGAGTATGCATGCGAGGTCCAGGAAGTTGACAATGCTGATAAGATTGCGTGGTTGCTCAGTAGACTGCCCCATTCTGGCTGTAGTGCCATTATGGAAATGTCGAAGGCTGAGCGGGCTGATTTCGCAATGTTAAAGCAAACTCTCATTTTAAAGTTTGGGAAGACTCCGGCCCAATATTTAAAGCGTTTTCGAGAGTATAAGAAAAAGGAAGGTGGTACTTGGGTATCTTATGTCGCTGAATCTTTGAAAAACTTAACTGGCTGGGTCGAAGGTTATAAGGTTTCTACCTTCGAAGGCATGATCAATCTGGTCATGCTGGAACACATTTTTGCTTCTTCTTCCCCGGAGCTTAAGCAGCATTTGGCCGATTCGAAGGAGATAGATCCTAAGAAGCTGGCCATTGCAGCAGACTTATGGGTGTCACATCGAGTGTCCCATAAGGACAAAACTCATCCTGGTAAGCAGGAGGAAGGGAAAAAGTCCAAAGATATGGAGGGTGGGGAATCTGCTAAATCTTCTTCCCATAAGGGCCACAAAAAGAAAAACAAGGGTAAGACACAAGAGAACTCACAGGGTAGTGGAGGTTCGCCTCTGAAACAGAACTCTGGTTACAATAAGCCTCCCTACGTAAACAGACCCAATGGGGCTTGTTTTTCTTGTGGAGCAACTGACCATGTGAAGGGGGATCCCCATTGTAAGGTTAGACCTTTGGGGGTCCACTCCGCTAATCTGGCCTTCTCCTCCTACGAGGAAGAAGAGATTACAGGAGCATCCTTCTCCTCAGACTCATTTCCCAGCGGAATAGAGGCTGAGGTAGTTTTAGTGTCCCTGGGTTCCTGGGAGCCTAAAGTCGCAGAGGCGTATGCTAGGATTCCGGATAATACCAAGCACTACTTTAAAGACAGTGTGCTGATCAATGGAGTGGATACTCCAGCTCTTAGGGATAGTGGGTGCAGTCGAACTGTAGTGGATTCTACCTTGGTAGACTCAGAGGAAGTTGCCAGAGCTACTCTGATGCCCACTAAGTTGGCTGACGGCCCCCTCCGTATGTTTCCCGTGATCCCTGTAAATCTTACTTTAAATGGTACAGCAGTCAGGATTCCAGTGAGCATTCAGAGAAACGTCCCGGGAAAGGTCTTGTTGGGCAATGATCTCAGAGCTTTAGGGCTCGTAGGAGACACTGCCGAAAGACCCTACACACGGTCTCAAGCACAGGCAGCATTGGCCAAGTCCAATACGCCGCCCCAGCCGAAGGGGAAACCCAAGGCGAAAGGAGTCTACAAGTCAAGACGGGGGAAAGAGAATATTCCCCTGAGCTCGCCTACCACTGCGGTGGAGGAAGTTGGTCAATCGCCCGAGCCTGACGAGGAGGTGGCGATGCCTGAAGTATTCGACCCCAACGATCATCCTGAACTAAAAGACTTGTTAGTTGAAGGAGGTCCTGATAGGGACGAATTCAGTAAAGGCCAACGTGAGTGCCCATCTCTGGAAGGCCTAAGGAGACAGGCCTGCTCCCAGCTTGAGGGTGAACCTCCTGGGAAGCATAGGATTTATTGGGAAGGTGGACTCCTGTATAGTGAGCCCACAGAGTCTACAGAAGGAGACCATAGGAGGTTGGTGGTTCCCCTTGCTGTTAGGCCCTTCCTCCTGCAGTTGGCGCATGAAGTTCCCCTTGCTGGTCACCTTGGTATGAAGAGGACCAAGCAAAGGTTATCCATGCACTTCTACTGGCCCAAGATGGGGGAGCAAGTAGAAAGTCACTGCAGGAGTTGTGCCGCCTGCCAGATGCCTGGTAAGGTTGGCGCGACAATCCAAGCTCCGTTGGTACCGCTCCCAGTTGTGGGGGTACCATTTGAAAGGGTAGGGATCGACATGGTTGGTCCCCTTGACCCGCAAACATCCTCAGGCAATAGGTTTATCCTGGTGCTGGTCGACCATGCAACCAGGTATCCTGAGGCCATCCCATTTACAACTGTAACTGCCAAGCCAGTTGCAGAATCTTTACTCGGCATGTTTACTAGGGTTGGCTTCCCTAAAGAAGTTGTGCCGGATGATGGCAGCAACTTTATGTCGAAGTATAGGCAGGCTATGTGGATAGAATGTAGGGTCACCTACAGGTTCTCTTCTGCATACCACCCCCAGACCAATGGTCTGGGGGGGCGTTTTAACAGGACGTTAAAGAGCATGATTGGGGCTCTGGAGGAGCCTCAGAGAAGAAAATGGGATCTTCTTGTTTCATGCTTACTGTTTGCCTACCGAGAGGTACCACAGGAGGGTGTTGGCTTCAGCCCCTTCGAACTTCTGTTCGGTCATCCCGTACGGGGACCCTTAGCCATCGTCAAAGAGGGATGGGAGATGCCCACTCCCCCTGTTACTACCAATGTAGTTGATTATGTGCTAGGGCTCAGAAAACGGATGGTACTTCTGATGGGCTTGGCTAGTGATAAATTGAAGGCAGGGCAAGCGCTGGTGAAACATTGGTACGACCAGAAAGCTTCCCTCATCAACTTTACACGTGGTCAGCAAGTCCTGATCATGAATCTCATAAGGCCTCGAGCTTTACAGGATAAATGGTCAGGTCCTTGCCCAGTGGTGGAGCCCCTGGGTGAGGTTAACTATTCAGTGGACCTTGGAAGGCCTGGACAGGCTCCAAAAGTGCTTCCCGTGAATAGGCTGAAGGCTTTCGGCCCAAGCGTCGAAATCGCAGCACTGCTACTGGCTTCAGATGTTGAGGAAGAGGAGTCTGAACCTCTCCCCGACCTGTTCCCAAGCAGTCCTTCAGTTAGCTCTTTTGAGGGTGTCCGAGTGGCCCCTCACCAAAATGGACAAGGCTCAGTGGTTTACCTTGGACATGAAGTAGTTGGAGGGAGGAGACAGCCTCTATCCAGTAAGGTACAAGCAGTACAAGACTGGCCTACCCCCACTACGCAAACCCAAGTGAGAGCCTTTTTAGGACTCACGGGGTATTACCGCAATTTTGTGGCAGACTATGGCACCATAGCTGCTCCTCTGACTGCCCTCACAACTCCGAAGAAACCCAAGAAGGTAACTTGGACCGACGAGTGTGAGAAGGCCTTCAATGGCTTAAAAGACTCCTTGTGCCAGGCCCCTGTGCTCAGGGCCCCTGATTATCAAAGACCTTTTATCGTGCAGACGGATGCCTCTGACACTGGGATAGGAGCTGTACTATCACAAGTAGATGAGAAGGGTAAGGAACACCCTATCGGTTTTATTAGTCGCCAGCTTAAGGACAGAGAGCTCAGATGGTCCACGGTAGAGAAAGAATGTTTCTCTGTTGTGTGGGCCCTAAGGAAGCTGAGGCCCTACCTCTATAGGACCCACTTCACTGTGCAAACTGACCATAAGCCATTAAAGTGGCTAATGAACATGAAGGGGGAGAATCCAAAGTTGCTTAGGTGGTCCATAAGTCTACAAGGCTTCGACTTCACTATTGAGCATAGACCAGGTGTCCAACATAGCAATGCTGATGGGTTGTCCAGAATGTTTAACCGACCTGAACAAGAGACTCATCCAGGGGTGGATTAGTTCCCCCTGTCCATAGTCTGGGAGGGGCGAGTGTTAGGAAAGATTTCGTAATTGTAGGGAATTTTCCTTCCATGTGGCAACCCCTAAACTTTTTGCTATTGTTTTTAACCTTGTTCTTGACTTTGCCAGAGAAGTACAGCCTTCTGCCGCACTTCTCTGGGCTTTCGCTCCTTTTCTTACGGGGAAACTGACATGCCCTTAAGACAGTCAGTACCGGGGAACACTGTTTCCCGTAGTTTCTTCTATCGTGTTGCGGCTTTAGTGCAACATGACACAAGAGGGCACTGTAAGCTAAGTTACAGCTCTCTTGGGTCTCTAGCCTTCTACAGGCCCTAGATACTCTGTTAGGATGGTATTTGATCGGTGCAAGTCATTCAGGGACTCGAATGGTGGCAGCGATCGTTTTGTTTATTTTGAGCTCCTTTTGGCGTTCTGAGCACGTTTTTGCACTGAACCCAAAATGGTGGCCTGGCTCCCAAAATGGCCAGGCCGCGAGGCTCCTTTGTCTTGTCCACTGACCGGCTTGCTCCCTTCACCTTCCCCAGGTCAGACGACCCGGGGCCTTCCTTATTTGGGCATGTACTTTCCCGCGAAACGTGGTTGCTTTCGCGGGCTTCTACATGTCGTTTGTGTGCCTCCAGGGTGTGGGCTGGGATGTCTGGTCCCAATACACATCCTGGGTGCCAGAGAGTCTAGGGTGGTGTGAATGCCTGGGACCACCGTGGTCCGTGATTGGTCCACGTATGGTATGTGTGTTGATGAGCGGATCTCCCATTGGCTCCCCTCCGTTTTGGCGCGAAGGGAACCGTGGATAAGAGGGAGCTGGAAACACCACTGCCAGGTCGATCTCCTGAGTTCTCACGAACGAAGGAATACAGGAGCCAAGTATCCTGCAACCCAGAGGCTGGACCGAGGAATCGCTGGTGACCCGCTGAAGGAATCCTCCTTTGTACTGCTGTCGTCCTGTGAAACCCTTTCCTCCTTGGATCGAACCAGAAGGCCTGTACTGGTGCTTCGACCTTTGGAATAGCAGGAACAGCTATTACCGGCGACTTCATCATCTCCTGCCAAGTAAGCCTTCGGAAGTGTCTCTGGGCCATCCAGTTGACTGACCAGCTTACAAGGGAGTCCTGCTCTGTAACTGCCGCCAGGTTGTGCTGTATTTCGAGTCCTTGTCACTCTCCCACGCTTCGTACACTTGGCGTTCCCAAGTCTGAAGGGAGGAGTGTACATTTGGCTTGAATACACACGGCCGCTCCGTTGTCCTGCTGCGGCAACAAAACTGTGCTGGTTTCGTCGATTGGGACGTCTTTTTGCTCTACACGACTACGAGGCGTTCCCTGCTCTTCTGAACCTGCCAGCTGCTGAAACTAACGTGGAGAAGCCTGGGTCTGCTTGCTTCGGGGACCGGTGAGTAGTTTAGCTAGGATCTGGTCGCCCTCCTGCAGTATCCCATTGCTTTTCCCTGCTGTGTAAAAACAGCACCCTTTTGGCCGTACTCGCGCTCTGCTTCTGCCTGCTGTGGAGGCTGCGCTTGAGTTGCGGAACCTGTTCTCCTTCTGTTGTGCACTAACCCGAACTGCCTGACTTCCTCCGAAGAGCTTCCCCTTTTGCCCGTTGGCACCGGCGTGGCAGGTACTTTGAGCACAAGGCTCCACTCTTCGCAGGGCTCGGACTTCCATCTAGTTAGGTGCCTCTGAAGGCGAACTGAGTCTAAAGCGTTATTGCACTGCCTGTTTTCCTTTCCTTTCAGGTGGACTACATATTTCGTGCTTTAAACGCTTGCGACTGTGTATTTGTATATATATTGTGTTGATATGGTATGTGTTGGTTTAATATTGTGATATTGTGATTTTCTCGCTACGGTCATTGTTTTAAAGGCCTTAAAATAAATGTGTATCTATTTTTGATATAACAACTGTTTGGAGTAGTTTGTCAGCGCTCTTGCTTTGTGTGCTCACTGCGGGCTTTCAGTCACCCTCACCCCTCTTGAGACCTAGTCTTGACCGCCGCGATCGCTACCTTGATTGGTCTGGCTTGTCCAGAGGTTACCCTGTTCCAAGTAATTAGGTTGGCCTTCTGAACTTCTGCGCCACCAGGACAGAGTTCAGAAATCCGTCTTAACAATACTACTGAGAGGATCCATGGGTCCATGAACCTTGTCCGCCAGTGGTCTGTGTGAAGGGCAAGCCTGCCCCCCACCGGAAACCCATGGATCCGGATGGGCCTGTCACAATTTCTTCCCCTCTGAGGCTGAGGAGGGGGACTGGAAAAAACCCTTTTTAGCTGCCTTGTGCTGTTTGCACCTGTGCTGGCTAGGGAATCTGTCCAGTGGCCTGGACCGTCTCTCCTCAAAGCCCCTGAAGCCTCCGAAGGACCAAACCTTGTCCGAGCACTGGTGCGCTTGGCTGTAGGTCTTGGGAGTGGACTTGGTGAGGATCGATAAAGATTTTACTGTCTGCAAGCTATTCATTTTCTTATATAGTTCCTCGTCCGTTGTCAAATGGAATAGCCCCCCCCCTCAAAAGGCAGGTCTATTATGTGTTCCTGCACATCTGGGTTGAATTTTGTGGCTCTTAGCCAATCCAGCGTTCACATATTGGTGGCGATGCAAATGGCCCGACCTGAAGTGTCGATGTGGGCCACCGTGGAATCCATTATGTCCTGTGCCACTATTTTGGCCTCAGCCAGCCCAGCCTTGAAGCAAGCCTGGCTGTGGGCAGGGAGCTCAGGCAAGAAATCGGCTATCTGTCGCCATAGCATCTGGTTGACCGCCACCAACATGGCATCTGCGATAGGCCTGGCGCAGGTGGAGAGTGGCGTTAAAATACATTTTCTTGCTGAACGCCTCCAAGATGTTTTCCTCCTTGCAAGGAGTGTCGCGGCCGAAGTCGCCGAATAAGATTGTAAAGTGATGCTGCCGCTATCACCGTGAAAAGTGTTTGGGGTGTGTCGACAATAAGAGGGGGTTCCCTTCCGTTTGCCTGTATTTAGCGTCGAAACGCTTATTGGTAGGGTGGGTAGAGTGTGGCTTGAGCCATCCTTTTTTGGCCAGCGCTACTACGTCCTTCTGAAGCAGGATTCCGGTTCTAGCACTAGGGTGTAATGTGAGAACTTCAACCAATACACCAGCCTCCGGTTGTTCCACCTGTGGCTGCGGTATTCCTAGGTACTCAGCCAGGCCTGCCAGCCATTTGTGAAAAGCTTTAGCTCACGATGGAGTGTTCTGGTCCTCCTCCTCATCTATGCCCACTGTTGTGTCCTGCAGGTCCGGGGGGCCGGAGGAGTGCTGGGCGCTGGCAGCTGTGGCGTGCTGATTATCAGTGCTGGAGGCTACTGAGATTGCAGAGCCAGGGGGCTCCCGTGACTGGTACAGAAATGGGGGCCAGGGCTGCTGGGGCTGGTACGGGCATGGGAGCCTGGGGCTGAGCCGGACCCAGGGGCGGAGCCATGGGTGCTTGCGGCTGAACAGAGGGGAGGATGTCCCTGATCACATCTCTGAAGATGGTACCCATCTGAGGTGATCTCATGAGTGTGAGGTACTTCTCGAAGAACCTGTTTCACAGGCCGAAGGAGTGCCTGATGACATACGCGTAGGAGTCGGTCCCTGAGGCCTCTGTGTCCTGGACGTGCCATGTCTCGCAGCATAGGGCGAAGTATGTCTGCCCTGAGAAGAAGATCGATATGATGTGGACCAAGTGACAGGGGTCTTTCCCCAGGCTGGTCTCCGTAGAGAAAAGGCGTCGGGTAAACCGGCATTTTGTTTTGATCTGTGCCACGTGCCTGCGTCGTGGAACTAGTTGAGCTGGCACCGGCTTCTACCAGTACGTTGCTTGGTGGTGGTTGAGGCCTATCCTGCACCTCAGGACAGGACCTGGTAGGCGGAGTGCCCTCGGCTGTGTTGCCGTTAGTGCTGCGTGCAAACTCCCCCTCAGACATGGGTCCATTATTAGGGCATAGCCCCTTGGGTTGGGACCCAACCCAGTAATAGAGGCTTTTGGCCCCTCAGCGGTAGCACCGGTAGGATCTTGTGACCCCTTGGCCGGTAGCTGGAGCAGCCTCGGTGCTGATGCTGGTCTTAGGACCTGGTGTGACCCTCCCGCTTGGACACTTCCTTGGGAAGGTATCAGGTAATAATATCCCTATATATATAGTCACTGTATATGATGTTGCTGGGAAAAGGTTGTGGCAACATTATATAGGTGACCATACATATAGGGACAGGAGCAGCGGGGGTTACGGAGGTGTCCCCCGTTCCCCATGAAAAATAAAAAAGTTTGGGGTTATTACATGGAACCTTTAGGAAGGAGTCACCCTTTCAGGGTGTGGAGGAGAACAGGGCACCTACCCTGGGCCTGGTCTTCTGCTTCACAAATGCTTTGTGGTCCTCTGGTGGTGATCTTCAAAAGAGCCCCCGCCACCAGGCTAGTCAGTTCTTGAGCACGCGCGGAGTCAAGTCAGCGCACGTGGTACAGCCGTCCCAGCCCTGGTCTGGGCCAAGGCACCGGAGGCAGAGGGCGTGGGGATCGGACCTTGTGAAGGGACACTCGCAGGCTGGACACCTGCTGAAGCCCACCGTTGTCGACATGCACCGGGGAGGAGCGTGGCGCCAGAGGACAAAGCAGTACCTGATAATTTGAAAAGAAAAAAGAAGACAATCATACTGCTCCAGAGAAGAGCGCAGCACCAGAGGACAATGCAGTACCTGATCATTTCAAAAGAAAAAAAAAGACAATCATACTTCTCTGGGGAAGAGGGCGTGGAATTAGTAGGCCAGAGGCCTCACCCAGGAGTGCTGTTGAAAGCGGTCTGTTCCCGTCGACACAGAAAAGAGGCCTGGGGAGTAGCAATGGTGGGCAGAGTCAGGGGAGTGCATGCTCCCAGGGGCGTGCCCCAGCACGCATCTAAATTTAAAGGGCAAGATGATTTTTCTGGTGAAAAAGTTTCCGTCTCCCGTCCCTGGCGAGGGACACTCATTCAGTATGGAGGAAAGGGGATGGGGCGTAGGAGTAATGAAGGCACAAGATCGAGCCTGTACACAGCAAGTAAGGTGTGAAAGTTAAGGTGCAGGCCCAAATTATATAGTGACAAAAATGATGGCAGCCCGACAGTGGGATTAGGGGCAGAGCGACACCTTCATGTAGCCCCCCAAACCGAGTCCCGTCTCTGAAGTTGAGGAGGAGGCTTCTGTATTGTTCCAGGGTCAACAGATACCACTGAGTTGGGAGAGGTATAGGGTGGGATGGGGCAATGTTTGGGCCTGGTGGGTGGGGAAGGGTGTTACGTGGTTAAATTAAGTTAAAAAAGAACAATGGAGAGAGATACCCACCGCAATGCGCCAAGTCGTGTTCGACCACAAGGCCTCAGGACTTCCAAAACAGGGAATATTAAATGATGGAACGTAAGACAATAAACGATCTACATGTTCGACAAAATAAAACTGGGTGTATGTATGCGCTACATCAAGGACCACAAAGCGGATATAGTTCTCTTATAGGACACCCACCCACTTATTGGGCATGGTGTGTTGGTTCCTGGGGAAGGGACAATGTAGTGTGGTGGAACATGCAGGTTATCATGGAGGATTCCTGGGAGTAACCGTACTGATACACAAAACATTACGCCTGCAGGTCACCAATGTGACGAGAGATGGAGGGGACAATATTTGTGGGTTGCTGGTGAATTTTGGGGTGAAACAATTTTAATAATTAGTGTTTACGCACCGCTGTCCCTTCAGACAGACCTCTTGGTCGAGTTGCAGGGTATGCTGGCAGTACAGGGAGCAGAGATCACCATAATGGGCGGGGACTTTAACAATGTCCTGGATAGAGGCTGAGACAGGAGATTCCGAGGTACACCACCTCACAGGGGCAATAACAACACGCGTACATCATTTCTGTCGGCGACTGGCCTACGCGATGTGTGGAAAGATCTGCACCCGGATCAGGTGCACTTCTCCTACCACTCAGGGTCCCACGACTCCCAGTCCCGCCTAGATTATATGTTGTTGCCCTGTACAGTATCTGATAGAGTGGGGGAGGCCCGGTATCTGCCCAAGGGGCTATCAGATCATGCTCTGTTACAAATTCGACTAGAAGGAAGAACCAGAGTAGGGAGAGGAGAATGGAGATTAAACGCCTACCAATTAGGGAATGACGAGATCAAGAGGGCGCTTATTGAAGGTACGAAGGAATACCAAGACCGGAACCAAGGGACGGTGGATAGTAGTATTACGATATGGGAGGCGTACAAAGCAGTGGTGAGGGGGACTGCGCAGATGGTGATAGAGGCTGACAAACAGAAAAGACGAGACAAGATAAGGGAGAAAGAGGAAGAGGTAGAGGAGGCTGAGAAGCTTCACACATTGGGCCTCATCACGAGTTTGGCGGTAACCCTTAAAATCGGCGGTAACGCTATCAGCGCCGAATTTAAGGGTCAGTCGGATCACGAGTACAAATACCGCCGGTGCCATTACAGCCGGCGCAAGTACATCCGGCTTTAAAATCGTCGGCTGTAAAAGCGCCAGTATCCATTCGCGCTAAAACATAGCAATCACGAGTTTGGCGTAGGCGCTATTAGCGCCAGAAAAGCATCGGATGATCTGCCGAAAATACCCCCAGCAAAATGCTGGGCACAGGGCACAGCAATAAGGGCCCAGGTGAAACCAATGCAAATGAGAGGCCTTCTGTTACGCTCACCTGGCTCCCACTGGGGCGTCGGTCGGACCCGGACGGCTGCGGTCTCCACCAACGTGATGCGTAGTGCAGAGATGACTGACTGGACTGGCCTTCCTAATCTTGTCTGCTTGACCCGTAGAAGTATTCTCCTGCAAGTGGAGGGATGGATTTAGCCACCCGTGGATTCAAGTGATGGCACCCCCCACAGTCCTCCCCACTAATCACCTCCGAAGTGCCCTCTCAGCAATCTCACCTTATACTCTTGAAAGATGAGCTCTCCATCCTGCAAGGATTGCAGGGGCGCGTTGATGCCAGTTTCTTCACTGGTTTGAAGGCGTGGGAGAGTTCCGGAGAGTATTGACTCTGAGGTTCCTGGCAAGGACCAGTAAGTATCAAGTTCATAGAGTTCAATATGTCCAATGTTCACTCTTGTTCCCCCCTTCCTTCCTTGTCTTGCAGCTGAGTTCGTGAGAAGATGCTCTCGTGGTAGTTGGTGGCGCTCAGGTAAGAGATACTGTATTACCCGACGCTGTCCGGTAAATGTTGCACGTGTTTACTGTGTTGTTTTTCTCTCTCTTTGCAGGTGCGGCACATGAAGATGTGGAGAGTTATAGAATAATGCCTCCGGTGGTAAATCAGGTAAGTCTATGGTGATAAGAGTTATATTTGTTGGTTTTCTCGGCTCACCTTGTTGTTTTCTTTTGTCCCCAGGTGCCGGAGTTCGGCGAAGAAATGATGGAGGCAGTGCCGAATCGAAAGATGCTGCGAGGACTGGTGGGTATGGCGCGGCGCTGCAGCTGGAGATGCGACGTGTACTGAAATTATGTTATTTCCAGGTCCGGAGGCGAGATGGATCCGGAATCAGGTGAGGAATTCGAAAATCGTTTTCTAACCTTGTCCTTTTCTTTCCTCTTTGTTTTAGGAGCTCCAGATTCGAGGCGGGCGTGGAAGAAGACTGGATGCTGACTGCAGGCACGGTGAGCGTTACGCTGCTGGATGCAGAATAACGCGAAGCGTGTGCTGCTGTTTGGGTGTGGTTTAAATAGCCTCCAAAGTAGTTCCAGGTAAGAAGTTCCCCAGAACCACGCCCGAGTAAAAAAATAGTCCCTGTAATAAAATAGTCCCATCCAGGCCTCACGTTGGCTTGGACTCACTTGCAGCATGGTCTGCATCAGGTAAGTAAAGTCTATGAGCCTGACGCCTATGGCGCCAGGACAGACTTCTATGATGAGCCTGACACCTACGGCGCCAGGACTGAACCCAAACAGCCCCCAGCCGGGGCTGTTGGGGTTTTAATAAATAGCTGGATGCCTGCTTCCGGAGCTGATGGGCTTAGTCCTGAAGCCCGGGGGTAGGCATCATGACAGCACTCCCCCCCAAGGCCCCTCCTAAAGTTGTTCTTCCCCTTGACCCTGGCTTGTCTGGGAAGTCCCGATGGAATCTCTTCACCAACCGAGGTGCATGAACGTGGTCACTAGGATCCCATGACCTTTCTTGTGGTCCTTAGCACTTCCAATTGATTAAATAAAAATGTTTTGATTTAACCATCTTGGAGTCCAGGATATTTTTTACCTCAAATTCAGGTTCTCCATCTATCAAGATGGGGTCGGGTGGTTTGGTTAATCTTGTCCCTGGTTGAACTGGTTTTAAAAGTGAAACATGGAAGACAGGATGAATTTGCATATTAGAGGGTAGTTCCAATTTGACGGCCACCGGGTTGATAATGGCCTTGATGGTGTAAGGTCCCAAATATCTATGGTTAAAAGTCAGAGTTCCCTTCAGAGGTATGTGTTTTGTAGCCAGCCAAACTTGATCCCCAATCTGGTATTGTGGAGTTTCACTTCTATGTTGATCAGCATTTTTCATATATTTCTCTTTTGCTTGTTTCAAATGTTCTGTTACCTCCTTAAAGGCTTGCGTAATAGTAGAGTGCAAATGACTAACTGCGGGCATTTCTAAGTGCTGAGGCGAATCTAGTTCTGAGGTTCGAGGGTGATGTCCATATATAGTATAAAAGGGGCTTTGTCCGGTTCCTGAATGTACAGAGTTATTGTATGCATACTCGGAAATCCATAAAATATCTTTCCAATTACTTTCGGTCTGGTGTAGCATGCAACGTAGGTACTGTTCAAGGGTCTGGTTGGTCCTCTCCTTCTGACCATCGGTCTGGGGATGGTGACTGGTTGATAACCTCACGTCGATTTGCGCCAATTGACAACATTTCTTCCAAAAATGTGAAATGAATTGACTACCTCGGTCAGAGACCAATACGGAAGGAAATCTGTGTATTCGAACAATGTTTTTGAGGAACTCCTTGGCCAGAATTGAAGCAGAAGGTAATCCCTTTAAAGGAATAAAGTGGGCCATCTTGGAAAAAAGATCCACAATAACTAGAATGGTGTTAAATCCATTACTTGGAGGTAGATCTGTAATAAAGTCTAAAGATAAGGTGTGCCATGGTGTAGGTGGAATATCCAAAGGTTGTAAAAGGCCAGCTGGTTTTTTCTTCTGACTTTTGTTTTGGGCGCAAATGCCACAAGACATCACAAATGACTTTACGTCTTTTCGCCAGGTGGGCCACCAGAATTGTCTCTTAATTTTAGCTTTAGTTTATGCGATACCTGAGTGCCCTTGCATCAGGGTGTCATGATAATTGGAGATGACTAGTTCTTGTAGTTCCTTGTGTGGTAGAAATAGTCACCCTTGATGATAAGGTAGGTCATTGATGACTGAGTAGTCCGGGCCTTTCTTTACCCAGTCCTGCAGGGCTGTTGGATCGAAGAGTTGTTGGATTTTTACATGAATATCCTCTAGTGTCTGTAGAGTAGTTATGCCAAGAATTCTTTGTTCTGAAATTATAGGCACCGGTTCCGGGTTCGCATATGCTTCTCCCATCCCTATTCGGGATAAGGCATCTGCCTTGCCATTTTTACATCCTGGTCGATAAGTGATCACGAAATCGAACTCGGCAAAGAACAATGCACATCGAAGTTGGCGTGACGATTGGGCTTTGGCTGTTTTTAAATACTGCAAGTTCCGGTGATTACAGTAATGGTATGCCTGGTACCGAGAAGATAATGCCGCCAAGCCTTGAAGGTGGATTTGATGGCTAATAACTCTTTATCGGTAACCGCATAGTTTAACTCGGGTGCCGAGAACTTTCTGGACCAAAATGCTACTGGGTGAAGTTGACCGGTTTCAGGATCCTTCTGGGACAGGACAGCTCCCATGGCTAAACTGGATGCATCAGTTTCAACTATGTATGGAAGTTCAGGGTGGGGATGCTTTAAGACAGGTGCAGACGTGAATTTCGCTTTCAGCTCTTGGAAGGCCTTTTCAGCCTCTTCGGGCCACAAGAAGCGTTTGTTTTTTCCCAAAAGTGCTGTGATGAGGTGTACAACATGTGAGAAATCCGGAATAAATCTGCGGTAGAAATTAGCAAATCCGAGCATGCTTGGTACCCCTTTAACTGAACTGGGTGATGGCCACTTGAGAATTGCGTCCACCTTTCGAGAGTCCATTCGGACTCCTTTTGGAGTCAGGATAAATCCAAGGAATTCAACTTCCGTAGTATGAAAAACAAATTTTTCCAATTTTGCATATAACTTGTGCTGGCGTAGTTTCTCAAGGACTGCATGCACGTGCTTAACATGGTCTGATTCTGAGCAGGAGTACACTACAATATCGTCTATGTATACGACAACACAGACGTCAATGAGTTCACGAAGGACATCGTTCATAAAATACTGGAAGGCTGCTGGTGCATTGCACAACCCGAAGGGAATCACCTGATATTCGAATAATCAGTACTTGGTGTGAAAGGCAGTCTTCCATTTGTCGCCTTTCTTTACATGTACCAGATGATATGCCCCTCGGAGATCCAATTTAGTGTAGATGCAAGCATCCTTTACTTGGTCTAGTAATTCGGGGATCAGAGGCAATGGGTATCGGTTCTTCACCGTAATCTGATTTAATGCACGGTAGTCTATGCATGTTCTGAGGTCACCTTCCTTTTTAGGCACGAAGAACAAAGCTGAGGATGCAAGGGACTTGGATGGACGAATAAAGCCATTAGCAAGGTATTGGTCCAAGTATTGTCGTAGGTGAAGGTTTTCGGGCTCCGTAAGGGCGTAGATCCTACTGCATGGAGGTTGTGCACCGGGTATGAGGTCGATTTGACAATCGTATGATCTGTGAGGTGGTAAGGTGTTTGCCTGTTCTTTTGAAAAACATCCTGGAATTCTTGATATTCGCACAATCCGGGAAGGTTATTCTCTTCTCTCGCCAATCAATACTAGGATTATGTGTTTCCAACCAAGGTATCCCCAGTATTCTTTGGAACTGCGGGGCTTTGATTAAATCAAACACAATAGTCGCTCGATGCCCATCTTGACCCAACAGTGTCATCTCTGTGGTGGAATGAGTTACAGGCCCTGAGGCAATTTCAGTTCCATCAACTGTGGTGATGACATCCAAAGAGTTTTTTTTGCAGAAAGGTAGATTCATCCTAGAAGCCAACTCGTGGTCCATATAGTTTCTTACGGCCCTGCTATCAATGTATGCCGTTACTGCGTGCATACGTGATGGCTGCCTTGGATCAATAAGGACCATTGGTATGATTAGGTGCGAGGTCTGAGTGTCCTTCATCAAGCTCGGCAAGCGGACCTCTACGCTTGTCGGGCGTGGTCGTTTCCCGAATCAGGTTCTGTTTGATTTCTATCAGCGACTCCGACTATTTTCTTGGATGGTTTTATAGTGCAATCCCGTAGAAAATCTCCTGAGGCCCCACAGTATAGACACAATTGCATCTGCCGTCTCCTTCCTCTTTCCTTTGGAGTTAAGGGTCCCTTAAGCCCCCCGATCTGCATAGGTTCTGGTGCATCTGTTCCTTTGGGGGTGACGTTGGGTTTAACCAATACCCGATTCTCAAACTTAGCTCGGTCAGCCTTTCTATTCTGAAGTCGATGGTCTAACTGGACCACTAAGTCTATATATTCTGCGCAATCCTGAGGTGGGTTCACAACTTGGGGCAAAACATCTTTAAGTTCTCCCCGAAGTCCACGATGAAATAGTGTAATTCGTTTTACCTCTGGCCATCCGGTTTCAACCACCAACCTAATAAAGGTTGCGATATAGGTTAACAGATCCTGGTTACCTTGTCGTAGGGATAAAAGTTCGTTATCCAGGGCCTGTCCCTGGGAATGTCTAGCGAATAGTCTTTCCATGCTCATTTGAAAACCCTGAAAGTCCTGAAGTAGAGGGTCATCCTGATTGACTAGTGGAATCAACCAATCAGCTGCACTGCCACTCAAATATGATAATACAAAAGCTAGTTTGGCTTGGTCATTTGGAAAAGCTCCAGGTCTGCATAAAAAGTGCAAGCGACATTGGTTCATAAACACGGCAAACCTTTTTGGGTCCCCAGCAAAGCGTTCAGGTGGAGCTAAAGGAATAGCCCTTGGTAAAACCACTTGCACCGGATTGCTCGATGAAACAGGAGTTGGATTCCCCCCAAGTCCTGGTAAAGGTGTTTGCCCTGCTTGGTTTTGCAGCAGCTGCCTAGCCAGATCGTCAGTGCGTTCCTTCGAGACAATCAGTTCTCTCCTGACGGCATTAGTCTCTTGACGAGCGGAGTGCACTTCCGCCCTAAGTTCCCCCAATAATTGGGCCAGTTGGTCGGTTTCTGAGGTTTCCATAAGGGCCGGGTGGGGATTTATAGAAAGGCTTTGCGTTCTGTTATGCTCACCTGGCTCCCACAGGGGCGTCGGTCGGACCCGGATGGCTGCGGTCTCCACCAACGTGATGCGTAGTGCAGAGATGACTGACTGGACTGGCCCTCCTAATCTTGTCTGCTTGACCCGTAGAAGTATTCTCCTGCAAGTGGAGAGATGTATTTAGCCACCCGTGGATTCAAGTGATGGCACCCCCCACAGTCCTCCCCACTAATCACCTCCGAAGTGCCCTCTCAGCAATCTCACATTATACTCTTGAAAGATGAGCTCTCCATCCTGCATGGATTGCAGGGGCGCGTTGATGCCAGTTACTTCACTGGTTTGAAGGCGTGGGAGAGTTCCGGAGAGTATTGACTCTGAGGTTCCTGGCGAGGACCAGTAAGTATCAAGTTCATAGAGTTCAATATGTCCGATGTTCACTCTTGTTCCCCCCTTCCTTCCTTGTCTTGCAGCTGAGTTCGTGAGAAGATGCTCTCGTGGTAGCTGGTGGCGCTCAGGTAAGAGTCTGTATTACCTGACGCTGTCCGGTAAATGTTGCACGTGTTTAACGTGTTGTTTTTCTCTCTCTTTGCAGGTGCGGCACATGAAGATGTGGAGAGTTATAGAATAATGCCTCCGGTGGTAAATCAGGTAAGTCTATGGTGATAAGAGTTATATTTGTTGGTTTTCTCGGCTCACCTTGTTGTTTTCTTTTGTCCCCAGGTGCCGGAATTCGGCGAAGAAATGATGGATGCAGTGCCGAATCGAAAGATGCTGCGAGGACTGGTGAGTATCGCGCGGCGCTGCAGCTGGAGATGCGACGCGTACTGAAATGATGTTCTTTCCAGGTCCGGAGGCGAGATGGATCCGGAATCAGGTGAGGAATTTGAAAATAGTTCGTTTTCTAACCATGTCCTTTTCTTTCCTCTTTGTTTTAGGAGCTCCAGATTCGAGGCGGGCGTGGCAGAAGACTGGATGCTGACTGCAGTCACGGTGAGCGTTACGCTGCTGGATGCAGAATAATGCGAAGCGTGTGCTGCTGTTTGGGCGTGGTTTAAATAGCCTCCAAAGTAGTTCCAGGTAAGAAGTTCCCCAGAACCACGCCCGAGTACAAAATAGTCCCTGTAATAAAAAAGTCCTATCCAGGCCTCACGTTGGCTTGGACTCACTTGCAGCATGGTCTGCATCAGGTAAGTAAAGTCTATGAGCCTGGCGCCTATGGCGCCAGGACTGATTTCTATGATGAGCCTGGCGCCTACGGCGCCAGGACTGAACCCAAACAGCCCCCAGCCGGGGCTCTTGGGGTTTTAATAAATATCTGGATGCCTGCTTCCGGAGCTGATGGGCTTGGTCCCGAAGCCCGGGGGTAGGCATCATGACACCTACAATGGACCCACCAATGCACAACACACCCTCCCCAACACCATTACACCAGCAGGAGCAGGGAGGAGACAGCAATAAGGGCCCAGGTGAAACCAATGCAAATCAGAGGCCTACAAAGGACCCACCCATGCACAACACACCCTCCCCAACACCATTACACCAGCAGGAGCAGGGAGGAGACAGCAATAAGGGCCCAGGTGAAACCAATGCAAATGAGAGGCCTACAAAGGACCCACCCATGCACAATACACCCTCCCCAACACCATTACACCAGTAGGAGCAGGAAGGAGACAGCAATAAGGGCCCAGGTGAAACCAATGCAAATGAGAGGCCTACAAAGGACCCACCATGTACAACACACCCTCCCCAACACCATTACACCAGCAGGATCAGGGAGGAGAGAGCAATAAGGGCCCAGGTGAAACCAATGCAAATGAGAGGCCTACAAAGGACCCACCCATGCACAACACACCCTCCCCAACACCATTACACCAGCAGGAGCAGGGAGGAGACAGCAATAAGGGCCCAGGTGAAACTAATGCAAATGAGAGGCCTACAAAGGACCCACCCATGCACAACACACACTTCCAAACACCATGCTGCCATTTGGAGCCGGGAGCCTTGATGTGGACATTTACCTGCTGCGCCTGGAGCTACAGAGGCCAGCCAACCAGGCCAGGGCCCTGGGAGCGCAGGGAGTGGTGGGGATGAGGAGAAGGAGGAGGAGAGCAGCACCAGCAAGGCGGCCAGCCATCCCCAGGCACAGGCCAACACCCTGGGCCCTGACTGATGGCCAGTTGGTGACCGAATATAGGCTAGAAGGGCAACCATCACCCAGTTGCTGGACACAATCCAGGCTGACATCTGCAGCCGTATAGCCATCAGCACAGCAGTATCCCCGCTTGTGAAGCTTGTGTCCGTGCTACAATTCCTCAGGACTGGCAGCTACCAAGACACCGTTGCCATGATGCACGGCATGGCCCAGGCCACCTTCAGTGCCATGCTGGGACAGGTGCTGGATGCACTGTTGATCCATGTGAATGAGCACATTGCATTGCCAGCCACACAGGCCCAGGTGAACCAGCTGAAGGGTCAATTTCATGCCATTACCCAAGTTCCGAATGTAATAGCAGCCCTGGACTGCACACATGTAGCACTCGTACCACCCCAGGCACATGAGGCAGCCTACAGAAACCGAAAAAATTACCATTCCCTGAATGTGCAGATGACATGTAGCCCTGAACTCACCTTCAGCCACTGATGTGCCCGCTACCCAGGATCCACTCACGACTCCATGGTCCTGCGCAACAGTACCCTGCCAGCGTACATGGAAAGGCACCGAGGCCAAAACACATGGATGCTGGGTGAGTATAAATGTAGTCCGTAATGCATGTTGAGTCACATCTGATGGGGCTGGTCACACACAGTGAAATCCCTGCATGGCAATAGGCAGCACCATCACTGCAGCATTTCCATGCATGTACCTTGCACGAGAACCCTTGGACATGTCCAACACAGCAGAACACACCCAGTCAGGATGTAAAAGACATGTGGCAGCAGTCACATATGGAAGGCCTACTACCACAAAGCCTCCTGTGTGTGTTGCACTATAGCTTCCCACCCTGACACAATACAGACATCCCACCCTGGCCACCCGACAGTCATGCCAATGTTACACAAAAGTCGGCACATCCACAAAAGCACTACACATAAGTAGTCTGATTAACGACAATGTACACCCCTGAAACACTGACCCCTGATTGGCCAATCACATGCCTGGAGAACAGTACATAATAGTGGCAACCAGCAAATGGAACAGCAGCCAAAGGGAATGCCAATGACACATGGGCTAACCACTTGTCGCATGCACAAGCAGATGGAAGGGTCCCCTCCTCCAGTGACAAGGGACAGAGTACTGTTACATTTAGAAACAGAGGCGTAGCAAGTTGTGAGTACTCCATTGATTCAATGCTGCTCCTAGCACAGCACACTCCACAATGTAAGTGACCAAATGATAAGTAGGCCACATGTAATACATGAGTGTGATGCACATACCAACTCACAAATACATAGATACACAGCTGTATGGCAACCTCACACCATGCATGTCCTGGAAGTCAAAGGTTGGATGCCAACATTGCAATGAGATAGTGTTAGGACAGTTTTTCTGAAGTACTACCCACTTCTTCAAAACCATTCAACTGAGGCAGTACAAGACTCCACTCTTAGTATAAGACTGTACCACCTGAGTACATGGTCGCGTAGGCAGAGCAGCCAGGCTTATTTTAGGAGGGAGAGAGGGCAGTAGATACAGTACAAGTGAACATTGTAATACAAATGATCCAAAGAAACACTGAAACACTATGTATTGTAAAAATAAAGGATTTATTTAAATACAGGTCGACCCAGATAAGTCTAGGGGTTAAGTAAGTACTAACACATTATATGAAATCACAGTATAAAACACAACACTATACTTGACATACAGGCCCAAGTATAAACCTTATTTGGAACACCTAACAGTAGTTCTAGGGAAGTCAAAACCTTGTTATACACATTTAGTATGGGTCAAGCCTATTCTTTGGGAGTAAAAGACCAATGGTTACTTTTAGATTACTTTTGGTAATACAAGGACAGTAGGCCCTTCCAGTTGTACAGTGACTCTTGGAAAAAATCACATAAACAGTCAACTGGACAATATACTTTTGGTGAATAGGGAAACACTTATTCTAGGTTCAGTAAAAACCTATAACTACTTTTGTCATAACACACAGTTATACCAGGTGAGCAAAACCTAATGGATGTAATATACAATTACAGATGCTTTGGAAATCGGGGAACCCCAGATTGAGGTAAGCAATAACTCTGGTAACTTGTTTTGGATGGCACACAGCTAACACAAGGTAAGTAAAACCCACTTACTTTAACTTCACAATGAAGGGGAAAGTAAAACCCAATGTCACACTTTACTGAATAGTTATTCTAGGTAGGCAACAACCTAATGCAGACTTATTAAGGACAGGCTAGCAGCAAGTCAGGGGAAGCAAGACCCAGTTGGGGGACACTCATACAGTTATCCTAACAGGACTAACCTGGTGATACCAACAGTTGGAGGACACTCATACAATTACCCTACAGGAATAATCTGGTGAAACCAACACATTACTTTTATAAAGAGGCACAACCTAATCACAGGAGAGTAAAATACCTTCACATCTACTTTCTTTTAGACTGGTAAAACAGTGGCTAAGGAAGAAAAGATGTTAACCATACTTTTAAGAATAGTGCATCATACCTTCAAGATCAGTAAGAACTTTTGTAACTGTTCACTCTTAGAATTACAGTTACCAACCAACCAACTCTTTACAAGTAAGTAAAAACACTTGATTTCTTTTCTAGGCAGAAGTTCCAATCCCATCAAAGTCTTTCCCTTAGAGCATGAGTGTTCTCAGTGGCAGAAGGGGGTCACTAGGACTAGTGACCAACAGCCAGTGTTAGAATAAGTTCTTTAGTAGCAAAAGTCAGAGTTTCCTTGGGAAAACTGGCAAACAAGTGAGTACTTTACTTCTAGGGTTAGCAGGGGGTCCAGGGGGTCATGGGGCTTCACAGAAGACACCCCAGCAGGATTCTAGCAGTGGGACTGGGTGTACTGGACGAGGGACCTACCAATCGCAGAAAACACCCCAGGACTACACAGAAATCCCAACAGGCTTAAGGTAAGTATATATCTAAGCCAACACAGTACCTCAGCAATGAAGAAGAGATTGCAGCAGGAGAACTTCAGGGACTGCAGCCAAATACCCGGTCACTGGATTCCTTGTCCTCGAGACGGAACACAAAACCTCAGAAGGGTCTTTGCAGCAGGGATCGATGAAGAAGGCTCTAGGCAAGATTTCTCTCGCAGCTGAATGCGGTTCTGCGGGTTTCGCGCCTTTTCAAGGAGCACAGAAGAAGACAGAAAATCACGGTTGAATTCTTATCGTTTAAAAGGTCCAGCACTCTTCTGAGGGGACTTTTTGGACTTGATTCGTGTATCTGGAGATAGACCAGGATGTCCACAAAGTTTCAGCGAGATTCGGAATTCGGAAGACCGTGCACCGTACAGTGGCTGGAGGTCCCAGGGTATTGGGGTATTGCAAGAACACAAGGTCGCAGCAGCCCGTGAGATGGCTCAAAATGCAGGTCGTCTTGAGTCTAGTGGGTCTCACCAGGCTCTGGGTTCGGGTCGTCATTTTCGGAGACCCCAGGTTGATCGGAAGGAAGGGCTGCAGCAGGCTCCGGTTACACAGCAGGCTCTCCGGCAGCTGGAAATCATTCCCGCCGCTTTTCTTTCGTCATCCTCTTCAGTTCTCTGTTCCAGTGGTCGACATGACTTCAGATTCCAGGTTTCCAGTATTTATCAGGAACTGCAACACAACCTCTGCATTCTCTCTCCACATTTTACAAGAAAGGGGCGTCTGGCTGTCCAATCAGGACAGCCAACCCCCCACTGGGATTTGGCTCAGTTGAAGGAAGACCTTAGACAAAGGAGGGGGAAGTTTTGGACTCCTCCCCCACTTCCTGTGCTTACAGACTGACTGGAGCCTGGGCGGGGTGTCCAGGGGACTCCCACCAAAGACAAACCTCAAACAAAGGAATTTCCCACCCTGGATGTCAGGGATGTCAGGGGAAGGAACAAGAAACTACAAGAAACACTAAAATGGCAGAAAAAGAAGACAGGGGCCATTTTGGTAAAATGAGCACCCTTAGGTGCCTTTACTGCAGCTGTAATTACAGCCCGCGGTAAAGGTGCACCAAATTAGTAAAAGGTATCCCTGCCACCAGCCATTAAAGGTAAGCTTGTCACTGTAACAGAATTGTCACAGTTTAAATGTGAAAGGGGATACATTGTATCTCCCCAGCACTCCACATAAGGTGGGGTGTGCTGGTTTCACAGAATAAAATGTAAAAGGGATCCAAAGATCCTTTCTACCCTTGGGAACTGTAGTTCACTCAAGGTTAGCACAAGAAAGTTAAATGGGGAGCCCCTATGGCAACCCAGCAACAGCAGGCACTTATTGCCAATAAGTTGTTAGACATGATGGGCCTCATTACGACCCAGGCGGTAAGTTACCGCCTGGGTCGTACCCTTACCACCATGGTGTAAACTACATTTACACCATGGTGGATGGTCGGATTTACCGCCCCATTCCAAGGTGAGTGGGGCGGTAAATCCCCATTTCCCATTTTACACTTCCCCATTCCCATTTTTGCCCCATAGGGCATAATGGGAGTGGGGAAGGCGCTAATTACGCCACCGTAAATTACGGTGGCGTAATTAGCACCATGGTCCCTTAGCGCCATGGATTTTAACGCCTGCAAAAAGCAGGCGTTGAAATCAACATGGCGCTAAGGGACCTTGTAATCAGGCGTTAAGGGTCGGCGCCGTTTACGGTGCTGTTAACCCCTTAACGCCTGACTCGTAATGAGGCCCGATAACTTTAAAAAGACACTATGGAGAGTCTTAAAAATGACACCCATAAAAAGAGTTAAGGATTAGGTGAGTGTGGAAAAAGGTTCGCACTCACTGAGGTATTAATGAAAAATATCCCACTAGAAAAGCAAAAAAGTTCTGGAGTTGAACCAGCAAAGGAAGATTTACCAGCTCTTTGGAAATCTTACATAACAGATAGCATGACCTTCTCGACACAAACTTGATCCTGCTGAAAATGTCACTGATGACTGAGCCTTGTGCACCCACTGAACCTACCTTGTCCCCATACCTGCTTTCTCTCCCCTGTAGGTGATTCTGGATATCCCCAGTACACATGGCTCATGACCCCTGTGCGTCATCCACACACTGCAGCTGAGCGGGCATACAACATTGCCCATGGACGTACACGCATCTGCGTGGAGAGGGCATTTGGACTGCTGAAGGCATGCTTCCGGTGCCTAGACCGTACGTGAGGGGCATTGATGTATGCACCTGAAAAAGTTGGAAAATGTGCACTGACATGTGCCATGCTGCACAACATTTGCTGTCGCAGGAATATGCCACTGCCCCCCGATGCTCATGTGGAGCCACATGAGGATGGGAGTGAAGGTGATGATGTGCCAGAAGGTGTTGCATGTGCACACAGGAATGGGCTGAGGGAGGGGAGGTTGGGCAGACAGGGCTTGATTTTTTATTTTGATACATGTCACTTAAACATTAAAGAGCACTTAATCACAATCACAACTGTCCATGCTTTGTATGAATTTTAAACGTGATTTATTCAAAAATTGTCTATCCCCGCTCCCCCAGTGAACACCCAGCACACAATCCACACTCCCTCCAGTGAACACCCAGCAAACAATCCCCCCTCCCCCCAGTTAACACCCAGCACACAATCCCCCCTCCCCCAGTCAACTCCCCACAACAGTGCAGGTAGGTGCATGTTCTCAGGGCACCCACAAAAATGCCATGTGCAACTATGATGTTTTCCATGTCCTGGCCCCTCTGGTGTGCGGGATCTCAGGTGGCACAATGAACAGCGCCTAGGAGAAGGCTCAAGGGATCCCTCTGTGGGTGTAGTGGAGGTTGATGGGACTGACCCGGTTGCCTGCAGATGCTGACGGAGAAGGTTGTTCGCTTCCCTTGTCTGCTCAGCGTGTGCAGATACTGCCTTGCACAACTCCTGTACCCTTTGGCCAAAACCTGTCAGGGCTGAGGTGCATTGCTCCACCACTCTGCGTGTGCGCGCGTTGTCTCAGGCAATGTACTTGCAGCCATGCCGTATGGATGCGCTGATGGCCTTGATGTGCCTGCTGTGCACTTTGGCCATGGATTCCACTTTTGCCTGTTTGGCCTCAATTATGCCCAGACGTCCCATCACAGCTCCTCCCGTGATGAAAGGTACCCCTGGTGTGGCAGGTACCGGCCTGTTGGGGGGGGCTGCATTGGGACATGTTGGTGGCTTGGATGGCGCTGCCGGGCTCTGAGTGCCCATCTTCAGGGCTGCCATATGATGGTGTGTCTACATCTGGCTCTGGTGTGTGGACATGACTCACATGCACACGTGGGTTTTGTGCTTCCCTGTGTGACTGGCCCTGGGGTCCCCTGTGGTGTGCCCGTCCCTTCGGTGTCGCTGCTTCCGGGGGAATGCAAATGTCCTGCCTGATGCGCAGCTGGAGGTGTCACTCCCACATCGGGCTCTGACCCACAGGTGACTCCCTCTGCATCGGAAGTCTGCATGGTGGCTTCGGGTGAGCTAGACGCTGACACCCTGTGGCCATGTGGGTGTTGCAGTGGTCTGGTTGGGCTGCGTTGTGGTGATGTGGGATGGGTCCGGCGTCGGTTCCCTTCCGCGCGGCCCCTTTGTGGGGTGGTGGTGGTGGTGGTCGAGATACGCTGCCTGGGGCGCTGTGATGGAGTGGCCTCCTCACCGTCATCGTCATCCCGTGAAGTTCGCCGTGTGCCTGTGGGGTACATAGGGTGTGGATTGAGTTCAAGGCAACCTACATGAGTATCAAGCAGTTCATGCCATCAAGTGGGATTGTAGGCAGTATCAATTACGCATGGCACTTGCATTTTGTTCAATCTCCATGTAGTGATTGGTGGAATGTGTGAGTGTGGAGGAACACTGCATGGAAATGCTTGTGTGCCATCATCACATGCGGTATTGGGATGCACCATGCTCAAGGTCCTGGGGGTGTATTCATGCACCCCCAGGACCTTGAGCATGGTGCATCCCAATACCGCATGTATTCATGCACACTCACACTCTATGTAGCTGTCCCATGGCTATGGATTTCTGTCCCCTGCCCCTTGTATTGATGCACTACACGTGCAGGGGAGTCTAGGCGGCACTACGATTCGATGGTTCAAGGGCTCAGTTATGGGTGTCTGCAGTGCCTCACACACATTTCATCACATTCATTCACTCAGGGTCTGCATGTGTGGTCCTTTCAGATGCATGCATTCGGGGTGGGACTCACCTGCAGTCGGGTCAATATCAGCGCCTGCCTCCGCTCCACCAATTCCATCTATGGTGCCCATGTCAATTAGGGCAGTCATCTTCTCCTCCCAGGGTGTGTGTTCGGGTGGTGGTGGTGGCCCTCCTCAAGTGCCCCTGCTTGCACTCCTGTGCTGCGAGAGTATGCCGCAGACTCTCCAACGCAAGTCATTGAGGCGCTTGCGACAGTCCTCGCCATCCCGGGGCACGCGCCCCACTGCAGACACCCTTTGGCTGATGTTCCGCCAGATCTGTACACGGCGCTGCCTACTTGTCTTGCGCTGCTGCAGTTCATCATGGTGGATCTCTGCCTCCTCCACCAGTACGGCCAGCTCCTGGTCACTAAACTTTGGCTTCCTGACCCTGTCCAGGGCTGACTTGCCCCTAGTGCACTCCTGTGACATAATTCACTCTTCCCAGAGGTGGATGGCTTGCAGGGGCTGTGATATCCGACGGATTGTGACTTCCAAAATGGCTGCTGCTTTATTTCCCGTTCCGGTGGTGATACGTTTCCCGCGCGCTATTAGCACAGTATGGTGGTAGCGCACAGTGCACTGGATTTACGGGTTCTTGGGCCTTTTTCCCGTCAAGCGTTATTTTCGCTAGCGCCATGTCCCTGTGCGCGTGCACGCAAACTCGTGATATGGCGGACTATCCGCCAGGGGGCTTGACGTTAGCGCTAATTACGCTCCACGGGAAAACCGCTTCATTACCGCCAAACTCGTGATGAGGCCCATTGTCTCCGACAGATGAAAATAGGAGGTCCCTCGTCAAGGTGGTCGGAGAGTTCAAGGAGTTGTCGATGAATGACACACGGTCAGGATATTTGGTGAAGCGAGCTAGAATCTATGACCTAGGGGATTAAGGGGCCAGATGTTGGCGTGGATGGAAAGGAGAGAGGAAGGTGCAAGGTGGGTACAGGCGATAGAAGATGGGGTAGAGGGAGAGTTTATGGAAGGAGAGGATATAGCCTGAACCTTTGCTGACTAATATTACACCCTATATATGCTGTCACACCCATAGAGTATTTCGCAACTCCTTCCTGACCACGGAAGCCAGAATGCAGTTGACCCCTCCCACCTTGGTAGGCACAGGCTCCTGATTTTGTACCAACAGGTAAACTCGAGACAGCCAATGGGGGGAAGAGGGTTAGGGGGAATTCGTGGATAGGTAGGGGGTTTAGGGGTTAGGATTCTTGAATTGGAAAGGTACGGGGAGTTGGGAAAAAATCATATACTTCATGAAACACAGTAATGAAACTCTCTTAATCTGTTGGTTAATTAACCTCCTCAACGTTCTCCTCCTTGTAGCAGCACAACATCCTTCTTAATCGGGATATTGCTTCCTAGAACCTTTATCTCAAAGCATTGACTCCTAAATCAAGCGACTAACATAAGCACATGGTGTTTTCAGGATAATCTCCTGAACCAGCAGTAGCACACAAACATGAGACGTGGCATACAATAAGAAATCAGCGTTGCACATTACATATACTGACAGCATCCCGACTGGTCTCCATGGAACCCTTCTCTTGCTGCCTGACAATGATTATTTCCATTGGGAGCACTTATGAACTGGTATGTGTTGGAAAATACCCATCATATGATTAGACAAGAGCAATCACATTGCACCCCTGACTATTCAGTTCACACCCCAAGGGTTCATGAACAGGACCCTCTGCCTCCCACAGCTCTCACTGATTAGAATTCATTGAGGTAATTGCGTTATGACGTAACGCACGTGGCATCAAGCAATTGCACAGTCTTCCCTGTTTCCTCCCTTCCCACTGAAAACCTGCCTGCACTTAACTGAGGCATGGGGTGCCGGATGGCAGCTCCTCAGGCAAAGCAGCTCGTGCGTTGAGCGGTCGAACCATGGTCACTGTGATGTGGTTCCTGCCTCCGTGAGGGATAAGGAAGGAGCTGTGGCTCCTCTGAGCTCCGTTAGTGATGTCCCTCACTCCTCCTTACCACCGAGGGCCTGGATCCGCCAGCTCTACATCCTGCTCTCCTCCGGGCCTGTGCTTACAAAGCAAACAATCACCAACAACTAGCACAGGCCGGGGAGTAGTTAAAAGAGCAGGCAAAGGTGTGCGCAGGAGCGCACACTCAAACCCCATGTCCTCATGGAAAACAGTTTTCTGGGTCCTTTGGCCCGAAAACAGGCCTGCCGGGATCCCAACAAGCCCCTTTTCCTCACATACGCCAAGGCTCCTGGGGCCATCCCTGGGAAAATAGAGAGATACTTAGCGGATATAGATCTGCCACAGCTCGGGGAACAAGAACGACTAGAGTTGGAGGGAATACACATTTATACTTTGTTGCTTATATTTATGTGCTCTTTATATTAGCTCTTACAGTGATAATTCAAAATCTCAAACCATCTAACTATAAGGGTGACGTATGCTTACAATAAAAGCTTGCACCTCCTCGCTCATTCCCACCCTCTGCAAGTTTGCTAATGCATCCTTTAGGGACAGTGCTGTGCCTACATGCATAAAACTCTCTTGGGTGACTCCACTATTAAAATAAAACAGACCTTTCACCTGACAATCCACTGAATTATCGTCCTATCTCTAATTCACCATTCTTGCTTAAAATTCTCGACAGAGTTGCGTATACTCAACTACTGACCCATCTGAGAAAGACTGACATCTTAAATAAAAGACAATGGCCCTCATTAGGACCCAGGTGTTAAGGGGTTTACGGCGCCGTAAACGGCGCCGACCCTTAACGCCTGATTCCAAGGTCCCTTTGCGGGATGGTGATTTTAACGCCTGCTTTTTGCAGGCGTTAAAACCCATGCCTCAAAGGGACCTTGGTGCTAATTACGCCACCGTAATTTACGGTGGCGTAATTAGCGCCTTTCCCCATTCCCATTATGCCCTATGGGGCAAAAATGGGAATGGGGAAGGGTAAAATGGGAAATGGGGATTTACCGCCCCACTCACCTTGGAATGGGGCGGTAAATCCGCCAACCACCATGGCGTAAACGTAGTTTACGCCATGGTGGTAAGGGTACGACCCAGGCGGTAACTTACCGCCTGGGTCGTAATGAGGGCCAATGGGCCTCATTACACGTAGGCCCTCATTACGACCCAGGCGGTAAGTTACCGCCTGGGTCGTACCCTTACCACCATGTCGTAAACTACGTTTACGCCATGGTGGTTGGCGGATTTACCGCCCCATTCCAAGGTGAGTGGGGCGGTAAATCCCCATTTCCCATTTTACCCTTCCCCATTCCCATTTTCGCCCCATAGGGCATAATGGGAATGGGGAAAGGCGATAATTACGGCACCGTAAATTACGGTGCCGTAATTATCTCCAAGGTCCCTTTGCGGCATGGATTTTAACGGCTGCAAAAAAGCAGCCGTTAAAAGCCATCCCGCAAAGGGAACCTTGTAATCAGGCGTTAAGGGTCGGCGCCGTTTACGGCGCCGTAAACCCCTTAACGCCTGTTTCAGAATGAGGGCCGTAGTGCGGTAAACCATGGTTCTATTAGCACCATGGTTAATGCTGGTAATTTATCGGTACCGCCTGGGAGGAAAGGGGAATTACCGCCCTATTCCAAGGTTGGGAACCGCCTTCCTCCATTGCCCTTCCCCATTCCCATTTTTGCCCCATAGGGCTCTATGGGAATGGGGAAGGCGCTAATTACGGTACCGCAAATTGCGGTACCGTAATTAGCACCATGGTCCCTTTGCGGGTCCCTACTTTAACGGCTGGTCTAGACCAGCCGTTAATGTCGGGTCCCGCAAAGGGACCTCGTAGTAAGGCGGTAAGGGTTTACGTGTAATGAGGCCCAATCTGGTTTCCGGGAAAAGCATGGCACTGAGTCTGCCCTGCTGGATTAAAAATGTAGGCTTCTTCGCCATATGGATCAATGCAACCCCAGCGTGCTGATGTTGCTGGACGTCTCTGCCGCCTTCGACCTGGTAGACCACTCAATGTTGGTCTCCAGGTTGAGGGAGGTGGCTGGCTTTTCGGCTCCGGCGGCCGCATGGGTTGCCTCTTTTCTGAAAGATCGCCAGTGGAGAGTGAGCAGCAACTTGGCAGACGCTAACCCCATGTATCTGATACCGGGAGTCCCACAGGGAGCCTGTCTTTCACCAATTATTTACATCTTTACGGTGCCCTTCCTTGACTTTCTGGACAGTAATGACATAGAGTTCACCAACTACGCTGACGACACCCAGTGTATCATTTCCATCACGGGTGTCTTCTCGGATGATGAAACCAAAATCAATTGGATTCATTCTCTCATCCAAAGCTGGATGTGTGCCAATGGATTGGCCCTTGACACCAATAAGACAGAACTCATGGAGCTTCATTGGCTTCCTATCAAGGAACGTATTCTTTTTCGCCTCTTGTCTATCTCCTCCAACTGTTTGAAAAACTCTGGTCCTATCTACCTCAATGAGGAACTTAGGCCTAAAATTAGCAACTATAGTGTCAGATCTAATGATCTTTCCCAGCTAACCGTCCCAGCTTGCGGATTATCTCAGACCAAGGTTGGAGCCTTCTATTCCGTGGCCCCCATTGCCTGGAATAACCTCCCGCTGAAATTGAGAAGTGAAAACTCCAACAGAGTGTTCAGAAAAGGACTAAAAACCTACCTGTTTAACTAATACCATCTCGGTCTTTGTTTCCTAAGGCATTGGGTCCAGTCCGCATCCACCAAGAATCTGGTGAATCCTTTCTCCTACAATCGTGACAGGGGAACAGCTCACAAGCTCGTCACCGTAGCAAAGGTTTGCATACGGTAAGCCCAGCGATGTGACATTGCTACACTATCGCTCTTTTTATCTTAAATTCAGCATTAATAGCTTTATGTGACTGAGAAATTATAATATGAGATGACACACTTTCTGAACCACACACCTCTTGTCATTATATCTTGACAGAGACCCACAGGACACTTCCCTTTATCACCAACTCTACCATCCTGATGAAGGCCAACCACATGCAAGCTCCATCAAACATTCTTTTGGCCGAAACAATAGTGTCAATGACCTCTTTACCATCTCAGTGTCCACTATTAACACTGATATGTGTTCACTGTAATTCTGTTGTTATGCTCACATGTTATTTGTAAATTGAATTCTGTTGATCAAAAAGGAAAAACATGTTCTATGCTCACTAATTATTCAGTCAATTTGACTGGATTGTACTGATGCGTATTGTATACAAAATTGTGAATTGATAAGTGTCCCTGGGTGTTTTACTATGACAGACAAATGTGTATTAAAAATCTTGGGGTCAATAAAACTGTTTTTGACCCTTGAAAAAATCGAGAGATTTCTTTGCATTTCTTTGTAGGGGTATGAATATAGAAGTGTGCGTGATCTCTCACCCTGATTAATGTGTACATTTATAAGTATATACCCACCTGGGTAAATCAGGGCCTAGCCAGGTGCCCTTCTATTATCTCGTGTCTATGGCTACTCCAGTTGGTTATTCCTGCCTCCACACTGACCGTGATGGGGGCAGGTGAGGAGGGTTGCAGTACTTTACAAGCAAGTACTGAATTCTTATATGTCTACTATTCCTAAATTTGATCAATGTGAAGCCATGCTGATAAAATTGAATATCAACCCTGTTAACTCATTTAGAATTTTGCTGCTATACAGACCCCCAGAGCAACACTGCTCTTTGAAGAGCAACTGCTTGAATTTATTGGGGTTGTCTCCAAGGATACAACAGCTTTCATTATCCTTGGGGGTTTTAATAAATATATGGGCAAATAATCCTTCAGACCAGGTGGGCTTGTCAATGTTGCAAAAACTCTAATCTGTTGGTTTTTATCAACATGTTTCTTTCCCAACACATATAGGGTGAAATACACTGGATTTGATTTGATCCCAAACCCAGAAGACACTAGTAACATCTGTGGAAGAATGCATATGGTCAGATCACTCCCATGTGTTCTTTGAGGTGTTTCCCCTCTCTTTCTTGGTAAATCCTCAAAAGTGGTCAGACCTTCTATTTTAACTCGGTACTGTAAAAATGTGTCTATTGAGGCCTTCGATTGTCGAGTATTACCTTTACTACCATCCATGAAAGATAACTTTCCCCTTGATGTTTTTTTTATCCTCTTTTAGAACAGCAACAAATCAACCTTTCGACTCTTTGGCCCCACTAAAACTGAATAAAGTGGTTAGTTTTAACCAGTGGTTTACAGCAGAGGTTCTGCAGGCCAGAGGGGCAAAACGCAATGGCAGAACGTAGTTGGCGGAAACATCTGAATAATGAGTCGGCCGCAGTTTATAAGCAGGCAGCTAGAACTTTTAACGAAGAAGTGTTTAAAGCCAAAGAAAAGAACTTAAATATGAGAGTAGAACAGGCAAAATCAAAACCAAAATAATTGTTTATTGTGTTTCAGGAGTTAAAAGGTTCGGTGGTTAAGACATCCACTCCTGAAGACAATGACTGGTGCCAACACATCCATGATGGCTTGATTAAAAAAACAGTGCAGCACCAACAGGGCATTCGGGACCAGGTGAAATTGTTACAACTTGCTGACTCTCCTTTGATATCATCCAACACTATAACTAATGCAAATTCTCTACCGTTCTCATTTAAAGAAGTAACTGAAAAGGAGGTAATGGAGATTATACATAGTATGAATCCTACACCTTGTAAGGGGGATATCTTTCCGACTACACTTTTTAGGGACTTTGCAAAAACACTTGTTCCATGGGTTACACACTTTGTTAACCGCTCTTTTCAAGAGGTGTATTTTCTAGAAAATATCAAGGAGACATGGATAACACCACTGATTAAGAAAGTCAATCTGGATCCAACAGTCCCAGGGAACTACAGACCCATTACGAATGTTCCTTTCATGCTGAAGATAATTGATAAAATTGCTTCTACACAATACCACAATTTTGTGGAACAAAATGATATCTTGGCCATTAAACAATCAGGCTTTCGTATGAATCATGGGACTGAGACTGCCCTCTTAGACTTAAAATGTAACATATAGGTGTTATTGAGGAAGGCGGTGCATCCTTACTTTTATTGTTGGATCTTTCTTGCACGTTCGACTTGGTCGGCCATGCACTGCTGGTGAATAGACTGATTGAGGTCAGGAAATGTACCCTCCTGGCTGCTAATTGGTTCAAGTCATTGTTGGGACCAAGGACGGCTACAGTGGTCAAAGGGAATGCCCACTCACTAAAACACTTTTGACTTGTGGTGTCCCCCAGGGATCATGTTAGTCTCCATTGCTTTTCAATGTGTATTCTAAACCCCTTTGTGATTTACTTGTTTCTCTGTGTGTCCTGTTTGCAAATTATGCTGACGACACCCAGATCGTTTTTAAGCTAACTAGGGCATATAGCGAAGATGTGGACAGAGTAAATAAAGTATGTGAAGCCACGAGGGTGAGGATGGCTGTAAATGAATTGGCTCTCAATTATTCAAAGACAGAGCAGCTTGTCATTGGCACTCAACAACATTTCAAAACCTAGACTCCCAGTACAAATGCTTTTTAGTGAATGGTAACGCCATCACACTTTCAGAATCAGTTAAAACATTAGGGGCCTCATTACGACCCAGGCGGAATGGGTTTAACGGCGCCGGTAAAGGTGCCGTTAAACCCATTCCACCCTATTACGAGATTCCCTTGCGGGACCCGCTCTGGATGTCTGGTCAGACCAGACGTCCTTTGCGGGTCCCGCAAGGGGACCAGGGAGCTAACAACGGGCCCGTTATTAACATGCCTGTTGTTAGCTCCCTCCGCATTCCCATTGAGCCCTATGGGGGCTCAAATGGGAATGGGGATGTGTTCCCTGAATAGGGAAATATCGGGTCCTCCAAAGTTGGAATGGCCCGGTATTTCCCCATTCAGGGACCACGGACCCGGACCCGAGTTTGGAAGCAGCCATGCCCTTAATAAGGGCATGGCTGCTTCCAAACTCGTAATGAGGCCCTAGGAGTCTTTTTTGATTCACACTTGTCGTTCAAAAAACATGTCTCATACCTTAAATGATCCTGCTCCTACTACATGAACCTACTGTTGCAGATCTGTCCGTACCTATCAGAGGACAACAGAGCCCTGATCACTGCAGCTATTGTAAATAAGAAGCAAGACTATTGTAACAGTCTCTTGGTGGGCACCTCTAAGGCCAATATGAAAAGGCTCCAAGTGGCACAGAATGGAGCTGTCTGCGCTGTATGTGGACTGGGTCGTCGCTCCCAGATTTCTGCATCCCATAGGAAGCTGCATTGGCTCCCAGTTGAGCAGCAAATCCAATTTAAGGGTTCTGTCTGGTGTATAAATGCCTCTCGGTGAAGTCCCTCTTTGTCGTTCTTCAAGGATAAAAAAGGTTTGTTTTAGGCGGACCCTCCGTTCAGACAATAGCATGATGTTACATCAGCCACGTGTGTTTCTTAAAAGGATTGGTGGCGCCAGCTTTAATGCCTGGGCACCAACCATTTAGAACTCACTCCCATTAGATCTCAGGATCTGTGCTACTATAACTCTTTTCAAAAAACAACTGAAAAAGATAATGTTTGATAGAGGGATAGTTTTGTAATTGCAGGGCCCCCCGCTAATACTGAAACACCATCCATTGCAGTCCACTATTTATTTTCTGTTTGTCTGTCCTGTAAGCGCCCTGAGTCCTTTGGGCAAGTGGCGCAATATAAAAAACAGATAGATAGATAGATAGATAGATAGATAGATAGATAGATAGATAGATAGATAGATAGATAGATAGATAGATAGATAGAAGAACTTAGCAAGGCCATACATGGGCTAAAAGTAAGTAAAACACCCGGACCCAACGGGTTCCCGGTGGAATTCTGGAGTTCTTTGTGGGATTTAGTGGATGACACGATGTTAGATATGCTACGAGAAAGTCGCGTGAAAGGGGAACTCCTGGAAGATTTGATAACGGCCAACATTGTGGTAATACAAAAGAAAGGGAAACCACTGGCAGAATGCCAATCATACAGGCCAATCTCATTATTGAATGTGGAGGCCACAATTCTGGCCACGATCCTGGCAAATAGGCTACTACCATGGATCAGAAGGTTGGTCCACCCGGACCAGTGAAGGGAGGGCCACTCAAATGAACTTGCGAAGGCTGCACAACGCGTTGACACTCTCTGAGTCCTTTGAAGGACCCCACATGGTCATGGCATTGGACTCTGAGCAAGCATTTGACTTGGTCGGGTGGAAATTCCTGTGGGCAGTAATGGCGAATATGGGGTTGGGACCCCGATACATGAAATGGGTGCAACTGCTCTACTTAAGACCGCTGGCCAGAGTGCGGCTATACATCATGTACATTTCCATTGCAAAGGGGGGCCCAGCAGGGGTGCCCATTGCCCCCTACTGTGTTTGATGGCATTTGAGCTGCTAGTACAGGTCCTTGGTACGGACTCAAATACTTGTGGGTTCAGGTGGCCTGGGGGATGGGAAGATAGAATATCCCTAAATGCGAATGCTGTCCGTGTATATGTGGTGGACCGAGGAAGATCGGGACCGTGGGTTATCAAACTACTGCAGGAATTTCTGTGGTATTGTGGGCTTAAAATTAACTGGGCACTGAAGTCAGTGCTCATGCAAGTTAAAGGTGGTCGGGTGGCTGTGCCTGGGGGATACCCCCTTAGGGACGAAAGAGAGGGTTTTAAGTATTTGGGAATACAGGTTCAGAGAGATTTAGGGACCTTGCCAGGGGGAAACTTGGATCTGGTCGTTGGGAAATAACAGGAGGATGACCGGGATCGGCCAGAGGGGTGCAAGCAGCAAGTGCCCAGTGTTGCCAGGTCGGAAGGCGAAAATAAGCTGAATGCCCTTCAAAAACAAGCCCAAAACAAGCTGACTCCCATCCAAATAAGCGGAAAAAACAAGCGTGCACCTAAAAAGTTGTGGAAAGGTCTCACAAGTAAGAAACATAACACAACAAGAAAAACATACATAGACAGAACACTGACATAGTGTGTTAGAACAACAATATTTTATTGCATTGTGACTAGAAGTCCCAGATTGCAAAATAATACGGCCCTGAAATATTTGTATTTATTGTTTTATATAGCGCCTTAATCCAAGGCGCTATATAATATTGTAACATGGCCAATTGGAAGCTGAAAAGAAACATGGCCTTCCTAAATACATCTTTCTGAGAAAATGTTGTATATAGATTCCAATAATCCTCTAACCCAGTCTTGCAAAAAAAAGTTTTTAAAAAATAAATAAATAAAGGATGTTAGTGGATAATGCGTCAGCACTGGGGATATCACCAGGATAATATTGCTATAGAGTGACGCTTGCTAAACTAAACCAATCCCCTTCTTTACATCTTTACATGTCAGTGTGTCTGCCTGCACGACAAAACTTTTAAAGTGCGCTTTTTTTGCATATGTTTAGGCATTTGGCATTGATGGGCCACCTGGTGGGCAAGTAACGATCCCATCAGTGCCAAACACTTAAGCATATTCAAAATACAGGGCGCACCCGAGAGCAAGACAAAGCAGCAATTGCCGTCAAGTGCTGCCAGCAGCCCAGTGCAGGACGCTCTGTGCGACGTGTAATGGGCTTAACAGCAATATAAACAAGCCCAATTACACGCGCACAGACGGTCCAACAAGCGGACGAAAACCGCGACAAGCGACCTCCAAATATTATAAGCGACTTTGAGCAAAAACAAGCCCAAAGTCGCTTATAATAAGCGGACCCCCGTGAGGGACAACGAAGGAGCACCCTCCGAGCCGGTCAGGGCGGACTGCAAAGAGAACGTGCAGTGGCACGGCAGGCAGACCGGGGAACGACAAAAGGGCCAGTGATGCACCGCAAAGGACTGTTGGCTGTTCTGGACTAAGTTGCTAGCTGTTTATGTGCCGCCTGGAAAATCTATTCTGTGAACTTGTCACAGTAACCACACTCGCTCTGCCGTTTTGCAAGGAGGAAGTCTTTCTGTGTAACCCCTTGCAGTGCCTGACTTTCGTCAGTTCCAGGTGATTGAGCTTTTTTTTTTTTCTTCTCATTGCACTTCCTCTCGGCTTTGGAGAAAGGACTGTGTGCTCTTGGACTGTGGGAGGTGCTAATTTAAAAATTACATGTTTAGCATCCCACTAATTTTGTATTTTTTTTATGTTACTTTAAAGGTACTTTGTGATTGGCCCGCGACTGGCAACGCCCTTTGCGCCTCCCTTTATCCTCGGCTCTCCGGCGCACCCGCGCCGCGCACCGCGAAGCACCGCAAAGGACGGTTGGCTGTTCGCGGTGCGCGGCGCGTAGCGTGGGATTGCCCCGGTTTTTCGGCAGGCATTGTGTGTCAGTTGGGATTTACAACTACTCTGCCTTTCGTTATCAGACGTATTTGTTTTACATTTTACATGGTCTAGTCTGTGTAATTTACAGTTTGGTGTGCACTGTGTTCTCTCCCTTCGATCAGGTGCAGATAGTTATTCCCATGGATTCCACACTCGCAACACTTAGGAATGGCAAATGCCTAAAGGAAGTAGCAAAAATCCCGCAGTCTTCCAAGCCCCGTAAATCAAATACGGAGCAGAAGGGAAGTTGAGGGAAGTCTCGAAACAATTGCCTTCTTTTAGTGCCTCTCATACTGCCATTTCACATACCATAGAAGCAACGTCTCCCCCTCGACTTTCTTTGTCTTTACAAGACGCTCCTCAGTTGCCTGATACTTTGTTTGTGGACAAACTAAATACTCCCTTTTCATCAAAAACAGCAAACGATGTGGACACCATGTCCGATGTTTTTTCGGGGGAACTTGGTAAATCGCCCCTTGCCATCTCTGACACCTCGATGCTGGCGCCTGGTGTGATATCTGCCCTAGAGCGCCGTATTAGCCTCTCTTTGGGACCCTCTACGCCAGCTGCAGCCTCTTGTGGCTTACGTGAGCAAGTACACTTCCATCCTATCATACTCCCAGACTCATTTCGATCCAACAAAATTGCGCAAGAGTGCCTTGCCCCTAAAACATTGGGAAGTTCGGCTCGAAGTACTTTTTCTTCAAATAGAAATCTGCATTTTGAAGATCCTCTCAATCACGATTCTACTCTTAAACACTTATCTCAAGACTTCACCACTGCTCAGGTACACTCCCAACCATTAATCTCTCCCATACCGACTGATGTGAACTCTTCCCACCTGATTGAACAAGAGTTACACTCTTTCCCAGTCCTGTCTCGTATTCTCAATTTACTTGACAAAGGACATGAATTCACTCATGAACTCCTAAAAGACTTAAGAAATTCTATTTCATCCAATTCGCTGCAACTTGCTAAACTTGAGGGCTTCATTCTGAACCAAGAAGCTCGTTATAACTTTCATGCAGCTTGCCCTCAACGTCTGGCTGAGTCAGTAGGAAAGAGTCTGCCTCTTATCCCTGCTATGCAAGTCTGCACCTCGCAAAGCACTCAAACAGTAGATGCTCCCCTTCTGCTTAATGGTATGCCTACCTCTTTTGCGAATGCAGTAGCACAATCGGCATCAGTGGATTGTACAAATTCCATCTTTTCTTCCACTGAGTTAGCCGAAATAGCTAAACTCCAACATGATAGAATTTTCCAAATAGAACAAATTATGATTAATTCAAAATTATTTGATTTGGAAGCTATTGGAACGGCGTTACCACCCCCTTTGACTGCTCCTCATGTCATTACTACTCCTTCTCCAGATAGTCCATCTGCTCTTACAAACCTTTTAGATGGTGACGACTCCGTTGACTCCGATAGACCAGCAAATTTATACCATCCTTCACGCAGAATGAAAAAGGCATACCAGAGAGCGTTGAAACGCAGAAATAAATCAAAGGCAAATAAAAACTCTTCATCTTCTTCTGATTGTGTAGCACCCTTCCGGCAAGGCTCTGTTGCTACTTGCGAAACACTTGATGCCTCAATGAACATCTCGCAGTCGGAATCTGAAGATTTACAACTAAATTCGAGTCAATTAAATGAAGAAAGCCAAATTGCCCTGCAATTGAAATCCGTTAAAAAAACACAAAAAGAGAAAAAAAAACCTTTACGGTCTACATATCTCCAACCTATTCCAGAAAATTCCTTAGAAGATCAAAAGGCCGTAATAGGTGCTGTATGTGGCGGAGGCAATATGCCGCCTGTCACCTCCTGTCAAGCCAATTTGTGCATGTTTTTTCCTGCTATGGAGAATAAAAAAACCTCAAGCTCAATTAGTGTGGCTGACTCTAAGTCAGATGTTGTGGATTATAACACTTCTAATCTGCCCTCTGCTCAAGTGCTGAACCATCTTCCCTCTCTCAGAGTTTCGCAGATAGAATCCACAACTTCTTCCCTACAGAATAGTACTCTTCAGCCTTTATCTTCTGATGCGTCTGTACAAAATTCTACTCTGTTGTCAGCCGAGTCAAAATCCACCATTACACAGTTTGTGCCTATTGCAACTTCTACATGTTCTGGTTCTACGCTGCCTGCACCCATTTGCGTTGAGAGACACGAGGGGTCGGCTTTATCCATGCCAGTCGGTCCCTCTACTCCAACAATCACAATACTCAATAGAAGTCTAGCTGCCTTCAATGGTATTCCTGAGGAAACTCAAACAATGATTGGCTGGTCTAGCAATTCCCTAATTAATGGCATGGCTCCTATTAACCGTTCCTTCTTGATGAACACGTTGTACAAAATTCCCTCACTAAGCAATCTTATTTCACAAGATGTTGATTGGATAAAGCTGCCTTCGATTAACAACAATCGGATGCTTTGCAAAGTCTTTTCTCTGATTGTTGCAAAACTTATCTGGGAACACAAAAACGACTTGATATTTTTGGGATTGGAATTGCAGGCTTTCTCAGCTCTCGAAAAGGCGATGCAATTTCTAGAATTCATTCCTCCTCGGCTCGCAAAAAATTCTAATATTTCGAAAGATTCTTTGTCTGACACATCAGAAAATGCTAAAATCTTAACACAACTGGCTTCCTTGACCTCTGCTTTAAATGGTTTTTTGGGGACCTTACCTACTTTACTCCCTCTTAATATACCGGCAGTATCTACCTCTTCTTCAGCTATAAACTCATAATGTAAAAACTTCATCCTTCAGTCTTGGAATTGTTGTGGCTTTAAGAACCTTTTAAATCGGTTTCAAAATAATTCTGCAAACTCACTCCCTACTATTATGTTTCTACAGGAAACTATGTGTTCCAACAATTTTTCCCTGGATGGCTTTACAGCATTCCACCATGTAGCGATTCAACCATTAATAGGGCGCCCAGTGGGAGGCATTTCCATACTACTCAACAATGAGTTACGATTTACAATTAATAACCAAGTTGCTACTCAATTATTTTTGATGGTTGATGTTAATATCAATATTTATGAGATAAAGAGAATGGTGCTTATATCACTTTATTGGAATCCCTCCTCTCTCCCCATTGTTGATGCGCTTGCTTTGCTTAATGATGCGCTCATGCATATCCATTATTATCATCCTCCTGCAGAGATTTTAATTGGTGGTGATTTCAATGCACACTTATATGCAGCCTCCTCTGATACTCCTTTACATGCTGTTTCACAACATGCCAAAAACTCCTATGAAAATGGTGTTAAATGGACTAACTTTCTTGCGGGCTGGGACCTCTGTGTAATTAAAACACATTGTTCAAGCTCCCCATATACTTGGCATAGGGGGAATGCTAATTCCATTATTGACTATATAATCACTTCGAAGTCCTTATCAGGCCTACTTTCGCCAATCATTCCCGTTTTTCCACAGTATGGTGATCATGCTATCTTAGTGAGCACTTTTTCGGCCCAAACTGACTTATTTACTAAGTTACCTGTTTTGGCTTTAGTCCAAAATGATAGGCCCTTTCTTTCAATACGCTGGAATCATTCCACATGTCGACGATTGACCTTTTTAGTCAATCGTGATTGGTGGTCGGCTCCGCATATTGATGACAGTTCCTCACAAGCGTTATTATCATGGAATACTCAGATGATACAGAATCACCTTAGAGACATAGCAGAATCTTCTCCTAAGCAATCTAATACTCCTAACCTAGTGCCAAGTCTAGCTTCTCGCCTTGCTAATATAAAAAAGGAAAAAAACTCTGCTCTCCGCCTTCTTAGGAAAAATCTATTGAACATGAGCTCTTCTTGCTATATAAAAGCTAAAAATACTCTTCAAATGAATTTTAAAATGCAAATTAAATCTGCTCGTGCCAATTTTCATCTACTTGGCAATCAAAACATGATTCGCCTAATTTGCAGAAAAAACATCAGGGATATTTGGAAAATTCTTAGAGCCTCGTCCAATTTGGACCATCCTCATATGGAATCAGCAATCGATGGCGTCTCTTGGTTTAATTTCTTCGAGCACAAATACTCATTGCCTATGCGCTTTCATAAAGTATATTTACCAGACCTAACTAAATATATACCAGAGACTTGTCCATGGGATATAGATGATATTCTTCTAGCAATTGCAAAGCTAAAATCCTCAAGGTGTGCAGGCCCCGATGGTCTGCCGCCTTGTGTGATAAAAGATGATCCTTTATTCTGGGCCAATGTACTTTTGAAGGTATTTCAATCAACATTTAAATCAAAAAGCATTCCTCCGTCCTGGACCTGCTCTATTATTATTCCTTTGCACAAATCAGGCCCTTTAAATAATCCACTTAATTTTAGGCCAATTGCGCTTATTGATGTGGCCGCAAAGATCTTCGCCTTATTGCTTCTAAAAGATATTGAAAAATTTATCTTAGAAAGGAAGATACTTAATAAAGTACAGACCGGCTTCAGAAAACATATGGGGACCCAATTAAATGCCACTATTCTTGCACATCTGATTGCTAAATCCCATGAACCTGCAAACGGACCAATTTTCATTGCGTCCCTGGACTTATCATCTGCTTTTGACTCTGTAATTCGCAGCAGACTGTGGGCTAAAATGTTGCTTCTCGACTTCCCCCCTGATTTAGTAGCACTTATTGCTCTTTTACATCATAATACCTCATTCCGGGTACGGATTGCAAACAATGGCTGGTTGACTCATTCTATCCCCACTGCTACTGGTGTCAAGCAGGGCTGCAATCTTGCAGCAGTCCTATTCAACTTATACCTGATGGACATTGAGGGTATCTGGGATTTCTCTAAATCTAATTCGGTCCGTCTTGGAAAACTTCAATTATCTTGGCTTGCCTATGCTGACGATGTACTTCTATTCGATAGCACACATTCTGGGCTTCAGAGCAAACTTGATACCTTTTCCTCCTTTTGTAGAGAAAATAATCTCTCCATTAACGCCGCTAAATCAAAAATTGTCATATTATGCTCTAAAAAAAAAAATCGTAAATTTAAGTGGCAAATTGATTCCAGATACCTTCAAATCGTTAATCAAGTGACTTATCTTGGTTACAACCTAGCAAATAATGCTTCTGCCAGTTTTTGGAAAAGAGCAATTGTTGAAAAAATCTTACCGTTGCAAAATCAAATGCGCATAATCTATCGTAAATACTGTAAGTTTACCTTAGCGCCCTTGTTTGAGTTCTATTCCAAAAAGGTAGAGGCTATTATATTATATGGTCTGGATATATGCTTGGTAGATTTGTCGGTCTTCTTAAACCACATTCAAGCAAAATTGTGGAAAGTGACTCTTCGCCTCCCTACCTTTCTGCCAAATGCACTCGTATGCCATGAACTAGGCCTAAACTCTTTGGCATCTCGGCATCAGTGGCGGCTTTTGAAACTGTACCTTAAAATGAACTTCCCTCTGGAAAATTCGCTTTATGAAGATTTCCACATCATGTTGAGAGAATCGCAGCCTAGATCGATTACACACTTTCGACAGCGAATACTTAACATTCTAGCTGGGATCAATCTTCCTGTGGAAGATTTAGAGATCAAATTAAATATTACAAACGGCTTTTTAACAACGATTGGGCGGCAACTTGCCTACAGATATCTCAATATGTATCATTTGTGGAATATGCATCTTATAGACACGCACAGGTTCCACGTCTATCCTATCTTATGCTGTGTCCTAGTGCTGAGACCCAGGAAATCTACATGCGATTTCGATTTGACCTTATTCACACTAAATCAAGAACTCAATTTTGGTCCCACAACGAACATATCTCTGCTGATACTACTTGCAGATTTTGTAAACTTCCAGAATATAGCGAAACCTTAAAACATCTCTTTATGATTTGTCCAGTTTTCGAAGCAGATAGACAAAAAATAATTTCTGCTTTTAGCCCCAGTAATACCCAACTTGGAAGAGATTTAATTTGGTCGCGCTGTATGTGGGGCGCTTCAAAGGCAATAATTTTGGCAACGGTACGCTTGATAAAAATCATTGATGCAGCAATTTCTCTACAGCTAGAGATTTCAAATTTATAAAAATTGATGTATTGCATTGAATTTGTGTTTTGCTAATGTATATATCCTTTAGACTGTGGAAAGTCTTGTTCATGAATAACTGCTCGCCTAATTGAATGATCTTGCTTGCTCTTTGTCATGAACTATGTAGTCTGCCCAATTGTGAAAACTCCGGTTGGAGAAGTCGTTTGTGTATTGTGAATATTCGATAACAGTGAACTCGCATATATTTGTTACATTTCTAACGTTTTACTGTCTAGTAACTATGTTTTATTTATTTTAAAATTGAAGTGAATTCGCTGTAAAAAGTTTTACTGTATTTTTGAATGTGATCTAAATTTGTAATGATGCGTAAGCATCAAAAACAAAATAAAAATGTAAAAAAAAAAAAAAAAGGCCAGTGATTGAGCAGGAGGAGCAGTGGCGCAAAGGATAAGGCGCCGGCGGCTCTCAGCGCGGAGGTGCCCCCCCTCGCAGCAGTGAGGCTGGGGCGAGATACGGAACCAGTGCGGAGGCCCCAACAGTTGCAGCAGGTAGGCTCAGAGCCCCGTATGAGCCCAAAGACACTAGTTGACAACACTACATGGGGCCCAGGGCCATAACGCCACCGGGTGCATTCCGAGACAACCTGGGAGGGGGCGCCTCCCACTTGCAGACCAGGCGCAACCCGCGGTGAGAAATGCGCCGGCATCTGGGCACATTGTGAGGACAGCAGAAGGCTTGGGAGACCGCGCAGGACTCAGCCGAGTCCACCGCCCCCCCTCATCCCCCGGGGGTGCTCAAAATATAGCTGGGGGCATCCCACATCCCTGTGGAGGAGAATAAAATATAGGAGAGAGCAGCTGCACACTCCAAACACGCCTACCTAACCACCACGGAGGAGTGCATGCATGCCGCACCCGCTTTTGGGGTCAGCTGCAGCCACAAGCGGAACAGTGGACAGAGAGAGGTCCCGTAGGAAGGAACCAACGCAATCGAAACAGCGGGAAGAAAAGGAACCTGCTAAACACATAGCCCTCCACACAAGGGCAACAGAGTCCAAGAGATACTCCCAACCGCGTTCCCCATGCCAGTCTGATCAAAAGAGCCAGTGGGGAGGTATATGAGCAGATGGAGGTGGTGAAATAGGGATGCACCAGAAGCGGCCCACCAGCTTCAGAACCCGAGAGGAGTGCGGGTGACACTGAGACTGCACAAGCAAGGAGAGGGGGTCCCCATGGCAGTGAACCAGGGAGGTACTACTGCAATCCCGCATGTAGCGAACCTTCACCGGCAGCAGGAACTGCAGGAAGGGCACATGGGAAACGGCAGAAGCTCAGCTATAGGAGAGGGTTACAGGACACTTGCAGAAGACTCCAAACTTGACAGAACCAGGAGTAAGGGGCGCATTTGTAGAGCAACTTGAAGAGACACGGGAAAGCCCTGGCACTACAAGTGACAACAAAGGTGAGAAACACCGGAGCGAAGAAACTGGGGTGTAGCCACTGATAAGGAGGGAAGGGATTGAACATCAGCAGGGTGGACTGAGACCTGCAGAGAAGTGAGGCTGTGCCAAAGACACGGTTCCACGAAAAAAACGGCCAAGAGAGCAGGAAGGAGCCTGAGGTTGAGGGCCCCAAAGGAAAGGACAAGGGGATTGACGATCACCAAAAGGGCAACGTAGCCCTCTACAAGACAGAAATGCCAGGCATGGTACTGCAAACAGGGGTCCACCAGGAGAGATGGCGAAGAATACTCCATGAGGCCTGAAATGGACATATCATTGTTCTCAACAAAAGAGGACTCGAGACACATCCTAGCCGAAAAATAAAAGCACTCAGAGGAGATATACAAGCCTCACTAGCAGACTTATCCGGCAGAATGGCAACAGTGGAAAAAAAAGTTGAAGGTATAGAGCACAACCAGCTTAATGCAGACATGGTCGAAATGAGACTGGATGCTAGGATGACAGAGCTGTAACTTCGGGAGGAAGAAGTAATGTTCAAAATGGATGACTTGGAAAACAGAGAAAGGCGCAACAACTTGAGGATACTGGGGCTGAAGGAATCGACCAGAGAAACCCAACCCTGAGACAGGTGGAAGGGAAAATCCAGTCCCTGGTGAACCAGCTCTTCGAGGCAGAAGGGGGAAAGGCAGTGCAACTTGAGAGAGCCCACAGAGGAGGAAAGCCCTACGTGAATGGCCCCCGCTCCACAGTGGTAAAATTCCTGAGCTATAAGGACAGAGCGGATGTACTAATTAGGGCTAAACAACAACGTGAAATAGACTTTGAAGGCTCCAAAATCATGATGTACCAAGATCTCTCGATCTTCACCCTGGCCAGACGTAGAACTTGCAGGCCTCTCACAAAATGGTTTAATGAAAAAGAGATCAGGTACAGATGGGGCTATCCCTTCTCGCTGCAATTTGAAGTGGAGGGAGTGGACTATAGAATAACAACGGCGGAAGAAGCAGAACAGGCCTTGAGTCCCCTCAAGGCGGATGTTGAAGCCATACCTAGGAGTTGCCAAGGACTGTCTACGAGTAGGGAAGGTGCTAGGCGGGCACCAGGACCACAAAGGAGAAGTAGAGGGCCAGCACGCAGGAAATACATGAGAATAGTCGAACTGTCGCCTCGCAAAGTAGCACTGATGAGGGAACAGTAGCCGGAATGAGGCTCAGGAGAACGGTTGGTGCGACGGCGGGAGGAAGAAACGCTATGAGGAGTAGGTTGACACAAACATGTAATGGGTTTGTTGGTGTGAGTTAGCAGTACTCGCTCCAAGGTAGCCCTTTGTGAGAGAGAGGGCGTCTCAGACACTTTTTCATCACAAAATAAGTTTGGGGTCTCAACAGTTATAGGGCCTCATTACGACCCAGGCGGTAAGGGGTTAACGGCACCGTAAAAGGTGGCGGCGCCGTTATCCCCTTACCACCTAATTACGAGGTCCCTTTGCGGGTCCCGACCTTAACAGCTGGTTTTTACCAGCCGTTAAGGATTGGACCCGCAAAGGAACCTTGGAGGTATTTACGGTACCGCAATTTGCGGTACCGTAACTACCGCCTTCACCATTTTCATTGAGCCCTATGGAGGCAAAAATGGGAATGGGGAAGGGCCAATGGTGAATGGGGAATTACCGCCCGCCAACCTTGGAATGGGGCGGTAATTCCGCCATTCACCATGGTGCAATCGGTAAAATACCGGCGGAAACCATGGCGCTACTAGCGCCATGGTTACCGCCTGGGTCATATTGACCCTCATAGAGTTAAGTTGTGAATTAGTTTATGGAATTTGCTCAGGGAATGCACACATTGGCAGGAAACCAAGTGACCTCTGTGTGAAAGGGGAAGGGAACAGAAATGGGTCCTTAGCCAGGACAAAATGGAAGATGGGGGTAACGGGGGTGCATCCACCATGGGAGGAGATGAGGTTATAAGGGGTCTAGCAGTGGGCTAAATGTGAAAAGTCTCAACTCCCCTACGGAAAGATCCCTTTTGGCAAGGGAATTCCGTAAGGCCTCGCTGGACATACTCTTCTTAGAGGAAACACGTTTAATAAGTGGGGATGAGAGGCCACTGAGAGGCGGGGGAATAGGACAGATTTACTGGGCATCCGGGAATGTTAGAAGGGAGGAGTTGGCATAGCTCTAAACAAACAAACAAACAATGCAGATTGCAGGAATGCGTGGCCAAGACCATATTGGGGGGGCCGATTGCTGCTACTTCAGGGCAGTCTGGAGGGAGCAAGGGTATTTCTGGTGGCAATATATGCCCCCAACCAAGGGCAAGAGGAATTCCTCCTGAAAGCATTTAATGCAGTGCAAAGTGGGTTTTTTTTTCCAACTCGGTTTATTGAATTTGATCAGTTACAGATAATCAGATACTTCTTGAGCATGTAACATTCGAAAACAATGCAGGATTTTTAGTACAAAACAGCGACTTCAGTACTTCCTGCGACATCCCTCCCACCCATCCCCCCTTTCCTGGGTCGTGCTCCTGTTCTGTTCGAGGTTGGTGTATGCGGTCCGCGGTGCCAGATCGCTCTCTGAAATTGTTATAGCGTGCAGTGCATTATAGTCGTTGTGTGAGCCCTTTCATATCAAATGTATAGGTCCACTAGTTCCCCAAATCGCTCCCCTCTTCTAGGGTTGAGTTTTGATTGTCTCTTGAAGGCAGTGCAAAGTGTTGAAACTGGCCTATATATCTTGGGAGGGGACTTGAACTCTTGGGCAAATGACACCTGGGATAGAAAGGCGAGGGGTGAGGACCAAAAAGTGGCGAAGGCAAGCTGGGGCACCTGGGTAGAGCGTTAAGGATGTGAGGCCTACTAAACACATGGAGGAGTCAGCACCCACGGGAAGAGGGTTACACCTTCTTTTCTCTGCCACACAAAACATACACTAGAATCGACTACCTACTGATAAACAAGGAACAAAGTGTGAGGGTAAGGTTCAGTGAAATCAAACCAATAGGGTGGACAGACCATGATATGATGATTACGACTCTGGAAGTGGCGGGGTTGCACAGACCATACAGCGCTGTAATGAGACACTTTGGGGGACCCACTCTTCGCAGACCAACTAGCTAAGGCGATAACAGAATACTTTTAACTCAATGATACAGGGGAAGTGTGCGTGGGGATGGTGTGAGACGGGGGGATGCAACCTGAGGGGCCTCCTGATTAGAGAGGGGGTGAGGAAAAAAAGAGAGAGGAAGTTGTTGGAAGAAGGATTGAGAAGAGAGATAACCCAGGGGGAGAAAAGGAAGCATGTTACTGAGGGAACATAGAGGAAACCAGGGAAGGGTTGTCAGAGGGCAGAGCTGAAAGCATTTGGGATGGGGGAAGCTCTATGGAAACTAAGATTTCTCAAACAGAAATATTATGAAAAGGGAGACAAGGCAGATGCCCTACTCGTGACTAGGCTCCGAGCACAGAGTGCAGAGAGATGGGTGGCTAAACTGAGAGACCCGGAGGGGGGATATAGCGTTGCGCCGAAAGACATTGCGGAGGGTTTTGCTCGATTCTATGAAACCCTGCATAGATCCAAAGCCACTGGGGGGGAAGGAGCAGTTGGAGAGTACCTGAGGGAAATCACCATGCCCAAACTCAGAGCTCCGGAAATAGAACATCTGGAGAGCCCCATCACCACGGAAGAGGTGAAGGACGCAATTTTGCGTCTTCCCAATGGAAAGGCCCCGGGTGAGGATGGATACTCCATAGGGTTCTATAAAAAATATGCAGGGGTCCTGTCACCACACATGGTGACACTGTATAACCATATTTTTGACACAGGGGAATGTGATGCTGGAAATGCATTGGAGGGACAGGACCTCCCTGTCCTTGTCCTGTAGTCCTTTTTCATTGTGTTCTGTATTGTTTTCTGCCCAGGAGTCCATGTGGGACTCCTGGCAGTGCATCTCTTCCTGTTTCTGGTTTGGTGTACAGACCCATGGGATACCCTTATGGCACCCATGGGTGGGGGTACAACCCTGTGCCCCTAGTGCATGTTTTTGGGCACCAGAGCAGGGTATGGGCTGGTGGCAGCTCCATGCTGAACTTGACAGGTGCTCTGAGTATCCACCATTTTGGGATACCCAGGCCGTGCCATTGGAATCAGTTGATTCTTGATAGGAAACAAGATGGCGCCTGTGGCCTCTTGCTTTCTATTGCCTGTTACCTTGTTTTCCCAAAATCCTGGGAAGCCCTGACTCTGCCCCTTCCCCCTGACTGGCTGTTGGGTGGAAGTTCCATATATGGTGTTGTGAAGTCCAGGCCAGACTGGCTGGAGCCTTCCCAGTTACTGTATGTTGTGGGTACACCCTTTGGGTGGGACCTGGGTGAATGGAGTGTGTGACCAATATGCACATATTGTTGTGGCTGTCTGGTTTCTGGTATGAGAGACAAAGACTGAGACAGCCCTGCCCGAAACTGGCCTGAATGCAGTGCGTAGTGTTGAATGGCTGGGTACTTGTCCCAATCCACATTCCTTGTTGTGAGTGTCTGAGAGGGAGGAGGATGGCCTGAATGCACTGTGTGCCTGATTGGCTGACTGACTGCATGAATGCATGATTGGCTGCTAAGTGTGACCCAGTAGTGTGGATGAGAGGCAGGATAGTATATCTGGGGACCTCTCACCACTGAAAATTGTTCAGAAGCTGTGTCTACACTTGAAGAGTAACTGGAACTGCTGATCATCGACGCCCAGCTGGAAGAAGAAGACTTGCTGTTGCATTTGCTTCAACCTGATCTGAAAGATGCCGAATTCGTCGAAGTCTGATCTGAGAGAGGACCTAGTAAGGCGCCCTCTTCCCGTGCTCCGAGGGACCATCGAGCACTGCTAACCTTCGCCGAAGCTCCCTGGAAGTCAGACCATCGAAAGGCTGCAGACCGGAGACGGGGACCGCTGAGGAGAACGAAGTGAATCACCAGGACTTCGCCGCTGTCGAACTCCATTGCCATAGCCCAGGGTTCGGAGTATCGCCGTAACCGCTGGAGGCCCGTCAAAGCCGTTTTGCCCCAGAAGAGGGGACCGCTTGACGCCGTGCCGCCGACGACCAGAGCCGCCCGCTCCTTTGCCTAAGACTGTTGAATCGAAGGACTCCCTTGTCCGCACCGCCGACCGCTTTATCCTGCCGGAGAAATTTGAGGACGCCGACACGCCGAAGAATATCCGCCGGTGGGTTTCCCGCCACCTAAAGACCACAAAGACTTCGATGACTCAAGGCCCTTGCTGGGCCACAGTTCTTCTGAAACTCCTTGCGGTCCAGAACTATCAAACGCGAGGTGCCCCGCACACCTCATCCTCGCAGGACGTCGCCGACGAGCACCGCCTGGATCGATGCCGTGGTCTCGGCAACCTCGAACTTCTCATCGACGCCAAGTTCACCTTCTTCGATGCCTCTCCACAATCCGTGGCTCCTGCTTTAAAGGGAGTCACTCAAGAAAGATCCATCGACGCTTCTTCGAAGAACTCTGCTCCACCAGGTACCTTGGGGGGGTAAAAACATTATAGGAGAGAATAAGACTATTGATCAATATATGGACTGGGCTTGTGCTATATCTTTATTTTACAGGTTACCCAGGTGGGGGGGATCTCCACACAGAACTGTGTCTAGGTAACGGGGCCAGTATTCTGCCAGTTGTGTCAACCATCTTGCTTTCCTTCCTATCTCTATTGATCTGTGTGACATTCTGACAGTATAGTTGATGCACTTTAATGAGATCTGATAATATTGGTGGTACCACTTTAGAATTGTATATATTTACCATTGTTGATTTCTGAGTACAAAGTGAGTTATTGTGATAGTGTACATAGCTTTAGTTTAGTTTAGATTAGTTTAGTTTTTTATTTATAAAGCGCGTCCGAACCCTCAGGTAGCTGGGTGCATAATCATGTGCACAGCAGAGTCACATATCGTTACAACAGAGGTACATATCGAACATCTTAATACAGCAGACAGAGCATACATTAGTCAAGGCTCTGAGAGTTACATACAAGCATGGAATATACCGAGAGTATAGTGTACAGAGAATATCACAGTTACATCTTAATACAGCAGACAGAGCATACATTAGTCAAGGCTCTGAGAGTTACATACAAGCATAGAATATACCGAGAGTATAGTGTACAGAGAATCGCACAGTTACAGTGGCGAATGAGGACCGGTTACAGACTGGTCCTGCATAGGCTGTAGAAGAGTAAATATTACTGCAGGTGGAGAGCGGCGGCTAGCCGATCATGTCGGGGAGAGTCTAGATGTTCAGGCTAGTAGCCATGATTTTACCATGTGTTTTACCATTCACTTGAATATTAATTATATAAAGACTGTGTTTTCAGTAATACAGTGTGTGGACATTCCTTTGTGGGGGCTTGGGGACTACACTGTACTTAAGAACCAGCCTGCATCACCTCCTGAGAAGCTAGGCATTGAATGCTCGACCACGTACCAATAATAGAATCTTGGCTGGGGTCCTCTGTGCCTCTCCTCTACCATATAGAGAGCAGAAGTACAGACACCCCCCTCCAGTATTTTACAGGGAAGCTCGCCCATCGTTTAGTAAAGCACTAATCTCGGTGATCCCGAAGGAAGGGACCTGGCCAGATGTGCATTGTACCGTCCCATCTCTCTTCTGAATGTGGACGTGAAAATATTCACAAGGATCCTAGTGACTTGATTCGAGGAGAAGCTGCCCAGATTGGTACACCCCAACCAAATGGGTTTCATAGCAGGCAGGCAGGGCCCGGATGCGATCCGAAAGACATTGGATCTCATAGAACATATTAAAGGGGATCCGGAGGGACAGGTGCTTCTAAGTCTAGATGCGAAAAAAGGCCTTCGACAGGGTGGAGTGCGGTTTCTCTTTGCAATGTTAAGAAAGATAGGAGTGGGAGAAAGAATGTGTCCTGCGATAGGGGCAATTTACTCAAGGCCTAGAGCTAGTGTAGTAGTTAACAGGAAGAAGTCAAGGGAATTTGAATTGAGCAGGGGTACCAGGCAGTACAGAAGGCCAGGTAAAAGGTTTGCGGTAGGAGTAGATAACCACAAGATAAGCATGTATGCTGACAATATACTACTCTACCTATCAGAGGTGGGGGGTCTGTGAGGAAAACACTAGAGATACTATAAGACTATGGGAAAGTATCAGGCTTTAATGTGAATGTCAGTAAGTCGACTCTCCTCCCCCTATGGGAGCAAGCGGAAGAACAAAGAAGAGACTGGTTATGACTAGAGATACCGATAGAAAACGATAGTATAAAATATTTGGGGGTACGGATATCTGCGAACCTAGAGAAATTGTTATGAACTAAACTTTGCACGTTACTGCCTAGACTCAACAATGACCTTGAAGCCTGGTCCAAATTGACAATTTCCTGGTTGGGCAGACTGAATGCACTCAAGATGATGCTACTCCCCAGAGTGTTATACCTATACCACGCTTTGCCTATAGACTTACCAGACTTGAAAAAGAAATACGATTCCTGTGGCAGAGGAAAAAGCAACGGGTGGGCTACAGATTGCTGGTGCAGCCCAAAGATAAGGAGGGGTGGGGCTCTCAGAGATGCGCCCCTATTAAAGAGTGACTCAATTTTGAGCCCTAATCAATCCCCCACCTGCACAAGGACATGGACAAGCAGTGGGTAAGTATAGAGAATTACCAATGTAGGCCGATTACGTTGGTAGAATGGCTCTGGCCACCCACTACAGCGGCCCCCTAAAGAGTACACCTACACAGGATTCTCAGCCCACTTTGGAGGCTGTGGAGGATCAGGAGGGAGATGGGAGGAGTTACGACCTGGCCACTAAGCAATATATGGCCCCCCCGGTACGTGACCGTATAGTAGGTCACGAGAGGTTCCAGGACTGGCTAGATGCAGGATTGGAGAGAGTAGGCCAAGTCCTTAAGGGGGAGAAGTTTATAGACAAGCTGGAAGAGACACTGAATATAGGCAAAATCCTAGTATTCCAATACCTGCAACTGAAAGGGGTACTAATGTCAGAGGACTGCAAAGGGAAGTTACACAGAGAGTTAACAGGTGTGGAAAAGATACTGGATACAGCAAGGGGAACGCAGGACTTATCTCCAATATGTGCCGAGCTCTCTTGGAAGCACATGGGGCAATAATTGACACACATAAGAAGTGGGAGAATGACCTGGAAATGGATATGGAAGCGGGCAGTGGGAGAAATTATGTGTAAATGCGCACCGTATATCGGTGGCATGTCAATATAAACTCCACGGACTCAAACTCCTATACAGGTGGCAGTGGGACTCGGCGCGGCTATCCAAGATGTTTCCAGAGGCGGACCCTTGCTGCTGGAGGAAATGTGGACAAGTGGCTGATTATTGGCACATGTGGTGCGGGTTCGACAGGGTGCAGCATTACTGGAAGGAAATTCAGGGATGGATAAAGGGCCTGGAGGGGGTGGAGAGGAGATTGGACCACCTGTTAGTTCTGTTCAGAATGGAAAAGGAGGAGGGGGACTGGGTGAAGCTCCCGCACATGCCACACTACCTACTGTTGGCAGCCAGAGCATGCCTGGCAGGGGGATGGACGAGGGAAGGGCTCTCGAGTGAAAAAGAGTGGGCCTCAAAGGCCCTGGATTTGTATAGAATGGAGGAACTGACTATACAAGTACACAGGCTATCCCCAATGAGGGCTTGACAGGTATGACCCGGAGAGCCGGCTGAGGGGTGTAGAGAGGGAGGGAACAATGGGACCAGAGAGGAGAAGTGAATGGACAGACCTAAACGGCCCGTTAGGGATGGAACAATCAATCCAAGGAAGGGTGAAATCAAGAAGAAAAGAGGAAGGGGGAATGAACGTAGGAGTGTGCTCGATGCTAGACCCTGAGATGGAAAGATGCACCTCGTGATCAACTAGGTGGCAAGGACATATGATAAACGATAGCACGGATAAGCACATATGCTGGATTAATGGCTTTGAAGGTATCCTTGGAGTAGCAATCTCAAAACTGTAGATGATGAAAAGAAAAGATTGGGGGGCTGGGAGCGGGGACATGGGGGGTGGAGGTTAAGTTTGTAGTTTAATAGTTCTTATTTGAAGGGGAAAAAAACAAAGCTTTAATTGATGTAACTTTCATTAAAAAGCAAAGTGTTGCCGTTACATGTTGTAATAATTTCAGCTCATCAATAAAACCAATTTGAAGAAAAAAAAAGACAAATGGGAAAGGGACCTCAGAACTCTGGAAAGCGAAGAATGGGTTGAAGCCATAGTGGCGGTAAGAAAGGTTAACATATCCTTGAGGATGAGACTGATCCAGTACAAAATATTGCATAGAGTATATCTCCCGAGGGACAGACTCCACAGTATGGGCAGAGCCAAGGATGACACTTGTCTCAAATGTGAGGGGGCGTTGGGCACTTTCTATCATCTGATTTAGGAGTGCCGGCAGGTCTTAGATCTATGGGGTTGGGTCCTGGGAAAGATGAACGAGATCTTGGCCATAAAGGTTCCTAAGGACCCCAAAATGTTGCTGCTCCACACCAGTGGGGAGTGGGAGGGGACGAGTTGGGACAGTAAATTGATTGCAATTGCTGCAATGGTGGTCAAGAGGGATCTGGCAGCTAAGTGGGGGTCCAGAGACATGCCGACGATTGCCAACTGGGAAAGGGGAATGGAACATTGCTGCAGTATGGAAAAAAATTGCATACCAGACGAGAGGGATGCAAGGGAATTATCAGAAAATTTGGAAGAAATGGGAGGATGGGATGGGTAAATGGGGGGAGAAGGCCGTGGTCCTGGTACTCTGATGGAACAATGGGGGATGGTTGGACGGGTAGATGGGGAGGAGGGTTAGGGGTACTCACATTGTGCATGTTGTGAAAGTTAAGTGTGTTTGTTCAAATACATATATTCTAATAAAGGGTTTTGAAAAAATTAATCCACCAGGAGATACATTGACGGAAGAGATTATTAGGAACAATCCTCCAGGAGTGGACTAAGGGTAACCCCAAAGCACTATTTATAAACTTGGGTGACCTGAATTACAAGAAATTTGATAATTTGACAAAGGAAGATATAAATGATCTCCCTATAATGTCCAATTGGCATGGAGCTAGTGCAGTTGACTACCTTGGTGAAGAGGTTTATACATTTTATCCATGGACAGTGTTGATAAATGCTCATTGGGCCTCATCACGAGTCTGGCGGTAACCCTTAAATGCGGCGGTTTTGCTATTACCGCCATATTTAAGCGTCCGCCAGATCATGGCCTTGGCGGATTCCACCCCAGATCTGAGCTGGGGAAATCCGCGGCAAAATTGCCGATTTTCGTCGCAAATTTTCCCCACTTGGCCCAATGGGGAATGAGGAATACCCGAATGGGCCCAATGGAGAATGGGCACTAACCGTTCCGCCAAACCCGTGATCCGGCACCAATAGCGCCAGGGGGTTTGGAGGTAGGGCTAATAGCGCTGGTGGTAATAGCGCCGCATTACCGCCCAACTCGTGATTAGGCCCATTGTCTGCTATTGTTGTATACAGCTGACAGAGACTCTAGCTCAGCTTCTTTCACATGGACTAACGGTTCTACTTATTCATGGCTTGATTATCTACTATTTTCAGACTCTACGTTTGAATTGATTGGCAATTTTGTTTATCTTGCTCTTTACTGTGAGTGACCATATGGTATTGCAATTTACATTAGTAAATTCCCAAAGACAAAAATGTGAATTTGGCCTTAGATTTGCTTATGACCCAAAGGCATAAAGGGGGGCTGGGATTGCCTAACATAAATAGATACTATGAAGCGGCCCAACTGAGAGTGGTGCCGGAATGGCTCATAGAAAGCAGGGAAAAGGTTTGGGCTAGGATGGACAGAGCAGTGGCGGTTTTCCCTCTGCAGGGCTACTATGGTTACCATGGAAAGACAGGCCCCCCAAGCGCAAGATGCAGTATGGTCCTACGCACAAGATGTGACATCTGGGACGGATGGCTAAAAAGGGACATCTTTCAACCTGCCCATCTGCATTGTTAGGGAGAATTCTCATCTTATGGCTAATTTCCCTTACCTATAGAGTCCCCCAGCAGCTTTGCTGGATTTGAAGGTTTTGTTTTTTTCTCCTGCTAAGAGTGAGACTCTTTTTCCCACTCTTAGGCATTTTTGCTATGTGTGTTCTAGGCTATTTTTTGTGTTTAATGTCTATGGGGTTTTTTCTCACCCTCATAGGAACCATCTTTATACACATGTGTTACACAGCACCCTCAGTGCAGTGACACAGGGGTGTCATAGTGACCCCCAAACATAGACTCCACACCCTGGGACTGACTACTGTCTCCCAGGGCATGTAAAGTCCCCATTGACTTTACTAGTCAATTTATATGAACTAAACCAGTACAACCCATCTTACTATGGAGATACTGGGAAGGGTTAATCGTTTTTCCCTGGTGTTCAAATTCGAGAGGGTGCCGTACAGTCCATCGCTCAAAAGTTTCTGGCTGGTGGCAGTGGTTACTACCGTAAATATTCGACCGCACATATTTCCCTATGGGATTTTCCCATTGTTCGAGGCTACCACATTTTCTGACAGCCTCTAACATACGGCCGGTGTATTTTAGTATTAACTTTACTCCGGTAGGTTTTATTTGCCAGAACTTTAATATAACTTCTTTCTCGTGTCTTTCTCTAAACTCCTAACCCAGGTCGGGGATCCTCTGTTCGTCCTTTTGACGGGCTTCTGCCAAGAAGCCCTCCTTTCGACGCCACAGAGTCTGGGTGGGTCCATTGTGTGGGATGGGGAGTAGGACCCCTGGACAAGCTTGCCCAGCAACCCATGTCACACTCTGTCCTGATAGGCTGGAGGGTCTCCCGCCAAGATGACCACTCCACTGTGTGAGTGACAGCTAGGCTGTATGAATGGGGATCTTTTTGCATAAAAGCAGGGTCCTGAGGACTGGAAGAGCAAGACGTCTCCACTGGAACTAAGAAGCCGAAGAGGAGAGAAGCCAAAGACACCTGCAACAACTGAACCACCGGTGAAGCCCTGCTGCAGCGTCTCACGACTTTTCTCCATATGATAGCCAGGCACCCATCCACCCGGACCGCGATTTAAAGGAGCGTACCTTTTATTCGTCGGGCAGCAGCTGGTTTCATCCCTGGGTAGTGCAGTAACTCGAACCTTCCTCCACGACGAGAGCCTCTATTCGTCTGCTGGATCCACCGAACTGCAGGAACTACCAGGAACAACCGCCACCGCAGGAGCCACTTCTTCATTTTAAGGTACATTGTTCCGCCAGGCCGCCCTTTTCGCGTGGTAGTGCTAAAGGTGTTTTAAATCCTTTACCTACCTGTTGGGTTGGCCGCCCCTATCTTCTAAACATTGTCTTTCACCTTCTGCATCCACCTTTTCAAAATCGTTAACCAAAGACTTGACTGCAGCTACAAGAACATTTAGCTCCTGGGCCCTTTGCCCTGTACCACTGACTCTGGCACAAGCCTATTGACTCTGAATAAATGTGTTAGAACTGCCTCCTCTAGATTGCTTCTCAACTAGAACTGTGTTGGTGCACCTTCTTCTTATAACCACCTTTTCCTTCCCACTTTTTAAACTTGTGAAGTGCCATTTTGCTCGGTTTTCATTTAAGTATTCTCTATACTAAAGTACTGCCTTGCCTAAACTTGTTCACAAACTTATGGGAAGTGTTGCTAGGGAGTGTAAGAAGATATTCCTGTATAACCTGTGTTTTCCCTCCCTTGTGAGAAATTGCTAGAGTACCATTTGTGTTTGGTTTTCACTGTGCCGTTTTGCTCAGTTTTCACTCTTGATCAAACTTGTCTACAATTTAACTAGGGAGTTGTGTATACTTTTCTTGACTGATTTTAACTTGCTTCAATAACTGTGATTAATGTGTTGAACTAGAAGTGTGCAATATATATATATATATTCGGTTTAATACAAAGCTTTGGTCAGTGTTTCCTTGTACCCTAGTAATGTAGTCCTATTGTGTAAACCCTGAATACTGCTCATCTCCCTCTTGAAATAAGTCTAACTGCTTAGCCACAGCTACCAACTAAATCTTTGTGGTACAGACTGATACCAAAGGGGATTTATTGCTCATACCTGTGGTCTTAATCTTCTGTAGTGCTCCCTAAGGGAACTGCACAGGATTCTGCCTAACAGTCCAGACTGGAATTTGCGACAGTCTTCAATCTAATTTAATCGAAAACGTCTAAAATTAATTATATTATAGTGCAGCAAAAACAGTTAATTAAAGTGCAACAAAAAGACGGCCGAGGCCATGTTTTGTCAGTTACAAATTAATTGCTTACTTGCATTAGTCAAAGGTGAATCCATGCAGGGAATGTGGTAAATTAATGCTAGATTTGCTGTGCCAGCATCCAGCACACGATAGGGGTCCCCTGTAGACCTAGAGGGCCAGAACAGGATGTTAATGGCACCATTCTGTCATCCGCATCAATGAAGAATCAAAAATAGTAGTTAAAGAAGCTAATGGAGTTGTAATTCACAAATAAATATTATGACCATCTGATGTCTAGGGACATAAATCATGCAAAGCGCATTGCCTCTGTGGATAACTGCGGGTTAAAAGAAATCGATTCACATCCTTACCCGCGTCGCTGAAAATGCGGCTGCAACGAAGCTTTGCTGTGAAGGAGGCCTGCCGAGTGGCCGGATCCTCCAAGGTGTTTCCTGTTTGATGATGTGGCACCTGGTGATAGGATGGGAAAAACACACCCTCCTATCAGTCAGTGTGCATGGGAACTGGAGTGTTCCAATGTAATTGGTTAAAGGAGACGAGCCCACTGTTGGTTCGCCACGGGAGCGGGGCTTCGCGCCGAGAGAGCTCATCGTTATCAGTTACAAACTCTGGCATATTCGTGAGAGACGCCGCTTTTAGTGATTACCTGGACGGAAAGGGGAATGAGTTGATGCACGTTGCGGTACCACGGTTGATGCTCGCGGCTGCATGTGTGATCTCGCGTGCTCGCGCAGAAATACTGTCAAATGCACCATGTGCCACAAGGCTGTGTGACTGCAAACGAAACGTAGCTGCAAGAAAGTTGAAATGAATCAAAAAATGGAATGGAACTGTAGTGAAAAGGGGAATCCCGCACCCTCCTTAGGGGCAGCCCTTGGTGCTATAATCACTCCTAATCACCTTCCCACACAAGTAGGTTTATACGAAACACGATGAACTCAGTCTGGAAGAAACACCAATCACACAGAATGTACGATGCTTGCATTTATTTCTATAATGTCTAGTGAGGACTAAGCAGCAATTTACAATAATATGGGAATAAAAGTGCAAGCTGAATAATACCAATTGTCAGTCATAGATGAATATGCAATTATTTATCTTACGCCCCTAGAAAATGTAGATGATTAGATCAGATCACACCCGGGACCCTCGCCGCTACAGGTGCCCGGCACTCCTCGAGAGAGGAGGGGAGGACTGGACAAGGCCCCCACAGTCCTACACCAGAGCGGGGGTGTGATGCTAGGAGTCTCGGCCCAGATAGTGCACGGCTGGTCGTCCAGGCACTGTTCCTCTTCGTGCACGCGTTTCACCAAACAGCCCAGAATGAGTACCTCCCTTACTGGCCCAGGTATAGTTCTCTTATTAGGGGTTGCATGTCAATCACTATGACATACCAGCTCTTCGAGAAGCTTCTGGGGTCATCCTTCCAGGCAGTAAACATGTTTTCGCCTGGAAAGTTACAAGACTGGAAACAGCCAGTCTTGGCTCCCAGGCTTTGTGCACGTTGATTTGGGGAAGGTCTGGCATTCCTGCATTATCAGTGCACCTGACTCGCAGAGCGAAGACGAGCAAGGCTGTGCAAAGCTGTGCCTGGCTCCCAAGGGCTGCATAGAGCTTCTTGCAAAGGCTAGATGTTGATGTCTTCATGAAGGGCCTTCGCAGTTAACCCCTTACAAGCATGTGGGCTCACCCAGTTCGAGAGGCCTGGCTGATTTCAGCATTTTCCTCCGCGCGTCGAATAAGCTCTAATATACTCAAGATAGCTCAGTAGGTTAGTGCTAGTGCAGGTTACTGCAAGCGCGTAGAAGCTTATCACGACAGGAACCAATTCAAAAACAATAAAGGAGGGCGACTGATCTGAGCATTAAGGTATTAACTCTTGAATTAAATGGCGGAACTGCAAAAATGCAACAACCAGTATACTGGTAGCTGGGAAAACTGGGAAAAGCACCAGATGAGGTATAAAAGAAAGTAAATAATGATCCATGTTGGGACCCCTGTGTCTAAAGCTACCAAAGTACAAGAATACACAAATGCAAACATTGCAATAGTGCCTAAATATGGATGTACTAAGGCCAGTATTGTATTTGCTAAGGGTACTCCATATATGCAGTGGTTCATGAAAATAAATAAATAAATAAATGATCCAAGTGGGGACCCTCTGGGTCTTATAGAGGAGGGGCGAATTCTTCATTCAAGCCTTGTGAGTAGGTTTCCATCCGAAAAATCCATCGCGTTTCTTTTTCAAGTAGGCTTCTGGAAACGTTGTTAGAGTTCTTTATTACATCCAATACCCACCACTTTAATTCATTTGGTGAGTGCTTCAGTGCTATGTAATGATTCATGAGGGGAACCAAGGTGGTTTTGCACCTAATGCGTGAGCGATGTTCAGATATTTTGATGTGTATTGCTCTACTTGTCTGTCCCACGTATCTTAGCCCGCAAGGACATTCAATACAGTAGACCACTTGTTTTGTTTTACAGTTGATAAGGTGTGGTAGGACCCATGTCCGATCTCTAATTTTCAATTCTTTAATCTTGCGAGTGAAGGCACATGCAAGTGCATGAGCCACAAGGGTAGTGTCCTTTTGTGGAGCGCAAATCCCAAAGTCCTGTTTTTTGGAAGTTGTTTTAGAAAACGAGAGTGTACCAATTTCTCACGGATATTTGGTGCTCTCTGAAGAGCAAAGCGTGGAAGAGGTTCCTCAAGTAAATCTAGTTTTACAATTCCCCAGTGTTTGGAAATAATTTTCTTCAACTGGAAAGTATTTGGACCGTGAGTAAGCACACAGGTCATCTTGCTGTTTTCTGGTGTCAAGGTTCTTGTGGTTAGTGAAGTGTCCCGGTCCATTAAACGTGCGCATTTACAAGACCGGCTAATGAGTTTCTTGGGGTAACCCCTTTCTTTTAATCTGATGTCCAACTCATCCGCTTTCTTTTGGAAATCCTGTATGTCAGTACAGTTGTGCCTTATACACAAATACTGTCCATAAGGATGATTGTCCCTAAAGTGGCCCTCTCTTTACCATGCAGACAGCATTTGAGTCTGCCATTGTCATGTTTAATTTCGAGATCCAAAAAAATAACATGTGTTTTAGAGTGTTCGATGGTGAACTGAATGTTCCTGTCAATCTGATTAAGCCACATTTGGAAGGTTTGAAGTTCAAGTTCTGATCCTTTCCATAAAAAAAAATGATATCACTTCCAGTTGGTTATACATTTGAAGAAAGGATTCATTAGGCACATAATATGTTCTGACTCAAATCTGGCCATAAATAAAATAGCCAGACTTGGAGCAAAAGCTGCTCCCAGAGCTGTTCCTTTTATTTGGAGAAAAAAGGTTCCGTTGAACTCAAAATAATTCTTGCAGAGTGCATGTTCCATCAGCTCCATGATGAAGTTGGTGGGTACCCTTGGTGAATTTAATTCTGTTAGATATTCCCGTATGCAGACCAAAGCTTCTAACTGGGGGATACTGGTATAAAGAGATGTTATGTCCATTGTGACTAAGATTTGTTCCGTGGGGTTGAAGCTCAGATTTTAAAAAGATTTGGATGGTGTTCATAGCATCTCTTAAGTAGGTGCTTGTCTTCATGCTCAATGGTTTAAGAAAAGTATTAATGAATTTGCAAAGTGGTTCGAGTATGGTGCCACAACCAGATACTATGGGTCGACCAGGCGGATTAGCAGGATTTTTATGGATTTTCGGTAACGCATATAGGGTGGGGGTGCGTCCCTGACTAGTAGTCAGGAATTCGCACTCATTATCAGACACCCAGTTGCGGTCAAAGGCATATTTAACTACCTGATCAATTTCTACTTTAATGTCTTTGGTTGGATCCTTTTTCAATTTTTTGTAACTAATGGTGTCCTCTAGTAATTGATTCACCATTTGAAGATATTGTGTGTAAGTCATCACGACTATGCCGCCACCCTTATCAGCTGGTTTTATCACTATGGTAGAGTTGGATGCCAGTTCTTTGAGGGCTCGATTTTCATCAGTCGATAGATTATGTGTAGTAGAGTGTCTGATGCTTTTGGTTTTCAAGTTGTGCAAATCCCTAAGAACACACTTTTCTTTTTTTTAAAACATTTTTTTTATTATTTTGTACAAGTAGCGCACATAAAATAAGAGAAAATATCATTTCAATCAACTGGTAAAACAGAAGAACTAAAGTTCAAGAGGAAACAGAGGGAGGGGGGAGAGGGGAGACAAGGAGCGTCAGTTTTCACAGTAAGCTGTAATGGGAGTCTCTTTTAGCTGCAGTACTTTGGAACGGGGGCTGACCCCTAGGTCAAGGTTCAAGTGGTGACAAGGAAGGTGGCCGATTATCAGTGCCGGAGTCCGATATGGTCTCGGGGGTATACTTTAATTTCACCTCCGCCAGGGGTCCTCAGTCGAGCTTCTCCATCCAGCGTAAGGTTGGGGGATGTCTTGCTACTCCCGGGAATTGCTGCGTGTAGTCTAGGAATGGGCCCCAAATTTGGTGGAATTTACTTCTATTGTTGAAGCGTGCTGCAGTGATTTTTTCTGCTGCTTCTATCTCCCAGCATTTGGTATACCACATTGGGATTGAAGGGCTCTCGGGATGTTTCCAGAGCCTGGCGATTGATATTTTTGCTGCTGTTAAAAGATGCAAATAAAGATCCTCTAGGCAGCCGGTTAGAGGGAATCGGCCGTCGCCTGATGCTCCTAGCAGAACTACTCCAGGGTCCCAGGGGATTGTAAGGCCTGTGATTAATTTAATTTGGTCGAGGACCTTCGGCCAGAATTGGGCAGCTTTAGGGCAAGCCCACAGTAGGTGAAACAGTGTGACTTTGACGGAGCATCCACGCCAGCAGTGAGATGGAATTGCGGGGTTGCATTTGTTGAGAATCTCAGGGGTACGATACCATCTATAACACGGGATGGGGGAAGTGACTTATCTAGATCGGGATCTGGGGTTAGGTTGAAGTCACCACCAATTAGGAGATGGCATTTGGAGAAGGCTGACACTGTTGGTAGCAGGTTACAAAGGAAGCAGTCTTGGGCACTGTTCGGGCAGTAGATCGCCGCTAGGGTGATGGGAATGTCAACGAGTAGGCCTTTCAGCAGCAGATAGTGGCCTTCTGGATCCCTTTTGATTGTGATCTGAGTCAGTGGGAGGTCGCGGCTGAGGAAGATGGCCACCCCTCTCTTTTTCTGGTTGAAGGAGGCAAAGTAGCGTTTCGGGTAACGGAGGAAAGCTATCCGATGTTTGTCGGCCGCCACTAGGTGTGTTTCCTGTAAACAGACAATATCTGCAGATAATTGTGAGAGTTTCCATTAAACTGATTTCCTCTTACCAGGTGCGTTCAGGCCTTGTACATTCCAGGTCACCATGGTGATTTCCCTATCCGGTGCGGCCATAAGGGTTGAGTGTGGTTGATACCAGGGGTATCCCCCTTATTGCAGCTTCTGCCTCGTGACGTAGCTTGGTAATTGGGGGCCCCTGCTTCCTCTGAAAAGGCTTCCCGTCTCCCCATCTCCGTCTCCCAACTTTAAACAAAAACATGGTCTTACGGTCCAGCCTTCGACCAACGGGGCCTATGACCGGGCCAACACAGTCAGCTAGGTAGGAGGCGACTGCGCCTCTATGTTTCAAGCGTAGCGAGAAAGCTACCCTATTGCGTGGAATCTGGGTTCAGTTGGGTTGCGGATCCCGTGCAGTGCTTCTCCGGGAATGTCCTTGTGGAATTTTGAGATATCCTGAGACACATCTTAACGGTTGCTCACTTTTTTGCTTTTGGGGCGAGTCCTGCGTACTCTGCGGCGTCTCTCGACTCGGGACCATGAGTTTAGGGGTTCCCGACGGCAGTTCCGGGGTCAGGTGCCACGTCGTTGGACTCCTCGCCCCCAGCATCGGGGTTCATGACGTTTTCTGCTTCCTTTGGGGAGGAGATCAGGTGTGGTTTTCCCTCCCAAGTGAAGGTCTTCTCGCGGAGCCATTCCGCCATTGGTTTTAGGGCTTTCTGCTTCGCCAAAGTTGAGGGTGCCAAATCCTGATATAGAGATATCGAGGTGTCTCTAAATTGGATTTGAGCTGAGCTTCTGGCTTCACGCATGATCTCCTCTTAACTCGGAAGAAGTGCACGCGGGCCAGGACGTCTGGGGGAGAGGTGGAGTTTTGTCTCGCCCAGGTCCTATGCACTCTGTCGAGCTCCAGGGGGGCCTAGTCCGGGAGAGTTATGATGAAGCGGAACAGGTCTTTCACGTAGTGTTCCAGGTCGTTGTCAGGGACCGAGATGGGGATTCCCCTCAGGCGGATGTTGTTGCGCCTCGACCTGTTTTCTGCATCCTCCTGCTTGGATTCAAGAGCCTCACATCTGGTTTCCAGGCCTGCAATCCTGTCCGAACTGACTCTGATATCAAAGTTCTGCTCGCAGATGGTGGTTTCTATTTTGGCCGTCCTCGCCTCAATTTCACCTATTCTTTTGTCCAGGGATGAGATTTTGCTTTTAACTTCGTCCGTCCCCCTTTGGTATTCCTTGGTGATCGCTGCAAGGAGGTCCAAGAGATCAGCCTTTGTAACTGCTTGCGTCGGCGGCTCCTGGGCCATCTCTGGGGGGATCCTGCCGCTGCGCCCTCGGTGCGCTCCACCTTTTTGGATTTCTCTGCCATTGGCGTGATCAGCAGGGCTGCAATGTCTGTTTGCTTGGGTGGCTTAGGGTTCCTTGACATAGTGATGCGCAGCGGGGGCCCTGGATCGGTGGGGTCCCGGAAGGAGCACGATTCCGTCTCAAGTTGCTTCTTGCCACCTTGTGGGTGCCTGCTATGGGGTGGATCAATTGGGGTTGTCAGAAGACAGAGTGGCTCTTTGGTGGAGCTTGGTTGTCGACCCACTCATGGTCCGCTGACTTCCCTGGTGCTCCTATGACGGCAGATTGGTGTGGTCCCTGGGGGATGCCGCCTTATTGAGTGCTCAGGTGGGTCAATCCCAGTTCCGCTGCAACTGCACCTCTCCTGTAGGTAGAGTGGTCACCCTGCGGGCTTCTGCTTGGGCTGCACCCGAGTCCAGAATGCTTGCCCTGCCCCCCCGACAGGGTAATGTTCCAAGTGTCCGCCTGTGTTCCCCACCCAGAGCGGCAGGTGCTGCCTTACCTTTGTCCCATTGCGGGTTCAGGCGATGCCGTGGTTCATAAGTGTTATCTTGCTTCGGGCGCAGAGGAAAATGCACAGCCCCCAATATGGTGAGGGGCGGTTTGGGGAGAGTGGTGGAAGAGTGGCTCCGAGGCAGCCGGGCCTGTCCTCTGGGTCGGTTGTGGTGCCGGAGTTCCCGTACCAGTGGGTGCAGTTGCTCGAGGGGGAGCTGAAGATTAGAGTTGGCAAGTGGGGGGCCAGGGCTGCTCTTCCTACTGGATGCTGTTCCGTGGAGGGGGGAAGCAACTGGATTGCACCCCCGGAGATCCCGCTGAGATGGCAGGCCGCTCAGGAAGTTCCCCGCTGGGGAGGGGGTGGCGAGTGAAGTCAGTGGGAGAGGTCGGGATCCGGGCCCAACCCCAGCGGCCTACTCCGCCGCAGCCCGCAGGCGGCCGATGACTTAATCAGTGGTGGGGCTAGGAGGTGGCAACCTATGCCTCTGGTAATGGTGCCGCACTATGGTGGGAGGGGACACTGGCGCAGTGGAAAACAAGGCCGCGCTGCACAGAGGCTCTCCAGCTTAGTCCCCCTGCCATGGGTCGCCCCCCCCCCTTGATGCCTCGAGATGACCGCGAGCGAGGCTGCCAGGGTTCAGGAATGCGCTACGGGCCCCTCAGGTCTGATGTCAGTGTCTTTTCGGCAGATGGCCGGCGGGAGTTCATGGTGCACTGGTTGCGGGGTGGCAGGATGCGCCGTGGCGGGTTGCCTTGAATGCTCTCCTCAGCTCCTGCTCAGTGCCGTGCAGTTGCCGCGGGAGCCTGCAGGTTTGATGGAGGGGGTCGGAGCTGGATACAGGCAATCAGAAGCTGCTGCAAGGCGATGGGGGGCGCCGCTTGCCCCGTTCTACTATGCCGCATGGCAGTCCGCGACCCCGATGAAGGGCAGCCCACCCGGAACGCCCAGGGGGCGAGACCGCTGCCGGCCAGGCCAGAGCCGTGGATATTGCTGCTACTTGCTGAGTCGCTGGTGGGACGACCCCGAGGCCAGTCGCTTGCCCACGAAGACACCCGGCTCGTAGGGTGCAGGTCTACATGAAGCCGGCAGCCATCTTGCTGTTGGGGGGCATAGCATCTTCCCGCCTCTTCGCCGGGTCGGACAGATCTCGGGACCCTCTATGCTAAGGGGTTCATGGCTCGAGCCAGATGTGCCTTTCCCCCTCTGCAGCAGGGTGCTATGGTTTCCATGCAGAAGGGAGAGGTCTCACTGGGGCATTATGAAGGCTGCGTGGCTTCGGTCAGCAGCTCCTACAGAGCCTGTCCGTCCGCCATGGCTCCAAGCCAAGAGCACACTTTTCAAAAGTCAACATTTCTTTTGACACCTGGTTATCCTGAGGTGTAAATGATGATGGACATCGAAGTCCTGAATCTTGTTCTATGAATCGGTCTGGGCAGTCCTGGAAGAATGCTTTAAGTCTTACTATGCGTAAAAATCTGCGGATTTGCATTTATGAAGAATACCAGTCAGTCCCACTCGTTGGGACAAATGAAACACCCTTGGACAAAACAGATATCTGAGATTGGTTAAAATCTAATTTGGCCAAATTAAAGATTGGAATTTGAGGTACCACAAGGTTTATCGGGTTCTGCGTCTCCTGTCCCAGGGTCTTTGCATTGGTATGTACGGTTGGAACCACGGGGGGCCCCACTGTGGCATTCCAAAACCTCCTCTGCCTAAAAAAGGGGTGTTTTGTTGGAAATTACCAAATTGTTGTTGTTGCTGGTTTTGTGTGGATTGATCATCAGACACGATACTACTTGTGCTCGAAAAAGACACACCTCGATTCTTGTTCCCTGGACCTCGTTTAGACACTGATTATTTATTAATGGCTTCTAAATATGCGTCGGTTGTGTATGGGAAAACTTTCTCTACCTTAAACTCGCGAATGTCTTTTGCGAGTTTCTTAATTTTTTTGGTGATTGCAGAGGCTTTGAATTCCTCAAAACGTTTGTTGATAGAGTCTAATTGATCCTTAGCATCCGAAATAAGGGTGTTGGATACAAAATTTGATTCCTCAGTCTCTAGTGTTTTTTGAGTTTCTAGACTTAATCTTTGAGCTGTAGTGATAGTCAGGTCCATGAGGTCCCGACTGCACTTAATAGCAATTTGACTGAAAGTGGTCGTATATTGTTTGTCAGACAGGAAAATACGTGGCTCATTTCGTATAATCAAGCCAGCTGGGATTGTGTTGGCTTTCAAATAGTCCCATAAAAAGTGGCCGTGTAGTTCGGTCCGAAAGTTTTTCTTTTTGAGTTTTAAAAGGTCATCGCCACCTGATGAGTGGGCAATATTGCGATTGGTTCCTGCTGGGTCAAAGATTTATGGGCCATGCATAACCTCTGAGGTTTGTTCTTCAGTGTAACTAAAAGTTTGGTTCTCAGACATTCTTGATGAGCAGCTGAAATGTCAGTCGTCGACCCCAAACCCAATGTGCACGCCGGCCAAACAAGAACTAGGGCCTGTGTCAAGCTGGAGTCATTAAATATGGAAGCAAGAGTATTTATAAACGTTGGACAACTAGGGAATTAATCCTTTCCAAGATTTATTCTTAACCACTCCCAAAGCAACAAGGTTGCTGATAAACTGAGACTAAAAACGTGGTTGCCCCTTTTAAAGTGGTACAGCTATGGTGGGGGTCTAATATAATGAAAACAAGAAATCCAAAAAGCTGTATAATGAATCGAGAGATAAATCCTAATACTTATTATGGGCTGGTATCAAAAGATATCCTAATTGAATTGCCTTTGGAACACAACTTACTCAAGAGAGAGGGTGAGTAAAAAAACAAAAAGACTGGTATATAAGAAATAATGCTGTATTTCATTAAATATAATGGTTAACAAAAATCATGAAGACAATGAAATAAATGTATGTTTTGACAATGAATACACAATGAGAAAAAACTACTTAAATAAGAAGAACAATTAGAATGCACAGTAATAGATGTGTGTGTTACAATTGTAGGATCAGTTTACAAAGTCTGGAACAATGAAAACAATGAAAAAGAATGCATTGCCACAGTAAATGAATGTGCCACAGTAAATTAATATTGAAAGAACAAACAATACATGTCAGTTAACAGGTCTGCCAGTAAATGAATATTGAAATAACAAACAATAAATGTAAGTTAACAGGTCTGCCTACGTAAAATTCTTCAGTAACAGATATCCAAACCAATGTTGGAAAAGGTCCAGGATGTTGTGAGTTCAAGGAACATAAAGAAAGGGTTCCAACTAACAAGGACCTGATTATGTTTCGGCGGGCCTCTTGTAAGCCTTCAAAATCTGAAACCGCCTTCCTCGGGGCAGAATGTAAAACAGTAGTCCCTACGGGGAAGCAGACAAATACACAATGAGGATTTTGTGAAGATCCATGAGATAATTAAAAAAAAATGTCTACACCTCTGGGTTAAGTTGAAGCCATGGGGCAAAGGAACATATAACTTAATCTAGCATTAAAAGACTCCTGATTAGAAAAATGTTTGTTAGGAAGGACTTAATCCATAGTAGGGCTAGGTCAGTGATTCTCCTTTCTACCAATCTCCCAATGAAGATGTCATGGTTGACTGTGTCAAATGCTGCAGAGAGACCCAGAAGTATTAGAGCTGTGCTTTTGTCTGAGTCTGCATTAGCCTTTAGATCATCGCAGATTGAAAGAAGTGCCCTTTCCGTTGCTCTCATCGGTCTGAAGCCTACTTGTGCTTGATCCAGCAGTAGGTCTTCTTCTATGAATTCTTGTGTTATTCTATAGACGTATATTTCGAGTAGTTTCGCTGGGCAGGGGATGCTGGAGATTGGTCTGTAGTTGGAGAGGTCCTCCACATTTCCTGCTGTGTCCTGGAGGAGCGGCTTGATGTATGCCAATTTGAATGATCTAGGTACTTTCCCTGTTGAATGTGATCGGTTGAAAAGGTTTCTGTAGTATTGCATCAGAGTTCCTTGTGTGAGGATTGATTTGTATATGTCTGGAAGGCAGGGATCCATGGGGTAGCCTGCTTTGTTGCTATTGCTTACCAGCTTGAAGAATGTCTTCGCTGATATTTGGGGGAAGCTTCAGAGTTTGTTCTGGCGATTCTCGAATGGCTGGGTCAATTGCATTTTGTATTTGCTTGGGCTGCTTTGTATGATCTGTTGGATGGCGCTGATTTTGTTTTTGAAGTGGTCTGCCAGGTTGTTGCATAATTTCTGTGAAGCTATCAGTGTATTGTTGCAGCCAGGGGGGTTTCTCATTTCGTTTATGATTTTAAACAGTACTTTTTGGTTGTTTGACGGTTTTGGTCAATCTGTTGTCATAGTATTTCTTTTTAGCCTTGTGGATTTTCTTTTTGTATGAGCGGATATGTCGTAGGAATTGTAATTTCGTCACCTGTTCGTTTTATTTCCTCCATTCTAGTTCAAGCTTCCTGTTTTTTCTTTTCATGGCGCTCAGTCGCGGGGCAATCCATTTTGTTGCCGCTCTTTTACGCGATGGGGTGAGCGGTTTTTCCTTGCAGATCTCGTCTATTGTTCTGGTGATCCATTTGTGCAGTAGTTCTGTTTTTCTGTGAAGGTGAACTTCATCCAGAGTCATTGCTGGTGGTTTGTTGATTTCCAGTAGTTGTACTAAGTTTCTATTTTTGATGATCCTCTAGTTTCTTTTCATGATAGTCTGCAGTTTGTCGGGTTGTTTGGCATGAGCACGAAGGGGATGATGAAGTGGTCACTCCAGAGGATCTATATTGGTGGTGCCGTGGTGATGAGGTTTTCGTTGTTGAAGATTGTGTCTAGTGTATGTCCCGCCGCTAGAGTTGCTTCGTTGACTAGCTGATGTAGTTTCATTGTCTTCAGTTGCTTGGCTAGTAAATTTTGTGTTAGCGGTTTCTTCCTCAAACCAGATGTTGAAGTCTACAAGGATTATCAGGTGTTCCTGCTCAATGGCTAGGTTGGCGGTGGCTTCATTGAAGGAGCCCACGATGGTTACATCGTAAATCAGTGATTTGTATACCAGGATGAATTTGAGGTTTGTTTTTGAGTTTGGGAAGGATTAGGGTTTTGCAGTTTTCGATGCTTAGCGGTTCTTCAGTTTTAATTTTCAGGTGTTCCTTATATGCTATCGCCAGGCCACCTCCTCTTTTGTTTTTCCTGCTTGCTTGTGAGCACTTGAAGTTGTCAGGGAGGCAATTATGGAGTGTGATTTAGCATGAACAGCTGAGTGAGCAGACATGGCGAAAATTCAAGGAGCTTCCGCCGACTAAACCTGGAAATCTGATGCTACGAATGTAGATGCTCTGATGTCATGCTCTTGTTGCATTTCCCTTAATTATAGTTCCACTTGTTGCTTTGAAGCGCAAAAGGCACGCACTGTATCTTCAGGCGTAGCAGCTTCCCAACCAAAACAATTCTGTAACGTGAGGTCATTGAAGTGACCCCATCACGTACGCTAACACTGGGAGAGGCTTTCCATTGCCCTAAAGCCAACGCAAATAAAAACGGCACATTGCTGGAATGCGCACACTGATAACTCGAAGGGTCACCAACACCCTCAGCAACCAGGTGAAGTCATCACACGCCAGCACACACTAGGGAGGCATGGATCTCTGGCTTTCCAACCGCCCAACGACTGCCAGTCACTGAGCCCTCCATGACACCAAAACCAAGATGCCAACAGCTACGTGGTCTGAAACTGGCATGGTATCAAGAGATCACAGAGACAAGGGTAACCTGCCTAAATCTGAAACTGCACTGGTCACCAGGCTACCCTTGGTTCTCGGGCCCAGGTCCCCTCCCCACTAGTTGCACACCTGCACTGCCTCTCTGGTAACCCTTGCACTCTGGGGCTGTTTCTGTATCCGTACAGCTCCTTACCTGCACTTGATACCTGATGTCTGCACTTACCCTTCCTATTTATTGTTTCTATTTATTTATGATCTATCCTATGTACTGCACTTCCCCCTACCCCTTACCCCTCGCACTTTTCCCCTTCTGCCCCCCTCGCCTGCACTTGCGCGATCTCAATGTCACCTGGCTGTCAGTCAAAATCAAAAGTCTATCTGTGTCAAAACCCTATGCTGGCCCTCACATCGAATACTAAACATAGTGTAGGGATATCAGTAACCAAATAAACAGTATTCAAACTAAAGCTCTTAGCTTCATCCAGCTCCTAGTTTGCTCTTGGCCCCCTCCTTTCCAGGTTCGAGACCATTCCAACAACATTTTTCTCGGGGATTCCTTCCCCAAGTTCAAGATACAGTTCCAATAAAGTTTCACTGGATTCACAAAGTTCAACAAGAGCTTAAAGTATTCTTCTCAAGCTCAAACACTGGTTCTTGCAAATACAATGTTCAACGTGTTCCCAATCTTCAACAAGAGCTTAAGGTTCCCTTCCCCAAGCTTAACGTACCTAATCCTTAAAGCTGTAAGTTCAATTGGTTCACAAAATTCAAATCGGTGCTGAGGGGTCCCCTTCCCTAAGCTTAAAGTACTTCTTCTGTAAAGCACAATTGGTTCACAATAGCCCATGAGAGCTCAGGGTTCCTTTCCGCAAGCTTAAATACTCCTTCCTTAAAGCACAATGTTCAATTGATTCACTGTGTTCAAATAGGGGCTCAGGGTTCTCTTCCCCTAGATTTGAGTGCTCACTCCTTAAAGCACAAAGTTCAATTGGTGTTTGATAACTTCTTGTTCTTCATTTCCTTTTAATACTTTCCTTCGGGTTGGGGCTTTCTGGTTAAGTTGCTGTTAACAGACCGAAAGTTCCACCCACTACAGATCGCGCAACTATTTGCCCTTGCCTTCTCACTTATTTTCCCAAGCTTTGTTTATAAGTGTCACTGGTAGGTGATTCGCTTTCCGAATCACCCCATTCCAATGTATTCTATTTTGCTGGCTTTCAATATTGGCCTCTTTTCCTTACCCCTTGGTATCACAGAATTACAATCAGGGCTTTGCTCCCACTTCACAGCTCACCCTTCTGCTGTTCACTCACAGGCCCTCATTACGAAGTTGTTGGCAACCTCGTATTACCATTACAGCCGCCTGACATCCCGGTGCTACCGGGTTATGACAAGCAGTGGCAGTACAGTGAGTTCTCATTCCCATGGTGAATCAAGCCATGGGATCGTATCTCTCCAGCTCTGAAATCCCTTCATTGGCTCCCAGTGGATGCAAGGATTACATTTAAAACCCTCTGCAATGTCCACAAGGCTTTCTGGGGCCTGGGTCCAAAATACCTTCAGCTACTCCCTCAGGATCAGTCGTTTTTCAAAGAAACAAACTGGGGGTAGATCTCTGTCTTCGGCTGGGACCTCCCTTTGGAACAGCCTCCCTGCCACCATGAAACTTGAGGAGAACCGTCTCCGGTTCCGGAAGCAGCTCAAGACCATCCTCTTTGCTTTTGCCTTTGCCCCTTCTCTCCCCTGCTGATCTGCTTTCTCTCTTGGCACCGTGCACCTGGCCACCCTCTTTCTTCGTTCGGGCCCAGCTCACCCTGCCTCCCTTCCTGCACTGCCTCTGGGCCACCCCCTGCACTGGGGTTTGTATCTGTACCCATGCAGTCCCCCACTCTCTTCTTCTGCACTTATCCGATACATCCTATCTGACTAACCCTGCACTTTGCCACTTGCTGTCTGCACTACCACTATTTATCGCCTTATTTAATTATTTTACTTATTATTATTTATTCTGTTCTCTCCTCTGTTCCTCACTTTCGACTTCCATGCACTTTGCCCACTTTTTCCCTTCCCCATGCACTAGCGCGCTCTTAATGTCACTGGGCCTAGTAAGATCGCTGTTTTTGTTCTCCCATTGCCCCCTCCCTTTGCCTGGACGCGCTCTGAAACACTTGTGTATGGACGCGATATAAATAAAATATCAATATCATGGGAATGGGACCCCTGAAGAACTGACATCGTTAGTAACAGTGCCAGTGCTTCAGTGAAAAACCTGCTGGTAGGGGCCTGAACTACCAGCAGGTCAGGCCTGCCAGTTGTTCAGTGCCCCTACTGGCAGACTCAAAGTCAGCCAGTTTGGTACGGTGCCGGTAACTTCCATGCACTTTGCCCACATTTTCCCTTCCCCATGCACTAGCGCGCTCTTAATGTCACTGGGCCTAGTAAGATCGCTGTTTTTGTTCTCCCATTGCCCCCTCCCTTTGCCTGGACGCGCTCTGAAACACTTGTGTATGGACGCGATATAAATAAAATATCAATATCATGGGAATGGGACCCCTGAAGAACTGACATCGTTAGTAACAGTGCCAGTGCTTCAGTGAAAAACCTGCTGGTAGGGGCCTGAACTACCAGCAGGTCAGGCCTGCCAGTTGTTCAGTGCCCCTACTGGGAAAGACTCAAAGTCAGCCAGTTTGGTACGGTGCCGGTAACCTGTCACCGGCACCTTTATTTCGAGACCGGCTCACTTATAATGAGGCCCATAGTCGCTTTATCAAGTTCAGTCTTTCATTATTTTTGTTTCGGGAAGCTTTCGAGAAAGTACTGCTTGTTTGTGACCACTATGATACAATGTAATTCACTTTAGCTTTCATACACTTGCACACTGGGTTTCTCTTATCAATTGAAACTCACGTCTTCTCCGCTCACATGATACCTTGCAGTTGAGGTCAGGGTCTCACCTCCTGCCCCTCAGACACTCCTAGGTTGGTTCCTCCGCCCAGGGGAATGAGCACTTCACAGCCACAACGAAGGGACCGGCAGTCTCCACCTCTCCCTTCTTCTGACCTCACCAGCACACTGTAGACACGTCTTCTTCGCCCTGCTTCCGCAGACTGCCTCACTCGGCCTACATGGTTTCAACTGCCATGGGTGGAACACACATTCACAGAACAACATTCCAACTCTGACAAACATTCCACCTGTGACATTGGTATCATTCAACCTCTGACACCATTCAGACCCTGCATACACTCAAGACATGACATAACACACCCCCTCTCCTTCATTCACTGTATACACAACCTGCACACAACCACACACAGGGAAGGACATAACACAGGCGAAATCAGTACAGTCCTACAGTGTCCAAATTAAAATACAACAGGTTACAATTCTAGTATGGTACAATTCAAAGCTGCGGACGCCAAATCAGTAAAGGTCTAGTGTGGATACATTCAAAAGCAAGTGTCAAATTTCAAAAGTAGTTTTTAACTAAATCAGTACAGTTCTAATTTGGGTAAATTAAAAAGCAGCATTTCCCCCACAACAATTGACCAGATCGCAAAAGAAAAACCTTTCAGTCCATCCCGCAAAAGAGCAACGTCAAAATGGTTCACCCCACTACTATGCGCCATGAAAAGGAAAAAACGAAAACTAGAACTAGAATGGAGGAACAATAAAGAATGCTGAAAAAAATTCAAACTTCAACAACATACCCGTTCATACAAAAAGGAAATATAAAAAGCAAAAATGAAAAACTACGAAAACAGAATCCTCAAAGCACCAAACACCCAAAAAGAACTGTTTAAAATCATAAACAAAATTAAAAAGCCTCCCGGCTGCAACAACACTTAAATACCATCAGAGAAATTATGCAGTGACCTCGCAGACCACTTCAAAAATAAAATCATGACCATCCAACAGACCATTCAAAACAGACCATGCAACCTCTACACTGAAGACACTGACTGATGCAAAGAACACCAGAACAAACTCTGAAACTTCCCGCACATATCAGTGGAGACTTTCATCAAACTCGTAAATCAAACCAACAAATCTGGTTCCCCCGCCGATCCCTGCGCCCCTCCCCGACATCTACAAATCAATCCTCGCACAAGGAACACCAATGGAATACTACAGGAACGTCCTCAACCAATCAATCTCAACAGGAAAAGTGCCTCAAGCTTTCAAATCAGCATAAATCAAACCACTCCTCAAGGATACCACAGGAAACGTAGAGGACCTCTCCAACTACAGACCCATCTCCAACATCCCCTACCCAGCTAAACTCCTGGAAACACACATATATAGAACAACCCAAGACTTCATAGAAAAACATCAGCTATTATTAAACCAGGCACAAGTAGGCTTCAGACCGATGAGAGGAACAGAAACAGCACTTATTTCAATCTGGGATGATCTAAAGGCTAACGCAGACTCAAACAACAACATCGCTCGGATACTTTTAGACCTCTCTGCAGCGTTCACCACGACATCCTCATCAAGAGACTGGAAGAATTCGGAATCACTGACAACGCCTTACTTTGGGTCAGATCCTTACTAACAAACAGAACAGAAACAATATGGATGAAACCTTACAAATCAAGCCCACGGGAATCATCATGCAGAGTTCCATAAGGATCATCCTTCTCGCCAATTCTATTCAACATCTACCTGTCACAGCTAATTAAAATCATCGAAAGACATGGCCTCGCCTGCTACAACTACGAAGAAGACACACAAATAATCTACAAAATACAAGACTCACAAGAAGACAACGCAACTATAGAGAACTGCCTTTGTGAAATATATAACTGGATGAACTTAAACTACCTTAAACTCAACCCAGGCAAAACAGAAATAATGATCATCACAAAAAACAGAGTAGACAACCTCTACATCCCATGGCCAACCGAACTTGGCGAAACCCCAGCTCCATGATTGACTGTAAAAAACCTGGGAGTCCTGATGGACAACAAACTCACTCTAGAGCCACAAGTAAATGCCCTAATCAAGAAATCTTCCTTTCTCCTGCGATCGGTTAAAAGAATCCTACCATTCCTTTCATTCACCAACAAAACAACTGCTGTTATCGCCCTCATCATGTCCAGACTAAACTATGCCGACAGCCTATATCTAGGATCACATGAACGACTGCTAAACAAACTCCAACGCATACAAAATGCAGCGGCCAGACTGCTCCTTAAATTACCCAGAAGAGAACACATCACACCAGCGCTGGAAACGCTACACTGGCTACCCATCAAACAGCGGATCAAGTTCAAATCAATGTGCATAATCCACAAAGCAATCCACGATCAAGGTGTAAAGTTGCTCCGAAGAAAACTAAACGTACATCACACTGCAAGGCCACTCAGATCTGCTTGGAACCCAACTCACACAACAAGAGGAAACTCGGAGGATCCTCTTTTTCTCACCTTGCGCCAAAAACCTGGAATGAACTGCCAAAGAACATATGGAACACAAGAGATCACCTACAATTCAGGAAACTCCTCAAATCATGGCTCTTCACCCATAACCAGAAAGAATGCTTATAAGGACATACACAGAGGAACTAGGCCGAGAGAAGAGCCTACCCTGACTCCCTAATCATCAACCCCTATAAAGACATACGGATCTGTGTCTTGAAAAGGGGTGTTGCTCCTCAGGGATCAGCCCTTATTAGCATAAATTACCCAATTTCACCCACCTACAGGTCTTCTTCTTAATCATGGCAATTACTGCTCTCCGTTCAGCATTCTGGCTTGCACCCCCACCTCCTTCTTCTCTCACTGACAGTGTTTCCTCGATGGAGATGGAATGCAACTGCTGGCCAGTGTTTATCTTTCCTGTGCATGGCAGCGACGTGCGCAAGGCAAGCCTGTTTCTTTGCTCTTCTGCCCATAACTCATAGACTGGTGCGACTTTAAAGGGAGGCACTCGTTTCAGACAATTCATTCAGATTTACTGCTTTCAGCAATTGCTCCAGCATCGCAGAAAACCCCCATACTGCCAGCCTCTGTGCGCTGTTGAAAACACCACTTCTGCTGCACATGAGCAGCATTCTGCGCTTTTCTCACTTCTTCCTCCCACAGCCATTTCACGCACCCAGCCCATGACAGGAATGTCTGTGCGATTTGTCTTCTCAAGCCACAATCTCCGCACAATAAAACATTGCCGACACAAACTTTCCTTTTCTAAAAGAGCCACTTTTTGTCATCGGCTTCAAAAGCATTTTTCTTCCTGGGAACTTTGTAGTTTGGCTTTACAATCAAACTCTGATGCAGTGTGTGATCTTTCCAAAGAACCCTCAACCCACTAAATCTTTGCGCTTCCTTATCACACACAGAGTTCGCATTCTGTGGTACCATTACCAGAATATAACCTATCATTTTCTGTACTGCGCCAAAACACATTCAACTTAAAAATTACACTTTTTGTGCAGATCCTTGCATGTTCTCTGCATGAATTGCCCACACTCTGTGCTGCTCGTGGGCTATCAATTTGTCAACAACTTTTTCACTGTGTGTCACAGTCAACATTTCACTATAATGTCCAAAACATACATCACTAAATAGCAACATTTCCTTGTCTTTAGCATCGAATCCATGGCATAGAGTGGGAACTTTCAAATATTCTTGGGGCAATTTAGAAAATTTAAATTGTCTTTCTCCCAAACCATTGCAAACTGATTCTGCAATTCCAAATCAATGCACGAATCAAAAATCATATGCCATTCACTCACTTCTTTAGTGAGTCTCTCACCCATATGTAACCATGTCTGGCACAACTAAATGCAATGAAGCCAATTTAGTGTGTCTCATTAAATAGAATGCGCCACCAGCACGTGGAATTTACAGTTGCCAAAAACAAATCTCTTTAGGCTCTCATCACAGCTCCCACGATATACTCAGAAATGTCAACACTTAAAAGCATCAGTTTCAAAAGGCAAACCCTCACCAGTCTACATTTCAGTCCCCCCACACGCTAGTACACTGGGGCTAAATCACAATGTTTGAATCACCATTCACAATTTAGAGGTCAAATACTTTGGCAACTTTTTCTGCCCTCATGCCAAAATAGAGCGAGAACTTTGTTTCACTTTGCAATCCAAATATAAACCTTTTAACAGGGAAACCGTATGAAAAATTCTTTCCTAATTAAACAATAAATTCTTCCACACCATTCCTCGGAGTGCATCGAACAGAGCCATCTCCCAACTCTGCTCCTAGCCTTCAGCTCCCTGGCTTCATTCCCAAACAGTAAGTCAGCCACGACTGATTCACTGAAGGGGAAAATCTTAACTACACAAGCTATCGGTCGCGGCAGACCGACACACAAATGCTGTCATTTTGTTGACTCAGAGCTGCAGTCAGACAACAATGGAAATGTGACAGCCTGACCCTCAATCTCCACTGTGTTCTCTCACACAATTGTCATTTCTCCAGCATGGCATGGCTCTGCACGATCCCGCCGCTGCCACCAAATGTCTTGAAAAGGGGTGTTGCTCCTCAGGGACCAACCCTTATTAGCATAAATTACCCAATATCACCCGCCTACAGTTCCGCTCGTGCTGAGCAATGAACTCATGCTAGAGAAATGACACCTTCAGTATAAATTTAGCATTTATTGGACATAAAGTATAATATAACATAACAGTAAATATAGCAGCAATTTAGCAATGATGGAAATGTCAGTTAGAGAATTCCCAAAACTTAGAGAAACACAGTCTTATGCCCCTTGGATGGTATCTTCAGTGGCAGGAGACCCTGGTTGTCTTAAGCGAGCTGCTGCCAGCCTGTTCAGATAACAGCGCTGCAAGGTGCCTCACAAGGCCTCATCAGGTTCCGGGCACACTCGGTCCACGGAAGAATCTCCCACCAGTTTTGTGCTCTTGTGCCGTCAATCAGCATGACACACTGTTCCATAACCTTCTTCGTGCAAAATATGTTTACCGATGGAAAAACCCAACTCTCTCTGAGATGCTCCTTGCTCTTACCCCTCCCTTGGAGCCCATCTGCGAAAGCTCAGGAATGTTTGTTATCAGTGAATACGCGGCAGTACCATTCCTTCCCATGCAAGAGAGGATTTGTTTACAAAGCATGGCAGAGCAACGGTTGCAAAGACAGAATATTCTTGGAGAAGCTGAAATCAATTAACCTCTAATGAGCAAGCTTTACCAGGCCTGCACTCTGCTAGGTAGTGTCTATAATGCGCCAAAGATTGGCTATCTATGCGCTATATAGGTACTATAATGCTCTAATCACTCAAATACAGGTCTCTATTAGCTACTAAACTGGGGCCTCTACCCTGCCTTTCTATGCACAATGCATAGTGTAACCTTCCACCCCTCCTAGACCTGCACATTCCTTGTAGCTCACTAATGCTTAATGTAGGCGCTATCAACACATTACGTTCAGCATTTAGCACATACTTTGAATAAGCTATTAGTCTTAGATGTTAATGCAGCCATCTAAGGCCCTAATATGCAAATATGGCACTTTGTATTTCACTACAATCTGTAACACATCCACTTATCAATTAAAAAACAAACCACTTCTTTCAGACCATGGAACACCCCAGATCAATCGGGAGAGCAGGGTAAGACCCAGCAATGGCACCTGGCATCCCCAAAGGCACATGCAGCAATGGACCACCGATAGTAATAGATAGGAAGGAGCGGGATTGATAATATAACCCCACTACCTAAGCAGGGATTTTACTCGCCCCCTCGGTGTACTAAGGTCAAACTTAGATGGAGGACAGCCTCAACCTCTGAAACTAGACAGTCAGGAAAGGGAAGAGAAGATTGTACCACCCAATGGCCCACCGACAGTAAATAGATAGCAAGGAGCTGGTTAGCGATAATATCACACCACTATCGAACTAAGGGACAATGCCCACCGAACCTGGGGTACTTAGCCAATTTAATCTGCTGGAACCAGTCACAGTATCACCACAGAAACTAGACAATCAGTAAACCAAGAGAAGAATATACCAACCCAGTATGACAACCTGATACATAAACTAAAATACAGGGACTATGAGACATACAGCCCACTAACCAAAACCTCAAATTTCTGCATACTTAATTCACACAAAAACCCACACAACCACCTCTCTCACAGCAAACCGCACAGACTTCACCACACCACAACAACAATCAACTCATAGATCCCAACAACAGCACGCGAGGACCCGCTTCAATCCTATATGCACACCCAAGCTCAGCGCACAGTGAAAACCAAACTGAAGCTGCCAACAGTAGACCACCTCTCACTTTCCTACGCCCTCTTCACCCACTAAACCCCCCCACCTTCTTTGTTTACAGATCCGCCTGAGCGCCTGGAGACCAACTCCGTTGGTGACGGTGCGCCATATAAATACCTTTAACATTAATAATTCAAGTGAGTATGTTGCGACATCTCTTACCTTTTGTCCATAGTGCTCTGGGTCTGCGAGGGTGCTGCAGTGCAGGGATGGGCACCCGCTGTTATCTACTGCTCTGCGCCGACTGCCCCGATAGGGTCCTCCAAGAGTGCTGTTTGGGTCAGTTGACCCCCCAGCCGCACCAATCAGGACATAGGGAGGGCGGGCTGTTGGAGAGTCGGTGGCGTGGGTTCCATTTTCTTTAAATATAATGAAGGGTATGGGGTCGCAGTGGAAGGGGGTGGGTTTGGGGCTTCATTTTTTAAAATAAAATGCAGGACCTGGGGTCGCAGTGGAAGGGGGCTCGGCTTGGGGCTTCATTTATTTTAAATACAATGAAGGGTATTAGGTCGCAGTGGAAGGGGGTGGGTTTGGGGCTTCGTTTTTTAATTAAAATGCAGGGCCTGGGGTCACAGTGGAAGGGGGCTGGGCTTGGGGTTTCATTTTTTAAATTAAAATTGATGGCCTGGGGTCACAGTGGAAGGAGGTGGGTTTAGGGCTTCGTATTCCTAATTAGAATGGAGGGGCTGGGATCGCAGTGGAAGGGGATGTGGGCTTGGGGCTTTGTTTTTTTTATTAAAGTGGAGGAGCTGGGGTCGCAGTGGAAGGTGGCGTGGTCTTGGGGTCATGGGTTGTTGACCAGAATGGTCTTCACTTACCTGGGTGGGTGGCCGAGGTCTTCTCTCCCCAGGCAGCGACGGGAAGCGAGTCAGCAAGTCTATTATAACTTGATCCTCTCGTATCTTTGGGAATTTCTAAACAATATTGAAAAAATCTGTGGTGCTCCAAGGGGCATGTACAGTAATTACGGTATCACCTCCTCCAGGGAGCTGTCTGACCGTGAATGCACCAGAACTGGTAATACCTGTCAAATTTGGGAATCCTTCAAAAGTGACTGAGGAAGGCGGAAAAGGTTTGGAGCTTTGAGGTCATATTTCAGGGGGTCAACAGGCCAACCATAGAGTTTATTGAGGTGGAGCGATAAGTTGGTAGTTAGGTAGAGTCTAGCCTGGCTGGTTTTCTGGCCAGGTGCAACATTCAAAATAGCAAGGTTGTAAGTGTCCAGAATATCTTCAGGGGTTTCCTTTGGGAGGGGGCTCCCCTTGGATTATGGGATCTCTTAGTAGCTTCGGTATACCAATCTAAATCGTGGTCCCATTGCCGTTGGTGTACACGTGCAACCTTCTTTTCTAATGTCTTCAGTAGGTTCATTATCTTATCTAAGTCAAACATGCCTTCCTGGCGGAAGTGTCTAGGTGACTCACTGTGTGTATATTCATGCAATTTATCCAGGTACTTGCATGCTTTGGACCAGTAGTGAGGAAGTGGCACTTGTCTAGACTGCCTGAGCCCATTCTCACAGTGGTAAGACAAGGTATGACTTATTGCAGACCCAGGTCCGACCATAACTACGTCTGCACTGGGACGCTATTGTGTCCCGTGGCTGGCAGAGTTAGTACGGCTCATGGCTGACCACTCTGCTGCATACATCTATTTAGAGGGTCAGGTATCAACACCTGATGTCCATTCCTTCCCCCGTTCAGACATTTAATAGGCTGCTTCTTACTTAGCAATTGCACATATATTTGTCCTTTGTTTTATTTAGACAGTGCAACTTCAAAAACGAAAGTGTGATTCTGTTTCATTGACTACTTGATACTTGACTTGATTACGCAGTTGCTACCGCGAGCAAGTTCTTTATATGGTGAGGCTGTGTTCTAGCAATTAACTTTGAATCCTTCCCTTGGTAGAGAGAAAAGCACTTTCATTACAGTAACAATATCTTTTGACTTGATTGTAATCCCACCGTACGAGTTACTCAGTGAACGTGATAGTGTTTGATACACACTTTTAAACTACGTGGCCCTGGGCTCTAGTTACTGAAACGTCAGGCGGTTCAGCAACAAGCCGGTCCTCAAAGGACTCGGCGTGAGGTGGTTCCTTCTAGTGGCAAGCCCACCTCGACCTATGCTACACCCGGAACCTGAGGTAACTTTGAAATATGGGCTTTCCCAGGAACGAACCCCTATCACTGGCGGCACTCGCCCTCAATCGACTGGCCCTCATAGACAGGCTTAAACGCACCATTCTTGACAGCCCTTTGGTAATTTATGAGGGGGAAGGAATCTCTGGAGGCCCCTTAGCTGCTCTTGTTTCAGTCTGGTTCTATAACCTGCTTGGAGGCACTGGATATGCTGGTAAAGCTGGTTATACACCTCTGTCTATTTTCCCTGCTCCCGTTAAGTCGGTTCCCCCGCTACTCCCCTCTATCGCTCAGCCAACTATTCCACCAAAACCCTGCGTTCAGAGTCTGAGGTTAGCCTGCTTAAAGTTGCCCTCCTTAACATCCAGGCTCTAGTGAAGCACGCGCAGGATTTACATGACTTAATTGTAAATAACAAGCTTGACATACTTTGTATTATAGACATCTAGCTTCAAGACGCAAGCGGCCCATTCATTTCCTCGGTTCTCCCACGGGTTACACTTTTTTCAGTGGTGATCGCTCTGAGGGGGGAGGGGTGAGGGGTTGGAGTGGCCAAATCTAACCTAGGCCTCTTTTAAGTTGCCATTTCTTGCAGCGGCTGTGAAATTCTGTTTTTTTCACTTTGTTTTTATTAAACATTTCAGCAAACAAAACAAAACAGAACAGAGAAGCAAAACCAAATCCCGCATTCCCCTCACCTCCCACCTCTCCCTCCCCCCACTCTTACCAACAACCAGTCGTATCAGGTGATGAACACGGACAGCCTAACAAGGAAGCACGCAGTGAGACAAAACATTCCAAAATAACTGACAGAGTGAGATCAGGTACTAGTACAGAGATTCAATGTGATCACAGGTGAAGAGCAAACCCCAGGAAAATCAATAGGCTCGACCAATACCAAAAGGCTGTAGCTTCAACGAGCTACAATCAACAGTCAGGAGAACAGAAGACCAATTCAAAAGTAAAGACTCCATTTAATTGTTACTTATAGCTGATAGCTTGTCGTACAGAAAAATGGCCGACAGCTTACTAAGCCACTCAGCTAGAGAGGGGGTTGAATGGTTCTTCCATTTTTGGGCAAGGGCTAACCTACCCGCTCTCAGCATCGCTACAACCACCTCTGGGAAAGAACTCACCTCAGAGTCCGGAGCTGGGACACCAACGAGAATCTCTAAGGGATGAAGGGAGGGAGCAGAGCCAACAATACCTTTAATCCAGCTGAGCAGCTCGGACCAATAAACCTGGACCATCGGACATTCCCACCACATATGGTACCAAGTCCCCCGCTGGGAGCACCCCCTAGGACAGAGAGGGGATACTCCCTCAAACATTCTTGAAAGGGTAACTGAGGCTGGTGCCAGGAATGGAGCATCTTGAAGCCATGCTCCATGGCTGAGGTGTAGAGAGACCCAGACAGAACAGACCCATATATCTCCCTCCACGTCTGCTCGTCAATGGAGAACCCCATTCTCTCCTCCCAGATGCGCTTAAAGGGCTGTCTCCCCTCTAGGTTGGCTGTGACTAGAGTTTTATAAATCTTAGACAAGGAGCCCTTTCTAGTCGCCGACTCCACCAGGACTTTCTCAACGGGCGTTAGGGGACGAGTCAGGTCAACTATCAATGTGGAACAAGTATAAATCCCCTTAAGGCGGAGATATTCAAACACTGTAAGCTGGTCGACACCCAGAACCTCAGAGAGCTGATCGTATTCAATGAAGACACCCTGGCGGAAAAGTTGGGCCACCCTCTTCAGCCCCACATCCTACCACGACTGAGTGTCCCGGAATCCCTTAGCCCACAAGTTGAAGGGGGGCCCCAGATGGAAGTCAGGGGAGATGGCCAGGAGGACAAGCGCTTATTATCTCTCTCCGGCTTCCAAGATCTCCACAGCGCGGCCAGAGTTGGATGGCTCCTAAGACGTACCGGTATGGCTTTGGGAGGTGACCAAAGCAGATCCCTAACCTTTTTGGGGTGGGTGTGGATATCCTCAATATAAGCCCAGCCATATGTTCTAGCATCACCCGAAGCTGGGCTGCCTTATGATAGAGCCTGAAGTCGGGGAACCCGAATCCCCCACAGGTTTTCGGTAAAGTTAAGGTCGAATGCTTAACCCTCGCTCTTTTGCCAGCCCAAACAAAGCTTTGCACCAAAGACTGCAAAGTCGTGAAGAAAGATTCCGGAAGAGCAATGGGGAGGGCAGAGAACAGATAGAGGAGGCTCAGGGAGGATATTCATTTCAATGGTGACCATGCAGTCAAACCAGGAGAGAGTCAGCGGCGCCCAACGCGAGTGGTCTTTTGTAATTTTCACCAAAATCCCAGGGAAAATTGAAGTCAAATAGCATACTAAGGTCTCTAGGGACAGACACACCCAAGTAGAGGGTGGCATTATTCTCTATTCTCATACCCTCCAGTTCATCTTTTCCTCTGGTTTCAAGGTCCTTATTTCCCATGGGCATTATACACGATTTAGAAAGGTTAATCTTGAGCCCAGAAAATACACCGAAGGATTGGATTAGACCGAGAAGCGCGGGAGGGAGTCGGAAGGGTTGGACAAGTAAGCCAGGATGTCATCCGCAAAGAGGGACAACTTGAATTCATCTTCGCCACAATGAATCCCAGTAATCCTGGGGTCTGATCTAATAGCAATGGCCAGGTGTTCTACCGCCAAGGCATACAAAAGGGGAGACATGGGACATCCCTCCCGGGTACCCCTAGAGAGGCTGAGGGGGGCCGAAGTGGTCCCACTGACCAAAACCCTCGCAGAGGGGTGCTTGTACAATGTGGAAACCCACCCACAAAATCTATCCTCTCGACCCATTTTTTTCGGAGGACTCTGCACATGTAAGGCCACTCAACACGGTTGAATGCCTTCTCAGAGTCCAACGAAAGGAGATAGGCCTCCAGTTCGCGATTCGGAACCTCATACATAAGATCCAGTGTCTTTCTTATATTGTTTGCTCCTTGCCTTCCTGGGATAAAACCAACCTGATCTCCATGGACCAGGACGGAAGGTGCTTCGCTAATCTATTGGCCAAGAGTTTGGCCAGAATCTTAACATCTACGTTCAAGAGCGATATGGGGCGATAGGACTGACAGAGGGTAGGATCCTTACCCTCCTTGGGAATTACAACAATAAGGGCTGACATCATTGAGCGAGGTAATTCGCCAGTTTCCAGGGCCTTATTAAACATTTTGGACAGGAACGGAGCCAGAGCAAAGCGGAAAGACATAAAACTGCACCGTAAATCCATCGTCACCTCGTGCGGTGCCTCCCTTAAGAGTACCAATGGCTTCTACTACCTATTGTGGCGGGATGGGCATTTCAAGTAGGTCAGCAGCCTCTGAGGGTAGACAGGGAACAGACAGGGAACAGGCAGGGAGTCTAAAAAGCGATCGATGTCCGAGTCATCCCCCGTATCCAGAGGTATACAAGAGCTCGTAATATTGGCGGAACTGCGCCACGATCGAGGCATCATCTACAGATTTCTCTCCCTCCCCCAGGGACGTCATTTAGGGGTCGCCAGAGGTCGCAAATGCCACCTCTGGGTTCTCCCTTGCGACCTCTAAAAAAAAAAAAAATGTAATGCAGCTCCTGGGCTGTGGCTAGCACCATGTGGCTTTCTTGTTCAGGCCCCTTAAAAAAAATAAAAAAAAATAAGAAAATTAAGAACAGAAGTGCCACATGTCTAACACTTTCAGCACTGACTTTAAATAAGAAAGAATAGGAATACCAAATAATGTGTCTTTCTGGAATTCTGTACAATAATTGCTAGACTCATTAAAGGTTTATTTCAGGCACACTTCAGGGGGTGAGTTACCGATTTAGTCTGTTCTTAAACGCCTCAACTCAGCCTTTCATCCTTCTGAGGTCGATAAATGAGTACCAACACAGGTTGGGTGATATTGGGTATATATTTTTTCTATAGAAAGCGCTTAAGCGTAAGTGCTATATAATAACACATCATTATCATTTGGTCGTGGACGTCTGCTTGCATTCACAGTAATTTGGTAATATGGGCCTATACACACTGATCTTAACGATACATATTGCGATCCATTATAGTGATATCGTAACCATATTTTCCGTAGTGTACAATGCTATGTGATGTCACTTCCTGTTTTGTCAACGGGTGAAAGGTTGTGTTGCATCGCTTCCTGCGATATTACTTTGGGGTGGGGTCAAATGACATCACTTCCTGTGATGTCATCAGGGGGCTCAAGGGTCCTGTTATGTCACTTCTGCTACCCCTGGCATGTTGGTGAAATGACGTCCCTGCCCTCCCCAGAACAAATGGTGTCTACTCTCCTGCTTTCTAAGCTCCCTCAGTCTTCAGGCTAAAATCTTGTCCTCTTTCTCGCCTTTCTTCATATACTTCTGTTTGAGGAAGGCCAACTTCCTCTCGGTCTGGCCCACCAGCAGAGCTGCCAATTTGCCCCTGAGCCGCTGAAGCTCGGCCCATTTGCCCAGGAACATTTGCGATCTTAATTTCCCACCAGGCTGGATAGCCCTTATTTTCTCCCTCAGATTCTTCTCCTCTGTGGCCAACTCCCTCTTCCTCCTCGAGCCCATCTCCAAGAGGATCCCCCCGATAGTGGCTTTAAACGATTCTCAGGCCCCCATTACTCCAACTTCACCATTGTCGTAAATGGCAAAATATTTGTTTATTGCAGTCAGGAGCGCCTGGGAGGACACCTTGTCTTGCAACAGAAGATCATTACAGGACCAACGGGGCCTGTCGGGGGCGAGGAGCGGGGACTCCCAAGCCAGTTATGACCATATCATGGTCAGACCAAGGGATAGATTCAACCTTAAAGTCGGAAATATGCTCCCGAAGCGCAGAGTCCACCAAAATGTAATCTATCCTAGAAAGAACTGAGTGGGAATGAGAAAAGAAGGTAAAATAGGGATCAAGCCCCTGCTTTGGCTCATGGGAGTCAACCAGCCCCAATTCCTCATTCACCCTCAGAAATGATGTGGCCAACCTCTTTTGGTAACGCAAATCAGTGTGGGGAATCGCTGACCTCCTGTCCCTCTCTGGATCAAGGACCATATTAAAATCCCCACCCACCAGAAGAATACCCTCAGTAAAAGCTGCTATTTTCTCCAACATAGCCTCCCAGAAACTATCTTAGGCTTCGTTAGGGGCATAGACACAAACTGCTGTGAGCAATCTACCTCTCACTTCACCTTTAACCATTATGTAACACTCCTCAGGGTCAGAGCATTGGGCTTTTAGCGCGAAGTGGGCTTTAGAAGACACCAATAGAGCCACCCCACACTTCTTAGATACGTATGGCAAAGAAAAAGTGCACTGTATGGATCGGGCCTTCAGATTTGGTTCCCTCCCCTTAACCCAATGTGTCTCTTGTACAAAAAGGAAGTGCAACTGTAGTCTATTGAATTCCCTCACCACCATTGATCTCTTAGCAGGTGAATTAAGTCCACAAACATTTAGTGATCCCACTGTCAGGTCTTGAGTCAATTCAACCATTGGGGAGAAGGATGCATCTCAGGAACCCCACATAAAGCACGCAATGAACCCCTCAACTCAGCTTGCTTCCATGACCAAAAATCCCAGCCGTAGAGAACTGTATCACACCAGACCCCCATCACCTGATAATGACAAGAGACAACCTAAGAAAACTAACCAAAGCATCAAACCCCTCCCCCCACACCCCCCTTGCCAGAGCGCCTGGAACCAAAGCAACGGAAACAGTGTCGCAAGGCCAGGCCACCTCAGCCTCCTCCCCCCGGGCTATCAAACCCCACCAAGCTACACCAAGAGCCCCCTACCCCCAGCTCTATTTAACACAAACTAAACCAACCACTTCCCCCACCCTTCCCATCCCAGCCCTAGGCTTCGGCACGAATGACCAAACAGCCAGAAAGCTAATAAGCCATTACTCCAATGAAGAAAGACTGACTGCAACGTGCAACTCCTACAAAGGTTCCTGGGCCAGCTAAGGACCGAGAAAAATATGGCGTCCCTAGAAGAAAGCATGCCCCCTTCCATAGGGTCATCCGTTGGTGGATGCTCCCGGCGATGCAGGGGTTACCCTTCTGAACTTTCTGTGGCCCCGAACCTTACGCCTCTCTGTAGAATTGTTGGTTTTGCGCTGGCTTGGCACACTTTTCAGCTGATCAGATCCTTCGGGCACTATGCCGGGCTCCCCCAGCAGCTCCCAGGACACTCTGCGAATGTCATCCTCTGTAACCAATGCATATTTGTGACCCTCTAGTTCAAAAGAGAGCGAAAAGGGGTATCCCCATCTGTAGCGCACTCCCCTCGATTGGAGCATTCGGGTCAACGGAGCACAAAGACGACGACTCGCTAAAGTGAGGGCAGACAAGTCCTGGAAAATCGAAATTTGCACAGATTCCCAAGTTACCGGGCCCCTCTTCCGGGCCAGCTCCAGAATTTTGCTCTTCTCTGAAAAGTAATGAAATTTCACTAGGACCGATCGAGGAGATCCACTAGGAGCACCCGCCCTATGTGCTCAGTCAATAGTTGTTTCATTAATGTTGGAGTCATCGAAGAGTGACCTAAGAACAGCGTCGACAGCCTGGATGATGTCCAACTGCGTCTCACTTTTTCTCTCTGGAAAGCCCATAAAGCGGAGGTTACAGCGTATCTCCCTATTTTCTAGGTCATCGAGTTTAAGTGCTTGTTTCTCTTCCTTATGCTCCAGCTCCACCAGACAGACCTCCAACTGGGCCTCAAGTATGTCAATGGAGGAGGGATTAGCCTCTAAGGCTTGAACTCGATCATCCATGGCCTCAGCCTTTCTGTCCAGCGAGTCTAACCTTCCAGTAATGTCCGCCCTGAATCCACAAAGTTCCTCCAGGAGAGCTGCCATGCCCTTAGCGACCAAGGTGGTGTCCATAGACTCTAGGTTCGAGGATGTCGGAATATTGGGGGATGTGGGCGGGGCAGCAGGAGATCGGCACAACCTCTGGAGTGACTGAGCCCAGCACATGGAGAAGCAAGCCTCCCTGACCGACAGCCCAGAGTTGGCAAGGGGTTACTGCACAGGAATCGCAATCAGACAAGGGACGGAATAGGAAGACGGCCAAAGTCAAATCAGCACCTACCAGCGTAACAGGTACAGCAGTGCATCATCATCATCAACCCTCCTTTGGAAAGGCCCCTCTACAAGTACATGGAAGAGCAAGCAGTGGTTACTCCGCAGGGCTCCCAGGCTCCAACACTTCACACAGAGCAGGCGGAGGTATGGTGGTTGGAGTGACCTCCCTAGTGAGGAAGCATGAGGTTGTATGCCAGACAAAAGGGGTTTGGGGCTGTCTAACTCTCAGGGGCGACAAGAGGTGGAGTCACTCCTAGATCCAGAAAGGTGCCAGAGCGCCTAGGGCCCACCCCAGGAAAGTGGTTCCAAGGGATGATCTCCACTACACTTGCAAGAGGGCTCTACTCAAATCCCGGACCTCCTCACCTCCGGAGTCAGCCAGCACTACAGCCACCAGAAGAATCTCCTCGATCGGCAGGGTGAGGACTCCCAGCACCCGCTCCTCCCCCAAGCCTCTCATAGGGTCCACCGTGCTCCAATGCCTAGTTCTGGGGGGCAGACTCGGGCCCAATCAGTCTTTGCAGAGAGGGGGAGAGGAACGAAGAAAGAAGAAAAAGAAAGAAGAAAAAAAAAAAAGAAAAAAAAAGCACGTTTATTCACCAGGCCGCAGTTTCCAGGGCGAGTTCCGGTGTGGGGCGCACACACAGCGGGGTCGACCACTCCAGCGACCCCCAGTCACCCCGTAGCAGGATTCCAGGGAATGGGTCCCCACAGCCCCGCAGCCCAGCAGGCAGCGTTGTCTCCCGCTTTAGCCCACGGGAGGTGCAGAGGCAGCCGCGGCCTATCTCTCGCCGCCAGACTCCCACCTCACGGCTCACCTCCTCCCGTTTCCAGCTACCCGGCCTCTGGGGGAAAACACTCAGGTCCAACAGGCTTGGGGATGGAGGGGTGCCAGGGGGCTCCCAGTCGGCACATAGATCACCACAATGGAGAGGGGGAGAGGCCACATGGACCGAGTGGGCCCCCTCCCCCGCCTCGGCCGGAACACTGAAGCCCTTACTTCGGCGGCAGCAAACAGGTCTGGATCCCGGGCCCTGGGTCTCCTTCGGGGACTGAGATTTCTCTCGTGGCATGCACCGAGGGGTCACCCCGCTCTGTGGGGGGGAAGGGTCAGGTCCCTTTTTTACCATCCCTAACGAGGAGACCGATGGAGGACCGTCAGAGCATATCGGCACCCCGTGGTGGCTCCCCGGCTGTGAAATTCTATACCTCAAAATGACACCCTCCCCCCAGATTTGTGTTAATATAATCTTTATCTATCGCCTCTCCAAATCATTCCTGACTTTAACAAAGAGATCCTTGCTTTGCTTACTAGTCTCATTAGCCCAAACTCAGTAACATTGTTTCTGGGGGGATCTTAATCGCCGGAGAGGTGACATCTGCGATAAAGAGGTCACCTCTCCAGCCCCATCTATTGAAAATCATGGAGAAAGGGAAAGCCAGGATGCCAGTTCTATTAGATCTGTCCGCGGCTTTCGACCTCGTCGACCACGAGCGGCTACTTCTGTTTCTTCAGTATCAGGGATATTGTTCCCCAGACGCAGTGAACTGGGTTCAGTCCTTCCTAACCAATCGTGTGTCCAATGTTTAATGGGGTTCTGCTTGCTCTTCTGTCTCCCTCCTTGAGTACGGTGTCCCCCAGGGAGCCTCCATCTCGCCACTTCTTTTCAATCTTTATGTGCGCTCTTTTTGTTCCCTTTTGGAAGACCTGTGTGTATTTTTTGCCAACTACGCTAGTTATCGAGCTGTGTGTGGACCACTCCCGGGACTCCCTAACACTGAACAACATCTATACCTCCATCGAGGAATGGATGTCCTCGAACTGGTTATGTCTTAATGGTAATAAAACCTAGCTTCTTATTATCGGATCCCCTCGGGCTTGTTCCAAACTCAATCCCTCATATGATAACTTCCTGATACAAGATAACAATATCTTGACCCACTCGAAAAGTCTACACCTTAGGGGTATACCTGGAGGCCTCTCTGAACCCCGATGCCCAGGTACAACATCTTCAAAGGACCTGTAACTATCACCTCAGGCTCCGCCGGACCATCCGCCGCTATCTTAATGAAAAGAACTGTGACCATAGGTAGAGCCACTATTTTGTCAAGGCTGGATTATTGTAATACCTTGCTATGTGCAGCCTCAAAATCCAACATCCAGGCCTGCCAAATAATTCAGAACGACACGGTCCACGTGCCCTTGAACATCCCTAGAAGGTCACATATTTCCAATCTTAGGAAAGAGCTTCACTGGGCTCCAGGTGCAGGAGCGTATTCAATTCAAAATTGATACGTTAGTACATCATTCTCTTTACGGCAAGGCCCTGGAATATCTTAAAGCCCTGGTTGCAACGTACCAACCCACCAGAAATCTGCGACCTTCCTCTCTTGCGCAGCTACAAAGAATCAGTTTCACTAGATCTAGGTCTAGCCAGGTCTTTTCCGGCCTTGGCATCATCCTTTTGGAACACCCTACCCCCCACCATCAGTGCCATGTCCAACCTGATGCTTTTCAGAAAAACCTTGAAAACGCATCTTTTCAGGTAAATTCCATGTTTTCACCAGTCCCTCCACCAGTGACCCCTGACTATTTGTCTGCTAACTTTTGTTTTGCACTCCTGTTTTTTTGTTGTCCTCCTGTGTTTTTGTTGCGCCCCGATGCCTGCGGGCTGCCGGCGCATTATAAATGTATAAATATATTTCAGTGAAACCCACAGTGCCGGACCACTCTGTCAACAGTATCATATCTTTTCTTCTAGTGTTCAAATATTCACCAGCAATTTAGCTTCACTCACGCCTTTCATCACAAGCGTTTAACAATGTTCCTTCCAGCGCTCACTTTACAATGTTGCAGCTTGAAACCTGGACTTCAACACAGACCAGTCTCCCCAACTCACCGGCTGTGTTGTTTGCGGTCGGTTCTTTATTCTTGGACCCAAGGACGATACCACAGCGCCTGCTGCTCCTCCCTGCCTTGGTCAGTTACGCAGGAGGACCCTCAATATCTCGGACACATAATGCAGGATTCTTTAGCCTCTTTTCCTGGTTTTACGTTTTCTGCTTTGAAGGTTTCTTGAAAGCAACGGCTTCCTGTCTGTAGTGATAAACAGTACCCGCACCCCCCCTGGGATCCAGCCCTTTGTGCAAAGTAAATCACTCCTAATTACCTTCCCACACAAATAAGGTTTAAGACGCACAATGAACTCAGTCTGGATAAAAGCCAGTCTTCAGGAAAGGCCTTCGCAATTAACCCCTTGCAAGCATGCAGGCTCACCCTGTTCGAGAGGCCTGGTTGATGTCAGCATTTTCCTCCACGCTTCGAATAGGCTCTAATACACACAAGATCGCTCAGTAGGTTAGTGCAAATGCAGGTTACTGCAAGCACCTAGCAGCTTATCACGACATTCCACCCCTTTCGAAGTGAGGCCTGAAAATGCTGACTCAGTGCCACGATTTGGAAGCATGTACAGTGTGCTGTAGGCCGATTAAGCGTTTCTCTAGCACAGTCATTCTAGTATAAAGGAAAGACATTCTGCGCAAGAGCCCAATGAAGACGATAAGTATGAATATTAGGGAAATCAGCAACCATAGCAATGGGTGCAGTATTATATTAAGCAGCTTAGTGGAGGAGGGAAACCATCCAGTGAATATATCCCACCAGTGGTGAGTAGTAACTGATTGCAGATGGTCAGCAGTTTTGAATAATTGGTTTCTGTCTATTATCAGCTTGTACTCTGCAGAAATAACTGAGGTAGCTAGCGTCTGGAAATCTTTCCAAGCAGTTTGGGCAAACTGTCTAATAGCTTGAAGCCGGGCAGTAATCACTCCATAGGATAGAGTCCAGTTAAGCAAATGCGTGAGCTCAGCATGCAGAGTAGTGTGAGACCACTGAGTTAAAGAATATAAGGTATGAGTAACAATGTCTAAGATAGTCACAACTTGATCTACGCAAAAGACTTGAGGATTCCCTAATAGCTTATAATTGTTAATAAGCAAGGAATGATTAGTAACTACGCAAGCTTTATGCTGATCTATCTGGAAGATGTCAGTCCCATTAATGTGGTATTGCATCCAGGTGCACTCCCCTGCTACGGGATGCATGCATGGGTCCGGAACCCCCCCAGTTAGGGGACACACCCACCCCTGATTCCAGGGCATGCAGGTGTGACTGTGGATGGTGTAGTTTTGGCTGTCTAACCATTCCCCTCGTATTTGCGGAACCCACCAGGAACCATTAATTTTCATAGGCAATACTATAAAAGGGCACCATATTTCTAGAGCATAAGCGGTCCTACTAACTTGCATTAATGCATGGCATGTGTTATTCATGCAATCAAAAGCAAGCGGCTTAATCCACATGTTTGCTGGTAACTGTAGCTCTGTGTGCCAGTGGGTTGAAGATAGTCGCCCCCATTCGGAGCGGAAAGCCAACACCTGCTGATTTAGCAAAGTTTGCCATAGAATGCATTGTGTGTCTTTAGCAGTTTTGTTGACCTGCCCCATGGCAGAGAAAATGTCTTCATAGCTGAAATTCTGCCACTTCCAGTGGTTGCCAATACTTGTAGCAGCGTTGCACAGGGTAGGGCTTATCAATGGGCCCCACTGGGCCAGAAGCTTTATAGCGCCGCTGGCATCAGAACCCATAGTGGCTAACTTGTTGCGCACAGTTTCTATGTCAAAAGGATTTAAAGCTCCCGTCCCCACCCCTGCTGCCCCCGCAATCAATGAATCTAAACCCCTAGATACGCGCAATTTGGTGATGGGCCATAGAAATTGACTCCATTTATAGCAGCTTGGTAGTACTAAGGAAACATTGCCCCGTGACAAATCTATGTCTAAATGTACCTCTGTAATGAGAGAAGCGTGCATCACATGTCTGCAATTTAAATGTTGTCTTACTACTGGAAAATCTAGCATGTTCACAGTTTCTACTTTGTGTGATTTGAAAAACACCATCCTCCAAGTGGGATGCCTACCATATACAATATTGGTTTTTGATACAAACACCATACTACCATCTGGTAGAGGCTGTTTCAACGTACAATTGTATGAAAGACATTTGGTCAAGTTATAGTCCAGAAAATCTTGGCGAGTACACTCGCTGCAGTTCTTGGGGCAAAAGAAACATGAAACATCAAACAAATTATTTGATCCATTCACTGAAACGTTTGGGCCTAAGATTTCATAAGCACCAGTCATATGAGTTAGTGACAAAAGGTGTCCGACAATGTGCCAATCTAGAACTCTTGCAGTTCCATGTGGATACTCATTTGTAACGCTTTTCTCACAGGTTACGGTGCGGTTGTAGTTATCACACAGGACTGGAGCATCAGGTGTAGTGCATGCGATTCTCAGAGTCCATGTAGCGTCTTGCATCAACCCATTCTTTACAGTGAAAGCGTTGGCTTGGCAGGCCAGGAGCACCCACAGCAAGGCAAGTCCCATCCCCTTCATACTGCTCTACGTTCGTGGTGTGAGTCTAGTAGCGGGAATATAAACAGGCACGTCAGAATTATGCAAAAGTACAACATAAGTACTTCCAACACCTTGACTTAACACTTCCCCAGCCTCAGGCTTTTTGTTAGGATGGTGCACCCACACCTTTTTTCCCATGCTACCGAAGCCTCCTTCCCCCCTCAATGTAGTGTCTGGGGATTGCTTGCTCTCTACCACTAGGGGAACAACTGCTTGTTCACAAATCAATTGTGCAATTCGGTCATATTTGGTTAATGGTACTGCAGATGCACCAGCATTATGGCAAAGTACCGAAACAGTCCCTCTATAATCAGTATCAATTACACCTCCCAATATGTCAATGCCTTGTTTCGCCAGGCTGGATCGTGCAGCAACGCATCCATAAGTGCCAGCTGGCAATTTGATGCCAATACCCAGCGAGATAGATTTGGTTTTCCCCGCCGGTATAACATCATCTTCACAGGTAGATAGATCAAGTCCAATGCTGCCTGCAGTGGCTTGCACAGGCAGCTTAGCTTCTTTGTCGGTTTTCCACACAACAAGAGTCTTTGTAGATTCCACTTTCTCACTTGTCAGTCTCACAAAGGGTGTCTGGCGATTTCCCAGTGGACGATTGTTCAGTTCAAACAGCGCTTGTGCCAGATGTTTGGACCACCCCTTGAGAGTGTGAGTCTTAGTCAGCTTCTTTATTTGTTGCTTGAGCAGCCCATTGCTACGTTCCACCAGAGCAGAGGATTCTGGGTACCGGCTGATGTGCAGTGTCCATTTTATGCCTTGCTCTAGTGCCCAGTCTTGCACATTGTGTCCAGCAAAATGGCTGACTTGGTCCGATTGGATTTCATCCGGGATGCCATAGTGTCTGATGAGGTATTCCATGCCTTGCAAGGTAGCCCGTTGATCTGCATGAGCGGCTGGATAAGCTAATAGCAGTCCAGAGTATATGTCTACCATGGTCAACACATAATGTTTTCCATTCTCGGGCGGTAAAGGGCCAATGTAGTCAATTTGCCATACGCTAGCAGCTCTTTCACCTCTTCTCAAAGGGCGTTGGGGCTTCCTCTCCAGAGGGTAGTGCTTCACTTCACAGCACACGGAACATTGGGAGGCAGCTTGTCTGGCTTGATCCATGGTAATGGGCAATTGTCTATTTTTTGCCCAATGATAAGTTCCTGTTTGCCCTAGATGCCCTGAGGTTTGGTGTGCCCAATCCGCCATCCCTTGCAGCACCTCAGCTTCTTGCTGTGTTGTCACTGGGCAAATCTTTGCCATTTGGTCCACTTCATTGTTGAACAGGGCAGCCAGTGAGGTGTTGGGGGGCATGTGTGCATCGACATGCCCAATGCAGATTTTGCACCTCTCACCTTTGCACCACATCTCTTCCCAGATGTCTGGCCCTCCCCAGATCGGAGTGTTCTTGATCTGCCAACCGTCTCTTCTCCATGCCGGTGCCCAATGTGTCCCAACTGTCTGTGTATATGTATGCAGTCTCTGTTTCCTTCACCTGTTCAATCACGGAGGCCACCGCCTGCAGTTCAGCATATTGACTTGATCCTCCCACACCTTCTCTCATTAGCAGTGTTTCCCGGTGGGGCTGGAATGCAACAGCTTGCCAGTGTCTTTGCCCTTTATCATACTTTGCGGTGCCATTCGTGAACCATGCAGACTTTTGTTCTTCCTCTGTCAATGTATCATAGGCGGGTGCGACTTTGAAGGGAGATTCTGTCAACGCCACAGGGGTGTTTGGTTCAGGCATCGCTTCCAGATCTACTGCCTCCAGCATTTGTTCTTGCAGTCTGGAAACCCCTGTGCGGCCAGCTTTCGCACATTTCTGTAAATACCATTTCCATTTGACATGAGTGGCGTCTCGTGCTCTGCCACTTTTCCCGCTTGTAGCAGTGTCACGCACCCAGCCCATGATTGGAATTTCTGTGCAAATTGTCACTGGTTGCTCGCCTGTGATTTTTTCAGTCTCAACTAGGGCCCAGTACACTGCAGTAACTTGTTTCTCAAGCGGAGTGTATCTTGTCATAGGATCCGTGAGCTTCCTTGACCAGAACCCCTGCGGCACTCTTTTCTGTCCTTGCTTTTGCCACAAGCTCCACACAGCCAAGTCATTGTAGACAAGAATTTCCAATTCAAAAGGATCAGTTTTTGTCACGGGCCCCAGCGTGATGTCATTTTGCAAAGCGTCTTTAGCCTGTTGGAAGGAAGTCTGTTGCTCTAGGCCCCATGTAAAGTCATGTTTCTTTCTGGTGACTTTGTAAATGGGTTTCAGTATCACGCTTAAATGAGTTATGTGATTTCTCCAAAAACCCATTAACCCAATGAATCTTTGCGCTTCTTTTTTATCTGCTGGTGGAGCCATCTGCTGAACCATATCAATTACAGGGTCGGGAATTTTCTTAACTGACCCAGACCAGATTGCACCTAGAAATTTCACCTCTTGGGCAGGCCCCTGTACCTTTTTGGGATTTATGGCCCACCCCCGATTTTGCATGTGTGTGATCAACTTTTCAGCAGCGTTTTCTACATGTTCTTTCTCAGCACTGGTCAGCATGATGTCATCAATGTAATGACCAATAAATACATCATCCAACTGCACCATCTTTAAGTCTCTGGCAATCAATCCATGACCCAGAGTGGGACTATGCACATACCCCTGGGGTAATTTAGTAAAGGTAAATTGTCTGTCTCCCCAAGTGATAGCAAATTGGTCTTGTGATTCAGTGTCAATATCAATGGAGAAAAATGCATTGGCCAGGTCAAGGACCACATGCCATTCACCCACTTCTCTCGTAAGGTTTTCAATCAGGGTGATGATGTCTGGCACCGCCGCAGCTAAGGGCGGCACCTTCTTGTTCAAAATGCGGTAATCAATTGTCAGACGCCACGCCCCATCTGGGCGGCGGACAGGCCAGATCGGCGAGTTGAATGGGCTGACTGGCGGCCTCATTATGCCAGCTTTCACCAATGACTCAATAGTTTCACCAATCTCTTTATGTCCTCCTGGCAACCGGCACTGTTTCAAGCACACTGGCTCAGCAGGAGGAGGTAAATGCAAGGGGAACCATTTGGCATGCCCAAACACAACGGGGTTAACAACTCTCACATGGCTTTTTCGATTGCCAAAAACAAATTTGCCTAAATCTGTAGTCACACTCTTGCCCAACAACACATCCATGCCAAGGATGTACTCCGGTATATCTGCAATCAAAACATTTGCTGTGAAAGGCAATCCCTCGCCAATTGACATTTTTACATTAAAGGCTTTTGCAACAGTTTCTGCTCCCCCATAACCATTGACCAAAACTCTGAGACCAGATAATTTACTGGGATTGCCATTCAGAATGGTTACCTCAGCTCCTGTGTAATAGAGCCAAAACATGTTTTACTTTCTCATCCAAATACAATGTAAGTGGCACAAAAGGGCGTCTGTCTCTGGGGCTAGTTCTCTTTATTAACCGTACCTCAAAGACAGAGCCAGCCCTTCAATCAAAAATGGGGTTTGGGACCTCCCACTTGTCCTTTGCCAAATCAGGGTAACCTTTTGCTCGCACTTTGGGCTTCAACACCTCCTCTTCAGAGGGTGCAGAGGGCTTAGTTTTTCCCGATCCCTGTTTTCTCAACTTCTTCCATTTCTCAAGCAGCACAGATGTGGGTTTACCGTCTATCTCTTCCCTGGGAATTCCCGCTTTTAGCAGGTGCACCCACATTTGTCTGCGTGTGATCTCAACAGTATCAGTTTTCTCTTTAGACTTTACATTTTTGCCACGCTTTTTCTCGGAATCATTGTTTGCAGCCACTAGGCACGCTGCTTTACCACATCCAGCCCTTCTAATTGCCCTAACAGAAGTACCACTTCACCAATGGCTTTGCCTTACGCTGGACCCAGCAATGAAAGCAATGCGCCCTTCATGTGACTCTGTGCATTTCTTAACAAACGTGCGCGCATGCCAACTGTAAACAACTCCATGTCAGGCCCTGCAAAATTTGCACTGTACAGTGCACACTGTAAACCCATCTCTCTAAGATGATCTGTTGCTTTAGTTAGTGATTGCCAACCGCCCCAATTCTCTTCCATATCCATTGGACTCCCATACAAAGTCATTAGGGCAGTCTGAAGCCAATTAAACAAGGAATGAGAGCCTTGCTGCCCGAGCGCACTGCGCACTATCTGTCCCAACATTACATTAGTAGTGAGTGAACCCATCTTTAACAGTTCTTCTGGGGTTAAGAAGATACTATCGGCACCCGTGTCCCAGAGGCGAAGGTACCACCTCAGAAGTGCTTCACCTGGATTCTGTCTAAATAACTTAGCAATCTCTAAAAGCTCTGTATGTGTATAATCGCGGACAATCCTAGTATTCTGAATATTTGCACCGCCAGCTTGGCCTTTTGACTTGTTAGTGATTAACGGCCGCGCTGGATAAACACATTTCTTTGGAGCACATTCCAGCTCCTCTTCGTCAGAGCAGTCTAACTCTGCAAGCCTGACTTCAACAGATTCATTCCAGTCATATGCTTGCTCAGTTTCGCTGTCACTGACTTCACCCGACCATAAATTTGGGTCCCAGTTATCTTTCCTAATTAGCGCGCGAATCCTTATCTTTGACGGAGTGCCCCGCCGCTGTCTGCGCTTGTGCGTGGCTACACGCACAGCTAAGGAGGCACACCTGTCCTCCATCTGATCAGCCCGCTTAACGGACGATTCAAGGGTCTCTCTCATAATGATTTGTTGCTCCTGGAGCAGGGAAATCTCATCAGTTAATTTGCGAATCTGCGCATCTTTAAGCAATTCATTCTCATGCACCTTTCTGAGCACCTGCAGGAATAACCAGCCTATGTTTCCTGCTGCCTTTAGCTCCCTGCTGCATTTCTCAAGCGGTAAACTCTCCAAGCACTTACTAATTACCGCTGGGGAAACATAATTTTCAAGCATGTCCCATGCCCTCGGTGCCGAGTACTGATGCAAAATATCTGCCACACCCGACCAAGCATTTGATGCCGGCCATCCTGGAATGTGACAGAGTGCACTATCTTTCCCATTGCATTAATCTTTTGCATGTTTTTTCCAGAATGGCATCGTGCTCGTAAACCCTGTTCACAGCGCCAAATGTAGTGATAAACAGTACCCGCACCCCCCTGGGATCCAGCCCTTTGTGCAAAGTAAATCACTCCTAATTACCTTCCCACACAAATAAGGTTTAAGACGCACAATGAACTCAGTCTGGATAAAAGCCAATCACACAGAATATATGATGCTTGCATTTATTATCTACAGTGTCTAATGAGAACTAAGCAGCAATTTACAATAATGTGGAAATAGAAAGTGCAAGCTATATAATGCCAATTATCAATCACAGATGAATATGCAATTATTTGGTCTTACGCGCCTAATAAAATGTAGATGAAGGTACGATCAGATCACACCCAGGACCCTCACCGCTACAGGTGCCCGGCACTCCTCGGAAGAGGAGGGGAGGACTGGCCAAGCCCCCACAGTCCTACACCAGAGCGGGGATGTGATGCTAGGAGTCTCGGCCCAGATAATGCTCAGCTGGTCGTCCAGGCACTGTTCCTCTTGGTACGCGCGTCTTTCCAACAGCCCAGGATGAGTCCTCCCTTCCCTGGTCCAAGTATAGTTCTCTTATTAGGAGCTGCACGTCAATCATCATGACGTGTCAGCTCTTCGAGAAGCTTCTAGGCTCACCCTTCTGGGCAGTAAACATGTTTTCGCTTGGAAAGTTACAAGACTGGAAACAGCCAGTCTTGGCTCCCAGGCTTCGGGCACTGTGTTTTGAGAAGATCTGACATTCTTGCCTTATCAGTGCACCTGACTCGCAGAGCGAAGACGAGCAAAGCTGTGCCTGGCTCCCAAGGGCTGCGTAGAGCCTCTTGCAAATGCTAGATGTTTTATGTCTTCAGGAAAGGCCTTTGCAATTAACCCCTTACAAGCATGCAGGCTCACCCAGTTCGAGAGGCCTGGTTGATGTCAGCATTTTCCTCCACGCTTCGAATAGGCTCTAATACACACAAGATAGCTCAGTGGGTTAGTGCAAATGCAGGTTACTGCAAGCGCCTAGCAGCTTATCACGACACTGTCAACGAGGTTAATGGTGTTGACCCTCTCATTAACCTCTCATGCCTGGCCGTCTATCTTCCCTCATTCAACTGCCAACTCAAAAAGGATGTACCTTTGTGTGTTTTGCCTCGCTCAGAGTGTGCTCTCATGTCTGTGACAGTGTTTGTGCAGGAAAAGGGGGGGCAGAGCGGACTGAGTTCCTAAATATCCCATCGGATAGGACAGGATAAAGGTGTTACAGGGAAGAGAGAGATACCGCATCTCACTATCCGGTGTCCCAATCCCCAAGGATCCCCCCACCCAGGTGATCCTCCCTCACTGGTCCACCCCCAGTGTCTGGATCCAAAGGTGATGGCTGTGCCCTGGCCACCTGAGAGAGTGATCCGTGGGGATCAGCAGGTGAGACATTTTCGGGTTTCTCACACCTCTGTCAATATCCTCTCTCCTAGGCCAACAGGAGGGAACACCGGGGAGGGGGGGGTGGGTCCACACAGCAACCCCTAGATTTGCCTGCAGGGCAGCAGGCATCCGATTTCACAGACACCAAATTTGTTGTGGAAAAATTACCACTGACGATTCCAGTGGATTGATGAACAATTATTAGGAACGTTTTCTCTTTTTTTTTTAGCAACTTTCCCTCCATTTCTATGACCCACAAACTTTTTGCTTTTGTATTTTGTCCTAACTTTTCACAGTGAAGTGAAGCCTTCAGCTTATGATATGACATTTATAACGCGCCTATACACAAGTGTTTCAAGGCACGACAAGGCAAGGGAGGGGAAACAAAGGGAGGACAAAGACAACAATCTTACTAGGCCTAGTGACATTGAGATCGCGCAAGTGCGGGGGGGGGTGGGTGCCAGGGGAGGAGGAAGGGCAAGTGCAGTGCACAGGATCAAAAAAACAAGTAGTGCGGCCAGCAGGTGGCAGTGCGAGGGTTAAGTTGAGACAACAGTATCTGATAAGTGCAGGTAAAGGGACTGTAGGGCTGCAGATACAGACCCAAGTGCAAGGGTAGCCAGGAGGCAGTGCAGGTGTGCAACTGGGCCGGCAGGGACCTGGGCCCGAAGTTCAGAGTGTAGCCAAGTGACTGGTGCAGTATCAGACAGGAGATCAGCAGAGAAGAGAGAAGGCAGAAGCCTTGAGATGCTTATGGAACCAGAGATGGTTCTGCTCAAGTTTCAGAGAGGCAGGGAGGCTGTTCCAGAGGGAGGCGCCAGCGGAAGAGAGAGATCTGTCTCCAACTCGTTGCTTGTAGAAGCGCCTGACCCTCAAGGAGTTGGAGGTGGTGGAGGAGCGAAGAGCTCGAGTAGGAAGATAATTCCGAAGAGAGAGTTGGAGGTATTGCAATCCCAGGCCCAACAAGGCCATGTGGACAATGTAAAAGGTCTTGAACTTGATCCTTGCAGCCACTGGGAGCCAATGGTGAGATTTCAGGGCTGGAGAGATATGATCCATTGGCTTGAGGCCAAGGACAAGTTTCAGAGAGGCAGGGAGGCTGTTCCAGAGCACGTTTGCTCATTGTTTGGGGCAAATTGACGAGTCTTTCAGACTGTCAGTACTGGGAAACTAGGTTTCCCTTTTCTTTTTACGTGTTTTCTATTTTTTTAGTAACTTTTTATCATAGGACAATGCATTTTACAATGTAGTGCAATGAGGTTTCTTTTGTAAGACCCAATTACTACACTCAATGGGATGTTTAGGTTACTTTAAATGTGCCTAAAGACAAGCTGGTGGCAGCAGTTGCATTTTTACAATACATTGTTAGCTTTACCATTTTAAACACATTTAGCTAGTGTCCTAACATGGCCGTGCCTCAAGGTATTTGCTTGTTCTTTTGGCTTGCCAGGTCAGAAAAATTCCTTTTATGGTCATGCACTGCCCAGGAATGCCATGCTTTTTGTGGGTTAGTAAAGGGCTGTATGTGTGTTCCCAGGAAGTGGGTTGGGACTGCCTGGTCCCAATCCACTAACTGGTTTCTGTATGTATATAAAGTATGCATGAGATTAAGTGCGTTTCTTTTAACATTTGGCTTTTGTTAACTACAGCAGATGACAAATACCACATGCACACATGCACACATGAGGCATTAATCATTTCAACATGGCGCTCTCCTTTGTAAGCAACGCTGAGTCAGCCAGTTTAATAACCACAAGCACATACGCCTCGGTTGCCTGGACAACCGAATCACTACTCGTACATGGAAGAGATTCGTATCACCGTATCGATTATTGTCCGCTTTGGAAGATCAATTCAGGTTAAGAAATCTATTGCCCAACTATCCCGATTACTACTGCTTAAAAAATGCTTATATGTTTAAAAAATGTTATGGTCCACGTAACTTTTAACACACGTACAACATCATTTCTGTCCTACAGGACTTAAAAGACACGGGAAGTTACCCGAACCAGCATCCACATACAGAAGAGATTGGGATTACCTTACTGACTATTGTACGTTCCAAACAATCTATATGGGGTAAGGAATGATTATTCCCATTACTATTTCTAGGAGACATTTGATTCCGAACGTTATGGTAGACGCAACTGTTAAAACACGTACAACATTATCTCTGTCCCACAGGACTTGCAGAAACGTGAATCCACTTTTTTGCTGATCCACATTAATCAACTGTTAAAACTCCACTCACCAAACTTGGCGAGTAAACACACGGTTATAAAACAGTTATAAAACAGTGCTAGTCCCGGTGACAGGCATCAATAGATTAATCAAACTACAAATTGAAAACAAATTCATGAGAGAAGAGATATCTCGTGACCTCACAGGTCAGAGACCTAACTTTATTGGTCAGTTAGGTTGTTCAATGAATTATGAAGAATTAGTACTTTTGATACAATTTTATTTGTATTTATTACACAACCCCATCAATATCTTATACCCGATGACGGGCATGAATGCCCGAAACGCGTTGTGTTAACATGAGAAGAAGCACTGAGTGCACACCACCTAACCATAGTGGCCCACTTTCCTTCTCTAAAAGATCATTGAAGTTGTTGAAAGCAATTACCTTTATGAATGTATTGTACCTACTACCTGCAATTTGTTATTTAATTGAAATACACATGATTGTATGCCAAATGTACAAAAACACTCATTGTTTTTTATATATATGTTTTTGAATATTTAATCACTACGTAATGTTATATAAAACGTGTTGCTTCACTCATTACATTTGTATACAGTATTCTGTTTTGCCTTAAGTGTGCTGTGATTTTGTCCCACAAACAATGAGTGACCACAACAGTCTCTCTGCCCAGTTGCGGCCCTAGGGTACCTCGCCAGGACCCATGTCACTCCCTGGATGGAAAAGCTCTATAGCTCCCCAGCGAGAGCTCCTGGTGTTTAGACCACTCAATGAGACAGCATTCTCCTACACGGGGCCAAGTAGAAAAGCTGCCATGCGAGCGCACAGCTGCACAGGACGTAGGAGGAACGACCGCACACTACAAACTGAAAAGTCGGTGAAGAAGCCACACTGCAGAGGCGCGAGCAGCATCAGAGATGCTGGGGGAAGTGGAGAGTCTGCCCAAAGCAGCTGGGGATCACAGGGTATTCCGACAAGCGCGCCAACAAGTGATTGAATGGTACAAGATTGCTGATGCAGAAAATATACAACGGTTGTTTAAATGAAGTCAAGGCAAAGTAGACATTCAACAGGCAATAATAAGAATATTTGAATGCAGCAAGGCACCGTACAAAGACAAATGATATACGTTATTGTAGTATATCAAAGAACTGTGAAGTACATAAATCCTGGCAGGTGAGTACATGAGGCAGTTCAAATTGTAGAGTCCTGACAGGGGTGTACACCAGGTAATCTGCAAAGAACTTCTAGAGAAAGCCTATTTACAGAACTTTTTGCTTGAACAAGAACTTTGCAGGTCCAGTGAAGACGCAAAGGAACTGTTAGCCAAAGAGGCATTTTTGCCACTCTGCTTAAGAATCCAGGGGTAGAGAACCAACCTCTGGATCCAGGGGCCTTTACATTGGAGAACATTTTTGTTGGAATCATTCCTATACTTTTTGTTTTGAACAATCCAGGGGAAGGGGACCACCCTCTGGGTCCATGGGTTTTACTGTGGTAAACATTTTCATTACAGTCATTCTTACACTTTTGGTTTTGAACACTTTTTCTAACATCAAGTTAAAGACATTTCTTTGCACCTTTTGTTGTTTATAGTGTGAGTGTTAGCATAGGATGTTTTGGACACAAGGAGAGCTTTTCAGTTACTGACATCCTACCAGACACATCCTTAGTTTTGCTTTCTAGGTAGGGAAGTTACTCTTTAGAATAGGGCTATAGAGGAGTTTTGCAAACATATTTTTTTATTTAATAAAAACATATTTAATCAAGACTATAAGAACATTCTGACCCCTCACAGCAGCAGGCACACAAATTACCGACTCCCAACTCGGGGAGGCAGCGATGAAAAACAATACAGGACTCTGTAATTGGAATGAATACACTTTAAATCTTTTAAAAGGATCCATTGGATGGCAAGTCTGGTGCAAGCAGCATTGTAATTCCAGCTCCAATAGCGTATATTAAAGTTGCTGCAGTTAAACAGCTTGTAGTTGGATCTTGAGCTCTAACTGGCAGTCTGCCATAAGGTGAGCTACCATGTTTCCCAGCTCCTGCTGCAATGTCCACTTGCTGTCTTGCGGGGGTTGTCTGTTTCCCTTGTGGATTGTCCCCCACTTCTTCCCACCTCAACCACATGTGGCGCTATGAAATGGCACACTTACATGCTTAGAGTGAAAGGGGTAGGGTTTGGCATGATGATGGATGTCCCTGGCGTGGCTTGTCAGCAGCAGAATGCCCTAATACAATAGGGTAGGGCATTATTATGGCACTGTGCCTACCCCCTCGCTTCCCGGAGCATAAGGCGGTGTCCCTATGGGGGACACCGCCTAATGCAAGCGTTCGTAGACGGGTTCTTGACCAGTTACTTCAGTGATCCAGGCTCGGAACAGTTGCACTTTACTTTGTTGTTTGTTTGGACCCTGGGTATTTTGCAGTGTCTTATTGTTAATGTCTTTTTACTTCTTTTGCAGGTCAAAGTTCCTGAGCTCCCAAGAGGCAGAGGAGAAGGAATCCCATGAGGTGAGTAAGCACAGGTTTCAATATTCTATGGATGTAATTGTCGTACGTCTCTGCAGCCTTGCGCTTACTTGTGTTTTACGGTTTTGCAGGTCCGACTGATCCCAGCTACCCTGGGGCAGATTAGAATACCCCCACAAGGTGAGTATTCACAAAATCTGTAGGCTATTATTCAGGTATGCGGAATGAGCAGAATGAGACAGGAGTGGGATAAAACTGGAGCCAGGTAAGTGCCCAAACAGTGGCATGCGGTGAGCGGTCCTGCCGCTTGTCTGCAATCTGAAGCACGGGTGTGGTTAATATAACCCTGGGTCCACTCCCCTGCTGCATGGATGGAGCATTAAGCAGAGTCTGGGTTTTTGGAGGTAGGAGGCCATCTTCAATGACTGGCCTTTTCTCAGGCAGTGGACATCTTGGAGGGTTGGGGCCAATTGAGTACCCAAGTGGTTCAGCCTCCCCCCGTCTGCGGTACTGCTGGAACCACTCGGCAGTGAGCAGGACAGCTGCCTCTCAGCACCCCCTAGATGCTCTTGACTGAGTTTCCTAGGGTCTGTGAGAACCAGAAGGTGCCTCACCCGCTAATTCCCAGGGATCTGTCATCCAGGTGGCCAGGACACGGCCATCTTTTGGATCCAGTTCCTGGGGGTGTACCAATGTAGGAGGATCACCTGGGTGAGGGGTGTTTGGGAAGTGGGACACCGGATGGCGAGACGTGGCATCCCCCCTGCAACACTTTTAACCCATCCTACCAGGTAGGATACATAGGAAACCTACTCCCCCACCGCTTTCCCTTCTCCAGCACTTTCACAAGGATAGCCCGATCTGGGAGAAAACAGACTCGCACACGAGCAGTGTATCTGACATGTCCTGCTACATTGGTCAGGAGGTCAGGAAATTACTGACAGTCACTCACACCAGACTTCCATTAGACTTCACCACACGGATAAAAGGCAGAGCACAAGAGCACGCACTGAGTGAGGCAAAGCACGCAAAGGTACAGCAGTTAAGTCGGCAGCTGAATGAGGGGGAGAAAGACAGAAAACCCAGAAGGTTTCGTCAGAAGGGAAACCCCCTTGAACTTTTCATCCATAAGCTGTTACTTTCAAGAAACCTTTGAAGCAGAAAGCATAAGGCCAGGAAACCAGATTAAAGAATCCTGCATTGTGTGTCTGAGATACCGAAGGCCCTCCCGCGTAGTAGACCAAGGCGGGGAGGAGGAGCAGCAGCTGTGGTATCGTCCTTGGTTCCAAGAACAAAAAACAGTGATGGAACTAACATTGTTAAAAAACACGTGCGATGAAAGGCGCGAGTAAAGCTAAACTGCTGATGAATGTTTGAACCTGAAAAGAAAGGATACAATACTGTTGACAGAGTGGTACGGCACTGTGGAAGTGCTCAATCGAAAGTCTCTGCAAGGTATTCCACCAAGAGAAACGTAAGTACAAGATTGATGAGAATAATTGTGTGAAGTTAATCGAAGAGCTCCTGCAATGGTTTAAGCAAAACCCATCGCACATTCGAAAGTCTTCTATTTTGATATCAAGAGGATCCGAGCCTGAACGAGGGAGATCCATATCAAGGGGATCAAAGCCCAAACGAGGAAGATCCATGGTCCAGGCACGAGCAAGGGATACTGAGTGTGAATATTGTGATAAAGAGAGGATCTCAGCCTGAAGAGGGAGATCCTAATAAAAGGAATGGAACTTTGAGACTTTACTTGTTACAACAGACCCTCTTGCAGTAAGAGACTTATTGGAAAGAGGCTTTGGCAGAAGGCTCTGATATCTGAATTGTATCCTTGAGGCCAAGAAGCCAGAATGTGTGCAAATCCCGAACTGCTGAAAACATGGGGTAGGGAGGTGAATTGCTCAACCGTCCTGACATATTTCTTGAACACTTTCCTTTTGCATACATCATTGTCCCACACTCGTTTGTATTTAGAAGTAAGGATTGACAATAGGTGTTTTAGTATAGGCCCTTTTATTTGGCAGAGACTTCATTAGGCCTGCGTTATTATTTGATGGTAGCTTTCCCTCATCCTTAGGTTTAGATAGGCGTTCGACCAACCCATTTGAAGTTCAATAAACACCCTTGAACTGTGATCACTTGTGTCTGTCTGTCTTCACTGTTTGATACCATGCCTTTCTTACAGGTCTGAAGAGATTACTGTGAAAAATGTAGTGTTCAAAGCAGGCCAGTCGCCTGAATACTTCAGCTAGGAATAATGGAATAGAACTAGGTTTCTATTTTGGTGGTTTTCGAAACTGGAGCCATGAATCAGAGGGATGGCCGGGGGCATTCATATTGTGTCACTAGGGATTAAATTCTAGGACCTTGCCAAGACGAACCAAAGCAAAAGCATTTGCCAACGTGTTAAACAAGAGAAAAGTCAGCGGTTTGAAGAAAACCATATACTGTTGTAGTTCCGACCACAAACAATGCTGATTATCGATCCAGCAGTGTTATTCTCAAGACCTTCTGAGTGCAGCTTTCGGCAAAGCAAAGTCTTTGGGTTCCTGGAGAGTATGGTTGCAAAGCTGAAACTTAATTGACCAAAGGGTACCACCAAGAGTGAAGCCTGCAGCTTACTTTGGCTGAACACAGGAAACCTCACCCGTCCTGGCCTTGGAAAGGATTGACAGAGTGATAGCTCTTTCTCGATTCTGTCGGTGGTGGTGCATGGCCATACTTAGTTGGTGGACACAATTTGTCTGGTTAACCCTGATAACAAATAAGACTCATCAATGCAAACTAGTTACGCAAACCCTGTCAGCGTTGAACTTCTTAGGGCCACAGGTTGCGTTCAGCCACACAAGATTGGGCAATAGCAGATCTGTGATGATCTTAGATATCCAGGGATGAACGTGCGCTACAATGAACAGATCAGCGCTTGTCTATCCTACACTGACAGGCACGGATAACCCGCTGAACCCAGTTCATGCTAGGGCTTGGGGATTGCAATGATTTCCCATTAACAAGCAATTCCCATTAAGTGCGGGTTGTAAGCATGTCCTTTGTGCACACCGCTCATTGGTACTACCGATTGGAAGGTTTAGCGAGGTTCTGGGATCGGCAACGGCCCTGGTGGAGGCCGAGAACACAATCAAACTGGACTATATAGAGGAAGTAAAAGTCGTAACAAAGTTTCCATAGGCAAACCTGTAGAAGGATCATTAATGGCAGAGCAGCCGGAGGGAGAGCCACGGGCCAGCCCTATGTTGCACCCCAGGAACGCACACCCACAGCCAAAGGCCTCTCTCGCACTATGGTCCAACCAGTGAAGTGGTCCGCTGGAAAAGGATTCCTTGCAACAAAGTTTGCAGCGACCCAGAAGACTGACAGGGAACACCCGACAGGGTTGAGTATACCTGCCAGGAGATCCCCAACACCACAACAGAGAGGGAACCCTGCGTGGCCCCTCTAGCCATGCCGGCAAGGCGCTCTCTCCAAAGCGCCACAGGTGGTTGTTGGCAGTGGCCTCTGTAGGACAGGAAGACCCAACTTGGGGAAGCTGGGAGAAACCTATCTGTTCTCAAAGGATGCAGGGAGAGCTCTGGGCTATGGCGCAGCCGGGCCTACTCAATGGGCGGGCAAGGTTCTGGTCACCCACTACCATTGGTGAGTGATGGCCAGGTTCGCCGGCACAGTGGGCAACATTCCCTTATGTCCAGGTACCTGGAGCTTGGCCTCATGCAGCCAGGCGGTGGTTTGAAGACTCTAGCAGTCTGACCAAAGCCAGCTCCGGCCTTCCTCTCCGAGGAGCGCAGTAGGTTATGGTCGGCAGACGAGCAATGGCTGGGTGGAGCAGCCTCCTGTTGCTGTGGTAAACTGCTGCACTGCCACAGAAGACAGTGGGCTAACCGAGCTGAACGCCTGGAACCAGTTGTTCAAAACCCCCGATAGTCTCCGTCCAGCTAGTTGAAAAAATTGGGGTGAATTGCACGACACACTGACAATCGACACTTCGAGCACACCTTGAAGCACTGGGTTCTTCTCAGGGCTGGGCTTGTCTGAGGGTCACTTGAATATCAATTGCCCCAGGGACCCCCCCTTGCCCTTTGCCCCCTTATGGTCAGGGTCCAATCAGCACTGTCACAGGATCCCTGGAGCTGAGGCTTGTTGCGTCCCAGTTTCCCTGCTAGTGGTGTTGGAGGGAAAGGTAACCGGCATGCCATGGTGGTGCAAGTAGCCTAGAACCATACACACCACACCCCAGGGCAGCTTGCAGTGTGTGGCTGTCTGTGCTTGACGGTCCTAGAGCTCAGGCCTCACAACGTCCTGGCAACCTCTCCCCAGGCAGGCTTTGTCCCAGGACAGCGCACACTCGGCCATGCTCGATGCATTGCGCTGGAGGCGACCCCCTGCAACAGCCCTTGGTCCGAGGCCGGCCTTCCTGAGCTTCCCGCTCCCGACTACCTCAGAACAGATGTGGTGACCCGCTGAATTTAAGCACATTACTAAGCAGAGAAATTACCTCTGGTGATGCACCGCAACCAGCTTTGGGTCAGCTGGGAAGGCCCTGTGTGCAGGTGGTGTGGAGAGTTTTACAGCCCCATGACAGCAGGTCTGCTGCGTCCACTGGCCCGAGGGCAATTGACCACTGCTGCACCATCCTCCAGCAACTGGCCCCGCCCTTCATGGGAATCGCTCCCCTCAGTACGACTGCCGACTGGGGTGGACTGTCCTCAGTGCACCCCGACCACATCCCTCCACCTGCCAGGGTGTCTCATGAAGGGTGCCAGGGATCTGTGGCAATATCAGTTACCCACCCAACCAGTCTTGAAACACAGACCAAGGAATCTAACGTGCACGAGTCAGAGGGCTGAACGAAACCGTGGCACAATGAGGTGAGGGCCAGTGTGCGGCGGCTGAGGTGGGATAAGGTCATACTGGGCACACAATTATCCTGTTTCGCCTGCTGTCAGCAAGGAGAAACATGAGCATATGTGATATGGGAGGGGAAAGAAACGTGAGGGCAACTTTGTGAAGATATTTCAACTGAGGCAATGTTATCAATTCAAAAGGTTGGATAAATGCCCCCTATCCTGATGTGGATTTGTCTGCCTAAAAAACTAAAGGAAACACTAATAAAAAGAGTTCTGTCTCTCGCACATATACATACAATAACTCAAGGTAATGTATGGCAATTTCAACACAAAACAATGAACTTCACAGTATGAAGGAACAAGTTACTTACCTGTAACTGTTCTCTAGCATGGGGCCTGGCATGAATTCACATGCTCATGAATATTCCCATCGGGCTGGGCATCGTCAGTAACAAAGAAAAAAAAAACAGTATTTCTGAACTGTATTTCACCTAACAATAGAACTGAGCTTGCACGGGTGGGCAATGTGCGAACAATGTGAAGGAAAAACAACAGAAGTGAAAGAACAAAAACTATCAGACTCGAGACTTACAGGTGAGGTGGAAGTGAGCTGCCTTATGGGGAGAGGGCACAGTGATGTGCACTTCAAATGTAGGTGCTCCGCGAGGGCGACTTTAAGTAGAAGTTTACTGCCAGGGGATATGTGCTGCATAGGGTACTACAAGAGAAACACAAGGAGTTGGTGGGGTAGATGTATGATATACTTGCCGAGAGACAGGTGGGAAATTGGCTTGTTTTTGGCTGTGGATGGGGCTCTGGATTAGGATGAGGGCAAACCTAGAATGGTCTTAAGGTTGACGATGTGGGCGGCATAGGAAAGGAACGAGTGATACTCTACTCAACCTGCATCCAAAAAGGAGTGGTGTGGTTGAGTAGGTGGGCGAGGTTCTGGGGAGGGGCATGAATGTGCTCTTCACAATTGGTTTGCTATCTTCAGTGGCTCTTTCTGGCATTGTGGCTTGACTAGGCAATGAGATGGGAGAGCCAGGGAGTTCTGAGCAGGGCCCATCCAGGGGCTCTAGCCTGGCTCTTAAGGTCGAACACAAGCCGAGACAGGGAAATGACACTTGAAATAGGAGAGCTCTGTGTCAGGGGTTAGGGATCATAGAACAGAAGCTGGGGTTACAGAAAAGGGCTACTTGGGGCTGAGAAAAGAGGTGCAAGGGAACTGGGTGGCAAGTAAAGGGGGCTGAGGTCCAAGAATGGGTGCAAGGGGGTTGAGGTCCAAGAAGAGGTGTGCGGGGCTGAGAAAAGGTGCAAGGGGCCCAAGAAAAGTGGTACCAGAAGGCTGAGGGGCAATAACAAAGCACCATTTACCTTTGAATTCGCCACTGCATAACAGGGGCACACTCGCCTGACTTCCTGTCCATCCCGGCCGTCTGATCTCCCATGGCTCCATTCCAGCCAATAAATGAGTGACTGGGGTGGGACAGGAGGTAAGGCGGCCGTGACTACACAAAGTCGGACAACCACGTTCCTGTTGTGCGTTCGGCACTTTCTTTCTTTCTTTTTTTTACATCTGAGGTTGCGGGCAGCTGGAAGGGGCTTGTGGCCGGCCTCTGCTTTGGGCAGGCACTGAACCGAGGTGAGGGTCATGCCAGTGCCCAGTTTGGCCCAAGACCCTCTCAGCTTGCCCAGCTCTAGCAATGCCTGGAATATACTGAGCATCCCTGACAGAAATAGCCACACAGTACATTAATAAATGGAAATCTTGAATCCACATTTGCAGGCAAATTAAATAAGATGCTATTTGACACGACTATATTCGTGTTGTCTCGTCAGTTGCACTAAAACACACAATTAAAAGCATACATATTGTGATGGGCATTACATAGAACTGCATTGCGCTGTAATCGGTGCTAATAGGTACAATTACATTTTTATACATGCCTAGTACAGGTATTTCATCCAGCTCTGACTGAGACCTTGTTTAATATTTCTTTTATATTGTCAGTGTTTCCTTTTCCCTTAATAATTTTATTTACAAATAACAATAATTGAGCAAAACAGAAATTCAATACGTATGGCAAACCCATAGCTCAAACTCAATACATTTTGTAGATGCCAGTAACCTTAAATCAAAAGAACTGATGAAAAAATAAAAGCAACACCCAGGAGTGGAGTAGGGTGCCCCTGATAACATGAAGCCACCTGGCAGCTCCAGCGCCTTGAAAGATGCTCCTCTGGCCCATTGCCCCTTTGCGCTTTGGCTCCCAGGTGAGCCACTCCAATACTTGGATGCTCTGGTCATTTGCCCCTTTTGTCCCACACTGCTCGCTCTCCTCTGGTCTCTTGTGAGTTGCTCCTTTTATCTATTGCTCCTCTAGTCCATGGCTCCCTGATGAGTGGCCTTACATTTTTATTTTTTTTAATGGAAGCAAAATGCTTCATTGTTCTGTATTCTTTTAATGCCCAAAGTGCCCTTTGAAAGCCCACATTCCCTCGCTAGCTTGGCGTGTCCATGTAATCAGTCAGCACTGATAGAAGAAAATTGCCAATAATATCCACTTCAGAATCTTTCTTCTTCCCAAACTATGCAACAATACATCTCAATGTACAACTCCACCGAAACACCGGTTCCACAATAAATGTATAACACCTGAAGGTTAATTTAGCATTAGTGCCAAGCTAACCTAGCTCAGATACACCCACACAACCTTTTCCAGTCTGCACTGATGACAGACACCACCGACAACCACACATTGCATTAGCAACCTGGAGTCCACTAACCATTACTCCAGACAGCTCACACAATTTCTAAAACTTAAACCCCATAGTGTGCTTTCTTTTAGTATCTGCGCCCATTAATATTGCAACAAAGAAATCTTGTCTGGCGGATCCTGAAGCTTCTAGAAACTACAAATTGCAGTTGTGCTATACAAGACTTTATAACCTAGCATAATGGGGCATATCACTCATTCACCTTTGGGGCACCGCTTTTGATGGCCAAACAACTTCGGTGACTGTCCGCAAAAGGGGAGTAAGTTAATGTTGGTTCTGCCATATTCACCCCCCAACCCCGCCACATCCCCTGCTATACTCTAATCTCTGGTGCATTGACTGGCTGGTGAGAACATATGTCTGCATTTCAAATCACGTGATATGGGACTGAGGGAAGACCAGTGAAACAATAATAAAATTATAGGTGACATTCTCAGGGGGGCACTATCAAAGGGGGCCGAAGGTACACCATTTTGTCCCTAAAATCCTTAAATCTGCCCGATTGTAAGGGTGTCTATTTCTTTTTTCCAAATAGTGCAAGCCTAATCACTTATAGGACTTGATTTTGCCTAGACCATACACTTTGTCTAAACATTGATGCAGGCTCTTTAACACACACTGCAATTTATGATCTTGACCATATACCGACCAAGCTTTACTTGGTACAAATATTGAAGTTTTGGATTCCAAGGCCTACAATAATGCTGTCTTATAGGATTGGCTTGCAAAATGCACAAATACCACAGTAAAGCAACCTAATGACGGGCAAATCCATATTGAAGCCTTTTATGCCAAAACAATCCATTTTAGCTTCATTTTCCTGGTCCTGAATGGAAAACTATTCGTCCCAAATGCAAAATAATGCAAGACTTCCTTTTTAACACCATTGTCCTTCTTTCATCACTGAGTTGTGTAATAAACTGTTAAGAATGTATATTATTTGTTACAAACGTGCAGCTTGTTGTCATTCATGATAACATTTCACCATCGACATAAAAGACAACCTTTTTATTTTTGCATTTTAAGTTGATAGGCATCATGTATATAAACCAATCTTTAGATGGCAGTTACAGACTTTAACTATCTCAGATTGCTACGTAAATAGTGCAAAAAGTTGATCTTTGCGCTCATTTTTTTCCTGGCAGATTTAGAGAAAATGTTTTGAACTATAGTCTCGGAAAGCACAGGCTCTGAATCAGTGTGGCTCTCAGCACTCCAGGACTGGTAGAATTATTTGGGGATGGCATTAATTCTGAAGTACATTCACATTTAAGGGACAAGCGTGGTGATGACACACACTGATCACAATATTCTTTCAAAACTGTGAAGCCCAATTGTTCTAGTTTTTTCGCTGTTTTGTTTGTTTTGCTTTTTAAAGGTCTTTATAAGCCAATAAAAATAATGCATTTTTAAAAAATAGTGCTTTATGAGGCCTTTCAGTTGCAAATGTTCCCTCACACGAGAGAGGTTCTGCTGAGAAAACAAATGTTTGTGGTGAGAAAGACATCAAGAATCTCCATGTGGGCCTTTGAACTAAGGGTACACATTTAAAAACAATGTAACTTTTGGTATGGCGTACCATTTACATTGCAGATATTCTGGGCAGTGAAAGAGCTAATATGCCGTCAGGTAGAGACGACTTCATATGGCTATCTCTGGCCAACCGCTGGTTGGTTGATGGGTTGCTGTCTATTGAACTACGTACTTATCCTCTGACATGCTCAAAGATCTCCCTGCGTTCGCATGTACTGACAAAAGGACGACCATATGCTCCACATGGTCCTTATAGTGAAGCTGCTGTGAGCTTGTCTACATCTGGCCGAGACATGGTGGGTGAAGAGGGACTTGATGGTGTAGATTTACCACCCCTGACTCGACTGGATGCTATTTAATCTCTGCATTTCCTTCTCCCCATTGCTTAATGCGTCCTTTCCAGGTTATGAATTGGGACTCTGGAATGTTGCGGGCCGCCAAAGACGTATGGCTGATTTGGATTGGATAAGCTTTATTCATGGCTTTTTCTTGGTCTGCCTGCAGGAAACGTGGATAAGGGATGTTACTGACTTGCAAGGTTTTAGCTCCTTTGTTACTGGCCAGTAGAGGCCTTTGGGGGAGACCAAAGAGTAGGTTGTTGACCTTGGTAAGCCCCCAAATTAGTTTAAATTTCACAGATGGGCCAACTGGCTTTGATCTGTAATGCATAGAATCATTCACTAAGGAATGTGAGGGGGTCAGTAATGAGAGGCGGACCCAAAGTAGCAATGTTGTCAACATTAGACATTTTATTAAAATAAAGGGGTTTGCATAAAGGCTCTTCTGTCCCTATCCTAAAGAGTTTCGGTGCCCAGTGAACTAAAGCTAAAGATCAGTCTGTGTCCCATTGTCAAGATTATGCAAATTGTCCTTGTTTATATAACGTATTTGGCCCTCACACTAAAAACAATCAAAAAGTGCAAGTTAAATGTCTCTGCTTTAAATTCAGCAAAAGTGTGCATAAACCAAATCCGTAAACCCAACAGAATTCCCTGTATCCAGAGGATGATTCCCTTCCCCTAAACTGTCTCTCCGCTGGCTCCCGGTCGCTCGGAGTGTGACCTTCAAAACCCTATGCATCTCTCACCGAGCAATGCATAAAATCGGACCTCAATACCTTCAGGACAAATTAAAACCTTACCATCCACCAGGCACTCTGAGATCAAGCTCTGCCCACCTCCTAGTGATACCAAAAACCAACACAGTCAGGTTGGGTGAATCATCATTCTAAGCCTTAGCCCCCACCCTGTGGAACTTACTTCCACCACACACCAACTCACCGAAGACCTCATGTCCTTCTGCAAATTACTGAAAACGTTGCTCTTCCCTTAAAAATCGACCCTCAGAACAGACAGTATAAACAACCACAATAATTTGAAACCCTAAACTGCTGATTAAAAAAAAAAAAAAAAATTAAAAAAACCAGCATAGAATCTCGATCCAGAAAATGAAAAACTAAAACTGCCATGTTCAATTAGAACATATGAACTGAGAAGAACGAACAAAGTGGATGCGAGGAATGAAAGTGGTGCAGTGGATGAAACTGATGCAGTGAACAAAACGAATGAAGTGGATGAAAAGTTTGATGTGGATGAAAGGGTTGATGTGGACGGGGCGGATGAAGTGGACGGGGTGGATGAAGGGGAAGGAGCCGATGAAGTATATAGAACAGACGAAGTGGATGGAACGGATGAAGCGGATGAAATGATGAAGCGAATGCAGGGGGTGAAGCGGATGGAATAGATGGAGCAATTGAAGTATATTAACGGAAGTGGATGGAGCGGATGAAATGGATGGAGCAATTGAAGTATATTAACAGAAGTGGATGGAGCGGATGAAATGGATGGAGCGGATGGAGCGAATGGAGTGGATCGAGCGGATGACGTGGATCGAGCGGATGGAGCGTATGAAATAGAAAGAGAAATTGAAGTATAGGTTGGATGGATCATAATTCTCATCCTTAGCCCCCCACCCTGTGGAACTCACTTCCACCCCACCTCCGACTCACCGAAGACCTCATGTCCTTCCGCAAATTACTGAAAACGTTGCTATTGCCTTAAAAATGGACCCTCAGAACAGACAGTACAAACAACCACAATAAGCAGAAACCCTAAGCTGCGATTCAACAAAATAAAACAAATGAAAAAAAAAAGCAGCATAGAATCTCAATCCAGAAAATGAAAAACTAAAACTGCCATGTTCAATTAGAACATATAAACTGAGCAGAACGAACAAAGTGGATGCGAGGAATGAAAGTGGTGCAGTGGATGAATACTGATGCAGTGAACAAAATGAATGAAGTGGATGAAAAGGTTGATGTGGACGGGGCGGATGAAGTGGACGGGGTGGATGAAGGGGATGGAGCCGATGAGATAGAAAGAGCGGATGAAGGGGACAGAGCAGATGAAGTATATAGAACAGACGAAGTGCATGGAACGGATGAAGCGAATGAAGGGTGTGAAGCGGATGGAATAGATGGAGCAATTGAAGTATATTAACGGAAGTCTCCCTCTTCCCCTCCCCCCCAATGACTGCCCTCTACCTAAGCCCCTCCTCCTCTGGGAGCCATCTTCAGATTTTTACTGCACGGTCAAGTCCTTGTTCTTAGCTCTCAAGCTTTTATTGTGTGTTCACTTTCTGGAAGAGTTATACTCGATTTTTCGCTCGATCGAGCCCTTGTGCGCCATTGATCAACCTTCCTACTAACAGACGTGTTTTTCAGATACTTCGGTGCCCCCCGAGGGCGAATTTCATCGAGTTTCTTAGTGGAGGCATCCAAAGGATTCTTCAAGGCCTACACCACATGGACCATGGCGGCAGAGAAGGATTCCCCCTCTCTTTTCAAGCTTTGTACAGACTGCAGTTTGCCAAATGTTTATATGGCCGATAAGCATTCCCTGTTCATCTACTGCCTGCACCCCACGCACAAGGACGAGGATTGTGTATTCTGGGGTGAGCCCTCAAGAAGGATTGGCGTAAGTGGCTGCAGGTCAAGTCCTCTGCACAGGGTGTGTCCCAAGAGCAGGCTTCTTAGACCTTTGAGGGCACCCCTCCCACAGGGGCCCAACAAATGATCAAGCACGCAAGTCTGCTACCGTCGGGCTCCTCGGCAGCAAGGGTGTGTCCGTCTCCAACTGCTTCTGTCACCAGTCAACGTGCAGGATCTTCGTCAAAGAGTAAGTCGGACCATCCAGGCAAGCTCAAGGTGGCCAAGGAGAAGCCTGAGCAAGGTACAGAGGCCAAAGGGGACTGAGACTCCGACCCGTCCCCTAAGAGAAGGACAAAGCATCCAATGACCACGAAGGTCAAGCAGGACAAGGGGCCTGTCCGGACCACGAATGCATGGGTACACCAGACAAAGGCTCTGGCTTCCATTGAGGTGGTGGCAGCGTTCCTTTCAAAGGCTGTGGGGGCAGACCCGCAGCACGCCGTTCCAAAGGCAAGAGTGTCCCTCCCTGCCAGGAGGGAGTCTTCATTCCAGCCCATTGAGAATCCATCGGAAATTTAACAAACTGATTTTTTCTGTTACCGAGTATTCCCAGCTTGACTGGGAATATTCATGAGCATGTGAATCCCTGCCAACCCCCATGCTGGAGCATGTCTCTTATAATCTTAGCAAATTCCCCTTCCCCAGATGTGATCAGGAACAGCTCCAAAGAGAACAAGGAAATTCAGTCTGGTCACATAGTTCCAGTACAGTTCTGGTTGATTCCAACTTGACACCAAAAGTTCCAATACTTCAGAATTGTACAAAGGTTTCTTCAGCTTCCACTCGAGTGCTTATGCACTCAAACAACCTTATTCGTATGAACCAAGAACAATTCCTAAATTCTTCAGAATGAACAAAATGTATCTTTGTCAGGATTATTCTGCAACAATGTATTATGCGTGAAAGAAAAGGACTACATGGATTTCTGTTGTATGGAGCACCTTTGATTTCCACACTTTGCAAGTTATGCTCTACTCCTTCACCAGAAGGGCAGCCTTCTTGCCACTCATTTCCCCACTCCTTCATAAACCAAATACTGACCATTCTGTTTCATTGGCTTTGAACAAGTTCCTTTTATAGACTTCTTAATCCATGGGCAATACGTTTTACAAACAAAACAATCAGCTCCTTTGCCTCCTCTTGACTAGGGTAATGGTTGCTTTAATTTGCCTTGCAATAACTCTTTGGGCTGGGGCAGCGGTAGTTTATATAGGGTTCTTGAATTATTGCCCCTTCTTGCGGATGGTTCTCCCATTTATACACATGTGTGTAATCATACCTCTTCGGTCATATAATAACGCTCATTTCAGACTTTCAAATATAGTTTGGCTTACACAATACTGATCAGTCTGCTTTGTCAGTTCTGTATTCTTTTCGGGCATTGTCTTCTATGTGTGTTGCTCCCTGCTTTAACCCTTTAAGTGCCATGGGTATTTCTCCCCAGTGCCAGGGCCTTTTTTGGTGATTTTGGTATGTGGCCATTCAATGGCTTGTAACTTTTTTGTTACATGAGATATCTCGGCCAAATTTGGCTCCTGTTTTTCCCACATGAATCCCAGGTTGCTGTAGGGGGGTGAGAGAAAATAAGGAAAAAGTGCGAAAACTTGGGTTTTTTTCAAAAAATGGCAATAAAATGATGTACAATGAAGCCTGTGGTTTTTTCCTTGTAAGAGCTAGGAACAAATGGTTTGCTGTGCTGAGTTCCCCAATGTCGTGGCTTTCAGGAACAGGTTGAGTGGAAATGGAAAAAAAATATTTTGATGTGGTTATCAACCGTTTTGTGAGTGGTAGGCGATTTGTGCCATTTTTGCCAATTGAACATGCATGGACGGAATGGAAGAAAAGGGCAGGAAAGCCAAATTAGAGGACAGAAAGGCATATATTTCTGAAAAGAAGACAAAATTCCAAGTTTAGGAAGGGGTGATTTTCATATGTCAGGCAACAACTAGGTAGGGGAAACTGCCATCGAATGGGGGAAAAGCGGGAAAATGACTGAAAAAAAAGGTATGTGTTGGACATGGTTGGCTTGGTACGGCAATGGCTTCTATGAATTTTGAGAAAAGCAATGCTCCGCTACATTCCCCCGACTCTTGCAGTTAGGAGAGCATACCATTTTTGTAGTGTTTTTACAAAACAAGCAATACCACAAGCCAAACACTGAGCCATGGTACACAGGAGTTTTACGCTCACGGCCTGACCAGACGCACTTAGCATGTGTAAATTGGGAAAACCAATGTGGTGAGGAACGGCAGCCATACATTTTTTGAAAGAGCACAGGCAGACCTTTTCAAGCGTAGGTGACTTGTGCAGGTAACAAAAGTGTATGGTGGATAAAGCAGCGACTAAATGTAGGTCACATTTGGGAAAAGAAAGGGTTGTGAGACAAAGGGCACCAGCAAATGGGTCAAAACGTTATGAAAACCACACAAACACAACACATGGCCTACCGTCCCGCGTTCCCACAGGTGTCCTGATGAAAACAGTACCCCACATGTGTGGGTGCACCTACCTGGCCGCCAAGGGGAAAGCCTAAAACACAAGTAACCCCAAGTCTGTTTTCAGAGCGAAATCTCAGACATTCTGCCGACCGGCACAACGTACAGATATGGGCCTCGGGTGTCCAAGCCACCGAGGAAAACAGGGAACCCCATGCATTTCCGAAAAGAGGACACCCGTGGGAATCCGCAGAGGTATGATTGGCGCACATCGCCCCAGATTTTATTACCCAGACAGCCCCGCAAAGTCCGAAATGTGGGGAATAAAATGCTTTTTCCGCACATTTCGCTCGACGCACCCATCGAAACACGCCCCCAACAACACATGGCCTACTTTCACACGTTCCCACAGGTGTCCCGATGAAAACGGTACCTCACATGTGTGGGTGCACCTACCTGGCCGCCAAGGGGAAAGCCTAAAACACAAGTAACCCCAAGTCTGTTTTCAGAGCAAAATCTCAGACATTCTGCCGACCGGCACAACGTACAGATATGGGCCTCGGGTGTCCAAGCCACCGAGGAAAACAGGGAACCCCATGCATTTCCGAAAAGAGGACACCCGTGGGAATCCGCAGAGGTATGATTGGCGCACATCGCCCCAGATTTTATTACCCAGACAGCCCCGCAAAGTCCGAAATGTGGGGAATAAAATGCTTTTTCCGCACATTTCGCTCGACGCACCCATCGAAACACGCCCCCAACAACACATGGCCTACTTTCACACGTTCCCACAGGTGTCCCGATGAAAACGGTACCTCACATGTGTGGGTGCACCTACCTGGCCGCCAAGGGGAAAGCCTAAAACACAAGTAACCCCAAGTCTGTTTTCAGAGCGAAATCTCAGACATTCTGCCGACCGGCACAACCTACAGATATGGGCCTCGGGTGTCCAAGCCACCGAGGAAAACGGGGAACCCCATGCATTTCCGAAAAGAGGACACCCGTGGGAATTCGCAGAGGTATGATTTGCGCACATCGCCCCAGATTTTATTACCCAGGCAGACCCGCAAAGTCCGAAATGTGGGGAAAAAAACGCTTTTTCCGCACATTTCGCTCGACGCACCCATCGAAACACGCCCCCAACAACACATGGCCTACCGTCACGCGTTCCCACAGGTGTCCCGATGAAAACGCTACCTCACATGTGTGGCTGCACCTACCTGGCCGCCAAGAGGAAAGCCTAAAACACAAGTAACCCCAAGTCTGTTTTCAGAGCAAAATCTCAGACATTCTGCCGACCGGCACAACATACAGATATGGGCCTCAGGTGTCCAAGCCACCGAGGAAAACAGGGAACCCCATGCATTTCCGAAAAGAGGACACCCGTGGGAATCCGCAGAGGTATGATTTGCGCACATCGCCCCAGATTTTATTACCCAGACAGCCCTGCAAAGTCCGAAATGTGGGTAAAAAACGCTTTTTCCGCACATTTTGCTCGACGCACCCATCGAAACACGCCCCCAACAACACATGGCCTACCGTCACGCGTTCCCACAGGTGTCCCGATGAAAACGGTACCTGACATGTGTGGGTGCACCTACCTGGCCGCCAAGGGGAAAGCCTAAAACACAAGTAACCCCAAGTCTGTTTTCATGGCGAAATCTCAGACATTCTGCCGACCGGCAAAACGTACAGACATGGGCCTCGGGTGTCCAAGCCACCGAGGAAAACAGGGAACCCCATGCATTTCCGAAAAGAGGACACCCGTGGGAATCCGCAGAGGTATGATTTGCGCACATCGCCCCAGATTTTATTACCCAGACAGCCCCGCAAAGTCCAAAATGTGGGGGAAAAAACGCTTTTTCCGCACATTTCGCTCGACGCACCCATCGAAACACGCCCCCAACAACACATGGCCTACCGTCACACGTTCCCACAGGTGTCCCGATGAAAACGGTACCTCACATGTGTGGGTGCACCTACCTGGCCGCCAAGGGGAAAGCCTAAAACACAAGTAACCCCAAGTCTGTTTTCAGAGGGAAATCTCAGACATTCTGCCGACCGGCACAACGTACAGATATGGGCCTAGGGTGTCCAAGCCACCGAGGAAAACAGGGAACCCCATGCATTTCCGAAAAGAGGACACCCGTGGGAATCCGCAGAGGTATGATTTGCGCACATCGCCCCAGAATTTATTACCCAGACAGCCCTGCAAAGTCCGAAATGTGGGGAAAAAAATGGTTTTTCCGCACATTTCGCTCGACGCACCCATCGAAACACGCCCCCAACAACACATGGCCTACTTTCACACGTTCCCACAGGTGTCCCGATGAAAACGGTACCTCACATGTGTGGGTGCACCTACCTGGCCGCCAAGGGGAAAGCCTAAAACACAAGTAACCCCAAGTCTGTTTTCAGAGCGAAATCTCAGACATTCTGCCGACCGGCACAACGTACAGATATGGGCCTCGGGTGTCCAAGCCACCGAGGAAAACGGGGAACCCCATGCATTTCCGAAAAGAGGACACCCGTGGGAATTCGCAGAGGTATGATTTGCGCACATCGCCCCAGATTTTATTACCCAGGCAGACCCGCAAAGTCCGAAATGTGGGGAAAAAAAACGCTTTTTCCGCACATTTCGCTCGACGCACCCATCGAAACACGCCCCCAACAACACATGGCCTACCGTCACGCGTTCCCACAGGTGTCCCGATGTAAACGCTACCTCACATGTGTGGCTGCACCTACCTGGCCGCCAAGAGGAAAGCCTAAAACACAAGTAACCCCAAGTCTGTTTTCAGAGCGAAATCTCAGACATTCTGCCGACCGGCACAACATACAGATATGGGCCTCAGGTGTCCAAGCCACCGAGGAAAACAGGGAACCCCATGCATTTCCGAAAAGAGGACACCCGTGGGAATCCGCAGAGGTATGATTTGCGCACATCGCCCCAGATTTTATTACCCAGACAGCCCTGCAAAGTCCGAAATGTGGGTAAAAAACGCCTTTTCCGCACATTTTGCTCGACGCACCCATCGAAACACGCCCCCAACAACACATGGCCTACCGTCACGCGTTCCCACAGGTGTCCCGATGAAAACGGTACCTCACATGTGTGGGTGCACCTACCTGGCCGCCAAGGGGAAAGCCTAAAACACAAGTAACCCCAAGTCTGTTTTCATGGCGAAATCTCAGACATTCTGCCGACCGGCAAAACGTACAGACATGGGCCTCGGGTGTCCAAGCCACCGAGGAAAACAGGGAACCCCATGCATTTCCGAAAAGAGGACACCCGTGGGAATCCGCAGAGGTATGATTTGCGCACATCGCCCCAGATTTTATTACCCAGACAGCCCCGCAAAGTCCAAAATGTGGGGGAAAAAACGCTTTTTCCGCACATTTCGCTCAACGCACCCATCGAAACACGCCCCCAACAACACATGGCCTACCGTCACGCGTTCCCACAGGTGTCCCGATGAAAACGGTACCTCACATGTGTGGGTGCACCTACCTGGCCGCCAAGGGGAAAGCCTAAAACACAAGTAACCCCAAGTCTGTTTTCAGAGGGAAATCTCAGACATTCTGCCGACCGGCACAACGTACAGATATGGGCCTAGGGTGTCCAAGACACCGAGGAAAACAGGGAACCCCATGCATTTCCGAAAAGAGGACACCCGTGGGAATCCGCAGAGGTATGATTTGCGCACATCGCCCCAGAATTTATTACCCAGACAGCCCTGCAAAGTCCGAAATGTGGGGAAAAAATGCTTTTTCCGCACATTTCGCTCGACGCACCCATCGAAACACGCCCCCAACAACACATGGCCTACCGTCACGCGTTCCCACAGGTGTCCCGATGAAAACGGTACCTCACATGTGTGGGTGCACCTACCTAGCCGCCAAGGGGAAAGCCTAAAACACAAGTAACCCCAAGTCTGTTTTCAGAGCGAAATCTCAGACATTCTGCCGACCGGCACAACGTACAGATATGGGCCTCGGGTGTCCAAGCCACCGAGGAAAACAGGGAACCCCATGCATTTCCGAAAAGAGGACACCCGTGGGAATCCGCAGAGGTATGATTTGCGCACATCGCCCCAGATTGTATTACCCAGACAGCCCCGCAAAGTCCGAAATGTGGGGAAAAAAACGCTTTTTCCGCACATTTCGCTCGACGCACCCATCGAAACACGCCCCCAACAACACATGGCCTACCGTCACACGTTCCCACAGTGGGCAGTTGCAGAGTGCTTTTTGTCACAATAGCTTTGTGAACTCACTGGGTCTGGCATGGGCATCCGTTCCTCTCACTGCTTCCAGTTCTTCCGTCTCATCTGGTTCCTGCGATCCGCCAACCAGCTGCCTTCACTCTGCTTTGGTCAGCGCCACTCCACACAGCTTTCCCGGTTCCAACAGCTCTGCGGCACTCACCAAAAACAGCCTTGCGGTGCAGAAAGTGGCCCAAACTTCACTTCCCACTGTACAGACTCTGCAAATCGGGTCTCCACGAGGAAAGCTTCCCTCTTCGACGCTTCCCACTGGACAACCTCTACAATTAAGGCTTCTGGAGGTGAAGACCCCCTCAGGACCGGCAACTGCACACCACTCAACCGAGTCCTGGAGTCTTCTTCCTGTTCCAGATTCCGCTTGTCCACCCGGGACTACTACTCTGCTTCTTCTCTCCCTTAGCCTGCACCTTGAGGGAGCATTTTAAGCCTCCAGGCTCCCTCTGGTGTGGGTCATTTACATTAACAAGCTGCACTTTGGTGTCTCTCTTTGTCCCAGTACCTGGGGGATTATGGGACTTGATAATGCAAAGCATTTCTTCTACTGGGAATGTTGCTTCCATGCTCATGTCTTTCCACAATGATATTCCCCCCTCAAAGAATACATTTAAAGACTTAGCTTGACAGAAATAAAGATCTTCAGAGTTGAAATGGTATAATTCACAGATTTAGCTTCACTATTCCTTTGGGGGGCAGGGGAGTATCTAGCTCTATGAGTCTCCACATTTTAGAAGTGTTTTAATGTCTCACAATGCCAAAGGGTTTCATGTTTTCACCCATTTTAAGATGTTCAACTAGGCAGGTTAAAAGCTCTGCGACAGTAAGCCATTACAGATGTCATTACTGATATGTATTCCTTAGAGGAAGGTAAATACTGCCTCACGCCCAACGTAGTCCTCTTCCCCTGGGACCTATCTCCTACCATGTGATTCTCCTGCAGACCACCACCCCAAGGTCAGGAACAGAAAGCATCTGCCTTTCCCTGGCCACCTGGAGACTTTAGACAGGGTTGTTGTGAGGATTTAGGGCAAAACCAGAGGAAACTCTGGTGGCGGTCTGTAGTGGTCCTGACGTCTTCGACCCAGGTATACAGATGAAAGATTAATCAAACCATCTAGTACTGGTTCCCTCCAAAAGTTACCCTCAGGATAGCTGGCACTCAAACCACAGTTTATCTTGTGAAGCAAATGATTAGAGGCCTTGGGGCCAAAAGATCAACCCATTCTCAAACTTTAAATGGGCAAGAAGCCCTGCTCACTGGCACAAGCCAAGCATTGAATGAAATTGAGTAGTGGGGCAATTTTGGTAGGCAGAACTGGCAATGCAGGATGACACCGAACACTGGGTTAGGGCGCCCAATGCAGACGCTCAGATATCAGAAAAGGCGTTTGCCGATAGACAGCAGGATGGTGGCCCTGGAAGTCAGAATTCACTAATTGTGTAATAACTCACCGGCCAAATCAACTAGCCCTAAAAAAAGGATGGCACGCTGTGGAGTAAAGGGCGCTGCTGTTTTCTGCTGTTTGCGGCTGGGAGCGGCATACATAACAGCCAACACATGACCAAGGGAGGTTTCTGGCAGCTGTCTTGAGCATCCACCGGCATGCGACAGACCACGGAAGAAGAGGGGCGGTGCTTGAGGAGCCAGCGCACACAAGAGGAATCAAACAACGGCCTGGAGCACAGAAGCCCCCTGAAACCTGCCCCCCTTCTTAACTGGAGGTAAGAGAGTAACTGTCAAAACTACAAATACTTCCATTACGAACATTTTGCTGCAGAACGCATCCTCAAATTCTTTGATGGAATCTTCAGCCCCCCGCCCCCAGTCTTGTGTCTGTGTGTCCCCCTTTATCATCTTTTGTTGGTATAATGCGGGACCCGAGCTTGGGTGAGTCTTCGGGGAGCAAGCCGGAGCACCGGCATTGCGACTACCTGGCCGTCCCTGTACCGCCAACAAAAGCACAGGATTCAGCAGGGGATGGGGTGGTCGCGTGGCAGAGGATCAAGACGTGGGTGAGCTCTGTGACAGGCCCCCTCTCTACCAGACATCTTTACCTGTGCAGGCTTTGACAATGGCAGTGGGGCCCCCGGCGCGTTCCCCTCCCACCGCCCAAGCAGCAAGTAAAGCAGACCAGTCCGTGGACATTCGATCGAAGCTCCCGGCATTCGTGGGAAGACCTGTGGTAGTAGCGTGTGCGGAGCAACTGCCAGCAAGCTTGCATGAAGACTTGGGCGTTGTAGTCCCAGGGGTGCGTCACCTGCCAGTGACTTTGGCCTCGGACTCACAACGTATTAACAAACTTCAAGTGACAATCGATATTCACGCCACATCCAAAACAAAGGACATTGAGAGTCTGTCATCAAGTTTAACAGAGACCAGTTCGCACTGTGCTGACTTCATCAACAATTCAGAATCTCTTAAAGAGACACTCAATTCCTCAAATAACGTTTTTGAACATACTGAACTTTTGGACGCTATCACAGAGCCTGAAAACTGTTTAAACTCAACAGATGTGAAAACCCCTCAAACTAACCAAAAAACAATAACGCTAACAAAAAAACAAACATCACTGTCCTCAAGGAAAACTAACTTAACACAAAAGAAGGCTGTCAAACCAACAAACAAAAAAGGGAAAATACGTGGATTCCCTCTATAAAAAAAAAAGGAGCCACCCCACAGACCAACGGAGAGTGAAGACAAATCATCAAGAATCTACAGAAAAATGTATCTTAAGCCAAAGAACGTACCTGAAGATTCAGCGCTCCTCCATTTCTTCTTTAAAAAGAAACATGAGCCGCGCTCTTAGCGAATTATCGGATGTGGAAATACTACAAGGAGCGGAACTAATTCCAATATGGAAGCAGGCAGTCCGACAGGTCTTCTCTTGGGTTGGCACAGATTTAGAAAAGAATAATCAGCAAGATCTCTCTAAGGAGTACACGTGCCTCCCACAGCGTCAGCGATCAACCAATGTACCGGAGTCCCACCTGGAGAACAACAGTGTGAAAATATATCCGGATTGTAACGCTCACCTGATTCTCGCAGAGGCGCCGGTCTTGACTGGGCGACTACCGTATCTTCAAAGGTGATGTGTTGCACCCGGTTGGCTCTTTGGGCTGGACCTCTGTGCACTGTATGCCTGACGTGTAGAGTAAGATGTCTGCAGATAGAAAATATGGGGTTAATGAACTGGGGTTATTGGGGTGTCCCTATCTCTTTCGTCTTCTCCTCTCCTGTAGACCCCAAAGGTTAACGCTCTCACCTTAGGTAAGTGAATGCCGAGCTCTCCATCTGCCTCGGGGCAGGGTGCTGTAGCCAGTTTCTTCACTGGATAGGTAGCACAGGCCTCTTGACTTCAGAGGACTGCTGTCCGTCGTTTACTGCACGAACGGTAAGTTTCGAGTCATTCAAATGTCTTTTTAAAGTCTTTAGTAATGATGTCTCTTGTTTTGCAGGGTTCCGGCGATGGCGGATGACGGGCTGAAGTGAGTTGAAGATGGAGCCCGTGTGATGAATAGAAGCGCCTGGAAGCACGTGAGTAAGCGCTTGTTGCCTGCTTCACGATGCGCTCTAACTGTCTTTTTATTTTGCAGGTACGAGTTCGGAGCGGCTGCAGGGTGCCGGAATACCCACTGGATTAGATGTGGAAAGGAGTAATGGCACGTGAGTATTAAAGTTCCCCAATGTCTTTAAACGCACCTTGTTTTGTCTTTCAGATGCGGATGCAGCGCCGAAGGCCTCCGGAGCGTGCGAAGAGTTGGTAAGCTTTTGTCTTTCAGATGCCGGAATGCAGTATGAAGACCTCCGGAGCGCACGAAGAGTAGGTAAGCCTTTGCCTTTCCGATGCCGGAATGCTAACCTGTTCTTTCTTGTCTTTATAGGTGTTGCTGAAGACTGGATTCAGGATGGTATGCCTTTGCCTTTCAGATGCCGGAATGCTAACCTGTTCTTTCTTGTCTTTATAGGTGTTGCTGTAGACTGGATTCAGGATGGTAAGCCTTTTTCCTTAGGCCCAGGACTGGATGCAGAAGACACGATGAGCGTCCTGCTGCAGAGGGTGCAGAATAACGCAAAGCAAGATTCATCCACCGGGTGTGGTTTAAATAGCCTCCTGTAGTGCTTAGGTGTCTCCTTCCACAGCCACGCCTAAGTAAGAAAAGAGTTCCTGGTAAGAAAAGAGTTCCTGCCTTCCAGAAGAGTTCCAGTGTTCTAAATCTAGGGAGTGGCTCCAGCCCCACCCAACAGGAAAAGTAGTTCCAAACAGAAGAGGATCAGAGGCTCAACTGGCAGGCAAGTAAGCATCATGCTCTGCTGCAGGTAAGTCCACCCAAGCATTATGAGCCCGGCGCTTCCAGCGCTGGGACTGGGCATATTTATGAGCCTGGCGCCACTGGCGCCAGGACTGGGTCCAAAAGGTCCCAATTGGGACTGGTTGGCACTCGGAACCTGGGTTATGGATCTGCTTCCAAGGGAGTTGGGAAACCCTGACCTTTTGGAAGCAGAGATCATGACAGTACCCCCCCTCAAGGCCCCTCCCAAACCGGGCTTCTCCGGGGGTTTTGGCTTGTCAGGAAATGTTCGGTGAAATCTTTTGATTAGGCGAGGAGCGTGGACATATTCAGCAGGTTCCCAGGATCTCTCTTGGGGGCCGTAGCCTTTCCAGTCAATTAGGTAGAATAGTTTAGATTTGGAGATCTTGGAGTCCAGAATGCTTTTGACTTCAAACTCGAGTTCTCCATCCACTAGGATAGGTTTTGGAGATTTGGTTAGTCGGGTTTGAGGTTGCACGGGTTTTAATAGAGAGACGTGGAAGACCGGATGTATCTTCATGTGCGGGGGCAAGTCCAACTTGACCGCTACTGGGTTTACTATGGTAGTGATGGAATAGGGACCAAGGTATCTTGGGTTGAATGTGCGTGGCCCTTTTAGAGATAGATATTTGGTGGATAACCAGACTTGATCCCCTACTTGATAGTGAGGGGCTTCCTTCCGATGTTGATCTGCTCCTTTCTTGTATTGTTCTTTAGCCCTTTGAAGGTGAGAAACAGCTTCCTTAAAGGCTTGGGTGATTGTAGAATGCAGGTAGTCTACTGCTGGTGTTTCAAGATCTTGGAGGGGATCCAACTCCGAGGTTCGAGGGTGACTGCCGTACAAAAGAAAAAACGGGGTTTTCCCAGTTCCCGAGTGGACAGAGTTATTGTAGGCATACTCGGCTATCCAAAGGATATCTTTCCAAGTTTTTTCAGTTTGTTGCAGCATGCAGCGTAAATACTGTTCCAGAGTTTGATTGGTCCTCTCGGTTTGTCCGTCGGTCTGAGGGTGGTGACTGGTCGATAGTCTCACATCAATTTGAGCCGACCGACAGCAACTTCGCCAAAAATGAGAAATAAATTGACTACCTCGATCCGAAATTAGAACCGAAGGAAAACCGTGCAGTCGGACGATGTTTTCGAGAAATTCTCGGGCCAGAGTTGCTGCTGTTGGCAAGCCTTTGAGCGGAATGAAATGCGCCATCTTGGAGAATAAGTCCACGATTACTAGAATCGTATTGTATCCGGAGCATGGAGGTAGATCGGTGATGAAGTCCATAGAAAGCGTATGCCAAGGGCGAGGTGGGATGTCAATAGGGCGTAAGAGGCCTGCTGGTCTTTCCTTTTGACTCTTGTTTTGGGCGCATACTCCACAGGACATTATAAAGTCTCTGATATCTTTTTTCCAAGACGCCCACCAGAAGTAGCGCTTGATCTTTTCTGAGGTCTTGGCTATACCGGGATGACCTTCCATTAAAGAGTCGTGATAACAAGAGATTACTTTTTTCTGTAAATCTGTGCTGGGTAGGTATAATCGTTCTTGGAAATACAATAAGTTGTCCTTTACTGCAAAGTCCTTTCCCTGCAGATGCCAATTCTGTATATCTGCTGGAGTTACAAGTTGCCTGGCTTTATCCTTAACTTCCTCTATGGATTCTGTGGCGATTACACCCAGAATTCTTTGTTCGGGAATGATTGGTACAGGTTTAGGGTTGATCAAGTGTTCTTCCACTCCCATCCGAGAAAGGGCATCGGCTTTACCGTTCTTTGTACCTGGTCGATAGGTAATTATGAAGTCAAACTCGGCAAAGAATAATGCCCAACGGAGTTGTCTAGAGGATTGGGCTTTTGCGGTTTTCAAATATTGCAGGTTTCGGTGATCCGTAATCACAGTAACGGTGTGTCGGGCCCCCAGCAGATAATGCCGCCAAGCCTTAAAGGCAGACTTGATAGCCAGAAGTTCCTTGTCAGTAATCGTGTAATTGACTTCAGGAGGCGAGAATTTGCAGGACCAAAATGCCACGGGATGCAACTGATTGGTTACCGGGTCCTTTTGTGATAGAACTGCCCCCATGGCAAGGCTTGAAGCATCAGTTTCCACGATGTAGGGGAGTTCGGGGCGAGGGTGTTTTAAGATTGGTGCAGAGATAAATTTAGTCTTCAAATCCTGGAAAGCTTGTTCCGCCTCGGTAGACCATTCAAAACGTTTGTTTTTCTTTAACAAGGCAGTGATGGGCTGGACTATTCGAGAGAACTCGGGGATAAACCTGCGGTAAAAGTTAGCGAAGCCTAACATGCTTTGCACACCTTTTACGGATGATGGTGATGGCCATTTGAGAACTGCATCGACCTTCTTTGAATCCATACGCACCCCGCCAGGTGATAATATGAATCCCAAGAATTCAACTAAAGTCACGTTGAAAACACATTTTTCCAACTTAGCGAAAAGTTTGTGTTGACGCAATCTTTCGAGGACCATTTTCACGTGTTTCCGATGTTCAGATTCCGATGAAGAATAAACGAGGATGTCGTCAATGTAAACAACAACACATACATCTGTAGTGATAAACAGTACCCGCACCTCCCTGGGATCCAGCCCTTTGTGCAAAGTAAATCACTCCTAATTACCTTCCCACACAAATAAGGTTTAAGAAGCACGATGAACTCAGTCTGGAAAAAAGCCAATCACACAGAATATGATGCTTGCATTTATTATCTACAATGACTAATGAAAACTAAGCAGCAATTTATAATAATGTGGAAATAGAGAGTGCAAGCTATATAATGCCAATTATCAATCACAGATGAATATGCAATTATTTGGTCTTACGCTCCTAATGAAATGTAGATGAAGATACGATCTGATCACATCCAGGACCCTCGCCGCTATCTGGTGCCCGGCACTCCTCAGCAGAGGAGGGGAGGACTGGCCAAGCCCCCACAGTCCTACACCAGAGCAGGGATGTGATGTTAGGAGCCTCGGCCCTGATAGCGCACAGCTGGTCGTCCAGGCACTGTCCTTGATACGCACGTCTTTCCAACAGTCCAGGATGAGTCCCCCCTCCCTGGTCCAAGTATAGTTCTCTTATTAGGAGCTGCACGTCAATCATCATGACGTGTCAGCTCTTCGAGAAGCTTCTAGGCTCTTCCCTCCTGGCAGTAAACATGTTTTTTGCTTGGAAAGTTACAAGACTGGAAACAGCCAGTCTTGGCTCCCAGGCTTCGGGCACTGTTTCTTTGCATTCTTGTCTTATCAGTGCACCTGACTTGCAGAGCGAAGACGGGCAAAGCAATGCCTGGCTCCCACGAACTGCATGGAGCCTCTTGCTAAAGCACGATGTTTTATGTCTTCAAAAAAGGCCTTTGCAATTAACCCCTTGCAAGCATGCAGGCTCACCCAGTTTGAGAGTCCTGGTTGATGTCAGCATTTTCCTCCACGCTTCGAATAGGCTCTAATACACACAAGATAGCTCAGTGGGTTAGTGCAAATGCAGGTTACTGCAAGCGCCTAGCAGCTTATCACTACATTCCACCCCTTTCGAAGTGAGGCCTGAAAATGCTGACTCAGTTCCATGATCTGGAAGCATGCACAGTGTGCTGTAGGCCAATTAAGCGTTTCTCTAGCGCAGACATTCTAGTATAAAGGAAAGACATTCTGCGCAAGAGTCCAATGAAGACGATAAGTATGAATATTAGGGAAATCAGCAACCACAGCAATGGGTGCAGTATTATATTAAGCAGTTTAGTGGAGGAGGGAGACCATCCAGTGAATATATCCCACCAGTGGTGAGTAGTAACAGATTGCAGATGGTCAGCAGTTTTGATTAATTGGTTTCTGTCTATTATTAGCTTGTACTCTGCAGAAATAACTGAGGTAGCTAGCGTCTGGAAATCTTTCCAAGCAGTTTGAGCAAATTGTCTAATGGCTTGAAGCCGGGCAGTAATCACTCCATAGGATAGAGTCCAGTTAAGCAAATGCGTGAGCTCAGCATGCAGAGTAGTGTGAGACCACTGGGTTAGAGAATATAGGGTATGAGTAACAATGTCTAGGATAGTCACAACTTGATCTACACAAAATACTTGAGGATTCCCTAATAACCTATAATTGTTAATAAGCAAGGAATGATTAGTAACTACGCAAGCTGTATGCTGATCTATCTGAAAGATGTCAGTCCCATTTATGTGGTATTGCATCCAGGTGCACTCCCCTGCTACGGGATGTATACATGGGTCCGGAACCCTCCCAGTTAGGGGACACACCCACCCCTGATCCCAGGGCATGCAGGTGTGACTGTGGATGGTGTAGTTTTGGCTGTCTAACCATTCCCCTCGTATTTGCGGAACCCACCAGGAACCATTGATTTTCATAGGCAGTACTATAAAAGGGCACCATATTTCTAGAGCATAAGCGGTCCTACTCACTTGCATTAACGCATGGCAGGTGTTATTCATGCAATCAAAAGCAAGCGGCTTAATCCATATGTCTGCTGGTAACTGTAGCTCTGTGTGCCAGTGGGTTGAAGATAGTCGCCCCCATTCGGAGCGGAAAGCTAACACCTGCTGATTTAGCAAAGTTTGCCATAAAATACATCGTGTGTCTTTAGCAGTTTTGTTGACCTGTCCTATGGCAGAGAAAATGTCTTCATAGCTGAAATTCTGCCACTTCCAATGGTTGCCAATACTTGTAGCAGTGTTGCGCAGGGTAGGACTTATCAATGGGCCCCACTGAGCCAGAAGTTTTATAGCGCCGCTGGCATCAGAACCCATAGTGGCTAACTTGTTGCGCACAGTTTCTATGTCAAAAGCATTTAAAGCCCCCGTTCCCACTCCCGCTGCACCCGCAATCAAGGAATCTAAACCCCTAGCTACGCGCAATTTGGTGATGGGCCATAGAAATTGACTCCATTTATAGCAGCTTGGTAGTACTAAGGAGACATTGCCCCGTGACAAGTCTATGTCTAAGTGTACCTCTGAAATAATGGAAGCGTGCATCACATGTCTGCAATTTAAATGTTGTCTTACTATTGGAAAATCTAGCAGTTTTACCAACTCCTCTTTGTGAGATTTGAAAAACACCATCCTCCAAGTGGGATGCCTACCAAGTACAATATTGGTTTTTGATACAAACACCATACTACCATCTGGTATAGGCTGTTTCAACGTACAATTATATGAAGAACATGTGGCTAAGTTATAGTCCAGAAAATCTTGGCGAGTACACTCGTTGCAGTTCTTGGGACAAAAGAAACATGAAACATCAAACAAATTATTTGATCCATTCACTGAAACTTTTGGACCTAAAATCTCGTAGGCGCCAGTCATATGAGTTAGTGATAAAAGGTGTCCAACAATGTGCCAATCTAGAACTCTTGCAGTTCCATGTGGATACTCATTTGTAACACTTTTCTCACAGGTTACGGTGCGGTTGTAGTTATCACGCAGGACTGGAGCATCAGGTGTAGTGCATGCGATTCTCAGAGTCCATGTAGTGTCTTGCAATAACCCACTCTTTACAGAGAAAGCGTTGGTTTGGCAGGCCAGGAGCACCCACAGCAAGGCAAGTCCCATCCCCTTCATACTGCTCTACGTTCGTGGTGTGAGCCTAGTAGCGGGAATATAAACAGGCACATCAAAATTATGCAAAAGTACAACATAAGTACTTCCAACACCTTGACTTAACACTTCCCCAGCCTCAGGCTTTTTGTTAGGATGGTGCACCCACACCTTTTTTCCTGTGCTACCGAAGCCTCCTTCCCCCCTCAATGTAGTGTCTGGAGATTGCTTGCTTTCTACTACTAGGGGGACAACTGCTTGTTCACAAATCAATTGTGCAATTCGGTCATATTTGGTTAATGGTACTGCAGATGCACCAGCATTATGTAAAAGTACCGAAACAGTCCCTCTATAATCAGGATCAATCACACCTCCTAATATGTCAATGCCTTGTTTTGCCAGGCTGGATCGTGCAGCAATGCGTCCATAAGTGCCAGCCGGCAATTTGATGCCAATACCCAGCGAGATGGATTTGGTTTGCCCCGCCGGTATAACACCATCTTCACAGGTAGATAGATCAAGTCCAATGCTGCCTGCAGTGGCTTGTACAGGCAGCTTAGCTTCTTTGTCAGTTTTCCACACAACAAGAGTCTTTGTAGATTCCACTTTCTCACTTGTCAGTCTCACAAAGGGTGTCTGGCGATTTCCCAGTGGACGATTGTTCAGTTCAAACAGTGCATGTGCCAGATGTTTGGACCACCCCTTGAGAGTGTGAGTCTTAGTCAGCTTCTTTATTTGTTGCTTGAGCAGCCCATTGCTACGTTCCACCAGAGCAGAGGATTCTGGGTATCGGCTGATGTGCAGTGTCCACTTTATGCCTTGCTCTAGTGCCCAGTCTTGCACATTGTGTCCAGCAAAATGGCTGCCTTGATCTGATTGGATTTCATCCGGGATGCCATAGTGTCTGATGAGGTGTCTGATGCAAGGTAGCCCTTTGATCTGCATGGGCGGCTGGATAAGCTAATAATAGTCCAGAGTATGTGTCTACCATGGTCAACACATAATGCTTTCCATTCTCGGGCGGTAAAGGGCCAATGTAGTCAACTTGCCATACGCTAGCAGCTCTTTCACCTCTTCTCAAAGGGCCTTGTGGCTTCCTCTCCAGAGGGTAGTGCTTCACTTCACTGCACACGGAACATTGGGAGGCAGCTTGTCTGGCTTGATCCATGGTAATGGGCAATTGTCTCTTTTTTGCCCATTGATAAGTTCCTGTTTGCCCTAGATGCCCTGAGGTTTGGTGTGCCCAATCCGCCATCCCTTGCAGCACCTCAGCTTCTTGCGGTGTTGTCACTGGGCGAATCTTTGCCATCTGATCCACTTCATTGTTGAACAGGGCAGCCAGTGAGGTGTCAGGGGGCATGTGTGCATCGACATGCCCAATGCAGATTTTGCACCTCTCACCTTTGCACCACATCTCTTCCCAGATGTCTGGCCCTCCCCAGATCGGCGTGTTCTTGATTTGCCAACCATCTCTTCTCCATGCCGGTGCCCAATGTGTCAGGCCTTGATATGTGGCCCAACTGTCTGTGTATATGTATGCAGTCTCTGTTTCCGTCACCTGTTCAATCACGGAGGCCACTGCTTGCAGTTCAGCATACTGACTTGATCCTCCCACACCTTCTCTCATTAGCAGTGTTTCTCGATGGGGCTGGAATGCGACAGCTTGCCAGTGTCTTTGCCCTTTATCATACTTTGCCGTGCCGTCCGTGAACCATGCAGACTTTTGTTCTTCTTCTGTCAATGTATCATAGGCTGGTGCGACTTTGAAGGGAGATTCTGGCAACGCCACATGGGTGTTTGGTTCAGGCATCGCATCCAGATCTACTGCCTCCAGCATTTGTTCTTGCAGTCTGGAAACCCCTGTGCGGCCAGCTTTCGCACGTTGCTGTAAATACCATTTCCATTTGACATGAGTGGCGTCTTGTGCTCTGCCACTTTTCCCATTTGCAGCAGTGTCACGCACCCAGCCCATGATTGGAATTTCTGTGCAAATTGTCACTGGTTGCTCGCCTGTGATTCTTTCAGTTTCAACTAGAGCCCAGTACACTGCAGCAACTTGTTTCTCAAGAGGAGTGTATCTTGTCATAGGATCTGTGAGTTTCCTTGACCAGAACCCCTGTGGCACTCTTTTATGTCCTTGCTTTTGCCACAAGCTCCACACAGCCACGTCATTGTAGACAAGAATTTCCAATTCAAAAGGATCAGTTTTTGTCAGGGGCCCCAGCGTGATGTAATTTTGCAATGCATCTTTAGCCTGTTGGAAGGAAGTCTGTTGCTCTAGGCCCCATGTAAAGTCATGTTTCTTTCTGGTGACTTTGTAAATGGGTTTCAGTATCAGGCTTAAATGAGGTATGTGATTTCTCCAAAACCCCATTAACCCAATGAATCTTTGTGCCTCTTTTTTATCTGCTGGTGGAGCCATCTGCTGAACCATATCAATTACCGGGTCGGGAATTTTCTTAACTGACCCAGACCAGATTGCACCTAGAAATTTCACCTCTTGAGCAGGCCCCTGTACCTTTTTGGGATTTATGGCCCACCCCCGATTTTGCATGTGTGTGATCAACTTTTCAGCAGCATTTTCTACATGTTCTTTCTCAACACTGGTCAGCATGATGTCATCAATGTAATGAGCAATAAATACATTATCCAATTGCACCATCTTTAAGTCCCTGGCAATCAATCCATGACACAGAGTGGGACTATGCACATACCCCTGGGGCAATTTAGTAAAGGTAAACTGTCTGTCTCCCCAAGTGATAGCAAATTGGTCTTGTGATTCAGTGTCAATATCAATGGAGAAAAATGCATTGGCCAGGTCAAGGACCACATGCCATTCACCCACTTCTCTTGTAAGGTTTTCAATCAGAGTAATGATGTCTGGCACCGCCGTAGCTAAGGGCGGCACCTTCTTGTTCAAAATGCGGTAATCAATTGTCAGACGCCATGCCCCATCCGGGCGGCGGACAGGCCAGATCGGCGAGTTGAATGGACTGACTGCCGGCCTCATTATGCCAGCTTTCACCAATGACTCAATAGTTTCACCAATCTCTTTATGTCCTCCTGGCAACCGGTACTGTTTCACACACACTGGGTCAGCAGGAGGAGGTAAATGCAAGGGGGACCATTTGGCATGCCCAACCACAACAGGGTTAACAACTCTCACATGGATTTTTCGATTGCCAAAAACAAATTCGCCTAAATCTGTAGTCACACTTTTGCCCAACAACACATCCATGCCAAGGATGTACTCTGGTATATCTGCAATCAAAACATTTGCTGTGAAGGGCAATCCCTCACCAATTGACATTTTTACATTAAAGGCTTTTGCAACAGTTTCTGCTCCCCCATAACCATTGACCAAAACTCTGGGACCAGACAATTTACTGGGATTGCCATTCAGAATGGTTACCTCAGCTCCTGTGTCTAATAGAGCCAAAACATGTTTTACTTTCTCATCCAAGTACAAGGTAAGTGGCACAAAAGGGCGTCTGTCTCTGGGGCTAGTTCTCTTTATTAACCGTACCTCAAGGACAGAGCCAGCCCTTCAATCAAAAATGGGGTCTGGGACCTCCCACTTGTTCTTTGCCAAATCAGGGTAACCCTTTGCTCGCACTTTGGGCTTTAACACCTCCTCTTCAGAGGGTGCAGAGGGCTTAGTTTTTTCCCGTCCCTGTCTTTTAATTTTTTTCCATTTCTCAAGCAGCTCAGATGTGGGTTTACCATCTATCTCATCTCTTGGAATTCCTGCTTTTAGCAGGTCCACCCACATTTGTTTGCGTGTGATCTCAACAGTATCAGCTTTCTCTTTAGACTTTACATTTTTACCACGCTTTTTTTCTGAATCATTGTTTGCAGCCACTAGACGTGCTGCTTTGCGTACATCCAGCCCTTCTAGTTGCCCTAACAGAAGTGCTACTTCACCAATGGCTTTGCCCTGCGCTGGACCCAGCAATGAAAGCAATGCGCCCTTCATGTGACTCGGTGCATTTCTTAACAAACGTGCGCGCATGCCAGCTGTAAACAACTCCATGTCAGGCCCTGCAAAATTTGCACTGTACAGTGCACACTGCAAACCCATCTCTCTAAGCTGGTTTGTTGCTTCAGTTAGTGACTGCCAACAGCCCCAACTCTCTTCCATATCCATTGGACTCCCATACAGATTCATTAGGGCAGTCTGAAGCCAATTAAACAAGGAATGAGAACCTTGCTGTCCAAGCGCACCGCGCACTATCTGTCCCAACATCACATTAGTAGTGAGTGAACCCATCTTTAACAATTCCTCTGGGGTTAAGAAGATACTATCGGCACCCGTGTCCCAGATGCGAAGGAACCAAGTCAAAAGTGCTTCACCTAGCTTCTGTCTAAATAACTTAGCAATCTCTAAAAGCTCTGTCTGTGTATAATCACGGACAATCCTTGTATTTTGAATATTTGCACCGCCAGCTTGGCCCTTTGATTTGTTAGTGATTAATGGCCGTGCTGGATAAACACATTTCTCTGGAACACATTCCAGCTCTTCTCCATCAGACCAATTTAATTCAGCAAGTCTAATCTCAACAGACTCATTCCAGTCATGTGCTTGCTCAGTTTCACTATCACTGACTTCACCCGACCATAAATTTGGGTCCCAGTTATCTTTCCTAATTAGCGCGCGAATCCTTATCTTTGATGGATTGCCCCGCTGCTGTCTGCGCTTGTGCGTGGCTACACGCACAGCTAAAGAGGCACACCTGTCCTCCATCTGATCAGCCCGTTTAACGGACGATTCAAGGGTCTCTCTCATAATAATTTGTTGCTCTTGGAGCAGGGATATCTCGTCTGTTAATTTACTAATTTTAGCCTCTTTAAGCAGTTCATTCTCATGCACCTTTCTGAGCGCCTGCAGGAATAACCAGCCTATATTTCCTGCTGCCTTGAGCTCCTTTCTGCATTTCTCAAGCGGTAAACTCTCCAAGCACTTACTAATTACCGCCGGGGAAACATCATTTTCAAGCATGTCCCATGCCATCGGTGCCGAGTACCGATGCAAAATATCTGCCACACCCGACCAAGCATTTGATGCCGGCCATCCTGGAATGTGACAGAGTGCACTATCTTCCCCATTGCATTCATCTTTTGTATTTCTTTTCCAGAAGGGCATCGTGCTCGAAAACCCTGCTCACAGCGCCAACATCTATGAGCTCTCTGAGGACATCGTTCATAAAATATTGAAAGGCGGCCGGGGCATTGCAAAGTCCGAAGGGCATGACCTGATATTCAAATAGCCCATACTTGGTGCGGAAGGCCGTCTTCCATTCATCGCCCTCTTTTACTCGTACCAAGTGGTAAGCTCCTCTAAGATCCAGCTTTGTATATATGCATGCTTTTCTGACTTGGTCCAGGAGTTCAGGGATCAAAGGTAACGGATATCTATTCTTAACGGTGATCTGGTTCAGGGAGCGATAATCGATACAAGTTCTAAGGTCTCCTTCCTTTTTTGGAACGAAGAACAAAGCTGAAGAAGCAGGGGACTTGGAAGGACGAATAAACCCATTTGCCAGGTATTGATCCAGGTATTGTCGAAGGTGAAGGTTCTCAGGCTCGTTGAGGGCATAAATTCTACTACAAGGAGGAGTAGATCCAGGTATCAGGTCTATCTGGCAGTCATAAGACCTATGAGGAGGTAGAGAGTTAGCCTGATCCTTCCGGAAAACATCTTGGTATTCTAGGTATTCGGGAGGTAACTGGGGAGTCTCTGAAGAAATTGCGGCCAGTGCAACACCAGGTGGAGGGTGACAAGTAGAGACACATTCTGGAAACTGGACCGTTCTTGCTCGCCAATCGATCAGAGGATTGTGTTTCTCTAACCAAGGTATTCCTAGAATAATCTGAAACTGAGGGGCCTTGATCACATCGAACACGATCTTCTCAAGGTGTCCATCTTGACTTACTAGCGTCACTTCTTGAGTGGTATGCGTTACTGGCCCGGAGGCTATCTCCGTACCATCCACCGTAGTAATGACGTCCTTTACAGCCTTGGGACAAAGAGTTAGATTCATCCTCAAAACCATTTCATGATCCACATAATTGCCGATGGCACCGCTGTCGACGTAAGCTTCAATTGCATGTAATCGATCCGGATTATCAGGGCTAATGAGGACCATAGGTATCACGAAATGCGAGGTCACGGAACTGGTTTTTACGCTCGGCAAGAGGACCTCTATTCTTGTCGGGCGAGGTCGTTTCCCTGCTCAGAGTTTGTAACTTTGGTAACTGCAGCTCCTACTGCCTTCTTGGCAGGTTTCACCGGACAGTCTCGAAGAAAGTGCCCTGAGTTTCCGCAATATAGGCATAATTGCAACTGTTTCCTCCTTTCCCGCTCCCGTTGTGTTAGAGGACCTTTCAGACCCCCTATTTGCATGGATTCTCCGGAGTCTACTCCTTTGGAAGGAGTTGGCGGTTTGGAAAATACTCGAGCATCAAACTTGGAACGATCGGCCTTCCTGTTCTGCAGCCTGTGATCTATTTGAACGACCAAGTCTATGTAATCCTTACAGTCTTGTGGGGGATTCACTACTTGGGCTAAAACGTCTTTGAGCTCTCCACGTAGACCTCTATAAAACAGCGTAATCCTTTTGTCCTTTTGTCCTGAGTTTCCACTATTAGTCTATTGAAAGATGCAATATAAGCCAAAAGGTCTTGATTACCCTGTCGCAACGAAAGAAGCTCATTGTCCAAGGCCTGTCCCTGTGAATGTCTTGCGAACAGTTTTTCCATACTAAGCTGAAAGGCTTGAAAATCATGGAGAACCGGATCATCTTGATGAACTAGAGGGATCGACCAGTCTGCCGCATTGCCACTAAGGTACGAAAGTACAAAAGCTACTTTAGCTTGATCAGTTGGAAAGGCTGCTGGCCGGCATAAGAAGTGCAACCGGCACTGATTGATAAATACTGCAAACCTCTTTGGGTCACCAGAAAATCGCTCGGGCAGAGCCAGAGGTACATTCCCAGGTAGGTTCATCTGCACTGGATTCATAGAGGATGTTGAAGGAAGATTTGCCCCTGATGTGGGTAACGGGGTCTGTCCGGCTTGTGACTGTAGCACTTGTCTAGCAAGATTGTCTGTTCTCTCCTTGGAAATAATTAGTTCCCTTCTTAGAGCATTCGTTTCCTGACGAGTTGCATGCACTTCTGCCCTTAGTTCCCCAAGTAACCGGGCTAGGGGGTCAGTATCCGAGGTTTCCATAGCGCCTGGGCGAGAGTTTTGCGGTAGTCTTTGCGTTCTGTAACGCTCACCTGATTCTCGCAGAGGCGCCGGTCTTGACTGGGCGACTACCGTATCTTCAAAGGTGATGTGTTGCACCCGGTTGGCTCTTTGGGCTGGACCTCTGTGCACTGTATGCCTGACGTGTAGAGTAAGATGTCTGCAGATAGAAAATATGGGGTTAATGAACTGGGATTATTGGGGTGTCCCTATCTCTTTCCTCTTCTCCTCTCCTGTAGACCCCAAAGGTTAACGCTCTCACCTTAGGTAAGTGAATGCCGAGCTCTCCATCTGCCTCGGGGCAGGGTGCTGTAGCCAGTTTCTTCACTGGATAGGTAGCGCAGGCCTCTTGACTTCAGAGGACTGCTGTCTGTCGTTTACTGCACGAACGGTAAGTTTCGAGTCATTCAAATGTCTTTTTAAAGTCTTTAGTAATGATGTCTCTTGTTTTGCAGGGTTCCGGCGATGGCGGATGACGGGCTGAAGTGAGTTGAAGATGGAGCCCGTGTGATGAATAGAAGCGCCTGGAAGCACGTGAGTAAGCGCTTGTTGCCTGCTTCACGATGCGCTCTAACTGTCTTTTTATTTTGCAGGTACGAGTTCGGAGCGGCTGCAGGGTGCCGGAATACCCACTGGATTAGATGTGGAAAGGAGTAATGGCACGTGAGTATTAAAGTTCCCCAATGTCTTTAAACGCACCTTGTTTTGTCTTTCAGATGCGGATGCAGCGCCGAAGGCCTCCGGAGCGTGCGAAGAGTTGGTAAGCTTTTGTCTTTCAGATGCCGGAATGCAGTATGAAGACCTCCGGAGCGCACGAAGAGTAGGTAAGCCTTTGCCTTTCCGATGCCGGAATGCTAACCTGTTCTTTCTTGTCTTTATAGGTGTTGCTGAAGACTGGATTCAGGATGGTAAGCCTTTGCCTTTCAGATGCCGGAATGCTAACCTGTTCTTTCTTGTCTTTATAGGTGTTGCTGAAGACTGGATTCAGGATGGTAAGCCTTTTTCCTTAGGCCCAGGACTGGATGCAGAAGACACGATGAGCGTCCTGCTGCAGAGGGTGCAGAATAACGCAAAGCAAGATTCATCCACCGGGTGTGGTTTAAATAGCCTCCTGTAGTGCTTAGGTGTCTCCTTCCACAGCCACGCCTAAGTAAGAAAAGAGTTCCTGGTAAGAAAAGAGTTCCTGCCTTCCAGAAGAGTTCCAGTGTTCTAAATCTAGGGAGTGGCTCCAGCCCCACCCAACAGGAAAAGTAGTTCCAAACGGAAGAGGATCAGAGGCTCAACTGGCAGGCAAGTAAGCAGCATGGTCTGCTGCAGGTAAGTCCACCCAAGCATTATGAGCCCGGCGCTTCCAGCGCTGGGACTGGGCATATTTATGAGCCTGGTGCCACTGGCGCCAGGACTGGGTCCAAAAGGTCCCAATTGGGACTGGTTGGCACTCGGAACCTGGGTTGTGGATCTGCTTCCAAGGGAGTTGGGAAAACCCTGACCTTTTGGAAGCAGAGATCATGACACGGATGCACCGCTGAACAAGGGGGTTAAAGGCTCTGAGGCGGCTATGGAACCAACTGTTAAGGAAGTTACCACTGAAAAGGCGGACTTGCAAAAACCACCTTTTCTTTTCCCGTCACCGACTGACAAAATTATTACTCCTTCGTCAAATCAAATTATCAAAGAGACACTCTTGGCCAACAAGAGCAGTGTGCAGGACACACCAATTCCCCCAGTAGACATGTGTAGTGAAAAAGGAGAGCCCGCACCCCCCTGGGACCCTTAGTGCAATAAAATCACTCCTAATCACCTTCCCATACAAAGTAAGTTTATTCGAAGCACGATGAACTCAGTCTGGAAGAAAGCCAATCACACAGAATATATGATGCTTGCATTTATTTCTATAATGTCTAGTGAGAACTAAGCAGCAATTTACAATAATATGGGAATAAAAGTGCAAGCTGAATAATAACAGTTGTCAGTCATAGATGAATATGCAATTATTTATCTTATGCTCCTAGAAAATGTAGATGATCAGATCACACCCGGGACCCTCGCTGCTACAGGTGCCCGGCACTCCACCAGAGCGGGGATGTGATGCTAGGAGTCTCGGCCCAGATAGTGCACAGCTGGTCGTCCAGGCACTGTTCCTCTTCATGTGCGCATTTCACCAAACAGCCCAGGAAAAGCCCCTCCCTCACTGGCTCAGGTATAGTTCTCTTATTAGGGGCTGCACGTCAAACACTATGACGTACCACCTCTTCGAGAAGCTTCTGTGCTCATCCTTCCGAGCAGTAAACATGTTTTTTGCCTGGAAAGCTACAAGACTGGAAACAGCCAGTCTTGGCTCCCAGGCTTCATGCACGTTGTTTTGGGGAAGGCCTGACATTCCTGTGTTATCAGTGCACCTGACTCGCAGAGCGAAGACGAGCAAGGCTGTGCAAAGCTGTGCCTGGCTCGCAAGGGCTGCGTAGAGCCTCTTTCAAAGGCTAGATGTTTATGTCTTCAAGAATAAGCTCTAATACACACAAGATAGCTCAATAGGTTAGTGCAAATGCAGGTTACTGCAAGCGCCTAGAAGCTTATCACGACATTCCACCCCTTTCGAAGTGAGGCCTGAAAATGCTGACTCAGTTCCATGATTTAGAAGCATGTACGGTGTGCTGTAGGCCGATTAAGCGTTTTTCTAGCGCAGTCATTCTAGTATAAAGGAAAGACATTCTGCGCAAGAGCCCAATGAAAACGATAAGGATAAATATTAGGGCAATCAGCAGCCACAGCAATGGATGCAGCATTATATTAAACAGCTTAGTGGAGGAGGGAGACCATCCAGTGAATACATCCCACCAGTGGTGAGTAGTAACCGATTTCAGATGGTCAGCAGTCTTGATTAATTGGTTCCTGTCTATCATCAGCTTGCACTCTGCAGAAATAACTGAAGTAGCTACCGTCTGTAAATCTTTCCAAGCAGTTTGGGCAAATTGTCTAATAGCTTGAAGTCGGGCAGTAATCACCCCATAGGGTAGAGGCCAGTTAAGCAAATGCGTGAGCTCGGCATGCAAAGTAGTGTGAGACCACTGGGTTAATGAATATAAGGTGTGAGTAACAATGTCTAAGATAGTTACAACCTGACCTACGCAAAATACTTGAGGAATCCCTAATAACCTGTAATTGTTAATAAGCAAGGAAGGATTACAAACTATGCAAGCTTTATGCTGATCTATTTGGAAATTGTCAGTCCCATTAATGTGGTATTGCATCCAGGTGCACTCCCCTGGTACAAGAAGCATGCAGGGGTCCGGAATCCTTCCTGTTTGGGGACACACCCAGCCCTGATCCCAAGGCATGCAGGTGTGACAGTGGATGGTGTAGTTTTGGCTGTCTAACCATTCCCCTCGTATCTGCGGCACCCACCAAGAACCATTGATTTTCATAGGCAATACTATAAACAATACTATAAAAGGACAACATATTTCTAAAGCATAAGCGGTTCTACTAACTTGCATTAAAGCATGGTATGTGTTATTCATGCAATCAAAAGCAAGCGGTTTAATCCATATGTTTGCTGGTAACTGTAGCTCTGTGTGCCAATGGGTTGAGTATAGTCGCCCCCATTCGGAGCGGAAAGCCAACACCTGCTGATTTAACAAAGTTTGCCATAAAATGCATCGTGTGTCTTTAGCAGTCTTGTTGACCTGCCCTATGGCCGAAAAAATGTCTTCATAGCTAAGATTCTGCCATCTCCAGTGGTTGCCAATACTTGTAGAAGTGTTGCGCAGGGTAGGGCTTATCAATGGGCCCCACTGGGCCAGCAGCAGCGCTGGCATCAGAACCCATACTGGCTAACTTATTGCGCACAGCTTCTATGTCAAAAGCATTTAAAGCTCCCGTTCCCACCCCCGCTGCATCCGCAATCAATGAATCTAACCCCCTAGCTACGCGCAATTTGGCGATGGGCCTTAGAAATTGACTCCATTTGTAGCAGCTTGGTAGTACTAAGGAAACATTGCCTCGTGATAAATCTATGTCTAAGTGTACCTCTGTAATGATAGACGCGTGCATCACGTGTCTGCAATTTAACTGTTGTCTTACTACTGGAAAATCTAGCATGTTCACAGTTTCTACTTTGTGCGATTTGAAAAACACCATTCTCCAAGTGGGATACTGTAGTGATACACAAAATTGCAACTTTGCCAATCAGGGCTTTAGATGACAGCATTAGCCGCTGAAAGCCAATAGTGTATTCAAAGTATGTGCCAAAATGCTGACAGTAGTCTGTTGTAGCACTTCCATTATGCAGTAGTGAGCTACAAGGAATATGCAGGCCTAGTATAAGTGATAGGTCACATTATGCATTGTTGATAGACAGGCAGGGCGAGGGCCCCAGCTCTGTAGCTAATAGACATTTTTGGAGTGTTTGGAACATTATGGCACCTATATAGCGCTTAGATAGCCAGTCTTAAGCGCTATGAACACTAAGCTATGAGTGCATGCCTTTTAGAGCTTGCAGATGGGGTTAATACATCTCGGCTTCCCTTAGAATATTCTGCCTCTCTAACGGTAGCCCTGTAAACTAATCTCCCTTTCTCTGGGAAGGCACTGGTAAGACATTCCTGAGCTTTCGCGCAGATGGGCTCCAGGGAGGGGCACAGAAAAAGGAGCACAGTGGAAATTCAGAGCTGGGTTTTTCCATGAGCCAGCCTATATTTTGCACAGGGAAAGTTCTGGAACTGTGCGACATGGACGGACAGCACGAGATTATAAAATATGCATGCTCACATGACTCAGGTGGGAGATCGACCTGTGGACTTGGTTCGAGCAAGATCAAGTGCCCGGTATTTGGAGCTCTGACGGCACCCAGCAGCGCTGTCCTCTGAGCGGGGCTTGTTACAGCTAGCTTATGAGGGCCAGGGTCTCCCAGTGCTGATTGAAGGGGCGTAAGACTGTGTTTCTCTATTATTCTCTATGTTTATCTAAGTTCTATGTTTCTCTATATTTTGCATTTCTCTAGGTTTTGTGCTTTGTAATCTTCTCTAACTTGAATCCCAAAATGTAAATGAAATTCACTGTTTAGAATAAATACTAAAACTTATTGAAGGTGTCATTTGTCACTAGCATGAGTTCACTGCTCAGCACAATAGAACCTGTATTTTGGGCTGAATTGGGTATTTTTTGCTCTCAAAGGGCTGGCCCCGAGGAAGATTTTGCCCATATCAAGACAAATGCCCACCATATACAATATTGGTTTTTGATACAAACACCATACTACCATCCGGCAGTGGCTTTTTCAACGTACAATTGTATGAAATGCATTTAGTCAAGTTATAGTCCAAAAAATCTTGGCGAGTACACTCGCTGCAGTTCTTGGGACAGAAGAAACATGAAACAAATTATTGGATCCATTCACTGAAACGTTTGGGCCTAAGATTTCATAAGCACCAGTCATACGAGTCAGTGACAAAAGGTGTCCGACAATATGCCAATCTATCACTTTTGCAGTTCCATGTGGATACTCATGTGTAGCGCTTTTCTCACAGTTTACGGTGCGGTTGTAGTTATCACGCAGGACTGGAGCATCAGGTGTAGTGCATGCGATTCTCAGAGTCCATGTAGCGTCTTGCATCAACCCATTCTTTACAGAGAAAGCGTTTGCTTGGCAGGCCAGGAGCACCCACAGCAAGGTAAGTCCTATCCCCTTCACACTGCTCTACGTTTGTGGTGTGAGCATAGTAGCGGGAATATAAACAGGCATGTCAGAATTTTGCAAAAGTACAACATAAGTACTTCCAACACCTTGAATTAACACTTCCCCAGCCTCAGGCTTTTTGTTAGGATGGTGAACCCACACCTTTTTTCCCCGTGCTACCCAAGCCTCCTTCCCCCCTCAGTGTAGTGTCTGGGGCTTGCTTACTTTCAACCACTAGGGGAACAACTGCTTGCTCACAAATCAATTGTGCAATTCGGTCATATTTGGTTAATGGTACTGCAGACGCACCAGCGTTATGTAAGAGTACCGAAACAGTCCCTCTATAATCAGGATCAATCACACCTCCCAAAATGTCAATGCCTCTTTTCACCAGGCTGGATCGTGCAGCAATGCGTCCATAAGTGCCAGCTGGCAATTTGATGCCAATACCCAGTGAGATGGATTTGGTTTGCCCCGCCGGTATAACATCATCCTCACAGATAGATCAAGCCCAATGCTGCCTGCAGTGGCTTGCACAGGCGGCTTTGCTTCTTTGTCGGTTTTCCACACAACAAGAGTCTTTGTGGATTCACCCTTCTCACTTGTCAGTCTCACAAAGGGTGTCTGGCGGTTTCCCAACAGGCGATTGTTCAGTTCAAACAGCGCTTGAGCCAGGTGTTTGGACCACGCCTTGAGAGTGTGAGTCTTTGTCAGTTTCTTTATTTGTTTCTTGAGCAGCCCATTGCTGCGCTCCACCAAAGCAGAGGATTCTGGGTATCGACTGATGTGCAGTGTCCATTTGATGCCTTGTTCTAACACCCAGTTTTGCAAATTGTGTCCTGCAAAATGGCTGCCTTTGTCTGATTGGATTTCATCCGGGATGCCATAGTGCCTGATGAGGTATTCCATTCCTTGCAAGGTAGCCAGTTGATCTGCATGGGGGGCTGGATAAGCTAACAGCAGTGCAGAGTATGTGTCTACCATGGTCAACACATAATGCTTTCCATTCTCGGGCGGTAAAGGGCCAATGTAGTCAACTTGCCATACGCTAGCAGCTCTTTCACCTCTTCTCAAAGGTCCTTGAGGGTTCCTCTCCAGAGGGTAGTGCTTCACTTCGCAGCAGATGGAACATTGGGAGGCAGATTATCTTGCTTGATCCATGGTAATGGGCAATTGTCTCCTTTTAGCCCATTGATATGTTCCCGTTTGCCCTAGATGCCCTGAGGTTTGGTGTGCCCATTCCGCCATTCCTTGCAATACCTCAGCTTCTTCAGGTGTTGTCACTGGGCAAATCTTTGCCATTTGATCCACTTCTTTGTTAAACAGGGCAGCCAGTGAGGTGTCAGGGGGCATGTGTGCATCGACATGCCCAATGCAGATTTTGCACCTCTCACCTTTGCACCACATCTCTTCCCAGATGTCTGGCCCTCCCCAGATCGGAGTGTTCTTGATCTGCCAACCGTCTCTTCTCCAGGCCTTGATACGTGGCCCAACTGTCCGTGTATATGTATGCAGTCTCTGACTCTTTCGCCTGTTCAATCACGGAGGCCACCGCCTGCAGTTCAGCATATTGACTGGATCCTCCCACACCTTCTCTCATTAGCAGAGTTTCTCGGTGGGGCTGGAATGCAACAGCTTGCCAGTGTCTTTGCCCTTTATCATACTTTGCGGTGCCATCCGTGAACTATGCAGACTTTTGTTCTTCCTCCGTCAATGTATCATAGGCGGGCGCGGCTTTGAAGGGAGATTCTGGCAGCGCACAGGGGTGCTCGGTTCAGGCATCGCTTCCAAGTTCACTGCCTCCAGCATTTGTTCTTGCAGTCTGGAAACCCCTGTGCGGCCAGCTTTCGCACGTTGCTATAAATACCATTTCCATTTGACATGAGTGGCGTCTTGCGCTCTGCCACTTTTTCTGCTTGCAGCAGTGTCGCGCACCCAGCCCATGATCGGAATTTCTGTGCAAATTGTCACTGGTTGCTCGCCTGTGATTCTTTCAGTCTCGACTAGAGCCCAGTACACTGCAGCAACTTGTTTCTCAAGCGGAGTGTATCTTGTCATAGGATCTGTGAGCTTTCTTGACTAGATCCCTTTCGGCACTCTTTTCTGTCCTTGCTTTTGCCACAAGCTCCACACAGCAACATCATTATAGACAAGAATTTCCCGTTCAAAAGGATCAGTTTTTGTCATGGGGCCCAGCGTGATGTAATTCTGCGAAGGGTCCTTAGCCTGCTGAAAGACAGACTGTTGCTCTAGGCCCCATGTAAAATCATGTTTCTTTCTGGTGACTTTGTAGATGGGTTTCAGTACCAGACTTTAGTGATGTATGTGATTTCTCCAAAAACCGATTAACCCAATGAATATTTGTGCCTTTTTTTTTATCTGCTGGAGGAGCCATCTGCTGAACCATGTCAATTACAGGGTCGGGAATTTTCTTAGCTGACCCAGACCAGATTGCACCTAAGAATTTCACCTCTTGAGCAGGCCACTGTACCTTTTTGGGATTTCTACATGTTCTTTCTCAGCACTGGTCAGCATGATGTCATCAATGTAATGAGCAACATACACATCATCCAACTGTACCATCTTTAAGTCTCTGGCAACCAATCCATGACACAGAGTGGGACTATGCAAATACCCCTGGGGCAATTTGGTACAGGTAAATTGTCTGTCTCCCCAAGTGATAACAAATTGGTCTTGTCATTCAGTGTCAATATCAATGGAGAAAAATGCATTGGCCAGGTCAAGGACCACATGCCATTCACCCACTTTTTTCGTAAGGTTTTCAATCAGAGTAATGTCGTCTGGCACCGCCGCAGCTAAGGGCGGCACCTTCTTATTCAAAATGCGGTAATCAATTGTCAGACGCCATGCCCCATCTGGGCGGCAGGCAGGCCAGATAGGCGAGTTGAATGGACTGACTGCCGGCCTCGTTATGCCAGCTTTTACCAATGACTCAATAGTTTCACTGATCTTTTTATGTCCTCCTGGCAACCTGTACTGTTTAACAAACACTGGCTCAGCAGGAGGATGTAAATGCAAGGGGGACCATTTGGCATGCCCAACCACAACAGGGTTAAAAACTCTCACATGGACCTTCCGATTGCCAAAAACAAATTGACCTAAATCGGTAGTCCCACTTTTGCCCAACAACACATCCATGCCAAGGATATACTCCGGTATATCTGCAATCAAGACATTTGCTGTGAAAGGCAATCCCTCGCCAATTGACATTTTTATATTAAAGGCTTTTGCAACAGTTTCTGCTCCCCCATAACCATTGACTAGAACTCTGGCACCAGATAATTTACTGTGACTGCCATTCAAAATGGTTTCCTCAGCTCCCGTGTCTAATAGAGCCAAGAGGTGTTTTACTTTCTCATCCAAATACAATGTAAGTGGCACAAAAGGGCGTCTGTCTCTGGGACTGGATCTCTTTATTAACCGTACCTCAACGATAGAGCCAGCCCTTCAATCAAAAATGGGGTCTGGGACCTCCCTCTTGTCCTTTGCTAAATCAGGGTAACCTTTTGCTCGCACTTTGGGCTTCAACACCTCTTCTTCAGAGAGTGCAGAGGGCTTAGTTTTTCCTGATCCCCGTTTTCTCAGTTTCTTCCATTTCTCAAGCAGCACAGGTGTAGGTTTACTGTCTATCTCTTCCCTTGGAATTCCCGCTTTTAGCAGGTCCACCCACATTTGTCTGCGAGTGACCCCGACAGTGTCAGTTTTCTCTTTTTCTCTGAGTCATTACTTGCAGCCACTAGGCATGCCGCTTTGCGCACATCCAGCCCTTCTAATTGCCCTAACAGAAGTGCCACTTCACCAATGGGTTTGCCTTGCGCTGGACCCAGCAATGAAAGCAATGCTCCCTTCATATGGCTCGGAGCGTTTCTCAGCAAGCGAGCACGCATTCCAGCTGTAAATAACTCCATGTCAGGCCCTGCAAAATTTGCACTGTACAGTGCACACTGTAAACCCATCTCTCTAAGATGATCTGTTGCTTCTGTTTTTGATCCCCAAATGCCCCACCTCTCTTCCATATCCATCAGACTCCCATATAAATTCAATGGGGCAGTCTGAAGCCAATTAAACAAGGAATGCGAGCCTTGCTCCTCGAATGCACCGCGCACTCTCTGACCCAGCATTACATTAGTAGTGAGTGAACCCATCTTTAACAGCTCTTCTGGGGTTAAGAAGATGCTATCGGCACCCATATCCCACAAACGTAGATACCACTTCAGAAGTGCTTCACCTGCCCTCTGTCTAAATAACTTAGCAATCTCTAAAAGCTCTGTCTGTGTATAATCACGGACAATCCAGTATTCTGAATGTTTGCTTCACCAGCTTGGCCTTTTGACTTGTTAGTGATTAACGGCCGCGCTGGATAAGCACATTTCTTTGGAGCACATTCCAGCTCCTCTTCGTCAGAGCAGTCTAACTCTGCAAGCCTGACTTCAACAGATTCATCCCAGTCAAATGTTTGTTCAGTTTCGCTGTCACTAACTTCACCCGACCATAAATTTGGGTCACAGTTATCTTTCCTAATTAGTGCGCGAATCGTTATCTTTGACGGATTTCCCCCGCCGCTGTCTGCGCTTGTGCATGGCTACACGCACAGCTAAGGAGGCACACCTGTCCTCCATCTGATCAGCCCGCTTAACGGACGATTCAAGGGTCTCTCTCGTAATGATATGTTGCTCCTGGAGCAGGGAAATCTCATCAGTTAATTTGCGAATCTGCGCATCTTTAAGCAATTCATTCTCATACAACTTCCTGAGCGCCTGCAGGAATAACCAGCCTATGTTTTCTGCTGCTTTTAGCTCCCGTCTGCATTTCCCAAGCGGCAAACTCTCCAAGCACTCACGAATTACCGCCTGGGAAACATTTTCAAGCATGTCCCATGCCCTCGGTGCCGAGTACCGATGCAAAATGTCTGCCACACCCGATCAGGCATTTGTTGCCTGCCATCCTGGAATGTGACAGAGTGCACTATCTCCCACATTGCATTAATCTTTGCTTGTTTTTTGCAGAAAGGCATCGTGCTCGTAAATCCTGCAATCGACTACGCCAAATGTAGTGAAAAAGGAGAACCCGCACCCCCCTGGGACCAGCCCTTAGTGCAATAAAATCACTCCTAATCCCCTTCCCACACAAGTAAGATTATACGAAGCACGATGAACTGTGTCTGGAAGAAAGCCAATCACACAGAATATATGCTTGCATTTATTACTATAATCTCTAGTGAAAACTAAGCAGCAATTTACAATAATATGGGAACAAAAGTGCAGGCTGAATAATACCAATTGTCAGTCAGATGAATATGCAATTATGTATCTTACGCTCCTAGAAAATGTATATCAGATCACACCCGGGACCCTCGCCGCAACAGGTGCCCGGCACTCCTCGAGAGAGATCGGGAGAACTGGCCAAGCCCCCCCACAGTCCTACACCAGAGCGGGGATGTAATGCTAGGAGTCTCGGCCCAGATAGTGCACAGCTGGTCGTCTAGGCACTGTTCCTCTTCGTGCGCGCATTTCACCAAACAGCCCAGGATGAGTCCTTACCTCACTGGCCCAGGTATAGTTCTCTTATTAGGGACTGCACGTCAATCACTATGACGTACCAGCTCTTCGAGAAGCTTCTGGGCTCATCCTTCCAGGCAGTAAACATGTTTTTGCCTGGAAAGTTACAAGACTAAACAGCCAGTCTTGGCTCCCAGGCTTCGTGCACGTTGTTTTGGGGAAGGCCTGGCATTCCTGTGTTATCGGTGCACCTGACTCGCAGAGCGAAGACGAGCAAGGCTGTGCAAAGCTGTGCCTGGCTCCAGAGGGCTGCGTAGAGCCTCTTGCAAAGGCTAGATGTTTATGTCTTCAAGAAGGGCCTTCGCAGTTAACCCCTTACAAGCATGCGGGCTCACCCAGTTCGAAAGGCCTGGCTGATTTCAGCATTTTCCTCCACGCTTCGAATAAGCTCTAATACACACAAGATAGCTCAACAGGTTAGTGCAAAGGCAGGTTACTGCAAGCGCCTAGAAGCTTATCACGACAACATGAAAAAAATTCTGGTGACAGAGCCTCTATCAGACCCAACAAAGGAAGGCCCTTCGCAGCTATCAGTCCACCTGGACCCACCTACATCCAAAGACGTATTGTGGCTCTCGGCAAGTGAGCCAAACGACCTTCCGCCAAGAACTAGCAGTAGTTTGGACTCCGAACACATCGTCCCGTCTATCTTCAAGAAGGTGCCCATCATCAAGACTGTCGGAACTGTTAGAGGACTCGTCAAAAAAAATGGATCTGATGTCAACCATTACCATTGCATTGGCGCCTTTTGCAAAACCTTTTACGAGGGGATAAATGACACGCTAAAAGACCATTCCGCCCTTATTGCAATGACACATGAAAATGACTCATCTTGAAGGCTACATCAGGGTGTGTGAAAACCAAAAAGAACCTGTACGCAATAATATGACATACATTAGAGAGACCAGTAAAATTCAAACAAAGGATCAAAGCACAGAAACAGTAAACTTGATCCGGCTATCAAGACCGACTCAAACATCAACGAAGGTGCTGAAACCTAGTCAAGTACCAACACGAAATGACAACTGCACAGAAGAACTGGTTTCTCCGAGTAAACGTACCATGAAAACTACTAAGGAAAGTACACTCCAAATACCGTTGACAAGTTATACCAGCAAAAAAAGGAAGACAGCCGAAAAAGATGCAGACCTCCTGAAGCAAAATTCAAAAACAACAAGATCGAACGGATGCGTCGTATTGGAGTTGAACGCAGGGAATCGGAGAAGTGCCCCCTCATCTTTGAGAACATTCTGGTTCTGCGATAGGTGTCATATACCCGGTATTCTTGCCCCTAACAAACGCTAAAGGACCAGTAGCAAGGAGCGTAACTTTCGTGGAGAAATCGACACCTGCGACTCCAGGGGTCGATCAGACCGACGAAAGTGAAGATGACAGGGCGCTCTCAGTTCTAGCACGACCTAGAGACAAAACAAAACTGACTGCAACACCTACGCTTAAAGCACTCTGTACTGATCTAAGCCAGACCCACACATCGGGTTGTCGAGTGATTGAACATTCAGGTAATGATTCTGTCAACCTTATGGACCTATCAGTACACTCAAACGAAGATCTGGAACCTGACCTCCATTGTCAGGGGGAGGTGAATAAACACCCACAAGAGCCCCCCGAAGAGCCGAAAAAGGACAAATTGAGCTCTTATTCCCCACCATTCATGTCTATGGCTGAAAGGATGGAAAAGGCGGATTTAATGCATCAAGGGAGATCGGCTCATATAGTACACAAGAAGAGCTGGTCTTTCGAGGACTCAGGGACATGTGACATTGTAAACTCTCAATCTGCCGACCGTCACAATGACTCCCAGCGGGTGAAAAAGCACAGGTTACCATCCTCTGGGGTTGGAAGGAAAAGGCTGGACACTCACGACGCAAAAAAACAAAAAGAATATGAAAAAAGGAGAGGTCAGAAAGTCCATAGAAGTTCAAGTTGAAGGGAAAGTGCAAACAAGGGGAAAAGGCTCACCTGTAAGGAAAAAATAAAAAGTGAAAGAAATGTCCTCCTAAAGGCAATAGAAAAATCAGATAGTGATTCTAAACAGAAGGAACATCATGACCCTGTTCCAGTGTATTCCCTCATTAAGAGTAATCAGAACAGAGGATATTAAAATTGTGGAGTTTGGAATCAAAGGCAAATTAGACAATGTCTATCTACACGTACCCTCCTTGGTGGTGCGTCTTCTAATACTGCAAGCGGTGGAAAGCCTCATTATTTTAGGTTACGACTTAACTGAATGTGGCACAAACATAAGGATACTGGACTCAAAGTGGACCTCCAAATCCAAGACATACCTTGCAGCAGCTGCTCAGTAAACCTAAAACAAGGCCTCGTTCCAGCACAAGAATAACGGACTCTGAAGAAGCTCTTGTTAGAGACTACGAGCCAATCAAGAGAAAGGAGGATGCGGATTCTGTAATAATCATGGATGGGGAACTTCTTTCCTCTGATAAACCCTCAACAGAAACCCAAAAACTATCAGAAACAGACATAACCAAACCATACTTGGACCCCCTGAACGTGGGCCAAATGCCTAAAGGCCCTCTGAAGAAACTGACAACATTCGAACCGGAAGAGCAGAGCTTGGGAGTCCCGGCAAACAAAACAGAGAGAAAGAACCAGGTGCAACAAAGGAAGGGAGGCAATGGACCTGGATCTCGAAAGCCATTGAGTCGGGAAACCAAAGTTAGCCATTCCAGGAAGGGCAAGCTTCGGAAGACCATGTGCCCTCTGTTGAGACCCTCTGATGTCTGCTTGGGAGACTACATGTCTCCAAGAGACATGGTTAAGGGACCAACCATATATGGGCGGATTTGAAACCTACCTGGCACCAGCAACAAGGACTTTTCGGACGGCCGTCCTCAGGCCTCCTGACCCTAGTTAAGTCTTATACCGAACTACAAGTTTTAAAAGGTGATTGAATCATCTTTATTCTTTCAAGTCCTTCAACTAAAGTGGGCAGTGAGCCATCCTTATCAGGCTTGTTCCAGTGTAGAGGAGATCCTAATCAACTCCTTTTGGAATCCTATGGCCCAAAGTGACGAACAATTTTTTTCATAAAGCAAATCTCATTCTTCAGAAAATCTCTTCGGAACATGACTTGGCCCATCTGAAATGCGGTGACCTAAAATACCCGGACGCTACATAAGGAATAACAACGTCCCGCCTGAACATTTCAGCAAGTAAGAGGAATCAAGTGGGCGAAAATAATGAAGGTGTACGATAATGTTAAACCTTCACTCTTTAAGAGGAAGTAGGGAAGTTTGCATACCAACTTGGGGAAAAAGGTGACTCAAGAGCAACATTAGATCATATCTTTGTCACCCGGGAACTGCTTTCACACAATTTGAGTTTTACCCGCTAAAAACAGTGATCACAATCTGCTGGAATTTACGTGGACTTCCTTTCAGGAGATAAGGTGGATGCAGTCCGAAATCAAAGAATCTGGTGGAAGAATAAAACTTTAAAAAGTTAAAGCTGGTGATGTGGGCAACCTAATCTAAAAATATACTGAGGTTGACATAAATAAAACACAAACACTCCTGGACTTTGCACAACATCTAAATATGTATAGGCATATGGTCAAGAACTCAAAGCCTAACTTGACTGGTTTTAGCCATACATATGACAGTTCTGGTCAAAGAGAGGAAGAAACTTCACCGTTTGGCGAAGAAAACAAAGTTCATAAAGGACTTACAAATCGACAGCTGTGGCGAAGAAGGCCTATAAAAACTGGCTAAAAGCACACAAAGCAGCAATGTACCAAGCAGACCCTGAAGCACTTTTTCGGCTGTTAAATGGCCGCCACTCAAGGGATTTCTGGCAAATAATAAAATCTCCAACAAACAGTTCGGTAAATAGACTACACAACTGCATTGGCGAACAGAACTGGACGTCCCACAGAACTGTTTAAAAATCCCAAATTTAGAGTATCAACATCCTCAGCCTAAATCTGAAGTGGAATGGAAGATACCCATCGACGTAACATCTATCGAAATGAAAATTCGAAAACTGAAAAACTCAAGAGCCCCAGGACCTGACGACCGAACAAACGCACATTTAAAACAAGCCCCGGAACAATGGGTTGCGTTTGTTATAGCCATCTGACAGAACAACAAGATCAATACCTCTATCCTGGAAAAAAGCAACCATAGTCCCAATCTATAAGGCCGGTCCAAGAGACAATCCTAAGAACTATAGACCAATAGCCTTGCTTGATGTTATTGGCAAGCTCCACGGATCCACAATATTGGACCTCTTACAACTTTGGGTAGCAGACGCAGATGTCACACCCATTTAAATCAGGCCTTGTTAAAAATCTCGGAACCTTGGCTAATATTTTAATTAACACCTTAAAAGGAGAAAAAAGATGGAGGACCCCCCAATTTACATGGCTTTTGTGACCTGGTCCAGGCTTTCGACCAGGTCAACTGGGAGCTTCTCTGGGAAAAGCTAAAAAGAAACAAATGCCCAGACTTCATCTTGGAACAAATCCAGGCTCTTCATACAGAAACATCTGTAAGATTGGACCAACAAGGAACCATCTCCACGTCGAGAGGTGTCAAGCAGGGCTGTCTCCTGGCGCCAACCCTGTTCAGCGTGTACCTATGGGACTATAAATACAGAGCCACAGGTCAGATCCTTCCCGCCGAAGTTGGGTGGGACCAAGATCTCACGTCTTTTATACACAGACGATTTAATCATCTTAGATCAAACCCCAATTGGCCTCCAGAGGCAGCTTGGCAATTTGAGCGCATATATAACAAAACTTGGCAATCAACACGTCGAAAACACAAACTATGATATTCCAAAAATCATCTAAAGTAAAGGCCAACTTTACTTGGCTTCTGGAGGGAGTAAAAATACAGACGGTGGAAGAATTCAAGTACATGGGTGTCATCTTGAGTAACAACCCCACAGACAAGAATATGCAACAAAAACTGGGACAAGATGAAATGCCTGACCACCCAGGCAAAGAAAATGGAAAGAAAATTCTGTACATTTTCTTTACAACCGATCATTCAATTCTACAGAACAAAAGTTGTCCCTGCAATTCTATACGGAACAGAGGCTTTCTTAACGCTCCCAGACGACCTTTGGCAGAAACTTGAGTCTCTTCTGGGGGGAGCCTGTTGAACCTTCCATCATCAACACCAATGGTCCTGATCAGAAGGGTGCTCTGTATTGCATCACTAAGTGCCATCCTAGACAGAAATCATCAAAGTCTGGTCAGAAAACTGATTCCTAAACGCCCAAAAAACCTCACTCACAATAAACTGTACGACCAGAAGTCCAGTGCTTTGAAACCGTGAGCACAGAAAGTCAAGGATATCCTTGATATAGGATCCACGAAATTGGATCTTATCCAACAAAAGTGACCACTAAACTAGAAACGTGGGACTGGATAAGAACCCAAGATTATGCTTCAGCTTATAAATCAGCATCAGACCTTTTATTGGTAAGCAGGAAACTTGACACAAGACCATATCAAGAAATTTCGTAATCGTCATTCCTGGCAAACCTTCATGAGCGTGTTTAAATATCATTGCAACATGAGGTTATAGCAATCAGAGGGATTTCGACCTCCTACTTATGTCAGTTCTGTGAGATGTCTGAACAAAAGGAAACTATTAGACATCTCCTCTTGGACTGTAAAGACCTGTAGAAAGAGATCGAGTCATAGGATTCATCTGTTCAAGGACCTCTCTCACTAAGACGAGGAGTTTTGGTGGAATCGTTAATGGGAGGGAATGTACGAGACCATTGCAGTGACTTAATTTCTGCATAATATTGAGCTTACGAGAGCCTAGAACAGTTCACTTTGATTTTCATTTTGCTCCCCCCCTTAGGAACTTTTAGGATCATAAGCCTTTTTCTTTCTTGAAAGATGTTAAGATTTTTTTGTAAAAAAAATGTACGAACATTTTAAATTAAAAAAAAAATAAAGGGTGGCACTGAAGCGGCAAGCCATACACCACTGCTGTGACCTGCAGGGACTAAGCTGCAACAAGGGCCACTGCTGTATGCACAGGTGGGGCAAGCTTGGTGGCAGTAGTAAATATTTAAACAAGAACTTGGACGGCATAAGCAGAAAAGGGTTCTATGTGAACTTGGGTCATTCGGGGAAATTGGTTTGTTGCCCTCGCCAATCGAAAGGGAGTTGGGTTCAGGCCCCCCGAACCCTGAGTGGCAGAGATGCTCTGGGGACGGCAGCAGGTGACAAGTTTGACTGGGACAGTATACCCCTCAGATAATGCAGGTGTCCTAAGGCTAACGCAGGGAGGACAAACCTTCCGTGGAGCCAAAGGTCAAAAGCTCAATTGATCTCGATTTTACTGTAAAAGCCAGGCTGCACAATCCGGACATTGAGTTTCAAGCAGGTGACCGAAAAGAGACCATAGGGATAACTGCCTTGTGGCAGACTAGCATGCTCTTACATTGGGGGCTGAGAAAGGATAGGGACAGAACACTCTGCACAGCACTAACGTCAATAGAAAAAATGCCGCTTTGTGATCCTCGATGTCTGTTCTTGTGTAGTGGAATTCAGCAAGTATTGGATTGTTCAACAAGGACCATGGGCTTGGTTTAAACCGTCGTGGGACAGATTCACCCCACTGATGTGTTGTTGCAGTAGTAATCCTGTACAGTACAAGAGGCACCGCCGGTTCAGACATTAATATGTGCTTCGCTGAGGAGCCAATGGTGCAAAACTACCATCTGTGGGATTATGGCAATGCCGCCAAGTCAGAAATGCCATCTAAACCATGATACTGCAGCGCTGTGGAGGCTCAGTTGGCCTAAAATACCTGGCCTCTGGGACTCGTGTGGACAGAAGTGGCCCACCTCTTTCGCCAGCTCCATAAGCCCCCAAATAGTCAATGGGCAAGGTCTTCCTGTGGTGTGGCAGAGGATGTGGCGCAGGAAGGTGGTCAGAGTGCACCAGTGCAAGTGGGGCCATGTGTTTCAGCAGGAGAGCCAACAGTACTCTGCAAGGCAGTCAGCGATCCCCATGAGTGGCATCCTAGAGCACACAGCCTTAACGACCAGCCAGACAGCCAGAACAGAATGAGTACCCTCAAGCCCAGCAGCTAAATACCTAGGCATAAGCTAAGGCAGTCAGGGTGGGTTCCAGGTCCTAGCCACAGCTCCCCAAGGCGGGCTGAGGAATGTGTCTGCATCCAACAAGAACCAAGCCTGTGCACTCTCCACCCACCCCACCATCGTGGAAGTCCCAGCAGACTCACACGGTGCGCCCAGCCCCCTCTGGAGCAAAGTGTTCCCCAGCTTGCCAGGGGTGGGGCCTGACTAAGCTCTATTGCCCGAAGCCAGAGCCTGGGGTCTCCAGTCTGCTATAATGCCCTTTCCCCAGCCATGGGCACCAAGCAGCCAACGTGGATATGAGGGCCACTTGGACCCGCTGCCAATTTTTCCAGTTACATGGGTGACCGAGCCAGTCATGTTCTTTGCTTCCAATGCATGCTGGAACTTGTAGTTTGTTTTCCCAATGCAGGCTGGGCTTACAAGCCTCAGCACGCAGAGCAAAGAAAAAAGGACTGGCTCAAAGATTTTGCATTAACTGGGAACTTTTGCAGCTGTCTTAACAGCAAGTACCCCATTGATATGCACGTTTGGCCCACCTACAACTCACAGCCACCGTGCTCCGGGCTGGGCCCATTCAGCTCTCAAATTTTGGGAAGCCAGCTGTATCCTTGAGAATTCGTAGCCCCATCGGTGGTCTCTGGAGGCTATGCCACAGCATCATGGAGTTCTGCAGCACAGACTGCAAGGGAGCAAATTGTGCCTTTTTCAGTGCAGCCCCACTTCAAGTTTGATCAGAGAATTGGATACTAAAGTACATGCTTATTGTTAAGTCCAAAGAAGGTGACCAATGACTTGTAACAAAAATAATTGAGGGTGGGGCTGCATGCAGAGCCCCTCTTCCATAGCCGCCATTAAAGGGGTTGCAGCACGACTGCCCAATGAGTTGAGACTGGAGAGCAAGCAAGTAGCTGACTGCCTGGTACCTCTGCTGCTCCAAACTCAGGCTCGATAGTTGGATTCAGCACAGGTTTTGAGCAACTAGATTGGTTGATGCACCCGCAGTGGGTGCCTATATGGTATACAATGATTTAGCTCATACGATTAAAAACCCAACCCTACACCTGCAGGAACTTAGCATTCCAGCAACAGTCAAATCCATCTATGAATTTTGAACCTGCCCCGTGCCACTGAAGGAAGGGCTGAGGTCATCTAAATCAACCTCAGCAATGGTATGCGTGGCGCTATAATTGAAACAAGGAAAATTATATAAAGGGGTTCAGATTAGCAGACATGAGAAATGTACCTGAATTTTAAAAGCATGGGATTTTACACCCTCACCGATGGCAACGCGCCACATTAAGACAGTGCTAGGTTAATACCGGGCTATATAATTGCAAGAAAGAAACAGCAGCCAGTGTTGGTACCAGGGCGTATTAGGACAGTGCTTAGCAAATTTCTATAAATAAAAACATCTTTGGCTAGGCTCATTAACAGTAATATCAGTACATGGTACAAGTGTAAGTGAATGAAGACATGGTTAAGGGCTGGCTGGTTAGGATGGCTACTCTGAAAAAGCCATCTCAAAGAGGCCAGGAAACATGGGAGTGAAAGTGAATTTGTTATGGGACGGGCAGGTAGTGCGTGGGAATCGCCCTAGGGATACCAATGGCGGGTTTAATTAAAAAAAATATATATATTGTGCTCCCTCCCAAGCGTCCATTCCCCATAACAGTTTGTTACAATGCATCAATTACACCATCTTGTGCGTCAAGTCATACACCACCAAGCAATGGAAGCAAATGAAACCTGCAAGCATTGTAGAACAAATGGATATCAATTTGATTCATTGGCATTGCCAGTAGTGCTCTTGCAGGACAAAGTTTGTGTCCTATACAACTCGGGCCAAAAAGTCTGATGGCATAATTTGTAGAGTAACCTAATGCCAGCAGTAGGGAGTCCAAGTCATGCACTGGTGTAAGGCGGGAGCTGAGGTGGACAAGAAAGTATGGTGATGCTTTAAACACCATGCCCACAAGCAGTTCCTATAATTTATGAAAGGGCCTGCTTATTAATACAAAGAAAGCCAAGGTGACCAATTGAAGTCACAAGCCACCAAGCAGATGGGGACGAGCTGGGAAGACTGCAGCTTGGACTGGTCATATTCCGCACAAAAAAAAATTGCTATTACAGAAATCTTTGGCGATTGTGGCGTTATGGCCTTTTCCTTTGAAGGATCGTGTTTCGATCCCCAAAAACTGGCCGATTGTCACAACAACCCCACTTTTGTAGGATTTCAATCCTTTCATTGAGGGGCAAATCAGATGGCACATGCATTGATGTCTAGAATCTGGATTGTTTTGGGAATACATGAAATGTGCATCATGGATGATATGTGGACCTCAAAAGACTAGATCACTTTGCTATCATGTTTGATTAACCACCAGTGGTATATTCTAATAGTTTCAGATAGTAGCATTCAACTTGACTTCCCCACCAGAGTAAAACTATGTTTTGAGCAGTTTACCCTGCCCCTAGCTTCACTATATTCCCAAAAATCATTTTAGAGCCTCGGGGCCACTTGCTCCAGATTAGCCAGTTTCGAGCAACCAGATTGGCTGGCTCGCCTAGAAAGCCACGTACAGGTGTTCAGGCGAGCAGTTTCCATGCTTCTAGGTGCTCCGAATCCAAGTATGCAAATTAAGCTGGGAGACGGCCCGCTTTTCCGCGAGTTAGGAAGTGTGGATATGGAGCAGTAGGCAGCCCTCCCCAAGTGCCGGGATCCTGACGCAGCACCGCTGCAGCCGCGTTATTGAAGGACTAGGTGTGGAAAAGCAAGATAAACCAGCATTTTGAAGTACTCGGCAACAGCTTTGGACCGCGGCACGCTTGTAAACCCGCAGCAAACATGATTCTGCAAAAAATGCACAGTTCAGAAATGCTGCTTATGGATCAACCCGAAGCACCATCTTTTAATTACAGGTATTTCATGTAACAGTACAATGGCAACAACACAGTCTTTTAAAAAAAGAAGACAATAAAAATGGCAGCTAAAGAAACCCCCGATCCTCTCCAAAGCAACCTGCCCAAAAACATTGCCCCAAGAATCAAAACCTGCGTAATAAAAAAATAAAAAAGGTATCTGGTGAAAATTCCACATTTAATATATAAAACTTGGGAAGGGGATTCAACCTTAGTGTAATGGGCATAGTTTTTTGTAGGCATGCGTTAAGAAGAACAGCAATTTCCACTGCAACGCTGCTCCGAAACTCAAGTTACAGCCGAAAATACCCAGTGGTAAAACAAGGACAAAAATGATACATTAAAAGTGTCCAGTAGCAGGATATTCCTTGGGGTGGCTGGTAACTCAAAGGGTGGTAGAATCACAAAACATTTGCTTTTCAAAGTCCACAATTTATCAATTTCACGGTGCCAGTCCATATTTACTCCATAGGTTCAGCCTCTTCACCGCCCTCATCCTCGGCTTCCTCCTCGGGATCTTCCTCTTCCCCAGCTTCTAGGAGCTTCTCCTCTTCCGCAGTAGATTGTTCATTGTTGGATTCCTTTTCAGTTTCATCTTCACCAGCACCTTCCATGCCTTCTTCACATTTACTTTCTTCTGCCGCCTCTGCTCCCGTCTCATCGGCAGTCTTTTTAGCCCCTTCTTCAGTTTCCTCCTTCACCTCCCGCTCTTTTGGATCCTCTGTGAAGGGATTTTCACCCTGCAAAGAAGCATAAATCAGACTTTTAGGCGTATAAAACAATGTATGTGAATTCGGTTCAGTTAACTACAAGCACACAAAAATACGTTTGCACGGACCAAGGTGGAAAAGAGCATCTTTGTGGGACAATACTCAATAACTGAACACTCCGTTGCTCAGACTACTCCGTGGTTGCCAGGAGGTGATGTTTGGCTGTTGCCGGAATGAGTAGTAAAAATAGTGATTTTTAAGTGTGGTGTGCTTTTTTTGCTTCCAGGCCGTTATACCTTCTTTACAAACTTTTGGGAAAGCCTGCACCCCCATTTGGGCAATAAAAAGCAAATCCAAGAGAACTCACTTTAGATCTTCGGCTTGGGGCCCAAGTACAAACGATAACAACCCCCCCCTCTCCATAAGCCCTCTCCCAATACTCTCCGGCAAATCTCCATCTGGGAAGGCCATCTCACAACTTAATCTACATACTAAACCCGATGGCCGTCTCCATGATATGGCATTTGTAACGCGCCTATAGACAAGCGTTTCAAGGTGCCGCAGGGGGGGAAGCGGGGGTGTGACAAGGAGACATAATCCTACTAGGCCAGGTGTCATTCAGATCATGCAAGTGCAAGGGTAGAGGGGAAAGTGCAGTACATGGTTAGTAGAATACAAGGTAACTAATAGGGTCAGCTGGTGGCAAGTGCAAGGTAAGTTCCGGGAGAAGGGGCTGTAGGAAACAGACAGCCCCGTAGTGCAGGTAGGCAGTGCAGGGAAGAGTGGCTGGGCCAAGGACCGAGATTGGTGAGTGGCCCAGTTGCAGATTCAGTGCATGTTCAGTGATTTTAGCAGGGGAGAGAACGCGGAGGCAAAGAGGAAGGTTTTGAGGTGCTTCTGGAACCGGAGATGGTTCTCAAGTTTCAGGGAGACAGGAAGGCTGTTCCAGAGGGAGGTCCCTGCTGCGGAGAGAGAGATCTACCCCCAACTTGTTGCTTGGAGAAGCGGCTGACCTTGAGGTAGTTGGATGTGGATTAGCGAAGAGCTCGAGGAAGATATTTAGGAAGAGAGTTGAAGGTATTTTGGCCCAAGGCCCCAGAAGGCCTTGTGGACAATGCAGAGGGTTTTGTGAAGTCAATCCTCGCAGCCACTGGGAGCGAGTGTAGTGATCAGTACTGGAGAGATGGTCCCTGGGCCTGAGGCCAAGTCTCAGTCCTGTTCTGGATGAGTTGCAAAGGGTGGAGAGTAGAGGCAGGAAGATTTAGATAGAGGCTGTTACAGTAGTCCAGCTTCGAGAGAACCAGGGCTCTGGAGACAGTGAGCTTCTGAGGGAAGGAGAGGAAAGGAAGGATACCTCTGATGGCTTCTGAGCAGCCAGACACAAACTGCTCTCCTGAACAGTCAACCACACCATCCTGCTCAATTTCTACAACTTGGGTTCAGTGTCTGGTTGATCTTGGTCTGATCAACTCCCAGACCCCAAGGTGCCCCCTGCCCCCAACTCCCCTCTACACGTGCTGTTCCCCAGGAGTCCAACTTCTCCTGGGCTCCTCAACCTCTCCCCTGTTCCAACTGTGCTCTGCATAAGACTCGGCTCTCCTTCAGACTACACAATTCAGGAATGGTGTGCCTTCACCACACACTGGCCACCCACGGCCCTCTACCTGGACCTTCATGTGAGACCAAGAACCCGGTTGTCTTCTGCAACACCACCCTCTGCTCACAGCCGACGAAAGAAACAGCTGCACCCACCTCCTCAGAGGTATTCTTCCTTTTCTCACTTTAGCCCTGTTCTCACTAGGCTGGACTACTGCAATAGCCTCTTTCTAACTCGGCCTGCTCCAATATTCACCCTTTGCAAATAATCCAGAAAAGGACTGCGGACTTGACCTTGGCCTAAAGCTCAGGATCGTATCTCTGCAGCCCGGATATCTCTCCACTTGCTCGATTTGGCTGCAAGGATCAAGTTCAGGACTGCTGCCCCCCCCCCCCCCCTGCGCAAACTGTTTACGTGGCCACCCACTGAACTTACGGGGCCAGGCTCCTGCACTACCAGTTGCCTTGCACCGCCTCAGCTTCCCAAACACTTCGTGGCCGTATCTGCAACCACACAGCCCGGACTCTGCAATGGAATGCGTGAGGACTGCCATTCTCCCCTCCCCCAGCACTTGCATGATCTTGGACTAGTAAGGCCATTGTATTGTCCTCCTGTCTTGTCACGCCTAGAAAAACTGTACAAGTGTTCCATCGTTTTAAATGTGTAAAAGGTTTATGAATGTAGACCATTAATCCCATTAACCACAGTTTTGGTCCTTTTCTATGAACTTTTGGGAACCATTTTCTCGTTGGCTACTGTTCCTGTAGCAACTGGGGCAAAGTACATTACAAAATAAAGTAATTTGCAGATAGATTCCTGAATCGGCTACTGCTAAACACTTAAGAGCCAGGCCAGACCCCCTGGCTCGGCCCTACCCATGAACCCCCCCAGGCTCTCCCGCAGCCCCATGTTGAACACAACTGGTATGCCAAGCATGAAAATATAATCCCTTCAATTCACATAAGCGCAAGACTATTTCAGGACAACAGTTCAGCAGGAGAGCAATTTACAAATGACTTATATCTAACTAACATGCATTAGCATTTAGGAGTTTACATAAACTTACCTTCAGATACCTCTCCAGCTTTTTGCTGATCATTTTATTATTGAGGATGCTTTTGGCTACTACTAAAGAGGACTTCTTAGATTGCTCCATCATTGCCTACGAAAGAGGAAATATAAGTGGGTATGTGGAACGGAAATTAATGTCATTAGCTCAGAATAAAGGGCAGCAACAGTCAACCAAATTACACCTAGGAGCCTACCTTTCTATTTTGGTTATGCTCAATCGACTTGAGATGTTTTTGAAGAAGTCCAAACTGCATAGGAATGAAGAGATCGCATGCAGTACAGTGCGCTGCCTCCACTTTCTTGATAAAGTGGTCCATGCCAAGGTCTGAAACGTGACATTACAATTTTCAATGTGTGAAAGTGACAAATGCTATAAGTGAGAGGTTTTCTGGTGAAAGCTCATGCCAGTCATACAGTTTCCCCACTCATTTGGCACACCATAGCAAATGGTTATGCTGGTTCTAACCAGAAAAAATTCAACGAAGCAGCGGGCATTAAGCAATCAGGAAAATCTGGCTGCAGGTTTGGAAAGGGAGGTAGATTAGTATATTGACTGTATAGCATATTTTGCTATCAGCCAGTTTTGATTCCAACATCACTATACAATTTGAATAGCAGAACTTTAATCACAGAAGCCTACCAATCACTTAAATCGTCATGCCAGTTTATTGAACAGTTTAAAACTCTGCCAGAGACCACAACATTAAGACAATCCCTGCAAGATTGTAGAATGCGGCTGCTGGATGCAAGAGAAAAAAAGTAATACAGTGCTGCATGTGACTAGCCCCAGTTAAGCAAGATCAGGCTCCTGGTCAACCTACTTGTATTCGTAAAAGCTACAGCACTGGGGCAAACCATTCCAACATGACAGGAGGCAATTTGAAGGTTCATAAGGGGTAACATACACGTGGTCTAATAAGATTATAGTTAACTACCGTTGGGTTGGAGTTTAGCGACAGAACGTAACCAAGCAAAATATTGGATACATGCCCCACCTTGCGTTAGATCCTGGTCTCTATAAATCTGCTGGATTGCTGCATTAAGATCCTCAACTGATTTGCGACGCTCTTCTGTCTTTTTATGCTTGTTGGAAACATATTCCTGTTGATAAAAAGCATGCAACGATTGTACCATTTTGTACAGCTGTACACATTCTGGATAAAGATTTTAAACATGTTATGCATACTGAATAAAACTCAGCTACTAGCCAACACTGTAGATCTGAAAGACCCAAAATGTATAGCAAGGGCCAACCCAGTGTCAGTGGAAGCAAGGGGGCTAACTGGGTTATGGAAGCACTAAAATATGCCTAGGCCAGTGGCCGCAACAAAAAGGGGAAAAAAAAGTTTGAGACGGGGCAACACAAGGGGTCGAAAGCAACATAAAGTGGCACAGGGAGCAAAAAGGGGGCGGGGGGACTTGGGAAGTGTGGGGACCACTTAAGTTTCCTTTTTCTCTACCACTGCCCAGAAACGCAAGTGTGGGAGCAGCAAAGAGATATGGCAAAGTGAGCCTGTGCCCGAAGAGGTGTTAAGCACAGCATACCACAAGTGTCCCTGCATGTCAATGAGTAGGTGGGGTGGGACGAAGTCGGACCCGGAACTCAAAGGCGAGAGTACTACCGCACCGACGGGAGAGTGCCTTTTTTTTTTTAATAACTGGAGCTTCCAATGGGCACGCACCGATCAAGAGGGGTGGCAGAGCAGAGAGCCTTGCCAGTGACCAGGGTCAGGCTCTCGCCAAGCTATACAGTAAACAGTGGCTCTGCACAAACTTTTTATTCGGCATGAGTTAAATATCGCCAATCAACGACGGTGCACATCGACAGCAGCCGTAACAAAATACAAAGCGGTTGAAGTACAACGCCAGCACACAACTAACATACCTGGAGAAATTCTGCCGTTTGCTTCGGGAGCTTCGTCCCCACAAAATTGAAGTGGTCACTGTGAAACTTGCTTTCCAGGTGGTTCTTCATTTCATCATCATAGTAAGTGCGGAACTTGCACAGCGAGCAAACATACTGAATCCTGGTAGTATAAAGTAGATTGGTAATAAGTACGCTGCAAAATCGCAAATCAACCACAAACTAACGGGCGACTAAACCGAATGTCTACATTCACCCAAGTTCTACTCCACTTTTCTCCTCAAAAGACTGAGCTGGAAGTTGTGGATTTCCAATGCCAAAGGAGTTAATGCCCAACACATGATGTACCAATCAAACTCTGATCAAGTTCCCCACCCAAATAGGGGAACTGTCAAAGCAGCAATGTATGCGACAAGAGTGATGCAGACCACATTAGTTAAGGGAATCTGAACACATAGGATCCCATAGGATCCAGCAACTACGATTGCCCCCACCGCCCACGCCCCATATGCCCCGCAAGCCTCATAATTGGTGCAAAGACATTGCACCATATTTCCCACTGCCTTACAACAGAACACTGGCATTCACCCCAGCCAGGACACTCCAACACCGTCTGAATCACTTAAGTAGAGCCCCAACAGCAGGACACTTCAAACACATGCTCCAGTGGGATGCTCCCTCCCCAACGGCCAGGTCATGCGACGCACTTACAGAACAGGAAACATTCTATTGCTACGCTCCAGAAGAATAAAATCTACCAAATTCTTCTAGTGGATTATGCCCGTTTAAATAGTATAAACAAAAAAAATGTCTCGAAGGCTTAGAATGAAGTGTCTGGGGCAACCATCCAACCATAGCAAGCCAGCACTGTGGATGCAGTTCCAGACAGGATTTTCCCTAGTTATGACAGTTACTCAGAAGACAAAGAATCAGTCGACCACTATGCCGAAAGCAATCTGCCCCCGCCCCCCACTTACAATTCTCCTGGTCAATGTGGTTCGAATATTGCACACTAGCAACCCCGGAAGGGTTATAGGTCCACAGGAAGCTCGGAACGCAGGCCAGAGTTCCTAGCTGCTGCTTGCATGCAGCTCACACACGCAGATCATAGGCTGGTGCTAATCTAAGGCTGTGTTTGAAAGGTGGTAAAAATAAATCCTCCTGTGACCCAACATGCTTCCCTTCCCCAGTCAAATTTGTGTTGACGTTATGGTCACTGAAAAGTGACCAGCGAATTAGCACTGGTAAATCTAATACACAAGATGTGTTTAGTGATCTCCGATGTATAGCATGCATAGGTATTGAGGCAGGTACTGGTGAGGCTTATTATGATAGGCATAGTTCCATACAGGCACATGGTGAAGCGGTATAACCAAAACACAACCAGGTGGCCTCTCTTCCGAGCAGGCAATTGGGTGGTAGGACAGGGAAGTACCTAGGGTTGATGGCAGGAAATCAGGATTAAGTGAATAGTGAGTTTAGGGCTTTGCAAAAGATCCAGTAAGATTTCTCTCCTCTCAGGGAGGGAGGTTGCTCCAAAGCTTGGCTGCAAAGTTTGGAAAGCTCGAGCCTCCAGTGTTGCATCTTTTTGACTATAGGCATCAGGAGTCTGAAGGGGTTCTAGTGGGTCTGGAGTGGGCTTTTTGGGTAGGTAGGGGGTGTTGTGTTGGACAGACACTTGTGGGTTATGGAGCAGTTTTTGAAAATGTTCTCGTGGGAGCCAGTGTGCATCTCTGCTAGCTCTTAAGATGTGCTCTTTTCGGGATGTTCAGGGCAGTTCAGAGTGCCTTGTTCTGGATTACAAGAAGTTTTTCCTGGACGAGGTGCCATTGGTGATGCAATCACTGATCAACACCATAAATGGTAAGCCACCCAGCGTTAAGTGACCAGAGGGTTCTAGCACTAACATTCATCGCATTGGAGACATGGGCACAGTAAATATTGAATGTGCTTATGCTGATCTACTTCCCAATGAAATCCACTCCTGTTGCAAGCCCAAGTAAAACAGACTACCTTTCCACCATGCGGTCACGCTGCCTCTTCTTTTGCCGATCCTGTATTTTCTTCCCAGCCTGAAATTTGCGTTTAACTTCGCTGATCTCTTCTTGCATTGTTAAGGATCCTGCAAAATAAAATATGTCTGTCACTCAAATAGTGACAGTCACCTGAAGCACAGAATATGCACAAGCTGATATTTAACCCCAATCTGTAGAACGTGTAACGCGCAAAATCGAAAACAACCAGGGGATAACGGTACAATCTGCACCTCCGCATCTTGGGGGGGGGGGGGGGTGGGATGGGAGACGGGGTTCGGGTCGAAAACCAAGGTCTCGCAAAATTGACAGTACATGTGCTTGTCCTGGAAAAATTTTACAAACTGTTTCTGGGAAGGCAACATCGCATGATTCCCATATACAAGTCACCTGCAGTTTACAAACACAACATGGTACAAACCATCATTAAACACCTCACCTTTATCGTTTCCAGCTTCAACTTTCCCTTCAGCCTAGAAAAAAAAATAAAAATCAGTGGTCAACTTCTAAATCCCAGAGGTTTAACAGGTGATTCCGCACCCACGTTACCCAGTTTTAAACCACTTACATCTGTTGCCACCTCTGCCCCGTCTTCAGGCTTCTCTTCTAAAAGAGAAACAAACAAAAAAAACATGTGTTATATAGCTGCTGACAAACAGGAAAAAGTAAACCCAGCAAGAGATTGAGTATATGGAATCATTTGCAAAAGACGTGTTGATAATCTCGGCCGTATGCAGTAGTCACTGAAGACAACTTTCCAGCTTTAGTCTCTAGCGAAAGTGACATCAAAACCTAGCAATTCACTAAGCAGCCATCCGCCCAGCAACACACATTGGTGCAGCCCAAATAATGGAAACCCGACGCCCAACCGATCAGCCGATGGACACACAAGCAGTGTATGGAACACATCCACGCTCGGGGGGGGGGGGGGGGGGGGGGGCTCAACTAGCAAACAAGAACTAAAGTCATGGATTGATAAAATTGGATTGTCCCGCCACTACTAGGCTTTTGGCAACTAACCTAGCACCAGTCTGCATAAGGACACCACCACAGTAGAAGTTACCATAAAGCCGATCTGACCTTTTAATCAGCAAACCCCAATACAGTTGAGGACTCATCGCCCCGTAACGTAACTGAAGTAGCACCACACTGAAAAGCAGTACACTTATTTTAAAGCTTGTATTCCTTGTTAAACTTAGAAGTGTCTAAAAGGGTACCAGTCTCTGAAGTCCCCCCAAAGAGTGCCAGTACTTCCAGCTAGCCACAGCATCCCAAAACACCCCCCCCCCCCCAATTCAAAACGTCCAATAGGAGTTGGCACTCCAAAACAAGACACCAAAAAACCCTCTAATTTAGCCCAAGGGACTGCAAACCATGGCTAAACCCACAAAGTCCACATAAATAAGACCTACCCATGCCGAGATATATATATACACACACACACACTAAGAAATCAGATTTCACAAAGCAGTGACCTTATTACACTTGAATGCGATTGAGGGACATTCTGGCCAGGCTGTGATGGAGGCGAGTAAATGGAAGTCACCAGGGACAATACGTGGACAACCAACCTGCAGTAGCATCGCCACCCTCTTCATTTTTAGCCACTTTAGACTCTGGTTCGCCTGTTGTGTTTGTCTGTTTGCGTTTCTTTGCAGCAGCGCCTTGATTCTTCATTTTTTTCTTCTGTTGCGTTTGCTGCGGCTGCGTCTAAAGGGAACAAAGGGTTATCTACCAGTAGATGTATTTTAGAAACCGCAAGCAAAACTGAGGGACAAGGATTGCCAAAGAAGTCGTCATCCTCGCCATCTTAAGTAGAGCGCACATTAAAGCAAGACCGGCGGCAACACATTTCATTTGGCTAGCCCTCTGTTGATATGCCTGGCAACAGGCCTCATTGGGTTACCAGGGGTTTATAAAGACATGGGGCCAATTATCCATCTTCTCAGATCATGAAGAAGCACCAACCATTGAGACTAAAACCAGGGGAATGCAATGGTTGCAGTAGATAGCATTAACAATATCCAAGCATTAACAATATCCAATTCTCAACTGGCACAGCAAAAAATCTGCTAAATCAATAAAAATGGAACCTTGAACGTGGGTTAATGGAATTTCAAGGTATCCAAATGTAATTACGTAACCACAGCGTCACACATCCATAAGAAAGAACTACATTTGTACAAGTAGCAACTCTAGCAACTCTCATTACAACTTATATTGAGCTCAGCACTCTTCACTACTTAAGGGGTTATGGCGATGCTCGGGCGTCGTGTTTCATACATGTACAATTTGGGGTTAAGAGGGGAAATCAGTTTCTGGATTTCGGTTGTTGGGTACAGGTGAGATCGATAATTAGACACTGGACGACTATGCATTTGAAGGGACTCCACAAACAAGGTACTTTAAAATTCAATCGTGTGGGTTAAGACTGACCTGGCCCTGGGGAGGGCCATCACATTTCGCCTCATTTCATCGAGGGGAGTGGCACTCTCAGCCCAAGACAGCAACTGCTGAACAGTGCATAGTCTGTACATGAAGTAAAATGGGAGTGGAGAAGGCACAGAGTGTACTTACTTTGTCTCCGTCCCACACTTTGACGCTTTTCCTCGGCCGTGTTTTGAAGCCACCTCCTCCGAAGCGCCTATTCCCAGGGAAACCTCTCATTCCCTGGAACATGTTGATCTCAGGGTAAGCTTTCTGGGAGAAGAGGGATGGGGGCCGGGGGGAACCAGAGGCGCCAGAGCCCCACCCGCCCATTGGCTGTTGTGGCTCATTCCATTGTCCGCTCAAGCGCCCGGGAAACGACGCCATGGGTCTGTTTTTTCGCCCGTCTCTGCCCCAGTTCTGACCCCGTTGGCCAAAGTTGCTCCGTGCTCTTGTCTGGATCTGGTCCCTGCGGTTCCCGTAGGGGCTGTCATAGCGACCTTCATAGGCATTGTCCGTGTCTTGAGCCTCACTGTAATCATAGCCGGATCTGTAAAGATCACGGTCAGTCAGTGAAGACCTTGAGTCGTAGGACTCATAGGATTCATACCTGCAAGAGTCGCACAGCAAGCAAGGATCCAATCAGTAGCAAATAAGGCAACCATATAAAGAGACTGCCGAGATAGGGCAGTAATAAATTAAGCAAAATACATGAAAACTTTACTGCTACAGAAAAAGGTTGTCACCAATCTTTCATATCAACAAGGTTCAGGTTTCACTCAACATGGGAGTTTGTCCTTGAGTGATTAAGTGGTTGGAGGGTGATGGAGAAGGCTAGGTATTATTAAAGTATTTGGGCAGAAAGGAGTCGGTCATCTGCCCATGGGCAGTCCCAGTGTTACTACAGTTAGGTGACAGGCCTGAAAAAAACTGAAAGAAATACAAGTTTCTCCTAGCACCCATGTAAAGGTAATTTATCCCGCCGCGTCAGGTACCAATACAATCAGGACTGTTTACTCCATTGGAGAACCCATGTAAACAATCTAGGTATGGGCAAGATAAACCCCAACCAATAATCCCACTCTACATGCTCAATATCCAATTTGGGTATTGGGTAGAACAGGATTCATGAGCCCAGCTATTGTCCACTCAGTCCCGACAATATACTAAGCATTTAAGAGTTTCTTCCCATGGTTACAATAGTAAACCAAATTACCCCATCGCCATAGTATTAACTGGGCGCTCTCTTACATTCCCTGGGGACTTTACCATTGCACTCAGTGAACGATGGGGGGAAAAACAGTTTCCAAGCCAAGGACAGAAAATTGGAAAGAGAATGTTTTTTTCAAACAAGTAAACAAATCGTAGTCTCAAAACGACAGGCTCTGGGAACAATTACGATACTTGCATGAAGAAAAAATGCTGCCAAGTAAGCATACAGCCACAAATGTCGCTAAGAGAATAATATACAGCATACACAATTAGTGCCATAGCTTTGCCCCTAAATCAGACGCAAACTATGGAGAAGGAAAATATAACACATGCACCCCTAATATAAGTACTCCAATGACTTGCATGTGACGCCACTAAAACATCACTGATACATTCGAATCAAAGTCATCTGTACGCAACCAGGTACGCATCAATACACCACACAGGATTCCCCCCTGGAAAGTCAGGACATCTAAAACCATTATATTACACACACAAAAGAGTCTCGTTGCTCTCAAACAATTGACTGACATCAAATCGGCGGATTTACTAAACTATTGTATTAATATCTCGCTCACGGTGGTTAGGACACGTGCCCCGAGGGGCACACGTGCAAGCCCAGCCACACAATATTGCACCGTGGCACAATCTGACCCCTAGAGTATGAGCACAAATAGAAATGCGAGGTCCAGTTATGTAGTCTACTGAACAATGTCATCAATTATATTGGCTGTAGAGTAGCAAATAATTCTAAAAAATGGCTTCCGTTGGTGGTAATTTATATACATATTCTATGCACGATTGGTACACAACCTACATAACTACCCATGCCTTGTTTTTGCATCAATAAGCATACCCATAATTGCCTGCACTGGCACCGTTATCCTGTTCATATCCGCCATAGCCTAAAAGATGGAAGAAAAAAAAAAAAAGCAGTTGAAATGTTTTCACAAATGCAAACAAACCCGTACCTAAACTAGAAAACGTCCTTGGTAAGGCATCGCGCTGCTAAAGAAACTAGCTCCATCATTGCATACTGAACTTTTCTTGGTACACATCTTTGACCGGGGGCTCCGTTTGATAATTGGACAATGGGGAATCAGTATTCCCCAGATTCGGAGGGGGGGTATCCCGCGAAAACTCATACATCCTTGAAAAACGGCGTGTGTGTAACGTTTTTGGTCTACGAGGTTTAGTGACGCTGGTTCAGAGACACACAATAGCGTGGTTTAATCGCGTTTACATACTAGCTCGTCTCCAACAAGAAAATGTATGGAGATGGAAACCATTCGCAGTCTAATAAAACCGTCTCTTTTTTGAGACATTTGTTCATCTGCTGGGATGACGGATCATTTGTGGTAGCGTTTGATTGGCTCTAAATTTGACAAAATAAACCCACATGAACGATTTATATCGCGTGCCCACCATAACCCGTTTTTGAAAGGGTACGAACCGTTCAGGGCACCCACCCATGACCGATACGGTGCCTAGTTACCCGGCCCACCACCGAGACACACCAGAGCGTCTCGACAACAGCCACTCCCAGGCAGCGTTCCACCGCACGGACTAGTACCGCATGCGCCTCGTGCCACGGCTCCTAATAGAATGACTTGGTTAAACCAAGACAAAGCAACCCAGAACAAAAACAAGGCAGCATTTAAGAGACAACTAAAACTAACTCACCTCGGTTTCCAGCGGCGGTCCAGGTCCCGTAACCTGGAAAATAAATACCTACGTCAGGACAGACAAGCCATGTAAATCCGCACTACTTTTTTTGTATACGAAGGCATTGAGCATTTCGCGTGTAGTTTTGAGAACCCCCCCCCCCCCACACCTTGGGGGTTTAGTGATACATCTCATTTCCAAGGAGATGCGCTGCATGCAATACAGGCCTGGATGCACGGGAGCGTCTTTGGAGGAGGCTTTTGTCTACAGCCAGTGAAGGCAGATGGCCTGTAGAACGGGGGAGGGGGCACATCTGCGTCACCGACTAGTATGACAAAAGCATGTTGGTAACTGGAAGCGAGAAGCTAACAGTCGGTAATCAGAGTGGCCCACGAATATTTTACTCCCGTTTCACCAGTCCATCGTGGTGGGTAGCATTGGAATAGCGTTACACATCTGAACCACAAAAACGCCCCCCCCGAACCGAGAACTACGACATAGACGCCACGCACATCAAAAAAAGTGTCACTCCTTCGCTAAGAAAGCAACTGCCCACCTTGTTACGACACAACATCGCAATCCCCAGGCAGAGTATAGGCCGGGCCCCGCCATTTTGTGAGTACGTACGCGCGCGTTTCCAACAGTGGAGGCGACCTATGCAATAAAGAACAAGCACGCTCTCGCCTCCACACAAGACGGCGAAAGTCGAACAGGAGACGAGGTTTCGGCACGCACCGGGGCAGGCTACAAGATAGGAATTCGTGAAACGAGTCCCTTCCATAGGCCCAACATGGTGTTACAACGAAGAACTCGCGCTATCGCTCGTGAGGCCCGCAAAACATACAGCGCTGCGTGGAATCAGGCGAAAGACACAACCCGCAGGCGAACAGTAACAATACTAAATAACGCACCCGAATAATTGGCCATTGTAGCAGCTGGTGTTAATGCTCCTTCCTTCTTGGTGCACAGCGTGTCCGCGAGAGGCTGCGTCTCACCCCTCTACCAAGCGTTAAACGGCAAAAGAAACTCCACCCATCAAGGGCCTAGGAGCAGTTTGCAGTCCTCATTGGTTGCTGCTGCCTTCACTTAAGTATATTAACGCCCTCAACAGGACGTGATGTTTCCTGGGCGGGAAGGAACGGATCTACGCCCATCCAGCTCTCGCGCAAAGGTTCAGAAATATGATATGCTCGCGCCTCATTGGTTAACTGTTTGCAGTTTCTAACAGACTGCAGTTTCCGGTTTAAAATGGCCGTTCGGGTTCCCACGGTCCGAAGGGCCTAGCAAAATGGCCGCCAATGAGAACGGGAAGTCTGGGAGCTTCGGCAGACACATTCGGCAGCCACGTTAATCTTCGGGGTCACCGTTTACCAGTACGGGTGAAAACACCCGATTTCATTTCGTCACCAGGGCGGGTGTTACTGACTTAAAATTGTAAAACAAACCTAACATCATAAAATGAAACAATAAAGAACATGCGTTTAAAATGGTGATGGAATGGCTAATCTACTTTATCTAACATACTTTTTCAACCACACCTGCACTTTCCTCGCCCTTCAAGATTTATCAACACCATCTCTGTTCCTCTGGCCCTCATGAACACTAACCCCCACTCCACCAGCCATACACATCAACCAAATAGCCTCCCATATCGCCAACTACTGTCTGTTATATGGCCACCCGTGCCTCGGGCGGGCCACACGCATGCATGCACACAAGCACTCATACAGAGAGGCACGGGACGCGTGGCTGCCTGTTGCGCGTCCGGCGGCAACTGCCCGCACGGTCGCCGTTTATTCAACTGCGCATGCGCGGGCCCAACCGAGGCTCGCTCATGCGCTATGCTACACTGGGACATCACATCCCTTCTTTTTTTTAACAACAAAACAACATAACATTATGGTGCAGCACCAAACATAACTGGTAACACATGAACGGGATCCCACCCGCCACTGTTGACGGCCCATTGCAATCTCGGCTCAGTCTCCTGAGTCCAGGACATAGTCCTTGGGATGAGCAGGCAGTCTCCGGCCACTGCGCATGGGATACCTTGCAGTGACCGTTGGTGTTCCAGGGGCCCTGTCCCCAGAAGGGGCGACGGCACCAGTGGGATCATCAATCGGACCCTCGGGGACTGCCTCCTGGCTAGGCCCAATCTCCTGACCCACAGTATCTGTTGCCGTGTCCACTTTTTTGAAAAAGGATCTGTTGCGGGTGACCGTGCCGCTTTCACAGGCCGCCATCACCATGGTCCCTTTCACATGGGTGACTTTCCACGGGTGGGGCTCATATGGTAAAGATAGCTTGCCCACAGGGTGTATGTTCCGGATGAGCACAGAGTCCCCCACGCACACTTCCTTGTCTTGCAGACCTCGTCTCTCGCTTTCCTTCTGATTGCGCGTGGCGCGCTCTTCTCAAACCTTCTCATTGTCTATGACGCCTGGACTCCTCCCCTCAACTTCCGGTATCATTCCCCTTGGGCAGCGCCCAAACAGCGCCTCCGCAGGGGCAACCCCCGTGGACTGGTGGGGCGTGGTTCGGTACTCTCGCAAAAATTCCACGAGCTTCGTCGGAAGGTCGTCACCCCTATTGGCAGAAATCCTGAGTACTTTGTTTAAAGTACGCATTAGCCTTTCGGCCTCTCCGTTGGCGCGGGGCCATTGCGGGGATACCTTGCAGTGATGTATCCCCCTTTCCCGGAGATATTGGGCAAACTGGCTGCCGGTAAATGGCGGTCCATTATCAGAGCAAAGTATCTCCGGAAAGCCATGTGTGGCGAACATCTTGTCCAGGGCTCTCGTGGTAAACTCAGTCGCCGTCGACTCCACCACATCCACCTCCGGGTACCTAGACCATTGATCCACGGCCACCAGGAAATACATGCCACGACCCGTCGAGCCGAAATCCACGTGGACAGTTCCCCACGGCTTCTCACTTCGCTCCATCGAGCTTATAGGCAGGGCTTTGTTTCCTGGGGTCGCCGCCTGACATGCCAGGCACCTTCTCACGAAAATCTCAACCCTTCCCTCCAAATCCGGAAACCACACCTTAGGCCGTAGTCTCGCTTTGGTCTTGACAACCCCTTGATGCCCGATGTGTGCTAGCTCCAACACCCGCATCCTTAAGGCCTGTGGGATCACGATTTGCCGCCCTCCGAGGATCACTCCATCATCCGAAATAGAGAGCTCATCCCTGACCCGCCAGAGTGCCTGAAGATCCCTTTGGGCTTCCGGCTGACGTCGGGAGTTGTTGCGCAGCACCTCTCTCCAATCTCCACTCCTTACTGCTGCTTTGATTATGCCAAAGACCTCATCCTTGGAGGACTCAGTCGCAATGGCTAGCCTCGTCAGCGCCACTGGTAGCGTCCCATCTATCACATGACAGAGCAGCCCTTGGCAGTCCGACACACCGCCGTCCTTGTCGATGTTCTCCGAATTCGGGTGACGTGAGAGATAGTCCTCTGGGTTGTTGGTGCCCGGTCTATATATCAGTCGAACCCCATACTCCATCAGGGCCAGCATCCACCTCTCAATCCTGGGTGGTGGCTTCAACGACACACCCGCTAGGATGGGTAGCAGCGGCTTGTGGTCTGTCACCCCTACCACGGGCTTGCCCTGGATGTAGAGGCGAAAATGGTGACAGCCCCACAGGATGGCCAGTGCCTCCCTCTCAATTTGCGAATATCGCCTCTCGGTGTTGGAGAGAGCCTTGCTCGCATACGCGATGGGCCGCATGTCCCCTCTTTCATCTTGCTGCAATAGTACTGCCCCAACACCCACGGGACTGCCATCGACCACAATCTCCGATTCCACAGCAGGGTTAAAGTACGCCATCGTGTCCCCATCCGACAGGGCGTTCTTGAGGGCCTGGAACGCCTCCTGTTCTCTGCTTTCCCACTTCCACACGGCATCATTCCTGGTCAATGCTCTTAGGGGCTCAGATAAGGAAGCCAAACCCTTGATGAAGCGCCCACGGTAATTCACCATCCCCAGGAAGCTCCTTACCTCCGTGGGGGACGATGGTGCCGCTGCTTCACGAATGTCTCTGATCTTTTCCGGGTCAGGTGACACACCCGCTGCGTGAAAAATGAATCCGAAAAACCCAATCCGGTCTTTAAAGAATTCACATTTTTGACGGTGCAGGTTAAGACCCAGATCGTTCAGCCTTTTCAGTGTGTTCTCGAGCCTCTTCATGTGCTCTGCTTCCGAGTCGGTGAATACCAAAATGTCATCACTCATGTTCAAAACGCCTTTTAATCCTGCGAGCGCCCCTCTTATGGTGTTCTGGAATACTTCGACAGCTGATGAAATGCCAAAACTCAGGCGCTTAAATTGGTAAAGACCTTCGTGTGTCGTGAAAGTCGTGATGAATCTAGAGTCAGGGTGGAGCTCCAGCTGGTGATAGCCCGCTCGTAGATCCAATTTCGAGAAGACTTTCGCCCCCTGCAACTCCCCTATGATATCATCGAGGGTCGGCGTTAGGGGTCTCTCCCTCTTAATTGCAGCATTAGGGAGGCGCATGTCTACACAAATTCTCACCGCCCCCGGCTGTTTTGGCTTGGGTGCGACCACTATGGGTGAAACCCAGGGCATCGGCCCTTCCACCCTCTCGATAATATCCATGCTGACAAGCGAGCAAAGCTCCTCCTCCACCTTTTCACGAATATGGAATGGGATCCGCCTATGCTTGAGGGCCATTGGCCTGATCGTGTCGTCAATGTGTAGACGCACCGGGGGTGCCTTCAGCTTCCCGACCCCTTCAAAAATGCCTGCAAACCTGTCCAGCAGCATTTCAATGTCCACTTGATAGACCTCCATTGCAAAGTGAACCAGGCTCAGGGCTTCGGATGCCGCACAGCTGAGTAGAGAGTGGGGACTCACATCTGTGATGAAGAATCGGCCCTTTATGGTTTTCCCGCCCCTGGACACAGGCGCTATGAACACGCCCCTGATAGGAAGCGGCGTGTCCCCGCCAAACGTGAAGATCTTTGCAGTTGAAACGTCTAGCGCAGGAGGCCCCGGGATCCGCTGGTAATGATCCGAGGCAAGCACACAGACTGAGGCCCCTGTGTCGATGATTACTTTGTCTGCACTCCCTGAATGTCCACAACACATTTGGGCTGCCTCTTACTCCTTGCCCCTGAAGCGATGCTCGAGATGAAGAAAACTTCTTCCTCCTCTTCCTCTTCAGCTAACTGTAGTCTTTGCATTTCCTGCTCCAAGGCTGCGATGCTCCTCTGCCTCCTCGAACCACAACCCCGTGCCCTGGCCGGGCCCCTCTGCACCGACACCGGAGCAGGGGCGCGACACATCCGGGCATAGTGTCCGGGTCCATTGCATCGGCCACATGACCTCAACTTGGCCGGACACTCCTCGGAGTGGGGCAAGTCCTATCCGCAGTATTGGCAGATAGAGTCAGACCCCGTTGGCGGGCGAGTCTCTTGCTTTCTCTGCCCCCACTTGTCTTTCGCCATAGCCCGTTTCCCGACAGCAAACGCATCCTCAGATGCCCCCGACGCACTGCTGCCTCCATTTTAGCGCCTCTCGGCTCCGCCAGTTCGTACGTTCTGCCACTGTCCAGGATTTGCTGCAGAGTCCAGCCCGGTTCCCTCAACACTTGCCTCCGTAACTTGCCAGATGTGCATCCTTGGAGAACCTGATTCCTTATCATAGATTCATCATTGTCCCATCGACAAGTGGTGGCCATCAATCGCAGTCGAGCACAAAACTGATCAAGTGACTCCTCTTCCCGCTGTTTCTCCCCACAGAAGAGAAATCTCTCGTAATCCACATTGGAGAGCGGTATAAAGTAGTTTTCCAAAGCAGTCTTGACTGCAGCATAGGTGACTACCTGCAGGTTAAGGGACTCATATATGCGTATGACCTCCAAACCCGCCGAATACAACAGGGTGGCCCTCTTCGCATCATCATCGGTTATCCCAGTCGCTGTAAAGTACATATCAAGTTTTTTCATCCATAGCAACCATCTTGGGCCCAATTTCGAAGGGGGACCTGACACATCAAACTCTTGCATCGGCAGTAAAGACCCCTGTTGTGTTTTCACCACCACTGCCGCAGCTTCCGCCTCTCCGTCGCTTCCTGCCATGTTTACAGGTCGCACAGGCACCTCCTTGTGGCTTAGAGGCCGCCAACCTGACTTGGGTGGGCAGTGCACGGACCTCCAATTACTGTCCGGTGACAAACAATGTGTCCATGCTCCTTTTCTGGCGCTTAGTGTCTGTCAGAAGTGAGCCGTCCTCCGGGTGTCGTAGACGGTCAAAAGTTCCCAAAAATTGTTTATGAGGTGGTAGAAGCAGCGCACGAGCCCCTTTTCAGGCCGCTACTGCTGTATACCAGCTGCTAGAACATCAACAAAATGCTCCCGCCGGGTCCGTGACTGACCACGTCGTAACATCGCTGATGGTCAACATGCCGTGTGCATCGAGCGAACGCTCCGGTGGCATCCCATCCTCGTCGCCAGTTGTTATATGGCCACCCGTGCCTCGGGCGGCCCACATGCATGCATGCAAACACGCACTCATACAGAGAGGTACGGGACGTGAGGCTGCCTGTTACGCGTCCCGGCGGCAACTGCCCGCACGGACGCCGTTTATTCAACTGCACATGCGCATGCCCAACCGAGGCTTGCGCATGCGCTATGCTACACTGGGATGGGACATCACACTGTCCTACCACTCCCTTCCGTGCTGTTAGGAAAGATTTCTGTTTACAGCACATTTCCTTCTATTTCTATGGGCTCCCAAACTTCGTGCTTTTATTTTTTAATCTAACCTGCTCTTTTTGCAGTGCAATGAACTTCAGCTTGACTACATCTTTTTTTCTCATTCACTGCTTCATGACACTCCTCATCCCAAACAAAATCCACTCTGTTCTTTGTCTCCTGATTGTTTGGCTCAATTCAGCACATTTATTATAAAACTCTGCCATTCCTAAAAATGGGTGCATCGCAGATGGTCTTTGAAAATATGCACAACCACACCAAGTTAAGCAGTTTCTTTGCCAGTTTATTGCTAACAAGATCAGACTTAGCGACCCCCAGCTCCAGTCAGTTTATCAACAACTCCCAACTGTGCTGGATTCCAGGATAAACATTCCACCCCAGGGGTTGCATGTCCCTAGACACCTCAATACAACACATCTCCTTTCCTCAACTATTGTCACACCGTTTCGCCGTTGGCAACTACGGCGTCATTGGTCCCTGTGTGGGGTTCTGTTTCCAGGAGAAACGGGGAAAACAAGAAGAACCAGTGTCAGCGGTCTAGTCGTTGCACGTTGTCATCAAGATCACGTGACTGATCATCTGAGCCCTTTTAAGGAATCCGGAACTCTGTTCCGATGCGTCGCTGCTACTATTAGTGGTGTCCGTAAGTTTGCTCGCGTATAGAAACTACCCAAGTCCAACCGCTTTCTCTAATTTCTGTCCTGTATTAACGTTCCCTTGTTTCACTCCTTTCCCTTCCCTTTCTTCCAGCAGCCTTGAGAACTCCCTCGTCCCGACTAGCCGAGCCGATCGCTCTGCTCTCTGTATAGGGCAACCCGTCCGCCTAGCGGAAGTAAGTGCATTCCTAGGTTAGAACAGGTTCTCCCTTCTTCCTTCTATTCGGACTTACCATTCTTCCCTTTTCAGTCACATTCCTCTGTGTTGGACTCTCCCCCCGTAAACGGCCGGAGAAGTTACATTCCCAAGGTTGTCACGTTTCCAGACCCGACGTTAGTATCATACTTGATACCTGCATTTCATGTACTATCTCCTCAGTCTCCTTTCTCCCACTCACCTGTGCCTCTCATAATATAGATCTCCTGTTCACGCTGCTACCTAAGGAACGAGGGACCCCAAGTTCCACCATTTCCGAAGCAAGTGATCATCCTCAGCAAGACGAAGGATTCCTGTCATCCAGGGTTTTTTTCCCCAGAGGGTTTCCCTGGGATTCGTGTTCTCCCCTACCAATTCTTATTATTTGGTACAGGGGGGAGCAGGAGTTTCGGGGGTATCCTTCCGACGACCGTTGCAGCTCCAGATCCATTGACACCTGAACAGGTTAGTGTTTTTCCACTACGGAATTCAATTTGAGATTTCCTAGCCTTCTGGCTGGCATTTCCTAACAGAGTATTTACTCTAGGGGTTACAACTATATACAATGATGTTTACATTTGCAGGATGATTTCATGACTTTATTCTCATTCCTATGGTCAATGCCACTCTCTTCAAATTCTAAACCTGTCCTCCACGCACTCTCACAACCCCTCTCAACACTTCCTACACCTACACGCGCTCTGAATACAGCAACTCACCCTTCATCTTCACCACTCCCTTCCTTATACAAACCCAGTCTCCCACACATACCTCACCCCCCTTCTGCCCAATTTTCTCTTTTTCCTTCATCACCCACGCATCTTTCTTATTATTCAGGGTTCTTCTTAACTCCTCCAAAAAACAATCTGAGTCCGTCGCCCTCCAGAGTCAGGGAGGTGCAATTTTGTTATTCCCATTTCTCCTTCGTATCAGCTCAAACGGACTAACCCAGGATAACCGCATGGGGTGCCAACTGCAGCGCATATAGCCACTCTCTAATGGCAACCTTCTTATCCATCCCACACGCCTCAGCCATTCTCACTGCCTCCATCACACATCTGTTCATACTCTCCACGGCACCATTTCCATCAGGGTGGTATAAAGATATTCTTTTATGTTTTACACCACTCCTCCTCATATATAGCTCTATGTGATGCTCTTCGTCATTAACTAAATACCTCACCAACCCTCTGTTACTTTCTTCCCATTATCACTTTCCCCAATCAATATTCATACATTTTTTGCCTCCTTTCTCAATCTACTCACCATTTGCTTTTCAGCTCCTGACGCTCGGGATCGTCTCCTCCTCAACTGGCCACCGTCCCCTTCGGTCCGCTCAGCTCCATGTGGAAACCAGAAGGGGATTTTGTGAAAGAGGGACCCGTCCCACCTATCTCTTAAAAACTTTTTCGGCTGCTATCCACAGGAAGCCTTGCGGTCCTCCAGCTAAATGGCGGAGGACGTCCGATATTCCGAGACCCCTAAAAGCCTACTAGGTCGACGGATCTTTAACCATCCTACCTCTGCTACTACGTGAACCCAGAGAACCGGGGCCCTTTAAGACAAGGTAGCAATACTTAGAGATGGATGGAGATGCAGAACTTACTCATACATCAATAATCAAACCAACTCAGGAAGTTGGCAAAACGTAGTACTGTTTTATTAACAATGATCTAAAACAGGGAATTACAACGGACATCAACGGACGTTCGATTTCTCGCACTCCAAACATTTAATGAAAAAACAACACTCATACTAAAAAGTCGTCGCTACTGACGTCATCCTACATGGCAAATAAGAAAAACATACTAGGGGATGTGATAGGCTTAAAGGGAACACCTAGGTATATGTTCCATACTGATCGGGGTTGTGATTTGGTCTCTAAGATCAGGTGACCAGCTAAGCCCATCCCAAGTGCAAGTCATCTTCCATGTCATTAACACTCAACACCTTATTGGTTACACAAACTGTAGGGCTCTTTGATACGTGGCCCTCTATAATTGGTTGGTGCGCGTGTACCCTTTTGGAATATTCCACTTGCTAGCAGCACGCAAGCTGGTTACCCCAGGTGCTAGGAGGGTTGCCTGATCATGCTGCCCCACCCAATTAGCCCAACATCTATCATCACTCCTGCGGTCTGCCATTCAATTAGGCTTTGAACCTGGCCTTGTAGAAGCTTACCATGCTTGAGAATAAAAGGGAGTGTGGCATGGTCTTATCTTTTGGTTTCGGTGTAGCTCGACCCACAGTCTATTTCCATCTGACTATGTGACTGGAGACCAAGTTTTCCAGCTATTCGTTGCATAAAATACCATTTAATGATTAACTCTTGGCACCTATAGTGTTTTTCCATTTCACCTCAACTTTCCCACGTTCAAGTAGCTTCTTGACAGACAACCAAGCTCACTGTGGCCTTGACTCTTGGTGCTGGGCAAGCCAGCCTTTGTTGAATTCGCCTTCTCCATCAGCTATTTTCAACTGCGCCACACTTCAAGGCCTTTCCATTCATGGGGTTCAAGCTTGCTAAAGTGCATTGTGGAGCATCCATATTCTGTACATTCCTATGTATATAAATTGGCGCATCGCTGCAATCTATTCACTACGTAGCAAGCCTTAGGATTGCTTTGTCTACTTGCGTTACAGCATCTGTACAATTGTAAAATCACTTTGCATTTTCTTGAGTGTTTCTTCGCATGAGCATCTTCATTTCGATCCCGAAATGTTGCTCTACTTGAACACCTCATCCTCAGATCCTGTAGAATGTCTATATTCTTTCTTTATTTGTGACTTTTCTGGGTGCATCAGTTCTGCTTCATATGACGTCACCAATCTTCTTTCTCATTCTTTTTCATACATCATCCAGGACTTTTTCCAGAAGATCATTACTTCTTCGTGAATGCATGTAGGGTTTTCTAAGTGGATACCTTGTCTCAAGAATGTTTTGCAGTATGGGCATCCTTACTGGTACTGCGCATGTCACAATTTCCGGTTCCCAACATATAGGCAACATGAGGGCGGTGCTTCTGGTAGGGGTTTTTGGCTCCACCTCTAAAGAACTGGTTGGCATCCTGGAAAAAGTTGCTTTTCAGCGCTATACTCATAAGAACTAGGATAAAATCACCTGGGACCCTTTGTTGTGTTGCTGAGTGCATTAGGTGCGCCATTGTCATCTCAATTGCTTGATCTTGTGGAATATTGGTATACAAGGATCTTATATCCATAGTGACCAGGAAACTATAGATGGTGTCTGTGCAGACTGTGGTAAACCTGAAGGTGTCTCCCTCGCTAGTCCCCGGGGTTCTGTCATCCAAGTGGCCAGGACTCAGCCATCACGATTGGATCCAGTTCCTGGGGGTGGACCAGTGAGGGAGGATCACCTGGTGGGGGGTCCTTCGGGGAATGGAAGTGGGACATGGACGGGTGGGACGCGGTATCCCCCTTCCATTGACACCTTTTCCCCCTCCTCTCACGTAGCACATTCTAACCCCTCCCTTTTTCCAACATGAACACTTTTGCACAATACAAAGGACACAGAACCTTTGTGGAAGAGAGCCTAAAACCGCGACCGCGAACAATAGCACAAGTGTCTTGCAACAGATGGCAATGGTACACAGGGCAAGCCTACACCGATAAGCAGGAGCAAAGGGAGGATCCCACAACCGTGGTACCGGCCTTGACTCCAATTAAGAAGAAAAGCCAAGTGGTTCATCACAGCCAGTAAGTCGAAAAGGGAAAACGATAAGAACTGGGCTGTGTTGATTGAGAATAGCAAAGGGTCAAATTTGAAGCAAGTTCAATGAACTGTGTAACAAACTGTAATAAGTATTGAAGGGGAGACCAGCTGCAGAGGGAAACCAGCACCACGTGGGTGCTAACTCGAGCGCCCCTTATGAGAGAAACTACAATTAACAGAAGGCCGTAGGTCAAAGTGGTCACGCAGAGGGTCCAGCAAAATCCACGTACAATTGAAAGACTTTGATCTACAAACTAAGGGAAGTGAATCCCGCAGTGAGAAGAAACAAGGGAAGTGAATCCCAGGAGGCGCAAAGTCTAAAGTCCCAAGAAACAGTGTGTTTGGAACTGTTTAAAAAGACATTAAATTTGTGGAATACAAGAGGAGTCAGTTCCCAGAAGGGGAGGACACATGGGTGAAGCCAGCACCCTATTTGAACTGTGATAAACAATTGAGAAGGGTCAGCGCCCAGAAGAGGGGAACCCAGGAGGGAACGCATCACCCAGCGAATATTGGAACGAACATTCATTTGTTAAAATAACTTTTGTTTTTGTTAGTTGAAGACCTCGGTTCCTCGAAGGCAAGAAACTTTCAAGGAAACAAGACTTGGCCATCGACGGTCATGAGAGCTGCCATTAGAATTGTCGTCTTGTGCTGGTTAAGCCCAAGACTGTACTGTGCTCCCATTTTATCCTGTGTCCAGAACGTGGGGAAGGGCGACCCAAGCTCCTGCATCCTGATATATTATTTGAGATTTGAAAACACTTCTTTCTTTTATTGAGAGCTATCCCACACCCCTTTTTGTATTAGTTGATGGAGGTTTGGTAATAGGTTTCTTAGTATAGGCCCTTTTATTTTAACACAATGCCACTAGGACTGCCTTATTTTTCATTTGATGGTCGACGCTTGCTCCCATCCTAGATTTAGGATTAGAATAGGCATACATCATTCATTGTTCAATAAATAACCTTGAACTGTGATCACTTGTGTCTGTCTTACTTGTTGTCACCATGAGTTCCTCACAAGACCCTAAACATTTTTTATCGTAGCCATGGTGTCTTTAATATAAGTAGGAGTCCCCTTACTTAAAGGCTGAAGAAATAGATCCACAAACCTGCAGAGGAGCTCAAAAATGGAGCTGCACCCTTTCACAATTGGTCTCCCTGGGGGCTTGGCAGGGTCCTTTTGGATTTTTGGAAGAGCATAGAACATTCTTTGTTCAGAATAGTTAAGGAACTCAAATTCTTCTTTTGCTATCCATCCCGTACCGCCACCAAATTGTGTGGTTTCGAGAATTGCTTGCCTTGCTTAATCTCTGGTGAGGGGTTGCTCCTTAGGGTTTGATAACTGTCACTATCCTCCAGCAGTTCAAGGACCATGCTGTTGTACTGTGCATTATTAAACACAACTACTCCCCTTCCTTTATCTGCAGGCTTAATCATAAGTCTACGGTCTGTAGCTAGTGTTTGCAGAGCCTCACTTTCAATGTTAGAGAGATTATGCCTGACATGTTGTTTTTGGGTCCGTAAGCTTTTCAGATCTCCTGTGACACATTTCTCAAAGAGGATTCATTCCTTTGGTACTTCATTTTCCATGGGTGTAAATGACGATGGAATGCAGAGGCCAGTATCTTCAGCTGTTTCCCTTCTGTCATGCTCCCGGAAGAAGCACTGACGTCTTAATTTTCCGAAGAATTTCCTTAGCTATATTTTCATCATAAACCAGTCTGATTAGTTGGAACAAATGATAGACCTTTGGAAAGAACCTGTAATTGAATTGGTGTTAGGTCTATGTCAGAAAGATTAAATACTGGTATTATTAAATTGAGAGCATCCCCCTGTGTCTCTATAACCGCTCACATTATCTGTTCTACTCCCTCCTGCAGGATCTCTCCCATCTTCTGCCACCCCATGGGGCAAATTCCAGGCTGTAGTGGTCCCTTGCATGTACTCGATGGAAATCTCTGCCTAAAAATGGCCTCTGTCCTCTAGAACGCTGATGTTGATCCTAACTATTATCGTATGGATCTTTGCAAAGAGAGTCACAATGCGTGTCAGAGAAGGTGTCAACAATGGAAGAGTCTTCCTCACCTAAATCTTCACAGCTGGAAGGGCTAGGTGTCTCTTCCTTCGGTGAAGGCGTTCCTTTCTTTCTTGAGGATTGTATGTTCTTGTAGAAGTACGGTCGTTCTCTGGGAGAAGCCACTATGCTAGCTGTCTACCCAGCAACGGCACAAGACTCCTTCCCGAAATGACCAGTTGAAGGGAAAAAGCCAAAATGTGACAAAAAAAACCTTCAATCCAAAGTAAGTCTTCTTTGATCAAACAGTAGCAGCAGTCCCAGTAAAGAGTACTATCCAGTAGGTAGATGGTGGGTACCTGAGGTTGCTAGGCAGAATCATGTGCAGTTTCCTTGGGAAACACTGCACAAAGATTAAGACTACAGGAGTAAGCAGTAAACCCAATTGGTAACAGTCGGTACCACCCAGATTTACTTGGTAGTTGTGACTGAGCAGTCAGACCTCTCTCAAGAAGAGTAGGGCAGTATATAGAGTATACACAATAGGGCTAAAACACAGTAGAGCAAACAAACACTGACCAGAGCTTTGTATAAAAAGTATATAATTATTTCTTTAAAAACACACTTTAGGCAATATACTAGCACTCTAAATCAAAAGCAAGTTAAAACACAGTCAGGTAAAGTATACACACCTCCCTTGATAACTATCAGACAAGTCAGAGTTAAAACCCCACGATTTGTTAAAACGGATGTGAGCGCGTAACCTGATGGCACTCCAATAGTTCAGTTAAAGGGAGAGAAAAAGGTAGAGCATAGAAATAAAACAGGTCCCAACACTTTTAGGAATTCTCAGCAACGGAATAAAGGCAGTATATACTGTAGAGCCAAAGTTCATAGGCCAGGCCCACTTTAAATGGAGCAAAGCGAAATGTGGCCAGGATCACACGGTTTAAAATGCAGTAAAAGTCTTTGCAGAATGTTCAGAAGAGGTTGGGGCGATTCATGAAGGTAAAGTTAGAAGGTCTGGGGCCAACCCAGTTGGAAAGCCAGGGATTTAAGGGTCACATTGGGCAAACCGAAGAAAGGGAGGCCAGGCAGGACACAGTACTTTAAAGAGGGAGGAAGCTCCAGCGGTGGCGGTTGTTCCTGGCAGTGGTTGCAGTTCATTGTTTCCACCAGGGTAAGAGAGGATCTCGTTGAGGAGGAAACGTGGAGACGTTGCACTGCACAGGGATGAAACCAGCCACGGAGTTCGTCGATAAAAGGTGCATTCCTTTTAATCCCGGTCAAAGTGGTGAAGCTTGGCTATCTGGCCACCAGGGTGCTTGGCACGGACGATTCGACCAAGAGACGTCTTTGGAAGGCGAAAAGGGCGAACTGGTTGGTCCCACCACCTCAGAGGAAGAAGACTCGTCCAGCAGAAGATCTTCTCTTGTCGTTGGGAAAGTGGTGATTTTGTTGCAGCAGGGCTCCAACGGTGGTGTCGTCGTGGCAGATGGCTCAGCTTCTTCCCTCTTCGGATTCTTAGGTCCTGTGGCGACTTCTGAAGTTCCAGTCACAAAGGCCCTGATTTTATGCAGAAAAACCCCCATTCAACAGCCTAGCTGTCACTCAAACATACTAAGTGGTGAGCCGGGCGGCTCACCACTGGGCCAATCAGAATAGAGGGCGACTTGAGTTGCTAAGGCAACGCAGTCCAGGGTGCCAATTCCCCCCCACCACCCATCCTGTGGATCCCAGACAGAGTGGCACCATTTGGAGGGCTTCTGTGGAGAAGCCCGCCAAAAAGTGGAACAAAGAGCTCGACCTTGGTCAGAGTTACGGAGACGGACACGAACGCCATTTTAGAAAAGAGTTCTGGCAAAAAGACCCAACCGTGGATTTAATATTAAATAAATAAACCAGCGGTATCTTTAACATTGCACCAAAAAGTGGTGCGTTTAAAATCAAAGGGAAAATCCCATAGAGAATATTCTGGTGGAATATTTCGCGTGGTAACTACTGCCACCAGCCAGAAACTCGACAAGGGGGGTCTGGACAGTGACCCCTTGGAAACAGACCCAGGGGCAATATAATTAACCCCTTCCAGTACTTCCACAATATGATGGTTTGTACTGGTTCTGCTCACAATTTAGGACTAGTAAAGTCAATGGTGACTTTACATGCCCTGGGAGACAGTAGTCAGTCCCAGGGTATGAGTCTATGTTTGGGGGTCACTATGACACCCCTGTGTTACTGCACTGAGGGTGCTGTGTAACACATACACAAAAACAGATGATACCCTATGGAGAAAGAAACCCCATAGCCCATAAGCAAAACAAACCCCAAAAATCCAGCAAAGCTGCTGGGGGACTCACTAGGTTTGGGAAATTAGCCTTATAAGAGAATTCTCCCTAACACTCGCTGCCCCCCCAGGCTAAGGGACAGGAGGATTGAATCCACTCCTGGATGAATCTCATACCTCTAGTCGGTTACAAAATCCTAGAGAGGCCATCAGCATTTTGGTGGTGACACCTTGACCTTTATTCAATGGATAAATCAAAGGTTTTCCTTTGTAAGCTATATGACCTACAAACCCTTTGAGGAACATCTTCCTTGTTAAAGCTATAGGGGATCTGGTTGAGCAGTCCCTCAGAAGTTGGTACAACTTCTGAACCTGTGTTAGGCTTTTTCAAGGGGTCCTTATAAAGGATTCCCTTAGATCTAGAGGGGCCTCCAAGGTTCCTCACAACCTCCCTGTTGGGAGCAGGTTGGATCTCAGGCCTCTTGGTTGGAGGGGTTGGGGTTAGGCAATGTACCTGCTTCCCATTCCTCTTACATCTTACCTCACCTACTTTAAGCGCTTCACTCCCAATACTAGGATTTCAGTTAGAGTCTTCAGTAGAAGGTCCAACAGTCTGAAGGCTTTTGGCCTTAGACCTTTCATTTCTGGTTTTCTACCAGCACTGAGAATTACCAGTTCTCTTAGGCCTAGGTAGGGGTCCAGTTGGTCTATCCACCTCTTCCTCAGAAGCAGGGGGAGTCAGAAACTCTAAAACTGGGAGAATAATGATGGAGCTTGGTTCGGGCTCCCATTTCCCTAACATTTTAGCTTGAAATGTGCCTGGGTCAGAGGTCAACTCACTAACACCAGGGCTTGTAGTGGGGTTCTCTGTAGAGGTTCCCACAGGCTTAGAGTGGTCCCTTAAGGTGGCCTCTCTAGCCAATTTGGTTAGGTTCTGCTGTTCCATACTGGGAGGCCTGGGGGTACTGGATACTACTCCTAGAGTTTTTAGATCATTCCCCAACAGGACTCTCCTAGGCACCTCAGTCTTAACACTGACAGGGATCATCACTGTCATGTTATTACACTGAATGAGGGCTGGTCGAATAGGAACCACCTGGACAGGGCCTCCAGAATTTCTAGTGGGAGCTTTGGGTGCCTTAGCCACATCCTCAGGTTTGAAAAAGCTTTCATCCACTACTGTCCTGCTAGCCCCAGTGTTTCTCCTGGCAGGAGTATCCTCGCCACTGACAAGAACACTGTCCATATAATATATTTTAGAGTTTGCTGGGAGGGAGTCATAGATTTCCCTATTCTGGTTGCTAATCAGACCCATGGGCTCTAATGATACACTTGCTTGAAGACTCAAGGGGTCATGGTAATCAGCAAAGACTTCAAAGTGAGCACCAGCCACGTGTACTTCCTCCTCAGGAGTGAAGGCTAAGGAGACTGTGCTGATCCCTGCAGTTTTACCCTTACACCTGGGATCTCCTTTGATGTGGTCAGTTGCCCCACAGAGATAGCATGTTCCAAATGCTCTCTGGAATGGTGGCTTGTTCTGACCTCCTTCTGGTTTGTGACCAGAGGGTACACTAGCCTGATGGGGTTTCCCTGGTGGCTTACCATGGTTATTTTGTTGTTTGTGGCCCTCTTTGGTATGGGGGGTATTACATTTGGTGGTTGCTTTCCCTCATCCCTTTTCTGAGTGACCCCTGAATCCTTGTGAGTAGCCCTGTTGGCCACCCACAAGTCAGCAGCCTTAGCTAGCTTTCTGGGATCTATTTCCTTTGAATCAGCTAAGTGCTGTCTGAGCTCAGGAGAGCAGGCCTCATAAATTGACTCCAAAATCACAAGACTTATCATGCCCTCATAAGTGTTCACTCTTTAACCCTTAATGTGTTAGGCAGAATTATAAGTAAGTAGTAAACCTGTAGTGATACACAAAATTGCAACCTTGCCAATCAGGGCTTTAGATGACAGCATTAGCCGCTGAAAGCCAATAGTGTATTCAAAGTATGTGCTAAAAATGCTGACAGTAGTCTGTTGTAGCACTTCCATTATGCAGTAGTGAGCTACAAGGAATATGCAGGCCTATTATGAGTGATAGGTCACATTATGCATTGTTGATAGACAGGCAGGGAGAGGGCCCTAGCTCTGTAGCTAATAGACATTTTTGGAGTGTTTGGAACATTATGGCACCTATATAGCGCTTAGATAGCCAGTCTTAAGCGCTAGGAACACTAAACTATGAGTGCATGCCTTTTAGAGCCTGCTCTAATAGGGTTAATACATCCCGGCTTCCCTTAGAATATTCTGCCTAACTAACGGTAGCCCTGCATGGCCCCAAGCTAATCTTCCTTTTCTCTGGGAAGGCACTGATAAGACATTCCTGAGCTTTCGCGCAGATGGCTCCAGGGGGGGGCTCAGAAGAAGGAGTACAGTGGAAATTTACAGAGCTGGGTTTTTTCCATGAGCCAGCCTATATTTTGCACAGGGAAAGTTCTGGAACTGTGCGTCATGGATGGGCAGCACGAGATTATAAAATATGCATGCTCACATGACTCAGGTGGGAGATCGTCCTGTGGACTTGGTTCGAGCAAGATCAAGTGCCCGGAATTGGAGCTCTGACGGCACCCAGCAGCGCTGTCCTCTGAGCGGGGCTTGTTACAGCTAGCTTATGAGGGCCAGGGTCTCCCAGTGCTGATTGAAGGGGCGTAAGACTGTGTTTCTCTATGTTTCTCTATGTTTATCTAAGTTCTATGTTTCTCTATATTTTGCATTTCTCTAAGTTTTGTGCTTTGTAATCTTCTCTAACTTGAATCCCAAAATGTATATTCACTCACTGTTTAGAATAAATACTAAAACTTATTGAAGGTGTCATTTGTCACTAGCATGAGTTCACTGCTCAGCACAATAGAACCTGTATTTTGGGCTGAATTGGGTATTTTTTGCTCTCAAAGGGCTGGCCCCGAGGAAATTTTGCCCATATCAAGACATTTGGTGGCAGCTTTGTGGGATTTGTGAAGAGCAGTGCCTTGCTGTGAAATGACAAATTGTGTGAGAGAACACAGTGCAGAGTGAGGAGCAGGCTGTCGCATTTCCTTGGGGGTCTCACTGCAGCTCTGTGACTTCAAAAGACAGCAGCGTTGTGTTGGCTTGCCGTGGCCGATAGCTTGTGTGGTTAAGACACCCTTCAGTGAATCAGTCGTGACTGACTTATTGCTTGGGAATGGAGCCAGGGAGTACAAGGCGATAAACAAGCGGGAAATGGCTTTGTTTAAAGCGCTCTGATGAATGGTCAAGAAAGATGTATGTTCAATTAGGAAATAATTTTATCATGCGGTTTCCCCAGTTTAAAGTTGTAATTTGAAATACAAAGTGAGACGGAGTTCTCATCTCTATTCTGTCATGAGGGCAGGGAAAAATAGTTGCGAGGATTTGACATGCAAATTGTGAATAGTAATCTAACCATTGACTCAGCCCCAGTGTGCTAGCGAGTGGGGGGCTGTAATTTTCGGAGGCGAAGGTTCGCTTTTTTTTAATGTATGCTTTTGAAGTGTTGACATTCCTGGAGATAACGTGGGGAATGAGCCGTGTTTAGGAGAAAGAGTAACATCTGTGCTGAGAGCCTAAAGGGTTTGTTTTTCTTTTGGCAACTGTGAATTCCATGTGCTGGTGGCGAATTCTGTTTAAAAGAAACACACTAAAATGGTTATATTGCATTTTAAGCTGTGCCATGCTTATAATGGGTGAGAGACTCACTTAAAAAAGAAAGTGAGTGATGATATTTGGATTTTCGATTTTTGTGTATTGATTTGAAATTGCAGAATCAGTTTGCAATGGTTTGGGGGGAAAAGACAATTTATATTTTTCTAAATTGCCTCTAAATTGCCCCTGGAGTATTTTTTTTTTTGACTGTTCCCACGCTATGCCATGGATTTGTACTGTTGCGTTATAAGTGATGTATGTTTTTGGAAATAGTGACCTGTTGACTGTGATACATGGTGAAAAATGTTGTTGACACATTTAACAGCCCACAAGCAATATAGAGTGTGGTTGCTCTTGCAGAGAAAGAAAAAAAATGTGTAGGGAGCTGCACTAAACATGGCATTTTTTAAATGCACTGAAATAAGTGGTTATATTCTGGCAATGGTACAACAGAATTAAAAATCTGTGTGTGATAAGACAGCACAAAGATTTAGAGGGTTGCGGGTTCTTTTGAAAGATCGCACATTGCATTGGAGTGAGCTCGTGAAGCCAAACTACTTTAACGAGGAAGAAGAGAAAAAAAATAAAACGTATGCTTTTAAATGGGACATTAATCAGTTCAAAACAGTCTAAAAGACGCTTTGACATTTTGCAAAATTACATGGAGTAGAATCTGATGACAAGAAAAAGTGCCTCTTTTGAAAATAAGAGTCTTGCTGTGTGTGCAGAGCTTGTGCCTTGAAGATAACTTGCACTGTCTTGGGCGAGGTGCGCAAAGAAAAATAAAACTGTTGGAGGAAGGCAGACAAAAGCAGAATACTGCGCTCCTGTTTAGTGAAATGGTGCTTCAGATATGGGAGCTTTTCTGAGTTGCTGGAACAGTGCAAGAAAGAGTTAATCTGGATGAACTGTCTGAAACGAGTGCCTTCCGTTGAAGCCGCCACAGTTTAAGAGTTATAGAGCAAAGAGATAAGCTTGCTGCGCGAAAGATAAACAATGACATTCCTGCATTCCATCCCCTGTGAGAGACACCGTCAGGGTGAGCAAAAAACTGAGGAGAGGGGGTGCAAAGATAGAAATGCTGATCAGAAGTAAAGAATTTGCCCAGTATCAACACTGGAAGGAAAACAAACGCTGCATGCAGGATGGCAGATGGGCACATCACATCTGAACATTTGGGGAACCTGTGCATCTGTGAATGGGCTAAGAAAAGACAACTGCCCATTTCAAGAGACATTGCCGTGCAAGCTGCATTCCCATGCACCATGTGATGTGATGTGAAGTGAAGCGACATTGCTGTGCAAGCTGCATTCCAGTGCTCCATGTGATGTGAACTGAAGTAAAGCGCTGTGCACTGGAGAAGAAACCTCTAGGCGCTTTGAGAAGAGAAAATACACAGCTGGAAAAATGCAAGCTACATTGCCAGGGCTGGAGTAACTGACAAAGACATTATGGCATTCCAGATGGAAGCAAAACTGACAAAAGCGCTTAGCCGTTTTGCAAGAGACAACATGCAGAGCGGGGCTTTGGAGTACAACATGAACACTGCACATTAGCCATGATCCAGAAGCCTCACGGCTTAGTGCAAGAATGAATGATTTGTTGAAGCAACAAAACAAACTGACTTAGACTATCGCGCTCAAAGGGGTGGGCCAAGAAATCAGCAAACACCCTTTGAGAAAATGATAAGTGAAAAAACCAGAGGCTTGGAAGACACTAGCTGTATGGAGAAAAATAAACAAAGCTGCTTGTGCAACTGCAGGCAGTATTGGACTGAAAGACTTTACCTTTGAAATATGGAGTGATGCCAGCAGGGCAACCTAACTCAAGATCATGAGACACTGGAAGCAAGTTGGCGCCTGGCATTCGTGATCGCTCTGGTGACAAAGAAAAGCATTGTGCGACCTGGGTACTTATTATATGGCTTTTGTAAAAGCACAGATCAGTCTGAGGTACCATTGACCAACTATGATCGCATTGCACAAATGAGTTTGTGATTAGGCAGTTACACCCCGTATGGTTGAGTGTAAATAAGCCCCCAATAACATGCAGAAGAGTGACAAATAATTGTGGTAGCAATGATAAAGTGTGTAGTTACCTGATGAGACGTCTGAAGATGGGGGTGGTGTTATGGGAAGGGGTGGATAACGCTGATATTGAAGTTTTGATGACATCCTAACATTTCTGTTTGTATTTTGCCTAGGCAAAAAAGCAAGACAGGTGCGTGCCATTATTGAAGTAGATGTGTTCAATTTGCGGGTGACACTGATCAGTCAAGCAGACGCATTCTCAGAGAAAGCGAATTACTGCAAAACGTCCTGCACCGCACTCAATGCTGCTAACATGCATGACGTATGAGGACATTTGTTCTGCAACCTGCGAAAGGTGTCCAACAGAGTAATAACTTTTGCTGAACTGGCACGGTGCAGACTTGTCTAGTTATCAAATATTTGATGCTACAAATTCAAATGATTCAGTTGCTGGAAATAACTTAATTGACATGTCTTGCCTTTCTTGTTTAAAGGACTGTGGACAATGAGTTGTGGACTGTAACATCATGCACCACAAACAGCTGTGAGACACAGCACTCGAATGCTAACACATTGAGAAAATGGTTTTTAAATGCATTTTTGAGATGAATCTGAAAAAACGAAATGGTTTTGCTCTTCTAACTGAATTGCTTTAACCAGAGATGCTTTGCTTTTTTGAAAAAAAAAAAAACTTCTAATTTGCACGTAGGCAGGAAAATGATTTATGAATTGTTGGGGCAGCAGAAATATGCAAGCAGGAGTGTAATTTATTTTGAGATAAAATGAGTGCGCACATCAAAGTCACCTGTGCGTAGGTTAAGATCCTTAATTGAAGTAATGCTGCCAAGTGTGTGAGCTCTAATTTGAGATTGTAACCTTTGAAACACTGGATACTTTTACAGCCAGCTTTAAGGCGGGTAAATGAAACCATGACTGACTAGTTATTTGATTTTATGACACAGTGTGTGACACGGTTTTTGTTAAACCAACCAGTTTCATGTTTTTGTGGGGACAGCTGTCTCCAGCACACTAATGCAAAGAGTCATCTTTTTGATTGTAGACATTTGGAATAATTCTTTGGAAAAGCGCTACAAATGAGTATCCACATGGAATTGCTAGCGTACTGGCCTGGCACATTGTCGAGCATCTTTTGTCACTGAATGGATACAAAGATTTGTCTAATTTGTTTAATGTGATGTTTTTTCTGACCAAGAACTGCAGCGAGTGTTCTCGCCAAGATTTTATGGACTATAACTTGACTAAATGCATTTTACACAATGGTGTGATGAAACAGCCACTGCCGGATGGTAGTATGGTGTTTGTGGCTAAAACTAATATTGTATATGGTAGATATCCCACTTGAAGAAGGGTATTCTCCAAGTCACAATAGGTAGACACTGTGAACATGTTAGATTTTCCAGTAGTAAGGCAACATTTAAATTGTAGGCTGGTAATGCACACCTCTATTATTACAGTGATACACGTAGACATAGATTTATCACGAGGCAATGTTTCCTTAGTACTACCAAGCTGCTACAAAGGGAGTCCATTTCTATGGCCCATCACTAGAGTGCGCGTAGCTAGGGAGCTAGATTCATTAATTGCAGGAGCTTTATATGCTTGTGACATAGAAACTGTGCACAATAAGCTAGCCACTATGGGTTCTGATGCCAGCTCTGCTATAGAACTTCTGGCGTAGTGGGGCCCATTGATGCGCCCAACACTGCTACAAGTATTGGCAACCACTGGAGATGACAGAATTTTAGGTATGAAGACATTTTTTCTGCCATAGGGCAGGTCAACAAGACTGCTAAATACACACGATGCATTTTATGGCAAACATTGTTAAATCAGCAGGTGTTGGCTTTTTACTGAGTGGGGGCGACCATCCTCCACACACTGGCACACAGAGCTACAGTTACCAGCATACATATGGATCAAATTGCTTGCTTTTGATTGCATGAATAACACATGCCATGCTTGATGTAAATTAGTAGAATTGTTTTTATTTAGATAACCTGGTGCCCATGGGTTCACCTTGTTCACGAAATTAGATGGTTTCTGGTTGGGTTCCACATACATGGGGGAAGTGTCTAATCACACAGCCCATAGTCACGTTTGAATGCCCTGGGATCAGGGGGAGGGTAGGCCCTTAGAGTGAAAGGCTGCCAGGTTTAGAGTTGGTAACCATACATAAATGCAATAGTGCATTGTAGATTAGACTACACCGGATTGCCTTGACATTCTAACTGCATGCTGCTTTTTAACTGACAATCAGTTATACAATAATTATTTAGGTATTGTTGTGTAGGCCAGGTATTGGCTAGAGTAAATGTCCATGTTCACTTTGTGTAGGTATTTTTGTGTAGGCCAGGTTTTGGCAAGGGTATATGTCACTGTTCACTTTCTGTACATTTTTGTTTAGGTAGTGTTTTACCTTGCATGCCACGCTAACTAACCGCTAGAAGATAGTTTGCTTAAACCTCTTGCAAAGCCCCAAGGTCTTTATCACTGCACTAAATACTATATTGATGTGTATTAGTCAGCATTTGTCGCACACACGTTGAATAGGGGTGGAATGTAGTGATACACAAAATTGCAACCTTGCCAATCAGGGCTTTAGATGACGGCATTAGCCGCTGAAAGCCAATAGTGTATTCAAAGTATGTGCTAAAAATGCTGACAGTAGTCTGTTGTAGCACTTCCATTATGCAGTAGTGAGCTACAAGGAATATGCAGGCCTAGTATGAGTGATAGGTCACATTATGCATTGTTGATAGACAGGCAGGGAGAGGGCCCTAGCTCTGTAGCTAATAGACATTTTTGGAGGGTTTGGAACATTATGGCACCTATATAGCGCTTAGATAGCCAGTCTTAAGCGCTATGAACACTAAACTATGAGTGCATGCCTTTTAGAGCCTGCTCTAATAGGGTTAATACATCCCGGCTTCCCTTAGAATATTCTGCCTCACTAACGGTAGCCCTGCATGGCCCCAAGCTAATCTTCCTTTTCTCTGGGAAGGCACTGATAAGACATTCCTGAGCTTTCGCGCAGATGGGCTCCAGGGGGGGGCTCAGAAGAAGGAGTACAGTGGAAATTTACAGAGCTGGGTTTTTTCCATGAGCCAGCCTATATTTTGCACAGGGAAAGTTCTGGAACTGTGCGTCATGGATGGGCAGCACGAGATTATAAAATATGCATGCTCACATGACTCAGGTGGGAGATCGTCCTGTGGACTTGGTTCAAGCAAGATCAAGTGCCCGGAATTGGAGCTTTGACGGCACCCAGCAGCGCTGTCCTCTGAGCGGGGCTTGTTACAGCTAGCTTATGAGGGCCAGGGTCTCCCAGTGCTGATTGAAGGGGCGTAAGACTGTGTTTCTCTATGTTTCTCTATATTTTGCATTTCTCTAAGTTTTGTGCTTTGTAATCTTCTCTAACTTGAATCCCAAAATGTATATTCACTCACTGTTTAGAATAAATACTAAAACTTATTGAAGGTGTCATTTGTCACTAGCATGAGTTCACTGCTCAGCACAATAGAACCTGTATTTTGGGCTGAATTGGGTATTTTTTGCTCTCAAAGGGCTGGCCCCGAGGAAGATTTTGCCCATATCAAGACAGTTGCCTAAATCATTGCATAGACTCCATCCAGTGTTTCATTATTCGCTTCTGGCTCCCTTTACTTCGGATCCATTTTCACGCAAATAAAAGAAAGATACCTCATCCAAGGAACCTGAAAAATATGAGGTATCTCACATCTGTGATTCCGGCTACCAAAAGGGTAGACTTCAATACCTAGTACACTGGAAAGGATAGCCTCAATCGGCAAATTCTTGGGAACCTGTTTCATACATCAAAGCGCCATTGTTGTTGAGAAGATTGGATAACCTGCACCCCGGTAAACCCGGCACCACCGATCATAAGAGTGGGCATACTGTCAGCGGCCGCCCCTCCTGGAGCTTGTGGAAGAAAGGGGGCTTTAGGCACCATTAATGTGCCGCCACGTTCTTTCTGAATGACATTGCCATTCTAGTACATTTCCAACATGGCGGCCGCCACTTTCTTTATGTCAAAGCACGGCACTCGCTGTGTATGTTGCATCCTTGCGCTCCCACTCTTTGGGGTAAGACAATGGGCGTCATTCCGAGGCTGGCGCTATCCATAGAGTAAATAGCACCATGGTAAGCAACCATGGAGCTATTTACTCCATGGAAATCCGGCATGGTGAATGGAGTAATTACCGGTCCATTCCAAGGTTGGAGGGACCGGTAATTCCCCATTCACCTTACCGGTTCCCCATCCCCATTCCTGCCCCCATAGGGCTCAATGGGAATGGGGAAGGAGTAAATTACGGCAGTAATGTGCGACAAATGCTGACTAATACACATCAATATAGTATTTAGTGCAGTGATAAAGACCTTGGGTCTTTGCAAGAGGTTTAATCAAACTATCTTCTAGCGGTTAGTCAGCGTGGCATGCAAGGTTAGTAAAAAACACTACCTAAACAAAAATGTACACAAAGTGAACAGTGACATATACCCTTGCCAAAACATGGCCTACACAAAAATACCTACACAAAGTGAACATGGACATTTACTCTAGCCAAAACCTGGCCTACACAACAATACCTAAATAATTATTGTATAACTGATTGTCAGTTAAAAAGCAGCATGCAGTTAGAATGTCAAGGCAATCCAGTGTAGTCTAATCTACAATGCACTATTGCATTTATGTATGGTTATCAATTCCAAAACCTGGCATCCTTTCACTCTAAGGGCCTACCCTCCCCCCTGATCCCAGGGCATTCAAACGTGACTATGGGCTGTGTGATTAGACACTTCCCCCATGTATGTGGAACCCAACCAGAAACCATCTAATTTCGTGAACAAGATGAACCCATGGGCACCAGGTTATCTAAATAAAAACAATTCTACTAATTTATATCAAGCATGGCATGTGTTATTCATGCAATCAAAAGCAAGCAATTTCATCCATATGTATGCTGGTAACTGTAGCTCTGCGTGCCAGTGTGTGGAGGATGGTCGCCCCCACTCAGTAAAAAGCCAACACCTGCTGATTAAACAATGTTTGCCATACAATGCATCGTGTGTATTTAGCAGTCTTGTTGACCTGCCCTACGGCAGAAAAAATGTCTTCATACCTAAAATTCTGCCATCTTCAGTGGTTGTCAATACTTGTAGCAGTGTTGGGCGTATCAATAGGCCCCACTAGGCCAGAATTTATATAGCAGAGCTGGCATCAGAACCCATAGTGGCTAGCTTATTGTGCACAGTTTCTATGTCACAAACATATAAAGCTCCTGCAATTAATGAATCTAGCTCCCTAGCTACGCGCACTCTAGTGATGGGCCATAGAAATGGACTCCATTTGTAGCAGCTTGGTAGTACTAAGGAAACATTCCCTCATGATAAATCTATGTCTAAGTGTATCACTGTAATAATGGAGGTGTGCATTACCAGCCTACAATTTATATGTTGCCTTACTACTGGAAAATCTAACATTTTCACAGTGTCTACCTATTGTGACTTGGAGAATACCCTTCTTCAAGTGGGATATCTACCATATACAATATTAGTTTTAGCCACAAACACCATACTACCCTCCGGCAGTGGCTGTTTCATCACACCATTGTGTAAAATGCATTTAGTCAAGTTATAGTCCATAAAATCTTGGCGAGAGCACTCGCTGCAGTTCTTGGTCAGAAAAACATCACATTAAACAAATTTAAACAAATCGTTGTATCCATTCACTGAAACATTTGGGCCTATGACTTCATAGACACCAGTCATATGAGTCAGTGATAAAAGATGTCTGACAATGTGCCAGGCCAGTACGCTAGCAATTCCATGTGGATACTCATTTGTAGCGCTTTTCCAAAGAATTATTCCAAATGTCTACAATCAAAAGGTGACTCTTTGCATTAGTGTGCTGGAGACAGCTGTCCCCACTAAAACATGAAACTGGTTGGTTTAACAAAAACCGTGTCACACACTGTGTCATAAAATCAAACATCAAGTCAGTCATGGTTTCATTTACCTGCCTTAAACTGGCTGTAAAGTATCCAGTGTTTCAAAGGTTACCATCTCAAATTAGAGCTCACACACTTGGCAGCATTACTTCAATTAAGGATCTTAACCTACGCACAGGTGACTTTGATGTGCGCACTCATCTTATCTCAAAATGAATTACGCTCCTGCTTGCATAATCCTGCTGCCCCAACAATTCATAAGTCATTTTCCTGCCTACGTGCAACGTAGAAGTTTTTTTTTTTTCAAAAAGCAAAGCATCTCTGGTTAAAGCAATTCAGTTGGAAGAGCAAAACCATTTAGTTTTTTCAGATTCATCTCAAAAAGTGCATTTAAAAACCATTTTTCAATGTGTTAGCATTCAAGTGCTGTGTCACACAGCTGTTTGTGGTGCATGATCTTACAGTCCACAACTCATTGTCCATAGTCCTTTAAACAAGAAAGGCAAGACATGTCAATTAAGTTATTTCCAGCAACTGAATCATTTGAATGTGTAGCATCAAATATTTGATAACTAGCCAAGTCTGCACCATGCCAGTTCAGCAAAAGTTATTACTCTGTTGGACACCTTTCGCAGGTTGCAGAACAAATGTCCTCATAGGTCATGCATGCTAGCAGCATTGAGTGCGGTGCAGGACACGTTTAAAGTTGACTCGCTTTCTCTGAGCACAGTTTGCTTGACTGATCAGTGTCACCCGCAAATTGAACACATCTGCCAATAATGGCACGCTACTGTCTTGCTTTTTTGCCTAGGCAAAATACAAACAGAAATGTTAGGATTTCATCAAAAGTACAATGTCATTATTCATCAATATCAGCGTTATCCACCCCTTCCTTGAACACCACCCCTATCTTCAGAAGTCTCACCAGGTAACTACACACTTTATCATTGCTACTGCAATTATTTATCACCCTTCTGCATGTTTCTGGGGGCTTATTTACACTCAACCATACGGGGTGTAACTGCCTAATCACAAACTCATTTGTGCAATGCGATCATAGTTGGTCAATGGTACCTCAGACTGATCTGTGCTTTCACAAAAGCCATATGATAAGTACCCAGGTCGCACAATGCTTTTCTTTTTCACCAAAGCGATCACGAATGCCAGGCGCCAACTTGCTTCCAGTGTCTCATGATCTTGATTTAGTTTGCCCTGCTGGCATCACTCCATTATTCAAAGGTAAAGTCTTTCAGTCCAATATCGCCTGCAGTTGCACAAGCAGCTTTGTTTACTTTTCTCCATACAGCTAGTGTCTTTCAAGCCTCTGGTTTTTTCACTTATCATTTTTCTCAAAGGGTGTTATAGTCTAAGTCAGTTTCTTTTGTTGCTTCAACAAATCATTCATTCTTGCACTAAGCCGTGAGGCTTCTGGATCATGGCTAATGTGCAGTGTTCATGTTGTACTCCATAGCCCCGCTCTGCATGTTGTCTCTTGCAAAACGGCTAAGCGCTTTTTGTCAGTTTTGCTTCCATCTGGAATGCCATAATGTCTTTGTCAGTTACTCCAGCCCTGGCAATGTAGCTTGCATTTTGCCAGCTGTGTATTTTCTCTTCTCAAAGCGCCTAGAGGTTTCTTCTCCAGTGCACAGCGCTTTACTTCAGTTCACATCACATGGAGCACTGAGATGCAGCTTGCACAGCAATAGCGCTTTACTTCACATCACATCACATGGTGCATGGGAATGCGGTTTGCATGGCAATGTCTGTTGGAATGGGCAGCTGTCTTTTCTTAGCCCATTCACAGATGTACAGGTTCCCCAATGTTCAGATGTGATGTGCCCGTCTGCCATCCTGCATGCAGCCTTTGTTTTCCTTCCAGTGTTACTGGGCAAATTCTTTACTTCTGATCAGCTCTGTTAATGCATGCCGTTAGAAAGCATGCGTACATCAGCATTTCTGTCTTTGCACCCCCTCTCCTCAGTTTTTTTTTTTGCTCACGCTGCGGTGTCTCTCACAGGGGATGGAATGCAGGAATGTCATTGTTTATCTTTCGCGCAGCAAGCTTATCTCTTTGCCTATAACTCTTACTGTGGCGGCTTCAATGGAAAGGCACTCGTTTCAGACAGTTCATCCAGATTAACTCTTTCTTGCATTAAACAGGAGTGCAGTATTCTGCTTTTGTTTGCCTTCCTGCACCTCGCCCAAGACAGCTTCAAGGCACAAGCTCTGCACACACAGCAAGACTCTTATTTTCAAAAGAGGCACTTTCCTTGTCATCAGATTCTACTCCATGTAATTTAGCAAAATGTCAAAGCGTCTTTTAGCCTGTTTTGAACTGATTAATGTCCCATTTAAAAGCATACGTTTTTTTTTCTCTTCTTCCTCGTAACCTTGTAGTTTGGCTTCACGAGCTCACTCCAATGCAATGTGCGATCTTTCAAAAGAACCCACAACCCACTAAATCTTTGTGCTATCTTATCACACACAGATTTTTCATTCTGTTGTACCATTGCCAGAATATAACCACTTATTTCAGTGCATTTAAAAAATGCCATATTTAGTGCAGCTCCCTGCACGGTTTCCCTGCAAGAGCAACCCACACTCTATATTGCTTGTGGGCTGTTAAATGTGTCAACAACATTTTTCACCATGTATCACAGTCAACAGGTCACTATTTCCAAACATGCATCACTTATAAGGCAACAGTACAAATCCATGGCATAGCGTGGGAACAGTCAAAAATACTCCATAGGCAATTTAGAGGCAATTTAGAAAAATATAAATTGTTTTTTCCCCCCAACCATTGCAAACTGATTCTGCAATTTCAAATCAATACACAAAAATCGAAAATCCAAATAACATTCACTCACTTTCTTTTTTAAGTGAGTCTCTCACCCATTATAAGCATGGCACAGCTTAAAATGCAATATAACCATTTTAGTGTGTTTCCTTTAAACAGAATTCGCCACCACTAGCACATGGAATTTACAGTTGCCAAAAGAAAAACAAACCCTTTAGGCTCTCAGCACAGATGTTACTCTTTCTCCTAAGCACGGCTCATTCCCCACGTTATTTTTCAGGAATGTCAACACTTCAAAAGCATACATCAAAAAAGCGAACCTTCGCCTCCGAACATTACAGCCCCCCACTCGCTAGCACACTGGGGCTGAGTCAATGGTTAAATTACTATTCACAATTTGCATGTCAAATCCTTGCAATTATTTTTCCCTGCCCTCATGACGGAATAGAGATGAGAACTCCGTCTCACTTTGCATTTCAAATTACAACTTTAAACTGGGGAAACCACATGATAAGATTCTTTCCTAATTGAACATACATCATTCTTGACCATTCATCGGAGCGCTTTAAACAAAGCCATTTCCTGCTTGTTTATCGCCTTGTACTCCCTGGCTCCATTCCCAAGCAATAAGTCAGTCACGACTGATTTACTGAAGGGAGTCTTAACCACACAAGCTATCGGCCACGGCAAGCCGACACAACGCTGCTGTCTTTTGAAGTCTCAGAGCTGCAGTGAGACCCCCAAGGAAATGTGACAGCCTGCTCTTCACTCTACACAGTGTTCTCTCACACAATTTGTCATTTCACAGCAAGGCACTGCTCTTCACAAATCCCACAAAGCTGCCACCAAATGTCTTGATATGGGCCAAATCGTCCTCGGGACCAGCCCTCGGGAGCAATAATTACCCAATTCAGCCCAAAATACAGGTTCTATTGTGCTGAGCAGTGATCTCATGCTAGTGACAATGACACCTTCAATAAGTTTTAGTATTTATTCTAAACAGTGAATTTCATATACATTTGGTATTCAAGTTAGAGAAGATTACAAAGCACAAAACTTAGAGAAATGCAAAATATAGAGAAACATAGAACTTAGATAAACATAGAGAAACATAGAGAAACACAGTCTTACGCCCCTTCAATCAGCACTGGGAGACCCTGGCCCTCATCAGAGGACAGCGCTGCAGGATGCCGTCAAGAGCTCCAATTCCGGGCACTTGATCTGGAACCAAGTCCACAGGACGATCTCCCACCCGAGTCATGTGAGCATGTGTATTTTATAATCTCGTGCTGCCCGTCCGTGACGCACAGTTCCAGAACTTTCCCTGTGCAAAATATAGGCTGGCTCATGGAAAAAACCCAACTCTGTTAATTTCCACTGCTCCTTCTCCTGAGCCCCTCCCTGGCTCCCTGGAGCCCATCTGCCAAAGCTCAGGAATGCCTTATCAGTGCCTTCCCAGAGAAAAGGAGATTAGCTTGGGGCCATGCAGGGCTACCGTTAGTGAGGCAGAATATTCTAAGGGAAGCAGGGATGTATTAACCCCATCTGCAAGCTCTAAAAGGCATGCACTCATAGCTTAGTGTTCATAGCGCTTAAGACTGGCTATCTAAGCGCTATATAGGTGCCATAATGTTCCAAACACTCCAAAAATGTCCATTAGCTACAGAGCTAGGGCCCCCTCCCTGCCTGTCTATCAACAATGCATAATGTGACCTATCACTCATACTAGGCCTGCATATTCCTTGTAGCTCACTACTGCATAATGGAAGTGCTACAACAGACTACTGTCAACATTTTTTGCACATACCTTGAATACACTATTGGCTTTCAGCGGCTAATGCTGTCATCTAAAGCCCTGATTGGCAAGGTTGCAATTTTGTGTATCACTACAGCAACTTCAATCGGAAGGCCACTGGGTTCATTTTGGTGAGAACTTCAAAAGGACTGATGACTCTGGGAGAAAGCTTGGAGGGTCACACCCATGTAGCCAGGTATTTAGTGGAAAGACACATTTTAGAACCTACATCCCATTCAGGGGTGGGACTCCGATGGGTATCGGCCTGTTTCTTGTAGACTCCTCTTTATTCTTTGAGATGAATATAGGTGTCCTTGTGAGCTTGATGGATATCCTGTTGGAGACCATCAAGGGTTCGAATGGTGGTGTCCGGTAGTACAGAGCTGGGAAGAGTCTGAGGATGCAGACCGTAGGTACAGCAGAATAGGTGGCTGTATGTGTGATAATATTATAGGTGAATTCCGCCGTGGGTAAAAGGTCTACCCAGCTGTCTTGTCTAGGGTTGATAAAACAGCAGAGCTACTGTTCCATCGTGCTGTTCAGCCTTTCCGTCTGCTCGGCTCGTTAGACTGGTGGTGGTATCCCGATGAAAGAGCCAGTTCGATACCTGGCAATTCACGAAGCTTCTTCCAGAAAATTGATGCAAACTGGGTTCCTCTGTCAGAGGTTACAGATTTAGGAATGACATGCAGATTAAATACCTCACGAAAGAAAATGGCAGCTGTCTCAGATGCCGTAGGAACTCCCTGAAGTTGAAGTGAGTCACTATTCTCACATGGACATCCCACTATATGGTATAAGACCTTCCTACTTAATGGGAATATAATATACAAAATCAAACCAAGAGAAGGTCTCAATCAACCTTTTAAAACATATGTACTCCTACTAAGACCTAAGGACTCCTGTTATCAACCTTCAAACAAATATAATAATGGATCAAAAAATGATGTTAAACCTGCGTAGGTTGCTACCCCTCTATCACAACTTTATTGTATTGGTGGTAGATCATGCTGGAAAATGATGCCTGACCCCCAGAGAAAATATAGGGACCCTTTGGAATAATACATGGAGAAAATGGAGTGAACCTTCCCTTGCCACCTACACGAAACACATTTTCTGCCCCTGAGGAGTGTCAGGCAAATTTTTAGCCATACAGCACAGAAACCTATATAAGTCAGTGTTATGCTCACCTGGTATCCAAAGGGACGCCACCCAGCCGGTTACTCGCTGGTATGCTTCTCAGCTTTGCCCTGATGTGGTCTGCGGGGAAGGTTCTGCCTGAAAATACAGGAGGAATGTGTTCAAGACTGACTGACTGGGGTAAGTAAGCGCTATGCGCAGCGCTGCGAAGTCTTGCCTTTGCTAACCTGTGTTTTCCTTCCTTGTAGGTCGCGGTGTTCTTCAGCGTGAGTGGAATGCCCGGAGTGGTGCCAGCGGAGAGGCGACCAGCCAGGTAAGCCTTTTGAGCAGTTTGTAATTTGTAAATGTCTCTACTGCTTTCTTTAATGTTGCCTCTATCTTCCTCTGTTAGGTTGTTCTGTCCGGGAGGCGTGCAGATTCGAGAAAGCTGTTCTCAGTAGCTGCGAGTGTTTAAAGATGAAGACTGCAGGTGAGATGCTGATGCTAATGATGTTCCTTTTGTCTCCTTGCAGGTTCTGATTCTCCGAGGTTCGAGGGAATAGCTGGACACGGTGAGCGTCACGTTGCAAGCTGCAAAGTAACGCGAAGCGTGTTGTCTTGCTCGGGTGTGGTTTAAATAGCCCCAATAAAATAGTCCAGGAAAAGTAGTCCCTAGGCTACTACACCCAAAACACTAGACCGCATAGCTTGGTTCTTAGGAACCAAGCTATGTGGATGCCTCCATGTTGGCTGACAATAATAAAGTAGTTCCCAAGCACATTGTTTATTCATGGTATATGAGCCTGGCGCCATAGGTGCCAGAACTGGCCCCATGAGGGCTTTTGAAGAGGATGCCAGGCTCTAGAGGCCCGAGTCCTGACTCCACCTGGCCAATGGGTTTGCCAGAGGGGGTTTTGGGTGAGGGTCGTGACAGCCGGGCTAAAGATTGGCACAGTGGGAAATTAGGTTGAGACAACGGTCACTGTGTATAGCCAAGTCATGGAGACTTGTCATTGTGTATGTGTTAATGTATGAAGATTGGTGTATTAAGAAATAATTATTTTGTAAAGGTTTTTAGTAAAATATGTACTTTTTATTACTTAGCAGTGGTTACACTTGCGCTCTGATGTATTAATAAAATTGACATGTGCTTTTGTATAAAACATAATTTTCTGATCCATTGTTATCTCCTTATATTTGTTTGAAGGTAGATAACAGGAGTCCTTAGGTCTCAGTAGGTATAAATATGTTTTAAAAGGTTTATTGAGAGCTTCTTGTGGTTTGAAGTGAGCCATCTTACTAAATGAGTCTACAACCACCATGATGGCGGTGCATCCCTTAGGGAGGGGAAGGTCCACTTCAAAATCCGTAGAAATATGACTCCAGTGTTTAGTGGGAGTTGATCTTTGTTCCAGAAAACCGATAGGTCTGTTGGTCTTGTGTTTATTTTGTACACAAACAGGACATGACCTTACATATGATCTAACATCCTTACACATGGTAGGTTACAAAAAAGAGTGACGGGTAAGGTTGAGAGTGGCATAATATCCTCGGTGTCCTGCAGTCTTACTGTCGTGACACCAAGACATTACCCTTTTTTGTAGATAGGTATCGGGTACAACCAGGAGCTTATCGTAAAAAATGATACCATCTCTTAGGGTGAATTCTATGGTACTCCAGTTGGTCTCAGTCCTGGTGGAAGCATCTTTGACCTCTTGCAGAAATTAAGCTATAGAACACAGGAACTTATTTCTAGGAAAGAGAGGTTCTGTCAGGATCGGCGGGTGGAGGCTTTGGGATTACTGGAGGCATTAACGTACTCAGAGTCACGCTCTAGTCCTCATCCAACATGGCGGCTTGCACTATAACTTCCTGCCCCGCCCCTTCCTCCAGTGCGTTGTATCTGTATACCCTCTCGTTACTTCGCTCGTACTTTTGTGACTTTGCTAAAGAAATTTGTGATCCGCTTTTTCCTTTTGCTGTATCCTGTGCCTGTGATTTTCCAATCCTACTCTATCCTTAGGTTGCTAACCTTCCTTTTTCGTACGGTGTGGCCGTATTTCCTAATACTACCTTGTTTCCTGCCTTTACCTTCGTAATTACTTTCACGGCACTAGCCGTTCTTTCCCTTTTTTTTCCTTTCTTTTCCTTATTTTCTCTGTAGTGCCGCTCTTGCATCCTTTCTTTTCTCTACACCTTCACGGCTTGCCGTCTCCAGTTCAGTCTTGAATTGAGCTTTCCATCCGTTCTGCCATTCCCGGATGGCAAATTATAAGTCTTTTCAATAATCATCTTGCTACTCTCATTGGACTATTGGTCTTTGGAACTACCATCCATCCATCGGAATATCACCATATCCAGGGTTTTTTCTGCCTTCCGGCTTTTTCCCTGGGGCGAGGCTGGCCCCGTGGGGGCCCCCGGGGGCAGGTTCTCAACTCTGCCACGGTGGCCTCTGGGGGGGCCAGACCTTACTTACACGACCAAAGAGGTGGGAAGCCTAAGGAAGACAATCCTAAGAAGAAGAAGAACCCAAAGAGGTCGGAAGCTACATTTAAGGGGAGTTCTTCGGAAGTCTCAGGTGAGGAGAAGGGGGAGTGTAAACCTGAGCCTGACAGCATACAACGCCCGACTCACACTATGGCTTCTTTGGAACAATATCAGGAATTGGTGGCCGCTATGCAGAATCTAACCGTCGAAGTTCAAGCCTTGAGAACAGAGAATATAGCACTCCGACAACAGGTAGTGTTACGCCGGGATGAATACGGCGACTTGCCTACAATGCCACTTTCCTTCGGGAAGTATAATGGTTACCCAGGAGGCTTTAAAGACTTTATTGATGCGTGTAGAGTGTACTTTGCCTTCAGAACCCATGCTTATGACTCAGCCAGATCAAAGGTTGGCTTCATCATAGCTAACCTCTCAGGAAATGCCTTATCGTGGGTCACTCCGTTGGTAACGAACAATGATCCATCTCTGAACGACTATGACCATTTTTTGGAGGTGTTTAAAGAAAGGTTTGACAGACCCGGAGTGCTGTACTCATCTTTGGAGGCTATTCTAGACGTCTGTCAAGGAAGCACGGATCTCCAAACTTACATCTCTCGCTTTCAGAGACTAGCTGCCAAGGCTGACTGGCCAGATTCGGCTCAACAGACCATTTTCAGACGAGGTCTTCACGAAGATATTAAAGATGAACTAGCTAGAGTTGCCAGACCAGCTTCTTTCCGAGAGCTGATTACTTTGTCACTCCAGATCGAATTCCGTCTACAGGAACGAAGACAAGAAAGAAGAAGACCCAGAGGAACTCCTCAGGCTTTAAATCTTCCTCCTCCTTCACCTCAATCAAGAGCTTCTAACATGGTAGAAGAACCCATGCAAGTCGGAGCAACTCGAGGTCCCCTGACTTCGGAAGAGCGAAGGAGACGACGTGAGACCGGATTGTGTATGTATTGTGGTTCCTCTAAACATCTACTCAGAGACTGTCCGCAGGTCCCACCTCGACGGAAGGAAAACTTCAGCCCCCGCTCCGCTGCAAGGGAAGAGTCGGGGGACTAGACAAGTATCCTTGCAACAGCTCAAGAACCTTAGAAGGTACAGAAGAGAACAGTCTGATGGTATTTAAGGTTGTACTTTGGTTGTCAGAATCAGCTCCCCTCGAGGTACTGGCAATGTTGGACTGCGGAGCCGCAGGCAATTTCATGGATTTAGGATGGGCAACTGAGCATCAGCTGGCTACCAGACTCAAGCCCGCTCCCATACCAGTAGAAGGGGTAGATGGCAGACCCCTATCCTCTGGACCAATCACCGCAGAGACATTCCCTCTGAAGTTGAAGATGGGCCTTCATGAAGAAACTTTGACGTTTGACCTGATTAGGGCAGCCCATTTTCCTTTGGTTATAGGTATTCCGTGGTTACGAAAGCATAACCCGCACATTAATTGGTCAGATAACAAGGTGAATTTTGATTCCCTTTTCTGTAAAACCAACTGCATGAACCAGTCAACAGCCTCCCTTTCTAATGTCAAGTCAGTAGAAGAAAGGTCGGTCCACAATCCCTTGATTATATCTTCTATCCCTCTCCAGTATCAGACCTATGCGGAAGTATTCATGGATACCCTACCCAGAATGCTGCCTCCGCATAGGATGGAGGACTGCGGCATCGACTTAATACCTGAGGCGGTGGTTCCTTTTGGCCGTATGTATCCTCTATCTCTTCCTGAGCGGAATGCTCTTCGAAACTATTTGGATGCTAATCTACAGAACGGCCTTATTCGAGAATCTAAGTCTTCCTGTGGGGCTTCTCTGTTCTTTATCCCAAAGAAGGATACTGTGGAATTACGCCCCTGTATCGATTACCCTGGTCTCAATAAGGTCACCATCCGGGACAGATATCCTATGCCCTTGATACGAGACATACTAGAAGCAGTACAAGGAGCTGTTTACTTCACGAAGCTGGACTTAAGAGGTGCCTACCACCTATTGCGTATAAGGCAGGGTGATGAATGGAAGACGGCTTTCCGCACCCCCTTTGGCCTATATGAATACAGAGTGATGCCGTTTGGCCTTGTAAATGCTCCGGCGGTGTTTCAAAGATATATGGATAAGGTATTTGCTGACATGCTGTTCATAACAGTGGTGGTATACCTCGACGACATATTGATATTTTCTAAAACACTGGCGAAGCATAGAGAGCTTGTCTTGCAGGTTTTACAGCGCCTTAAGTCTCATCGACTGCTGGTTAAACCAGAAAAATGCCAGTTTGAAACTACGTCAGTATCCTACCTGGGATTCATACTGTCCAAAGAGGGCATTGCAATGGATCCAATTAAAATAAGGGCAATTAGTGAATGGAAGGAACCTACCAATGTCAAGGAACTACAAGGTTTTTTGGGGTTGGCAAACTTTTATAGAAGATTCATACCCAATTTTTCTAACACCGTGCCTCCGCTCACTTCACTCCTGAAGAAGGGGATTAGGTTTATCTTTGGGGAAGAACCCAGAAAGGCATTCATCACCCTCAAGGATTGCTTTACCACAGCACCAATTCTAGTCCAGCCGGATCAGACCAAACCTTTCATCCTGGAAACAGACGCTTCCTTAGGAGCAGTCGGGGCCATTCTACTACAGAAATCTGAGGATGAGTTCGAACACCCTGTGGCCTATTATTCCAAGACCCTGACTTCCAGTGAGCGTAACTACTCGGTACTCGAAAGGGAACTTTTGGCCATTAAGTTGGCTTGTCAAGAGTGGCGTCATCTTTTACAAGGGGCAGCTCCTAGCTTTACCATTCGAACAGACCATCGTAATCTGCGGGTATTGCAGCAAATGGAATGCACAAATGCACGTCACGCCAGGTGGGCTTTTTTCTTTCTGCAATTCGATTTTTGCATCACTTACATTCCTGGTACCGAAAACATGAAGGCTGACGCCTTGTCTCGGAGCCAAGGGGAAGGTTCTGGAATTTACAAGGATCACGAACTGATTTTCCCAGGTCTCAAGATTGTAGCATCCACTCTCTCTTTCCTTCAAGAATTGATACCACAGTATCAAACAGGATTAGACCTTCCTTCCTCCATCATCCATGGTGAAGATGGGCTGTACTATTACGGTAAAGCACTGTTCATTCCCACTAAGAAGCTGCAAACTCTAGTCTTATCCTGGTGTCACAACACCCCTTTAACAGGACATCCCGGAATTAGAAAGACTTATAACCTGTTACGTAGGGGATTCTGGTGGCCTACACTTCGGAACGATGTAAGTCGGTATGTTTCTTCCTGTTCGGTTTGTGCCTCCAACAAACATCAAACTGGAAGACCGGTAGGACTTCTACAGCAACAAACTTTGCCTGAACGCCCCTGGGAACATATATCCACCGATTTCATTGTGGATCTCCCACCATCTGATGGCATGACAGTGATCATGGTGACAGTAGATTCCTTCAGCAAGTTAGCCCATTTCTCCGCGTTTAAGCAAGTCCCTTCAGCCTCAGAAACAGCTACAGTATTTCTTCGAGATATTGTCAGACTTCATGGTTTGCCTCGGACTGTGGTTTCAGATCGGGGACCACAATTCACTTCGAGATTCTGGGCTTCTCTTTGCCTGACACTGGGAATTCACAGGGCTCTCTCTTCAGGTTATCACCCTCAGAGCAATGGACAAACCGAAAGGTTGAACGCCAGTCTGGAACAGTATCTGAGGTGTTTTTGTAGCCCACAACAAGGGAACTGGTATCGTTTCCTTCCGCAGGCAGAGTTTGCCTACAACAATGCATTACATACATCTATCCAGATGAGTCCTTTTTTTTGTACTTATGGGTATGATCCTCAACACCTACCCTGGCTTAGTGCCCCTTCCTCCAAGATTCCAGCTGTAGATGGTGTGCTTAAAGACTTGCATGAAGTACATGAAATAGCTCAGAAAGCACACCAGGCCAGTCAACAAGCACAAAAGAAGTGGGCTGATAAGGGCAGAAGCCCCAACCCGACATGGCAGATAGGTCAATTGGTCTGGTTGTCCACCCGATTCTTACCTCGATGGGTCCATTCTGGCAAGTTCTCTTCACGATTCCTGGGGCCTTTCCCCATTGTGCAACAAATAAACCCAGTGGCCTTCAAGCTCAAACTTCCGGACTACCTCAAGAGAGTGCATCCGGTTTTTCACGTTTCCTTGCTTAAGGAACACAAGGATGACCCATTCCAAAGACCTGTCCACAGAGTACGTGCCCAAGTAACCCCGGCTCCAGAAGAATATGAGGTGGCCTACCTGGTGGACTCCCGGTACCGCAGGGGTAAATTGCAATACCTGGTTCATTGGAAGGGATACCCATTGGATGAAAGATCCTGGGAACCCGTGAGCCACATTCATGCATCCCGATTACTTAGAAGATTCCACCACTATCACCCGGGCAAACCTGGGGGTCCCCCAAGGAGAAGGGGGTATACTGTCAGGATCGGCGGGTGGAGGCTTTGGGATTACTGGAGGCATTAACCTACTCAGAGTCACGCTCTAGTCCTCATCCAACATGGAGGCTTGCACTATAACTTCCTGCCCCGCCCCTTCCTCCAGTGCGTTGTATCTGTATACCCTCTCGTTACTTCGCTCGTACTTTTGTGACTTTGCTAAAGAAATTTGTGATCCGCTTTTTCCTTTTGCTGTATCCTGTGCCTGTGATTTTCCAATCCTACTCTATCCTTAGGTTGCTAACCTTCCTTTTTCGTACGGTGTGGCCGTATTTCCTAATACTACCTTGTTTCCTGCCTTTACCTTCGTAATTACTTTCACGGCACTAGCCGTTCTTTCCCTTTTTTTTCCTTTCTTTTCCTTATTTTCTCTGTAGTGCCGCTCTTGCATCCTTTCTTTTCTCTACACCTTCACGGCTTGCCGTCTCCAGTTCAGTCTTGAATTGAGCTTTCCATCCGTTCTGCCATTCCCGGATGGCAAATTATAAGTCTTTTCAATAATCATCTTGCTACTCTCATTGGACTATTGGTCTTTGGAACTACCATCCATCCATCGGAATATCACCATATCCAGGGTTTTTTCTGCCTTCCGGCTTTTTCCCTGGGGCGAGGCTGGCCCCGTGGGGGCCCCCGGGGGCAGGTTCTCAACTCTGCCACGGTGGCCTCTGGGGGGGCCAGACCTTACTTACACGACCGAAGAGGTGGGAAGCCTAAGGAAGACAATCCTAAGAAGAAGAAGAACCCAAAGAGGTCGGAAGCTACATTTAAGGGGAGTTCTTCGGAAGTCTCAGGTGAGGAGAAGGGGGAGTGTAAACCTGAGCCTGACAGGTTCTTTCCAGATTTCGGTAGAGGATCCTGTACGGAATCTCCATGATAATCCGTCTGCCACTGAGTCTTCTGACCCTGGTATGTAGGTGATGTGAAAATCAAACTCGGCAAAGAAATACGCCGACCTTGCTTGCCTTGCACTGACACAGTTCATCTGTTGCAGGACACGTAGCTTTTTATGACTGGTCCAGATAGTGAAAGGACTAGTGGTTCCCTGGAGTAAGAGAAGCCACTCAATGCAAGCCTGATTCATAGCCATGAGTTCTTTTTTTAAATTTTTTATGAAAATGTCTATGGTTTGTATCTTAAACCTTACATTTATATATAATTTCTTTAGTTCACTAAAATATTCTCTATAAAAGGAAGCACATTCTTAATGTCCACTATTTGTTTACTTCTTTCCCATTGTTTAACATGCAGTTCATTTGTCCATTATATCGGTATTAATGTCTGTCCATAATCGAATGACGGTCGTTACTACTTTTCTATTGGTGCCCATTAATATTTGTGACCATCGCTCATTAACAGTCGAGTTCTTTTTCGATGACTGAATAATTGAATTTGCTAGGACTAAAGGTCCTCGATAGGTAAGCAATGGGATGTTCCTTTGCTTCAATCTCCTGTTTGAGAACCACTCCGAGGGCACCTGCGGAGGCATCAGTCTCCACAATGAAGGGAAGTTACTAGTATGGTTGTTTAAGAATGGGAGCAGTAAAGAACCTATCCTTGAGAAGATGAAAGGCCTCCTCTGCAGTCATCTGCAGTCAAACTCCAAGTAAACAGAGTTCCTTTCTTCAGTAAAGATTTGATGGGAAGCACAGTTGAGGAAAGATTGGAGATTAATCAAAGGAATTGTTGAACTTCTTTAACCAATGTGGGCGCTTGCCATCTAAGTATAGCTGATACCTTGCGTTGGTCCATGGCTATACCTTTATCTGAGAGAATGAATCCCAGATAGGGAACCAGTGTAACCTCAAAGAGGCACTTCTCCGGTTTGACAAGTAATTGGTTCTTTCTTAGCCTTTCCAGAACCACAAAAAGGTGTTATTGGTGTATCTCCATAGACCGCGAGAAAACCAGAATGTCGTCTAGGTAGATGGATCTAAATAACAGATCGAAGAATAAACAGTCCATAAACTGTTGGAAGACAGCAGAGGCATTGACTAGTCCAAACAGCATGACCCAGTACTCAAAGTGGCCATATGGATTCCTGAAGGCAGTCTTACACTCATCACCAGAGTGGTGAAGATGACAGGACCTTGGCCCCGCCTACAGGATCTCCCTTATGAGGGGCATGGGATATCTGTCCCGTACATTCACCTTATTCAAACCCGAACGGCCTTGTCCCAGCACGTTAGATATAATTAAATGAAATAAAAAAAATAAAAATAGGCTGTTCTGCCTTGGGCTTTCACTTTCCACACTTGCATTCTTTCAGTTTCACACTGTGATTTGCAGGCACTGTTCCTTATGACATGTTTGTTTAACTTAAAATGTTCATTCATCATTCCGCATATCGTCACACTTGTATACTTTCAGTTTGGTATTCAATATATTCAGCATGTACTTGCTTTTCCCCTCAAATAGCAGTTTTCTTTCAGTTTGGTATTCAATATATTCTTTTTTTTTTATTTTTGTTTTATTTTTTTGTTTTTAACCTTTTTGGTTTTTACAAAAATGCGAAGTTTCAGGAGTGGTCTTTCAGGATGTGCTGCGTAAATTTAAAGAGAGCTATATTACGACACCACTTAGGAAGAGTGATCAAGTTTCGTGGGCTTGAGCGTGCTCATTGGGGTGACCAATCCTGGGGCTCAAGTTGCCAATGTTCATAGCAGACGGGGAGCCACTAGCATCTTTGTTGGCTTTCGTCAGGGCCAACGACAGGAGTTTGGCTGCCGTTCTGAACCATCTTGCAGAGTCACCGGCTATCAGTCGGGCCCAGCAAGTTTCTTCGTCTAGTGCTAGTGGATCGCTGATAAGTGGTGTCATAAAAGTTTGCCTCTCACGTATTAGTGCTGGACATTTCATGAGGAGGTGGCGAACCGTTTCCACTTGATCTTGCACACCGCACAGGCGACAGTCAGACTTCGGAGCCAGTGCTCTTGCTGCTAGAATTTCCCTAGTTTGCCGTAAGTTTAGTCGAGCACGCAGAAAGATCTTCCTTAGGTTTTTTTCTGGAAATTTCTTGCAGTATTTTAGGGTCACTTTTAGCTTGTTGTGGGTTGGTGGGAGGTGCTTTAGAGACTTATACTGGTGGGTTAAATCGACAGTATTTATCCAATCTTGCTGAATTAGTTTTGCTTTGACGTGTCCTGGGTTGGAAATGAGAATTTCTTCAGTGCATGCTACTTCCTCAAGGTTGGATTTGATTTTTTCAACCCAGATAGTTCGGGGTTTGCAAGACCCTTTTCGAATTTCAGAGACAATGAGTCCGAAAATGGGCAGGGTATTTGGAGTCAGAATTTTCCCATATAGTTGGGTTGCACTCAGCGTCACCACAGAGGCTAAAGACTGTAGGCCCAGGTCGCGCCGAATTGCTGGTGTTGGGGCAGACTTCGGCAGACCTAAGACTGATTTCCAAAGGAAGCCCTCTATCTGGGTCCAAAACGCGGTGGGTAGATTTAGGGTTGCCGCCATCTGGTAAGTTAGTGCAGTGACTACTTTTGCTTTGTAAAATTGGAGTGCAGCGACCCAGGAGAATTTTCAAAATGTTTTATCGACTGCTCGTGTCTGCGATGTTAAGTTTCTTGCCTTGGTCCAGAGGAAGTTTTGTAGTGATTTTTCTCTCAGTGTGTTGTCCAGCATTATTCCCAGGTACTTGTATTCCGTGACTACTTCGATTTTTGCTTTGTCCAGGAACCAGGCGTTTCGGGAGTTTTTCTTGCCTACTGTTTTAGATATGGTTAGGATTTTTGTTTTGGCAGTATTGATTTGAAGGTTGTTTTTTGCCATCTATGCAGCCAGATTGGCTAGCTGTCTTTGAAGACCTACTGCTGTCTGATCCATAAGGACCAGGTCGTCAGCATACCACAGCCTTGATACTTCGTTAGAGCCCACTTTAGGGGAGAAACATCTGATTGTTTTTTCTGAGTCCTTAAAGTCCCCGATGAAAGCTATGAATTGGGCAGGCGCCAGGGGGCATCCTTGCTTCACTCCACGGCCAGTAAGAATTTTGTCTGATAGGATGCCTTGACGACTAAGCCGCACCCGCATAGATGTGGAAGCGTGCAGGGCCTTTGTTGGTTCCAGAAGCCGATTTGGGCAATTCCATGATGTTAATTTGGCCCATAACTTCGATCTGTCAACCAGGTCGAAGGCTTGAGAGAGGTCTATCATAGCCATGAAGACTTTCGGCGCCCCGCTCTTTACTTTTGCCTTAATGATGTTAAGAATTAGCAGATTGATTGACGTGCCTGCGCCCTTTAAGAATCCCGTCTGGAAGGTATCTGATGCTTGGGAGTTTCTTGCCCAATCTTTGAAGTGGGACAACAGGAGAGAGGCGAAGATTTTGCCAATAATGTCCAAAAGGACTATTGGTCTGTTGTTTGCCGGTAAGCTTGAGTCCCCCTTTTTAAAAAGCGGAACCAGGACTGCTTCGGTCCAAGTACTTGGGATTTTCTTCCGTTGTTGGCATATGGTAAAGAGATCGCTAATGGCCTTGGACCAAGTGTCCGGATATTCTTTAATGTCTAAATTAGTCAGCCCATCCGGTCCTGGGGCCCTAGATACTTTCAAGTTCTTAATAGCTCTGGAGATTTCTTGGCGGTCTGAGAGATCAATCCACGTGTCCGTTGGGTGCGATGTTGGCAGTGTCACTAGAGTTGGTGGCGGCCGGTATAATTCTGAGAAGTGAATAATCCATTTTTGGTCTGACACCGAGTTGGAAATTGGAGGGGTTTTCAGGCCATTCGCGCTCTTTAGAAGTGACCAGAAGTCTCTGGAGTTTCTTGATAGCCAAATGCTTTGCATTGCTTCTGCATCCTTCTGGTATAGAGTGGCACAATAGTGTTTCAGCCATGCTTTGTAGTGTTTTTGTCCTGTTTGGAACGATGCCCAGGATTCGTTGGAACCTTCTTTGATTGCCAATTTTTTGAGTTTCCGCCTCTCTTGCCCTTTTTCCATCACCATGTGGTTAAATGAGTGAATGTGGTTCGATGCAACTTGAGATTTGCCGGTGAAGTTTACTTTATGGGAGTCCAAAAGTGAAATATATTCCGGCCTTTCAGAACTTGGGTCTTTGTTTGCAGAGTCGTACTTCAGTCTTAGATTTGACGCAAAGCGTCTTACGTTGTCAGAAGACAATCGGAGGTGATTTTGTTGATTATTTGATTCAATGTTGGCTTGGTAATAAGTTCTTTTGTGAGATGCTCTGCCCCAGGACATCTGGAGAAGGTTGTGGTCACTGTTTGTTGTTTTTAACACTGTGAAGTCAATAAAGAAGGGAATCAAGCCCTCCGAGATGTAAATGTGGTCAATAGTAGCTGATGCCCCTAGTCTTTCCCAGGTGGGGATTTGACTTTTGTTTTCTTGAAGGGCTGCTGTGTTGTATAGATTTCTTGATTTCATTAGCTTTGACCAAGTGCGGCCCTGGTCGTCCAACAGCATCCGCGGCAGGGTGTCTTTAGTGGTGATGGTTCCAAACCCACATTTGGCATTTAGGTTGCCGCATATTATCAGGTTGGGGACGCCCCGGTCAACTCTATTTTCATTGATGATGGAAGTTATGGAGTTGCAGAAGTTTTTGCAAGTGGTTCGCTCCGGGTTCCAATGTAGATTTACTATTGCTAGTACCGTGTTTGTCCAACAGTTGTTATAGTGATCGTAATGATGCCAAGATGAGAGAGTTGCTAGAATACCATAGCCCTCTGTGATCTTTCCCCATCGGGGTGATACCCGAGCCCAGGCGGATGGTGGTCAGTATGCCTGCCGAGGGACGGCCTGCGATTGCCTTAGTGGCTGGTGAGACTTCTATGTCGTACCCGTCAAGTGTAGGTTTGCTAAGAAGCCATGTTTCATGTAGGCAGATAAGGTCGAAGGAGCTCAGGTTTGCGTCATGCGGGGTGGTTAAGTGGCGAAATCCACGCGTGTTCCATGATGCCATTAGGAGGGTGTTGACTTTGGGTTGTGGCATGTCGCTCTCCTGGTTGAAGTTATTCACCATGGGACACGGAAGCCGCTGCTATTTCTTGTGCGATCGAGAAAAGGTGTCCGAAATCCACTTCCATGGGTTAGGCGCAGACGACCCAGTATGGTCTCTCCTCGGAAGCGACGCGTTAGCTTGCCTTCGATGTTGCATTTCGTAGTCCACTTCTTTGCTGTTTGGCGTTCCATTTTCTGTGTGGGTGAAGGATACCCATTTCTTTTTAGCCAAGCTTCCATTTTCAGTCTGCTCTTCGGGGTAAGAATTTTTCTTGCTGGTCCATCTGGCATCATTGTCGTGGCGTGCTGCATTGTTGTTTTTTATGGGTGGGAGGTTCGTCGTGATCCTGTGTTCTCTTTCACTGGGAGACTTTGCAGATGAAGGCTTGGGTATCAGTTGGCATTTTAGGCCTACGCGACAGAGGTCCCTTTCTACTTCGGCCGTAATTTCTTTTATTGCCTTGTTTTTGATATGCAGGTAGGCTTTGGCTTTGTGGTCCCGGTGGTAGGGTTCCACAATGACTATATCATCTGAAGTTAGGTGTCGCAGATTGTCAACTTTAGCCAAGATTTTCAGGACTGTTCTGCGGTTGAGGACTAAGTAACTGTCCTTGGCTGAGATTTGTTTCATCTTGTAGATTGACAAATTGTCCAAGTTTATTCGGTCCTTATGCTCGGTCTTATGTGGTCTAGTCCTTTCCTTGTACGAGGGGACACGGGACCTGCCCTGTCATTGCATTTGGCTATGTCTTGAGCTGGAATCCATAGCTGCTTTCAGGGCCGGGGCGTTTTCTTTTTTCTGAAGGTCCTTTAGAGCTTCGAGGGCTGCACTTGGCGAATTTGAGCGTGGTCTGTACGGGCAGGGTCCGTCTTTCCTTTGGCCTTCCGCAGGAGAGACGTGCGGCTGTTTCTGACTAGGCTTTAGGTGGAGCGCCTTTTTGGACGACTCCCCTGGGATGTTTGGTGATCTAGGTGACAGATCTTTAGTAGCTGAGTGTTTAGAAATTTCAAGGAGGTCTTGAGAAAGGTTTCCAGCCGGGATAGTTTCCAAGTTGGCTATTTGGTCTCTTTTCTCGGTGGGTGGGAAAGTTTTAGAGCTCAGCTTCAGGGTGCGGGTTGCTGGAATGTCCGCTGGCTGGTTACGGCCACGTGCCCGTCTAGGGTCTTGCAGTTCTTTAGACGGTATCCATATGCTTAATGTATCTGTTTCTTTGGAGTGCGCGACGCACCCGTTTGTTTGATCAGAGGAGCTGGAAGTTGAAGAAGATGTGGCCAGCTTTGAGGGCCTTTTTTCGAAAATAGGGGCCATGTCTTGCTGTTTTCCATTAGCCATGGTCTGTGTAGATTTAGATTCCGTTCCTTGGGTGTGGTCGGTCACTACTTTTATGTGTGACAGCAAGATACTCTCAATTTTTATTTCAATTTTTTCCAGTTTTTCTTCCAGGATTGCTTCAGACCTATTTGAATTTTGGTCGACGGCGGTTATGAATCCTTCCATGAAGATGAGTTTATCCTTCAAGGTGCTTATCATTGTGGTGTTGTCTTTGAGTGCTTCATGCATAGATTCGTACAATTTGGCGAATGGATTAAGTGCAATCGTGAGAGCTGACATGATTGAGAGCAAGTCTATTTTTTTCTTTGATGGAGATCCTTTGTCTGGCGAGCTAGGGATTTCACTCAGTCTCCTTGTTTTGGGTGAAGTGATTTGGCCTCTTTCAGATTGGTGTTGGGCCCATCTGTCACTGGGCCTTCTCTCAGCAGGAGGGAGACCTTCTTGTTCAGAGTGTTGGGATTCTCCTAGAAGTCTGCTGGATTGGCCTTGAATGTGAGGGCGAGTCCCAACGTAGTAATCTGCAGGGTGTGTTTTTATGGGTCCTGAACTGGCCCTGTTCCCTTTATGCGCCGTGATGTTAGTGTCATCAGACGATGAAATGTTGTTTATTGTCTCGTTTGCTGACCCTGTCGGTATGCCGGGGGGGTTCGCCTCACTTTGTGGCCCCTCCGTGACCCCTGACTTGTTTATACTGTGCAAGGCTTGAACTTCAACTTCTCTTTGGTCCATGGGCGGTAACGGCTTTGGTACAGAAGGCTGGCATGGGAGAGAATCTTGGGCTGAGGAGATTGACTTTGGAGCTTTCGTTCTTGGCGAGGATTCTCTAATCGCTTCCAAGATTTCGGCGTCTGAGAGTTCGGGGTCCTGTTCAAGTTTTCTTTTATGCTGCTTAATGAAGTATTCTTTCAAGGACGAGGAAAGCAGCGGGACCGACAGCCCTTTAATGCCTCTCTGAGTTTTAGGCTGTATTTTACGGGTTTTTTTTGTCCAGACTTTCCTGGGCTTGGTTTTACTTTTGACACTCTCCTTTGGTGACAAGGTTTTATCCGCCTGAGGCGAATCTGATATTTGGCGGCACCAGTACATCCCTGGAAGTAGCGGGAGGGCTGGTTCCCAAGTTAGTCTTTGGTGGTTGTGCTGTGTCACCCTTAAGGGAGGGCAAGGCTGCAACTTCCGCGGAACTTGATGTTGGTTTCTTATGCGGGTCGGCATGGTCGGCTGACTGTGCAGCGGGGCGCTGTTTTTCCCTTGGTGACACTTCAAAGACTGAGTCGTCGGGTGAACATCTAATTAGAGGTGAGGTCTCGCCGCCAAAGTCCGTGGTCCAGGACTCGTTCCTGGTATTCTTACGGGGTGTGGCTTCAAGTTTGGCATACTTTGAGCGCGTACGTGGATTCTGGAATGTGGATCTGTCGCAATGGATTTGAGCTGAATGGTCTATTTCTTTGGAGGCTTGGTCCATTTGAGGCATCTTTGACTCGCCAACGCAAGTGTCACGCTTTTTTGCGTGGAAGCGCACTCCTGGAGAGAAGAGATGCTTTGGCGTGCCCCCATCAAGGGTAAAGCACCCGGTCGTTGAGACACCCGCCGAGGCCGCCCTTCGGCAGATTCTGGCTGGGTGTCACTCGCATTAGCGGTGAAACGGCCGAGCACAGTACCCGTTTTGTAGTTGGACGGCCTCTGGGCTTCTGTTGCAAGCAAACTCGTCGAGTGGGTTGATTGCAATTCCGTTTCCGTTTCCAGGTCATCTGCTCGGCCACAGGAGGAAGAGGTAGCCATTCCGTTGGTCTCGGTTTCGTGAAACAGCCTTTCGTGTTCAGTCGTGCCTTCAAGGGGAGGTCTCGAGGGAGATGAAGTCAGGTGAGACTGGGAGGGGAGCGGGGTCAGAATGTTAATGCCCGGTGCTGACTGTGGGGGAGGGGGAACAGGGGCTTTACTGGCTTTTCGCCTGGGTGCCTCCTTCAAATCTAGCAGGTCTTGTTGTTCTCCCAAGTCTTGAGGTAGTTTGCTACTTCGGAGCCGGCGGCTGATGTCATCTTCCGTAGGGGAAACAGGCGGCATGTTCGATCGATGTCGAGATTCCTGGTGGGCAGTGTGTCTGGAGGCGAAGTTCAGTGGCCAGTCCCCAGTCCCCGGGCACCAGACACACTGTTTCGCACACCGCGCCGCACTCCGCGCCTGCGCGGTGTATATGTAGGCAGTCTTGAAGAATAAGGAAATAGAAAGCGGACTGCTTTCAGTTCTCAGTTCTCTGTTTGGTCGCTGGCAGAAAAAGCAGGAAACGAAGCGTGAGTGAGCAGCGGTCTGTTCTTTGGACACACACCAGACACACTGCTTTTCACTACATTCAGCATGTACTTGCTTTCATTCAAAGAGTAGTTTTCTTTCAGTTCGGAATTCAATATACTTAGCATATACTTGTTTTCGCAGACTGTTATGTCTTTGCGTTCCCTTCGGATCGCTCTGGTTCCCCCAGTGTCTTTTCACACTTACCGGATCCTCGAGGCTCCTTTTGGCGGCTTCCGCTGTTCCCGCTCAGCTTCTTCATGGCTGGGAAACAGACCACCAGTTCACCGGGTACGTCTATGCACACCCACCGGCCTCCATGCTCTGCTTCACATGTGGTCCTCTGGTCTCTACAGCTTCTGCAGCTCCAGCTGCACCCGAGCTTGGGCACAGACATCTCATCTTGCTTCTATGTTGTACGGCAGCGCCTGCTGCCCGCCTTCCAGGATGAAGGCTCCCGGTCCTGCAAAGTTGCTCTGGCAGGTCTCCTGGCATCGTTGCCGGCGTCGCAACCTCCTTGTCTGGATCCAACACAGTAGATTCTCTCTTCCCGTCTCCTCTTCTTGTTCCTTTTATACTCTTGTTCGTTGTAACAGGCTGCAGGTGAAGGGGGTCAGACTCAATCGCCTGACCCTGTATAAGTCTGTTAGTGTGACATGCCTGATCTTCAGTATTGAATGCCTCCAGGCTCCTTTCCTTCATCCCAGTACAAGATTGGTGACTACAATAGGAAGTGTGCACTACTCTTAGTTGCCTCTTCCTCTTCTCAGTACTTGGTGGGAAATTATAGGGAAAGATGGGATAAGATTGACAATATACCAGAAAGACTGAGGGTAGAGTAGGTTAGTGTTACAAAAGGGGGGATACCATGTCTCACCTTCAGGTACTGTGAGATTGGCATCATGCAAGGAGACACAGACAACAGATTCAATGTATAACAAAAGGTTTTTATTAAAGAAATTGTCAGGATGGAGTGAAGCCTATCTTGCCCTCTGGGTAAGGTGGGATTTCCCTACCTAAAGAAACTAAGGAAACTCTGTGTCAATTGGTTAAACTGATGTCTGTCTGTGTCCAAAACCGATACTTGCCCTCACAACTAAGACAAAATAATGTGTAGGGATGCCAACCATAATCCAATCAATGTTCCAAAAGTAAAATTCTGAGCTATTTCCTGCTCAGGCTTACTCTTCAGCTTCTTTTCCCCAAATGTCAATAAGTTCATTACAATGTTCAATTTACCTTCTTTTTGAGTCAAATTAATAATGTTACATACTTTTGTAAAGGTCAGGGGGCCCTTCCCCAAGTTCAATATATTTCCACGCAGCATATCTCAGGATTCCCTTCCCCAAGTTCAATATAAAAAAAATGGCACAAAAAGAAGTATCTTGAAGCTTTGTCTTTAACCCTTTAAGTGCCATTGGGTATTTTCCCCCAGTGCCAAGGCCTTTTTTGGTGATTTCGGTATGTCGCCATTCAATGCCTTGTAACTTTTTTGTTACATGAGATATCTCGGCCAAATTTGGCCCCTTTTTTCCACATGTAGGCGGTCGTAACACCACCCAGGAATCCTAGGTTGTTGTAGGGGGGTGAGAGAAAATAACCAAAAAGTGTGAAAATGTTGGGTTTTTTGAAAAAAATGCCAATAAAATGATGTACAAAGAAGCCTCTGGTTTTTTCCTTGTAAGAGCTAGGAACAAATGGTTTGCTGTGCTGAATTCCCCAATTTCCTGGCTTTCAAGGACAGGTTAAGTGGAAACGGAAAAAAATTATTTTGATGTGGTTATCAACCCTTTTGTGAGAGGTAGGCGATTTTGCCCATTTATGCCAATTGGACGTGCATGGACGAAATGGAAGAAAAGAGTAGGAAAGCCGAATTGGATGACAGAAAGGCATACATTTCTGGAAAGTAGACAATATTCCAGGTTTAGGAAGGGGTGATTTGCGTAGGTCGGGCAACAACTAGGTAGGGGAAAATGCCATAGGTTGGGGGGAAAGCGAGAAAATGACCGAAAAAAAGGTATGTAGTGGACATGGTTGGTTTGGTATGGCAATGGCTTCTATGAATTTTGAGAAAAACAATGCTCCGCTACATTCCCCTGACTCTTGTAGTTCGGAAAGCACACATATTTTGTAGTGTTTCACAAAACAAGCAATACCACAAGCCAAACACTGAGCCATGTTACACAGGAGTTTTATGCTTACGGCCTGAACAGACACAATTAGCATGTGTAAATCAGCAAAAACCAATGTGGCGTGGAATGGCAAGCATACATTTTTTAAAGAGCACAGGCAGACCTTTTCAAGGGTAGGTGACTTGAGCAGGTTAGAAAAGTGTATGGTGCCTAAAGCAGCGACTAAATGTAGGGCACATTTGGGAAATGAAAGGGTTGTGTGACAAAGGGCACCAGCAAATGGATCAAAACTTTATGAAAACCACACAAACACAACAAATGTCATACCTTCCCGTATTCCCACACGTGTCCCGATGAAAATGGTACCTCACATGTGTGGGTGCACCTACCTGGGCGCCAAGGGGAAAGCCAAACACACCCCTAACCCCAAGTCTTTTCTGACATCTGAATTTCACGATTTTTCCAGACGGGCACACCATACAGATATGGGCCTTGGGTGTCCAAGCCACCAAGGAAAAAAAGGGAGCCCCATGCATTTCCGAAAAGAGGACACCCGTGGGAATCCACAGAGGTCTGATTTGCGCAAATCAGCCCAGAATGTATTACCCAGAAACCACGGCAAAGTCCGGAATCTGGCGAAAAAAACACATTTTCTGCAAATTTCACTCAGCTCACCCACTGAAACAGGCCGCCAACAACACATGGCCTACCGTCCCACGTTCCCAAAGGTGTCCCGATGAAAACGGTACCTCACATGTGTGGGTGCACCTACCTGGGCGCCAAGGGTAAAGCCTAAAAGATCCCTACCCCCAAGTCTGTTCTAACAGCTGAATTTCACACTTTTTCCAGACAGGCACACCATACTGTAACACTCACCTTGTATCCACAGGGACGGCCCTCGACCTGGCTAGAGTGCCTCTGACTCGGACCCGCCCTCCTCGGGAACGTTCTGCCAAGGATCAATTCTGGAAGACAGGAGTTCAGTTTTAGCCTACAATCTTCTTGTTCTGGGGCCTACCTCCATGATGTCCCCAGTGAGCCCCCCAGGGTATTCTTCACCTTGAGTTTAGGTAAGATGCTCTCTCCGCCCTGCAGATCTGTGCAGGGGTGCATTGTGGCCGGGCACCTTGCTGCCTAGTTGCTTCACTGGCGCGGGCCCTGGAGTCCAGACCTGCTGCGACGCCGCTCTTGAGGTAAGTTTATAGTTCTTAAGTATTTGCCCAGATTAATCTCCTCTTTCTCTCGTAGGTGCAGAAAGGATGGTGATGGCGTCGAGATGATGGAAAGGGCAGTGCTCGAGATGGTAAGTGAATGCGCAGAGCGCGGCACTATGTGCATTTTTGTAGTCGGGCTAACCTGTATTGTTCTTCCCTTGCAGGTCGCTGCGATGTTACAGATGAAGTGCGATCCGAAGGACGTTGGATGCAGGGTGGAAGGTGTCCAGGCCACCGTCGCGTACCAACATCGGTTCGCAAGGTAAGCGCAACTCCGCACAATGCTGGAAGTGGAAAGCGAACGCTTACTAATGATGTCTTCTTCTCTCTTTTCCCCAGGATGTTGTTGCCGAAGATGAACTCCAGAGAACACACTGGAACACTCGAGGGGCTGGATTGCCGAACAGGTAAGTATGGATAATGGTGTTTCTCTTCTTTGCAGATGCATGCCTGGAAAGCTGCGGACAGATCGCGGTGAACGTCACGCTGCGAGTGCAGAGCAACGGGAAGCGCGTGCAGAAGTTCGGGTGTGGCTTAAATAGCCTGCAGGTATCCCAGGTGCCTTCAGGGCGGGCCACGCCCAAGATGCTAGACCACATGGTTCGGTTCCGAACTGAACCCAAAGGGGGAAGCCATGTTGATCCATTTCCCAATGGGAGCTCCATCTGCTACATGAGCCTGGCGCCAAAGGAGCCAGGACTGGCTCCAGGAGAGGCGAGAGGGGCATGATTGGGCTCTTGGAGCCCTGTAGGAGTATTGTGGTGGGGCCCAGAGACCCCGAGTCCCAAGGCCTGAGGCCATGGTCATGACAGCACTCCCCCCTAAGGCCCCTCTCAAGGTGGTTGTTCTGTCCGGTCCTGGCTTGGTGGGGCTTTAATGTAATCGCTGGGTTCCCATGTTCTGTCCTGTGGACCATACCCTTTCCAGTCCACCATGTAGTAAAGTCTTGCTCAAACATACTCTGAGTCCAGGAAGCCCTTGACCTCGAATTCTGGTTCTCCGTGGATCATCACCGGTCCTGGTGGAGTAGTTACTCGAGTTCCTGGCTGAACTGGTTTCAAGAGGGATACATGAAACACCGGGTGGATCTGCATGTTGGTTGGTAAAGTCAATTTTACTGCCGCTGGGCTTATGATGGACTCAATGGTAAACGGCCCCAGGAATCGAACTTTGGCTTCACGCAGATGTTCAATGGCCCTTGCGAAGGCCTGGGAACTGGTAGCGTGTACGGTCTGGATGGCTGGCATTTCCAGGGTTGTGGGCACGTCCAATTCTGACGTGCGTGGGTGTCTGCCATACACAGTAAAGAATGGTGTCTGCCCGGTACTGCTGTGTAGTGATTTGTTGTAAGCATACTCAGCAATCCACAATAAATCTTTCCAATCTCCTTCTGCATGGTGAAGCATGCAGCGCAAGTATTGTTCAAGCGTCTGGTTGATCCGCTCCATTTCACCATCCGTTTGGGGTGATGGCTAGTGGATCGAATGTCTATTTGAGCCATTGAGCAACACTTCCTCCAGAAGTTGGATACAAATTGGGTACCCCGATCCGAGATCAATACTGACGGGAACCCACGGAGCCCTACCACGTGTTCAAGGAATGTCTTAGCCAGGCTGGATGCGTTTGGTAGCCCTTTGAACGGTAGGAAGTGGGCAATTTGGAAAATAGGTCAACGATCACTAGAATAGTGTTATAACCTTGACAAAAGGGTAGGTCGGTGATGAAATCAAGAGACAAGGTGTGCCACGGAGCCGGCGGGATGTCCAAGGGTCAAAGGAGCCCAGCTGTTCTTTGCTTTGATGATTTGTTTTGAGCACAAACTCCACAGGAGGTGATGAACTGAATCACGTCTCTGTGCCACGTTGGCCACCAGTAACTCCGTTTCACCTTGGCCAGGGTTTTAGCGATTCCTGGGTGACCTTCCATGAGGGTGTCATAATACTCCGAGATAGCCTGTTCTTGGAGTTCTTTCTTGGGCACGAATAACCGATCCCTGTAGTATGGTAGTCGGTCCTTAACCACATAGTGTTCTCCTTTCGAAAGCCACTCATGTAGTTGTTCCTGAGTCATTACTCGTCTGATTTTGTGCAGCAACTTGTTTTGAGTCATGGTGGTTGTAATGCATAGGAGTCTGTCACTCAGGATGATGGCCACAGGATATGGGGTAGTGTACACCAGTTCATCGGTGCCCATGCGTGAAAGGGCATCAGCTTTGCCATTTCTGACCCAAGGCCGGAACGTGATCACGTAGTCGTACTCCAAAAATAAAAGGGCCCAGCGTAGCTGTCGAGAGGATTGAGCCTTCGCGCTCTTCAGGTATTGTAGATTTCGGTGGTTCACGGTGATAGTGTGTCTGGCTCCCAGCAGATAATGTCGCCAGGCCTTGAAAGGGGCTTTTATGGCCAGGAGCTCTTTGTCAGTGATGGCGTAGATGAGCTCAGGAGGTGAGAATTTGCATGACCAGAAGGCCACGGGATGTAGTTGGCCGGTGTGGGTCCCTTTATGATAACACTGCACCCATAGCTATCCTGGAAGCTTCCGTTTCTACTATATTATTGTTTGTTTATTTATTATGTTGTTCCATTGTACAGCGCTTTGGTGTAAGGTGCTTCATAAATCAATAAATACAAATACAATACAAATACTATATATGGAAGATCTGGGCGTGGATGTTTTAGGATTGGAGCGGTAGTGAATTTCAACTTGAGTTCTTGAAAGGCATTTTCAGCCTCTCCTGTCCACTGAAATGTCTTGTTACATGTCCTTAACAATGAGGTGATCAAGTGTACTATTTGTGAGAATCCTGGGATGAATCGCTGTAAAAGTTTGCAAAACCTAACATGCTCTGAACTCCTTTGAATGAACGGAATGTGGGGCAGAAAGTGATCTGCGGTGCCTGTGTGAACCTCTGAAGCCCTGCAAGCTTTTGTTCACTTCCATTCTTTTGTGGGCGTTTCTACTGTGGCTGGACTGTGTTCGCTGCTACATAATCCTCATTCCGCCGCGGAACGCTGAGCGGAACGCGATCTGCGGTGATCTCGGGAGTCGTGGGAGCCGAGACCGCAGATCACCAGGAAGACGCGGCTGAACGAGCACCTTCTGAAATAAGGCACGAGGATACTTTGCTCAAACCCCGCCTTTTTTTTCTTTCTTTCCCAAGATGAATCCGGGCTCTCTGCATGGAGTTCCACCGAGTGTCGAGGATATGAGTGGCGGCTCCTGTGGAGTCATCGTTTCCCCCAGCTGGTTCTCCATCTGGGGGTCGGAAGCCTGTGATCACCTCCGCCGCTCTCTTACCTCTTCTCTCGCCGACAGTGACAGTGACGCCGCTTCAGCCTGCTCAGGCTGATCCTGCAACTTCGTGGACGACAGCTGATCGAGGAGTCCATACACTAGGTGAGGAGCAGGCGGGGGTACAGGAGGGGGTGTCTAAACTCGGCGCATCGTCTTTTGGTCTCCCTTTTGGAAACTGTATGCCCTTCTGTTGTATAATTCTTTCAATGAAGACAGGAGCCTGTAATCTGGTGACAATGAATTTATTTGCTGAACCAGCTTAATGCGGAATGCACCCAACGCGCGTGCATCAACTATAATGGCCAACGGGCCTACAGTGGCAGGGAGAATGCAGCCTGGGTGAACTGTGTCCAATCTGTCTCTCAAACGGGCCTCACATAAGGAGCGCTGTGCAGGACGCACCTTGTCGCGTCCTCTGCTCGTTCCATAGTGCCCGCGAAGCGTGCGGGGGCGGAGCTTGCACGGGCCGCGAGATCTCGCGAGAGTACGGGATCTCGCGATGTCTCTACACCTTCCTGAAATCGAACACGCCACAAGACGACCAACAAAAGAGCGTGATAATAAAGAACATGATAAACCAGCACGTGAACGAGCTACTTTAAGGCACATGAGCCAAATTGGAAACGAGGAGTGTGGAGAAGACTCTGCTACAGTGCTGGTCATTGGGACGGCTCTCGGCGGATCCGAGATCCGGCACCAGATGTGTAGCCGGATCTCGGGATCCGGCCAGAGTCAGCGCCCAAGCCCATGAACCGCGCTGTAAAAAAGAAAAGGAAAAAGAAAAGCGTCCGCGACGGCAGCATTTGCCGTTTACTGCAGCTTTGACACAGACACTGATGTGTAATGCACAATGCTCACTACATGTACAACTGAAAAGAATCAGTTGTACATCATTACACACAGCGAGCATTGTGCATTACACACCAGTGCCAAAGCCGCGTAAAAGTCAATGCTACCCTCGCAGGCATTTTTTTTTTTCTTTTTCTTTTTTTCGCACAACGAAATGAGCCAGGGCTCATCAAGGGGGTCTGGCCTAACTGCAGGGGTCCTGCGGGCCCGTTAGGACACGCCCCCCTGACGAGCCCCGGCTCAATGGGTTAATGGCACCCCTGCCAGGCAACCTTTTGTAGTGATCATCTCTGCATTTATATTCTATAGGCTTGCCTGGCAGGGGACAGGGCCTCGCCTATTCAGCCTTAATGGTGGCGCTGCCCCTTGCCAGCGTCACCATTAAGGCTGAAGGGGTGTGGCCTCCGGAAGCTGAGGCCGTTTTCCTGAAGACTGAAACTCTCCAGGAAAACGGTCTCAGCTTCCAGCGGCCTCGCGTTTTTTCCATAATGGTGCCTGCTGCCCACGGACATCTCCTACTTAAAGGGATGCCTCGCAGGTGCGGCGCCACCATTATGGCTGAAAGGCATTTTTTTCTGGAGCCTGAAGCTTTCGCACACGAGCGAGAGCTTCAGGCTTCAGAAAAAAAATCATTTTCGTGTAGTGCCTGGGGCTGGCAGGGGAGATTAGTGGGCCCCACAGGGCCCCGCCTCAAAGGAAATTTCTGAGCCTGCTGGGGCTGAGCCCCGGCAGGCCCCGTCCCACTTAAAGCCCTGGCCGGCGGTAAAAGGCAATGTTACCGTTGTGGGCGCTTATTTTTCTTTCTTTTTTTAAAAGTATTGATTTGATCAGATGGCCACTACCAACCCCGCCCCCTCCAGACCACGCCCTCTGTGTCCCCCCAACTCCTCCCCCACCCCGGCACTCGTGGAATCCCCCACCACATTTTTTCCATTTCCACCACTGCTCTGCTATACCCACTCAAATAAGTGCATGCGAGACTTTGGGCCCTAACAACAATAGCAATAATCCACTCCAGCTAACTAAAATGTCAGAAACTAAACTGAAGACAATAAATCAGCTGGTCCTCTTGGAAATCTTGAGAAATGAAGATTTAACAACCGCCTTGAGCTCTCCAGCATAGGGGAAGAATGCTGACAAAACCCCAAATCTACAGCCTGCAGATGTGCAAAATTGTATTCCCTTGGTTACAGTACAGGCAATTATCCATTCTGAGCCTTGTAATGAACTAGCTTTGGCTGATCTCTCGACTAAAATAACACCTGAGGCACCTCACAGAAAAACACCCCAAAATAATATAGAATTGGGGAGTTTTTCTACAGAGAATCTGCTAACCCACCTGACAACACGGAAGTTGAGGAAGCACCTTCACCAACTTAAATCTGGAAAGGAGAAGGCCTTACACCCTCATCTGGGGAATAAGCGGGGTGTCCGCCTTTCACTGGACGGAGGCCGAAAACTCCAAGCGGTCAGTATTCTACGTCCAAGGAAGACAGGAAGTGCCAGATTAAAGACCTTCACTGTACCCCCGATATCGACGGTGTTGAAGAACTTTTTAAAAAAACAATGCAAGAGAAAGTTTGATTCATCAGCAGAACTGTCTGATGCAAATAATCCCGGAGGCAGTCCAGGACCCCCCCTTAATTAAGGCGTGGAAATTAGATCCCAAAGCACCTTTAAACGTCGTGCCTCGGGTCTCACAAGCTCCTACCTCACCAAAAGCAAGGTCTGCTGAACCTTTTAATGGTATACCCTGCAGTGCAGGAAACATCTTAGAAGGGAGGGAGATAAACGGTGACACTCAGTTTCCCTTGAGAAAACTGCCTCAATCAGTTCCGGACAGTGTACCAAATCAAGGAGTGAGAACAGACCAGTTAGCTCAATCACAAAGCAGAGTGGTACTGAAAGACCCAGCTTTGTGTGCTAACTCAGACGCGCAATCTGAGCCGACGAAGAAAAACAATGTCTCACTAGAAGTTTTGGAACCTGACCTAATAGATGAGCTGGGCTCATTACCCAGCAAAACTGCAAAAGCTTGAGACACATTCTTGCTTGAGAATAATGAATTCTATTCAAAATCTCTCACAAAGAAAACAGATTACCCGAAGCTGGCGGCAACGGGAAGAGCTCTAGGGGAGAAAGACCCTCTCCTTTTTTTTTTACAACCTCTAGCCCACCATTACGAAGGCACTCGACGGGCCACAATGCCAAAATCAGCTTCAGGTCAAATCCTCTTGGTGCTCCAATCGCAAGAGATTCTCCATCAAAAAAAGCCTGACTTAATGACAATTATGTCAACAGTCACTATTGCTTTAGCACCTTTCAGCAAACTTTATGAGGCAATTAATGACTCCTTAAAAGATCAAACAACGGTGATTGCAATGATGCACGCAAAGCTCATTTGTTTGGAAGGATATATTACAGCAACGAAGCAAAAATCGGCAGAGTACCAATCCCAATTGGAACAAAAAATATCAGACCCCGAGAGTACCCAAAATCAGCGGACCACAACACAAATTGTGGCTTCGTCAGCACTAGCTACCAACGTGCACTCCTCGTCAGCAGCAGACATTACTATTCCAAATCTGTTCAAACCCAGACAGATCTCTAGAGGTACTCAATTCAACGGAAAACAAGAGGCTGATGAAGAAACTGCCCAAAAATCAGGTGTAAGATCCGGTCCATCGATCAAGGACAACAAGAAAGACACAATCGCAGCGACCCAGAGTTTAAAACTGACGGAATTAGCACCCACAGCAAAATGGCCACGTCGGCTCTGGTGAAATCAACGCCGAGGTGTCTGCTGTTTACCTAAATGCAAAACCACTCTTTGACGATATCCAAAAGACTCAGAACAACCTCTAACTCTGATTTGGAGGTAGTCAATTTGGCGACTTCGCCAATCACAGTTGAAGATTTTATGTCAAGGGAAGATCTAATGAACCTAACAGTCCATTTAGATAAAAGCAAATCCAACCAAAACAGGAATTCATCACCTGTGAAATTGAATGGCCTAAAAGACCCAAAAGAAATAAAACACTTCTTAATATCTGACACTGAAGACAACCTTGAAGTACAACACAAGGGTTCCTTAGACAGGAAGACCCAACAATTGACATCAAGTAATGGGGAAACACCTAGAGCAAGCGCTCCACAAAGACAACTAGCGCATAAAGACAGAACCTCAGAACAAGTGACATCATCAGATTGTATTGCTTCAAGTAAGACCCATCGAAATGAAAGTGATTACACTCGGAGATCCACTCAATTCAACCCTCATGGCTCTAAAGCTCCCCGTATACATTTACAGGCTATGAAACACTCCCAATCAAAGCAAACCTTCGGCAGAGAGTCAATCAGTCAAAAGACGACAAGAACGTTTAAGCTAGAGCAAATTCACCCTCAAGGGAGGAATTTGTCCTTAATCGAAGGACCATTCTCAGCCTACTTGCAAAAATTACTAATCTTAGATCGCTGAAAACGGAGGATTTCACTTTGATCGAACCTTATCACTGTGACCACAAAGCAAAAGCGTATTTACACATCAAACCAAAGGCGATTCAAAACCTCCATGCTGAGATCTACAGCGATCTATAAACTAGAGGCGTTAGGTTAACGGAACTTGAAAAGCCAGAACCGGAAAAATAAGAAAGATCCATGGTAAAACCTACTGAAAAAGAAAGGTCCATTACGTTTCCCGAACAGAGGACTTATATAAAAACTACAGAGTGGGTACGATACCCGCCCGATGATGAATCAAAGAGATAGATCCCTTCGCAACGAAAATCAAGACCAGGAACAAAGAGCGACCGTTAGATCTTCTATCAGCTCTGTAAACCAGAACAAAAGGTCCGGCCCAGTAGATGAAACTTCTCCGTCTCAAGTTCGAAAGGCCAATCCTAGTAGCATCCGCAGGAAGTCCAGAACGCCCACACGGAGCAGACAAGACAGAAAGAAGTCATCTACATTTACGACTCCATTAAGTAAAGATCAATCTTTAAGTCCACGCAGAGGCATTTGGTCCTGGCTGCCAAAAGCCTTGCAGAAACAAACAAGGCAGTAGCAATCATGGTTGCCGTCTTCGGGGAGCTGGGTGGAACAGTTCACCTTACTTGACAATCAGCTACCAGCCCCGTTGAAGATGGGCTCCTGGAATATCAGAGGCCACCACCATTTAACTCTTTCAGGGGGCCTTGATCTAGGAATGTTCGACATTCTTTGTCTCCAAGAGACATGGCTCATGGACAAACCAGTGCTGGACGGTTATGAAATCACGTTTTCTCCAGCAACTAAAGGCCTGTTCAGGAGACCCTTGTCAGGCCTGCTCCTGGCAATACAATCAGGGTCTGGGATCAAAAAAAGCAGATAAAGATGCACTTTGCAATTGTTATTCTGTATTGGAACCCACAGAGAATAACAACTGAAGCATTTTGTTCATTAGTGGCCAAAAAATTGATGATCTTCGTACAGTCCAACAGACCCCCAATATTATCATCTGCGGGGACTTAAATGCAAAATGTCCCGCATCTAATGAGATGTCCTCACAAACTGCCTCCGGTCCGCAGGTTGACGAGAGAGGCAAAGCCTGGACAGGAATGATGGACTCAAGAAACTTCCATAACGCTTCCAGTATCAGCAAAGTCGTCCCACAAATTCCAACTGTGGAGAGAGGAGCTTCTGCAGCCACCTTGGACATCTTCGTCTCGGAGAGCCTACCACCTTTTATTTCCACCTTTGACGTGCGCCGGACAGATAAAAGTGATCATAACCTTCTTGCCATGTCGTGGTTGCTAAACTCCCCCAGCTGTTCAGTCTGGAACCACTCTGTCGTGCTGGATCAGCAGCAAAGTCGCCTCCGACTTACATCTGCCAATATAGCCGAACTACAAGAAAATTATATCTTTCAGACCAGGTCAACTGCCGGTTAAGGCGAGCTGCCTTTACTGGATTATCAACCGCTCTTACTTAAATACTGTTGAAAGTTTCTGCCAACATCAAACAAATGCCCCCCACCAAAACCTAATTACGATAGAATATTGGTGGAGTGAAGGAAGACATTGAGAAAACTCAAAAGAGCGTTAAAAAAATCCTTCTCTCCGGAAGCAAGAGATCAACTGACGACAGAGTCAAAAAAGTACAAATCATGGGTAAAGTTCCATCGCCTCTCCATGTACCAGCAACACTGTGAACAAATGCTCCAGGTCGTCAAAAATAAGAAGACAAAAGACTTCTGGAAAATGATCAGACCTGTAAGTTCCTCTATTGATGAACAACTAGCTAATTCAGTGACGGAGGACAAGTGGGTCAACCACTTTATGACTCTTTTTGCCTCCATTGAATCTTCTACGGAGCCTTTCAGTGACGCCCCAAGTCAGGCCTCTTGGATTGATCTGGCAGACCCCGAAGATATCGGGAAAGTGGTCAAATGAAATCATCTCGAGCTACGGGACCCGATGGACTAACAAATATAGATCTGAAGTTGCATGCAGAGTGATGGCTACCCTTTATCACTGATGTTTTTGCACGTTGCCGTGATTAAAAACAAAAAATCCCTACCTCATGGACGACGGCGGTGGTTGTTCCTAACTTCAAGAAAGGCAACAGAGAGGATCCTAACAACTACCGGCCAATAGCCTTATTTGATATAATCGGAAAGGTTTTCGCTTCACTCCTTGTTAAATTCCAGGCATGGGCAAAATTTTTACCCTGTGCCGATCCCTTTCAAACAGGGTTCCTGAAGGGCACAAACACTGTAGTAAACATTCTGCTTTTAAGCATTCTGAAAAAACAAGGTCTGAGCTGGGGCCCCAGGGTGTTCCTTGTATTTGTAGATTTAACACAGGCTTTTGACCGGGTGGATCGAGCAAAACTTTGGGAGAAACTTAAAAACTGGAAATGCTTGACGATCCTGGGCCCTCTTAAGGCCCTCCATACTGATACAAGTATGCAAGTGCGCTTAGGTCGACAAGGGTGATTATCGGCTAAAATTCCATCATTCAGGGGCGTCAAAAAGGGTTGTCCTTTGGCGCCTGGCCTGTTTATCACCTTTTTAGGCGATTACAAAGACTGCACAATAAAAACCTGGTGTTTCCCCCCGAAGATCGGCGACACGCCTATACCGCGACTACTCTATGCCGACGATTTAATTTTAATGGACCAGACCCCAGTGGGCCTCCATCGGCAGTTAGATGGTTTACTTTCATACACTAAGCAGAACAACTTGGAAATAAATACAAGTAAGACAAAAATGTTGACCCTGGAGAAAGCCCCGAAAAATAACTTTAATTTGTTGTGGTTTCTGGAGGGAATAAAAATCGAAACAGTGACCGAATTTAAATACTTGGGGATCATCATCAATTGTTCAAAAACCAATACCCAAATGCAGGCAGCTCTTTGGGCCAAAATTCATAACTTGATGACACAAGCCAAAGTCTTAGACAAAATGTTTGGGAGATTCTCATTGCTCCCTGCTATTCAATTCTATAAAGCAAAAGTTATTCCGGTAATTGTGTACGGAATGGAGGTCAGTTTAACAACCACAGCCACTTTGTGGCCGAAACTGGTGTGTTACCTCTGGCGTACTGTTTTGGGTTTTCCCAACTCAGTCTCTATTTCAGCAATTCGCCGGGAACTAGACCTCCCCTCTTTGGTTGCAATGGTATACCATAACAAAATGCAACTGTATAGAAAGATTTTGACCCCGGACAGCCTGCAGATATATCGATTACTAGCCCAGGAAGTTTGCAAAGGGACCTGCCAGGAGTTAAATCAGTGGATAGAAGAAAGGAGACAACAGCTAGACAGTCTAGCATGTACAGAAGAAATGCTCATCTGTAATCCTCAAAGAGTAAAGATTAAGATGGATGAGGCGGATTGGATCAACACTTCAGAAAAGGCTGCATCTAACAAATTATTGGCCCACCTTCCACCTGTACCTAGAAAAAGACAGGAACAAATGGCCTATGTGGTAAACTTCTCAGACAAAGGTTTAAGAAGTTTTTTCATGCGAGCATGCCTAAATCTTTTACATACTCGCGAGATTTTGGCCATCATATCTACATCAACAACCCGTGCGTGTAGACTCTGTAAAGATACAAATCGGTTGGAATCGGTGCGCCACCTTTTGATGCAGTGTCCGGCTATTCGGAAAGTCAGAGCGGCGTACCTTCTCCCGCTGTTTTCGTACTGTGACTTGCGAGAGGAAGATGCCTGGTTGGGGTGACTTATTTCGGGTGACAACACTCAATGGACAATCGCTGCAGCAAAAATCTTAAAAGTAGCAATGGACCAGATTAGTAAACGATAAGTAACACTGAGAACTTTGATAAGAGAACTGTTCTTCTTCTTCTTTTTCTTATATGTGCGAAAATCAAGTAGTTTCGCCTTGTTTCTTGTAAAAGCCCAAGTTGGCTATAAGCAATGTAAATAAAAAATAAAATAAAAAAATGAACTTGGGGCTGGTCAATTGAGGACGGCATCGACCTTGTGCATATCCATTCGGATTCCTTTTGGAGTAAGGATAAACCCCAGGAAGTCCACCTCTGTATCGTGATATGAATATTTCTCAAGCTTAGCGTAGAGGTGATGTTGACGTAGCCTGGTACGGAACCTACATGCTCAACATGGTCCTGCTCCGAGTCCGAATATACCAGGATGTCGTCTATGTAGACTAATGCATAGACCTCAATCAGTTCTCTCAAGACATTGTTAATGAAATATTGAAATGCGGTGGGGGCATTGCAAAGGCCGAATGGCATTACTTGGTATTCATATAAGCCATATTTAGTACGAAACGCTTTTTTCCATTTGTCCCCTTTTTTAATGCACACAAGATGATAGGCCCCTCTAAGGTCCAATTTCGTGTAAATCTGGGCATCTTTGACTTGGTCTAACAATTCCGGGATCAGGGGCAAGGGGTAACGATTCTTGACGGTGACTTGGTTCAATGCGCGGTAATCTATGTAGGTCCTCAAGTCTCCTTCCTTCTTCGGCACGAAGAATAAGGGAGACGCTGCAGTGACTTTGAGGGGCGGATGAAACCGTTGGCCAGATATTGTTCCAGGCATAACTTAAAATGTTGGTTCTCGGGTTCGGTGCGCACGTTAATGTGGCCACAAGGAACTTGTGCACCAGGTATCAGATCAATCTGGCAGTCGTAGGGTCTATGGGGTGGTAAGGTATTAGCTTGCTCCTTTTGAAATACGCCTTGAAAGTCCTGATATTGGACTGGCAGGATACCAACCACTCCTAAGGCACTTGTCGCCCCTTCCTGAACAGGTGAGCCGGTGTTCTTAGCCTTTCTCCCTTTGAAATAGCAGGTGCGTGTGCAATCCTGGGAAAAAACTATTCTCGGGCACGCCAATCGATCCGAGGATTATGTGCAACCAGCCACGCATCCCTAGGATTAATCGAAACTGAGGTGCTTTGATGAGGTCAAAAGCGATTGATTCCCTATGACCATCCTGACATAGGAGAGTAAGAACAGTTGTGCATTCGGACACGGGGCTGGAGGCAATTTTCGGTGCCATCTACAGTGGTTACAGTTTCCGTGGTGGTTTTAGGGCAGAGTGGGAGCCCCATCTTTGCTGCAAGATCCCGTTCCATGTAATTCCACACGGCTCTGCTATCAATGTAAGCTTCCAATGAATGCATTTTTGATGGCTGCTGGTGGTGGATCAGGATCACAGGTAAGGCAAAATGGGAGGTCTGTAGTTGGGTTTCGTTGCTCGACAAGTGGACCCCTACAATTGCCGGGCTTGGTAGTTTTCCGACTCCTCACTTGGGGTAACTTGGGGTAACCCCAAGCCGTTCGGCACAGCACATTTTGTTCATATGAGCAACCTACAGATTTGGGCCTAGGGTGTCGAAGCTGTTAGGGAGAATTCTCATTTTATGGCTAATTTCCCTTACCTATAGCAGACATGCCAACATTGAGGAGCCCCTGAGAGGGAGATTTCACAACGGAAATCAGGAGAATGCAGTTTTCCCATAAGACTGCATTGGGGTTATAATGACTTTAGGCGGGAGACAGTTAAAAATAGCAGTATTTTTAACTGAAAAATCGTGAGTCTCCTGCCTAAATCGGGAGGGTTGGCATGTATGCTATAGAGTCCCCCAGCAGCTTTGTTGGATTTGAAGGTTTTTTTTTCTCCTGCTAAGAGTGAGACTCTTTTCCCACTCTTAGGCATTTTTGCTATGTGTGTTCTAGGCTATTTTTGTGTTTAATGTCTATGGGATTTTTCTCACCCGCATAGGAACCATCTTTATCCACATGTGTTACACAGCACCCTCCGTGCAGTGACACGGGTGTCGTAGCGACCCCCAAACATAGACTCCATACCCTGGGACTGACTACTGTCTCCCAGGGCCTGTAAAGTCCCAATTGACTTTACTAGTCAATTTTTATGAACCAAACAAGTACAACCCATCTTACTATGGAGGTACTGGGAAGGGTTAATAGTTTTTTCCTGGTGTTCATTTTCGAGAGGGTACCGTACAGTCCCTCTCTCAAAAGTTTCTGGCTGGTGGCAGTGGTTACTACCGTAAATATTCGGCCGTGAAAATTTCCCTATGGGATTTTCCCATTGTTCGAGGCTACGACATTTTCTGACAGCCTCTAACATACCGCCGGTTTATTTTAAAAGTAACTTTACTCCGGTAGGTTTTATTTGCCAGAACTTTAATACAAATTCTTTCTTGCGTCTTTCTCTAAACTCCAAACCCAGGTCGGAGATCCTTTGTTCGTGCTTTTGGCGGGCTTCTGCCAAGAAGCCCTCTTTCGGCGCCACTGAGTGTGGGGTGGGTCCATTGTGGGGGAGGGGGAGTAGGACCCCTGGACAGGGTTGCCTCGGAAACCCATGTCGCCCTCTGTCCTGATAGGCTGGAGTGTCTCCCGCCAAGATGACCACTTCACTGTGTGAGTGACAGCTAGGCTGTATGAATGGGGATCTTTTTGCATAAAAGCAGGGTCCTGAGGACTGGAAGAGCAAGACTTCGCCACTGGAACTAAGAAGCCGAAGAGGAGAGATGCCAAAGACACCTGCAACGACTCAACCACCGGTGAAGCCCTGCTGCAGCGTCTCACCACTTTTCTCCGCACGGCGAGAGAAGATCTTCATCTGCAAGAGCCTTCTTCCCTTAAGCTGGTGGGGCCAACCAGTTAGCCAATCGCCTTCCTGGCAAAGAGAATGTCCAACTCTGGAAAGTCTTCGCCACCAGGCAGCTTCTCAGCTTGAAGGGCAAGAGCCTGGGAAGTATAGGTTACACTGGGAAGATGGCCTCTTCTATAGTGAACCGACAGAGTCAATCCCTGGGGACTTCAAAAGACTTGTAGTGCCCCAAGCAATCAGACTCCAATTCTTGCAACTAGCCCATGAGATACCTTTGGCTGGTCACTTGAGTTTCAAGAACACCAAGGAAAGGCTATCTCTCTACTTTTATTGGCCTAAAATGGGGGCTGAGGTAGATAAGTATTGCAAGAGTTGCCACACTTGCCAAACCTCTGGTAAAAGTGGCTCCAAGAACGTGGCACCCTTAGTGCCTCTCCCTGTGGTGGGAGTACCATTTGAGAGGGTAGGAATCGACATTGTTGGTCCTCTTGATCCTCCAACATCTTCAGGCAACAGGTTTATACTTGTTGTAGTAGACCATGCTACTAGGTACCCTGAAGCAATTCCTATGAGGCCTGTTAGAGCTCAGGCTGTAGCTAAGGCCCTCCTTGGTATTTTTACCAGGGTTGGGTTTCCTAAGGAGGCAATATCCGACAGGGGGTCAAATTTTATGTCCCACTACATGAAGGCCATGTGGAAAAACAGCGAAGTTACCTACAAGTTCTCAACAGCATACCACCCTCAGACAAATGGATTGGTAGAAAGGTTTAACAGAACCATGAAGAGCATGATAGGAGCTTTAGAGGATCCCCTTAAGAAAAAGTGGGATCTCATACTGCCATGCCTTCTCTTTGCATATAGAGAAGTCCCTCAGGAGGGAGTGGGTTACAGTCCTTTTGAACTTCTCTATGGCCATCCGGTCAGAGGTCCATTGGCCCTGATCAAGCAGGGGTTGGAGAGTGCTCCTTCTCCCACACCAGTCAGAGTTACTGACTATGTGATAGGACTCTGGAGGAGAATGTCACACATGATGGCTGAAGCAAGTTATAACTTGAAAGCAGGTCAGTGTCATGATGCCCGCTCCTGGGGAGCTGGTTCAAGCCCTGCGTCCCCGAAAGCAGACATCCAGTCCCCAAGGAAGGACCCAGAAACCCCATATAGGGGCCCTTTGGACAGTGTCCTGGCGCCTATGGCGCCAGGCTCATAAAAGACATCAGTCCTGGCGCCATAGGCGCCAGGCTCATTTTGGGAGTGCTTGGGTGCACTTACCTGATGCAGACCATGCTGCAGGATCCCGGCCTCCTTGAGGCCTGAAAGGAACTACTTTACCTGTGGAACTAATTCACCATCCGGGCGTGGTCGGGGAAGGATACATACCTGATTGGAGGAAGGATACATACCTGGAACTTCTTCCAAGGCTATTTAAACCCCGCCCGAACAGCCACACGTGCTTCGCGTTGTTCTGCATCTAGCAGCTGGATGCTCACCGTGTCTGCTCCTGCATCCTGACTTCTGCCACGCCTGCCAGCATCCTGGATCACCTGCAAAGGAAGAGAAGAAGAGAACAGAAGAAGGAAAAGTCCTTACCTGCTAAATCCGCATCCCGGAGACATCTCGCCGACAATCCTGAAAAGGAAGACTTTAATTTAAAAGCTCATCGGGTCGATCGCTCAAGCGCCGCATCCACTCACCTTTACAGGGCGCCTCCATGTTCAGCAGCGATCATCCGGATTCGCAGTCACTCCCCAGCGCCTAGGGAGAAAAAAGACCAGAACAAAAGGTGAGAGAGAGAAGGGAATAAGGAAAGCTAAATCTCCATGTTAAGACTTACCTGTTGATTCATTCCCTCTTCATTTCGGGTCCGCGCCGCATCCTGGCATTTCCGGACCCCAGCCCCTAAGGGGAAAAAAAGACATCAGCGTTAATGAGCGAATGAAGATACATTACCAAAAAACGCTCATTAAAGACTTACCTGATTTCTACAAGGATTTCACCTCTCATCTCGGGTCGGTGCCTGTTCCCCGGCATTCCGTACCCCGGCCCCTATGGGGAAAAAGACACTAGCATTAGTACATTAATGCATGGACACAAGGGGAACCTCTTATCAAAAAACATACCTGGAAGCCATGCAAGTTTGGTTCTCACCAATCCGAAAATCCAGTGAAGTAACTGGATACCAACGCGTCCCTGCATCAGAAGCAGGATGGAGAGCACGTCCTTCCAGACCGTAAGAAGGATACTTCTGCGAGCCAGGCAAGCCAGATTTGGGGGCCCGGTCCAGTCCGTCTTCCGAACCCTGCGCATCACCTTAGAAGAGGTCACAGCAGCGCGAACCAGGCCAGCGCCTCCGTGGGAGTCAGGTCAGCGTAACAGAACGCGAAGCCTTCCTACAAATTCCCACCCAGGCGCTATGGAAAGTTCTGGGACTGATCAGTTGGCCCAATTACTGGGGGAATTACGGGCCGAAGTACATGCCGCTCGTCAAGAGACTAATGCCCTCAGGAGGGAATTAATAATATCAAAGGGAAGAACTGATGACTTGGCCAGACAGCTTTTGCAAGGTCAAGCTGGGCAAACTCCTCTACCCGGTTCCGGAGGGAACCCCGCTCCTGTGGTTTCCAGTAATCTACCTGGAAACATGCCGCTGGCCCCACCCGAACGCTTTGCTGGGGACACCAAACGATTCGCCGTATTCATGAATCAGTGTCGTTTGCACTTCTTATGCAGACCTGGGGCCTTCCCTAATGATCAGACCAAGGTAGCCTTTGTATTGTCATATCTCAGCGGCTGCGATGCCGATTGGTCTGTTCCACTGGTTACTCAAGATGACCCGATTCTCCGTGATTTTCAAAGGTTTCAAGCAAGCATGGAAAGGTTATTTGCTCGACACTCTCAGGGGCAGGCTCTGGATGACGAACTTCTATCCCTGCGACAGGGCAATCAGGACCTCCTATCCTATATTGCAACCTTTAATAAACTAATTGTGGAAACGGGATGGCCAGAGGATAAAAGAGTCACGTTGTTTTATCGAGGCCTTCGCGGAGAACTTAAAGATGTCTTGGTCCAAGTTGTAAATCCGCCCCAAGAATGCACAGAGTACATAGACTTAGTGGTCCAATTGGATCACAGACTTCAAAACAGAAAAGCAGATCGGTCCAGGTTTGAGACCCGGGTGTTGGTCAAGACCCATGCTAATCCCAAGGGATTTCATGTCTCTGAGCCTATGCAAATTGGAGGGGTTAAAGGACCCTTAACTCAAAAGGAACGTGAAAGGAGGCGGCAGTTAAAATTATGTCTTTATTGTGGGAATTCTGGACACTTTCTACGAGATTGCCCGGCAAAACCGCCCCGAAAGGCGGTAGGAGCCGCTGATAAAAACCATGAAGACTCTGTTTCGGGAAACGACTCCACCCGACAAGTGTAGGGGTCCGCTTGCCGAGCTTGAAAACTAACTCTCAGACCTCGCATTTCATTGTGCCAATGGTTCTCGTAGATCCAGAACAGCCTAAGCGGTTGCATGCAATAAAGGCATACATCGATAGTGGGGCTATTGGAAATTATGTGGATCGTGAATTGGTCTCTAGGATTAACCTCCCTCTCCATCCTAAAACCAGCAAAGATGTCATCACCACAGTCGATGGAACTGAAATTGCCTCTGGACCGGTAACACATTCCACTACTGAGGTGACTCTTATTGGTCCCGACGGCCATCGGGAGGGTGTTGTGTTTGATGTAATCAAGGCTCCACAGTTTCAGGTTATTCTTGGAATCCCTTGGTTAGAGACACATAATCCTCGAATTGATTGGCGAGCTAAGAGAATAACCTTCCCGGATTGTACACAAACCTGCTACCCAGAAAACCTGAAGATTAATCTAGCATCTGTAACCCTGCCTCCATGCAACTACCTCCGGAATACCAAGACTTTCAGGACGTCTTCCAAAAGGAACAGGCCAACACGTTACCTCCTCACAGATCGTACGATTGCCAAATCGATCTGGTGCCCAGTGCACAACCCCCTTGTAGCAGGATTTATGCCCTTACCGAACCTGAGAATCTGCATTTGAGACAATATTTGGATCAATACCTAGCTAATGGTTTTATTCGCCCGTCAAAGTCCCCGGCATCCACGGCTTTGTTCTTCGTGCCTAAAAAAGAAGGCGACCTTAGAACTTGTATCGATTACCGCGCATTTAACCAGATAACGGTTAAAAACCGTTATCCTCTGCCTCTGATCCCTGAACTCCTTGACCAGGTGAAGGACGCTTGCATATACACCAAGTTAGATCTCCGGGGGGCTTATCATCTGGTACGAGTTAAAGAAGGCGACGAATGGAAAACTGCCTTCCGTACTAAATATGGATTATTCGAGTACCAGGTGATGCCTTTCGGATTGTGTAACGCGCCGGCTGCCTTCCAATACTTCATGAATGATGTCCTTCGGGAACTCATCGATGTTTGTGTTGTCGTATATATCAATGACATTCTGGTGTACTCCTCTTCGGAATCTGATCACAGAAAACACATCAGGGCAGTACTTGAAAAACTGCGCCAACACAAACTATTTGCTAAATTGGAGAAATGTGTTTTCCATACCACAGAAGTCGAGTTTCTAGGTTTCATCCTGACACCCAAAGGAGTCCGAATGGACTCAAGAAAAGTGGATGCCATCCTCAAATGGCCATCACCTAGCTCTGTAAAAGGGGTTCAAAGCATGCTCGGCTTTGCCAATTTCTATCGCAGGTTTATCCCGGAATTTTCACGCGTGGTACAACCCATTACTGCACTCTTGAGGAAAAATAAACGTTTTGAATGGTCTGAAGAAGCCGAGCAGGCCTTTCAGGATTTAAAAGCTAAGTTTACCTCCGCACATATATTGAAACACCCGCGTCCAGATCTCCCTTATGTCGTCGAGACTGACGCATCCAGCCTAGCCATGGGAGCTGTCCTGTCCCAAAGAGATCCCGAAACCAACCAACTGCATCCCGTAGCATTTTGGTCCAGAAAATTCTCGGCACCCGAGGTTAATTATGCAATCACGGACAAAGAACTGTTAGCCATTAAGTCCGCTTTTAAAGCCTGGCGGCATTATCTGCTTGGCGCTCGACATACCATCACAGTGATTACTGATCACCGGAATTTACAGTATTTGAAAACTGCCAAGGCTCAGTCATCACGGCAGCTCCGATGGGCTTTGTTTTTCGCTGAATTTGATTTCGTGATTACCTATCGACCTGGCTGCAAGAATGGCAAAGCAGACGCCTTATCCCGAATTGGAATGGGAGAATCTGATACAAACTTAGAACCAGTACCAATAATTCCCGAACAGAGGATTCTAGGCATGACTTTGTTACAGACGCTTGAAGACATTCAAGCCAGAGTGAAACAACTCCTGGACCCTACAACCTTACAGGAATGGATACAAAAGGGATCAGACTTTACCATAGATAATGGTTTACCTTATTTCCAAGGACGCTTATTCCTGCCACATAAGGAATTACACGAACTAGTTATTTCCGGTTATCATGATACATTAATAGAGGGGCACCCCCGTATTGCCAAGACAGAGGAAAAGGCGAAACGACAATTTTGGTGGCCCTCTTGGCGAAAAGATGTTAAATCTTTTGTGATGTCCTGTGGTGTTTGCGCCCAAAATAAAAGTCAAAAGAAAAGACCAGCCGGTCTCCTTCAAACTCTAGACATACCACCAGCACCCTGGCACACCCTATCAATGGATTTTATTACGGACCTGCCTCCTTGTTCGGGGTACAATACTATTCTGGTAATTGTGGATTTGTTTTCCAAAATGGCCCACTTTATTCATTTGAAAGGTTTACCTTCAGCTTCTGTCCTAGCCAAAGAATTCCTCGAAAATATTGTTCGGCTACATGGATTCCCATCTATACTAATCTCTGACCGGGGAAGCCAATTCATTTCCCACTTCTGGCGCAAATGTTTTCAAATGGTGCAGATCGACGTAAGATTATCGACCAGTCAACACCCCCAGACCGATGGTCAGACCGAGAGGACAAATCAGACCCTTGAACAGTACTTACGGTGTATGTTACAGCAATCTGAAAGCAACTGGAAAGACATTCTTTGGATAGCCGAATACGCATATAATAATTCGGTACACTCTGGAACTGGCCACAGTCCTTTTTATACTTTGTTTGGGCATCACCCTCGAACCTCAAACCTTGACTCACCTCAGAACCTCGGAATGCCTGAGTAGAACATCTGCATTCTACAATTACCCAAGCCTTCAAAGAGGCAACTACGCATTTACAACAAGCCAAGAGAAAATACAAGGAGAATGCTGATCTACATCGGAGTGAAGCACCTCCGTATCAGATTGGGGATCAAGTGTGGTTAGCTACCAGACATTTACCACTCAAAGGGCCTCGAACTTTTAACCCAAAATATCTGGGACCTTATTCTATTACGGCAATAATTAACCCAGTGGCTGTTAAACTTGATTTACCAGCTAGTATGCGAATTCACCCTGTTTTTCATGTGTCACTTCTGAAACCAGTGGTACCCGGAACCCGACTACTCAAACCTCCAGAACCTATTCTAATAGATAGGGAGCCCGAATTCGAAGTGAAGAACATTTTAGACTCAAAAATGTTTAGGTCAAAACTGTTCTACCTAATTGATTGGAAGGGGTACGGACCTCAGGAGAGGTCGTGGGAACCCAGCGACCATGTGCATGCACCTCGATTAGTCAGGAAATTCCACCGACTCTTCCCAGACAAACCAAAACCCCCGGAGGGAACAACCTTGGGAGGGGCCTTGGGGAGGAGTGCTGTCATGATGCCCGCTCCCGGGGAGCTGGTTCAAGCCCTGTGTCCCCGAAAGCGGACATCCAGTCCCCAAGGAAGGACCCAGCAACCCTATATAGGGGCCCTTTGGACAGTGTCCTGGCGCCTATGGCTCCAGGCTCATAAAAGACATCAGTCTTGGCGCCAGGCTCATTTTGGGAGTGCTTGGGTGTACTTACCTGATGCAGACCATGCTGCAGGATCCTGGCCTCCTTGAGGCCTGAAAGGAACTACTTTACCTGTGGGACTAATTTACCATCCGGGCGTGGTCGGGGAAGGATACATACCTGATTGGAGGAAGGATACATACCTGGAACTTCTTCCAAGGCTATTTAAACCCCACCCGAACAGCCACACGTGCTTCGCGTTGTTCTGCATCTAGCAGCTGGACGCTCACCGTGTCTGCTCCTGCATCCTGACTTCTGCCACACCTGCCAGCATCCTGGATCACCTGCAAAGGAAGAGAAGAAGAGAACAGAAGAAGGAAAAGTCCTTACCTGCTAAATCCGCATCCCGGAGACATCTCGCTGACAATCCTAAAAAGGAAGACTTTAATTTAAAAGCTCATTGCGTCGATCGCTGCAGCGCTGCTTTCCACTCACCTTTACAGGGCGCCTCCATGTTCAGCAGCGATCATCCGGATTCGCAGTCACTCCCCAGCCCCTAGGGAGAAAAAGAACAGAACAAAAGGTGAGAGAGAGAAGGGAATAAGGAAAGCTAAATCTGCATGTTAAGACTTACCTGTTGATTCATTCCCTCTTCATTTTGGGTCCGCGCCGCATCCTGGCATTTCCGGACCCCGGCCCCTAAGGGGAAAAAAAGACATCAGCGTTAATGAGCGAATGAAGAGACATTACCAAAAAACGCTCATTAAAGACTTACCTGATTTCTACAAGGATTTCACCTCTCATCTCGGGTCGGTGCCTGTTCCCCGGCATTCCGTACCCCGACCCCTATGGGGAAAAAGACACTAGCATTAGTACATTAATGCATGGACACAAGGGGAACCTCTTATCAAAAAACTTACCTGGAAGCCAAGCAAGTTTGGTTCTCACCAATACGAAAATCCAGTGAAGTAACTGGATACCAACGCGCCCCTGCATCAGAAGCAGGATGGAGAGCTCGTCCTTCCAGACCCTAAGAAGGATACTTCTGCGAGCCAGGCAAGCCAGATTTGGGGGCCCGGTCCAGTCCGTCTTCCGAACCCTGCGCATCACCTTAGAAGAGGTCACAGCAGCGCGAACCAGGCCAGCGCCTCCGTGGGAGTCAGGTGAGCGTAACAGTCAGGCTCTGTTGAAGCATTGGCATGACCAGAAGGCCAACATGGTTGAGGTTGCTCAAGACCAGCTAGTTCTTGTTATGGTACCAACAAGGCAGAGGGCCTTGCAGGACAAATGGATGGGACCCTTCAAGATTGTGGGAAAACTTGGAGAGGTGAACTATCCGGTGGATTTAGGCAATCCTAAGGCGGCTCCTAGAGTCTTTCACACCAACCGTCTAAAAGCTTATGTCTCGAGACCAGAACTGGGAGCTTTGCTTCTAGCTTCAGCAAGAGGAGGAGGAGAGTGAGCCTCTACCTGACCTCCTCAGAGGCAAACCTTTGGATGAGAAAGTAGAAGGAGTTAATCTCTCTTCTACTCTGACACCTGAGCAGCAGGAGGAGTGCAAAGTTTTGTTAAATCAATTTGCCTTTCTGTTTTCTCTAGCACCAGGCTTGACCCCTTGGGGCCAGCATGATATAAATACTGGTGACTGTTTACCTGTCAAAATCAGGGGTTACAGGATGTCAGAGAATGTCAGAACCCACATCAAAGGAGAGGTCAACAAAATGCTTGATCCAGGGGTAATAGAGCCCTCTACTAGTCCATGGTCTAGCCCAGTTGTGTTAGTACCAAAGGCAGGATCCAAGGAGTTGAGATTCTGTGTGGACTATAGAGCCCTAAATGCAGTCACTAAGACTGATGCCCATCCTTTGCCAAGGACAGATGAGCTGGTGGATAGACTTGGTTCAGCCAAGTTCCTCAGCACATTTGATCTCACGTCAGGCTATTGGCAAATAGCCCTGACTGACCATGCCAAGGAGAAAACTGCATTCTCCACCCCAGTTGGCTTATACCAATTTAAGGTTATGTCTTTTGGACCAAAGAATGCACCTGCTACATTCCAAAGGATGGTTAATCAGGCTCTGAATGAGATGGAGTACTTCTGCATGGCATAGTTGGATGACATTGCAGTGTTCAACCCTACTTGGAAAGAACATGTTGACCACGTAGGATTTGTTTTGCAGGCTCTGGAACAGGCCCATCCGACCATAAAGGCAAGCAAATGTCAAATTGGTCAAAGTAAAGTGGTCTACCTTGGGCATGAGGTAGGAGGAGGTCAAATAATGCCTTTGCTCAGCAAGATTGAAGCTGTGCAAAATTGCACAACCCCTCCTACTCAAACTCAAGTGAGAGCCTTCCTAGGCCTCACTGGATATTACAGGAATTTCATTGAGAACTATGGGACCATAGCCTCTCCACTGAATGTAATCTCTTCTCCTAAGTTCCCTAAAAAGGTCAAATGGAATGAAGAGTGCAATCAGGCCTTTGAAAGCCTGAAGAAAGCCCTTTGTCAAGCTCCAGTTCTCAGAGCTCCTGACTACCACCAACCCTTCATTGTGCAGACAGATGCTTCTAATATAGGTATAGGTGCAGTACTCAGTCAAATGGATGAGAAAGGTAGGGAGCACCCCATTTGCCTCATCAGTCGAAAAACTGAAGGAACCTGAGACAAGGTGGGCAACTATTGAGAGAGAATGCTTTGCCATTGTTTGGTCTTTGAAGAAGTTTAGACCATACTTGTATGGATCTACTTTCATCATTCAAACAGACCACCAACCCTTGAGATGGCTGATGCAAATGAAATGGGAAAACCCAAAACCGCTAAGATAATCGATCTGCCTCCAAGGGTTTGATTTTACCATTGAGCACAGGTCAGGATGTCACCACCAAAATGCTGATGGTCTCTCTAGGATGTTTATAACCGACTAGAGGTAAGAGACTGATCCAGGAGTTGATTAGATCCTCCTGTCCCTTAGTCTGGGGGAGCGAGTGTTAGGGAGAATTCCGATCTTATGGTCAATTTCCCTTACCTATAGAGTCCCCCAGGATCTGCTGGATTTGAAGTGTTTGTTTTTTTCTCCTGCTAAGAGTGAGACTCTTTTTCCCACTCTTAGGCATTTTTGCTATGTGTGTTCTGGGCTATTTTTGTGTTTAATGTCTATGGGACTTTTCTGACCCCCATAGGAACCATCTTTATCCACATGTGTTACACAGCACCCTCCGTGCAGTGACACAGGGGTGTCGTAGTGACCCCCAAACATAGACTCCATACCCTGGGACTGACTACTGTCTCTCAGGGCCTGTAAAGTCCCAATTGACTTTAATAGTCAATTTTTATGAACCAAACCAGTACAACCCATCTTACTGTGGAGGTACTGGGAAGGGTTAATAGTTTTTCCCTGGTGTTTATTTTCGAGAGGGTACTGTACAGTCCCTCTCTCAAAAGTTTCTGGCTGGTGGCAGTGGTTACTACTGTAAATATTCGACCGCAAATATTTCCCTATCGGATTTTCCCATTGTTCGAGGCTACCACATTTTCTGACAGCCTCTAACATACCGCTGGTTTATTTTAAAATTAACTTGACTCCGGTAGGTTTTATTTGCCAGAACTTTAATATAAATTCTTTCTCGTGTCTTTCTCTAAACTCCTAACTCAGGTCGGGGATCCTTTGTTCGGCCTTTTGGCGGGCTTCTGCCAAGACGCCCTCCTTTCAGCGCCACTGAGTCTGGGGTGGGCCCATTGTGTGGGAGGGGGAGTAGGACGACTGGACAGGGTTGCCTCGGCAACCCATGTCGCACTCTGTTCTGTTAGAGGGTCTCCCGCCAAGATGACCACTTCACTGTGTGAGTGACAGCTAGGCTGTATGAATGGGGATCTTTTTGCATAAAAGCAGGGTCCTGAGGACTGGAAGAGCAAGACTTCGCCACTGGAACTAAGAAGCCGAAGAGGAGAGAAGCCAAAGACACCTGCAACGACTGAACCACCAGTGAAGCCCTGCTGCAGCGTCTCACCACTTTTCTCCACACAACGAGAGAAGATCTTCATCTGCAAGAGCCTTCTTCCCTTGAGCTGGTGGGGCCAACCAGTTCGCCAATCGCCTTCCTGGACCTGCCCTGGTCGAATTGCCAGTACCCTGTACTCGGAGACCGGATAGCCAGGCACCCGTCCATCCGGAATGTGATTTAAAGGAGGGTACCTTTTATTCGTCGGGCAGCACCGCGTCTGGTTTCATCCCTGGGTAGTGCAGTAACTCGAACCTTCCTCCACGAGGAGAGCCTCTCTTCCTATGCTGGATCCCCCAAACTGCAGGAACAACCGCCACTGCAGGAGCCACTTCTTCATATTAAGGTACATTGTTCCGCCTGGCCGCCCTTATCACGTGGTAGTGCTAAAGGTGTATTAAATCCTTTACCTACCTGTTGGGCTGGCCTCCCCTATCTTCTAAACCTTGTATTCCTGTATAACGTGTACTTTCCCTCCCTTGTGAGAAATTGCTAGAGTGCCATTTGTGTTTGGTTTTCACTTTGCCGTTTTGCTCAGTTTTCACTCTTGCTCAAACTTGTCTACGATTTAACTACGGAGTTGTGTATACTTTTCTTGACTGATTTTAACTTGCTTTATTAACTGTGATTAATGTGTTGAACTGGAAGTGTGTAAAATAAATATATATATATATATATTCTTTTTAATACAAAGATGTGGTCAGTGTTTCCTTGTGCCAAAGCACTGTAGCCCTATTGTGTAAACCCTGAATACTGCTCATCGCCCTCTTGAGATAAGTCTGACTGCTTAGCCACAGCTACCAACTAAATCTTAGTGGTACATAATGATACCAAAGGGGATTTATTGCTCATACCAGTAGTCTTAATCTTCTGTAGTGCTCCCTAAAGGAATTGCACAGGATTCTGCCTAACAGAAGCCAGCAAAGAAAACTGGTAACCCCATGCATTTCCGAAAAGAGGACACCTGTGGGAATCCACAGAGGTCTGGCTTTCGCAAATTGCCCCAGTTTTTATTAGCCACAATCCCTGACAAAGTGTGATATTTGGTGGGGGAAAAACACAATGTTCACTTTGTCTGGGGTTTTGGGTAATACATTCTGGGCCGCTGCGCACAAGTCAGACCTTTCTGTGCATTCCCACGGGTGTACCCTTTTCGGAAATACATGGGGTTCCCCGTTTTCCTTGCTGGCTTCGACACCCTAGGTCCAAATCTGTAAGTTGCCCACATGAACAAAATGTGCTGTGCCGAAAGCCTTGGGGTTACCTGTGAGTTACCCTTTTCCTTTTGCTCCCCGGTAGGTGCACCCACACATGTGAGGTACCGTTTCTGTCGAGACACCTGTGGGAACGCAAGAAGGTATAACATCTGTTGTTGGCGACGTGTTTCGGAGAGTGGACACGGGAAATGTCTCTGAAATTGGCAGGTAATGAAGACAATTCTCACACATTTCGCTCTGGCCACCCATCGAAACACATTGCCAACAACCCATGGCCCACCTTCCCCCGTCCCCACATGACCCTGATGAAAACGGTACCTCACATGTGTGGGTGCCGCTACCGGGGGCGCAAAAGGAAAAGGGTAACCCACTGGTAACCCCAAGCCTTTCGGCACAGCACAATTTGTTCATGTGGGCAACCTACAGATTTGGGCCTAGGGTGTCGAAGCCAGCAAGGAAAACAGGGAACCCTATGCATTTCCCAAAAGAGGACACCAGTGGGAATCCACAGAGGTCTGACGTACGCAAATCGGCCCAGAATTTATTACCCAGAACCCTGGGCAAAGACCCACATGGGAGAAGGGTGCCCAAGGCCAGGGCTATTACTGCCGACTTTGCTGGAGCCCTGGCTGCCCTGCGTTACAGCTTCTCCCCAACAGGGAGTCCCGGCAGTGGGCCAATACCTCCCCGAAGGGAAAAGCTGTAATGCAGCCCAGCCGCAAATCCAGGACGGTTGGAGGTGATGTCCCTGGCCTTGGACATCCATGTACCATGTGGGTGTACCGTCCCCTAACCACAGCAGCAGCTCCAGGGAGCTGTGGCAGGATCCCCATTCCTCCCCAGAGGTGACATCTGTAATGTAGCACAGCCAGAGGTGGAGCCTGGGCTTGCAGACGGACAACCCACATGGGAGGGATCTGCTCCCAGGGAAACACCAATGTCCTGCTGGCATGGGGGCAATTTGTGGCCTGCCCCTGCAGTTGTGTCCCAGCCCACCAACATATCTGCCCAGATGGCCCATTCTCACCCATACCACCAACAATCCAGCCCCAGTCTCATCCACCCCATTGACAGTGGGCCCTAACCAAGGAATAATAAAAAACAGTACTCGCATAACGTTGCAGCTGCTCGCGTAGAAAAAGCTGTACACAAAACAAAAAACATGTGTTACGTACGGTCACACCAGCAAAAACAAATAAATACTTTGCAAGCATGCCCCCCCCTTGCAACCCATCGCTGGTGGTCTACTGAACCTCACCCCAAGTGAACACTCATTTGCCCCTTCCTACGGGCAGATATCCGCCCCCAGGGAGACATGAATGAGGTGCCTCCGCCAACCATTTGGGGTGAGAGGACCCCCAAAAATTGTGGGACAGGCCCCTCAGTGGGTGGGGCAGTAAGGTTTGGGCACCCCAGGGCCAGATTGGCACACCAATGGTCCCCTATGCGCCAAGGCAAGTTTGGCAAACAAAGAAAATAATTCTAAATGGCAGGCTGCCCTTTAGCGGGGGCTGAGAGGCCCCCTACACCACTGGGGAATTTTTTAATGTGAAAGGGGGTGCACCACTCCACCCCCACCCCAATTGGAGTGGCGGTGCATCTCATCTAGCCCTCCCTGGGGACAGATAAGGGGGTGCTGTCCTGCACTCCTCCCTGGGCTCAGGCATCCCTTCCTAGGAGCAGATATCTGGTCCCAGGGAGGGCTGCATTACATGGCACCCACTCCATTGCATGTGGGGGCTGGTGGGGCCAACGCCCCATCCCATTACAAAATTCCCCATCCCTTTGGGGTGCCCCACAGCCCCCCCTAAAATGCGTTCCACCATTTTCACTTTTTTCCTTTGGTAACCCAACTCCCCTTGGCGCAGAGGGGCACATTGGTGTGCCAATCTGGCCCCGGGTGCCCAAACCTTACTGCCCCACCCACTGGGGGCCTTGTCCCACAATTTTTGGGGGCCCTCTCCCCCTCACCCCAAATGGGTGGCGGGGTCACCTCATGCAGGCCCTCCTGGGCCTCCTAAAAACGGCTGCGTGAGGTACATCCCCCCCCTCCATTTGGGGCTGGGGGGTAGAGGGCCCCCATAAATTGTGGGACAGGCCCTCCAGTGGATGGGGCAGTAAGGTTTGGGCACCCCAGGGCCAGATTGGCACATCAATGTGCCCCACTGCGCCAAGGCAAGTTTAGTAAACAAAGAAAATAATTCAAAACAGCAGGCTGCCCTTTAGCGGGGGGTGAGGGGCACCCTACACCGCTGGGGAATTTTCTAATGTGAAGGGGTGTGCACCTCTCAACCCCCACCCCAATTGGAGGGGCAGCACATCTCATGTAGCCCTCCCTGAGGGCAGATAAGGGAGGGGTTGTCCTGCACTCCTCCCTCGGCTAAGGTGTCCCTTCCTAGGAGCAGATATCTGGTCCCAGGGAGGGCTGCATGACGTGGCACCCACTCCATTGTGGGTGGGGGGTGGGGCTGTCAACGCCCCATCCCATTAGAAAATTCCCCATCCCTTTGGGGTGCCCCACCATTTTCACTTTTTTCCTTTGGTAACCCATCTCCCCTTGGCGCAGAGGGGCACATTGGTGTGCCAATCTGGCCCCGGTGTGCACAAACGTTACTGCCCCACCCACTGGGGGGCCTGTCCCACAATTTTTGGGGGCCCTCTCCCCCCTCACCCCAAATGGGTGGCAGGGGCACCTCATGCAGGCCACCCTGGGCCTCCTACAAATGGCTGCGTAAGGTACACCCCCCCCTCCATTTGGGGTTGGGGGGAGAGGGCCCCCAAAAATTGTGGGACAGGCCCCCCAGTGGGTGGGGCAGTAACATTTGTGCACACCAGGGCCAGATTGGCACACCAATGTGCCCCTCTGCGTCAAGGCAAGATTGGTAAACAAAGAAAATAATTCAAAATGGCAGGCTTCCCTTTAGCAGGGGCTGAGGGGCACCCTACACCGCTGGGGAATTTTCTAATGTGAAGGGGGTGCACCTCTCCACCCCCACCCCAATTGGAGGGGCGGCGCATCTCATGTAGCCCTCCCAGATATCTGCTCCCAGGGAGGGCTAAAAGGGGTGACCCCATTTCCTCTTGCAGTGAGGGGGAGAGGGCCATCCCCCTTTTCCATCAAATAAATCCCTGGTGGGTAGTGGCCCCCCCACTTCCACCCAAATCTCCCTTTTTCATTTTTTTCTCATTCCTTTTTGCCCCCTTCCCTGGGGGCAGATGATCAGCCATCTGCCCCCAGGGGGCCCTAACATGCAGGCCCCATACTTTGGGGGGCCTGCACACTTAATCCTGGCGCCCCCCCTCCAATTGGATGGGGGGCCACCACATGTAATCCTGCCTGGGGGCAGCAATCTCGGACCCCCCACCCCCATCCCCGTTCCATTTAAATTAAAAAAAATGTTTGCCCTCTTCCCTGGGGGCAGATGATCAGCCATCTGCCCCCAGGGTTGTGCACATATGTGCCCCCATGCTTTGGGGGCCGGGGGGAGAGGGCTGCTTACTGTAAGCAGCCCCTCTTCCCCCACATCACAAACGTATCCCTGGTGGTCCAGTGGCATTGCTGGGCGTGGATCGGGCGCCCAGCAATGCTGTCACAAAGGGTGTCATTGGAAAGGAGAGAATCTCCCCTTTCCAACGACACCTCCCTCGATCTCTGGCTTGAAATACAGCCGGAGATTGAGGGGGAGAAACGTGAACACTCACCTTGCATTTTCACCGCAGCAGCCCAAAATGGCTGCTGCAGTGAAAATTACTTTCACCTCAGCGTGCTTTACGCACGCCAATGTGAAACTGAAGGTAATAAACTGAAGGCTATGTGAGAGGGATGGGGACCTCCCCCTCACATAGCCCAGGAGTTGGATTACAGTTTTATATGATCCCTGCTTTGCAGGGATCACACAAAATAAGGTGCCATAAAGGACGAGCTATCTCGTCCTTGGCACTACGGAATTAATTCCAAGGACGAGATAGCTCGCCCTTGGCACTGAAGGGGTTAAACTGTATTTCAATAATTCTTTGCAATTCAGGGCTTCCTTGCCCAAGTCTGGTGTGCCCCAATGGTTGTCTTTCTTTTTACACAACAGCAAACTTCCTTGTTGGCATATAGGGGTTCTATGATCTTGGCGCAGTTATTAGACAACACAGTCCACCTATTACAGGTCACGCAACCAGGAACCTGGCATTTGCTTTCGACAGTTCTTTGTTCAATGGGTAGTAGTTCTCTGGTCTAGGCGTAGTTGTTGGATCACAAGATCCACCCATTACAGGTCACGCAACCAGGAACTTCCAGCTATCCTTGAATAATTAAAGGCATTGTCTAGTAAAAAATGTTATTGTCCCTACGGGTCGGCCATGTTTTTTTAAGCCCAAGTGCCTCGATTTTAGAAAACTTTCCTATGGACCTTACCCGAGTTTTCGTCCATTAAACGCACGCGAAAACAAGCACCAGGGAGCTGCCATTTTCTGATAATCCTATCTTTTCCCCGATCGCCCTGGCTGACCTGCTTTTGCGGCACTAAATCAATTCCCCCGCCCCTGAGCCTGACATTATCAAAACATTCATATTCCCCTCCTCTCTCCGTGACGTTACTGTGCTGCGTAGGCAAACACGCCCAGTCGTGTTGTGCGCGACTCCACACAGAACCCGGAAACCAACACAGATCAACTCACAACACAGCGCGCCACAATTCGGAATATGAAACTGTACTTTAAAATGAAACAGCAACACGGTACATTTGGTAAAGTACATTTATTTGACATTAAATGTTTAGAGAATATTCAGCAATTGCCATGTGAACTCCGAAAGCCATTTATTTTCTTTTATCTGTATCCGCAATAACTGTTCCGTTTCATCTTGAGTCACGCGCTGTTCCTTTATGGTACACAGGGTGTTCATTTTCGTAAAAAGAATCACTTTGGAAGCACGGTGAACCGCAAGGCTGTTCCATCAACTAGGCACTAGCCCAGCCTAAAGGTTGATATGTTGCTTCTAGCCACTAGTACAGCGTAAGGGCATGTGGGCCTTGGCGATCGTCCCATAATATGGTGATCGTGCTCCAGTTGTTGACACAAAGCTGCAGGTGTCTGCTGAAGAATCCATCCGCCGCTGTCTCAAACAGATGGCATTGGCAGAATGGGATCAAATACCTGTTATCAAAACAAAAAAATGATAATTAGTCTTGCTAGCCAAACTTCATTAATATTACTCATTTTATTTATTACGGCCGATCAGAAACTATTTGCTTGCAAGGATAGTTCAATGGAGTATGTTCGTCTCTAAAATCAATGCGAAAAGTAACGAGATAAATCGAGGCCAACACACAATGATAAACGACAGTTAGTCTACATGCGTGAGGAATGATATGATATGATATATGATATGGCATTTGTAACACGCCTATACTCAAGTGTTTCTAGGCGTGACGAGGCAGGTGGGGAACAAAGGCAGACAGACAACGATCCTACTAGGCCAGGTGTCTTTCTGATCGCGCATGGGGAAGGGCTGTACATGGTTAGTTGAAATTAAATAATAGGGCCAGCTGGTGGCAAGTGCAAGGTAAATGCCGGGAGAAGGGGCTGAAGGATACAGAGACAGTCCCGTAGTGCAGGTAGGCAGTGCAGGGAAAAGTGGCTGGGCCAAGGACCGAGATCGGTGAGACCAGTGGACCTGCATGCCCATGTGCCCACTACGAACACGTTTTACTTGCTTTTCCTAGCTCTTCATTCATTCATTTAATCATGCATCCATTCATTAAATCTTCATTCCGGTATAAAAGTGTATAAAGATTTACTTACATTATATTTGAAATATCATTGTGTCTCTTCGTAATGCAGTCTGTAAAACGGACCGTGCTCTTGACAACGATTTTTCGTATACTGAACTAAAATGAAACTCGGTCTAGTTTCTGAATTTTCTGCCTTATCGTCTCTTACATTATTGCGCACTCCCTTCAAATGTAGTTCTTTCGGCATGGTCCCTGTCTCAAGGTCAGGAAACAATAGACCCTTATACTTCCAGTGCGACTTGTGGGCCTCATCTGGGACTTGTCCTTCGCATTCTTTATTTGCAACATCACGTAGTATAGGAATCTGTGAGAACTTGAAGTTTAAAATCCGTCTATGTAGTGCGCCTCAATGTGCAAATGCGAAATGGCTTCTCTCCCAAATGCCACGGCCCGCTTGGCTGGCGCGTTCTAAGTGCTCCAATTTTGTCCCCATTGTCTGCGAGCTTTGCAGCCCAAATTGAGACATTTAATTTTTTGCGGAAGGTCAGGGAAAGTATAAAGTACCACATGAGTTGAGATAAAAGTGAGATTTATTGTTTGTTTTATTATTTGCAATACGGAAGCCTCCTCTCCATTAACAATGCGCAGCATTTACATTTACATGAGATGAGACATGAGAAAAATATATACATACACATATGTGAGGTGAATAGAGAGAATTCAAGGATGACACCCAGCTTGTTCGCCACCCATGATGGTGAAGGTAGGGGTTAGGTTTACAGGTACACTGTACAATAACATTTATTTACAAAAAGACAATCGTATTGCAATTATTTAAACCGGGATTTGTACTTCACAATCAGCTGTGCTTCGGGTGGGCATGGCACAGTCGCAATGTTCGGTGGCAATGGATCACTGCTCTGCACAGAAACGTCCACAATTCCATATCTGTGCTTCTCTAACACAGCAACAATAAGGCCTTTCACAAAGTCGAACTGCATTTCATCATAGACTGGTTTGATCACCCATTGCTTACTTCGTTTTGAAAACACCTTAGTGTAGCGAGGCATCCTTACTTTACCCATAGTCCTAGATTGTTCACGTCCGACATTGCTGTTATGGGCCAAGACCGCTAGTACAGTGCGATGTTTCATGCCCCGAAAGCTAAAATGCAAGCGCTTTGGCCTGTACTTTAGGCACATACTGTGGAACACCTCCAAATCTCCTGTGTGACAGAATTCTGTCAGTCCTCTCAAATCTCTTGATAGAGTTTTGTCGAAAACAATCTCCTCAATGGCTTTGTGTGTCGGTGAAGATGGAATCAACCACTTCTTCTTCCGTGCCTCCTCTGGGGACAAAGGGCCATGTTCACATTGGTGGAAATGTTCATTTGCTGTCCAGCAGTGAACGTTGGTACATTGGTGCATCAGTGACCGCCATTTTTCAAGTAGTATTTCCACTGACCCCTCACAAGTTTTTGAGCTCCACCAAAGATGGTTGGTGATAGAATGTGACCACTGCAAAATACTTTCAAAACCTTTTTTTTCCCCTGCAGCCGAGATTTTCTTATTGATTGATTTAGCAAGATGCCATACGTCAAATTGATGTTTAATATGTGGGAACTGCTCTCTCATTGTCTTAGCAATTGAAACGTGTCTATCCGTGGCTATGAGGTCGATGTGCATTCCCCTTGATTGTAGATATTCCACTGATTTTATAAATCCTAGTTTCTCCATGGCCACTGAGGATGTACATTGTGTTACCTGCACGACCACCAAACTCACAATTTTCTTACTATCCATGTCCTGAAAGTGGTAGGTGCAGTACTTAGCAGAAAATCCAGGGCTGTCGCACTGTCCATCGCCGGCTAGCCTGAATCGTTTGCCTTCGAATGTACTTGCTAGAGACAATTGTTCAATTTTTCAAGCATCACTAATGGCCGGAAACAGATAATCACGTTGGTATATGTAGTACAGCGCTTTAGAAATGAAATGGAGTCCCACAAACTGAAAGAAAGCCTCTAACTTTCTAAAACTGGAGCCACTAAAAAGTGATGCAGCTGCACACAGTAGATTGCCTGCTGGCAGTTTCCCCAGCATCGGTTGTGCAGACCATGAGAACCTATGATTTAATCTACAGGCGGCATTTATTTTGACGTTATTGCCTTTTATTTGACGAGTCACATTAATCAATGGCTTCCCACATACTTTCCCTCTAATGGAATGCACACATTTCAGCATACTTATAATTTCCATCAAACAACTGTCGAATACAATGTATTTGCTCTCTTTCATTAGACTGTCATCCTGCGTCAACGTTGTTTCGGCCTGTGACGTTGTGGAGATTTCAACACATTGGAAAGTAATATCGCTGATATCAAGTTCTGATGCGTCTATGAATGCTGCGGCTGGTTCATTCTCTGTCTTTTCAACATCTATTACTTCAACATTTATGGGAGAACACAACAATGTCGACAGGTTTTTTGGTGGCAAAATTTTGGCGGCAAAATTTTGGCGGGTGTAGATTGTGTAAATTGATCTGCAACTACTTCAGAGCTATCTTCAATATATTCAATAACATCTTCTTGTGGTGGTGCGGTCGCACTGTAGCTATGGTCCAATGCAACTTTGCTGTAATATCCAAACACAGTTAATTCATGTTCTGGCCATTGGACATGAGCATCTCGAGCCTGAACACGCCTCGCCTCAATTAATAGTTCCTCCATAGTGTACACGGTCTGGCAAGCCACATCTCTCATTCGCTTCACTGTCTGTGTGTGTATAGTTCTGACACCCACGGGTAACTGGAGGAGAGATTGGAAAAGGGATGTTCAGTTTAAACACAAGATGGAGTGTAGTAGAATTGACTGGAAAAAAAACATAAAATAGTCCCCAGCACAAACATTTTTTTAAAGTTATGAACTGTTTGTAACTAACCTTTTTTTGTTTTTTTTTCTTTGCAACTTTTTTGACTCGACCTTCAACATCTGCACGTTGTAGCTCCGATTCGTTTCCGCATGTCCTCCCTTCCTCTTGCGCTGCAACGACTATATTTTCTGTATCCGCATAGACAGCACGGAATGAGGCTCCATCGTCTCCCTGAAACATAGTACTTTCATTACTATGTATCAAAATATTGTTAGCATAAAACACACGTGAAGACGAACACACAGGTACATCTCAATAGCCAAACACGATTTAAACATTGTGTGCAACAATCAAACGACAAGTATTCGACCAGTGATGATCTATTTCGATGGAACTGTCAGTATCCATACCTCTGGCTCTGCATGGACTGCCATGAATGGTTGTATTGGAGAGGAGGCATCCGCATCTCCCTGAAACACAGTACTTGCATTAGTATGCTTTTCAATATTGGAAACACAACACACACTTGGGGTCGACGGCACAGGTACATATAAAGAGATAACCACAAATGATGCATTGTCCAAAAGAATCAAGGAAAATCCAAATATGATCACATTTCATCGACTTATTTCAACGATTCCTTTACATCTGCATCATCTAAATGAGATGTTGTGATTGTGGTGGAAGCTCCGTCGTCTCCCTGAAACACAGTACTTGGATTAGTATGGTTTTCAATATTGGAAACATAACGCACACTTGGGGTCGAACGCACAGGTACATATAAAGAGAAAACCGCAAATGATGCATTGTCCAAAAGAATCAAGGAAAATCTAAATATGATCACATTTCATCGACTTTTTTCTCCGATTTATTTACATCTGCATCATCTAAATTGGATGTTGTGATTGTAGTGGAAGCTTCGTCGTCTCCCTGAAACACAGCACTTGCGTTAATAGGGAAGAAAGTATAGCAAATGGAATCACGTTATATTATCACGCATGATGGAGCTGTCATTATCCATACCTCATGCTGCTGAAGAATATCTATGGATGTTGCAAATGTAGTGCGCACTTCCGAAAGCTGTTGCGCCATTCGTATACGCATGGTCCCGCTTCCACTTCCCTTGGAATTACTTGAATGTCAGGCTCTGCATCAAGTGCAGGGGTTGACGCTCCATCAACTGCCTGAAACATAGTACTTGCATTAGTGAGGATTACAATTGTGAAAACATAACACACACCTGGGGTCGACAGCACAGGTACATATCAACGGCTAACCACGAATGAAACATTGTGTAGAACAATCAAACAACAAGAATTCCAGCTCTGATGATGACGCTCGATGGAGCTGTCAGTATCCATACCTCCTGCTGTTGAAGAACATCTAGAAATGTTGTAGATGTGGCGGACGCTTCAGCATCTCCCTGAAAGACAGTACTTGCATTAGTATGGATAACACTAATTATAACTGAAAACAAACACCAGTGGATGATAACTAAGGTGTATATCAATTGGAAAGCACTAACCAAACATTCGGTAAAATAATTACACGACAGAATAAAACTATTACTTGACATGCATAAAACAAGTATGTAGCGGATTAGCCTAGTATGATTACCTGATACGCGCTAGAAGTGGTTGATAACTGCGACCACGTCAAGGATGTAGAATGTTCTTGCTTCAGATTCAAGGGATAGTCAAGAAGTTGTAAAGGTCAATTAATGATTGATAATAAAATGCCAATATTAAAAATAGCCATGTAAGGAGACAGAATACTTGAAAAATGCTCAATACAGCACAGTTCCCTGTCCCCATATATATATACATTGCGTTTGTGTGTTATGAAATCGAAAAAGAATATATTGATAAATGTCATTATTCAAAAAACTATACACTCATATCAATATCGAAATTATTACAAGGGATAGAACACCTACAATATCAATTAATCCATTCGGCTACCTACACACTACCGCAAGGCCTAAAGCTAAATCCGGACACTTGACTCATCGGTGGCGGAATGTGGACGAATAAAGTGAGAATAGCGTTTTCGAGCAATTTCCGTGTCGTTCGCCGTTTATTCTTCTTTGTTACCCAAGATGTTGTGTACATGTCCAAGGAAAAGTGCCAGCTGCAGATGCGGTATCGATCACCCCTCTTGTCCTGTAAGACTTGTTGGACTCTACTTTCCAGCTCATCCAGTGGATATCCGCAATGTCTGACCCATTCTCTTATTCGATCAACAGTTTTCGGGAATACATGCATTGTAGTGCCTTCAGATTTAGCATGGGTCTTCGAAGGGCAACCGCTAATCGAACAGGCAGGCATTGTTGATAAATCTGAAAAGTAAATATCGACATTATTATACAATCTTCAAGAATAAAGATTTGATACAAAAGTAAATGAATCATACAATGATCAATGCAAGGTTTGTTTTGGTCGCAGGAACTATACCAGTTCATTATGTGCGGCTTAGTATTTGCATAAGTTGCAGAAATGTATAAATGATGTGACTAAAAACTGAACATGTGACTCATCCCTTGGATGTTCTGTATTGCACGAGAAGGAAACATGCTTACATTATAGACTGGACCCCCGAAGGGTGCAATTCGATGACAATAGACACAGATGAAAATAAATAGATCTATTGATAGCATAGCAATGGAAACTCAAGTCAATAGCAATGAGACCAATGAACCTAGCACTATTGTGTACTCAACTTGTAAATAGATAGAAATTTAAAAATCTGCGAAATATGACTAGGATACATGGCCTTACCTTGACCAACAAACAGTTGTATTCAGCAAGCAGAGCAGTATTCTGCAGGAGAATAGGTGGGTGGCCACAGGTAGCACACTAATGGGTTTGCTCTAAGCGGTCACAGAAGTTCACGGATAGCACGACGACGAGCAGATTAGCGTAGATCTCAGTGGTTGCCAGGTAACACGTTCAGGAGTTGACTTGCAAAGCACAAAGATGTTATCATGAGACATATCAAGTGGTTTATAAAGTATTAGAAACAGGGGTGTGTTTGTGAATGAATGACGTATGTATGTCGTGGTTTTAGGGGGGCGGCCTGCTTCAAGGGGAGGCCTGGCTGGAGACACGGGGTCTGAGGAGGCCATGTGACCGATGGCCCCTTGGCGTGGGACACCTTTTGAAGTGCACATGTAGTTTGGCACCTTGGCCTTTCACGCCCCTGACAGCCCCTCATGCCAGCGCGCATCCACCGGCGCGAACCGCCTTTGATAAAGGGGGGTGGGATGGATGGGCCTGGGGCGTGCAGATAAGGCACAGGAAGACTGCTGAATGGAGACACACTTATGTGGATTACAGGGGGGCGGCCTGCTTCAAGGGGAGGCCTGGCTGGAGACACGGGGTCTGAGGAGGCCATGTGAGCGATGGCCCCTTGGAGTGGGATACCTTTTGAAGTGTACATGCTGTTTGGCACCTTGGCCTTTCACGCCCCTGACAGCCCCCCATGCCAGCGCGCATCCACTGGCGCGAACCGCCTTTATATCAATATATAGTATATCGCCTTTATATCAATGATAGTATATCGTTGCTTATCAATAACTAATGCCACATACCGGAGATTCTTGTGAGCAAAGACCCACACTTCAACCAGTTTATTATAGTGGTCAAGACCCTAAGGCCTGTATAATCCAATGGTAATTGTTAGTATAGATATATGTGTGACATTTATAGAGACATAACCTACTGAAAGACTTTGAACACTTTGAAGTGTTATTTAGTGCATGCATTATCGAGAATATGTTATGTTAGCTTAGATAGATAGTGACCACCCTGCTTCACAGCGACCAGACCTTCACCCATTCGGAGCACAGATGTCTGACGTCCATCCTTGAATGGAGACCCACTTGATTCATTTAAAATATCGAAACAACCGTTGTTAAAATATATGTGGTGTTTTATTTTGTATCTTATTTTCATGACACAAAAATACAAGACTTTAAAGATTATACAGGTCAGGTTGCAGCACAGCGAGAGAAAATCCCCTGTACTGACCGCTGTCACTCGGGAACGTTTCTCTAATGGCACGAACGGCACAGGCGGGTATCACTCTTCGAACGCGGTGTCCAAGCCTCCCGTGGAGCCACCATGTAAAGGAACGATAGGCCACCAGCCTGTACCACCTGTGAAAAGGAATGAAACAAACTGTTTTTAAATGACCAAGATAAGTTTAATAAACGTTTGTTGTTAATGACAATTCTTGTAACTAATGGCATTCTACACGGACAAATGCTATTTAGACAATGCACACTATTTAACGACTTACATGCGTTACAATGATATGTAGATGTAATTTTGGATATAGTAGAAGAACATGAAATAGGAGTGGCATGACAAGCAGAGTATACTTACTCGGATTACGAGGACGAACAGTTGCGCGAAGTTCATGCATAAGCACCATCATTATTCTCAATACGGCCCGTGTGAGGCAGGCTGCCCTGAAGTCTGGCAGCTCGGTGATGCATTGCGGTCGTGGCTCGCCTCCCGAAATGTAGGCCAGGCATCCCGAGTTTTCTCGGCAGCAGCAGTTCTCGTCCTCAGTTGGCATTAGCTCGCACCGATTACATGTGCACCAGGTGGAGACGCCGTTCATTCGACTAGGCCCAGGCTCTTCATCTGTTGATTCGTCCTGCCAACTGCCGTCCGAATCCCCATCGTTTTCGCGTGCTTCCCTTTCCAGTAGTTCCTCCTCGGTATACTCAGGCTCGTACATGTAGGGCATTATTGTAGCCATTGTGTGTTAAACAAACTAAAATAATTTATAGTGGTGGTACTGGTATCTGTTCACACGGGCTACAAGTGGCGAAGGTAGCTGACCAGAGCACTGAAACGAGTCACAGAATACTCAAAGTAACACAGAGAGAGGAATGGAATCGAAAATCTGCTGCTGTGTGTTGTGAAACGGTCTGTTTATACTTATTGAGGAAAGAGGCGTCCTGCCATTTCCATGGCAACACGTCATTAGCTGAAGCGCAGCGAATGTTGACACGAGACGTGCTTTGGCATTGGGAAATGGGCGGTACGAGTCTGCTGATGACAGGCTCAGGGGCGGGGGAATTGATTTAGTGCCGCAAAAGCAGGTCAGCCAGGGCGATCGGGGAAAAGATAGGATTATCAGAAAATGGCGGCTCCCTGGTGCTTGTTTTTTTTTCGCGTGCGTTTAATGGACGAAAACTCGGGTAAGGTCCATAGGAAAGTTTTCTAAAATCGAGCCACTTAGGCTTAAAAAAACATGGCCGACCCGTAGGGACAATAAAAAATGTTACTAGACCATGCCTTTAAATATTCAGCCAAACAAGTAGTCTCTCAAATGTAGCTCCACAACTTTAATATACAAGTAGTTTCTCAACCTTTACTCCAACTATGCACTCAGAGTCTTTCAATCAACTTAATTTCTTATTTGCTTTCAGTGCATTTCAATATTTAGTAGATTTGTTCTTTTCCTTTCACTTTAGTATTCAATAGGTGCAGGTTTTGTTATTTCATTCAGTTCAGTATTCAATAAAGGCAGGTTAGCTTATTGCATTCAGTTCGACATTCAATAAGTGCAGCTTTGCGTGTTTCATTCAATTCGGTATTCAATAAAGGCAACTTTGCTTCTTTCAGTGGACCGCTCCCACATTCACGGTCCCTTGAAGCGCCCAGCTGGTTCTAGTGTCCTCGACACTTACCCGGACCCGGCAGCTCCTCTTATCGGCATCTTCCCAAGCGGGAAAGCCTGTTCGCTGGGTGCTTTGTTCAGCACATGCTGGCTCTCGTGCGCAGCTCGCCTCCACTCCAGCGCCTGCTGCTCACCTTCCCTTCCGTGGTATCTCCATCCTGCGCAGTCGCACTAGCAGAACTCCCAGGGTGCTGGTTGGCGTCTTAGCGTCACGGCTTCTCTCGCTCCCGTGCGGCTCCTTCTGCTGTCTTCCTCTTTCCCTGCTGCTCTCTTGTGCTTCAGCCTGCCACTTCCTATACACCTGTGGTCCTTTAATGGACTGCAGGTGTATTCCATTAATTAAGGCTGAACTTAAGGCTGAACTATCTACACAATAAAAAAAAGAAATAACAATAATTAAGGCTGCTTGGCTATGATTATAAGGACTTGCCTGACTGCCTGACCTTCATGCATCTTCTTTGTCCCAATACCAAAGTGGTGAGAGCAAGTGGTGTCTATTACTCTCAGTTGCTTCTTCCTCATCTCAGTACTGTTAGGTATCCCATGAGGGGAATAAAGGGGAACTGTCTTATATTGACCCATAAATGTTGGGGGAGGGTTGGGCTGGTTGTCATGAGGACAAGGGGGATACTGTGTTTTGTCTCAAGGTACCTCATACCCAATCTTTCTCCTTCTCTTTCTAATACGTCTGGGGTGATAATATCTCCTGCCCTTCTCAGAGACAAGGGAACATGGTGAACAATATCCCATAGCCATTTCTATGATAGGGAATCCCTCCTCAAAGGAGGGTGTGGAAAACGATGTCTTACCTGATTGCATTCCACCTCCAATCCCCAATACCCTCTATCCAGGTGATCCTCCCTCGCTTGTCTGCCCCCAGGGGCAGGGTCCAAAAGCAATGGCCTTTGCCTGGCCACCTGCAAAGAGGATCCAAGGGGAGTAGATGTGAGAACACCCTTAGGTTTCTCACAGCACTCTATCCCCAATATCCAAGGAACCCCACTCAGGTGATCCTCCCTCGCTTGTCCACCCCCAGGGTTGGGGTACATAAGTGATGGCCCTTCACTGGCCACCTGAACAAAAGATCCCTGGGGCGTGGATGTGAGAGCACCTTCAGGTTTCTCACAATATGCTGAATTTCAAGTTTCCTTCAGTTCCGTATTCAATATGGTTAATTTCAAGTTTCTATACAGTTTGGTAATTTATTACCTATTCGCAGCCTGCTTGGAACGCCCCGGGTGTCGAGTAGCTGTCTACCATGGTTGTTCCTTGAAGATGAAGCATATAAAACTAACTTCAGTTATATAGTCACCAAATGCACCCGGGACTTAATGGTTATGACGATTGAAACAGCACAAAGAATAGGGTTAGTAATCCAAAGGGACCTAGAAGCAGAAGACTTGAAGTTTTGTAATACTATAGCCATTACGAATGCTGTGGAGAAACTAAGAGAAGTGACCAATCAATTTGAAGATTTTAAAGCTAATACATTGACAAGGAAAACAAAAAAACTTAGCCTGGACATACAGGATTTTAAAGCTGAAAAGGTTTACCTATATTTGGCAGCAAATTTCCTGGAACTAAAAAACACAGAGAGACTGCAATATACACAACATAGTCGGAGAGGACCTAGGAGATGGGTTACCTTCTATCATCGGCCGCCCCTCCTGGAGCTTGTCGAGGAAATGTTGCTTTAGGCATCATTAATGTGCCGCCACATTCTTTCTTAATATCATTGCCGTTCTAGTGCATTTCCAACATGGCGGCCGCCACTTTCTTTATAGTCAAACCGTGGCGCTTGCTCTGTGCGTTGCATCCCTAAGCTCACACTCTTTGGGGGTAAGATGCTGTTTTCTTGCTCGCTTTCCAGCACCCTTTCCCTCTCTCACCCAGCATTTTCATGCCACGATCTTGCCGCGCTCTTCTTTCACCTACCTCCTGATCCTTACCTATTCCCCCTGTTATCCACTTTGTCTATTCCACCTGCCTCCTGCATTTCATGTTACCTGACGTTTCTTCCTTGCTGTGTCTCTCTCGGACTCCTTACTAGACCCTATATCTTTTGTGCTTGTTCAGTACACTTTTCTCGGTGCTCATCTCAGCTGACTTATACCGTCTTGGCTTGTTGTGGCACCTCAGGGACCCACCATCTCCCTACTGGATAGTACTCTTTACTGGGACTGCTGCTACTGTTTGATCAAAGAAGACTTACTTTGGATTGAAAAGTTTTTTGGTGCCTTTTGGCGGTTTCCCTTCAACTGGTCTTTTCGGAAGGAGTCTTGTGCCGTTGCTGAATGGACAGCTAGCACAGTGGCTTCACCCCGAGAACGACCGTACCTCTCCAAGGACAGACGATCCTCAAGAAAGAAAGGAACGCCTTGACCGAAGGAAGAGTCACCTAGCCCTTCCAGCTACGAAGACTCAAGTGAGGAAGACTCTTCCATTGTTTACAGATTGCAACGCCAACAAACTACGACTATGGCCACCGCTGAACAGGTACAGGAACTTATTGCTGCGGTTCAAGGCTTGTCCCTGGAAGTAAAAGGCCTGAAAACAGAAATTGCAGTCCTCAGACAGATGACATCTGCTAGAGAGGACCGCTCTATGGACCTCCCACCTATGGCACTTGGCTCAGGAAAATATGATGGATCCCCTAAAAGGATCCAGGAATTCATAGACACCTGCATAGTCCACTTCACCTTCTGGCCTTACACCTATGCTACAGATCAGGCACTTGTGGGTTTCATGGTTTCCAATATGACCGGCAACGCTCTAGCATAGGCCACCCTGTTGGTCACATCCTCCAGTCCGGTATTGCAGGACTATGGTGCCTTTATAGCCCTTCTTAAGCGGACATTCAACTGTCCCGAAGTGGTTTTTTCAGATGTTGAGACACTTTTGGATATCCGTTAGGGTTCTTCTGACCTATTGAGCTATATCACTAATTTCAAACGTGTAGCCGTTGAAGCAGGATGGCCAGATGAGGCTCAATTCTCCATCTTTCGAAGAGGTCTACAGGAAGATCTGAAGGAACTTACCTGTATCACTTGCCATTCCTTGCTATCTGACTTAATATCACTATCGAATCAGATCAATTACCATCTGCAAGAAAGAAGATCGGAAAGGAAAAGACTAAAAAGGATGCACAACCTCCCATCTAGGCACTATTCCATCTGTGTCTAGTGATAGTCCCAAGGAGGAACCCATGCAGATTGGTTCTGCAAGAGGACCGTTGTCTCGCTTGGAAAGGAAAGGAAGATGAGACCTCGGTCTATGTATGTATTGTGGAGCTGGGAGTCATCTGCTCTGTGACTGTCCAGAAGTCCCAAAGAGGAGAATGGAAAAACAACAGACCCTGACCCTATAATGGGCCACCGGCCAGGGAAACAAGGAAGGTCCAGTGATTACCACCTACTCATACTCTGCCCAATTCGATTCCCGCTTGTTGGTTGTCCTCTTACTACTAGATGTTACCGGAAGGAAGATTGAAGTCTTGGCTTTGATCGATAGTGGAGCAGCGGGCAACTTTATGGAAGTGATTTGGGCTAAGAATAAAGGAATACCTCAACAAGAGTGCATAGAAAATCAAGCTGTCGAAGGGGTTGATGGTAAACCTTTCAATTCATGACCCATCACCCATGTTTCTGTGCCAATTACGTCATCCATCTTTTTAGTCGTGGACTGCATTGCCGACATGAGAGCAGGTACCAAATCAACAGAATGGGGAGTTTTATTTCCTGATGATTCTTCACTATGAACATTCAGGGGTACCGACAGACTGGTTATTGCCTCCTTCCCTGACTTCAAATGAGTAGTAGTAAGAGTTGAAACTAGATATAATTCACCATCAACAATATTAGGGGATTTGGGCCTCTCATCCTGAAGTAGTCGTCTTCTCTGGGACTTAGAACCAGGACTTCTGCTCCCATCTGGGGTTGGGGATTCAGTGGGTACCCTAGACGTAGGGGCAAGGATAACTTGTGATAGTTCATTATCACAATTAATATTAATACTTGTTTGTTGAAAAATGGATTGGGCAACTTGTTCGAAACATATATTCTGCACACAGGCATATTTTAAAGATTACAAACACTCAAATCTAAAAGCCTGTTCTACTAGTACTTTATTTTTATTGTGTTACAACCTTTCACAAAAACACAGTTAAAAAGAAATCACAGAAAAATCAACCAAGTATACATAAAATACATCCTAAAACATGATACAAACAACATCATACAAAAATATCTCACAAAATACCTGGTAGAGGGAGCAAAAAGACATCACACAATACAATGCAGTTCTCTACATTAATACAAAAAAGGTAGCAGGCTCCCCTCTCTGTTCTGTGGTTTTTTTTCCCACTTTGAGAGTCCGCAACCATTGTTTTTTGCTCACTGTACTAGTCACAAAGGAGAAATAACCATTTGCATATCAGTTTTTGTCCCGCCCACAAGGGCAGTCCAGCATGGAAATACCAGGCAAACCTCCTTTGAACAAGAGTACCGACAGCAACCCCATACACGTGTTTCAGCCTTGTTGGGCCTCATCAGTGAGGTGGAGCTCTGCCTCTCTGAGTACAGTGAGCAATGGGTGTAGGAAGCACTGTCGGAAGCGGCGGTAGGCAGACCGTGCGGCTTGACGTGGCTCCCTGCTCGCGTTAGGATTCGCAAGGTCCCTTCCTCTAATATTCCACTCCTCCGTTGGCGGTGGTGGCGACTGTGCTGTGTGCGCTGCAGGGGCCGGCGGCAGCGGCCTTGGCGACGGTCTGTTTTCCTGCGGAGCAGCACCCCTGCTCTCGCCCCACATTCAGTTTTCCACCTCCACCTCATACCTCACATCTGGGGCATTGCGGGCAGCCCTGTTTGCCGCCTGCAGCAGACCCCTGCACTGTCGGAGAGGACGTGGAGGAGTGCGGACTTGGAACAGAGAGGCTGCAGGGCACCTCCCGATGTGGTAAGAGTCCTGTCTTTTCGGATGTTTTTGATGCCTGCCTAGCGATAGTTTGTCCCGCACGGAGGTCAGGATGATAGACCCCATAAACCAGGGGGCTAATTTTATATCTAAGCAAGCCCTGAGGGGGTCAGCAGACACCATGGCCTTATCCCCTACTACTAATAGGGATCGGGTGCAGGAGGTCGCAACTCTCAGTGAGCGCAGGAGATTGCGAGTGCTTAGCAAGCATAGCAGACCCCCTGCTAAAGAAACGGCACATGTACCTCAAATCTATATGGAAATAACTGGCCCTAAAATCCATTCGACGCCACTATGGTCTACCGATGCACCATTTTTAGCAACAGTGGAGAACCCTGCAACTACACAATCCTCCACTCTTCAAGAGAGAGCTATGTTTAACCCATATCAATCGGAACCCATAGGCCTTTCCACTAGTCCTTCCCAATGGGCCGAGCATATGGCTAACATTGCCAAAGAACTTCTGGCATGTAAAGACCCATTCGACCTCGGCATACTGGCAGAGGCTTTGAACAACTGGGCCTCTAGCTCACGGCTGCCCATGGTGAATACAGCCTCCCAGACACCCGGGCCCTCCTGCACAGGCGTCTTGCCACAGCTTTCCTTTGTAAATGTTTCTTGTCAAGCCACCATTCAAAAGGAAATAACAGACCAAGGGTCCCAAACCGATTGTGGTAATATGGACACACCCAAACTCATTGGATCAGTCAGTGACTGTAAGGAAAAGGTCCCTATTCCTAAGATAGCGGGTCCACTGGAAAGTTCTCGCTCGATGCCGCGACGTGAGTCGAACATCGCACACGAAGAGGAAAGTCAGCCATTAAATCTGAACTCCAAACTGAAGAGAACCCTTTTTAGGAATCTACAACAGAATAAGCTACAAATGCCAAAAATAAAGGACGCAAATCTGCATGATTTCGTAATGGATCATAGAAACTTTATTATAACCAATGTCCAGAGGATCGAAGGCAAAGAATCCAAAGAAGCCTTGCGTAACAAGGTTCTAGCCTGGTTACGTCAAAGAACAGGACATGGGGTGGTTAGACGCCTGGACTTAATCATCATTGGAGGATAGATCAGAGCGATTGGTGCTCACAGTCTAATAGTGATTGCATCCTAGTTGGATGTGGGGATAGCAACCTACCTACCTTTCTTAAACGCTGTAAATATCTGCCCAAAGGTGCCACAAAATGCAATTTGATTCTCTAAATGCCATAGTCTTTCCCTTTATTGCTATTCTGCTGTTTAATGTATGTTATCCAGTTGTCTTTGCCAAGAGTCTGCTTTCTATCGCCATAGTGTTTGGTTTCCTTCAGATGGAATTCGTTGACTTGGTTCTCTCCTGGTACGCAGATTGCTCCTGTATCTTCTTTGTCTTTGTTTTGGGCTTCTTGTTAATCGTCGTGCTGTTTGGATCTCATGCCAAGATGTCTAGCTGTATGTATCATGTAACATTGTTCTGTTTTTTGTGGTGCCTATAAGCCTTCGGGTACCCTGTGCGCGGTATAAATAATAAATCAAATCAATCAAATGGGTGTACGTCTGGGTTCCCCCAGGTAACTTAGGGTGACCAATCCCAAGTTCCTTGCAAAAATTCAAAATAGGTAGCAGGCGCCCCTATCTAGAAAGAACATGGCATGATAACCTGTTCTGTGGTTCAGGGGTGTTGCTAGGTCTGGAAAATATCTGGGGCTAAACTCATTTTGGGACTGTCGGGACTGGGGGCGGATCTATTTGATTATTGTGACGGCCGAAAATGCCGACTTTAAAAAAAAAAAAAACCTTTACACCACCTACATATGCGGGGGGAGACCCACCGCAGCCCCCTATATTAATATTATATTCTATACCCCCCCACATATATTTGTGGTGTAAAAAAAATAAGTCAGCATTTTCGGCCGTCGTAATTGTGAGGGCGACATTTTGGTACGATTCCCTGGGGGCTAGCTAGCCTTTTAGGTTGTAACCCCTGAGCTTCTATCCAGGGGTACAACCAAAAGACCCAGGGCTATAGCCCCGTCAGCCCCCCCTCTAGCAACGCCTCTGCTGTGGTTTTTACCCACTTTGAGAGTCTGCAGCCATTGCCTTTAACTCACTGTACTTTTCACAAAGGAGGAATATCCATTTGCATATCAGTCTTTGTCCCGCACACAAGGGCATTCCAGCACGAAATGCCTGGAAAACCTCCTTTGAACAAGAGTGGCAACAGCAACCCCAGACACGTGTTTCGGCCTAGTCAGGCATCATCAATGAGGTGGACCTGTGCCTCTCTGAGCACAGTGAGCAAGGGATCCACGTCTGGGTTCCCCCAGGTAACTTAGGGTGACCACCCCAAGTTCCTTGCAAAAATACAACAAAGGTAGCAGACACCCCTCTCTAGAAGGAATATGGCAGGATAACCAGTTCTCTGGTTTTTATCCACTTTGAGAGTCCACAGCCATCGCTTTTTGCTCACTGTACTTTTCACAAAGGAGGAATATCAATTTGTATATAAGTCATTGTCCCTGCCTCAAGGGCTGTCCAGCTCGGTCATTTATTGATTCTGACATGGGCCTCATTACGGGATTGGTGGTAGCCATGCCTGTAACAAAGGCATGGCTGCAGCCGAACCCGTGATTTTACCGGCACCCGCGAATGGGCAATTACCGGGTCATGCCGAGTTCGGCAGACCCCGTAACTGCCCATTCGCAGGTGCCGGCAAAAAGGGACTCCCATCCCCATTCGGCCCCATAGGGCTGAATGGGAATGGGGAGCTTGGATGCACAGGCAACCGTTCATAACGGTGCCAGTGCAGCCACGAGTTGTGCTCGCAAGTGCCGCACTGCCCGCCATGTCGGACCTGGCGGGCAGAACGGGCCCATCAAGCACAACTCGTAGTATGGCGGTATGGTAGCAACGGTGCCGGTAGCGATACCGGCGCCGTTGATACCTTACCGCCATACTTATAATGAGGCCCCATGGTGTTACATGGTGTTATGTTAAAAACGGCATGGCTTCCGCCAGAGTTACATTTTTTCTGTCACCCGTGAATGGGCAAGAACCTGGTCATGCCTAGTACGGCGGACCCGGTAATTGCCCATTTTCTGGTGCAGGAATCAAGGACCTCCCCATCCCCATTCTGCCCCACAGGGCTGAATGGGGATGAGGTCGTCAGATGCACCGGCACATTCAGAGTTGTGCCTGTGCATCCAACATGCTCTGCTCGCGGGTGCCGTTACACCCGCCAGGAAAAACGGTTCACGTAAGCAGAGCCTGTAGTGTCCGGGAAGTACAGTAACGGCATACTTACCGGCACCGTACTTCCCAGACCGCCATGCTAGTAACGAGGGCCAATGTGTTTAGAATGCTGGCTTTTAAGACATTCTTATTAGAGTATCTTCTGTCTTGATTTGTGTTTTCTCTTTTCATTTAAATGTATGTCTTTTTAATATGTTAAAATGTTTAACATCTTTTGTAAAGGTTTTGTATAAACCATATGCAAATAAATAAAAATAAAAAAAACAGCTCATCTACCTCACGCTCGTTCCCAGCACCCCTTATCAATGCACCTGCACATCTCTGACTTCCCTCTCGGCTCGTCGTTGATTGAACAATGCAAAAACTGACCTCAATAATAAGCTCATCTGCTTCACACTAAAATATCACAACTCATATCTGCCTTCTAACTGAGCTCACAGGAATGTAGATTTTCATTGCTGTTTGGAAGTGAATGCCCAAAATGGCTGCGCACCGGCACCATGTTGTTTAGTTCATTTCCGCACACGCACTACAGGAGGCAACTGTCTCACGCTGACAAATGACCCCCAAGTCCTCATATAATGAATGCGGCGGTGGGTTGGCCATTTTAGTGTAGCAACACAGTTGCCTCCATGTGTACATTGAGCTCAAAGAGACCAGAGAAAACGTGTGATGAATTATGGTGTTTGGAAGCCCCTGCAGTAAGCTCAGGGTCTTTTCTTTTTTAAACCATCCTCTGGACTGAGTCGAGAATATCATCCAGGTTCAATACTGAGAGGCCCAGACCGTACACAACACTTGGCTCTCCTTTGGCTAGGTAAAACTTAATGAGCGGCAGAAGTGAAACCTGCAGAGGAGGCTGTGTATCCTCTTTAGCTGGGAAAGTAATGGGCTGAACTGGTGTTAGATTATAGCCCAAGTAGCGTGTCGTTAAAGATTTTTCCAGTCTTTGTTCTCCAAAGACCCAACACATGGTTTCGGTCTATTGCTATTGGAAAAAATGACCACCTTAGACTTGGAGCCATTTACTAAAAGATTTCTTTGGCCACATACGTGGAAAATAGGTCAAGCTTTCTTTGCAGACCGATCACTGTTCAATCGTACAACACTGTCGTCTGCAAAGGCTATCCAGTTGAGCTTCAGATGTCCCATTCTAACTGGAAAAGTAATGTCTTCTGTCCACAAAGACTCTGGGTCCGATAGATAGTCATTAAAGAGCAGAGGGGCAGAACACAACCCTGCTTGACCCCCACATGGGTTGGTACTGGCCCAGAGTAAGCCCCCTCCCCAGTGAGCCTCACTCTCAATGATGTATGATGATGTAATTTGGTGGGGACCTGCCGGGTCAGTAATTTATTCCAGAGTACACTACGGTTCACTCTGTCAAACGCAGAGGTCATGCCCAAAGAGGCCATGTAGGCGTACCATGTCCACCCCGCCCTTCCTGATCAGCACCCTAAGGTGCACCATGATAGTAGCGTTTAACTGGGTACCCATACCTGCCTGGAATCCAACTTGGTAGCGCGAGATGTCTCCCAACCTCCGAAATGAGTCATTAAGTTCTTTCAATAGAAGAGAGGCAAATATTTTACTAAAAACATCGAGCAACGCTATTGGTCTGAAGTTATTAGGATCTCCCACATCTCCCTTTTGTGTAAAGAAATGATCAATGATTTACACCAAGATGTAGGGACCAAGTGGGATTCCCAAATTATCTTTATCTAATACTATACCCCATACCAAATTCAACATAAAAAAGGAGCTGAGGAACTAAAGGGAGACAGGAGGAAGAGTTAGCCAAAAGCAGGACACTACAGCTGCGGCCAACTATAGCTAACGCCCCCTCACCCGGCCTCCTAGACCAGTTGGCCACCCATCAGATTTAGGCCGAAGCTAGGCTTCAAGAGAATTTAACAAAATTGGTTGAGTTACAGGCAAGGCCCCTGCTGCCTCCAGGAATACTCCAGCCATACCAATAGGGCGAACATCTAGGTAATTTATTTCTGAATTTCGAGCGATTAGCTGAGTAGTTAGGTTGGGAAGAAAATCTAACCAAATGTTATCTAGGACCTCTGCTGAAAGGTGAGCTACAGAGCGCCTACCAGTTACTTAATCTTGCCCAGGGAACTACCTTTATATCCATAAAAGAGCAGCTTTTAAAAAGGGTTGGCCAAACCTGTAACTTCTATCTTCAAAAACTAAGGGCCATTAGACTAAACCCTGGGGAAACCCCTCTTGAATTGGGAGAACTAATTAAAAACATAATTGCTCGGTTCTCAAGATGGCCGCCGGCACTGAGTAGTCGTGCCGACGGCGCTCTCTGGTCCCGAACGTTGAGAGGTGCCCACTGCCCCTTAACAGGAGCCAGAAGGGATTGAGAAAGGCCCCCCTGCCAGTGCGGAAGGAGGGGGGAGCTAGCTGGTGTGGGCTGGTGACCGGGGCAGTGTTTTAAGCCCAGCGTCGCGGAGAATAGCGCCGGGGCCGCGATTTCAGCCGGCGGATGGTCAGCAGGCAAAGGAGCAGCGGCAGCGAAGATCGAATCTGCTGGGGGCCGGAAAGCTGCTAGTGTCGAGGCGACTGGAATTGAGCGAGCTGTGGGCCCCCCCCACGGGGCTCAGGAAGCGGGAGACTGCAGCTGGTCCCCCGCGGGACCGATTGCGCGGCCCGCTCCATTCCCATAAAGTAAGAAGAGGGACGCCGGGAAGGGCTGCTGAAGCAGAGAGCGGTGCTGGGACTGACCGCTGTCGGAGGAGGGAGAAGGAGCCCCGGGGGAACATCGCGGCGGTGAGGAGCGGTACTGCAGCCGCTCACAGTGAAAGGAGGGCGAAGGAGCACCGGTGAGGCTCCGGAGCGCCGGAGCATTGCGAGAAGTAGGCAGGAGCGGGAAGACCAGTGGAGGGGCCACTGAGGGGCGCCCGCCACTCCGAATCCACGGAACGCCGCACTTGGGAAGCCGAGCACCTTGCATTGCCCCCACGGCAGCGGTTTTGCAAGTGAATGGGGACAGCGCTGGACACGCTGAAGAGGGGCGATAGGTTGCCGGCGAGAGCCCAGAGAAAGTGCCTGGAGAGCGGAATACGGAGCCCCGGGTAGGGGTCCCACTCAGCTATTCAGCCATCAGGGAAGCAGGAGCTTTGGGGTACATTGCAACAATTGGAGGGGGGAGTGAGAGCCGACTGAGGAGTCAGCAGGCTACGGGGAATTGCGCAGTGCTGCCTGGAGGGTGTCTGTGGGACAGGCCTGTGCGGCGTGCAGTGGCTCCACGGGGAAGTGAAGAAGGCTTTGACAAGGACTTTGCAGGGGAGCGGGAAACCCTCGGGGAGCCTTGGAAGGGCCCCTCCAATGAACGTGAGCTGAGACCTGGAGGGATAAAGTAAGGTCTGGTGTATCCCAGAAATCCCCGGCTAAGGGGGGCAAGAGTGTGTGGCAAAATTCAGCGACCTCAACAAGTAGAAAGGGCTGCGAGGTGTTAGTTCCTGGACTCTTGTTGCCTGTAATTTATTGGCCCCGTCAGGTGGAGTGGGGGCGGTGACGGACAGGAGCTGGCCAACAGTACTACAAGCATAAGCAATAGGAACATGAGCAGCATGACCACCAAATCCAAGAGCAAGGGAGGAAAAGGGGCACAAGCCGCGGGGGACACGGTTGGCACACTCCCTGCAATCTGGCCAACACACACCCCAAGGGAGGGCCCCGGTCCAGCTCGTGGGCAGTTGGGAGAGGAGCCTTCGGTTCAGGGAATGGAGGAGGAGCAGACTGTGATGTCTAGACAGGAATTTCTGGGGGAGCTGCATGCCCTACAGGAGAACTTGGCGAAGACCTTCCAGGACCAATTTCAGCTAATGAGAGCGGACCTGAATGATGCCCTAGGAGAGATTAGACAAGAGACGCGGCAATTGGGGGAAAGGACAGACACTCTGGAAAAAGGCCTTTAGGAGATAGAGGACGAAACTACAGCTAATAGCGAAGCTATAGAACGGCTGGACGTGGCTACTAGGAATCTTGAAGTTCAAATGGAAGATTTAGAAAACAGATCCCGCAGGGTCAACATCAGAGTGAAAGCGTTGCCAGAGTCATTCCTAGATAGGGATTTAAAGGCAGTGCTCCAGGACATCTTTGCAGATATCCTGGGGGAAGTGAATCCTGAGCAGATTGAGCTGGACCGAGTGCATAGAACTGGACGGATGATCAAAGGCCAGAATCAAGACCCAGGGATGTTCTGGCAGCTTTTACTAGATACACCCAGAAGGAAGCAGTGCTGAGGGCGGCTCGGAAGCGGGAGCCTATAATGTTCAAAGAGCAGCAGATCGCATTATTTCAGGACTTGGCGAGTAGTACGCTAATCAAAAGGAGGCAGATGGGCCCACTCTTAAAAGTATTAAATGAAAAGGAAATACGGTACAAGTGGACATTCCCGTTTGGCCTACTCTTTGAATGGGAGGGAGCCAAGAGGCGGATCACGACCTTGCAGGAAGGGGCTGATATCCTTCGTATGGAGCCGGAGGAACCTCGGCCAAGCCCAGAAGCACGAGGCTCCGTGGGGCGCACTAGACTGAAACCCTGGAGCTGGAAGACGGTGGGAGAGAAGAGGAGAAAGGGAGGCAAAGGGGGCACGAAGCAGCAGAAAGAACCACCAAGTGAAGAAACGAATGGGACCCCCTGATTTAAGATGGTAAACAAAGGGGTGGTGGGCCTCAAAAAGGAAAAATGTGGCTACAGGGTTAGGAGAAGCAACCATTTTGGGTATGGAAAGGGTGGGGATGCCCGAGATGGGAGTGGTGAGCAAGCGGGAAGGGTATATCCTTCTGGGGATGGAGAGGAGGGGGGAGGGGAGGGAGGCATGGTGATGGGGGGAAGGGGACGAGGCAATCAAAGAGGGGGAGCGGGTGTGGGCAGTTGCGAACAGACAGGCCCTAGCTCTACATATTAACTCCTTAAGTGGTCAACGCATAATGTGAGGGGGCTGAACTCCCCGCTAAAGAGGAAAAAGCTGGAGCTCTTTGTGAGAAAGGAAACACCTGATATTATGGGGCTCCAGGAAACACACCTGCTATCGAAGACCAAGGTAGATTAAGGCTGAGAGGCTTTGATCAAATTCTGCATGCCTCAGGTCCTAGTAAAACAAAAGGGGTAGTGCTGGCCATTAGAAACACGGTTGATTTGGGTGAGTGGAAGGAGTAATGAGAGATAAGGAGGGGAGATTTTTGGTAGTCAGAGGGAAGTTTCAGGATGCACCTTATACGATTGCGGTGGTATATGGCCCAAACTCAGGTCAAGAACAGTTTTTGCTGCAAGTACTTAAAGTAATAGAAGAACAGGCCTGGGGGCAGATTGTCCTGATGGGAGACCTGAATATCGCGTGGGACAGGGAGAGGGACAGAAATGGCAAAAGTTTGAGAGGTGGTGGGGCGGTAATGTCGGCTGACCTAAAGGAAAAGATTGCCGGGTTGGGGCTGAGGGATGTGTGGAGAGAAGTAAAGGGAGAAGAGGAGGGGTACACCTTTCTATCTGGGGTTCATGGGTCACAATCCCGAAAAGATTATATATGGGTCTTAGTAGGATTAGTGGGTGATATCCGGGAGGTGCAAACGGGTCCGATTGGTATAGCGGACCATAAGACGGTTTCGGTGGGTTTGGACCTGGGTAAGAGGGGGAGGGGAATATGGGGCTGGAAGTATGCCGGTGCGATATTGCGGTATCCGGAGGTTCGGGGGGACATTGAGGAGAGGACCAGGGTCTTCTTCGCAATTAATAAAAAGGAAGACACGGTAGAGGGGTACGATGGGACGCATTCAAGGCTACTATCAGGGGGATCTAATTGCGGCAACTGCATATTGCGTCAAAGAACTGAAGGCTTTAGAAGCTCAATTGGAGTCCGAGGTGGAAGCGGCTAGGATCGAAGAGGGGGGGACCCCTTGCCGGCTAGCCATGCGGGCATATAGGAAGGCGCAGGGTCAGTTAGAACTTTTACGCACTATGAAAGCGGAGGGCGCACTCCTTGCTGTGCGGCAAAGATACTATGAGAAGGCAAATAAGGCCGACACACTTTTGGCATGGCTGCTTAGGGGAAAAAGGGCGCAAAGCGCCATTACGGCGTTAAAGGTAGGTAATGGGGAAAGGATCACAAAACGGGAAGAGGTGCGGGAGGCTATAGCAGGTTTTCATGAGTCTCTTTATGCATCCCAACACCCCCCGAAGCGAGGCGCAAGATAAGTTTTTACAATCAATGCACCATCGAGAAATTGATAGTGAAATGAGGGAAGCCATAAATCGCGAAATCACAGAGGAAGAGGTACGGGAGGTGATTAGAGGCCTTCCAATGAATAAGGCCCCGGGCCCGGACAGGTTTACCGCAGCCTTTTATAAGATGTTTGTCACGCAGTTGGCCCCACAACTGACCTCTCTATTCAACTCGTTTCGGCAGACCGGTAAAATTGCCCCATCAATGGAGGAAGTAAAAGTAACTCTCGTTCTCAAACCACATAAAGACCCGGAAGAAAGATCAGCCTATCGACCCCATAGCTTTGATCAATTTGGATGCCACGATTTATACTAAGATTTTGGCTAACAGGTTGGACGTTATTCTCCCCTTTTTAATCCACCCCGACCAAGCGGCGTTCATCAAAGGCTGGCAAACTGCAGACAATATTAGGCGGGTGGCCCATCTAGTAGAGAAGGTTCAGAGAACGTCCACTCCCGCGGTCTTGGTGGCTCTTGATGTGGAAAAAGCGTTCGACCGCGTGGAGTGGACCTTTCTGTTCCGGGTAATGGAAAAAATGGGCATTAGAGGGGAATTCCTCACAATGGTCCAGGCCAATTACCGGACTCCATCAATTAGAATAATGGTAAATGGGACGGCCACCAGGATGGTTGATCTACACAGGGCGACCAAACAAGGTTGCCCACTATCCCCTATCCTCTATGCGATTTACCTCGAGCCACTGTTTCAAGCGATTAGGGAAAGGCCGGACGTAAGGGGCATACCGTTTGGGGGGGAGCAACAATAAGTTGTCACCTTTGCTGATGACATGCTCTTGATGCTGACGGCACCAAAAGAATCAATCCAAGTTAGCCTGTCACTTTTGGACAAATTTGGTGAGGGTTCGGGGCTTAAGGTTAACGCTAACAAATCGGAAATTCTAAACCTAACGCTTAGGGGAACGGAACGTGAGGAGCTGAGGGTCTGTACCCGTCTGCTATGGAGCCCGGGAGGGATTAGATACTTAGGAGTGAAAATTACGGGAACGCTAGGAGGGTGTTATTCAGCGAATTTTCCCCTGCTCCTTAAGGCAATCAAGAGGGACTACCAAGGATGGAGAGGTTTCAGAGTGTCATGGTTGGGGCGGATCGCTGCGGTAAAGATGGTTACACTCGATCCCACAGCCTGTTCCCTCAAACTTCTTTAAGGAACTGGGGACTCTGACCAAAGACTTTGTGTGGGAAGGGAAGAGACCAAGAGTAAGTGGCAATCTACTTATGGCCCCCTAGGAGAGAAGGTGGTCTGGCCTTACCTGATTTTCAGTGGTATTATGAGGCTACTCAGTTACGTATCATTAGAGAGTGGCTGAAGGAGGAGGAGAGCCAGCAAGAAAAGCTGTGGGTGAGGATGGACAGGGCGGTGGCCCACCATAGTCTCTGAAGTGCTTTGGCTCCCTAAAGAACACAGGCCTAGGCATCTATACGAAAGCACCATAACTACATTAATGGCAGATATATGGGATAACTTGGTGGGCGCTAAAGGTATCACTGCGTACCCATCTCCATTTACTCCACTTTTCGGTAATGGTGACTTCACCCCGGGCCTGGAGAAAAGGGCATTTGAGAAGTGGCAGGAGGGAGGATGTAGGAAGTTATGTGACATGTTTCGAGGGGGAGAAATCCTGACATTTGAGGAATGTAAAGGACTATTTGCTGTCCAAGAAAGAGAAAGACTGAGGTATGCTCAGATAAGACATTGGGTACTTCATCCGGGAGTCAGAAAGGCGGCAACTAGGGAACCAACACAGTTTGAAAGATTCCTACTAACCAATGTCGGATTGAAGGGCCTCATTTCCAATATTTACAAAATCTTGCATACCTCGAATCTGGACCCTCAATGGGCCTACATGCGGAAGTGGGAAAAGGTGCTGGAGAAAGAAATCAGTAGGGCTGAGTGGCAGAGTTTATGGAGGAAGATACCCAAACTGCTAGAGCGTCTCAGCTCCAGGAAACATGGTATAAGCTTCTATTCGGGTGGCATTACACTCCAGCCCGTCTTCACAAGATGTTTCCTACGAGGCCGAGCAGTTGTTGGAGGGGATGTGGTTTAACAGGCACGGTAGAACATATCTGGTGGGAGTGCCCCAGTATTGCATCGTTCTGGGGAGATGTGCAAAGGGCACAGGAACAGGCCTTCGGCCCGGGGGATACACGCACTCCAATACAGGTCCTTTTGGGCATCCATGGGACTCCAGAGGGGGGGAGAATCGGAGAATCGGAGGTAGAGAGAAAGCAAAAGTGATCCTGACGCTGGCTACACTGTTGGTAGTAGCCCAGAGATGGAAGAGCCCCGAGATCCCATGGGACAAGATTGGCTGAGGAAGGTGTGGCACATAGTGGCCTTGGAGTGGGCAACTTACGCCATGGAAAATAAAGTGCAAGGATTTGCAGTGGATTGGGGGAGATTATGACTTTCCTCAAGGAAGATTATAGAGTGATGTGGTGTCCGCAGTGCTTGAGACTATTGGAGCTACAATAGGGTGGAGGAACTGTTTGAAGAATGAAGAGGTGGGTTTTGAATGCTCGTCATTTTGGGGGAGGGAGGGATGGGTGTTATTGTTTTGGATTTGTTGTACCATGTAGTAAAATTCAATAAAAAGAGTTTAAAAAAAAAAAAAACATAATCGCTCTTTGGATTAACAACAAAACAATGGAAGAATTCAGAACACCGAAGTGAGGAGCGGAAAGATCACAAACTTAGTCACCGTCCCCAACCTCAGGTATTAGATAGAGGAGGTGGATCCTATAAAACCAAGGAATAGATAGCAAAAGAAAGAATGGAAGTTAAAAGACCTGACCCTAGAGATAGAGAGGAAAGTAAAAGAGAAGAACTTAAGGGAAGCAAATCATCTCTTCCTATCTGCTTTTCATGTAGAGAAACTGTCAGAAACTGTCCGAAAAATGTAAAGGAAGAACCCATAGAAATAGGCTGTCTAAAAGGGGAAGCGGGGTAAGAACCCGAAGAAGATCTGGAAACCTTTAGCATATGTTTATGTCAGTCCTCCGCTGACTTCATATATGAAAAGGCCTTGATAAATGGGAAACAAGTAAAGGAATTAATTGACTCAGGTAGCAAACAAACAGCCATAAGGGCCGTTTTGGTTACAACAACAGCCCTCGAGAATGCCACCCTAGTTACAGTTACATGTGTACTCGGGGATAACAAAATATACCAATAGATACCCGTGTACATTAACATCAGGGGCGAGTCATATCTGATATCATCGGCTATCATTCCTGGACACCCCAAACAAGTCATTGTAGGAAGAGACTTCCCTGCATTATCAACTCTTTTGCAGGAATCTCCAACTCCCCATAGGGAATTTATACCTCAAGACTACTGGCACTCGAACTGTTACTCCCAAACCTCTCCAATGTGGGATTGGACGGAGACAGAACACCATGAGCCTACCATTTACTAAGAACCTTCCACAAGACATAAGGAGCACATAAATCCAGGGTCACCTCCTCGAGGCCAGTTTATGGGATACATCCTAGAGACAGTTAGAAACACCTCACCTCTGCCAGCACAGAGGAAAAGAAACCTGTGGAATATGCAAGAGTCCTTGGATATATCTCGTTCTTGTACTATTCAAGGTCTTCATATCAAAGAACCTAGACAAAGACCAAGTATACCCACCTCGCATAGGGGAAGGTCATGTGAGAAACCAGAAGGTGTCTCACCCACTAGTCCCTGGGGATGTGTCATCCAGGTGGCTAGGACACATCCATTGCTTTTGGATCCAGTTCCTGGTGGTGGACTAGTGTGGAAGGATCACCTGGCTGAGGGGTCTTCGGGGAGTGGGACACTGGATGGTGGGACGCAGTATCCCCTTCCTGATAACACCTTTACCCCATCCTACCAAGTAGGATATTTAGGACTCTGGCCCCCTAACCCCATTTACGACACAAACACTTTCTCCTGGACAGCCCGCTATGAGAGAAAACAGACTAACACCCAAGCCGTAAACCTGGAGTGTCCCAATACAATGGTCAGGCAAGATCAGGCAATTACTGACCATCACACACACCTGACTACCATTAATCTTCCCCTCATGGATAAAAGGCAGAGCATGAGAGCACACTCTGAGAAAGGCAAAACACACGAGGAAACAGCAGTTCCAAGATGGCAGCTGAACGAGAGAAGAAAGACGGCAAAACAACAGGGGATTGCATGGTGGGAATTTCCCTTGACCTTTTCAACAAGGAACCGTTGCTTTAAGGAACCCTTGAGATTGGAAATGGTAAGACCAGGAAAACAGGATGAAGAATCCTGCATTGTGTGTCAGAGATACCCAGGGCCCTCCTGCGTCCATAATCAAGGTGGGGAGAATTAACAGCCACCGTGTTTCTGTCCTTGGCTACAAGAACAAAGCAGCATCAGCGAAACCAGCACAGCCGGTGAGTTGGGGAGACCGATACAAGACCTGTCTGTGTTGAAGCCAAGGTTGCAAGCAGCAACATTGTATGGGGAGTGCTGGAAGAACATTGTTTGAAAAACATGTGATAAAAGATGCAAGTAAAGTTGAACTGCTGAGGAGTGATTGAACTTTGAAACCAAGATACGATACCTTTGACAAAGTGGTCCAGCACCACGTGTGTGCTCAATCGAAGGTCTCTGTAAGGTATCCAGCAGAAAAGAAAATGTGTCATAGAGAATTGTGAATCAAAGTAGTCCTGCGACGGGTCAAGCTAAATCCTGCGCTCATTTGATACAGTAAAGAAGGTTTGTGGTACAGTAGATAAAGTTGGTCTGAGTCCGGCAGAGGGAGAGCAATTGTAGTTTTTGTGTTAAAGTGGGTCTGAGCACAGCAGAGGTGGACCTGGGGTGAAGCAAAAATCACCCAAGAAGGTTTTGTCTTAAAGTGGGTCTGATCCCGGTGGATGGGGACCCGGGGTGAACAAAAAATCACCCGAGAATTTGTACATGTGAAATCCTAAGAAGAAAGGAACTTTGATGTTTGTCGTCAGGCCCTCTGAAAAAAAAGAGACTTTGAATGGCAAAGAGACTTTGGCACAGAAGGCCATGATATTGAAGTCATTATCTTAGTCTTTGCAATGCTTATACTCAGATTATTGGCCATGGCATAGGCGGCTAGAGTGTCTAAAGAACGCTGTAACCCAATCGGTGTACGGTCCAAAAGCATTGTGTCATCGGCATACATTAGCCATGGTACTGCTACTGTGCCAATACGGGATGGAAAATGAGTTGCCTTATCCAGATTACAATTAAAATCTGATACATAAAGTTTATAAAGCAGGGGGGCCAATACCCATCCCTGCTTCAGTCCCCTGTTGGTGTTAATTTGTTGTGTTAAGCGCCCATCTTTCGTCATGCACACTGAAACATATGTATCACTGTATAAAGCCTTCATATAATAAAGGACATCAGAGTCAAGTCCCCATTTAGCCAATTTACTCCAGAGCATTGAACGAGTTTAAGTTTGAACTACACCCTCATGCTACATAGGCCAGAGACTGTGCTAAGCTCGAGTGTACTGCTTTGTCCCGTGCTGAAAACGTGGGGAAGGGAAGCCGACAGCTTGAATATCCTGACACATAATTTCTTTCCCATAACAATGTTTCCCACACTATTTGTATTTAGAAGTAAGGATTGGCAATATGTTTATTAGTATAGGCCCTTTTTTTATTTTGACAAGACACCACTAGGATTGCGTTATTATTATTTGATGGTCATAGCTTGCTCCCATCTTTAGATTCAGGATTAGATAGGCGTTATTCAAACCTGATTGAAGTTCAATAAACATCCTTCAACTGTGATCACTTGTGTCCGTCTTACTGTTTGATACCATGCCTTCCTTACAAGGGTTACTGGCTGCGTGACCTGCAATGGGTGGACCATATGGTCTGTCAACTGCACCTAGACCAGGAAACCCTCAGTGGAGAACAAGTTGTAATGAACTGTGAAACAAGTGGTGAAATGAACCAGAAGGTGGGTCAAACGGACCCAGTGTTTTATTTTGAACATCTAGCAGAGGAATCCAGCGTGAGTGCTATATTGAAGACTTGGGGGAGGGACCCCTGAGACTCAACCAAAAGGAGAATGCTGTCTTGGGGAAGGGTGTAACAGGACCGCTTTTTTATGTGAACTGTGAGGCATTTGAATTTGGGGTAGGGAATCCCAAGACATATTCTTTTCGTGAACTGTGACCCATTTGAACTTGGAGAAGGTAATTGCAGAACTTTGTTGAACATTATTGCAATCCACCTTTATTGGAACTGTGTTTAACTTGGGACAGCGAACCCAGGGATAACTCAAGCTGAAAGCAGCTTTGCTTTCTTTTGAACACTGATACTTTTGCTGAGAAGATTCCCACGCAATGTTTACTTACAGTTGTGGGTGCAAGCATAGGTTTCGACACAGACAGATTTTTATTTTGGAATTATAGACACAGATGTTCCTTAGTTTATTCAGGTAGGGAAAATCCCAATATAGTATAGGACAAGTTAGGCGTTACAACATCCTGATGGTTAACAGCATTTTGCTAGTACTATACCTTTGTTGTCTGTGTCATGTCGCTTGATAACCTTGCCTGTCTCACAATATCGAATGCATTTTTTTATACCAGTAAAATAAGTTGTATGGCCAAAGGGCTGATGATTTTGGTAATCCTGTAAGGGCCTATGAATCGAGGTAACAGTGCCCTGCGACCAGGTATTCAAAGGTTCCTTGTGGACAACCAAAACTGCATACCGGTTTGATAGACCGGAGCAGGAGCTTGATGCGTGTCTTCATAGGTCTTGGAATGTTCCTGGGCATCCACCAGCTGTTGCCTAATACCACAGTGCAGGTCTGTTAGGCCCCTAATGGAGTCAAGAGCGGCAGGATTGTTCAAGAGAAAGATGGGGTCCAAAGGAAAAGTATGTGGATGCTGGCCATAGAGTGCAAAAAAGGGTGAAGAACTGGAATAAGTATGTACAGAGTTGTTGTATGTGAATTCAGCCGCAACCAGAACATACAGCCAGGACTCTTGATGTTGCAGAGGGAGACACCGAAGATACTGTTCGAGGGTGGCGTTTAGCCTCTCGGTTTGGCCATCTGTCTGTAGATAATAAGCACTGGAGTGCCTTTCAGCGATACCAAAAGATGAAGTGAGAGCCCTCCAGAAATGAGAGGTAAACTGTGATCCACGATCTGAGACAATGATAGCAACGAGCCGAAAAACCCAAAAGATGTTTCTGAGATATAAATCAGCGAGCACCGGGTCAGTTGGAAGTCCACGACAGGGGACGAAAATATCAATTTTTGTAAAGTAATCAACAACCAGGGCTGGACTGGGAACTAAAAGAGGCCCTGGAAATAATTACTGGGGACCAAAAGAGGCCCTGGAAATAAAGTTCAAAGTGGCCCCAAATGGCACATTTTCAGCAAGCCCAATGCTTTTCCTATGAGAAAATTTGGAAATGCCACAGAAAAGAGGCCCAGGGTGCAGAGGCCCACCGGGAAATCTCCAGAGTTCCGTATAGGCCAGTCCACCCCTGTCAACAACTACCCATATCGTGTCATATCCCGCACATATAGTAGTTCCACTATAGATGCCATAGATAACATGGTCATGGGGCGCTCAGGAACTGGAAGAGGCTGCAGAAGACCCATGGGTTTGGCTGCAGTGTTCTTGCTTTGGGCACAAACAGCACAAGACAATATGTATTCTGCAACGTCCTTGTGCATAGAAGGCCACCAACACCATCGGCGAAGGAGGTTGATGGTTTTCCTCCTGCCCGGGTGGGCCGCCAGCATTGAATCATGGCACCACTGCAAGGGCGTCTGGCGTGTGGCAGCATCAGGGACATACAGCCGACCTTGTACGTAAGGCTGTCTATGGACCACATCCATGTTGTACTCAGTGATTTCAGAAGGGTTTCTCGAAAACCCAGTCTTGAATTGAGGACCGAAGGGAAGGCTGGAGCATGCAACCACAAACCACCTGGTTGGGGAGAAGAAGCAAACCATTAATTGCACAATGTGATGAGGCGCCAATGCATACGGGAGAGAGCATCTGCCTTTGAGTGTAAAGGCCCTGGGCGATACAAGATGATAAAGTTAAACATGTAAAAAAACTCATGCCATCGGGCGTGTCGAGCAGTAGAACACGTGACGGACTGTAAGGCCAATAGATTTCAATGATCAGTGTACACCTGTACAGGATGAGCCATTCCTATGAGGTGATGCCTCCATACCAGGACGGCATTGCGTACTGCTAACAGTTCACGTTCAGTGATGGTATAATTCTGTTCATAGTGTGTTAACTTTTTCGTGAATGAAAGGCAACGGGATGAAGCACGCCGGTGTCAGCACATTGTTGGGACAGCACTGCCCCTACAGCTACAACGGAAGCATCTGCCTCGACAAAATAAGGTAAGGCAGGATCAGGATGCTGCAGTATGGGTGCAGTTGTAAAAGCAACTTTGAGTGCCTTAAAAGCCTGCTGTGCTTCAGTGGTCCATTTGAACTGTCTTTTGTTACTGGTGAGGGCGGTCAGAGGGGCAACCACAGTGAAGAAAGAACGAATGAATCGTCTGTAAAAATTGGCAAAGCTAAGGAATGACTGTAGGAATGACTGTAATGCCTTCAGATTTGCAGGGATGGGCCAATCCGAGAACTGCCTTTACTTTGGCCTGATTCATCTTTACTCCTTCGCTGGTTAGGTCAGAACCAAATAACTCCACCTCAGTGTCATGAAAAATGCATTTTTCAGCCTTGCCGTACAAGTGGTTTTCCTGAAGGCGCTGCAAGACAGAAGAGACGTGTTTCACATGGGATTCGCAAGAAGGTGAATAGACCAATATATCGTCTACTCTAGATTAAGACGTATTGATCGAGCATCTCCCGGAACACGTTGTTCATAAAGAACTGGAATGTGGCTGGGGCATTAAAGAGCCCAAAGGGCATGACACAATATTCGAACAGACAATACCGGGTCTTAAACGCGGTCTTCCATTCATCTCCCTTACGGATCCTGATGAGGTTGTACGCCCCGCGCAGATCCAACTTTGTGAACAAAACAGAAGTACCTAGTTGGTCCCAGAGGACCGAAATCAATGGAAAGGGGTACTGGTTTTGGATAGTGATGGAGTTGAGGGCCCTGTAGTCTGTGCCGGGCCATTGATCCCCTTCTTCTTTGGTACAAAGAACAACAGGGAGGCGACGGTGGACCGTGAAGGACGTATGAACCCAGTGCTCAAAGCCTTGTTGATGTATTCCTTCAGAATGACATCCTCCTTCTGGGTGAGGGAATACACTCGTCCAGAAGGTATCCTGGTGCCGGGAACCAAATCAATAGGGCATTCATAAGGTCTATGAGGAGGTCATGGTTCAGCATTGCACTTGTTGAAGATGTCTTTGAACCTTCCATATTCGTTGGGCAATGGCGATGCTGCAACAGCCCCAACGACTGAAGCGGCATCCAAAAGCGGACAACAAGGACCTAACCGTCTAGTCTGTGCGGCCAAACACTGTGACTCACAGTGGACCGAAAGGAATTCGATCTGATAGGACTGCCAGTCAATAACCGGGTTATGCAGGGTAAGCCAAGGGAGACCCAAGATGAGTTTGAATTGTGGTGCTGCGATCAGGTCGAACGAGATTTAGAGTGATCGCATCTGGTTGTCATCTCCATATCAATCGTTTGTTCAGTCACTAGGGCAGAGAGCAAGGTCCCGTCCTCCGCATTAACGATTTTGGGCATGATTTTGGGACGATAGCAATTCCCATCTCCTGAGCATAATCTACATCGATATAATTGCCTGTAGCTCTTGAATCGGACTTCCAACGAATCCCAGGGCTTGCCCGAGGGGAACATAAACTCAACTGTGATGGTGAAAGGGGTTAACACAGCAGAGTCCTGAAGATAGTGGCCCAACAATTGGACTCCGTCTATTGTTGAGCTCAGGCGTTTCCCAATTTCTTAGCTGGTCTCTTGGGAAATGACCGTAGAAAGTGTTCCGAAGACCAACAATAGAAACAGAGGTTATTTTTGCTCCAATTTCCTCTTTCTGTAGGAGACAATGGGCCATGTACGGCACCAATTTGAATGGGCTCGCCGTTTCCAGCTGATACTGTATCTAAGCGTGTGGGGACCGGAGCAGGGGTTTTCTTCTTGCCTTTTCATTCAGCCTTTCTGGCCTCAATCTGAAGAACAAGGTCTAGAAGCTCAGGAAAGGCCCAAGGAACCACAGGCACGGTGGCCAGAGGGTCCTTCAAGGAGTCAGAAAGGCCTTCATAAAAAATGGCAGCTTTCTTATTCTCCGACCATCCTGTTTCTGCCACTAATTGATTGAACTTTGCCAGGTATGTCAATAGGGATGTTTCCCCCTGTTGCAAACCCAACAATTCTAAATCAGTGGCTTGCGTTTTATATCGCGTGTCAAAGACATGACCCATGGCAGTGATCAGAGCGTCACAATTGTAACAGCCCTCTTCTAGCAGAGAAATGGCCCATGCAGCAGCTGTTCCACACAAATAAGACAACACAAATGCAGCCTTGGTTGTGGAATCAGAGAAGGAAGTTGGGCAGCACAAGATATGAAGTCTGCATTGATTTATGAAGGTCCTGAAGTGTTTTAGTTCTCCGTTGAACCTTTCAGGGGGGGGCAACGGAAAGTGGGCAGACATGATTACAGTGACTGGATCCTGTCTAGGTAATGAAAAACTGGAGCCGGAGGCTGTTGCAGGAGCACGAGCCTCCGCCCCTGAGGGTTGGGCCGTGGCCTGTAAGTCGTCGATACAGCGTTGTGTGGATTAGTGTGCAGCCGCCATGTCAGCACGAAGTTCAGCAACCATGTGGACTATGGTAGCCTGGGTGTCGTTGGTGTCCATCTTTTATTTTAAGGCTTCTGATTTTGTCAGGACTCACCACCTGGGCGGTCTCTGATTGTGGTTAAATAAAGAAGCTGGTGAACTAAGTGAGGCAGTAGAACTCGTAAGGTAGACAAGTTCTTTCTACCAATGTACCCCTCTGTTGTGTAAAACTAACAAGCAGAGGGATCTATTAATCGGAAGATTGAGGGACACACCACCAGCTGTTGTTAGGCAGAATTATATGCAGTACCCTTTGGGAACATTACTGTCACACTCACCTGTGTCTCTGCAGGAGCGATGGATGAGCCTCCCTTGACCCCGAGTTCTCACTTCCCCTATTTTCATCCGGAGGGATTCCTGTCAAATACAAGATATACACTCAGACCTGAATTCACCCGATTCCCCTGGACCCTTCCCTTCACTTTACGTGTGCTGTGATGTCCCCTAAGGGCTTATCTTGATATTTAGTAAGGTGAGCACTCCATCCTGCATTCGCAGGGGCGCGATTCGCTCATATGAATGATGTCAATGTCTGTTGGCTCAGTTCAGAAGCCACACGCTGTTATATGCCTTCACAGCGAGCCCGAGTGTTCAAGGTGCCAGTTTCTTCACTGGCTAGAAAGTCTTTTCCACAAGTGAACGTTGCGCGGAGAATGTTTAGTGTCCTGATTGTCCGTATTGTCTTGTTTGCCAAGGTATTTTGTGGGTCAGTAGCGCTGCGTGTAGAAGTCAGCTGCTGATAGGTAAGCGCAGCATCTTAAATTCGAGCGCGCCTGGTAATGTCTCTCCCTTTTATGTTATATTAGCGCCTCGAGTCCGGGTTCAGCGCTACCGGAGACTTGGTGGTCTGGTAAGTTTGCACCGAGGCTTTGATAAGTATGTACTGCGTTATGAGGGAGAGCACAGTGCAATAGTCTCCGCGTTATTGGGGCGAGCGAATGACTAATGTGTCTTCTTTCTTGTGCAGGGGTTTGTGCGCTTCCAGCGTCGCAGGGAGATTTGGTGAGAATGCGCAGCGTCATTGAAGTGCGCCTGCAAACGCTGTTCTTCTTTGTTCTTACAGGTGCCGGTGTTGAAGTCCCCTCTTGACCGGAGATAGCTGCGGCGTGGAGAAAACACAGAGTACCTGTAAGCAGAAGCAGAAAGTTCCGGAGCAGGTAAACTGAAGCGGGAGGTTCCAGAGCAGGTAAACAGAAGTAGGATGTTCCGGAGCAGGTAAGCTGAAGCAGGATGATCCAGAGCACGGCAAGTGTGTTGCTGATGCAGCTCACAGTAAGCAACACGAAGCACTGGAAGAATCTTGGGTGGGGCTTATATAGCCAGCCACACCCAAACACTAGAGAGCTCATGAATTGTCATGCACTTCCTGTTTGGCAACAGGAAGTGGTAACCAGGACGTTCCTACTAACACTAGGAAAGAATTAAGTGGAGGTATCTGCTATGGGCTTTTTGTGTGCCTATGCCAGGCCTGACAAGCCTCCACCCAGCTTGCCCCAACTACCTGCCTGTTACCCATGACAACTACACACAATTAGGACTACAAACAATTAGGACAGCAAAAATTCACCTTTGATACAAGCCTGTACTATGCAGTAAAATGGTAGCAATGGCTGAGCAGCCAGACTTATCTCAAGAGCAAGTGAGCAGTACCAGATAGTTACACAAATGACACCAGTTACTATGATTCAAACAAACACTGACTCAAGGTTTCCAAGTAAAAGAATATACATTAACTTACTTTTTAGTTGTATAACATTTCACTAAAGTAAAGCAGTAACAAAATCACACTCTTAATATACCACACCACTCCCAATAGTTTCCAGACAAGTTAAGCTCACAAAATGAAGTGGGAGCAAAATGGCACTCTGTTAATTAAAAAGGGAGGGAAAGACAAAGTTAGGCAGAAATTGAGCAGCACCAACAGGTAAGTAAGCAGTGCAATCTAGAAAGAGGAACTCCAGTGATAGGATCAAACAAAATAGACTTGGGGCCAAAGTCAATAGGACAAAAGTCTTTTGCTCAAGATCAGGGGAGTTTGCGGTTAAATCTTTGCCAAGAGTTCCAGACGAAGTTGGTTGGCAGAAAAGTTAGTTCAAAGAATAGAGAAGGACAAGCCCTCTGATTGGAGAAAGATTTCACTGCGGCTGAACAAAACGAACAACCGTATTTTGAACAGTACCTTAAATGGAGATGAGGCTGTAGCTGAGGCGGAAGTTCCTGGTAGTTCCTGTAGGTTCACTGTTCCTGAAGCGACTGTTGGACTGACACGAAGTAGGAAGACAGGAGAGTCCTGCACTACCCAGGGAAGAAACCAGCTGCTGAGCAAAGCAACAAATAAAAGGTGCGCTCCTTAAAACCCAAGCAGGGTCCGACCTTCCTGGCTATCCGGCCCACTGTAGCTGTGTACAGCAAATTCGACCAGAGGAGGGAGTCCTGGCTTGCAGTTTGGGCAAACTGGTTGGTCCCACCAGCTCAAGGGAAGAAGATTCCTGAAGGATCCTCTAGTGTCGTTGGAGTTGAAGATTCAGACCTGCAGCAGGGCTTCACCGGGCGGTTCAGTCATTGTAGGGGTCCTCTTCCATCAGCTCCTCATCGGTTCTTTCGTTCCAGTGGCGACTCTGCTCTTCCAGACCCAGAGACCTGCTTTTTATGCAGTTTTCCCCCATTCACACAGCCTGGCTGTCAATCACACAGCAGGGTGGCTGTCCTGGCCGGACAGTCACCTAGCCAATCAAACAGGATTGCGACTTAGGTTGCCAAGGGAACCCATGGCAGGGGTCCTAAGACCCCTCACTCACATCCTGCCTACCCAGACTTTCAGGCGCCTAAAGGAGGGCTTCTGTGCAGAAGCCCGCGAAAAGACGGTGAACAAAGGAACCAAACCTGGTTTGCTGTGTAGAGACGAACACGAGAAAGACTTTACCGAAAAGAAATGGTGACTAAACCCAGCCGGAACAATATTAAAATCAATATGAGCAAGCGGGTTTATGTTCGAGGCTAGCAAGATAGTCTAAAACAATAACATGGTTATTTAAGATAACCGCGGTAGGAAAAATAGGGTAGTTACCACTTCCACCAGCCATGTCTTAATGGAAAGGGAGCAAAACAGAGCTCCAAGAGAGACAGACTAAAAGGGATGAGAATTAACCCTTTCCAATACTCCATGTAAGATGGGGTGTACTGGGTCTGTAGTTTAAAGAGACTGAGGGGGTCATTTGAGTTTGGAGGTAAGTACCTGTCCTTACCGGCATGGCGTAAATAGCGTGTCCGTGTAGTCAAGAGCCCGCTAATAGAGGGCTATTACGACTTTGCGGGCACGAGCTTTGATGCATCTGTCTGCACAATGAAGGGTTGGTGATAATCAGGAGCTCTTAGGACTGGAGCTTGACAAAGGGCTTTCTTCAGGTTTTCAAAAGCTTGAGTGCACTCCTCATTCCATCTAAACTTTTTAGGAAATTTTGGAGAGGATTCAAGGGAGAAGCTATGGCCCCATAGTTCTCTATCAAATTCCTCTAGTACCCAGTGAGACCTAGAAAAGCGCTCACTTGGGTTTGAGTAGTAGGGGTGGCCCAGTTTTGCACAGCTTGTACTTTGCTGTGCAGTGGCCTTATCTCACCTCCTCCTACCCCATGACCAAGGTAGACCACTTTGCTCTGACCAATTTGACATTTACTTTCCTTTATGGTCAGATGGGCCTGCTCAAGAGCCTGCAAAACATATCCTAGGTGATCAATATGTTCCTTCCATGTAGGGCTGAACACTGCAATGTCATCCAAGTATGCCATGCAGAACTCCTCCATCCCGTTCAGAACTTGATTGACCATCCTTTGGAATGTAGCAGGTGCATTCTTAAATCCAAATGGCATAACCTTTAATGGGTATAGGCCTGCTGCGGTGGAGAATGCAGTTTTCTCCTTGGCATGGTTTGTCAGGACTATTTGCCAATAGCCTGAAGTTAGGTCAAATGTACTGAGGTACTTGGCTGAACCAAGTCTATCCACCAGCTCATCTGTCCTGGGTAAAGGATGGGAATCAGTATTGGTGACTGCATTACGAGCTCTATAGTCCACACAGAATCTCAACTCCTTGGATCCTGCCTTTGGTACTAAAACAAATGGACTAGACCATGGACTGGTAGCGGGCTCTGTAACCTCAAGATAAAGCATCTTGTTGACCTCTCCTTTGATGTGGGATCTCACATGTTCTGACATTCTGTACCCCCTTGCTATTGACAGGTAAACAGTCACCACTGAGAAGATCATGCTGGCCCCAAGGGGTTAAGCCTGGTGAAAGTGAAAATAGGGAGGCAAACTGATTCAACAGAACTTTGCACTCCTCTTGTTGTTCAGAAGTCAGCTGAGAAGGGAAATTAACTCCTATTTCCTCATCCAAAGGTTGGCCTCTGAGGAAGTCAGTTAGAGGTTCACTCTTCTCTTCCTCTTGAGCTGAAGCTAGAAGCAAAGCTCCCACTTCTGGTCTCAAGACTTAGGCCTTCAAACGGTTGGTGTGAGAGACTCTGTGAGCCTCCTTAGGTCTCCCTAAGTCCACCAAATAGTTCACCTCTCCAAGTTTGCCCACAACCTTGAAGGGTCCTATCCATTTGTCCTGCAAGGCCCTCTGCCTTGTTGGCACCATCACTAATACAAGCTGGTTTGAGTAAACTCAACCATGCTGGCCTTCTTGTCATGCCAATGTTGGACCAGAGCCTGACCTGCTTTCAAGTTATCACTATCTTCTGTCATCATGTGTGACATCCTCCCCAGAGACCTATCACATAGTCAGTCACTCTGACTGGCTTGGGGGAAGGAGCACTCTCCAACCCCTCCTTAATCAGGGCCAAAGGACCTCTGACTGGATGGCAATAGAGAAGCTCAAAGGGACTGTAACCAATTACCTCCCGAGGGACTTCTCTATAAGCAAAGAGAAGGAATGGCAGTAGAAGGTCCCACTTTCTTCTAAGGGGTTCCTCTAAAGCACCTGTCATGCTCTTTATGGTACAATTAAACCTCTCTACCAGTCCATTTGTCTGTGGATGGTAGGCTGTAGAGAACTTGTAAGTGACACCACAGTTTTTCCACATGGTTTGCATGTAGTGGGACATAAAATTGGATCCCCGTTAGATATCACTTCCTTAGGAAAGCCTACCCTGGTAAAAATACCAAGTAGTGCCTTAGCCACAGCCTGAGCCGTAACAGTTCTCATAGGTAGAGCTTCTGGGTATCTTGTAGCATAGTCTACTACAACCAGGATAAACCTGTTCCCCGAAGTTGTGGGAGGGTCAAGGGGACCAACAATGTCAATGCCAACCCTCTCAAAAGGAACTCCCACCACTGGGAGAGGCACCAGGGGTGCCACATTCTTGGCTCCACTCTTGCCAGAGGTTTGGCAAGTGTGGCAGCTCCTACAGAATTTGTCAACTTCTGCACCCATCTTAGGCCAGTAGATGTAGAGGGAGAGCCTTTCCTTGGTCTTCTTGAAGCTCAAGTGACCAGCCAAAGGTATCTCATGGGCTAACTGTAGGAACCGGAGTCTGTTGGCAAGGGGCGCTACACTTCCTTTGCAGTCCCCAGGGATAGACTCAATTGGCTCACTGTAGAAGAGGCCATCTTCCCAGCTTAACCTGTGCTTTCCAACTTCATGCCCATCAAGTTGTTTAGCAGCCTGTTGTAGAAGAACTTCAAGAGTAGAGACACTCTCTCTGTCCTCTGTTGAAGTCTGCCTTGTTGGGTCCACCTTCTGCCAGTAAAGACTGCAGCTCAGGGTGGTCAATAGGGTCCAGATCTCCAACTAAGACAGTGTCCTCTTACAGATCTGATTCTTCAGAAACTGGCTCAACCACACAATGTTGCACCTCACACTCTGCCTCAGCAGGTGGGGGAGTCACAGGTGTGACTTTGGACAATCTTGGGGATGTCCTTGTTAGTAGCACAGGGGTGCTGTCTGACTTTTTCCTGAAGGTCCTGGGTTTCCCCTTTGCCTCTGTTTTTCTAGAAATAGCAGTGAGCAACTCCTGTGGAGTGGAGTGATAGTTTCCTCTAGCACCTCCTCTGGAGAGCCTCTCACGGTATTCTCCCTTGCAGTCTCCTGTTACTGGGAGGACTGGGGCTGCTTGACACAACTCCAAGAGTTTTCAGATCATTACTCAACAGGACTCTCCCAGACACTTCACTCTGCACACTATCAGGTATTTTGACAGTCATATCATTACACTGGATGAGAGCTGGTAACTGGGGAAGCATTTGCACAGGGCCTGCAGCTAACTTGGTGAGGCGTGTGGGTGCCTTAGCAACATCCTCCACCTTAAAAAATGATTCATCCACCACAGTTATGCTGGCCCCAGTGTCTCTGATGGCATGGGTTTCCTGTCCATTCACAAGAACAGTAATATCTTTATATTACTCTTTAGTATTATCTGGGATTGAATTATAGACATCTAAATTATGTTGTTCCCACAAGCCCAGGGACACTAAAGAAACACTAGCTGAGACTCTCTTGGGTTCATCAGCTAGTAGGTGAAAGTTTCCACTGGCCATAGGTACTTCTTCCTCTGGGGAGAAGGCTAAGGAGACAGTGTGGATCTCTGAAGGTTTACCCTTACATCTGGGATCCCCTTTCACATGGGCAGTTGACCCACAAGCATAACATTTCCCAAATGTTCTGATGAATGGGGGTTTGGTCTGACCTCCATCTGGTTTGGGTCCAGATGGTGCACTAGCCTGATTTGGTTTCCCTTGCGGTTTACCATTATGTTGCTGTTTGTGGCCCTCTTTTGGATTGGAGGTATTAGAATTCTCCTTGTTATCCTCCCTTGGCTGCTTTCCCTCAACTTTCTTCTGAGTAGCCCCAGAATCCCTGTGAGTAGCCCTGTTGGCAACCCACAAGTCAGCAGCCTTAGCTAACTTCTTTGGATCTATCTCCTTAGAATCAGCCAAGTGCTGTCTGAGCTCAGGAGAGCAGGCATCATAAATAGACTCCGACATAACACGATTTCTCATACCTTCATAAGTGTTCACTCTGTAACCCTTAACCCAACCATCTAAGTTTTTCAAACAGCCACACACCCAGGTAGCCCAAGGGGTACCATCATGCTTTTTGAGGGTCCTAGCCCTGTTAAGGTACTGGGAAGGGGTCTTACCAAATCTAGCAATTAAATGTAGCTTCACACACTCATAATCCATCCTATCCACCTCCCCCAACTCCATCACAACATCAGATGCAACAGCGGGTAGCCTAAAGAACCAGGGAAGCAATATATTCCCTGTAAGACCTTGAATACCATGGTTATATTCCAACATTGCCAACCAATCCAAAATATCAAGCTTAACCTCATACATACCCACAATTTCTTTAGGCATACGGGGTCTCTTAGGACTGGAAGACCTAGAGACTGTGGGAGAGAAGCATTTTGAAGAGACAATCTTGTCATTTGTAGTCCATGATTCAACTACATTTCTCTGAGCTTAAGTTCTTGGCTTTGGCAGAGAGTTTCCTTTCTTTACACAGATTTCTTAGATAATCTGCAGTGTAACTCAGGAGGGTCTCCTGACTGTGGCTTTCCATATCAGGCATGATTAATATTGCTTTTCAGTGATGTTAGCCTTGTGGTTAGTTGATCCAAGGTAATAGCAGCACTCTAAGTGTAATTACTATACTTTGATCCTCACCGCTGTACACCAGTGTTAGGCAGAATTATATGCAGTACCTTTGGGAACACTACACACAATAAGGACTACAGGTGACAGCACAAATTCACCTTTTGTACAAGCCTGTACTACGCAGTAAAGTGGTAGCAATGACTGAGTAGCCAGACTTATCTCAAGAGCAAGTGAGCCGTATCAGATAGTTACACAAAGGACAGCAGTTACTATGATTCAAACAAACACTGACTCAAGGTTTCCAAGTAAAAGAATATACATTTATTTACTTTTTAGTTGTATAACATTTCACTGAAGTAAAGCAGTAACAAAATCACACTCTTAATACACCACACCACTCCCAATAGTTTCCAGACAAGTTAAGCTCACAAAATGAAGTGGGAGCAAAATGGCACTCTGTTAATTAAAAAGGGAGGGAAAGACAACGTTAGGCAGAAATTGAGCAGCACCGACAGGTAAGTAAGCACAGCAATCTAGAAAGAGGAACTGCAGTGATAGGATCAAACAGAATCGGCTTAGGGCCAAAGTCAATAGGACACAAGTCTTTTGCTCAAGATCACACGGTTCAGGGTAGTTCGCGGTTAAGTCTTTGCCAAGAGTTCCGGACGAAGTTGGTCAGCAGAAAAGTTAGTTCAAAGAGTAGAGAAGGACAAGCCCTTGGATTGGAGAAAAATTTCACACACTTTCACCGCGGCTGAACGTAACGAACAACCGGATTTTGAACAGTACCTTAAATGGAGAAGAGGCTGTAGCTGAGGCGGACGTTCCCGGTAGTTCCTGCAGGCTCACGGTTCCTGAAGCGACTGTCAGACTGACATGAAGTAGGAAGACAGGAGGGTCCTGCACTACTCAGGGAAGAAACCAGCAGCAGAGCAAAGCAACCAATAAAAGGTGCGCTCCTTAAAACCCAAGCAGGGTCTGATCTTCCTGGCTATCCGGCCCACTGTAGCTCTGTACAGCGAATTCGACCAGAGGAGGGAGTCCTGGCTTGCAGTTTGGGCAAACTGGTTGGTCCCACCAGCTCAAGGGAAGAAGATTCCTGAAGGATCCTCTCGTGTCGTTGGAGTTGAATATTCAGACCTGCAGCGGGGCTTCACCAGGAAGTTCAGTCATTGTAGGGGTCCTCTTCCATCAGCTCCTCATCAGTTCTTTCGTTCCAGTGGCGGCTCTGCTCTTCCAGACCCAGAGACCTACTTTTTATGCAGTTTTCCCCCATTCACACAGCCTGGCTGTCAATCACACAGCAGGGTGGCTGTCCTGGCGGACAGTCACCTAGCCAATCAAACAGGAGTGCGACTTGAGTTACCAAGGGACCCCATGGCAGGGGTGCTAAGACCGCTCCCTCACATTCTGCCTACCCAGACTTTCAGGTGCCTAAAGGAGTGCTTCTGTGCAGAAGCCCGAGAAAAGATATTGAACAAAGGAACCAAACCTGGTTTGTCGCGTAGAGACGAACACGAGAAATACTTTACCAAAAAGAAATGGTGACTAAACCCAGCCGGAACAATATTAAAATCAATATGGTCAAGCGGGTTTAAGTTCGAGGCTACCAAGATAGCCTAAAACAATACCATGGTTATTTAAGATAACCGCGGTAGGAAAAATAGGGTAGTTACCACTGCCACCAGCCAAGTCTTAATGGAAAGGGAGCAAAACAGAGCTCCAAGAGAGACAGACAAAAAGGGATAAGAATTAACCCTTTCCATTACTCCATGTAAGATGGGGTGTACTGGGTCTGTGGTTTAAAGAGACTAAGTAAAGTTAATGGTAACTTTACATGTTTTTGGGAGACAGTAGTCAGTCCCAGAAACTGGAGTCAGTGGGAAGTCTGAAAGACAACCCTGTGTCACTGCACTGTAGCACACATAAGAAATTGATGTCTATGGAGTAGGTGAGGCTCCATAGCCCAAGACCACACAAAAAGGTAAAATACACACAGCAAAACACATGTAAGAGTGGGATAAAAGGCTTGCACTTTTACGAAGTGAAAAAAATAAATCCTAGCAATCCAGCAAAGCTGCTGAGGGACTCAGTAGGTAAGGGAAATTAGCCATTTTGGAGAATTCTCCCCAGCACCTGTAAAGTAAAAGTACAGGTTAATATTCAAACCGGACAAGAGAAATACTATAGAACAAGATTGGTATCAGGCTGACCTTTGGTGAAGGAATCCCTTGAATGGGTTGATAGCAGATGGTGGTTACAACCGGTAGGATTCATTTTGTAAGCCCAATGGGAGCGTGTCCCTGTAACAATAATACCATATGATTAAGGAGAATAGAGTGTACCTGAATAGCAAGGGAGCGGACAATTGTAAGCACAAGAAAATTCAAATATCTCTTACCAGGAGTGCTGGGACTAAGGGAAATAGGTATACTGTAGTCCAAGCGTCCTATAGTCCACGAGTCCAAGATAGGAGTTGAAGTAACCCGGTGACACGAGGATGATAGTAGCAAAGTGCCAGTGCAGCGGCAAGAAACGTCTAGTCCATGCACTGTGTAAACCTACTCCAACGACACAAGGACGCCTGAGTGTTTCCAGGAGGAGCACAGTATGGAAAAGTCTATAGTCCGTGTTAAGGAGAATTCTCATTGATGGCTAATTTCCCTCACCTAGTGAGTCCCCCAGCAGCTTTGCTGGACTTCTGGAGTTTATTTTTTTCCACTTGGTAAGAGTGTGAGCTTTTCCCCCCTCTCTTACCTGTGTTTTGCTAGGTATATTTCTCTGTTTTTGTGATTGTGGACTCTGAAGTACACCACTTCAGTAGCCCTCTTCTTTTGTGTGTCACACAGCACCTTCAGTGACGTGGCACAGGGTTGTCAATGAGACTTCCCCCCGACTTCATTTCTGAGGCCGACTACAGTCCCCCAGAAAAGAAAGGGTAAAGTTACCATTAACTTTACCTAGTCAATCTACTACATATCCAGTACACCCCATCTTCCATGGAGTACTGGAAAGGGTTACTTTGTATCCCTTTTTATCTGTACCTCCTAAAGCATTGTTTTGCTCTTTAAACATTTAGACTTGGCTGGTGGCAGTAGTATCTACCCTAACTTTTCTACCGCAATTATATTAGATAAACGTGGTATTGTTTCAGGCTATACCTGGTTTGCCTTCTTTGTTCACTGTCTTTTGGCAGGCTTCTACCCAGAAGCCCTCCACCAGGCGCCTGGGTGTCTAGGTGGGCTCAATGTGAGGCAGGGGTGTAGTCACCCCCTGCACAGGGTATCCTAGGAAACCCAAGTCGCACTTTGCCTTGATTGGCTGAGGTGGTTGTCCAGGCTGGACAACCCCCCTGCTGGGTGATTGACAGCCAGGCTGTGTGAATGGGGGTTTTTGCACATAAAAGGCAGGTGGCTTGGGCTAGAAGTCAGAGTCGCCACTGGAACTACAAGGAACCGAAGAGAAGCAGAGAGAACGATGACTGCTGCAACTACCCTGTCCCGGTGAAGCCCTGCTGCCGTCCTGAGCTATCTACCCCTCGACGACTAGAGAAGATCCAGTCCAGAGTCTTCTTCCCTTGAGCCTGGTGGGGATAACAAACTCATCTTCTTCAACCAGAGGTCGCCTTCGTGGTCGAAATCGCTGCACACTGCTGTAGTGGTCCGGATAGCCACCTGAAGAGCCTCTCCTGTTTTTAAGGAGCGCACCTTTTATTCATTGTTGCTGCTGCCGGCTTCATCCCTGTGTGGTGCAGACCCCCTTCAGATGTCCTCCTTCACCTAGAAGCTCCAGGGACCGTGGGTCTGCGGGACACCAATGGGAACATCTGCCAGGGCACCAGCTGCACCATTGGAATAAGGTACTGTGTTCTGCTTGAGGAAACAGGGTGAAACCCTTTTCCTCATCTTCAAGGCTTGCCCTTGTCTTCCCTCCTTCTTATAACTTTTGCTTCCGAACATTGACAATATCGAAGTACTCTTGGCTATGTTGAATCGTGAACTGTGTGATCTTCGGCAACAGGTCCCCGGTGTCACTTAACCCTGGCTCTGGCCCTTTGACTCTTGAACTCCTGTCTCTGAGTGTTTCTCGATCCTACCTGCCGAACCAAAATATTGCCTGTGATTTTTGCCTCCAACTCCCTCTGGGTATCTCAGGTGTTAAGTGTGTTTTTGCCCCGGTAGCACTTCATGTCACGGATACGCGTTTCGTTATTAGACCGAACTGTCAAAAAGTGATCACAATCATATTCGCGGTAACATGTTTTGTTCGTGACACCGGTCCATTCAAACACAGGGTACTTACCTTGAGACTTACTGTACAAAGTGAATTGGTTAGTTGTAGTATATTTTTCATGTGGTTTTAAATCTAATAGAAGTGTTGCGTTTACAACAAATCGTTTAAAAATAAATGTACTTATATTTTTCTACCTGAAACCTTGAGTCAGTGTTTGCTTGAGTCACAGTAATTGTGGTCCCTTTGTGTAATCTCTGCTACTGCTCATATACTCTTGAGATAAGCCTGGCTGCTCCACCACTGCTACCACTCTGACATAGTAGTACAGGCTTGTACCAAAGGTAAAACTTGTATTGCCACCTGTAGTCTTAATTGTGTGTAGTGGTCCCTAAGGGCACTGCACAGGATTCTGCCTAACAGTCCGTGTACAGTGCCGTTGGAGCAGGCAAGTGTTCCAGAGAAGTTGGCCGTGAAGCAGCATCGGAATCCAGGCAGCAAAACAGGGTTTGATAATGGGCAAGCAAAATCCAAGTACAAGGGAGCAAAACAAGCAATCCGTAAGGCAAATCAGAAGTCCGCTTTTCACGGGCAGCGGTAGACAGAATGTGAGGCAAGGCAGTCCGAGTAGAATAGCAGGGATGAGTACCGTGGATCAGAAGACAAGGGCGTAAGCAGAGGCACAGTCAGGAAGGCAAAGCAATGGTCGTTAACGATAACAGGATAGCCAAAAACACAGGAAGTTTCCAAGAAAACTACTGCAATCAGAAGCACCGGACTGAAGTGAAAGCGGTCCTTAAGACTTCTGTGTCACGTAACTGGGAGAGCCGTGGTTTTCCAATCAGAGTGTGTGACGTAGGGTATGGTAGGGTTTCCATCGTTTCCGGGGCAAACCCAACGCGCACGCAACGGTGCTCCATGTCTGTAGTGTGAATGCCTTATCCCTATATTGGAATGCACACTAGTAGGTTTCAGATGACTCCCAGCATGGGTGTGAATTGTCCCCCGAGCACGGCAAACCCTAGACGTGGACTTTGGCGGTAACTTGGTAGTTTGTGTGTGGGATGCCCTGGGAACGAACTTATGCGGATTCCTGACAGTTCACCACCACTCTTGCCCTGGGGCTGGAGTACAGGTCCGCTATCCAACTCTCCCATTTCTCTCCCATCCCAACCGATGCCAACGCCCCTTTCAAAAACAACTAGATCACGCTTTCTCATGCCTTCTCTGCATCTAAGGATAACATCAAGGCTCCCTTTTCTTTAACCATGGGTGAGTGCAGCAGGTGTATGGCCTTGCGTAGATTACCCGCCCCCTGCTGATTCTTAATAAAGCCTGTCTGATCCGGGTGGACCAATCTAGGGAGAACCCTCTCAAGTCTGGTGGCCAGAACCCATGTGAAAAGCTTAGCATCTACATTCAGAAGCGAGAATGAATGGTCTATACGCCTGCCAGTATGTGGATTCCTTACCTCGCTTGGGTAGGGCCACTATTCTGGCCTCCAAGAAGGTGGGGGAATGATGCCTATTTCGCTGGAGGCATTAAAATCCCTTGCCAGCAACTTCTGAAATTGTTTAAAGAAGTCTGTTGTGTACCCATCCTCCCCGGGGCTTTCCCAGCATTCAGTCTCCCTATGGCGCCCACTACCTCTATAGCCGTGACTTTGACTTCCAGGGCTGCTAATTACTCAGGGGTAATCTTTGGGATTGCCAGGCTATCCAAGTATGGCTTGATCGCATAGTCCCCTGGCTCTGGCGCCATCCTATATAGCTCCTCGTAGTACTCAGCGAAATACCCGGGTATCCCGTCTTGTGGGCAGACCATTGTCTTGGATCCTCTCCACCCATCTGCCCCCTCTGCTCCCCCTGACCCTGTTTGCCAGCAGAGATCCCACCAGATCTCCCCTTTCATAATACCGTTGTTTTGTGTATTTCAATTTCTTCAAGACTTCCCCCATAAGGTGGCGTGTAGTGCCTGCTTCTTGTCTTGGATGAGATGTAGCAAATCTGTCCTGTTCCCCACTTCCCCACTCAGCTGCGCCCGAGCCCCCAGATTTCTTCCTGTAACTTACATTGTGCCCTGAGCCCCCTCTCCCGTTTTCTCCTGGCTCCCTCCACTATCAACAGTCCCTGTATTGTGGCCTTGGTGGCTTCCCACACAATATTGGGGTGAACCTCCCCTGTCTCATTGACCTCAAAGAAAATTGGATTTCGTTCCCCAGATATTCCCTAAAAAACGGGTCCTGAAGTAGAACATCATTGCAGCGCCACCCTGGGTTAACCCTTCTTTTTGCTTGAAACTGCAAGGACGCTGTCATTATTTTATGATCTGACCATGTGACTGTTTCCACTGTGGGGGATAAGATGTCCTTTGCTTGTTCCCGGGGGATCAATAATAGGTCTATCCTGGTGTAAGTAGAGTCGGGGGGAAAGGTATATCCTCCCGCTTGGGGGTGAGAATCCCTCCACACATCCGCCCAGAAGTGGTCCTCGAGGAGGGCAGTGAAATCTCTATTCTCCTTTTCCACCTGCTGAGATGCTCCCCCTCTAGCTGACCACCAGTCTAATCCCGGGTCCGCCACCAGGTCGAAATCGCTCCCGACTAGAACATGTCCCTCACCTCATTCCTCCAGTGTAGACCCTCCTAAAATAGGGAATCTGCCCATGTTGGGTGCGTACACCGTGTCCAAGGTGAACAGGACTCCATCCAATTGGCCTTTTAGTGCCAGGAATCCCTCCAAAGCCCCTTTAATTTGGAGCCCCTTCATGCAAAAGGACCTTGCCAGAACAATTCCTACCTCCTCCTTTTTGCGATCCCTATTGGAAGCCCAGAACATTTGTCCCACTGCCCCTTTCCGTAGGGGACGCTAGATCCTTGTCTAAAATGTGTCTCCTGCAAGAACAGGATGGATAGCTGGAAGGACCGGAACATATTGTAGGTCAGGGATCTCTCATTTGGGGAGTTTAGCCCTTTGAGGTTGAGGGTCGTGACCTTCAGATCAACCATACCCCTGTCTAGGAAATTTCCCTGCGCTTGGGGTCATTGCATTTCGTATGTCACAGAAGCCCTTTTGTTGTGTATGCCGATCCCCTCACCCTTCCAACCGCTTCCCTCCATAACCCACAACAACAGTCCCACACACAAACCCCCCAAAAATAGGGCGTACAGCCCAACTAGGTAGAGACACTTGGATTTCGCTAGGTTATCAGGGTGTGTGGAAATTAACTGTCAGCCTGCCCGTCCTTTCCCCACTGAGCGGGCCGATGTCCGGCGGGACTTGTCTCAATAGCCCCCCCGACAGGTTACTTTCAACACCACATCACTTCGGGGGCGGTGAATTCCAAACCCTTGGCTTCCTCGACTGCCTAGAGCTCCCATCTCTTTTGGTTCCTCTGGGTTGGGCAAATGCACTCTTGAGCGCTCCCTCTGCTGACGCTGACTCTCTCTCTCCGGTTTTGCCTCCTTGCTCAGTAGTTCTTTTAGTAGTTTGCCCGCGTCCTCACCCTGATATAGAATGTAATTTTCACCCTTGAGCTGAAACATGAGGGCGAAGGGGAAGCGCCAACGGTACCTCACTCCATTATCTTGAAGCCATTTCGTTAGGGGCCTACATTGGAATCGTTGGTCCTGGGTGTAGGTGGATAGGTCTTGGAAAATCCTAATCCGTGCTTCTTCCCACTCGATCGTGCCACGCTCCCTTGCTTTCTGTAGGATTTCCTCCTTGTCGGTGTAAATCAGAACTTAGCAACCACCAAGCGTGGTCCCTAACTGGACCCTGCACCCCTATGAACCCTGTCATATTTAATCACCCTCTCTGGGGAGGCCACCAACAAATCATGCACTAGGCGCAGTAGGGACTTTTCCAGTTCCTGTGGTGTTTCTGTCTCCCGGCCTGCGAGTCCCCAGACACGAAGATTATTCCTCCTCTCTGTTTTCAATTTCATCCACTTTAAACCTCACCTCTCAGTCCCGACGCTCAATCTCCTTCAGCCGCATCTCTACCTCTACGTTGCCTATATCTACAGCGTGGTGTGAGTGCTCCAGGGCTTCCACTCGGTCCTCTACCTTCGTCACTCTCTCAGTGAGTACGCCCAGCAAGCCCTGGACCTCTGCCCTAAATGCACGCAGTTCTGATAATACAGCGTGTATGTCCCCCCAGCACCACATTTCGACACCGGCTTCAGCTTCTCCTGTCATACTGCTTTTCCTGTCTGTTGTGCCCCTCCGGATTCCTCTGCAGCGATGCTCTCCAAGCCCCTCCCCCTTTCTCTTCTTTAGCAGAACTGTCTTTGGCCCCAATTTGTGGTGGCAGGGCTGTGTAGTGGTCCTGTCACCCTAAGCACCTGCAGCGGTGTTGTACCACCAGGTATGCCTGGTGGCTCTTATGGGGGAGGGGATCCCTCCTGTCTTCCTGGGGGGGGTCGGGATCTTTTTGTCTTTTCCTTTGCCAGCTGAGTGTCAGGGTTCCTCCCTGCTGACTACTGCAGGGTTGTCCCGTCAATGGAGTGGTGCTGGCGGAAGGGCTTCAGTCTCGCCGGATTCAATCTCTCTCTCCCTCCTAGCAATAGTGCCAGCGGTTCCCCACGTTAATTTTTGTGCATTGGGGACGGGGGAGGCCGCTGTGTGGTGCGAGTGGGTTTCCTCCTTTTCCCGCTTCTTTTGGGGCTGCGTGTTGCATTGGGGGAGCGGTGCCTGCTTTGTCGCCTCCGGCTCAGTAACAATTATTTATATGCGGTGGGGATGGGGAGTTGGGAGCCTTGCTTTGTTGCATGAGCGGGTCTTCCCCCTCCCCGCTTCTTTGGAGCTGCTGTGTCGCATTGGGGGAGGGGCGCCTGCTTTGCCGCCTCCCGGTCTTATTGACAGTGCCGGCGCTTCCCCGCTGTTATTTCTGGGCTTTGGGGGCTTTAGCAGAGATGAGGGAGGCGCCTTACTTTAGATGCTGGTGGGACTCGCCAGCTCTTTGGTCTCTGCAGGGGCCGTTGCAGCAATTCTCCCACTGCAGTTCACTGCACTCTGGAGATGGCGCTGGCGCCGCGAGCGACTTTGCCAGCATTGTCCGGGCCTGGGTCCACTGGTCTCCACTGACGTACCGGGGCTTACATCAGAGTGGAGGTTGCGTGCCTACTGCTGTCCGCTGTCGTTCCGGTAGCTTTGTCTTGCTCACAGGGTTAGTCTTACAACTTTGAAGCCTGGCCGAGCGCAGAGCTCCACACTCATGCGGCAATCATCATCCGCGCCCCCAGGTGGACTTCTCGAATGCATATTTAACACCAAACTGAATAGAAACTTGAAATTCAACATATCTAGTGCATATTGAATACTGAACTGAATTGAAACTTGAAATTAAGCATATCGAATATCTGTTGAATACCGAACTGAATGAAACCTTGCAATTAAGTTTATTGAATACAGAATGAAGTAAAACTTTATGGGCAAAGCAAATAGCAGAGGACAGTCAAAGTGCAAGTGCCCATATGAAAGCAAATTTGTGTGAAAGAGTGCAATAGAAAGGTGGCGCAGAAACAAGACCACCACAAAGTTAACTTTATGAATAAATGCAGTGCGGCCAGACCAAAGACTGGCAAGAAGTGTGTGCCACGTTATGGCAGAGCAAAGAGGCTAACCAGGAGAAGCCAGAGGAGTGTAAACATTGCACATAAAGCCAAGAGGCTAACAAAGAGAGACTAAGGGAACGTGACTGTACACAGGGACAAGTGTAGAAGATCCTGTGTAGGCTGAAGAACCTATGGCTTCTGGTTTTGCGACCTGTGGTGGGTGGACCGTGTGTGGTCTGACAAATGCGCCTAGACCAGTGAGCCCTGAATTGGTAGAACCAAAGGCATTGGGCCTCATTACGAGAGTGCCAGTCCGGTAACAACAGTGCTGGTAAGCCTACCGGTGTTGTTTTTACCAGACCGGCACACTTCAAGTTTTGTGGGCGGCCGCTGTACGACCCGCTTGGTCAGACCTGGCTGGTGGGTCTGCAGCCGCCAACAGAATTTGATGGAAGCACAACAGCTGTTGCACACAGTGCCGGTGCTTCCGTCCTCCACATTCCCATTGAGTCCTGTAGACTCAATGGGAATGGGGAGTAACATTTTCCGGCGCCTGGCTTCACGGACCGCCAGGTCTGTAATGCCGCTGTGATTCCCTAAAGCCAGGTGCCGTAAAAAAACACAACTCCAGCGGCAGCCTACCATTTATACCGGCACGGCTACCGCCAGAGTTGTAATGAGGCCCATTGTGAAATAAACCAAAAAGAAGCACTGCAAGTGATCTGGTGATGCAATCCAGAAGGAGGGGCAGGTTGACCTCGAGTTGCGTTCAACGTTTTGAAAAGACTAAAACAAGTACAAGTGTCTAAGGAACCCTGACACTTGAGGACCTGCAAGCATTGTCTTGAGAACAAAGCCTCCAGAGCCTTTTCTTTTGAACTGTGTTGCATGGAACTTGGGGAAGGGAACCCTTAGGATTGTGTGGAACTGTGTTACCTTGAACGTGAGGAAGGTACCTTTGAGACTTTTGTAGAACATTCTTGAACTTGGGGAAGGGAGCTGAAAAGCAAGCTAAGAGCTGGAAGAAGCTCAGAACTTTGTGTTAATCTTTATTTCTTTCATTATTGACAACCCTACACATTGGTTAGCTTTAGTTGCGAGGGAAAGCATAGGTATTGGACACAGACAGACTTTTACGTTGAACTCTTTGACTCAGACTTTCCTTAGTTTTGTTCAGATAGGGAATTCACACCTTGGCATAGGGCAAGGTAGGCCTTCTATCGTCCTGACATTTGATTTCATAAAGTATTTTAGTTTGAACTTTGATTCTGTTGTCTGTGTTTTGCTACATGATGCCTACACAAAAGTCAAACCCTTATCTCTTAACCTACTCAAAATCTCATGTAATCGCTAATCATGCTCCACAACATCTTTCCTGTGTACCAAAATGTTATCTTTACACACTAGCATCCCTGGAAACCCTTTAAGGGTCCAACTCATCACCCTTTGGAAAAACTGCAGCCGCAGACGATAAACCGAATGGCATCCTGCCACGAAAAAAAGTCCAAAAGGCGTGATGAACAACGTCAGTGATCAATTGTCTTCGGTAATGGTACTTGGTGATACACGGCTGAAAAGTCCAATCATGTAAACTAAGTGGCATCTCCCACACAATTCAGCATTTCCGTAATCATTCATCGGAAATGTGTCTACTATGATGATCTTGTTCACATCTCGCAGGTCCACACACACTTTACCCTTTTTGGTTTTGTTACTTATTGGGGGTGTAAGCCACCAACAATATTGCCAAAACATTGGTACTGTTTAAAGAGAAAGGGGAGTCTGGGAGCAGTATATGGCGTAGGCATGGCAACTTGCCGCCGCCTGCCGATGAAATGCCCAAAGCACCAGCTGGGCCCTGTTTTTTCATGTGCATCTGCCATTCCATGCGTTTTAATGAGTTCCTCAAGATATTTTCTTTGCTGTATTTTCGAGAAGGAGATGGGCGTGCTGTGTTTGAGGAGAACATGCCATTGCAACTGCTCTAGCTACAGCCGAGTTACTAACTACCTAAGATTTTTTGAGAACATGTGGTCGGAAAGGCTCTAGGTTCAGCCAGTGGTGTCGTCCAGCACGAAAGTGCCTTTGTTTTCAGTCTGATGGCCGGCATGTCATCGGTGGCTTGTGTTATTGCAGCACTGTCTTGCCATGAGGGAGAAGCGAAAGACCAGGACTGCCTCGTTGCCTCTTTCTCCATCCCTTCGCTGGGAGTATTGTCTTCATTGTCCCCGTAAGATTCGGTGCGCACAAGGAGCAACCTTGCTACATTTCCTACTGCAGAAAATGTACCTACATCAAAACTCTGCACTGCGTTATTTCTGTGTTGCCTTTACAGGTGTTGAGAGCGCTATTTGGATGTTTCTGGTGGGCAGTGTGAGGAACTCATGGTGGACAAGTAAGACGGACACAAGTGATCACAGTTCAAGGGTGTTTATTGAATAAGGAATGCTTTATGGAGGTTGGAAAAATACCTAATCTAGACCTATATCTAAGATGGGAGCAAGCGTCGACCATCAAATGAAAAATAAGGCAGTCCTAGTGGTGTAGTGTCAAAATAAAAAGGGCCTAAACTAAGAAAACTATCGGCAAACCTCACAACTAATACAAAAAGGGGTGTGAGTTAGTTCTCAAGAAAAGAAAGAAGTGTCCTCAAATAATATGCCAGGATGCGTTAGCCTGGGTCTCTCTTACTCATGTTTTGGACACGGGTCAAGATGGGAGCTTGGAGCACAGTACAGTCTCTGGCCTTTCCAGCATGAGAGGACATTTCTAATGGCAGCTCTCAGGACGCTCTCTCAAGATTTCAACTATCAGGGCTGTTGATGGCCAAGTCTCATTTTACTTGAAAGTCTCTTGCCTTTGAGGACGAAACGTGTTCAAATAACCAAACAGAAGATCCTTTAACAAATGAAAAGTTTGTTTCCAATGTTCCCTGGGTGATGGGTTCACCCTTGGTTCACCCTCTTCTGGGCACTGACCCTTCTCAATTTTTTATCACAGCTTCACGTAGGGTAATGGCTTCATCTCTGGGTCTACCTCTTCTAGGCGCTGACCCTTCCTGTATCGTATTCCACAAATCTTTGTCTTTTTTTAAATTTAACTTTTTATTGGCAATTCTAACAAAAGTTAACTCATTCAAACATAACTGAAACACCCCCTCAACCTCCCCCCTTCCCTGGGTTCGTGTAGAGTCCGATTTTGGCGGATCCGTAGAGGAACAATTGCTGTGATATGACCTTTAGTCCATTGTGCCCCAGTCGTAGGAGACCTCAGTCTGTAGCCCGTTCATAGCTCACCTTCCCCTGGGCGTTCGACTATGCCCAAGTTACCCATGGACCTTGGGCACCACACTCCCCTTGCAACCACGCTTAAGTATTTCAGTAGGGATGACCAGTCAGTGTTGAACCTCTTGTAGTCCCCTTGGATGGAGTATGTGAGCCATTCCACTGCTACCAGGCTCCATATTTTTGCCACCCACTCGTGGTCCTGTGGTGGGTCCCTATTCTTCCATTTGCATGCCAGAACCAGCAGGGCCGCCATCATCATGACGACGTAGAGGATGCGGCCCGACTTGGATGTGATGTGGTCCAGTGTCCCGCTCAACCAATCATCGTCATGGCCTCTATTCCCTTTGCACTTAACCCCCAGGACTTGCTCGATAGCTTTCATTATGCCCGCCCAGTAGTTGTCGATTTCTGGGCATTCCCATCATATATGACTTCAGGTGCCCACCCCACCGCACTCCCTCCAGCAACTCTGTGAGGCCCCTAGGAACATTCTGTGCAGTTATGATGGGGTCATGTGATGGGGACATGTGCCACTGGTAGATAAGTTTCAACCAGATCTCCCTGATTTAGAGGGATCTTGTTAATTTGGGGCTATGTGCCCATAACTTCAACCACTCCATCTCCTCTAGCGTGCACCCCATGGCAGTCTGTCAACTTCTCATGTATGACCTTATTGGGGGATCCTCACCTGCCTTTAAGTGCTTATATTTTGCTGTAACCAGGTGCCTGACCCCCGGGTCCCTGTTAAGGTACTTTTCAAAGGGGGTTAATTGGTGAGTTCCTGCTTGTTGTGAGGTGGAGTGATGCAGCCAATGCCTCAATTGGATGTAGCTATACCTTTCCCTTTCCACTAGGGCGAAGTCTGTTTTACATTGTTCAAATTGTTTTACCTACCCTTCACTGAACATATCTCTGACCAACCTGCATCCCCCCTGTTGCCATGCCTCAAATGTGGATCTTTTGTGACCCGGGGTGAATTGGGGATTGCCGAAGAGTGGAGTGTAAGGTGAGGGATAAGTTGTAATGTGGGCAGTTTTCACTGCTTCATTGCACGTGCGGCCCACTGCCGATAGGACGGAGCTATAGTACGGTGTAACAATACGGTCTAACAGTCCCCGTATTGTGGCCTTGGTGGCTTCCCACACAATATTGGGGTGAACCTCCCTTGTCTCATTGACCTCAAAGAAAATTGGATTTCGTTCCCCAGATATTCCCTGAAAACCTGGTCCTGAAGTAGAACATCATTGCAGTGCCACCCTGGTGTTGCCAGGACGCAGTCATCATTTCATGATCTGGCCATGTGACTGTTTCCACTGTGGGGGATGAGATGTGCTTTGCTTGTTCCTGGGGGATCAATAATAGGTCTATCCTGGTGTAAGTAGAGTGGGGGGAAAGGTATATCCTCCCGCTTGGGGGTGAGAATCCCTCCACACATCCGCCCAGAAGTGGTCCTCGAGGAGGGCAGTGAATTCTCTATTCTCCTTTTCCTCCCCCTCTAGCTGACCACCAGTCTAATCCCGGATCCGCCACCAGGTTGAAATTGCCCCGACTAGAACGTGTCCCTCACCTCATTTCTCCAGTGTAGACCCTCCTAAAAAAGGGAATCTGGCCCGTGTCCAAGGTGAACAGGACTCCATCCAATTGGCCTTTGAGTTCCAGGAATCCCCCACCAAAGCCCCTCTTAATTTGGAGCCCCTTCATGCAAAAGGACCTTGCCAGAACAATTCCTACCCCTTCCTTTTTGCGATCCCTGTTGGAAGCCTAGTACATTTGTCCCACTGCCCCTTTCCGTAGAGGACGCGAGATCCCTTGTCTAAAATTTGTCTCCTGCAAGAACAGGATGGATAGCTTGAGGGACCGGAACATATTGTAGGTCAGGGATATCTCATTTTGGGAGTTTAGCCCTTTGAGGTTGAGGGTCGTGACCTTCAGATCAACCATACCCCTGTCTAGGAAATTTCCCTGCGCTTGGGGTCATTGCATTTCGTATGTCACAGAAGCCCTTTTGTTGTGTATGCCGATCCCCTCACCCTTACACCCGGTTCCCTCCCTAACCCACAACAACAGTCCCACACACAAACCCCCAAAAATAGGGTGTAAAGCCCAACTAGGTAGAGACACTTGGATTTCGCCAGGTTACCTGGGTGTGTGGAAATTAACGGTCGGCCTACCCGTCCTTTTCCCCACTGAGCGTGTCCATGTCCGACGGGACTTGTCTCAATAGCCCCCCCCAACAGGTTACTTTCAATAACACATCACTTCGGGGTGGTGAATGCCAAACCCTTGGCTTCCTCGACTGCCTAGAGCTCCCATCTCTTTTGGTTCCTCTGGGTTGGGCAAATGCACTCTTGAAGCACTCCCACTGCTGTCGCTGACTCTCTCTCTCTGGTTGTGCCTCCTTGCTCTGTAGTTCTTTTAGTAGTTTGTCCACGTCCTCACCCTGATACAGAACGTAATTTTCACCCTTGAGTTGAAACATGAGAGCGAAGGGGAAGCGCCAACAGTACCTCACTCCATTATCTTTAAGCCATTTCGTTAGGGGCCTGCATTTGCATCGTTGGTCCTGGGTATAGGTGGATAGGTCTTGGAAAATCCTAATCTGTGCTTCTTCCCACTCGATCATGCCACACTTCCTTGCTTTCTGTAGGATTTCCTCCTTGTCGGTGTAAATCGGCACTTAGCAACCACCAAGCGTGGTCCGTCACTGGACCCTGCACCCCTATGCACCCTGTCAAATTTAATGACCTTCTCTGGGGAGGCCCCCACCAATCACGGACTAGGCACAGTAGGGACTTTTCCAGTTCTTGAGGTGTTTCTGTCTCCCGGCCTGGGAGCCCCCAGACATGAAGATTATTCCTCCTCTCTGTTTTCAATATCATCCACTTTAGACCTCCCCTCTCAGTGCCGACGCTCAATCTCCTTCAGCCGCATCTCTACCTCTACGTTGCCTATATCTGCGGCGTGGTGCGAGTGCTCCAGGGCTTCCACTCGGTCCTCCTCCTTCATGACTCTCTCAGTGAGTACGCCCAGTGAGCCCTGGACCTCTGCCCTAAATGCATGCAGTTCTGATAATACAGCGTGTATGTCCTGCTGTATGTCCGCCCCAGCACCACCTATCCACTACGGCTTCAGCTTCTCCTGTCATACTGCTTTTCCGGTCTGTTGTGCCCCTCCTGATTCCGCTGCAGCGATGCTCTCCACGACCCCCCCTTTCTCTTCTTTAGCAGAATTGTCTTTGGCCCCAATTTGTGGTGGCAGGGGCTGTGTAGTGGTCCTGTCACCCTAAGCACCTGCAGAGCTGCTGTACCACCAGATATGCCCAGTGGCTCTTATGGGGGAGGAGATCTCTCCTGTCCTCCTAGGGGGGATCGGGGATCTTTTTGTCTTTTCCTTTGCCGGCTGAGTGTCAGGCTTCCTCCTTGCTGACTACTGCAGGGTTGTCCCGTCAATGGAGTGGTGCTGGGGGAGGGGTGTCTGCCTCACCGGATCCAATCTCTCTCTCCCTCCTAGCAATAGTGCCAGCAGTTCCCCACGTTAATATTTGTGCATTGGGGACAGGGGAGGCCGCTGTGTGGCGGGAGCGGGTTTCCTCCTTCTCCATTTGGGGCTGCGTGTCGCATTGGGGGAGGGGCGCCTGCTTTGCCGACTCCCGGCTCAGTAGCGGTGACAGTGGTCCCCACAATGATTTATATGCGGTGGGGGTGGGGAGTTGGGTGCCTTGCTGTGTTGCGTGAGCGGGTCTTACCTCTCCCCGCTTCTTTAAAGCTGCTGTGTCATGTTGGGGGAGGGGCGCCTGCTTTGTCGCCTTCCAGTCTTATTGACAGTGCCGGCGCTTCCCCTCTGTTATTTCTGGGCCTCAGGGGCTTTAGCAGAGGTGAGGGAGGTGCCTTACTTTAGGTGCTGGTGGGACTCGCCAGCTCTTTGGTCTATGCAGGGGTCGTTGCAATTCTCCCACTGCAGTTCACTGCACTCTGGAGATGGCACTGGCGCCCCGGGCCACTTTGCCAGCATTGTCCAGGCCTGGGTCCACTGGTCTATACTGACCCACCAGGGCTTACATCAGAGTGGGGGTTGCGTGCCCACTGCTGTCCGCCGTCGTTCCGGTAGCTTTGTCTCGCTCACAGGGTTGTTCTTACAACTTTGAAGCCTGCCCGAGCGCAGAGCTCCACACTCACGCGGCCATCATCATCCGCGCCCCAGGTGGTCTTTTCGAATACATATTTAACACCAAACTGAATAGAAACTTGAAATTCAACATATCTAGTGCATATTGAATACTGAATGGAAACTTGAAATTAAGCATATTGAATATCTGTTGAATACCGAACTGAATGAAACCTTGCAATTAAGTTTATTGAATACAGAATGAAGTAAAACCTTATTGGCAAAGCAAATAGCAGAGGACAGTCAAAGTGCAAGTGCCCATGTGAAAACAAATTTGTGTGAAAGAGTGCCATAGAAAGGTGGGACAGGAACAAGACCACCACAAAGTTAACTTTATGAATAAATGCAGTGCAGCCAGGCCAAAGACTGGCAAGGAGTGTGTGCCATGTTATGGCAGAGCCAAGAGGCTAACCAGGAGAAGCCAGAGGGGTGTAAACATTGCACATAAAGCCAAGAGGCTAACAAAGAGAGACTAAGGGAACGTGACTGTACACAGGGACAAGTGTAGAAGATCCTGTGTAGGCTGAAGAACCTATGGCTTCTGGTTTTGCGACCTGTGGTGGGTGGACCGTGTGTGGTCTGACAAATGCGCCTAGACCAGTGAGCCCTGAATTGTGAGAACCAAAGGCATTGGGCCTCATTACGAGAGTGCCGGCCCTGTAACAACAGTGCCGGTAAGCCTACCAGCGCCGTTGTTACCAGACCGGCTCACTCTGAGTTTTGTGGGCGGCCGCCGTCCCATCGCTTGGTCAGACCTGGCGGGCGGATCTGCAGCCGCCCACAGAATTTGATGGAAGCACCGCAACTGTTGCACACGGTGCCGGTGCTTCCGTCCTCCCTGTTCCCATCGAGTCCTACAAGACTCAATAGGAATGGGGAGTAACATTTTCTGGCACCTGGCTTCACGGACCGCTGGGGCTGTAATTCCCCAGTGATTCCTTAAAGCCAGGTGCCGGAAAAAAACACAACTCTGGCGGCAGCCTGCCCTTTATACCGGCACACCTACCGCTGGAGTTGTAATGAGGCCCATTGTGAAATAAACCAAAAAGAAGCACTGCAAGTGAACTGGTGATGCAATCCAGAAGAAGGGGCAGGTTGACCTCGAGTTGTGTTCAATGTTTTGAAAAGACTAAAACAAGTACAAGTGTCTAAGGAACCCTGACACTTGAGGACCTGCAAGCATTGTCTTGAGAACAAAGCCTCCAGAGCCTTTTCTGTGTTGCTTGGAACCTGGGGAAGGGAACCCTTAAGATTGTGTGGTACTGTGTTACCTTGAACATGAGGAAGGTACCTTTAAGACTTTTGTGGAACATTCTTGAACTTGGGGACGGGAGCTGAAAAGGAAGCTAAGAGCTGGAAGAAGCTCAGAACTTTGTGTTAATCTTTATTTCTTTCATTATTGACAACCCTACACATTGGTTAGCTTTAGTTGCGAGGGAAAGCATAGGTATTGGACACAGACAGACTTTTACGTTGAACTCTTTGACTCAAACTTTCCTTAGTTTTGTTCCGATAGGGAATTCCCACCTTAGCATAGGGCAAGTTAGGCCTTCTATCGTCCTGACATTTGATTTCATAAAGTATTTTAGTCTGAACTTTGAATCTGTGGTCTGTGTTTTGCTACATGGTGCCTTCACAAAAGTCAAACCCTTATCTCTTAACCTACTCAAAATCTCATGTAATTGCTAATCATGCTCCACTACATCTTTCCTGTGTACCAAAATGTCATCTTTACACACTATCATCCCTGGAACCCCTTTAAGGGTCTGACTCATCACCCTTTGGAAAAACTGCAGCTGCAGATGATAAACCGAATGGCATCCTGTCACGAAAAAAAGTCCAAAAGGCGTGATGAACAACGTCAGTGATCAATTGTCTTCAGGTAATGGTACTTGGTGATACACGGCTGAAAACTCCAATCATGTAAACTAAGTGGCATCTCCCACACAATTCAGCATTTCCGTAATCATTCATCGGAAATGTGTCTACTATGCTGATCTTGTTCACATCTCGCAGGTCCACACACACTTTACCATTTTTGGTTTTGTCACTTATTGGGGGTGTAAGCCACCAACAATATTGCCAAAACATTGGTACTGTTTAAAGAGAAAGGAGAAAGGGGAGTTTGGGAGCAGTGTATGGCGTAGGCATGGCAACTTGCCGCCGCCAGGCGATGAAATACCCAAAGCACCAGCTGGGCCTTGTTTTTTCATGTGCTTCTGCCATTCCATGCGTTTTAATGAGTTCCGCAAGACGTTTTCTTTGCTGTATTTTCGAGAAGGAGATGGGCGCGCTGTGTTTCAGGAGAACATGCCATTGCAACTGCTCTAGCTACAGTCGAGTTACTAACTACCTAAGATGTTTTGAGAACATGTGGTCGGAAAGGCTCTAGGTTCAGCCAGCGGTGTCGTCCGGCATGAAAGTGCCTTTGTTTTCAGTCTGATGGCCGGCATGTCATCGGTGGCTTTGTGTTATTGCAGCACTGTCTTGCCATGATGGAGAAGCGAAAGACCCGGACGGCCTCGTCCCTTCGCTGGGAGTAATGTCTTTATTGTCCCCATAAGATTCGGTGCGCACAAGGAGCAACTTTGCTACATTTCCTACTGCAGAAAATGTACATACATCAAAACTCTGCACTGCGTTATTTCTGTGTTGCCTTTACAGGTGTTGAGAGCGCTATTTGGATGTTTCTGGTGGGCAGTGTGAAGAACTCATAGTGGACAACAAGTAAGACGGACACAAGTGATCACAGTTCAAAGGTGTTTATTGAATAAGGAATGCTGTATGGAGGTTGGAAAAACACCTAATCTTGACCTATATCTAAGATGGGAGCAAGCGTCGACCATCAAATGAAAACTAAGGCAGTCCTAGTGGTGTCGTGTGAAAATAAAAATGGCCTAAACTAAGAAAACTATTGGCAAACCTCACAACTAATACAAAAAGGGGTATGAGATAGTTCTCAAGAAAAGAAATACATGTTCTCAAATAATATTGCCAGGATGCAGTAGCCTGGGTCTCCCTTTCTCACATTTTGGACACGGGTCAAGATGGGAGCTTGGAGCACAGTACAGTCTCTGGCCTTTCCAGCATGAGAGGACATTTCTAATGGCAGCTCTCAGGACGCTCTCTCAAGATTTCAACATCAGGGCCGTTGATGGCCAAGTCTCGTTTCACTTGAAAGTGTTCAAATAACCAAACAGAAGTTCCTTTAACAAATGAAAAGTTTGTTTCCAATGTGCACTGGGTGATGTGTTCACCCTTGAGTCACCTTCTTCTGGGCACTGACCCTTCTCAAACTTTTTATCACAACTTCACGTAGGGTAATGGCTTCATCCCTGGGTCTGCCTCTTCTCGGTGCTGACCCTTCCTGTATCGTATTCCACAAATCTTTATGTCTTTTTTTAAAATTGAACTTTTTATTGTCATTTTTAACAAACGTTAACTCATTCAAACATAACTGAAACACCCCCTCACCTCTCCTTCCCTGGGTTCGTGTAGAGTCCGAGTTTGGCGGATCCGTAAAGGAAAAATTGCTGTGATATGACCGTTAGTCCATTGTGTCCCAGTTGTAGGAGACCTCAGTCTGTAACCCGCTCATAGCTCACCTTCCCCTGGGCGTTTGACTATGCCCAAGAGACCCCTGGACCTTGGGCACAATACTCCCCTTGCACCGTCCCTTAGATATTTCAGTAGGGATGACCAGTCTTTGTTCAACCTCTTGTAGTCCCCTTGGATGGAGTATGTGAGCCATTCCACTGCTACCAGGCTCCATGTTTTTGCCACCCACTCGTGGTCCTGTGGTGGGTCCCTATTCTTCCATTTGCGTGCCAGAACCAACACGGCCGCCATCATCATGATGACGTAGAGGATGCGGCCTGACTTGGACATGATGTGGTCCAGTCTCCCGCTCAACCAATCATCGCCAGGCCTCTATTCCCTTTGCACTTAACCCCCAGGACCTGCTTGATTACTTTCATTATGCCCTCCCAGTAGTTGTTGATTTTTGGGCATTCCCACCATATATGACTCCAGGTGCCCACCCCACCGCACTCCCTCCAGCAACTCTGTGAGGCCCCTGGGAACATTCTGTGCAGTTATGACGGGGTCATGTGCCACTGGTAGATAGGTTTCAACCAGCTCTCCCTGATTTGGAGGGATCTTGTTAATTTGGGGATATGTGCCCATAACTTCAACCACTCCATCTCCTCTATCGTGCACCCGTGGCGGTATGTAAACTTCTCATGTATGACCTTATTGGGGGATCCTCACCTGCCTTTAAGTGCTTATATTTTGCTGTAACCAGGTGCCTGACCCCTGGGTCCCTGTTGAGGTACTTTTCAAAGGGGGTTAATTGGCGAGTTCCTGCTTGTTGTGAGGTGGAGTAATGCAGCCAATGCCTCAAATGGATGCAGCTATACCTTTCCCTTTCCGCGAGGGCGAAGTCTGTTTTACATTGTTCAAATTGTTCAACCTAACCTTCACTGAACATATCTCGGACCAACCTGCATCCCCCCTGTTGCCATGCCTCAAATGTGGATGGTTTGTGATCAGGGTGAATTGGGGATTGCTGAAGAGTGGAGTGTAAGGTGAGGGATAACTTGTAATGTGGGCAGTTTTCACTGATTCATCCCACGTGCGGCCCATTGCCGACAGGACGGAGCTACCGTACATCTGCATTGGTCTGTCCCTCCCTGGGTTTCCACAGGATTACCTCCAGGTCCTCCCCTGCGACCGCTCTGTTCATGGGTCTCCATATCTTTCCCGGTCATCGTTTTGCCAGTCCCGGACCACTCTCATCTGGGCGGCCCTGAAGTTCCTCGAAGTCCGGCTGTAGAGGCTCTCATAGATTTGGTGGCTACTCTTGGGGGTTTATTGTTCCATATGAATTTACTCATCATTTTTTGTAGAGTCCTAAATAGCGAAGTAGTAAAGCAGTTGTGGTAAAACTACAATTTTTAGAACATTTGAGCCCTAGCCATGTTATGGCTAGCGGACCCCAGTCGATCGTTTTGGACCTAAGCTTCTCCAGCAGAGGTGGATGGTTAGTTTGATATACGCAGTCTGTTGATTTTGCCAGTTTAATACCCAGGTCGGAGATGGAGTGCTCAACCCATCTGTATGGAATGGTTTTCCTGAGTTCACTGGCCGGCTCAGTCAAAAGGGTGAATTTAAGGATTTCGGTCTTGGAGGCATTAATTCTTAGGCCCGCAACTCCCCCAAATTGTGCAAGTATGCTCTCTATCACCCTTAAAAAGGTCTCGGGTTGGGTGAAGGTCAGTAGCATGTCGTCCGTAAATGCAGCGATCTTGTGGGATTTCCCCGCAAAAGGAACGCCTGCTATGTCCACGTTGGATCTCACCGCTGCGAGGAAGGGTTCTAGGCTTAATGCATATAGGATGGGGGATAGTGGAAATCCCTGCTTAGTTCCCCATTCTACTGCTAACAGTTCCGTGATATGTCTGTCAACCGCAAGACGCAGGACGGGGTGCTGGTCCTTCCATCCCAGGAAGTTGGGGCCGAATCCCATTCTAAGCATAGTTGCAAAGAGGAATCCCCACTCCACCCGATCGACGGCCTTCTCCGTATCCACCGCCATGAGGAGAGTTGGAATTCCTTTCTTATGGGACTTTTCTATCAGATGCACTAGACTCCTGACATTGTCACCAGTCTGCCGGCCCCTTACGAAGCCAGACTGATCCGGTTGGACTATTTCGGGGATAATCTGGTCTAGTCTTGTCGCCAAGATTTTTGCGTGGATCTTGGAGTCGACATTTATCAGGGCTATGGGGCGGTAGGAGCCGCAGTCTGAGGGGTCCTTGTCTTTTTTATGTATGGGGATGACTTCTGCCATCACCATCGATTTTGTGATAGCACTGTCATTTCCTATTTGATTAAGGAGGGCAGTGAGGTGGGGAATTAGTGTTTCCTTGTGGATTTTGTAGAACTCTGCTACATAGCCACCATGGCCCAGAGATTTATTGATAGGTAAGGAATTGATGGTGGCCCTGACTTCGTCTCTGGTTATGTCCTGTTCTAACGTTTCGCTCTCCTCCTTGGTTATGTGTACTAGATTAATTTTGTCTAGATAGTCTTGCTGGAGAGCTGGAATCGAGTTATCTGAGATGTAAAGGGTAGTGTAGAATTGGATGAACTCTCTTTTGATATCGTCATTGTTGGCGCTCGTTCTACCTCCTCCCACTTTGATTTTCAAGATTGTCTTGTCTTTCTCTTGCCTATTTGTATTTGTTTTATTTGTATAGCGGGGGCCAAGCCCAGGGGCAACCGGGCGCATATCTTAGTGGAACATTACATTACAGGTAGTAGTACATTACATTACGGGTGGGGCCTGTCGTAGACCGTGGTCCCAGTAGATTGCAAACAGAGTATACAGTTGACGTTACACAACATAGATGTACAATTGACGTTACAAATCATGGCAGCGATCAAAGCTAAGTCCGATATGGCCCGTTCAGACAGAAGAGTGGTTATTAATGGGATGTAGCTAACCAAAGCTTGGCTTTGTGTTTGAATTGGTTAAAAGTGGGTAGCGTTCTGATCGTGAGTGGTACAGTGTTCCATAGCTTGGCTGCCAGGAATGGGAAGCTAGTGTCATCAGCAGAATGAAGCTTGAATCTAGGGACTGCAAGACCTAGGGTTTGTGCAGATCTGAGTGTTCGTGGTGGAGTATATTGCGTGAATCGCAAGGCTAAGTATGAGGGGGGTTAACACATTTGTATGTGAGGGCCAGTGCTTTCAAGAAGATTCTTTGGGCGACTGAGAGCCAGTTGAGGTTCTTCCTGGTTTCTGAAATGTGGGCAGATCGGGGGATGTTGAGGGCTGCTCTAATGGCATTGTTTTGGATCGTCTGAAGTTTGTTAAGATTGCCCTGGTTAGTGCCCTGGTACAGTGCATTGCAGTAGTCCAATTTGGACATTACCAGGGTCCTGGCCAGGGATATGCAGTTCTGGGCAGTAAGGAAAGGGAGACAGGCTGAGATCAATTTGCAGGTGTATGCCGATGCAGCGGCCACTGCATTGGTTTGTCTGGTGAGCGTCAGGGAGGCATCCAGGTGTATACCCAAAGTTTTGGTGTCTTTAGATACTTTAATCAGATTGCCATCAATGTTAAAGGAGCCGAACAGGTGACTCAATTTGTTGAGTCTCTGTTGCGTGCCTAAGATGAGAAGCTCAGTCTTGTCATCGTTGAGGCACAGTTCATGCTGGGCCATCCAGGCTTGTATGACAAGGTAGATGTCATTAAGGGCTTTAGAATGAATCAGCAATGTAGTCACCAGTGATGGGTATGAGTATCTGGGTGTCATCAGCGTAGTTCGTGTAGGTGACACCCAGATAGTCAAGCACATCAAATAGAGGTTTGGTGAAAACATTGTAGAGAGTTGGGGAAACACAGGACCCTTGCGGGACCCCACAGGGACTGGTGTGGGATTGGCCGATGCAGTAGGGGAGAAAACTCTTATGTGTCTGTTGTCAAGGAATGACCTGATCCAGTTGGATGCATTGTCAGAGAAATGGGCTGCTGACTTCAGGTGCCGACATAGTATTTGGTGATTGACCAAATCAAAGGCAGCTGATAAGTCCAGTAATAGTAGAAGGGCCAGTTTACCGTTATCTTTAAGGTCCTCAATTTGAGTTTTGGGATCAAGTAAAGCTGTTTCGGTACCGTGCTTAGGTCTGAAGCCAGATTGTCTTGATCCGAGGAGGTTATTGGTTTCTAAGTAGTTCTGAATCTGCCGGCAAGCTGCTCTGTCCAGTATTTTGAGAAGGAACGGTACGGTGGTGATTGGTCTGTAGTTAGTTGGTGTTTCAGGGTCTACAGTCGTTTTTTTAGGCGAGGGATAACCCACGCGTCCTTTAAGTTGTTGGGTACCGTGCCCGTTTGGAATGAGGAGTTAATGAAGGTGGTTATGAAAGGAGCAAGGTCATGTGCTGCTTCCTTGATGATAGGTGCTGGGCAGGAGTCACCTTGGCAGTTAGAGGGTTTTAAATTGCGAATGATGTTTTCGACCTCAAGGATGGTGAGTGGGGTGAAGCTAAAGGGGGAGTGAGTAAATGAGGCCATCGGAGTGTGGGGCGGTTTAGTCGGGGGTTTGGTGAGTAGGGTGGTTTGTTTGGCATTAATTTTAGATTGCAATTGTAATTTTGGATGTTATTGCACCATTTACTGTCTTTGGTGCAGGTGTCGGGCACGGGGGATGGGGATTTCAATTTTTTAAGGATTTTAAATAGCTCCTTAGTATTGGATTCTGCCTGTACGATGCGTTGGTTATAGGTGTCCTTTTTGGCTTGTAGGATTGCTTCCTTGTAGTTGTGGGTGGTGATGATGAGGCGATCTTTGTTAGAGTCACATGGGTGGCTCTTCCAAAGTGAATCAGCCTTGCGCTTTTCTTTGCGTAAGGTTCTTAGCTGCGGGGTGAACCAGGAGTTCAAGTGGGCTTGTTGGTTGGTTTTCCGTAATTTGAGCGGTGATATATTGTCAATGGCTTTGAGCAGTGTTTGATTGAAGGTGTCTACTAGGACTGTGGGGTCGTTATGTTGGGACACGTATTTATTCAGGATGGGAAGGATGAGGGGGAGGAGTTTATCCTTGGTGATGTCTTTTTTATTCCTTGTGGGAATGGCTGGAGCTATCATAGGAGTGGTGTGAGGGATGGTAGCTGGTAAGTGGATACTAATATACCACAACGTGAAACGATTGATACTCTTGAAGAGATACTATTAACCAGACTAGACGAAGACCCAGTACCAACGTCATTTATCCTTTGGTGCATAGAAGTCTCACTAACAAGAAACTTTTTTGAATTTCAAGGCCAGTTCTACCAACAAGTAGAAGGAACAGCCATGGGAGCCACCATGGCTCCTAGTGTAGCGAATTTATACGTCGAATTCTTTGAAAAGAAACATATCTATGCCAACAATCCATTTGTTAAACATCTAAAATCATGGGCTAGATATATAGATGATATTATTGTCATCTGGAACGGGACAGAAGAAGAAGCCAAGAGTTTTGAAACATGGCTCAACCAACACAATCGCCATTTACAATTCACAATGACCATCGAAAGAGAAGAAATCAACTTACTAGACCTTACCATCTTTCACCATCAAGGTACTTTATTGGGTAAACCTTATCATAAGACCACAGACAAAAATTCTCTCCTACATTATCATAGCCATCATGTCAAACATTTGAAAGGTAATTTGCCATATGGCCAATTTTTAAGACTAAAAAGAAATAGTAGCACTAGAGAAGCCTACGAGGAAGAAGCAGGAGCTCTCTCCAAAAAGCTAAGAGATCGACTATACCCTAAGAAACCGATAAAAAAGGCAGCTAAAAGGGCATATAACAATAATCGAGAAGCCTTACTTGAGGACAAAGTCATAAAACCACCAGACACAAGAATAGTGAGCGTGAACACATTCACTAATCTAAGTCTTTCCATAACTAACATAGTACGCAAACAATGGAAGATTTTTGCACAATCTGGTAGTAAACTCCCTTGTCCACTTTTTGCTTATCGTAAATCTACTACCATAGGGAACAGGGTTAGTAGCAGCAAATTCAGAAGCAAATTACCAGAAGCTGAAAATTTAACTAAAACAGGGGGTTTTAGCCCAGTCACTGGCCACTACCCATACGGCGTCTGTTCAGTGTGCAAATACACCAAAAAATCTAAATAAATAGAAATAGGTTTACTCACACCATGGAAACAATTGCAATTTTCCAATTGCAATTCAGAATTTGTTATCTATATGATAACTTGCCCATGCGGCTTGAAGTATATAGGAAAAACCGTTCGAAAAATCAAAACACGTATCATAGAACATCGGAGCTGCATACGCAACAAAACCATCCAAGCACCCATGGTAAAACACTTTATAGACAAAAACCACTCAAGTGACGACATAAAATGGACAGTACTGCTAACGGTAAAAGGAAATGACATAACAAAAAAGAAACATCTGCTGCTAGAATAAGAACAGAGACTAACTTTTCAAACCAAAAGCGACCAACAAGGGCTAAACGAAGCCATTGAATGGCACAAGGTCTGAGTGTCCTATACCAGTTTTCTAAAAAGGCACTACCGTGTATTTCTAAAGTTAAATATCTTTTTTTTTTTTGGCTATTGCCTATATATATAAAAAGCTGTACAATGTTATTAGAATAAACTCTTCTCCCAGTTCTAAGAAAGCCATCACGATATAGTTTCGGTATACACATAAAGATGACAAATTAGTCCCCCACACTAGTTTTCCCTACTTTTCCCTCGATCTTTTGGCAAGTAAACCGCCAAATGTAATAATGTTTCACTGTTATCAGGATAGTTATCTCATAATATATAGTGTAATTTAATTCTTTATATATTATATCGTCCTAAGTATCCTAATCTAAAACATACGAATTTCAACTATAACGACCGGCATTAATGAAAACTAAAAACAGACTGGTGAGCCTATATTAGACTCCCCACCCAAGAAGGCGCCCGTGATCGAGATCGAGACGGCGCCGGGCATAGGACTCAGGATAAGGAAGGACGCTAATTCGAGGAAAAATAAAAAATAAAAACAGGTAACCCTTTGCATCCTTACTGTGTATAACAAACGCAGACCTAAGAAATCCGATATGAATGGCCACGTGCTATTCTTCGGCAATTAGTCTATCTCATGCGCCTAAAGTTACTAAAACGTCTATTTACGTCCTCTATTATTCACAGATCTAATAGAGCACCTTATCTATGTGGACCTACATTTGAACCTCCCACACTTAGAAAGCATAAAGACATTGGAGATACTCATCCTAAGCCACATATGAGACAAGATTACCTGATAAAAAGAACAGGTAAGCTGTTTTACCAAAACTAACAGAGTCTCTATCCTTAACTAATAACAAATAAATTAACAGCTCAACCCTACGCCTTAATAGATCGTACTGTCGGCTTTTTCTAGGCTCCTGCTTTCACTACAGAGTTTGGCCAATGAGAACATTTCGTTCTTATCCGCTTCACATAAGAAAATTGACTGTATGCGGAGTGACCATTCAAAACTCCTATTTATGAGGAATGACCATTAAAGTACCAAAACCTCAGACGACGAGGTAAGCTTCATTTGGCTGCTTCCTCAATACACCTTCCTGCACGATTAGAGCCCATTTGTCAGTATATTTTATTAAAACACGCAAATTAACGTTGCAGGTCGTAACATAACTCAAATTCGAGTTAAAAGCAGACTAAGGAGATTGAAAACCTGCTTAATTCAGGATCCCTACCTCCTCAAGAGCCACTCGCCAGAGACAAGACTAGGTAATTAACTACCCTTGTCCTGTCATATAAATTGAAATTATTGGAGAACCACTTAGAATATTCATACTACTTTTTCTCTTTGTTTTTTTGTTTCATATCAACAGTTGCAGAAGGCAGATTCAAAACCGTTATGCAATACCAGCAATAGGAATTAATATCTGATGATATATGTATTGAAAACACTTCCTACTGTTGTTGTTTTCTACTGTAATGAATGATTTAGATACAGTGACACTACTCCTGAAGAAAGTTCCCAGAAACATCAGAGAACTGAAACATGTCGAGTTTTATTTTTCCATCTAGTGTAACAACTACTAGCTTGATGAAATAACTGCCCTATAACAGGGCATAAGGATCATTGCTAGTGTACAATCGTTTCTCTGCATAGATCAATATATCTATTCTCAGCTACTAGATATTTTTTTTATCAAAGTATACAAATCAATGTGTCACGACTAAATTGTCTTTTTTTAGACATTGTGTGAATGTTTTACTGTACCAAATGAATGGGACCGACCCATCATTTCTTAACCTGAAATGTATTTTTTCTACAAACTATTGAATATTAAAAGATGACTTTAAATATACTACTTACAGTATTGATTTAATGAACACGACTGTAAACTGTTGATATGTGTTAACTACCTTCCTATGTTTTGTAAAAGATGTGGTGGTCAGACCAGGCACAAGCGTGGTTGGAGCTTATGGATGTGTTGCAGTTAAGGTCAGTAATCCAATCAAGCGTCCTGCCCTTAATATGGGTAGGTTCGTCAATGCGTTGATGGAAGCCTAAATTAGCTAGTGTAGTGGCTACTTCGGAGGCTAAGGGTATCCTTGGTGTCGAGAAGGCCCAGGCTAAGGTCACCTAGAAGCAATACGTGAGAGTTTGGTTTGGTATTGACGGTAAGGATGGCCCTGATCTCATCTATGAAGGGGCCAAGTGGTCCTGGAGGTCTATAGATAAGGTGGAGGGTGGCAGTGTTGGTTGGAGATAGAGTGAGTTTCACAGAAAGGGATCCTGCGGAACTAAGTTCAGTGTTGGGGATAATTCTGAGTGTAATGTTATTTCTGTGTATAAATGATGGTGGCTTCTGTGTGGTAGTGGTGTTATGTGTGTACTGAGTGCCGGAGGCACGAGGGGCGCGAGGCAATCTGGATCCCAGTCTGAGATTCCCGACTTGGAGCATGCACGGTTGATTGGGTGTAGGTTTGGTGGCGAAGTGTTGGAGCCATAGGGCAGGGTCATTGAGGTATGGATTACTAATGGGCATTGTGGGAGATAGGGGGGTGGAGTGACGCTGGCTGGTCTTAGCAGTGCTAGGAGTGGGGGGACAAAGGAATGTGGCAATGATGAACCCTATGAAGGTGGCGAGAGTAAGGTGGCTAGCGGATGGCAGTGGCTGCATGTCGTGATCCGTGTCCTGACCGTCTGTGACTCAAAGGCAGAGGTTCAGCTAGTCTGGCAAGGTAAGTACATGTGCAAGATGCAATCAATGACTCAAGGCAGAGGTTCAGCTAGTCTGGCAGGGTAAGTGCATGTGCAAAATGCAATCAATGACTCAAGGCAGAGGTTCAGCTAGTCTGGCAGGGTAAGTACATGTGCAAAATGCAATCAATGACTCAAGGCAGAGGTTCAGCTAGTCTGGCAGGGTAAGTACATGTGCAAAATGCAATCAATGACTCAAGGCAGAGGTTCAGCTAGTCTGGCAGGGTAAGTACATGTGCAAAATGCAATCAATGACTCAAGGCAGAAGTTAAGCTAGTCTGGCAGGGTAAGTACATGTGCAAAATGCAATCAATGACTCAAAGGCAGAAGTTCAGCTGGTCTGGCAGGGTAGGTACATGTGCAAAATGCAATCAATGACTCAATGACTCAAAGGCAGACGTTCAGCTAGTCTGGCAGGGTAAGTACATGTGCAAAATGCAATCAGTGACTCAATGACTCAAAGGCAGAAGTTCAGCTAGTCTAACTGGGTGAGTACAGCAAGTGGTGAGTGATTGGGATAGCGACATGCGCTATGCGAATGCTGCACAGGGAGACTGTTGAGCGTAAATAAGAGCCTTTAGAAGCGGTGTTGAGTCGTAATTGTTATGCACGATAGGTCTGTCACACACCCACACAACACCCTGCATGACACTCCGATACAATATACTGTCAGGCTCCCCGGTTCACCGCCCAACCCTCCTCATGTCCCATCACCTAGGGTGCAGGGGAGTCGCCATCACCGATGGTTGCGGATCACACGAAGAGGACGGTGTGGTCTGTTTCCTCGTCTCCAATGGCAACTGCCATGGAGATTGCGATCGGGCTGGAACAGCCGATCGCGATCGCTTCCTGGTTGCACATCAACTTCCCGATCACGTGCACGGAGCCCCACTCACGTGATCGGGAGGCGGCTCGCATAAAAGCCGGGAGCTTTGAAACACTCGCCGCTTCACAGCTGTTCTCTAACACTGTTCGGCGTTCTTGACTCTCGTTTTTTGAACTCATCGGATTTCGACCTCAGGCTTACCCTCACGGATTTGATTAACTCTTGCTCCTTGGATACGGTTGCCGATACTCTGCACGGATACTGGTACTTTGGACCCTTTTTGCGCTTAACGGACTGCTTTGGATATTCCCTATCTGTTCACTTGCTACAACCTGGATTTCGACCCTTGGAAGGTTTCAGACCTTCCTTCTGTTCAGTCTTGGAAATCATTACGGATTACTGGTGGTCAGCTCGTACCCACCTCCAGGTACTTGCCGGTTTGAATCATCGGCGCTCCCTTGCACCAATTCCTCAGGCTCCCTTCCATTGAACATAGGTAAGAAAGTATCCTTTCTTCACTCTTTACTAAAGCACTGTCTTTGCCTGTATTAACCCCGACTTCCTTCCAACAGCCTCTGGAGTCCTCGGCGCCACCTGATTCTACAACCAACAAACCACCTGTGGCCTCAAAGCTCGCACAGGGAGTGTTTATCTTTCTCTCCCTGTGGGTGGTTTGTGGACAGAGGCTCAATACACTTCACTACGCGGCAAGTCTCGACAGACTGTGAAGCCGCGCGTTGTGTTGAGTATGGAGCCTGTAGCCGAGGACCCCGTGGCTGCATTGATACAGGCACTCACAGTTTTGAGGGCAGACATGACAGCCGCCAACGCGGCTATACATCAGAGGTTAGATTTAATCCAAAGTGTACAACACCCATTACCCGCTGATGTAGAGTTTGGGGAAGCCGCTGCCCAACCCCCGGTTGTCCAACCTATTACTCCCCCTGTAGCGCCACATATTCCTGTACTCATGCCTACGCCTTTTCCCTTGGCCGCTCCAGAAAGATTCCACGGAGACCCCAGAAAGTTCCGCACTTTTGTGAATCAATGCAAGCTACATTTTCTTTGTAGACCTCAGGCCTTTCCCGACTCCACCACAAAGGCAGCTTTCACCTTGTCCCATCTGGCCGGCACTGCGGCAGCATGGGCCAATCCCCTACTGGAAAACAATAGCCCTGTCCTATATGATTTCGAGTTGTTGGTCACAGAAATGTCTCATGTATTCGACACACGTCACAAAGCCCAATCCCGGGATCTTGAATTGTTGGATCTAACTCAAGGAAAGGGGTCACTCATAGAGTACATTGCCCGATTTAACCAATTGGCTGCTGAAACATCTTGGCCTGAACCCAAAAGGGCAGTTGTGTTTTACCGGGGGCTTAATAGTACCATGAAGGATGCCATGTCCGTCGTTCCTTCTTTGCCCACATCTCATACTGACTTAGTGGATCTCGCCCTACAGATCGATGCGAGGCGTTCCGAACGCAGGTTCGAAACAGGGTTCCCTACTCCTAGTTTATCCTCCCCCGCCTCTGATACCGGTGGTGAACCTATGCAAATAGGCGGTATTCGTAGCCCGATCACACAACTAGAAAGGGACCGCAGAAGAACCGACCATGCCTGCTTCTACTGTGGCCTGAGTGGGCATTTCATAAAGTCCTCTCCCAGACGCCCCAAGTTAAAAAATCCGGTTTTTCGGAATGCTCGACCCTAGATCCGGGGGCCGGATCGAGCAATCCTTCAACTCCCTCGGACAGGTTCCCCACATTTGGCAGGATCAGGCCGGTGATGGTAAAGGCTACGTTAAAACCCACACCCGACATCGTTCATGTTGTTTCGATCTATATCGATTCTGGTGCCACTGGCAATTATGTCGATATAAACCTGGCCGGGTCATTGAATCTGCCCCTGATTACCAAACAACGTCCGGAACCAGTACAGGCGGTGGATGGCACAGCACTGATTTCTGGCCCAATTCGACAACAAACTGCCCCGATCTCCCTAACTATACAGAAAATACATCAGGAAGTCATATCCTTTGATTTGATTACGATGCCCCAATTCGGGATTATACTAGGGCTCCCATGGTTACATCAACACAACCCTTTAATCGACTGGAAGTCTGGGCAGGTTCACTTTGAATCGGAAATCTGCCAGAATTTTTGCCTCACCGCACCTGACGACACCGAATCTCCTTCACGTGCCTTGGGGGCCGTCGCACAACTTACCCTACACGAGGAAGCGTCCACGTCCTTGGAGTCTCACGTAGTGGGGGTGGTGGCGACAAATATCCCTATGGAATATAAGGACTTTCATGAGGTCTTTGACAAGGGTTCTTCGGAGGTACTACCGCCACACCGTTCTTACGATTGCCCTATTGATTTCATCCCTGATTCCAGCATTCCCTCAGGACGTATTTACTCCCTGTCCCCCTCAGAGGAACAGGCATTGAAGGAATACATTCAAGTGGCTCTAAAGATTGGCCATATACGTCCTTCCACCTCTCCGGCAGCTAGCCCTATTTTTTTTGTCCCCAAGAAGGAGGGCGACTTACGTCCTTGTGTGGACTACCGACGCTTGAATGCTATCACCATAAAGAACCGGTATCCTATTCCCCTGATTACACCATTGTTGGACAGATTGAGTCACGCCAACATCTTCACGAAACTCGATCTCCGCGGAGCCTATAATTTAATCAGAATCCGCCCCGGAGACGAGTGGAAAACGGCTTTTTGCACTCGTTACGGACTGTTTGAGTACGTAGTCATGCCCTTCGGGCTTTGTAACGCCCCTGCCACGTTCCAGCGTTTCATGAATGAGATTTTTCATGATTTGTTGGACATCTGTGTAGCGGTATATCTCGATGACATCCTAATATTTTCACAGGACCTGAAAGAACATGTACTACATGTCCGCGAGGTATTATCTCGGCTTCGCCGTTTTTCACTCTATGCAAAACCAGAAAAATGTCAGTTCCATACTGGAAGTGTGGAATTCTTGGGATTCCACATTACCCCTGGGGGTTTAGCAATGAATCAATCCAAGGTTCGTGCAGTTTTGGACTGGCCAAAACCCTGTAACATTAAGGCATTACAATCATTCCTTGGGTTTTCGAATTTTTACAGGCGCTTTATCCAGGATTTCTCGTCTCTTGTATCACCTCTTACTGCCTTGACCAGCCCCAAGTTGCCTTTTATCTGGTTGGAACAACACCAAAAGGCTTTTGATGCGCTAAAAGCTGCATTTACTACCGCTCCTGTACTGAAGCATCCCGACCCGGAACTCCCCTTCATTGTAGAGGCGGATGCATCCTCCTTTGCTCTTGGAGCGGTATTATCCCAACATTGTCCTTGTTCCGGTCGGCTACACCCGGTGGCGTTTCACTCTCGAAAGTTTACCCCTACAGAAACGCACTATACGGTCACGGAGAAGGAATTGTTGGCCGTCAAAGATGCCTTTCAGGTCTGGCGGCATCACCTGTTGGGAGCAAGACATGCGGTCACGGTGTACACGGACCATCGTAACATTCAAGATTTAGCCTCACTCAAGTGTGTCAATAGTCGACAGGTGCGGTGGCATTTATTCTTTGCAGCCTTTGACTTCCAGATAAAACACCGGTCGGGTCTGTCCCACGGGAAGGCGGACGTTTATCACGTTCTCCTGGTGGGGTATCCTTGCCTGTTTTCCCTGAAAAACTATTGAATCAGCATGTCATTTGCCTCTGTACTCCTCCTTTACCGCTTCTAGGGTCCATTCGCGCATGGGTTTCGTTACATCCCGAACAGATCTCTGAGTGGGATCCGGTGTTACATGATGGGCTGCCGTTCATACAAAACAAATTATGGTTACCGACATCCGACACTCGTAATCTTGCACTAGAATGGTCCCACGACAGTGCCATTAATGGTCATCCTGGACAGAAGCGCACGCTGGACCTCCTCAGGCGATGGTGTTGGTGGCCCTCCATGAAGCGCGATGTTGAAGGGTATGTCAACACGTGCGCCGTGTGTGCCCAATGTAAACATCGCCGGGGTCGTCCGGTGGGGCTCTTGCTTCCCTTGCCTATACCTCCTAGGCCCTGGCACACAGTGTCGATGGATTTTGTGACAGACCTACCTCGAACCAAGGGCTTCGACACCATTTGGGTAGTGGTCGATTCTTTCTCTAAAATGGCCCATTTTGTTCCCTGTTCTGGCATCCCATCAGCACCGGCTCTGGCCGACCTTTTCTTTAGATCAATCTTCTGTCTTTTCGGGTTACCCACTATCATAATCTCGGACAGGGGACCCCAGTTCACTTCTCGGTTCTGGCGGGCGCTCACGGGCCTCTTGGGCATTGATTCCCGTTTTTCCTCCGCATATCACCCAGAGACAGACGGCCAGACGGAGAGGGTGAACCAAGCCATGGAGCAATATTTACGTTGCCTCATTCTACAGCACCAACAGTCCTGGCTGAGTGTGCTACATCTCGCTGAATTCTCGTATAATAATGCTCTGCATTCTTCTACTGGCTTTTCTCCCTTTTTTGTCTTATATGGCCAACACCCCCGCACCTTACCTGTTCCGGACCTTACACATTCCATTAACCCTGCTGCTGTTTCCTGTGCACGTGACCTATCGGCCGTTCATGCCCGGACTCTCGCTCACCTTCGTGAGTCCCAAGTCTCTGCTAAATCTGCGGCTGACCGGCGGAGGGCCGTTGCACCTTCCTATGTTGTGGGGGACTGGGTGTGGCTTTCCTCTCGTCACCTCTGGCTGCCCGGTTGTCGCAAATTGCTACCCCGTTTTGTGGGTCCGTACAGGATATCTGCTGTGATCAACCCTGTGGCTTATCACCTTTCAGTTCCCGCCTCCTGGCGTCTTCACCCTGTATTCCATACATCTCTGCTAAAGCCTTGTCCTGCTCCTACTCGCCTTAGGTCTACGCCTGGCCCTGTGTCTGTGGGTGACTCTGTGGAATATGAGGTATCGGGTATACTGGGTTCTCGTATGGTTCGTGGTTGTCTCCAGTATCTGGTGGACTGGGCGGGTTATGGTCCGGAGGAGCGGTGTTGGGTCCCCGCGAGTGACGTCCATGCTCCGAGGCTTGTCTCCCGTTTTCATTTGGACCATCCCACCTGCCCACGCGGTCGTGGGCCGTTGAGGGGGGGCTCTGTTATGCACGATAGGTCTGTCACACACCCACACAACACCCTGCATGACACTCCGATACAATATACTGTCAGGCTCCCCGGTTCACCGCCCAACCCTCCTCATGTCCCATCACCTAGGGTGCAGGGGAGTCGCCATCACCGATGGTTGCGGATCACACGAAGAGGACGGTGTGGTCTGTTTCCTCGTCTCCAATGGCAACTGCCATGGAGATTGCGATCGGGCTGGAACAGCCGATCGCGATCGCTTCCTGGTTGCACATCAACTTCCCGATCACGTGCACGGAGCCCCACTCACGTGATCGGGAGGCGGCTCGCATAAAAGCCGGGAGCTTTGAAACACTCGCCGCTTCACAGCTGTTCTCTAACACTGTTCGGCGTTCTTGACTCTCGTTTTTTGAACTCATCGGATTTCGACCTCAGGCTTACCCTCACGGATTTGATTAACTCTTGCTCCTTGGATACGGTTGCCGATACTCTGCACGGATACTGGTACTTTGGACCCTTTTTGCGCTTAACGGACTGCTTTGGATATTCCCTATCTGCTACAACCTGGATTTCGACCCTTGGAAGGTTTCATACCTTCCTTCTGTTCAGTCTTGGAAATCATTACGGATTACTGGTGGTCAGCTCGTACCCACCTCCAGGTACTTGCCGGTTTGAATCATCGGCGCTCCCTTGCACCAATTCCTCAGGCTCCCTTCCATTGAACATAGGTAAGAAAGTATCCTTTCTTCACTCTTTACTAAAGCACTGTCTTTGCCTGTATTAACCCCGACTTCCTTCCAACAGCCTCTGGAGTCCTCGGCGCCACCTGATTCTACAACCAACAAACCACCTGTGGCCTCAAAGCTCGCACAGGGAGTGTTTATCTTTCTCTCCCTGTGGGTGGTTTGTGGACAGAGGCTCAATACACTTCACTACGCGGCAAGTCTCGACAGACTGTGAAGCCGCGCGTTGTGTTGAGTATGGAGCCTGTAGCCGAGGACCCCGTGGCTGCATTGATACAGGCACTCACAGTTTTGAGGGCAGACATGACAGCCGCCAACGCGGCTATACATCAGAGGTTAGATTTAATCCAAAGTGTACAACACCCATTACCCGCTGATGTAGAGTTTGGGGAAGCCGCTGCCCAACCCCCGGTTGTCCAACCTATTACTCCCCCTGTAGCGCCACATATTCCTGTACTCATGCCTACGCCTTTTCCCTTGGCCGCTCCAGAAAGATTCCACGGAGACCCCAGAAAGTTCCGCACTTTTGTGAATCAATGCAAGCTACATTTTCTTTGTAGACCTCAGGCCTTTCCCGACTCCACCACAAAGGCAGCTTTCACCTTGTCCCATCTGGCCGGCACTGCGGCAGCATGGGCCAATCCCCTACTGGAAAACAATAGCCCTGTCCTATATGATTTCGAGTTGTTGGTCACAGAAATGTCTCATGTATTCGACACACGTCACAAAGCCCAATCCCGGGATCTTGAATTGTTGGATCTAACTCAAGGAAAGGGGTCACTCATAGAGTACATTGCCCGATTTAACCAATTGGCTGCTGAAACATCTTGGCCTGAACCCAAAAGGGCAGTTGTGTTTTACCGGGGGCTTAATAGTACCATGAAGGATGCCATGTCCGTCGTTCCTTCTTTGCCCACATCTCATACTGACTTAGTGGATCTCGCCCTACAGATCGATGCGAGGCGTTCCGAACGCAGGTTCGAAACAGGGTTCCCTACTCCTAGTTTATCCTCCCCCGCCTCTGATACCGGTGGTGAACCTATGCAAATAGGCGGTATTCGTAGCCCGATCACACAACTAGAAAGGGACCGCAGAAGAACCGACCATGCCTGCTTCTACTGTGGCCTGAGTGGGCATTTCATAAAGTCCTGTCCCAGACGCCCCAAGTTAAAAAATCCGGTTTTTCGGAATGCTCGACCCTAGATCCGGGGGCCGGATCAAGCAATCCTTCAACTCCCTCGGACAGGTTCCCCACATTTGGCAGGATCAGGCCGGTGATGGTAAAGGCTACGTTAAAACCCACACCCGACATCGTTCATGTTGTTTCGATCTATATCGATTCTGGTGCCACTGGCAATTATGTCGATATAAACCTGGCCGGGTCATTGAATCTGCCCCCCGATTACCAAACAACGTCCGGAACCAGTACAGGCGGTGGATGGCACAGCACTGATTTCTGGCCCAATTCGACAACAAACTGCCCCGATCTCCCTAACTATACAGAAAATACATCAGGAAGTCATATCCTTTGATTTGATTACGATGCCCCAATTCGGGATTATACTAGGGCTCCCATGGTTACATCAACACAACCCTTTAATCGACTGGAAGTCTGGGCAGGTTCACTTTGAATCGGAAATCTGCCAGAATTTTTGCCTCACCGCACCGGACGACACCGAATCTCCTTCACGTGCCTTGGGGGCCGTCGCACAACTTACCCTACACGAGGAAGCGTCCACGTCCTTGGAGTCTCACGTAGTGGGGGTGGTGGCGACAAATATCCCTATGGAATATAAGGACTTTCATGAGGTCTTTGACAAGGGTTCTTCGGAGGTACTACCGCCACACCGTTCTTACGATTGCCCTATTGATTTCATCCCTGATTCCAGCATTCCCTCAGGACGTATTTACTCCCTGTCCCCCTCAGAGGAACAGGCATTGAAGGAATACATTCAAGTGGCTCTAAAGATTGGCCATATACGTCCTTCCACCTCTCCGGCAGCTAGCCCTATTTTTTTTGTCCCCAAGAAGGAGGGCGACTTACGTCCTTGTGTGGACTACCGACGCTTGAATGCTATCACCATAAAGAACCGGTATCCTATTCCCCTGATTACACCATTGTTGGACAGATTGAGTCACGCCAACATCTTCACGAAACACGATCTCCGCGGAGCCTATAATTTAATCAGAATCCGCCCCGGAGACGAGTGGAAAACGGCTTTTTGCACTCGTTACGGACTGTTTGAGTACGTAGTCATGCCCTTCGGGCTTTGTAACGCCCCTGCCACGTTCCAGCGTTTCATGAATGAGATTTTTCATGATTTGTTGGACATCTGTGTAGCGGTATATCTCGATGACATCCTAATATTTTCACAGGACCTGAAAGAACATGTACTACATGTCCGCGAGGTATTATCTCGGCTTCGCCGTTTTTCACTCTATGCAAAACCAGAAAAATGTCAGTTCCATACTGGAAGTGTGGAATTCTTGGGATTCCACATTACCCCTGGGGGTTTAGCAATGAATCAATCCAAGGTTCGTGCAGTTTTGGACTGGCCAAAACCCTGTAACATTAAGGCATTACAATCATTCCTTGGGTTTTCAAATTTTTACAGGCGCTTTATCCAGGATTTCTCGTCTCTTGTATCACCTCTTACTGCCTTGACCAGCCCCAAGTTGCCTTTTATCTGGTTGGAACAACACCAAAAGGCTTTTGATGCGCTAAAAGCTGCATTTACTACCGCTCCTGTACTGAAGCATCCCGACCCGGAACTCCCCTTCATTGTAGAGGCGGATGCATCCTCCTTTGCTCTTGGAGCGGTATTATCCCAACATTGTCCTTGTTCCGGTCGGCTACACCCGGTGGCGTTTCACTCTCGAAAGTTTACCCCTACAGAAACGCACTATACGGTCACGGAGAAGGAATTGTTGGCCGTCAAAGATGCCTTTCAGGTCTGGCGGCATCACCTGTTGGGAGCAAGACATGCGGTCACGGTGTACACGGACCATCGTAACATTCAAGATTTAGCCTCACTCAAGTGTGTCAATAGTCGACAGGTGCGGTGGCATTTATTCTTTGCAGCCTTTGACTTCCAGATAAAACACCGGTCGGGTCTGTCCCACGGGAAGGCGGACGCTTTATCACGTTCTCCTGGTGGGGTATCCTTGCCTGTTTTCCCTGAAAAACTATTGAATCAGCATGTCATTTGCCTCTGTACTCCTCCTTTACCGCTTCTAGAGTCCATTCGCGCATGGGTTTCGTTACATCCCGAACAGATCTCTGAGTGGGATCCGGTGTTACATGATGGGCTGCCGTTCATACAAAACAAATTATGGTTACCGACATCCGACACTCGTAATCTTGCACTAGAATGGTCCCACGACAGTGCCATTAATGGTCATCCTGGACAGAAGCGCACGCTGGACCTCCTCAGGCGATGGTGTTGGTGGCCCTCCATGAAGCGCGATGTTGAAGGGTATGTCAACACGTGCGCCGTGTGTGCCCAATGTAAACATCGCCGGGGTCGTCCGGTGGGGCTCTTGCTTCCCTTGCCTATACCTCCTAGGCCCTGGCACACAGTGTCGATGGATTTTGTGACAGACCTACCTCGAACCAAGGGCTTCGACACCATTTGGGTAGTGGTCGATTCTTTCTCTAAAATGGCCCGTTTTGTTCCCTGTTCTGGCATCCCATCAGCACCGGCTCTGGCCGACCTTTTCTTTAGATCAATCTTCTGTCTTTTCGGGTTACCCACTATCATAATCTCGGACAGGGGACCCCAGTTCACTTCTCGGTTCTGGCGGGCGCTCACGGGCCTCTTGGGCATTGATTCCCGTTTTTCCTCCGCATATCACCCAGAGACAGACGGCCAGACGGAGAGGGTGAACCAAGCCATGGAGCAATATTTACGTTGCCTCATTCTACAGCACCAACAGTCCTGGCTGAGTGTGCTACATCTCGCTGAATTCTCGTATAATAATGCTCTGCATTCTTCTACTGGCTTTTCTCCCTTTTTTGTCTTATATGGCCAACACCCCCGCACCTTACCTGTTCCGGACCTTACACATTCCATTAACCCTGCTGCTGTTTCCTGTGCACGTGACCTATCGGCCGTTCATGCCCGGACTCTCGCTCACCTTCGTGAGTCCCAAGTCTCTGCTAAATCTGCGGCTGACCGGCGGAGGGCCGTTGCACCTTCCTATGTTGTGGGGGACTGGGTGTGGCTTTCCTCTCGTCACCTCCGGCTGCCCGGTTGTCGCAAATTGCTACCCCGTTTTGTGGGTCCGTACAGGATATCTGCTGTGATCAACCCTGTGGCTTATCGCCTTTCAGTTCCCGCCTCCTGGCGTCTTCACCCTGTATTCCATACATCTCTGCTAAAGCCTTGTCCTGCTCCTACTCGCCTTAGGTCTACGCCTGGCCCTGTGTCTGTGGGTGACTCTGTGGAATATGAGGTATCGGGTATACTGGGTTCTCGTATGGTTCGTGGTTGTCTCCAGTATCTGGTGGACTGGGCGGGTTATGGTCCGGAGGAGCGGTGTTGGGTCCCCGCGAGTGACGTCCATGCTCCGAGGCTTGTCTCCCGTTTTCATTTGGACCATCCCACCTGCCCACGCGGTCGTGGGCCGTTGAGGGGGGGCTCTGTTATGCACGATAGGTCTGTCACACACCCACACAACACCCTGCATGACACTCCGATACAATATACTGTCAGGCTCCCCGGTTCACCGCCCATCCCTCCTCATGTCCCATCACCTAGGGTGCAGGGGAGTCGCCATCACCGATGGTTGCGGATCACACGAAGAGGACGGTGTGGTCTGTTTCCTCGTCTCCAATGGCAACTGCCATGGAGATTGCGATCGGGCTGGAACAGCCGATCGCGATCGCTTCCTGGTTGCACATCAACTTCCCGATCACGTGCATGGAGCCCCACTCACGTGATCGGGAGGCGGCTCGCATAAAAGCCGGGAGCTTTGAAACACTCGCCGCTTCACAGCTGTTCTCTAACACTGTTCGGCGTTCTTGACTCTCGTTTTTTGAACTCATCGGATTTCGACCTCAGGCTTACCCTCACGGATTTGATTAACTCTTGCTCCTTGGATACGGTTGCCGATACTCTGCACGGATACTGGTACTTTGGACCCTTTTTGCGCTTGACGGACTGCTTTGGATATTCCCTATCTGTTCACTTGCTACAACCTGGATTTCGACCCTTGGAAGGTTTCAGACCTTCCTTCTGTTCAGTCTTGGAAATCATTACGGATTACTGGTGGTCAGCTCGTACCCACCTCCAGGTACTTGCCGGTTTGAATCATCGGCGCTCCCTTGCACCAATTCCTCAGGCTCCCTTCCATTGAACATAGGTAAGAAAGTATCCTTTCTTCACTCTTTACTAAAGCACTGTCTTTGCCTGTATTAACCCCGACTTCCTTCCAACAGCCTCTGGAGTCCTCGGCGCCACCTGATTCTACAACCAACAAACCACCTGTGGCCTCAAAGCTCGCACAGGGAGTGTTTATCTTTCTCTCCCTGTGGGTGGTTTGTGGACAGAGGCTCAATACACTTCACTACGCGGCAAGTCTCGACAGTAATGTTAATAGACAATAAACAAGTGATACTAAATTGGTGAGTGCGCTCCAAGCGAAGAGAGGTGAGTGACCTTAGTAACCAGTCTGGGCAAGAAGAGCGACAACAAGGTGACTTCTACCATATTAGGTACAAGTAGGTTAGTGTAGCGAAGTGTCTTACCGCCTTTCTTGTTATGCGATCAAGTTCCATACATGTTCTGTGCAACAATGGTATGGAAGGCGTGACGATAGGGTGCTGCTGCAGAGCAGTGTCCAGCGCCGTAGCGGACCGGTGCGGACAGGGGCAGACAGGAGGGGCCTTTGGCTCACAGGCCTTAGGCTGCTAGGGCTGGCTTCCGCCTCCGGTTTTTCGGGGCGATAGATATGTTGATGTGGTTGCTAGGCAACCGAGATGAGCGTTGTGATGACGATCCTCGTGGCAGCCATCTTGTGGCCGAGATCCTCGGCGGATTCGGGCTGCTACGGCAGATATTTCATGCAAAAGGTGCAGAGGTGCACAATGCAGGCAGGTGCAGGCACTCAGTAGTGCCAGTTGCAATTCAGGCAAGTCGGGGAGATGGGAGTCCGTGTCCCAGTTGCTCCGGCAGCGTGGGAGCGACGTCGGGCCTCAGCGCGAGATGAAGGTGCAGGGCTCCTGCAGGGCTCCTGTCCGGATAAAGAGTGGGCTGAGGGGCAGATAGGAGGGGCCTTTGGCTCACAGGCCTTAGGCTGCTAGGGCCGGCGTCAGCCTCCGGTTTTTCGGGGCGAAAGATATGTTGATGTGGTTGCTAGGCAACCGAGATGAGCGTCGTGATGACGATCCTCGTGGCGGCCATCTTGTGGCCGAGATCCTCGGCGGATTCGGGCTGCTACGGCAGATATTTTTTGCAAAAGGTGCAGAGGTGCACAATGCAGGTAGGTGCAGGCACTCAGTAGTGCCAGTTGCAATTCAGGCAAGTCGGGGAGATGGGCGTGTCCCAGCTGCTCCGGCAGCGTGGGAGCGACGTCGGGCCGAGGCGCAAGATGAAGGTGCAGGGCTCCTGCAGGGCTACTGCCGGATAAAGAGTGGGCAAAGCAGACTCGCCAGTAAGTGGCCCCCTTATTTGCTTTAATATAATATTTTTGCCTGAGGTTGAGTAGGTTGCATTTTGCCGCCCTTGTCTGTATGAGGTCTAAATTGTCCCCAGGGAGTGCTGTACGTCCGTTTAATGGCTGGAGTCTGTGCTGTCCCCATTTTAGCCATTATCCCCTTTAATTCGTTTTCCAAGCAGGACTCTTCTAGTCTCAGTTACCGGTCCCTTCTTACTTTGATTGCTATTATTCTCCCTCTTAAAGTCGCTTTGAAGGCATCCCATCTAACCTGCTGGATCATGTCCCCAATTTTATTGGCCTCGAAGAAAGCCTCTATTTCCTCTGCCACTTCCCATACCAGCAGGTCATCCTTAAAGAGGGGTGTCAGGTAAAGCCATCTCCACAGGCCAGATGGGCACCTGTTCCTCCTAAGCGTGAGAGTTATTGGGGTGTGATCTAAAAGTATTATGGTGCCTAGCATGATGCCCTTCGCCCCTCACAGCAACGGAGTCGAGACCCAGATATAATCTATTCTAGAGTGTGTTCGATGTGCATGCGAATAAAAGGTGAATCCCTCCTTGTCCCCTTCCAGCTCCTGACATGCATCTACCAGGGCCATGATACGAATTTTCCCCTTAAGCTCTTCTGTTGGTCCCCCTACAATCCTGCCACGCCACTACTCCTGTGTTTGGATGGGTCACACGCTATGTTAAGCGCCCTGGGAGTTATTAAGTATTATAGTATATGTTAAGTATACTTGGCAAAACGCTCGCGTCTCGTGAGTACTGTTTGGGCAAACTGGTCTTGTCCTGTGTTGGGGGCGTAAAGTGTCGCTACCGTGAAGGCCTCCCCCTTGCCCCACCAGCGTTACTGCTAGATATCTTCCCATGTCATCTAACTCCCTCCCTGTAATATTCAAGTCCAGGCCGTCTTTCAGGGCCAGAAGGATCCCAGCTTTTTTGTTGGATTGCGTACCCCCACATTTTTATTCTACCTCTGTTCCGTATCTGAATATGAGTTTCTTACAAGGTGACAATATCCGGGTGTTCCCGTCTAACGTTTCTCTCTAGTTTTTCCTTTTTACTGGGGAGTATAGCCCATTGACATTCATGGAAATTATCTTTAGGTTGTCACTATGTGCCATGTTGCCTCACACACTACCGCCTTTTTTGAACTTCTCGGACTGTGGTTGCGCTGTCCCCTCCTGTGAGCTCCCCCTCCTTCTATCTGTTCCCACCTTCTTTGCCGTTTTGACTCCCCAGAACTCCTCTCCCCTCCCTCTCCTTCCCCCTCATCTGCCCCCGTCCTGATAGGCCGGGTCAACTGGCCTCTAGCCTCCCTCGAATCAGAATCTCGAGAGTTGATCCCAAGTTGCCCTCAGGTACGACCCACGCGGGATCCCCCAATCCCATTCCAAGGTTTGCCCACCGCCACGAGGCCTCTTAACCGCTTTCAGTATAGAATCAAGCATCCGCACTTAGCTTCAAATTTCACCCTCCCCAGGCTTGTATCTTCTGCCATGGCGCTGCTTCTTTTCTGTGTGGTCAGTTCCGGGCAACCTCCGGATGATCCTGTTCCTTCCTTGGCGATGGGCCTCTAAGGTATGGTTGGGTGTCTCCTCCCCTGGACTTTTTGTTCCGCACTGTGGACCATTCCCTTGGTTTGCTGACTGTGCGTTGTGACGAGGGCGGAGCGGACAATGTTGGTGCCTCTTCTTCGAGGCCAAGTAAGGTGCTCCCCGTTCATAGGATGTGATTTTTTGATGTTTCCCCTGCCAGACAAAGGTCAGACCAAACCGATGGGCCCATCTATAACGGATGTCCTGGGCTCTCAAGTAGGTTAGGAATGGGCCAATTCACCTCCTTTTGATGAGGGTTGATTGTGCTAGATCATGGTATAGGGCTATGTCCGCTCCGTTGTAGGTGATCGGCCTTATTTTCCCGGCCTTCGCTAGTATTTGTTCTTTAACGCTATAGCTGTGCATTGCTGCCAGGACATCTCTTGGTCTTACCCCTGGCTCTTGTCTTCTAGGGCCCACTCTATGGATTCTGTCGAATTGTATTTCCGTGGGAGCTTCGGTGTCCAGGAGGTCTGCAAAGATGCCCTTGATTACTTTGCATAGATCCTGGTCCTGGATGTCCTCCGAAGGCCTTTAATTCGTATGTTAGAACACCTGGCCCTATTCTCCAGGTCCTCCGCTTGCAGTTCTAGATTGAATGTGGCCGCCGCCAGTGTTTCCAACAGGGAGTCCGCCTTTCTTGCGTTTTTGACCAGGTCTTGGATTGCTCTCTCGTTGGTGTCTACCCTTTCCTTCACTTGGTTGATGTCTCTCTTCATTTCCTGGAGTCCTCTCTGAGTGCGTCCATTTGTTTCTGCCCTGCTGTAGAAATCTTGTCCACTATCTTGGTAAGTAGGTGTTTCAATGAGGATTGGGTTACTTGTCAGTCCTGTTGCTCCTGCGTGTTTGGTCCTGAGTCTACAAGCCAGTCTGAGGGCTGGTGCCCCGCTACTGAGTCGGCCTCCTTGGCCCAAAGGTTTGCTAAAGTGCCTTCCTGTGCTTTCCTGGCGTTCCTCGGGGTCGGTAGGGAGTCTTTACCCTTATTCTTTGACATTGCTTTTAGTGCTGCGAGCGCCTGTGTTGGCCGGCTCACCCTCACCTGGTATGTAGATAATAGGTTTGTGCTGTGAGGCAGTCGCCATTTTTCCCCTTGTATTGTTGAGGCTCTTCTGAGGGCACGGCGCATCTTTGTGGTGCTGAAGGGTCGTGGCCGGGCCGCTTTGTTTTGGGGTGGCCACTGCTTCGCCGGTGATTAGAGGGTTGAGGTCTCCCTTAGGTGTGCCCCTTTGTCCCCAAGAGGGATGACACCAGTGAGGCGCTGATCTGAAGCCCCCCCCCCCAGAGGTCCCTACAGGCACTGACCTGGCTGGTCCCCGATGCCTGATAGGGAAAGAGTCGTTGCTTGGTGAGTGGGAAGCTTGAGGCCGAGGCCCCGGAGACTGGTAGTAAATGCCTTGTTGCTTGTGGAGCAGGAAACTTGGGGTAGGGGTCCCTCCCTGCCGGGCTTGTGCCTCTTGCCTGGGGTTCCAAGCCGCCGATGCAATCTCCTCTTAGTGATGCTGCTTGTCGGCTGGAGTGTCCTCTGGACCCGTCACCTCATATTACCAAGTAGGCTGCTCGCATTTCTGTGCTTGTTGCCCTGTCCACTATGTTCACAGGTAGACTTGGGAGGAGAAGGGAGGCGGAAGGCTGGGTAGGCCGCATACCTTCACCTGAGGGGCTGTCCGATGGGCGGCAGTGCGTCCTGTTGGTTCGCTAATTACCTCTCCTCTAGGGGTTAAGGGGAGGAAGTGGGCTTCCCAATTAATAGGAGAGGGGAAGCTGATCCTATCCGTGAGCGTGCTCCAAGGTGTGGGGCACCAGGGTCTGGTCTTGGCCTTCGGGTGATGGAAATTCCGGTGGAGGGAGGGGCGGGTGTGGGTCCAAGTGGGTGCGCACACCCATCTCCACGGCCAATCTTCCCCGCTCACGGAGGGCCTCTCTCAGAGGGACAGCGCTTGTGCTTCTCGGTGGGATCCACCCCGGGTGCCCTCCCTTCTGGGTGATGCGACCTTCCGCCGTAGGGGCCCGACTGGTGCACCACTGTCCGATGCCGCCGCTGCCTGTAGCATTCAGCGTCCCCGTGCGGAATCGGACGCCCCGACAGGGTCATGCTCTGCAGCGGCCATTGGGAGGGGTGTACAGGGGTGCCTCCCGCTCCTTGTTCTTAGGGAGACACCCAGGTGCAGCCGAACGATCCCTGTGGGGGACCGCCTGGCTTGTGGGGGGTTGTTGAAGGGCTGCGGGCACTAGGGTCTCACTCTCTGGTGCCTAGTGGGGCTCCCGTGGTCACGCCTGAGCACCAAGCGCACTTGCGTTCCTCGTACATGTGGCAGTGCGAGTGCGCGGCTGAACACTGTGTGCCTTCCCTGGGCCCGCACTATGGTCCGGAGTCCAATGCGGGTTGCTCCGATGCATGGGGAGGGCTTCCCGGCTTAGATTCTGTGGTGCAGGGCCTCGGGGGTTGGGAGCTCGGTGGCCGCGGTGGTCACAGCATCGTGGCCATCTTGGAAGTCCACAAATCTTAATGTCTTTTTAAACAGTTCAACACACAATGTTTCTTGGGACTTTAAACTTTGCCTCTCTTGGGATTCTCTTCTTTTGTTTTCACCCTGATGTAGATCAAAGTCTTACGATTGTACAGAGATTCTGCTTGACCCTCTGTATGACCACTTTGGCCTATTTCTATTTCACTGGCCCTCCTTCGGCCTTCTGGTAATTGTAGTTTCACTCAGATGGGGATCGACCAGAGTCTCTCGAGTTAGCACCCACGTGGTGCCGATTTCCCCCTGTTGCTGCTCTCCCCTTCACACTTTTGCAATTCATTCAAAGTTTGTTGAACTTGGTTCGAACTTGCCACTCTGCACTTCTCATTCAACACAGTCCGGTTGTTATCGATCCTCCCCTTGACTCACCGGCTGTGATGAACTGCTTGGCTTTTGGCTTTTTCTAGAGTCAAGGCCAGTACCACTGGCATGGGAGCTTCCGTCGCTGCTCCTTCTCGGCATAGGCTTGCCCTGTGTGCCATTAACATTTGCTGCAAGACACTTGTGCTATTTTTATTAATTTTTTTATTGATTTATTAAAAACCTTTAAAAAAGGAACAAATCATCATACAATCTTCAAAAAGAAAGAAACCTTCACAGGATCTTCGAAAGAGCAAACATATTTGAAAAGGAAATGTCAAGTCTAACACCCCTCCCTTTCCCTAAATTTCCAAATACATTTGCTCTAAACAGGCCTAAGCAAAGCCGCCGCCCATAAAGCACTCCCAGTCTTTGTCAGAAATAGCTTGTTTGAAATGTCTATTACGTAAAAGTTCTCATGCAGTTTCGTGGCTTTCTAGGCTTTCTGGCCGAATAACCATCTCTTCCAAAAAGGATGTCAGAGCTATGGTTAGTTTGCGATCCGTCTCTTTGAACATTAACTACCACCAGTCTTCGACACTTGTTGTAGTTCTTCCTATCACACTTGTGCTATTGTTTGCGGTCCTAGGCTCTCCTCCATGAAGGTTCCGCGGGTCTAGGACGAAAAGGGCAAGGATACCTCTCTCCTCGCCACCTTCTCCATTCCTGACGCCTTTCTCCTTCTCCTGGCCCGCCTGGCCATCTTGTCGTGCTGTTTGCTGTACTTGCCTGGCTCGTTCTGCACTCCTGTTCCACCTTTTATCCCTGTGGGCAAAAGGAAAGGCTGTCAGGTGTGTGTGATTTGAGTCAATAACCTGACTTTGCTTGACCCTCGGGTTCGGACACGTCAGGTACACAGGTTTAACATTAGTCCCTTGTCTATTGTGTGGTGTGAAGGTGTTCATGTTGCAAAAGGGGGTGGGGGCAGTGTTTTTTAATGTCTTACGTGAGAGGATGGGTAAAATGTGTCAAAGGAAGGGGGATATCGCGTGTTCACCCATCAGTGTCCCAATCTCACTCCTCAAGGCTCCTTATCCAACTGATCCTCCCTCACTGGTCCACCCCCAGGAACTGGATCCAATAGCAATGGCCGTGTCCTGGCCTCCTCGAAAACTGATCTTCGCAGTTTAAATTGTAACAGGAGTTCAGTGTGTGTTTGTAGCCGAAATCCTAAGCATTGGGCGTGCCTCTGGCTGAAGCTTAAATATCCTACCAGAATAATAGGCGCCTTGACTTCCTTTCAATGGCGCAAGGTTACTCGGCCCGCTGAGAGATTTAGTACTGACCTCCCCCATCTCCATGTGCTGACTTACCCAGCACTGCCTGACAAGCTACTCTCGTGCGAGCATAGGCACATGTACACGGTCAGTTTATAATAGCATGTCGTACTGCGGTCTGCCCAGATAATAACGGTCCAGATGTTGGCACATGAGATAAATGCGGAACACGGGCATAACGTGAGCTGACCAAAGTCAAACACATTGACCGAGTTGGAGTGCTGGGACTAGACTTCTGACTTGTTTACTTAATAGCCAGTGATCTATATATAGTCTGACCCTTGTTGCCTTTAGCTGTTTTCTAATGGATCCCAATTTGAAAAGAATGGGAATGCCGCGACTTCGCAGTAGACCTGGTTGCCGATGGTCACACATATTGTCAAGTGTGTGACACAAAGACTATGCTGTATAGAAGAATCCCTCGTTGCAAATGTCCAGCTGAACCATGGTGTTGCGTCCTAGGATCGACTATGTACCAGGGTATAAGGTGAAAAGCAGTAGATAAAAAATAAAGCAAGGAATCCATTTTCATTCGGAGCTCAAATATTATATTCCATTATGTCAAGCGTGCTGTTTTTTTCAATACAGTTAAATACGAAAACTGCAACATAAACGAAAAGAAGAAATTACAGCGGAGCGGGACAGCCAGAGTTGAAACAGTGCATTTGAAAAGAGACAGTGTTGTACTTTGAGTATTATACATAACCATTAATTGACAGGGCTCAATGAAGGGCTGGAGTTGCCGGGCTTTAGTGTCTAGTTCTGGGTTTGATGTGCCCAGCATTCTGCTAGCCCAGTGGTGGGCTTGGGGTTGGCCGTTTTGGTGTGAGACCAACAGGTCTCTGCGTCATGAAGAATGGTTGTTATGGGTGGGGGCTGGGGGAAGTCTGGAAGGGTGTGGTCAGTTCTTTGTGCACCAGCGAAGTGCGGGTGGTAGGCAGGAACCGGTCAGCATAGTCTAGAAAGGGGGCCGTAAAATCTAGAACATCTAGAAAGGTACTGTAGAATCTCCCCATGCTTCCCAAGCGAGTGGGTGTAATTATGTCCGCCACTACTGTGTCCCGGCATTTCGTCCACCACATGGAGAGCACAGGACCATCAGGTTGCTTCCGCACTCGGGCTATGGTGATTTTGGCTGCTGTGAGCAGATGTGTGGTTAGGTCCGCCATGTACCCTGTCAATGGGAACGCTCCATCCCCCGTGTCTCCCAGCAGTACAATACCCGGGTCCCATGGTATTGTCAATCCCATGACCAGTCAGGTCTGTTCTAGGGCCTCCCTCCAGAATCGGATTGACTTTGGGCATGTCCAGAAGCGATGTAGTAGTGAGCCTGTTGTTTGACAGCCCCTCCAGCATTGTGGCGATAGCGCTGGATTACTTTTACTTCGAGTTTCTGGGCTGATGTACCATCTATAACATACCTTCACCGCCCCCTCCTTATTCGTGATACACTTCGAGCTCTTGTGCATACGGGACCAGATGCGACCCCAGTCCTCTGGCCCTAGCTCTCTTCCTAGGTCCCTTTCCCATTTAAACATGTAGTTCTCCTTCTTGCTGAGGTTGGCTCTATCTAGAAGTCTGTAGAGGTGTGAGATTTTCCCTTTTGGGGCCGTAGATGTTAGGGTGCGCTCTAGCGCATTGAGTTCCCTGCCTCCGTGAGTTTTTGTTTTACTTTGTGACATCCAGTGCCTTAGCTGGGCATATCGGACTATTTCAGTTTCTGGGAGCTGAAATTTTTCCTTGCATTCTTCAAATGATAGTGGGGTCCAGTTGGTGAAGAAATCCGAGATTTGATTTAATCCCCCTCCCCGCCATCTATTGAAACCTGCTAGAGTTGTCCCGGGAGTGAAGTCCGGGTTGTTCCATATCAGTGTCAGGGGACCCAGGTAACCTCTCTTGCCCTATTTATGAACCGCCCTGCTCCAGCATTGAACTGTGTTTTTATTGGATGTCAATGGGCCGGTGCCAGGGGTCCCCCGAGCCAATGTGTTGTGTGGCAGCGTTGCAAGCGGGGAAGGACTCCATGCTTCCTCTATTTGCTACCATCTGGGCTGGTCAGTGGTTAGCTGCCAGGCGAAAGGCTTTTGATAGTTGTGCTGCAAGACTACACCTGGAGACATCCGGAACGCCCAGGCCTCCCCCTGCCGTGCCCCGGAGCATGACTCTCTTGGCTATTTGTGGTTTTTTTCCTACCCCATACTTATTTTAGCATCTCTTTTTGTATTATTTTAGCATCCCTTTTTGTAGCATTTGAAGCTCTTTCTCGGGGATGGTAATTGGATGGGCAAGGCACTGATAGATTAGTCTTGGGACTAGGTACATTTTCAAGGCTGTAATTCTCCCTAACCATGACGCCTCTTGTTTATGCCAGCGCTCCAGGTCGTTTCGCAGCTCCCTGTATAGTTCCGGGAAGTTAGCCCGATATGCTCGCTCAATTTTATTCGGTATCTGAATCCCTAGATAAGTGATGTGGGATCTAGTCCATGGGATGGGGCCTGCATTTGCTAGTGCTTCTTTACGCCTCTGTGAAATATTAATCCCCAGGGCCTAAAAACTGATGCCTCTCCAAATGTCGAGATCTCCTGCCAGAGTGCTTCCAGGCATTCATCAATCTGGGTTAGGGTGAGAAGTACGTCATCCCCATACATAGCTGCATTATAGCAGCTGCCACCCAGTTTTAGGCCTTGTATTTGTGGATTGGCATGGATTCTAGAAGCATACGGTTCCATGGAGAGTGCGAATATTAAAGGTGACAGACGGCAACCTTGCCGTGTGCCTCTGGATATGGTAATTTTCTGGCAACGGGTGCCATTTATTCTCAGGTAGGTGGTGGGCTGTTGATAGTTGGCAAGGGACCATTTAATGAATCTTGGGCCCCAGCCAAAGTGGGCCAGCGTCTCGTTTATGTACCCCCCCAATCTAGTAGGTAAAAGGCCTTAAGGGCGTCGAGCAATGTTACCACCAGTTCTACCCCTGTCCTGGAAGCGCTCTCAATTAAATTTAGGGTTCGTCTAATGTTGTCTTGTGTGGCGCGCCCTGGGATGAACCCTGTTTTCTGGGTGGATTAGGGTGGATTTCTGGGTGGATTCTCCAAAATCCTGGCTGCCAGGATTTTGGAGAAACTTTTTGCTTTCTTGTTCATTAATGTTATAGGTCAATAGGAGGCGCACTGCTCTGGGTCTTTTCTTGGTTTTGGAATGAGCACTATTAAGTATTGTTCCATGGAGGGGGTAATGCTTCCCGTTGTCAGGAAGGAGTTAAATAGTGTTGCGATTTGGGGGCCTAATATGTGGGTGTATGCCTTATAGAATCGTGCTGTAAACCCGCCAGGGCCTCGAGCCACGTTTCTTCCTCAATTATGATGGGAAGCTCGAGGGTGTCTAATTGGTGCGATTCTCCCTTCTATGGGCAGTCTTCAAATAGCTGGTTTGCGCTGCTTTCTCTGTGGAGTTCCTGAAATGATCTCCCTATGATGATTCACCATTGCCTCCATCTTATCCCCTTCTGCGTACAATGCCGTTGCATCTGGACCCCTAAGTGTTTGGATATTATTTTGGGTGGGTAACTTTTGTAGCTTGTACACCAGGAGTCGATTTGCTTTATTGCTGTTCATGTAATAACATTGTTTCGTGTATGCTAATGCCCTGGTGGATTCATCTGCCTCTTGAACATTTTTTCCAGATCCACCACCCTCTCAGCTAGCTTAGCGTGTTGTAACTGCCGAGCTCTCCTTTGCACTGCTGCACAATTAATTAAAGCTCCCCATACCACTGATTTCATTGCATCCCAGACCATTGACTCGGAGTACCCCACTGAGGTGTTTTCCCTGAAATAAAAAATGAGTGATTTAGATATTTCTTCTTGAAGCAGTGAGTCTTGCAGTTTGCAGCGCCTTTGCGGCCGGTTTGGGAGACCCTGCACTCTAACTCGAGCCAGAACTGGGGCATGATCTGAGAGCACTCTAGGCTAAATTTCTGCATCTTCGATGCAGGGGAATAGGACATGGACATCATAATTAGGTCAATTCTAGAGAGTCCTTTGTGGGCGTGAGAGTAAAATATATTGTCACGGATTCCTTCATTAGCAAGTCTCCTTATGTCTACTAGCCCCATTCCCCTTAGAGATTTGGCAAATCCTATTGCCAGAGAGTAATCTTCCCTTGAGGGTGGTAGGGTGGTATGGTTTTGTCGTTTTGTGGGTTAGGGAGCAGGTTGAAATCTCCTCCAATGAGGAGTCGGCCTTCCGCGAATGTAGTGATGACTAGTATGATGGTGCGTAGGAACCGGTCTTGTGCGCTGTTTGGGCAGTATATGGAGGCAAAGGTTAGGGGTTGTAACGGCCAAAGTGAATCCGTTTCTCATCAGCCTCCTGTTTCCTGCAGGCAGACTATATTCGCAGCGAGCTTGGCTAGTTGCGTTCTACTGAGTTTCTTTTCCCTGGAAAGTTAAAGCTCTGCACATTGCATGTCACCATGCACAGTTCTTTAGTAGTGTCAACTGTCATGTTTGTTCTGAATTGTGGGTTTGGTCGCCCCCCTCTCGTGCCCTAGCCCCACTAAGGTGGGCCTACGACGTCCCCTATTGTTTTCCATTCTGTCACTCTGCTTAGATGATTCCCCGTTGTTGCTCCCAACTCTTAACTCTCCCCTTGAACCAAAATGTACCCAACCTTTTCCAATCTCCTCTATCCCCCGACAAAGAGCAAGAACAAGAGCCCAGCCCACAGCCTACGGGGCAACCAGCTCAAGGCCCGAAAAACAACCTTAATAGAGACCATAATTGCCTCTTGATGGCGTAGGTAAAACAAAATATTTGCGCGCGTGAGGACCTCGAATTGGATCATCCGCATCTCTATCGAGGAACTTTCTTTTCTTCAGGCAGTGGACTCGTACGGCGGTGCAGCCCATACAGCAGGAGGACGTCTGAGGCTGTAACACCTTCCCACTGCCTGGAGCTATAAACAGAGACAAAGGTGACGACCTGACCGCATCTTGTGCACAGTGTGGACGTTTGCTCATCTATTGTTGTGCACTTTAGTGCACATTGATTTGTCCATCTTTGTTGTTGTGCACCTTTGTGCTTTACCAGATTTCTATGTTGTGTAGGCTGTGGAGCTTCTAAAAGCTCTACTGTTTTCCCTAGTGGTTAACAATAGTAACAAATGACCTTTTCTTTCTATCCTATTTGAAAGGTCTACCTGCATACTTGGCTCCTCCCTCTGCGAGCACGTCTTGCTCAGCGTTATTTAATATCACGTGACTGCGCACCCGCGCGCGCACTCGCCAAGTACCACAAGTACTGTTGGCTGTTCGCGGGTCGCAGAGTCCAGAGTCTAAGGTACCCTATTCCTTTTTATTTTTGCTTTTAAGCTACTCCCAGGTGAATGATTCCATAAACATTGACTACTAATATGCCATCATCAACAAAGGCACGAGCCAAATTTAATGATGTAGACCATGAGAAAATCTCAAAAAAAGTCCATCTGCAAACTCGGCTCACAAGCATGCTACCAAAAGGGGGCCGTTCTTCGACCTATCGGTCACGTTCAGTTTCAGATGAACTCTTGTTAGGCTTAGATAAAGAGGGGACTGTTGAGACTAACGAACACACTGTTTCATTGGCCCCTTCCATATATACTGTTGCCACAAACATTCAGTCAAGTACGATATCATCACAAATTTTGACAGAGAATTGCACCACAAGTGATACCATAACCTCTAAGGTGGTTGATCATGAAGGTAGCCCGCATGGTGCCCCCACAGACACGACGATAATAGCAGCATGTCTGGAAGGAGACTTACGGCCTTTAGTGCCCCTTCCCCCGGGGGATAACATGCCGCAACCCATGTTATGCTCTGTCCTAGCCCAACAGAAGCTAAGGCAGGCTTACACCCACCTCACCATGATTGGCGAAATAGAGGAAGAAGACATTGAGCTTATGAATCTCACAAATCATACTGATGAATTATCTGAGGAGGTACAATATATTTGTTCGAATACTGGTGATCTTGTTCAGTTGGAGCCAGATAAGGAGGATCACCAGGAGTCAAATAATGAGCCTTTACCATCCTCAATACATAATAATGAGATATATAACCGTGATCTAGATGTATCACCCGTAAAGGATATGAATGCCCCTATTGAATCTATTGACGAGTCTGTCTCCTTCATAGCCCCTACTCCTAACAGCCACGATTTGATCAAGAGGCCCGAGTATCAAACTTCTTTCTGAATCCTGTCCATAAAGAGAGACCTTCATTTCCAGAAGCCCCGGCCTTAAACAATACGCTATCTGCTATGAATACAGCACTGTTAGCCATAGCAAAACTATATGAAGGCTTGGACTTGAAAGTTTATAATGTATCCAAGTCTCTGGAACAATTTCTTTGGTTGCAGTCTAAAAATAAATCTTATCAGAAAAATTCTACTACAAAAGAAACACTTACAAGCGCAAACTCCACCCAAACTGTATGTATTGAGATATTACCAACTGACCCCAGCACTCTCCTGACTAACCAAGTGATTCTACCAAACAAGATGGTAACCACAGCAGAAGGAGCTCCTACAGGTGAAACAATGTCCATCAGTATTATCCCTCAAGTACAAAAGGGGCCGACCACCTCCATGACAATCACAGTAGATGGCCTTTCGACCATACCACCTGTTGAAACAGTCCCCAATCTAACAATTGTACAACCAGCTCAGGCAGTAACCACCCGAAATATGTTTGAAGTCTTTAGCTCACCAACTACGAATTCTAACAACAGGCGCCCGAATAAAAAAAGAAAAATCCAAATAACTAAACCAATTGCACCTACCCTTAAAATGGGAAAGGGACAGAAAAGGAAGAATACAGTGGGTTCATCTACAGACCAGGACCCGATAGTCCCATTACTCACCGGTCGGCAGGTCCCCGAGCTAGCCATTATAGCATCTGGAGCCCTGCCATATAAACCCTTGGATGAAGTAGTCCAACTGAGACCTCTTATAACATCATCAGTTTTGCCATCCTTACCCCCTGCAACATCTCCTACTCTCTCTTCTAATAAAAGCAACACTACTCAGAGTGCATCAATGCTACTAGCAATTCAGTCAGAAATTCAGAAATCGGTTGATGCGTATTTAAAACTCTTTCCGAATAATTGTTCGGAAAAAACACAAAGTGATCAGTGGAAAAGACAGCATCCCACGGTGATGAACAGCCAGGTGGACACTCAAATAGAACAGCCCACGACAGGGACTGTTTCATTAGAAACATGTCCTCCGCAGACTGATGCTAGACAGTTCCCACAAAATGTTTACCCGCAGACTGATACTAGCCAGCTCCCACAAACTGTTACATATAAAAAGAAAGGACCCACCCCCACAGATATTCACAAGGGGGAAGTCGGGCCCACACATCTATTTCGGGAGGAAATAAGGGCCTCTGTTGAGGCTTACTTGCAAGAAAATGGCTCTAATCAAATACAGAAGCAACAGGCGCAACCAGTAGTGGTAACTTGTCCCACCACAATATCCCCCGAGCCCCAAGTTTCTGGGCAGGAGATGCGAGAAGAAATAAGAGCATCCATTGAAGCTTTTGTACAACAATCAAAATCCACCAAAACTGTTCCAGAAAAGGCTTACCCTGCACTTAATTCTCTGTTAAAAGGGCCTCAATGGCGTACATACACCCAAAAAGAACAACTAAGTTCACCAGTAAGGCTCCCAATAATGACACAGGAACGAGCACCCCAATTTAAGGCAAAACAAGAGCAGACATGCTTTCGCTTTATAATTAAATGTCGGGAATCTCCCTTTAAATCTTATGACTTAAACCGGTCGAGCATACTGAACATATGTGCTGAAATTCCAGTCTTGTCGACCATATCGTCAGTGGACATGTATCAGATTGAGTTTTTAAACCATTCTGACCTTTCTATAGTACGGTTATATGTACGCTCAGCCTTGGTGGCCGAAACCCTATGGCAAGCCAGAATGGCTCTATTTGATTTAGGTTTCACTATTACACAAGAAGCTTATTCTAGCCCCTCTACATTACAAGGTCATACGTCTCGTATTTTCACCTCAACAAACAGCACTGCACTACTCCAGGATATGTCGAATCAGACAGGGCCCACATAATTATGTTTTGATACAGAAACCTTGACAATAGTATCTTGGAACACTCGAGGGCACACTCATCTGAACTCCCCGTCTATAGGGAACCTGATCAACAATGATGTAATCGTATTGCAGGAGACATGGCTATTGTGCCCCCCGGTTTGGGACTCTCATAATATAATCTTTACCCCGGCAGAAAAAGGTCATTTTGGTCGGCCAAAGGGTGGGCTAATTATAGCGGTAAAAAAAGACTGTGGTTTTAACATGCTTATCAATAAATCACCCTCCATGTCTTTCAAGTGTTACAACTCACTTGCAATAAACAACATATAGTAATAGTGAATATCTATTGGTCTACCACTGCACTAAAATCTGAGATATTTTTCAAACAGTTCATCGAAATCTTGGATACCTTGGCCTGTGATGAGAGCATAACTTCCATTATAGTATTGGGTGATCTTAATTTACATCTCATTACAAAGGAGGATACTGCATTAGTAGGAGATGAATTGACGTGGTCACTGATCATGGCAGAGCGTAATTTCCAGATGCTTAATGGTAATATGAGAGGGGATTGTCCAGCACAAAGCACATGGCATAGAGGTACACAATGTGCTGTCATTGACTATGCCTATGTTAACGCAAGGGCTTTTAATTTGGTTAAAACTTTTGAGATAGTACAAACAGACTTAAGTGATCATCATAAATTGAAACTTACTCTACAGATTGGTTATATGAAAATATCACAATGGAAGAATCCGAGCATCACGGATCTGATAGTAAATAATGGACGTAATCGTTTAAGCTGGGATAGAGAAAAGTTAGCAAAGTTGGACCAAACCCTATGGGAACTGTATCAGACTCATGATGGTATTAGTAAAGATTATACAGCTGCCCTACAAACAACTGCATGAGTTTTTAGTGGCAATAGGCTGTTGAAAAAGCAACATACGCACGTCTATGATGCGGAAATAAAAACAAAAAAAATAATCTGAGACATACCATTCGTTATCTACGAAAGTTAAATTCCAGTGACATGGTCACCGAAATCAGGACGGTAAAACAAAAATACAAAAGATGGCTCAAAATAAAGAGAGCAATATTGTATGAACAAGAAGGAGCTGATATGCTAAAACAGCTCCTCCTCCAAAAATCCACTGCTGGCATATGGGCATTACTTAATCATACCTCTAATACAGATCAGCAGGTCACCCAGTTACACTCAATTGCATCAGATGTATGGCAGCTGTATTTTGAAAAACTTTATCATACTCCCTTTCCGGAGATGCGGTTGAACTTCCATAGATTTACTGCATCAGATGAATTTCGTTTTGACTTGGATGATGTTAAACTGTGTATCTCCAAACTGAGCTCTTCTCGGGCCACAGGACCTGACGGCTTGAACAATGTAATGTTAAAAAAGTACAAGGATGAATGGGCAAGTATTCTATGTCGCATCTTCAAACAAATTTTTGAGACAGGTCACATCCCAGAGACTTGGAAGAAATCCATCATTATTCCAATATTTAAGAAGGGCGATCGAGAGAATCCAAAGTCATATAGGCCCATAGCCTTATTAGACTGCCCAGGCAAGTTATTTGCTAGGTTGCTGTTGAAGAAATTTAATAACTGGCTCCAGGAGTACAATCTTAGGGACCCATTTCAAACTGGGTTTTTGCAAGGTATAGGCACTGGCATAAATATTATCACTTTGTCCAGCCTTATCCAGCGAACTTACCAGAGGAAACAACCCTTATATCTTGCATTCATCGACTTTCAAATGGCATTCGATGCTGTTCCTAGAGAACTATTGTACAAAAAGCTGATGGATGCAAATTGTCCATGGAGCATACTCAAATGGGTAATCCAATTACATTCCAACCCTACGATTCAGGTCAGGCTGAATAATGCGGGTTTATTAACACTGCCGATTGTAACTGCCCGGGGTTTGAAACAAGGCTGCCTGTTAGCATCGGCCCTGTTCAATTTTTTTATCTCCGATATTAATCGAACCTTTGGCAATGTGATATCTGATTCTCCGAGGCTCGTGGGGGTTGAAATAAAATGTTTACTGTATGCCGATGATATGGTGTTATTTTCCCATACTCCACGAGGATTGCGCAAGCTTCTGGGTGCTCTGGATGCATATACTAAAGTTAATGGTATAATCATTAATGTGGCAAAAACCAATATTGTCCAGTTTGGGACCAGAAGACAATGTAAGACACAGTTGCACTGGCCACTTCAAGACTGTAAAATCACTGTCTCTAATGTATATGTATATTTGGGTATGTTGATCTGTAATCTATGTGCTGTGGACCAATACAACATGCAGGGTCTACATAAACTGCAGATGACCATCTCACAAACACGTATAATCAGAGCACGTTATTGTAAATTCTCCATGTCACCGGTACTTTCATACTTTAAACTAAAAGTGGTGCCTGTAATTTTGTATGGTGCAGAAACTCAAAAAATCATGTCATATGCCTATTGGTCGGTGAGAGAAGGTCGTTTCTGGAGACAACTCCTGAACTTACCAAACTCGCAACCATTACCACTTATAAGATACGAACTAGGCTTGATTTCGGTTTATGCGATGTACAAATGGAAATTGTGTGCCCTATATCGCAAGTGTTTGATGAATCAGCATGCAATAGGAATAACGAGCATTATAGCAACTTACTTGTTGAATTCTGTGGATATATTTCCGAAAATGTGGCGCATGAAAGTTCAAAAGTTTTTGGATAAAGCGCAAATAAATAGTACGCTCTTGCTAGAAAATCCAGACAAAGCAAAAACAAAAATATGGGAAACAGACTGGATCCACACACGTGTGGCATGTACATATCATAAGAACTTTAAGTCTAACCCTTTTGAACTAAAGCGCTACAATGTTGTGGCTAATTATTTGTTAAAATCCCCAAACGCTAATCATCGTAGTGGGTTCTTGAGATTCAGATTAAACCTCTGGTTTACAAATGATGTTACTAATAACCGCAACAAAAATGGCACACCCCTGCTTTGCCGATTTTGTAAATGCCAAGTAGAAACATTGAAGCATTTGTGCACCGAATGTGTGAATTTATTACAAATTCGTTGCATTTATTTCAAACACTTATTTGTGGATCAGATCAAGAAATTACGACTGCTGAAGAACTCTGGGCATTATTGTATTATACCAAAAGGAAGTCAGTGAGATATGCCATTGTTAATTACTTGCAACAAATACAAATACCAAAGTATGCTGTCTCAACATAGTAAAACTGTAACAGTTATTTTAAAGTCTTTCACCTTCTTTTTTGTTTTTTTTTTAAAACTCTTTTTATTAGGCAGCATGGCAGCAAAACGACAGGCGAACAGCGCCCAGCAGGTACAGATTGACAATACGCATCATGATACAGTCATGCGGAGATTGTACATTAAATGATTACAAAACAGAGTTACAAACGAGATGCGAGGAGGGGAGGCTGATCAAGTAATGTGGGGGGTGTACCCAGACTAGTGAGAAAAAGCAGGTGGAGGAGAAGTAACCGGGGTCATGTCAAGGTCGGACAAGTAGGAGCGGAATCTAAGCCAGATGTCCCTGGGCCTGGAGTGGGTAGGTTGCATGCGGGACCACATTTCCTCGGTGTCAGAGGCCCAAATAACCGCCTTTAACCATTGGGCATGTGTGGGGGGAAAGGGGCGAAGCCAGCAGAGAAGGATGGACCGAACCGCTAAGAGCATGCAGAGGCCAGTCAGTTTTTTGGAATCACGAGGGAGACCAGGGAGGTCGTTGAAGAGACACAGTGCTGGAGAAGGATCCATGGGGTACTCGAGCATAGCAGATACCGTTGAGCAAACCGCTCCCCAGAACCGTGAGAGGCGGGGGCAGGACCAGATCATATGGATGTAGTCTGCGTCATCTTGCCCGCATCGAGGGCAGCTAGATGGGTGCTCACTGGACATGCGATGTAATCTGACCGGGGTATAGTGGAACCTATGCAGCACTTTTAACTGAATGAGCTTAAAACGGGAATTAAAGGACACCCGGTGAGTGCGGTCGCAGATATGTGCCCAACGGTCGTCCGACATTTCCACCCCCAAGTCCCTCTCCCAAGCCCCCCTAAGTTTAGAAAATTCTGGAGAGGATCTGGTCTGCAGCATGGAGTATAACCTAGAGATTTTGCCTTTCATGGGTGAGGGGGAAGTGAGTTCCTCAATGGCCGGGTCGTCCGGTGGTAGCGCAGGGAATGTTGGATAACTACGCTTAAGGGTCTTACGGAGAGACGCATACTGGAGCCAGACACTCCGGTCACTCCTCAAGGGTAGGGGAAGATCAGCCCACTCGATGAATATGCCCTGGTCAAACACGTCCCGCAGTAGCTCATAGCCCGCCTCGGCCCAGCGGCGAACAGTAAGTGGTGTAACCTGGGGGACCCCCGGGAGGAAGTTCCAGAGGGGAAGGTTGCCGTGGAAGGCACGGGCCACTCCAAGCAGCTTCCATGTTTTGGCTAATGCAAGGGATGTACAGGCGACCGGACTCTGCGAGTCCAGCACCTGGGGAGCGGGTTGCACAACCAGAGAACGGATATCGCGATCACAGGTCGCAAGTTTCTCGAGTCGGACATGGGGGGGGGGGGTCAGCTGTACTAAACCAATGGGAGACATATTGGATCTGGGATACTAGCCAGTATTTGTAAAAGTCAGGGGCGCCAAAGCCCCCCCTGGCCATGGGGGTGGACAGGGTCTCATACTTAAGCCGAACCGCTCCCGAGTGCCAAAGGAAAGAGTTAATTGTACGAGTCAGGTCGCGAAAAAAGTCTGTACCTGGCCACAAGGGAACATTGGCAAACTTGTAAAGCAACTGAGGTAACACCACCATTTTCAATAGGCCCATTCTGCCCGCGAGAGAAATCGGGAGCTTGTCCCAGGCTAGGACCTTGGCGGACAGAAGTGTAAGGTATTTCCGGAAGTTCTCTTCGAGGGTTAGTGGCTGTTGGCGCGTTACTGCTATCCCCAGGTACGTGAATGTGGATTGAGCCCATGTGAATCCCGAGGTATCAGGGGGGGGAGAAGTGTATTCCGTGAGTGGGAAAAGGGTGGATTTCGAGCAGTTCACCCTGAGGCCCGAGACCCGGCCAAAATAAATGATATCCTCCAGCACCGGAGGCAAATTGAGGGATGGAGATCGGATGAACAACAACGCGTCATCCGCGTATAGGGAAACTATGTCCGCTCTCCCGGCAGTGCGGAGGCCTCTGTGGGCGTGGCGATGGCGAAGCATGTCCGCAAGGGGCTCTATGGCAATTGCAAAAACCAAGGGAGAGAATGGGCAGCCCTGCCTCGTCCCCCTGGCAATCCCAAAGGTAGGAGAGCAATGGTCACCTGTACGGACCCTAGCCACAGGGGACGAATAAAGTAGCTTAACCCAAGAGAGAAAGGAGGGACCAAATTTACAGCTCTCGAGAACCCGCCAAAGGAACCGCCAGGAGACCGAGTCAAAGGCCTTCTGCATGTCCAGTGTAGCCGCCACGGCCTGGGTCTCTGGGCTAATCCTGTCAATTATATTAAATATGCGCCTTAAGTTCAGGGAGGTAGACCTCCCCGGGACAAAGCCCGCTTGGTCAGGATGAATGATGGCCTGAAGAATGGGAGCCAGCCTGAGAGCCAGGGCTTTTGCGTATATTTTGGCGTCGCAGTTAATAAGGGAAAGCGGGCGATACGATCCGCAATGCGAGGGAGGTTTGCCAGCCTTTAGCAATACTGTAATCGTGGCCTCACGTAGTGAAGGGGGGAACACCCCTGTCCCGACCGACTCCTCCCACACAGCCAACAGGTGGGGAAGGAGAAGTGACTTATAGGACTTGTAAAATTCGACTGGGATACCATCGGAGCCGGGGGCTTTCCCCGAGGATAGAGAGTCGATAGCGTCAGAGAGCTCTTCCAGTGTGAATGGGGAATCAAGAGAGCCCGCAGCCTCAGGGGATAAAGTTGACAAGGGAAGGGATTCGAGAAAGGAGTCGATTTCCTCCACCGACACCTCGTCCGAGTTGGAATATAGGGACTTGTAAAAACTAAAGAATTCCGTGTTGATGTCCCGGGAGGTGACGGCCAAAGAGCCGTCCAGTCTCTGAATCCCGAGAATGTGTGGGGAACCCGTCTCGTGTCGGATCAACCTCGCGAGGAATCGACCAGGGCGCTCGCCCTCCCCGTATTTCCGTGCGATACCAGGGTTGTCCATAAACCTCTGTTCGCGATCAGCCAGGGCACGGAATGCATCCAACTCCACCCCAATGGCCGCTAGGTTACCCGGAGAAGAGTGAAGTGAACATGTAGCCTCCAGGGTCGAAAGCTTGGACTCACTCTCGGCCAGTCCCCTCCTAATCGATTTGAGGACTCCATTTTCCTTGGAGATTGCAATCCCTCTAATATAGGCCTTGAAGGACTCCCATAGTATGGCCATTGATGGAACCGAGCCTGCGTTTATCTCGAAGAACTCCTCAATAGAATCCTCGAGCTCGGAATGAAACTCTGGATCAAGAAGGGCGAGTGGTTTCAGTTTCCAACAGCGGGACCGGCCGGGATCAGGGGCCCAACTAACAGTGATGGTCACTGGGGAGTGCTCTGATAAGGTTCTGGGTAAAATCATTAACTGTTTCATGTCTTTAACCAAGACATTGGAGATCACCCAGCGGTCAATTCGGGAGTATGAATCGTGGACTGAAGAGTAAAATGAGTAAACGCGAGAGTCGGGATAAAAGAACCTCCATGCGTCCACCATGGCCAACCGGGGTAGAGATGATAATGCAGCATAGGCTGCGCTGGAGAGATGACGGGGCTTGGTCCCAGATCTATCAAGGGCCACATCAAAGATAGTGTTAAAGTCCCCCCCCCCAGAGAATAGGAACAAGGGGGAAGCCATCTAGAAGGGACGTGATCTGTCTATAGAACTCGGGATCATCAAGGTTGGGACCATAAATGTTCAGCAAAACCATTTCTTTCCCTTGAAGCGTGGAATGTAACAGCACATACCTGCCCAGGGGGTCAATATGTGAAGAGATGAGGGTGAACCGGAGACTCTTGTGTATAAGGGTCATGACCCCCCGACTCTGCGTAGAGAACTCGGTAAAGAATCTATGGGGGCCCCAGGTTTTGGCAAAAGGCACGCATTGTTCCTTGCGAGCATGTGTTTCCTGCAGAAAGAGGATCTTGGAGCCGTGGTGCTCAGCCTGCAGCTGGAGCTGCCTCATCTTTCTATAGTTCCCCAACCCACGGACATTCCAACTCATAAAGGTTAAGTCACCCTCAGCCATAGGTGTGATAGTGGTATAGTCAAAAAAGGTGTCCAAGACCAATGAGTGAGTGCTGCGCCCCCGTCCGCCCTCGCCGCCAGTGCCAATTTTCTGAGAAAAAAACCCCAAACATGTCCCACCCCCACCCACATCCCCCTCCCAAACAGAGGAATGACAATCCCAAACCCCCTCAACCAAAACCAAACTAGAGGCATCAGCGCCTGGGGGCCTGTAGGCCGGGCTGACCGCAGCGCTCCGGGCCGCAGCAGGACCAGTAGAGCTCAAGGTGCAACTGCAAACATTGAATGTAACTTAGAGAGGGTATCTTGCACTCCGCAGTGTGGCACATCATTGAGATGAAAGGAGAGTTTGAACAAGCCGAATCCGAGAAAGAGGATCAAAGCGGTGCCAATGACGGAGAAGGGCCGGACACGGCCGCCCCCCGCAGGGCTCGAGGGGGAAGCTGCTGAGTTGTGTACAAGAGAAGGAGGAAAGTCAGCCCGGGAAGTGTTCGTCAATAAACTTGGAGGCCTCCTCCGGGATCGTGAAGAAGAACACCTGATTAGCATGTTCTATGCGCAGTTTGGCGGGGTAGAGCATGGCATATTTAATGGAGTGATCTCGCAGTCTCCGCTTCACATCCTGGAAGGTCTTGCGCTCACGTTGGACGGCAGCCGAGAAATCGGGGTAAAGATGAATCCTCGCACCCCCCAATAAGAGCTCGCCCTTGTCCCTTGCAGCTCTGAGTAGGGTATCGCGGTCCCGGTAGTTCAGGACTCGGGCGATGATGGGGCGAGGCGGGGCCCCGGGTCTGGGTTTTGCAGTAAGGGCACGGTGCGCCCGCTCAATAGCGAAGTGGGGGGAGAGCTTGGGCGAATCCAGGAGAGACATTAATCTGTGCACCTCGTTCTCAGGGACCCCGATGATGCGAAGGTTATTGCGTCGTGAGCGGGACTCCAAGTCCTCGTTCTTCTTCTCCACCACGAGGACTCGGTTCGAGAGGGCGACAACCTCGGAGCGCAGTGCCCCCAATGCGTCCTCGGCGGAGCCAACCCGTGTCTCGACCTCCGACACGCGGCTGTCGGTCCTCTCGATGTGGGCTTTGATTGAGGATATTGTGCCGTTCATATCGTCCAGTTTCGAGTGTAGGGCAGAGAAACCCTCCCTGATAAAGTCCATCATGCCCTGGGCCTCAGGCACCACCGCCGGTGACGACACCACCGGGGCCTGTTCAATGGGGTCCTCCGGGGATCTCGCAGCTGCCCTCGCAAACATGTTAATGGAGCTCTGCTTCCTCGTGCCCCCCTTGGTCATTTTGCCAGTGGCGATGGATGAGTGGGGTGAAGGGGAGCCGCCAGTAGCCCTGAGAAGGCGACAGGGGGGAACCCAGGCCGTGAAAGTCAATAATCCAAGTAGGGTGCGTGACAAGTGAGGGAAGCCGGGGGTATCGTGGCCACGAGGCTATGCCGGAGAGGTGTAGGCCGCGGGCACCCGCCCGATCAGGAAGGTGTGGGAGATACCCAGAGATGGAAAGGTAGGGACCCGCGGTATTGACGGATCCCTTCTGCAGAGTGTCGCTCCGGCTGGAGTGGCAACAGCCTCCAGAGAAATGAGAGGGGGAGAGGCCAGCCCCCAGTGCACGGTAGGGCCAAACAGAGCGAGGGATTCCAGCCGAGGTGGTCACAGTATAAGGCTGGTGTAGATCGAGTAGCCCCCCAAGGGGGGGGGAGAGCAAGAGCTGCGGTTCAGTACAGGAGAGCCAGGGAGGGCAGGGCTCACCGGGCAGAGCTGGACGTCGTTGCCCGCGGGCCTCGGAGCCCCTCGCCGCAGAGAGCAAGACCCGCCAAGGAGGGGCGGTTTCAGAGAGCCGGGGCAGGGCGGCAGCGGGTCCGGCAGACCAGTAGAGCCCCCCCGGCCCGCACCCGGGGGCCGCGCCGCCCCCACCCGCACAGGGCTCGCAGGCGGTGGAGGAAGAGTAGAAGTTCACCAAGCTGGGCCGAGGGTTCAGCCCGGGTAGTCAACCAGGCGCGGCGAGGGCGGCGCACCCCAGCCCGCCCAGCACCAGGGGGAACGAGAGCCCGGTCCCCCCAGCCGACCGCGGCGGGAGGAGGAGCCCAGCACGGCCCCAGGCGGGTCCGCTCGGCAGCCGATCACAAGAACACCCCCACAGGAGAGGGGCGGCCCAGCAGGGCCCGAGGTCCGCAGGAGCACCAAGGCGGCCGGCGCGGGACCGTCTCCGGAGACAGCGGGGTCCCCCGCGGCAAGTATCCGGACACCGGGGGGGGGGAGAGGCTCCGGCGACCCCACCGCAGGCCGAGGAAGTCCTCCAGGAAGGGCAATGTAGATGTAGTATGCAGCCGAGGGGGAGAGCGCCGCAGGTCCGACGTCCCTCCAGGGACACGGGGGCAGCCCGCCCCAGACCTCTCCGTCCCAATCGGAGCAGCCGCGCAGCCGGTGGATCACACTCCCGGGGCTCCGACGACCCCGCCGCCAACAGGAACGAGGCGCGCCGGCCCCCGCCGATGCCCGGTAGATGTGGAAGGCAGCGCCGCAGGGCCTCGGGCGGGAACGACACCCACCGCCCGGGCCTAGTTTTAGGCGCGCAGGAGCGCCGTAGGCGGGGGGATGGGCGCTACGGAGTCGGGGAATGTCCCTCCCGGCTCCGAATCAAAGCAGGATTGGCACCGCAGGATCACCGGAGCCGCAGTAAAAGAATCGTGCACTCCGTACACGGCGGCAGATAGGGAAAGTGCCAAAAAGCAGGATTATGAGGTCCGCTCGCCGCGGAGCTCACGCATCAAGCGGCCATCTTGCTCGGCGCACAACAGCGCCCCCCTCACCTTCTTTTTTGTAACCTTTTATTTTAAATTTTTTCTTTTTATTATTCTGTATGATTGTTTGTAGATTGTTTTAAATGCTTTTGTAAACAAGATTTTAAGTTGAAAGGTCTCGATTTTTCACGACCAAAACAACTATAATAAAAAAAATTTTTTTAAAAAAACTATTTGCTTCAGTTCTGCTTAATGTTCCGCTGAGTGCCAGCTGTAGGTGCATTTCAGGATTGCGTACGTGCCTGTTCGCACCTCTTTATCAAGCGTTCAATAATGGCAGTCCATGGTTTGCTTTGCCTGACCCCAGCTGGATTCGTGCATGGCTTTTTTGTGGAGAGAACCAAGTGTGCCCTCTGGAGTGTTAGTTCCTTGGCACCTAGAGCGGGGCTCACTCGATTTCAGGTGACTTGCTCCACCTCAGTCTTTGTCACTTTTCTTGCTTTTGTAGGCTGGACCCTTGATTCGTTGTCTTCTGTCCAGCAGGATTCAGGAGTCTTTCCGCTTCTTTCCTAGTGCGGATTTGCCACTGCTTGCCCTCCAGGTTGAAATTCAGTGCGATGGGAATGCCCCAACAGTACAGGACTTTCTTTCCCGTAACCATTCAGTCAACGGTTTTAGGGGTTTCCTCTACAGCAGCGTTTTTGCGGCCATGTCTTGATATAGCGTAATGGAGGCATCTCTGAATGATACGAGTGGAGTTTCTGGCTTCTTGCATTATCTCCTCCTTGAACCTGTAGAAATGCACTCTCGCCAGGAAATCCCGTGGAGTAGTTAGTGCTAGCTTTGATCTGGTGCAGTGCACCCTGTCCAGTTTCACTGGGGCACTATCGGGCAGTGTCAGGATAAAGCGGAAGAGGTCCCAAGTGAAGTCGCCTAGCTCTGCGTCCATGATTGAGTTTAGGATTCCCTGCAGGCGGATGTTATTGCGGCGGGAACGGTTTTCTGAGTCCTCTTGCTTGAGCACCAGGGCCTCACATCTGGCTTCCAGCACCATAATCCTGTCTGCACCTTCCCCAATTTCGTACGACTGGTCGCACAGTGTGGTCTTTATTTCGGTGGTTCTACTTTCGACCTCGTCCATTCATTTGTCCAGGCTGGTAATTTTCTTCAGTAGTTCCTCTGCGCATCTATGGTATTCCTTGGTCATGGCTGCTAGTAAGTCCTGGAGGTATGTCTTAGTTACAGCTTGTGCGGGAGGAGCATTGGTGAGCTTGAGCTCTCCCCCTTGGGTCAGTGCCTCAGCTCGTTCCCCCCTTTTCGCCTTCTCCGTTGTGGTCACTGAGAGCAGGGTGATGTCCGTTTACTTTGCTGCTTTTGGGGTTTTTGCCATTTCACCTTTCAGGTTCTGTGGGGAGTCCCCACCGATTAATATCAAATGTTGCCTTGCGTCGTTGTTTATAGAGGTTGATCAGGTCAGATCTGTCCTGCCCTAGTTATGCGCCATTCAGTTCTGCTGCTCCCCCTTACATACGTGCATATGCGTGTCTCCTGCATTTTATTTTGCGTTCTACTTACACTCCTTTCCGCTCCTGTAGTGTCCGGCTAGCACCCCGCTCCCCTTCGAGCCACAGTGCTTTGAGTTGGACCTGCGCAGATGGGGTGTGAGTTTCTGTATGTGGGCTCTATGAGGCCCTTTGGCTAGGATGGTGAGCCGGTCGGTGTCCACCAGGTGGCGGATGAGTAGCGGGGTAGAGGAAGATGTTGACAGTGCGCCCTGGGCCCCGTCACCCAGCCTGCGGCTATTGCATGGAGATGTTCAGGCTGCAAATAGTTCCCAACCATATAGGTGCTCCAGGCAGTATTTCTTGTATGTGTAACAGGATTCATGTGTTCACTAGTGTTGATGGCGGCGTACCGCTGCTGGATGCCTCACTTACCAGACTATTGATCTTGCGGGCACTATTAGGGACACATTGTGCACTTGCTGTTGCTTTGTTGCTGTGGTGGCGGTTGCTCTGCCTGTTTGCGGACTGCCTGCCACATCATCATGCTTTCCCGGCTGCGTCAAGGCCTTGGTTAATGGCGCAATAACACGGGCCAAGGTGCTGCCAACAGGACTCTGTGCAGGAGCGGGTTGAGTGATGAGCTAAAGGGGGCGATACCTGAGGTGCCGCCGCAGGGACCGATGTAGTATCATCACTCTGCGACCGCCTTGATGGGGTAGGCCGCTTGATGTAAGCCCGATATCGGATAGGAGCCGGCAATTCCATAGTTGGCTTCATCTCCATGTCGGCCGGGTGCCGCTGCGTCCACTCAGGCCAGCGTGCCACCTTCGGGTCTCCAGGCTGGAGTGGCGGTGAAGAGACTGGGGGGCTGGCACCTTTAGAGTCGCTGCGGCATCCAATGCCTTTGACTAGTGCTACAATTTAGGGCAGCCCTGCTCCTCCTCGTCAGCTTTGGTGGGGGAATCCACTCTGCGTCGTCATGAAGCTGCCAGGTGACCCATGCCTCAACCTGCTTCCAATCTGTGGCGTTGTCTTGCTTCCCTCGCTGGCTTACCGAAATGTTGCTGTTGTGCGCTGGGGCTCATGATGGGAGGTAGAGGCATCCGGGCTTACTTGGGACTGCTGGAAGCGCTTTGAATGTTTCAGCCGTTCCTCACTAGAGTGGAGAGCCGGCGCCCCGGGTCCTGTCGTCTGCCATCTTGCGTATCCTGTTAGATGGGAGCCCGTATGGTGCCGTGGCTCGCTGTTCTCCATGTTGTCCTCGGTCTTGGTGCTGGGTTTCACATTAAACCGTGTGTTTTAGCAGCTTCCTGCCTTGAGCTATCAGGAAGCCATGCCGCGCACCACGGCTCCAAGCCACGCCCCTCAACGGTGTTGGTTTTATCAGATCTTGGCCCATGTGTGTTGGATGACACCCAAGCACGCGTTACTGAGAAGGAAGATGCATCATGCATCCTGTCTTATGGCATGCTCCCTCACATAAATGTGTGTAAATCCCAGAACGGGCCGGAATGGTACCCTAATGTATAAAATGGCAGCACAATTCACCTGAAAATGATGCAAACACACATGAAGAACATTTTGAAATGAGAAAGGTGAACCACTATGCTGTCATTAACCCATTAATGCCCAAAATCTACATTTTATCACAAAAAAGTACCCAGAACAGGCCAGTAAGCTACCCTAATATATAAAACGGCAGCGAATCTCACCTGAAAATGATACAAACACACATGAAGAACATTTTGAAATGAGAAAGGTGCACCAATATGTTGTCATTAACCCATTACTGGCCAAAATGTACATTTTATCACGAAAAAGTACCCGGAACGGTACCCTAATATATTAAATGGCAGCAAAATTCACCTGAAAATGATGCAAACACACAAGAAGAACATTCTGAAATGAGAAAGGTGCACCAATATGCTGCCTTTAACACATTACTGCTCAAAATCTACATTTTATCACAAAAAAGTACCCGGGATGCTACCCTAATATATAAAACGGCAGTGAAACTCACCTGAAAATAATGCAAACACACATGGGGAACATATTGAAATGAGAAAGGTGAACCAATATCCTATCATTAACCAATTACTGCCCAAAATCTACATTTTATCCCTAAAAAGTACCCGGAACGGTACCCCAATATATAAAATGGCAGCAACATTCAGCTGAAAATGATGCAAACACACATGAGGAACATTTTGAAATGAGAAAGGTGCACCAATATGCTGTCTTTAACCCATTCCTGCCCAAAAATCTACATTTTATCACGAAAAAGTACCCGGTACAGGCCGGAACGATAGCCTTATATATAAAATGGCAGTGAAACTCACCTGAAAATGATGCAAACACACATGAAGAACATTTTGAAATGAGAAAGGTGCACCAATATGCTATCTTTAACCCATTACTGCACAATAATCTACATTTTAGCACGAAAAAGTACTTGGAACGGGCCGGAACGCTACCCTAATATATAAAATGGCAGTGAAACACAGCTGAAAATGTTGCAAACACACATGAAGAATATTTTTAAATGAGAGGTGCATCAAAATGCTGTATTTAACCCATTCCTGCTCAAAATCTACATTTTATCACAAAAAAGTACACTGAACGGGCCGGAACGCTACCTTAATATATAAAACGGCAGTGAAACTTACCTGAAAATGATGCAAACACACATGAAGAACATTTTGAAATGAGAAAGGTGCACCAATATGCTGTCAATAACCAATTACTGCCCAAAATTTACATTTTATCACGAAAAAGTACCCGGAACGGGCCTGAACGCTACACTAATATATAAAACGGCAGCAAAACTCACCTGAAAATGATGCAAACACACATGAAGAACATTTTGAAATGAGAATGGTGCACCAATATGCTGTCTTTAACCCATTACTGCTCAAAATGAACATTTCATCACGAAAAAGTACCCGGAACGGGCTCACCTGAAAATTATGCAAACGCACATGAACAACATTTTGAAATGAGAAAGGTCCACCAATATGCGGTCTTTAACCCACTACTGCTCAAAATGGACATTTTATCACTAAAAATTAACACTACACTAATATATAAAATGACAGCGAAACTCACCTGAAACTGATGCAAACACACATGAAGAACATTTGGAAATGAAAAAGGTTAAACAATGCCTGTCATTAACCCATTACTCACGAACATGGTCTATAGTGATGTGTCTGCCAGTACCTGGATATACGGAGTAGAACTTGTCAGTTAAAGGTATGAGGGTATGCTGTATGGTAGAAGAGTACAGTCTTATCACAGAAGTGCTTTAGCATATGGTGGAAGAAGTTGGGCATTTGGTGCCAACATTGGCAAATGATGTTAAGGTTATGAGATCTTGTACCGGACACTGTTGCCATTTGTGTAGTCTCTTGGCACACTGGCAGATCTACAATGTAAGGAGTTTTGGGGGGGTTGTTAGTGGGATTGAGAGAGAACAGAGTAAAAGAGCTTTGATGTATTGTTGGCAGCTTCAGTTTGGAGAAACCGGTCCCTGAGTGTTGGTGCATTTTCAGTTGGTGGCCGTCATGTGGTGTTGAGGTATGATTGTGCATTGTTTGGTTTTATGCTGGGTTGGGTGTTGTGAAGTGCATGTGGGTTGTGGTGCGGTAAAGGTATGGTTGTGTCCAGTTCAGAGTTTGCAGGCGAGTATGCAGAATTTGTTAGTTTTTAGTACAGTTAGAAGAAATACATGTCTAACTTACACAGTTAGGCTAAATGTAAAATATAGAATGCAGGTAGATATATAATATTAGGTAATACGAGTGGTGGTGTTTTACTGGAGTACAGTAATGGCTGTACTCCCCGCCCACACCACTCTTACCTTGTCAGTCACTGTAGAGTGTCTACGTCAGGCGTCCATGGGCTAACAGGGGTAAACAGGGAGTGGAGCTGCTCTCGATGGAGCTTCCCTTTGCCTCTGGTCCTTAGCCGATGGCTATTCAGGCAGACAATGGTGTGCACGGAGGAAGGCCAGGGAGGGACTGGGAAAGGACAAAACAAGAAAAAAAACACAAAGACCGAACGAAAGTGGAGGGAGGGGGGACCGGAAGAAGAAACACAAGAGCAGGGGCACTCATCCGCAGTTTCTGGTAGGGCTGCGCAAGTGGGAGAGGGGAGCAGATGCAAAGAAGACTCTTCGCTACCTGTTGGGACAAGTGACTTGCTCAGGATAACTTGACTAGTGCTGTGGATATGCTTATGTTTATATACATTCCACCGCACAAGTGGAAAGCACAGGCAGAAGAGTGCAACGTTGTGTGACAAGTTTGTAAAATGGGACACCAGATCTGAGTTTTCTGCATTGGGCATGACTGCAATGAATACCCACATTCAGCAATGGCACTAAGTACAATTCACCAGTGTTACTTACCACCCCAAGTGTAATAAATCTGCAAAGGCGAGAGACATTACTACTTGTATATTAGCATAGATTTAATAACATTTAACCAAATGTAACTAAATGAAATAACATTGTAAATGAGATACTATAATATGGTTTCCAGCTACCAATAAGACATTTATGGATGAGCTCTCTTTCAGAATATATAATAATAATAATAATAATAATAATAATAATAATTAGGCTTTTATATAGCGCTACAAACCCTCAGGTATCTGAGCGCTGCTTATTATTACCCACGGTGTGTGGTGCTCATTTATCGACCTCGGAAGGATGAAAGGCTGAGTTTGGCCCCGCCGGGATTCGAACCTGCGTTAACAGGCTCTGCACGGGTGTCAAAGCGGGCGCTCTACTCGCTGTGCCACTTGACCGGTATATGCCATCCCTTTCTTCAAACTCTTGACCAAGCCACCTGAGAGCATTGGGAGATCATCTCACTTGTAAGATGTCAGTAAAACCTGCCTTCTATTCCTGTTAATCTAGCACTAGAGACATGCCAATTGTGTTGCCTGAACCAGCTGCATCTGGCAAATGTTCTAACAAGTCACAAAAAATGTAACATAAAATGTCTTTCAAAGGATGTCCATAAACTTTGATGCAGTGCGAGTGTCATATTTTATTGGGATTTAGGTAGACATTTGTTCGTATTTGAAGAGATTTATTCTGTTTTTTCAAATACATTGTGCTTCCCTAAATGCACTTCGGACATTTGTACAGACCACTAGGGAAATGAGCTAGGTCAAGGCAAGACACATTATACCAGTCCTGGCATAGTCCCTGGCAGAGTATAATTTTTTTTAATTAAAATGTTTTATTGGTTACATAACATACAAAACAAAGATAATTGGATGAGAGCAAAAAAGACAAATCAAGAAAGCAGTATTAAAGAAATTTAAACATAAGACTTTCTTTACCTTCATTTACTCTCTATCAAAATCATTGTGAATACGCAACCTTTAACATCAACCTAAAGCAAAACCAACCTCCACAGCTTCCGATCTCTTCAAATCAACATTAGGGGACATAGTTGCTTGGGCGGGCCATTGGGCCAATCCATCTCTCTACTCACATGCATTCCCAATCCATATTTAAACACTCATTCCGTCTGACTGCTTGGGTAATATAGCTTCTAGCATTTTCATAGCAGCCAACACTAGCTTAGTTTGATCTCCATTTATTAGCCAATTCCACCAATCCGGCTTGGAGAGAGTAGCTCTCGTAGATTAAAACTCACCCAAAAAGACATTTCTGGTTTTGGATAGCCCTTCACAGATTGTTATCAAATGCTACGGAGTTTCAACCATCAAACTGTCCATACAGTAGCGACAAGTAGCATCTTCAACCCCCACAGTCTTCCTCCTAAACATGACCTCCCTGGTGTTTAGGATATTGAACCTACATCTAAGAAGATCTCTATATATAGGCAATGGAAACTTTAAGAGAAACTTTGGCAAGATGTTCATCCTCCCCTGCTCCAAAGTTAAAGACAACCCCAATTTTAAAGTTGCACAGTGATTGTCAGGGTAGCCGATCCAAGTTGCCCACTTGGTGTAGACGATGAATTCTACCCTGCAATGTAACCCTGTGTCTGGATAAAACAAACCAGCACCAGGGATCAATTACTTGGATGAATGGACCCAGACGCGATGCCGAAGAACCTTTCCCGGTACTGAAAGGAGACGATCTTCTAGGTAACCCCTTGTTTTACAATCAATGAACACCAAGAAATACTGCAGAGATTCTGTCACAGCAAACAAACAAGAGGTCTTAGTACTTACAGAAATCCCAGAAGGAATGCACAGACATGAATTTAGGAGTAAGGACAGACATTCTTACCATAGGAGTAATGATCTTCCAAAAAGATGACAAAGCATCAGCCTTAGAGTTGCAAGAACCAGGGCGATATGTTATCGTGAAGTTAAAGGCTAAAAAGAACTTGTGCCAACGGGCCAACCTAGCAGTGGTACATTTTATCGACTGGAGGCTACCAAGTTATACACTTGAACCGGAATTGTAGTACCGAGCAAATGATGTCTTCAGACCATGAATGCGTCCCTGACAGCCAAGAGCTCCCTCTCCGTAATGGTATAGTTTTGCTCATGAATGGAGAGTTACCTGGAATGAAAGGCTACTGGATGCAAAGCTGGAGATTCCTGGCAGGACTGTGATAAGACGGCTCCCAGTGCTATATCTGAAGCATCTGCTTCTACCACAAACTGTAGGAGCGGATCAGGGTGTCGAAGCACCGGGGCCGTAGAGAAGGCTCGTTTGAGACTCTCAAAAGCATCATTAGCCTTCTGGTCCCAGGAGAAAGGTCTCTTACTGCTAGTCAAGGCCGTCAAAGGTGACACAATTTCTGAAAAGGAGCGCACAAAGCGCCTATAAAAATTGGCAAAGCCCAAAAATGACTGCAGCGTTTTGAGGTCTTTAGGAACTGGCCAATCCAGAACCGCTCGGACCTTGTTTGAACTCATCTGTATGCCCTGATCCGTTATGTCATAGCCCAAAAATTCCACGGACTTCACGTGAAAGATACACTTCTCCAGTTTAGCGTGTTCTTTTAGTCTTTGCAGAACCTGGCGAACATGTTGTACATGGTGCTCATAGGAATCAGAATAAATCAGAATATCATCCAGGTAAATAACAAAAAAACGGTCTGTCATATCCCTGAATAGGGCATTAACAAAGTGTTGGAATGTGGCTGGGCCGTTACATAGCCCAAAGGGCATAACACAATACTCAAAAAGGCCGTATCTGGTTTTGAAGGCCGTTTTCCACTCGTCCCCCTCTCGGATTCGTACAAGTTTGTACGCCCCACGTAAATCGAGTTTTGTAAAGATCTTAGAGGAACCTAGCTGATCAAGGAGAACCGATATTAAGGGTATTGGGTACTGATTTCTGATGGTAATGGCATTTAAGGCACGGTAGTCTATACAAGGCCTGAGGTCTCCTTTGTTGGGAACGAAAAACATTGGAGAGGCTGCAGGTGAACGCGAAGGACGGATAAACCCAGTTCTGAGTGACTTGTCTATATAGTCCTTTAGGATCACATCCTCCTTCTGCGTCAGGGAGTATATACGGCCAGAAGGTATTTTGGCACCAGGGATCAAGTCAATGGGACAATCATAGGGTCTGTGAGGCGGAAGGGTCTCTGCCCCCTTGGCATCAAAAACATCACTAAGGGAAAAGTACTCCTGAGGTAACGGGTTGTTGACAACAGCTCCAATAGTAGAGACCCCACGCAACAGGGCCCTGCCAGGATTAGTGGGCTCCCGGTTCGAAGAAAAACATGAGTTTTCACAATAAGAGGATACAAACTCGATCTCCCCGGTACCCCAGTCCACCACCGGATTATGGCGTCTCAACCAAGGCAAGGCCAAGATTAAGCGGTATTGCGGGGCTGCAATAAGGTCAACGGTAATGGTTTCTTCATGGCCATGATTGGTGGTCAGGGTTAGGTCGACTGTTTGCTCGGTAACCAAGCCGGAGAGCAGCAAGGACCCGTCCACAGTGTTAACCGTTTCTGGTTGAGGTTTCGTGATCACTGGAATACCTAGCTTTCTGGAAAAAGCTTCATCAATGTAGTTACCGGTAGCTCCGGAGTCCAAGACAGCATCAATGAACCATTTGTGATCAGGAGACTGGGAACACCGGATTGGAATGATAAACTGCCTTACAGTCAGGGAGTCTAGAAGGACTGAGCTCGGCAGAACGACCCCATCTACTGCCGAGCTCTGGCATTTCCCTGACGCTTAGGCTTCTTGTTACAAGCCTTCAGCAGATGTTCCCACGACCCACAGTAAAAACACAGGTTGTTTTTCTTTCAGAGTTCCCTTTTCTCGGTGGTCAAGGGACCCTGAACGGCTCCTATTTGCATGGGTTCTGATCCCCCTGCGACGGGAGAAGGTGGCAACATGGCCAGAGGTGTAGAAAGCCTCTTTTCGCCCTTTTGTTCCGCTTTTCATGAATCTATCTGGAGTACCATATCTAGGAGCTCGGGAAAGGTCGTAGGAACAATCGGAACGGGCGCATTCTAGCATGTCTCTGTTGTTTATGTGATGGGAACAGTATTTGTCCTTTGTAATTCCGGCCAGACCCAACCAGATTCCTGACAGTGATCGATTGTAGAGATCCAGTCCTGCCTCATCAATTTCTTTTTAACTGATACTGAATTGTGCAGCAGCCATTCAATCTGGATCTCCTTTTCCCGAAGGAAGGCTTCTATTTTAAGTTTACATGCCTCTAACGATGACTCTAATGGACTTTTATCCAAAGTCAGTATTTCAAGAGGCTTTATTGTTTCTTGCATAACACATTTCCTGTATAGACAGATGGACTTCCAGGCCACCAATGATTCCAAGGATTGCAGCTTAAGTTCCAGTCTAATAATACGGAACGATAGGCTATTTGGGAGTTTCAGGACAGCTCGCTAAAATTGGCCTTCAAACCTCTCCCACCACTGCCAGGGTAAGCTGAGAGATGCCCCTGCTTGATATGTTAAGATTTGGGCTACCTTCTGTTTGTAGAAGGATAGGATAGGGACCATCGTAAATTTGCCAAACCTATAGTGCAAGACTTTCCCCTGGTTGATCAAGGGGACAAGTCTAGTCCTCAAAAAGTCCAATTGGGCGGCTTCATTGCTGTCCCTATTGATCATAACCCCAAAATAGACCATTGTATCTACAATCTCTAGAGGTATGCCCTTCACCTTCTAGGTACATTTCTCCTTCTTTGTTTTTCCGGCCCGCTTCATGGGGAGAATTTTAGACTTCCTAATATTAATGCTCATGCCATTAGCACTCAAATTATGCTCAAATGCTTCTAATCGACGCTGCAGTCCTATTTGTGTTAAGTCTAAAAAGACGAGGTCGTCAGCGAAAAGTATCCAAGGGACCTCCACCCCATTGATTTTGGGAAGAAAGGCTCGAATCACAACTTGAGATAGGGCCAGATCCGCAATATACAAACAGAATAGCAGGGGTGCAAGAGCGCAACCCTACTTCAGACCCCGATAGGTATAGATTCTGTGCGAATGCGTTCCATCCGCACATATTCTAATCGTAATTGAGGTCCCCGTGTATAGTGCTTGAATAGCCTCAACGAGCTCCCCCGGGCAACCCCAATTCCACAGTTTCGCCCAAAGATGTTCCCAGATGACACCATCAAAAGCTTGTTCGAGGTCCATGAAGGCCATAAACACAGTACTACCATCAACAAGAGCCTTTTCCTTAAGCAGAATTATAATAAAGAGGTTAAGGGCAGTGCCCATCCCCTTAACAAATCCCATCTGTCGGGGGTCCAAGATTCCACTAGTCACAGCCCAATTGCGCAGGTCCCGCAAGAGGACCGTTGCAAAGAGCTTGCCGATTGAGTCCAAAAGAGCGATATGGCAGTAGTATCGCCCCTTTTAAAGATAGGCACAATATATGCCTCCTTCCATGAGGGTGGGATCCACCTATTCATCATAATCTGCTCAAACAAGATCACCAACATTTTTCCCCAGGGGGCAATATTCTTTTTTAGCTCCTGATTCGAAAGCCCATCAGGCCCAGCAGCACGAGAGGAGCTCAGGTTGCTGATCATTGTAAGAGCATCATGTTCATCAAATAGAAAATTCCATCTTGGCCCTTCATTTCTTTTTTCCACACCACTGATCCACCCAGGATCTGCAAATAAGGTGGCATAGTGATTGATCCAATCCCTCTCTGCAACCATGGAGATGGTATTGGCTTGTCTAAAGGCTCCACCATTGTTTATAAACTCCCAGGTGCTTTTAGAGTTTTTAGAGCACACCGCCCGAAGGATTTGTTCGGCATCATTTTGTGCACAAAGCACCTGAGAGCTTTTTCTCCAATTTCTATAGGCTTGGTGGACTTTCTTGATTCTTTCCGTTTTATTATTTTTTGCATCACTTTGGATCCCTTTCCCTAGTTTTCTCATTATCTTTCTCCTTTCAACAAGTCCCGGATCATAGGCATGCTTTTGAATCCAGGTGCCTTTAATACCAGGAACCTGTTTCAAGGAGAATTCTTTTAACAAGCCTGTGTAATCGATGTTCAAGGGATCATCAACAATCTGTACTTTGTAAGCCAAATTGAGTTTCCTTATGGACTCCCCTTTTAGTCAGAGTCGAATCCCGCAAGCAGCCAGGTGCACTTCAGGCATTTTCACCCTACATTCCTTCTCATACCATTTCCTCAAGTACACCGCTCGCAGATCATGATCACTAAACCTTTGGGGCCAGACAGAAAAGCTCACAAGCCACTCCCTGGTGTTCTCTGGGATAAATCAATAGTCAATACAAGAGGTTTTATCCCCGGAGCGCCAAGTGGGACAGTCTGACAGTCCCCTTGCATTTGTCCATTTAGCATATTCATATCTCTAGCTTGCATATTCGACATCCATGCCAATTCCCCTTCAATCCATTTGTTCCTTTTTAACACGAGTCCCTCAGAATCCAGGAGCTTAATATTTAAATCACCACAAATCATTATCTTCACTCCTTTCAATCTACACATCGCGTCATCAATCACACTGGTGATAGATCTCAAGAAATGTATATCCCTCCTCATATTCACCTGCCAATATAGATTGATCACAATCAGGGAGATGTCCAAAGGGTCCTTCTCGTGTTTTAGATATGATATCTGAACATATGGGTTGGGGCATTTTGTTTCAATCATCGACCAACCCAGCCCATTTTTCAGTAACAAGAGGCCAGTGTATGGACGACCCAACACACCCTTTGGAGCAGGGTTTAGAAAAGCCAAGTATCCATCACATTGCGGTAGACTCCTCAGCCATGTCTCCTGGAATAGGAGAATGTCAAACTTTTCCAAGTCAGGTACATTTTCACAAATAAGAGCAGAAAATCCTCTGGTATTCCAACATTCCAATCATCAAGTAAGAAGCACACTCCGCCACTTGAGTCTAGCTTCCGTCTTGGGATACCAAGGCTCCAGCCAGCCAGGCCCAAGATTGATCCCCAGATGGCACAGAAGAGGACACGTTTTTCAGGATATCCAAAGATTGGATTTGATTGGCAACCGTACATTTCAAGGCCTAGGGCTGCTCTTTACTGAAGGTAGAAGCTTCCTCCCTCCTAGGATTTAGCTGTAACCTTTTGCCTCCCTCGACTTTTTTATCACCTTCTCCAACTGCATAAGAATTTTGATCCACCTCTGTGGACAGAGTTTCACTCCACTTGATCTTAAATTGGTAATGAAAGTCCGAAACATCATAACCCAGCCCCAGGAACTTCTCCTTCAAAGTCAAGATAAGCACCTTTTTTGCTTGGGAGAATAGATGTAGGATGACCCAGTCAGTCTTTCTTTCTTCTACACATTCGATGATCTTAATGTCATTTGGGGCAAATTTCCGATCTGGGATGACATAGTTGAATAGCTTCATCACATTCCCTCTATTCAGCATGATTATATTAGCATCCAATTTGACTCTTTCCAGACAGATCTTTGGGCTGAACTCCACTCGGCTCCTTGAATGATCCCCTCGATAGTTCGAACGCCTTGCAGCATGCATCACTCTTGGTTTCACGGGTGGTTTATGTGGGCAGCTGCTGGGGCCACCGCATTACACGATTTCTCACTCCCCCTTCTTCTTTCTTCCAGAGTTATAAAGGTTGCAGCCATCTTTTGTGGGTCGCCTCCCTGCTTTTGAAGGGGCAACGATCTTGTCACCTCCTTTATGTTGGATTTAACAGTCCCAGACGAGGGAACTGCCACGAGGCCCTTAAAGCGAACCCTAGATTGCGAAACCTTCGGAAGTAGTGACTTCTTGGGGGCAGACACCACTGGCTCTCCCATGAGGCCTTCCATTTTTTCCCATTCCGAATTGCTCACATCTTTCCAACTGGCGTCATCTTCCTCAAGTTCTTCCACCAGCAAACTTAAATCTCCAACAGATAATGGAGAGTCCCTCCTATCCACAATAGCGACCGGATCCAACATTATTTCAATCCCACCTGTCTTCAGTAGAGGAAGTTCCTTCCGAGATTTTTTGGCTGCTGAAAGATTGAGTGGCTCTGGGGGAGATCTGATGTTTCGTAAGAACGCTCTCGACCCCTTTGCCTTTGTTTTTGCTCTAGCCGGCATATTATTTTTCTTTTTTTCCTGAGTGGCTGAGGGCGTTTTATCCACCACCTTCAAGGACCCAGCTATAGGATCACTCGGCGGCACACTCACCACAGCCTCTACAGTGGGGGGGGGGCTATTTTCAAATCTATCTTCACATTGAAGACTGAGAATACATTCTTATCAGCGGAACCACATGATCGAGTTCTCAGACCCATTGTTAGGTCAACCACCGGATTTTTAACTGGCTCCATATTTGCTGACACCAAGTTGCACCTTTTCTCCTTTGGAGAGACATTCAGCTCGGTTGCAACCTTCATATTCACCCCCATCCATTTGCAATCTTGCAAGAGGGCTTCCATCATCACCGATTTGTCTGAGGACTCACATCTTGCTAGATCACATAATCTGTTTTGCCAATTGGTTGATGTTTCAGCTTCTTTATCAAATCTTGTATCCACTCTGTCAGCCAACACCTCCAGGTGTAATATTTTGTCTGTTAATGCCATTATCGCTGTAGTATGTTCCTGTAAGGCACAATGCAAACTCTCGTACAGCTTTGTAAAGGGAATGAGGGATGTCGAAACTGAGGCAATCACCAATTGCTGCATATATGATAGGTCCACCACAGGCTTAGGATATGAGTTCCTCTTTCTCACTCTCTTTCTGGAAGCTAGTGGGGGCACTGAATATCCTGACGAGGTAGACGAGTTAGCAGTGGAGGCCCCATCTGCCATAACATCCTCTTCATCCTCTGCCTCAATCGCCCGATTACTCAGTTGGGATCTGGAGACGATGTGCTCTTCACTCACATTCGAGGAGGGGGAGGACACAACCCCAGATGACACAGACTCAGAGACACTATTGGCATGGCCTTGTATTCTACCATTCTCAGTTTCGGAGAGGGGTTTCTCAAATTGTTCCCTCTCACTAGCCACTCGTGTCTCAGAGATAGCTTGCTCCACTTTCTCCACCACTATATCTGCATTCACCAAAGATTGGTCCAGAAGCTTTAAACATTCATTGACTCTTGATAAACTGAGTCTTTTTTGCCAAGCGATTTTCAGGGCAAGGTCAGCCAAGTCTTTAGTTAATTTATTAGCTAGTTCTTCATTCAGGCTCACAACCAATTGCTTTGAGCTGGGGAGGGATTCCAGTGTTAGGTGTATCCCAGCCACCTTCTCACGTAGCGGGGAGGCCTCCGAGGGCATTCCCTCTACATCAAACACTTCATACAGACTGGTATCCAGATCCTTGGCCCCCGCACCATTGGCATGCACCAGCGGGTCTACCTTTACATCAATGGGAGGAGCAGAGACACCAAAACAGTTACTCGAATGACCCCTCAAGTGATCGGCAAGAGGCGGGGTAGGGCCATCACATACATTCAGAGTATCCCCAAAATCTCACAGGTTGTCATTCCAATTAGAAGCCACCGGCCCCGCCCCCCGTTCGGGGCAGGCAGCATCTTCTACATCCAGCCCAACTCGATTTCTCCTTTCGGGGGAGGGTGGAGCACACACCCCCTGGCATGAACTAGGTGCTACAGCCTCCAAAGTCAATTCCAGCCCAGCTCCTCCCCTCCTTACCTGGAGGCGCGTGCGCACACTGGGCATGAGAGGCGTCTTAGCCCGCTCCGCCATCCCGATCCCAGGGCTCTGCTGTCCCTGCGGACTCCTGCAAACTCCACTTGCCTCCGCTTCACGGAGGAAGTGAGGTTTAAGTAGGAGTGTTGGTTTCCTGAATGGCTGGGGCAGGGGTTCACCGGAGCACAATGCCAACAGATTTCTTAAGGCGCCAGGCACACAAGCGCTCGAGGCAGTAATCCAATGTGGAAAAGTCGGAGCAAAAGAAAAAAAGGCACACCAAAAGCACAATCCACTCTGGAGTCGGCCCTCCTGCATACTCCACTTGCCTTTGATTCTTCGAGCCGATGACCTAAGACTCTGCCGCCCGCTCCGCAGCCGGGGCTGGCTGTTAAAGTTACCAATTACAGATGTTAAGGGGCGGTGTTCTCGGCAGGGGGTCTAAGATGTCTGGCCACACCACAACAGCAGCCTGCAAACTGCTAGCCACTTGACCCCACTTTGCTCCGCTTCACCAACCAAGGAGCTTTTGAGGTGGTGGCTCAGTGCAGGAAGGGTGGGGGCTCACACAACTCCCAGCAGTCTCCAATGAATTAAAGTTGTAGCGCTCTCAGTCACGAAAGCAAAACGGAAAGGGAAAAAATAAATGCTTTAAAACGGCGCCCCGAAAGGCACAGCAGTCACCTGCCAACTGCTAGCCACTTGACCCCACTTGTTGGTTTTTTACAGAGTTTACCCATGAAACAGAGCGACCAGGTTGCTGTGTAATAGACATCTAATGCTGTAGATAAGAATTCAACAGTGAATGTTGCCTCTTTTGGAGGATTCCTTGAAAACTGTATTAAAATCTTTCTTAATATTCTGCTTAATCTCTTTCTTTGCTCTGCAATATTTTTGTTTCTTCAACTGTGATTTTGGGAGAAAGGATTTTCCACTAATTAATTCCATAGCTATCCACTGCCGCACAGCAGTCATGTCTGCAGGGAATGGTACAAGTGACCCACTACACAATATATGTGCAAATAAGCAGAGAAATAGTCCACAGCTGGATGAATCATGCTGAGCTGGTACATCATGAGGAGCACGGATTGTCCACTTAGACCAGTCAATGTTGGATGCCAACTGCACGTCCATGAATGTTTGTAGCATGTTTATGTACTTTGTGTAGAGGGTTTGACTGGAGTCTAAATATAGAATAATCTTCCACTTCATGAACACCAGCATAAGTATCCAGTGAGTATTGTGCACATTTGTGGGGATGATCCAGATGTTCTTTGCCATAATATCTGATTTGATGCCGGACTCGTGAACACTTGAAGAGTATCCACGTAAGTCAATGGAATGAATTATGAATGGACTGAAAACACTTGCACGTACATCACATTCAGTGACATGTTTAGAAGCTCTAGTAAGCAAGAAGCCTTCAATGACTGTGTCAACCAGCCAGTTATTACCTAGGAGAGACTTCATGTCTTCAACATTGATGTAAATATTTTGAACTAGGACACTCGGCATGCGTGGATAACCTGGTATTCATTCCCATGGAAGTGGCACCGTTTTTTTGTTTGTTTAGGAGAGCTTGACCGCTGTGATACACCCAGATCATACTCGTCTAGCAGAAAAGAGGTCAAATGTTTTTTCATGGGAACATTCTCATATGGGTTCAATTGTTTGGTATGTTGATTTTTTGCTTTAATGTCTTCCTGAGTGTCATCCACCATTGCGGCTACAGACTGCAGCTCATCTTTCTGTCTAATTTTTTCCTTCCAGATTTGCCTTTTCTAACATTCATCCTGAGCTTTTTCAGAGAGTACACTATTCTTTTCTTACTTGAACTGTTACCAATTGACTTCTGTGCAGCCAGAATGTGGTAGCATGTTCGTGAACTGTTGCAAGAGCATGTTCCAACTGGGAATAACTTTACAACATACTTTTTGTCTCGTAATCCGGTAACTATGAAACATCCAGACCGTGCCTGAAGCAATACTCGGTTTTGCTTAACTATCAAGTCTGCTAGGCCTTCCATTGTATTTGATTTGTGCTCATCACCTTTTGATATTGTTACAGGTTCTTCATCATAGTGACCCTTCTTTATAAAGTCCACTATCTTTTCCAAAGGTATGTAATCAAATGGGAATTCAATATCACCAGAATTAAGTTTTTTGCCAGCATGCCTGTTTGACAGGTGATAATTCCCCATACCACACTGTCCTCTCAACACTTCCTTTAGATAAAATGTTTGCAAAATGTAATACCATTTCATCCATGTGAACCTCTTTGTGCTTAGTCAGTCTATTCATCACTGCATTCATGCTTTCTGACACATTAGTTGTAACTCCACTGGTTTTCCTATAAATGCCAACTGTTTCCACGACCCATCTGCCTGCCTTTGTCAAGATGTCTTTGTTCAGTTTTTGCTCAAAATATTTTACAAAAGAAGCACTCGATGTTGCCCTTAGTTTTTCAAACTATTTTAGAAAGTCTCCTTCAGGTTTGCAGTCGAAGAGCTGTAGAACATTATTGGTGTACACTTTTCTGTCTCCTTTTCCTCCTTCATGACCTGAAACCCAGAATTCCACACCTTTCAGTATGTGGTTCCAACAAACCACATGCTTGCATTTTTGGAATGATAATCTCTACAGATTTCACAATATCAGCTTCTCTGTCTGTTACTATAGTAATGGAACTCTGGTTAATTTGAGGCATACGCTTTGCTACAAAAGAAAAAAATGTTTCATGAGCAATCGTGTGTTTATCATGAATCAGTACAAAGGCAGGGATTGCAGGATTTTCCTCAAACAATGAACATTGAAATATTAGCGGAGAGAGATAAAAATCACCTAATTGAAATGTTGTGTCATATGAAATTAGGGTTCTTGAATTCAACTTCATCACTTCCTCAAAAATATTGATAATGGGCCTCATTACGAGGCTGCCGGTAGCACACGGGCACGGCTGCCGCTGGTATTCATTTTTTTCTGGCACCCAGAAATGGGCATTTACCGGGTCATTATGACCTTGCCAGACCAGGTATTTGCCCATTCCTGGGCACTGGAAGAAATTCTTCCCCCCATTCCCATTGAGCCCAATAGGGCTCAATGGGAATGGGGAAGCCGGATGCACAGACACCGTTTATAACGGTGCCTGTGCATCCGACATGCTGTGCTCGCAGGTGCCTTTCATTTCGTTAGGTCAGACCTGGTGGAATGAAAGGCACCAACGAGCACAACTCAGAGTTTGCCGGTCCGGATACAACAGTACCGCTTACCGGTACCATTGTATCCGGACCGGCAAGCTCGTAATGAGGACCAATGTCTGGAAGAGCCAAAGTTCCAATAAGTTTGCGAACCAGATAGTAATGGCATACAAACCCTTCCAGTGCAGAGTGAAGCTTGTAGATGCTATATAAATCATCATGACTGATACTACATTTCTGGTTCCCATACTTACGTTTATTTTTTATTTGCTCTGTATTTTTCGGCCCTGTAACTCTCATGTGGGTAGGAGAAGCATTGCATTCTGCTCTTTTTTTCTGGTAAATTGAAGTTGGACCTAAATCTTTATTTTCAACAATTTCTATCAGCACAGATGGCATTGTGCGAACATGACCTCTTAAGGGGTATTTTCTCATATTTCCAGGAGGCATGCATGGTTCAAGTGTTTTGTCTTCACCTAGATAATGGACAATCACTTTTTCAACACTTCCATCAAGAACTTCATTGCCATATCTGTAAAATGTAACTTCCTCTCTACCAATTAATCTTTGGAACTATGTCTTCCACACAAGAGGACTGGCCCTCGGCAGGGCATACCTTCCTTTTTGAATCCATTTATATTGATCACACCTCCAATCATCTTTTCTATGCTTTTGTCCTTCATAACCGTATAGGAACACCTGCCCATTTTCTGGATTAGTTGCTGGAAGTGTGGAAATATTGCCTTTTACATGATGCCTTAAAATGTTGAATACTTCTTGTGGTGAAAGCGGCGTGTGTTTGTTCATATAAACTATGCTGGGCATTCTGGAGGAAAAACATAAAATATGAATTAAATTAAAAATGAACACGGTTTCCCTCACACCCTAAGATCATTACTAATATGCAGGCAGTGGGTTTGTTACTCAAGAATGGACACGGTGATAAGGGATGATGTTGGGACATAGTGATAAAGGAAGCATGTCTGGACTTTGTAGCCTATTCTGATGGAGGTGTAATTATGCTGTAGGTGTAATTCATGGGTGAATTCCCCATTTGGAATGTACACCTGTTTTTTTACACCCGTTTCCTAGCTTTATAATGGGGCCTATTCTGCTAGAGGTGTAATATCCCCATGGGGTTGTTCTACCACTAGCAGAATAGGTCCCATTATAAGATAGAAAACTTGTGTAAAAAAGCAAATGTACATTCCAAATGAGGAATTCACCCATGAATTACACCTCTGGCAGAATATGGCCCCAAGGGCCATGGGTGTGTTACACCTCTAGCAGAGCCGGGCCCCAAGTTCCACACTTTATACTAAAATGGGCCTCTATGTGCTGATAACCAGCAACCTGTGTGTATCAATGGGGTAAACACCATATCTTCAGAACCCTCACTAGAAGCCCTTCACACTGATTCCTCTAACGTTCACTACTCTCACTGATTATCCTAGAAGGATGGCAGGATGGGAGGTCTTCTAATCAGTAAGTACACGCCATCCACCTCTCTCCCCAATGACTTCATCTCATTTTCTTTTGAGTACATTTGTATTCAGCTTCTTGCTCCATCTCCTCTTGCATAATTCTCATCTATTGACCTCCTTGAGTCTTCAATCTCTCTTTTCCAATGACTGAGACCTCAATGAAATCTCGGCCACTGAACCCCTGGCAATTCAACCTGCCGAACATGACTACGGCCACTGTCTTCACCTTGACTCCTCATACTCTGGCCATTTTCTGGTCACCCTCCACAATCAATCGACCCAATTTTGCTGAAACTCACTGAACTAAATAACTCCTCATCTGAAGAAAGTCAGGCCCTTCTTTTAGGTTCTCTTTCCATCTGTTACCAACTCCAGTGAGAAGGCCTTCCCAGATTTTAACCTAGCACTAGTGCTCTCGTTGAGTACCATTATCCCTCTTGCCTGTGCCTTGACCCTTGGAGTTCCCCAACCATCCAGCATCTCAGAACCTATTGTGAGGGGTAAAAGAATGTGAGGCCGAAAACTTTGTAAAGATCTTTCAACTTTAGCCCTTTTATTAAATAAAAAGGTTGGATGAACGCCTCACTATCCCTACACTGACAAGGATTTCCCCATCAAAAATAAACTAATGAAAACACTATCAAATGGATATAACTGTCCATCACACTTGTACATTCAATAAAGCAATAAGGAAATGTATGGCAGTTCAATCCAACAATTATATATAACATAAAACCACATTCACAATATGGCCACTGCCTCTTCTCATAACCTGGGTTAATTCCCCTTCCCAGGTTGAGCAAGGTTTTGCTCCACAGTTTATAAGAAATCAGGAAATTCTGTTTTTCCACAAAGTTCCAACACAGTTCTTGCGGATTCAAAACCTGATAATAAAAAGTTCAATTGTATCAACAATGTACCAAAAGAAAGTGATACATTCCAACTTCTCCTGATAGTATGAACAGGTTTTACATTCGTCTCCTTCAAGTAAACAACAACTGTCTTTGTCAGGATGATATGCCATTGTGTCGGGAGGATAGCTCTGGGGCAACGTGCTCGCCTTGGTAGCAAGACGGCGCAGAGCAACACAGGTCCGATGCCCGGGTCCGCGCTTAGAAACCTCTGGGTATTAAGCATGTTATAAATAACCAATTTCAATTGTGGGTGACCTTAATGAGGTTAAGAACTTTAAGGTTCAAAGCTTTCTATCCTCTAAGAAAGAACTCTCCCTCCTCCAGCAGGTTCCTGATCAGACCCATTCCTTAGGTAACACCTTGGACCTGATTTTCTCAGCAGATGCCGAGATCACTCTTTTTGCAGCCTTTCAAATCCCGTGGACTGATCATTTCTTTGTTCCCTTCACCTGGGGCATTAAAGGCCCGCCATCTGCACACCAGCCAAATTAGTTCAGCGCCGTGACTGGCGCTCAGTATCTAAATCTGATTTGACCTCTTTTATACTTGCTCAACTTTCAGGGCTGTCCCCTGTGGACATGAATTCTTTAATTAGAACTCTGACCGCAGTTGCAGACAGCCTTGCTCTGCTCAAGACATATAGGCTATCTTCACGCCCCTCTCAACAGTGGTTCATGGACGAGCTGTGTGCCCTTCGACTACAACGCAGGCAGATGGAGCGAAAGTGGAGGTGCTCTTATACCCCTAGGGACAAGCTTGCCATGTCTCTGGTCACCTCCCAGTATCACCTTGCTATTTCATGTGCCAAACGTGTTTATGTTGCATCTCTTATTGAAACTTCTCTGAATCACCCCAGGGAGTTGTTCAAAGTGGTTCATAATCTCTCTACTAGCTTACCGGTTCCAGTTCTCTCCTCTCAGACTCTTTGTAATTCCTTGTCCGCATGTTTTATGGATAAAATCATTTCTATTCAATCGAATATTGCTGTTACTCACCTTTCTATCTGAGGCTGATATTTATATATGATATTTTATTTGTATTGCGCCCATACACAAGTGTTTCACAGCGTGACGAGGCAAGGGAAGGGAAACAAGGGAGGACAAAACAACGATCTTACTAGGCCCAGTGACATTGAGAACGTGCAAGTGCAGGGGAGGAGTGGAAAGTGCTGAACATGTGATAGAACAACAACAGATAGTGCGGCCAGCAGGTGGTAAGTGTGAAAATAAGGTATAGACAACAGGTGTATGATAAGTGCTGGAAGGGGACTGTAGGGTAGCAGATACAGACCCATGTGCAACGGTTGCCAGGAGGCAGTGCGGGTGGGTGGCTGGGAGGGCAGGGATCTGGGCCCGATATCCGAGGGTAACCAGGTGCCCAGTGCCAAAGAAGACAGTTTAGCAGGGGAGAGTAAGAGCAAAGGCAGAAGCAAAGAGGAAGGTTTTGAGGTGCTTCCGGAACCGAAGATGGTTCTCCTCAAGTTTTAGAGAGGCAGGGAGGCAGTTCCAGATGGATGCCCCAGCCGAGGAAAGGGATCTACCCACAACTCGTTGCTTGGAGAAGCACTGACCCTGAGGGAGTTGGAGGTGAAGGAGCGAAGAGCTCAAGTAGGAAGGTATTTGAGGAGGAAGAGTTGAAGGTATTGTGGAACCAGGCCCCAGAAAGCCTTGTGGACAATGCAAAGGGTCTTGAATGCAATCCTTGCAGCCACTTGGAGCCAATTAAGAGATTGCAGGGCTGGAGAGATACGATCTCAGGGCTTGAGGCCAAGGACGTGTCTCGCAGTCCTGTTCTGGATGAGCTGCAGAGGGCGGAGAGTGGTTGCAGGCAGATTTAGAAAGAGGCTGTTGAAATAGTCCAGCCTATAGAGAACCAGAGTTCTGGAGACAGTGAGTTTCTGGGGGAAGGAGAGGCAAGGAAGAATACCTCTGAGGAGGTGCAGTTGGTAGTTAGACTATTTTGAGACGTCAGAGATGTGTGGAGATATGTGGAGAAAAGGAAAGCGTGGAGTCGCAGATGACCCAGAGGTTCTTAGCCTCGCAAGTGGAAGCAGGGAGAGGGCCAAGGGAGGGCAGCCAGAGAGTGACAGTAAAGGAAGGTGCAGGTGTGCCGATGAGGAGGATCTCTGTCTTACTGGCATTAAGGCAGAGGTTGTTGGCGGCGCACAACACCTGGATGCCAGACAGACAGTCAGAGAGGATAGCGGGAGAAGAGGTGGCAGAGGGGAGCTTGAAAACAAGTTGGGTGTCATCCGCATAGCACTGAAAGTTTGAGCAGAGAGCAGCAATGCAGTGGGCGAGCAGTGTCAGTTATTGGTTGAAAAGCCAAGTAGAGAGGGTAGACCCCTGGGGAACACCACAGGTAGAAAGAGAAAGAGAGGAAAGGAAGGACCCAAGTTGTACCTGGGAGGGTCGGTTGGAGTGGAAGGGGTCAGCCAGGCCAGGGCCTGATCAGTGATACCAAGGTTATCACAGAGACGATTGAGCAGGATGACATGGTTGACCGTGCCAAAGGCAGAAGAAAGATCAAGCAGGATAAGGACAGATGGGATATTAGAATCAAGGTTGGAGAGCAGGTCTTCACGATGTTCAGGAGAGCACTTTCCGTGCTTCTGGAAGCCAGACTGATAGTCATGGAGACAACCAACAGAATCGGAGTGAAGATTAAGCTGGGAGATTGTCAGCTTTTCCAGGAGTTTGCCCAGGAAAGGAGTGATAGAGATCCGGTGATGGTTTGCCAGGCAAGAGGGGTCGGTTATGAGTTTCTTGAAAAGAGGGTGCACAAGACAGTGCTTCAGAGGGGAGGGGAAGGCTCCAGAGGCGAAGGAGTGGTTGCAGAAGTCGGCCAGAGCAGGAGCAAGGGTGTCGATTTGGTCCTTGATGGTTTTGGGGGAACAGGAAATAACCTGTTTTGACGATACTTTCATAGATTGGACTTTCTGGAAATCTCATCATGGCGGGAAAAGAGGAACAAATGAGAAAGAGGGAGGAGAGGTGGCTGCAGGGGTCCAGAGGTAGCAGAGAGAGTAGCGGGAGGAGGAGGAGAGGACGAGAGGGTAGACAGGATGTCCTCGGTTTTTGAGATGAAATGAAAGGCAAGGGCCATGCAAATGGCCTGGGAAGTGACGGGAGAGGTAGAGGGTTGGCCAGCTCCTTGCAGATTTTAAAGAGTACGGCTAAGTTGTTAGATGCCGCAAAGACGCAGGCTTGGATATGGGCTCCTTTCTTAGTGCGGACAAGGATCCGGTATTACCTTTGGAGCAGGTGGCAGGCCAGTTTGTCAGAGGATGCACAAGAAGTCTGCCATTTCCTCTCAGCCGCCCTACACTTGCGTTTAAGGGTAACTAGGTCAGAGTCATACCAAGATTTGCACTTGGCTTTGGGCTTCAAGCGGATCTTCATGACACCTGCAAGAACATCAAGAGTATCAAAGATAGAAGAGTAGAGCATAGAAAGGGCTGTGTCAGGATGTGAGTCAGCCAGAGGAGGAGGAGGGAGAGACAAAGTGGTAGCGAAAGCCTCAACTGACACACGCTTCATGGGTCGGATGACCGAGAAGGTACGTGGCAGTGTTGGAGTTGGCTTGGCCTGAGGGGTAGAGAGGTAGAGATAGGAGGAAAGGAGAGAGTGATCACTCCAGGAGAGAGGAGTGGTTAGAGGGATAGAGAGGGGGAGGTCCAAAGAGATCAGAGCATCCAGAGTGTGCCCAGCAGAGTGAGTTGGGCCAGAGAGGAGAGTAGAAAGAGAGAGAGAGTCGCAGAGGTCGCAAAAGAGTCCAGAGGAGGGACAGGAAGCATCCAGATGGATGCTGAAGTCTCCAAGAAGGAGGAGTTGAGTGGTTGAGGCCAGAAGGGAGGAGGTGAGGTACGCCCACTCAGAGAGGAATGAGGTGATTTGACCAGGTTGCCGATAGATAGTAGCCACGGTAAGAGAGTGTCCAGGAGAGAGAGAAAGCCTGTAGACAAGGCATTCGAAAGAGGAGTAGGCCTGCATAGGAATGACAGAGGCAGGAATCCACTCCGGGAAGATCAAGTCTACAACCCCTCCACAAGGGTTGGATCTGGGCACAGAAAGGAACTTATAGCCATTGGGCAGGAGCGTATCAAAGCTTGTGACAGAGGTGGCCGTGAACCATGTCTCGTTCAGACCGTGGACATCTAGGTCAAGTTCTTCTAGGAGGCGGCAGATGTCAGAGGAGTGTTTGACAGCTGAGCAAGAGTTTAGAGTGGCAATATGGAGAAGGTTGCCATCCTTGAATGACTTCCGGGCAGGGGTACAAATCAGAGGTACGCCCTGCGGAGGTGTAGAAGGAGCCCAAAGGGGGGGCAGAAGAGGAAGGAGGAGAAGGCAAGGTAGCCAAGGAGGAGGCAGAGGGGGGCAAGGAACAGAGACAGGACAGCAGAAGAAAGGAAATTGATAAGGCGTGGGAAGCGTCTATCGAAGAGGAGAAGGTTGGCCTGAGGGCCTTGGACCATGACTGTGCCATTAAAGTAGACATTAATGATTACCTTAGAGGAATGACAAAGAGGACGTCGGGAAGGGTCTGTATGGAGGAAGCGCTGGAGTAGGTGTCTGTGATAGGGAGACCAGGGTTAGAGCCCAAGATATCCTTTTTTAACTTATTCCTACCAGACTTAGTGAGAAGAGTAGGATAGTCAATGGAGAAACTGTTAGAAAAAATAGGAGAGTCAGGGAGTGCTATAGGTGTCATGGAGGAGGGGGAAGAAAATAGAGAGTAGTGGATGGGGGTTGGGTGGAGACAGGATGGGGGAAATGCAGGGTGGGGTAGCATAGGGTAGTCACTGGGCGCAGCCAAAGTCAAAACAGCAGCAAATGGTACTAATAGCTAACTTTAAAATAGTAGCAAATGGTACACACTGTCACGGATGACACCCTGTTAAGAGTGGCACAGGACACCCAGGAAGGGTTTTGGGTGGTTGTGCCGAAGTAAGGTGGACAGATAAGTACACACACAGCTGAAAGTAATGAGAACGAAGAGTAGACAAGTGTAGCAAGGAATAAGGTACAACAGAATGGATTCCCTCTAGGGGTGTATGCAGATATAGGAAAATAGTATTCCACGGACCTTAGGAAAACTCTAGCCTTCTGCACAGTTTGCTATAACAGAGGCCCACACTGTTTGCTCATGGCTTGGAACAACAGCAATGGGTGTCTGTAATGTAAAAGCGAGACAAGGGAAGGGGCAGAGGTTGCCTGACGGAAACCAACAGACAAGCTCTATACAAAAGGGACTACAAACAGTACAAGAGAAGATGCTAACAGACAAATCCAGGAAAAAGGAAGTCGATAGCAAACTAGCAGAAGGAAATGAAGGGAAAGTCGTATAACAGAATTGGATAGCAGAGGACAGTAGGGAACAAGGTTGAGAGCTCAGAGGAGCAGAAAAGCAATCAGCAAGCCCACAGGAGCAGGGCTGTAAGGTAGGGAGCCCAGAGTGAAAGGGCTTAGGGCAGTGGAGTAAAGCAGGCTGCACGGCACGGACCCCAGAAGGGCCGGGCAGCAAGGAGTGAGCCCTGGGGGGCAGGGCCGCTGACCGTAGAAGGCTGCAGAGGACTGTAGAGGGCTGCTAGGCTGAGAACCCAGCAGACAAAGGCTGTAGGTAGCAAGCAGCGGATCGTGATCGGCTGCAAGGTAGGAAGCCCCGAGGACAAGGGCTGTTGGCAGCGGAAAGAAGCAGACTGCGCGGCAAGGAGCCAGAAGAACCGGCAGCAAGGAGTAAGCCCAGAGGAGCAGGGCCTCTGACTGTAGAAGGCTGCAGAGGACTGTAAGCTGCAAGGTAGGGAGCCCAGAGGACAAGGGCTGTAGGCAGCCGGAGTGAGGCAGGCTGCAGAGCAGGGAGCCCAGAGGACAGGGACTGTAGGCAGCCGGAGTGAGGCAGGCTGCAGGGCAGGACCCTGGAAGACCAGGGCGGAAGGTAGCAGCTGAGCGTGATCAGCTGCAAAGCAGAAGCCCGGAAGGGCAAAGGCGGAGGCTGGAAAGCAGCAGAGCGTGATCGGCTGCAAAGCAGAGAGCCCGGCAGGGCAAGGGTGGAAGCTGGAAAGCAGCAGAGCATGATCGGCTGCAAAGCAGAGAGCCCTGCAGGGCAATGGATCCAAAGCCGGAGTAAGAAGGAACCGCATACAAAGATCCGTATCTCAAAGCAAAAAGGTGCCGGAAGGACTCTTAATGCAAGAGACTGAGCCCCTGCAGGCAGCAGCTTTTATACCGCCCAGCCCAGCCCAGCACAGAGGCAGGCTAATTGGTCGCACCTGGATCAGCACACCTGCAGACAATCGGCCTCCTCCCTCTCTGTTCCTGAGCTGGTGGAAGCAGAGCAGATCCCTAGGGCTTCTGGGGATTGTAGTTCCGAAGGTGACGGATAGGAATGGCCAGGAATAGATGGTTATAGCCAAGTGCATTGTGGTAAGTGTAGTTTGTTGGGAAAAATTGAAAAGCACCAAAGTCTTGCAAATGGGAAATAAGGTCAATATTGATCGCCAATGTATTCGCCCATGGCGCAGGCATGACACAAACAGCTAACTTTAAAATAGCAGCAAATGATATTGGGCCATCTGAGCCTCCGCCGGCCGCTTCTTGGTTTGCTACTTTCTCTGTTCTGGAGGTGACCACTGCTGTTACTAAGCTCAGGTCATCATCCTGTCTTGATCCTATTCCGCTTCATCTTATTAAGAATATCCTTCCTCACATTGCTCATTTGTTGACAGAAACAGTTAATACATTCCTCTCTGAGGGAGTGATCCCGGCCTCCCTTAAACTGGCCACTGTGATCCCACTTTTAAAGAAACCCTTGTTGGATACACTGATCCCTTCTTCTCTTTTACCTTTCCTGAAGAAACTTCTTCAATCCCTGGTCGGATGCTACACAAAGCAAAACAAAGAGGAATAACAAAAGAGAACAGTAAAGAAATAGTCCAAACCAACGGGAATGAACTAAACAATAATAATAAAGAAACAAAACTACAAAAGAAGATAGAACAGGTAATCGTAGACCTGCTTGTCAACTTGTCTACCTATAGCGACAATGGCAATATCTACTCGCAACTTGACCAAGAAAGCTTAACGACTGATGGAAACAAGAGTCAATGTACATTGTAGATGCTTATGAACAAGATGAATCAACAAATGAAGAGCATGAAATTCTAACTCTGGAAGATGTATCAGAAAATGACTTAGAAACCTTGTGTACCATAACAGAAATCTTGTATGAAACAGACCAACAAGGTAATGAAACAAAGAACCAGAGAATGAAAGAACACTCAAGAAACGTAGGGCTTACAAGAGAAAAAGCCCATCGATATAGAGAATATTCACAATCAAAGGACAACCAATTTTCAAGAAACACAGAACTGGTAATGCCACACTTTGTAGATCCTCGACGGGAAAATTATGTATACAAATTGAGACTTGAACGCTTTTAGGGGAAAAAAGCGCATCTAATCTTAAATCGAACAAACTCTCTGCGTCTGTTGCATGAGACAAGGAAGCTACAGCACATATTGACAAAGGACATCCAACTGATAGAATTTCCCTTCGAAGATGAAACCGATATTGTCAAAGTGACACTAAGCACACAAAAGATACATGATCAGATACTGGAATGCTCTCAACTACGAATGCTGGTATTCCATTGTTATACAGATGACAACCACGCAAATTATCAACGAAGGAAAACAACGCCTGAAAAGCAACATGAATTTATTCATGAATTCATGAAACCTCACACACATTGGTCAGTACATCCCAAATCTCTTATACTAAAGAATCCCTGGGCCGAACCCAAAAACAAAGAAATGTATTCCCTAAACAACTGTCAAGAGATGAGAAACAAACAACAGACACACGAAGGCTGAATCAACAGTAACAACCAACAACATCAAGAACATCTGAAACACTGTTGCTATGCTCTTGGTACACAAGAGGTGCACAGCATTTATTTAACAACAACAACTGTGACTTACAAATGTTCAATCTGATATGTCTACAGGAGATGTGGTTAACAGCAAAACCGACATGTGATGGATATCAAACCTTGCTAAATCCAGTAATCACGAGATCGAGGGGATGGCCTTGAGCCGGATTACTCACCTTAATCAAGGCAGAAGCAAACTTCAAACTCATTAGCTATAACAATACGAATCCATTCATACAAATTATAGTGCTGAAACCAACAATAAAGAAACACAAACCAAACACAGAAATGAGAAAATCAACAAATGATGGACTAATAGCAATAGTCAATCTATACTAGAGCACAGCTGGTATTCAAGAGGAGTCCTTCGTAGCCTCATTATGACCCAGGCGGTAGAGTGTTAACGGCTCCGGTAGAGCTGCCGGCGCCGTTATCCATCTACCGCCTCATTACGAGGTCTGCTTGCGGGTCCCGCTAAGGACGTCTAGTCAGACCAGGCGTCCTTAGCGGGACCTGCTAGCCGACCAAGATGCTAAGAATGGGCCTGTCATTAACAGGCCCGTTGTTAGCATCCTCCCCATTCCCACTGAGCCCTATGGGGGCTCGAATGGGGACGTACCGGGTCCGGGTCCCGGGAAAGGGAATTACTGGGCCCTCCAAGGTCTGAATGGCCTGGTAATTCCCTATTCCTGGAACCCGGACCCGTATTGGGGGTTGCCATGCTGCTAAAAGCGGCATGGCTACCTCCAAACTCGTAATGAGGCCCTAAATAATCTTATCCCATATTGACAACCTACAGATGGGTAACTATGACGAAATCATAATATGTGGAGATTTAAATATACACCTATATACTCCAAAAGGTCATGAAATAGCAGAAGCTAAATTAACATCAAAAGCAAGAACATGGAGATCGGAAATGGAAAAACACAACCTGATACTAGCTAACAATATTGGTACACATGAAACGAGATTAAAACCAATTAGATATGGCAATGGAATATCAGCCTTACTTGACTATATCTACATTTCAGAGACAATGACTAAGAAGATGAAAAGTATTGCCTACAGAACGAAGCGACCATCATAAATTATTAATGACTTGGAATGTACAACATGAAAGATGATAGAAATACCGGCACTGGAACCTGTGAACACATCTAACAGACTAAGGATCTCTGAAAAACAACTAGCAAAATTAAAGAGCTCATTTGAGGACAAAAACATCACGGGTAAAGTATAACTAGATTACCCTTTACTACTTATTCCATTCAGGAAAAAAAAGGTCTAACAAAGCACGGAAATCATCTGCATGTATATAATACACAGATTGTTAAAAAAAAAAAAGAATTGAGAAAGAAACTGAAAGATGCAAAAAAGCTGAAACAAGTAGACAGACTGAGAACAATAAAATCACTAAAGAAATAATATAGGAATTCCATGAAAACTAATCAAGCTCAAATTCTCCAAAAGGATTCTGAAAAGATGCTTACAGCTTTAAACAAGAGAAATACGAAAAACCTTTGGAAGCTAATCAATGATAATGAAAATGATAGTAGTAAACTCATTTCAGGAGTAACAGAAATAGATTGGATAGAGCACTTTTCAAATTTGTACTCTAGTCGAAAGGACAACAAGTAAAAAGAAGGGGATACGCAACAAGCATCATGGAAAATAAAATGGGATTGTCTTGATATTCTAAATCAGATACAAAACTTGAACAGCTCGAGAGTCCTTGGGCCTGACAGCCTGAGCAATTCAATAATGAAGGAGAACCCCGAAGAGTGGGCAGATATATGCTACCAGTTATTTAATACCGCAAACATCTATGCGGAAATACCCATGACATTGAAAACTGCAATCCTAATTCCTATACACAAACAGGGCAATAGAACCATCCCGGCTAACTACAAACCGATTGCCCCGTTAGATCCATTAGGGAAGCTATTTATGAGAGCTATTCAGAAAAATCTTACAACCTGGGCATAAAGAATAAACTTTTTGACATCTGTCAGATGGGATTTACAAAGAATGTCGGAACCAACATAAATCAGACATTAATAAATATGCTAAAACATGAATCATACAGAACAAAGATGAACTTGTATGCAATTTTTGTGGACCTACAACAAGCATTCGATTCTGTGAATCCTAAGGACACATTAGAGCCCATAACCGTGCTATATTCGCAAACGATTGTAAAAGTGCACTTATCCCAACAAGGTGCAGTATCAAAGGAGATTCCAACTACATCAGGACTAAAACAAGGCCACGCTTTCGTAGCAACTTTGTTCATTCTTTATATAGCAGATCTGAGAACAACTGATGTTGCCATAACAGGAGACGCCCCCCAAAACTGAACAACGTGAAAATTCCCTGCATGCTCTTTGCGGATGACATTGTGCTATTAGATAAAACAGAAAATGGACAACAGAAAAGACTAACAGCACTGGTCCAATATACAGAAAAAAATAATCTCCAAATTAACAACAAAACAACAGAAGTGATGACACTGACTAACAGACCAAATCCTCGAAAAAAAAAATCATTGGCCATATTTATAAAAGGAAAAAAATCATGCCAGTAACGACGGTAAAATACTGGGAGTATGGATAAACCAATCTGAAACAAAAATTAATTGGGTAAAACATCTGAAAATAATAATGCAATCACTTGCACGTCAAGGGTTAATAATCCATAGAAAATATGGGAGGTTTTCATTGAAGCCCGTGCTCACTTTCTATTGAAAAAAGTCATAGCAATAATAACATATGGAAGTGAAAGCACCTTGAACATCCCGGTACAAACTTGGCCGATATTAGAGGCCATCTTTTGGAGGAAAATTCTCCTGTACCAATGACATATCCAATTGCACGGATAAGATACGAATTAGCATTACAATCACTTCGATCCATAGTGATATGGAAGAACAAATATGTATAGGAAGACGCTCACCACAGAAAAGATCCCAGCAATGGATATAGTACGTGAAACCCCACAAACAACAAATGAAGCTATAACAACCTTATGGGGGGAATACCTGTAAACAATTTATGAAGAATGAAGAGATTACCTCTGAACTCTTGATTAATCGACCAGACAAAGTGAAGCTAAAAATTCAACTTAGTGATTGGATACAAACATCAATAGAGAAATCAAAATACCTAATGAACATACATCCTGAAATAGAAATTAGAAAACAATGAATTACCCCATTACCTATGTTGCTTCCCTGACCATCGGATTAGAGACATTTTCTTGAGGTTGAGACTAAATATCCTTCAGACAAGAGAATATCTAAGAAGCACAAAACAAATAACGTCAGAACAAGCCATATGTAGATTCTGTAGACAAGAAGACCAGAAAGAATCTCTTTTCCATATCTTTATGGAATGTCAGGAACTAAATGAAAAACGAAGATTATTTGCAAATATGTTTAAGCGAACAGCTACAACGCTTAATTCTGACAAACGTTAGACACAGATTTTAATAGGAAATGATAACTTAATTACATGTAGAATAATCCAATTTTGGGAAGCAATTATGAATGGACCTTTAACAATGGATTAAGGAAAGACGCTTATACATTAATATTGAATTGATGTTTATTTTAACAAGCATATAATTGTAACTTTTCTTCTTTTCTCCTTTTCTCCTTCTTTAAAACCAAAGTTTCATTGAATTTAAATCATAAATTAAAAGTTTGTATACATTTTAATAAAATAAAAAAATAAAATAACTACTGTCCACTTTTCTTGAGGAATCCTCTTTCTTTCACCCCTCACAATCAGGGTTTTGCCCAAGACGTGGGACCGAGAGTGTCCTGGTCTCTGGCATGGACGACATGGTGCGGATTCATGACAGGGGCAGCGTCAGTGCTCTAGTTCTATTGGACCCCGTCAGCCGCCTTTGACACCATCGATAATGGAGTCCTGCTAGGCCGCCTGGCAGGTGCCGGCCTCTCGGGCACTGCCCTTGATTGGTTCTCTTCCTTCCTCTCCGACCGTTGTCAAATTCTATCACTCCCTCATTTCTTTCTGCGGCTATGGCTAGATCCTGTGGGATTCCTCAAGGGTCTGCCCGTCTCACAGGTCATATTTAACGTCTACGTCCAGCCTTTGACCAAACTGATATTCCTACACTGACGTCACGCAGATACTGGTTCGTCTGGATCTCTCCAGCCCTGAGTCAGCTGCCAGATTTCGTGCCTATCTGGAGGCCGTGGGAGAATGGATGCATTCCAAATGGGTCAAGTTGAACAGTGATAAAACCGAGGTTTTGGTGGTGGCCCTCCCTGCAGCTGCTACTCTATGGATGCCAGCTTTCTGGCCTGCCTCGCTATGCCCCATTCCTCAACCAGTCTCAATGGTCAAAGGCCTTGGGGTTCAGCTCACTGCATCCTTGTCCATGGAGTCACAAGTCAGCTCTGTGTGCCAACGGGGCCATTTTCAGCTGTGTTGGGTCATCCCCTATATCCCGGAGCCTCTCTGTGTCTATCATTTCTGCTCTGGTTATGTCCTCATTGGACTATTGCAACTCTCTGTACTTTGGCCAACCTGCTTATATACTTCATTGCCTGAAAGTCCTCCAGAATGCTACTTCGCGATTGGGGACTTCTACTCATCGTGGAGCTCACATCTCCCATGTTCTCCGCAAACTCCATTGGCTGCCGGTGGCCAAACATATTCAATTCAAGGCCCTTTGCCTGTTCCACTAAGCTTTATATGGCTAGGGGGTGGAATACCTCATGGTGAACCTCTCCCCCTACATCCCAAGCCGAGCTCTGCGGTCAGCTAACGCTTGCTTGCTGACTGTTCCATCGGTCAGGTATAGCTGCATTGGTGGCCGCGCTTTCTTTGTGGCTGTTCTCTGGTATTCGCTACCTCTTTCTCTCAGAGCTACCCGGATTCCTCTGGCTTTCGGCAAAGCTCTGAACATTTTTTTTCTAGGCTATCTCTTTCACTGCTCTGTAGGGAGCACCAAGATGCCCTCAGGCAAATGTTGCGCTTTACAAAATCTATTCCATTCCATCTTTTCCATTCCATTCCATACCTTTGATTTTAAAAGAAATAGTGTGTTCCAGCTCCTCCCGTAGTAAGAACGGATTTAAAGAGTTCTTTGTTAGAAATACAGTTTAGCACTCTCATTATCTACTACCTGGTTTTCACTCATGCCAGGCCTTCTACTTCAGCAACTTTCCACACGGGTTTACTCGCCTGCCCGTCTAATACTTCACAAGAGAACAAGTGTGCTTCAGTGGTAACGGGGACCCCGAGACTGACACAATTCAACCCTGTCACTAACTGCCCCTTGGACATTAAGTGCCCCAGTATCAACTTTTGGATGGTGAACAAGTTGGAATTGCCTTCTAAAGCACAGGCTATCCACCCTCCAACCTTAAACTTACAAGCCAGCTAGGCAACCCCACCTGTTGCTACCCCTGTCAAGGGGATCAGCGCCTTGGCTCCAGAAGGCGGCTTGTCCACGACATCTGCCGAAACGTCTGCGAACATCAGCATAACCTTTTGTTGCTGCTGACTGGTTCCACCCCGTTTGGGGTTTCTGATTTACAGTATAGACGTCGACTTACTACAAGGTCATCTTACAGCCTGGCTCGAACAGACCCTCCTAAGGTCTAAAAAGGAGAAAAAAATCCCCCTGAAAATAACATTATACATGATGTCCATTTCTTAAGCACTAGGTGCAGAATTGTGTGTACCTGAAGGACTCCCATTTTCTGGGACTCTTTTCATCTCCGACATTTTACCTACAATGTTTATAAGAAACTGCAATCCTGCATGAAGCAATGCATTTGTAGTTGGAAATTTCTTTGTTCTTTTCCTCCACTTTATGTGAGAACAATTAACACTGTGGAGATTTCATTGCCACATGTACACTGAGCATGAAGCAATGCTGATACATGTCTGGCTTGAGTATTCATGTACTTAGGTAACTCACCCTTGCATGTACAAAATATATAGTTTGTTGGAATCTTACTGATATATGTACCTCTCTGTTTATTATGAGACAACCTGTTTCTTGTTATATGAACCCCCTTGGGTTCTGATGTACATTCACGCATAGAATGCTTTTCATTTTGTTGTATGTTCTCAATAATGAATGTGTCCACTACCAGTAAAACAAATTGTAACTCACTCTGAGTGCCTGTACTGCATTTTTGACACAGGCTTGCAGAACTTGTCAGTAAATAATATGCTGCCAGTGTGCAGTTCATGTAATTAAATTTGCACTGTGAATTAGTGTGCAACCAAATAGTATCCCTACAGGCAGGACCCTTTCTTGTTTACAGTCAGTGGTAACTTCCAACTAAGAACAACAACTACACAATGTTTAGTTAGCATCAAACTTTAAACCATTTCGGCTTCACTTTCTTCTGCGGCCTGCACTGCTTTCTCCTCTCCTGCTGCTTCTGCTGTTCATGCTCTCCCTCCTCCTGCACCTGAGGGGGCTTTTTAAGCCTCTCAGTCTCCCTCAGGTATAGGTCGTTTACACTAATTAGCTGACTGCTCCCACAGCAGTATTCCTCTGCATCCCTCTTCCTCGTCCCAGTACTGAAGGAATTATGGGACTTGAAGTCCCTGCCAACCAAGTTCGTTTTCCTAACGTCTTCTACCTTACAATAAGCCATTCCAAGATTGGGGTTTCGGGAAAATTAACAAAGGAGTTTCTCCTTCCTCCTGGCCTGTTCCCACCCCATGTGATCCTCCCACAGAACACCACCCCAGGGTTGGGATCAGGAAGTGTCTGCCTTCCCCTAGCCACATGAGAATGGTCCCAGGCCAAGATTCTGGGGGTAATCACTACTGATTCATCATACTATATGCACATCCCTCTCTGCTGTAAAATCCTTTCCCAGGTTCTTCTGGTCTCCTACAAGGAATCACTCCCCATAGTCTGTTACATCCTGCAATCTGCCAGATCACACTGCTACACCAACCTCATCTCTTCTCTCCATTTTTACTGTCACAAGCTATCCAAGACCATCAATTTTTATTTACCCTTCTCCCCCCGGCCACTCTTTATTCTTTCGTCTCTGACTGCAAAAGGCTTAAAAATCCCTGATCTCACTAGCCTCCTTTCCCTCCCACCCCTCAGAACCTTCTCTCCACTATCCCCATTCTCATCCCCCATTCGCTCAGTTTTTGTCTACACATCCCCTGCTCTGCCAACCCTTCCTGTGCTCCCACAGACCCCTTCGTACCCTAGACTGTTAAAGGACTGACATCCCTAAACTGCACCTCCCTATCCCCTTTTTTATCCCGTTCCTTTCATTAGATGGCCACTGTCATACCCCTCTCAAATACCCATATAGCTGAGCCCAACAACCCAAAAACCATACCAACCACTCGGACAGACCTGGTATACTCTGCTGCCTGGTACTATCACAAATAGGCATTTTCCTGAGGTTGGTCTGAGTATCCTCTCCTTTATACCTTTGAAATCTTTAGGATGACTTCCCTGCTTTACCACATGCTCCTCGTTCTTTCACCCCTTTGTACTCTCCAGGATGTATTTGCATGCTTTATCAAATCTGTATCAAGTATAATGCCACTGGTATCCCTTGTGGTCTTAGGAATATCTTTGCATGATTTACAAAGTTTGTATCAAATATATGGGTTTTCAGCTGCTCTAGCTCCCTTAATGCCCTTGCCAGCGCTCAACTCTTTCCCTGCCTTTGGGAAGCATCTGGGTGGTCTCCGGTCTCATCAGGTGGCGAAGCGGAGTTTGTCTGCTGCAGCTGCATTTGGCATTCTCTTTCCCACGGTTCCACAGCTCTGGATTCTTACTTGTCTTCGTTCTCGGTCTGCTTTCGGCGGTTTGGCTTCCTTTCCCCCTGCCACTGGCCAGTTCTGCCTTGCTTGGACCCCTCTCCTTGCTACACGCCTCTGCGTCTCAGCTCCTAGCCTTTGTATTCTCTGGAATAGAACAAGCATCTTGTTCCTTGCTCCTACAGGGCGGATTCCACAGACCATTGAGTCCTTCTTCCCTTTTTATGATTGGGATTGCTTCTTGACAACTGTACCGTGTGTGTTGGTTCCGCGGTGGGATTCTGCCTCCTTCATCTCAGTAATCCTTTGCATTAAACTAGGGTGAGTCTCCCTCTTCCTCATCCCATTCATGTGAATTATACCTTTCACTCCACTGTAACATACAACATGTATGGGGGACCAGAATGGTCTGAATAGAAGATAAGGAAAGTGGGGAATGAGAAGGGTGAAGGGAAGTAGAGGACAGAAGTGAAGGAGGGGAATACTGCATTCTCCCAAGTGGATCGTCACTGGTCCCATGAGGGCTTCCCTCCCCATGCAATCCACCCGCTGAGTACAACTCCCAAGGAGACTATCGGGTAGCGGCCCCACCTCCTTGGCCTCATGGGAAATAGCTTGGGATTTGGCACATCATGCATAGACTACCTCTGCACTGTTACCACTGTTACAGTAGTATTTGATATAAGAGGTGAAATGTTTCACTTCCTTTGCATTATGTTAAGTGGGTGCTTCAGTGATGGCACAGGGAGGCCAGGCAGATGTAGCTATCTTCTTTACTTACATACAAGTGTCCAGGATATTAGGTAGCAGGTAAGTACAAAAGGATCTTCAAGTACAGAAAGACATAGGAGGCATCCACCAGCAACCACTCAATTCAGCAGCCCACTTCCAACTGCCCCCCAAGTAACACAATCACTCTCTCAACATTCCACAGGCAAACTTTCTACAAGAATTCCACAGCACCCAGGGTCACAGCACAGGAACAGGGGAGAAAGCAAAACATAACACATCGCCTGCCGTAAGCCCAACAAGAGTAAGGGAATGGAACAGAGAGACAAAAGAACAATCCCAAAAAACCAACCATCTCCAAGTGACCCATGACAGGTCCAATATTCAGTCACTATAAAACCTGCACAGAACACAGAAACCTGCCACTCAAACCATCTCAAGCGGGCTAACGGACTGGGATAATCCTTCCCAGTCCTCTTAGCCAAACTTTGGAATTCTCTCCCCCTGGACCTGTGACAAGAACAAAACAATACAAGATTTCGACAACTACAAACCTTTCTTTTTAAGTAATGCTCCCTTTGACCTGACCCAACTTTCCTGACTTCTGTCCCGTCTTTCTGTATGTCTTTTGGAGTTGATGTTACCTGGCGCCCCGATGCCTGCAGGCTTTCGGCACCATATATAAAATAAATAAAATCCCCTCAACCGTCCTACCAATGAAATGCTAGAAAAACATCAGAACCGAAAAAACGTCACCATCCACACTGTTGACCAAACAGCAGGTACTCACACAGGGGACCAGCCCCGCACCCCTCGGAACGATGTGGGATATATTGACCCACTCAACAGCATTTCCCCACATCACCAAGCTGCAGTTGCGCAGAAACCACAAAATGGTTGCGCTGGCTCCCCCGAGCACCATGGCTCAAAATTGCGTTTTGCAACAACAACAAAAATGGCTGCACCGTCCTGCCAAGCACACATCAGGCAGGATGGAACCAAAGGGTAACATTAAAGGAGATTGCCAGTGGGTTCCGACATAAACAAAAGGAAGAAAGTGGAAAAAGCAGCGATGCTTTGCTGCAAGAGCCAAAATCTCCATTGAAAAGAAACCTTTTTTCACCTTTAAAAATTGCGGCTGTGGCGCCAATTCCCTCTGTGCCGTAAGGCCAATGTGATTAATAAGCCCTAACAAGCCCTGTGTGTCTCACTGTGCCTCAGTAATACCAGGCATGATTCTGAATTGACAAGCCCTGTCACACCAACTCTAAAAAAATAAAAATAAACCAGGAACTTTACTTTTACTTACACAGGAAACACGTTAATTTTCTTTGCAAAAGTATCCAAAACTCAGTTGTTCAGAGAGACTCTAACTAGCTGAGCCAGGTCTGTTTCAATGTATCTCTGCTGCAGACCAACTCCAGCATTCAAGATAATAACTACAGGAGATGAAAAGTTGAATTGAAGAAGGAAGGCCAGCTGCACCACATGTAAAAAATAAAATGAACCTTTGCAAACTAACGAAAAACAAATGCCTCTGTGTTGGAACAGTACACTTGTGAATGAAAGCCTGTCAGTCTTTAGCAATATGAAGGGGTTTGTTGCTGGTGAGACTATATAACATGGGGTACTTGACGCAACAGGCTTGTTTTAATTCTGGATCTAAGATTAGAAAATAAAGGTTAAAACTATGGTGGCTGGCCATTCCAAGATGGCCACCGACGGCGCTCCGGGGCTCTCCAGTTGAATCTTGCGGCTCCACCACCCCAAGCTGGCTGGAAAGTAGCAGAAAGTGACGTCTGCCCTCCCCGCACTAGTGGAAGCCTTGGCCGCGTTTGTGAGCGCGGTCTGTAGGTGAAGAGATACGGAGGAGCGAGGCTTGGAGAGCATCAGAGGCCCGCGCCAGGAGGGTGGCACGTCGGGCGGTCGGGTGCTGGTGCTGGCGGCGAGCCGAAAGCAGGACGTTGCTGTGGCCCCATTCCATTCCTCCCCCCCCCCCCCAAGTAACGTACCCCCAGGAGAACAACCGGAGACTCAGCGGCATACCTGGCAGCCTTGCCGCCCACTGCGCGGGCAGCATTAGCTGGAGGGGGAGGAGGATCGGCTGCCCATCACAGGCACGGGGCCTCCTATGGGGGACGAGTTGGCGGCTTCACGTCCTGTCCCGGGTTGTGTGGAGCGGCCCCAGAGCACATCACACGCCTGCCCGAAGCCTGATTTGGAGGACCCTGCGCCCGCTTGCAGCACCGGGGAGAGAGGGTCGCTCGGCAAGGCGACGGGCTCCCGGCTGGATCCAGGAGGGTGCCGGCCCTCGAGTTCTTAAGGTGAGGAGGAAGCGAATCCTGTGGGGAGGGAAGACAGGAGAGCTGCAAGGGGTGCGGGGCCTCGCCACCCTTAGCCCCGGGGAGCAATTCGGGCAGATCAGCCTCCGTCCAGTGGGGAATCCGGAGGGGGGCAGGGGCCCCTCTGTGCAACGATTGGTGGCCCTGCCCCCACCTTATGATCTAGCAGACTTCACGGCACTAACCCCACAAGCAGGATCAAGCCCGGGGCTGGGGGAAAGACCAGGGGCAGCTCAATTAAACTGCCAACTGCCCTCCCCAGACAGCGGCCCTCCCCGGACTCTAGCAGAAGCCAATACAAAATCACAAATAGACTTGACTCGGGCGCTTGGTGTGGCCCAGCTCTGCATACAATCATAATCATAAACGTCGCCCAACAAGCTACCACAGCAGCTGTACTGGGAAATACCAGGAGCACCGCTTCCAAGCCCTGGCCGGTGGCAGGGTCAGTGAAGCTTGCCGGCCGGTGCGCTGCGGTCAAAGCAGAAGACCACTCATTAACCATATTTGATAGACTCTCTTAACTATGGCGTCCAAGGCCAAGAGCAAGAAAAAACAAAAGTGGTCCGTCGCAGGAGGACATATCAGGCCCCCTGTCATCTATGTGGGCAAACAAAGACGCGGTTGAAGAGCACAGGGTCACACAAGGGATAACCATAGGGCAGGAGCACCTTGAATGTTCCAATTTGACAACGCAAATCTCACGCCAAGACCTACGCTGGGAGATGCTCGCCCTTCAAACGTCATTGGGGAAAACATTTCAGGATCAATTCCAACTGATGAGATCAGACATAAACCAGGCACTGGCAGAAATAAAGCAGGACGTAGATCAGCTAGGAGAGAGAATGGACATAGTCGAAAAGGGACTGCAGGAGGTGGGCAGAGAAACGATGGAGAACAGCAAAGCAATTGAGAGGGTGGACACGGCAACACAGAACCTGGAAATCAGAATGGAAGATATGGAAAACAGGTCTCGAAGGATTAACATTAGGCTGAAGTTTCTGCTGGAAACGGTACAGGACAAGGACCTGAAGGCGACCGTTCAAGGGATCAACGCAGAGTTGCTGAGGGAGTCCTCTCCCGACAGAATAGAGCTGGACAGGGTCCATAGAGTGGGCTTTCTCAATAGGAACCCGAAAGCCAGGCCGCCAGACGTGTTGGCAGCATTTACTAGAAATGTCAAAAAGGAAGAGGTTCTCAGGGCGGCCAGGCAGAAAGAGCTGATCACATTTAACGGTCAACGCATTGAACTCTACCAAGATCTCTCCAGCAGTGCCCTACTTAAACTGAGACAATGGAGCCCAATTACCTCAAAACTCAAGGAAAAGGGAATTGGATACAAGTGGACCTTTCCATTTGGGCTCCTGTTTGAGTGGGCTGGCATTCCGAAGTGGATAACGACGATGCAAGAAGGGGTGGACATCCTACAAATTGAGTTGGATCAGCAGCCGGACCAGGAGCGGGGGGCACCTTCCTCGAATAAGCTCTCGGAAGCGGGAGGCGGGATGAGACCTTGGCCGTGGGAATGGTGGGTAGTGGGGGAGGGGAAAAGGAGGAGACCCGTGCCGTGGGGGCCCACGGGGAAAGAAGGGACAACAAGCTCGATAGTGGAAGGGCAGGCTGGGGCCGAGGAAAACTGATCTGAGGAGTAGTTAATTACAAGGGGTAGTGGACAGAAAGGTATCTTACTCAAGCAGGAGATGAGAGGAGACGAGCAAACATCATGGGATCACTAAGGGCGAGGAAGCCTGGGGAGGGGAGGAAGGAGACGCGAAGACCTCGTGTTAAGGCCTTTGGGGAGGGGGCGGAATCTTGGGGAGCGTGGGGAATCTCTTTGGTGCGGCTGCGGGGACGGAGTAGACATGGCAAAGGCGACCGGGAATTCGGAGCGGTGAGAATCGATGGAGGCAAGGAGTTGGGGAGAACATTCAGCAGGACCGGGTGACAAGTCACTGTTCAAATGGGTAACTCACAACATTAGGGGTCTTAATTCACTGCTGAAAAGGAAGAAACTGGAGCAATTCACGAAAAGGGGGAAACAAGATTTTTTAGGTCTGCAAGAAACACACCTGCTTCATAAAGACCAGGGTCAACTCAAATTCAGGGGGTTTGATCAAGTGTTTCAGGCATCTGGCCCCACAAAATCGGCAGGGGCTGCGCTGGCCATCAGGAGTACGGTCAACTTCAGGGTGGAGGAGACTCTGAGGGACAAAGGGGGCAGATTTGTGCTAGTAAGAGGCAAAATTGGGGATGCAACATACACGATAGGGGTCGTGTACGCACCCAACTCACGACAGGATTCCATCCTGCGGGACACCCTGGGAAAACTAGGGGAGTGGGCAAGGGGTCAAATAATCATCTTGGGTGACGTAAACATAGCTTGGGACAGGGCCAGGGACAGATCAGGAGGGGCCAGAAGCACAGGTGGGGGGGAGGTGGCTTCAACGGGGCTGAGGGACAGATGGCGAGCATGGGTCTGCGGGATGTCTGGAGGGAACTGAAAGGTAACACGGAGGGGTGCACTTTCCTCTCAGAGGTTCATGGGTCACAGTCCAGAATTGACTATATCTGGGTCTCAGCGGACTTAGTGGGAAGCGTCAACGAGATAGAGGTATGCCCTATATGGATAGCAGATCACAAAATACTATCCATGAAGCTGGAATTGGGGGGGAAGCGAAGGGGGATATGGGGATGGAAATACCCGGAATATCTGCTGAAGGATCCTTAATAAGGGAGGAAATGGAGGTTAAGATGAGAGAGTTCTTTGACAACAACAGGAGAGGGGACACGGGAGAAGACATAGGATGGGATGCATCCAAGGCCACATTGATGGGGGAAATTATGGCAGCTCAAGCACAAAGACTTAAGTAGATGCTGGCTCTAGAGACCCGGCTGGAGGCGGAGGTCAAGGAGGCGAGAAAAAAGGTAGCGAGACCCCCAACAGGCATAACCAGGGGGAATACAGGAAGGCCGGTGGGCCAATTAGGGATCTTAGGAACTAAAAAGGTGGAGGGGGCTCTACTCCGGGTGAGGCAAAAATTCTATGCCAAAGGGAACAAGGCCGATGCCTTATTGGCGCATCTCCTCCTGGAGGGCAGCGTTGAGGAACACAATCACGGCTCTAAACACTGAATCAGGGGAAAGAGTCACACGAACAGAAGACATCCAAGAAGCCATGGTCAAATTCTACGAGACTTTATATACATCACAAAGCCCCCACGCCCAGGCCCAGGAGACATTCCTGGATAAGATAAGCTTGCACAGAATAGATGGGGATGCCCAGACTGGGTTACAACAAGAGATAACGGAGTATGGGGTGAGGGGATTTCATAAGGAATCTGCCCGCAGGCAAAGCCCCGGGACCTGATGGGTACTCAGCATCTTTTTACAAGTCCTTTGCCGGGGTTTTGGTACCTCAATCTCTTGAACTCCTTTAAAGATAGAGGGCAGGTAGCTCCTTCCATGAAAGAAGCTAAGATCTCTCTGATCATAAAAACGGGAAAGGACCCCCTCGAAAGATCATCTTATAGGCCAATAGCGCTCATTAATGTGGACGCTAGGATTTATATCAAAATCCTGGCCAACAGGCTTGAGGGGCTTTTTCCTGACCTGATTTATCAGGACCAAGCGGGTTTCATAAAAGGAAGGCAGACAGCAGATAACATAAGGAGGGTGGCCCACTTAGTGGAAAAAGCGAGAAAAACTCACACTCCGGCAGCACTGTCATCTCTAGACGCTGAAAAAGCGATAGACCGGGTGGAGTGGTCGTTCCTTTTTAAAGCTATGGAAAGGATGGGACTTTGAGGCGCATTCTTACAGATGGTTAAAACAAACCACGGGGGCCCCCCGAGCGAGGTTGGTAGTTAACGGTACAACAACCAGACCGTTCCAACTACAAAGAGGTACAAAACAAGGGTGTCCTCTATCGCTGTTACTCTACGCAATCTATCTAGGAGGCGGAGGAAATAAAGGGAATTCTATTCAAGAGTAGGCAACACAAGGTGACGGCCTTTGCAGACGACATGCTACTCGCCCTGACCAACCCCATCAAGGCAAGCAGGCAGTGTAGGCAATTACTCGAGGAATTTGGGAAAGCGTCTGGACTATGCATAAATCTGCACAAGCCAGAGTTGATGGATCTGACGCTGGGGCAAGAGGAGCGGGAGGAGCTAAAGAGGTCAACAACCTTCGCATGGCGGCCTGGGGGAATAACTCATTTGGGGGTGAGAATGACCCCGGCTCTCACGGGGTGGTATGCAGCAAACTACCCTCCCTCGTGAGAAGTATCAAAAGGGACCTCCATAAGTGGCGGAAACTTCGGATCTCCTGGTTTGGGAGACTGGCGGCGATAAAAATGGTCACATTGCCGAAGTTGATCTACCTTTTTCAAGCTATCCCCCAAGCAGTCCCAGCTAGCTTCTTCAGGGAGCTCCAAGTCATAACAAATGAATTTATCTGGGAGGGGAAAAGAGCAAGGGTAAGCAGGCAGCAACTCATGGCACAGAGGAAAGAAGGGGGATTAGCCTTGCCCAACTTCCGTCACTTCTACGAGGCAACTCAGCTTAGGGTAATTAGGGAATGGCTCCATGAGTGGGAAGAACAACACTGGGTTAAAACGGACAGAGCGGTTACAAGGCAGGACCTGGGGGAAGTCCTGTAGCTACCTAAGCACCTCCGACCAAAGCACATGTACGAGAGCTCCATCACTAAACTAGTTGCGGACAATTGGGACAGGCTGTTTAAAGATAAGGAAATCACAATTTTCCCGTACCCATTTACACCCATATTCAGCAACAAAAACTTCACTCCAGGGATGGAGAGGGGGGCATTCAGGAACTGGCAGGAAGGGGGGTGCCGGAGGTTGAGAAACATGTTTATAGGGGGAGAATTTAGCACCTTTGTTGACTGCAAAAGGGACTTCACATTGGGGGAGGGAGAGAGGATGAGATATTCACAATTGCGTCACTGGCTCCTACATCCCACGAATAAGGAGGCGGCCACCAGCCCTCCGACCCCCTTCGAGAAATTCCTAATGTCCAACGATGGCTCGAAAGGGCTCATTTTGCAACTCTACAAGATTCTCGATGAAGCTACTCCGAGGCCACAGTGGGCATATATGGGAAGGTGGGAATGCATTCTGGGCAGGGAGATTGAGAAGAGCGAATGGGAGAAACTTTGGAGAAAAATCCCCAAACTACCAAGAGCCTCACAAACCTAGGAAGCCTGGTATAAAATACTGCATGGGCAGCACTATACCCCAGCTCTACTCCGCAGGATGTATCCTGAGGCAACGGGAATTTGCTGGAGAGGCAGTGGACAGGAAGGCACAGCGGAACACATTTGGTGGAGGTGCCCAAAAATTGTTCCATTCTGGAAGGACATCGGCCAAGCGTTGGACCAAATGTTTGGGTCAATGGGAAACCTGCCCCCGGAAAGGACCTTACTGGGCCTTCGGCCACAAGAGACGATAGGAGAACCAAGGGGCAGAGAAAGGGCATGGGTGTTGCTCACAATTGCGGGAATGACGATCATTGCTCAGAGATGGAAAAGCCCAGATACACCGACGTTCCAAGACTAGTTGCGCAAAGTGTGGGAGATGGTGGCAATGGAATGGGCTACATATGCAATGAACAATGCGTTACAAAACTTTGCTGGTGAATGGGGAGAGGTATTAACTTTTCTTAGGGACAATTTCAGGATCGGATGGCGCCCGCAAAGCCTAAGACTCCTAGATCTACAATGACCCCGAAGACACTCTATGAGGTCACAGTTAGTCACGGAACACCTGGAGCAGCACCGAGGGAGGGGGAGGGAAGGGCGGGGAGTTCTGGGGATTGTTATGTTTGTTGAAAATTTCAATAAAAAGAGTTTTTTTAAAAAAAACTATGGTGGCTGGAGTTGTTGAAAAACAGGTTTATACTTGGAGGGGTGACACCAACAGGAGGGCTCTCTCTCAGCAGATACTGACAACCCCTATATAATTACGGGGTTGAACAGACTTTCATCTCTGCTGGGACCCTGACAATGAAGCTCCCAGGGAAGGAAGTGTGAAGGGCAATAAAACTTCAATCAAGGGAGAAACCCCCACCATGCTCTGAAGGTAATGACAGTTGGCAGCAGTTGAAGGGAAAAAAAAACAGACCCAGGGACAAAGGGACTGCCATTTGTTCCCAAAGACTATTTCAGGAATAAACTTTAAAGACTTCTATCTCTGCAGCAAGACTTTGAAAAATTGTAAAAAGTTTGCTGTCACGATCCCTGCCCTAAGCCTGGATAGCCAGGCCAGGTGGGTGCCTTCTACCCTCATCAGGCCCTCAAGGGCCTTGACATTTGCCCCCAGACTCTCTTGGAGTCAGTCCTGGCGCCAAAGGCGCCAGGCTCATAAACTAGAGCAGTAATCAGGGCCCATAAGGGCATTGCGCAACAACAGGGATGCCTCCACATGGCTCAGTTCCTAAACTGAACCATGCGGTCTAGCATTTTGGGTGTGGCAGGCCCAGTGATATCTGGGATGCCTGCAAGCTATATAAACCACACCGAACTCCAGTACATGCTTCGTGTTACTTTGCATTCCAGCAACGTGACGCTCATCGTGTTCTGCAGCATCTTCGAACCTCGAAAAGTCCGCACCTGCAAAACAAAGGGACATCGTTATTTTCAGCAGCTTACCTGAGATTTCACCGCAGACTGCAATAAGCACCCAAAGAACAGCAAGCTTCTTGGATCTTCGAACCTGCAAAAAGAGAGAAAAGAGACATTAGACATTTACATCAGAGCCGGCAACTTACCTCTCAAGTCGCCCATCGACCAGCACCGCTCAGGAGCCTCTTGCTTCGGTGAACGCAGCGGCCAACGGGAATAAAAGACACCAGGTTAGCAGAAGCATGGCACCATAGCGCTACGTATAGCGCCCACTTACCGCATCGAGGCGCTCCCGAAACACCATCACTTGCCGGTGAGCCCAAATCCAGCCAACGGCCCACAGCGGACTCTCGCGCACCTAATGGGAGAGAAAAGACATCATTAGTTCAAAGAAAGGCTTACAGAATAACAGTAATAAGACCTACCTGAGAGACTCAAAGGGGCAGCATCAATGAAGTAACTCGATTGCACTCGCCCACAGAGGACAACGCACCCCTGCCAAGATGGCAGGACGGAGAGCTTGCCAAAGCCCAAAACAAGGTGAGGAAAGGCTCGGGGAGGCGCTGCGGGCATACCGGGTGTTGGGTGGTTATTTCCCCAGTTGCTCCATCTTGAACATTGCCCACCTGTTTTCCAGAAAGAACTCCCCGCTGATAATACCCGGGAGCAACCGAGAAGGTCACCAGGGTACCGGCAGCTGGGTGGCGTCCCCGTGGATACCAGGTGAGCGTAACATTTGCAGTTAAAAAGTGATTTTTTGTGATTTCTTTTGAGACATGGTAGAATTTACTGACACCTTGGGGACAGAAAGGACAAAACAGTGAGGATAAATAGAAAAGTATCAACGTTGCAAACATACATTTTTCTACATACATCCCTTGGGATAATTCACAACTGTGTATAAAGTTCTGGAATTTTAGGCCGAATCGTTCATGCTAAAATGTATTAGAAGGGCGAAACAAGGTCCCACAGATTGGAGGATTGCACAAAATATGTAAACTGTGTATATAATTTGCTGAGAGATATTAATTGTATAAATGTATGTTTTTAGCAAAATCGGATTTTAAGTAAAGTCATTGTGGCATTGTAAAACTCACCTCATAAATCTGACATCATTCCCTTGGAAATCCAACCAGTTGAGAGCAAGGCGGAGACTAGCCCCCCTCTCCAATCCAAGTAGTTTAGATGCATGCTTAGTTAATCATGCCCAGCCTATACTTTGATGATTTCACTAGGCATTACAAATAAGAGTCCCTGACAAGACTCTAGACACACAGACTCTTCCTGATTTCCTGCGCTGCGTTCCTGTTCCCGTCATCTTCCAGATCCAGACTCCAACTACCAGGCCAAGCATTGCTGATCTTACTCCAGGGCCCACTGCAAAACCCAAGCAGTGCTGATCCCATTCCCAGCAAGGCCTCAAATCTAAAAACCAACTAAATCTCCCATTAACAAGGGGAAAGGTTTGGTACCTTTTGCATCCTGATCCAGCCTGGCTTGCTACCACTCGCTGCATGCTGCTGTAATCCTGTTACCCTGATGACCTTTAGTATCCAGTGACCAGAATTGCCCATCCAGTCCTTGCCAGCTGGTGACCAGAACAGCACAGCTGCTTGCCAGGTGCCCTGTCGTGTAGTGACCAGTGCGGTTGACTGTCCAAAAACCCCAAAACTAAAAAGTGGTTTGTGAGTATTTCATCACCCCATAGAAATCCCTAATATACCTTGTCTTGCATTGTCCTCATCCCACTCTATAAGTCATCCTATCCTTATCCTGATAACTTGTCCAACTGTCAGAATTCTCTGTGCATTTTGTCATTAATCTCCAAGCATCAAAACTACTGTTCTCTTCATTTTTGTCTTGCATAGATCATAGGTCATTATCGGTTTCTTTTGTTAAATAAAGTAATTTTCCTTAAAGAAAAGGGGTACACTGCGTGAAGGGTTACATCTGCAGCATAACCTAGAGAATTCACAGGTGGTGTTCCTCTTTCCTTAGTCCTTAAATCTAGTTTAAATTAAACCTGTTCTTTTCACCAATTTCCATTCCAATTTCACCCTTCATTTTTCTCAAAGTGCGCCTCGTTCTATATTGCATAACTCGTTCAATTTACCTGCTAGAGACCTACTGTCAATTCCATTCTGTACCTGTGATATCTACCTATCGCCTATCATTAAAACCGTACTCCAAATCAGTGCATTTCTCCAGTTTTAATTAAAAACTGTTTGGGTGATTTTAGGCGGGAATTGCAAAAGTGTCCATTTTAAACGCGTTATTGGACTGCAATCTGTTTTAAACTTTCCACTAATTTCTGAAGTATATGCTTTTGGTAATCCATTCTTTGTGATTGTTAGTATCTTTGCATTGTTGCTTTAGTAAGGAATCGTATTTGCTTCAAGGTTTTTAACACACATTCATTATCGATTTATCAATTTCCGAGTGTTATTGCACCACATTGCAAGGGGTTTCAAATCCGTTTTCTCTCTTATTTGGGGAGGGAAAGTCAGATTTAGATTCTGTTTTCAGTTTCTTATTCCTGAGTACCTGCTGCTTCTTTGTATCCACTCAGAATTGATTATTGGTGGGTTGGTGCTATCTGTCCTAAATCAAAAAGTGCTCCTATTCTGCTGTGCTGTATATATGCTCCACTAAAAAGTCAAACCCAGTGCATTGCTCACATTCTCATTGTAACTATCACCCCATTGGTGATTGTTGCCCCATTTTAAAAAGTGTGTGATTTCTTTAGAATTTTAAATAAATAAATACATATTGCTTTTGACCAACCAGCCTGGTTCATGGTCCATTGTGACCCGGGGTATTTGAAAAGGGTGTGTGATATGAGTGGTATATCATCCCAAAATGTAATCCACATAAATAAGGAGAAAAGCACCTCAGTTAGGCGTTACATACTAGGCCGAGACCAAGGTCTGCGTGTCGCCTGATTGAAATCCTTAAACCTGGGGGCTCGTAAGCCGGGATTTGGGTTTTGGTTGCCACCCGTGACAGACTTACCTGCAAGGTAGTAATACTTTGTGGGGTTGGAATACTGGGGTACACTGTACAAGCGCTTCCCAAAACAAATACTCTTAAGTACCAGGCCTGTGTCTAAAATTAAAGCTAAATCAACCCCAAAATAGACAGAAAAAGCAATAGAATACAGGTTACCCGTACATAAATAAAGTAATAAAGAAAGCGCATGTCCAAAATGACCAAAGTAGAAATCAATATGGCTAGGGGGCACCTTCTGCACATGTTATTCGTCAGAGGTGAGTGGCCAGAACAGGATGAAAAAGTCTGGCTACAAGAAATAACAACAGGTCACCGCCATGAATCTGAGCGAGCTATATATGACCCGAAAAATTAAAGAGGAGCAAAGCAAAATTGCCAGAATCACGGCCTACCTGTATCTCCACACGGGAGTGATGCGGGAAAAGCAGGAGGAAAATGAAACTGTAGCGCAGAATCAATCTGAACTATTAAATAAAATCCAGATTGATTTAAATGTAGCAGAACAAACATTACAAAAGAACCAAAAGTAGGAGGTAGAATCTGCAAACTACATCATAAAACTAAAAGAAGATTTGGCTCGTCAACAGCAAAATAATGCAGATCAAGAGGCCCAATTAGATGCAGTAAGAGTGTCAGGAAAAGGTCTAGAAGAGAGTCAACAGAAGCTGACTCAACAATTAACCTATAATAGGTTGTGCAGAGCAGATACTTACTCTACAAAATCAGATAGATAAATTGGAAGAGGAAAATAATAAGTTAATCTTGAGAGACCTCCACTCGCAAACAGAATTTGATGAAGAGCGCCAGAAATGCAATATCATCAGGCAACAAAGGGATGACCTGGCTGAACAGAGAGGCACCCTAAATCAGGAAAAAGATGCCCTATGCCAGGAAATCAGAAAATTAAAAATAGAGTTACAGGGGAGTGAGGTAGCCCTCCAGAAACTCAATGAGCTAAAAACAGAGTATGGGAATCTACTGGAGCACGCCAGACGGGTAGAAGGTGCTCTGAAAGAGAACACCCAGACCAAAGATGCTAGAACTCAGGAGGCAAGTCTACTGCAGCAGAAATTGTCTCATTATTCCCAGACCATACAGGAAGTGCAGAGAGACAATGAGGCTCTCTGTGAAAAGAATGAGGTGCTCAACAAACAAGTGGCAGCGCAAGAGCGGGTCATAGAGGCCAGTAAAGCCTTAATAGCTGAACAAAAAGCTCAGATCTTTGCTTCTTTTCTAGACGCAGGGGGTGAAAAGGAGAAACTAGCAAGGTTGGATAAAGAGAGTGCTAGATTTAATCTTAACTGGAGGCACCCTGAAGAGGTAGAGAGGGACAGGGTAACCCCTGATCATAGTACAAGGGCCTCTATGCTAAGGGACTCCAACCCATTTAATACTGTGAACACTGCCTGCTTCATGTCTACCGGTTCACATGAGCCAGAAACCATGAGGCCGGCAGAATTCAATAGACCAAGCATGATGGAAAAAACAGATCAGCGCCCCCCAGAAATTGATGGACGACTGTCCCTGTATAGATAACCAAACATTAAGGCGGATGTCTATGGGGGGAGGGTCAGGGAATTAGATCCACAGAAATATTACTTTATAAGGGACCAGTTGGTCCAATTTGATTAAAAAAAAAACAATTAAATGAGGCCCAAGAAGAGTATCCTGAAGACCTCTACCCTATTAGGGCCATGCGGGGAATAGCCAATCCTGGGAGTAAGGAGGAGTCAGAAGACTACTCTCCTGTGACCCACAGGAGTGGAAAAACTAGGCCCCACCATTCTACGAGCCCCTCTCAAGCTCACAGAATCTGTGAGAGCCTAGATGATCATGAGGGGACCTCAACTAGTAGCGCCTCTGAGTCTCGAGGGCGAGTGGACTCGGGTGACCAAGCCAAAGAATACAAACAAGCTCAAGCGAGTTATGACCAAAGACCCCATTAGGCAGATTAAGGCCCTTGGGAGCGTCATAAAGCCCTACCATAAAAATGTGAAATATTCCTTTTGGGAACACCTCGAACTCTATGAGTAGATGATGGACACTTTTCATATGAAAGACAACCAAAACTGCATAGAGTATGTGAAATGGACATTCTCCCCTGAGTACTCCAGTTTCTCTGCTGGACTGGAAGACCAGAACCATTCAAGATGGTCCACCTACAGGGCGGCCATCTTGAAAAACTTTTCCGCCCACAGAAACCCCCACGAGGCTTGCAAAGCGGCCTTCAATCTGCAGTGCGGGGAAGATCAGGCCCCATGAGAATTTGTGCAGGAGCTCAAACGCGCCTTCGCCCAAACCACTAGAAGGGTGCGCACGGTTAGCAGGGAGTTTGTAACCATCTTCTTTTAGGCACCCCAAGTATATTATGACCCAGCTGGTGAAGGACTTCCATGAGAAAAGCACTCTGGACTGGGTCATAGAGAAGGCGACCCGCATTTATGAGGTCAAAAAACCTACAGAAAATAAAAATCTGAACAAAAACCCCGCACCAGCCAACACTCCTACTAAGGTGGCAGAGCTGAAGGTTGCCCCCATTTTAGACCATTTTAAGCTGCTGAGCCACCATATGTATGTATTTATTTATTTATTGCATTTGATTACACGCCCAAACCCTTGGGTATCACAGCGTAGGTTACATACATACAACATAGGCATCTTATGCAGTTACAATATGTCTTGGGAAACTTAGGCTGTTACTTACAATTTAGGCAGTTACATACATTTTTAGGCGTCTTGATCGCCTAACAACCATCTTGGGAATCTAGTGCAGTAACATAGATGTGGAGAGGACAAGGTGGGTTCCACAGAAGTAGGCGCAGGGAGTGTGTGGATTGGGCAGTGTTCAGCTTAGAAGGCCAGGCTGTTTTCTACTAGCGCTGTTAGTATTTATTGAACAACAGGTTTTTAATTGTTTCTTACATTTTGGGAATGAAGTTTCATTGCTGATATGGGTAGTGAGTGAGTTCCAGATGCAAGGAGCTGCTGTGGGGAAGCTGGCGTTACCTGCCCTGGATGTTGTGAAATGTGGAAGTGTGTCTTGGCGCTAGATCTAAGTATTCTGGTCGTGGTTTTGCGAGAAATACTACGACTGAGATAGATGGGTTGTTCAGACAAGCATTTGTGGGTGATGGTGAGCGTTTTGTGTAGAATTCTCACTTGTACTGGAAGCCAGTGAGCATCTGTGTTGAGAAATATGCTCTCTTCTGTTGATGCCCCAAGCTGCTCTAAGTGCTTCGTTTTGGAGGAGTGGCAGTTTGTTTAAATTCCTTTTTGAGGTACCTAGTAGTAGGACGTTGCAGTAGTCTATCTTTGTTAGGATGAGGACTCTGGCATGTGACATGCAGTTTTCAGGGGAGAGGAGAGGTCTGCTTAGTGTGATGAGTTTGGCTGTATATGCCGTGGACGAAGCGAGAGCACTGATATGGTTATTCATAGTGAGACCGGAGTCTAGGTAAACGCCAAGTGTTTTGACTTTATGAGATATGGTGATGTGGGTGCCATCTATCACTATGAATGTGTAATCGGGGTCGAGATTGCTGAGTCTGGCTGAAAAACCTACTATCAGGATCTCTGTTTTTTCACCATTGAGGCAAAGACTATTGTTGGTCATCCAGTTTTGGATGAGGGAATAGATTTTGTTAATACAAGCCGTGCCCTGTTCGAGGTTGCCTGTGATGGGTATAAGTATGCGTGTGTCATCGGTGAAGTTTGTATAAATTACTCCCATGGCATCTACTGCTGCGAAAAGTAACTTTGTGTAGGCGTTGTAGAGTGTGGGGGAGAGACATGAACCTTGCGGTACTCCCAGTGATACGTGGATGGGGCCAGCTGCTTCTTCCCCTAGGGTGACTCTTGTAGTGCAGTCCGAGAGGAAGGATTTTATCCAAGTAGTGGCTTTCTTAGAGAAGTGAAAGTTGGTGGTTAGTGGTTGGCATAATTTGTCATGGTCAACTAAATCAAAGGCTGCAGAGAGGTCTAGCAGTAGGAGGATGCACCAGATAGAGCCCATCTGGTTTTTTAAGTGTAGGAGGGCAATCTCAGTACTGTGTTTGGGACGGAAACCTGATTGTCTGTCCCCTAGCAAGTGGTTCAGTTCTATGTGGGTTTGTACTTGGGTATATGCTATTTTGTCAATTATTCTGAGTAGAAATGGCACTGCTGTGATGGGCCTGAAGCTTGTAGGTATTGGTGGGTCCAATGAGGGTTTTTTAAGTAAGGGGGTGACCCAAGCTACTTTTATGGAATTTGGTATTTCACTAGAATTAAAGGATGCGTTAACAAATTCGGCGATGATGGGTGTTAGTGTGGTCGCGCAGTCTTTGACTATTTTGGCAGGGACACTGTCACCTTTGCAGTTGGAGAGTTTGAGAGATGCTATTGTTTTGAGGACCTGATCATTGTAAGCTTGGGCGAAGTGGAATTCCGGAACATCAGACTTAGAGATGGTGGCTGCAGAGTGGGAAGGATTGGCTGTGATCTCTAGGAGCTTTCTTTGTAAGGCTATTTTGTTTTGGAGCATATTCACTTTGGAGGCTAGTATTAATGGGGTTAGTGGGTATGATGGGGGATTCTAGTTCTCTGATGATATTGAATAATTCTTTTGTGTTAGAGGCCGCGTTAGCGATACGTTTGTTGAATGAGTCAGCTTTATGGGAGAGTACACTGCGTTTGTAGGCTTTGGATAGTTGCTGCAATTTGATTTGGAGTTCTGGGGAATATTTTTTTCTGGATAAGTGTTGTAGGGCTCTTTTTTTCCTTCTGAGTTCTATGAGTTCATCATTGAACCAGGGTGAACGGCATTTGGGTTTGGGCACATTGGTTTTAAGAGGGGCTACTTCCTCAATTGCAGTTTTCAAGCATTGGTGGTAATGATTCGAGATGCTCTCCGTGTTCATACTGTCTAGTGGTTTGGATTTGAGCAGATTGTTAAGTAATGGATTGAGGTTCTCAGGGGTGAGTTTGCGTGCATTTCTATTCTGAATGGGTGCTGAGCTACATGTTTTGGCTATTGAGTCTGTGTCTAGGGTAATATTAAATTTAATTAGGCAGTGGTCTGTCCAATGTATCTTGAAAATGTCTATTATGGTGTGGAATCGGTGGGGAAATCACAATTTGCGTGAATTGCATAAGAAATCAAGCTTGAATTCTAATATACAATAGTGGATATCGATTGCGTGGGCCCCGAGGGACCTGACATTTAGAAGGGCTCCTACTAGCAGCGCGGTGGTTTTGGAGGTGCTCGAGGGCAGGGACAGATTGGTCTGACAGCTGGTCGCTGAGATGTTAAGTAGATTTTGCAACGTTTCGTTAGGGGTGGTAGTTTGCTGAGGATTGTTGTCAGGGTTCTCCTGAGTCACATGAGGTTTAGGTAAAGTAGTGAGGTTGGGTAGGGAGGTGTGCTGGTTTTTAAGGTGGGTGTGATGGTGATGGGTGCGTGCTGAGAGTCTGCCATTTCTTTTAGGTGCGGTAATGGGTCTTGTTTGGGCAATAGTGTGAGTGATTCTGAAAGCGAGGCAAGGGCGGCGTGTTCTGCCTGTTGGGGGGCTGGCTTTTAATGTGGGTATGTAGTAAGGTTGGGAAGGTTGGAATGCTAGGAAGGAATGGCGAGTGGCATGTTAGGCAATATCATATGCAGTACTCTTTGGGAACACCACACATAATTAAGACTACAAGTATAAGTACAATATCACCTTTGGTACAAGCCTGTACTACACAGTAAAGTGGTAGCGATGGCTGAGCAGCCAGACTTATCTCAAGAGTAAAGTGAGCAGTATCAATAGTTACACAAAGGACAGCAATTCCTATGATTCAAACAAACACTGACTCAAGGTTTCAGAGTAAAAGAATATACATTTATTTACACTATCATTTATCATACAGTTCACTATCATAAAGCAGCATAAAATCACAGTCTTAATATACCCATACCCAATATAACACCCAATACATTCGGACAAGTTAAGCTCAAAAGGCAGTGTGAGCAAAATGGCACTCAATTAATTTAAAAGGGAGAAAAGACAAGGTTATCCAAAATCAATAGCACCAACAAGTTATAGGCAGGGCAATCTAGAAAAGGCTACTACAACTAGGATTCAAGTCAGTAGGTCTGGGCCAATGTTAATGGTTCAGAGTCTTTGCAGAGGATAACAAAGTTCAAAGTAGTTTGCGGTTAAGTCATTGCCAAGAGTTCAAAACGAAGTTGATCGGAGGAAAAGTTACTTAAAGGAGAAGAGAAGAACAAGCCTTCGGAGAGGTGTAAGATTTCCTGCGCTTTCACCGCGGTCAGATGAAACGAACGACCGAATTTGCACAGTACCTTTAAAGAAGAAGAATGCTGTAGCTGAGGCAGTTGTTCCTGGCAGTTCCTGTAGGCTCGTGGTTCCTGAAGCTTCCACCATGGTGACAGGAAGGAGGACGGCTGGAGGGTCCTGCACTGACCAGGGAAGAAGCCAGCAGCGGGGCAAAATGACAAATACAAGGTGCGTGCCTTAAAACCCAAACTGGTTCTCTTTCCACTGGCTATCCGATCTACTGCAGCGATGCACAGTAAATTCGACCAGGATGAGGACCGGTGTCTGGTGTTTGGCGAGCTGGTTGTTCCCACCAAGCTCAAGGGGAGAAGATTCCTTGCAGATCTCCACTGTCGTTGAAGTTTCAGGTGATTCTGGCCTGCAGCAGGACTTCACCGGGTGTCCAGTAGTTGCAGCAGTCGTCTTCCTTCAGCTTCTCTTTGGTTCTCTCATTCCAGTGGCAACTCTGCCTTCCAGTCCCAGAGACAAGCTTTTTATGCACAAATTCCCCCATTCACACAGCCTGGCTGTCAATCACACAGCAGGGTGGCTGTCCTGGAAGGGCACCCACCTAGCTAATCAAACAAGAGTGCGAATTGGGTCTCCAAGGAGACTCTGTGCAGGGGGCCTCAAACCCCTCCCTCATATCCTGTCCACCCAGACACTCAGGCGCCTAAGGAGGGCTTCTGTGCAGAAGCCCGCCAAAGGACGGCGAACAAAGGAACAAAAACCTGGTTTGGCGCGCAGAGTAAAACACTAGAAAGTCCCAGGAGGATAGCTCAGCTGCAGCGTGCTCGACTTGGAAACAAGACGACACGGAACAACACAGGTTCCATCCGTGGGTCCGCGCTTAGAAACCTCTGGGTATTAAGCGCGTTATAAATAACCTATCATATCATATCATATCATATCAAAGACCTTTACAAAAAGATATGGCAAAACAACTCAACCGGAACCAAGTTAAAATAAAAGTGGATTACCGGTTTTAAGTTTGAGGCTATTACCATAGACTCCAACGGTACCAAAGGCTATTCTCATGGTCTCTGGTAGAATAAAAATGGTAGATACCACTGCCACCAGCCAAATCTTAGAGAAAGGAGAACATACTAATGTTCCATGAGAATCAGACAAAAGAGGATAACTATTAACCCCCGCGGTACTCTCTTGGAAGATAGGGTGTACTGAGTTTGTAAATTTAAAAAGACTAGTAAAGTCAATGGTAACTTTACATGTTCTGGGAGACAGTCAGTCCCAGAAAATAGAGCTTAAAGTGGGAAGTCTGAAAAGACAACCCTGTGTCCTGTGTCACTGCACTAAAGGTGCTGGGTGACACAGAGTAAAAAGATGATGCCTATGGGGTGGGTGAGACTCCACAGTCCATATGCATAAAAATGTACAACACACAGCAAAACACATGTAAGATTGTGAAAAAAGGCTCACACTCTTACCAGGTAAAAAAATGAAACCCTAGAAATCCAGCAAAGGTGCTGAGGGACTCAAAAGTTAAGGGAAATTAGCCATTCTGTAGAATTCTCCCTAACAGGGCAGGGAATGGTGTGGTGTCTGGGGCAGTAAAGCTGGGCGAGGCCTGCCCTGAGGAGGACAAATGCACCTTTAGAGCAAACTGTATTGTCAATGGGCATGACAACTGGATGACCGGGGGTGGTGATGCAGAGTCTGGTGTTAATACTGGTGGTTATGGTTAGGTGGGGTGAAGCACTATGTGATAGGAGTAGGTAACTGAGGATAGAGACGATTATGTAACCTAAGGTTAGGACTCTAGGGTGCGGGTGCCAAGGCAGGGCAATGAGGGCATGGAGCATAATAGATAGCGAAGTGAGTCAGGAAACTGGAGAAGCAATGAAATTGTTGGGGCGGCAGAGGGTTGCCAGTATGGGTGTTTGGTCGATGAGCACTTTCACAAATAAATGTGCTGATTTAAGAATAAACAATGGACCAGTGAACACTTTCACGAGGAGGTTAGTTGAATCATGATTAAACAGTGGGCCGATGAACACTTTTGCATACAGGTAAATTGGTTTAAAAAGATAGGCAGTGGGCTAGTACGCCCTATACAAACAATTAGGCTGCAGCAAGATTAAGCCCTGGGCTAATGGACACTATTGCATACAGGTACGTTGGTTTAGAAGTTGAGTAATAGGCCAATGTACATTTTCAGGGACAGATTGGCTGAATCAAAATTAAACAGTGCGCTACTATGCACTTTCATACGCAAATATGCTGGTTCGAGATTGAACGATGGGCTAGTGAGCATTTCATATTCAGATAGACTGATTCGGGATTGATATGGCGAGGCATCACAGTGGGTAATTACTAGTATAGTTAGTTTAGCGGATTGGTATAGTACAAAAAATAGGAGCATGAATCACACATGGCAGTAAGTATTATGTATAATAATCAGTAAATCTATGCAGTATAGATCTCAGGTATTGAGCAGTAAGGCTAGGAATGGGAATACAACAATAATGGCGGCCAACAAGCATATTACTGAGGTGAAATAGGGTCTGCAGTAAACAGTGGTGCGGTACAAGTAGGAGTACAAAAATGTAAGCCAGCAGGTATCTTTACTAAACGAGGCAAATGACAGAAAGTGAATCGTGAAACATAAGATGCAAACATGCGGTCCGATGACAACGTACCAGGGTCTCGTGGTATGTCTATACAGTAGAGGCAGCAGCCAGTAGTACGGGCGGTCAAGAGTGCTGAAGCATATTCCTGACTGTAAGAAACTAAAAGTAAACACAATTGGTGGGCACACTGTAATCATACACAAGGGATACAGTCTCACAACGGCAGGCAGAGTACGGTGTGTAGCGCAGTGCGGATTTTGGCCCAGTGGTGAAAGTTTCGTTTGTGGTTTGCAGGGCTCTTAGCGCAGCTAGGTCTATAGATTTTTCGGTCTGTAGATTATATTGATGCGAGTCGGGTATAACAGCAGCACAGGATCAGGCGCGGGTATTTTGCTTACCGAATGGCAGAATAGGCGTGTACAGTAGCCCAAGTCCAGAATTGGTTGAGACGACTGTATATGGATAACTGGGCAGAGTTTCTGGCCCTGGCCTCTGGTTAGGTTCGGTCAGGAGCCTTTCTTGTTTGCCTTCCTTGGAGGCCAGCTTTCGCCTGCCGGTGCCTCCTGGTTGGCTGTATAGCCACAGCTGACCAATCTGATGTCGGCCCTTGTCTCCGGGTGAGACAGTGCAATGCTCAAAATAGAGCGGCCATTTTTAAATGGTAAGCTCTCGCGGTCTTGATAGGGCGGCAAGAATCGGATTCCCAGGAGGGTTGCCCACGGCCTCAGCAGTGGTGCAGAGCAGCTGGGCAGGCTAACAGGGGGCAAAGAAGGAGTAATAGGAAATTAATCAGCAGAAGTTAATCTCGTTTGATGACGATGCCGTCAAAGCCCCAAGGCTTGAACACCTTATATGATCCTTGCTGTGTCACATTCGAGGATGGGCCCTGTTGGGGGTCGGTCAGCATCCCCTTACGGGGCAACGCCACAGGCCCTGTCCACTTGAAGACCTCTTTCCAACCAAGTAGTGAAAAGGGAGGGTGGTCCTACATTTTTCAAAGTTGCTGCAGCAGAGCTTTTCTATAAGAAATGTTCTGGTCAGCATGAAGAAATCAATTGTTGCACTCTTATTCTCAAGGCTTGCAGACAGAAAAAAAACATAAATCTTATCTGTATCTAATGTAAAGGTGATCAGCACAGACAAGATGAAGCTGCAACATTTAAGTGAAGAAGAAACAGGTGAAATGTTACCACTTCCTGAAACAAGGATATGGAAGTGATAAAGGAAAACCTGACTATGAACAAAACTAAACAGTTACTGCTCCCTCTAGTGTTGAGTAAGGGGTAGTCACCGTCTAGTAATATTTTGAAAAATATCATTTCCCTTCATTTCAATCAAATCAAATGTGTTACAATTCTACCCTTATGTGACTAGAGTATATTTAGGGAGATGAGGAGTTTCTAGTACAATAGAGATGTCATAACAAAGTCCCTCTTTGAGTTTACTTATTAGCTGCCTTTTTACTGCAGATTTTGGGCAGTAATGGGTTCATGACAGCACATTGTTCGGACTTCCCCATTTCCAAAATGATCTTCATGTGTTTGCATCATTTTCAGGTGTGTTTTGCTGCCGTTTTATATATTAGGGTAGCGTTCCGGGTACTTTTTCGTGTGAAAATGTAGATTTGGGCAGTAATGGGTTAATGATAGCACATTGTTCAACCTTCCCCATTTCCAAAATGTTCTTCATGTGTTTTTGCATCATTTTCAGGTGAGTTCTGCTGCTGTTTTATATATTAGGGTACCGTTCTGGCCCGTTCCATGTACTTTTTTGTGTGAAAATGTAGATTTATGGCAGTAATGGGTTCATGACAGCACATTGTTCAATCTTCCCCATTTCCAAAATGTTCTTCATGTGATTTTGCATCATTTTCAGGTGAGTTTTGCTGCCATTTTATATATTAGGGTACCGTTTCAGCCTGTTCCGGGTTTTACACCATTCCCGTTTTGTCACAATCTTCTCACACATTTGGTCACTGATATGGCTTGCATAACCGAAACCTGGCTGAAACTCCTCCGGCTCTTCAGTGGTTCTGTTCTTACCCAAGTCATATGTCATTGTTCGAGTGGTCCGAGTGTCAGCTCATCCAGGCGGAGGTATTGACATCATTTTTAAAGCTGCTCTTGGAATTATTAGTGTGCGGTTTGCTCACACTATTAAAATGGCAGCTCTCTCAGTTACAGTCCCTATGTCAGCTCCAACTAGCTTACCTATTCTGGTTGTTTTATCGCCCCCCTGGAGCCAATACCTTCTTCTGTGGCCAAATACCTCCTTCTGTGGCCAATATCTCCAACTTGTTGCTGCCTTATAGCTGAAATTCCCTAACCTGATCATTATGGGCAATTTTAACCTTTAAACAATTCCCCAATTTGACTTTCTGTACGTCCGCTTTTGAGACCATGGGTGACCTGTGCTTTGAACAGTTTACTAGCGGCCCCACTCACTCAATTGGAAACAAGCTCAACTTGGTGTTTACAAGTAATTCCTTGGTATCTACGTTTACGCCATTTCCTATCCTTTGGTACGACCATATGGTTGTCCCATTTTTAGTTCATGTTAAAGTTCCTCATGTACATCCCACTTCAAGTACTGGATGCAACGTAGTTGGTACAAGACATTGAATTAAGATATTATTTCTAATATATAGGCTTAGTGTTGTGCCTCTGATAAAATGAATTTTTCAGTCCTGACTCGAGCTTTTTTTTAAATTGTGTTTTTAGTTACCAAAGCATCCTTACACAAAATAGAAAAAAACAACAAACGATAATACAAAGCAAATACAAGTTTAAATACACATATACTCACTAAAATCAAGAAGAAAGCACAAAAAAAAGAGCTAAAAAGAAGGAAAAAAAGAAAACATTTCACTAAATAAAAACAGAAACACATTTCCCTAAATAAGAGCAGAAACACACAGTAAAAATTGATACAGCGACAAAATCAGCAATGAATTGTCACCCCACATCAAACAAGACCAAAAGAAATTGATGGAAAAATCTTGGTCCCCAACAGCATTTAAAAAGAAAAATGCTCTCTATGTCCCTGGAAGTAAGGGCACACAGTTACGCAATGCTTGAGGGTTTCTTGTTCATACCTGCCTTCACAAAACCTGCAGTGAATATTATTGAGAAGGGAATCTTGACCCTTCCAGTGGGAAATACGTTCCTTAGAATTAAATTTATTTAGACGAAAACGTAGGTAAACCTCTCGAACCTTGCTACAAGTAACCCTCTGTAGGTAACGCGTAATGCATTCAACTTTGTGAACATATTTAGCATATTCAGTATACGTACTGTAGTGTCCAATAGCATCAAGAGTTTCAGCACATAAAGTTTATAATTTAACCTTAATGTATCCCAGACTATGTACTAATTCATCTTCAGTACCTCCAATAAGAGTCAAAGTATCCCTCATACTCTTAATAAAGAGATTCGCAGGATGAACTGTGGCTTCCTTAGCAATATCTAACCAACTATCTAACTAAATAAATTATTGTATAGCGCAGCACTAACCCAAAGGTCTCAGGGTGCTTACACAACCAAAAACAGCAAAACAAAGAAAGGAATGAAAAGAAAGGATAGAAATGTAGACAACTATGCGTACTAAACAGATCAGTCATTTCTAAGGTGTCAGTGGTTATATTTATTGTTCAGTTTAGGCAGAGGTATGGGGCCCACGCATTAAAGCTCACTAAATATCAGAGAGGTCCACATACAAACTATTAGGAGATGGACACAGAATCTTGGAGTAGGAGGCCGACATACGCCAATTATACCGGGCCTTGAGTGAAATGAGGCAGAGCTCATGCCTCACAATACAGTTGGGAATCGCACTGGAAAGACCCAAAACCTGTTTCCACAATTTGCCCTGTACCACATTCAAAAATTCCCCCATGTCAAAAAGGCAGAAGTGACAAGCCATACAGAATCACTGGTTCACCCTTTGCCAAGTAAAAGCGCCTAATAGGTAGAACAGAGAATCTATAAGCCCTTCTATAGAATCACTTCATTTCCGAGGTCAAGGGAGAGAGCCTACTCTCAAGACCTGCCATCCAGATTGCACATGAGGACTGATTGGACAGCTTGTATCCCAGATACCTTAGGTAGTCCACCTATTCAAGTTTTTCCCCAGCCAATTTCCAAGTAAAGTGTTTAATTCTCTTTCGTCCCTTTGAAAGGATAACGATTTTAGATTTGCTCCCATTGGGTGTTAGGTTGTTAGTGACACAGTATGGAGCAAACAGATTGAGTTTAGTCTGCAATGCCCTAAGGGTTCGATCAAAGAGAATGAAGTCATCAGCAAAGGCTAACCAATCAAGCCTAAGACCACCCAATCTAGCTGATGACAACATCTCTCCCCTCCGCATGAGTTCAACATACCGCACATAGAGATTGAAAAGTACAGGGGCAACAGTACAGCCCTGTTTCAGGCCAACCCACATACAGATGTTAGAAGATAGGGAACCCTCCTGCGTAAGGTGCACCCTCAAAGAGGTGTCTGTTTGGAGCAGCACCAAAAGCTGGACCAGCTTTTTAGGAACCCTCCAGCTGAGCAAGTTTTGCCACAGTTTAGATCTTACCGCACAATCAAAGGCACTAGAGAGATCAAGAGATGCCATATACACCTCACCCACTTCTTTGTTATGAACATTGGACAAGAGATGTGCAAGTATGGTGGCATTCCCTAGGGTACACATGTTTTTCACATGGAATTTCGAGAATACGCCGAGATGCATAATGCGCCCAGACGCATAATATGGAGGTCTAGATCCCTAAGGAGGAGAATGGAAAACACCTTACAGGAAGCATCAAAAAGGGCAATAGGCCTATAAATCGCCGGATCATCATACCCATCCTTCTTATAAACAGGTATTATGATTGATTCTACCCATGTCTGCAGGATGATATGGCAAGCAAACATAGCATCAAAAAGGGGCTTTAATAGGGTCGCCCAAACAGATGGAGAACTCTTTAGTACAAAGGGTGGTATCCAGTCAGGGCCAGGAGCCCTCGAAGTTTGAGGCAATCAATTGCCCAGATAATGTCTGACACCTCCCACAGGCACTGCCGCCACTCCATGGTTCCCAGGTCCAGGTCTGCACACAAATCCCTACCCCCGGGTAACAGATATTTGGCCTTTTAGAAGGCGATCCATGTGTCCTCTGGGATGACAGAGTCCTTATTAGAAGTTCGCTCCTTCCCCACAGAGTTCAGATTCGCCCAGAAAGTGGCCTTGTTCCCCACACAAACTATTCAGCATACGCCGATTATCTCTTTCATAAGACTCTATTGAAAATGATTTGACCACGTTTTTGTGAGTCTGCACCGCTTTCATCCTAGCAGATAAGTAATCTATAGCATTAAGTCCCAGTCTCCCGAGTCCATGCTCCTACCTTAAACAAACAGATGGCGGAGGACCGCCTGTCCAACCGTCTATTCCTTGTTGGCGTCTTCTGTTAAGCAGTAATTGTTGGCGAATGTGTAGCATGCTCCACGTAGCCGCATTACATATGTCTTATCTCTACTCCTGTGTGGAAAGCGACCAATGCTGCTCTACCCCTGGTGGTGTGAGCTGTTAGAGGTCCAGTGAGCGGGTCACCTTTGGACTGATGGCAATGGCTGATGCAATTTGTCACCCAGCATGAGAGGGCTTGTTTAGAGATGCATTGTCCTTTAGTGTGATCTGAGAACGCCATGAAAAGCCTTGGGGAGTCACAGAACTCCTTGGTTCTTTGAATGTAGAATTTGAGGAGTTGCGCAACATCTAGAGAGTGTAGCACTCTTTCTGCTGTTGAAGTGTGGATGCTGAAAAAGGTAGGGCATACAATACGCTTTGAGAGTGTCAATTCAAAGACTACTTTAGGTAAAAAGTGAGGATGTGTCCTGAGGATGACACGGTCCTTCTGGAATAGGGTGAAAGGAGGTTCCGATGAGAGAGCCTGGAGTTCCCTGATTCTTCGAGCCAATGTGTTGGCTACTAGAAAGGCAACCTTCCAGAATAGGAACTTAAGGTCACATCTATGGATGGGTTCATAGGGTGCCTAAATGATTGCAGACAAAACTGTGTTTCGGCTCCAAGCGGGAACCAGTTCTGGCATTGGTGGAAAAGTATGTATTAATCCCATGAGGAAAATTTTGATTGTTGGATTTGTAACTAATGATGCTTGACTATGGTTTGTAGTATAAGCTGATATGGCGGATGGGTGTACTTTAATGGAGGACAAAGAGAGGCCCAGTTCTTGCTAGATGTTACAAATATGGTAACACTTGTCCCACTGATGTAGTAAGCGTATCTATGTGTGAGGCTTCACACCATGCAGTGAAACAGGTCCACTTCTTGACATATGTGGTCCGTGTGGATGGTGCCTTAGATGCTCTAATGATGTCCCAACATTCCAAAGGTAGTGAAAGGTATGCTAATTTTCGCTGTTCAGGAACCATGCATTGCGCGACAGGCTCGCTGGGTCATGGTGGAGAACCTTGTAGTTCTGTTGTGTTAGCAAACTCTGATGCGCTCTGTGGCAAATGAGCGACACTTGGGAGAGGAGCTGGATGGTCGGGTATCACATCTGTCGCGCCCATTCCGGAGTGAGCAGTATCATCTTCCACAGCTGCTCCTTCACTCTGCGCAGCACTCGTGCTATCAACGGGGTCGGTGGGAATGCATACAGGAACCGGCCAGTCCAGGTTATTGAGAATGCGTGCCCCAGTGATAGAGCTTCTGGGTATCTCGAGGTGAAGAAGAGGTATTTCTTGTTGTCGCTAGTGGCGAAGAAATCGATCTCAGTTTATCCCCAAATGCGGAATATCTGTGGAGTCTCTTCTTTGTGTAGCTCCCATTCGTGGGAGGTCATGTAATCCCTGCTTAATTTGTCCATTAGGACATTGTTTACTCCTGGCATGTGTTCTGCTTTCAACTGGACCTTGTGCTGTAACGCCCACGTCCATAGTTTCTGTGCTTCTCTGGATAGCATCTCTGATCATGTACCTCCTTGCTTGTTGGTATAAGGCATGGAGGTTGTGTTGTCCGTCTGTATCGTGACTACTTGTCCTGTTAGAATGGGTAAGAAGGCCTTCAGTGCCCAGTGGATTGCCCTGAGCTCCAGGATGTTGATGTGTAGTCGAGACTCTTGGGTTGAACACATGCCCTTTGTCTGCAGTTCTGCTAAGTGTGCTCCCAGCTCCCAGGATGTGTCTGTTCTGAGAAGAAGCGTAGAAGTGGGAGCTTGAAATGATAACTCCCCTGTGTCAGATTTTGTGGAGTCCCCCACCAGTGAAAGGCTGGTGGAAGTTTGATGACATCTTCCCATGACCCATAGGCTTGAGCCCATTGGTGGTCCAGGGTCTCTTGTATTGGTCTCATCCTTAGTCTGCAGTTGGGTCTGAGGTATATACACAAGGATATCATGCACAGGAGTGACTTGAAGGAACATACTGTGGTTGTTGTACTGTCAAGAAACCACGAGATTAGTTTCAGCATCATGGATACTCTGTCTGCAGAAGGTCGTACACTGGGGATGCAGGTGTTTAACACTGCTCCTAGGAAGAGGGCTGTCTTGGCTGGTACTGGGCAGGACTTGGCTTCGTTGATGGAAAACCGTAGGTTTCTTTGTAGATTTGTTGTCTTGGCAACCACAGTGGTTGCAAGGTTGTATGAACTTGCCTTTTTTAGCCAGTTGTCTAAGTAGGGAAACACCTCCGTTCCTGTGCATCTGAGTTTTGCTGCCACTGGTGCTAGTCATTTGGTGAAGACCCTTGGTGACGACCTTAGGCCAAAGGGTAGAACTTGGAATTGAAAATGTGCATCTCCCATTGAGAACCTGAGGAATCTTCTGTGTGCAGGGTGGATGGGGATATGGAAGTACGCGTCTTCCAAATCCAGGGTTGCTAGAAAGTCGTTCTTGTTTAGCCATGGTAGCACATTGTGTAAGGAGGTCATTTGGAACTTGATGCACTTGACAAACTTGTTCAGCGCCCTTAGGTCCAATATTGGTCACCACTGGTCGTTCTTTTTCCTGATCAGGAAGAACCAGGAGTAAAAGCCTCTTCCCCTTTGATTTACTGGAACTGGTTGTATGGCTGCTTTTTGGAACAGTTTGCAAATTTCCATGTTTAGATGTTTCATCAAATGGATTTTGCGTGGTAGAGGTGGAAGAGAGGGAGGTTGGTCTATAAATTCGATCGTGTGTCCCTTGCGAATGACTCGCAACACCCACTTGTATGATGTAATGTTTCGCCAATGGTGGTAATGTTGGCTTAGCCTTCCTCCCACTGGGGTGTGCTGTGGAAGGGGTGCATATGGATTGTTAGGTCTGTTCCAATTGTGTTTTCGAGTGGCCCGAGCCACGTCTTCCTCTTTGGGTGTTGAATCTGGCCATGGATTGGTGGTATTTATTGTCCTGAAAAGTACTGCTTTGCGTTCTTTGACCATAGGACAGTCTATTGTAACCTCGATATCTTGATGATGAACCCCGAAAAGACTGAAAGCAGCGGCGGTCCATATCTTTGTCTTTCAGCGAGCTAATAGCTCTGGCTGTGTCTGTGTCCGATTTACTGCCTTTCAAATGGTCATCAATCTTTTTACCAAAAAGGTCATGTCCGTCAATTGGCATATTTACAAATTGTGCTTGAACTTCTGGCCTAAAATTGGTTTCCTTCATCCAAGCCTGTCTTCTGAGGACTGTTCTGTGGGCCATTTGTCGAAACCTTAATTAGCAACGTCTACAGCTGCATCGATTATGTGATCAAAGGTGGCTTCCCCATTGGTTATTATTGCTTTTGCTTCTTCTTGAAACTCTGCAGGTAGATATTTGGCTAGTTTTGACATACATGGCCAGAATTCTCTGTCAAATCGCGCTGTTACAGCTAAAACATTAGCTGCTCTGATGGTTAGAGATGCCGATGACGAGACCTTTCTGCCCATGGCTTTGAGTTTTCTGCCTTCCTTGTCCGGTGGCGCTGTCAGCAGTAATGAGGGGTTTACCAGCTTCTTTCTTGCCGCGACCATGATGACCGAGTCGGGTTTTGTGTATCCTCTTAAGCAGAGTCGTCGTATCTGGAGCCATATATTTTATCTCTGGTCGTGATACCAAAGCAGGTGTAGAGAGAATTCGTACCCCTGCATCCCAGACTGTGCCTAACAGTTGTGATAGTTCTTCGCTTATTCTTGTGTTGAGCCCTGATTTCCTCTCCTCTGAAGCTACCTGCATTTTGAAAAGGTCTGCTACCTTGGCAATTATGGTGTGGAAGGATACCAAGTCATCAGATGGTTATGTTTTCACCGGGGAATCAGATTTTCTTGTTTTTTCTCTCACATAGTCATCCCATTTGCTATGTGTGTCTGAGTCATGTGTGATCTCTCCTTTCTCTGGTTCTTCTGTGTCCATGCAGTCCCTGAATGGGTCCTCCTGCCAATCCAAAACAGACACAGTTGAGGGTACCATAATTGGTTCCTTTGATGGTGAGATTCTCCTTGGTCAAGATGAGGACCTTGGAGAGGAGTCTCTTGTTGGTGAAGCACTGTGCTTCCCTGGGCCTATTTGACAGTTCAGGGGAGCGTGTGTCATGATGCCTACCTCTAAGGAGCCAGGGAAGTGCCAGCGGGCCCAAGCTGGGGCCCTTTGTACACAGTCCTGGCGCCAGGCTCATGTTAGACCCCTGTCCTGGCGCCTTAGGCGCCAGGCTCATAAAGCTGGACTTGTGTTCAAGTGTTTTAATGTGCACTTACCTGATGCAGACCATGCTGCTACATCCAGGCCCTCTTGAGGCCTGAATGGAACTACTTTACCTGTGGGACTACTTTCCACCTGGGTGTCGTCAGGGAAGGATACATACCTGATCGGTGGAAGGATACATATCTGGAACTTCTTCCAAAGCTATTTAAACCACGCCCGATCAGCAACTCACGCTTCGCGTTGTTCTGCTTCTCGCAGCTGGACGCTCACCGTGTCAGCTCCTGCATCTGGACTTCAGCCACGCCTGTCAGCATAAAGGGTGGCCTGCAAGGGGAGATAAGAGAGAATTGGAGAGAAAGAAGACCTTACCCGCTAAAGCTGCATCACAGAGACATCACACCGACGATCCTGAAAGGGAAGACATCATTTTAAAAGCATTTCGCTTCGATCGCTGCAGCGCTGCATTTCACTCACCTTTCCTGGGCGCCTCCATCTTCAGCAGCGATCATCCGGATCCGCACCCACTTCCCTGAGCCTAGAGAGAAAAAGACAAGAAAACAAGGTGAGAGAAGGAAGGGAATAGGAAAGGCTCAGTTTCCTTCTAAGACTTACTTGTTGGGTCATTCCTATTTCATTTCGGGTCCTGCCGCTTCCTGGCATTCCGAACCCCGGCCCCTAAGGGGAAAAAGACATAAGCATTAGCGCTTGCTGCAAAAAGACAATGAACACTATTATTAAGCTTGAACTTTTGAACTTGCAACAGAACTCTTACAACGCCTCACCTGAATAGTCAAGCTTATTTTGCACTCCCATCAAACCTCAATCCAGTGAAGTAACTGGGTTTCAACGCGCCCCTGCATCAGAAGCAGGATGGAGAACTCATCCTTCCAGACCCTAAGGTGAGACTTCACAGGGAATCGTGGAAGGGTATCGTGGAGGGTTGGAAGGGAGTGGGAGGCTTGAGCATTATTCCGTCAGTAGGTAATACTCCCTTTTCACGCACAGGGGAATATTCCTGCAAGCCAGGAAAGCCAGAGTAGAGGGGCCCTTCCTGTCCATCTTCAGAGTCCTGCGCTTCACCATTGAAGAAGCATCAGCACTCGAAGCCAGACCTGCGCCTCCGTGGGAATCAGGTGAGCGTGACAGAACGCGAAGCCTACCCACAATTTCCCACCCGGGCGCTATGGAGACTTCCGAGACAGATCAGCTGGCCCAGCTTTTGGGGGAATTACGGGCAGACGTGTACTCAGTCCGCCAGGAGACTAACGCTCTCAAAAGAGAACTGATCCTATCAAAGGAAAGAACAGATGACCTGGCCAAAATGTTATTGCAGGCCCAGGCAGGGCACACTCCTTTACCTATTTCCGGAGGTACTTCCACATCTATGGATTTGAATAACCCGGTACAAATCAATCTACCTGGACACATGCCTTTGGCCCCGCCTGAACGTTTTGCGGGGGATCCCAAGAAATATGCCGTCTTTATGAACCAATGTCGTTTACACTTTCTATGCAGACCCGGGGCCTTCCCTAACGACCAGACCAAGGTAGCCTTTATACTATCTTACCTCAGTGGCAGTGCTGCCGATTGGTCTATTCCTTTGGTAAATCAGGATGATCCCATTCTCCAGAATGTTCAGGGTTTCCAGGCCAGCATGGAAAGATTGTTTGCTCGACACACTCAAGGACAGGCCCTTGATAACGAACTGCTATCCTTACGACAAGGTAATCAGGATCTCCTGTCCTACGTTGCCACCTTTAATAGACTGGTTGTGGAAACTGGTTGGCCGGAAAACAAAAGGATCACATTGTTTCATCGAGGCCTGCGCGGAGAGCTTAAGGATGTTCTAGCTCAGATAGTAGATCCACCCCAGGTCTGCGCAGACTACATAGACTTGGTGGTTCAACTTGATCACAGACTTCAAAAAAGAAAAGCAGATCGGTTCAAGTACGAAACCCGAGTACCGATCAAAACCCACGCTAACTCCAAGAGTACTGACGTATCCGAACCTATGCAAATCGGCAGTGTTAAAGGACCATTAACGCAGAAGGAACGAGAGAGAAGGCGGCAAATGCAACTTTGTCTGTATTGCGGGACTTCCGGTCACTTTCTTCGAAATTGTCCGGTTAAACCACCTAAGAAGGTGGTTGGAGCCACTGATAACGATTTGACACCTGATTCGGGAAACGACCTAGCCCGACAAGCGTAGGGGTCCGCTTGCCAAGCTTGAAAACAGACTCTTTGACCTCGCATTTTTTCATGCCAATGGTGCTAGTGGACCCAAAACAGCCTCAGCAGTTGCATGCTATAAAAGCATACATCGACAGTGGAGCTATTGGAAATTACATAGACCGTGAATTGGCTTCCAGGATTAAGCTCCCTCTCCGCCCGAAAGTAACCCAAGATGTCATTACTACAGTAGATGGAACCAAAATAGCCTCAGGGCCTGTAACGCATTCCACTGTTGAAATGACACTGGTGGGTCAGGATGGACCTCGGGAAGCAATCGTGTTTGATGTGATCAAGGCCCCACAATTTCAAGTAATTCTTGGAATTCCTTGGTTAGAAACACATAATCCCAGAATTGACTGGCGAGCAAAGAAGATAAGTTTTCCTGATTGTGAACCAACTTGTTATCCAAGAAATCCAGTTATGGGTCTAGCCTCAGCAACTTCCACCCCTGTACAGCTACCATCAGAATACCAAGAATTCCAAGACGTTTTTCAGAAGGAACAGGCTAACACGTTACCTCCCCATCGGTCTTATGATTGCCAAATCGATCTGGTACCCAATGCTCAGCTACCTTGTAGTAGGATTTATGCTTTTACGGACCCTGAGAACCTGCATTTGCGTCAGTATTTAGATCAGTACCTAGCCAATGGTTTTATTCGCCCGTCCAAGTCTCCAGTCTCCTCAGCTCTGTTCTTCGTGCCGAAAAAAGAGGGCGACCTTAGAACATGTATAGACTATCGCGCCCTAAATCAAATAACGATTAAGAATCGTTATCCTCTGCCCCTGATCCCTGAGCTTATCGACCAGGTGAAAGACGCTTGTGTGTACACCAAGTTAGATCTCCGAGGAGCTTATCATCTGGTGCGTATAAAAGAAGGCGACGAATGGAAGACTGCATTCCGCACCAAATTTGGGCTCTTCGAATATCAGGTGATGCCCTTCGGTTTGTGCAATGCACCTGCCGCCTTTCAGTACTTTATGAATGATGTTCTTCGGGAACTTATCGATGTCTGTGTCATTGTTTATATTGACGACATCCTGGTGTACTCTTCTTCAGAATCCGATCACAGAAAACATGTTAGGGCAGTTCTTGAGAAATTGCTCCAGCACAGACTATTTGCAAAGCTCGAAAAATGCGTTTTTCATACCACAGAAGTTGAGATTCTCGGATTCATCCTGACACCTCAAGGAGTCCGAATGGACTCGCGAAAGGTGGACGCCATCCTCAAATGGCCATCTCCTAGCTCGGTGAAGGGAGTTCAGAGCATGCTCGGCTTTGCCAATTTCTATCGAAGATTCATCCCGGAATTTTCCCGAACAGTCCAACCCATCACAGCTCTCCTAAAGAAAAACAAACGCTTTGAATGGACTCTTGAGGCCGAACAAGCCTTTCAGGACCTGAAAACCAAATTCACCTCTGCACCTGTATTGAAGCACCCGCACCCAGATCTCCCTTACATTGTGGAAACCGATGCATCCAGTTCGGCCATGGGAGCTGTCCTGTCGCAAAGAGACCCAGAAACTAACCAATTACACCCTGTGGCCTTTTGGTCCAGGAAATGTTCTCCTCCTGAAATCAACTACGCAATTACCGACAAAGAGTTACTGGCTATTAAATCTGCTTTCAAGGCTTGGCGTCACTACCTTCTCGGGGCAAGACACACCATCACCGTAATTACGGACCACAGAAATTTACAGTATTTAAAGACGGCCAAATTTCAATCTTCACGACAACTCCGATGGGCTCTATTCTTTGCGGAATTTGATTTTGTAATTACCTTTCGCCCTGGCTGCAAGAATGGTAAAGCGGGCGCCTTATCTCGGATTGGCATGGAAGAACCCAATTCGAGTTTAGAACCTGTACCAATCATACCTGAACAAAGAATCTTAGGCCTAACTTCATTGCAAACTATTGAGGACATCCAAACGCAAGTAAAACAACTTCTAGACTCTTCAGCCTTACTGGAATGGAGTCAAAAGGGTCCTCATTACACCGTTAAGGATGATTTACCCTACTTCCAGGAGCGGTTGTTTCTGCCAAGAAAAGAATTGCAAGAACTTGTTATTGCCCATCATCATGAATCATTAATGGAAGGACACCCTGGTATCGCTAAAACGGAGGAAAAAAATCAAACGCCACTTCTGGTGGCCTTCTTGGAGAAAAGACAAAGTCTTTTGTATTGTCTTGCGGAATTTGCGCCCAAAACAAGGGTCAAAAGAAAAGGCCAGCCGGCCTACTTCAACCCTTGGATATTCCACCGGCACCTTGGCACACCTTGTCAATGGACTTTATAACTGACCTGCCTCCTTGTGCTGGTTACAACACTATCCTTGTAATTGTGGATCTATTCTCCAAAATGGCCCACTTTATCCCTTTAAAAGGCTTGCCTTCAGCTTCCACCTTGACCAAGGAATTTCTGGAGAATATAGTTCGCATACATGGTTTCCCGTCCATATTAGTCTCAGATCGTGGAAGTCAATTTATCTCCCATTTTTGGAAGAAGTGTTGCCAACTAGCACAAATAGATGTGCGGTTATCCACCAGCCACCACCCCCAGACCGACGGACAAACCGAGAGAACCAATCAGACTCTCGAGCAATATCTTCGGTGCATGTTACACCAATCCGAGTTAAATTGGAAAGACATCCTTTGGATCGCAGAATATGCATACAACAATTCAGTGCATTCTGGAACCGGACAAACTCCTTTTTATACTTTGTATGGTCACCACCCTCGGACCTCTGACCTAGATCTACCTCTGACCCTGGAAATGCCCGCAGTAAATCATCTGCATTCCACAATAAGCCGAGCCTTCAAAGAAGCTGCAACTCATTTACAGCAAGCCAAGAAAAAGTATAAAGAAAACGCTGATTTGCACCGAAGTAAAACTCCTCCTTATCAAGTAGGAGACCAGGTATGGCTAGCAACGAAACATTTACCCCTCAAGGGCCCGCGAACCTTCAATCCCAGATTCATAGGACCCTATCCCATCAAGGCTATCATCAATCCCGTGGCCTTTAAACTGGATTTACCGTCTAACATGCGTATTCATCCAGTTTTTCATGCATCACTTTTGAAGCCAGTACAACCAGGGACCCGACAGTCCAAGCCTCCAGACCCAGTTCAAATTGAAGGGGAATTAGAATTCGAAGTTAAAGACATTTTAGACTCCAAGGTGTTAAAGTCAAAACTCTTCTATCTTGTTGACTGGAAGGGATATGGACCTCAGGAGAGATCGTGGGAGCCTAGTAACCATGTTCATGCACCTCGATTAATACAAAGGTTCCACCGGAGATTTACGAACAAGCCAAAACCCCCGGAGGGAACAACCTTGGGAGGGGCCTTGAGGGGGGGTACTGTCATGATGCCTACCTCCAAGGAGCCAGGTCCGACCCAGCAACCCCAGAGGCAGGCATCATTCCCCCCCAGGGAAGTGCCAGCGGGCCCAAGCTGGGGCCCTTTGGACACAGTCCTGGCGCCTTAGGCGCCAGGCTCATGTTAGACCCCTGTCCTGGCGCCTTAGGCGCCAGGCTCATAAAGCTAGACATGTGTTCAAGTGTTTTAATGTGCACTTACCTGATGCAGACCATGTTGCTACATCCAGGCCCTCTTGAGGCCTGAATGGAACTACTTTAACTGTGGGACTACTTTCCACCTGGGTGTGGTCAGGGAAGGATACATACCTGATCGGTGGAAGGATACATATCTGGAACTTCTTCCAAAGCTATTTAAACCACGCCCGATCAGCAACTCACGCTTCGCGCTGTTCTGCTCCTCGCAGCTGGACGCTCACCGTGTCAGCTCCTGCATCTGGACTTCAGCCACGCCTGTCAGCATCCTGGGTCGCCTGCAAGGGGAGATGAGAGAGAATTGGAGAGAAAGAAGACCTTACCTGCTAAAGCTGCATCACAGAGACATCACACCGACGATCCTGAAAGGGAAGACATCATTTTAAAAGCATTTCGCTTCGATCGCTGCAGTGCTGCATTTCACTCACCTTTCCTGGGCGCCTCCATCTTCAGCAGCGATCATCCGGATCCGCACCCACTTCCCTGAGCCTAGAGAGAAAAAGACAAGAAAACAAGGTGAGAGAAGGAAGGGAATAAGAAAGGCTCAGTTTCCTTCTAAGACTTACTTGTTGGGTCATTCCCATTTCATTTCGGGTCCTGCCGCTTCCTGGCATTCCGGACCTCGGCCCCTCTGGGGAAAAAAGACAAAGACATTGAATGAGCGAATGCAAAGACATTACCTGAACGCTCATCCAGAACTTACCTGTCATTTACTGGAACTGCACGTTTCACTTCGGGTCGGCGCCATATCTCCGGCATTCCGAACCCCGGCCCCTAAGGGGAAAAAGACATAAGCATTAGCGCTTGCTGCAAAAAAGACAATGAACACTATTATTAAGCTTGAACTTTTGAACTTGCAACAGAACTCTTACAACGCCTCACCTGAATAGTCAAGCTTATTTTGAACTCCTATCAAACCTCAATCCAGTGAAGTAACTGGGTTTCAACGCGCCCCTGCATCAGAAGCAGGATGGAGAACTCATCCTTCCAGACCCTAAGGTGAGACTTCACAGGGAATCGTGGAAGGGTATCGTGGAGGGTTGGAAGGGAGTGGGAGGCTTGAGCATTATTCCGTCAGTAGGTAATACTCCCTTTTCACGTACAGGGGAATATTCCTGCGAGCCAGGAAAGCCAGAGTAGAGGGGCCCTTCCTGTCCATCTTCAGAGTCCTGCGCTTCACCATTGAAGAAGCATCAGCACTCGAAGCCAGACCTGCGCCTCCGTGGGAATCAGGTGAGCGTGACAGCGTGGGCGTTCACGGGTTCTACTACTAGTGGGAGAGCCCCTTGGCATAATGTAATGTGGTGACTTGTCTCTTTGTGGAGACCTTGTGCCCATTGAGCTTGCAGATGTATTTCTATGTCTGGGAGCAGAGGGTGCCAAGAGCTGAGTTCTTTGGCATCTATTGAACTCTTCTATGATTCGTTACATGGATTCCATCAGTGTAGGATCATATGGGTCTGTGACGTTCTCAGTGGTAGGATGCCATGGTGGGCCATTCTCTTTCGGAGTACAATAATAGTTACTCACCGTAGTGACTAACGTACTCTTAGTCCATAGTCCTCTTTCCTCCATACTGCATGGGCGCCCCTCGCTAGGGACGGGAGACAGAAGCTTTTCACCAGAAAAACCTTCTTTCCTTTTAAATTTAGAGGCGCACAGGGGCACGACCCGGGGAGCATGCACTCCCCTGACTCTGCCCACCGGCGCCACTCCTCAGTCCCGATTGATGCGTCGACAATATTTAACACTGCCTAATACCACCAGTATTGAGGACGTATGGAGGAAAGGGGACTATGTACTAAGAGTACGTTAGTCACTACGGTGAGAAACTATAAATTACTCTTACATCCCGTCCCCTTTCCTCCATACTGCATGGGCGATTACAACTGAATGTAGCCCCAGGGTGGAGACGTGACCTCCCTAAGCAAACAGGTTCCTTAGAACTGCCTGTCCGAAGGCCGCGTCTGACTTAGAGCCGGCGTCCAAATAGGAATGCTTACAGAAAGCCGAGGGAGTGGCCCAGGTGGCCGCCCTGCTGATGACTTGCCACGGAACCTGCTGTTGGAATGCAATGGTCGTGGCCTTGGCTCAGACAGCGTGGGTGTGCATGTTAGCCGGTAGCGGTTTGAGCTGCCCCTCATAGGCCTCCTTGATGGCCGAAACCACCCACCTTGCAATAGAGGACTTGGATGCCTGATTCACGGGCCTGGATCCCCCGAAGGTGACCAACAGAGCATGCAACTTGCGGAAGCCCTTGGTCCTGTCCAGATAGAATTTCGGAGCGCGCCTGACATGCAGACAGTGCAAGAATCTCTGAGCCTCGTCCTCGGGGTCAGCAAAAAACGTAGAGAAGTCTATTTCCTCGTTTAGATGGAAAGCAGCGGGTACCTTAGGTAGGAACGCAGGGTGTGTCCGCAGGACCACCTTATCCCTGTAAAAAGTGGTATAGTGTTCTGAGGCCACCAGAGCCTGGATTTCGCTGACTCGGCGAGCAGAGGTGAGACCCAATAACAATGCTGTTTAAATGGTGACCAGCCTGATGTCCACGGATGCCATTGGACACCACATTGAGGTACCAAAGGTGCCTCTTGATGGCTTCGTGATGGGCGGGTAGAGCCTGGACAGGCCCGCCAAATGTCTCTTGACTAACGGGTTGGAAGAGGAGAAGACCTCCTCCTCTGAATTTCTGTAGGCCCCTATGGCTGCCAGATAGGTGCAGCATCTGTCCACCTGTACGCCTGAGTGAGCAAGGTGTGCCGTGAATGAATGCACATCATCCAGCGTGCACATAAGGGGGTCGATCTCCTTAGAGTCCGCCCAATGACAGAACCTAGTCCATTTACTCTTGTGTTGGCTCCTGGTAGCCTTGCTCCTGGCACCCTGAATATTTCCAGGTTAGCCTGTAACAGGCTCAGGTGCTTGAGCGTACTCTGCTCAGGAACCACGCTGCAAGGGCTAGCTTCTGTGGGTCAGGTGGATGACCCTGCCCCCCTGCTGTGCTAGGAGATGGGCTGGCCCCATCGGAAGGTGAATGGGAGGTCTGTCCGTGAGGCTTTGCAGTTCGGAGAACCACGGTCTCGCCGGCCACCATGGAGCTATCCGAATGATGCTAAATTGACAAGATTCCTTTATCTTGCGGATCACCCTGTGGACCAGTGGTGTGGGAGGGAAGGCATACTCTGTCATGCCATCCCACTGTATCTGGAATGCATCAACAAGGGAGCCGAGGCCCTGCCTCTGCCAGGTCGCAAACTGTTGGCACTTCCTGTTGTGCCAGGAGGCAAACAGATCCACTTGAGGATGCCCCCATCTGCTGAAAGTTCTCCAGCAGCACCGGGTCGCTCAATTGCCATTCATAATTGTCCGTTCCCAGTCTGCTGAGCCTGTCCGCTTCCAAGTTGGATACCCCCGGAAGGTGGATGGCTGTGATATGTTGTTCTCCAGGGCCCATTCCCACATGCTGACCACTAGGCTGCACAGTGGTGGGGACCTGTTGACCACTAGGCTGCACAGTGGTGGGGACCTTGTTGACATAGTACATGCTGGTGGAGTTGTCGGCCTGGATAAGGACAGTCTTGTCCCCAATTAGCCTTCAGCTCCAGCTCCAGCCTTCAGCTCCAGCCAGTTGATATGAGACTCCTGCTCCTGCCGGGTCCAGACTCGATGAACGCGGTGGCTGTCCAGAGTGGCTCCCCAGCATTGCAGGGAGGAGTCCGTAGTAATGGTGACCTGCGGGCCGCCTGCCGGAAGGGCTTGCCCGTCCACAGGTGGCAGTCCTTGGACCACCATGTGAGGTCCGAGTGGAGAGAAGGAGGGATGCTGACCGGCTCCGCTTGGTAGCCCTTCTCCTGATTCCATGAGGCTACAAAGTGCAGCTGTTATCTCCTCATCCTGAGTCTCGTGTGGGGCACGGCCAGTAGGACCGCTGCCATGATAGCTAATAAGTGTTGGTACCACCAGGGCTCTCTTGATGGCCGTGACCTTGTTCTCCGAGGGAAAGACTCTCTCAGAGCTTGTGTCCCAGATGAGGTCCAGGAAGGTCAGGCTCTGCGTAGGCTGCAGCGGAGACCTCTTGAGGTTGATGGTAAACTCCAGGTTGTGGAGTGTGTTCATAAGTGCAGAGGAAGTGTGGATAACCACCTCCGGAGATCTCGCCCTGATGAGCCAGTCAGGTACGGGTAGACGTGGTCGCCCTGGGACCCGAGGAGGGCTGCCACTGCATTCATGAGCCTGGTAAATACCCTGGAGGCTGAGTTGAGGCCAAAGTGTAGCACCTTGTATTGTAAATGGCAGCTAATGATGCTGCAGTGCAGGAAGTAGCAATGTTGTTGCCAAATCGGGATGTGTAGATAAGCGTCCTTCAGATCCAGAGAGCACATCCAGTCTCCCCTGTATAGTGTCTCCGCAATGAGTGATGGCGTAACCATCTTGAATTTATGAAGAGGGAGGGAGAGGTTGAGGGTGGATAAGTCCAACACAACTCTGAGGCCAGCCTGGTTGGTGGGTTGTATGGTGAAAATCCTGGAATGGAAGCCCAATCCTCTCTGGGAGGCTGTGACTTCTTCCACTGCCTGATACTCGACGATCGACCGAATTTCCACCAACAGAGTTGCCGTCCCAATCTGTGGTAGTGGGGGGGCGTAAGGAGGAGAGGGAGGGACCTGTACGCAATACCCCGAGGATACTACAGAGGATCCAGAGGTCCAAAAAGATCTGGCGCCAAACCTGCATGTGAAAGGCAAGCCTGTCCCCCACCAGAGACATGTGGCCCCGAAGGGACGCGTCATGCTTTCTTTCCCTCTGAGGCTGCTGCGGAGGAGGGGTACTGCAAAAAGACCTTGCCCCCACCTTTTGTTGTTAACACCGGTGCTGACTCAGAGAGAGGTCAGGCTGCCTCGACCTCTGTTCCTGGAAGCCTCGGGACCCTTCGAATGCCCACCCCTTGTCAGAGCGTTGATGCGACAGGGTGTACGCCTAGGGCGTGGCCTTCGTTAGGATAAAGACTTCACAGTTTGCAAGCTGTTCTTTTTATCCAATTCCTCTTTGGTGGTAGAGTGAAAGAGGTCACTACCGTCGAATGGAAGTTCCTATATGTGTTCTTGGACATCAGGGTTAAACTTAGTAGCCCGAAGCCAGGGAGCCCTTCTCATATCTGTGGCAATGCATATGGCCCGGCCAGAGGTATCGATGTGGGCCACACTGGACTCTATGATGTCCTGCGCCACCAGTTTGGCTTCTGCTAGCCCCGCCTTGAAGCATGCTTTTTTTTGCACCGGAATCTCTGCAACGAAGTCGGCTATTTCCTGCCAAAGCCTTTGGTTAATGACTGCCAGCATGGCATCAGCGTTGGATTGATGCAGGTGCAGAGAGGCGTTGGAGTACAGCTTCTTCCTGTACGCCTTCAAGATCTTCTCCTCCTTGCCTATCAGTGTTGAGGACGAGGTGGGCGACTGAGGCTTCGAGTAGAGTGATGCCGCAGCAATCACCAAAGATTGTGGTTGAGCCGACAGTAAGAGTGGATCCCCCTCGATCTGTCTATACTTGACGTCGAGGTGCCGATTAACAGGCTGGGCCGAGTGTGGCTTGACCCACACCTTCTTGGCCAAAGCAACAACCTCCTTCTGCATCGGGATCCCCGTTCTAGTAGGGGGACGTAGAGTGACGACATCTGCCAAAACCCCTTCCTCCGGCTGTTAGACCTCCAGTTGAGGAAGCCCCAAATATTCTGCCAAACCTGCAAGACGGTTGTGGAAGGCCTTGGCTGATGATGGCGTGTCTGGGTCCTCCTTCTCATATGTGTCCGCCAGGGAGTCCGGTTATTCCGGGGCGGGTGGAGGAGAACTGGGTGCCATGGGCTGCGGTGTTGGAACCAGGGCCGATGACTGTTGCAGAGGCTGGTGCGGAACCTCCTGTACTGTGGGAGGTAGGGGAGCCGGAATAGAAGGAGACGGCTGGGGCAGCAGGGGCTGCACTGGGGCCTGCAGCGCCGGAGCCATAGGAGGAATGACAATGGGCGAAGGAGGACTGACCAGAGGGAGCATGTCCTTCATAGCATCCCGAAGGATGGCCCCCATCTGAGGAGTTTGCATCAGCGCTAGGAACCTTTCGAAGAACCTGTCTTCAGAGTCTGAAGAGGCGGCAGGTGATATTGACGGACGGGCTGGCGGTTGCTGGGGACGGAGCACATTCTGAATTGGTTGCAGGGGAAACCTGCCCTGCGCTGCTGATGGATAAACTGTAGTCCACGTACCTGGTTGACACCAGTCCCACCTTGAAACTCATTCTCCCACCTGCTCCGTTCCTAGAAGTGACATCGGACAAGTGGCTGTGTTATCTGGCACGCAGCCATTTTGTCGAGCTGCATGCCACGTGCCGAAGTTGTGGTGCTTTGCTTCCTGGTCCCGGCCTCCTCCAAGACTCTTGGCGGTGGAGCAGGAGACCAACCTTGCACCTCAGGTTGGGGCCTGGAAGGCGTATTGCCCCCTGTATCATCGCCGGCAGTGCTGCGTGCAAGCGCCCCCTCGGACATTAGGCCGGTACTAGGGCGTGCCCCTCGGGTGTACACCCAGTAAATGAACCTTGCGGTCCATCAGCTCTGTGCCCAGAAGGATCTGATGACCGCTCGGGCGTGAGGCCGGTAGCTGGACTAGCCTTGGTACGTGTCCTGGGGCGAAAACCAGAGAGGTTCCTCCTGCTCGGGCGTTTCCTTGGGAAGGAGTCGCCCTTACGGGGTGTGATGGAAAATAGCTGCCCTCCCTTGGGCCTCGATCTCTGTCTGACGAAGTCCTTCAAATCCTCTGGAGGCGACCTTTCGAAGAGCTCCCTCCACCGAGCTAGCCTGTTCTTCAGCGCACATGGAGTAAGTTTGTTGCACGCGGTACAACCTTCCCAGCCATGGTCGGAGCCAAGGCAGCAGAGGCACAGAGCGTGGGGATCGGATGTAGGGAAAAGCCCCTTGCAAGCTTGACACCTACTGAAGCCCGCTGAAGTCAACATGCGCCGAGGAGGAGCGTGGTGCCGGAGGACCAAGTACCTGATTGACAAAAAGAAGACAAAAAGATAGAATAAAGTATCCGGGGAAGAGCGCGTGGTATTACATGGCCGAAGCCAATCCCAGGAGTGCTGGTGAATCGTCCCGTTCCCGTCGATGAGGAAAAGGGGACTGAGGAGTGGCACCAGTGAGTGGAGGCAGGGCTCCCACGGGAAGAAGGGTTTTCTGGTGAAAAAGGTTCTGTCTCCCATCCCTAGCGAGGGACGCCCATGCAGTATGGAGGAAAGGGGACGGGACGTAAGAGTAAAATGGGTTGTTCACTCATGACTTCAATGTCAGAGTATTCTTCTTGCAAAATAATATCTGGTAACTCCAGCATCTCCTTAATTGGTGATAATTGTATAGTTACAGGATCTTCCTGTCCTCCTGGAGTGGAGGGAATTGTGTGTTTAGCTTTATTTGCACTCTCCTCTGTGGACGGTGGGTTTGCCATTGACGGGATGCTCATGGATGACTTTTCTGGCCTGTTCTTTTCCACCAACATGGGTGTTGGTGGCTTCATCAACGATGAATGATGTATTGTTGCCTTCGTCGACAAAGATTTTGTGGAGGAATGCTGTGTAGTTGACTACGTCGATGAGTTTCATGGACGAATGGTGCGTTTCCTTCGCCTTTGTTGACGATTCTCTTGTCGGCGACGATTTGGTTGAAGAGGATTTGCTCATCAATGAGGACGTTTGGAACGTGGTCGTAGACTGTCTTTTCTTCGTGGACGGTTTGGACGTCGACAAACTCTTATTGTTACTACTGCTCGTAGATGGTGGTACCGTAGACGGCCGATCCCCAGAAGAAGGTCTAGAAGTAATCTCCTTATGGTTGTGAAGTAATATTTTCTTCTTTAGGATGCTTCTTCTGTTCCACCGAGCTTAAGAAAGGTGTAAGGGAGCTTTTCTCAACCTTTTTCCTGCTCTTGTGAGGAGGGGAAAATTCCCCTTTCCACTGAAGAGGCCCTTCTTTTAGAAGTTTGTCTCTCAGTTGTCTTGTGAGAAGTAATAGGGTCTGTTTTAGCAGACTCCTCATCCAAGGAGTGGCACTTGGACTCCAGATGTAAGAGCAGCCGTCTGTGCCGGTCTTGTAAAGTGTTGTTGGTGAACATTTTGCAAATTTAACACTGATGAATATCATGAGGGTATAAACAGTAAATACACTGTTCATGGGGATCCCTCATGTACACTAGCTTCTTTCTGCATCTGCTGGGGTTAAACAAGGAGGGCTTTTTGACAGACGATCTCCTCAGCCATGGTGTTAAGTTGATCTTCACTCGACGAAAAAAGGTCAGAAAATAGTGCTTGCGAAAGTCACAAATTGTAGTCCTTGACTAGATGACGCCCCTGGGTGAACAAACATGGGAACCCCTCCCAATTTATTGTTAGCTGAGGCCCATAATATCTCAGCACAGATAGTAACCGGACAACACCCTTCCACGGATGCAATAGTATCGCCCTCCATAGCCAAATGGTTAGCTTCAGTGCCATTCTCAAGGCTCAATCCACTAATTCCATTGGCTGCCGGAAGGCGCATAATTGTGCCCCTTAACCTCAATATTGGGCATATTGGAAGTCTTTTTCGACCAGACCTTTCCTTTGTTTTTACCCCCGCTGAAGGTGCGTTCCCCCCACTCTCCACCGGACCAACCACTTCCAGAGCCATCACATCACCCCTCCATGATTCTGTTTTTTCTTTTTCTTTCCTTTACCCAAAACCTCTTTCTCCACAATCATCACATCATTAACCCCACATAGTTAGCCTAGCAGACCATTTGCCTCAAGACAGGCCATTGCCTCCACAAAACACGAAGGGCTGTCCGGTGGATCCAACTGAACAGAGTGTATTACATCAAGGTCACTATCAACCATCCCCGCAGTGGGTTAACCTCCACATTGGCCAAACTGGGTGTAGGCTTGGTTGTCAACAAATTAAACACAATAGAAATCATTTTGTCCAGCTTGACTAATCTTTTTTCGTTGGCATCTGCCATTTTAGCAATACCACCACATTTGTCAGATTTGAGCAAAGAACCCTGACAGAAGCCCTCCAAATAAGCAGGCTGGGTAGACAAATCATTAAAGACTATTTGTTGGCCCACAAACACCCCGATAATATAAAGTCCTGCGTTTCCGCCAGCATTTTAAGAGCCATATTTAGACTGATGTGTAAATTAGATAAGAGCAATGGAGCAAAGATGTAAACTCACTGGGGATTTGGTTATTAGAAGCTGCTTCAACCAATTGTGGGCAAGCACTCCCATGCGGGAAACCCCCCCTGTTACATTCTTACCAGGTTCAACAGGAGACCTTATAATTAGTGGATCAGTCAACTGAATAACACCCCCCTTCAGCAATACAGTATCCCCATCACCTAAATGAAAAGGCAGGGAACGAAATTCAGATGGAATAGGTACATTGCAGGGGTCCATAATACCCCAATCCTCTAGGGGCACCCCCTCCCCTGTGGGCAGATTAGCTGATTCCAAGCTTGTTGTAGTCACTGCAACTCCATCAGTCAATTTGGGATCCAGACCAGCCCCTTGGACCTCCTGGATCACTGGACTTCATTCTGTGTTGCATCATGTGGCCTCGTTAGATAGACCAAAGCCTCATGTAGGGAATCCATCTCCCAGCAGAGTCTCAAAGGCAGTAGCCAATGCAAGTATAGAAACCCTGAATAGGATAAGTCGTAGGGCCCCCACACTTTTTTTTTTAAAAAAAGCAAAGGGTGCTGTCTTCCTTGCGGCAAACAGCTCATTACCTGTCGGAATACCCCCTGAGCCAAACACAAAAAGCTCTGTCTCCTGAGGTGAGTTGTGAAAAGAAAAACCATCTCCTACCTTGTAAAGTGTAACACAGCCTTCCACCCTTCACAGTTTGAAAGTAGGCTCCGCCTCCAACATTAGGGAAACCGCAAAAAGACTTGCGGCAGAAGGGTTTAACTGCACAGGCTGCTCACTCAATGTCCTCATTCCACGACCCGCTTTGCGGTGTCAGAGAATATGTTTGAAAGTAGGCTCTTCCTCCAACGTTAGGGAAACAGCTGAAAGAATTGCAGCAGAAGGGTTTAACTGCACAGACTGCTCACTCAACATCCTCACTCCGCGGCCCACTCCGCAGTGTGACAGAGAATGTTTGAAAGTAGGCTGCACTTCCAAAGTTAGTGCAACAGCAAAAAGACTCGCGGCAGCAGGGTTTAACTTCACGGACTGCTCACTCAACGTCCTCACTCCTAACTCAAGCATTGAAATCGGTTGCCGACATATTGGCCCTGCTTAAATTACTTAAGGCTGTGGGCCATTTTTCTCAGCCTTGGTTCAATGAGGAACTGAAAGCTCTATGGCTTCTAAAGCATCAAGTAGAGCGTAAGTCTCATGTTCCCCACTTGATAAAATTGGGTTTTTGCAGGCTACTAGGTACTGCCGTCAAGCTATTCGCCTAGCTAAATCTTTCTTTTACACCCCGAGGATGGAAAACATTCTCAATCGCCCAAAATAACATTTGTCTCTGGTACGGACACTGTCATCCAGAACCGATACCTCTGTGAGCATGACTCATTCTCAGGCCTTTTGTGTTGCTCTATCAAACTTCTTTACAACTAAGGTCAGTAGCATACGTGGCCAGATATGTTTATCTGGCCTATGCGCTGATGTAATAGGCCCAGTAGCTCATATTCCGATCCCTGATCAACAATGCTATGTTTTCCCAATTGTTTCTGCTGATGACATTCAAGCAGCCACCATGAGACTTCAATCTGCCTAGCCCTCCGATGTGATCCCGCTAAGAATACTGAAAGAGATTATGCCCCATATTCAGGTTTTGGTCGCACAAGCAGTTAACTGTTGCTGTTCAGGGAAAATTCCTGTAAAACTGAAGCAATCAGTGGTCATTCCCCTTTTGAAAAAACCTCTCGACCCCTCTGTATTTGCGAACCTCTGCCCCATTTCAATTCTTCCTTTTCATGAAGCTGCTGGAATCCTCGATTCTCCTCTTCCCACTTCTTTTCTAGAGCACTGTCAATTTCTTAATCCTTTCCAGTCTGGCTTCTGTCCTGGTCAGGGTATGGAGAGTGTACTTGTTTCACTTTTTTATGGCATGGCCCGATTGGCCGAACAGGGGTGGTGGGGGGAAAGGGGGTTGGTGCCCTGATTCTTTTAGATCTTTCAGCAGCATTTGACACAGCAGACCACTCTGTGCTGCTGGATCGCCTCGCCCTGGCCGGCCTGTCGGGACAGGTCTTCTCTTGGTTTGCGTCCTTCCTGACCGAAGCCAGACAATAACACTTTCTTCCTTCTCTTCTTGCTCTCCTTTATGTGGGGTCCACCAGGGCTCCGCTCTGTCCCCTGCTCTGTTTAACATCTATATTCAGCCTCTTGTTTTGTTCATCCACTTGCATGGCTTCAGGCGTTACACCTAGGTGGATGACGCTCAAATCATTATCCAGCTGACTCTGCTCAGCCAGACACAGCATCTCAGCTTAGGGGTTGCTTGGCGGCAGTGGGTAGGTGGGTGAGCTGTAATTGGCTGAAACTTAACAGGGACAAGACGGAGGTTCTGGTGTTTAGCCCCTCCCACATTCTGCACCCTGCTCTATCCCCTTCAGCCTTGGCTTTTTGGCCCTCTGAGCTGTGCTTGAGGTGAGAAAGTTAGGTTTTCCATTTTCTTCATCGTCCGCACAGGTTGGTGTAATCAGCAAGGCTGGGTTTTTTCAGCTCAGAGTCCTTCGTAAAGCTTAACCATTTCCTCCCTGTCTATCTTTGTCCACTGGTGACAGCCTCCTTGGTTCTTAGGCAGCTGGATTACTCCAATAACTTATTTCTTGCCCAGCCTCTTTACTTATTTAATCGTTTGCAGCTGCTCCAGAACTTTGCTGCCCGAATTTGCACCTGTAATCCATATGATTCTCATATCTCTGTTTACTCCACTGGCTACCGGTACAACAACTGGTGCATTTCAAGGCCCTCTGTATAGTCCACCGGGCCTTTTATGGTCAAGGGGCGGAGTATTTGCATGAAAAATTCTATCCCTACCGGCCATCTTGTCTGCTTTGCTCCCAGGATGCATGCCTCCTCCCAGTGCCTGGTTACTGGCTAGAACGGGTGGGCGGTCAATCCTTATATTCCATTCCCCCTTCGAGACCACTTTGCCTTCCGACGCGTGTTAAAGACCTCCTTGTTTTAGTATCTCAAATGATAGCCACCCGTCCAGAATCCTGTTCTACATCTTCTAACACCAAGATGCTTCTGAGTATGCACGCTTTATGAATTAGATATTATAACTGTAAGGGTCTCATTCTGTGCATCACAACAGCCACGACTATAAGGTATACGGCCATCAGACCCAAAAGCCTCAGGAACCACCAAGTAGTTTGTTGGGTCCTGATGCCCAAATGATGGATTGTCGCTTTCAATGGTAAAATCCTGTCAGGGGGGATGGAGGGACATTCCTAGATATGTGTCTAGAACTTCACCTATAAATAGGATCTTTGGAGAACCTCTGAAACTGACTGTGCTCCTTTCTGAAAGCAGGAGTCTGAAGATCTGCAGATGTTAACCGGACCCACATCTGGAGGACCTCCAAGATCTGAGCCAAAGTGGTCATGTGGAAGCTTTCCAAGGGTAGAATCTCCTTGAGTTCCGAGAGGTCTAGAATGGGCCTGATGCCTCAATTGTGAGCATTTTTGAAGTAGCTACAATACAATCCTAGGCACTTGACATTCTCCATTGAGATGGACAAGATCTTTAATCTCCCGTTGATGTTCTGGAGACTACCTTTAAAACCTGGTGTAGCCAAGGGCAGCGAAGGAGGGAGTGTTCAGGGACAGACAACTTTTGATGATAGCGGGCACTCAAGCATTTTGTGTGAGACTCAACCAGGCTCCATAAAAGGTAAAATGCCTTCTTTTCACTGCAGGATGCATGCTGCCTGGCTTGAAATATTTATGCATGCACCCCCCCCCCCACTTCAAAGAAGACTATTTAGGGGCATTGTCCTGGTTGGTGAAAACACTGCTAGTTCTGTTCTAGAACATCATCAATTTTTCCTCTTGTAATACCCACTTCAAGATAAAGCAGAGATGGAAGATTGGCTAAGGGGAAAATAAAAGTTACTTATTCTAGTGACGAGAGTGTTCATAGTCACTAGTTCCCTTTCCTCCATCCTTTGGGGGTGTCCGCCAGTATGGGACGGTACCTGAACCTTTTGGCAGCAAAAATATGAGCTTCCCCTTTAAAATTAAGGTTTAAGGTGCTTACTCCCATGCCAGCAAAAGCACACTGGTGGCCCTAAGCTTTGTTTTAAACTCCTTGGTTTCGGTATTTGAACTTCTAAAATCGGAGGTTCAAACCCAAGCCAGCGTATTACTGGAACTGTCGAACGAGATGGCTAAGAACGAATCAGCAATGGTGGGCTTAAGCAATATCATGAACACCATTCTAATTCCTACTCTTAATGAGACCCAAGTGGAAGGTGTGAAACAAGGGCTTGACATCGCACAAATGTTCTACTTACTTAAAGAGGGGAAAAAGGAGAACGACACTACACACAAGCTCCTAAAAGATCTTCCATTGAAAGCCCTGAATCCACAAACCTCCGGTCATCCCCCGAGTGAAGAGGTCCCCAAAGGTAATCCAATATTTGACGACACCCCATTATCCGAATCAATCCGAGAGGAGTTTAGGAGATTAGCAAACCTGGTCATGGACGAGGATGTGGTGGTTATAGAAGATCTGTCATCAATCAAGGATAAGAATATTCAAGGTTTTTCCCACACTGATGCTGCTTGGACCTCAGCCTCCGGTCAAAATTATAAGGGAAGAAGGAGGCTAAAGCGGAAAAAGGGGAGCAGAGTGCGGTCTAGAACACCGCTGCCACAGCAGAAAAAAAATCAGAAGACAAAAAAAAATCAGAAAAACTCTGGTGTAAAGAACACAGGAGTAAACCTATTTCTGAAAAATGTATCACTGCCGGATGTTAATAAGTCACCGGAACTCTCCACCTCTGCCTCCTCAATCCCTGACTCGGTGCAGAGTTCAAGCGAAAACCAAAATAGGCCGATCAAACCTGTCCTGGAAAAAAGGGTGAAAAAAAAGGCCCAACTGCGACAAAGCAGAGGATCTAAGGGAAGCAAGCCAAACAGCACAGGTATTGGCCTGCAAACCGATCCAATAAAATCTCTTCAAAAGGCCCTGAGCAAGCAATGTCATAAATTGGGTCAAGACGGCATCAAAATAGCCCCAATATTTTTGAAAGATGCTGCATTAAGGGCTCAAAAACCCAATACAGCTCCAGAATCCTTAAAAGTAGCTCCAAAGATACCTGTGAAACTGGCACCAATCTTTCTGAGACCAATTGTAAAATCCGTTTTACTGTCGGGAGCAGGCACTCCCAGCAAATTTCCACACATCCAAGAGGAAGCACCATTATGGTCCAGCCCAAATAGAAATGATTCCTGGAACGGCCTAAGAAAATGCAGAAACCTGGAGTCCTCAAGCGGTAGGAGCTGCACGGAGAAGTAAGATGAAAATTTGCCAAGAACCCCAGTAGAAAAGAAAGTCTTGGAAGTGTCTGATTATACAATCCCAAAAGTATGGCTAAGGCTTGTCAGACACAACAACAACAATTAAATTAGTAGATCAGTGATATTGTCCCAGGTTAAAGAAATCCCAAACCTGTTTCTTTTGCCTTCAGAGGACATTGATTATGTGAAATTCCCTCTTAAAGGGGATAACTTCTACGTGGAAATTGGACTTCAATCGCGGAGAGCGCAGCAGGCATTACTCAACAACAAAAATGATCTGGCGCAAGGTGGACTGATGGTTTACAACACCGGAGAGGAGGGCAGGTCTGAAGTCCTCCCTATCACGAAATGCTCTGGGGCGAGAGAAGGCTCCAACCAAGAGGGCAAAGCTGGAGAACCAAAAGTGACAGACACGAGCCGGGCTTCGGGCGCAAGTATAAGTGGTAATCTCATAGCAAAGCTCCCAGAAATTATCTCCCAAATCATCCTAAAATTAGGAGTGGAGGAAAACTGTTTTTAGGCAAAGGAGCCAGAATCTAGTATCCTGGAACACCCGTGGACCCAGCTTTCTGAAAAAGAAAAGATTGAAAGAAGGTCTTCCATGGAAAAATGACATTCTGTTATTTCAGGAAATGTGGCTTGTCAACCCAATTGGGATAGAGGGGTTCACAATACAAAATCTTCGGGCCTCCCAGAAAGCCAAAGGAAGACCAGCGGGAGGGTTGTTAATTGCTATCAAAAACTCTATTATCAAAACGATCTCACCACTTTGTAACAACGATCTGGGAATCCAAGCTTGTAAATTAGAACTGAAAATAGATTCTCCTTATTCCATCATGGTGATTATCAATATATACTGGAATCCGGCCCGCTTCAAACTCCAGCACTTCTTAGAAGCTTTAGATTCCCATTTTTACAGTTATGAAGACAGAGCACTAGGGAGCAAATATCCTACTAGCATGGGACCTTAATGCAGATTATATTACCATCTGCTGCGATAAGATCAAGCAAATAATAAGGAGCTCTTTGCAAAAAGGAAAATCCTGGAGGGATTTCCTGACCTCCTGGGATCTCGAGATGTTAAAAGAAAAGCCTGCTGCAACTAAAAAGGCAGGAGTAACCTGGCGTCAAAGGATCCTAGAGTCCACCTTAGATTATATCTTCGTTTCTTCAGGACTTCTTGGTATTTGCCCCAGCCTAATTATAAACTGGGAGGGAGGCAGCGACCATGCAAGCTTGGAACTCTGGTTTCCTAATTTGCAAAAACATTGGCACAAGACTGCCCAAGAAATTGAGGGTCTCCAGGGAAAATTGAGTCTCGCAAAATACAAGCAAGGGGGAAAAAGGTTGAACAAACGACTAGAAGACGTTCCGTCCTCAACTTGGAGCAATGTATTCCATCCGGAAAAATTTGGAAACTTCATTTGGTCCATCCATCCACCAAGTGAAATAGGTGCCTTTGGCAAACAACAACATCTTCATTCCTTCGACGAAGAAACAAAGGAAAAAGAGAAACCTCCAACAAACTCTGCGCCATATAAAAAACAGGCACTATGACCCTATTACTCTTCTGCATGAACTAAAAAAAGCCAAACAGACCTACAGAAATTGGTCTAAAAGTCAAAAACATCAAAGGCTACAAATAACTCCAGATATTTCTGGGCGGTGCTAGGTCAACTAGAGACCGGGTATAATAGTTCCCTGTGTAACCTAGTCCCTGAACAAAAATGGGTAGAATATCTGTCAGAAAAGTTCAAAGCAACCGGGTCCACAGATTTCAACATGCCTAAGGATCCCCCCTGGTCTCTTACGTTTAACGAACATGACATCTAGGAATTAATATCCAATTCTTCTTCATCAAAAGCTGCAGGCCCAAATGGCCTCACCTATCAGGTCTTAAAAGACAACTCAAAACTGTGGGCCAAGATTCTAAACCGTCTCTTCCAAGAAATCCTAAAGACCAGGGTTTTTCCTCCATCATGGAAGAACGCTTTAGTTACCCTGTTCTTCAAGGGGGGAGAATCGGCTACGCCCGACAAACGCCCTCCTTGATATAGATAGTAAACTTTTTATGCAGCTTCTATTAAGAGAACTTTCATCTTGTGTGGACTCAAGGCAGATACTTTCACACCATCAAACAGACTTTAGAAAAGGTCTCTCCACACGTTTAAATGGGCTCATTTTGAACGTTCTTAGCGAAAAGTCAAATAAGAAAGAGGGCAGCCCCCTTTATGGGGCATGGGTAGACCTTTCTAAGGCATTTGATCACGTGGACAGATCTCTACTCTGGCACAAACTATATAGTTGGGGGATTCCAGCCTCCCTGTTAGCAATGCTTATTGAACTTCATAAGAATACCACCATAAGACTGAGGCTGGACGATCAGGGTCCCCTATCAGATCCAATACAGGTCTTCAAAGGGGTGAGGCAAGGATGTCTAGGAGCCCCCCTGTTCTTTAACCTGTTTCTGTCAGACCTAGGGGATTTTTTGTTTTCATCATCATTGGTTAGTCCAGTGATTAACGGGAGGAGAATACATTGGCTCGCCTATGCGGACGATTTAGTCCTGTTGGATTGATCGGATATTGGTCTTCAGCAACTCTTAAATAAACTTGGGAAATATGCCACCCTAAACGGGCTTTCAATCAACCCTCTGAAATCCAAGATACTTCTATTTAAACATCCGAAGAAGAAAATAGGTTACGGTAACTGGGTTTTGGATGGTAAAGCTGTCCCCTGCGTCGAATACCTCACCTAGCTGGGCTACAAAATCTTTGCCACTACCGCAATCTACAAGGTGAACATAGTAATCTTGGAAAAAGCCAAAAAGATTATTCCTCAAATGAAAAAACAGAATGGAAAATTTTGTAAAATTTCTATTCTCCCACTTATTAAGTTCTACATGGCCAAAGCAGTTCCAGTCCTTCTCTATGGCCTGGAAGCAAAACCCTTGCTATGGCACACCAACCGGAACAAACTAGAGGGATTCTTGTGGAAAAAATCTTTGGCTCTTCCAATGTGCACCTCTCTGGTGAGCCTACGTTTCGAACTTGGTCTAGTTTCTCTTGGATGTCAAGCAGACTGGAAAATTATGTCATTATTCCGTGAAATAAAGATCGCAACTAAGACCTCTCTCTATTCCGACGTGAATGAACATCTCAAAGACTCAAAATCCCAGTTACTTCTTGGTTTAGAGAAGAAAGTCAGAGGTATTCTGCTTAGGCTCGACATGACATTAGAAACCTTAATATCCAATCCCTTGAAAGTGAAAAAGACCCTAGAAATAAGTGATTGGGTCAACACCATTGACGGAGTGAGGAAAAGCTTCCAGACAAGGGAACAAGAAATAACTTTAAGACTCAGGCTAAATCTAGCACACACTGGGGAAATTTTGGCCAGAAGAAACCTGGGGGACCAATCAAAAAATCTCTGTAGACATTGTGACTCTCCAAGCCAACAATCCCTAAAACATCTTCTATTGGATTGTGAAGGAACTTGGGAAACAAGACTGCTATTGCTTAGGAGACTTGTGGCTAAGGAAGAGAGTCCAACATCAGAGTTTTTCTGGGACAGGTTGATTGCTGGACAGGAAATCATGTTGACGGCAACAATAGTAGAAGTCATGGAAAAAATGCTCTTTTCTATCATAAAGGAAATTATCCGCCCCTTGATAGAGCGTTGCCAAGATGTGATCGGTCCCCTTCGTTGCCCTTGGGCTCTTCTTGTATTTTTTTTTTGTTGTTTTATTCTTCTTCCTTCCGTCTGCCCGCTGTAGTTTTAAGTTTTCTTTTATCTCATTGAGTTCAACTTTGAAAAAGTTATTTTTATTTTTGTAAAGGTTTTCTTTTTAAAACCAAAACAAATAAATAATTTAAAATAAATTAAATTTAGAATAGCGCATGGGACGCAGCCATGCACACTAGGACCCACCCTTCGGCACCTCACCTCAGTCCCCTTTTGACACAGACGCTTGTAAACCTGGCTGTACTGATAATTTATTATCCCCTGGCCTACTAGCAGATGAAGGTGGGTGGGACATATGGAGGAAAGGGAACTAAGGACTACTCTAGTCACTACGGTGAGTACCTTATTATTCATACATCCCATGCCCTTTCCTCCATCCTTATGGATAATTCCACCAAAACAAACAAAACTGGGTGGTGAACAAGATTCTAGCTAGAGGCAAACAAGTTACAGAGTACTACCTGCCCAAGCTCAGTGTCCTTCCTGGAGCTGAAGTCCAAAGAATAATTCCTGCAGAAAGCTGAGGGAGGAGCCCATGTAGCTGCCTTGCTAATTGTCTCCCAGGAAGCATGCCTCTGCAACACCACTGCCATGGCCTTGGCCTTCTCCGCATGAACGCAGATTCCCTCTGAGGCCTTTTTGCCATGGCTGTGTAGGCCTCGGAAATGGCCAGAACCATCCAGCGGGCAATGGATGTAAGATGTGTTTCCCTAACCTGTACCAAGGCCCGCCACCTTCACGATTATCTTCACATCCCCGGAGATTTTTACCCCACCTGCCGTATTTTTTGTGTTACGGTTTAGGTAGCTTACATTCTCTGCACGCGGGACTGTTCTCAATATCTTACTATCCTGCCATAACTTATACATAGACTATGTAAACACATTACACCCCACCTAGACTGGGGAATGCGATACGCAAGATATTCCGTGGGGCTATTGTCTCACTATGTCTTTGGATATTAGATCCTCAGCACGTCCGCTATTGTGCTGACATAGTCTCTCTACTTTATGTCTCCCACAGATCACCTCCTCCTTACAGCAGGAGGTAGGGACATACACGGATTTCTGACGAACGAATAGCATAACTATCAAGTCGGTACTTTCCTTACCGGACTTCTGACAGTCTGCAAATATTGTGCAACCCTGAGAAACGTATCCAACCACTTTTGTGGCCTTGTGGTTAGTTAATTTAATATCTCTCTCTTCACAATCGTCATTTAATTATGAGTCGCATTATTACATTAAAACTGCAGGTCTATCTCCTGACACTAAGCTTTCTATATATTACCACTAGGTCCTTTCCTCGGACCGCGCCATGGAAACCTGAATCATCATAGCTTGTGAAATAATAGGCATCCTAGCCCTGAAGACAGATTCTTGAAAATCCGAAACGCGTCGGTAAAATATTTTTATCACCCAAGGAGTGTGTATGAAGTCATGTTTTTGACACAATAATTCTGTAAATGTTGTTTTGCATATGAGAAGGACAGTGGAGTGTGCAATGTTAACACAACTACTGTCATTGTTTCTATTTACATTCATTTGTGTAATCACACTCTCGAATATCCATGTACATATGTAAAACTGAGTACCGTTTTTTTTGTTCATTAAAATTGAATATTCTTTTACGAAGAATATTAAGTACAACTTTATGAACCTGAAGAGTAATATGGTATCAGATGAGCCTTAATTGGTTCACAAAGCAACGTTTGAATTGTACCTATTGAATTTTTATGTACTAGGAGTTCACAATCCTGTATCTAATATTCACAACACTTGTGTCACGATCCTCGGCCCCAAGGCTCAAGGAAGGACCTGGGCCGAGAAACTAGCTGCTTGGTGCAGGCCCAGGCTGTTGCCTGTGTAGCCCCATCCAAAATGGCCCCCGGGACTAGACCAGTAAATATGATTCAACATGGCCGCTAGAGGGCCATAATACAAGTTTCCCTGGTGGCCTAGAGGTGCTGGGTGGGCCCAGGACTATATAAGCCCCGCCCTGGGCCACACCCAGTGCTTAGCGTTTTCTCCGGCTGCCAGCATGACGCTTGCCTGCCACGGGGCTCCTTCCTGCTGCACTACGGGTCAAGATATCAGGAAACCAACTCTGCACTATGCGTCAAGACCAGTTCAACACTACGCGGTGACCCTGGGAAGCTGGACGACGTGAGGCAAGATCCATTGTAAATACTTACCGGAATGCGTGCAGACAGCAGACTTCTTCCAGCTCCATTTCTTCGTCATCTGTTGGATTCTTCCCGTGCCTCTGTTCCTTGCGCACCGCAACACCTGAAAAACACAAAAGGACACAAGGGTAAGCGGAGATTTGTTGCAACTGTTCTCATACCACCCACCACCCGCGTATCACTTATCCGGACAGCTGTGCTCAGGAAAGGTCACTGCAAACTCTGCGCCAACCTTCTTGACATACCGCTCCTGGGGAAAAAGCAGAAAGACATTAGGACACTTGAACATTCATCCACTATACGGAGAGTGCCTACATAAACACAAAGGGTGGATTAGGGGTGTCGCAGCAGGCCTGGACATTCCATTGACCTAGTGAAGCAACTGGCCATCCACCTTGCCTCAGTGAAGGAACTGGGGAGCTGCAGCATCTACGAACCAGTGACTATAAACTGGGAAGACATTTGATGCAAGATGCCTTGAGGTGCAACGCAAAACAATGTTCCAGAATCAAGTCTTCCAGAGCACTCCTGCCTCTCTGACCACTGGGTGCTTAAACCTGCAGTGAGCAGAGGGGAGGGAGTGTTTTGGGGAACATCAGGAGGTGTTCGCAGACCGGACTGGCACTCGCCGACAGACCGGACCAGGCACTCCTGCAGGGCCCCAGTGGTAAGCGTTACAGAACGTTAAGCCCACGTTATTGTTTTGCCCGAGTGCCATGGCTTCAGAGGTCTACCAGTTGGCCCTTCTGCTGGGCGAGTTAAGGTGCAGCACGCTCGGAGACCAGTGCTGTAAGAAAGGAGTTGGTGGTGAACCGTGAGAGGACTGAAGAACTGGCAAGACGCCTCTCACCAGTACTCGAGCAGGACAAACCCCATTGCCAAGCTCAGCAGAGGGAGTAGCAGCAGCCTCCCAGATACAGGTAACTACTCCTGTCCCTTTGGCTCCACCGGAAAGATTCTTGGGTGGCCCACTGAAATACGGAGTGTTCATGACTCCGTGTCGGCTCCATTTCTTATGCCGACCAGGAGCGTTTCCGACAGACCAAACTAAAGCAGCCTTTATTCTATCTCACCTAGGAGGACATGCCGCTAGTTGGTCAGTTACGTTGGTTGACCGAGATGATCCAGTGCTACATAACTTTGTACAATTTCAGCAAGAGATGGATAAGCTCTTCTCCCGCCGTACTCGGGGACATGCTCTGGATGCTGAGCTACTAGGCCTTAGGCAGGGATCTCAGGATCTACTGGCATACATCACGTTTAATCGTTTGGTGGCTGAAACCAATTGGCCGGAGGACAAGAGGACCACCCTGTTCTATCAGGGTTTATGAAACGAGTTGAAAGACGTTCTTGCACAGGTCGTGAACCCACCCGATCGCTGTGCTGAGTACATAGACCTAGTAGTCCAGCTTGATCATAGATTACAGGAAAGGAGGTCCGACCGGGCCCGTTTTGAAACTCGACCATTTTATGTCCGTCCCCGGGATACGTTACGGGTCACTGATAATGCACCAGAAACAATGCAGTTGGGAAGTATTCGAGGGACATTGACCAAGGAGGAAAGAGAGCGACATGGAAAACAACAATTATGTTTGCACTGTGGCAAAGCAGGACACTTCTTGAAGGACTGCCAAATAAAACAACTCAGAAGCCTTTAGGGGCAATGGAAGCCACGACAGAGCCGCAAGAGCCATCAGAAAACTACTTGGCTCGACAAGAGTAGAGACCGGCTTGTCGGGACAGGGAGAGACGTCAGCGGTCTCACATCTAACACCAGTCATCCTACTATGCCCCGAACAGCCACAACGGATGCACGCCTTGGAAGCGTATATCAACTGCGGAGCAGTAGGCAACTACATAGACATCACCATGGCTCAACGGTTAGGGGTGCCTACCCAAAGAAGGGAAAAGGCTGATACCATACTGTCCGTGGATGGAACTCAGTTGACGTCTGGGCCAGTGACCCAATGTACTGGAACGGTTGTGATGCTATGCCATGATGGTCATCGGGAAAATATCATCTTCGACCTTATTAATGCCCCTCAGTTCCAGCTAATTCTGGGAATGCCCTGGTTAGTATGTCATAACCCTGTTATAGACTGGCGTAAGCATACAGTGAGGTTTTCACCGCTCAGGCCTGTTATCCAGCTTCAGTAAAAACTCAAGAAAAACCCAAGTCTGTAATACAGACATCAAGAGCTGTCCTTGGAATCGTAGGCCAACTGCCTCCAGAGTACGGCGATTTTCAGGATGTTTTTCGCAAAGAACAGGCCAATGTATTACCACCTCACAGGCTCTACGATTGTCAGATTTGATCCCAGGAGCACAGTTGCCATGTAGCCGTATCTACCCCCTTACGGAAAAAGAAAACCAACACCTGCATGAATATCTGGACCAGTACCTCGTTCATTCGGCCTTCCAAATCTCCAGTCTCCGCAGCTCTCTTCTTCATCCCTAAGAAGGAGGGGGACCTGAGGACATGTATAGACTATAGAGGACTCAATAAAATCACAGTAAAAAAACGGTATCCTTTGACCCTGATCCCTGTACTCTTAGACCAAGTAAAAGGGGCAAAAATCTATACAAAATTGGATCTCAGGGGGGCCTATCATTTGGTTTGCATGAAAGCTGGAGACGAGTGGAAGACGGCCTTGCGCACCAAATTTGGGCTATTTGAGAATACTGTCAGGCCCTTTGGGCTGTGCAACGCCCAACAGCCTTTCAGTATTTTATGACAGATGTACTAAGAGAATTATTGGATACTTGCGCTATGGTTTACATAGATGACATCCTGATTTATTCAGAAACCATCGAACAACATGTACACCACGTAAGAGCAGTCCTCGCTAAATTGCCTCAATACGACCTGTTCGCAAAACTTGAAAAATGTGCCTTTCATGTCATCACGGTGGAGTTACTCGGATACATACTCAGCCCGCAGGGCATCCAGATGGACAGGTGCAAGGTAGAAGCAATACTGCAATGGCCGTCCCCCTGTTCCATCAAAACTGTCCAGAGCTTCTTAGGCTTTGCAAACTTCTATAGGAGGTTCATTGGCGATTTCTCAGAGGTATTCCACCCAATGACATCATTGCTCAGGAAGAACCGCATTTTTCAGTGGACCGCCGAAGCCGAGAAAGCTTGCCAAGCACTGAAAACACGATTTACCACAGCACCGATACTCCGTCACCCACACCTTCCATTCCTGGTTGAAACGGACGCTTCCAATGTAGCGATGGGGGCGGTGTTGTCCCAGAGAGATCCAGGTACCAACCAACTACACCCAGTGGATTTCTGGTCTAGGAAGTTTAATCCAGCAGAACTAAATTATGCAGTGACCGACAAGGAACTTATTGCCATAAAAGCAGCTTTCAAGGAATGGCGGCACCATCTTCTAGGATCACGACACCCGGTTGCAGTGCTTAATGACCATCGTAACCTGCAATTTCTGCAGACAGCCAGGGCACAAACACCACGACACCTGCGATGGGCTCAGTTTTTCTCTGAATACGACTTCACAGTCAGTCATCGTCCCGGGGTGAAAAATGGAAAAGCGGACGTACTATCACGAATCGGCTGGAACACTGAGAAAGTAGATGCATACGCATCCCCTCCTTCTCCGCCTATTATACCCAAAGAGAAACTGATTGGATTAATCAGCAATCACCAGACCACACTGGAAAATCTACATGAAGAAATCAAAGAAACTATGACCCCCCATGGAAGTACAAAAATGGGTTTCACAGGGACCACAACGTTTTGCACTTAATCTACCGTATTATCAAAAGCGTCTTTATTTACCACATCAAGAAATGTGGGACTTAATCATAAAAACCTATCACGATGCTCTTACAGCAGGGCATCCTGGCATAAAAACCATGGCAAAAATTCAACAACATATTTGGTGGCCTACTTGGTGAAAAGACATTGTGCAACACGTGAAGTCCTGCAATGTCTGTGCTAGGAACAAGGCGTCCAGAACCAAGCCTCTCGTCCTTTGTCGATTCCACCGACTCCATGGCACACAATTTCCTTAGACTTCATCACAGACCTACCCCCCTGCAGAGGCTATAATACCATGCTGGTAGTAGTGGATCACCTAACCAAAATGGTGCACTTCACCGCTCTGAAGGGTATACCGAACACCAGACAGTTGGATCAAATCTTCCTAACCAACATTGTCAGACTGCATGGATTCCATTCAGTGGTAATTTCAGACCGGGGAAGTCAGTTTGTGTCCAATTTTGGAGAGCTTGTTGTGCCAAGGCTCAGATCGAGGTCTGTCTGTCTACTAGTCACCATCCACAGACTGATGGACAGACCGAGAGGACAGATCAATCACTCGAACAATACCTCCGGTGCATGCTTGCCAAAACAGATCAGAGCTGGAAGGAGCTACTATGGGCAGCTGAATATGCATACAACACAGTGCATAGCTCCACCAGAATTTCACCTTTTGTCTTCCTATATGGACGGGATCCACGGACTTCAACTCTAGATCCACCAGTGGATTTGGACATGCCGGCCGTGTGGACCTTGCACACCAGCATTAAGGAAACTTTAAAGGCGGCTACGCAAACTCTGAGAAGCCAAAGCAAACCAAAAGCACTTTGCAGACAGGAAAAGAACACCTGAACCCCATTACCAGATTGGAGACAAGGTATGGCTGTCCAAAAAGCACATACAGCTAAAAGGACCCAAGAAATTCCACCCAAGATACATGAGTCCGTACCCGATAAGAAGCATCATTAACCCTGTGGCCATGGAACTGGATTTATCACCAGTACTCCGTATACATCCAGTATTTCATGTTTCGTTGCTGAAACCAGTACATCCAGGCACTCGAGACACCCTTAAAAGGCCTCCACCTATAATGGTGCAGGCAGAAGCCGAATACGAAGTCAAAAGAATCGTGGACTCCAAGATAGTTCGAAAGAAACTCTATTATTTGGTGGACTGGAAGGGCTATGGAGTGCTAGATCGAACCTGGGAACCGGCGGAACACCTTCATGCACCTTGTCTAGTGGCTCGATACCATAGGGAACATCCGGAATGACCAGGAGTAGCTCTCCATGGGGGAGCTTTGGGGAGGAGTGCTGTCACGATCCGGGCCAACCCCAATGCTCAAGGAATGACCTGGGCTGAGAAACTAGCTGCCTGGCGAAGGCCCAGGCTGTTGCCTGTGTAGCCCCATCCAAAATGGCCCCCGGACTAGACCAGTCAATATGATTCAACATGGCCGCTAGAGGGCCATAATGCAAGTTTCCCTTGTGGTCTAGTGGCGCTATGTGGGCCCGGGGCTATATAAGCCCCGCACTGGGCCACACCCAGTGCTTAGCGTTTTCTCCGGCTGCCAGCATGACGCTTGCCTGCCACCGAGCTCCTTCGTGCTGCACTATGGGACAAGATATCAGGAAACCAACTCTGCACTACGGGTCAAGAGACCAGGAAACCAGCTCTGCACTACGTGTCAAGACCAGTTCAACACTATGCGGTAACCCCGGGAAGCTACACGACGTGAGGAAAGATCCATTGTAAATACTTATCGGAACGCGTGCAGACAGACTTCTTCTGGCTGCGTTTCTTCATCATCTGTTGGATTCTTCCCGCGCCTCTGCTCCCCGCAACACCTGAAAAACACAAAAGGACACAAGGGTAAGCAGAGATTTGTTGCAACTGTTCTCATCCCACCCACCACCCGCGTATCACTTACCCGGACATCTGTGCTCAGGAAAAGTCACTGCAAACTCTGTGCCGACCTTCTTGACATACCGCTCCTGGGGCAAAAAGCAGAAAAACATTAGGACACTTGAACATTCATCCACTATACAGAGAGTGCCTACATAAACACAAAAGGTGGATTAGGGGTGTCGCAGCAGGCATGGACATACCATTGACCTAGTGAAGCAACTGGCCATCCACCTTGCATCAGTGAAGGAACTGGGGAGCAAACAGAGCTAAACTGGTACGAGCCTAGTGAGGAAACTGGGCTGTAGCATCTACGAACCAGTGACTATAAACTGGAAAGATATTTGGTGCAAGACGCCTGGAGGCGCAACGCAAAACAACGTTGTTCCAGAATCAAGTCTTCCAGATCACTCCTGCCTCTCTGACCACTGGGTGATTAAACCTGCAGTGAGCAGATGGGAGGGAGTGTTTTGGGCAACATCAGGTGTTCGCAGACCGGACCAGGCACTCCTGCAGGGCCCCAGAGGTAAGCGTTACAACTTGTGACAAAACTGTATTGGGGTACTTTCCCCACAGGAGTGCATAATTGGGTCACCTGTTAGTGTCTAACGGGTTAGCTTGCCTTTTCCTCTTTTCACAGTCTTGGGTGGCCTTAAAACTGTTCGGCCCATTTGCACCTGAAATATCTTTTCACTCTTTTGTACATACAGTTAAATACATTGACATAACATATACAATCACTCAGTAGTGCCTCCCTAACCCCCCCCATCCTTGTACGCTAATGTAGTTGGGCCCACCACAGTGACCTTAACATCTGTAAATGCCCACACAGCGTGGTGTGTGGGCATTTACAGTTTTTGGGTGCGTCTTGCCCACTAAGGCTCTACCTGGTCTACGCCTCTGAACTACTCTGATCCAGATGCACGGAGACAGAGCACATTCTATAACAGAAACTGCCTCCATGCAGAGCGCACTTGATCTGGTCTCCCACCCCCTATGCTTGTTCAGATAGATCATTGTTGGTGAATTGTCTATCCTGACAAGCACCAATCTGCCCCCCCATCAGGGGAAGAAAAGCCTGGAACGCCAAGCCCACTGCCTTGAGCTCCAAAAGATTGATGTGAGGATCAGCTTCCTCCCTGGACCACGAGCCATGAATGAGTACGCTGCCAATACCACCTCCCCACCCCATCCCTGGAGGGGTGAGTCTGCAATCACTACCAGAGAGGGCTCCAGAGGAGCAAACGGGGCACCCCCCAGACCCATTGATGTCAAGTAGCCACCAGTGTAGGTCTGGGTGAAGAGCTGATGGAATGCACAGCTTGTTGCACTGTGAATGTTGCACTGTGAACTTGTTTCCTGGTCCCACGAAGCCACCAAATGCAGTTGGAACCGCCTCATCTTGAGCCTGTTGTGCGGAACTGTAAGAACACACAAGACCAGAAGGCTCTGCAGGTACTGAAACCACAAAGCAGACAGAGGAATTGCGACGCAAGGGGTGCACCGCCTGTCGGATCGCCGCCAGCCACTCAGTTGTAGGGGAACCTTTAGCTACGGTATCCCACCTGACCCCCAGGAACAATAGGGAAAGAGAAGGGATTAGCTGGGATTTCTTCTGGTTGAGCTAAAATCCTAAATGGAAGAGCACATCGGCAAGCCTCTGGCATGACTGGAGGGCCCTCTCTTGGGAACTGAACCTTGCCAGCTAGTCGTCCATGTAGGGATACAGGTGATGGCCCTCCAGTCTGAGGAGGCTCGCCACCGCAGAAATAAATGTGGTGAAGATGCAGAGGCCAAAATGAGGCTGAACGGCAGCACCTTTTACTGAAAATTGTGTGACATGATCGTGAACCGCAGAAACTGTGCGGTCGAAAGATGGGGGCGTGGAGATGGGCATCTTTTAGGTCTAGGAAACGCCTATCCTCTGCGCATAGAGAAACTGCAATCTTTGCGGGCGTGATCATCTTGAAGAGTTCTAGGGGTAAGGACAGGTTGAAGGAAGAGAGATCAGGACTACCCTCAGGCTCGTCTGGTTGTTTTTGGGAACAGAAACCAGAGCCCATCTCCTGAGGAGGGGGCGGGGTGGCACAGGCTCCACCGCTTGCATGTCTAACAGTTTCATGATCTGCTGCAGTAAGCAGGAGAACATATCTGCAACAGATGCAGTCAATGGGGAAGGGGGAGAATCAACCCTGAAGACACAATGGAGAGTAGCCAGGGATTTGTGAACATGCGCTTCCACTCCTCGAAGTGCAATGTCAGACGACCCCCAACCGGAGAGCCGTGGTTCCCAACCCAAATGTAATAGTTTCTTCCTGTCTGATGGCGAATTGTCAGGCTGCTGGGTTTATTTATTTATTCATATTTATATAGCGCGCAAGCAGCCCGTGGGCATTGAGGCGCTGTTACTTGCAAGAGCTTAGTTACAGGAATAGTGGCATTTAGTGGTACGTTATGAATTCCACAAGGCATAGAGCTGATATTTTGGTTGGTACAATTAGTCATTACAATACACTTTATGCATTAGGAACATATGACATGTATTCAACTGGTGCGACGCATCTTATGTGAATGAGATGATTTTCATGGTTTTGCGGAAGGCGCTGAGGGAGGCCTCACCTCGGATTGTGGGAGGTAGGGCGTTCCAGTCAGTGGGTGCGAGATATGGGAAGCTGGATCCGCCTGCTCCGGCTTTTTTTTTTTTACTAATGGCACAGAGAGCATGTTAGTATATGGTGATCTGGTTGGCCTCGTAGAGGAGATGGGGTGGATCCTTTGGGAGAGGTAGTCAGGGGCAGTAAGGTGAATGCACTTGTGGGTCAGTGTCAGAGTCTTGAAGATGATCCTTTCTTTTATTGGGAGCCAGTGGGCTAGTTTTCTGGCCTTGAAATGTGTTCTCTTTTGGCAAGGCTTTGGGCTGCCCAGAGAGCACAGTTCTGTATGATGTGTAACCTCTCTAGGTTTTTATTGGCGGTGCCTAGAAAGAGTACATTACAATAGTCAAGCCTAGATCCAGTGATGGCTCTGGCTAGGTTTGTGCAGTTCTCTTTGGAGGGAAAGGGCCTGAGTGCGTTGATTAGTTTGGCATGATATGCAGCTGCAGAGGCTATAGCGTTGACTTGTCTATCCATGGATAGGTTGGAATCCAAGTAGACTCCAATGATTTTGACTGATTCTGCGACAGGTATTTTGATGGAGTCTATGTGAAATGACTGAATTGGGAGTCTAGATTTTTCAGCGTGTCGGGTGAGCCTACCAGGAGGAGTTCAGTCTTGTCGGAGTTGAGGCATAGTCCATTGTCTGCCATCCAGGCTTGGATGGTGTTGTAGAGGTTGTTGAGGGTCATGAAGTCAGTGTCATAGTCGCCAGTGAGGGTGAGGAGGATCTGTGTGTCGTCGGCGTAGTTAGTATATGAAATGCCCATGGCGTCGAGGATGAGAAAAAGGGGCCGTGTGAAGATGTTGCAGAGGGTGGGTGAAAGGCAGGAGCCTTGGGGCACACCGCAGAGTATGTTAGTTGGTGAGGTGGATGCTAGGTCCGAGAATGCTTGCATGGTTCTGTCTTGTAGGAAGGAGGTGATCCATGCTGTGGCTTCAGGGGAGAATTTGGCAGTAGAGGAGCGGTGGTGGCACAGGACATCGTGATCCACGAGGTCGAAAGCCGCGGATAGGTCAAGAAGTAAGAGAAGTGCTGGTTTGCCCATGTTTCTGGCATCGTCCATTTGGTTTTTCAGGTCAAGTAGGGCGGCTTCCTTGAGGGAGGCAGGGACTTTCCCTGTAGCAAAGGAGGCGTTTAGAAAGGCTGTAAGGAAGGGAGTGTCATGATGCATACCCCCAGGCATCCGGACCAAGCCCATCAGCCCCGGAAGCAGGCATCTAGACATTTGGTAAAACCCCAGCAGCCCCGGCTAGGGGCTATCTGGGTTCAGTCCTGGCGCCTTAGGGCCTGGCTCACACTAGGAATCAGTCCTGGCGCCTAAGGCGCCAGGCTCATAGTCATTACTTACTTCAGGCAGACCATGCTGCAAATGACTCCAATCCAACATGAAGCCTGAAAGGGACTATTTTTCTACAGGGACTATTTTTTACTCGGGTGTGGTTCTAGGGACTTCTTACCTGGGACTACTTTTGAGGCTATTTAAACCACACCCGACCAGCAACACACGCTTCGCTTTATTCTGCATCCAGCAGCGTAACACTCACCGTGCTTGCAGCCTGCATCCAGTCTTCTGCCACGCCTGCCTCGAATCTGGAGCTCCTAAAACAAAGAGGAAAGAAAGGGACAAGGTTAGAAAACAAACTTATTTCTATTCCACACATGATTCTGTATCCATCTTGTCTCCGGACCTGTAAAGAACATCATTTCTGCATGCGCCGCACCTCCAGCTGCAGCGCCGCGCCATACTCACCAGTCTTCAAAGCATCCTTAGGGTCGGCGCTGCCTCCATAATTTCTTCGCCGAATTTTGGCACCTAGGAGACAAAAGAAAACCACCAGTTGAGCCCGAGGGAACCAACAAATATAATTCTTTCCACCATAGACTTACCTGATTTACCACCAGAGGCATCCTTTTGTGACTCTCCATATTTTCACGTGCTGCTTCTGTAAAAAGAGACAAAACAACACGTTTTCCTCGTGCAACATTTACCGGACAGCGCCGGTTAATACAGACTCTTACCTGAGCGCCACCAGCTGCCACAAGAGCATCTTTTCATGAGCCAGCTGCAAGACAAGAAAGGAAGGGGGGAACAAGAGTGAACATCGGACATATTGAACTCTATGAACTTAATACTTACTGGTCCTCACCAGGAACCTCAGAGTCAATACTCTCCGGAAAGGGGTGTGTGTGTTGGGTAGGGCTTACTCAGTGGCTAATATTTTATTTTGGAGCAGGCTCAATTTATTTTTTATGGCTGTTTGTATATCATCACACCAGGCCTTGTCTTTGGTGAAGTTCTGGGGGGCGGTGGTGGGTGTCTCTAGCTCCCTAAAAAGGGAAAATATTTCTTTAGTGCTGGATTGGGCTTCAAAGATTCTGGATTCAAAGGATTTGGCCTTAGCTTGGGTGATTGCTTTTTTATATATAGTGGAGCAGGATTTAAAGGTCATCTTGTCTTTTTCAGAGTGAGACATTTGCCACTGAGTAAGAGCAGCCTTTTTTTTCGTTGTGGAGTGTGAGGTGGTCCGGGGTGAACCAGGAGTTGGAATGGGTGGTGGGTTTGGACTTACAGGCTTTAAGGGGGGCAATGGAGTTAATAGCTGCTTTGATGGCAACTTTGTAGGCTGTTGCGAGTGTTTCTGGGTCTGTGGAAAAAGGGGGTCTGAAGGCTGGGCCTTGGAGGAAGGGTAGTAGCCTTTCCTTAGTGAGCTGGCGGGAGCTTCTGGCGAGGCAGGGTGGCAGTGGTTGGGGAGAGGGAGCGGTGGCGCACGTGGTGAGGATGCTGAAGGTGATGATGTAGTGGTCTGACCATGGGGTGGGAGAGTTTCCAGTGATGAGTGGACAGTTATGTTGCGCGATACAGTCAAGAGTTCTGCCCTGGGTGTGGGTTGGGCTAAAGATGGTGTTATTGTAGCCCAGAGCCTTGAGGGCTGAGTCAAGGGATTTGGCTGCTGGGTCCTTACTGTCCAGGAGACCTAGGTTAACATCCCCAATGAGAATGACTTTTGATTGTTTTTTGAGGTTGTCAGAGAGGAGGTGGATGAGAGGGGCTTGGAAGTCACCTGTTGGGCCTGGGGGGGCGGTAGACAATGTGGACAGCAATGGTACATTGTGGAGATAGGTTAATTTTGACTTGAAGGTAGTCAGTGTTGTTGTGCAAGGATTTCTGTACTTTCCTGATAGAAAAGCAGTCTTTGGCAATAATTGCTACACCTCCACCTTTGGATAGACGATTTTGTCTGGTGATGGAATATCCAGGTGGTAGTGCGAGGGCCGCGCCGGAGGCCTCGTGTAGCCATGTTTCTGAGATCATGAGCAGATCGAGGTCATGGGTGGTTAGGAGGTCGTGGATGTCTGAAGTGTGGACATTGATGGACCTAGCGTTAATCATGGCACATTTAAGATGGAGTTCAGTAGTGGCTGGGGGGTGATTGGGGGGAGCTTAGGTGGAGTGGTGTGCATGGTTGTGCTATGGGCGTTGGAGGAATTGCAAACCACAGAGTTTACACTGGGGGGCTCATTTTCAGTGGTGGTGGACACAAGTGGTAACACATTTGGCACAGTAGCATTCAAAATGGTGGTAGAAGAATTGCAAACCACAGATTTTACACTGGGGGCTCATTTCCAGTGGTGGTGGACACAAGTGGTAACACATTTGGCACAGTAGCATTCAAAATGGTGGTAGAAGAATTGCAACCCACAGATTTTACACTGGGGGCTCATTTTCAATGGTGGTGGACACAAGTGGTAACGCATTTTGTTTGGGGGTGGCACAATTGTGGGTGTGGTAGAATACTTTATTAGCCGCTAAATTATCCGTACTCGTGGTAGCTGTAGGCTTTGAAATTGGGTGGAAGAGTCTAGCCGTGATCACAAGTGGAGAGGGCGGCAAAGTGTGTGAGCATAACCGGGCATTGCGGGAGCTCGTGGGGAGGGGATGGGATTTGAAAGTGGCCTGCAGCGTGCAGGTGCGTAGTCTGAAGCATCTGGTATGAAAGCATGGGTATGAACGAAGGTATGTTGTAGATCTGCTTCTTACCTCCGAGATGCGGCATGGATTTGGGGCAGGTGGCAGACGAGCAGCAAAGAGCGGACAAGAGCATGGGAGGCCTTTCTTCTTGGCCCTCTCCCCCTCCATTTAAAGCAGGAGGGGAGGGACAGGCAGAGAGAGGCAGCAAATGCGCGCTCGGGCCCACGGCGGCAATAACAGCCGATTCTGGAAGCCCCAAACCTCACTGAACGAGCGAGGCTTATGGTAAGACCTGCCCTGCCTCTGGGGACACACTAGGGTTAAGGAAATGTTGGAGGTTAATGGGCTGAGGAACGCATGGCAGAGTTTTCACCCAAATGCGAAAGGGTACACCTATTATTCGGCACCCCACGGTACTTTCATTAGGATCGATATTTGTATGTCACGGGTGGCCTATGGGACGTGGCGCTGGGCTCCAAAATGTCCCCGATCACATGGTCGGACCATGATATGGTAACGGTTGACTTAGACTGGACAGGCATACCGCACAAGGGGTCAAAGTGGAGATGCAATGAGTCACTGTGGAAAGACCCCGTGTTCCGAGCTGAAATGGATGGGAAATTGGGGAATATTTTAAACTGAACAATACGGGAGATGTCCCAAGAAAGACGGTGTGGGAAAGGAGGCATGGTGTGGGATCCTGATTAGGGAAGGGGCTAGGAAGAAGAGGGGGAGGGCTCTAATAGAGAGTAGGCTGAGGGGGGAAATAGCCCACCTTGATAGAGTGGCAAGTGACACCACTGAGGAGAGGGAGATCAGGGTCCAAGAGGCCAGACAGAAAATGGAACAACTGCGATTCCTGGAGGAAGGCCAGATAGTTCGGACACTACTGTTTCTCAAACAGAAGTTTAATGAGAAAGAGATAAGGCGGATGCACTCCTGGCCGCCAGGCTACACGGCCAGCGCGCCGATAGGTGGGGGATGGCTTTGAGGACGAGGGAGGGGCACAGGACCCAGGGACAGAGGGGATCCCGGAGGCGTTTGCGTCGTTTTACGAGGGCCTATACAAATTGGAGGCCGGACAGGGGAAGACGGATATAGAGTCATATCGGGCGGATATACAGATGCTGAAACTCTCCTGCGATGAGGCAGAGTTGCTGGATGCCCCAATCACAGCTGAGGAACTTAAAAGGGCGTGAGGAGATTGCCATTGGGGAAGGCCCCGGGAGAAGATGGTTACACAAATGGCTTTTATATGTCATTTATCTCTTCCCTTCATGGTGTAACTTTTTAATGATATTCTTGAGACGGGGGATGTCCCCGAATCATTTTTGCAGGCATTCATTATGGTGATCCCTAAAGAGGGTAGGGACCCCAAACGGTGTGGGTCCTACCGCTCCATACCGCTCTTGAACATCGATACCAAGATATACTTGAGGGTACTGGCAGCTAGATTTGAAACATATGAACCGTTTGATACACTCGGATCAGGTTGGATTTATAATGGGGCGACAAGGAGCTGACACGATGCGGAAAACATTACATTTGATTCACGAGTCATTGACCAAGGGGGTAGACCCGGCCCTTCTCTCAATGGACGCTGAAAAAGCATTTGATAGGTTAGAATGGGACTCTTTGGAGGTGGTCCTGGGCAAAATGGGTTTTGGTGCCAGGTTTAGGAGAAAGGCGACGGGAGGGTATACCTCTCCTAGAGCGTCCGCGGCAGTTAACAGAGACTACTCCCGATGGTTTGAATTAAGTAGGGGAACGCAACAGGGATGTCCCTTCTCGCCGATATTGTTCGTCCTCTCCCTTGAACCCCTGCCCTAGAGACTTGGGGAGAACCCTAGGTGGAAGGACTCAATGCTGGTGGGATGGAATACAAGGTGGCCCTAAACATGGATGACCTGTTACACATAAGGAACTCTCTGACCTCCGTATCTAGGGCGATTTAATTGATAGAACAGTATGGGGCACTATCCGACTTTAAGATCACCAGGGCCAAGTCGATCCTATTCCCACTGAAGGAACTCGGGCAGGGAGAGGGTAGTAGATTTGCCCCACTGGGCCTATTGGTGGGAGGCGACACCCTGCGATATTTGGGGATTAATCTTACATGGGAGATAGGTGCCCTATTTGAGGCCAATTTTTCCCCCCTCGTCTCTGGTTTTCGAGCACGATTTAGAAAGATGGGCGAAACAAACCATATCCTGGTTGGGGAGACTGAACGCCCTGAAGCTGGTTTGCCTACCTAGATTCCTGTACCCATTTCAAATGCTCCCAATCTGCCTTCCGGTATCCTCCTTCCGAGAGGTCAAGGGAGCAATGTTCAAGTTTCTATAGCAAAGGAAGAAGGCAAGAGTAGCATACGAGGTCCTTACATTGCTCAAAGACAGGGGCGGGGTGGAGCTTCCGAACCTGCAGAAGTATTATGAAGCGGTGCAGCTGAGGGTCCCTGTCTCCCATCTGAGAGGGCAGAGGGATCTTCAGTGGATTGACTTAGACAATCTCAGTCTCGCTCCCGCCAGGGTCAGGGAACACCCGATATTCGGTATCATATGGGAGGTGTGGCTAGAGCGGGCATATATGCGAGGGATTACCTCATGGCCATCTCCCTTGAGCCATATCTGGGATCCCGAGATCCAGGAGGTGATTCCTAACCCCAAAAGGTTTCAATCTTGGTTTGAGGCAGGCTTAGAGAGAGTGGGCCAACTCTGGCGAGCAAGCTATTATATTGCAATCATAGACCTGGAAGAGGCACTGGGCATAGGCCCCTTCTCTGTCTTTTCCTTCCTTCAGCACAAAGGGGTTTTCACAAGGGAGATATGGAGGGAGAAGATTCAGAGAGACCTTACCCCTTTTGAGGAGCTCTTAGACAAACAGAGGGAGACGAGGGGCTTGATCTCTGCCATGTATAGAGCGTTGGTGGATGCTGGCAAGGGGTCAAATGAGAATCTGAGGCTGAGGTGGGAGAGAGACTTTCGAACGGACATAGACCCTGACCTTTGGGGGAGGATATGTAAAGGGGCATTGCAGATTTTGATTGCCAGTCAGTACAAGTTGCATGCCATTAAGCTTTTACACAGATGGCAATTTGACCCGCTTAGACTATCAAAGATGTTCCAGTCAGTTAGTCCCATGTGCTGGCGCCTGTGTGGTGAGAGGGCTGATTACTGGCACATGTGGTGGTAATGGCCCCAAATCAGGGTGTTCTGGGAGGAGGTCCTGGGATAGATTATGGAGCTGGATGGGATCCAATGCACTATTGGACCGTTCCTAATACTATTAGGGATGGATGAGTCCAATGGGGAATTTAGGAGGGTAACTGGGGTGGCAGTTCCCCTCTTGCTGGCAGCAGTTATATGTAAAAGGAGGGGGTGATGGGGAGCGAGGGAAATGGAAAGTTCATGTTTCTATCACACTCCAATTTATGTTTTTGATATGTTGATGTCCTTAAAAACATCAATAAAAACAAATGATTTAAAAAAAAAAGTAGTTCACAGTACAAAAAGGGGTTCCCTTCCACAAGCTCTCAAGTCTTTCAACAGTTTCAACACAACACAATTCCTTGGGATCCTACCCAGCTCTTCTGTCTTGGTTATCCTTCACCAATTTCATAGACTTCAACTCCTTACTTTCAAATCACACAAGGTTTCCTTTTAGAATCAATCACAAGCTTTGTTGTCGTGCTTTAAGTGGCTTTTTCATAGAGGGGTGTACTCGGTCTAGGCCTAGATGTTGGACCACACGGTCCACCCATCACAGGCCATGCAATCAACACCTTACTTGCTCCTTCTTCCTAGGCACGTTGCCACTGTCTCATCTCTACAGTGGTGTTTTGACTTATTCACATTCCACATCCTTATAAGGCTTTACCATTGCTTGTTTTGCCACCATTTGCTTGTTGCACTTCCACATTCTCTCATGGCTATTGCCAATGCTTGTTCTCTTAATCTGCACCGTTCACAATTATATCTTTGTGGCTCTTGCTAATGCTTGCAGTTTCTTTAACTCGTGTGATTCCACAAAACAACTAATTCTTTCAAAACTGCAACTCTTGCAAAATAAGGCCCGAGATCAGCCCTAGGACTAAAACTCTCAAGGGAGGGAGGATCAGTGGCTTCCCATAAAAGCAAGAATTGAATTCAAAACACTGACCATCACACACCGCTGCCTGCACAAGAATGCCCCTTCTTACCTTATCGCATGTATCTCGTCTAAACCTGTCACATGCGCCCTCCGATCCTCCTCCAAGCTGACCCTAAAGACACCTTGCTTCAACCTCAAACGAGCAGGTGGTTCCACCAGCTTTAGTGTCCCTGCACCCACTCTGTGGAACGCTTTCCCAGACCACATGCAGAATGAACCTTCCTTCACAGTCTTTAAAAAACGGCCAAAAATATGGCTGTTTAACAAATATATATAACTTGTTGTACAATGTTCATTACCTGTTTTTTGTAACAACTTACTTTGTACAAGCGATGTGATACCCACAGGTCTGGGTGCTATAGCAAATGAAATAAATACATTCATAACAGTATTCAACAGTGCTTGCTTTCATTTAAATCAGTATTCATTAACTTTCTTATAAGTCTTACATGATTGCATGCCGCCCCAGTATCACCTTCTCTAAGCTGGCTTACCAGTCAGTGCTTACGGCATTCCAGCGTCGCTTCCAGTTGTCGGTCACTCTCTCTCGCATGCAGCTCCTCGCTTCGTTCCACCAACGATGCATCACGTGCAGCTCGGGCCTCAATCTGCAGCTTCTCATGCTTACGCCAGTTCCTCTTGCATACTCTGCCACCAGCCTCCAGCTTCCTTTAGCTGCGCTTCCCGCTGCATAAACTCTGCATCATCTCTGGTCCCTCGAGCACTCTGTCTGCCACACCGTCTTCCTGGAGAGGCCTGCTCTCGCTGTTAGGGAGAATTCTCCAGAATGGATAGTTTCCCTTACCTTTTGAATCCCTCAGCAGCTTTGCTGGATTTCTAGGGTTTAATCGGTTTACCTGGTAAGAGTGTGAGCCTTTTTTCCCACTGTTACATGCGTTTTTGCTGTGTGTTGTACATTTTTTGCTCATGGACCATGGGGTCTCATCTACCCCATAGGCATCGTTTTACTGTGTGTGTCACAGCACCTTCAGTGCAGTGACACAGAGTTATCTTTTTCAGACTTCCCACTTTAAACTCCATTTTCTGGGACAGACTACTGTCTCCGGGAACATGTAAAGTTGCCATTGACTTTACTAGTCTTTTTAAATTTACAGACCCAGTACACCCTATCTTCCGAATGGAGTACTGGAGGAGTTAATAATGATCCCCTTTCGTCTGATTCTCATGAAACATTAGTATGTTCCCCTTTCTCTAAGATTTGGCTGGTGGCAGTGGTATTTACCATTTTTATTCTCGGTACCGTTAGAGGCTATGGTGGTAGCCTCAAACTCAAACCTGGTAATCCACTTTTTATGTAACTTGGTTCCGGTCGAGTTGTTTTGCCATATCTTTTTATAATGGTCTTTCTAGTGTTTTACTCTGCGCGCCAAACCAGGTTTGGTTCCTTTGTTCGCCATCCTTTGGCGGGCTTCTGCACAGAAGCCCTCCTTAGACGCATGAGTGTCTGGATGGGCAGGATGTGAGGGAGGGGTTTGAGGCCCCCTGCACAGGGTCTCCTTGGAGACCCAAGTCACACTCTTGTATGATTGGCTAGGTGGCTGCCCTGCCAGGACAGCCACCCTGCTGTGTGATTGAGAGCCAGGCTGTGTGAATGGGGGATTTGGTGCATAAAAAGCCAGTCTCTGGGACTGGAAGGCAGAGTCGCCACTGGAACGAGAGAACCAACGAGAAGCTGAAGGAAGATGACTGCTGCAACTACTGTACACCCGGTGAAGTTCTGCGGCAGGTCCGAATCACCTGAAACTTCGACGACAGAGGAGATCTGCAAGGAATCTTCTCCTCTTGAGCTTGGTGGGAACAAACAGCTCGCCAAACGCCAGACACCGGTCCTCATCCTGGTCGAATTTGCTGTGCATCGCTGCAATAGATAGGATAGCCAGTGGGACTAGAACCAGTTTGGGTTTTAAGGAGCGCACCTTTTATTCAATGTTTTGCTCCGCTGCTGGCTTCATCCCTGGGCAGTGCAGGACTTCCAGCCGCCGTCCTTGTCACCACGACTGAAGCGTCAGGAACCGTGAGCCTGCTGGAACTGCCAGGAACAACTGCCTCAGCTACAGCATTCTTCTTCTTTTAAGATACTGTGCAAACTTGTTTGTTCCGTTCGACTGCAATGAAAGTGCTTGAAATCGTTTGCCTCTCCGAAGGCTTGTCCTTCTCTTCTCCTTTGAATAACTTTTCCTCCGGCCAACTTTGTTTTGAACTCTTGGCAAAGACTTAACCGCGAACTACTTTGAACTGTGTGACCCTCTGCAAAGACTCTGAACCATTAACATTGGCCCAGACCTATTGACTTGAATCCTAGTTGTAGTAGCCTTTTTTTAGGATTGCCCTGCCTATAACTTGCTGGTGCTATTGATTTTGAACAACGTTGTCTTTTCTCTCTTTTAAATTGCTGGAGTGCCATTTTTCTCACACTTCATTTTCAGCTTAACTTGTCCAGAATTGTTTGGGTGTTGTTGTGGTATATTAAGTGTGATTTCCTGCTGCTTTATGATAGTGAACTGTTTTATAACTGATGGTGTAAATAAATGTATATTTTTTACTCAGAAACCTTGAATCAGTGTTTGTATGAATCATAGTAATTGTTGTCCTTTGTGTAAAATCTTGTACTGCTCACTTTACTCTTGAGGTAAATGTGGCTGCTCAGCCATCGCTACCACTTTACTGTGTAGTAAAGGCTTGTACCAAAGGTGAAATTGTACTTACAGTTGTACTCTTAATTGTGTGTGGTATTCCCAAAGCGTACTGCATATGATTCTGCCTAACACTCACACAGTAGTCCCGAAACCTGCTTCCACAGCTGACTTAATGTTCTTCAATCTTCCTGCTTTTAAACCTCCCGCCAAGGTTGATTGGTCAATAAAGGCTAGACTGCTAATTGCTGGTTTGAGAGTTTTGTATTACTCTTGGTTGCCTCCACCTCGTCCCAGTAGGTAACTGGTGTTTGTATGTGTGTGTGTGTATCAATAAAGAGAGTCAGTTTGTCTCGAGTTGGTCTCTTCCTCGTTCCAGTATATAACTGGTGTTTTAAGGAATGATTTACAGTAAAAGGAAAGGGATTGACAACAGCCTATAAAGGCTTGGGGGACTGATGGAGAAAGGGAAATACCATGTCTCACCTGAAGGTGCCTCATCCCCAAGACCTCCAAACCCAGGGGTCAGGATCCGATAGCGATGGCCTTTCCCTGGCCACCTGGGAGGATATGTTGGAGAAAGAAGTCACAACACCCTCAGATTCCTCACAAAATATTACAAAGCAGTACCAGATAACCATAGCGAGTGGAGGTAAGCTCCATGGAGAAACACTTACCAGAGGAGACACTGACCTTACGCAAACAGGTTATACAGAACCACCTGGCCAACTCTGCCATGGAATCCTTGTTAACACAGTAAAACCTTATAAAGGTGTGTACAGATGATCAGGTTGCACAGAGGAGCACTGGAGAGGAACGCCTTTTAGTGTAAATGGCCCACATTGAATGAACTCTGGGCCTGGTAGGGAGAGGCCTACCAGCTTGTTGATGCCAGAAAGATGCTGGCAGGTAATCCACCTGACTATTGATGACTTTGAAAGTCTGTTCCCTAACCCCAAGGGGCTAAAGGCAACCAAAAGCTGAGTGGTCTTAAATAATTTTCTGCATGCAACATATTAATTTAAAGCACGCATCATGTCCAGAGAATGCAACCAGCGTTCCGCAGGAGAAACAGGAGAGCTGAAGAAGACAAGTAGTACCACTGGCTCACTGGGATGGAATGCTGAAGGAACCAGATACAGCCTTGGATTTGTGGAAGACCAAGTAAAGGGCATCACAGGAAAAAGCCTGGATTTCACCTACACGCTTAGCCGACTTGACGGCGACGAGTAAGTGTTAGTTACTTACCTGTAACTGTATTTCTCCAGCATTGGTATCTTTCATAGATTCACATGCTTGAATTTTCCCTGTCAGACAGGGAATCCTCTGTGATTTAAAAATAATTATTTATATACATTATTTGCCATAGGAAAAGGCAATGAGAGTTGCCCATTATGTCTAATGAGAAATTCACTTCTGTAGTCCCTCCACCTTACTTTGGTCCTTTCTGACCGCAACCAATGAGGTGGCACGGCTTAAGCTCCACCCCAGGCAGCCATCTTCTGATTTTGAGCCGTAAGTAGACTATGTATAGGACTACCGGGTCTTGGAGCAGCCTCTCAGGGGAGGCGGGTGGATGCATGTGAATCTATGAAAGATACTAATGCTGGAGAAATACAGTTACAGGTAAGTAAGACTTCACCAGCATTGGATCTTTCATAGATTCACATGCTTTAATATAATACCAAGCAGTTAAGCATGTCCAAAATTGGTTACACCCTTAAGGTTAAACTTCAGTTTCACTAGCGAATAGCAACTTACTTAAGCCACATTTACTAGGGAAGGCGGGAGAAAAAGCTGCTCCTACCTTAAACAAATAGATGGCGGAAGGCCGCGTGTACAAACGCCAATTCGTTGTTGGTGTTCTGTTAAGCAGTAATGCTTAGCGAATGTGTGCAGCGTGCTCCAGGTAGCTGCTCTATATGTGTCTTTTATCGCTACTCCTGCGTGGAAAGCGACCAATGCTGCTCTACCCCTGATGGAGTGAGCTGTTGGAGGTCCAGTGAGCGGGTCACCTTTGGACTGATAGCAATGACTGATGCAATTTGTCACCAAGTGTGATAGGATTTGTTTAGAGATGCATTGTCCTTTAGTGTGACCTGCGAACGCCACGAAAAGCCTTGGGGATGCACAGAACTAGTTTTTTTAATGTAGAATTTGAGGACTTGCGTAACATCAAGAGAGTGTAGCACTCTTTTTGCTGTTGAAGTGTGGTTGCTGAAAAAGGTAGGGAGTGCAATACGCTCAGAGTGTCATTTCAGAGACTACTTTAGGTAAAAAGCGAGGATGTGTCCTGAGTATGACGTGGTCCTTCTGGAATAGGGTGAAAGGAGGTTCCGATGAGAGAGCCTGCAGTTCCCCGATTTTTCTAGCCGATGTGATGGCTACTAGAAAGGCAACCTTCCAGGATAGGAACTTAAGGTCACATCTATGGATGGGTTCATAGGGTGCCTCCATGAGTGCAGACAAAGCTGTGTTTAGGCTCCAAGCGGGAACCGGTTTTGGCATTGGTGGAAAAGTGCGTAATAATCCATTTAGGAAAATGTTGGATTGGTAACTAATGACCCTTGACTAGGGTTTGTAATATGAGCTGATATGGCGGATAGGTGTACTTTAATGCAGGACAAAGAGTCCCGCTCTTGCTAGATGTAACAAATATGGTACCACTTGTTCCACTGATGTAGTAAGCAGATTTGTGTGTGAGGCTTCACACCATGTAGTGAAACGTGTCCACTTCTTGACGTATGTGGTTCATGTGGATGGTGCCCTAGATGCTCTAATGATGTCTCAACATTCCGAAGGTAGTGTAAGGTGTGCTCATTTTTCCTGTTCAGGAACCATGCTTTGAGCAACAGACTCGCTGGTTCGTGGTGGAAAGTCTTTTAGTTCTGTTGTGTCCGAAAACTCTGATGCCCTCTGAGGCGAATGGGTGACACGAGAGGAGCTGGAGGGTCGGGTACCAAACCTGTCGTGCCCATTCTGGAGCGATGAACTCATCTTGCATGGCTGCCCTTCACTCTGCGCAGCACTCGTCCTGTCAACCGGCCCATCCAAGTTATTGAGAACGCATCCCCCGGTGACAGAGCTCTAGGTATAGCGAGGCAAAGGGGAGGCATTTCTTGTTGACGCTGGAGGCGAAGAGATCGATCTCCGGTTGTCCCCAAATGCTGAATATCTGCTGGGTCTCTTCTTTGTCTAGCTCCCATTCATGGGAGGTCCTGTAATCCATGCTTAATTTGTCCACTAGGACATTGTCTACTCCTGGCAGGTGTTCTGTTTTCAACTGGACCTTGTGCTGTAACGCCCATGTCATAGTTTCTGTGTCATCAGTCCTCAGGTAGTGGTGTTTCCCTTGGGGAATCACATTTTCCTGGTTTTTCTATTACATAGTCATTCAATTCGCTGTGTGTCTGGGTCGTGTGTGATCTCTCTCCTTCCTCTGGTTCTTCCTGTGTCCGTGAAGTACCTGAATGGGTCCCTCCAGCCAATCTGAAACGGACACGGTTGAGGGTACCACAGTTGGATCCCTTGATGGTGATATTCTCATTGGTGTAGGTGAGGACCTTGGAGGTAAGACTCTTGTCGGTGAAGCACTGTGTCACAGTGGTCTGTCCCTGGGTCTGTGTGATGGTTCAAGGGAGCGTGGACGTTTACAGGTTCTACTACTAGTTTGACAGCCCCTCAGCGTAATGTAATGTGGTGACTTGTCTCTTTGTGGTGACCTTGTGCCCATTGAGCTTGCAGATGCATTTCTATGTCTGGGAGTAGAGGGTGCCAAAGACTGAGCTCTTTGGTGTCTACTGAATTTGGTGTCTATGATTTGTTGCATGGATTCCATCAATGTAAGTTCATATGGGTCTGTGACTTCCTCAGTGGTAGGATGCCACGGTGGACTATTCACCCATGACTTCAATGTCAGAATATTCTTCTTGAGAATAATATCTGGTAACTCCACCACCTCCTTAATTGGTGATAGTTGTATTGTTACAGGTTCTCTTCCTGTCCTTCTGGAGTGGATGGAATTGTGACTTTAGCTCTATTTGCTCCTCCTCCGTGGACGTTTGCCGTTGACAGGATGTTCATGGACGGCTTTTCTGGCCTGTTCTTTTCCGCCGACACAGGTGTTGGTGTCTTCGTCGATGACGAATCATGTATGGTTGCCTTTGTCGAAGATTTAGTCGTCTACGAATTCTGTAGATTTGACTCGAAGATGAGTTACATGGATGAATGGTGTGTTTCCTTCACCTTTGTTGACGATTCTTTCGTCAACGACAATTTGGATGAAGAGGATTTGCTCCTTTGGAGCTTGGTCACAGACAGGTTTTTTTCTTTGTGGATGGTTTGGACGTCGACAAACTCTTATTTTTACTACCACTTGTAGACGATGGTCCCGTAGATGGCCGTTCCCCAGAAGAAGGTTGAGAAGTCGTCTCCTTACCTTCTGAAGTAGTTTTTTTTGTTTATGATGCTTTCTCTGTTCCACAGAGCTTAAGAAAGGTGTAAGGGAGCTTTTCTCAACCTTTGTCCTGCTCTTTTGAGGAGGGGGATTCCCGTTCCACTGAAGATGCCCTTATTTGTCTCTCAGTTGTCTTGTGAGAACTAACAGGGGTTGTTTTAGCAGATTTCTCATCTGAGGAGTAGCACTTGGACTTCAGATGTAACAGCAGCCTTCTGTGCCTGTCTTGTAAAGTTTTGTTGGTGAATGTTTTACAGATTTCACACTGATTAATATCATGAGGGTATAAACAGTAATTACACTGTTCATAGGGATTCCTCATGTACACTAGCTTCTATCTGAATCAGATGCAATCCTAAACCCCTTAAATGCGAGGCTATTATGCAAGTCTATGCAAAAAGGACAAGCATACTCATCCTTGGCACTTAAGGGGTTAAACAAGGAGGGCTTTTTGACAGTTCAGCCATGATCTAAAGTTGATCTTCACTCGATGAAAAAAGGTCAAAAAATTGTGCTTTCTGAGCTCAGAAAGTCACAATTGGTAGTCCTTGACTAGATGAAAAAGAAAAGATTCAAATCAAGCTGCAGCTAATGTTAAGAAAACGATGAAAGCTGAGAGGATTTCCCCTGTCTGGTAGACTGCAGTGAAAAATCTGAAGATGGCTGCCTGGGGTGGAGCTTACGCCCTGCCACCTCATTGATTGGGGTCATAAAGGACCAAAGTGAGGTGGAGGGACAACACAAGTGAATATCTCATTAGACATAATGGGCAACCCTCATTGCCTTTTCCTATGGGAAATAATGTATATAAATAATTACAGTCTGACGACGGGGAATATTCAAGCATTTGAATCTATGAAAGAGGCAATGCTGGAGAAGCCAGTCTTCCAAGTCAGGAACTTGAGTGGAACTGAATGCATAGGTTCAAATGGAGGTTTCATGAGGCTTGAAAGTACGACATTCAGCTTCCAGGCAGGTTCAGGTAGTCCGACTGGTGGAAAGGAAGGGACCATGCACTTGGTGGATTCTTTTACAAAGAAGTTGGACCAGAGAGAAGATGTAGGAAGTGGGTGTATAATGAGATAGCCCAGATGTGCACCTTGATAGAGGGGTGTGCTAGGCCTGACTTGGCCAGCAAAAGCACATATGGAAAGATGTACTTTGGCCGAACGGTAAACGGGTCTAGGTCCCGCGCTACAATCCAGTGGGAAAAGAATTTCCTTTTACTCTTTCAACATGTAAGCACGAAGGGAGCGTGTATTTTTGCTACAATGTCCTTGCACTCCCGAGATATTGCAGAATTCTAGAGCACAGGAGCCACGTCATCTGTGTCAGGGAGGCCAGGCCATGGTAGAGCAGAGCCTGTTCGCTCCTGCAAAGCGAATTGCACAGAGGAGGCGGTTTCATTGGGTGAAGCGGAGGACAGGGCTACAAGGTACGAGAGCCAGAACTGTCCCAGCCAGACATGGGTCATTAAGATCAGCTTGCACCGATGTTGTTTGAAGGCATTTAACATTCAAGCCACTGTGGGGTGGGCAGGGGAAGGGATAGTGGAAATTCCCTACCCAAGTGTATGTGAAAGCATTCCCCAGGCTCTCTGGATGAGAGAACATGCTGGCAAAGGATGCGCACCTCCTGTTGTCATCAGTAATACCCAGAGTGCCCCAGCAACGGAAAATCCAGTAGAGTTGAGACTCCTAGAGTTCCTATTTGTGACAGAACTTGAGGGCCTGAAGGTAGATATGGAGAGACTTATCCTTGTTCGTTCAGAGACTGCTGGCATGTAGGTTTTTTGTATGTGCACCCTAGACTTCCAGGGGGGCGTCCGCTATGACCGATCTCGTGTGGAGGAGGGCGAAATGGAGCACCCTGTATGAGGTGATGCAGAGCTGACCAGCAGCGTAGTGCCTCCCTGAACTGGTGCATTAGAGGGGTCCTGCCCTCACAGGAGATCTAGGTCTGCCACCAGAATGCATCGAGGAACTCTTGGAGAGGCTGCATGCAATGGTTGAGGAGAGGAAGGACAAGGACATCATCCCTAACAGGGTTTGTAGGAGACAGAGCCCTTGGTAGTTGGAAGAGCAGCCAGACCTTGGCCAGAAGGGATTGTACCTTCTCTTCTGAGGGAATCGCCACACAAACGCATGTCCAGTTGACCGGACAAACAAAGAGCCTGCTGAGACGGGGTCAGTCAGGATTTCGGAACATTCATAGAGAATCCTAGTGATTGCAGGTATTGGATAGTAAGCAAGGTATGCTGGATCACCAGGTAATATTGGTGCCGGCATGAGCCATTCTAGGTACGGGTAAACTGGTGCACCTGAGCAACGAAGGTGTGCCACAACTGGGGTCAGGCATTTGTTGAAGACCCTCAGAGCCAACCACAGGCCAAAGGGCAGCATCTTAAACTTGTAATGGCAGAACGACACTGAAGCACAAGTAGCAGCAGTATTCTTGATGAATGGGGATGTGCGTCCACCGGGTCATAGAGATGCCAGAAAAACCCCCTTTTGCAGTTGGGATAAAACTTGTTGCAGAGTAACCATTCTGAACGTTTGAGCCATGAGAAAGTTGAGGACCCGAAGGTCTAGGGTGGGCTTTGAACCTCTTGTTTTCTTTTTTACTAAAAGTACCTGGTGTATGCACCTTGTCCCAGATGGGATGTGACTGACTGAACTGCTGAACCGCGGTGGCGGACGTTTCCCAGTACAATTGTGACTTGGTGTTGTGAGTGTCCATCACCGTGTGAGATGGGGACCGGTAGGAGGGTGACTGGTATGGCATATACTCATTTGTCCTGTAGAAACAGAATTATCCTGAACGAAAGGACCAACAGCATTGTTGAAGCATGCAGAGGGGATGTGCATCTGTCCGCTTTGATGGTCTGTAAGGTCTCATCTACCTTCTTCCCGAAGATTTAAATCCCTTTAAAAGGCATGTCCACCACTTTACTTGGACTTCTACTTAAAAGTTGGTGGCTTTGAGCCAGCTCTACTTGTGAAGGACAGCGCCATTTACAAGCTGTTGGACACCCTTGTCCCCAATGATGACAGAGATTGCATGATCAGAAGCCGCCTCGCCCTCGCAAACAAGAGAGAATGCCTCCTCCTTTTTATTTTTAGGCAGGAATTCAAGAATAGTGCTCATATGAACCACAGCTCTCCATCGTACCTGGACAGCATGGCCGCTGCATTAGCCACCTTGATAGTTGTGCCAGCTGTCGAGATGACCCTCAACCCGCATTTCAAAGGCATCCAGATTGCTTGCCCTCCTTGTAGGGGGGGACAGAGCAAGCAGAGGAGGGATTGGAGGAACGCTTACAGGATGCTGCAGATACCATAGAGTCTCTGCTGTGTTCCGAGACATTTTGGAGCCGGGTCAGGCACCCTATATTTTGTTTATCAAAACTTTCCTTCTTGGGGGGTGAAGAGGAGGGTTGGACATGGTCAATAGACAGTCTTCTTCCAATAGGTCTTCAAGCAAAGGGATTGCCAGAATAGACTTCCTGGGTTGTTCATGTCGTTGGTAGAGCAGGTATTCTTCTGGGATTGGCCAAACATCTTCGGGGTCCTTGACAGTTCGCCATTCCCGGGGATTAGGTCAAAGTCATCTGTGCCTGTAGTGTGCAGAGGCATTTCCGCCTGCAATGTCATCATCCAAATCCGTACCCGAAAGGATGTGTACCGGGACAGGGAGTGGACGGTCACTGAGGGGCCAAGGAAGGCAGCAGATACACCAATTGGGCCTGGTTGTGATAAAGATGTTTGAGGTGTGGGGCAGTCTGTGTTACAGCTCAGACACCAGGGACTGCAAGGTGGATAACATTTCCATAGAGGTGTCTTTAGGAGGCTCCACTTTAGGAGGCAGGGCTGCAGAAATGGTAGATGTAACTACACACAGAACAGGAACTTCTCCATCTGTCATGTCCATCTGGGGGCTGGAGTGCTCCACGTCCATGTCTTCATCAGAGAATACTCGCAAGAAAACCACCAGATCCGAGTTGATGTCGAATGTTCACCAGTGGAAGAGTTAACTAGCTTGGTAGGGAGTAATTACGTGGGGGGCCTAGGTAAGAAAACCAGGTCAGATGGTTGAGCCATTGCAGGTGTTGACGGGTGAATGTTGTTAGGAAAGATTCTCTTTACTGCACCTTTCCTTGCATCTTTATGGAACCCCCAAACTTTTTGCTTTTATTTTTTGCAGTTCAGTGAAGCCTTAAGCTTCACTGTACTGGCCTTTGCTCACATGTTATGGGGAAACTGATATGTCCTTAAGGCTATCAGTACTTGGAAACAGTGTTTCCCTTAGTCTTGTGACTATATTGCTACTTGTGGTTACTTTTGTATCACATGTGGTAACTTTTTATCATTGCACACAGCAGCTTACACTGCAGTGCAATGGGGTTCATTTTTGTTTTGCCCTAGACTAACGCTCAAAGGATTTTTTGGTTACTCTAGGGGTTCTTAAAAGATGAGCTGGTGGCAGCAGTGACTTTTCCCCACTTTTTGGGGAATTTCGTTTTAGCTTAACCGCGTTTACCGTGTTTGGCTACTTACTGTGGCTACTGGTCAAACATGGCCATGCCACAAGGTTTTTTGGCCATTCTTTTTGCGTCTTGTTGTTTAGCCTTCTTCCTGGCCTCAGAGGCCAGAAAGATCCTTATAAGGACTTCCAGTGCCTGGGAAAGCAGCAGCTTTTGGCGGGCTACTGGAGGGCTTTGTGTGTTTGCAGGCAGGATGTGGGCTGGGTCAGTCTGACCCTTATACACATCCTGGTTTCTGTGTGTCTGAGTGGTATGCATGAACATTCCCGCCAGTGGTCCTGATTGGACCACTGTGTGGTGTGTGTGTGTGTGGGCTAGTTCTGCCATTGGCTAGTGGGAGTTTCGACTCCTACCTGGCTTTTAGGATAAGAAGAGGGGCCCCAGCACAAATTCATTTCTCAGAGATCCTGGAAGAACCTAAAGGAGCCAAGAATCCATCCAGCTGAGAAGACCCGCAAAGAATCCTGAAACCTGTCTGAAGGAGGCCTGGCAACCAACTTCTGCTGCAGTCCTGGTGGAGCCCTGTCTGTCTCGTGATCTCCAGTAGGCCTGCAAAGGTGCTACGACCCCAGGAGTGGAGGGACCACCCTTTCCCAAAGCCTACTTGGTGCGCAGCACAAAGACCGCCTTTGGAAGTGCTCGGGAATCGTCCTGTGGCTGACCAGCTTCGTTTTTGGGCTACGGGTTATCTTTGTTGCCGTTCCGAGTTTCTGCTTGAAACCTGGCACACCCTCAGCTGCCACTGCAACAACACCCTCTGCGGAATTTCGGCATCCTAGCACCAAGAGGACCCGAAAAAGACCGGAAAGTCCGACCGCGGCTACTGAGTCCTGCTGCATCCCTGTGCGCGGTCCGAAACCTGCTTTTCTGACCCTCCTCCAGTCCCGAGAAGGGTGCTGCATCGTTTGTTTCTACATTTCTTCATCACAAGTCTTTGAACCAGCAAAAGATCCTAACCAGAGAATCACTCGAACCGGCAACCCGTGAAAATCGAGGACCGCAGAATTTGGCGGGAAAAGCAAGCCAGGACACCCTTCCTTTGTTCTGGAAAGTCTTTGGAAGATTCGGAGTGGGGGCGGGAGGGTAAATTACTGAGCTTTTAACATACCCCTGCACTCCAATTATAAGTCAATGGACTTATAACCTTTATTCTAACACTATTGGCTTTGCCATTACTTGCCTTGGCAAGACTTCTGACTGTTGAGGGTAATTTTGGGCACTTGTCTATATTGAACGCTGACCCTAGGAATCCATCACTGGACCCCAGAGACCCTACCTACATTTTTTCCTGCATCCTAAATTCTGTGCAATTGTATCCTGAACGATAGGGCACAAGGCCCCAGACAATTTAGGGTTGGACAATATTAGTTAGGGATCATCTCTGTGGCCCTTTTTGTGTGTGATACTCACTGATTAATTCCCTTGCATGAGTATTTTGATTTGTATTATGCACTTGAACCTGTGACTGTATATATGTATTTAGTTTGATGTTATTGGTTGATAGGTCTACCTGCTTGTATTCATTTTTCTTATAGTGTGTTTGGCCATAATTAATTAACTAATTTTATATATCCTGTCTAAGTGTAATTTGTGACTCCCATTGTGTGACCTCATTGAGGACCCTTTACACTTTCACCCCTCTGAAGAGCTTAGCCTGGACCGTCTGTCACTGCTACCTTAAACTGGCTTGGCAACAGCTTCCCAGAGTTGTCCCTGTGACATTATAGGGTGGCCTTCTATACATCTGTCCACCAGGCCAGAGTATCGAAAATCAGTCTTAACAGTTGTCATCAGATTAGTCGACTACATTGTGGTCAAAAATGTGTGGCTTGCCATCAATAGGGCCATGGACAAAGTCTTATGCTTGTTTTTGAGTGCATCTTCCAAGATTTTCTGCTCCGGAAAGCATCTTCATGCGACCTCGCAACTCTTGCTGGAAGGCGTGTGCTGGATCTGTCTGCTCTGCCCAAGCGAGCATGACTGTGCACTAAGGCTGAGTCAGAGGCCTTCCCCCCCCCTGGCAACATGGATGCATGCCACTAACCTGCAGTGGCAGTCTCATAGCCTTTTATTAGAAAGCATCCATAAAATGGGATAGCGTCATGCTTCGAGTGTCGGCAATTGTCATGGTGGTCTTCCACATGTACATTCATTAGGCCGCAGCAAGGACAGACCTTCCTTGAACAGGATCTTTATCTTGGTCTCAGCCAAGCTGAATATAGGCCTCACGGTCAGAGATGAGAATCCAGTTGAACAGGGTGCCGGCCACCAGAAGAGGAGTAAACCCCAGATGCCGCCAGAGTTTAGGATTCCACAAATGAATGAATATTCCCCGTCAGGCTGGGAATCCTCGGTAAAGAAAAAATCAGTTCCACTTCTGAATTGTCTTTCTCCTAACAGCCAATCACTGGCCTCTGGGTCATACTGCCCCCAGCCAATGACTGCCCTCTACTTATGCCCCTCCTCTGGCAGCCATCTTCAGATTTGGTAGCACGTAAAGTGCCTGTAGGACCAAGAGAAGAGCTGCAGAGGGGTAGGCGGGAGGCTTCGCATGTGAATTCATGCCAGACCCATGCTGGAGAACAACAGTTACAGGTAAGTAACTTGTTCCTTCTCCAGCATGGATTCACATGCTCATGAATAAAGAATACATGGCAGTACACACATGCACAAACACGGCAGGTGGCAAGGCTCAACATTAAGCATCTCTTGCCTCCTCACCAGGCTCACCTTCGGCACTGCTTGGCTGACTCTGTACTCCTCCCTGGAATCTCTGTCGATGCAGTAGAACTTTGTGAAGGTGTGCGTCGACCTCCACGTAGCAGCCCTGCAGATGTTAATGTTAAAGGACATTTTTTACCATGCACTATCCCCACCGGAGTGGTCCCCTGGCGCTCTGGTGGCTCTGAAAGAGGAAGGGAGGGGGGGGGTTAGTGGCAGGAAGCTGGAAAAGTGCAAGAGAGCAGTGATGTGCTGTTGGCGGCCGCAGCCTGGTGGGTCCGTTGGCTGGGCCTGGGGTGTTTGCGGCCGGTAGTCGTGTACTATTGTGCGAGTCTATGTGTGTTTTTGTTTTGTTGTTGCAATGTAGTGAGGTTTGTGCGGTTTGTTGTGCTGTAGGTTTGTGGTTGTGTTTGTTTTGGAGTTTGAGAGATGTATGCGGAGGGGGGAAATTGTTAGTGCAAATTGGTTAGTTGGCATCTCTATCCTCACTTGCGGCGGTGGGCTTCGGCTTCTTAATCTCCCCAGATGGGTTTCGGGAGCACTCGCTTGAGTTCCACTCTATACTCTGCGTAACTCGTCCGGTGCCGTGGGAGCTACCCAGTCGGTTCTGGGAGTTGTCCGTGTCCACTCTAGTTTAGTCATCCCTTTTCCTTTCCGTTTCGGTTTTCAGTTTGAGTCTGTGGTGTTGAAGAGCCAGGTTTTTAATAATTTCCTACATTTTAGGTGATCTTTGGTGTTTCTCATTTCCTATGGGATGTTGTTCCAGGTTTTTGCAGCTAAGTGGTAGAAGGAGGTACCTCCAAGTTTTTTCTTGAGGTATGGTTTTGGTTCCAGGCAGATGTCGTTGCTTGACCTGAGGGGTCTTGTTGGCTTGTAGATTGTTATTTTCTTTTGTAGGAATTCTGCCCCTTGTCCGCTGGTTGTCCTGTCCTTTATGCACATTGTTTTGAAGGTGATGCAATGTTTTACTGGGAGTCAGTGTAGTGTTTTTAGAGCAGGAGTGATGTGTTCTCTTCTTGATAGTTTGAGGAGTAGTCTGGCTGCTGCATTTTGGATCCGTTGTAGTTTCTTCAGGAGGTATTCTGGTATTCCGAGGCAGAGGCTATTTGCATAGTCGATTCTTGACATGAGGACGATAGTGAGTGCTTTGTGCGTGAAGGAGAGGAAAGGTAGGATTCTTCTTGCTGTGTGGAGGAGGAAAAAGCATTTTTTGACTGTTGCATGCATTTGTGGTTCTAAGGTTAAGGTGTAGTCCATCATGACTCCCAGATTTTTTACTACCTTAGATGGTGAGGATTCCATTTCCATTGGCCACGGGATGGTGGTTTTGTTCTCTTGGTCTTTGGATATGATCATGATTTCTGTCTTTCCCCGGCTGATTTTCAGGTTGTTGGCAGTCATCCAGTTGGACTTCTTTTAGACACTCGATTAGGGTTGAATGATCGGCTTGGGTGTCTTTGATTTTGTAGATGATTTGAGTATCATCTGCGTAGTTGTAGCATGTAATGCTGTCCTTTTTGAAGATTCTGATAACCAGAGTCTGGTAGATGTTGAAGTACAGTGGTGATAGCGAGGATCCTTGTGGCACTCCACAGTCGTTAACTCTTGGAGTGGATGTGAAGGGCTTAATCCATACGGTTTCTGTTCTGTCTGCTAGGAATGATTTAGTCCAGACTAGTGCTGTGTCTGTTATGTGTCTGCTATGGCTATTTCTTCTAGTCTTTCGGTTAGGGTGTCATGACTAACTGTGTCGAAGGCTGCAGAGAGGTCGAGTAGGATAAGGGCTGAAGTTGTGTTCGAGTCTGCATTACTTTTTAGGTCGTCCTAGATGGTCCTCTTACGGGTCTGAAACCGACTTGAGCTTGGTCTAGCAGGTGGTGTTTCTCTACATGTTCTTGGGTTACTTTGTATACGTAGGTTTCCAGTAGTTTTGCCGGGTAGGGAATGTTTGAAATCGGCCTGTAGTTGGAGGTCTTCTACGTCGCCACTTATGTTTTTCAGAAGTGGTTTGATATATGCTGATTTGAAAGTACTCGGTACAGTTCCTGTTGCTAGTGATAGGGTCAGAAGGTTTCTGTAGTATTCTGGTGGTGTTCCTTGTGCGAGGTTTGATTTGTTGATGTCCGGGGGACAGGGATCCATGGGTGATCCAGCTTTCTTGCTGTGTTTTACCAGCATTGCGAATGCCTCTGCTGATATTTCAGGAACGTTTTTGAGTTTGTGCTGAGGTTCTGTGATAGGTTTGCTTGGTAGTATGTTGTGGTCGGTTGGTATGTTTTGTATGGTTTGTCGGATGTCATAGATTTTTTTCTTGAAGTGGTCTTCCAGGTCGTTGCATAGTTTCTCTGAGGGGGCTGGGGTGTTGTCACAGCATGGTGGGTTTCTCATCCCTTTAATTAGGTTAAACATTTCTTTTTGAGTGTTGGTGGCATTGGTGATTCTGCCATCATAATGCCTTCTCTTCGCCTTTTGAATTTCCTTCTTGTATGCGTGGATTTGTCTCTGAAACAGTGTTTTTTTGTCGGGGTTGTATTCTTTCCTCCATTCCAGTTCCATCTTTTTGTTTTCCTTTTTCATGGTGCTTAATAGTGGGGTGAACCATTTTGCAATTGCTCTTTTTTTTGATGGGGTGAATGGTTTTTCTGGGGCGATCTTGTCAATTGTGTCTGCAATCCATTTGTGTAGTAGCTCCGCTTTCCCGTCTAGGTCAGCTAGCTCTAGTTATGTAGTTGAGGGTTTGGTTAGCTCCAGTTGTTTGAATAGGTTGCTTTCTTTGACATGTTTCCAGTTTCTTTTTGTGGTGGTTGTGAGTTTAGGAGGTTGGATGCAGATTTGAATAGGCAGAGTGATCACGAATGGGATGATGAGATGGTCTCTCCACAGTATTTGTATCAGCGGTGCCGTGGTGATGAATTCTTCCTTGGCAAAAATTGCGTCGAGGGTGTGTCCTGCCGAGTGTGTTGCCCCTTTGAAGTTGTCGTAGTTTCATGGTAGTGAGTTGTTCAATCAGTGCATTTTGGGAGTTGGCGTGACTGTCTTCAAACCAGATGATGAAGGATGATTAGGTGTTCGTGGTTGATGGTTATGTTGGTGATGGCTTCTATGAAGTTATCGACGAAGGTTGCATCATATGTCGGTGGTCTGTACACCAGGGTGAATGGGAGTTGGTTTTTGGGCTTGCTGTTAGGTGTATTACCATGGTTTCGCAGTTGTGGATGTTAAACGGTTCATCTGTTTTGATTTTCAGGTATCGTTTGAATGCTATTGCGATGCCTCCTCCTTTTTTGTTTTTCCTGTTTATTTGAAGGCATTTGAAGTCTGTTGGAAGGCAGCTTTGTAGTGTGATTTTGTAGTTGTCGTCCAGCCACATTTCTGTGAAGAACAGGATGTCAATGCCGTCGTCATCGAGTAGGTCGAAGATATCTGTTGAATGTTTTGACATGGATCTTGCATTTATAAGATTGCAGTGGAGTTTGGAGGTGTTGTTTGGTTTGGACTTTCTTGTTGAGGTCGTCTTCTGATCGGAGTTGGGGTTTCCTTCCTGGTCGATCTCTTGTTGAGGTGTAGGTTTTGGGGTGTCAGCGTCATCAAAGAGTTCTTCTAGGTTCTGTCTTGGGTTTTTGTTTTCATCCGGTTCGTCGTCCATGAGTTGTGGTTGTTGACTGGAAGTTCTTCTTGCTTTGGTGATGTAAGGTGTTATTGCATCGGTCGTGTGTTTGTTGTTTCTTGTGTTGTTTATCCTTCTTCTGCGCGTTTGCGTTGGGTAGTTTCATGTTGCTGCTTCTAGCGTTGGGTTGGTTTGCTCTGGTGAGAAGTTGTCAGCGAGGTAAGGAATTAAGTAGAGGGCTTTGTCTCTTCTCTCTGTGTTGGTTCGATTCTTGTTCCTGACTGTGGGGGTGCGTTCTGTAATTCTGGTTCTTTGTTACTGTTCCGGAGTGTCTGTTCTTTCTTCTTTTTCTTTCCCTCGGAATGGGTCGTTTGCACGGCATTATAAGATAGAGAGTTGTTTAGTCTTTATTTATTTGCTGGTGTCCACTTGGTTCTGCTTTGGTCTGGTTGTCTTGTGGTGTAGTAATGGGTGTGGAAGCTGTCCGCTAACAGTTAGGGTTGTGTCTGTAGGTGGTATTTACGGCTGATGTAGCTGACTCGTTCAGTCGCTGTCTTGAGAGGGGTACGGTTGGTGGTTATATAGTTGGGTTTTATCGGTGGCTCTCTTTAGTGTCCGTCTCCCTAAATGTGGTTCAGTGAACTAGCAGTGTGGGTTTAAGAAGGCTATCTACTAGTTGAGAGTGGTTTTGAGGGGCACAGCTAGGGCTTGTACCTTATGAGGCATGAGCCCCTGATCGGGGTGTCATTTCAGAGTAATTCACTGGTGGGTTCTGTCTCACTTTAGGAGCGAGTTGGTCAGCGGGATATGAGAGGCCCGTCTAGAGGTCTATCAATGATATCTGAATATCGTACTATGCAGCCTGGAAATGGAACCCCTACTAAATTTGAGAGACCTGTATAGTGGGAGAGAGGCCTATCAATGCAATCCAAGTATCATGCAATACAATATGTACCCAGAACCCCTATTAAATTTGAGAGACCTGCATAGTGGAAGAGAGGCCCATCAATGCAATCTGAATATCACACAACGCAGCCCGGAAATAGAACCCCTAACAAATTCGAGAGACCTGTATAGTGGGGGAGAGGCCGATCAATGCAGTCTAAATATCACACAATTCAATAATTACCCAGAACCCCTATTAAATATGAGACCTGTTTAATGGGAGAGAGGCCTATCAATGCAATCTGAATATCACACAACGCAGCCCGGAAATAGAACCCCTAACAAATTCGAGAGACCTGTATAGTGGGGGAGAGGCCGATCAATGCAGTCTAAATATCACACAATTCAATAATTACCCAGAACCCCTATTAAATATGAGACCTGTTTAATGGGAGAGAGGCCTATCAATGCAATCTGAATATCACACAATGCAGCATGGAAATAGAACCCCTACCAAATTTGAGAGACCTGTATAGTGGGAGAGAGGCCTATCAATGCAATCACAATATCACACAATGCAGCTTGGAAATAGAACCCCTACTAAATTTGAGAGAACTGTATAGTGGGTGAGAGGCTTATCAATGCAATCTGAATATCACACAATGCAGCTTGGAAATAGAATCCCTACCAAATTTGAGAGACCTTTAAAGTGGGAGACAGGCCTATCAATGCAATCTGAATATCACACAATGCAGCTTGGAAATAGAACCCCTATTAAATTTGAGAGACATGTATAGTCGGATAGAGCCGCCTATCAATAAAATCTAAATATCACACAATGCAATAGGTACCCAGAACCCCTATTAAATTTGAGAGACCTGTATAGTGGGAGAGAGGCCGATCAATGCAATCTAAATATCACACCATGGAATATGTACCCAGAACCCCTATTAAATTTGAGAGACCTGTATAGTGGGAGAGAAGCCTATCAATACAATCTGAATGTCACACAATGCATCCTGGAAATAGAACCCCTACCAAATTTGAGAGACCTGTATAGTGGGAGAGAGGCCTATCAATGCAATCGGAATATCACACAATGCAGCTTGGAAATAGAACCCCTATTAAATTTGAGATACCTGTATAGTGGGAGAGAGGCCTATCAATGCAATCTAAATGTCACACAATGCAATAGGTACCCAGAACCCTTATTAAATTTGAGGGACATGTATAGTGGGAGAGAGGCCTATCAATGCAATCTAAATATCACACAATGGAATATGTACCCAGAACGCCTATTACATTTGAGAGACCTGTATGGTGGGAGGGGGGCCTAATCACACTGTTTAATGTTGGTTTGCTAAATGGCTAGGATTCTGGGGTAGAGTTGTAGCTTCCCCTGAACCAGGCCTCTCCTGCCTTACTGGTCCTTGTAGTTGATGGTTGACGGTGGTCACTGACTTCCCCTGTGGACACCTGCTGAAACTTCCTGGAGCCGCCTCTGTTGGAGTGGCCCTTGGCCTTGTGGTCCTTGGCTGCAGGGCTGCCTAGGAAGGGTCAGCTAATATCTGGCTACGTAACCAATCATGAGCGGAGGGAGGCGGGCAAATGTCTGGGTGAGCAGTGGGAGAGGGGCCTGCAGGGCAGGTCTCTAGGACCAGCTAGCGAGGTCCCAGCCAATCAGGGCCGGTGTTGTGGGCCTCAGATGGCCAATCAGAGATGCAGGGAGGCGGCTGAACAGGAGCTGGGAAGCCAGTGAGGGTTGGGGCTACGGAGCAGCACGGGGGACTGGGCTAGCAGAGGATGGTGGATTGGGCAGATCGAGGCCCGGAGGATCTCTATGGTGGAGGCGCTTACCTGGAAGTCCGGGTGAGCAGATGTCAAGCAGGGGCACACCAGACAGGAACGCCGTAGTTGCAGCGACTGCTCTGGTCGAATGGGCTTTCGGACGGCCAGACAACGGTCGGTTTGCCAACCAGTGACAATGGGTGATGCAGCCAGAGAGCCACCTGGAAATGGAAGCCTTGGAGGGGGCCTTCCCATGGTTCACAGGGCCAAAGTTCACAAAAAGTTGTGACGTCTTCCGGAAACTCTTCGTGCGGTCCACATAGAACTTCAGTGCTCTAGCCACATCCAGCAAATGCTCAGTCCTCTCAGCCGTCGACAAAGGCGTCAGGAAGAACACAGGTAACACCAAGGGCTCATTTAGATGAAAGTCCGACGGCACCTTGGGCATGAAGGAGGGGTGCGCCTGTAGCACCACCTTCGTCTTGTGGAATGTCAAATAAGGGGATTTACAAGAGAGGGCCTGGATCTCTGCCACCGTCGTGCGTAGGTGATGGCCACAAGAAAAGCTGTTTTTCATGACAAAAACTTCAGTGGCGTCGAATGCATAGGCTCGAACGGGGGACCCATGGGCCTAATAAGCACCACATTGAGCTCCCACGCCGGGGCTGGAGCCTTCACCAGCGGGAATGAGCGAAATAGTCCTTTGACGAACACCTTGACCAAACGATGCAACCATAAGGATGAACGTCCAGGAGATCTGGTGTAGCGGGAAATAGCCACCAGATGAAGTTTAATGGAAGCATGGGCCAGTCCTGCCTTGGCCAAAGACAACAAATATGGGAGCACCTGCGGAGCGGTGACTCATAGATGGTCGATCTTCTGAGTACGGCACCAAACGGCGAACCTCTTCCACTTGTGCCTGTAGCATTTGAGATTAGACGAAGCTCTGTCCTTGGCGAGCACCTCCTTACAATCCGCTGGGAAATCGTAGCCCCCAAACTCTAGCGCTGCAGGAGCCAGGCCTTCAGGTTCAGTGATCCTGGGTCATGGTGCAGAATCGCTCCTCCTTCAATGGCGAGAAGATCTGCGTCCGCGGAAGCTTGACTGGAGGGGACGCGGACATATCCAGAAGGTCCGGGTACCATATATGTCTCGCCCACGCCGGTGCGACAAGGATCATCCTGCACCGGGACCGTCTGAGTTGATTGACTAGTCGAAGAAGCAATGGCAATGGAGTGAACGCATACAGAAACAGGCTGTCCCGGGGAAAGAAGGCGTCCCCCATGCTCCCCGGCTGGGTTGACCTGCTGGCGAACCTCCGGTACTTGGTGTTTGTCGCCATCGCAAACAGATTGATCTGGGGATTGCCTCATCTGCGGAACAGGTGATCCACTTGGTCCTGCTGAAGTTCCCACTCGTGGCAAGAGCGCAGCTCCCTGCTGAGAGAGTCGGCAATGGTGTTCTTCACTCCTGCTAGATGAAAAGGGATGAGGAACATCCCCTGCGCTGGAGAGCACTGGTGATCTGGTTCCCCCTGTTCCGGATGTAGAACATTGTGGTGGTGTTGTCCGTGAAGACCCGTACCACTTTGCCCTTCCGGGACGGAAGGAAGGACTTGAGGGCCCAAAACACTGCCCGCAGCTCCAACATGTTGATGTGCAACAACTTCTCCCCCGGTAGCCACAGACCTTGCATGAAGACTTCCGAAGTACGCTCCCCATCCTTCCAGGGAGGCGTCTGTGATGACTGTCTCCTGATGAGGTGGGGTCTGGAAATCTGCACCTGAGTATAGTTGTGCACGCACTCCCCACCATCGTATCACTCGATGGAAATTCTCGAGTGTGATCTTATCCTCAAAGCTCCCCACCACTTGAATCCAACGGGCGTCGAGGAACTCCTGCAACGGACGCATCCGCAGCCTCCACAGCCGAATGAGGTATATGCATGACGACATCATGCCGAGTAGGGACTTGATAGACCTCACCCTTGCTACCTGCAGGGCCAACAGCCGTTGTACCTTGCCCAAGATGGCCCCGATCCTTTTCTCCGACGTAGACGCAGGCACAACACTGTATTGAGTTGGGCTCCCTTGAAACAGAGTGTCCTGCGATGGAGTCAAGCAGGACTTAGCAAAGTTTATCGAGAACCCCAGGTCTGTCAGGAGTTGGACCGTCTTTGTCGTGTGGTTGACGGCGATGTCCTTTGAGTTGACACGGATGAGCCAGTCGTCCAGGTACACTTGGATCCCTCGTAGATGTAGCTGCGCCGCCACCGGGGCCAGGCACTTGGTGAACACTTGTGGAGCCGACTTCAACCCGAAGGGAAGGGCCTTGAACTGGTAATATTGTCCTTGCACCACGAAGCGTAGGTACTTGCGGCGTCCCTTGTGTATGTGGATGTGAAAATAGGCATGTTCCAAGTCCAGCGACAATAGAAAATCCCGCACTTCCAGCTGTCCTAGCAGATGCTGAAGGGTCACCATCCGAAACTTTTGGGACTTTATGTACTTGTTCAGACGGCAGAGGTCCAGAATGGGCCTCCAAACGCTGGTCTTCTTTCTGATGAGGAAGTAACGAAAGTACACTCGAGCCTCTTCGGGACAAACTCTATCACCCCCTTTTTTTAACATGGCCCGTACCTCCAGCAGCAGCTGAGGGACGAGGTTTCCTTATAGGCCACTGGTGGTATCCTTGGACACTTCTGTTGGAACTCTCGGGTATGTCTGTGGGCGAGAGCGTCCAGCACCCAACGGTTGGTGGAGATGGTCTTCCACACGCTAAGTTAGCCAGCCGGCCTCCCACCGGGGTGCACGGGTGAGGGCTTGACTCCATGGCCGGTTCAGTCTTGTTTCGACATCGAAGCGCCGCCTTGGGGGCCTTGGCGATGATGACGTCCATCTCCAGACTTGGCGCGGCCCCTGTAGGTTTCCTGTGCTGATGAGCGGGGGGGCTGACGGTAGGAAGAGACACTTTCTCCGAATCGTTTAGAGGAACTTTGGGATTTCCCTCCAGAAGTCCGAAAGGATGGCCGCCGTTGCTGAAGTGTGCACCGGGCATGAGCCGTCTGTGTCCGCTTTCATTGTCTGGAGAGACTCATCCTCAGTCTTTCCAAACAAAATGTCCCTGTTGAAGGGCATGTCCAGCACCTTCGACTGAACATCCTGGTGGAAATTTGTGGCACTCAGCCAGCCTCGCTGACTAAGGCAAACGCCATTTCCCATTTGGCGGAATCCCGTGTCGGCAATGTCCGTGGCCACTGTAATGGCGTGGTCCGACACCACCTCGCCTTCCTGTAGAATCTCCAACGCCTCAGCCCGCTTGTCGTCCGGGAGAAGGTCCACGAGGGGGGCCATTTTGAACCAAAGTTCCTGGTCATAATGCGCCACAATGGCGAGGGCTTTGATGGTGCTTGCCGCTGCTGAGATCACTCTTCGCCCCATGGCATCCAACTTCTTCCCCTCACCGTCAGGGATGGGGGCCGCCAACGAGGATGAGCCGGAAGAAGACTTCTTGGCCGCCGCCGAAACCACAGAGTGGTCCAGAGTGATCCCTCTTCGCCAGAGCTGATGAAGGGACAAACCCTCATCCCAAATGTCATCCAATAAAAGGATTGAAAGTATGATCTTCCTCTTCACCTCACGCGCTGGTAAAAAAAAACCTTCCTCCTCCTCCAGGACGAGCTGGAACAGCTCTGAGGCCCTGTAGATCATGGTGTGGAAGGAGCCAATCTCGTCGGGCGGTGAAGATCTGGCCGGCGGAGACAGGAGATCCCCTGGCTGCCGCCATCCGTGCCAGTGCCCGTTGTTGCTGTGTACAGTTCTGTGTCATCCCTTGGTGGGGGAGAGGGAGGTGAGGGGTGAAAGGACGGAGGGGGTGAACTCTCCTCTTGGGTGGTGGTTCCTCCAATGGCATTGGCGCCACGAGCGGGGCCGCCGTTGCAAGAAGCATCCTTGTTCGGATTTCCGTGCACTGGGTATGCAAAGCCGTAAGAAGTTGTTTGCGGCATAAGCTGATTCGCTCCGTCACCTCCCTGTTGTTCCTTGTCATCTTCATAGTCAACTTCGTCATCGCCCTTGTCGGGATCCCCCCCCCCGTAGAGCCTGCTCTCAACGCATCTCCCCTCCTAGAGGACCAGGAGGCTGGTGAGCTCTTCCTCTGAGGAAATGTCCATGTCCTGGAGGACTACCGTGTCCCCCCCTTCTCTGCGACCAGGGGAGACTGTTTCGGTGAAATGATGGCCATCACCTTCTCCTGAGTCTTTTCGATGGGCTGGAAAGAGGACTGCCTCCTGGCAGGCAGCTATGCAAGCCCTAGATGTGCTGCCTCCTGTAAAGCAACTTCAGTCACTTGTATAATCCTTTCAATTGTCTGTGGCAATACCACCCAAGAATGACTATTCAAGTGACTGAAGTTCTAGTTAAATTTAAAGTGTGCTATGTTACCGATGATTTCCAGCCCGACGATGGGTAATTTTCATACTGCATGTGAATCTAACCTGGGGAAGTGGTTTATCGGAGGTGAAGTGGTTTATCAGAGGTAGAGGGAGAAAGCCTTGAAGAGACCCGAAGCAGCAGCCTTTATGGGAGGCAGCAAATCTAGGGCTTGCATAGCTTTGTGCATCACCAAGGAATAAGTTACTTACTTGTAACGCCTGTTCTCCAGCATTGGTATCTTTCATACTCTTTCACATGTCTTAAATCTGAAGATGGCCACCAGTGGTGGAGCTAAGGGGACCCGTCTAATTGGCTGCTGGCAGTATGATCCAAAATGACTAAGAGCACTTCAGTGACGAGAAGTTTAAAACATTTAAAGGAAAACTGCTTTCATATTACTGAGAATTCCCAGCCTGACAGGGAAAATTTAAACAGCATGTGAATCTATGAAAGATGTAATGTTGGAGATATAAAATTGCCTTTTAAATTTAGAATGGACAGCAATTTTGTCTTCTTCCTCAGATTTATCATTATCATTAAGCCTTGAAACCTTTGAAGGAGGAAGATTAACTGGACATACATCTGTCGATACCAAAGGAGAAAGTGGCAGAAGGGCCCACTGGAGACAGACCCTTTTCTAAATGTTTTTAAGCTAAACCCTCCAAAAACTGATCAGACATGACAGCATTAGTGAGACAACTAAATCCCCAGAGGACACCCAAGTACAAGGAGCACGCACTTCCTCTCTTTTTGTAATTCAGATTTTATTAATCATATATAAAGCATCAACAATGCAGTAGAGCTAACCATTCTATAATAGCGAAAAGCCTTCAACAAGAAGCTAAGTATAACTAACATCGAAAAGGCATATACAAACAAAACAAAAAAAAAAAAAAGGGGGGGTGGAGGAAGACCAAACAAAAATGTTTACAAAATGCCAATAAACCATATTGTCAAAGCACTGGGCATAGGGCATAGACTAGTCCAGTAAGCATTTCTATCCAGCAGGCATAAAGTTTATAGAACACAAGCATCAGAATACTATAAAGGATGGTCAAATTGGTTTATGATGGGCGGCTTCAATTTTACACATGGCTACAATAAACCACAATTTATCTCACCATTCTCGAATGTCATGGGCTCCAAGCGTCTTCCAATTACGTGCTAGCACGATTCTAGCAGCAACTAAGAAGTGTGTAAGTAATCGGGACATTGCGGTGGACAGTCTATAGTGCCCCCCGCTATCCACGTCTCCTAGAAGCAGCACAAGGTGTTCTAGGCGAAGCTCTGCACCGGTGATCCTTTTCATTTGGGCCAAAACCTCCTTCCAGTATACCCGAATTATTGGACAGGACCACCAAATATGATAGAGACCCAGGAGCCTGCGTACAGCGCCAATAGCAATTGTAAACGGCAGGATTCATCTTGTGAAGTTGTGAGTGAGTTGGATACCAGCAAAATAATAATTTATAATGGTTTTCTTTCAGGAGCACACACCTGGAGGATTTAGCAGCCCTGGTCCACACATTATACCATGAGAGGTAGTCAATAGGAGTATTCATCTCTTCCCAGCGCAACATGTAAGCATGTGGGGGTTTAAAGCGGCAGGCATTAAGGATACGATACAATGCGGAAACCCTTTGGAGGGGATCCCCTATGAACAAGTCTTCAAATGGCGTAGTATCCCGTTTGGCACCCTGGGAGACCCTAGCGCTGGAGATCCAGTGATGCAGTTGAATATAGGTGGACTTATCAATGTCCCAGACCAAGAAGAGTTGTTTACATTTGTCAAAGGTCAGTGGTTCTTCTGACTCAAAAAGCTGACCAAAGCACTCCAAACCTCCTTCAACCCACCTGTTGAACCGACTCAGTAGACAGCCTAGCGGAAATTCTGGGGTGTTCCAAACATGAATAAGGGGGAGGGGAATGTAGTTCCTCGATACTTACGGGCCGCTTTGTCCCAATATTCCATTGTCCCTAGTCGATGGGAGGATATCGGTCTTCTTACGAGCTACAGGTGATCTCCAACACCAGTTATGTAGGGGGACCTCGATCTTAGACTGCTCTATATTTACCTGAACAGCATTCATGCTTTTGAATATGGGGGCTAATTGTGCCGCATAAAGATAACTTTCTATATCCGGGACTCCCAGGCCCCCTTTATCCCTTGCCGTCAGCGTGCAAAGGTGAACCCTCAGAGACGTCTTAGCCCAGATGAATTTGAAGATAATTGATTGCAAGTCCCCAAGCGCCTGTTTGGGAACCCAGATCGGGAGAGCTTGGAAAACATACAATACTCTAGGTAATAACGTAATTTTGAGGGCTGCGACTCGACCCAGCCAGGAGATATCCAACAGGGCGTAGCGGGCCAAGTCCGCTTTAGAAGAGCGAAAGAGCTCAGGGATATTAAGTGTATACAGTTGGGAATGTGAAGAGGCGATCTGAACCCCGAGGTACCCAAGACAATGCTGAAATTCATAGGCTCTTTGAAGCCCCTGCTTCGTCTGGGGGTTTACAGACACGTTAAGGATAGTGGATTTAGAGTAATTCATTTTAAAGCCGGAGACCTGGCAAAATGATTCCATTATAAGTTATTTATTGGAGGCAGAGTAGTCTGAAACCCATGCATGCAGAAGAGTAGGTAGTCAGCATAGAAGGTAATCTTGTGCTCAGATCCTGCTATAGTGATGCCGCAACTGTCCGCTATATTAGGACCTTCTTTGCTAGTGGCTCCATCGATACCGCAAATAATAGGGGGGATAACGGACACCCCTGGCGAGTTCCCCTAGACCGAGCAAGGGGTTCCGACAGAGTCCCATTCAATTTTATGTGAGTGGTTGGGTGAAGGAAGTTGGCCAATATCATTTTAATAAATAGCGGCCCGAAATCCTTTCAGAACCTCCAATAGATACGTTCAGTCCATGCGATCAAACGCCTTGTCGGCATCAATAGATAGTACCACCAAATTATAGTTGTCCCTCTTTGCATATTCAATCACATTCAAGGTTCTGCAGACATTATCAAAGGTTGGCGCTCAGGAATAAAACCGGTCTTGTCCTTATGAATTATACTCTGGATGCCGCCTGCCAACCGGGCCGCAAGAACTTAAGAGAATATTCGCAAGTCATAATTTAGAACTGCAATAGGATGGTAGGATGTACTAAGGGTGGGGTCTTTATCCAGTTTACTAATAAGTGAAAGCAGGGGTTCCCGCATGGAAGGTGAAAACGCACCGCAGTCGGCAAAGCTATTAAATAAGGTGACTAGTGTCAAGTAGGTCAATACATTTCTTATAGAAGAGGGCCGAATAGCCATCAGGCCCTGGGGTCTTAATACTAGGGAGAGAGCGTACGACCTGGGTGACCTCATCCAACATGATCGGGTTTTCAAGTTTCCAACGAACTTCAATAGATATAGAAGGTGAGCACGCTTCTCTGATAAAAGCTCTCTGGGCTGCCACATCCCAGCTATCTGCAGCAAAGAGGGACTTATAATATACCACCAGGATGCGCAACTTAGAGCCTACTTAGACCTGTCCAAACGGCATTGTGCGATATTTAAACAGCATTGATAGGCCTCTCTCCCACTATACAGGTCTCTCAAATCTAGTAGGGGTCTGTGTCCAAACTGCACTGTGCGATATTTAGACAGCATTGATAGGCCGTTCTCCCACTATACAGGTCTCTCAAATCTAGTAGGGGTCTGTGTCCAAATTGCACTGTGTGATATTTAGACAGCATTGATAGGCCTCTCTCCCACTATACAGTTCTCTCAAATCTAGTAGGGGTCTGTGTCCAAACTGCATTGTGTGATATTTAGACAGCTTTGATATCAAATATAGTAGGGGTCTGTGCTCAAACTGCATTGTGTGATATTTGACAGCATTGATAGGCCTCTCTCCCACTACACAGGTCTCTCAAAAACACTTACCAACTCACTCTAAAGTGAGACAGAACCCACCAGTGAATTAGTGTGGAGTGACACTCCGATTAGGGGCTCACGTCCCATTAGGCGTAAGTCCTAGCTGCGCCCCTCAAAGTGTCACGACCCACGCCCAAAACCCCCTCTGGCAAACCCATCGGCCAGGTGGAGTCAGGACTCGGGCCTCTAGAGCCTGGCATCCTCTTCAAAAGCCCTCATGGGGCCAGTCCTGTGGCGCCAGGCTCATACACCATGAAAATCAATGTGCTTGGGAACTACTTTATTGTATTGTCAGCCAACATGGAGGCATCCACATAGCTTGGTTCCTAAGAACCAAGCTATGCGGTCTAGTGTTTTGGGTGTGGTAGCCTAGGGACTACTTTACCTGGACTATTTTGTTGGGGCTATTTAAACCACACCCGAGCAAGACAACACGCTTCACGTTACTTTGAAGCTTGCAACGTGACGCTCACCGTGTCCAGCTATTCCATCGAACCTCGGAGAAGCAGAACCTGTAAGGAGACAAAAGGAACATCATTAGCAGCAGCATCTTACCTGCAGTCTTCATCTTTAAACACTCGCAGCTACTGAGAACAGCTTCCTCGAATCTGCATGCCTCCCGGACAGAACGACCTGAAAGAGGAAGATAGAGTCAACATTAAAGAAAGCAGTAGAGACATTTACAAATTACGAACTGCTCAAAAGACTTACCTGGTTGGTCGCCTCTCGGCTGGCACCACTCCGGACATTGCACTTGCTCTGAAGAACACGGCGACCTACAAGGAAGGAAAACACAGGTTAGCAAAGCCAAGACTTCGCAGTGCTGCGCATAGCGCTTACTTACCGCATCATAGCGTTCTTAATGCACCATCATTTACCAGCGGGGCTCAACCAAGCCAGTTCGCCGGGCTGAAGCTCTGTATACGTAAGGGAGAAAAAAAGAGACATTTTAAACAAAGAAAGGCATGCAGGATAGCAACAAAACTAAAGAACAGCAATAAGACATACCTGAACAATATCAAACGGGCCGGCGTCAGTGAAGTAACTGGACCACACTCGCCCATGAAAGACAACGCGCCCCTGCAAAGAAGGAGGACGGAGAGCACGCTTAATTCTACCACAAGGCAGAACCTTCCCCACAGACCACATAAGGGCAAAGCTGAGAAGCATACCAGCGAGTAACCCGGCTAGGTGGCGTCCCTGTGGATACCAGGTGAGTGTAACACAAAGTCACTCTTCAACCAGTACATATCCTCCTTAAACTGACCTAGCTAGCTCACCGCAGTGAACCGCATTCAGGGAGACAGACACTAAAGAGAGCCACCGATAACACCTAACTAGATAGCCCTCAACCACCTCCCATACCCCTACCAAGACAGTGACTGAACGAGTAGGCAGCATCAACCGGAAATACCACCTACAGACAGAGCCCGAAATTGGTAGCGGACAACCCTCCACACCCAGTACTACACCACTAGACTACCAGACCAAAACAGAACCAACTGGACATCAGCAAATAAACGAAATGTAGACAACTCTGAATCTCATAATGCTGCGCAAACAACCCATCACGAGGAAAGAAAAAGAGAAGAAAGAACAAACTCTGGAACAGCAACAAAGAACCACAACCACAGATCACACCCCCACAGACAGGAACAAAAATCGAACCAACACGGAGAGAAGAGACAAATCCCTCTACTGAACTCCATACCTCGCTGACAACTGGTCATCATAGCAAACCAACCCAACGCTAGAAGCAGCAACATCAAACAACCTAACAAAAGCACACAGAAGAAGGATGAACAACACCAGAAACAACTAACACACGACCTATGCGATAACACCTTACATCACCAAAGCAAGAAGAAATTCCAATCGACAACCACAACTCCTGGAAGACGAACCCGAGGAAAACAGAAACCCAAGACAAAACCCGAAACCTACACCTCAACAAGATCAGAAGACGACCCTACGAAGAAAAGCCAAACCAAACTACACCTCCAAACTCCATAAATGCAAGATCCATGTCAAAACACTCTACAGAGATCTTCGACCTACTCGACGACAATGGCATTGACATCCTATTCATTACAGAAACATGGCTGTACGACAACTACAAAAACACACTCCAAGGCTCACTTTGTCACAACCCCCATCCAGAAGACCCTCTGGCAAGCCCAGGGCCAGGAAGGGTCTCCACTAAAACCAGGAATCCTTGGCCTAGGCCTTCTTGGGGCCAGGATCATACTTGATAAAGGACTTGTATTGGGAACTACTTTATTTCAGTGTCACTCAACATGGAGGCATCCACATAGCTTGGCTCCTTGGAACCAAGCTATGCGGTATAGTATTTTTGGGTGTGGTACCATAGGAACTATTTTACCTGGACTACTTTCTTGAAGCTATTTAAACCACACCCGAATGGGATAACACGCTTCGCATTACTTTGCAATTCTACACCGTGATGCTCACCGTGTTCAGCTGCACCCGCAAACCTCAGAAGAACAGCATCTGTTAAGGAGAAAAAGGACATCGTTAGCAGCAGCAGCTTACTTGTAATTTCATTGTTAGCTGTCCACGGCTCTTGAGATCAGCATCCTGGAACCAGCGCTCCTCCCGAACAGACAGATCTGCAAAAAAGGAAGAAACAAGGCATTAGACATTTTAACAATTTAATGAACGGTGCCAAAAAGCTTACCTCGCAAACCGCTCCTCGACCAGCATCGCCTCAGGAATTCCATGCACCGGGTGAGCACCGCGACCTTTGGGAAGACAGGACAACAGGTTAGCAAGAGGCAAGGCATCATAGCGCTGCGCTTAGCGCATACTCACCGCATCAAGGCGCTCTAAAAACGCCATTACTTACTGGCGAGACCCAATTCAGTCTATGCCACATATTGGACTTCCGCGCACCTAAGGAAGAGAAAATACATTAGTTAAACCAAAAAGGCATGCAAGGACAATAATATAGCACAGCAATAAGACCTACCTGAAAGACTCAAAGCGGGCCGGCATCAGTGAAGTAACTCGATCGCAAACACCCACCAAGCACAACACGCCCCTGCCAAGAAGGCAGGACGGAGAACACACCTGCATTGAAAACAAGGTGAGGAGAGGTCCAGTGAGGCCGTGGGTATACGGGGTGATGGGGGACTGTTTACCCCAGTTGCCCAGTCTTGAACCTTGCCCACCTGTATTCCAGGCAGAACCCTCCCGCTGGTCACACCTGGGAACCGCAGAGAAGGATACCTGAGTCCCAACTGCTGGGTGGCGCCCCCGTGGAACCAGGTGAGCGTAACACCCTTCCAACCAACTTCAAATGCCTTCAATTAAACAGGAAAAACAAAAAAGGAGGAGGCATCGCAATAACATTCAAAGAACACCTGAAAATAAAAACAGACGAACCACTCAACATTCGCAACTGCGAAACCATGGTTATATACCTAACAGCGAACCCAAAAACCAACATCACATTCATCTTGGTATACAGACCACCGACATATGATGCAGCCTTTGGCGACACTTCATAGAAGCCATCACCAACATAGCCATCAACCACGAACACCTAATCCTCCTGGGGGACTTCAACATCTGGTTTGAAGACAGTCACGCCAACTCCCAAAACTCACTGATTGAACAACTCAATACCATGAAACTACGACAACTAGTAAAAGGGGCTGACCTAGATGGGAAAGCTGAGCTATTACAAAAATGGATTGCAGATACAATTGACAAGATCGCCCCAGAAAACCATTCACCCCATTCAAAAAAAGAGCAATGGCAAAATGGTTCACCCCACTATTAAGCACCATGAAAAAGGAAGACAAAAAGATGGAACTGGAATGGAGGAAAGAATACAACCCAGGAAAAAAAAACCTGTTCCAGTAACAAATCTGCGCATACAAGGAGGAAATTCAAAAGGCGAAGAGAAGGCATTATGATGACAGAATCACCAATGCCACCAATACACAAAAATAAATGAGAAAACCACCAGGCTGTGACAACAACCCAACCCCTCAGAGAAACTATGCAACAACCTGGCAGACCACGTCAAGAAAAAAATCAATGACATCCGTCAAACCATCCAACAGAGACTACCCAACCACAACATACAACCAAACAAAACTCACTCAGAACCACAGCACAAACTTAAAAACTTTCGTGAAATATCAGCAGAGGCATTCGCAATGCTGGTAAAACACAGCAAGAAAGCTGGTTCACCCATGGATCCCTGTCCCCCGGACATCTACAAATCAATCCTCGTACAAGGAACGCCAGCAGAATATTACAGAAACCTTCTAAACCTATCACTAGCAACAGGAACTGTACCGAGAACCTCCAAATCAGCATATATGAAACCACTTCTGAAAAACACAAGTGGCGACGTAGAAGACCTCTCCAACTACAGACCGATCTCAAACATCCCCTACCCGGCAAGAATCCTGGAAACCTGCGTATACAAACTAACCCAAGAACATGTAGAGAAACACCACCTGCTAGACCAAGCTCAACTCTGCTTCAGACCCGCAAGAGGAACTGAAACTGCACTACTTTCCATCTGGGATGACCTAAAAACTAATGCAGACTCAAACACAACTTCAGCCCTTATTTCTGCTCGACCTCTCCGCAGCTTTCGACACAGTTAGCCATGACACCCTAACCAAAATACTAGAAGACATAGGCATAACAGACACAGCACTACGCTGGACCAAATCATTCCTAGCAGACAGAACAGAAACCGTATGGCTTAAGCCCTTCAAATCCACCCCACGAGTTAACGACTGTGGAGTGCCACAAGGTTCCTCACTATCACCACTAACAGACCCCAGTTATCAGAATATTCAAAAAATGCAACATTACATGCTACAACTCTGCAGATGACACTAAAATCATCTACAAAATCAAATACACCCAAGCCGATCATTCAACCCTAACCGGCTGTCTAAAAGAAGTCTTCAACTGGATGAATGCCAACAACCTGAAAATCAACCTAGGAAAAACAGAAATCACAATCATATCCAAAGACCAAGAGAACGAAACCGCCATCCTGATGGACAAACCCCTAACCTTAGAACCACAAATAAATGCAACAGTCAAGAAATGTTTCGTCCTCCTCCACACAGCAAGAAGAATCGTACCTTTCCTCTCCTTCACGCACAAAACACTCACTATTGTCGCCCTCATCATGTCAGGAATCGATCATGCAAACAGCCTCTACCTCGGAATACCAGAATACCTCCTGAAGAAACTACAATGGATACAAAATACAGCAGCCAGACTACTCCTCAAACTATCCAGAAGAGACCACATCACTCCTGTCCTAAAAACACTACACTGGCTCCCAGTAAAACATTGCATCACCTTCAAAACAATGTGCATAACGCAGTGCAATATGTGGACAAGGAGCAGAATTCCTACAAAGAGAAAATAATCTACAAGCCAATGAGACTCCTCAGGTCAAGCAATGAAATTCACCTGGAACTAAAACCATACCTTAAGAAAAAGCTTGTAGGCACCTCCTTCTACCACTTAGCCGCAAAAACCTGGAACATCATCCCAAAAGAAATAAACACCAAAGATCACCTAAAATTCAGAAAATTACTAAAAACTTGGCTCTTCAACACCACAGACTCAAACTGAAAACCGGAAAGAAAAAAATGTTTTGAAAAATTAAAAAAAATAAAAAGAGAAAAAAAAGGAATGACTAAACCGGAAAGGACACTGACAAGCTCCCAGAACAGACTACTGGGGCACCAACGGCACTTGGCCGGGTGACGTTGGGTAGATTGAATCACAGTTGATGTTAGGGACAATTCTCATTCGATGGCTAATTTCCCTTACGTAGTGAGTCCCTCAGCAGCTTTGCTGGATTTCTGGAGTTATTTTTTCCACTTGGTAAGAGTGTGAGCTTTTCCCCCACTCTTACCCATGTTTTGCCATGTGTATTTCCTCTGTTTTTGTGATTGTGGACTCTGGAGTACACCACTTCAGTAGCCCCCTTCTTTCGGTTGTTACACAGCACCTTCAGTGCAGTAACACACGGTTGTATTTTAAACTTCCACCGACTCCATTTCTGGGACTAACTACTGTTCCCCAGAAAAGGGTAAAGTTTCCATTAACTTTACTTAGTCATTTACCCACAGATCCAGTACACCCCATCTTACATGGAGTACTGGAAAGGGTTAATACTTAGACCTTTTTACCTGTATTTCCTAGAGCATTGTTTCGCTCTTTTAACATTTAGACTTGGCTGGTGGCAGGGGTATCTAGCCTAACCTTTCTACCGCGATTACACTATATAAACGTGGTATTGTTTTAGGCTATTATATTAGCCTCGAACTTAAACCTGCTTGACCAAATACTTTTTCTCTTGGCTCCGATCGGGTTTATTCGCCATTTCTTTTTGTTAAAGTCCTTCTTGTGTTTTACTTTGCGCGGCAAACCAGGTTTGCCTTCTTTGTTCACTGTCTTTTGGCGGGCTTCTGCTCAGAAGCCCTCCTCCAGGCGCCTGGGTGTCTAGGTGGGCTGAATGTGAGGGAGGGGTGTAGTCACCCCCTGCACAGGGTATCCTAGGAAACCCAAGTCGCACTTTGCCATGATGTCATAATGAGGGACACGGATCTTCTGTGGACCCACATGGTTCTTTCCAGCAAACCTTGCGTAATGTTCACAGCTGAGGCTTCTAGAAAGGCCACTGTTTCTGGATGTTTGTATGGTGGTTCCATGTTTTGGAATGTCTTAATGTGCAGCTGGAGGTTGACTATTATTTGTACCGTGCTAGATACCATTAGGCCTCATAGCGCACAAGAACCATCTGATCTATTTTTTTTCTTTTTATTTCTTTAAATTTACATAATGGTTCTTAGCAGTTTCTTGGTAATGCACTTACTCTGCAAACAAATAAAAGGGAGGAAAATGGTTGGAGCAACATTAGCCTTAGCGTAAGTCCAAAAATGCAACCCTATCTTAAGGCAGTACAGAGAGGGCTGAGCTTTGACAAGCAGCAGAATACGAGGAGTTCCTGTGGATTTCTTCAAGTTACTAGTCTTATAGAAGCAGCGAGTTCATCAACTAACATGGGAGACCCTTTAAAGGACTTGATGGAAAGGCACAAGCGGCGGCTTGAGTTGGAGGTAAGGGGGGTTGCCCTGGACACCTCTGTGCACTCCAGCACTCGAGTGACTACCTGGAATCAGCTAAGCAATACCTCTTCCCCCAAAGTGCTTTAGGTTCGAGGAATGTGTTTGTGCTGGATGCTCTGCGACATTGCAGCTCTGGACCCGACCTCCGGATTCCTCAGTCTGATGACTGAAGGCAGGACAGTGGACAGGATTCCTCATCAGCAGTCTCGAGGGAGGACCTCTGGCACGGCTTTCAGCAACTTCTTGGTTCAATCTGCGGTTTTGGCTCCTTTTCTGCAACACCAACAAAGAACACAGATTGCCCAGTCAATATTCGCTTCCTGCAGTCCCACACTCTGGTGAGGAGATCTGGGTGAGTTGGATCAGATCGCTGGAGTGTCCTTACTGGTTCAGCAAAGAATTGGACGGATTCAGCCTTTCCACGACTAAACATTCGAAATGGGTAGTAGGTCTCCTTGTATTGGGTTCCGCAGCTCTGGCAACTCCTTGGACCTCTGGAGATGGCTCAATTCAAAGTTAGTCTTAGGACTGGTTGTTTCCACCAGCCAAAGGGAAGAAATCCTCATTGGGGCTCCTGTCGTACAGAAACTGGGTTAGGACAGCAGTGGTTGCTTCGGTGTTGCAAAGGGTCTGCAGGCGTCTCTGGTAGTCTTTGGTCACTTTATCTTCCAGTGTTCGACTTACTTTTCACTCCAGAAGCCTCACCTATTTATACAGTCCATGACAAACTCCTCTGCAATCTCTCTTTCTGCATTTTGCAGAAAGGGGTGTTTGGCTGTTCAAAAAGGACAGACCCCCTCTGTATGCTGCTCCTATGATATATATGATATGACATTTATAACGCGCCTGTACACAAGTGTTTCTAGGTGTGGCAATAGTGTTGCTATTCAGGTACTCTGGCCGATCAAGGACAGGAGGGTGGAAAACTCCTCTCCCCTCTTCCTGCCTGCCCAGTCACTCTGGAGCTTAGGCGGGGACGCCCAAAGGTTCATGCCGAAGGCAAAACGCACACACTGACCTCTCCCTCCCAGAATGGTAGAAGGGGTAACAAAGAACAACCATGAAAGAAATGGCAAAAAAAGAAGCCGCAAGATGGCACCTGGGTACCATTATTGTGCACTACCGTGGCTATGGACATAGCCTGCGGTACAAAAACTACACAATAGTTGGTAGAACACGTCCACTGCCACCAGGTATAACTAGGAAATCGTCTGACTAAAGTCACAGGAGCAGAGAGAAGGGTGATACCAGGTATCCTTTTGGAACTCCACAGAAGGTGGTGTGTGCCAATATCTCAGGCTATAGAATTTTGGGAGAGATACCAAGTAGCTCTCTATCCTTAAGAGCAATATTTACTTGAGGATATTGAAAAATAAACTTAAAGGAGGACCCTAAGGGTCCCAAGCAATACTGCCCAAAAGGAGCTGTGTGCTGCAGTTGTAAAACACATATACCTTTAAGAGCTATGGGGCAGACAGACTCCATAGAAGAGGTAGATTACAAAGAATAGAGTTCCAAAAAACAGAGCCCACAAGAATGAATGAGTGGAAAAAGGCTTCACTCATTCAGGATTAGAAAGGGAAAAAGTCCAGCAGTCCAGCAAAAAGTGCTGGGGGTCTCACTAGCAGAGGGTATGAAACAAAATAAATGATCTCCCTAACAGACCCCAAAGAAGAAGTCTGTTCCAGAAGCCTTAGGAGAGGATCAGAAATAACTGGAAGAACCCCTTCTGCCTCAATGTCTATGGTAAAGACTCTTCCGAAACGTCTTTACCACAGACCTAAGCAGTAACTGACAGACTATCGACAAAGTGCCAACAGTAGGACCCATAGCCAAGTACTCGCACATTTAGTTTCGAAACACTGCTCCAGAGAGGCAAAATCACTCCGTAAGTACATGGGTTCTTTTCTACCTATATTTTAAAGGATCTGGTTCCCTGGGCCAGCGAAGAGCCAGAGAACCAAAAAGAATGAACAGCCTTCCCACAGTGAATCCCCACAAGCCAGCAGCAAAAATAGCTGTGAGGAAGACTTTGAGATGCTGCACGACCGACAAAAGAGGAAACTTTGCGGAAACCAGAAAGGGGATGTCAGACAGGTGTGACACAAGTGGGCCCAAGGAGCAGATGAGATTGTGTAATGTTGTCCCACTACCCGTCAAGGCGGCTGCTGTGACGGGCGCCAAGTCGAAAGAGGCACTTTGGAGGCACTTACTGCTACCACTTAGCTGCAAAAACCTGGAACTTCATCCCAAAAGAAATAAAATACCAAAGATCACCTAAAATTTAGGAAATTACTAAAAACCTGGCTATTCAACACCACAGACTCAAACTGAAAACGGAACCAAAGAATGAAAGGATGACTAGACTAAACCATACACGGACAGCTTCCATGGCACCCGGACGAGTCTCACCGGGTACAGTGTAACACAGGCGACATCCACGGAGAGGGAATCAACAAACCCTACCTAATCCCACCCAACATGCGCACTCATCCCTTAGCTCCCACCGGGCACCACAGTGGTTGGAATTGTCAGGATATGTAGGCATAGGCAGGGGCAATGGCTGTATGAGTGGGAAGGGAAGATAGATAGCGCTGCGAGGCAGGCGGGAGGAAGAGGGGGCTAGATGTAAAAGGGACCTTGAATGCTAGATGGACTCAGATCATGACAGATGCATAGGGGTGCTACAGAAACCCATCTGGGGAGAATACAGAAACCCACCGCCTTAAGTCGGGATAGAGATGCCAACTAATCAACTGCACTAACAATTACCCCTCAGCATTCATCTCTCAAACTCCAAACACAACCACAAACCTACAGCACAGCAAACCGCACAAACTTCACTACATAGCAACAACAAAACAAAAACACACATACTCGCACAACAGTACACGACGACTACCGGCTGCAAAACACCCCATGCCCAGCCAATGGACCCACCGGGCTGAGGCTGCCAACAGCACATAACTGCTCTCTTGCACTTTTCCAGCTCCTTCCCACTAACCCCCCATCCCTTCCCTTTTCAGAACTGCCAGAGGACCACTTCGGTGGTGATAGTGCGCGGTAAAAATGTCCTTTAACATTAACATGATTGGCTGAGGTTCTTGTCCGGGCTGGACAACCCCCCTGCTGCGTGATTGACAGCCAGGCTGTGTGAATGGGGGATTTTCACATAAAAGGCAGGACTCTTGCGCTAGAAGTCAGAGTCGCCACTGGAACTACAAGGAACCGAAGAGAAGCGGAGAAGAAGCCGGCTGCTGCAGCTATCCCGTCCCTGTGAAGCCCTGCTGCAGTCCTAAGCTATCTACCCTTCGACGACCAGAGAAGACCCACTCCGGAGTCTTCTTCCCTAGAGTCTGGTGGGGATAACCAGCTCATCTTCAGCCAGAGGATCCTCTTCGTGGTCAAAATCGCTGCACCCGGCTGTAGTGGTCCGGATAGCCATCTGAAGAGCCTCTCCTGTTTTTAAGGAGCGCACCTTTTATTCACCATCGCTGCTGCCAGCCTCAGCCCTGTGTGGTGCAGACCCCTCCAGACGTCCTCCTTCGCATCGAAGCTCCAGGAACCAGTGGGTCTGCAGGAAACTACCAGGAACAACTGCCGTGGCACCAGCTTCTTCAATGAATAAGGTACTGTGTTCTGCTTGAGAAATTAGGGTGAATCCCTTTTCTTTGCCTCCAAGGCTTGCCCTGGTCTTCCCTCCTTCTTATAACTTTTGCTTCCTCTGTTGACAATATCTAAGTACTCCTGGCTACATTGAATCGTGAACTGTCCGACTGTGTGATCCTCGACAACAGGAACCTGGTTCCACTTGACACTGGCTCCGGCCTATTGACTCTTGAATTTCTGTCTACGAGTGTTCTCGGATTCTGTCTGCTTTGACAAAAGTTTTGCCTATGATTTTTGCCCCCAACTCTCTCTGGGTATCTCAGGTGCTAAGTGTGTTTTTGCCCCGGTAACATTTTTTGCTGCGGATACGCGTTTCTTTAGTAAGACTGAACTGTCATTACTGTCAAAAAGTGATCGCAAATGTATTCCCGGTAACGTCTTTTGTTCACAACACCGGGCTGTTAAAACATAGGGTACTTACCTTGAAGTTATACCATACAAAGTGAATTGGTTGGTTGTAGTATATTTTAAGTGTGGTTTTGAATTAATAGAAGTGTCATGTTTATAACAAATGGTTTAAAATAAATGTACTTATATTTTTTACCGGAAACCTTGAGTCGGTGTTTGCTTGAGTCACAGTAGTTGTGGTCCCTTTGTGTAATCTTTGCTACTGCTCATATACTCTTGAGATAAGCCTGGCTGCTCCGCTACTGCTACCACTTTAACATAGTAGTACAGGCTTGTACCAAAGGTAAAACTTGTATTGCCACCTGTAGTCTTAATTGTGTGTAGTGGTCCCTAAGGGCAATGCACAGGATTCTGCCTGACAGGTGACACCCATGGAGACGGACTCAACAACCCCAGCCAATCCCATCCAACATCTTCACTCGCCCCTTAGTTACTACCACATACCAGTGTGTTGTGGAACTGTGGGGATATTGCCAATCACCACACTAACTGAGCTGCGGACACTGACAGGTGCATTAGCCATATAAGTGGGAAAGGAGGACAAGTGGAAGTGGGAGCAAGACGTGAAAGGGACCTTGAATGCTGGACGGGCCCAGATCAGGACAGAGGCGCAGGGGGCCCCTGCACCACATCTGAAGAGATTACGCAAGCCAGACATGTCAACTCAGGATAGAGATGCCAACTAACCAATTCCACTAACAATTTCCCCCCTCTGCTTACACCTCTCAAACTCCAAACCAAACACAACCACAAACCTACAGCACAACAAACCGCACAAACTTCACTACACTGCAACAACAAAACACAAACACTCAGACTTGCACAACAGTACACAACGACTACCGGCCGCAAACACCGCAGGCCCAGCCAACAGACCCACCGGGCTGAGGCCGCCAACAGCACATCACTGCTCCCTTGCACTTTTCCAGCTTCCTCCCACTAACTCATCCTCCCCTCCTCTTTCAGAGCCGCCAGAGCGCCAGGTGACCACTCCGGTGGTGATAGTGCACGGTACAAATGTCCTTCAACATTAACATTAACACCCTCTTTCAATTGACCCGCACTATCTCAGAGTTTAATAATAGCGTTCTTGGCTTGCTCAGACTTCAATTTATATGCATGGAGGCGAGAAGCCTTGTTAGAGGTGCTGAAGTAGAATTGCTTCATCCAGAACAACTTATAAGATATATCCGATGCCCGCAATGCTTTAAGTTCAGCCCTGGCCATTTGAAGATGTCTATAGAACTTGTGGGCCCCTCTCTTGTGTACAGTAAGCCTAACTCATCCACCCGCTTCTCCACCACCTCCATCCGGGAACGCAAAAGTTGTTTCCTAGCAGAAGCCAGGCTAATAATTTCCCCTCTCAGTGTAGGCTTAAAAGCGTCCCAAACTGTCGCAATGGACACATTCCCTGTAAGATTTTCTTGAAAGTACAGAGCAATGCGTTCAGAAATGGAGGCGCTGAAGGCCACGTCAGTGAACAGAGAATCATTTAATTTCTAAAGGGAAGTCTTCCTAGCCCCCTGTGTGCGAGCCCCTCTATCTGGAGTACAATCAATGGTTGCAGTAAATCAACCCCCCCCCCCGTCGAGGCCGATCTAGCCAGCCTCTCATCCAGCACTAAGTTAAAGTCCCCCCACACTACAAGGTTGCCCTTCTGAAACTGTGCGATATGAGGAAATGTCTGGGATTAAAACATGTCCTGAAACTGATTGGGGTCATGAATCGTGAATAAAGTGAGGTCCACTTCCCAATCCGGATATGCAGACCCAAGTATCTCCCGTGTGGATATTATAAGTTACTCACCGTAGTGACTAACATACTTTTAGTCCATAGTCCCCTTTCCTCCATACTGCATGGGCGTCCCCTTCAAGGGACGGGAGAAAGAACCTTTTTCACCAGAAAAAACCTTCTACCCCTTTAAATTTAGAGGCACGGAGGGGTGCGGCCCAGGGAGCATGCGCTGACCTGACTCCGCCCTCCAGCGCCACACCTCAGTCCACATTGATGCGTCGACCATAGGTTTAACATTGCCTAATGACACCAGTATTATTAGGGGGCAGGTTGGTGGGACGTATGGCAGAAAGGGGACTATGGATTAAGAGTACATTAATCACTACGGTGAGTAACTTATAATAATAAAGTTACTCACCGTAGTGACTACCTTACTCCTAGTCCATAGCCCCCTTTCCTCCATACTTTTGGGACATTTCGTCCTGTGGGACAGGACCGGATGAACTTTTGTAAAAAAAGCATCAAATTGAAAATGTGTCCTCTTTTTACGCGGGGTACCGCACATGGCCGTAACCCCGCCCTCCTTAGCTCCGCCCCACGCATCGCCCTTCAGTCCTTTTTTATCGCCAGGTCCGAGACCATTTAAGCATTAATAGAGGATACTTAATAGAGGGGACGGCAGGCGTATGGAGGAAAGGGGACTATGGACTAGGAGTAAGGTAGTCACTACGGTGAGTAACTTTATTATACTCCTACGTCCTGTCCCCTTTCCTCCATACTTTTGGGAGATTACCAAGCACTCCTTACAGAATAACGGGTGGATGGAACTCCTTTATTGAAAGAGGTTTTTAAGAACAGCTTGCCCAAACTGAGCATCAGGTTTGGAGCTCAGATCTAAGCAGTAATGTTTCACAAAAGCTGATGGGGAAGCCCATGTAGCAGCTTTGGCAATGATTTCACAGCGAACATATTTTTGGAAGGCAATGGCAGCTGCCTTGCCTCGCACAAGACGGGCATGAATTCCCTTCGGAGACTGAAGGCCCTGAACGGTATAAGCTTCAAAGATACAGGAAGCAATCCATCGGGAGATAGTTGCTTTCGAGCCGGCTTTCCTTTCTGGTCTTCGAAGGTCACCAAGAGTTTGGAATAGCTCCGAAGATTAGATGTTCTGTCCAAATAAAACTTAAGAGCTCGCCTTACATCCAAATTATGCAGAACCCTCTTCAGCATCTGAAGCCGGTTCTTGCAAGGAAATAGACTGTTTCAGATGAAAATCGGATACCACCTTTGGAAGGAAAGAAGGATTGGTCCGGAGGAAAACCTTATCATTGTGAAAGGTGAGGAATGGATGCTCTACCGACAAGGCCTGAAGCTCGCTTAAATACCTTGCCGAAGTCACTGCAATCAGAAAGGCCATTTTCCATTAAATGAATTTCAAGTCTGCCGTAGTCATGGGCTAAAGGGTTTATGGCATAAAGCAGTAAGGACCACATTCAGATCCCACTTGGGATGCGGGTTGCGCACAGGTGGATATAGATGCAATAGACCTGCAAAGTGCCTTTTAATGACAGGGTATGTCAAAGAAAAGGAGCAAGAGTCTGTGGACAGGTAAGCAGCAATAGCCGACAAATAAGTCCTACAAGACAAGACATGCATGCCCGAAGCTGCCAGATCAGAAATGAAAGCCAGGACCGTATCGATGACAGCTTCTCTGGGATCCATCTTTTTTGCTAAACACCAGTGACAGAAACTAAGCCATTCGCTCCTATACCGAGACCTCGTCGAAGGCTTTCTAGCCGCCTGGATGATATGCAGATTATCCGTAGACAAATTGAAGCTTTCTAAAGATTTGAACTCAAGCACCAGGCTGCCAAGCTGAACGATTGTGGAGAGGGGTGCCATATCTGCTGATCGCTCTGGTGAAGCAGGTCAGGAATCAGCAGGAGCCTGATCTGTGAGCAGACTGACCGATGCTGAAGCTCTGAAAACCAGAATCTGGCTGGCCACCACGGGGCTTTGAACAGGAAAGTGCAATTTTGACATGTTCCTGATCTTGCATAGTGCCCGGTGAATCAGAGGAAGAGGCGGGAAGGCGTAGGCCCTCATGTTGTGCCACGTAATCTCGAGAGCATCCACCAGGGAAGAAGCTCGGAACCCGTTCCTGGCAGCATAAAGAGGAAGTTTCCTGTTCAATGTCGTCTCAAAAAGGTCCACTTCTGGAGTACCCCAATGGTGAAAAAGATCGGAGAGGATCTCTGTGTTCAGTTCCCACTCATAGCTGACCACCGCTCGCCGGCTGAGAGAGTCTGCCATCACATTCAGCTGGCCCGGATTGTGTACCGCCAACAGCCAAACACTGTGCTGAATGGCTAGATCTACAAGTGGAGGTGACCTGGTACCCCCCGCTTGTTGACGTAAAACATGGATACCGCATTGTCCGTGCGGATGCGGACCACCTTTTTCACAATCCCTGGCTTGAAAGCTTTGAGCACCGGGAAAATCGCCACAAGTTCCAGATAATTTATGTGAAATGGTCTGTCCTGCGGCGACTACAGGTTGAAAATCTGAAGCTGATCAATCATCGCGCCCCACCCGATAAGGGAGAAGTCTGTCGTAATGGTCCCCTGAGGGACGGGCTCCTGAAAAGGCGTACCCACTGACAGATTACTGGAAGAAGACCACCAAAGGAGATTGGTCATCATGTAGGGTGGAACCGGGATCATTTTGGTGTCTGGGTCCACTGCCTGGGGCCAGGAGCTCCGAAGAACCAACTGCATAAGTTGCATTTTGAGAAGCGCCAGGGGAAGAGCAAGAACGCACGAGGCCATGAGGCCCAGAAGCCTCTAGAACCACCAGGTGGACATGCTTTCTGACTGAATGAAGACTTGACACGTGGTTAACAGATCCGCCATCCTGTCCCCCATCAAGTATACCCTGCAGTCGATCATGCTCCAACGGAAACCCAGGAATATCCGGTCCTGAGAGATCGTCATGGAGGATTTCCGCCACTCCACCAACAGCCCAAGACTGAACAGGAGCTAAAGGAGAGACTGAAGATTGTTCGAGGCTTTTACCGGGCATGGACTGCGCAGAAGGCAGTTGTCCAAATACGGATACACATGAATACACGCGGCACCAAGCTGAGACCAAAAGGGAGCATTCGAAACTGGTAGTGCTCCTCTCCCAAGTAGAACCGCAGATATTTCCGATGCGGGCTCCAAATCAGGATATGCATATAAGCATCCTGAATGTCAACAACGCAGAGCCAATCGCCCTTCTGAAGAGAGGACTTTATTTTGACAGGGCGTAATCATCTAGAATTTCACTTGTGGAAGAGAAAGGGTGTACTGGAAATGGTCTAGAATGGTGCGCAGGCAGCCTGGTTGGGTTTTGCCACCGTAAACACTAGGGGAACGGGTTCCACCGCCCTGAGATCTAGAAGCTGCTGGACCTCGGCTATGAGGAAGGGTGTCCCCGACTGCTGAAAGGGAGGATTGAAGGGCGGGTAGGGGCAAGCGGAAGCCCTCCCGAGGGATGGACAAAACCCACCGGCTGCCGGTGATGGTTTGCCACGCCTCCAGATGAGATGAGATTCGTCCTCCCACCAGAGTCTCAAGTGCCAAAAAATATCATTTTGCAGACTTTTCGGTGGAGAGACTACCTGTCCCTGAAGAGGAGGCTGACGACTGAGAAAAAAAACGGCCAAGTTGCTGCCTCTTGCAAGAGTTACCCGGCTGAGGGTCTGTCCTGCGGTTTTGGAACCCTCTGAAGCCTGAAGAGGATCGAGATAGGGACCCAGATCTCTGAGCTTTGACTGGGGCCTTCACGAGCAGCGACAGACCTGGCAGTTTGCGTGCTCGCCTTAGTCTTGGTGAGCTTGTCATCTGTTGAAGAATGAAACAACTCTTTGCCCTCAAAAGGCAGGTCCAGAACTTTATCTTGGACCTCCTTCAAAACTTTGTTGCCTGAAGCCAAGCATGATGAGGTGTCCCACCCCCAGCATGAGGCCACAAGCCGAGGTGTCAACATGGTGCGCAGCAGCCTCCAGCATATCCTGCGCCAACACCCTGGCATCTGACAAGCCGCCTTTAAAGTCTTCTAACCTGTCAACAGGAATGAACTCCTAGAAGTCAGCCAAATCGCTCCACAGTTTCATATGCGCCGAAGTCGCAGAGGCCGGCTTGGATTGCAGAGTGGCAACCGTTAAAACCGCCGAGGATGGGAGCGGGCATGACGCCAAGGCTACTTCCTCGGAGGTGCGAAGCCTATAACGGGCATCAATCCTTTTATTTATGTGTAGCCCGGAGTGGGGCTTATCCTAGACCTTGCAGGCCTGGCCAGGATGTCCCTCTTAAGGAACAGGAGGGTGCCCTCCTGTGGAGACAATGTTCGCGCCCCCGATAGCTTCCCTTTGTGCGGAGCGGGTGCCTCAGGCACTGGTATGTCCAGGAGTGACATGTCCAGTACCCGGTCGTGAAATTCTCTGACAGAGCAGGGCTGGTCTTCACTATCCTGATCTGCCAAAGGGTTGTCTGGAGCATCCGGATCCCCGGACTGCGACGTGACAGGCGTCAGATTGACATCACGCTCTGCTGGAGACTTGTCCACCAGTGACAAGGGAGGCAGAACAGTCGGAGGAAGGCCGGGAGGCAGAGGTGCTACCGCCGGGGCGACAGGTGCCATGACAGGAACCGTCAGCGCAGGCAACGGAGTCTGAGGGCGGATTTCCCTAAAGATGCCCTTAAAGTACTCCCTCATGGGATCAGAATTCATTAGACTATGAAATTCCCCAAAAAAGGCATCCTCTGCCGAGACCTTAGGCGCTGGAGTGGGCAGAGGCCTCTCATGAGGAGCATAACCCCACGATCGCAGTGAAGAGGGCTGCCAAGAGGGCCCGCCACCAACCGGGTCTACATAGACGAATGGGGCAGATGTAGGAGGAAGCGAGACTGAATGTGGTAGTGGCATCCGAGCACGGCAGTCATAGGAAGGGCGGAATAGATTCACACTGTCGTGTGGAAAAGGTTGTCCACCGAAAAGAAGGTTCCCAGCACCTGCCGTCGATAGCGTGGTTGTGAGGGAAGAATCCAAAATGGCCACCGTAGACCACGCGGGAATGTCCACCCTTTTGTGAACATCTGAGGAGAACTGCGTCACATGTGATGAGGCAGTTGACTCCACAGACCGGTCAGGGGACATGACTGAAATTTTAGCCTTGACACAAGGAACATCGGCAGAGCCGGTACTATGGGGCCTTGGATGTTTACTGGACATCCTGTCCCTTGAATTAGCCTCCAAAGGAGGAACCTCGGCAAAGCCAGTAACACAGGAGTTACGGTCGACGACCTCTCCCTGTGCCCCCTCAACAGAACCAGTAACACTGCGAGAGCAGGAAAGTTGAGGAATCCACCTCACAGACAAGACCTTAACAGGCCTCTCAGTTCTGTTGGTACACACCTTAGCCTCATTAAGAGGAAGCTCAGAACAGAGACCTGTCTTAATAGCTCCCCCGAAAGGGGCCTCGAACTGTGGCTCGGTACAGAAAGCCTCAACAGAGGCCTCAGGGCGCACCCCGGTGTCTGTGCGGGAAGCTCCTAACAAGGAGACCTCGGAGCGAACTCGGTACACAACGCCTCAGCACGACTATGCTGGCTATTAGTACCTGATCAGTGAACCTCGGATTGTGATCCGGTACAGGCAGGCCCCTTGGAGAAAACCCTAGTACGCCTATTAGGCCTCTGAGGCACCTCAGGGATAACACCGGTATGCACCTCTCAGACCTGGAGGACCCCCCGGGAAGGAGTCCCCCGGCCGGTGTGCCCTGAAAAGTAAAGAACTTACCGGGCGTCTCTTGTTTCCGTCAATGAAGAGTTGGAAATTGGATGGAATCACCTTCCGGAAGATTTCCTCCCAACTACGTAAATGACGTTGAAGTGCCCGGACCAAAAGGGAGTCGCAGAAGAAACACGAGTCCCAACAGTGATCCGGTCCCAGACACTCCAAGCACAGAAAATGGGGATCCGCTCTAGTGAAGCGACGCTAGCAAGAGGAACAAGTGGCAAATCCCAGACGCTCCGGTATAGACGGAGGACTACGCAACTGCAAAACCGGAGCAGGAAAGAAGGACAACAGGAAAGAAAAAAGGTCTTCCCGAAGATGCTAGCGCATCCAGCCACGACCGCGCGTAGAAAAGGACTGAAAGGGTATGCGTGGGGCGGAGCTAAGGACGGCGGGGTTACGGCCGCATGCGGTACCCCGCGTAAAAAGAGAAGGACACATTTTCAATTCGATGCTTTTTTACAAAAGTGCTCTGGTCCCGTCCCCACAGGACGGAATGTCCAAAAAGTGTGGAGGAAAGGGGACGGGACATAGGAGTATTACTCTTAGGTCCCATCCCCTTTCCTCCATTCTGCATGGGCGATTACAACTGAATGTAGCACCAGGGTGGAGAGGAGACCCTCCTTAAGCAAAGAGGATCCCGAGAACCGCCTGTCCGAATGCCGCGTCAGATCTAGAGCCGGCATCCAAACAGTAATGCTTGCAGAAAGCCGAGGGAGTGGCCCAAGTGGCCGCCCTGCTTATGACTTGCTAAAGGACATGGCGCTGGAAGCCTTAGCCCTGACTGCGTGGGCATGGGCATGCATGTTGGCTGGCAGCAGCTTGTGCTGGCCCTCTTACGCTTCTTTGATGGCCGAGACCATCCAGCGGGATATGGAGGCCTGATAGCCTGGTCTTGTGCCTCCGAAGGTGACAAACAGGGCATCCGATTTGCGGAAGCCCTTGGTCCTGTCCAAGCAGAACTTCAGGGTACGGCTGACATCCAAGCAGTGCAGCACTCTCTCTGCTTCATCCTTAGGGTCGTCAGAAAACGTAGGAAGGACTATTTCCTTGTTCAAGTGGAAAGCAGACGGCACCTTGGGCAGAAATGCTTGGTGTGTCCACAGGACTACTTTGTCCCTGTAAAAGGTACTATATGGTTCTGAGGCGGCCAACACCTGGATTTCGCCGACTCTACGAGCCGAGGTGAGGCCGACCAGTAAGGCCTTCTTGATGGTGACCAGCCTGATGTCCGTGGATGCCATTGGTTCAAACGGTTTGTGCGTCAGGGCACCCAAGACTATGTTAAGGTCCCACACAGGGTGCAGCCTCTTGATGGGCGGGTAGAGCCTTGCGAGCCCCATCAAATGTTTCTTGACAATAGGATTGGAGGAAGAGAAGATCCCCTCCTCCGAGTTCCTGTAAGCCCCGATGGCTGTGAGGTATGTACGGCAGGTGTCCAAGTGGACCCACACGAGTGGGTGAGGTGCGCCGAGAAGACGAACACGTCATCCAAAGTACATGCCAGGGGGTTGATTTCCTTGGAGTCTGCCCAGTGGCAGAACCTGGTCCATTTACTTTTAAATTGGGCCCGGTAGCCTTGCTTCTTGCGCCCTGTATGATTTCCAGATTAGCCTTGGAAAGGCTGAGGTGCCGCAACGTTACCTGCTCAGGCACCACACTGTAGGGCTAGTTTCTGAAGTGTGGGGTGGATGTCGCTGCGCCAGACAATGTGCCGGGCCCGTTGGGAGGTGACTGGAGGGACCTCCGAGAGGCTGAGCAGCTCTGAAAACCATGCCTGGCCGGCCACCATGGAGTTATTAGAATGATGTAGAGATGGCGAGACTCCTTGATCATGCAAATCACTCTGTGAATCAGGGGAGCGGACAGGAAGGAGTAAACCATCATGCCGTCCCACTGGAGCCGAAATGCGTCGTCCAGGGAGCCGGGACCCTGTCCCTGCCAGGAGGCAAACTGAGGGCACTTTTTGGTATGCCAAGTGGCAAAGAGATCCATCTGGGGATGACCCCACCTGTTGAAAATCTCCTGAATAACGAGGTTGTTTAGCTGCCACTCGTAATTGTCCGCTCCCAACCTGCTGAGCCTGTCCGCCTCCAGGTTGGATTCCCCCAGGAGGTGGACTGCCGTGAGGTAGATGTCGTTTTCCAGTGCCCACTCCCACATGCTGATTGCCAGTCTGCACAGAGGAGGGGATCTGGTGCCTCCCTGTTTGTTGACATAGTACATGCTGGTCGAGTTGTCTGTCTGGATGAGGACAACCTTGCCCCTGAGAAGTGGTAGGAATGCTCTCAGCGCTAGCCAGATGGCGTTCAGCTCTAACCAATTGATGTGGTATTCCTACTCCTGTCGAGTCCAGGTGCAGTAGACCGAGAGATCGTCCAGAGTGGCTACCGAGCCCTCGAGGGAGAAGCCTGTGGTGATGGTGGCCTGCGGGGTGGGCAGCCGAAAGGGCTTGCCCGTCCGTAAGTTGCAGTTCCTAGACCACCATGTTAGGTCCGAGTGGAGAGATGGAGGAACGTTGATCATCTCGGATTGAGAGCTCTGCTCCTGGTTCCATGAGGCTGCGAAGTGCAGCTGAATCCTCCTCAATCTCGTGTGTGGGATGGCTAATAGGACCACCGCCAAGAGACCCAGGAGATGCTGGTACCACCATGCCGAGGTCACCTCTCTGCTGAGAAAGTGGGTGGTGGCCCTCTTGATGGCCGAGATCTTGTCCTCTGACGGAAAACCCTTCTCGGAGCACGTGCCCCAGATGAAACCCAAGAATGTCAGTCTGCTTGGGCTGCAGCTGCGACTTCTTGAGATTGAGCGAGAAGCCCAGATCGTGTAGTGTGTTCATAAGGGCATGGGAAGAGTGGCGAACCGCTTCCGGAGATGTAGCCCTGACGAGCCAGTCATCGAGGTATGGGTAGATGTGGAGGCCCTGTGCTCTGAGGAGGGCAGCAACCGTATCCAGGAGCCTGGTAAAGACCTTGGGGGCTGAGTTGAGGCCAAAAGGGAGGATCTTGTATTGGAAATAGTAGCCCATCATCCTGAACAATAGGAAAGCACAATGGGGCTGCCAAATCGGGACCTGTAGGTACGCGTCCGTCAGGTCCAGGGAGCACATCCAGTCTCCCTTGCACAATGTCTCTGCTATAAAAGCTGGAGTAACCATCTTGAATTTTTGTAGGGGTAAGGAGAGGTTGAGGGTGGAAAGGTCCAGCACAACTCTTAGGCCCACCTGGTTTTTCTTCTGAATGGTGAAAATCCTGGAGTAAAAACCCAAGCCTCGCTGGGAGGCTGGGACTTCCTCCACTGCCTGGCTCTCTACGAGCGACCGGATCTCCGCCAGAAGAGTTGCTGTCCCAATCTGAGGGAGTGGAGGAGGGAGGAGAGGCGGGGATGGGCAGGCAGTACCGCGTGGATACTACTGAGAGGATCCAGGGGTCCGTGAAATTCTGGCGTTAGAAATGTGCATGGAGACCAAGCCTGCCCCCCACCGGAGACACGTGGACCCAAGGGGGCGTGTCATGCCCTCTTTCCCTCAAAGCCTGTCACGGAGGAGTGGGACTGGAAAAAGCCCTTACGCTCTCCCTTTTTGTTGCTTGCACCGGGTCTGAGATGGTGAGCGGTACGGCTGCCTGGATCTCCGTACCTGGAAGCCACAGAACCCTCCATACGTATGCCCCCTGTCGGAGCATTGCTGTGACTGGGTGTACGACTTGGGCATGGATTTTGTCAAGATGGATAAAGACTTGGCCATTTGTGAGCTGTTTTTCTTCTTGTCCACATCTTCGTCCGTGGTGGAGTGGAAGAGGCCCCCCCCTCGAACCGTTACATCTAATATGCGTTCCTGGCCTTCCAGGTTGTATGTGGCGGCCCGGAGCCAGGCTGTCCTTCTCATGTCTGTGGCGATACAGATGACACGGCCAGAGGTGTCAATATGGGCCACGGTGGATTCCAGGAGGTCCTGTGCCACCAGCTTGGCCTCAGCCAGCCTCGCCTTAAAACGCGATTAGCTCTGCCTAGGGAGTTCCAGGAGGAAGTCTGCAATTTCCCGTCATAACCTTTGGTTAGCGGCAGCCAGCATGGCATCGGCGATGGCCTGACAAAGATACAAGGACGTGCTGGTAAAGAGTTTCTTCCCGTACGCCTCCAAGATCTTCTCCTCCTTGCCTAGCAGTGCTGCAGAGGAGAAGGCGGAGGACGACTGAGGCTTGTAGTATAGTGATGCTGCAGTGATCACCTGGGAGTGTGGCTGAGGATGGGCCAAGAGCAAGAGTGTACTTGGCGTCCAGGCGTCGATTGACCGGCTTAACTGAGTGGGGCTTGAGCCAACCCTTCTTGGCCAGGGAGACTTACATCTGTCTGCAGAGGAATTCCCGTTTTGGTAGAGGGGCATTGCGTGAGGACTTCAGCCAGAACCCCCTCTGCCACCTGCTCAACCTCAGGTTGGGGTAGGCCCAGGTACTCTGCCAGCCCAGCAAGACGTTTGTGGAAGGCCCTGGCTGAGGATGGCTTGTCTGGATCCTCCTCCTTATCCGTGTCCTGTGGTTCAGGAGGATCCTGTGGAGGTGGAGGAGTAGCTGGAGCCGGAGGCTGGGGTACAGTAACCGCGGCCGGAGGCTGAGGAGGCGGCAGGCTGGTACAGAACCGCCTGAGGAATCTGCTGGGGAGCCAGCGGCTGCACCGGGGGTGTCGCCAGAGGCGCTAGTGGTGCTGCTAGTATAGTCGGGAGGACTTCCCTGATGGCGTCCTTGGGAATAACCCCCATCCGAGGTGACTTAATGAGCCAGAGGAACCACTCAAAGAACCCCTCTTCACTGGCCTGAGAGGTCGTAGGGGGTACCGGCAGGGTAGCCAGGGGTGCTGGAGCCACTGCATACCCTGCCCGTATGCACCTAGTTGGTAGCTGCCATGCGCATAATAAGGATAGACTGTAGGCCACGTACCTGGTTGAGGACAGTCCTAGCTGGACACTCGTTCTTTGCTGAACTCCTGGAATGGCGTCGGACGGGTGCGCCTCTGTCTGGCGCGACGGACATCTTGTCGAGCTGCCTGCGACGGGTTACTCGGCTCACTGGGCCCACCCTCGCCTCCTCCATGACTCTTGCGTGTGGATCACGAGGCCTACACTGCTCCTCGGGCCCAAGCCTGGCAGGTGGGACACCATCGACCTGAGGGTCAGTAGATTTGTGTTTAGGTGCCCCCTTGGACGTATTGCCGGTACAAGGGGGTGCCCCTCGGACGTATTGCCGGTACTAGGGCGTGGCCCCTCGGATGACAATCTGGTACAATAACCTTCTGGTCCCTCAACACAGCCACCGAGAGGAGCCGAGGATCCCTCGGCCCGAAGGCCGGTAGCTGCAGCAGCCTCAGTGGTACAAGGACCTGAACGGACTCTCCCACGCGGGAGAGTCCTTGGAAAGGAGTCTCCTTTGCAGGGTGCGATGGAAAATAGCGGCCCTTCCTTGGGCCCGGCTTGGTGTTTCACGAAGTTCTTGAGGTCCTCTGGAGGTGACTTCTGGAAGAGCTCCCTCCACCTGGCTAGTCTGTTCTTCAGCGCTTTCGATTACAGCGAGCCACACATTGTACAAGCTTGCCAATCATGGTCTGGGCCAAGGCAACGTAGGCAAAGGGCGTGGGGGTCTGAAGTTGGGAAGAGCCTGTTGCAGGATGGACACCTGCTGAACCCTGTGGAAGTCGACATGCGCCGGAGAGGAGCGTGGCACATGAGGACCAAGTAAGTACCTGAATGATAAAAAGACAAAAAAAGACAGAAGAAATATCCGCGCATGGAATTACATGGCCGAAGCCAAACCCAGGAGCGCTGGTGAATTCGGCCCATTCCCGTTGGCACGGAAGAGAGGACTGAGGTGTGGTACCGGAGGGCGGAGTCAGGGCAGCGCATGCTCCCTGAGCCGCACCCCTCTAAATTTAAAGGGGAAAAAGGTTCTCTCTCCCGTCCCTTGGAAGGGACGCCAATGCAGTATGGAGGAATGGTGACGAGATGTAAGAGTAATTTAGTGGACTTCAAAGTAAAATTCAAGGAGTGAGGAAGTAATATAGCCACTCCAGCTATTTTAGCCTGGGGGGATGCGAAATACTGGCGTGGGAACCACCTAGAGCAAAGTCTGTGCCAATCTGCTTGCAAAAGATGCGTCTCCTGTAGCCGGACAATACCAGCCTTCAATTCCAACAGCTTGGCAAGCACACTTTTCCTTTTCCTCTGAGAATTGAGGCCCTGCACATTCAATGGTACTGTCTTGAGAGGTTACCAGTCATTTCGTCGAAAACAAATGGTCGAATAACAAATTGATCGAATGAAAATGGTCGAAAACCAAATGGTCGACAACAGATATAAACAATGTAAACAGGTCAATACATCGAAAACAAATGATCGAAAGTCAAATGGTCGACAAACGAGTGACTAATTTGGAAAGAGTATGAGCAAGATAGAGATGGCCATTAACATAGAAAAGGGTCACAGGAAATAAACAAAAGAGTAAGGCACCTCATATGACACCAGTGATCACAGATGACGGTTAAAAACAAACAGTCAGTACGCCAGGAAAGTGACAGAGAGAGCAGCTGATGAAAACACTCGAGTGTACAACGTATACGTGAATAAAACAACGGTGAGTTACACACAGTAAATAAGCAAATTACAGAGTGGTTCATACAATTTTATATTACTAATGGGGGGTTTCCCCCCCAACCCTCTGTTTTTTAAAAACATTTTTTATAGAAATACAAACCTTCCGAACAATAGAATAAGTAATCAAACGTTTTTTTTCAGCATATATATGTTCAATTTTGCATTTTTTACGTAACAAACCTATAAATACAAAGTCGTGTACCCAAAAAACAAGTGAATTATTTAGATTCATTTTATTATTTTGCTATTTCAGATACTACTTGAGAGAGAAAAATGGAATTCATAAAATCCCAAAGAGGCACCGATCAGTTAACGTATGAAGGCTACATATACAATAAAGAAAGCACAAAGCAGGAAAAAAACTATTGGAAGTGTAAAGAGTACACCAAAAATAAATGCAAAGGAAGGGCGATAACGGTTGGCGAAAACATACATTTAACCTGCGAACATAACCACATGCCGGACAATACGGAGGTTTTCATAAAAAAAAACTTAACACATTAAAGGAAAATGTCGAGAAAAATACGAATGAAGCATCGACTTCTCAGGTTAACAAGGAGTATGAAAGTTTACCGCTACATATAACGGCACAGATGCCAAACACGACAACTGTAAAACGCAATATAAATCGCCTAAAACAGAAAGAAAACTTACCCATGGCACCAGTAAGTTATGAAAATATGGTTATACCAGAGGTATTACAGCTAACAGAAAAGGGAGAGCGTTTTCTATGGAAAACTTTGGAAATAAAGAAGGAAAAAATGTTAATTTTTACTACTTTTCAAAACTTAACACATTTAGGCAATTCAAAGACTTGGCATGGAGACGCTACATTCAAAACCTGCCCTACACCTTTTCATCAGTTTTATAGCGTTCACGGCACAGTAAATGAAACCGTTACACCTCTAATCTACGTTTTAATGCCAGGAAAAACAGAAGAACTGTACAGCTGTATATATAAAATAATACAAGAATCATTGCCTGAAAAAAACACGGAAACTATAATCATGGACTATGAACAGGGACAAATGAACGCTTTTTCTAAAATAGATCATGAAACACATATTCAAGGCTGCTTTTTTCATTTTGGTCAATCACTGTGGAGAAGAATTCAAAAATTAGGGTTACGAACATTGTACATAGGAGATACCGAATTTCAACACCAAATCAAACGATTGTATGCTTTAGCATTTGTAAGAGAGGACATGGTTACTATGTATTATGATACTTTGATTGCTTCTAATTACTATATTAATCATGAGGAACAGTTAAGCACTTTACTTGACTACATGGAAAACACGTGGATTGGGCAATTTACGAGACATGGAACAAGACGAAAAGGTAATTAAAAAAAAACAAGAATGAACAACGTACAGGAAGGATGGCACAGCAGGATAAACAAAGAATTCAATTCAAACAACCCAACCTTATGGTACTTCCTTAACTGTCACTCGAAAACCGACCAATGGCAAAAAGGAAATACAGAGACCATGAAGAAAGAATATCAAGCATGGTACAGAATTTTGAAAATACAGAGCCAATACAGTACCTTGAAGCAGTAGCATATAATTAGAAATGTTAAAAGAAAATAGAATTAACTCACCAAACCGAGAACACCGGCTCCATGCAGGAAAACCATTCCCAAAGTACATACATCCAGAAAATGAGAATCCAATGTACAATCCACCAAATCCATTGATGCATCCATCCACGAAAAATTCCATCGAAAAATGCAAGCAGAAAGCAAAAATCCCCTACGTCCATTTAAACATCCATCCACGAAACGATCCAATGAAAAAATGCATCCAGAAAGTGGAAATCCAATGTAAAGTCCAAAGAAACACAGAAGTTGCACAATAAAAACATCCGTTGATGAAAAAAACAGATCCATTAAAAAAACCAATCAAAGACACAATCCAACGCGAAAAAAACCATCCAAAAGAAAAAAAAAACATTGCAAACTCCATTGGATAATCCAAGAAAAAAAAATCCATAAGCAGGTCCGGAGAGCGAGCAACAGGCATCCAACCGGGAAGAAGGAACTTCTAAAATGGCGTCTATGTCGCAAACGTACGACGTCATGCGTAACAAACTTTATACAAGTTGAATTTACAATAGTATTGAAAAATGGTCAAATAGCACCACCTAGCTTTAAAACTTAGAAACACACTTATAACTTTTTTTGTTTAATAAGACGTTGGAAATATTTAATTATTTTACAAGTTGCACTACAGAATGTTTAAATTAATTTAAACAATTACAAATACAAACTGCATTAATGTACCATATTTAAATAAAAAGTATGTATTTAGGTTCAAGGTATATGCTTGCATTTCGACCAAAAACAATATAAACGACCAAAATGTAGTTCAACATAATTGTAATTCGACCATATTTATTCGACCAAATTAATTTCGACCAGTTTTCAGTCGACCATTTGTCTGGACACCGTCTTGAGATCAGCCATGTGGACATGCAATACCTTCTTTACACCTTCTTAACCACACAATACAACTCTGAGCATTCCAACTCCCACAAGCACCAGAAGCAATTAGGAAACGATGAGTTCCAACTGGACAAAAGGCATAAAAAAACAAAACAAAGTCCCAGGTCTGCAGAAAGCATAAAATAAACACAAAAAACCAAAACAAGAAAACAGAATAAAACATTCTGTGTGGGACGATCATTGGGTCTATGAAAAGAAAACCCAATAGGGGTGGGTACTCCAGCTGCCCTGCCTTTATTATTGTGAATGCCATAATATAAAGCAGTCACATAGGTGCCCCGTAACAAGAAAAGATTAATACAGAAACTATTCCCAAATAACATTCTCGGCCAATAGCATGTTGAAAGTGATCAAGCTTGCACAGGTAGTCATGTCGGCTCATCGGAGCCCTCACTCCTTTCACGTCTGTCCATTGATCGCTGCTTGCGATCTCTGTGCCCGTTCTTCCGGAAGCGCACTGTTGACCAATTTTTCGGAGGGATATCATGATCAGGGACCTCCAGGAGCTGGAGCTCATCACTGGGAATCCTCAACACTTCCAGCGCAGCGGTTAAAGATACAAATTGATGCTGGGTACCTTCATAACTGAATAAGATGCAAAATGGATACCCCCATCTGTATGGAATACCCTTTTTCATCAGCCATTGTGTGAGTGGTTTCATTTGCCAACGTTGTTGAATCATCCCCTGCGCCAAGTCTTGGAATATCTGAAGGTCTGCTCCTAGAAACTGAATGCCGCCTTGCACCCGGGCCTTACAAAAAATGTGTTCCTTAGTCTGGAAAAAATTAACTCTGGTCAGCACGTTGGGGAGAAGGTTCTGGCGTTCCTGGAAATTTGAGAATACTCTGTGGTTCCGGACCAGAGTCAGGTCCTCGCCCAAAATATAATGAAAAAGGTCCCTCACATACTCCTCCAGGTCCCGGTCCAGGTCTTTTCGGGGGGGCACCGCCGACCCAAATATTATTTCTTCTGGACCGGTACTTGGCATCCTCGAGGCGCTCTTCGGTTATCGCTTTATGCCGTTCCAGTGCTGCCACATGCTGCTTTAACTGGTCCTTAGTATTAGCCTGATCACAAAAAGCCAACTCAATGTCCCCCCGTCGATGCTCAGCCTGCTGGACATTGTGCAACAGCTGGAATGAGATCTTCAGCTGCTGCAGGGTGGACGCCACCCCCATTTGGCTAGTCTGTAGTAACTGCACAATATAAGTGACCGGCTGTAAATCATGATCTAGAGCCTGCTGTCGATCTATGCCTGATGACCCCGATGTTCCTGGTTAGGATGACAGTACCAGGTTTTCAATGGAGGTTTCAGATTTTTCTTTCGACTTGCTGGGCTTCATGGTCAGGGCAAGTTTGTCCGTCGTCTTTGGACCCAACACACATGCGGGGCCTGGCGTCACTGCAGGGGTTCAAAGTCCCAGATCCAGGTCCCGAATAGAGCACACAGCTGCAGTTTTTATTTTGCTGCTCCTAGGTACTGCATTCCACAGACAAGACTGGTGTATGGGAGGATAGGTATATAGGACCCCCTCCCCGACATGCCCCACCTCCGTGAGGTTCGTGGCTTGTCAGCGGCCCCCATGCACCTGTGCTTGGGTGGCAAGCTGTCTGCTGATCGACACACAGGGCCAATCGGCTTGTACTGTAATATACCATGGACACCATTTTGAAAGCTTCAAGACTCCATTTTAGATAGAAACGACCAAAAACCCCAATGAAACAGCCTGCCTGCGAAAGCTGCAGCTTGGCCCCCGTTCACTGCGCGCAGGGAGCCATGCACTCCACCTGCGCCTCCTCCCCATGGCAGATCCGCTGGAGGCCCGTTCTCACGAGCAACCAGACACGAACGAGTATCAGAAAAAACACTATCATTTACTTTCCGCAATACATCACTGTCCCCGAAGTGACCTGACTCGTAGTTCAAGTCTGGAAAATAACAGGAACCATCCCAATTGAACAGGCCTCGACCTGGCATCTAACCTCTAACATTTGAAAATATATGGTGTCAACCTTCCTGTATGAACCCCTGCCCACGTCTCCCAAATGAAGTGTTAACTGTATTCCAAAGCCCAACGATTCACAGAGTTGTTTTGTAAATTATAACACGAGTATTGGGAAGGGATGAAGTTTATAACGTTAATAAAGTAAGAATGACCTCAGACCCTTGTAAGATACCAGGTGCCTTGACGACTCAATGAAAGGGCTAACTAACGATTGCTGCTAATGTACAAAGGAAGGCGAAAAAGCATCACTAAGAATACTTGTGTGCCATACAGTGGAACACGTTTAAGTGTTATAGCCAAGAATGCAAATGCATAATCACATATGAACGTATTGCTTCTATGCTCCTGAGAACACAACCCAACCTGATGCTACCTCACGTGTTATCCATTTGTTGCCTTATGAATTACCAATATGTGTTCAACTAATGTTATGTAATGCATGTTCCACTGTCAGACTCTTATAGCTACATATGAAGAAGTACATGAATATATAAACAATAGAAATGTGTAATCATCCTAATGTTACTAACTTTATTAACTATTCCCCCCGTATGGTCTATTGTGTAGCCCAGGCACAAAGAATCGTGCAGAGCCACAAGGCCATCTGCCCCGCCTCCCGCCAAGGCCTGCCAGGGCTTGCTGGTGCTCGAGCAGCACAGCCTCACCTCCCCTCCTTCTGCTGGACCCGCTTCAAGTATTCACCTCCCCCATGTCCAAGAGCGCCATAGTCGGCCAAAAGAATTATTTACGGCCCGGTCCTAAACCCCACCGCCTTAAGGGGCCAGAGGTGTGCCCTCGCCGATCCAGTAGTACTCCAGTTCACCCCAAGTTAATGGGTCTTGGAGATAGGTATTCAATCCTGTACTAACATATCAAAAAGCAATCCCTCACCACATCTAACAGAATAGAACGACAAGGCAGCTCACCTCGTGCCCTTTGACAAGACACGCAGACTTATGACACCTGGTCAATAGGTCAAAAGTAATTGTGTAATGATGTATTAGTGAAGTTTCACATTGCATATCGTTTCGCCTGTCTCCTAAATATTCCTAGAATAACATATTGTAGGATTTGCAGGACAACAAGAGTCGTTTAAGGAATGAGTGTTTGTGTGTGTGGCCACAAGGGCAACGTGTTAGCACAGTCACCAATCAGCGACACAGACCACGCCTGGCATGGCAGCTCTAGCCAGACAAGCCCAGCGGACCCGTCCACCCACGTTGGCACCACGCGGATGTCCACCAATCCTGGACCGGCTCATCATTGTATCACCTATAGCTTAGTCGACGCCACCCAATCCCCGAGATGATGTGCCCCCTATAGCTTACAGGATTTATGACATGGTTTTGTAATAAATAGGACTGTCTTTGCTATTGTCAGACAGGGCGCTCTCGGAGCTTCCAGAGTCCTTTGCATGCCCTATTTTGATTATATAAAAAACACTTTTACATCACCCGCACTTAGTCTTGGTCTCATTCCCTCCTGGGGTATGTCCTTATTGCCTCTCATTGTGGGGAGGGTACTGCCTTTTGGGGACGCTTGCTTTCAGTGGTGACCCCGAAGGCGTGATTTATTTTTTATTGTCCCCTCTGGCACGAGAAGTTCCGGGCGGCAGTGGAGACGCACGGTGCGCCCGCTCAAAAGAGCTGCCCGCCTACGGCAACTTGTACGATTAGACGTGCGCATGCAGTAGGCCAAAAGGTACGGGTCCTGTTCCAAAAAACCCTTAAGTACCGCTCGCTGGGGCGGCCATTGAGTGTGAGGCAGTGCCGCTCGGACGAACCCAGTCCGGAGAATCATGAATCAAGACGGGCACGTGAGTATTGAGTATGAGTGATCATAAAAGGAGAACGGGAGGGAGCCAGATTATTCGAGGTCAGTTAATGGGCACTTTCAACTATTAATGCCATTTTCTTTCTTTGCATGTGGCCATTAGGACAATAAGGTGAAATAAGGGAAGATAAAGATGGGAACCTAGCTCTGCAAGGGGGTAGAAGGCGGCGCCGCATAGTGCTATCTTGATTAGTACTGGGAATAAGTTGAACAGTGGAGAATAAAATAAGTGTGTCTGAGAATAGGGTGACACGTTGTATACATTAGAAACTGATTTCTTTATTTTTCTTTATTCTGGGTACCTCAATATTAGAAAGAGTGGCATAAGTGTTAAGGGGGAAGGGAGAAATATTGGGCGAGGGCGAGGGTCAGAAAGCCTCGTCAAAGAGAGAAGTACAGGGCAAGAACAGGGTGAATAATTGTTATGTGTTGTATGTTAAAAGTTTGTTAAATGTTAGTTCCATGTTGTTTATGCTAAGCACGTAGTATTTTAGAGAATTGTATTGCACAGAAATGATGTTGAACTAGTAATACTAAATGGTTCTGTGGCATGGTCATTGTAAGTGTGACCCAGTAACATTTTAAGATAGTAATATTGTGAAAAAGTTAAAAAAATACAAAATAATAATAATAATAATAATAATAATAAATAACCAAGAATTGTTAAGAGACACACACGTACACTAGTCACAGTGAGAGTTACAAGCAACACAGGAAAGTGAGCAATGAAAAGACAGTATGGGGGCGGAAACACCCCTGGCCCACATTTGCAAAAATCTACTTGGGTATGCAGAATGAATAAACAAATACCATGACCAGTGGGTCACGGAATTAAAAGGAGAGAGACTACCCCAGGTATGGCCACAAGGGGGATCATTTGATAAGTGTCCTGGATATGGTAGCCACGTGCATATTCATTAAATACAAGGGAAAGCAGTTTCATAATAGAAGAGAGATATTAGATCTGTGGAGACTATTTGAAGAGGTGCCTCCACTCAAAAAGAAAGATCGCTCCCGATCAGCCCACCACCACTAACACTCCCCTAGCAACATATGAGAACGAGGGTGAAAGAAGGATCGATAGAGGTAACACGATTGTACCCCCTCCTAAAAAAACAAGTGCCAGCAGAAGGGTATAGCAATCCCACATATGTGCCCACCACTGTCCCTACAGCCACACCACGACCAACTGCACCACCACCATATGAGTGCCCCAGACAGCGGGGACAGGTAAGTACTCCAGCAGCAGATATTGAAAAGTTAACAGAGGACCTAGACTCTAGGCTCTCAATGGCCAGAGATGAGACATATGTGAGCAGAGTGGAACAAGCATCGCAAGAACAGGGCAAACACCTAGGGCACAGACACTTGACAGGTCATCTGAAGAAGGGTGGAAGAAAGGGGAGATACTATTTAGAATTCAGGAAGAACCAACTCGAATAATAGAACTGGGACCACATGAACTGGAAGAAAACAGGTGAGGAGAGAATGGCTACTGGGGGAATGCAAGAGCTGTGTTGTGACATCGAGGATGAAGAGCAGGAAAATGGAAGGTTGGGTGTGGCGGCAGGAGGGAGATCAGGTAGAGTAGATGAGACACCCCTGGGAAGAACCATGGAAGAGGAGTGGACGGGAAGACTAAGGAATAGAATGGGAAGAATGGTCCCGTTAGGGAGGAAAGCATTGAAGGTGAGTACAGGTAAAACAACAAAGAGCAAACTACAACTCCCATTGATACATAGAGGAAATGGGAGGCCGAATTACATACCCTGGGCTCAGATGGACAAAGCCAATTTGTTAAAGTCCTTGCCTCCGCAATCAGGGAGGGCAAGTAAGTGGATATATGCATTTGAGAAACATACTGCGGGAGTGCCATTAGCGGTAGGCGATGTTAAAAGCTTACTGGTGTCGGCAGTAGGTGACCAGGCAGATAGAGTGTGGGCAAAAGCTGGTTTCCCGGGAGTAACATTGGATTATGATCGCCATGATGGAGCTTCTTTTAACACAGTGCGCGCGAGAGTATGTGATGCATTGAGAGAAACATTTCCAGACACACCAGATTTACAGTCAGTGATGCAGTGCACGATGAATGATGGGGAGGATGCTATGGATTTCATTTTCCGGGTGCAGGAGATGTGGAGAGCCGAGACGGGTACGGCCTGGGACAAGTCAACGTCCCTATTTTACTTTATAATAAAGAGAGAGCTCCCAAAAGAAGTGCAAAAAGCACTTGACAAAATAGCGGGATAGAAGCAAAAGGGTGGCCAGAAATTCAAAGCATAATAGTACACCACTGCAAAAGAATAAAGGAAAGGGAGAAAGAAATTGCACAAAAAAGGTTGGCAGACGAGGCGAAATTAGTACAAACGAAACTGGTGAAGGTCGCTGCAGCTGTAGCGGCACTCCCCCAAGACGGGGAGGGGGAGGAGGGACTGGTAGCTATACAGGGGAGGATGGCAGCAAATTGGGCAGGCAACGGGCAAGCACAGTGGAATGGACAGGAGAAGTACGGAGGACCGCACTGGCAAGTGTGGGCCCCCCGCGGGGGACGAGGTGGGTACAGAGGACGTAGATGGGGTGGTCAAGGGTATGGGGGAAATGGCTGGCATGGAGGGCAAGGTCCTAGAGGGGGGCAAGGGTTGGAATTGTGGAAGGTGGGGACACTTCTCACGGGAATGTAGAAGTAGACCAAGTAACATGTACCAAGAGGATCAACCCTATGGTCACCCACACCCGGGAAGCCCATACGGATTACCCATGGGAGGGGCACAAGGACAACCAGAGCAAGGGTATGTAGAGCAACGAAGGGAACAACCCCATAACGTACAACAGCACCCACAAAGCCGCAAGCACATGCCATACACACAGGGCAACCCTTTCGCCACAACAGCTAACGGCGCGCCTGCCCCGTACAGTGGAGTGGAGTGGCAGTGGTAACGGGTAATGTATTAAGCCAAGGGGGGAACATAAGACACCCAGCATAGGACAGCCCACAGGGAGCACTTGCGTGTCCTGTACTATCTACGACCTACAATGCAGCAGAGGAACCATTGATAGGGGTGCAGATAGGTAATAAACAGTTCATATTTATGGTGGAATCGGGAGCTGAAAAATCATGTTTACGAGAAGGCCGGTTTCCACTATCTAACCGTAAATTGGAGACGCAGGGGTTCTCTGGGGCTGTTGTCGAAGTTCCTTATACAGAAGATTTAGACGTCACAGTGGGGGAAAGACAGTAAGGGCACCCCTACTGTACTACGAACAGTCCCCGATTAACTTACTGGGAAGGGACCTCCTCAGTAAGCTTAATATGACTATCTCCTTTACGGAGAGAGGGATAGTTTGTTAAACTCCAGGGATCTGTCCCATGTGCGTAATGCTGGTGGTGCATGCATGAGCAACAGCACCAGAAGTGCGTGGCATACCGGTAGATCCTGATGTATTCATTCAAGGGCTAAAATACTTTGGCACGGGTGGTCCCAAAGTTGAAAAATCTAGACTGGCGAGTACACGCAGAGTTCATCTTCCGACCAATAGCCCACCCAGAGATTGTACCCGGGACAGTTATGTCCTTAGATTTGCATGCAGTTCAGATCTCAGCTAAAAGATAGCCGTCATTGCAATGGACATACATGGCTGTGAGTGGCACACGGTATTGTGCGTCAATGCCGACATTACATTGCGATACCTATCAGATGAAGACCTTCTTTCAGACTCAGAAAGTGACAGTGAGATAATCATGGAAATATCCATACCAGGTGATATCATGATACAGGAAAGACAAGTGCCAGTACAACTAACGGCCGTGGTAGGAGCACCTCCTTCCTTTTTTGATGATATGAAATCAGTGCCCAGTAATTTCTGGACCACAGGCCCCCATGATGTGGGATTATTGCATAGAGTCACACCAGTCAAAATAAAACTCAAACCTGGAGCTATTTTACCAAGAGTAAAACAGTACCCACTGTCCCGAGAAGCAGAAGAAGGGATAAAAGAAACAATCAGTGCATTACTAGCCCAAGGAATAATAGTGCCCTCAAATTTGCCATGCAATACCTGCATTTACCCAATCAAAAAAGCAAAGGGTGGGGCGTGGAGGATGATCCAAGACCTGCGCCCCCTCAATGACGTCATCCAAAAAGAATTCCCTTTGGTCCCTAATCCGGCATCCATCCTGTGCAGCATCCCAAAGAATGCATCACATTTCACAGTAGGGGATTTGAAAAATGGCTTCTTCTCCATCCCACTGGCAGAAGAGCGCAGATATCTAACAGCATTCACATTGGGGGCAAAGAGATAAGAGCATTGCAGGTTACCCCAGGGGTACTGTGAAAGCCCCAGCATATTTAACCGCATCCTACATGAAGATCTAGGGAACATGACAGCAGAAAGCACAATTATTCAATACGTAGATGATCTACTCATCTTTGCAAAGAATGAGGAAGAATGCAGAAACAACTCCATTGTTCTCTTGAAAACTGCAGTACTGCCAACGAGAAGTGTTGTTTTGGGACAACTAATCTCGCAAGATGGCAAGAAAATATTACCAGACAGAGTAGCTGCCATCACAGCTGTAAGAAGGCCAAACACAGTGAAGGAAATGCAAACATTTCCTGGCATGTGTAATTACTGCCGAGCATGGATATTAGATTATGCAGCATACACAAGACCATTACTACAGGCACTTAAGGAGAAAACACAGAAATACAATGGTCCGCAGAACTGAGTGACGCATTCACATCACTCAAGGAACTGATCTCAAGCGCGCCAGTGCTCGCGAACCCAGATGACGAACGCAAGTTCTACCTGTTCTCCCACTGTAAGGGGATCCTCATGGCAGCAGTACTGACACAAAAAACGTCCCTGGGACACAAGCCTCTTGCCTACTACAGCAGCATACTAGACGCAGTAATGCAAGGCCACTTCGCTTGTGAGCAATCCCTCGCAGCCGCAGCGTTCGCCATTGAAAAAAGTGCAACAATAGTGATGGGATGCTCTGTGACACTATTTGTGGAACACTCCCTGTTCGCTATCCTGGAAAGGTCAAAAAGCACACTCACGACACAAAGAGCAAACGCCTATGAAATAATATTATCCAGTGCAAACATCCACGTAATTCGTTGTAAAACAGTAAATCCTGCGAGATTCATTACAGAACCATGCACATTAGAAGACATGCAGGCACACGACTGTACAACTTACAAGGGGGAGGAAGGAGAAAGCACTGTTGTAGGTGAAAACACATTAAACGAAGGAGAGGTTTTCTTCATAGACGGGTCAGCATCAATAAACAGACACAGGAGAAAAACATGTGGGGGTAGCTGTTGTGAGGATGGAAGAAGGTGAGTACGAAGTGATAGTACAGCATCACCCCTCAGCCCATTACTCAGCTCAAGCAGCAGAACTCCTAGCACTTATTGAAGCATTACATGCAGTGAAAGGGTGCGCCGTCACTATCTACACAGATTCAGCTTATATGACCACTACAGTAAACAACGGATTAGCAAGGTGGGGACGGAGAAGGTTCCACAGAGCGGACGGGTCACCAGTTCAACATGCATAACTCCTAAAAGAACTCATTGAGGCTTTGAAAGAGCCCACCATGGTAGCCATAGTGAAGTGCCAGGCCCATACTACTAACATAGATGTTATCTCTTTGGGAAATGCAGAAGCAGACGCTGCAGCCAAGGGAGCCTCTTATCTAGTGAAAGAACAGATAGGTGAGTACTTGATGCACCGACGAGTAGAGGAAGAGCTCCCAGATGGTTACAACACTATGCCTGTGTCACAAATATTAGAGTTACAAGAAGAAGCAAGTGAAGAAGAGAAAGGGCTGTAGGAAAAGAGAGGATGTAGCCAGTCAGCAACAGATCTTTTGTGGCGTCAGAATAACACAGGGAAAGTGGTAATGCCAATCAAACTCCTAGAAATAGCATTCCAGCAACTACACTTCCCAGCACACAATGCAAAACATATTGCAGCAGAGATACAAGACGACTGGTTTGTGCCAGGGCTACAGGAACATATATCAAAGCTGGCAATGGAATGTACAACATGTCAAATGTACAACTTAGAAATGACCCTAAGGACACTGCGAGGAACAATACCCAAACCCGTAGGGCCCTTCAGAGAACTGTATATTGATTATGCAGATATGGGAGAAAGGTGTAATGCACACGGTACACGATAGTGGTAGTCTGTCCATTTTCTAGGTGGGTCAAAGCAGGACCCTGTGCACGGCCAGATGCCAAATACGCTGCAAAATTCTTAATGAGGGAAGTATTCCCACGCTGGCGAATTTGCGACGTGATTCACTCGGATAATGGCACGCATTTTGTCAATGAACTTTTCAAAGAAGTTCCAGCTCTGTTAGGAATTAAGCATAAACTATGTTCGATTTATCACCCGCAAAGCAATGGCGTGGTTGAGAAGATCAACAGCCTCCTGAAGGGGAGATTGTCAAATTTGTGTTTCTCCCTTAAAAAGAACTGGGTGCATTGTCTGCCTCTGGCCTTGTTCGAGCTGAGAAATCAGCCCAGAAAGGACCATCATCTGTCACTGCATGAGATTGTGATTGGAAGGCGCATGGACACAGCACACGCTCCACTCTGCAGACATTCAGATGCGCACAAAAGCACCACAATATTAGGAGAAGAATTTAATGACTATCTGACAAAACTCACCAGAGCAGCCCGCATGATGTCAAGACAGCTCGCACCACCATTCACACGAGAAGAAGGGAATGAGGCAGTTAAATTTGTCAAAGAAAACCCACAAGGCCAGTTAATGCCAGGTGAGATGATATATGTGAGGAGCTTCGTACGTAGGTGGAATGCCCCAAGATTTCATGGCCCATATAAGGTGGTGTACTGCACACTAACGGCTATAAAAGTAAAGGGCCTGAGATATTGGACACATTTGACAGATGTACGTAAAGCCTATGACAGTGTGAGAGAGGAACAAGACGAAGAAGTACACAGCACAGCAGACGTGTCTCAATTAAAAAAAAACAAAAAAACAAAGCAAACTTATACATGGGTACTGTCGTAAATCTCCCCCCATCTCACCTGTGATCGGGATCTCCCTTGTTCGGCCGCAGGACTCTTCCTGTGGATGGTTCGGGTCTTGAATAGACTTGCCTGAGCCTCGTCAGGTTGCAGGACGCGTTCAGAGTTCCGGGAAGTTCATGGTTCCAGGGTATCCAGGATTAGCGATGAACGAGTAAGTAGGGGGGGAAATCCAGGAACAGGATAAAAGGCAAGGAAGGAAGTAAGAGGATCAAAGGAAACCAATGTAGAGAGTAAGCACACGTCGGGTCACTACTGAAGATAGCGTTGAGACGCGCGGACCCGCAGGGGCGTGACTAATTTATAGTACGTGCCACGACGTGAAAGCTAGTGCGTAGCACGGAGCTTGGTACGGCCATGTTGGGAGGAACAAGGAGTACAAGCCCTTTGTGACAATGACCATGAGGTCCAGAAGGGGCAATTTCGCCGGGTCAAGACAGCATGCCCCCTCCGACGACTGGTTCCTCCAGGCTTGCCTGGGTGAATACGATGGAATCTTCTGAGCAAACGAGGGGTCTTTAAATTAGAAACTGGTTCCCATGTTCTCTCGCTAAGGGGGTAGTCTTTCCACTTGACCAGATATTGTAGTCGACCCCTCCTATACCTGGAATCACATATCCTGGACACCTCATATTCCAACTGGTCGTCCACAACAACAGGTGTGGGTTTGAAGGGTTTTCGAGTAGAACTAACATAGGGTTTCAACAGGGAAGTATGGAAGACTGGATGTATCTTCTTCCAGGAATCCGGGAGCTTAAGTCGGAAGGAGACAGGATTGATGATCTCCTTTCTAGAAAATCGACCATAATAGCGAGGAGCTAATTTGTTTGGTCGTAGATGTCGAGGTAACATTTTCGAGGCTAACCAGACTTGATCGCCAACTGAATAGGAAGGTGATGGTCTTCTCTTAGAGTCTGCATATCTTTTGGTTCGAGTCTGGGCCTGTTCTAACTGATCCTTTGCCTCTCTTTGTAAGTCGATCAGCATCTGAATCCAAGAGTCAAGGGTAGGTACCGGAGTAGATTCTGGAAGAACTGATGGTAAAACAGACGGGTGATAACCTTGACTGCAATAGAAAGGGCTGATCTTGAGAGCTGAATGATCTGAGTTATTGTAGGAGAATTCGGTTAAAGGTATAAGGAGAGACCAAGCGTCTTGAACCTTGGTGGCAAAACAATGAAGATATTGTTCCAGGGTTTTATTTACTCGTTCCGTTGCCCCATTGGTTTGTGGATGATAGCCTGAAGAAAGGGCACGTTGGATTCCTAGAACACGACAGAGATGTTTCCAGAATTGTGAAATATACTGAGGTCCCCGATCCGAAATAATCTTGGAAGGAAGGCCATGAAGACGAAAAATATGTTCCAGGAAAATTCCAGCAAGTTCTGAGGAAGATGGTAGTTTATACAATGGTGCAAAATGAGCTAGATGAGTGAACAAGTCAATGGTTACCATGATGGTTGTATATCCTCGGGAAGGTGGTAATTCAACAATGAAGTCAGTGGCAATAACTTCCCAGGGTCTGGTTGGCAACGTAGGTTGTAGAAGCAGACCCGCCGGCCTCTGATTATCGTATTTGTTCTGACTACAAATAGCACAGGTCTTGATGTATTGAACTACACTGGACTTTATCCCTGGCCACCAGAACTGTCTTTGTATAAGACGGAAGGTGTTGGTTACTCCTCGATGGCCGGAGTGAAGAGTATCATGGCATAGATTCATTACCTTCTGTTGAAGTTCTTTTGTCGGAATGACCACTGAATTGTTCTTGAATAAATATCCTTCCTTGATTGTCAGACGCGAGGGATTTTTCTTCGATATGTCCTTCCAGAGTTCAGATAATTGAGTCTGTGCTCTGATTTCTTCCAGGAGATTGATCGCTTGAGCTACAAAGATTGTGGGTGGAAACATTTTAGGATAGATCTTATCCTCCAAGGGAACGTAGTCGGGACGCCGAGAAAGGGCATCGGCAATCAAGTTTTGCGATCCAGCAACATGTGAAATTTGAAATTGATATTGAGCAAAGAAGTAGGCCCATCAAGCTTGTCTACTGTTCCTGCACTCCATGGATTGTAGGACCTGAAGATTTCGGTGATCAGTACGGACTTGAACTGGATATTTAGCACCCAGGAGTAAATGTCTCCATTCAGTGAAGGCACGACGAATAGCCAATAACTCCTTCTCCAGAACTGAGTAGTGAGTCTCGCTGGTGGACAGGGTCCGTGAGAGATGAGCAATGGGATGTTCCAACTTATCATCGGATTCTTGTTTTAAAACTGCTCCTATGGTGTAATTGGAGGCATCAGTTTCCACTAGAAAAGGACGATTTATGTCAGGTTGGGCCAGGATGGGGGCCTGAGTGAATTCTTCTTTCAAGCGTTGGAATGCCTTGTCTTGTGGTATAGACGAGTTAAATGGAACGTCTTTCTTCAGGAGATTAACAATGGGTTGAACAATCTCAGAAAAGGTGGGAATACATTTCCGGTAGAAGTTGGCAAGCCCCAGGAAGGATTGTATTTGCTTAACAGATGTTGGGGCGGGCCAAGCCAGTATGGCCTTCACCTTTGAAGGGTCCATACTAATTCCTTCTGAACTGAGGACAAATCCCAGATAGTGAACTGATGTAACATGAAACAAACATTTTTCTGGTTTGGCTAAGAGTTGATTTTCACTGAGACGTTGAAGTACTGCTTTTACATGTTCTTCATGTTTCAAGGAGTCTTTGGAGAAGATCAATATGTCATCCAAGTAGACGATAACATTGAGAAATAACATGTCAGAGAACACCCTATCCATAAAACGCTGGAAGACTGCGGTAGCATTAGTCAGACCAAAGGGCATGACTAGGTATTCAGAGTGACCAAAGGGTGTTCTAAAGGCTGTTTTCCATTCGTCTCCTTCCCGGATACGGATCAAATGGTAAGCACCTCGTAGATCCAGTTTCGTGAATATCACTGCACCTCTCACAGCTTCAAGGATATCCGAGATCAGGGGTAGTGGGTATCTGTCTTTCAGGGTGTATTGATATAGGCCCCGATAGTCCAGGCAAGGTCTGAGCTCTTTGGTATCCTTTTTTGGAACGAAGAACAATGAAGCACCAGCTGGTGCTTTTGAAGGTCTTATGGTGCCGTTCTCAAGATTAGTGTCTAGGTATTCCCGGAGGGCTCTCTTTTCGGGTTCTGAAAGGATAAACATCCTGCCAAAGGGAATCACTGCTGAGGGTTCAGTATCTATGGCACAGTCTTCGGGTCTATGTGGAGGTAAGGCTTGAACAATGGCAGTAGAGAATACATCAGCATACCCTTGCTAGATCTCTGGAACTTGTACAATATTGGAAACCATGAGTGGTGTCTCTGGACACCTTGGTAGACTTATAGGAGCTGTGACTGAGGTATCCAGGTTTAAACAATGGTTCATACAGAACTCCGAGCCCAGGAATAAGGATCCGGCCGTCCAGTTAATATATGGATTGTGCCTTTGTAACCAGGACCAAGGGGCAATGGGCTGATTTTATAATGTCAAACACAATCCTTTCTTGATGATGATTTATGGAAAGATGGGTCTCCCTTGTTTTCAGACTTATGGGTCCTGAGGAAAGAGGTCTTCCGTCAATTGCTTCCACTGGCTGTGAAAAACTTCTTGCTTCATATGGAATGTTATGACTTCTGACCCAATGTTGATCAATGAAGACTCCCATTGCTCCGCAATCCACCAAGGCCAGTATGGGGTAGACCTTGTCCTTGGATGGCGATAAAAAGGCCTGTAATATCACCAATTTGTTTTGTCCAGGAGAGTTCAAGGATGGAATTGATGTGGAGCAAACATAGCTCTCCCGAAACCTTGCTCCATTTAGGATCGGGAGCTGGCGTTTCCCGAGTGTCGGGGAGGAGCCAGAGGACACTCTTTAACTAGATGTTTATCTGAGGCACAATACATGCATAAGCCTGGTGTATCCTTCTTGACCTTTCCTGCGGGGAAATTGGTCACGAAAGGCTCCAAGTTGCATGGGTTCAGAATCAGTGCTCGGATTCTTGGCAGATTCGGTCCTTGTAGTATTCTCTGGGGATTTTCTTTGAATTGAGACTTTATTCTTTTTCTTTTCGGCCTTTCTTTCTTGGATTCTGAAGTCTATTTGCATAGACAACTCCAGGAGGGCCTGGAATGAACTAGGACGTGCCACTCTGGCTAATTCGTCCTTTATCTCTTCGTTAAGATGTCTGCGAAACAAGGTAAAACTGTCTTCCAGGGGCCAGACCGCCTCTTTGGCTAGCTGTTTGAATCTGGTAACATAGGTCAACATGTCTTGGGATCCTTGTTGGAAGTCAAGTAACTTCTCTTGAGCACCGTGGACTAGCTCCGGACGTTCGAACATGGTCTTGAGTTCCGCGATGAACCCTTCATAATCATCCAGGAGAGCATCCCCTGAATTGAGTAAAGGAGTGGCCCATGTAAGGGCATTACCGGAAAGATGCGATATTATGAAGCCCACCTTAGCCCTAGGAGTTGAGAAATAGTAGGGCTTGAAGGTAAAATGTACCAAACAAGAATCCAGGAATCCACGTAAGGTCTTTGTTGAACCGTCGTATTTATCAACCACTCCTCCCAATAATTTGCTGTCCTTGTTCGAGGAGTCACGTGACAAGACAAGCTGTTTTAGCGCCGCATTCTCGGCTTTTAAATTCTGCATCTCTGTGGAAAGTTCTTGCATTCTGCGCATCAGGTCCTGAATAGCATTCTCCATGGTAGAATCCGTATTGATCGTTTGGCGTCTCAAACTGTCGTAAATCTCCCCCCGTCTCACCTGTGATCGGGATCTCCCTTGTTCGGCCGCAGGACTCTTCCTGTGGACGGTTTGGGTCTTGAATGGGCTCGCCTGAGCCTCGTCAGGTTGCAGGACGCGTTCAGAGTTCCGGGAAGTTCGTGGTTCCAGGGTATCCAGGATTAGCAATGAACGAGTAAGTAGGGGGGGAAATCCAGGAACAGGATAAAAGGCAAGGAAGGAAGTAAGAGGATCAAAGGAAACCAATGTAGAGAGTAAGCACACGTCGGGTCACTACCGAAGATAGCGTTGAGATGCGCGGACCCGCAGGGGCGTGACCAATTTATAGTACGTGCCACGACGTGAAAGCTAGTTCGTAGCACGGAGCTTGGTACGGCCATGTTGGGAGGAACAAGGAGTACAAGCCCTTCGTGACAAGACCATGAGGTCCAGAAGGGGCAATTTCGCTGGGTCATGACAGGTACAGGGTAATGAATGACAACAATAAAATGTATTGATGCGAAATTATGTCTATAACAAACAGAAAATGTAAATAAGATTGTACTATAAATGAGAACTCTCTCTCTCTCTCCTTCTATTTCTCCGTCCTTCTATAGTAAAATGATGATTTTGACTGTTTGAGTATGCTTAATGCACTTTTATGTTTTAACATATAGGAGTAACCATGGCAACAAACGGGCAGCCCGCAACAAATAATATTAGGGCAGTTAGGGATGTGAATAATACATTTGAATTATGTAGATATTCGTGTGAATGTGGTCTGTTTGTGCGCGCTGTTTTATTTTTTTGCTATGATATTTGGTCTTGTCACTTACTGGTTTTTGTCATTCATCTCTTTTGAGATGAATGAGGGGGAAAGGAATGGAACTAGCATGGGGAATGCAACCAGAATGGTTAAGAAGGGTGTCTATTTAATATGGGATGGATTCCATCTTATATGGGGCTGTGATACAGTCCCTACCCATGCACAGCCTCTAAAGGATACCAACAACAGCCCGATTACAAGCCCAGCTCCACCCTCAAATTTCTTGGAATATAATGTTTATGGTTTAAATGATCGTAACCCTTCTGTCATATCATGGTTGTACGATACTACTGCCACAATGCTAACACCAGCAGTTACCCCAACCGTAGAAACTAGACCACCTGTGGGTAGGAAGGAAGAGAATGAAGAAATGGCAGAGAGGTTTTTGGCTCTATATGATGAATGGGAGAAGGGGGGCGCGGGGAAAGTGGGGACAATGTCACAAGTGTCAAGGAAAGCAAAAAGCTACCTTAAAAGCAGTAGGAGAAGGAGGGAGGCGGGGAGGAAAAACGATGACGAATATTCTGGCCTGGGCCTAGACACAATAGAAGACCCTAGATATCCACATCAGTCAAACGGTACGCAGACATGAGCTCCACTGCAAAACAGACAACCAACGAGAGTTGTTATATCTGTTCCCCTATTTCCCACGCCTCAGGTACACCCAAAGTCCTGCTGCCTAAAGAACTGCCTCTTGCAGATGCCCAGTGTCTCCTTCATCTCACTCTGTGCAGAATTAAGAACACCTTCCAGGCACACAAAGTATCTTTTGAAATGCTGCAGAATGAGAAAACCTGCTACTCAAGAACAAAAGGAGTAATATGTTTAAAAGAACCTTTTTTCGTGATTAAATGGACATTGTTTTTGGACAATAAATGGAAAGATGAAGTAATATCGTGCAAGGCTGAAGCATTACGAGGACTGACGATAGAAAAGCTTCAGTGGATCGGGAAAACCTGCACACCAGTTTGGAAGGAGCACATCACAAAGCTGACCTGGGTAACCGCCATAGAAAAACCGTTCAAATTGCAGAAAGAAATATCGTATAATCTGTGTTTCCATGGCGAAGGGAAAAACATCATGGGTGTAAACAAGAACTGCAACCGGACACTCATTATCCCAGACATGAAGGAAGGAACAGCAGCATTTATGGACACTTACTGGGTCTGCGGTAAACAGGCGTACTTGCACCTCCCACAACTGCTACAGAACACCTCAGGGATTACCCTGAATTCCACACAAGAGGTTTTTTCTTCCTTGGCTTTTTCTTCTCGTTGGCGCTCTCGGGAGGGGGTCCTCTGTTTACCTTTTCTATAAAGGCAGAAGAGTGGCTTCTACCCGGGGGAGGCCGTACCTCTTCAGAAAAAGGCAAAAGGACTGAAAGAAGAAAAGACATCTTCATTATTCATCATCGGAAGACACAGGTGAGGAGGAGGGGGACTATGTACTCAGTGATGAACAAGAAGAATTAGATAGATTTGACACTTACGTCCCGTCCCCTTTCCTCCATGCCGCATGGGCGATTACAACTGAATGTAGCCCCAGGGTGGAGAGGAAAACCTCCTGAAGCAAATTAGTTCCTAAGAACTGCCTGTCTGAAGGCCGCGTCTGACATTGAGCTGGCGTCCAAACAGTATTGCTTACAGAAAGCAAAGGGGTGGCCCAGGTGGCCCCCTACTTATGACTTGCCACAGAACCTGCCACTGGAATGCAAAGCCCGTAGCCTTGGCTCTGACAGCATGAGCGGGTATGTTAGCTGGCAGTGGCTTGTACTGCCCATCATAGGCCTCTTTGATGGCCGCAACCATCAACCGTGCAATAGAAGCCTTGGATGCTTCATACTCGGGTCAGGAACCACCAAAGGTGACAAAAAGTATGTCTGACTAGCGGAAGCCCTTGGTCTTATCCAGATAGAATTTCAGACCGCGCCTGACATCCAGACAGTGCAAGACTCTGAGCCTTGCCCTTGGGGTCAGCGAAAAACGTAGGTAAGACCATTTCCTCGTTTAGATGGAAAGCGTAGAGGGTACCTTAGGTAGGGACGCCGGGTGAGTGCGCAGGACCACCTTATCCATGTGGAAAGTAGGATAGGGTTCTGAGGCCACAAAAGCCTGGATCTCGCCGACTCTGCGAGCAGAGGCGAGTCCCACTAAAAAAGCTGTCTTAATGGTGACCAGCCTGAGGTCCGCGGACACCATTGGCTCAAAGGGTTTGTGCACCAAGGTGCCCAACAACACATTGAGGTCCCACACGGGGCGTGGCTTCTTGATGCCTAGACAAGCCCGCCAGATGTTTCTTGACTATCACGTTGGAAGAGGAGAAGACCGGCTCATCTGAATTTCTATAGGCCCCTATGGCTGTCGAATAGGTGTGAAGTGTCCACCTGCATTCCCGAGTGTGCAAGGTGTGCTGAGAAGGAGAGTACATCATCCAGCATACACCAAAGGGGGTCGATCTCCTTAGAGCCCGCCCAATAACAGAACCTAGTCCATTTACTCCTGTATTGGCTCCTGGTAGCCTTGCTCCTGCCGCCCTGAATGATCTTCAGGTTAGCCTGTGATAGGCTCCGGTGTCTGAAGGTGACCTGCTCAGGAACCAAGCTGCGAGGGCTAACTTCTGTGGGGCGGGGTGTATGACCCTGCCCCCCTGCTGGGACAGGAGATGGGCTGGACCCACGGAAGCTGAATGGGTGGTCGGTCTGTGAGGCTGAGCAGTTCGGAGAACCACGGTATTGCCGGCCACCATGGAGCTATCAGAATGATGCTGAGGTGACAAGCTTCCTTTATCTTGCGGATCACCCTGTGGACCAGGGGCGTGGGAGGAAAGGCATAGGCCATCATGCCGTCCCACTGTACTTGTAATGCACCGCCCCTGCCACGATGCGAACAACACTTCATGTTCATCCAGGAGGCAAATAGATCCACCTGAGGGTGCCCGCATCTGCTGAAGACCTCCAGCAACACCTGGTCGTTCAATTGCCATTGGTAATTGTCCGCTCCCAGTCTGCTGAGCCTGTCTGGTTCCAAGGTGGCCTCCCCTAGGAGGTGGACGGCCGTGAGGTAGGTGTTCGAGGGCCCATTGCCACATGCTGACCGCTTGGCTGCACAGTGGAGGGAACCTGGTACCCCCCTGCTTGTTGACATAGTACATGCTGGTGGAGTTGTCGGTCTGGATAAGGACGGTCTTGCCCTCAATGAGCAGAAGGAAAGCTCCGAGAGCTAGCCAGATGGCCCTGAGTTCCAGCCAGTTGATATGCGACTCCTGCTACTGCCGGGTCCACACTCCATGGACGCTGTGGCTGTCCAGAGTGGCCCCCCAGACTTCTAGGGGAGTCCATAGTGATGGTGACCTGTGGGGATGGCTGTCTGAAGGGTTTGCCCGTCCGCAGGTTGCAGTCTCTGGACCACCGTGTGAGGTCTGAGCCGAGGGAAGGCGGTATGCTGACCAGCTCCACTTGGAAGCCGCTCTCCTGATTCCATGAGATTGCGAAGTGCAGCTGTAACCTCCTCATCCCGAGTCTCATGTGTGGCACGTCTAGAAGTACCGCTGCCATGATACCCAGTAAGTGTTGGTACCGTCAGGCCGAGGTCACTGCTCTGGTAAGGAAGTGCATAGTGGCCTTCTTGATGGCCTTAATCTTGTCCTTGGAGGGAAAGACCTTCTCGGAGCTCGTATCCCAGATGGTGCCCAGGAAGGTGAGGCTCTGCGTGGGCTGCAGCTGAGACTTCTTGAGGTTAATGGTAAACCCCAGGTCTTGGAGTTGGCTCATAAGTGCAGAGGAAGTGTGGGTAACCCCCTCCGGAGATCTCGCCCTGACAACATGGTTGCCCTGGGCCGAGGAGGGCTGCCACTGCATTCATGAGTCTGGTAAATACTGTGGGGGCTGACTTGAGGCCAAATGGTAGCACCTTGTACTGGAAATGGCAGCCCATGATCCTGAAGCATAGGAAGGAGCAATGTGGCTGCCAAATCGGGACGTTTAGGTAGGCATCCTTCAGATCAAGGAAACACATCTAGTCTCCCTTGTCTAGTGTCTCTGCAATGAGTGCTGCCGTAACCATCTCGAATTTCTGAAGAGGGAGGGGAGGGGGAGGTAGAAAATCCAGGAATAGAAGCCTAATCCTCTCTGGGAGGCTGGGACTTCTTCCACTGCCTGGCTCTGTCCCGATATGTGGGAATGGAGGGGGGGAAGGAAGGAGAGAGCGGTATCGGTAGGCGGCACGGCGTGGATACTACAGAGAGGATTCAGGGGTGCACAAAGATCTCGCACCAAAATTGCACGTGAGAGGCAACCCTGGACCAAAAGGGACGCGTCATGCTTTTTTTCCTTCTTAGGCTGCTACTGAGAAGGGGGAAAGGAAGAAGCCCTTGCGCCCCGTCCCTTTTTGGTGCTGACTCAGCGAATGGCCAGGCTGCCTCGACCTCCGTTCCTGGAAGCCTCCCGGAACCCGCCGAACGACTAACCCCGGTCAGAGAGTTGATGCGACTAGGTGTACGCCTTGGGCATGGCCTTCGTTAGGATAAAGACTTTGCAGTTTGCAAGCTGTTCTTTTTTATCTAATTCTTCATTGGTGGTAGAGTGAAAGAGGTCACTACCCTCGAACAGAAGGTCCAATATGTGTTCCTGGACGACAGGGTTAAACTTAGGAGCCCGAAGCCAGGCCATCCTCCTGTCCATGGTGATGCAGATGGCACGGCCGCAGTTATTGATGTGGGCCACGGTGGACTCCATGATGTCCTGCGCTACCTTCTTGGCTTCTCGTAGACCTGCCTTGAAGCATGCCTGGCTCTGCACCAAAAGTCCTGGAAGGAAGTCCACTATTTTCCACCAAAGCCTCTGGTTAGCGGCTGCCAGCATGGCATCGGCCTGAAGCAGGTTCAGAAAGGCGTTGGGAGTACAGTTTCCTCCCGTACGCCTCCAAGATCATCTCCTCCTTGCCCAGCAGCACGCGGGGACGCGGAGGCTGAAGCTTAGGTTAGAGTAACGCCGCATCAATCACAGAAGAGTGCGGTTTAGGGTGAACCGACAACAAGAGTATCCCCCTCCATCTGTCTATACTCAGCATCGAGGCACCGATTGACAGGTTGGGCTGAGTATGGCTTGAGCCACCCCTTCTTGGCCAGAGCCACAAAGTCCTTCTGCATCGGGATACCCATCTTGGTAGGGGGGAGTCTTAGGGTGAGAACTTCTGCCAAGACCCCCTCCTCAGCTGCTCAACCTCGGGTTGAGGAAGGCCCAAATATTCTGCCAGACCTGCAAGCCTGTCATGGAAGGCCTTCGCTGATGACGGCATTTCAGGGTTCTCCTCCTCGTCTGTATTCACCAGAGTGCCTGGCTGGTCCGGAGCGGGTGGAGGAGTGCTGGGCGTCGTGGGCTGCTGTTAGGCAGAATCCTGTGCAGTTCCCTTAACAAGCACTACACAAGATTAGGACTACAGGTGAGAGCAATAAATCCTCTTTGCTATCAGTCTGTACCACAAAGATTTAGTTGGTAGCTGTGGCTGAGCAGTCAGACTTATCTCAAGAGGGAGATGAGCAGTATTCAGGGTTTACACAATAGGCCTACAGTACTATGGCACAAGGAAACACTGACCAAAGCTTTTTATTAAAAAGTACATATATATTTATTTTATACACTTCTAGTTAAACACATCTATCACAGTTATTAAAGCAAGTTAAATTCAGTCAAAGAAAGTATACACAACTCCAGACAGGTTTGAGCAAGAGTGAAAACTGAGCAAAACAGCACAGTGTAAACCAAACACAAATAGCACTCTAGCAATTTCTCACAAGGGAGGGAAAGCACAAGTTATACCGAAATATCTTCTTACACCCTAGCAACACTTTCCATAGGTTTGTGAACCAGATTAAGCAAGGCAGTGCATCAATATAGAAAATACTTAAATGAAAACTGAGCAAAATGGCATTTCACAAGGTTTAAAAGTGGGAAGGAAAGGGTGGTTATAAGAAGTAGGTGCGCCAACACATTTCTAGTTGAGAAGCAATCTAGAGAAGGCAGTTCTAACACATTTAGATAGAGTCAGTAAGCCTGTGCCAGAGTCAGTGGCACTGGGCAAGGGCCCAGGAGCAAAATGTTCTTGTAGCTGCAGTCAAGTCTTTGGTTAACAATTTGAAAAGGTGGATGCGGAAGATGAAAGACAATGTTAAGAGAGAGGGGCGGCCAACCCAACAGGTAGGTAAAGGATTTAAAACACCTTTAGCACTACCACGCAGAAAGAGCGGCCTGGCGGAACAATGTACCTTTAAAATGAAGAAGTGGCTCCTGCGGTGGCGGTTGTTCCTGGTAGTTCCTGCAGTTGGGGGCATCCAGCAGAGGAAGAGAGGCTATCGTCGTGGAGGAAGGTTCGAGTTACTGCACTACCCAGGGATGAAACCAGCCGCGATGCTGCCCGACGAATAAAAGGTACGCTCCTTTAAATCGCAGTCCAGGTGGACGGGTGCCTGGCTATCCGGTCTCCAAGTACAGGGTACTGGCGATTCGACCAAGGCAGGTCCAGGAAGGCGATTGGCAAACTGGTTGGCCCCAACAGCTCAAGGGAAGAAGGCTCTTGCAGGTGAAGATCTTCTCTCGTCGTGTGGAGAAAAGTGGAGAGACGCTGCAGCAGGGCTTCACTGGTGGTTCAGTCGTTGCAGATGTCTTTGGCTTCTCTCCTCTTCGGCTTCTTAGTTCCAGTGGCGACGTCTTGCTCTTCCAGTCCTCAGGACCCTGCTTTTATGCAAAAAGATCCCCATTCATACAGCCTAGCTGTCACTCGCACAGTGTAGTGGTCATCTTGGCGGGAGACCTTCCAGCCTATCAGGATAGAGTGCGACATGGGTTGCTGAGGCAACCCTGTCCTGGGGTCCTACTCCCCCGTCCCACACAATGGACCCACCCCAGACTCAGTGGCGCCGAAAGGAGGGCTTCTCGGCAGAAGCCCACCAAATGGACGAACAAAGGATCCCGACCTGGGTTAGGAGTTTAGAGAAAAACATGAGAAAGAAGTTATATTAAAGCTCTGGCAAATAAAACCTACCGGAGTAAAGTTAATATTAAAATACACCGGCAGTATGTTAGAGGCTGTCAGAAAATGTTGTAGCCTCAAACAATGGGAAAATCCCATAGGAATATATTTGAGGTTGAATATTTTCGGTAGTAACCACTGCCACCAGCCAGAAACTTTTGAGAGAGGGACTGTACGGTAGCCTCTCGAAAATGAACATAAGGGAAAAACTATTAACCATTCCCAGTACCTCCATAGTAAGATGTGTTGTACTGGTTTAGTTCACAAAAATTGACTAGTAAAGTCAATGGAGACTTTACATGCCCTGGGGGATAGTAGTCAGTCCAAGGGTATGGAGTCTATGTTTGGGGGTCGCTACGACAGCCCTGTGTCACAGCATGGAGGGTGCTGTGTAACACATGTGAATAAAGATGGTTCCTATGGAGGGGAGAGAAACTCAATAGGCATTAAACGCAACAATAGCCTAGAACACACACAGCAAAAAATGCCTAAGAGTGGGAAGAAGAGCAGGAGAAAAAAACAAACCCTTCAAATCCAGCAAAGCTGCCGGGGGACTCTATAGGTAAGGGAAATTAGCCATAAGATGAGAATTCTCTCTAACAGCCGCGGTGCGGGGACCGGAGCCGGCGGCTGTTGCAGAGCCGCGTGAACTGTGGGAGGCAGGGGAGCCGGAATCGAAGGAGGTGGCAAGGGCAGTGGGGGCTGCGCTAGGGCTTGTGGTGCCGGAGCCATGGGAGGAATAACTATAGGCGCTGGTGGAGTGACCAGAGGGAGAAACTCCCTGACTACATCCCTCAGGATGGCCCCTATCGGTGGGGTTTGCATCAGTGCCAAGAACATTTTGAAGAACTTGTCTTCGGAGGATAAAGAGGTGGTAGGAGATATTGACGGAGTGGCTGGAGTCTGCTGGGGCCGGAGCGCACTCTGTCTAGTTTGCAGGCAGAACCGGCTCTGTGCTGCTGATGGATAAACTGTGCAACCACGTACGTGGGTTGATACCAGTCCCACCTCGAAACTCGTTCTTCCGCCTGCTCCGTTGCAAGGAGTGGCATCGGACGAGCGGCCATTTTGTCGAGCTGCGTGGCATGTGCCAAAGTCGTGGTGGTTGGCTCCATGGGCCCAGCCTCCTCCAAGACTCTTGGTGGTGGAGCACGAGGCCTACCCTGCACTTCAGGCAGAGTATTGTCCTCGGCAGATTCACTTGTATTGCTGCGTGTAGGCGCCCCCTCAGACATAATGGCAGTACAAGGGAATTGTCCCTCGGATGAACACCCAGTAAAATAACCTAAAGTAAAAGGATCTGATGACACCTCGGCATTGAGGCCGGTAGCTGGACTAGCCTCGGTACGTGTGCCGGTGCGAGAACCTGAGAGGTTCCTCCCGCTCGGGCGTTTTCGTCAGTCGCCCTTATGGGGTGCAAAGGTAAATAGCGGCCCTCCCTTGGGCCTCAATCTCGGTCTGACGAAGTCCTTCAAGTCCTCTGGAGGCTACCTTTGGAAGAGCTCCCTCCATCTAGCTAGCTTGTTCTTCAGTGCGTGTGGAGTCAGTGCGTCGGCCATGGTACAACCTATCGAGCCGTGGTCGGGGACAAGGCAGCGGAGGCAAAGAGTGTGAGGGTTGGATGTAGGGAAGAGCCCCTTGCAGGCTGGACACCTGTTGAAGCCTGCTGATGTTGACATGCACCAGGGAGGAGCGTGCCGCCAGAGGACCAAGTACCTGAATGACAAAAAGAAGACAAAAAGATAGAAGAATCCAGGGAAGGGTGCGTGGAATTACACGGCCGAAGCCAAACCCAGGAGCGCCGGTGAAATCGGCCTGTTCCCGTAGATGCGGAAAAGGGAACTGAGGTGTGGCACAGGCGGGCGGAATGAGGGCAGTGCATGCTCCCAGGGCCGGGCCCCCGCGCACCTCTAAATTTAAAGGGGAAGAAGGTTTTTTCTGGTGAAAAAGGTTCCATCTCCTGTCCCTAGGAAGGGACACCCATGCAGCATGGAGGAAAGGGGACGGGAAGTAAGAGTAGGCAAAATACTGGCCTCCACCCTCTTAGATCACTCACCAGTACTACACTGGTTGGACCTTCAAGATGTCCCACATAAGAGACTGGTGTGGCGCCTCAATTTGAGAGCCCTGGGACACCCGAACTTCCTCGAACACCTAGGGGAGGACACTGGCGTATACTTGCTATCAAATATGTCAGATGAATTTACAGCTCTGAAGTGCTGGGACGCATATAAGGCATAAATTAGAGGGCAATGTATTCCACGCTGGGCTCATAAACTAAAATCATGGGGGAAAAGGGAAGCTCAACTGACGGCCGACATATTGACCAAGGAAAGGGAACATAAATGCTCACACGACCCACAAACACACGCTAAAATGGTGGCGCTTCGATCAGAATTAAAAGCAGTCTCCTCTGCCCAGGCCCAGAAATCATTCACCAGCTGGTCAGAAAGTTATTACTGCGAGAGTGACCGACCCCCTCACCTTATGGCACTTGCACTACACAATCGACAGGCAGCGCAAATTATGGATTCCATAAAGGACAGAGATGGGAACCTAGTAAAGCGCTTTATATGCAGAACCAACCTGGATAGACCCACAATGTATTCATGAATTCCTAACCTCAATAGAGCTTCCAAAATTGAAGTCAACCCATATAGGAACTTTGGGCACCCCAATCACCACGCTGAAGATCCTCCGAGCAATTGGACTTCTTTCTGCGAGTAAGGCCACTGGCCCCAATGGACTCCCCAATTCATTTCTATAAAGTGATTGCCGATCACCTAGCACCCACTCTTGTAGCGGTTTATGACGAGGCCGGAAACACTGGCTCCTTACCGAGCTCCATGCTCGCAGCGAATATAGTAGTGTTCCATGAGAAAGGTTATGATATGGTGGACGGCGGATCCTATCACCAGATATCGCTAACCAACGCTGATGCAAAGATTTTAGCGAAATGTTTGGCCCATCGCATCAAAGGCCTACTCCATGACCTTTATCCACAAGGACCAAACCAGGTTCATCCTGGGTAGACACTCGACCGACGAAGCTCGCTGCCTCCTACACATCATAACAGGGGTGGGGTAAAACCGGATGAGGGGATCCTAACACTAGACGCAGAGAAGGCATTCAACAAGGTCCAATGGGACTATATTTCGAGTTGAGCATCTTCGGCTTCCCACCAGAATTTATCAAGCTCATCAAATTGCTGTTCACCGGTCCTACAGCAGCAGTGGTGACGAATGGCATTACGTCCGCTCCTTTTGGCCTTCACTTGGGCACACAACAGGATGCCCTTGGTCCACCTTATATATTTAAGTGACTACAAGACCGCACTCCTGAGACTGCATCAATTACTATAATACCTTTGCCACATGACAGGTTATATTATAAACTGGGCGAAGTCAGAGTTCCTCCCATTAAGAGTAGATATCCCTTGCGACCCCTTTGGGGTGGCCCCATTTAGACTGCAACTCCACCATATCAGGTACCTGGGGGTTAAACTTTGCCAGACCCTGAATGAAATACTTCAACTAAATTATCCCCTGGTCCTAAAAAAAATTGAACAAGATCTACTTAGATGGGACTCGCTCCCCTTGTCCCTATCCGGAAGGATCAATGTCTTCCTTATCGAAACTGATATACTTGGCGATGATGCTCCCTTTCTCCCCTACGAACCAGATGTTCAAAGAATTAGACTCCTACATAACCAAATTTGTTTGGAGGGGCAAAAATGCACGACTCAGACTCGAAATCCTTTAGGCCTTTAAGGCTGATCAGTGCTCCCACAATGGAGAACATACTATCAGGCGGCACAGGTATGCCGGTCCAAACTATGGCTTAACGAAACAGACCTGTCCAGCTGGGAAACAATGGATCTATCCCTACTGACTCTGCACTCAATGACCGAGGTCCTGGCCATCCCCCTGCACAATTTACCGGCCAAAATTACAAAGCACTCAGTACTGGGGCCAACGCTTACGCAATGGCACAGACTTCAAGCGTTGCTAGGCTCTTCGATGTAGGCGACCCCAGGCTGGAGTAGTATCAGGGCATTGTTTTCATATGGGCCAAACCATGGGCTACATCCCAATCAAGATACAAAGTGGCAACATATCATGGTAATGGACCTCTACGAGGATCAAGCCTGCTTAGCTTCCTAGAGGGGATGGGAGGAGACTGCTTGGGCTGGAGGAAACAGAATGGCTCCAGTACATGACCTTGATATCAGTAATTCACAAACATACTACAGAAGAATCACTTACTGCCCCCCCGACGCCAGGGGAATTAGAAATGGGACAGAACATGGCAACGTACCCGCACTTACGTGAGTGTTACACAATATGCAACCCCAATAATCCAATGGCATCCGCATCCTCTCTTTCCAATGGTCCGGGGATTTGACCCAGCAGAACTCTTTTGAAGCCATGCCAATGGTCTCAGTGAACATATGCAATTGGGACATTGAATATAAACTCATCCAGAGAAATGTACTATGCACCAAGGAAGCCGTTCTGGATGGGTCTCGTACACTCCCTGGACTGTTGGAGACTATTTGGGGGCCTGGGAACTCTAGGTCACATTCTATGGTCATGCCCCAAGACAAGGTATACAGGCAGCTCTCAGGCATAGACGGGACAGAGATTATGACCCCAGGCTCTCTACTACTAGGTGGAAAAAGGGAGGACTGGCACCCGACCCTATGCAGCGCAAGATAAAACATATAATGTTATTTCGCAGCGGGTAAAACTCTGATCCTTACCTGGAAACCAATCAAACCACCCACCAACTCCATGTGGCATCACTACTCTACAAACTATGCTCCCTAGAATACAATACATACAAACACCGCGCTAGAGGGAGGATAGCTCAGCGGCAACGTGTTCACCTTGGACGCAAGACGACAGAAAACACAGGTTCGATCCCCGGGTCCGTGCTTAGAAACCTCTGGGTATTTAAGCGTATTATAAATACGCAACTAAGAAAAAAAAAACAATTATGCAACTAAAAAACAAACAATTCTGGTAACAGCGCCTCGATGCCCGCGGGCTGTGTGAGCGCTTTAGAAATGAAAATAAATAAAAATAAAATAGATCAGCACAAGCTGCACGTTTTAAAGAACAGACTCATATATATGAACGTTTTTTTTAACATAACATGATTAGCAACCAACGGGCAAAGTACCTAAACATGAAATACTAATAGACGCCAGGTGGTGGAAGGGGACATCATGCTGACAAGCCCATTCAGGGAGACCAAGCACACTCTTATCACAAACATCCAACCGGTGGCAAGTGAATCAATTATAAGTTACTAACATAACATACTCTTAGTCCTTAGTCCCCTTTCCTTCATACTGCATGGGCGATTACAACTGAGAGTAACCCCAGAGCGGAGAGGAGACCCTCATCAAGCAAATAGGCTTCTAAGAACCAACTGTCTGAAAGCAGCGTCTGAGCTAGAGCTGACATCCAAACAGTAGTGCTTGCAGAAAACCGAAGGGGTGGCCCATGTGGCTGCCCTGCTTATGACCTTCCAGGGGAAATGTCGCTGGAATTTGATGGCCGCTGCCCTGGCTCTGAGCGTGTGGGCGTGCATGTTGGCCGGCAGTGGCTTATGCTGTCCCTTGTAAGCTTCTTTGATGGCTGAGACCATCCACTGGGCTATGGAGGCCTGGAGGCTTGATACCCCGGTCTTGTTCGCCAAAGGTGACAAACAGTGAGTCCGACTTGCAGAAGCCCTTGGTCCTATCCAAGTAGAATTTCATGGCCTGTCTGACCTCGAGGCACTGCAGAACTCTCTGTGCCTCGCCCTTATGCTGAGCCAAAAACATAGGCAACACTACCTCCTTGTTTAGATGGAATGCGGGAGGCACCTTGGGTGGGAATGCTGGGTGTGTCTGCAGGACTACCTTGTCCTTGTGAAATGTAGTATAGGCCTCGGAGGCGACCAACGCCTGAATTTCGCCGACTCTGCGAGCCGAGGTGAGGCCGACTAGCAAGGCCGCCTTAATGGTGACCAGCTGATGTCCGTGGATGCCATTGGCTCAAATGGTTTGTGCGCCAAGGCGCCCAACACAATATTAAATCCCACCCTGGGTGTGGCTTCTTTATGGGCGGGTAAAGCCTGTGGAGGCCCACCCGATGTTGCTTGACCACCGGGTTGGAGGAGGAGTAGAGTCCCTCCTCCGAGTTCCTGTAAGCCCCTATGGCTGCCCAAAAGATGGGAAATGTATCCCCCTGTACGCCGGAGTAGGCGAGGTGCGCTGAGAAGTAGAGCACGTCGCCCAAGGTGCACTTAAGAGAGTCGATCTCCCTATAGTTGGTCCAATGGCAGAATCTAGACCATTTACTCTTATATTGGCTACTAGTAGCCCTGCTTTTAACGCCCTAGATGATCTCTAGGTTAGCCCGAGATAGGCTCAAGTGTTTCAGCGTGACCTGCTCTGGAACCACGCTGCAAGGGCTAGCCTGTGAGGAGCGAGGTGGGGTACCCTGCCCCCCTGCTGGGTCAGGAGAGGAGCTGGGTCCAGCGGTAGGTGAATGGAGGGTCTGCGCGAAAGTCTGAGGAGCTGGGAGAACCACGGCCTGGCCGGCTGCTAAGGCGCCCTCAAAATGATGCCGAGATGTCGGGATTCCTTTATCTTGCAGCTCAACCTGTGTACTAGGGGTGTGGGTGGGATGGCATATGCCGTCATGATGTTCCCTTGGATCTGGAATGCGTAGCCCCGGGAGCCCAAGCAGTGCCCCTGCCAGGAGGCAAACTGTTGGCATTTTATTGTCCCGGGAGGCAAAAAGATCCACCTGGGGGATCCCCCACCTGAGGAAGATCTCCTCCAGCACCAGGTCATTCAATTGCCACTCGTAATTGGCCGCCCCCAGTCTGCTGAGCCTGTCCGCTTCCAGGTTGGATCCCCCCCAGGAGGTGGACTGCCCTGAGGTAGATGTTCTTCAGAGCCCATTCCTACCTGCTGACTGCTAGGTTGCACAGCGGAGGGGATCTGGTGTCCCCCAGCTTGTTGACATAGTACATGCTGGTGGAGCTATCGGCCTTCATAAGAACTTTCTTGCCCTTGAAAGAGGGACGAAGGCCTTGAGAGCCAACCATATTGCCCTCAATTCCAGCCAATTGAGGTGGGATGCCTGTTCCTGGCGAGTCCAGACTCCATGGACGCTGTGGTTGTCCTGGGTGGCTCCCCAGCACTCTAGGGAAGAGCCCATAGTAACTGTGACCCGAGTGGCCGGCTGCCAGAGGGCTAGCCCTGCCCCAGGCTGAAGTCTGCGGACCACCGTTGGAGGTCTGAGCGGCGAGAGAGAGGAATATTGACTGGCTCCTCTTGCGAGCCCTTCTCCTGAAGCATAGTAAGGAACGCAGTGGCTGCCAAATCGGGATGTGCGGGTAAGCGTCCTTCAGATCCAGGGAGCACATCTAGTCTTCCCTGACCCGTGTTTCCGCAATAAATGCTGGTGTAACCATCTGACATTTTTGCAGAGGGAGAGAGAGAGATTGAGGGTGAAAAGGTCCAACCCCACTCCTGTCGGCCTGGTTCTTCTTCTGCATGGAGAAAATCCTGGCATAAAAGCCCAAGCCTTGCTGGGAGGTTGGGACTTCAACAGCCTGGCACTAGACGAGCGACTGGGACTCCAAAAATTGCACATGAAATGCAAGGAAGCACCCCACCGGGGACACGCGGACCTGAAGGGGTGTGTCATGCCCCCCCCTTCTTTTTTTTAGGCGGAGTAGGGGGATTGGAAGAACCCCTTGCCCCCACCCTTCTAGCCCAGAACCCGCAGTTTCTCTGACCTCAGATCCAGAACCCATGCAACTAGGGGCATTCCGTGGAGCCATTACCCCACAAGAAAGGTTGCACCGTATTCACACTGGTCTCTGCATGTATTACGCCTCCGATAAACATCTTGTCAGAGAGTGCCCTATTGCTCCTCCGCGGCGTTCGGGAAACGCCAGCTCCCGATCCTAGATGGGGCACAGTTTCAGGAGAATGGTGTCTGATCCACGTCAATACCTTCCTTGAACTCTCCTGGACCAAATAAGCTTGTGATTCTTCAGGCCTTTCTATCGCCTTCCAAGAAAGAATCTTACCCCATTCTGGCATTAGTGGATTGAGGAGCCATGGGTATATTCATAGATCATGATTGGGTCACTACTCACAACATTCCACATGAAACTCGAGAGACGATGCAACCAGTAGAGGCAATTGATGGAAGACCCCTATCTTCAGGACCCATAACCCTTCAAACTAAAGAGATCCTGCTCTCTATAAATCACCATCAAGAGAGGATCAAATTTGACATCATAAGATCTGCCCACTATCCAATGATTCTAGGCATGCCCTGGTTACAGAAGCATAACCCCTACATCAATTGGGCAGCATGATCCTGGTTTCTTGGTTCTGAACACTGTGTGTCCCACTGCTTATTCCTAGATTCCTTACCAGAGTCCTCTCAAAACTCACAAGAAGTCCAGTCACTGTCTCTAACATCATCCAAATTCCCAGGGCCTATCAGGCTTACTCAGATGTATTTTTGACTGCCATAGTTCAAGCTCTTGCTTCTCACAGACCTGAGGATTGGGCCATCGATACTGAACCTTCAGCAGTGATCCCTTTCGGGAGAATGTTTATTCTATCAGAACCTGAAAAGAGGGCCTTCTGGGAATACCTGGATACCAACTTGGAAAATGGCACCATACGACCATCTAAGTCCCCGGCGGGCGCTTCGTTATTTTTTGTTCCCAAGAAAGATACCAAGGAGCTTAGACCATGTCTAGATTACCATGGCCTTAACCAGTGTACTCTCAAGGACAGCTACCCATTGCCTCTCATCTCGGATATCCTGGAAGCAGTAAGAGGTGCAGTAGTATTCACAAAGTTAGATCTCAGGGGTGCCTACCATCTAATTTGTATAAAGGAAGGTGACGAATGGAAAACAGCCTTTGTTCATTTTGAATACCTGGTTATGCCCTTCGGACTTGCTAATGCCCCAGCGGTCTTCCAATGTTTTATGGACCGGGTGTTTTCTGACATGCTGTTCCTCTTCGTCATTGTATATCTGGATGACATACTGATATACTCCAAGGACCATCTGAAACATGAAGAACACGTAAAGGCAGTTTTACAACATCTACGTGAACATAAGCTCCTGGCCAAACCCGAGAAGTGTCTTTTCCAAATATCAACTGTTCACTATCTCAGATTCGTTCTTAGCCCTAAGGGGATTGGAATGGAACCCTCAAAAGGTAGATTCCATTCTATCTTGGCCCGTTCCAACTACTGTAAAACAAATTCAATCCTTCCTGGGGCTTGCTAACTTCTATCGGAAATTTATACCAGCCTTTTCGGAGATTGTACATCCTATTGTTACATTGCTAAAGGAGGATACCCCCTTTCAGTGGACCTCAGCCCAAGATACGGCTTTCCAATGGTTGAAGTCGGAGTTTACACAAGCTCCCATCCTAGCTCAACTCGACATTTATCACCCTTTTCTTGTGGAAACTGATGCCTCCAACTACGCCAACGGGGCAGTCCTAAAACAGGAACTTGATGATAAATTAGAACACCCCATCGCCCATCTTCCTCGCACCTTGACTCCCAGTGAAACTCATTCTGTCCTGGAAAAGGAACTGCTAGCCATCCGCCAAGCCTTCACTGATTGGCGTCATCTTCTCCTGGGAGCCAAACACCCGGTACAGGTCCGCACAGACCATCGGAATCTTCAAGTCCTGCAATCACTAGAATGTAGAAACAGTCGGCAAGCCCGTTGGGCCTTCTTTTTTGCTCAATATCAGTTTCAAATCCATCATGTCCCTGGAACACACAACATAATAGCCGATGCCTTATCCAGACGTCCTGATTATGAAACCCTTGAAGATCAGACTTTTCCTAAAATGTTTTCCCACACAATATTTGTTGGCAAAGCAATCACCCTCCTGGAGGATATTCAAATTCAAACTCAGTCCTCTGAAACCTGGAAGGAGTTTAAGAGAAACAATCGATGGAAACTCAAGGCAAGGGATAGATATCTGTTCAAGGACAATCGCTTGGTCATCCTCACTCCTGGGTGCGGCAAAAGATCACAAGCCTATGTCATGATACTTTTCATTCAGGACACTGTGGCATCTCCAACACCCTCTGTTTAATACAAAGACAATTTTGGTGGCCGAGGATGTCCGGATCCATATCCAGGCATGTGCAGTCTGCAATCAGAACAAACATGATAATAAGAAACCGGCAGGTCGTCTGCTTCTACCAGCAATACCAACAAGATCCTGGGAATTCATCGCCACGGATTTTATCGTGGAACTATCATCTTCCAGGGGAAACACAACTATCATGGTTACCATTGATTTGTTCACTCACATGGCTCATTTTACACCTTTATCCAAACTGCAATCCTCATCTGAACTCGGAAGCTTACAACAATTCGGATCATTCAGCTATTAACACCAGTCCTTTCTTCTATAGTCAAGGATTTCATCCTTCAGTTCTACCTTCCATTCTCCCACATCCTACCCCAGTTCCTACGGTTGATTCCTGGATTGAAACCCTTATTAATCGACTCCTTCCTCGACATCTGCGACCAAATAAAGTGGCTCCCAGGTATTACAGGCCTTTTTCTATAAAAGAAATCATCAATCCAGTGGCCTTTCGACTTCGGCTACCAGAATCATGGAAAAGGGTCCATCCCGTCTTCCACACTTCTCTGTTGAAACCATATGTTCAGCCCCCTTGAACTGCTCCAAGATCTACCCCAGTGATTATCAATGACCAATTTGAATATGAAGTTTCCAGAATCTGTGACTATAGATACCGACGTGGTCAACTACAATATTTGGTCAAATGGAAAGGATACCCTCCCAGTGAGTGCACCTGGGAACCTGTGTCAAAAATGAATGCTCCCAGGCTGATTCGAAGATACCATCTTATACATCCGGGAAAGCCTGGAGGAGCTGGACTTCAGAGGAGGCATACTGTCATGAACCGCCGTCTGCGTCCCTTCTGGACTTCGTGGTCCCTGACACATAGGGGATTGAACTCAGTAATCCTTCCAACATGGCCGCTTGATGCGGAACGCTGCTTGCCAGTCTCTGTGTTACACGCTCTACGTTCTACAAAACAGACACACCGCCGCAGCTCTGCGCGTCTCAATGCTACTGCTCGCCGTAGCTGGACGTGTGCTGCCGGAGTTCGCTCGGGGCTATTTTCTCGATCTCACTATTCCCGGTTCCTTGATTCCTCCTCCTTTCCTTTCATCTCTCAAACTTACCGAACTTTCCTGGATTTTCGCCCACGCTCGAGCCACGGTTCTGTGACTCTGCGCGCGGACATTGTTCCTTCCTGGTTCCGTCCTAGGCAATCTGAACGAAGCACGCTGGAATCCAAAGACCTGCGCGCGGGTTTGTATAAATCCCGGAACGTGCGGAGGAAGTCACAAAAGAAGGTCGCAAGCAAACAGGAAAGACAGATGAGAAGGGGAGAGACTTGTGACAGGCGTGGCCTTCGTAATAAGAGATAAAAAACTTGCAATGTGCATGCTGTTTCTCCTTTTGTCTAATTCTGTGGTGTTTCCTGGACCCCGGGAGTAACTTAGCAGCCCGGGGCCAAGCCGTCGTCATGTCCGTGGCAATGCGGATGGCCCAGGCTGAGGCATTGATGTGGGCCCAAAGGACTCCATAATGTCTTGCGCTGCCAGCCTGGATTCTCCTAGTCCCGCCTAGAGGCGCGCTTGGCTCTGTAGAGTGCGGAAAGCAAGCGTGTGCTCCCCTCCATGTGCCATTACTTGGCGTTGAGGCACCGAGCGACAGGCTGAGCGGCTGAGCCACCCCTTGTTGGCCAGGGCAACTACCTCTTTCCCCGTTTCTGGTAGGGGGTCTTAGGGTGAGAGCTTCTGCTAAGACCCCCTCCTGGGGATGCTCTACCTCGGGCTAAGGAAGGCCCAAATACTCGGCCAAACCTGAGAGGCGTTCGTGGAAGGCACCAGCTGAAGATGGCGTGCAGGGTCCTACTCATCTGTGTCCACTGGGCTCGGGGGGGCCAGAGCTGGCGGAGGAATGCTGGGTGCCGTGGGCTGCAAAGTGGAGACCGGAGCCGGCGGCTAGTGCAGAGAATGGTGTAGAGCCGCCTGTACTGTGGGAGGCAGGGAAGCCGGAATCAGAAGAGCCGGCTGGGGCAGCAACGTCTGCGCTGGGGCCTGTGGCACCGGAGCCATCGGAGGAATGACTATGGGTGCAGCGGGGTGTCCTGAGGGAGCATGTCCCTGATGGCACCCTGGAGGATGCCCCCCTCCGCCCCAGGGAGTTTGCATCAGCCCCAGGAACCTTTTGAAGAACTTGTCCACAGAGGCTGTAGACACGGCAGGTGATATTGGCGAAGTGGCCAAGGGCATCTGGGGCCGGGGCACGCTCTGCCTGGGGTGCAGGGGAAACCTGCCCTGCGCTGTTGATGGAAAGACTGTAGGCCACACACCTGGGTGACGCCAGCCTCCCCTTGTGACTCTTTCCTCCACCCGCTCCACAAGAGGGGGTAGCGGGCGAGCATCCGTCTTGTCTGGCGCGACGGCCATTTTGTCAAGCTGTGTGCCACGTGCTAAAGTTGTAGTGCCAGGCTCTCTGGACCCAGCCCCGCTCAAGACGCTTGGTGTTGGACCAAAAGGCCTATCCCGCACCTCAGGCTGTGACCTGGAAGGCGTACTGCCCTCGGCAGAGCTGCCGGTAGTGCTTCGTGAAGGCGCCCCCTCGGACATGATTCTGGTACTAGGGGGTTGCCCCTTGGGAATAACTCGAGTAAAAGAACCTTGTGGTCCCTCAGCAATGATACCGGCAGGATACGGAGACCCCTCGGCCACGAGGCCGGTAGCTGTACTAGCCTTGGTATGTGTGCTGGTACTAGAACCCAACAGGTTCTGGCAAAAAGAACCTTCCGGTCTCTCAGCACTGTCACCGGGAGGATCTACTGCCCTCTCGGCCTGCCGGCCGGTAGCTGACCTAGCCTCAGTACACGTGCTGGTATGAGAACCTGAGCGGTTCCTCCCACGAGGGAGAATCCCTGGAAGGGAGTTTCCCTTGCGGGGTACGCTGAAAAAGAATGGCTCTACCCTGGACCTGGATGATGATTGACCAAGTCCTTCAGGTCCTCTGGAGGCGATCTCTGGGAGAGCCCCCTCCACCTGGCAAGTCTGTTCTTCAGAGACCCAGAAGAAAGCGTGTCGCATGTGGTACAAACTTGCCAGCCGTGTTCTGGGCCAAGGCAACCTAGGCAGAGGGCGTGGGGGTCTGAAGTTAGAAAGAGTCCGTCGCAGGATGGACACTTGCTGAACCCTGTAGAAGTCAATATGCACCGGGGAGGAGCGCGACACCCGAGGACCGAGTGCCTGAATAATAAAACGACAGACACAGAAGAAGAAGTATCCACGTGGAATTACAAGGTCGAAGCCAAAGCCAGGAGCGCTGATGAATTCAGCCTGTTCCCGTCAATGCAGAAAAGGGGAATGAGGTGTGGCGGCGGAGTCAGGGCAGGGCATGCTCCCATGGCCGCACCCCCACGCGCCTCTAAATTTAAAGGGGAAGAAGGTTTTTTCTGGTGAAAAAGGTTCTGTCTCCTGTCGCTAGGAAGGGACGCCCATGCAGCATGGTGGAAAGTGGACAGGACGCAAGAGTATGCAAAGCTCACAAACTGGGGATGGAGGGCCCAGATCAGCAGCACGGTTATATAGGGTACTTTGCAACAATCAATATTTACAGGGTAAGATGAACACTTGATGCCAAGGTTAAGTGCGATATGGGTGGGAACCTACGGGAGGATGGGGAGTGAAGGGGGCTAGGGAGCCCGACTTCATGAGGGAGGAAAACAATGTATTTCTGTATCGTTTAACATTCCTGTCTGTGTTAGTCTTTCAGCATTCAGGCCGTGGCCTTGTACCGTGTGCGAGTTCGAAGCATAGAATACATTTTGCAAAGCGTTTTTGACAGACAGGAAAAAAGCAAATGGCTCACATTTCACAAAATGTATGCCCTCTGGTTACACTGACGATTCTGAGTTTGCACTGTTTGTCACATGATGCGATTGGTTTCTGGCCAACATACTATATGTTCGTTTCTGGTCTGACATGGTCAACAGCATGCACGGAAGAGGCAACTGTGAGGGGTTCATAAATGTGAGGACAACTTTGTAAAGGTTTCACAACAAATGCCTTTTTATTAAATAAGGAGGTTGGATAAATGCCTAACTATCCCTACTCAGACAAGGATTTCCCTGCCTAAAATAAACTCAGGAAACCACTCTAACAAAGGATATCTGTCCATCACACTTCTACATAAACAAACTAGGAAATGCATGGCAGTTCCAAACAATAGTAAATGAGTTTGTATTATAACAGGCTCTTCTTAAAACCTTTGTGCATTCCCCTTCCCCAGATTTCAAGTGGGCTTCTGCTTCACAGTCCAAGAAAATAAAATAAGGAAATCCTGGTTTGCAACTGATAAGTTCTAAAGAAACAACTTCTTACTGGCAGCTTTACACAGCTCTTTTCTTTAGTAAGATAAGCACATAAATTGTCTCTGTCAGGACCACTTTGTAGCACTTCTTCGACATCCACCTATTTTACTCCCCTGCCAGGCCTACTACCTCAGTTTACACCTGGTCTACTCCCATGCCAGGTCAACTACTCCAAAGATTTGCCATCAGGGTATACTCCCCTGCCCGAACAGTTTTTCTTGTAGTTAAGGTCAACTGACAAGAGGTTTATAACAGCTTCACAGTATTCTTAATCGTGGCCTCTGCCCCATGCATGAGATATGCAGGGGAATACAAATCTCCAAGTCTGTCTTTAGAGGGCGGATCGGTTGGGGAAAGTTTTCCTCATACATTGAAGCCAGAGACGCAGCTATATCGACCACTAGATATTTGATTATCGCCCCTTGCCCATTGAAATGGAGTGCTCACCCACGCTTCCCTAAGGCATCGCCCCGCAAGGAGAGGTTCAACACCTGTGATTTGTACACATAGATCTTAAGGCCAGATACTGTTCTGCGTTGAGAGTCGTGAAGATTTAGGAGACCTCCGTCCCCAAGTGCCGCACAGGGAGAACCACTTATCACTCCCTGTGCAACCCTTGAGGCCACAGGTGGAGAAGATCCGAAGCCGGAACCGAAGTACTAGGAACCCCAAGGCAGCTGTGAAAGAAGGCAATGATTACAATCCAAGCAAGCAGGGTACAACAAGTATTCAAACAGAGAACAATCGGGGTCTTACCGGGGACTTGATGGAGAGGACGTTGAACCTGAAAGGGAGGACGGTTCCAGGACTCACACAGGCAAGGGACCGGATAGGACCAGTTGTAGTTCGCCAGTCTCCACCTGGAGAACGTTCCACCACTTGGGGGGTGAGACCCACGTTGCAGCGAGGCGATCTGGGATATCCAAGAGGAGTCCGTTGAGTAGAAGAGATGGGTCTGAAGCCAGGAAGAGCCGTCCGAATAAATGGAAGTACAAGAGGAGGATCAGAGGGAGTCCGTGATTCAGTCCGAGGTCAAAGAGCCGTGTTGAGCAGAGGAGCCGGAGTCGCCGCAGCCAAACGTGATCCAAAGGAAGTCCAAAAAGCAAGAGCGAGGTTTCAAGAAGCCGGGTAAGTAGCACACGAGAAGGTTCGCCAGACAGGGTCTCCAAGGAAATCAGCTGTGAAGCGTGGAGTACAGGTACTGACCAGTTTAAATACCGTTTACTTCCTGGTCACGTGACAATGACTGGAGCCACGTGACCGTGAACCCGGGGCACATGACCGTATGTACGAGTCACGTGACCGGGCCAACACAGTACGAGAGTTCAAGCGGCTGCCTAATCTCCATGGCAACTGCCAATGGAGAAACGGCCGCAAGCGCGACTGAATGGTGTACGGCGATTGTTTCGCCAGCGCGCGAGCCACACCGGGTTGCCTGCGTGAGTTCTGGGAGACAGGTGGGGGAGAGCGTGCGCCGGGTGACGGGACATGGCCGGAGGTACGAACCGAAGACATGACAGATACCCCTCCAAAAATGTCTCTTCTTCCACGGCCGCCAAAGATGCAGCAGGCTCGGTTCGGGCTAAGAGCATATCAACGGCGAAGGCCATGTCTTTATAATCCTTCCCTTCGAATGGGATACCCTTTACCACGACCTGGCAGATACCCTTTGCCTCCCCCTCAAGCATTGCAAGAATGGTTCAAGGTAAATTGCGTAGAGCAGGGGAGATAGCAGGCAGTCCCGTTTAGTTCCCCTTTCTAGGTGAATGGCACGTGATAGTTGCCATTTGAGCGACACTCGGAGCCGGATAATTGGCTTGAACCCTCTGTAGAAATTTCCCCCGAAACGCCATGCGAGCCGTGGCGTGGAAAAGGAATGACCATTTTACCCAGGGAAGTGCTTTTTCAGCATCTAAGGCTGGCAGTAGCCCAGGAATCCCTTGTTTTGACACTTTCTCAACTAGGTGGCACACTCACCAGATGTTGTCAAAGGTGTTGGGATTTAATAAATCCTGATGAGTCCCAGCAGCGCGGGGCATTAAGCCTCATTTCCGATATGACATGCATTACTTACCGCAATAGCATTTCTGATGATTGTATCTGCTTAGAATTACATGCTGTGCATGTAGTCTGACATCTAGTGTTAATGGTGGAGCAGTCCTGCAGTCTGTCTACGGTCTCTACGGTGTTGCTGCAGTGGGAGGATGGCACTTGCAAACTCGGAGCACAATGTAACGCTCACCTGATTCCCGTAGAGGCGCCGGTCTTGACTGGGCGTATACCGTATCTTCAAAGATGAAGTGTAACACACGGCTGGCTCTTTGGGCTGGACCTCTGTGCACTGTATGTCTGACTCGAAGGGTAAGATGTCTGCAGATAGAAAATATCGGATTAAGGAACTGGGTTATTGAATGTCTCTCTCTTCTTCCCTTTCTCTTCTCCTGTAGAACCCCAAAGGTTAACGCTCTCACCTGAGGTAAGTGAACGCCGTGCTCTCCATCTGCCTCGGGGCAGGGTGCTGTAACCAGTTTCTTCACTGGATAAGGGGAGCAGGCCTCTTGACTTCAGAGGACTGCTGTCCGTCGTTTACTGCACGAACGGTAAGTTTCGAGTAATTCTAATGTCTTTAAAGTCTTTAGTAATGATGTTTCTTGTTTTGCAGGGTTCCGGCGATGGCGGATGACGGGCTGAAGTGAGTTGAAGATGGAGCCCGTGTGATGAATAGAAGCGCCTGGAAGCACGTAAGTAAGCGCTTGTTGCCTGCTTCACGATGCGCTCTAACTGTCTTTTTATTTTGCAGGTACAAGTTCGGAGCGGCTGCAGGGTGCCGGAATACCCACTGGGTTAGATGTGGAAAGGAGTAATGGCACCTGAGTATTAAAGTTCCCCAATGTCTTTAAACGCACCTTGTTTTGTCTTTCAGATGCGGGATGCAGCGCCGAAGGCCTCCGGAGCGTGCGAAGAGTTGGTAAGCTTTTGTCTTTCAGATGCCGGAATGCAGTGTGAAGACCTCCGGAGCGCACAAAGAGTAGGTAAGCCTTTGTCTTTCAGATGCCGGAATGCAGCGCGAGGCGTTGGTGACAGCCGATGGACCAGGTAAGTGAAGAGCTGTCACTGAAGACCGTACTGCTAACCTGTTCTTTCTTGTCTTTATAGGTGTTGCTGAAGACTGGATTAAGGATGGTAAGCCTTTTTCCTTAGGCCCAGGATCAGATGCAGAAGACACGATGAGCGTTCTGCTGCAGAGGATGCAGAATAACGCAAAGCAAGATTCATCCATCGGGTGTGGTTTAAATAGCCTCCTGTAGTGCTTAGGTGTCTCCTTCCACAGCCACGCCTAGGTAAGAAAAGAGTTCCTGCTTTCCAGAAGAGTTCCAGTGTTCTGAATCTAGGGAGTGGCTCCTGCCCCACCCAACAGGAAAAGTAGTTCCAAACAGAAGAGGATCAGAGGCTCAACTGGCAGGCAAGTAAGCAGCATGGTCTGCTGCAGATAAGTCCACCCAAACATTATGAGCCCGGCGCTTCCAGCGCTGGGACTGGGAATATTTATGAGCCTGGTGCCACTGGCGCCAGGACTGGGTCCAAAAGGTCCCAATTGGGACTGGTTGGCACTCGGAACCTGGGTTATGGATCTGCTTCCAAGGGAGTTGGGAAAACCCTGACCTTTTGGAAGCAGAGATCATGACAGTACCCCCCCTCAAGGCCCCTCCCAAACCGGGCTTCTCCGGGGGTTTTGGCTTGTCAGGAAATGTTCGGTGAAATCTTTTGATTAGGCGAGGAGCGTGGACATATTCAGCAGGTTCCCAGGATCTCTTGGGGGCCGTAGCCTTTCCAGTCAATTAGGTAAAATAGTTTAGATTTGGAGATCTTGGAGTCCAGAATGCTTTTGACTTCAAACTCGAGTTCTCCATCAACTAGGATAGGTTTTGGAGATTTAGTCGGGTTTGAGGTTGCACGGGTTTTAATAGAGAGACGTGGAAGACCGGATGTATCTTCATGTGCGGGGGCAAGTCCAACTTGACCGTGACTGGGTTTACTATGGTAGTGATGGAATAGGGACCAAGGTATCTTGGGTTGAATGTGCGTGGCCCTTTTAGAGGTAGATATTTGGTGGATAACCAGACTTGATCCCCTACTTGATATTGAGGGGCTTCCTTCCGATGTTGATCTGCTCCTTTCTTGTATTGTTCTTTAGCCCTTTGAAGGTGAGAAACAGCTTCCTTAAAGGCTTGGGTGATTGTAGAATGCAGGTAGTCTACTGCTGGTGTTCCAAGATCTTGGAGGGGATCCAACTCCGAGGTTCGAGGGTGACTGCCGTACAAAAGAAAAAATGGGGTTTTCCCAGTTCCCGAGTTATTGTAGGCATATTCGGCTATCCAAAGGATGTCTTTCCAAGTTTTTTCAGTTTGTTGCAGCATGCAGCGTAAATACTGTTCCAGAGTTTGAGTGGTCCTCTCGGTTTGTCCGTCGGTCTGAGGGTGGTGACTGGTCGATAGTCTCACATCAATTTGAGCCGACCGACAGCAACTTCGCCAAAAATGAGAAATAAATTGACTACCTCGATCCGAAATTAGAACCGAAGGAAAACCGTGCAGTTGGACGATGTTTTCGAGAAATTCTCGGGCCAGAGTTGCTGCTGTTGGCAAGCCTTTGAGCGGAATGAAATGCGCCATCTTGGAGAATAAGTCCACGATTACTAGAATCGTATTGTATCCGGAGCATGGAGGTAGATCGGTGATGAAGTCCATAGAAAGCGTATGCCAAGGGCGAGGTGGGATGTCAATAGGGCGTAAGAGGCCTGCTGGTCTTTTCTTTTGACTCTTGTTTTGGGCGCATACTCCACAGGACATTATAAAGTCTCTGATATCTTTTTTCCAAGACGGCCACCAGAAGTAGCGCTTGATCTTTTCTGAGGTCTTGGCCATACCGGGATGTCCTTCCATTAAAGAATCGTGATAACAAGAGATTACTTTTTTCTGTAAATCTGTGCTGGGTGGGTATAATCGTTCTTGGAAATACAATAAATTGTCCTTTACTGCAAAGTCCTTTCCCTGCAGATGCCAATTCTGTATGTCTGCTGGAGTTACAAGTTGCCTGGCTTTATCCTTAACTTCCTCTATGGATTCTGTGGCGATTACACCCAGAATTCTTTGTTCGGGAATGATTGGTACAGGTTTAGGGTTGATCAAGTGTTCTTCCACTCCCATCCGAGAAAGGGCATCAGCTTTACCGTTCTTTGTACCAGGTCGATAGGTAATTATGAAGTCAAACTCGGCAAAGAATAATGCCCAACGGAGTTGTCTAGAGGATTGGGCTTTTGCGGTTTTCAAATATTGCAGGTTTCGGTGATCCGTAATCACAGTAACGGTGTGTCGGGCCCCCAGCAGATAATGCCGCCAAGCCTTAAAGGCAGACTTGATAGCCAGAAGTTCCTTGTCAGTAATCGTGTAATTGATTTCAGGAGGCGAGAATTTGCGGGACCAAAATGCCACGGGATGCAACTGATTGGTTACCGGGTCCTTTTGTGATAGAACTGCCCCCATGGCAAGGCTTGAAGCATCAGTTTCCACGATGTAGGGGAGTTCGGGGCGAGGGTGTTTTAAGATTGGTGCAGAGATAAATTTAGTCTTCAAATCCTGGAAAGCTTGTTCCGCCTCGGTAGACCATTCAAACCGTTTGTTTTTCTTTAACAAGGCAGTGATGGGCTGGACTATTCGAGAGAATTCGGGGATAAACCTGCGGTAAAAGTTAGCGAAGCCTGACATGCTTTGCACACCTTTTACGGAGGATGGTGATGCCCATTTGAGAACTGCATCGACCTTCTTTGAATCCATACGCACTCTGCCAGGTGATAATATGAATCCCAAGAATTCAACTTCAGTCACGGTGAAAACACATTTTTCCAATTTAGCGAAAAGTTTGTGTTGACGCAATCTTTCGAGGACCATTTTCACGTGTTTCCGATGTTCAGATTCCGATGAAGAATAAACGAGGATGTCGTCAATGTAAACAACAACACACACATCTATGAGCTCTCTGAGGACATCGTTCATAAAATATTGAAAGGCGGCCGGGGCATTGCAAAGTCCGAAGGGCATGACCTGATATTCAAATAGCCCATACTTGGTGCGGAAGGCCGTCTTCCATTCATCGCCCTCTTTTACTCGTACCAAGTGGTAAGCTCCTCTAAGATCCAGCTTTGTATATATGCATGCTTTTCTGACTTGGTCCAGGAGTTCAGGGATCAAAGGTAACGGATATCTATTCTTAACGGTGATCTGGTTCAGGGAGCGATAATCTATACAAGTTCTAAGGTCTCCTTCCTTTTTTGGAACGAAGAACAAAGCTGAAGAAGCAGGGGACTTGGAAGGACGAATATACCCATTTGCCAGGTATTGATCCAGGTATTGTCGAAGGTGAAGGTTCTCAGGCTCGGTGAGGGCATACATTCTACTACAAGGAGGAGTAGATCCAGGTATCAGGTCTATCTGGCAGTCATAAGACCTATGAGGAGGTAGAGAGTTAGCCTGATCCTTCCGGAAAACATCTTGGTATTCTAGGTATTCGGGAGGTAACTGGGGAGTCTCTGAAGAAATTGCTGCCAGTGCAACACCAGGTGGAGGGTGACAAGTAGAGACACATTCTGGAAACTGGACCGTTCTTGCTCGCCAATCGATCAGAGGATTGTGTTTCTCTAACCAAGGTATTCCTAGAATAATCTGAAACTGAGGGGCCTTGATCACATCGAACACAATCTTCTCATGGTGTCCATCTTGACCTACTAGCGTCACCTCTTGAGTGGTATGCGTTACTGGCCCGGAGGCTATCTCCGTACCATCCACCGTAGTAATGACGTCCTTTACAGCCTTGGGACAAAGAGTTAGATTCATCCTCAAAACCATTTCATGATCCACATAATTGCCGATGGCACCGCTGTCGACGTAAGCTTCAATTGCATGTAATCGATCCGGATTATCAGGGCTAATGAGGACCATAGGTATCACGAAATGCGAGGTCACGGAACTAGTTTTCACGCTCGGCAAGAGGACCTCTATTCTTGTCGGGCGAGGTCGTTTCCCTGCTCAGAGTTTGTAACTTTGGTAACTGCAGCTCCTACTGCCTTCTTGGCAGGTTTCACCGGACAGTCTCGAAGAAAGTGCCCTGAGTTTCCGCAATAGAGGCATAATTGCAACTGTTTTCTCCTTTCCCGCTCCTTTTGTGTTAGAGGACCTTTCAGACCCCCTATTTGCATGGGTTCCCCGGAGTCTACTCCTTTGGAAGGAGTTGGCGGTTTGGAAAATACTCGAGCATCAAACTTGGAATGATCGGCCTTCCTGTTCTGCAGTCTGTGATCTATTTGAACGACTAAGTCTATATAGTCCGAACAATCTTGTGGGGGATTCACTACTTGGGCTAACACATCTTTGAGCTCTCCACGTAGACCTCTATAAAACAGCGTAATCCTTTTGTCCTCAGGCCATTGAGTTTCCACTATCAGTCTGTTGAAAGACGCAATATAAGCCAAAAGGTCTTGATTACCTTGTCGCAACGAAAGAAGCTCATTGTCCAAGGCCTGCCCCTGTGAATGTCTTGCGAACAGTTTTTCCATACTGAGCTGAAAAGCTTGAAAATCATGGAGGACCGGATCATCTTGATTTACTAGAGGGATCGACCAGTCTGCCGCATTGCCACTAAGGTACGAAAGCACGAAAGCTACTTTAGCTTGATCAGTTGGAAAGGCTGCTGGCCGGCATAAGAAACGCAACCGGCACTGATTGATAAATACTGCAAACCTCTTTGGGTCACCAGAAAATCGTTCGGGCGGAACCAGAGGTACATTCCCAGGTAGATTGATCTGCACTGGATTCATAGAGGATGTAGAAGGAAGATTTCCCCCAGATGCGGGTAACGGGGTCTGTCCGGCTTGTGACTGTAGCAATTGTCTAGCGAGATCATCTGTTCGCTCCTTGGAAATAATCAGTTCCCTTCTTAGAGCGTTCGTTTCCTGACGGGCTGCATGCACTTCTGCCCTTAGTTCCCCAAGTAACTGGGCTAGCTGGTCGGTATCCGAGGTTTCCATAGCGCCTGGACGGGAGTTTTGTGGTAGGCTTTGCGTTCTGTAACGCTCACCTGATTCCCGTAGAGGCGCCGGTCTTGACTGGGCATATACCGTATCTTCAAAGGTGATGTGTAACACACGGCTGGCTCTTTGGGCTGGACCTCTGTGCACTGTATGTCTGACTCGAAGGGTAAGATGTCTGCAGATAGAAAATATGGGATTAAGGAACTGGGTTTTTGAATGTCTCTCTCTTCTTCCCTTTCTCTTCTCCTGTAGAACCCCAAAGGTTACCGCTCTCACCTGAGGTAAGTGAACGCCGTGCTCTCCATCTGCCTCGGGGCAGGGTGCTGTAACCAGTTTATTCACTGGATAAGGGGAGCAGGCCTCTTGACTTCAGAGGACTGCTGTCCGTCGTTTACTGCACGAACGGTAAGTTTCGAGTAATTCTAATGTCTTTAAAGTCTTTAGTAATGATGTTTCTTGTTTTGCAGGGTTCCGGCGATGGCGGAGGACGGGCTGAAGTGAGTTGAAGATGGAGCCCGTGTGATGAATAGAAGCGCCTGGAAGCATGTAAGTAAGCGCTTGTTGCCTGCTTCACGATGCGCTCTAACTGTCTTTTTATTTTGCAGGTACAAGTTCGGAGCGGCTGCAGGGTGCCGGAATACCCACTGGGTTAGATGTGGAAAGGAGTAATGGCACGTGAGTATTAAAGTTCCCCAATGTCTTTAAACGCACCTTGTTTTGTCTTTCAGATGCGGGATGCAGCGCCGAAGGCCTCCGGAGCGTGCGAAGAGTTGGTAAGCTTTTGTCTTTCAGATGCCAGAATGCAGTGTGAAGACCTCCGGAGCGCACGAAGAGTAGGTTAGCCTTTGTCTTTCAGATGCCGGAATGCAGCGCGAGGCGTTGGTGACAGCCGATGGACCAGGTAAGTGAAGAGCTGTCACTGAAGACCGTAATGCTAACCTGTTCTTTCTTGTCTTTATAGGTGTTGCTGAAGACTGGATTCAGGATGGTAAGCCTTTTTCCTTAGGCCCAGGATCAGATGCAGAAGACACGATGAGCGTTCTGCTGCAGAGGATGCAGAATAACGCAAAGCAAGATTCATCCATCGGGTGTGGTTTAAATAGCCTCCTGTAGTGCTTAGGTGTCTCCTTCCACAGCCACGCCTAGGTAAGAAAAGAGTTCCTGCTTTCCAGAAGAGTTCCAGTGTTCTGAATCTAGGGAGTGGCTCCTGCCCCACCCAACAGGAAAAGTAGTTCCAAACAGAAGAGGATCAGAGGCTCAACTGGCAGGCAAGTAAGCAGCATGGTCTGCTGCAGGTAAGTCCACCCAAGCATTATGAGCCCGGTGCTTCCAGCGCTGGGACTGGGCATATTTATGAGCCTGGTGCCACTGGCGCCAGGACTGGGTCCAAAAGGTCCCAATTGGGACTCGTTGGCACTCGGAACCTGGGTTATGGATCTGCTTCCAAGGGAGTTGGGAAAACCCTGACCTTTTGGAAGCAGAGATCATGACACACAAAGCGGAGGAAAGCCGGCTGTTGAGGAGTTTGCGCCCCCATTTGGGAACAGAGAGTTCGCACCCTATTACCCACAAATCGGCCATCGTTAATAAAGGTGAGTGGAAACTACCGATCCCTAAATATGATTTGCTTTCCCCAAATTCTACACTCACCGAACATCTACCCATGTTATCCAACGGCTCAACCCCTAATTACTCACCAACTTCAACATCAACATTAGAAGCTCTGGAGGCCACTCAATCGACCTTGGCCTCGGGGAGAGCCAACACGGAACCTGAGAGCCCACACTCATACCCTCTCTGCCAACCCTTCATGAGTGGCTTGGAGTCACTTACCTTGGAAGACGATCGAAGTGAGAGGCAGCTGGTCCACATGGCGGGTGCTGCAGGACAGGCCATCGTTGTGGCTGCGGCGCTTGGGGAGGGGGGGGTTTTGTCATCGAGTCAGGCCCCGTGTGAGGGGGCACAAAGGGGAGAGACGGAGTCCCACGGCGAAGTGGCGGTTGCTGACAAGGCTGCTGAAGACTAGGCGGTGGAGCAGCTACCAGCACGGACTCCACCCCTCTGCAACAACGAGGGGCAGCCAGGCTGCATTGTGTTGGTGGAACCCCTGATTCATTCATCACACCAGCACAGTGATGAAACTCTTTGTTTAGCGAGCCCAGAGAGGCTCGTTGCAGAACTAGGCCCTCCAAACTCGCCAGCTTCAGGAAACCTGAAAGGTGTAAAGAGGAAAAGGCAGCTGAGTGCCAAAAACGTGGAGTCCACAACCAGGAGAAAGCGGGGTGCCTCAAAAGTTCTGAGCAGAAAATTCAACCAGGGAAGCTCCTTAAAAAAACCCTAACATCAGAGGAAGAGAGAAGCGTATTCATGAAGTTAAACATGAACAAAGAGCAAAAGCGTTTGGAAGAGGGAAACCGCTTAAAAAAAAATCACTTCAAATCCCACCTCAAATCTGTCAAAACACACAGAGAAGAGCTCATGGATGCTGAAATCCTCCAGGCATTCAAGGAATGCTGGCCGCTTTCCAAATGTCGCAGAGTCGAGGAGCCATCTATACCCTCACTGCCAAGACCACTTTCGGACGCCCCAAAAACAATACTAGATCAAGTGGTGGCTGGGTCAAATGACTGTCCTGAGAGGGATCCTACAATGGGGAGTACCCCGGTAACCATGCCATCTACTTCAGCCCTTAATGAAAAAGAAATGTACCCAGCCACTATAAATCCTGTGATAGCAGAAAACGGGGAGGATCTCATTTTGGTAGTGGAGTTAAGCGATAAAAATTGAACACCAGCGAGCGATGAAGCACCTACGTGTGATTAAAACAGTAGCCCTAGACACATGAGACCCCCTTCTCAACCAATTGTAACGATGTGGGACCTTAAACCCAGTGAGAGATACGGGAGATCTTTCTTTGAGAGTCACTCCAAATAAACCAAGTAACAAAGGACAAGAAAATGAAAACCTTTTACCCACCTGTCAGGCAAATTTACCAACAGCACAAGCTAACTGGTGACATTCATTTGGCTCTCCGGGACCACAAAACAGTCAATCGGCCCTCAAGACAATCTTTGCTTATGGAGACGCCATTGAAAGCCAGACCTTTATCCTCTTTAAATCCGACACCTACCGAAACACTGCCAAAGAAAGTAGACATTCTTTCTATGTCGTTGGCGGTCACAATAGCTTTAGCTCCTTTTATGAAGCTCTATGAAGCCATCAGTGAGAACTTAAAAGACCACACAACAATACAAGCGATGATGAACAGTAAATTGATCTTCCTGGAAGCACATATTATGGGGACGGGAAAAATAGACGTCTTCCCAATCCCAACGGGGAGGGATTCCCATTCTTCCTCAGTATTTACGACAACTTTGCCAACCAACACAGAAGTGAAAAAGTCTATCAGTACACAAACAGAAGCTACGATTGATCTGACCAAAGCCAATTCAAGGAAGGGTGCAAGAGTAAATACACCACCGGGCCCTTGCGTCAGTAATGTAAAAGATCTTATTACATTTGACTCAACAATAATCAATGTAGAAAGCCCCCCGGCGACACAATTGGCCAATGGTCACAACAAGCAAAATCCAGGAGAGAAAGTCACAAGAGTGACATCAAGATCAACGTCGATCTTGATGTCGGTCATCGAAAAACCCTTAGAACCAGTTTTTAGAAAAACCTGCTTGATGAAGGGACCAACATCTTCATCCAATAAGCAGGAGCTAAAATTTGTGCTAGGGGAACAAGAGGTGTCAGTCAACTCGAAGAGGGACAGATCTGACATTCTGCGGGCTGCTGCCTCCCTATGGTCTGTAGAAGACTTTCTGGAAGACGAGGAAATGATGAATCTGAGCCAACATATGGCCGAGGAAAAAAGAGGCAATTAAAATCTTTCAACTCCACCCGCTTCCCCGGCCCAGACAACACATCAGACTTGTTGTACTAACAATGAGACAGGGGAGGAGTCAGAGGTCGGTGGATTTCTGACACTGGAGGAGCGTTGCAAGAAATTATCAAAGAAAGTATGGTGGAACAACTTGGCCTCAAAATGTGTACCAAGACAAAGACAATCAGCTACAGAATTTGGACAGCAGGGAAAATGAGACGAAAACATTGGTAAAACAACATCAGGAACACACCTCAAAAAAAGAGAGTAACAGTCCTGCCAATACGAGACCCCATCCTCTTCACAAACAAGCAACTGAACACCCAGTTTCTTCTAAACATCGGGCCAAAGTTCACTATGTAACAAAAACAGATCAATATAACCGGGTGGAGAAAAATCCTGAGAAGAAGAGATGGATACTCAAACTGGAACAGATCCCAGGGAATGAAAGAACAAGTTACTTCTTACCTTGCTTGTAACGTTCTTTCGATGGGATGTTCCTCCAACTTATTCCTTATCTTAGATATCTCTTTCCAGCTTTGCTGGCCTCGGAAAAAATGTTCTCTCTAGAGGGCGCTGCGCGTCGACGTCCGCCGAGTCGATGTCCCTCGACAGCCGCCGTATCGGCGTCGACGTCATCCTGCCTATAAAGGCCGCGCACAGCGTCCGTTGCTCAGTTCAGTTTTGTAGCCCACAATAATTCTTACTGGACTAGACTAATCACCCTGAATTGATGAATAGAGTGCAATACTGCCCTTCCAAACCTAGTTTCCTGACTGGAGGAGGAATCCAAGTTGTAAAACCGTGTAAAGGTATGGACGGACGACCATGTGGCAGCCGCACATATGTCTCTAACCGGCACTCCTCTTTTGAGGGCCGATGAAGCTGCGATACCTCTGGTCGAATGAGCCCTAAGATTTTGAGGGGGCTCTTTTCCTGCCAGTTTATAACATTCCAAAATGGCTAAAATGATCCATCTGGAAATGGTCTGCTTAGTTATCGGTAACCCCAGCTTGTGACCTGTGTAGCCTACAAACAGCTGGTCTGCTTGTCTTATCCTAGCCAGTCTACTAATGTAAAAACTTAAAGCCCTTCTTGGGTCCAGCCTGTGTAACCTCTCTTCCTCTTTCCCCGGATGGGGAGGAGGATAGAAATATGGAAGGGTAATCTTCTGTGTGAAATTCAGAAACCACCTTTGGGAGGAAATTAGGCTTCACTTGCAGAACAACTTTGTCTTTGTGAAAGATTGTATGAGGGGGTTTACAAGAAAGAGCTTGTAACTCGCTCACCCTTCTAGCAGATGTAAGTGCTACTAATAAAACAGTTTTAAGGGTAAGAAATCTTAACGAACAAGAGTGGAGTGGTTCGAAAGGTGTGCCCATCAGGAAAGTTAGGACTAAATTTAAATCCCATAGGGGAACCTGGAATGGTCTTGGGGGATAAACGTTAGTTAACCTCTTTAGAAACTGTATTACCAAGGGTAACTTGAAATAGGATGGTTCTTCCGCAGTGCGCTTAAAGATGGATAGCGCTGCGAGATAGCCCTTGATGGTGCCAACTTGAAGGCCTGAATTTGCTAAATAAAGTAGGAAGGACAAAACCATTGGTGTACCACATGAAAAGGGATCGATATTCTTTTCCCTACACCAGCTGCAAAATCTGTTCCAACGGCAGCGGTATAAAGATTTTGTTGCTGGCCTTCTTGCCGAAAGCAACACCTCCATAACGTCATCAGGGAGGTCCCAATCCTTGTACCTCAGCCTTTCAGAAGCCAAGCGTGAAGGTTGAGGGTTTTGATGTCTGGATGGAGAACCTGACCTCCCTTCTGTGAGAGCAGATTCTCTCTGAGTGGAAGTCGAATTGGAGGGCAGATGGACAAGTCTAGAAGGTCCGGGTACCACGTTCTCCTGGCCCAATCCGGGGCAATTAGGATCATGGTTTTCCGGAATCTTCTCAACCTCCTGATCATTTGAGGAATGACAGGGACCGGTGGAAACGCGTACAGGAGCAGAAACTCCCAGTCCACTATGAACGCGTCTCCCAGAGCTCCTCTCGGGGGAAATTCCCTTGAACAGAACAGATCGCACTTCCTGTTGACACTGGTGGCGAACAGATCCACCTGAGGGGTTCCCCAAAGGGCGAAGATCTCTTGAAGGACTTCCTGAGCTAGTTCCCACTCGTGGGAGACTGTGCTCTGCCTGCTCAGAGCGTCCGCTGTCAAGTTCTTCTCTCCGGCTAGGTGAACTACCAATAGAGAGTTTCCTTCTTGGATTGCCCAAAACCAGAGCTGCATCGCCTCTCTGCACAGAGGTAGTGATCCTACGCCTCCTCTTTTGTTGAGGTAATGCATGGCCACTGTGTTGTCCGTCATTATCAGGACATTCTTTCCTTGTACAGATGGCAGAAAAGCCTTCAGCGCAAGTCTGATGGCCCTCAGCTCTAACAGGTTGATATGTAGTCTGGACTATGATGGAGACCAACGACCGCTGATGGTCAAGTCGTTGGCGTGGGCTCCCCACCCCGTGAGTGAGGCATCTGTGACTAATGTTATCTCTGGCCAGGGTTGCCAAAACTGCTCTCCTTTCAGAATGTTCTCCTGACAGGCCCACCACTGAAGGTCTCGAGCCACCCTGTCGGGAACCTGAAGAAGATCTGTCATTCTCCCTGAGAATTGTGACCACTGAGTTCTCAGTGCCCACTGGAGGGATCTCATTCTCAGGCGAGCCTCTGGCACTAGGAAAATGCAGGATGCCATGAGGCCTAGCAAACCCAAAAAAGTCAAAGACTGGGAGACATTGGGCATTTTGAAACTTGGTGACCATCTGTAGAATATCTTGAGCCCTCACCTCTGGTGGCGAGGCTTTTCCCAGGGAAGTGTCCAGGATCACTCCGATGAACTGGAGTCTCTGCGATGGTATCATTTGTGACTTCTTTAAATTGAGGGAGAAGCCCAGTCTGTGAAGGGAGTGGCAAACATGATCTAGCTGGATCTGAGCTTGTTCCGAAGATACAGCTCTGATCAACCAATCGTCCAGGTAGGGGTAGACGTGAATCCCTTCCCTCCTTAGACTTGCAGCCTTTACCGACATTAACTTGGTGAAGACCCTCGGGGCGGAGGTCAGCCCAAATGGCAGCACTCGAAATTGATAATGAGAGTTGCCAATTGCGAACCTCAGGTATTTCCTGTGTTTGATACGGATTGGCAAATGGAAATAAACGTCCTGAAGGTCCAGAGATACCAACCAGTCCTGGAACTGAAGGGCCTCAATTCTCGCAAGTCCAAGATGGGTCTCAGTCCTCCGTCTTTCTTTGGAATGAGAAAGTAAGGGGAGTACCAGCCCTTGTTCCTCTCCGCTACAGGTTCTATGGCACCTTTCTCTAGCAGGTCTAAAATTTCCTGGAAGAGGAGCGGATCTGGAGCTTTTTGAGAGCTGATCCCCGGTGGATGACTGAGGTATGCGTAGGCGAGGCAGGCAGTAACCTTGTGCAACTGTCTCCAATGCCCAAGCATCTGACGTGATAGCTGTAACGCTCACCTGATTCTCGCAGAGGCGCCGGTCTTGACTGGGCGACTACCGTATCTCCAAAGGTGATGTGTAGCACCCGGTTGGCTCTTGGGCTGGACCTCTGTGCACTGTATGCCTGACGTGTAGAGTAAGATGTCTGCAGATAGAAAATATGGGGTTAATGAACTGGGGTTATTGGGGTGTCCCTATCTCTTTCCTCTTCTCCTCTCCTGTAGACCCCCAAAGGTTAACGCTCTCACCTTAGGTAAGTGAATGCCGAGCTCTCCATCTGCCTCGGGGCAGGGTGCTGTAACCAGTTTCTTCACTGGATAGGTAGCGCAGGCCTCTTGACTTCAGAGGACTGCTGTCTGTCGTTTACTGCACGAACGGTAAGTTTCGAGTCATTCAAATGTCTTTAAAGTCTTTAGTAATGATGTCTCTTGTTTTGCAGGGTTCCGGCGATGGCGGATGACGGGCTGAAGTGAGTTGAAGATGGAGCCCGTGTGATGAATAGAAGCGCCTGGAAGCACGTAAGTAAGCGCTTGTTGCCTGCTTCACGATGCGCTCTAACTGTCTTTTTATTTTGAAGGTACGAGTTCGGAGCGGCTGCAGGGTGCCGGAATACCCACTGGATTAGATGTGGAAAGGAGTAATGGCACGTGAGTATTAAAGTTCCCCAATGTCTTTAAACGCACCTTGTTTTGTCTTTCAGATGCGGGATGCAGCGCCGAAGGCCTCCGGAGCGTGCAAAGAGTTGGTAAGCTTTTGTCTTTCAGATGCCGGAATGCAGTGTGAAGACCTCCGGAGCGCACGAAGAGTAGGTAAGCCTTTGCCTTTCAGATGCCGGAATGCTAACCTGTTCTTTCTTGTCTTTATAGGTGTTGCTGAAGACTGGATTCAGGATGGTAAGCCTTTGCCTTTCAGATGCCGGAATGCTAACCTGTTCTTGCTTTGTCTTTACAGGTGCTGCTGAAGACTGGATTCCAGGATGGTAAGCCTTTGTTCCCTTAGGCCCAGGATCAGAAGCAGAAGACACGATGAGCGTTCTGCTGCAGAGGTTGCAGAATAACGCAAAGCAAGATTCATCCACCGGGTGTGGTTTAAATAGCCTCCTGTAGTGCTTCGGTGTCTCCTTCCACAGCCACGCCTAGGTAAGAAAAGAGTTCCTGCTTTCCAGAAGAGTTCCAGTGTTCTGAATCTAGGGAGTGGCTCCAGCCCCACCCAACAGGAAAAGTAGTTCCAAACAGAAGGGGATCAGAGGCTCAACTGGCAGGCAAGTAAGCAGCATGGTCTGCTGCAGGTAAGTCCACCCAAGCATTATGAGCCCGGCGCTTCCAGCGCTGGGACTGGGCATATTTATGAGCCTGGTGCCACTGGCGCCAGGACTGGGTCCAAAAGGTCCCAATTGGGACTGGTTGGCACTCGGAACCTGGGTTATGGATCTGCTTCCAAGGGAGTTGGGAAAACCCTGACCTTTTGGAAGCAGAGATCATGACAATAGCCTGCCATTCCGCCAGATGTTGAGTTAACCTGCCTCCTACAGGTGTCTTGTGAAGGAAGTCCTCAGAGTGGTTTTGGGGCGGCTGATGCAGATGCCGATGGTAAAGAGGCACCCGCTACTGCTGCGGCTTTTGAATATCTACCCCGTCCACCTCGGGTAGTTCTTCTTTGTCCCCTTTGAGCCGGTCGTCCTCTACCTCTTCCGAATGCGGAGTAGAAGCGAAAGGACTTGCCTCTCGCAGAGGTTCCTGTAGGACGAAAAGGTGTCTGACGGATTGCAGCGCCTAGGGACTTTGCTGCTGCCTTTGATGTTTGCAGTTTTTTCTAAACTGTCATCCGCCTTTTTCCCAAACAAAGAAGAGCCATCAAATGGCATATTCAAGAACCTGGCTTGCACATCTGGGGCAAAACCAGACTTTCTCAACCAAGCAAATCTCCTGGTTGTTGTACTTGTCGCCATTGCTCTGCTGATACTGTCAGCCGAATCAATGCCCGTCTGGAGGGATTCGCACATAGCGTCTTTACCATCCTTTATGATATTTAGGAACGCCTCCCTTTCTTCTCCCACCGGGATGCAGTCAGCCGCTGTAGAAGCACACTCCCAAAGTATATGGCTAAATCTAGCAAGGGTGTAAGTAGCATTAATAGATTTTAACGCCATGCTACATGCCGAAAATACTTTCTTAGCCATAGCATCGTATTTTTTATCGTCCCTGTCCTGTGGGACGGTAGGGTAAGCAGTCTTGATGTCAGTAGAAGATGCTGCCTGTACCACCAGACTTTCTGGGGATGTGTGTTTGGACAAAAACTCCGGGTCTGCAGAAGATACCCTGTATTTAGTAGACAGTTTTTTATTTACTGCCGGGACGACATCTGGGGTTTCCCAGTTCGTCATTATTTTTCTTTGAAGAGCTTGATGAAAAGGTACTACAGGATCCTCCTGTGGACCTTTATCAAGAATATCCGTGAGGTCATCCTGTTGGAAAGCCTGTGAAGGTGTTGACCACCCCATAAATTCTGTGATCCTGGCCATTAAGGCTTTATAAGGGGTTTCAGCATGCTCCCCTGGGTCTGGCCTAGCGAACTCCACTTCTGGGGAAGTGTCTAAACCACTTGCCTCATGTAAGGAGTCATGGAGTTCCTTTAATCTGCGTTCCTCTGAGGATAACTCCTCTTGAACTGGGGTTGCAGATCCCTGCAACTCAAATGTCTCTTCTTGGTCAGATCGTTCTCCCTCTTCCATAATTGAGGACATTGTTCTCAATTGGTCTGAACTCACAAAGGGTGTGAAACCCATCTCCAAGGCAGAGGGTGCCAAACTTGTTGTAATCGGCCTCGAAAACGTCGATGTCGTCGACGCCGAAGGCTTCGAATGTGGCGTCGAAAACAAAGGTGGAGGCCTCGAGGTCCTCGATAGAATTGGAATTCTGCTTGAGGATGTCGATAATCTCGACGACATCGTCATCGAAGACCTGGGAATAGCCACTCGGTGCGCCGCAACCGTGACTTTCCTTGGCGTTGACGCCGGTGTCCAGGATGGCGTCGAGTCGACAGACCCGTGTGTCGAAGGTCCTTCGACAACGGCGTCGAAGACACCGACCTCTGCGTCGACGGAACCTTCGTCGACGGAACCTTCGAAGAAGGATTCGAGGTCTTTGCTTTACTCGAGGGTTCGTGACGCGCTCGAGAAGCTTCCTTCGCCGGGTACTGCGACTCGCAGCGTTTTGGATCTTCGGGTCTTTCGACCAGAGCATCGCTCTCAGCAGTCTTCGAGGGGGTCGAGGCCGCTTTCTCGAAGACGCTCATCATATTTTTTCGGAATTCCTCCCATTCAGCCCAGGAACTATGTTTCGTGGGGCAAGGGATTCTCTTAGGTGAAAGAGAGGAAGAGGAGGACGAAGAAGGGGATCTTCGGCGTCTCCTTTTCGAGTGCTTCGATCTCGAGGAGTGTTGGGACCCGCTTCGAGACCTGGAGCGCGAATGGTGACGAGGAGACGAATGTCTCGACTTCGTCGAGGAAGAAGAAGCTTTAGAAGTCTTACCTTTTTCCAGCTTTCCCCTACGCTCCTTCAGGGCCTTAGCTGTCATGGACATACAGTCCTCGCACTCCGAACAATGGTGTTCAGCTCCCAAACACCACAGACAGACCCTGTGAGGGTCAGTCAGCGACATCTTTTTTCCACAGTCTCAGCATTTTTTAAAACCGGACCGAGGGGTCGTCGGTTCAGACGAGGAAGCCATCGAGTATGGATCGAATATCTCGAGGAAATTGGAATAATTGTCTACGAAACTGAGCAACGATATTCCGAGGCACTGAGTAAGCGTGGGAAAACGGAACTGAGCAACGGACGCTGCGCGCGGCCTTTATAGACAGGATGAAGTCGACACGGCGGCTGTCGAGGGACATCGACTCGGCGGACGTCGACGCGCAGCGCCCTCTAGAGAGAAAATTTTTTCCGAGGCCAGTAAAGCTGGAAAGAGATATCTAAGATAAGAAATACGTCGGAGGACACAATCCCTTCGAAACAATATTATAAACCGTGGATCCGTATTGAAACTGACTTTATCCCAAACCTGAGGGGTATCAAAACCGACGACTTACTTATTGTAGACCCCAGTCAGTGACACCGAAAGTCCGTAGCTCATCTCTACCTGGCCTCAAAATCTGTCCATTCACTACTAAAAGAAGAAACAAAATCTTTGTTGAGAATGGGTTATGACATTACTGAATCTTCTAGATCTGTGGGACAGAGTCTTAAGAGCAAGAGGTCACAAGTGGACGATCCCAGAGAAGGACGGGCAAACAGGGATCACCGCTCCTATCGATCGGACAGAATGACTATTAGTAACCTGCAAGCCTGCGGTAAAAGAACAGCATGCAGCAGAAAGACGAAGGAGCATAGAAGTTGTGAAGTAACAGAGCCCTCGACTAGATAAGCCTAACATAACACAGAAAAAGACACAAGGCACCTAAATCTCGCCAGCTCAGCTGGAGAAGACCCTAGGCAGTTCAGTCACGTCAGCAGAACCTCTACGATATCGAGAACCATCATGAAGTCGGTGCCAGAAGACAAATCGAGGACTGACCCAACGACCAAGACGTCCCAGAGCATATTGTCTTGGTTACCAATAGCTCTAATTAGAGAGTCAAAAAAATAGCAACGCAAGGACCATGAGCCCAGGGTAAGCCCCATCTGCTCGGACACGATATCTAGGTCCCATGTTCGGCTGGGCTCATGGAACACCAGGGGCCATTCGCATTTGACGGCACAAGGAGACAAAGATATCCGAATACGACATCTTGTGTTTACAGGAGACCTGGCTCACACAAGCCCTGACATTAGAGGGCTACGAAATTGCCTTCTCACCAGCAAAGAAGGGGCGGACGGGGCGGCCATCCTCTGGCATTTTGACAGCTTGCAGACAAGGAAGTGGCTTCTCTCTTGAAGCAACGCTTATCAGTAATCCCTCTCTTCTTATGGTTAAAGCCATATGGTCTAGCGGTGATGCTAAGGATGAAAAAGGAAACTCTTCATCATTTATCATAGCAAACACCTACTGGAATCCAGCGGTGATCAGTGACTCCTCCTACCTGGAAATGTTGGAAGCGGCTATTGACAAAGCTCCAGCAGTTCATTTAGCCCCTTACCTCCTGATATGCAATGATCTTAATGCAACATGCCAATCAACTTCGAACATTCAAAATCTACACGAGACGGCAAGTCCAGCGGCTCGAAGAATGGCTAAAGTTGATGAAATCACGTGACATGCACAATTTAGACAGAGTGTTTCCAGATTCCACACGTTTGCCAACATGGAAGTGAGACCCTGCAAGAGTCACCATAGATTACATCTCCGTATCTACGTGTTACTTTTGGTGATGACATCATTTGAAGTTATAGATACGTCAGCAAGTGACCATAATCTCCTTTCTACGACTTGGCCAACAAAAGCACCTTCAAAAGCTAACTCTGATTTCCGTCTGAGCATTAACAATCAGCTCTCAAGATTGAAATTGTCTGCTTCAGCCATAAGTGATCTCATGTCTAAGTACCATACACAGGCCCACGTCGAATCAGATAAACAGATTGACTACTTACCGCTACTGACGACGTGCAAACATCAAATTTATAAAAAGGGCTCCCAGAGTATTAAAACCCACGTGTACGACATAACTGTTGACAAAAAGAAAGGAGATGAGAAAACTGAAACAACGGGCAAAACTGTTGGGGACTCCATCTGCAATCAGAGCTGCAATTGAAGGATGTCGCACATACAAAGCCTGGGTCCATAACTACTGCTTGACCTTATATCAACAGGATGCAGAGAACATACTAAAAGCGATAACGTCCAACAACAGTCGAGAGTTTTGGTCACTCTTAAAATCAGCTACCTCTAATACAGAGCCAGCTTTCATCTCTAACATCGGAGAATCTACATGGGTCAAATTTTTTCAATCCCTGTTTCAGAAGACTCCAAACGCGTGCAGAAAATCCTCTGTTGTTGAATCTACAAACTGGAGATGCCTGGATGACATAGAAGAAATAACGACCCAGATAAGGAAATTGAAAAACTCTAGAGTGCCGGGCCCAGATGGCATAACTAAGAGACTTGAAGGCCTTCCCTCCAGAGTGGGCGAGGTTTTTGAGCAAAATCTTCTGCAGATGCGCAACGTTAAAGTCAATCCCACCATCTTGGAAATCTGCTATCGTTGTGCCAGTCTACAAGAAAGGAAACAAGGCCGACCCCAAAAACTATAGGCTGATCGTCTTACTCAATTGTATTGGGAAGGTGTTTGGGTCCCTACTGCTTCGAGAATTCAATGTATGGGCAAAAACAGCTCCGTGTAAGGATTACTTACAAACTGGCTTTAAGAAAAACCTGAGAACATCTGCAAATATTCTGATAAGCGCATTGAAGAGCAGAATGCTGGAGGGAGGCCCAAGACTCTTCATCACTTTCATTGACCTTACCCAGGCCTTTGACAGAGTAGACTGCATATTATTGTGGGTGAAACGTGAGGCCTGGAAATGCCCACAACCTCTTCTGGATCCAATCAAGGACCTCTACACAGGAACCAGCAGGAGAGTGAGACTAAACCAGCAAGGGCTACTCTCACAGGACATACCAATGGCTAGAGGATTCAAGCAGGGGTGCCCCCTGACCCCGGCTCTTTTTCTGGCATTCATTGGAGACCTGCAAGAAATGAGTCCAACTGTCCGATGTTTTCCTCCCAAAATGGGTAATACCCATGTAAATAGACTACCAGATTGCAGACGACCCAATACTATTGGATCATACTCCTATAGGTTTGCAGCGTCAACTGAGCAACCTTCAGGAATACATGGTAAAAAAACAACTTCGAGATAAATGAAGGAAAAACAAAATTCATGATCATCTCTGCATCCACCAAGAAAAAAAAAAGTCGTCTTACATCTGGCCAGTCAACCCGTGGAAAAAGTGAATGAATTTAGATACCTTGAAGTGATCTTAGACAGCTCAAGATACGAAATGGCCATGCAAGAACACCTGAAACTACTGACCAAAAAGCTGGTCGCGCAAGGCAAGGCAATCATCAGAAAATGTGGGTGTTTCTCCCCAATGCCTGTCTTAGACTTCTATAAAAAAAAAAGGTGGTACCTACACTAACGTATGGTGCGGACGCCATGCCAAACTTACCTGCTACACTTTGGACGAAACTGTAAGTGCTGTTTTGGAGATCCATACTAGGCCTCCCAAATTCCACTTCAGTGGCGGTAATAAGACAAGAACTCAGCCTGCTGTCTCTGGGAGGAACAGTGAAAATCAACACCCTTATGTTATTTTGGAAATGTAGAATGTCCAACGAGCTGTCGATCTATAACCTGATACTCAGAGAAAGCTGCAGTACAAACAACAAGATGTTGATGTCATGATGCCTACCCCCGGAGCACCAGGCCAGGCCCAGCACCCCCGGGAGCAGGCATCATGCCCCCGGGTAAAAGCCCAGCGGCCCCTTATAGGGGCTCTTTGGACTCTGTCCTGGCGCCATAGGCGCCAGGCTCATAAAGGAAGGTGTTTTGTGCACTTACCTGACGCAGACCATGCTGCAAGATTCAGGCCTCTCTGAGACCTGAAAGGGACTATTTTTTCATGGGGACTATTTTTCCACTCGGGCATGGCCAGGGAAGGATACTTACCTGGAACTACTTTGGGGGGTATTTAAGCCACGCCCAGACAGTAGCTCACGCTTCGCGCTGTTCTGCATCCCAGCAGCTGAACGCTCACCGTGTCTGCTCCTGCACCTGGACTCCAGCCACGCCCGCCTCGAACCTGGAACACCTGTAAGGGAAGAAGAGAAGAGAAAGGTGAAAACCAAGAACTTATTCAAACTTCTTACCTGCATCCGGAGCCTTCACGCCAGCATTCCTGAAGAAAGACTTCCATTTAAAAGCATTGCGTTGCTCGCTGCAGCGCCGCGCTTCACTCACCTGTCCTCGAGACATCTCCTGGCTCCATCGCGGCTCTCAGCACCGGTCGCCACATCTCTGCGCCTAGGGGAGAGAAGAAGAGACAAAAGGTGAGCAGAAGGGACACAGTAGGAAAGCCTAATTTTCAGCCATAATACTTACAGGCTTTTCTTGGTGAACCATTCCACATTTCGGGTCGGCGCCGCTTCGTTGGCAGGTACCGCACCCCGGCCCCTATGGGGAAAGGACAAAAGACATTACTGGGGAATTATAAAGACATTTTGAGGGATCACCCTCATCACTAACTCACCTGAATTCACCATCAGCAATTTAACCCCTCAACGCATCGCCTTCATCTGCACCAGAAATAAAGGACAGATCACAGGTTAGGAAGACAACATAAGAGAGGCTCACACTTGAACCTTTGAATCTTCATACTTACAGCGCTTTTCTCAGAAAAGTCAAGTGGAATTTTCCAGCGCCCTTCAGAAAACCAGTGAAGCATCTGGACGAACGCGCGCCCCCTGCACCAGAAGCAGGACCATAAGGTGAGGTTAAACCGGGGGTTTTGGAGGAAGCTAGAGAAGAACGAAGGGGGGAAAGGGGGAGAAAGCACATTATTCTGCAGACTGTTAACCCCCTCTCTCATCTGCAGAAGGATATTCCTACGGGCCAGACAAGCAAGATTTGGGGGTCCTGTTCAATCGGTGTTCCGAGTTCTGCGCATCACGCTTGAAGAGGCCTCAGCAACCCAGATTAGACCAGCGCCTCCGTGGGAGTCAGGTGAGCGTTACAGAACGCGAAGCCTTCCTACAAATTCCCACGCTATGGAAACTTCTGAGACTGACCAGTTGGTCCAACTACTGGGGGAATTATGGGCCGAAGTACACGCTGCTCGTCAAGAGACTACTGCTCTCAGGAGGGAAGTGATTGTCACGAAGGAAAGAGCTGATGACCTGGCTAGACAGCTTTTGCAAGGTCAAGCTGGACAAACTCCTTTACCCGGTTCCGGGGGGAACCCCGCTCCTGTGGTTTCCAGTAACCCGGTGCAGATTAACCTACCTGGAAACATGCCGCTGGCCCCACCTGAACGCTTTGCTGGGGACCCCAAACGATTCGCCGTATTCATGAATCAGTGTCGTTTGCACTTCCTATGCAGACCTGGGGCCTTCCCTAATGACCAGACCAAGGAAGCCTTTGTATTGTCATATCTCAGCGGCAGTGCTGCCGACTTATCAGTTCCACTGGTAACTCAAGATGATCCGATTCTTCGTGATTTTCAAGGATTTCAAGCAAGCATGGAAAGGTTATTTGCTCGACACTCCCAGGGGCAGGCTCTGGATGACGAACTTCTATCTCTGCGACAGGGCAATCAAGACCTCCTACCCTACATTGCAACCTTTAATAGACTAATTGTGGAATATGGGTGGCCAGAGGATAAAAGAATCACGTTATTTTATTGAGGTCTACGCGGAGAACTTAAGGATGTCCTGGCCCAAGTTGTAAATCCGCCCCAAGAATGCACAGAATATATAGACTTAGTGCTCCAATTGGATCACAGACTGCAAAACAGAAAAGTAGATCGGTCCAAGTTTGAGACCCGGGTGTTGGTCAAGACCCACGCTAATCTCAAGGGCGCTGATGCCTCTGAGCCTATGCAAATCGGAGGGGTTAAAGGACCTTTAACTCAAAAGGAACGTGAAAGAAGACGGCAGATGCAATTATGTCTTTATTGTGGGTCCTCTGGACACTTTCTACGAGATTGCCCGGTAAAGCCGCCCAAGAGGGTGGTAGGAGTTGCTGATAAAATCCATGAAAACTCTATCGGGAAACGACCACGCCCGACAAGCGTAGGGGTCCACGTGCCGAGCTTGAAAACTAACTCTCAGACCTTGCATTTCATTGTGCCAATGGTCCTCGTAGATCCGGAACAGCCTAAGCGGTTGCATGCAATAAAGGCATACATCGATAGTGGGGCTATAGGAAACTATGTGGATCGTGAATTGGTCTCTGGGATTAACCTCCCTCTGCGTCCTAAAACCAGCAAAGATGTCATCACCACAGTTGATGGAACCGAAATTGCCTCGGGAGCGGTAACCCATTCCACAGCTGAGGTTACACTTGTAGGTCCGTACGGCCATTGGGAGGCAGTTGTGTTTGATGTAATCAAGGCTCCACAGTTTCAGCTTATTCTCGGAATCCCTTGGTTAGAGACACATAATCCTCGAATTGATTGGCGAGCGAACAGAATCACCTTCCCGGATTGTGCGCAAACATGCTACCCAGAAAATCTGAAGATTAGTCTAGCATCAGTAACCTCTGTCTCTACGTAACTACCTCCGGAATACCAAGACTTTCAGGACGTCTTCCAAAAGGAACAGGCCAACACGTTACCTCCCCACAGATCGTACGATTGCCAAATCGATCTGGTGCCCGGTGCACAACCCCCTTGTAGCAGGATTTATGCCCTTACTGAACCGGAGAATCTGCATTTGAGACAATATTTAGATCAATACCTAGCCAATGGTTTCATTCGCCCGTCCAAGTCTCCGGCATCCTCAGCTTTGTTCTTTGTGCCCAAAAAAGAAGGCGACCTTAGAACCTGTATCGATTACCGCGCATTGAACCAGATAACTGTTAAAAATCGTTACCCTCTGCCTCTGATCCCTGAACTCCTTGACCAGGTGAAGGACGCTTGCGTATACACCAAGTTAGATCTCCGGGGGCTTATCATCTGGTACGAGTAAAAGAAGGCGTTGAATGGAAAACAGCGTTCCGTACAAAATATGGACTATTCGAATACCAGGTGATGCCTTTCGGGTTGTGCAACGTGCCTGCTGCCTTCCAATTCTTCATGAACGATGTCCTTCGGGAACTCATCGATGTCTGTGTTGTCGTGTATATCGATGACATTCTGGTGTACTCCTCTTCGGAATCTGATCACAGAAAGCATGTCAGGGCCGTCCTAGAGAAATTGCGCCAGCACAAACTGTTTGCAAAGTTGGAAAAATGCGTTTTCCATACCACCGAGGTTGAGTTTCTTGGATTCATCCTGACACCAAAAGGGGTCCGAATGGACTCACGGAAAGTGGATGCCATCCTCAAATGGCCATCACCTAGTTCGGTGAAAGGTGTCCAAAGCATGCTTGGTTTTGCCAATTTTTATCGCAGGTTTATCCCGGAATTTTCACGTGTGGTGCAACCCATCACTGCACTCTTGCAGAAAAATAAACGTTTTGAATGGACCGAGGAAGCCGAACAGGCCTTTCAGGAATTGAAAGCTAAATTTACGTCCGCACCTATTTTGAAGCATCCGCGTCCCGACCTCCCATATATAGTCGAAACCGACGCGTCCAGCTTAGCCATGGGAGCTGTCCTGTCTCAAAGAGACCCTGAAACCAACCAACTGCACCCCGTAGCATTTTGGTCCAGAAAGTTCTCGCCGCCGGAAATAAAGTATGCAATCACCGATAAGGAATTATTAGCCATTAAGTCCGCCTTTAAGGCTTGGCGGCATTATCTTCTTGGCACCAGGCATACCATCACCGTGATCACTGATCACCGAAATTTACAATATTTAAAAACTGCCAAGGCTCAATCGTCACGACAGCTCCGATGGGCTTTGTTTTTTGCTGAGTTCGATTTTGTAATCACTTACCGCCCCGGCTGTAAGAATGGCACAGCGGATGCGCTCTCTCGAATTGGAATGGGAGAAATAGACACAAACTCAGAACCTGTGCCGATAATTCCCGAACAAAGAGTTTTGGAAATAACCACTTTACAAACCCTTGAAGATATTCAAGCACGGGTAAAACAATTCCTGGACTCTTCAGCCTTGCAGGATTGGATCAAAAGGGGGGCTTACTTTTCAGTCAACGATGGCTTACCTTACTTCCAAGGATGCTTATTTTTGCCAGAAAAGGAATTGCAAGAACTGTTTATTTCCCGTCATCATGATACCCCGATGGAAGGACATCCTGGCATTGCCAAAACAGAGGAAAAAATTAAACGACAATTCTGGTGGCCTTCCTGGCGAAAAGATATTAAATCTTTCGTGATGCCCTGTGGAGTTTGTGCCCAAAACAAAGGTCAAAAAACAAAACCCGGCGGCCTTCTTCAGCCCTTAGGCATTCCACCAGCACCTTGGCACACCTTGTCACTAGATTTTATCACGGACCTGCCCTCTTGTAATGGATACAATACTATTCTGGTGGTGGTGGATTTATTTTCCAAGATGGCCCATTTTATTCCGTTGAAAGGATTACCTTCAGCTTTTGTTCTTGCCAAGGAATTCCTTGAAAATATCCGTTTTCATGGATTCCCGTCCATACTAGTCTCCGATCGGGGAAGCCAGTTTATTTCTCATTTTTGGAAAAAGTGTTGTCAACTGGCACAGATCGACGTAAGACTCTCAACCAGCCACCACCCACAGACCGATGGTCAGACGGAGAGAACGAACCAGACCCTTGAACAGTATCTACGATGTATGTTGCACCAATCGGAGGGTAATTGGAAGGATATTTTATGGGTGGCTGAATATGCATACAATAACTCTATACACTCTGGAACTGGTCAGAGCCCCTTTTATACCCTATATGGACATCACCCTCGTACTTCAGACTTGGACTCACCTCGCCTTGAAATGCCCACAGTGGATCATTTGCATTCTACGATTACTCAAGCCTTCAAGGATGCAACTGCACATTTGCAACATGCGAAAGGGAAATACAAAAAGAATGCAGTTCTGCATCGAAGGTAGGCGCCTCCATACCAAATAGGGGATCAAGTATGGTTGGCTACCAAACACTTATCGCTCAAGCGACCTCGAACTTTTGATCCAATGTATTTAGGCCCTTACTCGATCAAAGCTATAATTAACCCAGTGGCAGTCAACCTTGATCTACCAGCTAACATGCAGATTCACCCCGTTTCTCATGTGTCACTTTTGAAACCAGTGCAACCAGGAACCAGATTAATAAAGCCACCAGAACCAATCCAGATAGATGGGGAGCCTGAATTCGAGGTGAAGAACATTTTGGATTCTAAGATCTCAAAATCAAAACTTTTCTATCTAATTGATTGGAAGGGGTACAGGCCTCAGGAAAGGTCTTGGGAACCCAGCGACCACGTACATGCACCTCGGCTGGTAAAAAGGTTCCATCGGAATTTCCCAAACAAACTGAAACCTCCAGAGGGAACGACCTTGGGAGGGGGCTTGTGGGGGGAGTGCTGTCATGATGCCTACCACCGGAGCACCACGCCAGGCCCAGCACCCCCGGGAGCAGGCATCATGCACCCGGGTAAAAGCCCAGCGGCCCCTTATAGGGGCTCTTTGGACTCTGTCCTGGCGCCTTTGGCGCCAGGCTCATGTTGGACATCAGTCCTGGCGCCAGGCTCATAAAGGAAGGTGTTTTGTGCACTTACCTGATGCAGACCATGCTGCAAGATTCAGGCCTCTCTGAGACCTGAAAGGGACTATTTTTTCATGGGGACTATTTTTCCACTCGGGCGTGGCCAGGGAAGGATACTTACCTGGAACTACTTTGGGGGCTATTTAAGCCACGCCCAGACAGTAGCTCACGCTTCGCGTTGTTCTGCATCCCAGCAGCTGAAGGCTCACCGTGTCTGCTCCTGCACCTGGACTCCAGCCACGCCCGCCTCGAACCTGGAACACCTGTAAGGGAAGAAGAGAAGAGAAAGGTGAAAACCAAGAACTTATTCAAACTTCTTACCTGCATCCAGAGCCTTCACGCCAGCATTCCCGAAGAAAGACTTGCATTTAAAAGCATTGCATTGCTCGCTGCAGCGCCGCGCTTCACTCACCTGTCCTCGAGACATCTCCTGGCTCCATCGCGGCATTCAGCACCGGTCGCCACATCTCTGCGCCTAGGGGAGAGAAGAAGAGACAAAAGGTGAGCAGAAGGGACACAGTAGGAAAGCCTAATTTTCAGCCATAATACTTACCGGCTTTTCTTGGTGAAACATTCCACATTTCGGGTCGGCGCCGCTTCGTTGGCAGGTACCGCACCCCGGCCCCTATGGGGAAAGGACAAAAGACATTACTGGGGAATTATAAAGACATTTTGAGGGATCGCCCTCATCACTAACTCACCTGAATTCACAATCAGCAATTTAACCCCTCAATGCATCGCCTTCATCTGCACCTGAAATAAAGGACAGATCACAGGTTAGGAAGACAACATAAAAGAGGCTCACACTTGAACTTTTGAATCTTCATACTTACAGTGCATTTCTCAGAAAAGTCAAGTGGATTTTGCCAGCGCCCTTCAGAAAACCAGTGAAGTAACTGGACGAACGCCCGCCCCCTGCACCAGAAGCAGGATGGAGAGTTCATCCTTCCAAACCATAAGGTGAGCTTAAACCGGGGGTTTTGGAGGAAGCTAGAGAAGAACGAAGGGGGGAAAAGGGGGAGCAAGCACATTATTCTGCAGACTGTTAACCCCCTCTCTCATCTGCAGAAGGATATTCCTACGGGCCAGACAAGCAAGATTTGGGGGTCCTGTTCAATCGGTGTTCCGAGTTCTGCGCATCACGCTTGAAGAGGCCACAGCAACCCAGACTAGACCAGCGCCTCCGTGGGAGTCAGGTGAGCGTTACAGTTGAACACCTGGTCTACACTAAATTTAGATGCGCTAACTTCGGTGGAATGAGACGAAGAGACCCTGTTTACAAACACCACAAAAATCCAGAAAAAAATAAAAGAGCTGGACTGGATAAGGACTAAAGAAGCAGCTTTAAATAACAAATTAATACACCATCTTCCTTCTAACATCAGGAAATTAAACAAACTTCAGCCTTACATCAAAAAGTTTCCATCCAGGCCAGCGCGGGACCTCCTATTGAGAGCGAGATTAAACCTCTTTCAAACAAACGAAATACTGGCAATTAGAGGTTTATCAACAACAAAGGAGTGTCGCTTCTGTAGTCAACCTACAGTAATAGTCAATTCGTCAATTGCTTCTCTCTTGCCCCAGCACTCGAGGAATAAGAACTATTTACCTGAAAGACATTTTATCTGATTACGCATCAAGCGATCAAGACAATTGTTGGGCCAGACTGACAGGCGGGCGTGAATACTGTTATACTTTTACCACACCTTGCTACATCAACATAATCAAATGGTTAGGTAACCATTCCTTTGAGTGTTGCTTTCTACACGTCTGGATTTTGTATAAATCTAAATGATTAAATACAAATAAAAAAAAAGTTAATGGCGGCGGAGTATTGCATCTGGTCTTTCGAGGATCGAAAGGGGGACGTTGACATGGCCGTGCATGTAACACTATCTCTAATGTGACATGTAGTGTACCCAAACTCCCTCATGCATCGAGGTCCCTCTGGTTGTGTTTTGTCTGCTGTGAGGGAGCATTACGAGCATCATGAGTACAAAGAGAGAAAGGAGTAAGATGTCTATGTTCCTTCTACTCCAAGAGGGGAGAAGGGTTGGCGCATGTGAATTTAAACATATACAATCATCAGAAATGCTACTATGGTAAGCAATGCATGTCTTCTGATGCTTATGAATTTTCTATTTGCTTAGAACTAGCAAGCAGCACCCAGAGACAGTGGTGTGATGTGTGAAGGAACAGTAGTAAAGAGATGTCTTAGTACCGCTTGTACCACCTGAGGATCAGACCTAGAGTGTGTATCCAGGCAGTAGTGTTTTGTAAAGGTGTGTACAGAACTCCAGGTTGCTCCTTTACAAATGGACTTAAGAGGAACATTTGCAATGAATGGTATGGAAGCCCCAGTGCCCCGAGTAGAGTGTGCTTTAAGCTTGAAGGGCAGATCTCTATTGGCAAGAGTGTAACATAGTGTGATGCAGTTTATGATCCACTTTGAAATCGCTGATTTAGAGACAGGATCCCCTTCTCTACCAGATGACACAAACAAAAAACTGGTTTCTAAGTGGTTTTGTCTTTTCTAGATAGTAGATGACAGCTTTCCTCACATCAAGCGTGTGGAGACTTCTCTCCGCCACGTTAGTGGGATTCTGGAAAAAAGTGGGTAGCTCTATTGATGGTTGACATGGAACTTTGAAATAAAGTTAGGCGCAAATCGTGGGCAAGTGTGCAGGACCACTTTTTCTTTGTGTATCGTGACAAATGGGTCTAGGGCTGAAAGAGCCTGCAGTTCACCAACTCTTCTTATTGAAGTGACTGCTACAGGAAGGTGTTTTTTTAAGTGAGAGCCTTAACGGCTCACCTTAAGCATAGGTTCAAATGGAGATCCCATTAGTTTAGTTAATACCACATTTAGGTTCCATCCAGGAGCTGGGTTGGAGATTGGGGGATGAAGTCTTTTAACCCCTCCATGAAAGCCTTGACAACAGGAATTTTCCACCAGGAAACCCTTTTATGAAATGTGGTACAAGCCAAAAGTTCAGCTAAGAGGACTTTTAAAAAAAAATGTTTTATTGTGTTTTAGTTCATAGAACCTTTCACAAATGAATATCATAAGCAATTTGAAAAATCAGACAGTTAAATTTCATAGATTACATAAAACATTGCATAAAATTACAATTACAGCATGAAAATAAACACATACACCAATATGATTCAAGAAAAGCAAAAAAGGACTAATTAGAAGTTAATAACGAGATCAAATTAAAACATAAGACATATTATACAGCAAACATAGCGAACTTAGTATTCACAGCACAGAAGGCTTGCAAGAATAGTGATAGGATTAACAGCAGATGATAGACGTGATAGTATATGACGTTATACCAATGTCCAGACATCAATATCAGATCTGCCATACCTCCATCTACATCAATACAGGGCTACTTATCCAAGTTCATAACTAATTTAACCGCCTCTTAAACCTTTCGCAGGCATTCATTAGCCACCTTCCAATTCTGGGTAATAGCAATGATCAAACTTTTATTAAACCCAGAAAGGCATCTCAGCCAAAAGATTTTGTTTTCAATATACTCATGTTCAAACTCAAATTTAATAAAGTTTTTGTCATTGGACGATCTCATCATCGGACAGCAGGTAAGTAAGCGTGTAGCAGTTTCGACTAGCAGTTTTGACCTCTGTATCAGCAAGACAAAGTCTACAGGTCCTTCTTTCAGCCGGGATACCCATCCAGGCTCCTCCAACCTCTAAGACATTTAAACGGTTATGTTGGAGGTTTAGGAATATTCGACAAGCCGCCTTTGAATGGTATCAGTTTCAGATAATTGTGCGGCTTTTTATAAGAGAAAGGCATGTTAGCAAATATCACCAGAGAGCTCATAGTAGTTACTTTATTGTGACTGGCCGACCAGTCCCACTTTTCTATAGAGTCCTTTAGAGATTTTAGCACAGTGCCTTCACCATATTCCCATTTCGGACACCGCCCAATTTTATAAAAAACGTGCTCATTTTTTGCCTGGAACTTGGCCAAAGCATCCATTTTGCCTCCTATCAGCCCTTCACAGAGGATAAACAACAATGTTTCTGGGCGAGCAAATTTAATTTTAACATAGAGCTTAGCTCTATTGTGTTCAATATGAGCGGACACAGAGATGAGCCCCAGTTCAAGGCATACAGCCTGAACCGGCGTATAATTAGTAAGCCCTAATAGTCTTCTCCATATCAGACCTTCAATCACATCAGCTCAATCTGACCAATCTGATATGAGGTCTCCAATAAAAATTAATATTCCCAGCAGGCTATAGTCTGCCGTTTTCTTTGAGAAAGACATTACGGCCATTCATGTTGACATTACTTTAGCTCTTTTAGTTTGTTGTACCATAGGATTCATTTTTTTTCTTTCACCACATACCTCATGACCCAAATATTTGTAACAATTCATTTTCCTAATCACCCCCAACGGACAAGAGATACCCGAGTTTTTGCAGCAGTTCCGGCCTACCGCCATGAATTGGGTTTTGTACAAGTTGATTTTTAGCCCATTATCCAAGGCATATTTACAGATTGCTCTGGCGCTATTGCAAATACCGATGTAGGTATTATCAAACATGATAATATCATCAGCATAGCTGATCCACCCTATCTTACGAGGTGCAATTTTGGGAAAGGCATTCATTTTATCCTTACAAATTCCACCGAAATCGGCTAGGAACAGATTATACAATATGGGTGCTAATGCACATCCCTGTCTGACGCCCTATTCAATAGAAACCGGTTCAGACATTGCACCCATGTTAAGTCGAATCCTGGCCTTACACTCATCATAAATCATCATACAGAAGTACAAAAGGTGTTTCAGCATACCAAAGATTTCAAGTTTAGACCATAATTTCCGGCGCTCAATAAAGTCGAATGCTGAGGAAAAATCGACAAATATAGGTAGTTTATCAACACCATAGGCCTGCTCAATTAAAGTATTCACAATAAAAATATGGGCGCAGTGTGCCAGCAGTGTGTTTGCTGTTGCTGGTGTGGAAGGACGTGTACTTCTCCTGGAGACCGGCAACTAACTTGGAGCCACCTCGTAATAGTTCTCTTTCTACCTCGCCTAACTTCATTTCAAACTATAAACACACCGCGAATGCGCAGAGCGCCAGCAATGTGTTTGGTGTTTGAGGGTCTGCGGCTCGGTGGCCGGTGAAAACCAACTTCAGCTGGTAAAACCGCAGCTTTGCATATGCTCTGATGTTCTTGGAACTTTTCCGTACCCTTTTACCGGGTTGCTGAACTTTGGGCTGCTGAACTTTGTGTATATTTCATTAGATAGCCCATGGTCTATATACTGTATTGGTTTTTCCTGGGTAAACAGATGGCATGATCCTAAACCAGTTGGGGTCGCCGATGCCACGTGCGATCAGTGACTGTGAGGGGTGGACCTCCTAAAAAAATCATCTATGGGTCTAGTTTGGCTTCTTTACCGGTCGAACGGACGGTGTTGTACCATAAATCTGTAAAGACCTTCACACTGATTTTTTGTGCTATGAGCTAATCTCCAATTAAGGTGCACTTGTGGTGGTGCTCTGTCAGTTTTCTACTTCTGACCTTGTTGGGTGGGGGGGCAATGCGGGCCTAGTACCTTTGACCCACCTTGACACCTTTTTTCAGCTGAAATAGGATTACCTTCATGTATTAAGCCTGCTGCTGTGAATAGTTGGCACTGTAGTTGACTGTAGGACCAGTGCCTTTGAACCCCCTCCGACAGTATTAGTCTATTTTGTTGCCTGTATGAAACTGTCACACTCACCTGTCTCTCTGCAGGAGCGATGAAGTCTTGACCTCTTTCCCTGTGAGCTCTCTTCCCAACCTGATACGGAAGGTCTGCCTGTTAATAAAAAGGGTACAGTACACTAAGATACAGGACTGACTTCACCTCCGGACCCCGCTCCCTCTTATCCCTTGTGTAGAGGAGATTTGATTTGACTTTTCCGCAGCTCACAGTTAGAATTAGTTGGGTGAACTCTCCATCCTGATATTGGCAGGGGTGCAATTCTTCGTGGGCCAGAGATCCGACTCCCCACTTGTGGGTCTTTCCTTGGCGAGTTTTGTGGCTGCTCGCGTTCAGTGTTAAATCGCTGTTCCGAATTCACCGCGAATACCGCCAAAATAATGCAGAGAGGATACGTGGAGAACCAGTTACTTCACTGGTAATCTTTAGCCGGCTGGTTTAGCAGGTGTCTTTAGTTCCAGGCGGAAGTGTCTTTAGAGTTGGGGGTATACTGCTATCCAGTAAGTGTCATTCAAATATTTGCGCAGCGTTAAAGAATGCTGGGTGTAGCACAGAGCGCGTTTAACTGTTTCTATTTTACAGGTGCACCCAAATTCGTAGGAAAAGGAGCAACGTGCGCAATCAGGTGGCTACAGTTCTGGTGAGCATGCGCTGCGTTGAACTAATTCAAGAGTCTGCGTTATGCGAGCGCTACCTCACTCTGTCTTTTCTCTTTACAGGAGCTGGGAGTTTGTGCGATGATCCGGAGAGAAGATCCGAAGACTGGAGCTGCTGGGCGTTCATGCGAAAAACCAGAGATGATCTGAAGCTGGTCCGATGGAGCGGAGACCGTGGACAGGAAGTATTCGAAGGACAGGAGCGCGTTGAGTGTGTTGCTTGCACAGCGTACAGAAAACAACACAAAGTGGTGAATAGTCTTGGGGCGTGGCTTATATAGCCAGCCACGGCCAACCACTAGAGCGCACAGGTAGTTCAATATACTTCCTTACTGACCACAGGAAATGAACAGGAAGTGGGCAGGACGTGGCTAAGAAGATGCTAGATAATGATGCCAAGGGCTAAGAAATACTTTTATGTAGCACATGCCAAACCTGCCAGGCCCTTACCCATCTTGCCTCAACCAGGCACCCAGTATTCATGACAGAAACGTCCATACTAATTGCAGTCAACCTGCAAATGATCGATTCTGTTGATTCAAGGCGCTATATTGACAGAGTCTTTGAGCTGTTTGATTTCTCTTCTTGTTTGGGGTTGATGTGACTGCAGGCTGAGTGCCTTTGAGCCTCCCTACCAGTGCCCCTTAGGGCAAAGTACCTTGAGTTAGCCGGAGTTTGCATACCCGCACTATTGCGGCACAGCTAAGTAAAAGGCACGTGACTGTTCAGAAAGATCAGTTGTTAGTGACCTGAATTTGAGTTTGTGTGGGGGTGACTGTGGGCCTTGTGCCTTTGAGCCCCTACCTCATAGAGTAGTGCCAGTTGGTGCTTGTGTAACATTAGTCCATTATGTTTCCTGTGTTAAATCTGCATTGAAGTTGCAGGAAATGTGTAAAACAACCGTTTTTTGTACTATTAGGTTGAACGCCGATTAAGGCTCTCTGGTGATTCTGATTCTTTGAGCCTTTTGATTTTTGATCTTGTTTTGAATGGTCTGGAGACAACTGTGATCAGTCTGCCCTTGAAACTCCCTACCATTATTCTTGAACACAAAGTAGTTTTGAGTTTACGCAGCACTATTGCTGACTCACGCTCTGTGACGTGAGACTTTATTCGAGCCTTGAATTGAGTGGTGTGGTACTTATCCTCTCAGATTAGGTGTGATTGGGGAATTTCCCCATTTGGGAAGCAGAGTTGCTCCAAGTGTGTGGTGTGAACCCTATTGGCGTTTTGGAAAAATGGGCTTAGAAGTGGTCGCAAATTGGATGAGCCCTTAGCCTGTTTGACCCTAGGCTCACAGTTGGGGGTGATGGAACTACCTATCTAGGTGTGCTTAAATGGGCCTGAAGAGAGCATTGAGGTGGGCACCTCCGTATGTGAGGAACTACAGCCGACCTCTTGCTCCCAGCAATCCCAAATATTAGGGGACATCGAAGTATGTACAAACCCGGTAACATCGGAAGGTGAGATGGTTGTAGGGCCTTATGACACACTGTCTGCATTAAAAAACATTTAAAATGAAAGTATCAGATCAAATGGACTCAAATGTACAATCAAATAAGGTAGTGATAACTGATGAAGAAATTAATGAACATGCAGATATCCTTAAGAAAATGTGAATAGAGAGCTTTAAGAGTAAATTAAATGATGTCCCTATGATTGCCCCTGCGATTGAAGCTGAGCTAGGGGCAAACATATGTGCGCTTTAAATTGAATCAATTGCTGACAAATGAAAGGACCAAAGGTTGGAATGTGGAGGAGTCAAATCCAACGCTTGGACGATGTCGATTCTGTACACATACTTCTGTATTTGAATCTTTAAAACATCTGACTATATACTGTGAGTTTTTTGAAGTTCTTAGATATAGGATTTTTGGATCTTATCTATCTTGGTGATCTTGGTTGAGCAGAAAAAGCTTATGGGAAAATTGTATGTGGGGCTCCAATCAAAAACTGAAACTAATCCAACTCTTCAATGTTATTCAAGACAATTTGGATTTAAAGAACAATCCAGTGTCACATTGTGAGATTGAGAAATTGATTCACACCATTGTTTTAAGATATTGGTTAGAATTGGAGGTTTTATGTTCTAATATGGAAAAATAGATGTAGAAACTTTATTTTATGGTGAAAGGTGAAATGTTTGTTTACTTTTTTCATGTTTTTATATGTATTCTGTAATATCTAAGTTTTTGTAAAGGTTTTTATCCAAATACAATAAAAAAAATATTATCCTAAGTAGAGCAGCCTTTCCAAAAGCCAATTTGTGCATCATCTAATATGTTTTCACTGTTAATCCATTTAATTATTTCACAGAGTATTAATATGCAAAAGATCTTAGTCGGCACATCAGTGAGTACCAAGAGCCTATAGCTCTATGGAAGATTCCTTGGGCCGTTCTTTAATACAGGTATTATATTAGACATCTTCCAGGAGTTAGGCATAGTGCCCGTGTCTATCACCTTCTGAAATATGACAGCCAATATGTCTGCCCTCCTCTCTGGATTTCCTTAATTATGATATTACAGAGCCCGTCGGTTCCTGGCGCTCTTGTTGATTTTAAGTTCTCAATGACCCGTATGATGTCCTCCCTGCATATAATTATATTAGAGATCATTTTTTTTTCCAGCTTACTTGTTTCACCTTTAAACCTGACCCATGTACTATTATCTATAGGAATTATTAGCTCATGGTTGCCGCCATTAATGATAGATTTAAAACTGGCCCAGAATTTCCTGGAATCCCCATCAATAGTATCCTCACCATGCGTTGCCAATTAATATTGTCATCAGAAGCCAGATATCGTCTTATCTCATTTCTGTATCTATTCCTCATCCTCCGCTTCTCCCTGTGTACTAGCACAGAGCGGAGGGCACTATGGTCACAGACACGCAACTTATTACGCATCGCACATTTCAGGTCTCTTATAACCTTATCATTTAGTCTCATATTCCTTGGGCATTCTTATGGGGTTTCACCTTCCCGCCAATAGGCATCAGATCATACATCTGTTCAGCCAGCCATCTCACTATGTTATAAGCAGATTGAATTACCAGGGGTTCTAATGGTAGACCACTACACCATTTGGTTGCCTTGGCTACATTAGCATCAGACCAGCCAAGTCTGTTGCCTTTGCCAAAAATATGTATTTTCCCTATGGCATCAACATCTGTTACCTTTAAGTGCAATCTAACCGAACATCTCAGCAAGAAATGATCACTGAATGCATTCTTTAGTATCTCAAAGCCAGTTAGATGATCAAACATATTAACATTCATACATATGTAGTCAATTGTTGAGGAATACAAGCCCGTAGACCATGTTCTAGTAGTTTAGAGTTATGTTCACAACCATTCGCCACATATAATTACAACAGAGTTACGATCTCCTCCCAATATGATTTTTATCCCCCCCTGGGAGATGCACTTGTCCGACAAACATTCATAAATATCTTGTTGGATGGTGGCAGTAGCATAATTAGCCGGAGGGGATCATACATATTAACCAGAATTATTCTGTTATCATTGTTCACACACACTTCCACCATTAATACATTAGGATTTGGAGATGCCAATACGTATTCGTGGGAGTTAAAAGATATTAGAAACAAACATGGTTAGGCCTCCATAGGGCCTGCCCTTATCTCCTCGTTTGGCCAGATTGCGATAGGCTATGCGACCATGAAAATCAATCCTTTGCATAAAACCGGTCTCTTGTAAAAAGGATTTGCGCACTCTCCAGTAGGTTATGAGAGCCCGATTCAGCACGTAGGTGGCAGTGCCTTAGGGTGTTCCAAGACATTATAGTAAAATCATCTCATTTACTATTATATACAGGTAGTAAGAAGGAACATGGCCATTCCCAATTTGCTTTTGTTACGTCATTTCCAACCTTGGGGCTCTTTCCCTGGCCACTATTTCTAGCATAATCTTGCTTTCCATTAGTTATTGGCCAGTCACCCACCGCCTCATAATCACCCCTCGCATCCAGCAAGTAGCCATTATTTTTTAATTGCATTTTATGGTCTCTCACAAAACAATCCACTGCTTCAGAAAAGCCCGTACATTCAAAATTAAAATCTCTGCTTTTTAGAATTCTGAGTGGGAGTTGAAGATTAAGGATTTTAAGTAGTTTACTTCTGTTGTTGGGCTTTTAATTTTTCTTTCCTAAAGCCGAAATAGTGAACTGTCTCTTAGGGAGACATTCTTTCTGATTATCAGCTGATACATGTTTTACGTGTGAATTTTTAGCAATCTTATTTGCGGCCACAAGCAGCTCACCCCTCGAGTAAGCAAACTTAACCTTAGGCATCCACATATTCTATACTACTATCATCACTGTTGTCCCCGGAGGTATTGGTGGTATCCAGAGAGCTATCATTGGAGCCATCCAATATCTCCTCAGCCTCAGTTAAGGCAAGGTGAGTTCAGAGCCTTACCCTTATCAGAGCCAATCAGCCATGTCGTTAAAAATGTCCCTTTTTAAGAGCACTTTTTTTTGCATTTCTTGCTGCGCTCTTCCTACCTCTTTTGGAAATAGGTTTCTTCCCAGCGGGGTCAGCCTTCTCATTGACCACCCGATCTTTAACCATCGGCTGCATAGGTTTCAATGTTAATTTTTGTATCCTCCTCCTCTCTCTTTTACAGAGGCGACAACCTTCCACGCTCTCGCATTCACTCCCCACCATAATTTCCACCATGGTGGACTGCAGGTTCTCATTACATTACTCATTACTGTCATCGCTATTGATGGCATATTTACATTCGGTGTATTGAGGACACCAGGGTCTACAATAGCATTAGGCTTAGATATATCTTTAAGTATGTTAACAATATTTCTCACTTGTGAGACAATGGAGTAACACATTTTTAATGCAAAGCTTGTTGCCTTATTATGAGTGTCCAATTCTTTAAGCTTACTCTCAATATTACATTGCACACATTTGTGACCAGAATTCATCAATATATTACCCTGTGTTTCACCGTCCGCCAAGTTAGACCCATCCACAAGGCCGGTGAGTCGAGGTGAGCAGGAAAGTCTATCCGTCACCGAGGTAAGAGGAATAGTAGATGTCCACTACACAAGGGGCCGGGACAGCAATATTATCAGCTTTCAATTCAGCCCCTTGAGCCTATCAGGGTTAGATATTTGCCCTTCAAGGCTATAACATAAGTTTAGCAAAGAGTTATCGAATTCAGCAGAGGTGCACGCCACCTCACTAAGAAGTAGATCAGCATCCACTGGTTCAGTATGAATCTCCGCAACGGCAGTAGGTTCACTATAAAAGACTGATTTTCTTTTCTGTGGGATTCGCAGTCTGCATGCTTATTTCTACCAAGTCTGCTTCATTCGTAGCACCCCAAGACTTTGTTTCGTTTTAATTTACTCCTGAGTTTCATTTTGAGGAGGGATCAGCAGGATCCTTTAGAAGTCCTGAGAAGCACCCCCTTATTCAACCCACCGAATCACTGATGTCCAGAATACAGAGCCAGTGGCAAGTACTCAATAAACAGGGGGCTATTCTACACAAAGCAACAGAGAACAGACCATGCAATCATTCCCAGCCAGGGTATTTATGGACAAAGGTTAGCACAGTTAGTGATAAGGTGCAGTTTCTCCGCAGGTCCTAAATGGTATTAGGCAACGATATGGTGTAAGATCAGGCCATAGGTCTCATCACTCAAACTGGCTCAAAGATAATACATATCTGCAGTCATTCTCGGAGGGAAATTGCGTGGGAGTCGGAAGCGGCTGTCTAACGAGAGTGTGAGGATGTCTCTTTAGCAGTGCGGCTTGACTATTGTGCCTGTAAGGTTCTTTTCTCTAATCTCTTCGAGGAAAGAAGTGAGTGAGCATCCACTTCCTGCAAACCGTCCTACAACCGGCGTTCTGTGCCGTGCCGTGCCAAGCTGGGTGAGGAGTCGGTATCAGCATCGGAGGAACTAACGTAGCGTTGCAGATGCGGTAAAGGCAGTGGCAAGTGAAAACTGCCCCAAGTTTCAAGTGAGTTCCAAGCGAGTCTAAACTTCTTTTCTAAACTCCGCCGCAGACACTCTGATACCGCAGTGACCTCAGACAGGTCTGCCCAATTGTTTTCATAATTCCCTAATTCCGTAATTCCAGAAAACATTTATTCTTAGAGCATTAATTTGCTTTAAATTGCTTCGGGCCTCGGCACGTAATATCCAGGTGGGCGTTGGCGCGGTCTAGCCTTGATCACAACTGCTGACAGGGGGGGGCCAGGTGAGAAAGCAGTACTGTGAGCACACCCACATGAACAAGTGGGTTGTGGACAGCCAGTCGCTGAAGTTAAAGCAGGAGACTGCTGGGGTGGGGCTTCCCTTGGATCCCGCACAAGGCAAGTGCAAGTACAAATACAAGTTCAATTTTTGTCCTCTTAATACTGTTGGAGAAAGTTCCCCTTTGATCCCACTTGGGTCTTGCCTTAGTTTCAACCTATACTTTTCAAAATACTCTTTTCACGCAGATGTGACATTCTAAAATCTTGGCAGTGTAACAAGACAACCACCTCGGAGCGCTTGCTGATACTTACTTAGAAACGATGGAATCCTTGTCCCAGCCATGCACAATCATGTCTCAAATACACCTGAATGCCCCTACAGATGTCCAATTTAGTGAGAAAAACTTTGAAGACAAGTGCTCAACCCCGAAAGAGAAAGGTACATCTCCATTTTATGAAAATGCACATCTAGATATGAGCCTTAACGAGATGTTCTTTCCATTTACCATAGACGTTAAAATAGGGCAGAGCAGAGCTTCACATATTGATGGGTTGACCAAACAAACTAAGGAAGACGAATAGAGAAACCGCCGTCCCACGACATCAAAAAATTCTGACTGTGGTACAGACCACCCGGTGCAAAGTCAGGATAATGTGAAAGAGATTGGAGTACAGATTGATAACTGTAAATCAACCCATATAAACCACCAAAACAAGTATGGAGATTCTGGGGATAACAAATGGGTACACTATCCATCCAGAAGAAGACAACATAAAAAAAGTCTGTTGGGTTTTTGATGAAGTCAAAGGAGGACTTAGCTTCATCTTTGAACATTAATATAGAAGAAGATCCTCAACTAAAACCTCCTACTCCCAGCAAATAACCAACCAATTTTGGGGCTCTGATGACTTAACCGCTCTGCCGAACTCTAATATAGAAGACCACCTTCGGCCAAAATTTTCAATTCCTATTAAGGACCAAACTCTGAAACAAACAGTAGACAGGGCGACCAGCCTAACTGAAAGGTACATGCTGAAAGGTTGGCCGCAAATAAAAGGCAAACGTAAAAATAAGTGAAGATCGAATTCCATGGAAACAACAGACTACAAACAGAGGAAGGGGCGCCACGAGACCTGATAGACAAAATTCACTTTTTCAACATAGGGACAAAAACATTTAGAACCCCAAAAACTGTCAGTATTTAATGGATCTAGGACACGCACAAAAGGAAATTGAAAACGCAACAAGGGGGTTTCTGTTTACAGCACTGAATTGCAAACAAAAACAAGTGACACAGGCTGGTGAAATCTCTGATGCACTTTCATTGTAAACTTCCCTGATGGATAAAAACAGCAAAAGGGTGGAGTCGTCAACACAAACAGTAAGCAATAAGGATCCCCCCTTACCTGACATTGAGCCACAAACAAGAGGAGAAAAAAGACATATCAACAGTGTCGGCTATCCTAGCTCTGTCATGGTGCATGCCCCCAGACATCGGGAGCAGTCCAGTCTACCCCAGTTACTAGCACCCATGGGGGCCTCTAAGGCCCCAAAAGGTTTCCCCAAGACTTCCTGGAGTCAGTCCTGGCGCCGTTGGCCCCAGGCTCATAATATTCCATCATGTAAGACAGGTTGCAGGCGAAATGGAGACACATTCAGTCCAGCCTGAAGGAACCGAGCCAGTCTAATTCCATGCATGGCTGGTGGGAATACGCTACCTGAGAATACCTGTACAGGGTGTGGCTGGAGGGATTACTTAACTTGGGACTACTTGTGCAAGGCTATATAAACCACACCCTAGGGACAGAACATACTTCGCATTATTCTGCACTCCTGCAGCGTAACGCTCACTGTCTGCTAGCTCCAGTCAACCCGGTCTTCAGCCACACCTGCCTTGGGAACCACGAACCATCACCTGTGGAAAGAGAGAGATGGAGAGAGAGAGAGAGAACAAGAACACGAACAGCAGTTAAGTCCTGGCCAGAAGCTCCATCTGAAAGGCTTCATCTTCAGTCACTCCGGAGCCACTTCTCCTGCCGAACAGTAAAGAAAAACATCAGGTCAGCCGCGCAGGGGAAAAGAGTCATTTTAAAGACATTTCAACATCGCGTTAGCACTAATACTCACCCGGAGGCAGCATTCTCCTGCAATCCATTGAGGCGTCTCCACGCAATCACCGCTCCAGAGCCACCGCACCTGTAGAACAGTAAAGAAACACCAGGTTAGTCGCGCAGGGGAAAATAACTTTAAGACATTTCAACAGCGCGTTAGCACTTATACTCACCTCCAGGAATTCCACTCAGCATCGCAGAGAGGAGACACTCTTTCACCTGGCACACCGACACCACACCTGCAAAGAAACAAGCACAGTAGTGAGGACTTTGGCAGCAAGAACTTTTAAGCAAACTATACCAAGAATCTATTGGCATAGAGACTTACCTACAGAGTCACAGTTGTCCAAAACTCTGCTGCAGCCCGTATGATCAGTGACGCAACTAGATCCAGAGGAGAGGCTGAAACCGCATCGCACCCCTGCATTCAGTTGCAGGACGGAGAGTCTGCCATTAATTAACCTAAGGTGAGACATAGTAGAGGGGAGTACCAGGTGGTCACAGGAGGTGGGGGTCGATCCCGCCCCTCACGGCTGGTTAACATCTCGTTTCAACATTCTAGGCGAACCCTCACTCGTGACGGAAAAGTAGAAACGGAGAAGACACGTGCAGCCATCCACCGTTCAGCTTCGTGTGATGCTGGTGCAGACATTCACCACTCCGCTTCGTTCGGCGCCCCCATGGAGACCAGGTGAGCATAACAGCTCTGTATATGAAACCGCTACAGATACTTTAAAGGATAATACCACCTTATTAGCGATGGTACATTCGAAGATGATTTTCATGGAAGGCTTCATTACTGCACTACAAAGCAATATGGACAAGGATCTCTCAATTTCTCCATACCATTTTGAGAGCCAATCATGAAGGAAAAGTGAGACAGATAGAATCCATTGAGAAAAGGAGGTTCAGTAGGATGCTTGGATAACCGTTCAGAATCACCCCAAATAATATCTGACAACCATCCTTTCTACGATCAAACAAGTGAGGAACTGCCAATCCTGGAGAAAGGCAAGGAAGAAGCTGGGCAGAGTGTTGAAGAGATAGTCAAGAACAATGTACAAACCCCCCTTTGAACTAGGAGATTCTACAAACAAGATGCCCACAGTAGAAACAGTGGTACCGACGGAGAACAACTCAAACGATATTACTCCTCAGATCATACCACCTGAAGACGTAACACTGATAACCCATGAGGATTCTCGAACGACACAAGAGAAAAACTTGAGAGGGCCATCACTGAACAAACTAGGAACGAAAGACCTTTAAAGCAAACCCAAGAACCCAAGAAAAAAAAAAAAGGTAGGAGCGGAGCCCACGAAGAACATTAAAGACAAAAGGGTGCGTCCATCAAATCATCAAATAAACAACTTAAACAGGGGAAAAGGAAACCCAATGGCGTAAAGTAAACAGTTCAGTAATGTATGCTGAACAAACGGACATAATTGAAGATGATCAAGAGATACCAGCTCCATCCAATAACGGACAAACTACTCAAAAAATATGTGAAATATTCACTGAAACAGCAATGGCTGAAACTAAAAAACAACGGGCCCTCTCGAGTGCAAATAAAGAATGGAACAACATCCTACAACGAAGGCCCCTTCCAAAACCGCAAACAGGGAAAAAATCCAAAAACCAATCGCTTCAGAGAGCACAGAAATCAAATAAAAATCGAACATTTATAAAAAAAACTCTGCCAACAGAATCAAAGCTGCATAAACATGCTGACTGGAACAAATGTGACCAGAAAATCCCTTCTATACAAACAAAAAAAACTTGAGCTTGAACAACCGGAAACAGACTCGTCCGACATCGACCTTATGAATATGGCCACGTATACGATCTCAGAAGAAGAAAGGTCTATATTGGAGGATGACACAGGTGTTGAAAACCTGTCCGATGCTGATGATGAAGGGGGAGTGGATGGTCATTCGATCGAAGAACTTGATCAAGACAACGACAGTAATACAGAGACCCAGGATCTCTCTCCAAATTTGAAATCTAAGAAACCTTTGAAATTTCACATGAATTTGACTGGTAGAACTAACACTAACAAAAAAAGGGACAAACGAAAAACTTGAAAGTGGTCCCACAAAAACTACTAGGTACAGCAAACTAATTGTGGAGAGCAGATTTGCAGACGAAGTAGAGAAATTGCAAGTAAATATGGAGAACACACTCCAGAACAATCCAGACATTAAGCTAAAAGATAACCCCAATAACAAACTGGATAAGGGGCATAATCCTGCTAGATCAAACCAACCTACAATCGCTACAAGGTTGCCTAGCCGTCACTCCATTCCTACAGGTGACCAGAAAGGCATTTTTCTGGAAAGAATATTACACCTCAATGATGGTTTGACTTGAAATCGCAACAACGTGGTGAGATTATTACACCACGTGCCAGCCTTCGGATAAATAACTTCAAAGGATTTTGCGCTAATAGAATTTACAGATGAGAAACGCACAGACCAAAGTCGCACCCACATCGTTTCAAAGCTAGTGAAGCAATTGCTATTGGCGGAGGCTCACAATTTGAGATCGATGGGCTTCGATCTCAGTGGAAAAACCCTAAAAACACCTGTAGAAAGAGAAACAGGATCCATGGAACAGCGAAAGAACCTTCAGTTTTAAGAGGACTATGAGAAAGACAAAATCAATGATGCAGAATCAAACCAAACAGATCAATGAGGGGGAACAGAACAAATTAAAATGGTTGGCAAACTTAGCAGCAGAAAAGATGCAAACCCAATAATGCCTAAAGACACCTCAAAGTAACGAATGGTCCCTCATTTCATGGAACACTCGGGGCTTCAGACATTTATTCAACAAAAATGAATTGGGAAAAGGCGGTGCAGAAGTTATATGTCTCCAGGAAACCTGGTTAAGGTAATTTCCCTTGATAGAAGGATATTGTGTTTTTATAAATCCAGCCCTGAAAGGAATTAAAAGAAGACCTACGGCAGGATTATTATCTGCAATTAAAAACGATCTGAATTGGTCTATGCTGCACAACGAGAACCAGACACCTTATATCAAGATGGTGGTAGTGGAATTATTGAAACCTTATAATGTGCAAATAAAACAGGTCCTAATATTGATAAACATATATTGGAATCCAGAAATTGAAAAGAATAACACTCTCGACAGACGTTCTCTCTCTAATCGATGGACAAAGAAGTGGTCTGATCCTTTTGTGATAATCGTCAGACTTTAACTGTTCCTGCATAAATATAACCATGAAATTGCAGATGATTTAATAAGATCAAAAGGAAAACAAAAACGGGGAGTTGCATGGCGAACCGCCCTACAATCCCGCGATTGTATAATCCTAAATGGGATAACGAAAGGAGATATACCGGGAACACCCACATGGCAGGGAAAGAAATCAGCGGAAATGTTAGATTACATTACAATTTCGTCTAACTTGTCAAAGTTTATCATAAAGCTGGAAGTAATACCAACTAAATCTAGCGACCATAGCCCAGTTAAGCTAACCTGCTCTAACATGACTGTGCAAACAACTGACTTATGACACCCTGTCTCAATTAATTTGGATCGAAATAGACTAAGAATTCAACCTGAAAAGATTCCGGCTATGAATGAAAATCTAATAACTGTTATTACCCAATTAGAACAAAGGGATTCATTATAGATCATTGACTACGTACCTTTATGGAAAATCTTCGAAACAACTCTAAAAAAAGGAAATAAAAAACCAACTACGTCATTTCGCCATGTCTATAACAGGGAAATTGTTGAAAAGAAACAAATGGTAAAAACTAGTATTTGAGAGTTGAAAAATACACCTTCAGAGATCAAATTGACGGAAACCTGGAAAATTAAACAAATACCATAATTGGTTGCGAATGCACAAAAAAAACAATGCTAAATCAGGACTCCGAACGTATATTAACTAATATTGGGAAAAGGATCACTGCTGGAACCTGAGCGCTGATCAATTAAATGGACGCTTTGCAAGAGGCCGTAAGAGCAAACCCGATATCCGAGAGCCAATGGTGCAGATACTACAAGCAAATGCAAGATCAGCACATTATTGCTACAATAAGAGAAAATGTGGGCAATTACGCCAATGATCTCTTAGACATTGAGACAACTACAATAGAAAACATCATTAGAAACTTAAATAATTCTAGAGCACTGGGCCCTGACGTGCTGATGAATGAGGCCCTAAAAAGTGACCCGGAGGAATGAGTGAAGTTCCCGGAAGCATCCCTAAATCTTGGAAGGTGAGTGTTGTGGTCCCAATCTTTAAAAAAGGTTTAAGAACAAACCCAGAAAACTATAGGCCGATAGCCTTACTGGATGTCGCTGGAAAGATCTTCGCTCCAATACTGTTAAAACCTAACTAAATGGAGTCTATTGACAAACCATAGAGACCCATGGCAATCAGAATTTGTCAAGGGAAGAGGAACCTTACTGAAAATCTTTATATTAAATCTACTAAAAGTACGAGCTGTGAGGAAAAAGAGAATCAAAATTCTACATCGCTTTTATTGACTTATCAAAGGCTTTTGATACGGTCAAAAGAATGGACCTATGGACGAAATTAACAACGTTGAAATGTCTGGCTGTGCTGTTGAAATACGTTATAGATTTACATGAAGATACCACAGTAAATGTGACACTGGACAACGCGGGCCATCTAACTGAGAACATATCTATCAACACTGGGCTAAAACAAGGATGCCCGTTAGCGCCCAAATTGTTCAGTCTTTACATCTGATGTTGAAGAAGCCTTTGTCTCCATAAGAACCTCTGACGATAGCTGGAGTACCGATGGGAAGGCTAATATATGCCGACGACAGTCCTGATCGATCAGACACCCATTGGACTTCAACACCAACTAGAAGCTTTGCAGGACTTTGTTGAGACAAATAAACTGACCATCAACCCTGAAAAATCTAGAATCCTCAAATTGGGATAAACAGCTAAAAGAAAAGGCACAAAGAAATTCGGATGGTTGTGTGAACAACGCCAGGGGCGAAGCTCTGAGAATTGAGATTCTAAAGAACAAGGCGAAAAATCTGGCGTGCCAAGATAAAATCTTGCTAGGAAGATTCTGTAGATTTAGTTTGAATTCCGCTGGTGTCCTTTTATAGGTCTAAAGTCTAAAATTTGGACCTACCGAGCCGAAACTTGGTTTTTGCTTCCAACAAAAATATGGCCCTTATTGGAAGGACTATTCTGGGGGACAGTTCTACAAGTGCTGAAATCCTTTGCTTTTCAAATTCTTAGGAAACAGTTGGCATTAACATCTTTAAGAGCAATAGCGAACTGGAAAGTAATCTCCTTTTACTGGAAATGTCTGGAAGAGACATCAACTGGATGCTTCAAAGTTTTGAAAAAAGCAATGGAGGTTAAGTCGGATCCAACACTGACTGAATTGGAAACAATCTGCTCTCTCATGCCAGTAGATCTAGGCAAATCAGAAGAATCCCTATCCAACAATCCTGACAAAGTAAAGAATACAATCTTTACCCAAGATTGGATACAAACACAGGTTGGTTCTTGAGGTCCTACTAAGAGAATCCGTCTCAAACATTCTACCCTGTAAAGACAATAACTACAGGACAAGAACGTCAAAGGAGTCTAAGCATTGTAAATTGTGCCAAGATAGCAATGAGTTGGAAACCTTAAAGCATTCGACACTTGAATGCCCAACTCTCAGAAATGAAAGCCCGGTGCGAGTCAAGGGCGGTGCTTCGTTTGGATCTTACGCTGTTTTGCTGCTGTGGCTCTGGTCTGGACTATAGACCATTGGAGTGGAGTGGAGTGCGAGCTACAGCGTTTCCTTGCACTTGCTTTTGAGCGATTTTGAAAGATACATGTGCTTGTGCTTGCAGGACTGAAAAGGAGCCTTTCTCCTTTAAGGCTTCCCGAGAAACAAGCCACGCCCCCTGGAACCAGGAAGTAAAACGCAGAGCCCTGAGCCCTCGCGGCGTGAAGCCCGGTGCGAGTCAAGGGCGGTGCTTCGTTTGGATCTTACGCTGTTTTGCTGCTGTTTGGCTCTGGAGGGCCTGGAAGGCAGCTGTAAGTGACGTTGCGAAGCCCGGCAGAAAGGTCCGATTCTGCCCAGCCCGCCTCAGAAACAGAAACAGCTGAGCGTCCGTGAATTCCGAGGCCGACCAATGAGCGCTAGGGGTGCGGATCAGATGGAGCCATCCCCAGGCGAAGAGACCTCAGGCGTGGGAGTACACACGCGAAATCGGCTGCGGAAACAATTTTCTAAAAAGGAGCAAGGTAAGGCAAATACACCCCACCTTATGCCAAACACGCTGCACCAAAAAGCAGAGCTGCGCGCTTTTGAGCACTTAGATCACCCAGTGGTAACATCCTCAAAGACTCTGAATGATGGTTTACTTAGCATGGTACAAACTGTATTTCCAGTCAGTCCAATATTGCCATGTTCTATTACATTACCACCTTCAACAGCAGCCGCGACAGCTGAGGCTGTAGTTGCAGCAGAGGCAGGAGTGGGCGGATTGGGAGTGGAAGTAGGGGCAGGAGTTGACATCCCGCCTGTAGCGGCATACCCTGAGGTGAAAAACACAACTCACTACACCTATACAGGCACAAACTCTGAAACGACTCACCAGCAAAGTACAAACCTTAATGTGCCGACTGTAATGCTCCCGGCAGACGAGTTTGAAGGTCCAATATCTGAAGAACGTCAAAGAGAGCACCTTGAACACAACAAGATCGAATTCTCTATGCGACCGCCAGCTCTCCCTATAATTGCACAAATTGATTTAGCAGAACATCCTCCAACAGTATACCTAGATGCCTCCGAGACCTTCTCATTCGACATCACTGATGCAGATCTATTAGCAATGCGATCTCCATCAGTTGGAAGCCTAAAATCGCCCGAAAAACAAATCAGCTCTATGCAACCTGATGACACATCAAACAACACAGAGGCGCAGCATGGTCACCCTAGCATACGAGTGTTTCAAAAAACAGAAAAACTACTTGACCTGAGGCCTCCTCTCCAAAAAGACGTTTCTCAAATGCATATAACCACGCATGTAATAACATGCCCTGCGGACAAAGTAGCTAGACGCACATCTAATGACGCAGATAACAACACCGCTCCCGCTGCCTGGGCAAGGACTGAAAACAAATTGCCCAAGTTAAAATCACAGATGACTCCAAATGTGAATACATCAATGTCCTTCGACATTGCTGCGCGGGAAGCGCGGCTAACTGCCCGTCTCAAATCAGATTATAATCTAATGTGTGAACGCCTAAATGAAAGCTCTTCATCCAATAATCCAAATGAACAAACACCTGGTTATATGGCAAGCACTCTGCGTAAAGAAGCTAAACACACTTCTAAAAAAAAAACACTTTCTTCGCCATATCTTGAGTCCGTAGTAAGCCAGTTGAATCTGGATGTACCGGATGCCTATCAACAAAACAATCGACAGAAAAAAAAACACGTTGAACACAATGTAAATCAGTCAGAAAACAACTTGACTGAAAACGGGACAGTGGATCAAAATGAAACTAAAGGTCCCGAAAATAATATGAATAACAAAGGAAACATTTCCATCGCAGCCGGAATACAGATCCATAACAATGTCCTAGCGGCCACTTCAATAGCACTAATGCCATTCATGAAACTATATGAGTCAATAAAAGAATCCATACAGGACCAAAACGCCATTCTAACTATGTTAAATAACAAACTGTTGACCTTAGAAAAAGGAAATGAACATCTAAGCATCCGTCTGGATCTTGAGGCTGCGTCGACCCATCAATGGCACTCTCGTCTAAATGAAATCACACGACGAGAGGCACACGAAAAATCAGATCTTGCTGAAGCCTTAGTAGAGTGCACCAAGTGGCCTAGACAAAATGTCACAGTACAACCACTCATCAACATAATGAGAGAGCCTACAGTAGGCAATCTGTGTCATGCTGATCATGAGAAGAAGTCTAAACAACAAGGGAGTCATGATCATCCACGCAAGCAACAAATCGATCTGGAGGAAAAACTCAGATACTGTGACTAGCACTGACAAAATGACAAATAAGAACGTGGAAAGCAATCAAATCGAGAAAGCAATGCCCCCTAATGCTGAATCTGGCATCAAAACAAACAATATAACGGGCTCCGTTACTATGATTGATATCCAAAGAAGATCTACCACACGAAAAGAAATTGTAGAAGTGACAGTTGGAGCAAAGCAGAAAGAAATGCCCCCTATATCACTGATCACAACGATGAACCAAGCAGCTCCAACAGAGAAGAAAATCTCGTTTGACATATTCTCAGGCACGGCAAAAACCATACAAACGGCAAAACTAGTAGACAAAGTGAAAACATCTCATTCCACTACCCAGAAAACTCAAAAGAAAGGTCCAGCCACAAAACGCCCACGAACGAACGAGGCAAAAAAATTTATAAGAAACTTAAACACACCGCCGCGACCATTGATACAAAAAACCAATGTCGTGCCAAAAAAAAATGATGACGCGCATGAAACTGCCAAGCAGGGTACTGTCTACCGCACAAATCACAAAGAACCTCCTATCAAACGCAGAAGAGACGACATCAGTCCGTCGGTTGATCGATCCACAGATGAAGAAATTGAACTTTGTGATCTATCAACTTACTCTGTTGACGATGAACAAGAAACCGATGATGTTTCTAAGGTACATGACCCGTCAGAAAGAGAACAGATCACTTTAATACCATCCAGCAGAGAAGAAAGAGATGCGCATTCGGATCGCTATCCTTTGGGCCCAGACGGGCGAAGGCAAAAAGAAGTTGAAAAACGGCGAGAAACTTGCAGAATAAATAAAACAGAAACAAACAGACGATACCAAACCTCACCCGCAAAATCATTATTGAAACTAAATCCGAAACATACAAAGGCCAAATCCAAAAATCTAAATCAATCTGGCATACAACGCAGAAGTGACAATCTGATCCATCATACAGGTTGTCTGGACAAACTGGAGCTCGAAAATATTCTAGAGGAAAAAAACGAAATAAACCTCAACAGAACAAATGTGATGAAGCTGTTGCATAGTATACCTGCCTTGAGGAATATCCGATCTGACGATATCAATATCGTTGAATATGAAAAAAGAATCTAGATCAGATTGGGTAATCCTGCATATGCAATCCAAAACAGTGGCGCGTCCAATTCTTGACGCAAAAGAAGATCTACTGTTTTACGGATTTAATCTAACTACAGTAATCGATTCTCCAGTTTTAAATAAATCGACACAGGGACATGACCAAAACAAAAAGCCATTTACTACAAAAAGAGAGGACCCAAGAAACCAACTTAAAAAACATTTATCTCAGGCCTCCGAAACAAATAGACGAAAAAATAACGCATAGGATCATGGAGGGTCCAGACAAGTGACCCAACTACTAACAACTTGGAACACCAGAGGATTCACTCATCTATTTCGTGAAGGAAGAGAGCAAGACATCAGAAGCCTGTTTATTTGTTTTCAGGAAACATGGCTCAGAAAGATACCCTCCTGTGACGGATACACAACATACTTAAATGAAGCAGGCAAAAACAAACTGGGAAGGCCTTTTTCCAGCCTTCTTGCCATGATAAAAAATTCATCAGGATGGAAAGTAATCGACATCCAAAATCCAAATTTATTTGTTCAAGCAATCACGCTTGAAGCATCGCCACATATCATACAAGGACTAAAAGGAAAACAACATCTGCTGTTGATAAACACATACTGGAATCCCGCAATGATCTCAGATGATGACTACTTGAGGTCAATAACTACTCAAATAGATAACTGCTATGTAGCATTTGTCGCACCATTTATATTAATCTGCGGAGATCTAAACTTCTCATGGTTTAAAACACCTAATCAATCTAATATAGACACTACACAAGTGATCCCATCTGAAAGGTCGGATCGAAGCACGAAATGGACACATGAAATATCAGCTCGTAATTGTGTGTTGCTAAATGGGAATACTAAAGGAGATATTCCTGCTGCAGCAACATGGCAACGTGGTGGTCTATCTAAAACCTTAGACTACATACGGGCATCTGATAACCTGCATGCCTTGATTTCTGACTTACAAGTAAAGCAAATGCCCAATAGTGATCATAATCCACTTATTCTATCATGGTTTACGAGCTCAATAACAACGCCAAAATGTTACCCAATGCAATTGGACATCAACTCCTCCCTAAACCGTCTAAGAATAACTAACAAACAAATCGACAAAATAACTTTAGCTTTTATGGAGGCATGCTCCACAAACTTTCACACAGAATATACTCCTCTCCTGGACCCGCACCGAAAAACAAACAAGAAAACGGTGAGAGACCACACTCATCCATTTAGTCCAGCTTTAAGTGAAGCAAAGAAGCTCCTTACCAGTGACTTAAAAAAACTAAAATCCATCGGAGGGACAAACCTACTACAACATTTAGCCACCAGGCGTCAAAAATACCGGAATTGGCTGAAATCCTTCAAAGCCACTCGAAGACAGGAACAAGCAGAACTAATGCTGCGTCTCCTAATTCAAAAAGACAGTTCCAATATATGGAAAATAATAAATAATGGTTGCCTGAACCAACCCAATTATCTAGCAAACGGTGTGAACGCATCCTCCTGGATAACTCATTACGATACAGTTTTTAACAACACTGGTGATGATAAAACCTCAAATTTAAAAACAGATCAATATATCTGGGATACAAGAGAATCACTCGAGAACATCTCACACGCAATTCAGAAGCTAAAATCATCACGTGCCGCTGGCCCAGATGGAGTATCCAATATCATGCTCAAAACAAACAAAACAAGCTGGTCAAAGTTCATCAAGGTGCTATTCGACCAGATTGCCCGAACATCTAAAATTCCTTGCTCATGGACGAAAGCAATAATCGTTCCAGTGTTTAAAAGAGGAAACAAAGACGATCCTGCAAACTATCGCCCCATAGCTATGCTTGATACGATGGGGAAGATATTTGCCACTTTCCTCCAAGAAAAAATTGAAAGGTGGGCAAAACTGAATAAGATATATGATGAGAGACAAACTGGATTCACCAAAGGAGTCGGAGTAGAACTTAATTTAGTACTATTAAATCTGGCCAAACTAAATGCAATAAAACAAAAAAAAAAGGTTGTACTTAGCGTTCATAGATCTAAAACAGGCTTTCGATTGCATAAACCGGAACCTGTTGTGGCACAAACTGAAAAAATGGGGATGTCCAAACGAACTACTAGCCCCACTAGTGGCACTACATACAAAAACCAGTATCCGTGTGCGTCTAAATGCAGAAGGCGAACTAACCGATGAAATAACAACTACACAGGGTGTGAAGCAAGGATGCCCACTAGCAGCCACTCTGTTCAAACTTTTCATCTCAGATCTACCCGAAGCGTTTGCTCAAACGAGGTGCTTTCCTCCAAAAATCAATGGCACACATGTAACACACATAATCTATGCAGACGACATAGTGTTGCTTGATTGCACCGAAATAGGTCTACAACGATCACTAACAGCTTTGCAAACTTACCTAACAGAAAACCATCTAAGGATAAACGCAAACAAAACGCAAGTGATGGTTGTTGAATCAGAAAATAACCTAAAAAAACCGAGGTTTAACTGGCACATCGAAAAAGAAATATTAGCAAGAACAGAAGCCATCAGATACCTGGGTGTTTCATTCAATAGATCAATCAGAGAGTGGAGCTGGACAAACGACATCACCCAGCGAATGAAAATGTTCGCTCTACAAGGTCGCAAACTACATTTAAACTACGGGAAATTTTCACTCCAACCCGTAATGACCTTTTACTTACAGAAAGTGATCCCAGCAATATGTTTTGGAAGTGAAACAGGGTGGAATATCAGAGCAAGCCTATGGGCACAAGTTGAAGGTTGTTTTTGGCGTAAAGTTCTTCAATTACCACAATGTGTCTCAATGGTGGCTGTGAGACACGAACTTGGCCTCGACTTCTTGCACTCTACCCTACAATGGAAATCCATACTACTGCTGAGAAAAATCAGAATGGTGCCGGTAGAAACTGCTTACACAATCTTGGCTAACAAAAAAATTGACGCATCTGCATCTATGCTAAAAAGCTGGGAAGAAAATCTATTAAGCATCCTGGAAGAAGCAAACATAAAAATGCCTTTGGTACTACGGATACCAAAACAGGCAAAAACAAAATTCATGCAATACAAGTGGATAAAAAATGCGGAAAGGCGTGTAGCACTACCCTCTGGACTAGATTTTGGACCGAGTGAACAGGAAAGAGGTAACCTATCGCAATATCTGTCCAAGTTTCCCTCGCAATACCATCGGAATCAATTTTCTAAGGCTTCGTCTCAACTTGTCCAACACCAAGCTATATAAAAGAAGAATAAAAGATCCCATGACGTTCGACACAAACTGTCGCTTCTGTAAGCAGGAACCTGAATCAATCAAACATCTCATAATCGAATGCACACAAATTTCTGTACAGCGTACCCTCCATCTCGAACGCTTTTCCCCTAAAAACGGCAATATGGAAGAATGGTGGTCGTATCTGATAACGGGAAGAAATGCACAACTAACCTGTAACGTGATTAACTTTATGGACACGATACTGACATAAACTATTGTAAATCATTAGCTCGCCAAAAAAAACAGGGTTTAACCTTAGATGATCCATCATGCCCACGCTTGCCTAATTCAAGGGAAAACAGAATAACGGCATGACGTGGGCTGGGGAGTGCAAATGAATTGAATGTGACAAAAAAGTTTGTTTTTCTTTACAAAACTAAAGTCAATAATAAAAAAAAAAAAAAAAAAAAAAAAATCTGGCAAGACCACCATTCCAGAGCGATCGATATATGGTGTATAATCTTCTTAGAAGGGGAAAAGATGAACATTAATCTAGCACTGACAACATTTTTACTAGTAATCTTTAAGAAAATTGAAACTAGACTCTACCTGAGCCCACCACCGGCTCCTATGACAACGCCTGCTGACAACTTCTCGGATGCATCACGCCTTCTCACTGACAAATGTATCGTCGTACCCCGAGTTGTGTTTTGTCACTATTGTACTTTAGTTGTTATGCTTCACGCTCCTACTACCTTTGACGTTCTACTATGTATCAATATCCACTTGTATGTACTTATGTAACTTAAGATGTCTTGTAAAGCACCCAGATACCCCAGGGTGTGGCACGCTATATAAATAATGAACAAACAAGCAACTGCAGCGCTGTCAGCCAGGGTCTGGTCAGAGTCAGGCACTGACTCAGGGGGATTCGGGTCTGCCGCACTCAAATGTCCGTAACCAGACTCATTGACGCGACAGAAGACCGCCACCACTGTCTCAGTCAGCCTCTGCAGTGGTTAGAGAAAAGTACCTAGGCAAGACATGACGACACTCATATCGCGTGTCAACCCGCAATGACGTCTCAGCAGGAGGAAATCAGCCGCTTCCAACACACGTCAATGGTAGTGTTGTGAGGGTGCGTGCAAGCTCTTTTAAAGGGATTGAAAACCAAGCATGAAACTAACAAGTGCCTTAGGTACAGGATCATGTGTTGGTGAGTATTCAATAGGATTGATGCTTTTAGTGCTGCACATGACAACAAAGCGTTTCCATTTCCTGGACTAGCAGTGTGTGGCGTTTGGTTTTCAAGCTTCTTTAAGTATGTCCATACATCTCTGAGGAAGGTGGAGGTGTCCAGAATCTGACTTGAGGAGCCTGGCTGCTAAGTAGAGAGTTTGCGGGCATGGATGCAGAGTCTCCCCGCTGTCTTGTGACAGCATGTTGTACGGGCATGGCAGCTGCCTCACAGGGGAAACGGACATTGCCATCAGATGAGAAAACCAGGGTTGGCGGGCCCACATCGGGGCCACCAGAATCAAAGTGACTGGTTCATGGTGCTCTATCTTGTTCAGTAGGTGAGTCCAGACAGGGGGTGGGCGTGGGGGTGTGTGTGTCAGGGGAGCTTACACAAATTTACCTGACCAAGTTATCCAGAGTCCATTCCCCTTGGAGCGGTTCTGGGTACCTGGAGGCGTAATTTGGGCATTGAGCATTCTCTAGAGTTACAAAAAGGTCGGTCTCTGGGAAGCCCCAGTTTGTAAAGACGTTGGAGTCTGTCTCTGTGTAATCGCCATTCGTACTCTGTGGGTAAAGCAAAGTCTCTGCTGAGCATGTCTGCCAGAAGATTGAGGAACATCTTGTTTTTGAGAGCCAACGTCAATATGTTTTGTGACAGTTTAGATAGCCCTGGAGAGTACGTGCCCCTCTGTTTATTCAGGTAATACATGGCCGTGGTGCTGTCCGTGAGGACCAGTGCTGTCTTTCCCTGTAGTTGTGTCTGAAAAGCCTACAGGGCTTTGAACACTGCTAACAATTCCAACAGGTTTATGTGGTTGGATGCTACTGCTGGGGACCAAACTGTGCGATGAAGGTGGTGTGTCACCCCCACCCCGTGAGAGATTATTCCGTAGTGAGAGTGTTTTCTACTGCGGGGGGTGGAGGGTGAAGGTCTTCCCCTTCAAGAGGTTTTCCCTCGAAACACCATTGCAGAGAGAACGAGGGCTGCCGAGACAAACACTAGATCTTCCCATTGTCTGCTGGACTGACAATTGGCTGGAGAGCCATTCTTGCATGGGGCACATGCACAAACGTGCGTGTGGAACTTGATAAAATCAGGAGGCCATCATCCCCAACAGTCGCATGGCTTTGCGTACGTTCACCTCGCGGCTGGCTACATAGTGAGGGATTTGGAACAGCAGATTTTGAACCCTCTCGTTGGAGGGAAAGACAAGGCTGTCTTTGGTCCGAATTAGAGCCCCCAGAAACTGCTTGACCTGACTGGGGTCTGGGCTGGACTTTTTCTCGCTGATCGGTCGCTGATAGAGAATCCCAGACTGAAGGAGATCTACTGTCTTCTGGGTATTTGATACGCATGTTCCGTTCAAATCCCTTGGTATTAGCCAGTCATCGAGGTAAGGATAGACTGTGTGCAGGTGAGCTGCTACTACCGTCAGTACCTTTGTAAACACCCTTGGGACTGAGGCAATGCCGAAGGGGAGGACCTTGAACTTATCGTGCTGGTCCTCTATCATAAACCTTAGGTACTTTCTGTGCACTGGCAACATTGAAACATGAAAGTATGCATCTTTCAGGTCCAATGTTGCCATGTAATCCCTCTATGTTAGCAGTGGGATCACTTCCTGCAATGTTGTCATTCTGAACTTTTGTGGCTTGACAAACTTGTTTGCTGGGCGCAAGTCTAACACAGGGCGCATGGTGTGATCCTTTTTGGGGACAAGGAAGTACACTGAATAAATACCCTTGCTTATCTGTTGAAAGGGGACGACTTTATGGCACCCTTTTCTTGAGGGATTTCCACCTCTTGTAGCAGAATTTTCAGGTGTTCTGGCGAAAGGCATCTGGATGTTGGTGGACGATATCTAGGTGGCCGGTGGAACGTGATACAATTACCGTGGGCGACGGTCTTGAGCACCCACTGGTCTGAGGTAACCCCCTCACATTTGTGAGAGAAAGATGTTAATCGTCCCCTGACTGGGGAGGCATGGGACGGGACCCTAACTGGTGAGTCATTTTTGAGCATAGGCCGGGGAGCCTCTTGGGGTGGAGATCCTACCCCTGGCTTTGCCTCTTCGCTGACCCCTTTGTTGGTATTGACCTGTGGCAGTTGCGCACTGTCTAGAGGACCATGGTGCATTCCCTGTTCCATACTTGTTGTGGGGGGAACGTGAGAAGGATTGCCAGCGGAAAAGGAACGTCAAGAGTTACCTCCTCTCTGTTGATAGGGTGTTGCTGTGATTTGCTACAGAGACTTAAGATATGATACGGCATTTATAACGCACCTATACACAAGTGTTTCAAGGAATGACGAGGCAAGGGAGGGGAGGGAACAGAGGGAGGACAGAGACAACAATCTTCCTAGGCCAAGTGACATTGAGATTGCGCAAGTGCAGGGGAGGGGGAAGGGAAAAAGTGCCAGGGGGAAGGGGAGGGGACAGTGCTGTACATGGGATCAAAACAATAACAAGAAGTGCGGCCAACAGGTGGCAGGTGCAAGGGTAAGTGCAGACAGCAGGTGTTCAAAAGTACAGTTAGGGGGATTGTAGGGTTACAGATACAGATCCAAGTGCAAGGGTTGCTGGGAGGAAGTGCGGGTGTGCATCTGGGTGGGCAGGGATCTGGGTCCGATTTCAGAGGGTAGCCAGGTGCTACGTGCATTATCAAGACAGGACATCTGCAGGGGCGAGGAAGAGAGAAGGCAGAAGCAAAGAGGAAGGTATTGAGGTGCTTCCAGAACCAGAGATGGTTCTCCTCAAGTTTCATAGAGGCAGGGAGGCTGTACAGAGGGATGCCCCAGTTGAAGAAAGTACTACCACCAACTCGTTGCTTGGAGAAACGATTGACCCCAAGGGAGTTGGAGCAGCGAAGAGCTCGAGTAGGAAGGTATTTACGAAGAGAGAGTTGGAGGAATTGAGGACGTAGGCCCCAGAAAGCCTTGTGGACAATGCAGAGGTCTTGAACTTAATCCTCGCAGACACTGGGAACCAATGCAGAGATTTGAGTGCTGGAGAGATACGATCCCTGGGCTTGAGGCCAAGGACAAGTCTTGCAGTCCTGTTATGCATGAGTTGCAAAGGGCAGAGTAGAAGCAGGCAGATTTAGAAAGAGGCTGTTGCAGTAGTCCAGCCAAGAGAGAACCAGAGCTCTAGAGACAGTGGGTTTCTGGGGAAAGGAGAGGAATACCTCTGAGGAGGTGCAGTTGGTAGTGGATTTCTTAGAGACGTCAGAGATGCGAGGATAAATTAATAGTTACTCACCATAGTGACTAACGTACTCTTAGTCCATAGTCCCCTTTACTCCATACTGTATGGGCATCCCTCACGAGGGGTACAGGAGACTTAACCGTTTTCACCAGAAAAATCTTCTTCCCCTTTAAATTTAAAGGCACGAGGGGTGGGGGCCCTGGGAGCATGCGCCCGCCTAACTCCACCACTCTTCAGGCCACATTGACGCGTTGATCATTTTTAACATTGCCTAATGACACCAGTATTATTAGGGGGGAGGATAGTGGGACGTATGGAGGAAAGGGGACTATGGACTAAGAGTATGTTAGTCACTATCTTACGTCCCGTCCCCTTTCCTCCATACTGTATGGGCGATTACAACTAACCTCACTAAGCAAAAGGTTTCTTAGAACCGCCTGCCCAAAAGCTGCGTCTGATCTAGAGGCGGCCTCAAAACAGTAGTGCTTACAGAAAGCAGAGGGGATGGCCCAGGTAGCCGCCTTGCTGATGACCTGCCACGGTACATGCCGTTGAAACGCAATGGCCGTGGCTCTGACCGCATGTGCATGCAAATTGCCTGGCACTGGTTTGTGCTGCCCCTCATAGGCCTCCTTGATGGCTGCAACCATCCACCTTTCTATGGATGCCTTGGAGGCCTGATAGTCGGGCCTTGAAGCACTTAAAGTGATAACGAGGGCATCTGACTTGCGGAAGTCCTTGGTCCTGTCAAGGTAGTATTTTAACACCGTCCGACATCCAGACTGTGCAAGACCTTCTGAGGCTCATCCTTGGTGGGTAAGACTATTTCCCTGTTCAGATGGAAGGAGGAGGAGGTCATCTTGGGTAGGAATGCAGGGTGCGTCCGGAGTATTTGTCCTCGTGAAAGGTAGTGTAGGGCTCTGATGCCACGAGAGCCTGGATTTTGCCGACTCTACAAGCGGAGGTGATGGCTACGAGCAGCGCTGTCTTTAGAGTGACCAGCCTGATGTCCGCGGACGCCATTGGCTCGAACTTTTTGTGTGCCAAGGCGCCCAGGATTACACCGAGGTCCCACACGGGGTGCAGTATCTTTATAGGCAGGCAGAGCCTGTGGAGGGCCGCCAGATGCCGTTTGACCAGAGGATTAGCGGAGGAGAAGAGACCCTCCTCAAAATGTCTGTAGGCTCCTACGTCTGCCAGATAGGTGCGGCATGTGTCCACCTGAACTCCGGAGTGGGCGAGGTGTGCTGAACAGGAGAATATGTCGTCCAACGTGCACTTTAGGGGGTCAAAACCCTTAGTCAGCCCAATGACAGAATCTGGACCATGTGCTCTTATATCGGCTCCTGTTAGCTTAGTTTCTGGCACCCTGGGTGATCTCCAGGTTAGCCTGAGATAGGCTCAAGTGTTTCAGTGTAACCTGCTCAGGAACCACGCTGCGAGGGCTAGCTTGTGGAGGAAGGTGTCCGCCTCCAGGTTTGACTCCCCCGGGAGCGGTAACGTAGATGTTCTCCAGAGCCCACCATTCCCACATGCTGACGCTAGGTTGCACAGCGAAGGGGAATCTGGTACCCCCCCTGCTTGTTGACATGGTACATGCTGGTGGAGTTGTCCGTCTGGATAAGTACTGTTTTGCACTCTACCAGCGGAAGGAAGGCCTTGAGGGCCAGTCATATGGCCTTCAATTCTAGCAGTTGATGTGAGACTCCTGTTCCTGCAGAGTCCTGGCTCCATGAACACTGACTGTCCAGCGTGGCTCCCCAGCCTTCCAGGGAGGAGTCTGTAGTGACGGTGACCTGCGGGGGAGGCTGCCGGAAGGGCTCGCCCTGCAGCAGGTTTTAATCCGCGGACCATCATGTGAGGTCCGGGTGGAGAGATGTAGGAATGTCGACAGGCTCCACTTGGGAGCCCCTTTCCTGATACCACTGAGGCTGCCAAGTGCTGTAATCTCCTCATCTTGAGTCTTGCATGGGGTGCAGCCAACAGGATTGCCGCCATAATACCCAGAAGGTGTTGGTACCAGCAGGCTGAGGTCACTGAAGCTGGAGAGGAAGTGAGTAGTGGCTCTCTTGATAGCCGCGATCTTGTCCTCAGAGGGAAAGACTCTCGGAGCCGGTGTCCCAGATGAGGCACAGGAAGGTCAGGTTCTGCGTGGGTAGCTGCTTAGACTTCTTGAGATCCCCAGGTCGTGGAGTGTGCTCATAAGTGTGGAGGAGGTGTGGAGAACGCCCTCCTGAGTTGAAGCCCGGACGAGTCAGTCATCCAGGTATGGGTACACGTGGTGGCCCTAGGCCCTGTGGAGGGCTGCCACTGCATTCAGTAACCTGGTAAATACCCTATGGGCTGAGTTGAGGCTGAAAGGTAGCAACTTGTATTGGACATGGCAGCCCCTGATCCTGAACCAAAGACAGGACGGATGTGACTGCCAAATAGGGACGTGTAGATACGCGTCCTTCAGATCCAGGGAGCACATCCAGTCTTCCCGGTTCAGTGTCTCCACAATGAGTGCTGGCATAACCATCTTGAATGTTTGTAGAGGAAGGGAACGGTTGAAGGTGGAAAGGTCCAACACAACTCTCAGGCCAGCCTGGCTCTTCTGTATGGCGAAAATCCTGGTATAGAAGCCCAAACCTCGGTGGGAGTCTGGGACTTCTTCCACTGCCTGGCTCTTGATCAGCGAGTGGATCCACACCAACAGAGTTGCAATCCCAATCTGTGGGTGAGGAGGGGAGGTGGGAGGAGAGGAAGGGACCAGCAAATGGTACCCCATGGATTCTACCGAGAGGATTCAGGGGTCTGAAAAATGTTGGCGCCTAAATTGCACATGGAAGGCAAACCTGCCCCCCCCCCCCACTGGAAACACGTGTCATGCCTTCTTTCCCTCTGAGGCTGTTGCAGAGGAGGGCGATTGGAAAAAGCCCTTGTTGACCCTCCACCCTTTTTGTTGTTCCTCCGGTGCTGACTCGGGGAACAGTCGGGTTGTATGGACCTCCATTCTTGGAAGACCAGGAACCCTCCAGATGCCCACCCCTTGTCAGAGCATTGATGTGACTGGAGCCAGGCCATCCTTCTCATGTCCGTGGCAATGTAGATGGCCCGGCCAGAGGTATCCATATGGGCCACCATGCACTCCATGATGTCCTGCGCTACCAGCCTGGCTTCTCCTAATCCCACCTTGAAGCAAGCTTGGCTGGGTGTCAGAAGTTCCAGGAGGAAGTCTTCAATTTCTCGCCAGAGCATTTGGTTAACGGCTGCCAGCATGGCATCAACATTGGCTTGATGCAGGTGCAAAGAAGCGTTGGAGTAAAGCTTTTACCCGTACACCTCCAAGATCTTCTCCACCTTGCCTAGCAGTGTTGAGGACGATGTAGCAGCGGACGACTGAGGCTTAGAGTAGAGTGATGCGGCAGCAATCATTGAAGAGTGCAGTTGAGGGTACACCGAAAGCAAGAGTTTATCCCTCTCCATCTGACTGTACTTTGCGTCGAGGCGCTGATTGACAGGCTTGGCTGAGTGCGGCTTGAGCCACTCCTTTTTGACCAGGGCAACAACATCCTTCTGCATCGGGATCCCCGTCTTGGTAGGGGGTCTTAGGATGAGTCAGGACTTCTGCCAAGACCCCCTCTCCTCGGGCTGTTCGACCACGACCAAGGCCCAAATATTCCACCAGCGCTGCCAGGCGTTCATGCAAGGCCTTGGCTGAAGATGGCGCGTCGGGGTCCTCCTCCTCGTCTGTGTCCACCTGAGTTCTTGGAGGATCCAGGAGCTGGTGGAGGAGTACTGGGCACCGTGGGCTGCTGTGTGGAGACTGGAGCCGGTGGCTGCTGCGGGGGCTGTTGAGGAACGGCCTGTGGGGGTACTGCTATCGGAAAAGTGCTTCTGTTAAACTAGAAGAACAAGTTACTTACCTGGTAACGTTCTTTCGACGGGATGTTCCTCCGACGTATTCCTTATCTTTGATAATACGTTTCCAGCTTGCTGGCCTCGGAAATCTTTTCTGCAGCAGGCGCTGCGTGTCGACGTCCGCCGAGTCGATGACCCTCGACGGCCACCGTATCGGCGCCGACGTTACCATGCCCATAAATAGCCACGTGCTGCATCCGTTGCTCAGTTCCGTTTTGTAGCATAAGAAAATACATGCCTGAATCGGTTAGTAACCTTGAAGGAGCGAAAGCTGCAACCACAAGGGAAGTTATCACTGCGGGGATGGATGGGAGGGGCAATAAGGAATACGTCGGAGGAACATCCCGTCGAAAGAACGTTACCAGGTAAGAAGTAACTTGTTCTTCGAAGGGATTGTGTCCTCCGACGTATTCCTTATCTTTGATAGATTCCCATAGCAGTGGTATGTAATTGGAGGAGGGAGTGATAGTGTTATGTATCCCTTTAGGGATGGACCGAATGTAATACGGCCCTTGCCAAATCTGGTCTCTTGAGCAGTGGAGGAATCCAGATTGTAAAATTTTGTGAATGTATGTGCGGACGACCATGTGGCAGCCGCACATATGTCCTGGACCGGTACCCCTCTCTGGAGAGCCGAAGAGGCTGCGATACCCCTGGTTGAATGAGCCCTGAGATTTTGGGGTGGCTCTTTCCCTGCTAGTCTATAACATTCCAGGATGGCCAAAATAATCCACCTGGAGATGGTTAGTTTTGTTATGGGTAGTCCCAACATGTGACCCGAGTATCCTACAAACAGTTGGTCTGCTTGCCTGATCCTAGCCATTCTGCTGATGTAAAAGCTGAGAGCTTGCCTAGGGTCCAGCCTGTGTAGCCTTTCCTCCTCCTTCCCCGGATGGGGAGGAGGGTAGAATGAAGGCAAGGTAATTTTCTGAGTAATATGGAATTCAGAAACCACCTTTGGGAGGAAATTAGGCTTCACCTGTAGGACAACCTTGTCCTTGTGGAAGATTGTATGTGGGGGTTTACAGGAGAGAGCTTGTAGCTCACTCACCCTCCTAGCAGATGTTAGTGCTACCAATAGGACAGTTTTAAGCGTGAGAAATCTCAATTCGCAAGAGTGAAGAGGTTCGTATGGAGTGCCCATTAAGAAGTTTAAGACTAAATTTAAGTCCCATAATGGAACCTGGAATGGTTTTGGAGTGTAAACATTAGTTAGACACTTGAGAAATTGTACCACTAGAGGAATTTTGAAATACGATGGTTCCTCCGCAGTGCGCTTGAAGATAGAAAGCGCTGCGAGATAGCCTTTTACAGTGCCAACTTGAAGGCCTGAGTTTGCCAAGTAGAGTAGAAACGATAACACCGTTGGTGTACCACATGAAAAAGGGTTGATATTCTCTTCCCTACACCAGCTGCAAAACTTGTTCCAACGGCAGCGGTATAAAGACTTTGTTGCTGGTCTTCTGGCCGAAAGCAACACCTCCATGACGTCATCAGGGAGATCCCAATCCTTGTACCTCAACCTTTCAGAAGCCAAGCGTGAAGGTTGAGGGTTCTGGTGTCTGGATGGAGAACCTGACCTCTCTTCTGCGAGAGAAGATTCTCTTTGAGTGGAAGACGGATTGGAGGGCAGATGGACATATCTAGAAGGTCTGGGTACCACGTTCTTCTGGCCCAATCCGGGGCAATTAGGATCATGGTTTTCCGGAATCTTCTCAACCTCCTGATCATTTGAGGAATAACAGGGACTGGTGGGAACGCGTAAAAGGAGTGGAAACTCCCAGTCCACTACGAACGCATCTCCTAGAGCTCCTCTCGGGGGAAATTCCCTTAAACAGAACAGATTGCACTTCCTGTTGGTGCTTGTGGCGAACAGATCCACCTGAGGGGTTCCCCAAAGGGCGAAGATCTCTTGAAGGACTTCCTGAGCTAGCTCCCACTCGTGGGAGACTGTGCTCTGCCTGCTCAGAGCATCTGCTGTCAAATTCTTCTCTCCGGCTAGGTGGACTGCCGATAGAGAGATTCCTTCCCGAATTGCCCAAAACCAGAGCTGCATTGCGTCTCTGCACAGTGGCAGTGATCCTACGCCGCCTCTTGTTGAGGTAGTGCATGGCCACCGTGTTGTCCGTCATCATCAGGTCATTTCTCCCCTGTACTGATGGCAGGAAAGCTTTCAGCGCTAGTCTGATCGCTCTCAGCTCTAATAGGTTGATGTGTAGTCTGGACTCCGATGGAGACCAACGACCGCTGATGGTCAAGTCGTTGGCATGGGCTCCCCACCCTGTGAGCGAGGCGTCTGACTACTGTTATCTCCGGCCATGGTTGCCAAAACAGCTCTCCTTTCAAGATGTTCTCTGGATAGGCCCACCATTGAAAGTCGCGGGCTACCTTGTCCGGAATCCGGAGATCTGTCATTCTCCTTGAGAATTGTGACCACTGACTTCTCAGTGCCCACTGAAGAGATCTCATTCTCAGGCGAGCCTCTGGCACAAGGAAGATGCAGGATGCCATGAGGCCTAGCAACCTCAAAAAGTCGAAGGCTGGGAGACGTTGGGCATTTTGAAACTTGGTGACCATCTGTAGAATATCTTGAGCCCTCACCTCTGGTGGCGAGGCTTTTCCCAGGGAAGTGTCCAGGACCGCTCCAATGAACTGGAGTCTCTGTGATGGTATCATCTGTGACTTCTTTAAATTGAGGGAGAAGCCCAGTCTGTGAAGGAAGAGGCAGACATAATCTAGATGGGTCTGGGCCGGTTCCGAAGATATGGCCCTGATCAGCCAATCGTCCAGGTAGGGATAGACGTGGATCCCTTCCCTCCTTAGACTCGCCGCCACTACCGACATCAGCTGGTGAAGACCCTCGGGGCGGAGGTCAGCCCAAATGGCAGAACTCAAAATTGATATTGAGAGTCGCCAATTGCGAACCTCAGGTATTTCCTGTGTTTGATATGGATTGGCACATGGAAATAAGCATCCTGAAGGTCCAGAGATACCAGCCAGTCCTGGAGCTGCAGGGCCTGAAGGATCTGAGAGAGAGTTACCATCTTGAACTTGTCCTTTCTGAGGAACTTGTTAAATTCTCGTAAGTCCAGGATGGGTCTCAGTCCTCCGTCCTTCTTTGGTATGAGAAAGTAGGGGGGGAGTACCAACCCTTGTTCCTGTCCGCTACAGGTACCGGTTCTATGGCACCTTTCTCTAGCAGGTCCATCATTTCCTGCAAGAGGAGCGGATCTGGAACTTTTAGGGAGCTGTTCCCCGGTGGATGACTGAGGGTTGTGTAGAAAGGGTAGGCATTAACCTTGGGCAACTGTCTCCAATGCCCAAGCATCTGACGTTATAGCCTGCCATTCCGTCAGATGGTGAGTTAACCTGACCCCTACAGGTGTATTGTGTGGGAAGGCCTCAGAGTGGTTTGGGGGCGGCTGATGCAGATGCCGAGGGTAAAGAGGCACCTGCTGCTGCTGCGGTCTTAGTACTTTTGACCCGTCCACCTTGGGTGGATCTCCTTTGGCCTCTTTGAGCCGGCTGTCCTCTGCCTTTCCCGAATGCGGAATAATAGCGAAAGGACTTTCCTCTCCCAAAGGGTCCTGAGGGGCGAAAAAAGAGTTCGGCGGATAGCAGCTCCTAAGGATTTTGCTGCTGCTTTAGAAGTCTGTAACTTTTCCAGACTGTCATCAGCCCTTTTCCCGAATAATGAAGAGCCGTCAAAGGGCATATTCAAAAGTCTGGCCTGTACATCAGGGGCAAAGCCCGACTTTCGCAACCACGCATGCCTGCGGATTGTTGTACTTGCCGCCATGGCCCTGCTGATACTGTCAGCGGAATCGATGACCGTTTGAAGTGATTCGCACATGGCATCTTTAATGATGTTAAGGAAGGCTTCCTTTTCCTCTCCTTCGGGTATGCAGTCAGCCGCTGATGAAGCACACTCCCATAGTGTGTGACTGAACCTGGCGAGTGTACAGGTGGCGTTGATGGACTTCAACGCCATACTACAGGCAGAGAAGACTTTCTTTGCCATAGAGACGTACCTCTTATCATCCCTATCCTGTGGGACAGTAGGGTAAGCAGTCCTACTGCTGGATAAAGTTACCGCTTGAACCACCAGGCTCTCTGGGGTCGGGTGTTTTGACAGGTATTCAGGGTCAGCAGCCGCTACCCTATACTTTGCTGACAATATTTTATTGACTGCAGGGATAACTTCGGGAGTTTCCCAATTAGATGCAATTTTTCTTTGTAGGGCTGCATGGAAGGGGACCACCGGGTCCTCCTGTGGGCCTTTGTCCAATATATCTGTTAGTGTCATGATCTCTGCTTCCAAAAGGTCAGGGTTTTCCCCAACTCCCTTGGAAGCAGATCCATAACCCAGGTTCCGAGTGCCAACCAGTCCCAATTGGGACCTTTTGGACCCAGTCCTGGCGCCAGTGGCACCAGGCTCATAAATATGCCCAGTCCCAGCGCTGGAAGCACCGGGCTCATAATGCTTGGGTGGACTTACCTGCAGCAGACCATGCTGCTTACTTGCCTGCCAGTTGAGCCTCTGATCCTCTTCTGTTTGGAACTACTTTTCCTGTTGGGTGGGGCAGGAGCCACTCCCTAGATTCAGAACACTGGAACTCTTCTGGAAAGCAGGAACTCTTTTCTTACCTAGGCGTGGCTGTGGAAGGAGACACCTAAGCACTACAGGAGGCTATTTAAACCACACCCGATGGATGAATCTTGCTTTGCGTTATTCTGCATCCTCTGCAGCAGAACGCTCATCGTGTCTTCTGCATCTGATCCTGGGCCTAAGGAAAAAGGCTTACCATCCTGAATCCCGTCTTCAGCAACACCTATAAAGACAAGAAAGAACAGGTTAGCATTACGGTCTTCAGTGACAGCTCTTCACTTACCTGGTCCATCGGCTGTCACCAACGCCTCGCGCTGCATTCCGGCATCTGAAAGACAAAAGCTTACCAACTCTTCGCACGCTCCGGAGGCCTTCGGCGCTGCATCCCGCATCAGAAAGACAAAACAAGGTGCATTTAAAGACATTGGGGAACTTTAATACTCACGTGCCATTACTCCTTTCCACATCTAACCCAGTGGGTATTCCGGCACCCTGCAGCCGCTCTGAACTTGTACCTGCAAAATAAAAAGACAGTTAGAGCACATCGTGAAGCAGGCAACAAGCGCTTACTTACGTGCTTCCAGGCGCTTCTATTCATCACACGGGCTCCATCTTCAACTCACTTCAGCCCGTCATCCGCCATCGCCGGAACCCTGCAAAACAAGAAACATCATTACTAAAGACTTTAAAGACATGAGAATTACTCGAAACTTACCCTTCGTGCAGTAAACGACGGACAGCAGTCCTCTGAAGTCAAGAGGCCTGCTCCCCTTATCCAGTGAAGAAACTGGTTACAGCACCCTGCCCCGAGGCAGATGGAGAGCACGGCGTTCACTTACCTAAGGTGAGAGCGTTAACCTTTGGGGTTCTACAGGAGAAGAGAAAGGGAAGAAGAGAGACACATTCAATAATCCAGTTCCTTAATCCCATATTTTCTATCTGCAGACATCTTACCCTTCGAGTCAGACATACAGTGCACAGAGGTCCAGCCCAAAGAGCCAGCCGTGTGTTACACATCACCTTTGAAGATACGGTATACGCCCAGTCAAGACCGGCGCCTCTACGGGAATCAGGTGAGCGTTACAGTTAGATCATCCTGTTGGAAAACAGGTGAAGGCGCAGACCAACCCATAAACTCAATTATACTTGCCATCAGGGTTCTATAAGGTGTTTCGGCATGTTCCCCTGGGTCTGGCTTTACGAATTCCATTTCTGGGGAAGTGTCCTGCCCACTTGCCTCATGAAGTGACTCCTGTAGTTCCTTCAGCCTTCTTTCCTCAGAGGTGAAATCCTCTGCATTAGGCAGTGTGGTTCTCTGTAATCCAAATGTTTCCTGGTCAGAATCTTCCCCTGCTTCATAAATTGAAGAAAGACCAGGGTATTCTGACCTCTGAAATGGAGTAAAACCCATTTCTAGGGCCAAAGGAGCCAAACTCGTCGTTATTGGACGATGTCGTTGACGCCGATGTAACAGGCTTCGAAGGCACCGAAAACAGCGTCGAAAAAACTGGAAGGGGTCTCGAAGAACTCGAGAGGATCGGGATCCTACTCGAGGGCATCGACGACGGTCTCGGCGTCGTGCCAGAGGCCCTTGAAATCACTGTTGGCTGTGGGGTGGCCTTGGTCCTCTCTTTCATCGGCGTCGAGTCAATCGACCGATGCGTCGAGGAACCCTTCGACAACGGCGTCGATGGCGCCGATCTGTGCGTCGAAGGAATCTTCAATGACTGCGTCGAAGGAATCCTCGACGACGGCGAAGACGGTGCCTTCTTACCCGATGGCTCATGGCGCTCTCGGGTGGAATGTTTCGCCGGGTGCTGCGACTTGCAGCGTTTTGATTTTTTGGGTTTTTCACCCGGGGTATCACCCTCAGCTGTCTTCGAGGGGGTCGAGGCCACGTTCTCGAAGACGCTTAACATTTTCTTTCTGAATTCCTCCCACTCAGCTTGAGAACTGTGTTTGGTGGGACAGGAGACTCTTTCTGGGGACACAGATGACGAGGAATGGGACCTTCGGCGACTCTTTTTTGAGTGTCTAGATCTCGACGAATGGTGGGAGCTGCTTCGAGATCTAGAATGGGAATGTTTTCGACGGCGAGGAGACGAATGCCTCGACTCAGCCGACGAAACCTTCGAGGAGGATTTGGCTGACTTACCTCTCTCGAGCTTCCCCTTTCGCTCCTTCAGGGCTTTCGCCGTCATGGACATGCAGTCCTCACACTCCGAACAATGGTGCTCGGACCCCAAGCACCATAAACAGACCCTGTGTGGATCCGTTATTGACATTTTTTTACCGCAGTCTCGACATTTCTTGAAGCCGGATCGCGGCGTCGTCGGTTCTGATGAAGAAGCCATCGAGAACGATAAGGAATATTCAAGTCGAAATAGATAGTAAACCTGACTGAACTGAGCAACGACGTTCCGAGGCCCCACGAAGCGTGGAAAAACAGAACTGAGCAACGGACGCAGCGCATGGCTATTTATGGGCATGGTAACATCGGCGCCGATACGGTGGCCGTCGAGGGACATCGACTCGGCAGATGTTGACGCGCAGCGCCCTCTGCAGAAAAAATTTCCGAGGCCAGCATGCTGGAAAACGTATTATCAAAGATAAGGAATACATCGGAGGACACAATCCCTTCGAATTGCCCTTTACAAGTCATGAAAGCTAGGGTATCTGGGAGTCAGCTGTACACAGTTCTGAGGTTTGACTTTATGGCAGTCAAGGGCAACAGTGACGATTATGGAAAGGATGAAACTATTATTTAAAGAAAACTATGATGGTTGTGCCGAGGAATAAAAACTGCCAGCAAAAAGCAACTCACTAGTCTCATGCTCCTTCTTTGCTGTTTCTAAGGCATCATCTACTGTCTTCCCAAACAAATTAGTCTCCTCCACTGGTTTGTTTATAAGGGAGGCCTGAAGCCTGAATATTTGAGCCAGCTGTGCCTTTTTGATAAGGGTAGCCTGTGCCAGGGTCCGTCCCACTGGTTCTGCTGCATCCAAAGTATTCTTCAGGATATTTTGGTTGAGCTGCCCCCCCTTTCCGAGACAACCACCAGCAGGCTTGATCTTAACGGTTCCGGGCAAGAAGGCCTTCCTGAAGTAATTTACATTGTATGTCGCTATAACTTGCCAGCAATGTAGTGTTATTGGCAAAGTGGGTCCAACTTTTTACAGTCCTTGAATGGTGGTGCCTCTGCCGTAGACAACGGCACTCCGGCTCTTCTTGGTAGTAGTGACTACCAGGGACCCCGAAGTGGCATGGCCCCGGATATACAGCGGGTCAGAAGGGGAGGGCCGAATAGATTTTTCTACTCAAGGGTTGACCGGTTTTTTAAGAGATGGGGACAATGAGGGTGCGAGGCACTTCTTGATAGAAGTGGGGAGTTTTCCTTTTAGGATGTCTTCCACAAAGTCTGTGTCCTATACTGCCTCTTGTGTGACAATTTGAAAATGGTCTGCAGACCTCTTTAGGATTGCGTTGAAGGCCAGTTGATCGTCAATGGGTGAGGCTTGCCTCTGCGGAGGCGTGGAGGGAGGGTCCAGACAAAGGGCATCTGGAGTTGGGGAAAGCCATGGCGTTTCCTCTACCGGCTGTTCTTGACCCCAGTCTGGGCACTGGTCTGATGTCTCCTCAAAAGGATTTACTTCCCGAATATAGGGGTCCTCAGACTCCATCAGGGTCTGAGAATTCTAAAGCTTCTTCTTGGGGAAAAGAACTGGAACGTTTTTGTACTTTAGAAAGAGTAGGGCAGGAATCCTCTTCCCTAAGTCTTTTTGGGGTAATACATTTCTCAGAGAAGTCAACAAACTTTGAAGGTTTGTCCATATAACGGTCAAACCAAACTCTGGTTCATAGGGATGAACCAGAGGGGTGTGGGGAGGTGGGGCGGCTCTCCTGAAGTACAAGAGTTTGAGGGGTCGGGATTTATCAGCCATAGCCTTTGAGAGGGGTAGTGACCCCTCTGAATACTCCTCTCGACGTTTGGATGGGTCTTTAGATTTATTAACCCCCAAAACAATGGCCACCAGACTTGCGTAGCTCCGGTGGGTCGGGGAGTGTTTGAGGTGCCTGTAGGCTTTGTTGAGGTTTGCAGCACTGCCGAAACCGTTGGGGTTAATGTACTTTTAGGAGCCACATCAGCGCTCTTGTGTTTGGTCTCTAACAGGAAAACTAGGCCCTGTGCTGCTGTTGTCGTTCTCTTCCACGTCCTTGTGGACCGTGTGTAAGGACTCCAGGTCTTCGTCTGTGGACGAGACCTCCATGGCTTGGGCCACTGCCTGTGAGGGTTGTTTCGAGGCCTCCTCGCATCCCACTTTTCCCCCTTGAGGGTGTTGAACTTGGGCCCGAGCCGATTTTACCCCTTCTGGCGTGCCAGCAGACCTTCGCAAAGTAACTGCGGCGGTGTCACGCGTTGGGTTAGGGACACCACCTGAGCTGCGGGGCCTTCTCAAGGTCAGCGCCCATAGCTGCAGCAGTCTCCAACTCTGTCACCGACGAGGACTTATAGTCTCCCCTGCTTGGGCCTCCTTGGGCTGTTTGGCCGTCTCCATCCGTGGCTTCTCCGATTTCTCATGAAGTTTAACCAGAGTAGACTTTGTTTTCGAGGAGGAGCTCGATTGCCAGCTGGTAATGGAGCCTTATGGTCATGGCAAATGCACCGTATCCACCTTGGACCCGCTTCTGCAGCAAAACCAGTGGACACAGACTTGCGGTTCTTAGGCTTATCTTGGGGCCCCCACGGATGAGGCCCCCTCACAGGACTTAGAAGACTGTTCCTCGGAACGGCCGGTCCCGGGTGAGGCATGACCCTGCTTGCTGCACAGGGCAGAGGCCTTGGCATTGAGCCACGCTGTCTGTCTACTGTGCCTGTCCCTTGTCTTCTTTGAGAACCCGAGGCAAATTATGCACTCCATGTCCTTGCGTTCCGGGTGCATGTAGTAGAGGCATTGTAGGTGCTTGTCCTCCACAAATACGTTCTATAGCCCGCATTTGGTTCAGGGCTTGCAGAGGAACCTTTCCTTCTCTTCCTCCGTCATGGTCGGAAGGCGCAAATTAGCACCCGATGGCGTTCTAGAATCTGCACGACCCTTGAGGGGTGCAGAAATTCACGGACAGCGGACCTCCGCTGTCGGAAGATGGAGAAGAGAGCACACAGGCCCATTAGAAACAAATATAGAACTTTTGTCGAAAAACTACAAAAAAAGTAGAAATAAGAGCAAACTCGAGGACTCCCAACACTGAAGCGTGTGGTAAAAATCTGAATGTGGCTGCCAGAGGAGGGGCTTAGGGAGAGGACCGTCATTGGATGGGGTCAGTATGACCTAGAGGACAGTGATTGGTTTAAACGAGAAATACAGTTTTTAAATGGAAGTGAAACTTGCTTTTACAGAGAATTCCCAGCCTGACGACGGGGAATATTCACGAGCATGTGAATCCATGCCAAACCCTATGCTGGGATAAGTCCACTTATAACGGATCTCCTGGTTCCTTATTTTAAGAACTGGGCTCATCAGTCGCCTTCAGCAAGCCGTCTCTTCAGCAATGGCGAGTACGCTAGGTCCTGAAAGAGCTGAACCTCCGTCCCATTGATCCTTAAGGCACTCAGCATTATTGTGGTTTTTAAAACTTCAAATTTCTGAGTGTAGGACGCAAAATCATCCAGGGCGTTCCTCGGGCACGCTCCCGGTTCTTTCTACTGCGGGCACACTCTGTAACCTATCCTGACGTACCACTTCCTGAGGAACCCCCATGAGCAGGTCCACAAAGAACAATTGGATTGACGAGTTTTTGAGGCAAATATTTGATAGCTGCAACCTATGTTCCAAGTCTTCACATTGGAGATCCAGGTTGTGCAATAGGGGTGTGGGGGAGGATTGAAGCTCTTTGCATCTTTTAACACTCCTTGTGCCTTCATAATCCTAGGAGGCGCTGTCGCTTGCGAACAGACCCTTTTCTCCTTGAAGGGGGCAGGTAACACCTGCTCCCCTTATTGATGTTCCTGCACTGCCAAAGGTCCCATGCATGGTGACTTTCCCCTCATAAAGCTGGGGCCCGATGTCAGAACCTTGATTCCATCTTGATGCACCCACCCCCGGGGCTCTCCTTCCCTCGCCTGCCAGTTTGTCACCAATGCTGCCTGTTGGCCAGTGTCCCTGGGTGCCTCCAGGATTTTTTTCTCCTCAACTGCCTTGGGGGTTGTTGTGCGCCAGGCCACCGCCACCCAGAAGCCTTATAAATGTGAGCACCGGGGCCACCAGCGCTCCTCACCTGTTATTTGGCTGTACTGCTTGAGTAAATGGGCACAGTGTCTCCTTTCCCCTCCTGTCCCTTGTGGGTGTCTGCTGCTGCTTGCACCATCTCTTCCGGTGTGTCTGGGGCAGGGAGGGGGGCCTGCAGTTGCTCGCCACAAGCCCTCACCACTGATATACTGGGAGCGCCCAGCATGCGTTGATCGCTGTTGTGCCTCCCACGGCACTCTTACGATTCCTTGGCAGCCAGAGCGGGTCTCCCTGGGTGGGGAAATCAGTGCCTCTATCCCAGGTCTGCTGTTTGGTTGGAGAGTCCTTTGCTGTCCAAGTATGGAGCATGAGGGGACTCACCGCCAATGTCCTCGGTCTGGGGCTCCCCACTGACCTCCCTTGTCAGGTCATTGGGGAGTACCCGGCCGATGGAATGTACTGCTGTGGGTGTTGGCAGGTGGGCCTATCCAAAACATGGCTCCGGCCACTCCTTTGTTTCCTTCTGGCCGGTGTGGATCACCCCGGGTGGGGACATACCTCTCCCTTCCCACAGCTTTTTCTCCCGGCTGGGTCTACGTTCCCAGAGGCTGTGGGACAGCTGTCCCACGCCCCCACCTTGCAGGGCGCCTTCACTGTGCTGCTACCTCCAAGACCCCAGTGCCAGCTGCTCACCGGGAGCTACGCCATGCATCTAGGCCCCCTTTCCCGGTTATCGGGAGGCCAATAATGTTACCTTTTTACATGTTTATAGAGGGTGTCGGGGATGCGCTCCCCTCAGCACCTCCTTCCCAGCTGCCATCTTGATCTCCCCAACTTCAAAACCTTTAACTCTTTACAGAAAACCGGATTCACATTGGTGCTCTTTAATACTCTTCGGTAAACAATGCTCCTCTCCTTCTGAATAGCTTTCTCCAGAAGGGCAGTCTTTTTGTCACTCTTGTTTCCCCACTGCACAGGTAATCAAATACTGACAAGCATAGGGTCTTACTCTGCCTTTCTCAGCTTTGGCAATGTGAGTTTATACCAGCATTAACCCTATGTTGTATAAAGTATGGGCAACCAGTTTCCCAACTTCTGGACCTTTTATAAGCTTCCTTCTGCCGTTGGCAATATCTGTTGGAATTTATTTGCCTTGGTTTTAGTTGCTTTTGGCTGGGACAATACTTAATACCGGAATTCTCAACACTTCGCCCCATCGGGTTGCTGAAGTTTCCATGCCCTCCCACATTTAAAAATTAGTCTTTTTTTTTTATCTAAGACCTTTGCTGCTTTTCCATAGTTGGGAATCTAATTGCTTTCAGAGCTGCTTTCACTCATTCACAAGTGTAGCTGTCTTGCTGAATGCCTGCCTGGAACACGCAAGTGGGTGCGCAGCACTGCGGGGTCACTATCAGCATGTGATCACACTGGGTAAAACGTGCGCCTCCAGTCTGCTCACAGGTCTTCTGCGGCTGTAAGGAACTCATAGTGGCAACAGTAAAGACAGACAAGTGATCACAGTTCAAGGGTGTTTAATAAACTGTAAATGCAGGGCGGAAAAACACCTAACCTAAGCCTAAATCTAAGATGGGAGCAAGCTTCGACCATCAAATGAAAAATAAGGCAGACCTTATGGTGTCTTGTCAAAGTAAAAGGCCTATGCTAAAAAAAGAAATATCGCCAAATCCTTGCAACTAATTACAGAAAGAGTGTAGGATAGGGATTTCAATAAAGAAAGAAGTGTTCACAAATAATATGTCAGGAATGCGTTTGCCAGTGGTCTCCCTTCCCACGTTTTCAGCACAAGCTGTCAGTTCCGTACCAGCAATCAGGTTCTTCGATGGCCCAGTCTCTTTTCAATAATAAGTCTGCCTTCGAGGGCCTGATGTATTCAACAGAAGAAAAAAAAAGTTCCTTTCCAAATGACCATTTGGGTGATTACTTTCCACCCCTTAGATCTCCCTCTCTCAGGCTTGGATTCAATCGCAAATCTTAATGTCTTTTCAAACAATTCACTGTGAACATCTCTCAATCGGGTTTCACTGCTGTCAACACACTGTTCATGGGACTTCAGGCTTCGTCCTTTCTTGTTAGCATTCCTCCACCGGGTTCACTCTTGCCAACATTTGCAACAGTGTTCATGCACTAATTTCACCAAGCGGGATTAATTTCCCTTTTCTTCACAATCATCTGTTGATCAAAGACTTTCGACTCTACAGGTGATTTTACAAGACCCATGTTTGACCATTTTAACCTCTTTTTGCCTCCCCCGACCCCTTCTGTTTACAGTAGTTTCTACCACTGGGTAATCACCCAGAGTTTCCTGCTGGACACCTCTGTTGCTGGTTTTCCCTTTTGTCATCACTCGCCCTTTAAGCCTTACACAGTTTGGTTTCCTATCGACTCTCCCCTCGACTCACCGGCTATGATGAAACGCTTGGCTTCCTTTCACTATGGAGTCAAGGTTGGTACCACATAGATCAGTCTCCCCCTGGCTTGGTAATCAGTGGAGGAGGGTCTTGTGCACCATTGACATCTGCTGCAATACACGCTGGCTATTGTTAGAAGTCTTAGGATTTTTTTTCTGCAGAGGTCTCACAGGCTTTGGTCGGTAAGGGCAAGGTCGCTTCTCTCCTGGTCACACTCTCTGTATGCGCCGTCTTTCTCCACCTCTTGAACGGCTATGCTGAGCTAACTTTCACGTCATGCTGTCTGGCTTGCGCTACCCGTGCTCTCGTTATCCACCTTTATTCCCTGTGGGGAAGGGAACGGGCCACCAGATGTATGTGATTCTGGTAATTTGCCCGACTCTTGTATTGGGACGTCAGGTAAACTGGGTTAGTCCGTTGTCTCAAGTTGTGCGAAAGTGTGGGGGAAAGAATTTGAAGGAAGGGGGATACTGTGTCTCACCTGGTGTCCCTATCTCACTCCCACTCCCTAAGGACCACTCATCCAGATGATACTCGCTCGCTGGAACACCCTCAGGAACTGGATCCAATAGCGATGGCCGTGTCCTGGCCAAATAAATGACAGATCCCTGGGGACTAGTTAGGGAGACACCTTCAGGTTGCTCACTCCTTGCAACCCTGCAAACTGCTTCTTGGACTCCACCTTTGCCCACGCCACCTGCAACTGGAGCTCCTCTTGTGCCAAAAGCCTTCTGGTGCACACCAGGCACCGGAGATGGCCTCCTTCGCTTCCCGTTGCACAGCCTCTGCACTTCAGGATTTGAGAGACAGACCCTCTCAGGACCACAGCTCATTTCTGCTGAACGTGGTCCCAGTGCCTTCCCTCTTCCAGGTCCTGTCTGGACTGCCTGCACAAACCACACTGATTCTGCTGCTTGCTTTCTCTGCTCCTCCATGGCCTGCAATTGAGATTGCATTTTTTTTTTAATTAGCATTTATGCACAACAATTACCGTGCTTCGGTAAAAATCCTTTCAACATCTTGTCTCTCCCTATTAACATAACATTTCCCCCTCCTACCTCCCCCACCCATCCCTTCCCTTCAAACAAATATCAACAGTGAGTTCTGGTGTCTAGGAAATCGGTCCAATTCGGTGAAATGTTTGCTACAAGACCACATTCCCTTCTGTAGACATTTTTACCGGTATCAGGATACCTATATGGTAAATCGTCCTACTGTGTCCTAGAGTTTCTCTACAACAAGCTTGCTATGGGCTCCCTACCTTCTCGCAACCCCTCCCCTCATTCATGTGGGGAAACTCCCCCTTCTCCCCTCTGCCCTCACCACTGTGTTTTTCTGTGCCGTCCTACATAACTTGCGGGAGGGCTCTTTCCCTCAGTGCACTTCCCATCCCCATATCTGCCTCACCCCATCCCAGACTGCACGGAAGGTGCTAGATTGATCGTTCACCAGACACGTCATTTATCTATTAAGAACATGTGTTTCACTTTGAACAGCCATTCTTCTTACGTGTCTGAGGCTTTTGGTGGCAGACCCAGTAACGTTGTCAGCGGGTTCTGTGGGAGTAGTTCTCCTGTTAAATCAGACATCCACCCTCCCGTAGGTTATCCCAATACAGTTGTACCTGTGGACAATTCAACCACATGCGATCCCTCGAGCCCACCTCCATCGCCAAGTGGGATCAGACTCTTTGGAGACAATCTAAGTTGGATGGTGGCGTTTTCTGCTTCAATTTCTGAGTTATTGCTAGCCAGGCCGCTGTCAAGAGCCCCATAGAGTTTTCATCAGTGTCCAGTCTCTCGGATTCCACATGCCACACATTCATACCTCTACACTCAGATTTTCTGCTTCCTTAAACATCGCCTGCATTTGGGACTTTACCTCCGTCCAGAATTGGAGTAAGTTCGGACAGTCCCACCAGATGCGTCTCCAGTTACCTTCTGCGTCACATCCTCTCCAGCATTTGTTCTGGGTGGTACGATACATTGTGTGTAGCCTTTTGGAAGTATAATGCCATTGGACCAACATTTTTGTCCACGCTTCCCTTATCTGTATTTCTCTCATCCATTTGGGGATTATGTGCCAGACGTACTCCCATTGCGTTTTTGTCACTGCTCTCCCTAACTTTGTTTTCCACCTCTTTATATATTTCCACTTGATTTCTTCTGTCGGAGCGTTGAGGAATTTGTATGTGGCAGAGAACCATTTTCGACCCATTGTGTGTCATAACGTATGTCTCAAATGGGGTTAGGGCTTTAGTTGCCACCTGTCTGATCTGCGGGGTGGAAAGCCAGTGGTGTAGCTGGTCGTATCTGTATTTTTCTGCGAGGCCGAGGAGTTCTTGGCATTCTGCAAAAGATCTGATCTGTTGTTCCTTGAACATGTCCCCTATCTTAGTACAGTCGGCCTTGTACCATTTTTGGAAAAAACCCTTCTCCATTCTTGTTTGGAACTCCGGATTCCTGAGTATTGGCATAAAGGGGGCTGGGTCTATTGTCCGCATTTCTTTTCTTTTGGTCTTATTCCATATCTCCAATGATGCATTCATGACCTCACTTATTCGACCATTCTGGTGTCTGTGCTCAACGCTTGTCCATGAGAGATGGCAGAGTCTGGTTTTTGCCACTGCCCTGCCCTTCCCATATTTTCTGGGAGGTGTCTGGGATCCATTCCTTCAGTACCCACAATTGAGCTGCCTCAGAATATTTCCAGAAGTGTGGGAGTGCCATGCCTCCCGATTCCTTCTGCGCAGAGTGTATCAGGCTTGAGAGTCTAGGGGGGCTTTTTCTGCCAAATGTACGCTGATACTGCTTTGGTGAGGGCTTTAAAGAAGGAGGAGGGATTTGGATGGGAAGCACCTGGAAAGAGTATAGTAGTCTGGGCAGGACTGTCATTTTTATTACCGTCATCCAGCCCCACCATGAGATCGACAACGGTTTCCACTTTTCCAGATCTCCTTTGGTCCTTTCGGAAAGTTTCCTGAATAGAGGTTTTTCATTTTGTTCATCAGGACCACTCTGAGGTATTTGACCACTTCTTTTGCCACTTTTAATTGGAGCTCCTCTGCTCGTCTGTGGATCTCTTCTCTGTATCTGGCTAAATTAGGATTTCGGACTTGTGCTTGTTGATTTTTAATCCTGGCATGGCACCATAGACCTATTTCTCTTATGAGGGATGGTAGGATCTTTTCAGGTCCGACAAGGCCACCAACATGTTGCCTGCGCAAGCCATCGATTTGTGTGTAATCTCTCCCATGTCTATGCCCTGGATATCTGGGGCCGCTCTAATCCGCGCCAGGAGTGGCGCGAGGAAAATTGCATATAGAAGTGGGGAGAGAGGACACCCCTGTTTGGTGCCTCTCCCTATCCTGATCGTGTCAGAGTTCTATGCCCATCTTCCCCCGGATGTGGAATAGCATTCACCACTCGACGCGGTCAAACGCCTTCTCCGCGACTATCGCCAGTAGTATGGCTAGGGAGCGTGTGTGTGACCTCTCTTTTCGATCAGGTGGGTTATCTGTCTGATATTATCGTGTGTCATCCTGTTGGGTATGAACCCTGATAGATCTTGGTGAATCAGTTTAGGCAGCACCTTTGTGAGTCTATTGGCCAGGATTTTGGTGTATAGCTTAGAGTAAAGATTTATTAGTGCTATAGAGCAGTAAGAGCTTCGGGAATTCCGGGTTCTTCCCTTGCTTATGGAATACAAGGATTTTCACCTCGTTCATGGATGGCGTGATATTGGCTGTGTCTTTAAATGTATTGAAAAGTTCTGCTAGGATTGGGGACAAGTCCCCTGCATATGTTTTGTAGAATATTGCCATAAATCCGTCCGGTCCCAAGGCCTTGTTATTCGGCAGATCCCGAATCGCTCTGGTTACCTCCTCTTCTGCAATGGGACGGGCTAGCCGTTTCTCCTCCTGTGTCACTGCCTGGAGAGTAATATTTCTCAGATATGTGGATTGATCTTTCTCACTAGGGGTCTAAAGAATTTTACCAAAAAACTATACACGTCAAATATTGTTCCCATCTCTGTTGACAGAGTGCTCTTCTGCCCTTGTTCATTCAACAGGGCTTTTATTGTTTGACTTTGTAGCTTTCCTTTTATCTGCATTGCCAATAGTTTGTAGGCTTTATTTGCTTTTACGAAGTACCAGTGTTTCAGGTGTAGCAAGTGTTTCTCCGCTCGCTTGGTCCGGAGGGATTCCAATTGTCCCTGCACGTGTCTGTAGGCTCTCCAATTTCGAGGAATGGTTGCGTGTCATTTCTTCTCATATTTCCACGATCTTTGCTTCTAGCTCGGCTTCCCATGTACTGCTTAGTTTGTCTCTTTGTGCTTTGAATGCCAGTATGTGGCCGCGTATTACAGCTTTGAAGGCCTCCCACTGGGTAGCTTTAGTTATGTCCGGTTGTCTTTGAAATACTCATTGTATTTGAAAAACTCTACTATGCGCTCTCCGATTGCCTCTCTCATGACGGGGTCCTGAAGAATTTCCCCTGGCAGCGTCCATCACCAGAGACTAGATTGTTTGTGTAAAGTGGGGAGCGATATCAATAGAGGGGCGTGATCTGAGAGAGAGATGTCCACTTCGACCTCTCATATATTCCCCAGTAGGCTTGTGGAAGTTCAGATATAATCAATCCTGGAGCTTGTGCCGTGGACGTGTGATAAATGTGTGTATCCCAGGGTGGACCCCGGGTATTCCACCAGGTGTTCTCTAGGGCCAGCCTTTCCATAGACTTCTGCAGGGCCTTTGACAGCATTCCCTGCCACGAGGATTTGGGGGTTGATCTATCCTTGTTGGGTTCCCATGCTAAGTTGAAATCTCTGGCTAGTATTATTTCTGCCTTCGCGAAGGTTTCCAGCTCATCTATGCTGACCCTTATGAAACCGTCCTGCCCCGTATTGGGGGCGTAGATAGTCGCCAGTGTCAGGGGGAAGGCTTCGATCTGCACATTCACAAACAGAATTCTGCCTTGTTTTTTCTGGTAGGGCTTCCTGGAACCGTACATTGAGGGAATTGGCAAAGGCGATTATAGTACACCTCTTTTCTTCTCTTTGTCATTTTTTGGAGGATTTGATTAAAGCCCTTTATGCGTATCTTTCCCTTATCTTGTTTCTTTATATGAGTTTCCTGGAGCATTATTATATCAAACTTTTCCTTTTGTAGAAAATGGTCCGCCTTTTTCCTTTTTACAGCGGAGTTTAGCCCTCTGATATATGTTAAGACTTTCAGCCCCATCTTCTGCAGGTAGTGTCATGCCCATCGTGTTTCGCTTGGATTCATTTGCTTGGTTCCTTTGCCTTCCGGTGTGTGATCCCCCCCCCTATCCCTGACTTTTCCCCCCCACGTCCCAACTAAATCCCTCAACTTCCCCCCTGCCCACATAATGTCCCTGAAGGAGGCTCTGAGCCCTATGATTGCTTGGGCATATTGCCCTTTGCGCCATGCCCTCTCTAACCCAGGTATAACTAGGTCATGGGGAGTCCTAAACCCCACTTAAGGGCCTCTGGGGATCCCTGGGCAAACCCCAGCTCTCTCCGTCTGAGTGTTTGCCATCGGTCACTTCTACATCTGAGTTGTTCGCGTCGGTATCTCTGGTGGGCTCCCGTCTGTTTCTCTACGGGTACCGAGAGTGGTTTCTAATTGGCTTCCTGGTTCTTTGTGGGGCGATTGGATTTTGGGTTTATGGTTTTCCCCCCTCTCGGGGCTCTCTGCCCTAGCCTGGGCTCTCCATTGCGGGCTTGTTCTCCATCCTTTTCTTGCATGTTCATAAACCGTATGCCTTCCTCACATGTGGTGACTCTCTGTTGGTTACCCTCCCAGGTAAATAGAAGGCCAAATGGGGGAACGTCCATTTATATTGAATTGGTCTCGTGATCAGTTAATTTGTTATTGATCCCATTGTCCTGTGCTTCTGGAGTGTCGTTTGTGCCAGGTCCTGGAATAGGTTCATCCTTATATTTTCCAACGTCCTCGCTTTACGAAGAATCTGCTCCTTCTGCATGTACAACGCCATTGCGACTAGGACGGGCACCTAGTTCTCCTGATTCTGTCTATCGGAACCTCGGCATGTTCCTCCTCCTCTAATATGTCTCTGAATACCTTTTGAACAGCAGTTCTGAGGTCCTTTTCTTCGACTGGCGACTATATTTTTAATTCTTATATTGGACCTGTGGGACCTATTTTCTAGGTCGTGAGACAGTCTGGCTAGTCTTTCGTGTATTTCTGCGTAGTGTTGCGCTTCCTCGTCCAAATTCTGGACTGTTTTCTCCAGGATGTCTGTTCTCTCCAAGTTTTCCTACGTCCATTTTCAGTTCTTGCACTGCCCGTTTCATCTAGTCCTTCATTGTCTCGAATTGGGTGTGCATGAAGGACATTCATTTTTCTTGAAATTCCCTAAACCAGTCTCTCATAGCCTCTTTGGTGGTCATGTCAGCTCTCTCTTTCTCCGCTTGTGCGTGCTCTTCCTTCCCCTTTTGTGTTGTGGCCCTTGGGATCCCCTGCGAGTCCGCCTCCAAAGTTGTACCAGATTCTGGTCCTATTTTGCTTTGGTGGTTGTAGCCTGTGTCTGACGTCCCCTGGTTTTGGACATGTGCTATCCTGGCCCTGGCCTGCGAGCGTACCGGTTTGGCCCAGCTCCCTTAGTTTGGGTCTGTTTGCACGGCTGAATCCGGATTGCACCTCTAGCTATGTCGTCCCTGCCTCCTCTGGCGTTTGCCTGGTTTTGTGGGTCCACGGGGGTGGGGTGGGGGAGTGAGTGTCCCGCGTGTTGAGTGCATTTGAGATATTTTGAGAGGGTCTCTGTGCCATCCCTGGAGTACTTTAAAGTTGTGTTCCATGTCAGCTGTAAATAGATTCCCATGGAAAGCTATCCTAAACACCTTATCCCATACGTCCTCTGAGAGTACCTTCTCCTGTCAGATCATTCCAGTACTGTCGGAACCCTCGTCTATCAGGTTATTAGTGTTTTTGGCTTTTTACAGTTTTGACACCATCCCTTTCCTTTAACTGGAGTTGAGTACTTTCTCAGAAGGGGTCAGTGGTCAAGTTTTTCTCCCCATTTCTGGTCACATAGGAGACCCTTCAGCCTAAGGTATTTGAATATCGTGATCATGCCAGGACCCAGGGCCTCAACCACAGGAATTCTCCCCCCTGGAACAATGGTCCCACCCTTTCCATAGCTTTATCCGACCAGTTCTGTGCATTCCAGAAACCCCCCTTTCCCCAATCTGAGTATGGGACCCCCATAGCGAGACCATTGGGGAGAGCCATGTTGATAAGTGTACCGTTTTTGTGCCCTTCCTCCACAATACCCCTAGGGTGGGATGGACACGTATTCTGCCTGAAATGGCCCTTTGCGGGGCCCAGAGAAGGTCCATCACTGAGTGTGTGTGTCTATATGTCTTCTAGGCAAGTCCAGTACGTGCCCTTATCGTCTTTCATGTGTTCCAGGAGGACCCGGAGTTGGGCTGCTCTGTAATAATGACGTAAATCGGGCAGGCCAAAGCCCCCTCTCCTCCCTGGGAAGGGTGAGTAGATATCTTGGTCCTCGGGGTCTTGCCTTGCCAAGCAAATTTTTGTACCGCTTTCTGGAGTTCTTTAAAAATGTATTTGGGTACTCTCGAGGGGAGAGCCGTGAACAGGTATAATAGTCCCGGCGAGATATTAATCTTCACCGCTGTCATACGGCTGTACCATGACAGAATCATGTTCCCCCATCGATTCAGATCCTTCTCAATGTTGGCCAGAGTTGGATCATAATTGGCTGTCGCCAGCGCAGAGAGATTCCTGGTATTGGATTTCACATTTTTCAATTCTGATCCCCAGGAAGGTGTCTAGAGGATCTAAGATCAGGTTGTCCGCTCGGAGGGGTAACAGTATGGATTTTGATTTATTCATTTTCAACCCGGAAAAGGCCCCTAAGGTATCGATCAAAGAGAATGGGAGGGAGGGAGCGACAAGTGGGGGTCTACTAGGTAACCCAAGATATCGTCCACGAATAGGGAGAGTTAGAATTCTACCGGGCCTCTCTGAATCCCCTGTATTCCTGCGCATGTCCTCACTGCTAAGGCTAGGGATTCCATTGTGAGGGCGTATATCAAATGGGACAGGGGGCACCCCTGTCTTGTACCCCTGAAAAGATTGAAGGAGACTGTGAGCTCTCCATTTACTTGTACTTTCGCCGCGGGCGCCCTGTACAGAGCGCCTATCCATTTTCTCATGTGTTCCCCAAATCTCATTTTCTGAAGGAGGATCACCATGTACCTCCATTCCACTCTGTTGAAGGCTTTCTCTGAGTCGAGAGAAAGAAGGCTGGCATTGAAGTCGGATTCTTGTGTGTAGTGGATAAAGTCTATGGTCTTCCAGATGTTATCTGATCCCCGGCGTCCCCTTATGAAGCCCAATTGGTCATCATGGACCAAGGGCATGATCCCTGCCATTCTTTTACCTAATACCTTGGCTAGGATCTTAACATCTGTGTTAAGTAAAGATATCAGGCGATAAGAGGAGCATTCGGTCTGGTTTTTTCTCCCTCCTTCGGTAACACTACTATGATGGCCCCCATCATTGTCTCAGGCAGGGTATCCCGTGAGGACTGCGTTAAAAAACTTTTGCTAGGTGAGGGTTGAGGGTAGCGGGATATCATTTGTAGAATTTCACTGAAAACACATCTTCCCCTGGTGTCGTGCCTCCCTCCATTGCCGTGATCACCCAGACAATTTCCTCTTCGTTATTGGTGCCTCTAAATTGTCTGCAGTATCTCTCGCGAGGCGTGGTAGAGGCATTTTCTCAAGGAAATCTTCAATTTAGGAATCGTTGCTCTCGAATTTAGATTCATAAAGCCTTTCATAATACTTTTAAAAGCCCCCCCTCCCCAATACTCAAATGCTCAGGGTGTCTTATCTCAACGTCCTTTCTACAGACAGGCTTTGCCCTTTTCTGGGCTTTCCTCAATTTCCACGCCAGAATTTTGTCTGACCCTGTCCCCCTTTTCATAATATTTTTGTTTCAGGAGCTGGAGGCTCCTTTCTGTCTTAGTCAGCAGAAGATCCTTTAGTTGGGTCTTATACCGGTCAATTGCTGCTGCCTGGTCTAGGGTTATGGATTTGTCTGGTGTTTGACCGGTTGCAGGTCTGCTATTTTTTCTCAGAGGGCCTTTTCCTGGTCATACTTCTTTTTTTCTGTGCCGCCACTTATCAGGACTTCCCCTCCCCCGCCCGTCTAGTGGCCTTGAACACGTCCCATAATAAAGATTGCCCACACTAACAGCTCAGGAAAGTCTTCATTCTAATAAAGACAAGGAGGCAAGCATTATGCTAATCTTTATTTGCTGCCACACCAGCACTTTAAAACTTTAACTTTAATACTGCACATTTATGTTTTTTCAAACTACAGTTATGGAAAACGAAATGGGCTAGTTTAAAGATGTTTAGTCCAACACTTCCATGTGTTCAATGCAATCACCAGGGACCTACTAGCCCCATGAGTCTTAGGTCTCTGGTAGTCCAAACCTCTAACCTCTGCACCTATCAGAGGGCAGCCCCTTGTATAAGAACCCCTCTGCCCAGGTCCTTTCCTCTTTCTTTATGTCTGTCCATTTGAACTTAATTGTCTTTCGCCAATGAAGCGATTCTTTCGGAAATTGAACTGGTAAGAATCCTCGGAACTGTAAACTCTACGGTCCAACATGACCAACTTGAAGTGTCATGCCTCAATTTATGAGAACTTCTTCATCCGGCAGTCTTTTGCTCGTCTCCTGTAAGGAATGGAGAGTAAATCATGAGGGTGGGAATGAGCAACGGTGATACATCGTTATCAACATGACAATGCAAATTGGTATCTTGCCATTCTGGGTGGGATATAATTCTCACCTCCTTGTCTTTAATAGAATGAAGACTATCCTGAGCTGTTAGCGTGGGCAATCTTTATTCTATGACAAGACAGGAGGCTCGCATTATGCTTGTTCAACGCTGTCCACCACCCTACTTGGTATCTCAGATACAGGCTTAAAATAGAATGTCTTAAAGGTTGACACAGAGGACCAATCTGCTGACTTCATAATGTCTTGCAGAGACACCCCTGTAGTAAAAGCCTTTGAAGCCATCGCCCCCCCCTGGCCGAATGCGCGCCAAAAAGAGACAAGTCAATACCTGCCCAATGCATTCCTTCTCTTACCCATCTAGCAATGGTCGCTGCCGCTACTGCATGATAGGGCTTCCAGCGCGCTATGAGCAGCCGGGACACTCCCTGTGGTCTAAGGTGCGTTGTAACTTTCTCATAATCCTTGATACACTGCTACGCAAAGCTTCTCATTACTTGTGAAGTATGGGTAATCAATTACTCTGGAAACAGTCTTTGTCCTTTTAGTAATGGTAAATGATATGCCGTCTGGGTAGAATATTTTCCTATCAATCCCAAGTGCTTTGACATCAGACACTCTTCTACAGGCTGTAAGGAAAAGTAGCATGGCTAGTTTTCCTGATAACTGTGACCGGAATAAGTTCTCGTTATCGGGCCACCTGAGAAAGAGGCGAAAAACGTCTGACATCCCATAACACCTTGTATTTGGGCATAGGTGGTCTTTTGAGCAATCTCAAGACCGCTGGGTGCTCACCCACGGCGCTACCTTCTATTTCTTCATGAACCGCTGAAATAGCTGACCTATAAACTCCCACCTTTCTGAAGGTGCCACCTTCTTGAAATGTAAAGAAGTTCAGGACTTCTACTAAAGGGGCTGAAACGGGATCCAACTCATGCTCCGAACACCATCTGGACCACCCGTTCCATGCCGCACTATAGCTCCGAAGGGTGGAAGGTGCCCAGGAGTCTGAAGCAATCTGCAGCGAGTTATGAAATTCCTGGCAAGTCCCATCTTTTCCTGAAACCCTGCAGGCTATCGAGTGTAGCGTGCCCGGTGTTACTAGCGGGTGAGCTCACCCGGACAGGTCGAGAAGAAGGTCCGGCAGATGAGGAACTATCCTCGGAAAATCCGTAGAAAGTTCCATCACTACTGGAAACCAAGGCTGTGCCTTCCACACGGGTAGCACAAACACAATCTCTGCTTGATCTCTGCGAATCTTCGCTAGTGCCCTAGTGAGCATAATGAATGGCGGGAAGGCATAATGTACTGTTCCTGTCCGTGGTGGCAGGAAGGCATCTGTGCCTGCTGCATCTGGGTCTATCCTCCAACTGAAGTACTCGAGTCTGGGCATTCAGTCTGGACGCAAACAGATCTATGTGCAGGGGCCCCCAGAGTTCCTGTAATCGCTGGAAGACCGGAGGATGTAGCTTCCAATCGCTGGAGTCCATAAGATAACGTGAATTCCAGTCTGCCATTTAATTCTGTTTGCCTGGTAAATACTCTGCTGATACGGATATCCTGTTCTGGAGACAGTAGTGCCAGAAATTCTTTGGTAACTCGGCTAGCATTCTGGATTTTGTTCTACCCAATTTGTTTATACATCGTACTGCGAAGAGGTTGTCCATCTTGAGCAGTACACAACATTTTACCCTGCCTTTCGTAAAAGCACGGAGTGCAAGAGCCCGCTAACAACTTTAGACAGTTTATATGGAGATGTAACTTCTTCTGACCATTTCCCTCATGTCTGAACATGCTCGCATCTGGCACCCCAGCCTGACCTGCTCGCATCTGGCTCCCCAGCCTGACCTGCTCGCATCTGATTCTATTATCAGATCTGGGGTGTCGCCAAAAATGGTGCAACCGTTCCAGGCTTCCATATTCTTCATCCACCAGTTGAGTTCTGTGAGGGCTTCGTGATCTAGAGTTACTAACTGATGGTAACGAAGGCCTTCTTGTAAATGTCTTATTTTGAGCCGCTGAAGTGCTCAATAATGAAGAGGTCCTGGAAAGATCGCCTGAATGGAGGCTGCCAGTACTCCCCTTATTCTGGCCAGATTGCGAAGTGAGATAGTCCCCTTCGCAAGTACCGCTCTGAGCTCTTTCTTGATCGCTCTCATTTTGTGTCCTGGGAGTTCGAGAGACGCTTCTACTGAATCCATTGTAAACCCCAGGAATTCTATCCTCTGAACTGGACGTAGCTGAGATTTTTCTAGGTTCACTAGAAACCCTAGGGAGGTCAGGAGCGAGAAAACCCATTGGACGTTCTGTGTTAGAGTTGCCTTCTCTGGCCCAAAGACGAGAATGTTGTCTAGGTAGATAATGATACGAATACCTCTTTCCGTGATGGCTGCTGCCACTGGTTTCATGAGCTTGGTGAAAGCCCAAGGAGCGGAGGACAGGCCGGACGGGGGGGGGGGGGGGGAGAGACGGACGCAAGTAAATCGCCATACTTCTCCCTTCCATCGGAAAAACGCAGATATTTCTGAAAAGCTGTCGCTATCGGAATCGTCAGGTATGCGTCCTTGAGGTCTAGGCGTGCTAGCCAGTCTCCAGAACGCAAAAGATCTCGGAGAAGATGAATCCCCTCCATTTTTAAATGGTTGTGCACCACCCATTCGTTAAGTCTTTTAAATTGATTACTGGCCTTATCTTGTCCCCTCTGTGAACCAGAAACATGTTGCTGAGGAACCCGGGATCTCCCTGGTACTCACGCTCTATTGCATTTTTGCTTTCTAATTTGCTGAGTTTGCTGTGCAGGAGCGCAGATTCCTCTTGCGCCATTTATATAGGGGCCAAGGCTCTGTTCTCTGCACAGGTGTTCCTATAAACTCCATCTGTAGACCTGCTACTGCTTGCAGCACCCATGCATCGCTTGATAAAGCTTGCCATTCGCTCAGGTAGTGGAGGGTTCTTCCTCCCACACGCCAACTTGCAGTTCTCCCCAGATGCTGCCCCTGGTTGCCTGTAAGATCCTCTTCCTCTGCGACCTCTAGGGAACCTCGATCTAGCTGGGACAAGGAATCTTGCTGTCTAGAGTTCCAGTACTGTGCGCGTTGATTCTGGGGCCTTCGCTGGAAGTTATAGCGACCAGACGAGCAACCCCTATGTCGTCCGGTCCCGGCAAAAACTCGCCCAGGAAAGATCTTTCTGAGGGAACTCTGGGCCTTTTCTAGTGCGTAGTAAGTTCTGACAAACATGAGAACAAGAGAGCTTTGGTGCCTTCACCTGCTTCGTAGGTGGCTAGATCGCTCAACTTGTTTATTTTCAATAAGATTCCTCTTCTCCTTTCTGAAGAGAGCATAGTTGGTGTTGCCCAAGAGGCATTCTGCTCGTTGCGCCCAGTTGCCTAGGATGGGCACGTCTACTGGAGTACCTGTATCTTTCGATTTCTCAGCGAGGTCCATAATTTTGGCTAATGGACCTGCAATGTCTAGGAGCTTGTCCCGACATCCCCTCCAGGCGCTGTCGACTCCTTTTCTGATGTCTCCAGATGCTTTGGTTACAAAAGTGACCATCTTGGGGTCTAGGTCTGGCGTGTCTGCTAGTTTATTCGGCAGCTCTGGTCTAGGGCACTCGGATCTCATTCGTGATCTCACTTCCCTCTCCAGGGGCTTTCTAATATCCTGGGCCATGTATAGTGCCACTCTGGGGGATGGAACCCATTCAGACGACTTGGGGAGCCGGATGGCCTCTGGGTCGAACATGTCTGCCGCGTTGTTGTTTTGGGGGTCTTCTACATCTTTATTGATGTTCTCCTGCGCCTCACCCCCTTCATCATCGGGCGAATAGCCCTTGTCATCTTCCCCTAAATTGTACACCCCTTGGGTAGGGGGTCAGTTGGGGAACAATGTTTACCCTTTCAGTATTGCCTGGAGGAGAGGGGGGTTCAAAGAGTGCTTGCTCTTCTGAGCCACTTTACACCCCTTTTTCTCAACCCTTTTTGGGGGTGTCCTGCCCTGCTTACATTCCTTCTTCAGGGCTGCTAGCCCGTCTTTTCTTGGCTGTAAGGTGTTTTTGCTGCTCAGCCATTATTTCCAGAGTCTCCAGTCTTTTTGTAATTGGCTGCACCCCTTGTGAGACAGACTGCTTCAAGGAGTCTCCCAGGACCTTTTTAAAACTTAGTGACAAGTCTGAATCCTGTTTGGAAGGGTCCTCTTCCCACTCTTCTTGACTCCACTCTGGGGAAGTGGATGGAGTGTTTGTGGGGGTGCCATAATCTTAGTGTTGGCAGGGTCAACTGTGAGGAAGCCAGCAGCTGAAGGCATTTCTTACGGCTCTGATCGACTTCCATCGTTCGCGCTTGCAATCGCAATGCGAACGGAAGCCGGATTCCCAGGGGAAGCTGGGAAACCTCAGCAGTTCCTGCTACCCCGGGTCCTAACGGCCGCCGCGTTAGCCGGCGCCGTAATGCTCAGAGAGAGCGGACTTGGCAGCCTGAAGCGGGCGTAACTGCTCGCAGGTGCCGGCCCCAGCTAACTCTCCATAACTTCTAACTTCGTTGTTGAACGCGGCTGGGTGAAATAAGTCACTGCGCAACGTTCGCGCTTGGTACGCGCCACAGTAAACTTCTGAGGAGAAATGATATGATGCGCGTGAGAGTGCTAATACTAGGTATTATAAAGATTCCCCTTCATATAATCCCAATTACTATCGAACGCCGCAACATGACTAACTTTCATGCAATAACTAGCGATGGAAAATTATGTCACTTATTTGCTCAGGAAGCAAAAACAAAGAGGAAAGGACGTGGGCAGAGGGGTTCTTATACAAGGGGCTGCCCTCCGATAGGTGCAGAGGTTAGAGGTTTGGACTACCAGAGACCTAAGACTCATGGGGCTAGTAGTTCCCTGGTGATTGCATTGAACACATGGAAGAAGTGTTGGACTAAACATCTTTAAACTAACTTTAATACTGCACATTTATGTTTTTTCAAACTCCAGTTATGGAAAACGAAATGGGCTAAAAGTGCTGGTGTGGCAGCAAATAAAGAAAGATAAGCATAATGCGAGCCACACACATTCTATGACTGTCTTGTCATAGAATGTGTGTGGCCCGAACTCCCCGTGGTCATTCAGGTCAAAATATTCGACAATGTTCTCCAGCACCATTTTGGCAGTTACCATGTCCTTCAATAGGGCATTGTTGCATTTCCACCTTCCCCTTCGCTGTCGGCCCCAGCCTCCCATCAGGCCAATTCTCACCAGGTCGTCGTCGGACCAGGGTCTACCCTAAGGTCCAACATATGTGCAAGTAGGGTACTATCTACCAGGATGGAGTCAATCCTTGAGAAGGATTTGTGAATTTTGGAGTAGTATGTGTATGGTGGTCACCCTTAACCGAGCTTAGGAGCATATCCTCCAGACCCAGCTCACGATTGGTTCTGCGGAAACTCTGAGAAGTAGGATCGTCTGCCGCTGGGTGAGTGCGATGTCATACTCTTCCTATCTCTCAAGGGGTTTATTACCATGCTGAAGTCCCCTTCTACTATTAGTGTGCCCTCAACAAAGTCTTAGTTTGTTCCTAATCCCATCCCAAAACTGCGCCTGACCTTTGTTCGGACAATAGATCACTGCATGGGTTAGCTGGGATCCCTCCTTTAATGAACAGGTAATGCCCCTCCGGATCTTTCATCAAAGCCTCCTTTTTGAAGCCCAGGTCGTTGGCCATTATAATCGCCATCCCCCCCTTTTTCTTTTAGTTTTGTGCAAGGCGTGAAATACCTCCCCAATCCCTCCACCCAGGATGACAATACATTACTTACAGTAATAGCATTTCTTATGGTTGTATCTGCTTAGATTCACATGCTGTGCATAGTCCGACATCCAGTGGTCACTGCGGAGTATTGCATTTTGTTTTTCGTAGTCGAAAAGGAGACGTCGACAAGGCGTGTCTGTAACACTATCCCTATAGTGACGTGCAGTGTACCTACAACCCCTCACGCGTCGAGGTCCCTCTGTATTTTTTCTGCCCTGAGGGAGCCTTCTATATGTGAGTAAGTACAGAAAAGAGAGAGATGTAGAAAGATGTCTATGTTCCTTCCATCCGAGCGGGGAGGAAGGGTGGGCGCATGTGAATCTAAGCAGATGCAACCATCAGAAATGCTTTTACGTTAAGTAATGCATTGTCTTCTGAGGTATGTTAATCTGCTTAGAGTCACATGCTGTGCATAGACTAGCGAGCAGTACCCGGAGTTGGAGGTGGGTTGTGAGAAGGAACAGTAGAGAAAAGATGTATTAATACTGCTTGTCCCACCTGGGAATCAGATCTAGAGTGAGCATCTAGACAGTAGTGTTTTGTAAAGGTGTGTGCAGAACTCCAGGTTGCCGCTTTGCAAATGGACTCAAGGGGAACGTTTGCATTGAATGCTATGGATGTCCTAGTGCCTCGAGTAGGGTGCTCTTGGCTTGAAGGGTAGTTCTCTCTTAGCAAGAGTGTAACAGAGCGTGATGCAGTGAACAGTCCATCTAGATATAGTGGACTTTGGGACTGCATCCCGTTCTCTTCCTGCTGCCACTGAGACAAAGAACTGATTAGTCTTTCTCAGTGGCCTAGTTCTTTCCATATAAAACATGACAGCTCTGCGCACATCTAGTGTATGCAGGCTCTTTTCTCCCAAATTGGAAGGTTTTTGAAAGAACATTGGTAGTTCTATTGACTGGTTGACATGGAATTTCGATATGAATTTCGGTGCAAACTTTGGGTGTGTGCGTAGAACCACCTTATCTTTGTGAACTGTTACAAAGGGGTCTAGAATAGAACGAGCCTCTAGTTCACTTACTCTCCTAATGGAGGTGATAGCCATTAGGAAAGCAGTCTTAAGGTTGAGGTCCTTAAGAGTTGCCTTGTGCACGGGTTCAAAGGGTGAGCCCATGAGCCTGGTAAGTACCACATTAAGGTCCCAGCCGGGTGCTGGGTTTGCTATCGGAGGGTGTATTCTCTTTACCCCCTCCATGAAGGCTTTGATAACTGGGACTTTCCACCATGACACCTTAAGTTGAGAGGTGGTGTATGCAGAAAGTGCCGCTAGATGGACTTTAATAGAATTGAACACTAGACCTGAGTCCAGTAAATGGGTCCGGTAAAGGACAATTTGTGTGGGAGAGCAGTGGACTGGGTTAATGCTCTTACCTCTACACCAGATGACAAATCTCTTCCACTTGCTAGAATAGCAGTGACGAGTGTTGGGTTTTCTAGCTTGGCCAAATTCTATGACCTCAGGAGCCAGGCTGCTAAGTTCATGTTCTGTGGGCATGGGTGTAGTGTCTTGCCCTTGTCCTGTGACAGCAAGTTGTACGGGCAGGGCAGTTTCACTGGTGGGGACAGGGACATCTCCATCAGGTGCGCAAACCATGCTTGGCGGGCCCACATCGGGGCCATAAGTATCATGGTGACTGGTTCCTGGTGCATCTTGTGCACTATCTTGTACAGCAGAGGAGTCGGGGGGGATAAAGCGTAAACAAATTTCCCTGACCATGGTATCCAGAGACCGTTCCCCTTGGAGCGGTTCTGTGGGTATCTGGAGGCGTAATCTAGGCAGTGTGAGTTCTCCAGAGTTGCGAACAGGTCTATTTCTGGGAAGCCCCATTGGTTGAAGACAATGTCTTCGTGTAACCGCCATTCGTACTCGGAGGGCAGAGGGAAGTCTCTGCTGAGTTTGTCTGCTAGCAGAATGAGTTCCCCTGGTACATGTTGTGACAATAGGATCATGTGTCTGAGAGCCCACTTCCAGATGTTCTGGGACAGCTTGGACAGTCCTGGAGAGTGAGTGCCCCCTTGCTTGTTGAGGTATGACATGGCTGTGGTGCTGTCCATGAGGACCATCACTGTTTTCCCTTGTAGGTGTGGCTGGAAGGCTTTTAGTGCCTTGAACACCGCAAGTAGCTCTAATAAGTTTATGTGCTTGGAAGCTACGCTCGGAGTCCAGACTCCGTGAGCAGTCTGATGGGATAGGTGAGCCCCCCATCCTGTGAGGGATGCACCTGTGGTTAGAGTGGCTTCCACTGCGGGGGTGGCGAATGGTTTCCCTATTACCAGGTTTTCCTTCGACCACCACCGTAGCGAGAGAACCAAGGCCTGCGAGACCACCACTAAATCGTCCCATTGTCTGCTGGCCTGACACCACTGGCTGTTGAGCCACTCTTGCATTGGGCGCATGCGCAGGCGCGCGTGAGGTACCAAATAAATACAGGACACCATCATTCCTAGCAAGCGCATTGCTTTGCGTACCATCACCTCTCGACCGGCCACATATTGAGGGATCTGAAACAGCATATTTTGGACCCTCTCGTTGGAGGGGGAAGACGAGGCCGTCCTTTGTTCGAATTAGAGCCCCTAGGAATTGTTTGATTTGGCTGGGGTCTAAGCTGGACTTCTTCTCGTTGATGGAGAAGCCCAGTTGGAACAAAAGGTCTACTGTCTTCTGGGTGTTTGAGAAGCATGTCTCGTAGGACTCCCCTGTTATGAGCCAATCGTCGAGGTAAGGTTATACCGGTATGGACAACCTGCGCAGGTGGGCCGCTGCTACTGCCAGTACCTTCGTGAATACCCTTGGTGCAGACGCTATGCCAAAGGGTAGCACTCTGAACTGGTAGTGTTTGCCCTCTATCATGAACCCGAGGTATTTTCTGTGCGCTGGCAACATCAAAATAGGAAAGTATGCATCTTTCATGTCTAGTGTTGTCATGTAGTCCCCCTGAGATAGCAGGGGAATTACCTCCTGTAATGTTACCATACGAAATTTTTGTGGTTTTACAAATTTGTTCGCTGGGCGCAGATCTAGTACAGGGCGCATGGTTAGGTCCTTTTTGGGTACAAGGAAGTACACTGAATAAATACCTTCCCTTACCTGAGATAGGGGCACAACCTCTATTGCTCCATTCTGTAGCAGCTGTTCTACTTCTTGCAGGAGGATGACAAGGTGTTCTGGTGACAGGCGTCGTCCCCTTAAAGGTCTGTAGGTGGGGGACCGATTGAACTCTATACAGTACCCGTGGGCTACGGTTGACAATACCCACCGGTCTGATGTTATTCCCTCCCATGCTGAAAGGAACAATGTTATCCGGCCCCCAACCGGAGACGCATGGGAGGGGACCCGAACCTTCAAGTCATTTGGTGTTACTTGCCGGGGTGCCTCTGGGGCTGGAGCCCCAGCCTCTGCCCATGCCACGGAGTTGTCCTCTTTGGTTATACTGGTTACTGGTACCCTGATTGGAGGGCCAGTTGCCCGCAGTGTAATGCTGTTGCTGCTGCTGCTGCTGTTGGCCACGAAAAAAGCGCTTGTTCCCAAATCCCCGCCTGTTTGGAGGCTTTGAGATTTGGTCTAAGGTCTTTATGGTGTCGAATTTTTTGTTCGCATTTTCCAGTGCATCGTCCACTGCCCTTCCAAAGAGATTTGACTCTTCTATTGGCTTATTAATGAGCGACGCCTGCGTTTCTGCCTTGAAACCGGAATTGCGAAGCCAGACGTGACGCTTCAGCAGAATTCTCTGCACCAAAGAACGGCCAGCAGTTTCTGCCGCATCAAGAGTGTTCTTAATGATACTCTGGTTGACCAGAACTCCTTCTGTAACTGTAGCCAATAAGCGAGTTCTTAGAGGTTCAGGGGCTTCTTCGAAGTCCTGCTTAAGCTTTCCCCATTGAGCATCAGCGTTGCTTGCCAACAATGTATTATTATTGGCAATCCTAATTGAAAACGCTGCCGAGGCGGAAATTCTTTTGCCCAAGGCATAAAGCTTTTCCCCTTCTTTATCTGGGGGAGCCTCGCTGGTTGACAGTGGAACCCCAGCCCTCTTCCTTGCGTTAGTCACCACTAAGGAGTCCGGGACTGAGTGACCCCTGATATATAATGGGTCTGACTGAGAGGGTGAGAACAATTTCTCGATTCTTGGATTGACCCCTCTTACCAGCACGGGGGTGTACAGCGATGGGGTGAGTCGTCTCTTAACCAAGGCAAGGATAGGAATAGTTTGACTAGTGGGAGGTTTTTCTTTAATAATCCTTTCGACGAAATCAGTATCTGGGGTGACCTCCCCAGTTTCAACTTCAAAATGCGCTGCTGCCTTCCTCAGTAGCGCATTGAAGGTGGGCTGATTGTCTACTGGAGATGGGTTCCTGACCAGTGTGGTCTGAGGAGAAGAAATGTCTATAATGTCGGGGTCAGTAGACCCTGATGGCGACTGCCAGGGCTGTAAGCCACCTTCACCTGGGTCCTCCTCGTAGCCCTCCTCACCTATGTTCGTGTCATTATGAAAACCTTCTCCCTCTTGTTGGTCTTCATTATTCACAAACTCATCCTCTTCCTGGAAGTGAGAGTCCTCTCCAGTGAGGTTGTAAGAGTTCACGTCTTCCTGTAAGGGGTTAAAGAGCTTCGGGTATTTAGCCCATGGCCCCTCCTGAAGTACCTCCCTTGGCCTCTTGGGTGTCCTATTTTCTGGGATGGCCATGAACCTGTCTAGCTTGTCCATACATGACTGGAACCTCTCTGCAGTCCAGTAAGGTAGGCCAGAGCGGTCTGGGAGTGAAACGGGAGTTCCTTCTCCCTGTGGTTGCTTAGTTCTGTCCCATAGCGTCGAAGATCGAGTCTCTTCGACTTCTGAGAAACCCTCTTGCTGGCTAGGGTCTTCTGTCGACGGCGGGAGCTGTCCCAGCCTACCCTCCGGCGTTCTTGACGTTTCTTTGGCCTTGTGAGCGGTTTTCGACGTGTCACCCGTCGTCCGTCTCTGGCTGTCTTTAGAAGCTATACGCGCGAGGCTTTCGGCGATCAGCTTCTCCGTCGAGGGATTGCTCGCCGAGTCTTTGCTGGCAACTTACGCACTCTTGCGAGGCACGTCGCCTGAGGATTTGGGGTTAGCGCCCTTTTTTACAGAAAGCCCAGTCGCCGGTCGCGGAAGCGGGGATGGCTTGTGACCCTTACGGTCGACGGAAGACGCCGGTGGGCCCGACGCCTCCGTTGACGCTGCCTTCATCTTCGACAAATGCGTGCCGTGGGGTATGTGCTTATGTGTTTTCCTGTGTTCGTCCTTGCCGCCGGGGTGTTCATCCCCATAAGCGGGGCGTGAACTAGGCTTGTCGGGGCCGGACGACGAGGAGCGCGAGCGCTCCTTCGAGAGGTCTACAACCTCCGTTGCGGAGGCCGTGTAATCACTGTCCTCGTCACATTCGGCGGCGGCGGGAGCTGGCGAGGAGTCAGACCTAGACATCGCATAGGCTGCCCACCTTTTGACCTTGTGGTCCTTTAAAGTTTTGGGTTTAAGTAATTTACAGGCCGCACAGCCGTCCTCTTTGTGATCGAGGGGCAAGCAACGGTTACACCGTTTGTGCTGGTCCTTCCAGGTAAACTTGCCCTTGCAACGCGGGCAAAACCTAAAGGGCGTCCTCTCCATAGCTGAGGGTATGAAATGGGATTATGACCTCCAAAGAAAGGGAGGGGAAAGAGAAAGGCATTCTCAGAGTGTTAAAGAAATTACCAACAACCCCACTCTCCCTACTGTGTTAGGCCGGCGAGGCCAGGCCACGTGTTCGGCAGCGCCGAACGATCTCCTCCACTCATCCCTCCGTCGAAGATCTTGCTCGGCGGAAAACAGCTTGGCAGCTACGTCGAGGGAGGGATCTATGTGTTATAGTTAATAATAATAAACGACCAAGGGTCGAGGAAATTATTTCGCAATGTCTCTCGAGGAACTCCGCATAAAGGCGACCAATAACTGGGCGGAAAAAAAATCAATCTGAGGGACCTCGACGCGTGAGGGGTTGTGGGTACACTGCACGTCACTATAGGGATAGTGTTAGACATGCCTTGTCGACGTCCCCTCAGATTGACGAAAAACAAAATGCAATACTCCGCAGTGACCACTGGATGTCGGACTATGCACAGCATGTGATTCTAAGCAGATTAACAAACATCTGAAACCTGGTTCTTTCCCCCTCGTCCAGCGGGTCTCCTGGAGGAAGAGTAGGTCCAGTTTGGCCCGTTTGAATTCCCTACCAAGTAGGGATCTTTTAGTGGGAGAGTTTATTCCCCTGACGTTCAGGGAGCCTATTTCCAGCCCCAGTAGGTGATCAGCCATTACTAAGTTAATCTTAGTATCCCCGAGTTATCTCCTTGATTTGTTTCACCTTGCCATAGCCCAGCTAGTGGCGCTTGTTGTATGATCGAAATCACCAGCTCCTTCCCACCCCTCCCCCCATCTCTCTACCCTGGGCAAGGCTTAACACCAACTGCCCCCTCCCACTTACCGCAGCCCTAGTACCTTCCCCCTGCAACCTCCCTCTGGCGGGCAAATAGTTTGCTATTCCTGGTGCTTGGCTGAACCACCAGTGTGCCCCCTTCAATGGGCCCCCTCAGTTGATTTTCTCTGCGCTTTGAGCCCCCGCAAATCCCCAACCTGGTCAATGATTTTCTAACTGAGTCCCACATTCACCCCCCCATGTCGACATTGCTTTTCCACATTCCCCTCTTGTGAGAGCCCCCCATATTTACTATGCACTGGGGGAGCAAGCCGTATCCTGGATCCGGACTCCAATCTGCTTCCTTGGTCTGGGGGGACCTCCGTCACCCATTAGAACATGCAGGGCTGTCATTGTGAGGCGGAGAGGGAGTGTTCAGTTTCTTGAACTTTCTTTATCCAGGGATCCGTCTTCTGTCACTTGCGTTACCTTTGCCACCTGATACACCTGCTGCTTCCCTGGTGGCCCGTCTTTGGTCATCGGCTGTGCCCAGTGTCTTGGATCGCCCCTCTGATATCGTCTTCAGTGACCAGGCATGATCTTTGGCCCATGTAGTTGAAGGTAAGAGAAGGGGTAACCCCACCGGTACCTGACCCCTTTTTCACGTAAACACTGGGTCAGAGGACGGCACAGACGCCGTGATTCTAAGCAGATTAACAAACATCACAAGTAATGTTATTGGCGTTCGTGGCTTCTTCCAGAATTTTGGTTTTTTCCGCATGGTAGTTAAAGCGTACAAGGATGGAGCAGGGGCATCCAGCTCTACCCCCTGCTCTATGTGCGCCATCGTGGGTTCCGTGGTCACTTTGTTCCCTAACAGAAGGTGGATCACATCTCTGATCACTCAGCAAATGTCCCCCGGTCACTCGGTCCACCTCCGGGACACCGAAGAACCAGAGGTTATTCCTTCTTCCCTGTTCTCGAAATCATCCATTTGTAGGGCCCTTTTCCTCGTCTTTCTTTTCCAGGGCCGAGTGTCTGGTGTCTATCTGTGCCTCCAGGGTAGCGGCCGATGAATGATTGGTCTCCAGCTGATGCAGTCTATCTTCCACTTCGTCCACTGTTTGGTCCATTTTCTCCAACCTTTGATTTATGTGTGAATACTTGTCCTGATATGGAGGCGAAGCCCTTTTACATTGTCGTGGCGTCCTTAGTCAGGTCCCCGGCCTATCACGTTTTCCGTGTCCCGGCTACCTTGGTCTCCAGGCACCTCTTGTTATCAGAATTCCTGGAGTGTTTTCTTCCAGCTCATGCAGCTCCATCGTACCTGCAGCTGGTGCGTTAGGGAGTGGACACCGATCAGGCAGGGGGTGGTGAGCTCTTGTGGCCTCTTCTGGGTTGCACTGATTCAGACTTGTTCTAGACTTTTCCCCTGCGGCAGGATTCTGTGGGGTATGAGCTTTACCCGAGACGGGTACATGCCCCAGAGTTGGCTCCTGGGGCCCTCACCTTGTTTGGGGTGGCTTGGCGTTGCTTGAGACCCACTTGTGGAGGGGTGGTGGGTTGGGGTTTGGTTTCCAGCTGGGTTTTCCATGATCTCCTTTTAGTTGATGAGGTATTCTTTTTCAAGGGCCGAGGCCTTACCCCCTGGTCACTTACCTTTTTCGTCCCCCTGACTGCTACTGCTTTGTCTGGGGGTTGTGAGGGATAGGGGAACCCCCACTCCAGATTCTTGCCCCCGGTGTAGGGGCGGCAGGTCAGCCTCCTGTGTCCCAGCATAGGGGGTTTGCCCTTGGGGTGGGACCTCGCCCAACAGAGGGAGGGGGTGAAGACCCTGTGCCCAGGGTGTGTGTCTGCCCTGGAGAACTCCAACCACAAAGTCGGGTTGTCTTAATGCTTCTGTGTTACAATAAGACATTAGAAGCATGGAGTTTCGGGGCAAGCAACAAGCCAGTTTCACCTTCCTACTGAACCGCTTCCCACGTGATCCCACCCTTCCCCCTCCCAGTGATATTCCTACAGATCACCACCACCAGGGTCAGGATAAGGAAGCACCTGCCTTTCCCTGGCCACCTGAGAAGTTTCCCAGGTCATGTTGTCTGGGGGAATCATGGCTGATTCATCACACAACATTCGTTAAAAAGAAATAACCACCCCTATAGTACAAAAGATGGCAAAGGATGGAAAATTAAATAGTGTCTTAAGGAAAAATGAGGGTACATGGAGAAGGACTTCTACATCCAACAGAAAGGTGGAAAAACAGGAACTGGGATGTGAAGGTTGGTGACAGATCAGTTGGGGGGGCCCCGGGAGCACAGAGGGAAGCTCACGTGTACTGCCCCATTTTAAAACAAAGTGGCAGCATCTGCTTTTGGAGAAGGAGAATGCTCAACCAGTTGGGAAATAAGGAGAGTAGAACACATTTCCTTGCCTACTTTCGTTAAGCACTGTGAAATGTAAAGTTCTATGGGGTTCACGCAGGAGATGGAAACCAGAGCCAGGCCACCTGATGCAGCCAGAGCTGGTATGCCAGTCACAGCACTAAGTTAAGAGGCCAGCAAAAAACAGAGAAAAGGAGTCAGATTAAAAAACCATGTACGTGCTAAAAAAATTGTGTTCATGACTGTTTGCAGGAAAAAAGGCAAGCATACACTACCGGAGATGAGGGATTGGGAGAGGCCGTTAACAGCATGTGCAATACAGAATTTTGTTGTGCTAGGTAACATTAACTGCAGTATGGACTTGCCTCTACTGAAACGATAAAAGGAAAACATTTGAGACATCCTCTCCTTCCACCGGGATCACCCATGAACCTCAGGAGACAATCAGAGGTACATCAGTGTTGTCCCTTCATGCATGCAATTTTCAAATGCACTGCTAAAGTTTGCAATGGGCTATGGGAAAACCTGCTATGCTGAAATACATTTCTAAAATAATGGGCTAAGGAGCATCAAAACAACCAAAATCCTAAAGTGATGAAATTCTGTCAAAAAGAAACGTAAAACACAATCTTTTCAGAACCAAAGTTTAATCTAATTTACAATTTTCTAAGTACATAAATAACCAGCATAAAGTCTACAGAAAAAAATTCGAGACTGTAAAAAATAATTTACCTCAACTCTTATTCAGTTTGGGAAATGGAATTTTACTTTGGATATAAACTTTGCTCATGTGTCTACACAAAAACAGTTTTAAAAAGTTTGTTCCATGAATCTATATACATCATCTGTAGTCTGTAGGCGTTGGTGCTGAAAACACTGAATGGGCAATTTGCAAGTTTATCAAGGATGAATATCTCATGGACAAAAACATCGCAGTGGGCCAATCTCTCCCCCCCTTACCCTTTCAAGGTCAGGGCCTCCCCATTACGACTGCAAAAACACAACATAGCACTCATTTCATGACCACCACTTTCCACAGTAGTCGATCCCCATCAACATCAGGAAGCAACAAACCGTAAAAAGGAAGTCTGCAATGATTTGGACCAGTAATACAGGCATACACTACGGCAACGTTAAACACTGGAACATACATTCAACAGTGATACTGAGGTAACTTGCTGGGCGAGAGGTAGCCCAATGTCTGTGTGGTCGGACACCCACCCAGTGCAAGGGAAATGTGGGAGCTACAAGGATCCCTTGTATTGAACTGGCAACAATAACCCTGAAAACAGTTTGCTAGGAACAGTCACACCACTGGAAAAGTGTCATTTCCGGGAGGCAGTCAAACATGCACCGTGCAGCCCAATGTTACCATTATGCATAGCGGAAACAGGTGACGGTCCACAAATTCAATAAAATTGATTTAGATGGGAAATGTTTCGTGACAGTATGAAAAAAAGGGGTACCCACATGGTTGTGATTCTCATTCAATAATCAGTTATAATCTCCAAGAACAATGTAGTTAAGTGTTCTTCAAGCGAGCCACCTCAACATATCTATCTTTATAACAGGAAACTTTGAACAGCGCCAACATCCCAAGCAGAGAAAATGCGACAATCACCACAGTAACATCTGCTATGAAGGCTACGATCCCGCGTGGTGTACTACCCTGGGTGTTTAAAAAGCTGCACTTAGGCATTTTAGATTAAAGTTGCAGTTAACAATGCACAAGTCAAGGGCATCAGAGCAACACACAAAGATGATGTGCTTTAACGCTAAAGCCCTAAAAGTTTTGAGAAAGTTAAATTGAAGGATAGCACCAGTTTAAAAGAAATAACCACATGGGCAAACATGTGGACCCACATTCCACAAATCATTCCTTCCTTGGAGCATCCCCTCATCCTCAAGACAAGTCTATACAATGAAGGCTTGAGAGGGGAAACCAAAACACTCCAGGTGACTGCATTTTTCTAAATAAAAACATGACCTGTAAAATCCCTAGTATATCGTTACATAAATAAAATCCTTCATGGGAGTGGTGAGGGTAAGAGGAGTACAGACTAGAGAAATAAAACAAATGTACAATAAATAAACAAGTGGTCAGTGTTTGTTTCTACTAGTGTTAAGTACTTTACTATTTAAAAAACGTACAATATCACAATTCCTATATGGAATTTCACTCCTGTACAAACCTTTACACAAGTAGCTCTCATGGAGTGTGCCTTGCGCACATCAGGGCAGCAGCAATGTCCTGCACACACAACAGAATATAAAAATTCATTAGTACGTTCCAATGGGAAGCATCTTCCCATCTAGGAGCACCAAAGTGGACACACCAAACACAATTCTGATGGGACTTTCCCAATCCCCGCTGCTATACCCATCAGAATTACCATGCAGGTCAGAATCTAACATGTGAGGTCAGTGACTGATTGTAACAAAGGAAGACGTATCTAAAGAGAAGCTTTGTCAAAGTGTCCCAAGGGAGCATAAGGCAAGCAGGATTTCCACTAAGTCTCAGTGCAGAATAAACCGACATTTTAACTGATCATTGCCAACGTTAGGGAATGGGAGATATGTAGTATGCAGCAGGCAACAATTGGAATAGGCCTGCACAATGACATGAATACAAATGAAAAGGAGTGGGTTTCGAAGACTGAACAAATCTGCCTAGTCTCATTCAGAACCAATAACAGCATATCAGGAGACAGTGTGGACGAACGTACAACCGTAACAGAACACCAAACCTACCATTCAAAATACTCTTAACTAGCTGTTAACCACAAGCTGCAAAAGGGGTAAAGGTAAATGGACAACCTTGCCAATCAATGACTGTCACTTCCCATTGCAAAGCAAGAACAAACTAGCCTGGGTTCTTCTCAGCTCCACCCAATTAACCCAAAGTTGTAACTCTACAATCATTGGTGGGCAACACATGAATTCATATGAGGGAAAAGGGGAAGCTCCTACTCTCTTCTGCAACTCTTATCACTAGAAGTGGGGTAAAAGTCAATCTTCAACATGTTCCTTAGAGCAAGAAAATGTCTGTCATACACAGACTTGGCAAAGGAATATCTTTTTGATCATGATTACTTACAAACATCCTTAATTCCCCATTTGTCCCCCAGGTTATAATCTCTTGTGGAGGTAACACTGTGCCGCTTGTTAGGAAACTGGCTGCTCATATACATATATATAAATCTATATACACACACACCCGCACATGGGTGTATACTGTCATTGAGGTTTCAAAAGCTGTTCCTTTGGAATTCAACGAAGAAATCACGAAGTGGTGGTGAGGAGAAGATGCTGGAGTAAGCGGAGGTTGTTGGGATATGAGAATCTGTGTACGCAGTCACTGGACCTCCGTCGTCATTGGCATCTCCACCTCATCGCGTAGGGGAACTGCCTTGGAGAAGTTCATTTCCAGTATGTGCCTCTGAAGGTGTCGTACCCACTCCTCCTGTATAGAGAGGGTACCCTGAAACTCCACTTCACAGAATCTGAAAAAAGAAAGTAGAAAATATTGTTCCAAATATAAATGCAAGCAATATACAGACACTAGCTTTAAGAGCAAAATCACATCTGTATGAAGCATTTCTGAAATTCAATTAATTCTGGGGCAAATTGAAGGCCTGGCGAGTCTCCTTACATCACTTTACATTGAATTTGTTAAGATTGAGCTATAGGCCCCTTGCACTGCGAGAAGGGAGATCAAATTAAGTCATATTGATCAATTGGAAATGGAAACCTCTTCCCTTGGTCTAGTCTTGTATGCCAGAGTTGTTCATATCACTTTTACAGGTTTTCATCAGAACACCGGGATCCGCGTTCTGCTTCAAAAAGGACAAAACATTATACTTGACAAGAGATTATCAATGATTTTCTATCATGGGACTGTTAACATTAAAAATAGACATTAAACGTATTTGACCTCATTAACTGAAAACCCTGACTTACTATTAATCACAGAGACTTGGTTCTCCGATGATTTCCACCCCACTCAAAGCCTTTCTGCTAGGCTTCTCCCTGCGCGTACAAAACCAACCCAGCAGAGGTGGGGCCTAGCCATCCTACATAAACCTCACCTGACAGCAATAGCCAGAGTGTTTCTGCTGGTCCCAAATGCAAATCCCTCTGAGCCAAGTACTGACTCAGCCAACCCCATGACTCGCTCCCTCACCGACAATCTGGAAGCCATCGGCCCGTTACAAACTCACACCTGACCCACATTGCAGGACACCCTTGAGGTGCTTTTCTGCACATATGACCCAAGTTTCCCCTCTCACGCTTCGCCCTCTGAACTGGTCTGATCACAACGCTATCCTTTTCATGCTTCATTTTCTTTCCCTCTCTCCACCCCTGCCAATCAATCCCTCATCCACCCTGGCCACCGCCCCTCTGTGGAACTAAATCGTCATCAATCCCTCACTCTGACCTCACCCGCAAGGAAGGACATCCCTCCATCAATCTCTGACCATTGGCTCAGCAAAGCTGCGACTCCTCCCCCCATCCGTCGCCCTCATGACGAGCGACATCACAACAAATGTGGTACACCCGCCCTTGAAGCACTCACAAACTCAAGCATCGCCTAGAACGAGGACAAATCAACCACCCTTAATAAAACAGCGCTTGCAAGAGTAAACAGGGCATACTTCTAAAAACAAAATCAAGAAAGCAAAAAAAAAAAAAAAAAAAAAAATAAACAGTATTTCAAACTCAAAAAACCCATGCGGGGAACTCCACAAAATCCTACATTAATTAAATTCCCCACCTGTCTAACCTACCCCTCCCCGAACTATAAAGCTCTCTACGATGAGCTCTCAAACCACATTCACAAAGTGGTGCTTGAAAGACCACAGCATAACCTCAAAACTAGCTCTGATCCCACCAACCACACCTGGACACCACTCAAAACACCAAAGCCTCCTGTCCCACCTTCTCGTCCTTATCCCCCTTCTCGGACCAATTTCAGCAACCTACTAGCACATAGCCGACACGCAGGCTCACCTGGAGATCCTTCACCCCTCCCACTTCAAAAAAGATCTGCTGGATCCTAAATAACTTGCTCACATCAGGCATTTTCCTAAAAGGCTGTCAAAAACTCCCATGGAAAACAATCTCAAAAAACCCAGCCCGACCCACTCTCTCCATCTAACTACCGCCCAATCTCCAACACCTGCTTCATTGCCAAATGAATTGACCGCCCAGCATACAGGCAACTTGGCCTCTTCACAAAAGCCAACAATCTCCTCGATCCTGCTCAATCGGGTTTCCGACCTCTCTGTGGAACGCAATCTCCTCTGGTTTCCATCTGGGAAGACAAAAAGAATCACCAACTCAGAAAGGTGTGCCACACTCATCCTCCTGGATCTGCCCGTGGCCTCATCGACCACACCATACCGAGGAACAGGCTTCTCACACTAGGCATCAAAGAGACTGCCCTCAATTGGATAAGCTCTCGTCTCCAATCACTCACAAATAGTTCTCCTCCCCCCTTTCTCCTCTGCCCCACGCCCCCTCCCAGTGACAAAAGGGGTGCCGCAAGGACCTCCCTCATCACTCCTTTTCAACCTCTACAGTAGCCCTCTGCCAGCCCCCATCCACTCACACAGCCTTGATGATTTTCAAAATCCCCAAAAACCAAGCCTCGTCAGTACCGGACCTAGAATCTTGTCTCTTCGAGAACAATTGGATGACTAAACCACCTAATCCTCAATTCGGGCAAACCAGAGATCCTCATATGTGGCAAAACCATTCTGATCCCAAAACTTCTACCATGGCCGCCTGCCCTTTGAGCCCCACCTGTCCACTCCACAGACGTCAAAAATCTCGGATGCACAAGGGACACGGACCATTCCCTCTCCTAGCACATCAACTCTGTGTCCAGAACCTGCCTCTTCTACCTACGCATCCTAAAACTAAACTTTCTGTACCTCACCTACACTCAAAATGTTTCTGCACTGGCTTCCAGTTAACCTAAAAGCAACCTTCAAAGCCATGTGCATCACACACCAAGCTCTCCATCACTCGGGGCCAGAGTTCGTTCAGAAAGAAATCTCCCACTATCAACCCCCCTTTCAGTCGAAAGAACCAACAGAAGAAGCCAAATGCCTGAGTGGGCACCCTAACACCAAAGCACCTCCAATCGTATGATATATTGCCTTTCTGGCAATAAACATTCATGGATATTACTGCTCTGCTTGCACGCAGGTGGGTGGGAGGCTCGCTTTGGCCACTGGCCAGAACAGAAGAGGGCGTGCCATGCAAATTACAGGTTGGCCCCTTCCACCCACAGGAAGACCGCTACAAAAGGAGAAGCCGAGTGCATATGCGCATCTAGTAGTGCACCGGAAGTGCTGTTTGCTGATTGAGGAGGTGAGCCTGAGTCTCAATAAGTATTTTAAACCTACGTGTACCCGAGCATACCTGGGAGTACTTTTATCTTGGCTTGCATCTGCTAGAAACAGAAGTGCACCTGGAGGATGCAATTGAATGTTTTTATTTTTTTATTTTATTGTATATGGTTTACAAGAAACCTTTACACAAAAAAAAAGTTTAAGAAGAAAGAAAACATTCATTACATTAGAAATTTCGAATATACAAACATTAAAACATAGATCCAATTTCCAGATAAGGGACAAATTTAAATTTGAACGGTTCAGTGCAAAATACAGTGCAGCATTGAAAAATATACAGACATTAAAATTTAAAAAAAATTAAAAGTTCTAAAATAGAAAATGGGCATTCAGGAATTGAAAATTTCATATAAACCAGCATAATCATAACAGAGGGGCGTATAAATCTAGAGCTTTAATAAAACCCGCCACAGAAAGTCCATCCTTAATATTAGAAATAGCGAGACACTGACCAGATCAGATTGTCTGCCCCCATTTGACCCATTACATTAAAGCTAGCTAGATATTTGTCCCTTAAAGATGTCAAAGCAGTACAATCTAAAAAGAGATGCCGAGAGGTTTCAATCACCCCCAGCGTTTTGCAAAAATGACAGATAGGGTCCAAGTCAGAAAACTCCTTCCCTTTATGTAAGACTTCCCGGGTGGGAAAGAGATTCCATCTGAGTTTGATGAGAAGGGAACGATAATATCTATTGGGAAATTGAGACAGAATAAAAGACAACAGGCCTCTTTTCCTATGGTCGAATTGTAGGTCTCTCAAAGAGGTATACGAATGTAAATTTTTCCATAGTGTTACTCCAATCATGACTGAAAAGACACTCCTTAACCTTGTTGGGATTCGTTAGTAGAGTGTCCCTATCAGTTGAAATATCTGACTAGGTCTTGTCGCAGAGATCACCGAATGCGTCAATATAAATTATGGACTAAGGGTCCCTGAAAAAAAATCATGTGACCCACATCAGCATAAAGGGTGTCGGGTTTAGGAGAGAGCAAGGATGAAAAAAGGGAAAGGACCCTCCAGAGAATCCTGGCTCGCAGTGAGACTAGCCCTAGTTCATACCTTATAGCCACTGTTGGAATAGAATTCGGTAGTTTTAAAATTTTCCTCCAATAGATACCCTCAAGAGAGTCCCAGAAAGTCAAAAGTGCCGAGTAGTGAAGTTCCATTCCGTACAGAAGCTTTGGAGTAACCTTACCCTTAAAACAAAGTCTACTACAGGCTTAAGGGAGAACATGCAGTATTTATTGTCTAATCTAAGGGATTGGGAGATGAGTGGGAGCAGTTTATGTCTAAGAAATAGTCTAAGTTCAATCGCCGAGGGTTGGGCCAGAATCAAAAAGCCAAGATAGACTATTTTATGTGCTCCGATTATATTTTCACCACCTATTTTCCATACTTTGTTGTTCGCCGTTCTCCCCTTTGAGAAGACCATAGTACGGGCTTTACTCGGGTTAATCTTAAACCCATTAAGAATGGCGTATTCTTCAAATTTGCAAATGAGCCTCTGCAGGCCCACTTTAGTCTGATCAAAAAGTAGAAAATCATCGGCATAAGCCAACCATGAGAGCCTCAAAACCCCACGTTTAGCACTCACCATGCCTGTATTTCTCAGAAAGTCATCCACATCAGCCATATAGAGGATAAAGAGACAGGGAGCTAGCGAGCAACCCTGTCTCATCCCAATACGTGTCCTTATCCTTCTGGAGAGGGGTCCTTCCAGATCAAGCCTAATATGGACCCCCCCCCCTCCCGAGTTTTCATGCATTGCCATAATAAGAGTTAAAAGACCGGCCGGAATGCCCCATTTGGTTAATTTTTCCCATAATCTTGACCTGATAACCAGATCAAATGCATTTGACAGGTCAATAGACGCAACGTAAAGGGAACCATCATATTTACCCCAGGTGGAACTCTGCAGGGCACTAATAATAAGACCATTAAGATTAGTTGAGTGGCCTGCCCTAAAACCTGTTTGTTGTTTGGGGAGAATAGGATTATCCTTAATCCAAACGTTAAGATGGGAAAGAAGCATAGAAGCAAAAAGCTTACAGTCCGCATCAATAAGCGAAATAGGTTTGTAATTTTTGACCACAGTACGCAAACCTCTTTTAAAAATTGGAACAATATGAGCAGTTTGCCAACTAGTAGGTACTTTCCCAGAATTGACGACGTCTTGAAAAAGCAGAGAGAGGAGATTGGCCGAGAGATCTGGATCAGCTTTAAATGTATTGTTAGTTAGGCCATTAGGCCCCAGAGCCCTAGATTTCATGGCTTTGGAGAGGAGTCCTAGTACTATCTCGAAATCAATAACAGGCTTCCAAGAGTCCTTAGAGGGGTTGTTCCCCGGAAGACAATCTAATCCCTCACCCCAGTATCAAATAGTTCGGTATAATGCTCAACCCATTGAACCTCTGGGATGGCGTTCAGCTGGTCAGCCACCGCCACATCGTCTAAGGTAGACAAAGTAACCCAGAATGCCCTCAAATCTCGTTTTGTTAACACTGCAAGCATATGCTCCGCATAGTTTTGTAGCATAGTAGCTTTTCTTGACTTACAGTAATTTTTATATTTTTGGTGGATAGTTTTAATTTTTGTTTTTTATCAACCCATTTATTATCTAGGGCTTGTAAACATCTAATAAGTTTCCTAGTGAGACCCTTTACATTAGCCAATTCTTGATCAAATCTATGAGGGTGGGATATTTTAGAAACACCCTTCCTAAGCTGGCCACGAATACTGCAGTGAAGAGCATTAAGAAAACTATCGAAATGAACTGTGTTGAAAACTGCTAATTTCCAACGGAAAGAAGTATGGTTAAAAGAAGAAATCAGTTTACGGTTAAGCACCCTGATATTGAGAGGTGTCGAACGTACCCCTGTCCCTTGTCCCACAGTTTGGAGATGGGTAGGACCCCCCGCGGGCAAAGACTTAATGGGAAAAGGACAGAGAAATGAAACCTGGAGGATACCATGATCACTCCATGAATTAAGAGAGACCTCGACATTGGACGAAAAAGGAATAAGGGAATGATCTACAAAGACAGTCTAAGGTAGATGTTGATGAAGATATGCGCCATGTGGGACAAGGTAAATTAATGGCGTCATAGTAGCCATTAAGACAAGTTAGACCAACTGAATCCAGGGCGAAATTCCAACGACGCCCGCGTACGAATTTCAGGCCTAGGCGAGAATCATCCTCCATAGTCAGTCCCAAGTCATCATGTTTGGATTCAGAAGAGATAGAGCAATCAGAGTTGAGATCACCTGCCAAAATCAATTTACCTCTAGGGTACAAAGATCTCCAAGAAAGAAGCACGTCCGTTAACCTTTGCAAAAACGGCTCAAGAGCAGAGATTCCCTTGTGCCAATATACATTAACCAGAAGTAAAATAACCGTTAAATCAAGAGATTTAACCTCCAGGACCAAGATGCCAAAAGGCGTATCCAAAAGCTCCTTAGTCCTAAAACCAAAAGAGGTTCTAATTCCTATAAGAAGACCCCCCGAAGGCCTCCCTCCCAAGCTGGGTTTAGCGTTCTGAGAAAAGGTATCAAACCCATCTAGAACGGGAGTTGAGAGCATCCAGGTTTCTTGCAGAAAAAAACAATGCGAAGCCCTAATCAGAGTTACAGTATCCAAATTCGTGGAGAGATGAGAATTACCTCTGGAATTCCAAGATAGAAACACAAAACTATTCACGGGAAGAGCCTTTGGAGAGAGTTCCGAATGAGTCGAAAGGAACTCCTTTCCACAGACCGGCGGTAACCTGTGCACAGTTTTGAAAGTTTCCATTTGATTTGGGCATAAATTGACTCCGTTGTGGCTGTGGAGTTCTTTCCGGATGATATACCATAGTGAGATTGCCCCTGTATTCTGCACCCCCTCCGTTATTACTGGAAAACTGAGTGGATTCCAGTAGATTTGCTTCAAAACCAAGTTGCTTTAACCCTTCCCTATGCCCCATGATCAAGTCCAGAACCACTCTTGATTTAAGAATGATATTACTCACATCAACCCGATCATGAATGGGGAAAAAAACCCTATCCATGTCGTAACTAGAGATGAGTGAGAGTGAGGGAAGTTGATGGAATATCTTTAAAATGTTACCACGATTAAGACATATTGGCATATCTTGGCCCCAGAGGCTGGTAAGCTGTAAAATATCACGAGGAACTTTCGCTTCTGATAAATCAGGTAGAGAATCAGTGATCTTTTTAGTGAACTGAGTTAAAGAGTCAGCCGCCAAGTCAGTGCCCCTTGCACCTCTTAATATAGTCCTATTTTGGATTGCGTTTCGACCCACCGGAAATCTTTCACATGATTTGAAAGAATTATTGTAATGGACAAAGTCGGGCCCGGAAGGGACACCTTCACGGCCCATAATCGGGCCAGCACTAGGCAAACTTGAATAGGCTGAGTTAAGAGGGATAGCAGCAAAAGGACCCCTCACTAATAGAGCTCCCATATCACCGTCCATCATTGTAGGCTCGGTGTTGACAGGAAGACCCTCAGTAACCGAAGCAAACGATGGCTCCAGAGATAGAGAAGGGGAGAAAGGAGCCCCATCCTGGGACAGGCTTATATTCGAGTTAGGCACTTCCCCGCGGGCAGTTTTAGGAACCAGTAGCGCCTGGAATAAATGTTTGACCATATCAATATTAACCAAGTTTGCTGTGATCGTTGAGTAGTCTGAGTGACTGGGATCTATCCCTGATATGGAGTTGGATGGAATAGTTGGGAGAACTGCAACTGAAATGGGATCCTTCGCCTTGACAATAGTATTGGTGGTTAACTCAACTGAAGCATTAATGGAGGTCGGCTCTAGTAAAGTTGGAACTGTTGTCAGAGTACTAGAAACCGCAGAGTCCACTACCCCCTCAGTATTAGGCCCCACTTCTAGAGGGGCAATGTTGTTAATCGAGGGACCATCAACCAAACCGTCCGGTAAGGAAGATAGAGCTACTGTAGTGGGAAAGTAGCCACCGTAATGGAAATAGGGGTCACAGAAACCACTGGTTCAGCAGAATTACCAGTCCCCTTCGGAACAGGAGTAGGGGTTGAGGAAGCTAAAGTATTTGCCAAGAAAAGATTTTTTAAAAATTGATTGGTATATGAAGTCATATTTTTCGCGTTCTTCTGATTTTTGGTTTTCTTCATTTGCTCAATAGTTTTTCTTTTCCTTTCTATGCAAGGCAAAACTTTTTGATGTATAATTTCTTTAGTGGGATCAGGTGGATTTTCTGAAGTCGGAGTGGATATAGGGTCCACAGAAGAGGCGATTTGGACACCCTTAGATGGATCAACCGGTTCTAGAGTCCTTCCCACAGGGGGAAGACCTTGAACAATAAGATTGAGAGGCGGACCTACCGATTCATCTTGGACTTTGTCCTCCATTAATTCCATAGTAAGTTTGGTGTGAGGGGTAAGATGTATTACCTTCGACCCAATAGCCTCTCGCACACCCTTAGAAATAGTTGAAGGAATCAGAAGGTTGAGTACAAAAATCCAGATCCGAGCATTGGGGGACCGTAGAACCCTCATCTAAAACTACCCCTTGTATAGTTGGCGTTGTCCCAGTAAGCCTTGATGTACGATATGGGCTTCAGCCGGTAGCTGATTAGAAGGGATTGGGTCAGAACCGTGTGTGGACAAAAGTGGATGTTCTTCCTTAATAATTTTAACTAACTCTTCAAATCTATCAAGGCCCTCTAACCTAGAATAGATTTCAGAGAGAAGAAGGGAATGTGATCTAACCTCAGACCATATGTTATCATACAAACTCACAAAGGAACTCAGGACCATATTCAGAGCCGAGATAGTAGGTTGAGAGAGCTTGATTCTTTCATCCGCCTCTTTAAGAGTATGATGTAAAATAGACTCACTGCCCTGATCCTTTTTTGAGTCTGGAAGTAGACCCCTTTCTTTCAAACAATTTTGTTTCTCTGTATACTCATCAATAAAGTTGATGAGATCAGAGGGAGAGCCCACAAAGGAATCATCACAAATTTGCTGAGTGACATTATTTGTATTATTACAGTTGGGACCCAGGTGGCTATCAGCAATTGCCTTATCTGCACATTCTATAATACTAATATCGTCAATATCCTGAGCTAGAGGGTCTTCAATCTCCAATTTCTTAACTACATCAATTACATTAGTATGATCCAGTGAGCACACTGTTGGAAGTAAGTGTACAGATTTAACAAGGGTGCTAGATGCAGTCCTCTTTCCAAAAAAGTTTGAAATATTTTTCCCTTGAATTGGTTTCCCTTAGGTACCCAGATTGGATTTTGTTTTAAGGGTGGGATTATGGGTTTTATTGAGTGGAGTTTTGAACAAAATAGATTTCCCTGTAGGAGTATAGGGAGTTCCAGCCAAATTGGCAGAAAGATTAACATGGATAGACAAAGTATGATTTATAGCCCTAGCTGAGGAATTTACCTCTGGCGAAGGTTTAATGGGAAGAGTAACAACGTTCCCATTGACCATCACCATTGATGATTCTGAAGCATTAGCTACAGAGTCATCCGCCATGACAGATAGTTTGGGCGTCCTGGGATGAAGTTGAGCAGGTGTTGTAAGCACAATGTTTACCATACTGTTGTTAGAATGAACCAAGTAACCCTTAGCCTTTGAAAGAGTAGCACCTTCCACAAGATTAGAGGCTAAAGTAGCTGCTAGACGCTCTTCCTGTGTATCCATCGAGATATCATGTATTCCATTAAAGATACAGCTATTATAAGATGTATTGCGTGGAATGATACCCATAGCATTAAATACCTCAGACCTATCGCGGACATGGATTTGAGCCTGGGCCAGAGTTTTAAGGAGTAAGGGATTGTGAGGGACATCTACTGGGACGTGATGTAGATTCCCAGTACAGCAGGGGAGGGATCTTCTAAAACAGTAGTAACTGATAAAACAGAGGGGAGATTACCAGTAGCAGAAGGAGTCGAAGCAAGAGAAGCCTCCATAGCTGTCTGACTTTGAAGTCCCTTTCGTGTCATTCAGACAGAACCAAAACCCAGGAAAAAAAGACAGGGGACTTGAGGAAATAACAATAATGGGTTAAAACTAAAAAAAAAACCCTGAATTTCAATAAATAATGTTTCCATTAAAATACACAGAAATAACATACAAAGCAGTCGGTAGAATTACAAACACTGAAATCTCAAATATTGCACTTGAAACCGGAGGCAACCTCAAGCAAAAGTAAAACTAGTCCAGATACACTCAGATTAAAAATACGAATAAAGATTCCAAGATGGCCGCTGACACCAGATAGATGTGTGTCGACGGCGCTCCAGTCTCCTCCAGCTAAACTATGCGGTTCTGCCACCCCTAGCAGGCTAACGAGAGGCTGACAATATTGTGCGGTGTCCCCCACACAGGAGTGCTTCCACGACCGTGACAACGTCCAGCAAGGACGAGAAACAGGACCCCGAAGTCCGAAGCCACACGGAGGGAGGGGACACCCCGGGCCTGGTGGAGGAGGCGGCCCTGCTCCCACCTCCCCGGACGACAGGTGGAGGGGAATAAACCACAGGAGAGTGAACGGGAGCCCCCGCCATCCAGCGTTGAGCCTGAGCCCCCGGTCGTCAGCAGAGGCAGCGGCGGGCGCGGAGCCCTGCAGGGAGAAGGAGAGGCAGGCCCAGCACTGATCTCGGGCCGAGAGGGTCCGCTGGACTTGGCCGCGGCGGGGAGGCTCGGGGGCACGGAGCACGCCCACCCGCGGGGATTCGGATCGGCCCACGAGAGGGCACATGCCGGATCTGGGCCCAACTTGAACGGGCCCCCAGCTGACATCACTGCGCAGGAGGCGGGCAAGGACCTGGAAGCCGCCTGCCTGCGTGGGAACCAGCGGATCCCACCGGAGAAAGGAGGACTCCCATCGGGGAAGCGGGCACTCTACTGGCCCCAGGAGGATGTCAGCCGGCAGGCGGCACAGGTGAGGGGGCGAGGGCTCCTGCTGGGGGGGGGGGAGACCAGGAGTATGGCGGTGGGCGCGGGGCTCCGGGGACCCCGGCCCCGAAGAAGCACTCTGAGTGGGCTGCCCCCCAATCAGCCGAGGCCCCGAGCGAGGCGGTGCGGGCCCCCCTGCGGTCTTGGGGCCCCCCTCATCCGACGCCTGACCCGGCGGCCATTAAATTAAAAAAAAAAAGAAATAAAATACTCGCAACACACCTCGGCCCTGTGCCTGCTCCCGCCGGCCGCCAGAACTAGAGTATGGCGCAAAGAGGCTGATAGGCCCCCTCTCCCGTTGCTCGACCATCCCAGGGGCCATGGCACCAGGACTCAAATAAGTTCAAACCCAGAGCGGGGGGATAAGTGTAGTACTTCACGGCTCACTAACTGCTATCTCCAGTCACAAACAGAGCTTAGCATCCAGCTGTGGAGGGTCTCTACACTGGTGCTGGTTCTCCCCGGATCCGCAGGGAGACTTTCACTCCAGGTATAAAGTCCAACTGGTCATTAAAGGGAGAGACATTAAGGGGACACTGAGCCACAGCCGGAGGGCTCGCTTGGGGGGGCGCCTGCGCGCTCGGGGGAGGGGGGCGGTGTGTTCTCCAGCCGGGGGCCCTACCACTGCAGCAGAGTCGCCTGTCCACCCGTACACGGCTGAATCCCATAACCATGGCCGCCAAGAACAAGAGCAGGACAAACAAAAGCGGAATGCCGCAGGTTGACGCATCAGGCCCCCTCATAACTATGTGGGCGAATAAAGATGCTAACGAAGAGCGCAGGAGTACACAAGAGGAAACCACGGGACAGGAGCATCTTGGGAATCCTGACCTAACAGCACAAATCTCACGCCAGGACCTACGCGGGGAGATGCTCTCCCTTCAAACTTCATTGGGAAGAACATTTCAGGATCAATTCCAACTGATGAGATCCGACAAACCAGGCGATGGCAGAAATTAAGCAGGAAGTGGGCCAGCTGTGAGAGAGAACGGACCTTGTCGAAAAAGGCCTACAGGAGGTGGCTAGAGAAACGACAGAGCATAGCGAAGCAATCGAGAGATTGGACACAGCGAAGCGGAACCTGGAAATCAGAATGGAAGACATGGAAAACAGGTCTCGTAGGATCAACATCAGGTTGAAATTTCTGCCGGAAACGGTACAGGGCAGAGACTTAAAAGAGACCATCCAAGGGATCTACGCAGAGCTGCTGGGGGAGCCCTCCCCTGACAAGATAGAGCTGGACAGGGTTCACAGAGTGGGCCACCTCAACAAGAACCCGAGAGCCAGGCCGCAAGACGTTCTGGCCGCATTCACAAGGTATGCCCAAAAAGAAGCGGTTCTCAGGGCGGCCAGGCAGAAAGAGCCGATATCATAACGGTCAACGGATCGAACTGTACCAGGATCTCGCCAGCAGTACCCTACTGAAACGGAAACAATGGTGCCCAATCACTTCCAAACTTAAAGCACAAGGGATGAAGTACAAGTGGACCTTTCCATTTGGGCTCCTGTTCGAGTGGGAAGGCACACAAAAGCAGATAACTACGATGCAAGAAAGGGCGGACATCCTGCAAATTGAATTGGATCAGGAGCTGGACCAGGAGCGCGGAGCGACCGGACAAATCATCGGAAGCAGGGGCTGGGACGAGACCCAGACCATGGGAGTGGACGGTCGTGGGGGAAGGGAAAAGGAGGAGACCCGCACCGAGGGGGCCTGCCAGGAAGGGAAAGGAAATAGAACCAGCGGCGGAGGGGACGGCACGGGAGGAAGAGGGCTGACATGAAATCGGGACAATCATAAGGGGTGGTGGACAGAAAGGTTTATTCAAGGAGGGGAGACGAGCAAACATCATGGGATCAGACAGGGCGAGGAAGCCTGGAGAGAGGAGTAGGGGGACGGGAAGACCTAGTGGCAAGGTCTACAGGGGAGGGAAGTCAGAGGGGGAGGGGGATCCTCCAGGTGCTGCCAAAGGGACACAGTGAACATTGCAAAACATCCGGGATCTCGGAGCGAAGTGAACGTAAGGAGAGGAAAAAAGTGGGGGAACACATTCAGCAGAAACAGGAGACAAATCACCATTCAAATGGGTAACCCATAATGTCAGGGGGCTCAACTCCCCGCTGAAAAGGAAAAAGCTTGAGCAATTCACGAAAAGGGGACAACCAGACTTCCTGGGGCTACAAGAAACACACCTGCTCCGTAAAGACCAGGGCCGGCTCAAGCTAAGAGGGTTCGACCAGGTGTACCAGGCATCAGGACCCACAAAAACGGGAGGGGTGGCGCTAGCTTTCGGGAACTCGGTAAACTTCAGGGAAGAGGAGACCCTCAGGGACAAGGAGGGCAGATACATAATAGTGAGAGGCAAGATAGCGGAAGTGACTTGTACTTTTGGGGTCATTTACGCACCCAACTCGGGGCAGGACTCCTTCCTGAGGAGCATCCTCAGAAAACTAGAGGAGTACGCAAGGGGACAGATAATCATAATGGGCGACTTGAACATAGCTTGGGATAAGGCCAAAGATAGAGCGGGGGGGGGGAGGGCAGGAGCACGGGCAGGGGAGCAGTGGCCTCGACAGGGCTGAGAGATAAAATGGAGCTCATGGGGCCGAGACACGTCTGGAGAGAACTGGTGGGGAACGCGGAGGGCTACACCTTAGACTATATCTGGGTATCAGCGACCTTGGTGGGAAGGGTCAAGGAGATAGAGGTGGGACCCATGGGAATAGCAGATCACAAAATACTATCAATGCAGCTGGAACTGGGAAGAATGAGTAGGGGGGCGTGGGGATGGAAATACCCGGAACACGTGCTGAGGGACCCCATAATAAGGGAGGAGATAGAGGGAAAGATGAGGGAATTCTTCAACAATAATAAAAGGGGAGACACGGCAGAAGACATAAGATGGGATGCGTTTAAGGCCTCGACAGGGCTGAGAGATAAAATGGAGCTCATGGGGCCGAGACACGTCTGGAGAGAACTGGAGGGGAACGCGGAGGGCTACACCTTAGACTATATCTGGGTATCAGCGACCTTGGTGGGAAGGGTCAAGGAGATAGAGGTGGGACCCATGGGAATAGCAGATCACAAAATACTATCAATGCAGCTGGAACTGGGAAGAATGAGTAGGGGGGCGTGGGGATGGAAATACCCGGAACACGTGCTGAGGGACCCCATAATAAGGGAGGAGATAGAGGGAAAGATGAGGGAATTCTTCAACAATAATAAAAGGGGAGACACGGCAGAAGACATAAGATGGGATGCGTTTAAGGCTACTACGAGGGGGGGAAGTCATAGCACTCAAAGCACAAAGACACAAGCAGCTGCTGGCCCTGGAGACCCGGCTGGAGGCAGAGGTCGAGGAAGCAAGGAACAAAGTAGCCGAGACCCCCAGTAGACCCAACCAGAGGGAATACAGGAGGGCGGTGGGGCAGTTGGGGATCTTACGAATCAAAAAAGCAGAAGGGGCCCTACTTTACGTGAGACAAAAGTTCTATGCTAAAGGAAACAAAGCAGACGCTCTTTTGGCACGCCTCCTCCGGGGAGCGTCGTCAAGAAATACAATCTTGGCCCTAAAGACAGAAACAGGCGATAGGGTTCCTCAAACAGAAGATATTCAAGATACCATGGCCAAATTCTATGAGACATTGTACACTTCACAAAACCCCCACGCCCAAGCCCAGGATGCATTCCTGGAAAAGGTAGGCCTGCACAAAATAGACGTAAACGCCCAGACGGGTCTACACCAAGAAATAACAGAGGACGAAGTGAGGGGGGTTATCAGGAACCTGGCCGCGGGCAAAGCCCCTGGTCCAGACGGGTTCTCAGCAGCATTTTACAAGTCCTTTTCTGGGCTGTTGGTACCACAATTGACCTATCTCTAACACCTTTGGAGATGGAGGGCAAATAGCGCCATCCATGAAGGAAGCTAAGATCTCCCTGATCCTGAAAACGGGTAAGGACCCCCTGGAAAGATCTTCCTACAGGCCAATAGCGCTCAATGTAGACGCTAAGATCTAAGCTAGGGCTCCTCCCGGACCTGATTCACCAGGACCAGGCGGGATTTATAAAGGGAAGGCACACAGCGGACAATATAAGGAGGGTGGCACACCTAGTGGAAAAGGCAGAAAAAACTCACACCCCGGCGGCCCTACTATCTCTGGACGCTGAAAAAGCATTCGACCGGGTAGAGCGGTCATTCTTGTTTAAGGTTATGGAAAAAATGGGTCTTGGAGGCGCCTACTTGCAGATGGTCAAGGCAAACTACGAGGGGCCCCGAGCGAGAGTGGTAGTGAACGGCACGACATCGTGACGGTTCCAACTCCAAAGAGGCACGAAGTAGGGATGGCCCCCTTTTGCCCCTGCTCTACGCAATCTATTTAGAACCCCTCCTACAGGCCATTCGGGAGTCAGAGGGAATACAGGGAATCCCATTTGGGGGCAGACAGCATTAAGTGGCGGCCTTCGCCGACGACATGCTACTCGCCCTGACTAACCTCATAGAATCATGCAGGCAGAGTAGACTATTACTCCAGGAATTTGGGGAAGCGTCCGGATTACGCATAAACATGAACAAATCCGAGCTGATGGACCCGACGCTGGGGAAAGAGGAGAGGGAAGAGCTAAAAAGACTAACACCATTTGCATGGCGGCCTGGGGGGATAACATACTTGGGAGTAAGGATTACCCCGGCTCTCACAGGATGGTATGCGGCAAATTACCCCCCCCCCCCCCCCTAATAAGAAGGTGGCGGAGTCTCCGGATCTCCTGGCTCGGGAGGCTTGCAGCGATAAAAATGGTCACACTGCCAAGAATGCTCTACCTATTTCAAGCCATCCCCCAAAATGTTTCAGCAAGCTTCTTCAGGGAGCTCCAAGCGGCAACAAACGAATTTATCTGGGAGGGGAAAAGAGCAAGGATAAGCAGGCAGCAACTCATGGCCCCGAGGCAAGAAGGGGGACTAGCCCTCCCTAATTTCCGTCAATATTATGAGGCAACCCAGCTAAGGGTCATTAGGGAATGGCTCCATGAGGGGGAAGAAAAACACTGGGTTAAAATGGACAGGGCCGTCACACAGCATGATCTAGGGGAGGTCCTGTGGCTACCTAAGCAGCACCGACAAAACACATGTACGAGAGCTCCATCACTAAATTAGTGGCGGATAACTGGGACAGGCTGGTTAAACACAAAGAGATCACAACCTACCCGTCCCCCTTCACACCTATATTTAATAACAAAGAGTTCACTCCTGGGCTGGAGAGGGGGGCATTCAGGAATTGGCGGGAAGGGGGTTGCCGGAGAATGAGAGACATGTTCACAGGGGGGGAAATCAGCACCTTTATGGACTGTAAAAGGGACTTCGCCCTGGGGGAGGGCGAGAGACAGCTATTCCCAGCTGCGCCACTGGCATCTCCACCCCACAAATAAGGAGGCGGCCGCTAGATCTCCAACCCACTTCGAGAAATTCTTAATGATCAATGACGGCTCGAAAGGGCTAATCTCGCAGCTGTACAAGATTCTAGACGAAGCTGTTCCGAGGGCGCAGTGGGCATATATGGGAAGATGGGAACACATACTGGGCAGGGATATAGGGAAGAGGGAATGGGAGAAGCTTTGGAGGAAAATCCCCAAACTAGCGAGAGCCTCGCAAACCCAGGAAGCCTGGTACAAAATACTCTATGGGTGGAATTATACTCCAGCCCGCCTGTGCAGGATGTACCCAGATACAACGGGAATCTGCTGAAGAGGCTGTGGGCAGGAGGGCACAGCGGAACATATCTGGTGGAGGTGCCCAAAGATAGACCCATTCTGGAAGGCAATCCGTCAAGCACAAGAACAGGTGTTCGGATCAGGGGGGAACACGCCCCCGGAATGGACCCTCCTGGGCCTCCAGCCCGAGGAAGCGGCAGGAGAGCCGAGAGGCAGAGAAAGAGCGTGGGCGATGCTTACTATAGCCGGAATGACAATGATAGCCCAGAGGTGGAAAAGCTCTGACATTCCAGGACTGGCTGCGTAAAGTGTGGGAAATCGTGGCAATGGAATGGGCCACATATGCAATGAACAATGTAAAGCAGAACTTTGCAGGCGAGTGGGGGGGAAGTGTTAACTTTTCTCAGAGACGACTTCAGGATCGGATGGCGTCCGCAACGTTTAAGACTGTTAGATCTGCAATGACCCCGAAGAGACGCAAGGAAATTACGGGAAACAACGGAAAACCTGACGCAGCACCGCGGGAAGGGGGTGGGAACGGGGTCAGGGGGAGTTATGGGGAATGTTATACCTGTTGAAAAATTTAATAAAAAGAATTTTAAAAAAATATACGAATAAAAATGGATCTATGCAGTCAAAAAAGAAATGGTAAAAACAAATATATTATGCACTAGAATTGTTAATGTTCATTGACAATACGAAATCAAATAAATTGATTTTTAAGAATAAGTACAATCATCCAAGGTGCCAGGTGAAGCGCTCAGTCTCAGGGTAGGGAACGCCCGACAGCTTGTGGAGCTGCCAGAGTCCGACTCTCCACCCCAAACCCTGGGAACTGGAGAAGAAAGTGTGTATGTATTTACAGCTCAGGACCCCAGTTCAAGTTACTCACAGGTCACAGCCAAACAGCACAACAACGGTTCCAGCCCTTACTGCCTCCAGGGTTTAAGGGTGGTTGGCCCGGCAACTTGTGGAGGCTGGAAGTCACGTGATGTGTCACGTGATCGGGAAGGGCTCCGCCCCCTCCAGGAAGCGAGTTCGGCAGCAAGAGCTCTGCTCGCAGTGCTGCAGTGAGGGATAGAGCTTGCAGGCACGAGCGTTCGTGGAGTGAGAAAAACGATCCTTCAAGTCAGCAAAGAATTGAAGGTTATGGAATGTTCCTAGTGTTTGGCCGTATTGCCTCTAGTGGAAAGGAACACGACCACGCTAGACATGTAAGTGCAAACGATGCTGTTAGCACCAACACCAACCTATCATGCAAAACTTTGCCTCTGCAGCTAGCATGCAAGGACAATGAGCTTGTGTTAGCACCTAAGCCGAGATCCTCCGTACGGGCATATCCACATTGGGGGAAAATCGTATCTGTATACCCAAGACGATTACAAAAATGTGGCCATGACGAATCATCAAGAGAGGACCATGACCTTAACTATTTTTTTTTTTTTATTATTTGGTTCAACTGTTTTCACAGTTTTTACAAATGGTGCAACCCGAAGAATTTCTGATCCCGAAGAATTCTGTTCTGTTTTGTTTCATTGCGCTTCTGTGCTTAGACAGTTAAAAATGTGCTTTCCCAATTACTGTCAGATTGGATCTTCTTTTTTCAGGTTTATATCCTGAAAGAACTGGCCGACTGCGATTACTGATTTTACATTTCCACCTGACATCAGGATGTTCCACCAATATTCTTCCTCCCCGCATCTGCTGTTTTTCGATAAATGGCCCATATGTATCATTCTTTTAGCCGCTAGTTCCGGGCATGACAGCAGGAGATGCCTCAAGGTTTCAATTGTTTCGGGTTTATTGCAGAATCTACAGAGGTTGTTAGCAGCAGAGCCTCTGATGAATAGGATTTCTTTCGTGTGTAGGAGATTCAGCCTGGCCCTTAGAAATGTGTTTCTAATTTGCTTACTCGGTCCTTGTAGTAAATAGCTCATGGGTTCATTTTGTTTTTGATAATTGACTGGTAGGTCCGCAGCCAGTTTGTATTTAGCGGCCTCTTCCAGCGTTTTAATCCAGTCCATTTGTTTGAATTTTTTTACTGTTTTAGCGGGGTTGTTTTCCAATTCTTCCCATGAGCTTCCAATTTCCTCGAGGGTTTCCATGTTTCTTTGCTCCCAAGAGGCTAGGGTGTTGTTCTCTCCTGTTTTAAGTTCTTCCTTTATAACCTTGAAGATCTTCTCAGGGGATAGCCTAATTTTCCGATTCAGCATTAAGATGTTTAACTTGATTCTTCCTTTTAGGGAGATGACGTTGATTTCTCTGCGAATAGATGCCATCGGAGTGGAGTTTGGGAGCATTAGAATTTTCCTCCAAAATAAGCCTTCCAGCTTCTGCCAGGTCCGCTCTGGGATCATGGGCATCGCTTCTGCACCATAAGTAATGGCGGGTACCGCTTTCGCTGTGTAGAAGTTCAGCACTGGTTTCAGTGAGAATTTTCCGTATTTTTTGTCCATGAGTCGAGCTTGTGTTATCATAATTTTCGTCTTGGCAATCAAGGATTCCTGCATGGGGGTTTCAAAGCGATTTGCGCTTATCGTCACTCCCAGGTATCGGAATGATTTTACTTTCTCTAGTTTCTCTCCGGCCAAGAACCATTTAGATTTTTCTTTTTGTGTTGTGGGTTTTTCCAAAGTCATTATTTTTGTTTTTGATGAGTTTAGAATCAGATCGTTGGCCTCAAGATATTCTGCGAGCGAAGTAAGTTTGCATTGTAACCCTATGGCAGTTTGATCCAGTAGTAAGATATCGTCGGCATAGAGTAGTCTGCCAACCGTTTCCTCTCCAATTCTAGGCGGAAATGTTCTGATAGTGGGGTTCCAGTTTTGATAATCTCCGATGAACGCATTGTACAGTGCGGGGGCCAGTGGGCAGCCTTGTTTTACGCCTCTGTGAGTGGTGATCTCCTCTGAAAGTTGGCCTTTTCCATTGAGTCTGACCCTCATGGATGTTCCGGAGTACAGCTCCATGATTGGGTTCAGGATTGCTGTCGGGCAGTTCCCTTTCCTCAGTTTTGTCCATGACCTTAACTATGACCTTCCCCAACAGCCCTAAGAACAAAAAAGAGGGCAAGGAAGCACTGCATAACGGGCCGCAATGCAACGGGTGAGGAACAGAATGTTTCATCACTACACACTGTCCACCAATACAAAGCAGGAAGCACAATACCCCACCACACAAAACTACAACTAAACAGTCCCAAGGATGTTCACCCCACGGAAATCAAAGAACCAGTCAGGACAGAAGGATACGAACATCTGAATACACACGCTCACCAAGACAGATCCACTAGGACAACACTTCAACCCGACCCTGAACCCTGACCAGGGTCACACTAGATCAACTGAGAATAGATATCACCCACCCAGTCCCACACCTGAAGATTAGGCTCCGACGCACCCACCAATCCAAACTATACTCAATAGGTTACAGTTGGATCAGCGCAACACCACCAAATCGAGTCGGCCCACGAGGAACCAGCAACATCCGAACCCACAGGTATACAACTAACGGAATCATAAGTACCTGAACCAGGATACAGACCCACTAACCCAACCCTCAATCTTCTGCACACTTAAACCCACACAAAAATCTCTCTCCCAGCAATCCGCACGCACTTTACCACACCGCATCAACAACACAAACTTCACCCACAGCACTAGAGGCCTTCATCCGATCCGATACTAGCACCAAAGCCCAGCACTCTGTGTATACCGAGCTGAAGCTGCCAACAGCACACCACTTCTCCCACTCTCCTTCACCCCTCCTCCCGACTAACCCTACTACACCCTTCCAGTTTACAGATCCGCCAGAGCGGCTGGGGACCAATTCCGTTGGTGACGGTGCGCTATACAGGTGCCGCTAACATAACATGGGAGCGTGGAAAAAGGTTGCAGTAATGACCAACTATTTAAAAAAAGATATTACGGAGGTATTTAATGATAGAGAAGTTATGGATGTTACAGATGCTACTGTTGCTATTGATACTATTAACATTGATCAAGAGACGTGCTCTTACTGTCTTGGTACAAGACTAATTTAACTGGTTATTCGCCCTAGCCTTCGCAGTAGTGAGGGTCCATTAGGCCAGCTAATAGAAAATTGTCCGGATGGTGATGAGATTACAAAAACTGGACCCTGCTAGGTAGCAAATACCAATGTTACCTGCATTAACCTGAATAGGGAAGCAGTGAATGAAAACTTCTGCCCGTCCAGTGCATGTATGAACGATCAATCCCAGGCTGATCGATTGTCAGACCAGACATCTGCCGTGTTTCCTGTGGCGCGGTCTGTTTTACCTACTGTTGATGAGATGGGAGTTGAAAGGTGAGTACCGTTAGAAATCCGGAATGGGTAGAGAATTGGGAGTTGACATATAGACTACACCAATATTGCAATGTAATACACAACTTGATATGAGCACACCGTTTGAGGTCGAAATGGGGAGGAAAAATGGTGATCGGTTGTATATTGAAGCAGGGGTTGGTGAAAAATTCCCTGAGCTATCTGAGGCGGGACTTATCCTGTGAAATGTTATGCACTCACCCGGTAAATCTAGATAATCTAGATGAATCAAATGTCAGTATCTACGGACCAATCTGGTCACAAAATGCGAACGAAAAGTTTTATGGAGTAATATTGACTGGACATCACAGTATAAATCGAACTAGAAGAGTGTATAAAGATTGTGGCATGAACACTGAAAAGCTACCAGAGTTAAAATCACGACTAGATGTGCAAGGTAACCAGGAAAATGTTGTTCATGCAATCGGATCTATAAAATTGGTCATCTCTACTACCATATCCGAAGAAAAAACAGGCAGAAAACGAAATAGAAGGTAATATTAAAGTCTGCAACGTACAGTTTGAAAGAAAAAACTAGAAAGATGAATGGGTACACAACGATGCAATTTCGATCAATCTTGTACAGGATTCAGAGTGCTAGGCATGGAAAAGTGATGGTACCCCTGTACACGATTCTTATAGCGCTAACCTAAACAAACTCCAGGTCACCCAAAATAACGCTCTAAGAGCAGCATTAAACATCTCCAAAAGGGACCACATCTCACTGGCAAGGCAATCAGTTCACTGGCTCCCTGTCAAAGAACGCATCACCTTCAAGGTACTGACTACTACCCACAAATGTATCCACCACACTGCACCATCATATCTCTCAGACACCATTCTCAGACAGACCTCATCCAGACCTACCAGACTCTGCTACACTAACCAACTCACTGTACCACGCATCCACAAGATTACAGCCGGGGGGCTGGGTTTCCCCTACATAGCACCAAAACTTTGGAATAATCTCCCCCACGCTCTAAGAGCAGAAGGCTCCATCACAGCGTTTAGAAAAAAACTCAAAACCTCTCTCTTTAACTAGAATTCCTCTACCTACTGCCATTCAGGCACACACTGCTAACTACTGCTACTGCCCAAACTGTATGCATGTATGCCTCTGTATGCTGTAACTAAGACGCGCTTTCCCTGTAACCAGCGCTATTCTGTAACCAGCGCCACGATGCCTCAGGGCTGATTCTGTGCGCTTAACAAATGCGAATAAATAAATAAATAAATAAATAAATAAGCAATCCCCAGCAGCTTCCACTGCATATACAGTGATTGGGATACATCATGATGGATGCTTCCCTGGTACTATCTACAGCAAAGAAGTGTCTCATTCTAATGATATTCCCAAATGTCTGTGTGACCCCGTAGGTGGGTACTGATGTGAGAAGAGTAAGAAATCGACTAGAAGTCTTGTTGACAGGCCTAAATCTCATAAAAAGAACAAACAAAATCCAACTACAGGTGTAAGCCATTGGGTCTTGGAAGTTGTCAAGCAATGTTCGTAGAGGCAGAAGTCCAAGGGGGAAGTGGTACTAATGCACTTGATCGGTATCCACACATTGCCACTAGATCAACGGAAAATGCTCCCCAAACTAAGGAGACACACGGAACAAAAACAGCTGCTCAGTTAAGCTCTAGCGCCATATTTAGTAACACGGTGGCAGATCAGTTAGCTACGGAACAGAAAAGAGTACATGACCAAAATAGAACAGTTAAATCTGACACAATAAGGGTGCTGCTTATGAAGTCTGTCTGGAATCGACCGCCATCGAATTGGGCCACAGTGTTATGTATCCTGCATGAAATTGTTCCACTTGGAGTGATAATGACAGAAGATATTGTTATAGTCTATCAGCTGGAGGACGAGATAAATGGGATAATATATGACCCAAATCGAACTCTATTATCGAATGCATATTTCAATATGAAGAGGAGCTATTCTAACTAGTTTACTGCTGTAAGGAGAAATATGAGAAAAGTTAAATATTCCACTTGCACTGATGAGACAAACAAAAGAGCTTCCAATATTGGAGTAACCACAAGAAGTATAAATAGCCCTTTGACTGAGCACACCAAGAAGCAACAGAGATCCCACCATGCCTCCTAATAGAACCGAAAAGGTGACAATATGAAGGAGAGTGACAACGCAGGGTATTGGCAATGGCTACCAAAAGTCTTAAGCCTCACTTTTCTGAATACCGCGATAACACTACAACAGATGGACTACTGGCAAACATTGATTTGTTTGAAAAAGTAGTATTGCAGGAGACCCGATTGATTGAATCCTGCGAGATAGATGGTCGTAGTAAATTACAAGTCTGAGCAACTAAGGGCCTTGTTGGAAGACCGCAAGGACGACTGTTGGTCACTATCCGAAACCCATGGCGCCTAGTAGACAATCAATGGTCTACCCCCACGATACAAGTGGTAATAATAAGTTGTAATTTGCAAAGGACACGATCAACATCTCTTGATCAACGTCTATGACCCTCCCAACACAGTGGTCGCCAAATACAAAATTGCAACTGTACAAACTGTCCGGCAACTGTCCAAGTTTGAGATGCCCATCTTAGTCCAGGGAGATTTTAATGCAAGAACGAGCACCCACAATGATTGCCCGTTAGACAAGAGTGAGTCTGGTCCACATAATGCTGCTGAATATTATAAGCAGGGCAAAGGTTGGATGGTGTTCAACACCTTTAACATTACTATGTTAAATGTGCCCTGTGAGGGCGATGCAGTGAAGGCACACACTTGTGTTCGTGGGAAGAGTGCCTCGACTCTTGACCATGCATTTGTTAATGAGGTTGGACTTCAAATTGTGAAACACATGGCCATATTATTTCGAGAAGAAACTGATCATGTACCGGTTTGTGTATTACTGAATGCATGCGTAAGTGACAATTGCTTTGAATTGAACAGCAAAATCTTTTTGAATGTAGGTGTGAATCTAACATGTTGGAATCCAGTAAATCTGGAGAAAGCAAGAGTTGTAGCTCAAAAAAACTCTCCCTTGCTTCATAAAAAGATGGCATAACAAGAGTGAAATTAATGGTGAAGCAGTATTGTTAGATTTCACAGAAGTGATTGATTCAATCAAAGCAGTCACACAGAAAATAGGTAGCTTTAAGACCTCTAATTAGTGTTGGAATAGAACATCATGGTAGTCGACTGTACGACTACAGAATAAAAGCTGCAAAAAAACTACTGTGGCAGGATATTGTCGAGGTATTGAATAGTAGAGTTTGAGACATGTTGAGTGTCGACATCCCTAAATAAAGCTCTTATATTTAAAGTATCGTGGATGGCTGAGAAGGCACCAAGCAAAGAACAAGAGCGAGTTGTGGATGCGCCTAGCTCATCATGCCAAGACTAATAACAGGTATCTGGTCCGCCTTGAGAGGGGCTGCTAGGAAAAATCTACCTATTAAAAGTGTGCCAGAGGAGAGCTGGGGTACCCATACACTGGGGGCTACGGTACACAGTGATAAGCAACATCTTCAGACCAATAAGAGCTGGTCTGTAAATCCATGCTCGACATCGCCCAGATGATATCTTAAATACCCACATCTCGAGCAATTGGCCCCAATGGTACATGCAACGGTCTATTGAAGTATTTGGGCCAATGCATTACACCCCCTATTTGTATTAATTGTATCCCATAGCATACTACCTGCCTCCTGGAAAGAGTACTATCCTCCCAGTCTACAAAAAAGGTTGTTGCAAAACCCCATCTAATTACTGCATGTTGGCTGTACCGGCAAAGCTTTTTGCAAGAGTATTGCTAAATGAATTGCATCAGTGGATTACTGATATAAAGATCCAACCCCCAAATCAGACCGGCTTCTGAGCCAAATCAAGCACTACCCACAATCTTCTAACCTTGACCACGTCCATTGAATAAGCCTTAGAATAGACGCAAACTGCCAGCGTATGGTGCATTCATAGACTTTAGAGCAGCATTTAACACGGTCATGAGGAATAGACTATGGAACAAACTTGTCTTGTGGAACATTCCTCATGGCCTGTTAAAAATGATCAGGCTGCTACACACTGACGCGAAGGTCAGAGTGAAACTGAACAGTGAGGGCTGTGTGTCTTTTTTCCAACAATGCGTTGAGTCAAACAGGGTTCTGTCCTTGCTGCCTGCCTGTTTAATCTCTATCTTGCTGATCTAGCAGTGGCTTTAAATCTGGGGGATGCATGCCCAGTGAAAATGGAGGCACTTAAAAATGGATGGCTTATTTATGCAGACGAGTTTCTGCTCCTTGATTATACTCCAAAAAGCCTGCAACTTATGTTGGCCGCCCTAGACAAGTATCCCAGGGAAAATGGCCCCTGTATCAACATTGAAAAAACAAAGATTGTGGCATTTAGAGGTAGAACAAGGAGTAAAAAGACCACTAAGTTACTATGGAAGCTAATGGGAAGGTAGATTGTGTAGAGTGCTACAAATACTTGGGCGCATTAATTGATGACAAGTTGATTTGGTCATTTCCTGCATGAGAATCAAACACGCCCGAGACACTTCATTGGCAAACAGGGGGGAAATGCCCCATCAAAACCATATTACTGTTATATATATATAAAATAGTCCCTTGCATGACCTATGCTGTGGAAGTGTGGGGACCCAAATATCAATCTGAGTTAAAAAAAAAAGTGGGCCAAAATCTTGCGATTGCTATGCAGAATGCCTAAATCATTGTCTATTGAATATATTCTATTAGAATTTGATATCCTTAAAATAACTGGAGTAATTAACTACCAACTTGACACGGGCTATGAGAAATTGCGACAGCTCCGTAATGGAACTACTATGTGTAATGTTATGTCGGCATATTTGGCAATACACTAGTAGGAGAATTTTGGCATGCTTGGTAGCTTACATACAAAACAGGACCCCTGGACAAAAGCATCTGCACACGATAACATTAGTATCACACAGAACAAGCTGAAAAGTAGGATCAAGAAAATAATCATTTACAATCTGTACCAAGAAAATTATCTTGTCAGCTTGGCATCTAATGTTAATAGTGGCTCTTTCATCGAATAATGGATAGAGCAACTGTTCCAAAATACATTAACATATCCCAACAGTGCCATTATAAGAAACTATCCTTTGTTGAAATTTGATTGCACACAGGTTTTTGAAATAAAGGGAGCGAAAGGGGGCATACTGCGATCCGAGCTATTATGTACCTCTGTGGTGAGACCACAATAGATACAGCAGAACACATTATGTGCTACTGCAGCAGTTTAAAAGCTATTAGAGTAAAACAAAATCATATAGCAATTTGCTAAATTGTGACAATCTGTTCTCTTTATGGGCTCTGCTACTTGAAGGCAATGATAACCTTAACTTCCACATGATGAAATTCTATGTAACATGTCCGATTATCTTGGAAGAAATAACAATGGGTATATGGTGACATATTAGAAGATTATGCAAAATGGAAAAGGCTGTATTTTAAATATGAAATAATTGTATATACGATAAGTTTTAAGATATGGTTTTATCAATTGATTGTCACAAATGTGTTATATTGTATTGCATGGCAAAGATCAGTGAGTAGAAGGCCAGACCTAGCCCAGACCCCGCTAGGGGAGATCGGTAGGCGGTAGCCCATGGACACACAGGATCCAGGGGTCAACGAACCTTGTTTGCCAGCATTGGGAGTGAAGGGCAAGCCTGCCCCCCACCAGAGACGCATGGACACATGGATGGCCGTGTCATGCCTTTTTTCCGTCAGAGGCAGAGGCCGGTGTTTGCTTGGAGACCTGTCCGGTTGCCTGGACCGTCGTTCCTGGAAGCCCTGGAAACCACCAAAGGACCGCCCCCTTGTCTGACCGCTGGTGCGTCTGGCCGTTTGCTTTAGGAGTGGTCTTAGTGAGGATGGACAAAGATTTGACAGTCTGAACTGTTTTTCTTATCGAGTTTCTTTTCTGTAGTGGAATGGAACAGGTCACCACCCTCAAAAGGAAAATCCAGTATGCACTCCTGTACGTCCGGGTTGAACTTTGTCGCCCGTAGTTAGGCCGCCCTTCTGATGTCGATAGCGATGCAAATAGCAGGGCCTGAGGTGTCCATTTGTGCCACCGTGGACTCCATAATGTCTTGTGATACAATTTTGGCCTCTGCCAGCCCTGCCTTGAAGCGTGCATGGCTTTGTACCAGAAGTTCCGGAAAGGAAGTCAGTGATTTCCCGCCAAAGCCTCCGGTTGACACTGGCGAGCATAGCATCCGGACTAGACCGACGAAGATGAAGGGAAGCGTTGGAATAAATCCTCTTCCCGTATGCTTCCAGGATCTTCTCCTTACCCAGGAGTGCAGAGGCTGATGTAGCCGAAGACTATTGTGGCTTGGAGTAGAGCGAAGCTGCGGCGATCACTGAGGAGTGTGGCAGCGGGTGTGCCGGCAGCAGTGGATCCCCCTCCATCTGCCTAAACTTGGCGTTGAGGTGCATGTTGGTAGGCTGCGCCGAATGGGGTTTAAGCCATCCCTTCTTGGCTAGAGCCACCACGTCTTTTAGCATCGGTATCCCCGTTCTAGCCGTGGGGCGTAAAGGGAGGACCGCTGCTAGGACCCCCGTTTCCAGCTGTTCCACCTCAGGCTGAAGAAGCCCCAAGTATTGGGCCAAGCCAGCCAGCCACACATGGAAGGCCTTGGCCGACGGTGTGTTTGGGTCCTCCCCATTTGTGTCCACCAAGGTGTCCTGCTGGTCTGGAGCAGCTGGAGGAGTGCTGGGTGCCTGTGGCTGCGGCGTACTGACAGGGGCCTGCAGGGCAGCCAAGACCGTTTGAGGCGTGGGAGCCGGCATCGAGGGAGCTGGCAGGGGCTGCACCATGGACGGGGTCAATTAATCATGGGCGGCGTGGCCCTGGGTTCCGGTGGCAGAACTGGAAGGAGCATGTCCCTGATCACATCCCTGAGGATGACTCCATCTGCGGAGACCTCATGAGGGTCATAAACCTTTCACAAAACCTGTCTTCAGAGGCCGGTTAAGCGCTTGGAGGCGCGGGCATGGGCTGAGACCTGGACACACTTTACCTTTCTGCGGGGTGTATCTGCCCTGCATCGATGAAGGGTATGCCGTAGGCCACGTGCCCTGTGAAGACCAGTCCCACCGGGAAACGCTTTCCCCCCAAGTGTTGGGCCATTTTCTCTGGGTCAGCGGCCATGTTGTCTGGCTGCGTGCCACGTTCCTGTGTCATGGTGATCGCTGCACTGGGCCCGATCTCTTCCAAGACTCTTGGTAGTGGAGGTTGACGCCTACCCTGCACCAAAGGACGAGGCCTGGTAGGAAGATCGCCCTCAGCAGCGTCACTGGTAGTGCTGCATACTGGCGCCCCCTCAGACATTTGTCCGGTACTAGGGCGTAGCCCCTTCGAGCCTAGAACCGCGAAAAACCTTGCAGTCCCCCAGTGAAGTCACTGTCTCATATACAGCTTCTCATCAACGCCAGGCCTGCGTCCCAAACGTCGGTCAGGAGAGGCACCGCTAGAATGGTCTTCCTCTTGGCCGCATGCCATTGGTAAAGAAAACCTTCCTTCTTGGTCTCTTCTGGTGTCCGCTGGAAGAGCTCAACAACTCTGGCTACCATGGCATGGAACAACCCCACTTCGTCTGGGGGAGAAGCCCTTGGCGGTAGAGAAACGTTGTGGTCGTCTGTGTCTGCCCACGTATCCCTAGGGGGAGGGGGCATGTGCGAGGTTGATGCAGCGGTGTAGGGTGCTGTCTCCTCTTCTTTGCCGGGGCCGGAGTCGTCGTCAACATCCTCTTCTAGATTTCCAACAGCATGGTGTAAAGGGTCGAAAGGATGTCCAGTGATACGTCTGTCGGGGGAGTAGGCTTGCTGGGCCCAGCACCCGCTTCAGCATTTCTGCCGTCATCGTTCCCCCACGTCCTCTGGGACCGCGTCAGTCCCCAGGTTCTCGTCAGAGGAGGAAATATCCGTGCCCTGGAGCACAGTTGAGGCCTCCTCTCCCCCCTCCCCTTTTTGCATCCTGAGGGATCAGACTCTGGCTTAGGGATGGCATCCTCTTCTCCGGTTTCTTCTCCACAAGCTTGGCCGAGGCCTCCTGCCTCGGGGGCAGTGGCTCTGGGCACCACCAGGGTCACCTGGACCGGGTCAGCCCCTTTTGTTTTGACTTCGAGAGGGCCGCCAAGACCAGCTCAATCGTCGATGATGACTTTACCTGGGCCTTCAGGTGCAGTCGGACAACTTTCCCTGCGCCTTGGTCTTCTCCGGCTTCGCCCAGCTTCCCTGGGTTAGCCGTTTTACTCTGAGGGGGAGCTTGAGCGATGACTGGAGATGGAGGTAGACAGTGAAGAGGAGCATGGCCCGCCCATCGCGGGACACACTTACGCAGCGACCCGACGGAAACAGACTTGAGGTGCTTGGCCTTTTCTTGGGCCCCCCACGGATGGAGTGCCCTCAAAGGACTTAGAAGCCTGCTACTCGGACTGGCCGGTCCTGGGTGAGGCATAACCCTGCTAGCCGCACGGGCTAGAGGCTTTGGCGTTAAGAACCGCTGCCAACCTACTGTGATGATCCTTGATGGTTCGCTTTGAAAAACCAAGGCAGATTTCACAATCCGCTTCCCTGTGGTCCGGATGGAGACAGCAGAGGCACTGGAGGTTTTTGTCCTCTACAAAAACGTTTCTCAATCTGCAGCTGGAGCCGAGCCAAGAGAGAACCTTCCTCCTCCGACATGGTCCAGGGTGCTGTGTAGACCCAATGGCCTTCTGGAATCTTCGATGAAACTTGGATGATTCTTGCCCTTGTGGGGCGTTGAAAGACCCCAACAAACTGATCCCTGTTTGCTGGTCAAAGGAGCAAAAGAGCACATAGGTTCTATTGACCAAAAATAGAAGGAACAAGTTGCTTACCTGTAACTGTTGTTCTCCAGCATGGGTCTGGCATGGATTCACATGCTCATGAATATTCCCCGTCGTCAGGCTGGGAATCCTCGGTAAAGAAAAAAATCAGTATCAGTTTCGTTTCTGATCTGTCTTTCGTAGTAGTAACCAATCACTGATCTCTGCGTCATACTGACCACAGCCAATGACTGCCCTCTACCTAAGCCCCGCCTCTGGCAGCCATCTTCAGATTTGGTAGCACGTGAAGTGGCAATATGACCAAGTGAAGAGCCGCAGAGGGGTAGGCGGGAGGGTTCGCATGTGAATCCATGCCAGACCCATGCTGGAGAACAACAGTTACAGGTAAGTAACTTGTTCCTTCTCCAGCATGGGGTCTGGCATGGATTCACATGCTCCTGAATAAAGAATACATAGCAGTACACACATGCACAACCACGGGAGGTGGCAAAGGCTCAACATTAAGCATTACATCAAACTCAACATTAAGCAATTCTTACCTCCTCACCAGGCTCACCTTAGGCGAACAGGTTGCGCAGCACTGCTTGGCCGACCCTGGACTCCTCCCTGGAATCCCAATCGACGCAGTAGAATTTCGTGAAGGTGTGCGTCGACCTCCACGTAGCAGCCCTGCAGATGTCCAGCAAGGGCACACCAGATAGGAACGCCGTGGTAGCTGCGATCACTCTGGTGGAATGGGCTCTCGGACGGCCAGGCAGCGGTCGGTTTGCCAACCGATGACAGTACATGATACAGCCGGAGAGCCATCTGGAAATGGAAGCCTTCGAGAGAGCCTTCCCCTGATTGTCAGGTCCAAAGTTCACAAAGAGTTGTGACGTCTTCCGAAAACACTTCGTGCGGTCCACGTAGAACTTAAGCGCTCTAGCCACATCCAGCGAGTGCAAAGTCCTTTCAGCCGGCGACGAAGGCGACGGGAAGAAAACAGGCAACACCAAGGGTTTGTTGAGGTGGCAGTCCGACGGCACCTTGGGCATGAAGGAGGGGTGCGTCCTGAGCACTACCCTCGTGTTTTGAAAAGTCAAGTACAGGGCCTTGCAGGAAAGGGCCTGGATCTCTCCCACCCGTCGTGCGGAGGTGATTGCCACAAGAAACGCTGTTTTCACGACAAGAACTTCAACGGAGCCGAGTGCAGAGGCTCGAACGGGGGTCCCATGAGCTTGGTCAGCACCACGTTGAGCTCCCACGCCGGGGCCGGAGCCTTCACCGGCGGGAGCGATCTGAACAGTCCCTTCATGAACTCTTTCACCAGAGGATGAGACCACAAAGACGTCCGTCCCGTGGTTCTGGTGTATCGGGAGATCGCAGCAAGATGAATCTTGATGGACGCGTGCGCCAGTCCAGCCTTGGCCAGCGTCAGTAGGTACGGCAGTACTTGGGGAGCCGTAATCCGTAGAGGGTTAATCTTCTGTGCGTGGCACCAGACAGAGAACCTCTTCCATTTGTGTCCGTAGCATTTAAGAGTTGAGGACGCCCTGGCCTTTGCAAGAACCTCTCTGCAGTCGGCCGGTATGTCATAACCTCCAAACTCTAACGCTGCAGGAGCCAGGCCTGCAAGCTCAGCGACTTCGGGTCGTGATGGAGGATGGCGCCTCCTTCCCTGGAGAGAAGATCCGCGTCCACTGGCAGCTTGATTGACGGGGACGCTGGCAAGTCCAGAAGGTCCGGGAACCATATCTTCCTCGGCCACGCAGGTGCGACGAGGATCATCCTGCACCGTGACCTCTTGAGCTGGTTGATGAGCCGGATCAGCAATGGCAATGGAGGGAACGCGTATAGAAACAGGCCCTACCAGGGGAGCGAGAAAGCATCGCCCATGCTCCTCGGCTGGGGAAACCTGCTGGCGAACCTCCGGCACTTGGAGTTCGTCGCCGTTGCGAACAGATCGATCTGGGGTGTGCCCCACCGTCGGAAGAGGCGGTCCACTAGATCCTGTCGTAGTTCCCACTTGTGGCACGAGCGTAGCTCTCTGCTGAGCGAGTCGGCAATGGTGTTTTTTATCCCTGCCAGATGAAACGGCACCAGAAACATCCCTTGGGCGACGGCCCAATGCCACAGATCCTACGTCACCTTGGACAGGGCTGGGGACCTGGTTCCGCCCCGTTTCCTGATGTAGAACATGGTGGTGGTGTTGTCGGTGAAGATCCTCACCACCTTGCCCTTGAGGGACGGAAGAAAGGACCTGAGGGCCCAGAACACTGCACGGAGCTCCAGGACATTGATATGGAGGGACTTCTCCGTCGGAAGCCAAAGGCCTCTCGCATGCAGATTTTCGGTGTGCACTCCCCACCCTTCCAAGGAGGCATCCGTGGTCACTGTCTCCTGGTGGCCGGGGGTCTGGAAGTCCATGCCCGCCGTCAGATGCGCGCGGGTGCCCCACAACCGGATCGCTCGTCGGAAACTCTCGTCGAGTGTGATCCTCTCCTCGAAGCTGCCCGTCTGGATCCAGCGCGCGTCCAGGAACTCCTGCAACGGGCGCATCCGGAGCCTGCACAGGCGGATGAGGTAAATGCAAGACGACTTCATTCCGAGGAGGGACTTGATGGACCTCACTCTGGCCGCGTCCGCAACCAGCATCCGCTGCACCTTGCCCAAGATGGCCCTCGTACTTTCCTCCGACGGAGAGGCCAGAAGCGGCACTGTGTCGAGCTTCGCTCCCAGAAACAGTGCATCTTGCGCGGGCACCAGGTGGGACTTGGCGTAGTTTATGGGGAATCCCAGGTCCGTGAGTAGTTGGACGGTCCTTGCCGTGTGCTCCACGGCGAGCTCCTTAGTCTTCGCTCGGATGAGCCAGTCGTCCAGGTAGGGGTAGACGTGGATCCCCTCTCGGCGCAGCTGCGCCGCCACCGGTGCGAGGCACTTGGTGAACACCCTGGGTGCCAACCTCAATCCGAAGGGAAGGGCTCTGAACTGGTAGTGACGCCCTTGGACCACGAACATGAGAAACCTTCGGAGTCCCTTTAGGATGGGAATATGGAAGTAGGCATCCTCCAAATCCAACGACGACAGGAAATCGCCCTCCTCCAGCTGACCCAGGACGTGTTGGAGGGTGACCATCCGGAACTTCTGTGCCTTGATGAATTTGTTCAGTCGTCGTAGGTCCAGGATGGGACGTCATCCTCCCGTCTTCTTCACGAGGAAGTATCTTGAGTAAACTCTGGAGCCCCGAAGCCTCTTTGGGACGAGCTCGATGGCGCCCTTTTTGAGCATCGCCTTTACCTCCAAGAGAAGTTGAGGGACGTGATGTTCTTTCCTGGCCACAGGGGGGACGCGCGGGCACCTCTTTAGAAACTCGAGCGCGTGACCCTGGGCTAGGGCGTCCAGCACCCAACGGTCGGTGGAGATGGACTCCCACACGCTGACGAAGCTCGCCAGCCGGCCTCCCACCGGGGTGCTTCGGTGGGGGCCCGACCCCACGGCCGGTTCAGTCCTGCTTCGACGAGGCTTTGCCGCCTTGTCCTCCTTGGCGACGACGGTGGGGTCCGCCTGACTTGCCTCGTCCCCTGTAAGCTTCCTGCGACGACGAACGGGCCGCTTGACGGTAGGTGGAAAATCCGCCGCCGGAACCTTTGGAGGCACCCTGTTTGCCTCCGCCGCTCCGAAAGGGCGGCCGCCGTTGCTGGAGAACCCCAAGAGCCCGGGCCGTCTCCGTGTCTGCCTTGATGGCTTGAAGGGAATCGTCCAATGTTTTCCCAAACAGGTTGTTTCCTTCGAACGGCATGTCCAAGACTCTTGTCTGCACGTCCTGACGGAAGTCAGTAGCCTTGAGCCATCCACGCCGCCTAAGGCACACGCCGTTGCCCAACTGGCGAAATCCAGTGTCAGCGATGTCCGTCGCAATCGTAATGGCGTGGTCCGACGCCACCTCTCCTTCCTGCAAGATCTCTAGGGCATCTGCCCTCTTGTCGTCCGGTAGGAAGTCCAGCAGGGGGGCCAGTTTGTACCACAACTCCCTGTCGTAGCGGGCTACGATAGCCAAGGCGTTGGCCGCCTTAATCGTCGTCGCTGCAGACGAGATGACTCTGCGTCCCATCGTATCCAATTTCTTTCCCTCGCCGTCCGGCGGGGAGGTCGATGTAGAGGCCGCGCCCCCCCCCGCTTTCTTCCTGGCCGCCGCAGAGACGACCGAGTCCGGGGTCGGCTGTGCCCGAAGGCACAAGGGGGCCGCGTCCGGGACCCGGTACTTCTTCTCGTACCGATCCCTTCTAGCCGGCGTCGTGGATGGGTTCTTGAGGAAGGCGAGGCCCTCATCCCAAATATCGTCCAGTAGAGGTACAGAGAGGACCGTCTTCCTCTTGGCCTCGCGCCGTTGATAAAGGAAACCTTCCTTCTCTTCCGGGCAGAGCTGGAAAAGCTTGGATGCCCTGGCGATCATGGAGTGAAGCGATCCAATCTCGTCGGGCGGGGAAGCCCGGGTGGGAGGCGACGACGGCAGATCCTCATCGTAAACCTCGTCGTCCGTACCCGTTGCGGCCGTGTCAGTCCCCGTATCATCCCCACGAGTCGTGGATGGGGAGGAGGGCTGGACAGGGCGCGATGGCTGAAAAGGAGGTGGAGGATGAATCCTTCTTCTCTTAGGGGGCGGGCTCCCAGAAGGGCCTGGCTCCGGGTCCCCCGTCGGGAGCGGTTCCTCCGCTGGTGGTAACGGCAGTCTCGTCCTTATCTCCGAGCATAAGGACTGTATAGCCAACAAAATGGCCGCCGAGTTGTCTTGCGGCACTGGTTGAGGGGAGTCTGACGGGCGGTCAGGGGCCCCGTCGGCATCCTCGACGTTTTCGTCGTCTCCTACGTCGGGGTCCCTCCCGACGGGCTGGTCTTCTTCCACGCCAACGCCGTGGCTTAAGACTTCGATCAGCTCTTCCTCAGAGGTTGAGGCCGAATCCACGACGACCTCCGGCCCCCCCTTTTTCTTCTCCGTCGGAGGTTTCACGGGGGTCCTGTCGATGGGCATAAAAGAGGACTCCCTCCGCGGTGGCAGAGAGACTCTGAGCCCCGAGGTCGCCACCACTGGTGTAGCCTCCACAGGCTGAGCCAGGGCCGCCACGACTGTCTCGATAGAGGCCTTGGCCGGATGGATTAAGGCTTTCACCACCTTAGGTGCGCTTACCGCCTTCTCCTTGGGGGGAGGGTCACTGCCTTGCTCTCCCTCCAATGGGGCCTTCGAGCTCGACCGGGGCCTCTCCAGGAGCTTCGCCGGGTGCTCGGCCTTCCTCTTACCCGAACCAGAGCGTTGGCTCGTGGTTGATGGCGCCGGGGAGGATGCGCCCTGCCTGGCGCCCGTAGAGCCCGACTGTTCGGCGCTCCCGGTGCCAGCGGACTTGCGGTGCTTGGCCTTGTGTTGGACCCCCGTCGACGGGGCGTCCTCAAAGGTCTAAGAAGACCGCTCGGACTTCTTCTCGCCTGAGGGGCTCTTCCCTTCCAGCCAGTTGGCGAGACGTTGATGGCGGTCCTTCATGGTCTGCTCCGACATATTGCCGCAAATCGCACAGTCCTTCTCCACCTGCGTCTTGTCCTCATGTAGGCAGTAAAGACAAAAGGAGTGTTCGTCCTCCTTAAAGACATTCTGAAGCTGGCATCCAGGGCACACCCTGAACAGCTTTCCGGGCGTCGAGCTTCCCTTCTCCTGGGCCATGTCCGAGATGGGCCTGAGAAACTTCTGGAGTCCTCCAAAAGCGTGGCTCGACGAAATCTTCATCCTTAAGGGGCGTAGACGAATCCGACACGGGTCCCCGTTGATCGGATGAAGAAACGGTGGAGCTTGAGGCTCTTTTGACCGAAAAAGAGAAGTTTTTGAGAAAAAAATGTGAAAAAAATAGCACTAACACTCGAGAGCAATAGCACGAGGATCCCAACACTTGAACGTGCGGTAAAAACCTGAACATGGCTGCCAGAGGCGGGGCTTAGGTAGAGGGCAGTCATTGGCTGTGGTCAGTATGCCGCAGAAATCAGTGATTGGTTACTACTACGAAAGACAGATCAGAAACGAAACTGATACTGATTTTTTTCTTTACCGAGGATTCCCAGCCTGACGACGGGGAATATTCATGAGCATGTGAATCCATGCCAGACCCCATGCTGGAGAACTTTAGATACAAAAAAATGCGAAACTATAGAAAAGCTCAGAGCAAAACATAAGGACTCCCAACACTTGCATGTGCAGTAAAAATCTGAAGATGGCTGCCAGAGGAGGGGCTTAGGGAGAGGGCAGTCATTGGCAGGGGGCAGTATGACCCAGAGCTCAGTGATAGGCTTAGAGGAGAAAGACAGTTTGTAAGTTAAAGTGAAACTGTTTTTTCTTTTACGGAGTATTCCCGGCCTGACAGGGAATATTCATGAGCATGTGAATCCATGCCAGGCCCCATGCTGGAGAACAGAACCTTTTTCACCCAAAAAAGTCTTACCCCTTTAATTTTAGCTACGAACAGTGGCGTGGCCCCCAGGAGCATGTTCTCCCCCGACTCCACCCTCCGGCACCACTCCTCAGTCCCCCTTGGACTCGTTGGCTAGATTAAACTGCCTAACTACGTTCCTCTTTTTAACGGGGGGAGGATGGTGGAATGTATGAAGAAATGGACTAGGAGTGCATTAGTCACAACAGTGAGTAGCTTGTAATAACCCCCACGTTCCATCGCCTTTCCTCCATACTGCATGGCGATTATCACAGATTGTAGTCCAAGGAAAGTGAGACGTTGATGACCTTAAGAGAACAGGTTCTCAGGACTGCTTGCCCGAAGGCCATGTCTGAGCGGGCTCTGCCATCAAGACGTTTGCAGAATGCTGAGAGGGGAGTCCGCCCTGCTGATTGTTTGCCACGGCACATGACTCTGGAAGGTGACCGCTGTGGCCTTGGCCCGGACCGCATGAGCCTGAAGATTTGCTGGTACCTCCTTATGCTGGCCCTTGTAAGCCTCCTGAATGGCCCCGGTCATCCACCTAGCTATTGAGGCCTGGGGTGGAGTGCCCTCGGACATGGTGCCGGTAGTGCTGCGTACAGGCGCCCCCCTCGGACATGGATCCAATACTAGGGCAAAACCCCTCGGGACTGAACCCGGTGATAGAGCCTTGCGGACCCTCAACGGTAGGACCAATAGGTTCTTGGTGCTTTTAGGACCTGGTTGGTCACTCCCGCCTGGGCTCTTCACAAGGAAGGAGTCGCCCTTACAGGGTTCAGAGAAAAACAGAGCACCTACCCTGGGCATGGTCTTCCTTTTCAGGTATGCACTGAGGTCCTCTGGAGGTGACCTTTCAAACAGCTTTCTCCACCTGGCCAACTGGTTTCTCAGAGCGTGGTCTGGGCCAAGGCACCAGAGGCAGAATTCGTGGAGGTCGGACGTAGGGAAAGGACGATCGCAGGCAGGACATTTGCTGAAACCCGCCGTCGTTGACATGCGCCGGGGAGAAACGTGACAGAGCAATACCTGCCAATTAGAAGTGAAAAAGGGAAGAAGAGAATAACTGGTCATGCCCAGAAATGGTGGATCATCCCCGCGTTCACCTCCCCGCATTTGGGGCATGTCTGTATATTTGTGCTCACAAATCTGGCAATTCTCCAGGGGGGTCATATATGCCCTATGGGTTATGTATAGCTGAATCTGTTGTAGTCTAGCATTCCTGGACACCTTTTTGTGATACCTCTGTGCCCTTTCCCATTGTCCATCTTGCATGGGTGCTCCTGCTTCCTCCTCCCAGTCCAGTCTCAGCTGGGTCACCTCCTTGCCCACTCTAGATATCACCAGTTCGTAGATGTGGGATACCTCATGCCCTCATTCCGAGATATCGTATATCGTTTCTATTGCCATGTCAGGCTGTTCTGCTAGCGCTATTCATGACCACATTTCCTTCACCGTTTAACCACTGTGGTGTATTGTATGTATTGCCCCGGGTGTAGCCCGGTTTCATTGACTATTGTTTGGAAATACAATGCCTTCCTCTCTTGCCATAAGTCTCCCAGGGCTGCCAGGCCTACCTGCTCCCAGGGTCTGCGGATCCCCTTTCGTAGCTGCTCATTCACCACGCGTAGCGTCACAAGTTGTGCCTGAGGCGACCATGGGGTTGGGGTTGCCCATAGCTCGGCATGCTTTGTGCCATGTCTCCCAGCCTGGAGTTTAGTTAAAAAAAAAAAAAATACATCTGGGCAACATGTTTAGGATGTTTACGAAAAAAGAAAAAATGTAATAGCCTGGGCAAAACCACCATTTTCAGCAAAGCGGCCCTCCCACCATAGCTAGGGGGAGCTCTGTCCAGAACCCCATACGGTTCTTGATATTTTCTATTACTTTTTCTGTGTTATATTTATGTTCATCTTCTATCGTATGGTATATGTTAATCCCCAGGTATCGAAATGTTCTGGTTTCCCATGCTATTTGCAAGGTCGGTAGGTTTTCATGTGGGATTCCTTTGCATCTTCCTAAGGGAAACATGCATGATTTTTTGGGGTTCACTGCTATGCCGGAGTGTGTCGCGTAACGCCCCATCACCTCCAGGATATATTGTAATTTTTCTGCATATCGTCAGCATACAGTGATCTCAAATGCGGTACCCCTTTAGTGTGAATCCCTGTTTCGTCATATTGTTGCCTTAGATGGATCGCTAGAGGTTCGAGTGCCAGGATGTACAGAATCGGGGACCATGGGCAGCCTTGTCTAGTGCCGCTCCTGAGTTGCCATTTGTCTGAGATGGTAGCTCCTGTCTTCTCTCTAGCCAGAGGGGAGCTGTACACCAGTTTCACCCACCTCAAGTACCCAGGCCCCATCCCATATTCCTTCAAAGCTGCCATCAGCTAAGGCCATCTTACAGAATCAAAGGCCTTCACCACATCTAGCGAGATTATTGCGACTTCACTAGGGTCGCCTTCCATCTGTTCTATTATGTGGTGAAGGCTTCTGTGGTTATCGATATATTTCTGCCTGGGACATACACAGTCTGGTCGGGTTGTATGAGTTTATTACCCGTTTAAGTCCATTTGCCATCACCGCTGTAAGAATTTTACTATCCTGGTTTAGCATGGATAGCGGTCTGCATGACCCCATAATCTGTACTCGGCTTATTGGGTTTGCGGAGCAGGATAATTATCGCCCCCCTCAGGGATTCTGGCAGTCTCCCTTTCTCGAAGGCCTCATTTAGCATTGCTAGTAACTCAGGTAGCACCTCCTGTCTGTAGGTTTTGTAGAATTCGCTAGGGTTCCCGTCCGCACCAGGGGCTTTGTTGGTGGGCAAGTGTGTGATCACTATCTCTAGTTCCTCTATTGTGATTGGGGCTTCCGGGTTCTCCCTATCTTCTGCGCTCAGTTTAGGTAATCCTATATTCTCCAATATCTCCTGAATATCCTGCTCTCCTTCCTCTCCAGCATCCTCATATAGGTGTTGGTAGAATTTGAGGAATGCCTAATTTATGCTCTCTTGGGTGACCCATAGTTGGCCCATTTCCGCCTTTATCTCTCTGGTCGCATGTCTAAGTGTCTCGTTCTTCTATAACCATGCTAGCAGCCTCCCCGGTTTATCCCCTCCCGCGTGTTGTCTTTCAATGTATTTTCTGTAATTTAAATTACATAATCTGTCCCAGAGCCTGCTTCTTTCTTGTTGTAATTGACTCAGTCTCAGCTTCCTCCTGTGTGGTATTCCCTCTTTTCATGATTGTTTCAATCTTCTTTTCAGTCTCTTGTAATTCACGCGTTATGCCCCCTTGGAGCCCTTTGGACTTGGATATGGCCGCTCCCTGCACTACTATCTTGAACGCCCCCCATAGAGTGCCATCTGACTCTAAACTGCCATTTATTGTTTTCAAAATATTCGATTATCTCCTCCCTTAGGTCTTCCTGAAATGCGCTTTCTTTCAGGGCTTTGGCTCTGAGCCTCCACGTTGGGATTCTAGCCCTGGGCGGCTGGCGCCGCCACGCCAGAATCAAAGGGGAGTGGTCTGGTAGTATTCTTGCTTTATATTCTGAGCTCATGATTTCCCCGATGAGTTCCGGAGTGACAAACATGTAATCTAGTCTCGTGTATAGCTTTTGAGGGCTAGTGCAGTGTGAGTAGTGTTGTTCAGGTGTTGCTGCCTCCACACGTCCTCTAGCTGAAAGTCTCCCAGCAGGGCCTGTAGGGCCCTGGCTGCAGGGGCTCGTCTGTCTAGTTTCGTGTCTTATCTGTCTATTTTGGGATTTAGCGTGCAGTTAAAGTCCCCTCCCCATATGACCGCGCCTCCCAGATGGGGGCTAATTTTGCTATATAGTGTCTTAAAATAGGCTACTGTCTCCTGGTTATAGGCGTATGTGTTAATGATGCACAGCATCCCCCTCATCACCACCATCCTCCCGTCCTGCTCCACTGTAGACTGCAACAGCTGAAGGGTATGTGTGGTGCTATCCATGTGATCACACCCCTGGCATATGCCGAATACTTTGCCCCCAAAGGTGGTTCCTCTCCACATTTTCTTTATCACCTCTTGTTTCTCTTTAGTGAGGTGGGTTTCTTGCAGCAGGGCAATGTCTATCCTTTGCCTTCTCAGGTACATCATGACCTTATTCATTTTCATATAGCCATCGAGTCCCCTGACGTTCCAGGTTACTATTCTTAGGTCTCCCATCTTCATCCATATCCCGTCCCATCTCCGTCCCTCCTTGTCTTGCGCCCCTATATTCTTTTGTGTGGATATAAGCTTGTTCTCTATGTTCACTCTAACTTCCCAACTCTTTCCCCCCCGCCCCAATCCTCGACTGCTTCCAGCTCCTCAAATTCCAACCGTCACCCTCCCCTACCCCCCCCCTCTAACTCAACCAAACTGTTGCCCAGCTCCATCTCTGAATCTCGGGCTTCCCCGCATCTAGCCCTCCTCTCGGTACAACCAATATTCGGTACTCAGCAGGGGGATATCACTCTGGCAGTAGCCCAACTAAACTACCTGTAGGGGGATGGTAGCGCGTCACCCATTGCTGCTTCCTGCCCAACGCTCCAAGCGCGTACAGTTACAGATCATATAGCATGTCTATCAATTTCTAGTGCAATATTCTATATTCCAGTACCAATGTCACAGTGCAAGCTTTACTTGTCTCTTGTGCATGACGCCTCCGTGCGTCCGCACCGACGTGGCAAGTCTCCGGCGCACTTTTCAGTCTTTTTCTCTTTTGGCCCTCCCGCTCCCATCGGGCAATTTTCGAATCCAGCCAAGCGGTCACATCCTCGGGTGACTCGAAAAATAACGCTTTGTTTCCATGGAGCACTCATTTTCGCTGGATACAGTAGCATGTACCTGTAGCTTGCTTCGCGTAACCACCTTCTCACTGCAGCGTAGTTCATGCGTTGACTTTGCACCATGAGAATGTAGTTAGGAAATGCGGTAATAGAGGCTGATGCCCTGTTTATGGTTCCCCCTTTACGGAATTGCTCTAGGACCTTCTCCCAGTCTTTGTAGTTCAGTATCTTGGCAATGATAGGTCTCGACGGGGCCCCCGGCGGTGGTCTTATGGACAGGGCCCTGTGCGCTCTCGATTGCGAATCCCTGACTCAGGCCACCACCCGGTATCTCCTGCAGCAGCATGTTCTCCACATAGTTCGTTGGATCAGCTCCTTCTGGAAGCCCTACAAGGCTTACATTGTTCCTGCTAGCCTGCCCCTCCACCTCCTCGGCTCTCTCCTCCAGGTTGCGCATCTGCTGTTGTAGCACATGGATGTCACGCTTGTTAGTCGTGCTTGTGGTTGTGTTGGCTTTCACCTCCTTTTCAAGGGTCCCTGTGCGCTCTTGCCAGCGCCCGCACATCCTGCCGCAGCAAATTAACGTCTATGCTCACTGCATCTATTTTGGATTCTAGTGCTGCTCTTAGGTCCGAGATGGCGGTGTTCATTTTGCTCTCCCATGCTCCTTTCAGTTCGGAAATGGCGTCCAGTATCTGCTGGTTGCTGGGCGCCAACTGTTCATTTTCTCACGTGTCCTGCCCTGTTCCACTGGCCCACAATATCACCTGTGGAGTTTTGGCGAAGTCCTCCAGGGTGGACTGCTTTCCTTTACTTTTGGGCAGTTTAGATACCATCTTGTTTGTGTAGGGGCAGCGGGTCAAGTGCCGCCCTTAAGTAGGGTTCCCTCCTGCTGCTGGGATCCTTTAAACACTGTGCGGGTAGTGTCCATTGCAGTTCGCCGCTTCTACTTGACGGGGGGCGGTCCCCTAGTTGCCCTACTTCCAGGTGCAGTCCGCCCCAGGAGGTGGTGTGGGCGGACTAAAGGGGTCAGCAGTCTGGATTTAACCTGTCAGGCCGGCAAGGACTTCCCCGATTTTTTGTGCCAGTAATGTTTCTGGTGTAGCGCTCATGTGGACTCCTGAGCATCTCCCGTGGCCGGTGCTGTGCCCCAAGGTTTTGTGTGCACCCTGGCAGCCACAGTCTCACTATCGCCTTACCTTAGTGCTTCCGACAGTGTTTGTATAGTCCCCAAAGTCCTGTATCATAGCTCCAGATAGCTATTCTAAGTGTCATAGTTCTTAGATCCCTTTTATTATCACCACAGTTGGCTGGGTGAATCCATGGCGTGTGCCTCCTCAGTGCCACCAGCTTGATGTTCGGGCTCCCCACTCTCCGGCCCCTCCTGTGTGCTTTCCTGTTACAAAGGAACAGTGTGTTGTGCGACAATGCATCCCTGTGATTCTGCCTTGTCACATTGGATTGCAGTTGTTGAAGCGCGGGGGGGGGGGGGGGGGGGGCGGAGGTTGGGGGTGGGGTGGACGGAAGCCCGCCCGTGGGACTTGCATCTTTGTGCATGCTCCAGGGTGCGCACCCGGCTCCCGCTGTCTGGTGGCTCCTCTGCAGATGTTCGGCAGCCTCTCGCACGTCAGCCCCTTCGTTTTCCAGATGCCTGCCTCCCGATTCTTTGCATTCCGCCTTCAGACATCCAGTCTCCGCTTCTGTGTGTCCTGAAGCGCGTCTCCCGCCTTCAGTTTGGCATCATCTTGGGCTTGGGGAGAATGATGGGTCTGCAGGCATTTCGCCGTTAGGTCCCTTTGTTTAGGCGATCCGCCATTTTGGTTTCCTCGGCTGCGAGCCCTCTTTTCTTAGAAGCCCCGATTCATGCGTTTTTCTAGCTCATTGTGATTGTGCTTCTCATGCAGTGTGCCGTATGCCTTCACATGCACCTGCTTTCAATTTAGAAGATTACAGGCACATTTTGGCGCGTTTCTCGATCGGATCAGTCTCGGATCAGCAGGAGCCTCGGAGAGCATGTCTACTCCATGGCTTGCTTAGCCAGGCCCCCCCCTACAACCATACACTCCTTGATGCTATTAACAAAGTTGCTCCTCTAGGCAACCATAAAGCCAGACCAAGAGCCCACAAACTCCTGGTACTCCACTAACCTCAAAGCTCAACGAGACGAAAAAAGAACTGCTGAGAGTACCTGGGAAAAAATCACCCTCTCACGCGAACAAACAGCACTTCAAAACCCTGGCCATAGAGTACAAACAAGCCATCTTCCAATCAAAAGGCAATTCATACAATGAGAGAATTGCAAAAGCAAAATCAGGCACGAGAAAGCTCTTCACAATTCTATGTGAACTCTAATTGCGAGCCCCCTCACCTGATCATTGTAACAAAGATATTCCATGGGGCAAGAATATTCAAGAAGCCCTCCTCTGCAAAAATTGCCCAACCACAAAATATAATAAATGCTAAGAAATTCAAACTTGACCCAGTTGTCCAGACCTTTGACCCAAGTTCTACACATTCCAGCCCGACACCCAGTTTCGCCTTCACCCCCGTAACTATCACGGAAACCACCAAAATCATCAACAACCTGAAACCCACCAGATGCCGAGGAGACATCTGCCCAGCCTCTCTCATCAAAGACTGTGCTGAAGAGCTTGCCCCCTTCATCACAGCCCTAATCAACAAATCTTTCTCCACCAGAAATGTACCAGAACGCCTTAAAGAAGCTTGGGTACTCCGATTTCTCAAAGAAACCACACTGGACCCCAACATCCCCACCAACTACTGCCCCATCACGACAGTACCCTTCCTCCTGAAAATACTTGACATAGGGGCTTATGTGTAAATTCCAAAATGCTTAGAAACGCAAAACCTCCTTGGCCTCCCACAGTCAGGCTTCCGCCCGGGTTACAGAACCCGCCCTCTTGGACCTCAAAATCCAAATGGATGCGATAAAAGACTAAGGCAATTTAGTCACCCTCCTCTACTAGAACCGTTTGCAGCCTTTGATTTGGTAAATCACAACATACTATGCCAACACCTTGCCGTAGCTGCACACTTCTTGGCCAATGCCATAAAATGGATCAAATCCCCATCTACTGTACTAAGAGTATTTTCAACCACTGCGGCAGCACCTCCCCAGCCCAAGTTGTTGTGGAGTGCCCCAAACCTCCTGCATCTCCCCAACCTTAAACAACGTGTTCACCAAGCCACTCTTCGACCTCCTAGATAAACTGGGAGTCACGGACACCAACTACGCGGACGACACCCAAATACTCCTTCCCATCACTGCCAACTACTACACAGACTCCAAATCCAACTTACTAAGTGAAATATACCAAACCATTCAAGCCTGGATGGCGCAACATGGTCTATGCCTTAATGAGAAAACTGAACTACTCCTCATTGGCAGTCAATCTCGGCTAAACAACCCCTCTCACGCCTATAAATCCTTTACCATTGACAGCAACATTATCACTGTAGCAAAAGAGGTAAAAACATTAGGAGTGTATCTTGACTCCTCATTCTCCCTAACAAGGCAAGTAAACGCAATGGCAGCAGCCTACACAGCAAAACTGATCAATGCCAAGACCTTTCCTGACCGACAACTGCATCACTCTCGCTAGAGCCCTCATTCTGTCGAAGATTGAATACTTTAATTCACTCTTTACAGGCTCCAGCTCTCGAAATATATACAAACTACAAATCCTCCAAAATAATGCCTTAAGAGCCCCACTCCACATCCCTAAAAAAGAACACATCTTCAGCTAGACGAAAGACCCACTGGCTCCCGGAACGCATCACGTTCAAAACCTACTCTGATAAAAGCTGTCTAACAGCGCCCTAATCTACCTAGCTAAACAAATCTCCAAAGCCTAGTCCAATAGAACTGCCCGATCTGCATACTCCTGACGCCTTGCTATCCCTGGATAGCAAAGCCAAAAAGCTAGAGGTTGCAGCTTCCCTGTGATTGCTGCCAAACAATGGAACTCACGCCCCTAGCTCTGAGATCAGATCCCTCTCTTTGGTCCTTACGCAAAGGCCTCAAAACCTGGCTCTTTTCCCAAGATATCTAGAACTACTACTACAGCTATCTCAACTATGTACTTGCAATCTTCATTACTTGCAACCAATTGTACCTATTATGCCCCAATGTCAATGATTTTTCTCAATGTACTTTTTGCTATACAACCTCTGCTATACACTTCTCCCACACTAAATGTAACACGCAACCTCAGTAACAATGCAATATGTAACTATGTAACCAACCCTCTGATGCAACCAGAGTCTAGATACCTCCGGGTTGGGTGCGCTATACAAGTGACAAATAAATAAAGGATGCTTGTCTGTGTACTGGCAGATCTGGAAGGAAGTATGCAGTTACACTCTAAAGTTGATTAGCAGCGACCAGCATTGTGTCTGTTTGCCGCCGGTGGAGGCCGGCGTTGTAATACATTTTCTTTTCATAGGGCTCCAGAGTTTTCTCCTCCTTGCCCAAAATTGTTGTGTTAGAGGACGATGTTGCAGACGCCTGTAGTTTGGCATACATGTTACCTGCCACCATCACTGAGGAACGTGGCTGAGTCGTCGCCTATATTCTGTGTCCAAGCGCTTGTTGGTGGGCTGTGTTCAGTGGGGCTTTGACCAGCCCTTTTTTGCCAGAGCTTTCACAACTTTCTGGAGAGGAATTCCCAATCTGGAAGCTGATTTGATGTTCAGGATAATAGTTAGGACCCCTGCCTCGGATTGTTCCTTCTGAGGCTGAGGGAGGCCCAGATATTCCGACAAACGCACTAACCTGTCATGTAAGGCCCTCACTTAAGACAAGGTGTCTGGATGCTGTTCGTCCTCGTCTGTGTCCCCTTGGTCCTTGGGAATGGGGGCCTTGCCCCCTTGGTCTGCGTGATCACTGGGCGGAGCCGTTGATGGACCTACCGTGGCCTGAAGGTCCGCAGGCTGCAGAGACAATGCTGTGATGCTAGGCTGCACGCGAGCTGGTAACAGTGCATACAGGGAGAGCCAGGACTAATGGTGGAGTGGCTGCAGCTGAACTGGAGCCGAAGGCTGTGGAGGCGTAGGTGAAAGCATCTCCTTAATAATCCCTTTCAGGATGCTCCCCATTTAAGGAAACTTCATCCAAGTGAGATGTTTCGCGAAGAATCGTTCCTCACACGCTGGGGATGCGCACTGCTGTGCAGGTGCGGCCAGCATAACGGGCGTGGAGGGCTGAAGTCTGTGTGCCATATCTGCCCAGCGAAACACGACTCGGTGTAATACACCACCAACTAAGGCACCGGGTAGGCTGTGCACCATGTCATCTGGAGTGAGCATGGAGGACCATTACACTGTTGAATTGAAGTCCTGCTCATGGGCCTCGTTTGAGTAGCACAAGTCCGTGCGCGCCACCATTTTGTCCTGGACCGACAAGCGTGGTATCTGCGTATCCGTCAAGAACTGTTCTGGTCTCTTCCAGTTTGCTTAAAATCGTAGGTTTGTGCCTTCTCTGCACCTCAGGTGTGGTCCTGGTAGGCTTTCTGGCCTCGGCCATGGAGCCGGTAGTGCTGCTGTGTGCAGGAGTCCTCCTTGGGCCTAGGCCTGTTACTAGGGTGGAGCCCCCTGGGAGATTTCCTGGTATAACATTTAGTGCTGGGACCGGGAGGATGGAACAAGTTACTTACCTCTAGCTGTTCTCCAGCATGGTCTGGTATGGATCCACATGCTCATGAATATTACCCGTTGTCAGGCTGGGAGTCCCCAGCAAAAGAAAAAAATCAGTTTCCTTTCTGAACTGCCTTTCTCCTACCAATCACTGAGCTCTGGGTCATACTGCCCCCAGCCAATGAATGCCCTGTACCTAAACCCCTCCTCTGGCAGCCATCTTCAGATTTGGTAGCACGTAAAGTGGCAGTAGGACCAAGAGAAGAGGCGCAGAGGGGTAGGCGGGAGGGTTTGCGTGTGAATCCATGCCAGATCCGTGCTGGAGAACAGTTACAGGTAAGTAACTTGTTCCTTCTCCTGCATGGGGTCTGGCATGGATTCACATGCTCATTAATAAAGAATACATAGCAGTACACACATGCACAACGACGGGAGGTGGCAAGGCTCAACATAAGCATCTCTTACCTCCTCACCAGGCTCATCTTCAAGAAAACAGGTTGCGCAGTGCTGGGACTCTGGACTCCTCCATGGAATCCCTGTTGATGCAGTCGTATTTCGTGAAGGTATGCGTCTACCTCCACTTAGCAGCTTTGCAGATTTCCAGCAGGGGCACACCAGACAGGATTGCCGTAGCAGCAATCGCCCTGGTGGAATGGGCTCTCGGACGGCCAGGCAGCAGTCGGTTTGCCAACCGGTGACAGTGGGTGATACAGCCGGAGAGCCACCTGGAAATGGAAGCCTTGCACAAGGCCTTCCATTGGTTCACAGGACCAAAGTTCATAAATAGCTGAGAAGTATTCCGGAAACTCTTTGTGCGGGCTACATAGAATTTCAGTGCTCTAGCCACATCCAGTGAGTGCAAAGTCCTTTTAGTCAGCGACGAAGGCGTCGGAAAAAACATAGGCAACACAAAGGGCTCATTTAGATGAAAGTCCAACGGCACCTTGGGCATGAAGGAGGGGTGCGTCCGCAGCATGACCCTTGTCTCGTGGAATGTCAGATAAGGTGGTTTACAGGAGAGGACCTGGATCTCACCCACCCGTCGTGCAGAGGTGATGGCCACGAAAAAACCTGTTTTCCACGACAGAAACTTGAGTGGAACAGAATGCATAGGCTCCAACGGGGGTCCCATGAGCCTAGTAAGTACCACATTGAGCTCCCATGCCGGCACCGGGAACAAGTGGAATAGTCCCTTCACTAATTCCTTGACCAACCGGTGCAACCACAATGAGGGTCGTCTGGGGGATCTGGTGTAGAGGGATATATTTTTTTTATTATTATTTTTTTATTATTTGTGTATGTTCAAAAGAACTTTACAAAAAAAGTTGAAAAAAAAAAACGAAGTGCAGTAACTACACAAGGGTGGGACCCTCATCCCGCTATCCTCATCAAGGTATGTTGGAGTATTTTGGTGGTTGCTAGGAGCCAGGTGGTTCGGTCTCCTCCGATCAGTCTTTGCCAGCAAGTATCTTCGTCCCACCCACACTCGTCTAGGCTGAGGTGCTTTACGTAGGCCAATCGCAAGTCTAAAGTTTTCGGGCATGACAGCAGTAGATGCCGGATGGTTTCAGTCTTGGCTTTGCACAATCGGCACGTGCTGGAGTCTGTTAGACCTCTAATGTTTCGGATTTCGTTGGTTTCAAGCAGGTTCAACCTAGTCCTCAGCATGAAGTTTCGAGCCCCCCTGCTTGGGAATTTTTGGAGGTACTGCATCGGCTTGTTGAGTTTGGAAAACAAAGGAGGCAGATGGAGAAGAAGTTTGTTGTTGGTTACTAGATCTTGAGTATGAATCCAGTCTAGTTCTTTCAGCTTCTTATAGACTCGACGGATTTGTGATGAGATCAGCTTTCGAACACGTGACTGACTCGAGTAGGGACATGTTTTTTTCTTTCCAGAATGTTAGCATTTTTACCTTGCCAGATTGGAGTTCTTTGTTTATCAGACCGTAAATTTGGTCACTCTCGTCCATGATGCATTTCCTAAATAGCCTAAGAGCGTTTAAGTTGACTGTTGCTTAGTGACACTAGACTTAGCTCCCGGCGGATTGCGGCTATTGATGTGGAGTTCGGCAGACCAAGGACCGTCTTCCAGAACATGCTTTCTAGTTTTTGCCAGGTTCTTGCTGGAATCGTTGGCATGGCCTCGGCTCCATAGGTGATCGAGGGGACAACTTTTTTCTTATAAAATTCGATTACAGGGATGCAAGAGAATTTTCCAAACTTTAAATCGATAGCCTTTCCTTGAGAGGTTAGTTTCTTTAATTTGGTTTGAAGTGCGTTCTGCATAGAAGACTCATTTTTCGAGGAGTCTATCTGGATGCATAGATATTTGTAGTCGGTAACCCTCTCGATCGCGTTTTTCTCAAGGAACCATTTCAATTTTTCTGATCATTTGTTCTTCTTCTGTCCGGCTTCCAGTATCATGATCTTTGTTTATTTTTAAGTTGTTTTCAGCAGTGTAGCTCAAGATCTGGGTCGGGTCCAGTAGGATTAGGTCGTCGGCGTATATATGATGACTTATTTTGGAGGACGCGAGTGACGGTGGCAATGTGTGTTCCAGATCTTCTGAGGCCCCATAGTCACCAATGTATGCGAGGAACAACGCTGGAGCTAGAGGGCATCCCTGTTTTACCCCCCCGTCCTATCTGGATTTCATCTGATAGGGTGCCTCTTTGGGATAAACGAACCCCGAGAGTGGTGTCCGTATGAAGAGCTTTTATTGGTTGCAGTACCTCCTGTGGGCAACTCCACCCCTCCAGTTTTTTCCACAAGCGGGACCCATCAACTAGATCGAAAGCCTGGGAGAGGTCGATGAAAATCCGAGATTTTCTTTCCCAGACCTTGCTTTTCAGGGTGCTGATTGCTAAAATGTTTGCCGCCGTGCCCATGTTTTTTTTAAAGCCCGATTGGAACTTGTCATTACACAGGGCCGATTCTGCCCAAGATTGGAAACGATTCAGAAGCAGACTCCCGAAGACTTTGCCAATGCAGTCCAAAAGTGCTATGGGACGATAATTTAGAAGATCAGTGATGTCCCCCTTTTTGTAGATTGGGACAATGATGGATTTTGTCCATGAAGGCGGCAGAGATTTCTGCTCGGAGCATTTCTTGAAGATGGACGCTATCAGCGAAGCCCATTCCGGTCGGTTAGCTTTCAGGTCGATATTTGAGATCCCGTCCGGGCCCGCTGTTCTGGAGGTCTTCAGTTTTTTGATGTGGTTACTGGTTTCTTGTTGATCATCCAGTTTGAGCCAGTCTGACATTTGAGATGGATTGTCCAATTGAACAGTTGGGGCAGGGGCTTGGAAGACGGTAGTGAAATGGGTGATCCATTTATGCTGCGGAATAACGTTGATGGTCAAGTTGATGTGCGAAGGCGCTGCAGATTTCAACAAAGACCAAAATTCTTTGACTTTGTTACCACAGATGGGAATAGTTTCTTACCTGTAACTCCATTTCTCCAGCATTGGTATCTTTCATGGATTCACATGCTTAGAATATTCCCCGTCGTCAGACTGGGACCCCTAGGTACACATATATAGCCTTTTCCAATAGGAAAATTTCCGACACTTTTGTGTCCTATCTACGTTCTTTTAGGACCCGCCTACGCATGCTCCGTAGGACGTTCCCGTATAAGAGGCCCGCCCCCGCGGTTCCCCCTTCAGATTTCGGCCCCTCCAAAGTAGGAAGGGTTAAATTTATCAATTAAATACATTACATTCCGGGGAGGTTGGCGGGCGCATGTGAATCCATGAAAGATACCAATGCTGGAGAAATGGAGTTACAGGTAAGAATCTATTCCCTTCTCCAGCATTGGATCTTTCAAGGATTCACATGCTTAGAATAGATTGTATAGCAATAACACTTGAGACGGCGGTGAGAATGTAATGTAATATACCCTCAACATACTACACAATGCATATGTACAGTAGGAACAAGTTACCTCGTATAACCTTACCCGCATAAGATAAACTGTCATTAAAAAGGTAGACAACAGATTCTCCACAGCGTGGAGCTTACCTTACTGAAACAGATGGCGCAGGACAGCTCTTCCCATCTGCACCTCGTCCGCATGCTGCCTGGTAAGGCAGCAGTGGCGGGTAAACGTGTGGGGCACTGACCATGCCGCAGCTTGCCATATGTCAGTCAGCGGAATTCCTGCCCATAAAGCTGTTGAGGAGGACATCGATCTTGTAGAATGGGCTCTAGGATGTCCTTGCAGTGGCCTTCCGGCCTTAGAGTGACAAAACGCAATCGTCGATGAGACCCATCGAGCCAATCCTTGTTTAGAGATTGCTTTTCCTCTCGTCGACGGACCATATGCGACGAACAGTTGTCTAGTAGACCTGAGTTCCTGTGTACGATGTAGGTAAAATTTCAGAGCCCTCTTAACGTCCAGGGTATGAAGAGCTTTTTCTGCTGCCGATGAGGGTGTGGCGAAGAAAGTAGGGAGAACAATGGACGAGTGTTTGTGATACACTGTCGGAACTTTTGGGACGAACATAGGATTAGTTGCCAGGACTACTTTGTCCTCAAAGAATCTAAGGTATGGCGGGTCTACGACCAGCGCTTGCAGTTCCGAGATTATTCTAGCTGATGTGATAGCAATCAAGAATGCCAACTTCCACGAAATGAATTTTATGTCGGACGTGGCCATAGGCTCAAAAGGCGGTTCCATTAAGCCTGCCAACACTGTATTGAGACTCCAAGTCGGGAGGGAAACGTTTTTGCGGGGGAAAAGCTCGAAATAAACCCCTCATGAAGTGTTTTACAAGTCTGTCGCTAAATAGAGGAGACTGCCTTTTCCTTGTGAACTTCGAGATGGCCGCCAGGTGCACCTTTACCGATGTGAAGGATAATCCCCTCTCCGCCAAGAGGAGCAGGTAAGGTAGAACTTGTTCCGGCGTCACCGACAACAGTTGTAGACCCTGTTGTCCCCTACACCATTCACAGAACCTCCGCCACTTATAGGAGTAGGATTTGTTTATAGAAGGGACTCTAGCCGCCTGCAGAATTTTTTGACAATCCTCCGAAATGTCTAAAGCACCGAACTCCGAAAAGTCAGGAGCCAGGCTGTAAGGTTGAGACTGTCCGGGTCGTGATGCCACACCGTGCCTTTGTCCCGGGATAGTAGGTTCGGGGCTTTCGGAAACCCTATGGGATGTTCCAGCGACAGGTGAAGCAGGTCGGAGAACCACGGTTGCCTTGGCCAGTATGGTGTCACTAGAATTACCCGACAATTGTATCTGCGTATCCACTGTATTGTCCTCCGTATGAGGGGGAATGGGGGAAAAGCATAGAGGAACATATCCGTCCATGGGAAGGAGAATGCCTCCCCCCTGGAGCCATCTTGAGGCCATCTGCTTGCGAATTGCTCGCATTTCTTGTTGTCTTTGGTCGCGAAGGCGTCCAGAGGGGGGTGACCCCATTTCTCGAACACTTTCATCAGGTGAACTGTGTCCATTTCCCACTCGTGTATCTGGGCCATGCTTCTGCTGAGGGAGTCTGCTTGGGAGTTCCTCACTCCTGGAAGGTGATGAGCCACGATGGAAATTTCGTGCTTTAATGCCCAATGCCATGTTTTCTGGGCTTCTATGGAAAGAGTTCTTGATCGCGTCCCTCCTTGTTTCCTCAGATAAAACATGGCCGTTGTATTGTCGGTCAGTATTCTTACTCGCGAGCCCTTGTGTGGTAGGAATGCCTTCAAGGCCCATCGCACTGCTCTGAGCTCTAACACGTTTATGTGTAGGAGTGACTCCGTTGGAGACCAGCGACCTTGCGTTTGGAGAGCACTCATGTGAGCTCCCCATCCGGTTAGGGACGCATCCGTGACTATGGTTCGCTGAAACTCCGGCTCCTGTAGGGGTACGCCGTTGTTCAGATTGTGGAAACTCTGCCACCACTCAAGGGTCCGAAGCAGCTTGTCGTCGTCGATGGTTATCTTGTCTGACCACGATCCTTGAGCCTGCGTCCATCGGCCCGTGAGGAATTCCTGGACTGGCCTCATGAATAGGCAACAGTTTTCCACCAGATGGATGCAGGATGCCATGGTCCCTAGGACCGAAACGTATTTTCTCACTGAGATCTTGGTGTTTCGCCGTAGTCGGCATGCTTGTTGATTGAGTCTTGAGGTTCTGTCGAGAGAAGGTTTCACTAGCCCTAACTGGGTCTCAAACTGTGCCCCCAGGAATACCAGCGATCTCGATGGCTGCAGAGAGGATTTTTCGAAGTTTATGGCGAATCCCAGCTGTTGTAGAAGCTGCATGGTGGCTTGTAAACTTGTGTTGGTCGACGCTGGGGAGGATCCCCTTACCAGCCAGTCGTCGAGGTATGGGTATACATGGTGGCCTTGCTTCCTTAGCCAGGCCGCTACTGGATCCAGGCTTTTCGTGAACGTTCTGGGGGAGTTCTTGAGCCCAAAAGGAAGAATCGTGAATTGGTAGTGAGTCCGCCCTATTACAAATCTTAGGAATTTCCTGTGTTTCCGACACATTGGAATATGGAAATACGCGTCCTGTAAATCCAGGGACGCTAGAAAATCCCCCTCTTGAACGGCGCGGATCACTTCCTGCAGAGTGAGCATCTTGAATTTTAGGCTCTTTAAAGACTTGTTGAGATCGCGTAAATCTAAAATGGGACGCAATTTGCCGCTCGGCTTTTTTACGACGAAATATCTTGAGTAGACTCCTTGACCTCTCTGTGATGTTGGAACTAATTCTATCACGCCCTTTGCTAACATGAGTGTTACCTCTTGTTGCAGTATCTTCAGATGGGAATGAGCGGTGAACGCAGGTGGAATTTGCGGAGGGCTGTGTTTGAATTGTAGAGAGTGTCCGTTTCTTATAGTATCCAGCACCCATTGATCCATCGTTATTCGTTTGCATTTGTCGACATATGCTGAAACTCTTCCCCCCAGAACGGTGTGTTGTATGTCACTGCTGATCTTTATTTTGCTTGTCTCTCGACGACGGATATGATGGTCTCTTCCTGGAAGTCTGGAAGTTCCGGCGACAGTTTGCCGTTTGGGAGGCACGTCTGTATCCCTGGGAGGGGTAAGCTGATCTGCCAAAGGATCTGTCTCCAGATGCAGAGAATCTTGAATTACCTGAAGCTCCTCTAAAGGGACGAAAAGACTTGTAGTTTCTGCCACTCTGGAGGGCACCCAATGAACGTGCAGTGTCCGAGTCCTCTTTCATTCCCTTTAGGGCTTCGTCCACCTTCTCACCAAAAAGAAGGTCTCCCTCAAAGGGCATATCTAAAACCATGTATTGGACTTCTGGCCTGAAGTAGGTACACTTAAGCCATGACTGTCGACGTAATACGACCCCATTGACTTGCTTGAAGCCTGACTCAGCGAGTTCCACCGCGATGTTTATTGCGTGATTTGATGCTTCCTCACCTTCTCGGACGAGTAGCATCGCTGCCTTCCTATGCTCTTCCGGAAGATGATCAAGCAACGGAGCTAGCCTGTGCCACATCTCCCTATCGTACCTGGCAACGATTGCCAGAGAATTTGCGGCCTTCACTGTGGTCGCTCCCACGGATAGCACTTTTTTGCCAAAGGCATCTTGGCGTCTCGCTTCGTTCTCAGGAGGAGTCGTGCACTTGTGCTGGGCCTTCGCCTTCCTCGCCGCCGACACCACCGAGTCTGGCGTTGGTTGGGAGGATAGACACTTGGGGGTAGACTCTGGAGCCTTAAACTTTTTTTCCAGGCGTCCCTTCACTGCCAGCTCTGAAAACTGGTGACGCATTGTCTGCAACCCCCCCTTCCATACATGGTCTAGTATTGGTATCGAGAACACCGACCTCCTTCTCTTACCCATGTGGTCGAACAAAAAACAGTCCTTTTGCTGTTCTTCCTGGGACAAACCAAATTCTTTGCATGCCTTCTCCATCATAGAATGGAATGACGCAATGTCGTCCGGGGGGGACGGGTGAGCTGGGCTTCTAGGGGTTTCCAACTCCACCTCTGACTCCCAGGTTGGATCCCTGGAGGGGGATGATGAGATATGCGACATGGCTCCCCTGTCAGACTCCGAATCTGGCAGCTCACCTTCCTCTTGTGCCAGTGCTGAGATTGGCATGCGTAGGTGCGTCGGTTGACGGGCCCGGCTCGTCGACGGGTGACTGTGGCAGGTTTGCCCGAGGTAGTCTCTGGGCCAACGACTGTAACAACGATTGAAGCGTGGACAGAATTTCCAACGACAAAACAGATTGAGGATTGAGAAGAGGGGCCGGTATAACGGATCTCATCGTCGACGACTTGTCAGCCACTCGTAGCCCTAGGTCTGCTGGGCCAGCTATTCTCTCATTCTCGTCCTCCGAGGACAGCAACACAGCCTGTTCTTGTAGTAAAGTATCCAGGGGAGGGTCGGATCAAAAACTTAAGGCCTCCAGGCCTCCTGTAGAACCCCCGTCGACGATGCCATCGTCAACGTCGTTGTGACGGTGGATGCCACCTGCGTAAGTGGCAGGGTGGAGGCCGATGACTGGGCCGCCGTCGACGACGGTGACTTAGCAGGTGGTTTTGGCGGTCCCGCCTTTTCCACCCTTGGCTTGCTTTTACTCGACTCTCGACTCGTGGTCGATCTATGATGATCGCTCGAGGAGGATTTCCTTTCCTTTTCATGCTTTTTTGATGAAGATGATTTCTTTGACGAGGAGTCTCTAGTTGAGTGACTTCCAGACGACTCTTTCCGTCGGTCGAGATTTCTTCGCCGGTGGTTCCGATGAGGTAGCGCGGCGTGATGTTTTCGCCGATTGTGTGGAGCCTACCTCCGAAGGGGGGTGTGCCCCCGCTCCATCATTCAGCCATGCCACCAGTCGTCGACTGCGGTCTTTGAGGGTTTGAGAAAACCCTTTGCATATGTCGCAGTTATCCGCCGAATGATGAGGGTGGAGGCTATATATACAATCCATATGTCCGTCCCCCTCGTAAACTTTTTCCAAGCCGCACGTCGCGCATGGGCGGAACAGCGCTTTTCCTGACACGGAGGACATTTTCTGTACTCAAATTCCAGTAATGCAACCTTGTACAAAATAGTAAGACAACGCGAGGAGATCCCACTACTTTGGAGACGGTTCAAATCTGAAGGGGAACCGCGGGGGCGGGCCTCTTATACGGGGACGTCCTACGGCGCATGCGTAGGCGGGTCCTAAAAGGACGTAGATAGGACACAAAAGTGTCGGAAGTTTTCCTATTGGAAAAGGCTATATATGTGTACCGAGGGGTCCCAGTCTGACGACGGGGAATATTCTAAGCATGTGAATCCATGAAAGATCCAATGCTGGAGAAAGCTTTTAACATGGTTTCCGCATCTTGTAAATAAAGTCGGTGTCAATGGTCTTTCACCCAAGTTTTATAGGTTGAGATTGCCGACTTTAGTTTTTCTTTATTCGACGGATGGTATCCCAGCTGTCTCTTGAGTTTGCGGGGATCACGTCTTTTTGCCACCAATGTGATGTCGTAGGTGTGGTTGGGAGACACGCAGGACGAAACTCTGTTTTGATTTCACCACGTGTTTGAGCAGCAGGGGCACGTAGTCCAAGGAGTTAAGGCCCTCAGCAATTCCATCCCCGTTATATTTAGCCAGCAAAGCTGTGACCGCTCGGGTTATCAAGTTTAGGCGGTTTCCACAGGCGTTTGGTTCCACTTCCATAGTGTACGGTGTGGGCTCTTTGAAGTGGTTTGCCAGGGACATCGTCAGCTGGTTATGGTTGCTGGCTGTGGTTTTTCGGACTTCAAATGTTTTTACTTTTCCCAGGAGGGGTCTGGATGCATAAATGTAATCTATGGTCACGTTCAGTGATCCTTGTTCCCAGGTTGACAGACGGTCATTTGGAAAAACAAAATTCAGATTTTCGAACTTTGTTGAGGAAATTAAAGAAGACCATAGACACCCTCTTTTCACTGCTGTTGTTGGTGAGGTTGCATCCGGCATTCGAGGCTCATTTGTGCATTTGGCATTCAGGTCCCCACAGACGATTGAAGAGACCTGGTATGTTGCTTGAATTTCGTCAACCAAATTTTCCATCATTGACAGTTAATTCTGATGGTTGATGGCAGCTGGGTTCCAGTAGGTATTAATCAGCGCTATTTGTGATGGACTGGAAAAGGGTTTTTCGACCCAATCAAGTAGTACTGCCAAGATTGAGAGGTTAGATTGAAGGGTGGACTTGAGTGTCAGGCCAATACCCTGCCGGCAGGCCAAAAGGAGACCTGATGTCAGGCGTCCCAGTGCCCCTTTGTTGGCTGGGGCCAAGATGGTGTCGTAGCCATCCATAGCCGGGGTTTGTCTGAGCCAAGTCTCTTGAGGCTAATGAGGCTAAATTTGCGTCGCCCGTTGTTGTGAGGTGTAAGTGGCCTCTCGTGTTCCATCAGCAGAAGTGTAGAGAAGATGAAGAGTGGTCGACCTTCCGATAGTCCGAGGACCCAGCAAGCCGACAACACCTGTAGTTTGGCAGCTGATTTTGAAGACGTGCTAACACCCTTTGGATTCTCGAGTTGTTGCCCTGTTTCTCTGCGCAGTGAGCATGGTTGTGCTCAAATTGTGCGAGTCTGGGTTTGACTGTTGAGTCTTCGGGGTCTTGAGATCGATGGTCTTTATCAGCTTGTCACGCCTGGGTTTGTCTTGTAGTTTGACGCAGGGGCTCGCCTGTGGCTTGGAGTGTAAGTTGACCACGGTTCGGGTGAGTTCAGTGGTTCTTCTACGATCCACTCCCTTCTCTTTTTCTGGGGTTTTGTCCTTGCGAGTCGAGTTCCTTTCCGAATGACCCTTCTCCTGACATTGGAGTTTGTGAGGTTCGATTTGCACGATGTATCCTAGCAAAGCCAGATCATTAGTTGCTTGAGCAATTGCCGTTTTAATGCGCTTTGACGCTGCGTGGATGTAGGCTTTCGCTCTATCATTTGAGTGATATGGATCCACTATTTTTAAGTCTGAAGACTTTATTTCCCGAAGGGCTGGGATCAGGCTGAATACCGTGAGTATCCCTCTTCTGTTCAGTATTATGTCGTCGTTTTCAGAATGCTGTTTGAGCTTGATGGGGGACTCCCTTCAGGAGTAATTTCCTTTTCGATATTGCTCAGTTCTTGAGGTGAAGTGGGGCTGTGAGTGCTGCCCCCTTTTGTCGGTTGACTTTAGCTCTAAAAGAGGGCCTCCTCAGGGTTTTGAGTGGTGGTCCTGCTTTAGTCTCCCATACTGTTGGAGGTGTTGGACACTAGAGGCTGGCTTTTTACGAGTTGGTGATGTAAACGACACCACTCGGGAACTGGGAGGGCTACGGGGGCTGGTGGGTTTCCGACGTTGGAGAATTTTCCTACGCTCTTCCAGAGTGGTAAATTCGTGAGCAAAGTCCTCTTCCGACGATTCATCGACGATTTCTTTCTCGAGTCTGTTTCCGCAGTCGAGTGGAGGGGCCGGCGAATTTAGTGGCTGGTGCTTTTTCCCCACTTTTGTCCGGCGATGTGTCTTGAATATAGTCTGGATGCTGAGAGATGTTCATCAAGACCTCGTCTGCCAGGAAGTCATCTGGTGTTCTGGGAGAGACGTTTATCGCCTTTGGTTTTGCTTGGTAGGAAACCGGACTTTGAGCCGGGTTTCCCGCTTTCTCTTTTCTTTTGGTTGAGCATGTGTTTTGTTGCTTGACTGGTTTAAATTTCTGGGTTTTAGGTTCTCCCCCTAGTGCTGACTTTTCTGGTCTCAGACCTGTAAACAGGGGGTAGGAAGGGTCTTCCACCCTCACTGGCGTTTTCAGGGTTAGCGGGGCATTGAGAATGTCATCTGTGATGTCGATCACTTTGTGAATTTCGGGATTTGCCGAGCCGAGACCAGATGATTGGTGGACGGCGGCGGGGATTGGAATTGCACTGGCGGGTTTAGACCTCCTGGTTTAACCCCCATGAAGGACATTGAGAGGATGTTCGCAAGTTCTTTATGTCTTTGTTACACGTCCAGCCTACACGTCCAGCCTTAGGCCTTTGAATTTATCATCTAAGGCTGTGATGTATCCTTCGAGAAAAGTTAATTTCGAAAGCATTGTTGCTTGTATCGAGTTGTCTCTCAGGTTTTCGTTGATGCCTTCGTAAAGTTTGGTGAATGGGTTCATTGAAATTGTGATTGCTGACATTATTGATAGAAGGTTCTTGTGTTGCGCTGGAGAGTCCATTGGCAAACCCTGACGGAGGGGGCGCAGTTTGGGAGCTGGAGAAGACAAGTGGCTCTCGTTTAGGAGCCGTCTCACTACAGGCGAAGATGGTAGGTCTGGTGGGCCACGGCTGGGACGGCCCGGGGGCTGCGGTTTGAGGTGGTGGTCAATTGGAGCGCCTTCCTGCCGGGGACCGTCTGGCTGATCCTGGTTTATCCGGGATGGGCCTGCGTCGTGGGTTGAAGTTTCGGGCTTCTGTCCATTTAACAACGCTGCTGGCCTCTGGGTTTCAAGGGCTGGTGCCTGAGGGGACTGTGCCCCTGCCTGCCCTGAAGTTATGGGGTGGTCTTTGGTTGTCGGCAGGATTGAATTCAAGGAACCTTCAATGTGGGCTTGCATGGCTTTAGGTTTGGCAGGTGCAGGGGTTTCCAAGGGAGAGGCTGTTATCTCCCTGGTAAGCTTGTCAGTGGGTAAAGTGGCTCAGCCATTTTTTGGTGCGGGTTGAGTCCCCCGACCAGGGTTGGTGCCCGTGTCTGTTTTGAGGAGTTCTCCTTTCCAAGTGCAATCTGGGACGCTGGGTCAAGGTGGGGGGCCGAATCAGATTGCTTTGGTGATTCCACCTGCAAGGGCAGTTTTGGGGATGGTGGGTCTTGTTTGTCATTTGCTGAATTTTGGGACTGGGCGTGCTGATCTGACAAATCTATTTTTCTTGCTTTTTCTGGAGGTTGACAGGTTTTAATCGCTTCCAAGATTCTCATCGGTAAGATCAGCTTGCCTAGAATGAGAATCTGGGGCGAATGCGTGAAAGAAGTCGGTTACGAGGCTAGCAACCGATGGTTTTATTGATTCTGGGATCCAAGGTTTCTTAGGTGGTTGACCATTTGTTTTGTTTTTGGGCGCCTGCAGCCCGTTTGTGCGTTTTTGTATTTTGTTAGCTGTTTTTGGGAGTACTTTCTTTCTGGAGGCTCTAGAGATTCCGGTGTCGGGGGACTCCGCCTCTTTTCTACTACATTTTTTGTTATTTGGCACTCCTGCAGGGGGGTGTGCAGGGGGAGGTGGGGGCCTTCCCTGGCCAGGGACCTGAGCTTTGTTTCCTGGGGTAACCGGGACCCTGCAGTCGATTACTGGACGACAAGGGGAGCTCTCTGAGATTTGAGGAGCTTTGAGTGGCGGGCTGGAATGCACTTGAGCTACTATTTGTAGCGTGTGTTTGAGTCCTGGATTTGCCGTGGGGATTGTTGAATGCTTTTCTGGTCCTCTCTCGTCCCCAGAAGGCTCTTGCACTCCGTTTGCCTGTGAGATCGCTAGGTGGAGATCCTCCTTGGAGGGGGGCGTGACCCTGTGTCCGACGAGCCCATCCGAGTGCGGGTCGCATGCTGCTGGGGGAGGAGAGATGGAACCAGGCTCCTCTCCCGGAATGACCCGCGGCTGCGTTGCCTTGCACAGGTCCTTTTGCGGGGCAGCCATTGCCGAGAGCAGGGATGCAGGACTTCGCTCTCCCCCCCAGGCTAGCCCGCAGCGTCTGCTCCACGCTCCTCACAAGCGCGAGCCCCCCCCCTGCTCACGGGCCTCAATCCTCCCTCCGGAGGCCATCGAGTCGCGGAGCTGTGAGGGTGGGAGCCGTGGTCGAAGAAGCACTGGCGAGGTACAGAGAGGCACCGGATCCGACGCTGGAGGCAGGGGACCAGGTGCGTGCAGCCGCGTGGCCACTGCTTCTGTGGGGCTTGTTTTTGACAAGATGGTTGGTGACTTGAAACTTTTTACTGCAGATTGGTCAATGAAGTCCGCCCGTTTTAAACGGGCGTTCACTGTTGTTGCTGCTGAGGTCTTTAGGTGTTTATGTGACGGACCCGGCAAATGTTGTAATTGTGCACTGCGTTGTTGTAAGGCTTTCGCAGCGAGGCATGGGCACGCGCTTCTGAACAGGCGGCCCTCCTCTGGTTCCACGGGTTCGTGGTCCATGTCCATAGAGGGCAAGCGCACTGACGTTGAAGCCATTTCAGCCATGCACAGACTGCAACTCTGCAGCCAACTCTGCGGCCACTCCGTGGCTGAATGAGGGTTTTATGGGTCCACCCACAAAGGGAAGGCAGGAAACTGTAGAGAGACTCCGGTCTCAGAGGAGCAGAATGGAGTGACTGCCACAGACTACAACTCTGCAGCCAACCCCGTAGCGGGATATAGCCGCCGGATGAACCTTGGAGGCGTGAGCCAGCCCCGATTTGGCCAACGACAGCAAATACTGAAGCACCCGAGGGGCTTTGACCCTCAGAGGCTCGATCTTCTGAGTACTGCACCAAATAGTGAATCTCGTCCACTTGAGTCCATAGCATTTCAAAGTAGACAATGCTCTAGTCTTGGCAAGAAATTCCTTGCAGTCTGCAGGGAGATTGTAGCCACCAAATTCTACCGCTGCAGGAGCCAAACCTACAGGTTCAGTTGACTAATGACTCGAAGTACCAAAGGCAACGGAGGGAATACATACAGAAAGAAGCCTCCCAAGGGAAAGTGAATGTGTCCCCCATGCTACCCTGCTGGGGGAACCTGCTGTTAAACCTCTTGACACTTGGTGTCATCGCCGTCGCAAACAAGTCGATGTGGGGATTGCCCCATATGAGGAACAGCTTCTCCACTAGGTCCTGCCTCAGGTTCACACTTGTGGCAAGAGCGAAATTCCCTGCTCAGAGTCGCCGACCCTGTTCTTTACGCCTGCCAGATGAAACGGAATGAGGACCATCCCATGGGCGATGGGCCAGTGCCATAAATCCTGCACTTCTTTGGAGAGCCCTGGGGACCTGGTGCCCCCAACCCCCCTCCGTTTCCTGATGTAAAAAAATGTGGTGGTATTAATTATCTGTGAAGACCCGCACCACCTTGCCCTTAAGTGACGGCAGGAATTATTTGAGGGCCCAAAGCACTGCCCGTGGCTCCAGAACGTTGATGTGCAACGTCTTCTCCTCCGGCAGCCACAGGCCCCTTTCGTGAAGACTTCTGGTGTGGACTCCCCATCCTTCCAGGGAAGCGTCCATTGTGACAGTCTCCTGGTGAGGTGGGACCTGGAAATACGTGCCCCCGGTCAGATGTGAGCGCACGCGCCACAGCTTATTGCCCGACGGAACCCCTTGTTGAGCACAATCTTGTCCTGGAAGCTTCATGACACCTGAATCCAGCGGGCGTCAAGGAACTCCTGCAGAGGGTGCATCTGTAACCTGCAGAGTCGGATGAGATAAATGCATGACGACATCATGCCGAGCAGATACTTGATGGCCCTCATTGTGGCGATCTTCAAAGCTAGCAGCTGTTGCACCTTGCCCAGGATGGCCACTACTCTCTCCTCCGATGCGGACGCCAGGCATGACACCGTGTTGAAGAGTGACCATTCAGAACTTTTGGGACTTTTTGTATTTGTTTAGTCGTTGCAGGTCGAGAATGGGCCTCCAGACCCCAGTCTTACTTACACTCCGGAGCCCCGTAGTCGCTTTGAAACTAGCTCTATCGCCCCCTTCTTTAGCATGGCCCGAAACTTCAGCAGCTGAGGGACGTGGTTTTCCTGTTGGGCCACAGGTGGTATTTGGGGACACTTCCGTTGGAACTCTCTAATGTGTCTATGGACGAGAGCCTCCAGCACCCATCGGTTGATGGAGATGGTCTTCCACACGCTGAAGAAGTTCGCCAGCTGGCCTACCACCGGGGTGCATGGGTGGGGGGCCCAACGTCCCGGCCGTTTCATTGGGCCACCTTGGGGTCCCTGGCGATGACAGCGGCCACCTCCAAGGCGTTGGAGGGGCCCCTGTTGGTTTCTTGGGCAGAGGAGCCAATGAGGGGGATAGGAGGCGGCTTGGCGGTAAGAAAAGGAGCCCCTGCCGTTACTCTTCAAAGATCAGGGAGACTTGTCTCCTGAGGACTGAAAGGATGGTCGTCGCTGCTGCAGCATGCCCAGGTCATGTGCCGTCTCCATGTTTGCCTTGATGACTTGTAGACTCATCCACAGACTTCCCGAAAAGATTGTCTCTGTCAAGGGGCATATCCAAAACCCTTGTCTGGACCTCCTGTTGAATGTTGGTGGCCTTGAGTAAGTCGCGAAGGCAAATGCTGTTGCCCATCTGATGGAAACACGTGTCTGCGATGTTTGTGGACACCATGATGGCGTGGTCCGACATCACCTCGCCCTCTTGAAGAATGTACAACACCTCTGCCCTCTTATCGTCGGGGAGGAAGTCTAGCAGAGGTGCAAGCATGAAGCACAGCTCCCAGTCGTAGTGTTCCTACGATAGCGAGGGCAGCCTTGATGGTTGCTGCTGCGGAGGAGATAACCCGCCTCCCCATCGCATCAAATTATTTCCTCTCGCTGTCCAGAGGGGTGGATGCGGCAGACAACGTAGAGCCCGACGACTATCTTGGCTGCTGCAGAAATCACTGAATACGGCGACGGCTGGGCACGCAAGCACTTAAGCCTGGAGTCTGGCACCCTGTACTACTTCTCTAAGCGGTCCCTCTTCACCAGGGCCGTAGACTGGTTCTTCATCAGCGCCTGTCCTTCATCCCGAATGTCATCCAAGAGGGCGACTGAAAGGATCATCTTCCTCTTCGCCTTGCGGCGCTGGTATAAGAAGCCCTCCTTCTCAGAAGCGCTCTGAAGATCATCGCATGGAACAAACCTATCTCGTCCGGTGGAGAGGTTATGGGCGAAAGGGACGGTGAGGTTCCCCATTCCGCTGTCGTCCATGCCAGTCATCGCTGTGTCCGACCCTATCTCACCCATGGGGGGTAGCGGAGAAAGAGGCGATGGGTGGCAGGGGGCAGCGAAGTGCCTCTTTGTGGATGGAGGTTCCCCAGTCAGCACAGCAGTCGGCACCGGCGCTGCTGGGAGAGCAGGCGGCGCTGCCGCCGGCATCCTCTTCTGTATCTCAGATAGAAGTGTATGAGGGGTAGAGAGAATGTCCATTAAAAGATCTCTAGGTGGCGGCTGTGGTGCAGGGACCGGTAGCTGTGGCGTAGAAGCAGAGCCAAGGCCTTCATTGTACCAAGGCCCTCTGTCGCCCCTCTCAGCGGTATCGCCATCGTCCTCATCGTCTAACTCGTCATAGGGCTGGATGCAGACATTTCTCTCGTCACCACCCTCCTCCTGGATGGTCTGGAGGTAGACTAGTTCCTCCTCAGCCGAGGAGATATCCATGCCCTGGAGGACTTCAACACCCCCACCCCCCGTTTCTTCGTGTCCAGAGGGGATGGTCTAAGGGAGATGACCAGCATCATCTTCTCCGGGGTCTTCTCAATGGGCTGGAATGAATACTCCCTCCTGGAAGGGAGGGACACTCGCCTCCGGAGGGGCGCCCTGCGGCCTTTAAAAGGGACGCCACCAGCACCTCGATGGAAGGAGCCGCCTTCGTCTGGTGCACCTGGGCCTTCACGGTCAAACCAGCCTTGTCCTGCTTGGCCTTTGTGGTCCTCCCAGACACCTAATCCTGATTGGCCTTCTCCTTAGGGGCCGGCTCTGAGGCCCGGTCCCCTTTGGCCTTCTCCGTCTAGGGTAGGTCGGACGCCGTACCCAGTTTGGTCTTCTCTTTGGACGCCTCCAGGGCCACCTTCAGCTTGACCGGGTGATCCGACTTCCTCTTGGATGAAGATCCGGAGTATTGACTGGAGACTAATGCTGCCGGTGATGTCAAACGCGCCCTGGCCGATGAGGAGCCTGGTGCAATGGCACTCCCGACGGTAGCAGACACGCGGTGTTTGGCCTTTTGTTGTAACCATCCAGGAGGGGCGCCCCTAAAAGTCTTAGAAGTCCGCCCAGCTTTCCTGGCACCGGGAGAGGCATGCCCCTAGGTACCAACCGGTGCAGAGGGTTTGGCCTGTAGCCTCTCTCCCAGCCGCTTACGCCGATCCTTCAACGTGCGAGTTGAGAGTTCACGGCAAAACGCACAATCTTCCTCCTTGTGCATCAGGTACAGGCACTACAGGCACTGGGGATGTTTGTCCATAAAAACATTCTGCAAACCGCTGTCGGTGCAAAGTTTGAGAAGAGAGGGAATCCTTCTCGTCCCGACATGATCCACGCGGTGTAGGCCTAAGGAATCCTCTGGAACTTGACATTTATTACGTTCCTGTACACAAGTGTTTCTAGGTGCCACAAGACAAGGGAGAGAACACAAAGGGAGGACAAGAAACAATCCAACTAGGTCTTTTGTCATTCGGATCATGCAAGTGCGACAGGGGAAGTGCAAGGGGAAGTGCAAGGGAGAGGAAAGGGAGGAGGTGCTATCAGAGCAGCTTGGCTCTGAGTAAGTGCAGCCAGGGCAGCGAGGCTCTCTGGGGAAGTGCAAGGAGGCTGTGAAGTTAGTTACAGCCTTTAAGAGTGCAGTAGGTCAAGGGGAAGTGCAAAGGAAGATTGGTAGTGGAGGAGCCTGGTACCCAGTGAGACTCTGAGGGAACCAAGCAAACCAGTCGGAGCCGCAACAGATAAGTTAGCAAGGGAACGAGAGAGAGAAGGCAGAGGAGAAAAGGACAGTCTTGAGCTGCTTCCAGAACTACAGGTGGTCCAGCTTAAGTCTGAGAGGGTGAGAGGCCGTTCCAGAGGGAGGCACCTGCAGAGGGGAGAGATCTACCCAGTGTCGGATTGGGCCATCAAATTGTCTCGAGCACCAATGAAACAGTGGACCAAAGTTGCAAATGGCTATTCATACCTTTTGTGACACTGTTCGAATAGTAACCAAGCAGCAGTTTGTTTGACAAAGTGTGATGCAAATTGTGCATTTTAAAGAATATTTATTCAACAACACTGGTCAAAACTAATAGCCGCAGAGTATTTTACCCAAACTGGCCAAACAATTGAAACCCTCTTGATCACAATAATTAAAGAAATACAGAAAAAAGAAAAACGGGCCCACACTAGCATTTTGTGCTTTTGGTTTGGCCATGGGCCTATTGCCCTATATGTCCAAAACTTGTGGAGCTGTCCCGTCCCCTGTACACCTAATAGGTATTGTATAGACAATCGAATTTTAAAGATTAGTTAAAGCAGTTAAATAATTCAAATGTAAATCAAATAATTTTCACACTCAGGATTTTGTACAAAAAAAATCAAGTATTTTTACTTCATCATACAGTATCTGGACCATTGAATTTTGTTACACTCATTGAATTATAATGAGTTCAGATCAATAATATCTCGCCAACAATTTCACATATCTAGATAGACAATTTCATACATTGAATATAGTACAGTCTGTTAGGGAGAATTATCTTCTAAGGCTAATTTCCCTTACCTCTAGAGTCCCCCAGCAGCTTTGCTGGATTTGAGGTGTTTATTTTTTTTCTCCTGCTAAGAGTGAGACTCTTTTTCCCCACTCTTAAGCATGTTTGCCATGTGTGTTCTAGGATATTTTTTGTGTTTATTGTCTATAGGGGTTTCTCTCACCCTCATAGGAACTATCTTTATACACGTGTGGTACACAGCACCCTCCGTGCTGTACCACAGGGGTGGCGTAGCGACCCCTAAACAGACTCCATACCCTGGGACTGACTACTGTCTCCCAGGGCATGTAAAGTCCCCATTGACTTTACTATTCAATCCTTATGAACAAAACCAGTACAACCCATCTTAATATTGAAGTACTGGAGGGGGTTAATAGTTGTTCCCCTAGTGTTCATTTTCAAGGGGGTACCGTAAAGTCCCTCTCTCCAAAGTTTCTGGCTGGTGGCAGTGGTTTCTAGCATAAATATTTAACCGCAAATATTTTCCTATGGGATTTTCCCACTGTTCGGTTACTGACAGCCTCTAACATACCACTGGTTTGTTTTTATATTACCTTTACTCCGGTAGGTTTTAATTGCCAGAACTTTGATTTCATTTCTTTCTCGTGTCTTTCTCTATAGTCCTAACCTAGGCCGGGGATCCTTTGTTCGTCCTTTTGGTGGGCTTCTGTCCTCCTCTCGGCACCACGGAGTATGGGGTAGACAGGATGTGTGGGAGGGGGAATAGGCACCCTGGACAGGGTTGTCTATGCAACCCAAGTTGCACTCTGTCCTGATAGGCTGGGGGGGTTCTCCCGCCGGGAGAGCCACCCCACTGTGCGAGTGGCAGCTAGGCTGTTTGAATGGGGGTCTTGCTGCATAAAAGCAGGATCCTGAAGACTGGAGAACAAGACGTCGCCACTGGAATTAAGAAACCGAAGAGGAGAGAAGCTGAAGACATCTGCAACGACAACCACCAGTGAAGCCCTGCTGAACTTTTCTCCAACGACTTGAGAAGATCTTTACCTGAAAGTCTTCTTCCCTTGAGCCGGTGGGGCCAACCAGTTCGCCAATCGCCTTCCCGGACCTGTTTTGGCTGAATCACCAGTGCCAAGCACTAGGAGACCGGATAGCCAGGCATCCGTCCACCCGGACAGCGATTTAAAGGACCGTACCTTTTATTCGTTTTGGCAGCACCGCGGCTGGTTTCATCCCTGGGCAGTGCAGTAACTCGAACCTTCCTCCACGACGAGAGCCTCTCTTCCTCTGCTGGATCTCCTGAACTGCAGGAACTACTGCCACTGCAGGATCCTCTTCCACTTTTAAGGTACATTGTTCCGCCAGGCCGCCCTTTTCGTTGGGTACTGCTAAAGGTGTTTTAATTCCTTTACTTTCCTATTGGGTTGGCCGCCCCATCTAACGTTGTCTTTCACCGTCTGCACCAGCCTTTTCAAATCGTTTAACAAAGACTTGACTGCAGCTACAAGAACATTTCGCTCCTGGGCCCTTTGTCCTGTACCACTGACTCTGGCACAGGCCTATTGACTCTGGCTAGATCTGTTACAACTGCCTTCTCTAGATTGCTTCTCACCTAGTAATGTGTTGGTGCACCCAACTCTTATAATCACCTTATTCTTCCCTCTTTAAACTTGTGAAGTGCCATTTTGCTCGGTTTTCACCCCAGTATTATACATGCTAAAGTACTACCTTGCCTAACTTGTTCACAATCTTATCGGGAAGTGTTGCTGGTGTGTTTAAGGGTATATTCCTGTACAACTTGTCCTTGCCCTCCCCTTTGAGAAATTGTTAGAGTGCCATTTATGCTTGGTTTTCACTGTGCCGTTTTGCTCAGTTTTCACTCTTGCTCAAACTTGTCTACTATTTAAAATAGGGAGTTGTGTATACTTTCCTAACTATTTTAAACTTGAACTAGGGGCGTGTAAAATAAATACAGATATTCTTCTTAATACAAAGCTTTGGTCAGTGTTTCCTTGTGCCATAGTATTGTAGTCCTATTGTGTAAACCCTGAATACTGCGCATCTCCCTCTTGAGATAGGTCTGACTGCTTAGCCACTGCTACCAACTAAATCTTTGTGGTACAGACTGATACCAAAGGGGATTTATTGCATATACCTGTAGTCTTAATCTTCTGTAGTGCTCCCTAAGTGAACTGCACAGGATTCTGCCCAACACAGTCTCACATACGACTAGCTCAATTAAGGCAATGTTCTGTGATATGTTCAATCTCTGTATGCTTCTCTATGCGTTTCGGGGTATAAAAAAACTCCTCCTTCAGGAGTTGTCTATACAATTTCTTTCTTTTTATTCAAATCTACAATGAATAATTGATGAATAATTAGTCATGATTTAGTAACTCTTAGGACTAATAACTACAGTTCTTCATACATTAATCTTTATCCGTCACAATTTTTCATCTTATTATCTTCCTCCCATGGGAATTCAATTCAAGTATTTGTCATCCATCCACAGAGTTATGGACATGAAATTCTCCCTAAAAATCAAAAGTATAAATGCCAAAACTTAGCTACCAGGGACGTCGACTGTACCCATGATCCCTCACATGTCAAAGTCTCTCAGATGGAACAAGTTACTTATGTGTAACTGTTCTCCAGCATGGGTCTGGCATGGATTCACATGCTCATGAATATTCCCCGTCAGGCCGGGAATCCTCGGTATAGAAAAAAATCAGTATCAGTTTCGTTTCTGATCTGTCTTTCTCAGTAGTAACCAATCACTGGTCTCTGGGTCATACTGCCCCCGGCCAATGACTGCCCTCTCCCTAAGCCACGCCCCCGGCAGCCATCCTCAGATTTGGTAGCACGTGAAGTGGCAGTATGACCAAGTGAAGAGCCGCAGAGGGGTAGGCGGGAGGGTTTGCATGTGAATCCATGCCAGACCCATGCTGGAGAACAACAGTTACAGGTAAGTAACTTGTTCCTTCTCCAGCATGGGGTCTGGCATGGATTCACATGCTCATGAATATAAGAATACATAGTATACACATGCACAACCACGGGAGGTGGGAAAAGGCTCAATATCAAGCAATACAACAACTCAACATTAAGCAACTCTTACCTCCTCATCAGGCTCACCTTAGGCAAACAGGATGCGCAGCACTACCTGGCCGACTCTGGACTCCTCCCTGGAATCCCGGTCGACGCAGTAGAATCTCGTGAAGGTGTGCGTCGACCTCCACGTAGCAGCCCTGCAGATGTCGAGCAGTGGCACACCAGACAGGAACGCCGTAGTAGCAGCGATCGCTCTGGTCGAATGGGCTCTCGGACGGCCTGGCAATGGTCGGTTTGCCAACCGGTGACAGTGCATGATGCAGCCGGAGAGCCATCTGGAAATGGAAGTCTTCGAGAGAGCCTTCCCTTGATTCACAGGCCCAAAGTTGACAAACAGCTGTGAGGTCTTCCGAAAACTCTTCGTGCAGTCCACATAGAACTTCAGCGCTCTAGCTACATCCAGCGAGTGCAAAGTCCTCTCAGCCGGCGAAGAAGGCGATGGGAAGAAAACTGGCAACACCAAGGGCTCGTTGAGGTGGAAGTCGGACGGCACCTTGGGCATGAAGGAGGGGTGCGTCCTTAGCACCACCCTCGTGTCATGAAAAGTCAAGTATGGAGGCTTGCAAGACAGGGCCTGGATCTCTCCCACTCGTCGTGCAGAGGTGATGGCCACGAGGAATGCTGTCTTCCACGACAAACTTCAACGGCACTGAATGCATAGGCTCGAATGGGGCCCCCCCTTGAGCCTAATCAGCACCACGTTGAGCTCCCACGCCGGGGCAGCGGCCTTCACCGGCGAGAATAATCGGAACAGTCCTTTCATAAATTCCTTAACCAGTCGGTGAGACCACAAGGACGGCTGTCCTGTAGTTCTGGTGTAACGTGAGACGGCAGCCAGATGTACCTTGATGGAAGCGTGAGACAGGCCAGCCTTGGCCAAGGACAATAGGTACGGCAATAGTTGAGGGGCCGTAATCCGCAGAGGGTTAATCTTCTGTGCACGGCACCAGACAGAGAACCTCTTCCATTTGTGTCCGTAGCACTGAGAGTTGAGGATGCCCTGGCCTTCGCAAGAACCTCTCTGCAGTCGGCCGGGATGTCATATCCTCCAAACTCTAGTGCTGCAGGAGCCAGGCCTGCAAGTTCAGCGACTCTGGTTCTTGATGAAGAATGGCGCCTCCTTCTCTGGAGAGAAGATCCGCATCCGTCGGCAGCTTGACTGGTGTGGACGCTGACAAGTCCAGAAGGTCCGGGAACCAGATCTGCCTGGGCCATGCCGGTGCGTCGAGGATCATCCTGCACCGGGACCTCTTGAGCTGGTTGACGAGCCGGAGTAGCAACGGCAACGGCGGGAACGCATAAAGGAACAGGCCGCCCCAAGGGAACGAGAAAGCATCGCCCATGCTCCTCTGTTGGGGAAACCTGCTGGCGAACCTCCGGCACTTGGAGTTCGCCGCCGTCGCGAAGTGATCGATCTGGGGTTCGCCCTATCGTCGGTCCACTTGATCCTGGCGCAGTTCCCACTCGTGTCAGGAGCGCAGCTCTCTGCTGAGTGAGTCGGCGATGGTGTTTTTTAGCCCTGCCATATGAAAAGGTACCAGAAACATCCCTTGGGCGACGGCCCAATGCCACAGATCCTGGGCTTCCTTGGATAGGGCAGGGGATCTGGTTCCGCCCTGCTTCCGAATGTAAAACATCGTGGTGGTGTTGTCGGTGAAGATCCTCACCACCTTGCCCTTGAGGAACGGAAGGAAGGACCTGAGGGCCCAGAACACTGCACGGAGCTCCAAGATGTTGATGTGGAGAGTCTTCTCCTCCGGGAGCCAAAGGCCTCTCGCCTGGAGACCCCCGGTGTGCGCTCCCCAACCTTCCAGGGAGGCATCCGTCGTCACCGTCACCTGGTGGACCGGGGCTAGGAAACATGTTCCCGCCGTCAGATGAGAGCGGACACCCCACCATCGTATCACCTGACGGAATGCTTCGTCGAGCGGGATCCTGTCCTCGAAGCTGCCCGTCGTCTGGATCCAGTGGGCGTCGAGGAATTCTTGCAAGGGCTGCATCCGAAGTCTGCAGTGGCGCACCAGATAAATGCAGGAGGACCTCATTCCGAGGAGGGACTTGATAGACCTCACTCTGGCCACGTCCGTGGCCAGCAGACGTTGCACCTTTCCCAGGATGGTCCTTACCCTTTCCTCCGACGGTGAGGCCCGCCGCGCCACTGTGTCGAGCTGTGCTCCCAGAAACAGGGCGACTTGCGACGGGACCAGCTGGGATTTTGGAAAGTTGATGGAAAACCCCAGGTCTGTGAGAGCAGCTGGACAGTCTTTGCAGTGTGTTCCACGGCGAGCTCCCTTGTCCGTATGAGCCAGTCGTCCAGGTAGGGGTAGACGTGGATCCCCTGCAGGCACAGCCGCGCCGCCACCGGTGCAAGGAACTTGGTGAACACCCTGGGCGCCGATTTTAATACGAACTGGAGGGCCTTGAACTGGTAGTGCCGCCCTTTGACCACGAACCTGAGGAACTTTCGGTGTCTCTTTAGAATAGGGATGTGGAAGTATGCATCCTCCAAGTCCAACAACGACAGGAAATCGCCCTCCTCCAGCTGTCCCAGCACATGCTGGAAGGTGACCATCCGGAACTTCTGTGCCTTGATGCATTTGTTCAGTCGTCGCAGGTCCAGGATGGGACGCCATCCTCCTGTCTTCGTCTTTAGGAGGAAGTATCTTGAGTAAACTCCGGAGCGCCGAAGCCTCTTTGGAACAAGCTCGATGGCACCTTTCCTGAGCATCGCTCTTACTTCCAACAGCAGTTGAGGGATGTGATTTTCCTTCCTGGCCAAGGGAGGAATGCGGGGGCACCTCTTGTGGAACTCGAGGGCGTGCCCCAGGGCCAGGGCGTCCAGCACCCAACGGTCGGTGGAGATGGACTCCCACAGGCTGACGAACTTTAGCAGCCGGCCTCCCACCGGGGTGCTTTGGCGGGGGCCCGACCTGACGGTCGGTTCAATCCTGCTTGGAGGCCGCTTTGCCTCCTTGAACACCTTGGCGATGACGGCGGGATCCACCTGACTTGCCGCGTCCCCTGTAGGCCTCCTGTGACTAAGATCTTGCCGCTTGACGGTACGTAGAGGAGCTGCTGCCGGCTCCCTTGGAGGCACCCTGTCTGCCTCCGGAGCTCCGAAAGGACGGACGTCGCTGTTAGAGCACACCCAGTGGACGGGCCGTCTCCGTGTCCGTCTTGATCGCCTGAAGGGACTCATCAACCGCCTTGCCAAAAAGGTTATTCCCATTGAAGGGCATGTCCAAAACCTTGGTCTGTACGTCCTAATGGAAATCCGTCGCCTTGAGCCATTCTCGCCGTCTCAGGCAAACGCTGTTGCCCAACTGACGGAAACCGGTGTCGGTGATGTCCGTAGCCACCGCAATGGCGTGGTCCGAGGCAATCTCACCTTCCTGTAAGATTTCCAGGGCCTCAGTCCTCTTGGCATCCGGAAGGAAATCCAACAGAGGGGCGATCTTGAACCATAACTCCCTGTCGTAGCGGGCTACGATGGCCAGAGCGTTGGCCGCCTTGATGGTCGTCGCTGCAGATGAGATGACCGTCGTCCCATCGCATCCAGCTTCCTACCCTCGCCGTCCGGTGGGGAGGTTGAAGTCGAGGCCGATGCCCCCCCCCCCCCCCGATTTCTTCTTGGCCGCCGCCGAAAAGACTGAATCCGGGGTAGGTTGCGCCCTAAGGCACAAGGGGGCAGCGTTAGGGACCCAGTACTTCTTCTCGTAGCAGAGGGGCAGGGCAGGGGGGAGACGGGGGCCACGTCCCGTCGTCGCCTCCGTCGTCATCCGTATCCGTCGTAGTCTTGTCCATGCCTGTATCATCCCCGTGGGTAGTGGACCGGGGGGAAGGCAGAGAAGGCCGCAGAGGCGGGAGAGGAGGCCTATGATGCGTCCTTCTCCTCTTAAGTGGTGGGCTCTCCGAAGGTCCTGGCTCCGGTTCCCCCGTTGGGTCTGGCTCAGGTAGCTCCGTCAGGGGAAGGGGCAAACTAGTCCTTATCTCCGAGCATAAGGACTGGATGGCTGACAAAATGGCCGCTGAGGTGTCCTGCGGCGCCGGAAACGACGGGAGCGAGGGCTCTTGAGGAGCCTCGTCTGCGTCACAGTCGCCCTCATCGGGATCCCTCCTGATGGGCTGAGCCTCCTCCACGACTTGGATGAGCTCCTCTTCAGAGGTTGTGTCCGTATCCACGACGGCCACCAACCCCTCCCCCACCCTTTCCAACGAGGACTTCGTGGGGGTCTTCTCGATGGGCCTGAAAGACGGCTCCCTCCGCGGTGGCAGGGAGACTCTGGTACCTGAAGGCGCCTCCACTGGTGTAGCCTCCACAGGCTGAGCCAGGGCCGCGGCGACATCCTCAATCGAGGTCTTAGCAGGGTGAATTCAGGCCAACGTCACCTTCTGTACGCCTGGGGCCTTCACCTTGGGGGGAGGGTCCGAGCCTCGCTCCCCCTCTGCCGGAATCTTCGAGATCGACCGGGGCCTCTCCAGAAGCTTCGCCGGGTTCTCGGACTTGCTCTTACCCGAGCCAGAGCGTTGGCTCGTGGTCGATGGCGCCGGGGAGGATGCACCCTGCCTGGCAGCCAAGGAGCCCGATCGTTCGGCGCTCCCGGTGCCCGCGGACTCGCGGTGCTTAGCCTTTTGTTGGGCCCCCGTCGCCGGAGCACCCTCACAGGACTTAGAAGACAGCTCAGACTTTTTCTTCTCGCCTGGCGAGCTCTTACCTTCCAACCAGTTGGCAAGACGGAGGTGGCGATCCTTCATGGTCCGCTCCGACATGTTCCTACAAAACACGCAGTCCTTTTCCTTGTGCGTCTTGTCCTCATGGTGACAGAGGCATAACGAATGCTCGTCCTCCTTGAAAACGTTCTGAAACTGGCATCCAGGGCAGGTCCTGAACAGCTTCCCGGGCGTCGAGCTCCCTTTCTCCTGGGCCATGTCCGGGGTAGGCCTCGGAATTTCTGGAATCCTCCAAAAGCGTAACTCGACGAAATCTTCACCTTTCAGGGGCGTAGAAACTCCGAAACGGATCCCCGTTGATCGGAAGTAGAAACGGTGGAGCTTGAGGCTCTATTTAACCGAAAAAATGAGAAAATCTTCTGAAAAAAGCGCGAAAACGGAGCAAAAGCTCGAGAGCTACAGCACAAGGACTCCCAAAACTTGAACGTGCAGTAAAAATCTGAGGATGGCTGCCCGTGGCGGGGCTTAGGGAGAGGGCAGTCATTGGCTGGGGGCAGTATGACCCAGAGACCAGTGATTGGTTACTACTTAGAAAGACAGATCAGAAACGAAACCGATACTGATTTTTTCTATACCGAGGAGTCCCGGCCAGACGGGCAATATTCATGAGCATGTGAATCCATGCCAGACCCCATGCTGGAGAATGTTATTTTTCTGACATGGGGTAGCATGATGTGTAGTGTGAGTACAGTTGTATCCAAGCAGATACGCATCAGGCAAGCTCATAAGCATCCATGCGCCTTCTTTCCGAGGGGAGGAAGGGTGGGTCGCATGTTAATCTAAGCAGATGCAAGCATCAGAAATACGATTACGGTGAGTAATGTATCCGAGCGAGCAGTGGAAGAAGGAGATGGTATGTGAAGGTTCATGAGCGAACAAATGTCTTAGAACCACTTACCCCACGTGTGTATCGGTCTTGGAATGAGTGTCAATGCAGTAGTGCTGAGTGAAAGTATGTATTGAGCTCCATGTAGCTGCTCTGCAAATACTGCCTAAGGGGACATTTACAATTTAAAGCCGGAGTGGCTCCTGTACCTCTTGTGGAGTGAGCCCTGACGTAAAAGGCAGTGTTTTATCTGATAGGGAATAGCACCGTTGGATACATCCGACTATCCACATAGGGATGGCATTCTTAGAAATACGGTCCCCTTCTCTGCCTGCCGCTATGAAGACAAACAATTGATCTGTTTTTCTTAGCGGCCTGGTCTCGTCTACGTAGTAGAGGACCGCTCTCCTCACATCTAGTGTGTGGAGTTTTATCTCACCTAACTATTGGGTTCCTGGAAGAAAGCTGGTAGCTCAATTGACTGGTTTACATGACATTTGGAGATTAATTTAGGTGAGAACCTAGGGTGAGTATGTAAAACCAGCTTGTCTTTGTATACAACAAAGAAAGGATCCTGCACTGACAATGCTTGGATTTCACTAACCCTTCTTATGGAAGTGATAGCCACTAAGAAGGCAGTTTTATAAGTCAGGCGTTTGAGACTAGACTTGTGCATAGACTCGAAAGGGGGTCCCATGCACTTAGCGAGTACCACATTGAGGTCCCAACCTGGCGGCGGGTTAGAAATTGGAGGGTGGAGTCTCTTTACTCCGTTCATAAATGCTTTGATGACGGTACTTTCCACCATGAGCCCTTATTATGAGAGGTCGTGTAGGCTGACAAAGCCGCCAGGTGAACCTAAATACTAACCCCACATCTAGCAAATGGAGCATATAAGTGTCATGGCCACTGGTCATTGGTCAGTTACTTCACATCCTGCAGGGTCCCAATAAACCCAGTATTGGCGTCTTTGGCACCCAGCTCATTATAAAGTGTGCTTTGCACACAAACTGTTGAAGGCACGTGCAGCTGGACAGGGCGGGCCCCTAGCAATGCACGGAATGCGCCTGCAGAAGGATCGGTAATGTGGGACCTCAGGGCAGGAAAAACCAAAAAAAGAGGGTAGATCTGCTACTCTACAGGTTTGCACCAACTGTTGTCATGAAATGAAGCAACACAAATTATATTGGGGAACCATTGTAAATGGTACTAGTGGACTGAATCCCTGAGTAATTAGCACATTAAAATAATCCAGAAAGGAAAAAGAAACTAACATATCAGGGGATGTGAATAAACATTTGTATTAAGAAAAAACAAAAAGACATTTGTGAAGACTTACTTACAGCAAAATTCTACATTGTGCTTAAAGATGTGGTGAAATCAAAACTTAAAATAATCTTCAATGCATTATTAGTTTCAAATGAATCGCATAACTTGTGAGAGAAACAAATGGAAATCATATGTGTCAATAGCTCAGCGCTATTGTGGACCTGTAATAGTCTAGGTCCTGTAGCGAGTGTACAAATTAGTGAAATATCTAGTATATCAAAGACATCATATATTTCAAATGCCTAAAACAGGAGTCCAGATTTGTAAAATATCTGGTGCCAACGTGGCAGGGGGTGAATTGGTTGTGCTATCAACCAACAGGGTTGTCAAAATTATATTAATAGTATATGACAATAGAACCCTCAATAAATGGGTTCATTCATTCCCCTTGCATTCAAAATACGTTTCGGCGGCAATGGACATCCATCTCAAAATTACATCAGACGGATGTGTGTTCATGGTAGGGTGGCCGCTTCATCAGGGCGAATAAGCAGGCCCTGTGTAAAAGACAACAAGAGAAAAAAACAAAGGAACATTTTTTTTAAAATTTTTTTTTAAAGTATACATTTCTTCTTGGTAGGAGCTTTTTTCTTTTCTGGATTTTATGGGCTGACTAGTACCAACAAGCACATTGTTTACATGGTAAAAATATTATCAGGGTGTCTAAATCTAATAATGGAGGGCTGGGAAAGGAGCAAATTAAAATACTAATTTCTGCTTGTAATTAGGAGTGGTGAAAGTAAAAAATAGCTCACTCACCCCTCAGCTCTGAAAAAGAATCTCACAGTGGGACAGCCTCCCCGGTGGGTCTAGCCAGTAAAGCTAGGCTGTTGTTCCAATGAATGGATGTGTGCCTGTGCAAGACCATGCGTGAAAGGCACAGAGATGGCAGACTGAGGAGAAGTTAGAAAAATGCATGGTGAGCGTGCGAACTTCAAGAATGCAGCATGGTGCATGTTACCGCTACTACCATGTGTAGGTTGCTGTGAAGCCTACGTGTTCTAATTTTACATGAAGATCTGTGGGATATATCTGTGTACGAGGGCAAGCTAGTGCCCAGGACAGAGAGGGGAATTGCAATTACATTGAGTATATGAGCTCTGGAAGGTACCTGGGTTTGTTAGAGAAGGCTCCGAGGGTCCAGACAGTAGAGGCAAACTTGAACGTCTAGCGTCGCTAGCCTGATGGAGACAGACTGGGGAGTATGGAGCCTCTAGTTATGGGAAGGTTGAGCCGAGGGAAACCTGTACCTGTAGAAGTGAGCACAGGAAACGTGTGCCTGATTGTTGGGCAGGGTTAAACTCAACGTAACTTGTAACGGAGAAAGACTATTCGCGATACCTGTGAATAATAGTCGAGTTGGAAGTTCTGAAGACTGCCGTCCAGACGATCAGCGAATAATGTTCTTGGCCGAACAGTACTTAAATGGGGCCGCGATAAACTTATCGGGGCTCCGACGCCAAGTCCAGATACAGCGTGCTGCTGCCGGCTGCAGGCGTTAGGGAAACTTGCTTGTGTAAGAGCAGGAGGTTGTGTGTCTGTCCGCCAACAGGCGTGCAAAGAGGCCTGCGCTCTGATTGGTCCCCACAACGAGAATGCGGAACCAAATGAACTGCAGGAAAAGAACGTCAGAGCCGGTGCTTTGATTGAAGCAGGCGGTGCGCCTGTGTTCCAAAAACAAGAGAGGGGTTGGATGCGGTAAGGCGCAAAGAACTAATCTGCCTAATATGAGTGGCCAAGTATAGGGCAACCTCATTTGTGGAAAAATTCTCTTCAGGGGAGCTGAAAGTGAGGACGCCAGCCTAGTCTAGTGGCTCCAGGTGGGTGTGTGATTGCTGACCAATCAGGGCAGTGCATAATCTATGCCCTGGTTGTGGACGCCTTCACGTACCCGTAGTCATGTCTCCTGCACAGCGATGCGGTGCAGATTCACTACAAACTGGAGTGCTTACACCCAGAGTGTAAATGGTTGTACAGGTCCTGGGTGGTGGCTCATCCAGGGGTAAGAATAATAGTCTGTTAGAGTGGGGCCGGTCTCTCAGCTTGTCTAGATCGGGGTCAAGAGAAGCTGTTGGCAAGAGGCCCGAGCTAGAGGAATCAAATGTATGTTTATATGAACCTGTTGTCCCCATGTACATTTACGCGGGGGTAAGAATAGTAGTCTGCAAGTGTGGGTCAGGTCTCACAGCTTGTCATTGTGCACAAAGGGTGCTCCGCTAATATGGAAAATGTGTTGTTCATTGAGTCCCTGTTCTATCGAGTTCATTCTGTGTATCCACCTACATTCTAGGTCCAGAAGTCGGACTTGAATGTTGGGACCGTTGCAGACTCTTTCGATGACCCACCATTTGATATCTTGTGTGCCATGTTTTTTCTCCATGTAATGGTGCACAAGAGGAGAAGTAAGATTTTTACATCGGATCCGTGAGCGGTGTTTGGAAATTTGTGTACCAACGTTCGCATAGTTTGTCCAACGTATCTCAACCCACAGGGGCACTCTATGCAGTACACCACTTGATTTGTTTTGCAATTAGAGATATCATTCAGGGTCCACGTTTTTGGTCCAAATTGGAATAATTGTATTCTGCTTGTGAATTGGCAGACTGAACAACTCCCGCATGGGTAATGGCCTTTTAGCAGTCGGAGATTCCAGAGACTGCCATGCGTTGATTTCTTGATGTACATGGAGTGGACTAAGTGCTCTCTAATATTTCGTGCCCTTTTGTATGCAAATCTTGGTTTTTGGTGGTCCGGGAGGCAGAGTCTGGCAATAGGCCAATACATGTGAATAATGTGTTTGATTTGGAAGGCATCAACATCCTGGAGCACCGGACCGTGTTCTGGGCGCTCAGATCATTCCTCCCGTCCCTCAAGGGCAAGGTGGTGAGGATTTTCACCGACAACACCACCACGATGTTCTACATCCAGAAGCAGGGAGGCAGCAGATCCCCAGCCCTGTCCAAGGAGGCCCAGGATCTGTGGCACTGGGCCGTCGCCCAGGGGATGTTTCTGGTTCCCTTCCACCTGGCAGGAATAAAAAATACCATCGCCGAATCACTCAGCAGGGAGCTACGCTCGTGCCACGAGTGGGAACTACCACCTGATCCTGGCGATCGGCTCTTCCGACGTTGGGGCAAACCCCCAGATCGAACTGTTTGCGACAGCGACGAACTCCAAGTGCCAGAGGTTCGCCAGCAGGTTTCCCCAGCCGAGGAGCATGGGCGATGCTTTCTCGTTCCCCTGGGACGGCCTGTTCCTGTATGCGTTCCCTCCGTTGCTGCTCCGTCTCATCAACCAACTCATGAGGTCCCGGTGCAGGATGATCCTCGTCGCACCGGTGTGGCCGAGACAGATCTGGTTCCGGGACCTTCTGGACTTGTCAACGTCCCCACCAGTCAAGCTGCTGACGGACGCGGATCTTCTCTCCAGAGAAGGAGGCGCCATTCTTCATCACGAGTCGCTGAACTTGCAGGCCTGGCTCCTGCAGCACTAGAGTTTGGAGCGTACGATATCCCGGCAGACTGCAGAGAGGTTCTTGCAAAGGCCAGGGCGTCCTCAACTCTCATGTGCTATGGACATAAGTGGAAGAGGTTCTCTGTCTGGTGCCGTGCACAGAAGATTACCCCCCAAAGGATTACAGCACCTCAAGTGCTACCATACCTACTGTCGCTGGCCAAGGCTGGACTAGCTCACGCTTCCATCAAGATACATCTGGCAGCGATCTCCCGATATACTAGAACTACAGGACGGCCGTCCTTGTGGTCTCTTCGACTGGTGAAGGAATTTATGAAGGGACTGTTCCAATCGTTCCCACCGGTGAAGGCTCCAGCCCTGGCGTGGGAGCTCAACGTGGTGCTGACCAGACTCATGGGACCGCCATTCGGGCCTTCATATTCGGCTCCGTTGAAATTCCTGTTGTGGAAGACAGCGTTCCTTGTGGCCATCACTGCACGACGCGTGGGAGAGATTCAGGCCCCATCCTGCAAGCCTCCATACTTGACTTTTCACGATACGAGGGTGGTGCTGAGGACGCACCCCTCTTTCACGCCCAAGGTGCCGTCAGACTTCCATCTTAACAAGCCCTTGGTGTTGCCAGTTTTCTTTCCGTCGCCTTTGTCGTTGGCCGAGAGGACTTTGCACTCGCTGGATCTAGCTGGAGCGCTTAAGTTCTACGTGGACTGAACGAAGAGTTTTCGGAAGACATCACAGCTATTTGGGAACTTTGGACCTGTGAACCAAGGGAAGGCTCTCTCGAAGGCTTCCATTTCCCCAATGGCTCTCCAGCTGCATCATGCACTGTCATCGGTTGGCCAACCGACCGTATCCCGGCCTTCCGAGAGCACATTCGACCAGAGCGATCGCTGCTACTACGGCGTTCTTGTCTGGTGTGCCCCTGCAGGACATCTGGAGGGCTGCTACATGGAGGTCGACGCACACCTTCACGAGATTCTACTGCGTCGACCGGGATTCCAGGGAGGAGTCCAGAGTCGGCCAAGCAGTGCTGCGCAACCTGTTCGCCTGAAGGTGGGCCTGGTGAGGAGGTAAGAGTTGCTTAATGTTGAGTTTATGTAATGCTTAATGTTGAGCCGTTTGCCACCTCCCGTGGTTGTGCATGTGTGTACTGCTATGTATTCTTATATTCATGAGCATGTAAATCCATGCCAGACCCCATGCTGGAGAAGGAACAAGTTACTTACCTGTAACTGTTGTTCTCCAGCATGGGTCTGCATGGATTCACATGCAAACCCTCCCGCCTACCCCTCTGCGGCTCTTCTCTTGGTCCTACTGCCACTTTACGTGCTACCAAATCTGAAGATGGCTGCCAAGAGGAGGGGCTTAGGTAGAGGGCAGTCATTGGCTGGGGGCAGTATGACCCAGAGAGTGATTGGTTATTAGTAGAAAGACAGTTCAGAAACTAAACAGATTTTTTTCTTTACCGAGGATTCCCAGCCCGACAACGGGGAATATTCATGAGCATGTGAATCCATGCCAGACCCATGCTGGAGAAACAAGGTTAGCACTTGCATAAACTTTCATACTATAAGCAGCGAGCTTCAGATGGAGGCCCCTTACCTCTGGTAGCTTCTCCGGAGCAGACTCATCACACGTTCCCGGGTCATCTTCATACCTGGAGGAAGATTAACACAAGCAATACGAACAATAATCATAGTTACAAAACTTACTTTCAAGACAGAATGATTGCAGCCGGTTTGGACCTTCACGCCAAGGACCAGTGACACGACTAGGTCCATCTACAGCGCCCCTGTTGGAAGAAATTAGGACGGAGAGCTCACCTTTCAATTAAAACAGGTGAACCTGCATGGGCAAACTCTTGCTCACAACCTTCTGCCACGAAAGGGTTGAGGGGAATCCCGATGTCACCACGCCATTTTCACCGTCTCTCATCCTCTCTGGAGCAGAACCGGTATCCAGGGTCCTTGATAACAGTGGCTGGGGGAGAGAGCAGATCCACAGGAGCCAGGTCCATGGAGGGCTCCAACCACACCCCAACGCCCCCGCAGAGACCAGGTGAGCATAATAAGTTAGAATGTGGGATTTTGTCAAAGTAATAGTGCCTAGTGTTTGGTTTTCTTGATTCTTTAAAGATATCCAGGCATCTCTGTGGCAGGTTGAGATATCCGAACTCTATGACCTCAGGCGCCATGCTGCAAGTTCATTGAGTGCGGCTGCAGGTGCACTGTTAGTCCCTCGTGCTGGGTGAGTAGGTTGTACTGGCACATGAGTTTGATGGGATCGCACATTGCCAGTTTGCGCGGATGTGGGTACCATGGTGCTCTTGCCCACAAAGGAGCAACTGGGATAAGCGTCATCGGTTCCTTGATTATGTTGTTCACCACCTTCCTCATGAGGTTTGGGGGGGGAGGGGTTAAGGCGTAAGCAAATTTCCCTGAACAGTTCATCCATAGGGCGTTCCCCTGGCTGGGAGAACCTGGACGCGAAGTCTGTCTGGGCATTGACTGTTTGCTTGTGGCGAATAAGTCTATAGTGGGGAAATCCCATTGAGAGAAGAGGTGTTCTACGACTCCTTCATGTAGACGCCATTCGTGTTCCTCTGGTAGGGGATCTCTGCTCAATGAGTCTGCTAGAGAGTTGAGTTCCCCTGGAACATGTGATGACAAGAACATCTTCCATTTGATTGTCCATTTCCAAATTTGCTGTGCAAGTCTGGACAGATTAGGAGAATGTGTAGCCCCCCCGTTTGTTGATATAAAACATCACTGTAGTGCTGTCTGTTAGGATCTGCACAGACAGGTTTTTTAAATGGGGTTTGAATGCCTAGAGGGCTTTGAATACTGCTAGAAGCTCCAGCAGATTGATGTGGTTCTGAGCTACAGTGATAGACCAGACCCTGAGCTGTGTGGTGAACGTAGTGAGCTCCCCATCCCGCCAGTGAGGCGTCTGTACGTCCGTTCCTTTGGATCATAGAAGGGTTTCCCTTTCGTTATTTTCGCTTGTCCACCAGCAAAGATTTTGTACAAGTGTTAGAGAAACAACCAGTCGATCGTCCCACTGACCACTTGGCTGAGACAACTTTTTCGCCAACCACTCCTGCATGGGTCACATGCGCAGGCAAGCGTGAGGAACCAGGTAAATGCAAGATGCCATCATGCCTATTTAACGCATAGCTTTGCGCACCCTTATCTGGTGGCCGGCCTGATAATGTGGTATTTGCAGTAACATATTTTGTACTCTTTCCTCTAATGGAAAGACCACCCCTCCTCTGTGTTTAAGACAGCTCCTAGGAACTGTTTTGAAGTGCTTGGCACTAGGCTTGACTTTCTCATTGATGGAGAAGTCCAATTGAAAGAGGAGGTTGATCGTTCTCTGAATGTTTTGCCTGCAAATCAGGGGCGATTCCCCTGTAATGAGCCAGTTGTCCAGGTAAGGGTACCACTGGGATTCCCTCTGTGCGCAGGTGCGCTGCCACCACCATCACCTTTGTGAATACCCTTGGAGCCGAGGCTGTTCCGATGTGCAGCACTTTGAATTGGTAGTGCTGGTTCGCGATCCTGAAACGCAAGAATCTTCTGTGCTCTGGGAACATTGAAATATGAAAATAGGCATCTTTCATATCCAGTGTTGCCATGTAATCCACTTCTTTCATAGAGGGATTACCTCTTGTAGCGTAGTCATGCAGAAATGTTGTGGCTTGACATACTTTGGGCTCAAATCTAATACTGGACAAATTGTTAGAGCTTTCTTTGGCACAAGAAAGTAAGTTGAATAAATACCTGGTTGGCCAGGACGACTTTGATGGCGTCCTTTAATAGAAGTGTGGCTATCTCTTCAAGAAGGATACGCAGGTGTTCTTCTGAGTGGATCTTCTGTCGTGGGTGGGTGGTCGTGGGGACGTTAGAGTAGTTCTATACAGTATCCGCCTGCTACTGTGGACAGCACCCATCTGGCTGAGGTGATTCCCTCCCATGCCTGGGTTAAGAAGGAAATACTGCGTCCTACGGGAGAAGCATGGAATGTCACCTGAAGCGGAATGTCACCTCGAGCAGGGCCTATGCCCCGACCACGACCTCTTGGATAGCCTTGGGAGGATTGGCCTTGGTTATTTCCCCAGGAGGAACCCTGACCTTGGCTGTAGCTGGATCCTCCTTGAGTTTTGGCCTCGAAAATTGCCATTACCCCTCTGTCCGGAAGGCTTGTTGGCGAGTTGACCCAAAGATTTAAGTGCGTCATACTCGTCCTTGGCTGTCTCCGACAGCCTTACCGAAGAGCACGTTAGGTTAAACAGCCATGTTTATTAGGGTGGTCTGCGATTCTGGTCTAAAACCTGACTGGCGCAGCCATGCATGCCTTTTAAAAACCGCCCCCTGCGCAATGACTCTTCCGGCATTGTCAGCCGCGTCAAAGTTGGTCTTCAGAAGACAGCTAGACACGGCCCTCCCATCTGTAGCCACCTGTGCTAGCTGGGACTTCAGTGGCTCTGGGGCAGACGAAAGTAAAGCCGACATTTCTTCCCACTTGTGGCAGTTGTAACTGGCCAAAAGTGTTGCATTGTTTGCTATTCTGTTTTGATAAGCCGCAGAGGAGGCAACCTTTCTACCCATGGCGTAAATCATTTTGCTCCTTATCGGGTGGAGCCTCAGAGGAAGCAAGGGGTGTGCCCGCTCTTTTTCTAGTTGTAGTCACAACTAAGGAGTCTAGCCTGGCTTCAGTTGCCCTCTAATATACATAATGGGTCTGAAGGTGCAGGTCTAAATTTTTCTACACGTGTGTTTACAGCCTGTGTGAGATTAGGGGCCTTTAAAGATGGTTGTATTCTGCACTTCACTGACTTCAGCAGCGGGATAAACTGGCCCACTGTCTTTTTGTCCCCAAGGATGTTCTGCAAAGTCCTTATCCTCCTGTACCTCCTGGGTGTCAATCTGAAAGTGCTCAGCCGCCTTGGCTAGTACCTCATTGAGGAGGGCTTGATTATCAATAGGAGAATCGACAACCAGAGTGTCTTGGTTAAAAGGGGAGTCAATAGAGTACATATTGGCTTCCTGGTCAGCCTCTTGGTCTTCGTCATCCCCATAATAAGGGTCTGCTGTATCCTCATCATTAAACTGAGGGCCAGCCGTCTCTACCAAAGAGAGATCTTTGTGGTCCGATTCTTGGTCAGAGATCTGACTGTACTCTGTAATGGAACATAAGCATGAGACTTTTTAGAAGCGGCTTCAGTAGGTAGAGCAGAGGCTTTTGTGAACCGGAGGGAGCTGAGGTGGTGGAGGCGTGGAAACTCAAGCAATCAGGGTTTCTCGTTAAAATTGGCCATAAAGGTAATTCTTCTCATCACTCTGTCTTATGTCTTGAGAAGACCATTCTTTGGAACTTGGAATAACCACAGGTTGAGGGGGAAAGTCCCAAGTCCTCATCTGTGGGAGGTACTACTTGAGCTTTTTCCTTGTGAGATATAGGCCTAGATTCTTTTTTTTTCTATGGGCCTGGATTCTTTAGGTTTTTCCTTCTTGGGGGGGGGGGGTCGGGGGGTTTATCCCTAAGAGAGCTCTTGTCCCTGTGAGGATTTCTTGTGATGTTCTCCCCCCCTTCCCCTGGGGCTCAGAGGAGTTTTTAACCGCCTTTTTGGGGCCTAATACTTGATCTGACGCAGTGTGTCGATTTTCGGATGCAGGTAGGACCGAGGCTTCGTCCACGGACGACCGACCGACCTTCGGGAATTTTACGAGCAACACCCTGGATGTCTTTCGATGGTTGGGCCCTGTCATGTTGCATTCAAGCGAGATTGCCCAGAGGACCGGGACTCTGCAGACCTTTCCCTGGGTGTCGAACGCTGCCGATCACTCGACCCATGTATAGAGTCTCGACCTGGACTTATATGCTTGGTGGTGTGTGTCTTTGTAGCGCTTACGCTGCCGGGAGTAGTCCCCACAAGAGGGCCGCCGGAAAATAACGATTACACTTGGGGCAGAATTTTAAAAAAAAGTCCTCCATAATTACAGGCTATGGCAGGTGGACGAAAAGAAGTGTAGGAAGGGGGTATATACATCCTAAAATGACCTCCACCTCTCTCCCTACTGTCTGCGCTGAGGGCCAGAGCAGCCTTCCAAGGCCGAACTGTCCGTCGTGGTAGTCTTAGATGGGTAGTTTCTCTGTCTTCACCGGCGGGATGTTTCAGAGGTCAGTGAAAGGATAGAAAGAAATAATATTGTTAATTAAAATAGTCAGTGGCTTTATGCCGAAAGGAATTCCGCTATACGCGTCCGTCCAGAAAGGCGGAAAAACAATCTGAGGGACCTCAATGCGTGAGAGATCATGGGTACAGTGGACGTCACACTAGGGATAGTATTACTGGAATGCCCTGTCGACATCCTTTTTCGAGTTTCCATGTCGTGTTGCTGGGGGCCCAGTGTGGATCATGAGGCCTACCCTGCACTTCAGGTCGAGGCCTGGTAGGCGTTACGCCCTCGGCGGAGTTGTCTGTAGTGTTGTGTGTAGGCACCCCCTCGGACATGTTACCGGTATAAGGGTGTAGCCCCTCGGGAGAACACCCGGTAAAAGAACCTTCCGGTCCCTGAGCACCGTCACCAGGAGGATCTACTGACATCTCGGCCCGTCGGCCGGTAGCTGGATTAGCCTCGGTACTTGTGCTGGTATGAGAACCTGAGAGGTTCCTCCCGCTCAGGCAAGTCCCTGTGAAGGAGACTCCCTTGCGAGGTGCGCTGGAAAAGAGCGGCCCTTCTTTGGGCCTTGATCGATGTTTGACAAAGTCCTTCAGATCCTCTGGAGGCGACCTCTCAAAGAGCTCCCTCCATCTAGCCAGTCTCTTCTTCAGAGCCCTCGAGGAAAGCATGTTGCACACAGTACAACCTTGCCAGCTGTGGTCGTGGCCAAGGCAGCAGAGGCAAAGGGCGTGGGGATCTGATGTAGGAAAGAGCCCTTTGCAGGCTGAACCCTGAAGTCGACATGCGCCGGGGAGGCATGTGACACCCAAGGACCAAGTACCTGAATGAAAAAAGACAAAAAGATGCATCCGCGCGTAGAATTACATGGGCAAAGCCAAACCCAGGAGCGCTGGTGAATTCGCCCTGTTCCCGTCGATGCGGAAAAGGACTGAGGTGCGGCCCTGGAGGGCGGTGTCATGGCAGCTCATGCTCCAAGGGCGGCACCTCCACGTGGCTCTAAATTTAAAGGACAAGAAGGTTTTTTTGTGGTGAAAAAGGTTCTGTCTCCCATCCCTTCCATGCAGTAGGGAGGAAAGGGGACTCTACTATTCTGGTTAAACATCTAGATAAAGGAAGTGTTAATACTTCTGCAATTTTTTCTCCTATAAAAAAAAACCATGCTCGTTTCCCAGAAGGTTTAGGAGCGATTTTCGCGGAGAATGTCAAGATTTTTTTTTGTGCTACATTTACTTTTAAGCTATTTTCATCCAAGTAACTCACTAAAGCAAACAACTGCCGCTGTAAACCCACCTTAGTTTGATCAAGCAAAAGCAGGTCGTCAGCATGTATACTGCAATTCCTGCAACTCTAGGAGGAAACATGCTGGTTTGTTCAAAAGCTAGGGATATGTCTGAGATAAATTGGTTGAATAGCGTAGGGGCCAATCTAAAACCTTGTTTCAGACCCTTTGTTATTGGCTCAGTAAGCCTGCCTTTCTTTTCCAGTTTAACATGCATGTTGGTATTTGTACGTAGAACCAATAGTGCTTCTCTCCAAGTCCTCTGGGCAATTCCATTTTTTTTAGCTTGTCCCATAGTTTCAGTCTCTCAATCACGTCAAATGCTTGCGCAAGATCTATTGATGCCATAAGTACATTCATCTTTGGTTGCGCTTTTACACTGGTCTTAACATGATCGATCAGAAAAGGTTAAGGGAGGTTCCTATTCCCTCTTCGAAACCTGCCTGCCATTTATCGAAATGTCCAGAGCCCAAAGGGCTTGCAAGATTAAAGCACCAAAGATCTGGCCCATTACATCAAGAAGGGCGATAGGTCTATAGTTCGATGGTTCTGCCCCATTGCCCTTCTTGAATATGGGTACAACAATCAAAGTACTCCAAGAAACAGGAATCTGCTTAGTTTTCTTTATTTTTGCAAATAAGGAGCACATGGTCTCTGTCCATCCATCTGGATCCTCAGTTTATATTTGACAGACTATCGGGTCCCAGAGCTCTTGAATTACTTGCTGATAAAATCAGGGCCCCCAATTTCAGATTTCTCTGTCGAGAATGACCAGGGGTATATTGGATAGACAGGGGGTAACAGATCTTACTAATTTTCATTACTAACCTTTTGGTGCAAGGAGCCAGCCTACAAACCCCACCCTATATTTGCATAACATCCAGCGTGTCTGGCAGAGTGTGTCGGACCAGAGGGTACAATGTAAACGGAGAGAGTCTTGCATAGGTTGCGCAAGAGCCCAGAGGAGGGATTAGGAGTGCCCAGGTGGCTGTTGAGGTCTCAGATGAGAAGTTCAGAGGACGGGGCATGGAGAGAAGAGGAGAGGTCAGCCCATTCTGAGAGGAAGAGGGTGGCCTGTAGATGGTAGCCACAGTTGGAGAGGACAGGAGAGATGGAGAGCCTGCAGACGAGGCATTCAAAGGAGGTGTAGGCAGACACAGGAATGATGGAAGCAGGGAGCCATGGCAGAAAGATCAGGGCCACTCCACCCTGGGCCAGTTGGGAGGAGTGTGTCAAAACCTGTGACAGAACTGGCAGTGAACCATGTCTGGGTGAGGGCAATGACATTCAGGTCGAGGTCTTCGAGGAGGTGGCAGATGTCAGAGGAATGTTCGACAGCAGAGCGAGAGTAGTTATGTGGAACAGGTTGTCACATTTGAAATACTTCTGGGGTGGGGTGCAGGAGTGAGGTACAGCCTGCAGAGCTGGTGACAGGGCCAGAGAGAGGGCAGAGGCAGTAGAAGGAGGTGGCATGGGGGCCAGAGAGTTGTTAGGAGTAGCAGGAGAAGGGAGGAAATTGATGAGATGCGCGAGACACCCATCAAGGAGGAGAAGGGCTGAGAGCCCTGGACCATGACGGTACCATTTAGATAGACATTGACGAGGCTCTTGGAGGATCGGATGGGGGCCAAAATGACCTCCCACTGGGCGCCATCAGTAATGGGAGAGGAGGAGAGAGAACAGAGACCATATGGGGGGTCCAGAGGGAATGACGAAGAGGATGTCGGTGAGAGTCTGTCTGGAGGAAGCACTGAGGTGGGTATCAGCAATAGGGAGGACTGGGTTGAACACCAGCATATCTCTTGAAGTTTTTCCTTCCAGACTTAGTGATAGAGAGTAGCAGTTTGAGAAGATGGGAGAGATTGAGAGCACCATAGGGAGTGCGAGGAGGGAAGAGTGAGGGAGGGAAATCAGCACAGTCCGCAGCCGTACACCACAGGAAGCACCAATGGGGGAGTGGGGTTCACACAGAACAAGTTACTTACCACTGGTAACCTTCTTCTGACAGGATGTTCCTTCCACGTACTCATCTTTGATTTCACCAATATCCAGCTTTGGAAATTTTTCTGGCAGAAGGCGATGTGCGTCGACGCGTTCGACTCATCCCTTGAAGGCCTCCGTCTTGAGGCTGATGTCAATGAAGGTATATGTAGCACATGCAGCACAGTTGGCTTCAGTTCTGTTTTTTCGTGTCATTCTTACAGTAGAACTACCAGCATTAAAATGGTTTAGACCATACTAGACTCTGAAGGAGTGTAAAACTGCAATAACATGGACATTCTACTGCGGGGTAGGCTGGGAGGGGCAATGAGGAATACGTGGGAGGAACATCCAGTTGAAAGAACATTATCAGGGGTTAATTAACTTTTTCTTCTAATGGATTGTGTCCTCCCACATATTTCTCATCTTTGATAAACTCTCAAAGCAGAATTAGTTTTGGCGGAGGGAGTACACATTTTATCATCAAGGGTTGTTATGAACCGAATGAAGGACTATCCAAAAGCTTCCATCCTTACTTAAGGTGGAATCAAGGGAGTAATGCTTTGTAAAAGTGGGAATGGTAGACCAAGTGGCTGCCTCACAACGAATTTTCATTGGAACACTCTTTGCAAAGCAGAGGTAGCCATGCCCCTAGTGGAATAGGCTCAAGCCTTCTCGGGATCTTTCACTGCCAGCCTACAGCTTAGTCTAGACTAAGGTTTGCTTAGTCTATAACCAGTGTATCCTATGAACAGTTTGTCATCTAAACAAAACTTTGACATTCTTGAAATGCAGAAACTCCAGAGCCCTTCGTGGGTTGAGTCTGTGTAGCCTCTCGTCTTCCTTGCCAGAATGAGGTGATGGGGAAAAAAGTAGGTAATACCATCTTTTGTCCAAATGAAAATACAATATAATCTTAGGTAGGAATGCAGGTTTGACCTCAAGGACGACCATGCCCTTATGAAAGACCGTAAAAGGTGATTTAGAAGATAGTGCCTGCAATTCGCCCTACGGGCTGACGCTAAAGCTACAAACAGGATGGTTTTGAATGTTAGTAGTCTTAAGGGACATGAATGGAGTGGTTCAAATGGTGCACACATAAGAAACTTTAAAAACAAGATTAAAGGCCCAAACCGGAACCTGAAAAGTAGATTGAGGGAACACATTAGCGAGTCCCTTTAGAAATGGTATCACCAAAAGAATTTTAAAATATGAGGCTTCCTCAGACGAGCGCTTCAAGATGGACAGCGCAGCCAAATAACCTTTAATAGTGCCCAACCCTGAGTCCCAGATTGGCCCTCCAGTGTTTTGCATAGAAAAAGGGTCACATTCTTATCCCTGCGCCAGCTGCAGAATTTATTCCAACGGCAGCGCTAAAAAGACTTTGTTGCTGACCTTCTGGCCTAAAGCGAAATCTCCATTACTTCATCCAGGAGTTCCCAATCCTTATACCTCAGCCTCTCAGAACCAGTCCTCTGGATGGAGAACTGCGCCCTCCTCTTGTGAGTAGGTCCTCTCTTTGTGGAAGAGGTATTGAAGGGGCAGATGGACATGTCCAGAAGATCTGGGTACCACTTCCTCTTGGCCCAATCATGATCATGGATTAACTTCCTCAACCTCCCGAAGTGAGGAATGACGGGGACTAGAGGAAACGTGTACAGAAGTTGAAACTCCCAGTCCACTACGAACGCGCCCCCTTGAGCTCCTCTTGGAGGAAATTCCGTGGAGCAGACAACAGTTCGCACTTCCGGTTGGCACTGGTCACGAACCGATCCACTTGAGGGGTTCCCCAAAGGGTGAAGATCTCTTGAAGCTCTTCCTGAGCTAGTTCAAACTCGTGGGAGACTGCTCTGCCTGACCAGATCGTCTGCCACAGTGTTCTCCACTACAGCTAGGTGAACTGCTGACAGGGAGATTCCTTCTTGAATTGCCCAGAACCAGAGCTGCATTGCCTCTCTGCACAGTGGTAGTGACACTGCACCTCTCTTGAGGTAGTACATGGCCACTGTGTTGTCTATCTATATCAGGACATTCTTTTCCCATACAGAGGGCAGAAAAGCCTTTAGCGCAAGTCTGATCACTTTCAGCTCCAAAAGATTGATGTGTAGTTTGCACTCTGATGGATACCAACGACCGCTGATTGTCATATCGTTGGCATGGGCTCCCCACCCTGTGAGTGAGGCGTCCGTAACTTATCTCTGTCCATGGTTGCCAAAAACGTTCTCCCTTCAGAAGGTTGTCCTCTCAGGCCCACCCTGCTTGGAACCTGAAGTAGGTCTGACATGTTGCCCAAGAATTGAGACCATTGTGTCCCGAGAGCCCATTGAAGGGATCTCACCGTCGGACGAGGCCCCGGGAACCAGGAAAATGCATGAGGCCGAGCAACCTCAAGAAGTCGAAGGCCGGGAGACGCTGGGAACTTTGAAATTTGGTGACCAGCTGCAGAACAACTTGAGCCCTCACCTCGGGTGGCGAGGTACTTCCCAAGGATGTATCCAGTACAGCCCCAACGAACTGGAGCTTTTGAGATGTTATCATGTGGGACTTAGTGTAAATGAGGGAGAAGCCCAGTCTGTCGAGAGAGTGGAAGGTCACGCTCAGATGATCCAGGGCTTGTACGTGAGGACGCGCCCCGATCTGCCAATCGTCCAGGTAGGGGGTAGAATTGAATCTCTCCCCCCACCTCCCCTCCTGAGCCTCGCTGCAACACCACCATCAGTGTGGTGAAAACACTGGGGGGGAGGTCAGCCCGAACATCAAAACCCAAAACTGATAATGAGAACCGCCAAAGGCGCACCTCAGGTACTCTGTGCTTGAGATGTATTGGCACATGAAAAGAAGCATCCTGACGGTCCAATGACACCATCCAATCCTGGAGCTGAAGGATCTGAGAAAGTGCGACCATCTTGAACTTGTCCTCCCATAAGAATTTGTTCAAGTATCTCTGTCCATCTTGGGGGAATCAGGAAATATGGAGAATACATCCTTTGTTCCTCTCCGTTACAGGTACTGCTCTAGAGCACCTTTCTCTAGCAGGGTCAACATTTCCTGCACAAGGAACAGAACCTTTAACGAATGGTATCCCTGTGGATAATTCTGAAGTCTCTGAATAAAAGAGGAGACAGTAACCTTGGGTTATGTTTTGTAATGCCCACGCATCTGAAGTAATACTCCGCCATTCCTTCAGATGCTGAGACAGTCTGCCTCCCACCAGGGTGTTGTGAGTCAAGACCTCAGAAGTTTAAGAAGCGGCTGAAGCATTGGCTGATGGCAACAATGCAGTTGCTTGGGCGGGCAGCACCACTGGCGTCGATGTCGACTTGTTGTAGGACTTTATCCGTGACGGACTTGGATGGCTCGAAGGATTCGTCGATGACTTAATCATGTCAAGGCCTCGACGGCCCTCGATGAGAATCTGCCCTTCGTGCGGGGCTCGAGGGCGTGCAGGATTTGGCTCGAGCCCTTTCCTTCCGGGCTTCAGAAGGCACGGAAGGAACATGGCCTACTTGCTTCGAGGGTTTCTGGCTCTCGACATTTTATAGTATTTACTGCCTGAATGATTGCCATTCAGCCCGAGTAGAGGCCTTAGTGGGGCAAAATGTAGTCCTCTCTGGGAAGGAGTCGGATGAGAAAAGACAAAGTAGGCAGTTTATGATGCCTTTTCTTCTATTACCTCAACAACGATGAGGAGTGGTGGGAACCACTGCGTGACCTGGACCTTTTAGTTTTGTTCCGCTGAGGAGAGTCGTCTCTAGCTTCGTCAGAAGAATGTCTTTTCGACAGGGTAGTCGAATGGGGATTTCTGGGGGATTCTACCTACCGCCATTTTCTGTTTATGCTCCTTCAGAGCTTTTCCAGTCATAGACTTGACCCTTAGGACAGGTTGAGGTCTTGTGCTGCACATCGAGACACCACAAGCACACCAGATGTGGGTCAGTCAGTGACATTTTAACGCTGCAGTCTTGGCATTTTTCAAACCTAGTCTTCGGGGTTGCCGAAGACAGAAACATTAACAATTTTTTTAAGAAATATATGAAGTACGCCATAGTTCACAAAACGAAAGCTTACTTGGAAAAGCGCATGCTACATATACACCTTCAGTGACATCGGCACCCACTGGCAAACAAAAAAATCTGAAGTTGGATATTGGAGATGTCAAAGATGAGGAATAAGTGGGAGGACCCAAACCATTAGAAGGAGGCACACAGGAGGCAACAAGTGGACAACACACCACATGGGAAACGCAGGAGCAGTATGGACGGAAGACAGTGCACTGCACAACACAAAGATTTTCATTTCCTAAAAGGTGGAAAAAGGGAATAGTTTCTTACCTGTAACTCCATTTCTCCAGCATTGGTATCTTTCATGGATTCACATGCTTAGAATATTCCCCGTCGTCAGACTGGGACCCCTCGGTACACATATATAGCCTTTTCCTATAGGAAAACTTCCGACACTTTTGTGTCCTATCTACGTCCTTTTAGGACCCGCCTACGCATGCTCCGCAGGCCGTCTCAGTATAAGAGGCCCGCCCCCGCGGTTCCCCTTCAGATTTCGGCCCCTCCAAAGTAGGAAGGGTTAAACTTGTCCATCACATACATTGCAGTCCCGGGGAGGCTTGGCGGGCGCATGTGAATCCATGAAAGATACCAATGCTGGAGAAATGGAGTTACAGGTAAGAAACTATTCCCTTCTCCAGCATTGCATCTTTCATGGATTCACATGCTTAGAATAGATTGTATAGCAGTAACACTTGAGACCGTGGTGAGAATGCAATGTAACGTACCCTCACCCTACTACTCAACACATATGCGCAGCAGTAATAAGTTTACTCATATAACCTTTCCCACCGAAGGTACACTGTCATCAAAGGTAGGAAACACACACTCCACAACGTGGAGCTTACCTTACTGAAACAGATGGCGCAGGACAGCTCTTCCCATCTGCGCCTCATCCGCATGCTGCCTGGCAAGGCAGTAGTGGCGGGTAAACGTGTGGGGCACTGACCATGCCGCAGCTTGGCATATGTCCGTCAGCGGAATTCCGGCCCATAACGCTGTTGAGGATGACATCGACCTTGTAGAATGGGCTCTAGGATGTCTTTGCAGTGGCCTTCCGGCCTTAGAGTGACAAAAGGCAATCGTCGACGAGACCCATCTGGCCAATCCCTGTTTCGAGATTGCTTTACCTCTCGTCGACGGACCATATGCGACGAACAGTTGCCGAGTAGCCCTGATGTCTTGTGTGCGATGTAGGTAGAATTTCAGAGCCCTCTTAACGTCCAGGGTATGAAGAGTTTTTTCTGCTGCCGACGATGGAGTGGCGAAGAAAGTAGGCAGAACCACTGAGTGTTTGTGATATACCGTCGGAACCTTAGGGACGAACGTAGGGTTAGTCGCCAGGACTACCTTGTCCTTAAAGAATCTTAGGTAGGGCGGGTCCACGACCAGGTTTGTAGTTCCGAGATACGTCTGGCTGATGTGATAGCTATCAGGAATGCCAACTTCCACAAAATGAATTTCATGTCGGACGTGGCCATAGGCCCGAAAGGCGGTTTCATCAAGCCTGCCAACACTGTGTTGAGGCTCCACGCCGGGGGAAAACGTTTCACCGGGGGAAAAGCTCGAAATAAACCCCGCATGAAGTGTTTCACCAGTCTGTCACTGAATAGAGGAGGCGACTGCCTCTTCCTTGTGAACCTCGAGATGGCTGCCAGGTGTACCTTTATCGATGAGCGGGACAGTCCCTTTTTTGATAAGAGGAGCAGGTAAGGTAGAACTTGTTCCGGCGTCACTAACAATGGTTGTAGGTCCCGCTGTCTTCTACACCACTCACAGAATCTCCGCCACTTATAGGAGTAGGATTTGTTAGTGGAAGGGGCTCTAGCCGCCTGCAGAATTTCTTGGCACTCCTCTGAAATGTCAAAGCCCCGAACTCCGAGAAGTCAGGAGCCAGGACGTAAGGTTGAGACTGTCCGGGTCGTGATGCCACACCGTGCCTTTGTCCCGGGATAGAAGGTACGGGACTTTCGGAAACGCTATGGGATGTTCCAGCGATAGATGGAGGTCTGAGAACCATGGTTGCCTCGGCCAGTATGGTGTCACTAGAATCACCCGGCAATTGTATCTGCGTATGCACTGTATTGTATTGTTTTCCGTATGAGGGGAAACGGGGGGAAAAGCATAGAGGAACATGTCCGTCCATGGGAAGGAGAACGCCTCCCCCACCGAACCCTCTTGGGGCCACCTGCTTGCAAATTTCTCGCATTTCTTGTTCTCTTTGGTCGCGAAGGCATCCAGAGGGGGGGTGGCCCCATTTTTCGAACACTTTCTTCAAGTGACCCGTGTCCATTTCCCACTCGTGTATCTGGGCCATGTTTCTGCTGAGGGAGTCGGCTTGGCAGTTCCTCACTCCTGGAAGGTGATGAGCCACGAGGGAGATTTCGTGCTTCGATTCCCAATGCCATGTTTTCTGGGCTTCTATGGAGAAAGTCCTTGATCGTGTACCACCTTGTTTTCTCAGATAAAACATGGCTGTTGTATTGTCGGTCAGTATTCGCACTCGCGACCTCTTGATGTGTGGTAGGAACGCCTTCAAGGCCCATCATACCGCCCTGAGTTCCAGTACGTTTATGTGTAGGAGTGACTCCGCTGGAGACCAGCGACCTTGCGTTTGGAGAGCACCCATGTGCGCTCCCCATCCGGTTAGGGACGCATCCGTAACTCTGGTGCTCTGGAACTCCGGCTCCTGTAGGGGCACACCTTTGTTGAGATTGTGGGAACTCTGCCACCACTGAAGGGTCCGAAGTAGCTTGTCGTCGTCGACGGTTATCCTGTCCGACCACGATCCCTGAGCCTGTGTCCATTGGTCTGCGAGGAATTCTTGGACTGGCCTCATGAAAAGTCGACAGTTTCTCACCAGATGGATGCAGGATGCCATGGCCCCTAGGACCGAAACATACTTTCTCACTGAGATCCTGGTGTTTCGCCGTAGCCGGGCCGCCTGTTAAATGAGTCTCGAGGTCCTGTCGAGAGAAGGTTTCACCAGCCCTAGCTGAGTCTCAAACTGTGCCCCCAAGAATACCAGCATTCTCGATGGCCGCAGAGAGGATTTCTCGAAGTTTATGGCGAATCCTAGCCGTTGTAGAAGCTGCATGGACTTGTGTTGGTCGACGCTGGGGAGGATCCCCTTACCAGCCAGTCGTCGAGGTATGGGTATACATGGTGGCTTTGCTTCCTTAGACAGGCAGCCACTGGAGCCAGGCATTTTGTGAACGTTCTGGGGGAGGTTTTGAGCCCGAAAGGAAGAAGCGTGAATTGGTAGTGGGTTCGCCCTATTACAAAACGTAGGAATTTCCTGTGTTTCCGACACATTGGAATATGGAAATACGCGTCCTGTAAATCCAGGGACGCCAGGAAATCTCCCTTTTGAACTGCGCGGATCACTTCCTGCAGAGTGAGCATCTTGAATTTCAGGCTCTTTAAGGACTTGTTAAGGTCGCGTAAGTCTAGAATGGGACGCCATTTGCCGTTCGGCTTTTTTACGACAAAGTATCTTGAGTAGACTCCTTGGCCTCTCTGTGATGTTGGGACTAATTCTATCACTCCCTTCGCTAACATGTGTAACCTCTTGTTGCAGTGCCTTCATATGGGACTGAGTGGTGAACGCAGGTGGAATTTGCGGAGGGCTGTGTTTGAATTGAAGAGAGTGTCCGTGTCTTATAGTGTCTAACACCCATTGGTCCGTCGTTATCCTTTTCCATTCGTCGACATACGCTGAAACTCTTCCGCCCCAGAACGGGTTGTGGAACGTCAATGCTGATCTTTAGTTTGCTTGTCTCTCGCCGACGATGGGTATGATGGTCGTTTTCTGGAAGACTGGAAGTTTCGTCGACGGTTAGCCGATTGTGAGGCACGTCGGTACCCCTGGGAGGGGTAAGCCGATCTGGCAAAGGATCTGTCTCCAGAAGAGAATCTTGAATTTCCTGAAGCCCCTCTAAAGGGGCGAAAGGACTTGTAGCTCCTGCCACTCTGGTGGGCACCCAAAGAACGTGCCGTGTCCGAATCTTCTTTCATCCCTTTTAGGGCCTCATCCACCTTCTCACCGAAGAGAAGGTCTCCCTCAAAGGGCATATCTAAGACCTTGTATTGTACCTCTGGCCTGAAGTAGGTACACTTCAGCCATGACTGTCGACGTAATACGACCCCATTATTGACTTGCTTGAAGCCAGACTCAGCAAGATCCACCGTGATGTTTATTGCGTGATTTGAGGCTTCCTCACCCTCTCGGACCAGTAGCATCGCCGCCTTCCTCTTCTTCTGGAAGATGATCAAGCAGCGGAGCCAGCCTGTGCCACATCTCCCTATCATATCTGGCCACAATTGCCAGAGAGTTTGCGGCCTTTACTGTGGTCGCTCCCACGGAGAGCACTTTCTTGCCAAAGGCATCTTGGCGTCTCGCTTCATTCTCGAGTGGAGTCGTGCACTTGTGCTGTGCCTTTGCCTTCCTCGCTGCCGCCGCCGACACCACCGAGTCTGGTGTTGGTTGAGAGGATAAACACTTGGGTGTAGACTCTGGAGCCTTAAACTTTTTTTCTAGGCGTCCTTTCACTGCTGGTTCTGAGAATGGGTGTCATTGTCTGCAACCCCTCTTTCCATACATGGTCAAGTATCGGTATCGAGAACACCGACCTCCTTCTCTTGCCCATGTGGTCGAACAAAAAACAGTCCTTTTTCTGTTCTTCCTGGGACAGACCAAATTCTTTGCATGCCTTCTCCATCATCGAATGGAATGACGCTATGTCGTCCGGAGGGGACGGTTGAGCTGGGCTTCTGGGGTTTTCCAACTCCCCTCTGACTCCCAGGTAGGATCCCTGGAAGGGGATAAAGAGACCTCCGACATGGCTCCCCTGTCCGACTCCGAATCTGGCAGCTCACCTTCCTCCTGCGCCAGTGTTGAGATTGGCGTGCGTGGGTGCGGCGGTTGACGGGACGGGCCCGGCTCGTCGACGGGTGACTGTGGCAGGCTGACCTGGGGAAGTCGCTGGTCCAACGACCGTAGCAAGGACTGAAGCGAGGACAGAATATCCAACGACAAAACCGATTGAGGATTGAGGAGAGGGGCAGGTACCGGTGTAACGGATGCCCTCGTCGACGACTTGGCAGCCGCTCGTAGCCCTAGGTCTGCTGGGCCAGCCACTCTCTCGCTCTCGTCCTCCGAGGACAGCAACATAGCTTGCTCTTGTAGCAAAGCCTCTGGGGGGGGGTAGGGTCGAGGACTTCCGGCCTCCAGGCCTCCTGTAGGACCCCCGTCGACGAGGCTCTCGTCGACGCCATTGTCGACGGGACGGAGGATGCCCCCCTGCGCTAGTGGCGGGAAGGCGGCCGGTGACTGGATCGCCGTCGACGACGCAGGCTTCGCAGGCGGTTTTGCCGGTCCCGCCTTCTCCACACTGTGCCCGCTTTTACTCGACTCTCGACTCGTGGTCCATCTGTGATGATCGCCCGCGGAGGATTTCCTTTCCTTCTCATGCTTTTTTGATGAGGATGATTTCTTTGACTAGGAGTCTGTAGTGGAGTGAGTTACAGACAATTTTTTTTCCGACGATCTAGATTTCTTCGCCGGTGGTTCCGACGAGGCCGCGCGGCATGATGTTTTTGCCGACTGTGTGGAGCCTACCTCCGAGGGGGGGTATGCCGCTGCACCCTCGTTCAGCCATGCCACCAGGCGTCGATTCCGGTCTTTGAGGGTTTTTTGAGAAAACCCCTTGCATATGTCGCAGGCATCCGCCGAATGGTGAGGGTGGAGGCAATATATACAATCCATTTGTCCGTCCCCCTCGTAAACCTTTTTCAAGCCGCACGTCGCGCATGGACGGAACAGCGCTTTTCCTGATACAGAGGACATATCGTACTCGAAATCCAATAAGGCAACCTAGTACAAAATAGTAAGACAACACGAGGAGATCCCACTCCTTTGGAGACGGTTGAAATCTGAAGGGGAACCGCGGGGGCGGGCCTCTTATACTGGGACGGCCTGCGGAGCATGCGTAGGCGGGTCCTAAAAGGACGTAGATAGGACACAAAAGTGTCGGAAGTTTTCCTATAGGAAAAGGCTATGTGTACCGAGGGGTCCCAGTCTGACGACGGGGAATATTCTAAGCATGTGAATCCATGAAAGATCCAATGCTGGAGAACCAAGGTTACTTTGGATATATAGACCCCTCTTATTGTAGCCTTGAAGGCTTCCCAGAGAGTCGCTGCTGTCACCACAGATCCCCCGTTAATGTCGAAAAATGTCCATCTCTTCTCTAAATTTTTCCCCGAATGCTACACCCTCCAGAGTGATCTGAGAGGACTATGTTAAGAAAATGTATAACACGCATGTTCAACGAAGGCATCTTGGCACAAGGATACTTACAGCACAGCTAAAGCAATCCTAAGAATTAACAGAACAGTACAGTACAGTTTTGAGCAAGTGACAGAAACACAGGTGATTCTCGGTCTTAAATTAAGAGGAAAAACATTCAAAAGTTTACTGGCCGCCACTGAGAAGGCTTGTCCACCAACTCTCTAAAGGCACAATTTAGGAATCTGGACCAGCCACTCATGGCTGGAACCAAGAGCCCGCTGTGGAATGTAGGGTTGGAATTTATTCTGCAGAAAATCAGCCCCTACCTGATGGAAAATCCTTTAAATCTCCATGCTTGGTCCATCCAGCGGATTATGTTTCACTGGAAGCCAGTGCAAAGCTCGCAGCACTAGGCCAATATGTGAGCCATATGGCGTAGCAGGGACTGTACGAGCAGCAAGATTCAGTAACAGTTGAAGCTGGTGAATTAAGCCTGAAGGTTGAGCCAAATAGAACACATTACAGTAGTCAAGCTGGCTGGATAGGAGAGAAGCAACAACTAGAGGACAAAATGAAGGGGGGGGTGGGGAGGGGGAAGGCAGGACCTTCCGAACAACCCTCAGCAGGAAATGCCCAGTGGGACAAACCATACTAACCTGCGAGGCCATGGACAGAGAAGCAGACAGATGGACCAAGATTTATTTTACCACTGTCACTGGAGTAGGGAAAACACCAATTGAAGCAGGCCATAAAGAAGAGGACCAAGAACCGGAAACCGAGCGGGCGCCCACAACCAGGACCTCTTTCTTGTCCCTGTTAAGTTTAAGCCAATTGGAGCTCATTCAATCTCCCATGGCTGCCAAGCAGTCACAAAAATAGAACACCTCACCCAGGTCCAGGTCTAATCGGACAAGTATCTGAGTGTCATCTGCATATGAGTAACACCTGAAGCAATGGGAGCGGATGAGGGTAACCAAGGGCTGAAGATGGATGTTAAATAACACCAGAGATAAGGCGGAGCCCTGAGGGACACTGCAAGACATAGTACAAAGAGGAGAGAAACAGGGGGCAAGGAAATGGTTTCTCCCCAAGTATTACGTGTTGCCAAAAGAGTGAAATGCTCTGCCACCACAAATCTACACATCGAGGCAGGAGTAGGAGCCATGTACTCCCGAAATAAGAATAGCCCTGCTCCTGCAAGTTTCGCCACAACTCCCCCAAATACTGGTCCTCAACTGCCCTCCAGCGTGATGCCACTGCCCTTGTTTTAAGTAACCCTGTCTTCCCCATACTATCCAACTCCAGGAGACAGTTAAAATCCCCCTCACCATATCAGTCCCTCCCGATGCCCCACAAACAGGATCAGTACCGTCAGGAAGTAATCTTTATCATCTACGTTGGGTGCATAGGAATTGATCACACATCGATCCCTCGCCTCCATTGTACCAAGCAGCACCGCTATCCTTCCCACTTTGTTGGTCAAAATCTTACCCACCTGGATGGGAACCCCCCCCCAATGCCACTAAAATCAGGACCAGTCTAGCATAGGACGAGTAGGATTCCCCCACCACCACCCCCACCACCTCCTGAGCAAGGACAAGTCTTTCCGCACCATGTGGGTCTCCTGTAGCATGGCCAGCTGAACCCCATGCCGCCTCAGGAACCACCCCAAAATCAAAAGCACTTAAGCCTTTTGCCCAAACCACAGACGTTCCAAGTCCCAAACGTCTGGCAATCACCCCCATGCTGGATCCATCAAAAGACCCATCCTCACAAATCCCCATCTTGCACCTATACAGTACCGAAAAACCCATCCTAGTCTGCACTGTCAACCCAACTACAAACCTCACCCAACTGAGCAAACATAACCCCAACTGCCAGCTAGACTAACTCCGCCAACAATAACCATCCAAACTGCCAATCCTTCCCCCGAACCTGTCCCCTCCCATCCAACACCTCCTTCCCCTCCCCCAACCGTCTCCAAACCAAATTACAGCAAACCAATTTCGTCAGCCCACTCCCCACAACTAGACAGCTTTTGACACCCCCAGTCATGCCTTGCACCAACCGTAGGTCTGTCGCTCCCAGGCTCCGTCCACTGCCATAACCATCTCTCGCTCCCAACAACCCCATCACTTTTACCTAACTGCAATAGCCCCAATATGAGTTACCACAAAAAAAGGGGGTGGGCCTACAAATTCGACTCACCACCGACTAACTTCTGTTCCCAATCTGCGGCACATCTTCCACCCCCCTCTCTCTGAAGACCGGAGCGCTGTGTCGTTGAGTGTAGCCAATTCCAAACTGACGCAAAGAACCAAGATTTGCCTTCCGCAATTATCTGTAATTTGGCTGGAAAAAAATGTATTTAACGTTCAGCTCTCTAAGGAGCAGTTGCACTACATCTTAGGTTCTCCATTGCCGTTGCACTTCCAATGTGAATTCTGGAAAAATATGCTGTTTCGTGTTGCCCACCTCATAGTACCCCACCTTACTAGAGTCCTGCAGGATAGCGTCTGTCCCTAAAGTTCAGGATTTTGTCCACGATCATCCTCTGTGGTCCTCTTCCTGGCACACGGTGCGCCCTTTCAACTATAAAGAGCTTCGAGAGTCCCTACACACAAAGCCCTCTGGATACGGTATTCTACAGACTGCTCCACGCTTTCTTCCTCTCCGGGACACCGACGAGGCGAATATTGCAATGCCTCCAACGGCCCGCTGCATTCTCTTCCAGTGCCCGAGTCGCCCCCACAAGGCCCGCCACCTGATTTTTGAGATGCTGCAAATAGTCCTCCACCGTACTCTGTTCCACCTCCGTGACCCTCTCACATACCTTGCACAGGTCCGCCCGCACAAGGGACATGTCCAACCTCACTCCTTGACGTTCCCCTCCAGGTAGGCTTTGATGGGTGGCATAAATGGCCTCCATCAGGGCATCCCGAGTTACCCCCTCCATGTCACTGCCCCCTCCGCCTTGTGGCCTGCCCCCCTTATGTTTGTTGCCTATATTTGGGGTTGGCGTATTTCTCCATCCTTTGTTGCCCTTTAACCATGTTTGCCTGCTCCAGTCACCCTGGCTTTCAGGCACGTGTCCCACCGCAAGTTGAAGGCACCTATTGTTCCAGGCATAGGGTGGGAGGACTAGACCCACCCCTCCTTCCTACGTCCCCTATCCGTGGGTAACACACTGCACCATCAGAGCACCCTCAGACTCCTTCTGAGGTGCACCCAATAATTCAAAGGAGAGAGCCAACCCACCCCCTGTCCAGCACCAAAATTGGTTATACATCCCCAGGCCCCGGCCCAGCAATAGAAACTCAGTACCAGTAAACTGCCCCACCTCAATTTGTAATTTCTAGCAGTCCATCCGGCAGTGGGTGCCCACCAGCGTCTCCTCTGCTCACTATGGTGCAGGGGGGAGGAATGCTGCAAGCCCCACTAACAAAATGTACTGCAGGTCATCTCCCGTACGCACCACCTAAGGACCTATGTATTGCTTCCCCATCCTCATACCGTTGTGTTGCTCCGGAACAGCCTCTCCACTCCCCCAGGTCTCTGCAGCTTTTTTTCCTGGCAAGCCCGTCCTGTGGTGGGCAAGGTGTGCAACCTCCCTCCCCCTAGTAATCTCAGGGCCCTCCAGTTCATATCTGCACCTCTCCAGCCACAGTCACCGCCTCAGTTCGCAGTGTCCACCATCTGCTTCCAGGGACATGGCAACTCCTAGCTGCACTCCTAATGGCACGCCGTCCGTGCACCAGACTGCACCTCAACACATCTCCGCTGTCCGGCTGCTGCAGCCAGCCTCTGCCTACGGGGTATCCTAAAAACAGCCGCAGCAGCGTTCGCCCAAGACAGCGGCCATCTTGAACGGCCACGAAACTTGCCACCAGCAACACAGCTCATCAGCAGCCTCTGGACCATCCACTGTGCTCGCCTCACACAGCAAGCAGATCCAACTGTGCCCCGGGATTCCAGACACCAAAACCCATTCTGGGGCTCCATTTAATGCACACAAGAGCAGGATTGAACCGGGCGGTCAGAGCTACATGCTCATGATGCTGGCCCACACACTCCCTTAGATTTGTTACTCTCAATTATAATCACCTCAATATTTTTCACATGAAAAATGTAGGTCCCATGTATCGTTATCGCTTCAACCGAGATAACCCCCTTCTAACTGATCCCCATACAAACTTCAGAAATGGTTAACTTCGATACACTATTCAGCAGGATTAGCCTGCGCCAAGGACTGGAAGTTATCCAAATTATTGACCAACTTCCAGTACATTTTTTTTCCTACTTCCACAAGTGAGCATGTTTTCACCAGCCAATTGGTACGGAATTTCACTGTTTTTATAGGCCAGTTCGCCTTTCTTGTTCAATTCTAGCTATAACACTTTTCTGAGAACAGTGTAAGCTTTTCCTCAATGTTCTTTTAAAGTCTTCAATATCTATGTTGGGCAATCGCTTTGTTACCATAATCGGTTTACGCCGATGCAAATAATTCAAGTGCTTTTCTAATAAAACTCGGTAAGACCCCTGAATCAAAAAAAGCCAATGGCTTCTCCTCAACCGACCGTCTGTGTCTGGTATGTATCAATTAAATTCCGTTATTGTATTCAGAAACCAGATCAATCAGTCTTTTCCCCCTCAATGCCATAGTATCTACCAACAAAACCTTACTTTCATCAAGATGCCAATTAACCAACCCAGTAACAATTTCACTCTCTGCATACACCTCTCAAATTCAAAACAAACACCGCACAAACTTCACTACACAGCAACGACAAAACAAAGCACACAGACATGCACAACAGCACACAACGTCTTCGACAGCATTTCTTCCGATTTCCCCTCATGCCCGGAATCTACTTTGACTCATCGCTGTCCTTTACTCACCATATTTACCTTACGTCTCGCTGTTGTTGCTACCACCTCTTCAATATCCATAAAGTCCGTTCTCTCACATTCCATGCTTCCTCCGTTATCTTTTGTCGCCTTTTCTACTGTTCTCTCTTTTTCGGTCTCCCTGCCTCCCATCGTGCTCCCCTTAAATCCCTCTACCACTCTGCCATCCGTACACTTGGTCTTCTTGCTCCCCATGATTCCATCTCCAACCCACTTTCCAACCTTGGCCGGCTTCCGTTCCATTCCCAACTTAAGTTTCACTTCCTTTGTCTTGTCTTTAAAACTCTTCATGACCTTGCCCCTCCTTACCTCTCTTCTCTCATTCTATACACCCTCTTGCTCCCTTTGTTCTGCAGATCTCTTCTTACTTTCAACCCCCCCACCTTGCGCCTCCTCTCGTTCCCGCTCCTTTCAGCTCCTTGCCCCCCTACATTGGAACTCCCTTCCTTGCACTATCCGCTCCACTTCCACCTATTCCTCCTTCCGTTCCTCCTTGAAAGCACTCCTTCTCCACTCCCCTCCCCGACACCTTTTCTCTCTCCTTTCAATACCCTCTTCCTCGTCCCTCTATCTTACACGTCTCCCCCATGATCTCCATCCTCCCTCCTAACTCCCACCACTCCCTACGCTTTCTCCCTTTTTTCCGTCCCCTCCCCTCCATCATTCTTCCTCCTCCTCCTCCTCCAATGCAAATTGTTCCACATGCTGTTTTTCTGGTTTGTCTCAAATGTACTGTTATTGCTTCTATGTTACATATTTAATGTTCCTGTGTTGTTAAACTGTAAAGCACTTTGGATTAAAGAGCTATATAAACAATAAAATACAAATAACACCTCAAGCCCAGCCAACGGAATTCCGGGCTGAGGCCGCCAACAGCACATCACTGCTCATCCCAATAAACTGCCCCTCCCACCCCTACCTTTCTTTCAGAGCCGCCAGAGGACCACTACGGTGGTGATCGTGCGCGGTACAAATATCCTTTAACATTAACATGAAAACAAACTTTAAATAGTGCACACAATCGTTGATGATCACTGGGGGTTCCCTTACTTGCTCCCAGATTGTACCCAACCTACTGACAAGGCTTTCCATACTACAATGAAATAAAAGCATGAATAGTTGGTTCCATTCTGCTATTGCTAGGATTAGATCTCTGAAGGTATTTAACTGAAGATTCTAGGGATGGATTATTCGTTGCTAGCCTCACAGAACGCTTTTACCTATTATGAGTGGTTGCACATACATTGGAGCAGGCACGATTACAGGCTAGTAGACACCAAAATGAGATCAATGGAAAGCTTGGAATTAATTGTAAGCACTAGCATTGCTATGAACATAATCCATTTAATTGTTTGATTACTTGTCACATTATAGAAGGCAACCAGTCATATGCAAACAGTCTTGGTCCTCTAGACCAAATCCCCCATGAACAGGAATACATGCATTCCTGTACATGTATCTGGCCTCGCGTGCCACCAATTAGGCGTAGCAATGGTGTGCAGCAAGTTAATTACCACTGGTTTCATCTGGAAAATTGCTCCTCTGGTGCCATTAATAATGGAGCACAGCTCTTGCCAAGAACCTGGTCTAGATAGGTCATGAGATTGTTTTGCTGTCTTGCCACCCATCACTATAGGACATGCAAACCTTCAGCTAAATCAAGCTTCATTGTCACTGGAATTAAGAAATCTACCAATACGGGCACATTTGGGTACAGCCCACATAAGTGGAAGGGGAAGAGGGCCTTGAGGCAGGATACAAGTTGCAATGTGCATGTAGAGTGATGGAGAGTGAAGATGGGGACATCAGACATCACGAAAATAAAATAATAAAGGGCTTGAAACTCCTAATATCGGTTTAGATTGTACATCTGGATTGTCCATGGGCAACTACACAAACAGTACAATAAAGTTCTGGATTGCTGAAGGGAAACTCACAATGGTTAAGAAAGCAACGTAGTTAAGACTGTCTTTACGGACCAAGATGCCCTAGTCCACCACTCCCCTTTGCCAGCAAAGCACCAAAAATGGAAAATAATCTTTCAGAACTTCTTCACCTACTAACGCTGGTATCAACACAGCATACTCGAAAGAGGGGAGAAGAGGAGCTGGAGTAGATTGGGAAAGGCATAACAATCATGAATGTAAGGAGAGAAATGTCATTGAAGTTTGAATGAAGTGAATAAAAAGTGCAAATAGGCAAAATTAATCTGGAAGGTAGATAACTTAACCTTGACCAAATAAAAGTTCAGCACAGCAAAAACATGGAAGCTTTTTGCTATGCAAAAATGCAGGAGTGCCATAAATGAATCCTCCCACCACACTCTCTGTAGAGAGGGGGAGAAGGAGCTGGAGTGCAGATACATACCTGCATTTCAAAGTGTAGATATTTCCGACAAACTTCACCAAGGATGTCTGTGGGGGCCTGGGGACCAGGGATGGTACCGGCCTTACTTTCTGAGGGGTCTGGCGTACTTCCTCCACCTTCGGCTGAAATTCACTAGCCTCCTCGTCCCGGGAGTGCCGAGTCTCCGGCGGTCTGGCCGGTCTGCGTTCAAACTCTGGAAACACAAGTGTGCCGTGTAAGGTCAAATCTACCAGCAGGACCAACCAGCCATCTTTTGTTTAAAGAAATATTCTTTACGTGTTATCTGTACGGCCCCCGCACCCACTCCACCCTCTGTGCCCTGCATCTCGCCAGTCCATTTACTTCAGGGACATCAACCATGTGTACATTTGTCCAGCTTGCCATCTCTGTGGAATAAACCGCAGGATTAGGATGGAAGCAAAAGTATCCCTAGTGAAATACACTGGGCTGTTTGCAAGGAGGTATGTGATTGGATAGTGCCAAAAATAAGCTTGCTTCTTAACAAATAGGTCGATAACCAACAGCCACTTCAAACCAAGCTCAGACAGCAGTAAATGGTGCATATGTTGGCCAATTTCAGTAAACCCACCAGCGGCATGCCAAAAGCAGGAAAACTAGTCATTTTAATGTTTGCTAGGGGAAAATCTAAGAGCACTAAGTGATAGTTAATGTTCCAGTATAGATTATGAAGGATCAAAGCACGCACATATAAATGCGACATGGAAATAAAGGAACAGGGCAAGGTAAACGGATCTCTGGTAGAGTAACTCTTCGTGACCATGATTATCAACAGAAAAGCAGCATAAAAAAGTAAAGTGCCACAGTTCTTAACAGCTGTCACTAAGGTGGAGCAGCGAGACAAGGAAAGACAGAAAATCAGACTAGAAAAGTGAATAGACGCCATAATTGGGAAAGGAAAATCTTCATTCCATCAATTAAATGAAAACATGTTTGAAATGGCACACAGACAAATCAAAGTGAATGAGGTAATGATGGGGAGTGGAAAGGACGGGATAAATTACTATTCTTAATTCTCCATCTTCTGCATCTTTCAGAGTATCATATGCTTCAGCCATTTCGATATATAAAATTTATTGTATACAACACCACAGTACAATCACTAGCCTTGTGCACAGTAGGGGCAGGGTGCAGGGTTCGATGTCAAGCTACAAGCAACACAGAAGCACTTGCCCCCATTTGGGAACGAAGGGCTGTGCATGACAAGATGATTAAAGTGACTGCGCACCAAACCTTGAACACTAATGTATAGGTGCACTTCTACACCCACAACCATGAAAGTTGGTAAACACAACAGTATTGGCCATTGCTGCCTGCCACTAATTGTTCCTTATGCCTTTATATTTATCAAACCAGTAGTAAGATGTGAACATAGCTCAGCAAGATAATCGCACAGGTTTACTTATAAAAGCACACATTACAAAATAAAAATACATGACAACATGTAAATTCTTATACCAACATGTGAAGGCAAAAGAATATCATTGTCGCTTATAGTTTACCATTCAGGATGTGAAAATGCAAGTCCAAGAATGCAAGATAATGCCAACCTGAAAAATCTAGCTAACCCCACTGTACTTTGTCATTTAAGATAAACACAGCTATGGAGATTCTTTGCAACAAACCTCCAGCTCATAGTTATTCAGGATGTTGAAAACTTCGTTTAGTGACATAAAGCAACTTTATTTTATTTTTTTAATTCAATTTTATTAATTTTCAATGACAACAAAGAGCTTGTTCAAACCAACAACTTTGGGCACATGCCCTCATACGGAAGTCCCAGTTCCTGGCTGTATTTCTCCCCTCCACCCCACTACCCCCAAATCCATCGTCTCGGGACACAGGATCGCTTGTCTGTAATGGAACTTCTTTGGGCAGCTCAAACCGGGCCGAAGTCCGTCGGTGGTAGGCCGACTCCCTTGTTTCAAGGGCAATATGTTCTAGGCTTGGGCAGGTTTTTAGGGCCGGGTCGAGGGCCCATGGGATCTTCAGGGAGTGTCCTCAGTGTTGCCAAACGCCTCCAGAAACTGTAGCCAATCAGTCTGTGAGCTAGAGCCCTGCATCGCTGCCGCTAGTCTTTCCATGAAGTAAATGTCCTTAGCCACGGCTACCCATTTTCTCCTCGTGGGGAGGGCAGCCCTCTTCCAAGTTCTCGCCCGAGCTTCCCTTGCTGCCAATAATAGTGAGTGTGTCAAGTCTGGGAGCTTTTCCCAGTGGTCATCCCTTTGTTGCAGCCCGAATATTAGCAAGATTGGGTCTTGTGGGTAAACCCCCTCCCCCACCTTCTTCATCCAACTGAGGACTTCAGTCCAGTATGCTTGGACGTTTTTGCACGTCCACCACATGTGCCAATAATTTGCATTTCCCCACAACCGTGCCAGCACACAGGGATGAAATCAGGGAACATCCTGGAGAGTTTGATTGGGTCATACTGCCACCTGTGGAGGAGTTTAATGGCATGTGTCTTATATTGGCAAGAGATCGAAGTCTTGAATGCCCTGCTGCAGTGTCGCCCCCAGAGGTTATCTCCAATTCTGAAGCTCAGGTCACTCTCCCATTTTCTTCTAAGGCTTTTTGTTGTTCCCTCCCGGGTGGTCATGAGCGCCCCGTAGAGGAGGGATACGAGACCCTTCATTTCTACGTGGGTGTCCAGAATTCTTTCGACTGGGGAGAGCTTTCTTTGTATACATGGCTTTAGTTTAGGCTTCATCAAGACTCCCTTGAGCCGTAGGTATAGGAGCGGGGAGAGAGTGCCAATTCCCAATGCCTCTTCAACTACCTGAATAGTTATGGCCGTTTCCTCTCACAAGCTGGCCGACCCTAGAGTCCAGTGTCAAACCAGGGTTTGTAATGTTCGAGGCCCAGGATTTTCTGACACTGGCGTGGACCAGACATGGCTCAGTGGGGAGGGCCATGTGGTTACTTTATCTCGATTGCCCTTCCCTGCTAGCGCTTTCCACATGGTGCCTAGTATTGGGTGGTTGTTGATTCTTTTTCAATGGAACCCATAACCATTCTCCTACTGTGGCATCTTTATGGCGTTTATCCTTCCCATCCAAGATATTTGCCCCTTCCCCCAGCCCTCCATGTCCCTGAGTAGTTTGTCAAACAATGGACGGTAGTTAGCCTGATTCAGGTCTTCATTGGGTCCGACGATGTTGATCCCAAGGTATTTTATCCCTTTGGTGCAAATCTGCAGGCCCAGGGGGGGTCAGTTCCTCCAGATTCCTCTCTGTATCTGGGGCGAACAGACAAATCATTGATTTGCCCATATTCACCCTGAAACTTTATTTATGTTAGGCAGAATCCTGTGCAGTGCCCTTAGGGACAACTACACACAATTAAGACTACAGGTGGTGATACAAGTTTTACCTTTGGTACAAACCTGTACTACTATGTCATAGTGGTAGCAGTGGCGGAGCAGCCAGGCTTATCTCAAGAGTATATGAGCAGTAGCAAAGATTACACAAAGGGACCACAATTACTGTGACTCAAGCAAACACTGACTCAAGGTTTCAGGTAGAAAAATATAAGTACATTTATTTTTAAACCATTTGTTGTAAACACGACACTTCTATTAGATTTAAAACCACACGAAAAATATACTACAACTAACCAATTCACTTTGTACAGTAAGTCTCAAGGTAAGTACCCTGTGTTTGAATGGACCGGTGTTACGAACAAAACATGTTACCGCGAATAAGATTGCAATCACTTTTTGACAGTTCGGTCTAATAACTAAACGCGTATCCGTGACATGAAATGCTACCGGGGCAGAAACACACTTAGCACCTGAGATACCCAGAGGGAGTTGGAGGCAAAAATCACAGGCAATATTTTGGTTAGGCAGACAGAATCGAGAAACACTCAGAGACAGGAGTTCAAAGAGACAAAGGGTCGGAGCCAAGGTTAAGTGACACCGGGGACCTGTTGCCGAAGATTACACAGTCAGACAGTTCACGATTCAACGTAGCCAAGAGTACTTTGATATTGTCAATGTTCGGAAGCAAAAGTTATAAGGAGCGAAGACAAGGGCGAGCCTAGGGAATGAAGAAAAAGGGATTCACCTGGTTTCCTCAACAGAACACAGTACCTTGTACCAATGGTGCAGCTGGTGCCCTGGCAGTTGTTCCTATTGGTTTCCCACAGACCCACGATTCCTGGAGCTTCGTCGAGAAGGAGGACGTCTGAAGGGGGTCTGCACCACACAGGGATGAGGCTGGCAGCAGCGACACGGAATAAAAGGTGCGCTCCTTAAAAACAGGAGAGGCTCTTCAGGTGGCTATCCGGACCACTACAGCAGTGTGCAGCGATTTCGACCACGGAAGAGGATCCTCTGGCTGTAGAAGATGAGCTGGTTATTCCCACCAAGCTCAAGGGAAGAAGACTCCGGACTGGATCATCCGAGTCGTTGAAGGGCAGATGGCTCAGGACTGCAGCAGGGCTTCACCGGGACGGGGTAGTTGCAGCAGCTGTCGTTCCCTTCGGTTCCTTGTAGTTCCAGTGGCAACTCTCTGACTTCTAGCCCAAGTGACCTGCCTTTTATGCGAAAAAACACCCATTCACACAGCCTGGCTGTCAATCACCCAGCAGAGAGGTTGCCCAGCCCCCACAACTACCCTGGCCAATCATGACAAAGTGCGACTTGGCTTTCCTAGGATACCCTGACTACACCCCTCCTTCACATTCAGCCCACCTAGACACCCAGGCGCCTTGCGGAGGGCTTCTGGGCAGAAGCCCGCCAAAAGACAGTGAAAAAAGAAGGCGAACCTAGTTTTCCGCGCAAAGTAAAACACAAGGAGGACTTTAACAAAAAGAAATGGCGACTAAGGAACAAGTTACTTACCTGTAACTGTTGTTCTCCAGCGTGGGTCTGGCATGGATTCACATGCTCATGAATATTCCCCGTCGTCAGGCTGGGAATCCTCGGTAAAGAAAAAACCAGTATCAGTTTCGTTTCTGATCTGTCTTTCGTAGTAATAACCAATCACTGGTCTCTGCGTCATACTGACCACAGCCAATGACTGCCCTCTACCTAAGCACCGCCTCTGGCAGCCATCTTCAGATTTGGAAGCACGTGAAGTGGCAGTATGACCAAGTGAAGAGCCGCAGAGGGGTAGGCGGGAGGGTTCGCATGTGAATCCATGCCAGACCCACGCTGGAGAACAACAGTTACAGGTAAGTAACTTGTTCCTTCTCCAGCATGGGGTCTGGCATGGATTCACATGCTCATGAATAAAGAATACATAGCAGTACACACATGCACAACCACGGGAGGTGGCAAAGGCTCAACATTAAGCATCACATCAACTCAACATTAAGCATCTTACCTCCTCACCAGGCTCACCTCAGGCGAACAGGTTGCGCAGCACTGCTTGGCCGACCCTGGACTCCTCCCTGGAATCCCGGTCGACGCAGTAGAATTTCGTGAAGGTGTGCGTCGACCTCCACGTAGCAGCCCTGCATATGTCCAGCAGGGGCACACCAGATAGGAACGCCGTGGTAGCTGCGATCGCTCTGGTGGAATGGGCTCTCGGACGGCCAGGCAGCGGTCGGTTTGCCAACCGGTGACAGTACATGATACAGCCGGAGAGCCATCTGGAGATGGAAGCCTTCGAGAGAGCCTTCCCCTGATTGACAGGTCCAAAGTTCACAAAGAGTTGTGACGTCTTCCGAAAACCTTTCGTGCGGTCCACGTAGAACTTCAGCGCTCTAGCTACATCCAGCGAGTGCAAAGTCCTCTCAGCCGGCGACGAAGGCGACGGGAAGAACACAGGTAACACCAAGGGTTCGTTGAGATGAAAGTCCGACGGTACCTTGGGCATGAAGGAGGGGTGCGTCCTGAGCACTACCCTCCTGTCGTGGAAAGTCAAGTACGGGGCCTTGCAGGAAAGGGCCTGGATCTCTCCCACTCGTCGTGCGGAGGTGATGGCCACGAGAAAAGCTGTTTTCCACGATAGAAACTTCAACGGGGCCGAGTGCAGAGGCTCGAACGGAGGTCCCATAAGTTTGGTCAGCACCACGTTGAGCTCCCACGCCGGGGCCGGAGCCTTCACCGGCGGGAACGATCTGAACAGTCCCTTCATGAACTCTTTCACCAGACGATGAGACCACAAGGACGTCCGGCCCGTGGTTCTGGTGTATCGGGAGATCGCAGCAAGATGAATCTTGATGGACGCGTGTGCCAGACCAGCTTTGGCCAGCGTCAGCAGGTACGGCAGCACTTGGGGAGCCGTAATCCGTAGAGGGTTAATCTTCTGTGCGTGGCACCAGACAGAAAACCTCTTCCATTTGTGTCCGTAGCATTTAAGAGTCGAGGACGCCCTGGCCTTTGCAAGAACCTCTCTGCAATCGGCCGGTATGTCGTATCCTCCAAACTCTAGCGCTGCAGGAGCCAGGCCTGCAAGTTCAGCGACTTCGGGTCGTGGTGGAGGATGGCGCCTCCTTCCCTGGAGAGTAGATCCGCGTCCGCCGGCAGCTTGATTGGCGGGGACGCCGACAAGTCCAGAAGGTCCGGGAACCATATCTGCCTCGGCCACGCAGGTGCGACGAGGATCATCCTGCACCGTGACCTCTTGAGCTGGTTGACGAGCCGGATTAGCAGAGGCAAGGGAGGGAACGCGTAGAGGAACAGGCCCTCCCAGGGGAACGAGAAAGCATCGCCCATGCTCCTCGTCTGGGGAAACCTGCTGGCGAACCTCCGGCACTTGGTGTTCGTCGCCGTCGCGAACAGGTCGATCTGGGGTGTGCCCCACCGTCGGAAGAGGCGATCCACCAGATCCTGCCGTAGTTCCCACTCGTGGCACGAGCGCAGCTCCCTGCTGAGTGAGTCGGCGATGGTGTTTTTTATCCCTGCCAGATGAAACGGCACCAGAAGAATCCCTTGGGCGACGGCCCAATGCCACAGGTCCTGCGCCTCCTTGGACAGCGCTGGGGACCTGGTTCCGCCCTGTTTCCTGATGTAAAACATGGTGGTGGTGTTGTCGGTGAAGATCCTCACCACCTTGCCCTTGAGGGACGGAAGGAAGGACCTGAGGGCCCAAAACACTGCACGGAGCTCCAGGACGTTGATATGCAGGGACTTCTCCGTCGGGAGCCAGAGTCCCCTTGCGTGCAGATTTTCGGTGTGCGCTCCCCACCCTTCTAGGGAGGCATCCGTGGTCACAGTCACCTGGTGGGCTGGGGTCTGGAAGTCCATGCCCGCCGTCAGATGCGCGCGGGTGCCCCACCACCGTATCGCTCGTCGGAAACTCTCGTCGAGCTTGATCCTTTCCTCGAAGCTGCCCGTCGTCTGGATCCAGCGCGCATCCAGGAACTCTTGCAACGGGCGCATCCGGAGCCTGCACATGGGAATGAGGTAGATGCAGGAAGACATCATCCCGAGGAGGGACATGATGGACCTCACCTTGGCCGCGTCGGCCACCAACATCCGTTGCACCTTGCCCAGGATGGTCCTGGTCCTCTCCTCCGACGGGGAGGCCAGAAGGGACACTGTGTCGAGCCTCGCTCCCAGAAACAGTGCGACTTGCGCGGGCACCAGGTGGGATTTGGCGTAGTTCACGGAGAATCCCAGGTCCGTGAGGAGTTGGACGGTCCTTGCCGTGTGGACCACGGCGAGCTCCCTCGTCTTGGCGCGGAAGAGCCAGTCGTCCAGGTAGGGGTAGACGTGAATCCCCTCGCGGCGCAGCTGCGCCGCCACCGGTGCGAGGCACTTGGTGAAAACCCTGGGTGCCGACCGCAGTCCGAAGGGAAGGGCTTTGAACTGGTAATGACGCCCTTGGACCACGAATCTGAGGAATTTTCGGTGCCCCTTTAGGATGGGAATGTGGAAGTAGGCATCCTCCAAATCCAACGACGATAGGAAGTCTCCTTCCTCCAGCTGACCCAGGACGTGCTGGAGGGTGACCATCCGGAACTTCTGCGCCTTGATGAACTTGTTCAGGCGTCGCAGGTCCAGGATGGGGCGCCATCCTCCCGTCTTCTTCTTCACGAGGAAGTAACGCGAGTAGACTCCGGAGCCCCGAAGCCTCTTTGGGACGAGTTCGATGGCGCCCTTTCTGAGCATCGCCTTTACCTCCAGGAGAAGTTGAGGGACGTGAAGTTCTTTCCTGGCCACGGGGGGGACGCGCGGGCACCTTCTTTGAAACTCGAGCGCGTGGCCCCGGGCCAGGGCGTCCAGCACCCAACGGTCGGTGGAGATGGACTCCCACACGCTGACGAAGCCCGCCAGCCGGCCTCCCACCGGGGTGCTTCGGTGGGGGCCCGACCCCACGGCCGGTTCAATCCTGCTTGGACGCGGCCTTGCCGCCTTGGCCTCCTTGGCGACGACGGCGGGGTCCGCCAGACTTGCCTCGTCCTCTGTAGGCCTCTTGCGACGACGAGCGGGCCGCTTGACGGTAGGAAGCGAAACCGCTGCCGGAACCTTTGGAGGCGCCCTTGCCTCCGCCGCTCCGAAAGGGCGTCCGCCGTTGCTGCAGTACTCCAAGGGCCCGGGCCGTCTCAGTATCCGCCTTGATGGCCTGAAGGGAATCGTCCACTGTCTTCCCAAACAGGTTGTTCCCGTCGAAGGGCATGTCCAGGACCCTGGTCTGGACGTCCTGCCGAAAGTCCGTAGCCTTGAGCCATCCGCGACGTCGAAGGCAAACGCTGTTGCCCATCTGGCGGAACCCGGTGTCGGCGATGTCCGTCGCCACGGTGATGGAGTGGTCCGAGGCCACCTCACCTTCCTGCAGGATCTCAAGGGCCTCCGCCCTCTTGTCGTCCGGCAGAAAATCCAGCAGGGGAGCTATCTTGTACCAGAGTTCCCTGTCGTAGCGGGCCACGATAGCCAAGGCGTTGGCCGCTTTAATCGTCGTCGCCGCCGACGAGATGACTCTGCGCCCCATGGCATCCAATTTCTTTCCCTCGCCGTCCGGCGGGGAAGTCGACGTGGAGGCCGCACCCCCCCCCGCTTTCTTCCTGGCTGCCGCGGAGACGACGGAGTCCGGGGTAGGCTGCGCCCGGAGGCATAGGGGGGCCGAGTCCGGGACCCGGTACTTTTTCTCGTACCGGTCTCTTTTCGCTGGCGTCGTGGAAGGGTTCTTGAGGAGGGAAAGGCCCTCATCCCAAATGTCGTCCAACAGAGGCACTGCGAGGACCGTCTTCCTCTTGGTCTCGCGCCGTTGGTAAAGGAAGCCTTCCTTTTTCTTCTCCTCAGGGCAGAGTTGGAAAAGCTCGGATGCCCTGGCGATCATTGAGTGGAACGATCCAATCTCGTCGGGCGGAGAAGCCCTGGTGGGAGGCGACGACGGAAAATCCTCGTCGTATGCCTCGTCGTCCGTACCCGTCGCTGCCGTGTCAGTCCCTGTATCATCCCCTCGGGTGGACGGGGAGGAGGGCTGGACGGGGCGCGACGGTTGAAAAGGAGGCGGTGGATGAATCCTTCTTTTCTTGGTAGGGGGAACACCAGAAGGTCCCGGTTCTGGATCCCCCGACGGGAGAGGTTCCTCCGTCGGTAACGGTAGTCTCGTCCTTATCTCGGAGCATAAGGACTGTATAGCCAACAAAATGGCCGCTGAGTTGTCTTGCGGCGCTGGCAGAGGGGAATCCGACGGGCGAGCAGGGGCCCCGTCGGTATCCTCGACGATGTCGTCGTCGTCACCTGCGTCGGGGCCCATTCCGACGGGCTGGTCTTGTTCCACGCCTAGGCCGTGGCTTAAGACCTCGATCAGTTCCTCTTCTGAGGTTGAGGCCGAATCTACGCCGACGCCCTGCCCCCCCTTCTTCCCCACGGAGGGTTTCACGGGGGTCCTATCGATGGGCACGAAAGAAGACTCCCTCCGAGGAGGCAGGGAGATTCTGGGCCCCGAGGCCGCCACCACTGGTGCAGCCTCCACAGGCTGGGCCAGGGCCGCCGCGACCGTTTCGATAGAGGGCTTGGTCGAATGGATCAAGGCCTTCACCACCTTAGGTGCGCTCACCGCCTTATCCTTGAGGGAGGGGGCACTGCCACGCTCCTCCTCTGCCTTAGAGCTCGACCGGGGTCTCTCCAGGAGCTTCGCCGGGTGCTCGGCCTTCCTCTTACCCGACCCAGAGCGTTGGCTCGTGGTTGATGGTGCCGGGGAGGGTGCGCCCTGCCTGGCGCCCGTAGAGCCCGACCGTTCGGCGCTCCCGGTGCCAGCGGACTCGCGGTGCTTGGCCTTATGTTGGGCCCCCGTCGCCGGGGCGCCCTCAAAGGTCTTAGAAGACCGCTCAGATTTCTTCTTCTTCTCGCCAGACGGGCTCTTACCCTCCAGCCAGCTGGCGAGACGTTGATGGCGGTCCTTCATGGTCCGTTCCGACATGTTGCCGCAAAACGCACAGTCCTTCTCCACGTGCGTCTTGTCCCCATGAAGGCAGTAAAGGCAGAAAGAGTGTTCGTCCTCCTTGAAGACGTTCTGCAGCTGGCATCCAGGGCAGGCCCTGAACAGCTTTCCGGGCGTCGAGCTTCCCTTCTCCTGGGCCATCTCCGAGACCGGGCCTGAGAAGCTTCTGGAGTCCTCCGAAGCGTAGCTCGACGAAATCTTCACCCTTGAGGGGCACAGATGAATCCGACACGGGTCCCCGTTGATCGGATGTAGGATCGGTGGAGCTTGAGGCTCTTTTGACCGAAAGAATCGAAGTTTTTGTGAAAAAGCGCGAAAAAATAGCACTAACGCTCGAGAGCAATAGCACGAGGATCCCAACACATGAACGTGCGGTAAAAATCTGAAGATGGCTGCCAGAGGCGGTGCTTAGGTAGAGGGCAGTCATTGGCTGTGGTCAGTATGACGCAGAGACCAGTGATTGGTTATTACTACGAAAGACAGATCAGAAACGAAACTGATACTGGTTTTTTCTTTACCGAGGATTCCCAGCCTGACGACGGGGAATATTCATGAGCATGTGAATCCATGCCAGACCCCATGCTGGAGAAACCCAACCGGCGCCAAAAGAAAGACGATTTGGTCAAGCGGGTTTATGTTCGAGGCTAATATAATAGCCAAGAACAGTACCACGTTTATCTAATATAATCGCGGTAGAAAAGTTAGGGTAGATACCACTGCTACCAGCCAAGTCTAAATGTTAAGAGCGAAACAATGCTCTAGGAGGTACAGATAAAAAGGGATACCAGTTAACCCTGTCCAGTACTCCATGGAAGATGGGGTGTACTGGATCTGTGGTAGATTGACTAAGTAAAGTTAATGGAAACTTTACCCTTTTCTAGGGGACAGTAGTCGCCTCAGAAATGGAGTCGAGGGAAGTCTCAAAGACAACCCTGTGCCACGGCACTGAAGGTGCTGTGTGACAAACGCAAAGAAGGGGGCTACTGAAGTGGTGTACTTCAGAGTCCACAATCACAAAAACAGATGGAAACACAGCAACACACAGGTAAGAGTGGGGGAGAAGCTCTCACTCTTACCAGGTGGAAAAAAAATAAACTCCAGAAGTCCAGCAAAGCTGCTGGGAGGCTCACTAGGTGAGGAAAATTAGCCATAAATGAGAATTCTCCCTAACAATTTTTTTGCATGCCAAGATAGTCATTGTGGATATAAACACATCTTTAAATGGGTGCGTTCTGTTGCTCACATAAACCATCAAAGATTTGCAAATTAAGTGCTTTGCGAGCTCTACTCTTCGAGTTGGAAATGTTCGATCAATGCATTTGAAAGGCTCCGACACTGAAAAGAAATGCATTTGCTACCCGAGCACCTGAATGATCTGCAGAGCCACGGATGTTGTGCGTGTGCCTCACTAAAGAAAAAGCGTCCTGGACGCATTTCAGTCTTTGGACAGTTCAACTTAGGTGTGATCCACTTTATTCACTCAAACAAAATTTTCTTTAATTCAATTTCTAAAGTGTCGTTTTAAAAAATGTTCATGTATGAACTATGGACAAGATTGGTATCGCGTGATGCCAATATTGCATAAAGTGTTTCTCATCGGATTGACTAACAGTCTATGGCCCCCTTTCCTCCATCCTGTATGGGCGTCCCACGTCCCTTCCAAGGGACGGGAACAGAACCTTTTTCACCACAAAAACAACATCTGGTGCCTCCCTGCTTGTTGACGTGGTACATGCTGGTTGAGTTGTCTATCTGGATGAGGACAACCTTGCCCCTGAGAAGTGATGGGGATGCTCCGAGTGCTAGCCAGATGGCATTCAGCTCTAACCAATTTATGTGGTATTCCTGCTCCTGTTGGGTCCAGGTGCCGTGGACCGAGAGATCGTCCAGGGTTGCACCCCAACCCTCGAGCCAGGAGTCTGGTGATGGTGGCCTGCGGGGTGGGCGGCCGAAAGGTCTTGCCTGTCCGTAGGTTGGCGTGTCGGGGTCCTATTCCTCATCAGTGTCCACCAGGGTGTCTGGCTGGTTTGGAGCGGGTGGAGGAGTGCTGGGCGCTGAGGGACCGGAGCTGGAGGCTGCAGCAGAGACTGGTGTGGAACTGCCTGAACTGTGGGAGGGGGAGCCGGAATCGAAGGAGCCGGCAAAGGCAGCAGGGGCCAGAGGGAGCATGTCCCTGATCACTTCCCAAGGATAGCCCCCATCTGAGGAGATCTCATGAGAGTGAGGAACTTTTCAAAGAACCTCTCCTCACAGGCCAGCAGGTGATGTTCACGGGGTAGTGGGCGGCTGCTGGGGCATGTGCCTACTCTGTCTAGCCGGTTGCGGGGCAAACATGCCCTGCGATGCTAATGGATAAGCTGTAGGCCACAAACCTAGTTGACACCACTCCCACCTTATGACTTGTTCTCCCACCTGCTCTGCTCCAAGGGGCAGTATCGGACGAGCAGCACTTTTATCTGGCGTGGCGGCCATCTTGTCGAGCTGAGTGCCACGTGCCTAAGTCGTGGTATTTGGCTCACTGGGCCCGGGCTGCTCCAGGACTCTTGGCGGTGGTGCATGAGACCTGCCCTGCACCTCAGGATGGGGCCTGGTAGGCGTTTTGCCCTAGGCAATATCGCCGGTAGTGCTGCATGCAGGCACCCCCTCGGACATCTGGCCAGTAGTAGGGCGAAGGCCCTCAGGTGTACACCCGGTAAAAGAAACGTGCGGTCCCTCAGCACTGTCCCCGGAAGGATCCAATGACCCCTAGGCCTAGCGACCAGTAGCTGGAATAGCCTTGGTACCAGTGCTGGTGCGAGACCCTGAAAGGATCCTCCTGCTTGGTGTTTTCCTTTGGAAGGAGTCACCCTTGCAGGTGCGATGGAAAAAAGCAACCCTACCTTGGGCCTTGACTTATGTCCGAAGTCCTTCAAGTCCTCTGGAGGCAACTTCTCTAAGAGCTCCCTCCGCCTAGCTAGCCTATTCTTTAGAACACGCCGTGTAAGCACATTGCACGCGGTCCAACCCTCCCAGCTGTGGTTGGGTCCAATGCAGCAGAGGCAAAGAGCTTGGGAGTCAGACATAGGGAACAGCCCCTCGCAGGCTGGACACCTGCTGAAGCCCACTGAAGTCGACATGCGCCGGGGAGGAACGTGGTGCCAGATGACAGAGTACTTGATTGATTAAAAGAAGGCAAAAAGACAGAAGAAAGTATCTGGGGAAGAGTGCGTGGTATTACAAGGCCGAAGCCAAACCCAGGAGTGCTGGTGAAATTGGCCTGTTTCATTCGACGCGGAAAAGGGGATTGGCGCCAGAGGGTGGAATCAGGGGAGCGCATGCTCTCAGGGCCACGTGCCTCTAAATATAAAGGGGAAGAAGGTTTTTTCTGGTGAAAAAGGCCTGTTTCCCTTCCCTAGCGAGAGACGCCGATGCAGTATGGAGGAAAGGGGATAGGACGCAGGAGTAAGATGTGCACAGAACTCCAGGTTGCTGCTTTACAAATGGAATCAAAAGGAACATTTGCAATGAATGCTATGGTAGCCCCTGTGCCACAAGTAGAGTGTGCTCTAGGCGTGAAGGAACAAGTTACTTACCTGTAACTGTTGTTCTCCAGCATGGGTCTGGCATGGATTCACATGCTCATGAATATTCCCCGTCGTCAGGCTGGGAATCCTCGGTAAAGAAAAAACCAGTATCAGTTTCGTTTCTGATCTGTCTTTTGTAGTAGTAACCAATCACTGATCTCTGCGTCATACTGACCACAGCCAATGACTGCCCTCTACCTAAGCCCCGCCTCTGGCAGCCATCCTCACATTTGGTAGCACGTGAAGTAGCAGTATGACCAAGTGAAGAGCCGCAGAGGGGTAGGCGGGAGGGTTCGCATGTGAATCCATGCCAGACCCATGCTGGAGAACAACAGTTACAGGTAAGTAACTTGTTCCTTCCCCAGCATGGGGTCTGGCATGGATTCACATGCTAATGAATAAAGAATACATAGCAGTACACACATGCACAACCACGGGAGGTGGCAAAGGCTCAACATTAAGCATTACATCAAACTCAACATTAAGCAAATCTTACCTCCTCACCAGGCTCACCTTAGGCGAACAGGTTGCGTAGCACTGCTTGGCCGACCCTGGACTCCTCCCTGGAATCCCGATCGACGCAGTAGAATTTCGTGAAGGTGTGCGTCGACCTCCACGTAGCAGCCCTGCAGATGTCCAGCAATGGCACACCAGATAGGAACGCCGTGGTAGCTGCGATCGCTCTGGTAGAATGGGCTCTCGGACGGCCAGGCAGCATTCGGTTTGCCAACCGATGACAGTACATGATACAGCCGGAGAGCCATCTGGAAATGGAAGCCTTCGAGAGAGCTTTCCCCTGATTGACAGGTCCAAAGTTCACAAAGAGTTGTGACGTCTTCCGAAAACCCTTCGTGCGGTCCACGTAGAACTTCAGCGCTCTAGCCACATCCAGCGAGTGCAAAGTCCTTTCAGCCGGCGACGGGAAGAAAACAGGCAACACCAAGGGTTCGTTGAGGTGGAAGTCCGACGGCACCTTGGGCATGAAGGAGGGTTGCGTCCTGAGCACTACCCTCGTATCGTGAAAAGTGAAGTACGGGGCCTTGCAGGAAAGGGCCTGGATCTCTCCCACCCGTCGTGCGGAGGTGATGGCCACAAGAAACGATGTTTTCCACGACAAGAACTTCAACGGAGCCGAGTGCAGAGGCTCGAACGGAGGTCCCATGAGCTTGGTCAGCACCACGTTGAGCTCCCACGCCGGGGCCGGTGCCTTCACCGGCGGGACCGATCTGAACAGGCCCTTCATGAACTCTTTCACCAGACGATGAGACCTCAAGGACGTCCGCCCCGAGGTTCTGGTGTATCGGGAGATCGCAGCAAGATGAATCTTGATGGACGCGTGCGCCAGTCCAGCCTTGGCCAGCGTCAGTAGGTACGGCAGTACTTGGGGAGCCGTAATCCGTAGAGGGTTAATCTTCTGTGCGTGGCACCAGACAGAGAACCTCTTCCATTTGTGTCCGTAGCATTTAAGAGTTGAGGACGCCCTGGCCTTTGCAAGAACCTCTCTGCAGTCGGCCGCTATGTCGTATCCTCCAAACTCTAACGCTGCAGGAGCCAGGTCTGCAAGTTCAGCGACTTCGGGTTGTGATGGAGGATGGCGCCTCCTTCCCTGGAGAGAAGATCCGCGTCCACTGGCAGCTTGATTGACGGGGACGCTGACAAGTCCAGAAGGTCCGGGAACCATATCTGCCTCGGCCACGCAGATGCCACGAGGATCATCCTGCACCGTGACCTCTTGAGCTGGTTCATGAGCCGGATCAGCAATGGCAATGGAGGGAACGCGTATAGAAACAGGCCCTCCCAGGGGAACGAGAAAGCATCGCCCATGCTCCTCGGCTGGGGAAACCTGCTGGCGAACCTCCGGCACTTGGGTTTCGTCGCCGTCGCGAACAGATCGATCTGGGGGGTGCCCCACCGTCGGAAGAGGCGGTCCACTAGATCCTGTCGTAGTTCCCACTCGTGGCACGAGTGCAGCTCCCTGCTGAGTGAGTAGGCGATGGTGTTTTTTTTATCCCTGCCAGATGAAACGGCACCAGAAACATCCCTTGGGCGACGGCCCAATGCCACAGATCCTGCGCCTCCCTGGACAGGGCTGGGGACCTGGTTCCGCCCTGTTTCCTGATGTAGAACATGGTGGTGGTGTTGTCGGTGAAGATCCTCACCACCTTGCCCTTGAGGGACGGAAGGAAGGACCTGAGGGCCCAAAACACTGCACGGAGCTCCAGGACGTTGATATGGAGGGACTTCTCCGTCGGGAGCCAAAGGCCTCTCGCGTGCAGATTTTCGGTGTGCGCTCCCCACCCTTCCAGGGAGGCATCCGTGGTCACTGTCTCCTGGTGGCCGGGGGTCTGGAAGTCCATGCCCGCCGTGAGATGCGCGCGGGTGCCCCACCACCGGATCGCTCGTCGGAAACTCTCGTCGAGTGTGATCCTCTCCTCGAAGCTGCCCGTCGTCTGGATACAGCGCGCGTCCAGGAACTCCTGCAACGGGCGCATCCGGAGCCTGCACAGGGGGATGAGGTAAATGCAAGAAGACATCATTCCGAGGAGGGACTTGATGGACCTCACTCTGGCCGCGTCCGCAACCAGCATCCGCTGCACCTTGCCCAGAATGGCCCTCGTCCTTTCCTCCGACGGATAGGCCAGAAGCGACACTGTGTCGAGCTTCGCTCCCAGAAACAGTGCGTCTTGCGCGGGCACCAGGTGGGACTTGGCGTAGTTTATGGAGAATCCCAGGTCCGTGAGAAGTTGGACGGTCCTTGCCGTGTGCTCCATGGCGAGCTCCTTCGTCTTCGCTCGGATGAGCCAGTCGTCCAGGTAGGGGTAGACGTGGATCCCCTCTCGGCGCAGCTGTGCCGCCACCGGTGCGAGGCACTTGGTGAACACCCTGGGTGCCGACCTCAGTCCGAAGGGAAGGGCTCTGAACTGATAGTGACGCCCTTGGACCACGAACCTGAGAAACTTTCGGTGTCCCTTTAGGATGGGAATATGGAAGTAGGCATCCTCCAAATCCAACGACGACAGGAAATCGCCCTCCTCCAGCTGACCCAGGACGTGTTGGAGGGTGACAATCCGGACCAGGACGTGTTGGAGGGTGACCACCCGGAACTTCTGTGCCTTGATGAATTTGTTCAGTCGTCGTAGGTCCAGGATGGGACGCCATCCTCCTGTCTTCTTCACGAGGAAGTATCTTGAGTAAACTCCGGAGCCCCGAAGCCTCTTTGGGACGAGCTCGATGGCGCCCTTCCTGAGCATCGCCTTTACCTCCAAGAGAAGTTGATGTTCTTTCCTGGCCACAGGGGGGACGCGCGGACACCTCTTTAGAAACTCAAGCGCGTGACCCTGGGCAAGGGCGTCCAGCACCCAACGGTCGGTGGAGATGGACTCCCACACGCTGACGAAGCTCGCCAGCCGGCCTCCCACCGGGGTGCTTCGGTGGGGGCCCGACCCCACGGCCGGTTCAATCCTGCTTCGACGAGGCTTTGCCGCCTTGACTTCCTTGGCGACGACAGCGGGGTCCGCCTGACTTGCCTCGTCCCCTGTAAGCTTCCTGCGACGACGAACGGGCCGCTTGACGGTAGGTGGAAAATCCGCCGCCGGAACCTTTGGAGGCACCCAGTTTGCCTCCGCCGCTCCGAAAGGGCGGCCGCCGTTGCTGGAGAACCCCAAGAGCCCGGGCCGTCTCCGTGTCTGCCTTGATGGCTTGAAGGGAATCGTCCACTGTTTTCCCAAACAGGTTGTTTCCGTCGAACGGCATGTCCAAGACTCTGGTCTGCACGTCCTGACGGATGTCAGTAGCCTTGAGCCATCCACGCCGCCTAAGGCACACGGCGTTGCCCAACTGGCGAAATCCAGTGTCAGCGATGTCCGTCGCAATCGTAATGGCGTGGTCCGACGCCACCTCTCCTTCCTGCAAGATCTCTAGGGCATCCGCCCTCTTGTCGTCCGGTAGGAAGTCCAGCAGGGGGGCCAATTTGTACCACAACTCCCTGTCGTAGCGGGCTACGATAGCCAAGGCGTTGGCCGCCTTAATCGTCGTCGCTGCAGACGAGATGACCCTGCGTCCCATCGTATCCAATTTCTTTCCCTCGCCGTCCGGCGGGGAGGTCGACGTAGAGGCCGTGCCCCCCCCCCCCGCTTTCTTCCTGGCTGCCGCGGAGACGACCGAGTCCGGGGTCGGCTGTGCCCAAAGGCACAAGGGGGCCGCCTCCGGGACCCGGTTCTTCTTCTCGTACTGATCCCTTCTAGCCGGCGTCGTGGATGGGTTCTTGAGGAGGGCGAGGCCCTCATGCCAAATATCATCCAGTAGAGGTACGGAGAGGACCGTCTTCCTCTAGGCCTCGCGCCGTTGTTAAAGGAAACCTTCCTTCTTCTCTTCCGGGCAGAGCTGGAAAAGCTCGGATGCCCTGGCGATCATGGAGTGAAACGATCCAATCTCGTCGGGCGGGGAAGCCCGGGTGGGAGGTGACGACGGCCGATCCTCGTCGTAAACCTCGTCGTCCGTACCCGTCGCGGCCGTGTCAGTCCCCGTATCATCCCCACGAGTCGTGGACGGGGAGGAGGGCTGAACAGGGCGCGATGGCTGATAAGGAGGTGGAGGATGAATCCTCCTTCTCTTAGGGGGAGGGCTCCCAGAAGGGCCTGGCTCCAGGTCCCCCGTCGGGAGCGGTTCCTCCGCTGGTGGTAACGGCAGTCTCGTCCTTATCTCCGAGCATAAGGACTGTATAGCCAACAAAATGGCCGCCGAGTTGTCTTGCAGCACTGGTTGAGGGGATTCCGACGGGCGGTCCGGGGCCCCGTCGGCACCCTCGACGTTATCGTCGTCTCCCACGTCGGGGTCCCTCCCGACGGGCTGGTCTTCTTCCACGCCAACGCCGTGGCTTAAGACTTCGATCAGCTCTTCCTCAGAGGTTGAGGCCGAATCCACGACGACCTCCTGCCCCCCCTTTTTCTTCTCCGTCGGAGGTTTCACGGGGGTCCTGTCGATGGGCATAAAAGAGGACTCCCTCCGCGGTGGCAGGGAGACTCTGAGCCCCGAGGTCACCACCACTGGTGTAGCCTCCACAGGCTGAGCCAGGGCCGCCGCGACTGTCTCGATAGAGGCCTTGGCCGGATGGATCAAGGCTTTCACCACCTTAGGTGCGCTCACCGCCTTCTCCTTGGGGGGAGGGTCACTGCCTCGCTCCCCCTCCGATGGGGCCTTCGAGCTCGACCGGGGTCTCTCCAGGAGCTTCGCCGGGTGCTCGGCCTGCCTCTTACCCGAGCCAGAGCGTTGGCTCGCGGTTGATGGCGCCGGGGAGGATGGGCCCTGCCTGGCAACCGTAGAGCCCGACCGTTCGGCGTTCCCGGTGCCAGCGGACTCGCGGTGCTTGGCCTTCTGTTGGGCCCCTTAGAAGACCGCTCAGACTTCTTTTTCTCACCCGACGGCCTCTTCCCTTCCGCTCCGAAATATTGCCGCAAAAACGCACAGTCCTTCTCCAAGTGCGTCTTGTCCTCATGCAGGCAGTAGAGGCAAAGGGAGTGTTCGTCCTCCTTAAAGACATTCTGAAGCTGGCATCCAGAGCTTCCCTTCTCCTGGGCCATGTTCGAGATGGGCCTGAGAAACTTCTGGAGTCCTCCAAAAGCGTGGCTCGACGAAATCTTCACCCTTGAGGGGCGTAGAAGAATCCGACACGGGTCCCCGTTGATCGGATAAAGAAACGGTGGAGCTTGAGGCTCTTTTGACCGAAAAAGAGAAAAATGTTCCTATGAAAAAGCGCGAAAAACGCACCAAAGCTCGAGAGCAATAGCACGAGGATCCCAACACTTGAACGTGCGGTAAAAATCTGAAGATGGCTGCCAGAGGCAGGGCTTAGGGAGATGGCAGTCATTGGCTGTGGTCAGTATGACGCAGAGATCAGTGACTGGTTACTACTACGAAAGACAGATCAGAAACGAAACTGATACTGATTTTTCTTTACCGAGGATTCCCAGCCTGACGACGGGGAATATTCATGAGCATGTGAATCCATGCCAGACCCCATGCTGGAGAAAGGTAGGATTCTTCGTGCCATGTGGAGGCGGAAAAAGCATTCGACTGTTCCAGTTACTTGTGGCTCTAAGGTTAGGGCGTTGTCCATCAGGACTCCCAGATTTTTTACTATCTTAGATGGTGATGGTGCAGTTCCCATTTCTGGTGGCGATGGGATGGCGGTTTCGTTCTCTTGGTCTTTGGATATGATCATGATTTCTGCCTTTCCTGGGTTGATTTTCAGGATGTTGGCAGTCATCCAGTTGAAGACTTCTTTTAGACACTCGGTTAGGGTTGAATGATCAGCTTGGGTGTCTTTGATTTTGTAGATGATTTGAGTATCATCTGCGTAGTTGTAGCATTGTATGTACTTTTTGAAAATTCTAATAACCGGAGTCTGGTAGATTTTGAAGTACAGTGGTGATAGTGAGGATCCTTGTGGGACTCCAAATCCACTCAAGACTTAACGACTGTGAAGGGTTTAATCCATACGGTTTCTGTTCTGTCTGCTAGGAATGATTTGGGTCAGAGCAGTGCTGTGTCTGTTACGCCTATGCCTTCTAGTCTTTTGGTTAGGGCGTCATAACTGTGTCGAAGGCTGCGGAGAGGTCGAGTAGAATGAGGGCTGAGGTTGTGTTCGAGTCTGCGTTAGTTTTTAGGTCTTCCCAGATGGATAGTAGTGCGGTTTCCATTCCTCTTGTGGGTCTGAAACCGACTTGAGCTTGGTCTAGCAGGTGGTGTTTTTCTACGTATTCTTGGGTTAGTTTGTATACGTAGGTTTGCAGGAGTTTTGCCAGGTAGGGAATGTTTGATATCGGCCTGTAGTTGGAGAGGTCTTCTACGTCGCCACTTGTGTTTTTCAGAAGTGGTTTGATGTATGCTGATTTGCAGGTCCTCAGTACAGTTCCTGTTGCTAGTGAAAGTTTCAGAAGGTTTCTGTAGTATTCTGCTGGAGTTCTTTGTGCGAGGATTGATTTGTAGATGTCCGGGGGAAAGGGATCCATGGGCGATCCTGCTTTCTTTCTGTGTTTTACCAGCATTGCGAATGCTTCTGCTGATATTTCAGGAAAGTTTTTTAGTTTGCGCTGAGGTTCTGTGATAGGTTCGCTTGGTAGTATGTGGTCGGTTGGTATGTTTTGTATGGTGTGTCGGATGTCTTTTTTTTCTTGAAGTGGTCTGCCAGGTCGTTGCATAGTTTCTCTGAGGGGGTTGGGGTGTTGTTGCAGCCTGTTGCGTTTCTCATTTCTTTAATGACGTTAAACATTTCTTTTTGTGTATTGGTGGCATTGGTGATTCTGTCATCATAATGCCTTCTCTTCGCCTTTTGAATTTCCTTCTTGTATGTGCAGATTTGTCCCTGGAACAGTGTTTGTCTGGGTTGTATTCTTTCCTCCATTCCAATTTCATCTTTTTGTTTTCCTTTTTCATGGTGCTTAATAGTGGGCTGAACCATTTTGTCATTGCTCTTTTTTTACCATGGAGTGAACGGTTTTTCTGATAAAATCTGGTCAATTGTGTCTGCAATCCATTTGTGTAGTAGCTCCGCTTTCCCGTCAAGGTCGGCTAGGTCTAGTTCTGTAGTTGAGGGTTTGGTTAACTCCAGTTATTCGAATAGGTTGCTTTCTTTGACGTGTTTCCAGTTTCTTTTTGTGGTGATTGTGAGTTTACATGGTTGGGTGTAGATTTGGGTAGGCAGAGTGATCAGTGATCATGCATGGGATGATGAGATGGTCGCTCCACAGTATTTGTATCGGCGGTGCTGTGGTGATGAGTTTTTCCTTGGCGAAAATTGCATCAATGGTGTGTCCTGTCGAGTGTGTAGCCCCTTTGACTAGTTGTCGTAGTTTCATTGTAGCGAGTTGTTCAATCAGATGTTGAAGCCCCCTAGTATGATTAGGTGTTCGTGGTTGATGGGTATGTTGGTGATGGCTTTTACGAATTTGTCGAACGTTGCATCATACGTCGGTGGCCTATAAACCAGGATGAATGTGACGTTGGTTTTTGGGCTTGCTGTTAGGTGTATTACCATGGTTTAGCAGTTGCGGACGTTGGGCGGTTTGTCTGTCTTTATTTTTAGGTGTTCTTTGAATGCTATTGCGATGCCTCCTTTTTTGTTTTTCCTGTGTATTTGAAGGCATTTGAAGTTGGTTGGAAGGCAGTTTTGGAGTGTGATTTTGTAGTTGTCGTCCAGCCATGTTTCTGTGATGAACAGGATGTCAATGCCGTTGTCATCGAGTAGGTCGAAGATCTCTGTTGAGACATGGATCTTGCGTTTATAAGATTGCAGTTGAGTTTCGAGGTGTTTGGTTTGGGTTTTCTTGTTGAAGTCGTCTTCTGATCGGTGTTGGGGTTTTCTTCCTGGTCGATCTCTTGTCGAGGTGGGGGTGTCGGTGGCATCGAAGAGTTCTTCTAGGTTCTGTCTTGGGTTTTTGTTTATCGGGTACATCTTCCATGAGTTGTGGTTGTCGATAGGAGGTTCTTCTTGCTTTGGTGATGTAAGGTGTTATCGCATCGGTTTTGCGTTTGTTGTTTGTGTTCTTCCTTCTTCTGCACATTTGTGTTGGGTAGTTCGATGTTGTTGCATCTAGCGTTGGTTTGCTGTTTTGACCTGTTGTCAGCGAGGTAAGGAGTTAAGTAGAGGGATTTGTCTCTTCTCTCAGTGTTGGTTCGATTCTTGTTCTTGCCTACGTGGGTGTGTTTTGTAGCTGTTCTTTGTTGCTGTTCTGGAGGATTTGTTCTTTCTTCTCTTTCATTTCCCTCGGAATGGATCATTTGCACGGCATTGTGAGAGGTTGTTTTTTTTTTTGTTTGCCCCATGTCTAGTTGGTTCTGCTTTGGTCCGATTGTCTTGTGGTGTGGTGTGGAGGGCTGTCCGCTAATAGTTAGGGCTCTGCCTGTGGGTGGTATTTCCGGCTGATGTTGCTGACTCGTTCAGCCGCTGACTTGAGAACGGAGGGGGAGGTGGTCAAGGCTTACATAGTTGGGCGTTATCTGTGGCTCCCTTTGGTGTCTGTCTCTATACGCGGTTCCCTGCATTGAACAAGCAGTGTGGGCTTAAGGAGGATATCTACTAGTTGAAGGGTGATTTGGAGGGGCGGACCTAGGACTTATGCCTTATGAAAGCCTAGAAATAGAACCCCAACCAAACTTGCGAAACCAGTATATTGTGAGAGAGGCCTACCAATGCAGCTAAATATCACACAATTTAATATGGAGACAGAGCTCCTACCACGTTTGAGAGACCTGTTTAGTGGGAGAGAGGTCTATCAATGCAATCTGAATATCACACAATGCAGCCTGGAGACCGAGCCTCTATCAAGTTTGAGAGACCTGTACAGTGGGAGAGAAGCCCATCGATGCAATCTATATGCCACACAACACAATTTGGACACAGAGGCCTACCAATGCAATCTATAGGTCACACAATGCACCTTGTGTACAATTTGATTAACTAAAAATAGGGATTGCTCGAGGAACAGATGTATCTTTCAAAAAGTCACTAACAATTTTCGCAAACTGGGGGCCTAAGCTGCCCCCGCATGGATGTCCCTTTTACTTGTTTAAAGAATTAATTCTTAAAGATGTAGTGTCATCTGAGACATACATCTGCAAAATCAATTAGAAAATATGCACGGTTGTTGTGTGATGTAGTTCTAGTATTTAGTGTCTGCTCGAGTACTGCTAAGCGTTGGTCTTGGGGGATATTTGTGTACGACTATAACGTAACAAGCCGATCTGTATTAGAGTCAAATTGTACACCCGAGTTAAATGGCCTCTCTGGTGTCTGAGGTATGAAGACCGCCCCTCCATGGATAATGGTTTTGTAAAATAAATGTAAAAATTAAAATAAAAAATAAAAAGCTGATGTATTTGGCTACTTGTCTACCACTGTCCTGCAGGCGGAGACGATGGGTCTTCCTGGTGGACAAGCTAAAGATTTATGAATTTTGGGAACCAAATAGAATGCTGGAAGTATGGGTTTCTAGGCATTTAGATAGGAACATTAGTCTGAACTCCGATGTCCTGAGACATAGGCTGGTTCAGTTGGCGATACAATTATTTTCTGTAACTTTTTGGTCCAAGCACCTTATTTGCTGCTGAAGTTAGCAGGAAAAACAGCGGGTGCTTAAGGGCTCCCTATATGCGAGAAGTTATCGCCTTGCATCAATTTCTGATACGCGTCACTACTGTGTCATACTATGTCAAGGCTAAATGATATGTGATGGTATCAAGGAGAGGAAAATCTTCTCACTGGGACTAATCACATTAATCTGTTATTAGAATAATTGCATAGAAGGCAAGAATGCTGCTAATTCCTTGGCATGCGGTCAGTTAGCTATACTCCACAAAGAACCATTGATGGAGATGAACATCTGCCTCAGTAATTTGACCAGATTTTCAGGCAGAGACGGCTGCAATGGTTCATATTTTGCCCCCTCCTATAGCAAACCCAATTGTTTGGAGTGCAGAATTGGTAAGGGGAAAAGACAGCATTTGAAGTACAACTACAATGGCTCAGTTATATTGATGTGTTTCTCCTGTGGGATGGTCTAGAATACCTGCTGAAAGCGTATTTTATTTTGTTTTTAACTCCAATAAGGTGAACCTGAATATCTACGAGTATAGCGCAAAGTCAGCTCACTATCTTGACTAGACACTTAAGTACTAGACATTGATTGTAAATGCAATTGTACAACAAAAAACGAGACCACCTGCAACAAAGCATTACGTCAAGAGGGATTATGCTGATGCCACCCAATGGAGTATACCCTAATGTGTGCTATTGTGTGAATTACAATATAGCAGCTTTGATGCAGATTACAACAACCATGTGTGCATGCTTACAGAGGTTATCCTTCATGGAGGATCACACAGTCACTAGACAAGATGACGTTATGAATGACTCAATGCACTATCAAGAAAGATAAAATGACTGGTAAAATTCATAAATGGATTTGGTGCTCAGGAAAGTAAGGTCCAAGAGAATTTTGAAAAACCATTGAAATATCCTTTGAAAAACACAGCCAGTCTTAAGAAGTGAGTGTGAATCAGCCTTTCATCTTTCGTAAACTGACGCTTAAGGAGGAACTAGTTGAGGGTTTGCTATTGCTGGGAGCCGTTCATCTCCTGCAACCTAGAAACGCCTGGTTAGTTTGACCGCACCAGATGGAAGAAACTACTTTTGGCTCTCTGTGCCATACAAACAAACATATGTGACAAGAGGTTTGGATGTATTGCAGTGTGCTCAATAAGCATTAGGACCCATCTGAAAGCAATTACAGCATAATGGGACAAACTGTCATTGTTTACATCCATTTGCAAGTTCGATTTGTTGTGTGCTACATACTATCTGCTCGTTCCCCAGTGGTAGCGCTTTCTTACTGATTAAGGGATGATCACCAGTATCACTTAAAGAATATGCCCATTATGATGGTTATGTGGCATACTGTTCTTAGCAGCACAGACTGGAGTTAAAGAGAAGTGGCAAAAGAAGATTGATGCAGAGATAAATGGTATGATTAAATACCATGGAAACGTACAGGTATAATGCAAGTCAAGGTTTCAACCTGTTACGCTGGACGCAAAATTGTATGGATTAAGGAAGTAATGTAGACTATTCTAATGACCTATCTACATTCGTACTTGTGCTCTGTTCTGATGCACGTTGGGCTGCATTTGAATTTTGCAGATTGGTAGTGTTCCTAACTATTAACCATCCTGGCAAGAGGGGGTGGGGAGGCGCTGTTGCGCACATCTAAGATGGCCGCCGAGTCCCAGAGCTCCGGCTTCTATAAATCCTTCAAGATACGCATCCTCTCTCAGGACCGTCCGCGGAACAAACGAAGCGCTCCGTTCTGTGGCGTAAGACTGTGGGCACATACTGAGAAAAATGTGGGCCGATCCGCCGAACCGCGTTGAAGATACACCGTCCTGAAGATCCTGCGGACGGAGGCTGAGACATTGGCCGCCCGCGAGTTCCAGGCAATCTTCCCCTGGAGCCGCAGGGGGAGGGGCCGGATCGAGTTGGAGAGGCCGCGCTTCGACCAAAATCCTTGATGTGACTAGACCATCTCTACTGGCTGATGTGAGGGTGCCATGTCGGTATATATCGCTGCCGCGTGCTGGGCGCGGCGGACGCGGTGGTCCCCCTGCCAACGGCCGCGTGGTGTGCAGCCGTCGTGCTACGCGGGCCACTGTTGCTCCGAGCCCCGTGCCTGCGGAGCAGCCCTTGGCCCCCCTGATATCTCCTGCTGGTGGAGTGCCCCTCCATGTGTGGACGGACGTTAAGAACAAGTAAGAACAAGTGGGGTAACCAATCTGCTGAGGAGAGCACATTTTATCCGGCTACAGCCCTCCCTTAAACGCCTCTCCTGCACGATAAGTGGGTCTCAGATCACTACCAACCCTGTATAGAGTCTGAGCCATACGTTGGGGCGGACGGGGCAGAGGGCGCTGGAAGACGCGGTCTACTTGAGTCTACACATGGGCCGATACGAGCAGAAGGGAGCACGCCCCAACAAAACAGGCCCAATGGACTCCTTTGCAATTCCCAGCCCAGCGGGTCCGCGGTGCCAGGCAGTCACCCTGAGTTGCCAATGGAGGAGAGGGTGGACAGATTGATGGCCATGGTTCAGAACGGCTTCCTGGCAGTGAACACTAAATTGCATGACATAGGGGCAACAATTAGCTCCTTTAAGGCGAGGGTGGACAAGGAAAGCACACGGATTACTGAGGCCGAAGGCAGGATCGCTATCAATGAAGACTCGATACAACAACATGGCCGCGATATTGCCCAGCTGAAGGGGGACCTCCGGAAAACCCTTGACAAATGCGAGGATTTGGAATCCCGTTCTAGGAGGAATAATATCCGTCTGGTTGGGGTGGCTGAAACCTTTGGCAAAGGGTCTATGGAACGTCAGGTAGAGGCCCTTCTGAAGGAACTCCTGGGTTCCAACTCCTTTTCGGACCATTTCCTTGTGGAGCGAGCACACCGTACATCGGCGCCTCCGCCCAGGCCTGGAGCCCCACCTCGTACAATAATTGCCCGTCTTCTCAATTATAGGGACAGAGACGCTATCCTGCGGATATCCAGGGAGGGCGGCACCCTATTCTATGAAAACAACAGAATCCACGTATATCCGGACTTTTCTACCAATGTGCAATCACTCAGTTGTCTCTTGACGGGCTCATAGGATCTCCTGAGACTCCGCCAGGTCCCGTACTCCCTTGTCTACCCGGCGAAAATGAGGATTCAACATGGAGGCAGGGCTCATTTTTTTGAAAATCCAACCGAAGCCATGCTCTACGTGGAAGCCTCCATCCCTCTACCGACCCGGGATCGGGCCGGGAACCAGAACCTGCCACCCCGGGGCGCGGTGGCACCCGACAACCCCGCGGGTTGATAACTTTTTTTTTTGATGCCACACTGCTATAAAAGTTTAATTGAAGCCCGCAGGGTGGCCCTGAAGGTAAATATTTGTTGGAATGGAGCTGTGCAGACTTCCTGGGTCGGCGGTCGTACGAGTGCAGCACACACCCCCAGGAGTGTTCCTAGGTTATGGTTTTAGGGGTACATCGTCCAGTTGGGGTTGATGATGCGGGAGGGGGTTGGGAGTGGAATAGGGTGTTGCCGTCCGAAATAACGGGCTTGTTGGGGGAACCCATGTTTAGGGTTGTTCTAGCGGTTAAAATAGAGAGCGGTTTTGCAGCAGAATACCCGTTCTCCCTGCGACAGGGGCGGGAGCATGGACGTATGCCTAGTCTCAGGTACGACCATGACACAGGTTAATAAGGGCTTGAGTGTTAAGCTCCTTCCCTGGAACATCCGGGGGTTAAATAACCCGATTAAGGCAAGGAAGATCACGGCGTACATCACACGTCACAACCCTTACATTCTTTTTATGCAGGAGACACACGCGCTTGGCAGGTCAATACTAAACTCTTACCGAGGTGGGGGTCACACAGATACTATACAGAATACTCAGCACAATCCAGAGGAGTGTTGACTCTCATACACCCCAAATTGTGTTTCAAATATCAGTCCAGCAAAATAGGCCCACAGGGTAGATACGTACTAGTGTGGGGTGAATTGGCGGGGCACCAAGTGCTTCTGATTAATACCTACGGTCCCAATTTAGATGACCCACAGTTTTATTGTACAATACTGGATATGCCATCACCTGGGGAGACACAAATACTCTGGGGTGGCGATTTCAACATGATACTGGACCAATCCCTGGATCGTTCATCGACTGTCCCCAGAACCCCCTCCAAGGCCGCACTGGTAGTAACACAATTGATGGAACAGATGGGTATGGTAGACGCATGGCGTGCATTACACCCAAGCGAGAAGAAATACACCTTTTACTCGTCGGTGCACGACTCTCACTCGCGCATTGACTATTGGATCGTCAGTCAGTCCCTATCTGGGGCGATCTCCCAATGTGATATACATCCCCGTACCCTTTCGGATCACTCGCCGGTATCGCTTGACATCAACTTTAGCGACGTCTCCCTCCCTCCCCCCGGTGAGAAGATGGAGGATGCCCCCTGCAATCCTAAGAGATCCCAACATATGTGAATCATTACATGTAGAGATTGTGGAGTTCTTAGAACTAAACGAGGGTTCTGTTGCCACCTATGCCACACTGTGGGATGCATCCAAGGCCTGGGTCCGGGGAGCCATCCTAGGCAAGTCGACTGGTATGTTGAAGTCGGTACGTGAGGAATTGGGGGTGGCCGAGACAAAAATTGACCTGTTACAGACCGAGTACAGCATCACACAGGATAAGGGAACCCTGGCGCAAATACATACCACGTTAAAAGAATTCCACAAGTTAGCCCATAGAGAAGTTCTTTATATGGCTGCTCCAGCCAAAGCCCGACGATACGGGGAAAGCAATAAGGCTGGGAGATTCCTGGCCAACATGCTTAGAACTGATTAGGCACCACAACCCGATCCCGAGCATACAGACACCGACTGGGGGGACGGTGAACAAAGACCGAGACATTAATTCTGCTTTTACTGAGTTCTACTCCTCCCTCTAGTCCAACCACGATAAAAAAAACAAAGAGGATACGTTTCAATATCTGGATAACCTCGACCTTCCCACATTAACGGCCGAAACCCGAGATATACTAGACAGGCCAATCACATCAGAGGAGATTGCAGAGGCCATAAAAACTCTATCGAGCAGACGTTCCCCCGGCTCGGACGGCCTTCCCGCGGAATTATACAAGGAATTCTCTAGTGAATTAGCCCCGATACTGCTGAAAGTGTGGGAGGAGGCAATGAGCCTGTGGGTTCTCCCGGAATCGATGCGAGAAGCAATCACCGACCTTTTGAAACCCTGTAGACCGCCACAAGACATGGCGTCCTATCGACCCCTGTCTTTAATTAACACTGACGCAAAAATCTTTGCAAAAGTGCTGGCCACCAGACTCCTGCCATACATGCGGATCCTGGTTCATCCCGACCAGGCCGGCTTTATATCAGCCAGATCCACGGCTCTCAACCTAAGACCTATGTTATGGCACAGATAGACCCAGATGCCAAGGCGGCCGTGGTCGCATTAGACGCCGAGAAGGCCTTTTACTCCGTTTCCCGTGCATACCTCTTCCTGGTGCTGGAGCGGTTTGGGCTTGGCCAGTACTATATCAACTGTGTCCGATTATTATATACACAACCGACAGCTAAGGTCCTGACTAACACCACTCTCTCCCCGTCATTCCACCTACACAGAGGGACCAGGCAGGGATGTCCCTTCTCACCCATACTTTTCTTCGCTCTGACCATTGAACCAATGTCGGAATTCATACGTCAAAACCACTCACACAGAGGTCTTAGGATGACCGGCCACCCTCAGATAATATCACTATACGCTGACGACACCTTACTATATGTCAGTGACCCCAAAGAAAACATGCAACACATCTTGTCCGACATACATGAATTCTCAGAACACTCGGGTTATAGAATTAATATAACGAAGTCAGAAATATTTCCCCTTACTGATGGCACGGGAGACCTAGCTGAAATAGAGGGATTTAGACCTGCCCCCACCAAGGTACGTTACTTAGGGATAATGGTCGCCAGAGATAAAACCCTGTTATACACGCATAACCATGGGGAACTGTTGTCAACCCTTTCAACCAAATTTCAGATGTGGGCTGGCCTTCCACTATCCCTGTATGGCAGAGTTGCGCTACTTAAAATGGTGGTTCTCCCCAAGCTCCTATATTACTTCAATAACATCCCACTTTGGCCTGGTAAACCCTTCTTCTCGAAACTTAAATCACTCGCCTCCTTGTTTATTTGGAATGGGAAAACTGCCAGGATGGGTTGGGATAAGATGGTTGAGCCTTTCGTACAGGGAGGCATCGCGGCACAAGACTTCGATCTTTATTATTTATGCGCGCAAGCGCAATTTGCAAAACATTGGTTCGACCCAGAGGACACTGCCCCCCACATATTGATCGAAAAGCACTCTGTTCGCCCAAACATACGCTCAGTCCTTCTTAATCCAAGCTATGGGGACATATGCCCGTTCGATCCGGTATACACGACCACTCATGCTTGGGCCAGACTTTACAAGAGGCTAGGACTGGAATCCCCCTACGACCCGGAAGTCCCCCTGTGGGACTTCTCCAGCATTTCCCCCACATTTGACCGAGCCCTCCAGCAATCCTGGGACCCTAACAACCTTTTCACACTACACAACATGTTCCCGGATGGTGAGTTCTGTGACCTCACGAGCTTTACTGAAGCGGTGGGGAGGGGCCAACTTAAACGCCTTCAATATTACAGGATGAGGGCTTCTTTCTCTGCGAAGTGGCCGACATTTCCACAAGAACCCCAATCCCATGCATGCATTAGGTCAATAGTGTCAATGGACGGTCAAGGCAAGAGGGTCTCTATGCTATATTCATTGGTGCAGACCCACTCCCCATCGCGCAATACGATGAGAGAAATCTGGGAGCGAGACGTGGGCACTCAAATAGATGAGGTCCGCTGGGCCCGGTACCGTCAGCTTACTCGATCAGTGTCCATGAATGCTGGGCTCCGGCTGATTCAGTTCAAAGTTTTAAACCAATTACACTATTCCCCGGCCAGATTAGCTACATTTGTGGAAAATTGCACAGGTGCCTGCCCCAAATGTGACACCCCCAATGCAGGGCCTTATAATATGTGCTGGTCATGTCCGCTAATTGTGGAGTTCTGGAAGGAAGTTGCGAAGCTTCTTGAAGATATCACAGCCATCCCAGCGACTCTCCCCCTTGAAATACCTGCTGGGCGATATAGGCAAAGTGAAGGAAACCACAAGGCGATTATTTAACATTTCTTGTATTATTGCCAAACGTTGTATTCTTAAATGTTGGAAGTCCTCCACCGCCCCAACCAGAGCCACTTTCTTAAAAGACCTTTGTATGGTAAATGATGACGAGGAATTATTTGTGTTGTCGGTTCCGGCACCATGTCGCCCCAAAGATATTTGGCCATTGCTACGCTTCTACCTTTTCCGGCCTGAACTCAGACCCTGATGTAACACCCGGGTCCTCGCCTTGACTTGCAATGTCTACTACTCTTGTACTGGTTGCTCTCATGTCTGTGATCTGTGATGTCTTCCTCTCCCCCCCCCTCCCTTAAATTGAATGCTGTAAAATAATCAAGCTATGTTCTGACATGTTTATATTGTATCTTGCTGCTGACCTACTCTCTCAATAAAAATATGTTTAAAAAAAACATCCTGGCAAGAGCGGACACTACTTATAGTCCAAAACATAAGGCTAGCAAAAGGTTGCAAACTTCCTGTGCTGAAGATGGGGGGAGATTTACCCAGATACTTTAAATCTTTAACAAAAACGTTTTGCCCATTGCACTGTTTTCTTATCAACAGATTGATGCTTGAATAAAGTAATGTGTAAGAGAAGTAAAACTCCAAGATACCACCATGAATGTTGCAACCATGTGATCAAATTGCACAGGAACAAACAAAACAATGGACAAAGGTCACAAGTTAATGGCACAGCTGCAATGGTGAAAAGAGATTGCTTGTTGAAAATAGCTGTGCTTTTAAGAGCTTCCTCTAGAAGGTCAATAAAACCCATCCGAGACTCCAACATCCCCACCCACTTCCAAAGTCCTGAAGTCAAAACAGCATGGTTTGCCAACAGCAGTGGGTCCCAAGCATACCACCCCAGCTATACCTCCATGGTCCTATTCCCCAGACCCCAATCAATGAACTCACTGTTTATATTCTGCGACAAAAACTCTTCTTTCTGTAGATCAGTAGACGAGCCTAAAGAGGGGCACTCCATGAAGCTGTTGCCATAATCCGCAGATTTACTGGATTCATTGTGTGTATTCTCATTCTCCATGGTTTTCATCATTGCAGGTACACCAGGTGTGGGCTGTACCATAGTAGGCCTTTTAACCAGTGCTTCCTGGTCATTGGAGTGTGGTGCCTTGCGGAATTTTTTGGTGAAGGGTCTTCCCCCCTGGATGTAGCTACGGTAAGCACCAGCCTTTTGAGGCCTGTGCTTGATCCACTCTGTTAGTGTCTCTATTGGAGAACCATTGACACACCATTCCGTTACTCCAAACTGGCGCAGGTGAGCCCGGGCATGACTTGCCAGTGCCTTCCGATTCTCAAAGTAGAGTCCACAGAGCTCACAGCAAGCTTCAGTTGCTGAAAAAGAAGAGTGAAAACATGATGCCAGAGACCAATCGCACATCAAGATACATTAATTTGCGCAGGTAACCTGCCAAACAATACAGTTCCTAGGAAATCTGTTTTCATTCTAGTGAGCCGCTACCCCCCCAGCTGCATTATTAAAACCCATATTCAAAGACCAATTAATTAACCAGAAGTTCTGCGAGAGCAAAACATTTAGTTTTGCTAGTCCATGGCCCTTCGCGAGTAGTGTGCATCACCAGAAAGAAGGGAGGAGAAAGGGTTGTGTACACATCAAAGGTTACTGGGAAGTTACTTAAATAAAAAAAAATTAAAAAAGGGACAAGTGTCTCTGGCAATACACCACAAAAATCAGCTTGTGCAACATTATAAAAATAAAGTGGAAAAACAAAAGGAGGCGATCCTTGCACTTGTAGCCTTGTACTGAACAGTAAGCACCAAATAAAGTGGGAGACACAGCCGAGTGAGGCAAAAGGACTTCAACTAAACCCAAAAATCAGGATCCAGACAAAGCAAATGTGCAGGGGGTCTCCACTGAAGCAAGTGAAGGAAAGATGCAAAAAGAAACATTTTCTAACAGAGGAAGTGACATATGTACACAGATTTGTGGCTCATTTCTGGCAGTTGCTGTTGGTGGATAACATTAACACTCTGTAGAACACTTTGGAGACCCAACTCCCGGACTATCACCCCCCCCGGCCAGCCTAGAGGCAACAATTGAGCGGAAAATGGTACAAAGGAGGCATGAGGCAAAGGGCTGGGGGCCGACCCACAGATAACAGATTGAATTACGGCAAACCACATTGAACTCCCCATCAACACGGACTCCCACGTGCGTCAGAACCCAGAAACGCTCAGACACCCTAGATCCAGGCACCTGCCGCAGTGAATCTACCTCCATATTACAACTTAACGGGGAAAGACCAGACATTGGACAGCAGCTCCCAACCAACCGAGGCAGCCATGCGCCTCGAGGGGAGCACATGGCTGCGAAAGGCATCCCTAGCAGGATGCGGCAGGAGCGGCTGGGGACCAGACCACACACTCACACCCCTGCTCCCCTGTGCAGGCATAGTTGCCAATTGTTGGCAAACTGTGGTAAATCAGGCCAACCCAACATAGTTTCGTTTTAAGGGTTAATCAGGGCTCATGTTCGAGTCCATATGGGACGTGTGCTCCTAGAAGTAGACTGGTCAGTGCTTCACTACTACTAACCCCTACATAGTTACCCACCAGAATACTCACAACATATACTGCACCAGAACGCAAAAAAACCCCACAAAATGGCCCATATTACCTTAGTGACACTTAATATACAAGGTCAGGGACATCCAATCGAGCAGAGAAGAATGCTCAACATGATGCGTGAAATCCAAGGGGATGTCTTAGTTACTTACCTGTAACTGTATTTCTCCAGCATTGGTATCCTTCATAGATTCACATGCTTGAATATGGCAGGGCTTAAGCTTCGCCCCAGTCAGCCAACTTCAGATTTTGAGCCTTAGTGACTACAGTATGATGGATGCTGAGCGCAAGAGAAGCCTCTCAGGGGAGGTGGGTGAGCGCATGTGAATCTATGAAAGATACCAATGCTGGAGAAGGGAATAGTTTCTTACCTGTAACTCCATTTCTCGAGCATTGGTATCTTTCATGGATTCACATGCTTAGAATATTCCCCGTCAGGCTGGGAATCCTCGGTAAGTTATATAGACATTTTCCATAGAAAAACTTCTGACACTTTTGTGTCCTATCTACGTCGTTTTGGGCCGCGTACGCCAGCGCCACTAGGACGCAGAGGTATAAATAGCCCTGCCCCGCGGCTCCCTCAGATTTCGGCCCCCAAAGTAGTGTGGGGGGGAGCTCTGGTTTGCATGCTTAGGGGAGGCCGGTGGGCGCATGTGAATCCATGAAAGATACCAATGCTGGAGAAATGGAGTTACAGGTAAGAAACTATTCCCTTCTCCAGCATTGGATCTTTCATGAATTCACATGCTTAGATTGTATAGCAGTATCCCCCAACGTTGGAGGAGTGTATGCAAAGCAATATCACAATAACCATAATGCATATTTACAATGGCGAAACATCACATTATAGTATGTTAACAGTGAAAGCACAACACTTTAAGTACATTAGCCGAAGGATGTAACCCCTTAATTGGGGCTTACCTTATTGAAACAGGTGCCGTAGGACTGCACGACCCATCTGTGTATCCTCAGCATGTTGCTGTTCGAGGCAATAATGCCTGGTAAACGTGTGTGGTATCGACCAGGAAGCCGCCTGACATATCTCCCAGCGGAATTCCGGACCACAATGCCGTCATCGAAGAAGTGGATCTCGTCGAATGGGCCCTTGGATGCTTTTCCAGCGGTTTTCAGGCTTTTGAGTGACAAAAAGAAATGGCAGGCGACACCCATTGGGCTAGTCCTTGTTTTGAGATCGGTTTACCTTTAGCCGAAGGGCCATAAGCCACAAATAGTTGCCTCGTGTCTCTGAAGCTTTGAGTGCGATGGAGGTAAAATTTTAAAGCTCTTTTCACGTCCAATGTATGGAGAGTCTTCTCCGCAACAGACGAAGGTGTTGGAAAAAACGTCGGCAGCACTATAGAAGAGTGCTTATGGAACATGGTAGGCACTTTAGGAATGAAATGAGGATTAGCAGCCAACACGACTATTATTGAAAAACCTCGAGTACGGTGGATCGATCACTAATGCTTGTATTTCTGACAGTTGTCGAGCCGAAGTAATAGCCACCAGAAAAGCCAATTTCCACGACAAAAATGTCAATGATGACATCGGCTCAAAAGGGGCCTTCATCAGCGCTGCCAGAACCAGGTTAGGACTCCAGATTGGAGGAAACTTTTTCGTGGGAGGAAAGGTTCGGAACAATCCTTTAAGGAAATGTTTAATCAGCCGGTCACTAAATAACGGAGTTGAATGTCTCTTCCGAGTAAATAAGCCTTTTTGAGCCAGGAGTAGCAAGTATGGTAGAAGCTGTTCCGGTGTGATATTAAAAGGAACTAAACCTGGTTGACCTGCGCACCATATGCAGAATCTCTTCCATTTGTATGAATATGAAGCGTTCGTGGACGGCGCCCTTGCAGCTTGCAAAATGCGACGACAGTCCGCTGGAATCGCTAACGTACCAAACTCAGAGAAATCAGGAGCCAGGCTGTCAGACTGAGGCTGTCCGGGTCGTGATGCCAAACAACCTCTTTCTCTTGAGACAGAAGGTTCGGGATCTTCTGGAACCTCATTGGTTCTGCCACTGAAAGATGGAGTAGATCGGAGAGCCACACTTGTCTGGCCCAGTACGGGGCCACCAGGATCACCCGACATGGATATCTGTGGATCCATTGCAGCATCCGACTTATGAGCGGAAATGGGGAAAAAGCATACAGAAACTTGTCCGTCCACGGGAAGGAGAACGCTTCCCCTACTGAGCCTGTCTGTGGCCACCTGCTCGCGCATTGTGGGCATTTCCTGTTGTCTCGTCGCAAAGAAATCGAGGGCCGGACAACCTCATTTCTCGAAGACACAGTGTAGTTGTTGGTCGTTCAGTTCCCATTCGTGTAGTCTATTCATCTCCCTGCTGAGAGAGTCTGCTTGCACATTTTTGACTCCTGGCAAGTGGAACACCAATAGATATATCTTCTGCTGGAGGGCCCAATGCCAGATCTCCTGGGATTCGGTCGACAGAGTTCTGGAGCGAGTTCCTCCCTGCTTTCTTAGATAAAACGTTGTTGTGTTGTCTGTCATGATCCATTCAACTGATCCCTTTATCCGTGGAAGAAAGGATTTCAGGGCCCAACGCACCGTCCTTAACTCCAGCACATTGATGTGAAGGCCGGACTCCTCCGATGACCGACCCTGAACCTGTAGGGAATCCAGATGAGCTCCCCATCCAGTTAGAGGAGCATCCGTCCACGGTCATCTGGAACACAGGTTCCAGCAAAGGCATTCCCTTTGTCAGATTTATGGAAACTCTCCACCATTGAAGCGCCTGCACGAGCTTGCTGTTGATGGTCAATTTGTCCAACCAATGCCCTTGACTCTGTGCCCATAGATCCGCCAAGAATTCCTGAATCGGCCTCATGAAGAGACCACAATTGTTGATTAAGGGTATGCAGGACAGCATGGTCCCCAGTAGGGACATGTACCTTCGCACTGACACTCTGGTGTCGACTTTCCAATCCGATGCTTTTTGCTGTAGTCTCAGAACCCTTTCGACGGATGGCTTTACCAGTCCTGACTGCGTCTGGAACTCCGTCCCCAGAAAGACCAAGGTCCTTGATGGCGATAAGGAGGACTTCTCGAAGTTCATTGCGAAGCCCAAACGTTGTAGGAGGCACATGGTGGCATTCAGACTTTCCTGTGCCCTTTCCGGAGACAATCCCCTCACTAGCCAATCGTCCAGATAAGGGTACACATGATGACCTTCTTTCCTTAACCAGGCTGCTGCTGGAGCCAGACATTTTGTGAACGTCCTGGGAGACGACTTCAGTCCGAATGGGAGGACCTTGAACTGATAGTGGGTTCGTCCGACGAACTGTAGAAATCTTTTGTGTCGTCGACGCATCGGGATATGGAAGTATGCGTCCTGAAGGTCTAGCGACAACAAATAATCGCCTGGTTGTATCGATCGGATCACCTCTTGGAGTGTAAGCATCTTGAATTTTAGATTCTTGAGCAGTTTGTTGAGAGCTCGTAGATCCAGAATGGGACGCCATTTTCCATTGAGTCTCTTGACGACAAAGAGGTTCAGGGGCTTCTTCGATGTCCTGCTTAAGCTTTCCCCATTGAGCATCAGCAAAGCTTGCCAACAATGTATTATTATTGGAAATCCTAATTGAAAACGCTGCCGAGGCGGAAATTCTTTTGCCCAAGGCATAAAGCTTTTTCCCTTCTTTATCTGGGGGTGCCTCGCTGGTTGACAGTGTAACCCCAGCCCTCTTCCTTGTGTTAGTCACTACTAAGGAGTCTGGGACTGAGGGACCCCCGATATATAATGGGTCTGACTGAGAGGGTGAGAACAATTTCTCAATTCTTGGATTGACCCCTCTTACCAGCGCGGGAGTGGACAGCGATGGGGTGAATCCTCTCTTAACCGAGGCGAGGATAGGAATAGTTTGACTAGTGGGAGGTTTTTCTTTAATAATCCTTTCGACGAAATCAGTATCTGGGGTGACCTCTCCAGTTTCAACTTCAAAATGCGCTGCTGCCTTCCTCAGTAGCGCATTGAAGGTTGGCTGATCGTCTACTGGAGATGGGTTCCTGACCAGTGTGGTCTGAGGAGAAGAAAGGTCTATAATGTCAGGGTCTGTAGACCCTGATGGCGACTGCCAGGCCTGTTAGCCACCTTCACCTGGGTCCTCCTCGTAGCCCTCACCTATGTTCGTGTCATCATGAAATCCTCCCCTTTGTTGGTCTTCATTATTCACAAACTCATCCTCTTCCTGGAAGTGAGAGTCCTCTTCAGTGAGGTCGTAAGAGTTCATCTCTTCCTGTAGGGGGTTGAAGAGCTTCGGGTATTTAGCCCATGGCCCCTCCTGGAGTACATCCCTTGGCTTCTTGGGTGTCCTATTTTCTGGGATGGCCATGAACCTGTCTAGCTTGTCCATACATGACTGGAACCTCTGCAGTCCAGTAAGGTAGGCCAGAGCGGTCTGGGAGTGAAAAGGGAGTTCCCTCTCGTCGAAGATAGAGTCCCTTCGCCTTCTGAGAAACCCTCTCGCTGGCTACGGTCTTCTGTCGACGGTGGGAGCTGTGCCAGCCTACCCTCCGGCGTATTCGGCGTTTCTTTGGCCTTGTGAGCGGTTCTCGACGTGTCACCCGTCGTCCGTCTTTGGCCGTCTTTAGAAGCTATAAGCGCGAGGCGATCAGCTTCTCCGTCGAGGGAATCGCTCGCCGTCGCGCTAGGCGGTGCCGAGTCTTTACTGGCAACGTACGCACTCTTGCGAGGCGCTTCGCCTGAGGATTTGGCCATAGCGCCCTTATTTACAGAAAGCCCAGTCGCCGGTTGCCGGGAGGGCTTGCGACCCTTACGGTCGGCGGAAGATGCCAGTGGGCCCGACGCCTCCGTTGACGCTATGGCTGCCTTCGTCTTCAACGAATGCGTGCCGTGGGGTATGTGCTTATGTGTTTTCTTGTGTTCGTCCTTGTCGCTGGGGTGCTCATCCCCATAAGCGGGGCGTGAGCCGGGCTTGTCGGGGCCAGGGACGGACGATGAGGAGCGGGAGCGCTCCTTCGAGAGGTCTACAACCTTCGTTGCGGAGGCTTTGTAATCACTGTCCTCGCCACATTCGGCGGCGGCGGCAGTTGGCGAGGAGTCAGACCTAGACATCGCATAGGCTGCCCACCTTTTGACCCTGCAGTCCTTTAAAGTTTTGGGTTTAAGTAATTTACAGGCCGCACAGCCGTCCTCTTTGTGATCGAGGGGCAAGCAACGGTTACACCATTTGTGCTTGTCCTTCCAGGTAAACTTGCCTTTGCAACGCGGGCAAAACCTAAAGGGCGTCCTCTCCATAGCTGAGGGCATGAAATGTGATTATGACCTCGAAAGAGAGGGAGGGGAAAGAGAAAGGCATTCTCAGAGTGTTAGGAACAAGTTACTTACCTGTAACTGTTGTTCTCCAGCATGGGTCTGGCATGGATTCACATGCTCATGAATATTCCCCGTCGTCAGGCTGGGAATCCTCGGTAAAGAAAAAACCAGTATCAGTTTCGTTTCTGATCTGTCTTTCGTAGTAATAACCAATCACTGGTCTCTGCGTCATACTGACCACAGCCAATGACTGCCCTCTACCTAAGCACCGCCTCTGGCAGCCATCTTCAGATTTGGAAGCACGTGAAGTGGCAGTATGACCAAGTGAAGAGCCGCAGAGGGGTAGGCGGGAGGGTTCGCATGTGAATCCATGCCAGACCCATGCTGGAGAACAACAGTTACAGGTAAGTAACTTGTTCCTTCTCCAGCATGGGGTCTGGCATGGATTCACATGCTCATGAATAAAGAATACATAGCAGTACACACATGCCCAACCACGGGAGGTGGCAAAGGCTCAACATTAAGCATCACATCAACTCAACATTAAGCATCTTACCTCCTCACCAGGCTCACCTCAGGTGAACAGGTTGCGCAGCACTGCTTGGCCGACCCTGGACTCCTCCCTGGAATCCCGGTCGACGCAGTAGAATTTCGTGAAGGTGTGCGTCGACCTCCACGTAGCAGCCCTGCATATGTCCAGCAGGGGCACACCAGATAGGAACGCCGTGGTAGCTGCGATCGCTCTGGTGGAATGGGCTCTCGGACGGCCAGGCAGCGGTCGGTTTGCCAACCGGTGACAGCACATGATACAGCCGGAGAGCCATCTGGAGATGGAAGCCTTCGAGAGAGCCTTCCCCTGATTGACAGGTCCAAAGTTCACAAAGAGTTGTGACGTCTTCCGAAAACCCTTCGTGCGGTCCACGTAGAACTTCAGCGCTCTAGCTACATCCAGCGAGTGCAAAGTCCTCTCAGCCGGCGATGAAGGCGACGGGAAGAACACAGGTAACACCAAGGGTTCGTTGAGATGGAAGTCCGACGGTACCTTGGGCATGAAGGAGGGGTGCGTCCTGAGCACTACCCTCGTGTCGTGGAAAGTCAAGTACGGGGCCTTGCAGGAAAGGGCCTGGATCTCTCCCACTCGTCGTGCGGAGGTGATGGCCACAAGAAAAGCTGTTTTCCACGATAGAAACTTCAACGGGGCCGAGTGCAGAGGCTCGAACGGAGGTCCCATGAGCTTGGTCAGCACCACGTTGAGCTCCCACGCCGGGGCCGGAGCCTTCACCGGCGGGAACGATCTGAACAGTCCCTTCATGAACTCTTTCACCAGACGATGAGACCACAAGGACGTCCGCCCCGTGGTTCTGGTGTATCGGGAGATCGCAGCAAGATGAATCTTGATGGACGCGTGTGCCAGACCAGCTTTGGCCAGCGTCAGCAGGTACGGCAGTACTTGGGGAGCCGTAATCCGTAGAGGGTTAATCTTCTGTGCGTGGCACCAGACAGAGAACCTCTTCCATTTGTGTCCGTAGCATTTAAGAGTCGAGGACGCCCTGGCCTTTGCAAGAACCTCTCTGCAATCGGCCGGTATGTCGTATCCTCAAAACTCTAGCGCTGCAGGAGCCAGGCCTGCAAGTTCAGCGACTTCGGGTCGTGGTGGAGGATGGCGCCTCCTTCCCTGGAGAGTAGATCCGCGTCCGCCGGCAGCTTGATCGGCGGGGACGCTGACAAGTCCAGAAGGTCCGGGAACCATATCTGCCTCGGCCACGCAGGTGCGACGAGGATCATCCTGCACCGTGACCTCTTGAGCTGGTTGACGAGCCGGATTAGCAGAGGCAAGGGAGGGAACGCGTAGAGGAACAGGCCCTCCCAGGGGAACGAGAAAGCATCGCCCATGCTCCTCGTCTGGGGAAACCTGCTGGCGAACCTCCGGCACTTGGTGTTCGTCGCCGTCGCGAACAGGTCGATCTGGGGTGTGCCCCACCGTCGGAAGAGGCGATCCACCAGATCCTGCCGTAGTTCCCACTCGTGGCACGAGCGCAGCTCCCTGCTGAGTGAGTCGGCGATGGTGTTTTTTATCCCTGCCAGATGAAACGGCACCAGAAAAATCCCTTGGGCGACGGCCCAATGCCACAGGTCCTGCGCCTCCTTGGACAGCGCTGGGGACCTGGTTCCGCCCTGTTTCCTGATGTAAAACATGGTGGTGGTGTTGTCGGTGAAGATCCTCACCACCTTGCCCTTGAGGGACGGAAGGAAGGACCTGAGGGCCCAAAACACTGCACGGAGCTCCAGGACGTTGATATGCAGGGACTTCTCCGTGGGGAGCCAGAGTCCCCTTGCGTGCAGATTTTCGGTGTGCGCTCCCCACCCTTCCAGGGAGGCATCCGTGGTCACAGTCTCCTGGTGGGCTGGGGTCTGGAAGTCCATGCCCGCCGTCAGATGCGCGCGGGTGCCCCACCACCGTATCGCTCGTCGGAAACTCTCGTCGAGCTTGATCCTTTCCTCGAAGCTGCCCGTCGTCTGGATCCAGCGCGCATCCAGGAATTCTTGCAACGGGCGCATCCGGAGCCTGCACATGGGAATGAGGTAGATGCAGGAAGACATCATCCCGAGGAGGGACTTGATGGACCTCACCTTGGCCGCGTCGGCCACCAACATCCGTTGCACCTTGCCCAAGATGGTCCTGGTCCTCTCCTCCGACGGGGAGGCCAGAAGGGACACTGTGTCGAGCCTCGCTCCCAGAAACAGTGCGACTTGCGCGGGCACCAGGTGGGATTTGGCGTAGTTCACGGAGAATCCCAGGTCCGTGAGGAGTTGGACGGTCCTTGCCGTGTGGACCACGGCGAGCTCCCTCGTCTTGGCGCGGATGAGCCAGTCGTCCAGGTAGGGGTAGACGTGAATCCCCTCGCGGCGCAGCTGCGCCGCCACCGGTGCGAGGCACTTGGTGAATACCCTGGGTGCCGACCGTAGTCCGAAGGGAAGGGCTTTGAACTGATAATGACGCCCTTGGACCACGAATCTGAGGAATTTTCGGTGCCCCTTTAGGATGGGAATGTGGAAGTAGGCATCCTCCAAATCCAACGACGATAGGAGGTCTCCTTCCTCCAGCTGACCCAGGACGTGCTGGAGGGTGACCATCCGGAACTTCTGCGCCTTGATGAACTTGTTCAGACGTCGCAGGTCTAGGATGGGGCGCCATCCTCCCGTCTTCTTCTTCACGAGGAAGTATCGCGAGTAGACTCCGGAGCCCCGAAGCCTCTTTGGGACGAGTTCGATGGCGCCCTTTCTGAGCATCGCCTTTACCTCCAGGAGAAGTTGAGGGACGTGAAGTTCTTTCCTGGCCACGGGGGGGACGCGCGGGCACCTTCTTAGAAACTCGAGCGCGTGGCCCCGGGCCAGGGCGTCCAGCACCCAACGGTCGGTGGAGATGGACTCCCACACGCTGACGAAGCCCGCCAGCCGGCCTCCCACCGGGGTGCTTCAGTGGGGGCCCGACCCCACGGCCGGTTCAATCCTGCTTGGACGCGGCCTTGCCGCCCTGACCTCCTTGGCGACGACGGCGGGGTCCGCTAGACTTGCCTCGTCCTCTGTAGGCCTCTTGCGACGACGAGTGGGCCGCTTGACGGTAGGAAGCGAAACCGCCGCCGGAACCTTTGGAGGCGCCCTTGCCTCCGCCGCTCCAAAAGGGCCTTCGTCGTTGCTGCAGGACTCCAAGGGCCCTGGCCGTCTCAGTATCCGCCTTGATGGCCTGAAGGGAATCGTCCACTGTCTTCCCAAACAGGTTGTTCCCGTCGAAGGGCATGTCCAGGACTCTGGTCTGGACGTCCTGCCGAAAGTCCGTAGCTTTGAGCCATCCACGACGTCGAAGGCAAACGCCGTTGCCCAGCTGGCGGAACCCAGTGTCGGCGATGTCCGTCGCCACGGTGATGGCGTGGTCCGACGCCACCTCACCTTCCTGCAGGATCTCAAGGGCCTCCGCCCTCTTGTCGTCCGGCAGAAAATCCAGCAGGGGAGCTATCTTGTACCAGAGCTCCCTGTCGTAGCGGGCCACGATAGCCAAGGCGTTGGCCGCTTTAATCGTCGTCGCTGCCGACGAGATGACTCTACGTCCCATAGCATCCAATTTCTTTCCCTCGCCGTCCGGCGGGGAAGTCGATGTGGAGGCCGCACCCCCCCCCCGCTTTCTTCCTGGCTGCCGCGGAGACGACGGAGTCCGGGGTAGGCTGCGCCCGGAGGCATAGGGGGGCCGTGTCCGGGACCCGGTACTTTTTCTCGTACCGGTCTCTTCTAGCTGGCGTCGTGGAAGGGTTCTTGAGGAGGGAAAGGCCCTCATCCCAAATGTCGTCCAACAGAGGCACTGCGAGGACCGTCTTCCTCTTGGCCTCGCGCCGCTGATAAAGGAAGCCTTCCTTTTTCTTCTCCTCAGGGCAGAGTTGGAAAAGCTCGGACGCCCTGGAGATCATGGAGTGGAAAGATCCGATCTCGTCGGGCGGAGAAGCCCTGGTGGGAGGCGACGACGGAAAATCCTCGTCGTATGCCTCGTCGTCCGTACCCGTGGCTGCCGTGTCAGTCCCCGTATCATCCCCTCGGGTGGACGGGGAGGAGGGCTGGACGGGGCGCGACGGTTGAAAAGGAGGTGGTGGATGGATCCTTCTTTTCTTGGTAGGGGGAACACCAGAAGGTCCCGGTTCTGGATCCCCCGACGGGAGAGGTTCCTCCGTCGGTAACGGTAGCCTCGTCCTTATCTCGGAGCATAAGGACTGTATGGCCAACAAAATGGCCGCCGAGTTGTCTTGCGGCGCTGGCAGAGGGGAATCCGACGGGCGAGCAGGGGCCCCGTCGGTATCCTCGACGATGTCGTCGTCGTCACCTGCGTCGGGGTCCATTCCGACAGGCTGGCCTTCTTCCACGCCTAGGCCGTGGCTTAAGACCTCGATCAGCTCCTCTTCTGAGGTTGAGGCCGAATCTACGACGACGCCCTGCCCCCCCTTCTTCTTCCCCACGGAGGGTTTCACGGGGGTCCTATCGATGGGCACAAAGGAAGACTCCCTCCGAGGAGGTAGGGAGATTCTGGGCCCTGAGGTCGCCACCACTGGTGTAGCCACCACAGGCTGAGCCAGGGCCGCCGCGACCGTTTCGATAGAGGGCTTGGTCGGATGGATCAAGGCCTTCACCACCTTAGGTGCGCTCACCGCCTTATCCTTGAGGGAGGGGGCACTGCCACGCTCCTCCTCTGCCTTAGAGCTCGACCGGGGCCTCTCCAGGAGCTTCGCCGGGTGCTCGGCCTTCCTCTTACCCGACCCAGAGCGTTGGCTCGTGGTTGATGGTGCCGGGGAGGGTGCGCCCTGCCTGGCGCCCGTAGAGCCCGACCGTTCGGCGCTCCCGGTTCCAGCGGACTCGCGGTGCTTGGCCTTATGTTGGGCCCCCGTCGCCGGGGCGCCCTCAAAGGTCTTAGAAGACCGCTCGGATTTCTTCTTCTTCTCGCCAGACGGGCTCTTACCCTCCAGCCAGTTGGCGAGACGTTGATGGCGGTCCTTCATGGTCCGTTCCGACATGTTGCCGCAAAACGCACAGTCCTTCTCCACGTGCGTCTTGTCCTCATGAAGGCAGTAAAGGCAGAAAGAGTGTTCGTCCTCCTTGAAGACGTTCTGCAGCTGGCATCCAGGGCAGACCCTGAACAGCTTTCCGGGCGTCGAGCTTCCCTTCTCCTGGGCCATCTCCGAGACCGGGCCTGAGAAGCTTCTGGAGTCCTCCGAAGCGTAGCTCGACGAAATCTTCACCCTTGAGGGGCACAGATGAATCCGACACGGGTCCCCGTTGATCGGATGTAGGATCGGTGGAGCTTGAGGCTCTTTTGACCGAAAGAATCGAAGTTTTTTTGTGAAAAAGCGCAAAAAAAAAGCACTAACGCTCGAGAGCAATAGCACGAGGATCCCAACACAGGAACGTGCGGTAAAAATCTGAAGATGGCTGCCAGAGGCGGTGCTTAGGTAGAGGGCAGTCATTGGCTGTGATCAGTATGACGCAGAGACCAGTGATTGGTTATTACTACGAAAGACAGATCAGAAACGAAACTGATACTGGTTTTTTCTTTACCGAGGATTCCCAGCCTGACGACGGGGAATATTCATGAGCATGTGAATCCATGCCAGACCCCATGCTGGAGAAACAAAGAAATGACCAACAACCCCACTCTCCCTGCTGTGTTAGGCCGGCGAGGCCCGGCCACGTGTTCGGCAGCGCCGAAGGATCTCCTCCGCTCGTACCTCCGTCAAAGATCTTGCTCGGCAGAGAACAGCTGGGCATCTACGTCGAGGGAGGGATCTATGTGTTATAATTAATAATAATAAACAACCAAGGGTCGAGGAAATGATTTCGCAATGTCTCTCGAGGAGCTCTGCATAAAGGCGATCAATAACTGGGCGGAAAAAAACAATCTGAGGGACCTCGACGCGTGAGGGGTTGTGGGTACACTGCACGGCACTATAGGGATAGTGTTACAGACACGCCTTGTCGACATCCCCTTTTCAACTACGAAAAACAAAATGCAATACTCCGCAGTGACCACTGGATGTCGGACTATGCACAGCATGTGATTCTAAGCAGATTAACAAACATCACAAACATAGATATGCAGAAATAAACTTCTGCAAGCCTTTGCCATACAGCAACACATAGGTTACATACCCAGGGAAAGGCGGGATGCTACCTTCTGCAAAATGGTGGCGAAGCACTGCCTGGCCAACTGCAGACTCTTTGTTGGCATCTTCTGTGAGGCAGTAATGTTTGGCGAACGTGTGCAGAGTGCTATAGGTAGCGGCTTTGCATATGTCCTTCAATGTTACCTCTGTGTGAAACACCACTGAAGCCGCTCTCCCTCTGGTGGAGTGAGCAGAAGGAAGTTTGGAGAGTGGGTCGCCTTTAGACTGGTGACAGTGGGTGATACATTGAGAAACCCAACCTTGCCAAACTTTGTTTTGAAATGGGCTGACCTTTAGTGCGGCCAGAGAAAGCAATGAACAATCTGATAGAGGAGCATAACTCCTTAGTTCTCTGTAAGTAAAACCTTAGAACCCTTGCCACATCTAGTGAATGCAAAGCCCTCTGCATCAGAGGTGTGATTCTGGAAGATAGTTGGAAGAACAATGCGCTCTGAGAGAATCATCTCCAACAAGACCTTAGGAAGGAATTCTGGATGTGTTTGCAGAATGCCGCGGTCCTTATGGAACAAGGTAAAGGGAGGTTCTGATGACAAAGCTTGCAACTCACTGATCCTCCTGGCAGATGTGATGGCTATCAGGAAAGCCGTTTTCCAGGATGTAATGTCTCATCTATAAATAGGCTCGTAAGGTGGTTCCATGAGAGCTGACAGTACTGTGTTTAGGCTCCCGGCTGGGACAGATGTTGGCATAGGTGGGTAAGTACGCATCAACGCTTTCAGGAAGATCTTAACAGCCGGTTGAGTGATCAATGACTGTTTATCTGTATTTGTTGCATATGCCGCTATGGCCGATAGATGAACCTTGATGAGTCCTGCTTTAGCCAAGTACAATAAGTAAGGTAGCACTTGTTCAACCGGTTCTGTGAGTGGGTTTACTGATGACGTTTTGCACCACTTTGAGAAACCAGTCCATTTTCGGATATACGTGATCCGAGTAGAATGAGCCCTAGACGCCTTGATAATATCCCAGAAATCTGCAGGGAGATCCAGATTCATTAGCATTCGCTGATCAGGAACCATGCTTTGAGAGAGGCTTGCTGGGTCGTGGTGGAGGACCTTGCGGTTCTGTTGCAGCAAAAGCTCCTGTGAGCTTTGAGATGAATCGGGGGCCAACGGGAGAGGCGCTGCAGGGTTGAGTCCCAAAACTGCCGGGCCCAATCCGGCGCTATCAGGATCATTGAGCAGTTCTGTTCCTTCAGTCTGCGCAGCACTCTCGCTATGAGAGAGGTGGGGGGGAAGGCGTAAAGGAATGTCCCTGTCCAATCCACTGAACACATCTCCCAACGATCAATGCTCTGGGTACCTGGAGGCAAATTCGTGGCATTTCTTGTTGGCTTTGGTGGCGAAGAGGTCGATCTGTGGATGACCCCATTCAGAAAATATTAGTTGGACTTTTCGGCTAGTTCCCGCTCATGATATGTCGTTTAATCCCTGCTTAGTTTGTCCGCTAGGATGTTGTCCACTCCCGGAAGATGTTCCGCTTTGATTTGAGCTCTGTGGTGCAATGCCCATAGCAGTTGAGCCCCTTGTGACAAGATCTCTGACCTCGTGCTTCCATGTCGTATTGTCCGTCTGGATGGTCACCACCTGCCCGGCTAATACCAGGAGGAAGGCTTTCAGCGTCCACTGTAGTGCCTTGAGTCCTAGAACATTGATGTGCAGTAGAGATTTCTGGGCGGACAGTCCGCTAGGTGAGCCCCTCCCCAGCCCGACAGAGTTGCATCAGTCCTGAGAAGGGCAGATGTTGGGGAATGGAATGGCATTCCCTGTAACAGGTTTTGATGTGTATTTCACCATTGAAGTGCCTTGTGTCTCCGGTAGCTGTACGGTATCCTCCCATGAACCGAATGCTTGTTTCCATTGGTGGTCCAGGGCCTCCTGGATTGGTCTCATGCGAAGTCTGAAATTTGGTATGAGAAATATACACGAGGACATCATGCCCAGGAGAGATTTGAAAAAGCGTACCGTGGTTGTCACTGTCTAGGAACCATGAGGTCAAGTGGAGAATAGCTGCTATTCTGTCTGCCGATGGTCTTACCCTGGGAAAGCTGGTGACGAAGTTTGCACCCAGGAAAAGAACAGTGTTGCTGGGCACTGGGCAGGATTTTGTTTCGTTTATTGAAAAACCTAACCCTTTTAAAAGGTTTATTGTTCTCGAAACTGCCAAGCGCGTGAGTTTGAATGAGCTTGCCCTTAACAACCAGTTGTCCAAATATGGGAAGACTTCCGTTCCTGTCCTTCGGAGTTTTGCTGCTACAGGTGCTAGACCTGTGGTAAAAACTCGTGGTGCTGACTTTAGGCCGAAAGAGAGACCACGGAATTGAAAGTGTAACTACTCTATCGCGAACCACTTTCTATGGGCAGGGTGAATGGGAATGTGGAAGTAGGCATCTTCCATGTCTAGAGTAGCCAGGAAGTTGTGCCGATTTAGCCAAGGTAGAATGCTTTGAAGGGATATCATCTGGAATTTGATGCGCTTGATGAATTTGTAGAGTGCTCTTAGATCCAGTATAGGTCTCTTTTTGATCAGAAACAAACGGGAGTAGAAGCCTCTTCCCTTCTGTTGGTCTTGGAATGGTGCGATAGCTGCTTTTAGAAGCAATCTGAATTTCGGACATGACAGGTTTTAAAAGATGTACTTTGCGAGGGGTGGGAGCAAAAGATGGAGGTTGATCTAGAAATTATATGGTGTGACCCTCGCGGATCAGCTGCAACACTCACTTGTCCGATGTTATTGACTGCCAACGTTGGAAAAATCAGCTTACTCTTCCTCCCACCGGGGTGTGACGTTGATGGGGAAGACATGATCTGTCAATTCTGTTTGCTCTGGCTCTTGCCCTAGGTAGAGCCACAACTTCCCCTCTGGGAATACCTGCTAGAGGATTGATGGCATCTGTTGTCCTGGAAGGCTTTTCCCTGCGTCTTTTGGCCATAAGAGGGAAGATTAAAGCATCTAAATTTGGAGGAGGAGCCTCAAAATGGGCGAAAAGATCTGCAGTCTTTATCCTTGTCTTTAAGGGACCTGGCGGCACAAGCTGTGTCCTTTATCCTTTTAATGGTCATTGATCTTCTTACCAAATAAGTCTTGCCCATCGAAGGGCATGTCCAATATTTGTGCTTGGATCTCCGGTCTGAAGTTTATAGCTTTCATCCAGGCTTGTCTCCTCAGAACGGTACCGTGAGCCATTTTCCTGAAGCCCGATTCCACCACGTCCACTGCTGCGTCAATCGGTGGGCAGTCATAATTTTGAAAAAAAAATGTCGACAGACAAAAATGTCGACAAAAAAATGTCGACTTTGGTTTTTTTTAATTATATATTTATTTTAGGGGTTCGGGAGTTAAAAAAAGGGAAAAATTAAAAAAAAATTAAAAAAAAGAGGGGTTGGGGGAACCCCCCCATTTCGGGAAAAAAAATGCATTGAAAAAAAAGTTGACTTTTTTTCGAAATTTTGACTTTCGACATTTTTGTAGTCGAAATTATCACTATGAACCGCGTCAATCATATGATCTGAGGTAGCCTCCCCGTCTGCCATTTATTTTTAAATTTGGTTATTGGCATTTATTATTTTACAACTTTTGCATGACATTAGTTATGAAATTATCAGTGTCTTTGTAATAAAACAGTAACATTCTAAGCAAAACAGTAACTGTCTCCATGTTTTGTCCATATAGATCAGTTCCATATTTTCCAGAGGTAGGGGGCTGGGGGGCCTCCAGGGACCCGTTCAGGTTCGTGCGGGTCTCTCCTTGGATGTCACTGCAATAGTTGTAGACCAACGTTGTCTAGGTGGTTTAGTTCATGGGGGCTTATCTGAGGGGTGGAACATGTTTCTTGTGATTTCCTTCCATGCTTCTAGTACCATACTATAGTCGTCAGTGGATCTGGCGACATTGTCCTTCCATGCCTTTGTTTCGGGGCTCACCCACTGCTCCAGCTCATTGTACCATGCGTTGTATTGTGGCCCTGCAGGCTTTTTCCAAGACATTGCGATAGTCCTTTTAGCCAGTATGCACGTTATGTCCATGAGTCTTACCCCAGACTAGCCAAACGCAAACATGTGGTAAGTTCTCAGAAGGCATTCATCCGGGGTCCACTTATACCTGCTTTTTCGCATGTCTGTCTTATTCTATCCCATAGGGACTGCGTCCTGATCCATTCCCACAGCATGTGGAATAGATCTGCCTTGCCCGCCCCGCACCAAACGCAATTGGGTTGTATTTGTTTGTTGAATTGGGGTTATGTATGTGCGGTATAGTACGGTCAGCGGTATCAATCGGAATCTGTGATTTCTAGACACTTCTTTAGGAAACGTTATGCGCTCTGCTTCATTCCCCGTCTGTCATCTCTCGTCCTATATCTGCTTCCCACTTGTTTTTCATTTCCGCGCTTCGGGGGTTGGGAATGTTGCTTAGGTGGCTGTATATTTGGGACACCGGTTTCCATCCCTCTCCTAAGTTGTGTAACAATGTCGTGAAGGGGTCTGTGTCGGGTTCCTCAGGCCAAATTTCCCATTTGTTTCGTGCCGTTTTGTGGATCTTTTGGTACCATAGGAATTGGTCAGTGTGGATATCGTCCTCTGCCTGTAATGATGCAAACTCCTTGAAGGTACCCCCATCATACAAGTCTCCCCAGGTGTAGACCCCTTTCTTTCCCCAAAGTCTGATGTGCTTCAGGTCAGTGTCAGTTGTACATAAATCTGAGATCATTGGTACTTCTGACGAGTATGGATGCTTTAGATGGATAAGCGTCTTCGCTCTGTGCCATTGTCTGCCCTTCCCCCATAGGAACTCTCGAATTATTGTCTCAAGTAGGTGAAAGAAGGGACTGTTAATGTAGTCGTGTACATTTTGGAACCCATATAGAAATCTGGGGAGAACAATCATTTTGATTATTGAGGCTCTGCCCATCATTGATAGGGTGAGTTTCGCCCAGAAGCCCATTGACTTGCGCAGTGCGGGGGGTGCTGCCTTTGTGCTGTGCTCATGCATTAATTCAGGGGTATGAATATTTGTACTCCGAGGTATCGGAATGAGGTGGTCTGCCATTGTATCCCTAGCGAGTTCCTCTATGCTCTTGTCTTTCAGACCTGCCAGGAGGAATAAACAGGATTTTGCCGTGCTAAATTGTAGGCCTGAAACCCTGGCATAGTTGTCGAGAACCTCTAGCATGGTAGGTACATTGAGGTGTGGGTCTCTGACATATAGAACATCATCTGCATATAGTGAGATGTGGTTTACCCCTCCCAATCATATTCCTGCATCAAAGAATGGTTTCCTAAAATAAATGGCGATGGGTTCTAGTCTAAGTATGTAGAGCACGGGGGATAGTGGGCAGCCTTGCCTGGTTCCCCTGCATATGTCCCATGCCTCTGACACACATTTCCCAGATTTCACCTGTGCTCTTGGTTTGATTTAGAGTATCTTGATCCATGTGATGAACCCCGGTCCAACGCCAAATCCTTCAAGGTTCAAGGACAGCCACCAGCCATTCCCAATATATAGAATAGAATGCCTTAATGGCATCTAGAGATAGTAGTGCGTACGGTTCTCTATTTGTGTCAGTTTGTGCTATAATATGTTGTCGCCTGCGTAAATTCATAGTGGTGTTGCGGCCTGGCACAAAACCACTCTGATCTGTGTGCACAATGTCTCCTATTAGTCTGGATAGCCTCTCTGCTAGGGTTGTGGTTAATATTTTCACGTCACAGTTGAGCATAGCAAGTGGACGGTAAGAGTACAACTTGTCTGCAGGTTTGTTTGGCTTGATGGGGGGCGCTGTTGAGCAGCCTGCAAGATGGCTGTGTAGCTTTCAAGCTCCGTGCCAGACTGCTGTATATCCGCCTGCATCAGAGGTTCCCTGCACCATCCGACGCTGGGAGTGAACGCATCGTCTTTGCTGCCCTCGGAGCGACATATTGATCCAAGTCAGGGTGAAAAATGTAACTATCACCGAGCAGGACCATTTTTTCTCCTGACCCGGCCCCGTGACGCCGCTGCGGGCCCGGCCCGTTCGCTGCTGTGATTTCGACTTCCTAAACCTAGCAGAGCGGCTGCCTGCCTCTGATGCCCTCTGGAGCCGTGCATCGTCGTCGCAGGGTTGGCTCTCCGGAGGCTGCTGGAGCGGCGGACTATATTTCTTCCTTGCCTGGCCGCCTGCGCAGCCGACCCTCTGCGAGTTGCCTGGGCGGTGTTTCCCTCCCGGGCTTGTTCCCCTGGGCTGATGGGCACCTGAGGCGGTTGATGTCCTAAGTGGCTCCTGGTTGCTGGCTTGCCCGCAGCTGAAAGATTCGAACTGCGTGCCAGCAGCTGAGGAGGTTGGGGGCTGCGGTTGATGTGTGCGTCCCACCGGGTCTGGGGCCACTATACTTATCAAACTGCTGTGGAACTGCAGGCCCGGGGCGATAAACTGTACTGCTGTGGATCCGGCCCTCCACCTACGGACCCATCGCCCTTGGGCCCGGCCCTGATCGCATCTGGCCGCCCATACTCTGAGCTTGACTTGCAGCCTCTGTCTACGCCCTCCCTCTGCTGCCGCTGCCACCATCGAGGTCTGTGATCCTGTTCTGGAACGTTATTACCCAGTGAGCAGCTCAGCCCTACCCCTACACCGAATTTGGATTCCCGATAACGGGAGATTGAGGCACCCCTGCTTGTCCCGTTACTACTGTACCCAAGGGGCCCAAGGGCCACGGTCCTAACAACCGGCAAGTGCTGCCCAGCGGTGCTCCGGTGCACTCCCGTAGCATGCCAAGTAAATCACGTGGGCGCAATGGACAAATATGCTAAGTCACTTCCCAGACAGGAGCGGGGAGGGTCACTGCTGAACCAGGGCGAATCTGATTCACCCTCGGGCCCCCCCTCAGCCTGACCTCACCACCTTGATGGAAACTATGGCAAAAAAACTTCGCCTCATTCCACGAGAAACTGGACGACATTAATGCAAGTGTCATCTCTATGCGGGCCAAATTGGATCAGCACGGTACCAGACTGGCGGAGGCCGAGACACGATTCGGGGCCACCGAGGATGGCGTGCACACTCTCCAAAACACTGTTTCTGAACTGGTGCGTGATATGAAGCAAGTCAAGGCAAAGTGTGATGATTTGGAGTCCAGGTCCCGTCGGAATAATCTCCGCATCGTGGGGGTCCCTGAGTCTGCACTCAAGGGCAAGATGGAGCAGGCTGTTGAAAATAAGCCGAGAGACCTCCTGGGTAATCTCCAACTCTCCCCGTTCTTCACGATTGAGCGCGCTCACCGGGCGCTTCCCCCCTGTCCCAAACCGGAAGACTTCCCCAGGCCGATTATTGTCAAGGTTTTGAGTTTTCGGGACAGACCACATACTACGCTTGGAAGGGGGAACTGAAATTTGAATCCCAGACCATTAGAGTTTTTCCAGACTTTTCCATTAGTGTACACGCGGAGCGCTGGCAGTTCAACGGCGTGATTAAACTGCTCAGGGAGAGGAAAATTGAGTATGCCATGCTATTTCCGGCACGCCTGAAGCTTACTCATCGCAATAAATTGTACTTTTTCATGGTACCAGAGGAAGCAGTGAAATTCATCGAAGCCCACATCCCGCTTCCTGACTCGGTCGAGGAGCCAATAGTTGATGACTGAAGAGGTGAACACTGAACCATACAGGTGGTCCGCCATGGGCGCTACTAGCACATGCGCCGTCTATATTTCCCTTGTTGTACTCATGAACCTTGCATCCTCTGCTAAGTGTAACCTGTTGTTAAAGCTCCCTGTATTGTACTAATTGATACCGCTACAGGATGCACAGTGCGCTGCACCAATCTCACATTCAAGTTGGGTTAACGGCAACAGCGGCCCCCGCTGCAGCTGCAATGCCGAGTTTGGCATGTTATGGCCGTTGTACGCGCCTCAGTTGGGCGCGTAGTCAGGTGCGTCCTTGTTCCGTTGGGCTCGCCTCTGCTGGGTATTGGGGTGGGGTCTTATGCACTGCTTGGTTGGGGAGGGCAGTGAGGGTGGTAGGTTGCGTCTCTGCATCGATGATTACCAAATGGTCAACAATGAAAGATACGCGATGCTGGGAAGTCCCTTAAGGTCGTAACATGGCTATTAGGCTAATGTCATGGAATGTTCGGGAGCTCAGTAATTTCACCAAGGCACGTAGGATAACGGCATACGCCCAGAGGCATGGGGTCAATATTCTCCTTTTGCAAGAAACCCATGCACTTGCGCATCTCTCCACCTCCCTGGCGCCGGCATGGGGCACCAATACATTCTACACCATATACTCCTCAGTCCAGGGGAGTGCTAACCTTAATTCACAAATCAGTGGAATTTTCCTTACGCACTAGCCACATAGACCGAGAGGGTAGATACGTGATCCTCCATTGTCTATTAGCTAACACGGAGTTCCTGATGGTCAATACATATGCCCCGAGTATAGACACCCCCGACTTCTTCGATGATATCAATATCCTACTTCCGAGATACATCGGGATCCTGGTTATTTGGGGAGGGGGCTGGGGGGTGGGGGGTAGATGGACATGAATCTCATGCTAAACACTGAGCTTGACAGATCAGGCACTGCACACAGGACAATGTCCTCGACGGCTCCAGGCACACATGGGCCCGGCTGGCCTAATTGACGCCTGGAACGCACTCAACCCACTGGCTAGAGAGTACACGTTTTACTCTTCCGCACACGACAGTCATTCCAGAATTGATCTTTCTCCTGTCGGCTGGGCTGATGGGGAGGAACCACAGCATGCAGATATTACCACGCACACTTTCAGACCACTCCCCAGTGACACTCGACATTACCCTACAACCTGCACTACCTCGTCACTCCAACTGGCGCTTTAAATCTGAGGCACTACATGACATCGTTTTTAAGGCCGACATCCTTGCGGACGTCAATTCTTTTTTCGACATCAATAAACGTCATGACACAACTGACGGGGTCCGGTGGGAGGCTTTCAAGGTGTTCATCAGAGGGATGTGCATCTCTAGGGAAGCAGGGGTCCTGAAAGACATTAGGCACTCTTTACAATGCTCCGAGTCAATGCTCAAGGAACTAGAGCGTGAATACGCCTCTGCTCCCTCCCCGTTCAAGCAGATACGTGCGGAATTGGGAGACCTATGAGGCGCATGCCGTCAGGGAGATACGATATTATGCACAACCCATTGCGGCTCGCAAATATGGCAAGGGGGAAAGACCCGGTCGAACTCTGGCCAGGCTGGCCCGGATAGAGGGGGCAGAACCTGTATTGACCGTATTAGGAGCAAGGACGGTGTCCGACACTGGGCTGACCAACCCATTCTTGAGGCCTTTTCGGAATTCTAAGCTGCCCTTTCCGCCCCGCAGAGTGAGCACAGCCCCCAGGACCTGGATCGTCTCCTCGACAGTATCCCCATGTCCTATATATCTCACGCCACTAAAGAGCAGCTGGACACTCCCATCTCTCTCGACGAAATCACTGAGGCCATCTCTGCCCTCCCCAAAGGCAGGGCCCCCGGTCCGGATGGCCTGACCGCTGAATTCTATCAAGAGCATGTTGCTCTACTGGCCCCGCGCCTGCATGAGGTGTGGGACAAATCCCTCTGCCTTGCCACTCTCCCCCAGTCCCTACACAAGGCTATTCTCACTGTACTCCTAAAGCCAGGCAAACCCCCGGAGGAGTGCGGCTCCTACAGACCTCTTTCTCTTATGAATACAGACACCAACATGTTTGCCAAGATAATTGCGAACAGGTTCCTCCCCATCATGATGTACCTTATCCACCCAGACCATAGCGGCTTTGTCCCTGCCCGCTCCACTACCTTAAATATCCGGCGCCTGTTCAACGTCATCTCTAGAATTGACCCTAAAGCTAACGCGGTCGCAGTGACACTAGATGCCCAAAAGGCGTTCGATATGGTGTCATGGCAGTACTTGTGGGCGGTGCTGGAAAAGATGGGAATTGGCTCACGCATGCTCTCCTATATCAAACTGCTTTACACAAACCCAGTGGCCAGAGTCCTGTTAATTCTCATATCTCAGCTCCCTTCGCCCTCCACAGATGGACGCGCCAGGGGTGCCCATTCTCCCCCCTACTATTTGCAATGGCTATCGAGCCAATTGCGGACAGTGTAAGAGACAAGCATACTCGTAAGGGGATACGCCTGCGCGACACACCCGAAATTATATCATTGTATGCGGACGACGTCCTTCTGTATGTCAAGGACCCCTCGGTCCACTTAGACCCAATCATCCGTGAGATAATCAAAATTGGTATACATTTTCGGGCTTCACTATAAACTACACCAAATCGGATATCTTCCCTCTCACACCTGCAACCCCTCAACCATCATGCGCATTCCCACTCAGGTGGGCCCCAGAAGGCATTAAATATCTCGGGGCTCAGGTCTCCCTCTTGGCTGACAACTATAGTGCCGCTGCGCAGTACGCAGAGGCAAGAATGGAGAGGTGGTGTAGTCTCCCCCTATCCCTAGCGGGAAGACTGTCGCTAATCAAAATGATTATAGTTCCAAATCTCCTATACATATTTGCCAACGTCCCACTCTGGCCCGGGAAGCACTATTTCACAGACTTACACGCAGGGTTTGCCCGGTTCCTGTGGCACGCCGGAGTCGTCCGCAGGAAATGGCAGCATATGACTTAACCATACGAGAAAGGGGGACTCAATGCGCCGGATATAGCACAATACTGGATTGCCGCACAAGCCCAACACGCAACTCACTGGTACAAACACCAAGACCCACCTCCTCATGTCAAACTTGAGATCCTGGCAGCCGAGGAGATAAATGTTATGTCCCTGATCCTTTTCCACTCTTATCACTCCGACGCCCCGGCTGACCCAGTGTCCAACACAATCAGTGCATGGAAACATATGCTGCAACCCCACTCTAACCTCCGCCCGTACTATAAATGGCTACCCATATGGTCATTCCCGGGCCTCGCCCCCACGCAGGATAGGCTTCTCATGCGACACTGGCAGGACCTGGAGTATCGGGCGCTTTCCGATCTGTTCCCAGACGGGAAATTCATCACCCCGCAGACATGGAGGCCAGGACACTCTGGCTCACCACCGGAGTTACTGCAATACTTTAGACTCAGAGCGGCAGTGCAGGACATGTGGCCCTCATACCCGGACGAACCCCCAGAGTCCACCGAAATCTGCTACATTGCTAACTCTGCAGGGGTAGGGGCATGATATCCGCACTTTACAAATTGTTGGTAGAGCGTACTGCAGAACCATCTTATAAGATTTGTGATGCATGGAGCCAGGAACTGGGGTTGGCAATCACTGACGAGATGTGGGGGAAAATGTGTACGCACACACGTAAGGTTTCGCTCAATTCTAGATTTAGATGTGTACAATTCAAACTCCTTAATCGCCTGTATTGCACTCCTCAAGCAGTTGGGAAGTTCGCACGAAATCAACCCCACGTTTGCCAGAGATGCAAATCCACTGAGGTGGATCACGCACACATGTTCTGGACCTGTGGAGAGCTGGCCCCGTTCTGGGAGGCTGTGCTGGAGGCCCTCTCGGAGATGGTGGCGTTCCGGATCGATCCTGACCCCCTGGCTGTGTTGTTCGGGAGGGGGGAGGGGGCTAGACGGGTTGCAAAATCTTTGAACGTGGGAGCCATAGTGGCCAAGAGATGCATTCTGCAGCGTTGGAAGCGGCGATCCCCCCATATGCTAGAAATGTGGCTTAGGGCTCTCACTTGGACACAGGTGTGTGAGGAGGACTATATCAATACATTGCCTGTGAATGCTAGCCCCAAAAACATATGGACAGAGTTTTGTAGCTATCTGAACAGCAAAGCCAATTTGGAGCTCTTATCCTCGCCTCCATCGCCAGATGGGACAGAGATGTAGGCTGAACTGTGGCTTCCCACATGGGACTTGATCTGTTTTCTGTGAATGTGCCCGTCTTGACACTAATCACCGATTGTTGTCCATACCCTTATACATGCAGTATGTTTTGTTGATGTAGTGTGTGATCCACTTGCTACTGCTCCTTTCCAATAAAGAGAAGTTTAAAAGGTTTGTTTGGCTTGAGGACTGCGATCACGAGGGTCTCTCTCATACTTTCGGGTAAGACCCCCAGTTCATATGCCTCCTGGAAGACCTCATGTAACAGGGCTGTCAGGAAGACTCTTATGCTTTGTAAAGCTCAGAGGGTAGACCATCGCTGATGGGAGCCCTGCGTGGACATGGATTTGATTGCTTCGGCTATGTCTTCGGCTGTCATATCTGCGTCTAGGGTTTCGGCTTGTGTGGGGGACAATCTGGGCAGTCCTAGCTCTTCTAATTTGTCTGCTATCTGATCTTGGGGAACCTGGTCTTTGTGAGAATATAGGTGTGCATAGAAGTGTTTAAAGGTGTTGTTTATGCTCTGCTGGGTTTAGTGCATGTTTCCGTCCGTGTCTTGTAGTGTAGTGGTTGTGTGCCTGGGGTGTTCTTTTTTGCAGAGCCAGCCAAATAGCCGGCTCGGTCTGTCTGCTTCCGTGTGTGCTCGGTTTGTTTTAGTGGCATTATCAAATTTGGCCAGCCTATTCCACGCTTTTGTGCATTTGTCTGAGCGTTCTAAGTTTATCTTCCCTCTGTTGGGTGCCTGTGGGAGTGGATTCTAGTCTCTCCATTTCTCGTTCCCATTGGTCCAATTCCCCTCTGAGTAGTTTCCTAATGCCTCCCGCTTTTGCTATGATTTCTCCTCGTGCAACTACTTTTAGGGCATCCCACATTGTACTCATGTATTCTACACTTCCCTTGTTTACTTCTATGAACTTATCAATGGAGTCTTATAGTTAGTCTCTGAACGCCTGGTCCTTCAGGGCCTCCACAGGCATTCTCCACATGGGGATAGCAGGTCTGGGACGGTGTGGTTCCATTCACCAGGAGTGGGCAGTGGTCCGAAATGGTTCTCCCCAGGTACTGTGCCCCTTCTATTTGGGGTAGGTGTTCCTTGCTTTTGAAGACATAATCTAGCCTCGTATACAGGCCATGTGGGGTCAAGAAGTAGGAGTATCCTCGTATTTTTGGGTGTAGTTCTCGCCATGCGTCTGCTAGGTCTAACCTGTTCGTCATGGTGGTTAGGGCAGTTGTGGCCACCGATGGACCTTTTGGTTGGGGTGAAGACCCATCGAGTTCTGGGTTATGCACACAATTAAAAATCCCCCCCCCCAGATGAAAAAGCCGTTCCTGTATTGCATAATTTTGGTGTACATAGAGTTCAAGTGGGCCGGGATATTATTGTTGGGGAGATAAGAGTTCACTATGCATACCTCCGTCTGATGTGCCCCATATGATCACAAACCTGCCCTCAGGGTCTTTCTCGGTCTTGGTTATGTGGAATGGGAGTTGGGGGTGAATCCAGGTGTAAACGCCTCTTGCATATCTGGAATAAGTAGTTCCGAATCCCTGTCCTCTCCAGTGTTCCCGGAGTTTAGCCATGTACTCTTCTGTGCAGCGAGTCTCTTGTAGTAGTGCTATCTCCACTCCTTTCCTATGTAGGTAGGATTTAATTCTGTTCCTACGGAGGTGCCTAAGCCTCTCACGTTCCATGTCATTATCTTTATTCTTGCCACCATGACGGTTCAGGGGTAGGGGGGTGGGTGTTTCGGGTACCCTAGTTCCTCAGTGGGGTTGCCTACGGTTGCAGTCAGGCAACTGAAGTCTTCTCTTGCCTGTAGGCTCAGCCCAGACAAGTCTGCTCCTCCCGCCAGCCCCCTCTTCCCCGCTGTAATGCTACTTGGAGACTTACCAACTTTTGCAACCTTCCTTCTGGTGAATGAGAAAACCAAACAGAACTGTGAACTGCCCCTAGCAGTTGCTTCCAACGCTCAGGGGCTCCCGAGCCTTCTAGGCCTTCCCAGGCCTTTCGGTGTGGGCGGAGTGCAGGCGTTCGGGCTGCACATTTTCTGCAGGAGTGGGTCGCTGTCATTCTCGTGTGTGGTTCTTTGCGCTCCTGTCCAGTGTTGCTATCTTTGTGCTGTAGCTCCAAATGTGGTCCAATAGTCCATTGCGTGCTTCAGTGTGGGGATGTCCGTCGCTTCCTGTGGTGCTAGACGCTAGTTTATCTTGTGTCCGCTTTTGCTGTTTCTTCCCCGTCATCTGCAAGATTGTTATGTTCGAGACACGTTTGCTGCAGCTGGAGTCTCTAAAAAGATTGCTTTTCCCTTATAGAGTACTTTGAGGCGTGATGGGTAAAGTAACATGTACTTGAGATTGAGTTTCCGCAATCTTGCTTTCACTAGTACGAAAGAGTTCCTTGCACGTTGCACTGTGGGAGTGTAGGCAGGATACATGACTATTGTAGAGTCCTTTCTCCTGATTTCCCCGCCTTGAGAATCGTAGTATTGTTTCTCTGTCGCGAAAGTTTAGAATTTTTGCCATTATTGGGCAAGGGTATGAACCTGGTGGAGGTCATTTTTGTAGAGATCTGTGGGCCCGTTCTACAGAGAATCCCTGGGAGAGTTTTCCTGCTCCTATTTCCTGCTGGAGCATTGTTTCCATAAATTCTGTTGGGTCCGGGCCCTCCATATCTTGCGGGACTCCTAGTATTCGAATGTTGTTACGACGGGCGCATCCTTCCGCATCTTCAGAGCGTGCCTCTATCCTTGCCACTTTCAGTTCCAGGTCTTGGACTCTTGTTTTCAAGTCCTGGGTGCTCGACAATATCTTGCAGTGTAGCCTCCGCTGTGGTCACTCTTTCTGCCAAGTTGCGGGCGTCTTGGCGCATAAGATGCATGTCCGACTTTACCTCTTCTATCTTATTGTCGGTGAACGTGCGGAGCGCCGCTATGGCCTGCAGAACTTACATGTCCTTAGGGTCCGCTTCCGGGGTTGGTGGTTCTTCAGTGGCCGTGGCGTCTTGGTGCGATTGCTGTTTGGGTTTGACCGTCGTGAAGGAGTCCATTGTTGCCAATTTCAATTTGTTTTTAGGAGGAGACATCTCTTATCCCAGGACTCTGTCTGCTGCGGTGGGTCGGGCGTAGCTGCCCTATTGCCCGGTTGGTGGTTTTGTGCCCCTTGGTGGGTGTTCTTTTCTTAAGTAGAAAAGCGTGATTGGGCCTCCAGACTATTGGGTGTTTGGCTGCGCAGGCTCGGGTTGGTGCTTCTCAGGTTCACCTGTTTGTCTTTGTTGGCGTGAGTGTGGCCCGGTTTGTTGTGTTCACTGCTCTTGGTTGCACTCTACCCCTATTGTGTCAGCCACATGGTAATGTTCGCTCTGTTCTGCAGGGTCGGTGGGTTTACGGGTTTAGGATGAGTGATTTGGTGGTTTGCTCGTAGAGGTGGGAATCTAGTAGGCCGTATGTATATCGAGTGGTTGCCTCGAGGTTTGTCCCAGGTCCTACTCACACCTGTCCTGTTGCGCAGAGTCACTATGCCTTCATTCACTCTCGTAGTTTGTTCTCCGGGTGAGGCGCAGTTTAACCAGTTGGTGGTGGTTAAGCTTCTGTCTAGGTTTATTGCTCATTGACATGAGTTTGGCTCGGTTCACTCTAGGGCCCGATGATGCGTGCAACTTCTGGGTGTTGGTTGGCGTGGTGCGGGTGACCTCAGCAGTTGGATTGGGTTGTTGTCAGTGCTTCTGTTCGCGTGGATTGCGGGGTAAGTTACAGCAGGCCGCAGCGGTGGCCTCAGTTGGTCATTTAGTTCCAGATTCTTCTCGCTTTACTATTTTTGGGGGCTATTTATTGGGCGCTGGCTCTGCGTGGTGCAGCGCCGTGCGCAGCTCGGTTTTGGAGTGTCCAGGCTATGACTAGACTTCAGGTGAGGCTCTGCACCGAATGTCTGCCCGCCATTAAATATCATGGAAATCTCTTAAAAGAGTGGAAGGAGGAACCATCAGCCACAAAACTATCTTGTTTGGTTCCAGAAGAAATAGACAACTTTAAAATTCCTCCAAAGCTATTTATTCAACAACATGATCTAAAAGATGTAGTCACATCGTTTGCCCAATGTATTCTCAGAAAAAAACAGGAAGACTAAAAAGGCACCCATCACAATATTAGTACACCAAAGGGAAAAGTGGTTAATCTAAATCCGTATAGACTGCCGGAAGCCCGTAAACAGATAGTGGTTGAGGAAGTGAATAAGATGTAAGAGCAAATATTACAGAGCCTTCTTCGAGCCCCTGGTCCTCCACCAGTGTATTGGTCACCAAACCTGGTCATTCCTGGAGGATTTGCATAGATTTCTGCTAAGTTAATGCCATTTCATCTTCGAAGCCTATCCCATGCCACACATTTATGACCTTATTGATAAACTCGGGACCGCCACTTTTCCATCTAGCCTAGACTTAACAAAAGGGTACTTGCAGGTCCCAGTATATGGGCCTAATGAGGAAAAGCACCCTCTCTCAACACCCCTAGGACTATTTCAATTCAAAGGCCTCCCTTTTGGGTTACACACCAACGCCTCATGGACAAAATATTGCAATCCTACTCTGATTTCTGTAGAGCTTATATTGACTATATCGTCATTTATACTAAAACCTGGGAGGACCACCCTTTCCATCTTTACTGTTAAGTACCCGGAGAAGCCAGTCTAATTGCTAATCCATCTAAATGCAGACTGGCCGAGTCAGCAGTGAAATACCTCTGCTGCTTTGTAGGGAATTGTGATACTGGAAATGCATTGGAGGGACAGGTCTCCCTGTCCTTGTTCTGTAGTATTTTTTCATGTGTGTTCTGTATTGATTTCTGTCCAGGTGTCCATGTGGGACTCCTGGTAGTGCAGGTTTCCCTCATTTTGGTTTGGTGTACAGGCCCTTGGGATACCTTTATGGCACCCATAGGTGGGGGTACAACCCTGTAGCCCTAGGGTATGTTTTTGGGCACCTGTGTGTTGCCACAGAGCAGGGTATGGGCTGGTGGCATCTCCATGCTGAATTTGACAGGTGCTCCGAGTATCCTCCATTTTGGGATGCCCAGGCCCTGCCATTGGAATCTGTTGATTTCTGACAGGAGACAAGATGGCCCCTGTGGCCCCTTGCTTTCTATTGCCTGTTAACTTTTTCCCAAAGTCCTGGGAAGCCCATACTCTGTCCCTTCCCCCTGACTGGCTGCAAGTTCCATATATGGCATTGTGGGGAAGTCCAGGCCAGATTGGCTGGAGCCTTCCCAGTGACTATGTTGTGGGTATACCCTTGGGTGAGTCCGGGGTGAATGGAGTGTGTGACCAATATGCACTTCTTGTTATGGGTGTCTGGTTTCTGGTATGTGACACAAAGACTGAGACAGCCCTGCCCGAAACCGGTACGAATCCAGTGTCGAGCGCTGAATGGCTTGTTACTTGTCCCAATACACATTCCTTGTTGTAAATGTATGGAGGGAGGAGAATGGCCTGAAAGCACTGTAAGCCAGATTGGCTGGCTGCCTACATGAATGAATGCCCTTCTGAGTGATTTGTTGCCTGAGTGCAACCCAGCAGAGTGAATGAGACACCAAACAGTATATCTGGGGACCACTCACTGATAGATATTGTTCAGAAGCTGAAGTTGATGCTTTATGCATAACCTTAAAAGCCTACTGGAAGAAGAATTGCTGCTGCTGTCCTTCGCTAATCTGAAAGCTGTGCGACTGTCAAGGAACTGATCCAAGAGAGGACCTGGCTAGGAGACCTCTTCCCGAGCTACGAGGGATCATAATGCATCAGCTAACCTTCGCCAAGACTCCCTGGAAGGGAGTCCTCGAAAGGCTGCCGACATGAGACTGGGACCGCCACGGAATCACGAAGCGAAGCACCCGGACAGTGAGGACCATCACCGTCGAACCTAGTCGATCGGAGCCACAACGCTCCATTGCCTAAGAACCCTAGAAACAAGGATTCCCTTGCTCAGCACTGATGACCTATTTGTCCCGCAGGAGAAAATCAAGGCCACCGATGAGAATCCGCTGGTGGGTTTCCCGCCACCTGAAGACCACAGAGTTGCCGACGACCCGACACCCTTGATGCACCAAAGTTATTCATCAACGCTTTGCGGCAACGAACTATCGTCGTCTAGGTGCAACACACACCTCAGCTTGCAGGACGTTTTCGACCGATCGTCAACGAGCACCACAAGAACCGAAGCTGCTGCCTCAACAACCGTGTTCACCTTTTTTCTTCACCAAATCTGGACGACCCGTGGCTCCTGCCTTACAGGGAGTGCACTCAAGAAGGACCAGATGACTAAAAACTCTATGAAACCAGGTACTTTGGGGTTGTAGAACCTTTTAGAAAGGAATCAAGACTATATTGGGAAAAATTGGACTGGGCTTGTCAAATATATTTTATTTACAGGTTGCCCAGATGGTGGGGGAATAAGAGTGGTACAACGTAGATCTGTATATATATGCCATTATAGCATTGCCGGAGTACAAAGGGTGTTATTGTGATTGTGTATATAACACTGAACCTTATTTATATAAAAAACTGTTTTCACCAACAGTGTGTGGACTTTCCTTTGTGGGTGCTTGGTGACTACACTGTACTCTAGAACAAGCCTGCATCACCTCCTGAGACCTAAGCCTTGATTGCTCGCCACGTTTTACCAATTAAAGAATCTTAGCTGGTGGTTCTCTGTGCTTCGACACTGCCATATAGAGAGCAGGAGTACAGATACCAAGTTCAGTCTTTAGAGGAGCGGTAACATACAACCTCAACATGAGGACGTGAAAGCTGTTTTAGATAACCCTACACCTAAAACAAAAATGGTGATGGTGCAGGTCCCATTTCCATTGGCCACGGGATGGCGGTTTCATTCTCTTGGTCTTTGATCACGATTTCTGTTTTTCCTGGGTTGATTTTCAGGTTGTTGGCATTCATCCAGTTGAAGACTTCTTTTAAACAGTCGGTTAAGTTTGAATGATAGGCTTAGTTGTCTTCGATCTTGTAGATGATTTGAGTGTCGTCTGCGTAGTTGTAGCATTTGATGTTGTGTTTCTTGAAGATTCTGATAACTGGGGTTTGGTAGATGTTGAAGTACAGTGGTGATAGTGAGAATCCTTGTAGTACTCCACAGTCGTTGACTTGTGGGGTGGATTTTAAGGGTTTGATCCAAACGGTTTCAGTTCTGTCTGCTAGGAATGATTTAGTCCAGCGTAGCGCTGTGTCTGTTATGCCTATGTCTTCTAGTCTTTTGGTTAGGGTGTCATGGCTAACTGTGTCGAAGGCTGCAGAGAGGTCGAGCAGAATAAGGGCTGATGTTGTGTTTGAGTCTGCGTTTGTTTTTAGGTCATCCCAGATGGATAGTAGTGCTGTTTCTGTACCTCTTGTGGGTCTGAAGCCGACTTGAGCTTGGTCTAGCAGGTGGTGTTCTTCAACGTATTCTTGGGTTAGTTTGTATAAGTAGGTTTCGAGGAGTTTGGCTGGGTAGGGGATGTTGGAGATTGGTCTGTAGTTGGAGAAATCATCTACGTCCATGCTTGTGTTTTTCAGAAGTGGTTTGATGTAAGCCAATTTGAAGACCCTTGGTACGGTTCCTGTTGCTAGTGATAGATTTAGAAGGTTTCTGAAGTATTCTGCTGGCGTTCCTTGTGTGAGGATTGATTTGTAGATGTACGGGGGACAGGGATCCATCGGTGAGCCCGCTTTCTTGCTGTGTTTTACCAGCATTGCGAATGCCTCTGCTGATATTTCAGGAAAGTTATTGAGTTTGTGCTGCGGTTCTGAGTTCGGTTCGTTTGGTTGTATGTCGCTGCTGGTTGGCCTCTGTTGGATGGTTTGTCGGATGTCATTGATTTTTTTTTTTTTTTTTAAGTGGTCTGCAAGGTTGTTGCATAGTTTCTCCGAGGGGTTTGGGGTGTTGTCACAGCCTGGTGGGTTCCTCATTTCTTTAATGATGCGGAACATTTCTTTTTGTATGTTGGTGGCATTTGTGATTCTGTCATCATAATGCCTTCTCTTTGCCTTTTGAATTTCCTTCTTGTATGCGCGAATTTGCTTCTGGAACAGTGTTTTTTTTGTCTGGATTGTAATCTTTCCTCCATTCAATTTCCATCTTTTTGTTTTCTTTTTTCATGGTGCTTAGTAGTGGGGTAAACCATTTTGCCATTGCTCTCTTTTTTGATGGTGTGAATGGTTTTTCTGGGGCCATCTTGTCAATTGTATCTGCAATCCATTTGTGCAATATCTCAGCTTTCCCGTCTAGGTCAGCTAGGTCTAGTTCTGTTGTTGAGGGCTTGGTTAACTCCAGTTGTTCGAATAGGTTGCCTTTTTTGACGTCTTTCCAGTTTCTTTTGGTGGTGGTTGAGAGTCTAAGAGGTTGGGTGCAGATTTGAGTAGGCAGAGTGATTACGATTGGGATGAGGAGATGGTCGCTCCACAGTATTTGTATTGGCGGTGCCGTTTTCCTTGGCGAAAATTGCATCCAGGGTGTGTCCTGCCGAGTGAGTTGCCCCTTTTACTAGTTGTCGTAGTTTCATGGTGGCGAGTTGTTCAGTGAGTTTTGGGAGTTGGCATGACTGTCTTCGAACCAGATGTTGAAGTCCCCCAGTATGATTAGGTGTTCGTGGTTGATGGCTATGTTGGTTATGGCTTCTATGAAGTTGTCGACGAAGGATGCATCATAAGTTGGGGGTCTGTACACCAGGATGAATGTGATGTTGGTTTTTGGGCTAGCTGTTAGGTGTATGACCATGGACTCACAGTTGAGGATGTTGAGTGGTTCGTCTGTTCTTATTTTTAGCTGTTCTTTAAAAATGCTATTGCAATGCCTCCTCCTTTTTGTTTTTCCTGTTTATTTGAAGGCATTTAAAGTTTGCTGGAAGGCAGCTTTGGAGTGTGATTTTGTAGTTGTCGTCCAGCCAAGTTTCTGTGATGAAGAGGATGTCAATGCCATTGTCGTCGAGTAGGTCGAAGAGCTCTGTAGAGTGTTTTGACATGGATCTTGCATTTATTAGATTGCAGTGGAGTTTAGAGGTGTAGTTTGGTTTGACTTTTTTTGTTAGGGTTGTTTTCTGATCTTGTTCAGGAGCAGGTTTCAGGTTGTCGGCGTCCTCAAATAGTTCTTCTAGGTTTAGTCTAGGGTTTTTGTTTTCATCTGGTTCGTCTTCCAGGGGTTGTGGTTGGGGGTTCTTCTTGCTTTGGTGATGTAAGGTGTTAATCCTTCAGTTGTGTGCTTGTTGTATCTGGTGGGGTTCGTCCTTCTTCGTGATTTTGTTAGGTTGTTTAATGTAGTTGGTTTTGGCCTTGCGTTGGTTCGATCTGGTGAGCAGGTCTCCGCGAGGTATGGAGTTAGGTAGAGGGATTTGTCTCTTCTTTCAGTGTTGGTCCGATTTTTGAACCTGTCTGTGGGGTTGTGTTCTGGTGTTGCAGTTCTTAGTTGCAGTTTCGGAGTTTTTGTTCTTTCTTCTCTTCTTTCCCTCTGGGTGGGTCGTTTGTGCGGCATGGTACGATTCCAAGTTGTTTTAGTCTTATTAGTACTTTGTGTGGATGTTGTCCGCTACCGGTTTTAGTCTTTGTTTGTGGGTCACATTTTCAGCTGATAGTGTTGACTATTTGTTTAGTTGTTGTCTCGGTCGGGGTATAAGGGTGGAGTTAAGGGTTGTATAGTTATATAGTTGGGTTTTAACAGTTATCGAAGCCCTGATAGGTTTGAGAGACAGGACTATAAATGCAGTCCGAGTATGATACAATGTAATATGGAGACGGAACCCTACTACACGAGAGACCTGTATAGTGGGAGAGTGGCCTATCAGTGCAATCTGCGTGTCATACTATGCAATTCGGAGACCGAACCTCAGCTGAACTTGATAGACCTGTATAGTGGGAGAAAGGCCTATCAATGCAGTTTGGAGAACAGACAATGCCATTTGGGCACGGCGGCCCTGCTATCAATGCAGTTTGGAGAACAGACAATGCAATTTGGGCACGGCGGCCCTGTTATCAATGCCTTTTGGGGCGACGACGGGTGATCACATTGGTAGACATTGGTTTAGCTTAATTGCCATATATCTAGGGTAGAGCTGTACCTCTCTCGACCCCAGCCCCCCTACCTTACTGGTCCTTGTAGTTGCTGGTTGGCGGCTGGCCACTGGGTTGGCTTTCCCTGCGGACACCTGCTGACACTTCCCGGAGTCGCCTCTGCCGGAGTCGCCCTTGGCCCTGGCGCCCCTAGCCGCTGGGGGCTGCCGGGCAGAGGGCTGCCCTGGGAGGACCGGTGATGAAGTGTGGATGCACCAATGGGAGGGAAGGTCGGGAGGCGGGCGGACTGGGGAACCGGGAAGGGGTGCGGGGAGGGAGGGGATGCAAGGGCCTGCTCCTGGGCACGGGGACACAGGTTACAAAGCTAAAAACAGACACCAGGTGGGTGTTTCAACTGGGCACACTCACCACGATCCAAGGGTCTGCAAAAGGAGCCGGTGGGAACTTCTGAATATACACATTGGCTATTGGGCACAACTTCTAAATGCAACTTTCTAAGGGAGGTTATTGGGCACAGCTTCTAAATGCAATTTTCTCAGAGAGGCTATTGGGCACAGCTTCTAAATGCAACTATGTTCTCGGTGAGGCTATTGGGCGCAGCTTCTAAATCCACACATAGGCTATTAAGTATACTTCTAAATGCAACTTTCACATGTTTAGGACAGAGTTTCCACGTGCAAATATACTGCAGGAATAATGAATTTACATGTTTTGTTAGATGAGTGGTAGGGTAGTATGGCCTGAAGTCGTTGCCTCTGGCCCTGCCCTTGCCACACTTACTTGTTGTTGGCTTCTTGCTTCTCCTGTGGATACCTGCAGATACGATCTGGAGCCGTCCACCGTATGAGCCGTCCTTTGCCTCGGGTCCTTAGCCGCAGGGGCTGCACGGGCAGAGGGCTGCCCTGGGACGGTCGGTAATGGTCTGGGTTAGATAGTGCGAGGGCCAATCAGGGATGGGGGGCGGTTTGGGCGACGGAGGACCAGGAAGGGGAGGCAGGGAAGCGCTGGGCAACGCGGGGCCTGAGGCTACAAGAAAACACTAAAACCCACGCAAAGGGGTCACAGGGCGCTGGCACACACCTGCTCCTCAGATGGGAAAGGGGAGCAGGTGCACCGAACGGGTCGCTAGACCCAGGCAGCCACTCGCCAGCAGCCAATCAGGGATCGGGGGCCGGCTGGGAGGTGGGAGGGCGACGGAGGACCAGGAAGGGGAGGCAGGGAAGCGCTGGGCAACGCGGGGCCTGGGGCTACAAGAAAACACTAAAACCCACGCAAAGGGGTCGCAGGGCGCTGGCACACTCACCTGCTCCTCAGATGGGAAAGGGGAGCAAGTGCACCGAACGGGTCACTAGACCCAGGCAGCCACTCGCCAGCAGCCAATCGGGGATAAAAGGGGAGGATGAACATCTCTTGTCAGACGACCCAGTGCCACAAGCTCTGCGCCTCTTTGGAGAGCATCGGGGATCGAGCGCACGCCCTGCTTCCTGATGTAGAACATTGTGGTGGTGGTGGTGTCCATGAAGATCCTCACCACCTTGCCCTGCAGGGACGGAAGGAATGACTTGAGGGCCCAGAACACTGCCTGCAGTTCCAGGATATTAATGTGGAGATACTTCTCCAGCAGCCACAGGCCTCTGGTATGCAGACGTCCAGTTTGGGCTCCCCAGCCCTTCAGGGAAAGGTTCTGTGGTGACGGTCTCCTGGTATTGATGGGGGGTGGGGGACGCTAAGCAGGAGACCGTGCTGAGCCTAGCCTCTAGAAACAGACAACAAAAAAGTGAGGAATCTATTTTTTGGTACTAATGTCGAAGAACTCTGCGCCCTTTTTATCTTTTGTGTTCATACAGTTAAGGTCGCATGTGTAATTAGGGTAACCGTGGAGTCCTATGATTCCTCTACTCCACTAGGAAAAGACCATAACACAAAGTGTTACCCTTATGTGTTGCTCATGCGCCCAAGTTGTTTTTACTCCATACAGATGGAGAAGGAAATAAGGTACCACACAAGATTTGTGTTTTGATTCACCAATATTTATATAGAAAACTGTTGCCCTTTAGTGATGACACGTGTTTCAACGTAACCAACGTCTTTCTCAAATCAGGGCCAATGTAACCGTCCTCTTAAATGTTCTCAAAAGCTTGAATCCAGTCATGGGTTAAATCCCGTGTCCCTCTATTTCCTCAAAGTCGTCCCTTTCTTTTGTGGGCACAGATTGTGTCTCTATATAAAGTCTATCCAATGCTGTGTTCATGCTTTAAATACGTGCACACAGAAATTACAAGGATATGCTGTTCTCACCACGTTACATTGCATTCAAAAACTCTAGGGGAGGGTGTTTGTCCTTTCCTATTTTTCCTTTTCCTTTTGTTTGTTATATCTACAGTCGTAAAACACGCAGGCCCACATGTCCGTGAACCTTATTCCTTTCCCACCTGGTGGGCTTTCCTGCTTACCTCTATTTCCTCAAAGTCGTCCCTTTCAGTCCTTGTATGATTGTGTCTCCCAATCTCGTCTTTTGTTTGATCACGTTACTAGGTTACCTATGTCCTACTTCTGTTTCTATGTTGTCTGCCATATTTTGGGGCTGAAAACCTATGTCCTACTTCTGTTTCTACATTGTCCGCCATATTTTGGGCTAAAACTCTATATCGGTATTGTGTTTTGTGTTTGTTTGGACGTACGTTCACGTAATCGAAAATAGTTGCGCTCTTTTAAAGACAAAATGTTCTAATACTTTTTTAGTCTTAATGAAGCGGTGTGTAACACCAAACAAAGTTCATAACAAATGTTATTCTGAATGTTATTACAAGGACACTCCCTAAATCGTTGAAGACTCCTCCCCTTTTCTCCTTTTTTGACGCAAGTCATGTCAATGGGACACAAGTTACTGTATCTCCAAAAAATGTATTGGCATCTGATTAATTCTTGCGTAATGTGACAAAATGTGTCTTAATCAGTCTTGTGATATTATAAGACACAATGTATCATGCCTCCGAATATCATTATGTTAATCTTTTTGATCAATGTTGATGCCTCTGCCTAAGTGCATTTCGGTGTGTATGTTATGGGACATGTGTACCTTTTTGTGTGTTGATGTTTCTGAGGTGATAATTCTTTCATGAAACCCACAAAACAGGATACTACATTTATAATATTTTCAGAGAAAAGAATACATCTCATTGTCAGAGTTTAAACCTTTTTCAACAGTTCTAAATTTGCAAATCATTCTGGCTTCTTCTTGTCGTAATTTCAGCTCCAAATTTCCTCCTCTTGGTCCTAAGGTTATTCTTTTTAGACCCAAAAATTTTAAAAGTCTTTTTTCATCGCACTGATGCTCTTTTTGCCAATGCTGTGCTAATGGTGAGTTAGAATTAGGATTCCCTATTCCTGAAAGGTGTTCTCTTATTCTAATCCTTAATTCTCTTATCGTACTTCCTATGTACATTTTGTGACATAAACATATAATGACATATATAACATATTTACTTCTGCAATTGATGTGTTCCAAAATTTGCTGCTTAATGCCATATGTATCCTGAAAACTTGCAGTATTGTCTATGGTGTATTTGCACATTGTGCAAGTCCCACATCTTCTGAAACCTTGTGTTTGTTTAGGTAACCAAGTATTCGAACTCCCAATTTCTAGTATAGGGAGCAGAGATGGACTCAATACATTTTTTATGGTTTTGGCTCGTTTGAAGATTATAGTCGGGTTGTCCTTAATGTAGTTCCTGACGTGTGGGTCCAATTGTAGCAAATGCCAATTCCTTTTTAGGATCTTCCTTAAAATTCCATTATTCTTACAGTAAGTCGTAATGAAAGTCACTTCCTCTGTTTGGTTGTTGATTCTGGTTTTCGTAGTTAGGGTGTCTGCTCTGTTAAGAGCTTTGGCTTTCCTTTGTGCTTTGGCAATAATCTTAGTTCCATATCCTCTGGCCTTAAATCTTCTTGAAAGCAGTTGACATTCTTGCTCAAAAGTTTTTTGTTCCGAACAGTTTCGCCGAGCTCTAATGTATTCTCCACTAGGGATGTTCCTTACAACCGAAGAATGATGACAGCTGGTTGCAAATAAAGTTGAATTAGCCTCTGTAGGCTTCCTGAAGGTCCTAGTCAACAGTTGATTATTTTTCACATAGATATTTAGATCCAGAAAATCTATTTGTTCTTTGCTGGTAATCCCAGTAAATTCAATCCCCATAAGGTTATTATTGGCTCTAGTCTTGAATTGTTCTAACTCCTCTTGTTCACCTTTCCAGATAAGTAACACATCGTCGATATAGCGGGTCCAAAGAATCACATGATCCTGATATATTTCATCTCCATAGATGTGTTTATCCTCATACATTGCCATTGTGAGGTTGGCGAGTGCGGGGGCAAATTTTACTCCCATCGCCACTCCTCTTGTTTGCTGATAAAATTCTCCATTGAAAATGAACACGTTATTTTGCAAAGTTAAAAGTATCATTTCCTTGAGCATGTTAACTGATTGAAATTTTGATGCAGTTTGATTGGAAAATATATAATCTATTGTCTCAAGTGCCGTGTCATGCCTGATGGATGTGTATAATGCCTTTACATCCCATGTGGCTAATATATAATCAAATTCCCATTTGATGGATGCCAATTTATTGATTACAGAAGTTGTGTCCTTCAAAAAAGCTTTGGTCTCAGTGACAATGGGGCTAAGTATATGGTCAATATACTGTGCCATGTTCATTGTTGCCCAATCAATTCCACTCAGGATAGGTCTTCCTTCTGGTACTTTTTCAAAAGCCTTGTGAATTTTTGGCAAAAAATATATTGTGGGTAATGTTGGTTGCTGCATATCTAAAAATGATCTTTCTTCATCTGTGATTAGCCCTTTTCTATGCCAGTTTGTTATGGATTCCCGCAACTCATTTAAGATCTTCTGTTTTGGGTTCCCTTCAAGTTTGTGATAACAAAAAGGAGTATTTAGATGGTTCTCGGCCATTGTTACATAGTCTGCCCTGTTCATAACCACAATTTTTCCTCCTTTATCAGCAGCTTTTATAGTCAAATTTTGATTCTGTTTCAATTCCACCAAAGCTTTTCTTTCTCCTTTGGTCAAATTATCATAATCTTGTTTACTTGGTCTTTTGTGTTTCTTTTTGTCTATGATGTCGTTCAGTTCTTTAGTTACTGCCTTGTAGAAGGTGTCGACCAGGTTGTCTGTGGTTAGTTGTGGAGTAAACTTAGATTTTAGTTTGAGATCCCTCGTTTGGAGACCAGTTTGTTGTATCTTGAGATTCTGTATGGTTTCATGAATCGGTCGATCTGTGGTATCTTGTAATGAACTTAAGAGGTGAATGTTCCTTATATCTTTAATGGTATAGTCACTATCCTCAATGTCGGGTTCTTTGGCATGAAACATCGGAACTTGTGTTGCAAAAAATTTCTTGAGTTTCAATTTTCTAACAAATTTGAACAAGTCTATGTGCACGTTAATTTGGTCAAAGTTGGTGGATGGAGCAAAAGAGAAACCTTTGTTTAGAAGTGCTATATCTTCTGTTTTTAAGTGATATTCTGACAGGTTCAAAATTAAGGTGTCTGTTTGTTCTTCTTGGCTGCTTCTCTTGCTCCTGCTCTTGTCAAACGTCTGAAATCTTCTAGAGCGTCTGGGTGGCCTGTATCCACTGCCCCCTCTCTTGCCCCTCCTCCTGTATTCTGTGTTTGTACATTGATCTGCTGAGGTAATAAAAAACGGACCTGTTTTTGCAGAGTGATTTTGTTGCTTTTCTTGTACCTTCTTATCTGATTTAGAAAACCTTGTCCATCAAGTGTTTTTTCTGATGTTTCTGTCGTTTCTGTTTCCTTAATGTTATCTCCTTCTGATTCTGCATCTGAGCTGCCCGGAGATGTATTTGGTGTACTCTCTCTTGATATCGATTTATTGATTTGTCTATATTTCTCTTGAAAAGTGTAAACTCTATCATCCTGATAATCCCTATTATCACGATGGAATTTACGCATTTTTCTTAATTTGATTTCGTCTTGGTAGTCTTTCAAAATTTCAAACATTTTCTGGTAGTTTTTTTCTTTTGTTGTTTCCAAGGCTTTAGTTTCTGAAATTTCTTTCTTAATTATTTCTATTTGGTCGGTGATTCTCTTATGTTCCCTTGATGCGTGTTCTATTAAAATTTCTAACATAATGTTGGAGCTTTGATTGAGGTTTTTTTCCCATGAGTCTGCTAAATCCTTGTCTTCATCTTTAGTAAGGTCCGGAAAAATTAAGATCCTTAGGCCTCTAGGTATTTGTTTTTTGGTTACATAATTTTTCAAAGAAATTATCTCCCAGTATTTGTCCACTTCTTTCTTAGAAGCTCGTTCCAATTTAACAAATTTGTAACGTAAATCCTCTCTGGGTTTGGGCAGGTTTGATGCGAAAGCATGCACATTACTGCCCTTCGGGGCAAAAAGATTAACAGCATCCTCTTCTCTTGTTTCTAAATATTCTGCCATTATGGCTAATAGCTGATTGTTCCTGGTCAGCAGGTTCTGAAGTACCTCGATACAAACAACAAAAAAGTGAGGAATCTATTTTTTGGTACTAATGTCGAAGAACTCTGCGCCCTTTTTATCTTTTGTGTTCATACAGTTAAGGTCGCATGTGTAATTAGGGTAACCGTGGAGTCCTATGATTCCTCTACTCCACTAGGAAAAGACCATAACACAAAGTGTTACCCTTATGTGTTGCTCATGCGCCCAAGTTGTTTTTACTCCATACAGATGGAGAAGGAAATAAGGTACCACACAAGATTTGTGTTTTGATTCACCAATATTTATATAGAAAACTGTTGCCCTTTAGTGATGACACGTGTTTCAACGTAACCAACGTCTTTCTCAAATCAGGGCCAATGTAACCGTCCTCTTAAATGTTCTCAAAAGCTTGAATCCAGTCATGGGTTAAATCCCGTGTCCCTCTATTTCCTCAAAGGGACGACTTTGAGGAAATAGAGGGACACGGGATTTAACCCATGACTGGATTCAAGCTTTTGAGAACATTTAAGAGGACGGTTACATTGGCCCTGATTTGAGAAAGACGTTGGTTACGTTGAAACACGTGTCATCACTAAAGGGCAACAGTTTTCTATATAAATATTGGTGAATCAAAACACAAATCTTGTGTGGTACCTTATTTCCTTCTCTAGAAACAGAGCCTTCGGAGATGGTGTCAAGCAGGACTTTGGATAATTGATGGAGAACCCCAGATCCGTCAGCATCTGGACGGTCCTCTCCGTGTTTTCGATGGCTACCTCCCCCAGCCCGGATGAGCCAGTTGTCCAGGTACGGGTACATGTGTATCCTTCGTAGACTTAGGTAGGCCACCACTGGTGCCAGGCACTTTGTGAACACCATGGGTGCCGACTTTAGGCCGAAAGGGAGGGCCTTTAATTGGTAGTGTTTTCCCTACACTATGTAACACAGGAACGTCCGATGTTTCTTGCGAGTGGGGACGTGGAAGTAGGTGTCCTCCAGATCCAGCAACAAGACGTTTCATTCCTCCAGTTGGCAGAGCATGTGCTGCAACATGACATGCTGCATTTTTGGGAATTGAGGTACTTGTTGAGACGCTGCAGGTCTAGAAAGGGCCTTCAGCCCCCGGTCTTCTTTTTGACTAAGAAGTATCTGGAGTAGACGCGGAGCACCGGAGTCGCCTTGGAACTAGCTCCATCGTCTCCTTCCTTAGCATGGCCCGTACCTCCTGGAGGCACCAGAGTGATCCGCAGACACTTGCTGAAACTCCAGGGTATGTCCGTGGACGCGAGGGTCCAGCACCCATCTGTCGGAGATCTTTTCCCACTCGCTGACTAATCCCATCAGCCAGCCTCCCACCAAGGTGCATGGGTGGGGGCTAGATGACTTGGCCAGTTAAGTCGTGCATTGGCACCTCCGTACCGCCTTGTCGAGCAACGACGGTGCCGACAACCTCTACCGAAAGTCGTGGACCTGGAGGTTTGACGGTACGTTGAGGTGCCTCCACCAAAGCCCGTCATCGATCTGCCCAACTTTCCTCCAGAGGAGCGAAAGTAAGATCAGTGTTGCTACGAGCCATCTCTATCAGTCTTGATGATCTGCCAAGACTCGTCTCTGGCCTTCCCGCAGAGGTCTTCTCCGTAGGGCATGTCCAGCACCCTCGTTTGGACCTCCTGATGGAAATTTGCGGCCTTCAGCCAGCCTCCATGACGGAGCCAGACCCTGTTCCTCATCTGCTGGAAACTGGTGTCGGCGATGTCCAAGGCCACCGTGATGGCATGCTCCGAAGCCACCGCCCCTTCCTGGCGGTGTGCCATCGCTTCCACCTGCTTGTCAGGCAGAACTCCAGAATCGGGGCCAGATTGAACCACAGTTCCCCATTGTACTTGGCCAGGACCGCCAGTGCGTTGGCCGCCTCGACGGCCAATGCCGCGGAGTAGATGACCCATCTCCCCATGGTGTCCAACTTCTTCCCCTCGCTGTCCGGAGGGACTGAGGACGATGACTAGGGGTTAGACGATATTTTCCTTGCAGCCGTTGAGAGTGAGAGAGTGTGAGTGTGAGTGTGAGTGTGTGTGTGTGTGTGTGTGTTTCCCCCCCCCCCCCCCCATAGAGCAGGGTACGGGCTGGTGGAAGCTCTGATGACTTGACCGGTGCCCTGAGCGTCCTCTATTTTTGGATGCCCAGGCCGTCATTGGAATCGGTAGATTCCTGATGGAAACAAGATTGTCTCTCTCCCTCCTCCCTCCTCCCCTCCCCCCCCCCGTCCCCCGTCCCCCCGTGGCCTCTTGCCTTCCATCGCCTGTTACCTGGAAGTCCCAGGAAGCCCCGACTCCGTCCCTTCCCCCTGTCTGGCTGTTGGGTGGAAGTTCCATATATGGAAGTGTGGGGAAGTGTAGGGAAGTGCTGACCAGACTGGCTGGAGCCTCCCCAACGACCGTATGTTGTGGGTACGCCTGTGGGTGGGACCGGGGTGAATGGAGTGTGTGACGAATACGCATTCTGTGTTGTGGGTGTCTAGTATCTGGTGCTTGACACAATGACTGAGACAGCCCTGCCCGAAATTCTGGTATGAATGCAGTGTGGAGTGTTGAATGGATGGGTGCTTGTCCCATTACACAACTGTTGTGAGTGTCTGGAGAGAAGTGAATGGCCTGAATGCACTGTGTGCCTGATTGGCTGCCTGCCTGCATGAATGCCCTTTGCCGTGATTGGATGCTGGAGTATGACCCAGCGGAACGAATGGGAGATCCACAGTATATCTGGGGACCTCTCACTGCTAGGAATCGTGTTCAGAAGCTGAAGTCCACTACCACGAGTAACTGGAGTGAAACTGAAGCTTGACCTTGAAGCCCTGCTGGAAGAGAATTGCTGCTGCTCTCCAAGGACTGACCCAGAGAGGACCTGGTAAGGCGCCCTCTTCCCGAGCTACGAGGGACCATCGTGCACCAGCTGATCTTTGCCAAAGCTCCCTGGTAGACAGACCTTCGACAAGCTGCTGACCCGAGACGGGGACTGCTGTGGAATCCCAAGGAGAAGCGCCCGGACTGTTTCCCGCCACTGTCGACAAACCGCTGTCGCCGACCGGAGCCGCTGTGCTCCCGTTTGCCGAAGAACTTTCGAATCGAAGGACGCTCTTGTCCGCATCGTCGCCGCTTTATTCCGCTGGAGCAGGACTGACCGCCGACACGTCGAGGAGCATCCGCCGGTGAGTTTCCCGCCACTCAAAGACCACAGAGACGCCGACGACTCTACACCCTTGCTGGGCCACATTTCTTCAAACTCTTTGCGGTCCAGAACTATTGACATCGAGGTGCCCCACAGGCCTCTTCCTTCCAGGATGTTTACGCTTCCCCGTCAACGAGCACCGCTAGGAACCAAGCTGCCACTTCACCGCCGTAGTTCACCCTGTTCTCCGGACGTTCGACGACCCGCGACTGCCTTAAAGGGAGGACACTTAAGAAGGGCCGTCGATTCCCCAACGAGGAATGCTACAACGCCAGGTAGTTTGGGGTGGCAGAACTATTGAGAAGTCTCTTGTGAACAATATATGGACTGGGCTTTTATCTTTATTCTACAGGTTGCCCAGGTTAGGGGGAGGGAGGGAGGATCTCCACACAGAGCTGTGTTTAACGGTAGTGACCAGTATTTCTGGCAATTGTTCTGATCAACTGCTTTCCTCTTACCTCTATTGTTGGTTGCCTTTACAAACTGATTTGTGTGCCATTTAACCGTACAGTTGATGCACTTTAAAGAGATCTAATAGCAATTGTGGTACCACATAGAACTGTATATTTGCCATTATAGATAACGGAGTACAAAATGAGTTATCGTGATATTGTACATAACCGTGAATATTAATTATGTAAAGACTGTTTTAACCGATACAGTGTGCGGGCATTCTTTTGTGGGTGCTTGGGGACTACACTGTACTTAAGAACCAGCCTGCATCACCTTCCTGAGAAGCTAGGCCTTGATTGCTCGACCACATACCAATAATAGAGAATCTTGGCTGGGGTCCTCTGTGCCTCTCTACCATATAGAGAGCAGAGTACAGACACCCCCCTCCGGTCCTTACAGGAGGCTCAAAGGGAGTGCCCATTAGACATTTTAAAACTAGATTTAAATCCCACAGAGGAACTTTAAAATGAGGTGGGGGGGGGCGCCAGTGGTTTGGGTCGACATTAGTTAACCCTTTCAGAAATATAATGACTAGAGGCATTTTAAAATATGAAGGTTCCTCAGCTGTGCGTTTGAAGATCGATAGTGCGGAAAGGTAACCTCTGATTGTGCCCACTTTAAGTCCTGAATTTGCTAAGTATAGCAGGGAAGATAACACCATCAGTGTATAGTATGAAAAAGGTTCAATAATCTCATCTCTACACAAGCTGCAGAATTTGTTCCAATGTCAGCAGTATAATGATTGGGCTGCTGGTCTTCTGGCCAAAAGCAACACCTCCATTACGTCATCCGGGAGGTCCCAATCTTTGTATCTCTACCTTTCAGAAACCATGCGTGAAGGCTGAGAGTCCCGATATCCGGATAGAGAACCTGACCCTCTTGTGAGTGAAGATCCTCTCTTCCTCTTGTGAGAGAAGATCCTCTCTTTGTGGAAGAATAATCGGAGAACAGATGGACATGTCTAGAAGATCCAGACTGAACCAGAACTGCATTGCCTCTCTGCACACTGGCAGTGATCCTACACCTCCTTTTGGTTGAGGTCATGCATGGCCACTGTGTTCTCCGTCATTATCAGCACATTTTTTCCCTGAACTGATGGCAGAAAAGCCTTCAATGCTAGCCCGATTGCTCTCAGCTTTAATAGGTTGATCTGTAGTCTGGACTCGGATCGAGACCGACCGCTGATGGTTAAGTCGTTGGTATGGGCTCCCCACCCCGCGAGTGAGACGTCCGTCACTAGTGTTCTCTTCGTCCATGGTTGCCAAAACAGTTCTCCTTTCAAGATGTTCCCGAAACAGGCCCACTACTGGAGGTCTCGCGCTACTCTGTTTGGGATTTTGTAGGAGATCCGACATCATCCCTGAGTATTGCGACCACTGGTTCCTTAGAGCCCACTGGAGAGATCTCATTCTCAGGCGAGCCTCTGGCACTAGAAAAATGTGGGATGCCATGAGGCCGGGCTACCGCAAAAGGTTGACGGCTGGTAGATGCTGGGCATTTTGAAATCTGGTCACCAGCTGAATAATATGTTGAGCCCTCACCTCTGGTGGCGAGGCTTTTCCCAGAGATGTGTCCAGGACTGCTCCAATGAACTGGAGTCTCTGTGATGGTATCATATGTGACTTCTTTAAGTTGAGGGAGAAGCCGAGCATGTGGAGGAAGTGGTGAACATAATCTAGATGAATCTGAGCTTGTTCCGGGGACACTGATCTGATCAACCAGTCGTCCAGGTAGGGGTAGACATGAATCCTTCCCTTGCTTAGACTTTCTGCCAAATCTGCCATCAGCTTGGTGAAGACCTTAGGGCGGAGGTCAGCCCAAATGGCAGAAATTGAGGGTGAGAATTGCCAATGGCGAACCTCAGGTACTCTGTGTTTGAGATGTATAGGCACATGAAAGTAAGCATCTTGAAGGTCCAGATATACCAAACAATCCTGAAACTGGAAGGCCTGAAGTATCTGAGAAAGGGTTACCATCTTGAACTTGTCCTTCCTGAGGAATTGGTTCAATTACCCCCCCCCCCCCCATCTGAAGTAATAGCCTGCCATTCTGTCAGGATTTTGAGTTAACATGCCTCCTACTGGTGTTGTGTGGCGAGACCTCAGAGGGGTTTTGGAGCGGCTGACGCAGAAGGCAAGGAAGCACCTGCTGGTGCGGACTTGGTACTTTTCCCCGTCCACTACGGGTGAATCATCTCTGGCCCCTTTGAGCTGGCTGCCCTCTGCCTTTTCTGAATGTGGAGTAAAAACGAAAGGGCGTTCCCCTCCAGGACGTACCTGTGGGGCAGTTTGGAGTTTGACGAATTGCAGCTCCAACGGATTTGGCCGCCGCTTTAGAGGTTTGCAATTTCTCCAAACTGTCATCAGCTTTTTTGCCACATAGAGAGGTGCCGTCAAAGGGCATATTTAGAAGTCTGGCTTGCACATCAGGAGCAAAACCACAATTCTGCAGCCACACAAAACTGTGGATTGTGGTACTGGCCGCCATGGTGCTGCTGATGCTGTCGGAGTCGAGACCTATTTGGAGGGACTCGCACATTGCATCCTTCCAGTCATTGATGATATTCAAGAATGCGTCTCGTTCCACCCCTTCTGGGAGACGGTCGGCTAGCGTTGAAGCGCACTCCCAAAGGGTGTGGCTGAATCTCGCCAGCGTGCAAGTGGCGTTAGCTGACTTAAGAGCCCTGCTGCATGCCGAGAAGACCTTTTTGGCCAAGGCGTACATTTTCTTGTCTCGATCCTGTGGTATTGTGGGGTATGTCGATTGTCTGCCTGTTGAAGTCGCAGCCTGGACTACTTGGATGCTTTGATAAAAACAGAGGGTCTGAAACCGACTTTCTGTATTTCGCAGACAGTTTTTTGCAGGAATTACTTCCGGAGTCTCCCAGTTTGCAGTCACTTTTTTCTGTAATGCAGCATGGAAAGGAACTATAGGGTCTTCCTAAGGTCCCTTATTTAAGATGTTTGTTAAGTCATCTTGGTGAACAGTGGGTGTAGGTGTTGACCACTCCATTATTTTACCAATAAGTGATATATAAGACACCTCTGCATGATCACCAGGCTCTGGTTTGCTGAAATCTACCTCTGGAGAGACATCTATGCCTCTGGCCTCCAGTAAAGAACGTGCAGCTCTCTCAGTCTGACCTCTTTTGATATCAGTTCTTCTGGTAGAGCAGGTCTTGTGGGTGGTAAACTAAAAATGTCTTTCTGAATCAGAGTATTCCCTTCCTCATAAATAGAGATAACACTCTGAAATAAGAGCATGGGAGAGGTGTGACACCCATTTCAAGTGATGAAGGGGCCATACTGGTCATCACTGATTGAGAAAGAGTCGCAGTCGCCTATGTAGACGTCATGGGTCGACATAATCGCAAAGGGTGTCGATATACTAGAGGATGGTCCCGAAGATGTCGAGGGAATTGCTATTTCACTTGATGTTGGAGTCGATGTCATCTTCGAAGGACCCTTCGCCGCTTCGGGTGCGAGTGGCACAGACGTGGCATGAGGTTTCGATACCTTTTCTTTTATCGAAGTCGACGGCAGAGTTGATGACGCAGTCTTGGGTGTTGTCAACGTCTTATGTGTCGAAGAGGTCTTGACTCTACTCGAGGGTGACGCTCAAGGATTTTGCCTTGCCGAGGTTGACGACTCACTGCACTCATTTTTATCGGGTTTTTCACTTGGGGTATCACCTCTAGGTGTCTCCGTGGGGGGCAAGGCCGCGTTCTCGACGACCATTAACATTTTCAAGCAAAATCTTCCCACTTAGCCTGAGAGCTGTGTTTCATGGGGCAGGTGACTTTCTGGCAAATTGGTGGATGAAGAGGAGGGTGATCTATGGTGCCTCTTCTTGCTATATCTCGATTTAGATGAGTGGCGAGAACCACTACGAGATCGAGCGGGAAGTTTTCTCCTTCGACGAGGAGACGAATGTCTCGACTCACCCGAGGACAATTTCCAAAGGGGTAGAAGATTTAACGGTCTTAGCTTTTTCCAGCTTCCCCCTATGCTCCCTCAATGTTTTCGCCATCCTAGACATACATTCCTCACACTCTGAGCACGGTTGCTCTGGGTCCAAGCACCATACATAGGCAGACCCTGTGAGGACCGGTCAAAGACATCTTTTCACCACAATCCTGGCATTTTTTTAAACCGGATCGGGGCGTGGATGCTGACGAAGATGCCATCGTAGATTGAAGATTTTCTTCACAGAATTTCAAAGTTTTTTAGATTCTCTGAGGAACCGAGAATGACGTCTGAGGCTTCCGAAGCACGGTAAAACAGAACTGAGCAATGGACGCTGCGCAAGACTATTTATACCTATGGTGACGTTGGCGCCGACACAGAGGCCTTCGAGGGACATCGACTCGAGGGACGCCGACGCGCAGCGCCCTGTACTGGAAAAATAAAATGAGGCCAGCAAGCTGGAAATGGATTTATCACAGATAAGGAATATGTGGGAGGACACAATCCATTCGAAATACAGTTTAAGTGAAAGTGAAACTGTTTGTTCTTTTTATGAGGATTCCCGGCCTGACTGGGAATATTAATGAGCATGTGAATCCATGCCAGGCCCCATGCTGGAGAATGTAGATTTTCTTTCCCGGTTCCCTTGTGAAGCAGATGCCGCTACATCGCATGGAGGAAGGGTATGTGAGAAATCTGAAGGTGTCTTACCCGCTAGTCCCCGGGGGGTCTGTCATTCAGGTGGCCAGGACACGGCCATGACTATTGTATCCAGCGCCTGGGGGTGGACCAGTGAGGGAGGGTCACTGGATGGGGGGGTCTTCGGAGATTGGAGGTGGGACACCAAAGGGTGAGATGCGGTACAACCATTCCTTATGACACCTTTTCCCCATTCTACCACATAGGATATCTAGAAACTAAACAGCCACCGCCTTTCCAACACAAACACTTCTCACAGACAGTTAATTGTGCGCGACAACGGACTAACACCAGAGCCGTATACCCAACATGTCCCAACACAAGGGCCAGGCAGAGTCAGGAAATTACTGGCAAATATATACACTGGACTTCCAGACTTCCCCCACATGGATAAAAGGCAGAGCACGAAAGCTCACTCTGAATAAGGCCAAACGTACGAGGAAACAGCTATTCCGGGAGGGCAGTTTGATTCGAGGAGAAAGGCAGCAAGACCAGAGTACAACAAGGAAGGAATTACCCTTTCCATTTGAGAAAGGATCACGGCTTTCTAGAAGCTTCAAGGAAAATAAACATTAGACCAGACATTACAGCAGACGAGCGGTGTAGCGTCAGTAAAAAGGCACACTGGGCCCTCCCGCATTGACAGCCAAGCCAGGGAGAAACAATTGCCACCGTAGCACTATCCTTGACTCAGACAACAGGAGTTCAGCACAGAGTCGGGAGAGACCGATAACAGAACAAAGAACTTGTGTGCAATTGAACTGTGAAACCAAAATCGGTTCCAGATGCAGATTGGTCCAGTGCCACGTGGGTTCTCACTCCGAGGTCTCCGTTTGGTACACCCCTTAGAGTGTAAAAAAGTATTGAACAGTGAAATCGAAGTGACCTGCAGCAGGTTAAGTGTAAGCCTGTGCACATTCGAAGGTCTTCGATTGCCTATGAACTGAAATTGGTCAAAACCCGGCTGAGAGAGACTTATTGTCAAAAGGGTATCTCAAACCGGAAGAGGGGGATCCAGGAAGAACAGTAAAACTCACACGCAAACATATTGTTGTGGCAAATGTGAATCTGGCTGAGGGATGCCTGGGAATTAAGATTGGTCTGAACCCGACTGAGGAGGCTTATTGGGAAAGAAGGATCTGTGTTTGGTTGAGGGGGATCCAGGGCAAAGAGTCAATCGCTCAGCTGGACTATTTGGAAAAGGAACCTTTCTTTGTTGTTGCTCTGAGGCAAGAGAATTTGCACAAAGAGACGTGGGCGCAGAAAGCCCGGATGTTGGTGAAGGAAACTGATCTTGTGCCAAAGGAGCCCAGGAGTGGCACTGTTCTCGAGTGACCCGCCTTGTCCCGTGCTGAAAACGTGAAGGGAGGGCCACAGCCTAAGCATCACTTTCTTTTTGTGAACATGATCCTGCACTTGTGTGTAGCATAGGATTGGCAATTATTATTATTATTTTTTTTTTCTTTTTTTAAGTATAGCCCCTTTTTATTTGACTAGACTCCACTAGGACTATTATTTGATGGCCGTAGCTTGCTCCAATCTTAGATTTAGGTTTAGATAGGTGTATTTCACACACCTGATAAAAGTTCAATAAACACCCCTGAACTGTGATCACTTGCGTCTGACTTACTTTCATACCATGCCTTCCTTACACCCTCAAGATCTATCAGGCTCAGACAATCCCGGTGGTAATATATGGGGCTGAGTAGTGGGGCTCTAATTATTGCTAAAAAATAGATTTATAAAATCTTTGCTTGGTTTACCCTAGATCAGAGGTCTTTTTTACTTACTGGTGTATAATCAAAAAGAAATTGATTTTTACAAGAAGAAAACTGAGTTAAAATCATTCGTCCGATGATGAGATGAGTCACACAATTACACGTTTAGTTGTGTGCTTATTAGGAGCAGAGGGTCGCTGTAGAGTTGCCAACCCTTGGAAGGGAGGAGTTTTGTTCTTGGCTGCTGAAGCAGGAAAAGTCCAGAGGAACGAAGATCGTCTAGAGCTAGAGCAAAGGTCTTCAATCTGTGGGGCGCGTCCACATGCCTGGGGGGAGAGTGATGACTTATTGAAAAACGAGTAACGAGTTTTCTTTTTTTTCTGCTGCACTGAACTGAGCATGTGCAATGGGGAGCCACTGGCTCCCATGCACATGCTCAGCCAGTGCGAGATGGTGGGGCCGTGGCCATGAAACAGGAAATAAACGCAGCCTAGGTGCGCGCTTTCCTGCATTTGGATCACGCGTCCAGGTTGTGTTGTGGTGTCTGAGCATCATCCTTGGGGACGGCAAAGAAAGTAGGGAGTACTAGCGCCTCATTTAGGTAGCACGCCGAGACTGCCTTAGGTAAGAACGCAGGGTGCGTTCTGAGGACCACCTTGTCCCTATGAAAGGTAGTGTTTGCTCAGAAGGCAAGCCACCAGAGCTCAGATCTTGCTGACATGCCGTGCAGGCATAAGACCCACCAAAAGGGCTGTCTTCATGGTGACTAGACTGAAGTCCGCAAACGCCATTGGCTCAAAGGGTTTATGCGCCAAGGTGCCTAACACTATGTTGAGGTCCCACACGGGGTGTGGCTTCTTGATGGGCGGGCAGAGCCTAGTGAGGCCTGTCAGATGTCTTTTAACATCGCCTAGTGCATCGCCTAGAGAGACAATTTATATTGGCCTCCTGTTCCTGAAGGGACCAAACTCTGGACGCTGTGGTTGTCCAAGGTAGCTCCCCAGCCCTCCAAAGACGAATCAGTGGTGATGGTAACTTGCGGTGCTGATTGTCAGAAGGGCCTGCCTATCCTCAGGTTGCAGTCCATGCTCCACCAGACTAGTTCCTGGTATATGATGGGAGGAAGGGTGACTAGTTTCGCCTGTGAACCCCACTCCTGATTCCATAAGGCTGCGAAGTGCAGCTGTAATCTCTTCATTTTGAGTCTTGTGTAAGGCAGTGCCAGAAGACATGCCTTCATGATACCAAAGAGGTGCTGGTGCCACCATGCTGCGGTCACCTCTCTGCTGAGAAAATGATCGGTGGCCCTCTTGATGGCTGATATCTTGTCCTCCGAGGGAAAAACTCTCGGATCAGATGAGGCCCTCGAACATTACACTGCGTCGGTTCCAGCTGGGATTTGAGATTGATGGAGAATCTCAAGTTGTGTAGCATGTTTATGAGGGCGGAGGTTGTATGGCCGACCGCCTCCAGGGATCTCGCCCCGACGAGCCAGTCTTCCAGGCAGCGGCGTTCGAGAGTTGGGCTGCTAGGTTTGGTAGTGCCAGTCCTCCCCATGTAGTTGCTCTGGATCATTACTTTTAATGGGATCCGAGCTTTGCCCCCTTTCCAGATAAATGTGGTTACTTGCTTCTGTAGCTGTAGTAGGGGTTGTCTGGGCAGTTGGACCAGTAAGGTAGAGCATAGGTACAGGAATCTGGGCAGGAGGTTAATTTGACATGCTGTGCCCTTCCCAGAAGGGATATTTCCTGGCCATCCCATCTCTTAAATCGGCCTCCAGTTCCTTGTACGGAGGCGGAAAGGGGGGGGGGGGGCTTGTTTGCCGCATAAAGTTGCTTTGGGTTTGCCACAATGTGTACCCCAAGGTAGGATGAAGCTGTGGTGCTCCATTTCAGCAGACATGCGTCTCGGAGGTTAATAAGCTCATTGGACATGTTTACCCCTAGCGCTTCAGCCTTGCTGTTGATCGAGAAACCTTCTGCCTGCTCAAATGCTTCCAGATCATCCAGAGACGTCAGGAGGGAGGATCGGCTGTTAGTAAGAGAGCATCACATTGTCTGCGTATAATTAGATCTTGAGCTGTTCCCGTTTTATGTCCATCCACGTTATATTGTTTTTTGTTGAAGGTGGTTGGGTTGGTAGAAGGTACAGTGGCAAAAAAATGTTTTAAAACCGCTTGTCCCACCTGGGAATCTGCTTTAGAGTGTGTCAATGCAGTAGTGTCGAGTGAAATAATGTACTGAGCTCCATGTAGCTACTTTGCAAATGGTGTTCAGCGGGATGTTTGCAAAAAAAAGACAGAGTAGCTCCTGTACCCCTAGTGGAGTGACCTCTTGGTGTGGAAGGCAGTATTTTGCTTGATAAAGAGTAGCAGAGCTGTATGCATCCGACTATCCATCTAGAGATGGTATTTTTAGAAATGCGGTCTCCTTTTCCGCTTGCTGCTACAGAGACAAACAGTTGGTCTGTTTTTCTGAGCGCTTTGGTCTTGTTTACATAGTAAAGGACCAGCCTGTTTACATCTAGTTTATGGAGTTTATCAGCTGAGCTTGTTGGGTTCTGGTAGCTCGATGGATTGGTTTACATGGAATTTAGTAAAATAACAGGTTAAAACCTAGGTGCGTTCTAAAACCAATTGAAGGGCATATGAAGGTGATGGCAATCAAGAAAGCCGTTTTACATATGAGGTGTTTAAGGCTCGACTTATGCACAGGCTCAAAGGGGGCTTCCATGAGTTTTGCAAGTACTACATTGAGGACCCAGCCTGGCGGTGGACTTGATATAGAAGGGTGGAGTCTCTTTACTCTCTCCATGAATGCCTTAATGACAGGGATCTTCCACCATGAAACTTTACTGTGAGAGGTGTTGTATGCGGATAGAGCTGCCAGGTGACCCTTTATAGAGTTAAAAACTAACCCGAGTCTAATAAGTGGAGTATATAATGAAGAATGTTGGTTGGAGTATATTCTATCGGGTTTATTAGTTTTGACTGTCATCAGATTACAAATCTTCTCCACATGTCAAAATAACAGTGTCTGGTGTTTGGTTTACATGCCTCCTTGAAGATACCCATACAACTTTGAGGTAAATTAAGATGACCAAATTCTATGACTTAAGGAGCCATGCTGCCAAGTTCAGTGAGCGAGGTTGAGGGTTTAGTTCATTTTATTACTTGTATAGCGCACCCAACCCAAGGGTAACTGGGCGCTTGTACTTGAAAACATAGTAAGTTACATAGTGGGCTACATAACAGGATACATATGAGACTTATTTACAATTTTTACATAATAGTAATTACAGGGTTACAGTGTCAAAAAATAATAAATGTATTCACAGATTAAGTCAGGCAGGTTCTGACTACTTTTGACACAGATTAAGTAATGAGGGCGTAATGTTGCACGCTCCCTCTTGCGGGGAAAAGCAGTTGGTCTGGCACGGGAGCTTGATCGGATCGCACATCTCCAGTTTGCGCAGAGGTGGATACCAAGTTTGTCTCGCCATCATTGGAGCAACTAGGACTACCGTCATCTGTTCTCTGTGAATCGTGTTAATCACACTGTTCATTAGTGGAATTGGGGGAGGCGGAAAGAATAGACATATTTCCCTGACCAACTCATCCATAGGGAGTTCCCCTTGGAGTCTGGTTGGGGAACCTGGATGCAAAGTCTGGGCATTGCTTTTTTTCTCTTGTAGCGAGCAAGTCTTGCGTGGGGTAACCCCAATGTGAGAAAATGTGATCTACGAGATTTATGTCCAGTTGCCACTCGTGATCTTCTGGTAGAGGATCTCTGCTTAGCGAGTCTGCTAGTGTTTTGAGTTCCCCTGGAACTTGTGGGGAAGTCAGGAACATACCCCGTTTGAATGGCAATTGCCATATTTTCTGTGCAAGCCTGGACAAATTTGGAGAATGTGTGCCCACTTGCTTGTTGATCTACAACATTGCAGTGGTGCTGACTGTGAGAATTTGTACCGACTGATTTGTCAGGTGCGCTTCTAAGGCTTGGAGCGCTTTGAATGCTGCTAGAATTTCCAGCAGGTTGATGTGGGTTTGTGCTGTGATTTGAGTCCACAGACCATGCTGTGAGATGAAGGTGGTGGGCCTCCACCCAGTGAGTGAAGCATCTGTTGTAACTACCGCTTGCACCGCCGGGTCGTGGAAGCGTTTTTCCCCTTCAACAGATTCTCCTTTGGCCACAAGCCTAGAGCTTGTATCACTGTTGACCACTAGATCATCCCACTGACCGCTTGCCTGAGACCACTGTTTCACCAACCACTCCTGCATTGGGCACACGCGCAATCGTGTGGGAACAGTTAAATGCAAGATGTCATCATACCGAGCAAACGCATAGCTTTTGCATACCCTTATCTGGTGACCGGCTTAATACTGAGGTATTTGCAGTAGTATGTTTTGGATTCTTTCCTTTGATGGAAAGACTATCCCTTCCTCTGTTTTTATGGCAGCCCCATAAGAACTGTTTGGTTCAAGGTTTGACCCAATCGTAAAAGAAGAAGGTTGATCGTTCTTTGGCTATTTTGTTAGCCACCGTGATGAGCCAGTCGTCCAGGTAGGGGTACATTGGGATTGCCTCCCTGCGCAGGTGCGCTGCCACCACCGCCAGTACCTTGGTGAATCCCCTTGGAGCGGATGCTATTCCGAAGGGTAACACCTTGAATTGGTAATGCTGGTTTGCTATTTTGAAACGCAAGAATTTTCTGTGCGTTATGAATGTTGCAATATGAAAATAGACATCTTTCATATCCAAGGTCGCAATGTAGTCCCCTTGCTTAAGCAGTGGGATTACTTCTTGTAGTGCTGTCATGTGGGTCCACCAAGGAGAGTTTAGGAGATGTGTGCTTAGACGCATGTGGTGCGTAAGTGTGTCGCCTGGATGCGGCTTCCCCATAGTACTGCCGGTGGCATGTCGGTTAGGGCCAGGGACGGTTACGTGGGAGCACAGGGGCTCCACAGTAAAGTCAACAGCCTCTGAATCGGCGACGGTGGGGGAGTGGCTCTCGGCCTGATTGGCATAGGCCGCCCACCGTTTCGTATGCCTGTCTTTTAGGTTCTTGGGTCAAAAGAGTTTACAAGCTTTACACGAGCGCTCGTCCTGGTCATGAGGGAAACACGGATTGCATCAGTAATGGGTGTCCTTCCAAGGGAATTTGCTGTTGCAAGACAGGTAAAGTTTAAAGCAAGTCCCCTCCATAGCAAAGGGAAGTGGCAGCCAGACCAAAAGGGGCAAAAGAAAAGCATTCTCCGAGGAGTTCATACGAACAGGGCCCCACTCGCCCGACTGAGAATGCCAGACTGGAGGGCTAAGGCCACATGGTAAAAAGTCACTGAGCAGCCCAGGATGGAACAACAGACAGGACCAGGTGTCAACTGCAGTCGAAAAGTCATCGAGGGAAAAAAAACTACCAAAGAACAGTAGAATTATCAATAAATGGAAATAGCAACGTGGGATACATAACTCAAAGTAATTGTATTTCTGATGCTTTTTTCTGCTTAGATTCACATGCTTTGGATGGTCCGACATCTAGTGGTAGTCCCAGAGTAAAACTGACGTCAGGGTGTACTATTTTTAGTGTGACGTGTCCTGTACCCATGGTCCTCCGCGCGTCGAGGTACGTCAGATTGTTTCTGATGTGAGGTTGCATGAAGTGTAGCTCAAGTACAGATGTGATGAAGCACAATAAAAGTTACTCACCGTAGTGACTACCTTACTCCTACCTAGTCCATAGTCCCCTCAACTCCACACTTGTGTGACATTCCAGCCTTCGGGACAGGACTGGAGCGCTTTTTGTTAAAAAGCATCAAAAATGAAAAATGTTGTCCTCTTTTTAAGCGGAGTACCGCACACGTCCGTAACCCCGCCCTCCTGAGCTCCGCATCGCCCTTCCGTCCTTTTCTATCGACAGGTCTGCGACCACTTAAGCAATAATAGAGGATATTTCTTAGAGGGGACGGCGCGCAGGCATATGGAGGAAGGGATCTATGGACTACGAGTAAGGTAGTCACTATGGTAAGTAACGGTTATACTCCTACGCCCCATCCCCTTTCCTCCATACTTGTGGGAGATTCCAAAGCACTCCTCACAGGTAATAGGGGTGAATGTAACCACCTTACTGAAAAAGGGTTTTAAGAACAGCCTGACCAAATTGAGCATCGGCCCTGGAGCTTAGGTCTAAGCAGTAATGTTTACTGATGGGGAAGCCCACGTAGCTGCCTTGGCAATGGTCTCCAAGGGAACATACTTTTGGAAGGCAAGAGCAGCCGTTTTGCCACATAAAAGATGGGCATGAATGACTCTGAGGTTGAAGGCCCTCAATGGTACATGCTTCTGAAATACAGGAGGCAATCATTTGAAGCAGGTTTCCCTTTCGGGTCTCCGATCATCATAAAGAGTTGAGAAGAACCCCAGAGTTCAGTTCTGTCCAGATAGATCTTCAGACATCTAAACTGTGCAATACTGGGCATCTGAGGCCGGGTTCGGAAAAAAGACAGGTAATGAGATAGATTGATTCAAATTAAAGTCAGTCACTACTTTAGGGAGGAAAGAAGGAACGTGGAGCACAACACTATCCTTAAGTAAGGTAAGGAACGGATGTTCCATGGACAAAGCTTGAAGCTCGCTTACTCGCCTTGCCGAAGTCACTGCAAACAAAAAGGCGACTTTCCAAGAAAGGTACCTTAGATCCGCCGTAGCCATGGGTTCAAATGGTTTATGGCATAAGGCGGTCAGGACCACATTCAAATCCCACTTTGGAAGAGGATTGCGTACAGATGGAAAAAGATGTAATAAACCTGCGAATGCCTTTTATTGACTGGGATCGTTAAAGAAAAGTAACAGGTGTCAGTGGACAGGTAGGGGGCAATAGCCGACAAGCAAGACCTACAAGACATGAATGCCCCAAGCAGCCAGATGAGAAATGAGCGCAAGGACAGTGTCTATCGTAGCAGGTCTGGGGTCCAGTTGCTTAGCTAAACATCAGTGACAAAAACTGAGCCACTTGCTCCTATACCAAGACCTCGTAGAAGGATTTCTGGCCACTTGGATAAGGCACATATTGTCCTCAAGACAGTTTAAACTGCACTAAGGATTTGAATTCAGGCACCAGGCCGGTATCAGGTAATATTTTCGCCAGCAAAAATATCGCCGAACATATTGTCGTTGGGAACGGCCATAGGCAATATTTTTGGTGGCGAAAATATTAGGTGCGGGGGTGTCCCCCGCAGGGTCCATGTGTTATTTTTGCCACAAAAATATGCCGATATTTTTGCATTGCGATATTTTTGCGGCGAAAATATCACATGGAACCAGCAGGCCTACTAGCTGAATGATTGTGTGGAGGGGTGCCACATCTGCTGATCGCACTGGAAAACCTGAATGGGATAGCAAGGTCCAAAAGAGATGGTGGCTTGGTAGCACCCTGCTTGTTGATATCAAAAGTCTACACCGAGTTCGTGATGGATGGTTGGAAAGCTTTCAGCGCCAGAAAAACAGCCAGGAGTTCCATATAATTTATATGCAACTGCCTGTCCTGCGGCGTCCATAGATCGAAAACCTGGAGATGATCCAGAGTCGCACCCCACCCCAGAAGGGAGGAGTCTGTGGTAATCATCACTTGTGGGCAGGGCTCCTGAAAGGAAGCCCTCACTGTAAGATTGTTGGTCGAAGACAACCACCAAACAAGGTCCTTCATCATACAGGATGGAACTGGGATCATCTTGGAATCCGAGTCCAAAACCTGACGCCAAAAACTCTGAAGAGCCAGCTGCGTACGTCTCATCTTGAGACATGCAAGAGAAAGAGCTAGTATGCACAAGGCCATGAAGTCCAGAAGCCTCTGGAACCATCAAGCAGTCATGTGCTCCGACTGGATGAAGAGCTGACACGTGGCAGATAGAGCCGCAATCCTGTCTGCCGTCAAATACACCCTGGAGTCGACCGTGTTCCAACGGAAACCCATGAAGATCAGGTCTTGGGGGACCATCAAAATTCAAGATTTTTGCCAGTTCACAGACAACCCAAGATTGAACAGGAGCTGGAGGAGAGACTGGAGATTGCTCAAAGCCGTCAGTGGACAACGGCTGCGTAGGAGCCAGTCGTCCAAATATGGATTCACATGAACACGCTGTAGCCGAAGGAAAGCTGCGTTGACCGACATCTTCATAAAGACACACAGCGCTGAGCTGAGACCAAAAGGGAGCCCAAGGAACTGGAAGTTCTCCCCTCCTAGGGAAAAACGCAGTTATTTTTGATGCAGTCTCCATATCAGGATGTGCATATACGCGTCCTGAAGGTCCACTACACTGAGCCAGTTGCCCTTCCGAAGAGAGGACTTCATTTGGCAAGTTGTGATCATCTTGGATTTCTCTTAGGGAAGAGAAAGGTTGAACTGGGAAAGGTCAAGGATGGTGCGCAGGCCAGCCTGGTTGGATTTGGGCACTGTGAACAGAGTAGAAGCCACCCCCGTCCACAAGGGGCAACAGGTTCACCCGCCCTGAGGTCTAGAAGCTTCTGAACCTTGGCTCAGAGAGGGTGTCCGGATCTGTTGGAAGGGAGGGTTGAAGGGTGGGGTGGGGGGGAAGGGGCAAGCGAAAGCCCGCCTGAGCGATGGACACAACCCACCGGTCTTCGGTGATGGTCTGCCACGCCCCCAGATGAGACGAGATTCGTCCTCCCACCGGAGTCACGTGCAACAACAGTTCTGCATTGGCTTGACGCAGGGCAGGGCTTAATTAGCGAAAAATCTTCCTCCCAAGGGAGTCAAGAAGCTTGTCCTCTTTGCTCAGAACCTGTGTAGCCGTCGTAGAAGATGCCGCAGGTCTGGATTGCAAAGTGGCCGCAGCCACTACCGTGGAGGAGGGGGGGCAGACATGATGCTAAGGCCACCTCTTCCGAAGAATGCAGCCTGTAGCGTGTGTCAATTTTCTTGTTGACAAACAGTCCAGAGTGTGGTTTCTCCCAGACTTTACAGATCTCGGCCAAAACGTCCTTCTGTAAGAACAAGCTGGTACGCTCCGAAGGAGACAAGGTGAACGCCCCCGAAAGCACGCCCTCCTACGGGTGCCTCTGGTACTGGAACATCCAACAGACACATGTCCAGCACCCGGTCGTGAAAAGCTCGACAGAGCTGGGCGGGTCTTCGCTGTCCCGATCGTCCTGCATGTCGTCCAACAGGTCTGGATCAGGCTGAGTCGCATCAGGCACCACAATAGCCTTGTCCACTGGGGACAACGGAGGCAGGGGTGGAAGAGTTGGGGGAGGCCCAGCGTGGTAAAGGCGGCGCCGGCGGACCACAGGAACTGCAGTTGGGACAGTCGGCGCAGGCGGGCATATCTCTTGAAAGTACTCCTTCATGGGGTCGGAATGCATAAGTCTTTGAAACTTGCCGAAAAATACGTCCTCTGCTGACGATTTAGGCGCGACCGGAGGAGGCCTCATGAGCAGAGTAATTCCAGGGATGCAAGGGAGAGGGTTGCCAAGAGGGCCCTTACCCACTGGTGTCCACAAAAATCAAGGGCGCTGATGCCGCAGGAAGGGAGACATTGTGCGGTAGGGGCATCCAAGCGTTCCAGTCAAACTGGACGAAAGGGATGTGCACAAAGAAACCGATGTTCACCCGAAAAACTACCCCCTACACCTAGGGCCAATGGCATATTTGTAAGGGATGCATCCAAAATGGCCGCCGGGGTCTTGGCAGGAACGGCCACCATTTTGTCGGCACCTGAGGAGAACTGCGACACGTGTGGAAGTGAGGCAGGTGTGCCCACAGGTGGGTCAGGGGTCTTCATTTTAGCCTTAACACAAGGAACCTCAGCCGAGCCGGTACTGTGCGGCCTAGGATGTTTCTATGACATGCTAACAGCCAAACTAGCCTTCAAAGGAAGGACCTCTGCACTGCCGGTAACTGAGGGATTACGGTTCAAAACCTCACTCTGTGCCCACTCAACAGAACTGGAGTCACCTCAAAGAGCGAGAAGGATGAACAACACACCTCACCGACAAGACCTTAACAGGCCTCTCGGAACGGTTGGTCACCTTAGCCTCTAAATGACAGACCTCGGACCAGAGTCCAGTAAAAGCCTCCTCACGGCAGGCCTCGAACTTCCGTTCGGTATCAACAACCTCAACAGAGGCCTCAGGGCGTACCACAGTGTTTTTACAGGAAGCTCCAGTCAAGGAGACCTCGAAGCAAGCTCCGGTACCCGACGCCTCAGTAGAAGTGGGCCCACAAATAGCCCCCACAGGAAGGGCCTTGGAATGTAATCCGGTGTCCATAGGGCCCTTCCGGAGGCCCTCGGAGAAAACTCTGGTACACCTTTTAGGCCTAGAAGGCACCTCAGGGCAAGCCGCGGTAATAGAGCTTTTGACACTCCTCCCGGACCGAGAAGACCCTGGGAAGGAGTCCCCCGGCCAGTGCGCTCTAAAAACTAAAGAATTCGCCGGGCGTTGTTTCTTCTCGTCGATGAAAGTTTGAAAATGTGCCAGGCAAGTACGGTGAAACACCTCCTCCCACCGCTCTAAACGACGTTGAAGCGCCTGGACAGAGAGAGAGTAGTAATAAAATCACAAGTCCCATCGGTGGTCCGGACCCAAACACTCCAAACAAAGATGGGGATCCGCCCTAGTGAAGCGTCACTGACAAGAACAACAATTTAGAAATTCTAGCTGAAACTGCATAGACTGACTACCACGCGACCGCTAAGCCAGAGCAAGAGGAGGAAACTGGAAGGAAAAAATCTTCAGAAGATGCAAGTGCGTCCAGTCCCGAACAAGCGGACAAAAGGACTGATGGGCGATGCGCTGGGTGGAGCCAATGAGGGCAGAGTTACGGCCGCGTGCGGTACCCCGCATAAAAGGAGGGGAAGGACACATGTTTTTTAAAAATGTGAGGTTTTTTACAAAGTGCTCCGGTCTCGTCAGTCCGTCCCACAAGATGGAGGAATGCCCCATAAGTATGGAGGAAAGGGGACGGGATGTAGGAGTACTGTAGAATAGCTCACAGAGCAAAACACGAGGACTCCCAACACTTGAATGTGCGGTGAAAATATAAAGATGGCTGGCAGAAGAACCAGCTTGGGGAGCAGGAACTATGACCCAGAGTACAGCGATTGGTTTAGAGGAGAAGAGCAAGTTACTTACCAACTGTAACGTTCTTTCGACTGGATGTTCGTCCCACGTATTCCTCATCTATGATATTCAGTATCATCAGCTTTGCAGCATTGAGAAAAAAAGAAAAAAAAAAAAAAGTACCATACCAGAGGGCGCTGTGCTCTATGTTGTGGCATTGATGTCCCTCGAGGGCTGTCGTAGTGCGTCGTCATTCAAGGTATAAATAGTTTGGGCCGCGCCCATTGGCTTAATTTCTGTTTTTTCGATATCCCCAAATGAGTAGTTGAGTAGGCGCACCCCAGTCCACATGCTCCTCAAGGAACAGTGTTAATCACGTACATTGTAGGGCTGGGAGGGTCGATGAGGAATACTTGGGAGGAACATCCAGTCGAAAGAACATTACAGTTGATAAGTAAGACATGCATTACTTGCCGTAATAGTATTTCTGATGATTGTATCTGCTTAGATTCACATGCTGTGCATATGGTCCAACATCCAATGGTAACCGCAGAGTATTGCATCTTGTCTTTCGGGGACCGAAAGGGGACGTTGGCATAGGTGTGTCCAACACTATCCCTATCGTGACGTGTAGTGTACCCAAAATCCCTCATGCACCAAGGTCCCTCCGATTGTATTTTTTCTGCCATGAGGGAGCCCAAGGCTATTGTGAGTACATGAAGAAGATAGAAGTAAGACGTCTATGTTCCTTCCACCACAAGCGGGGAGGTAGGGAGGGTGCATGTGAATCTAAGCAGACACAATCATCAGAAATGATATTACGTTAAGTAATGAATGTCTTCTGATGCTCGTTAATCTGCTTAGAATCACATGCTGTGCATAGACTAGCAAGCAGTACCCGGAGTTGGAGGTGGGTTGTGAGAAGGAACAGTAGAGAAAAGATGTCTTAGTACTGCTTGAACATTTGCAATTAATGCTACGGAAGCCACAGTGCCCCGGGTAGTGTGCTCTAGGCTTGAAGGGCAGTTCTCTCTAGCAAGAGCGTAGCATAGTGTGATGCATTTGACAATCCACCTTGAGATAGCCGATTTAGAGACAGGATTCCCCTTCTCTACCAGCTGTCACTGAAACGAAAAATTGGTTAGTTTTCATCAGTGGTTTTGTTCTTTCCAGGTTGAACATGACTGCCCTGTGCACATCTAATGTGTCTTGGCTTCTTTCGGCCCTGCTAGTGGGATTCTGGAAAAGGGTAGGAAGTTCAATCGATTGGTTCACATGGAACTTCGAGATGAATTTAGGCTCGAACCTGGGATGTGTGCGCAGAACTACCTTATCCCTGTGGACTGTGACAAAAGGGTCTAGAACAGAAAAGGCCTGTAGTTCACCAACCCTTCTGATAGAAGTGATAGCCACTAGGAAGGCCGTCTTTTAAGTAAGGTCTTTTAGACTTGCTTTATGCATTGGCTTTAAGGGGGACCCCATGAACCTGGTTAAAACCACATTTAGATCACATAGAGAAGCTGGGTGAGAAATGGGAGGATAAATTCTTTTAACCCCTTCCATAAAAGCCTTAATCACCGTATCTTACACCACGACACCTTTTGTTGTGACGTGGTGTAGGCTGAAAGAGCAGCCAGATGAACCTTCAGGGAATTGAAGACCAACCCTGTGTCCAACAAATGGGTTAGGTAAAGTACAATGTGTGTGGGTTGAGCAATCCATGGGATTGACGCCCTTGGTATTACACCAGATAACAAAACATTTCCATTTGCTGGCATAGCAATAACGTGCGTTAGGTTTTCTAGCTTCCCTGAGTTCATGCACCTCTGAGGGAGCTGTAGGTGTCCAAACTCTATGACCTCAAGAGCCAGGCTGCTAAATTCAGAGTTTGTGGGCATGGGTGTAGGGTCTCCCCCCTGTCCTGAGACATTTTGTACAGGCAGAGTTGGTGGGGAGAGGGACATTTCCATCAGATGAGCGAACCAGGATTGGCGGGCCCACATGGGGGCCACCAGTATCATGGTAACTAGTTCCCGTGGCATCTTGTTCAGAATGGTAGTTGGGGGGTTAGGGGGTGGGGAGAGAAGAGCATAGACAAATTTCCCGACCATGTTATCCAGAGACTGTTCCCCTTGGAGCGGTTCTGGGGGTACATGGAGGCGCAGTCTTGGCATTGGGCATTCTCCTGAGTTGCGAACAGATCGATCTCTGGGAAGCCCCATTCTGCAAAGACGTTGGACATGAGGTCTTCGTGGAGACGCCATATTCGTATTCTGTGGGCAGAGGGAAATCTCTGCTGAACAAGTCTGCCAGAAGATTGAGTTCCTCTGGAACATGTTGGGACAACAGAAACATTGTGCGTTTGAGAGCCCATATCCAAAAGCTTTGGGACAGCTTGGATAGCCTTGTAGTGCGAGTGCCCTCCTGTTTGTTCAGGTAATACATGGCTGCAGTGCTGTCTGTTAGAATCAGCACTGTCTTCCCTTGTAGTTGCATCTGAAAAGCCTTTAATGCCTTGAACGCCGCTAATAGTACCAGTAAGTTTATATGGTTGGACGCTACTTGTGGGGACCACATTCCATGCGCTGTCGGCTGAAGCAGGTGAGCCCCCACCCACCCCACCCCATGAGAGATGGGTCTGTTGTGAGAGTAGCTTCCACTGCAGGGGTGGTGAAGATGTCCCCTTCAGAAGGTTTTTCCTGGACCACCACTGCAGAGAAAGAATGAGGGCTGGTGAGACAACTACCAGATCTTCCCATTGTCCGCTGGCCTGACACCACTGGCTGTTGAGCCACTCTTAAACCCTGAGGTACTAAGCCAAGCGTGCCTTTTAAGTAAGGTTCCCTGTGCCAGAGACCTGCCTGCTGTTTCAGCCGTGTTCAGAGTGTTCTTTATCAATTTCTGGTTCACTGGCCTGCCTTTGGCCACAATAGTGAGAAGCTTGACCTGATGGGCACTGGAAACTCCTGGAGACCTTCCTGTACTAGTATTTGCTATGCGCGTGGTATATGCGGCAGCCGAGGTAACCCGCTTACCTAGGGCATATAACCTCTTAAATTCTCTATCTGGAGGTGCCTCACCTGTAGCAAGGGGTACTCCTGCCTGTTTCCGGGTGGTAGTCACTACCAGGGAATCGGGGGTGGCATGCCCTTTAATGTATTGAGGGTCCGAAGGAGCTGGCCGAAATGACTTTTCTACTCTTGGGTTCACTGCCGAGGTGCGAGCTTGTGACACCAGGGAGGGGGCCAATCTTCTCTTAATAGAAGGAGGGAATGGCCTGGCTAGAGGGGGGTTTCTCCTTAAGAATATCTTTGACAAAGTCCTGCTCAGGCACTGCCTCTGGAGTACTTTTTTGAAATTGTTCTGCTTGCCTTCCTTAACATGGAAATGAAGGCTATTTGGCCATCTACAGGTGAGGCCGGGGAGGACGGAGGAGACTCCAGGCACAAAACAGTGCCCTCATCTTGTTGGGGGAGCGCCCACGAGTCTGTCTGCACTTGGTGCGTTTCTTCCAAATTGTCCGTGGCATCCACCTGGTCCTCATTGTAGCCCTGCAGGAAGGAAGGATCTTCATCTTCACAGTAAATGTCCAGATAAGTATACATTTGAATGAGGTCTCCATGATGGACGGGGACTGAGGGCTGATCCTCTTGATTAGGCTCTTCACGAGATCTTTTCGGGGAAGAATGTTCAGAAAAATAAATGATTTTCTCAATGCACCCTTCAAATGTCTCCCTTGTCCACTTAGAGGAACTAGAAGGGCCTACGGGTGGACAAACGTCTTTCGCCTCTTGACGCCGGAATTTGTCACTCGGGGTATTGGAATGAGGCTCTCGACTGTCCTCGTAGTTATCGCGAGAATCGGGGCACCATGGCGTATCTATAGATTTGTCCGCATCCTGCCCCATGTTTTTCGACGGAATAGGTAGAAGCCCAACCGCCAAAGTAATTCTAGCGATACCGTGGTCGATTTCTGCCGACTCGGCGCAAGATAGAGGTTCCGAAGGTGAATCAATAGGTTTACCGCCTACCGCGGCGTTAGAGGGCCTAGTGGTAGGTTTTTCGCCTTGAGGCCCATTTGTAGTTTTTGGGCCTACCGAGTCTTTCGTGACAGTCAAAATTCCGTGCTTCGACGTGTAAACCTGATTTAGGGGTATCGCCCTTGTTTGTTTTGGGATGCCCAGTCAAACGCTGCTGCGGATGCGGTGAAGGCTTTGGATCTGAACGATCTGAGGAATCCGTCAAAATTTTCGACGCCCCTGCTGGCGCTTTCACCTTTTTCGACGTACCAGTCAAAATAGGTAGAGTGGTTGTGTGTTTAGTGTAATGTCTTTGTACGCCCCTGTCGCCAGGTGTTGTCCCTGAAGCGAGACCGGAGTCCGGCCTTGAAGGGTCGGGGACGGGTGTGGCGGACCTAGAAGTGTCCGCCTCAAGATCTATCACATCCGCAACGGATGTTTGGTCATCAGAGGTGCCCCTGTCACTTTCGGCTGGTGTGGCGGTGGAGGAGGGATCCGCCCCCGCAACATACTGTACGCAGCCCACCGCTTTACACAGCGCTCCTTAAGGGTTTTAGGCCGTAGGAGTTTACAAGCCGCACACTACTTCTCATCGTGATCTAAGGGGAGACAGGAGTTGCACGTCCTGCGCTCGTCCTTCCACGAGTATCTGACCCTACACTTCGGGAAAGATGACCAGACCGATAGGGTAAAGGGGGGGAAGAGGAAAGCCATAACGGAAATATGGCCACCCCGACTCCACTCTTCCCTACTGTAAAGGCCGACCAGAGGGCCCGGCCACATGGATGCTTCAGCCGCCGGATCTTAGGCGCCGAAATCCACCGCCATAGACAAGTACCCCGTAAGTCTTTGTCGAAGTTGCTCTTACCGTTGAAATGACTTAATGGGAAATAACCAACAAGTCGGTTTAGGATAAACAATGTCTCTTATTTATGTAAGAGCTCCGCTATAGGGCGACCTGTTATCTGGGCAGAAAAAAACAATCTGAGCGACCTCGGCGCGGGAGGGATTTTGGGTACACTACACGTCACGATAGCGATAGTGTTACAGACACGCCTATGCCGGCGTCCCCTTTCGGTCCCCGAAAGACCAGATTCAATACTCTGCGGTTACCACTGGATATCGGACCATATGCACAGCAGGGGATTCTAAGCAGATTAACAAGCATCAGAACTTGTTCTTTGAATGGATTGTGCCGTCCCACGTATCCCTCATCTTTAATAGACTCCCAAAGCAATAACAATTTGGAGGAGGGAGTATCAATTAACCCTAATCAAGGAACGTATGAAGAACGGCCTTGGAAAACAGCCCTCCTTGGGATGACGTGGAATCTAAACAATAGTGTTTCACAAAAGTATCCATAGACGATCAGGTGGCGGCTGCACAGATGTCTTGCACCAGAATACGCCCTAGTGGAGTGAGCTCTTAGCCCCTCTATAGGTTATTTACCTGCCATTTTGTAACATTCACCAATTGCCATAATTATCCATCGGGATAAGGCTTGTTTAGTTACTGCCCAGCCCAATTTGTGGCCGGTATAACCAATGAAAAGTTGGTCATTTTGCCAAAATTTTGCAAGTCTAGAAATATAAAAGCTGAAAGCCCTTTTTGGGTCCAGCCTGTGAAGCCTTTCTTCCTCCTTACCTGCATGAGGGGGAAGGATAGAAAGATGGCAATGTGATTTTTGGAGACAAAACGAAAGTCAGATTTAAGCACAGATAGGCTTGTTAACTTGCTCTTCTTGTGAGGTACCGGAGAAGGTTCTCTTGCCGATACCAGTGACAATTTCTCACCGGATTTAGAGCGTTTAGTAGTCTCTGACCTTCCTCTGTCAGAGAAGGATGAGCTGGGACATGGTTATCGCACAACTTCGAGGGGGTCTGGGCTGCATTCTCGAAGATTTGCATCATTGAGGCCCCGAAATCTTTAGTTGGAAACGTGATCACCCTTGTAGAGGAAGAAGAAGGAGATCGGTGACATCTTTTCCTCGCCTTCTTCGAATATTTTCGCGTCTCGCTCCTCGATCGGGACTTAACTTACGCCGGTATGAGTCCCTAGACTCTCCGGAGTCTTTATTCCTCTTCAAAGAAACATTTTAACGTTTCCCTCCCCACTGCCAATTTACCTCGTTCTGGAGAGCTTTTCCTGTCATGGCCTGACAGGACCCGCAGTCATCGGTCTGATGGTCGGGACCCCGGCACCACAGGCAGACGCGATGGGGGTGGGTTGATCAGTGATGGACATTTTCTTCCCGCAATCCTGGCATCTTTTTAAGCCATTTTGGGGTCGACAGATTAGAAGATGACCTCTTTAACAAAGACTGAAGTGCTATTCACACACAAAGTGAAAGCTTTTGGAAAAACAGAACTGAAGCCAACGGGAGCGGCTCGAGCTATTTATACCATGGATGACATTGATGCACTACAGCAGCCCTCAAGGGACATCAACACCACAACATCAAGCACAGCGTCCTCCTGGGTGGGATTTTTTTTCCCCAAAGCAGCAAAGCTGATATCAATATCAAAGATGAGGAATATGTGGGAGGACACAATCCATTCGAAATACAGTTTGGAAGTGAAAGTGAAACTTTTTCCTTTTACCGAGGATTCCCGGACTGATGGGGTATATTCATGGGCATGTGAATCCATGCGAGACCCCATGCTGGAGAAAGGAAGTATAGAGGAATAGGCACTCTCTAAATGAGATGCATTATGGCCTCTCCCCACTCTCTGTACTGTGCAGGGCCGGGGCCCATTGGGGCTTAGGTAAGCCGCAGACAAGGTTTGTTGAGGCAAGAGTCATAGTTGACGAATGGTCTTGTCCTCGACAGCGGTCGCCGGAGAGCTTGCAATGTTCGGTCGTCGAAACAACAAAGTCTCAATTTTAAACTTTGAATAAGTAATAGCATTAGCCAGAAGAAGGAACTCTGCAACTTGCGTCTGACTTTATTACCAAAAAAAAACAACAATCTGAGGAACCTCGATGCGTGAAGGACCATGGGTACACGAGACATCACGCTAGGAATAGTATTACTAGCATGCCCTGTCGACGTCCCTTTTCGAGTTACAAAATCAAAACATGTAATACTCTGCAGCTACCACTAGATGTCAGCCTATGCATAGCATGTGATCTAAGCAGATCCACAAGAAATATAAATATGCAATTAAAAAATTCACATGCTGCAAACATGTCCCAAGAGGTCTACACATGCATCAGCAAAAGTCACAAGCTTTAAGGTTCTCATATGCCCTTTAGAAAATCAATTTCTGTGCAGAGCGGAATAATGCAGAAAGTTTCTAACAGAAGATTTAAATATAATTGCAACTTCCCAACAATTAATAGAATACAAATCACTGTAGTGGAAGGGAATTTGAGATCTCACTTACACATTTGCGACACTGCCTTTTCCTGTGTGGATTTTACTTTGGATTTGAAGGGTAGCTCAGTCTGGATATAGGCCTTGGGCTTCAGTTCTCCTGGCTGAAAAATCCTTTCCTCTTGCAGTGGCCTCTTCATAGATAGCTGAGACAAGAAGGCTCCATGAGGTTTTCCACCCACCAGGGAAAGTGGGATGTCACGATTTATGTTGGAGATGCCAGCGTGTGGATGAACTGGCCTTCCAGTCCGAATACCCATGGGAGAAATGGGCATGACCTGTAGAACCTTTCCTGAGGCGTTCATGAGTACACCTTCCTCGCGAACCGGTTTGGGTAACAGGAGTTGAGGTGGACGTGGTGGCTGAGATTCTGGGCTTCCATTGTTGGGCTCCTTCTTGATTTGAACAGGTTTAGCTTTCTTCTGGAGTATCTCTCTCAGTGTGTCGATGGGAGAGCCATTGACAGACCACTCAGTCACTCCCATTTGGCGCAGGTGTGAGCGAGCATGGCTGGAAAGCCCTTTGCGGTTCTCAAAATACTCCCCACAGAATTCACAACGGATGTCACGCACCGGTTCCATGCGGGATGCTGGGAAGGTAAAAGCAACAGTCAATACAAGCCTTTTAAAAAGGGGACTTCAGCAATACCTTCATTGCACCAAGTTACAGAGCATAATTTGGAGGTCTGCCCAAACCACACTATTTGTAAGTCCTTGGGAAAGTCAATTTTCTTCACATACAACACTGTCACTACATTAATGCTTGATTGAAAAACCAGGACAAAACATGAAGTGTTAAAATGTACATTTCAGTCAATTTTTCCTCATCTTATTTAAGACTCGGACATAAAGGGATCCTAGTACATATTAAAAGATGAATAGCCCTCCCTAATAAAGGGACCCAAAAACACAAATTTCAAACCTTAAACCAATTAAAAATGACCATGCCCATCTGATTTAATTTTCACAATTCTTCCATAAATTAATTGCTGCTTTTTCAATGTCCTATAAGAAAGAAAGGATATGTACCTTAATGTGAGCACTACTATACTCCTAGTCCAATGTCCCCTTTCCTTATGAGATTTCCTAGGGACGAAACCTGAGCCATGGCAAGCCCAAGCAAGCTTCCCCCTTATTCAGAGAGCAGAAGCTACCCACATGTAGGTTGCACACCCACTCTCTGAACCTCATATCTCACTCCTACACAGTCCCTGATCCCTGAAGAGGACCAAGAAGGGCCGGTCTTACTAGTTTAGGGAGATGTAGGGCAGGAACATGGAGAAAAAAGGTCATTACCTCGTTAAGCACGCCCTTGCTGCTAATACGGGAGTAGTGTGTAGTCCCCCTCCCATTCCTCTTCCCTAAACAGCAATGGTGACACGGTTCTGGTAATAACTTCTATTGCGTGCACTCAGCCCAAGATAGCATTTGCAGTGTTAGGTGCCAGCAAAAAACAATCTGCTATTAAGCATTTTGAACTGCATCGCTATCTTGCGGCCCACGCTTCTGTCCTGCAACCCCAAGTCCGCTTCCCATTGCGCTCGAGTGCGTGACAAAGGCAAGTAGCCCCTGTTCAGTAGCACTGCGTACAACTTTGAAATGAGTCCCCTCATGCAGCTGTGTGCATCAAGAACCTACTCGAGAGGTAGTAATGGCTGCCGTACTTGCTCCCTCTAGCGCAGATCTAACAGCACGCCTCGAAGTTGCAAGTACTGCAGTGGTGGGATTTCCCTCAAGTTTAGGGCCTGTTCCAATTCCACCTTTGTTAACATGTTTTGTCCTAATACCCGGCCCTAATCAGGACCACTCCAAGCGCTTGGAAGCGGTTCAGTTCAACTAAAAGGTCCCTTAATGGTGGGGTGCATGTGTCACCCCTGTGTGCCCCCTTTTCTGCCACAAAGACCAAAAATCAGCCAACAGGGTGTGTTCGGATTCTGCAGGGAAGTTTGGTTATGGAACCCACAGCCATTCTCCCCACAAGGCAAAGAGCTGCTCCTCCTCCATTACAATAATACCCAACTGCGGTGCTCTTTCAACAATCTCTGCCTTAATGCTAGTAAGACAGATCCTTCTCACTGGGACGCCTGCTCCCTGCTTCCCCTCACCCTCCTGTGAGGCTAAAAACCTTGAGGTCATCTTTGCCTCCTCTCTTTTTCTCTCCGGACATCACAGACCTAGCCAAAGTCCAACTTTCAGCTGCACCTCCTCTAAGGCATTCTCCCCTTTTTCACCTTCGCCCAGCAGCTCAATGTCCCCAGAGCTCTAGTTCTCTCTAGGTTCGACTACTGCAACAGCCTCTTCCTCATCTACATTTTCCCTCCCCTCGCCCCCTTCAACTAATCCAGAATAGAGCTGCGAGACTTACCCTTGGCCTCAAGTCCAGGGACTGCATCTCTCCACTGGCTCCCAGTGACCACAAGGATCAGATTCAAGACCATTTGCATCATCCACAAGACTGTCTGGGGCCTGGGATCTCTACATCCAGCTTTATCGCCCTGAATACCTCCCTGCTGGAGTTCCTCTGTCCTCCACCTCCAACTCCAACTCTGCAGGTCAGATACTTCATAAAACCGAGAGAGAAGTAGATTCCTTTCCTCTGGTCCCTCTAGAACCCTCTCCCTGCCCCCCTCCCCTCTTAGACGGATCTTTGAACAATTCCGTAAACTCCTTAAGACCTTCCTTTTCTCCTCGACCTTCCCTCTCCCCCTCCCATGCTAATTGTTCCACTGCCGCTGCAACTGGAGCCTGGTCCCTCCAGAGTCATGTAGGGGCCAGACCACCCCTGACCAGTCTCACTCAGCATCCCCTTCCAGCAGTTGCCCGCAAGTCCCCTTCCCGGAACTAACCTGAATCTGGTCCACCATGTACAATGCACTTTTTGTTTGCCCTTCCACTTCTCTCCTGGCACTTGCCCTCTTTGGCCCCCTCAGTATTGCCCACCCCCTTGGGCCCGCCACTTCAGCCCTTCACCCCCTCATATCCTTCTTCCCAACACCCCCCTCCCCCCAAGCACTTATCACCTTGTCTGCACTTGTACGGTTGGATTGTCACAAAGCCAATATAACCTTCATTGTTGTCTCTCTTCACATGCACCCCCCACCATTTTTTTGATTTGTGGCACCTGGAAACATGGCGCCATACAAATGCACCATTAAATTGCCAGAAAAAAAGAGCCGGAGGAGGCATCAGCTTCCCAGCAATTGCTGCTACGCACTGGAAATTATAAGTTACTCACCTTAGTGACTAACGTACTCCTAGCCCATAGTCCCGTTTCATCCATACTGTATGGGCATTGCTCGCTAGGGATGGGAAACAGAACTTTTACCAGAAAAATCATCTTCCCCTTTAAAATTTAGATGCGCGCGGGGGCACAGCCCTGGGAGCATGCACTCCTCTGACTCTGCCCACCTGCACCACTCCTCAGTCCTCATTGATGCGTTAACAACATTTAGATTGCCTTATGACACGTTCTATTAGGTGGGAGGATTGTGGGACGTTATGTAGGAAAGGGGACTATGAACTAGTTCTAAGTTAGTAACTTATAATTACTCCTACGTCTCGTCCCCTTTTCCACATATTGTATGGGCGATTTCAACTGAATGCAGCCACAGGAAGGAGAGTTTATTTATTGCATTTGTTTTACGCCCAAACCCAGGGGTATCACGGCGTAGTTACAAGGGAAGATTACACTTAATGGTTGCGTGTACAATTCAGTACAGTGTCAGGCTTTACAAAACATTAAAAATGTGTTCAGGGCAGGCTCATTACTGAGATTCGCTGGGAGAGAATTCCAAATTCTGGGGGCTGCTACAGTGAAGCTGGAGCGACTTGATCTTACATTGCTGAATCGCGGGATGTGTAGGTTTGCATTAGATCCAAGGGTTCTGGTTGTAACTTTGCGATTAAGGAATTTGTTAAGGTAGCTGGGTGTGTCACCTGTAACATGTGCGTGAGCGTTTTGTGGAGTATCCTGGTTTGGATGGCTAACCAGTGTGCCTCTCTCCCGTGGTGTGATATATGGTCCCTTTTTTTATACCTAATGCTGATCTTAGCGTTTTGTTCTGGAGGAACTGCATTTTGTTGATGTTTTTTTTGAGGTGCCTAGGAGTATGTTACAATAGTCAATTGTGGTTAGGATGAGGGCTCTTGCTAATGTGATGCAGTTTTGTTGGGTGAGGAAAGGACGACTTAATGTGATGAGTTTAGTGGTATAGGCTGTCGTTGAGGCTAGGGCGCTGATGTGTTTGCACATGGTGAGACTCGAGTCTAGGTAGACCCCTAGGGTTTTTACGGGATGGGGGTTTTGTCAATGACAATGGATTTATATTGTGGATGGATGCTTGGCTAGACGTGCGGGAGATCCTACTATGAGGATCTCCGTTTTGTCTCCATTTAAGCATAAACTATTGGCTGCCATTCAGTTCTGGAAGATGGAGTATATTTTATTCACACAGATGGTGTCCTGTTCTAGGTTGCCTGAGATGGGAATAAGTTTTTGCATTACGTCAGCAAAGTTGGTGTAAATTACTCCCATTGCATCTAAGACTGCAAGGATTAGTTTGGTATATGCATTATAGAGCGTAGGGGAGAGACATGATCCTTGGGGAACTCCTAGCGGGACTAAATGCTGTGTGGGAGTAGTGCTTGCAAAAACAGAGGGTACCCTACATAGCCACCTTGCTGATAGTCTGCCAAGGCACGGGTCTTTGGAAGGTTACCGCTGTGGCCTTGATTCTGATCACAGGGGCGCGCACGTTTGCCAGCAAAGACTTGCGCTGCCCTTCGTATGCCTCCTTGATAGCCATAACCATCCACCTTGCTATGAAGGCCTTGGATGCTTGACAGGCTGGTTTTGATTCTCTAAATGTGATGAACAATGCATCCAATTTACGGAAGCTCATCGTCCTGTCCAGAAAGAATCTTGGAACACACCTGACATCCAAGCAGTGCAATACCTTCTGAGCCTCATCTTTTGGGTCTGCAAAGAAGGTTGAGAGTACCATCTCCTAGTTTAGGTGAAAGGAGGAGATGACCTTAGGTAGAAAGGCGGGGTGCGTTCTAAGCTCCACCTTGTCACAGTGAAATGTGTAGGGCTCTGAAGCCACCAAGGCCCGAATTTCGCCGATACGGCGTACCGATATAAGGCCCACCAGCAGGGCTGTCTTGATGGCAACAGGCCTGATGTCCACAGATGCCATGAGCACACAAATTGTTTGTGCACCAGGGTACCAAGCCCCACATTAAAGTCCCAGACTGGGGGCCTCATTATGAGGTGGGAGGTAAGGGATTACCAGCACTGGTAAGGGCACCGGTAATCCCTTACCTCCCTACTACGAGTTCCCTTTGCGGGTCCTTCCTTAACGCCTGGTTTTTGCAGGCGTTAAGGACGGGACCCGCAAAGGGACTCTAGAGCTTATAATGGTACCGCAATTTGCGGTACCGTTATTAGCGCCTTCCCCATTCCCATTGAGCCCTATGGGGGCTCAAATGGGAATGGCCCTGGTGAATTGGCAATTACCGGTCCCTCCGATCTTGGAATGGACCGGTAATTGCTCCATTCACCAGGGCGGAGTCGGAAGGGTTTTGGAGGCAGCCATGGAGCTAATAGCTCCATGGTTGCCTCCAACCTCGTAATTAGGCCCTGGGTGTGGACGTTTGACAGGCGACTAACACGATTAGACTTGCCAGCTGTCTCTTGACCACCAGGTTGGAGGATGAAAATAGTCTTCGGAGTTCTTGTAGGCCCCTATGGCTGCCAGATACGTAAAGTATGTGTCTACCTGCACACCTGAATTAGCCAGATGTGCTGAGAAAGATAGCACATTGTCCAGTGAACATGTTAATGGATCAATCTTCTTTGTTTCTGCCCAGTGACAAAACCTAGTCCACTTGCCCCTGTATTGACTCCTGGTGGAGTCACTTCTAGCCCTGTGTATGATGACAATGCATTACTTACCGTAAAAGCATTTCTGATGGTTGTATCTGCTTAGATTCACATGCTGTGCATAGGTCCGACATCCAGTGGTCACTGCGGAGTATTGCATTTTGTTTTTCGTAGTCGAAAAAGGGGACGTCGACAAGGCATGTCTGTAACACTATCCCTATAGTGACATGCGTTGTACCCACAATCCCTCATGCGTCGAGGTCCCTCTGTTTGTATTTTTCTGCCCTGAGGGAGCCTTCTAGACGTGAGTGAGTACAGAAAAGAGAGAAATATAGAAAAGGATGTCTATGTTCCTTCCATCCGAGCGGGGAGGAAGGGTAGGCGCATGTGAATCTAAGCAGATACAACCATTAGAAATGCTTTTACGGTAAGTAATGCATTGTCTTCTGATGTTTATTAATCTGTTTAGAATCACATGCTGTGCATAGACTAGCGAGCAGTACCCGGAGTTGGCGGTGGGTTATGAGAAGGAACAGTAGAGAAAAGATGTCTTAATACTGCCTGTCCCACCTGGGAATCAGATCTAGAGTGTGCATCTAGACAGTAGTGTTTTGTAAAGGTGTGCACAGAACTCCAGGTAGCCGCTTTGCAGATGGACTCAAGGGAAACATTTGCAATGAACGCTATGGAAGCCCCAGTGCCTCGAGTGGAATGTGCTCTTGGCTTGAAGGGTAGTTCTCTCTTAGCAAGAGTGTAACAGAGGGTGATGCATTGAACAATCCATCTAGATATAGTGAACTTTGAAACTGCATCTCCTTCTCTTCCTGCTGCCACAGAGACAAAGAACTGATTAGTCTTTCTCAGTGGTCTGGTTCTTTCCATGTAGAACATGACAGCTCTGCGTACATCTAGTGTATCCAGACTTTTTTCTCCCAAGCTGGAAGGGTTTTGAAAGAACGTTGGTAGTTCTATAGACTGGTTGACATGAAATTTCGAGATGAATTTTGGTGCAAACCTTGGGTGTGTGCGTAGAACCACCTTATCCTTGTGAACTGTTAGGAAGGGGTCTAGTACAGAAAGAGCCTGTAGTTCACTTACTCTCCTAATGGAGGTGATAGCTATTAGGAAAGCAGTCTTAAGAGTGAGGTCTTTAAGAGTTGCCTTGTGCATGGGTTCGAAAGGAGGGCCCATGAGTCTAGAAAGTACCACATTTAAGTCCCATCCGGGAGCTGGGTTAGCTATCGGAGGGTGTATTCTCTTTACCCCCTCCATGAAGGCCTTGATAACTGGTATCTTCCATCACGACACTAAGTTGGGAAGTGGTGTATGCAGAAAGTGCCGCTAGGTGGACTTTAATGGAATTGAACACTAGACCTGAATCCAGTAAATGGGTCAAGTACAGAACAATGTTAGTGGGAGAGCAGTCAACCGGGTTGATGCTCTTACCTCTACACCAGATGACAAACCTCTTCCACTTGCTAGAATAGCAGTGGCGAGTATTAGGTTTTATGGCTTCCCTGAGGATGTCCATACATCTCTGCGGGAGTTGTAAATGTCCAAATTCTATGATCTCAGGAGCCAGGCTGCTAAGTTCATGGTCGGAGGGCATGGATGCAGTGTCCTGCCCTTGTCCTGTGACAGCATGTTGTACGGGCAGGGAAGTTTCACTGGGGGTGATAGGGACATCTCCATCAAGTGAGCGAACCATGGCTGCCGGGCCCACATTGGGGCCACTAGTATCATGGTAACCTGCTCCTGGTGCATCTTGTGCACCACTTTGTTGAGAAGGGGGGGTCGGGGGAAAGGGGTAAACAAATTTCCCTGACCATTGAATCGACAGACCGTTCCCCTTGGACTGGTTCTGGGGGTACCTGGAGGCGTAACTTTGGCATTGCGAGTTCTCCAGAGTTGCGAACAGGTCTATTTCCGGGAATCCCCATTGCGTGAAGACGATGTCTTCGTGCAATTGCCATTTGTACTCTTCGGGCAGGGGGAAGTCTCTGCTGAGTTTGTCTGCTAGCAGATTGAGTTCCCCTGGTACATGTTGTGATAGTAGGAACATGTTGTGTTTGAGAGCCCACTTCCATATATTCTGGGACAGCTTGGACAGTCCGGGAGAGTGAGTGCCCCCTTGCTTGTTGAGGTAGTACATGGCTGTGGTGCTGTCTGTGAGGACCATCACTGTCTTTCCTTGTAAGTGTTCCTGAAAGGCTTTCAGTGCTTTGAACACCGCTAGTAGTTCCAGCAGGTTTATATGCTTGGATGCTAAGCTCTGAGTCCACGCTCCGTGAGCAGTCTGATGGGATAGGTGAGCCCCCCATCCTGTAAGGGATGCATGCGTCTGTGGTTAGAGTGGCTTCCACTGCGGGTGTGGCAAAGGTTTTCCCTAATAACAGGTTTTCTTTTGTCCACCACCGTAGCGAGAGAACCAAGGCCTGTGAGACCACCACTAGATCGTCCCATTGTCCGCTGGCCTGACATCACTGGCTGTAGAGCCACTCTTGCATTGGGCGCAGGCGCGCGTGAGGTACCAAATAAATACATGACGCCATCATCCCTAGCAAGCGCATTGCTTTGCGTACCATCACCTCTCGACCTGCCACATAATGGGGGATCTGAAACAGCATATTTTGGACCCTCTCGTTGGAGGGGAAGACGAGGCCGTCCTTTGTTCGAATTAGAGCCCCTAGGAATTATTTGATTTGGCTGGGGTCTAAGCTGGACTTTTTTCGTTGATGGAGAAGCCCAGTTGGGACAAAAGGTCTACAGTCTTTTGGGTATTGGAGAAGCATGTTTCGTAAGAATCCCCTGTTATGAGCCAGTCGTCGAGGTAAGAGTATACCGGGATGGATAACCTGCGCAGGTGGGCCGCTGCCACTGCCAGTACTTTCGTGAATACCCTTGGTGCAGATGCTATCCCGAAGGGTAGTACTCTGAACTGGTAGTGTTTGTTCTCTATCTTGAATTTGAGGTATTTTCTGTGCGCTGGCAACATTAAAATATGAAAGTATGCATCTTTCATGTCTAGTGTTGTCATGTAATCCCCCTGTGATAACAGTGGGATTACTTCCTGCAAGGTCACCATACGAAACTTTTGGGGTTTGACAAACTTGTTCGCTGGGCGCAGATCTAATACAGGGCGCATGGTTAAGTCCTTTTTGGGTACAAGGAAGTACACTGAATAAATACCTTCTGTTACCCGAGATAGGGGGGACAGCCTCTATAGCTTCTTTTTTCAGTAGCTCTTCTACTTCTTGAAGAAGAATGGTGAGGTGTTCCGGTGTCATGCGTCGGTTCCCTGGGGGTCTGTACTTCGGGGATCCGTTGAATTCGATGCAGTATCCGTGGGCTATGGTGGATAATACCCAGCGGTCTGACGATATTCCCTCCCATGCGGAAAGGAACGATGTTAGCCGGCCCCCGACCGGTGATGCATGGGAGGGGACCCGAATCTTCGGGTCATTTGTTGGTATTGGGCGTGGAACCTTTGGGGCTGGAGCCGTGACCTCTTCCTCTGCCACGGCGTTGGCCTCTTTGACTGAACTGGGTGTTGTTACCCTGGTTAGAGGGCCAGTTGGTAGCAGAGTAAAATTGCTGTTGGTTTTGCTGCTGGCGTTGGCCACGAAAGGAGCGTCTATTGCCATAGCCGCGTCTGTTAGAGGGCCTAGAAATTTGGTCAAGAGTCTTGATGGTATCAAACTCTTTCTTCGCATGATCTAGGGCCTCATCAACTGCTTTCCCAAACAGATGTGTTTGTTCTATGGGCTTATTTATCAGGGAAGCCTGGGTTTCCGGCTTAAATCCCGATTTGCGCAGCCAGACATGGCGTTTGAGAAGTATTCCCTGAACCAGGGAACGGCCAGCCGTCTCTGCGGCATCTAAGGAGTTCTTTACAATGCCCTGGTTTACAAGAGTTCCCTCTGAGATTATAGCTAACAGGCGTGAACGCAGGGATTCTGGTGCGTCCTCTGCTTCGCTGCGCAGCTTGCTCCACTGTGCATCTGCGTAGCTAGCTAGTAGGGAATTGTTATTTGCAATCCTAGTTGAGAAGGCGGCGGACGTCGTGATTCTCTTCCCAAGTGCATAGAGCTTCTTGCACTCTTTGTCAGGTGGTGCCTCACTAGTGGATAGTGGTACCCCCGCTCTTTTCCTTGTATTAGTAACTATGAGGGAGTCCGGAATAGAACGTCCTCTGAAGAACAAAGGGTCAGAGGACGAAGGGCTGAAGAGCTTCTCTATCCGAGGGTTGACCCCTCTGACTAAGACAGGATTGGAAAGGGAAGGAGTTATTCTTCTCTTTATAGAAGCCAGGAGCGGAATAGACTGACTAACAGGGGCTTTTTCTTTAATAACTTTCTCTACAAAGTCTATGTCATGAAGAGTCTCCCCTGTGTCTATTTCAAAATGCGCTGCTGCCTTGCGCAATAGTGCATTAAGTGAAGGTTGGTCATCTATGGGAGAGGTGTTTCCAATAGGTGAATCCTTGGGAGGAGAAGGGTGAAAGACATCAGGGTCTGAGTGCACTGATGGGGATTGCCAAGGCTGCACTGATGGGGATTGCCAGGGCTGCGAGGTAGCTGTATCTTCTTCGAAAGCTCCTGCACTAGTGTAAGGATCTTCTTCAAACCCCTCTTCCTCATGTTCTTCCTCTCCACCCAAACACTCATCTTCCTGGAGGTATTGCCCCTCTTCAGTGAAGTCATATACGTCTGTAGAAGGGGGAAACAGCCTAGGAATCTTGACCCTAGGGTCATCCTGGGGCCATTCTCTTGGTCTTTTGGGTGTGGGTGGGTTTTGGTTTCCCAAAAACCTTTCCATTTTCTCCATACAAGAATGGTGTCTTTCAAGGGTCTCATGGGGGACACCTGAATAGTCTAGAGGGGGGAAATCAGTGTTTTCACCTTCAAAACGCTTAGAACGCTCCCACGTCGTCGAAGAAAGGTTTCCGTCGCCCTCTGAAAAGCCCTCCGGTAGTTCAGAAGTGCCCTTAGATGAAGGGGGCAGTTCCTGGCTACTCTTGTGCTTTTTCGGCGTTTCCATAGCTTTTTGTGCGGTATTCGACGTTTGTTTCGTTGTCCGCTTACGTTTGTCTTCGGAAACAATTCTCGCCAGGCTCTCGACAACGAGTTTGTCAGTAGAGGACTCTGGTGTCGACGTTGCCTGCGTTACGCGTTGTTCCACGACGGCCGCTCTATGGAGCGTTACGTCGGATGATTTTGGGGTAGCGCCCGTGTTTGATGAAAGCCCAATCGCTGGTCGCGGCTGCGTTTGCGGGTGGGGCTTGAGACCCTTACGGTCTGAGGTAGACGCCGGAGTGCCCTGCGGCCCCTTCGGCGCTGATCGATCCTTCGTCTTCGACGAAGAAGAGCCGTGGGTTGTGTGCTTAGGCCTATGGGGTCTATGTGCGTCCTTGTCGCCGGGGTGTTCATCCCCATAAGCAGGGCGTGAGCCGAGCCCGTCGGGGCCGGGGACGGACGTCGAGGAGCGCGAGCGCTCCTTCTGGGGGTTATTGACTTCCGTAACGGACGTCGAGTTATCACCTCCTCGTCACTTTCTGTAACAGCGGCGGTGGGTGAGGAAACTGACTTCGACATAGCGTAGTCCGCCCACCTCTTAACTTTGCGTTCTTTAAGAGTTCTTGGTTTCAAGAGCTTACAGGCCGCGTAACTGTCCTCCTTAAGATCGAGGGGCAAGCAACGATTACAGAGCTTGTGTTTGTCCTTCCAAGTGTATTCGCCCCTACAGCGTGGGCAAAACTTAAAAGGTGTCCTCTCCATAGCTGAGGCAATAATAACTGGTGATAACAACCCCAAGGGAAAGATAAGGGAGAAAGAAAGACATTCTCAAAGAGAAGATAAAAATTCGAACCCCCTCTCTCCCTACTGTATGTTGGCCGGCGAGGCCAGGCCACGTGTTCGGCAGCGCCGAAGGATCTCCTCCGTCTCTTCCCCTCCGTCGAAAACTTGCTCGGCGGAGAAACAGCTTCACAGCTAACGTCGAGGGGAGGGATCTTTAATAATATAATAAGTATAATTAAGGACCGAGGTCTGTAGTAAGTATTTGCAATGTCTCTCTAGGAGCTCCGCGTAAGGCGACCAGAAGCTGGGCGGAAAAAAACAATCTGAGGGACCTCGACGCGTGAGGGATTGTGGGTACAACGCACGTCACTATAGGAATAGTGTTACAGCATGTGATTCTAAGCAGGTTAACAAACATCAGAAAGACAGGTTATCCCACGACAGGTGCAAATGCTTCAGGGCAACCTGTTCAGGAACCAAGCTGCGAGGGCTAACTTCTGCGGATCAGGGTTAACCATGGTGCCCCCTCTGTTGGGAGACTAAGTGGGCTGGGCCCACCGGGAGGTGCACCAGGGGCTGATCCAACAGACGGAGGAGTTCCGAGAACCAGGGTCTTGCGGGCCACCATGGCGCAAACAGGATGAACCGAAGGCTCCGAGACGCCCTGACCCTGCAGTCAGAAAAGTGGGGGGGTGTGGGTTACTGGTGGCAAAGAGTTCCACCTGTGGGTGGCCCCACCTGTTGAAGATCCCTTGGAGGAGGACTTTGTTCAACTGCTACTCGTAATTGCCCATCCCCAGCCTGCGGAGCCTGTCCGCAACCAGGCTCGATTCCCCAGGAAGGTGGACCGCTGATGAGCAAAGCTTCTTCGACAGTGCCCACTCCCAAATGTCTATCGAAAGCCTGCAGAGAGGTGGGGACCTGGTACCGCCCGGCTTGTTGATGTAATACATGCAGATGGGGCTGTCTGGATGCAGACCGATTTGCTGCCTATCAGTGAGCAAGCCAGATGGCCATCATCTCGAGCCAGTTGATGTGTTCCAGCTGCCCCTGATGAGACCAGATTCCATGGACACTGGTTGTCCAGGGTAGCCCCTCCCCCATGGACGAGTCTGTAGTGATGGTGCTCGGGGGTAAAGGCTGCCGGAATGGCCTGCCTAGCAGCAGGTTGGTGTCTGTACCCCACCAGACAAGGTCCTGGTGGAGATGCTGTGGTATGTTGACTGCCTAAGAACCCTTGTCCCGATTCCAGGGAGCTGAAAAATGAAGTTGCAGCCTCCTCATCTTGAGTCTTGTATGCGGTACAGTGAAGAGAAATGCTGCCAATGTTCCCAGCAGGTGTTGGTACCACCAGGCTGAGGTTACTGCTCTGCTGGGAAGTGTCTTGTTGCCTTTTGATTGCTGCAATCTTGTCCGTTGAGGGTAAAAGCCTCTCGAGCCTTGTATCCCATATCAGACCCAGAAATGTCAGTCTGAGTGGGCAGTAGCTGTAACATTTTGAGACTGATAGAAAATCCAACAACGAATAGGGTATACATGAGAGCAGTAGCCGTGTGATGATCTGCCTCCGGGGATGCCAACCTGGCTAGCCAGTCGGCGAGGTATGGATAAATGTGGTGGCCTTATGCCCAGAGTATAGATGCCACTGCATTGATTAACCTTTGCAAAGACCCTTGGGCCGAGCTTAGTCCGAAGGGTAGGACACTGTATTGAAAGTGAAAACCCATGATCCTGATCGCAGGAAGGACGGATGGGTTCCCAAATCGGGAGTGCAGGTAAGCATCCTTCAGATCCAGGGAGCACATAGTCTCCCCCACACAAAGTCTCTGCAATGAAGGCTGGGGTAACCATCTTGAACTTTGAGGGGGAAGGATGACGTTCAAGGAAGAAGGGTCCAAAACTCTTCTCAGGCCGCTTGGTTCTTTTTGTGTATGGCGGATATCCGGGAATAGAAGACTCTGCCTCTCCGAGAAGCTGGGACCTCCTCCACCGTCTGGCTCGCTATAAGCAAGCTGATTTCAGCCAACAGAGTTGCTGTCCCAATCTGCAGGAGCAAAGGGGAGGAAGGAGGAACAAACTGATGAATCGGTAGCCGGAAGCCCGTGGACACTACTGAGAGGATCCACGGGTCTGTGAACCTCATCTGCCAGGAGTGTATGTGAAGGGCCTGTCACAGCTTCTTTCCCTGTTATGGTTGAGTGCTGGTTAGACCCCTTGTTAGCTGCCTTGTGCTGCTTGCGCCTGTGTTAACTCGGGGACCCGTCACGTTGTCTGGAGCGTCCAAAGGACCAACCCATGTCAGAGCACTGAGCATGGCTCTAGGTCTTGGCTGTGGATTTTGTTGAGAGACAAGGATTTAGCTGTCTGGGAGCTATTCTTTTCCTTGTCTAGTTCCTAATCCGTTGTCGAGTGGAACAAGCACCCTCACCACCCTCCCTCCCTCCCTCAAAAGGCAGGTTGAGGATGCGCTCCTGCACATCTGGATTGAATTTCGTTGTCCTGAGCCAAGCCATCCTTCTCAGGTCGGTGGTAATGTATATTGCTCTGCCCGAGCGGTCAATGTGGGCCACCGTAGATTTCATTATATCTTGGGCCACAATCTTGGCCTCCGGCAAGCCTGCCTTGAAGCGTGCCTGGCAGTGGACAGGGAACTCTGGAAGGAAGGCTGCAATCTCCCGCCACAACTTCTGATTAACAGCTGCCAACATGGAGACGGCATGACGTAGGTGGAGCGTGGCATTGGAGTACATTTTATTTTATTAAACTCCTCCAAAAGCTTTTCATCTTTGCTCCAGGAGTGCCGAAGCGGATGCTGCTGAGAAAGTTTGGAGTATAGCGATGCTGCAGCTATCATAGAGGTATGTGGCTGGGGTGCACCAACAGTAAGAGGGAATCCATCAGTCTGCTTGTATATGGCATCCAGGCGCTTATTGGTGGGCTGGGTGGAGTGGCTTCACCCAACCCTTTTTGGCCAGGGATTCCACATCCTTCTGGAGAGGGATGCCAGTTCTTGTGGCAGGAGAAAGTGCAAGTACTTTGGCCGGGATGCTGCTTCAGGTTGCTCCAACTGCGGTTGAGGGGTCCCTAGATACTCAACTAGACCCACCAGCCTCTCATGGAATGCCTTAGCTGACGATGGTGTGTCTGGATCCTCGTCCGTGTCCTGCAAATCTGGAGGTGCAGGCGGAGTGCTGGCCGCGGATAGCGTCATGGCGTGCTGACGGGCAGTGCTGGTGGCTGCTGATCCCTTGGGCTGAGCTGTAGAGATTGGCATGGGAGCCAGGGGCTGAGCTGGATCCAAGGGCTGGACCACAGCAGGCGTACCGGAGGGAGCATGCCCCAGATTACATATGAGGATGGTACCCATCTGTGGTGATCTAATAAGGGTGAGGAACTTCTCAAATAACCTATAATCGCAAAGAAGCAGGGGCGCCTCCTGGTGTAGGGGCTCCTGAGGACATAGGGTCCGGACACTGAGGCTGTGGTGTCCTGGGCAGGCCCGGTCTCGTCAAACTGGGGGGGGAGGGAGGGGGGGGGGCGAGGGTGTTGAGTGGTGCGTACCTTTGCTGCAAAGTGGAGGGCTAGGACGTGGACGGCTAGGACGTGGACCAGGAGGCTGCATTGTCCAATCCCATCTGGATGCACACTTCCCTGCCTCGTCTCTTTGCAGGAAAGGCACGGGGTGAGCCACCATTTTGTCTGGTCTGGCAGCCATTTTGTCTTGCTCCACACCACGTGCCTGAGGCGTGGCGATTGCCGAGCTGGGTCTAGTCTCCACCTGCACGCTGAATAGTGAAGGCTGGGACCTGCCTGCACCTCAGGTCGAGACCTGGGAGGAGTGCCCTCAGACATGGGTCCTGTACTAGAGCGAAGCCCTTCGGGACAGAGCCCAGTACTAGAGTCGTGTGGCCCCAAAGCCTGCAGGCCAGTCGCAGGAGTAGCGGCTGTCTTCTTGCTGGTTTTAAGACCTTGGCGGTCACTCCCGCTTGGGCGCTTCCCTGGGAAGGAGTCGCCCATACGGGGTACAGAGGAGAACAGAGCACCTACCTTGGGCCCAGTCTTTATCCTCACGTATGCCTTGAGGTCTTCTGGGCGAAACCTTGTGAAGAGCTCTCTCCACTTGGCAAACCGATTCTTCAGAGCGCGTGGGGTCAAGGAGTCGCACACAGAACAGCCGTCCCAACCATGGTCTGGCCCAAGGCACTGGAGGCAGAGTGCATGGGGGGTTGGACATAGGGAAGGGACCCGCGCAGGCTGGACACCTGCTGAAACCCACCATAGTCGACATGCACCGGGGAGGAGCGTAGCGCCAGAGGACAGAGCAGTACCTGACAATTAGAAGAGTCAAAAAAGGAAAAAGAATGACGACTCCTGGGGAAGAGCGTGTGGAATTACAAGGCTGTAGGCCTAACACAGGAGCGCTGGTGAAAGCGGTCCGTTCCGGGCAGAGTCAGGGGAGCACATGTTTCCAGGGCTGTGCCCCGCGTGCATCTAAATTTAAAGGGGAAGTTGATTTGTCTGGTGACAAAGGTTCAGTTTTGCGTTGCTAGCGAGGGATGCCCATACAGTATGGAGAAAAGGGGACAGGACTTAGGAGTATGGGATACATTACTCACCGTAATCATATTTCTGAATCTTGTGTCTGCTTAGATTCACATGCTATGCATAGGCTGACATCTAGTGGAAGCTGTGGAATATTACAGCTGTTTTCGAAACTCGAAAAGGGACGTCGACAGGGCGTGCCAGTTATACTATCCCTAGTGTGACGTCCACTGAACCCATGATCCCTCACACGTCGAGGTCCCTCAGATTGTTACTTTTCTGACATGAGGTGTAGGGTGAATACAGTTGCATCCAAGCAGATGCTTACCAGACAAGCCCATAAACATCCATGCGCCTTCTCTCTAAGGGGAAGAAGGGTAGGTCCTATGTGAATCTAAGCAGATACAAGCATCAGAAATATGATTATGGTGAGTTATGTATCCCTTCTGAGGCTTGTGGAAGCTGCTTCGATCACATGCTGTGCATAGATTAGCAAGCAGTGTTAGGAGGTGGGATGTGAGAAGGTTCATGAGCGAACAAATGTCTTAGAACCGCTTGTCCTACTTGTGTATCTGTCTTGGAATGAGTGTCAAGTGAAAGTATGTATTGAGCTCCATGTAGCTGCTTTGCAAATACTGCCTAAAGGGACTCTTGTGGAGTGAGCCCTAGGCGTAAAAGGCAGTGTCTTATTTGATAGAGAAAAGCACAGTTGGATACATCCAACTATCCACCTAGAGATGGCATTTTTTGAAATGCGGTGACCTTCTCTGCCTGGCGCTATGGAGACAAACAGTTGATCTGTCTTTCTAAGCAATCTGGTTTTATCTACATAGTAGAGGACCACCCTCCTCACATCCAGTATGTGGAGTTATACCTCAGCTCAAGTGACTGGTTTATATGAAATTTGGAGATTAATTTAGGGGAAACCTAGGGGGGAGTAAGTAAAACCAGCTTGCCTTTGTGTACAACAAAGAAAGGACCCTGCACTGACGATGCTTGTATTTCACCAACACTTGTTATGGAAGTGGTAGCCACTAAGAAGGCAGTTTTGTAAGTCAGGTGTTTGAGACTGGACTTGTGCATCGGCTCGAAAGGGGGGCCCAGGAGTTTAGCGAGTACCACATTGAGATACCATCCTGGCGACAGGTTTGAAATTGGAGGGTGGAGTCTTTACTCCCTGCATGAATGCTTTGATGACAGGTACCTTCCACCATGAGATCTTATTGTGGGAAGTGGTGTAAACTGACAAAGCTGCCAGGCCTTCAAGGAGTTGAACACTACCCCCGCATCCAGCAAGTGGAGCATATAGGTCAGAATGTGGGAAGGAGTACATTCAATGGGGTTCATTTGTTTGGACTGGCACCAAATTACAAATCTTCTCCACTTGTCAAATTAAGTGTCTAGTGTTAGGTTTTCTTGATTTCTTTAAGATGTCGATACATCTTTGAGGCAGGTTAAGATGACCAAACTATGACTTCAGGAGTCATGCTGCCAAGTTAATTGCGAGAGGTAGAGGGGGCACTGTTAGGCCCCCGTGCTGGGAGAGCAGGTTGTCCGGGCATGAGAGTTTGATGGGATCACACATCGCCAGTTTGCGCAGATGGGGATACCAGGGTTATCTTGCCCATATAGGAGCAACTAGGACGAGCGTCATCTGTTCCCTGTGGATCTTGTTCACTACCTTCCTCATGAGAGGTGTTGTGGGGGGTGGGATGTTAGCCAATTTCCCTGACCAGATCATCCATCGGGCGAAACCTGGATGCAAAGTCTGGGCATTGCTTGTTTTCACTTGTAGCGAACAAGTCTATTGTGGGGATACCCCATAGAGAGAAGAGGTGTTCTACGACCTCCGAGTTAACTTGCCACTCATGTTCCTCTGGTAGGGGTTCTCTGCCCAATGAGACTGCAAGAGTGTTGAGTTCCCCTGGAACATGTTGTGACGATAGGAATATCTTCCGTTTGAGTGCCCATTTCCAGATATTACTGTGCAAGTTTGGACAGATTTGGAGAACATGTGCCCCTTGTTTATGTAAAATATTGCTGTAGTAGGTCTGTCAGGCCTGCATAGATTGGTTCCTCAAGTGGGGTTCGAACGCCTGAAGGGCCTTGAATACTGCCAGAAGTTCTAGCAGATTGATGTGGATCTGAACTGTCACGCAAGACCACACACCCTGAGATATGTGTTGAAGGTAGTGCCCCCCCCACCCAGCAAGAGGCGTCCGTTGTGATAATCGCCTGCATCTCTGGATCGTAGAAGGGTTTCCCCTTCAGTAGATTTTCTCTCGTCCACCAGCGAAGATTTTGTACCAGTGTTGGCCAAACGACCACTAAATCGTCAGAATGACCGCTTGCCTGAGACAATTGTTTCGCCAACCACTCCAGCATGGGTCGCAGGCGCGCGTGTGGAACTGGGTAAATGCAAGATGCCATCATGCCTAGCAAGCGCATCGCTTTGTGCACCCATATCTGGCGTCCGACCTTATAATGTGGCATTTGCAACAGCATATTTTAGACTCTTCTGACGGAAATACCGGAAAAATGTGTTTAGGACAGGTCCTCGTAACTGTTTGGTTGTGCTTGGCACTAGGCTCGATTTTTTTAAACATTTATTGAGAAGCACAATTGAAAGAGAAGGTGGATAGTCTTTTGAATGTTTAGTTTGCAAATTAGGGGGGACTCCCCTGTAATGAGCCAGTCGTCCAGGTAAGGGTACTCTGGGATTGCCTCCCTGTGCAAGTGTGCTGCCACCACCGCCAGTACCTTTGTGAATACCCTTAGAGCAGATGCTATTCCGAAGAGTAGCACTCTGAATTGGTAGTGCTGGCTCGCTATCTTGAAACGTAAGAATCTTCTGTGCGCTGGGAATATTGAAATATGAAAATAGGCATCTTTCATAGCGAGTGTTGCCATGTAATCCCCTTTAGTAGTAGAGGGATTACCTCTTGTAGCGTAGTCATGCAGTACTTTTGTGGATTTACATATTTGTAAATCTAATACGAAAATTGCCATTACCCCTCTGGCCGGGTGGCTCGGAGAGTTGACCCAAAGATTTAAGTGCGTCATACTCCTCTTTAGCGGTCTTAAGGGCGTCCTCGACGGCTTTGCCAAAAAGCATATTGGGTTCGATTGGCATGTTGATTAAGGTGGCCTGGGTTTCTGGTCTAAAACTTGATTGCCGCAGGCACGCGTGACGTTTAATAACAGTACCCTGTGCAATAATCCGACCGGCGTGGTCTGCAGCATCAAGGTTGGTCTTAAGTAAACAGCTTGACACTGCTCTCCCCTCTGCAGCTAGCTGGGATTTCAATGGTTCTGGGGCGGATGACAGTAAGGGCGACACTTCCTCCCATTTGTGGCAGTAGTAACTGGCCAAAAGGGTTGCATTGTTTGCAATTCTGGTCTGGGAAGCCGCGGAGGATGCAACCTTTCTGCCCATTGTATAACATTTTTTGCTTTCCTTGTCGGGTGGGACCTCAGACGAAGCAAGGGGGGTACCAGCTCTCTTCCTAGTTGTAGTTACGACTAACAAGTCCGGTTTCAGCTGCCCTCTAATATACAGTGGGTCTGAAGGTGCAGGTTTAAATAGTTTTTCTATACGGCGGTTTACAGCCCGTTTGAGGTTAGGGGTCTCCATTGATGGTTCTATGTTGCGCTGTATTGACTTGAGTAGAGGAATAAACTGTGCCACCGTCTTCTTGTCCCCAAGGATTTGTTCTACAAAATCCTTATCCTCCTGTGTCTTAATTTGAAAGTGCTCTGCCAAACGACCACTAAATCGTCAGACTGACCGCTTGCCTGAGACAATTGTTTTGCCAACCACTCCAGCATGGGTTGCAGGCGCGCGTGTGGAACTGGGTAAATGCAAGATGCCATCATGCCTAGCAAGCGCTTCGCTTTGTGCACCCATATCTGGCGTCCGACCTTATAATGTGACATTTGCAACAGCATATTTTAGACTGGCTAGCACCTCATTATGAAGGGGTTTGTTGTCAATGGGAGAATCAGTGATAGGGGGGTCCTGATCAATAGGTGAGTCGATAGGATACATATTTGCCTCTGGGTCAGCCTCTTGGTCTTCATCGTCCCCATAATAAAGGTCTGCTGCATCCTCATCCTACTGAGGGTCAGCAGCCTCTAAAATTGAGAGGTCTTTGTGTTCAGAGTTCAGGTCATAGAGCTCTAGGACTATGCTATGTACTGGAATTTCTGTACGAGACCTTTTAGTAGGAGGTTGAGAAGGTTGAGCAAAGACTGGTGACCCAGAGGGAGCCGTAGTGGTGGGATTGGAGTGGAAACTTTCGAAGTAGGCAGGGTTCTTTTCGTAGAAATTGGCCATGAAGGACATTCTCCTCATGACCCTGTCTATGTCTTGTGATGACCATTGTGCTTAACTTGGGAAGACCAAGGGTTGGGAAGAAAGGCCTAAATCTTCATCTGTGGGTGGAATTACCCCAGATTTCTTAGGCCTGGCCTCTAGAGGTTTCATTATGAGGGATGGGCCTAGATTATTGAGTTTTTTTCCTTATGAGGGCTTTTATCCCTATGAGGGGTGAGGGCTTTTTTGTGATCTTCCCACAAACCCCCCCTCCCCAGAGCCATGTTTATCCCACTGTTTGGGGCCTACTACCTGACCTGACTTTCGGGTGCGGGTAGGGTCGAGGCCTCGTCTGCGGATGATCGGCCCTCTGAGGGAGTTTTACCCGCGCCGTCTTTCATCGGTTGGGCGGTGATCTCGAGCGAGAGTGCCCAGAGGACCGGGACTCAATGGCCGTTCCCTGGGTGTCGTGCTCTGTCGCCCGCTCGACCCATGTGTCGATTCTCGACCTGGGGTTGTGTGTTCAGTGGTGAATGGAATTGTTGCGCTTCCGCCTCTGGGTGTAGTCCCCACAATAGGACTGCCGGCCTGTCCTCCGGGGCCTATGCTTGGGTAGCCGAAGCTACCCAGTCGCCCTCCGAATCGGCGGCGTTGCTGCCATCACTGAAAGCACCTTTTACCTCCATGGCCTCGAGCTGTCTGGCGTATTGGGCCCAGCGTTTTGTCGATCAGTCCTTTAAAGTCTTGGGCTTGAGGAGCCTACACGCTCGACAAGAACCCTCGACGTGGTCTCTTGAGAGACACAAGTTACAGACTAAATGCTCATCGACCCACGGAAATGTTCTATTGCACTTGGGGCAGAATTTAAATGGGGGCTTGTTCATAACTACAAACTAGCAGCTGGGCAAAAGTAGTGCGGTAGTCTTTCGACAGGCAGTCTCTGTCTTCACTGGCGTGAAGTTTCAATGGTCGGCAAGGATAGACAGAATGAAGTATCAGTAATTGAAAAAAGTAAATAGCTTTACGCCGAAAGAGGAACTACGCTTATACACGTCCGACTAGAATGACAGACAAAAACAATCTGAGGGACCTCGACACTTGAGTGATCATGAGTACACTGGACGTCACACTAGGGATAGTATTACTGGCACGCCCTGTCGACGTCCCTTCGAGTTTCGAAAAACTAATACTCTGCAGCTTCCACTAGATGTCGGCCTATGCACAGCATGTCATCCAAGCAGATTCCACAAGCCTCAGAAATATTTTTACATTTGTGTAGCGCACTAAGCCCATGGCCATCAAGGCGCCGTTTATTGCAAGGAAGCCAGTTACATAAAGCAAAAACAAGACTATGTACAGAGGAAAACCACTGACCTTATGTAGGCCCTTCCCCCTTCGCTAAGAGCAGAAGACCCTCACGTGGCTTTCAGAAAAACCCTATGGGTCCCCCTGGTTGAAGAGGACATTACAGGTGCTTCTTGTCGTATTCTGCTGCCTTCGGGCAGCCTCGCCCAACTCTTGGCCATCATCTCAGATCCTTCCTCCTTTTGCTGTACGCTTATATATCGCCCCCCTGCGCCCGCAGCCCTATGGCGAACCCCCACCATGACCAAGGGTGCAGGATCGAAAAAACAGAGCTCCTTCAACATGTTTGCTAAGATGCCGCCTGGTGGGTAATCAGGGCCGCCCCCACCACCTCGCCTCCATCAGACGCCATAGACTTACAGAAAATGATGGAGTACATGCGGGAGGGGTTCACCACCTTGCATTCCAAGTTCGATGATATGAATGGCTCTAGGTCTTCAATCAAGGCACATTTTGAAAAAACGGACAGCCGAGTCGCTGAAATCGAAACAAGAGTTGGTGATGCGGAGGACACCCTGGGCGCTATCCGGGCAGAGGTTTCCTCCCGTTCCAGACGAGTGCAGGAAGTCGCTAAAAAGAATGAAGACCTCGAATCCCGTTCCAGACGCAACCACCTCTGCATTATCGGGGTTCCCGAGGCATCATCATCATGGAGCCAATGGATGACTACCTAGAGCGTACTTTACTTACACTACTGGATTCCCTCTAAACTGTCACCTCAGTTCGCCATAGAGAGGGCCCATCAAGCTTTACCGGCTAAACCCAGACCTGGTGCGCCCATCATTGCCAGGGTGCTGAAGTTCCGGGATCGTGATGCCCTCCTCAGGGCGGCGAGAGCCAAATGAGAGCTTTTTCAAGGGACTTCCAGGATTCTTCGGTACCCCGATTTTTCTGTCGCAGTGCAGCAAGAGCGCAAAACCTTCCTTGCAGTTAAGAAGAGACTGCGTGGCCTGCAAGTTAAATACGCCATGCAGTACCCAGCCAAGTTATGTGTTGAACACTAACCAGGTTTTCTTCACAATACCCGAGGAAGCCTCCAAGTTCATAGATGAACACTTCCCTGGCTGATTCGTTTTGGCTATGATTTGCTGTTTCCTTTTTGTTGCGATTAGTCATGTAGTAGAAGGGGCTTCACCCCCCTTCGGAGCTCTAACCGATAACAAGTACATATTGTCTTACTGGCATTGTGATCTTTCGTTCTCCCCACCACTTGTTCTCTATGTAATGCTAATGTTAATGTTATCAACGTTCTAATTTAATTTTGTTGCTCCCAGCCCCGAGCATCACAGCTAGGCCACCACACAGGTCCCTAGGCGTAGATTCCATCGGTTTGGAGTTGGGTTTATGGGATGGTCATTCCTCTGATTGGGTGAGGGGTGGGGCTGGGACGGAGTCTTATGTTAAAAATGGCTCGGGGTTCACTGGGGGTGCAGGGTGCGTGACACCGGCAGATTGGTTGCACCGAGAGGGGAGCCGTCAGCTTAACCCAGACCTCTGGCAAAGTATTGTTATCCCGCCTTATCATAATGTTTATCCAATGCTCTCACTCTAAATGGCGATGATGATGTGATGTTCATGAGCTGAAATGTACAGAGACTGGGTAGTTGCAAGAAAATGCGACAGCTGCAATTAACTAGTAAATCAGCGCAGATCGATCCACTGGGCAGATGTGTGCTTCTCCACGGGGTACTACAAAATAGAGAACTGGTACTTTTGAATATCTAAGGTCCCAATGTGCATGATCCTGAATTTTACCTTCACTTAGCCTCTGTCCTTGCCAGCTTTCCTATGGTGCCAATTCTTTGGGGGGTGTTGGGAAAGATTTCATAATTGTATGCAATTTTCCCTCCATGTGGCAACCCCCAAACGTTTTGCTGTTTTACACCCTGATCTAGACTTTGCCAGAGAAGCGCAGCCTTCTGTCGTACTCCTCTGGGCTTTTGCTCACTTTTTATGGGGAAACTGACATGCCCTTAAGACAGTCAGTACTGGGAGACTTTGTTTCCCTTAGTCCTTTCCTCATGTTGCAGCTTTTGTGCAACATGAAACAAGAGTGCACCGTAACTTACATTACCACGCTCTTGGGTCTCTAGTCATTCCAAAGGCCATAGAAACTCTCGGTGGATTTATTATGAACTGTGCACTGGTGGCATCTATCGTATTCTTTTGTGTTTTGAACCCTTTTTTTGCCATGTTATCCACGCTTACCGCGTTTGGCACGAATAGGTGGCCTGGCTCCCAAAATGGCCATGCCACGAGGTTATTTATCATGTCCGCTGACCGTCTTGCCCCATCACCTTCCCCCAGGTCGAGCCGACCCGGGGCAGTCCTTATTTGGTCATGGACTTTCCCACGAAACAGCGCTTTCGCGGGTTTCTGCATGCCTTGTGTGTGCCTCCAGGATGTGGGCTGGGATGTCTGGTCCCAATACACATCCTGGGTGCCAGAGAGTCTGGAGTGTCCTGAATGCCTGGGACCACCGTGGTCGGTGATAGGTCCACGTATGGTGTGAGTGTTTGTTAGCAGATCTCCCATTGGGTCCTCTCCGCTTTGGCGCGACGGGAACTTTGCATAAGAGGAGGCTGGAAACACCACTACCATGTCGATCTCCTCAGTTCACACCGAACAAGGGATAAGGAGCCAAGTATCCTGCAACAAGAAGCTTAGTCGAGGAACCGCTGGTGACCTGCTGAAGGTTTGGCACCCTGAGCCGCTGCCGTCCTGAGAGACCCCTCTGCATCTGATCGTCCAAGAAGGTCTGCAAAGGCGCTTCGACCCATTGGAATAGTGGGATCAACTATTCCTGGCATTTTCATCAGACCCTGCAAGTAAGCCTCTTCGTAAGTGTCCCTGGGCCAACCAGTGGTCTGACCAGCGTACGCAGGACGCTTTGCTCTGTCACCGCCGCCGTTTCGGGGAAGCCCTCGAAACTTGGTCTACTGCTTGCTCTGTGTCCACGGCACTCTCACACCGAATTTCATACACTTGGCATTCCCAGGTCTGAAGTGAGAGGAGTGCGTCCGGACCAGAGTAAACGCGGTTGCCCTGCTGTGGTAACAACCTGTGCACGTCTGCTGCATTTGGGACACCCATAACCCTGCATCTGCTATGCAGAAGCTATACGGTGTCGAGACGTCCTGATCATCGCAGATGAACCTGCCAGCAACGTGAACTGAAGAAGTCTGGGTCTGCCTGCGTCAGGGACCGGTGAGTAGTCCATAACCCAGCCGGTGGCACCTCACGCAGGAGCCTGTTTCTTTTCTACCGCTGTTGCGAAATAGCGACTATCCCACACTCTCACCCTGCCTCTGCCCACAAGTGGAGGCCTTGCTTGAGTAGTGGGGACTTGTTCTGCATCACTTCATTCACCTTCCTGAACTCCCGGATATCCTTGAAGAGAACCTCTCTTGTCCATTGGCACAAGCGTGCAGGTACTTTTGAGCATAAGGCTCCTCTCTTCGTAGGGCTCAGACTTTCTCCTAGTTAGGTGTATTTCAGATGTCGAACTGGGTCTAATGATTACTTGCACTGCCTGGTTTCCACCCCATCTAGGTGGTCTACATATTACGTGTTCCTAACTCCTTAGACCCCCTCGGTCTTGTATATTTATTGTATTGATTGTGATGTGTTGGTTTACTTTAGTATTATTGTGATTCTTTACTATGGTCGATGTTACAAAGGCCTTGTGATAAATGTGTCTATGAACACCTGTCTGGAGTAATTTGTAAATGCCCTTGCTTTGTGTGCTCACTGCGGGCTTTCAGTCTTCCTCACCCCTCTTGAGACAGTCTTGACTGCTGCCATCGCTACCCTGATTGGTCTGGCTTGTCCAGAGGTTATCCTGTTGCAAGAAACTATGCTGGCCTTCTGAACCTCCGGGTCAGAGTTCAGAAATCCATCTCAACAGGGGGGGTGACTGACAACATTCGACATAGACCTGGACAGGTCTGGCTCAAGTCCTCACCAACTCTCCAAAACAGCATACGCTATACTGTCCTCTCTTCCCCGTTTAGCTATTGTAGAAGCATGGTGCCTGCTATACCCCGATTCCAGAACATACTCTTTCTATTCGTCGGTCCATGACTCACACTCTAGAATCGATAGGTGGTTGATCTCTGACATATTGATAAGAAACGTTTTGCAGCAGTCAATCATTCCTAGGACCCTTTCCGATCACTCCCCCCATGACTATCTCTCTCTCTATTGGGTAAAGGCAGCTCATCTTTCTGTTTGCCCCGGTTAGCCCTTGGAAGCCTCACAGGATACCTTAAAGGACACCCAAGTAAGAGGCACTAGGGGGGAGATCAGCCAATTTTGCAATCTAATCCTCAGCGCCACATCTACTCCTACCCCTGCACACTTGCCATCCACCATTGAAACGCAACTAAACCATGCCCGATTACTTAAGAGTATAGCCACAATAGCAGCTGGGCAACTCTAATTTGATTTGACTTGCCATCTGGGCAGCCCTGTATTATAAACTAAACCCTGCATCTGTGCGGATCGGTATTAAAGCAATTAATTTGGCAATTGCGCATTGCTGTATTTTGAACTGACCTGGCCTCCGGGCAATCGTGTATTGTGAATTAATTTGATTTACATAGATTGGCACACAAAACTCAGAATTGGATAGAACCGAGCCTTTTCCCACCATCCAGGTGTGCCAAACCTAGGTGCCACTGCATTTTGCTGTATATTTTTGAATGGTGTATCCCATTTAGGCGTTTCTCCCTCTATCCAGGTGTCCCAAATCTAGGGGCCACTGCATTTTGCAGTCTTTGTGGTACCCACTCTTAGACACATCGCCGCCCCCCTCAATCCTGCTGCCCCAAAACCGGATCCTACCTCCCACACCCTAAACGCTATTCCCCTGACCGCCAAGTGAGTTCACATCCACTGTTTTAATCCAGTTGGTATGTGCTCCCTCTACCCAGTCACTTATGCTGATGTATCCCTACCACAAGTTAACCACCTTGCCACACACTGGCCAGTTCACAGCTGCAAGCTGGCGCACCAGTAGGCCTGACGGGACACCACCCCACCCTATCCCAGTCACCCCAACCCACATCCCAACCCTCCACATCCTCTCGCATCCCATCATCCCGACCGTCCACCTAACCACACAGCCCCCAACCATCTTCCAAAGTCCCAAGTTATATATCTCTCCTCCTCGTCTGATTAAACACCCCTCTCCAATACCTGCTATTTTCACCACGTAGATCTTGCTCCGCCCAATCAAGAGTGGCACGATGGAGCAGGAGCTGAAAACAGACCTCTGGTACATACCAGACCGCTCAATGACCCAGGCCAAACAACCTTCCAATCCAAACACCCCTGCTAGCCACCCACCTGCGCCCTCTGATCTGACCACTCCTGAACAATGTAGCAACGCCAAATCGCGATTCCGCTCTTAGTGCAGCAAAAGCAGACCAGGCCGAAACCCAAACTTCCACAGCCCCCCTTCGTCCCCGCCATGGGCTGCCCAAAAGCAAAGGAAAGACTCAGAATAAGGCCACCTCAGACCCCTCTATTCTCCAACCCAGATCCCAAACCAGCCACCTCACTATAGGGCCCAATCCTTTCTGCTGTCCTCCAAGACGTTCCCATCTCCCCTACCACCTGGCACGCCTCCACACACCCACCATCCACCTCTCTGCTATGACAAACCCATTTACAATGGCCGTCCGCTCCGACTTCGCCGGATCGTCGAGCACCTGAAGAGGTATGCCTACAACTGCCTTGCACCCTCATCAAGCCAGGTCAGTCTCCAAAACAAATTCCACATCTTTGACTTCATCACAGAAGAAAATCCAGACGTCCACTTGATCACGGAGACCTTGTTTTCGAGCACGAGCTCTTACCACCTGGGTACAACCTTACTGTTCATAACAGATCGCGAAGGACAGGGGAGAACTTGCGATACTACACAAACACCAATTCCCACTAATAAATATGGACACCTCAGCCAACACCACAGACTATGAATTCCTTCTGGTAAAATTCCAACTCTCACAATCCGCCCTACACAGCTTCCTACTTATCTACAGAGCCCCGGGCTACAACAAAAACTTTGCAGATACGCTCTGCGATGATCTGACAACCATCCTCAATCGCCATCCAACGCTCACCATGCTAGGAGATTTCAACATCTGGTTTGACTCACCCTCAAACCCCATGACACGATCCCCCTCCCCCCTCACAGACAACCTAGAAGCTCTGAACCAGACAACTCATCTCCACACCGAAAGTCACACCTTTGATGCAATCTTCATCACAGCAAATCTAACTTCACTATTCCCCCACACACCGCCTATCATGGACTGATCAGTCAGCAATCTTCTATGTACTTTCAACCACCGCAGCTCGCATCCATGATCATGCCTGACCTTCACCAACCCCCACACCTCTCATTCCGCTATGGAAGTCATCATCACACCATCTAGCCAACGCCCTCACCTCTCTCCCATCACTATCCGCCCAGGAAGAGCCAACCCCAATCAAGCACTTAGACCTCTGGCTCTCGAACGTCCTCGTACCCACTCACCCCAACAAAACTCTTCTGGGAGATCAGGGCCTACACCCAGGTGGTACACCACCAGCCTCAATTCTCTAAAACCCCTCAAACAATGGCTGGAACTGACCTGGAGAACCACCCCTTCGGCCCAAAACAAACACTGCCCTAGCTAGATTAACCAAAGCATACAGACTGGAAATCAGAAAAACCAAGAAAGCATTCTATGGGAAAAGTATCTCAAACTCTCGGAACTGCATAGAATCAAAGTCAACTCCCTGACCTGCTCCAACCCACTACCCATCTCCCAATTCCTATGCAACACCTTATCCGTACACTTCCCAAATGTCGCCATCGACAATACGCTGCCATCACATCTAAATTGGAACACATACCCACACCCCACACCGACCGACAGCCCAACCGTCGACACAAACTTTCACCTCCTTCACTCCAATCATCCACCAAGAGTTCCTCTCACTCCTAACACAAAGCCACCCTTCAGGCTTCCCTGCGGAACCATGTACGCCCTCCCTCCCTCCCTCAAAAACATCATAGCCTCAACCTGTGCAGGCAATATCACACGTTGAATCCTCAACCACTCACATGAAATTTCCCTATTTTAGGAAGCCCTAAAGACCTGCTACATGAAACCCCTCTTCAAAAATTCTACACTAGACTCACTCCTCCCCCAGTACTACCGGCCTATTTCTAACACCCACTTCATGGCCAAGCTCATGGACCACACAGCATACAAATAGCTTGGCCTTTCCACTGAAGCCACCTCCTGGACCCTGCGCAATCTGGCTTCAGACTACTCGGAGGAACGAATCCTCCCAGGTGTCCATTTGGGATGACCTAAAAAGAACAGCCGATGTGGATGGTTGCGCTGTACTACTCCTCCATGACCTCCGACACCTTCAATACCATAGACCACACCATTAACCTAGAGATAAGTTACTTAACTGTAACTATTCTCCAGCATGGGTCTGGCATGGATTCACATGCTCATGAATATTCCGTCAGGCTGGGAATCCTCAGTAAAAGAAAACAGTTTAATTTTCACTTATAAACTGTCTCCTCTAAACAAATAACTGAGCTCTAGGTCATACTGCCCCCAGCCAATGACTGCCCTCTCCCTAAGCCCCTCTGGCAGACATCTTTAGATTTGGCAGCACGTAGTGTGGCAGTATGACCAAGAAGAGCCAGAGATATGGCATGGGGGGGTATTTTGCATGTGAATCCATGCCAGACCCATGCTGGAGAACAATACTTACAGGTAAATAACCTGTTCCTTCTCTGGCATACATAGCAGTAAAACATTACACAACCAAGGTAGGTGGCAAGGCTCAACAGAAGCAATTACTCTTACCGCCGGGACAGGCTCACCTACAATCGAACAGGTTGTGTAGCACTGCTGGGCAGACCCTGGACTCCTCCCTGGAATCCCTGTCGACACAGTAGAATCTTGGAAAGGTGTGCGTGGACCGCCATGTAGCAGCCCAGCAGATGTCCAGCAGGGGCACACCAGACAGGAACGCCGTTGTATCGATCGCTCTGGTGGAATGGGCTCTCGGTTTGCCGGGCAGCAGTCAGTTTGCCAACTGATGACGGTGTAGGATACAGCCAGAGAGCCACCAATAGATGGAAGCCTTGGACAAGGCCTTCCCATAGTTCACAGGACCAAAGTTCACAAATAGTTGAGACGTGTTATGGAAACTCTTTGTGCGTGCCACATGGAACTTCAGAGCATGAGCCACATCCGGCGAATGGAAAGTCCTTTCAGCCGGCGACTAAGGTTTGGGAAAGAAACTGGCAACACCAAAAGGTTCGTTGAGGTGGTATTTTGCGGGAACATTTTGGCATGAAGGAGGGGTGCGTCCGCAGCACCACCCTCACGTTGTGAAAAGACAGATAAGACTGTTTGCAGGACAGGGCATGGATCTCACCTACCCTCCTGAGGTGATGGCCACAAGGAAATAAGTTTTCTACAAGAGGAACTTGACAGGGGCCTGATGCATAGACTCGAAGCGGGTCCCCATGAGCTTTGTCAGTACCAAGTTGAGTTCCCACGCCGGGGCAGGCGCCTTCACTGGCGGAAACCAACGAAACCGTCTCTTGAGGAACTCCTTGACGAGACGGTGGTGCCAAAGACGACCATCCTGGAGACCTGATGTAGCGAGAGATGCACCTTGATAGAGGCATACAGCAGTATCTGCAGTGTTGATCTTCTGCAACTGGCACCACGTAGCAAAACGCATCCACTTAGACGACGCTCTGGCAAGGACCGCCCTGCAATCCACCAGGAACTCATACCCTCCGTACTCTTAAGGCTGCAGGAGGCAAGCCTTCAGGTTCAGCGATCCTAGGTCGTGATGCAGGATTGCGCCCTCCTTCTCTGGTGAGCAGATCCACAACCACTGGTAGCTTGACTGGAGGCGACGTTCCCAGGTTTGAGAAGGTCCAGTAGCAAATCTGCCAAGCCGGGGCGACGAGGATCATCCTGCATCAGCACAGTTTGAGTGGATGGATGACTCACAGCATGAGAGGCAACGCGTACAGAAACAGGCCTTCCCACGAGAAGGAAAAGGGGGATGCCTTTTAGGGATAATTCTCATAAATGGCTAATTTCTCTTACCTACGAGTCCCTCAACAGCTTTGCTAGATTTCTAGGATTTATTTTTTCACTTGGTTAGTGTGTGAGCCTTTTTTCCCCACTCTTAGATGGGTTTTGCTGTGTGTGTTTAACATTTGTGTAATCTTGGGCTCTGGAGCCTCACCTACTCCATGAGCACCATTTGTGTGTGTGTGTCACAGCACCCTCAGTGCAGTAACACAGGGTTGTCTTTTAGACTTCGCTCTGACTCCATTTTTTCTGGGACGGACTACTGTCTCTCAGAAACATGTAAAGTTGCCATTAACTTAACTACAGACCCAGTACACCCCCATCTTACATGGAGTATTGGAAAGGTTTAATTCTTATCCCTTTTTGTCCGTCTCTTGGAGCACCGTTTCGCTCCCTTTACATTAAGACTTGGCTGGTGGCAGTGGCAACTACCCTAACCTTTCTACTAGGGTTATATTATATAACCATGGTATTGTTTTAGGCTATTATATTAACCTCGAACATAAACACGCTTGACCAAATACATATTATTTTGGCTCAGGCTGGTTTAGTCACCATTTCTTTTTGTTAAAGTCTTTCTCGTGTTCTTCTCTGTGTGCCAAACCGGGGACGATTCCTTTGTTCGCTGTCTTTTCGTGGGCTTCTGCACAGAAGCCCTCCTTAAGACGCCTGAAAGTCTGGGTAGGCAGGATGTGAGGGAGGGGACTTCTGACCACTGCCATGGGATCCCTTGCTAACCCAAGTTGTGTGATTGGCTAAGGGTACTGGCCTTGCCAGGCCAGCCACCCTGCTGTGTGATTGACAGCCAGGCTGTATGAATGGGGGAAAACTGCATAAAAAGCAGGTCCCTGGGAGTGGAAAGACAGTCGCCACTGGAACGAAAGAACCAACGAGGAACTGGTAGAAGAGGACCCCTACAACGACTGAACCGCCCGGTGAAGCCCTGCTGCTGGTCCAAATCTCCAGAATCCGACGACAGAAGATCCTCCAGGAAACTTATTCCCTTGAACTGGTGGGACCAACCAGTTCACCCAAACTGCAAGCCAGCACCCCTCTGGTGAATTCGCTGTACAGAGCTACAGTGGGCCGGATAGCCAGGAAGGTCAGACCCTGCTTGGGTTTTAAAGAGCGCACCTTTTATTCGTTGCTTTGCTCTGCTGCTGTTGTCCAGCCTTTCCATACAGTTCTCAAAATTCTCTAGTCCAAACCGAGGCCCAAGAATGGTCTAGAGGTGGAAAAAGGTCTTGATCATGTTCATCCGTCGGAAAGCGTTGAGATTTTCATCTCATCGTCGAGAAAAGGCCTTCTACGCCCTCAGAGAACTCCTCCTGAGGTACCGACAGAGGTCAGACGTTTCTGTGATTCTCTTTCGACTTCTGGGTGGTTTCCGGTACCCCCCCATTAGGCCATCCTTGGACCTCGGCGGATCCTTGGGCCCTGGCGCATTCCCGGGTTGCTGGTTCTGAGAAGCAGCGGCAACAATCCCACCTAGTAGAGTGCATGACCCCCTGGAACACACCTCGCAGAAACCAAATGGCATGCGCACACACCTGAACATCCCTAGGTGGGTAACGAAAGTCGTTAGATCACAGGAATCAAGGTGTAGCATAATCTGGTGAAAAGCAGACTTTAAATCTAGCAATGAAAACACTTTGGCTCCTGACAAATCAGAGTTCGATTTTAGGCAAAGGGAACTTCTCCGCAATCACGCATCCATTGCGTCTCCTAAGGTCTATACATAACAGCCCTGTTGCTTTTGCGAGCAACCACAATGGGGCTCACCCACACAAACTTCAGTAGGCTCAATTACTCCTGCCTTCATCTGCTCAAGTTCTACTTCTACCTCCTGCTGTGCATATGGTCCGATATCCAGTGGTAATCGCAGAGTATTGCATCTGGTCTTTCGGGCACCGAAAGGGGACGTCGGCATAGGCATGACTAACACTATCTCTATTGTGACGTGTAGTGTACCCAGAATCCCTCTAGCACTGATGTCCCTCTGATTGTATTTTTTCTGCCATGAGGGAGCCCAAGGCTATTGTGAGTGAGTACATAAAGAGAAAAAGTAGTAAGACGTCTATGTTCCTTCCACCCGAGCAGGGAGGCAGGGTAGATGCATGTGAATCTAAGGAGATAGAATCATCAGAAATGCTATTACGGTGAGTAATGCATGTCTTCTGATGCTTGTTAATCTGTCTAGAATCACATGCTGTGCATAGACTAGCAAGCAGTACCCGGAGTTGGAGGTGGGTTGTGAGAAGGAACAGTAGTGAAAAGGTGTCTTAATACTGCTTGTCCCACCTGAGAAGCGGTTCTAGAATGAGTGTCTAGGCATAGTGTTTTGTAAAGGTGTGTACAGAACTCCAGGTTGTTGCTTTGCAAATGGAGTCAAGGGGAACATTTGCAATTAATGCTATGGATGCCCCAGTTCCCCAAGTAGTGTGCACTCTAGGCTTGAACGGCAGTTCTCTCTTAGCAAGAGTATAACAGTGTGATGCATTTGACAATCCACCTTGAGATAGCTAATTTAGAGACAGGATCCCCTTCTCTACCAGCTGCCACTGAAACAAAAACTGGGTTGTCTTCCGCAGTGGTTCCGTTCTTTCCAGGTAAAACATGACTGCCCTGCACACATCTAGTGTGTGTAGGCTTCTTTCAGCCATGCTAGTGGGATTCTGGAGGAAAGTGGGTAGTTCAATTGATTGGTTCATATGGAACTTCAAAATGAATTGAGGTGCAAACAGGGATGAGTGCACATACCACCTTATCCCTTTGGACTGTAACAAAAAAGGTCCAGAACTGAAAGGGCCTGTAGTTCACTAACCCTTCTAATAGAAGTGATAGCCACTAGGAGGACCGTCTTATAAGTAAGGCCTTTTAGACTTGCTTTATGCATTGGTTCAAAGGGAGACCCCATCAGTCTGTTCAATACCACATTTAGATCCCATCCGGGAGCTGGGTTTGAAACGGGGGGGGGGGGATGAATTCTCTTAACCCCTTCCATAAAGGCCTTAATGACAGGCATTTTCCACAACACCTTCTGTTGTGACGTAGTGTAGGCTGAGAGAGCAGCTAGGTGAAGTTTTAGGGATTTAAAAACCAGTCCCGAGTCTAACAAGTGGGTCAGGTACAACACAATGTGGGTAGGAGAGCAGTCAATAGGATTGATGCCCTTGGTATTGCACCAGACAAAGCGTTTCTACTTACTGGAATTACCGGGTGTTAGATGTCCTAGCTTCCCCAAGTATGTCCATGCATCTCTGAGGGAGTTGAAGGTGTCCGAACTATGACCTCAGGAGCCAGGCCGCTAAATTCAGAGTTTGTGGGCATGGGTGTAGGGTTTCCCCTCTGTCCTGAAGACAACATGTCGTATGGGCAAGGCAACTTCATAGGAGGGGAGAGGGACATCTCCATCAGATGAGAAAACTAGGGTTGGCGGGCCCACATGGGAGCCACCAAGATCATTGTAACTGGTTCCTGGTGGTGCATCTTGTGCACTATCTTGTTGACTCGGGGGTGGAGGGTCAATAGCGTAAACAAATTTCCCTGACCAGGTTATCCAGAGCCCGTTTTCCTTGGAGCGGTTCCGGGGATACCTGGAGGCGTAGTCTTGGCATTGGGCATTCTGAGTGGCGAACAAGTTGATCTCTGGGAAGCCCCATTCTGCAAAAAAATGTCTTTGTGTAGACGCCATTCGTACTCAAATCTCTGCTGAGCACGTCCGCTAGAAGGTTGAGTTCGACAGTAAGGTGTTGGGTCAGCAGGAACAGCTTGTGTTTAAGAGCTCACATCCAAATGTTCGGGGACAGCTTGGATAGCCCTGGAGAGCGTGTGCCCCCTGCTTCTTTAGGTAATACATGGCTGTGGTGCCGTCTGTCAAGATCAGAACTGTCTTCCCCTGTAGCTGTGTCTTACAGGCCTTCAGTGCTTTGAATTCTGCCAATAGCTCCAACAGGTTTATGCGGTTGGACGCTACTTGTGGGGACCATACTCCATGCGCCGTCTGCTGTAGCAAATAAGCCCTCCACCCCGTGAGAGAGGAGTCTGTCGTAAGAGTGGCTTCTACTGCAGGGGCGGAGAAGGTCTTGCCCTTCAAGAGGTTTTCCCTCGACCACCATTGCAGAGAGAACGAGGGCTGGCGAGACAACTTCCCATTGTCCGCTGGCCTGACACCACTGGCTGTTGAGCCACTCTTGCATGGGACAAATGCGTAGCCACGCGTGAGGAACTAAATAAATGCAGGACGCCATCATTCCTAGCAGTTGCATTGTCTTGGTACTGTCACTTCCCGACTGGCTACATATTGAGGGATCTGAAAAAGTATAATCTGAACCCTCTTGGAGAGTAAGACTAGGCTATCTTTGGTCCGAATTAAAGCCCCCAGAAACAGTTTGACCTGACTGGGGTCGTTGATGGAGAATTCCAGAATGAACAAGAAATCTATCGTCTTCCGAGTGTTCAATAGGCATGTTTCGTAAGAGTCCCCCGTTATGAGCCAGTCGTCGAGGTAAGGGTAAACCCGGACAGATAGTCTGCACAGGTGTGTTGCCGTTACTGCTAGAACCTTTGTAACACCCTTGGCGCTGAGGCAATGTTGAAGGGGAGTACTTTGAATTGATAGTGCCTGTCCTCTATCATTTTATGTGCGCTGGCAACATTAAAATATGAAAGTATGCATCTTTCATGTCAGTGTTGCCATGTAATCCCCCTGTTTCAACAGTGGGATTACTTCCTGCAGAGCTACCATATGAAACTTTTGAGGTTAGACAAATGTGTTCGCTGGGTGCAAGTCTAGCACAGAGCGCATGTTGAGGTCCTTTTTGGGTACAAGGAAGTACACCGAATAAATACCCTGGTTTACCTGAAGAATAGGGACGGCTTCTATGGCGTTCTTTTCCAGAAATGCTTCCACTTCTTGTATCAGGATTCGTAGAAGGTCTGGCGTCCGGCGTCGTGCTTTGGGCGGTCTGAATTGTGGTGGTCGGGTGAATTCCACACAGTACCCTTGGGCGACCGTCTTGAGAACCCATAGGTCTGACGTTATCCCCTGCCATGCCGAACGGAAAGATGTTAAGCGTCCCCTGACTGGGGTGACATGGGAGGGGACCTGGATCTGTAGGTAATTTCTGACCAGAGACTGTGGCTCCCCTGGAGTTGGGGCCTCTGCCTTTACCGCGCCGCTGTCCCCTGGATGGATAGTTGGCGGGGGTGCTGGATGCATGCCCCGAGTTCCAGGTATTTCACGTATTATACTGGTTTTGTGTGGAACGTGATTGGCCCCGAAAGAACCGGCGGGAACCGCTTCCCCTCTGGGGGGGGCGAGGGAGGGCTTTTGGGTGATTTACTGACGGGACAGAGTCTCATGCTCATTTTGGCAGTCTCAAGGGCATTGTCGACTGCCTTACCAAAGAGATTGGGCTCCTCGACAGGCTTATTAATAAGAGCTGCTTGGGTTTCCGGCTTGAAATCAGAGTTCCTGAGCCAAGCATGCCGTTTGATCAGGGTGGCTTGAGCTAGTGATCTTCCCACCGTCTCCATAGCATCCAGAGTGTTTTTCAGTACGTTCTGGTTGACCTGCCTGCCCTCGATCACGATGGCGAGTAATTTGGTTCTAGTGGTTCAGGCCCCTCCTGGAGATATTCCTGCAGTAGATTCTACTGCACATCGGCAAAGCTGTTTGCTATGTGCGTGGAATAGGCAGCTGCCGTGGCGATTCGTTTTGCCAAAGCATACAGGCTTTGACTCCTTATCGGGAGGCACCTCTCCCGTAGCAAGGGCTACTGTCATGATCTCTGCTTCCAAAAGGTCAGGGTTTTCCCAACTCCCTTGGAAGCAGATCCATAACCCAGGTTCCGAGTGCCAACCAGTCCCAATTGGGACCTTTTGGACCCAGTCCTGGCGCCAGTGGCACCAGGCTCATAAATATGCCCAGTCCCAGCGCTGGAAGCGCCGGGCTCATAATGCTTGGGTGGACTTACCTGAAGCAGACCATGCTGCTTACTTGCCTGCCAGTTGAGCCTCTGATCCTCTTCTGTTTGGAACTACTGTTCCTGTTGGGTGGGGCAGGAGCCACTCCCTAGATTCAGAACACTGGAACTCTTCTGGAAAGCAGGAACTCTTTTCTTACCTAGGCGTGGCTGTGGAAGGAGACACTTAAGCACTACAGGAGGCTATTTAAACCACACCCGATGGATGAATCTTGCTTTGCGTTATTCTGCATCCTCTGCAGCAGAACGCTCATCGTGTCTTCTGCATCTGATCCTGGGCCTAAGGAAAAAGGCTTACCATCCTGAATCCAGTCTTCAGCAACACCTATAAAGACAAGAAAGAACAGGTTAGCATTACGGTCTTCAGTGACAGCTCTTCACTTACCTGGTCCATCGACTGTCACCAATGCCTCGCGCTGCATTCCGGCATCTGAAAGACAAAGGCTTACCAACTCTTCGCACGTTCCGGAGGCCTTCGGCGCTGCATCCCGCATCTAAAAGACAAAACAAGGCGCGTTTAAAGACATTGGGGAACTTTAATACTCACGTGCCATTACTCCTTTCCACATCTAACCCAGTGGGTATTCCGGCACCCTGCAGCCGCTCCGAACTTGTACCTGCAAAATAAAAAGACAGTTAGAGCGCATCGTGAAGCAGGCAACAAGCGCTTACTTACGTGCTTCCAGGCGCTTCTATTCATCACACGGGCTCCATCTTCAACTCACTTCAGCCCGTCATCCGCCATTGCCGGAACCCTGCAAAACAAGAAACATCATTACTAAAGACTTTAAAGACATTAGAATTACTCGAAACTTACCGTTCGTGCAGTAAACGACGGACAGCAGTCCTCTGAAGTCAAGAGGCCTGCTCCCCTTATCCAGTGAAGAAACTGGTTACAGCACCCTGCCCCGAGGCAGATGGAGAGCACGGCGTACACTTACCTAAGGTGAGAGCGTTAACCTTTGGGGTTCTACAGTAGAAGAGAAAGGGAAGAAGAGAGACATTCAATAACCCAGTTCCTTAATCCCATATTTTCTATCTGCAGACATCTTACCCTTCGAGTCAGACATACAGTGCACAGAGGTCCAGCCCAAAGAGCCAGCCGTGTGTTACACATCACCTTTGAAGATACGGTATACGCCCAGTCAAGACCGGCGCCTCTACGGGAATCAGGTGAGCATTACAGCTACCCCCACCAGTTTCCGGGTGGTGGTAACCACTAGGGAATCGAGGGTGGCATGGCCCTTAATGTATGTAGGGTCAGTAGGCTATGAGCGACACCATTTTTAAAACCCTCGGATTTACTGCCCTTAATGGAATTCAGAAGAGGGATGGCTTGGCTGGGGGAGGGCGATTTTCTTTGAGGATATCCTCCACCAAGTCTTGTTCAGGCAAAACCTCCTGGGTGGCGATTTAAAAATATTCAGCCGCCTTTCTCAAGCTGGCGTTGAATGCCATCTGGTTGTCCACTGGGGAAGCCTGGAGGGCGGGGAATCCAAACATACGGCGTCCTGGTCGTGAGTAGGGAGCGCCCACGGTTCCGCCTCAACCGGTTGACTCTCCTCCCAGTCTACCGTGGGATCTGCCTGGTCATCCACAGTGTAATCTTGTAAGAAGGTAGTATCATCCTCCTCATCATCATCATAAATGTCCTGATAAGTGTCCATCTGGATCTCGCCTTCGGGGTGCATGGGAGTGTAATCTTCCTAAGAAGGTCCTAAAGTTCTTTGAAATTTAGAAATAGGCACAGGGAGGGTCCTCACGAGGTCTCTTGGGGGTGGGGTAGGGTGCTCTGAAAGCAAGACAAACTTCTCCAACCTATCCATACACCCTTCAAATTTCTCTCTGGTCCATCGAGATGAACCAGAAGGGTGTAACATTTTTATTTTCCTCCCTATGGCGCCGAAATGCGTCTCCAATAGAGCTAGACAAAGGCACAGGACTCTATGTAGTCCTCGCGAGCCTCGAAGGCTGTGGCACGTCTTTCAGCGCGTCCACGGGCCACTCCTTGTGCTTAGTCGTCTCTTTAGACCTCTCCTTCAGCCCCACTGTCGAAGCAATCCTAGCGATGCAAGCCTAACGATGCTTTCGGAGATGTTCAGCGAAGCGGGGCGGTGTGCCGGTTGACTAGGAGGCCTAGCAGTAGATTTTTCTCCTACCGGGCTTTAGGGGGTGTTGGAGCGTCAGCATAGTGCGCTTCGACGGCTGGATGTGTTTTGGAGGTAGCGCCCTTTGATTTAGAAAGCCCAGTCTCAAGACGCTGCTGCGGATGCGGGGAAGGCTGTTGATCTTGAAGATCAGAGGATCCAGTCTAAATTTTCTGCGGTCCTGTTGGCGCTGTCGCCCGTTTTGACGTTACCGTCGAAAATGGGGTTGGGGTTGTGTGTTTAGTGTAACGATCTTGTACACCCCTGTCGCCGGGTGTTATCCCCATAGCGTGACGCATGTCAGGCCTAGCGGGGGTCGGGGAAGGGCGTGGCGGACCTAGGAGGGTCCGTTAGGTCGATGGCATCCGACACAGATGCCTGGTCATCACTAGTATCGCCGTCACTTTTGGCGGTGAGGGAAGATGATCCAGGCCGGGACATGCCGTTTAACGCAGCGCTCCTTAAGCGTTATAGGGCATAGGAGTTTACAGGCCGCGCTTCGCTGTGGCCAAGGGGTAGACAATTGTTGCACTTCAAGTGTTCGTCCTTACAAGGTTATCTGGCCCTGCAAGAGGGGAAAAACCGAAATGGTGTCCTTTTCATAGCGTAAAGCAATAAAGGGGATGACCAGACCTGCAGGGCAAAGAGGGGAGGAGAGACATAGCTGAAAGGATATGGCCACCCTGAACTCGCTCTACTGTGTAGGCCGGCCAGAGGGCCCGGCCACGTGGACGGCTCCGCCGCCGGATTGCAGGCGTCAAAAGTCCACTGCAGTCTTCAGCATAGTACAGGAAGCACCATCAAATTGACTTTAAGGGGATAATCGACAAAGTCGATAAACGCGGTGATAATGTCTCTTATGAAAGAGCTCCGCAATAGGGCGACCAGTAATCTGGGCGGAAAAAAACAATCTGAGGGACCTTGGCGCATGAGGGTTTTTGGGTACACTACAGGCCACGATAGGGATAGTGTTACAGGCACGCCTATGCCGACGTCCCCTTTCGGTGCCCGAAAGACAAGATGCAATACTCCACGGTTACTACTGGATGTCGGACACAAGACAGCACGTGATTCTAAGCATATTAAAAAGCATCAGAAATAAAGATTACCTTTTACTCACTCGCAATCTCTCCTGGTCTCATTCCCTACTAGGGCGTGTCCATTGGTGTCCATTTAGTCAGTTGTTTTACTGTAATTGTGACAAGTAACTTCATCACAGACCAGTAGTGAGAAGGGGGGTCCCCAAACAACAAATAGATGCACTATTAACAGTACAAGAGAAAAACAATTACAAAGTAATAGCTAAATAGAAGACTTACATAAATTTAAGGGGGACAGGTCATCCTGGGACTCCCAGGCCCTATTCACAGGAAGTTGGTCGTTTGACACATTCACTGGCAACATCTCGCGCTTGAAGTGAAATTTCATTTCATCTGGCTTCAGCTTCTTCTGCATGGATTGAGGAGACATGCCATGGAACATCTTACGTGCAGTTGGGGGAGACAGGTGTGATGGGCGGACCATAGGGCTGCTTGATGGCATGTTCATTTTCTTTGGGACGGCTGGCACTCTGATCTCGACTGGGCTATGTGATTCCATCGACCCTGAGCTGACCATTTGCTTGTGCATTGGTTTGGGGGAGGGCGTTGGTCCTTGCCCGGAAGGATTTGAGGGAGGCCGAGGTTGCGACCTCCTCTTGAGGAGATCTTTCATGGTATCAATGGGGGAGCCGTTCATATACCACTCTGTGACACCCATCTGGCGCAGGTGCGAGCGGGCATGGCTCGATAGTCCCTTCCGGTTCTCAAAGTACTCGCCACAGAACTCACAACGAATGTCTCGGACTGGTTCCGCTCCAGAAGCTGCAAGGTGTAAAAAGGACAGAATTAAGTTCCCAGAGTCACCTCAAGATCATGGATGTCAAACATTCCTTAAGCATAGACATAGCAGGGTGCGAGTAAGTTTGGGCACATGGATGGCATACAATTATTTTGCTTCTCACATAGTTAAGCATTTGTGCATTCAATCTTCCCTCCTCCAAACACTATGGTTACTGATTAATTAACAGTCTTTATTAAATTTGGCTGGACATTCATTGTTATAAATTAGTGGTCGTTTTCGGCTTTAATGAAAATCTGTGGTAAAGAAAACAACCCCATTGTTTTGGCTTTACTATGGAGAAAAATAGTGAATACCGCCCTGTTACGACAGTTGTTCTGAAACCCAACTAAGGGCTTAGTAAAACCATACAACTGAGACAGTACAAAACTATACCCTTAGTATAAGGCTGTACCACCCGAGTATTTGGTAGCGTAAACAGAGCAGCCAAGCTCATCTCAGGAGGGCGAGAGGGATGTAGGAAGGTATAAAGGACATGTAGTATACAAAAGGTTCAACAGAAACAAATTACAAAAAAAAAAGGTTTATTATAAATACAGTTAGGGCAAGTTGAGTCTTGGGGTTAAGTATGTTGTCTTCAAACATATTATACAAACACAACATAATGCTTGAAATTAGGGAAGTCAGACCATATCAAACACATTTATTATAGGAAGCACCAATTCACGGGGAGTAAAACCATCAGCTACTTTTAGATTACTTCACAGTAAATCAAGGGTAGTAGACCACATCTGTCATGAAGTGGCAGTCAGTAATGAATCACTTAGTAAACCAACCCTGTTACCAGGATACTTTTCTGAATAGTGGAACACAAATCCATGGAAAGATACACCTATAACTACATTAACGATGACAGTTATACCAGTTGAGTAAGACCTTATGGTGCAATATACAATTACAGTTGGTTTTCAGATCAGTGTAACCAAGGTAAGCAATAGCTTTCTACACCAATTTAGGATTGCATCAGGCAGACAAAGGTCAGCTAAACCTATAGTACACTAATTAAGAATGGCACACAGCTATTCAAGGCAGGAAAAACCTAATGCAGACTTATTCTAGACATGCTAAACAGCAGATCATGGGAAGCACGACCCAGTTAGTGTACATTTACAGTTATCCTAAAAGAAATAGTAAAGTGAAACCAACAGCATGACTTTTGGGGTAGAGGCACAGGCGAGTAAAATAACCTTACATCTACTTTTCAAGCTAAGGAAGAACTTTTGTAACTGCACACTCGGAGTGACAGTTACCAACCAACTCTTTCACAAGTAAGTACACTTTTTTTTTATTTTGTTTTATTTTTATTAAGTGTGTTCAGACAAAAGTATAAACCTTGCACGTTTTTGTATGAATCGTGAAACAAGAAAAAAGAAAATATAAGTTAACATTCTCATACAAAAAACATTGAATTGTTAAAACAATTTTTGTAGCCCCGGATATCGGGATGTTGTTGTGTTTGGTATGTAATTTAAACTTAATAAAAAACAGTTTTAAAAATAAAATTGTAAAAAAATCCCTTCAAATAGAACAGGGAAGTTGATCAGTGTCCATCATCATAGGCCCATTATTTTTTTCACTATCTTATCAAGTAAACCAGTTAAAGATAGTATCTGGGTATGACCCTTGTAAGGGAGGAAAAGTCGTTTGGGCTCCCCTACAATCCGAGCCAAGTGTATGGTATGCTCATACAATGGTTGGACACGTACCCTCGGTAAAGCCCCGATGACGGGTGCAACGTAGCCATTGAATGACATATCCAATGCCTCTCGCAAGACCCCAGGGAATCCATTTTTTAATGTAACCACAACTCCATCTTTGACTAGGCCGCATATGAAACTCAGCGTCAAGCCTGCATCTCTCCGCATGGCCAGCCCAGCAACCCCCACCTGCTCCCTGTTCACGCTGTGGCTGTCCTGTTCTCACGAAAGCTTGAGCGCAAATTGCTGCAAGCTGACTCTGCATCTCTCCTCTTCCTCGGAGATCATTGCCCTGTGTGTGACCTGGCCTGACCCTTGAAAACCATTCGTCATCACAAACCTGCCCCCGCTCCCAACATTTCCCACCCTCAAGAGTTACTATCTGCACAAACCTTAAACCACTCACCTCTTTGATGTAGCAGTGCTGGGATACCTGCCCATGGGCCACCCACAATTGCCCCCCCATATAACAAATCCTGAGCAAACATTTTTTTCTATGTACTATCTAGTCCCGACACCCTTGTTTAATCTGACACACATGATAATTGTGCCCCCCAAAGTAAACACCAAGATAAGGCACCTGGACCACCACACCTCTGGCCCCTCTGCTCCTGGTCAAGAATGTATATCTATTGCTACAATTTATAGACGATAATGTGTTATGAGAAGTCTTGTGTGTCATAGTAAATCTTGCATGCCCATGATTACTGTGAAGTTTTGCTTAGTTAGAATAATAACTGAACACGACAGGACCCGCCGCCCCTCCCTGATGAGCCCAGATGCCCCACAGGCCTCAAGAAGTAACAAGTTCAACCCCAGCCAATAGTACACATTATATAATGTCTTGTTTAACTAAACCAATGAAATGTATTTGTGTAACCCGTATAGCACACGTCATAGATGACACGTTTTTTACTTCTAATGCGATTGTTTTCTGTATCATGGGCAGAGTGCTCTCGGAGTAAGCAGTCCTCTGTGTGCCGCATTTTATCTTAAAGAATACCTTTTACTCACTCGCAAACTATCCTGGTCTCATTCCCTACTGGGGTGTGCATTTATTCCGTTTTACTGTAATTGTGGGGAATTATCACTCATTTGGTGACTCCGACACGTTAGCGTTCTTTTGATACGAGAAGTCCCCAGGCCACAGCAGCGAGATCCGGGCCCCCCCATTAAGGCAGCTCACCTACGGCAACTGGTACCCTTTAGAAACGCGTACGCTACTGAGAATGTTCCACAGGTCCCAGCTTTGCGAATACCCAGCCCTACCGCTGTCCAGAGTCGGGTTTGGCTCTTGATTGTGGGGTGGCACCCCGATTGTGGATAGACCGTGCACGCAGGCTCTCGGATCAATACGGACACATGAGTATTGATTGCGAGAGACTATAAAGGAAGGGTATGGGAAAAGGGAAGGGAGTCAAATTGAGGTATTTAAGGGATACTTGGTGGGTGTGATGCTTGGTGGGATAACTTCCTTGACTGTTCTTTTCTGTATATGGCCATTAGGATATTCTAAGATGTGACGAAGTAAAAGGAGATACGGGAACCTAGCTCCGAAAGGGGGTGGAAGGCGGCGCTGCATAGTACTATCTTGACTAGTACTGGAGTTTAAATAGTGGAGAAAATAAATAAATTAGGAGTCTTGTATAAGAAGGCTCAGAAAACGTTAGTTCTCTTTTCTTTTTTCTGATCTATGAGTACGAGTATCTAGAGGTCGGTCCAGAAGGGGCCAGGGAAAGTTGAAAAGGGAAATAGAAGTAAGAGGGGAAACTCTGGGTTCAGGGCAAGGGTAGTAGGGTTGTAGGAAGGTAGAGTTTATGTTTTAGGTTTGGTGTAAGTAGAGTACATCAATGTGTCACATTTAATGTTCTACGGTGTGTAGAATTGCAAATTGTCTGGTATATCAAGGAAAAGAGTGATCAAAATGTATTGTTGAAAGGTTGCAAAAAAGGTTGAGGTGAACATGGTGTAATAGGGTATAAGAAGAAATACTTTAGATTGAGCACACCTCCACGCACGCACCCAATAGTGAAGAGAAAAACACATGATGGGGGCAGACACACCATTCATGCATATATGCCAACACCTCCCTGTGTATAGCTAGAAAATAAAACAATACCATGAGCAATGGAAAACAGAAATAAAAGGGGACGGGACATCCCAAATATGGCCAGAAGGAGGGTTGTTTGAGAAAGCAGTATTGGACCTTATAGCAACATATCAATTAAATATAAAGGTAAGCAGCTCCAAAATAGAAGAGGAGTGCTAGATTTGTGGTGACTGTTTGAAGAAGTGCCATAGGTTAAAAATACCGACAAAGAACAGCCGCCCCAAGCAACAAGGACCAGGGAGGAGGGCGGGAGAAGAGAAAGGAGGGGAAAGAACCCAAAGAAAATGTATCCATTACTAACCAAATCCGCTGAGGGTTACAGAGACCCTATGTACGTGCCCAAGCCAAGTATGGCCCCCCTGACCAGCACCTCCTTCCCCTTATGATCCTAAGGGCTTGTACGGGCCAACGTGTGCACTCCAGTTAATTTAGGGCGTTTAACGCAAGACTTGGAAAGTCAGAGAACTATGACCCAGGCTGAACTAAGATATATGCGAAAGAAGTCAACTTTTGCCCGGGGGGTGAACAACTCTGACAACCCCAAATACTCCCGCAGACACAGCGGAAGACGAATTGAAGTCGGGGGACTTCCTATTCCGCATAAATAACACCCCCGTTAAGGTAATAGGAGTAGGGAGTGGAGAAGAGCAGGTGAGTACAGGACCAGGAAGTGTGACATCAGAAAGGGAAGAAAAATGTTTGAGTGATCTGGATGAGTATGAGGAATGAGCCAGAGCAGGAGGGGTGTCCCTACCGAGGGTGACAGTAACAAGTGATGAGGGGCACATCGGGAGAGTAAGAAATAGAATTGGGAGAATGGCCCTAGCAAAGAAAAATGGGACAAAGGGTGAGTAAGGAGAAAGGGAAGTCGAACTTACATGTGTCACTAATACAAAAGGGCATAGGGAGGCCTCACTATGTTCCGTGGGCACAGATGGACAAGGCCAATTTACTGAAAAAATTGACCCGCTTTCAGGGGGAGCGAGTAAATAGATATATGCTTTTGAGAAAAATACAGCAGGTGTACCATTAGCAATTGGCGACGTTAAAGGTTTGTTGGTATCAGCGGTGGATGATCAGGCTAATGGAGTGTGTGTGAAGGTCGGGTTCCCAGGGGTGACATTTGATTGTGACCGCCATGATGGGGCGTCATATAACAATGTAAGACCACAGGTGTGGGATGCACTGAGGAGCACATTGCCAGACATGCCCAACTTACAATCAGTGATGCAATGCACTATGGGAGAGGACTAGGATTCTGCGACTTACATTCTTCGGGTGCAGGATATGTGGAGGGCAGAGACGGACACAGCTTGGGAACAATTCACCTCCCTCTTTTACTTCATAATTAAGAGGCCTCCCGAAGGAAGCAAAGAAGGCACTTGATAGAATTGCTGGGATAGAAGCCAAAGGTTGGCCAGAAATGTGTATTATCAGAATGATCAACAGTATGGCCACCCCCACTCAGGCAGCCCCTATGGCCTACCTATGGGTGGATACAGACAGGAACAAATTGACCCCCGTTACACACAAGAGCAGAGAGCACCACACAAGGTACACAGCAGCGATTAACATGAGAGAATCACATGGTAAACACACAAGGGAACCCATTCGTTACCAAGGCAAATGGCACACCAGCGCCGTTCAGAGGAGCAGCAGTGATGGGGGACAGCGTTTTCACCCACCCTGAGACAACTAGACACCCAGAATAGGACTCCACAGAGAGCACTTGCGTGTCCAATCCTATCGACAACCCCAAGTCCAGACAAGGAACCACTGGTGGGGGTAGAGATAGGAAACAAGCAGTTCATCTTCATGGTGGATTCAGGGGCAGCAAAATCATGTCTAAAAGGAAGGACGGTTTCAAAAAAAAAAAAAAAATGGAAACACAGGGATTTTCTGGGGTGGTGGTCACGGTTCCGTACACTAAAGATTTGGACGCAACAGTGGGGGTAAAGACAGTGCGAGCACCCCTACTGTACCACGAAGACTCGCCAATAAATTTACTAGGGAGGGATCTCCTCAGTAAGCTTAACATGACCATCTCCTTCACAGAGAGGGGAATAGTGTGCTCTACACCGGGTATATGTGCCATGAGAGCAATGTTACTAATCAAAACACTTGCCAATGAAATAACGGATCAGGGAGTGTCAATTGACCCAGACATGTTTGTTCAAGGGATACGAGTGTTGACAAAAGCAGCGCCTGAAATAACACAAGAAAGGAGAGTACCTTCCAACTTTGTGTTTCGCCTTGTGGCTGCCCCAGAGGTCGATACTGTCCCTAGATTGAAGCGCTTTGAAACACATTGTGTATAGCTGCTATATAAATAAACCATCATATCATTTACATGTTGTGCAAGTATCCGCACAGCGAATGTCGGTGATAGGATTGGACGCGGGTCGGTGTGAGTGGACAACAGTGCTATGCATAGATTCCAATATAGCGCTACGTGATCCAACAGATGATGAACTATTCACTGACAGTGACACTGATGAGGAGATCATAGAGATTTGTATCCCTTGTGGCATAATGATTCAAAATAGACAAGTGACCAACCCCCTTGTGGCCAATGTCAGTGCACCCCCAAACTTTTTGCCAAAAACATGCAACAGGTGCCAGCCACATTATGGATGACAAATTCCCATGACGTAGGTCTCCTGCAGGAAGTAACCCCTGTTAAAATAAAGCTCAAACCTGTGTTGCCCAGAGTAAAACAGTACCCCTTGCCAAGGGAAGAGGAGGGAATAAGCGGGACCATACACGCCCTACTAGAACAAGGGATAATTGTGCCAACAAATTCACCTTGCAATACAGCAATTTACCCAATTAGAAAAGCGAAGGGCGGGGCTTTGAGGTTGATACAGGACCTACACCCACTTAATGACGGCATACAAAAAGGATTTCCACTTGTCCCAAACCCTGCATCACAAGCGGCAACTTGGTAGATTTGAAAAAAACATTTTTCTTAGTACCCCTGGACCCAGAATCACAGTACCCGACTGCATTTACCCTGGGGGGAAAAGATGAGCATTGCAGATTGCCCCAGGGATATTGTGAGAGCCCAAGCATTTTCATAGAATTCTACATGAAGACCTTAGCAACACTGACACAAAAAGCACGATAATACAGTATGTAGAGGACCTTCTAATATGCAGGGAAAACGAGGCACAGTGCAGGATAGACTTGCATTGTTAAAATCACTGGCCTACAAAGGGTACAGGTGGAAAGACAAATTACAGTACTGCCTAAAAGAAGTGCTGTATTTGGGACAGCTGATATCAAAAGATGGTAAACTTATACTCCCAGACAGGGCAGCAGCAGTACACGCAACTATCAGGTACCACACAGTGAAGGACATGCAGAATTTCTCGGCGTATGTAACTATTGCCAAGCGCATACACAAGACCCTTGCTACAAGCGCTAAAGGAAGAGCAAAGAGTTCAGGGATCGTGTGGACACCAGAAATGAACACAGCTTTTGACACATTGAAATATCTCATCTCCACGGCGCCAGTTCTAGCAACTCCTTATGAGCAACTCCCGATTATGACCGTGGGTTCTTACTATTTTCACACTGCCGGATCACTCATGACAGCAGTATTGACACAGAAAACGTCTATAGGACACAAGCCACTAGCCTACTACAGTGGCACACTCGACGCTGTAAGGCACTTCGCGTGCGAACAGGCTCTCGCATCTGCCATTGAAAAGAGAGTCACAATTGTAATGGGATGTTCAGTAACTATTTGTTGAGCACTCGTTTGCCATTCTTGAAAAATTCAAATCCACACGGACACAGATGGCCACAGCATATGAGATCATATTGTCTAGCTCCAACATGCACCTAGTGCGTTGCAAAACCGTGAACCTAGCAACATTCATCACAGATGCGTGCACAGTGGAGGACATGCAAAACCATGAATGTGCCACATGTGAAGGGGAAGGTACGACATACCCCAAGTAAATGAAAATGCCTCAGAGGAAGGGGAAGGGAATAGTTTCTTACCTGTAACTCCATTTCTCCAGCATTGGTATCTTTCATGGATTCACATGCTTAGAATATTCCCCGTCGTCAGACTGGGACCCCTCGGTACACAAATATAGCCTTTTCCAATAGGAAAACTTCCGACACTTTTGTGTCCTATCTACGTCCTTTTAGGACCCGCCTACGCATGCTCCGTAAGACGTCCCCGTATAAGAGGCCCGCCCCCACGGTTTCCCTTCTGATTTCGGCCCCTCCAAAGTAGGAAGGGTTAAAATGTATCAATTAAATACATTACATTCCGGGGAGGTTGGCGGGCGCATGTGAATCCATGAAAGATACCAGTGCTGGAGAAATGGAGTTACAGGTAAGAAACTATTCCCTTCTCCAGCATTGGATCTTTCATGGATTCACATGCTTAGAATAGATTGTATAGCAGTAACACTTGAGACGGCGGTGAGAATGTAACGTAATATACCCTCAACATACTACACAATGCATATGTACAGTAGGAATAAGTTACCTCATATAACCTTACCCACATGAAATAAACTGTCATTAAAAAGGTAGACAACAGATTCTCCACAGCGTGGAGCTTACCTTACTGAAACAGATGGCGCAGGACAGCTCTTCCCATCTGCACCTCGTCCGCATGCTGCCTGGCAAGGCAGTAGTGGCGGGTAAACGTGTGGGGCACTGACCATGCCGCAGCTTGGCATATGTCCGTCAGTGGAATTCCTGCCCATAAAGCTGTTGAGGAGGACATCGATCTTGTAGAATGGGCTCTAGGATGTCCTTGCAGTGGCCTTCCGCCCTTAGAGTGACAAAACGCAATCGTCGATGAGACCCATCGAGCCAATCCTTGTTTAGAGATTGCTTTTCCGCTAGTCGACGGACCATATGCGACGAACAGTTGCCTAGTAGACCTGAGTTCCTGTGTACGATGTAGGTAAAATTTCAGAGCCCTCTTAACGTCCAGGGTATGAAGAGCTTTTTCTGCTGCCGATGATGGTGTGGCGAAGAAAGTAGGGAGAACAATGGACGAGTGTTTGTGATACACCGTCGGAACTTTTGGGACGAACATAGGATTAGTTGCCAGGACTACTTTGTCCTTAAAGAATCTTAAGTATGGCGGGTCTACGGCCAGCGCTTGCAGTTCCGAGATTCTTCTAGCTGATGTGATAGCAATCAAGAATGCCAACTTCCACGAAATGAATTTTATGTCGGACGTGGCCATAGGCTCAAAAGGCGGTTTCATTAAGCCTGCCAACACTGTATTGAGACTCCAAGTCAGGGGGGGAAACGTTTTTCCGGGGGAAAAGCTCGAAATAAACCCCTCATGAAGTGTTTTACAAGTCTGTCGCTAAGTAGAGGAGACGACTGCCTTTTCCTTGTGAACCTCGAGATGGCCGCCAGGTGCACCTTTATCGATGTGAAGGATAATCCCCTCTCCGCCAAGAGGAGCAGGTAAGGTAGAACTTGTTCCGGCGTCACCGACAACGGTTGTAGGTCCTGTTGTCCCCTACACCATTCACAGAACCTCCGCCACTTACAGGAGTAGGATTTGTTTGTAGAAGGGGCTCTAGCCGCCTGCAGAATATTTTGACAATCCTCCGAAATGTCTAAAGCACCGAACTCCGAAAAGTCAGGAGCCAGGCTGTAAGGTTGAGACTGTCCGGGTCGTGATGCCACACCGTGCCTTTGTCCCGGGATAGTAGGTTCGGGGCTTTCGGAAACCGTATGGGATGTTCCAGCGACAGGTGAAGCAGGTCGGAGAACCACGGTTGCCTTGGCCAGTATGGTGTCACTAGAATTACCCGACAATTGTATCTGCGTATCCACTGTATTGTCCTCCGTATGAGGGGGAACGGGGGAAAAGCATAGAGGAACATGTCCGTCCATGGGAAGGAGAATGCCTCCCCCCTGGAGCCCTCTTGAGGCCATCTGCTTGCGAATTGCTCGCATTTCTTGTTGTCTTTGGTCGCGAAGGCGTCCAGAGGGGGGTGACCCCATTTCTCGAACACTTTCATCAGGTGAACTGTGTCCATTTCCCACTCGTGTATCTGGGCCATGCTTCTGCTGAGGGAGTCTGCTTGGGAGTTCCTTACTCCTGGATGGTGATGAGCCACGATGGAAATTTCGTGCTTTAATGCCCCATGCCATGTTTTCATGAGCTTCTATGGAAAGAGTTCTTGATCGCGTCCCTCCTGGTTTCCTCAGATAAAACATGGCCGTTGTATTGTCGGTCAGTATTCGTACTCGCGAGCCCTTGATGTGTGGTAGGAATGCCTTCAAGGCCCATCGTACTGCTCTGAGCTCTAACACGTTTATGTGTAGGAGTGACTCCGTTGGAGACCTGCGACCTTGCGTTTGGAGAGCACCCATGTGAGCTCCCCATCCGGTTAGGGACGTATCCGTGACTATGGTTCGCTGAAACTCCAGCTCCTGTAGGGGTACGCCGTTGTTCAGATTGTGGAAACTCTGCCACCACTGAAGGGTCCGAAGCAGCTTGTCATCGTCGATGGTTATCTTGTCTGACCACGATCCTTGAGCCTGCGTCCATCGGTCCGCGAGGAATTCCTGGACTGGCCTCATGAATAGGCGACAGTTTTCCACCAGATGGATGCAGGATGCCATGGCCCCTAGGACCGAAACGTATTTTTTCACTGAGATCTTGGTGTTTCGCCGTAGTCGGCATGCTTGTTGATTGAGTCTTGAGGTTCTGTCGAGAGAAGGTTTCACTAGCCCTAACTGGGTCTCGAACTGTGCCCCCAGGAATACCAGCGATCTCGATGGCTGCAGAGAGGATTTTTCGAAGTTTATGGCGAATCCCAGCTGTTGTAGAAGCTGCATGGTGGCTTGTAAACTTGTGTTGGTCGACGCTGGGGAGGATCCCCTTAACAGCCAGTCATCGAGGTATGGGTATACATGGTGGCCTTGCTTCCTTAGCGAGGCCGCTACTGGAGCCAGGCATTTCGTGAACGTTCTGGGGGGAGGTCTTGAGCCCAAAAGGAAGAACCGTGAATTGGTAGTGAGTCCGCCCTATTACAAATTTTAGGAATTTCCTGTGTTTCCGACACATTGGAATATGGAAATACGCGTCCTGTAAATCCAGGGATGCTAGAAAATCCCCCTCTTTAACGGCGCGGATCACTTCCTGCAGAGTGAGCATCTTGAATTTAAGGCTCTTTAAAGACTTGTTGAGATCGCGTAAGTCTAAAATGGGACGCCATTTGCCGTTCAGCTTTTTTACGACGAAATATCTTGAGTAGACTCCTTGACCTCTCTGTGATGTTGGAACTAATTCTATCACGCCCTTTGCTAACATGAGTGTTACCTCTTGTTGCAGTATCTTCAGATGGGAATGAGCGGTGAACGCAGGTGGAATTTGCGGAGGGCTGTGTTTGAATTGTAGAGTGTCCGTTTCTTATAGTATCCAGCACCCATTGATCCGTCGTTATTCGTTCCCATTCGTCGACATATGCTGAAACTCTTCCCCCCAGAACGGTGTGTTGTATGTCACTGCTGATCTTTATTTTGCTCGTCTCTCGACGACGACGACGGATATGATGGTCTCTTCCTGGAAGTTCCAGCGACGGTTTGCCGTTTGGGAGGCACGTCTGTAACCCTGGGAGGGGTAAGCTGATCTGCCAAAGGATCAGTCTCCAGATACAGAGAATCTTTAATTACCTGAAGCCCCTCTAAAGGGACGAAAAGACTTGTAGTTTCTGCCACTCTGGAGGGCACCCAATGAACGTGCAGTGTCCGAGTCCTCTTTCATTCCCTTTAGGGCTTCGTCCACCTTCTCACCGAAAAGAAGGTCTCCCTCAAAGGGCATATCTAAAACTTTGTATTGTACTTCTGGCCTGAAGTAGGTACACTTAAGCCATGACTGTCGACGTAATACGACCCCATTATTGACTTGCTTGAAGCCGGACTCAGCGAGGTCCACCGCAATGTTTATTGCGTGATTTGATGCTTCCTCGCCTTCTCGGACGAGTAACATCGCTGCCTTCCTATGCTCTTCCGGAAGATGATCAAGCAACGGAGCTAGCCTGTGCCACATCGCCCTATCGTATCTGGCAATAATTGCCAGAGAGTTTGCGGCCTTTACTGTGGTCGCTTCCACGGATAGCACTTTTTTGCCAAAGGCATCTTGGCGTCTCGCTTTGTTCTCAGGAGTCGTCGTGCACTTGTGCTGGGCCTTCGCCTTCCTCGCCGCTGCTGCCGACACCATCGAGTCTGGCGTTGGTTGGGAGGATAAACACTTGGGGGTAGACTCTGGAGCCTTAAACTTTTTACCCAGGCGTCCTTTCACTGCCGGCTCTGAAAACGGGTGACGCATTGTCTGCAACCCCTCCTTCCATACATGGTCTAGTATTGTTTTACAAAGGTAGCGGGCGCCCCTCTCTCGCAAGAACAGACATGATAACCTGTTCAGTGGTTATTAACCACTTGAGAGTTCGCAGCCACTGCTTTTACTCACTGTGCCTTTCACAGATGGGAAATATCCATTTGCATATCAGTCTTTGTCCTGCCCAGGGGCAGGACAGCACCGAAATACAATGGCAATTTCAATCTGAACGAGAGTACCACCAGCAACCCCATACACGTGTTTCACCCTTGTTGGGGATCATCAGTGAGGTGAAGCTGATGCCTCTCTAAGCACAGTGAGAGGGAGACCACGTCTGGTTGCCCCCAGGAGACCTAGGGTTACCAATCCCAGGTTCCTTAAAAAATAGTTTTACAAAGGTAGCGGGCGCCCCTCTCTCGCAAGAACAGACATGATAACCTGTTCAGTGGTTATTAACCACTTGAGAGTTCGCAGCCACTGCTTTTACTCACTGTGCCTTTCACAGATGGGAAATATCCATTTGCATATCAGTCTTGTCCTGCCCAGGGGCAGTCCAGCACCGAAATACAATGGCAATTTCAATCTGAACGAGAGTACCACCAGCAACCCCATACTAGTATTGGTATCGACAACACCGACCTCCTTCTCTTACCCATGTGGTCGAACAAAAAACATGTTCTTCCTGGGACAAACCAAATTCTTTGCATGCCTTCTCCATCATAGAATGGAATGACGCAATGTCGTCTGGAGGGGACGGGTGAGCTGGGCTTCTAGGGGTTTCCAACTCCACCTCTGACTCCCAGGTTAGATCCCTGGAGGGGGATGATGAGATATCCGACATGGCTCCCCCGTCAGACTCCGAATCTGGCAGCTCACCTTCCTCTTGTGCCAGTGCTGAGATTGGCGTGCGTAGGCCATCGTCGACGTCGTTGTCGGTGGGACGGTGGATGCCACCAGCGTAAGTGGCAGGGTGGAGGCCGATGACTGGGCCGCCGTCGACGACGGTGACTTAGCAGGTGGTTTTGGCGGTCCCGCCTTTTCCACCCTTGGCTTGCTTTTACTCGACTCTCGACTCGTGGTCGATCTATGATGATCGCTCGAGGAGGATTTCCTTTCCTTTTCATGCTTTTTTGATGAAGATGATTTCTTTGACGAGGAGTCTCTAGTTGAGTGACTTCCAGACGACTCTTTCCGTCGGTCGAGATTTCTTCGCCGGTGGTTCCGACGAGGTAGCGCGGCGTGATGTTTTCGCCGATTGTGTGGAACCTACCTCCGAAGGGGGATGTGCCCCCGCTCCATCATTCAGCCATGCCACCAGTCGTCGACTGCGGTCTTTGAGGGTTTTTTGAGAAAACCCTTTGCATATGTCGCAGTTATCCGCCGAATGATGAGGGTGGAGGCAATATATACAATCCATATGTCCGTCCCCCTCGTAAACTTTTTTCAAGCCGCACGTCGCGCATGGGCGGAACAGCGCTTTTCCTAACACGGAGGACATTTTCTGTACTCAAATTCCAGTAATGCAACCTTGTACAAAATAGTAAGACAACGCAAGGAGATCCCACTACTTTGGAGACGGTTGAAATCTGAACGGGAACCGCGGGGGCGGGCCTCTTATACGGGGACGTCCTACGGAGCATGCATAGGCGGGTCCTAAAAGGACGTAGATAGGACACAAAAGTGTCGGAAGTTTTCCTATTGGAAAAGGCTATATATGTGTACCGAGGGGTCCCAGTCTGACGACGGGGAATATTCTAAGCATGTGAATCCATGAAAGATCCAATGCTGGAGAATTGTACTTTGTAGATGGGTCGGCATCAGTGTGTCCAGAGACAGAAGAAAAACACATAGGAGCAAAAGTAGTGCGGTTGGAGGATGGAGAATATGAGAATCGTACAGAAAAGGTTACCAATGCATTTTTCAGCTCAACAGCAGAATTGGTGGCACTCATTGAAGCACTCCACGCAGCAAAAGGGTGCGCAGTAACAATCTATACAGATTCTGCATCCATGACCACACCCGTGGAGGGGTGATCGTCAAGGTGGGGAAGGAGAGTTTCAGAAGAGCAGATGGGTCTCCTGTGCAACATGCAGAACTCTTGAAAGAACGAATAGAAGCATTACCGGCACCCTCGGTAGTGGCCCTCGTGAAGTGCCAGGCACACACTAATAATAATGACGTCATCTCATTGGGAAGCGCGCCAGCAGACGCCGCCGCGGAAGAAAGAGCATATTTTGACAAAGATTTAAATGGAGAGTTCATACTTAAGAAAATGTAGAAGAGGAAAGGGAAACAGGATATCTTAAAGACCATATCACAGATAATTGACATGCAAAAAAAAGCACTGATTGAGGAAAAAGAATTGAGGAAAAGCAGAGGTAGGAGCAGTCTGTGCAGTCACTACCCCTGTGAGCTCCCGAATCCCGAGACTTCCATCTGTTTAATACCTCTATTTTTGCCGGTGAGAGGACCGTTCAAGAACCACCCCAGGCCGTGGAGCGGTCGCAGAGGTAGGAGCAGTCTGCAGGCTGTGTCAGGACTGCGGGACTTTCAGACATGCCCCTCCTCTTGTGACCAGCACCCCTCCGGACCCACTAAGTGAGGAAGAAAGCGACAAAAGGCGCCTAAGGAGCGCAAAGTCCCTGCTTTCAAGAAAAGATCTGCAAGGGATCTCAAATGCACAAAGCCGCTTGCAGTCGGCTCCAGCAAAATTATGCAAACAAAAGTCGGCACCTAAAGACTCCTTAATGGACGCCCCGGCCCCTTGCCCTTCATCCAGTGCCCTACGAACACCTGATACACAGAAGACAACCCACGCACTGTCAGACGGGGCTGACTAAGTGCCCCAAACAACCTCGGCAAAGGGACAAACCAACGAGGAAGTCACTCCAGTAACAGGCCGTGTGCGGCGGCTGACTCACCTTACTGGCTGGAGGGCCCCTTGGAGGGGAAGCCCAGTCTCAGCGGTGAGAGCTGTGAAAGCCGTTGCCATATTTGATTTCAGCTGAGCCTGTTACGGGCACTGAATCTGCTCACCAACACCTAGCGAGCACTAATAAAATCGTTTTACCAGCAGACCCTCTGCCCTCACCTGCCCACCTTTCCAGGTCGCCAATGTGAGGGAGGACGCCTCACCCGACGCCGAGCCGCAACCAGCACTACCAGAGAGCTCCATGCAGTCCTGTGACTATACCAAAGGGGGCGGGGCTCTCGCGGGCAGCGGGGCCGCCAGGAACTGCTGCGTACACTTTGAGGACTCGAGAACTGTGCATGAAGCCCTCCTCCCGTCAGGATCAAAGTCTCGCCGACTGGCAACAAACGCAGGCCTGCGGATAGCACAGCAGACCAGCCAGTCAGATTAGGACCAGTCGGATTAGGACTAAGGGAAGGAGAAGTTGAAGCAAGAGTGGATTTTCCTACTCCAAATGAAGAGACAAGTATGCATCCTACAAAGGACACCAAGCGCCAAACGCAGCCACGCTCCAACCTGCCAGTAGTCAGTAAAAAAACTTTGGTGTCCAGGAGGGGAGACCTAACAGAAAACCGTACATCATTACATGAACAAAATCCCTCACAAAGCTCACGCAATTAATTTCCCTTAAATACTTTTTTACAAACCAGGGGAAAAGAAACCACGATCATCTAGACGAACTTTCAGACGCAGACATTTTAGAGGGAGTGAGGGAGCCGGCGCCAGCCATAAAAATGCGGAAAACTGGTAACCAAGCGACCCCGCCCCAGCATCTATACACATGACAAAAATCTTGGAGATGGCACTCGACAAAGCCCCGGAAAGCCCTGCCATAAAGGACAGTCCGCTTGTGGAGCCTAAAACTCCCACATCTCACACCACGGAGGACAGCACCGGGCCGAAGAAATCTTCGAGCTTGGGCCCAGCAAAGCCCAACAAGCTAGTAGAGCTCAACATCGCTCAGGCGATCACCTCGCCAGAAAGCCCATTGAGAAAGGAGGCTCTGTTGGCAGTAGGAGTTAAGGAGCGGCAAGACTCAGATGAAAGGCCTTTAAAACCAATCTCAAGTGACACAAACCCCCAACCTCAGATAAAGGACCTTGGAAAAATGAATGTTAGCAGCAACCCACCTCCTCATGAAGGGACCAGACCCCTCAGAGAATTTGCAGTACCAGCCCGCAGGAGCAGCAGAAATCCACCTATTTAGTTGGCACCACTACGGTGAGCCAACCGGGTCACACACAGGCGTCATGTCTGGGCAATCACTGGCCACCGGCACAAAAGGATACCCCGACGAAAAAACCTGACATGGTAACTATCATGTCAGCTATCACCATTGCCCTGGCCCCCTTCTGCAAGTTATAGGAGGCCATAAACGATAAGCTGAAAGATCATTCCACGTTGACCGCAATGATGAACTCCAAACTAATATACCTAGAAGGGTACATCCAGGCGATGGAAAAAAAGATTCTTACCACCCAAAATGGCAACAACTCGACCAGAAGTTCAGCGCTACCAAAGATGGTCTTCTTTAAAGAAAGTTCACTGAGACAAAGCAAGACGGATACAAAGGCAAGCAGAGCGGATCCCTTTAAGAAGCGAAATACGGACATAACTAATACTGTTAGGAGCCCCAGTGAGACCACACAAAGGACAGGGAAATTACCACTGCCAGGGAATCAATCTGTTTTGTTAAAAAAAACTAAACGATACGATCGGTACCAAAAGACTGAAAGAAGGAAAAAACAATGCAAGAAAAACTTGAGCACAAACACCCAAATCGGGGAAAAGCAAAGAAACGCAGCCCCCCAGACCAGACCCAAAAAGATTGCCACCGGAAATATGCACCACTAATCGTGGGGTAAAATCCCGACAACATCAAAAAACATCTCAAAGCATTTAACCGAAGCATCAGCGGATGAGGGGGACAACAAGGGCATACACACCCAAGAGACACCAAACTGCCCCAGACTCCAAAAAAACAACGGGAGAATTCACAAGGCACCCAGACAGAGAAACCCTCAGGATCTCGACGGGCTTAAAGAGCAGAAAGAGTCGTCCCACAAGGAACAGAAACGACTCCAGACAAGGGTCCGAAAACCCAAGAGATCGGAATAGACGTCACCAACAGAAAACAGAATCAAGGGTTGAGACCCTAACCCTGAAACTAGAACAAGCCTTCGAGGAATCATGACAATCTGGTGCTCAGAGGAACTGTGAGAAACATCTTCAGAAAAATGCCCTCTCTGGAAAATATAAGAGCACACGACTATGCTAGGGTAGAACCCTACCACAGAGGTCAAACCGCTAAAGCCTACATCCACATAAGAGCGGACGCCCTTCCCTCCTCAACCAACAAAGCATTAGTGGAACCGTCCCAAAGCGGTTTCCATCTACATATATTAGCAAAATCTGGCTCAGCACTGACCGCAAGGGAACAGAGGCCGGCGGAAAAGCTGAGAAACACACACTATCATTCCAAAACTGAAGACTTGTAGAACACCTAGAGAATGCCAAGATACAGAGCCAGCCGGAAGAGTCGAGACTGGAGGGTCACCCAACAACTCCCCTATCCACCAATAAGGACACCAAGAGGAAGGGAATCTCCAAAAACGAGCCACGAAGAGAAGCTAAGATCTCGAAAAACACCCTCATAAGATCAACCTGAAAAAGGCTCAGAGGGAATCAGCAGATTTGCCTAAAGGCGACCATCCCGAAAATGCGGGCAGCTCCCCAAGCAATTCCATTAAGCCGATGCTAAACAAAAGGCTGCTTTCACCAATGAAGCAACTGTGGGCTTGGCTGCCAAAGACACTGGCCGCCCAGAAGAAAAAAATAGCAATTTGCTACCAACGGTACAGAGCCACAACAGTCAGGGATGCGAGAAAATCCTCCACTTCTAACGACAACTCTAGATCTGGGCTCCTGGAACACGTGTGGCTATAAGCATTTAATGCAGAAAGGAGATGTCAATTTAAATGACTGCGACATCGTGGCCCTCCAAGAAACCTGGCTCTCTGAAATGCCACACCTCGACGGCTTCAACATAGCCGTCTCACCAGCTAAAAGAAAAATACTTTAGGCCGTCCTTCTGCAGGAATCCTACTTGCGGTTCAATCTGGAAGAGGAATAACCATCCAAAGGACTCCATCAGCCTCACTGAACCATCTAGCAGTGCCGACAAGCTGGCCTGTGCCGGACCCTAAAGACAATCATGAGAACAAGCTACTTGTTGCAATAATCATCGTATACTGGAACCCCCAAACCATATCCGATGACCACGTCCAGAAATCCATCGAAAAAAGAAAACTGTGGATTCAATCTACGCAGAGAACGATGCGACTCACCTCATAATCTGTGGCAATCTGAAACGCAAGGTGCCCTTCTTTAGCGGACAATCTGAAAGCTGAACCCACGCCAGAGGGAAAAAAAAAGGATCCGATGGAATCTCGGGGCTGCTTCATTTTTGGCCAAGCCCTTCCAAAGCCCAATCGCAAGCCGAAATGGGAAAGAGACTGCTCAAGCGCAACTATTGACTATATATTTGTGTCTGAAAATCTTTTACAACTGGCAGTCGCTTTCGAAGTAGTAAAAACTGCGGCAAGCGATCAGGTCAGAAGATTGTGGATGATAACGAGAAGAGCAGCACTAAGAAGCAAACGACGAGTGTAACGCTCAAGGGGCGCACCTTAAACTCAGAGTCCAGAATAAAAGAACTAACAATCAAATATTCCAAGCAGCTGGCAGGAAAAAAACTGCCAAAGGAGACAGAACTAGACTATCAACTGCTGTTGAGCCCATATAAGTCCAAGAGGAGGAGAAAACCTGAACAGAGAGAGACACTTTACTGCATCTCTATGACAAGCTTCTGGTGGGGAAAAGAGCGGTCCTGAGACACCCAAGAAGGAAGATCAAAATATCAAACTCAACAGCAGCGCAAATGGAGCTGTGCAAAGAAACCAACCAAGTCCTATAAAGCCTGGCTAAGACATCGGCGGATTACCCTCTACCAAAGAGACTAGGAATGCTGAAAAGAAAATGGATGGCAAGAACACCAGAGCCTTCTGGTCCATTAAGACCTCGGAGCACATCCAGAGCCCTCACAGTCGAACTCTGAGTGAAGCCAGTTGGATAGCCCATTTCTCAGCACTTTTCAGCGACCCGGTGGTGAGGGAAAAAGCAAACAGCAACGACTCCGAAGACAGCTGGCTAGACATAGCTAACAAAGAGGACATCCAAGCAGTCATTCGCAAACTAAAATCTTCGCGAGCCCCGGGTCCAGGCGGAGTGACGAACATCGACCTGAAAAACTTTCCAGAAGGATGGTCAATCTTCATCGGAATGGTCTTTAAAAAATGCGCCACTGACCGATTGCTACCAAAATCCTGGACAACGGCGACGGTGGTACCAATTTTCAAAAAGGGAGATAGAACCCACTAAATTACAGACTAATTGCACTGCTTGACACGATCGGAAAGGTGTTCGCCTCGCTCTTATTGAGGAACTTCCGAACTTGGTTTAAAAAAGCCACTTTGAATGATCGATCCTTCCCAAGCTGGATTCCGTAAAAACTCTGGGACGATCGTCAACATCATGATCCTGAGCACCCTCAAAAGTAAAACCCAAGAGGGAATGACCAAGCTGTATTTAGCATTTATAGATCTCTCCCAAGCGTTTGACATGATAGAGGACTACTATGGGCGAAATTTCAGGTGGATAATTGCCCCAAGAGCATCCTGGATCCAATAAAAGCCCTCTACACCGGTACATCTATGCGGGTGAAGCTGCACAAGAACGGCACGCTATCAGAAGAAATCCCAACAAGCAGAGGGGTGAAGCAGGGATGCTAGCTAGCACCGGTGCCGTTTATAGCCTTTTTAGGCGACTACCAAGAATCAACCACTGCGGTAAAAGGATTTCCAAAGATCGGAGGGTCCCCTGTCCAGAGAACTCTATATGCGGATGATATCACGCTGATTGATCAAACACCAATTGGACTCCAGCGGCAATTAGCCAACTTAGCTGAATACATAGAGTTGAACAAACTGAAAATCAACAACAAGAAAACCAAGATCATGGTCCTGGAGAGGAAAAAAAAATAAACAATCAGACCAAGCAAGCCTCATGGCAAATAGAAAACAGCAAAATTGAAGTGGTGTCAGAATTGAAATACCTAGGGGTCATGCTCAACAGTTTACGCTCGGAGGTGAGCATGCAAAGCTACATCTCGTCCAAAGCGAGAACTTTATCGACCCAGACACGCATGCTGGACAACAAATTTGGCCGTTTCTCAATAATCGCCCTCATCAATACTATAAAGCAAAAGTGGTCCCGTACCTGCTTTATGGCCGAGAAGCAATTTCAATGATTCCGGAGGAGATCTGGGGGGAGGATCGAAGGCGTTTTCTGGAGGTCAGTGCTGTCCCTCCTGAAATTGACCTCAATGCCAGCCATCAGAAGAGAATTAGGGCTAATCTCTCTGAAAACCAGAGCGGAAAACAGCAGTATGACACTCATCTTACTACTGGAGGCTCTGCCCCTATTTAATCTGCTAAATGCGGAAATCAAGGCAGGCAGATCGAAAATGCTCGTATCCTGGAAAGCAAATTACCTGCACAGAAGACGAATTACTTCAAAACCCTCTCAGAATCAAAAACAAATTGGAAGAACTGGACCGGATCAACACCTCAGAGAAAGCGGAAAAAAACAAACTGTTGAGCCATCTCCCGTCGCTGCCGAGAAAAGTAAATGACCTGCCAGAGATCTATAGGAAATTCCCCAGCAAACCGTTCCGTCACTTCTTTTTGAGAGCAAGACAATCTACTACCGACCGACGAGATCCTGCACATCAGAGGACTGCCCATGTCAAACTCCTGCAGGTTATGTAAGAAGGCAGAAGTAGTAGAATCAGTTTGCCACCTCTTGACGTCCTGCCTGGCAACGGTAAACGTCCGAAAAAACGACTAATCTCTGATTCTAGAGCCTCACTCTGATTGTGAGGAAACGACTTGGCGGCCACGCTTGATTAGTGGACAAAAGACTTCATGGGCCATTGCCACCATAAAAATTCTACAAACTGCCTTACTGAAAATAGAAAAAGAAAAAGAGCAGGAAGGAGTGCCCGAAGCAGAAACTGAAAAAATAAAATGAATAACGTTTCACAACAACACAGAACACTGTTTTTGCAAAACCAATACATTTTGGTAAACAAAAAAAAAAAAAAAAAAAAAGAATTATGGGTTAAAAGAGGACGCACAGTCAGCTACAGACCTCCTTTGGTGCCAAAATTGCACAGCAAAGGTAGTAATATCTCTAGAACTGTTACAAATAGCATTCAAACAACTGCACTTCCCAGCACACGGCAAAACACCACATAGCGACAGACATACAGGAAGATTGTTTCGTTCCAGGTTTGCAAGAACATGTGGCAAAACTAACAAAAGAATGCATGACATGCCAAACATAATTCAGGAATTACCCTAAGAACATTGAAAGGGACCCTGCCTCGCCCCATCTGACCCTTCTGTGAACTGCATATTGATTATGCGGACATGGGCGAAAGGTGCAATGGAGCAAGATCTCATTGTGGTGGTTTGCCCTTTTTCACGCTGGGTAAAGGCAGGGCCCTGCGCCCACCCAGATATGAAATGCGCGGCAACATTTTTAGTGAAGGAGGTATTCCCACGATGGGGAATTTGTGAAGTCATAAGTTCCAACAAGGGAACGCACTTTGTAAATGACTTGTTAAAAGGCAGTAACATCCTTATTGGGCATCAAACACAAATTGTGTTAATTTATCACCTGCAAGCGAATGGGGGGTCTTCAAGTAAATTGTCCAAATTGTGTCACCCTTACCCCCAGCATTATTCCAGCTTAGAAAACAGCCAAGCAAATGCCACCATTTGTCCCCGCACAAGATAGTGACATGAAGATGCATGCACACCCAAATATCTCCAATTAGGAGAGCATCAGAGGCTCACACAAAACATCCACAATATTAGGCGAGGAGTTTCAGGAATATTTAACGAAGATAACAAAAGCAGTAAGAAGCATAGCAAAACAGATTGCACCACCCTTCACACGATAAAATGAAACTGATACCGTCACAGCCGCAGCAGACAGCCCCAATACACAACTCATGTCTGGGGAGATTGTGTACGTGCGCAGTTTTGCAAGGTGATGGAATGCTCCAATATTTCACAGCCCATATGAAGTAGTTTATTTTAAGTATATTGTACACCAACAGCAGTGAAGGGCCTGAAATACTGGATACATACGAAAAGCACGATAGCGCAAGGGGAGCAGCAGTTTGATAAAGAAATGGCTGCAACCTGAGGTAACTGAAGTACACCTACGTATGCCGTTGATTAAAGGATAGCAAACTAGAGGAGAGACACTAAGTGACGAAATATATTTTATTTCTGTCGGCATAAACGAAGGGGGTGGGAGTGAGGGAGTGAAAATGATACAAGACGGTACCCACCTAGTGTGGGATGGTTTTTAACTAATTTGGGCCCACAGACCTTACAACCCTACACAAAAACAAAACTATCAGACTGCCACTGATTGAGTACTTCCTGATCTGGAATTTAATGTGTACGATATGAACAATCCCAAACCCGATGCCGTAATGACGCCACATGTGAATGTCCATACAACCTCACTCACAACCTACCTCAAGTGGTGATTACGTATATGACAAAACACAAACCTCCACCGCAGTACCTGACAATGCTTTGGCAGCCGAGCAATGAGAGAAGTGCAAATGCAGCGACTGGAACATTCCCCATTCGCCAACAAATGCTACTAAAAGCCCAGGCTGGTCTAGGGAGGAACAGGAGATGGAAAAGGGGGGGGTGGAGCAGAAAAGGTACGATGCATATCACGGCCTGGGTTTAGATGCTGTGGAAGACCCACGCCACTCAGATCAAACAAATGGTATGCAGATATGAGCACAATGGCAAAACAAGCAACTAATGAGAGTTGCTATATTTGCTCCTTAATTCCCCATGCCTCTGGGACCCCCAAAGTTTTACTACCACAAGTAGCGCCTACTGCTGAGGCTCAGTGTCTTATTCATCTTGCATTGTGTAGAATTAGAAGCACCTACCAAGCGCACACTATTTCGTTACAACTACTGCAAAATGAAAAAACCTGCAACAGCAAGCCACAAGAGTACTCTGCGTGAAGGGGCCATTTTTTGTTATGGACAATGTTCACCAACAATAGGTGGCAAGAAGAGCAAGTAATGTACAAAGCAGAAGCCTTGCAAGGATAGGGAGATGAAAAATTACAATGGATCGAAGAAACATGCACTCCAATTTGGTCTCAGCACATAGTCAAACTAACATGGGTAACAGCTCTTGAAAAGCCAATCAAGATCCAACGTTAAATACAATACGAACTTTGCTTTCATGGTGAAGGGAAGGTACCCCGGGGTGCAAACAAACACTGCAACAATACACTAATTTTGCCCGACATGAAGAAACGATCAGCAGCTTTAATTGGCACTTACTGGGTGTGTGGGAAACAGGCGTACTTGCACCTCCCGCCGTCAAGGAGAGGTACGCATGCCCTGGCAATGCTACACTCGGCCCTGATGGTAATTCCTGAAAGCCAGATCCAAGGGGAGAGGGTGCCAGCAGAGATGTCCCAGGCACCCCAGTCAACAACTGAAGAACCCCCAAAGTATGATGTTTTGTCGGACGTGCAGCTGCAAGGCCGGGTGTCACAAAAACGGAGGGCATCAAATTACATTTCCACAGAATCTTCAGAACTCTTGGCACAAATCCCCAACAAATGAAAGCTGTTCAACTCAGCAGAGACATTCTTTGCCTCACTCATACCAAGCATCCAGGTTCGAGCGAACACCAAATGGCTACAGATTGTTCGCTGGGAGCTGATCCAGCTGGCCAACGACACTGAAGAAGGATTCAACGTCCTCAAAGTGAAACAGCGAGCCCTGCGGTTAATGACAATGCAAAACAGGTATGTGCTGGACCTGCTCACATCAATGGACAGTGGGGTTTTCCGGAAAATCGGGAGTGCATGTTGCACATTTGTGCCTTCTGCCGATGCAGACAATGGGACACCGTCACATGCGATAGCAGCGGTACACAGTCTCGGTGAAAGGATGAAGGGAGAGGGCAGCGTGCAGCCAAGCACATGGTTCAACAACCTGTTTGAGTGGGTCCAATCATGGCTAGGGATGGCCATGAAGCTCCCGATACCTGTCAGTCTTTTTTTCTGCTGATTTTTTGTGTGTGCCAGGTAGGACTAAGATGCTGTGCAAAGTCCATTCCTAACGGTGCAATGATATGAACGAAATGCTCAAGTAAAAACCGGAGCGAGCCCAGAATCCAAATATAGAATGACTGCAGTGTACCACACTGGAGACAGGGTAGACAACCTCTATCACACAACGATCAAGGAACCCTATGAATGAGAATGGTATTAGGCAGTATGGGTAGATTTAGCGGGAAATGATGGATGCATTTATATGACCTGTACTCCGGACCAATTTGCACGCAGAGGGGAGAGCCTTAGATCTGTGTGCAGGGCTTGAATGCCAATAAAGGGAACCCCAGCCTGGGATGAAGCAGTAGCTGCGGCAGAAGAACTGAAACGTTTGAGGGCCTTGGGGAATGCAAGGGAGGAAGAGTCGTTTGAGCTCCCCTACATTCCGAGCGAAGTGTATGGTATGCTCATACGATGGTTGGAAAAGTACCCTCGGCCAAGCCCCGAAGACGGTTGCAAGGTAGCCATTGAATGACACATACAATGCATCTCGCAAGACCCCAGGGACTCCAATTTTGTATTTAACCACAACTCCATCTTTGACAAGGCCGCACATGAAACCTTCAGTGGCAAGCCTGCATCTCTCCCATGCCCAGCAACCCCCCACCTCCTCCTCACTGTTCGCGCTGTGGCTGTCCTGTTGCAAGCTGACACCATCTCTCCTCTTCCTCTGAGATCATTGCCCTGTGTGTGACCGGGCCAGGGCCTGGCCCTTGAAAACCATTCGTCTTCACAAACCTGGCCCTGCTCAAACATTTCCCATCCTCAAGAGTTACTGTCTGCACGAACCTTCAATCCCTCACCCCATGGGCCACCCTCAATTGCTCCCCATATAACTAATCCTGAGCAAACAGATTATATTTTCTATGTACTGTCTAGTCCCAACACCCTTGTTTGATCTGCGAGGCACCTGATAAATGAGCTCCCAAAGTACATGGCAAGATAAGGCACCTGGACCACCACATCTCTGGCCCCTCAGCTCCAGGTCAAGAATGTATATCTATAGCTACAATTTATAGACAATAATGTGTTATGAGAAGTCGCGTGTGTCACAGTAAATCTTGCATGCCCATGATTACTGTGAAGTTTTGCTTAATAAGAATTATAACTGAACACGACGTAACCCGCCGCCCCTCCCCGATGAGCCCAGCTGCCCCAGAGGGCCTCAAGAAGTAACAAGTTCAACCCCAGCCAATCCAGCAGCAGCACCACTACACATCGTATAATATCTTGTTTAACTAAAGCAATGACATGTATGTGTAACCTGTAATAGCACACGTCGTAGATGACGCGTTTTTGACTGTTTTTTTCTGTATCATGGGCAGAGCGCTCTCGGAGTAGCAAGAGTCCTCTGCGTGCCCCATTTTATGTTTATATAAAGAATACCTTTCACTCACTCGCACTCTCTCCTGGTGTCATTCCCTACTGGGGTGTGTCCATTGGTATCCATTTATTCTGTTTTACTGTAATTGTGGGGAATGATCACTTCCATCCTGGCCAACCATCAGGCTAGACCACACAAATTCATTAACATTTTTTAATCCCAAGTATTTATCCCTTTCTATTTGCAGAGCCGGGTACACTTTTAAACACTTGTTATCTTTTCTAGGCAAAAGGCCCAAACGTTAGAAGTCTTTCCCTAGTCTTGAAGCTTAAGTGTTCTCAGCGGCAGAAGGAGGGAAGGTGGGGGCAAGGGGGGGGGGGGCTCACTAGGTCTCTAGTGTCCAACAAACAGGTCAGGATAGGCCCAGAAGTAGCAAAAGTCAGAGTTCCTAAGAAGACAGTTTAAAAGTATTTCACTTTAAAATTTAGAGAGGTTACAATAATCCAGGGACTCCAGCAGTGGGCTTGAGTGAACTGGATGAGAGGGCTCCCAATCACAAGAAACACCCCAAAGATACACAGAAATCACAGGCTTAATTTAAGTAAATACCCAAGCCAACACAGTACATCTGCACAGAAGAAGAGTATGCAGCGGGGGAAGACCCTAGGATCTGCCACCAAAAACCTGGTCGATTAATTCCTGGTAATCAAGACAGGACACAAAGAGATTTTGCAGTAGAGATCAACGGGGACCGTTTCAGGCAAGAGTTTCTTCGCAGCTGGATGCGGCCCTGTGGTTTTGGGCGCCCTTTTCAGGGGCTAGGAGCATACTGAATATCGCTGATCAGCTTCTAGTCTCTAATCTGGTCCCGCACTCTTGGTAAGGGGACTTCAAGGACTTAAAATAGTGTCTCTGGAGAGCCAGGGGGAGGCCAACAAAGTTTCAGATCGATTTGTAAGACCATGCACCACACAATGGCTTGAGGTCCCAGGGTATTGCCACCCTGCAAGGTCGCGGCACAACGTGGGATGGCTCAAAATGCAGGTCTTGAGTCTAGTATCTCACCAGGCTCTTGGTTGGGGTTGTTTTCGTGAACCCCAGGTCACTTGGAAGGGAGGGTAATAGCAGGTGCCGGTTACACAGCAGGCTCTCTGGGTTTCAGCTCCAGTGGTCGACAGGTCAGCAGGTTCGGAGTATTTAACAGGAACTACAGCACAACTTCTGCAACTCTTCCTGCATTTTACAGAAAAGGGCAGTCTGGTTGTCCTATCAGGAAAGCCAGATAGCGCCCCTCCTCCCACCATCCCTCCCTCCCTCACTGGGATTTGTTCCCTTTCTGGCAAGGTGAAAGACAAAGGGTTGCAAAATGTTGGACTCCTCCCTGGCTTCCTGCCTTCTCCGATGCTCTAAACTACAATCCAGCAAGAGATGGCGCAAAACGAAGGATGCCACCAAACAGAGGCCCCTCTGTGCCTTACTGAGGCTGAAAGAACAGTCTGCGAGTAAAAATTACTAAAAGTCATAAAAAGGTAAAACCACTGCCACCAGCCATTCAAGCAAACTTGTTACAGGCAAGTAAGAAAGGGGATACATTGGATCCCCCCAGCACTCCACATAAGGTGGGATCCTGGCTCACTATATAAAAAGTAAATGGTAATGAAAATTCCTCTTTACTACTGGGGAACTCTAGTTCAAAGTACATGAAAGAGAAATTAACAGGGAGCCCATAGGGGCAACCAAGCCTAAGCTCACAAGTTGTAGGAAACTAACTTAAACCATACACTATGGAGAGACATGAGAAACCCGTAAAAAGGACTAGGTGGGAGGGGGTAAAAAGATTGCTCTTCACCTAGTGACAAGGTAAAATAGTTAACTAGTCAAAGCAAAAAGTTATGGGGTTGACGGGTCAGGAAGATTTTCATCAATACCTAACAAGCCCTAATAACTAGAACTGATCTTTAATGTGGCCCAAGTCTCCTTGCAACATGGAAAGGTGGTGTAGTAATTCCAATTTCTAAATAGATGAGGTCTATTCTATTAACAGAATTAATAGGTTCAATTGAGCTACTCAGTAAATAGAATCCTATGGCAGAAGGATCAAAATATGCAGTCAGACCGGGTGTTCTCATCTCAGTATTCTCTATACATACACTGCAACTCTTTATCATGCGTTTCAAAACAACTTTCATGATATCATAGGCTCATCAAGGTTCATGAGTTGACCATTTGTAAAATGCCCAATTGTCCTTTTAATTATCATTTCATGAAAGACAGTAACAATCTCGTCAGTGTCCAATAGTGTGCCAATGCATTTTGGAATATTGTCGCAAAGCGTTACTGTCATGCCACCAAAGTCTCTGACCTATAATCACATCAATTAAACTGTGTTGAACTGCAAGAAGAGCGGTGTATAGTTTTTTTTAAATTGGGATAAAATGGCCATTTTTTTTCACCATTACTCATGCATTTAAACTACTGCCTTGCGGGTGCGTACATGATTTGTATCTATTTTTGCACTTGTAATTCATACTCTGATGGACCTATAATATTATGAAAGTTGTTTTGAAACGGATAAAGAGTTGCAGCTTATGTACAAAGCATACTGAGAGCACTCTGCCAACTGAGTGGCAACGCTCGTCTCCTTGCACCCATCCCCATTTCTAAACCATTAAATCCTCAGTAGACTGATCAACTCACATCGGCGGTGGTGGACCGCATGATAATTAATACCCAGGTACCCCCTCATAATCTAATTGGCAAGATAAAAAAAACACAATAGGGTTGGGAAAGAAACACTACTTTAAAGCAAATATAGTGCTAAGCCTGATGTGAGAGTTAACTTATGGGGTTGGCAGGAAGTAATCTAAAGGCTGTTCCCAACCAGGCGATTGGACATGGGAGGATCACATCAACCAGAATACTGAAATGGCTGCATGACTTGCGACCATTCATTCATTTACCTGGTTACTAGATACATTTTTGCTTCCGGCTTGGACAAATTCAGGTTATGGAAATGCATCCACAGCTATATCTGTACTATACTATAGATCACGGTTTGGGCTAGATGAATATTTAGTAATAAGCATACAATGTCTAAAGGGACATGCTTCCATGAGTGGAAAAGTAGTTCTGTCTCCAGGCCCACACAAACATTGAGAGTATAGAGGAGAGTTATATATTTGGCTTCTTAAAAGGATCATGCTTAGAGAGAGAGAGTTGATCCGTAAACTATTTTGTAGAAACGGATTGTCTCCATTTCCCTTTTTAAAAGATAGGCACTAACAGTGCTTCCGTCCATGTTTTGGGGATTTGTTTCTTTGCCTGGCATTGGTTGAAAATTTTGGTTATTAAAACGGACCATCCCTGAGGATGTTGCTTTAGGTCCATGTTAGTTAGGCCATCCGGTCCCGGTGCCCTAGATGTTTTCAGTTTCAATATTGTGGCCAAAATCTCATCTTGATCTGCGAGATCAGCCCATGTTGTCACCATGGGAGATGTATAGTTTCCAGTAGTTTCAGGCAAGGATGCGAAGTGGGCTGCGAAGAAGGTTATCCAAGTCAATTCCAATATTACATTTGATAGTTGATTGGTTGTCTCGTTGCTTTGGTTTTTAATCAGCGCCCAGAAATCTCTCGAGTTTTTTGATGTCAAGGTTTTCAGCATCCGGCATCATTCTGATACATGGCCCCTTTATGATGTTTCAGCCATGCTCTGTATGATTTAGCGGCAGCTATGGCAATTTCCTTTTGTTCAATATTGTCGGAGACTCTGGCCAAACGCCTCAGTTTGCGGACTTCTCTTCTCAAAAAAAAAACAGTTGAGCATTGTATTCGTGGGTCTTATTTTCATTAGATGGAATTTGTTTTCTCTGCTTTTTCCTGTACTTCACGAACAATGGGAGATAATTTGGTCTGATTTGTGAGGACGTAGTGGATTAGTCTTCCGCAGCAAATTTCTGGGAGATCTCCTTGATGTTTATTGCAGTGAGTTGGATTTGCGAAGACTTACGTGATACCTCCAAGTCAAATGGATAGGTTTCTTTTGGAATGCTCACTGACTCAAAAGTCATTGACAGCAGATTATGGTCGCTGGCTTTAGTTCTGAAGACTTCATAGAGATCTACAGACGATAGAAGAGAATGTGAAATGAATATGTAGTCCAGCGTTGCTGAGGTGTCAAGTCGTTCCCAAGTTGGAATCATTGGAAGGTGGCCTCGAAGTGTTGCCACGTTATGAAAATTTCTGGAGTCCATAAACTCTAACCATAGTACACCTCGTTCTAGAGATGACGAAGAATGGGTGCTAGTCAGGGGTTGCTCACACCTAGCGTTTAAATCCCTGCAGATGACAATGTGGTCAGTGGCCAATTCGGTGGTAAATTTGTCTAGGGTGTCCGCGACAGCACTACAAAAGTCGGTATTGTTTGGTCTTTGCGGATTCCAATAGACGTTTATGATGGCTAGATTGGATTTTGTTTTCCCTCGTGATGACTTTTCTGGGTGAAGCCACTCTGTCTGTAGAGCCAAAATGCCATAGGTTTCTGGCACTTTCTTTTTGATAGAAATGCCAGATCCAAATTTGACTGCGGTTAAGAGGCCTGATGAAGGTCTGCCAAACATGCCCTTACTCGCTGGAGAAATACAAGTTTCGTATCCGTCGATCATTGGTTGTTCCATCAACCAGGTCTCCTGGAGACAAATTATGTCAAACTGCGGCAGGTCAAATGCGTCTAATTTGGTCAAATGTTCGTGGCCTCTCGTGTTCCATGAACACATAGATGTTTCCTTAGATTGAGGCTCTTGGAGAGGTTCAGAAATTATGTGGCAGGTCGACGTTGCGGAGACATTTCGTTGTTATTTTTGAGGATTTGGATTCAGAACCTTTTTCAACCATCTCCATGGACCCAAAGGTTCACGTTTTCTTTGTGGAACCACTCAGAGCTTTGATCGCTCGAAGAGCCATTTCTTCGATTTTTCTCCCATCTGTCGTTCTTTCTTATATTTTCTGTATATTTTGGTTTCTTGTAATTTGCGTTTTCATTCGTTGCATAGTATTTTGATTGGAATCTCCCTCGCCGGCTATCTCCGTCCTCCTTATACATCTCGCCTCTTTTCTTTATGATCTAGACTTCTGTGTTCGTTCGATGGTCAGTCTGTTTTTCTGTCGATCTACTCGAGGGATGTGTGCTTTTGTCCGCTAACACTTATTTCCGTGAGAGCAATCCCCATTTTGTTCAAGGCGAGAATAACGTCTTGTTTTAGCTCAGTGCTTGCAGCCTTTGTAACATGGAGGCATGCTATGTGCCTTAATATAATCCTAATACACCCAGAGTTCTCCCATATAGCCACACACCTAGGCTCGTGACAAGCCTGTTTCTTAATGTTACCCAAGCAGGACGATATAGGATTGTTTTAATGTCATCTAATTTAGGACAATCCATCATTGTTTTTAATGTTATCTAATCTAGTCCAAACTAATTCAAATTTAGCACTCAAATAGACCAGCAATACCATTGCCCATCGCTAGAACCCTGACCACTCTAGACTATACCACATCCATCAGCCAAAGGATAAGCCGACTTTGAACCGGCATAGTGACCACGGTGTTAGCTTCTCGCAAAATCATCATGGCCTTCATCCATATCAAGGAGGATTGAATACCCTCCACAGGAGGTGCATTCACCCCTATGGGCAACGGTCTAGCTAACATTGGCTGCTCTCGCCATTACCCTCTCCCATGCCCCACCCGGTTTTTACCCAAAACATCCCCTTTCCCACATACCATATCCCTCAAGATCATTCTCAGCAATCCCAGAAGTAGTATCACGACCACAACTAAACCCAACTAGAGGGTGTCTGTGCTAATAGTACCTATATCTTCAGTTACACCACCACCCCAAGAAGTGGACTACATTGTGCAACTCGCCTCAAGTCCAGACTGCCACTACACAGACTGTATCCTGTACTAGGGTACCCTAGTACCCTAGTACAGGATACACCAGGCGCACTAGACTAGCATCACGACTCAGCCACTGTCACAGCAGGAGCCATGCTCATACGCGTACCCATCTCACCAATGAGCAGCCCCACTACCAAAGAGACTAACTGTAGCCCTGTAGCCACACCCACACTACAAAATAACATGACTAATAACCATCCTATGTCGCCAACACTCCCCCAAGCCTTCACGCCATTGCCTACGCCCTCCCCAATGCTCAAGGCGCCCTCCTTAATACGTGCTCTCTAGGAGCCCATGCCATTGAGACATACGACCACATAGATCAACAACTAGACTTCATGGTAGCCACCGAAACCTGGCTGCACCAAGCCTCTGGCCCCCTACTCACACTGGCCATTCCCACTGACTTAACTATAATTAGGACTGACCGTCCCAATTCAGTGGGAGGGGTTGCAATTATTGCTAAAACCAGCATTCAACTCAGACCATGCCCATTAGACACTATAGAAGGTCACAAGCTGCTTCTCATTAAACTGACAACGGACCCAAAAACTACTCTGAACTTCATCATTTACAGAGCGCCCAACCATGCTAACCACCCATAAACCGAAATCCCACTACTCGTTACACCATGCATCAAGCCTAACACCAAATGTAGTATTCTAGGTGACATCAATCTAGGTTTTAATGATGCTCAAAGACCATAAAGCCAGTGCCCTCCAGACATACCTCACTGATATGAACTTCACCCAATTAGTGACAGAACCTACAGATAACTAAACTAAAATTGATGGGTAAGTCTCAATTTGCACCCAAAACTTCCTGTCTGTTTAAGTGGAGGCCAGGATGACAAAGCACCAGATGACCCAACTAGTGTTTTTGACCAACTGCATATCTTTGCTCCATTTCCTTAGGAATACAAAATACAATCCATCACAGAAAATATGGTATTCAAGTCACTGAAGTACATGGTCTGCATATGCAGCCAACCTTAACAAGACAGGGGAAAGTAAACTGCCAAGTAATAAGGAACTACATACGATCACCTTTTCCCTTTAGGACTAGTGTTTTTCATCATTGTGAAATGGGCAAGTTCCGCAAGCCCATATCAGCAATAAAATGATTAGTTGGGACTAGTTACAGTCGTGTGAAGAACCGTGAGGAGGGAAGATTTACAACTTATGCTTGTCAGAGAAGACAATGTTTATCCTAATAAAAGAACGACGGCAAATCGTTTTAAAAAGCCATTATAAAAACCGCCAATAAGTGGTGAGAGTGGTTAAATTACAATTAGAAGTTTCCGCATGTACTAGTTGACATATTAGCAGATCTTAAAAACACAGCTGGTTTGTGGTGCCGGTACATCCATTTGGACAAAACCACGCATTGCTCAAGGACACAACCACGCATTGCTTAAAAACAGACTGGTCCTCTATAGGGGAACGCAATTCACTATTGCCAAGGTTTCTTCCTCATTAATTGCCATAGATTCAAGAACAACGAACGTTCCAGGCCATACATTGGGATAATCTTCAAGGATTGCAAATATTCCGGGGTTGTGAAACTATGATGATTTGTGGGAAGAAAGCACATTGCGACAAATGACATGGAAGGGAGATTTGGAGTTTCGGTGTGGCAATGGAGGGTGTAGGGCATAGTTCTTCACATGAGTTCCTTGGGAGGCCAATCAGTACAGAAGTATAGCAATGCATCTAGCCAATCGCACAATCTAAGAGACTGCATACCAGACAGTAAAGGCTGCAATCCTTTACCTTGAGGGTAAAGGATTATATTCATAACGGTGCACTGGTGAAGTCCACGGTAATGGTCCATATAAATGTTAAAACATAAAAAGGGAGGGATTTACCCATGAAAAGAGAGGGTAGATGGAAAACCCAGACAGAATATTGCAGGTTCACACCAGCTACTCCGAAAGTAATTTAGACTTTCTGTGCAAAAGGGGAAGAAAGGGGGCTGCACAGAATATTAACATCAAATATGTTATCTAAACGCATATATCAGAAAATTTAAATGACTACTAGTTTAATATAGGTTAACAAAATGCCTACAATGCCACATTTCTAGAACTGACTGCTCTCCGCCTGATACTTTCCTCCCAACCCCCACGCCCCCTTACGTTTATTTAAACAGGAAACCTTACACAGATTAATGGGAGACATCTCACTTGGCGAGGAAGGCCAAAAGGTGCCTGGAGGCAGGTTGTGCTTCCTCTGCATGCCGGACTGCATTGTAGGACGGGAAATGTATTGCTTCACTTTCTTTGGTGGGAGAGAGGAGTGTGATGGAAACATAGCATGCTGCTTGCTGAAAGGCCTCATTTGCGGAGGCAGATGGTGTTTCGTTATGCCTCCTCCTGCCGCTGGCAGCAGCATTTTTTTCATGCTGCCTCCTCCACCGCCCAGCAAGGACATGGACTCCATTGATCCTGCTGCAGCTGAGCCCATGTTCTTTGGACTGGGCTTTTCCGAGACGCCGACGGCCGCTAACAATTTCCTTTCGCTGGGCCTGAGCGACAGGAGGCGGCTTTGGAAGTCGTCGCTCGTGATGAGTTCATTTAGAAGGTCGACGGGCGACCCTTTGGAGTCAGGGTCGCTCACTCCGAGGTGTCGCAGGTGGGCTCTGGCGTGGCTCGACAGCCCCTTCCTGGTTTCAAACCAGGCCCCACACAACTGGCAGTCAATTTCACTGTCAGGGTCGTCGTCTACAGCTATGGAAACGAGAAAACAAATGGGTGCATAAATAGGGGGTTACAACCCTACAGGGAAGTGTGTTCTCAGGGGGACAAAAGGTTTGCTACACATAGTAACATGCCATCATTTGGGAAGAGAAGTGCAGAATAACCAAATCTGCAGCCGTATTGCTTTACATTTCGTAACAAACTAGGGCTTCAGCTGGCAATGGTCTGAGATTAAGCAGGACATGGTATCAACATGTTTGAGGCAATTGCAGTGCAACTTAGAGGTGGTCACAACCGCAAGGCACATTTGACTATTTACTTCACTTGACATTAAATTGTCACATGAAGGACCGCTTTTAGGTGGAGCTATTCCACAGCCCTAGCTTATTTCCCATTAAACAGCACACATCAGGACAATGCTATAATTTGAGAAATTCCCACTTGGCCAGGCACTACAATGGGCAGGCAAATAAACAAGCCGCCTGATCGTATCGAAAAGGCAGGTAGGAAATAAAGTGTTAGTTCATCTACAGCAGGACAAAGTAGCAGTTAATCACTGCCACTCCACTGACTACATGACGAACTAATTCGATTTGCTACTATATCCTAAACTCCCTGAACGCCATGGATCAGGTAGGCCTATGCTTTTTAAGAGTTTTGCAATGAGTTTGTGGCAATCAATCTGGAGAGAAAGGTCTCTGCCGTTAGCTGCTACTAGGTTTTTACTAGTTCATACATTTTTAAACCTCCAGATAAGCTTGCACTCAGATTGGAAGAATGTGTTACTACAGCAAATAATCTGAGAACAGTTCCCATCTTGGAACGAGTCACGTCCCGCCCACCCGCCAAGTGCCCCTCCTGGAGAGGAAATAATCACCATCTGTGCTCCACAGAAGACACAAAATAACACAATTTAATCACACATGGTGATGCATGCAGGAACAAAAGCCAGACCACTGTCAAAACTAAGCATGAATACAATGCCAGCCCACAAAGTCCAGCTTTGCCACTTTTTTTTTAAATCAAAGACTTACCCTGCAATAGACCCCACCAGCCCCTGCAGTCATCAAAAAATTCTGAGAAAAGCAAACTCACTTAAGTTCAGGGGACCTTCGTCATCGGACATGTCCCACTGTGATCTCGGCGAGCTGTGTAAAGGGCTCCCATGCATCTTCATGTTCTTTTCCTCCAGATTCTTATGTGTGGGAGAAGCGGAAAGATGAGGATGCACCTTCTTCATCAATGGGGATCCAGACTGTGGATGGTTCTTGGGGGAGAACCCAGGGGGAGATTTGATGGCTCTGTTGGTTGGTGTATCTGGAGGTCGATGTAAAGGCTGCAGAGGTTGCCGCAGGCTCATTGTGTCCTCCTTTGGTGGGGAGCTGGATTTCTTGCTGAGGGAAGGGGACGATGGGTTAATTTCAGGTATAATTTTAGTCTGTTTGGCCAGCTCATATAACAGGTCAATAGGTGCACCACTGCTCTCGGACTCCACCACTCCCAACTGACGAAGGTGGGAGCGTGCATGGCTGGATAACCCTTTCCGTGTTTCAAAGCAGGCACCACACACCTCACATGTTGTGAGGGTTTGTACTGTAAAATAAAAAAACAAAAAGGGTGCATTAGAAAGGGGATGCACACTATACATCACGTGCAATTGGGTAGCATGTAAATGGGGCCGCTCAGGGTTTGCCTTTGTGCATTTAGTGGTGGGGACCGCCCACCAGCCATCAAAAGAGTGTCATGGCATGTGAACTTGATGAAAAAGAGTAACCATTAAAAGGTAACACAATCATTCTATGAGTGGGCAAGACACCCAATTATTTTGAATTAAAACGTTATTAATAAAATAGTTGACAGCTAGCAAAAAATGCTGTCGACAACTTATCAGTCCTCTGCCATTTTCCAAGCCAAAAAAAACCCATGGTAGTATTTTCAACGTTGTGGCAAACATTTATCTCGCTGTAGTTGTTTTGCAAGATGCTTCCAAGCCCTTAAGGAGGTGGTGACGACAGGAGAGAAAGTGCAATCTATACAGCTATCAAAGCCTTAAAACGTACGTAAAAGGCTGCACTTACTTTAATTTGAAAGCAAGAAGTGCACTTGCCTGCTAATCCCTCCCGCGAATAGCAGCAGTACAAGAGGTTGCGCTAATATTACCTCAATAAACAGAGGCACGTCAAATCAATAGTATTGCCTTAGTATGCCACTGGATGGTTTGCGGGTTAAGAGTTGTAGCACTAGCAGAGTCCTGGCGCTCTTCAGCAAGAACAATTCAGTGCATTGCACTTTCTCCACAACACTTTCTAAAGTTGTGTATAAGTTGTGTATTAGAGTAATAGCACTAATACAATACGTAGCACCACTACCTGCAGTTGAAGTAGCACTACTGCCAGTTGTATTAATATTGCTACTACGATATTCAGTAACAATTGTATTACTAACAGTAGCAGTAATAGCACTATTACAGAGTCAAAAGTAGCAGAATTACTTCTCCTCAGAGCAGTAATACTACCCACCCACTAGCACAATTACAAGTGGTACTACTAATGTTAATAGTAATCTAATCTGGAGGCTAGTAGTAGTAGTACTGATGCTGCTACTCATAGTAATAATACCAAGTAAGCCCTATTTCTATTAGTAGAAATATTGCTCTACTGGTACTACATCTACTGGTAGTAGTGATAACACTAATGGCAGTAGTACTGCAACATTGGTGTTAGTGTTAAAGATACTAGAGCTATTACTACTAATTATTGATGTGGTTGATGCTGCTTCAAATGAGTTAGTACTACTCCCAACACCAGCAGCAGTAATACTAGTAACTACTGGTAGTAGTAAGAATAGCAACAGTACTTGTAATAAGACTACTGGCCGTAATACTAATGTAACCTTTTTTGCATTCGATTTTTATTCATAAATTACCTAATAAACACAGTGCATAGCATAGTTCACAGACAAACTATTGTAGTAGTATAGCTACGACTGCTGGTAATAGTAATACTTCCTTTAGCACATTCTCCATTATTTTATGTTACAGAGGCTACATTTATCTGTACTGGTAACTCACACACAGTTGAATTGTAATGCTCCATATTTTATTTATTTATTCTTGTTTTTAATCATTTATGATTTTTACAAGATTGTTTATACAAAAGCATTTTTACACATTGATTCAGGATACACTATTTTACACAGAATTAGATAAAGATTTTTACAATTTCTTCCTGTTAATGATTAAATTCATCAAGTGCCCATTCATGCTATTTAGTTAATCGTCTGCTATCATAGGTAAGCAAAGATTATTCACAAAATTTGCAGAGGCAATGAGTAAACTCATATTAGTTGAGTTTAACAAACAAGACCATCTCAAACAAGGATGGACATTAGCAACAGTAGAATGTTAAATATGCTCCATATATTTGTCCCCTAATATACATACATATGCACACCATGGCTATGAATATACTAGAGTCCTAATTACCCTTTCAGCACTCCAGCATCCATTTCAACTGACATAACAGAGTTCAGACATCTTGTATTTGCTACTCAATTTGCGCTCCATATTTAAATCACTATTCAAATCAATTAATTTCCTCTCATGCTACCCAATGAAGTTCAAGGGAAAAGGCAAAATAATATATCAATCTTGGGAGTCTTGCAACAACAGAAAGTCATGTCTGGTCTTATACAGCACACTAGTGGCGCTTTGGTGCCCTTCCTGTGTGGCTCTGAAAGAAAGGCAAGGGCAGGTTGTTAATGGGGCAGATGGAGCAGCCAATGTGATTCCAGGGGTGTGGATTGCAGAACGTGAGTGCGATTCTACACGGTTAGTAGCAGATACAAACTGGCATCAACAATCCTTTGGATCGTTAACTTGTATTGAAAAGGTTTTAAAGTAATACAAGTTACGGCAAAAAACAGGGAGGGTGGACAGACTAATTGAACTCTATTTGTAGTCCCTACTATGGCCATGCTCAAACAGTTTTAAAAGTAGCCTCAAATCACTTTAAATCCGAAAAGTAATTGGTGATCTAATTAACAGATTCACTTTAATCACCACAGTAACAGCAGCAATGAAAAATGTACTTCAATTCCAACCCGGAAACAACTCACGTTTCGAGTCCTGCAAATCCAGCTTGTTGCCAATGGGGTCTGGAGATAGCCTACTGCCCAATCTGCTAGGGGTCTGGTCAAGTGGCATAGGTACCAAGGGGAGAACATTCTTTTGGACAGGTGCCGAGCCAACATCCATGGCCACCATTTCTTCTTCCTCCAATCCCAGAGCTAAGGGTAGAAGACAAACTCAGAAGCAAGAAACAAAAGAGCAAAATACCCAAACATTTAAACCAGTTTAAACAATATACACATCAAGGTAAAAACAACGTAAGAGTTTAAGCTCAACAGCCAACCATGGAACTCATTCGAGATATACTGAAAGCTTCATTCACTGTGGAATTTAGGATAGAAACACAATTAACTAACTGAGCAGTTGTCATGAGCGCATCAAGCTGCTGCATAAAACAATCTTAAAATCAGATAAAAACACATTTTTATATAACCTTGTATAGCATATTTTCCCTGGTTATGAGCCCCATTAAAGCCAGGCATGTGGTACTTCATGTATCCACCTCGGATGAAAGCCATGGAATTCAAACTTGTGACTGTAAATTGCACAGGGATACAACGTATTTACAGCTAGTCTTCGATACCTTACCGGCTTATCAAAGTAGACCTCCAGACCTCTTCCCTGCTTGAAAACCAACCCTTTGTCAATATCCCACTTTGTCTGCGTTATATGCTCCGGCTGGTAACTCAATGCATGAGAAAATCCCCCTTACGTGCAGTAAAGTACAATTTTAGGTCGGAAACAAAAATCACACACACAAAAAAATATTTAAAAAAAAAAAAAAAAATCACTTGGCGTTAACACCAAAGGCAGAACGAAATGTAATTACCAGCAAAAAATAAAAATAAAAAAAACCCACCAGGATCCTTGCACAAAAAAAAATACAAAAATTAAAAAAAAGGGACCCTTGAAAAGCAACACTGACGTTGCGGATTCCAGCCGAGAAGCTAGTATCCACATTGTCTGTCTTTTATTCCCAGCCTTCCCACCAGAGATCCAGCCCGCACCCTCCTTCACCACACACAAATTACCTGCTGTGGCTCAGTTTGGCTTAGTTTGCATGTTGCAGGCCTTATAGACAGACATTTGACGCACAGCACATTCTGCTTTTATCTTCACAGCCTACACGGCGCATACAGGTTTTTAGCAGTGGAGCATGCTCTTGCAACAAATATATAAGCAAGAGTTTTCTACTCAAATCACATGCAACCAAATGATGGCAGAAAAAAAATATATATCGGAGGAAATCTACACGGAAGTGATTATGTGTACCTGCACATGTAGAGTAAATCAACGCCCCTAGACTCCGCCTTTCCAACTCGGGGAAAAAACAGTAATACTACGACCCAAACACTAGGCAGTGGCCCATCTAACAGATCCACAAGCCTCAACAATTTATATACCACAACTGCTATATGGTATAGGCATGCGCTTTGTAAATGACATGGTAATAATCTTTTGTCTGATAGATTCATGTTCAATGATACATCCCAGGACTTGTATCAACATTTGATATTACCGATACCTGAATCATTTTAGCTGTGGCACAAAGCTCTACAGAAGCAGAGACCCTTAAGTTGCAAGGTGCCAGAGAGTCGCGAACTTGTGCTTGCAATGTTATTTGAAGGTCCATCCTATCCCTCACCACTCAAAGGCCATCGGAATGCTGCTCTTCAGGACAATGCGCTGAAATTTACAAGGACTCCACACTGATTTTCTGCTCCTTGTTTCACCATGAACCTCCAGCAGGGTTGCAGCATCACACCAAGTCCCGGTGCTGCCGCAAAACCTTGTGGCCATTGAATGCAGAAGACCTGTGAGAGACGTTTTTGGAGTTGGTCTGTGACTACAGGGTAAACAAACAAGCAGTGATAAGGCCCCCTGCCGCAACCAACATCTGACCAACTTCTTGCCCTGCCAAGGGAAGCCGCTGCATGATGGGCAGAGTTCACAGCCCGCCACCGAGCACCCTTTTCTGAACCAAAAGTAACCCTTAGAATGTATTATATGTTAAGTGGTGTTGCCAGACTGCCCCTTTTCCTCATCTGCCAGATGCTGGGTGTGTTGCGCATTGGAATTAAATGTACCTATTTGATACAAAGATTTGTATTTATTTTAAATACAGGGATGCCAATTTCGATCAGAAATTACTTAAAAGAACACTTTTACAGCGGGCGTAAGTATTCCATGAAGGGTGACCATAGAACAGCATTAAGATGGGAACAAACAGTGAGCCAGCTTACGATGGTGTAAAAACCTGGGACATACCAGAGACACATGAACTGTATATATGAAAACGGGTAACTTTACAAAGGTAACATTAACGTAAGGATACAAGCGTTTGAAAAGAAATGGGAGTGCTAATAAAACATGCAAAATTACATTAAGCATCACTGGAGGGAGTGGAGGGGTAAGGTAGTGAGGATGGGGTGGGCAGGGGGTGGGGGGGAGAAGGGACGAGGAGCTCCCTCTTTAGCAAGTGAAGCTTAATCAGAGCTTTAAAGAGATCCACAGTTGGGCTGGAGTTGATTGTTATGTGCAGTGGGTTCTAGCAGTGCGGGCTAGTATTGGTAAAGCAGGAGGAGGCACGGGGACATGTTAAGTACAGAGGAAGATTGGAGGGAACGAGATGGTGAGTAAGCCGAGATCCAATCAGACAGGTGCTGAGCAGAAAGATATTTGATAACTTTGTAGATTAGAAGGAACTTGAAAGAGAGCAGATGTGCGTGGGACAGCCATCCAGTATATTGAAGATCTGGATAGGATGTAGAGTGCGGGTAGCAAAGTTTAGGACTGTCTAGTGGAAGGAGACAAAAGGCGTAGATTTGAGCAGTACTCCAGTTTGCTGAGCACAAGAGGGAAGATTCGAGTTTCTGTAAAGTGGTTAGTAAGGGAAGGATGCATTTTCCAACTGTTGAGGAGGTTGATACGAGCAGCAGAGGAAGTGGCAGTGATGAATTTTTGCAGTCGTGGTTAGCTATCAAAGAGGACACCAAGATTGCTTGCCTTGGGTGAGGGAACAAGACAGTTAGGCGAGAAGGAGCTAGGCGAGGGTTGGAACTGGAAGCTGGGAGAAAGGGCTTCTGTTTTTGAACAGTTCAGCATAAGGCAGCAGAGAGCCACCCAGTGACAAATTGCAGCAAGACAGCTCGTAATCTCGTGCGAGATTGCTGGGGTGAAGGAGGTAAATAGAAAAAACATTTGGGACTCAACAGCAAACAGGTGATAGTGAAAGGCAAAGGATGGGGGTAAGTCCTCTTAGGGAAGAGGTATAGAGGGTGAAGAACAGAGGTCAAAGGACTGATCCTTCGGGTATGCAGACAAGGGTTGGTGGGGCCAAATGTTTGAGAGTTTCATGAGATGTTAAAGGATTAATGTTACAGCTAGGAGACGATCCAGGCAATAGGAGATTTTCAAAAGCCAAGGTCGTGGAGACGAGGAGGGAGGGTCGACAGTAGGGCACACAATTTCATTTTGTAAGCCACTTACAAAAGTCACTTGTCCTCATATCTCAAGATGGGGCAAGTGAATGAAACTCATGCACAAAAGGAAAGAATTAAAAAGAAGTGTAGTCCTAGCACTAACCACAAGTACTTACCAGAATCTAATTGTTATGTATATCAAGAATCATCAAGTTCTGCTGAGAATTCCATAATGCACACTCTAGCATCACATTTCTACATATTATTCATAAAGGGGAATAAAGTAGTCATTGAGGCCAGTTTTCCGATGCACCATGTGTTACTGCTTCACTCACACATGCCATGCACTCAGAGGCAAATGTCATGTTATATGGCAATTTTACAGCACCCAGTGCCACGGATATGGTCTTGAAGTGCTGTGGGGAGAGATAACACCCTTCGGCAGACCGTAGTCAGAAGCAAGAGGTGAAGAAATGTTTTCCAAAATGGGTGTGTGCCTTTTTAGCCAGCACAAAGGTGTATAGGGAGTTGCTAGGTCCGTAGCAGCTGCCCATAGTTATCAGCTGAGACAATGGGTGCCATGACAAATTGTCAATCGAGTAGGAGAGTCGAAAAAGTCATTATGTGAAACGGTTGGACCGAAATTTGCGGAAGACAACTATTTTAGTGGAGGTGTTGATGCGCGTTTGGGTGGGTGTAGTGATGGGTGGGGGTTAGAATAAATAAACCTGCTGCTGCGAAGTCACCACAGTTAAAATCGCCGCAGTGAAAACAACTGTGGCAAAAACGCATTAACCGTTTAGACCAGTAGTATACGTGGTGCCACAGAAATAAACTTCTATTATTGCTGCCTGATCTAAAGAGGTAATATAAAACTTTAATGTGCATGAATGATCAAGTGCAAATAAATAATACAAAAACATTTGTTTTACATTAAAAACATTTTTACTCCCTTATAAAATACACCCATTAGGAATGGGGCTTACCTTTTTGGTCCCTAAAAAGTATTTTGACTGCCAATTACAAAAATAATACTCCCACTGCAAAAACGTATATAGTGCACTGCCCCCAACTCTAGAGAAATGAGTGCTTTGATCAATCAGCCCTTGAATACAAGCTCAACATTAACCTCACAATCCTATAAATGTCTGCAGCATTCAATGGACAACTTCCCAGCTCGGAGTCAGAGTATTCTTCTTTAACAATACAATAGTAAATCTGGACAATCGTTCAATCAATATTGAAAGAACTGAGAAAGCAAACACACACCTTGTTGCTCAGCTGCGCCTCGGAGTGCCTTGCACTGCTTCAATCACCACTGCGGCTCTGGAGTGCTCCTGACATAGGGCCAGATTCATGGAAGTGTTTTATAATGGCGCAATCCAATAGGAAAACGTTCCATGAATCAGGCACTCAGTGTCTTCGGGGACATTGTCTTTAGCGAGCCAATCAGGACCCCAAAGAGCCTATGCTGGTCAAGCAACGTTCCTGCAGACAAACAAGGCTGCACACCAGTCAATCCTTGTGCTCGCTCCAACCCCTTTACCTCGTTGCCAACATGCGCATCTTCCTCGCATAATCACAACACAAATAGTAGGGGCTGCACTCAAATTTGAGTGTACTGAAGATAATTATTAAAGGGGGTAAATAGCCAGGCATAAACAGCCCTTCGTCCCCTCCATTTGCCACTGTTTGCGGAGCACACAAACATCCATCTCACTTGGTTCATAAGTTTTCCCTTTGACGATACCAGGCTCAGTAAGGAATATGTTGGCAGAGCAGCCAAGACAATTCTAAGGCAGGCCAGAAGGTACAGAAAACAGAAACACAGTTTAATGAAAAATACAAATGGTCAAGAGAATATATTCTTTTATAGTTAGGAAAAGGGTCAAATCACCACAGTTAAAGTAAAACTTTGCAAGAGTCAATCAAGCAACAGTGAGTATCAAAATGCCAGGCAGACCGGTGAAATATTTTAGAGGAACAGCTTTTTAAAAAAGATACAGGATTAATTTCATTTCTGTGGAAGTCAATGTGACCAAGCCGTTTTGTTTGAGAAAAGGCAGCACATTGGTGAAACGTTTTAACGGACAATTGCAGTCCCAGTTGTATCTGAAGAATGTTAGACCCTGAGGAAAGGCCTGGTGAAGGCCATTTTGCACCAAGGACACGAGCCCAGCCAAATGACGTGTGGGAGGGGGTGCCAGTGTGTGAACCAGGGCTGGACTGGGAACTAAAAGAGGCCCTGGAAATAATTACAGGGGACCAAAAGAGGCCCTGGAAATAAAGTTCAAAGTGGCCCTATATGACACATTTTCAGCAAGCCCAATGCTTTTCCTATGAGAAAATTTGGAAATACCACAGGAAAGAGGCCCAGGGTGCAGAGGCCCACCGGGAAATCTCCAGAGTTCCCTAAAGGCCAGTCCACCCCTGGTGTGAACTATGCCATAGGAGTCGTAACGTCTTAAAGCAGAGCACAAAACAGTGGAAAAAGGGAGCCAGAGCAAAGTATCAAGCAAAAAGGTCTGGGTGACAACACATCAGGTAGAAAGAGGAATTATCCATCGAACAATGGAGCAGGATATGTAGAATGCAGGTATCTGAACGCTTGGGGCCATTTAGCTCCTGCATGTACCCTAGAAGAACCTGGCTAACTTGTGCGAGAGGTCAGAAATGGGAGACAGACACAAAGGTTAAGTTTTCTCAAGGGTTATCATTTATTAAATAATAATGGGTGAGAAACGTCCATCTTTCCCTAGCCTAACTAAAAACTAAAGAAAAGTGACCTAGTGTCCAAAAGTATCTGACCCTCACACTAATACAAATAACACATGGAATGCTTGGCGTTCAATTCAACATCCCAGTGCAAAAGTCAAAACATATACGTTCCAAAGAGTACTCATTGTGACCAGGGTTGCGTTCCCTTCCCCTGGCTCAATGCATGAACACCCGTAGAATAGTTCTGATTCAATGTAGCACAAAACGTATTTTCCATTCACTAGGCCCTTCCCCTGGATAAAGCAAAAATGAGTTTCCACAAGTGGTTGTTCCTAAATTAAACTTTCTCCACAGTATCCTACTTGCTAAGAAAAATGTCTCTTTTGCAACACAAGCTCAAAACCAAAGCAATTGTTCTCTTCAAAAAGCCCAACATCAGCATTCACACCTAATTCGAGTGAAATTCTTTGGTCAGGATAGCACAGCAACTTCTTCTTGTAAAGCAACAGTTTGTAAATAAATGATAATAGTGGTAACACTTTCTTTTTACCACAGCTTTCTCCAGAAATAGCGTTTCAACACATCTTTCCCGATATACTCACCTGCCAGGAAGAAAGCTCGTACAGCTACAATCAAACTCCGTGGCTATATTGGTTCCAAGACTCTCCACACCAATATCTCTTCAAAAGGAGGCCTGAACAATAGGTGCATTTTCTTACAGTCTCTTGGTAATGTGTGTTCCAGTTTACCCCAAACTGGAAACAGAGAAGCTTTGTTTTCAGATTGTCTTTTAACAACTTCTTGACACCCTCTTGACTGTTGGCAGTGTAGGTTACAAGTTTTTCCCAGGAGATATCCCAAAAAGGGAGAGTTGCCCCCTCGTCTCCTCTGTATGGTTTAACAGTCCCTTTGCTGTTGGCAATTCCGGTTATAAGCTTTACCCAATTGTAGTCCCATCTAAGGGGACTTCTGCTCTTGCCACTTTTGTTCCGCTTCTTTAATAGTTCGATATTCAAAATGACAAATGTCGCATTAGGAGCACCCTGGGGTCAGCAATAGCATTTGACCAACCCACTGGCTTTCTTTGGCATCTCCTTCTCATGGTCGCTGTTGAACCGGACCTCGGGCATCCTGTCCGCTCTTCCAGGCTACCGCATACCCGCGGTGGGCTGCACGTCTCTCCCTTTGAGCTCTGACAGCTCCGTCGGTCTTTCATAGCTTCTTGCACCGACACAATGTGCGCTGAATTGGGAGCATGTGTCACCAGCTGGGCTTCTACCAAACACGCCGGTTCCCGCTGCATGTTCTCTGCAATGCTGCTCGACTGCACTGCACTCTTCGCGGCAGCTTTCATTGGCGTTCTCTCAGTGGCTGTTCCTGCGCCTTGGACAGCATCTCCTTCAGCAACACCCTACGCACAGCACAGCCTTCTAGATCTCCACCTCCCGCTGGACCTTGTTTTGGGATTTAAATGATATATACAGGTGCCTTTGTCTAACAATTAGACCACACCTTTAGGTAAGGAACATTCTTAATCCTTACCACATCTGTGCACGTCCTCCTCGTCCCAGTACCATAAAGTTTTCAATAGTATTGATCTTTTTATACTCAGTTAAGTGTGACAGAGTTATATACTGAGAGTTATCAGGGTAATGGAAGGCAGTTACAAGGGTTTGTGATCCCACCTTGGAGTGAGGAATTCTACCCAGGGCAGAATCATGACCATTAAAGGATTTCACATGCGATTCTTGAAGCCCTATGGCACCAACCTTATTCAGTCTAGATGATTATACATGACAGATTCTTTGAGTAGTTATATGGGAGGGACTTGTACACTGATAACACACCATTATGCATCTGGGAAAAATTATGATGTACGTTTGGATGAGGTTGAATACTGCGTCTCTCCTAGCAAACTCACCACTTCCCTCCCTCCCCCCGACAGACGGTCATCTCCCAGGTGATTCTCCTGCCAGATTGCACCCCAGGGTTAAAGCCAAATGATCAACGGTATATCCCCCCCAAATACCACCCTGTCATTTTAGGCCCTCTATGCATTGCAACAAAATTTCTATTACACTGATACCAGTTATTGTAAGCCGCCTCCTTATGTAATATCTGACTGCGTTGATCTTTGCATACATTTGTGACAAGGCTACTATTAATTCCTTAGGCCAACTATTGCCATAAAAGGATACTTCAGTGACATTAACCATATTGGAAACTTGCATATGGGATGCATGGCGAAATCTATAGAAGACATTTAAAAGCTAGTGGATCAAACGTAATGAGAAACGGTTAGTTTGCATTGCTAGACAAGTTAGATTTGAGGTACACTAGTAACCACTGCTTATTGTTAACCAGAGCGTGCTTTTAGTTACAGCATCAAAACTATTTTGATCCCTTTAATGTGAGCAGATTGACAGCTCTTGTGGCAATAGCAACTAAACAAACATTTTCCAACACATTCTATAACTAGGTACTTGAAATAATGTTTAACAAGTCTGACTGTAGTGCTCTTTAAACGAGCAATGATAAAGATAAGGCATGTGGCAAACCAACTATTGTTGATGTACTGACGTGAATATTCATATCCAAAGCATATTTAAAAAAGAAAAATAAGAATCATTGATACCCCTACTCGTGGCATTCCCCCACACAGACCTCTGGAACTAAATACTCACATTCTCATAGCATAACCACCATCTCATAAACCTGCCACCCGGCCATTTTGACCACTAACTGTGGACCCATGTTAAGCCTCTGCACTAAAATTCTCATCGTCCAAGTTCAATCCTAAGCCCTGTGGAACCAGTGGTCAAGGCATAAGCCCCTGCTGAAAGATTTCCTCTGCACATACACATCCCCACAAAAAAAAAAAAAATCAGATTGGCTATGAAGAGAACCAGTCCCTGAGATAGGAGAGACATTTAGGGGAGGAGGGGGAAACAGGAAGTTGTAGATGTACTAGTAGAGGACAGTAGGAGAAAGGAAGGTGCAGCAGATCATGGAAAAATATTTTTGGAAAAGGAGAGTATTTGTTTAGGAGTGGTGGTGGTTCAGAAGTGTGGGATAAGTGTGCAGAGAGGGGAGATTATGCAGTAACTGTGAGAAGGGTGGTACTGGGATAAAATGGGGTGCTAGCAGACGTGGGAGGATAGTAAGAGTAGCGTGGGCAGAGTAGCAGTGGGAAGGAGTACGAGAAGTAACAAAGGGTGAAGAGTGAAACGTCAGAGGGAAAACAGACTAGCGGAGAGGAGTTAAGGAAGGAGGGACATGTAGAAGGAAAAATGAGATTGGGTGAGTGGACTAGACCATATTCCTACAGCAAAGCAACTGCAGACACTTTCCCAAATTCCCATTAGAAAAGAATAACCTGTGGCTAGAGTAGGGAAAGTTAGGGAGTCAGTAAGGCATACTTGCTGCTATACTAACAAGAACTTAGATAATAGGGGTTCGCGACCAGTAGTACTAACCCAGATTTACTGATGTCTGAGATGTGGTGAGAATCCCAGGGGACGGCTGTAAACCTTGCAAATAAAAAACTCTTTTGTCCTATATACTGTGGAGTGGTTTCTGTTCCATCCATGACAAAATTGTGTATAGATAGGCACCACCTCTTTAAAGAATATGAAAAAAAACATGAGCCGAAGTGTTTTCTCTTAAGGTCACATTTCCTTGACCGTTATACGATCTTACACCCCTTTATCTGCAGGGCTGGGTATATCTGCCACTTTTACTCCCTAAAAATTGGCAAATACTCTGAATGAAAAAATATAACCAGGGAGCAAACATACTTCCAACAAAAATAGGAAAAGACATAGGAGCCTGTCCCCTGCTATCATCCACACAGCTCCATGAATATGTTTGGGCCATTAGAAAAGGTAGTGCCACAGTAAGCAACTCTTCTATTATAACTGGCTGATCTAATCTTTTTTAATGTGCAGGAATACCTTTATACAATCACATGTTGCCAGCTGATTCACGCCACTATTGAAGACACACAGGTTGTCAAGATGAACACGTGGGTGACGTAGAATTACACTTGTATTTACATTTCAGAACAGAGTTTATGATCGAGGGTTAAGACCAGCAACCGCAGACTACCGGCAGTGAGCCGTAGGCTGATAATAGCGGCAGCACCTTGAACAAGGTATGAGCCTCGAGACAGTTACGAGCCATTTAGTTAAAGGTGCCTTCGAGATTTTTATAACAGATCCTGAACTTGAGCATAAATATTTGACAGGGTACCTGTTCGCCTCCTATGGGCATTGCAAGAGTGGTGTGCTTGACGACCTTTGACACATGTTCAATCCTGGACCCTTACCAGGTAAATAAGTTCCATACAAATCATGACAGACAAAAAACAGAATATAATATAATAATTGAGAAGTAACACTAGACCTTAAAAAACGTAAATATATCTTTCAGATATTTTCACAATAGGATGAATCTTGGTGATTGTAGAGATTAATTGCTCCTGGCAAAGGGGCTTCCTCCAGAAAAGCATTGCGCTGTTAAAAATGGAATTGTTCATTGATCCATTTGTTATGAACAGTTTCAATTAATGTTTGAATAATTAAATATGTTTTTTTCTAAATAAACAAAACACACAGATAATCACCTTTACTCTATTCTTGTAACCCAATAAACGGATTCTCTTGTACAAATTTTCATGAAGTTTATTTTCAAGATGAACTTTAAATAAGGATTATAAAGTTCTGCAATTTGAAATCTAAATGACTGGTACCCAATTATTGTAGGTGTATGTGGTAGGTGAGTATCCCACTATGTGAGCACTTTTTGTTTGTTCACGGTTTGAATAATAACCAGGCAGGGATTTTTTGATAAAGGGTGATGCAAATTGTGCTTTTTAAAAATGTATTCAGCAACACTGGTCAAAACTACTATCTGCAGGGTGAATTAACTCATCAAACTGGCCAAAAAAACAGCCAATTTTGACCCAAAAAACTGGCCCACACCAGCATTTTGTATGTTTGTTTCGGCCATGTGCATATTGCCCGATTAGCCAGTCCGGGCCAGATTGTGAGCACCACAGCCTCCATTGGACCTTTCCGATGACTTCCAGAGTGCAGCGCCCTGGCAGGGTGAGGGGGGTGCAGTGCAGAGGCTGCGCGGGGTGAGGGAAGCGCAGGGATCCTGCTGGAGAAGCACAGGAAGAGCAAGCTAGGGGAAGCCCCACAAGCAGCACCCAGGGGACGTGTGCCATGCACCCACTGCTCTGAGCTAAGGCTAGCTCTACCAAGGAATCACCCCGAGAACCCTGCCATAAAGATGCCGGCCACACAGGCAATGCAGGACACACTCAGGAGAGCAGCTCCTCAACAGCCCCCGGAGCAGAGGTTTCCCTCGAGGGAAGCTCTTCCAGTGGGCATAATTAAGTCTGGCATAAAGGAGCCAGCTACAATCCACACACAGGGAAGAACCTTACTCTGATCCCTGCCAGGATGAGATCCTGGCACACAGGAACTGCCAGGATAAATCGAAGGAGGAGCCTGGCCGACAGAGGCTGCAGGAGATAGTCGGAGCAGCCCTGCCAGGTGGCAGTGGTCCACTCATGAAAGCAGTTTCCTACCACTGACCGGATCCCCTTCTGCGATTAGAGCCAGTTGCACAAAGGAACTGCCAGCATACATTCGGGAACATCCTGCCAGTTGGTAGTCTAGCGCACAATACCTTCTAGATGAACACATTTACAGCAAAAGTGCAGAGACAGCACAATCGTTCAGCTCTTCTTTAACATACATTACACCAGCTTTATTTCTCACCGCCTAGTCTGGTTTCCAGGCCACACCCATCACGTATTAAACCACGCTCATCATGCACGTCCCGCCCCACATTTGAGCCCCCGCCCTCAATTTCTTACCCGACTTAAAGCACTGCTTACAAGCAATACGACAGTCGGAGCGTTAAAGTTTGGACAACTGACACCGAGCAAGCTTATCAACCTGCATTAAAAATATCAAATGATGTTACTAAATGTTAAGTAGCGGTATATAAAAAAATAAAACAAACAACTACTGCAACGTTGAAACGGTTTTCCTGCCCAGTAGCCGTGAGTTAGCCGTCACTCAACTATGAGCACCCCGTCAGTATGAGTGTAGTATTTATTGTTTCTAGTTTGGTAAACCTGCACTATAAACGCAGGGACAAAAACATCGTATAGCAAAACTCGCACCGAGTGTGCATTCATGCAAATTGAGATCTCCTAATGAATCCATGTGGATGAGCAATAGCAGACTGACAGAATGGAGACAATATTATGAGCCCAGGCGGCAGGGCGCTGTTCAGATGACCAGTGCAAACACGCATGAGCGTGGGTTGTTTTTTTCACCACTTTGTCTTCTTTTAGCTTCGCTGTCATGTAATAAAATGGTATGCGGGAACAGTTGGGTACGCCTACTGGTGAGGGATACAGACAAGCAGCTTGACAGACTCTAAAGCAAATACAAATGGCCGCTTGCAAGACTTCAACAAACGCGATGCCTATGGACTTTTAACAGCGAGAATCAAGGACAATTATCCACGGATTCCCCTAGACATTGCTTTTTCGCTAATGCCTACCACGGGTGGGTGTGGGGGGGGGGGGCTCCATCTAACCGTGCAATAAGAAACGTGCGATCGGTGACGCTCTAGTACGCCTCATACGTACGCTTACTCTTTTTTTATAGATGGGGATAGTACCAAACGTTTGTGCATTGACATTTCGACAATAGTTGAACGTGTGCAATGTAGCGTGTGACATGTCACCGAGATGTCCTGTTGAGAATGCACGGAAGATAAGGACAAGAGGACTCTGCGTCACCTGACCTGGTCAGCAACGAGAGCATCGTTCGGCCCCAGGCTGCGCCACTCCAGCTGAAGGCTGCAGTGCGGATCTGCCGATGGCAGGGGAGGGTGCTACCGGTTCGGAAAGGCCTCCCTTCACTAGCAGGGCGCGGCCTGGGGGTGGAGTCCGAGAGTCGGATATTATAGTCAAAATGAAAGATCAGTCCCTGCCCGTCACGAAGCTCTCGTTCGCTTCCCTTATGTTACCGTGCTGCGGGGCTTTCCGGTCCGGTGCATCGTCATCGCACTCTTCTATTGTCGTCTTAGGGTTGGTGGTGGAGGCAGCCATCTTACAGCCTCGCACATCTGGGGTAGCCTGTCTGTGCGGAGGGGGGGAGGGCGCGTCACGCGAATGGAGCCGATGTACGTACCACGTACGCGTTGACATCAGGAAAAAGGCGTGACAAAGCTAACGTTCCGGAAGAAGCATTAAATTGATACAAAAAATAAGGCCGTCAATCTATTAAGTGTCAATTACCACAGCGGAAACATAGGTGTTTGTCTTGTGCTGTAATCGTAAAAATCCAAGCTGCCCCTTTCAAAAAGTACTGTACAACAATGATATCGCCCACATAAAATGTAAGAACCAAGGGAGTAGCCAGGTGGGAAGGGAGGAGGGACACGAACAATGGGGAAAAGTAATTTCTTTATTTTATTGTGGCAGTCGGTTCGTCTGTAGTCAAAGAATGTGATGGGACACAGGATGGGAGACCGGTATATATAAAAGAAGTAAGTTTGTTACAGAGTTACAGGGCTAGTTATATAGAAAGGCAGGAGCTAAATAGATGACATCCTTTCAGTAAGGTTTTCCTATCCTGTGGTCCCAACTGTAGTTTTTGGAACCCTCGGGTCCCATCACATTCTATATGACATAGCTGTATTTTACTAGCAGCACTGTGTGCACCCAGTGAAGATAGGTACAATACTACACATCTACCTCTCTTCAATTGAACACACAAACAAAATATCACAGACCAGACATTTAGAGGGACTTTCCAAATTACACAATCCTTCACATCAGTAAAATCTATACAACATTCACAACCAAGAAAGCGTATCCACATTCACGTAACTAACAATCAAAACAGTCAAGTACACAAATCACCACCTGCCCGGGACTGCCACTCCCTGGCCTCACAGCTGCCACCTGCAAGCACATACGTTCCTTGCCACACTCTCAACCATCAAAGCGTATCTCCTCCCGCTCCATCTGCCACATGGAGACAAGGGTCTGCCACACCCAGCACAACCGCGTACTCACGCAACCATCAGGAACTATCTAACATTCATATGGACCATATATTTTATCCTTATCAACATTTTGCCGATTTGTGGTGAGTGAAGTGTTTGTGTTGTGGTGTTAACAATATTTTGGTTATTTAGGTGGGATTTATGGTCCTGGTAAAAGGTTCTGGTTCAACTGGTATCCTTCGCACTAGGTGCATTCTGACAATTTGGTGTTTCGGTGGGATGTATGGTCCCGGTAAAAGGTTCTGGTTCTGGTTGAACTGGTATCCTTCGCACTAGGTGCATTCTGACAATTTGGTGTTTCGGTGGGATGTATGGTCCCGGTAAAAGGTTCTGGTTCTGGGTGAACTGGCATCCTTCGCACTAGGTACATTCTGACAATTTGGTGTTTCGGTGGGATGTATGGTCCCGGTAAAAGGTTCTGGCTCTGGTTGAACTGGTATCCTTCGCACTAGGCGCATTCGGACTATTTGGTGTTTCGGTGGGATGTATGGTCCCGGTTAAAGGTTCTGGCTCTGGTTGAACTGGTATCCTTCGCACTAGGTGCATTTGGTGAGATGTGTGTGATGGGATGTGTGGTCCCGGTAAAAGGTGCAAGTTTGGTGAAAGTTGTATCCTTCATACTAGGTGCACTTCAGTGATTTGGTGTAATTGCACCACGTGCATTGTGGTGATTTGAGGTTCTTACACTTTTGCCGAGTTGTGTTGGGATTAGTGGTTCCGACATTTGTCCTAGTGTATTGGGATGTGTGTCCCACTCACGCTACTTTGGGAGCATGAAATATGCTGATGTTGTTATTTGTAGAAATTGGTATCCTGTGTTGGTGGAAACTCTTGGAGGTGTTTAACTTCCTATGGTGTCCTTGCACATTTTGTAAGGGATTATGGATGATGATGGTATGGTGTCCAAGTTGTTGGTTTGGCGAGTGAGGGCTGGTTCCCTGTGTTTGATGTCTGTTGTGGGCCCGCTACGGAGTTGGTTGAGTGTATGAGTTGGAGTTTAGTTTATAGGAGCTGGTTTAAAGTTTGGTGGAGTTGAGCAAGCAGCTTTGCTCTGAGCATATTGCTTGGTATGGAAGTTTTGGTGATGAAAGTACGGTCTGGGTTAGATGTCTTTCTTGGATTGTTCTACAGAGTTCTATAGTATTGTTCCCTTACTTCCTCCTCTGTTATTATCCTTATTTCATAAAGGGGGAAGATGTGTTGTGTTTGTACTTTTCCTCCTGGTTGATAGATCTGTGTGCATGAGCCCCTGACGGAATGTTGGAGTTGAATGTTATGGATGAACTGTGTCTGGGTGTTCCACGAAGTCAGTGTCACACGAATCACTAACATGACTCCGTAGAGCCGCTTGACCAGACTCCCTCTAGTCACACAAATCACTATCAAGACTCCTGTGAGCCACATGACTAGACTACCACAAGTCACACAATTGGCGACAAGGTCTGGTCTTGGAGAGGACTGGAGATGGATGGACCCTGGAGGCGACAGGTACCAGTGTGAATGTGGTCCAGATAAAGGAGAAAGGAGATACTGCTGTGGGGGGTGCAGAACAGGAGGAGGAAGTTCAAGTAAGAGACTGTTACAAAGTAGAGGGAGCCCACTGCCCCCCCATGGTCCAGGAAGTGCCCCACCACCCAGGGCTGAGGAAATGTGGATGCCCTGGTAGGCACGCACAGGTCTGCAAGGAGAAGCACCCAAGGCTAAGCAAAGCAGGCTGTAGTAATAGGAACCCAGGAGGGAATAAAGCTATGGGGTGATAGTAACAAAGTCTATTGGGGCCATACACAACGCTCCCTGCAGACGTCACTTCGTCAGGCCACGTAGCTAAGGCCTTTCATCTAATGATTTCCTTTTTTATTACGAATCATAGGACAACGCTGTGCTTGGAACACTCAGACAATAGTGTTCGGGACTCCGCCAACTAACCCTGTGCATTCGACCACGTCATCATTTTCTCTGTGTTTATTTAACCTCACAGAGCTCCGTAAAATGACCTTTGCAACGGTCATGCTGCGCTCGCAATAGGACAGCGCTCAAGTCTCAAAATAGACAGCATCTCCACAGCATTTCTCAGACGCAATAAGCACATAACGCTGTCACTTTTGAGATAATAATAATAAAGATGCCTACATAGAAGTACTCACATCATTCTTCCTGTCTTATTCACTTCCGAGAGGTAAAATGTCTCTATAAATTTCGCCAGACATCTGCCAATCATACATTGCGCTTTACAGTACCGTAGGCAGATCTTTAAAGAAATATTCTGGCAGCCTGCACGACAGAATTGCACGGCTTACACCTTGATGCTGATTATAATGAGGTCCTCTCATAGGAAACGGGTGCTGGGCATCATCACTGCTGGGCTCATCATGGACAGCTGGCAAAACATTTTTTTCACGCCAGGAGTCAGCAGGTGGCATTCAGCGGGTCCTTTTATCTTTGGGATGAACAGGCTATGCCTAATAGTTTATCTGGAGTCAGAAGACACCTGTTCATCCCATCCTCGTCGCTATTTGTAGTATCGGGGATGGTAAAACGATATCTGGATTCAGGTAAGGCACAGGAGACCAGTATATATAAAAGAAGTACGTTTATTACTTAGTTACAGGGTTACAGGGCTAGTTAGTTAGAACGGCAGGGAGCAAAATAGATGACATCCTTTCAGTAAGGTTCTCCCATCCTGTGTTCCCAACTGTAGTTCTTGGAACCCTCAGGTCCCATCACATTCTATATGACATAGCTGTATTCTTCTAGCAGCAGTGTGTGCACCCAGTGCAAATAGATAGGTACAATACTACAAACCAAGGGAGTAGCCAGGTGGGAAGGGAGGTGGGACACGAACAATGGGGAAAAGTAATTTCTTTATTTTATTGTGGCAGTCGGGTTTGTCTGTAGTCAAAGAAGGTAGAAAGACCTAACTGTCCATCTTCATGGAGTTCCATGCCTCGATCCGACGATTACACTACATTCTAGCCCAATTAATTGCAGCTGGTGAGTTTGTAAAAGTCAACAGAGTTTGTTGAATGAAGCTGCTCACCTAAACTTAACACAGTAAGGTTTTGGCTGGTGCATCCACTTTAACATTTTTTTTATTTTTTTAAAGTGGCTGCAACTGCATTTTACATCAATAAATTGACAATGTTGGATTTGCAGTCTGTTCTGTAAGGTAACACCACAACAGTTCAGTACCTGTTGTAATGCCGGCTCAGGGTTGTCAAACCCAAGCCTTGAGGGCCAGATCCATGCCGGGTTTTCCGGATAACCATCATTAATATTCATGATATATTTGCAAACACGAAATGTATGCAAATGTTTCCTCGTGAATATTAATGATGGATAGCCTGAAAAGCAGCCAGGATCACGGCTCTCCAGGCCTGGAATTCAACAACCCTTTGACAGCTGGCTGGTCTCTCAACAATAAATGCCAGCATTTCCCCCATTCCAAGAACCTTCTTCCCAAACCAGACCATGAGGTATTTCCACCCTTTTTGCACCCAAATGAAGTAATTTGGCTGGTCTTGAATAAATACTCCTGTATAAAACATTATCATGTTGTACTTCCCTCTAGCGCTGGTCATTGGCCATATTTTCCCAGATTGGGCAAAATGTCTCCCCGATTCTCACATCCAGGAAAACCATTTACACTGTTTAAGGGTTTTAATGTTTTTAGCTTCCTTTGGTTGCTGATGCAAGGATTTGAAAACACGTCCACCTCCTTGAAACAAGTCAAGAGCCTTACTGTAGTGTCTTGGATCCTTTACCGTCCCAGTGTGCGTGTTAGCCCTGTGATTTCATGAGTGAGTAATGGAATGCATGCAGATTAATGAAGGTTCCAGGAGCTACACTTGGAAGAGCTACCTGGGTGGTGGGGACCGGTGGGTTTTCTCCTTACCCTTTTGCCTGTAACCTATGACAAAAACCAGTAAACTGCCAAAACCATCTCTGGGCAAAGGAAGCTCCTGTGCCCATGCACACGCAGAAAGAATGTGTTTACCTTGAAATCAAATTTGGTGACAGAGCTCTGGTAAAGTGTTTGAGGCAGCACTTGGCTTGGCAGGCAGTTCCCGTATTGTAATGACAAAAGTGTATTTGCATAACATGAAGAGGTGCCGGTGAAGAGGCTCTCTGGTTGCAGTTTACCTAATGATGACGTTGTCATGGAGAGGAATTGAAATGACGTTCTATGAGAAAGGAAAGGACTGCTGATCATGGTCACGTTTCCTCTGCTCTCTGCTGTTTGTCTGACAGTGCGGCTAGTAAAGAAAGGCTCTGTTATAAGAGAATGTTAAGTAACAAGTGTGGGGTACATTTACCAACCCAGCAGAATTCCCGTCCATCACCAATCTGCAATTCAGCAGTACCAGCAGAATGAGCACCCTTGCCTTGCATCAAAACTGCGTTTGCAGCTACAAAAATTATGGTTGCGCTGTCTTTGCCAAGCACCTATTGGGCAAGAGGGAACATGGAACACCCCGAGAATGGCTGCCAGTGTTTTCCTTATGTGCACCAAAGAAAATAATTGAAAAGCAGCGCTGTTTGGCTGCTAGCTCAAACTTTCCCATTGAAAATGGAAATATTTTACATTTAAAATGACTGCGCTCTAATGCCCTTTTCCACTGTTTTCAACAGTACACAGTTCATTCCAGTGAGACCCAGCTATGCCCAGCCATAGTCAGCTTGTGCTCCAGCAAAAGAAAGCATTTGTCACTGAATGACAGGCTGTGTCAGGCAAGATCTGCGAAATAACAAAGAAACTTCACTTCAAGCCGTGTGCAAAACGCTTTACTTTGCAACAAAATATCACAACTAAATTCTTTATAAAAAATCAATCTCTCTCTCTCTCTCTCTCTCTCTCTCTCTCTCTCTCTCTAAACTGGGGAGCCTCAAAAACCACTTGAGAGTAACATTTGCCAACATTTGGAAGTATGTCCTTATATGGGAGACAAAAGCTAGCCCATTTGGGGCGAAAGACTGTTCTGAATTAATAAACTTTGGACTTTTATTTCTGCAACCGGACAACGTAGTAATGCGAAAGTTTAACAGTTTAAATATGATCTTGGGGGAATTAAAACAGGACATTGTAGCTTTGCCTAGGATGTAGGGGACACAAACAACAGAAAAAGGTAAACCATGGAAAAAGTATCCACGGTGGAACATTAAAAATGAATGCAAACATGCTCTATAATGATCTGTACACATGTATAAAGTTATATAATTTTAGATGAAATATTTCTCACCAAAAATGGCGAAAGATTATTAGTAGGACGAAACAATGTCGTGCAGACCTGGGAGTTGGAATGTTATGCTCTGTGTGGAATATGTCATTTGCCTATGTGATTTGCAAAAGTGCCACAACTGTAAAAATGTGCGATTTATGTCCTGACTGATTTTGGCAAAAATGACTGTGGGATGCTCTGTACCTCATAAAAACACAACCACATAAAACTAAGTCTCCTTCTTCAGGCCCATCTGCTTATAAGGAGGAGGCGACATAACATAGACTGACCTATCCGATTCTTAGGGGTAGGTCTAACTTAGTTTGCCCCACAGTAAATCCTGTGATGCCAGCCACCTCATAAAAGAGGGAAGCTCACAAAGACAAGAAACACACTTCTGAATTTTCCATCTCCTGCGTATCCTGATATTCCATATTCATTCTGCCAGATTCCAGATCCCACTGCCAGGCCAGAACATAGCTGACCCTATCCAGGCAGGACCACTGATCCAAAAAGAAACCCCACTGAAAATCCCAATAACTCAGGGAGAAAGGGGGAAAAGCTGTGGTACCCTTTTTGAGAGTATCCTGTGACCAGACCGGCTTCTTGTCCCACTACCTGCATGCCAGCTCTACTCTTGCTATCCAGTGACCAAACATGCCCAGCTGTTTCCTTCTAGGAGAGCCCCGCCACGGTGACCAGTGACCAGATATTGCCTTGGAATCCAGAAACCTGGTTGGCTGTCCCAAATCCCAAACTCAAGTGCTGATGTGAGTATCACCCCATCCCATAGCAACACATAGCAAACCCCATCTTGATACCTTGCCTTTGTTCCACTCTCTATGTAATCCCATCAATACCCTGATAACTTGTTTAAAACTGTCAGAATTCTCTGTGCCTCCTGTCCTTGATTTTCCTAGTGTTAGCTCCATTCTTCCACTCAGTTCGGTCATTTATAAGTCCTTAGTAATATTTTTTTTGTCAACCTTTGTTTATTCAGTTTTCAGTGCAAAACATGTAAGTTAGCAAGGGCATGAAGCCAAGAAGGTCATGGTGTTTAACACTTATCATAGCATTCAAGGCAAAACAATTAAAATAGATAATACAATTCAAACAATACAAACAATGCAAACCCTTTAAACAATTCCCCTGTTCTTTGGCCGGTTGTGGATCTTACAGCCTTGGTCTCAGTTTCTCCTGTCCCCGCCTGTCTCACCCAGAGTCCTTGATTCGATCTGTTCCTCTTGTTATCAAGTATGTAGGTTGGCTGCTTGAGTTCACCGGTATATCGGCCTTTCCCCTTAGTGCATCCGACTCATGTGTTTTCTGGGGGATTCTCATTGTCCTTAAAAGGCGCTGGGACAGGGAGACAGCATTGCGAGCCATTGTCTGGATGCGGGTTCCAAGTGGTGTGGTCAGATGTACGCTTCTAGTAGCTCTCCGAAGCGCCGCGCTTTAGCGGGGTTGGCAATCATTAGTCTGTTGTATGCCGTCCGTTCTAGTCTGCAAATTCTAGTGAGTGCCTTAGACCACTCGGCGTATGTCGGTGGGCGTCTCGAGTTCCACATTAATATAAGGAGTTTCCTTGCCGAGAACATGAGGGAGATCATCTTGATGGTCAGCGGGTCTTGATGCCAGTCGGTGCCATCGTCTCCGAGCACTAGTGCCAGTGGTGAGAAGGGGATTTCAGCTCCTTTGATGTTGTTCACTGCCTGATGTACCTGTCTCCAGTAATCGCTTATATCGGGGCAGGACCAAAGTGTGGGATCCAGCTTCCCTATTTCGTGGCAGCTTCTCCAGCATTGGTTGCTGGGACGGATTCCCATTTTGTTCATCTTGTCTGGTGTATAGTATAGACGTTGTATGATTCTAAATTGGACGTCTCTTGTTCTGAGATTGAGGGAGGCTGATGGGATCGCTGCGAAGCATCTTTGAATGTCTGGTGCTGTCACCTGAAAGCCCAGGTCCTCCGTCCAGGCTGCTGCTAGGGCGTTCAGTCTATGTGCATTGTTGGGGGTGGCCACTGAGTAGAAGGTGCAGATGCGCGGAAGGCCTTGGTGTTATGCTGCATTGCTTTTTCGCATTGTACCAGTGGCTGTGATCTAGATTTGCACGTCATGAGGCAGAGAATTGTCTTTTGGATGGAGCGGTACAGAAGCCAGTCCTCTGGCCCCAGGCCTAGTTTCGGGAGGGCCTCCGCGAAACCCATTAGCACACCGACCTCCATGATGTCCATTATGCGAGCTTCAGACAGCGTGTCTGCCCACTGGTGGTGTTGTATTTGAGGCGCTCCCCATGTAAGGATTGACCTTATGCTGGCCCATGCTGGTGGGAGTTTGGTTAGCGTTCCTTGTGTCGCTCCGAGTCTGTGCCATTGTTGGAGGGTTGGTCTAATTAACAGGTGCGTTTTGACGTTGTTCGGTAGTTTGCGTAGAGGTGTCGCCAAGATTTCGATAGGCTTTAGTGGGGCCATGATGGGCGTCTCCATATTATGCCAGCTGGTGTTATCATTTTCGTTGAGCCATCTCTTTGCCCAGACCAGTTGTGCTGCCTGACTGTAGGCCTCGAGGGAAGGGGCCGCTAGGCCTCCGGCGGATTTCTGAACCTGCAGGATCGCGAGCCGGACTCAGGCTTTCTTGCTCCTCCAAATAAATTTACAGATGGCTCTATTTGTTTATCTGCACATGCGTGTTGTTGGTGCGACTGGTAGCATCATGGCGATGTTTATGAGTTTGGGGAAAGAGTTTATTTTCAGGGAATTGATCCTTCCTGACTGAGATAGTGATAGTGTATCCCATCTCTCGAGATCTTTGAGAATGTCGTCTATAGTCTAGGCGTAGTTCAGGTCCCTTAGTTCTACTATGCTGGCGCTCACCTGTATCCCCAGAGATCTTTGTTGGAGCGTAAAGGGTGCGATGCCTCCAGGGTCCCAGGGTATGTGACGGCATAGGAGCATCACTTCCGTCTTGCTCCAGTTCACTCTGTAGCCCACCATGTGGCCGATTGCTTCCAGGATGGATCGGAGATAAGGGAGTGATTCATTGCAGTTGCCAACAGAGTAACAGGTCGTCCGCGTAGAGCAAGACTTTGTGTTCTTCTGGGCCCTGTTGTCCATGCCGGGTCAGTGCGCATCTTTACTACAATGGGTTCTATGGACAGGGCGTACAGGAGCGGCGAGAGTGGGCCCCCCTGGCGCGTGCCTGATTGTAGGGTGAATTCTTCTGATTCCACGCCGTTCGTAATCACTGTCCATGTAGAGGAGTTTGATGAGTTGGATCAGTCTAGGAGGAAAGCTATATTTATGGAGAGCTTTGAACATGATCCCCCATTGTACTTTGTCAAATGCTTTCTCCGCGTCTACTGCTATTATGGCGTCATGGAATTCGCGTTTTCCTGCAATGATGTGTAGAAGCCTGCGGATGTTGTCACCGGAGTGCCGGCCCTTGATGAAACCTGTCTGGTCTTTGTGAATGCGTATCGGCGTGAGTTTTTCCAGCCTATGGGCCAGGCATTTAGCCAAGATTTTGGCGTCAGAGTTTATCAGTGATATTGGTCTATAGGACCCACACAGTTCCGGATCTTTCCCTTTCGTGTGGAATATTATATTAGCTTCCAGCATGGATTTCGGTAGATGTTTGCGGGCTAGGGCCTCCTCGAAGACTTCAGCCAGCTGTGGGGCAATTTCATCTGTCATGTGCTTGTAGAGATCTATCGGGATACCGTCAGGGCCTGATGCTTTCCCCCCAGCCAGGGATCGTATGGCTCTGGCGATCTCCTCCGGTGTGATGGGTGCATCCGGGGCTGCTGCATGGTCTGCTGTGATGTGAGGTAGGTGTACCGTCTCTAGGAATGTGTCGAATTTGGAGGGGGGTGCAGGAATCTGTGTCTGTGTAGAGCCTCTGATAGAACTCGGCAAACTTGTTGTTTATCCGGTCGTCGCCCTCCAGCAGTGTACCGGTGTCGTCCCCGATTGCTGTGATTAGTTGAGCAGCTTGGCGTTGTTTGAGGGCCAGTGCCATCTTTTGTAGTGGTCTGTCTCCTTCCAGATAGTAGTTTTGTGCCCAGCTGGTGTATGCCCTTTGTGCTCTATCGGTGGTGAGTTGTTTAATCTCGCTCCTGATCTTCGCCATCCGAGGTCGAAGTGACGTGTCGCGCGATGCCTTATGTTTGCCCTCTAGGGTCTTGAGTTCCCTCGTCAGCACGTCTTCCTTCTCCCTCCATTTATTGTTTTTGTGGGCCAACGTGAAATGCACTGCCCTCTGATAAACGCTTTGAATGTGTCCCAGCATCTGTAGGGAGTGAACTCTGGGGCTAAGTTATCTGCCCAGAAGTTAACAATGTCCTCCGCTAGGCTTCCTAGTATGTCCGGGTATTGGAGCAGCCTGAGGTTCAGGCGCCAGGAAGGGGGTTTTCTTGGGATCTCTGGAAGCGTGAGGCAGAGTAGAATGGGGGAGTGGTCCAAGAGGGTGGTTGGTTGGATTTCGCAGCTTGTAACCATGTAGATGGTGTTGGCGGGCATGAGCCAGTAGTCTAGGCGAGAGTACCTTTCATGCCTATGAGAGTAGTGGGTGAATAAAGTCTTGGGCATCGGGATTGGCGGCTCTCCATACGTCAGTGAGGCGCAGGTCGGTCATCAAGGTATTTAGGTCCAGCCTCTTTTTTGTGTTTGTTGTTTTCGTTATCGCTGGGCCTTTCCGATCCCTGCCTGGATCTAGGGCTCAGTTGAAATCGCCCCCTATAATTGTGAGATTGCTCATGTAATTGGCACATTCCGTGAACGCATCAACATAGAATGCCGGGGAGTCAGTGGTGGGGGCATATAAGTTAAGTAATGTGATCGGATGTTGGAATATTTGTCCTTGGAGTAGGACATATCGGCCTACCTTGTCACTGAGCGTGTGTTGGATCCGTAGCGGGATCTGTTTATGTATCAGGATCGAGACCCCACACAGCCCATGGTGTGGTGAGTGTGCTGCTGCCCCCACCCATCCCGCGCCAGTTTTTCCGCTTCTATGCCGTTGAGGTGTGTCTCTTGGAGAAAGACGATGTCGCCCTGTAGGTCTTGCATCAGGTTTAGCATGCATCTGCGCTTGATGGGGTGGCCCAAGCCCTGGATGTTTAGTGTCACACACGCAATTTTAGCCATTCAGGTGGAGGGGTAAGTCTCCTATAAGGCTGGCCTTTCGGCCCATTGTGGGTTTGATCTCGAGCGGCTGCCATTGGGGGTGAGTATGGATCGCGGTCTTGCCTCACAGGGGGTGGGCGTGTCGGGAGTGTGCCCTAACCAACACTAAGGAGACCTAAACTGTGGCCTCTAACTAACTTTGAACATAAACATTGGGCGTCCCAACCGCACGGCACATACCCAATACTGGGTTGAAACACCAGTATATGAGCTTGGCATATGAGAGCCTTGGTCTCGCCTGCTTTGCCCATATGTCTGACCAGCTATGTGTGGGGGGGGGCTGTCGGAAGACCCGATTCTGCCCTGTGGTCTTAGCGTCCTCTGCCTCTTGGTTTGGTGGAGGGATGCGGGTAGTCCTGTCTGGAACTTGTTACAAGTTGCCCCTGGTGTTCTTGCGGTCTGGGTTCCATCCTCTCGGCCCTCTACCGGCCCCCTGCCAGCGTCCCCTGGGGCCTTGGCGGTCTGCTTGGGGATGGAGGGTGAATGGTGGTCTGCTTTCTTCCGGTATCGGTGGGTTGTATTCCGTCGTCACTATGTTGTGTTGCTGAAGGAAACGCCACACTGCCTCCGGGTCCGCGAACGAGTGCCACTGTTTATCATACTGCATGCACCATGTGGCGGGGAACATCAGGTAGTGTCTGGGATCATGATGCTGGAGTGCCTCGAAAAATGGGATTGAATTTCTTTCTCTGCCTGGAGACCTATATAGAGTAGTCATTGAATATCTTTACGTATGAGCCGTTTATGCGCAGTTCGGGGAGTCGCTCTATATACCTTGAGAATGATAGCTTTGTGCTGGAAGTACAGGAGTCTCAAAGTAATGGCTTGGGGCCGGCTTCGGAACCGGCGCCCGATGTATCCTTGCGGTTGCAATGTCTTTGGCATTGGGAATGTGTAGATCGTTTAGCAAGAAGCCGTACATGTAGCCTTCTAGATCCGTGCCTTAAATGTTTTCCGGGAGTCCGACTACCCTAAGGTTGTTTCTGCGGGAGCGGTTTTCCTGGTCCTCCAGCTTCTCCCCTAGCCGCTGCACTTCTCTAATGACCCCATCGAGGTCGGTTTATGCCGTGGTTTGGTTGTCTTCGAGCACGCTTATGCGCTGTTCATTGTCTGTGGTCCTTTCCGCCTGGGTGGCTAGTCGGTTTTGGAGGTCTCTTAATATCTTGGACAATGCTGTTCGTTTCCCGGGTCCTTTGGCCGATTAGCTTCATTTCTAATAGGATGGCTTGCAGTTGTGCCTGGACTTCCATGTTTGCTTTGTTGCGTGTTGAGCGCCTTGGGAGGTTGCTTATGGTCTCCCAGTCAGCGTGGTCTTTCGGCCCTGCTCGTTCCGTAGTCTCTTGCATGCCACACTGCACTTTTGTGAACCGTCCGTTGGGTGTTATCAGTAACACTTTTGGTGTCTGGAGCGGTGTCTGTGTACGCCGTATTTCCGGTCTTCCCCATTACAGGTCTGCTTTGGCAATACATTTTCTTTGGGTTTCCCGCCCCAACGAGTGTGTCGTGCTGTTGCTAGTCTTCCCTGCTGTGTCCACATGGTTTAAGTTGTCCCCCTTATCCATGGGTGGTCAGTGCAGGGGTTGGGGGTGTCCCCGCTGGGGCTCTGGGTTGACGTTAACTGTCTTCGCCCGGGGGTGGTTGCCAGGGTCGAGCCTCTCTGCTTTGTGTTCTCCTTGGGGCCTAGGGTATGTGGGGGAGGCCTGTAAACTGTCAGGGAGCCGTTGGTCTGGGGCCCCGCAGGCCTTAGTCTAGTGGTGGCTCAGCCCCTGTGGGCGTCTGGCTGGATCGGCTATGGGTTTGCGATGGTGAATGGCGGGGTTTATGGGTGCCACGTCCCCTCGCCGCAGTGGTTGTTGATCTTGGGAGCCAATCTTCTTTTGGTTCCCCTCCTTGGGTGCACCCCGGCACGGGTCCCCGCTTGCGCTGCGCACCTTCTACTTGATGGATGGATGTCGTTGGTGATTGGTATCTGCCCTTAGATTGGGCCCGGGTGGGCAGCCTTGCGGCCGCTGTCCGGAACCGCTTTAGCTGTGGGGGGCTGGGTGTGCGTACTCCGCTCTGGCGCCGGTCCTGCTGGGCCCTCCAACCTGTTCCCCAACCCCACTGCAGATTAGCTTGAGTGGTGTGGGTCTTCCTGCGATCTTCGGGGCCGTATACCCCACAGGGTCTGGTAGGGATGATTGATGCTTGGTGGCTGTACTCCGGGGGTTTGAGGACAGTGAATAGCTCCAGTAGGGCTTGGTGGTGGCGCAATTTTTGGGCGAGGCTGAATGTCTCTGTTGTGTGTTTGCAGGTGTTGGGGGGGTTCCAGGGTCTAGGTCCCCCCCCGCCGCCATTGTCCGAGTTGGCTGCCCAGGGGGTAAGTTCTTTTATCCCGCTTCCCCGCGGGCGCTCTCAGGGCGAGCCCCCACTAGTGTCGCTCTGTCTCTGTTGGGTTGCGTGGCCAAAGTTGGGGTCGGGCAGCCACTGTCTCTCGCGTCTTCGGCCGGATTTGTTTTTGGTGTTAGGCACTGGCCCCACCGGACGACTCCTTCAGCAGCCGCCCCCCCCCACCATGCTGCAGACTTACGTGGGGTGTCCGCTCCGATGTGCTCTGGCAGTGGGTCTTCTTCAGGTCCCACGGGCTGGGAGCGCCCAGCAATCTCTCGGCCGTTATGTCCCCATCCCTGGGTTCGATCTGGCGGGGGTCGCCTGTCGCTGCCTGTCACCGTTTGCAGCCCGAACCGGACCTCAGGCGTGGAGGGGCGGTCTGCGCTGTGGATTTGGTTGATGGGGGTGCCTCCTTAATGCGCCCGCTTCTTGGGGCTCCGGCTCCAGGTCGCGGGGTTCGCACCTTTTTTTGGGGAGCTCGGGCCCTGGGTCTCTGCGGTGCAGTTGTTGGTGGCTCCTATCTCCGTCTCTGCTGCACCATCCCGCTTCGAGTTTTCAGTGTCTGCGGGTCATCTTGCAGGGAAAGTGTTTCTTTCTCCAATCTGCGATTTTGAGCGTTTTGTGAGGCAGAGAGCTGGGAACGTTTGTCTCCTCCCACAGGAGCACTCTCAAGGTGCTGCCTTCTTGTTCGGGCTCTCTAATGCCCCCCGTCCTTAGTAATATTTTGATTAAATAAATTCATTCACCCTAAAAAGAGGTACACTGCGTAAAGGGTTACAACTGCAATGTAACCTTTCTATTCACAGGTGGCGTTCATGGGCGTAATTTTAGGGGGGGACAGGGGTGTTTGTCCCCAACTTTCATGGCACACGATTTTGTCCCCATTCATTTGAATGGGGCATTTTTTTTCTCCAGATGACATGTCCCCTCCAACATTTCCAGCAACGTTACTCCACTGGTGGCGTTTCTCTTTTCTGGCCACTAAAATCTAGTTTAAGTGAAACTTGCCCTTTCCTTTCCAAACCGATTTTCTCTGTTAAGTGCTTTTGTTTTTAAAACTGAATGTACTTTTCCCTTGGGAATCTCATCCTGTCATTAAGTTAGAGTCACTCTTTCACTTGCATATTATCCCTGTGATGTGCATCTGTCTTCCAGCATAAAACCACATTCCAATTCTGTCTATTTTACTCGTTTTTTAAACCGTTTTGACATTTAAACCTGTGAAAGTAAGAGTGCAATTCCTATGCGTGTGATTTTGGTTGCACTGTGTTGTCACTTCAAAGTTGATTTTTGAACTGTATGCCGTTGTTTGTACCTTGCCTTGTAGTTTGCTAGTGTTCTTACATCCCCGATAGTTAGAACTCATATTTACACCATTCATGCAACCACACATTAAATTAATTAATTATTTAGTAATTCTGAGTGCTATTTCATGCAATTGCAAAGGGTTTTGAATCCGATTTTGCCTCTCATTTCGTGAGGGAAGGTCGGATTTTAATTCTGTTTGCTGCTTAGTGTACCAGACTCCCTTGCATTGGGAAATCTTAACTCGGGTGCCATCTACCCGAAAAGTAAAATTGCTCCCATTCATTTGTGCTTTGGATATATTATAGTAGAAGGTCAAATTAAATGTATTCTATCATTTTACATTGTAATTTTCACCCCATTGGTGATTGCTGCCCAATATTAAATTCGAGTGATTTTCTTTGAATTGAAAATAAATAAATATTGTATTATCACCCACCGGCCTGGTTCATGGTCCATTGTGACCCAGGTATTTGTAGAAGGGGGTGTCAGACGGGCTGGGTGCCAGCTCAATCCGAAATCTAGAAAATAAAGAAAAAGTGTTTTAATTGTGCGCTACCTCCTAGGCTAAGGGCAATAATCCTGGGCTGGTGTGCGACGCCCGATTAGAATCGTTAACAAAAGGCTTCATTTAGTTGTCTGGGCAAGAAACGTTGAAGGGAAGCAACCCATGATGATGGGTTGTAAAGTAAAGAGAATCCATCTTGGTGTCTGGACAAATGTATTTGAGCGACAGGCTTTTGAGCAGGGCCTGCTACATGCTTGTTATAATTAAGTGTTGACTACGGCTGGCTTTCCCGTGCCATGATTGAGAAATACATGTTTTTTTTACTGGTGTGATTTGTTTCAGCTTTAACAGAATTTGAGAATGACATTTATTTATTGCCTGTTTGATGTGTGCAGCTTTAACAAACATTGGGGAAAAAATATACTTGTTGATGTGTCACAGCTGTAACAGGCACGGAAAAAGATTTTAAGGCATCGTAGGCAATTGATATTACCAATGCCACAATCAGCATGGACTCTTGGCTCCAGATTCATTTTGGGGAAATGGCCTTTTGCACATCTTGTGAAATGACTTTCTCGAAGTGCTGATGTTTATTACTTTGGGCTATCAGGGGTCGCTTGCGAAAGTTATAAAGCCCAAACTATTGCTTCAAATACTGATTCATGTATACATAGGGAGAACGGCTGTAGAAGGGCACATAGAAATGACATTGAGGAATGATACACTGTTTGGTTCTAAGCCAACCTATTCCTTGCCCATTGCCTTGCTAATCCCTATTGTTAATCCCACCCCTTCCTGCCTTTCCCCGCCTACAAGTCCTCTGCATGTGAACTCATTGAGGTCTGAGCTCTTCTATGTTAGCAGCCATATTGGAGATGCATTTAATTGGTAGCATGTGAGGAAAATCCCTGATTTAGCAAAAGTAATTTGTTTTGAAATGTAGGTCTTAAACATGATCTTGTTATTATTTTATGTGTTATGAAAACATTAGCTCATATTTTAAAAATATTTTACTTTTCCAAAGAGAATAGATATTCTTTAAAACATGTTCCCAAATTGTAATGTGTTAACAGTTCCAAAGATTTTTGTGTTAATTATCAACATTTTGCTTTCTTTAATAACTGACCGATAGCAGTGAGTCACACACATTCTTTTTCAAGATTACAGACAGCCCTACAGATAAGGGGAGTTTCAGCCACTAAAAATAGGCAAAACTCTCAAAAAAATCAAAACCAGGAGTAACAATACTCCAAACAAAAGTAGGAAATAGGACATTATGCCCCTGTTTTCACTCACACAGCTGCATGGACAGATTTGGTCCAGTAATGCACTTAGTTCCGCGGGCCCTTGTTTTCATCCACACAGCTGCATGGGTAGATTTAGTCCAGACGTGCACCTAGTACCACAGGAAGAAACTATTATTACTGCCTGATATGAAGATGAAAAATATATCTCCTCTTAATGTGCATGAATAAACTAGGCGCTAAGAAACATTTATTACAAAAACATTTATGTTTTACAGTTAAAACATATTTTTACTCACTTATAAAATACTCCCATTGGGAATATGACTCCCTAAAAAATCATCTAACTCCCAACTTGAAAAGAAGGGAGAAAAATTCTTCCACTTCAAAATCTTATCTGGAGCACTGATGACAGCTGCATTAACTTGTCAAGCCGCAATAAAACACTGACCTGTTGCTCGGGGAATGGATGGTGTGTCCGAGGTCACTGTTGTGAGACTACCGAGCTGGCAGGCTTCCTCCTCCCCTCACACCCACTGCATACACAGAGAGTGAACATGTCTGTACACTGAAAAAAAGGTAAAATACATTTTGTGCAATATAATTCAGCTAAATTCTGACAGGGATCTCCATGAGGGGGTTAAGTGCCAAGAAGATACACTGCACGATGTCAGGCACGTGGGCTACTTTGTATTCTGCCATCCTACTTTATCAGACTGGCAATGTCAGAGCTTGCTTCGCTGTTCGGCCTGTCACTGAGGGTTCCTCTGCTGAAATCGTTTTTTCTCCAGTGCCGTACTGTGCCCATTCTCAGCTTTCCAGTGCACCGTGGCTTCCCGGGCGAGGAAACACAAAGCAGATCACCTAACTGGTCTGAAGACCACTGGAAACAATACGAGTTTGGTGCTTCGTGCATTTTTAAACATGGAAACAACATCCCAGTTAGCAAATGTCAGTGTTTGTGTTATGTTATGTTAGTAGAATTTTTAAAGCGCACGCACGGCCAAGGGCATCATGGCGCTGTGAGGAACCAAGATAGTAGAGAACAGCAGAAGAAAGTTCTAGAATAGCAGTATTTTTAATGTCCGTCGAAAGAGGAGGTGGTCAGCAGTCTTTTGAAGGTCAACGGGAAGTTTATCCAAGCCTTTGCTGCCACAACAGAGAAGGCGCGCCCGCCAGTGCACATGTGCCTGAACCGGGGGACAATTAGGAGATGAGCAGATTGGGAACAAGGAATGCGAGTAGGAGTATAGTAAACAAACTTAGCTTGCAAATACTCAGCACCAATGCCATAAAAATCCCGGTAAACCACACACATAAACTTAAACATAATCCTAGCCTCAACAGGAAGCCAATGGAGTGTCTAAGTAACAGGGACATGTGTGTACCAAAAGAAGGGCAAAGAACCGATCTTGCTGCTGCATTTTCTTTTTTAATAACACATTTTTATTGAATTTTGTCCTTACATACAACAAAAGGGAAAGGGCACGTTCAATACATTAACACAAATATAACCATGCATACATATGGACAAGCATTATGAACAGCTGTTGCGTTAGATATTCAGGTACAAAGTCAATTTTGGCACATTCTTGCTAAGTTCATACGGGTGCTGATGATGATCGGTAGTGGTGCGGCACTTAGGAGCGATGGTAGGATTGTACACTGGAGTACAGTAGTTCGTACTGTGCGTATGTTATGGCGTTAGCTCCCATTTCCCCCATATTTTATCTGCCTTACTCGTCGTTCCATTAAGATGCTAGCGTCTACATCAGCTGTCCATTGGTCATAGTGTGGAGTTGTTTCGGAGCCCCACAGTTGTGCGATGTTTCTTTTGGCAATTCCTGTGGCAGTTGAGAGCATCAGCTTTTCGAAGCGTGACATTTCCCCTTCCTCTTCAATTCCCAGGAGGAGGAGTTTGGGGTCAGTTGAAATTATTCGGCCCAAAACACTTGAGTCTTTCACTGCATTTACGCCAAAAGTGTTGTATCTGCGTACATTGCCATAGGATGTGGTAGAAGGTCCCTTCATCTTGTTTACAGCGTAAACATTTGGGGTCGGTCACTTTGCCCCAGTTGTACAATGCTATGCGGGGGTAGTATATTCTGTGAAGTATTTTCAGCTGGACGAGTCTGATTCTAGCTGAGATTGCAGTGTCTCTGGGGAACATCAGGGTCGAGATCCAATCTTCCGGTGGTATAGGGCCCACGTCTCTTTCCCATTTCATCTTCAAGCTCGATAGCTCAGTCGTGGCAAACGAGGAGATGGCATTATACACTATCTACGACTATGTTTCTTTCTATTGGTGTGCATTCCGGCATGTCTGACAACTGGTCCCTTTGTTCCGTGAATGCATGTTGTAGCTGTGCATAATGGTACCTTTCAGTGGCCGGAAGACCGTATGTGTCTGAGATCTCAGCAAATGGCATGATACGGTTGTTCACATATATTTGCTGTATGGTTTGTATGCCGGCTGCTGACCAGCCAGGCCATTTGGGGAGTTTACTGAGGCTTGCGAGGTGGGCGTTGTTCCAGATGGGCTGGACTGGAGTGACTCTATTGGCCCAGCCGATGGGTTTATGGCCCTCATTAGAACCCTGGCGTTAAGGGGTTAACGGTGCCGTAAAAGGTGGCAGCGCCTCTAACCCCTTAACGCCTGATTACGAGGTCCCTTTGCGGGTTGGAGATTTTAACGCCTGCTTTTTTCAGGCGTTAAAAACCAACCCGCAAAGGGACCTTGGTGCTAAGTACGGTGCCGCAATTTGCGGCACCGCGGCACCGTACTTAGCGTCTTCCCCATTCCCATTGAGCCCTATGGGGCCATGGCGGCATGGGGAATTACCGCCCTGCCAACCTCGGAATGGGGCGGTAATTCCCCATTCCGCCATGGCGGAGTCGGTAAGTTACCGGCATGGACCATGGTGCTATTAGCACCATGGTCCAACGCCAGGGTTGTAATGAGGGCCTATGTGTTTCTTTCCATATTTGGGCTGTGTGCGCTATTATCGAGTGATCGGGAGGGTGGTCCTTTTCGCCGTGGAGGCTTTCAATCAGGGACATGGCCTGCCGGGCAGCTATTTCAGCTTGTATATGAGGAAGCTGCGGGTTGCCATGGAGTATGTCATTCACCGTCGCCATTTGGGTCGCCCAGTAGTAGACTTGGATGTTTTGAAGTCCTATTCCCCCTTCCCAGACTGAGCGTTGGAGTGTTTTGAGAGCTATCCTCGGGTGTTTTCCTCCCCATAATAGTTTACGTGTTATTCTATCTATTTTACGGAATTCCGCCGTGGGAGTGTGGAGAGGGGCGTTTTGGAGGATGTACATTGCTGCTGCATTTTGAAGAAGTTGCAGCCGCCTGAGCAAGTACAGTGGCTGGCCTAAGTAGAGTGAATTGCAGTTATCAATTCCGCTCAAAACCAGGGCAGCCACCACAGGCACTTGGGAAGCGGTTGGAATAAAAGGAAGGACTTTTCTTAAAGTACGTAGTTTGAAGTGACCAGTCTTACACACCGCTGCTACCTGGTCCACCATAGTCAAAGAGGCGGCTATTTTTACTGATGCAACAGGCGTAGGAAGAGGGCCCAAGGAGTATGGCCAGAAGTCGTTGATTCAACATTGTGCTTTTCTTCTTTCCCTCTTCAGGCACTGGACTATAACAATACCCCTCAATTCCCATGCCTGTTCCCCATCACTTGGATTGTCTTACAAATCTGTGCTCTGATGTATTCTGAGACATGTACTTTGGTGCTCAACTAGGAAAGAAGTTCAGAGAGGCAGAGGGCGGCACTGAAGGGGATCGGAAGATGGTTGGCACCTGTGACCAGTGATTTGCACCTACGTTGACCATTTATTTAAGATATTTAAAGAGGAAATAGTACCCAGTGACACTGATGGAAGATATCAGACAGCAGAGCCATGCACTTCGGGCCTACAGCAGGGTAAGGTTTCTCTGAAGCCATGCCATCACCGAAGCCTGACTGGAAAGGCCTCCAGCTGGTCAATCTCACAGGAAGGAAATTAACAGTCACAAAGAAAGGAGTGAAACGTCTCAAGCTCGCTCACAAGAAATCAGTGTAATTGTAATTGGTTATTTATAACACACTTAATACCCAGAGGTCGTCTTGCTTCCAAGGCGAGCATGTTGCACATGAGCTATCCTCCCGAGACTCAGAGCCTTCACTGAAGGAAATGAAAACATGCCCGTGGGTCTGGCTTTATGTATGCGTGATTTGCACAGCACCAACATATTAACCAAAGAGCATAGAGGTGTGCATATATATGTTACATTACATAGAGTAAAAAAGGGAGATAACATTACTTGTTGAATAGATGCTACGCACTATGGGCTTGGGATCGAGGAAGAGGGGTCAATGCACGTGGTTCGAGCATGGACATGTTTGGGTGAGAGGGCTCATGCAACGTCTTTGTCGTTGACATTTAGAAAAGTATAGTGTTGTATATACTTGTTCAAGGGTGGTATTGTGCTAGGTGTCTGCCTGACCTGGGAGAGGAGAGGGCAATCTTGCTGTAAATAGAATAAGTGTCCGTTTTAAAGCACTATTACATTTGGTAAGTGTGGTAAGGATGCGGGATGCATAGGGGCAGAAATTAAATTCCACAGGCTCAAACACGTAGATGCGCACAAACCCACGCCCACACATGGGTACACACACTGTGAAGCATCATGAAGCAAGACAGAGACCACAGATTCAAAGTTCAAGCAAAGAACAAGTTACTTACCAACTGGTAACGTTCTTTTGATTGGATGTTCCTCCAACGTATTCCCAATCTTTGATATATTCCATCCAACTTGCTGATCTTCGGAAAATGTTTTTGGCAGAGGGCGCTGTGCGTCGATGTTGTCGAGTCGATGGTCCCTCGAAGGCCTCCGTCAAGGGTGACGTCATCGGGTGTATAAGTAGCACGCGCGGCGCCAGTTGGCCTCAGTTCTGTTTTTCCCCTTTTTATCTTTGATCTTATACTGTGTATATTGTGCCGGCAGACAGGTATCAGCCTTGCGAGAGTTGAATTGGCAATAACCCGGAAAAATCTACAGAGGGGTAGGCTGGGAGGGCGATGAGGAATACATTGGAGGAACATCCAATCGAAAGAACGTTACCAGTTGGTAAGTAACTTGTTCTTCGAGTGGATTGTGTCCTTCAACATATTCCTCATCTCTAGATAGACTCCCAAAGCAGTATGGATAATTTCTCTGAAGGAGGGGTTAGATTTTTCAATGCCCTTAGATGGCTGAATATAGTACTGCTTTACCAAAACTCAGCTCCTTGGAAGCATCCAGACTATAGAATTTTGAAAAGGTGTGCAGTGAAGACCAAGTTGCTGCTTCACAAATGGACCTTATTGGAACACCTCTTTGAAGGGCTGTCGAAGAGGCGATGCCTCTGGTGGAATGAGCCCTTAACCCTTCTGGTGTGTCTTTTTGTGCTAATCTGTCATGGGCGTAATTTTAGGGGGGTACGGGGGTGTTTGTCCCCCCCAATTTTCATGGCACACTATTTTAATCCCATTCATTTGAATGGGGCACCTTTTCTTCAGAGGTCATATCCCCCCCCCCCCAACATTTTCAGCAGAGTTTCTCCACTGCAATCTGTAGCATTTTGAAATGCAAAGCACAATCCAGCATGATGTTGTCTGTTTTGTCACCGATTGACCCAGTTTCCTTCAGGTGTAACCGATAAACAGTTGTTTGTCCACTCTAAGTTTGGAAAGCCTAGAAATGTAAAAGCTTAAAGCTCTTTTTGGATCCAACCTGTGTAATATTTCCTCCTCCTTAGTAGGATGGGGTGGAGGATAGAATGCGGGTAAAACAATTTTCTGACTTAAATGAAAATCAGATACTACTTTAGGTAAAAATTAGGGTTTAACCTTAAACACAACTCTGTCCTTATGGAACACAGTATAGGGTGGCCCAGAAGACAGTGCCTGCAATTCACTCACTCTTCTTGCAGATGTTAAAGCAACTAGGAAAGCAGTTTTCCATGTCAGTAATCTTAATGGACACGTTTTCAAAGGCTCAAAAGGAGCACACATTAAGAATTTTAGAACCAGATTGAGATCCCAAATTGGCACTTGGAATGGGTAAGGAGGAAACACATTAGTGAGTCCCTTTAAGAATTGCACTACCAAAGGAATTCTGAAATAGGGGCCTTCTTCCGACGAGCGCTTGAAGATGGAAAGTGCTGCAAGATAACCTTTAATGGTACCAACATTTAGACCTCTATGCGCTAGGGACAAGAGGAAGGATAGTACTTCCGGGATAGAACATAGAAAAGGATTGACATTCTTTTCTCTGCACCAGTTGCAAAACTTCCTCCTACGGCAACGGTTTAGAGATTTTGTTGCTGGCCTTCTTGCCGAAAGCAACACCTCCATGACGTCATCTGGAAGGTCCCAATCCTTGTATCTCAGCCTTTCAGATACCAAGCATGAAGGTTGAGAGTTTTGACCTCTGGATGGAGAACCTGAGAACCTGACCCTCCATTTGTGAGAGAAGGTCCTCTCTCTGAGGAAGACGTACTGGAGGTCAAATGGACAGGTCTAGAAGGTCCGAGTACCAGGTTCTCCTGGCCCAATCCGGGGCAATTAGGATCATGTGATTCCCAAACCGTCTCAGTCTCCTGATGACCTGAGGAATGACGGGAATCGGGGCGGAACGCGTACAATAGTGGGAAATTCCACTCCACCACGAACACGTCTCCCAGGGCTCCTCTCGGGGGAAATTCCCTTGAGCAATACCATTCGCACTGCCGTCATATTCTCCTCCCCGGCTAGATGAACTGCCGTTAAAGAGATTCCCTCCTGAATTGCCCAATACCAGAGCTGCATTGCCTCTCTGCACAGAGGTAGTGACCCTAGACCTCCTTTTTTGTTTAGATAATACATGGTCACTGTGTTGTCCGTCATTATCAGGACATTCTTTCCCCTGACAGATGGCAGGAAAGCTTTCAGTGCTAGTCTGATTGCTCTCAGCTCTAAAAGGTTGATGTGTAGTTTGGACTCCGATGGAGACCAACGACTGCTGATTGTCAGATCGTTGGCATGAGCTCTCCACCCCATGAGTGAGGTGTCCATCACTACTGTGATCTCCGGCCATGGTTGCCAAAAAGGTTCTCCTTTTAGGATGTTCTCTGTGCAAGTCCACCATAGAAGATCTTGTCGAACCTTGTTCGGAATCTGTGGAAGATCCGTCATTTGACATGAGAACTGGGACCACTGAGTCTTCAGAGCCCATTGAAGGGATCCCACCCTCAAACGTGCCTCTGGCACCAGGAAGATGCAGGATGCCATGAGGCCGAGCAACCTTAAGAAGTCATAAGCCTGGAGATTTTGGGCATTTTGGAATTTGGAAACCATCTGAAGAATGTCTTGAGCCCTTGACTTGGGAGGCGAACTCTTTCCCCAGGATGTGTCTAATACAGCTCCTATGTACTGAAGCTGTTGGGAAGGTGTAATTTGCGACTTCTTGAAATTTAGGGAGAAGCCCAGTCTGTGGAGGAAGTGGCAGGTTACCTTCAGATGATCCAGTGCTTGTTCGGCAGAACGTGCCCTGATCAACCAATCGTCCAGGTATGGGTTGACGTGAATCCCCCCTCTCCTGAGGTGCACTGCCACCACTACCATTAACTTGGTGAAGACCCTCAGGGCGGAGGTCAATCCGAATGGCAGGACTCGAAACTGATGGTGTGAGTCGCCAACTACGACCCTCAGGTATTGTCTGTGCTTGAGATGAATCCCCACATGAAAATAAGCATCCTGGAGGTCCAATGACACCAACCAGTCCTGAAGTTGAAGGGCCTGAAGGATCTGAGAAAGGGTAACCATCTGGAACTTGTCCTTCCTGAGAAACTTGTTCAAGTTTCTTAAGTCCAAGATGGGTCTCAGTCCTCCGTCCTTTTTGGGGATCCAAAAATACAGGGAGTACCATCCCTTGTTCTTCTCCGCTGCAGGTACTGGTTCTATAGCACCTTTCTCCAGCAGGGTCAGAACTTCTTGCTGTAGGAGCGGGTGTGTCCCTGGTGGATTGCTTTGAGGTTGCATTAGAAAAGGAAGGCAGTAACCTTGGGCTATTATTTCTAGAGCCCAAACATCTGAAGTAATGACTCGCCATTCTTGCAGATGCTGTGACAGCCTGCCTCCTACAGGTGTTTTGTGATGCAAGTCCTCAAAGTGGTTTTGTGGCGGTTGTTGCAGCCGCTGATGGCAAAGAGGCTGCAGCTGGAGCTGGCTTTGCACGTTTTGCTCGTCCACCGCGAGTGGCCTTTCTCTGGCCCCTTTGACTGGCCATTCCTCTCGCCTTTCCATATGAGGAGTAGTAACGATAGGATCGTCCCCTCCACGATTGTCCTGGCGCATGAAAAGGCTGAGGTTGCCTAATAGCAGACCCTAAATATTTGGCAGCTGCTTTTGAGGTCTGTAACCTCTCAAGGTTCTCGTCAGCCTTGCTGCCAAAAAGGTGAGACCCGTCAAAAGGCATGTTCAGAAGGCGGTTCTGTACGTCCGGTGCGAAACTCTACTTTCGTAACCACGCAAATCTGCGCATTACCCTGCTAGTGCCCATGGACCTGCTAACACTATCCGCAGTGTCCAAACAAGATTGAAGGGATTCCTGCATGGTTTCCTTTCCATCTCCAACGATGGCTAGGAACCCTTCCCTTTCGTCCCCTTCTGGTATGTGCTCCGCCGCCATTGCGATGCACTCCCACAGACTGTACGAAAACTTTGCCAAGGCACATGTGGAGTTGGCAGATGTTAAAGCCATACGCCCAGCTGAAAATACCTTCCGTGCCCAGCCATCCACACGCTTATCGTCGCTGTCTGGAGGGATAGAAGGGTACGCAAGTTTCTTAGAAGCTGTGGCTGCCTTATGACCAGACTCTCGGGAGTGGGATGTTTGGACAGATAGCCGGGGTCACTACTAGCAGGGCGGTATTTTGAGGTGAGTGATTTATTTACCGGAGGAATAGAATCCTGAGTTTCCCAATTCTTGGCCACCCTATCTTGCAGGGCTACATGAAAGGGTAGTACTGGGTCTTCGGTGGGACCATGGTCCAATATATCTGTCAAATCATCCTGGATGAATTGGGCTGATGGTCTAGCCCGTCCTAAGTAATCTACTACCTTCATCATTAGTTTTACAAAGGTAGCGGGCGCCCCTCTCTCGCAAGAGCAGACATGATAACCTGTTCAGTGGTTATTAACCACTTGAGAGTTCGCAGCCACTGCTTTTACTCACTGTGCCTTTCACAGATGGGAAATATCCATTTGCATATCAGTCTTTGTCCTGCCCAGGGGCAGTCCAGCACCGAAATACAATGGCAATTCCAATCTGAACGAGAGTACCACCAGCAACCCCATACACGTGTTTCACCCTTGTTGGGGATCATCAGTGAGGTGAAGCTGATGCCTCTCTAAGCACAGTGAGAGGGAGACCACGTCTGGTTGCCCCCAGGAGACCTAGGGTTACCAATCCCAGGTTCCTTAAAAAATAGTTTTACAAAGGTAGCGGGCGCCCCTCTCTCGCAAGAACAGACATGATAACCTGTTCAGTGGTTATTAACCACTTGAGAGTTCGCAGCCACTGCTTTTACTCACTGTGCCTTTCACAGATGGGAAATATCCATTTGCATATCAGTCTTTGTCCTGCCCAGGGGCAGTCCAGCACCGAAATACAATGGCAATTCCAATCTGAACGAGAGTACCACCAGCAACCCCATACACGTGTTTCACCCTTGTTGGGGATCATCAGTGAGGTGAAGCTGATGCCTCTCTAAGCACAGTGAGAGGGAGACCACGTCTGGTTGCCCCCAGGAGACCTAGGGTTACCAATCCCAGGTTCCTTAAAAAATAGTTTTACAAAGGTAGCGGGCGCCCCTCTCTCGCAAGAACAGACATGATAACCTGTTCAGTGGTTATTAACCACTTGAGAGTTCGCAGCCACTGCTTTTACTCACTGTGCCTTTCACAGATGGGAAATATCCATTTGCATATCAGTCTTTGTCCTGCCCAGGGGCAGTCCAGCACCGAAATACAATGGCAATTCCAATCTGAACGAGAGTACCACCAGCAACCCAAACATCATCATTAACTGACGGTATGATGGACTGGCATACTCTCCTGGTTCTGGTCTGCCAAAGTCATGTTCAGGAGATGTGTCAATGCCACTTGCAATGTGTAATGATTCCACCAAGTCCCTCATCCTGCTTTCTTCTGAAATCAGGCATTCTGGGACATTTGGGGTGCCATATTCTAGCCCAAAAGGTACATTCTCCTCATCAGATCTTTCCTGTTGCTCAAAAATTGAGGTCAGGGGGCCTCATTACACGGACGGCGGTAACCATGGCGCTCTTGGCACCATGGTTGCCGCCGGTATTTTACCGATTCCGCCTTGGTGAATGGAGGAATTACCACCCCATTCCAAGGTTGGCGGACGGTAATTCCCCATTCACCAAGGCCCTTCCCCATTCCCATTTGAGCCCCCATAGGGCTCAATGGGAATGGGGAAGGAGAAAATAAGGGTACCGCTATTAGCGGTACCGTTATTTGCCCTGAAGTCCCTCAGCGGGTCCCTTCCTTAACGTGTGGTCTGGCCACACGTTAAGGACGGGACCCGCTGAGTGACCTCGCAGTATGGCGCTAAGGGATTACCAGCACCGGTGCCCTTACTGGTGCCGGTAATCCCTTAGCGCCATCCGTGTAATGAGGCCCAGGGACTTGAAAAACTCCTTCCTAGGGAGAGGCTTGAAAACCTTCTCTGGGAGAGGAGGAGGAAGAGGTGTATTACAGGGCTCTGAGGGTATTACAGGTCTTGTAACCCTCTCTTTCCCTTTTTCTGGCGGGCCTGGCTTGGCTGGAGCCTTTGGCGCCGAGGGCTTCGGGGTCGACGTCGACAAGGGCGTCGATGGTGTCGACGAAATAGTGGTCGTCGACGGAGTTTGCTTCGAGGGCATTGAGGTGCTCTTCGAAGATTTGCCCTTCGAGGTGCGTTGGGTCTCGGACAGCGTCGGTGACCTCGAACGGTCGACTCAACTCGAGCGGTCCTTTTCGCTCGCCGTCCTGGAAGGTTCTCTATCCTTCCTTTTTCGATCACCCAGGCTCAAGGGCGCGCGAGTGTCAGAGCGATGACGCTCCCGGCCGGCTTCCGAAGAAGGCGCGGACCGAGGCTTCGCTTTCTCAAACACCTCCATCATTTTGACCCTGAATGCTTCGCACTCTTCGGATGATGAATGTTTCGTGGGGCATTTCATCCTTTTTGGGGACTCATCTGAGGACGAGGTGGAGGGAGACCTGTGACGTTGTTTCTTCGACTTTTTCGTCAAAGACGACGAACGATGGGAATCGCTTCCGGACCTGGACTGATGCCTTTCGTGGCGAGGAGATTTCTCATCACGGGACCTCGACTCGACGCTAGAGGCTTTACGGTCGGGTTTGCGACCTACCTGTAGTTTTCCTCTCCTTTCTCGCAAGGCCTTCCCCGTCATCGCCTGACACTTCGTACAGGCCTCCATGTCGTGGCCTTCTCCGAGGCACCACAAACACTCTCGGTGCTGGTCTGTGATCGACATTTTTGAACTGCACGACTTGCACTTTTTGAAACCCGATCTCGGGGACGTGGTTGGCGTCGATGACGAGGACATATTAGTTTATTTACTATCATTCACAGAACTCGAGGCGCGCCGAATCTCCGAAGCAACGTATATTGCGGAAAAAACAGAACTGAGGCCAACGGGCGCCGCGCGTGCTTCTTATACACCCGATGACATCACCCTCGACGGAGGCCTTTGAGGGACCATCAACTCGACAACATCGACGCACGGCGCCCTCTGCCGAAAATATTTTCCAAAGAGCAGCAAGCTGGATGGAATGCATCTAAGATGAGGAATACGTTGGAGGACACAATCCACTCGAAAGATATTTATTAACTTAAATGTCAGGGTGGTAGAACACCAAACATGTCCTATACTAAGGTGGGATTTCCCTACCTGAACAAAACAAAGGAATGTCTCAGTCAAAAAGTTCAACTTAAAAGTATGTCTGTGTCCAAAACCTATGCTTGCTCGCATAACTAAAGCCAAACAATGTACAACATTATCAGAAATGGTGCTCAACACAAAGCTCTGAGCTTCTCTCAGCTCATATCTTCCTTGTCAGCTCCCCTTCCCCAAGTTCAAGAAAGTTGCACAAAAATCTCAAAAATACCCTTCTCATGTTCAAAGTAATGCTGTACCACATAATCCTGGGGGTCCTCTTCCCCAAGTTCCAAGCAGCACAATTCAGAAGGGAAAAGGTCTTGAGACTCCATTCTCAAGACAATACTTGCAGTTCCGCAAGTCCAGAGGTTCCCTTCCCCAAGACTGTAACTTAATCCCTTGTACTTGTTTCAGTCTTTCAATAGGTTCAACACAACATAAGATCAGCCCGACCCTCTTTCTGGATTGCTTCACCAGTTCACTTGTAGTCTATCTCATTGGTTGATTTCACAAAATCTTTTGTTCTTATAGTTCCGGACTCACTGTTCTAGGTGCCATTCTCAGACCACACAGGCCACTCATCATGGATTCCTAGGCTTTTCAGCCTAGACAGGTTCTTCTATACCTGCTCCTGAGTGCAGAGTCACTTTCATTTAACTGCTCTTTGTTGGCCTCTTGGGTTTACATGCAGGTACACACTTTTATGGCTTTTCCTGGTTAGCCTCTTGGCCCTGCCACAATGTGTCACACACCTCGTATCAGTCTTTGACCTTGCCGCATTACATTTATTCTTAAAGTTTACTTTGTAGTGGTTATGTTCTTGTCCCACTTTTCTATAGCACTCTTCACACGTGCACTCTTTTCTATATGCAACTTGCACATGGGCTTTTCCTCCTTCGCAGTTCCTTGCTTTGCCCATTGAAGTTTTTACTCCATTTCACATTATAGTAAGCTTAATTACAAGGTTTCATTAAGGTCGATATTCAATGTATATTTGTTAGACTTGATTCCAAGATTTCTTTCAGTTCGGTATTCAATATGCACTTGTTACGTTTAATTTCAACTTTCTACTCAGTTCGGTATTCAATATATATTCATTAAGCTTAATTTCAGTTTTACATTTAATTCGGCAAATATTATGCATTCACTTTGCTAAATTTCATGTTTTCATTCAGTTCGGTAAATGTTACCTCACTCGCAGCCCATTAGGAACATCCCAGTTACCAAGATGCACCCACCGGTCTCTGCCGTTGCTTGTCAGTGGCTCCTGCTGCTTCTTCCCTTGCCGGCGGTCGATGAGCCAGCGTCTGCAAGTCTTGCTCACTTACCGGGACTTGCCTTGCATACGCTGATTTCTCTCCCACTACCGGGCAGACATTGATGGCTTTCCCATATACTTTTGCAGCTCCGGCTGCTGTTCTCTCGGCACAGGTGCTCTATTCCTGGGCTGCTGGCCAGTGTCCTGGCTCCTTCACAGGTCCCACCACAGCTGCCTCCTGCGAAAGCGGGTACCCTGCTGGTCATCTCCCCAGAGGCCTCCCAGTTTCTCATCTCTAAAGTGTTTTCTGACTCTTTTTATATACCTGCAACCGCCTAACAGGTGTGGATCCTTAACTAGGTCTGCCTGACCACAATAAAAAGGGACATGCCTGGCTCTTACCACACTCTGCAGGCATCTTTCTCATCAGAGTGGTAAAATTATAGTATAGTGTTAATTCCTTTTCTTCGTTCCAGTACATGAAATGTTGAATGGGGAAAATTGAGGGAAGAGGTCTTGCAATAACCCATGAAGGTTGGTGGTGAGTTAGGTTGGTCATGAATAGGGAAATGGGGATACCATGTCTCGCCTGTGGGTAACCTACTCCCACTGTGAGCACCCTCCACCCATGTATCCTCCCTCGCTTCTCACCCCCAGGGTCAGGATCCATAAGCGATGGCCTTTCCCTGGCCACCTGAGCAGAGGGTCCAGAGGGTTTAGGAGTGAGAACACCCTCCGGTAGATGAACATAGAACCAAACTGAAACTCTCAGACTCACACGCAAACACACTGACACAACCACACACACAGGCCCATACACTAAAACATGATCAGAGACGGAAACACTCCCCACCACTCACACATCTACAGTCACACAGACCAAAAAAAAAGCAAACATGGATATGTTCAGTCATAGACCAGGGTATGCAAGTACAAAAAGCAAGCATAGGGACAAAAGCACAGCGGCCAGGATGCAATATAACTTACAGGCATGTGTGTTGGCTCCTGGAGACCCAGACATCAAGAGAGCCACGTCTCTCCCACCAGAAGAGGTGAGTGAGAGAAGAGACAATTCAAGCTGCTATGCTGTGTATGAGACCATGCTTGAGTGCAGCGGCTTGTTTATTGTACTTTAACAGGACCACCTCTAGGCACGCACAATGTTAGCTGTAAAGTGACTTGGCTGTGATAACATTGATCCCAGGTTTCCTGGTGCCAGACTTTGCGATTTGCCAGCAGATTACATATCCAATTTCATCTTTATTTTAAACTAAAGTACAATGCTTTCTCCATGGTTGTCATTCGAGGACTAAGCACTTAACCATTGTTCAATAAAACAAAACACATTGTAAATCAAAAAAACAGCATAAGAACTCTTTATGGAAACATGTTGGATAAAATAAGTATGATGCACTTTGGATGGCAAAAAAAGCACAACAGTGAGAGAATACACATGTGCAATATCTTAACCCCCCGGTTTCCCCCTCACACACACACACACACACACAAACACCATAGAATACCTCACAAGTTTATATATACACAATGCATCTCCATTCATAACTCGCAAGCTTTTTCACTGTAAAGAAAAAAAACCTTTCCTTTATCAATGCTTGTTGTAAATGCAAAGAATGTGTCCCAGGTGGATAGCTCATGGGTTAGGCACACACCACGTACAAAGGGGCAAACATGGCACAGCGTGGTAAATAGACTAAGTACCATTAAAATGGGTAGTTATACAGGGATAAAAATGAGAGGAATGAGGCATGAAGTGTTGTATAAAAACCTGACATTACAATGTGTCATTTTGATTCAAAGACCCTTCATTTGACCACCAGGGCCAACCCCATTCAACCCTCTGAAAGCCCTTATTAGTTTGGGCTAGTAGCTGGCAGAGCCACCTATAAGCCTAAACTATTTTGTTAGAGTACATTTAGAGAGAAATGGCAAAGAAGGAGGGACAAAAAGCTTGACGGTGCTGTTTGGTTATTTGCCCACCCATTGACTGCCCATGGCCATGCCAATCCATAAGGCCATTCCCACCCAGTTCCTTTCTCTCTCTGCCCAAAACACCCTCACGGGAACTATTTCAGCTCACTTTAATCCAAGTCTTACCATCAAATGTTGTGCTCCAGTGCCTGCCAGTGTTTTTTCAAAGCAGACTTCTGAAAGTTAAATAATTAATAGAGCTACAGGTGCAATACAATTGTCCAAAGCAGGTCTGCCTTCAGCCACTGGATTTATAATCACTGAAGTCCTGTTAAAACAAGCATTGGACAAGCCAACAGTTTTGGCTTGTGGATAAGTATTAGGCATTTGCCAGGTACTCACATAATTTTGCCACTGCTATAATCAATGGCCAGATAATACCACTACACCAGTGCCTGGAAATTGCCTTTCGCATGCCGAAACAAAAGCCCAACAGTTGGCATTGCCAATGCTTGTTTTTTTGTGTGGAATGAGTAAGTGAGATTAGTAGAACAGGTGGGTTTTGAGATTTTTCCTGAATAAGCGGTAGGCGGGTTCAGAGCAAAGGTGAAGCAGGAGGTTGTTCCAAAGGGTGGCTGCACAAACTGGGAAACTGGAACCTCCAGCTTTCTTAGGGTGAAACCTTGGTAAGATGAGGCACTGGCTGTATGAAGGATGCAAGGGTCTGGTAGGTTTATGTCCGTTTAGTCTCTGAGCAAGGTATGAAGGCGAGTTGTTTGAGAGGCAACAGTACGAGATTGAGAGGATTCTGAATTTGATTCTTTCCCTGATGGGGATTCAGTGAGCAGATCTTCTGGCATCATAGATATGGTAGTGTTTTGTCAGGTCGAATGTAGCACAGAGAGTATTGTTTTGGCTGTGAGTGAGAAGAGTGTTAGGTGTTGGGAGAACATTCTGTTACTTTTGCTTCGTTCGCTACCTTTGCAACCGGAGTCTTCTTTCTACTGCTGCTACCTTGCCGGGGGTTTAAAAGCACATTCCATAAGCGGAGCATGGCGGAGAGTGAGAAGTGCGTTTGGTGTTGGGTGGAGATCCATTGCTAATACTCAAACGACTACTCGCCTTCTACATTTTATCCCTTTCCTGGCCTCGTGGGATTGACGCCGGGCGAGTGTCCGCAAGTGCCCCGCTACATCTTCAGTGCTGCGTGGGGGTGACACCGAGAAGCACAGAGAAGTACGATCAACTTATGATCCTCACAGAAAAGTGTCAAAGTCCATTGGGAACTGTAACTGCCTACATTGTTTAGGTTGAATTACCATCATATCCCTGTTCCCTACACACCTGGTTGTGGCCCTCCCCGCCATCCCTGTTGTTCTTCAGCACCATACCCCATGTGTGGCTCAATCAGTTGGTGTGTCTTGTCTCTGTTATGACCGCGTGAGCCGTGGAACACACAAGCTTTGGGTGCACAATTCTGCTGAGCAATTCCATTCTGCCCTGAGGTCACGGCCGCATGCCCAAAGTGGACCCTTACTACACATATCACATATACCATCACATGGCTGACGAGCTTCCCCCACATACCAGGGATAAGCTTTGGCTCCTAAACGAGTCCACTCCAACGAAAAAATCGGCCTCAGCTCTATCCAGAAAGGACGTGGGCCCCTTCTAAGCCCCTTGTCAATACAAAATCGCCTAGCGATACGAACTTGGTTGGAGGCCAAGTAGAGGCAGTCTCGTGGGACGAGCCCTATGAAGTTGGCAACACATTGCTGCAAACTGTTCTGGAAGTTTTACCTACATTAACACCTCCTGGAAGTACCTCATTTAATGCTCAGGCAAGCTTCTCCTGTAAACCATCTTCTATTGTTGCACTTGAAGGTGTAGACTTCTGTAAACACATTAGTAATGCCTCTCTTAAAAACATGCACAAAATAAAATCTAAAGCTGCCACCCGAAACCTTGAAGGGCACATTGATGATCCCAGGCTGCTGCAAGCGAAGCAAGAGCTTCAAACGAAGCAACTGAAGAGAAAGCTTTCTATCCTCTCAGAAGGGGACAGCATATTGTTAAAAAAGCAACATAAAATTTTGAGAATGTTAACGAATCCAAGTCTGGTGAAATAGCTGACCGGATCTTGTTGGAGTCAGCCGTCAGAGTGGATTTGAACCTGAGCCATGAAACATTTCCTATATGTTTGGGAGACTTCCCTTTAGAAGTAAACAAAGTTGACCCCAGCCTCCTAATTGTGTCCTTTGTTCCGAGCGAACAGTGGAGGACGCCCAATGCCCTGGTGGCTCTGAATTGTCTAATTATTACTCTAAAATGCTTGCCATGTTACATTCAAAGCTGATTATTTTTAGTAGGTTTTGTGACTTCTGCCTAAGGTGCGTAAGAAAAAAGTATAGAGGCAAATGTAACCTCATTTAAATCTACACTAGAATCATTGCTCCAAGAACGCAACAAGAAAAAATTACTCAGACAAGAGCATGCAGACGTATCTTGTTGCCTTGATCTTACTGAAGAGAGGAAAAAGCATTCTTTCACCTGGTCTCGCAACCCCTCGCAGAAGGCTGGACTTAAGTTTGTCTACAAGTCGGACCCCGGGTGGGCCACCTCAGCACTATAGGAGTCCTATTCCCAATCAGGCTATTGAAGAGGAAAAGCCTAAAGAGTCTTCAAGTTCCAAAAGCCGCTCCAAGAGCTGTACAGACGCTGCCCCAGCTGTAAAGCCAACCGTATGTGAACCTATTGATTTGACTGAAGTTTCGAATCCCCTGGAGTTGGTTGCAGTTGCTCCTCCTCATAGAGATTATTCCATCTTTGGTCATGAAAAGTCAAACAATCTAATCTTGAAAACGCCCTCTGCTCCCCTCAAGAAAGAAATAGAAAAACAAAATTCCACTCAAGAAGAAAAGATCTAACCGAGCCAGAACATTTCTGAGAAATGTATTTTTACCTAGCTCACCTGAGCTGACTCAGAAGATTAGATCTGAGAATGCAGAGGCGGATGTGCAAACTGGTCAACTGCCCCGTGTTAAGCCTGTAGTAAATAAGACAGAAACATCACATTGAATTATCACCAACAGTTTCTGTTAAGTTGCTTCCAAGCCTCGTTAATATACCCTGTGCTTCTATGGATCAAGGAGACGTGTAACATTTCTGACCGTGCTTTACCACTGACATTTGCTCCGACCCTTGCAACCAGCATGGGTGGTTCTGTCATAGAGGTCCAGACTTCTGTGGACAAACTCCTTAGCCACCAAGAAGTAACCACTGAGAGCACCCTAACGAAACAAAACCTTAAAGCAAAAAACAGTGCACTCTTCGAGAGAAAATCTGTGATGGTGGTCCGTCATCCATCTTCTCCTTCACCTTACGATGAACCTTTCATGACACTGGAGCAGAAGCGCCATGTCTTGACAAAACCACGTGCTGTGCTTTCGAAAGCATCTGGCAGCAGAAGCCACAGCTAGCAGAAGCCACAGCAAACCAAAATCCAGAAGACAGTTGAGCTACTTGAACCTTTTGCGGTACCCTCTGACCTAGCTCCGGCTATGAAAGTCTCCACCTGCACTTTGAACAAAGACACCCACCGCCTCCCTTTTGCACCGGCTGAGAGTGCGACGCTCGCCAGAGGTCCAGCTCAACCTCTTCACCGTAATCAGCAAGGGAGCCTGAACGATCGCCAGTCTAAATCTGGGAGAGTACTCAAACATGGGGTCCACTTAGAACGCTTGTTCAGGATACCTGATGGTCTCATCCTGAACAGACATAACATCTTGAAGCTCCTTTATTGTATTCCAAAATTAAGAACAATTGAAACTTGGGACATTGATTTAGTTGATTTTCCTTATGACAACTGTGTGGATAGAGTACACTTACATTTGGCAGCTAGTCATGTTAAACGTCTATTATTGGACGAAGCTGTTGCCTTGCTCTCTCTAAGGTTTGATATGACAAATCTAAATTACATAATGTCACACAAGTGGGTGGTTTAGGAACAACGGGCTGTGACGTGCGGGATGACATGAAGCCACCCAAGCTCACACTTGGCGGACCTCCCTCTCTTACGGGCGTGAGCACTCTTACTCCTAAAATAGCTCTACTGACGAACACTTCTCCTAAGTGCAGAGTGTTAATAAGCCCCTTCCTTTAGCATTTACTGTACAGTGGGTGATAGCTCGATCTACCAGAGGAAAATGCCTACAGAGAAAACGTCAAACTGGGGTTTTGAGCACATAATCTCTTGGGCTTGGTTGCCCGAGGTTCTATGTGTTCTGAAACTTAAGAACTAGGATGAAACTGTGGTAGGAGTGGAGGGTCTCAGTCTGAATTTGTGGAACACTAGGGGTTTTGATCACTTATTCAGAATAGGCATTCCTTATGCGGACAAAGTAAACATCATTTGTCTGCAAGAAACGTGGTTGTGTTCATCGCCAATAATGGATGGCTTTTTTGTTGTTTTGAATCCAGCAATTAAGTGTCCTAAAGGTAGGCCCTCTTCTGGGCTGCTTTTGGCCATAGACATGAGTAGCAACTTCACTGTACTAAGGTCTCAACATCCCGACCCCTATATCCAAATGGTAGTTCTGTTAGACACTCATTGCCTGGGGCGCGATTCCTATATTGTTTGTGTTCTCTACTGGAAGCCGGGTGCTAAGGGGGTTAATCTGTTTATGGATACATTTGCAGACGCTCTAAACACGTCTTGAAGCACACCAGAAAGCATAGATTATTGTTTGTGCAGACCTTAACTTGCCTGACCTTGAAATCCTTTGAGGCACAAAAGTATGCGAAAACCCCAAGAGGAGGTTGTGGACCCAGAAAATTTGTGACAGAAATTAGCAAAAACAAAATGGTCACGTTCCAGGAGCTACCCCAGGGCGACATACGTGGAAGGGTGTGACGAAGTCCATCACACTCGATTACGTTTTTGTCACTGAGAGGCTCCTGAAGTCTGTCAGAAGGTTCAAAGTGTGAGACTCTGCTAGTAGCGACCATAGCATTTTATACACCCAGTGGTTCACCAAGTACGCCGCATTAAAAGGAAAGTTAATTCCCGAACTAGAGGTCAACCCAGAGCTTAACCAACTGCGGATGTCCTCCAAGGAAATCTCGATCCTTCCCACAAGCTCGACTAAAACAGAATTTCTTCCAAAACATTCTTTTAATTGGCCCATTAAAAATGAGAAGAGGCGGGTGAAGGAGTTGTATTAGTTAAATTTCAGCAGCAAATTGCACCCCAGATGGGGGTAGTTGGAGGGAAGGATGCTGGTGATATTATTGTTTGATATTCCTTGACATACGATTGTTTGTAATTCATACTACTGAAAAATAAATACAGTTGGTAAAAAAAAAAAAAAATGAGAAGAGGCGCTTGAGAGCGGACGTGCGAGCCATCTGTTAAGTAGGAGGTCCTGATATGAAAGAGGACATCAGGAGACATCGCAGAACTACCGTAACTGGTTGAAAAGGGACAAGTGGAGGTTGGACTTCATCGATTCCAAACTCATGCTAGGTCAAATGACAAACAAAACGTGGCCGAAGGGTACCATCCCAAAGAACAGGCAATTTTTTCCATGTTTGTTCTCATAGAGGAGCGCCCATGACTCATTTTTGATTTTTTCAAGGGCCTTAGGTCTAGTCACCCTAAGCTTCACCGATGATGCCCAACAGGGCCGAAACACGTGTATGCGGTTGCTGTTGGTACTCTTGTTTGTTCAGAAGGGAATTGCCATAGCATTTTGGTGCTGGACTGCCCATGTGGGCGGGACAAAGACTGATATGCAAATAGAGATTTCCCATCTGTGAAAGATACAGTGAGCTAAAGTGTGGCAGCGGACTCTAGAGTGGGTACCATCCCAAAGAACAGGCCATTGTTGCCTTATTCGTTCTCATAGAGGGGCGCCCATGACTAATTTTTGGTATTGACTTTGAGGCTGTCCTGGGCATAGTTGCCAGAGAGGGTGAAAAGGATTTGGGTCTCCGAGTAATTTGTATAAGAGATGCCAAGAGAGTCGAGGTGGTCAAATAGAGGTTTTGTGTAGACATTGTAAAGAGTGGGGGAGACACAAGAAGCATGTGGGACACCGCAGGAGATTGGTGTGGGTGGTGCGGTAACTTCACCGACAAAGACTCTGGAGGTTTTGTTGGCGAGGAAGGAGGAGACCCATTTGGCGGCTTTAGAAGAGAAATGGGCAGTTGGCATAGCATCTTGTGGTGAACGAGAACAAAGGCGGCAGAGAGGAACAGGAGGAGAGAGAGTCTGTCGGCATCATTGGAGTCATCGAGTTGGTTCTTTAGGTCGAGCAGGGCAGTTTCAGTTCCATGTCTACGAAGGAAGCCAGATTGCCGGTGAATGAGAATGTGGCGAGTTTCCAAGAAGCCTTGGATTTGAGGTAGACCACTCTGTCGATGATTTACAACAGGAAGAGGATGGTGGTTATGGGCCGGTAGGTGGTGGGGATGGCTAGGTCCAGCAAGGGTTTTTTGATAAGGGGTTGGGGATCCCTGCTTTTTTGAGGAAGAACAGTACGTGGCAACAGGCATTGATGATGGCAATGATGAGTGGTAGCAGGGGTTCTGCTCATTCCTTTACTAGAGATGACAGAATATGTTTGTTAAGGTTGTACTCTGGAGTAAATAAGCAAGCTTTCTTGGTTTAAAAGATAAATCACCTTTTAAACACTGCCTGAAACAGCATAGAAAACACTCCTCTCTTGGGTTATTTTGCGGGTGTTGATTAATCTCCTGAAATGTAAAGGTTTTAGATAAGGGGGGAAGCTTGGAAAAACTCCTGCATTCATCCGACCCAACGAATGGTGGGACCCCACAGTTAATAATTTCCATTTCCAGCACTTCTGCTCCACTTTCATGCTAGTGCCAAAATAAAATCCTGCAGTGCCCGAAGTTGTGCATCATGTGGCTCACAGTGACCACAAACTGCATCTTTGCCGGCGAACATGCCATCACTATGGCATTGATGATCACTGCTGTTAGCAGCAGGACAGACCCAAACTCAGAGTGTAAGGGTACTTTGCTACTCCCCCTTTTATATTGGGATGCCAGTAAACTGGTACCACTTTGCCTTGATCAATCCCATTGACTTTGCCTTGAAAAATTGTGCTTCTTGCTATACTTGGGCAGTACCTCTCAGAATCTGTAGGTTTGTCACTCACACTTTCCTTCCCACTAGCCCACTCCTCACCTGATGATTCTGTGTGGGTCTTTACGGATTCGTCTGATGAGCTTTCCGGCTTTTCCCTCCAGGCTGTCTTTGTCTTTGTCTTGACGATCTTATTCTTCTTTTTGACGAAATAGGAGCGAGCTCCCCCGGAGGCCACTTTGCCTATAAGCAATTAGCCCGGCAGCAGGGACTCCGGGGAGCCCACCCCAAACCAGGGAAAAGCCTTGCCGAAAAACCCTGGAAGACGGTGTAGCTGTAGTTGGCAGGAAGTTGTCGGCGTGTATCCGTACTTCAATAACCAGCATGCACTGGTAAGTGTTCTTTGTGAATAGGAAATAACGATCCAGTGCGGAACAGCACAAACAGAACAGTACTCCAAAGAACTTGGACAACGAAGTGTTCCCAGCAGAAAGCGTCCGATGGCAGATGAGACGCTGAAGCAGGTGTGAGTATTAGAAGGCAGCGCAGAGCGCGGATAACAGCGGAAGCAGAAAACAAACAGGTAAGCGGAATAAACGGGAGGAGGAAACCGCGAACAGCGGTAACGGAAAGACACGGGCAGACGAACAGGGAAGGCAGGCACAGGAAACACAGAGAAACAACTGGAGGCAGAGCACAAGCGAGGTGTACTCATGTAGGCAGCAAGAAAGTTGCAACGCACAGGTGTTCTCCATTTTCAGGTACTTGAAGGCAGTACAACAGAAAGACTAGACCGCACCTTGCAGTGACTCGGAGTCTGGTCCTTCTTCCATAGTGCCCATCTGCTCCATACTTTCCCTGGGCGATATATGACAGTACCCTCGGTACTGGCTCGGCCGACCGTGGACTTGTTTTGGGGCACTTTTGCAGTTTCATCGTTATTTATATTTTATTGGGCATTTGTATGGTGCCTAGACACAGGTGTTTCCAGGCGCCACCAGTCAAGATTGGGTGGGGGGGGGGCATAGCAATCTCAAAAGTAGAACAACAAAATCGGTTATATTGGCCTTGTGACAATCCTACTATGCAAGTTCATGACATAGTGATAAGTGCAAGGGGGAGGAGGTATGGAGAGAAGTGCAGGAGTGGGGTACTGGGAGGGCCAAGGCGGGAAGTGGCAGGGGAAGGGGGGGAATAGTTCAGTGAACAGGGAGGACCAAGTTAGGCTAGTCTGGGAAAGGGATCCCGAGGGCAAGTGCAGGCAAAAGATGCTGGGGGGACTGGTATGGGGTGATCTGGCCCCTGTATGACACTGAAGGGACTAGGCGCCAGTCGTATTGGTAGATGGAAAAAATTGCGAATTTTCCAGAACCTGAGAAGATCCCGCTCAAGTCTGAAAGGGGTTTGGGGGCCGTTCCATAGGGAGTAGTCAGACGAGGAAAGGGATCTACCTACCACTCTCTGCTTGGAGACACGTTTAACCAGCAGAGAGTTGGAGCCAGAAGACTGAAGGACTCTGGAGGGAGGTATTTCGGGAGAGAAAGCTGGATGTAAAGAGGTCCCGGACCCCAGGCAGCATTTTCATTACAGTGGCTGCTGCGTCAACTCTTTGAGGGCACTCCAGCTAGCCCACGTAAAATTCGACATTTTGGTCTCCATTGTTATCCATGACTCTGGCTTTGTCTTCTTTGTATGCTACACCTGTATTCTGTTCTCCAGCTGTGCCCACTCCACTTGTTCATCTTAGGTCATCGTGGCCAGATCACTCGAATTTGGCAAGCGCAAGAAGTTTTCGGTCTGGTGTTAGTGTGTGATTTGACTCCCTGTACTCGATTTTGTTTGTGGGCTTGGTGCGTTCAGCTGGACGTCTGTGCCAAAGGTAAGCTGCGGGCCGGGTGTTAGGATTTTGACTCAAATGCATATCTATGGGCGAGGAGAGAAAAGGGGGAAGAATGGTTAGCCACACTGTCCGGCTAACATTTGGTTATGTTTGGGAGCTGGTCTGCAGGCTGTTTTCATGCTAAAATAGGTTCCGAATGCAAAGCACGGTTACTGGCAGAGCAGTGGCGGGCGCATGGAAGGCACAGTAAGTGTTGCAACAAACGATTGACGAAGGAATTAGGATTAGCACGTTTTTTTGAGGCCCTTTGAGCAGCTGTGGATGTAAACATGTCTTCATTTGCACAAATGTGTGAATACTGCAAAGTGTAACGCCCTTCGCTTGGTTCTGAGGCAATACTAGTTTGTTTAAAATGTTAGCAGTTATGCACTCAATTGGTGGCAGTGATTTAAAGGGCCGTTTCTCAACTGTACGGTTGTTCTCTTAATAATAAGAATTTTTTACATAATGGGCAGGGCCTAGGTTTACATGATTAAATAAAATAATTGTGCAATCTTGCTGTATTTCCATGGGGTCTTGGATCACGAAAATACAAGAGAGATTAATTAAAACATACTTGCCAACCCTACAGATTCAGGCTGTAGAGTACTGCTTTTTATGTAGTCCTGCCGCCTACATATTTTGTTGACAAAACCTACCGATTTGTGGCTACTCCAGACCTGGCTGTCTGAGGTCCAGCATGAGCAACGAGCAGCACCCATTGATGTGCATTGGGAGGTGGGTGTGTTAATAAATAGCTCATTCATTTGATAAATGTTGACATGCTGCCTGGCCATAGATGAGCTTCGTGAAACAGACACACTCAGCGTGTTGGGCAGGTGAGGTCCAGGCAAGTATCAGCGCGTCAGCGTGACAACACTGATCCCGTGCCTCGATCAAAGCTGCCTGCTTGAGTTTATCGTTGTGGGATAATGTACTGTTTTTTCAAAGCTCCGAGCTGGTGCTCTCACTGCAGAAAACGTTTAAACTTCCCAGTGTCGGCTGCAAACGTCTTCAATCATTCTCTAGGGCAGGTAAACTGTGTAAACCTTTTTTATATTTGAATTTGAATTGAAGTATCAAGGGTAGGGACGACATTAGGGCCTTTCAACCTTTTCAGTAGAAAGGGGCCTCAAGCGTCAGGGACAACTACCCCCATGTTGGCAGTCAGCTGTCTTATAACATGGTAATATAGTTCTCTCTAAATTCGTTTCATTCTGGGGCTTTAAATGTGCACCTTGCAGTGCTCGCCTAACATGCTTTATTTGCTGGAGCCTTTGCGGCTGTCACTTCCTCCCCTTTAACACCAGTTCCTTCACAGCAAACACTTACTGACACAAAGGATTTATAGCTTTTCAGTGGGTATTTTGTGTTTTACCACCTTGCTGGCTGGCAGTCTTGTGATAATCTGCAGCTATTAACCCGCAGCTGTATATCTTTCTTTATCTTCCTTATAATTAAGGCACCCCATGGTTGCCTCTGACTGTATTCCGCTCTCGGTTGAGGTGGGTCCCCACACATCTTCAGTTGGGCATGGTCAAGGGCAGTGAGTCTCTGGCAAACTGAAAGGTGCCTGTGAATTTGGTGTTGTGAGAAAATGAAATTCTGCCCAGTTAAACGCCTGGTGTTAACTCCATACAAGAATACATCTCTTTCAAATTGGAACAGTTAATATCTCGACATCAAGTGTGCCATTGGTTGTATTTGAAAGCTTCAGTGGCACTGGAGCCGAGTTAAAAATGATACTGAGTTTGACATAATACCTATGGTTGGGGGGATAAAGTCAACATATTTCAGACCAGAGAAATCTGAATAAGCCTTGAAGAGACTAAGATCCATTGGCCATAGAGGGGCATACATACCTGTCTCCCTACAAATCAATGCACTCAATTCACTTCTGCTTCTTATGTGTACTTAGTACATGTAATGATGAAATGGGATTACCTACATGTCCCTCTTCCTCGTCACAGTACTTATTGAAGGCAGTCTACCTGACTTCCAACAGAACCCTTTCCCAATTTGTTTTCATGACTCTCCCTCCCCCTGCCAAACTACTTCAGCTCAGGGTTTAAACCACCTGACATCACACATAATACTCCTGTCTTCTTCCCTGGTTTTCCTGGGACTTGCTATTTTCTGGCAGTCCCTGGGTTTGGTTTGTCCTCCATGTCTGGGACCCTTAGGGTTAACTGAAGTATTCTTTTTGGGCGTCCTGGATTTGAGCCTATCCTTAGTGCCTGCCTCTTGGCCTGTTCCTGGTTGATCTCTGTGAAGGATGCCATACACACTTCCCTTTTTTTCCTTGGGGTGGGGGGTCGTTTGTGATTCTCCATGGGATACTACTGTAGCGAAGGTGCCGATACATTGCTGTCCTGGGGGGTGTACCTACCAGCTTCAGGAATATTGGGAACAGGGGGGCACCCCATACACAAGACAGGATACAATTAACAGCTGTAATAAAGGTGCCTAGGGCGCATATGCAGCCAAAGAAGCCAGGGGACAAGATTGGGGCAACGTTATCCAAGGGGAACATAAGGGGCTCTGGGTGTATGGGGTAGGGGCGCAAGATGAATATGGTGGCATAACTCGTGGGGTGTCACCGCGCCCTCAGTATCAGGTAAAAACTACAGGTAAATAGATTAAATGGGGGTAACACAGACAGCCCCTGCTTGGTAGGCCACATGGGAAAACCTGCACAAAGGCTCTAAGGGAGTGGGGAGCTGGAAGAATCATTCAAGCTGGCGGTTGCAGCAGACAGCAGTCACTGGGAAAGGAACAAGCGGCTATATACAAGATCCGGGAGCCAGGCTTACGGGCGCTCGCTGAGACCAAGAGGAATTACAATTCACAAGAATATGTTCAGGGACACACAATCAGCAGTTTCAAATTGCCCTTTGGCAGGCGGGTCTGGGAAGAAAGATGTGGGAGGAAAGGGCGATCCAGGAGAGCCAATCAGAAGGTGAGTTTTTGTGCCCAAGAAAAGCAACTAAGTACATTGTATTCTCGACGATGTCCATTAGACCCCTCGTTGGTCGGATGCTGTGTGAATGTCTCCCTTCCCAACAGCTCAGGATGTCTCATGTTTTTATTCTGTGTATGCTGGCCAAGTTCTGGAGGTCAGCACGATTATGTATTACATATTAAAATTAATTCATGGGTGGGAGCGGGAAGGAATCTGGCGCCACATGGGAGGTGATGAACAGGGGGGGAGGGGGTGGCAGGACTGTTTGCTCCAATCATCTTCAACTAACATAGGTCTAGCTATAGGGGACTGACGTGGTGCCACCAATCAGTTGAGTAGGATGTTCAATAACTCGAAACACTAATGGCAACTGTTTCCCACTCACCACGCAGAGGGCTTCAGGTTATGAGATTATACTGACAAACCCAGCGATTGAGGTAGTGAGGTGTTGTGCGGTGTACATTGCAATGTTCATAGCAGAGCCAGGGGATTATATGCATGATTGCGTAGCATATATAAACAGAATGGAAGGGAACATTTAGGTAAAGGAAGAAGAAATGGTGAGAGGGGTATGGTCTTTATTGACGGGTCCTCAAGCATAGACAAATACAGGAAGAAGACACACTGGTGCTGCGGTAGTGTACTAGAAGGATGGGAGATTTCAGATTGGCTCCCAAATGAATCAACCATTGCATTATTCAGCGCAGGCAGCAGAATTAGTGGCCATGATAAGTGCACTACACATGACAGAGGGAGATGTAGGAAACATTTTCTCAGACTCTGCTTAGGTCACGTCCACCATACATTCAGGATTGGCCCGCTGCGAGAGAAAGAGGTTCAGGAGGAGCAACGGTTTCCCGGGACAATATGCTGAATTACTGCGTGAACTAATCGAAGCATTCAAAATAAAGTGGCAAGGACTTGCAGCAATCCGCACCCACTTCACTACACCACAACAACAAAATAAGTCACACATAGTCTCATACAACACCACATGGGAATCTACTGCTCCATGAATTGCACCCATGCTCAGCGAACAGTGCCAAAACAAACTGAAGCTGCCAACAGTACATCACTTTCTTCCTCACTATATTTTTGCCCCACTAATAACCCCCACCCTCTTATCCTTCAGAGCCGCTAGGGGACTCTGGTGGCGAAATTGCGCTATAAATATCCTTTAACATTAACTTGATCTCCCAAGAGAACAACATGGCTGACAAAGCAGCAAAAGAAGCAGCCTACCTACTTGAAGGGACCACCCAGTTATTCCCATGTGTGGAAGGGAAGGTGCCAATGATGTTCGCAGGGGAAAAAAGAAATAAAGGGTCCGAAAAACAGAACCCTTCAGCTCAATACCGATTGTGCAGGTAATTGACCCGCAGAGGGAAGCTCCTCAGAAAGAAAAAGATCTATGGATACAGATGGGGTGCTTGCTCTCCCAAACTGATTTGGTATGGGATGAAATAGCACTGGGAAACCAGTAATGCCTAGAAAATTGTTAGCTATAGCATTGGAACAATTACATTTTCCAGTCCATGCGTCCAACGAGCATGTGGCAGCAGAAATAAATGAGGCGTGGTTCATCCCCAAGCTCGATGACCTTGTTGCTGAGTTTTCGGGGAATTGCGTGTCAACAGTTTACGACAGGCCATACATTAAAGCGGGGCCTGCTCACAATGATGCAAAGTCGGCAGCAACATTTTTGGTGCGGGAGGTGTTTTCAAGATGGAGAGTGTGTGATGAACTAAGGTCTGACCAATGGGCAACATTTTGCAAATGACTTATTCAAGGAAGTTACAAACCTCCTTGCAATAAAGCACCGCCTTTGCAGTGTACCGGCCGCAGGAGAACAGAGTGGTGAGCTTTTAAATTGCTTGCTTAAAGAATGTTTAGCGATGCCAACAGCCACTTTGTGCACAAATTGGCTTTATGGCCTCTCGTTAGAGCTTTTCGCATTGTGCAACTCACATAGCACGGATCATCACTTCACTTTGCATGAAATTGTTACTGGCAATAGGATACATGCGCCTGTCCCTCCTGAACATACAAATTCAGACTCTAACACAACAGCATAGGTTTTTTGGGAAAGAATTGCAAGTATATCTGACTGAACTCACTAAAGCAATCAAATTCGTGCCCCGCCAGGTTCAACAACCAACAAGCCAGCCAGCTAGTGATACAACAACCACAAGCACACAGGACAAGGACGCTTTTGGTTACGCCCCTCCATCCAGTTGATAAAGTTGTCATCCGCAATTCCGTGCAGAAATGGCTAAAACCTAAATTTACGGGTCCTCACGAGGTGGTATTTGCGACACCCACAGCCGTAAAGATTAATGAAAGAAGAGCATGGATTCACATTTCGGACATTCGCAGAGACAACAGCGTCACTCCAGTGGGCATACGAACATTGGGGAGAATGGAAAAAAATATTAAAAACTAATAGGGATAGGAGTGTTTTGTATTTTTCTGCTCTGTCTCTTTTTCTCCTGGTTTCCATCGCATAGAGAGTATGGTGGCATGCCTAAAAATAATGAAAAAGTATGCGCAACAAAAGAAGCATTTAGCGTAGAAATGTTTTATGAAACAAATGGGAGCTGAGGGGTGAGGTGGACAGGACACAGCATCTGGGAACGTTTGGTATGATGAGATTAAACATGTGGGACGAGAGAGGGCAAATGGAACTTGCTATGTGTGCTCGTTGATCCCACACGTTACAGGGACACCAAAACAATTCTTGCCCCAAGACGTAACAGCATGAATGGAGGGATGCCTAACGCACCAGTCTTTATGTAAGTATTACCTCCAGATTGGGGAGGGGTGTGTGCCCTTGTCACGCTCCACAACCCTGCTTGGGTCGTGCCTCAAGCAGATTTGTTGCCATTCAACAACCTCTCTGCATTTCGGCAAAGGAAGATGGTGAAACAGCAAAGGGCACAGGGGAGAACTAAGACCAGAAGGAAAAAAAAACAGCAACTAGGTATCGAAATAATCCTCGCAATGCATGGATGCCATTCCACATCACTTCGTGCTATTAAACAAAGCATCTGTCTTTTTTGCCTTACTGCTACTTCCTGTGGTGTGTGAAAAACCAGAGGGTGTCTCACCTGCTAGACCAGTGCGGGAGGATCACCTGGGTAAGGGTTCTTCCGGGAGTGGGGGTGAGACAGCCGATGAAGAGATGCGGTATTCCCCCCTTTTTTGTTCTTCCAACCCATCCTATTTTTTAGGATTCTGAGGTCCCAACACCGCCCCTTTTTGCACAACCACTGGGCCGAGGAAGAGGGTGACTGAGAGCAACAAGACTAACTCTTATACATTGTACTGGACATGTCCTGCTAATCAGGTCAGGCGAAGTCAGGCACTTGACTTTAAGTGCATACACCTGATACCAATTAACTCTCCTCACACGAGTAAAAGGCAGCACCTACAGACACACTCTGAGCACAGCAGAACACAAGTACGAGCAGAACATTTGGAACGAAGGAAAACCTGCTGGAGCAGAGCGACGGACCAAGGGGCGAATGCAGTGGGTCAAAACCCCAAGAGTTCCCTACTGGTGGTCGTTGCCTCAGACAGGATGCGTAACACTTGTGTAGAGAGACCAAATCCCACATCATAAGGCTGCATTGTGTTTCAAGGATGCCAGCAACCCTCCCCGGGGAACCATATAGTTGGGGCAGTGAGGCCAAGCCTGTGGTACTAACCGACTTGTGAATGGGAAATCGTAAAACCAAGAAAGAAATGCACACAGTCAGTGAGTTGGCAAGAGACCCGAGAGACCGGTGTGCATTAAAGAAAGTTTGAAGTGGCAACATTATATTGCAAGTGAAGGCTGCACGCGTGTGGATGAGACGTGAAGAAAGGCAGACCTGTGATTGAACTTTGAAGTAAGGACAGCTGTGAAACCAGCAATACTGAGTAATGGAGTTGTCCAGTGAAAGGAAGTAGCCCGCTCGAAAGTCTCTGTGAAAGGTACATTGTTTGTAACGATAAAGTGAATGAACTGCAAAAGCGAAGTAAGCAAAATTAACTCCTAGAGAATGGGAGTGTGGAACTTTGTTGTGAAAGCTCTGAGCACGACAGAGGGGGACCCATGTGAACTGTGTCTTGAAGAGGTCTGAGCCTGACAGAGGGGGACCTGCGTGAACCTTTTGTTGAAACATTATTTGGAAGTAGAAAGAGCAGGCCTCGGTCCACGTTTGGAACTGTTTATTGTGTTGAAAACCCGAGCCAGAGTGTGTCATCCAGTCTACAGGGACCGTCCTACTCCGTGTGGGAAGGAGAGCTGATTCAGCCACATTTATTATTTTGAACACTGATTTTTCCTTTGCATACATTTCTCCTTTTTACACTTTCTGTACAAGAGCTAGGGCAGGCATTAGGTTTTGTTAGCATAGGCCATGTTTATTTGACTGCACTAGGACAATTTTGTTCATCGTTTGATGGTTGAGACCACTTCCATCTTAGTTATAGGGCAACATAGGAGTTTTACTAACCCCAAAAATTCCAATTAAGGATTTACAAATTGTACCCATTGTGTCAGTGTCATAATTGTGATACCATGCCTCCCCTACAGGTGCAAGCAGCCACTAATGCCAAGTGGCTACAGACAACCAGGTACAAGGTGAAAATGCAACCGAGAAAAAATTGAATATATTAAGGGAGGCACTCCGTGCCCTACGCCTGGTAGCACTTCATAAACGATTTGTTTTGGGCATGACTGTGATGGAGGGTGGGATCTGCCACAAAATATGCAGCAGTTGCTGCACTGCAATAACCTCCAATGATGCCACCATGGAACACTCATGCAAGCTCCACACCCGACACAAATGAATGACCAAGGAGACACTGTGAGCACACACAAGTATGGGAGACAGGATGTGCTTCTTGATTATGCTTTTATTGAATAAGGATTCACTAAGGAATTACAGAAGTGACTCTCCCCAACCAAGTTTCTTCACTCTCTCGGGGCCTTAGTAGTCCTTTCTGTTCAAAAGTAAAAGAAAAGAGGTTGTTGGGCATAGGTCTGTCTCTCTTTCTAATCCACATAGGCCCACCAGTTCTCTGGCTTCTGGTCTCTCAGTCAACAGTCCTGGAGGAAGACAAGAGTAACAACATTGTGTCAGGGCTTACACTTCCTTTTCTAGCTAGATGACCAGTATTCGACCAATCAGAGGGATTCTCATAAGGAGGTCTCTGGAAAGATACACTAGCAGAAGTCCCACCACTATCAATACCGCCATTCGTCTTTTCCATGTTACCGAGATCCCCTCATGGTCTGGAAAGAATCGGGGCCGGCATATGTCTTGGAGGCGGCGCGGGAGTGCTCTGGAATCCAGAGCGGGACAATGGTGAGGGTGAGTTTGCTCGTGCCGGTAGAGGGCCTCTACCTAGCGCAATATCTAAGGCTTCTGAGCCGGGTATTGGTATGAAGTCCCGTCTCTGCGCACCATCGCTGTATCGCAGCGCAAGACGGGGACACCCCCGGCAACCAAACAGGCTTAACTCCATAGACACATGATACCACATCAGACAGTTGGCTTAACTAATTGTTTGCCTGTGTACCCGAGTGGCTGGCTGTAATATTCAAGATAACTGTCCCCATGCTCGTCACCTTCTGTGCAGGACAGCTGATTCTAAAAAGTGTAATTACAGCAGGAAAAAAGTTCAGTATATAATGTCTGCTATTGATGGGGGGCAGGGGAGAACAGGAGGGTAGCAAAAAAGAGGTCCAGCACCCTAGAATGAATAATGGTGAAGATAAAGTGCAGGTGGCCTCCGGTGCCACCACCAAATGCGTAAGATTATGATACCTTTTGGGTAGCATGTTCCTTAGATAGGCAGGACTGCACGGTAATAGGTTCCACCTTGGACTGGTACGAAGAAGAGGGAGGGGCATAGATAGGGTAACAAGGCTATGGATGCCCAAAACAGTGAGGAAAGAAATGGTGGGCAAAAGAGTGTTGATTAATAGATCAAAGGCGGGAATGTGGTAAGGTGCTGATACAGCACTGTCCGGGGGGGCGCGTACCTACCAGCTGCAGGAATAATCAGAACAGGAGGGGGCACCCCATACACAAGACAGGATATCATTGATGTCTATATTAAAGGTGACTAGGGCACACATGTAGCCCGAGAAGCCAGAGTACAGAATTAAGGCAGTGGTGCCAAGGGGGGGACATGAGTGGCTCCAGGTGTGTGGGCTAGGGATGCGAGATAAATATGGTGGCATAACTCGTGGAGTGTTGCCGTGCCGTCAGTGTCAGGTAAAAACCACAGGCAAGTAGTTCTAATTATATAAAAGATTTGACCGCAGTGGACGGTTTTGTCAGCTCTCAACAATCAGTTCTGTTCCACTGTGCCTTTTGATTTGTGCTTGCTGTGAAGAATCCTGCGGATCCCTCTCTGAAACCTTGCCTGAAGTCTCCTCCCAGGTGGCCAGCGCAAGGCAGACACTTCCTGATCCCAACCCTGGGGCTGGGGTACTGTGGGAGGATCACCAGGGTGGAGACAAGGCCCATGGAAGTGGGGAGATTCCTTGGGATGAGACAGGGTATTTTTCTTATAACAGGGAGATTCTCACCACTGTACCAGAAGGGGTTATGTCTTATTATCATTTTAATGTCTCTAAACCTCCTATGGACTCTAAGGTGGTACACCCTACAATTTTAACACCCAAACATATTATACCAAAAGAAGAACAAGTTACTTACCAACTGGTAACGTTCTTTTGACTGGATGTTCCGCCAACGTATTCCACATCTTTGACATGTAATGTCCAGAGCTCTGCTGCTTCAGATGTTTTTCGGCAGAGGGCTCCCTGCGTCGATGGCGTTGGGTCGATGTCCCTCTAAGGCCTCCGTCGAGGGTGACGTCATCAGATGTTATAAGTTGTTACGCTCAGCTGGTCCCTGCAGAGGCATTGGGGCACAGTTGCAGCCCTCCCGGGGGTGAGGTCGCTCAGGTCCGACTTCGCCATCTGTGCTTATTTGGTGACTGGTGGTAATAGGTGATGCTGCTCGGGACTGCTCCTGCGTGGAGAATAGGGGGCGTGAGTATGCCAGCTTGTGCGCCTGATCCCCTTCCAGACCCCTTCTCCCAAACCGTGCTACCCGTGGGATGCGCTGTCCCTGGAAAGCTCACCTGTTGATTAGTGTTGGCGAGCACCCCGTCCTGCTGCTTCTGGCAGGGGCGCTTGTATGATCTGGACCGAGTTCCTTCACTGGTCCCTTGCATGTGGTAGTCCAGTCCTGCTGCGACTAAGCCACTATACTTCAAGTAAGTTTTCCTGTTAGCCTTTGTCTTTCCTGGTCTGTTTTTGTTGTATTGTAAAGTTCGTTGTCTTGCATTGCTGTCCGTTCCACTTTTGATGTTTGCTCTTTTGCTTTCTTCCCTTGCAGGTGATGTTGCCGGCCAGCAGAAACTGCTCAGCTCGAGGCGGCAGCCGGAGGGAATGAGGAACGAAGCTGCAGCGGTACAGTAGCTGGTAAGTTGTTAACTAGGGGACGCGTGGGGTTCAAATGCGGCGCCGCCCTAGGACGGATGTTCTAACCTTGTCTTTCTTCTTCACAGGGTCCGAGTTCATGGATGCGGAGTGCGGTGTTGCGGCGTCGGGATCAAGATCACTGAATGTCAGGAGATGAGTCTGCAGATGAAGCGATGAAGCACCGGTTTCCTGGAGGTGAGTATGCAGGAGAACGCCTGGTTTCAAAGGTAAGTAAACTGGTACAAGCGGCAGTGAGCGTCACATTGCACGCGAGTGCACAGTAATGCGAAGCACCAGCCTTAAGGATAGAGCAGCTTATATAGCTGAGCTTCTGAAGCCACGCCCACCAGGTTCAGCCTGCCTGCCACGCCCAATGAGTCAGTACATGAGGATGTTCTCTGGAAAAAAAGCTTTCAGCTCCTGGAAAGTTCTTGTAAAATAAAAGCACTCCTGCGCTGAAATAAAGTGTTCCTGCTCACATCTCTATATGAGCCTGGCACAAAAGGTGCCAGGACTGAGTCCAGCCAGGGCCCCTGTGTTTATGGGTCCCAAAGGGACATAAGTGAGTCAAGTGACCCATTGCCCCCATCACTAGATGGTGTGTTTTTTTGTGTTCTGGGGCCTGTGGCCATGACATAAGTAGGAGGCACGGCACCCGTAGCCTCAGTTCATGTTTATTTCCCCTCCACAACGTGTGCCATAACCGCACACTAAGCCTCCATGACTGCACAGAACCATTTGGGAATGCAAGCTGCAATAGAATAGGAAATTCTTCAGAGGGGCAGGCTGGGAAGACGATGTGGAATACGTTGAAGGAACATCCAGTCAAAAGAACGTTACCAGTTAGTAAGTAACTTATTCTTCGAATGGATTGTGTCCTACAAAGTATTCCACATCTTCGACAGACTCCCAAAGCAGTATCAGTGAACGGAGGGAGAAACATTTGGATATACGCAATAAGATGGCAGAATAGAGCACTGCTTTACTAAAGGCTATATATTGACCATGGAAAGCATCACAAATGTTTTTAACAGTAACTCCGCTTTGTAGGGCTGCGGATGTAGCCACACCCCTGGTGGAGTGAGCTCGCAAACCCTCAGGAGGGTCCTTGCCAGCCAATCTGTAACATTCAACAATGGTGAGGATAATCCACCTGGACAAGGTCTGTTTGGTAACAGCCTGGCCCAATTGTTGTCCAGTGTATCCCACACAAAGTTGGTCATCCACTCTGACCCTGGACATTCTAGAAATATAAAAGCTCAAAGATTCTATGGCTAATTTCCCTTACCTATAAGAGTCCCCCAGCAGCTTTGATGGATTTGAAGGGTTTGTTTCTTTTTACCTGCTAAGAGTGAAACTCTTTTTCCCACTCTTAGGCATTTTTGCTATGTGTGTTCTAGGCTATTTTTGTGTTTAATGCCTATGGGATCTTTCTCAACCCCATAGGAAACATCTTTATTCACATGTGTTACACAGCACCCTCAGTGCAGTGACACAGGGGTGTCGTAGCCACCCCCAAACATAGACTCCATACCCTGGGACTGACTACTGTCTCCCAGTGCATGTAAAGTCCCCATTGACTTTACTAGTCAAATCCTATGGACTAAACCAGTACAGCCCATTTTACTATGGAGGTACTGGAAGGGGTTAATAGTTTTTCCCCTAAGTTCATTTTCAAGAGGGTACCGTACAGTCCCTCTCTCCATAGTTTCTGGCTGGTGGCAGTGGTTACTACCATAAATATTCGACCGCAAATGTTTTCCTATGGGATTTTCCCATTGTTCGAGGCTACCACTTTTTCTGACAGCCTCTAACATGCCGCCGGTGTATTTTAATATTAACTTTACTCCAGTAGGTTTTTATTGCCAGAACTTTAATATAACTTCTTTTTCGTGTCTTCCTCTAAAGTCCTAACCCAGGTCGGGGTTCCTTTGTTCGTCCTTTTGGCGGGCTTCTACCGAGAAGCCCTCCTTTCGGCACCACTGAGTCTGGGGTGGGTCCATTGTGTGGGAGGGGATAGGACCCCTGGACAGGGTTGCCTCAGCAACCCATGTCGTACTCTATCCTGATAGGCTGGAGGGTCTCCCGCCAAGATGACCACTCTACTGTGTGAGTGACAGCAAGGCTGTATGAATGGGGATCTTTTTGCATAAAAGCAGGGTCCTGAGGACTGGAAGAGCAAGACGTCACCACTGGAACTAAGAAGCCGAAAAGGAGAGAAACCAAAGACATCTGCAACGACTGAACCACCGGTGAAGCCCTGCTGCAGCGTCTCACCACTTTTCGCCACACGACGAGAGAAGATCTTCACCTGCAAGAGCCTTCTTCCCTTGGAACTGGTAGGGCCAACAAGTTTGCCAATCACCTTCCCGGACCTGCCTTGGCCGAATCTCCCGTACCCTGTACTCGGAGGCCGGATAGCCAGGCACCAGTCCACCCGGACCACGATTTAAAGGAGCGTACCTTTTATTCGTCGGGCAGCACCGCGGCTGGTTTCATCCCTGGGTAGTGCAGTAATGCGAACGTTCCTCCGCGACGAAAGCCTCTCTTCCTCTGCTGGATCACCCAAACTGCAGGAACTACCAGGAACAACCGCCACCGCAGGAGCCACTTCTTCATTTTAAGGTACATTGTTCCGCTGGGCTGCTCTTTCTTCGTGGTAGCACTAAAGGTGTTTTAAATCCTTTAACTACCTGTTGGGTTGGCCGCCCCTTTCTCTTAACATTGTCTTTTCAACGTCTGCAGCCACCTTTTCCACTTCGTTAACCAAAGACTTGACTGCAGCTACAAGAACATTTTGCGCCTGGGCCCTTACCCTGTACCAACCGACTTTGGAACAGGCCTACTGACTCTGGTCACATTTGTTAGATCTGCCTTCTCTAGATTGATTCTCAGCTAGAACTGTGTGGTGCACGCATTTCTTTTAACTACCCTTTCCTTCCCATTTTTAAACCTTGTGAAATGCCATTTTGCTCAGTTTTCATTTAAGTATTGCTTATACTGATGCACTGCCTTGCTTAAACTGGTTCACAAACTGATGGCAAGTATTGCTAGGGTGTGGAAGAACCTATTCCTATATAACTTGTGCTTTCCCTCCCTTGTGAGGAAGTGTTAGAGGATCCCTTGTGTGTAGTTGTCACTGTGCCGTTTTGCTCAGTTTTCACTCTGGTTCACTTGGTCTACAATCCAACTTGGGAGTGTGTATATTTTTCCTTTGACTTAATTTAACTTGCTTGATGACTGTGATACACGTGTTTTATTAGAAGTGTATAAAATAAATATATATCTACTTTTTAAATACAAAGCTTTGGGCAGTGTTTCCTTGTTCCATAGTGTAGTGGGCCTATTGTGTAAACCCCGAATACTGCTCATCTCCCTCTTGAGATAAGTCTGACTGCTCAGCCACAGCTACCAACTAAATCTTTGTGGTACAGACGGATACCAAAGGGGATCTATTGCTCTCACCTGTAGTCCTAATCTTGTGTAGTGCTCCCTAAGGGAACTGCACAGGATTCTGCCTAACAAACTCCCCTTATCTTGAAGTTGACACAGACCAAAGAAAGTATAGTTTGGGCTATAAACATTTATAATAAAAAGAAAAGGGTAGGAAAAAGGCCTACCTTGCCCTTATCTAGATGGGTTTTCCCTACCTAACAGAAAACTAAGTAAAGTCTGTCAGGATGTCCAAATCTAAAGTTATGTCCATCCTTGCGCTCACCTACTAAGTATTCAATAAGTGTTCAAAGCACTTAACTTCCTTGTCTAGCAATAAACCTATCAAAAGATGTCCAAAACAAAATGTTATTTAACACAACAAACTGTTTCTTTGATTCAATAGGAACCTGGTATCTTTTCCTGCCAGGTTTGCACCCGATAAGAAGCACCCGATAAGAATTCCAGTACACTCTTCTGCTAGGAACTTATTCACTGTTTCTCCTCCTCCTTCTTAGTCAGACTGGCAACATACTTCCTAGGTTTACATATCACACTTTCTTTTAGCCTTCACTTGGCTTCAGGCAATACTTGTTTCATTTCCTATTCTGAGGTTCCCTTGCCCTGGTCCACATTCCTGCCAGGACAGATCTCCTAACTCTATTAGCAGTAGTTTTCATCGATTCTCATCTGCTTTGCATAGCCACTGTGTTTCTTGCACAAATATACAGTTCCTTGGGTCTAGCCCTGTTTGCTACCACTCGGTGCGTTTCACGTTGGGCTTTCTCTTCCCTTCACTAGTTTGCCACCAATACGCCACAGCGTCACTTACCATCTTACGGTACTCAACAGTTTCTCCAGGCATTTCTGGAGTTCTCGCTGCTCTCCTCCTGCACTGCGGAACGGATATGAGCATTCATTCCTCTGTGTGGCTCTGTACGGGCTGCTCAGCTGCTGTAATAAAAGCTACCAGCAGGTGGCTTTTGCTTCATTATTGTTGCAAGGGCAGAGATTAACACAAGCCTAGGAGGCACGTCCATTTCACAAACGAAACAAAAGGGGTTTAAACATTATTTGTGTAAAATTTTAACCAAGGAACTTTATTTAAAAAGATGTTTAATATATGATTTTTTATTATTGCCCATCTTTTAAGACAATAACATTTTTGAGCGCACTATTCCTTTTAAGTTCCCGGGTCCGGTAACTTCGGTCCAAACATTAAACCGCTCACTTCTGTTGTGAGTTTTTCTTTGTTGTGCATTGCATCTTCCTCGTCTCAGTTCTTACACGGGGTAACTCAGCTTGAGAGTTAAGGGAATTGCATGATGAGGATTTACAATATCCCATAAAGGATTGGGAATTAGAAGGCACATTAGAAAAGAGAAAAGAGGGATAGCATGTCTCATCTGGGGTTACCTCACTCTCTCCCCCCAGTTCTCCTTCCCCAGGTAATCCTCCCTCGCATATCCACCCCCAGGGTCAGGATCCAGTAGCGGTGGCCTTTCCCTGGCTACCTGGGAAGAGGCAATTTTGGGGGTAGGGGGAAGTGAGGATGCCCTCAGATTCCTTACAATACCCAGAGAGGCCTGGGTAGAATCATCCTCTCTTGTCAGTGTGTGATTAGAGTCCGCCTTTTGCCTTTTTTGGCCAATGTCAGAATATTTTGAGAACCTTTCTCCAGATCTCGCGTCACCCTGCCTTCTAGCTGGATGGTACTAATGCCAACTTCCTTATATGACTCTATTGAGCCAATCGTCAGGTATTTCCTGGCCTCGTTGAGATTCTTCATTATACTGACAAGTTCACGAGATAATCATGCAGATTTACCACATTTTTCCCCATTCTCCCTTGCTCTGGCATGGACATTTCCAGATTTGAAGCGCTTAAAACCTGCACATTTCTATAGGTTTTTCCTTCATCGCTGTCTTCGCTACATACTCTGGCGATTTAGGAGGGACAGACATTTGTCAAACATTTTCTTGAATCATTAGATCTCATCTCTAACTGAGGTTTCATATTGTTTCTTGGTTGTAGCCTTTTCCCCCTGCTTCCTCCTTCCCCTTTGCTGAAAAATCAGATAATCATTTCTTAGGGGTTCAGAATCATTTTCCTGTTTATTTTAAACCACACCTTTTTACTCCCTCAATTTCAGTGCCATTTGTCCACTCTTCTCCGCACTAAAACGTCTGTCGGTTACATCCTAGGGCGCAGTTTCCTTCAATATACTAACCCTATTAGTTTGCGTCCCTATTTGCACCAGTTGGTGCATTCCCAATATCTCGGTGCACTGCATCACTTGAAGGCCCCGCTTTCTCTCACTCATGGATCCAATTACAGACAGGTTTTGCTGACCAGATTCTATTACATAAATGTGAAACCTCTCTATGTGTCCTCAGCACATGATCTGTTACTGTCACATACTAAACTCTTATAGACATAATGAACCCCTCTATAAGATAAGTTTGGAATGTAGCATTGCCAGCAGAGTAGCCTGGTCTTTCACATTATCGTTTATTATCTCGTATCATTTCAAAAAAGAAGCCAGGGTAATCCTAAAAGCTGACATTTTGTGTACATTTTCCGAGCTGAGGGGGTCAAGACTTCTCCCTTTAGGTGGTGATCATGGTCTTCTAAACTCGCCCGAAGTTGTAGAATCAGACGTTGAGGTTGGCAATGAGCCCGATGGGCTTCCAGGAGAATGACGGTCTGGATTCACCTCCAACTGATCCTGTCCTAATCGAGACAGTGTTCTCTCTAACTCCCCTAGGGAATATTGAGCTCCCACCACCCTGTTGTTAAAGGATCTCTTGTGTGGCAGAAGGTGGGACAGACTGACCTGCTTCAACCATTTATATCATCTGCATAATCTGCTTAATGTCCATGGTCAATCTCCTTTCCAGGATCTTCCCAGGGAGCATTTCAGGAGTAATAATAGGAGTACTAGCATGAAGCGCAACATTATAGGTATAAACATCCGGGACATGAGGGTGGACAATATCAAAGGCAGAAAAAGGAACAGAGGCAAACAGGAAAAGTGATTCCCCATTTTGTTGAGCCTCCTCCACCTCTCCCTCTAGTAATTCCATGACCATGACCATGACCTCTCCCACAGCCCCCTTGGGGTTACTCTTGTAAAGTATGCTGTAATCCTATTGCCCCCTTGTTTTGGCAGTGGTTCCAGGAACTTCAAGTTTCCACCCTCCCCTTTCCCTGGGTCATTGGGGATAGATGGTGTTAGTGGGGGAAATTCGGATTCAACCATCTGGACCCCCATTGTCCCCATGACCTGTCACATGGAGATGTTACAGCCGCCGCCAAAGTAATTTCCCAATGATACTTGGGCAATCTTTAAAATGTCGCTGACACTTACAGCTTGCTGCTCACGATCGAATACTCTCTTAATTGTTTGTAATTGTGCATCACGTAGCTCTGCTGGTGGGCGGTACAGATCATTGATAACAGTGCAATCCTCCAAAACGACACTCATCACAGATGGTCTCGGAGTTGTAGTCACGAGGGCAGCATTCATGTTCACCCCAGGAGCATGACACTTTGAGCTCAGCTGAAATATGCTCTGCATCAGCTCTGCTTCGGATGTTAAATGGCCAGTCGTCAACATCAAAAGGGATGAACACACTGCTTAGATGCATAGCGACTGTACTCTGCCGTACTGTTCAATCGTTATACAAAATTTGATCATATATGGGTGAATATTTGGGATAATCCATGATGTCTGGGGATGGGAAAGTATAGTCATCTAAGTCTGCGCATGGGTCTTCCTCTGCCATTTGATCCTTATCTGCACCCAGCTCAATTGTGGGCTCCTCATAAATGTGAGCATGATCTATTCATACTGTTTTCGATGGAACGTCCACCTCCTGTACAACATGTTTATGTTTCATTGGGTGCTTGTCTAAAAAATCCATGAAAGATGCCATTTTATCTAATGTTTTTTCAAATCTATCTTTTGTGCAAGCGCCACTAGGAGTGGCTTGCAGTGAAAAAAAACACCTCTTCCTCCTTACTTTCCTTTGTCTGCTTCTTTTTCTTAAGTGTACCCACTAAAGCAGAAGTGCTACCTGTGCACCCGGACTTAGGTATTTCTATCAATGTTGAAACTCTCTGTTTCGATGCGCGTTTTATGCTTCTGCGAATGTGCAGCTATTTCAAGTGTTGAACTAGGCAGACTCAGAGTGTGCAATGTTTTTTAACATGCGTCGAGAGAGCACCACTCGGCACAGAGGTTTTTGGAGCTGCTGGGCTGCTTGTTGAGTATACATGTTCGACCAAAGCCTCTGGGCCTGTCGACGAATATGTTGAAATGTCGGAAGTGGCCTGAGTGTTTCTTTATAAAGTAGCCTGCTTATGTTTGCTTGTCATCTGTAAGAAAGGCATGGTATCAACAGTAAGACAGACAAGTGACCACAGTTCAAGGGTGTTTATTGAACTTAACAAAGGGTTTGAAAATCGCCTATCTAATCCTAAATCTACAGATGGGAGCAAGCTACGACCATCAAATAATAACACAGCCCTAGTAGTGTCTTGTCAAAATAAAAGGGCCTGTACTAATAAACCTATTGCCAATCCTTACCTCTAAATACAAATAATGTCAGAAACCATGTTATGAAAAAGAAGTGTTGACAAATTGATATGTCTGGATTTCAGGCTGTTTGCCTCCCTTCCCCATGTTTTCAGCACGGGTCAAAGAGGTACACTCGAGCTAAGCACAGTCTCTGGCTTCTGTAGCACGAGGATACAGTTCAATCATTAACATCAGGGCCTTCCGTACCCAAGTCTCTTTGCCTCGCAAAGTCTCTTCATTCAGAGGGCCTGATTCGACAAACAAACAATAAGTCATTTTTCTCTTTCAGATTTTCACACGTACTCAATTTCTTAGGCGATTCACTATTCACCTCGGATCCCCCTTAGCCGGGCTCAGATCCTCTCAAAAAATGTTTTGCAAAGTATTTATGCCTTGAATTTCTCGTAGGATGTTCTTTCTTGGGTGACTCACGGTTCACCCTGTATCCCCATTCCCCTCAGCCGGGCTCAGATCTCAGATCCCCTTTAATAGGGCTCAGATCCCCCTCAGTCGGGCTCAGATCCCTTTTAATACAATGTTCAATTAGTCTCCCTCTGCCAGGCTCTGACTTATTCCAATTTTCAAGATAACTTTACACAAACTTGCTTTATAACCAAAAGCTTTCCGGGCTCAGACCAACTTCATATACATTTTCATCAACTATCGAAGACTTTCGAACATGCACTGGGTTTTTGCTTGACCCGTTGCAGGACCACTTCGATTCCACAATTCTTTATCACTCACCACATTTGCCCTCTTTCAGCTGGATACCCAACAGAGACTTTCGAATGAGCACCCACGTGGTGCCGTACCACCCTGTATACGGCATCGTATCTTGGTGTCAAAGTTAAATCGTTCATCTTCTGTTTAATTGTGTTTGCGTCGCTTGCCATATACGCTTCATACAATGTTCTCTTTAGTTTTCACTATACAATGTTGCAGTTTCCAACTTTGGCTTCAACACAGACCGGTCTGGTATCAGTCTCCAAAACTAACCAGCTGTGCTGACTTCACTGGTGCTGCTTTGTTGTAGAAGCCAAGGACAGTGCCACGGCGGCAAACGATTCTCCCCGCCTTGACCTTCGACGCGGGAGAGCCCCGGGTACCTCAGACACAAAACGCAGGATTCTTCAGCCTTGATTCCTGGTTTTACGTAAAGGTTCATGAAAGTAACAGTCTTTGCTTGCTTGCTTTTGGTGGGCAAAGACTGTCCTCCTCTTCTCCTAGAAACCTGGAAATCTCGACTTCTTCGTGTCGCTTGGACAGCTCGCCTGTAACCTTGAGAGGAGTATGATGACCTGTTGAAACATCCGATCCCTGGATGCCACGAACTGGGAATTCCCAGACATTCCGCGGAGGGGGCGTAAAGACCGAAATGCTCTACCACTTTGTAAGGCTCCCAGAGACCTTGCCGTGTCTGAATCTTCCTTAATGCCTTTAAGGGCTTTGTCCACTTTCTCCCCGAATAACTGCTCACCTTCCCATGGCATATCGAGCACCTTATATTGGACCTCCGGCCTAAAGTTTGTACATTTTAGCCAGGCCTGTCTTCTTAACACCCCTCCGTTATTTGTTTGAATCCCAACTCCACCAAGTCTACGGCGATGTTGATAGAGTGGTTTGTGCCTCTTCACCCTCACACACCAGTAACATGGCTGTTTTCCTGTGCTCCTCAGGCAGGTGGTTCCAGGATGGGGGCCAAGCGATGCCACATTTCACGGTTGTATCTTGCCATGATAGCTAACGAGTTAGCCGCCTTGACTGTCGTCGCTCCCACTGACAAGACCTTCTTACCAAAGGCATCCTGCCTTCTAGCCTCACTGTCCGGATGTGTTGTACACTTGTGTTGCGATCTGGCAGCCGCTGCTGACACTACCGATTCCGGGGAGGGCTGTGCGGTCAAACATTTAGGAGTAGAATCCGGGGGTTTGAATTTCTTTTCCAACCTGCCCTTGATTTCATGTTCCGAAAATGGATGCCGCATAGTTCGCAAGCCTTCCTTCCAGACGTGGTCCAGAATGGGAACCGAGAATACTGACTTCCTCCTCTTCCCCATATGGTCAAATAAGAAGCATTCCTTCTTTTCTTCTTCTGGGGTCAGACCAAATTCAATACAGGCTTTCCCCATCATAGCGTGAAAGGAGCCGATGTCATCTGGCGGTGATGGCTGTGCCTGGCTTCTAGAAGCTTCCACTTCTGCTTCCTATTCCCTTGTAGGATCCCTCGAAGGGGACGATGAAATGTCCGAGAAGGAGTCTCTAGGCCCTTGATCTGACTCTGAATCTTCCCCTTCTTCCGGGTGCGAGCGGGGAGGTTCCTCGCTAACCGGACGGGAGGCCGGCAAACCAGTCGTTGACGATGACCATGGCGCGGGACCTGGCGCGTCGTCGGCAGGTATCACTGGTATCCCTGGAGGTGTACGTACAGGGGTAACCTTGCATCTAATTGACTTAAGAGAGACTGCAGCGTGGTCAACACTTGTAAGGATAACACCGACTGCGGATTTAGCAAAGATGATGTAACAGGGGCATTTTGCATTCCCGAGACAGTCGACGAGCCAACACCCTGCAAGCCAAGCTCAGCTGGACAAGTAATCTGTTCATGGTCTTCCTCCATCAACGATACTGAGAAAGCCGATTCCTGCTGCAATAGGGCATTTGGCAAAACTGTATCATACACTGCCGGTTGCCAAACCTCTGGGGGATCCACCGTCGACGATGTAAGTTTTGGAGCCACTTCAATCATCGCCGCTGGGGTCGACGATACCACTGCAGGTATTGCCTGCCCAGGTGGTAGTGAACCCGTCGACGATGGGGCTCCCGTTGAGAGAGGTGGCAGCTGTGACGCAGGCTCTTTAGGCGATCCCGCCTTTTTAGAGCTAGACCTATGCTTTGTCTAGTCTCTACTCGAGGAAGACCTGTGATGGTCCCCTGAGGAGGAGGTTGTTAAAGGATCTTTCCTGTCTTTTTTTGACGAAGAGGAAGATTTCCCTTGTTGGCGATCCTGGGCCACACAACCATGCTTTGATGACGAAGAGGAGTCTCGCCAGATATTTTCCCAACGAGGGATGCTTTTCCGTAGGACGTGGCTTCTTAGCCAGAGGCTCTGCAGATACAGAGCGGCGATGAACTACTTAGGCCTCGATGCCAGACTGTGTGCAGACCCTACCTCCGATGAAGGGTAGGCCCCTTCATTCAGCTACGTCACTAGACGCCTATTACGGTCTCTCAGCGTCTTCTGTGAGAATCCCTTACAAATCTCACAGCTGTCCGCAGAATGATGAGGGTGAAGACAATAAAGGCAATCCATGTGCCCATCTCCTTCATAGGCTTCTATAGTCTGCACGTGGCACACGGGCAGAACAACACCTTCCCAGACATTGGGAAAGAAAAATTCAACCTTGTAAAGAGTAGAAACATGAGGTCCTCCCGCTACTTTGGAGACGGTTGAAATCTGGAAGGAGCCGCGGGGGAGGGGCTATTTATACCATAAATCCTATTGGGTCATGCGTAAGCAGCCCAAAAGGACATAGATAGGACACAGAAGTGTCGAGTTTTTTCCAATGGAAAACGTTTAATAATTATACTGAGGTTTCCCAGCCTGACGACGGGGAATATTCTAAGCATGCGAATCCATGAATGATCCAATGCTGGAGAAATTAACAGTCTTTCGTTGAAAAGGTCAAGGGCACTTCCCTCCTTGCAATCTTCTTCTCTTTTGCTGTCTTTTACCTTGTATTAAACTGCCATCTTGGAACTGCTGCTTCCTCGTGTGCTTTGCTTTGCTCAGAGTGTGCTTTCGTGCTCTGCCTTTTATCCATGTGGGGAAGTGTAATGGAAGTCAGGTGTTTGTAATGGTTGGCAGCAATTGCCTGACTGTGCCTGACAATTGTATTGGGACATGCCAGGTATACGGCTCGGGTGTCAGTCCGTTTTCTCTTGTAGTGAGCTGTTAGTGAGGAAATGTTTGTGTTGGGAAAGGGGGGTGGTGTTCCTAAGTATCCTCCTTGGTAGGATGGGGTAAAGGTGTTACAGGGAAGGGATACTGTGTCTCGCCATCTGGTGTCCCTCTTCGACTCCCTGAAGACCCCTCACCCAGGTGATCCTCCCGCACTGGCCCACCCCCAGGAACTGGATCCAAAAGCGATGGCTGTGTCTTGGCTACCTGGAGGACATATCCCCGGGGACTAGCGGGTGAGACATCTTCAAGTTTCTCACATATCTGAGCGGTATGCGCTGATCCAACCCCATGAAGGTGTTTTATATGTTTGGCCTTGTCGCCAGAGCAAGCCTCCATAACAGAGCAGGATGCCTTCCATTCGGAGCTGGGAACTGGCACCTAGGAAACTTCAGAGTCTCTATATCAGATATCTCATCAGCGTCCCTAACGAAACCAGGGTTGTCATGCTCATCCTCGGATTCCTCTGGGCCGTTGGAGTATTCAATCAATGCCTCAGCTTGCATCACGTAGGCTGCCCAGTATTTTGACAGTCCATCCTTCGGCATCTTCAGTTTGAAGAGCTTACATGCTTGACATTTGGCCCCCTGGTGGTCTCTTGGAAGACAAAGGTTACACATGCTGTGTGTATCCTTTCAAGGATACCCCCGGCTACATGTGGGATACAACTTTACATTAATTTTCTCCATGGTTAACGCTGTAGAACAGAGAGACAATATATATTATGGGGGAAATGTATGGAGACATTGGGCCTCATTACGATGTCAGTGGTGTAGGAATCATTGGTGGAAATTAAGTTATCACTTCATTCCCACACCGCCAACTAAGATTCGTGGTTGGCCGGAGGATCTACCTCCAACACATAGCTGGAGGTGAATCCGCCACCCTACTGCCAATTTTCGGCGGAACTACCATCAAAACAAACCATGTGTTTTATGGATTCTGAAAATAGTCATGAACTCCGCCATGCCACCACTGGTAATCCCATGGTAAACCCACAGAACAAGTGGTGGTAACAGTAATCTATTTTGGCAGTAATTCAGCAGAAATACCACCGAACTACCATCAAACTCGTAATGAGGGCCATTCCCCTTTAATGTGTAGAGTGTTTCCCATGACTCACCTTACTGCGGAGGCCGAAGCCTGAAGAGTTGTAGGCTGTCGTGCCCCATCCTCCATGCGGAATTGGATAAAATGAGGAGCCTGGGATTGTTATCATTAGAAAAATCATAAGACCCATTTGTACCCTCTGGTAGAGAAACATTGTTTAGTATTATCCCCTTTAGGAATCCAGTTATTATCCTTTATTGTAGCCTGCCTAGTAGTACATTGCTGAAGTAGACACTATCCACATATTAGACTGTCACCTTTGTAGGCATTTGTAATGTGCTTTTAGAATGATACTGTATGCATATAGTCCTTGCCATTTAGGAGAGAAACATGCTGCCACTTTGCACTTTGCCATTTACAATACAATGACACTTGCATATATTTGAAGTGCCACGATTATGTTTTAGAGACACGGTGTATGTGCACCATGATTTGCTATGTATTTATGTTTGAATTAGAAATACCGCTTAGGCTGAGAGAAATGCATTGCTTGCACTACGCACACGGGCATGTTTGGAAATGCCATGAAAAGCCATTTAGTACACATTGTTGTGCTTTATAGAGACACACGAAGAGACTGTCATGTATGTATGTTTGTATGTTGAGTCATTTAGAATGAGTTTGCATTTTAGTGCTTGGAATCGTAAATGCTAGGAAGCATTTAGCACGAGGCCTGAGCCATTTGCTGATGGAGAGACACACAGAGGTTGCCTGCGCCACTGGGCCCAACGCGAAGAAATGTTATGGTTAACACACTGAGAAGGAATTTGTAAACATTTGATTGGCAGAAAGAGATAACATGAACCCTTGTCCGAGAAGGGAAGCTTATCAGCTTGGCTGGTGTGCTTTGCGGAGACAACACAAGGGTTGGGGCCATGAAGGGAGCACAATGGAGAGATGGAGAAGGTGCTTTTGCATGAGAGAGACGGGGCCTAAAAGAGCATTTTGTGATGCCACAGAGCCTACAGTGGAGTAATGCAGAATTATGGGGAAATAGATGGTGTTTTTCGCACCAGACTCAGATGGCCATGAAAGAAGATATGATGTCCAAATGTCAAGCTGACAACACACGAAGTGACAGGACATGCTGTGCAAGGAACACGCAGCAGACAGGCAGGCATTTTGCTATATGCTGACACAGAGAGAGACATTCTTAGTAGAGTAACCATGGAGAGATGTGCGTCATTGGAGACTATAACCAGGGCTGGAGAGAAAGGTGTTAGTTCGAGGCTAGTTCGAGGGAGATCAGGAGAGCCAGAGAGTTGCGGGGAGTTCCAGTTGTTGATTGCTGAAGGAGAGTTGCCAGAGAGTTGTAAAAAGCCACCGAGGGAGTTGCTGAGAGGTTGCTGGTTTGTTGGCTGGAGATGGTGATGAGGCTCTGATGAGATTGAGAGCTTGGCAGTTGGCAGTTACCAGATCTTGAGGTCTGGCAAAGACAGAGCTGGAAACACATGCAGAATGGGAAGTATGGTTTTGGCCTACACTAAATTGATTGATTAGGACAGACACTCACATAAGGGGTGAAGGGGAAACCAGACAGGGGATTGTGTAGAGTGAGTGTGAAGATGGTGTGGATTGGTGTGAATTGATTTGCCCATGGAGGTGGTGGATGCTAGCGCTTGCATTAGATTGCATTAGAAACACACACTTTCAGCACAGGCTAGCATTAGAAACCTAAAAGGCTTATAGTCATTACATGGTAGCTTTGCACCAGAAGTATAAAAGGTGCAAATTAGACATAGCATTAGAACTGCCTGCACTGTTATGCATTATGCTTAGCTGTGTGTACATAAATAAATGAACCCCATTGTTATAATTGAATTGATTCATGTGTTTTGTTGTTTCTTATGTTATTTGTTATTCTGTTGCCAGTAGTAATCTAGGAGTAACCACAGTGCACATAGGGCCTGATACGAATGCAGCCAAGTTGGGGTATAGTGCTACATAACCCCCTAGGAGGTTGTCAAAGATTGTCTGAGAGCAGAGTGTGCTTGCCCACGGGGGGGGGGGGGCAACACGATGGTTAGGGATTTGATTTTTTCAGACTGAAATCCGGAGCCATCGAAAGCCACAAAGCTGTTGTCGAAAGCCAGAATGCACCATTGAGTGGTCTTGGCGAATAAGGTAATACGAAGTATTATTAAGCTGTATATTAATCGTTAACTTTAAATGCTCGATCACGAGCAACAAAGTCCGAAAATCTTTGCGAACTGCAACCAACCGGATGGTGTAAAAAAAAACAATCTGAGCATCTCAATGCGTGAAGGGTCATGTGTATAGTACACGTAACGATAAGGATAGTATTACAAACAACCCCCGTTGAAGTCCCTTTTACAAATCAAAAATAAGTTATGCAATACTCTGCACCAACCACTTTATGTTGTCCTATGGAAAGCATGTGATTCTTGATTCTAAGCAGATCCATAAGCCTCAGAAATATATATATGGAAACACATATTATAATTGTGGCTTCATTTTGTAAAGTCCCAGAATACAACATAATGCAAGTTCAAACATTTCCGTTTCCACACCACTGTAATTTTAGCACTTTAAATAACACACTCAAATAATTGTTTGTAATGAGGTCACATGGGTATAGAGATGGTCGCATACAAGCATGCACTTCCAGCTTACTGTTACATGATGTTATGAACAAGGCAAATAAAAGCAAATTTTTTTTTTGCATGTTAATTTAGCAGACATAATGGCTATAATGTACATTAAAAAGAACTTTATTTCGTTACTCAACTGAATTTTCTTGGTAGCAGACAGATGTGATAGGTAAATAAAAGGTGTGTGGTGGGAGGGAATACTTGTAAATGTCCCTATGTTGTGTCAATTGATAAAAAGCATAAGAAAGGCAGTGTTAACAAAATAAATGTTGTGTAGTAGTAATTACAATGCCATTTTTAAGATGCATTTCTCATATGCACATTTCCCTGCTGGTAACACCTGGGAAGGTGAGTATTTCCCTTCAACAATGGCCCAAACAGGGAGGATGACAGAGAATGCATGGCAAGGACATTTATTCCAACCGCAGGGCCCTCCGGATGAGGCAGCAGCTGGGCAAAATGTCCCATTTCATTCTGAAATATCCTGCTTTCAGCACTGTGGAGCCATGTCAGGGTGCAATCTCTCATCTCCACCCCCACAAACCCAGCATTCAGTACCATCCAATGAACATGAAGAAAATAATACATTATATGGAAAATAACATAATAACTAACACCACTGGGTTTGTTACTGCACCCAAACGAAATGTTCCCCCAAAACATGTTCAAAATAATGCAAAGACTCGATACCAGGCAGGATTCTTGCATTCACATTGACTCCGGCACTCAAGTTCTATCACATCACCTTGATCAACTCCTGTGGCACTCCTTGATACAGTCTTCTGATTTCATATTCTCCCATTCAAACATTCCAGTACTGCTCTCTCCAACTACCCATTCCCCCGTTGGGTGATGCTGCTATCTCCCATTCCCTGGATACGCTCTCCAACAATCATCATCACCATACCTGCTTGCATCCACATCTCAATCTGCACTTGTAGCATCACTTGCACCTCCTCCTGGTTAACGACTCCCTCATATTTGATCTGGTATTGTGTAATGTTTCTCTGATGCTTGCACCCTCCCTTGAGAACTTTTTACAGCATCCAATGCAGATCCACCCTGGATCACAATACTCTCAAAAGGCACCACACACCTATTGCTGAGTCTCCCTATATGCCAACATATCCCGTACTGTCTCCAGTCCATGCAGTTAGCATGTGCTTACTGGATGTAATCTTTGATAATGCAATACCCGTTCCACCAGATCGTTGGCTCTGCGGTATTCCTGCAACTCTTAACACAAGCTATACCTCATTGATTGACACTATCATCCTTGGGTATACTTCCCTCAAAAACACTTCTCCCATGAACTGTATTCACTCTCAACGTTGTTACATTATCCGCAAATATGGATGCATAGTCCACCAATAGAATGGCAAACCTACGCTCCAGGCTATTTGACCCATGAAATCCATGGCAAACATCCTCCACACTTGATCTGGTATGTCCTGTTTCTGCATACTCAATGACATACTCAATGACATCCTCCAATGCGCATAGAACGCACATCTCAACCGTTCCCTCCACCATTACATCCATTCCAGGCCACCAGATTTCGATTTAATTCTTCTCTGTGTTAGACTCTTTCCCAAGTGTGCCTGTTACTCCAACTCACTCCTGAAACCTACAGGGGGTACCAATCTTTCCCCTGTGATACTTGCAATTCTGATCTACATAACTCCTCCATCTTTAAAGTAGGATGATGATTTAGCCTACTCACCTGATCATCCTTGACCTCTGTAACATAACCTTCTGCAGTAAATTATCCTCCTTCACATTGTTCTATGATACAACACTCTGGCTTCAACTGAGCCCCCAACTAGCGGGCGACCAAGACAAACAATCAGTCAAAGGATTCTGTATTCCCGGAATATACTCCAATTTAGAGTTATGCTCCTGCATAGCTGCCAAGCATTTAGCAATGCGAGGAGCAGACAACCTTCAGCGCCACATTGTGAATAGATGCATTAAGGGTTTGCGGTCACTTCTAATGGTATATGGTACTCACCACAAGAATGGCTACAGAACTTCGAGGCCCAATAACCTGCTAAGTAATGTCTCTTTCTCTATGGTCGAATAATTCATTTCACTTGCTACTGTACTGCTCTGGATGAAAAAGCCACTGGGGCATCTACACCTCCCCCCATAAGGCTCAACACTTCTCCTAGCCCTTGCATACACACATCAAGTTACAATAGTCTTTGCCATTTCAAAATCAAACTGATACAATGTTGGGGTACACGCCACCTCTTCCTTTAAGTTATGAAACACAACATCAACCCCCTCATACAACTGGAATTCCACCCTTTGTTCCAGCAACTCCCTCAGTGCAGCTTCTTTACTAGCAATTTCTTCTCATGAATTTCTCATGATATTCTATTAAACCTAGAACAAACTTCAACTTCTCCTTATTCTTTAGTGGTTCCACTTCACAAAGAGTTTCCCCTATCACTGGACGCCCCCGATTCCCGTCGATATTTAAGTAGGGCCTAGATACGACAACTGCAGCACCTTAATCTGCCATTTTTACTTCTTGATAGTCAGACCTGCGTCCTCACTTCTTTTCCCCTCAATATCCTCTACTCAGGTGGCCAGGGAAGGGGCATCGCTTTTGGATCCCGACCATGGGGGTGGATATGCGAGGGAAGATGACCTGGGTGGAGAAGATTGGAGGGAGGACCCGGTATCCCCCATTACCATTCCTGGATGAACCTTCAGTCCCCGTAGCCTTTATGGGATCTTGTCACTCTTTTCCATTTTTCAGGATGACTGGAAAAATGCCACCAAGGTAGGAGAAATAGGAAGCAGTTGAATAAGAGGATAGCCGCAGGCAAGACATGGTATCCCCTTTTTCTTGTGATTGGCAACAGCCTATAAAGGCAGGGGGTGGGCAAGGTTGGCTATCACTTCCCTTCATTTCCCCTCATTCATATCACTATAGTACTGGGATGCTGAAGAGCAACTAGGAGTGCTACACACCAACATGTCATTTCAACACTCTGGTACTGAGATGAGGAAGAGGCCTAAGGACACCTGCAATCTGTTAGGGAAAACACAGCTGTTTAAAAGAGGGCGCCAACACCATGAGAGGGGAAGCCAGCAAGAGAGGTGGTGGGCTGTGAGAAGCTTGCCTAAGAAGGTTGATGTCCAACAACGACGAAAGCTGGCGAGGATCCTGCCTGGAGGCTAGGACGCCAGGGTGTGCTGTCAGGAAGCTGTGAAATCAGGGCCTGAGCAGGCTGGGAAATAAGAAAATCTGAGGGAATCCCCCTTGCTGAGCGCCCACAGCTGAAGCTATTTGGCACAGAGGATTTGCCAGCTCTGCAGGCCACCGATAGCGCCTGAGAGAGGCAGAGCCATCAGCAGCCCACAGTAGAGTTTGTGGCAAGCGAGTGCTGCTCACAGGGACAGAGAGGTGTATGCGAAGCCGACAAGAGAGAGGGAGATCGCCAGGAGGAGTTGACGACAACTGTTGAGTGAAACAGAGGAACCACTCCTACCCGGGCTCTCCTGGGAGCTACAGCGAGTTATATGGTGATGCTGGTTGAAAGGAAATGTATGTGCAAGTGACCTTAAACCCAATGAAAGGGTTTGAGTGCTACGAATAGAACGCTGAATTTTAAAGTGAAGTATAAATACTTTTTTAAAATGTTTGGGTCAATCGTTTCACAAACCGCTCCCTCCTATCTTCAAGAGTTATCCTGATCTGTTCTTTCTGGCCTGAATGTACGCTGATGTCACCACCCAAGAAGAAAATCAACTGTTCTTAGTATTTTTTTTAATGTATTCTTATTGATTTTAACATATTCCACACACCAACATGTCACAGAACATCATCAACATCTGTTACAATTAACATCTTTGCATCTTATCCCCAACCCCCTTCCTCTCTTTTCCACTGCCCCCCCTCCCCTTGCCTAAAGTACTCATGTGGCATTCACGCAGAATGGAAAGAAGTAAGCCATACAACATAAAAAAACTCCTCAGATTACCATCTCACTTAATTCGCCTCTCCTCTTTCTGTGAACTCCACCTCAAACAAAGAATGCAACAAGGTCTCCCATGCTGCTATGTCCGTCGTGGCCTCACCTTGACTGCCCCATACCGCCCTCTTCCATTGCTCAGTTTCTGCCATCGCCCACCGCATCAGGTCCCGCCACCAATCCTCCACCACCGGTCCCCGAGGAGATTTCCACATCATAGCTATTCTGCATTTGCCAAGAATACATGCTAAATCTGTCATTTTATGGGCATGTCTAGCACCCTTGGGACGCAGGAAGTGGCCCAGTAAGCATGCCCCCGGGGAAAGCACATCCAGACTCAGTCCCCCTCTATGTAGCCTACGTGCCACCCCCTGCCAGTATAGTCCCACTACTGGGCATGCCCAAACCATATGTAACAAGCCCAAGTCCCCTGCTCTGTACCTGGGGCACTCTTGTTCTGCAGCACCTGGGAATCTCGAAATCCTTTGAGGGGTCATATATGCACTGTGTGTCACTAGCAGCTGTATGAGCTGCAGTCTTGCGTTCCTCAGCACCCTTTTATGGTATCCCAGCACTTGCACCCATTGCGTGTCCATAAACGCAGCCCCCCCCCCTCCAAGTCTTCCTCCAATTTGCCCCGTATCGCTAGAGGAGAGTGAGACCCATTAGATAATAAGAGATCATATAGCTGCGATATAGGGGGAGCGAGGTCAATGGACGGCTTTCTCTTCAATTAAAGAAAATACCATCCCTTATTCCTAGGCCATAAACCAGAGTAGTTTCTATGTATTCATTCTTGTGCTGCGCCTCGTGTCTGGGAATATGCGTGAGGAGTGGGGCAGGTGTCCCATCTGTGTTCATTACTAATGAATAAACAGTTTTCTTGAATTATGGGTCATGTGTGATGAGACCATGTTTTAAATTATATCACCCTGCATTTACTGGGATTTTAGCTAGTATTAATGTGGATGTTATGGTTCCTATTACTCCTATTACCCCTAAGGACACACTTGGGTTATTCTTCATGGAGTCTTTTGGCTTCAGGTTGTCCCGAAACTGGCTGAACCTGGCTTACAAAGGCTAGTTTAATTAATCTAAGAATATATAGCTTGCGTTTTGGGAATTGTTACCTCGTGCTTCCATTGCAATGTTCCTAACCTCCCCTTTTCATGGGAACCTTGGCTTGTGTTGCTTGCTATTGCCTGGGCTCCGCACAGATATGTATTTCTGTTATTTCAGCATTTTGTGTTGTCATGAAGTCTTGAAGCCTTTATTTTACTTATAAATGTGCTACAGCTTCCATTTTGGAAAAGATGGCTGCCCATTACTCTTGCGTTTCTATGTTTGTGAGCTATATTTGCATATCGATCATGTTACATTCAGTTTATACACTGCTTATGTTAGTATTCTTCATGTCTTTTGGATGTGTGTTAATATTCTTCATGTATAAATGCATACATCACTTAGTGTTTGTGTCCTTCATGTTGAGTGGACATTTGCTTCATGTTTAATTCATGCACATGTATTGTTCGTTTATTCCTGCCATCTTAGATCATGTTCATCTCTTGTTTTACCTGCCTGGGATATGGGTGGTACTGTTTCCTTATTGAGTAATGTTTCTCAACTCTGCGCTATTGGATCGGAGGAGGGGCAGTAGCTACGGATGATGTAACCATCTGCCTCCCAACATTCCCCCCTCTGGTGAGTTCTCAACAACATCCTCTCCTCCTTCCCTCTCCCACATGGGGCTCTTTCGGTATCCATATCTTAGTCACCCTCTGCAAGGTGCCTCCATGTCTCTAACATGTCTGTCCATGCTCCTGGTCATATAGCAGCATTCCCCATTAGAATCACAATATACCCGCTGCCATCTAATCTGTGCTGGAGAGTATGGTCAAGGGTGGGTAACTGGAGGCATATCTGGTGGGACTGCCAGGGAATACAGGGCTTCTGGGATTAAGTAAAAAAACATATCAAAGGGATGTTTTCAGACACGGACCAAACCGAAGAAAAAGTATGGCTTTGCTGGATGTGGGACCCAAAAGCAAAGTTTGATTTATCGACGACTCTCTCATCATCCTTCACATCCAGACATCTTGGTCTGAAGAAGAACTTTGGGATCCATATCTTTATGACTTCCCTCAGGCATCCTGCTGATTTCACATGCTCATCTTTGTTCCATGTCATGAGACTGCATTGTCCATTTGGACTACAATAGATCCATCTGCCCATGTACTACTTATGATTCTTTGGATACATGCACTTCGTCCCCTCAGGTGCATGGATACTGGCCTTCACAAAGTTTCTGAATTCTTCATCTGTCAAGTCTTTGGCTTTCCATCCTGGTTCAACATCGATCATAATCTTCATCCCTATAGCTTTCTTAGCTTTATTCTTGCATTGGGAGATTATTATCTTGATCACACAAAATCCAATCAATATCATTAGTATCAGAGCTCCAAGGAATAAAAAAATATCTGCCATCCATTGTGGAACCCAAGAGAATGGCGATCCAAACCAACTGTCATCAATAAAGTCTTCCACTTCATCGATCATCTGGCCGTGGAGTTTTGTCAGCATACCCATGGCCTCATCATCGTGAAAAGGTATGAATGTGCAACATGATTCTCCAATTTTTGCACAAAGATCTCCATCCATGGCTATACATTTTTTTCTTTTTAAAAAAAAACAATTTTGATTAATTCCAATGCGAGAACCATACAGTGTAAAAGCAGTTATACAGTCCAAGTCTCATGTACAGTTCCATGTTGTTTCTCCCGTCCCCCACCTATTGCCCCGCCCTTTGCCGAGCCTACCCGACATCACCATCATCCAACACCATTTCTGAGAGCGCCCCTCCTTCAATTCCCCCCGAAACTTCCATCCTCCAGGCCTGCTTGATCAGGCCCAGACAGTGTAGCTACTAATTGCCACTAGGCTACCAGAGTCTCTGCTTCTTCTTCTCCCCCTCATTTAATTGCTTTGCTCCACACCACAGTTTCCGCATCTGCCCACTTCCGAAGATCGTGCCACCAGACTTCTACTTTCGCTCTATTACTTGCTTTGCAGCTCATAGCTATTCTGCACTTAGCTACTGTATAAGCCAGATCTTTTAGTTTACTTACATGTTTCTGGGTACACGGCCTCGGGAACCCCTCTACCATGCACGCCCACAGATATTTAACATCCAGGTTTATCTCCTTCTCTGCCAAGAGGTGGGCTACCTCACACCAGAATCTCCTTATTTCAGGGCATGCCCAGAACATATGTGCCAGTCCCGCATTCACCTCCCCACATTTAGGACATGCCTGTATACTTGCATCCTTAAACTTAGCCATCTTCTTAGGAGTCAAATACGCTCTATGGGTAACACATAACTGGATCTGTTGCAATCTCACGTTTCTAGACACTTCTTTTGTGGTATTCTTGTACCCTCATCCACAGCCCATCACTCATTAATTCCCTGGCTTCTTACTCCCAATCTCGCATCAGTTGGGTCACCTCCTTCCCCACCTTTGACATCAGCAGTTCATATATTCGGGAGACCTCATGACCTCCGTCCGATTGGTCATAAAATGTTTCTATGGCTGTATAAGGCTGTCTAGCTAGCACCGTCGCTGACCACGTATCTTTTATCTTCCGCATCAGCCTGGTATAAGTAATGTATTGTCCCCGGTGTAAACCAGTATCTTCCACTAATGTGCAAACTCCACCACCTTCCCGTCCTGCCACACATCCCCAAGGGATGCTATACAGACCGGTTCACAATGCTTACTGACTATTTTCCTCATCCGCTTATCTACCCCATTCAGCGCCACTAACGGCTTCTGTGTGGAGAACGGGAAAGGGTTCCCAATAACTCGCCAGGCCCACCACATTTTCCAGCCCAAATCTAACATTCTCGTCCCTGTGCCTCGCTGCAATGTTGTCAACCATATCCACTCATTCAGAAAAAACGGAGCACATTCAGCCTTCAACAATCTGGACTCCGGCATAGAGTCCTCCGATAACCATCTCACCACGTATTGTAGCTGGCTAGCTAGATAGTAAATTTCAAAATTGGGTAATCTAATGCCCCCTGTTCGTATGTGTTCTATAGTTTCCATAATGCTATTCTGCTCCTGGAGTCATGCCATATGAACCCCCTACATATACTCTGGATTTTTACCAAAGAATCGCTTGGTATCATGTATGGTATGTTTACAAGAAAATGCAGTAGCCTAGGCAGTACCACCATCTTTAACAGTGCCACCCTCCCCATCATGGTCAAAGGGGCTTCGCCCAGAACCTCATGCTATTTTGGATATTGGCCACCGCCTTCTCCGTATTTTGTTTGTGTTCGTCCTCAACCCTGTGGTGGACATCTATCCCAAGTATCTAAAAGTCTCTGTCTCCCACTGTATTTGTAAAACCGGCAATTTGTCTCGTGGTACCCCTTTATATCTACCAAGGGGAAATATAGACAATTTTTTGGGGTTCACGGTTATGCCCCACAACACTGCATATCATTTCATAACTTCCAAAATATATTGTAGGTTCTATTCAGAGTATCTCAGGTACAGCAACACATCAGCAGCATACATTCATATCAAATGTCGCCCTCCTTTTGTGTCAATTCCCACCTCTCCTTATGCCTGCCTTGAGTATATCAGCAGGGGTTTGAGTGCTAGGATAAAAAGCACTGGGGACACGGGCATCCTTGTCTAGTACACCTGATAAGTTGCCATCGCTCCGAGATGGTCGACCCCGTCCTAACTCGAGCCAATGTTTCACTGAAGAACAGTTGGACCCACTTCAAGTATGTGGGCCCGATCCCATATTCCTTCAAGGCTGCCATCAACCAATGCCATTGGACCGAGTCAAAGGCCTTCACTGCATCTAATGAAATTATTGCAACCTCTTGGGTGTCCCCTTCCGTATGTTCTAGAACGTGATGGAGCCTTCTAAGATTGTCGGATATACTTCTGCGCGGAACATACCCAGTATGGTCCGGGTGTTTGAATCTGTTGATAGCCAATCTCAGCCTATTTGCTAGCACTGACGTAAGTATCTTACTGTCTTGATTGAGCATGGATAGTGGTCTATATGACCCACAGTCCGATCTCTGATTGTCAGGTTTAAGGAGCGGAATGATAATTGCCTCCCTAAGGGACTCCGGGAACATGCCCTTATCCAACACTTCATTTAGCATTGCGAATATTGGGGGAAGCAAATCCGCTTTATAGGTTTTGTAGAACTCGCTAGGGAGTCCATCCACTCCCGGGGCTTTACTAGTGGGAAGTAGCTTAATCACTTCTTCTAATTCTTCTAGCGTATTCAGAGCTTCTAAGCGTTCTTTCTCCGCTGCCTCTAGTTTGAGAAGGTTAATATCTGACAGAGTTTCCATCACCTCGATCCACTCTCCCTCAGTTACGTCCATATACAATCGCTGGTAATATTCAAAAACGCATTTGTTCACATCTTCCTGGGTATCTAGTGTCTGTCCATCTCTCCCCTCCACCGTTCTAATTGCCTGCCTGGAGGTCTCCCTCTTATATAACCAGGCTAACAATCTACCTGGCTTGTCCCGCTCCGCGTGCTGCTTTTCTACGTATTTTTTGTAGTTCAGGTTGCATAATCTCAGTGATTCCTGCATTCTCGTTTTAATTGCCGTATAGTCCCCATCTCGTCTAGGGAATGCCCACTCTCCCGGATTAACTCCAATATTTGTTCTGCCTCGTGTAACTCTTGTGTTATTCCACCTTGTAGACCCTTGGATTTAGATATTGCCGCCCCCCTTACTACCTCCTTAGATGCCTCACATAATGTGCCGGCTGAATCCACACTACCGGTATTATGTTCAAAATATTCTCTCATTTCCTTTCTCAGGTCCTCCCTGAACACTTTGGCCCCAAGTCTCCACGTCGGGATTCTCGCTCTCGGAGCCGAGTTCTGCATGGCTATAATCCTGTCCAAGAAATATCTGTTCTGGAGAGTTATTAGTCGTATGGCTCTCAACTCTTCTCTGATAGCATTGAATCTCTTTATGGTGGTGTTGATCGTCTGTAACAATTCCCATCTGGTAATCTGCAGCCATTTGGTATTTGCTCAAACCTGGACACTTGGCACGAAGATCAACAAAAACACTGAAGCTGTCTGGCTAAATAGTCTGTGCTCATAGGGAATAGCATCAAACGCCTTAATATATTTTGCTGAAAAATAGTTCTTTATCTTCATTCTTCTCATCAGCTCCACAGATCTCTTCTTCCTCAGGTGAGCATCTGCTTTAGGAAAACTGTCAAGGTTTAAGTCACTTTTTCGGAATCACCAACGCTGGAACATGAACATTCACTAACAAGCATCGTCCTCCACAATCCTTGGGTAGCCTCATATGCGCTCTGGATCCACAAACCCAATAGTGACCCATAACTACTGCTGTTCCAAGTATCATTCCTGGTTCATCAAAGATTCAACCACAGTTCTGATTCCCTCCAACTTTTCTTGTGCCATTATTTCTGAAGCACAGCTTTGCACTTTCCAAAGGCACTATCTGCAAGGGTCCTCCCAGGTCTTCGACCCAGGTCAGTAGTTTAACAAGTCTTGGCCATAGGGGATTACAACCAGTCTGCACTATGTCAATGGCTGGTTTATAACAACCAATGACCACCCAGGATCTGCAGATGACCACTCCTTCCCATCCATCTGGTGATAACACTGATCCCCAGATTGTCATGGTCATCGGGCCAAAAGCACTGACCTTACAAGGACACACACACAGGGGGCCTGGGTGGACACAGTCCTGGTGCCTTTGGCGCCAGGTTCATAAAGAACAATAAATATTATGGACATAGCATCTAACCATGTGTTTAACAGTGGAAATGTCATCTTCACAGCAGCCCCACGCACACTCTTGGGTGGGGCTGCTGCTATTGGGTTGCCTGGCACGTGCTGACTCACTAGGAGTGGCAGGGTGTGGCAGGCAAGCCAAGCCTAGTGGGCGTGCCCACAATCACAGCTATACAAGCTGCTCCAGTCCCTGAGGCAGACGCTTTGCGTTATTCTGCACTTCCATGCAGCCTAACGCTCACCTGTGCCTGGGATTCAACTTACCTGGGGACATTCTGTCATCTACATCCATACTTACCATCTCGAGGATCCTGCTCTCACCTGTACGCTTCTTCCTGGCACCGCGGCTCACCTGCACACTTCTCGGAGCGCAGACATCATCTTCCTGGCACCATGGCTCACCTGCACACTTCTCGGAGCGCAGACATCTTCCTGGCATCGTGGCTCACCTGCAAAGATCTCGAGCACAGAAAGCATCACCTGGGCACCGCGGCACGACGCGCTCCATCCGCCATCGCAGCACCTGCAAAATAAAAGCGAAAAACAAGGTTAGACCCTTAACAGACATTACGTTTAAGGTCGCGCTACCATTAAACCTTGCGCCTTCCCTTAAACCATCACTCACCTGTTATCGGACATTGCGGTTGCCTCCATCAGTGCCTCCACAGCCGCTGTTGGGCTGCATTTCCATCTATTAGAGTGAAAACAGAGAGGAACGTTATTCAGGGAAAAGCAACAACATTGAGAGCAATAACATCAAGACAGAAACTAGAAGGGGGAGAAGACAAGAGACATTGAGAGAAAGCAGAAAGAGGGGAAAAGGCAAGAGACATTGGAAGACACGTACCACCAAACCGGGGAGCATATTCGCAGCTCGACTGGACTACTACTCATCAGGGATCAGTGAAGGAACTCGATCCATCAACAAGCGCCCCTGTCAGAAGTAGCAGGACGGAGAGCTCATCATTCATACTTACCAGGTGAGCCTTATAGGCCGGTACTTGCCCACAGAAATCGCATCTTGGGTCGAAGGGTTTGGGAGGTACAACAGTCACCTATCAACACACTCACGTTTTCCCATATCCACGCACGAGCAGTGTCACCAATTGTCGCCACCCGTAGCTTGTCCGCAGGGGAAGAAATCAGAAGGGGGTGATTTAACTCCAGGGAGGGCTGCAACCATGCCCGAAATGCCTCCGCAGAGATCAGGTGAGCGTAACATAGATCTGCATTTGGCCTCTGTTCTTCCATCTACAAAGTTCTTCTGCAGATTTTCCTGGACTCTCCAGTCTTTTGTTTACTTCCCATCTGATTCCAGCTCCTTTTACTCCAGGCTTCTCGTATCTGATCACATGATTCTTAGTATAAGCTCTGTTTCTTGTCTTTGTGTCCTGGACATAGTCTTCTTCATATGGATCTGTCCATTCAGTTGCCCATTTGAGATAAGCATCTCGGCCCATAAACTGGCTCTTGTTCGGCAGTGTTATGTGGGAAAGACAATGTGCTGTCTGGACGTCTATTTCAATAGCTATGAAGATCTTAGACTTCCTCATGCTATAAGGCAGGAGTGCACATACAAAGCATTCCTCCTTTGAGGTTTTTCTTGCCACTTCCCTCATATGTTGATACCATATGTTGTTTCCCAAATGTGCTGTACTGTCCAGGTAATCATTTAGCTCAAAGTCACCTTCCCCAGTATCTCTCTTAGATCTTATTCTTCTCTTATGATCTGCCATGATTATTTCATACAACAAGTCAGCATAACTCATTCTAACTGGACCAATCATAGGTGCTTCTGTCAGTAGACTGGGTGTGGTCACATGAACCTTGTGTGTAGGTTCACCTTTAACACCCATTTCTTTTGTCTCCCTTGCAAAGCCTGTCTCTGGCATCCAAAAATAATCTCTAAGACACCTTTAGCATGTCATTGACTATTGGTGACATTTACCTCAGACTTGGGTGATTCCTCATCATTCTTTGGAATAGGGACAACTACATAGGGTCTTGTCTGCCTAGTAGTTGCCACATTTATACCTTCCTTCTGTTTAAGAAGATTCTCATGCGTTTTTGCCCCATTCACATCTAAGTAATAGGACGTTCGCACAGCGAGTGAAAGCAATATTATTATGAACAGAATGCAATCAAACAACAGAGAAATGAGTGTACAGCTTCGATTCCTTACACAACGTGGACATCTCTCTTCATCTGGCGTGATGATATTGCTACTAATCCTGCCTATTTTTATTGCCTAAGGAAGGAAAAATTAAACTTTAATATGGCACCATTATGTACTGCTTCTGGAAACTGCTAATCTCACTCGATAACCTTCCTTGGTCAACCAACTGCTTACTGGAGAATGAACACGAATTCCCAGTGGACTCCTCGAATCGGCCTTTCATTAGATGCCAGGATGATTTTCTTTTAGGTCAGTAATTCCTCGATCCGTCCCTCGAAGAAAAGCCTCATTCAAATATAATGTCTCTCAAAATTTCATTCAAGGCTGCATTATTTCTCGGATCCCTTAGGAACGTATGGACATCTGTGTGTCTTCCAACAAGCCGTGGACACACTTCAACAAGGTAATAAAAAAACAAACTGACCAGTTTATGTGCATCGTCAGCTGATTGGGGCATTTGTACTTTCCCCACTGTATTCATGAAGCTGAAGAATTTGTTCAGTGATAACTATGAGCAATCTTCTCACAACTAGGCCATTCTTAGGATCTTGCAGGAAAATAGGAATGCTACTAATTCTCCTCACAAATGATAAGTTACTCATCATAGTGACTATCAAAGTCCCCTTGCCTCCATACTGTATTGGGCGTCCCTTCCAAAGGACGGGAGACAGAACCTTTTTCACCAGAAATAAAACTTCTTCCCCTTTAAATTTAGAGGCGCGGGGGTGCAGCCCTGGGAGCATGCGCTGCCCTGACTCCGCCCTCCAGTGCCACACCTCAGTCCCCATAGACGCGTCGACAATAGATTAACATTGCCTAATGACACAAGTTTTATTAGGGGGGAAGTTGGTGGGACGTATGGAGGAAAGGGGACTAGGACTAAGAGTATGTTAGTCACTACGGTGAGTAACCTATAATTACTCTTATGTCCCATCCCCTTTCCTCCATACTGCATGGGCGATTACAACTGAGTGTAGCCCCAGGGTGGAGAGGACACCCTCCTTAAGCAAACAGGTTTCTAAGAACCGCCTGTTCGAAAGCCGCGTCTGATCTAGAACCGGCATCCAAACAGTAGTGCTTGTGGAAAGCCGAAGGGGTGGCCCATGTGGCTGCCCTGCTTATGACTTGCCAGGGGACAAGCCGCTGGACAGCGATGGCCGTTGCTTTGGCACTAACCGCGTGTGCATGCATGTAGGCCTGCAGTGGCTTGTGCTGTCCCTCATAAGCTTCTTTGATGGCAGAGACGATCCAACGGGCTATGGAGGCATTAGAGGCCCGATACCCCGATCTTGATCCGCCAAAAGTGACAAAAAGTGCGTCCGACTTGCGGAAGCCCTTGGTCCTGTCCAAGTAGAATTTCAGGGAACGCCTGACATCAAGGCAGTGCAGAACTCTCTGTGCCTCGTCCATGGGCTCGGCAAAAAAAAATAGGTAGCACTATTTTCTCATTCAGATGGAATGTGGAAGGCACCTTGGGCAAGAATGCTGGGTGTGACCGCAGGACTACTTTATCCCTGTGAAATGTTGTATATGGCTCTGAGGCACCTGGATCTTGCTGATTCTGCAAGCCGAGGTGAGGCCGACTAGCAAGGTCGTCTTAATAGTGACCAGCCTGATGTCCGCGGACGCCAATAGTTCAAATGGAAGTGCAAGAAGAACTTGAAAGATTGAAGGGTGCAGGGATCATAGAACCCGCAAAGGGAGTAGAGTGGATATCACCATTGGTTGTGGTTAAGTGTTGTGGAATATCTGGGACATGACATTTCAGAGGAAGATCTTAAGCCAAAGAAGGATTTAGTAGAAGGAATTAAGAAGATAAGGTTGTTTAGGGATAAGGCAGAATGGAGATAATTTCTGGGCATGATAGAATTTTATCACAGGTTTGTTGAACATTTTGCGGATGGAGTTGGCAAAATGAGAAACTTATTGAAGAAAGGTGTGGAGTTCATAGGGGATAATGAATGTGAGAGAATTTTGAGATATAAAAAGAAAAATTGATATGGCCAAGGCCTTGGCTAGGTTTGATACAAAGAAAAGATGCACCATTTCCGTTGATGCGAGCAAGTCAGGAATTGGTGCCGTACTATCCCAAGTTGGGGTGGATGGCAGAGAAAGGGTGGTGACACATGCATCAAGGATGCTGAAGGGTGCCGAAAGAAATTACTCAGTGTTGGAAAAAGAAGCTTTGCGTGCCATTGGGGGAATCGAAACATTTTGGAATTTTGTGTGGGGATTAGAATTTACTTTGCGAACGGACCATAAACCATTGAAGGCTATATTGAGAATAAAGGATTAGATAAGGTGTCTAGAAGGATTGCGTGCTGGGTGGCAAGGTTACACACAAATTAGAGATTGTGGTAATTTTAGGGAAGGAAAATGTACGAGCTGATCATCTGTCTGGATTGTGGGATGAGGATTTTGGACAGTGTCAGGACACATCAGAAGACAATATAACGGATATGGTATATGTTACCCATGATGGGTTGATTGAACGGGTAGATTGGGAAGAGCCGTTAAATTCTGACGAAATGTGGAGACGCATTTTGGGATTTATTCAACAAGGATGGCCAGAAAAGAGGATTTTGAGTGGGGAGGAGAGAGCACTGTGGGAAGTGAGATCAAAATTAAGTGCGAGAAACCGTATAGTATATTGTTGGGATCGTCTTGTAGTTCCAGGAAAATTGTGCGCAAAAGGTTGATGGAGATCAGTCATCAAGGACATATTGGGGTTTTTAAAAACAAAATAACTCCTAAAAGGGGATTATTGGTGGACAGGTTTTGACCGAGATATAGAGAGAATGGTAGGATTGTGTATTGAGTGTGAGGTACCTGCAAAGAGTGTTGTGGCAAAACAACCGCTGATCAAGGTGGAATCACCGGTGGGTGTATGGAGTGATTTGGCTATTGATATCACTGGTCCAATGGATTTGGGAGGTGGACGCGGGAGGATCATCGTGGTGGTGATAGATTTGTTCTCCAGGTAGACAGAGTTTAAAGTAGTGAGGGATGTGACATCTCAATGTGTTGTTGAATTTCTACAAAGTATTTTTGAAAGGTAAGGATTGCCTAGGTCGATTATTAACGACAATGGCAGGCAATTTATTGGTGGAGTGTTCCAGGATTATTTAAGGATGCGTGGAATCAAGCATAAGCAAACTGCTCTATATCAACCTCAGACAAATTGCATGGCAGAAAGGGTGAATCGAAGCATTATGGATGCTGTGAGAATGAATGGAGCAAAGGGAAAAGAGAAGAAGATTGCTGTCAGAGAACTGCTGTATGCGTTGCATTTGATGCCCCATGCGGAGACAGGAGCAATTTCTGCTAGGTGATAGTGTATGTAAATATGTGCTCTGTAAAGCACTTTGGATAAATGCGCTATATAAATAACACATCATTATAATTATTGAAAGGTGCGGTTAGAGTGTAAGGTGGACAAATTTGGAACATGTCTAGAATAGCTAAAGTCATTTTATGGTCTGATGGGAGAAATGTTGAAAGATGAAATGAAATATTAAATGGCATGTGCAAACAAGCCTTGAGCATATACATTGATATGCTCAAGGCTATGTGGAGTATTGTATCTAAAGTGCCATCATGAGTAACTCTGTACATAGTTGAAGTAATTTCATAAATGTTATTTTGACAAGTTTGAATTAGATAAAGGGGGGAGGTGTGTTGTGTAATGTACTTCAGCAAGAAGGCAAATGGAATGTTATGTTAGAACATAATGAGGGGGTTGTGATGAGGCTGATGGAAGACTGTTGGAAGGAGAGCTGTGATAGGAAGGTTGGAGTTCTTTATTCATATATGTATCTAGGTAATACATTTGTGTTATTACCTACACACGTGTGGCGGCTCGTCATTACACGAATAGTAGGGACTTACTGTTGTCCCATGAGGCAAAGTGGTCCATCTGGGGGTGCCCCCATTTGTAGAAGATTTCCTGCAGTACTAGGTCGTTCAACTGCCACTCGTAGTTGTCCGCCCCCAATCTGCTGAGCCTGTCTGCCTCCAGGTTGGATTCCCCGGCAGGTGGACAGCTGTGAGGTAGATGTTCTCCAGGGCCCATTCCCAAATGCTGACTGCAAGCCTGCACAGTTGGGGGTGGGGGAGTCTGGTACCTCCCTGCTTGTTGATATAGAACATGCTGGTGGAGTTATCAGTCTGAATGAAGACGACCTTGCCCTCGATAACCGGAAGGAATTGATTGATATTTTTTAAATTAAAGGAAGGGTCAGAGCACCAGCCAGATAGCCTTCAGTTCCACCCAATTGATGTGGTACTCCTGCGCCTGCCTGATCCAGATGCCATGGACGGAGTGGTTGTCCAGGGTGGCCCCCCCAACCCTCGAGAGAGGAGTCTGTGGAGATGGTGACCTGCGGGGTAGGTTAGCAGAACGGCTTGCCCACCCGAAGGTTGCAATCCCTGGACCACCATGTGAGGTCCGGGTGAAGTGATGGAGGGACGTTGACCATCTCTGACAGAGCCTCGCTCCTGGTTCCAAGAGGCTGCAAAGTGCAGCTGTATCCTCCTCATCCTGAGTCTTGTGTGGGGGACGGCCAAGAGGACTGCTGCCATGAGACCCAGTAGGTATTGGTACCACCAGGCTGAGGTCACTTCTCTGCTGAGGAAGTGCGCAGTGGCCCTCTTAAGAGCGCTGATCTTGTCCTCCGAGGGAAAAACTCTCTCGGAGCATGTGTTCCAAATAAGACCCAAGAAGGTCAGTCTCTGCGTCGGTTGCAGCTGCGACTTCTTGAGGTTGGAGTGAAAAACCCAGCTCGTGCAGTGTGTTCATAAGAGCCTGGGAAGTATGGTGCACTGCTTCCGTAGATGTCGCCCTGACGAGCCAGTTGTCGAGGTCTGGTGGATGTGGTGGCCCTGCGACCTGAGGAGGGTCGCCACAACGTTCATTAGCCTAGTAAAGACCCTGGGGGCCAATTGGAGGCCGAAAGGAAGCACCTTGTATTGGAAATGGTAGCCCATGATCCTGAATCGTAGAACAGAACGATTATGCTGCCAGATCGGGACGTGTAGGTACGCGCCCTTCAGATCCAGGGAGCACATCCAGTCTTCCTTGGACCATGTCTCTGTTATCAAACTTGGCTATCTTGAATTTTTGTAGAGGTAGGGAGAAATGTAGGGTGGAAAAGTGTAGCACAACTCTCATGCCCGCCTGGTTCTTCTTCTGAATGGCGAAAATCCTGGAGTAAAAGCCCAAGCCTCGCTGGGAGGCTGGGACTTAGTCCACTGCCTGGCTCTGGACAAGCGACCGCCAAAAGAGCTGCTGTCCCACCCTGTGGGAGTGGAGGGGAAGAGGGAGGAGAGGCTGGGATAGGGAGGCAGTACCCCGTGGGGACTACCGAGAGGATCCAAGGGTCAGCGAAATTCTGCTGCCAGAAATGTGCATAGAGAGCAAGCCTGCCCCCAATGGAGACATGTGGACCCGGAGGGGTGTGTCATGCCTTCTTTCCCTCTGAAGCTGTTGCGGAGGAGGGGGACTGGAAAAAGCCCTTAGTCCCCCCTTTTTGTTGTTTGCGCCGATGTTGAGTCGGCGTATGGTCAGGCTGCCTGGACCTCTGCTCGTGGAAGCCGCGGACCCTCCGTATGTATGCCCCTTGTCCGAGCGCTGCTGTGACTGGATGTACGTTTTTAGCATGGTCTTTGTCAAGATGGATAAAGACTTGGCCGTTTGTGAGCTGTTTTTCTTTTTGTCCAGCTCATCGTCTGTTGTGGAGAGGAAGAGGTCACCCCCTTTGAACGGAAGTTCTAAGATGCAATCCTGGACATCCGGGTTGAATTTCGTAGCACAGAGCCAGGCCATTGTTCTCATGTCCGTGGCAATGCAGATGGCACGGCCAGAGGTATCAATGTGGGCCACGGTAGACTCCATGATGTCCTGCGCCACCATTTTGGCCTCTGCCAATCCCGTCTTGAATCGGGATTGGCTCTGCGCCGGAAGCTCTGGAAGGAAATCCGCAATTTCTGCAATAGGTCCTTTGGAGGCGATCTCTGGAAGAGCTCCCTCCACCTGGCCAGACTGTTCTTCAGAGACCTTGAGGAAAGCGCGTTGCACGTGGTACAAGCTTGCCAGCCGTGGTCTTGGCCAAGTCACCATAGGCAGAGGGCGTGGGGGTCTGTAGTCGGGTAGAACCCGTCGCAGGATGGACACCTGCTGAGCCCTGTAGAAGTTGACATGCTCTGGGGAGGAGCGTGACGCCCGAGTTACCTGAATGATAAAAAGACAAAAGAGAAGAGAAGAAGTATCCGCACGTGGAATTACATGGCCAAAGCCAAATCCAGGAGTGCCGGTGAATTTCGCCCGTTCCCGTCAATGCGGAAAATGGGACTTGGGTGTGGTGCCAGAGGGTGGAGTCAGGGCAGTGCATTCTCCCAGGGCCACACACCCCCCAGCGCCTCTAAATTTAAAGGGGAAGAATGTTTTTTTCTGGTGAAAAAGGTTCCGTCTCCAGTCCCTTAAAAGGGACACCCCATGCAGTATGGAGGAAAGGGGATGGGATTCTTAGGATCTTGCAGGTAAATAGGAATGCTAGTAGTGCTCCCTACAAGTGAAGGGTATGCGTGCAATACATACTCAAAATAAGCAAGAATGATCTGTGAAACGTTGTCATCAGGCATTACAATGAGAAAATCCAAACAGGAACTCAGTGAGGAATGATTTCGTTTTTGACAACTCTTTCCAGTTGTCAAAAACGAAATCAAGATCTGGCATATTTTTCTTCTGATGAAGGCCTAAGCACGCCTCAGTCCAATGTCACAAACTCCTGTGGCTCAAAAACAAATATCTTCCCTGAACTCTCCTCAAAATGACTGAAAAGAGTGTTTGAAATAAGCCACAGTCCAATGAACACGATGTCTTGACTCGACAGCTTCAGAGTCCTTCCTCGTCATAGACCTCGTCTGCACGTGCTGAGGTTCTTCCCAGATGCTTGCTTCCGAAGGGTGCGGGGGTGATGGGGTCTCTCCAGCATAAATCCTTTCGTCTCCTAGAAAAGTCCAAGCGCATTTGCCCTGAACTCTGACTGCAGACGGCATGACGTCTTCTACGATAAAAGGACCATTGAAGCGGGGCTCGTCTCACTTTTTTCTCGTATGGTTGCGGATTAAGATTGCATCTCCGGGGGACACTTTAGGAACACATAGTTCTTGAAGTTCACTTGTTGAAGCATCTCCTTCTGTGTTCTGCGCTGCCCCACACCCTCTTCGCCGTAGCTGATCTGAAATGACAGAGATACTTGAAGTCATACACGTAAGACGTCATGTAACTCCATTCCTAACAGTTCTGATGTTGGCTGGGCATCACTTCTAACTCTGGATGGTGTGAGGGGGGCCTCATTTCCCTATCTGTCACTATTTCATGGGGGGTAGATGGTGGTGCGAACCTGCTTGTTTCCTCAATGCATATAATGCCAGTGGTAGGCAATGCAACCACCCCTTCTTCAAGGTAAGCTTCAACCTGGCTATTCTTTCTTTAAGCAAGCTGTTGAGTCTCTCACAGATCCCATTTTCTTGTGGATGATAAGCTGAAGAAAACTTATGCTTTATACCAAGCAAGAAGCCAATCTGTTTAAAAATGTGATTCACAAAATGAGGACCATCATATGATCTCCAGGATCTCAATGTGTCTGCTTCCTCTTCTCCTCCCCTACTGTTCTGTGCCACCCTTAATAAGGCTACAGGCATTACTGGTTTACCAGTGCTGTCTTGTCGCCACAATGCTTCAGAGGGGTTTAAAGAACACCTTCTTCGCGTCCATTTATCCTTCTCATCTTGAGGTGCTTCTCACTGAACCTCTATTAATTGTGCCTTCGAAAGATTACTATATGGGTCAGACACACTCATCACCACCACCAATCTTTCATTTACATATGGCGTATCAAAAGACATGATATTTTCTGAACATGCAGCACGTTTGGCTTCATCATCTGCTGCCCGATTTCCACTTGGGATCAAATCTGCCTTTTTAGTGTGAGCTGCGCATTTAACGACTATGGTGGCTACTGGGAGTGGTAGTGCACTAAAACGCCTGTCCAATAAGGCAGCATGTTGCACTGGAGTGCCATCCGCTCGGAGGTAGCCCCTGTGCTACTCCTGTGTGCACTGTCAACATCACATAGGCGGAGTGACTGTACACCGTTACTTCCTGGTCTGCATGATTCTCGAGCGCGAATATCAGTGCCACTAACTCTGCAGCCTGTGTTGAATAGTGAGACGGGCGTCATGCCCTTATCAATGTTTGAACTTCCCCATTGGCTGTGTGCTTTACCACAGCGGCACATGTATATCGATCCTTGAAGAAACGTCAATAAAAACAACTTCTCCCCCTGTCAAAGCATTTTCTGTTATCCTAGGGATGTCATCATAGAACTCTTCATAGTTCGAACAGTCGTGCACTTGCTCATCCTCTGCCAGTGGTTCAGCTACAAACATGGCAGGATTCACTAGCTTGCATCAAACTATTTTAATCGCCGGATTTGATATCACTACCTCATAGGCAGAAGCCCTTTGAGAAGTTAACATCCCTTTTAGTTTCTCCAAGATGGCAAATAATGCATGTTCAACGAACGTCATAGAGCATCCCATCACTATGCTTGCAGCCTACTCAATGGCAAATGCGGCAGCTGCCAAAGATTGTTTGCACCGGAAATGACCCCTCATTAATTGGTTCAGAATCCCACTGTAATATGCAAGGGGCTTGTACCCCAACATGGTTCTCTGTGTGAGGACTGCTGTCATAACGGTACCATCTGTATGCATTTTTTATTTTATTCCTCAGCATGATTGGGAATTCCTAAAACTGGAGCTGTGCAAATTGCCTTTTTCAATTTCTCAAACCCTTCTTCCATCTCCTCAGTCCAAATAATGTTCTCTTGTGTGGCCTGTGCTTTCTTTAGAGCTTGTAATAGAGGCCTTGTATATGAGCTGTAGTCAAAAGACCCATGTTCTGACATACTTACATATTCCCAGAAATCTTTGCACGTGCTTCATCTTGTGTGGCTTCGTGGTTTTCAAGATAGCCTCAGCTCTCTCAGGAGTAACCTTTTTTCCTTTATGCGAAATTAACTGACGTATGTACAATACTTCCTGTTGAAAATAGTGTAACTTCTCCTTGTCAACCTTATATCCTTTATCAGCGAGTATAATCATCAACTGAATAGAATCATGTCTGCACCCTTCCTCTGAACTGCTACAAACCAAAATGTCAACTACATATTGCAACACAACACTTTCCAGATCAATATTGCTTAAATCTATCCAGAGAACCCTATTCAAAACTGATGGAGACTCACAATACCCTTGAGGTATTCTCGTGCATTTTAACTTAGTCTGCCTGAACGTAAATGACGTCAGATCCTGCGAGTCTTTGTGTAAAGGGATTGAGAAAAACACATTTTTCAAATCAATCACAGTGAAATGTCATGCTTCAACAGTTATGTTACATAAGATTGTAGCAGGATTAGGAACTAGAGGGAACTCGGCCTCTGCAATCTGGTTAATCAGGCATAAATCTTGAATTAGCCTCCATGACCCCTCCTTAGATTTTTTTATAGGGTACACTGACGTATTAAACGATGACTCTGACGTCACCAAGATGCCTTGATCCATCATGGCAGAAATAGTCTTAAAAATACCTTCATCTGCCTCTCGAGACATAGGATACTGTCGTGCTCGAGGTAAAATTGCTCCTGGTTTTAATTTAATCTTTACTTCTCCAACTCCCTTTAATAGGCCTACATCATAGGGGCCTGTAGTCCATAATGAGACTGGCACTTTTGCCATGTCTTCCTCAAAATACTCAGGACGTTTTTGTACTATTATCATTTTCTGAGGAACCTCACGTTTAATGGCTCATACCCAGTAAGTGATGCTCATCTAAAATATTACTTCATCATCTGATGGATGATCTCTAAACATGTCATCATCAGTGACATCAGTAACCCTCCCCAATGGCAATCACTGTGCACCATCGTCTGCCATCATGATAATTTCCACCAAGCAGAGCCATTTCTCCTCGCACTATGGCTTTGGCCTGAATAAAAACTCATCAGGTATTCTCATAGTTCTGCCTACTAAGCCTGGTAACCATGTTAACAAAATGCGAACCCCATAATGAAACACTTTAGGTTCCAACAGGACTGCTCTCATGGTCACTTGTCCTGAGAATGCCATAATAAATTTGCTCACGTTTAAGTAATGCATTCCTGGAGTTGAACACACTATACCTTTATCAGTAAACGTGATTGTCATATTCAACTTAGTCATCAAATCTCAACCTAATATATTGACATGTGTCTGCCTTGAATGCAGCAGTGGCACCGACATGTCACATTCTCCTATAGAGACTGGTAAGCCTTCAGTAAAAGGAACTCTGCTTGTAGCTCCTGTGAAACCTTGAGTATTCATGGCATTGCCAGACATTGAACATTTTCCCTCTTATATACACAAGCGTATGGCACCCGTGTCTACTAAAAATGGAAAGTTTTTGCCTCCTATACCAACGTCTACCCTCGGTACCTTGTGAGGATTTGGCATCACAGATAGTATTGAACACATCAAGTCTCCCAGTGAGCTGTGCTATCGTAGATACAGCTTCATTCCTGTAGTTCTAAAAGGATTCCCTCCCTCTACAGTGACACCTCCTATCCTAGGAGTCATTAACTGTCCTGTGCTCGTGCTTTGCTGTATAGGCATAGGTAAATGCTGGAACTGCCCTTGCGGCGGATTCACTACCGCTTGCTGTGTTTGAAAATCTTGCTGCATTCTCTGCGCTTGTGCTTGTTGCACGCTTTGATTCTGGGTAAACCCATCTCCGCTCTGCTGTGAATATGCAGGCTGGTTTGAAGTCCCTCCTCTTGAAAACTGACCATTCTGCACAAACCCTTGACTTCTACACATACAAGCTAAATGCCCTGTCATTCCACATGCCCAACACACAGGAGGCGGAAATCTCCTATTCTGCCCATCCTGCATATCTTGGTTGTCATCCTGCATATTTTGAAACCTTCCTTAATTGCTCTGAAAGTTTCCCTGATTGTTCTGCCAATTCCCTTGGTGGGAGGACAGCTCAGCGGCAACATGCTCACCTTGGAAGCAAGACGGCACGGAGCAACACAGGTTCGATCCCTGGATCCACGCTTAGAAACCGCTGGGTATTAAGCGCGATATAAATAACCCATCATATCATATGGAGAATTTCTACCTCAAAATCCTCCTCTTCCTCGTGGAGCAAGTCCATTATTGCCTTGATCAAATTGCTTTTGATTATTCCCCTGCGGCATGGTTGCTAACTGTTATGAATTTGATCAGTCTCCGCTAGTTACCATTGGCCCTTCAATAGCGTACTTCAATAACTTTTTTGGTACTAACTTTGCCTCTTCGCCTTTCCTGATATCTTTTTTGCGATTCTTTTCCTGCAAGAGTCTGCAATAATGCGCAATGGTCAGCTGAATTTCTGACCGCGATTTTGCCTTCATACCCACTAACTTCTTGAGCTGCTTCTGTACCAATTCTGGCAGGCCATGACATAATATATGATAGAACACGGGTATAGATTTTCCCCAAGATTCGCCTGTCTCCACGCTCCACTGCTCTTGAAAATTTTGAATGTAAGCCAGCGGATCTTCCCCTTCCTGCATCTTTTTCGTCATTATGCTCCCATATCGGACATATCTGGATACAGTACTCCAAGTGCTTTCCAGACTGCCCTCTGCAATTATTAAAAGGTGCTCCGTCATGAGCAGTGTCATCCATAGTAACACCAGCATACCCTGCTCGAGACCAAACTTCATCATCATCATCTCACTCCAAGGATGGCAATCAGGAGACCCTTAATGTCCCCTGTAGCCGGTGTATTTCCTCTGGTCATCTTTTCTAATTCATGTATTCATTTCCCAGAGCCAGAGGTTAAACTCCGAAGTTTACACCTTAAATTATTCTTGTCCATCTGGGGCCAAGGTACATACTGTGGTCTAGCGCCCCCTTTCTCTAACAAGGTAAACTTTGAACCCCCAAACTCACTCATCTCCCATCGCCTGTCTAGTCAAGGCATGGACAACATTTCTGCACCGCCTTCTTCCTGGCAGTGACCTTAATCTGCTCACATAAGGTGGCAACTCCCCCCTCTCACCATGGGGTTGCCCTTTAGGTTGGTCTGACTGCGGCAATGATTTTGACATCCGAGATATAGCCACATCTAAATCTGACCATCTTACTTCCTTATCCAAACAACACTCAGGACAACATACGTCACCCCTCTCTTCTCCACGGAAGGCGTCTCTGTCTTCATCTAACATTTCCTGTGCCCAACTCTTATAACTTCTCTCATCCTCATCTCTGTGTAGAGTCAGTCTATCTAATGACAACTCCTTGTGGGGCCTCGTGCAACATGAGGCTCCTTCTGTATCGTACAACTGTGTACTCTCGAGTCGATCATTGTTACACTTCCCTTTCAATTCTTTCTGGGTTCTCATGTCACGATAAACTTTATCGATCGCTTCCCCAATGCTTCTAGAGTCAAACTCTGCCTCCAGATTTAGTCTAGATGGACCTGGTAATGACTCATATTCCGGGAAGAACTCCCATGCTACTTCTAGATTTGGATTCCTTACCGCTTATAGGCGATCAACACCACATGCTCTTTGCCTTCTTTTTCATTCAATGTTATCATCAAGCTCTCTACGCTTTCTTGCTTCCTCCCTTACCCGGTCTTCCTCTTTTCTTCACATCCCTTCTGTCATTTGCCCTCCGTATCTCCTCATCCTTTCGTCTTTAACTTCTCTTATCCCTTAACTTCTGTTCCTCCTCTTCTATTCATTTCCTTTCTAACCTTTCCCGCTCATCGATTGCCCTTTGTTTATCTCGTTTTCTCTGCTCCTCTGCTTTTTCCTGCTTCTTCAATTGTTCATCTTGATATAACTGCTCTTGTCTTTGTCTATCTTTCCTTTTCTTCTCCTTTCGAACATCCTTTCCGTTTTCCATCTTTTTTATCTTGCCCATCTTGATCTTCCCTTTGTCTTAAATCCTCGACGCCTTTACCATTGAGTTTGAGCATAATCTGTCCACCCATCCATTCATTCTGTAAAAGTGCTAACTCATCAGCTTTATCTCTTTCTCCCTTTAATCTCTTTATTTATCCTCCTATATATAAAGATGTGCTTGCTCGATCACTTCGCGTCTCTCCTTGTCCCTCAGGACTTTAGGAATTACATCTTTCTCTGTATTGCTCTCCGAGCCCTCGTCGCTGCTTTGCGCAGGTGACTCATATGGTGGGTTACTATACCCTGTTGCTGCCTTAAGCTCTCGTCTTTCTTGTTTTTGCCATCTATTTCCAGCGGGGTGGAAGGGAGCAGAAGGCTCCTCATCCTCCCTCTTTGCATACATTAAGGATCCAATCTATAGGAGGTGGCGCTTCTCTTTCCTCCGGGTACATTTTCCAAAGTTCTAAATTCGCTAGTCGCTTGTCTAGCTTTTTTCCTGTATATGCTGAATGCAAATATGTCGTCATATGCTGCAGGACTACCTTCGATAGTGACCCTCCTTGCAGCCACGGCATAAACATTTTGTCTGCAGTTCCCTTAACTCATTCCGCACTATACTGTCTAAGCTTAGGTGCATGTTTCGGCGATTGCTTATACAAGTGGAGTAACATCCTCTGTTTTTAACTCGTCACTCTTGACTATCGATACTCGTTTGTTTTGTCACAGGTTTAAAAAAAACAATAAGTTTCAGAAAAATAATATAATGTGAGCGTGCACCAGTCGTCGCAGGCTCCAATCCCTTTAAATCACGTTTTTTACTTAAATCTTGCTAAAAAACACTATCAACTTAAATTCAAACAATCACTTAAATTCTTCAACCTTGTGTTGCCTTTTTTCAACAATTACATCATCACCAACACAAAAAAATACATAAAACGAACAGACACACTCGACCAGTCAAATATCTTTTATCTCTTACGATAGTTTCTCCAAGACTCGTCTTGCCCTCTAATCAATACCCCTACCGAGTTTAAATAAACCTCTTTAAGTTATGTGTTTAACCGAACTCAGCATCTAATGCTTCCGCTATGGGAGTTTAGGTTAAGATTTCTTCTGTGACGTTCTTTAAAACGCAGGCACAGGCCATATTCTATTCTCGTGGCACACTCCGCACGTTACCTCTCAATTGCTTGGCCTCACACAAGTCAATTTCTCTTCAATATTTAACACTCTTATTCTCAAGTTATGTTTATCCCACCTCCTTCGATTACACTTCTTTCCCTTGTCACTTCTCGTTACTCATTACCCCTACACCGTTTTACCACCTTGCTCAGTCTTTACTCACCATTCGCCAGTTCGTCTTCTGACTCTCGGGATTGTACGCCTCTTTTACCGCCTCTCCAACTTTCCGTTTGTTCAGCTTCTCGTAGACCGTGGGAGGGGATTCCGTCTGAAACCGGAGGGACCCGTCACACCCTACTTGCATGTTTTTTTTTAGCAATCTAAACGAAACCACTATCTACGGGGAGCTTCACGTCATGTTAGCCGAATGGCAGAGGTTGTGTAATATTGCTGCAACTCCAAAGTTTACTTATGTCAATGGATTTTTTTAAACCATCATCGCCGCTACCAAGTGAACTGAATAACCTCAGCCCTTTAAGATGAGTAGCAATTACCCCGGAGATGGATGGGGATGCAGAATTTACTGAACATCAAACAAAATGACTCAGTCGTAAAAAGGATAACCGTTTTATTTTCAATTGTCTAAAACAGGGAGCACAAAGAAATATCAACGAATTTGCTCGATCCTCCAACAATTCATAAAAAACTGAGTTTATATATCAAAAACCCGTCATCAATGACGTTGACCTGCGTCACTACCAACCTCATCACAGGTGTCAAACTACAAAAACCTAACAGCAACTGTGATAGGCTCTTACTGAGCATCTAAGCATATGATGTATACTAGTATAGGATAGTGAGTGAAAGTGATAGGTTTCTTAACATCAGGTGAGGCAACTAGGCCATTCCCTCAAAATGGCCACTATGAACGTCACTAAATACACTACATCCAGTTGGCTGCACAAACTATAGGACCCTTAATATGTGGTCCCCTAAAATTGGTTGGCACTCTAACCTCCATCAGTACTTTTCCACCTACGTTTAGCAGCACGCAGATTGGACTTCCAGGTACTGGTGAGCTCATATTAACTCCAGCTACCCACCAATTAGCATATCAATCCATCATCACCTCAGTGGTCAGCGTAGTCAATTAGGCTTTGAAGCTCGGCCTTGAGTTTGTTCTGTACTGTGGAGAATCAGGGGAGTGCAGGCACGCTCTGCTCTCATGCGCAGGTGTGAACATCTTGCTTGTCCAACTTCATCCCGCCACGTGACTGAGTACCATCATTTTGAGTTTTCACTGTCTCTAAAATACTATTTTTTAATAGACCTCTGACGTCTTTGTTTGTTCATGTCTTTTGAACAGGAGTTTTGTTCTTTCCCACGATTTGTATCCAATACTATCCTCCTGATAAGACCTTGGCTTCTTGGCTTGGCTTCATGGCTCAACCAGCCTAGGCTTCTTGAGATTCACTTTTAATTCATGCGTTTTCTTACTGCGACACACTGAGAAGAGGCCTTTCTTTTTTAGTCCAATTCTGCTATAACACGTAATGGAAACATCCATCTTTTACTCTTTATGCATATATGTATATATTGGCGCATGCCGCAATCTATTCACTAAAAAGCTAGCCTCAAGAATACTTCATCTGCTTGTGTTTATTTTGCATCTGTACACACGTAAACTGACTAGATATCTTCAACCATTTTATGGCATAAGCTTCTACACCTTGATCCCAAGATGTCATTTATCCTTGATACTTTCTTGATGCCTTATAGAATATCTGCATTCTCTGGTCTCTGCATGTTTTCTAGGCACGTCAGCTCAGCTCTGTGTGACGTCACCATTCATCTAGACAATTCATTTGCTCTGCTTCGTCCGGGATTCATTAAAACGGCCATTATATTTTCTTGTATGCAGGTATGGTTTTCTTAATGGGACCTTGCCTCCAGGATTCTTTTAGATATCGCTATCTTCACTGGTACCGCACGGTTTTCACATCAGGGCTCCCAACATATAGGAACTATAAGTGAGGTGGTGGTGGTGGGGGTACTTGGCTCCTCCTCTACAGTGTCCTGCTGGTTGTCCCGTGCGCCTGGAGGGCAAAACATGAACCGTGCGAGGGATGGGACTAGGGAGCATGCTATTATTAAGGTGACCTGTTGGGTGAATGGTGATTTTGCTTGGTGGATAGGTGGTTGATTGGCTATACAGAAGTAAAGCTGTTCCATGTGCCATAGTGCCGATATCCTAGTTATTGGATTGGATGATCTGTGAGCCAAGTGGCTAGAGATAAGCATCAAAAACTGTGTTCAACCTGATGGTTGAACTTGATGTCTGGTTCAAAGATCCAAGTGCCGAGTGGCTAACCTACCTATCATTAGCTAAATTCGGTGATAAGCATCAGACAGTCCGAGCGTGATCATAGGCTGGTGATATTACGACCAGCTTACTTTATAACGCATGGGGTGTTCACGTGTGCGCTGGATATATTAGCCATAGTGCCAAGCACCTTGAAGTTGACTTGGAGGTCTGGGTAAATAAACCATGTGCCAGTTGGCTGAATAAGCGTTGAAATTGCTATGTACAACCTAATTGTTGACTCGATCGTATGCTTAAATATTACGAGTACCATTGGACTAAAATCCACATAAATGGCTAAGTTCAAATATAGGCAATAGATTGTTAGAGCGTGGTTGTAAGCTAGTGGAACTGAGAGCCGCTCAGTAGAAATGCATAAGGGTGTGCATGTGTGTGCCTACGTTAAGTTGAGGAAGTGATAAAGATGCAAAGGTCTTGGGGTCGTGGCTTGATGTCTACGTGAGAGGACATGCTCTCGAGGGGCTCCCATAGATCTGCCACAGATCATTGGGATTAAACTGGATTTCCCGGTGAAAATGCATGCCAGCAACACACCCCTAGACACAAGAAGGTCCGTTGCATGCAGCGAGCGGCTTACGAGGCTGATCAGTGGCGAACTGGAGGAACCGCAGCCACGGAAAAGAAGCTGGGCTCCCGAGACTGGGGGACGGACAAAATGGCGGACCAGGACAAAGGGTCATAAACAGACCGCAGGGTCCCGGCAGTGAGCGCAGGCTGGTGCGGTCCGTTTGAGCCTGCTGTGGCTCTGTGTGCAACAAGGTGCCCAGCCCGTGCGCAGCACTAAGACCCGATCTGAGAGAATCTGTCAGCTCAGGATACAGACACCGACGCCCAAGACGAGCAGTGGAGCGACGGAGCGCCCGGCTCACTTTGATCCCTGGATGCAGTGGAGAGCTAACGCAGTTCGCCCCTGACAGTGCTGCCGACATCGAGCACTGCGCGGCGAGGCGGCTGACACCGTGCTCGTGGAGCAGCAAAGTAAATCTCGCAACGCCCAACAGAGCGGGGGCCCACACAGGGTTTGAGTCTGGGAGGGCTGGGCAAGTCAGGAGGCGCCAGCCCCTGCGGAGCCAGAGCCAGGCGAGGAAATCCCCCAGCGGGGTCCTGACAGGCCGTGTTGGAACCCGACGCACCGGAGAAGGGTGCAGAGAGGACAGGGAGGGAAGCCTCCCTGGACATTGAGGCTCCGTTGGATGGTGGGTGCGCACCGAAGGTGGTGCCCGGCCGGGCCCCTCGGTGGCACACAATAGGACTGAAAAGCCGCTGAGGCAGCCCGAGAGTGCGCTGCTGAGCATGGGTGCACTGCACGGCGCACCTCCCGCAGCAGACGAGTTGGTGCTGCAGAAGAATACAGGGTGGCAGGAAAAAAAGCACTTTAGCTTTGGAGCCATTTACATGGTGCCAAGGCTCAATATAACAAGCTGCCTGGACAAGATCTGAGCTCTGTGGGACCCCACCACCAATTAAACAGAGTAAAACAGAGCTTGTACCAGCATGGGGCTGGACAAAAGCACCAGAGACATGACTGTGGGCCAGAAGGCTGTGGGGCCCGCTCGGGTCCCGGCGTAGAAGGGTGCGGAACCAGCGAAAGCGCCCGACGACAAGGGGGCCAGCGGAATAACACTGAGCGAGTGCAAACACTGGGAGGACACAGCCCATTTCAGGAGCGCAGCAGGCAGTAGGGGGGTACCCCTAACACGGTCAAAGCAGGCCCTAAACATCAAGAATAGCCGACACCACGTGGACCCTCACACGAGAGGCGGCTGTGCTGACTCGCACATAGTTGGTACGGCACAATGTCTAACAAAGTTGTGAGACCAAGGAGCAAGCAGCCCACTCTGGATGCCTATGCCAAGACATCTCCAGGGGCGGAGGGGGTCAGGAGTAAGGACAAAGCCACCACTGTGATGGAGGAGGCTCCGGGCACAATCGAGAAGGTGCTGGCGGCGATTGCGGACCTGAAAGTTGCCTGGGAGACTAAACTGGGCCTGTCTATGAACGAACTGAAAGTGGCACTGGACCTTAAGGTCGGAGCGGTCCAGGAAGAAGTGAACTTATTAAGACAAGATGTGAACGCTTGCGGAGCGCACTGGAAACCTGGAAAAAAGAGATGGCCCCAAACACAGCAGAATGCGCCGCCCACAGATTGGAACTCCATGCCCTGGTACAGCAAGTAGGCAACCTGGGGAACAGAGCGAAGAAAGCAGGACGCGCCAGATGCAATAACATCTGCATCGTTGGATTGCCAGAAGGAACGGAAGGGCCTAACTCAACGGAATACGTGGAAACCATGTTACTGCAGGAAATAACCGGAGGGGCACTGACCCAGGGGTTTGCTGTTGAAAGGGCGCACAGGGCTTTAACAAGGAGGCCGCCCCCGGGAGCCCCTCCCAGGCCATTGATCGCAAAAATTCTGAATTACCGAGATCAAGAAAGAATACTCAAATTTTTCCGGAAGGGTGGAACGAGTGAAAGGGGGCCTGCAAAAATCACTGCATATCCGGACTACACCTTGCAGGTACAGCGTAGCAGAATGAACTTCGGAACAGTGAAAAGAAGACTGAGGGAAACAGGTCAGAGTTATATGTTGCTTTACCGAGCCAAACTGAAGGTGTTCCACAAGAACAAAACTTTATTTTTTGAATCGCCAGAGGACGCCATGGATTGGCTGGATATGCAGAGTCGCCCCCAAGAATCGGGTATCCAGACGGGAGCAACATGCTGCTGTGACACCCTAGGTGACATAGTGCAAGACACTAGGACACTAGGACTAGAATATAGCATTAAATAAGGCTCACAGGGAAGGTGCTGCTGGGACAGTACATGCTTGCAAGATCCGTTCAAACTGAATAATCCTAATTATATAAGTGGGAGCTCCTGGGAAACAACCCTTGAACCCCCATAGCATTACGCTTAGTTAGGTCACTATTAGTTTGGTGACGCCCCGCGGAGTCCTAGTCCTCGGAGTTACGAGAAAGGACCAGACGCGGGTGGGCCTGAGATCCAGAGATGGAGCTGGGCATTTGTTGGGGTTGGGTAGGGAGGGAGGAGGGAAAGAGTTGTGTGCAGTGGGGCATGGTTGGGGAAGGGGAAGTTGTTGAGGGTGGGAGGGAAATGAGCCAGAAAACGAGCCATCGGGAACGACATGGGAAATGGAGGGTAGAGGGTGGACATCAAGTCAATGGAATCGGGTAATCTCAGGGTTGTGACCTGGAATGTGCGGGGCCTCAATAGATATCTAAAACGTAATAAAGTAATGATGTACCTAAAGAGGATGAGGATTGATATAGCTCTGCTACAGGAAACCCACCTCACCAAGGAGAAATTGGAGGTGGTAAGGAGAAAATGGAAGGGTAGTGTAACGGGAGCCACATATTCGGCATCTGCAAGAGGGTGTGGTAACATGAGTGGCACCACACGTGCCGTTTCAGCTGCTCTGATCAACGACAGACCCGGAAGGCAGAATGGCGGTGGTGTCGGGACTCCTAGAAAACAGAGAAGTGAACATCATAAACTTGTATGCCCCTAACCATGATACCGCAGCCTACTTTAGGTCTTAATATAGTAAAATTAGCCCCCTGCTGGATGGCGCAATATTGTGGGGAGGTGATTTCAATTGCACCCTGAACCCTGGGATAGACAGGTCAGATAGCAAGCTAGCAAAACCAGCGCCAGCAGCTAAAGCGTTGGGGACACTGTTAACAGACCTCAGACTGGAGGATGTGTGGAGACGGTTGCATCCAACGGACAGGCAATACTCGCACTACGCAGCGCCACATGACCTGCATACTAGGCTGGATAATGTGTTCGCCGCCACCGAGATAGCGGGAGAAATGGTGAGCGCAGAATATAAAGCCAGGGTACTTTCGCACCATTCGCCGTTGGTCTTGGAGTGGCGACATCACCCCCCTTAGTGCGCGAATCCCGACGTGGAGGCTCAGAGCTGAGGCCCTACAGGACCTGGGATTTTGAGAGGACCTGAGGGAGGCCATCGAGGAATATTTTTACATCAATACGGGCAGTGTACGATCCATGGGAACAGTATGGGAGGCATTTAAGGTGGTGGTGCGAGGGGTAGCCATATGAAAATCCAAAGTGCTCCAAGGGGGTATAGAACGAGAATTGCAGGAAACTGAAAGGGAGCTAGAGGACCTGATGCGAAGGGGGGGGGGGCACCCGGGAAGGCAGCGCTAAGATAAGAGATCTACAAAATGCTAGTAGCGAACTCTGCGACAGACTATGTAAGCTAAACTATAAGAAATATACAGAGAGGCAACATGCAGGGGGAGACAAGCCGGGCAGACTGCTGGCCTGGTTATACAAAAATGAGTCACCCCGGCCGGTGATTAGAGAAGTCAGGGATGCAGAAGGCCAGATCCGTAACACCCAGGAAGGAGTCCTCATATATTATAAACGTTTATATGAGGACGTGGGTAGAGATATGGGTCAAGAAATTCTGGAAACAATTGAAGATATAGGGCTGCGCATCTTAGACAACCTAGAAAGAGCAGATCTGGAGGCCCCAATCACCTCAGACGAACTGGAGGCGGTGATCCAACACCTGCCCACTTGTAAAGCGCCCGGGTCGGATGGGTTACCTAGCGAATTCTATAAAGCGTATAGGCAGGAGTTACTCCAGCCGCTCCTGGCCATGTTCAATGAAACCTACGAACAGGGGGAGCTGCCGGAAACCCACCGAGAGGCGGTGATCATCCCGCTCCTGAAACCGGGCAAGCCGAATGTGGACGGTGGGTCCTATAGGCCCTTATCGATGCTTAATCAAGATAGCAAAATACTCACGGCAGTGCTTGCCAACAGGGTTAAACGAGTAATTGGCAAATTGATATCCTCGGACCAAACAAGCTATGTCCCAGGCAGGAACATCACGGACAACCACAGGAGGCTACACCATATTATTGATCAAACGGAGAATGACCCGGGCGAGCTGGCCATAGTTTCGCTGGATGCGGTTAAAGCCTTTGACTCAGTGAGGTGGCCATGGTTGTTGGCGACCCTGAAAGGATACGGGACAGGGCCTGGATATATTAGATGGGTCAAGATGTTATATAGCTCCCCAATTGCAAGGGTCAAAACAGGCACCATCATTTCGGACAAGTGGCGACTCAGTAGGGGAACTAGACAGGGATGCCCCTGGTCGCCCATGTTTTATATCCTTGCATTGGAGCCGCCGGTAATTTGCCTTAGGCAACAATATGGAGAGGTGGGATTCGTACGACAGGAAACACACACTTGATATCGTTGTATGCAGATGACATGCTCCTCTACTTGCGCTTCCCGGAAGGGAATCTGCAATACGTGCTGAGGTAATGGATCGCTATGCCGCCCTCTCTGGCATATCGGTACACCCCGGGAAGTCCAGCGTGTTCTCTTTGGGAAGGTACAAAAGTATTTGCATAAACACAATACAGAGAAAGCAGTTGAATTTATTAAAAATAGCATGGTGTTTTCGTCCAGATTGCCCCGGGCCATGATGGGAAGAGCAGCGCTGCTCAAAATGGTGGTCTTGCCCAGACTATTACACTTAAAAGTCCTGTACTTGATCCCCAGACGTTTCTTTGCCAGACTCCATAGCCTGTGCAGGGGCTTCATATGGCACAATTCTAGAAATAGGGTGGCCCTGTGGAAACTACAAAACTCGTGTGATAAGGGGGGCATAAACCGGCTGAATTTTGAATTATATTACTTGGCGGGACAGCTATTATATGTAGCTAGATGGCTGTCCGCAGAGGAATCTGCGGAAGCCAGGCTTTTGCAGGGTGACTCTGCCCCATACTTCCTAAAAGAGACAGTGTGGCTGCTTAAAACAAAAGTGGCGGAGATGGGGAGACTCTTGGTGCTGGGCTGGGAGGTCTGGCGCAGGGCATGGAGAACTGTGGGTGACCCGGATCCGCTCTCTCAGCAGGTCCCGTTGGTGGTATTATGTGCTGGAGGAGACAGGGGTGCATAAGGGCCAATATATCACTTACACCAGGATCATGAAACGGGTGAGGGAAAGGTGGCCTGAAACAGTACTTGCAGAAGAACCCGAGGCCACCCTATAAATGATGTACGATGTCTCGGAGGGCGGGCACGAAATATCTTGGATATATGAGCTCCCGAGTGCGAAGGCAGGGAAGGAGCTGCTCCAACTGAGGCTTGACTGGGAGGGGGAGGTGGGTGAACCCATGACAGAGGGACAATGGGATAGGGCCCAAAGGTACCATAAGAAGGTGACCCGGAATGAGAGACTCCAGCAGATCCAGCTATATGTCACCCACAGAGCTTTCTTGACCCCCGGCAGAATAGCCAGGTTCGGTGGCTCGGCCATACAGAAATGCCCCAGGTGTGGGGAGGAAGATGCTGGGCTGTTGCATATGTTCAGGGCTTGCCCAGAGGTGAAGATATTCTGGGTGGAACTGAAGACGAGAATGGCCAGTCCGGGGGTGGTGCTTGACGTGGGGTCTGCTTGGGCATGTATGCTTGGGGGCTTCCCTAGGCCACGTAAACTAAAACATATAAGCAAGATGAAAGACCTGGCCTATATCTTGGCCAAGCGCAGAATTGCAATGTGCTGGAAAGCGGCCCACCGGCCTAGAGTGGAGATGTGGTGGGCAGACCTCCTGAAATGGGCTGAAGCAGAAACTGCGGTCTGGTATGAACAAGTCACTAGAGGGGGGGGGGGGGGAAGAGGTAGGCCCCCTGATAGCTTGGAGACAATTGGTGACCTTGATGGCAAACCCACACCAGGTCAATCATGAAACGGAAGACTGGGGTGAATCGACGATAATTGAGACACCTGAAGATGCTCAGGTGGATGGCACGGATTCGACGGCTCGAGTTTTGGGGGAGCGAGGGGGGTGGACGGAGGAGAGCATAGAATAATGTAAGGTCTTAACAGTGATCATGAACGTCCTAAATGGTTGTAATGTTTGGAGTGTTTGTTTTAAAAAATAAAAATTGTTAAAAAAAAAAAAAGATGCAAAGGTCCTGTATTACTGGTTTGATCCCTTCTAACCCTTCCTTTGTTGTCTTATATTAGGGTACTCTGGGTACACGCCCCTGGTTTTACACTGATTTTAATGTGCACCACTACCATGTAGCCTACATCATTAGAGACCGTGCCCAAGATAACACAGTTCATTTATTTTAATGCTTGGGGTAATTTGTCAGTGGCAACAAAGCAGCACTTAGAGAAGAACTCTGCACAACACATCAAATATACTCCATCAGGTGAGCAATAAATGTTAGCATGCAAGCGCTTAAGGAGATCCATGCACAACAAAATCAAAATGTGTCCGTGACCACCAGTGGAGCCTTACAAGAGATAATGGTGACCAACACTGGTTCGATATTGGACTTTGAGGAAGTTCATTTGCGAAACCCACTGATGTATTAATATTCCCAGAGAGGGGAATGGAAGACATTACTTTGTGGGATATCGATGTGTTAGAGGCACCAGTGTCTAGCAGTAGTTTAGCCCGCTTGCCGTGTATCGCCATTTCAACAAATGGTCCCTTTGGATCTACAGGGATACACACACGTCCCTTTCCCTCTCCTGGGCAGCCCTATTCCATATAGTCGCATATTGTATAGTCGTCCACATAACATTCCCTAGCCGAATACTGCTGACCATGTCATGGGTCAAAGTAATTGAACTGGTTGCTAGTCCCTTCAGGTGCCCCACTACTCCTATGAATGCCACTATCGGCCTTTATAAAGGCTCGCTTGACATGCCACTACTCCATGATTGGCCACAACCTGTTCTCCTTAGCGGACATTCTCGGATCCAATGATCCTCAGCTTTACAATAGTGACAACCCGTGTCCGTTAGTGTTCCACTAGTGGTGGTGCGCTTTTTCCTCTTAACATGTCTCTTTGTCTCTGCATGCGCATCTTTCCCCTACCTCTTTCTGGAAAAGCATGCTGCATTAATGCTCTGGTCTTTAACGCTCTCATTTTCGTTTCCTTTTCCCCATTGACATTAGCATGGCGATTAGCATAATACCTAGCCGAGATCAATATTTGAGCGCACTTTGGGTTGGCCAGGTGGACCTTCATGTCTGAATGTCATTTTATAAGTGAGGTAACAACCCTTCAACAAAATGGGAACAGAACGCCTTTCGCTCCTCCGGGGTAGACATATCCATCCTACTAAACAAGGTAAACGCTTCTTCCTTTCGTGCTCAATATTTTTCAACTGACTCCCCTTCTTCCTGCCTGCAAGTGGTCAGCTTATCCCAATTCATTTGCTTTCAGGGAACCACTTGCTGGATACACTTTATCATCAGTGCTGAAAGAGCTATTATTTCTTTAGACAATTCCTCAGTCGTTTCCCTTTCGTTCTCGGCCAAGGTCAGCTCATCCCACTTTATGAAAGGATTTAAACCGCCTTGGATTCTGCATTGGTGCCCTATGTTTGCCAGGAGTATACATGAGAACAGTTGATCTATATCCCCAAGCGTCAGCGGACCTGTCTTTAAGACGCGGATGTCTAGGTATACTACTGCTCAGGGTTTTGCCTGATATCTGGGTCATTTTTAGCAAAAGACAGTAACTCCATTCTGTTCCAGGGTACGTGGACCGGGTAAGCGGGGTTAGCAGTATCAAACCAAGGCACTTCTCTCATAGAAAACGTGCGAGTTACCATGGACTTAGTTGGGGCATTTATGATCCAAAATAGGAATTTCGACACAACCTTGGACAGAAGTCTTAAACCAGCTTACACTCCTGGAGTACTTGCTCTATGTGCTTATAATCACTCAGGTGGGAGTACACTTCGTCCTCATCATTCACCTTTTTATGTAACAGCCACATCCGCCTAGTTAGTTCTAGCACTATTGCGAATATAAGCGTATCTCGTTGCTGGGGCACGTATACTTGGACTTGTTCTACTCCTTCTACCCCATTTTTTATCCATGCCAACACTACCCTTTCCGCGGTTTCCGTGTCGTCGGTTGTAATCCTGTGGGCACAAAGTGGTGAGGAGAGTGCCTTATCACCAGATACCCGATAGAGGATTGTGGGGTGGACCTTTTAACCATTAAACATTCTAACAACGAGTCCATCTCATCCTCTAAGATCACTTCTGATTCAGGGGTGTCGGGACTGAGGTGCAAGCCTTGGCTACATAGACACCCTTAATTCTCATTATATCTTTACAGTCTCCCTCTTCCCAATTCTTTTCCATCTCTTTATGATCATATGTGTGCCCTTCGTCTTTTTCAGATTGCAGTTTACGTTTTTTAATCTGTGCTTCTCTCATAGATTTAGGTCTAGCATAATCTTCCCATTGTCTATATGTTTCCATTGCAAGGGTCTAATTGCCTTATCGCCTTTAGCGGCTAATGCTTCTCTTAGGTACCCTATTTTCTTCAGGTCAAAAGATCCATGCACAGGAAAGTAACTTCGAGTTGGTGGTGGTGTATTTATGCCAACTACCATTCTCGCAAGAACACCACCACCCGAAGCCCTTTTTAATCATCAATTCCCATCCCGGCGTACCTTCCAAGGTAGTCGGAATATGCTGCTCCAGAGCACTGGAACATGCCTTACAACATTTCAGCCCACAACATATAATTTTAGTGCATGAACTACCCATGGTTTCAACTCGTGTACACAAGGTGCATTTCTCTATGGCTCATTTAACACAACACTCCCACAGAAAATACAACATTACACGCTCATTTCATGATTCATCCATAATACATCATAGCGTGCTCATCATCAAATCATACACATACTGCACCCAGAACGGTCTCACCCAAATACAACACTACACGCTCATTTCATGATTCATCTATTCCATGGTTTCAACTTGTGTACACAAGGTGTATTCCTCTATGGCTCATTTAACAAAACACTCCCACAGAAAATACAGCACTGCACGCTCATTTCATGATTCATCCATCCCATAGTTTCAACTTGTGTACACAAGGTGTATTTCTCTATGGCTCATTTAACACAATGCTCCCATAGAAAATACAACATTACACGTTCATTTCATGATTCAGCACGCCCGCTCCTTTAAGATTCAATTCTGTGGCGAAAACTCAAGGTACAGCACGCTATGGGGCTGTACCCTCAGGGAATTTTATTCTGTCTAGTGCACACTGTACTGAATTGTTTTCATCGCAACAACATGTGCATCTGATGGCTAATTGAACCACAGGGAGTAATCTGCTTCTAATGAAGCCTTGTTCCTGTAGAAGGGCCAGTGCACTGCAGTTACATCGGCTACTTCAGTTGCCCACGCATCGTTCATGATGAATAGTCCTTTTACTCTACTTAGCGGAAACATGCTCATTAGGAGTTTCACATCTTAGCCATTAATCCCAATTATAACCGGCTCTGTTTCTCATGAGAATTCTGCAGCTCTTTGTAATTGTGAATGGATCCTGAAGTAGGTATGTGTATAGCTTTCTTGTGTAGGTTCCAAGAAGACAAAGATCATCCTGCTACAGCCACTCCTGCTACTGATGAAGTGTAGGGGAGTCGAAAAAGATGGGCCTGACCATGGGTGAAATCTAGGTTGTGATCACTCATGGTAGCTGTGTCTTCAGGCGAGCCTTGCCTCCTCTGTCCACATCGCGATGCACAGATGTGCTGTGCTCAGGTTTTCTTTGGAAAGCATTCTGCATCAGTTCCACTCTTAAATAACACTGGCGTCATCTTTTTTTACAGGCACCTGGCATGTTGATGTGAAAAGTGTGTTTAGTGTTTGGGAAGTAAGCAGCTATTTTCTAGTACAATTGTCATAATGATTATGATATGGTCTCCACAGCTCTTTGTGTCGTTATTACCCAAACGAAAAACGGTACACACATGTAGCGCTCTCCTCTCCATTCCTTTAATGCGGACATTTGATATTGTTAGCATGTTTATTTTCCCATCTCCCTCCATCATGGTAGTTGTGGAGACTCTAAATAGACTTGGCAACAGCGTTGTAGATATAATTCAGTTTTTGTGTAGCCTAGCCCCTATGGCGCCCATAGGCACTTGTGCTGAGGGTCAGTTTTAGCACTGAGGGTGGGTGGAGGCTTCTTTTGTTATGTCAGAATGTTCACAAAGTGCATTTGTGGTGCAGTGGGGGTATTTAGTTGAAGAGCCTGTAGTGGAAATCCTGCTTCTGCCGTCTTTGATGGCATTGCAATGGCTTGTCTTCATCATGTATACTTTTTCATCAGCATTGTAAATCCTCATTGGTGTCTCTGGCATCATCTTGCCATGTTGTGTGTGATGTGTGGGCAAAGGTTTTGTGGTTAGTGGAGGGTAGCTTACTGGAAATCCAAGCAGTCGGTGACAATCTAGCTTGCATCGCATCTGTATAGAAATGTGACTGTTAGCATGTGCCACATTAGTATGAAATTCTGAACTTTAGCTTGCGCCGCATCTAGATGCAAGGGCAGCAATGCCAACTAACCAACCAACTAACAACTAACAATTCTATCCCTCTGCTTACACCTCTCAAACTATAACCAAACACAACCACAAGCTAAAATGCAGCAATCTGCACAAACTTCACAACAATGCAACAACAAAACAAACCACACAGACTTGCACAACAGCACACGACGACTACAGACCATAAAACACCCCAAGCCCAGCCAACGGACCCACCAGGCTGAGGCTGCCAACAGCACATCACTGCTCTCTTGCACTTTTCCAGTTTATTCCCACTAACCCACCCCCCCCTCCTCCTCCCCTTTTTCAGAGCCGCCAGAGCGCCAGGGCACCACTTCAGTGGTGATAGTGCGCGGTACAAATGTCCTTTAACATTAACATTCATCCATAATGCATCATAGCGTGCTCATCATCACAATATACACATACTGCACCCAGAACAGTCTCACCCAATTACGTTGTCTGTGCTGGCTTCCCTCTTTTCATCAAGGGGGGACCTCAGTCACAGAGGATCAGCGTATCGAGGAAATCAGCTGGCAGACGAAATCCGTGGCTGCAGGAAACCTCTGTCCATCTCGTGCAGTGTACCCCATGGGTTCCTTCGCCGTCCACTGCTTGTTCCCCAACCATGGCACACTGTCCAACTGGATCCTATCTGAGATTAGGTCCCATCTTGGGGTGCCATTTTGGGGGAAACAATCCATTCATAATGCCCGCTCGTGGACACACACCAAGAGAATGAGATACCGGCACAGCGCTATTAGGCATTCAAAGGTTTATTCAACCAGAATGGATTTAAACGGAGAGCAAAATGACATCAAATGCTTTGTCCATAGCTCTGCCTTCAGTCACAAAATCTTCACATTAATGCACATTGTCCGTCAGGATTACACGATACATGGATGGTTATATAAAAAGGAGCATAGAGCACATAATATGCGCAAGACATATTCTTAGCACACAGTTGTAAAGTCAGCCACCTGGTTTGTTACTTCACAGTTTGGAATGTGCACCGGCAAGTTAGGCCAACAGAATTAGCCCACCAAATGTATTCCTGTTTTCTCTGCACGCTGAAAGAACTGCTCGTTCATTTAAGTAATCGCACATATGCTTGAGCTAGATTCACAGGTGTAGGGCGGAAGAGTGGAAACACAAGGTTTCACCAATGATAAATGCCTGGCACTTGTGATGAATCGAGGGAATTCATCCCTTCTCTCCAAGGGGGAGCTTTCTCCTTTGAGGCTAGTGAAGTGAGCCCGGTCTGCATAACACACCCTAGGGGTCTATGCAAGTGGGACCCCACTGGGAGAGACTCCCACTTGGGGGACAAGGACTCCTGCTCCTCTAAGGAACTCTATAACCCCATTCCAGTAGAAGAAACGTCATATTCCCTGAATATATGGCAACACCTATAGACAACCTCCCACCAATTGGTCTTTCAGGTGTAAAACCCTCTTTAGGAACCAAGTCACAAGTTTCCTTAGTTGAGCCTGTAAAACCTACTGCTGTTAACTTGAAATTAACGGACAACGCCAACCAGGAAGAAGGAACCCCGGACAAACCTAGGGAAGGTGCGGATTCTGAGTGGGAGGAAACCAAAAGTGATGAGACCAAATCAACCTCCTCCAGAAAGCCCACTATAGACATGAGTACCCTTAAATCCCTCCTATCGCCCCTAGCAGCACATCATCAAATCCAAGTGGATCAACGTCTACAGGAAGGACTGGAGCAAGTAAGAACCAAGCCCTCCCACTGTATAGTTCCACATGGTGTCCTCCAACCAAGGAGAAGACTGGAGTTCCTTATTTGTTTAAACTTTGAGCGGTTTCTCACCCATGTTAATTGGGAGGAAGCCTCAAAGACCTGCTATCTAGCCCCCTTGTTAAAAGAAGATTTCCAAACCTCTTATCAGAATATGAATCCCCTAGGGAATACTCCTTTTTCCGAAAGAGAACCTTATTAGAGCAGGTGTTACAAATCAATGGGTTCTATCACCAAATGTTGTGAGATATTCATCTATTGACCAATGAAACACCACTAGGACTAGCGAGCCGGGAACAAAATACCCTTACCCAATGATTAGGGAACAAAGCCCTACCTGAGGTCCTGGAGACCCAAGCGTTGAAACAATTAGCGGACTTTCCCCACCTTAACAAAGAGAACCAACCCTCCCTGGATGCAGCCATCCAGGTAGCCCAAGCTCACTCGGAAGCGGCTAAACAGCTAAAATATCTCAGGAAACCGATGGAAGTAAAATGATATCTGAAGTTTTGACCCAAGGCCGCAGTATCCGAGAAATGGCCAAAGAACAAGAAAGGTCCTACCCGAGAAAATTCAGATAAAGAGGGAACCCCAAATAAACCCCTTTGCCATTTCTTTTCCAAAACCCAGATAATACCCAGAGAAGAAACAGGGAAGGTAAGACCAGCCTTCCCCACTCCACCCCTGTGTTTCTCTTGTGGAGAAAAGGGTCATATCGCCCGGTTCTGTCCCAAGAATATAATAGAGTAAGTAGTTTTAAGGGGTGGAATCCTGGGAAAAGGAGGAAGACGAAGAGTTTGTGCTTGACCCTGATGTGATTGAAATAAATTACTGTTAGTCCCAGCCATTCGAAACTCATGACAAAATACAGGTCAAGGGGTGTGGGCGAATGCCCTTATTTCCTCAAGGAGCTGACAAACAGCTGTTAGGGCTCATCTCCTATATCCAGGGCAGTTAGGCAGTAAAGATAAGATGCATAAATGGCGACATTGAGACTTGCCCCGAAGTCTCTCTGTCCTTTAAGATTCAGAATAATCGCACAACAATGAAGCCGGCCATAGTATCGGGTCTACGCAAAGAAGTGATCATCGTAATGGACTTCCCCACTTTTAGAGATCTTTTGACATCTCCACGAACACAAGAGGAAAAAATATTGTATTCTCCTATACAATCCTGTGAGTGTCTCATCAACCTATTGAATACTTCCATATGGAACTGGGAGCAAAAGGCGTCTCCTAATCATTTGATAACGAAAATACAACCGAGATCAAGGAAAGACAGCTGTTTTGTTTTTTTAAGAAGATGGGGAAGCTACAAAATAAAGGGAAATGGCTGAGAACTCGGAAGCCATTGGTGGAGTGACCACGAGTAGTTTGTGCTGGGCTGGGAGCCCAAACAACTACTCAGACACCAACCCGCAGAGTTATCCGCAACAGCACTGGTTGCCAAGTGAGATGCTGAACCGTGGCAAGACAGGGAAGTGAGAAACTGGTAAAGTGGCGCTGCCGGAGAAAACAACCAATAAGTGAAGCCAAGCAGGAAGGAAGATCTCGAGCGACCACAGGCCCGGACAACGTTCCTCCATGAAGAGAGGTAACAGGAAGAGCCAGGAACCCAAAGGGGAATAGTTTTACAAGATGAGAAACTTGTCTCAGTGGAATTGTTGAAAGTCAAAGTTGATAAATCTGAACTGTAATAATATCAAAAGAAACGTCATATATAAACCTGAGAAAGAGAATATTATAAATCCAATAAGACCACCCGGGGAAGTCGGGAGAATATCTCCACATTCAAGAGCTACCAAAGGGAGTGGGTTAAGGGGAGAACACTACAAGGTTAAGACAACGGGTCACAGTGAAAGGGATGGAAATAGAAACACAATGCTACAGAATTTAAACACAGAGGAGAAAAAGAAGGTTAAGAGAAGCCTAGAAAATAAGGTCACGCCAACGCAACTAACAGACTGAAAGGGAAGAACCACCTCTGTTGTCCCAGAAGCTACAGATCAATTCGGTTAGAGAGAATATTATGCAGTAACCACAAAAAAAGTGGATCAATACCCAATAACAAGGACAAACTAATACTTTAAAGGGGGAGCAGTAATTATACACAAGGGATAACCCAGCCAAGAGAACATATCAAGCATGTTCGTACACGACAAAACACCGAATATAAGAATCAAACAACTTTACGAAAGAGGCCAGGCAATATAATCCCACAAGATAAAGCAAGAGTCAATGCCCTTATTAAAGAATTGCAATCCCCGGTACAGAAGGTGGCAAGAGACCATTTGAAAATAAGATATTGATAGAACACTAAAGCCAAGCAGAACCCTGCTTCACCATGAAAAGGGAGTCATGGGGTAGTTTTGGACAGTGGACACTCTTAATTTAGACATTTCCGGACGACTGATGAGCACCTTAGTTATTATATAGGCAGGGAACACCCCATAGTTACAGGGAGAGCTACAGCTTCTTCATATTATTTGAAAACCATTGTTGGAAATGTCTTCATCTGACCCACTACTCACCACTCCCATCCCAGTGCTAACAAGCTTCGACACCCCTTGTTGCATAAAAGTGTGGATACATAAAATCACTGTAATAAGGCATTAGAAATGACACACACCATGAATTATACTTTAATGTAGTGTTTTTGCTTCATCAGGATTGTTATTTTCTCTGGGGTTTTAAAAAATGTCCCCACACTATGAGTAAGACTCATCAGGGTTCGTGTCCTGGGCACTCTTCTAGCTTTTCTTAGGATATTAGTGACCATATCATTCTTGTGTATCTGCTGCATTGCGCATACTTAATTTTTCTTTCTTTTCTTCCTGTAGACAAGTTGTATGTCTCCCCATTTTCTCCCCTTCTCAATACTCTCTCCCTCATTCCTGCACCCCCCAGATTTTCACTTTTTCACCTATATCTGTCGTGTCCCTACCTACCTTATTCTAGTTTCAGAGTTTTGACTTTCTCTCCTTGTACTCCCTTTCTCTTCAATCCCTTCTATTCTCCAGGATTTCGCATTCTCTCCACCTTCTGCCACTCTCGGCATGGAGAAACTTCTCCAGTGATCCTCTAGCTTATTAATCCTATTAATCCTTAACAACTCTGCACTCTACTGGAATCCTGCCCTTATATTGGGCTACATTTTCATTTTTTTCCCCTGAGGGCTGAAATGGTCAGGTGTTCTGTCCAAGCATAAAGCAGAAGGCTTTGTAGTCTTGCATCTGGAACAACAGTTTGTAACCAGTTCAGACAGTATTTTTGATTTAGTTTTTGTATATGGTTGACATCTGCTCCAATGGTGCTGCTGTTCTAGCTCTCCCCTCTTACTGCAGGACTCCCCTTTCATTAATTTGACATGGCTGTAACATGGACTTTGTAGGTCAATGAGTATGCTGTGAAACCTCTTTAATTGGTTTGGGTTCCTGGAAAATGGACAGCTCTGCAACATCCTTGTCTATATGGCTCCCTCTAAGGATTTTCTAGAGGCTATATCTTAACACTTCTCACTACACCCCTTACCTCCCACCTCTGGCCACACTCCTCACCCCCATTTACGCTTTACCACACTCTCACTCTGCCTCTCTTACTACTTCCTTCACCCCCTTCTTTCTGCTTTACTCTGCCAACACGTCCACACACACACGTCCACACACACACGTCCACACACACACACACACACGTCCACACACACACACACACACACACACACACACACAAAAACACACACACACACACACACACACACACACACACACACACATACACACAATCTCAACTGCACTCTGCTACAATTCTGCCATCAACTCTTCAGCACTCGGCTCCTCCGTTCATCGTTCTCCTGGTCTACCTCTGCACATCCTGACCACAGCCCTCAAGCCCACAAACTGCCTCTTATTCATGCTCCGTGTATACTGTGTCTCCCTCCCTGTTTCCCTGATGGTAGCTATTACCGGACTCTAGGAACCAATCTGTGCCTCTATTTACCCCAGGGCTGGGGTTATGTAGTTGAGGCTTCTAAGTGTGATGAATCATGTCCTCACAACAACCCTGCCTAAAGTCGCCACCCAGGTGTCCAGGGGAAGGCAGAGGCTACCTGATCTTAACCCTGGGGGCATTGGCCGAGTGGATCACCTAGGAGGAGATTGGCCCCAAAGGAACAAGAGGACTGTCAGGAGGGATGCAGTATTCGTCTTCCTCAAAGGAAAAATTGCTAATATCTCAGTTTATGAAAACCTTAACTCTTTTGTGCATTAAATGAACAGTACATTTGAAGTAAGAATTGAAAACGAAAAAGTGGATTGGAACATTAAGGACTTCAAGTCCCACAATGCCCAAAGACGAAGTGGAGAGGCTCAAGATTGCAAGAGGCAGTCCAATTGTCCTAAAGACCCACACCCAAGGAAGACAGAGGTATAAAGGACTGCCTCATGTGCAGGCCATGGAGAGCAGTTGTTGGCAGTGGAGTGATTGTCATAACTTCACGTTGCAGCTGAAGTTGAAGGAAGCTGTGGGAGATGCCGGAGCTGCCGTAATTAGCAGACTGAAGGCCGGTTCCGAGAGCTTCTCTCCCTTGAATGACCCTGTATGCACAGGTTGCACAGTGGGAAGCATTATATATGGAAGTTTTCCCCCTGGACACTGTGGTTTTTCAGGTGCATAAATCTTCACATCCTTGCGCAGGGGTATGAAGTAACTGCCAATGGATTACCAGGTCTCCTCCTTGCTGTGACCACCAAATGTGTTGCGGTTATACCTTGCAGACACATTGGGTCGTCTTCTGATGCCTTGTATTTCTACTCCAGGTCCAAGGGTGGGGGTGCAGTAATAAAGCTTGTGTTTAAAAAAGATGCAATCTCATTTCCTACACAAATGAAACTATAGGCATGGCAAAGACTGATTTCTTCTGTTCATCCTCCATGATGAACTGATGATTATGTATTTTTTCAGAGCCTGCTAATTTGTTCACCCCAAATCCTAAATCACTATGCACAAGTGGCATGGAGAAGACCTAATCCTCAAATGGTGGGTTTCAAAATCAGGAGTGGGAAGCAGGACATCTTTAGGGCTTAAAGGTCTCCCCAATCTTTCTGACACACTTTCACATAGTGATACTGTTATTGAAGTATGAGATCAAAGAGGACAAGAAGCAGCTCTTCCAAGGTATATGACTATTAGGGGAGCACAGGTACAACAGGCATTCACCAAGTAGCAAGGCATAAGGCAGAGAGACAGGACATCAAACTGACTTATCTGCCAACCTTGGAACCTAGGGATAAAATACGGAGATCAAAGGTCAACAGTCAGGTATGTAAAACGTGACTGAGAAATGCATAAAATCTAGAGCTCGTACCAGAACAGATAGACACATAAATGTCATAAAACATAGTGCCCCAAATAAGAAGCTTGTGAGCAGTGTGCCACAGAAGGGTAGGATAAGTAAATTCTGATAGCAACCCAATGACTGAGATAACATTCTAAGACGTACCCACCAAATCAGGTTCATCTGCTAACAGGTCAACCCTCTGTCCACAGATAAATTGGAGGGAGCAATGTGTTATACAAGGTGGATAGGAGATATACAAGAGAGCAGAGAAGCTCTCCTTATTCTTTGGCTGGAAACATGCAGGAGTCTAGTCTTGTGGAAGGAGGGTACACGAGAGAGCAGGAAAGTCCTCCTTGTCCCCAGGCTGGGAAAATGCAGATGCACAATCTGAACACCAATAAATCTATGCCGTCGTGGATCAGCCCACCCAACACAACCCCTTGGGATTATACAATTTTTAAAAATACCCTTTTTTGGGGTCACTGGAGATCAATCAACCTGACATATTACTTAACGTAGGAAAACCTATGAATGGGCCCAATGAAACACAGGAGTCTTTGATCAATAAGTTTATCTATTATTTCAGGCACATAAGAGGGTGTATGACCATCATTAGAAGTGATATACTAAAATGTGTGAGACAGAGTATGCCTAATCGGAGTGAGGATATTATTTTGGTCTTCCTAAACGATTGGTTGATGGAAGGTCTACTGTCCATAGAACTCCGGGCATGCCCTGCCCGGGGTCAAGAATTACAATTAGGCCCAAAATGTTTACCATGTATTCTGTTTAATTGTACCCATAGCCAAGGGTTCGAATAGGCAAGAGGCCAGTAGGAAACAGGTTGATATTAACCTTGAGGATGTAGATTGACAAACCTCTGTACCCGAACTGAAGCAACAGCCAAAGGAGAGAGGAGTCAGACTAATTTCCTGGAATATAACTGGTTTTAGAAAACATCTGATATACCCTGATTGGTGGAGCTTCATTCAGGGAAACGATGTAGCCTGCTTCCAGGAAACATGGGAAATGGGATCGATCAGATTGCAGGGGTATGAGGTATTCCAGGTTCTGGCCATCAAGGGGTCCAAAGGAAGACCCTTTTGCGGGTTGGCAATATGGATAAGCACTGCCCTGGATTGGCAAGTTTCAATTATTGAATCTAGTTCCCATGATATTCAGTATCTGATGCTTGACACACCGGGTGCCCAATCTATTTCTTTGTTCAATGTGTATAATCGGGTTACAAACATATACATCATGCAATTAAATTAGCAAGGAATCTTGCAGAAATAAAGGAAATACATGAGGGTCTGAACCATACTTGATGGTGACCTGAACCTGCTAATTGAGCCCTTGCCTGATGTGGAGGGAGTATGGGACGATCACGATGAGGTGTGGGCCATTCCCCCACTGGACTCCTTCACACCGGGCATGGTCCACCTGCAGGCTCTTGGTTGCGCTGCCACTCTTTTTGGCATGGTTTTAAGGGCCTGTAATGGGCTCCTTGAAAAGGACCAGCCAGTAAAATTCACATACCAAGGGAACAATAGTACTTCACACATAGATTACATTTTTCTATCTATGGACATGTGGACCCATGCAAAGGACTTTGAGGTCTTAGAAAAAAAGGAAAGTGATCATAAGCCTTTGTCCTTTATGCTGATCAATTTGGGTAAATAGGGTAATAGCCAAAGTAACCCTAGTAACTCTGTTCAAATCCATGGACAAACTAAACAAAGAATTAAATGGCTTAATCTCGACCTGGAGACCCTGAGACCAAACATTTATGAGTCGATCTTGCCCAACCTAGAGCGGCTTTCATCAATGGAACCTGGTGATACAGATATTTATTCTGTATATGACAACTTGATCCTGGCCATACAACCTTTTGTTACTAAGCATTACAAGAACATAACGAAAAGTGCCATCAAACATAACATCTGGTTCAATGAGGATTGCAAGATAGCCAAGCTCGATATCCTAAATTGCTTAAAGAGAGGTCTGGGTATAGATATGATAGAACTGAGGTGCCTTAGAACACAGTATAAAGACCAAAAAAGATAATCATGTTCAGCAAGAATGGGACAGATTTGCAGGAAGCATCTGAATCTGGGGATACTCGCCTGTGCTGGAAAATAGTTTGCGGCAGCAAACAAGGCTGTGGACGTTAACATTAGCCCAAGCACCTGGAGGAAACACTTACAGAACCTTTAAGGGATGGAGGTCATATCGGACACCCAGGGCACCACATTGCAGGACCAGGAAAAATATCCCAGGTCTAATCCAATTTCACCTTCAGGATGTTTCTAATGCTATTCGATCCCAAAGGTGGGGAAAAGCTCCTGGACCAGATCTAATACTAATTGACCTGGCCAAGGATGAACCAACCGTATAGTCACCAGTATTATGGCATTAGTTTAATGCAATCCTCAGATTTAATAAGGTGCCCCCCTCCCCCTGGCAAAATACAACTATAATTCCTATTTATAAAAAAGAAAGGAGGGAGAGAGGATCCCAGGAATTTTAGGCCAATTTTGACATTGGACAGAGTGAGGTATTTACTAGAATTATTTACGAGCACCTTCAGGAATGGGTCGCTCAGGAAGAACTGGTCGACCACCTCCAGGCAGGGTTTTCGGCCCAAAGCGAGTACTATGGACCAGGCATTCCGTCTACATCTAGTCAAGCCAAAATATATATGGTCCTAAAAAAATCACGTGTTTTCTATGTTCATTGATCTTAGGGCCGCTTTTGATGGTCACAGGAGAAGCTGTGGTCTGTTTTGGCCAAAAGAGGGGTACCTGCTAATTTATTGCAAATTATAATACAACTCTACTCTAATAATAGAGCCTCAGTGCGATGAGGATTGGTGGGCGAATTAACAGAACCATTTATGGTGACCAGAGGGATGAGGCAGGGATATGTCCTCGCCCCTCTGTTTTTGCCATATATTGATGAAGTAATACGGCATGTCAGATTGAAATGTCTAGATCAGCCGAAACTTGGCCAAGAAGCAATCCCAATACTTCTATTCGCAGATGATGCATGCTTTTATATCAACATCTGCGAGGGGGCTCGTGACTACACTTAAAGCATTTGTTGAGTAATGCACGGAGCTCCACTTTGAGATTAATATAGGGAAAACAAAATGACTAGTGTTACGACCAAAATTTTAAAAGTTCACAAATGTTAACTTGAATATTAATGGAACCGCCCTTGAACAAGTGCAATGTTATGACAACCTGGGGATAAGATTTAATGACCAAGGTAGTTGGAAATCACAGATACTCAAATCCAGCACAACACTAGAAGAATATGGGGGGTGGGGCAATATGGAGATTTTTTCTTGCTCATGGCTGGGGTGCCATCTCGCCAGCCCTCACAATGTACTGGGGACACTCAACCAGTCAGAAACTGGGCCTGGCTGAAAGATGTTTTCTGAAACGGTTGCTTGGGTTGCCAACAGCGTGTCCGTTTACTGGTTAAGATTGTAGATAACCCCTGAACTCAAAATGTATAGCGAGGCACTAACATACATGCGGGACATCGACGGTGGTGGATCACTGCACTGGTTCAAACATGGTAAAAACTTTTGTGGGAAATGGACCTGGAAGATGTGTGACGTAACCCACTGGATATCACTAAAGGGGATGTGGAAAAAGTTAGAGATTTTCATGGGAGGCTGCCAAAACTGAATTGGGCTGGCTACAGGAGTCCTATTTGCCCACTAAGCCGGCCTTTGGGATTAAAAAATATTTAGATATGGTTAACCCCCACTCTTGCACGCAGCCTGTATATGAAATTCAGGCTCTGGCACATCACACTAGAAAATGGGATACCACTGGAAATTATTTATGTTTGGTGTGTGGTTTAGCAAGGGAACCCATAACCCATTTTCTGTTTTTTTGCCAAGGTTATCGCATGGCTAGGAATAAATATCTGAAGACAATCTGCAATGCACATGGTATACGTCGAACGAGTGAAGCTCTCCTGGTGTTCAGGTGCTGCAATAATATAAATTCAGTATTCTTTGTACCAATTTATATCCACCAGGCTTGGCATATAAGAGTAAAAACACTAAAAGCTGGAGGATTTGGGAATTAAAATCCTATTACCGCAAGTGGCACCAACAAATAACCCCACATTGCTATTACGATTGTGATCAACATAATCAATTTTATTCTGACCGCCAAATTATTACTGATATAATTCCACATGCACTTTATTGGCCTTTGCACCTTAATGATGCTGCCAATAGATTAATGAATGCAATTTTTGCACATCTTCTGAGTACTTTTTATCGTACCGTCTACTGCCTTTTTTGGAAACCCTATGTCTCAGGTACTCTCATGCATTGAATCTTTATATTATAAAGATATCGTAGAACTGTCCTGGTCCCTTGAACTTACGATGCTGCTAAAAGATTCATAATTGTACTTTTTGATACTTTTGCACATGCCATTATAAATTCTAGAAGATTTTACTGTGCATCCTGACCCTGCAAAGTTTTAGGTACTTATCATAAGCAGTGAATTGTTTTTTGTAAAGATGTTACAGAATTGTTCTGGCTCTTTCAGATTCTTTGCATATTCCTGTCCTTTTACACACTCTTAACGTAGGAGGATTATATGCAGGATAGATTGTTACTTATGCAACCTCATATGTTGCATACTGCAGAGTAGTCTTAGTAGCTCATGGAATGTGGTTATGCATTTTTATTCACTCTCTGTATGATATGATGGAATAATATGATGTAGTTCACAATGCACTCTTTCTCTTATTTATGCATTGTACTATTTATCTTTTATAACTTTGATCATAATTGTAATAATAGGTTTTTGGCAAATGACAAATTGTCAAATAAAAGCCATATTATGATAGGTAAATTCAACTACTACAAATAAGAAATAGAACAAAGCCAGAATGTAACGCAATGCAATCATGAGAACCAACCACAAAACTGCTGTTGCTGCCAAGTATGAATGAAATGATTATAAAAATAACATGTAAAAAGGCACTTCTTCATGGTGCAAACGAAATAGAAAAAGTTACTTACTGTAGTGACTACTGTGGCAAACCAAAAAAAGAACTGTGAGTAAGAAGCACCATGTTAAAGATGTTTTTTAAAAAAGGTCCATCTAATCCTACTGCTATGAGGGAAGTTCCCTAGCTAACAAAACTCAGAAGGATGCAAATATAACAAAAAAAGAGGCCGGAGAAAAAGCCTCTGTCTTTGGCTTCTGCCTCTGCACAATCACCTGGATCTCGTTTAAATAGGTTTTAAAAGTTCACCAATGTCTCTATGCACGTTCTTTATGCAAACTCTACTTTCCAGGAAGAGAAGGGTTTCTTAAACCCTGACTGGATAGCCCTAATACATAGTAATGAGATCATATGTAACCTGGGCTTTATTAACGGTCGAGATACAGGGGTTCAAGGCATTCAGTACCCCAGCGGCTAACAGCGCTAGAGGAAAGCCATGAGGGGGTGGGGCTATTAACCTTAGTGGCAGTAGGAGTGGGGTGGGAAACAAATTAGTGAATTCAGCACATCAGACCTGCAATTAGTAATTGGTAAGAATAAGGAGGGGAATGTATTACTCATATTCAATTTATATAACAGACCAGATGGACCTAACCCATTGGGGACATTAACACTTCTGCAGGATTTAATAACCAACTGGGATAAAAAGGTGCCTGGAAATCTTCATATTATAGTTGGTGGTGACTTTAATTTGCATTTTGAACCCCTTAGAGAAGTAGAAGGGTTATGGGATGTAGTAGATTCATTGTGGAAGATTCCAGCCTTAAAGGCAAGCTATCTGCCACCTGGGCTCATAAAGAAGCCCTAGAGTCAGCTTGGATATTGCAAGGGCTTAACTTACGGGCATGCAGCTGTCGGTGCAGTGGTGATCGACCAGGAAGGGATACATTTTTTGGGTTTGAATGCTCCACACGGATTGATTATATCTTGGTATTGATGAGCGACTGGTAACGTGTGGATGTTGTTTTTACCATTATTGATCGTAGGGGTAGAGATCATAAACCCCTCTTGTTAGTAATAAGATTAAAAAGCAAGCCATGTGGTGCACTTGTGCCGACTGTACCTTTCAGGATTTCTGGGAATGCTAGACGTTTTGTCAAATGGGACCAAATAGAGTTGACTGGGATAAAGGATGTCATATATCAAACGATATTGTCAGATATTGAGAGTATATGCAATTGTAATCTCAGTAACAGTGAGGTTTTGGCCGAATTTGATCACATGATTTTAGATCACTGTCCCCAGTTTACAAGAATGGTGAATGAGATAAAGCAGAGAGGGGCAGGAAAGTCAGATTGGTTTGATGGTGAGTGTAGGCTGGTAAAGCAATCTCTAATGTATTGCCTCGCAACAGAAGGGAAGGTGAATACGGAAGAGCTGCGCCCCAAAAGAAGCAAATACATAAATAAAATAAAGGGGAAAAAATAGGAATACCACAAAGCCAAATGGGATGACCTCCTGGAGTCAGCTACCAAAAAAGGATGCTAAGGCATTCTGGACATTGGTCTGTGATAAAAAAGGAAACAAAAGAGAACAGACTTCATTGCCATATTACTGCAGAAGAATATCTCAGTAATTTTGGTGGCCTATTTAAAGATGATGTGGATAAGGAGTGTGTTAATACTGAAAGATTCCATGAATTAGGCTTAGAGTTAACCGAATGTAATAGACCTAAGATGATCATTACTTTGACAGAGGTAAAAAGTGCAATACTGAATTCTAAGGGTGAGAAAGCTCCCAGCCGATATACCTCTTGATCTGCTGAAGGATGAACCAGATGTATGGACACCTATTTTACTCTTGGTGTTTCAAGCAGTCATTAAACTTTACAATGTCCCAGACTCCTGCCGTAGTGTTGAAATAGTGCTTATATAAAATAAAAAGGCGCGAGAGAAAAACCTGGAAATTATAAGCCTATTTCACTACTTGATGCCACTGTAAAGACTTTTACAAAGGTAGTATTAATGCAGTTACAGGACTGGGTGACCTCTAACAATCTTATTTCCCATACCTCGGCTGGTTTCCAGCAAGAGTTAAAAGCACTGTCGACCAAGGTTTCGGCTTGTCTCTTGTTTTACAGAAGAACAACAAGTTACTTACCACTGGTAACGTTCTTTTGATTGGATGTTCCTCCCACGTATTCCTCATCTTATGATAGACATCTCTCCAGTTTCGGTGCTTCGGAATTCTTTTTTCGACAGAGGGCACTGTATGCAGTGTCGGCGAGTCGATGTCCCTTAAGGGCCTCCGTTCAACATCATCAGTATAAATAGCGCATGCAGCGCCCGTTGGCTTCAGTTCTGTTTTTCCCCTCTGAAGACGAATTACCAGGCGTACCCAAGAACATAGGCTCACAGAAAGCGTAAAGCGTAGTAACACAAATTGTACGGCGGGGTAGGCTGGCAGGGGCGATGAGGAACACGTGGGAGAAACATCCAATCAAAAGAACGTTACCAGGGATAAGTAGCTTGTTCTTCGAATGGATTGTGCCCTCTGACGTATTCCTCATCTAATGATAGACTACCAAAGCAGTAATAATCTGGAGGTGGGAGTGCCAATTAAATTTAGAACTAATCATGAACCGAATGGAGGACGGCTTTTGAAAAAATTCCTCCCTGACTGGAGGATGAATCCAGACAGTAATGTTTTACGAATGTATGGATAGACAACCAACTGGGGCTGCTTAACAAATATCATTGATTGGGACACCCCTTTGAAGAGCAGCAGAGGTTGCCATGCCCCTTCTGGAAGTAGCCCTTAGGCGGGTCCTTGCCCGCTTGTCTGTAGCATTCGCCAATAGCCAGGATAATCCATCTGAATATTGTTTGTTTGGAAACGGCAAGGCTCCATTTGGGACCAGTATAGCCAATAAAAAGTTGGTCAACTTGGCAAAATTTAGCCATTCTGGATATATAAAAACTGAGAGCCCTTTTTGAGTCCAGTCTATGTAGCCTCTCCTCCTCCTTCCCTGCATGAGACGGTGGATAGAATGTTGGTAAGGTAATTTTTTCTGACATAGAAGTCGGAGACTACCTTTGGTAAAAAAGAAGGTTTTACCCCGAGAGTGACCTTGTCTTTATAGAATACTGTATGAGGAGGTTTGCAAGCAAGAGCCTGCAACTCGCTTACCCTGTGGGCTGATGTTCTTGCAATAAGTAAAACGGTTTTTAATGTCAAGAGTCTTAAAGGACATAAGTGTAGGGGCTCAAAGGGAATGCATGTTAAAAACTTTAACACAAGATTGAGGTCACATACAGGTACATTGAATGGAACTGGTGGGTATACATTAGTAAGGCCCATCAAGAATTGGACAATCAGAGGGATCTTAAAAGATGAATGCTCCCCTGAGGAGCGCTTGAAAATGGAAAGCGCTGCTAGGTAGCCCTTAATGGCTCCAATCTGGAGCCCCAGATTAGCTAAATGTAACAGAAAGGAGGAAAGGAGAGCACCATAGGTGTGTCACATAGAAATGGATCCACATTCTTATCTTTGCACTAGTTGCTGAACTTATTCCAACAGCAACGGTAGAAAGATTTATTTGCTGGCCTTATGGCCGAAAGCAAAATCTCCATTATGTCATCCGGGAGGTCCCAATCCTTGTATCTCCGCCTTTCACTATGCGTGAAGGTTGAGTGTCTTGACCTCTGGATGGAGAACCCAACCTTTCTCTTGTGAGAGAAGATCCTCTCTTTGTGGAAGACGTATTGGAGGGCAGATGGACAGGCCTTGAAGGTCTGGGTACCACATCCTCCTGGTCCAATCCGGATCATGGATTTCCCAAACTTTCTTACCTGCCTGATCACATGAGGAATGACGGAGACTGGAGAAAATGCATACAGGAGTGAAAATTCCCAGTTCACTACAAATGCATCTCCTAGAGCTCCTCTTGAGCGAAATTATCTGGAGCAGTACTGTTCGCAATTCTGGTTGATACAATCGTGAACAGATCCATCTTGAAGGACTTCCTGAGCTAGATCCCACTCGTGGGAGGCAGTGCTCTGCCTGCTCAGAGCATCCGCCGCCGTGTTCTGCTCTCCGACTAGGTGAACTGCCGACAGAGAGATTCCTTCTTGTATTGCAAAGAACCAGAGCTGCATTGCCTCTCTGCCCAGGGCGGTGACCCTACACCTCCTCTCTTGTTGAGGTAGTAGATGGCCACTGTGTTGTCTGTCATTATTAGGACATTCTTTCCCCTTACAGAGGGCGAGAAGGCCTTCAGCGCTAGTCTGATTGTCCTCACCTCCAAAAGGTTGATATGTAGTTTGGACTCCGAAGGAGACCAACAACCGCTTGTCAGGTTTTGCCAAGCCTGAACTGGAGAACACTCGACATGTAGCCGCAGAGTTCTTCCTGCCAATGTTTCCCTTTGTATTCCCAAGGAAAACTACAAAGGAACCAATTAGCCGAAAGATGAGGTCACTGCAGCAGCCGATGAGGAAAACCTGGATTCTGGATACTGAAGACAGGATTCAGGTGGAACCTCCCAAGAACAAGATACAATAAATACAAGGACCGAATATTAAAAGAACATTAATGTGGCAAAGTTACAACAACTGAACGTGAAGAATGGTTCTGGGGACTTACCAATGAAATCCAAAGTTGTAGTTACCGAGGAGCTCTGCATCAAACAGTCTACCCTATACTCAACGGCACAAGGACGTCTGAACGGTTCACCTGGCAGTCTCTAGTCCACTCCTATCTGTCATGAACCATCAAACTCGCCCCTTCTGGGCTTCCTGGTCCCTGTCACGTCGGGCCTTACACTCCATAATACTACCAACATGGCGGCAAGCTCAGCACGCTGTTCGATAGTCTTCACATTCTACGCAGCGTTCTCTATAAAGAAGCCACACACTCGCGGCCCCGCGCGTCTGAACGCTGATACTAGCTGTGATCGGCCGTGTGTTCCAAACCTTCTCTAGTACTATTTGCTATCCCCTGGCCCCTGGATCCCCTTCCTTCGACTTCTTCCCTCTTTTCTACTTCCCGGAATCTCAGTGCCGCTTCCGCGTGCCCCCAACACCTTCTTGAATACTCCTGGAGTTTCCTGTGATCCTGGACATCGAAGCTGAACGTAATCTGGAAGCCGAGGACGGCCGAGCGGGCTTATTTAAGTCCCGAACCATACGAAAGAAGACTCCACCAAAGGAGGACATTAGGCAACATAGACAGGTGAGAAGGGGGGAAACCTGTGACAGATTGAGACGCCACCTGACCGAAGTCGATACAGACATGGAGGCGGCCATCCAGGATCTTATGCGTGGCATGCAATAACTATCGACCGAAGTACAGTAATTGAAAGCGGAGAACGCCGCGCTGAAACAATTGGTACTCTCACGCGACTCTGCCACAAAGGACAGCGTGCTATTGGGCGGCATTGTTGACAAATATGACGGCTGTGCAAAAACCCTCCGAGGATTCCTGGATTCTTGTTTGGTCCACTTTACCTTTAAACCTTATTATTTTTCCACCCCCAGGGCTAAAGTGGGCTTTATTATTTCTCACCTCTCCGGGAATGCCTTAGCCTGGGCCACACCATTAGTTAACACCAGAGATTCTCTTTTGGATGATTATGATGGATTCATTCAAGCACTAAAAACTATGTTTGACCGCCCAGAACAGGTCTTTAGTGCTCAAGAACGTTTACTCGATTTCCAGCAAGGCTCTCAGGACATGCTCACCTACGTAACTCGATTCAAGCAATTGGCTAATGAAGCGGTTTGGCCTTTTGAAGCTTGCTTCACCCTCTTTCGCAGAGGGCTAAATGAAGATGTTAAGGATGAATTAGCCAGGGTAGCACGGCCTAGTTCTTACCAGGCACTTATGGATCTTGCTCTACAAATTGATTTCCGAATCCAGGAAAGAAAGGCAGAGAAAAGGAAGACCAAGTCAACCATCCAAAAAAATCCTCTTGCAAGCCCTTCAAAATCCAAAGATTCTCCTGCTCCTACAAATGAACCCGAACCCATGCAGCTAGGGGCCTTCCGTGGACCCAAATCCCCCCAGGAAAGGCTGAGAAGGATCCATACTGGCTTATGCATGTACTGTGCCTCGGACAAGCATTTAGTCAGAGAATGTCCCTTATCCCCTCCACGGCGTTCGGGAAACGCCAGCTCCCGATCCTAGATGGAGCTCAGTTTCGGGAGAGAGATGCAGGCTCCACACATCTATACCATCCTTGAACTCTCCTGGACAAAACTCCCTGGTAGTCTTACAGGCTTTTCTATCGTCATCTGAGAAGGAATCCTACCCCATTCTGGCACTAGTGGACTGTGGGGCCATGGCAATATTCATAGATCAGGAATGGGTCCTTAAACACCATATTCCTTACGAACCCCGGAACATCCAGCAACCTGTAGAAGCAATTGATGGAAGACCTCTTTCTTCTGGACCTATAACCCTTCAGACTAAGGAAATTAAGCTTGCTATAAACCATCACCGAGAAAGGATAAGGTTTGACATCATAAAATATGCCCATTACCCAATGGTTTTGGGAATGCCCTGCCTACAAAAACACAACCCATACATCAATTGGACAGCTGGTTCCCTGTTCTTAGGTTCCGAATTTTGTATGTCCCATTGTCTACTCCATGATCCTTCACTGACAACATCAGAAGAACATTCAACAACTCAGCAAGATCCTCTTATGGTCTCCAACATCATCCAGGTTCCTAAAACCTACCAGGAATACGCTGATATGTTCTCTTCTGCTATTGTCCAAGCCCTGCCACCCCATAGACCTGAGGACTGTGCTATTGAGACTGAACCTTCAGCCGTGATTCCCTTTGGAAGGATGTTCATCCTGTCTGAACCAGAGAAAAAAGCCCTTCGTGAATACCTAGATACTAACCTAAAAAATGGCACCATACGCCCATCCAAGTCTCCGGATAGAGCTTCATTATTCTTTGTTCCTAAAAAAGACACCAAGGAACTCAGATCTTGTCTTGATTATCGAGGTCTTAATCAGTGCACCCTTAAGGATCGTTATTCATTACCCTTGATCTCGGATATCCTGGAAGCCGTAAGAGGAGCCGTAATATTCACCAAATTGGATCTTAGGGGTGCTTATCACTTGATTCGTATTAGAGAAGGTGACAAATGGAAGAAAGCCTTCAGAACACCCTTCGGTCATTACGAATACTTGGTCATGCCCTTTGGACTCGCTAATGCTCCGGCAATCTTCCAACGCTTCATGGACCAGATGTTTTCGGATATGCCATTTCTTTACCTCATCGTCTACTTGGACGATATTTTGATATTCTCTAAGGATCCTCTCAAGCATGAAGAACATGTTAAATCAGTTACAACGGCTACGCGAACACAAGCTTCTAGCAAAACCCGAGAAATGCCTTTTTGATGTTTCCACTGTTCACTATCTAGGATTTGTCCTTAGCCCAGATGGCATAGGCATGGATCATTCCAAGGTTAAAGCCATACTATCTTGGCCAACTCCGTCCTCCGTAAAACAGATCCAATCTTTCCTGGGCTGGGCTTGGCCAATTTCTATCAGAAGTTTATACCATCCTACTCTGAGATTGTTCAACCGATCATCTCCTTGTTGAAAAAAGATACTCCCCATCGATGGACCCCAGCCCAGGGGAAGGCTTACCAACGCCTAAAGACAGAATTTACACAAGCCCCCATCCTGGTTCAACCTGATATAAATTGACCATTCTTAGTGGAAACAGTTGCCTCTAACTATGCCATCGGAGCGTTTCTGAAACAGGAACTAGATGACGGGCTAGAACATCCTATTGCCTATCTTTCACGGACATTGACCTCCAGTGAAACTCATTACTCAGGGCCTCATCACGAGTTGGGCTGTAGCCCTTAAATGCGGTGGTAACGGTATTACAGCCGCATTTAAGGGCTGGTCCTATCACAAGTTGGGTGCTAAATGGGCTGTTTTACCTCCAGCCTTTCTCTGAAAGTGAAAATCCCCTATTTTTGGCTGTATTACCGCCGGCTGTATTAGCCCGCATAATTAGCGCTGAAAATACCCCATTGAACCCAATGGACCCAATGGGGAATGGGGATTTACCGTTAACACCCAACTCGTGATCCGGCGAAAATACAGCCGGACCGGTCGGTGCTAGGGCTATTACAGTCGGCGGTATTACAGCCGGGAATACAGCCCAACTCGTGATGAGGCCCTCAGTCTTAGAAAAGGAACTTCTAGCCATCCGCCAAGCCTTCACCGAGTGGCGTCATTTACTTCTAGGAGCTAAACATCCTGTCCAGGTTCGGACGGACCATCGAAATCTCCAAGTGTTACAGGCCCTGGAATGCAGGAACAGCCGTCAGGCCCGTTGGGCGTTCTTCTTTGCTCAATATCAGTTCCAAATTCACCATGTTCCGGGAACACAAAACGTAATTGCTGATGCCTTGTCTAGGCGCCCTGACTATGAACCTCCTGATGACCGAGCAGTTCCCAAGATGTTTCCCAACACAATAATTGTAGCCCAGGCGACCAGCCTTTCTAGATGAAGTCTGCAGTCAGACTCAATCCTCGGAACTCTGGAAAGGTATCTCGGACAGGAACCAGTGGAAACTGAAGACCAAAGATGGATACTTGTTCAAAGACAATGCCTTGGTCACCCAACACAAAAACTACAGCAAAGGATAATAAATCTCTGTCACGATACTCTTTACTCCGGGCACCGTGGTATTACCAATACCCTCCGATTAATACAAAGGCAATTTTGGTGGCCTGGAGTGAAAACTGACGTACAAAGGTATATCCAGGCATGCTCTGTCTGTAATCAAAACAAACATGACAACAAGAGACCAGCGGGTTTATTGCAGCAACCTCCACTTCCAACAAGGCCTTGGGAATTCATAGCAACAGACTTCATTGTGGAATTACCACCGCCCAGGGGATACACAACCATCATGGTCACCATTGATTTGTTCACCCATGTGGCCCATTTTACACCTCTGTTTAAACTACCATCCTCGTCAGAACTTGCTGGAATTTTCCTGGAGCACATATTTGCTCCCTTCCAAGATCATATCAGAGAGAGGGTCCCAATACATTTCTCAGTTCTGGAAATATCTTTGCCAAATACTAGGAATCCAACACGCTCTTTCCTCAGGATATCATCCCCAAATCAACGGAGCCACAGAGCGCGTAAACCAAACCTTGGAACAATACCTCCGTTGGTTCGCTACCAAGGTCCAGGACGATTGGTCCCTCTTAATACCAGCGGCAGAATTTGCCTATAATAATTCGGACCACTCTGCTATTAAGACCAGTCCTTTTTTCTGTAGCCAAGGATTCCACACTTCGGTTCTACCCTCCATCCTTCCTCATCCTACACCAGTTTCAACAGTCGATTCCTGGATTGAAATGCTCATTAATGTTCAAAGAGAAGCCAAAGAACATTTAGAAAAGGCCAGGACCCAGACCAAACTGTATGCGGATTCCAAACAAAGACCAAGCCCCTCCTACACAATAGGGGATAAGGTTTGGCTGTCCTCGAAACTAAAATTACTACCACGGCATTTGCGACCAAATAAATTGGCTCCTCTATATTATGGGCCATTCCTTATAAAGGAAATCATCAACCCAGTGGCCTACCGACTCAAGCTTCCAGACTCCTGGAAGAAAATCCGCCCAGTCTTTCACACGTCCTCAATAAAGCCATATGTTCAGACCTCTCGAACTAACCTTCGGCCCAAACCAGTAATCATCAATGACCAACTGGAGTATGAGGTCTCCAGGATTTGCGATTCTAGATATAGACGTGGCAAACTGCAGTACCTAGTGGAGTGGAAAGGATATCCCCCTAGTGAACACACTTGGGAACCTATCTCAAATCTAAATACCCCCAGGCTACTCAGAAGGTTCCATCTCATACACCCGGGCAAACCCGGTGGAACGAGTTTCCGGAGGAGGCATGCTGTCATGAACCATCAAACTCGCCCCTTCTGGGCTTCCTGGTCCCCGTCACGTCGGGCCTTACACTCCATAATACTACCAACATGGCGGCAAGCTCAGCACGCTGCTTGCCAGTCTTCACGTTCTACGCAGCGTTCTCTATAAAGAAGCCACACCCCCGGGCATCTCAACGCTGCTACTAGCTGTGATCGGACGTGTGTTCCGAACCTTTTCTAGTGCTACTTGCTATCCCCTGGCCCCTGGATTCCCTTCTTTCGACTTCTTCCCTCTTTTCTACTTCCCGGAATCACTGTGCCGCTTCCGCACGCCCCCAACACCTTCTTGAATACTCCTGGAGTTTCCCGTGATCCTGGACATCGAAGCTGAACGTAATATGGAAGCCAAGGACGGCCGAGCGGGCTTATTTAAGTCCCGAACCATACGAAAGAAGACACCACCAAAGGAGGACATCAGGCAACAGACAGGTGAGAAGGGGGGAAACCTGTGACACTATCCCGCTGAAACGAGGACGCCTAGCGATCTAATGCGCCAAGTATAAGAGTCTCTAGTCCGGGCGCAAAGTACTGGGTAATGCAGGCTCTCTCCAGGTAAAGGATATGGAAGTTCCGAGGGCAGCTCAGATGATGCTGGAAGTCCGGAGTCAGCGATGGATGCACAGCGTAGATGTTCAAGGATAAGCAGGTGAGTGAAGTCCGAGGTCGGCAACGTGCGAGCAGATAAGGCAATTGAAATCAGAAGGCAAGGCAGGTCATATAACGTTCCACATCAGCAATGTGCAAGCACGGAGGTAGCAGAATCGGCAGGCAAGGCAGGTCAGATAGCGTTCCAAATCGGCAATGTGCGAGCATGGAGAAAGCAGAATCGACAGGCAAGGCAGGTCCGGTAACATTCCGAGTCAGCAATGAGCGAGGAGCACAAGGTAGAATTTGGGGACAAGGCGGGTCAGATTTTTGGACGTGGTGAAAGAAGGACGGAACAGGCAATGGTTATGGGACAGGGTGGGAACCAGGAGCACGAGCGAGAACAGGACAAATGTGAGCTATGATCAAATAATCAGAAGCAGCGAGTGCGGCAACCCAGAAGCGTTTTAACGGGTGGCCGCAACCCCACGTGACTCCTCCCCACTAAAGGCGATAGCGTTGCTTGTGGAGGGGACGCCATAGTCGCCATGGTAACATGGACGCTGGAGTTCCGTGGTGAAATCGGCTGAAAACGGGTGTGGAGCGTTGCGGAACTTTCACACTAGCACCTTTTAATGGCTTGAGAGGAGACAGACTGTTTTGAGGCATTCCTCGGTGTAATCCTGACACCGCTGTCAGATCGTTGGTTTGGGTTCCCCACCCCGTTAGCGAGGCGTCCGTCACTACTGTTATCTCCTGACATGGTTGCCAAAACAATTCTCCATTGAGAATGTTGTCTTTGCGAGCCCACCACAGTAGGTCCTGAGCAACTCTACTCAGAACTTGCAGGTGGTCCGACATCTTGCCTGAGAACTGGGACTGCTGAGTCCTCAGAGTACATTGAAGGGATCTCATTCTCAAGCGGGCCTGTGGCACCAGGAAAATGCAGGATGCCATGAGACCGAGCAACCTCCGAAAATCGAAGGCCGGAAGATGCTGAGCACTCTGGAATTTGGTAACTATCTGCATAATGTGTTGAGCTCTCATCTCGGGTGGCAAGGCTTTCCCTGAGGAAGTATCCAGGACTGCCCCAATAAATTGGAGTCTTTGGGGTGGTATCATAATGTTAATGATGTGCTATTTATATAGGGCCTTAATCCAAAGTGCTTATAATGTGCTGTGTAACATGTGGGACTTCCTGTAATTGAGGGAGAAGCCCAGTCTCTGGAGCGAGTGGCAGGTCACGCTGAGATGTTCCCGGGCTTGCTCTGGTGAACAAGCCCTGATCAGCCAATCGTCCAGGTAGGGGTATACGTGGATCCCCCCTCTCCTGAGACTTGCTGCCACCACCGCCATCAACTTGGTGAAAACCCTCGGGCGGAGGTCAGCCCGAATGGCAGAGCTCGAAACATATAATGAGAACCACCAACCGCAAACCTCAGGTATGGTATGATATGATATGGCATTCGTAACGCGCCTATACACAAGTGTTTCAAGGCGCAACGAGGCAAGGAAGGGGGAACATAGGGAGGACAGAGACAACAATCTTACTAGGCCAAGTGATATTGAGATCGCACAAGGGGAGGGAGAAGGGGAAAGTGCCAGTGGAAATGGGAGGAGGCAGTGCTGTACATTGGACCAAAACAATAACAAGAAGTGTGGCCAGCAGGTGCAAGGGTATGTGCAGACAGCAGGTGTCCTAAAGTGCAGGTAGGGGGACTGTAGGGTTACAGATACAGAACCAAGTGCAAGGGTTGCCGAGTGGCAGTGCGAGTGTGCAACTGGGCTGGCAGGGACCTGGGCCCGAAATCAGAGGGCAGCCAGGTGACCAGTGCAGTATCAGACAGGAAAATCAGCAGGTGAGAGGAAGAGAGAAGGCAGAAGCAAAGAGGAAGGTCTTGAGGTGCCTCCGGAACCGGAGATGGTTCTCCTCAAGTTTCAAAGGCAGGGAGGCTGTTCCAGAGGGAGGCACCAGCCGAAGAAAGATCTACCACCAACTCGTCGTTTGGAGAAGCGACTAACCCAGAGGGAGTTGGAGGTGGAGGATCAGGATCGAAGAGCTCGAGTACTTTCTGTGCTTGAGATGGATTGGCACATGAAAGTAAGCATCCTGAAGGTGCAATGATACCAACCAGTCTTGGAGTTGGAGAGGCTGAAGGATCTGAGAAAGGGTTACCATCTTGAACTTGTCCTTCCTGAGTCCAAGATGGGTCTCAATCCTCTGTCCTTTTTGGGGATTCGAAATAACGGGGAGTACCAACCCTTGTTCCTCTCCACTCCAGGTACATGTTTTATTGCACCTTTATCTATCAGGGTCAAGATTTCCTGCACAAGGAGCGGATTCAGAATTTTGACAGAGTTGTATCCCAGTGGATGATCCTGAGGCCTTTTCTGAAAAGGAAGGCAGTAAACTTGGGCCACCATTTCCAATGGCCAAGCATATGAAGCAATGCCCTGCCATTCGTTCAGATACTGAGAAAGTCTGCCTCCCACCGGAGTCTTGTAGGTCAAGGCCTTAGAGTGGTTTAGAGGCGGCTGAAGCAGCGGCTGAGGGTAAAGTTGCCGCTGCTGGGGCTGATTTAGCACCTCTCCCTCGTCCACCACGAGGGAATCTTCTCTGACCCCTTTGACTGCCCTGTCTTCTTCCTCTTCCAATTGAGGAGTAGAATTGAAAGGATTTACCCCTCCAAGAAAATGAACCTGAATAAGGTTGTTGAGGTTGTCTATTGGTGGCGCTAAGGGATTTAGCCACCTCCTTTGAGGCCTGCAGCTTCTCCAAACTCTCATCTGCCTTGCTGCCAAACAACCTCCAGCCGTCAAAGGGCATGTTGAGTAGTCTTGCCTGCACATCTGGTGCAAACCCCGACTTCCTCAACCACGCAAATCTGCGTAATACCGTGCTAGCAGCCATGGACCTGCTGATGCTATCTGCAGTATTTAAACCTGAATGAAGACATTCATTACCATCCTTAATGACCGCCAAGAAGGCGTCTCGTCTTCGCCTTCCGGGATGTGTACAGCCGCTATAGCAACACAGCCCCCACAGGGTAAACTTAAATCTAAACAATGTACAAGTCACATTAGTGGATTTCAGAGCCATACTACCCGCAGTGAAAACATTTCGCGCTCAGGCATCCACCCTCTTGTCATCCCTGTCAGAAGGGATAGATGGATAATCTGACTGCCTGGTAGCCGTAGCCCCCCGAACCACCAAGCTTTCAGGAGTGGGAATCTTGGTTAAGATATTCCAGGTCACTGCTGGAAGATCTGTACTTCCTTGCAAAGTTTTTATTAACTGAAGTCGCAGTTTCCGGGGTCTCCCAATTAGCAGAGACGTTCTTCTGTAGTGCCATGTGGAAAGATAAAATCGGGTCTTTCTGTGGACCCTGGTCCATGATGTCAGTCATATCATCTTGTTTGAACAATGGAATAGGCCTACTCCATCCCATAAATTCAATAACCTTCCCCATCAGTTTTCTGTACGATGCATCAGCATGCTCAGAGGGGTCAGGCCCGTCAAATAAACTCAAGCCACTAGCTGACTGGAGATTATCATAAAAATCTCTTAGTCTGGACTCGTCATAAATAAATTCCTCTGGCACATTGGTGGTGCCAAACTACAGACCAAAAGGTGGTGAATTGTCATCAGCAGGTTGGCCTTCCTCATATATTGCTGACAGAGACTAGTAGTCTTTTTTAGGTAAAGGATTATAAACCTTGACTTGTACTGTCAACGGCTTTGACAATGTCTAAGTAGTCGAAGACGACTTTCGAAATGGTGCTGGTTTAGTCAGCGTCGACCTCGATTTCGGTGTTGACGACTCCGACAGGGGCGGCAAAGACGTCAGAGCTTTTGACGCCTTGTGCTTCTTCGACTGAAACTCCCTATTTCCAGTTTACCTCTACGCTCCACGAGAGCCTTTCCGGTCATCGCCCGACAGGATCCACATTTAAACCCGACTTGGGCGTCGATGGTGTACAAGGAGAAGACATTGTCTCATGAAAATCGAATCACTGAAGCGCCGTAATTCACTCGAAGAGTTAGCTCTGAAAAACGGAACTGAAGCCAACGGGTGCTGCATGCGCTATTTATACTGATGATGACTTCGACCGTCGAATGGAGGCCCTTGAGGGACATCGACTCAGCGACTTTGCATACTGCAGCCTCTCGCGAAAAAATAATTATGAAGCAGCAAAGCTGGAGAGATAGTTATCGTAACATGAGGAATACGTGGGAGTACACAATCCATTCGAAATATACAGTATTGAAGAGGATGCAGGTGTACACGGTCTGTGTGAATCTACAGACCGCTTTTGATAGGGTACCAAAAGACCAGTTATGGCAAACATTGCTGAAACGAGGGGTGCCTGTCCAATTGGTAGCAGTGATTTCTCAACTTTATTCCAATAATACCACAGGGGTGAGGTGTGGTGGGTGAGGTCTTGCAGGTGAAACCACTAACCAGTTTGGGGTTGGTAGGGCCGTGCAGTAAGGCTGCGTACTGGCTGTGCTCCTATTTTGCCTTTACATTAATTAAGTTATCTTGAACTTGGTGGCAGGATGCCCAGGGGGAAGGCTTGATCCACCGAAGCTTGGTGCTGACATCTTTGCTGCATTGTTTTTTGCCAACAATGCAGTACTTCCTGCTACGTCACCTATGGGGATCAGGCGCTGCCTGGACTGCTTTGTCACCAAGTTTTCTCAACTGGGCCCGACCCTAAATAAGAACAAGACTAAAATACTGGTATTCAGACCAAGGAGGTCAAAGCCCTGTGTATGCTCCATGAAGGTAGACCGGACTAATCTGGAACAAGTAAATTATTATGACTACCTTAGAATAAGATTTACTGATACCAGGGCATGGTCAGCTCGGTCTGAAAAATCACAGATTATTTTAGAAAGAAACAGTGGTGGTTTAAGAAAAATGTGTGGGGTTCATGGAGAGAGAACTGTATCCCCTGCTATTAATATCTATAAGATACAGACTACCTTGGCTGCTCTCTATGGAGCCGAACTATGGAGACTATGAAGACATCATGAAGCAAAACAAAGACAACTGTCAAAGTTCAAAGTAAAATACTTTATGAAATCAAATGGCAGGATGGTAGAAGGCCGAACTTGACCTATGCTAAGGTGGGATTTACCTACCTGAAAGAAACTAAGGAAAGTCTGAGTCAAAGTGTTCAACTTAAAAGTATGTCTGTGTCCAAAACCTATACTTGCCCTCACAATTAAAGCTAACTTATTTGTGTCGGGATCAGACCGGATATGTCCCGCACAGAAGCATATCCGACAACCTTAGGAGGCTCCACCGGGTCATGGAGCAAACAGAAGGAGATGCGCAGGAAGTCGCAATTGTCTCATTAGATGCGTTGAAGGCCTTCGATTCAGTTAAATGGCCTTGGTTGATAGCAGCCTTCAAGGAATATGGAATAGGGCCGGGCATCTGAAGTGGGTGAAACTATTATATAGCTCACCACTAGCCAGAGTCAAGACGGGAGTGATTATTTCAGAGAGGTAGCCACTTAGCAGGGGCACCAGACAGGGATGCCCTTGGTCCCCGATGCGGTGCATTCTCCCGCTGCAACCCCTCGCGATATACCTGAGGCAACAGTACGAGGAGGTGGGGATTTTCACGAAAGGAGGGCCACACTTATTATCATTGTATGCTGATGATATGTTGTTATACTTGAGGTACCTGGAGAAAAACTTGCAATACATTTTAGGGGTACTGGAGCGATTTGCGTTGCTCTATGGAATTGCAGTTAATCATTAAAAAGTTGTGTATATTCCCTCTGGAGAGATACAAGGGGATTCTGCGAGAGCACTTACCGATACTACAAATACCCTGGTAGACCAAAACGTTTAGATACATGGGGATTGATCTCTATCACGCGGTGGAGGATGAACACAAACATAAGACATAAGGCAGTGGCAAACATTGAGAATGGCATGAGATTCTCCACATGAAAAAGGGTCGATATTATGTTCTCTACACCAGCTGCGAAATATTTTCCAACGGCAGCGGTATAAAGACTTTGTTGCTGGCCTCCTTGCCGAAAGCAACACCTCCATAACATCATCAGGGAAGTCCCAATCCTTGTACCTCAGCCTTTCAGAAGCCAAGCGTGAAGGTTGAGGGTTTTGATGTCTGGATGGAGAACCTGACCTCCCTTCTGTGAGAGTAGGTTCTCTCTGAGTGGAAGTCGAATTGGAGGGCAGATGGACAAGTCTAGAAGGTCCAGGTACCACGTTCTCCTGGCCCAATCCGGGGCAATTAGGATCATGGTTCTCCGGAATCTTCTCAACCTCCTGATCATTTGAGGAATGACAGGGACCGGTGGGAACGCGTACAGAAGCGGAAACTCCCAGTCCACTATGAACGCCTCTCCCAGAGCTCCTCTCGGGGGAAATTCCCTTGAGCAGAACAGGTTGCATTTCCTGTTGAGGCTGGTGGCGAACAGATCTACCTGAGGGGTTCCCCAAAGGGCGAAGATCTCTTGAAGGACTTCCTGAGCTAGCTCCCACTCGTGGGAGACTGTGCTCTGCCTGCTCAGAGCGTCCGCTGTCAAGTTCTTCTCTCCGGCTAGGTGAGCTGCCGATAGAGAGATTCCTTCTTGGATTGCCCAAAACCAGAGCTGCATCGCCTCTCTGCACAGGGGTAGTGATCCTACGCCTCCTCTTTTGTTGAGGTAATGCATGGCCACCGTGTTGTCTATCATTATCAGGACGTTTTTCCCTTGTACAGCTGGCAGAAACGCCTTCAGCGCAAGTCTGATGGCTCTCAGCTCTAACAGGTTGATGTGTAGTCTGGACTCCGATGGAGACCAACGACCGCTGATGGTCAAGTCGTTGGCGTGGGCTCCCCACCCCGTGAGTGAGGCATCCCTGACTACTGTTATCTCCGGCCAATGTTGCCAAAACTGTTCTCCTTTCAGAATGTTCTCCTGACAGGCCCACCACTGAAGGTCTCGAGCCACCCTGCCGGGAACCTGAAGAAGATCTGTCATTCTCCCTGAGAATTGTGACCACTGAGTCCTCAGTGCCCACTGGAGGGATCTCATTCTCAGGCGAGCCTCTGGCACAAGGAAAATGCAGGATGCCATGAGGCCTAGCAACCTCAAAAAGTCGAAGGCTGGGAGACGTTGGGCATGCTGGAACTTGGTAACCATCTGTAGAATATCTTGAGACCTCACCTCTGGTGGCGAGGCTTTTCCCAGGGAAGTGTCCAGGATCGCTCCTATGAACTGGAGTCTCTGCGATGGTATAATTTGTGACTTCTTTAAATTGAGGGAGAAGCCCAGTCTGTGAAGGAAGTGGCACACGTGATTTAGCTGGATCTGAGCTTGTTCCGAAGAAACAGCCCTGATCAACCAATCGTCCAGATAGGGGTAGACGTGAATCCCTTCCCTCCTTAGACTTGCCGCCACTACCGACATTAACTTGGTGAAGACCCTCGGGGCGGAGGTCAGCCCAAATGGCAGCACTCGAAATTGATAGTGAGAGTTGCCAATTGCGAACCTCCGGTATTTCCTGTGTTTGAGATGGATAGGCACATGGAAATAAGCGTCCTGAAGGTCCAGAGATACCAACCAGTCCTGGAACTGAAGGGCCTGGAGGATCTGAGAAAGAGTGACCATCTTGAATTTGTCTTTCCTGAGGAATTTGTTCAATTCTCGCAAGTCCAAGATGGGTCTCAGTCCTCCGTCTTTCTTCGGAATGAGAAAGTAAGGGGAGTACCAGCCCTTGTTCCTCTCCGCTACAGGTACCGGTTCTATGGCACCTTTCTCTAGCAGGTCCAAAATTTCTAGCAAGAGGAGCGGATCTGGAGCTTTCTGAGAGCTGATCCCCGGTGGATGACTCTGAGGTATACGTAGGAAAGGCAGGCAGTAACCTTGGGCAACTGTTTCCAATGCCCAAGCATCTGACGTGATAGCGTGCCATATCGCCAGATGTTGAGTCAACCTGCCTCCTACAGGTGTCCTGTGAGGGAAGTCCTCAGAGTGGTTTTGCGGCAGCTGATGCAGATGCCGATGGTAAAGAGGCACCTGCTGTTGCTGCGGCTTTTGAATATCTACCCGTCCACCTCGGGTAGTTCTTCTTTGTCCCCTTTGAGCCGGTCGTCCTCTACCTCTTCCGAATGCAGAGTAGAAGCGAAAGGACTTGCCCCTCGCAGAGGTTCCTGTGGGACGAAAAGGAGTCTGACGGATTGCAGCTCCTAGGGATTTTGCTGCTGCTTTTGAAGTTTGCAGTTTCTCTAAACTGTCATCCGCTTTTTCCCGAACAAAGAAGAGCCATCGAATGGCATGTTCAAGAGCCTGGCTTGCACATCTGGGGCAAAACCAGACTTTCTCAACCAAGCGAATCTCCTGGTTGATGTACTTGCCGCCATTGCTCTGCTGATACTGTCAGCCGAATCAATGCCCGTCTGGAGGGATTCGCACATAGCGTCTTTACCGTCCTGTATAATATTCAGGAACGCATCCCTTTCTTCTCCCTCCGGGATGCAGTCAGCCGCTGTAGAAGCACACTCCCAAAGTGTATGGCTGAAGCTAGCAAGGGTGCAAGTAGCATTAACAGATTTTAACAACATGCTACATGCTGAAAAGACTTTCTTTGCCATAGCATCATATTTTTTATCGTCCCTGTCCTGTGGGATGGTAGGATAAGCCGCCTTGACATCGGTAGAGGAGGCTGCCTGTACCACCAGACTTTCTGGGGATGGGCGTTTAGACAAAAACTCCGGGTCTGTAGAGGATACCCTGTACTTTGTAGACAGTTTTTTATTTACTGCTGGTACGACATCTGGGGTTTCCCAGTTTGTCATGATCTTCCTCTGAAGAGCTTTATGAAAAGGCACCACAGGATCCTCCTGTGGGCCTTTGTCAAGAATATCCGTGAGGTCATCTTGTTGGAAAGATTGTGAAGGTGCAGACCACCCCATAAACTCTTTGATCCTGGCCATTAAGGCTCTATAGGGGGTTTCAGCATGTTCCCCCGGGTCTGGCCTAGCAAACTCCACCTCAGGGGAGGTGTCTAACCCACTTGCCTCATGTAAGGAATCATGAAGATCCTTTAACCTGCTTTCTTAAGAGGAAAATTCCTCTCTAATTGGGGTTACAGGTCCCTGCAGCTCAAATGTGTCTTCCTGTTCAGACAATTCACCCTCTTCCAATATTGAGGACATAGTTCTCAATTGTTCTGAACTCATAGAGGGTGTAAACCACATTTCCAAGGCTGAGGGTGCCGAACTTGTCCTAATCGGCCTCGAAAACGTCGATGTCGTCGACGCCAACGTCGAAGGCTTCGAGCGTGGCGTCGAAAACAAAGGCGGAGGCCTCGAAGACCTCGACAGAATTGGGATTCTACTCGACGATCTCGAAGCCATCGACGTCGAGGACCTGGGGGATAGACACTGGGTGTGTCGTAACCGTGACTTTTCTTGGCGTCAACACCGGTGTCGACGCTGGCGTTGAGTCGACAGACTCGTGTGTCGAAGGTCCCTTCGACAACGGCGTCGAAGACATCGACCTCGACGGAACTTTCGTCAACGCCGTCGACGGAACCTTCGAGGAAGGTTTGGAGGTCATAGTCCTGCTCGAGGGTTTGTGACGCGCTCGAGAGGTTTCCTTCGCCGGGTACTGCGACTCGCGGCGTTTTTGACCTTCGGGTCTTTCGACCAGAGCATCGCTCTCGGCAGTCTTCGAGGGGGTCGACGCCGCTTTCTCGAAGACGCTCATCATATTTTGCGGAATTCCTCCCATTCAGCCCGGGAACTATGTTTCGTGGGGCACGTGATTCTCTTTGGCGAAACAGAGGAAGAGGAAGACGGAGAAGGGGATCTTCGACGTCTCCTCTTCGAGTGCTTCGATCTCGAGGAGTGATGAGACCCACTCCGAGATCTGGAGCACGAATGGTGACGAGGAGACGAATGTCTCGACTTCGTCGACGAAGAAGAAGCTTTAAAAGTCTTACCTTTCTCCAGCTTCCCCCTACGCTCCTTCAGGGCCTTAGCTGTCATGGACATACAGTCCTCGCACTCCGAACAATGGTGTTCAGCTCCCAAACACCACAGACAAACTGTGAGGGTCAGTCAGCGACATCTTTTTCCCACAATCTCGGTATTTTTTGAAGCCGGATCGAGGAGTTGTCGGTTCCGACGAAGAAGCCATCGAGTACGGTATCGAATAACTCGAGGTAAATAGGTTTAACTGACAAAACTGAGCAACGGTATTCCGAGGCACTGAGTACGCGCGGAAAAACGGAACTGAGCAACGGACGCTGCGCGCGGCCTTTATAGCCAGGATGACGTCGGCGTCGATACGGCAGCTGTCGAGGGACATCGACTCGAAGGACGTCGACGCGCAGCGCCCTCTAGAGAGAAAACATTTTCTGAGGCCAGCAGAGCTGGAAGGAGATATCTAAGATGAGGAATACGTCGGAGGACACAATCCCTTCGAAATGGCGGTATGGAACGAAGCGGCCAACGAGGGGAGGGGAAGGGAGGAAGAAGCAGATACACTGATGGCCTGGAGGCACTTAGTGGCCACATCGTCTGGGTCCACCCAGGTATGCCCAAGTGAACACGATACCTTCGGAAAGTATCCCTAGAGGATATATAACGGCGGTAGGCGAAGTGGAGTAGGCTCAAGTTAGGGGGGAGGGTAGCGGGTAAGCAGCAGTTATGTTTCAATATGGTAGAGGATGCTTAAAGATGTATGACATGCACCAGTATTTTTTTTTTGTTTTTGTTTTTGTTGTCGATTGGATGTTGTAAAAGTTAATAAAAATTGTTCCAAAAAAAAAACTTATTTGTGTAGGGATGTCAAAATTAAAGGAAACAGTGTCCAACTCAAAGTTCTGCGCTTCTTCCAGTTCGCAGCTTTTTTTCAGCTCTCCTCCCCCAAGTATAAGAAAGTTCGATGAAAAAGTCTCAAGATTAGCTTTCTACAGTTCAAGGTGATACAGTTAAAAACCAATTCTCTGGGTTCCGTTCCCCAAGTTTCAAGCAACACAGTTCACAGAAAACAAAAGGTCTTGACGCTTCGCTCTCAAGACCACACATGTAGCTCCTCAAGTCTCAGGGACTCAGGGACTTCCCCAAGACTTTAACTTCATCATCACAATGTCTTTGGTTTTCAACATTTAGGGCTCACTAGTCTAGTCGCAGTACCCATCACAGGTCACACAACCAGAATCCCTGACTCTCTGATTCTTGGACTCCATGTGTAGATTTACAATCCTCTGGCTTTTCTTCGTCAGCCTCTTGGCTCTGCCAGCACTTATCTGAGATCCTTTCCAGTCTCTGGCCTTGTCGTATTGCATTCATTAATAAAAGTTCAGTTTAAGGGGGTTTTGCCCACACCCACATTCTTATGACGCTCTGTCACACTTGCGCCATTTCTCCATGGGCATTTGGGTCATTCACTTTATTTTCCTGGCCCCTGAAGGGTTTTATCCCATTCTACACTTATAATGCCCGGTGTTCGAGCATCCTCCCTGACACTCACCAACTCGCTGCATCTCCTTCCGCGGTTCCCTCTGCCTCTCCTTCTCCGCTGTAACCGGGAAGCTCACCCTCTGGAGCTGCGCTCGCCTTCCGAGTGTATCTCTTTGTACGCCGGAAACCGGAATGCTTCTGTGCGCGGACGGCGTTCTTTCTTCTTGGTGTCCTCTCGCAGCTCCTGCTGCTGATCCTCTATCACAAATGCTCCCAGGCTTGCAATAAGTAAACAGCCCACTGGCTATGGACTGTACAAGTCCTCTGGGGAATTTGCTGTCGTCCTGGCTCCTTGTCCAGTCCCACTAAAGCTGCCTCCTCTGAACCAAGTTCCCCTGCTGGTCTCTCCCACACAGGCCTCCATGTTGCTCCCTGCTCTGCTCTACTGGTCTCTCTTTATACAAATGCAGCCCCTTGACAGGCTGCAGGTGTGGATCTCTAATTATACTTTCTTGACCAGAATTAAAGGGACATGGCTGACCCTCGTAGCTCTTTGCAGGCATCTTTCTCGACCCAGTACTAAAGTGGTGAAAAGGTGTAGTGTCCATTCCTCTTAGTCGCCTCATCCTTGTCTCAGTACCGTCAATTGTTATGTGTGAGAAAAGGAGGGGAACAGCTTTATAATAACCTATAAAGGTCAGAGGATGGGTTGGTTGATTCTCAACAGGTCAAGGGGCATACCAAATCTCTCCTAAAGGTACCCCACTTCCAGTCCCCAAGGATCCTCCACCCAGATGATCTTGCCTCGCTTCTTCACACCCAGGGTCGGGATCCAAGAGCGATGGCCTTTCCCTGGTCACCTGAGAAGAGGATCCAGGGGTTTTAGGAGTGATAATACCCTCAGGTTTCTCACAGGACACACTAATTGGTGGAAATTGGGAACAGTGCAGAACACATTTTAAAAAATGTTATTTGGCCTACCAAGTAGATTTCCTAATGCACTTTTGCTGATGGAGTGTGGTCTAGAGTCGATTGCTTTCCAGATAGCTTGGAAACCAATATCATAATGGGTAAGACTCTGGGTGACCCTGGAGCTTGGAAGGTCCCGGGAGTCTTATATTAACTTATTTAACTACCCTGGAGGACGTTCACTACCATGGGTGAATCATGTAAGGCAGCAGTTAAATGCAGTGAGCCTAGGTGAAATGTGGTAGAATCTGCAGAATGTATACAGCTGTACAAAAAAAAAAAAGGTAAAACTGGCTGTTTAATGGGATATACAGGAACACCTTATAAGCTTGTGTTTACACCTGAAAATAGGGCTGTGACGAGATTATTTGTCCCTGAAAATCGAAAAAGGAGTCGAGAAATATTTGGATTTAAAAACTCCGGCCTATGCATGTACCTCATTTATTGAATTTAGGATTGGTATGCTCAAGGTAGCAACCTTTACCAGCAGCTGGAAAATAGAAATTCTGAAATCTGTCCGACGTGTGGCTTAGGTCCAGAGTCAATTATTCATTTTTTGCTGCTTTGTGAGTGATAACGACCTGAGAAGATTGTATTTGCTTCCACTGTTTAAGAAAGCCTGAGTTAATAGTTCAGAGAAAGCTTTAACATTATGCCAATCAACAGAAATTGTTTCAACAGAAATAGTTAATAATACTTACGTTGTGGAAAGGTTTATATAGCGTGCCTGGTCCCATAGGAGATTCTTGGTAAGGCAACTGAACTAGATTTTTTTATGGATTTCTATTATGCATTTAAGGGTTCATTAATGTTACCTGGTTTTGAATGTATGAAATGGGTATCTTGGATGAAATAAATGTTACGTATCGAATAATGATGTAAGCTAACAAATAAAAGAATAGTTTTCTTAATACAATTACAGACTTGGTACTTGACAATGTTCTTGTTATGTACTTGCGTTACATCCTTGGGAGCGTTCGCCTCCCTTCAGCTGCTCGGCAGCTAATGCAATTCTCATGCAGTGCCCCAAGCTATGCGCTGCAGTCTGGTCTCCGCGTCAGTTAACGGGCCCCAGGCCTATCACAACTTCTGTGTGGTTGCTCCACCAGGCCATATGGTCACCTCACCTTCGCCTTCTTGATCTAGGCTTCTTTGCCAGTCAGGACGACAGTCTTCCAGGGTCTTGAGAGCAATTTGTTTGCTCTCCACACTACCGCTGACTAAGTGGTCTAGAGTGGCCCTGCCCATACAGGATATCTTCCTGTCAGAAGCTCGCCTCTGCGAAGGGTTCACCCTCTTCCATTCAAAGTTCCTCATGGTTTTATGTATGTCATCACGTACAAAAAGGGTGTGTCATTCTTCTTTGACTGTGGTGTTCAGGCGGAATACAGTATTACCGGAAGCCAAAGAGATTGAAGTAATGTCCCTATTCAGTAAATCGAAAACAGGGTTAACGACAATCTTTTCGATTCCCATGTAGGCACAATAAGTGTTCTGGACAGGACGTTACCGGAGTGGGAGTCATTGTCGCCATGAGGGGGGGGTTCATTACCAGTGAGGTCTAGCTTTCCCAGACCCCTAGAGAGCGTTTTGCTGAGCAGGCTCACCTCCCTAGCCTCAAAGGGGGTGGATCCCCTATGGGGAGAAGGGACAAATAGTCCAGATGAATCCCACTACTGTATTCCTAATCCATAGTCCCCATTCCTTCATACTGATGGCGGTCCGTCCCACTGGGATGGGAAAGGAGCCTTTTGCACTGCATAAAACAACCTCCCTTTTAAATTTGTTGCATGCAAGGGCACGTCTGGATGCGTTGATTCCTCCCACTGGCCTTGTTTGTCAGTCCTTGACTGCTCCTCGCCTGCTATCTAACCGATTTACATGGGGTGGAGAGTGGAGGAAAGGAGACTAGGAGTACAGTTGTCATTACAGTAAGTAATTGTTTCTTACTCCTACGTCCCTGTCTCCTTTCCGCCATACAGATGGGAGATTTCACAACTAAGAAGTCATTTTGGGAGGGGGCAAGAGCTACTGGAACTGGTATTCAGGCAGTAATGCCTGCAGAATGCCGATGGTGAATAGTATGTGGTAGCCTTGGTGATAACATCCCAAGGGATGTTGTGCTGGTATAAATGCCTTTAGGAGGTTCGTGCTTTTTCATGGTGTAACAGTGATTGATGCCTGAAACTAGCTACCTGGCAATACTGCCCTTGGAGGCCTGTATTCCAATATGCTCAACACCAAATGTAAAGAAAAGGGCATCTGATCTCCTGAACATTCTAGTTCTATGCAGATAAAACATAAGCGCTCTCCTGACATCGAGGGAATGAAGAGTGATATAGCTGAACATTGTGTTAGGAAAAAAGGTAGGCAAGACATCCTCTTAGTTGATATTGAACATGGAAACCACCTTGGGTAAGATAACAAGATGGAGTCAGTAGGAGCACCTTGTGGAAAACGGTAAAAGATTCGTAAGTCGGTAGAGCCTGAATCTCACAGACTCTCTGCGCTCATGTGAGACCCACCAGAAGTGAAACCTTCTAGGTCAGAAACCTCAATCCAGTGGAGGCTAAGTTTCAAATGTTTGGGCGTCAATGATGATGATGTTCAAATCCTAAACCAGATGAGGTCTCTTGACAGGACGATCAAGTCTTGTGTGACTTTTGTTTGTGCACAGACACTGTGCAAGATGGCCACTGCAGGGTAATCAGAATGAGAGCGAAAACCCTGCAGCTGGAGAACCTCTCTCCAAGACCCTGGGGTGGGGATAAATAGGGGGCAAAACATACAGGGGCAAGGTGTCCCATTTAATGGACACAGAATCTCCAAGCAAATAAGTGCACACTCCTTATATGGATGCAAATAGTGGGTACTTGTTCTCAGCCGTAGCCAAGATATCAACTGTGGATGACCCAACTGTGCAAATATGGCCTCCAGGAGTGCTCGATTTCCCACTCGTGTCATTCTTCTTACGATGTCTGCTTCCATGTTAAGCACTCACGGTAGATGCAAGGGTTTCAGGTGGATACATTGCTTGTTGGCCCACTCCCAAATTCTAACTGCTAACTGACAAAGGAGGTTCTGCACCCCTGCTTCTCAGGTAAAACATGGAGGTAGAACTAGGTCTGAATGCAGACTAGCTTCCTTCTGAGGACTGAAAAGAAGGCTTTGAAAATCACCTGCAATTAGAAGATGTTAATGTGGAGAAGGAACTCCTGCTGGGACCATAGACAATGTGACATGACTAGTCTCAAGATGACATCCCAAACCTGGAGAGAGGATACCATAGTGACGCATTCCACTAGGTTCTTTTCCCGTAAAGGAACGCCTTGCTAAGGTGGCTCGACTATACTTAGTCCTGAGCCAGAGAAAGTGAAATCAGGATATGCTTCGATTGGCCCCCCCAATGCTTTGATTTCACGAGTTTGCTAAGTGGAACTGCAGAGGTCTCATTTTCTGGCATGCCAGCGGAAAAAAGGGTGCATGCACCCATGAAGGTGGACACTCCCAACAAGATGTCAGTCATCTTTTGTTGGGATGAGAACATCCTGGCAGCCTGTGAGTACCATACAAATCAAAGAAAGGTTAATTTCTGTGATGGAAGAAGGGTCAACATCTGGGCCCGAACAGCCAATCGTAGGGGTAGACATGTATTACCCTCAGATGAAGGAAGCAGATTACTTTGTTCATAAGACCGGTGAATACCCTCAAGGCCAAGTTCAAACCAAAGAGGAGAGCCCTACATGGAAAATGCCTCAATCTGATGGAGAAGCTCGTGAATCTCTGGGGGGCTGCCATATGGGCATGTGAGGGTATACATCCCTAAGATCTATGAACAAAACCGAGCATCCTTAACTGATCCCAGGAACTGTGCAGGCGTGACCATCTTGAACTCTGAATTGGGGAGGGGAAGTTGAATTTAGAAAGATCTAGTATTGCCCTGCAGGCCAGCCTGGTTCTACTTGGGCACAGAGAACATGTGGGAATGCAATCCCTGCCCCAGTCACTTACATCGACAGGAGTCTTTTGACCACCCACAGAAATAGTGTGGATTGCATCTGAACGAGAGGCGGGGAGGATGAAGAAATACAGAAAGATGGCAACGCTTGGAGACCATGGAAAGTGTCCACGGCTCCTGAGTGATTGTAAGTCAGTGAAAAAAATGGCGAGGGAGCCTGCAGCCGACAGTTATTTGGTGGTCCTGCCTTGACCGGTCATTGCTTTTTGGAATCTGCTGATGTTGCAGAGAAAGACCCGCCAGCGAAGAAGCCCTTGGATGAGGTATGTGGCTGTTTCCACGAACAGGCACTTAGGGGTCTGCCAGGATTCCTGGATTTCCTTTCCTGGTATCCACGAAATCCACAAAAGAAAGGCGACTGCTGAAAGGATTTGTATCCAGGTTTAGAGAGAACCTCAAGCAACTTGCAGTCTGGGCAGAGGTCTTCCTTTTCCTAAACTCTTAGTCGACAGATAAAGCAAATTGTAAGGGTACAGAAGAAGGTCTCTATCTTGGGGATTACTCTTAAGGCTATGAGGTACTTGGTCGGGGGAATCAGGTATTCTCTTGAATTGGTGTATCTTGTTGCGTCTGAAAAGGTTGTGTGATTTGCTGAGTGGCAGTGTGGCTTGACGCTTCATTTATGTTTTGTCCTCCTTTCCTCTAACGATCTGTCACAGCCCTGTGGAGCCCTCTGGAGCTGTAACAGCAGAGCTAAGAGAGAGCGAGAGAGCTGCTACGCGAGAAAACCTGCATTAAAACCAGCTCTGTGCTGGGAGTCAGTGTCCAGCGGTGTCAGAGGTGGTGCAGGAAGCAACCCGAAGGTCTTCTTCAGTAAAACTCTGGCCGTTGATAGTAGCAGGTTTGGTGAGCTCTACCCAAGACCATGGCACGGCGGTGAGTGCACTCTGCCCTCTATCGGGGGTGTGCCCAGGGTTTGTGGAATAGGGTTGCTTTTAGGCCTCACCGGGTCTCTTGTGTATTGGCGGCTCCCGAGTTGGACCCCAATTCGTGTTGCCGTCTAGACAGGACTCACTTGTCAGTAAAAGCAAAGTCCTGAAATCCTGAGAACTACTCACTGTTAAGTGATTAAGTGATCGTGGCGAGCTTCGTGGGTCAGATAAAGCTCAATTTAATGCTCTTGTGGTGTCGACAGGCCTGCATTGTCTTCTGCCGAAGGCCTGAGGAGTGGTGCTCCCCCCTTTAAGGAAGTGTTAAGGAAGCCGCTTGAAGATATACGACAATTGTTTTTTTTTTTTAAAACAACTTTTTATTGAGGTCTCAGCAGTCGCAGTGGCACTCAATCAACATATCATATGGTCCTTCATACAACAATATTTTCGTCAAGTGCTTAACAATTTACAGTTTACATAGCTGTTTCGCTGTCCGAGAACAGGTCACACAGGTACGCCCTGAAGGGGCCCCAGATGTCCTTTGGTCGACTCGTGCTCGGCCGAGTTAGCACATACTGTTTCTCGCATTCATTCGCATAGGTTAGTTCACGCAGAAAAGTGTTCATGGTAGGGGAGTTCGGCCTTTTCCATGTTTGCAATATATATTTCTTGGCTATAACACATGACACATTAAACAGTCTTCTAATTTTTTCAGAACATTTCCCAATATCTCCGATCAAATATTTTTGGGGTGGTCAAATGCAGGGGGATTTGTGTGACGTTCTGTCAGCATAGCTGCAACCCTCTCCCAGAACCGTGCCACGACCGGGCATTCCCAGTACATGTTATAGGATCCCGCTTGCGGGGACCCACATTTGGGGGGGTTACCTGAATCATCCGAGGTAAATTTAGCAATTTTGGCCGGGGTGCAATGCAGTCTGTTAAGGATTTTAAACTGTATTTGCCGCAAACCCCCATTGAGGGACCCCCTTTTTGTAAGCGCACAGTATCTTGCCCATTTATCTTCGGGTATTGGCATTTTCATATCTCCTTCCCATTTCTCTTTCACTTGGTTGGTCGTAGGAGTGTGGGTCTGTATTGTCCTATACAGTTTGGAGATTCCCAGCCCACCCTGTGTTGTGACCAGTTGTATGCACGGGTGGGAGGGGGGTTCGTCGCGGAAGGATGGCCAACATGCTTGAAATGGATATCTCATCCGATAGTACTGTAGTGTTCGGAGCGGCCCTCCTCGCATATCCCTCGAGAATACTGCAAGGGTTGCGCACTTCCCGTTTATATACATGTCTCCCACCTTCATCTCTGTAGCGGGGTCCCAGGCCTCCTGTATACTGGTGTCAAATGTGGGGGGAATGTTTGGGTATTTCCATAGTGGATTCTCGGGGTTGTATGGGATCTCGATTTTCAGTTTTTTATATATAGCTCCCCAGGCTCTCACCGTGCAGCTCACAGGGTCAAATTCACATGAGTCCTTATGCTTTGTATCAAAGATAACTGATCTAACATCTGTGGGCATAGTAGTGTACTCCTAGCCATGTGTGGGGCGAAATTGTCTGCCTCGTCATACCAATGCAAACTGCGCCTGCGCCACCATGTAGTAGAGCTCGAAGTCTGGTGCCGCTATTCCCCCTGTTTCATATGGTTCTGTCATCTTTTCCCACCCGATCCTAGCCACCTTTCCATTCCAGAGAAATTACACTGCCATGGATCGAAGCTTGGAAAAAAATTCCTTTCTCGGCCATATAGCGATGTTTACAAATAGGTATAGTAGTTTTGGAAGTACGATCATTTTGAGAATAGCAATCCTACCATGTAATGAAAATGGGAGGTGCCTCCAGACCTGTAGTTTGGTACTGAGTTTGTAGTGCCTGATCATGGTTATCAGCATACAGGTCTGTCTACTACTAGAAACCAGTACTCCCAGATATCTGATATGTTGCGCCGACCACTAAAGGCCACACGTCCGGGCTGGGCATTTTGTGGACGGGGTGAGCGGGAACATTTCTGATTTAGCATGGTTCACCGTGTATCCAGAGTACTCTGTGAATTTGTTAATATCTGCCATGATGGGGACGATGTTTTTGTCTGGTTCGCGGACGTATAACAATGTATCGTCCGCGTATAGGGATATTATTTGAGTGGCTCCTTTCAGCGTTACACCCTTGTTGGTATGTCTCAATCGAACCGCCGCCGCCATGGGCTCAATTGTCAAGGCAAAGAGGATAGGGGAAAAGGGGCATCCCTGTCTGGTGCCTCGGCCCAGCTCAAACAGTTCGGATATAGTTCTATTCGTGCACACCTTTGCACCCGGGGCCGTATACAGTAATCTAACATATTTGATGAAATAGGGGCCCACCCCGAACGCCTCGAGCACCTGAAAGAGGTACTCCCAGGAGACCGAGTCAAACGCCTTCTCGGCGTCAAGGGACACCGCAACTGCTTGCTTATTCGGGGTGATTTGTGACATTATGCCGAATAACCTATGCAAATTTAGAGCAGTGGATCTTTGGGGGATGAACCCGCTTTGGTCTGCATGTACCAGCGTGGGCGTTATAGGTAACATGCGATTTGCCAGTATCTTCGCAAAGATTTTTGCATCTACATTTATCAGGGACAGGGGCCTATAGGATGACATATCTTGTGGCGGGCGCCGAGGTTTGAGCAACACTGTAATGATGGCCTTGCGCATTGTCAGGGGCAGTATTTCTTTTCCCAGGGCCTCACCCCACACCTCTAGCAGCACAGGTAGCAATTCTTCCAAGAATTCTTTATAAAATTCAGCACCCAGTCCATCCGAGCCCAGCGCTTTGCCAGACGTTAGCCCCTTTTTTGCCTCGGTGAGCTGCTCTGCTGTGACAGGTTGCTCAAGTATTAGTTTGCTCTCCTCTGGGAGTTTAGGGAGGTCTACCGTAGCAAGGTAGTTTTTGATCTCATCAGGGGATTTCTTATCTCTATTTGCATATAGATTTTTGAAAAAGTTAAATTCATCATTTATTTCCTGTTCGCTTGTTATTATCTCGTTTTGTGCCGTTTGGATTGCTGTAATTGGGGTCATTTGTGTTTCGTGCTTAACCAAATTGGCCAACATTCTCCCTGCTTTATTCCCCTCTCCGTATCTGCGAGCCCTGGTAGGGGCTGCTATATATTGTACTTCCCTTGCTGCCAGTCGATCAAAATCTCTAAGAGACTTGTGTATTGCAGCCAGGGTGTCTCTGCCATGCGTGCGACTAAGTTTCTTCTAATGCGTTCAGTTCCCTCTCCACCCCCTCCAGGTCACGGCGCACCTCCTTCAGGAAACCAGTGGTTTTGGATATTAGGGCCCCTCTCGCCCAGACTTTAAAGGCTTCCCACACTGACGATATGTGATCTACAGATCCAATGTTGTCTGTGAAAAAGTTGGCAATTTCTGCATGTAAGGTTTCAACGACATTCGGGTCGTTCAGTATATCTCTAGGCATTCTCCATCTCCTTGTTGGTCTAGGTGCATCCATCAGAATGATCTCCAGTAACACCGGGGAGTGATAAGATAGTGTGCAAGGAAGGATTTCACAATTCTGTAGGGCATGCGCTATGTTTGAGGATACGAACCAGTAATCTATACGTGACTCACCATCATGCACAGAAGAATAAAACGTGTACCGTTTGCTGGTTGGCTGGAGCACTCTCCAGGCGTCTAGTAGGGACAATTGTGGGATGATTTGCTGAAGAGCTAATGCCGCCCTGGAAGGTGCCCTGGTTACTGTGGTGGACCTATCCAGGGTCTGGTCTAATACGACATTAAAGTCCCCTCCCCATAGTACAGTGGTTGCATCGTGTTTAGTAAGAATCTCGAGCATGTGTAAGTAAAAATCGGGGTAGTTCAGGTTGGGACCATAGGTATTCATCAAAGTTATTTGTTTCCCTGCTATTTCCCCCCAGACCAGTACATATCTACCCATTGGGTCCGCCAAGTGGCCCTTGGCAACAAAGCCCAGAGAGTTGTGTATAAGGGTGCAGACCCCCTGGACTGTGATGAGTAATCTGTGTAGTAGCGCAGTTTTCCCCATTTTGCCAGTATTTTCTCGTTGACTGAGCCGTGCGCATGTGTTTCCTGCAACATTAAAATGAGGGACCCGTGTCTGGTGACATAATTTCCAACCTTCCTGGCCTTCATTGGATTATTCAGGCCTCGGACATTCCATGACATTAGTCTCATCTTTAACCCGTCGTCCATTTTTTTTATTTGGCATGCATATTGTACCGTACAGTAATGACCATGAATGCGCAAGTAACCAGCATTTGAGTAGCACCCGTGTCTGCGAGACCATATTTCAATTAACCTACAACTTCCAACAATGCACACTTTCTCCCCAGACTCCAACTCGTCTAGGGGATTGCAATAACACAGAACTCTCCCTATCCCCCCTCCACCCACATCATCTGCCCCAACTTGACGATGGACCCTGGTAACTGTTAGGAACATTCCTGAGGGTGCTTCGTTGCCGTCCTGAGGTCAGCCATCTGGTCGCCCACGCGGGAGGCTCTACGGCTCGGTAAACAACGGATCCTAGTCCAGTTCAGCTGTGTTGACTTTTAAATAAACCCATTACTGCTGAAGGGAAGGTACATTTTCATCCGTCTGCCGGGTCCCCCCTACCTTTGCCAGGGTTAGGTCTCGCATTTGGGTCTCTCATCCGATCTCTGGGGGGCAGCGGAATAGAGGCCTCCACGTATGCCATAGCTTCGACAGGATTTTCAAAGAAGTGGGCTCTTCCTCCGTGCTGGATTCTCATTTTCACAGGGAAAATTAGAGCATAGGGAACATTACGGAGCCGCAGTTGTTTCTTGACCATCTCATAGGACCTGCGTTGTGTTTGTATGTTCGCAGAAAAATCTGGATATATATGTATTCTGTTTTCTTCAAAGTGCAGCATTCCCTTTTCTCTGAACAGTCGGAGTATCGTGTCCCTGTCTCTATAATTTAGAAGGCGTGCAATGATGGTGCGGGGTGGAGCGCCCGGCTTGGGAGGTGGCGCAAGAATGCGATGAGCTCTTTCAACAAGGAAGTGGTTTGAAAGGGATTCTGTCCCCAGTACAGATTTCAGCAGATCTTCCACCTGCCTTTCCATGGAGCCTTTGCCAAACGTCTCCGACACCCCGACAACGCGAATGTTATTTCTGCGGGACCTAGATTCAAGGTCCTCGCACTTGCTCTGGGTCTTGCGTAGTTCGGTCTGGAGTAGGGCTATGTCTCGGCCATGCTGCGAAATCGCATCCTCATTTGAGCTTAACCTGTTTTCTGCTAACGAAATGCGTGCGCTTTCCTTTTCGACTCGTGCTTTCAGGGAGCCAATCGTCGCCACTATGTCATCCAACTTAACGTTGACAGACATGAACCCATTCTGCACAATTGTTGCCAGGCGATCCAAAGGGTCTATGTCTCGGCTTTCAGATGTTTGCGTCGCCCCTCCTGCTGCCACCTGCGGCTGGGAGCTAGCAAAGGAGTCCATTGGGCCGGTCTTTCTTCCCCCTGCTGCCTTCTTCTCAGTGCGGCCCATTAGAGAAGGTTACCACTTTCAGAGCGGATTGTGCTCTCCCACGTATATATGCCTGCTGCCCCGGTGACCAAAACAGACTCAACAGTTTTAATGCAAGGCAATGGCGCAGTCTCTGCTTTGCTCCCAGGCTCGGGATATGCTTCAGTGCAGGTGGGGGATTGGGCCCTGTCTCGCCCCAGGTGTACACTCTTCCTTCAGAGGCGTTATTGTTAACCTCCCACAGTTCTTGCATGAGGCCCATGGCCAAAGAGTATGCTGCCACTATGTTGCCCATACAAGTCCCTTCTGCCCTTTAATGTTGTGTCGGCCAGTTGGCCGTACCCGGCCACCCCGGTCTGTTGTCTCATCTCTCCGCACTCTGTGGTCTGGGAGCTCTCTGCTTACACTGTTACCAGCCTGCCTTCCATGTCCATGTACCACTTGTGTCTTCGAGCCCCCGCCGCTTATATGTCTGATATTCTGGTGTCCAGTAGAGGTGTTTGACTGGCGTGAGGGCAAGTATTTGGTGGCTCTCATCTTTTCACATTGGTCTGGACGCGCTGCAGCACAAATGAGGGGCCAGGATCTGTCTTGCCCCGGGTCTATTTCCCTTTCACTGGGATTACCGTATGCCACTCTTCCCTACCCACGAGTGGGCATTGGTTGAGCCAGGTGGGCGCTCATTGCATCACCCGATCAGCACACATGGGTCCAGGCGGCCCCTCCCCCCCCCGCAGCGCACCTCTCACCTCCAACAGCGCTGCAGCTACAAGCTTTTTTTCCCCCCTTTTATTTTTTAAAACTCCGCAGCATCTCCAGCCACGTTGCCGCGTTTAGTCTCCCCTCACGCAGGGCCAGGGAGTGGCGGCCCCCCTGCCGTGCTCCTCCTCAGGTGCAAGCTAGTCAATATTGCATCCCTGCTCGCCCCCTGCCCTCCCCCCCGGCGGTCAACTTACTTCACCAGCGGCGCCTCAGCTGGACTTCAGCCATGGGGGGAGATTGGGGCCCGAGGGGTCAGTGTTGTCCTGGCGGCGCGTCTCCGGGCACTGAATTGGTTCCTGCGCTCCGGACCCGGTGTGAGGCTGTCTGCAGTTAGATCTCCGAACAGACGGTGGGAAGGGAAACGGAGCGCTGCTGTCCTCAGGCAGCGCCTCTGCGTTGGCGGGCTGCCCCTCCCCCACCTGGCCTGCCCGCCGGTGTCAGGTTCGGGCACACACGGAAATAGCGTGGAGCCCTCGGGCGGCCACGTCTCAGCTCTCCAGGCGCTGCAACTTCACCCACAAATATCTCCGTTGTCCCGGGGCCGGCGAGTCCAGTTTTTTCAGAGCCTCTTCTCTGGACCTTCCGCCACAATGTTCTGTAGCAGGTTGTCGAACAGCTGAAAGCTGGAAGGATATTGAAGTCTCAAGGATTTCTACCGAGCCGGAGCTCTCCACCTAGGCGGCCATTTTTTGACATGCGCAACAGCGCCCCCGATATACGCTAATTGTTTTGACAGTGTTAATATCTGGTGATGCATTTTACTGTGTTGGTGAGTGGTAATTATTTGGCCTGTGCCTATGCTTGTGAACATTCACGGGACCATTGAATAGTTCTCAGCCCATCTTATTGTGCTGCGACGAGCAAGTGGCACAAGCAAAGTGAGTCAGTGATATACCATTAAACGTGAAGGCAAAGATGGGGAAGACCCCAGGAACAGGTATGGACGAATCAAGAAAGGATGAATGTGCGTTTGTCGGTATTAAAGACTGCAGGTGAGGAGGAAGTGGTGAGTGTGATTCCGTTTTCTTTGACTAATTTATGCTCCTACCCGTTTCGCCACCCGCGCACCTGTACAGCTAATATTATTGAAGTACCCAAAAAATTCAACATGGTGAAAAGTCTGAGCTTGGCATCTAAAAAGAATGCAAGCACTCTCAACAATAACAATCCAAAATAAATGACAAACTTCTTTTTGACTACAGACCAAGAGAGCCCACAAAGCGTGAAAACATGAATTTCACTTCCTCCCTGGCATGCCTGGGCACTAAACATACTGAAAGGAACAAGTTACTTACCTGTAACTGTTGTTCTCCAGCATGGGTCTGGCATGGATTCACATGCTCATGAATATTCCCCGTAGTCAGGCTGGGAATCCTCGGTAAAGAAAAAATCAGTATCAGTTTCGTTTCTGATCTGTCTTTCGTAGTAGTAACCAATCACTGATCTCTGCGTCATACTGACCACAGCCAATGACTGCCATCTCCCTAAGCCCCGCCTCTGGCAGCCATCTTCAGATTTGGTAGCACGTGAAGTTGCAGTATGACCAAGTGAAGAGCCGCAGAGGGGTAGGCGGGAGGGTTCGCATGTGAATCCATGCCAGACCCATGCTCGAGAACAACAGTTACAGGTAAGTAACTTGTCCCTTCTCCAGCATGGGGTCTGGCATGGATTCACATGCTCATGAATATAAGAATACATAGCAGTACACACATGCACAACCATGGGAGGTAGCAACAGGCTCAACATTAAGCAATACAACAACTCAACATTAAGCGTCTCTTATCTCCTCACCAGGCCCACCTTAAGCAAACAGGTTGCACAGCACTGCTTGGCCGACCCTGGACTCCTCCCTGGAATCCTGATCGACGCAGTAGAATCTCGTGAAGGTGTGCGTCGACCTCCATGTAGCAGCCCTGCAGATGTCCAGCAGGGGCACACCAGATAGGAACGCCGTAGTAGCAGCGATCGCTCTGGTCGAATGGGCTCTCGGACGGCCTGGCAGCGGTCGGTTAGCCAACCGGTGGCAGTGCATGATGCAGCCGGAGAGCCATCTGGAAATAGAAGACTTCAAGAGAGCCTTCTCTTGATTCACAGGTCCAAAGTTCACAACAGGTGTGATGTCCTCCGAATACTCTTCGTGCGGTCCACGTAGAACTTCAGCGCTTTAGCCACATCCAGCGAGTGCAAAGTCCTCTCGGCCGGCGACGAAGGAGACGGGAAGAAAACAGGTAACACCAGGGGCTCGTTAAGATGGAAGTCCGACGGCACCTTGGGCATAAAGGAGGGGTGCTTCCTAAGCACCACCCTCGAGGCATGGAAAGTCAAGTACGGTGTTTTGCAGGATAGGGCCTGGATCTCTCCCACTCGTCGTGCGGAGGTAATGGCCACCAGGAATACAGTCTTCCACGACACAAACTTCATTAGTGCGGAGTGCATCGGCTCGAATGGGGGCCCCATGAGCCTAGTCAGCACCACGTTAAGTTCCCAAGCCGGGGCCGGGGCCTTCACCGGCGGGAACGACCGGAACAGTCCTTTCATAAACTCTTTCACCAGTCGATGGGACCACAGGGACGTCCGTCCTGTGGTTCTGGTATATCTGGAGATCGCCGCCAGATGAATCTTAATGGAGGCATGGGCTAGCCCAGCCTTTGCCAGCGATAGCAGGTACGGCAGCACCTGAGGGGCCGTAATCCGTAGGGGGTTGATCTTCTGTGCTCGACACCAGATAGAGAACCTCTTCCACTTGTGACCGTAGAATTTGAGAGTCGAGGACGCCCTGGCCTTTGCAAGAACCTCTCTGCAGTCGGCCGGTATATCGTACCCTCCAAACTCTAGCGCTGCAGGAGCCAAGCCTGCAGGTTCAGCGACGCCGGATCGTGGTGGAAGATGGCGCCTCCTTCTCTGGAGAGGAGGTCCGCGTCCGCCGACAGCTTGATGGATGGGGACGTTGACAAGTACAGAAGGTCTGGGAACCAGATCTGCCTCGGCCACGCCGGTGCGACGAGGATCATCCTGCACCGGGACCTCTTGAGCTGGTTGATGAGTCGAAGCAGCAACGGCAACGGAGGGAACGCATACAGGTATAGGCCGTCCCAGGGGAACGAGAACGCACGCCCATGCTTCTCGGCTGGGGAAACATGCTGGCGAAGCTCTGGCACTTCAAGTTCGTCGCTGTTGCGAACAGGTCGATTTGGGGTTTGCCCCATCGTCGGAAGAGTTGATCCACCAGATCCTGGCGCAGCTCCCACTCGTGACACGCGCGCAGCTCCCTGCTGAGTGAGTCGGCAATGGTGTTTCTTTCTCCTGCCAGGTGGAAGGGAACCAGGAACATCCCCTGGGTGACCGCCCAGTGCCATAGATGATGTGCCTCCTTGGATAGGGCTGGGGATCTGGTACCTCCCTGCTTCCGTATGTAAAACATTGTCGTGGTGTTGTCCGTGAAGATCCGCACCACTTTGCCCTTGAGCGACGGGAGGAACAATTTGAGAGCCCAGAACACGGCTCGGAGTTCCAGGATGTTGATGTGCAGGAGCTTCTCCTCCGGGAGCCAGAGGCCTCTTGCGTGGAGATCTCCGGTGTGGGCACCCCAACCTTCCAGGGAAGCGTCCGTCGTCACCGTCTCCTGGTACGCCGGCGTCTGAAAGTCCTTGCCCGCCGTGAGGTGCGTTCGAACGCCCCACCACTGAAGCGCCCGCCGGAACACCTTGTTGAGGAGGGCCCTGTCTTCGAAGGTGCCCGTCGCCTGCATCCAACGGGCGTCGAGAAATTCTTGAAGAGGGCGCATCCGTAGTCTGCAGAGGCGCACCAGGTAGATGCAAGAGGACATCATCCCCAGGAGGGACTTGATGGACCTCACCCTGGCCACGTCCGTGGCTAGCAGGCGCTGCACTTTGCCCAGAATGGTCTTCGTCCGTTCTTCCAACGGTGCCGCCAGGCGCCTCACTGTATCGAGCTTCGCTCCCAGAAACAGGGCCACCTGTGACGGCACCAGGTGGGACTTGTGGCTAATTTATGGCGAATCCCAGGTCTGTGAGTAGCTGGACGGTCCTCGCAGTGTGTTCGACGGCGAGTTGCCTCATCCTTGAGAAGATGAGCCAGTCGTCCAGGTAGGGGTAGACGTGAATCCCCTGCAGGCGCAGCCGCGCCGCCACAGGTGCTAGGCACTTGGTAAAGACCCTGGGGGCCGACTTCAATCCGAACGGCAGTGCTCTGAATTGGTAGTGGCGTCCCTGGACGACGAACCTGAGGAACTTTCGGTGACTTCCGAGGATGGGAACGTAGAAGTATGCATCCTCCAGGTCCAGCGACGATAGGAAGTCGCCTTCCTCCAGCTGTCCCAGCACGTGCTGGAGGGTGACCATCCTGAACTTTTGTGACCTGATGTATTTGTTCAAACGACGAAGGTCCAGGATGGGGCGCCAGCCGCCCGTCTTCTTCTTGACGAGGAAGTACCTTGAGTACACCCAAGAGCCTCTTTGGGACAGGCTCGATGGCGCCTTTCCTGAGCATCGTCCGTACTTCCAACAGCAGTTGCGGGATGTGATTTTCCTTCCTGGCCACAGGTGGAATGTGAGGGCACTTCTTCAGGAATTCGATAGAGTGTCCTCTTGCCAGGGTATCCAGCACCCAACGATCGGTGGAGATGGACTTCCACACGCCGACGAACTTCGTCAGCCGGCCTCCCACCGGAGTGCTTCGGTGGGGGCCAGAGGACACGGCCGGTTCAGTCCTGCTTGGGGGTGGTGGCCTTGCCGCCCTGGCCACCTTGCCGACGGCGGCGAGGCGCTCCCTGCTTGCCGCGACCCCTGCAGGCCTCCTGAGACGAGGAGCGTGCCGCCTGGCTGTAGGACGACGAGCCACCGCTGGATCCCTTGGAGGCCCCCTGTCTGCCTCCGGAGCTCCGAAAGGGCTGTCGTTGCTGAAGGGCTCCTAGGGCGCGGGCCGTCTCCGTGTCCGTCTTTATGGCTTGGAGGGATTCGTCCACCGCCTTCCTGAACAAGTTGCTGCCGTCGAACGGCATGTCCAACACCCTGGTCTGGACGTCCTGACGGAAGTCGGTCGCCCGGAGCCAACCCCGTTGTCATAGGCAAACTCTGTTGCCCAGCTGGCGGAACCCGGTATCGGCAATATCGGTTGCCACTGTTATGGCATGGTCCGACGCCACCTCGCCTTCTTGAAGTATTTCCAGGGCCTCGGACCTCTTGTCGTCCGGTAGGAAGTCCAATATGGGGGCCAGCTTAAACCAGAGCTCCCTGTCGTAACGGGCCACGATCGCCAGGGCGTTGGCTGCTTTGATCGTCGTCGCCGCCGACGAAATGACCCGTCGCCCCATGGCGTCCAACTTCTTTCCCTCGCCGTCCGGAGGGGAATTCGACGTTGAGGCTCCTGACCCCGCCGCTTTCTTCTTCGCAGCCGCCGAGACGACCGAGTCTGGCATTGGCTGGGCCCTGAGGCACAGGGGAGCAGTCTTGGGGACCCGGTACTTCTTCGCGTACCAGTCCCGTTTGGCTGGTGCCGTGGAGGGGTTCTTGAGTACTGACAGGCCCTCCTCCCAGATGTCATCGATTAGAGGCACCGCAATGACAGTCTTCCTCTTGGCCTCCCGGTGCTGATAGAGGAAACCTTCCTTTTTCTGCTCCTCCGGGCAGAGCTGGAACAATTCGGACACTCTGGCGATCATGGCGTGGAATGAGCCAATCTCGTCGGGCGGAGAGGCCCGTGCGACGGGAGACCCGTTCCGTCGTCGCCCTCAGAACCCGTCGTCGAGCCCACCGCACTGTCATCTCCCGACTCGTGGGAGGATGAGGAGGGAACTGTAGGCCTTACGGGGGCGAGTGGAGGAGAGGGTTGAGTCCTCCGTCGTTTGTTCTGAGGACTTCCCCGACGGGCCAGGTTGCGGGTCCTCCAGCCTGGGCCGTGGTAATCTTGTCCTTATCTCAGAGCATAAGGACTGGATCGCAGACAAAATGGCCGCTGAGCTATCCTGAGGCCTAGGTTCCGGCTGTGCCGGAAGGGACGGCTGCTCTTTCTCGCCATCGTCGTCTTCCTCGGTTATCTCCCGAGGATCTTCCTTACGGGATCGAACCTTCTCGAATTGGACTTCAAGATTCCTCACGGCCTCGGTCAGTTCCTCCTCCGAGGCTGACTCCGAGCTCGAGGAGGCTACCGTGCCCCCCCTCGCTTCTTCCATCATGGTGGCCATGACGATGGGCTGAAAAGAGGATTCCCTCCTTGGCGGCAGGGAAACTCTAGTCCCGGAGGCAGTCTCCGCTGGCGGGGTCTCTGCCGGCTTGGCCAGAGTCGCCGCGATCGCCTTGATAGAGGCCTTTGCCTGCTGGGTAGGGGCCTTCACCACCTTAGGTGCGTCCCGGGCCTTCTCCGTAGGGGGAGGGGCGACGCCTCGCTCCCCCTCTCCCGAAATCGGACGGGGCTTCTCCCGAAGCTTACCCGGGGTCTCGGACTTCCTCTTCCCCGAACCGGAGCGCTGGCTTGTGGTTGACGGTGCCGGGGAAGGCGCGCCCTGCCTGGTGACCGAAGAGCCCGACCTTTCGGCGCTCCCGGAGCCAGCGGACTCGCGGCGCTTGGCCTGGTATTGGGCCCCGGGGGGCCCGCACAGGACTTAGAAGCCCGCTCAGACCCTTTCTTCTTCTTCTCACCCATTGAGCCCTTCTCCAACCAGCTGGCGAGACGGGATCGACGGTCCCTCATGGTCCTCTCTGACAAGTTCTTGCAGAACTGGCAGTCCTTCTCTACATGAGTCTTGTCCCCATGAAGACAGTAGAGGCATCGCGAATGTTCGTCCTCCTTAAACACATTCTGCAGCCCGCATCTAGGGCAGCTGCGAAACAGCTTGGGTCCCGGTGAGGAACTCGCGTCCGGGGCCATCTCGAAGTAGGCCGCAAATCTTCTGGAATCCTCCAAAAGGTTGATTCGACAAAATCTTCACCCTTGAGGGGCGTAGGAAAATCCAGCAACGGGTACCCGTTAACGGGAGTAGAAACGGTGGAGCTTGAGGCTCGATTAACCGAAAAATGTGAAAATTCACTTGAAAAAGCGCGAAAACGCAGCAAAAGCTCGAGAGCTAAGCACGAGGACTCCCAACACTTGAACGTGCGGTAAAAATCTGAAGATGGCTGCCAGAGGCTGGGCTTAGGGAGATGGCAGTCATTGGCTGTGGTCAGTATGACGCAGAGATCAGTGATTGGTTACTACTACGAAAGACAGATCAGAAACGAAACTGATACTGATTTTTTCTTTACCGAGGATTCCCAGCCTGACGAGGGGAATATTCATGAGCATGTGAATCCATGCCAGACCCCATGCTGGAGAAGTCTTAATATCATGAGAGTCCTAAAGAGCAGCGATATAGACTGCAGAGATTATGTTCTGCCCGAGAGTGCAGTTGTGGTATCAGAACAAATAGAATCCTTTACCCAAACTGGCACAACTGACCTGGCTGAGACAGCTAGTTTTACGCATGATTTTGAGTTGAGGAATTATGGAGATATCTTGCAGGTTGAGGTGAATAGTGACAAACTGTCAAATCTACTATCGAACATAGAAGTTTCCATAACTTCGTATCAGTTATCACAAGAGCCAAGCATAAAGGGTAGAGGTGACGTTCATAGGTTATTGGATGCCACTATGTCAGACTTACCAAAGGAATCTAAAATGTTACCTGTGAGTGATGTAATATTGGTAGATTCCGGAGACCTGTAATTTGATGCAATTAGTGGAGGGTGGAGGTGTGGAGCCGGATGAAAACATCTCAGTCAGTAGTGATTGAGAGAGCGTTTCCTCCATGACATAATACATGGCATTAGAATAGCTACTGACCTTGGTAACAGAAAAATGTGATGCAATGGAAATCGGATTGGGTGAATCTTTGGCTGAATTAAAACAGTTATGTACTATGAGTAATAAACAGATTAGCACCTACAATGAGCTAATGGAAACATTTTTAATTTTAGAGACTAAACTTGAAATTCAGTTAAACCCAATGGAAGGCATAATGCGGTAGCTGATCTGCTGAGCTCCGGCCAAGACGCCGTTTCCTGATCCTTTTCTCCGGCTCATGTGAAGCACCAGTCCTCGGAGAAGAACGTGCTGTTGGGGGAAGCAGACCTGTACCCGAACCGCCGGTGGGCCCATTGAATCGGACCTCCTAGACACTACCGGAGAACTAAGACTACTCTCCCCCTTCCGCTCTGATTGAATCCAAGATGGCGCCTCGTACTGCATAGCGGAGCCTCTAAGGGGAACCCCTCCCCCAACGGACTTCCAGGGGGTCGGCCAGTTGGCACGAGCGCTGGGCCCGCAGCCCGGACGCTCCCCGTCACACAGTGCGGGGGCTCCCGGGCCGGATCACACGCGCTGAGATATCCGCACCACGCGGGCCCGCCGCAGTTACGCACGGCCCACTGGGGTGACTGGGGTGACCCAAGCTCCTCTGCGGCTGGGTGAGCGTGGACAAGGACACATCAATATACCCAATCCTGGGCTTCCCTGGGCCTCAACCGATTGCACTGCGGCTCACCTTACTGAGACGACGCCGAGACGACGCCAGACCCGATTCCGATGCCGGTACGGATTGCCCAACACCCCGATGCACAGGAGGAGAAGATAGACGCTCCGCGGGACACTCCATCGGCACGGACCCACACGACAAGGTGCGTGAGAACTCGCAACACCTGCGAAAGGGTACCCCTGCATCCCCGATTCTACTTGCATCTACCCTGAGGGGCCTGCACGCTCAAGACTGGGGGCGAGCAAAACATTGACCTGGGCCCCCCACCCCAAGCCCAGTATCGGAAGGGGGACTCAATCACATCCCCGCACGCTATCTAGCTCCTGAGGCCCAGGGCATCCACAACTACCACCTCATGATGGCCGCCAAGAACAAAACCAGAGCTGCCACCATGGACTCCTTTGTCTCCACCAAGGTAAAGACTCCTACTCAAGCTAAGGCCAGCCCCCCAGAAACCGCCCAGACAAGCGAAGGGGGTAGCCGCCGAAAATCACTCTCAAATACTGGAAGCCATAGCCTCATTAAAAACGCACATAGACTCCAAGATCGACGAATTTAAAATAGACATTCAACTCATTCGCCAAGACGCACGCAACTTGCCGGAGAGGGTAGCGACCATCGAACAATCAACAGAGGAAACATCTGGGGCCACTTCAGCTCTACAGTCTGAAGTCGCCCACCTGAAGAGGAAAGTAGCCTTCCTAGAAGAGAGGGCAGAAGAGGCTGAAGGCCGGGCCAGACTGGGCAACATCAGGATCCTAGGAGTCCCTGAGGGAAGTGAAGGGGCAAACACCACATCCTTCGTCGAAACCCTTCTGCTGCAAGAAATTGGGGCCGGCAAGCTAACACAGGGATCTTCGGTCGAAAGGGCCCACAGGTCCCTCCAGAAGCACCCCCCCCCCGGGCTCGCACCCTAGACCAATAATAGCTAAGATACTGAACTTTCAGGACAGAGAAACTATCTTAAGACACGCCAGGGAGGGCACCCCATCGAAAGGGGGGACTCCAAAATCACCATCTACCCAGACTACATGCAGAAGGTGCAAAGAGAGAGAAATTCATTTGTCCCGATAAAAGCTAGGCTCCGCCAATTGAATCTAAAATACAGGCTACTTTACCCGTCGCGCCTTAGGGCCATTTATAAGGAGAGAGTGGTATTCCTCGACAATCCAGACGCAGCCAACATGTGGCTAGAGGACAATAATCTCGCCGACGGCAAGGACAATCCACGGACAGAGGCCTAACTCTCTCAGATTTCACAAGTAACCCACATGTAACCGTAAAGAACCAGTAAATAAGAAGCCGGAAACCAGAAGGTAATCCAATCTCAGTTTATCACAAGGAAACGGCTTCGTTCGGCTGCGCCACCAGGCCCTGGTCCTACCCCCAGCGTAGAATTCAGTTAGGCCAGGCACCCGCCTGAACCAGCTCGCGCCTGACTCCCGGATGGGCTTCGACGGCTTGAGAGCGCCTGAGCACCGCGACAATGTTGTAGTCGCTGGGCGCACCAGTTTGAGTTTTGTTATTAGTTTCATTAGTTACACAGTCTTCAAATTTCTCTCGCTAATAAAGACCGGGATGGGCCCGGGACTTGACCCTGGAGCTCGGGAACCAACGGTGTCTCCCCTGCAATCTGCTCATCACGGATTAAAGCAGAGCCAAACCCTAGGGACGGAGTCTCGCGCCAGACCTGAAACTCGGACCCGATGGCAGCACAACTTACCGTGATGACATGGAACGTGAGGGTATGGGCTTATACCTCGGACGGAATCGCATACAATCCTATCTCAAAAGGAAGAAAGTCTCGATTGCACTGCTGCAGGAAACTCACCTCACGACGGAGGCCATGTCCAAGAGTGCAGACCGATGGGCCAGGACTGTGAGAGGGTCCCCCTATTCCAAATACGCGAGAGGGGTGCTAACATGGATAAGCCCGGACGTGCCCTTCCAATTGGAGGGGTGTGAACTAGACAAAGAAGGGAGATATGTAGTGATTTGGGGCACAATGGAACAGACCCCGATTTGCTTGGCTAACTCATACTTCCCACATCACGGAATACCGGCATACCTCACCACAATGATCGCAAAGCTGACTCAACACCGGGACCGCACCTTTATATGGGGTGGCGACTTCAATTGCGTCGCTGACGCAAGCATGGACAGATCATTGCCTCCTCCCCACTCGAGCAACCTCACAACCCGTGCCCTGAAGGAAACACTGGAGCAGCTCAACTTGGTGGACATCTGGAGGGAACACCACCCATCCGAGAGGACCTACTCCCACTATTCAGCCCCGCACGGAGTCCATACAAGAATTGACTATCTGTTTATAGACAAGGAGCTTGCCCCACGAGCCGCTGCTACAGAATACCTGGGGAGAACGATCTCCGACCATTCCCCACTAACCATGTTATGGCAACAGAAGGGACCCAGACCCCCGATCCCTAAGTGGAGGATGCCGATTGCGGCACTCGAAGACCCTGAGTTCAGGGAAGATCTCGCCGGAAAAATGGAAGAATATCTGGAAATCAACAAGGGTTCGGTATCCTCCTGGAGCACATTATGGGAAGCCATGAAGGTGGTGACCAGAGGAGAAATTATATCAAAAGACGGCGGAATTCACAGGCAATTAAACACAACACTCGAAGCACAGGAAGCAGAGATCTCCTGACCAGAGTCCACCCACTACAACTCCACAGAGATCGAGAGCAAATTGAAGGAAGCTCGCGTGGAATGTTAGCAAGCATGGGAAAGACTGGAGAAATTCGATTTCACCACATACACTGCCAGATCCCACAAGGAATCAGACAAACCGGGGAGATTACTGGCCTTGCTCTGCAAGCGAGAACACCCCAAGCACCTCCCGACGGAGATACGGGATGCCGATGGGATATCACACACGACACAACTGGGGATCAATGATGCATTTGCCGAATTCTATTCCAAATTGTACGCCCACGAGGCACAAATTCCCACGGAAGACATAGAAACACTCGAGGAGATAGATCTCCCCCGAATATCAGCCGAGCAGAGATAAGAACTGGAGATGGAGATCACTCCTGAAGACGTGCAAGGGGCAATCAGGTCCCTCTCCAATAGCAAGGCCCCCGGCAGCGACGGCCTCCCACCTGAGTTCTACAAAACGTACGAGCCCATCCTTACCCCAGTTCTCCATGAAGTCTACCAAGAGGCATACACAAACGGGGTCCTACCCAACACCATGAAAGAGACCATAATCATTCCCATGCTCAAGCCACACAAATCACCCACTGATTGCAAATCCTATCGCCCCCTGGCCAGAGTGGTGGGATCCATAATACATGAAGACCAGAACAGATTTGTGCTTGGGCGCAACACCACAGCCAACCTAAGGAGGCTACAACACATAATGGCCGAAACATACGAGAGAGATGAGGACCTGGCGGTATTGTCGCTTGACGCTATCAAGGCCTTCGACTCCATATATTGGGAGTGGATTAGGGAGGTCTTGAGGAGATTCGGCTTCAGAGGGGGCTTCATCAGGTGGATCAAGGTCCTCTATAATTCCCCAATGGCAAGAGTGAAAACGGGAAGAATGGTATCAGCAGCCTGGGAGAAACAAAGGGGAACGAGACAGGGGTGCCCGCTATCGCCCATGCTGTACATACTGGGCCTGGAGCCGATCGCACTATATTTTAGGCAACAGCTCTTCGACGCTGGCATCAAGGTGGGCAATGTACACCACATATTATCCCTATACGCGGACAACGTTCTTCTATACCTGAGAAACCCTGAGATCAACGCACCAACTGTGCTAGAGGTACTCGACAATTACGCGAAATACTCCGGGATCAGATTCAGCAGAAGTAAGTCCTCCACGTTCCCCCTGGCAGGCCTACGCGGCAAACCAGAAAACGATCTCCCGGCTGTAGGAATAAGCTGGCAACTGGTCAAGTTCCGATACCTAGGGATCAACGTGAGCCACACCCCGCTACTCACGCATGAACACAACACAGAAGTCGCAACCACGAGTCTTCGACGCTCTATAAAATTCTGGTCCAAGCTCCCGCTGGCAATGGTAGGCAGAGCAGTGATAGTCAAGATGATCATACTCCCCAGATTCCTATACTTTTTCGTGAACATTTGTCACTATGTCCGTTCGCCCTTCTTCAAGAGACTGGAGGCAATCATCAAGGACTTCCTGTGGGGACCTCACAGACACAAACTGTCGCTAGCCATCCTATCCCTGCCACATAAAGAGGGAGGGATAAAGCTACCAGATCTCCAGTTATAATACCTGTCTGCCCAGTTAAGCCACATAACGAAATGGCTCTCGGACGAACCTTCTGCTGAATCGGAACTACTGAGGCAATCCTTGATCAACGTAACCCCCCAAGGAAACCCTATGGCACCCCATGCGACTATCCCCGGCCACCCCACAGGTAATTGAGCTAGGAAGGAAGATATGGGCCAGGTCCTGTTACATCAAGCGAGTGAAACACCCGTACTCTCCGGATAATCCTATCTTGGCAGACACTTGCAGAACGAAGGCAGACCTATCCACAGCAAGGAGGTGGGAAGAAGCCGGTGTATACACATGGGGTGACATGTTTAAGGAGGGGGAATTCAGGGACTTCGAGTCACTAAAGGCCATTGAAGGAATACCCCAGGCCAGTTTCTCTGGTACCACCGCCTCAAGCAGACCGCCAAGAAACAATGGAACAGCTGGCCAGAGGAGCCCACCCCAGACCCTCTACTACAAGAGATGCATGACCTTACGGATGGTTGGAGACCAGTCTCCAGGCTCTATAACAGACTATATGACAAACCCAACCCTAAAGGCGAAGCTCTGAGGTCAAGATGGGAAGAAGACCTCGAGACCCCAATCACGGACAAAGAATGGGAAAGAGTGTTAATATTCCCCAAAAAAGTGTCAAGGAACGCTAGATTCGGCCAAATTCAGTTGAACGTCCTGTACATACATGACCCCACAAAGGGTCGCCTCCTTCAACAAGACATCCTCCCCAGCATGCCCATGGTGTGGGAACGATAAAGTGGACATGATCCACATGTTCTGGACTTGCACTAGAGCGATGACACTATGGTCCAAAGCTAAACAGACTTGCATGGACGCCGGAATGCGGAGGTACGAATGGACTCCCGACGAATGCCTACTGGGAATTTACCCCAGACCCAGCAAATTCAAGCATGCTGTTAGGTTAATGGACATCTCATGCATCCTGGCCAAGAGAACCATCGCAATGGCTTGGAAGACACCATCGGGCCCCAGGCACGAACGCTGGCTGAAAGAGATGGAGAGATGGACGGCAGCTGAAACTAGAGCCTGGCAAGAAGGAACAACATCAAGCGGTGAAACAGAATGCGGCACCTTGGACTCCAAGGGCCCTCCTGAGAGACATTCGCTTCAGCGCTGACCACAAACCCCCCGGATAACCATACCATCACACTGACACTAACTCCCTGCACCTGGCCCGAACCGAAGGACCCTGTATGCAACCCCCCCTGCTTCCTGAAGCGCTAGGGCGTGGCCCTCGACCCATCCACCCACCGAAACGTTCGCTATTACATGAAGACTGTTGTTTATTTGTTGTTCTTTCCCCCCTCTTCTGTTCTCCCCTCCCCACTATTTCCTCCCTTGTTTACCTCACTGTTCAATCCACATGTTTGTACTGCACGTATTTTTTCACCAAATACCAATAAAATACCTTTGAAAAAAAAATCAGTGAATACAGCTATTGAGACTGTGTGAAGAATTCAGTAAGTGGAAAATGTTCCATGACCGATAATGAAGGTGATAAAGAAGGTGCCTTGGGTGGGATGAGAATAGATATTCCAGGTAAAAATGAACAGAAGGAGAGTTCTATAGGTTTAAAACATAAAAAAGGAAAAAAGAATGTAATATGTGTATGGTTGCACAAAGGACGGGAGAAAGAAAAAGGGAATAATAGCCTCTAATAGTGAGAAGATGGTGTTGGCTAAGAATGACGAGGGGTTATATGAGGTTTTAGAGATAGCTATGGTAGATGGTCAGGAGAGGGAGGGTGTGTAAAAAACACATTTGTGATGGAGGGAGAAGCCAGGGTAATAGTAAAAGACAAAATAAGGTGGAAGTGTATGAACCATTCCTTCCTGGAATTGAGAAGATCAATGATACAAGTAATATAATGTTGAACGAAGAATATTAGGGTATATCTAGAAAAGAAGACTATGATGGAGTGTGTACCATTAAGTGGAAAAGATCGGCAAGTCAAGGTAGATGTCATGTAGAGGCAAAAAAGATTGGGAGGATGGAAATAGTAAGAAATGAAGAAGATGGCTATAAGAAGTCTTCTAAAAGGAGCCACAGTGAATACATTAAAAAAAGTGTCAGTTGGTACATCAACCCACAAAAACTATGGGACGGATGAGGAAGGCTATAGGGCCTTGCAAATGAAGTGTGTATTGGGGTTAGGTGATCATCCTTATATAAATAGAAAGGTGTTGATCAGCGTCTTCATGAATATAATCACTTTTAAGGTTGTAACTAGTGAAGACATACATATGGTTGACCAGTTGGAGAATTATTGGAATCCCTGCGCCAATGTGGATTTTAAAACCTCTGATATGATGGAATTTGTAATGTTGCATGACAAAGAATTATTTAGGAGGGGATAGGAGTATGTATAGGTAATGGAGGTTCGGACAAAAGGACATAAGACAAAAAGTGAAAAAGTGGGTTTTTCGAACGAAGGCATAGGGGCAAATAGGAATGATCTATATGATGATTGTGAAGGGAATAACAAGCAGAGAAGAATGAGAACTTTTTAAAATTAGATGGATATTGGCAATGTTGCCCAAAGCCTTCCAAACTCATTTCATGAAAAAGAAAGATCCGTAATGACTGTATAGTGCTTGGGTCATGGATTACTAGGGGATTAGCACATTATTGGGTAGCAGGAGGATTAAATAAGAATAGTTCTATTTTTTCCAATTTTGATGTTGAAAGAGACCTGGGCGGTGGATCACTTGGTATGTGATGGAAGGCAATCCATCAATGCGATTGGATTAAAGGCTGCAAAGTTAGACCAAAGGGCGGACATCACATTTCTGTTGATGATGCATGGAACATAACCATATCACAGCATAGTTCAGATGGTGTTTTCGGGGGAATAATGGATGTCAAAGGAGATAATATTGAGAAAATAATTATAATATATATGATTTGCATGATGTGAAGAAACATAACATGAACATGGTTACTGTAGAAAGTATGTTAAGCCAAGTAAATAGGAACACAATGGTAATTCTAGGAAGGTATTTAAATGCTCATATTCCTAAACCAATTGAGACCAGTCCTGTGGATAGAACTGATCCAACTGATATTAGATATGATCGCAAGAGCTTGTATTGGGAAGCTCTACTTCAGCTCCATGGCCTAAACATGTTAAATGGCCATTGTAAAGGCGACCAGCACCAAGGGTATATGTGCATTGAAGGAAGAAGCTCATCCACTATAGATTACCTCTTTATTGATTTACAACATTTGGATAGAGTAATTGATATGGCGATACTTCAAGGGAGGAAAGGGACCATTTACTCCTGTGTGCAATTCTGCAACTAACTAAACCTGTATATGAAATGATACATTTTGGAAACGTTGAGGAAAATCAGGGCACTAATAGGATTATACACAAAGGGATTCATTATTATATGGTAAAAAGTCTTATGCAAACGGAGTTGACAGTTTATAGCTTCCTGTGAGACAGTAAAACTTGCTGTGACGGATGAACAGTTGATATTGAAATTTGAGATCATGTTAAAATCCTTGATTTTACATAGAAATGAGTTATGTTCTAACAAATAGGATGGGAGATCAGGGCCACAGATTAAGAACACAGCTATGTATAGGAACAAACAATCCGACAAAACAATTCAAAATTAAAAAAATCTCTTAGAAGGGATATTCAAAATCTAGTGCTCGAATTAAAAGCAAACAGAGGCACATATTTACATGGGATATACATAAAAGAATGTAAGCATTTGTTGAAGCGGTAGCTGAGGCAATATCTAAAGAAGATGAAGAAAGATAGGTGGGTGTGTGTGGTTATGGCAGCAATTGAAAGAAATGATTATAAATTCCAGAGATATCTGATTTTTGGCAATAAAGGGGGAGGTCTGATTAATGTTTCTGGCCCTGTTTTGGAGAAATACATTAAAAAAAACATGGCCATCTAGGAGTACATATTGGGAACAAAGGAAATGTGAAAGGTGTATGGCAATGTAACATCATAGTTGCCAGAAACATGGCATCAGATGTTACTAGTAATGCCTTGTTAAAGGTGGAACCGGTACTATGGGCTGAGGCCTTGTTGAAAGTGTTTACGGCTATAGTAGCATATGGAATATACTATAATGCTTTAAAATAAGACTAATATTATCGATTTTTAGAAAAGGGCTATAGATAAGAGCCTTCCAATTACAGGCTATTAGCTATCTTAAGCATCCCCTCTAAAATATTTGCTAGGGTCCTGTTGGACGAGATAACTACTTGGTGTGAGACAAATACATCAATCCCGTAAAATCAAATGGAATTTAGAAAGGGGAAAACATAACTACCAACTTGCTTACATTGGTAAGCCTTATTGAGCATTCTTGGAACACTAAAAAATTACTGGTTTATGCTACATATATAGAGCAAAGCGCAGCATTTGATATGGCAATAGAGTTAGACTATGGAAATTGGAGGGCCTGGAAAAATACCAGATGGGTTTTTGACAATACTGATTGCTCTACATTTAGAAACACAGGTCTGGGCGAGTCATGACAAAGAAGGTAAAGCAAAGCATAAATTAGTTAAAAAAAAAATTGATTAGCAGAGTTTGCCAATTAACATTTTCTTGGTTAGCAAACACACCCATTTGATAAGCAATGTTGTACATATATTATTAAAATCACCAGAAGGTATTTGCATCCGAAACATAAAATTAGCATCAATACAGCATTTTTGTGTACCGCTGAAGTAAGATATCAGTGAGGCGAATCAAGCCTTGCAAATTCTTTAAAATTCCACAAGATCTGCATGTTAAGTAATTTAATTTAAAAATTTCACAAGACTGTTAAGTAATTTAATTTTAGCTACTCGACCTAAAGGAAAGGGCGCATGTCACCAAAAACCCACTTTATGTTTGGCACAATGCTACCAGCTATGCTCAGTGAAACGTATTTGACATTTACTGCAAAAAAGTAAATGTTACATACAAGTTTCAAACATCCCCTACAAATAGTACTCGCCCGTCTTGAAATCTACTTAAGTGGACTTTGCAGGCTCTGGCTGAGTGTCTGTAAAATGTATAGGGTTAGCGCCATGAATGGACACAAATAGATATGATGATAAGATATGATAGATATGATAAAAAGGCTCCGAAAACAGTTTGGCCAGCTCTATCCCACAGATGCTAATATATAATGCAATCATAATATCAGAGAAAAGTGAGCTTTGGAGGCTATGCGTCGGTGTATAGTCTGGATGGAAATATTGATCATTCTTTTGCATAAACAGCTAGTTAGCTTTGTGTATTAATTATGTAAGACGAAATAAAGTGTAAGAGACTACACAGAGAAGATGGTAACACAGGTGGTCAAACTAGGTGGAATACTCAGTTTCAGGGTAACTAGCATAAAACCGCTCAGTTGCACAGATAAATGCAACCAGCAAGTCACTAACTACATTTACCATTAAAAGCAGTTGGCCGTGTGATCTCGGGTGGCAAGGCTTTTCCCAAGGAAGCATCTAGGACCACTGCAGTGAATTGGTGTTTTTGAGATGGTATCATGTGAGACGTCTTGTAATTGAGGGAGAAGCCCAGTATGTGGAGAGAGTGGCAGGTGATGTTGAGATGTTCCAGGCCTGCTTGGGGGAATGTGCCCCAATCAGCCAATCATCTAGGATCAGGGTAGATGTGAATCCGCGCTCTCCTGAGACTTGCTGCCACCACCGCCATCACCTTGGTGAAAGCCCTCGGGTGGAGGTCAGCCCGAATGGCAGAACTCGAAACACTGATAATGAGAACCTCCAACAGCGAACCTCAGGTACTTTTTGTGCTTGTGATGGATAGGCAAATGAAAGTAAGGATCCTGGAGGTCCAATGACACCATCCAATCCTGGAGCTGGAGGGCCTGAAGGATCTGAGGAAGTGCGACCATCTTGTACTTGTCCTTCCTGAGGAACTTTTTCAAGCATCTCAAGTCCAAGATGGGTCTCAATCCTCCGTCCTTCTTGGATAAGGACATAAGGAGAGTACCACCCCTTGTTCCTCTCCGTTACAGGTACTGGTTCTATAGCACCTTTCTCTAGCAGGCTCAATATTTCCTGCACAAGCAACGGTTCCGGAACTTTGAATGAGTGCTACCCAGTGGATGGTCATGAAGCCTTTTTTAGAAAGTAGTTGTTGCTTGGGCCGACTTTGCACCTCTCTCTTGTCCACCACAAGGGAATAGTCTTTGGCCCATTTGATTAGCCAGTCCTTTTCGCTCTTCCAACTGAGGAGTAGAAGCAGAAGGACTTACCCCTCCAACTGATCTACTGGGGTGAGATTGAATTGAATTTATATTTTATTTATATCGCGCTCATACACAGGTGTTTCAGAGCGCGACCAGGCAAGGGAGGGGAACAGGGGAGTAGACAAAACAACGATCTTACTAGGCCCAGTGACATTGAGAACACGCAAGTGCTTGGAAGAGGGTGCTGGGGAAAAGTGCAAGGGAGGAGGGGAGAAGTGGAAAGTGCAGAGCAAGGGGAGAGCAGAAATAAATACTGATAAATACATGATAAAACCAGCAACCACAGGAAATAGTAGTGCATCAAGCAAGTGCTAAATTGAGGGAAGCAGACAGGGTAGGTCTGGTAAGTGCAAGGGACGAAGAGGGGTGACTGTGTGGGTACAGATACAGACCCCAGTGCAAAGGGTGGCCGGGAGGCAGTGCAGGAGGGTGGAAAAGATAAGCAGGAGCCTGGTCCCAGTGGACAGAGGGTGGCCAGGTGCACAGTACTAAGGGAGACCAGAATCAACCGAGGAGAGGGGGGCGAAAGCAGACGCAAAGAGGATGGTCTTAAGGTGCTTCCGGAACCGGAGGTGGTTCTCCTCAAGTTTTAGGGTTATAGGGAGGCTATTCCAGAGGGAGGCCTCAGCCGAAGAAAGAGATCGGCCCCCAGCTTGTTTCTTAGAAAAGCGACTGACCCTGAGGGAATTAGAGGCAGAGGAGCGAAGAGCTCGAGAGGGGAGGTATTTGCAGAGGGATAGCTGAAGGTATTTTGGACCCAGGCCGCAGTAAGCCTTGTGGATAATGCAGAGGGTTTTGAATTTAATCCTTGAATCCACAGGGAGCCAATGAAGAGATTTCAAGGCTGGAGAGATACGATCCCAGGGCTTAAGGCCAAGGACAAGTCTCGCAGTCCTGTTCTGAATTAGTTGCAGAGGGCGGAGAGTAGAGGAAGGTAGATTTAGAAAGAGGTTGTTACCGTAGTCCAACCTAGAGAGAACCAGAGCTTGGGATACCATGAGCTTCTGGGGGAAGGAGAGGAAAGTTAGAGTACCTCTGAGGAGATGCAGTATGAAGTTTGACTTTTTAGAGACCTCAGAGATGTGGGCGGAGAAGGAAAGGATGGAGTCAAAGATGACCCCGAGGTGCTTAGCCATACAGGTAGGGCTTGGTGGAGGGGCGATGGTTGTGGCTGTCTGATGGCAGCACCAAGGGATTTTGCTGCCGCCTTCGAAAACTGCAGCTTCTCTAGGCTTTCGCCGGCCTTGGTGTCAAACAGCTGAGTTCCATCAAAGGGCATGTTAAGGAGACAGTATTGCACGTCCTGTTCAAAACCTGATTTCCTCAACCCGCAAACCTGCGTATTACCGTGCTTGCTGCCATGGCTCGCGTTAGGGGGAATTCTCTGTTAAGGCTAATTTCCCAAACCTAGTGAGTCCCCCAGCAGATTTGCTGGGTTTTTGGGGTTTATTTTTTTCTCCTGCTAAGAGTGAGACTCTTTTTCTCCCACTCTTAGGCATGATTTGAGAATGTCCTTTGACTATGTAATGTGTTTTATGGGCTATGGGGTCTTTTAATCTATAGGGCATGATGTGTTTTTGGTATGTGTGTTACACAGCCCCCTCAGTGCAGTAACACAGGGGTGTCATAGTGACCCCCAAACATAGACTCCATACCCTGGAACTGGCTACTGTCTCCCAGGGCATGTAAAGTCACCATTGGCTTTACTATTCTCAAATTGTGAACAGAACCAGTACAAACCATCATATTGTGTAAGTACTGGTAGGGGTCATTCGATTGCCCCTGGGTCTGTTTTCCAAGGGGGCACTGTCCAGTCCCCCCTTGTCGAGTTTCTGGCTGGTGGCAGTGGCTACCACGTGAAATATTCCACCAGAATATTTCCTATGGGATTTTCCCATTCATTTTAAACGCACCACTTTTTGGTGCAATGTTAAAGATACCGCTGGGTTATTTATTTAATATTTATTCCCTGGTTGGGTCTTTTTGCCAGGACTCGGTTTTAAAATGGCGTTTGTGTTCGCCTCTGAAACACTAACCCAAGTCGAGCCCTTTGTTCCACTTTTTGGCGGGCTTCTACACAGAAGCCCTCCAAATAGTGCCACTCTGTCTGGGATCAACAGGATGTGTGGGAGGGGGATTAGGCACCCTGGACTGAGGTACCTTGGCAACTCAAGTCGCACTCTTGTGTGATTGGCCCAGTGGTGAGCCGCCTCGCTCACCACTTAGCATGTTTGAGTGACAGCTAGGCTGATGAATGGGGGTTTTGCTGCATAAAAGCAGGGCTTTGAGGACTGGAACTTGAGAAGTCGCCACAGGACCTAAAGAATCCGGAGAGGGGAGAAGCTGAGCCATCTACAGCAACGACACCACCGGTGGAGCCCTGCTGTACGAACTCACCACTTCCCCGACAGAGGAGATCTTCTTCCAGGAGAGTCTTCTTCCCTTTGAGCTGGTGGGACCAACCAGTTCGCCTTTTTCACCTTCCTGGATCGTCTCGGGGTCGAATCGCCTGTGCCAAGAACCCCGGCGGCCGGATAGCCACGCTTCACCACTACCGCGAATAAAAGGGTTGTACCTTTTAACCGGGAAACTCCGCGGCTGGTTTCTTCCCTGGCAGTGCAACGACCTCCAGCTTTCCTCCACGTCGAGATCTTCTCTTCCCCTGGACGACGACCCGACTTGCACCCGCTGCCAGGAACAACTGCCCCCGCTGGAGCTTTCTCACCATTTCAGGTACTGTGTCCCGCCTGGTCTCCCTTGCAACAGATTGTCCAAGGTGTCCCGTAAATCCTTGACTCTCTATCCTGGGGTGACACCGGACCTGCTAACTTTACCTTTCTGAACTGATCCAACCTCTTGACTTTTCTGCAAAGACTTTGAGTGCATTTCCACTGTGTGATCTTGGGCACATTCCGCCTTGCTCTCTCCAAGAGTGGGCCTGGCCTATGAACTTTTTGCTATACAGTAGACCCTGCCTTTCTTGACTTGCTGTGGTTTCTTAAAAGTGTTGGTACTGTGTTATTTTCCTATTCTTCCTTTTCTCTCCCTTTTTAAACAAATTATTGGTGTGCCATCTACGGTTACGCGCTCACCTCTGTTTTGCTAAATAAGTGATGTCTTAACCTAGACTTGTCGAATAATTAACTAGGGAGGTGTATATACTTATAGTGACTGTTTGAACTTGCTTGACATATTAGTGCCAGTGTATTTTTTACAAGTGTTTTTTAAAATAAATAATTATATACTTTTATACCAAAGCTCTGGTCAGTGTTTGCTTGTGCTACTGTGTTTATAGCCCTATTGTGTATACTCTATATACTGCCTAACTCTTCTTGAGAGAAGTCTGACTGCTCAGCCACAGCTACCAGGTAAATCTGGGTGGTGCAGACTGCTTACTCCTGTAGTCTGAATTTTTTGCAGTGGTCCGTAAGGGAACTGCACAGGTTTCTGCCTAACAGCTCGGCTGATACTATCAAGTGAGTCCAGTCCTGATTGTATAGACTCACACATAGCCTCCTTACTATGAGACTTGAGAGCCATGTTCCCAGCAGAAAATACCTTCCACTCCAAAAGTCAAAATGCTCATCATCTCTGTCTGGTGGGATGCTTGGATAATCAGCCTGTTTGGAAGTAACTGTCGCTGCCTGAACTACTAGACACTCTGTTGATTAATAGCTTGGGTCGCTACTTGAGGGCCTGTACTTCTTGGTGAGGGTTTTCTTCACCGCTGGGCTTGTTTCAGGGACCTCCCAATTTGCCATAACCCTTTTTTGAAGTGCGATATGACATGGGAGAGTGGGATCCTTCTGTGGAGCTTTATAAAAAATATCCATCAGGTCATCCTGCTCAAATGGTGGATCAGGTCTGCCCCCTCCCAGAAAATCTATAACTCTGGTCACAAGGTGTCTATAAGAGGCTTCTGCATGGTCTGTCGGGTCTGGCTTGCCAAACTCAGTTTCCGGTGATGTGTCCACACCACTAGCAGATTGGTGATTGTCATACAAATCATTTAACCTGGACTGCTCGGAAATGAGGCTTTCGGAGGCGCTAGGTGTGTCAAACTCCAACCCAAATGGTGGAGTGTCGTGGTCCGAAGGCTTGTTAAATGCAGGATAAAGACTTGAAAAAAATCCTTTTAGGCCAAGGGTTGTAGGATTTTTCAACTTGTTTTGAGCTTGAAGATTTACAGGGCAAAGGCGTTGATGGCGTCGACATGATCGACGATTTAATAGATTTTGGCTTTGATGGAGCCCCCGAAGGGCTTGACCCTCGACTCGAAGGAGTCTGATGATTGTTCATCGTGTCGAGTCCTCCCTCATTATACTACCCCCAGAAGGACTATCGGGTAGCCTCACTCCTTAGCCTCATGGAAAGGGCGTTGTGACGACATGTAGTGAATCATCACAAAATCCTGATCATCGAAAGGCAGATACAGTATTATTTCTTCAATCTACTGCGTGAACTTAGTAGCATGTCTCCAAGCAACCCCTCCCAATACAGTGCCCACTGCCATGCCTCTACTAGATGACAATATGCTGTATGGAAGCTTTCAACAGGTCTTGAGCGATTAGTCTAGATTGTTCAAGGCCAGATTTGAAGACCTGCTGTTTCTCAGGTGGAAAGAAAGCCTGGAAATTGCCAATGTCCCTTCATAGCTGCTGATTAGCAATAGCCAAAAACACATCAGCGTTGGCCTACCTGAATTGCAAAGAGCCATTTGCGTAGACAAGCAAATAGTTTACCCCTGGTAATGTTCTTTCGATTGGATGTTCCTCCCACGTATTCTTCATCTTTTACATCTCCTTCCAGAGTCAGTTCTTTTTCTCGCAGTAGAGGGCGCAGTGCATCGTCGACTCGATGCACCTCAACGGCATCCATCCGCCTTCGAGCATGAGGTCACCGGCTGTATATATAGCATGCACTGAGGTCAGTTCTAGTTTGCCCCCCTCTTCAAAAGCACAGACACAGACATTGTCAAGGTCAAAACGACCAGCGGGTAAAAGAGAGGTAGGTGTAATACACAAATTCTTCTAAGGGGCATGATGGGAGGGGCGATGAGGAATACATGGGGGGAACATCCAATCGAAAGAACACTACCAGGGTAAGTACATTTTTCTTCGAATGGATTGTGACCTCCCACGTATTCCTCATTTTTGATAAACTCCCAAAGCAGTATAATGTAGGAGGTGGGAACAAGAATGTATTTATCATTAACACTGTGTAAAACAGCTTTCCTCGGGGGGGGAGGGGGGGCGTGGCTTGGAGTCATGGCGGTCGGTTCAGCTCTGTGAGAGCTCCCGGCTGGTGCCACGCTACCAGCCACAATGCCCGGTGAAGACTGAGTTCTGAACGACTTAAAAGTGAGGCAGTGCGGCGTAGATGAAGGAGCACATTTCAAGAGGTTCCCGACCCGACTCCGACATGGTTATCCGCTGATCCCTTCGGTTTGGGGCCGCAGGGATCCCTCCCCGGGAGTGGACACAAGATGGCAGACCTGGCTTCATCCCATTTGCGCCATTGGAGGGGCAGCTTGAGTGGAGCTCACGACTGATGTAGGGCACTGAGATGCACCGGAGCTTGGCCACAGTACTGTAGGAGATCCAGCAGCCTCAATACGCCGAGTGAGGGTCCCCCTGCGGGCAGCGCTCTCCATCTTCCCACGCGCTGCCCCCCTCTCACCTTCCCGCCGAAGCAGTCACTTGGCGGTGTCCGGGTGGTGCAGGGGCTGCTCACTCGGCAACGCAACCCGAACGCAAGCAGCGGAGTATGCCTCCTGTCGCTGCGTCCCCCTGCGGAGCCCCAACGAGCCCCAGCAGACCCATCGGGGTCCTCCACCAGGGCAGCAGCCTCGGGGTACGGAGCCATCCCCGAATCACCTTTCCTCCTGTTGACATCAGCCGGGTGCCCCCCCACCAGAAACTTACAATCCTCTACCGGCGCACCGCACAGGCGGTCCCGCCCCGCCACTAGAATCTGAACAATCGGACATGAATAAAAAGCTGGCAACCCTAATCTGAATACTCTGTGGGGTCACCATCCGGCCCATAACGGCACATAATAAAGCAGAAGGCTCTGGGCCCTCCACAGACGCGCCAGACTACCTGTACGGGACACAGCAGGCCCACGAGACTGATCTCAAGAAGGCTCAAGCTACAAGGGCCACGGCGCCCCCTCTAAAAGCCAGACCAGGACACAACTGGTTGGCAGGACCACAGACAAGGAGGCTCCTGTCACTGAGGCCTCAGCGTCCTCCCCCATCCGGGACACAGCAACTTGGCAAGCCTGCAGCCAGGGTCGCTCTGGTCTCAGGGGCCCTTTCCATCACCCGGACCGGGTCGCAGGAGGTCTGTGGGTCTGCAGCCAGGGAGGCTCTCAGAGCTTCCTGAAGGCGTTCCGGCAGCCTCAACAGGCCGAGTGAGGTGCCCCCTCCGGGCAGCGCTCTCCATCTTCCCACGCCCTGTTCCCTCCCCCCTTATCGCCGAAGCAGTCATTTGGCGGAGGTCGGGTGGTGCAGGGCCCGCTCACTCTGCAACGCAACTCAAACGCAAGCAGTGGAGTGCGCCTTCCGGAGCCCCAACGAGCCCCAGCAGACCCAACAGGGTGCTCCACCAGGGCAGCAGCCTTGGGGTGCGTGGCAATCCCCGGATCACCTTTCCTCCCAGCAACTTGGCGGGCCTGCAGCCAGGGTCCCACTAATCACAGGGGCCCTCTCCAACACCTGGACCAGGGCGCGGGGGGTCTGCAACCAGGAAGGCCCCAACACTCAGCCCAGGACGCAGTAAAATCAGAAAATCTGCGACCTCAAACGATCCAGCCTCAGGGGCCTCAGCACCCCCTCCAGTCCCCAGACTGAGCTTGCGGAACTGCAATCAGGGACGTTTCGGCCACTGGGGCCTCGGCACCCTCCTCAACACCCAGCCCGGACCACAGCGAACCTGTAGGGATCCTGCGCCAACACACCCTCGCCCCCCCGGGGGGGCGAGCTGTGCTACGGACTGCGCAACAGGGGAGCCCGCCTGAAGCTACCTACCAAGGGGCCGGCAACGAATTGAGACTGTGCCACCGAACAGGGGCCCCTCCCTGGGGTGGGTTTGGCTCCCACCACCAACTTAATATAAGGTAAGGCGGCACCTGCCGCACCGCACTCATTGGGAGGCCACCCCAGAAGGCCAGGAACGGTTGAACCACTGGTACATCCCCCTCCCCGGGGCTGGATTAGCTCCTCTCGTAACATATCAGCTGCCTTGATCTGGGCTGCGGACTGCGGCTGACCATTTGCCCGGACCTCGAGACGGCCCGACACCCCTGTTTGTCCAACATCCTCCAGGGGGTCATCCAGGCTCTGGAGTTCATAACTGACCCCAAAGGAGCCCCTGACTGCAGGAGCCCCATGAACAAGCCACACCTCCTAAGGACTATCCGCTAGACATAAGGAGGGAACCCGCACTATCTGCCACTATCGGAGGCCTGGAATGTGGAGTTGGATCCCACTCCCCACTTCAAGCCATTGGGTGCTCCGGGACTGCGTGAGCCAACTACCACCACAGCCCATTCGGCGGCAGCTTGTCAACAATCTGAGGGACTAATGAGACCCCCACCCCCTCGAGGTTCAACGCGAAGTGAAGCATCACGTGAGGAACCGTGAGAACCTTACCGGGACATTCTTCCCCCTCCTACCCAATTCGTACAGGGGTGCACTGAACCAACATGGCCAAATCCACCAAAGCTACTAAGCAAACAGACATTTCAGCGCTACTAAATACGCCCGTGGGGGGGGGAGAAACAAGAAAAGTGAGCGCAACGAGGGTGGGACAGGAAATATTCCGCCCGAGAGCCAGGCAGCCATGGTAAACCAATGCGTAACAAAATCAAACTTGATAGACCTCCTATCAGCTCTCACCATGGAATTTCAGAAGGGCACTGAAGAAGTAAAGAGTCAAATTGCAAAACTTGACAAGAGAGTGGGGGAGATCGAATCAAGAACCGAGGAAATCGAGACTACACTGTGTGAACAGAACTTTGAAATCAGAGAAGGGACAGACAGAATCAGAGCCCTAGAATGCAGATGCGAGGCACTAGAGGACAAACAAGAAGACGCAGAAAACCGCTCGAGGCGTAATAATATCAGGCTACGAGGAATCCCAATGCGATCTCGGAGAAAGAGCTCCCAGCCTACATATCCGACCTCTTCCGCTTTATTATCACCCTCCCAGACGACTCCCCCTTGGAGCTCGACCGAGTGCATAGGGTGAGACCCAGACAAAGTTCCACGGTTGCAGCAGACGTACTGGTGAGAGTCCACTTTTACAGGCTCAAGGAGGAGATAATGCAGGAAACCAGGGCCATGGAGCGCATTCACTTCCGAGATGCATCAATATCCCTTTTCCAGGACTTAGCAGCATCAATGCTAGCAAAACGAAAAGCTCTCAGGCCCATGACTGATTGGCTGTGCGAACGGAAGATAACTACCGCTGGAACTTCCCTACGGGCCTCACCTTCACATGGGAGGGTAAAACACGGCAGATCCTCTCCCCGAAAGAAGCTGAATCTTTCATGAACCCAGACACAGAGGAGGAGGTCCCCAGGAGCTCGAACCAATCTCTGGAGGGGGCTGGCAGGGAATCCCTTCGCACCTGGTCCCGGGTGTAGGGACGGCGAAGGGTGCGTGGCCCGTCGGCCAGGGGAAGAAATTGAATAACCACTGAGGCTGCCCCCCCCCCAATCCCCACACAGCGGAAATGCCCCCGCTGCGGGTCATATTCATCGAACTAAGTAGCCTAAAGCTCCCTGGGTGGAAGCTCTCGGACTGCCGTCTCATTCCCCTTGGATCACCGGGATGGAGTCCAGAACTGGCACCCTGGGCCCAGCCGGAACCGTCCTAAGGCAATAAACTCAATTTCCATAGGAACCAATGACATGCAATCCCACACTGCAACAATTTCACCGACGCAGCGGGAGACCCTCGGGTCTCTTACATAGCTGGTAGCTATGGCCCAGCTGACAGCCCCGTTGGTAGAAGGCTGGTCTGGAATACCTGTTTTTGTTTTTGGTTTTTTTCTCGTTCTTGTTCTTTTTGTTTGTTTCCTACGGTCAGAGGGATGGGGGGAGGTGGAGCCAGGGGGGTGGCGGAAAGGGGAGGGGAGACAGGTAACATGGAACACACCTCAGGGGGGGAACGACCGTCAAAGCGGAACCGCCACAACAGTGGAAGCTCAGCCCACTGGGGAGGGGGAGACTAAAGACTCGCAATCCGACAAAGGCAGGACAAGTCCTCCAACTAACCTAATCACAAATGGCCCTGCCGGATAGAGAGCTATCAATGATGACCTGGAATGTCCAGGGTCTAAATGCCCCTCGGATGATGACCTGGAATGTCCAGGGTCTAAATGCCCCTCGGAAAAGGAAATCCGTAGAGCACAGACTCTCCCAACTGGTGCCCGAGATCGTCTGCTTACAGGAAACGCACCTCCTCGGGACAGACGAACAACGCATCTCCTTCCAACGCTACCCAAGACGCTATTTTGCCTCTGCGGGCCTAAAGAAAAGAGGGGTTGCCATACTGATAAACCGAGACTTACCGCTAACGCACATCACTGTCAAAAGAGATCCAGAGGGGAGGTACATACTGTTAAAGGCCTCCTGGTGGAGCTTCCCATCACCCTAGCGGCAATATAATGCCCAAATGTGGCACAAAGCCTATTCCTTCGCAACCTCCTTCCCACACTCATAACCTTTACTAAAGGGCTTCTAATCATGGGGGGCGATTTCAACTTAACACCAGACACGAACCTGGCCAAAACGCTCCCTCCATCCAAGGAGGACTTTTGCGAAGGCTCTCGCCATGGCAGATTTTCTAAGGGAAACCGACACCATTGATGTATGAAGACTTGCCAACACGGGGCTAAGAGATTACACATTTTTCTCTCATGCCCACCTGGGGCACTTTAAGATCGACTTGCTGCTTCTCTCCAGTGCTCTCATCTCCTGTGTCGAAACCATATAAATCGGACACAGAGCCCTATCCGACCACGCCCCAGTCACAATGAAACTGAGGGTACAAGGCTTCCCCGAGCCGGTTCAGCGACACTGGAAACTACAAGACCATATTCTGACAGACATAGCTATCAGAACGGAAATGGCGGAAGCCCTCAAGAACTACTTCAGGGAGAACACCAAGGACACATCAATATATACCATCTGGGACGCAATGAAGCTTGTCATCAGGGGTATCGCAAGCGACGGCACAGCCCGGCTCCGACGACTGAACAAGCTACAACAGGACAAACACGAGGCGGATGTGACGGAAGCGGAACGCATCCTCAAACAAGGCCAGAACAAGAAAGTGAACCGCGCGCTACAAAAAGCGAAAAGAACTCTAGAAATGCATTTAGCAGACAAGGCAGCCAGAGCACTTCCCTACACCAAACAGTTCTACTATGTGAACAGCAATAAAGCAAACCGGCTTCTGGTCCACAAACTTAAAAAGCTGCAGTAGAGAAACACTATTCAATGTCTCCTGGACGCCCAAGGGACTCTTCGCCACTCTAATGCAGAGAAAATGGAAACCATGACAGCACTCCACATGAGAATTAGATCATGTTCCCCCGCGGCTAAACACGCACAGTTTCAATATTTCGCAGGAGTAGAGCCGCACTCCGCACACCCTCAAATGAAAGCCCTAGAACACCCATCTCGGCAGAAGAGGTGAGTGAGGTCATATCAAAACTGAAGAACTCAACCCCAGGACCAGACGGGTTCAAAGCCCAATTCTATAAGAAGTTCTCCTATATACTCGCACCCCAGCTAGCGACCCTGTTCAACTCATTTCTATCGTCAGGAACTACCACCCCCTCTATGGAAGAGTCACTAACGGTGTTACTACTGAAGCCCGGAAGGGACCGGAGCCACTGCGCCTCTTACAGACCCATCACCCTATTGAACAATGATCCCAAAATGTTTGCCAAAATCCTAGCGAACAGGTTGGCTCCCCTTCTACCAGATATCCTACACCCGGACCAGACTCGAGTTATCCCTGGCCGTAGTACCCACGACAATATAAGGAGAACCAATAACACTATCGAATCGGCCAGCAGGAAGGGCTTTGAAATGATGGTCCTATCGCTTGACCCTCATAAAGCCTTTGATATGCTAGATTGGGGCTATATATAAAAAATGTTAAGGCACTATGGATTCGGTCCTAATTTCATAAAATGGACACTAGCCAACTACCAACACCCATCCACCAGACTTAGAATGAACGGGACCAGGTCTGACATAATCAACATAACAAGAGGCACAGGCAAGGATACCCTCTTTCCCCCTTATCTTTGCCCTTTCCATGCAGCCATTTGCGAACAGGGTTCGCCATAACGCAGCTATCCAAGGCCTGGAAATCAAAGACCAAATCTATAAAGCCGCCCTTTACGCCGACGATGTCCTCTTAACAATGACAAAGCCCAAGGAATCCATGAAAGCTCTGTGGAAGGAACTGAAGGAATTCGGGGAGGCATCAGGATTCAAGGTCAACCTTTCCAAGTCTACAGCGTTGAGCATCAACCTGCCTCGATCCCTAACAACAGATCTGGAAAACGACTATCTAGTACCTTGGGCGAAAAGGCAATTGCCCTTTAGGGGTCCGACTGCCAGGCATACCCAATAGATTATACAAAGCAAACTTGCCGCCACTCTTCAAAGAACTCAAAAGTGACCTACTACGCTGGCAGAAACAGGAAATCCCTTGGTTCGGAAGAATTGCGGCCCTAAAAATGAACCTAATTCCCAGACTGCTTTATCACTGCTCAGCCTTGCCAACTCCCATCCCGAAACAAGCGGTACAGAAGCTGCAAAGGAGCATTATGAAATACATTTGCGAAGGAAAACAGCCACGAATTCCGAGGAGAATCATACTTCGAGGATGGGCGGTGGGAGGCCTGGGAGCACCCGATGTTGCTAGGTATGTCCTAGCTGCGCAGCTCTTGCATGCGTTCGCCTGGTCACCCATCACGCCGAAACCATGTTGGCTGGAGCTGGAAGAGGCTTGGAGTCCGGTTCCGATAAACTCACTGCCACACATGAAATGTCCCAGCGATGGTGCTGGCATGGGGCCTCTTTCAGCGACCGAAAACACAGTGGCGAACTGGAGGAGGGCGGCACCACTGCGGAAATACTGTAGCATAACAGGACCACTCACACCAGTCTGGATGAATCCGGAATTTTCTCTGGGCAATAGCCACAAGAACTTCCATAGGTGGAAAAAAGGAGGACTAGAGAAGATGCAAGACTTTTTTGAAGAGGGAAACCCCCTAGAATTCGAAGCCTGCAAAGGGATATTCAAAGTTCGGTAAACGGAGATGTTCAGATACACGCAGCTAAGGCACTGGCTTTCAAGGAGGGCCATTAAAAATTATGGAAGCAGAGACCTTACAGCCCTGGAGCAAACCCTCACAGCGACACCCCCAAAGGGTAGAATATCAACCCTCTACAAGATCCTCGACAGAACCGACCCTACCCGCAAGGAGCCATACATGCACAAATGGGAGAAAGACATAGGGAGGCCCATTGAACCAGAGGAATGGGACCACATCTGGTCCAGAGTGCATAGAATCTCCAAATGCGTATCCAATAAGGAGGGGGCATACAAGGTATGCTACAGGTGGTATCGAACCACAGAGACGCTCAATAAATGCAACCCTGCAGTCCCCCCGTCGTGCTGGAGAGGATGCCCGGACAAAGGTACACTGTACCACCTGCTATGGACATGCCCCAAGGCCACCCAATTCTGGAAAGCCGTGTTAGATCAAGTCAACACGATCACAGGCCTTGCAATCCCATGGGACCCTGGTATTGTCCTGCTGGGAGCGAGCGGTGAGGGCCAATTCCCCCTGTCAGGCCACAGAGCAGACCTTTGCGCCCACCTGTTGATGGCCGCTAAAATCTTAGTAGCAAGACTCTGGAAAAACCCAGAGGGACCGGCAGTCCAGATGTGGTGGGCAAAGTGTTGGGACATAATAGCGGCCGAAAAAATAACAGCCCTCCGGTTTGGAAATTGGAGAGACAAATTTTACCAGACTTGGGCCCCATTCCTGGACTACACACAGAAATACCCAGGCCTGGCCCGACAGCCTCCCTCGCTACGATGGATGGACAAGCAAGATTGAAGAGAAGGGTGGAAGAACAGGACAGAAGTATCGACCAAGGGAAGCCCCCTCCCGCTCGCGAGTGCATACACGAACTAAGGAAGGCCTAGGGCCATGCAGATTCAGTCCCCCTCCCAATATAAACTTAAAGCATGAACAGCGTCCCTTGGCTCTTGCCCCAACTGCATTATCCATCTGCTCCCTCCGCCCCTTCCCTCCCTCACCACCCCCATTGAGAATTTACAGATCTGTTGTTGTTTATGTTTATTATCTCCTGTATTAACAAGCAAAGTAGTGCTGTTTTCGGCGCTTGTAACTTAATGCTACAATGCCTAATTGCTTGCATAAAATCAATGAAAAGATGTTTGGGAGAAAAAAAAACAGCTTTCCCAAATGTTGCCTCCTGCCCCGACACAGAGTCCAGGCAATAATATTTTGTAAATGTATGCAGAGAGGACCAAGTGGCCGCAGCACAGATGTCTTGTACTTGTACTCCTCTCTGTAAAACCGATGAAGTGGCCACAACCCTATTTGAGTGCGCCCCCTAAGCCAACAGGAACGTCTTTACCTGCTAAACTGTAGCACTCTGATATGCAAGGTATAATCAAGCGGGACAAAGTTTGCTTGGTCATAGCCAGTCCTAGCATATGACGTGCGTAACCCTCAAAAACTTGGTTGCCTTGCCGAAGCTTCGGCAACCTGGAGATATGATATGGCATTTATAACGCACCTATACACAAGTGTTTTGAGGCGCAATGCTCAATGCCCTCTTATGATCAAGACAAAGTCTCCCCTCCTCCTTGGAGGGTTGCAGTGGCGGGTAAGAGGAAGGAAGTAAAGTTTTCTGAGCTAGATAACATTCAGACACTACCTTAGGTAGAAAGGTAGGACTGACCCTCAAAACAACCTTCTCCTTGTAGAAGGTGGTAAAAGGAGACTTGCATGACAGAGCCTGTAATTCACTGACTCGTTATAATGGCTGTTTAGAAAACAGTTTTGAGGGTCAACATCCTTGGAGGACATGAATGTAATGGCTTAAAAGGAGAACTCATAAGGAATTTCAGCACACGGTTTAGGTCTCAAACTGGTATAATGAAAGGGACTGGTGGGAACACATTTGTAAGCCCCTTTAAAAATGGGACTAGAATAGGGATTTTCAAATAGCATCCCTGTTCCGGCGAGCGCTTAAAAATAGGTAGTTCTGCCAAATAGCCCTTTACAGTGGCAACCTGAAGTCCCTGATTGGCCAAATGAAGCAAAAAGGACACCACCATTGGCGTGTCGCAAGCACAATGATCCACATTCTTAGCTCTGCACCAGCTGCAAAACGTATTCCAACAGCAGCAGTACAGAAACTTTGCTGCTGATCTTCGAAAGCAACACTTCTATTACGTCTTTCAATAGGTCCCAATCTTTGTAGCTCAACCTTTCAGTAACCAGGCGTGAAGGTTGAGAGTCCTGATCTCTGGGTGAAGAATCCGACCTCCCTCTTGCGAGAGCATGTCCTCTCTTTGGGGAAGACGAGTTGGAGGTCATCCATTCCCCTATTGTGGCTACCATCTACTGGCCACCTGGCCAGATCTCCTCCTTCCTGTCTGAGTGGGCGGACCTCTCCTCCTCCCTCCTAGTCTCGACCACTGAACTCCTCCGTCTTGGAGACTTCAACATCTACCTGGTTGTTTCCAGTCCTTCCTCTGGGCTCTTTTTTGCGACATTTGCGACTCTCGCTCACTCTCTATTCTCCCCTCTGACCCGACTCACTCTGCAGGGCACACTCTGGCTGTTCTGATCTCCTCAGACCTTACCCTTTCTATCCCTCTCACCACTCCTCTCTCCTTGAGCGATCACTTTCTCCTTTCTTTCCCACTCACCCTCTCTACCCCCTCAGGCCAAGCCAACTCCATCACTGCCACCCACCTTCTCGGTCATCTGACCCATGAAGCGTGTGTCAGTCGAGGCTTTCGCCACCACTTTCATACCCTCCCCCCCTTTGGCTGACTCACACCCTGACACAGCCCTTTCCATGCTCCACTCTGCTATATCTGATACTCTCGATGTTCTTGCCCCCATCATGAGGCTCTGCCTGAAGCCCAAAGTCAAGTGCAACTCCTGGTACAACTCAGACCTTGTCACCATTAAACGCAAGTGCAGGGTGGCTGAGAGGAAATGGCGTGCTTCATGTACATCCTCTGACAAACTGGCCTGCCGTCTGCTCCAAAGGCAATAGCAGATCTGTGTCCGCACCAAGAACGGAGCTCACGTCCAAGCCAGTGTCTTCGCGGCATGTAATAACTCGGCTGAACTCTTCAAAATCTGCAAGGAACTGGCCAATCCTGCCAGAGTCTCCACCTCTCCTGTCCCTTCCCAGGCCCTCTGCACGGCACTGGCTTCTCATTTCATCTCTAAAACTCAGGACACCATGTCCTCTCTCTCCACCCCCCTCCCTCCCTCCCTCTATTCCCTCCTCTTCCTCTGGCCCTTCTTCGGCCAGCTCTCCTCACCTCCTTCACTGCCTTTCCCCTGTTCTCCCCAGACAAGGTTTCTAGACAAGTCCGATCTATGAAAGTCTCATCAAAACAAGTTCATCCATCTTCCTCCAAAACCACCAAGCCCCACATTGACTCCCTGGCTCCTGACCTGGCCGACTTCTGCAACCACTCCTTCGCCACTGGAGTCTTCCCTTCCCCCCTAAAGCACTCCCTTGTGCACCCTCTCCTTAAGAAACCCTTTGCCAACCCGTCCTGTCCGGCTAACTATCGCCCAATCTCCATCACTCCTTTCCTGGGAAAACTCTCCATGATCATCAATCTGGCTTCAGAGCTGCCAGAAGCACGGAAATTGCTCTCATGAACATCTGTGAAGACCTGCTCTCCAACCTTGATTCGAACACCCCCTGTATCCTCATCTTACTTGATCGCTCTTCTGCCTTTGACACAGTCAACCATGCCATCCTACTCAACCGGCTCTGTGATAACCTGCGTATCACCGGTCAGGCCTTGGTGTGGCGGACTTCTTTCCTCTCTGATCGACCCTCCCAGGTTCATCTTGGGTCCTTCCTCTCCTCTATCTCTACCTCTACCTCTACCTGTGGTGTTCCCCAGGGGTCTAACCTCTCTCCCTGGCTGTTCAATCAATACCTGGCACTTCTTGCCCACCGCATTGCCGAGCTCTGCCCCAACTTCCAGTGCTATGCGGATGACACTCAGCTCATTTTCAGGTTACCCTCAGCCACCTCATTTTTTTATTTCATTTATTCATTTTTGGATTTGTAGAGCGCACTACAGCCCACAGGCATCGAGGCGCTATGAGAAGGCGTAAGAAGGCTTGATTAAGGGTTACATAAATGCGGCCCAACAGAGTACTACTTAGTACCGAATGTTTTGTTACATTAAGCATTTGAAACATATGGGTATGCAGCCCTTTCAAACAAAGAGCCTTGTTTTGATGGCATTGCGGAAAGCTCAGTGAGAATCAATTGACCGGATCTGAAATGGAAGGGTGTTCCAGAAGGAGGCAGCCATGGTGGAGAAGCTCGTGCCAACCGCAGGCACTCTTCGTGTGCGAGGAAAAGTGATTTGGTTAGAGTAAGCTCTTCTAGAGGCACTAGATGGAGTGTGTCTGATGATTCTTTGAGCCAGGTGAGGAGGGGCAAGGTCATGGAGACATTTGTGTGTCAAGGCGAGGATTTTAAAGACAATCGTTCCTTGACCGGGAGCCAGTGAACGTGCCTTCTGATCCCAGAAATGTGGTCCCTACGTGAGATGCCTGTTGCAGCCCTCAGGGCATTGTTCTGAGCTAGTTGAAGTTTGGCAAGATTCTTATGAGAGGTCTCAACAAAAAGGGGATTACAGTAGTCAAGCCTCGAGCCAATAAATGCCCTAGCGATGGTGAGGCAATTTTCTTGGGACAAATGCCCTAGCGATGGTGAGGCAATTCTCTTGGGACAGGAAGGGTCTGGCTGCATTAAGCAGTTTGGAGTGATAAGCTGCGGTCGATGCAATAGCACTGACTTGTCTATCCATAGTCCAATTAGGTTCAAGGTAAACGCCCAATGTCTTGATGACGTGAGATGGTGATGGGAATGTTATCAACGGTGAAGGAACAGTATTGCTTGTACAGTTTACCCAGCGTGGAGGGGGAACCATTCAGCATAAGTTCAGTTTTCTCACTGTTGAGACATAACCAGTTTTCAGCCATCCAAGATTGGATCGTGGAGTAAATGGAGTTGAGGGTGTTCATGTCCGCTGAACAGTCTCCCGAAAGGGGGATGAGCACCTGAGTGTCATCTGCATAGTTAGTGTATGAGATGCCCAGGGAGTCCAATATTCTGAACAGAGGCCTCGTGAAGAGGTTGTAGAGGGTGGGAGCTGTGCATGAGCCCTTTGGAACCCCACATTTAATGTGACTAAGGTTGGCACTTGAGGTTTCTGAATAGACCTTCATCACTCTTCCGCCATCCAGGAGTGGTGTGCCGCCAATGATCTTTGCCTTAATGCCAGTAAGACCGAGATTCTCCTCATCGGCACACCCTCTCCTTTCCTGTCACTCTCTGGCCGGCCTCTCTAGGCCCTCTTCTGCTCCCACCTGTGAGGCTAAAAACTTTGGGGTCATCTTCGACTCTACACTCTCCTTCTCTCCTCACATCTCTGACGTCTCTAAGAAGTCACACAACCAGCTGCACCTCCTCAGAGGTATTCTTCCTTTCCTCTCTTCCCCCAGAAGCTCACTGTCTCCAGAGCTCTGGTTCTCTCTAGTCTGGACTACTGCAACAGCCTCTTTCTAAATCTGCCTGCTACTACTCTCCGCCCTCTGCAACTCATCCAGAACAGGACTGCAAGACTTGTCCTTGGCCTCAAGGCCAGGGATCATCTCTCCAGGACTGAAATCCTCCCAGTGGCAGCGAGGATCAAGTTCAAAACCCTCTGCACCGTCCTTAAGGCCTTCTGTGCCTTCTTGGGGAGCCGCTCGCAATCCTGACCGGCGAACTGGAAGGACGTGTTCCAGAGGAGCTCCGGTGGCAAGCCTACGCCGGGCGTTTTCCACCCTCCGCCTGCAAAACCCCAGGCCCCGCGTACATGTTGAGATAAGTACAATTTACTTACCTAGCGCTGACAGCCCGATGTACTCGAGGGGACCACGTAGTAGTAGCGGCACCTAAACCCATCGGCCCGCACCTAACAGGAAGCGCAAACAGCCTAGAAGGGAACACTAGATGTTATAACATCATTAACCCTGCATGAGATTTGAACTAACAACGCCCGCATGCGTTAGACAACACAAACTTGTATTCGCATGAATCCTGAGCTGCGATTCCACTGCACGGAGTAACCAATACTAGAACGAAAACCCCTAAGCTCAGTCACACGCACTGTGCGTACTTGTATTGACTCTATTCTTGCTCATTGCATACACATGAGAAACTGGTGAAGCCTTGTGGCCAACCAACACGAAAAGGCCAGAAAAGCCAATGGACTCAGGCAGAAACCGAAGCTAAGTGCATTTCAGATTTACCTTTGGGGGATTGCCACTGGTACTGCATGAAGTTAATGCAGAATTGTAACCCCGCATGCTGCAATGTGGGGGCTTGTCTAAAACCGTACATGAGTTAATGTAAGGTTATATTACAGGTGTTTCCAGGAAATATGTGAATGTCCTGGTAAGGGCTCCAGCACAAAAGCCCAGGTTAAACTCAGACATACAGTAAGACTGAGTGTGAGAAGAGTGCAGGAGTGCAAGGGCGGAGTATTCTTGGAGCAGGAACCGAGGAGCATGCGACCCTACTACCCCCCCCTTCCCATCCAAAACTTCTACCTATCCCTCTTTCCGGTGTTCCTAACTTCCCCTGCCTATCCATCCGACAGACCCTAACCCTCTTTTCCCGAAGGGTCAAGGTGGTCTGTGTTGTCAGTTCCCAGGTGCTAAAACCTAACGGGGAGGGAGGCGTTTGTGCTGCCTCTGCGCCAGGAAGAAGCAAGCTCTGACAGGAACCTTGAGGAAGTGGCTCCCTGGTAGATGATCTGGTGGCCTTTTTAAGATAGGGAGGCAGTAACCCTGGGCTACGATTTGCAAAGCCCAAGCATCGGAAATGATGCCCCGCCATTCTTCCAAATGCTGAATGAGCTAGCCCTCCAAAACAGTCCTGTGGACCAAGGTCTCAGAGGTTTTGGTTTGGCAGTGGCTGATGGCAAGTAGGCTGCCGCTTGGGCGGTCTTTCCATCACAGCCTCGCCCACCTCGAGGAAATCTTCTCTGGACCCTCTGGTTGGACTGGCCATTGTCCTTCCGAAAGAGGAGTAATAAAAAAAAAGAATCGACCCCTTCATCCTTGAGGAGTCAGATGGGCTTTCTGTGGTTGTTTAATTGCAGCGCTAAGCGACTTTGCCACCACTTTGGAAGTTTGGAGCTTCTCCAAGCACTCATCAACGTCGCTTCCAAATAGATGTTAACCATCGAAAGGCATGTTCAACAATCTTGACTGAACATCAGGCACATAGCCAGACTTTCACAGCCATGCAAATTTGCACGCAACAGTACTGGCTGCCATAGCCCTGCTTACACTGTCGGCAGAATCAATAGCAGACTGCAAAGACTCACACATGGCCTCCTTTCCAGCCTTAATATTCAGGAAGCCATTCCTTTCCTCCCCTTCGGATATGTTCATCAGCCATAGCTATGACATCCATACCGTAAAGGTATTTAGGTCAGGGCACAAGTAGAGTTACTGGACTCTAAAGCAATACTACTGGCAGAGAAAACTCTCTTGGCCAATGTATCAAACTTTTTGTCATCCCTCTCAGGTGATATAGTCTGGTTGGAGGCAGCCCTAGAAGATGAGGTAGCAACCTGCACTGCCAAACATTCAGGAGTGGGAGGTTTGGACAAAATATCTGGGTCCACACTTGGTTTATATTTTCTAGTGAGGTTTTTACCCACTTCAGGGTTAGTATCTGGGGCTTCCTAATTGGCCATTACCCTACTCTTTATGGCAGTGTGGAATGGCAAATTAGGATCCTTTCAAGGACCTTTATCCAATACATCAGTAAGGTAATCCTACTGGTAAACCATGGCAGGCCTTCTCCATCCAAGATATTCAGTGACTCATACGTGACCTGTAAAAGGCCACTGCAAGATCAGAGTGTTCCGAAGTAGCGAAATCCACCACAAGAGAGGTATCAAGGCCGTTTGTAAGAGTCTATCAAATGTTCTATCCTAGACCAGTCTGAAATCAGAGCCTCAGGAACATTTCGAGTCCAAAAGGAGGGGTTAACTGGTCAGAAGGCTCATCCTTCTAAAAAATTGAAGAGTTTGGGCCTCATTATGAGTCAGCCGGTCCGGAAACAACAGTGGCGGTAAATCCGCTGCCACTGTTGTTTCTGGACCGGCTGATTCCAAGTCCTGCAGGCGGGAGGTGTCACTCCCGCCAGGTCTGACCTGGCGGAAGTAACACCACCCGCCTGCAGGAGCACATGGAAACACCGGCTCCGTCATAGACAGAACCAGTGTTTCCATGGTCCCCATCCCCATGGAGTCCTATGGGACTCCATGGGAATGGGGATTTACAGAATTCCGCCTCCGGAATTACAGGGTCACTGGGCTTGTAATGCCCCGGTGATTCTGGCAATCACGGAGGCGGAATGGTTATACCGGTCAGGCGGCGGCCTGCCGGTTTTTCCGGCACGGCTACCGCCAGAATCGTAATGAGGCCCGGCTACCGCCGGAATCGTAATGAGGCCCATTGAATTAGTCTTTCTTCGGGAGAGGTATAAAAACCTTCACTGATTCCGTCAATGGCTTATATGCCGAAAGCTTCAACGTCGAAGAACTCGACCCTTGACTCAATGGAATTACTGAGGAATGAGGCCTGGACCTTTCCTTGCCTTGAGGTTTAGAATCCACTCAAGGGGTCGAAGGCTTTAAGACCGGCCTTGAAGCACCTTCTCTGCCTTATGATGTGCAATGTTGTCATGAGCCTACTTTGGCTCTTTGGCAGGGACAGGAGAAGCCGCCTTCTCAAATATGTTTTACATGCAGAGGCGAACATGCTCCCACTCGGCCGACTTACCTGGACATTTAACTTTATGATTGGGAGAGGAGTCAGAAGACGACAAGCTGGACATACGTCTTTTCTTGGCTTCCTTTCGAGAAGCTGAAGATGAGTCGTGCAATCCATTTCTAGAGGGCGAGCGCTTCTTGTAGCGCTTCCGCAGCAAAGAATCACTGCTCGAACTCCTTTCATCCGAAGTTGCTCTCTTATAAGGAGTCTTCGATGGGGATTTGGATAAGGGCCTACCCGCAGTGAGTTTCGCCTTCCTCTCTTTTAATGCCTTCGCTGTCATACGATTCCGTCTTGTGCTCGATGCCAAGACACCATAGGCAAAAGCGGTGTAGGTCAGTGATGGACATTTTGGTCTCACAATTGGCACACCTCTTAAAACCCATTTTAGGAGTCGACATTTCGAGGAAAAAAACGTTGAAGATGACAAACCATCCAAAGAGAACTGTGCAGTTGAAAAAAGGAACTGAACTAACAGGCACAGTGCATGCTATATATACAATCGGTGACAACATGTTCGAAGGTGGACAGAGTCCGTCAATGGACATATAGTCGATAACAAACAGTGCCCTCTACGGAGAGAAATTATTTTCCGAAACAGCCAGCGCTGGAAGGAGATATCAAAGATGAGGAATACGTGGGAAGAAACAATCCATTTGAAATTGTGTCCATAGGACTCCAGAAGATTTTTTTGCTACCCAGTGATGCTGACGTTAGACGACTTGGCACTGAGACATTTTTGCCAGATCTTGCCAGCTTCTGCCAGGATGTCCTTCTGTATGTGTATAGTGGATCTACTGGCGGATCCGAGGGCCAGGACCTCCGAATGGATACCTGACTCTTGTTGAGGTTCTTAAGAAATGGAAACGCCAAAGAACTCTGGCAGGCCAAGCATCCGGTCATGGGAGACATTTGGGGATTGAGAAATGTCATCCTCTCATTTGACGAACCCCTGTCCTGTGGGTCAGCCTGTTCCTGCTGGTCAGGAGTGCTGAGATCATTGTTATGGACAGAGATCGCAGCTGGTGGCTGCTGAGGTAACAGAGCCTCTGGGAGTCGGTGATTGCATTGGTGCCAATGGAAACAGTTGGTGTGCCGGCATAAGCAGCAAAGGCAGAGCTGAAGGAGGGTGTATGCAGCCTATGCAGAAACAGAACAAGCATAGACAACCCCTTAAGGTGGGCCTTAACCACATGCTCAGGGGAATTCTTGTAAGCCCCAATGGCCGCCAAATAAGTGCGGCAAGTATCCATCAGAACTCCTGAACGATCCAGGTGCACTGAAAAAGCTAGTATGTAATCCAGAGGACATGTGGCATGGCCCAGACCCTTGTCACGAGCCCAATGGCAGAACTTAGTCGATTTACTGTTATACTGGGACCAAGTCAAGGGCCTCTTGGCCTGCTGAATGATGTCCCAGTTGTCATCTGAAAATTGAGTATGTTGAAGCCGCAGCTGGTCAGGAACCAGGATACCATTGCCAGTTTGACTGAGTCCGGATGCTGAACTGCCCTAGCCTGCTGTGCAAGGAGTCTCCTGCTGGAGATCGGAAGGTGGATGCGTCCCTGGGAGCGCAACTGCAGCAGATTCGAAAAACCAGGGTCTCGAAGGCCAGTGGGGGGGGCAATCAGGGTGAGGCTGCAACCCATCGAAGCCCGAAACTTGTGGCAGGTCTGTTGGAGCAAAGGGGTGGCCGGGATCCCACAACACCTGCAACCGTGCCAAAAGATCTGGAAGGGATCTCCCAGAGTACCCCGATCCCGTCCTGCCCATGAAGAAAACTGGGGGGCACTTGGAATTTAGAGGGGATGCGAACAAATCCAGGTCTGCAAACCCCCAATGTTGGAACAGGGGCAACAAAGAGTCAGTGCGCAACTCCCACTCGTAGGTGTTGAACCCCAAGCGACTCAGCTGGTCTGCTTCTGCATTGCTGTCCCCTACGAGGTGGACTGCTGAAATCCAAACTCCCTCAGTCAGGGCACATTCCCAGATTGATACCGCCTCCATGCAGAGGAGGGGCGGGGGAAGAGGTTCCTCCCTGCTTTTTTGGGTAAACGGGTAAAACATCGTAGTAGAATTGTCCATCCTGACCAGAGCAGACATTTCCCTGATGAGGGGCAAAACCGCCTTGAGGGAAAGGCCCACTGCCCTGAGCTCAAGCAGATGGGTATGCAGGAGGCCTTCCGTCCCGAACCATGCGCCATGAATTGCGTAGCCCTCCAGCGTAGTCCCCCAGCTCGAAAGGGAGGTGTCCGTCGTCACCACCAGGGTAGGATCCGGTCAGGTGAAGGGGGCTCCCACTGAAACATTGCCATCCACCATTGAAGATCGGGCAGTAGGAGCAGTAGTATTGGGATCCTGTCCGACTCTGATCCCAACTGGCCGCCAGGTGGAGCTGGAAGCGCCTCATCTTGAGGCGAGCATGCTGTGCAGTGAGCACGCAGGAGGCCATCAGGGCCAGAATATGCTAGAGCAGTTGTTCAGAAAGGAGGGACAGGAGCCTCTCGGGTGTAGAGAACAGCTGCTGAACCATAGTATCCCAACACACCGCTAGGACGACCAGATCCTGAGATGGGCACAACTATAACTTCCTATGGTTGAGGGAGAAGCCCAGCTGATGAAGGATATTCACCAATCTCTGGCAGGAATGCAACACTCCGTCGGGTAACCCCGCCGTCATCAGCCAGTCGTCCAAAAGAGGGTACAGATGATGGCCTTCCAAACGGAGAACGCCCGCCACTGAGTTCAATGAAAAAAACGAGGAGCTGAGTACAGGCCGTAGGGCAGTACCTTGTACTGAAACTGGTACGACAATCGTGAAACGCAGAAACGTACGATGCAGTTGGTAGATGGGTACATGCAGGTAAGCATCCTTGAGGTCTAGGGAACACATCCAGTCCCCTGCACACAGAGACTCGGCTATGTGCGCTGGGGTATTCATATTGAAGCGTTTCAGCAGTAAAGACAGATTTAGAAATGACTGGTTCAGGAAAACCTCGGCCAGCCTGGTTGTTCTCGGGTACGGCAAAAAGCCCCTTTCTGAAAGAGGAATCGATTCCATCGCCTGCATCTCCAAGAGCGAAAGGGCCTCCCATAAAAGCGCAAGGGACTCGATCTGACGAAGAGGAGGAGAGGATGGTAGAGGCAAAGGAAGAGGAAGACTGAAACCTGTGGAGACTGCATATAAGATCCATAGGTTGCTGACGCTTGCAGGATTCCTGGATAGGTGCCAAATGGTCCGCAAGAGGTGAGCTGTGTTCCCCGACCTTGACGTCACTGCTTCTTGGTGTCCGAGACAGGGGCGGGAAAGGGGAAAAATCCATGCGAAATCCTCTGCTGCTTCCTCCTGTTGCCTCTGGGTGAACTGTCAGGCCTCTGTGTACCGCAGTCCCGAAACCCATTGAACCATTGAAGCCGAAGAAAGTGCAGGGTTTGAACTTGGTCCTACCCTGGGACTGAGGGAAGGATTTCTATCCAGGTTTTGTCAGGATGGCCAAGGACTTGGAGGTTTGAGTGAAGGTTTTCTTCTTTGTCAACTCTTCATCGGTTGATGAATGAAAAGGGTCCACTCCCTCGAAGGGCAGATCCAGGATCCGCTCCTGCATATCAGATAAAAACTTTGTGGCGTGCATCCACGCAGTCGTCCTCATCTCGACACCAAGGCACAGCCCTCTGCTGGCTGTGTCGATGTGGGAGACCGAAGATTATATGAGGTCCTGCGCAATGGCCCGGGCATCTGCGCTCAGGACCCTGGTAACCGCAAGAAGGATTGGCGCTCGAGCATTAGACGACCATTCGCCCCGAGCCACCTGGCGACCTCCTACTTTTCATCTTTTAAAAATAAATAAGCTTGGTTATCTAACCAGGGAATGACTTCAATTACATTATTTTCCTAAGCATGTGCAAAGTGAGATACTATTAGGCTTGCAGTCTGTACTTGGCCATTGCACAGAAAAGGGGTCAGTGATCTTCCAATAAACACACCATTTGGGTCTATTATATATCATTCAAAGTTTTCAGAAGCACTTGTACTTCTGAAACGTTACTGCTTTTCTTTTCAATGCTTCTGACGCTGCTTTCTGACAACTTTAATTTTTTCTTTTTTTTTTCTTTTTTTTTTTGTTAAGAGGTGGGCATCCTATTGTATACGTTTATATGGGCGGGGAAAAAACGAGAATAGATAGGTCTACGCTGACCGTCCCTAATGCTCACAGGGGTTTTGGATTCCCTGATATCTTTAATTATTATAGAGCGGCACAACTCACTGGGATGATCTAGGGACATACTGGGCTTTCCTCAAGGACTGGGTAGCACACCCCAAGAAAGAAAGAGTTTTGGTATCCGTTAAAGGCAATCCCCCCAATAGTGTCTCACCCTTCATTGGAGGTGCTTTGGACGATTTGGATGAAAGACGAGAGGCTTTCCACATGGCCTTCCCCACAGAGGTCGGTATGGGGCCCGCCGCTAAACTTGGGTAATCAGGGCTTTAGACATTCCCAGGATTGGTCCGACAGGGGGCTGGATAGGGCCAGACTGCAATTTTATAGGGGTAAATTCAAGGGATAAAAGGAGGTCAGGGAAATGTTGGGAAATGGCAATTGTGGGATCTTCGAATACTTGCGCCTGAAGGGTTGCTTTACGTCCCCAGAAGTCAGGGAGATCCTCGAAAGGGATTTAACAGAGTTTAAGACAACATTGAACAAGCCCCCTTCCAGAAAAGGGATTATCTCAAAGTTATATAGAGCCTTGCTAACGAACGATCAAACGGGCAGACAGAACTTCATGAAATATTGGAATAACGTGGTAGGTGAGGAAATCCTTACAAATCTTTGTGAGAAAATACTGAAAGTGACATTCCACGGCAATCTATCCACCCAAGCCGTGGAGCATAATTTTGAGGTACTACATGGATGGCACAGGGACCCAATGAAGATATCCAAGATGTTTGCAAGGGTCTCCTTAATATGTGCATGCAATGTGGGCAAGTGGGTTCCTTCTAGTCAGAAGCACCTGGGAGGGGATTGAGGGGCACTCCATGGGGAAAAATGTGGTTGATACAGCAAGGTTTACCTCCTGGTCAAGCATATTTTCCTTTTGTTGACTGTGATCACTTTACGTACGCAACAGTGGACATTTTGGTGATTGGAATTTTGGGGTGAAGGTTGTATTAGTTTTATAACAAATTTTGGTAATCCCAATAAAAACATTTTTTTTTTAAAGGATGAAAAGTATGGAGGTGTAGATAGACAGGAATAATCCGATTTACCTTTTCTAGAAAATTAAAGCTTTGGACTGAATCCTCATTCACTTGCCAACGCATTGTGAATGTGAGCTGATGGTAAACCAAATTTACATATGGTGACGTGTGTGCTTTCACAAAAGTATGTATTTAAGTTAAATGAAGCTTTGACAATTGAATTGACCAGTGTAATGATTATTCATCATAGTAGTAGACGACGTTGGGATTTCAAAAAGAAAAGTAAATATGTATAATTTGTTTATATTTTAAGTTGATTTTATTACTGTTCTTTTTTTTCTCAATAAATAGACCTTTCTTTGCAACCCTGCATGTTTCTTGTCCTGAAAGAAGATTCAATGCTGTAGGGAACTGAAACTGTTAAACTGGTTTGTCCCAGGTTCATAAAAATAATTTCTTTAATAAATATAAATTGTGCACACCTGATTTGGGGTGGGTTGGAAATTCACAAAAACTAGATGTCGCCTGAGGAAATCATCCTACAATATACAGTTCTACCTATGTGGATTTAGCTTATAAACTTAAGTAGATTGGAGCAATACATTGATGACTTAAGTCAACAAAGAAATCCAAAATTTGCAAGCTGAAATTTTGCAAGACAGTACATTTTATCATTAGCTATTCACCCTTCTCTGTATCTGCCATATTGGGTTTAACACATTTTTACATTAAACTCATCATTGAAATGCATACTGAAAATACACATTTAACTACGCTACTGATTTGACTTGCATAAGTAACAACAGTTTCTAAAGAAATCATACACATAAGAGAAACAATAAAAACAAAATCTACCTATTATTTAACCACTTACCATCTCTATGGAGTTGTGCACATTCAACTGTCCAGGATGTTGGCAAAGGAGAAAGAGGTGATCTGGGAACACTGCCCTCTGACACTGGGGTGGCACTTGAGGGCCTGTAACTCGGTGGCTCTCGCATGTGGTTAGGGGAGGACGGTTCACTTCTGCCCACTGTCTGCAGGGCACGCCGGTCAGGTGAGTTGGCAAGAAGCTCCTTCAGGATGTTGATCGGAGAGATTGTAAGTTCCCAGTTGGTGATGCCGAAGTCTCTTAGGTGGGCTCTGGCATGACTGGAAAGTCCGGCTCGTGTATCAAAACCTGCCCCACAGAACTCACACCTCATCAGGCTGTAGGTACTGGGATCGAAGTTGGCCACTGTGAAAAAAGGAGAGTGCCCCATCAATGAACCACGCAGCAAACAGCTTGTGAGGGGGGCCACTGGCCAAACATATGCCCTTGTCACGATGCGCGCGCCGCGGCAGTGTCGGATATGTGGATACGCACCATGAGAAAGACCTTTAAGCGTGAAGGGGCGTCCCGTAAGTGGCCAGGGCACGTCATATCGTGGAGGTGGCTCCCCTACTGAGAGCGAGGAGATGGTTAGTCAAAAGGTACGCAATAATATGTACCATCTAGTTTTGAATTTAAGCTCTCTAGCACCTTGCATATATGAGCATCGTCAAACAGTTTTAATCTGTATACCCTCCTGATGACCAAAGACCTGTAACTAGCCTCATTCTACCACCATAGAATTGGGACCATGCATAACCTGCAAGAATTGAGGAGACACTAAATATGTTCACCATTGCTAAAGCATGTTGGCAAATACTGCGGTATGTCCCAACCAACTGTGCCTTCAGAATGGCCGATCACAATAGGATAGAGAGTGTAGCTTTGTGACAACTAAACAAGGTTTCGACAGCAACCTTTGAACACCCCCATCAATGTAGGTTTCAATGAAATGGAGGGTGCCTCCATTCACTGCCATCTGAGGCTGATCAGAAGTGCTTTCTGCATTATACTGAACTGACTCATTCTTAATAAACAAGGGCCTGAAATAAAACAAAAACTGAATTTTGTGAAGATGAGAATTTTAAAACATTACTACAAAATAAAGAACAGTGTAATACTTAATATTTCGTGCATATGGAGAATAACCAGGTTACTCACCGTAGTGATCACCTTACTCCTAGTCCATAGTCCCCTTTCCTCCATACTTACGGGGACATCTCTCAGTCCTGTGGGATGGAACCGGAGCACTTTGTAAAAGCATCCAAAATTTCCAAAAAGAAAATGTTCTTTTGTCCTTCCTCTCTTTCTACCCCGGGCCCAGCACACGGCCGTAACCCCGCCCATCTCGGTTCCGCCCGCGCATTGCCCATCAGTCCTTTTCTATCGCCGGGTCACAGACCATTTGGTAATAACAGAGGAACCTTATTAGAGGGGACGGCGGGCAGGCATATGGAGGAAAGGGGACTATGGACTAGGAGTAAGGTGGTCACTACGGTGAGTAACCTGATTATACTCCTACGTCCCGTCCCCTTTCCTCCATACTTATGGGAGATTCCCAAGCACTCCTTACAGGAACTATGGGTGGATGGAAAAAAACCCTTACTGGAACAGGTTCCTCAGCACAGCCTGACCAAACTGGGCATCAGCTCTTGAACTCAGGTCTAGACAATAATGTTTACAAAAAGCCGACGGGGAGGCCCAAGTAGCTGCCTTTGCGATGGTCTCCCAGGGGACATATTTCTGAAAGGCAACTGCGGCTGCCTTGCCCCGCACCAGGTGTGCATGAATACCTTTAGGAAGCTTCAGCCCTTGAACGGTGTAAGACTCCGTAATGAAGGCCGCGATCCATCGGGAGATGGTCGCCTTAGAGGCCTGCTTGCCTTGTGGATTACCAAAAGTGACAAACAGTTGAGAAGCTCGGAAGTCCTATCAAGATAGAATTTAAGAGCCCGTCTAACCTCCAGACAGTGTAGAACCCTTTCCGCCTCTGAAGCGCGGTTCGGAAAAAAGACCGGCAAGGTAATAGACTGGTTTAGATGAAATTCAGAAACCACCTTCAGCAAGAAAGCAGGGTTTGTCCGTAGGACCACCTTTTCCCTGTGAAAAGGCAAGATGGGATGTTTCACCGACAAAGCTTGGAGTTTGTTCACGCGCCTTGCCGAAGTGATGGCCATCAAAAAGGACACCTTCCATGAGAGGTGCTTGAGGTCCACCATGGCCATTGGTTCGAAAGGCTTATGGCACAACGCCGACAGGACCACATTTAGATCCCACGCCTGGTGCGGACTGCGAATCGGAGGAAAGAGGTGCATCAAGCCTACAAAATGTCTCTTATCCACTGGGTTAGCCAGAGAGTAAGAACATTGGTCCATAGATGGGCGGAAACGCCGAAAGGTAAGTTCTACATGATAAAACATGAACTCCCGACTCTGCTAGGTGGGATACAAAGGACAGTACCGTGGCAACTGTAGCCCGCCTTGGGTCCATCTGCTTGTCTAAACACCAATGACAGAACCTAAGCCATTTGCTTTTGTACTGGGACCTAGTCGAAGGTTTTCTGGCTGCCTGGATAATGCACATGTCATCCGCAGACAGGCCAAGATGCTCTAAAGACCTGAACTCAGGCACCACGCCGCCAAACTGAACGATTGTGTATGCCACAGTTCCCCCTGGTGAAGAAGATCGGGGGTCACCGATAATCTGATCGGCAGATACACTGACAGGTGTTTAAGTTCTGAGAACCAAAACCTGGCCGGCAACCACGGGGCAATGAGCAGGAGAGAACAGTTCATTGAGTTCTTCAATTTGCAAATCATCAGATGAAATAGAGGTAGAGGCGGGAAGGCATAAGCCCTCAAGTTGTGCCATGGAATCTCGAGAGCATCCCCCAGAGAGGAGGCTCCCAGCCAGTTTCTGGAGGCATACAGAGGAAGCTTCTTGTTTTCAGCCGTAGCGAAGAGGTCCACTTCCGGAGTGCCCCAGCACAGGAAAATCCATGAAAGGACCTCAGTTTTCAGTTCCTACTCATAGCTGACTATCGTCCGCCGACTGAGGGCATCTGCCGTGATATTCAGCTGGCCCGGAATGTGTACTGCCAGTAGCCAAACTCCATGTTGCACTACCCATTCCCAAATCTGGATGGACAGTTCTACGAGCGGGGGAGACTTGGTGCCCCCTTGCTTGTTGATGTAAAACATCGACATCGCATTGTCCATGCGAATCCGGAACACTTTGTTGGCTATGATCGGTCTTAATGCCTTGAGCGCTAGGAAGATCGCCAGGAGTTCCAGATGATTTATGTGGAGGAGCTTGTCCTGAGGCGACCAAAGATCCGAGACCTGAAGAAGATCCAAAGTCGAACCCCACCCGAGAAGGGAGGAGTCCGTCGTGACTGTTACCGTCGGAGTTGGGTCCTGAAACCGCGTCCCAACTAACAAGTTGCTGAGAGACGACCAACAGTCCAGGTCCACTCTCATGGAAGCCGGAATCGTTATCAACTTATAGTCCAGATCCACAGCCTGAAGCCAAGAACTCCGAAGAGCCATCTGAGTCCGCCTCATCTTGAGGCAAGCAAGAGGAAGCGCCAAAACACACAAAGCCATGAGGCCCAGAAGCCTCTGGAACCACCTGGCCGACATGCTCTCCGACTGAGCAAACATCTGACACGTGGCCAACAGATCTGCCATTCTGTCCCCGGTCAGGTACACTCTGCAGTCGATCGTGTTCCAGCGAAAACCCAGGAAGATCAAGTCCTCAGAGACCGTCATGGAAGATTTCTGCCAGTTCACCGACAGCCCGAGGTGGAACAGGAGCTGGAGGAGAGACTGAAGATTGCAGGCAGCTTCCAGTGGACAAGGGCTGGACAATGGCTGCGCAAGAGCCAGTCGTCCAAATACGGATATACATGGATACCCTGCGGTCAAAGATAGGACGCGATCACCGACATCATCTTCGTAAAGACACGTGGTGCCGAGCTTAGGCCAAAAGGAAGCACTCGAAACTGGAAATGCTCCTCTCCCACAGAGAAACTGATATATCTCCTGTGTGGACCACATATCAGGATATGCATGTAGGCGTCCTGAAGATCCACCACGCTGAGTCAGTCGCCCATCTGCAAGGAGGACCGAATCTGGCCGGGCGTGATCATCTTGAATTTCTCTTGGGGTAGGAATAGATTGAACTGGGAAAGGTCTAGGATGGTGCGCAGGCCAGCCTGGTTGGGTTTGGGCACCGTAAACAGCCGGGAGTAGAAGCCCTCCCCTCGCACCCTCAGGGGAACAGGTTCCACAGCTCTGAGGTCCAGCAGTTTCTGCACCTCAGCCTTTAGGGAGGGCGATCCCGACAGCTGGAAAGGAGGGTTGAAGGATGCGGTAGGGGCTAGGGGTAAGCGGGAGCCTGCCCGAGCGACTAACAAGACCCATCTGTCCACAGTGATGGTCTGCCACGCCTCCCAATGAGACGCAATGTGTCCTCCCACCGGGGTCTTGTGCGAGCGAGGAAAACTCATTTGGTAGGCTTTTCAGTGGTGTTACCACCTGAACCTGAAGAGGAGGCTGAGGAGCGGGAGAAAAACCTAGTCCGTTGCTGCCTCTGGTGGTTATTACCCAAAAGGGTATCTACTCTCAGAGATTTCCAGTCGAGGAAGCCCCTGAAACCAGAGGAGGGCCGGCTCTGCGACAGCGGTCTCTGGGTCCTGAAAGGGGTTTTAACGAGGACTGACAAGGACTTAACTGTCTGTGTGCTGTCCTTCGTTTTGATGAGCTCCACATCCGTTGTGGAATGAAAAAGCGCCTTACCATCAAACGGCAGGTCCAACACCTTCTCCTGCACCTATTTCGAGAACTTGGTGGCATGCAGCCATGCCTGTCGAGAGGTGTCAACACCCAGTAGAAGGCCCCAAGCCGACTTGTCGACGCGATGAGCCACAGCCTCAAGCAGATCCTGAGCCAAGACTCTGGCGTCAGATAAAACCGCCTTAAAGTCTTCCAGCTTCTCAACCGGAATGAATTCCTCGAACTCTGACAGACCTTTCCACATCTTCATGCCGGCCCCTGCTAACACTAGTTCTGCGTTGGCCTGCCGGAGCTGCAAGGCCGAATTAGCGAAAATCTTCCTCCCAAGGGAGTCCAACAGTTTGTCCTCTTCCCCTGAGTCGCCGTCATAGAAGAGGACTCTGCAGTCCTGGACTGAAAAGTGGCAGCGGCCACCACTGTGGAGGAGGGGGGCGGACAAGATGACAGAGCCACCTCTTCCGAAGAGTGCAGCCTGTAACGCGCGTCAATTTTCTTATTGACAAAAAGTCCAGAGTGTGGCTTTTCCCAGACCCTGTGGACCTCAGCCAAAACGTCCTTTTGCAAGAACAGGCCAGTACGCTCCGAAGGAGACAAAGTGAACGCGCCCGATAGCACACCCTCCTGCGGAGCGGGTGCCTCGGGCACTGGCACACCCAATAGGCACATCATGTCCAGTACCCGGTCATGAAAGGCTCTGATAGAGCGGGGCTGGTCCTCGCTGTCCTGCTCGCCCTGCGCATCACCCGACAGGTCAGGATCCTGCTGAACCATGTCAGGCACTGTCTTGTCCACGGGGGACAATGGGGGCAAGGGCGGAAGGGTCGGAGGAGGCTCCGTAGGCAAGGGCGGTGCCGGCGGAACCACTGGTAGAGCAGACCACCATTTTGGACTATCTCGTACATTGAACTCATTATCTAGGCTACTACACCTTAGCCTTCGAAGCATTTGCACTGTACGGTTTCTGCCCATCTAACTACAGTGGTAGCTTCGCATAATGTTAAGTTTATTCAGCATCTATTGCTCAATGGCCATGTCTACATTCCTTGTCACTAGCAATCAGAACTGTTACATTGGAGTCCCCCCCATGCGAGTCAGTACTCTTCCCACCTAATATGTCAGATGTAATTAACAACTCTGCCCATATCTGCTCAAAGTACCATGTCGTACCAGTAGCCTATGCTTCCCAGCCCAGCTCGACCAATGATAGAAATAAATTACGGGCCAGACTCAACAAATTACAAGAGCCGCCTAGAAGACTTCTCCCTCGCTAAAACATGAAATGAAACGCCAACATAATAGGGAATGTAATGCTACCAATTTCCCTCCTGCCCCACTAGCCATAACGAACTCCCAAAACTTTAAATCTAAGCTTAAGTCTAGTGCTAGAAGTATACCTAAATCTGTACATACCAAAGTGGAAACGGAAGCTCATTCTTACACAGGAGCGCTCCTTAATGTAAGACACTAGTTGCCCACGCCCTTGATACAGCTGACCTAATCACTGAAGCCAACCTGGACTTTATTGCTAAAACCGAGACCTTGCTACATAACGCGGCAGGGCTGTCACTTAGGTTGGCCATCCCCGACGGTTATACCATATCTAGGCAAGACCGAGAGGGCTCCCCGCGGAGGTGGGATTGCCATCATATCCGAAACAAACCTATCGTTAAGGCTAGCCCCCACCCAAACCTTGCAATCTTGTGAAGCCCTTACCGCTAAACTCCCTATAAACAACACCCAATCACTAACCATTCACCTAATCTACAGACCACCAGGCCCACTTGGGACCTTTGAGGACGATCTGCACAGCCTATTAACCAACAATGTCAAAACCACCTCACAACTGCTGGTACTAGGGGACTTTAACCTAGGATTTAATGACCAAGCAGATGTGCACGCTTCGACCGTTGCTAACACTCTCAACTCAATAGCACTATCCCAAACAATTAACACTCCTACTCATTTGAAGGGTAGAACACTAGATTGGGTCGCCGATTCCAACTGTACAGCCGCCATCTCTTCCATCTCGCTATTACCCTAAACCGACTATTCACTGGTGTCCTTTAATCTCCTAACCACCCAACCATCCACCATTGCCCTACCTACGGCACCCATCCTGTCTAACCAGAAATAAAAAGAACATGACAGTGGACAACATTATTCCTGCTCTCCTCCCAACTGTAAATGCACTGCCGGACAACTTAGACCCTAGTGCACTAGTTCACGAATACAATAAAATCATGCTTGATACTATGGACATAAATTGCGAACAAGTAAACCTAAGGCCCACTTAAATAAATGGTTCACGCCGGACCTCAAGGCCTTATGCCTAACAAAGAGAAAATCTGTATCGACCTGGAAACTATGCCCAACTGATGAGAATAAGGCTAACTGTGAAGAACCACCCACGCAAACTTGGTGATACCAGGATTCAGTTGAGCGCGTAGTGTAGCCGTAGAAGCCTTCCAGACAATGCAACTCCCAATAGTACAAAGGGACTATTTTAGAAGGGGAATTGCCCAGAAGATTGTAATGATTCGGAACACAGCTACCTAGACAAAGAACACAATGTCAGGAGTTGGTTTCATGAAATAGACACAAGCAAAGCGAAATAAATGTAGAACAAACAACGTACTCACGTAGTGAATACTTCTGGGCAAGGATAGTAAGCCAGAGGAGGGCCAGGATAACCAGGAGATCAGATTAGGTGCTTGTCAGTATAATGTTCTAGCAATGGAAGGGAGGATGAAAGGAAGTCCGTCCGACGATTCAGTTCCAAAAACAAGGACAATCCAACCTAAACCTATACCCGCCGGCACGCGGACGCCTAATGAAAAATGTCTGTGAATAATCCCAGTTCCTTGTGATGAGTTCCAAAAGAAATGTGCTCTGTGTGGAAGGTCCAAAGAACAGTGTTCAGAGTGACTGGATTTCCGAGGAAAGTGGGTTCCGTGAAAAATGTTTATCAAGCAAATATCAGAAAAATGCAGGAGAAAGATCCGAGACGCCAAATGCAAAAAGTGACAGGCAAAACTATGGTCGTTCGTTCCGAGGTCGAGTAACAAGTGGAATCCAATACGAGGTCAAGGGTTGTTCAAGATCAGTCCGTGAGACAAAAGCAGGGTCAAAGATTTAAGGCCAGACAAAAACACAGTAGGGAGCTCCAAAAGTCGAAAATTCAGAAGCAGCGTTCCGAATGCCGGGCGGAGATTTAAACAAATCACGTGACCGTGCGGGGAACGTTGCAATGCCGTAATCGTGCACGAATGTGCTCAGGCAACCAACGTTTCCACGGCAACCCCCAGCGTTGTCTGATACTCTGGAAACGCTTCGGCTCCGTGTGTGTTGCAATTGTGGAACGTGTAGTTTTAACATAACGCTTGATGGAACGGGGAGCAGCTGCTGATTTCCTGATCAGACCTGGTGTGCAGATATCCAGCATGCATTAGCAAATAAAATAAACACCCTCCAAAATAAAATCCAACTAAAAAAAGACTCACTAAACCTTCCTAATCAGCCCAAGTCACCGCCTAATGTTATCCTCAACGGCCATACCAACAAATTCTCCTTCACCAAAACCACCACAATAGAGGTAGAGAAAATCATCCTCTCCCTTAAACCCTCCAATTGTAAATGCGATATATGCCCAGCCCAGATAATAAAAGACGCTGCCAGAGATTTATCCCCTTTCATCTCCAAACTTATCAATGCCTCCTTCTCTACAGGCAACATCCCGGCCAACTTAAAACAATTCTGGGTGCTCCCGCTTTTCAAGAAGCAGACACTAGACCCTCTCATCCCTACTAATTACTGTCCGATTACCACGGTACCATTCTTACTGAAGATATTGGACAAAGTTGCCTACACACAAATTCAAAAACACCTTGAACTACATAAGTTACTGTGAGCTATACAATCTGGCTTCCGTCCATTACATGGAACTGAAACAGCCCTCATTGACTTAAAGACCCAAATAGATGAACTGAGAGATCAAGGAAAGACAGCACTCCTCCTCTTACTTGATCTCTCAGCTGCATTCAATCTTGTGGGCCACAAGGTCCTCTGCAGACATTTGGACTCTGCTGCTCATTTCTCCACCCAGGCTATCAGATGGATAGAATCCTTTCTGAGCGAGAGAACTAAGAGTTTTTTCCCCCTCGGCAGCAGCAGACCCTACACCTATCGCATGTGGAGTCCCCCAGGGCTCCTGTGTCTCCCCAACCTTATACAACATATTCACCAAACCTCTTTTCGATGATTTGGACCATCTAGGTATCACCTACACCAACTATGCAAACGATACACAGATTCTCCTCCCGCTTTCTGGGGATCATGGTAAGGACAGGGAGTTGGTGAATAGGGTGTATCTTATCATTCAGGCATGGATGGCATCCCATGGTCTTTGCCTGAATGATGACAAGACAGAGCTGATCATTCTGGGCACGCAGGCCAATATCAACAAATTAGGACTTGACTACTCCTCGTTCAGTATTGACGGCAATGTCATTAAGGTCTCTAGGGAGGTAAAAACGCTTGGTTTTTACCTTGATTCTACCATGTCATTCACTAAACAGGTTAACTCCTTAGCATCAACCACAGCATATACCTGTAAATTAATAAGAGCAATAAGAGCAGGTAAGCCCCTCCCATCCAACGATAGCTGTATGATCCTGTCGAGAGCTTTAATACTTTCCCGACTCGACTACTGTAATGCCCTTTACAGTGGTGCCAACAAAGCCATCACCCAAAGGCTACAAACTCTACATAACAATGCCCTAAGAGCTGCACTTGGTATAAATAAAAGGGAGCATATCTCCTCTATTAGACGCCAACATAAATGGCTTTCTACTGATAACACAATCCATCTAAAAATGATCTCCCTGACCCATAAAGCTCTCAACAATGCTGCTCCTAGCTACTTGACGGATAAAATAAAGAGAAAAATATCTAGCAGACCTACAAGAACTGCCAACTCCAATTGCCTGGTAGTACCAAGATTTAAACTCGCCAAAATTGGCGGCATCAGTTTCCCTGTGATAGTTGCCAAACTGTGGAATGCTTTGCCACATAACCTGAGAGCAGACCAACCGTTCTCACACTTCAGAAGGAACTTCATCAAACGCATCAATTCTAATAACTTGTAGACACCTCTTTAGATACCTCTGTATCTTTAGCCTAACTGGATTGTATATATGTATTATTAGAAATATATCAACAAATGTATATAACCTTAACATTGCATGGAAAACCTATTGCATCTTTTTATATGAATCATCTTTAACCATTTGCTTATACCTGCATCAGTGTAAAGTATGTATACTGTACATTTCTGCATCATTGTAAATTCTATAACACTGTAAATTCCAGATTCTTGTAACATTGTAAGCTTTGCATATTCCTTCTGCTGCGCTCGGTTACCTCTGGGTCTGGCGCGCATTATAAATTAATAAACAAACAAACAGGTGGAGCCGGAGGCGCTGGCAGGCATATCTCCCGAAAAAGACCCTTGAAATATTCTCTCATGGGGTCGGTACGCATGAGCCCCTGAAATTTGCCGAAAAAGGCGTCCTCCGGAGACGGTTTTGGAGCCGTCAGAGAAGGCCTCTCAGGAGGATAATTCCAAGGACGCAGCGGGGACGGTTGCCACATAGGCCCATCCCCCGAAGTGTCCACAAAAATCAAAGGTGCCAAACCAACAGGCAACGAGACATTGTGCAGGAGGGGCCCTCAGGCATTCCAATCATAAACTGGACGAAACGGATGCGTACAAGGAACTTTCTGTTCACCCACGGAACCAACTCCTACACCTGAGGCTGATGGCGTAGTTGTAGGGTGATTGCCCAAAATGGCAGCCGTGGTCGTGGCGGGAACTTCCGCCATTTTGCCATCACCTGAGGGGAACTGCGGCACGTGTGGAAGTGGGGCAGGGGTCCCCATCGGTGGGTCAGGAGTCTTAATCTTAGCCTTTATATAAGGAACCTCGGCCGAGCCGGTACTATGAGGCCTGGAATGTTTCAGCGACATACCAATACCCAAACTAGCCTTCACAGGAAGGACCTCGGCACTGCTGGTAAGGGAAGAACTCCTTGCCCCCTCAACGGTTCTGGCGTCACCACAAGAGCATGAACGGTGAGGAACAACCTTCACTGATAAGGCCTTGGCAGGCCTCTCAGAAATGTTGGTCGCTTTAGCCTCTGCACGAAGGACCTCGGACCCAGGTCCGGTAACAGCCTTACTAGCATGGGCATCGAACATCCATTCGGTAACACCAAGCCCACCCGAGGCCTTGAAGCGCACCCCGGTACTTTTGAGGGAAGCCGATAACGAAGCCTCAAAGCGAGCTGCGGTACCCCACGATTCAGTAGAACAGGGTCTACAGGTAGCCCCCACAGGAGGGGCCACGGAGCATGCTCTGGTATCCACAGACCCTTTACGGAGACCCTCGAAGAAAACTCTCGTACAATTATTAGGCCCAGAAGGCACCTCAGGGCAATCCCCGGTGACAGAGCGATCAACGCTCCTCCCGGTGAGGGAAGAGCCCGGAAAGGTATCTCCCGGCCGGGGTGCTCTGAAAAGTAAAGAACTTACCGGGCGTTTCTTCTTTTCGTCAATAAACGCCTGAAAATGCGAAGAAGGAGTATGTCGAACCACCGCTCCAACCGACGTTGAAGTGCCCAGACCGAAAGAGAGTCACAATAAAAACAGGAGTCCCAACGGTGATCCAGACCCAAACACTCTAAACAAAGAGGATGGGGATCCGCCCTCGCGAAGCGTCGGTAACACGAACAATCTGGAAAGTCTAGTTTGAATGACATAGACAGACTAGTAAACGATCGCTAGCGAGAGCCAGAGAGGAGGAAAAGGGAAGAAGATCTTCCGAGGATGCAAGCGCGTCCATTCCCGATCGAGCGGAGAAAAGGACTGATGGGCGGTGCGGAGCCGAGATGGGCAGGGTGACGGCCGCGTGCCGGGCCCCGCGTAGAAAGAGAGGAAGGACAAAAGATAATTTTCTTTTTTGAAATTTTGGATGCTTTTACAAAGCGCTCCGGTCCCATCCCACAGGACGGAGATATGTCCCCATAAGTATGGAGGAAAGGGGACAGGACGTAGGAGTAAAAGTATTAAAAGGCATGGAGAAATATGAAGAAAAGGGATTACCTAAATATAAAATGAAAATGGATGCTTCAAATTAATCATATAATTTTGCTGACTTAGTTCAAAAATCAGTTACAAGACCAGGATCACAGAGCAGTGAATGGAAGCACAACTATCTCAACATGTTTGCAGCGCTATCTTTTCCCTAGATTAGATGGGAGTTCCTTGGTATGGGGGGAAGAATACAGAGTTAGCAATGATCAAGATAAAGCCTACACAATACCCCTAAAGGGCGAGTGTCTGTCTGTGTGAAAGGGCTATGGGACTTGCAGTTTGTGGAACCCTACACCTGGCACAGCAGGGAATTTTGATAATCACACACTGCGACGAGAAAATGCCATTTAGGCAATAGAAAGTCCATGGGACTGGACAATTGTCATTACGAAGGGGAATCTTAAAGTATGAAATACCGTTTATCTCAGTTGGAGAGATACTGAAGTGCTGCAATCATAAAACTCACACCATACAGGTGCTTCTAAGTGACAGGTAAAAATGTGCCTATAACACACACAGAAGGATTTGAAGAATGATATGCACAGATCACACTACACTGCAAAAAGGATTGTACTGTTGACCTGCGAGTGCAACAATGCTTTTGATGTTCCCTAATCTTGTCCAACTAACACACATCAGCATTAAGGACTAGTAAAAGATGGCTACTATTGGTCATGTTGTCTATTGTGAGGATGGATCTGAGCGTTGTTGAAATAAATGGCATTGCAGCATTCACATCTGGGTGAATATTGTATATTGTCTAGAGAATTGCAGTAGATTGTAAAGCTTTGTTTCTGCAGTGGCATTTACGGTGGACTGTTCTTAAGCACAATATTAAGCCACTTCTCAATCTCTATAACGTGGTCTCCTTCCAAATGGTGTGCTTAGATGGCAGGTAAGGATGGGCATTGCCCATGGTACCTTCTACATCAAGAAGCCTTTGACAAGGCCACCTCAAATTACACCCATTTGTATCACTAACTCTTGTCGGTCGTGGCCGTTCTTTATTTATTTAGAGGGATGCATTGACTGAAAACATTTCCAACATAGCACATACAGGAAGAAAATACTCCGTTCTTGTGAAAAAAGGTGCAAAATCGAACTGAAGTGTGGGCTTGTAAACGTGACTGCCATTGTGTGTCAGAATAATTTTGAAATATAAGTACTATGAGCTTCACTGGGAACCAAGGATTTTTTTTTATCAGCAAGTAAACAGATCATATTTAGACATCCTAAAATAATTTTACTCATAAAAGTGTGTTTGCAAAGGATGGTATCCTATTGACTTGCTAACACAAAGTATTCGATACAGAAACAATTATTGATTCTCATATGCAACTACCTTTTTTAAGATCACAGCTAAGTGGATTGAGACTGACAGTGGACAGATGCTGGAAGAACAAGTTACTTCTTACCTTGTAACGTTCTTTCGACGGGATGTTCCTCTGACGTATTCCTCATCTTAGATATATCCTTCCAGCTCTGCTGGCCTCGGAAAATTTTTCTCTCTAGAGGGCGCTGCGCGTCGACGTCCTTCGAGTCGATGTCCCTCGACAGCCGCCGTATCGACGCCGACGTCATCCTGGCTATAAAGGCTGCGCGCAGCGCCCGTTGCTCAGTTCCGTTTTGTAGCCCACAAATATGCTTTCTGGACTAAACTAATCACCCTGAAGGAGCGTAAGCTGTAACAACAAGGGAAGTAGAACTGCGGGGATGGATGGGAGGGTCGATGAGGAATACGTCGGAGGAACATCCCGTCGAAAGAACGTTACAAAGTAAGAAGTAACTTGTTCTTCGAAGGGATTGTGTCCTTCGACGTATTCCTCATCTTAGATATGCTCCCATAGCAGTATTCTATTATTGGAGGAGGGAGTACTGACTTCATGCTGTCGTCTATTGATGAATAGAATGCAGTACAGCGCTTCCAAACCTAGTCTCTTGACTGGAGGAGGAATCCAAATTGTAAAATCGTGTAAAGGTATGGACAGACGACCATGTAGCGGCCGCACAGATGTCTTTAACCGGCACACCTCTTTTGAGGGCCGATGAAGCTGCAATACCTCTGATCGAATGAGCCCTAAGGTTTTGAGGGGGCTCTTTTCCTGCCAATTTATAACATTCCAGAATGGCTAGGATGATCCATCTGGAAATGGTCTGCTTAGTTATTGGTAACCCCAGCTTGTGACCTGTGTAACCTACAAACAGCTGGTCTGCCTGTCTTACCCTGGCTAGTCTACTGATGTAAAAACAAGCCCTTCTAGGGTCTAGCCTGTGTAACCTCTCTTCCTCTTTCCCCGGGTGAGGAGGAGGATAGAAAGATGGTAGGGTAATCTTCTGAGTGATATGGAATTCAGAAACCACCTTTGGGAGGAAATTAGGCTTCACTTGCAGGACAACTTTGTCTTTGTGAAAGATAGTGTGAGGGGGTTTACAAGAAAGAAATTGTAATTCGCTCACCCTTCTAGCAGATGTAAGTGCTATTAATAAAACAGTTTTAAGGGTAAGGAATCTTAACGAACAAGAATGGAGTGGTTCGAAAGATGTGCCCATCAGGAAAGTTAGGACCAAGTTTAAATCCCATAGGGGAACTTGGAATGGTCTTGGGGGATAAACATTGGTTAATCCCTTAAGAAATTGTATTACCAAGGGTAACTTGAAATAGGATGGTTCTTCCGCAGTGCGCTTAAAGATGGATAGCGCTGCGAGATAGCCCTTAATGGTGCCAACTTGAAGGCCTGAATTTGTCAAATATAGTAGGAAGGACAAAACCATTGGTGTACCACATGAAAAAGGGTCGATATTCTGTTCTCTACACCAGCTGCAAAATCTGTTCCAACGGCAGCGGTATAAAGACTTTGTTGCTGGCCTCCTTGCCGAAAGCAACACCTCCATAACATCATCAGGGAGGTCCCAATCCTTGTACCTCAGCCTTTCAGAAGCCAAGCGTGAAGGTTGAGGGTTTTGATGTCTGGATGGAGAACCTGACCTCCCTTCTGTGAGAGTAGGTTCTCTCTGAGTGGAAGTCGAATTGGAGGGCAGATGGACAAGTCTAGAAGGTCCGGGTACCACGTTCTCCTGGCCCAATCCGGGGCAATTAGGATCATGGTTCTCCGGAATCTTCTCAACCTCCTGATCATTTGAGGAATGACAGGGACCGGCGGGAACGCGTACAGAAGCGGAAACTCCCAGTCCACTATGAACGCGTCTCCCAGAGCTCCTCTCGGGGGAAATTCCCTTGAGCAGAACAGGTCGCATTTCCTGTTGAGGCTAGTGGCGAACAGATCTACCTGAGGGGTTTCCCAAAGGGCGAAGATCTCTTGAAGGACTTCCTGAGCTAGCTCTCACTCGTGGGAGACTGTGTTCTGCCTGCTCAGAGCGTCCGCTGTCAAGTTCTTCTCTCCGGCTAGGTGAACTGCCGATAGAGAGATTCCTTCTTGGATTGCCCAAAACCAGAGCTGCATCGCCTCTCTGCACAGGGGTAGTGATCCTATGCCTCCTCTTTTGTTGAGGTAATGCATGGCCACCGTGTTGTCCGTCATTATCAGGACGTTCTTCCCTTGTACAGCTGGCAGGAACGCCTTCAACGCAAGTCTGATGGCTCTCAGCTCTAACAGGTTGACATGTAGTCTGGACTCCGATGGAGACCAACGACCGCTGATGGTCAAGTCGTTGGCGTGGGCTCCCCACCCCGTGAGTGAGGCATCCGTGACTACTGTTATCTCCGGCCAGGGTTGCCAAAACTGTTCTCCTTTCAGAATGTTCTCCTGACAGGCCCACCACTGAAGGTCTCGAGCTACTCTGTCGGGAACCTGAAGAAGATCTGTCATTCTCCCTGAGAACTAGGAAAATGCAGGATGCCATGAGGCCTAGCAACCTCAAAAAGTCGAAGGCTGGGAGACGTTGGGCATGTTGGAACTTGGTAACCATCTGTAGAATATCTTGAGCTCTCACCTCTGGTGGCGAGGCTTTTCCCAGGGAAGTGTCCAGGATCGCTCCTATGAACTGGAGTCTCTGCGATGGTATCATTTGTGACTTCTTTAAATTGAGGGAGAAGCCCAGTCTGTGAAGGAAGTGGCACATGTGATTCAGCTGGATCTGAGCTTGTTCCGAAGAAACAGCCCTGATCAACCAATCGTCCAGGTAGGGGTAGACGTGAATCCCTTCCCTCCTTAGACTTGCCGCCACTACCGACATTAACCAGGTGAAGACCCTTGGGGCGGATGTCAGCCCAAATGGCAGCAAACGAAATTGATAGTCAGAGTTGCCAATTGCGAACCTCAGGTATTTCCTGTGTTTGAGATGGATAGGCATATGGAAATAAGCGTCCTGAAGGTCCAGAGATACCAACCAGTCCTAGAACTGAAGGGCCTGGAGGATCTGAGAAAGAGTGACCATCTTGAATTTGTCTTTCCTGAGGAATTTGTTCAATTCTCGCAAGTCCAAGATGGGTCTCAGTCCTCCGTCTTTCTTCAGAATGAGAAAGTAAGGGGAGTACCAGCCCTTGTTCCTCTCCGCTACAGGTACCGGTTCTATGGCACCTTTCTCTAGCAGGTCCAAAATGTCCTGCAAGAGGAGCGGATCTGGAGCTTTCTGAGAGCTGATCCCCGGTGGATGACTCTGAGGTATACGTAGGAAAGGCAGGCAGTAACCTTGGGCAACTGTTTCCAATGCCCAAGCATCTGACGTGATAGCCTGCCATACCCCCAGATGTTGAGTCAACCTGCCTCCTACAGGTGTCCTGTGAGGGAAGTCCTCAGAGTGGTTTTGGGGCGGCTGATGCAGATGCCGATGGTAAAGAGGCACCTGCTGTTGCTGCGGCTTTTGAATATTTACCCCGTCCACCTCGGGTAGTTCTTCTTTGTCCCCTTTGAGCCGGTCGTCCTCTACCTCTTCCGAATGCGGAGTAGAAGCGAAAGGACTTGCCCCTCGCAGAGGTTCCTGTGGGACGAAAAGGAGTCTGACGGATTGCAGCTCCTAGGGATTTTGCTGCTGCTTTTGAAGTTTGCAGTTTCTCTAAACTGTCATCCGCCTTTTTCCCGAACAAAGAAGAGCCATCGAATGGCATGTTCAAGAGCCTGGCTTGCACATCTGGGGCAAAACCAGACTTTCTCAACCAAGCGAATCTCCTGGTTGATGTACTTGCCGCCATTGCTCTGCTGATACGGTCAGCCGAATCAATGCCCGTCTGGAGGGATTCGCACATAGCGTCTTTACCGTCCTGTATAATATTCAGGAACGCATCCCTTTCTTCTCCCTCCGGGATGCAGTCAGCCGATGTAGAAGCACACTCCCAAAGTGTATGGCTGAACCTAGCAAGGGTGCAAGTGGCATTAACAGATTTTAACGCCATGCTACATGCTGAAAATACTTTCTTTGCCATAGCATCATATTTTTTATCGTCCCTGTCCTGTGGGACGGTAGGATAAGCCGTCTTGACATCGGTAAAGGATGCTGCCTGTACCACCAGACTTTCTGGGGATGGGTGTTTAGACAAAAACTCTGGGTCTGTAGAAGATACCCTGTACTTTGTAGACAGTTTTGTATTTACTGCTGGTACGACATCTGGGGTTTCCCAGTTTGTCATGATCTTCCTCTGAAGAGCTTTATGAAAAGGCACCACAGGATCCTCCTGTGGGCCTTTGTCAAGAATATCCGTGAGGTCATCTTGTTGGAAAGATTGTGAAGGTGCAGACCACCCCATAAACTCTGTGATCCTGGCCATTAAGGCTCTATAGGGGGTTTCAGCATGTTCCCTTGGGTCTGGCCTAGCAAACTCCACCTCAGGGGAGGTGTCTAACCCACTTGCCTCATGTAAGGAATCATGAAGATACTTTAACCTGCGTTCTTCAGAGGAAAATTCCTCTCTAATTGGGGTTACAGGTCCCTGCAGCTCAAATGTGTCTTCCTGTTCAGACAATTCACCCTCTTCCAATATTGAGGACATAGTTCTCAATTGTTCTGAACTCATAAAGGGTGTAAACCCCATTTCCAAGGCGGAGGGTGCCGAACTTGTCATAATCGGCCTCGAAAACGTCGATGTCGCCGACGTCGAAGGCTTCGAGCGTGGCGTCGAAAACAAAGGCGGAGGCCTCGAAGACCTCGACAGAATTGGGATTCTACTCGACAATCTCAAAGCCATCGACGTCGAGGACCTGGGGATAGACACTGGGTGTGTCGTAACCGTGACTTTTCTTGGCGTCGACACCGGTGTCGACGCTGGCGTCGAGTCGACAGACTCGTGTGTCGAAGGTCCCTTCGACAACGACGTCGAAGACATAGACGTCGACGGAACCTTCGTCGACGGCGTCGACGGAACCTTCGAGGAAGGTTTGGAGGTCATAGTCCTGCTCGAGGGTTCGTGACGCGCTCGAGAGGTTTCCTTCGCCAGGTACTGCGACTTGCGGCGTTTTTGACCTTTGGGTCTTTCGACCAGAGCATCGCTCTCGGCAGTCTTCCAGGGGGTCGAAGCTGCGTTCTCGAAGACGCTCATCATATTTTTGCGGAATTCCTCCCATTCAGCCCGGGAACTATGTTTCGTGGGGCACGGGATTCTCTTTGGCGAAACAGAGGAAGAGGAAGACGGAGAAGGGGATCTTCGACGTCTCCTCTTCGAGTGCTTCGATCTCGAGGAGTGATGAGACCCACTTCGAGATCTGGAGCGCGAATGGTGACGAGGAGACGAATGTCTCGACTTCGTCGACGAAGAAAAAGCTTTAAAAGTCTTACCTTTCTCCAGCTTCCCCCTACGCTCCTTCAGGGCCTTAGCTGTCATGGACATACAGTCCTCGCACTCCGAACAATGGTGTTCAGCTCCCAAACACCACAGACAAACTCTGTGAGGGTCAGTCAGCGACATCTTTTTCCCACAATCTCGGCATTTTTTGAAGCCGGATCGAGGAGTTGTCGGTTCCGACGAAGAAGCCATCGAGTACGGTATCGAATAACTCGAGGTAAATAGGTTTAACTGACATAACTGAGCAATGGTATTCCGAGGCACTGAGTACGCGCGGAAAAACGGAACTGAACAACGGGCGCTGCGCGCGCCCTTTATAGCCAGGATGACGTCGGCGTCGATACGGCGGCTGTCGAGGGACATCGACTCGAAGGACGTCGACGCGCAGCGCCCTCTAGAGAGAAAAATTTTCCGAGGCCAGCAGAGCTGGAAGGATATATCTAAGATGAGGAATACGTCGGAGGACACAATACCTTCGAAATTAAGTTCTTGCTTACTGACTTACGCTTAATAGCACAAGTTCAGCAACTTCAATTTACTTGAGGATGCTGCATTAACGCATAAAGGGAATGACTGGTGGGCACGCAAGCTATGTAGAAGTCAGTTTACCCATATCGGCCGGAGCCGGATTTAAAGGAGTTAGCAAAAAGCAAATGCCATACCTTCAGAAGCTCACTTTCTCGAAGCAGAGTGATGTTATCCTTCAGCTGGGATGATTAGGCTCCTGCTATAGCATCGTGTAAGAACGCGCATGAGCCAGAAGCTTAAACATTATAGCTGCAAGCGGCTGGAGGCCAAGCCATGATAGGATGCAAGCCCAAAATAGACCGGGCTTAAAAAGTGAAAATCAATAGAGATCGAGGGACTGCTGACATTGAGCAGATTTGGAGGTGCATGTGCTGATGGGACAATCGCCCGCTCTCTGGCTAATCCAGCCAGACTGGTTAAGAAACAAAAGATTTGTTTTATAAAGTATAGCAGCTGATTCTGCCCACGAAATAATAGAATGCTGGCTATTTCACCTAGCACAATTTCCTGTTGCAGTTTGTGATCGGGGAAGGACTATTATAGAGGAAGATCTCTTAGGTCTGAACTAATGGAGAAGCAGGGAATAGACGTGCTCTGGCATATGTGTGGCTGTCAAGACTACTAGAGGGCATTTTCACTTTCTGTAACTTGTACTCAAATATTAAGGCACATATAGTCGTTAAATGCCACTAAAACGTTGCTCTAGACGTCCAGTGACCATAAAATACCATACTGACAAAAAATGCTGTTTTGAAACCAGACAGGTCTCCCAGGAGGAATCAGCTGCTATAAAATGGAAAACAAAATGCTCTTGAAAAGGGATTTGGAATATCCACTCCTTCCACAGGCACTATTTCAAAAGCTGTCCACAGCAGCAGACCCATGTGTGTGCAGTTCACGCCTGGGGCTCCCCCTGCTTGTCTGTGCAATTAGGATTGAGGAACTGATGCGACAGGAGTGCCAACATATCCACCCTGTTACCTTGTTATGGAGCATGCTTTTTGATTCCACCCATGGTCTTACTGGATGATGGCCGGGCAGAAGAAAGGGAAACCCCATATTCACATTACAGTATCGAGAGGGGCTGCAGAGAGCTTTAACCTGAGAGTGATGAAGATACAATGTGGCTTTTTAACAATGGATTTCATAGGGATATATTTTCAGGAAGGTGGAGAGTGTTGCAAATTGCACCCAATATGCTAGTTCAAGTTTTGATTAACAGATCAAAGTGGTGTTTGGATAATTATCAGTGCACAGTGAAGTAGAAAAGGCATAAACTCAACCCAGGTGTGTTATTGGAGGTATAACCCTCATTCATCAGGAAGTTGGTTCTCTTCAGTTTGCTTCCTAAAACCATGGCTCTGGCCAGATACCATTGGAAAGCACTAAACCATCTGCAAACGCAAAGCTAAGTTCCTGCCGTGAAGCTGTTTAACTAGACATATCCCTATTTCCTGGCTTTAGAGACCTAGCACCTTAGGCTCCTGCTTCTCAACCTTTGTGGAAGCACATAATGGGGACGAGTGAACAGGGAATTCTGAGTGACTGCTTGTGCTGTTTATTTATAGATGGAGCATTCATTTACCAAATCACAAAAAACACAATCAACCTCTTTCTGTCAGCAGATATAACAGTTCCATACTGACTGGAGAAGGCTGAATAAACATATTTCTGGCTCTCAATCAAATTTTTATGTTTTATCAAGATTTATGGGTAGTACAAAAAACCTTTATATTTCCTTGATAATCTCATCTTAGTCACTAAAAAGAAATAAAAAATGTTTTTCCAGGTTGGTAAAAAAGTTGATCATAAATCATTAATCAATTAGGTCAACAGCATCTATATTGGTATACCGGACTTTCTCTAAAAAACTGCAACGGTTATTAATCAGACTCAACAGGAACACAACACAATCTCTTATAGCACTGCATTAGCTACCAATTAAAACAAAAGAATCAATCTCCCTGCATCACTGACAGAGCCCTCTAAGGCTAAGGAGTGTTATTTATCCAAAACCAAATTTCACACTAGCAACCAACTTGAATTCTAAGCGGCAGAAATGTTGTGCTAATAGAAATTATAAGGTTTTGTAGAGATAGGCACCGAAGCTGCACCTTTCTCCGCTACAATGGATAAACTTTGGAACGCAGTACCAAGGGCACTACATGACCACTGAAAATGTAGGAAAACCCTAAATACCTGGTAATGCTGCGTATAATCAACAGAAAATAACCAACACCCAACAACAAAAAGAAACAGCACCCCTCAATTTACCAACTCAGGAGGACACACACACCCAAGGGGAATGCCATGCCGGGCCCCCAACTAACTGTTCAGTTACAAATCACCTGGTGGCACCAAGAAAACAGTACCATTGATCAGAATATGAAAGCACCTGGTGCATCGCTAAAACATTAAGTTAACGCCTGTCCATTCTTTAATAACAGAACGCAGTACAAGACATCAATACCCTACAACAATCGCACCATGCGCTTACACTAGCGGATGTTCAGCTCATTCAGACATTAACCTATTCACTAACTCTTAATTTCCTCACCACATGCAAACTCAAACAAGCCGCCCAAACACCCACTTCCCAGACTCCAAAAACTTCTCCAGACTTTGAACATCAAATAATGCACCCAGCCGCCAGCCAACCCACATCTGTACCAAAGGCACAAGGCGTCCACTATGGAAGGTGTCTGGAATGTTTACAACTTCCCATCTGTCATAGCTATCATAGTCAATGTTGGTGACTCATGGGATTCATAGTCCAACACATCTGGAGAGCCACACGGTTCAGGCCTCTGCTCTATGGACACAAAGCCCTCAATGCTTTTAACAGATCACACCTCTGCCATGCCAGCAGAGCTCAGGGTACTTCCGATCTGCACCAACACCATAAAGTACCATAATCCTGCCTTTTCCTCCTTCCACCACACTAACCAAAAACCCACTCATTCATTAATTCATTAATTCATTCATTCATTCATTCATTCATTTCCAGATCTTCCGCAGGGTTTAGAGACCATACAAATGGCTGCAGTGTGTGGTACAAATCGTAAAATAACAAATACCCTAGCGGCTCTCACTCTCATTGGAAGGCTACGCTCGCATCCACCCTGGTGGAGAGTATTGAGCCCTTTCCTACCAGATGCAGTGTGGCTAAACAATTGTCAGTACCTTGTTACCATACTGCTCAATGCAGCCTTTCTTTTTTATTCTTCAGTGAGAACTTGAGTGCCTACAATTGTAGACTTAGAACAATCACTCTCTCACACCTCCCCAATTAATCAGACATTGCGCCTAAAAATAAAGTGATTCATCACTTATTCTCTACTTCTGTGTGTGTAATCCTCCTGGAGAATAGGTGATTTAAGTTAAAGTGTAGCAGAAGGCGCCTTGTAAGTTTTGTGTCAGGTACATCTGTGGACATTGAGAACTAAAAGCATGATTAAGGAGTGAAGAATATTCATGCTACGATTACAGATCCACTTGGGGTATACAACTGTACCCGTAGAGAAGTATGCGCTTCCCCGGGTAAAGTAAGTGAATACTCATCAAAAAGAGGTCGGCTTGTTCGACTTTCAAAAATAGCAACTGACATAATGATAACGTCACAAGGAATGACAGCAGAGAAGATGCTTCCAATCCTGGAAGTCCCTCCAGTACAATTTTTTGGCCAGGAGTAAACCCCTACCCAGGAAAAAAATTATATGTTATAGCTCCCTGGATTTTCACCTTCCATCCTGGAAATATGATATATGTCATGTCATTTATGACGTGCCTGTACACAAGTGTTTCTAGGCGCGAACATTTTAAATAGACAAACGTCTTGTTAATATAGGCAACTGAAAAAAATAAACCTGTAATAAAACCGAAAAATAGATTAACATACCCTGAAAAGCATGGTCTCTGCTTTCTGAGGAGGCAAGAGAGTCATTAGAAACTGGTGTACAGGTTACTAGTAGAAAGGATACAAATGTTGAGTGAACCTTTAGGTGGTAGTCCTCATATTTTTGAGATCTTCACTATATCTCCTCAGACGGTTTCTTAATATGTTAAGTTGATGCCTCTGCAGGATTTTTAAGGAATTCATGGGACCAGTTGCGACTAAAGTGGGTGTGTGAATTGGGAACTGACCTTTCTGAGAATCTGTGGGATAATAGCTGGAGGGCTTCGGTTAAGGCCAAGGTGGATTTGAATCTGAGGTATATTCACCAACGTCTTTTGTGTCGTATTTATTGGACGCCGGTGAGGATGAAAAGGAGAGGTTTGACTGATGTGGACTTATGCTGGGGGTGTGGAAGCTTGAGAGGGACTTATCTGCATATGCTCTGGGAGTGTAGTAGAGTGGTAGACTTTTGGCGAGAGGTTTTAGATAGTATTGATATGGTAACTGGTATGTTCTTGCCTCGTACCTTTCTATCAGTGATTTTCCTTTCAACTGATGATTGGAATGTGGAGTTGTGGGACTATTAGGATTGGATTGATAGGGCATTGTTGATGGCCATAAAACAAATAATGAAGGTGTGGAAATCTAGGAAGAAGCCGCATTGCGAGAATTGGGGGTCGGATATGCGGACACTTTCTTGGTATGAGAAGACTAAGGCAATTCGACATCATAGGGAAATTGAATATGAGGAAAGGTGGGGGTCATTTCGTGATCTATTTGGATAAGATGTAGGATATGGTTTTTCTGTTAATGGATTTTGAGATTGGGGGGGTGGGTAGGGGTGTTTGTTTTGTGCTGTTGTTGGTCTTGTGGTTTTGTTTTGTGTTGTGTTGTTCAGTCTTGTTATGGAGTAGGAGGGTGGGGGTGATTTTTGATTTTTTTTTCTTTCTTTTTTCTCTGAAATGCTGTTCACTTAGTGTGTAATTTACATTATAATGAATTGCTGTATATGATGTGTTCTTTCACTTATTCTCACTCTGACATTTCTGATGTTAATCAGTTGTATTGTTTCATATATATTTATTAAATAAAGCTGGTAAAAAAAAATAAGAAACGTGTACACATTTTGTCAGCAACATGTCATTTCAGTTTCACATGCTTGCCTCTGTCTACAGCACAGGATTTTAAACGTGCACTCCACAGACCATTCAAATTAAATTAGAGCTTGGAGAACAAACATAACCAATTCCGAGTTATCCTTGCGTGTACTATATAAGTGGTAGGATCTGTTACTAAAATCTGTACCTACTAGCACTACTTAAAAACAAATATGTCCAGAGTTTCAACCAACTTAAATAAAAAGTTCCAGAGAATGGTCACAGAAGTTGAGAGGGTCAATAAAGTCTAGGTTTTCAGCAGGGTTTAGGATAATCTGGAGGGCTACACTATGTGCCTGAAAAATACTTGCACCACAGCACCTATATGCAGGAAGTAATGAGCTCTTGGGCAAAGGCGAAACAAGTTCGCTCAAATCGAACTGGACCTTTCCATATAATTCTCTTTACTTCTACCTTAATGCGTGTGGGGAAAGAGTGCAACCGTGTTGCTGAACATCAAATCTGCATCTCTGGGCGCCATCTTTAGTTAAAACATTCATCTGGAAAGTGATGAACTGTATGTACGAGCCGGTGGCAGGCAGCACAGTCCCATTATTTGTAGGACTACTGTTTGGCACGCACACGCCCTCAGTATTTCAAAACAAAATGCGCAGAGCGAAAATGATGAGATACCAGCCTCCCGTCATTGTGCTATTAGCTAGGAGCGAATGGACTGACAGGGGAGGAGTCCTCTCCTCTTCTGCTGTCAGCCAGCACTACCTTCATGGGGCAGGCCTTCCAATTGTGTCGTGGATGGTGCCAGCGTGCTGAAGGTGTGAGGTAAGTGAAAATGTGTTGTATACATTATGTAATGTGTTTGTATTTTTGCATGCAAGTGGAGAGGTCGGAGGGGGTGGCGGGTGCTACTGGTGGCATAGCAATAATACTGGGCATCAATGTTAAAGTGAATATGGTGAGTGCTAGGACACAGCTATACTGGCATACTTGGGTGCAGCCAGTCCAAGTATACTTTCTTATGGTGGCATGGAATTACCAGGTTACTCACCGTAGTGACCCCCTTACTCCTAGTCCATAGCCCCCTTTCCTCCATACTTATGGGATATCTCTCCGTCCTCTGGGACGGAACCGGAGCACTTTTGTAAAAAGCATCCACATTTTTTTCAAAAATGTGTCCCTCCTCTCTATCCTGCGCAGGGCCCGGCACGCGGCCGTAACCCCGCCCACCTTGGCTCCGCCCCACGCATCGCCCATCAGTCCTTTTCTATCGCAGGGTCCAAGACCCATTAGCAATAACAGAGGAACCTTATTAGAGGGGACGGCGGGCGGGCGTATGGAGGAAAGGGGACTATGGACTAGGAGTAAGGGGGTCACTACGGTGAGTAACCTGGTAATACTCCTACGTACCGTCCCCTTTCCTCCATACTTATGGGAGATTCCCAAGCACTCCTTACAGGGACTATGGGTGGATGCAAATACCCCTTACTGAAACAGGTTCTTCAGCACAGCCTGGCCGAACTGAGCGTCAGCCCTAGAGCTCATATCGAAGCAGTAATGCTTACAAAAAGCAGATGGGGAGGCCCAAGTAGCTGCTCTAGCGATGGACTCCCAGGGAACATACTTCTGAAAAGCAACCGCAGCTGCCTTGCCTCGCACCTGATGTGCATGGATACCCTTAGGAGGTTTCAGCCTTTGGACGGTGAAAGATTCCGTGATACAGGCAGCAATCCATCTGGAAATGGATGCCTTGTACGCCGGCCTGCCCTGGGGTTTACCGAAGGTCACAAACAGTTGGGAAGAACTCCGAAGCTCGGCAGTCCTGTCCGGGTAGAACTTAAGAGCTCTTCAGACAGCCAGGCAGTGTAGAACCCTTTCCGCCTCCGAGGCAGGGTTTGGAAAAAAGACCGGAAGGGAAATCGACTGATTCAGATGGAATTCGGTCACTACCTTTGGTACGAAAGCTGGGTTCGTCCGAAGGACTACCTTGTCCTTGTGAAAGACCAAGAAAGGGTGCTCCACCGACAATGCCTGGAGCTCGCTCACTCTCCTTGCTGACGTAACAGCTACCAGAAAGGAAACTTTCCAGGACACGTACTGGAGGTCAACTGTAGCCATTGGCTCAAAAGGTTTATGGCACAGCGCCATCAGGACTACACTACCGGAGGGTAGAGTCGTGTCAAACCAGCAAAATGTCTCTTCACCACCGGGTTAGTTAACGAATAAGAACACCGGTCTGTAGAGAGGTAGGCGGAAATCGCCGAGAGATAAGTCCTGCAGGACAAGACATGAACCCCTGACTCTGCTAGGGAGGAGACAAAGGACAGCACTGTGTCAATCGTCGCCACCCTCGGGTCCAATTCTTTCTCCAAACACCAATGACAGAACCTGAGCCATTTACTCTTGTATAGGGATCTGGTCAAGGTTTTCCTGACTGCCTGAATAATGCTCATGTTATCCGCAGACAAAACCAAAGGCTCTAGAGCCGTGAACTCAGGCACCATGCCGCCAAGCTGAGCGATTGTGGGGAGGGGTGCCACATCTGCTGTTCCCCTTGGTGAAGAAGATCGGGAGTTACTGGTAACCTGATCGGCGGACACACCGACAGGTGTTGAAGTTCTAAGAACCAAAACCTGGCCGGCCACCACAGAGCTATCAGTAGAAGAGAACAGTTGATAGAACTCTTCAACTTGCAAATTGCTCGATAAACCAGAGGAAGAGGCGGGAAGGCGTAAGCTCTCATGTTGTGCCATGGGATCTCAAGTGCGTCCCCCAGAGAGGAGGCTCCCAGCCCCCCTCTGGAGGCGTACTGAAGAAGCTTCCTGTTTACCGCCGTGGCGAAGAGGTCCACCTCCGGTGTGCCCCAACGCGAGAAAATCCATGATAGGATCTCCGCCTTCAACTCCCACTCGTAGCTGACCACTGTCCGCCGGCTGAGGGCATCCGCTGTGACATTCAGCCAGCCCGGGATATGCACTGCAAGCAGCCAGACCCCATGAAGCACGGCCCACTCCCAAATCTGGATGGACAGATCCACGAGAGGGGGAGACTTATTTCCCCCTTGCTTGTTTATGTAGTACATTGACACCGCATTGTCCGATCTTATGCGGACCACCTTGTTGACAATGAGAGGTCTGAACGCCTTGAGCGCCAGAAAAATCGCCAGAAGCTCCAATTGATTTATATGCAGGAGCTTGTCCTGAGGTGACCAGAGGTCCGAGACCTGAAGAATATCTAACGTCGCACCCCACCCGAAAAGGGAGGAGTCTGTCGTGATCGTCACCATGGGGGCTGGGTCCTGAAACCCCGCGCCCACTGACAGGTTGCTGAGAGATGACCACCAGTCCATCTCATGGAATCCAGAATCATTATCCTGCCAGTTCACCGACAGCCCAAGATGGAACAGGAGCTGAAAGAAACTGGAGGTTGCCCGCTGCTGCCAAAGGGCAAGGGCTGCGTAGGAGCCAGTCGTCCAATTAGGGATACACATGGATACCCTGGAGACGAAGATGGGCCGCGATCACCGACATCTTCGTGAAGACACGTGGTGTCGAACTGAGTACAAAAGGAAGCACCTGAAACTGGAAGTGATCCTCTCCCAAAGAGAAACGGAGGTATCTCCTGTGTGGGTTCCAAATCAGGATATGCATGTACGCATCCTGAAGATCCACCACGCTGAGCCAATCGCCGCCTGCAACGAGGAGCGAATCTGGCCGGGCGTGATCATCTTGAATTTCTCTTGGGGTAGGGAAAGATTGAACTGGGAAAGGTCTAGGATGGTGCGCAGGCCAGCCTGGTTGGATTTGGGCACCGTAAACAGCCGGGAGTAGAAGTCCTCCCCTCGTTCCCCAAGGGGAACAGGTTCCACAGCTCTGAGGAACAGAAGTTTCTGAACCTCGGCCTTGAGGGAGGGTGAGCCCGACAGCTGAAAAGGAGGGTTGAGGGATGGGGTAGGGGGTAAAGGTAAGCGGAAGCCCGCTCGAGCGACTGACAAGACCCATCTGTCTTCTGTGATGGTCTGCCACGCCTCCCAATGAGACGCAATGTCTCCTCCCACCGGGGTCTCCGCTGTTGTCTATGGCGGTTATTCCCCGCAGGAGTATCCACTCTGTGATTTTTGCAGTCGAGGAAGCCCCTAAAACCAGAGGAAAGTCGACCTTGCGACAACGGCCTTTGAGTCTTGAAGGGCGGTTTAACCAGAACAGACAATGATTTGGCCGTCTGAGTGCTGTCTTTGGTTTTGGTGAGCTCTACATCAGTAGAAGAGTGAAAAAGCTCCTTACCATCAAATGGAAGGTCCAGAACCTTGTCTTGCACCTCCTTCAAGAACTTAGTGGCATGTAGCCATGCTTGCCGCGAGTTATCAACCCCTAGCATCAGACCCCGAGCCGAGGTGTCTACATGATGAGCCGCAGCCTCCAGGAGATCCTGGGCCAAGACCCTGGCATTGGAAAGGCTTCCTCTGAAATCCTCCAGCTTCTCGACCGGAATGTGCTCCTCAAACTCCGACAGACCTCTCCACATCCGCACGTTAGCTCCCCCCAAAATCAATTCTGCATTGGCCTGCCTGAGCTGCAAGGCCGAATTGCCAAAGATTTTGCTCCCTAGGGAGTCCAGGAGCTTGTCCTCCTTTCCCAAGACCTGAGTCGCCGTCGCGGAGGAGGAAGCTGCAGGTCTGGATTGCAACGTGGCTGCAGCCACCACTGTGGAGGAGAGAGGCGGACAAGACGACAAGGCCACTTCTTCCGAGGAATGTAGCCTGTACCTCGCGTCAATCTTTTTATTGACAAAAATGCCCGAGTGTGGCTTTTCCCAAACTCTTCGGACCTCGGCCAGAACGTCCTTCTGCAAGAACAGGCTGGTACGCTCCAAAGGAGACAATGTGAACGCCCCAGAAAGCACGCCCTCCTGCGGAGCAGGTGCCTCGGGCACCGGAACATCTAAGAAGCTCATCATGTCCAGTACCCGGTCATGGAAAGCTCTGGTAGAGCGGGGCAGGTCCTCGTCCTGATCGCCTTGAGGGTCATCTGACAGGTCTGGCTCCTGCTGAGCCGAGTCAGGCACTGCCTTGTTTACTGGGGACAATGGTTGCACAGGCGGAAGCGCAGGGTGAGGCACCACAGGCAAGGGAGGCGCCGGCGGAACCACCGACGGGACGGGTGGAGCCGGAGGCGCGGGTGGACATATCTCCTTGAAAAGCCCCTTGAAATATTCCCTCATGGGGTCGGTGCGCATAAGCGCTTGAAATTTACCATAAAAGGCGTCCTCAGGAGATTGTTTCGGAACCTGAGGAGGCCTCTCATGAGGTGGACAAATCCAGGGACGCAACGGGGAAGGGTGCCACACCGGCCCCTCCGCCGACGTATCCACATAAATCAAGGGAGCCGCCCCTGCGGGCAACGAAACATTGTGCGGAAGAGGCATCTGGGCGTTCCAATCATAAACCGGCCGGTAAGGATGCGCACAAGGGACCTTAGGTTCACCCAAAGGTCCGAACCCTACACCAGGGGACGATGGTGTAGTTGTAGGGGTAGTACCTAAAATGGCCGCCGTGGTCGTGGCGGGAATGGGCGCCATTTTGTCCTCATCTGATGGGAACTGCGGCACGTGAGGAAGTGAGGCAGGGGTCCCCGTCGATGGATCAGGGGTCTTAATTTTAGCCTTAGCCTCTGTACGAGGGACCTCGGACCTAGGCCCGGTAGAAGCCTTATCGACACGGGCCCTCGAACATCCGTTCGGTAACCTCAAGCCCAGCCAAGACCTCGGGGCGTACCCCGGTTTTGTTATTGAGGGAAGCCGAAAGAGCGGCCTCAGAGCAAGCTCCGGTACCCCATGACTCAGTAGAACTGGGTCTACACACAGCCCCCACAGGAGGGGCCTCGGAGTGTACTCCGGTGATCACAGGCCCCTTACGGAGACCCTCGGAGAAAACGCCGGTAGAATTATTAGGCCCGACAGGCACCTCAGGGCGAACCCCGGTAACAGAGCGATCAACGTCCCTCCCCGGCCGGGGTGCTCTGAAAATTAAAGAACTTACCAGGCGTTTTTTCTTCTCGTCGATGAACGACTGAAAATGAGAAGGAGGAGTCCGTACGAACACCTCCTCCCACCGCTCCAACCGACGTTGAAGTGCCCGGACCGAAAGGGAGTCGCAGTAAAAACAGGAGTCCCAACGGTGTTCCGGACCCAAACACTCTAAACAAAGAGGATGGGGATCCGCCTTCGCGAAGCGACGGTGACACGATGAAGAGTCTGGAAAATCTAGTTTAAAAGACAGACAGACTAGTAAACGAATGCAAAAGAGAAAAAAGGGAAGAAAATCTTCCGAGGATGCAAGTGCGTCCGGCCCCGATCATGCGGAGAAAAGGACTGATGGGCGATGCGCGGGGCGGAGCCAAGGTGGGAGGGGTAACGGCCGCGTGCCGGGCCCCGCGCAGGAAAGAGAGGAGGGACACATTTTTGAAAAAAATGTGGATGCTTTTTACAAAAGTGCTCCGGTCCCGTCCCACAGGACGGAGAGATGTCCCATAAGTATGGAGGAAAGGGGACGGGACGTAGGAGTATTTTATTTTGCGTGGGAGGAACATCCTTTTGAAATAACATTACCAGGGTTAAGTAATTTGTTTTTCAAATGGATTGGATCCTCCCACGTATTCCTCATCTTTGATAGACTCCGAAAGCATTATGTAGAAAGAGGTGAGATCAGAGAATGTATTGTTGATTAATGCTGTGAATAACAGCCTTGCCAAATCTTGCCTCCTAACATGACATAGAATCCAGGCAATAGTTTTCCTCAAAGTGTGCAAATAGGGCTAAGTTGCCGCACTACAAATGTCTTGTATGGGCACACCTTTCTAAAGAGCCGAAGAAGTAGCCACTCCTTGGGTGGAATGCGCTCTTAAATCATTTGGCAGATCTTTGCCAGCTAATGTATAATATTCCAAAATTCATATAATTATTCAGCGAGAGATGGTTTGTTTGATGACAGCTTGTCCCAATTGGTGTCCTGAATAGCCCAAAAAGAGAAGGTCATCTTGCCTGGTTTTTGCCCTTCTAAAAATAAAGAAGCTTAAGGCCCTCTTAGGGTCTAAACAATGTAGGGATGTGGAAGAAAGGCAGGCAACACAATCTTTTGAGTTAAATGGAATTCTGATACCACCTTCGGTAAGAAAGAAGGACATACTCTCAAAACCACCTTAACCTTAAAAAAGGTTGTAAAGGGTGGTGTAGAAGAAAGAGCTTGAAGCCCACTGAATCTGCAGGCTGATCAAAAGGTGCCTCAACACCAAATTCAAGTCCCAAACTAGTACAATAATTTGAACTGGGGGAAAGATGTTCATTATTCTCTTTAAGAAATGAATTACTATAGGGACTGTGAAATAGGAACCCTAATCTGGTGAATGCTTAAAAATGGCAAGCACCGCCAAATAACCCTTTACAGTAGAAACCTGAAGCGCCTGATGGGCCAGATGTAGCAAAAATGGTCATACAGAAGAGGTTTTGCATGTAAACGGATCAATACTCTTATCTCTGCACCAGCTGCAAAATATATTCCAACAGCAGCGGTACAAAGATTTTGTTACTGGCCTTCTGGACAAAAGGAACACCTCCAATACATCTTCTGGGAGGTACCAATCTTTCTAGCTTATCCTCTCAGAAACCAGGCGTGTAAGTTCATAGTACTGATTTCTGGATGAAGGAGTAGAACCCCCCCCTTACCCCTTCTTGCGAGAGAAAGTCCTCTCTTTGGGGAAGACAAATTGGATGGCAGATGTCCATCTATAGAAGTTCCGGGTACCAAGTTCTCCTGGCCCAATCCCGACAATGGATTTCCCAAACTTTCTCAACCTCCTTATGGCATGAGGAATGACAGGGACTGAACACATAAAGAAGTGCACATTGCCAGTCCACCATGAATGTGTATCCTAGAGCTAGAAAATCCCTGAAGAATTATAGGTCACACTTCCTGTTGACACTGGGTGTGAACAGATCCACCTGAGGGGCTCCCCAAAGGGCGAAGATCTCTAGAAGGACTTCCTGAGCTAACTCCCACTCATGAGAGACAGTGCTCTGCCTGCTCTTAGTGTCTGTTGCTAAGTTTTCTTCTCTGGCTAGGTAACCTGCCAGGAGAGAGATTCTTCTCTTACTGCCCAAAACCAGAGCTGCATTGCTTCTCTGCACAGAGGTAGTTACCCTACACCCCTTCTCTTGTTGAGGTAGTACATGGCCACTGTACTGTCTGTCGTTATCAAATAGTCTTCCCAGACACAGAAGTCAGAAAAGCCATCAGCACTAGTCTGATTGCTCTCAGCTCTAAAAGGTCGTTGTGAAGTTTGGACCGAGACCAACGACCGCCGATTGTTGATTGTTCATGTGGGCTCCCCTCCCTGCGAGGGAGGCATCTGTCAGAACTGTCATCTCCGGCAATGGTTGCCAAAAAGTATCTCCTTTCATCACATTCTCCCGACAGGCCCACCGAAGTAGATCATGTGCGACCTTGTTCGGGATCTGAAGAAGGCCTGCCTTTCTGCTGGTACACTGTGACCACTGGGATCTGAGGGCCCACTGAAGGAACCTCATTCTCAAACGGGCATCTGGCACCAAGAAAATGCAGGATGCCACGACGCTGGAAGATGTTGGGCCCTCTGGACTATTCAACTCAGGGGGCAAGGCTTTCACAGAGGACGAATCCAGAACTGCTCCAATAAAGTGAAGCTTCTGAGAGGGTGTCAAGTGGGACTTCTTGACATTCAGGGAGAATCACAGCCTGTAGAGGAAGTGGCAAGTATGACTGAGATGATCCACAGCCTGTTCGGGAGAACAAGCACTGATCAATCAATCGTCCAGGTAGGGGTAGATGTGTAACCCATCCCTCCTTAGACTTTCTGCCACCACCGCCATGAGCTTGGTGAAGACCCTCTGGGCAGAGGAGAGCCTGAACGGCAGCACCCAAAACTGGTAGTGATAACCACTAACTGCAAACCTCAGGTACATTCTGTGTTTGTGATGAATTGGCACATGAAAATAAGCATCCTGAAGATCCAATGACACCAACCAATCCTGAAGTCAAAGGACCTGAAATATCTAGAGTTACCATCTTCAACTTGTCCTTCCAGAAGAACTTGTTCAAGCGTCTCAAGTCCAAGATAGGTCCCAGTCCCCCATGCTTCTTGGCGATTAGATAATAGGGAGAGTACCAACCTTGATTGCTCGCCGATACAGGTACAGATTAACGCACCCTTCGCCAACAGGGTGAAGATCTCCAGTAGGAGGAGCGGATCCGGATCTTTCAAGGTTTGTGCCACTGGAGGACCATCTGGGGGTCTTCTTAAGAAAGGGAGACAGTAGCTATGAGCCACTGTCTACAGTGCCCAAGCATCAGAGGTTAAGCTCTGCCAACTCTCCAAATGCTGAATCAGCCTGCCCCCCACCGCTCCTGAAAGTCAAGGACGGAAGGGGTTTTGCAGAGGCTGAGAGGAGCTTTGCCTCCTCATGAGCCACAGGGAGCTCTTCTTGGTCGTCCCCCCTGTGCAAACTGGCCTCTTACTCTAGCAAAAGGCAGACCCCACCAGCTGTGGGAAAGACCCTGGAGATTGTTGAGGCTGGCTTATCACTGCTCCCAGCAACTTAGCTGAAGATATAATGGTGTTGAAGGCGTCAAAAGTGCCAAGGGTGTCACCAAACTTTAACGGCAGCACTGAATTCGATATGCCAGATACCTGCTCCTTCACAGGAGTTGAGGAGGAAGTCTTAGGCTTCAATTTGCAGAGCGACGAAGAAACCTTTGAGGGATGTCAAGGAAAATTAGGCTCTTACGTGCACAAGTAGTGGTCTCAGACGATACCCTGTTGGTCTAACCAGACGTGGTAGGTTCTGAAGCCTTTTGGGGCTCTTTCAAAGGGGCGATTGTTGTCGCCTTTTGAAAAACAACAAACATTTGGAGACAACATTTCTCCGAATCAGCAGAAGGGGTCAACTTGCTCGGAAGGAGAGAAGCCCAGCAAAGACAACCACAAATGATAGCGTTGTTTCTTCGTCTTTTTGTGTGATGTGGACGAATGTCGAGATCTGGATCTTGAGAAACGACTACCTCTTTTTGGAAGGGGTAGTCGAAGGCGTTTTAGAAAAGGGCCTACCTGCCACGCGTTTCCCCTTCTTTTCCCTCAAGGCCTTCACTGTCATAGACTGACAGTAACCGCACTCATTGACTCTGTAGTCCACACCGAGACACTACAGGCAGATCCGATGTGGACATTTTAGCACCACAATCAGAGCACCATTTGAAACCGGTCTTCGTTGTAGACATTGTCGATGAAAATCAAAAATACGCAATATGAACATTGATGAGGTGATGAACCGTCCGAAGCGTGCTGAATGTCAAGAAAAATTGGAACTGAAGCAATGGGCACCGCACAAGCTAAATATCAGCATCGACGTCACAACCGAGGACATCATGGAGACCGTTAAGGGCCACGACACGAAGACGCAAAGTGCCTGAATATTTAGGGTTAATGATATCCTGTTGGATATGATGTACAGGAGCTTGAGCCAACTCTCCTAATTCAACCCGCGGGAGTGACATAGTGGTTTGTGCTTGCTTTTCAATTATGATGGACGTGTTAGATGATACAGCTTGTGTATTACGTTTGGCTTTTCGCAATTTCACGGATATATCATCAGAAAGCTGTACTGTATTCCTCAACTCAGAAGTCGTCTGACAGGAATTGTTCCTAGTATACCTGGTGTTTATGCCCTTCCCATCCACTGAAGGTCACTCAAACTACATTGGGTTATTTGGGATCTCTGAGTTATTTCACTTATTTCCATAGGCTGATCCCACTGACAGGATGTATCTATTTTATCTGGCTGGAATTGCACTCCAATCTTATCCATCACGTCCATCCCAGCTCATAAATCTGTAAAATATTTGCATAGATTCAGTTCCCCAATTATACTTTCCTTAATTTGTGACCATTGCATGGAACTAATCTAGTCCAGTTGGTGAGTATGTTCATCTCTTTGTTCCAGCAATTCTAGTGAAGACTGCATTAAGGGCTCTTTAGCCACTTTAAACTTTCCATCATCGGTTGTTCAAAGATTATTTCACCACTACTCACTGAAGACACATTAAGGGTAGTCAAGGGTGATGTTAAAACATCTAACCCTTGTACACAACTTTCCATAAGATTATTCTTGAGGGGACACCCCGGCTCCCTAATGTCAGTATTCAACTCAATGTCTAATTCGCCATTAGTTGATGAGGTAACCTGCAGACAGCCAGGATTATCCTCATCAGCAAGAGGACATGTCTGCATTTCATGCAGCCGCTGCTTCCTTCGGGCCCTCAGCGCCAGTACTTCTGTCAAGCAACTGTTTTTAGGGAGGGGTTAAACTTATGGTCACTGGTAGTGTGGGCATTTTACAAGCTTTGGGTTCAGCTCCGGTAATAGACATAGTAAAAACTAAAGAACAATATTCAATGCAGGCAGCAGTTCATCCAACTGGGTAACTGCTTTGTCTGACTGATGTTCCCCCAATACAAGGAAAAGAAACATAAAATTCACCAAATTTGCCAGAAAGAATACCAACAAATTGAACCATCATGTTTTCCAAACCTGCAACTATCCAGCAGGTTCAGGGCCCACGGTGCTTATCAGCACCTGAATCTGAGTCCTCAATCATGTTCACAGGGCCCGGGAATATCACAGCCCACACGCCCTGAGGCACACTCTACCCTCTCACTCCTTGCATCTCACCAAGGCCATCCCTTTTCTGTCGATGCACCCTGGGAGCAGGAAACACTATCCCTCTCACTTTCATTATGTCTCACATAGCCTTGGAAACTGAGCCACAAAACGCTGTCCGTTTCTCGCCTCCACACACCTTGGAGATCATCAGGCTAACACAATAGAGGAGGGTGCCCTAAACTGTCAAGCCGCGCTGCACTACAGCCGCTTCCAACGGTTTGATTATATGTCGATATGTCTCCTGCCTGACCTAAACGGTGGGGCTCCCAGGGGGGGATGGATGCTGTCAAAGGTCAGCTGATGCTGGGCCTAGGGCGGTGTGGGGAGGATCTGCTGCATACACCACCATACCATGCTCGGGAGAAAAGGGCTCAGCACATTGCCACGTGAGAAACTCTTGCCTCTGAGGGAATCAAAGAAGGGTGGTCACGAGGAGCCAGCAGCATCAACAAGCTATGCTGCCTCCTATCCGAAATAGGGGGAAGAGCGAGAGCTAACCTAAAACATTACAATAAACCCACTAGGAGGTCTCGTAGGTTAAGCAAAACCTCCCCAACAGCAGGGCCAGAATGTGGCAAGCACAGAGAGAAAACTGGGTTGGTCTAACCAATCCCAAGACCCATATCACAACTGTGAGGGACCCATCAGCTAATCACTTAACAAGTTTAGAAAGGAGACATAACTGTGTTCCCTTAAGCCAGAGAATGACTAGAAGATATAGTTAACACTATAAAGGGAAAACCTTGTTGCAGAAGAGTGGGAGTCTGGAGAAGGTGCTTGTTTGAAAAGTCTCTGTCAAAGAGTACAGAAAGAACTGGAAGAGGAGGCCAGAGGAGAGGTGCAGGAGGATAGAGGGGACAATGACCCAGGAGGCTGGAGAAAGAAGATAGGAGAATAATGTTGCGATCCAGGAAGAAGGGCAAAGGTGGATGCAAGAGGCTGGGGAAAGGAATACCCAGGGGGCTGTGATAAAAAGGTGACAGGGCTGTGGAGAGAGAATGGACCCAAGAATTTGGGAAGAGGGAGAATCGGGAGGTTTTGGAGAGAAGGACCCATAAAGATGAATGGGATCGATTTCCAAATTAGCTAGGATTACAGAGGTTTTGAGGTAGTGAGAGAAATGTAGTGTTCAGAGGAAACATGGTGGAGAGGGTAAATAAGCCAACTCTTAACATAAAGTTGTCTAAAGAGATGGTGGTGAATTAAGAGAAAGATGACCAGAGTGAAGAGGTAAAGCAGAAAATCCCCAGGGACAGAAGAAAGGAGGAGGAGGAAAGTAAGTTTAGAGAAAGAACAGAAATGCATGAGGAGCAGGAGATCAGGAGTCTGGGTCAGGTGGAGGAAGGAGCCTGAGGTGACTCATTAACCACCAGCCCCACCCAACCTGAAACTGGGCTATCTGCCCACACTCCAGTATTTCATTCTAGTTGTTTGTTGATCCTGTAATGAATTCAGGGAGTTAATCGTCTCTACCCCATTGAGAGCCACTCTTTGGAACTAGGGTGGTTAGCCTGCTATGCTTAACACACCCAGATGACAGGGTAAGCAGGATCCCTCTGGAAGGGACACCCTGTTAGGGGACAGGGAAACCTCAGAGAGGGACTTGTCACCATCACTTTGCCCCAGAGACTAACACCTTTAACGGGTACTGTGAAGAATCCCTCAGTGAAACCCTGCTTAAAGTTTCCTCCCAGGTAATCAGGGGAAGGCATACGCTTCCTGATCCCAACCCTGGGGGTGGTGTATTGTGGGAAGTTCACCTGGGTGGACACAGGGTAGTGAGGAGAGCCCGTGGGATATGAGACAGTACTTTTCATCCGACAGGGAGATTCTTACCACTGTGCCAAAAGAGGTTATGGTTTATTGTCATTTTAACGTCTCTCAGCCTTCGATTAAATCTAAGGTTGTGAACCCTAAGGTTGTAACATCAAAGCACACTATACCAAAAGAAAGACGCTTTTTGGTAGTTAGAACTAAATGTCCTCTTCAATTCCAAAGATGCACTACAAAGGATTGTGGAAATGTCTTCTCTAAACCATATTCCTGTATAAAAGTTAAAAGCCACAGACCCTCTGTTAAAAACATGAAGGAAATTCAATCTACCTTTATAAGTAATCAAAAAGCAGGAAAAGCTAACTTTGATGAAACAAACAACATGTCCCAGAATCCTAGAGGGACTGAGATGAGAAAGAGGTCTGAAGAGCCATATAGATGTAGTGGTCAGGCAATTAAGCCTAATAGCCCAATTGAGACTGATGGCTCACACCTGACACCAATTGTCAAACATGTGGGGCATAAAAGGCCTCACCAAGAAAGGAAAGGAGGAAGGAGCAGGAGTAGGATTAGGAGTTGGAAGGCTGGCAGTAGTAGTAGTAGTAGTAGTAGTAGTAGTAGTAGTAGTAGTAGTAGAAGAGGAGAAGCACAAGACTGGCAATTCACAAGGAAGTGGGCACACAGAAGGGATGCCGGAATGTGGAGACAGCAGATTTCACCTGCAAGATCTGAGAGGGTTGTGTGTTCTCAAAACCTGTTTTGCAGAGGCTGCGCAGAAGAAGACGTGCTGGAAGTTAAGTTTTCCCCCATGTGAGCCGAGTCGCTGAGATTGCAGAGCCATGACCGTGCAGCAAGCCAATCCGAGAATTTAGTTAGTGAAAGGGACTCCTAATTAAGGTGGCCAGACTGCAGACACCCCTGCTGGAGAAAGGTGTGGGTCCAAAGTGAGCCTGAAGTAGTAGCAGAGGTTGAGGAAGTCTGGGAATCAGAGCAACACGCAACCACAGTATTGTTGAAGTAGGTGAGTAATGCACAACATTCAGATTCCCTCAACAAGCCTTGCCGGTAACTGTAGCCAGCTCCATAGTGACTCGCGTAGAGTTGAAAGTGAGAAGACGCTGTTCGTTATTTCTAAACCAACTATTAACAATGGAAAAGTAACACACGCGGTTATCCTGAAAGCTGCAGTGTTCCCTGAAAGTAAAATCCATTGCATCCATTGTTGAACTCTTTCATATTGAAGGAGTTGTCAGGTGTCTTTAATTGTGGAAGGAATGCTTACTGACTCCATTCAGAAAACCAGACATTACCGTTTTACAAGAGTTACAAGTGAAACTACGTCAAAGGAAGGTCGCGTGTGACCAACTGTGGTACCCGATAGAAGTGAGAAGTTGCCTCTGTGAAACTATACGGGAAAGCAATTCCAGTCAATACTTTACGTTGAAGAAGGTGGTCTCCCTGCCATAACCCTAGCTACCAAAGCAAAATTAATTGTGAGAAAATTGGTATTTATGTTCTGGTTGGATACACCTGCACCGATCCATTCAGGTGTGTTGCATTAAGCTACTGGGAGAGACCAGACCCGGGCTTAAGAGGACGTTAATACCTTGGGTTTACCCTGAAAAATGACCACATCCTGGTGAGCGACCATCCTGATCCAGATTGAGTTATTTTGTACACATTCATGGGGTTATGGGAGTTAATTAAGATTCCCCTGTAATATATCCTAATCAAGAAGTATTAAGACAATTCTTATTTGGCCTGTGATTAATGTCATTTGGCTTTGTTACAGATAGGACACTGAACATATAAGTTATGGTACTACTTCTTAGACAAACTAATACATGTATGCACTAAACAGACCACCCAAGCCAAATTCATCTATTCTTTCAAGAATTATGGTAAAGAATAGAATTGGTCCTTATAAATGAGTGTCAACAGGTCTAAGGTCCTGATGAGGGTACTGCCATATCTGAGTTACCACTTGTAATAGCAACAGTTAACATCTCACAGTGTCTTGAAAAGATTTCAAAGCATGTGTATGCACGCCTTAACCTTGATGGGAAAAGAAGGGTGAAACGCCCAATAGAGCATTTAACTTAATGCAGACAAACCATTTTAGTACCAGTCATAGCCAGGTGAAAGCCCCCAAACTAAGAAATAGTATTGATGACTTTGGGATAGTCAACTTTGATGTCTCCCTTCAAAGAACTGCACAAGGCAAACCTGTGGTTAGATCCCACCCTTGCCAAATGGCAAGACAGAGAGGCCCTTTCCTACCCTAAAATAAATTAACCTCAAATCCTGAGCTTCAAATGTCAACTTGGAAGTTGGACATGGTGAAGCAAAACAATGGGCTGAGGCCACCAAGGGGCGTACAGGTTATGGCAGCCGAGTGCGGTGCTCCTCCCAGGCCGGGCTGTTTAGGGACTTGAGCCCCCCTAAGACTGCCCCCCCTGGGAATTTGGATCGTGAGGCCAGCGGAGGGACTGCTTACAACAACTCCTGAGGGAAAACCCGAAGTCGGGAGCTGCCTGCATCCCAGAGAATAAACCAGAACTGTCCCAGGCGGACAGAGAGAGAGGACCCAGCGTGGAACACCCAGGGCGGAAGGCCCCTGGACGGGTGCCGAGCGGGAGAGATTGTTGCATTGGAGAGCCGCGGCAGGCCCCCGGGAGGAGACACACTAGGGGTCGAGTGATCGCATTGCCCCCACCTTCCCTCCGAGGCAAGAAGAAGGGAAAGGACATACTCCGGGAAAAGGGGACCGGGGCCCGCAATCCAGAGGGAGGGGTAGCCGGCACAGAAGGAAGTGCAAACCTTCCTGGACCACAGGACAGTGCCCCGCCCCCCCCGAAACCTAGGGTGGGGGGCCAGGAGGAGGAGATTCAGAGCAGGTGATGGCCCGCGGGCACGGGACGGCACAAAACAGAGCGAACCCGGTACGAGTGCGCCACATCAGGACAGCAGAGAAATGCGAGCCAGGCCAGACGCCTGCCATACGGGGCCCGCAACGTCAAGCCCTTGCAAGGTGAGCTTCAGCGTGTCATCTGGTGGTGACCCAGGGGCCCTGGGCTAAGGACGGGGAACCGTCTTGGAACCTTAGAGGAGCGGGTACCAATAGCACACCTCGAAGACAGCCAAAGGCATTATCGGTGGAAGAGGCCTCCATTCAGCATGCTACACCTCCCAACAGACGCCGAGTGTGCAGCCCGAGCAATGGGAAGGCCCCAGGCCGGGTAATGGGCCCACACAAGTGTCCCCCCCGCATCGAGCTACTCGACCCGTGAAGGGTTGGTGCCTGACCTCCCACCCAACCCTGCAACAAGCCCAATCTCATACGATTGATCCCCGCCGAGTTCAACCCAGAGTTGAAGGAGTCGGCGACCGCGTGGGGGACCACACAGCAGACCTGGAGAGAGGAACTAGGCGGCCCCAGGCCACTTGTCCTCGCTGCAGCCGTGGAGAACTCGCTCAGCAAAAATTTCACCTGGCCCGTGATGATGGGGGGGGGGGGACGGCCAAGAAAAACCACAGCTGCACAGACTTGGGTGCAGGGGATGGAGGAATAAAGCCCCCTCCCCCACACTGACCACTTCACATCAAGGAGCCCTCAAGGTCCCTGGAAGAAACAGAAAGGACACAGAGGAGACACCCTCCTGGGAGGGGACAGCTGTTGCCACAAACACTAGAGCGGATTGAAGAGAAGAAAACTCTAGGGCTGTTGACCCACCTGGGTGGTGGCCCCGGGGCCGCTCCTGGGGTGTGTGCCTGCCTAGGAGGGGACTGCCAGGGTAGCTCCAGGACCCAGGACGAGCGGAATATCTAGAACGGTAGGGAGAGGTCCGAAGCCTTGAAGAGTGGAGAAGCCACCTCCTGTCACACTGCAATAGCCCATCGAGATCCTGAAAGAAAGGGGAGGTGGGAACAGTACCCTCACAAAGTGAACTTATTAGGTAGAAGTGACTAGGCCCCCCGGAACCTCAACCAGAGCGGGGGCACGCCTAGGATAAACCACCTGCACAGCTGAAGGCCACCCCAGTAAAGAACACCTAATCAAGGCTGATCCGCCCGAACCTAGCAATAGCCTTTGGTGCCGACCACCTCCCACCGTATATGGAAGCTTAACTTTGCTGCAGGAGGACACTCCCACGGGTGGCCAGGGAGGGCAGAGGAGCGTTGGCGGGCTCCCCGGACCGGGGAGGATTTTGGGAGCAGGGGGGCTGAACTTTATCTTCCAGCAGGCCCAAACCAAGACAGGATCCATGAAGCAGCAGTCCAAACTGGGTGGTGGCCCCCGAGACCAGGTCAGGGGCGTATGCCCGCTCAGGGAGGCCTTATTAAGAGAAAATCAGTTGACACCTTCCACGGCATCCGACACTGAACCTAGGATGAGCACAGCAGAACCGCTCGGACAGCACAGCACACGGGGAAGCCACATGAGCTGAAAGGAAGCCCTTCACGAGTATCATTTCAAGAGGTGACAAGGGCCCGGGTCAGCCCTTACTGACAAGGCAAGATGGAACAGCCCAAGGGCGCAATGAAAGCCGTCTCAGCGATGGAAAAAGGCTTTGCCTCATTATTGCAGGAAATAAGAGACACGCAGTCAGATATAGCTAAAAACTGGAGAAAATGGACCAAAGAGAAGACAAAGTAGAGGAGAGGCGGCTCCAGCCTGAGACCAACCAATTGATGTCCACCATCCAAACACAGAAACATGAGACTGGCGGCACTGGAGAAGAGAGATGAGGAGAGGGCCCGGCAAATGGACGATTTTGAGAACAGAGAGAGGAGGAATAATCTCTGATTTTTGGCGTCCCGGAGGCGGAAGGGGAGACGGAGAGATATACTTATAGTGGTTAGAGAAGTGATATGCCTCCTGTTCTGGAACGAAGCAACTACGGGACTATCGATAGACAGAGCAAAAAGGGCGGGGGCAGAATGGGAGGCCCCCGTTCCATCTTAGTCCGCTTCCACTACTACACGGAAAAAACAAAGGTGCTAGAGGAAGCCAGGAAAGCCAGAGACATCACGTACAACAACGCAAAGATCACAATATTCCAAGACCTTTCTGCATATACTCTGGTTAAACAGAGACGGTGCCGCCCCCTGACCCAATGCCTGAGGGAGAAGGGGGTGAGATACAGATGGGGGTATCCATTCTCTCGTCATTTGAATACATCAGACAAACAACAACCCTGGTCACAGAGGAGGACATTAGAGGAGCAATCCAGGATTACGTAGAGGACCCGGATGCCCAGAGAAGACCCATGGGGGGAAGCAGCAGCAGGAATGAGTGGGACAGAGAGGCCGAGAGACCGGAGGAAGATCCCAGGATCCAAAAAGATTAAGAAACTGAACACTCCCCCCCCCCCCCGACAAGGGATAGAGGGCGAGGAAAAGGGGTCCGGGTGATGGGGGAAAGAAACAAGCATGCTCCCGGAGAACAGCAAGCATGGGGGGTCCATTATGGGGAGATCCTACCGCTCAGGGGAAGGGGTGACGGAGGGGGCTCAATGGAAATAGTAGATTAATCAGTACCCCGGCTGTAGTGGGCACGTTGGTGGTCTGGCCAAGTACCAGAAATGGTCGAACTAACTGTCTGGGCGTCGGGGGAGGGAGGAAGTTTTGATTGACAGTGTTGGGGATAAGAAGGGGGGGCAGTTGGGCCACCTGGGGGGTAGAGGGAGGAGGGGTTCAAGCTCGATTCAGGGAGGAGTGGGGGGAGGAGCAGAATTAGTTCACAGAGGCCGATCAATGTTTCTCTAAGGAGGAATGATGGCAATGGGGAATAGGACAAGCTGGTGCTCTGGGGAACACGAACAAAGGAAACACTGACTACAACAATGGCTATTCAACTTCCAGTTCTGGAAGTGGGCTCCCTGAATGTTAGAGGGCTGAACACCCCTATTAAGAGATCTCTAATCTGTATGGAGTTCCGAAGGGCGAGATTGGATATTCTCTTCCTGCAAGAGACGCTGGCTAGAGGAAAATAACCTAACATAAGAGGGGGGTATAGGGGAGGTCCTACACGCCTTGCATAAATCTAAAAACTGAGAGGTGGCAATAATGTTAGCAAGGGACATAGGCTTCAAAACGGAGGCCTCACTCAAGGACCTGGAGGGCCAATATTTATTCGCAAGGGGCACAATCCAAGGAACTCCGTTAACTCTGGCAGGTGTTTACGGGCCCAATGAAGTCCAGGCACAATTTTGGGAGAAAGTGAGAGATCAGCTCCAACTAACTCTTCACACATGGTACCTTGATAGTGGGAGGGGACTTCAATATGGTCCTGGACCCTTCGAGAGACAGAAAGAAGTTAAAGCCCCATGCATCCCAGGTGCCCGATGACCCCACTTCACAAAGCTTCCGCAGGGTTAACCAGGAGCTGGGCCTGGAAGATACACTCTCGAGTACGATCACGGGCAACCCGCCATTCACATACTACTCAAGGATACACAAGTCTTTTTCCAGGATCGACTACATCCTGACAGATACCTCCTTGCTTTCCCATCTAATAGACCACAGGGTAGACCCGGTTCCCTGGTCTGACCATGACCTGGTGAGAATCACTTTATTGGGGGTTGAGGTCGACAAAGAAAGGGGAGGTGGAAGTGCAACGATGCCCTACTTAAGGACAAGGTGACAGCAAGAATGGTCGTAGACAACATAGTGAAGTATTTTGCCCTGAACGACAACGGGGAGGTCAGCCTGCACACCTTGTGGGACTCATTCAAGGCAACAATACGGGGAGTACTCATCAAAACAGGAGCTAAAAAAAAAAAAAAATAAGGGATAGGGAGGCACAAGAAAAAACCCTCAGCGAGAAAATAGCAGAACTACAACTGGGCCACAGTCCGGATGGTCACGTCTCCCCTGAGCAGGTGATAGCCCTTGAGCAATATAGGACCCAGCTGAAAGAACTTCTGCTGAACAAAACAGAGAGAAACCTTCAGCTACTCAAACAAAAATATTATGAAAAGGGGGACCGATCAGATAAAATTCTAGCATAGAAGCTTAGGGAGGCCCAGAAAAGCAAGATGGTGAGAGCCACGAAAACAGAGATGGGGACACTAAGCTATGATACCCAGAGTATGGGAATAGCCTTTTGGAGGTATTATGAGAAACTATATGAGTCGGAATTTGAAGGTGGGGACGCCCAGGTCGAGGACTTCCTTAAGACGATCCCAGTCCCAGGATTGGCAAGAGAGGTAGCCGAGAAATTACAGGCCCCGATGGAGGAGATAGTTCAGGAAATCAAGAGAATGAAAGGAGGCACCTCTCCAGGGAAAGACAGGTTTTCTGTGAAGATGTTTCACTCCACACTGGCTCCCCACCTGGCCAAGGTATTTAACGCGGTCCTGGCGGGTGACATCCTTCCCGAAACTATGATGGGGGCAATCATAGTGGTTATACCCAAGGAAGGGAAGGACCCCATTGAATGTTCCTCCTACAGACCAATATTGTTACTGAATACAGATGTTAAAATCCTGGCAAAGGTACCCGGTAAGAGGATGGAGGGAATTATGCCATTGCTAGTCCACGGGGATCAGGTGGGGTTTGTAAAGGGGCGACAAGGCTCGGATAACATCCGGAAGACAATAGATTTGATCCATTACGCACAAGTGTCGGACCTCAACGCGAGCTTGCGCTCTATAGATTCAGAGAAAGCTTTCGACAGAGTCGAGTGGCGATATAGGATGCAACTGCTCCGAAAGATGGATTTTAGGGAACATATGAGAAAGTGGATAGCAGTGCTGTACAGGGCCCCCACAGCGAAGGTGCAGGAGAATGGTGAGCTCTCGGCCCCGGTTAACCTCTTGAGGGGTACAACGCAGTGTTGCCCCCTCTCCCCATTAATATATGCCCTTACAATGGAACCCTTTGATAGAAACCTTTGGGAAAGTCTCGGGCTGAAAATGAATAAATCAAAATCTATGTTACTCCCTTATCAGAGCTCAGGACCAGACACTAGACCCCTTAAACAAATTCCTGGGGATTAATGTAGAAAAAATCTCGATCTGCTATTTGGGATCCATCTTACTAGGGACCTCACGAGAATGACACCGGCCAACTATGACCCTATAGTGGCGGAGGTCAAGACGGATATGAAGCGATGGGGCAACATGATGCTGTCATGGTACGGACACATGACAGCGGTGAAGATGAACATCCTGCGAGACTCCTATCTCTTCACGTCACTCCCATTGAAAGTCCCTGACCAAAGCTTTAGTGAACGCCAGAAAGCAATTCAAGCCTTCATTTGGCAGGGGAAAACTCAGAGGACTAAGAGAATGACCCTTACTCTCTCGAGCGAGGAAGGGGGCTTTGGTCTACTTGACTTCCGGCTCTACTTTTGGGCAGCCCAGCTACAGGTACTCCTAGAACACATGCAAGACAGCACAAACACATATTGGACCTACATGGAGGATACGGACGCGCATCCTCTCAAGGTGCGAGACCTTCTCTGAGCACCACGAAAAACTGTCCCTGTTAGACTACTGCACCAACCGACCATAGGGATACTCTGGTCTATATGGAGGGAGGGGAAACACACTGACCATCTCACGACATGGCCCTCCCCACTGGTATCCCTGTGGGGCCTGGTAATCCGGCTGGGAAACAAGGGATGAGAAACGCGCACCTATGGTCTGACAAAGGCTTGGAAAGGGTGGGCCACCTGTTTAGGGAAGGTGATTTCTTGTCATGTGAGGAAGTGGTAGAGGCCCTGGAATGATCTTCATATTTAAATATCTTTCAGCGGAAGGGCATTCTCTGTGACCAAAAATTGAAGCAAACGTTTAAGACAACGCTTGTTACTCACCGGACGGGGAGTATACCAAATCGGTGGCCGGAAGGCACAGGACTGAACTATTGATTGAAGAGCTAGGTCGGGGCCTCCAACCTAGCCTCCTCTCTGAGGGCACAAGACCTTTTTACCGATATGACTCTTTGCTGGGTAGAACCAGGCAGAGAGACCGATTGCCTAAAAGAGCGGGGAGAACACACCGCCACAAACCCAGCTGTAAAGGAAAAACAAGAGGTGAGCAATTGGGAATAAGAATGATACCTTTCCCTCGATACTTCTTTCTATTAGTACCTGAACTATTCCCTCACCTTGATTCAAGGCAACTGGAAACCACCTATAATTAAAAGAGGAGAATGTAACCTGTCCTGACTATAGTTGTCAATTAGCAAAGGAAAATGAATAACCACAAAAAACCCTTACCACTAATGTGCTGTTGAATCTGCAATATCCAAAGAGTTATTGACAACGGAAGGGCAAAATAACAAATAGGTAGGTTAGTTAGGGAAACTGAACCCGGGCGGAACGAGGGCCGCACTAGAGTCGGGTTGGTGCACTATCAGCAAAGCGTCCCTGTGCACTACTGAAGAAAGCCCAATTGAATTCTTATTGTGGCAAGAGGATGGTAACAGCAAAGGACACAATTAAGTTGGAGTGTTGCAGGTGATATAGTTTGGCGGCAAGGTACAATGAGTACAGGAGATATGCTGGGTAGCAAGTGGTGAAAAGAAGGGTCTTACCGATGCCGTGATCTCAAACAGTTCCAAAGCGGCAGGCAAAGCAGTCCGTGAATGAAGTAAAGGTCTGGTACACGAGCAGGCGGATATTACCAAAACGGCAGGCAAAGCAGTCCGTGAATGAAGAAAACAAGTCTGGTACACGAGCAAGCAGATTTTCCAAAACGGCAGGCAAAGCAGTCCGTGAATGAAGCAAACAGGAGGTACACAAGGGCGAGAGTAGGGTTGAAGACGGAACTTCTAAATACCGGGATGCAACTTTAATCAGAAGCAGCGTTTCGTCCGGTTCTGAGGTTTAAATCGGTAAGGAGAAGGCGGAACCGGACGAAACCGAGGCTCACGCGTCATCACCTCTGGGCTGACAGAGGGAGGCGAAAAGCTTGGAGTTGTAGTCCAAAATTGCTGCGGAGTGAGCCAAAGCCACTATTCTCCAGGGAAGTTGCCAGTGGGTATAGAATGGGTTTGCGCAATGACGCATACTCCTACGGAGGGCAACAACCTTCCTGCGGGCCTGCCGAGGCGTAACAACGCTAACTCTTTTCGAGAAAGCATTAAATTAAACCGATTCTAGGAAGGGCCTGGTGTATAAATTGTACAAAATACTGAACACTAACAACCTCGCAGAGAGGAGAGGGTTCCGTCATTACTAGGACCAACTGGCGGGGGAGGTCCTCATTGACGAGGCGTGGAAGAAGGTTTATAAAATAACGTTCCATGGAAACCTATTCACGGCAAAAATTAAACACAATCTAAAAGTCCAACAGGGAGGGCACCGAGACCCGCTAAAGCTATCAAAGATGTTCGCAGAGGTCTCAGCGAAGTGCCCGAGGGGATGTGGCCAGGTGGGTACAAGGGGGCATATGTGGTGGCACTGTCCGCTGATACAAAGGTACTGGGGGGATTTGAGGGGATGGATGGAAGAGGTCACTAGGGAACTACTCGCACATGACCCACTAACTATGTTGCTCGTACTCCCACCAAAGCACTCAAGAGTGTATAGATACCCCAGGATGTGGGAAAGGATGTTACGGGCAGGGAGGGTAGCCTTGGCACACAAATGGAAGAGCTCAGAGACCCCAAGTAAAAAAGAATGGCAGAACAAACTGAAACACATGTTCCTTATGGACAAGCTGACGGCGATGGTCAATGAGGATCCAGAAACTTTTCGAACAGCTTGGTATGTGGGTGAGACAATCTTTGGGATGGGAAGTACATTGAAACTTAGAAACGGTTACAGGACCGAAGACGAAGAGGGGGAGGCTGTGGTGGAGACCAAGGAGGAGGGGAAAGGAAGGGGCACACCAGGGAGGGAGGGGAGTGACAATCCAGCACAAGGTAAACAAGTGACTGCCGAGAAATACCATTACGCGAAGACCCAAGCACCAGAAGAGATAACAGCGAACACTAACCAACATATTGCCTAAAGGCAAGTTTGGTATTTTGCAAGGTCCGGATTCCTTATTTTGTGAGACCTGATGGAGGGTGGGGGTGTGGAAGTGGGTGGGACAGTTGAAGTAGTCTGTCGTGAGGCATACCAATCGTTACTGTTAAAGTGTTTTCAAAATTCTAATAAAAATTGAAGTTTAAAAAAAAACAAAATGGGCTTCCGTGGAGGATTTTGTGTCTACAATGGGACTACACCGATACATTTTCAGAGAAAAATCTAAATTTTGTGATGACAGTATTGCATGGATGTTGAGAAACGTGGACACTAGCAAGACACTAATTCTTCAGTTACCATCATATGTCTGTGTTTAATTAGTTAACATTCTTTTTTTAAAACGCCTTCTGAGGAGTTTTTCGCTGTTCTTTTTACCTTTGTGTAACGTTTCACCCACCTTTTCCAATCAGGACAGTTTATTTCTTGGCACTTATTATTGTAATGTTATCAGTTTGTATGACAGATGCGGAAAGGGACAATAAATAGTTGCCCATACTTAAAATACAAGATTTGTATTATAGAGTAGTAAATGTTGTATGGTCACAAGACTTGATACATCTTTTCCAGACACTTAAATGGATTCTCAGTGCCTTTAGGGTTTTAAACAAATATCTTATTTTATCTCCATGAAATTAATGTCCGCTGGGCCCATCTGGTTTTTTCTGTTCTTTTCAAAACAGTGACCATTTTAAAGGAAGCCATTTCGGTTTCCCTTTGAACAATATATTTAATGTTTGTTTTCAGATTAAATAAATATTTCGACATACTGTGGAATAGTGTTTTAAGTCTGAGCAACAAAGATCCTACACAACCTTTCTTAACTGAGGAAGGATAGCACAGGGGCAACACATTTGTCTTGGAAGCAAGACAATGCAGCGAAACGCAGGTTTGAATCCCGATCCCGCGCTTAGAAACCACTTGCTGGTATTAAGCGAGTTATAAAATAACAATTATAATTATAATTGAAGGGAAAAATCTAAAGTGGGACATACAAACAGCCCGAGAGACAGAGGAGCTGAAGGTGAAGAGCCACGATAGCAGCCCCAGAATGAGCGTGAGCTGTGGAGGTGTCCCCTGTGTAACTGACTCCACAGGCAAGCCGACAAAGACGACCAGCGGGAGGTTGAGCACGGCAAAACCCCAGATGGATACAACAGTAGTGAGCTGCTGGCACGGCACACAAGAAGGTGGTGGTGGTGAGCGTGGAAGCACGGGCCAGAAAGTAATCAGGCAATGCCTGATTGGGAGGCTGCAAAGGAGGCTAGTGCAGTGCAAGCAACAGGAGAACCAAACCTCCAGCAGCTGATCGGCCTGACGGCCATGGAGGAACGTAGCTACCCGCAGCTGCTGCTTGTGGGATGAAAGAGTGGAGGAGCTGGTCCCCAAGGCAGAGGCGATCAACACCCTCACCTGAGCACACGTACTTCTGTAGTGACACGCCCCCAGGACCTGCCTCCCAGGGACCGGTGACCTCCCCTGCACATACCAAGCCACCCTCTCTGTGTCCTACAGGCAACGGAGGGACATTGTGAGGCGCGCTGGGTGGACGCCCACGGGCTCCTGCTGGGGGCTGTGGTAGTGGACATGGGCCCTTTGCTAGGCTGGTTGACAGGAGAGGTGCATGGTGGGGGCTGATTGAATAAAAGGCATGGCCGCAGTGGACAGTGGAGGGGCCTGGGCGGCGTGAAGAGCAGTGTGTAGCCTGCGCAACTGGAGCGTAGCGGAACCCCACAGCGAAGCAGGGGTAGTGTGGAGGGTGCCCAGGGTGAAGGACATGCTCTGAGAGGCCCAACAGAGGGTTGAGATGGAAAAGATATTTTTGGCCCAGAGCCCGCCTTTGGTGCACAGAGACATTCGGACCGGAGAGGGCAAGGAAGGGAGCATCCTGGACTGTTATCCAACACAGAGCTGAAGGGGGAGGACATAGGTGGATGAGCAGGAGAGGTGCCCTTGGGCGGTATCGCTACCAGGACAGGAGGAGAGAGAGGAAGGAGTGGAAGCTAACTAGCCTTGATGGGGATCCTAGAAGCGCAGACAGAGGTGTGTTTCTTGGAGGTGGAGTGATGGCAGGGGGAGCCGCGCCTCAAAGTGGACATCGTGAACCGGGAAAGGCAGAACAACCTCTGGTTCTTCGGGCTGCAGGAGACAGAAGGGGATTTCCCCACTGGCCTGGAGTAGAAGATCCAGGACATAACAAGAATGTTTCTGGCGTCCAAAGAGAGTGAGCAGGTAACCCTAGACAGAGTATATCATGCTGGGAGAGGGGGCAGAGGACTGCGCTCAGTCCTGGCAAGGCTGCACTATTACGGCAATAAGGTGAAGATCCTTGAGAAGGCACAACGCTTGGGTCGATATTGAGTATGTAGACTCCATGGTGACAATTTTTCAAGTCTTTTCAGCCCACACGCTACTGAGGCACAAGAAATGCGGGTCCTCACCCGATGGCTCCAAGAGAAGGGGGTGAAGTACAGATGGGGCTTGCCGTTTGCACTGATGTTTGAGTGGGAAGGGGAGAGATACCAGCTGCTCACGAAGGAGGGTGTCAAGCGCTTCATGGAGGATTTGATGGGGCCCCGAAGTGGAACCCTCCAAGAGGAGGGAGGAAGCAGAGTAGACCTTCACCGGGAGCCAGGAGACCCGAAGTCCGTTGTGGGAAGGCACAAAGTCCAAGGGGCCAGGAAAGTCAGAAATGCAACACTCCCTCGCCCCGGAAAGACTGCACATGAAGGGGGCGAGCTGACCCTTATGTTTTCTGATGGGCCCCACAACCCGCTCCTGGGGTCCTCCTCCATCCCATTTGAAGGGGGGGAATGGGAGGATTGGGAAGGGGGATGCCTTTGCTCCCTATGGAGTTCAGAGTTGGCTTTTCGATGTGTTTGGGGAGGAGGGAGGGGTGGGGGAAAAGGGGGTCTGAATGGGGATTTGGGGGGATTAAGGTGTTGTGGGTTCTGTTGGAATTTAGCTCGGTAGGGAATAGGGGTGGCACTGGGGACATGGTATTGTGTTGTTGCAGAAATACCTTGGTATTCGAATGAGCCTAAGTGACAATGAACGAAGACATCTCCTAGGATGGTATCGTTCTACCTTACACTTCAAGTAGCTGGCACCCACATCATAAAGAGCCCGATGAGTAACACAGAGTTTTGAACTGAACTCAGGCTTTCACCAGAAGCCATTGAAGCTGGCACAGCAGCGCGGCAGATGGGTTCAACCTAGGAGCATTCAGGGCCAATCTGGCCACTGAGTTGGGAAGCACTTGCAGCCGTTGTACCAGATGTTTTGGCTGCCCTAGAAAGACTCCATTGCAATAGTCCAGCGATAACAGGCTGCAGTGGGGGTTGTGGGAGGGATGGGGGGTGCTTAAGTAGTGCAGCCAGGGCAGAGGTTGCATCCCTGGTGGATCGGCTGGTGTGGTCAGGACGATCAGGACACACGGTACAACGCCTCAGATAGAGGGACGTGATTCCAGAGGGGCTGGAGGGGGACCTCATTCAGTGGTTAACGCAAAAGGGGAGGGTAGGTTGCTTACAGGGGGATCGGAAGGACAAACAGCGAAAGGTGAAGAAGGGCTATGGTCGAGTTGTGGGTGGCACTTTTCTTAAAAAGCATCACCATTTTTAATTTAGTTCTTTTATTTCTATGCGGAGCCACTGTACGTGGCTGTAACCCCGCCTTCCTGACCTCCGCCCTGCGCATTGCCCTTCAGTCCTTATCTATCGCCAGGCCTGAGACCATTTAAGCAATAATAGAGATACTTATTAGAGGGGAAGGCGGGCTGGCGTATGGAGGAAAGGGGACTATGGAGGAAAAGGGACTATGGACTAGGAGTAAGTAGTAAGGTTTTCACTACGGTGAGTATCGTTGTCATACTCCTACGTCCCGTCCCCTTTCTTCCATACTTGTGTGAGATTCCCAAGCACTGACCACAGGTGTCACAAGTGGATGGAAATTTCCCTTATTGGAATACATTCTTAAGAACTGCCTGGCCAAATTGGGCATCAGCCCGGGAGTTCAGGTCGAGACAGTAATGTTTGCAAAAAGCTGATGGGGAGGCCCACTTAGCTGCCTTGGCGACGGATTCCCAAGGGACATACTTTTGGAAGGCACCAGCAGCTGCTTTGCCCCGGACCAGATGTGCATGAATGCCTTTAGGTGGTTGAAGGCCTTGAACCTTGTAAGCCTTGGAAACACAGGAAGCAACCCAGCAGGCGATGGATGCTCTTGAGGCAGGTTTTCCTTTTGGATCACCAAATGCAACAAACAGTTGAGAAGAGCTTCTGAGTTCACTAGTCCTGTTGAGGAAGAACCTCAGAGCCCATCTGACGTCTAGGTTGTGCAGAACCCTTTCAGCATCAGAGACCGGATCCTGGAAGAAGACCGGCAGAGATATAAACTGGTTTAAATGGAATTCCGAAACCACTTTAGGAAGGAAAGAAGGTTGGATGCGAAGCACCACCTTATCCTTATTGAAAGTTGGGAACGGATGTTCCACAGAAAGAGCCTGAAACTCACTTATGCGTCTTGCAGATGTTACAGCAAGCAAAAAAGCCACCTTCCAGGAAAGGTACTTAACATGGGTTCAAAGGGCTTATGACATAACGCGGTGAGGACCACATTCAGATCCCATTTGGGATGAGGGGCTCGAACCGGTGGAAAAAGATGGTGGAGACCAGCAAAGTGGCTCTTGATGACTGGATTGATCGATGAAATGGAACAGCTGTCGGTAGACAGGTAGGACGCAATGGCGGACAAATAAGTCCTGCAAGACAGGACATGTATGCCAGAGGCTGCCAGGTTAGATACAAAGGACAGAACAGTGTTGATGGAAGCATGCCTGGGATCGAGCTCTTTGGCTAAACACCAATGGCAAAAACGGAGCCATTTGCTCCTGTATTGAGCCTTTGTAGCAGGCTTCCTGGCCATTTGGATTATGCGCATGTTGTCCTCAGATTGAACTTCGCTAAAGATCAGAACTCAAGCACAAGCACAAGCTGCCAAGCTGAACGATTGTGGGGTGGGTGCCACAGCTGGTGATTGAACTGGTGAAGAAGGCCGGGAATCTGTGGCAATCTGATCGGGGGAAGCAACAACAGGTGCTGCACTGGCCACTAAGGAGTCATGAAGAGGAGAGTGCAGTTTGCAGAGTGACCGATGAATCACTGGCAATGGAGTAAAGGCATAAGATTTCATGTGTCCCAAGGGATCTCGAGGGCGTCTCCCAAGGAAGACACTCCGAGCCCATCCCTGGACGCATAAAGAGGTAGTTTCCTGTTTGACGATGTCGCAAAAAGGTCCATCCACCTCTGGAGTGCCCCATTGCTGAAAAATGTCGGTGAGGACATCGTTGTTCATCTCCCACTCATAACTCACTGCCGATTGACGGATGAGGGAGTCTGCGGCCATATTGATGTGGACCGGGATGTGTACAGCTTGGAGCCAGACATTGTGCTGGATGGCCCAATTCCAAATTTGTACAGCAACGCCCACAAAGAGAGGAGACTAAGTGCCTCCCTGTTTGTTTATTTAACACATCGCTACGGAATTGTCTGTGCGACTAAAGACCACACTGGTGGTGATAGTTGGTTGAAAAGCCTTGAGTGCCAGAAAAACTGCCAGGAGCTGCAGGTAATTGAAGTGGAACCGCCTGTCTTGAGGCGTGCACAAATCGTACACCTGGAGGTGACGCAGTGACACTCCCCAACCCAAAAGGGAGGAGTCTATAGTAACTGTTACTTGTGGGCGCCACTGAAGATCTGTCATCATGCAGGATGGGACTGGAATCATCTTGGAATCCAGTTTCCATAGCCTGGGACCAGCTGTCCCGAAGAAGCGGAGAGCGTCTCATCGTCAGGCACGCAGGAGGTAGTGCCAACACGCAAGAAGCCATGAGGCCCAGGAGTCTCTGGAACCACCAAGCAGTCACGTGAGAGGACTCGAGGAAGAGTTGGCACGTGGTTGACAGATCTGCAATCCTGTCCTCCATCAGGAACACTCTGGTACCCAGGGTATCCCAACAGAAACCCAGAAAGATCAGGTCTCGAGAGACTGTCATGGAAGATTTCCGTCAGTTCACCGACAGCCCAAGATGGAACAGGAGCTGGAGCTGAAGGAGAGACTGAAGATTGGTTGTAGCCATCTGTGGGCAAGGACTGCGCAGGAGCCAATCATCCAAGTATGGATACACATTGACCCCCTGCAGTCTGAGAAATGCTGCGATGACCGACATCATCTTCGTAAAGACATGCAGTGCCAAGCTGAGACCAAACGGGAGCATGCAACACTGGAAGTGTTTCGTTGTCATTGAGAACCGCAGATATTTTCAATGCGGGCTCCAAATCAGAATGTGCCTGTATGCGTCCTGAAGGTCTACCACGCTGAGCCAATCGCCCTTCCGGAGAGAGGACTTTATCTGGCAGGGCGTAATCATCTTTCATTTATCTTGGTTTGGTTGGGTTTGGGCACTGTAAACAGAGGGGAGTAGTAGCCCTCCCCTTGCTCCCTGAGGGTGTGGGGGAGGGAACAGGTTCCACTGCTTTGAGGTCTGAAAGTTTTTGTACCTCGGCTCTGAGGGAGGACGACCCAGTCTGCTGGAAGGGAGGATTGAAGGGTGGGGTAGGGAGGAGGGGCAAGCGGAAGCCAGTCCAAGCTATTGACAAAACCCATCAGTCTTCGGTGATGGCCTGCCACGCCTCCAGATGAGACGAAATTCATCCTCCCACAGGAGTCTCGTGTCACCGATGGAAAATATCATTTAGATGTTTTATTGGCGGGGAGACCACCCATTCCAGACGAGGATGCTGTTGGGTGAGCGAAAAAACAACCACCTTGTTGCCGTTTCCGGCTGGGGCCGCGAAATGTTGCATCTGTTCGGCACGCATGGTGGTCCTGAAAGTATCTGGAACCAGAGAAGGTCCTGGTTTGGGAACCCGAACTCTGAGTGTAAGGTGCCTTGGCTGGAGTTTACGCAAGGACCGACAATGACTTGGCAGTTTGAGTGCTTGCTTTGGTCTTCGTGAGTTCCTCATCCGTGGTGGAGTGGAACAGTTCTTTACCCTCAAATGGGAGATCAAGCACCTTGTCCTGAACTTCCTTCGAGAACTTTGTAGCATGCAGACACGCTTGGCGGGAGATGTCTACGCCGACCATCAGGCCTCGAGCGGAAGTGTCTACGTGATGGGCCGCAGCCTCAAGTAGATCCTGCACCAGAATTCTGTCATCCGGCAAGACGTCTATAAAGTCATGGAAATGTAAATGATCTGGGAAGCTGCAGTAGAGGATGTAGAGGCCGGCTTGGACTGGAGCATAGCTGCTGCCACTAGTGTCGACACAGAGCGTGGGCAAGCAGACAAAGATATGTCCTCAGAAGTATGAGATTCATAGCAAGCATTAATCTTTTTGTTCAGACGCTGCCCGGAATGAGTATTTTCCCAGACATTACGGGCCTCAGCCAACACATCCTTCTGGAGGAACAGGCCGGTGGGCTCCTGTGTCGACAAGGTGAAGAATCTAGAAAGTACCCCCTCCTGTGGAGCTGGGGACTCGGGAATTGGAATGTCTAGCAGAGCCATTCTATCCAGCACCAGGTCATGAAAGGCTCTTATAGAGCGGGGCGGGTCGTCGCCATCCTGGTCTGCCTAGTCCTTCTCCAGTGAGACAGGAGCAGATGACTGGTGGGCCGCACGTGGCACCTCAGGTCCTGAAGGGTTGTTTGGCAGGTCAACCAGAGTCTTTTACACTGGGGAAAGAGGAGGCAGTGAGGGAGGAGGCCCCACCAGAAGAAGTGGAGGAGGTGGTGTTACTGGAACCAGCATGGGGATTGCCGGTGCAGGGACTGGTGCAGATGTCTTAGGATAAAGTTCATTAAACAAATCCTTGAAGTACGCCTTCAAGGGATCAGAATGCATAAGCGTCTGAAACTTCCCAAAAACGCATCCTCGGATGAGGGTCTAGGCACTGGGGTGGGTAGAGGCCGCTCGGACGGGACTTAAACATATGAACGCAAAGAGGATGGTTGCCAGGATGGTCCTCCACCAGCTGGATCCACATAGATCAAAGGTGCGGACACAGGAAGAAGCGAGACTGTATGCAGCAGTCGAGTCCGAGCACCCCAAGCCATTGGAGGGCTGCTCTGCCCCAAAAACAGGCCCCTCAGCACCAGCCGTGGTGAACGCTGGTGTAAGAGAGCTAGTCGAAATACAGCTGCGGACCGCAGGGCTGGAACGTCATTTTGTCAACGCCTGACGTGAACTGCGTCACAGGTGTAAGTGAGGCCGTGGTCACCACAGGGGAGTCAGGGGTCTTATGTGCCATCTTAGCCTTGTGACAAGGAACCTCGGCAGAGCCAGTGCTAGCAGATCTGGAGTGTTTCTGGGACACCCTAGGGACTGCTTATAAGTTAGCCCCAAGTAGGGAAGCCTTGGCTGAGCCGGTACTAGAAGACTTATGGTGCATGACCAGCTTCTGTGCCCCCCTCAGCAATATTGGTTCCACCACAGGTCTTAGTGTGGGACGGCTTGGAGTCACCGCCCCTCTGCCCTCCCCAAAGCCAGGACCCTAAAAGGGGGCCCTTCAATCTTGCTGGTTTTAGAAATAGCTCAAGAAGGGGAACCTCGGGAGTAATCTCGGTACTTTTATAGTCGCCTTGAAAGGGACCTTGAGCCGAGACTTGGTACACTTAGTTCCAGGAGTGGAAACCTCAGGGTTAACCCTGGTGACATTAGCGCCAGAAGAACTGGGCCCAACTTTATCCCCCAAAAGGGGAACCTCGGATGAAGATCCAGTCTTGGCAGCCCCTTTACAGGGGTCCTCAGAGGATACTGCAGTGTGCCTGTTAGGTCCCTTGCGGGACACCTCAGGGATATCCCTGGTAATAGAGCCGCTTGAGCCCCTCCTGGACCCAGAAGATTCTGGGATGGAGTTCCCTGGTCGGGGTGCCTTGAAAAGGAACAAACTTACCGGTCCTCTCCTTTTTTCTTCAATGAAGAGCTGTAAATGTGGAGGAGGAACGCGTTAAAAAACGTCCTCCCACCTAACAAGCCAACGTTGGAATGCCCGGACGGAGAGGGGGGGGAGGGTCGCAGTAGAATCACGCATCCAACAGTGTTCCGGGCCTAGGCTCTCCAGGCAAAGAGTGGAGATCTGACATTGCGAAGCACGTTCGCAGGATGAACAGGACACAAATCCCAGACGCTCCAGCATAGACGGAAGAACGCCCCGGCATAGACGGAAGAAGAGATGACCGTGGAACCGGAGCAGGGTTGAAGGACAAGGGAACAAAAGAAAAATATTCCCTGTGATGCAAGTGCGTCCGACACCAACCGTGTGGAGAAAAGGACTGAAGGGCGATGCGTGGGGCATAACTCATGAAGGCGGGGTTACGGCCACGTGCGGTGGCCCAAGTACATTTAAATGTTTGATGCTTTTTAACAAAGGGCTCCTGTCTGGTCCCGTAGGATGGAATGTCCCACATGTATGGAGGAAAGGGGACAGGACGTAGGAGTATAAACGGTAAAGATATTGGTAAGACCTATGGGGCCTCTCATAGGGATCGCAAGAAGCAGAGGGAAGGCATCTTAGTAGGAAAAACATTTAGGATGACAGAGGTCCAGATCAAGAGGGAGATGGGGTTTGGTTCCTTGGGATAAAGTGCCTTTACGAAGGAGTACGGGTGACATTGGCCACATTATAGGCAACCAACGCAGGGCAGGTGAGATTCTTGCGCCAGATCTGTGTGATGTTGGAAGGCTGTGCAGAAGGGGCAACGATCTTGGGGGGGAGGCGGGGAGATTTTAACCTATTGGCCGATCCAGCGTTAGATTGGTGGTTAGCAAAGGGGGGAGGCCTGAGGGCGGCGGGTAAGGTGAACATTGACTTTCAGAACCTCCTGTAAGACTACGACTGGGCGGACATTTGCTGGGGTAATTTTCCAGGGGCAGGGGGCTACATTATTCTCTCACCAGCACCAGTCGTACACTAGGATAGACCTGCTACTGGTCCCGCGGGAACAAGTGGGAGAGGTGAGGGGACCCAACGTTGAGGTAATAACTTGGTCGGACCACGAGCTAGTGGTGGCAGAGTGGAGAGTTGCAAAACAACCAGAGAGGCAGTCACGCTGAGGTGCAATGACACGCAGGTGAGAGGTCAGATGTTCAGGGACTTCTTGGGGAAGGAGTTAGGGGCGTATTTTGAAACCAACGACAATGGGGCGGTGGGCATGGCTACTGTATGGGAGGCAGCTAAGGCCACGTTCAGGGAATCACTCAGCGCAGGAAGAAATGGGAGAGGAAGCTGGTTGAGGCCAGACTCTGAGAGGAACTGAAAGCTTTAAGAGCCCAGCTGGTCCAGAAGGATGCTGATAGAGAGAGGTTCCTGAGAGAGACGTGGGACAAGAGACAGGAGCCCCATTCAGTGTCAATAGGTGAAGTGGTGAAGAGGATGAGATTTCTGCTGCAATAATATTACGAAAGGGGTGATGCGGTTGGTACATTCCTGGCAAACGGGGTGAAGGGATGCAAGGCGGAGAGGAGAGTAGACAAGGTACATGGAGCCGATGAGGTATGGTGGATAAAGGGGAGGCCATGCCAGCTCAACTTGTTTCTTACTATCGGAAGAGGGAACAGGAGAGGAGGTGCGTGCCTACCTCGACAGCCCACAGCTCCCCAAACTCACAGCGGCGGAAAGTACACCACAGATTTCTCCAAACAGTACCAATCCCTATTGGCAGCACCCCTGGCGAAGTTGTTTAACTCTATTGTTGGGGAGGGCACCATACTGCCAACTTTCATCCAGACCTTAATAGCAGTGATCCCAAAACTGGGTAAGGACTGTACCAACTGTGCCCACGTACAGGCCCATCTCCCTATTAAATGTGGACGCTAAAATATTTGCCAAGGTGCTTGCGCCTTGCCTGGAGTCCTGCCTCTGTCATGGCACACACCTTTCATCCGTTTTGGGCTGCCTGGAAAGCCTGACGCTGTGTAGCGGCGTCCATCTTTTCACACAATATGGTCGCTGCCACTACGGACCAGGTATTACAGCAGTCTAGGCTCTTGAACATTACCGGCGCATCCTCATGTAAGTGTCGATCTCACATGAGACTGTGAATCTCAACGCTCGGTTACTAGCTTGGTTACCGTGCTCAGCACTTCCTTGTTTTCAGGTCCCTCACCTTGTTGCTGTTCCTTCGTGGCTGCGCTGTTCCTTCCTGGCCGCCATCTGTGTGTTGCCTTCCTGGCCGTGCTGCTGTCTGTGCTCTCTTTCCTTCTATTTACCTGATTCCTGCTTGCCGCGCAGTCTGCACACGTTCTTTGGAACTTCCTGTTCTGCCTTACCTGGTCCTCTTACAGAGGAACTGAATTCCTGGATCTACGGTACCCGGTGTACTTCCTTCCTTGCCTGGATTTGCTTGCAAGAAGAATCGTCCAGGACTTCCATCAGGTGTTTCCCCTTGCAGGTTTTTTCCTGGTATTCGGGCAGTTTCCCCCTGTGCTAGCCAGTCTGGTCACTGAATCAGCAGGGTGGCGTCAGGGGAGGCTCGTTCTTTTCTGCACGAAACCCGTACGTCTAAGAAAAAAGAAAAATCTACAACCAAAAAGAAAACATCCAAGAAAACTCAGGTGAGCCAAGATCCATTACCTTCCAAACCTGACAGCCTCTCCCGGTTCATTCATGAAGACCAGACAGCTTCATTATGCACAGGCAGGTGGCGAGAGAGGGGAGCCCTATTGCTGGTCTTAGATGACGAGAAGGTCTTTGATCCGGTGAGTTGGGCCTTCATGGGGGGACATCCTTTCGACCATAGGGATTGGCCTGAAATGGATGGGGTGGATCGCAAATCTATACTCGTGAACGTACAGGCCTTCTCGTTACAGAGGGGTATGAGACAGGGGTGTCCGCTCTCCCTGCTGCTTTATGCACTGGTTATGGAGCTGTGGGGTTAGGAAAGACGAAGGAATAAGGGGAACCCGGTCAGGCGGCTAATGTGCAAAATCATTTGCTTCGCAGGCGATGCCCTGCTCTACATGACTAAGCCGGCGCATACAGTGCCATGTTTACTGGAGAATTCAGTGCAAAACGGGGAACTATCCGACTTTAAAATCTACCTGGAGATATCGATGGCCTGTTGTTGAGGGGTTGTTGGCGGTAGAGAAATTACATCAAGGGGTTCCCGTTCAGGAGGTAGAGGAATCTTTGAGGTTCATGGGTACAGAGGTTGCGCCACTACGGGGATCTCTTTACCAAGAACTACCTGCCGATATGGTCAGCTGTACAGAAGAATATGGAGAGGTGGGCAAAGGTGAAGCTTTCCTGGATGGCGCGCCTACATTGTATCAAAATGGTGGTGCTGCCCAAATTACTGTTCTTGTTCCAAATGCCCCCGTTGGTGGGCCTGCTGTCTTTTTTTGATGATGTTAAGGTGGTGCTGTTGAAATTCCTATGGACAGGGGTCAAGCATAAAAACGTCTACAGGACAATGATTCTGCCGAAGGAAGAGGGTTGTGGGGAGGGGAGTGAGGTTTCCAGGTCTCCCAACCTACTATAGGGCGGCCCAACTTCATGCAATGGTGGACCATCTGGACCTGCTCTCCAACAAGCAGTGGGTACCGATGGATAACGAGATTCTCACCACTGTCTCTCTGGGGGAGTGGTTGTGGGTGCCCAGGTACTATATTCCGAGGAGGGTGGTGCATCACCCAGTTCTGGAGGTTCCGTGGTCCATTTGGAAGGGGGGGGGGGTAGATTGCTATCCACGTGGCCGTCACCCGTGAATTTTATTTGGACCCCGCCTCTGCAGGGTGGGGTCGAGGAGCCGCTGGTGTTCCAGCTTGGTATGAGGCAGAGCTGAGCAGGGCCGGTCAAATGTGGGAAAAGGGGTGGGGGGAGACTTTCATTTTACTAGGAAGGTTGAAGGACTGTTTGGGTGCTGGGAAGCTATCTGTGTTCTGCTACCTGCATTAGAAAGCAGTACTGATGTACAGATATCAGGCCAGGATATTGCTACATAGATGGCACTACTCTCCTGCTGTGTTAGCTAAGATGTATAAGGGGTATGACTCACATTGCTGGAAGTGTGATCGGGTGAAGGGGGAATACAGTCACATGTGGTGGGGATGCCAGAGGGTGAAAGCTTATTGGAGGGAAGTTTTATCGTGGATGAAGGGGGTGGATGGGATTCACAGGGAGCTTTCCCCATGGTTTCTCCTCTTTGGAGTGCAGTTAGAGGAGGAGGAGGATGGGCACGTGGTACAGGTCATGTTTGTGGTACAGGTTATGTTGGTGGCCGCTAGATGCTGCCTAGCCCAGTTGTGGAAGAACCTGCGCCTGCCAGCGGAAAAAGAGTGGGTGGCGAAGGTTTGAGCCATATATAATATGGAGTGCCTTACAAACAATTTGGACGAGTCCCGGTCCACCATTGAAGGCCCATGGATGCCTTTTTTTTTTTTTTAGAAGTATGGCCAGTGAGCAACACTAGGAGTCGCGGTTTAAGGCATGGATGGGCTGCATAGTTTGGTCACAAAGGAGTCACTGTGTTGTAACGCACGGCCTCGGTTGCCACTCAGATAAGGTGACTCATTGTGGAACAACTGTAAAGCCAGCCCCAGGACCATGAGACTGTCCTACCCGGAGGCGGCTAACAGCCTCGGTATCAAACTACTGGAGTCAATCAGAACCTGCTGCATAAGGGGGGTAGAGGGGGAGGCAAGTAGGAGAGGGGGTAGGTCAACTGTTGGGAGGGGAGTTATGCTTGGTTGGATTTTGATGTAGGGAGTCATGATGGTTTGTAATGCATTATTTGAAATGTCATTAAAGTTCAATTTTGGAAAAAAAGCCATCAACACTAAAGGTTTAGTCCTTCCCATTGATATGCTCAATGAAAATATGAGCTGTTTTTCATAATGAACACCAGTGAAGAGAACTCAAAAAGATTTAGAAGACACTTCCAAATGATAAAGGAACACATTCAGGGACCATTACCAGATAAACCTGTTACATTCTACATCCTCCACAAGACAAAGAAAACCACCCTGGACGTCCAATCCCCTCTGGATCAGGCATGCTAACTGAGAAAATGTCTTGCTGGGTTGAGAACATCTTGAAGTCACTTGTTAGAGAGACCCCCAGCTATTGTATCGAGAACACTACTGAATGTGAGAAAACTGAAGGCGTCCTCACTTCTTTCCCCAGGTGGCTAGGAAAAGGCCATCACTATCGGATCCTGACCCTGAGGGTGAATATATGCGAGGGAGGCTTACCAGGTTGGAGGAGACATGGAGAGTGGGCATGAGGCACCCTTGGGTGAGACACGACATCCCCCATTTCCCTTTTCTAATTAATCTAATATTCCCCAGAACTTTGTAGGCTATTACCAGTCCCTGGGCCTCATTATGACCCCGGCGCTAAAACATGGTGCTATTAGCACCATGGTCCATGCCGGGGTCCGCCATGGTGAATGGCGGAATTACCGCCCCATTCCAAGGTTGGCGGGGCGGTAATTCCCCATTCACCATGGGCCCTTCCCCATTCCCATTTTTGTCCCATAGGGCTCAATGGGAATGGGGAAGGCGCCAAGTACGGTGCTGCAAATTGCGGCACCGTACTTAGCACCAAGGTCCCTTTGCGGCACCCTACTTTAACAGCTGGTAAAACCAGCCGTTAAGGCCGGGTCCCGCAAAGGGACCTCGTAATTAGGCGCTAATAGGTTAACGGCGCCGCAGCCTTTTACGGCGCCGTTAACCCATTAGCGCCTGGGTCGTAATGAGGCCCCCTATCTTTTACATAAATCATCTCCCAGTAAACATCAGTCAAGTACTGGGATGAGGAAGGCATACACCAGAGCCATACATCCGCTCTTTATGGATTATTACTCACACAAACACTTCTTCGGTACTGAGACAAGGAGGCCATCATTAACATAGAAGACAGACTGGTAGAAGAAAATTGAGCGGTCTAGTTGTAGAACTCATTATCATGGAGCCGAGAACTTTAAAACCGGCTCAGTTGAGAGGCTTGGGGAGAGGCACAGAAGAGCGTAAAGAACAGTTCCAGGGCAAAAGTAGTAGCAGCGAGAAGGCACCTTCCCAAGACGCTGGGAGTTATAGAGAGCGTGATCCAGTTTGAGCGAGAGGGGCTCGTTGGCAGTCTGAGGCGGAGCTGAGAAAGGAACGCAGCACAGAGCAAACGTACCAGGATCATTGTAATTGGTTATTCATAACGCGCTTAATACCCAGAGGTTTCTAAGCATGGACCCGGGGATCAAACCTGTGTTGCTATGTGTCATCTTGTTTCCAAGACGAAGACATTGTTCCTGACCAGCATTGGAGAGACTCCTGAATGCTCACAGGTGCAGGACAGCAGACTGCAGTTCATCAGAGCTCTGAAGTAAGCAGCATGGAAGTGAGGAAGCCATGGAAGAGTGTATGCCTGAAGAAACCAGAGTGTGCAGATCGCTAGCCAAGACGATTCACTGGAAAGCCGCAGAAAGTGGAAAACAGACCGTAAGACGGCTGGTGAATCCGCCTGGGTGAAAAGGGGGCCCGAGCTCAGTGGATGGGCATTTTAATGCAAAAGACATTTAATTTTGAACATCTGAATTGAATAAAAGGAAACCAATGGGAAAAAGTAATTAACATGATGAGAAGTCGTAAAAGCAAGCGTTGCCAAGAATTAAATTAGCAAGTATTGTCAAGAGCCAAGAATAATTGTGCAAAAAAACTATAATAGTAACAAAGCTTGTATCCAAGAGAAACCTGGCAAAAGGACGCCAGATGCTTTGATCAAGAAACCTGAAACAGAAAATTCGTTGTCTAGCAGGTGTGTGTACTGGGAAGCCTACGTTGGTTTTACAAGTGAACGCTACTAAACAAGTGAATGATGATAAAACAAGTAATAATAAAGTATCAAGGGCACTTGAAAGAATACTAAGTCAAGCCTCACTGTGAAGCTGAAACTGTGGCAAGATACTTCAAAAAATTGATCCAAGTAAGGTGCGTCAGTTGCGTGACCTGTAATAGGTGACCATGTGGTCCAACAACTGCGCCTACACCGAATACACCCACCTAAGGAAAAGCCACTTTTTGATTGTTGTGATTGAACAAAGGAAAACTTGTGTGAGTTCAAACTGTGGAACTGAACTTTATAAATTGGTAAAAGGTAACCAAACCCACAGAACTGGTAAACATCCCAAGGAATTGTGTTATTTTGGAACATTGAACACCACAAGGAATGGAGTTATTTTGAAACATTGGAAGCTGGGGGAAGAGAACCCCTCTTTGGTAAAGTGAATCGTTGAACCCTGTGGAAGGGAAAACCCTTTTTCACCTAAGAGCTGGAAGAAGCTCTGAACATTTATTTTGAACACTTCTCAGTTGATCCTGACATCCCTACAAATTGTTTACATTTAGATGCAAGGGCAAGTATAGATTTTGGATACATACATACATTTGCTTTGGACTTCCTGACACAGACTATCATTAGTTTCAGTTAAGTAGGAACATTCCACCTTAGCATAGGGCAATTTAGGCCTTCCCCCAACCTTCCTTTTATTTTAATAAAAGTTTGTAGCCCAAATTCTACTCAGTGGCCTGTCTACTTCGTGAAGTCTTTACATGACCTACTAAACTAAATGCTACTGGCCCCTTCCAAAGGGGTGCATTACTAGCAGCCATGAATACAGAGTCTCTATACAGTAATATTCCCCAAGTCGATGGTACAGAGGTGTGTAACAATGCTTTTGGAAATCACAACTAACTTGTTTACCTTATATCCAAGTGCATAGAATTCAGCTAAACACACAACTATTTCATATGCCTAACGAGATTTATCTCCAATAGATGGCACTTGATGGAGCCACAGTATGCTCATCTCTTCATGGTACACTTAGAAAATGATTTCCTTGCCACTTGTGATGGCAGACCACTACATTTATGACCGCGCCTTTTTCTTGGACCACTGCGGTACATGACCTTTTAACAAGAACTTTTAAGCTTCAACAGAAGATTTAACAGAAGATTCCATGAGTTCCATGCAATGATTAACTTCAAACTCTCCTACTCCCCTGTAAAAGTATCCTTCCTTGAAACCATCATAACAATAAACATTGGCCTGCTCCAAACGGCAGCATTTCACACATCAACAGATGGGCCAGCTATTTCAAAAGTGACAGCTTCCACCCAGCATGCCACAATATTCAGCAAGACAACAGGATAGAACTGAACATGCTCAGACACAAGGGACCACATTTTAATCCTACAAGCTTTGAGATCGGACTCCCTAAACCATGGATACAACTGCATACGCGTAGACCGACAGACTCACAGGACAACAAGGATCCGCTGCAGGAGCCCCCTGAAAACCAGAACAAAAAGGGGCAGAAATTCAATAGTCTCCGGTTGTAATATAAAATCCACAGTTGAAATCTTTCTGCAAGACTGCTCAGGAACTGCAACCCATTCTCCAACAAAACGAACAACTGTGGCACATATCTACACTTCAGATACAAATCAAGATAGCCCACGAAGAGATTACAAAATTGCAGGAAGTTTCACATGTGCATACAGCAATGCTTTGTATCCGATTAGGTGTATTAAATGCCCCCTGGGGGGCACTATGCTGAGAAAACTGGCCAGCAACTACATAAGTGGATGAATCCACACAGACAAAACGTTCAGCGACGAAGTCAGGACACCCCAATCAGTAAGTACTTTGTGGAACCAAATCACACCCTGGATGACTTCAAAATTGCAATGCTGGATAACTTTAGGACAGACAATGCACAAAAAACTTGTGTATACAAATGCGGGCATTTCAATAGACTAGAAAATGGTTTGACAGACATTGTGGCTTCATGAGTCACTATCCTAAATAACCAATTCCAATTATTTGCACCCACAGAGAGCCAGAGGTCAAAATAGATGAACAGGTTACTTACCCCTGGCAACGTTCTTTCGACTGGATGTTCCTCCCACGTATTCCTCATCTTTGATATCTCCAATATCCAGCTTCAGCTGCTTCGTAATTTTTTTTTTCGGCAGCGCGCACTGTTCGTTGATGCAGTCAATTTGTCGTCCCTCGAGGGCCTCCGCCTAAAAGATGATGTAATCACAGGCATATATAGCACGTGCAGCGCCCCCGTTGGCTTAAGTTCTGTTTTTTCATGTAATTGTCAAGTAGAACTACTTGCTTCAACGCGGGTTTGACCGTACTAGGCTCTGAACGAGCGAAAGATGTAATAGCATGGGAAATTTTACTGAGGGGTAGGTTGGAAGGGCAATGAGGAATACGTGGGAGGAATATCCAATCGAAAGAACGTTACCAGGGGTAGGTAACTTGGTCATCAAATGGATTGTGTCCTCCCACGTATTCCTCATCTTTGATAGACTCCCAAAGCAGTGTTTGTTTTGGAGGGAGTAAGAATTTTGCCATCAATGGTTTCCCTGAACAGAATGGAGGACAGCTTTTCCAAAGCTTCCATCCTGACTTAGGGTAGAATCAAGGCAGTAATGCTTAGTGAAAGTGTATATTATAGACCAAGTAGCTGCCTCGCAAATGTTTTTAATAGGAACACCTCTTTACAGAGCAGAAAAAGTAGCCATGTGCCTAGTGGAATAGGCCCAAAAGCCTTCTGGAGTATCCTTGCCCGCCAGCCTCTAGCATTCGGAAATAGCTAGAATAACCCATCTGGGCAATGTCTGCTTTGTTACAGCCTGTTGCAGTCTATGACCCGTATAACCTATGAATAGCTGGTCATCCAGACCAAGTTTTGACAACCTTAAAATATACAAGCTCTGAGCCCTTTGTTGATCGAGCCTGTGCAACCTCTCCTCTTCGTTGCCAGGATGCGGTAGAGGATAGAAAGTGGTAACACAATCTTTGTCCTAAATGAAAGTCTGAAATGTGATTAGGTAGAAATGAAGGCTTGACCCTCAGGACGACCTTGAAGTAATGTAAATGGTGGTTTAGCGGATAGTGCCTGCAACTCACTCACTCTACGGGCTGAGTGCTAACAACAAGATTGTCCTGAACCTTAAGGGACATGATTGAAGTGGTTAAAATGGTTCACACAAGAAATTTTAACACCAGATTAAGGTCCCAAACGGTAACCTGAAAGGGAGATGGAGGGAACACATTAGTGAGTCCCTTCAGAAATTGTATCACCAAAAGGTATCGTAAAATATGAAGTTTCCTCAGATGAGCGCTTGAAAATAGAAAGCGCCGCCAAATAACCTTAACGGTCCCAACCTGGAGCCCCAGATTGGCCAAGTACAGCAGAAAAGGTAACATGTCTGGTGTTTTGCATAATAAAGGGTCACATTCTTCTCCTTACACCAGCTGCAGAATTCGTTTCAACAGCAGCGGTACAATGACTTAGTTGCTGGCCTTCTGGCCAGAAAGCAAAATCGCCATTACGTCATCCAGGAGGTCCCAATCCTTGTACCTCAGCCTCTCAGAAACCATGCGTGAAAGCTGAGTGTCTTGACCTCTAGATGGAGAACCCGACCCTCCTCTCGCGAGAAAAGGTCCTCTCTTTGTGGAAGACGTATTGGAGGGCAGATGGACATGTCCAGAAGGTCTAGGTACCACGTCCTCCTGACCCGATCCGAGGCAATTAGGATTATGGACTTCCCAAACTTTCTCAACCTCTGATCATATGAGGAATGACGGGGATTGGAGGAAATGGATACAGGAGAGTGGAAACTCCCAGTCCATAATTAATGCGTTTTCTAGAGCTCTTGGGGGAAATTCCCTAGAGCAGTACAGTTCGCACTTCCTGTTGACACTGGTCGCAAACGGATCCTCCACTTGAGGGGTTCCCCAAAGGGTGAAGATCTCTTGAAGGACTTCCTGAGCAAGTTCCCACTCGTGGGAGAGTGTACTCTGCCTCCTCAGAGTGTCTGTCGTTGTGTTCTTTTCTCCGGATAGGTGAACTGCCAACAGAAAGATTCCTCCTTGAATTGCCCAGAACCAGACCTATATTGCCTCAATGCACAGTGGTTGTGTTCCTACACTACCTCTCTTGTTGAGGTAGTACATTGTGTTGTCCGTCATTATCAGGACATTCTTTACCCGAACAGAGGGCAGAAAAGCCTTCGGCGCAAGACTGATTGTTCTCAGCTCCAAAAGATTGAGGTGTAGTTTGGACTCCGATGGAGACCAACAGCCGCTGATTGTCAGATCGTTGGTGTGGGCTCCCAACCCTATGAGTGAGGCGTCCGTCACTACTGTCATCTCCGGCCATGGTTGCCAAAAGGTTCTCCCTTCAAAATGTTGTCCTTGCAAGCCTACCACAGGAGATACTGTGTGACCCTGCTTGGAACCTGAAGTAGGTCTGACATCCTGCCTGATAATTGGGACAATTGAGCCCATTGGAGAGATCTCATTCTCAGGCGAGTCTCGGGCACCAGAAAAATGCAGGATGCCATGAGGCCGAGCAACTTCAAACTTATTAAGGCTGGGAGGCGCTAGGCACTCAAACTTGGAGACCATCTGCAGAATGTCTTGAGACCTCACCTCGGGTGGCAAGCTCTTTCCCAAGGATGTATGCAATACAGTCCTGATGAACTGGAGCTTTTTTAGATGGTGTCATGTGGAACGTCTTGTAATTGAGGGAGAAGCACAGTCTGTGGAGCGAGTGTCAGGTGACGTTGAGGTGATCCAGGACTTGTTCGGAAGAACTCGCCCTGATCAGCCCATCTTCCAAGAGGGGTAGACGTAAATCCCCCTCTCCTGAGACTACCACCACCGCAATCAGTTTGGTGAATACCCTCGGGCGCAGGTCAGCCCGAAGGGCAGAACTCAAAACTGATCATGAGAACCGCCAACGGCAAACCTCTAGTACTTTCTGTGCTTGAGATGGATTGCACATGAAAATAAGCACCCTGAAGGTCCAATGATACCATCCAACCCTGGAGAAAGTGTGACCATCTTGAACGTGCCCTTTCTGAGGAACTTGTTCAAGTATGGGTATATAACCAGATGGGTCTCAGTCCTCGGTCCTTCATGGGGCTAGGAAATATGGAGAATACTATCCTTTGTTCCTCTCTGATACAGGTACTGGCTCTATAGCACCTTTCTCTAGCAGGGTCAAACTTTCCTGCAAAAGGAACAGATCTGGAACCCTCAAAGAATGGCTCCCCAGTGACTGGTTCTGAGGTATCTGAATGAAGGGGAGGCAGTAACCTTAGGCTATGGTTTCTAATGCCCAAGCATCCGAAGTAATGTCTTGCCATTCTTTCAGATGCTTAGACAGTCTGCTTCCCACTGGGGATTCGTGAATCAAGACCTCAGAGAGGTTTGGAGGCAGCTGAAGCAGTGGCTGTTGGTAAAGATGCCCCTGCTGAGCAGGCTTTGCAGCTCTCCCTCATCTACCATGAGGGAATCTTCTTTGGCCTCTTTGGCAGCCATTTCTCTTGCTCTTCCAACTGAGTAGTAGCAAAATGAAGATGTTCCACTGGACTGAAAAGGCTGAGGCTGCCTAATATCGGCACCCAAAGACTTGGCTGCCGCCTTCGAGGACTGCAGCTTCTCAAGGCTTTCGTCCGTCTTGCTGCCAAAACGATGAGACCTGTCAAAAGGCATGTTAAGGAGTGTAGACGGCACGTCCGGTGCAAATCCCAACTTCCTTAACCATGCAAATCTGCAAATTATGGTGTTTGTCACCCAAGCCTCTGCTGATTCCGTCAGCAGAATCCAAACCCGACTGAAGAGACTCACACATGGCATCCTTCCCATCCTTTACATTGGCCAAGAAACCGTCTCTTTCCTCCCCTTCAGGGATATGCTCAGCCGCCATAGAAATGCAGTCCCATAGAGTGTATGAATCTTTGCCAATGCATATGTGGAGTTGGCTGATTTAAGAGCCATACTCCCAGCAAAAAATACTTTTCTTGACCAAGCATCTACCCTTTTATCATCCCGATCCAGTGGGATGGTCGGATAAGCTGCCTGTTTAGAGGTAGCGGTTGCTGCCTACACCACCAGACTTTCTGGGGTAGGGTGTTTTGACAAATAGCTGGGGTCATTACTTGATGGACGGTAGTTCCTCGTCAGGTTCTTATTTACTGCCGGACTTGACTCTGGTGCTTCCCAAATGGCCCTTACTCTATTCTGAAGAGCAATATAAAAAGGTAAGATAGGATCCCTTTGAGGACCTTTATCTAGGATATCTGTAAAGTCATCCTGTTCGAAGGGGAGGGCAGGTCTGCTCCATCCCAGGTAATCCACTACCCTGGTCATCAACTGCCTGTAAGAGACACTGAAAATGACATGCTCATCTGACTCAAACTTTCCAAATTTCAATTCCGGTGAAGTGTTCATTCCTTTGGCTGTTTGCAAATGTTCATATAGGTTCTTCAGTCTGGATTCCTCTTATATAAAACTATCAGGGACATTTGGTGTGCCATACTGCAAACTAAAGGGCGCATCATTATCAGATGGCTCATTGTCCTCAGAAATAGTGGTCAGAGATTTAAAGAAATCCTTCTATGGTAAAGCAGTGAAGGTTTTCTGTATCTCAGGTAAAGGCGTCGAAGGCTTTGAAAATCTCGAGACTGATGCCCCTGGAATCGGCGATGTCTTCGATGAAGACCTTTTTGACGTTGATGGCACCGAAGGCTTCGATGGCGTCGATGGGGCCACTGGTGGTGTTGACCTTGATCTCGACTTGTCTTTCGACATATGACTCGAAGGACCCCTCAATGATTTTTCATCGTGTCAAGGCCTCAACGGCTCTCGATGGGGATCTGGCCTTCGGGATTTGGCTCAAGCCCTTTGCTTACCGGCTACAGAAGGCACGATAGGAGCATGGCCTGCCTGCTTCGAGGGTTGCTGGTCCTCGAATATCTTAAGCATTTCTTGCTTGAACGTTTCCCATTTGGCTGGAGTGGAGGCCTTAGTGTGGCAGGATATATTCCTCTCAGGAGAGGAGTCAGACGAGGATGTCGAAGTTGCAGAGTGATGGGAGCCACTCCTTGACCTGGACCTTTTTACCTTCTTTCGTCGAGGAGAGTCGCCTCTCGCTTCGTCAGAAGAAGGTTACTTTGACAGGGTAGTCAATGGGGAATTCTTAGGGAGTCTACCTACCGCCAATCTCCCCTTATACTCCTTCAGAGCTTTTGCGGTCATCGATTGACACTTTGAACAGTCTGAGGTCTTGTGATCCACACCGTGACACCACAAGCAAACTCGATGCGGAGCGGTCAGCGACACCTTGGCATCTTAGTCTTGACACTTTTTAAACACGGTCTTCGGGATAGTGTGTGCCGAAGACGAAGACATTTTCGGATATTTCTTGAGAAATTTCTGAAGTGCGCCGTAGTTCTCGAAGCGTAAGCTTACTAAAAAAAACGGAACTGAAGTCAAAGGGCGCTGCGCATGCTATATATGCCTGTGATGACATTATCCTTAAGATAGAGTCTCTCATGCGACATTGCGTCGACTACATCGACGCACAGGACCGTGTGCCAATATTTCTTTGCTGAAGCTGGATATTGGAGATATCAAAGAGGAGGAATACGTGGGAGGACACAATCTATTTGAAAGCGCTGTTATTTCCTATAACATTTTCTATGCCTCTTTACTGAAACTTGATTGACACATCCCAAGCCCCATGTGCTTCTGAGGCAATGGCCTGCTGCCAGACTCACTCCTACACAAACCCTTCCCTGAAAACTTCTTAGCGCACGGTGAGTGCTCCTGTTCCATGTCAGATAGTTTTTTCAGATGTAGAGAAGCAAACTCAATGCAGCATCATCCCCATCACATCGGCCTTCACAAGCCAGAAGTCCAAAACATGAATTATATTTCGCCTTCCTTATTGTTATTCTATAAGCAAAAGTCCAACATGTGGACAACTGTGCCACCATAGGTCTCGCTAAGGAATACGCACTGCAAATAGCTTGCTCTATTTCAGTCTGGTCAGCCTTTTAGAGGCAATACTGAACATGTGACCAAAAGCCCAATTCATTTCTACAATTGTCCAACAATAGCCTGGCTGTGTTTCCTATCCCAGGCTTAAATGTAGGATGGACATGCAAGTTACTCTGCCTAAAACATACCAGCCTTCATTAGGTTTGCACATGCCATGGCTGACCAATACCATTATGCCCCTCTGGGAGCAGCCCAGCAGTGTTTGTTTCTTTTACCAGCTTGCATGTCATTTTCAGTGCCTCATTAAAATCTCTGAGAATGGTAAACCTCTGAAGTGTTAGGCACTTTGTGAAGGAAACACAAATCAAGAACAGACACAAACAGATATGTCATTCCCTGTGAATCCTTAAACGGTCCTGCTATTTCAAGAGCTTCATTCTTCCTATGCCTGAAAAAGTAATCTGAACATTACAAAATATTTTAAGACACTATATGTATATTTTGGAAAGTGGGGCCAACTAAGGGTCTATGACATAGGATACAGGAGTGAGCAAGGGACAAAACCACCAGGACACGCGATCTAATTAACCCTACAAATATGTAATTTGGCCTTAACACCTCACCTCATTTGTGCTCCCAACCCTTAGGCTCCTCCACAACACTTCTGGGATGTCTACATTCAAAGGTGAGATGTTAAGGGAGCGATTCTACACATTAAAAGATATGTATTTTTTTTAACCCAGTGTCATGTCACTACAACAAACACATTCTAATTACTCCTTCCATTCCCCCTTTATCACAACCACGTCTGAATGAGAGGGTAGGGTCAACTTGACAGGAGCACAGAAGGGCTATTAAAAAAGGTTCATAAGTATAGCCTCACCAAACTGGGTAATAAACCATAAAGATACATCCATGGACTAATTACTACATAAAGCGTGCTTAGTAGACCATGTGGACACCTTCCAAATGTTGGTAAGGGCATGCAGCCCTGGTCCACCTGAGAGGACTGACAGAACCAGTCCTGAACTACTCCTGAACACTCAGAGAGCAACTAGTTAGGAAATACCAAGACCCAAAGAAACAGGGTAATCGGGCCTGCATCTCCCAAGATGCATCAGGTTTCGAAATCCAAAAACCGGTTTGTATTCCGCAATATCTTTTTCGGAGATATAGGAAAAATATATGCTATTGGGAGAACCCAGCATATCCACACAGGCAGGTTTATTAAATTAATTCCACCTTAGGCACTGATGAGTGTTGGGGTTGATGGCAAGAGTGTAGCCACATAAGTGCCACCAACCAGTGATAACAAAGGGTGCCTGAGAGAAACCTGAAGGAGTCTCACCCGCTAGTCCCTGGAGATTTGTCATCAGGACATGGCCGTGCTATTGGATCCAGTTCCTAGGGCTGGACCAGTGGGTGAGGATCACCTGGATGGGGGCTCTTCGGGAGTGGAAGTGGGACACTGACCGGTGGGACGCAGTACCCCCTTCCTTATACCTTTTCCCCAGCCTACCCCGTAGTATACTTATAAGCTCTAAAACCCTCCCCCTTTCCAACACCAACACTTTCCTACACTGTGAAAAACAACAGACTTACACCAGAGCCGTTTACCTGACGTGTCCTAACACCAGGATCAGGAAGTGTCAGGGAATTGTTGACAATAACTACACACACATGACGGTCCTTTCCATTCCCCACAACGATAAAAGGCGGAGCACGAGAGTAAACTTAGAGCAAGGACAAACGCACAAGGAGGTAGCTATTCCAGGACGGCAAATCAAATGGAGAAGGAAGGCGGCAAGACTGGAAAGGACAACAAGGAGGGAAGTGCCCTTGCCCCTTTTCGACCCAGAATTGTGAAGCCTCCGTGAAAGGAATCATAAGACCGGGAACTACAGCCGGCGTGTGGTGTAGCAGGCCAACAGTGCACAGGACCCTCCTGCACTGATAACCGAGGCACTATGGTGACCGTGGTACTGTCCTTCACTCCAGAAACAAGAAACGACAAGGAGGTCAGCACAGCCAGTGAGTCGGTGGGAGAAACGATAGTAAACAGGACGTGTTGAGCAAAGGTTGCAAACGGCAACTTGTTAAGAACAAAGAACGTGTGTGCTAGTGAACTTTAAAAGCCCAGGGAAAGACCAGCTGCAGAGTGATCCGGTTCCATTTGTGCGTCCATTCAAAAGACTCTGACTGGTCCCCTTTTCTTATGAACGTTATAGTAATAAGAGGCCGTAGGAAAGGCCAAGCTAAAGAGTTAAGGTGGTCATACAAGGGTCGATCCAAAATCCCTTGTACAATCGAAAATCCTTAAGCCATTACCCAAAGCTTTGACATTGTGAAACAGCCGTGTGCGCTCAGCTGAGGGAAACGCTGTACGAACAATAAAATGTGGAAGCTTGACTGGGGGCTAGAAATAGCTAAGGGAAGTGAATCCTGCAATGTATTACGAATAAGTGAACTGTGTGAAACTGGCAAAAGTGAACCCGAATGAGCGAAGCCAAGGTTACAAAAAGGATCGGAGCCCGGTTGAGGGGGTTCCACGGGTGAAAGGAAATCACCCGACGGGAAAGTTACTGAAAGAAACATTTTGTTTGTTGTTTATAGAACATCAGGCCCTCTGAAGCAAGAGACGTGGTGTAAGAGACTTGGCCCCAGAAGGCCCTGACATTGAGGAAAAGAACTAAGCTCGTGCTGGAGAAGCCCAGGAGTGTTCTGTGCTCGAGAGTCCCACCTTGTCCTGTGCTAAACACGTGGGGAAGGGAGACCCCAGTAATACCATTTTGTGAACACTTCTTTTTTTTTCTGATGAACATTATCCCACAATATTTTGTAACTTAGCTGCAAGGATTGCCAATAGTTCATTTTAGTTTCAGCCCTTTTTATTTGAGACGACACAATAGGACTGCCTTATTATTTGATGGTCATAGCATGCTCCCATCTTAGATTTAGGTTTAGATTAGGTGTTTTACCCATTTATACAGTTTAACAAACACTGTTGAACTGTCATCACGTGTGTCTGTCTATACTGTTGCCACCATGAGTCCCTTACAGCCACAAGATACAAATCCAGTTGGGTACAAGGATGACCAGTGCTTTGTTTTTCCTACCCTCAGCCAATACACTGGAAATCTCACAAACCAGAGGGAAAGCAAACAAAAAACTCATATGGTGGGAAGAGGACATTTACTTTGAGGGTAAACAAATTGCACTACGGCAATGCAACCTCAAAGATAACTGCAATATTAGTAAAAGCCCCCTGTATTAGTCATCACAGAAGAACATAATACTGCTAGTTACAGCTCTCAGCAGAGTGAATATCTCCAGGAAGCCATATCAGAACATTTTGTATGACGGGGCAGGTACATATTGTCATACCTAAAGAGGAGGGGGGTATGAAGCCAATCACTCATGCTTGGATTAACTCTCAATTTGTAAATGTTGCTACAAAAAACAGATGAATGAGATGGTACTGTACAAACAGGACCTGCCTATTGAAAATGGAGGAAACATGTAAAGGACAGGACTGGTCTTGGCAGCAGAAATGGTGCAAATTAATTGAGCACAGTCAGGAATTGAAGCACGGAACTGGAGTGGTTTTCTGATATTCAATAATAACATACACTCCTATTAAGGACACAGTAGTCCTTCTACCCCACATGTGAAAGAAATAAGTGAGGGGAATAGCAATTTCATCCATGGCAATATCCTAGGGTGCAGGGACTATTCTTCGAGTCGGTTTCTTTAAATGAACCTTAACTATTAGGATTTATCTGGATTTAAGTCCTAGAAGGACAATGGTATAAGAAAGTGGTAGTAACCAGATCAGACATGGCGGCCATGAATTAGGTATCTGGGTTTTGGATATGTATCTGCAAGGCTGTCAACCATGCAGATAATAAATGGGTGACATCCTTACTAAGGAAAACAGGATCAGCTCCCTCCTGGACACCTTGAGACAAACTGTAAACACCAGCTAGCCCCAATGCTTTAGCTAGGCTGATGAAGAGGACAGAAAGCCACTAATACAAAGTCTCAAGGTAACCGGAGCATTGAAGTGACTTGCCTTCAGTAAAAAAGAAAACACACACCACCCGACATGTCTCAAGAAATACTTTTACAAAACAATATTCCCCAGGGGAACATAATACTACATGGAAATAGTAGCTTTGTTGAGCTGACGCTGGGAAAGGCATCCTGTGTATTCCATTTTATGAATCAATAACTTTAATACACCCGGGGGCCCAATAGGTATTGTTTAAATCAACTGTTCAACATTTTACCACTGGCTGAAAGCAGCAATGAACAGTAAGGCATTAACAACAATAACATAATTCCAACAAAATATGGTTTTACTAACTAGTGTGGTTTGTGCACAAGCCAGGCATGTCATTTAGCTGACAAATTAAACATGAACCTGAACCTGAACTACAAACTGAAGGTTGCTTCCGACAATGCCAATGTATTAGGCACAGGCATGTTTGGATAATAAGAAATTAATTGTGAGTATATATGATATGGCATTTATAACGTGCCTATACACAAGTGTATCAAGGCGCGACGAGGCAAGGGAGGGGAACAAAGGGAGGACAAACAACGATCCTACTAAGCCAGGTGTCATTCAGATCGTGCAAGTGCATGTGATGGGGGAAGGGGAAAATTGCGGGGGTTGGATGGAGAGGGGACAGTGCAATACATGGGAATAGAATAATAGCAAAAGTAAAAATAATGGCTAGCAGGTGGCAAGTGCAAGGAAGTGCAGACGACGGGTGTAAGTGCTGGCAGTGGGACTGTAGGGATACAGAAACAGTCTCCGAGTGCATGGGTTGCTGGGCAGGCAGTGCGGGTGTGTGCGACTGGTGTGGGAGGGACCTGGGCCCGAGATCAGAGGGTGACCAGGAATCCAGTGCAGTTGCTGTTTCAACCAGGAGGTCAGCAGGGGAGAGGAGGAGAAAAAGCAGAAGCAAAGAGAACGGTTTTGAGGTGCTTCCGGAACCGGAGATGGCTCTCCTCAAGTTTCAGGGAGGCAGGGAGGCTGTTCCAAAATGAGGCCCCAGCCGAAGAAAGAGATCTACCACCAACTCGTTTCTTGGAGAAGCGACTGACCCTGAGCGAGTTGGGGGCGGAAGAGCTCGAGAAGGAAGATATTTAGAAAGAGAGTTGAAGAAATTGAGGTCCCAGGCCCCAGAAGGCCTTGTGGACAATGTAAAGGGTTTTGAACTTAATCCTCGCAGCCCCTGGGAGCCAGTGCAGAGATTTCAGTCCTGGGGAGATCCGATCCCTGGGCTTGAGGCCAAGGACAAGCCTCGAAGTCCTGTTTTGGATGAGTTGCAGAAGGTGGAGAGTAGAGGCAGGCAGATTTAGAAAGAGGCGGTTGCAATAGTCCAGCCTAGGGAGATCCAGAGCTCTGGAGACAGTGAGGGGAAGGAGGGGAAAGAAAGAATACCTCTGAGGAGGTGGAGTTGGTAGTGTGACTTCTTAGAGACATCAGAGATGTGAGGAGAGAAGGAGAGTGTGGAGTCGAAGATGACCCCGAGATTTTTACCAAGTATACATACAACCATCAGTTACCCCTAATAACATCAGTTTTACATATAAGATTTTTTGCTCACAATCACTTATCCCATCATGCATTCATACTCACACTTTCATACCAGAAATCAATCTTTACTCTATCAAAACATGGTAACATCACATCTATGACCATCTGACAACTGATTAACACAATGTTTTCCACCCTTTCCTTAATGCAGGTGTACCTATCTGTGTATCAAATTTACAACAGATTTACAAGCGAAACAAGTTGACGCGTGTTTCGGTTGTCTAGCCAGGGCATAACAAATCTTGCCCCTGTGTTGATCCAATCTTCATCAGGACAAAAAGCGAAGTACCAATTATGTCTTGCTTCAGAAAGGATGGGGTGAGTGACATCTATAAAAAACACAATAGTAAAACATATTATTATCCACTTCTATACTTGGCATCCTAGCTTATTTCCTCAACACTATTATTGTGTTATCAAGTAACTTTCATAGTAGTTACACACATCGCACTCAGCGCCAATTTTAAGTGTTGGAGGAAGTACAGATGTTCTGAGTTATGTCCCTTAAAAGCTCACAGATTCAGATATACGTTTGTGTCATGGTCTGTAAACGAAGGAGAACCTAGGTCAAAAATACTGGCTGGTTCCCTCTCAAATATCTTACGATTGACCACAAAAATACTAATATTCTGGATTCGTAGATCATAAACTCACTCTTAAATTAGCCAACAACCCGTGTCAGCCTTGACATTTATTGTCCCACTGTATTCAGCATATCGTTCGATACTCTTCTCAAAATGACTAGTGTGGAAACCACAGCATCCACTTCGATCACCTATAGTGGGAAAAACACCATTTTTAATATGCCGGGCACCATCTACTTGTCACGGTTGTATCAACATCCAGCTTTCCATCAATGTTTTTAGGTTGGCGGGGTGTTTACTTACTGATTATATTGAGGTAATCTAATATATCAATGGTTGATTGCAGATGAGTAAATTTCTGTCGATCCCCTTTGTTCAGATGCGTAAATCTGACCTTCATGGAAACTTTACTTCTCCAGATGTCAACAATTCGCACAACAATTTGGGCTTATGCGCTGAAACAAAAAAACATAACGTCTCTTGTCAGCACTAAGTTGTCTGTTTCCCCCCTCCTCTTCACATCAGTGTTTTTTTATTTTTGTCAATTGTACCACCATTTATTTCATTCCTCTACCTTAAGTGGCCATTACATATTGTGTCCCCTCGGCAGCATACTCCACTCAAACCTCTTAGTTTTGGTTTGTCGAGGTGTGTCGGGTTCCGATGACCTCGACCATTCGACTTGACTCGAGCGATCTTTTATCTCTCGGGGTCCTGGAAGGATCCCGATCCTTACTCCTTCGATCACCCGGGCTCGAGGGTGCGCGAGTGTCGGAACGGTAATGCTCTCAGCCAGCTTCCGAGGAAGGCGCGGACCAATGATTAACCTTTTCAAAAACCTCCATCATTTTGACTCTAAATGCTTCCCATTCTTCGGAGGAAGAATGTTTTGTGGGGCATTTCATTTTCTTGGGGGATTTGTCCGAAGGCAAGGTGGAAGGGGACCTGTGGCGTCTCTTTTTGGACTTTTTCGTCGAAAACGAAGAGTGGTGTGAACCACTTCAGGACCTAGACGTGTGTTTTCACCTTTCGCGTCGAGGAGATTTCTCCTCATGGGATCTTGACTCGACGCTTGAGGCTTTTCGGCCGGGTTTTCGACCCACCTGTAGTCTTCCTCTCTCGCATGTCCTTGCCCGTCATTGCCTGACACTTTGTACAGGCTTCCATGTCGTGATTTTCACTGAGGCACCACAGACATTCTCGGTGCGGATCGGTGATTGGCATTTTGGAACCGCAGGTTTTACATTTTTTGAACCCTGAACGTGGGCTAGTCGGGGTCGACGATGAGGACATCTCGAATATCTTCTTTCACAATAACTGTGTCACAGAACTATCGAGGTGCGCTGAGTCTCCGAAGCAACACGTACTGCAGAAAAACGGAACTGAGGCCAACGGGCGCCGCACGTGCTACTTTTATACCCGATGACATCACCCTCGCGCGAGGCATTCGAGGGACTTCGACTCGCCGATATCGACGCAAGGCGCCCTCTGCCGAGAAAAAAAATTCCAAAGCAGCTAAAGCTGGGCAAATACATCTAAGATGAGGAATACGTTGAAGGACACAATCCATTCGAAGTAATGTTTCCATGAAGGTCATATTTCCCCAATTGAAAAAAGGGAATCGACAGAGGACGTTGCTCATCTTCAATCAACTATTGATATATTAGATGACTTCAATATAATCCGTAAGTAAACCCCCACCTTCTGAGCCAACCTAAGAACATTGATGGAAAGTTGGATGTTGATATGGCACCCCCGTGAGAAGTAGATGGTGGCCGGCATATTAAAAGTGGTGTGTTTCCCACTATCGGTGATCCAAGAGGATGCTGTGGTTTCCACACTACTCATTTTGAGAAGAGTATCGGACGATATGCTGAATACCGTGGGACAAGACATTTCAAGGCAAACACAGGTTGTTGGCTAATTTAAGAGTGAGCATATAATCTACGTATCCAGAATATTAGTATTTTTGGGGTCACGGTTAAGATACTTGAGAGGGAACCGGCGGGTATGTTTAACCCAGGTTGTCCTTCGTTTACAGGCCAAGAAATAAAAGTATACCTGAATGTACAAGCTTGTAAGGGGGACAGCCCAGAACATCTGTAAATCCTCCAACAATTAAAATTGGTGGCGAGTGCGATGTGTGTAACAACTATGAAAGTTACTTTATAACACAATAATAGTGTAGATGAATGGAATGAGGATGACAAGTATAGGAGTGGATGATAATAGGTTTTACTATTGTGTTTTTTATAGATGATGTCACTAACCCCATCTTTACTGAAGCAAGACATTATTGGTACTTCGCCTTTTGTCCTGATGAAGGTTGGATCAACACAGGGGCAACATTTGTTATGCCCTGACTAGACAACCGAAACACATGTCGACTTGTAAATCTGTTGTTAACTTAAACAGATAGATACACCTGTATTTACAAAAGGGTGAAAAACATTGTGTTAATCAGTTATGTCAGATGGTCATAGATGTGATGTTATCATGTTTTGATGCAGATTTCTGGTATCAGAGTGAGTGTGTGTGTGTATGAATGCATGATGTGATAAGTGATTGTAAGCAAAACATATTTTTATATGTAACGGATTAAATATGTCAAACATTTAGTATCTGAAATAAAAATATTTTGAGTTAAGTATGGAGTAAGAGTATATTGTCATGCTTGATCTACTGGTCCAGTGTGTGTTATAATTACTGTATCTTTACCTGAAGGACCAGTTATTAGTTTCAGGTACCCTTTATATTTTTTGAAACTGTATTAGCTTTATAACATCTTCTGATTATTTTGACTGATTCTGGAGTATTTAGTGCCTGATCTTCCTATAAAACAAACTTACTATAGGATTTTGTAAAAATGCCCTCTAAGCGGTAATAGTTCCTTTCAATCTGTGTTACAGTGCCAATTTCTAACCTTGCTTTTTACTAATCATTTCTATTTGGAGTCTTAGTTGAACAGACCAAATTCAAACACTGCGTTTCTGAACCCCTGAGTCACCATCCAACCAAATTTAATTAAACATTTTTACGATCAGTGTGTGTTTACATTTACAATATTGTAAGCATTCTTCAACACTAAGAGCAATGTGGTAATAGCATATTTCTCCACATGTAGGAGTACGGACTCTCAAAATAAGCCACAATCCCTTCTTTCAAGATTATGAAAAGAGTAAACACTACCAATTATTAAAACATTGTAGTATAGATTTGAACAATTTGTGAAAACTTTGTTTTAATGAACGTGTTCCAAGTTCAACAGATAAACAGTGGGTTTATTTATAAAATGCTATTTTATCTCTGGTCACATTGGGCGAATGGCTCTGAGTACCAGTCAACGATATTCCTGAAAGAGTGAGAAAATATCCAGTTTTGGAAGTACCGTGGGAGATCCGGAGTAAGATTTAGGATACAGAACTATTAACCTGGCCCTCTTTTCTCAGCTTTATGTGGACTCCGCCAATTATTGCTGTATTTAGGCTCCAACCAATAAATAATGAGCTGAATATCTCCCCAGGGAAGTCCCTGCTTTTGAGAAAATTCTTATCACACAGAGGCGCTGAAATGAGTTCCATACAAAAGATGGAATGAGACGGGAACCCAGGTGATTCAGAGATTAATTGAAGCTTTGGAGAGGAATACAAGTACAAAAATGCCTGATGATTTCTGGAGGTGCCTATGTGAAGAGGCTTCTAAAACATCCATCACCTCCCAATACAAAGTACACAGCATTATGTCTTTACACCAATGCCAATATACACCTCAGATCCTGTTCTTTTCCAGATCATGCTCTACTGTTCTACATATTGTACATGAGCATCAAGGTGTCCGTGATGCTCTTTAAACTTCATTGACAAAGGCTAAGTCTGACACTATGTACCCCAAGCCTTACAAAATGCCATCATTTTTATATTCTAGGAACCCCTTAAATTCACAATATGAAAGGATTGTTTTTCTAAAGATGATCCATACATTATCCCCACTAAAGCCAATTCAGAAGGTTGCCATGTTGTCAGTGTCCACACTTCCTAAGCACCCTGCAGAAGGCTTTTAATATTGAGGCCTTGTTGAAGCGCGAAAAGCTCCACGTTTGGGAATGCAATCCTGAAAATAAACAGCCTTTCTGATCAGATAAGGCTAGGTAAGGATAAGGAAAGTAACAATCAACTATTTTATAGCTTTTTCTGCATCCTATAATGTACTACTAATTTCTTTGAGATTTGCCATTTTTGAAAAATACATACAATCATCTCTCAAATGTTTCCAACCCATAATGAAGTATGATGAGCCCAAGACCATCTTTTGAAATACAGCCTGGTGCTGGAGTGGAGTTCCATCTTTAATGCACAGGTGCATTTTCTATTGAGGGGAAAAAAAAGTGACAGTGAAAAAATATATGAATAGTAAAAAAATAGTAAAAATTGTGTACATACTACCTTTTTTCTTCTTCTTTTGAAAGGAAAATTTTTGTTCTATAGCTTTGACTTCTTCGGCAGAGATGAAATGCCGGACGTTGTAGCTCACACCCACCCTGTTCAAATGACCCCGCACATGATTGGCGAGGCCAATCCCATTGTGAAACTGGTCTGGACAGTAAGGACACTTCTTCTCCTCGTTCCGCAAGATCAGCTGATCAGGATCTAGTAGCTCATCTGCTTCCAGTGAGCCCTCGAATGGAGGGTCCATCAACAGAAGATCTAATGGAAAGGACTTGTCCAGCAGCATTTCTCTTGAAAAAGGTTGCCCCACCGATCGAGTGGCTGGTGAAAAGGGCATCTTTTTTTTAAAGAATTTACGCCCAGCTTTCATCTTCTTCCGTCGATCACTTATGGACTTCAGGACAATAACAGGTACCATCATGCGCAGCTGATGACGCTGTTCTTCAGAAACTGCATTAGAGTCGGAGGATTTCAATGTGTCCCTGAAATTCCTCTTCAGTTCTAAAGCAGACCGAGGAACGATCGGTTTGATGTCCTTTTTTGCTGTGGGTGGCAACCCAGTTTTGATTTTGAAAGAAAGCCCCCCCCCTAGGCCTTCATATTGCTTCCCTGTAGACCAGCCATGTCTGACACCTACCATTGCACCATGTTTCCTCCGGTTGTCAATCCCATTACTTTTGAAAGGCGTACGAATCTTCTTTTTTATTTTCAGTGCTACCTGTGGAGCATAGCTTTTTGTCGATGAAGACGTGCCATATTTTCTTGGCAAAGAACCATATGGAATCAGCTTCCTTGTCTGAAACCTTGGCAGGTGAATCGTCTTTTTGATCTGCATAGTGCTATCTGGTCTTTGGTGGTCTGGTGCAAAATCCAGCCCTGGTTCACGTTTTATAGGGAGGTCCTGGTGAGACTGAGAGGGCAGTGGGGGTATTGGAGATGGTAAATGAGGTGTCGGTGGTAGTTGCGTAGGTGGTGGCAGTTGTGGCTCCGGCAGTGGAGGAGGCGGCGGCAGCACTTCTTTTTTGACAAAGAATTCTTTTTCAGTACATGGTCTTTGTTTAGGAAGAGAATTGGGCTCTTTGCTTGTTCCTGCTTTGATTGTATCATCTCCATAAGCTTCCGAGCCCCAAGAGGGAGATGAATGAGAATACTTCATGTGCTGCTTCAGGAGGCTCTCACTTGGGGCCTGGAAACCACAGAGAATGCATGTACTGGCACTCTTAAAGCTGCTCAAGTTCTGCTCCTTGGGCGGAGGAACCAAAAGGGGAGGGTCACTTGGTTTAACATGATGAAATGTTAGTTCCGTTGTCTTCTGTACCTCATCTTGTGTGCTCAAGAGATTTACACTTTCAACCTCTTGGTCTTTCCTCTCCTTCACATGCGTTTTAGCATGCTGAACAAATACTTTGGAAGAGTTGGTTCCAAACACACACTTTGGACATTGCAGCCTGGCCTCCCTGCCTTCATCAGAAACATCATTTAGCTTCTGAATTTCTTCTATGATCTTTTCCCGTGACTCCTGGTGTAGTCGTCTGTGTTGCTCAAGAGTCACAGAGTCTCCAAACGACCACCCACACTCGTTGCAGGAAAACTGACACAGCATTGGCAGTGGTGGCTCTTGCAGGTTTGGTTCACGAGTGTGCTGCAACATGTGCTCCATCAAATGCTCCTTTTTCTTGAAGTAGATACTGCACTCTATGCATGTGTACACTGAGGTCTCATCTTCCTCAACAAGGTCCGCCTTCCCCGATTCATCCAGAAGCATGTTGCACATGTAGGCACCCATCTCAACATCATAGTTGCTGCGGGAAGGAGGTTCTAGCGATTCTGGGGGGATCTGCTCCAGAGAATCATCATCATTCACAGTCCATGTTTGTTTGCATCCAGAAATGTCCAATGCAACCTGGTGACTTGGATTCTGCAACGTCCAATCGGCATGAGAGTTAGAATGTGGCAGCTGTGTTAGGTCAGGTTCCATTCCCAGGGATGTACTGTGACTAGAGACACCCTCAAAATAGAAAGGCTTACTTAAGCTAGCGTTTAGAGATTTCCTGTAGATAGGAAGAGTTATTGGGGGAGGATCACCTCTAACAGTCTGCCCCCTCAGGGGAATCCCAGGCCCTGCATCTCTCAAACCAGAACTAGGGCTTGCACCACGCTCTTTAATCCAGTCAAACCTCTGAATGCTTTGTCTACTCCGTTCCAAGTGTTGGGTACAGAACGCATCAGAAACTTTCAAATCATCGATGCTTCCGAAATGAGTTCTAGTGTTAGGTGCATAACGTTCCATTGCTACTTTAGAGTGCATGTCTAATTGATTGTCCAGCCGCTCGCTGCTTTGATTCATGGAAGTTGCAAGTCTTGATTCCAGAGAAAAATGGCCATCTCTTCGCCGATGGAGGTTAAGAAAGTCCTTGGTATCAGATAAAGCTTTGGAATCTCGTTCATCCCGAGAGCCTTTTTCTTTAATCTCTTGAAGGGACCGCTCCCACGATATATCATTTGTAACATTCATATTTCTCCAATCTGCTGGGCCCTGGAACGGCCTGGGTAACACTGAGGTATGTTTCAAGATGCTCACCTGTTCACCATCTGAGCTGTAAAAGAATAAAAAAAAACACTCAATAAGGTTAGCCACTTCTTAAGACGTTCTAAAGATCAATCTTACGCATTACAAAGCAATGAGGACGTCTCTGCTGTGAGGCTTAAAAATACGGTGAAATCAGTTGATAATAAATTAAATAAGTGAACTCTATAAATAGAAACACCATGGGCAATGAAAATATTGCTAGGCCCTTAAAAGGTTTGCATATTTCTTTCATACCACTGCAGCGATAATATTTTGTAACAATTCTGCAATAAAGCGCTTCCCAAACTAGATCGTCTCCCTCAAGTAAACAGCAGAAAATATATCCTATATTATCATAAAAAGTCATGGACACGCAAAATATGTAGGCTACATGCAAAATTCGGGTACCAAGAATACAACCGATATTGCAAAGATTGTTTTGGTGGCTGAGGACAACTAAAGATATACTTGAATACATAGAAGCATGTTCAGTGCGTTTTCAGTCAAAGGACGCTTTCGGTAGATCCATTGGCTTATTGCAGCCTATACCCCTACCACATGCTCCCTGGAATTGTATCCTTCTTGATTTTGTCAGTCTTCCTCCAGATTATGCCTGTACTACTATTTTGGTGGTTATTGATAGTCTTTGATTTTAGACGGCTGTAGCTCTTACTTAAACCTGGCTTACAAGGGTACTAGAGGTAGAACTGCATCTGACCATCTTACCTTGGTAAAAAAAAAGAATAGGAATTTCAGTTTCGAAAGTATGGAATCCAAATACCTTTATTCTTTTGATTTAACATTTTATTAGTTTTTAAGACATGTAAACATTAAAATGTACAATGCCGTAGGCAAACAAATACACATAAAAGGAAAGGAAAAACGGAGCAGTGGTCCATTACTCCGTAGTCGCGGTTAGTGTCCCACATAACGTATTCAACCTCGTACGTCCGTGTGTTGGTGCCACTTTGGTTAGTCATTGTGCGTCGGCCCATTTCTGCCAAATTTTATATGCCTTCCTGGGACCACCTCTGTCGGTATAGATGCGCTGCCCTATTAGCATGCACCTGTCCACATCTGTAACCCAGTCTGCAAAGTGTGGTGTGGCATTAGAGCCCCATTGTTTGGCTATATTACGCTTAATGAAGTTTGTGGTTGTGGAAAGGAATAGTTTTTTTTATATCTTGTCGATTCTCCCTCATCCTCTATGCCCAGCATTAGTAATCTGGGGTCTCTGGCGATGTTGCGGCCCAGGACCGCAGAGAGTTTGTCACAACAGTGTTGCCAGTATCTTTGGATTCACAGGCATTCCCAGAGTATGTGGTAGAAGGTACCTTCTTCGTGTAGGCACCGTAGGCAGTTGGGGCTGTTTGCTCTGTTCCAGCGGTAGAGAGATATTTGTGGGTAGTATTTCCTGTGCAGGACTTAATTGGATCAGGCTTAGTCTGGCTGAGATCGCCGATTCCTGTGGATACATTAGTACTGTGACCCAATCCTCTGGTTGTATTGGGCCAATGTCTGCTTCCCACTTGAGATTCAGGTTGCATAGTTCGGGTGTGGCATAGGAGGATATGGCGCTGTACATAGTGGAGGTAACTTTAGCCGGTAACTGGTCTATCACTATGTTCCTCTCTATTGGGGTGCAGTCTGGCATGTTGGATAATGAGTGGAGGTGTCTGCATAGCGCATGCAACAGTTGGAGATAGTGGTAGTGTTCTGTATTGGGGAGGTCAAAGCGGTTGGCCAGATCTTCGAAGGTTAGCAGTTCACAATCTGCAAATATGTCGTTGATATTGTTTATGCCTCTGGAGATCCACTCAGGCCAAGCTGATAGCTTGTCTAGCTCAGGTAAGTTGGCGTTACCACATAGAGTTTTTATTGGCGTGATCTTCCCGGTCTAGCCTATGTGTTTGTGGGAATCATACCATACTGATGTGATGTGTGTTGTCATCGTGTGAGGGGATTGAGGTTTGCGTTTTCGATAGAGACATTCTAGCAGGAACATGTCTTGCATTTCTGCGATCTGTGCTCGGATGTGGGGTAGTTCATTGTTCCCGTGTAGTACGTCATTGATTACTGCCATTTTCCCTGCCCAATAATAAGTTTGTAGGTGTGGGAGGCTGATACCACCCTCCCATGAGGAGCGCTGGCGTGTTTGTAGCGCTATCCTTGGCTGACCCCTTCCCCACAGTAGTGTTCTGACAATGTTATCAATTTTGCAGAATTCGAGGGTCGGTATGTGAAGTGGGGCATTCTGGAGGGCATATAGAAAGCGCGGGAGAGCTAACATTTTGAAGAGTGCCGCTCGTCCCAGTAGTGTCAGTGGAAGTAGTGCCCAGTGTCGGACGTCTTTGCTGAATCGTTCCGTGATCGGGTGTAGGTTCTTCGTTATGTATTGTAAGAGATCTGCTGTGATTTGGATTCCTAGATAACGGAATTGTTCTAGTTCGACACGGTACGGGCAGTTTGCTGGGATGCATTGGCCTGCTCCTTTGAGCGGAAAATGGATGGACTTTGACCAATTCACCTTTAGTCCACTAAAGGACTGGTATTTTTCAAGTAGTCTCGTGACTTCAGGGCATGAGTGAAGCGGGTCCCCTAGATACTGTAAGAGGTCATCCGCATATAGGGAGACTTTGTCTTCCATGCCACCCTGCCAAGGAAAGCCCTTCCATGATGTTGTGTGCAGCAGAAGTATTGCTAGGGGTTCGATGATTAATGCAAACAATAGTGAGGACAGAGGCATCCTTGTCTTGGTCCTTTGTGTAATTGAAAGATGCGTGATGGCCAGCCATTCACCCTGACCTCTGCGTCGGGGGAGTCGTATAGGAGTGAGACCCACCCTATGAAGGTTTCCCAAAATCCGATTCGTTGCATGATTTCCCACAGGGCTTCCGAGTCAAAGGCCTTCTCAAAATCGATGGCCAAGAGTGCTAGGGGGTCTTGAAGGGTGGAGTCTGCAGAGGTTCACGCGTGTGGACCTTTGTGGCATGAAGCTACACTGGTCCGGCTGTATTAGTGAGGTGATGATTCTCTGCAATCGGTTTGCAAGAACCTTGGCTAGGATTTTTGTTTCACTGTTTATTAAGGAAATAGGCCTGTACGAATTACAGTCATTCGGGGGTTTTCCTGGTTTGCGGATGACAATTATAGTGGCCCTTCAGAGGTCAGGTGATAGGGTCCCCTTACTCTTGTGGTGTAGGAACATTTGGTGAAGGTGTGTAGCTAATGAGTTCGCCCCTATCTTTTTCCATACGTCGATTATGAAGCCGTTGGGTCCCGACGTTTTCCTTGTATGCAGTTGCGAGATGCGAGATGGCTGTTGTGATCTCATCTTCCGTAATGTCCCCATCAAGGAGTGTTTTCTGTGTCGTGCATAGAAGTCTGCAAAGCCTTCTGCAATGTCTCGATCGGTGTGAAGTGTTATTGCATCAGTCATCTTGATCTCCCTAACCGGTCGATGGCCCTCATCTCTGCGCTCTAGCCAGACAAGCAATTTCCTGGCTTTGTCGCCAGTTTCGTACAGTCTGGTGCGCATTTCAGAGTGTGCCTGTCTGGTGTAATCTAGGGATATATTGCGTAAGTGTTCCTTGGCCACCAGGAGTGCACGATGTGCGTCTGATGACCCACTGGGAACATAGGGTGCCCCTTTTTGTAGCATCTCTTGCTCTGCACTTATCAGTGATTGATAATGGGCCTTCCTATGTGCCGATGTCCAGGAGAGAATCTCTCCGCGCAGTACTTTGCCGGGTTGTCCACTGTTCCGGTGTTTATTTCGAAATACTCGGTAGTGCTTTCTTGGATGCATTCGATGAGGTTGGGGAAACCAAGGTAGTATTTGTTAAACCGCCATGAGGGGGGAGGGCGGTCTATTTGTTGTGATTTCGATTAATAAGGGAGAGTGGTCTGAGATGTCCCTCGGGAGAAGTGTTGCGTTGAGAGCTTTGTGTATGTCTGTGGTTGGGAGGAAGAAGTAGTCCAGTCTTGAAAGTGAGGCAGGAACTCCAGAGTGATATAAGTATTCACGTACGGATGGATGTAGGTCCCGCCATACGTCTTTCATTCCAATTGCTGCCGTAAAGGTGGCAAGTTTGGTGTCCGTGTTTGGGTTTCTGCCCCGTAGGTGTGTGCGATCCAGGGTGACGTTCATGACTTCATTAAAGTCTCTCCCCATTACCCATATGTCGGCTGTGTTGGTAGTCATGATTATGGGGGTGATGTCGCAGATCAGCTCGGCCAGTAGTGAGAGGGGAGAGGGGGGGTACACTGGCAGGATCGCGAGGTTCAGGTTCCCTGTGTGAGGACAGATCTACCATTTGTGTCTTGCATTACCTTGGAGAGTTTAAAAGGAAGTTTCTTGTGTATTAATATCAGAACTCCCCTCGATCCCATGGAGAAACCGGCGTGTAGTGCTATGCGGTACTTTGTGCAACGAAAGAGGGTACATGATGTGCCAGCCAGGTTCGTTTCCTTAAGGAGAGCAATGTCAGGTGCGTGTCTGTTCAGGAGTTGTATTACTAGGCGCTGCTTGATCCCGCCACCCAGGCCGTTGACGTTCCAAGTCAGGAGTTTTTAATTCCTATTGTTATTCCCAAGTATGGCCATATCGAGTATCTAATCTTGTAATGCTGTGGGCAGTCTTGTTGGTGGGCTGTTTGTGCCATAAGGTTGATTGCGTGGGCAATATGGGTCCAGTGTGTGTGTGTTTGAGTAATGGATCCGTAATTAAAATAAAAAGAAACTTGAACGTTAACTTTCCCCTTTTCCCCCTCCCTATACTTCACCCCAATCTGAAGTATCTGTCACCCAAACATGGTGATAGACAGAACGGTGACTAAGAGAAAAAAGAATACCAACTAAGGGGAATTGAATCCTGTGAGGTACAACTTTTCCTAATCATCCCAGAATGGGGTGCTGGGGGCGGGGTTTCCTCTGGGGCCGCCCGATGTCGGTTTTGCCCATGGGCCCATGTCTATGCATTGCGTTAGTTTATCTCACCATAATCTGGTCAGCGGTCGTCAATCGGCGGCAGCGGTAGTGGGTCAGGGTCTCTTGCTGCTGGTTGCGGGGCTGGCACGCCACGATCGGTTGGTGGACGGTGTCTCCTGTTATTGGCTCTTGCCGCACTCCAGTCACCCTCAATGTGTTGTTCCGCCCCCTTCCAGGCATCTTTGGGATCTGTGAAGTGCACTGTCGTGCTTTGGTGATATATTTTAGGTTGCGCTGGGAAGAGAAGACAGTATTTCACTTTCAGGGTTTGAAGGTGTTTCTTGAGTTGGTCAAAGGATTGTCTGGCTTTCTGGACCTCTCTGGTGTAGTCCGGGAAGAAGGTGATCCGGGATCCATTGTGTGTGATCATTCCCTTGGTCCGGGCCATTTGGAGCAATGCATCGCATGCTCTGTAATTTAGCAATTTTGCAATTACTGTGCATGGTGGCGCACCTTGAATGGGGGGCCCGGTAGGCATCCGATGGGCGCATTCAATGGAGAAGAATTTGGAGAATGATTTAGGTTCGAATAGGTCTGCCAACCATTGATCCAGAAACAGCTCCATGCAAGGTCCCTCTGTTTTTTCAGGTAAGCCCAGGATGCGAACACTGTTGGGCCGCGATCTTGCATCTCCCTCGTCGACTCTTTCTTCTAGTGTTTTAAGGCGTGTCATGACACGGGTCATGCACTGTTCCATGTTGCGTAGCCCATCTTCTGTTCCCGAGATGTGTTGCTGTGCCTCTCCCGTGCGTGAGGTGAGTTTCTGCAAGTCATGCCGAAGGAGAGAGACGTCCATACTGATGCCGTCCATTTTCTGTTCCATGGAAGCTCGTGAGTCAGCAATTGCACCCATAACATCTTTGAGGGATAGAGTATTCCCGGTTTCTGCCATTTCGTGTGGTTGGTCCTGGTCCAAGGAAGAAGTTGACGGTGTTGTTGTGGTGTATTGGTCAATCCTGCATTGGGTAGATGCTTTTTTGATTTTGTCTTTGCCCATTATAGGTTCGTTCTGCAGTTGCCACTCCAGCAGGTGTAGTGTCTATGCGTGGGGTAAGTGGCCTTCGTGGTGGATGTCAAGGCGTGGCGGGGTCCAGTTGGCACGTGTTTTGTGGTTTGTCGAGGTCTGCTGAATGCCAGGGGTGACAAGACCACGGGGCTTATGTGTTGGGATGTTTCTGAGCCTTACAGGTTGTGACTTCACGGTCTGTTTCACTTCCCTGGGGTTTATTCAGTCGACTGGTGGATGTTTGCAGGTTACGCTGTGAGCCGGATTATTCAGTTGTCGTCTGCAGGTTCCAGCCTTCAATTTCCTCCTTAAACAGGAAGGGGGTGTCCGATGCGGTGAACGTGTCCAACAGGCACTCTGTTTATACTGGGGGTCCCTGCAATGTTTGATATATAGAGCGGTGGGTTTGCGCTCAACTTATCTTTGTCCCTTGGTAGGGTCCGGTTCGTGGTTTGGCAGGGGGTGTCCAGCCTCGGAGGTTGGATGCGTTGGTAGATTATTGGGCACGGCAGTGTCACATAAGGAAGGGAGCTGTCTCATCTATGCCACTGTGCCATATTACGGATGGTGCAGATTGCCAGAGTGTGGGGTAGAGGCAGGATATAGGCGTGACAGGTGTCGGCAGAAACTCGCCCAAGAGTTGTAGGATTCAGTTGGGTTTACCCATCCATGAATGTAGGACAATCCTGCCTGTACGGATCAGATATGTATGTTGGCGCCGGTTTGCGCCAGGTAATGTCCGGGTGCCTTCAGGGTGTGCAGGTCTCGGTGCGGTTGTCAGAGCAAGATGGTGCTTGGGGTTGTTTGCCCAGGAGGAGTTTTGTTAATCCATGGTGTTAGCATCGCGGGAGTTGATGGTTGAGTGTGTTGCTGTCACCTTGTATTGTGTCACAGGATAGCCCAGGCCTTTGGTGCCTTTGTTTGTAAAGCTGGGCGAAGGTATAGCAATGTTTGTTCACTCACCATCTGTATTGCTGGTTGTGACGGTGTGGTTGCTGCAACTGTAGTTCGCGCCCCTCTCCTCCCAGGAACCGTGGAGGGCGAGGTATGGTGGTTCCAGTGGGGGATGCAGGTATGTGGCGTCGGGGGAGTTTGCTTATTAGAGGGGCCGGGTGCCAGGGCTGCCACCTCCAGGCCAAGTGCGGCTCGGCGCTCTGCTGGTGGGAGTGCCTCCACCCACCCTGTGTCCACGTCTTCCTGATGTGGGAGGTGTGGAGTGGGTCTTCGGTGCTTGTTGGTGCCCCCAACGGGGCGCCGTCACAGGGCGCGCACCATGCAGCTTGCCCCAAGATCTTGGCGGTCCGGTGCTCCAGCTTGACTAGGACAGTGTGGAGCCCGGTTTGTAGCCCGCCGTGTAGGCGCAGGTGGTGTTCTTACTTCTCCGCTGCACAGGCCACGGGTCGGAGGCAGGCTTCTGTCCACAGCGTGTGTTCTTGCTGTTGTTTCTCCCGACCTGGGCTGCGACGCTGTCTCTGCGGCAGTGTCCCTCAGTCGCTTGCTTGAGTCCGGGCTATCTCCGCCAGTGTGCGGCCATTTTGGGTATGAGTGGCCGCGTCTTTGCAAAGCCTGGTACGGGACCGACAGAACCGCAGGGGATTTGTTTGTGGAAGTTGAAACTCGGTGACGCTCTGCAGCTTTTTCTGCCGATTGATGTGTTTTTAGTATTGGGGTCTCCATAGGCAGCAGGATATAGCAGGATTATTCGGGCGGTTGCAGGTGCGTCGGGAGCTCACGTCTGCATCGCTCTACAGTTGCCCCCCTTCCCCCAAATACCTTTATATTCAATTATTTCTATTGGAAATTGAACAAGTTGTCTCTAATGGAACGAGACAAATTCTAATTTAAAATTCATATTGGAATCCCATTGCTGTAATGTCTGAGATTTGGATCGATTTGGGGATGGATATCAGACAGTTTTATCATACAAGTTAACAATTTACACATTATCATATGTGGAGACTTAAACATTCCATGTATAGATGGAAACGCTGTGATTATGAATGAGAGAAAAAATCTGGTTTAATGAAATGCAGATAAAAGACCTACATATGCTGAATGGGCAAACTCAGGGATATCTTGAATACACCTACTTGGTCTAACGGGACTCACTCCAGTGTTTTGGATTATTACTTTGTATCTGGACCCAAGATAAATAATATAAAATCTTTAGAAATAATGCATATGGAGAATAGTGATCACGCATTATTGAAGATGATTTGGACGGGGGAAATGAAACAATGAAACAAGAGCTGGAAACTAAGCCGAAAATCCTGCAAGGCAGGATCTGCCTTCGTATAAAACCTTACGAGGTAGCGGTTCAATTGTCCAAATATAACAATGAACTGAAGACCCAACACCCAGATATTAATTATGCACCCCTTTTATTGGATTTTACCGAAAGGTAAACGGGAGGAAACAAACCGACATTTTCGCCTAAACATACTTATGATGGAAAGGTAGCATTAGAAAAAAACTGTTGCGCAAAGATCTTTGGCCCATCAACCAGATGCTCGGTGGTCATAAAATTGAACTGCAAAGGAAAAGGAAACAAAAATATAAAAATTGGTTAGGCCTTTATAAAGCCCAGATATCACAGAAGGACCCTGAAGTGATGCTGAAGGCGATAACAACTAAAGCTTCACGACGTACTTGGCAATTGCTCAATAATCAGTCTTTTCAGCAGTCTGCTCTCTTGACAAACGCAATTGACAAGAAAGACGATAACATTTTATGAGAAATTATTTAGCCCAGTAGATCAGATTAACCTGACTGCAACTGAAATAAAGTTGTCCTCCTGGGCTCTTCCATTTGATGCCTCTGACAAAGAATTAATGATTAAAAAGGCTAACTATTTGAGAGCCCCGTGGCCTGATGGGCTTACAAATGATATGATCAAAAGTAATCCAGAAGTTTGGATCCCATCTATTACTAAGCTTTTTGGTCAAGTGATGCAGGCAGGAGTGATCCCTGATAATTGGAGATCAGCCATTTTGGTGCTGATCTTTAAGAGAGGCAACAGGGCAGATCCTCCCAACTATCGCCCTATTACCATCTTGGATGTCTTGGGAAAATTATTTGCAGCCCTAATTCTTAAATATTCATGGGCTAAGGACACAAATAGAATCGACTCCCGCCAGACAGGTTTTGTAAAAGCTGTGGGAACTAACCTACATGTTTTCTACTTGAATATCTTAAAATGGAAAGCTTTTAAAAGCAAGGCTAACATTTATTTGGCTTTTATTGATTTGAAAAAGTGATTTGACAGCATCAACAGGCAGATCCTATGGTCTAAACTTGAGGCCTGGAACTATCCTGTTGATATGTTGTGCAAATAAGGCCTTATACACGTCTATGAAGGTCCAAATTAGACTCAATGTGGAGGGCCTATTAACTAAAGAAATCATTACTTAAAGAGGACTGACAAAAGGCTGCCCTCTGGCCCCCTCTCTTTTTAACTTATTTCTTTCTGACCTGGGTAAAACCATGGAAACAATCAGTGCCTTTCCTCCTAAGAAAGGTGAGCAGGATCTAGTCTGGATCCAGTACGCTGATTATTTAGTCCCTGATTGGACTCGAACCGAGGTTGGCGGGTCTTCAGGATTACATTTCTAAAAATGGATTAGAAATAAATATTACTAAAACTAACATGTTTCGATGCATGAGGGAGCAATGGAAACAATCATTTAACTGATATTTGGGAATAGATAGAGTCAATCAGGTAACTTCAATTTCCTATCTAGGTTCATGTATGAACGCCAGTATAAACGATCTCCCACTGTGAGAAACCTGAAGGTGTCTCACTCGCTAGTCCCCGGGGATCTGTCATCCAAGTGGCCAGGACACGGCCATCGCTATTGGATAAAGTTCCTGGGGGTGGACCAATGAGGGAGGATCACCTGGATGAGGGGTCTTTGAGGCGTGGAAGTGGGACACTGAAGGGTGAGACGTGGTATCCCCTTCCTTTAGACACCTTTTCCCCATCCTGTCGGATATGTAGAAACCCTACCCCCCTCTCCTTTCCAACACAAACACTTTCTCACACTGTGAGCGACAACAGACTATGACCAGAGCCGTCCCAACGCGAGGGTCAGGCAAAGTCAGACATTTGCCGACTGCCCTTTCCCTTCCCCATAGGGATAAAAGGCGGAGCACAAGAGCACACTCTGAGCAAGGCCGAACGCACACAGAAGCAGCTGTTTCAGGACAGCAGTTCAAACTGAGGAGAAAGGCGGCGAGACCTGAAAGGACATCAAAGAGTGAGTTACCCTTGCCCTTTTCAACTCAGGCTCGCGAAGCCTCAGACAAAGTAAACACGAGACAGGGAGTCGCAGCAGGCGAATAGTGTGACGGATGTCAGCGGTACATGGAACCCTCCTGCCCTGATAGCCAAGATGGGGAGACACGGTTGCCATCGTGGTACTGTCCTTGACTCCAACGAGTTCAGCACAGCCGGTGAGTCGGAAGAACCTGATAGGGGACTGGACTGTGTTAGGCTCAAGGTTGCAGTGGAAACATTAAGAGGATAAAGAGACAGAGGTCTTTGTTGTGAACGAACTTGGTCTCAGAGAGAGTGATTCGGTGCCACGTGGGTGCTCATTCTAAGGTCTCTATCTGTTACCCGTCTCCTGAATAAAGAGAATGTGATAATAATACATTATTGAAAACAACAAGTACCAAGAGGCCATAGGGAAGGCAGCGTGAGGTCTCAAGGTGGTCATACAAGGGTCAAGCCAAACCCCATGTAAAATCGAAAGTCCTTGACCCATTGCTGAAGATTGGATGATGAAATTGTGAACCTGACTGAGGGAATTGTGAAACAGGCGTTTGCGCCTGGATGAGTGGGACCCCATGTGAACTGTGTTTTTTGTAAAGCCTGCACTTGCCATAGGCAAACAGAGTGACCCAGCGAGACGAGATTGCCCTTCGGAAGTCTCTGTTTATATTGGCAAGTGCTTTGGGAAGCTGATGCTGAAAGAAGGATCGGAGCCTGCTGAGGGGATCCTAGGGTGAAGAGATCGCGTGGTGTGATGATTTACAGAAGGAACTTTTGTTTTGTTGTTTTGGCCTGTCAGACTCTCTGAAGCAAGAGACTTTGTATGAAAAGAGAATTGGGTACAAAGGCCTTGATATAGAGAAAAAGAACTAAGTTCATGCCAGAGAAGCCCAGGAGTGTGCTGTGCTCAAGAGTCCCGCTTTTCCCATACTTAAAACATGGGGAAGGGAGACCCCAGCCATAACATCATGACATCATTTTGTGAACACTCTTTTGTTGTGAACATTATCCCACACTATTTTGTAGCATAGTGTTAAGGATTGGCAATAGGTTCTGTTTAGTATTGGCCCTTTTTATTTGACAAGACTCTACTAGGACTGTATTATTATTTAATGGTTGTAGCTTGCTCCCATCTTAGATTTAGGTTTAGATTAGGTGTTTATCCATTTTACAGTTTAATAAACACCCTTGAACTGTGAGCATTTGTGTCCGTCATGCCTTCCTTACACCACGCAAAATGGATTTGAAGCTAAAAGTTAAGAATTTGACTGCCCAATAGGAAATATGGTAAATTTTCAATTCTTCTTACTGACTTTTTACAAATTTAAAGTCGCTGCAATTCTTACATATGTGACGGAAGCGTTTCTATGTACTTCTTGGTAAACGTGGACTGTATTAGAGGCAACCTTTTGGAAAATAATTCTGTGTCAGATGCTAAGTGAAGAAACCGCAAGGGGAAAAACAAGTATGATTGATCAATGGAATGTGAGATGTCCATTTATCTTAGTTCAATTGGGAGTCAAGCCAGATATTCTTAAATGTTAAGGGTAAACTATGGCAACAGGATTGGATTTAGACGATTGAGGCTAGAAACAAGCATCGACTACAGGGTAGTTAAAAAAATCAAAATGGAGCGTATAACTGTCTTCTGTAATATTTAGATACCCCTGTCCAGTTTTCAGATATAGATTCATCAGATTTCATCGGAATCATTTCCTACGAAGCACATTTAACTATCATATAGGCAATGGGGTATTGATCCGCGATGTAGGCTTTGCAAAAAGGAGGGCGACTTAGAAATGACAAATCATACTACACTGTTTTGTACAAAATTGATGGGGCCAAGAACTAAAAATATTGGAAGTTCTTACTGTGAGAAACCTGAAGGTGTCTCACCCGCTAGTCCCCAGGGATCTGTCATCCAGGTAGCCGGGACATAGCCATCACTTTTGGATCGAGTTCCTGGGGGTGGACCAGTGCGGGAGGATCACCTGGATGAGGTGTCTTCGGGTAGTGGAAGTGGGACACTGTATGGTGAGATGCAGTATCCCCTTCTCTGTAACACCTTTACCCCATCCTACCAGGTAGGAAACTTAGGGATTCAACCCCCACCCCCTTTTCTGACAAGAACACTTCCCCACGGACAACTCACTGTGAGCAAAAACGTACTAATACTCAAGCCATATACCTGACCTGTCCCAATACAATGGTCAGACAGGGTCATGCAATTATTGATTATTACACACACCTGACTTCCATCACACTTTCTGACACAGATAAAAGGTGGAGCACGAAAGCACACTCAGAGCAAGGCAAAGCACATGAGGAAGCAGCAGTTCCAAGATGGCAGTTTACTACAAGGCGGAAGATGGCAAGACCGAAGAGGACTGAAAGCAAGGAAGTACCCTTGAACTTTTCACCGAAAGACTGCTTCTTTCATGAGCCTTCGAGAATAGGAAACGTAAGACCTGGAATTAAAGCTGATGAATCCTGCATTATGTGTTGGAGGTACGTGGGGCTCTCCTGTGATGATAGTCAGGCAGGGAGAAGCATTTGCCACCGTGGTACTAGCTTTGGCTCCTGCAACAAAGCAGCACCAGTGAAGTCAGTGCAGCCGGTGAGTTGGGGAGACTGATACCAGACCAGTCTGTGTGGAAACCAGGGTTGCAAACAGCAACATTGTATACAGAAGATTATTAAGACAGCAGATGAGTGGATGAACTTTGAAGCTAAGATACAATACCGTAGACCGAGTGGTCCGGCATCATGTGGGTGCTCATTCGAAGATCTCCGTTAGGTATCCAACCGAAAGGATGCAAACGTTAAAAAAAAGAGAATTGTTAAATCGAAGTGGTCCTGCAACAGGTCAAGCCAAACCCTATGCACATTCAAAAGTCTTTGATACTTGATGTAAAATTGACATTGGTCCGAGCCCGGCTAAGGGAGACTAATTGTGTTGAAAAGATCTGAGCCTGGCAGAGGGGGATCCGGGATGAACCGTGAATACTTGTGAAGGGGAAAAATTACTTGCTGTTTATTTTGTTGCATCAGGCCCTTTGAGTGAAGAGACTTTGAGAAGCAAGGAGACTTGCACTCCGAAGGCCCTGATGCTGATGAGTGAACTGTAACTTTGTGCTAAAGAAGCCAGAGACTGGTCTGCGCTCGAGTGAACCGCCTCATCCTGTGCTGAAACGTGGGTAGGGGAGGCCAACGGCCTGAAAACATGACATATCATTTTGAACACTTTTCTTTTTCATAACATTATTCCCCACACTATTTATATTTAGATGCAAGGATTGGCAGTATTTATTTTTTAGTATAGGTCCTTTTACTTTGATAAGACACCACTAGGACTGCGTTCTAATTTGATGGTCGCAGCTTGCTCCCATCTGTAGATTTAGATTTAGATAGGTGTTTATCATACCCTTTTTGTAGTTCAATACCTTGAACTGCAGTCACTTGTTTCTGTCTTACAATTGATGCCATGCCTTCCATGACAGTCATATAGTGCTGAGGTTGGTGGGGATTATTATTATCATCAGGGGAACATTTCTCTATCACTATTGCATTGATGACATTTTTAGAGGCAGTATTCTTCTAGATTAGATTGGTAGTTCAAACCGATAGGTTAGGCTGCATTAATAAGTAATGGAATCTTATTTGGGGGAGTCAACACGGTTGATCTTTTATACAGATTTGTTGTATAGATTTTCTTTTCTCTTATGCCTGTTGATGATTATGTAACAGATATAAATTTGGATGAATGCTCTTTGAAGGTTTTATGTTTTTTTTTCGGGAGGCTTGATAAAAATGTGTAATAAGCCATATGTCTTCATTAAAAAAAATATATATATATTTCACCAAGATGAGTCATTTCACATCATGTTGTAGGGTTACCAACTGTTAAGTAAACAGCTGCTTTAGCATACCGTCATGTCTTCCGTTTCCATGGTATTCATTAAATTGGAGCCTTGATCAAAGTACAAAGTTTACCCTCTGTTTTTTGGCAAGCTGTTACGAGACAATTTGTAGAACAACCATTCTGATGCCAGAGATGACATGAGGAAAAGGGAGCTGCAGCAGGCGGGCTCCCGCAACTACAATCTGAGCTTGCCAACCCAGAAGCACCAACATTTCAGAGACTTATGGGCACATTGCTGAAATCCCATGCCGCCACAAGCATTGATGAGAGAATAGTTTTTAGCTTGTCATGGGAAGAACACCCATCCTTTCTAGAACAGGTGATTGCTGCCATCAAGGATGGTGACCTAATAATCCTAAAATAAGAAGCAAACTGGGCAACAGGATAGCAGCAAATCTTGAAAGTCCGGCTTCCCAGAAGGGACTACTGTGTTCCAGGAAAGGGTAAACGAAATGTCCTCTCCAGAGGAATAGAGTTCCAAGCTTGGTTCAGATTTCACGGTCGGAGTAAACACAAAGACGCAAGTTGAAAGTCACCAAATCACCATAATCCAAAACACAAAATCCAATGGAATCAAAAATTCTGTTCTAAATCCAAAGCAAGGAGAAAAGGAGGGAACGAAAAATGAAGGAGCCATAATGAGGGAGAATGGAGGCACGGATACTTGAAACAAAGGTTTAATGTGTCAAAGATCTACAGGATGCAGAAGCTATGCGACAATCTGCAAAACAAGCTTAGTTGAGGAGCTTTTTTTAGAGCCAGACACTTCCCGATTACGTTGCAGCCATGCAACAAATTAAATGCAGTGGTAGGAATTATGGAACGTTTAGTTTCAGTCATCGAAAGTGCTGTCTTAGATAACCATATTGCAGCTTCCAGTTTGCTCATCTTCCACCAACTGGTCTCACCACTTATGGGGTGATACAGGGAGGGATCTTGCAGTTGTGAAAGCAGTGCACCGGCCGAGATGCAAGACAGGCTGATCCACATGATCGGTCTTCTGGACCGCAAAACTTTAATCATTCATTTCTGCAATCTCATAGTCCAGGTGAGAGTCCATCAGAATTGTAGTGGCCTGGTCAGCACTCTGGTTCGAGGGTGGTACAGATTTAGCAGAAATAGTTGACAAATTCGCTGAATACACCAGTAAGAAGAAATCTGCAGCCAACAAGCGACTGAATTGATCATCTTGCAGATTCAATATAGACCTATTAAATGAGGTAGTCATTTCTAACAATCTGGAGTGGTGGCAGCCACACAGAATCCCTCACTGCCAAGGCCAAGATAATCTAAAAGTGTTTTTTGTCTGCCTTTATCATATAGGCTGACTGAGCTTCTAATAGCTGTGTCTTGACTTGCTCATGTACCGGAGCCATCAGTATTGAGGTTGCAGGAAAGGATGCTCCTTCAGCAACTGATCCACTGCCTGGAGTCTTCACTATGCTGTCATTAGGCATCACCCATTGGGAGGTAGACTGCAATTGTCCCGCAATTCTGAGTGGTACCTGGGTTTGCCCATTTCTGCTCTTTTCTTCATTTGCTGTTTCGTGGGTGGGTGGTCCCTGAGGAATCTGTTTTGGGAAGGCCGGGCACTGGTTCTCACTACAGTCAGGGTTCTTCCTTCCCAGTTGGGGCATATGGAGCTTTTCAATTTGTGGTTAACAGGCTGCAGCTCCCTGCCTGCTCCGCTCTAGAAGGAATCTGCGATGGCCTGCCGGTAGCAGATCCATGTTCCTCCTGTCCAGCATCCAGTTAGTCACTACATGCAGGCCTCCAGATAAGGTGCATACCAGGCCTTTTTACGCATGAAAATATTGTAAATACGACAGCTTTATTATTTTCCTGTGTACATTTATGCACAAGTTTAGAGCAGAGAGCAGAGTAAAGGTCAGGCTACTTGACAGAAACCAGAAGTCTTCTTTTGATTTTTATCTACATGGATGTAATTGCAAGCCGTGAATAAAAGCCTCTGAAACAGAATGTATTTCTTTGAGGCCTTTAAAAAAAACTGCACACTGTGATAAAAGGAATGGTTTATTTCCATTCAGCTTCTGCTGTGTTGCTGCTCATGGAGCAAACAGAAGCACTGTTCATATTTATGTTCCTAGCATTTTAGGATTGTAAAATTAATAAGATGGAAAACTAAGTTACAATTGAGAATTTATATTTTCTAATAAATTATGCTTTTTTTCCAGTGAAAGCAACCCAGTATTGCACAATTTTATTTGTCAGAGTCCCTGTGCTGTGTGCATAATCATGCAGAGGCAGATCATATTTACACTTATAATTTAATTTACACTCTAAGTATAAAAACATTGTGTAAAATGATGATTATGCACGGTCTAGTTTACATGCATTCAACCTTGCAGTCAATGGGGTACATTACTATAAATGGTCAGTGGCAGCAGAGTCTTTGTTTAAGGGTGAGTGATAGTCATTACACCAATCACAGGTGTTCTAGCCTCTCAAATCTTCAAGAATACAATTAAAACACCCAAAACCTGACTCTCCAGGAAGTGCACGTGCTGTTCAAAAACAAACAAATGAAAGTAACATTTGTAATTGAAATAGAAACTCAGCAAAACCTGTCCATGTGATAATCCAGATAGGTATTTTACTTTATGTAGTGCTTCATGCATGGTTTGTCCAACATCTAGGCACTGTGATTATTATACCTCAGTTGATACTCAGATAACCGACCTATGCAGGATGTTAGCCAATAAAATAGCTCAGCCGGTTGAACACTCGTTGCTGCGATTTGTGTGTGATCTGTAGGTTGCAGGTTTGAATCCCGGCAAGGCCAACTCAGCCTTTCATCCTTTCAAGGTTTGGTGATAATTGTGATAAATGTGTACTATGTACAGCACCTTGCCAAAAGCACTATATAAATAAACATTTGACCTTGAGATTAGATATAGTTTTAGCATGGAGTCCTTGCCCCTCTGCACTGTAGTATCATAACATTGGCATACCATTAAGTAGTAATAGCTCCAGGAAATGAGGACTTTCATTAAACATCAAAAGACAATACTGCTATCGAACCTCAGAACACACAATACAATTCATGTTTGCTTTACTATGCAATTGGCTAGGTTTTTGTGTTTTCAACATTTAAATATATACAGGAGAGATCAAATGGCCAGACCTTTGAGAAATAATGCAAGGTGTATTCTGTCACAATGTAGAAAACTGCTGCATAGTAATTATTTCCATACAGTTTTTGCGCACGTCGGCTGGATGTCACAGATTTTACTCTTGCAAAGGAGAAAAGTCATTTTTACTCTCTTAAAATCACATTTACTCTCAAAGTTTAATCTGGAGCACTGACTAAATGGGTCACCTTGTGGCATCTCCCTCAGGAGCCACAATGTTCAGGCAGGGAATGACACCGGGACAGGATATTGGCATTGCCCCTGAAGATGATGATTGATGTACCATTAAAAAGGTGAAGCACTGAAAGGCTAGGAACCATTTGAGAATTAATTGGTTGGAATCCTTGTATTGTGTTAACCATGTTAGAGGGGCATGGCCAGGATATAGGGTAAAAGACATACCAAACAAGTAGCACAATAAGGATTCTACTGTCCAGTTTATGGCCAGACACTCCCTTTCGATGATTGCATAATGTAACTCATGAGGAAGGAGCTTGTGCGTCTTACGAATACAAGACAGTGTCTCAGCATGACATGATTGCTGCCAAGTCTGTAGGCAAACAAAATTATAGACAGCAAAAAAACAATGTCATCTGGTTAGCTAAGCATTTGGACAATGTATTTATTTATTGGTTATTTATAAGGCACTTCTACAAGAAAGTGTTTCGAAGCGCCACAAGGCAAAAGGGTAGGGTCCACGGGAAAAATAAACAATGGAAGTGACAATGAATAAATAAGAAAGCAAATACACAGCGGTCCTACTAGGCCTTGTGACATTCAGAGCGTGCAATTTCAGAAAAGAAAGAAGGGCGACTGGGGGTGTAAGTGCTAAGGGGAACCCTGGGTGGGGGGGAGGGAAGTGCCAGAGGTGCCTGTTGCGGGAAGGCAACAGCTAAATTCATGGGCGGAGACCTCAGAGCCGAAGCGGGAGGTATGCGCCCACAGGTAAGTGCAGGACTGAGATAGACCACCCAGACGGGAGGTGTGGGCCCAGAGGGCAGTGCAGGGGGCAGAAGCTAGTGGCGATTGGCAGATTGCCAGGACCCTATTGGACTTTTGAGGGACCAGACTGCCAATCTCAGCGGCTGTGGGGATGGTAAGCACGGGAGGGAGCGACAGAAGGAGTAGTTGAAGAGGAGAGTGAGTTGTTAATGGAACTTGAGGTGATCCGGTTCAAGACAGAGAGAGAGAGGGAGACAATGGGCAAGAACCCATGCACAAAAAGGTTCTTGTGATCTGTATAAAAGTAAGATTTAATGCCTTAACCCTAGTAGAGGATATCTCCACTCAGTTAAAGATTCCTGTTTAGCGGACAGTTCTTTTTCGATTATTGTGTAGTGCATAGGGGATTGTTTGGCACTGGCCACTCTAGAACAGCTTGGACCTTGCTGAGATTCATACTGATTCACTGCAGTGTAATTATGACGCCCTCAAGCGCAATGAGCAGCCATGTTACTTGTCTCTCCTGCTTGCAGAGCGTAGCAGAGAATATCAATATATCATTCAGATATGCAATGACAAAATGATTGAGAGACCCCCAGAGGACATTGGTTATAAAGTGTGCGAAAAGTAGCATGCACGGTATATAACCTGGACGGCATGATCCGATATTCAAAAGAAGACATACCTCATCCTGAATGCAGCCTTCCACTCCTCTTCAGTGCGATCATGCACTCAATTATGTGTTCTGCACAAGTTTAGATATTTTTATAGATTCATGCCCCTCACACCTGTTCGGATAAGACAAATTAGTGGCAAATGTTACCTGTTTTTTACCATAATGCTGTTCAGGGCATTATAGGTAATACAGGAGCAGGACTCATCAGTTCCTTTCTTAAAGACCAAAACAAAATGGCGAGTCTGGTGGATACCTGGAATGTCGGATGGAGCCATTTTGCAAACACACAAGTGCAAATATACTGCAGGTATAAATCCTCAGTTTCATTTAACAAAAACGTTTGCTGACACAGAATCTCGGCCCCTAGTATGAGATCACTGGGCCAGTTGTAATCCCGAAGTGAGTGACTGGTGGCTTGTGTCTTTCTAAATACATCTCTATGGGATGCATAGCAAGATAGTGATTGGGGAAGGATTGTGGCGATCTGGTGTGGCAATAAAGACAACGGAGAGCCCTGATTTGATAAAGTGGATGGCCCGTCTAGATTCATAAGTGTAATACCACACGTTTCTCAGAACACATTTTCACTGAAGCCACCCAATGGATGAGGTTGTGCAGGATTAAACATGGTGTCTCCAAAATAACCCCAAACAATGGGGTGTCAATGAAGTCATTTAGATGAAAGGCAATCGATTCTGGATCACCATTGAGGCATGTCATCTATAGGTCAAAAAACGTTCACCACTGTGCAGAAATGACAGATTGGTCCAATCCAAGGCCTGTATGACCTACGGTTTAGATTTTCTTAGGGAAATAATGGAGACAGAACAAGTGTATTGTTTATCTATGTAGTTGCCTCTTACCCCTGAATCTAATAAGGCAGCAGTTTACAAGGTTGGAAATCTGGGCCATGCGAATGTACAGGGGAAACTGTTGCAGGGTACTGGCGAACAACTGGGAATAAAACGTTTTCTCACTGTCATCCCTGTCCCACTTAAAACGAGCAAGAGTGTTTCCTGCCGGTTTGGGAGGCTTCCTAGGTCATTCCCTTATATAATGCCATGCTTTTTAACAGTACAAGCACTATTCAGGTGATCAACGGCTTTCCCTTTCATCATAAGTTAAGGGAGCACTGGTTTCGGAGGGAGAATAGAGGTGACGATTGGACAGGTAGGTTAAGGATATCTATAGAACCAGCTGCAGGGCAGCAACAAAACTGTGATGATCCACATTCCCCACATCTTAAGGTGATAATTTGTCTACTTGTAATACAATATCAAAAAAGACCAGAAAAGCCGAATGATGAACAAGGTGTCCTTTAAGTAATCCCTTTAGTCCCTCATATAAGACCACGGTTTACTTTTCCTGAGGCCAGGAGGAAGTGGTAGCCAGCTGCTTAAACCTAGTGATACTATGGAACAAATCCTTACTGCCCTGTTGTAACTCCACAAGTTACAGATCAGAGACCAGTGACCATTAACAGGTATCAAACAATCTATCCATGGCAGTGGTTAGCACATCAAAAATCATCCAAAAGGGGGATTGTTATTTTCAATGAATGAATTCGCACATAATGCCACTACCTCACCTAAGGAACATAAGAAAAACGCTGCCTTGGAAGCGGAATTCTGAAAAGCAGCAGGTCTACAAATAAGGTGCAGCATGCATTAGGTTCAGGAAAGTTTTGTAGGTTTTGGTTTCGCAACAGAAATGCTCAGGAGCCAGTGAGAAAGGCAGGATGATCACAATTGACCAGCCTCATGCAACATCATGGTTAGCTTTGGGAGCTATGGGTGCAATGGGGTTCAGAGGTGCCACTTTAACCACCTGATCCTGGCATTCGGGGCCTGGTCATTAATTGCTGTATGTGCTGCTGTCATATCGTATGCAATGCACCCCTTGCTTGAGTAATAGCAACCAGAGTATCAGGAGCTTGATCCATGAGGGCTAAGCAAGCCAAAATAGTTCCTCAATCTGTCAGCACTAGTAAGTGGTTAGCCTCCTGCCTCCTACCCTCACAAACCTTTCAGCTACCGGGAAGACAGAACAATCACAAAATAGTGTAGCTAGGAGGCAATCAAATGGTGCGGAGGAGACATAAAAGCAGTACAAAACCAGCTAGTGATTTTCTCCCTGATACTGCTAAGGAATGCAACTCAACACACGAAGAAAGCTTAGTTGAGGAGCATTGGTTAGTGCTTGCGGTCACGTAACAATGTAAACACGGTGTCCACAATTATTTCTTGGAATTGTGTTTCAATTCAACCGCATACAGTCTGAGACGTCTGTTCTACAGCTTCGTCAAAACTCGTCTTCTGCCATCTGGTCTCACACCATTTGGGGTGATACAGTGAAGGATCTTACAAACGCGAGCCCTAGCAGAGTTACAAATCTTAGGCGTTTCTTCAAATACTCCATCCTCAAATACACTCTAGTTACAGCATGCACAGTTTATGTCTATATTCTGTCTCAACATGATCAGGGAACTCTGGCCTCACGTTCCATTAGGCAACCATACTCCTTGTATTCACTCTGTAAAGACGGTCTAGGACGTCTTACCTCAAGTTCAAGCATGCTCTGTTTCTCTGTGTATCCACAGTCTCAAGATATTCTAGGAACTCTGTCACAAAAGTTCTGTCACTGCAAAGTTGTTCTAAGAACTCTGACTACACGTCCCAGCTAGCAGCATTTCTCTTGACTTTACTTTCTCAATGGTTTAATCTCTTCAGGTTTTAAACCCAATGCTTGTCCTCTTATCCCGTTTCTTCATTCTGTTTCTGGCATCCATCTGCAAACCCTCACTCATGTCTCGGATCAGTTTGATACACTTCCCTTGGTTCTCCAGTTGCTCTACTTTGGGCCCCGGTTAGTGAGGACACATTCTGGTGGCTCTGCTGTGCCCCATAATCTCATTGTACACCTGTGCCACTCATGTTGTAGTGGGCCTGGGTATTTGGAAATGCTTCTCTTGTCCTCAACGCTCCTTATCTGTCATGTGTCCGACATTGGCTCTAGCTTGTCCACTCAGCATGGATAAACTGCTCCATCAGTCTGCATCTCAGCTCCTCTCACCAATGATGCATTTCTGTTTCTCGCTATTGGATATTTCTTCTGGCCTGAGTGCCAAGGCCCATATCATCTGACTTTGGTCAGGGAAGAAAGACTTTGGATTCAATGCAATGTAAAGGCGGAGCACTTCATCAAAGCTGGAACAAATACAGACTATTAAGTGCATTTAAAATATATATCTAGTACACAATATCATCTTACTTAGATCACAGTTATCACAAGAATCACTCCAATTCTCAGAGGTGGGTTCAAGGGTTTTTATTGGACTACAAGTGGGCCCTTGGGCCATCCCGCTCTAGCTCGTCTCCTAGCATCTCCTCTCTAACCCATACGTCTTCAGTCCCAGATATATATATATATATATATATATATATATATATTCTCCCTCAGTATGCTACTCACTAAAGAAACTCATATGTTAACCTAAAGGTTTTTGGACTCATCTCTAACTTCCTTCAGGGTTCTTCCTAACTTTCCTTACTCTAACCAGTGGTCAGTTGTCTATAATGATATGGAACAGTGCCTTGCAAAGGCCCTGCCAAAGCCAGGTTTTTCCTTTCATGCTCACATTCTCCTCTCCTTCTGGTCGTGTCTTCATCCCCCCCCTCCTCCAACTCCTTCTGCCTTCACTCACTCATTCCACCACTCTCCTGTCCCTCAGACCTGCCTCACTCCTTCTGATCCTCCATTAGATGTTACTGCCGAATTTCTGCTGTCACTACTCTCTCAGGCCCCACTACATCCCCCTCCTTCCTTCACCCTATAACTCCTTCCTCCACTCCGCTACTCTCTCCCGCTTCTAATACACTGACACCATCATTTTGCTCAGTACCATACACTTTACAGTCACTGCTAAACACGCACAATCACACTGCAGTGCCACTTTCACATAAGTCAATGCCTTCCCTTTTACATAAAGTTGCCTTCACACACTGCCACTCCTTCCTTCTTCCTGCTGGTCTCTTGGTTGGGTATACAGTTCTTTAGCCGCAGGATTTTTCATCGCGTGACTTTTCATCGCCTTTTTTTAATCGAAAAAAAATCATCTTTTTGGGGGGGGGGGTTAAAAATGAAATAAATATTTGCGAGTGAATAGGAATAATTAAAAAAAAAAAAAAAACGGGGTTTGTGGCGGTAACCCCCCTCCCAAAAAAAATTAAAAACAAATGTTTTTTTCGATAAAAAAACGGCGATGAAAAGTCCTGCGACGAAAAATCCTGCGGCAAAATAACGTAGAACCCTTGGTTGAACCCCCCCCCCACCCTTCTGACCTAACCTGAATAAATTAAACCTCCTGCATTCTCTGCTTACTTTTTATACCCTCTCCCTCTCTCGGTTGGCATTCTGTCCCTGGCCAATCTGGACCCATTTCCCCATCTCTTATATGTGTTAGATGTGTTCAATGCTGCCAAGATTACAGATAGAGGGATAAACCCTGTCCACTTCTTCAGCGCAGGTCTGCTGCGGAATAACAATGGCAGACCGGGTAGCTGAGTGTCCGATTTTGTGTTTGGCGGGTGGTGTATCCTAAGCTCTAATCTCTAGTGGTTCAGGGGCAGACTGCGTTCAGCAGTGCATGTCTGTTGGTGCAGGAGAGCGTTGTGCAGTTCAGTTTGCAGCCGCGTAATAATGTTCTGCCGGTGCATTCTCTCTCTGGTCTTTCTACCTCCCGTTACAGGATGCTGGTAGCATGGAATTCCAGAGAGTTCCACTTGCTAATGTGGGTCTCAGTCTACTGCAGTTTCTGGGGCGCTGGAGGGTGTTTCACTGTCTTTTTCTGTGGCTCTTGGTTCAAGATGGTTTTGCTGACTCTGTAAAGAACACAAGTCTGGCAAGCATTTGCTGTAATAGGTTTGGTGTGATACAATTCTGGACTGCATCGAACGACAGACTCTAAGAGGGACACTGAACATAAATTAGGGACCTTTTAATGCCTACCTCCCTCCTCAAGAGAAGGACTGGTATGTTACTACTAATGAAAATCAGAGCTCAGCAGAGTATATGAATAATGGTATATGGAAGACATTTGGATATCTAATGCTGACAAAAAACTAGTGAGAGACTACCCAGAAGGAAAAGCTGATATAGGTAATTGAGTAATATTTAGATATACTGTGCCTAAAACATGCTACATCATTCATGTTTACGTTAAGACTGGGCATTTTACCTTTAAAAGGTTTTAAGGCATGATGGAAGGGAGCGTTAATCTGGTAACGGTACATATTGTAAAATTTGGGAGGAAAATATTAACCACTTTATTTGTACTTGTCCCTTATACAGTCCCTTTAGAACACAGTTCCTGAGACCCTTGGTTAATCAGCACGGTGTAAGGAGTGTAAAAGATGCAGGTCGGTTGCTTAAAACAATATCTGATGAGCGTGACGCTACTGCAGTATTGTTTTTTCTGGCAAATATGAATTAAATTTATAAACGAGAATCCTGGAACCATATCATTTTTATAACTATAAAATAGGTCATTTATCTGTCACCCTGGCTGGAGTTTGAAACTGTTGACATAATGAAATTGTCTTTTATCTATTAAATGTATTTATATATGAGAATATTATTCTAGAAATCTTAAAGTTGTTTGTCAGAGGATGGTAAAAGGAATTTGAAATTGTTAATACTTTCTCTAAACCTTTGATCATTATCATTTATTTATCTTATTGTATTTTATTTAACCAAATTGACCTATGAAGTGTTACTTCTTTTTATGCTGTGAATGTAAATGATGAACTCAGGGTGCAAGATGTGCACTCGCCATTACCCATTGGCTAGTAATATTTTACTCCTGGTGAGTAAGAAATGGTGTGCTGTGCATATGTATACGATTGAGGTGGGAAATTACTTTTATGGCTGGCTAGTAGCCTGCAACTTGAATTTTTGCACCCTGAACTGTTAACTTGGATGGCCTTGCCAAAATAAACTTCCATATGAAAGCATGTTCTCTTCTGCCTCTTTAAACTATTTGTTTGAAAAAGGTCATAAAGTGGTCTGCGGATACTCCAGTAGGTGCTGTTATTGGGAGGAGGCCAATGTAGTTTCTATGATGGCAGTTCTTTGGTATGATTAGGGGGCGGGGGAAGGTTACTATTGGGAGTTCAGTGGGTTAAAGGAGTCTAAGATGTAGCGAGTTCTTATCCTAGTTCTGCTTCAGTGCATTTGACAGGAAATATGTTGCCTATGAACATTCAACCACTGCCCCTCCCCCCCCCACTACTGACAAGGGTTCCCTACTAGGCAAAAATAAAGTAACCAGTACTCCCTCCCCACCCAGCCCTCACTAATGTGAATGGTACAAAGGAGGTAGCTCTGGCCACAGGAACTCTAGCTGTTCCCTGCATAATAAAACATGCTGTGTAGTATATCTGCTACCCAATAAAAAATGTTTTTCTGAAGAGGTGTGGGAGGCCACCAAACAACATGATCACTTCTCCTAGTATAACCTATCCAATGGAGCCTTAAACACTGCACCATAGTGGTATAGGAGATGGGAAACCTTGGCCTCTGATCGCGAGAACATCAGGTGCTGTAAGTGACCAAAACCCCAGCCCTGTTCTCCATGTATGTAGATGCATCCCTCAAACTATCTTCTCCTCACCGTGGCTACAACTGTGCCTGTGCTTCCTGCCATCAATACTGGCTGATGATCCGCAGTCATCTTTGGTGCTTCGGCAAGTAGGAACTTTATCAAAGCTTGGTGCATGCTGCCTGGGTATGAACTTCTGAGTTTCTGTCTGTGATCTGGAGTCATTTGTGAACGAGTTGGCAGCAGGCCAGACAACCTCCAATATATTCTTAGTGGAGGATCTCAGCAGCAGTGCTAGGCAGCATGGTAAAATGGCCATTTTAAGTTACTCGGTCTTGTGTGTGAGCAGGCCTCCTTCCGACAAATGTCAGTCTTTCAGGTCAAGTACGAAATGTTTTTGAAGACAAGAAATGAAAGTTACTCACCATAGTGACTAGAGTACTCATAGTGCATAGTCCCCTTTCCTCCATCCTTGTGGCGCACCCCAACATGGGGATGGTACTGGTACCTTTGGCAGCGAAAAATTGAGCTTTCCCCTTTAAATTTAGTATAGCGCGTGGGGTATGGCCTCCGTCGGGTGCACGCCCCACCGAGGCCCCGCCCTTTGGCACTCAAATCTAGCTGTGTTTAGGATTGTATTCAATTGTTATGTTGGGTGTGGGCCTCTCTTTCACTATACAGGACTCTCAAACCTTGCCGTGTTTAGTATAGTAATTATTTGGTCACTTGTATCTCAAACATAGCTGTGTTTAGTACAACACCCATCTGACCTGTTAGGCGTGGGCATCTCTTGCACTATGCTGGACTCTCAAATCTTGCTGTGTTTTAAGATTGTAATCCTTTGGTCACCCGTGTCTCAAACATAGCACTGTTTAGTACAACACATCTGACCTGTTAGGCATATGCCTCTCTCCCACTATATGGGACTCTCAAACCTTGCTGTGTTTAGTATTGTAATATTTTTTTTTCCGGTCACCTGCGTCTCAAACCTAACAGTGTTTAGCACTGCACCCATTTGATCTGTCAGGCATAAGCCTCTCTCCCTCTATACAGGACGTTCAATCTGGCAGTGCCCTAGTTCAAATTGCATTGTTGATTGTAGGCCTCTGCCCCTCTATACAGGACGCTCATATGTGACTGACCAACTCACACCTAGAAAGCATTTCTGTAGAGTGAGACAGTAATCACTGGCTGATTACTGTGGAGTGATACTGTGATTAGGATCTCACGCCTCATAAGATGACACAGTGATTCTTGGTCACGCCCATTAGGACAGTTCTGTAGTTAGTAGCTATCCTTCATAAACCCACATAGCTATTTCACCGTAGTGAACCTCGTCCAGGGAGACGGTCAGTAAGGACAGCCACCGATTACACCCAACGATATAACCCCAACTACCTCCCCTACCTCACTCAAGACAGTGACTGAACAAGTCGGCAACACCAGCTGACAACACCAACTACAGACAGAACCCAAACTTGTAGCGGACAATTCTCTACACCACAATTCAGCCAAACCAAAGCAAAAATCAACTCGGCATCAACAAACAAAATAAAGACCAAATCTCAAGCTTAAGATGCCGTGCAAATGACCTATACTGAGAGAAATTAAAAGAAGAGACAGAACTGCAATAAAGACTCACAACTGCAGAACACACTCCCACAGAGAGGAACGAAAACCAAAACAACGCTGAGAGAAGAGACAAATTCCTCTGCTTTACTCAATACCTTGCAAAAAACCAGTCATCAGAACGAACCAACCCAACACTAGAATCATCAAACAGCAGACACCCAAACACAACCACAAAGAAGAAGGATGGACAACACTAGAAACAACAAAAACATAATCGACGCAATAACACCTTACATCACCAAAACAAGAGGAACTTCCACTCAACACCCACAATTCTTGGAAGAAGAACCTGATGAAAACAAAAAGCCAAGACAAAAGCTAGAAGAACTTTGACGACACAGACGCAACTGTACCAACACCTCAACTAGAGATTGACCAGAAAGGAAACCTCAACATCGAACAGAAGACAACCTCAACAATAAAGCCCAAGCTGTTTGCTCAAGCCCTGTTTAATAAGGGCTGTCTGTGGCTGTCCCGGCAGTTCGTGCTGTCTGCCAGGACTGATTTACTTCCTCAACAGTGTGTTTTTCCATTTGAATTGGCTAAGTGTCATTAGCCCCTCCTATCCTTCCCACGAATCCTCATCAGCCCAGGTGCACACACTTTTGCGCGCGCGCCGTTTATGCAAGCCCCGTTTGATAAGGGCTGTCTGTGGCTGTCCCCGCTGTTCGTGCTGTCTGCCAGGACTGATGTAACGCCTCAACGGTATGTTTGCAGAAGCCAAAGCCATTTGGACTTGAACTGAATCACAAAGAAATTCCAAAGAAACCGTGTATTTACACCGTGTTTTTTTCCTCATAGGTGTGTTTTTCCATTTGAATTGGCTAAGTGTCATTAGCCCCTCCTAGCTTTCCCAGGAATCCTTATCAGCCCAGGTGCACACGCTTTTGCGTGAGCGCGATTTGCGCAAGCCATGTTTGATAAGGGCTATGTGGCTGTCTTGGGCTGGTGTGGCAGGGGGGCAGTCTTAAATATTTTATAGAGCTTATTCTGCTGTGCTGCCACCATTTGTGTTTGTCATGTCTCTTTAAATAGCCCATGTGGCTTGCCCTTGCATCTCAACAGCTGTCTGCCTTAGACTGTTTCAAGTTGTAACGCATCGTGGTTTGAACCTGTGTGTTACGATAATTCCTATTTTCTGCACTAAAGGTGCTTTTATTAACATATACTGCGCATACACAGCGCATTGTGAAAGTGGGATTGTGCTGTCTCGCGGGAGTGCGTGGAGAGCTGGGTTACATCTTATACAAACTCGAATTAAGGTACTATGTGGTTATTTATAGTTGACAACATATATAATTTTGAGTGTATTCATATGTGATTGGTGTCGTTGACAAATTTCCAAAGCCCATGCGATATTACTGTGTTAGTGTAAAGAGTTGATGGAAAAAATCTGGTTGCAAATGATACACTGTGCATAAGGAGGGCTACAGAAAAGGGAAAAGAGTCCCTGTGCGTGGCTGCTGGATTTGTGTTGTGAGCATCACATATTGGAAACAACTATTGCGATTGTGTGACATCGGTGTATGGGCGGATCTAACGCCAGTTTAAAACTGAATTGTTACCCTTTAATCCACATTAAAATGGAAAAGGGCCAATACACATTGAAAACGGGCATGCCGGTTGTAAATGTGTCATTATTTAGAGAAGGTAACTCTATGATGTCAGAAACCACATTAGCAAACCCTCATACGCCAATACAACAAAAAAAAATGTTTTTGACATGTCCAGGTGAGAGAAAAACCATGAACAAAAGTCGGAATCGCTCGACTTCAAAGGGCACCGACATTCGCCTGTATTACAATCAAGGTGTGGGACAGGGGGATGGGCTAAGCAAAACACAGCTTAGCAATGGCAGCACAGTAAAACAAGATCAACTCTTGGAATTGAACGCCCGCCTAGACGTGGAAGTGGCCGCCCTTAAGGCTAATGTGCCAGTAAAGATAACCACTAAAGCTGGTCGTTTAATATCAGACACCACTATGGAACATGAAAGTAAACTATGTGATGACAACATACTGATGACCCAAAAAACACTTGAAAAGATTAATGAGAGCCCTCCAAGATTATGTTCCGTGGAGGCTCAACAGAGATTGAGGGAAGCTTACCAAGCCATACACATTACAGGGCAAGTAGATGAAGAGGCTCTCAACTTCAGAATTTGAGCCATGCTTCTGACAATGAGGAGGAAGTTGTATTTGTCCACTCCAATACAGGGGACCTAATGCAGGTGGATCATTTATCCCCAATACAAAGGCAAAATCAAAGTGACCATATTCCAACTGGGAGAGTTGAAGAGGAAAATGAGACTCATACAGTAGTAAATCGAAGGGCTAAAGGATCCTTAGAAATGTCTGAATGTTCAGAGGGAGAAGCATTTGTAAACTCACTTTCTTTTGTTCCTTCTACTGCAAGGCGGCAAATGTAGCTTGGAGTGGGCAACAGTCCTTACGGCCTGCTGATAAATCTACAGAAGCGATATTAGTGCAGTCCGATATGAGCCCAACCCTACTGGCCATGAATACAGCCCTATTATCCCTTGCCAAGCTATACCAGGCAATGGATCAAAAGCTTAACTATCAAACAATACTGCTGACAAAATTAACAAATCAAAAAGTTGGCGGGCACTAAACGGAAGTGGCAAGAGAGTGTGAACCACAGTATGAGATCTTTAGACACTGCGGCGTAAGAGATGCTGAGAGTCGAACTGAAATTTTGCAAGATATTGGAAACAAGGCATTAGCATATCCAAAACAGTTTGTATTCGGAGGAACAACCTGCACAAAAGGACCTGCTGATGACATGGAGGTAAAGCAGCCGAATGGATTGTGTTGCAATATTGGTGAAAAATCTAAAAGTAATACTGACCCAGTGATAGATGTTGAGGATGCCAATACTGAAAAAATACAAGATGAAGCCCCCACCTTACCTGTAAAAGTGGATTTAGGAAATAAATCGGAGAGAGCGCCAAGAAACAAAAACAAAAGAACAGTCACTCAGAAATCTACCAAAACAAATGTCAAAACAAGGCGCTTCTTGAAGATCCTGAACATCGCAAAAGAAATGGATGACAAAAAAGAGACGGAAAGTGAACACACTGGACCATCTTTAAAACAATCAGAGTAATAAAGAGAAGGCTACTCCCAGCTTGTTTTACAAACCCCTAGATGACATGGTGGCAGAAAATATCCTTATGAAGGAGAAAGAAAGGGTCCAATCGCAGTTACCTCCTGCTGCTCCAATTACCTCTGGACAGCAGGAGGCTGGGTTGGGCGGGATGACTGAGTCTCAAATGAGAGAGGAAATAAATAAAACTGTGGAAAGTTATATCGCTAATAGGCAGAAAGGAAATGTACAAAAAGAAGTTGACAATGAAGCTCGCACCAATTTGAATTATAAACCAACCTTTGGTAGCCCTAAACATGCACTGATAAATTCAAATGGAATCTGCCAGACACTGAAAATTTGGGACAGACTTCGCAATGGAAAATAAATATAATAATTGTTAAAGATCATACATTCAAATCGAGAACAGTTGCGCAAAATAATCACCACTGTTTTATATTGGAATGTAGAGACCAACCATTAGCGCAGTTTCACCTAAATCAGTCAAGTGTATTAAATATCTGTAAGGAGATACCACAATTGCGAAACTTAACATCAAACTAACATCAAACATTGACAGAATCGAGTTCCTGTATGATCAAGATCTTTCCAGATCCCGAATTTCTGTTCGCTCTACTGTTTTGGCTGACATTATGGGGTATGCAAGGGATACATTGTTTCAAATGGGCTTTAATTTATATACAGAGGACATGCAAACATTAAGAGGAGATAGGTCGGGTCTTATGAAATGGACCCCTCACATATATGGAGCCAATACTAATAGACAAAGTGGTGTGGAAAGCCACCAGCAACATCAAGCATAACAATCCATAAGAAAAGAAAAATATGCTGGAATACCCGAGGATTTTCCCACCTCACTAATTCGCAAAGTACTGAGCTAAATGTTTTTGACATAGTGGTATTGCAAGAAACATGGTTGGTGGAGGCCCCCATATGGGATGGCTATGAAATAGCTCTAGAACCAGCATTGTGCTTGCCTAGGGGTCGACCAATGGCAGGTCTTATGATAGCAACAAAAAGAACAAGGGGGTTTAGAGTAACCATGTATGACTCACTCGCACCATTCATCCAAATCATTAAGCTGATAAGTGATGCTCACTCTATCATAATTGTCAACATATATTGGGGAAGGGTGCACCTGTCACCAGACTGCTTTTTTAAACATCTTGAGGATGTTCTCTCAAAGATTGCATTAGAAAAACATATTGACTGTGTGTTAGTTATGGGTGACCTGAATATCCATCTGTTGGCAAAAGTGGGAAGAAAACCAACATTGGAAGAACAAAGGTGGTGTCATATCATGGAAGATATGCAAATGGTAATGGCAAATGGACAGTGGAGAGTGACACTCCAGCCGCCAGTACATGGCATAATGGTCCATTTGAAGCCACTTGTGAATGGTGCAATGATGAACATGGTCCAAACCCTGGATGTAAGATCAAATAGTAAAGGTGACCACAGCCAGCTCTGTTTACCATTGGAGTTGAAGATAAGCCAGCATATGAAATGCTGCAAAAAATATAGAGGTAATGTAAGTGCAAATAACATGGGGAATCGAATAAAATGGTCAATAACATCTTTGAATGAGTTTGATAAACAGCTATCTATGCATCCAGGGCAAAATTATGTATCATCTATTCAAAACTATGTATATCTAAGAAATACTGTGCAAGGTAACACTATAAACACACACATACTTTCAATATGGATGCTAAGGTTAAAAAAGCTGAGTTGAGAAAGCAGATATGGCTGTTAAAACATCTAACTGTAGAAGAGAAACTGCTTAAAATGAAACTGGCAAAGAGGAAGGAAGGCGATGTGCCATCCAAGGGACAGTGAACATATGTTAAAAAAGATTTCATCTGAGATATGTGGTGTCTTAAACAATGTAACATATAAAGATGAGGCCACTGTTCAGATAAATTCCATTGCAGCAAAAACCTGGTGCAATTATTTCCAACAAATTTATCAGACTCCAGTATTAAACCATCACCTAGTTATTAAGAGTGAAAACTGGGATAATTCGATAAAATTTGATCACGAGGATGTATTATTCTATATCTCAAAACGTAGCACCTCGCGGGCCCCCAGTCAATATGGTTCAGATAATAGAATGATAAAGGAAAATGCAGGGGTCTGGTCCTCAATGCTAATGAAGATTTTTAAGGAAGGAAGGCACACAGGGGAACTACCTGACTCATGGAGGAACTCAATACTTATTGCACTCTTTAAGAAAGGGAACAGACTTGACCAAGCATCTTACAGGCCTATTGCCCTTTTGGATTGCCCGGAGAAGATATTTGCTCGCATACTCCTTCGTGAGTTCAACAACTGATTAAACAAAGAAAACTTAAGAGATCCATGGCAGACGGGGTTCTTGAAGGGATTAGGCACAGGCATTTATTTATTGACCATAAATGCTATTATTGCCAAACAATTTAGCAGGAAGTTACCTTTGTATGTCGCATTTGTCGGCTTTAAAACAGCGTTCGACCCGATCCTAATAGAGCTCCTATTTATGAAATTAATTAGAATAACTGCCCATGGAACATTCTAAAGTGGATTATTGAATTCCATGAGAGGACAACGTTGCAAATAAGACTGGATGGTGATGGCTCGTTATCTGATCCCATTTTCACATCAAGGGGACTAAAGCAAGGGTGTATACTTGACTCGGCAATTTTCAATTTCTTTATATTAGACCTGTGCAAGGAATTCATTAATGTCATAAGTGACTCACCAAAAATTGGGCAGAAGGAGGTCAAATGGCTGTTGTAAGCGGATGACCTCCTTCTGATATCGAAGACACCAATGGGACTGTCTAATATGTTACAAGTACTGGAGAAATATGCCAATAATAGTAAAAGGACCATTAACATTAAAACAACGCAGGTAATTCAATTTGGTAATAATAAACAACGTAATAGAAAATGATAATCCTGGAGATGGGAAGAATTGAAATTATAAGGGACTAACTTTAAGTTATGTTATAATTTCCTTCTCTCATCTGTAGATCATAGGTTTTTTTTTATCTGCTTTTTTCCTTAGTTGTTTTTATCTTATGACAAAAGTTAATTGTTTGAATAATGTAAATGAAATGTAATTAGCAAATATCAATGACTTTGTTTTTTAAGAAACTTTTGTTTTTTATATATGTATATGCTTAATTGTAATTGTAAAAAGAGATAATTTGTTTTATATTGAAAGGTTGAATTTTTCAGCCAAACCAATAAAAAAAATTAAAAAATAAAGCCAAACCAAACTACACCTCTAAACTCAACTGCAATCCAATAAACGCAAGATCCATGTCAAAACACTCAACAGAGATCTTTGATCTACTCGATGACAACGGCATTGACAACATATTCATCATAGAAACATGGCTGGACGACAATTACGAAATCACACTCCGAAGCTGCCTCCCAACCAACTTCAAAAGCCTTCAAGTAAACAGAAAAAATAAAAAAGGAGGAGGCCTCACAATAGCATTCAAAGGACACTTGAAAATAAAAATAGACGCACCTCTTTTCAACTGTGAAACCATGGTCATGCACCTATCAGCAAACCCAAAAACCAACATCACATTCATCCTGGTGTACAGACCACTGGCATACGGTGCAACCTTTGTCGACAACTTCATAGAGGCCATCACCAACATAACCATCAAGCACGAACATCTAATCATCCGGGGGGGACTTCAACATCTGGTTTTAAGAAAGTCACGCCAACTCTCAAAACTCACTGATTGGACAACTTACAACTATGAAACTACGACAGCTGGTAAAAGGGGCAACACACTCGACAGGACACACCTTCGATGCAATCTTCGCCAAAGAAAAAAAACACCATGGCACCACCGATACAAATACTGTGGAGCAACCACCTCATCATCCCATTTGTGATCAGACTACCAACTCAAGTCTGCATCCAACCCCCCCAAACTCACAACCACCACAAAAAGAAACTGGAAAAGCGTCAAAGCAAGCAACCTATTCTAACAACTGGAGATGACTGTTAGGCAGAAACCTGTGCAGTTCCCTTGGGGAACACTGCAAAAGATTTAAGACTACAGGTAGAGCAGTAAACCCCTTTGGTAGCAGTCTGTACCACCCAGATTTACCTGGTAGCTGTGGCTGAGCAGTCAGACTTCTCTCAAGAAGAGTTAGGCAGTATGTAAAGTATACACAATATGTACCAAAACACAATAGCACAAGCAAACACTGACCAGAGCTTGGTTTCAAAAGTATATAGTTATTTATTTAAAATACACATAAGTTAAAAACACTCTAGCAAAAATTATAGTAAAAGCACTTCAACACAGTTATAATGAAAGTAGATTCAATCCTTTCTCCTATCTAGACAACTCTAGGTAAACACCACTTAATTAAAACAGAGGTGAGTGCTTAACGTTAGATGACACTCTAGTAGTTTCCAAGAAAGGGAGAGAAAAAGCAGAAATGGGTTAAACACACCACTCTAAGGTCCAGAACACTTGCAATAGGCTCAAAGAAGCACAAAGTCACAGGTGAGCAAAAGTCACTAGGCAGGGCCCACTCTTAGAGTAGCCGGAGCGAAAATGTGCCCAAGATCACACTGTTAGTTAGAGATTCAAAGTCTTGCAAAGAGTCAAAAAGAGTTTAGAGTGGCTCAGAAAGTTTAGCCAAAGTGTCCCAGGCACTCCCAGGTTCGAAAGCCGGGGACTAAATCTACCCCGTACAGTCGGTAGCAAGGGAAGCCAGGCGGAACACAGTACCTTAAGCGGAAAGGATCCTCCAGCGGTGGCAGTTGTTCCAGGCAGTGGCAGCAGGGCTCGACGTCGGTCAGGGGAGAAGAAGTTCTCGCTGAAGAGCAGAAGAAGAGGGTCGTTGCACTGCCCGGGAAGAAACCAGCCGCGGAGTCCTCCGGTTAAAGGGTTGGTACCGACTTTCGCGGTATGGGGGTAAAGTGTGGTATTCCGGTTGCCGGGGTGCTTGGCACAGGCAAGGCGGCCACGAGATACCTCAAAGAACGGAAAGAAGGCGAAAACTGGTTGTCCCCACCAGTCAAGGGAAGGAGCCACTCCGTTAAGAGTTCTCCTCGGTCGTCGGGAAAAAGTGGTGAGACGGTTCAGCAGGGCTCCACCGGGTGGTGTCGTCGAAGCAGGTCGGCTCAGCTCTTCCCTCGTCGGATTCTTGGTCCTGTGGCGACTTCTGAAGTCCCAGTCCCCAAAGCCCTGCTTTTATGCAGCAAACCCCCATTCACCCAGCCTAGCTGTCACTCAAACATGCTAAGTGGTGAGCCGGGCGGCTCACCACTTGGGCCAATCAGGACGGAGTGCGACTTGAGTTACCAAGGTAACTCAGTCCAGGGTGCCTAAATCCCCCTCCACCCCTCCTAAGTACCCCAGACAGAGTGGCACCACTTTGGAGGGCTTCTGTGGAGAAGCCCGCCAAAAGTGGAACAAAGGGCTCCACTTTGGGTCAGAGTTACAGAGGCGAACACCAACGCCATTTTAGAATCAAGTTTTGGCAAAAAGTCCCAACCGGAGTTATAAAAATAAATATATAAACCGGCGGTATGTTTAAGGCTACCGTAAATAAATAATTAAATGTGTTAGCCTAAAACAATGGGAAATCCCATAGGGAAATATTCGCGGTCGAATATAAAAAGTAGTTTCCACTGCCACCAGCCAAAACTCGATCAGGGGGGACGGAGACGTGCCCCCTCGACTAACAGACCCTGGGGCAATCGAATTGCCCCAGCCAGTACGTCCACAATATGATGGTTTGTACTGGTTCTGTTCAGGATTCAAGACTAGCAAAGTCTTTGGTGACTTTACATGCCCTGGGAGACAGTAGTCAGTCCCAGGGTATGGAGTCTATGTTGGGGAGTCCCTAGGACACCCCTGGGTCACGGCACAGAGGGTGCTGTGTGACCCACATCACAAAAATACATGAGGCCCTATGGAGTAAAAGACCCCATAGCCCATTCAACACAAGGTTTGTCCAAGATAACACAGTTCAACATGTCCAAGAGTGAGGGTAAAAGAGTCTCACTCTTGGCAGGAGAAAAAAATTAAACCCCAGAAATCCAGCAAAGCTGCTGGGGGACTCACTAGGTAGGGAAATTCAGCCTAAACAGAGAATTCTCCCTAACACTCGCCCCCCCCAGACTAAGGGACAGGAGGATTTAATCCACTCCTGGATGAACCTCATACCTCTAGTCGATGATATACATCCTAGAGAGTCCATCAGCATTTTGATGGTGACACCCTGACCTGTGCTCAATGGTGAAATCAAACCCTTGCAGGCAGATTGACCATCTCAATAGTTTTGGATTTTCCCCTTTCATTTGCATTAACCATCTCAAGGGTTGGTGGTCAGTCTGAATAACAAAAGTAGAACCATACAAGTATGGCCTAAACTTCTTCAGTGCCCACACAATAGCAAAGCATTCTCTTTCGATAGTTGCCCACCTTGTCTCAGGATCCTTCAGTTTCCTACTGATGAAGCAAATGGGGTGCTCCCTACCCTTCTCATCCAGTTGGCTTAGAACTGCACCTATACCTACATTGGAAGCATCAGTTTGTACAATGAAAGGTTGGTGGTAGTCAGGAGCTCTCAATACTGGAGCCTGGCAAAGAGCTCTCTTCAGTTTTTCAAAGGCCTGATTGCACTCCTCATTCCATTTTACCTTTTTAGGGAATTTGGGAGAGGAGATTACATTCAGTGGAGAAGCTATGGTCCCATAGTTCTCAATGAAATTCCTGTAATACCCAGTGAGGCCTAGAAAAGCTCTCACTTGGGTTTGAGTAGTTGGTGTTGTCCAATTTTGCACAGCTTCAATCTTGCTGGGCAAAGGCCTTATTTCTCCACCTCCTACCTCATGTCCAAGGTAGACCACTTTACTTTGACCAATCTGGCACTTACTGGCTTTGATTGTCAAATGGGCCTGTTTCAGAGCCTGCAACACATGTCCTAGGTGGTTCACATGTTCTTCCCAGGAGTGGCTGAAGACTGCAATGTCATCCAAGTATGCCATGCAGAAATCTTCCATCCCAGCCAGAACTTGGTTCACCATCCTTTGGAATGTGGCAGGTGCATTTTTCAGTCCAAAAGGCATGACCTTAAACTGGTACAAGCCAACTGGGGTTGAAAATGCAGTTTTCTCCTTGGCATGGTCTGTCAGGGCTATTTGCCAATAGCCTGACGTCAGGTCAAATGTGCTGAGGTACTTGGCTGCACCAAGTTTATCCACCAACTCATCTGTCCTGGGCAAAGGGTGGGCATCAGTCTTGGTGACTGCATTTAGAGCTCTATAGTCCACACAGAATCTCAAGTCTTTGGATCCTGCCTTTGGTACTAACACAACTGGGCTAGACCATGGACTAGTAGAGGGTTCTATTACCCCGAGATCAAGCATCTTCTTGACCTCTCCTTTGATGTGGGCTCTGATATGTTCTGACATTCTGTATCCTCTGCTTTTGACTGGCAGACAGTCACCAGTGAGTATCTCATGCTGGCCCCAAGGGGTCAAGCCTGGTGACAGTGAGAACAGGGAGGCAAACTGATTTAACATTGATTTGCACTCCTCTTGTTGCTCAGGTGTCAGGTCTGAAGAGAGATTGACTCCTTCAACTTTTTCATCTAAAGGTACACCTCTGAGGAGATCAGGGAGAGATTCACTCTCTTCCTCCTCTGCAGCTGAAGCTAGAAGCAAGGCTCCTACATCAGGTCTGGAGATGTATGCTTTTAGTCGGTTGGTGTGGAAGACTCTAGGAGCTTCCCTGGGTCTGCCCAGATCCACCAGATAGTTGACCTCTCCAAGTTTTCCCACAACCTTGAAGGGTCCCATCCATTTGTCTTGCAAGGCCCTCTGCCTTGTTGGGAGCATAACTAGAACTAGCTGGTCTTGAGTAAACTCAACCATGTTAGCCTTCTGGTCGTGCCAATGTTTGACCAGGGCTTGACCAGCTTTCAAGTTGTCACTTGCTTCTGCCATCATGTGTGACATTCTCCTCCGGAGACCTATCACATAGTCAGTCACTCTGACTGGCTTGAGGGGAGGAGCACCTTCCAACCCCTCCTTAATCAGGGCCAATGGACCTCTGACTGGATGGCCATAGAGAAGCTCAAAGGGAGAATAACCTACTCCCTCCTGAGGGACTTCTCTATAAGCAAAGAGAAGGCATGGCAGTAGAAGGTCCCACTTTTTCTTAAGGGGCTCTTCCAAAGCACCTATCATGCTCTTCATAGTTCTGTTAAACCTTTCAACCAACCCGTTTGTCTGAGGGTGGTAGGCGGTTGAGAACTTGTAGGTAACTCCACAGGTTTTCCACATGGCCTTCATGTAGTGGGACATAAAGTTTGACCCCCTGTCAGAGATTACCTCCTTAGGAAACCCAACCCTGGTAAAAATACCAAGGAGGGCCTTAGCCACAGCCGGAGCTGTAACAGTCCTCATAGGAATGGCCTCAGGGTATCTAGTAGCATGGTCTACTACAACAAGGATAAACCTGTTGCCTGAGGAGGTTGGAGGATCAAGGGGACCAACAATGTCAATCCCTACCCTCTCAAATGGGACTCCCACAACTGGGAGAGGCACTAAAGGTGCCACATTCTTGGAACCAACCTTACCAGAAGTCTGGCAGGTATGGCAGCTCTTACAATATCTATCTACTTCAGCCCCCATCTTTGGCCAATAAAAGTAGAGTGAGAGCCTTTCCTTGGTCTTCTTGAAACTCAAGTGGCCAGCCAAAGGTATCTCATGGGCTAGTTGTAAGAACTGTTGTCTGTTTTCTTGTGGGACTACAAGGCGTTTGTAGTCTCCAGGTTCAGACTCAGTGGGTTCACTGTAGAAGAGGCCATCTTCCCAGTGCAACCTATACTTCCCAGGCTCTTGCCCATCAGCTTGAGAAGCTGCCTGGTGGCGGAGACCCTCCAGAGTTGGACATTCTCTTTGCCCCTTACGAAAAGCTGCCCTGCTAGGCCCACCTTCTGCCAGTAAAGACTGCAGCTCAGGATGGTCCTCAGGGTCCAAATCTCCAATAAGGTTGGGGCCTCCTTCTAGCTCTTCCTCAGAGTCTAGCTCAACCACACAGGGTTGTACCTCTCTCTCAGCCTCAGCTGGAGGTGGAGTTACAGGTGTAACTTTGGACAACCTAGGGGAAGTCCTTGTTGGAAGCACTGGAGTGCTTGCTGCTGGTTTTTTCCTAGGAGTCTTGGGTTGCCCCTTTGCTCCTGACCTGGTAGTTACTGCAGTAAGTTGCTCCAGTGGTAGAGGAGTGATTTCTGTCATCATCTCCTGAGATAACCCTCTCAGGGTTTTCTCCCTTGCAGGTTTTGTGAGTTCCTGAACCCTTTTGCTAGGAGGTCTGGGGGTATGAGATACAACTCCAAGAGCTTTGAGGTCATTACCCAACAGAACCCTACCTGGCACTTCACATTGTACACTGACAGGTATTTTTACAGCCATATCATTACATTGGATGAGAACTGGTAACTGGGGACACATCTGCACAGGCCCACCAGCTAACTTGGTGAGGCATTTGGGTGCCTTAGCAACATCCTCTGCCTTGAAAAATGATTCATCCACCACAGTTATGCTGGCTCCAGTGTCCCTAATGGCAGGAGTCTCCTGACCATTCACCTGGACACTGTCCTTATAATACTCTTTAGTATTATCTGGGATAGAGTTATAGACATCTAAATTCTGTTGCTCCCACAACCCCAGAGAGACTAAAGAAACACTAGCTGAGACTCCAGTGGGTTCATCAGCTAGTAATAGAAAGTTTCCACTTGCCATAGGTACTTCCTCTTCTGGAGCGAAGGCTAAGGAGGCAAGCTGGACCCCTGAAGGTTTACCCTTACATCTGGGATCTCCTTTCACATGGTCAGTAGCCTTACAAACAAAGCATGAGCCAAAGGCTCGCTGGAATGGAGGCTTGTTCTGACCTCCTTCTGGTCTGGGACCAGAAGGTACACTAGCCTGATTTGGTTTCCCTTGTGGCTTACCCTTATAGTTTTGTTTGGGGCCCTCTTTGGAATTTGTAGTATTAGAATTCTCTTTGGAGTCCTTCTTAGACTGTTTTTCCCCATCCTTCTTCTGAGTTACCCCAGAATCCTTGTGAGTGGCCCTGTTGGCAACCCACAAGTCAGCAGCCTTAGCTAGTTTCCGGGAATCCAATTCCCTGGAATCAGCCAAGTGTTGTCTGAGCTCAGGAGAGCAGGCATCATAAATAGTCTCCAACATAAACAAATTCTTCATACCTTCATAAGTGTTCACCTTGTAACCCTTAATCCATCCCTCTAAGTTCTTCAAACATTCATTCACCCAGGTAGCCCAAGGGGTACCATCATGCTTTTTGAGGCTCCTAAACCTCTTAAGATACTGGGAAGGGGTCTTCCCAAACCTAGCTATCAAAGCTAGTTTCACACATTCATAGTCCTTCCTATCCTCCTCCCCCATCTCCATTACCACATCAGTTGCAACAGGGGGAAGCCTAGAGAACAACCAGGTGAGTAAGTCATTTCCTGTGATGTTCTGGAGCCCATGATTATATTCAAACAGAGACAACCAATCCAACACATCCAACTTAGGCTCATACATACCAACCAATTCTTTAGGCATCCGGGGTCTTTTAGGACTGGAACTTCTAGAGGAGCCAGAGAGAGAAACATTCTCAACAGATAATTTCTTCATTTCTAAGTCATACTTGAGCTCCATTTCCCTTAGCCTTAGTTCTTTGTCAGTTTGAGCATTAAGTTTCTTATACTCCAATTCTAGCTTCATTTTCTCCAGTTCAAAGTACTGAGGACTAAATGTGGGACCTGGTAAAGGTCCAGTAGGCACAGCAGGTAGAGCAGGCAGAGGCCTAGGGGGGACAGTTACAACAGCCTCACCCTCCTCTTCTGACTCTTCCTCATAAACATCAACATTTTGCTCCATGTTAACTTCAACACTGTCATCTACAGTTGCTGGAGTGGTAGGTTCCTCTGAACCATCACCCAGACTTTGGTTAGCTAACAATCTTTCAATCAGCTCCATTTTCTTGCCCTTAGTCAGGAGATCCTTATGTTTACAGAGTACTCTTAAACAATCAGCAGTTTTGGCTGCAAGGGACTCTTGACTATAGCTTTCTATAACTGACATGTTAGAGGTTTTACTTTTTCAGTGCTAAGCTTTGTGGTTAGTTGCACTAAGGTATCTAAAGCACAATAAAATGTATACTCAATACAAATCCCACCGCTGTACACCAGTGTTAGGCAGAAACCTGTGCAGTTCCCTTGGGGAACACTGCAAAAGATTTAAGACTACAGGTAGAGCAGTAAACCCCTTTGGTAGCAGTCTGTACCACCCAGATTTACCTGGTAGCTGTGGCTGAGCAGTCAGACTTCTCTCAAGAAGAGTTAGGCAGTATGTAAAGTATACACAATATGTACCAAAACACAATAGCACAAGCAAACACTGACCAGAGCTTGGTTTCAAAAGTATATAGTTATTTATTTAAAATACACATAAGTTAAAAACACTCTAGCAAAAATTATAGTAAAAGCACTTCAACACAGTTATAATGAAAGTAGATTCAATCCTTTCTCCTATCTAGACAACTCTAGGTAAACACCACTTAATTAAAACAGAGGTGAGTGCTTAACGTTAGATGACACTCTAGTAGTTTCCAAGAAAGGGAGAGAAAAAGCAGAAATGGGTTAAACACACCACTCTAAGGTCCAGAACACTTGCAATAGGCTCAAAGAAGCACAAAGTCACAGGTGAGCAAAAGTCACTAGGCAGGGCCCACTCTTAGAGTAGCCGGAGCGAAAATGTGCCCAAGATCACACTGTTAGTTAGAGATTCAAAGTCTTGCAAAGAGTCAAAAAGAGTTTAGAGTGGCTCAGAAAGTTTAGCCAAAGTGTCCCAGGCACTCCCAGGTTCGAAAGCCGGGGACTAAATCTACCCCGTACAGTCGGTAGCAAGGGAAGCCAGGCGGAACACAGTACCTTAAGCGGAAAGGATCCTCCAGCGGTGGCAGTTGTTCCAGGCAGTGGCAGCAGGGCTCGACGTCGGTCAGGGGAGAAGAAGTTCTCGCTGAAGAGCAGAAGAAGAGGGTCGTTGCACTGCCCGGGAAGAAACCAGCCGCGGAGTCCTCCGGTTAAAGGGTTGGTACCGACTTTCGCGGTATGGGGGTAAAGTGTGGTATTCCGGTTGCCGGGGTGCTTGGCACAGGCAAGGCGGCCACGAGATACCTCAAAGAACGGAAAGAAGGCGAAAACTGGTTGTCCCCACCAGTCAAGGGAAGGAGCCACTCCGTTAAGAGTTCTCCTCGGTCGTCGGGAAAAAGTGGTGAGACGGTTCAGCAGGGCTCCACCGGGTGGTGTCGTCGAAGCAGGTCGGCTCAGCTCTTCCCTCGTCGGATTCTTGGTCCTGTGGCGACTTCTGAAGTCCCAGTCCCCAAAGCCCTGCTTTTATGCAGCAAACCCCCATTCACCCAGCCTAGCTGTCACTCAAACATGCTAAGTGGTGAGCCGGGCGGCTCACCACTTGGGCCAATCAGGACGGAGTGCGACTTGAGTTACCAAGGTAACTCAGTCCAGGGTGCCTAAATCCCCCTCCACCCCTCCTAAGTACCCCAGACAGAGTGGCACCACTTTGGAGGGCTTCTGTGGAGAAGCCCGCCAAAAGTGGAACAAAGGGCTCCACTTTGGGTCAGAGTTACAGAGGCGAACACCAACGCCATTTTAGAATCAAGTTTTGGCAAAAAGTCCCAACCGGAGTTATAAAAATAAATATATAAACCGGCGGTATGTTTAAGGCTACCGTAAATAAATAATTAAATGTGTTAGCCTAAAACAATGGGAAATCCCATAGGGAAATATTCGCGGTCGAATATAAAAAGTAGTTTCCACTGCCACCAGCCAAAACTCGATCAGGGGGGACGGAGACGTGCCCCCTCGACTAACAGACCCTGGGGCAATCGAATTGCCCCAGCCAGTACGTCCACAATATGATGGTTTGTACTGGTTCTGTTCAGGATTCAAGACTAGCAAAGTCTTTGGTGACTTTACATGCCCTGGGAGACAGTAGTCAGTCCCAGGGTATGGAGTCTATGTTGGGGAGTCCCTAGGACACCCCTGGGTCACGGCACAGAGGGTGCTGTGTGACCCACATCACAAAAATACATGAGGCCCTATGGAGTAAAAGACCCCATAGCCCATTCAACACAAGGTTTGTCCAAGATAACACAGTTCAACATGTCCAAGAGTGAGGGTAAAAGAGTCTCACTCTTGGCAGGAGAAAAAAATTAAACCCCAGAAATCCAGCAAAGCTGCTGGGGGACTCACTAGGTAGGGAAATTCAGCCTAAACAGAGAATTCTCCCTAACAATGACCAAACCCTCAACTACAGACCTAGAGCTGGCTGACCAAGACGGGAAAGCAGAGCTACTATACAAATGGATTGCTGATACAATTGATAAGATTGCCCCGGAAAAAGCATTCACCCCTTCAAAAAAAAGAGCAATGAGGATTCCAAGATGGCCGCCGACACCAGACAGACGTGTCAATGGTGCTCCTGTAACCCCAGCAACTTAAGGCGGTTCCACCACCCCGCAGTAGTTGCTTCACCCCGAAAATAAAGGAGAAGTCCTCAGAAGCAGCGGCAAGACGGCCGAGCAGTGATATGAGGCACCGGCTGTCATTAGGGATCAAGGCGGACCTGAAAGCAGAGGGGCCCGGAGCCCCCAGGAGAACATCAGTGGCAACGGAACCCCAGAAGGCGGACCATCACGGCTGAGAGGGGAGAGCGGAGAGGAGCCTGAGCACCACCAGCAGGCTCCCGGAGACCGGAGTGACCCGCCAATAGGACGGCATGAAAATGCAGAGCTGAAGGGCGGAGGAGGGTCCCAGGTGAGAGGCAGCGGCGCCGAAGCCCAGGGGGACCACGCTGAGCGCCAGTCGCCGGGTACATATAAGCGGCAGGCGAGAGAACGGAGGGCGCTCCAGACAACGGGGAGAGGCGGATCCGGGGCTGTGGGCAGGCAGAGAGCCATCCAGGACCCCAACGGACAGCACCCGGAGGGGGTACCTAACGAGGGGCCAGGAGGAGAGGCCCTTATAGTGAGGAGGAGCAAGAAAGGAACACCTGGGGCCCAAACGGCAAGGAGTCGCAGAGACATCACCGCGAGGGGCAAAGCAAAGACGGATGCAGCAGGCAAGCTCTCACTCCCCCAGGGCCTGAGGGTCTGACACCGCTCGCCGTCGGCTCTGATATAGAGGAGCCAGTGTAGCAGGAGGGGCAACGAACATTCTTGAACTGCCTGGAGAGGCCTAGGCGTGCTAGGTGCATCCGCAAGCCCAGATGCAGGAGGGCACACCGCACGCAGGGCTCAGACTGGAGGAGCCCCAGTAACGGAAGACCTAGGGGGGCAGCAGGGGATCAAGAACCCGGGCCTTAAACACCCAGGACGAAGGCGGTCGGGGGCCCCGAATGATGGAAAGAGGAGGGGGGGCCCATGACCAGAGTGGACCCCGCATCAAAGGAGAGTGCGCACGGGGGAGGAAAACCAACATCCCATGACTTGGCCAGATTGAAAAACAATCCTGCACCAAAGCACTTGGCAGGAGAAGAGGGTGCGGGGACGTGACCCAGGGGTCACCAGCCGGGACCCCAGAGAGGCGAAGGAGACGCGAGGAAGGAACGAGACTACCACGAGGACCCAGGGAGGCACTACCCAGCAATACAGGAAGGGAGCGGGCCAGGAACAGGAGGAGGGAAGGTGAGGCCGAGGGCCCCAATAAGAGGGGCAGTACCCTAGTTACAAAGAGGGTGTAAGAGATAGAGACCAGTCCTGCCTAGCGGGCACTGGCAGGCAGGAAGAAGCCAGAGGGTGACCCACCTCGAGGTGGAAAGGACCCCAGCAGAACAGGCGACCGGGAACTGGAAGCAAACCAAAAGGATATACCTAATACTGGAGGGAAGCAATTGGCACCTTAACATGTCGAATAAAGCCAAAGGTAAAACAAATAGAGGTGCACACCCCCAGGGAGACACTCCCGGAACTTTGCCAACAATGTGGACAACCAGGGAGCACAACGAGACACTCAGGGGCACCCTGGAAGGGGCGACAGGCTTCACCACACCGGAGGAGATGGACCCAGCTGTGCCGATTTCGCACCAGGATTTCCACGGGGAAATGCTCTCCCTGCAGTCCAATCTGGTTAAGACATTTCAAGACCAGTTTCGGCTCTTGGGAACAGACCTTAACTCGGCCCTGGGGGAAGTAAAACAGGAATTGAGACAACTGGGAGAGATAAAGAACATCCTGGAGAGGGGCCTACAGGAAGTGGACAGAAACTGGATGTGGCAACCCGGAACTTGTAACTTCGAATAGAGGACATGGAGAACAGGGTCCAGAGAGTCAATATAAGACTGTAAACGCTCTCAGAAACAGTACTAGACAAGGAACTGAAGGGGGTCATGCAGAGCATCTTTGCAGATCTCATAGTGAAAGCAACTCAGAGTACAGTGGAATTAGACAGAGTCCACAGAGTGGGACGTCTCAACAGGGACACAAATGCTAGATCGAGGGATGTGCTTGCAGCATTCACAAGGTATGGGCAAAAGGAAACAGTGCTGAGGGCAGCAAGACAACAAGAACCAATCAAGTACCAGGGCCAACAAATTGAGCTATACCAGGACTTAGCAAGCACCACTTTGATCAAACACCATCAGATGGGCCCGGTCCGAGCAGTACTTAAGGAAAAGGGGGTCAGATACAAATGAACATGTCCCCTCGGACTTCTCTTTGAGTGGGCAGAGGGGCAAAGACGCATAACCCTACTGCAAGGAGGAGTAGACATGTTACACCTCGACCTGAAACAGGAGCAAAGGGAGGACAGATCCGAGAGAGTACCAGGAGCGGCGAATGGAACGAGATCGAAACTATGGGAATGGTCTACAGTCGGAGACAAAAGGAGAAGGACTGCACTACGCGCCCACCGCATAGGGAGAGGGGCGAGAAGTCAAATGGAGAGGAGGGGGGAGCACCCAGTAGGAGAGAGCCCTGAATTGGCTATACACAAAGGGGTGGTGGACATAAGAAGGAGAATAAGGGCAAGGGGGGGGGTGAAAACATCATGGGGTTAGTAAAGGCGATGAGGCCTGATGAGGGGGGAGGGTAAGAGTGGGGGGGTCGAGAACCCATTCAGGGGGGAAGGGAGGAGGGCTGTGGGAGCAGGGGGGCAGCTTGAGTAGAGAAGCGGGCGGGGAACACAGAGGCTAAGAGCGAGGGGGAGGGGCGGACTAGAGAGGGTGTGAGGAATCTTACGGAGAGAGGAAAACAGGGGTCACCAGCAGGCAGGGGAAGTATACAAGACAACAACCATTCAAGTGGTTAACTCATAACGTTGGGGGGCTTAATTCTCCCCTCAAGAGGAAAAAGCTAGAACAATTCATGAAGAAAGAGGGGCCGGATGTCCTGGGGCTGCAAGAAACACACCTCCTGCATAAAGATCAGGGTCGATTAAAGCTACGGTGGTGTGACCAGATTCTGCATGCATCAGGAAAGAATAAAACGGGGTGAGTGGCCTTAGCCATCAAAAAGACAGTGGATTTCAGAGTCCTCCGGGACAAGGAGGGTAGGTACATTATGGTCAGGGGGACACACCAGGACCTCCCCTATACCATAGCGGTAGTGTATGCACCCAACTCAGGCCAGGAGCCATTTCTGAGGCGCTTCATGGGAGTATTGGAAGACAATGCAAGGGCCAAATAACCATGATGGGAGATCTCAATATAGCATGGGACAGGGAGCGCGATAGCTCAGGGGGGCAAGGGTGGGGAGGGGGAGCAGTGATGTCAGCAGAACTGAGGGACAGGATCGACAGGGCGGAGCTACTGGATGTATGGCGGGAGCTGAAGGGAGACGAGGAGGGCTACACATTTCTATCGAGTTCATGGATCACAATCTAGAATCAACTACATTTGGGTCTCAACGGGCTTCGTAGGGCAGATCCGGGATGTGAAGACGGATCCCATTGGAATAGCAGACCACAAGATTGTATCCACCCAAATGAACTTAGGGCATAAGGAAAGGGGGGTGTGGGGATGGAAATACCAAAAGTTCCTGATTAGGGACCCAGTAATCAGGGAGGAAATAGAAGGGAAAATCAAAGGCTTCTTCGAGTCCAACAGAAGGGGGGAAAACGAGGGAAGATACAAGATCGGATGCATTGAAAGCCATGCTCCGGGAGGAATTGATAGCGGCGAGGGCACCGAGAGAAAACCTGTTGAAGGAGCTGGAAACACAGCTTGAGACAGAGGTGGAGGCGCCAAGGCAACGGGCGGGAGCGACCCCGACTAGGTCCTCCATGAGGGAGCATAGACGGGCAATAGGGCAACTAGAGGTCCTCCGAACAAAAAAGGGCAGAAGGGGCATTGCTCACTGTCTGCCAAAAATATTACGCTAAAGCAAATAAAGCAGATGCACTCCTAGCGTGCCTGCTGAGGGGGTCAAAGGCACAAAATGTGATCACGGCATTGAAAACGGAACCTGGGAAGAGGGTCACAAGGGCGGGGGACATCCAGGAAACTATCGCACAGTTCTGTGAGTCACTATACACATCACAAAACCCCCAGAGCCACCTACAGGTGGAATTCCTGGAAAGGGTGTCGATGCACAGAATTAGGAGGGAAGCACAGGAGACCCTTAGCCGGGAGATCACAGAGGACGAAGTAAGGAGAGTGATAGGTAACCTACCATCGAATAAGGCCCCAGGCCCAGACAGCTATACGACACCCTTTTACAAAACATTCAAACATGATGAATTAATAACAAGCTGGATCTTATTTTGTGTAAATAGAGTAGTATGCAGCCTTTACTACCTCTAGCTCTAAATCAACATCTATGACTGTGTGATATTATGGTCTAATTTGTATTTGTGTTAGGATGTCATTAAGATTCTGTGACTAGTTTTGCTGATGATTAAGTTTTTGTTATTCAAACACCTTTTTTATTGTTGCATAAAATGTCATTCTAAATGTTGAAACGAATTTCCTTTTTAGTAGATAAAATTTGTTAAATATGCTGCCCCTGATGAAGAGTGTATCTAACTCGAAACACGTTGGGCGAACCAGAAACAAATAAAAAGAAAAAGTTTCTTTTAACACAAAGGAGTCACTGAATTTGTTTATGCAAATCATTGAAATTGCCTACCTTTGGGTATTTTGAATTTTTCATAATAAAAATTTGTTTTGTGAAACAGAATTAATTTTGGAAAAATTGTTTCTACATCCATTAGGCTTTTATTGCCTTCTAGAAAGTGTGCAGGGGACGCAGTTTTCCATAATTTGGATCTCTTTTGTTCTACGACCGAAAAATAAACACAGACTATAACACAACCTCTGCCCTGATTCTGCTCAACCTCTCTGCAGCCTTCCACACAGTTATCCATGACACCCTAACAAAAAGGCTAGAATACATAGGCATAACGGACATGGCACTACTCTGGATTAAATCATTCCTAGCAGACAGAACAGAAACTTATGGATAAAACCCTTCAAATCCATCCCACGAGTTAACGACTGTGGAGTACCACAAGGGTCCTCACTATCACCACTATACTTCAACATCTACCAGACTCCAGTAATCAGAATCTTCAAGAATACAACATTACATGCTACAACTACGCAGATGACATTCAAATCATCTACAAATCATCTACAAAATCGAAGACACTCAAGCCGATCACTCAACCCTAATCGAATCTAAAAGAAGTGTTTAACTGGCTGAATGCCAACAACTTGAAAATCAACCCAGGAAAGACAGAAATCATAATTACATCAAAAACCAAGAAAACACCACTTACATTCCATGGCCAACGGAAATGGGAACCGCACTAACACCGTCTAAGGTAGTAAAAAATCTGGGAGTCCTGATGGATAACACCCTAACCTTAGAACCACAAATGAATGCAATCATCAAGAAATGCTTCTTCCTCCTCAGCAAGAAGAATCCTACCTTTCCTCTCCTTCACCCACAAGACACTCACAATCGCCGCCCTCATCATGTCAAGTATCGACTATGCAAACAGCCTCTATCTCGGGATGCCAGAATACCTCCAGAAGAAACTACAAGAGATCCAAAATACAGCAGCCAGACTGCTCCTCAAACTATCCAGAAGAGACCACATCACTCCAGCCCTAAAAACACTATACTTGCTCCCAGTCAAACATCGCATCACCTTCAAAACAAAACACACAAGGCAATCAGCAGACAAGGAACTGAATTTGTACAAAAGAAAATAAGCTACAAGCCAACGAGACTCCCCAGATCAACCAACGAAATCAGCCTGGAACAAAAACCATACCGTAAGAAAAAACTTGGGGGCTCCTCCTTCTCTCACTTAGCTGCAAAAACTTGGAAAAACATCCCAAAAGAAATAGGAAACACCAAAGACCACCTACAGTTCAGAAATGTACTAAAAACCTGGCTCTTCAACACCACAGATTCAAAGTGAAAAATTAAAACAACCGAACGCAAAACTCAAAGAAAGGATTACTACATTTAGGATGACACTGACAACACCCAGAACCGACCAGAGAAACTCTTACTAATCAGCATCCCTAGCCAACTCTCAACAACCTCAACCCGCCCCATAATTGCTACAAGGTATCATACTTGTATAGAGTTGTGTGAATGTTAGCACTTGCCACACCTGATCTAAATTGTGGGCATTGGCATGGGCACTGACCGTATGGAGTTGTGAATGAAGGCAGGTGCCGCCCATGGACGTAATTGCAAGCGTTGGCATGTGCCACGTTTCGAAGGGGCTGGGATCGATAGCCTGCATAATCAACTGAATAAGATGAAGAATGCCAACCACCCGCCACATATGGATTGAGTAGCCTTGGCTAGTCGACGCCGCGCACCGACTGGATTGGGAATGCTCTCTTAGCCAGATTTGAAGGGACACACAAACACCTGCCTGCCCCGCATGCATACCTGTGTCACGTAGGTGGCCCAGGCCGAACTTGGGTAATGTTATGAATGCGAGTGGATGCCATGTGTGAAAGGTAGTGTATCGTATGGCCCAGACAGGACAGCGATGCAGACATGCTCCCGCACCTCTCGTGGAGAGAATGCAGAAATGTAGTTCCTCATTTCCAGACAGCAATGCCAATTAACCAATTCACTAACAAATTCACCCCTCTGCATACACCTCTCAAACTCTAACCAAACACAACCACATGCCTTCAACACAACAATCCGCACAAACCTCACTACAACAACCAAACAAACCACACAGACTCGCACAATAGCACACTAGGACTACAGACCGTAAAAGACCCCAAGAACAGCCAGCGGACTCACCGGGCTGAGGCCGCCAACAGCACATCACTGCTCTCTTGCACTCTTTCTAGCTTATTCCCACTAACTCACCCCGCTTCCCTTTTCTGAGCCGCCAGAGGGCCAGGGGACCACTCCGTTGGTGACCGTGCCTGGTACAAATATCCTTTAACATTAACATCACATCTGTCCCTTTTGAACACATCCGAAACTTAGATACCTGGCTACGCTTATTACATATTACACCCTGGCATACTAGAGTGGGAAGGCGGGTGGAGGAAAGGCAGATGGGAGGTAATGAGGAAAGCGGACTATGGACTGAGTACTCTAGTTACTACGGTGAGTAACTTTAATTACTCATAGTCCAGTCCTGTCCCATTTCCTCCATCCTTGTGGCTTATTCCACTGAATAAGAACAGAGCAGAGCTGTGATAACCTGCCTCATATCTAGGACGAAGCAAAAAGGTTCTTCAGAACCGCTTGACCAACTCTGCATCTCACCTGAAGACACCAGTAAAACCATCTTTAGTGTCAACAAGCAGATGTCCACAGAGGCCATCGGCTCGAAAGGCTTGCACTGCAATGCCTTTCAAAAACCAAATTGAGGTCCCAGATTGGGTGTGGCTTATGCACCAGCAGAAAAAGCATAGACCACCCCTTAAGGTGGACCTTAACCACCTGGTTGGCTGCAGAAAACACATGCTCAGGGGAATTCTTGTAAGCCCCAATGGCTGCCAAATAAGTGCAGCAAGTATGCATCTGAATTCCAGAATGAGCCAGGTGTGTTGAAAAAGCCAGAAGGTCATCCACAGGATAGGTGACAGGGCCCAGACCCTTGTCACAAACCCAATGGAAGAACCTAGTCCATCTCTTATACTAGGACCAAGTCGGAGGGCTCCTGGCCTGCTGAATGATGTCCCAGTTGTCTTCCTAAAATTGAGCATGTTGAAGCCTCAGCTGGTCAGGAACCAGGCCGCCAACACCAGCTTGGCCGGGTCCGGATGCTCCACTGCCCTGCCCTGCTGCATCAGGAATCCCCTGCTGGAGATCGGAAGGTGGACAGAACCCTGGGAGCACAACTGCAGTAGATCCTCAAAAGGCCAGTGGGGGGCAATCAGGATGAGGCTGAAGCCAGAAACTTGCTGAGGGTCCGTTGGAGCAGAGGGATGGGCGGGAATGCATAACACATGCGGGCGTGCCAACAGATCTAGAAGATAACTCCCCAGAGACCCCTGAACCGGTCCTGCCGATGAAGCATACTGGGGGCACTTGGAATTCAGAGGGGATACAAACAAATACAGGTCTGCGAGACCCCAACACTGGAACCGGGGCAAGGAGGAGTCAGTGTGCAACTCCAACTCATAGGTGTTAAACCCCAAGCGGCACAGCTGGTCCACTTCTGCATTGCGGTCCCCAAGGAGGTGGACTTCTGAAATCCAAATTCCCTCCATCAGTGCCTATTCCAAATTGATACCGCCTCCATGCAGAGTAGTGGAAAGGGTGACACCCCCTGCTTGTTCAGGTAAAACGATGTAGTAGAATTGGCAGTCCTGACCATAACAGACCTGTCCCTGATGAGGAGCAACAATGCCTTTAGGGCCAGGCCCACTGCCCCGAGCTTGATAAGTTTGTTATGCAGGAGGGCTTCTGTCCTGGACCATGCTCCATGAATCGCATAACCCTCCAGAGAAGCCCCCCAGCTCACAAGGAAGGAGTCCGTCATCACTACCAGAGTAGGCCCCGGAGCAGTGGTACTGGGACCCAGTCCGACTGGGACCATGTCTCCTGTTCCCAATTGACCGCCAGGCGGAAAAGGCCTGCCACTGCGCTCATCAACTTTGTGAAGACACAAGGGGCTGAGATCAGGCCGAAGGGCAGCACCTTGTTCTGAAAGTAGGACGACATAATTGTGAAAAGCAGAAACTTCTGATGTGGTTGGTAGATGGGTACATGCTGGTACACATACTTGAGGTCCAGGGAACATGTCCAGTTCCCTGCACACAGGGGCTTGTCTATGTGCGCGGGAATAATCATCTTGAAGCGTTCCAGCGGTAAAGACAGATTTAGAAATGACAGGTCCATGAAAATCCTCAGGCCAACCTGGTTGTTGTTGGGAAGCAATAGTACCTGGATCCTCTGTCTAAAAGAGGAACCAGTTCTATCGCCTGCATCTCCAAGATCAAAAGGACCCCCCGTAAAAGAGCTGGGGACCCATTCTGACGAAGAAGAGGAGACGATTGTAGAGGCAAAGGAAGAGGAAGACTGAAGCCTGTGGAGACTATGGATAGGATCCAGGGTTTGCTGAAAAGATGCTTCCAGGTGTCCTGGAACAGAGCTGCACAGCCACCCAAAGGCGAGTTGTGTTCCCCAACCTTAACATCACTGCTTCTTGGCGTCAGAGGCGGGGTCAGGGCAGGGGGAGCAGAAACACCTGTGCTACGTCCTCTTCTGCTTCCTCCCGTTTTCGCTGGGCGGCCTGTCAGTCCTCTGTGTACCGCCTTACCAGAACCCCTTGAAGCCGAAGAAAGCGCAGGGTTTGAACCCCGTCCTGCCCTGGGAATGAGGGAAGGATTTCTGTCCAGGTGTCAGGATGGCTAAGGACTTGGCGGTTTGAGTGGAGGTTTTCTTCTTGGTGTACTCGTCATCAATTGACGAATAAAAAAAAGGTCCACTCCCTCTAAGGGCCGATCCAGAATCCATTCCTGCACATCAGATGAAAACTTAGTAACATGCATCCATGCTTCTCATCTCGACACCAAGGCACAGCCCTCCGCTGGCCTTGACGATGTGGGAGACCGAAGACTCCACGAGGGCCTGCGCAATTGCCTGGGCATTTGCCAGACCGACCTTGAAGGAGGCTTGTTTGTCCGAAGGGAGTTCAGGCAGAAATTCCCTGAGCTCCCACCACAGCTTCTGGTTAGCTGCAGCCAAGAGGGCGTATGCGTTGGCTTGCCCCAGACGCAGGCCTGAGATGGAAGAACAGCACTTTTTCAAAGACTCAAGGATTTTATCTTCCTTGGAAAGACAACTGGAGGTGGCTCCCGTGGAGGAAGACGAAGACCATGGTTTAGAATACAAGGAGCCTACAGCCACCTTTCAAGGCCACAGGCCCCAGAACACAAAAACCACACCATCTAGTGATGGGGGTAATGGGTCACTTGACTCACTTATGTCCCTTTGGGAACTATAAACATAGGGGGCCCTGGCAGGACTCAGTCCTGGGGCCTTTGGTGCCAGGCTCATATAGAGATGTGAGCAGGAACTCTATTTCAGTGCAGGAATGCTTTTACTTTTTTTCAGTGCAGGAGTGCTTTTATTTTACAAGAACTTTCCAGGAGCAGAAAGCCTTTATTCCAGAGAACATCTGCATGTACTGACTCATCAGGTGTGGCTTCCTAGGCCTGTTCTTCATGTGCTGACTCATCGGGTGTGCCAGGGTGTGGCAGGAAGGCTGAACCTGGTGGGCATGGCTTCAGAAGCTCTGCTATATAAGCTGCTCCATCCTTAAGGCTTAAGGCTTAAGCCCACTCACCAATGCAGAAAGGGAGAAAAGGAGACAGCAGCAGCTTTGTTTGTACTGTGGTAAGGCAGGTCACTATCTCCGAGAATGCCCAGTGAAACCACCCAGGAAAGCAGTTGGAGCAACTGACAAGGGTGAAGAAGAAGAATAGGACTCCGGAAACTCCAGCGCCCAGCAAGCGTACGGGTCTACTTGTCGAGCGGTGAAAAGGAACCTATACAGACCTCACATCTAGTCATCCCTGTGCTCCTGATAAACCACAAGCAACCGTCGAAAATACTTGCCTTGGAGTCATACATTGACAGTGTGGCTGTGGGAAATTACATGGACCAATATCTGGCTACCCGGATAGGCCTTCCTCTCCAACAGAAACAGGTTTCGGAAAACATCACAGCAGTTGATGGATCTCAGCCATCATCTGGCTCAGTTACGCATCACACCGAGAAGCTCACGCTTCAGTGTCAGGACGGTCACCGAGAGGACATCACCTTCCATCTCATCGGCGTACTCCAGTTCCAGATGATATTGGGAATGCCCTGGCTGGAAGCCCACAATCCCAGGACTGACTAGCATAAACGAGTTCTGACGTTTCCCCAAGACTCTGCTGACACCTGTTATAGCAAGGGATTCTCATTAAAAGGTCTTACCAACCCAGGTTCGTCGAAGAAAGAAACCATACTGGGCCTTACCAGTTCACTACCACCTGAATACCTGGATTACCAAGATCTTTCAAAAAGAGCAAGCAAACACCCTACCTCCACACAGACCGTATGACTGCCAAATTGATCTGGTACCTGGAGCTCAAGTTCCCTGCAGTCGGATTTATGCCCTAACAGAACAGGAAAACCAGCATCTAAAAACCTACCTCGATCATTATTTGGCAAATGGCTTAATTCGTCAATCCAAGTCACCTGCATCCTCTCCCCTCTTTTTGTGCCTAAAAAGGAGGGAGACCTGAGAGCTTGCACTGACTACAGAGCACTTAACCAGATCACAGTTAAAAAATAACAGTACGCGTTACTGCGTATCCCCGAGCTCTTGGATCAACTCAAAAACACTCAGATATATACAAAACTAGACTTACGAGGGGCCTACCATCTAGTAAGGGTCAAAAAAAGGAGACGAGTGGAAGACGGCCTTTCGCACGAAATTTGGCCTTTTTGAATATCAGGTTATGGCCTTTGCACTATGTAATGCCCCGGCGGCGTCCCAATTTTTCATGAATGACATGCTCCGCGAACTGTTGGACGTCTGCGCTCTTGTCTATATTGATGACATTCTTATTTATTCGACCACCAAGGAGGACCACATCAACCATGTCCGGGCAGTTTTAGAGAAACTGCGGTAACACCGGCTAGATGCCAAATTGGAGAAATGCTTCTTTCATGTGACAGAGGTAGAATTCCTCGGCTTTATTTTCACACCACAGGGCGTACGCATGGACACACGCAAGGTAGACGCTATCCTTAACTGGCCCTCACCGACATCATTAAAGGGAGTACTGAGTGTACTCTGGTTCGCCAACTTTTATCGCTGTTTCATTCCTGGGTTCTCCCAGATCGTCCACCCAATCACCTCTTTACTACGGAAAAATAAACAATTTAATTGGTCCGCAGAGGCAGAGAAAGCCTTCCAGGAGCTAAAACAAGCATTTACCACAGCACCAATTCTACGGCATCCTCGAACAGAACTACCATAAGTGGTCGAAACTGATGCTTCCAACAAAGCAATGGGAGCAGTCCTGTCACAACGAGACCCCGAAACAGGTCAGTTGCATCCTGTGGCATTCTGGTCGCGCAAGTTTTCAGCCCCTGAATTGCATTATGCAATCACTGATATAGAACTGCTAGTAATTAAGGCAGCGCTCAAAGCGTGGAGACGACATTCTCTTGGAGCTAGACATACATTCACCATCGTCACGGATCATCGCAATCTACAATATCTGAAGACTGCTAAAGCGCAATCATCACACCAACTCCGCTGGGCTCTCTTCTTTGCGGAATACGACTTCGTCATCACCTATAGACCCGGAGTACACAATGGAAAAGCGGAATGCCCTGTCTCGCACGAGTGAGGGAGAAGAGCCTTTCACTACACATGACCCCATGGCCATCATCCCTGAAGGACGAATCCAAGGCATGATTGCTGCAACCACCACTCTAGACAACTTAAAATCTGACCTGCAATACTTGATGAGTCCACCAGTGCAACAGGTAATGGATACAATACCATCTTAGTCGTAGATCTGTTTTCCAAAATGGCCCACTTTATTCCCCTGTAAGGTCTTCCAACTGCTTCTACTCTGGCTACCGTGTTTTTGGAACAGATTGTCCGGCTACACGGGTTGCCATCAATATTGATATCAGACCGAGGAACTCAGTTTGTCTCTGCATTCTGGAAAAGGTGTTGTAAAATTGTCAAAATCAACCTCCGGTTATCTACAAGCCATCACCCCTATACCGATGGCCAGACCGAACGGACTAACCAGAACCTCGAGCAATACATAAAATGCAACAAATCGAGTGTTAGGCAGAAACCTGTGCAGTTCCCTCTGGGACCACTGCAAAAGATTGAAGACTACAAGGGTTTGGCAGTAAACCCACTTGGTAGCAGTCTGTACCACACAGATTCACTTGGTAGCTGTGGCTGAGCAGTCAGACTTCCCTCAAGAAGAGTTAGGCAGTATACAGAGCATTCACAATAGGTCAAAAGAACACAGTAGAACAAGTAAACACTGCCCAGAGCTTGGTGTAAAAGAGATATAATTATTTATTTAAAACCACATCTAGTAAAACACACAGGCACTAATGTTAAGCAGTTCAAAAACACGGCCACTAAAAGATATACACTCCCTTAGAAGAATATCAGACAAGTCTTAAGTAAAGCCCCACTTATTTTCAGACAGCGGTGAGCGCTTAACGCAGATGGCACTCTAATAATTTGTTTTAAAAGGGAGAGAAAAGCAGAGTATCATTTGAAACAGATCCCAACACTTTCACAGGAACACAACAAGAGAGGAAGGCAAAGTAAAACTGTGAAGTTAGAATTCAGAAGGCCGGATCCACTTTAAAAGGATCAGAACGAAATGTGTCCAAGTTCACACGGTTGAAGTGCACAAAAGTCTTGAAAAGGTTCAGAAAGAGTTGGACCAAAAGAAAGGGACCAGGTAGATGGTCAAGGTGGCCAGCCCAGTCCAGAAGGTTAAGGGATTATTATTACCTTGTAGCAATCTTTAGAAAGGGAGGCCTGGCTGACACGGTACCTTAAAGTGGTGAGAATACTCCAGCGGGGGCAGTTGTTCCTGGCAGCGGATGCAAGTCGGTGCTTCGTCCGGGGGAAGAGATGATCTCGTTGGGGAGGAAGACAGGAGTCCGTTGCACTGCCAGGGAAGAAACCAGTCGCAGAGTTCTCAGGTAAAAGGAGCGGTCCTTTTATTCGCGGTCCAGTGGTAAGTGGCTATCCGGTTGCCGGGGTGCTTGGCACGGGCAATTCGACCACAAGACGTCCTGGGATGTGAGGAAAAGAAGGTAAACTGGTTGTGCCCACCAGTCAGGGGAAGAAGTCTCTCCAGCCGGGAGATCTTCTCTGTCGTCGGGAAGTGGTGAGTCGGTTCCGCAGGGCTCCACCGGTGGTGTCATCGTGGCAGGTCGGCTCAGCTTCTCCCTCGGCGGATTCTCAGGTCCTGTGGCGACTTCTGAAGTTCCAGTCCCCAAAGCCCTGCTTTTATGCAGCACACCCTCATTCACTCAGCCTAGCTGTCAATCAAACATGCTAAGTGGTGAGCCGGCCGGCTGACCACTTGGGCCAATCACACAAGAGTGTGACTTGAGTTACCAAGGTAACTCAGTCCAGGGTGCCTAAACCCCCTCCCACACCCCCTGTGGTACCCAGACAGAGTGGCACCACTTTTGGAGGCTTCTGTGGAGAAGCCCGCCAAAAGTGGAACAAAGGGCTCGACTTGGGTTGGAGTCACAGAAGAGAACACAAACGCCATTTTAGAATCAAGTCCTGGCAAAAAATACCAACCGGGGAATTAATATTAAATAAATAAACCGGCAGTATGTTCGAGGCTATGAGAATTAAATAATTAAAGTTGGTAGCCTCGAACAATGGGAAAATCCCATAGGGATATATTCGCGGTCGAATATAAAAAGTAGTATATCCACTGCCACCAGCCAAAACTCGATCGGGGGGACGGAGATGTGCCCCCTCGACTAACAGACCCCGGGGCAATCGAATTGCCCCGACCAGTACGTCCACAATATGATGGTTTGTACCGGTTTCTGTTAATAATTTGGGACTAGTAAAGCCAATGGTGACTTTACATGCCCTGGGAGACAGTAGTCAGTCTCAGGGTATGGAGTCTATGGTGGGGTGTCACTATGACACCCCTGTGTCACTGCACGGAAGGTGCTGTGTAACACACATAGTAAAAACACACAAGACCCTATGGAGTAAAGGACCCCATAGCCCATAAAACACATTAACAGTCAAAGGAACACCACAAATCATGTCCAAGAGTGAGAGAAAGAGTCTCACTCTTGGCAGGAGAAAAAAAACAAACTCCAGAAATCCAGCAAAGCTGCTGGGGGACTCACTATGTTAGGAAATTCAGCCTAAAGAGAGAATTCTCCCTAACATCGAGGATACCTGGAAGGACATACTTTGGTTAGCAGAATATGCATATAACAACTCGATTCACACCAGTACGAGACAAAGCCCATTATACATAGTGTACGGTCGACATCCACGGACATCCGTTTTCAACCCACTCAAATCATTAGAAGAACAAGTTACTTTCTTACCTGGTAACGTTCTTTCGATGGGATGGTCCGACGACGTATTCCATATCTATGACATGTAATCACCACAGCTGTGCTGCTTCGGAAAATTTTTCCGCTTCTGCGTCGATGACGTCGATGCGCCGTCGTCATCCGATGTGATAAGTAGGACGCACGACGCCCGTAGCCTCAGTTGTAGTTTTTTCCCCCAGAACGTGTGACATTAGTCAACTGCTAGTCAGACACAAAGCCTTGCGGAACGTAAGCTGCAATCGCAAAAGAAATTCTGCAGCGGGGAAGGCAGGGAGGGAGCGATATGGAATACGTCGTCGGACCATCCCATCGAAAGAACGTTACCAGGTAAGAAAGTAACTTGTTCTTCGAGGGGATTGGGTCCTCCGACGTATTCCATATCTATGACAGACTCCCAAAGCAGTACCAGGGCAAGGAGGAGGGAAAGAATTTAGAATCAAAATTTAGAATAGCCAATCAAATAGCAGAGCAAAGGACTGCCTTGCCAAAGGCCAGATCCTGACCTCGGATGGAATCGAGGGAATAGTGACGTACAAATGTATGTACTGAAGCCCAGTTGGCTGCATCACAGATGTTGCGAATAGGAACACCCCTCTGCAGGGCAGTAGATGCAGCCATACCCCTGGTAGAATGGGCCCGCAAGCCAGCCGGGGGGTCCTTACCCGCCAATCGGTAACACTCCGAGATGGCCAAAATAATCCAGCGAGACAAAGTCTGTTTCGTCACAGCTTGCCCCAAACGCTTTCCAGCGTAACCAATAAAGAGTTGATCGTCCACTCTGACCCGGGACATGCGTGAAACATAAAAGCTTAAAGCTCTCCTAGGATCAAGCCTATGGAGCCTCTCCTCTTCCTTACCAGGATGCAGAGGAGGATAGAATGCCGGAAGAACAACCTTCTGGGCCAAATGAAATTCCGTCACTACCTTCGGAAGAAAAGAAGGACGAACTCTAAAGACAACCCTGTCCTTGTGAAATACAGTGAAGGGTGGCTTAACTGAAAGTGCCTGTAACTCACTCACTCTGCGAGCGGAAGTAACCGCAACTAAAAACACAGTTTTCAGAGTTAACAGCCTCAAAGGGCAAGAATGTAAAGGCTCAAACGGAGCACCCATAAGAAACTTAAGAACAAGGTTTAAATCCCAACCGGGCACGAGGAAAGGTGACGGAGGGAACACATTAGTGAGCCCTTTCAGAAACTGTGAAATTAAAGGGATTTTAAAGTAGGAACACTCTTCAGACGAGCGCTTAAAGATGGACAGCGCCGCCAGGTAACCTTTAATGGTACCCAAGCCCCTGTGGGCCAAAGAAAGTAAAAAGTCAGAACCATGGGGATGTCACATGCAAAAGGATCCACATTCTGAACTCTGCACCAGTCGCAGAACTTACGCCAACGGCAACGGTACAGAGACTTTGTTGCTGGCCTTCGGGCCGAGAGCAACACCTCCATCACGTCTTCAGGGAGGTCCCAATCCTTATACCTCAACCTTTCAGAAGCCAAGCGTGAAGGTTGAGGGATCTGACCTCTGGATGGAGAACCTGACCCCCCTCCCGTGAGAGCAGATCGTCTCGGTAGGGAAGACGACGTGGAGGACAGATGGACAAGTCGGGAAGGTCCGGGTACCACGTCCTCCAAGCCCACGCCGGAGCAATGAGGATCATCCGGGAACCGAACTTCCGTAACCTCCGCAGCACTTGCGGGATGACAGGGACTGGAGGAAACGCGTACAGCAGCGGGAATGACCACTCCACCACGAACGCGTCTCCTAAGGCTCCTTTTGGAGGAAATTCCCACAAGCAGAACCTCTCGCACTTCCGGTTGACACTGGAGGCGAAGAGATCCACTTGAGGGGTCCCCCGAAGGGCGAAGATCTCCAGGAGAATCTCCTGAGCCAACTCCCACTCATGAGAGATCGTGCTCTGCCTGCTCAGAGCGTCCGCCGTCACGTTTTCGTCTCCGGCCAGATGAACTGCCGAGATCGAAACTTCCGGCTGGATGGCCCAGAACTCGAGCTGCATCGCCTCCCTGCACAGAGGAAGTGACCCTGCCCCCCCTTTTTGTTGAGGTAGTGCATGGCCACTGTGTTGTCCGTCAGGATCAGGACATTCTTTCCTCGCACAGTCGGCAGAAAAGCCTTCAGGGCTAGCCTGATGGCCCTCAGCTCCAACAGATTGATATGGAGTCTGGACTCTGACGGAGACCAACGACCGCTGACTGTCAGCTCGTTGGCATGAGCTCCCCATCCCGTGAGGGATGCATCCGTCACGATCGTCACCTCCGGCCAGGGAAGCCAAAATGGAGCCCCCCTCATCAAGTTGCCTTCGACGGCCCACCACAGAAAGTCCCGGGCGACCGAGGGCGGCACCTGAATCGGGTCCGACATCCTGCCGGAGGCCTGCGACCATTGCATCTTGAGTACCCACTGCAAAGATCTCATCCGCAGGCGAGCCTCTGGCACCAGAAGAATGCAGGATGCCATGAGGCCGAGCAACCTCAAGAACTCGAACGCTGGGAGCGTCTGGGCATGCTGAAACTTGTGCACCATCTGCTGAATGTGAAGAGCCCTCACCTGGGGAGAAAAACACTGCCCCAGGGAAGTGTCGAGCACCGCTCCGATGTACTGGAGCCGCTGTGTTGGCGTCAAATGGGACTTCTTTAAATTGAGGGAGAAGCCCAGCCTGTGAAGGGAGTGGCAGGTGACGGACAGATGATCCAGGACTTGCTCGGGAGAGCTCCCCCTGGTCAACCAATACTCCAGGTAGGGGTAGACGTGAATCCCCCCTTGCCTGAGATGTGCTGCCACCACCACCATGAGCTTGGTGAAAACCCTCGGGCGGAGGTCAATCCGAACGGCAGGACTCGAAACTGAAAGTGCGAGTCGCCTACCGCGAACCTCAGGTACTTCTTGTGCTTGGGATGGATCGGCACATGGAAGTAAGCATCCTTGAGGTTGAGAGACACCAACCAGTCCTGAAGCTGAAGGGCCTGCAGGACTTGAGAGAGAGTAACCATCTTGAACTTGTCCCTCCTTAGGAGTTTGTTCAAACCGCGCAAGTCCATGATGGGTCTCAATCCCCCGTCTTTCTTCGAAATCAAAAAATAAGGGGAATACCATCCCTTGTTCCTCTCCGCTACAGGCACCAGTTCTATGGCGCCTTTCTCCAGCAGGGCTTGAATTTCCTGCGCAAGGAGCGGATCCGGACTCTGCAAAGAGAGGTTCCCCGGTGGATTGTCGCGAGGCCTGTGCTGAAAGGGAAGACAGTAGCCGTGGGTTATGATCTCCAGAACCCACACATCTGAAGTAATGGCACGCCACTCTACAAGATGCTGCACCAGCCTTCCCCCAACCGGCTAACCATGGGACATGGCCTCATGACTGAGTGGTAGCGGCTGCGGCGTTACCCGAGGGCAAAGAGGCAACTGCCCGAGCGGCCTTGGCACCACGGGTACCCTGTCGTCCACCTCTGGTACCCCTGCGTTGGCCTCTTGGACTGCCAGCTCCTCTCGCTTTACTGAAGGACGAGTAATAGCGAAAGGAACCACCCCTCCATTGCTGTCCCCTAGGACGAAAAGGCGGAGGTTGGCGAACTGCAGCGCCCAACGACTTTGCTGCAGCTTTTGAGGTCTGCAACCTCTCAAGCCTCTCGTCAGCCTTGCTGCCAAAAAGGTGTTCACCGTCAAAGGGCATGTTGAGGAGCCGGGACTGCACATCAGGAGCAAACCCCGACTTCCGCAACCACGCAAACCTGCGTATCACAGTGCTCGCCGCCATGGACCTGCTGACGCATTCAGCCATGTCCAAACCCGACTGAACGGACTCACACATGATATCCTTACCATCCTGGACCATAGCAAGGAAACCATCTCGTTCGTCCCCTTCGGGAATATGTTCAGCCGCTAACGCAACACAGTTCCACAGAGTGTGTGTGAAACGAGACAAGGAACAAATGGAGTTGGCTGCCTGAAGCGCCATACCACCAGAAGAAAACACTTTCTTCGCCCAGCCATCAAAACGTTTGTCGTCCCTATCAGGAGGGATGGTAGGGTACGACGCCTGTTTAGCCGGGGCTGTGGCCGCCTGCACCACCAAACTCTCCGGAGTGGGGTGCCTGGTCAAGTAGCAGGGGTCGCTACTGGCTGGACGGTATTTTCGCGACAAGGACCTGCCCACTGCCGGGAGACTCTCCGGAGCAGTCCAAGCCGCTGACACCCTTCTCTGTAAAGCCATATGGAACGGCAGTACCGGGTCAGTTGGGGGACCAACATCAAGGATGTCCGTGAGATCATCCTGCACAAACTCCCCTGGGGGAGCAGACCATCCCAAGTACTCGGAAACCCTAGCCATAAGGCGTCGGTACAAGGAATCGGCATGAGAGCCAGGCTCAGGCCTACAAAACTCCACCTCCGGAGAGGTGTCCAGTCCACTGGCAGTGACTGCCTCAAATCGTCAAACTGACTATGGCCCGAGACAATTTCATCTGGAACCTGACTAGGAACCAGGCCATCAGAATCCTCATCCGCCTCCGAAATATATTCCAGGTGGCGAAAAGAAGGCACCCGAGAGTGCTTGCTCTTAACCAGAGCCTTCCTAGGGGGTTCCCCCGTGCCACGGGGTACCTCTGACACCCCGGCCTCGAAAGGCGTCGAGGGCCTCAAGCGAATCGGCGCCGGCGTCGAGAGAACAGGCATCGGCGCCGAGAGGATCGGCGTCGAGTAAATCGGCGTCGACGTCAGATGCAGCGCCGCCAGCATCAACAGCGTCGACACAGTCCTCGAAGCCGGAGCTCCGAGCGTGTCCTTCGACGACCTGAGCGTCGACGGCTTTGACGACTTCCTCGGAGCCGGAGCCTCGAGAAAGCCTGTCGACGCCCTCGACGCCTCAGACGTCGATGTCTTCCTCGAAGACATCACAGGTGCACACAGTCTCGAACGCGTCGAGGACCGGGACCTGGAACGGGTACGTCGAGAACGAGTCCCCATGTCCGAACAGGACCTCTCCCGTGACTCGTGCCGACCACCCTTGCGAGCGGTGTCTCTCGACCTCTCACGACCAACCCCACTCGAGGGCGCGAGTACCCTGCGACTCGAGAATCGGCAGTATTTTCTTCCCGAAGGAAGCCAATTCCTCCGGCGTCGCACAGCTGGTGGGGTAAGCGACGTGCCGGGCAGAGTCCTCCGAAGAGGACCTGGAAGACGACCGGTGCCGGCGCTTCCGAGAATGCCTCGAAGAGGCCGAGGAGTGGCGAGACCGACTCCTAGAAGGAGACCCACAAGACTTCCGACGATGACGCAGAGAGTCTCCTCTCGAATCATCTGTCGACAGCCCCGCAGACTTTGACTTCCGGGGCTTGGACACCCGACCTACCGACAACTTCTTCTTACGTTCACGTAAGGCTTTGGACGTGAGCGACTGGCAGTCGATACAGTCATCCGTGTCGTGGGCCTCCCCGAGGCACCGGAGGCAGGCGTCGTGCGAGTCCGTCACCGACATCTTGGACCCACACTCCCCACACTTCTTGAAGCCCGGACGCAGGGTCGAAGATGAAGTAGAAGACATCTTCACACGAAAGATTTTCACAAAAACGAACAGGTTCGAAGAACCGAGAAGAACAGAACTCAGAGTCGAGGCGTCAACCGAGATTCACGAAGCAACACGTTCGCGGAAAAAACTGAACTGAGGCTACGGGCGTCGTGCGTCCTACTTATCACATCGGATGACGTCGGACGTCCTCGACGACGGCGCATCGACGTCATCGAAGCAGGACGCAGACGCCGAAAAAAGTTTCCGAAGCAGCACAGCTGTGGTGATTACATGTCATAGATATGGAATACGTCGGAGGACCCAATCCCCTCGAAATGCCCGCTGTAACGACCTTACACAAAACCATGACGCAGGTTTTTAAGGAAGCAGCAGAGCATCTTGCCATAGCTAAAGAGAAACAGAAGCAGTTTGTGGATCGACACCGAAGGGAAGCTTCAAACTACCAAGTCGGAGACAAGGTTTGGTTAGCATCCAAAAGCATCCCCCTGAAAGGACCACAGGCGTTCCGTCCCAGAGATCTGTGACCCTACACTATCAAGGCTGTGATCAACCCTGCGGTCATGAAATTAGAATTACCGGCCCACATGCGGATCCACCCGGTGTATCATGCCTCCCGCCTAAAACCATTGAGACCAGGTACACGGATCGATACTCCACCGGATCCCGAAATAGTTGAAGGAGAACTAGAATACAAAGTTAAAAGGATCCTAGACTGTAAGATGGTCCGGTCCAAGTTATACTACCTTATAGACTGGAAAGGTTATGGACCCCAAGATCGGACCTGGGAACCCCGTGAGCATGTTCACGCTCCACGATTAATTAGGCAGTTCCAACGCAATAACCCCACTAAACCAGAGCCAGGGGGGAACCACCCATGAGAGGGGCCTTGAAGGGGGAGTGCTGTCATGGCCACAGGCCCCAGAACACAAAAACCACACCATCTAGTGATGGGGGCAATGGGTCACTTGACTCACTGAAGGCCTTTAAGGCAGTCATGAAAGGCCTTAACGGATGCAGAGGGTTCATCGTCCTGGGCGTCATCATCCTCATTGTCCCCCCCGGCCTCCTTTTTCACAGACCAAGGGGAATCTGGGCCCGAGTACACTGGAGTTCCTACAGGTAACTTGTTCCTTCTCCAGCATGGGATCTGGCATGGATTCACATGCTCATGAATAGTGAATACAGAGCAGTACAACATTATACAACCACGGGAGGTGGCAAGGCTCAACAGAAGCAATCTCCCAAACAGACTCACCTCAAGCGAACCAGTTGCGTAGCACTGCTTGGCCGACACTGGACACCTCCCTGGAATCCCTGGCGACGCACTAGAACCTTGTGAAGGTGTGCATGGACCTCGACATAGCAGCCCTGCAGATGTCCAGCAGGGGTACATCAGACAGGAATGCCATTCCTGTACAAGAAAGCATCCTTCCTGATTTCTTATGGCACAAGCTGGAAGAGCTTGGAGGCTCTGGCGATCATGGAATGGAACAAACCCACCTCACTCGGTGAGGACGCCCTAGGCTTCGGAGATCCGCCGCCCATTGCGACGATATCCTCGTCATAGTCGTGGCCGTATCCGTATCCGTCCCGTGTCTGGGTCTGCTGGGGGAGAGAGGGCCAGACGTGGATGTGGAGGCTGAATTGGGGACGTCGGATGACGCTTCCTCTTCTTCGCTGGTGGATGATCGGGGCTTGGGAGACCATTGGAACCGGGCCCTGTGGCATTCTTTTCTGGATCTCCGACAACAAGGTGTGGAGGGTCAACAGGATGTCCAGAAACGCATCCCTCGGCTGAGCTGGTGTAATCCGAACACTAGGCCCTGCACCGTCTTTGCCGTTGTCGTCCTTCTCCTCCAGGTCCTCGTCGCCCGTGGACGAAACATCCATGGTTTGGGCCACGGCCTGGGACTAATCTGGGGCCTCCTTGCCCCCCCCTTTCCACCCCGAGGGGCTGGAACTGGGTTCTGACACTGTGTCCCCTATTCTGGAGTGCCAGTAGACGTTGGCGGTTTCGCGCCTCGGTGCAGGGATACCTTCTGCGTTGCTGGGGCTACCTTCACAGGGTCTGCCCCCTTAGCCTTTGTGAGAGCAGCCGCCACTAACTATCGTCAAGGAAGTCTTATCCTGTGCCAATTGGGCATTCTTGGCCAGTTCGGACTTCTCCTCCGTCTGTGGCTTTTCAGGCTTCTCCCGCAGTTTAACCGGGTAGGACGATTTCCTTTTCAGGGAGGAGCTTGACTGCCGGCTGGCAATGGAGGCAGAGGGTGATGTTGAACGGCCGTGTCCACTGCGGAACCCACTTCCGCGGCAACACCAGTGGACCCGGACTATGGGGTCTTGGGCCCACACCGGTGAGGCGCCCTCAAATGACTTATAAAACAGCTCTTCGGATAGGCCGGTCCTGGGTGAGGCATGACCCTGCTCGCAGCACAGGCATTCAGCCACACCGCAGGTCTACTGTGCCTATCCTTCGTCCTCTTCTTGGAGAAACCGAGGCTTATCCCGTACTCTCCTTCCACGTAGTCTGGATGCAGGCAGAAGAGGCATTGCAGGTGCTTGTCCTCAACAAACACATTCCGTAGCCCGCACTTGGTGCAGGACTTGAAGAGGGATGTTCCCTCCTTCTCCTTCATCATGGTCGGAGAAGGCGAAGTAGGCTCGATGGCCTTCTGGAATCTTCGCCCTTGAGGGGCAATGAAATTCCCCAACAACGAATCCCTACTGTCGGCAGATGGAGAAGAGCACACAGGCTCTTTCGGAACAAAAATAGAACCTTTCTATGTCGAAAACACGAAGAAAACATTGAAGTAGCTCGCAGAGCAAACTAGAGGACTTCCAACATGGAAGTGTGCAGTAAAAATCTGAAAATAGCTGCCAGAGAGGGGCTTAGGGAGAGGGCAGTGGTCTCCAACCAGTAGATCGTGAGCTACTGGTAGCTAACATGAGGCTTCCCAGTAGCACTTTGAACAGACCCCAAAATGAGCACTGTCTTTATTTTGGTGTCTAAAGTCCCTTAGACGTTTCCCCTGCCCCATCCCACTCCTCTTCCTATAAAGTAAACAGCCAGAAGCTGTGTGAACAGTGAGAGGAGGGGGCTGCATCTGGGCCTGAAGGGCTTGGGCAGCGTCCCAACATGGGGTTAACTATAAATAACAAAAGTAAATGGAAAATGTGTGTTGTGGCCATTGTCACCAAGAGGTGCAAAAGATGGCGGATTAGAAAGGGCCTGGGTGCATAAATCTGCATGCTGTGTAAAACAAAGCTGGAGCTGTGATTGTTTCAGTCTCACTGTGTTTCTTTAGATTTATTTCAGCTAGCATTATTTTGCATGCTGGTAATTGTAGACTTTCGATCAGAATGGGGAAAAAAGATACAGCTTTTATCGTTTTCTCAGCGCGTGTGTGTGCATAGCAGAATAACAATATGTGTTAGTCCCAGTTTGCAAGAAAAAAGGTACATCTCCCTTTGCGTGTTTATGGTAAAACTGAATTATTTTTTATATTTTCAGAAGTTGAGTTCCCGGTCTTAAAGCTCTAGTACCCAAACTGTTTTAAAGCTTAGGTGGAATATGGCGTGATATGGAGGAGCCCACCTCTATTGATGTCCCAAAACAGGAATTCAATCGATAACTGCTATTTTACATTTAAGTAAACATGGAAAACTACTAGCTGCACTGCATTCTGGTGCTTGTCTATTTCTAAAACTAAACAGTAATGTAAATTGACGTGTATCAATACTAGCACTTAAAAAAAACATAATGTGAGATGTTTTACGAAACAATAGTTGGAATTAAGTGGGAAATGTAACAGTGGTTTGCATATACTTCGATATGCATAGGATTAATATAGCTTAAATCTAGTTACTAAGTAACAGGGGACTGTACAAAATAGGGTGGTGAATACAGGGAGAGAACACAGAGGCAAGACATGGGATGGGAGAGCAATTAACAGGGCTGAAATGGTACATTTATGAGCACTGTTTTTGCTAAAAATCCAGCAAAACATAAAATTTACAAGTAATTATCTAATACATGAACAATTCCAATATGTCAGAGAGTTGCACGTGCAAGCCAAGCATGCCCATTGGTCATGCACCAGAATAACATTATTCCTGCAGGGAGAGGCAGCAATCCTGTGAGCTGTTCACTCTGATACTGCCTCCTTCATAAAAGGGAGCAGGGTGCCATGTCGCCATCCATTCTGAATAAGTCGCCTGTCATTACAACCATACTCTTTGCTCAAAATTTTAATTTAACGACTCATATGTTGTCTCATGTGTGCACGCTACAAGTCACCATTATACAACTGAATGTTATTTTAGCCCTGCCATTTGCACTATTTTTTGCATATAACTGGCTCACATGGTTTCCCAAATGTTCATTTATTTCAATCTTGCCAATTATTGACATAAAAACGTTTAAGGTTAATCAACAAAGTAGGTTTTGGCTTACTGTTCTTTGGCCGACTTCTGTGGCCTAGTTAGCAATGTTTATGAATTGGGCATATGCTAAACTGGCAGTGGATTATATTTTTTGACCAAGCAGAATGTGGTATATGCTGGATTTTTTTTTTAAAGCCGTATACCACATTTATTGAAAAACTAGTCAGATTTTAGACTCACCATCCAACAAAAGATGTACCATTTCCATCCAGAGTGGGAAACCATTTTTTTGTTCCAGTGTAAAATGAAACTGTGCATCTTTAATCTATGGTGCCCAAGTTAAAGTGGGAATAAAATAGTAACATTGATAGGAATTTTGCATTAATGCACACAAATTATGAAAATAATTTTCCAAGAGGAATTTATCTGCGATTCTATAAAGTAGGTAAACTAAATGCTGCAATCCAAATGCTGTTACAGAGCCATCCTTCAAAAGGTGCTAATTATTTGATAAAAAACAAATGGTCATTTACAGATGGTGCAGTTGAGAAGGGTCCAGTGACTCCCATGGCTGAGTCTGTTGTAAGCAAATTTAAAAACTGTCCTGAATGTATGTCTGCTATGTCAGGTGTGCAACCACTATGGCTAATGGCTAAAAATGTATCTGCACCATCAGCCAATGTGATTGCTTGTCTCTATGAATCTGCCTTTTTGAGACAAACTTCCTGAAATCAAAACCTTGATCCCGCCTGATGGCATTTGAGTGCTGTTGCAAGTTTTACAACAGATTACTGAGCACCAGATTACTGGTGGATAGCATACAGGTTAAGCCTTCACATTGAATGTCCCGATTAGTTTCCTACTTTTGATATGCATAACAATTTTAAGGAAACAGCATCCAATAAAAATAATGAAATAAACATGTTTTTGAAGTTATTGATATATTAATATCACAGTAAATATATACGCTATCCATTTTTTATATGAAGAGCAAATAAACTGCCCAAAAACATCTTGGTCGAAATTCTCATACTCATGGATATCACCACCCTTGTAGCTCCCGCCTATTGGCCATTAACTACAACTAGCTCTTGCTTTTATCGATTGATATTTTATTCCTATCGCGCTCGTACACAAGTGTTTCAGAGCGCTACAAGGCAAGGGAGGGGAACAGGGGAGAACAAAACAGCGATCTTACTAGGCCCAGTGACATTGAGAATGCGCAAGTGCATGGGAGAGGGGGGAGGGGAAAAGTGCATGGAAGGGGGGAGAGGTGGAAAGTGCGAAGCAGAGAAGAAACAGATAAATAACAATAAATAAATAATAAAGGCAACAAACAGTGGTAATGCAGCCAGAAATGTGCAAGTGCTAGGTTTAAGGCAGGAGACAGGGTAGGTCTGATAAGTGCAGGAAGAAAAAGGGGGGGCTGTATGGGTACAGATACAGACCCCAATGCAAGGGGTGGCCCGGAGGCGGTAAAAGAACCTTGCGGTCCCTCAGCGCTGTCTCTGGAAGGATCTAACAACCCCTTGGCCTGGCCGCCGGTAGCTGGATAAGCCTCGGTACCAGCGCTGTTGTGAAGGACTGAACGGTCCCTCTCGCTCTGACGTTTCCTTGGGAAGGAATGGCCCTTGCGGGGTGCGATGGAAAAGAGATCCTGCACTGGACCTTGATCTGTGCATGAAGCTCTTCAAGTCCTCTGGAGGCAACTTCTCAAAGAGTTCCTTCCACTTTACTAACCTGTTCTTCAGTCCTCGAGGTGTGAGCGCATTGCACACAGTACAGCCCTCCCAGCCGTGGTCGTGGCCAAGGCACGGAGGCACAGAGCGTGGGTGTCTGATGTAGGGAAGAGCCCTTCACAGGCTGGACACCTGCTGACGTCAACATGCACTGGTGAGGAGCATGGCGCCAGAGGACCGAGTACCTGTTTAAAGATTAGACGACAAAGACAAAAAGACAGTATCCGGGGAAGAGCGTGTGGAATTACAAGGCCGAAGCCAAACCCAGGAGCGCTGGTGAAAGCAGTCTGTTTCCGTCAATGTGGAAAAGAGGACTAAGGAGTGGCGCCGGTGGTTGGAGTCAGGGGAGCGCATGCTCCCAGGGCCGCACCCTTGCATGCCTCTAAATTTAAAGGGGAAGATTGCATCTGGTGAAAAATGTTCTGTCTCCCGTCCCTAGGAGGGTCGCCCATAGAGTATTGAGGAAAGGGAACGGGACGTAAGAGTAGGCTGTCATACCTAGTTCTATGTGATGAAGACTAGAAGTTCATCAAAAAAGGTTGGAGGGTCCATAAGAGTGGTGAAAAACCTTGTCTCTCTTTATAGTATGATGACCTTCCAAAATCGGTTTTGATTGAACCCTACAAGCCACATACTTTAGAGGTCTGATTTTGCTTCGATGTGCATCACTGCCTCATCTCTGTGCCCCAGAATAGAGCCGAGCCAGAAAAAGGAAATTCCAAGATGTTCTGTTGGGTGTTAATCTTTAGAACCATCAATCCCAAGAAGAGAATAAACCCACAGTAGCAATCTTGAGCAGCCAACTTGGAAAAAAATGTTCTACGCTATTAACTTATTCTGAGACTATGCATCTTTGTTGACATCAAGGAGGTTGTCCTCAGGGATAAAAGCAGTAAAGAATGCAGCCGAGTCACTAGTAATTCTTTGACACTGGCATTAGAAGGCTGTGGATCTGGATGCTCTCACGGTGGTGGTATCAGTTGTGAAATCACTCTTCCACAATGTGACCATTCTCCTGTTTTCCTTGGCAGGTGGCATACAAGATTGAGAAGATGAAGAAGGACAACTCTTTATTGCAGCCAGCAGTGTAAGATTGGTAACCTCTAATGCCTAGCTCTGGTGACTCCCTAAAATGTTGACTCCCTAAACACCCTCAGAGACTTCCTGTCAAGGGCGGTGTTCCGCTGAAGTTTCGTACCTGTTTTGGTGTGGTGATCCGTTGCAACATATCCAGATGTGTTGCTTTGGCGATGTGGGAAATTGGCTTGACAAAAACCCCAGGGATTCGGTAACTAGGTTTGCCAAGCCAACTCCCCACACCACGTAAGACTTCCCCTGTATTTTCGTGATGCAAGGACAGTGCGAACACTGACACGGGAGGCACTGACCGGAATGCTGGTCCGATGGTAGGATGACAAGGGACTTCCAGGCGATGACAACCGCCAAGGTAAGGAAATGGCGCTTCCAGAAGATGCTCAATAGCCAAGGAAGGGTAGTTTGTGGCCCAGCAGGAAGAAAGGATAAGCCAGGAAAACAAGTAAAACAGTCAGAGGACACAGGCTGGCAGAAGGGAGGCAGCAAAACAAGAGGCAAGGAGGCAGCAAGGCAATGACAACTAGCAGAAGATGGAGGACCAGGTAACCAGGACAAGGAACAACAAGAACCTAGGTACCTGCAGGAGCGTAATAAGACGCACTATGCAGCTGTACCCACAGGCTTAAATAAGCCCGCAATACGAAAGCAGGGCTTTCCTGAGACTGGTTGGCAGATTCTGCCAACTAACGCCATTGCCGCCGTACTGAGCATGCCAGAAAAACGGGAGCCGGGCCCCGACGCATGCGCTGTATGACTGCAATGGCGGTGCCCATGATGATGCAGCCCCCGATGCCAGAATGAGGCATCCGACACTGGAAGGACCAACGCCAGTACGGGTACAGGCGCCAAGACACTGCTAAGTGGGAGACTGGGCGAGGGCGCGCAAGGCGTGGGAGTGCGACACTGCCTAGCTGTTCCTATCCTATCCAATAGTTCATATTTTAAGGGAGTTAGGAAGTGCCCTGCACTTCCTCAGTTGGATTTAGCTTTACTAACGCTGACTTTGCTTTCTCTACTCTTACATCTACACCCTCAGTCTTGGCTCCTCCTACCACTGTTCTGTCCCTGGGATGTTTCACTGCTTCTAGGAATCGCCTTCACCCTTTGATGTTAACTCTCTACTCCCTCCACCCACTCTACTACTACTGCTCCTGCTCCCACTCTACAACTTCTCCTCCAGCACTGCTACTCCTTCCCTGTTGGTACTGGTAATTCTCTTAGGTTGCTCCTGCTAGGTCAGTGGCTGGATGTAGGAGCTCCCGCCACTGCATTCAAATGAGGCTGTCTCTGGGATTGCCGGGTATGCTTATGGCTTCTCGTTGCAACTCTCTTCCTTCCTTATTCTCCGGCTGGCTCTGTGATGGTACGTGCTGACGTGAGAATCACGTAGTAGGACTCAAAAGTTCTCTTCTTTTGATGTGAGTGATATTATTCCTTTGTTTTTTATGTTTCAGTCAGGCTGATTGACCGGCATCTCGGTGGTCATGAAACAAGAAGAGACACACTGGCAAGTATTGTTGTCAAGAGATAAGGCAGTGGACATGGTTCTGCAAACTAACATACTGGCAGGGGCTCAAGACTCAGGGCATTTATAACAGAATCTGACTTCAGGACTAGGCCTGGCTATGTCTCCCCTTCCCCTCACATTTTACAAGGCCAAGTCACAGGCCTGGTCACATATTATTGTCAGGATGGATAGCAATAAACTATGTCTCAGTGTGAGGGGGCGTGGCCAAGAGGGCCATGTGAAGAGACGTGTGCTGAGGGAGCTCCTACGATCCTGTGGAATATGTGCATTAACAAATGCTTGTGATCGCCTAAACTCCAAGGGCGGATTTATGAACAGAGCGGCCGTGCCCGCTGAAGCTTGCAAGCAGCCTGGTAGAGCCGCGACGGAGAAAATTACAAAATAAAGAATTGAGAGCCGGATGGAAGAAGGAGGCCTAATAGCCGCCCGAAAATGCGGACAAAGGAATCGGCTGGCTGCAGTATGGTGAGACAGCCGCGGCGGACTGGAGGCAAATGGCAGTGCCCCTAATGAAAGCGTATGTGCTCGACATGATTCGAACGCCCGCAGCGTGATTTAATACTGAAGAGGGAAGCCCGGCGCACAAACGAGAGCCTCGGACACACGAAAGCGGAGGCTCAAGCAGCCAGCGCCCACTGATCCGTGCTGGATGGAGGTGGGGGCTGCCATGGCCCATAATCATGATTGTGGAGCGGGCGAAGGGCCCGGAAGACACTTTGTAACAGACGGGCGAGTAGCCCATTGAAGTTGCCAAGAACAGCGTGGCCCATGTTTGTGTGCTACAGGACGGGAGCCACGAATTTGGGGGGGCAGGTAAGTTGAGATCGCGAAGTCCCCAGCACGGAATGACTGCCAGCTGCGACCTGAGCGCGCTGGAGGGCCGCGCTACTGCGGCGCTGGAAATCACGGAAAGGCTCTATTGCAGCAGAGCCTAGAAAGATACACGGGCTGCAGCATTGGTGCCCCAAACAGCTGATGCAGATACTGGCGCTGACCCCCAGATAAGAGGCAGATTGCTTGAGCTGGGTCATTACTACGGCAGCAGGAGAATGTGTAAATAAAATGCTGCATGGAAATTAGAGGGCACATAAAATAGTGCCAGGATAATCCCATACACAACAAGGGCACTTCCAGGGGCACAATTGTCTCAGTGACATGTGGGACTACCTCTGGTGCCCTGGCACTGCCCCGCAGTAGTGAAGAAAGGACGGTGGATTTGCGAGCCACTGTATGCCGCCTAGGATTGGCCGGATGAGCCGCGACGGTGTCGGTGTCCCAGAAACTGGGTGGCGCGGTCGTAATTGAGACCAAGGGTGAGCCTCCCTGCTCTGACATTAAGTGGAGTGCTGGCTGTGCAATATGCTTTGAAACTAGTGAACCCAGGAGGCAGCTTGAGGCGATTAGGCCCGAAGATGGCGCCGGATGGCTGAGACTGGTGTCTTCAATTACTACGGTTACTTGTCGGTGATCCGGATAAGTGTCATGAGGTACCCCTGTGGAGGACTTACCTAATTACGTGGGAGAGCACAATCCATTGCAGCAAACAAGAAATAGGCTCGGGACGCTGGTGAGGCGGCTGCCTCAAACACGGAAGACAGCAACGGGCCGCCCCGCTGGAACTACGCAAACAATAGCGCGGACGCACTGCATGAGATGTGTTACTAATGCAATCAGGGCAGAGGTTATGGTGGATGCTCTGTAACGTACACATTAAGTGTAAGTAGGCGAGTCCGCGCCTCCAACGAGAAAGGGACATTGTATCTTGGTGTGTACAAAGGCCGATAGGGCAAGCCACGGAGGAGGCTGGCAGAGCTTTTCAGGTTCTGAGGCCCCCATGCTTGGGTAAGGCCTTGGACATTGGAACGGAGTGTGCGCCCTTCTCCCCCTAATTGTGGAGCATAAGAGGTGGGCGGACCCACAACATACGGCTGCTGCGTCATGTCTAATAAGCCTCTAAGACAAAAAGTGAAGCAACCTACGCTGGACGAATTTGCCAGAACACCGCCGGGCCCGGAAAGTTCCAGGAGCAAAGACAAGCCCCCCGCAGGTGGCATGGCCACCGCGGGTTCAAATCAAGAGGTTCTGGCTATAATTGCGGACTTGAAAGCAGACTTGAAAGCGGCCTGGGAAGCCAAGCTCCAAATAGTTGTGGCTGAATTGAAAACACTGTTGGACCTTAAGGTCGGTGAAGTGCAGGAGGAGGTGAACCTACTCCGACAGGATGTGAGGTCCCTGTCGGAGCGAACAGAGAGCCTGGAGAAAGAAGGGAGTTCGAATACAGCGGACTGCGCCTCACACAAGTCAGAACTGCATGCCCTGGTGCAAAGAGTGGGCAACCTGGAGAGTAGAGCGGAGGCAGCGGAAGGACGCGCCCGAAGGAACAACTTCCGCATTGTGGGTATACAGGAGGGAACAGAGGGCCACAACCCCACGGAGTTTGTCGAAAACATGTTGCTACAAGAGATAACCGGAGGAGTTCTGTCTCAGGGATTTGCTGTGGAACGAGCACACAGGGCTCTGACGGGGAGGTCGCCGCCAGGCAATCCGCCTAGGCCAGTTATCGCCAAGATCCTTAACTATCGGGACCGGGAAAGGATTCTGGAACACTTTCGCAAAGGTGGAACAATCAAACGAGGGGAGGCAAACATAACAGCCTACCCGGACTATACCCTGATGGTGCAGCGGAGCCGAATGAACTTCGGGGCTGTTAAGAGGAGACTGAGGGAGGCGGGCCAGAAATACATGCTACTTTACCCGGCGAAATTGAAGGTTTTTCATAAAAACAGAACTTCATTTTTCGACACTCCGGAGGATGCCATGGGATGGCTTGATACGCAGGGCTGCCCCCAGGAGCCTGACATCCAGGCGGAAGAAGGAGGCGGACGAGATAAGTAAAGAGTAATGGGAGCACAGGGAGATGGTGCGGCTTAAGACTATGGGACTTGATTATAGTCATTGATGTGGCCTCTTCATAGACGGGACCGGAGTAGGATAGATAATGTATTGTGTGCACTGTGACTGTTGCTTTATTAAGGAGCCTTTCAGGGCTAGTCCTCACACCCCCATTTAGTAGTAATAGTTAAGTGGCCATTAGGGCGACTTCACCCTACTGAGCTCGGAGCGTACCAGACAGGGCTAGAGGTGGGGGTGCCTGAGATCCAGGGATGGAGCTGGGCAACAGTTGGGGAGGGGAGCCGTTGGGGAAGGGATGGGCGGGGGAGGTGGGTTAGTTCGATGTGTATATATTTTTGGGGAGTTTGAGTTTAAACACGAGCCTACAGAGAATAGCCCTAGAATTGTATCTGTACTGCGCAGGCGGATGGGGTTGGCTGAGAGGAAGGGAGATGGGTACTGACGAGCCATGGGGGATCTTAGAATAGTGACGTGACGTAGAATGTCTGGGGACTCAATAGTTATCTGAAAAGGAATAAGGTCATGCTGTATTTGAAAAGACAAAAGATAGATATTGCATTGTTACAAGAGACGCATTTGACACAGGAAAAACTGGAGCTGGTGGGGAGAAAATGGAAAGGTACTGTAGTGGGGTCTTCGTACTCGGCCTATGCTAGGGGTGTGCTGGTCTGGGTTGCGCCGCACATCCCGTTCCAACTGATACAGGAAATGGTGGAAGCTGAGGGGCGTTTGGTCATAGTGAGAGGGTTGGTAGAGAATAAAGAGGTGTGCATTGTAAACACGTACGCCCCTAATCAAAACACGGCGGAGTACTTCCAGACTATGTGCACCAGCCTGAGCTTGTGCGTGGGTAGCGCGGTGATCTGGGGAGGGGATTTCAATTGTGTGCTAAATCCCGAAGTAGACAGGTCGGATGACAAGATGGTCAGGCCTGCCCCAGCAGCTAGGGCATTGCAGTCGTTGTTAAACGACTTTGGATTGGTAGATGTGTGGAGAACAAAGCATCCTAATGAGAGGCAATATTCACATTACTCGGCCCCACAACAGCTGCACACTAGACTTGATTATGTCTTTGCCACATCAGATGTAATGATGAAGATCGTTCACATAGAATATAAAGCGAGGATCCTGTCGGATCACTCGCCCATGGTTCTGGGGTGGCAATACTGCCGCCCTAGGGCACGGATTCCGACGTGGCGCCTCCGTGCGGAGGCGCTTAAAGATCAGGTTTTTCGGGAGGATATAAGAGATGAGATCATTAGCTATTTTGAGGTGAACACAGGCAGCGTTGACTCGGCGGGGGCACTGTGGGAGGCCTTCAAGGTGGTGATGCGGGGTGTGACCATCGCTAAAATCGAAAGCCCTGCAGGATGAGGTCCTGGCTGATTTACGAAGGGTGGAAGGGGAATTAGAAAGAGAACTAAAAAGTGAAAGCATAGACACCGGGCTGGTGCTTTAACTACAGCAACAGTGCATGGAATACTGGGAAAGGCTCTGCAACCTTAATTACAAAAAGTACGTTGAGAGACAACATGCGGGTGGAGATAAAACGGGCCGTCTCTTGGCGTGGCTATATAAGAGCAAAACCCCTAGGCCCCCGATTAGGACAATAACCAGAGAAGATGGGGAGGTGGCAGACACCCAAGAGGGAGTCAACAGGGAATTTGCGGATTATTATAGAGAACTATATGAGGATAGAGGAGGCAGCCGGGATGAGATGCCGGAAACTCTGCAAGACATGGGATTGCCCAAGATAAGCGCAGAAGAAAGAGAAGAACTAGATGCACCAATTACTTTGGAGGAGTTGGAGGAGGTTGTTAGGCAGCTACCTACTAGTAAGACCCCGGGACCTAGGGATTACCTAGTGAATTTTATAAAGCATATGGGGCGGAAGTGCTCCCCCCAATGTTGGAAATGCTCAATGAGGCGTTTGAAGTGGGACGGTTGCCGGAGTCGCTCAGAGAAGCGATCATAATACCGCTCCCTACACCTAACAAACCTGGGCATGGCTGCGGATTGTACAGGCCGTTGTCGATGCTGAACCAGGACAGCAAGATCTTAACGGCTGTCCTGGCGAATAGACTGCGGAAAGTAATTAGCAAATTAATACACCCGGACCAAACGGGCTATGTCCCGGACAGGAATATTACTCACAACCACAGGCGACTCCATCGGGTGATCGAATGGGGCTGTGACAATGAAGGAGAGATGGCAATCGTGTCTTTGGATGCAGTAAAAGCTTTCGACTCGGTCATATGGTCGTGGCTGCTGGCGGCTTTGGGAGAGTATGGAATGGGGCCAGGGTACATTAGGTGGACGGAGATGCTGTATAGTGCGCCACTAGCCAGGGTGCGAACAGGAACAGTGATATCTGAGAGATGGCAACTTAGCAGAGGCACTGGACAGGGGTACCCCTGGTCCCCGATGTTGTACATTCTGGCTCTGGAGCCCCTGGCACTATACCTGAGGCAGAAATACGATGCGATAGGTATTGAGGTTGGGGGGGGAACGGCACCTGATATCCCTATATGCGGATGATTTGTTATTATACTTGATACCCGGAAGAAAATCTTCAGTATATTCTGGAGGTGATGGAAAGGTATGCAAGGTTGTCCGGTATAGCAGTAAATCCCCAAAAATGTAGCATTTGCCCGCAGGGCAGTTACAAGGACATCCCTATATAAAGGTTGCCGGTGTTGCAGGTGCCGTGGACTGTGGGCTCCATCCGCTACCTTGGAATAGATATGTGCCATACAGCGGAGGAGGAACACAGGTGTAATACCGAGATGGCCGTTGGGAGAATCCGCAAATGTATGGGGTTTTGGGAGAAATTGCCCTTAGCAATGATGGGGCGGGGAGCGATGCTTAAGATGGTGGTTCTGCCTAGGCTCCTACATTATTTTAGCAATATCCCACATATGATTCCCAAGAGGTTTTTTGTTCAACTAAATGGCATGTGTAGAGACTTTCTGTGGCATGGTACCCGGAATAGAGTAGCGCTCTGGAAGTTGCAGAACTTTCACGAAAAAGGGGGTGTCAAGCTACCTAATTTTGAGGCCTATTATATAGCGAGTCAATTACAGTTTGTGGCCAAATGGCTCTCCGATGAAGTGACCCCTGAATTTAGATTGTTTGGGCAGGACTGTGCCCCGTTTTACCTGAAAGAAATGATCTGGTTGCCTGAGTCAGAAATAAAGGAGTGCCCGGGGATGATGAGACTTGGGTGGAAAATGTGGCGACGAGCATGTATAACGATGGGGGACCCGCTCCCGTGTTCCCCGCAGGTACCTCTGGCTGCTTTGGCAGGAGGAGATGAGCAACTGAGGGTGATTATCAGAACCTATTGGGAGTCGGTTGGGCTAGTGACATTGGGAGATATATGGCAGGAGGGGACCATCAGGGAGTTTGAAGGACTTGGAGAGGAGGCAGGACTACATGGGGGCCAGTATGTTACGTATCACAGGTTGGTGCGGAAGATTTGGATAACGTGGCCTGAGACAGTGTTGGCGGAGGAACCGGACGCCATTATGGGGATGATATATGACACAGCTGAAGGGGGGCATGAGATCTCTAGATTGTATGAGATGGTAATGGCTAAAGTTGGAAAAGAATTGACACATTTGAGATTGGATTGGAAAACAGAGGTGGGAGCCCAAATGGAGGATGGGATGTGGGAGCAGTCCCTGGGATACCATAAGAAGGTATCTAGGAATGCCAGATTGCAGCAAATACAGCTGTACGTAACGCATAGAGCGTATATGACCCCGTTGCGATGAGGAGAATGCGGATATGACACACACTTTTTGGTCATGCCCAGTGATCGAGTGTTTCTGGAGAGAAGTCGCACAAAAGCTAGCAGAGAAAGGGGTCACACTCGCCGTAGACACGGCTTGGGCCTGCCTGTTGGGAGGGTTTCCTAGACCACGAAAACTGAAGCATGTTGGGAAACTGAAAGACTTGGCGTACGTGCTTGCAAAGCGAAGGATAGCTATGGGATGGAAAAAGTGTCATAAGCCACGGGTGGAGGTGTGGTGGAAAGAATTACAGAAATGGGCAGAGGCTGAAACGGTGGTGTGGCAGGAGGCAAGTAGCATGTCTTGGGAGGAAAAAGTGGGTCCCCTGATGGCATGGAAAGCATTGATATCTGGACTATTTGGAACAATGTTAGATCCAGAGGAATCTGATGAAAATGACGCCCTGCCGTGTGTAGCAGATACTGAGTGTGAAGGACAAACAGGCTCGTGAAGGGGGGTGGGAACAGGGGGGCAGTGAACAAAGACTATTTGATGTTAATGTGATGATTGCGGATTGTACTGCGTATTTGGTATGTATTGTTGGTTGTATTGAAAAACTAATAAAATTCTTATGAATTTTTTTTTATTTTTAAAACGATGTCTCAGTGTTATGATACTAGAGTATAGCTATATAGGGAACATACTAGAGCCCAGGGAATGCCCTTCCTTCCAAGGATCCAGTCTTCTAGCTTACTTGAAACTCATACGGATATAGCCCCACTCATGCTCCTTGTGATCATTCTAGATCAGACGTAAGTCATTTGCTAGTGCCAGGAAGCCACCCTCGTCCAGGGGTTCCGCATCCAATAGCTCTACTCTTCTAGTCTCAGCGTCCAGTATGCTTCTTTACCAGTCTTCGGGGTATAGCTCCAATGATTCTTTGCTAGTCTCAGGGATGTAACACCTAGCATGCTCCTTGACTTAACATCAAGGCGTATAGTGTACAGCTCAGTATAAGCTAGATTCTCATAGAATACCACAATCTTGCCTCATATTGGCTTTTTGAAATTCAGGGATATATGATATAGCTCATTGTGGCCAAGCATCCACTGGTAGATGCGCAGTGTTGCTTGCACTATTAGTTTCAGAGTTATAGTGACTAGCTCGCAATTATGTATGTGCCTGGTCTATGTACCTGGTCAATATACTATCTTATTATCCCTACATCACCTAGTCTATGCTCACCCAGGTATGCATTCTCAATTGTTGACTCTACCCAGTGACCGCTACCACAATCTGTAATGCCTCCTATGTACATTGTTTCTGTTCGAAAGGATGGCCAATAAAATGTATGGTTCTCACACAGGTCTAGGAGCCTTCCTCTCTGCATCTCAAATTAAGTCTCCATGCATCTGGCACCCACTCGCTAAGCATTTCTCACACAGTGTCTCAAGATCCAGATGGCTCCTCCTAGCAATTCCCACTGTCTCCAGGGATATAGTCTCCAGCATGCGACAGACTGATCAATTGCTATCAGGGAAATCGCATTCTAGCTGGTTCGCTATTACACACTATGTATATATTCAGGGGATACAGTTCTCCTCGCTTGCAGGAACTCAAGGAAATCACACCATAGCTTGTGCTGCATGTCGTACTCCTGCTTCTAGGGATGTCGCATGCAGATCCTTTTTTCGGAGAAGTCCCACGGAGCCTCTTTCCAGCAAAGCCTCCATGCTTACTGACCTTCCTGTGCTCTGTCCACGCACAGACCTACAGACAATATCACCATTTCCCTTTGCTAATCACGCTGGTTCCCCAACTCAGCTGCTCTGTTGCTCCACTGCAGTTTCGCCGAGCTGCCTTTCCGTTCTGACTCCCTTGCTACAAACAGGCCTAAGATGGTCTCCTCACATGCTGACAAGTGAAGCTTTTTATATGTTGTCTATTCCTTTTCTGCAGTTTTCTTCTCAGTGCGAGACTTCAAAAGGCCAATCGGCGACATTGGAATAAGAGGGAAGTCATGGACCAGCTTCTGTGTGCATCCGCAATGCAATATGCCAACTATACTTCTGAATCCTCCAAACTGTTCTGTGTTTACTAAGCTCCATGGGGATGGTTTGATCGCACACAATGTCACCTGCAGATATGCCAGTGTCTCTCACGGAACTGGCCCCAGTGGCCGGTCAAACTTTTATTTTTTTGTTGTTCTTTGTCATATATACAGATGTCATGCCAGTCTCTCAGAGATGCAGTATCGATGTAAAGACGTGCACAGGGGATCTTTCTAAGTCTACAGCATAGTTACAGCAGCCAGAGATGAAGGCATGGTGCCAACCGCATCACATGCCCTTATAATTGTGTATCCTATAGGTACAAGTGGTTTGCACCTGAATGGGCCAATAAGGAAATGAGCTGGGGCAAGATGCCGGAAATAGAGGGTCTTCCAGTAGTGACTATATAGCCCTCTAATAGCTCCTACATTACTAGGGGTGTACATGGAGGCGCTACAGAAGGGATAGCGCCCTGAGTGGATGAGGGATGCTCTAATTGCGCTAATAGTCGAGACCAACAAAGAACCAATGGACTGTGGATCACACCATTCTCTATTCATGACTAACAGACAATAAGATCCTGACTAAAGTTATGGCAATGAGTCTTCCACAAGTGATAGATAAACTGCCTCATGAAGATCAAAAATGATGTATCCCACAAAAAAACACCTTCTTAAATATTAGATATCATATCCTAATTCGTTTCCATGGAACTAATCAAGCGAGATCCACAGCAATCAGTGTTTGCACGCTTACATGCACAAAAAAGCACTTGACAATGTTGATTGACTACTTATGTGCTTGAGGTACCTAAGACGTTTGATAAATGTAATGTCCATCTCCGATGGGTTCAAGAACTTTACACTGCCCCTTTTGCAAGCGTCAGAACCAATCACTATATATCCAGTAAGTGACAAGTGGAGCAGGGGACCCGGCATGGGGGTCCAATGTTGCCACTTATTTGCATTTTTGACTGTGCCATTGGATCGCATTCGGTGGGTGAGGTTTCTGCATATCAAATCATTTCTATGTTATTTTGTTTTATGCAGACAACATTTTTCACACTAAGTCTACTACCCCTTTCCCGTTTATGTTAGATCAAATTGTGGAATTTGAGATGGTGTCAGGTATCCAAATCAACTGTGGTGCTGTACCCTTAGCCCAGTGGAGATGGCGATGCTCCACCTAACCATCACAAGAAACTCCATTGTTACCTGGTCACTCAAGTCAACCCTGTCTGGATGAAGGTGCTTCACCAGAATGTCCTCAGAACTATGGAGGGATTGGATAAGCCAGGCAATTTCTGGTTGAAACTTCCCAAGTCCTTGATGGGGAGAGTGTCTGCCAAAACGGTAATATTACCTAGATTAGTATATTTTGTCCCACAAATGCCTATCTCATACCAGCAGAAGTATTTCAGAGGCTGGACTATCTATTACTACAATAATATTGAAGCAATAAAAACCCTAGGATTGAAGTAAACACATTCTAATTACCATATGAAGGAGGTATAGATGCCTGTGTGAAAGGCATGATGCTCAGAGGTAGACTCATGAACCACCAAATTCGCCCCTCTGGACTTCATGGTCCATGATGCACCGCAGCATGAACTCAGTGATCCTTCCAACAGGGCCGACGGGCCAGAAGCGCAACTGCTTGGAGTTGTTAGGCGTGTGTTCGAGTCCGTGTATCGTACTGTCTCCAACTCCTACCCTTTTTTCTTCCGTCCTGGAACCCTCCCCTGATTCTGCAACCCTCCGCTAGCCTTATCCCTTCTTCCCGGATCCCGTCTTGTGCTCGGTGCTGCATTCTCCCCAGCACTTCCGAGCATCGGACACGTGTCCACCTCCTTCCTGGACCCATTGTTGCATTCCTGGATACTGAACGCTTCCCGGCTTAGGCAGCTGACTACCTCACGCTGGAACCCGAAGCCTCACGCTCCAACCTATACAAGTCTCGGACAGTGAGGAAGAAAGAAAGCGCTCCCAAGAAGGCCACAAGCAAGGAAAAACAGATGAGAAAGAAAGACGCTTGTGACAGATTGAGACACCATAAAAACTGATATAGAAGTAGACATTGAAGCCGCAGTTCAAGACCTCATGAGAGGTATGCAAGAATTAACTACTGAGGTTCAAAACCTCAAGGCAGAAAATGCAGCATTGAAACAGCTAGTCTTGTCCCGGGATTCAGTGGTCAAATGAAGCGCCTGGTAGGGGGTGTAGTGGACAAATATGATGGATCTTCCAAATCCCTACGTTCCTTCCTTGATTCCTGCCTAGTACACTTCACTTTCAAATGCCATTATTTTTCCACGCCAAGAGCTAAGGTTGGATTTAGGATTTCTCATCTCACGGGCAACGCCCTAACGTGGGCAACTCCCGTAGTCAATTCGACAGACCCACTACTCTTGGATGATTACGGTGGGTTTGCGGAAGCCCTTAAGGCTATGTTTGATCGACTGGAACTTGTCTACAGTGCACAAGAAAGACTTCTTGAATTCCAGCAAGGGGGCGAGCACATGCTTACTTATGTGACTCACTTCAAACAGCTAGCTAAAGAAGCCAATTGGTTGCAAGAAGCCAGTTTCACTCTATTCCGAAGGGGATTGAATGAAGAAGTAAAAGACGAGCTAGCCAGAGTAGCCCGCCCGAGTTCCTTCCAGGCCCTGATGGACCTTTCCTTACAAATAGACTTCAGAATCCAGGAGAGAAAAGCAGAGAAAAGAAAAACAAAGACAACACCCCCGAAGCAACCATGGAGTATCCTTGTCCCAAAGAAGCACCCGCTCCACGTTCCTCAGATCCAGAACCTATGCAATTGGGTGCCTTTCATGGACCAATTTCTCCACAAGAAAGGATCCGTAGGATCAATACAGGACTTTGTATGTACTGTGCCTCTGATAAACATCTTGTGAGAGAATGCCCAATAGCGCCACCCCGACATTCGGGAAACGCCAGCTCCCGATCCTATGCGGAGCACAGCTTCGGGAGAAAGATGCCTGCTCCGCATCCATTTCTTCCTTGAGTACTCCAGGACAGAACACTTTAGCGATTCTCCAGACACTGTTGTCACCTTCGGAGAAAGAATCCTTCCCCCATCCTGGCCTTGGTGGACTGCAGTGCTATGGGGGTTTTCATTGACCACGATTGGGCTGTCAGTCATAACATTCCTCGAGAACCCAAAGAAGTAATACAACCCGTTGAAGGAATTGACGGCAGACCATTGTCTTCCGGACCCATTACTCATCAAACCAAGGAGTTACTACTCTTGATAAACAACCATCAGGAAAGGTTCCGTTTCGACATCATAAAGGCCGCTCAGTACCCCATGGTTCTAGGCATGCCCTGGCTTCAGAAACACAATCCTTACATCAACTGGACAGCCGGATCCCTATTTCTAGGCTCTGAATTTTGTATGTCCCATTGCTTGTCTCAAGACACATTGCAAAACCCTCCTGTGAAATCCAAGGATCACAAACAGTCGTCCTTAAGTGTATCCAACATAATCCAAGTACCAGAGATCTACCAAACATACTCGGATGTGTTTTCAACAGCCATTGTTCAAGCTCTTCCACCCCATAGACCTGAAGATTGTGCCATTGACACAGATGCTTCAGCAGTGATTCCATTCGGGAGGATGTTCATATTGTCTGAACCCGAAAGAAAGGGCCCTACAAGAATACCTGGATACCAACCTGGCAAATGGGACTATCTGTCCTTCGAAATCTCCAGCCGGTGCTTGCCTATTCTTCATTCCTAAGAAAGACACCAAAGAACTTCGGCCCTGCTTGGACTACCGTGGTTTCAACCAATGTACTCTCAAAGACCGCTACCACTCATTTCTGACATCCTGGAAGCAGTTCGAGGTGCTGTCATCTTCACTAAACTCGACCTTAGGGGTGCTTACCATCTCATCCGCAAAACAAAAGAGTTGATGGCTGGAAGGTTTAGAATAAATCTTGACCTCTGGCATTGCTCTGGGCAACCCTCCAGACCATCGTTCTTCGCCTGCCAAGCCATTACAAAAGGGGAAAAACCATATGCAAATCAGGCTTGGTCCCACCCCCAAAGGGGTAGTCCAGCCCGAACTGCTAGGTCACATCCCTTTTGCACGAGACCACAAGCATCCCCAGACATGTTTCAGCCTTGTTGGGCGTCATCAGTGAGGAGTAGCTTGGGTCTCTAGGCCCAGCAGGCAAGGGACCCACGTCTGGGCATACCCTTCCCACTTGGGGTGACAATAGCAAAACAAAAGAGTTGATGGCTGGAAGGTTTAGAATAAATCTTGACCTCTGGCATTGCTCTGGGCAACCCTCCAGACCATCGTTCTTCGCCTGCCAAGCCATTACAAAAGGGGAAAAACCATCTCATCCGAACAAAGGAAGGTCATGAATGGAAGACAGCCTTCAGAGCTCCCTTTGGCCACTTTGAGTATCTGGTAATGCCCTTTGGTCTCGCCAACACCCCTGCGGTTTTTCAATGGTTCATGGATAGAGTTTTCTCTGATATGCTGTTCCTTTTCGTCATTGTGTACCTGTATAATATACTGATTTACTCCAATGACCCCCAGATCCATCAAGAACATGTAAAAGCAGTCTTACAACATTTACGTGAACACAAACTCCTAGCCAAACCAGAAAAATGTCTCATGTCCAAACCGTTCATTATCTTGGATTTGTGCTAAGCTCCAAAGGAATCGGAATGGATCCTTCCAAGGTCGACTCCATACTTTCTTGGCCAGCACCCACCACTGTAAAACAGATTCAATCCTTTCTGGGTCTTGCTAATTTCTACAGAAAATTCATTCCCGCATTTTCTGACATAGTGCATCTCATTGTACCACTCCTAAAGAAGGATACTCTGTTTAAATGGTCTACTGCTCAAGAGACGGCCTTTCAGCAACTGAAACAAGAATTTACTCAAGCCCCAATCCTAGCCCAACCCGACATAGATCGGGCCTTTTTGGTGGAAACAGACGCTTCAGACTATGCCATTGGAGCAGTCTTAAAACAAGAATTCCAAGACAAGATGGAACATCCTATTGCTTACCTATCCCACACCTTGACTCCCAGTGAAAGCCATTATTCCGTCCTGGAGAAGGAGTTGTTGGCCCTCCGACAAGCCTTCACCGACTGGCGCCATCTACTCTTGGGTGCTAAACATCCAGTGCAAGTACGAACAGATCATCGAAACTTGCAAGTCCTACAGTCCTTGGAATGCAGAAACAGTCGTGAAGCCCATTGGGCCTTCTTTTTTGCTCAATATCAATTCCAAATTCATCACTTTCCTGGAAGGAATAACATCATTGCAGATGCCTTATCTAGGCGTCCTGATTACGAGTCAGTCGAAGTCCGGACCTTTCCGAAGATGTTCCCTAAAACCGTGTCTTTGTGGCACAAGCCATTTCTCTCCTGGAAGACGTCCGTGCAAGAACACCTTCTTCCGATCTCTGGAAAGAATTCATCAGGAATAATCAATGGAACTTAGTAACAAAAGACGGCTATCTTTTCAAGGACGAACGGCTGGCAATACCCACACGATAATTGAGGGACAAAATCATTAATCTCTGCCATGACACCTTCCATTCGGGACATCAAGGCATCACTACCACCCTCCGTCTGATACAGAGGCAATTCTGGTGGCCAAAAATGATAGCTGACATAAGAACCTACATCCAATCTTGCGCAGTGTGCAATCAGAAAAAACATGATAACAGAAAACCTGCTGATCTGCTTCATCAACCCGCATTACCAACACGGCCTTGGGACATCATCGCCACTGACTTTATCGTGGAAATACCCCCATCCAGGGGATATACAACCATAATGGTTACCATCGATCTGTTTACCCATATGGCTCACTTCACACCCTTGCTCAAACTACCATCCTCGTTTGAATTGACTGGAATATTCCTAAAACACATATTTAGACGTCATGGATTGCCTTCCAAGATCATCTATGACAGAGGACCCCAGTATATATCCCAGTTCTGGAAACAACTATGCCAAATATTATGCATCCAACGTGCATTATCTTCGGGATATCATCCGCAGACTAATGGGCAACAGAACGAGTTAATCAGACCCTAGAACAGTACCTCTGTTGTTTTGCAACCAAGGTCCTGGATGATTGGTCGCTTTTGATCCCTGTGGCTGAATTCGCTTACAACAATTCTGATCGTTCAGCCATCAAGACAAGTCCATTCTTTTGCAGTCAGATATTTCATCCTTCAGTTCTACCATCTGTTCTACCACACCCGGTCCTTGCAGTTGATTCCTGGATTGAAACACTGGTAAACGTACACAAAGACGTTAAGGAACAACTGGAAAAAGCCAGGATAGAAGTCAAACGATATGCAGATACCAAGCAGAGACCAAGCCCTTCATTTGCAGTCGGGGATAAGGTTTGGCTATCCTCAAAACTTCTTCCTCGACATCTGCGGCCTAATAAACTGGCTCTCAAGTATTATGGACCTTTCTCCATTAAGGAAATCATTAATCCACTGGCCTTCCGGCTCCAGCTTCCAGAATCCTGGAAAAGAATACATCCGGTCTTCCACAGTTCCTTATTGAAACCCTATGTACATTCCACCAGAACTACTCCTAGACCTAACCCTGTAACCATCAATGACCAGATTGAGTACGACGTCTCCAGGATATGTGGATTCCAGATACAGACGGGGTGAGCTCCAATATCTGGTAGAATGGAAAGGATACCCCCCCAGCGAGCGCACCTGGGAACCAGTCTCAAACATGAATGCCCCCCGTCTAATACAAAGATTTCATCGAGTCCACCCAGGCAAGCCCGGTGGTTCCGGATTTAGGAGGCGGCATACTATCATGAACCACCGAATTCGCTCCTTCTGGACTTCATGGTCTATGATGCACCGCGGCATGAACTCAGTGATCCTTCCAACATGGCCGAAGGGCCAGAAACGCTGTGCTCTAACCTTTGCGTGCAACACTCTGCTTCCAGGCAAACAGGCACGCCCCCGCGGCTCTGCGCGTCTCAACGCATCTGCATGTGTTCGAGTCCGTGTATCTTACTGTCTCCAACTCTTACCCTTTTTTCTTCCGTCCTGGAACCCTCGCCTGATTCCGCAACCCTCCGCTAGCCTTATCCCTTCTTCCCGGATCCCGTCTCCGCATTCTCCCCGGCACTTCCGAGCATCGGACGCGTGTCCACCTCCTTCCTGGATCCATTGTTGTATTCCTGGATACTGAACACTTCCCGGCTTAGGCAGCTGACTACCTCACGCTGGAACCTGAAGACTCGCGCTCCAACCTATACAAGTCTCAAACAGTGAGGAAGAAAGAAAGCGCTCCAAAGAAGGCCACAAGCAAGGAAAAACAGGTGAGAAAGAAAGATGCTTGTGACATAGACAGATACAAGGATACAGGTTTCGAAAACCTTTATTTATAGAAAAAGGGGTTTGAAGAGTGCCTAACTTGCCCTATTTCTAAATGGGAGAAGTCTCGACCATTAAAATAAAGAAGAAAGAATAGTCCAAAACTCTGTCCGTCAAAAGTAAAGAATCAATCTGTGTCAAACCTATGCTTGCCCTCACGTTCTAACGTAACAATGTGTGGGGTATGGATAAAATATATAACTGTCTCAAAAGAATATCAGGATGGTCATGGAGTTTCTTCTCAACTGCCGCCCAAAGCTTAAGTCACTCGGGATCTCCAAAAGTTCAGTTCGTTCCAAACAGTTCACAAAAAGGCAGTTCAATAGTTTTCTTATTCAGCACAGTTCATGTACTTCTCTCAGGCTTCCCTCGACTGATTCAATGCTCTCTAGTATAACACAATTCTGTTTTAGCAATGTTTTCTTTCTCAGGCTTCCCTCGTCTGATTTAATGCTTTCTAGCATAATACAGTTTTACTTTAACATTGTTCCTGAGTGGACTTTTCCGGATTTCCTCACCAGAGCTTAAACCCTATTTACTCATTACTTTCAACTCGTTCGTATTTTACATTACAACATTTCATCATCTTGATACACAGGGTTCACTTCCCCAATCTTCCTGCTTTCCTCATGCAGTTTATGTCAAAGACTTTCGAAACGGCACAGCTTTACTTGTTCCCATGCCTGAACACTCCGAGACTGTTGCATTCTGGTTATTGTATTCCTTATACTCTGTAAATCTTTCCTCAAGCATGCCTTCTAGCACCCCGACAAATTCCACTTTCTTGTCAATTCATTTAATCACTCAGTTCTGTTTCATCCGATCCCCATCAGGTTCTTGCTTCACTCAAAATTCTCATCCTTAGCCTTTTCCCGTCAGCTTTCACCTTCTGTTAACTTTATTCATCTTGCTTTTCACCTCTGCAATACATAGTTTAACTTTTGCATTTCACAAAGACTTTAGACATCCCAGTATTCCACGGGACCACTCAGTTACTTTGTTTCATCACAGGTCAAAACAATTGAAGCTTTCTTTCAATGCATCTCACAACTTACGCATAACATTGCTTGCAACTTGGTAATCATTTGCGCCTTTACAAACCGGGCTCTCTCATCACTTTGAACTCACCAGCTGTACTTTAACAATACGTCATTCAAGATTCTTTTATCTGAGGTCAGTGTCTCTCCTCTCCTGCCCCTCTAACCTTTCTTGGCGGCTTCACCGTCCCAGAGAAACAAGCAATCTCTCGGCACAATGTTCAGAGAGATTAGCCCGCTTCTCGGCTTCCTTTGACGAACCCTTTCGGCTTCTTGGAGACACGGCTCCCTCGCCACGCTTTCTCCTGCTTCAACCTGCATCCTTGTAGCGTCTCGGCATCCGTTCTCTCAAGCCTCGCTCTCAGTAGCCTCTGCTCAGCTGGTCGCCATCTCGCTTGCGCCTTACTGCCTTTCTGTGCTCCCTTTGTGAATCTGCGTTCCAACTTTTATACTTAGTTTAGTTCTCAATTGGATTCAGGTGTTTGTGATCGTTGCTAAGTGCCTGACTTCGCCGGTCCTCATTAAAGGGACATTCATAGAAAGAGAAATGTTCTTTTGAGTCAGAGTGTTTTGTCGTAATGTTATTAAGACGGGAAAAGCATTGAGGGTTCTCGGGAAACTAGGGGTCTGGCTGACAGTAGGCTGAGGGGATGTCGGGTAGGGGGTTATTTGAAAGTGGGAATACCATGCCTCAACCTTGCGTAATCCCTCCCCAATCCCAAGAGACCCTCCACTCAGGCGATCCTCCCTCGATAATCCACCCCTAGGGTCAGGATCCAAAAGTGATGGCCCTCCCTGGCCATCTGTTTGGCAGATCCCCCGGGAATGGGAAGGGAAAAACACTTTGGTTTTTCACAGTGCCCCAGACTTGGACCATACTATGCGGCCTCAATACTGTAATACACATTCCCTTAAAGCATTAATGAAATGGGTAACATTGTCACCAAACTGTTGCAAGCACTTATATACTATTAACTGAAAGAAAATCTAGCTACAGACAAAGATACAAACATCACTACCCACATATTACAAATTAATTCACTGCGTTTGTATGAGGCACATTAAATTTGAGGGTTATAGATTTATAGCTCTTCCCCAAATATCTATATGGGACAACGCGATATGCCATATGAATCCCTGTAACTTTGGTAGGGGAACAGGAGTGGGAGTATAAGAACCTGGAGGGAATTGTATGAGTACTGTAGATTTCTGTGTTTGCAATTGTTCTGTAATATGCTAAATGTAGATAAGTTCTTCAACTATGCTGAATTAGTGTCCAGATGTAGGAAAAGCTGCCCATATTTCCTGAGGAATCCCAACTATGCGGAAATATTAGCACTGCCCTCTGGTTGAGGGGAGAGGGAAGATGCAACACAGAACTCTATAAAGTTTGTAAAACTAAGCAGTTCAAAGCAATAATAAAGGTGAAGATTATTGGGAAGCAGACCGGTGATCCCCACTGGAAGACTCAAAATGGAAATGAGCATGCGTAACCCCCAAAAAGTTATCCGGCAATATGTATTTCAGACTAATACATTATAAATCTCTTCAGCAAGCATATATATCCCCCAGCTTAATATATACAAATGTGAAATGTGAACGCAGACGTTAAATGCCCCAAGTGCCTATGTCCTAGAGCTCTTTCCCTCCACGTGTGGCGGTTATGTCCCCGGGTGCATCTCTTTTGGGATGCAGTAATTAAGGAACTTGCGAAATACGATGGGTGGAAAATGAGTCCACCGTACCCTGCGCCTCTCCGCTGAATACCTTCAAAGATGGCAAGCTGCTCCATATTGCCACTCTTAACTCTTGCGCTCTGCTGTCAAACACTCGTCCGACATCTGCAACCTGCTTGAACAAATGGATGTAGATGTGCTCGCCATCACAGAGACATGGTTCAAGGACAGCTCTGTCACAAACTTTGACACACTGCTCCCTGAATGATACAAGATCCTCTCTGTTCCCAGGCCAATGGGTGGGGGTCAGGTGGTAAGTGGCACGGATGTTCCCAGAATGGATGCCCGTGTCCATCATTCCGACTCAGGCCTACTCCTCCGAGTGCCTAGTATGCAGGCTCTCACTCTCTCCTAAATCTTTTCTCCTTATGGCCATCTTCTTTCGGCCACCAAGACAGTCCACTCTCTTCGCATCTGAACGGGCCGACCTGGCCCCCTCTCTCATCTCCTCCTCTTCTCAACTCCTCCTGCTCAATGACCTCAATATCCATCTGGACTCTCCTGACTCCTCAGGACCTTTCCGCCACAAATGCGAATCTCTTCTCTCTCTATCTTACCTTCTGGCTCCACGCACACAGCGGGCCACACTTTGGATGCTCTCACCTCTACCAACATCCCTCTCTCTATCCTTCTCACTACCTCTCTCTTGGACGGACGACTCTTCCCTTCTCACTTGAAGCTGAGAAGCTTCTCCCTCCTCTCCTCTTGCATCAGCGCACTCCTGGCGCGGCCACTCGGTTTCAAAATCACCAGACCCACGAAAAGAGCGACAGCAGCTGCCTTTGCCTCCACCTACTCTCCGCCCCCTATTCCTGCACCTGACTCCCACCCTGGCACAGCGCTTGCTAACTTCAATCTCTTGATCTCTAACACCCTTGATACTCTTGCCCCTGTCACGAGGGTCCGACTGAAGCCTTCCAAAAAGTGCAACTCTTGGTACGAGACTGATCTGGCTGACCTTAAAACGCAAATTTAGTGGAGCTGAGCAGAAATGGAATTCGTCAGGCAAACACTCTGACAAACTGGAATGCCGCCTCCTTCAAAGGCAATATCGAATCTGCATCCACACCAAGAAAAGAGTCTTTATTCAAACCTGCATCGAAAAACACAGCCGAACTTTTCAAAATCTGCAAGGAACTGCCAATCCTGCAGCAGCCTCCTCTTCTGTCGACCCACCCAGGACCTTTGCTCGGCCCTGGGTGCACATTTCACAGCAAAACCCCAAGATATCCTGAAGCACAAATTTCGTCATTTTCAATTCCAAAAATGTTGTTTTGCTGCTGGGTGGGCAAAGGATTGAATGCAGTGCAAGTTTTCATTCACTCTTCACCCAATTTGTGGCTTTTAAGACTGCTAAGCTTTAACTGCAATTTCGACGCACTTCCAAGATGGCCATATCTCTCCTGTTGGAAAAAAGAGGATCTATGTGATTTTTTCGAGACTGATTTTGCCGCGACGGAAATCTTTGCATGGGAAATGCACGAATTCAAAATGTTCGTACATTTCCCATGTGAGCATGCAGGGGTGTCCCCTGCAACCCCCGCTCACTATACTGTATAGTATAGTGAGCAGGATGTTGCGGGGGACAACCCCGCAGCCCCTGTTTTTTTTCTTTCTTATTTTACATTTTTGTTCTGTCGGGATAGTTGCAGGGGTGTCCCCCGCAAACCCCCATTCACTGTAATGAGCGGGGTGTTGCGGGGGATAACATCCCCCCCAGCCCTCCACAGCCTTTAACCTTTAAAAAAAAAATGTTTTCACACCAAAACCATTAACACATAGCACGAAAAGTTTGTGATGTTGGTAGTTAGAACTTTTAGTTGTGAATGTTTTAGGTCTTTTGGTGGGGTTGGTAATTTCTTTGGGACATTTCGTCCTATTCCGAAAAAGAAACGCTCCTCGCTTGTCCTGCACTCCCCCTCCCCCCCTCACTGGTTGGCTGAGCCTTGAAAGGCCAATCAGCACAACCGGGAGGCGGGAACCGGCACACCATCTAAGGCACACGACGACTAAGGCCCCTGTCTGCCACCGGAACGCTGCCCCCCCCCACCTCCCTGGTCCCCCGTGATGTCCTTTGACCTCCCTCCCTGGTCCAATGCGATGGTCATTGTGCCCCCTGCCACCCTCCCATGTCCACTGTTATGTCCATTGTGCCTCGCCACCCTCCCTGGTCCTCTGTGATGTCCATTGTGCCCCCTCACCCCCTCCTTGGTACCCCATGATGTCCGTTTCCAACCCCCCCTCTTTTTCTGGCCTCTCATCCTGCTTTGCCTGATCTCTTCTTTCCTGCCTTCTAGTTCCCCCCTATCCCTTCTTCCACTCCCCCACCCTTCTCCATTACCACAGTTGGAGTTGTCTTGATTCACTATGGCTTCACCAACCTGTTGCCATCCCTTGGATTTGACTTTGTGGACACATTGACTTTTGTTGCTTCAACTTCTCAACTCTCATGCTGGACCTCCCCTGGATCTCGTACTCAGGATGGCCCTGAACCATGCTGTGTCCATCGTCATCTTGAATCCTTGCAACATTGTGTGTTTTACTGACCTCTGCAACTATATTCGCTCTCCCCTCTGCTTCCCCTCTCTTTTTCACCATTTCATTCTCTGCTCTTTCCTCCTCTCCTTTCTCCCTCCTCCCTCCCTTACTTTTTTCTATGCACTTACTCTATCAGAATTGTCTCGGACCTAGTATGATAGCATCAAATGTTTGTCTCCTCCCACTTCCCTTACATGTTAATTCCCCCCCCGACCCTGCCTCCAGCACTACCTGTAATGTCCTCAGGCCTAGTATGAAAGTCACTTGTTATGTTCTTCTCCTTGTCCCTTTACTCCAACCTCCCCCTGTTAAATTCCGGCACTACCTCAATTGTCATCAGGCATACTAATGTAGCCGTTTGCCTGTCTCATTCTCCTTCCCAACCTCCTCCCCTCCTTATCATATGTCAAAAGCTCTTGCACTATCTGAAATGTCACCAGGCTGATTACGATAGTTAATTTCACATTCTGAATTTATCAAGGTCTGCCTTGAAGCACTTTGAAACACATTGTGTATAGGCGCTATATAAATAAACAATCAATTAGTCTACCCTTGCATAATTGTGTCTTAGAAGAAAACATTACCTACCTTCAACAATGTTCTCTCTGGACACTTTGATTACTCCTACAGATTCCTTATCTTGTGAAATATCCCCCTGGCATAGTGTAGTCAGCTCTGGAAACATTTTCCTTAGCCACCAGGTCAAGCCACGTAGCTCTGGCAAGGGCCACGTCATCTCTCGTCGGCACCATCCCATTTGTGCCCAATTTTGTAATGTAATGTTAGAAGATAAGAGGGAAAAATCTCAGTCACTCGTATAAAAAAAGGCTTTCAAATTGAGAGATCAATTCAGTTTATATGGTGGGAGGGCAATGAGGAATCTGTGGAAGGAATCAAAGTGTCCATCACAAGCAAAATTCCCTATTTCTTCTAATGGATATATTCCTCCTGCACCTACTACAAAAAACACACAAAGGTGTATTACAAAGATAGAGGAGCAGGATAAGGAAGAAATCCAGTCAAAGCAAGACATTCTGAAGCACTGACTTTCTCAATGAAGTATCATCTTTACCCAAAGTATCAGCAGATAATGTCCAGAGAAAGATTGAATCGATTCTCACGCAGCTTCTGAACAAATGTCAACACAGGGACACTTACTTGTAAAGTTTATGTTGCACCCACAACTCTTGTTAAGTGAGTACAGATGCTCCCCGGTACCACTTCGATAATTCATAACGTGTAGTGATGCAAAGAATTACACATATTGAGATGGCTCTTTTTGAAATCACCTTCCCCATTTTTGTGGCCAGTAAAACCTATTAACAGTTGGTCATCTTGCCGGAATTCTTTAGTCATGGAAAGATAACATTGTAGAGATTGCCTAGGTCCATGAAGTTTCTCTACTACCTTCAATGGATTAGGTGGAGGAAACACTGTAGGTGAATGTACTTTCTTGAAAAATTATATTCAGAAACAACCTTAGGTAAAAATGATGGTTTAACCCCAAAGGTCACTTTTCTGTTGAAAACTAGATACATTTAGACGAACGAGAATATGTCAGGAGCTTGGGATCTCTTCTCACAGATGTCAAAGCAATCGGAAATGCTACCTTGAAAGAAAGGTGACTTAACAGGGACGAATGCGTGGGCTCGAAAGAGGCTTCTATTAGGTACATCGGGTTCAGGTTTACGACCCATGCTGCAACTTCAAAAGATGTTGGAGGTGTGGGGGAAAGACTCGGTATTTCAAATGTTAAAGATCCCCTTGAATACTGTGCCTCACTATAATAATGCAAAGGCACTGCCAACTACCATATTTAACAAGTGCCTTATTAGCCTTTGGTTCTAATGAGCATGTCGTAACTTGGAAGGCTTTACCCCCCCTAGTACCTAGATGCTCTCACTGCCACAGTCCTCGCCTCCGACGGGTTTACCTTTTGGCATATAGAAGAGTGTTTTTAGGAATGGGGCTGTGGGTCAGGTGAATAAGAGTTCGGATTCGGGGTGGCGGAATTGTCCGTGCACAATAGACGTTTGGGAATGGGGAAGAGGCGAGGAGGAAACAAGTGTTGCGCTGGTGTCCCCTGCATTAGGGAATGGCAGGGAAGAGGACGCCACAAAGGTAAAAATGATTCCCCGCTTTGCCGACATCAAACCCGGATAATCCGGTTACGATGATATCAACTTGCAGGGAATCAACGTAGAACTGTCCTATGTACGCTGGCTTTGCGGATTCAGGGTTTGAAATTGAGACTCAATGAGCAGCAGCTAAAGCCAGCTTCTCTGTTAGGCACCACACAGTAGGCAGGAGCTACTGCTCGAGAACCAGGAGCCAGAACACAGCGCACTGTAAATCTAACTTCGACATGAGAGGTACACTTTAATGTTTTGTCCATTATGTATGATCCCTCATATTTAAATGGGTCTTAGATGTGTCCCAATTCTTCTTCATTTAACTTCTGAAAAACTCAAAGAAGTTAATGTCACATATTCATGTCGGCAAGCCACAAGTTGGTTTGGAGAGCCAAATGTAGCTCCTGGTAAATGTGGGTTTTAAGCTAACCTGACTCCCCTAGGCTAGAAGGAGCTAAATGGCTCCCATGGTAAATCTGGATTTAAGCTAACTGACTCGCCTAGGCTAGAAGGAGCTAAATGGCTTTCTGCAATTTCAAACCCTGTGACTGCTATTAATAGATGTTCAAGAGGGGGCGCCGGGAAGATGTTAGCCTGATTGTAGTGCTCAGGCCCCTGCCCAAAGGTTATGAGTTTTGGGGGAGTGGAAGGCTGGGGAACTGTGTAAACGAGGTCCCTGAGCAGTGAGTGGAAGGTGGCAATGGTGGGGCGAGTGTGAAGTGCCCACAGACCAGAGGAGAAGCAGACTACGAAAAGGGAGGCTGTCCATAACAGAGAGAAGGCAGGCCGCGAAGATGGAGGGACAGCCTGGAGCGGACAAGGTGATGCTGGGCCCAGGAGTCTGAGCCAGGCCCAGGTGTGCAGCGTGGCATGAGTGGAGGGAAGGTGGGATCCCCTCTACCCCCAGAGAAGAGAAAGTGAATAGAGGAAGTACAGCCGAAGTTGGGAGCCCCGGGGTGGAGGAGAAGAACAGCTGGAGCTGCACTTCGTCTGCCGGGTGGCGATCCTCGGAATCCCCCCACCACCCAGTATACTGTGGAAGACCAGGGGGTCTGCTGTGCAGCCTGGAGCGGAGAAGAGAAGCGGGCCCCTGTTGAGGCGCCGGAAACTGGTGGAGAGATCCCCAAGCGGGGAGCAAGGAGGCGAGGCCTGAGGTTCACGGGGGACGAGAAGCAGCATGCCTGGAGGATCCCGGAGTGGAATAGGAGTTGGCAGGGGATCAGCAGCAGACTCAGGGACCAAGGGCCTGGTAAAGTAACCAGCAATTCCAGTCAGTGGGAGCTCAGGCACGAACAACTGGACAAAAGAGGGGATAAGTGGGGAGGTGCAACCAGGCTGCCCAGGATCACAAGGTTAGTGGATGAGTGCAGACTAAGTGGCGGCCAGAAGAAAGACGGAGAAGGCCAGTTACATTGACAGCGCTTTGGGACGGTGATGCGGAGGTGGGGGTGAGGGCGAGACAGTCCAGGGGCTGCAGGCCCTGAAGGTGAAGTGGAGATGAAAGGGTCCACCCCACACCCCGAGGGCCGTAGGAGAAGGGAAGTGAGCTCATGACGCTGCAGGAAGGGGAAGTGGGAAGGAAGCACCACCCCACCAGTGGAGCTGTGAGCAGCAAGGAGTGGAGAAACAACACAACGGAGAGATTGGGCCAGGTGGATGTGTTGGAGAACGGAAGTATCAATATCTCAACGGTGGGGACATGGACAAAAGCAAAGGCCGATGGTGGGCTCTGTCCCACTGAGATACGTGCCATAAAAATTACATTCAGATGATGCTGGAAGAAATTTGTGGAATGCGAACAGACACTGGAGCCCAAGTGGCAGACTTAACAGCAAAAGTGGTGACTCTGGAAGAAAGGATGGGCGTGGTGGAGGCAAACCAAGCCTCCATGGGGGTGCTTGATTCGCAGATGGAGATTCGTCTCTGAGACATTCAGAGGAAGGAGGAGGAATTGGGGCTCAAGGTAGATGATATTGAAAATGGAGAGAGGCGTAAATAAAGGAGGGAGAGCCGATGGCTGGACTTGAGGAAAATCCAAGAAATCATAGGGATGGTCCTAGAAGCAAAGGAAGGGGAGTGAGTAGCCCTAGATAGGGTACACCATGCAGGAGGAGTAAACTGAGACAAGGCAGACAACCTGGAGATGACCATGTGGATGGGAACTATCGAACACGAAGATTCTTAAGTGGCTATATTCCAGGACCTCTCAGCCATGACTCTTATGAGGCAGAAGACGTGTGCCCCCTTACTAGGAGGCTTCAGGAAAAGGGGTTGAGATAACAGTGTGGTTACCCTTTTTCACTTAAATTCGAATTGGATGGAGAGAGATACCACCCGATATCGGTGGAGGACATTGCACGAGCCACAGGGGATCATACGGGACTGTAGCCAGACGCCAAGGGTGAAGAAACAGAGGCAGACTATGGAAGGTGCAAAATGCAAGGGGCCAGGAAATTCCAGAAACTTGGCACCCCATCCCCTAGAAAGGAGATCACTTGAAGGGGATTAGGCCGAATGTCACTGCTAATTGTTTTACAGGGGTTGTGAAACACCATGCCAGTGAGCCTGTTGGGCAGGGCGTTTGTTGGAGGGAGAATAAGGTACAGGGGGAGTGGTTGAATTTAAAGGGAAAAGATCCCTAGTTGTTGCTATTCCAGTTCGAGCTTGCAAGGGGGGGCGGGTGAGGGAGAGACCTGACAAATAGGGTTGAGGAAGGAAGGAAACTCAGGGGGGGAGGGGCGAACCGTGAGAAAGAGAGGACGGAAGGGCCTAGCCGGGATACTATGGATGGGCATGAAAGGGTAAGGGGAGTTAGGGGGATATGGGCAAGAGCTGTTACCCTGGTGGTTCGGCCAAGTTGCTTGAGATTCTTGTTACGGGCAGCCGAACACCACGGAAGGGGAGGGGCGGGAGAAGGGAAGGCAGATGGGGTAGTGAGGGGTCAGCGGGGAGGGAAGGGAAGGAAGGGCTGGGGGAGATTACGAGGGGAGAAATGCTTATAATGCTGAGGGTGGAAAAGGGGGCAGCGGGAGGCGGACTGCATGCTTTATACCGTTTCAACAGAATATTGAAGTGGGCCAGACCAAGGACCGGGGCAGATGTTGGGGAGATGGCTAGCTGGAATGTAGCAAGGCTTAATGTGAAAGGGTTGAATTCCCCGAACAAAAGGTCCCTCACAGTGAATATGCTTCGTAAGAGTCGATTAGCAGCACTTTGCTTGCAGGAAACACATTTCAGACAGGGGAGGGAGTGCACGCTGTAAGGGCTGGGGTTTGGGCAGACATACTGGGCCTCACATAAGACGAGTAAAAAGGAGGGAGTTGGGATTGTTTTGTCAAGTGCCATGCAACTCCGGGAGTACCAGGTGCAGCGAGGTTTTGGTGGAAGGTTTGTGGCAGTGAAGGGGCACCTGGAGGCGAGATTCCTTACCATTGCATCTATATATGCACCGAACGTGAATCAGCTGGCTTTCCTTCAGAAGGTGTTTTTGGTGCTAGAGGAGTGGGGAGAGGGCATGATAAATTATAAGTCACTCTCCGTAACGTAATCCTCGTCCATAGTCCCCTTTCCTCCATAATGTATGGGCGTCCCTCGCTAAGGATGGGAGACGGAACCCTTTTCACCAGAAAAAAACATTTCCCCTTTAAATTTAGAGGCGCAGGAGTGCAGCCCTGGGAGCATGCGCTCCCCTGATTCCGCCCACCGGTGCCAATCCTCAGTCCCCATTGACGCTTCGACAATATTATCATTGCCTACTGACACCAGTTTATTAGGGGGGAAGATGGTGGGACGTATGGAGGAAAGGGGACTATGGACTAGGCGTACGTTAGTCACTGAATGTAACCCCCAGGGTGGAGAGGTGACTCTCCTTAAGAAAACAAGTTCCTTAATACTGCCTGTCCAAAATCCACGTCTGACCTAGACCCGGCATCCAGACAGTAGTGCTTACAGAAGGCCGAAGGAGTGGCCCACGTCGCCGCCCTGCTGATAACCTGCCACAGGGATGTCTCCCTGGAATGTAACCACCGTGGCCTTGGCTCTGACAGCGTGGGCATGCATGTTAGCGCAAAGCGGTTTGTGCTGCCCTTCATAGGCCTCCTTGATGGCCGAAACCATCCACCTTGCTATAGAGGCCTTGGAAGCCTGATAATCCGGCCTTGACCCCCCCCGCCCCCTCCCCAAAGGTGACAAAGAGAGCATCCGACTTGCGGAAGCTCTTGGTCCTGTTGAGATACAATTTCAGAGCTGCCTGACACCCAGACAGTGCAGGACCCTCTGAGCATCATCCTTAGGATCCGCAAAGAACATAGATAAGACTATCTCCACGTTTACATGGAAAGAAGACTATTTTAGACAAGAACGCGTTCTCAGGACCGCCTTAGCTCTGTGAAAGGTAGTGTATGGTTCTGAAGCCACTAGCGACTGGATCTCGCTAACTCTGCGTGCAGACGTAAGACTCACCAAGAGAGCTGTTTTAATGGTCATCGGCCTGATGCCCACAGACGCCATGAATTTGAAAGGTGTGCGCGCCAGGGATCCCCAACACTACATTGAGGTCACATACAGTATTCTTTGATGGGCGGGTAGAGCCTGGTGAGGCCCGCCAGATGTCGCTTAAGCACCAGGTTGGACGAAGAGAAGACTTCAATCCTCTGAGTTACGGTGTGCTCCTATGGCTGCCAGGTAGGTGCGGCGTGTGTCTATTTGCACCCATGAGCGTGCGAGGTGTAGCACATCGTCCAACATTCAAGTAAGCGGGTCAATCTCCTTAGAGTCCGCCCGGTGACAGAACCTAATACATTTACTTTTGTACTGGCTCATAGTAGAATCGCTCCTAGTGGCCTGAATGATGTCAAGGTTAGCCTGCGACAGCCCCAGATATTTTAGTGTGACCTGCTCAGGAACCACGCTGCGAGGGCTAACTTCTGCTGGGCGGGGTGGATGACCCTGCCCCCTGGCTGCGACATAAGGTGAGCCGGGCCCAGTGGCTGGTGAATGGGAGGCCTGTCCGAGAGGCTGAGCAGCTCTGAGAACCATGGCCTCGCCGACCACCAAGGAGTTATCAGAATGATGCTGAGGTGACATAATTCTCTTATTTTACAGGTTACCCTGTAGAAAAGGGGAATGCATTTGCTGTCATGCTGTTCCACTGTATCTGGAAAGCGTCGCCCAGGGAGTCAGGCCCTGCCAAGATGTGAACTGCGGGCACTTCCTGTAGAAGCATGTGGCAAAGAGATCCACTTGAGGATGCCCCCATCTGCTGAAGATCCCCAGCAGGACCTGATCGTTCAATTGCCATTCGTAATTGTCTGCTCCCAGTCTGCTGAGCCTGGCTGCTTCCAGGTTGGACTCCCCTGGGAGGTGGATTGCAGTCAAGTAAATGTTATTCTCCAGGGCCCATTCCCACATGCTGACAGCTAGACTGCACAGTGAGGGGGACTTGGTGCCATCCTGCTTGTTGCTGTAATATATGCTGGTGGAGTTGTCAGTTTGAATAAGGGCCACCTTACCGCAGATGAGCGTCAGGAAGGCCTTGAGTGCGAGCCAGACGCCTTTCAGCTCCAGCCAGTTGATATGGGACTCCTGCTCCTGGAGGGACCAGACTCCATGGATGCTGTGGTTGTCAAGGGTAGCACTCCAGCCTTCCAGGGATAAATCCGTGGTGATGGTGACTTGAGGTGCTGCCTGCGGAAGGGCTTGCCCATCCGTAGGTTGCAGTCCGTGGACCACCAGACAAGGTCCTGGTGGAGAAAGAGAGGAATGCTGACAAACTCCACTTGGGAGCCCTGCTCCCAATTCCATGAGGCTGCAAAGTGCAGCTGTAATCTCCTCATCTTGAGTCTAGTGCGAGGTACAGCCATTAGGAACGCTGCCATGACACCCAATAGATGCTGGTACCACCAGGCTGAGGTCACCTCTCTGCTGAGAAAATTACCTGTGGCCCTCGATGACCGTGATCTTGTCCTCCGAGGGGAAAACTCTCTCGGAGCTCGTGTCCCAGATGAGGCCCAGGAAAGTCAGGCTCTGTGTAGGCTGCAGCTGAGACTTCATGAGGTCGATCGTAAATCCCAGTTTGTGGAGTGTCATCATAAGGGCGGAGGAAGTGTGGTGAACCGCCTTCGGGGATCTCGCCCTCACGGGCCAGTTGTCCAGGTACGACTAGACATGGTGACCTTGGGCCCTGAGAAGGGTTGCCACCGTATTAATGAGTCTGGTTGTCATGATCTCTGCTTCCAAAAGGTCAGGGTTTTCCCAACTCCCTTGGAAGCAGATCCATAACCCAGGTTCCGAGTGCCAACCAGTCCCAATTGGGACCTTTTGGACCCAGTCCTGGCGCCAGTGGCACCAGGCTCATAAATATGCCCAGTCCCAGCGCTGGAAGCGCCGGGCTCATAATGCTTGGGTGGACTTACCTGCAGCAGACCATGCTGCTTACTTGCCTGCCAGTTGAGCCTCTGATCCTCTTCTGTTTGGAACTACTTTTCCTTTTGGGTGGGGCAGGAGCCACTCCCTAGGTTCAGAACACTGGAACTCTTCTGGAAAGCAGGAACTCTTTTCTTACCTAGGCGTGGCTGTGGAAGGAGACACCTAAGCACTACAGGAGGCTATTTAAACCACACCCGATGGATGAATCTTGCTTTGCGTTATTCTGCATCCTCTGCAGCAGAACGCTCATCGTGTCTTCTGCATCTGATCCTGGGCCTAAGGAAAAAGGCTTACCATCCTGAATCCAGTCTTCAGCAACACCTAAAAAGACAAGAAAGAACAGGTTAGCATTACGGTCTTCAGTGACAGCTCTTCACTTACCTGGTCCATCGGCTGTCAACAACGCCTCGCGCTGCATTCCGACATCTGAAAGACAAAGGCTTACCTACTCTTCGTGCGCTCCGGAGGTCTTCACACTGCATTCCGGCATCTGAAAGACGAAAGCTTACCAACTCTTCGCACGCTCCAGAGGCCTTCGGCGCTGCATCCCGCATCTGAAAGACAAAACAAGGTGCGTTTAAAGACATTGGGGAACTTTAATACTCACGTGCCATTACTCCTTTCCACATCTAACCCAGTGGGTATTCCGGCACCCTGCAGCCGCTCCGAACTTGTACCTGCAAAATAAAAAGACAGTTAGAGCGCATCGTGAAGCAGGCAACAAGCGCTTACTTACGTGCTTCCAGGCGCTTCTATTCATCACACGGGCTCCATCTTCAACTCACTTCAGCCCGTCATCCACCATCGCCGGAACCCTGCAAAACAAGAGACATCATTACTAAAGACTTTAAAGACATTAGAATTACTCGAAACTTACCGTTCGTGCAGTAAACGACGGACAGCAGTCCTCTGAAGTCAAGAGGCCTGCTCCCCTTATCCAGTGAAGAAACTGGTTACAGCACCCTGCCCCGAGGCAGATGGAGAGCACGGCGTTCACTTACCTAAGGTGAGAGCGTTAACCTTCGGGGTTCTACAGGAGAAGAGAAAGGGAAGAAGAGAGAGACATTCAATAACCCAGTTCATTAATCCCATATTTTCTATCTGCAGACATCTTACCCTCCGAGTCAGACATACAGTGCACAGAGGTCCAGCCCAAAGAGCCAGCCGTGTGTTACACATCACCTTTGAAGATACGGTATACGCCCAGTCAAGACCGGCGCCTCTACGGGAATCAGGTGAGCGTTACACTGGTAAAGACCCTGGGGCCTGAGTTGAGGCCAAAGGGTAGAACCTTATACTGGAAATGGAAGCCCATGACCCTGAACCGCAGAAAGGACAGATGAGGCTGCCAAACGGGATGCGTAGATTTGGGTCCTTCAGATCCAGGGAGCGCATCCCGTCTCCCCTGCACAGTGTCCCGCAATAAGCCCTGGCGTAACCATCTTGAATTTTTCAAGAGAGAGGGAGAGGTTCAGGGTGGAGAGGTCAAACACAACTCTCAGGCCAGCCTGGTTCTTCTTTTGTATGGCGAAAATCCTGGAGTACAAGCCCAAGCCTTGCTGGGAGGCTGGGACTTCCTCCACTGCTAGGCTCTCTACGAGCAAACACATTTTAAGCCAACAGAGTTGTTGGCCCAATCAGTGGGAGTGGAGGCAGAAGGGAGAAGAGGAAGGAATCAGTAAGCGGTAACCCGTGGACACTACGGATAGGATTCAGGGATCCGTGAACTTCTGACGCCAAGACTGCGTGTGAAGGGCAAACCTGCACCCCACTGGAGATATGTTGACCGGTAGGGGTGTGTCATGACTGCTTTCCCTCTGAGGCTGGTGCGGAAGAGGGGGAATGAAAGAAGCCCTTGCTCCCCCACCACCCCTTCTGCTGTTTGCACCGATGCTGACTCATGAATGGTTAGGCTGTGTCGACCTCCATTCTTGGAAGCCTCGGAACCCGATGAAAGCCTTCCCCTTGTCGGAGCGTTGATGCGACTGGGTGTATGCCTTGGGCGTGGCCTTTGTGAGGATAAAGACTTTGCAGTATGGCAACTGTTTTTCTTTTTATCTAGCTCCTCATCGGTGGTGGAATGAAAAAGGTCTCCAACTTCGAATGGCAGGTCCAATATGCGTTCCTGGACGTCCAGGTTGAACTTGGTAGCCTGTAGCAAGACAGTCCTTCTCATGTCTGTGGCAATGCAGATGGCACAGCCTGAGGTGTCGATGTGTGCAACAATGTTTCCATGATGTCCTGCGCCACCAATTTAGCTTCTGCTAGGCCCGCCTTGAAACGTGCCTGGCTCTGCACCAGAAGTTCTGGGAGGAAGTCAGCTATTTCCCGCGAAAGCCTCTGGTTAACGGATGCCAGCATGGCGTCTGCGTTGGATTGGTGAAGGTGCAGTGAGACGTTGGAATAAACCTTTCGGTAAGCCTTCAAGCTCTTCTCCTCCTTGCCTAGAAGCACAGAGGACGTGGTGGCTGAGGACGACTGAGGCTTGGAATAGAGTGACGCCACAGCGATCACCGAACAGTGCGGTTGAGGGTGTGCCAACAGCAAGAGTGGATCTCCTTCAACTGTCTATACTTGGCATTGAGGCGCTGATTGACAGGCTGGGCCGAATGGGGTTTAAGCCATCCCTTTTTGACCAAGACAACAACGTCCTTTTGCATCGGAATCCCCGTTCTAGCCGCGGGGCGTAGAGTGAGTACCTCAGACAGGACCCCCACCCTCTGGTTGTTGGACCTCGGGTTGAGGAAGCCCAAAATATGGCGGCAAACCTGAGAGCCGTTCATGGAAGGCCTTAGCTGAAGACGGCGTGCTGGGGGGGGGTCCTCCTCGTCTGTGTCCACCACGGTGTCCGGTTAGTCCGGAGCGGGTGGAGGAGTGCTGGGTGCTGACGGGTTGCAGCGTAGGAACCGGAGCCGGTGGCTGCTGCAGAGGCTGGTGTGGAACCGCCTGAACTATGGGAGGCAGGGGAGCCGGAATCGAAGGACCCAGCAAAGGCAGCAGCGGCTGTACAGGGGCCTGCGGCATTGGAGTCATAGGAGCAATGACTATAGGCGCAGGTGGTGGGCCCGGAGGGAGCATGTCCCAGATCACATCCTGAAGGATGGCCCCCATCTGAGGAGATCTAATCAGTGTGAGGAACTTTTCAAAAAACATGTCCTCACAGGCCGGTGAGGTGGTAGGTGGTATTGATGGGGTAGTGGATGGCCGATGGGGCCGGGGAGTACTCTGGCTTGCCGGTTGCGGGTAAATCTTCCCTGCGATGCTGATGGATAAGCTGTAGGCCATGTACCTGGTTTAGAACAGTCCCACCTTGAAACTCGTTCTCCCACCTGCTCCGCACCAAGGGGCGGTATCCGACGAGCTGCCTTTTTGACTGGCGCGGTGGCCATTTTGTCAGGCTGCGTGCCACGTGCCAAAGTGGTGATGCTTGCCTCACTGGGCCCGGCCTCCTTCAGGGCTCTTGGTGGTGGAGCATGAGACCTACCCTGCACCTTAGGACGGGGTCTGGTAGGTGTATTACCCTCTGCTGAGTTGCCAGTAGTGCTGCGTATAGATGCCCCCTCAGACACCTGTCTGGTACAAGGGCGTAGCCCTACGGGTGGACGCCTGGTAAAAGAACCTTGCGGTCCCTCAGCACTGTCCCCGGAAGGATCTAATGACCCCTCGGCCTGGCGGCTGGTAGCTGAAGCAGCCTCAGTACCTATGCTGGTGCGAGAACCTGACCGGTCCCTTCCGCTCAGACGTTTCCATTGGAGACGCCCTTGCGGGGTGCGATGGAAAAAAGTGGCCCTACCTTGGGCCCTGACTTGTGTCTGACGAAGTCCTTAAAGTCCTCTAGAGGCGACTTCTCAAAGAGCTCTCTCCACCGAGCTAACATGTTCTTTAGAGCGTGCGCTGTAGGCGCATCACATGCAGTACAACCCTCCCAGACGTGAGCGGGGTCAAGGCAGCGAAGGCAAAGAGCATGGAGGTCAGACGTAGGGAAGAGCCCTTCACAGGCTGAACACCTGCTGAAGCCCGCTGACGTCGACATGCGCCGGGGAGGAGAGTGGCACCAGAGGACCGAGTACCTGTTTAAGACCAAAAAACAGAAGACAAAAGACATAAAAGAAGTCTACAGGGAAGAGCGCCTGAGCGCATGTATTACAAGGCCGAAGCCAAACCCATGAGTGTTGGTGAAAGCGGCCCGTTTCCGTCGACACAGAAAAGGGGACTGGGGTGTGGTGCCAGTGGGCGGAGACATGCTCCCAGGGCCGTGCCCCCACGCGGCCTCGAAATTTAAGGGGGAAAAAGGGTTTTTCTGGTGACATTTATTCTGTCACCCATCCCTACCGAGGGACGCTCTTGCAGCATGGAGGAAAGGGGACAGAACGTCAGAGTATGGTAGGGAGAGACTTTAATTTGATTGTAGATCCGGCGGTGGACTGGTGGTCAGCGAAGGGTGATGAGGTCGAGACGAGAGGGCTGGAGCATGAAGCATTTGCCCAGCTGCTGCAGAACCACTTTTGGATGGATGTGTGGAGGGCCAGGTTCCCGTAAATAAGGAGGATATACTTTCTTCGCATCCCCACACCAAACATTCACTAAAATCGACATCTTGTTGGCCCCAGGGGAACAGGCGGCTGTTGTATTGAGGCCACAGATAAAGGTGGTGGTGTGGTCGGACCACGGGATGGTTTTGGCAGAATGGTTGATAGAGGGAGGAAGGAAGGAATGTTACCCCATTTTGGAGATGTAGAAATGGTCTTCTTTCGAGACCCTGTATTCCGTAACTTTCTGAGAAAAGAGATCAAACAATATTTTGAAATCAATGACACAGTTGAAGTACACAGGAAGATGGTATGGGAGGCGGCAAAGGAAACGGTGCAAGGCCTATTGATTACAGAAGGGGCCCGCAAGAAGAGGGAGAGAACACTGATCGAGGCAAGGATCAGGGAGGATCTGAGGGATACGAGAACAAAACAAACTAGGCCTGGAGTGTACAGAGAGGGATTATTGGGGGCAATGAGAGACAAAAGGCAGGAACTACTTTCACTCCTGATAGGTGTGGTGGTGAAGAGGATGCAGTATGCCAAACAGCAGTTCTATGAGAGAGGGGACAAGGTGGGGACGCTTCTGGCAAATAGGATCAGGGAATGTAGGGTGGAGAGTTGCCATCTAAAGGACAAGCAGCGGGAGGTGATTGGCCCCACAGGAAGCATCCCTGATCACTTCGCAGAATATTATGGACAATTATATTCCCAGCCAGATGTTCCAGGATAGGTGGAAAAATACTTGGGAATGCTAGCTATTCCACGGCTGAAAAGCAAGGAAAGAACGTTGCTGGAGGCTGACATAAATTAAGTGTTACTCACTGAAGTGACTAACGTACTCCTGGTCCATGGAACCCTTTCCTCCATCCTGTATGGGCGTTGCTTGCGAACGGGAACTCAACCACTTTTCAACCAGAAAAAGACATTTCCCCTTTAAATGTACACGCCCGGGAGCGCGGGCTCCCTTAACCCCTCACACCAGTGCCACACCACAGTCCACTTCGGACTAGTCAGCTGTATTATATTTTAAAAACCTCATTGGTCTTATTACAGGGGGATGGATTGTGGAATGTATGGAGGAAAGGGGACTAGGAGTACGTTAGTCACTCAGGTGAATACCACTTAATTACTCCTACATCCTGTCCCCTTTCCTCCATCCTGTATGGGCAATTACAACTGACAACTCCCTGGGAGGAGAGCCTGACCCTCTAAGCAAATAGATTACGCAGCACTGCTTGGCCCGAATGCTGCATCTGCCTTTGCACTAGTATCCAAGCAGTAGTATTTGAACAAGGCTGAAGGGGTGGCCCATGTTGCCGCCCTGCTGATTACCTGCCAGGGAACGTGGCACTGGAACATGACTGGTCGCCGTGGCTCTTACCACATGCACATGTATGCCCTGCGGCAGATCTTTACGTTGCATCTTGTATGCCTCCAGGATCGCTGCCGTCATCCATCAAGCTATGGATGCCTTGGAGGCTTGCTGACCATGCCTGCAGCCGTCAAATGTTACAAATAGTGTGTCCGTCTTGCGGATGCCCTTCGTTCTGTCCAGATAGAATTACAACGCTCTCCTGACATCCAGACAGTGGAGGGTTTTCTCTGCGTCTTCCTTGGGGCCCTGGAAGAATGTGAAGAGCACAATCTCCTCATTGATATGAAAGGATGACACCACCTATCGAAAGAACTTCAGGTGGGTGCGCAGCACAACCTTGTCCCTGTGAAATCTAGTGTATGGGTCTGAGGCGACCAACGCCTGGATCTCACTCACTCTGCGAGCTGACGTAAGACCAACCAGAAGTGCTGTCTTCAGAGTGACCAATTTAATTTCTGCTGTGGCCATGGGTTCCAATGGTTTGTGGGCTATAGCTATAGCTATAGCACTTAGCACCACGTTGAGGTCCCAAACGGGATGCGGGCGTTTGACCGGGGGTATACAGCCTGGTCAAGCCGTCAGATATTTTTTACTACGGGATTGGCTGAAGACCGGATAAGCGAGTCAGAGATCCTGTATGCGCCAATAGCGGCCAGGTATGTCCGACACGTTTCCACCCGGACACCTGATCTGGCTAGATAGGCCGAGAATGAGGAGGCTTGGTCCAGGGTGCATGTCCATAGATTCACCCTATTTTCCTTAATCCAAACACAGAATCTCACCCATTTGCTTTAGTACTGCTTGCACGTAGCCTGACTTCTGGCACTTTGAATGATCTCCAGATAGTCGCTAGGCAACTGCAGGTGTTGGAGCGCTAGCTGCTCAGCAACCAGGCCACTAGGACAAGCCTCTCTGAGGGAGGGGTGTAGCACTGCACCTCCCTGCTGTGCTAGTAGAGGGCCCATCTCTGGCTAAGTTGACAGCTGCCGCAGGACCGAGAGCCAGGGTTGAGCCGGACAACCAGGGTTGAACAGGCCAACAAGGCGCTATGAGGATGATCTTGCTCACCACCTTGTGAACCAGCAGTGTGGGTGGGAATGCATAGGCCCACATCCCGTCCCAGGGTATCTGGAGTGCGTCCCCTAGAGAGTTGCATCCCCTTCCTGCCCAGGACGCAAATTCCTGACACATTCTGTTTACTGTAGCAAATATGTCTGCTGTGGGGTGGCCCCATCTGTTGAACACTTCCTGGAGTACTCTCCCATTCAGCTGCCACTCGTAATTGTGTCCACTGAGGCTCACCACTGCTCCGGAGACGAGGCCCTGACTAACCAATTGTCGAGGTACGGACAGACATGCAGCCCATCTGAACAGAGGAGAGCTGCCAACGCAATCATGAGCCTCATGAAGACTCTCAGAGCTGAATTTAACCGAAAGGGCAGAACCTTGTACTGGAAATGCAGGCTCATGACCCGCAACCTGAGGAAGGCCCGGTGAGGCTGCACAATAGGAACGTGGAGATATGCGTCATTCAGGCCCAGGGAGCACATCCAGTCTCCCCCACACAGTGTCTCGGCTTTGAGTGCTGATGTTGCCATCTTGAACTTTTGCAGGGGTAGGTAAAGATTCAGGGAAGACAAATCCAACACCACTTGCAGGCCCGCCTGGTTTTTGTTTTGAATGGCAAAGATGCCGGAGTAAAAGCCTTGCCCCTGCTGGGGTGGTAGGGGGGGGGAGAGACCATCTCTACTGTCTCGCTCTCTAAAAGGGAGCAAATCTATGCTAGGAGTGTTGGTGTACCAATCTGTGGGAGAGAGAGAACTAGGGAGAGGAGACGGAAGAGGTAACCGGAAGCCCCAGGACACAACTGAGATGACCCATGTGTCCGCAAATTTCACCCGCCAACCCTGACTGTGCAGGGCCAGCCTGCCCCCAACTGAAAAGAATTGCCATTGTTTCGTCTGGTCAGTGGCTGATCAGTGGGAGGGGGACTGGAAAAAACACTTATTTGAGGCTTTGTGGCGTTTTCACCTGTGCCGACTGGGAGACTGTCAGGCTGCCTGGCTTTGCGGTCCTAGAATCCGCGGAAACCGCAAAAAGATTGCCCCTTGTCTGAGCGAGACTGTGCCTGCGAAAAAGGCTTTGCTGTTGGCTTGGTACGAATCGCCAGCGACTTGGCTGTCCGAGAGCTGCTCTTCTTCTTGTACAGTTCTTCATCAGTTGTGGAGTGGAAAAGATCTCCCCTGTCAAAGGGAAGGTCCAGGATTCTATCCTCGACATCCGGGTTGAACCTGGTAGCCTTTAGCCAGGCGGTGCACCTCATGTCCGCTGCAAGACTGTCAAGGATGGCACTCTGTCAGGAGTGGCACAGGGCACCCAGATAGGTTTTTTTTTAAAAAAAAATGTTATTTTAATTTTATCGGTTTCTTACAAACTTTTAAAATGATTACAAACAAAACACAACACATAATCAGAATACGTCATCTTTTAGGAGTCCCTTAGAGATACCCCTCCCAGTTATCAAACGAGTAGGCAATGCACTGTCGTCGTTACTCATCAGCCGACAATATATTCAGGCGTTTTTCAATTAACATTAGAAATCGAGTTAGTGGTAATATCAGTTTCATGTCCCATCCTTGAAACATATAGGCCCACCAGTCGTCGGCACAACGGGAGGGGTAATTTAGGCCCCAAGTCCCCAGGTAAATTGTCCTTTCTGAGCGAAGTACCGTGCAGAATAGCACCAAATGCTTCAGGGTTTCCTTATCTTTAGCGCATAGTCTACACGTTAAGGTTGAGACTTTGTTCTCCATGATGCCAAACGCTCGTTAGTTTTAAATGCGTTCAGACGCAGCATCATGAACACTCTTCGAGCCTGTGAGTCTGGAAACATCTCGATATAGCGTTGTAGCACGTTAAATGGCCTTGTTTCAAGCGGGGCGTCCATCATGGAGGCTGTGGCACGTTGTGAGCAAGGTTTTTCCCAGTCCGCGCGCCAGATTTTCAATTTGGCAGCATTCGGGTCATTATGCAGCATATCTAGGCTGATTCCATGATCACTCAAGATCTCTTCACATCTTTTAGACCATAATGACACCATGCTATTATTAGCTGGCGATGGGTCATGAAAGATGTCAAATTGTGGTATGTGCTCACGCTGACGAGATTTCCGAAACAAACTTACTAGGGCCCAGCATACCCTAGCATGTAGCGAGATAAGCAAGAGTTCATACCTCACACAAGATGTCAGAATTCCCCTTGGCAAAGACAAAACTTTAGACCAAAAACAGTGCTCCAGCGATGACCATGTATCATGACTGCAACCCAAGGCGTTTTCAGCACCATATAATAACACTGGGATTACCTTTTGATGGTAAAAAGCTAGGACTGGTTTTAGTGAAAATTTCCCAAATTTTTTCTGCATGATGACTGCTTGACTGGCCAGTTGTTTGCATTTCCTTTTATTTTCAATAATCCATGGTCCATCGTTGATTGATGAATTTATTAGCATTCCGAGATATTTTACGTTCTGAGTTATCTGAATGGCGTCTCGACCCAAGTGCCATCTTGGTTGTCTCAACTTGTTTTATCTTCCGCTGTTAAGATTCTTTAACACCAAAATTTCACATTTTTTTGTGTTTATCACCAAGTGGTTACATGCAACATATTGGGCAACCGCATTCAGTTTCCTCTGTAGGCCAACAGGTGTGAGGTCCATAAGAACGAGATCGTCGGCGTATAACAGCCAACTTAGACGGGTCTTATCAATCTTCGGGGACAATGATCTTACAGAGTCAATTGCCAACCCAATATCTGAGATGAATAGACTGAATATTGCGGCAGCTAAGGGACAGCCTTGTTTTACCCCCTTATAGGTTTTGATTGGGGTAGTTAATTTCCAGATCGATCCAACCGGATTTTTATAGAGGTTTCGGAGTGCAATTCTCAAATTGCTGCCATTAAGTCAGCTGGACAGCCCCAACTTTGTAGTTTTGACCACAAGCGAGGCCTGTCGATGGTGTCAAAGGCACTTGAGAAGTCGATAAAGGCCAAATATACCTTAGATTTAGATTTTATCGCTTCCATTTTCATCAGGTTCAGGAGTAACAAGTTTAAAGAGCAGCCCACTTGCTTCACAAAGCCAGATTGTCTTTTATCTATATGATTAGACTCGATTGCCCAGGTCACCAGTTTTTGCTGTAACATTGTGGCATAGATCTTCCCCAGAGTATCCAGTAATGCCACTGGGCGATAATTTTTTGGGCATGTTCTGTCCCCTTTCTTGAATATCGGGACAATAACAGCGGATTTCTAGGATTTAGGAGTCTTCTGGGTTTTACATATTCTGTCAAATAGGGTTACGCATATTGATGCCCATAGCTCAGGCTGCTGTTAAATCGTGAAGTTGGTAAGACCATCCGGTCCAGGAGCTCTAGAATTTTTTGCCTTGTTAATTATAGACACAATCTCCTCTCTTGGAAACGTCAAATCCCATGGTTTCGAAGTTGGTTTCAATGTAGTGATGCCAGGGACTCCTGCTTTGTAGAGGGCTTCGAAGTGGTCAACCCAAGCTGCTTCCGAGACCATGCACGACTGCAATGCCGTTTGAGGAGCTTGAAAGTTATTTATGAGTCTCCAGAAGTCACTCGAATTTTTATTCTTTAAGGTGGCTAGCATCTGTTCCGCGTCGTTTTGCACTAGAATGTGTTTATGCGTTTTCAGCCAGTTCTTACATTTTTGCTTTAACGCCTTTGTTTCCAACTTGCGAGTGTCAGTGTCAAGGGACTTAGCTCTCCTAATGGCCGCACGCATCTTTCGTTTTTGAATCAGGATCTCGAGATCGAAGTGATGGGCACGGACCATATTGAGATTTTTTAAGCCCACTTTTGCAGTTCTGAATTGTGTCAATAGTTGATCATATTCAAGGTCAGCACTCAGTTGACAGTACTGGATCATTACGCCCTTGACTTCGCTCTCCTCCAGTCTTAAACAAACTCTATTTGATTCAACCTCAAGTTTATGTGCCCATTTTGACCTTTGAGTAGGTCTAACTGTTGAAAATTTCATGAGCAACATATTGTGATCGCTATTTGCTTTTTCAAAAATCGTAAACGATTGTATCCTAAGATGCAAAGCTTCGGATACAAACATGTAGTCAATTGTTGAGGATGTATCCTCACTATGCCATGTTTGAACGGATGGTATATCGCCGCAGGTACTGCCATTCAACATCTGAAAGGTGCGTAGCCTCATTTCGGTTAACCAAGACTGTGCTACTAAGTTTTGGTCTGAGTTTGATTCCTTAAGTAGATCGATATTTAGATCACCACATAGAAGTATCTTTGGCAAGTCTAATGATTCCATACGGAGATCAATTAGACGTGTTATCTGATCAATGAACTCCATTTTACCTGCCCGTAGATGGTTCCAATACAAATTCAAGATTATGATCTTGTCCTGCGCCGAATCCTGTCCCCCAAAACTTTCGATGATAGTCTCCTGAATATAGGGAGAATGATTGATGGAATTTATAACACGCCAACCTGATGCTCTTCTCACCATCGTTAAAAGGCATGACATAGATTTTATGGCCGGATTCATTACAGACTCAAAGTCCAAGGTGACTGGTAACTCACTTAGCCATGTTTATTGTAAACACACAATTTGGAGATTGTCTAACCAGAGTGTGTTAAACAAGCGTGAGAACCCTCGAGTGTTCCAGGAGGCTAAGGAACAGACCGTGGGAGCTACCGAGTCCTGGCATTATTGGCTATTTTTTGTATTTAAGGCCCCTGCTAGCCAATGCCATTCATGATTTCCAGATGCAGAAGTTGAGGATTGATGAGACTCTTTAATGGTTTTGTCGGAAGGTTCCTTTCTTTTGATTGTGATTCTTATTTGTGCATTTAGGCCATCAGATTTTACACTAACATCACTCGTTGGCGATTGAGGTATCCTTGACGGGCATTGTAATTGAATAAGATTTTGATTTTGATTACTGGTGTGAATCAAGTGAGACGACCCTTCTGAAATCATTGTTGCCGTATCTTTTGAAGGCATAGGTGCTGTAACTACATTCAGAGGTGCCTCCTTTACGTTATTGGAGGTTTCATTGTAATTTGGTCGAGGTACATCAGACTCGTTCAATTTATAGACGTCAAAGCCTAGTGAAAACAATGCTACATTTTCTTCTAATATTGATGTAATTAGAAGATTCGAGGCAAAATGGAGCACCACCTTGTCATTAGTTACTTCTGCTGGAAACTCCACGACTTTTATGTCATTAGAGGAAATTGCACGTAAGCTTGGTACGAGGTGGAGTAGGTGAAGAACCGTTCTTCGATTCAAGATCAAATTCTCGATTGGTTCAAGGCTCTCAATTGCCATCTTATATGTAAGGCCTTTGTTCTGCGTTGATTTTGAAGCGTTTTCGTTTAAGGTTTGAGGGCGTCTATCAAACACCAGCTCTTTCAGCTTTCTTCGATTGTTTTCCAGGACATCAGCCTCCAAGGCTCCCATCTGCGTCCTATAGGGCTCGTTTTCCTTAACTATTTTGTTAGTTTGTCCTGACGTTAACAATGGCCTCCCTGGTCTAACGACTAGAGCGTTGGCTATGCAATGTTTTCTCTTCTCGTCCATAGTCATGAACACAGGACTGACTACTGGCAGAGACAATGAGGTCGTGTTATCACATACTTCAATCAGTTTGCAGTATCTTTCATGAGACTTGTGATTAGTCGCGGGGTTTTTACCGATGACCTCCATATTACATGGTTGCATTATTGCAAGATTATCCAAAACAATATTGGCCGTCGATCGTCCAGGTTTCTCCTTACATTGAATCAGGGCCACATTTGGCAGAGATCCAGTGTGGAGGGGCAACTCAGAGCTTGTTGGTAAGCCAGTTTCTAACTCTACAGGATCTGGTTCATCATAAATTGACAGGTTCAGAAGTTCCATCACGCCCTCCTCAGATGGCATGGTACTCTTTGTTTGGGTCTGTTTGACCGGAATTGAGAGAGCACTTTTTTGTTGATTTTTGACATGGATGTTAGATGAAGCAGGGGCAGTAGAGGTCTTAACCAAGTCAGTAGGAACTGCCTGTACCATTTTTATGTTACGCAGGAATTTTCGTGCTCCATTTGAAGCATTATTTTTCTTTGCCTTTTGGTTCTTCGGTTTCTTGCTGGTTGCAGCAAATTTTGATTTTGAAGGCAAAGTCCCGGGTTTCTCCGAGGCATTAGGGCCCCTTGTGAAGATGGAAAAAACATTGGGTAGGCCCACAATGGAGGAAGTAATTGAAACTTCTGAAGTTGGTTCAGTTAGAAAACCAACACCTGAGGATGAAGCTATTTGGGGGTCATGACAAATTTTATTGGCCGCACATCTAGCCTGTTCAAATGCTGTGTTAAAAGACATGTCAGCAACATTCGATACAAACGGAATAACCAACGAGCAAGGACCAGTCTTCGATGAAAGTTCTGCAACCTTGCATCCTGTATCTAGGGGAGCTTCGAAGACCTTTGCAGTTGCCAGTACTGGGTCCGCTTCCACTGAAGTAAAGTGCGTTGATGTTGACGACTGAGGACAGTGAGGTTCTTGGATGGATATAGCATCAGTGGGAAGATGCCGTTGTTTTACTGACCTGTTAGTTTCATGTTCAGCTTGAGGTTTGCACTTCGCACTCGGTTGCTTACCATCGGAACTGGGACACCCTTCAGACAACTGCCTGCCTGCATTTTTAGTGTCATGTTTAAAAAGGGCAAGAGTCTCACGGGCCACTTCTGCAAACAGTCTTTTGTCAGATGAGTCATTTTTCCTGCTCTCGCTCAACAAGACAAACGCAGCATCCAGTCTTTTAAAGCACTCGTGTTGTTCAACATAAGAGCGATCGCAAGTTTTTTCCAGTTGTAGCAATGATGAATTCCAAATTAATACAACTGTTGTTAGATCCTTGGTGGCCTCGTGTATATTCTCATAAAGTTTCATAAATGGGGCCAAAGAGATCGACGAGGAAGCCATAAGAAGGGCTTGTAGTTCCGTCGAAGATGACACAGCCGGTAAAACCTCGCTTGATGAATTTGCATGGAACTCAGAAGGTCTGGCACCATAGGGCTCCTTGTCGCGGCGAATTTTAGGAAACGGGCGTTCCATTAGAGAAGAGTCCATAGAATCGTTGTGTGAGGAGTGCTCATTGCAATCAGGTTCATCAATGACTCCATTAGTTTTCGAGTTAAGGGTGGCATGTCTTTTTTGGGAGGTCAAATGGATGTCAGATATCTCGTGCCTCGATTCCCCCTCTGACGGGAGATCGATTGACTTTAGCCGTTTGTAACAAGATTCTGGCCAAATGTCAGACGTTGCCCCCAACAACTGACTGTTGTTACGGTTTATGGCTGATTTTGCCTTAATTTCTGCAGGAAACCTCTGCTCTTTAGACAACTTGCTTGAACGCGCTTTGTTCAGAAGCACTAGGTTCTGAAGAACATTGTTCACAACCCCGAGTGAGTCTCTTCTTGCAGTCATTAAATGGCTTGCCTCCGACTCACTCAGATTGCCATTCTTTGAGTTGTGGTCGCAACCATGCATACCTGAGTTTAAAATGCTTTGTTGGTAGCTAAGTTCATTCACATTGCCTTCATGCGAGCCCACTGTTTCCAAGTTTGTGGTTACACACACAGGGGAACTTGCAGTGATCACTGCATCTGTATCCTTTGCAATGAGCCCCACGTCCTCACAGGGTAGGCTGGAGAGAGAACAATCCGATAACCGAGCTGCAGCGTTCCGTGCTCCAGCAAAGTTTCGATCTTTAAGTTGATCGTCAACAGACTCAGAGGGGTGCTCACCTCTAGGGGGAGCTGCACCCTCTTCTCTGCCACCATAAACTACCTCGCGTTGCAAGCCGCTCAGGCCATGTGAGTTCAAAGTCACCCTCGCTCCGAGTCCCGCCCCCTCAGAGCCGTCACTCCCAGGAGCGCAGGTCAGACAAGCGCACCTCGCGTCAGACACCGGGACGAGAGCACCGCCACTGCAAGACAACGGCCCAAGACAACGGCCCAGAGACATCGGATGCACCGGACACGCCGCCCACCGCGGTCGCACACTGGGGGCCACCGACAGCCGGCACACAGAACTCGCCAGCCGCGCCGCACACCACGTGAGTTCCATCTTGTACTTGAATGGCTTCAGTATGACTTCCAGTTTCAAACACATTGTCACAGAGAGGGAGTGTATGGGAGGTATTAATCGCTGTAGATTCAGAGACCTGTGCTTCCTGTGCATGAGAAAGTGCTTCATTGTACTCGACTGTCTCAGAAGTGCAAGTGAGATAACGACTTACTTTCTGAGGGCGCGGAGGGTGCTGAACCACCGCAGGACCGTCTGACGGCCACACCATCTCGCCGCCTCTGAGCTCGAGTCCTCAGAACAGGGGACAGGGTCAACACCATAGGTCACCGCTCACCACTCGCCAAACAGCAAAACAGCTCTACTTCCACAGCCCTTTCCACCTCAGGGCTTCACGCCGCAAGGGTCACACAGGCGGCCTTAAGAAGTCAGCTGGGTGGTCAGCTGACAGCTAAGTTGTTTAAAGGCACACGCACCTCTACCCTCTTCCACGGGCTTCTCTGGGTTTAGAATGAAGATAGATAGATGGAGAGTCTCCGCTCCCTTTCCTTTCCACTCGCCACAGCAAAACAGCTTTACTTCCACAGCCCTTTCCACCTCAGGGCTTCACCAGATAGGTTTTTGGTGGTTGTGCTGATGTAAGGTGACAGATAAGTACACACACAGCGGGGCGTTCAAACAGAACAAAGAGTAGGCAAGTGTAGCAGGAAAATAAAAGGTACAAACAAACTGGATTCCCTCTTGGGGTGTATGCAGAAATGGGAAAGAGTGTTCCACGGACCTTAGGAAACTCCAGCCTTCTGCACAGATTGCTATAACAGAGGCCCACGCTGTATGCTCATGGCTGGGAACAGCAGCTGTGGGTGTCTAACACTGAAACGCGACAAGGGAAGGGGCAGAGGTTGCCTGCCGGAAACCAACAGTCAAGCTCTGTATACAGGGATCTACATACGATACAAGAGGAGACAAGAACAGAAATATCCAGGGAAAAGGAAGTCGATGAGCAAACTAGCAGAAAGAAATGAAGGAAAGGCAGTATAACTAAAAAGGGTTACTTAAGGGAAGGACAGAAGAATCAAGGAAGAGAAGGACAGGAATCAAGAAAAGAGGGTGAAAACAAGGAAGAAAACAAGGGAGCAGCAGCCAGGAAAACAGGAGGGCTGCAATAACTGATCGCACACAGTGCAGGTAAACTGTAGTGAACTGCAGAGGACTGTAGTAGTCTGCAAGGCAGAGAGCCCAGAGGAGCAGGACAGAGAGCTGTAGTAGACGGCAGACATAGAGCCCAGAGGAACAGGGCAGCAAGGAGCAAGCACAAAGGAGCAGGGCTGCAAGGCAGGGAGCCCAGAAGATAAGGGCTGTAGGCAGCGGAGGGAAGCAGACTGCCAAGGCAGGAAGCCCAGAGGACAAGGGCTGTAGGCAGCGGAGTGAAGCAGGCTGCAAGGCAGGGAGCCCAAAGGACCAGGGCTGTAGGCAGCGGAGTAAAGCAGGCTGCAAGGCAGGGAGCTCAGAGGACGAGGGCTGTAGGCAGCGGAGTGAAGCAGGCTGCAAGGCAATGAGCCCAGAAGAGCAGGGCAGCAAGGAGTGAGCCCAGAGGAGCAGGGCCACTGACTGTAGAGGGCTGCAGATGACTGTAGTAGGCTGTAAGGCAGGAAGCCCAGAGGACAAAGGCTGTAGGTAGAAGGCAGCAGAGCGTGATCGGCTGCAATGCAGGGAGCCCGGAAGGGCACTGGATCAATAGCAGGATAAAGCAGGAACAGCATACAAAATTTGTAGCTCAAAGCAAAAAGGTGCTGGAAGGACTCTTAATGCAAGAGACTGAGCTCCTGCAGGCAGCTGCTTAAATACCGCCCAGGCCTATACTGAGGCAGGCTAATTGGCAGCACCTGGAGCAGCACACCTGAATACAATCTGCCTCCTCCCTCTCTGGTCCCGAGATGGTGGAAGCAGCACTGATACCTAGGGCTTCTGGGGATTGTGGTTCCAATGCTGACGAATGGGAATGGCCAGGAATTGATAGTTGTAGCAAGGTGCATTGTGGTACATGTAGTTAGTAGAGTAAAATAAAAAAGCACCAAAGTCACACAAATGGGAATTAAGGACCAAAGTGTAAATAGGGGTTGCTCCAGGAGTAATCTGTAGGTAAATGAATAACAAATAGTCCATGATAGTAGCCAATGTGTGCGCCCATGGCGCAGCATGACAGACAGAACACTCTGTGAGCTGTGTCGATTTGGCCTACAGTGGCCTCCATATTGTCCAGTGCCACGAGTTTCACCTCAGCTGGGCCCGCTTTGAATGAGGCTTGCTTGCCCTTAAGGACACATCTGTCAGACAGGAAGTCCGCGATTTCCCTCTACAGGCATTGATTAGCCGCAGCAAGTATGGCATCTGCGTTGGCCTGCTTGAGGTGTAGACCAGCATTGGAGTAAAGCTTCTTGCCGTATGATTCAAGAGTCTTTTCTTCCTTGTGCAAGAGGGCTGCCATGGCAGTCCTAGACGAGATCGCCTGGAACTTGGCATACATGGATGCTGTGGTGACAACCGACGACAGAGGTTGCGGAGGTGTCGAGAGTAGCATGCTGTCCCCCTCGGCCTGTCTGAACTTAGCATCCAGCTTTTTGATAACAGGTTGCGTGGAGTGTGGCTTGAGCCACCCCTTCTTGACAAGATGTTCAATTCCTTCTGTAGGGGGATGCCAGACCTTGCCTCCGCCCTGATGCTTAGGACAACTCCTTCCTCAAGAAGCTCCTTCTGGGTCGGGGGAATGCCCAGGTATCCAGACAGGCCAGCCATCCTGCCATGGAAGTCTTTTGCTTAAGAAGGTGTGACCTGCTCCTCCTTGTCTTGTCCTGCTGGTCATCTGCCTCATGAAGGGTGACGCCAGAATTCTTTGTAGGTGCTTCCGGTGAGGGGGTTTGCACCTGCACCAGGGCTACTCAGGAACGGGCTGCTGCGGAGGCGGACCTGGAGGCGGGAGCATGGGCTGTGTTGCAGTGGGCTGCGTGGGCGAAGCCGGAGGCAAAATATCCTTGATAATGCCACTGAGAATGGAGCCCATTTGAGGAGATCACATTAGACATGAGTTTGTCGAAAAACCTGTCCCCACAGGCTGACTGAGCACGATCCTGCACCAGGGCTGGTGGCGAATACGCCTGCGGCCTCCCCAGGAATTGTCCGTACATGGGGTCACTGTACCTGGAAACAGAGATGTTTGGGTATGACGTGGTCCAGGTGACGGGCGCCATTGGTACACAGTCAGCCCTTGGAGTAAAGCTTCACCTCTGTTGATCACCCAGCCGGCGGGCCTCCGCACCTGCCTGTGTGGGTTCCCGTCTTTGAGGATCGGGTGTGGCGGCCATATTGTCTTGTGCCTCCACCATTTTGTCTGTGCCTTGAGCATGTGGACCTGTAACCGGTCTGTTACTGGGCTCGGCCTGCATACCTATCTGCACTGGTTCTGCTCCACCATGGACCTCAAATGTACACCCGGTAGGCTGTGAGCCCTCAGGCTCCCTGCCAGTAGTGCTGGCCGTGCGTAAAGGCGCTCCCTCGGGTAACGATCCAGTATCAGGGCAATGCCCCTCGCGACGGGTCCTGGTGGTAGTAGAGCTCACAGGCTCCTTGGCTGCAGAACCAGTAGGACCCTTGGACCCCTCAGCCGTGAGGCAGGTAGCTGCGTGAGCTTCGGTACTCCCTCAGCTGGTGCGAGGGCCAGAACGACCCCTCGCACCAAAGGGCTTCCCCGGGAAGGAGACGCCTTTGCGGGGTGCTTTGGTGAACAATGCACTTAACTTTGCTGTCTTCCTCCGGATGTAGTCCTTGAAGTTCTGAGGAGGAGTTCTGTACAGTTCCCCGCCAATGCTAGAGTTGGTGCTTAAGCGACCTAGGCATGAGGGAGTTGCATGCGGAGCATCCATCCCAACAGTGGTCCTCACCAAGGCATCGGAGACAGAGTAGGTGTGTGTCTGCTGTAGGGAAGGAACCATCGCACAACAGGCCCCTGCTAAAGCCTGTTTGGCCGACATGCACCGGAGACAGAGCTAAGGCACAGGTGGACGGTGTTCCCAGATCTAAAAATAGAAAAATAAAAAAGAAAAGATTAGATTCTGGGGAAAGCGTGTGGAATTACACAGCTGGAAGCCCAACCCAGGAGCGCTGGTGGAGTGGTCAGTTCCCGTCGATGCGTAAAATGACACTGAGGGGTGGTGCCAGCGTTCAGGATTAAGGGAGCCTGCGCCGCAGTACATTTCAAGGGAAAATGTCTATTTCTGGTGGAAAAAAGGTTCCGTTACCGTCCCCCGTGAGGGATGCACATACAGGATGGAGGAAAGGGGACGGGACGTAGGAGTATTTACGAGGATCTTAACGTCCCGCTTGGAGATATATCTCCCACGTCTGGTGCATCCAGATCACACTGGGCCTTTATGAAAGGGGTGCTAGAAGAGGTGGGCTGGGGGGAACGATGGATTGGGTAGATCAAGACCTTGTATTCTGCCCCAAAGGCGAGGGTGACGGTGAACAGAGAGACGTCCAGGAAAATAGGATTAAGCATAGGTACTAGGGCAGGGGTGCCCGCTGTCACCATTATTGTATGCCTTGGTGATGGAGCCATGGGTAATCGACCTGAGAGGCTGCAGGGAGGTAGCAGGAGTAAGGATAGAGGGGCAAGAGTACAAGCCTCTTACAAAGCCTCAAACCTCAGTGCCAGCCCTGTTACAGGGGTTGAGGGAGTATGGGGACTTAACAGGATTCAGGGTCAACCTGGACAAGTCAGTGGCGTTTCTAGTGGGGAATTAGAGTCAGGAGGACAAGGAGTGGATAAGTAAGTGGGGGTTGGTGACGCAACAGGAGGGATTTTGATACCTTGAGGTGAAAATTACAAAGTGGGCCGAAGAACTGTTTGAGAAGAACTATCTCCAGCTGTGGGGTAGAATAAGGGTAGACATACAGTGGTGGGGGGTGACTCAGGCTTTCATGGAAGGCACAATTAAACTGCATAAAGATGTTGTTTATTTTTCAAATGATGCCTACTGTTGTCGCAGCCCATTTCTTGGATAGTGCCCAGAAGGCCCTTTTGCGTTTCTTGTGGGCGGGAGCCAGGCCCAGAATAGCTTAGAGAACATTGGTGCTGCCGAAGGAAGTGGGGGGGGGGGGAAGAGTAGGATTCCGAGATCTGGGGGCAAATTACAAAGCGGCCCAGCTGAGAATAATGATGGACCATTTAGACCTGAACACAAAGAAACAATGGTTCCACTTGGATAACGCGGTCCTAGATCCGTTACCGCTGGGAGAATGGATGTGGGTCCCGCAGAGGGAGATACGTAGGCGAGTATTGGAGCACCCTGTTTTGGCAGTGTACTGGGCGATTTGGCAGGAGGGTGGCCCGACCTACTGGCTGTCGACATGGCCCTCACCCCTCAGCTGCATCTGGGCAACACTGCTGCAAAATACCATTGTAGAACCTCAGCGGTTTCAGTCGTGGTATGTGGCAGGGCTGCCAAGGGCAGGGCAGTTATGGAAGGAAGGCAAGTTCATGTTCTTAAATCATTTGGAGGACTGCTTGGGTATGAGGGGCTTATCGTCCTTCAGGTACTTGCAGCATGAAGGTCCCAAAGTAGCCCCTCTTGGGAAAGAGTTATATGTATCCTCCTAAGGAAAACTACCAACCTATGTTTCCGGAACTTGTCAGACTTTCCCAGTTCTATGCCAACTCACATTATAATGGTAAGCATCTTCCTGTCTTGAAGTTTGCCATACTTACACCACCAAGGTTTATATAGGTTGTGCGGACAAGATGCATACAAGACACTGTCCCTGAACAGGCCGGGAACATGCACAGTAGGAATAGATACCCTCTCTTCATATGTGCTCATTCCAAAAACTCTGCTCATAAAGCTCCAGGCATGTCCAGAGGGGAAGTGAAGGAAAATCTACTGACAAGCTCCCCAATGATTGGTAAGATACACCATTCCATATATACCTCCTGGCCTGGATGTTTGTGGAATATTCAAGGGCACTGAACACTATGTCCACCTCACTAGAGATCATCGCCAATGCCACGGCAGATGCGATCCAGGTCCTTCAGGGGAATGTTAAGAGTATGTCTCCATACGTGGTCCAGAACCAAGATTGCTAAGCAAGATGGCGTGTGCCACCTATTGAACACCGATTTACTAGGTGGACGCCCATGGCAAGGTAGAAACATGTAATGCCCTCACTAAGGCCCAGAGTAAGGTGTTTAGTGCAGTGGCTAAAGTGGGAGTTCACAATTATGAGAATGTATTAAGCTGGTTGGATCACTTACTAACTGACGTGGGAGGTTGGATCAAACAACTACTCATGCTATTTTTATTCATCCTTCTGGTGCTAATAACTATAGTTGTACTAAAGAGCTGTGCCTTTGCAATTATAAGCCTGACATGTGTTAGAAAGTCCCTAGTTTCGTCTCCCCGCCTGATATCCAAAAAGTTACAAATACCTGACATCTCAATGTGTTCACACTATGAACACTAGCCAGTCAGAGAAATGCTCGAATAAGACATTACACATGAATTCATCACACCGGCAAGTGTGCATAGGGACCCCTAGAGGGCAGTATATATTTGTATTTTGTATTTCTTTTCTCTATATAGCACCTAAGACCTAAGCGCTTCACAAAAATAAGAGTGATTCCACAAAAAGGACTTGAAAAGAAAATTTCAATTAGCGAGCAGGTGCTCTTTCGAAAAGAGATAGACGAGTCAGAGACCGAATAGAGAGAGGGAGGGCATTCCAGTGTTTAGGGGCCAGGCGGGCAAAGGAGCGGAAAGGAGAAGCATCACACAGTGGATAGGAGACAAACAAGAGAAAAGGAGCAAAGGGAGTGGGAGGGAGAATAAAAAGAGATAAAGGATTACGTTGGAGAAATAGAATAAGCGAGAGACGACTAAGGATGAGATAAGGAGTTGGGAGGTTTGAAAAGTTAAGAACAGGCAGATTTGACAGATATTAAATAAATGAAATCAGTGAGTACAGGAAATGGAAGATATGGGATGGGGATGAGCGGGAGGAGTCAAAAATTACTCCCAAAAGATGACAGGACAAGTTAGAGATGGGGAGTGAACAAGACGGGAAGGAGACAGAAGGGAGAGGAATGATAGAGGCAAGAAAGAAAAGGACTTCAGCTTCTGAAGGATTGATGTTAAGATAGTTGTATGACATCCAAGATTGGATGTATAATAGACAGGCTGAGAGAGAGAGGAGTGGATAGGGTCCAAAAAGGACGAGAAAGACAAAGGGCCTCATTACACGGTAGGCGGTAAGGGTTTACCGGTACCGGTAAATCCTTACCGCCTTACTACGAGGTCCCTTTGCGGGTTGGGGAATTCAACGCCTGCTTTTTGCAGGCGTTAAAAATCCAACCCGCAAAGGGACCAGGGTGCTAATTACGGTACCGCAATTTGCGGTACCATAATTAGCGCCTTCCCCATTCCCATTATGCCCTATGGGGCAAAAATGGGAATGGGGAAGGGCAATGGAGGAATTACCGCCTTCCCTACCTTGGAATAGGGCGGTAATTCCCCTTTCCTCCAAGGCGGTACCGGTAAATTACCGGCATGAACCATGGCGCTAATAGCGCCATGGTTTACTGACTACCGTGTAATGAGGCCCAAAGATCTGTAAGCCGCCTGCATAGAAATGGTAACAAAAACCGAAAGAAGAAATAATAGGACCAATGGGGGAAGAAGAGAGAGAAGAGGACCAGGAACAGACCCTTGAGATACACCAGAAGAGGCAGAACCTTGGAGGACAAGCCAGCCCATGGGACGGAAATGGTGCGGTCAGAAAGATAATGTAGGATTGGGCCTTTGATCACTGTAACCAAAAGCAGGCCCACCCTTAAAGTGTAGTACACGCTTTGTCCGTAAAGCAAGTTTGTTGCATAAACTTGCTTGAGGGGTTAGATCACATCGAAGAGTCAAACTAACCTGTCTCCCTGAACCACACAAAGAACACACATTTTATACAATTTGCAACAGTTAAAACACTCTTATTGGATACATTCATCCAAGCACCATCATAAATATGAAAAATTGCATGTTTCATATTTATATTACACCCCTCTCTGGGACTTTTCCATATTTGGCCATAGTCCCAACTCCTAGTAACACAGTTTACACAACTTACAAACAATTTAAATGATCATAGGTGCCATCTGTTTAGAAAACTTTACCCCTGCTTGTGATGCACACAGCTATTCTATGGAAATTCCATTGATGTAAAGAGGAGGAGAGCAAACACATTTCCTTTTGATCTATTGTTGCTGGTTTTATCGCCCAAACATGTTTGTGTCCACATTTCATTCTAAACTACGCGACTTACCATTCCAGCCCACATGGTCCCAACCCACATCTTGACAACTCTATTGAAAATCCATATCTATCGGTGCTTCATTCCCCGCAAGCAGCCTGCGCATCAGGTTTAATTGTCCGGCCCCAACAGGTGGCTGGAATATTCAATAACAGACTCCTATATACATATAGAGATTGCATCTCCCCTTCACAATGCACATGAACCATAAAAAAGACCTTCCCGAAACTGACCAACTGATATTCATCGCAGCTGCTGCTGTCTTTCCCCAACCTCGTAAAACTCGTTTTTCAGTCACACAGAGTTCAATTGCCCAACCAAGGTTTTTAGCGAGCGCAATTCCTAACTTGTCAGAGAACTCTGTGGCACAACAGATCTGTATATTCAGACTGCCCAAAACCTATTTCCCTAGAGACCCCCATGCATGTGTACCTATACATGCATGTTCAGAACTACCGCATCCCCTCACACTGATTTTCCCATTGCCAATCTCTTACCTCACATGCATATGTAAAGCTCCCCACTGCCTGATTGTTAGGTGCTATGTGGCATGCCACTCCTGTATTGCGTTTTTATTGTAGCAGCAGTTTTGACACTTATCTTGATGTGCACATGCAATTAGAAAATGTATCAACTTAAACACAAACACTAAACATAACGCTTATCGCATTCCCAATAGCTGTCACCCCAGCCACCAATATGGTGCATGCAATTCAAATTTCTCTTTACACGTGGGACCCTTATCAACCACCCCAACAATGGGATTGAAGCCAATTCAGAACAGAGCCCCACAAGCCAGGATAAAGATGAGAGAGTAGAACATAGTGGTCAATGGTATCAAACACTGCTGAAAGGTCAAGGAGTACTAGGAAAGAGGAGCGTTTAGCATAGCGTGGGGATAGAAGAAACTCAGAGACTGCCAGAAATGTTGGTATTGGTAGAAAGATGAGGACAGAACTCAGCCGGAAAAGGAGGAAGAAGATAATGTTGGTTAATAAATGAGTAGGTAGACATGGGTATAGACGACACAATAGTTTAGGCAAGAAAAGCAAGAGTGAGATGGGTCGAAAACTGGAGGGGAGATAAGGATCAAGTGTGGGTTTTTTGATGATGGGGAGAATCGAAGAGTGCTTGAAACAAGCAAGAAAAGTAGTAGAGGAAAGTGACAAGTTGAAGAAGGTGGTAAGACAGGGAAGAATAGACTGAAGAAATTAAAGAAGAAGGTAAATAGTTGCCAGGAACGAGCAGCTGTTTGATGAGCTTTGCCAAAAATATTGGAGATAACAGAGTTGGAGAGTAGCTGAAAAGAAATGCTTCTGGAATCTAAGGTGGGATTGACAGGGGCGGAAAGGATTGGAGCAAACATTTTTAATGTAACATCTTCCTTCTTGTATTTACAAAGCTTCCACCTTTTGTCACTTGCGCTTTCTTTCTTTGCTTTTTGCTTAGCTCTCAGGCCGCCCTACAGATGCCTTTCTCTTCCCAGTGAGTCTCTCGCTGATCAACACTACTCAGATTTGCTTGTCAACTCCATGTCGGAGAAGGCATGTCTTATGAGTCGCCTTACCATGGCACTGTATTTCACAGCCTATTATTAATGAGCAATGGCACTGTGTACATGTTATGTGTTTTCTGTCTGTGGAGCCTGGGAGAATGGATATTATGACTGGGTGATGTCTTAGAAACCTATGATTCAGTGCACTGTGATATATAGTTTGGAGAGGGTGGGGGCACATGTTTTATAGCATTCATCTTGCTTGCTATGGGTGATAATAAAGACTGAATTAATAAGTGTGTGCTGCTAAGATCATTACTTGGCTCTTTTTGCAACCTGTGGCCCTCTCCTGTGTCTGGATCTGTACGTGTAGGCTGCAGTGTTCAGCTAGCCTGGGAGAGGCGGGTCAAGGATGATCCTAACTAGTCATCTAACAAGAGCCTTCACATTTATTAAAATGTTTGCCTACCTTTGTTCCAAAAAGGGCAGAGCTGTCAATGGGCATCGCCAAGAGTTTATTTTGCACATCCCTGGTCAAACTGGTGATGCATATCCAGGTGTGATTGTGAATGACCGCTGCTGCACACATGGCTCTTCCACCACAGACTGCTGTGTCTAGGCCTTTTCAGTGTCCTTTTCACCCTGAACTAGTTGCATGGTTACCCTGCAAGCGAATTCATGACTGCAGCCCCAGCTGCTTCGCAAAGAGAATGGGTGCATCTCACCAGAGTACACAACTCATTTAAAGTCCAAAGGGCCAAGTTTCCAGAAGCAAATTTGAACCTGGATTACAAGGCTGTTTGCAGAGGGGTGAAGTGCCAGGAATTGAGAGTCTCCTGCTCCTGCAGTTTCTACGCTATACTCGATGGGAGTGGATACAAGCCTATCCTAAACAGGCTCTGATTTAACATGATATGGACAGTTATCCCCTAGACATAGACAACAGATTTAAGGTATTGATAGGGAGACCACTGCTCTGTAAGAGCCTACATTTGGACATAAAAGATTAATAAGATCCTATACAATCTCAGAATCAGGGGAGGTCTCTATGCCACTCACTGTAGAACTGGCTTAATTTCTAATAAAGAGACTTCAGATTGATTATCGTGTACCTGTTTAGACAGGTAATTCCGGGCATGTCCTACAAGAGCTCAAAGCCAGCAGGTACTACTTCTTCCTGGTCTTTTTCAGACATTTGTTTGAAAATATTTTAAATTGAGTAGATCTCTGTAAAGACTAATACATGTAGGTCATCCGAACAGATGAACCTCTTTGCGACTCTGTCAGAGTTAATGCCTCCAGGGTGGGGGTTGGTATAGGGCTCCCCGAGGATGCTCTACTTCTGGGCTGGTCGTACAAAAAACGTTATGCCTTCCCACTTCACAATTGGATTCAGATAGTTAAGTTCAAGAGGACCCAGCCATCTAAAATTATTCTAATTCGTACACTCTGGCAGTGTGATGTATTGTTCTTGGATCTTTTTGTTATTCGATACAATGGTTCTTTTCGCCTACCTCAAGTACCATGTATTTTTACCAAGTAAAATTAGAGGGTGCTTTACCCCTTATTGGCATTGCAGATGTGGTCACCACACATGGCATTCAAGATATCCTACAGGAAATCAGAGCAATGCGTACTGATGCAAAAGCATTCATTAGGGAACAGAAGGGCAGTGTTGCAGAAGTGGAGGACAGGCTTGAGGCAGTTCACAACAATTGACTTAAGTGCTGATATTATTGAAAGTACGATTCATGTATTTTAGCCCTGGAGATTCAATACAGGGATGACATAAAAACAGAGAGAAGTGATGTAACCTCTGCTTTCTGGGGAAATACTGGACCAGGTTGATAAAATGATAAAGGATATGGTGAAAACCACTTTAAGGACACAGGAGGGTGATATTTGGTCTTCGAAAAAGCCAAAAAGGTGGAAAACTGCTGGGTAGTCCGAATGTTTGTCAATTCTTTGTAAGCACAATGTAGATTATTGAATGGGATGAGGCATGGACTCTTTCAATATGAAGGCATAGTACTTTATAGTTCCCTTAGTTCCTGATCTCCCTCACTCCTAACTGGTTTGGATATCCTACATTCGCCTACATCCAAAGGTGGGCGAGGAAAGTTGACAAAGGACATGCTATATTAACGGAAGGGATACCTCAATTGTTAGGACTTGGGGAAGAAATGTACATAAATCAGAGATTGGCCTAACAAGAGAAGGTTTCTAGAAAAGTCTGATCTATGAAAGTCTCGTCAAAACAGGTGTTCCCTGTTCCTCTAAAACCATCAAAGACCACATTGACACCCTGGCTCCTGCTTTGGCTGACTTCTGCAACCACTCCTTCGCCCTTGAAGTCTTCCCTTCCCCCCCCTGAAGCACACCGTCTTCTTAAGAAACCCTCAGCCGACACCTCCTGCCCTGCTAACTACCGTCCAATCTCCATCACTTCTTTCCTGGGAAAACTCCTAGAAAAGCTGGCCATCTCCCAACTTAATCTTCACACTGAATTGGTTGGTCTTGTCCATGACCATCAGTGTGGCTTCAGAGATGCCAAAAGCACGGAAACTGCTCTCCTGAACATCTGTGAAGACCTGCTGTCCAACCTTGACTCCAATACTCCCTGTGTCCTCATCTTACTTGATCTCTCTTGCGCCTTTGACACAGTCAACCATGCCATCCTGCTCAACCATCTCTGTGATAACCTGGGCATCACTGGTCAGGCCCTGGCTTGGCTGACCTCTTTCCCCTCCGAGCGACACTCCCAGGTCCAACTTGAGTCCTTCCTCTCCGCTATCTCTACCTCTACCTCTACCTCTGATGTTCCCCAGGCGTCTAACCTCTCTCCCTGGCTGTTTGATCAATAGCTGCCACTTCTTGCCCACCGCATTGCCGCACTCTGCCCCAACTTTCAGTGCTATGCGGACGACACTGAGCTCATTTTCAGGCTCCCTTCCCCCACCACTTCTTCTCTCATCTCTGACTGGCTGTCCGCTATCCAGGATTGGTGTCCCGCCAACGATCTCTGCCTTAATGCCAGTAAGACAGATTCTCCTCATCGGCACACCTGCTCCCTCCTTTCCTGTCGCTCTCTGGCCGGCCTCTCTTGGCCCTCTTCCTTCTCCCACCTGTGAGGCTAAAAATCTCAGGGTCATCTTCGACTCCACTCTCTCCTTCTCTCCTCACATCTCAAACGTCTCTAAGAAGTCACACTACCAGCTGCAACTCCTCAGAGTTATTCGTCCTTTCCTCTCCTTCCCCTCAGAAGCTCACTGTCTCCAGACCAGAGCTCTGGTTCGCTCTAGGCTGGACTACTGCAACAGCCTCTTTCTAAATCTCCCTGCTTCTACTCACCGCCCTCTGCAACTCATCCAGAACAGGATTGCGAGACTTGTCCTTGGCCTTAAGCCCACGGATCGTATCTCTCCAGGACTGAAATCTCTGCACTGGCTCCCAGTGGCTGCGAGGATTAAGTTCAAAACCCCTGGGGCCTCAATACCTCAAACTCTTGCTTCCTAAACATCTTCCTTCTCGAACTCTTCGCTCATCTGCCTCCAACTCCCTCAGGGTTGGTGGCTTCTCCAAGCAAGGAGTTGGTGGTAGATCTTTCTTCGTCAGGCGCCTCTCTCTGGAACAGCCTCCCTGAAACTTGAGGAGAACCATCTCCAGTTCCGGTGCTTGCACAGCCTCCCAGGCAATCCCTGCACTTGGGGGCTGTTTCTGTTTCCCTACCGTCACCCCAGCTCTTGACACTTGATGTCTGCACTTATTCTTTGCTGTTGATCCTACGTATTGCACTGCCTCCATACCCCCACACTTTCCCTTTCCCCCCTCCCATGCACTTGCGCGATCTCAATATCATCTGGCCTAGTAAGATCATTGTCTTTTTGTTCCCTCTGTTCCCCCTCCCTTGCCTCGTTGCGCCTTGAAACAATTTTCATGCAACATCACTTTGCAAGTAGCACTTAATATCTCATCATTCTAAACAGTCTCAAGAAAAGAATTCACTATTGACTTAGGGCATATTTACACCCCAAAACAATACTTTTTTATTTTTTGAAACCTACTTTCAATTTATGGCAGTGAACTATTTTTTGATATTTGTTAAACACATACCCCCCAGATTGTTAAGGGCCAAAGTGCTTCATTATTTAGCTGTACACATGTACACATTGTGAGACAGGCATGGCATCAAGAGAGACACAGACTCAAAGATAATTGTTTTTAAACCTATATTTTACTAAAGTTCTTGGGTTGGTGTAATGCCTAACTGGAATGAGCGGTCGTAAGCGGCTGACATTCTTTTTCACTGTGTTCGAGCGATTGTGCAGATCCTCAGTGCGGCTTGACTGCCTGTGACGTGCCAGTACCAGTGCCAGGTCCTTTCCTCTAGCAGGAAGTTCCATGAAGTTCTCTGAGTTTTTTGGAGAGCGGCGGCGTACTGAGGAGGGGAATCGAGCCGCGCACTGGGAAAAAGTGCACGACTATACCGGGGGGGTTTGCCGGGGGGGGGGTAGAAGCCGTGACAGCCCAACGACATCAGCCCAACGACACCCAGTGGAGAAGCGGTGAGGCGTCAGAAGGCCCGGTATCTGTACTGGTAGGTCTTGAGCCGCATTGCTGCATAGTCAGTGCTGCAGCGGCTGCATTGATTGGCTGCATTAGCCGGCCGCACTGACCGTGTTTGCATTGCCTGAGCCATTTCCTGAACTAGTGCCATCGCCTGAGCCTGAATCTGAGCTTTTTTTTGTGCCCGAGCCTGCGCCTATGCCTGAGCCGGTGCTTGAGCCTGTGTTAATACACTGACACTGGTGTCGGCATTGGATTAAAGGGATGTGGGATAGAGAGAGGGTGAGGAAGAAGAGGAAGAGGAGATTATCCGTCTCCGACTGTGATATTGGGTGGTCGGTGAGCGGTAATTGGAAGGGCATTTTAATTTTTTTTTTTTTGCACAAGTAACCCACCCTTTATCCTTCTCTCGTCCCTTTGACTCCCACGGACTTCTTATGCTGCATGCGGTAGGCTGCAATACGGCAATTGCAGTCCAGTACTAGCTAGCATCAGCTACCCACTGTAAGCCCCTCTAAACAGAATTGAGCTAGAGCCATTGCGATTGAACTTGATAGGGCTCGCAGCTTGTTGCCTGGAGTTTGGGCAACCTGGAGGGGGCAGTGAAGTGGCTGGTGCGCTACTTATAGAGGGATTGTTTAGTTTTAATACCTATAATTATATTTATATTTTTAAATTGTCTAAAGTACTCCTTAAGTTTAGGCAATAAAAAAGTAAAAAGGGGGGAGACTGTAGGAGATTTTTTCTCCTTTGATCCCTCATTTCCTTTTGCCTAACTTACATAGTTACCGAAACTGTGAAAAATGTCCCGTTACAATTTAAGGAGCAGACAATATGTTGATGATTAAAGAGCTCCTGAATGGGATGGCTCTTATACCGAAAAGTCCCTGCACGAGGAGGTAAACATCACAGGTTCCCAAACTCCCACTGTCTCGATAAGGAATAACAACATAACTGAGGTACAAGTTCATCAAGAACTACAAGCTGATAAAACAACAGAGGGAGACACTTTAAGGGACCATTGATTATTAGTTCCAGAAAGCTAGACAAGATCACTCAAGTGGCCCTACCTCAAAGTCCTTAAAATTTTTAAACCAGAACATCAATCTACAGACGGAGAACAGTCGGTTGGAACTACCTATTCCAGTCATGGAACTCTCATGGACCCCTAATCATCTGTTGGGTTCAGCTCAGAATTTACAACCACCTGAGGAAAGATTGAACTCAACAGCGGTATCGAGAGGGGACCCGGTTATGTCAGATGGAATTTTACTAGATTACCCAGCTCAAATATTAAATATGTCCCAGGGAAATAAGAGCCAGGATTCGAAAGAAGGAGATTCATCTCTTCCAGCCTTAAATTTTGTCCTAAACTCCCTGGTGAAAGTTTTCGACCTTTTCAAAAGAGATGTGCAGATACACACAGGGATTTTAATGGAAATGACTAAGGATATTGAACAACTCGAATTCTCAGTGGTAGGTCAAAATAATGTAATAAACTGTTCAGTTTTGCCCATGATGGTAAAAATGGAAGATGGACTCACAAAGTACAGGAGACCTAATTGAAATTAAGCAACAAATTACTTCTCTGCTGAGGGAGAATGAGGGAGAATAAGGAGATCAAGGACTTGCTATTACAAATTAATACAAGAAATATATCAACTTCTCCACCAAATCAAGAATCAGTAATTAAAACAAATGATTTAGTCCCTGAATTGAATATCTCTGCGGACGATACTCCCCTAACCGAATCGGTAATGGAAGAATTCTGCCGATTGGCACAGGTGGCTGAGTTAATGGTGGAACAGCCGACCGAAGATCAAGAGGTAATCACTGAGATTCATGAAGAAGAGATAGAAAATTCCAACATGTGGAAGAAGAGTTCGCAGCAAACTTATTAGAGACGGAGAAAAGAAAGGCGGAAAAATCAAAACTGAAATCACACGACTTCAAAATCACGAGGTCGACAAGAAAAGAAAACAAAAAATATGAAAAATCCTAGCACAAAAAAATCAAAGGTAAATAGTTTTGTTAAGGGGATTTTAGATTCAGAGAAAATCCTCGAGAATCAAAATATCTTAGATAAAAATGGCAGGAGTTTGGGGAATGATTCCCTACAGCAAGAAGAGAACAGAATTTTAAGAGTAAATAAATCCAAAAAACAACAAAGGAAAAGAACTGAGACTGACAGAATCCCCGAAGTAGAGGGAGATGCACAAACGGTAAAGAAATCTATGAGTACTCAGACAGAAGGAAAAACCTCAGATCTGGACAAAAATCGACAACAACTTGATTTGGTCAGATCTGAGATCACAGGGACGTTGCTAAAAATAGCTCCTATATTCCTTCATAAACAGAAAAATGCCTTTAAAGTACCAATGCAGACTCAGATTGGTTTAAGAATTGCTCCAATATTCAATCGAACAAGAGCTACGATTGGAGGTTTGGTGGCCTCCTCGAACTCTACGATGGGTCACGTAGAGGACATAACTCCTGACCAAACATCTACATTGGAAATGGATAACCAAGATCAATCTGTAGAGGTCGGTAGAGAAGAGAATGTGAACGTTCCGGTGGGAATTCTATCCTCTGAATTGGCAACTGAGAGAATAACAACTCCTCAAGATGATCCAAATCCATATGCAATCCCGAGACTCTGGTTTATTAATGAGGAAAATCGAAAGTCCGGTATACCATTGAATAGGAGTTCAATTTTGTCACTGGTTAAGAAACTCCCAGAACTATACTTATTTTCAACAAAAGATATTGAATATGTGCATTTTCCTAAACCGGACTGTATTAGTTTAGTCGAAGTTGGATTTGTTTCCAAGCTGGGGGTAAAAGCTTTTCTAAACTTACAAGAAAGATTGCGTGGGTTGGGTTTAGAAGTGTATGAGAAATTGCCATTTTACGCTGCAGAAGTCGATGAAATTGAGGAATATGAGTTAACCCAGGGGAAAGACTTTTTATCGCATGATTGCCAGTGGAAAAAAAATGAAGGGTCACAACCATCATCTTGGTCAATGTTACCAGAAATAATCATGCAAGTCTGCCAGAAGCTGGGGGTATCGCAAAGATCTCTTTAATAGTGAAAAATTGAGGATTACTAGTTGGAACTCTCGAGGGTCCAGCTCATTTAGAAAAGGAGTGCGTTGTTGTTCGGGGGGAATGACTTGATCTTGCTACAGGAAACTTGGTTAGTAAACACCCCGGAACTCGAAGGCTTTAAATTGATAACACAACCAGCAAACTGTAAAGCCAACGTAGACCGACGGGAGGTTTGCTGATCGGTTGTAGAAATATCTAATTCAAAGAAATTGTATCCCTATCTTGTAAACAGGAAGGAATTCTGGTGGTGAGAGCAGTCACTCCCCTCGAAAGCGCGCCAGCTAGGGAGATAATAATTGTGAACTTGTACTGGAATCCCGTCAGGGAAAAACTATCAGAGTTTTTAGAATCAATTGCGGTGACCCTTAGTGATATTAATATTACATACCCAGGGGCACATATTATGGTTGCAGGGGACCTAAACTCGCAATGCATTAATTCTAAATGCCACACAGGGAAAATTAAAGAAGTAACAACTAACGGTAAAAAGTGGTTGAATTTCTTTGATCATTGGTACCTAAAACTCTTAACTGGGTCCATAGAAGGTGATGTCCCATCAGCTACAACGTGGGAAAGGGCCCCGTCAGCGTCAACATTGGATTATATGCTTTTGTCAACAAAATGTTTTGATAATTGCACACATTTTTCAGTGGTAGACGGTGGAACAAGTGACCACAAGCGATTAGTTGCACATTTAAACTGGTATTGTGAGGATACAAAAGAGATTTGGGACCTTCGAGTAGTAGTTAATGCTCAGAAAAATCAGTTGGTAAAATATAAGAGGGAATGGGAGCGGTTAAATAAAGCCCTAGATGGACTTTCTAACTGGGGAGATCCAAATATTTTATATCAACATTGTGGTCCGCTACAGTTTCATGATTTCTTGTGGTCAATTGATCCTCTACCGAGTAACAAGAGGGGCTTCGAACGAGTTCACAAACAATGTTTCGACAAAGCAGTCTGGGTAAAAAAATGTGAGACACAAAGACAGCTAAGACTGGTTAAGAAATGGGCTAAAAATCCATTAGAATTAGAGACGGAATCAAAAAAATTAAGAACGATTTAAAGAGTTGGTCCAGACATCATAGGGAAGAGTTGTGGCAGAAGGATGGGGAAGAGATGTTGCGTGCATTACAACATATTTCCTCACGAAATTTGTGGTCATTAGTAAACGCTCCCCAAACACATCAAGTTATCGTTCAAACGAACAATGTGTCAGAAGTAAGTTGGATGACTCATTTTGGTGTAAAATATCGGGAACCAGTGGGAGGACAAAAATATAAAGGAGACAATGGAAATTGGGGTTTAAATTTTGATAAAGAGGATATCCTGAATCTGATTATAAAATCCTCGGCGTCAAGATCTGCGGGTCCAAATGGTCTAACTAACCAAGTTCTTAAAGGAAATGGAATATTGTGGGCTGAAATCCTGTACACTTTGTATAGGAGAGTGATTGAAAATAGAATAATTCCACCTTCCTGGAAGAACGCGATTATAATTCCGATCTTCAAAAAATGGGATCGTAGAAACCCGTAGAAACCCTATAAGTTATAGACCAATCAGGCTGCTTGACGTGGAGAGCAAGTTATTTACCAGTTTGATACTAAGGGAACTCGAAATATGGGCGGGAAATAACAACATAATCCCCAAACAACAGACAGGGTTCAGAAGAGGTCATTCAACCTCCTTGAATGGTATAATACTTGCCTCATTAACAAATCAAAAAGATAAAAATAATGCAGAAAGACTTTATGGAGCGTTTATTGATTTGTCAAGTGCTTTCGACATGGTAAATCGAGACAAACTTTGGAGTAAATTGGAACAAAAAGGGGCACCGAAAACTTTAATTAATATACTAGTAAAACTTCCTGAAGGAAATACAGCCAGGGTAAGACTAGATATTGCTGGACACCTGTCAGATTGTATAAGTATAGATAGGGGGGTAAGACAAGGTTGCATGGTAGCTCCATTTCTTTTTAAGTTTTATCTGGGAGATTTTGGTGCCGCCTTAGAATCTTCATCATTGATAAGTCCAAAGGTGGGGTCATTAGCTGTAAGATGGTTCATGTATGCGGACGACATAGTCCTTTTTGATAGGACTCCTGTCGGTCTGCAAAGATTGTTGAATGCACTTGACTCGTATATGAAAATAAACGACCTGGTGGTAAATCCTGAAAAATCAAAGGTCATAATTTTTGAGAGAAAAGGCCTTAAAGAAGTTAAATACCGTTGGTCAATCGGCAGTAACCCGATACCGGTGGTAAAAGAAGTAATGTATCTGGGTGTTACTGTGTATGCGACCCCTACAGTTGGAATATAGTACGGGGAAATTTTGGCCAAAGGGACACAATTAATAGCCCAGATGAAGAAGATCGCCAGCCTTTATGGTAAATTCTCTATTATGCCAGTTATAAAGTTCTATGTTGCCAAAGTGATTCCTGTACTACTGTACGGAATTGAGGCAAAACCTCTTTTGTGGTCAATAGACTGGCAAAAAATAGAAGGTCACATCTGGAAACAGGTATTAGGCTTGCCTAAAGGACTGCATACGGCAACACTTAGATATGAGTTAGGATTAAAATCTTTAAAGTATGCAGTCGACTGGAAACTTCTTTCCCTGTACAGATCCATTATTGAGCCAATGACCAACACACTATTTGAAAACCTTTTAGAAAATATGAATCTTGATTCCTCACTAACCCTGAGAGAACTTAGAAAGACGGCAGAAAATTTGTTGATTCACTGTGAATCAGATAAATTTACACTAATTTCAAATCCGTTGAAAGTTAAGAAATCCTTATCTTTGAGAGATTGGATCTCAACAGGGGATATGGTGAGATCATCTTCCATACCTGAAGGGTTTTTTAAGTATGGGAAAAAACAGGGTATCGTACCAAGGTATTTGATAAAGTTCCCACATTTAAAAGGAAGGCAAAACTTTATGAGGGTACGGCTGAACTTGATTAAGACCGGCTCAGTATTAACCAAATGGGGTGTCACTGGAGGAACTCGGACTCTATGTACGGAATGCTCAGATTTAAGTAAACAAACCTTAGAGCATCTGTTAAGATTCTGTAAAGGCACTTGGAAAATCCGGGTGGAACATTTAGGGAACTCAGTCGGGTCATTGGATCGACTTCCCTCCGATGCTTTTTGGGAAAGAATGATCGCGGGCTATGAAACCAAACTGACTTTAAACATTTTAAGAGTTCTGCAATTGACAGGTTTTATATCACCAGAATATTGGTAACTGATTATTGAATTAAGGAGTAAAATTGTTTTATAGATATTTTTGATTGATGTGAAATGAATTCATTTTAATCATGTTAAATGTATAAGACTGTGATGAATTAGTTTTAAATGTTAAATGAAGGAATATTATTTAAATTGATATAGTTCATAATGTGATGTTTATATGTATATATTCTTTCTTTATATTGAACCTAGAATGTGTAAAAAAACAAATGTGGTTATATCACAATAAAAAACAAAAAAACAAAAAAAAACTGGCCCGAACACTAAAAGGATGGATCCTTTAACTAATGTGCCTAAGGGCTGTTAATGTCTTGAAGTCCAAAATAAAAATCCATCTGTGTCTAAATCTATGCTTGCCCGCCTCACGCTTGAATGAAAATGTATTGGGAAAGTCTTATAAAAGTAAAAGTAGTGCTTCACAAAAATAGGAAACTAGGGTTAGTTTCCGGTGGTGGTCTCGCCAGTTTGTAGGTTGGTCAGTTTCAAAAGTTTGAGCTTACTCAAAAAGGCCTGTTCATAGGACCTTCATAGTTGAAACAAATGTCAATATTCTTAATTGTCTTGGGGTTCCCTTCCCAAAGCTTCAGCTCTTTCAGTAACACAGAATAATCAAAATTGCAGTTTGACAGGCCTCTCAGGATTCCCTTTCCCAAGCTTAGGCTCCCCTTATGTTTTAAATACAAGTTCAGCTTTTTAGGACTCTCAGGGTTCCCTTCCCCAAGCTCAGGCCCCTCGTACATGTCAACTACAAGTTCAGTTTGTCAGGATGTACCTTTCATTCATATACAGTTCTTTAGGGTTCTTTAAAAGGGGTAGCATCAGAGACTTTAGAGAACGCCAGGTTCTTTACTTCTGCAAAGTGCAACCACTCCAAGCTTTAAGCCCTCTCTGTTTTCTTGGCATCTTTCTCATGCCACTTGTACCTTTCTCACCTTGTGCCCACTGGCACTTTCTCCAGTTTTTGCATGAACACTTGCACTCTCTTTGCCTTTTCCCGTGCCAACTGGCACCTCTTCTAGCTTTCCAGTGCGCACTTGCACTCTCTTTCCACTCTCCTGGGTCACTTGCACCTTTCTCTCGACTCAGGTGTCTTGCGTCCTCTTTGTTTTAAGTTCTTTCACTTTGCGCCCTTTGTGCCCTTTCCTTTTCTGGCTTCCTTTCACTTTGTCTACTGGTTTCTTTACCTTTCTTTCCTCTTTCTGTTTTCTGCCACTTTATTCATTTCCTTCCGTCCGCTCTGTTTAATCAGCCGCATACTCCCGACTCTCTCGCACGCTCTTATTTTCAGAAGACTCACCCGGCAGCAGCTCAATGACGAGCAGTCCCTTTGGGTTATGGAGTCCTGAGGTCAAGGTTTCACCACCAACCCTCAGACACTCTTGTGGCCAGCACAGGTCCCAAGGGAACGAGAAAGTTTCCGATCACCAATAGCCTGCAGGATCCTTCACTCTGCCTCTTAGGAGACACGGCTCCCTAGCCACGCTGCAGCCCAACAGAAACACTGGTCTGGCATCTCGACACGCTGTTCTCCTCTGGACCGTAGATCCTGCTGCTCTCTGCTCCTTGGCTCCTCTGGTCCAAACAACATCCCCAGCTCGGTCAAGTGGAATCAGGGGTGAATGATAATTGGTAAATGTCGGACTCTGCTTGACTATATCAATGTGACATCTTAAGTTCTTTCTTTAGCTGGTTTTCATTATATTCCCCATGTCATTCCTACGGGAATTCTTCATTACTCCCGGTTGTCTCTTCCTCAGTATTTGTTGGAAATGAGGGGTTGGGGGGGGGGGAACGGTAATGCAACTGTTTTGGAGAATAGATTTATTTTCCCCTATTCTACCAGGGATCGGACCATGGACATAGGGAAATCTTTTAGTCTGGTTTTCCCTCAAGGGGATGGTTGTCCTCTTCCATAATCTTGATGGATTAAACAAGCCTGGGTTTGGTTGGTACTCTCTGGAGTTTAAATTGTGAATGTCCTTTTCAGACATTCACTATCACTCAATATTCTCTTAATATGCAGAAATCGACTGAATGGGAGATTCTGAATCATTTGATGTAGATGGAAGCTGGCATAGCGTAGGACGTTATTGACGTCCGTGTTGTGATAGATGTTGGTCACCAAACCTGTATCTGTTATTCTCAATTGAACATCTAGAATATTAAGATGAGGATAACCAATCTCCAAAGTAAATGTAATCAATGAGTGAATCTCATTGAGATAATTATAAAATTCAATGAGTTGCCTTTAGAACCTGACCATATACCAAAAATATCATCAGTATACCTTTTCCAGCATATTACATTTTTCGACCACCCTATATTATTCAGTAAATGCTGTTTCTCAAAGTAATACATGAATATGTTAGCATATGCCGGTGCCATGGCTGAACTCATGGCTGTACCAGAAATCTGGGCACAGTACTTCGTATCAAACCTAAAGTAACTATTGTGAAGAATAATATAGAGTAGTTCAATGACAAACTGTCGATTAGCTCTAATGGTGTCATCTCTGAGAATGAGCCATTCTACTACTTCCAGTCCTTCATGATGTGGTATTAATGTGTAAAGACTGCTCACATCAAGTGAGAACAATATATTGGTAGTTGAGAGATATTCCAGACTTTCCAAATGGTTTAAGTGTGTAGTTTCTCTTAAATATGTGTCGGTAGATTGGACTGGAGGTTGGAACACCTTGTCAATATATATATAGCCAGAGGATCAATTACACTTTCAGTGCCAGCTACTATTGGTCGAAATGGTGGAATGGTAGCAGGCTTATGAATTTTTGGTAGGGCGTAGAAAACAGGTGTGATTAGAAAGGGATTGTTAAAATATTCACTCATCTTTGCATTGATCCAACCATTTTGTTTGGCAGTCTTCAATATATTTTTAATGAAATCTACAATCTCTCTGATGGGATCTCTGTCGAGTACCTGGTAAACATTCTCATCTGCTAAAAGGTTGATGCAACTTGTATGGTAAAACTCAGTGGTCATGACAATTATAGCTCCCCCTTTTTGGCTGGTTTAATGGTCAAACTCTGGTCTTTAGCTAAATCATCAATCATCCTGATCTGTTTGCCCTTGATGTTACTCAGGGAATTCCTCTTGTAATTGACCTTACTCATCTGTTTGATAACTTGTTTTTCAAACTTGAGAGCTATATTGTTGAAAGTTAGATTAAAATAGCTTTTGAGACGAAGCTCTAGCGTGTCAAAGGATGCTGATTCACTCTCCATCGGTGGTTGTAACTCAAAGAACATTTGTAACTGCATTTTCCTTAATTATTTATTAAAATCCAAAGAGCTTACACCTTTACATAATTATATGCAATAATTGGAAACATTTACACCATGACCCAGTCCTTAAAAATCTATTCCCGAAACCACTGATGATGGCATATAGGGGAAGGAACTTTAAAGACAGACTGGTAAAGGCGGAAAAGACCCGGCCTGACCCACAAAGGACTTTAGCAACAAGGAAGAAAGGCACATTTCCATGCCTGAACAGCAGTAATTGCAATAATGTGATCAAGGGCAACACCATTCAGCACCCGCATACAGGACAAAAGATTGCACTTAAGGATTTTGCAACATGCAATAATGCAGGAGTGATATATGCCATCAAATGCCAATGTGGTCTCTTATGTGTGGGGCAAACAAACAGATCAGCGAGAGAAAGGTGGCTCGAACATAAATCCAATATTCGCATCAACAATCTTAAAACCCCAGTGGCAAGACACTTCAAAGAGAAAAAAACTAACTATCCCAAATCAGGTTTATTATCTTGCAAGTACAAATTGGGCAGCACATTACTTATGCTAGAATGGTACGGCGGATTATAGAGACATGGTCAGAAATAACACTGGCAGAGCAACCTGGTGAGACCATAGAAACAATATACGATATAGCAGAGGGAGGGCATGAGGTTTCTCGAATCTATGAGATGCTGATGTCTAGGGTGGGGAAGGAAGTGGCCCAATTAAGGCGAGATTGGGAAGAGGAAGTCGGAGAACTCATGAGCGACGGACTGTGGGAGCGGGTGCAAGGCTACCATAAAAAAGTGTCCAGGAATGCGAGGCTACAACAAATACATCTATATGTAACCCACTGATCATATATTATTTCCCAAAGGATAGCTCGGTTTGAGAATGCCGAACAACAAACATGCCCTAGATGCGGAGAAGAGAACGCAGGGATGACACACATGTTCTGGGCATGTCCTGAAATTCGTAGGTTCTGGGGAGAAGTAGCCAACCGGTTAAATGAGAAAGGTATTAAGCTAAACGTTGAATCAATGTGGGCATGCATGGTAGGGGGGTCCCCTAGACCGCGCATATTGAAACATGTGAGTAAGCTCAAGGACTTGGCATATATATACTTTCCAAGCACAGAATTGCAATGGGGTGGAAGGCATGCAACAGACCAAAGGTGGAGGTTTGGTGGGGGACCTCCAGAAATGGACCGTAGCCGAAACAGCAGTATGGCATGAAGCGGCTGGTGGGGGAGGGGGAAGAGGAAGCAGAAACCCTAACGGCCTGGAAACACTTGGTGGCCACATTATACAGATCCACACAGGTCTGCTTAATCGTCCAGGAAGCTTCGGAGGATATGGAAGGGGAAGATCTCCCAGAGGACAGAGAAATAGAATGCGAAGTGGAGTAATTGGGGGAGGAAACAGGGAAACCAGTAGACATTCAATGTTATGTATATGATGCTAAAGTGCTATGATCTATACTGCTGGTTTTGTTGAATGTTTATTGTTTGTTGGAAAAACCAATAAAACTTTAAAAAAATATATTATCTTGCAAGTGGTACACATGTCAACAAGAGGGGGCGGGGATAAGGCGAAGAGCCTAATGCAACAGGAAATGTATTGGATCCTCCTTCCTGACAAAGTATTCCCAAAAGGAAGGAATGAGGAGTTTAATGTATGTAACTTATGAAAACCTCATTCAGCATCAGCCTTTACGCTGTAACATTCTAATGAACTATCCAAATAATATGATGTGGGCGTGGCTTAGCAGTCATGGACTAGGCTGCTCTCCTTCCGAGCTCCTGCATCCGACAAGCGATCCGAATAAACGCAGGCTTACAGACTTCAAAAACCAATGCAAAAAGAAGATAGCTGCAATACGAAACGTAGCGAATTCCAATGAACGTGGTCGTGGGATGAACCTGCAAGCACATCCAAAGTTATGGAACATGGAAGTCTCGGACGAAAGCCGTGGGTCGACTAACAAAATGGCGGTCAGCAACCGAACAAAGGAGCTTCTGAGCGTAGGGATTGTGCTGGGCAAAAGGAGCGAGGCACCCAGTGAAACCGGCGTCCACACGAAGAGTGCCGACCATTGCAGGAAATAACACGCCCAGCTGGTACACTGGACACTCGACGAAGGCACCAGCGAAATATATATGGTAGTGGCCCCCCCCGGAAGAGTTGCTGAACGGGAAGCGTACCCCTGCGGAGGCGCGAGAGCAAACGAGCGGGGTGCCTGAAGCCCCCCATGGTGTGGATGGGTCGAGCCACAAACTCGAGCTGACCTAAATGCGGCAGAGAATGTCCTATGAAGGAGGAGAACGGTCGGCATAGAGCAGACCAGTGCGGGCAATCAACCCGCGAGACAGCAGTACTTCCAAAACATGCCGTAGCGAAGGAAAACGAAGGCCCCGGTGGACTGCACGGGAAGAGAAATAAAAAGGTATTGGGCATCGCGGACCAGAACGAAGGAGGAGAACGGTCGACATAAAGCAGACCAGTGCGGGCAACCAACCTGCAAAGACTGCGGTACTTCCAAGATACGCCGTAGCGAAGGAGAAACAGCGGCCCCGGCAGACTGCACGAGAAAATAAATTAAAAGGTATTGGCATCGCGGACGAGAATGAACTGACACATGTTGCAATGAGTAGCTCGTAATACTGCTACAAGATTACAAATAGAAACATTGATGCAGCATCACCTTTAGGAACAACGCGCTCCCTCTTGAATGGAACAGCGCACCCGGGCATGGAAAGCAATTTATAATAAAATGCGCCGGGCGGGAGGCCTGGCAGAGGTATCAACTAAATCCCAATAACAAAGGCATGGGAAACTAGCTATGCCGCAGGATGAAAGAACAAACTGAGGCACACCCCCTATCAATAAGCACAGTGATAGTCCATCAGGTGGACGAAACTGAGGAGCACGCCCCTGGTGAAGGAAGCAAGGACTGCTACATTACCGGGATAGCCGCTGCACTACAAATAAGACCCTGCCCGCCACACATTGGGCTATCGCACCAGTAGTACCAGCAACAGATTCATCCCACTCAGCTGAACTGCACCCCAGTCACGGGAGGAGGAACAAACACATCCCAATAACTGTCAAAGGCTACTGCCCAATGAGAAGGGGTGCGCGGGGGAAATATAGGAGAGGAGCCTGCGGAGACTGAGCTAAGGCCCCTGCACAAAACCGAGCTGGGCCTGGAAGCCTGACAAACAGTGAAGAATTGGCGGGTCAGAGAAGCCGAGGAGTTGGAATAGTGGCCACGTAGGGAGCGGCCTATACACTAAGGAATAAACGTGCTTAGCCAGCAGCGCCACTAAGAGCCCAGACAACTGCTGGCCAAACCAGCAGCATCAAAATACGGCCAACAGCACGCAACCTGGAACTGAGGACGGGCAGAGCTGAGGACGCATAAGGTAAAGGTTCTCAAGGGAGGCAAAGGAAAAGGCAAGCAACCAACAATGGATATCTTCACCTAATCAAATCAGACTCAAAACACGCCCACACAAGCAACGACCACCACACTGGAAGGCGTGACTTTGTCGACAAGTGAACACCAGATTTTGGCAGCCATAACCGAACTGAAATCCTCATGGGGGGGGCTGCGATGGCGGACCTGAAAGCGGCCCTGGGAACGAAGATTGATGCAGTAGGGATAGAAGTCAGCCTACTTAGGCAAGACGTAAGAGCGCTGGCAGAAAGAACAAGTGGTCTGGAAAGCACAGTGAAAGTTAACACAGATGCCAGCAATACCAATGCTAAAGAAGTCCACATACTGAAGCAGCAAGTGTCCAACCTGGAGAACCGAGCTGAGGAGGCCGAAGGGAGATTGCAACGCAACAATGTGCGCTTGGTAGGCCTGCCGGAAGGGGAAGAAGGCTCGGACCCTACAGACCATGTGGAAAATATACTTATCCAGGAAATTGGGGCCGTCAAGCTCTCGCAAGGATTTGCAATAGAGCGAGCGCATAGGGATTTGATGGAGGCCTCAACCCGGAGCCCCACCCCAGGCAATCATAGCAAAGATACTAAATTACAGAGACAGGGAAACGATCCTGGTATTTTTCCGGACACGTGCATCGGCGACGGTCACTGCATACCCGGATTATACCATGCTGGTACAGAGACAACGGTGCAGCTATGTGGCTGTGAAAAGAAGATTGTGCACAACTGGTCTCAAATACATGCTTTTGTATCCTGCGAAACTTAAGGTCTTCCACAAAGGCAAAGCACACTTCGTTGACACCCAGGAGAAGGCTGCGGATTGGCTGGATGCTCAGGGAGTCCCGGAGTCTGGAGATGGGCGAGGAGATGAAAGACAGGATAAATGACCCAGCGCTATGCCTTAAATTGTGGGAGGTGGGGGGAGCTCTAATGGAGAGGCCATAAATGAGGATGAGAAGGGCGCTGGTAAATTATAGATTGAAAGAATCGATATGCTAAATAAATGGGAATTGTTGGACTGGAATATAGAACTGTATAATGAAGCTATGAGCAACAAATGCGCGATGAGTGGTACCAACATAGGAGACACGGGATGTAGAGGACTTAACCCCAGTAGGCAGAGTAGTTAAAGCGCCAGTAGGGCGACACTTCCCTGCTGTGCCCCAAGTACAGGCGGAAGCCACAAAAAGGGCTAGATGCAGGGGTGTCTGAGATCCAGGGATGGAGCTGGGCATCAGTTTTGGGACGTTGGGAGTTGGGAAGTATGTTGGGGCTGGGAGGGGAGGGGGGAAGGTTGGGGGAGTTGGAGTGTTTATAGTTAAGGGTAGTTTAAATTGGGGAACAAGCTTACATGAGATTGCACAACGCTGGACGGGGGCTGGGAAGATACTGAAGGGGGGCGGGGAGAGGCTGAAACATGGGGGACCTTAAGGTAATCTCCGGGAACGCCAGGGGGCTCAACAGCTACCTCAAAAGGAATAAGGTCATGATGTACTTAAGAAGGCAGAAAATAGATATAGCGCTCCTACAGGAGACGCATCTTACGAAACAGAAGTTGGAGGGGCTCCAAAAGAAATGGAAGGGAACAGTCATTGGGGCAACATACTCTGCGTAAGCCAGGGGGAGTCATCAGATGGGTAGCACCGCAAGTCCCATTTCAATTACTACAGTCCACAGTTGAGGCGGACGGGAGGATGGTGGCAATACGGGGATTGGTTGGAAATAATGAAATCTGTATAATAAATACATATGCCCCGAATCAGGACACAGTGACTTACTTCAGGAACCTATCTAATAAACTGAGCTGGTATATGGGGGGGTGCAGCGATTTGGGGAAGTGACTAATTGTACACTGAACCCGAAGGTAGACCGTTCGGACCATAAACAGGACAGGCCCTCCCCGCCAGCTAAAGCACTACAGGCCCTGCTGACAGAGTACCGCCTAGAAGACACATGGAGGATCCACCACCCACAAGATAGACAATACTCACACTACTCTGCCTCACAAAACTTGTATACGAGACTGGACTACATGTTCGTAACACATGAAGTAATAGCAGAAGCAGTACAGATGGAATACAAGGCAAGGGTCCTATCAGACCACTCTCCACTGGTCCTAACATGGCACTTTAGACCCACGATAGCCAAGATACCAACCTGGCGACTAAGAGCTGAAGCACTGAAGGACGTGATATTTAGGGAGGACCTGAGAGAAGAGATTGTAAAATACTTTGAAACCAATACTGGGAGTGTGGAGTCAGCCGGAACGATGTGGGAAGCCTTCAAGGTGGTGGTGAGGGGGATAGCGATAGCTAAATCTAAGGGATTGCAGGGGGGCATACTAAGAGATCTGCAAAAGCCCAAATTTGAGGTAACCTTGAGCAAAGGAAGGGACACGAAAGAAGATGCAGAAATCATGTCAACTGCAACTGAAATTTGTAGGGCACTGGGAAAGACTATATAACTTGAATTATAAAAAGTACGTGGAAAGGCAACATGCAGGAGGTGATAAACCGGGGAGGATGTTGGTATGGCTGTACAAAAGGGAGACCCCCTGACCGGTTATCAGAGCAATAATGGGACAAAATGGGCAGGTAGCAGACACTCTGGAGGGTATTAACCGGGAGTTCTTAGAATATTATCAGAAATTATAGGAGGACAAGGAACGGTGCGATAACGGTGAAATATTAGACACACTGGAGGATATAGACTTACCACGAATAAGCGTGGAGGGCGAGCGGACCTAGATGCCCCGATCACACTAGAAGAGCTAGAAGACCCCCAGGGCTGATGGGCTCCCCAGTGAATTTTATAAAATGTCCAAAAGAGAGGTGCTCCCCCCGATATTAACAATGCTAAATGAGACACACGAGACAGGAAGGCTACCAGAGTCCCTAAGGGAAGCAATTATTATCCCATTACCCAAACCCAGCAAACCAGGTAAAGATTGCGGATCCTTCAGGCCGCTATCGATGCTGAATTAAGATAGCAAAATACTTACAGTGGTATTGGCAAATAGAATGAAACAGATTATTATCAAACTAATACACCCAGACCAGATAGGATATGTCCCTTGCAGGAACATATCCGACAACCTTAGAAGACTTCACCGGGTCATAGAATATACAAAAGGAGACCAAGATGAAATGGCTATAGTATCAACAGACGTAGTCAAGGCCTTTGACTCAGTCAAATGGCCTTGGCCGATTGCAGCATTGATGCACTATGGGATAGGACCAGTGTATCTTAAGTGGGTTAAACTACTATATAGTGCACTGATAGCTATCGTCTCCACAAAATGGCAGCTTGGCAGGGATACCAGACAAGGATGCCCATGGTCTCCGATGCTTTACATCCTAGCACTAGAACCAATGGCAATATGCCTACGACAGCAATATGGTGAGATAGGAATCAAAATAAAAGGGGAGCCGCATCTACTCTCACTTTATGCAGACGACATGCTACTGTATTTGAGATATCCTGAGGAAAACCTCCAATATATCTTGGAGGTAATGGAGCGATTTGCGCTGTTGTCCGGTATAGCAGTGAACCCGAAAAAATCATGTATATTTCCATTGGGTAGATTAACCAGGTTATTCACCGTAGTGACCACCTTACTCCTAGTCCATAGTCCCCTTTCCTCCATACTTATGGGACATTTCTCCGTCCTGTGGGACGAGACCGGAGCACTTTGTAAAAGCATCCAAAAATTTGCAAAAATGTTAGTCCTTCCTCTTGTTCTATGTGGGGCGCGGCACGCGGCCGTAGCTCCGCCCACATCGGCTCCGCCCCGTGCACCGCCCATCAGTTCTTTTCTATCGCCAGGTCATATACCTTTAGCAATAACAGACGAACCTTATTAGTGGGGACGGAGGGGACGGAGGGCGGGCGTATGGAGGAAAGGGGACTATGGACTAGGAGTAAGGTGGTCACTACGGTGAGTAACCTGGTGTAACCTGGTTATACTCCTACGTCCCCTCCCCTTTCTTCCATATTTATGGGAGAGACCCAAGCACTCCTTACAGGAACTATGGGTGGATGGAAAAAAACCCTTACTGAAACAGGTTCTTCAGCACAGCCTGACCAAACTGAGCATCAGATCTAGAGCTCAGGTCTAGACAATAACGCTTACAAAAAGCCGATGGGGAGGCCCAAGTAGCCGCCTTTGCTATGGTCTCCCTGGGGACATATTTTTGAAAGGTAACTGCGGCTGCCTTGCCCTGCACCAGGTGTGCATGAATACCTTTAGGATGCTTCAGTCCTTGAACGGTGTAAGACTCCGTGATGCAGGCAGCGATCCATCGGGAGATAGTCGTCTTAGAGGCCTGCTTACCTTGTGGATTACCAAAAGTCACCAACAGTTGAGAAGAGCTCCGAAATATGGATTTTCTGTCCAGATAGAATTTAAGTGCCCTTCTGACATCCAAACAATGCAGAACCCTTTCCGCTTCTGAAGCAGGGTTCGGAAAAAAGACCAGCAGGGAGATTGACTGGTTCAGATGGAAATCAGAGACCACCTTTGGCAGGAAAGAAGGGTTTGTCCGTAGGACCACCTTATCCTTGTAAAAAACCAAGAAGGGATGCTCCACCGACAAAGCCTGGAGCTCACTCACATGCCTTGCTGAAGTAACAGCAACCAAAAAAAGGCACCTTCCACGACAGGTGCTTGAGGTCCACCGTGGCCATTGGTTCAAAGGGTTTATGGCACAACGCCGTCAGGACCACATTAAGATCCCACGACGGGTGCGGACTACGAATTGGGTGGATAAAGTCGTGTCAAGCCTGCAAAATGCCTCTTAACCACTGTATTAGACGGAAAGTAAGAGCATTGGTCCGTAGATAGGTAGGCGGATAACGCCAAAAGAGAAGTTCTGTGTGACAGTATGTGAATTCCTGACTCCGCTAGGTGGGATACAAAGGACAGTACCGTGTCAATTGTAGCCGCCCTTGGGTCCAGCTGTTTCTTTAAACACCAATGACAGAACCTGAGCCATTTGTTTCTGTACTGAGACCTAGTCGAGGGTTTCCTGGCTGCCTGACTAATACGCATGTGATCTGCAGACAGGCTAACATGTTCTAAAGACCTGAACTCAGGCACCATGCTGCCAAGCTGAGCGATTATGGGGAGGGGTGCCACAGCTGCTGCACCCCTTAGTGAAGAAGATCGGGGCTCACTTGTAACCTGATCGGCGGGTGTTGAAGTTCTGATAACCAAAACCTGGCCGGCCACCACAGGGCTATGAGTAGAAGGGAACTGTTCACTGTGTTCTTCAGTTTGCAAATTGGCGGTGAACCAGAGGCAGAGCTCATGTTGTGCCATGGAATCTCGAGAGCATCCCCCAGAGAGGAGGCTTCCAGCCCGTTTCTGGAGGCATACATAGTAAGTTTCTTGTTTGCCGCTGTAGTAAAGAGGTCCATTTCCAGAGTGCCCCAGCACAGGAAAATCCATGAGAGGATCTCCGCCTTCAATTCCCACTCGTAGCTGACCATCGTCCGCCGACTGAGGGCATCTGCCGTGACATTCAGCTGGCCCGGTACATGTACTGCAAGTAGCCAAACACCATGACGAACCGCCCACTCCCAAATCTGGATGGGTGCCTCGGGCACTGGAACATCCAATAGGCACATCATGTCCAGTACCCGGTCATGAAAAGCTCTAATAGAGTGGGGCTGGTCTTTGCTGTCCTGATCGCCCTGCGCATCATCCGACAGGTCAGGATCCTGCTGAACTGTGTCAGGCACTGCCTTGTCCATGGGGGACAATGGAGGCAAGGGCAGAAGGGTCGGGGGAGGTACCGTAGGCAAGGGCGGCGCCGGCGCAGCCACCTGGGGAGCGGGTGGAACCAGAGGCGGGCATATCTCCCTAAAAAGACATTTGAAATACTCTCTCATGGGGTCGGTACACATGAGCGTCTGAAATTTGATGAAAAAGGCGTCCTACGGAGACGGCTTTGAAGATGGTGGAGGGGGCCTCTCATGAGGAGGATATTTCCAGGGACGCAGAGGGGAGGGATGCCACGCAGGCCCATGCCCCGAAGTGTCCACAAAAATCAAGGGTGCCAAAACCACAGGCAACGAGACATTGTGCGGATGGGGCATCCGAGCGTTCTAGTCGTAAACTGGCCGAAACGGATGCGCACAAGGAATTTCTTGTTCACCCGCAGAACCAACTCCTACACCTGAGGCCGATGGCGTAGTTGTAGAGGAAGCACCCAAAATGACTGCCGTGGTCGTGGCGGGACCGGCCGCCATTTTGCCCTCACCTGAGGGTAACTGCGGCACGTGTGGAAGTGAGGCAGGGGTCCCCGTTGGTGAGTCAGGGGTCTTAATTTTAGCCTTTAATTAAGGAACCTCGGCCGAGCCGGTACCATGAAGCCTGGAATGTTTCTGCGACATACCAATAGCCAAACTAGCCCTCACAGGAAGGACCTCGGCACTGCCGGTAAAGGAGGAACTTTCACTCCTTGCCCCCTCAACAGTTCTGGCGTCGCTACAAGAGCGGGAACGTTGAGAAACAACTTTCACCGATAAGGCCTTGGCAGGCCTCTCAGAAATGTTGGTAACTTCAGCCTCTGTACGAGGGACCTCGGACCCAGGTCCGGTAACTGCCTTACTAGCGCGGGCCTCAAACATCCGTTTGGTAACACCAAGCCCAACCAAGGCTTCGGGGCGTACCCCGGTACTTTTGAGGGAAGCCGATATAGAGGCCTCAGAGCGAGCTCCGGTACCCCACGACTCAGTAGAACTGGGTCTACAAGCAGGGGCCTCGGAGCATACTCCGGTATCCACAGGCCCCTTACGGAGACCCTCAGAGAAAACTCTGGTACAATTATTAGGCCCAGAAGGCACCTCGGGGCAATCCTCAGTGATAGAGCGGTTGACGCTCCTCACAGCCCGGGAAGAGCCCGGAAAGGTGTCTCCCGGCCGGGGTGCTCTGAAAAGTAAAGAACTTACCGGGCGTTTCTTCTTTTCGATAAAGGATTGAAAATGCGAAGGAGGAGTACGTCGAAAGACCTCCTCCAACCGCCCCAACCAACGTTCAAGTGCCTAGACCGAAAGGGAATCGCAATTAAACCGAAAGGGAATCGCAATAAAAACAGGAGTCCCAACGGTGATCCGGACCCAAACACTCTAAACAAAGAGGATGGGGATCCGCCCTTGCGAAGCGTCAGTGACACGAACAATCTGGAAAGTCTAGTTTGAACGACAGACAGATTAGTACACGATCGCTAGCAAGAGCTAGAGAGGAGGAAAAAATGGGAAGAAGATCTTACGCGGATGCAAATTCATCTAGTCCCGAACGAGCGGAGAAAAGACCTGATGGACGGTGGGTGGGGCTACGCCGCGTGCTGGGCCCCGCGTAGAAAGAGAGGAAGGACTACAATGTTTGCAAAATTTTGGATGCTTTAACAAAGTGCTCCGGTCCCGTGCCACAGGACGGAGGAATGTCCCATAAGTATGGAGGAAAGGGGACGGGATGTAGGATTAATGTGGGGACCCCACACAGGAAATTACCGGTCTTACAAATACCATGGGAGCCAAATTCGTTTAGGTATTTGGGAATAGATATCTATCACACGGTAGAAGCGGAACATCAGCACAACACAGACAAAGCAGTGCAGAAAATTGAGAGTAGCATGAAGTTCTGGTCCAAGCTCCCCCCGGTAATGATGGGTAGAGGGGGGCTGCTGAAAATGGTGGTATTGCTGAGGCTATTACACTATTTTGGGAATATACCATACTTGATACAGGGGCAATTTTTCACAAAACTACAGAGAACAAGGAGGGGTTTCTTGTGGCACAGGACGAGGAATAGAATCACACTTTGGAAGTTGCAGAAAACACATGATAAAGGGGGATAAAACTGCCAAACTACGAGATCTATTATTTAGCTAGCAAACTGCAATACGTGGCCAAGTGGGTGTCAGAAGACCACACCTCAAAATCGACATTGCCAAGATCAGAATGTGCCCCGTTCTTCCTGAAAGAGATGATATGGCTGCCCAAATCAGAGCTGAAAGTGCGCTACGGGATGCTGGTGATGGGAAGTATGGCACAAAGCATGTCAGGTAATGGAGAACCCAACCCTGTGCTTGCCACAGATGCCGCTGGTGGCACTGGCAACAGTTTATGAAGATAATAAGGCGGCACTGGGAACCGGTGAGCATTGTAACAATAGAAGGTATATGGCAAGAAGGGGAAATAAAGGCATTCGGGGAGTTAACGGAGGAAACAGGGCTGCATGAAGGACAATATATGACATACAATAGATTGATACGGCGGATTAAAGCTACATGGTCGGAAGTAACGCTAGACGAGCAGCCCGACTCTACCATAGAAACAATATACGACATAGCAGATGGGGGCATGAGATATCCAGATTATACAAACTATTGATGTCTAAAGTGGAAAAAGAGGTGACACAATTAAGACATAACTGGGAAGAAGTTGGCGAGCCCATGAGTGATGGGATGTGGGAGCGGGTCCAAGGATACCATAAGAAAGTGACAAGAAACGCAAGACTACAACAGATACAGTTATATATAACTCACAGGGCATATATGACTCCTCAAAAAGTAGCCAGATTTAGGAACGCAAATAGACAGACATTTACCAAGTGCAGGGAAGAAAATGTGGGGATGACACATGTTTTGGGCATGCCCAAAAATTGGGAAATTTTGGGAGGAGGTAGCCCACCGGTTGGATGAGAAGGGGATCAAAATAAACATCGAATCAGCGTGGGCATGTTTAGTAGGAGGATTCCCTAGGCCAAGACACCTAAAGCATGTAAGCAAATTAAAAGATCTGGTGTATATACTGGCCAAGCGTAGAATTGCCATGGGATGGAAGGCATGCAATAGACCTCAGGTAGAAGTCTGGTGGAAAGACCTCCAAAAATGGGCGTAAGACGAAACAGCAGTATGGCAAGAAGTGGGAAGCAAGGGAGGGGAGGAGGAAGCGGAATCCCCGACAGCCTGGAAGCAGTTAGTAGCCACATTCTACGGGCCCACCCTGGACTGGTCGATTGACCAGGATTCAGATGAAGAAACTGAAAAAAGTACCCTTGAAGTAAGAACAGAGGCAATAAAAGAAGCGGAGTAGGCTCGGATGGGAGGGAGGGTGAGGGGTAGGCAACAGACATGAAAACATAAATGCAATTGTTTGTAACAAAATGTTAAGCATGATCAGCCTGTTGTTTTGGTTGAAAAAATTATAAAAATGGTTTAAAAAACAAAACTATCTAGACATCAGATTATCATCAGTTACACTGCCATTTTTTTGTAAATATCAGAAATGTTATTGTGATATGAACTACAGTCCTGTATGCATCACAGACAGTTGACATTATGTGGTAAGGGCCTAGGGTGATAATTCTTTGCACACTGCATATAGTTTCTTTTTTTAATGGACATACTTGATTAATTATCTATAGGGACATTCTTTTCAGATAATTATGGTACTCTAACACTTTGGCTAATTATAGGTTAGGTTAAAAATGTATATTTTTGTACTAAATTTAGTTTTTTACATTTAATGAGTGAATGATTCATATTTTGTATATATGTATAATCTCCGTTTCCATTAGTTGAATGTACACTACTGATCACTTTTTCACTGTTTAGGTTCATCAATTGTCCACAAATGTACTCTTCCATTGTTTGACATCATGGACATATATCATTATGTATGTGTTTACACTTTTATAAATAAATGATTTATACAACTTTCTTTTTCCTGCTTTCCCATCCTTCTTTATTCCTACAAGTATCTATTATTCAACACTATTTTTTATATACACTTCCTCCATTAACACCCCTGACCGATTAGACTGTCGGATTGTCTTTCAGGGTCATACTAAACAGCAACATTGAGTCTTTTTGCGAGATCACGATATGCATATCCGATTTTGCCACTTTTACATATACACTTTGAGTTTCTATCAGCACATATTTGACACCCATAACATTGCTATTAGATTTTGAATCGTCTTTTTTTAGTATTGGGAACTACTTCACCCAGTAGACATTGTACCAACTGTTAAGTTACCTTAGTCCATTTTTTATTGTCACGTAGAACATCCTTATCTAAATATATACAAACAGGAAAGTAAGTTTAACATTTGCCTTTCTGACCAGATATTATATTCTGATAGCCTTCAGATCATCAAGCATTTACATCTGTGAATCACAACGCACAGTGCAGTTTGGGCTTACTGTAAGTTTCGTCAGTCTGTTTTTTGTTACCATTAAAACTATTTTCCTCTCCGTCTCCAAGGTGATAGTATAAAAACCATTAACGAGATGCAGTCTGTCATTTACAGACTGAGTTACACATCTTTGGATGCGCATTAGCACGTTTGGGTAGGTTCTCACTACTTTACCTTTGCGGCATACATTTTCTTGGCGAGGCCAACTCGCTCCTTCCCAGACACACGGAGGACTCAATCAACAACAAGTTCAACTGTGGTTTATTACAGGCAAAACTAACAGGGATCTGCACAGGGATAAGGAAAATCTGTGCACAACAACCAACTCCCTTGGCTCGCAGGCCGGTTTTAATGCAATATTTCGTCAGCATGACATCACAACCTAAGCCCTTCTCCAGAAAATCTATCAAGCTACACGATTGGATGTTTAGCACCTTACCACCTATAGTGGACACTATACATGTTATTCTACTGGCCCTCGCATGTCAGGTGGCTGGCCTGGTCCATCCCCAAATTACAATGTTGCAGTGTGGTGGGCTTACCATTGGTTCTTGCCCGTTGCTACCCACCCCTAGTGTACTAAACTGTGATTGGCTAGAGATGATGTCTCCAGGCCTGGGATCTGCAAAGATTTGCGGCTCTCTGTGTACCTTTTCAAGGTAATAAGAATGCCTATGTGTCTGCATTGTAACTTGTGTATACCACCTTAGTCTATGACAGTGCTCCACTGCTCGGCGCAACACTTGTCTCACAATGTAGCATATTTGCTGCGGTCTTATGTCTGGTAGCCTGAGATCGGCTCTCTTTCAGCGCTGGTCGCCGTCTGTTGTCTGCTTCGGCCGGGTCACGTGTTCAGCCACTATGAATTTGAGCTGTGCAGCTCTGAATAATGACGAATTATTGGACCTTTACTGCAGCTGGTGCATTTGTCGTCTGTGGGTTGGAATGTCATCCATATCTCAAGGCCTTGACTGCGGATCCTGTCTCACATGTCTTGCTCCTTGTCCAGGCTGAATCGTCTCAGTTCGTCTCTGAGAGGCCTGTGGCCTCCTGTCATTTTCCTAAACCATTATAATGTGTTTTCTACTTGATCCATGCTAGTCTACATTCTCCATAGGTTAGTCACACTTGGTTCTGTCAGGTCCTATAGTTGCTCCTGCAGTTCCATGGGGTAATACACATATAAGCAAGCTTTCGTTCAGGATCTCTGGCTTCTTGTGGTTTCTGCATGCTGCGTTTGACTAATGGTAAAAATAATAAAACCAATGACAGTATGAATCTGTCCTCTATTATAGAACTGTACGTGCATGATTTTCATGTATTTAAGTGCGTGTTTGTGTTCCGAAGTGTGGATGGCACATGTGCTTCATGTCCAACGCTGCTATATCATGGTGTCTCTAATGACGTCAGCAACATGGCTTCTTGGTGCTTAGTCCAGGTCGTCAATGGAGGTGTCTTTGGTCATGGCCTTCATCCACACGTGGATAGATGTGTATGTCCCTCGATCGATATGGATGGCTAAGCGGATAGCTTTTGACATATTTATCAATCATGGGTCCATTGGGAATTCGTCTGAAATAGAATGGGTGATTGCAGTGTTCCCTGGCCTTTTTCCTTTTCATGAATTTCGTGGGAGGGGCCAGGGGTGGTAGGCTTCCCCATCCCTCTTTAGTCCCCCCTCTGGTCGACCTGTCGACCACATCCTTATATGACAGTCCTTTTGCTCTGGGCTATTCCCGGAGCTTCATCTTCCATCTTGGCATGCATCCTCGCCAGTTGTGCCATGGCATCTGATAGGGTCCAGATATCTTCATCGTTGGCAGGTATGAAGGTGCAACAGGAACTCCATATTTTTGCGCAAACTCCTCCTTCCGTAGCCGTGAGGAGGTCCAGAACATATCTATTCTGGAGCGTCACAAAGCTTTTTGCTCCGAGCTCTTCCTTTATCGTGTTGAACCCATTCACAGTTGAATTGTTGCCATCAGCTCACATCAAGTGATCTGTAACCACTTTGCATTGGTGTACGTCTGCACAGAGGGTATTATTGATGCAAAGAACATTTGTATCCTGCTGAACAGCCTGTGTTCTACTGGAATCTCATCTAGTGCTGCTTCCGATGCTTCAGAGAAGTTATTTTCTCCTCTCTTTACTTTGCTCAATCCCGCTTGTTTCTCCACTTTTGCTGTCCTGGCAGTGGGTGCCACCTCAATCTTTCATTTGTTGGTGTCCATCTTCGGGAACTCATTGAGTTTCACATCCTTTCAGGGCACGACCAATGAAGGCATGTATATATGCACCAATGAGCAAACTCCTCCCCAGTCAGATGGCAGCTTCTTGTATGCTTTCGATCAGCAAGCCCAACAGTGACCATCAGCACTGCTGTTCCCGTCTTCATAGCTGCAAGTTGTTCAATTGTTTTGCACCCAACGTTCTCGCCAACTTCAAGTTCACTGTTGTTCTGACAGCACAGTGCTGGTGTCTTCAGTGGTATTATTGGCATTGGACCAGCTTCATTCTCCAACCATGTCAGTAACTTTGCACTTGCGTCCCATTCTTTCAGGCATTTGTCATTTTCTAACTGCACTTTGTTCATTGTTGACTGCGCTAGTGTCAATGTTTAGCTTCCTACCACTCCATCCTTCCATCCATCGTTTGTGTATACTCGGCCATACACTAATATCTGTGGTCTTTCCCAGCAACCAGGCTCTCTTTCTGTCTACCTTACTCTTGTCCAGGGACATGGCAATTCCTTCAAAGTGATCATCTTTTTTTCTCCCTTCTCAGGTCCGCCAGTGATATACTGCAACCCTTCATCTAGTTGCCAATAATTGATCATCATGTCCAATGTCTTTATGTAACTATCTTCATACGGGAATGTCCCCTTGGACATCCATCTCAGCGTGGTTATCTTCCCTTGAAATCTTCCTCGAGTTTGCACCATAGAGAGATACATCAGGCATTGGGCTCTTGCTGCGGGTATTTCAGTTGCTATGAACATTCTGGAGACACTCATTGCATAGGGCATTAACAAGCAGACATATCAGCTCTTCCTGGTGGTTTCTTTACCTACTTTTGTCATGTGTTTGTACCACATGTTGTTAGAAACTCGAGCAGTGTCGGTGAGATACATGTCAACTCCCTTAATGTCTGTGTCAACACTGCATTTACCTCTCCTTAACTTATTAGCAGTGTTCTCTCGTCCACCTGACATGGTCGTTCCTCCAGCTTAAGTCAGGGGAATGTTAGTATAGGGCACAGCGGTAGCAGTAACAACAATATATAATTGCCAGAATACGAATCTCATCAACCCACCGGGAAGTAATAGACACGACATAATGATAATGTGCTTTATTGTTTCCCTCATTTCCACTTACGCTGCTGGATCCTGGCAGCGTGAAGATACAGTTGCCAGCCTGAAATGCATGGAGCGTTATTGTATTAGCATTGTAAAACACTCTTAAGCCCTGTAAACCAAATAGTCACTGATGGCGAAGGCAAACGCCTCTTCTCACAGCCTTCTTACCAATTGGCCTCTTAGAGTGGCAAGTACTGGGGGATCACTGTGCTCAAGCTGAGGGTATGTTTTGGCCAAATATTCTATTAAGGCTATATACTTCAAGGGATCGGGTTCGGAATCTGCTAGGTCTCCTTACAGCGTGAATAAACTGGTTGGAGAATGTTTCTTGGTGACCGGTACAATCTCCTCGGCTGTTGCGTAGGCCATGTGTGTGCGAAAGAGAAAAATAACAGACAGTGTATCCTTAATCAATGTCTACAAGTGTTCCAGTCGCCACTTCTGCTTCTTGGGAGCGTGTGACCATAGGAGGTCCTGGTCTCCCTAAACGTGTATGTTCAGAACGCACTTGGAGCTCTCCTAGGCACTGAACGTTGGCCCTGTCGGTCAATGAGACTTTGTTGCCAGGCAAGAACATTGCTTTATAGGGCTTGACGTCTTGCAGGTGGTTCCAGACAGTCTTACCTACTAACTTGACAGCACGTCGGCCAACTGTTCGACCACGTGTGGGCCAGTATACCGAGGCACATTCCAGCGCCTAATGAAATTATGCAAGAGGACAATGTCCCCAACTTTTGCAGTGTTTTTGGGTTCACAGTCTTGAGGTGCGTTGTCGCAGTTGATCTCCTTGCTGTCTTCTGGGCCCGCGTGGATCCGCTGTATTTGGCGAGAGATAAAAGAAGCGCTAGCCACCAGAGAAGTGATGTATTCATACATTTCCTGTCGTAACACATCTGCACTACTCTCACAGTCTTTCAGTTCCCTTGTGGGAGGTGCCAGGGGAGGATTCATGTGCCGTCCTGTCACCGCCTCCTGGGGCGTTAAATAGTGGTCGGAACTTGGCTTATTGCGCAGTGGAAACATTGCAAGAGGCAAACAATTCAACCTATTTTTCTTAGTGCTTTGCTGTGTTTTGGCTATGCACTCCTTTAGGAGTACATTCAGGCATTCACACACCCCATTTGCTTGTGGGTGTTGCGCACAGGCGAACTTGTGCTGAATGCCTAACAGTGCTGTGATGAGATGAAACATTTTGTTGGCGAAGTGAGGGCCGTTGTCAGACCGCAGGACCTCACACATGCTCCATCTCGGGAAAACTTCCCTAACTAAGAACTTAGCCACTTTAAAGGAATGGTTCGCCCAAAAATGTTTATTTCAAAAATAGATAGGCAATATAAAAAAAAAATGATTGGCATTTTTTTTTCCAAATCCCTATGTAAAATTTTGAGTAATTCAAGCTCAAAAATGTGCAAAAGCAAGCACATGGGCGCATCCATTTTGTGAAATGGATGCCCGCCTGTGCTGGCTTTTGCTTTTGCGGCACTAATGAAGGAAAAGCCAGCCAGCTGTAGTAAACAAAAGCTACCACTGGGTGGCTTTTCCTTCATTGGTGCCGGGACTCAGAGGACGAGGACCGGAGACTACAGGCAGAAAATCTGAAACTTGGAAAGAAAAACCGCAGCGTTTTCAAACAAAATAACGTTGTATTTATGTTTGCGGTCGCTTCAAAAGCTACCGCAAACATAAATACGTTTTTAAAGCTGCGGTTTTATTTCTAAGTTTTCCGGGCTCCTCCAGCCCGGAAAACGTAGAAAAAAAAACGCAGCTAGTGTTTATTTTTATTAAAAAAATAGCACTTACCGAGATGCAGCTGAGCTTTTCTGCCTGTAGTCTCTGGTCCCCGTCCCCCACGTACAGCACCAATGAAGGAAAAACCACCCAGTGGTAGCTTTTGTTTACTACAGCTGGCTGGCTTTTCCTTCATTAGTGCCGCAAAAGCCAAAGTGAGCACAGCTATGGGCATCCATTTCACAAAATGGATGCCCCCATGTGCTATCTTTGAGCTTGAATTGCTCAAAATTTTACATAGGGACTTCGAAAAAAAAAATGCCAATCGTTTTTTTTTTAATATTGCCTATCTATTTTTGAAATAAAAATTTTTGGGCGAACCATTCCTTTAAGGGTGTCAGCATATGAACAGGGACCTACCTCAATCCACCTGGAGAATGGGCAGACAACTATCATGTAGCGGTATCCTTGGCAGACTTGAACCATATCCACATAATCCACGTGTAAATGCAGAAATGGGCCTACTGATCTTGATATGGCTCCTCTCACGGTGTATGACCGGGTGTAAACTTCTGGCAAGTCAAGCAATTACTGATTAATTTGGCCACGTGTTCCATCAAACCAGGACAGAACCATGTTTCTCCAATGCATGTAGCAATTACCTCCTTTCCTGTGTGTGCTGGATAGTGCAATTGTGCTAGTGGCATGACCACCTTTCCCGTGTTATTCTGTCACCATAAGGCATCTGTTGGAGTCATTAAGCACCCCCTCCTCACCCTAGCTCCTTCTCCTCCTTTGCTGCAGCTCCCTGCAACGCCATAATCTGTGTCTCTGGTAATACATTGTAACCCTCCTTTAGGACTATGGTTCTCACTCCTCCTTGTGTACTGTATCTCTCTCTTAGTGCCCACAGTTCTCTGAAATATGTTGAGCATTTTGCCTCAAAATCGGCTCCTTCATTTCCTCTTGAGACAGGGTCTTCCCCTTTTATTTATTTATTTATATAGTGTGCAAGCAGCCCAAGGGCATTGAGGCGCTGTTACTTGCAAGAGCTAAGTTACAAGGGCACAGGAATAGTAACATTCAATGGCACATTATGAATACAATGAATAGTAGTGATATTCCGACTGGTACAATTGGTCATTACATTACAGCTTATTGTGTGTGCTTGGCACTTCACTATTGCTACCTTTGTTGGATAAGCAATTACCTCAATCAATCTGTCCAGTAATAGCACATGGTGCACTGGGGTCCCGTCTGCCCGCCTGAACCCTCTCCTGAGCCATCGTGCCAGTCCTGAGTGTACTGTTGACATCACGTAGGCAGAGTCAGAATAGATCATCACTTCCCTCTCTACGCTATATTCCAGTGCTAGTATGAGAGACACTAGTTCTGCTGCCTGTGCTGAATAATGGGATAGTAATTGTGCACTTGCAATCACCTCACTTGTCCAGTCTTTCTCCAGTCTTACCACTGCAGTCCCTATGTCTGACCGCATCAGTTTGATCAATTGTCGAAAAACCATCAATGTAGAGCACGTCTCCCCCCCTCAAGTGCGTCATCCTCTACCTTGCGTGTCTCACTGAGCATCTCTAAGTTTTTTGTGCAGGCGTGTGCATAGTCTCCTACCTGGAGGACATCTGGCAAAAATGTTGCTTGGTTTACAGTCTTGCATCTCACTATCTTCAAGCCTACATTTCATAGTATCATCTCGCACTCGGATGCTCTCTGTGTAGTCAGCGTGCTCTTTGGCTTCTGCAGTATGACAAAGAGTGCGTGCATCCAGGTACAGAGTAGTGGTGCACCCCATCGTTATTGCTGCTGACTTCTCCACTGTCTTTGTCCCTTTCTGTGCTTCTCTCAGTGTGCCCAATAGTGGGTTTGTGTATGTGCTGTAGTCAAAGACCCATGCTCTGCAGTAGTTGCACAACCCAAGGACTGTTGCATCTCCCTCATTGTTGTGGGCTTGGGTGTCTTGCGTATTGTCTCTGCTCTCTGTGGGGTGATCCATCAGCCATTTGGGGATATCGTCTGCCCAATGTATAGCACCTCCTTCTGACAGTACTGTAACTTGGCCTTGTCCACCTTGTACCCACTGTTAGCTAGCATGGTCAGCAGGTCAACTGAGTCATCACTACATTGGTCCTCTGTCATGCTGCAAATCAAAATGTCATCTACATATTGCAGAATTGTGCTCTTGTTCTGAATGTTACTAAAGTCCATCTTTATCACTCGGTTAAAGATAGATGGTGACTCGCACTACCCTTGTAAATTAGTGTGTTTCTATACATAAAGCTGGTCAAGTCTTGTGAGTCTAGGTGTAGGGGCACTAAGAAGAATGCATTCTTCAAATCAATGACCGTGAAGCAGGCAGCTTCCGCCCGAATGCTGCACAGAATTGTGGCTCAATTTGCAACTAAAGGATACTCTGCTTCTAGAATGTGGTTAAGAGGTCTTAAATCGTGGATGAAACGCCATGACCCACCCTGGCCTTGCACAGTGGGTACACTGCAATGTTACATGGGGATTCTGATGGTACAAGGATGCCTCTCTCAATCAGTTCTGTTACTGTCTCATAAAAGCCGTTATCTGCTTCTTTGGTTAGGGGATACTGCTCCACTCTTGGTACAATTGTTCCTGGGTTCAGCTTGATTATGCAAACCACGTCATAGGGACTTGTGGTCCATAGGCTGCTGGGTAGCTCAGCCATGTCCCCCTACCAAAATGTTGGTGGCGCGCCATTCTCTGTGGCACCTCTCTGTAGTGGATTTGTAACCAGTAGATCACACGGATGTCGAACAACATCTCTATTTCTAGCCTTTCTTCCCTGAAAAGCTCGTCTTCGGTCACTGCTCAACTTGCATCCTTCTGCCACTGCGATCACTGCTCTCCTTGCACGTCCTGCATCAGCCATCCCGTGCACTGTAATCCAATCCAATCCCTCTTGCAACCACTGCATCTATTTCTATTGGCACTATTGTTCCATCTGGCTTGTCCAGTGGTATTTCTGGCCAGAATAAATATTCGTTTGGAACTCTACACATTTTCCCTGCGATGCCTGGAAGCCATGCAATGGCAATATCAGTTCCATACTAGAATATCTCTGGGTCCACTGGCACCCTCCTCTGTACCGTGCGCCCACAATCTGCTTGGACAATCTGTCTTACATTGAACATGTGAATTCCTGGCGTGCAGCATAATATTCCCTTGTCTATGAATGAGATTGTCATGTTCAATCTGCTCATAATGTCTTTTCCCAGAATGTTTACAGGTGTCTGTCGAGAGTACAACAAAGGTAGTGATGGACTGTAATCTCCTATAGATAGTGAGATATTGTATGCAAAAGGAACCACTTCCCGAGCACCAGAGAATCCTTGAGTGCTCATGACATCGCCTGACAATGTAAATACTCCTTCCCTAATGTAGGACCTAGTCGCCCCCCTGTCAACGAGAGAGGAAAAGGTCTCGTCACCTATGGCCACCCCTATGTGAGGTTCCCCCGCAGGGTTGGGTGTGATCGACAGGATGGGTCACATCAGGTTTGTATGTGGGCTGTCCTACTGAGGGTACAGGAACATCCCATTCCCATTTAAGGGGTTGTTCTCCACCATGGTCACTCCCCCCAGTTGTCTGATGGGTGCTGTTTCCACTGTGTCCATGTGTGTTGGTGCATCATTGCTCTTTATCTGTGCTAGTTGCTGTGTGTTCCCTCAAATCTGTGGTGCTTGTAGATACTGTGGTACTGGTGCTGGCATCTGTGGTAAATGCATCTGTGCTGGTGGTGCTTGTGTTTGTGGCATTTGTGGGTATGTACTCTGCGTCTGTCCTTGTTGCTGGTCCTGTGCATAATAATCGTCCTGTTATCCCAGATAGGGCTGCTGGCCCTGCCCTCCCCAATTCTGCTGCATCCCCCTGGATCTGCACACTCTTGAAATGTTTCCTGTCTGCCCACATGTCCAACACTGTGGTGGCTACCTCCCTTGCCATTGGAAACCCCTTGAAAAGGGTTCCATGTGATAATGACACCGCAAAAATGTCTTCTGACAGAAAAGTCACAGTTTTTTGCGGAGACATTATTACATTGAACATGCGGGGGACACCCCTGGAACCTCTGAATTATTACTTATTTTTTTTACAAGGGGAGCAGGGGACATTCCTGCAACCCGTCTCCATAGATAATGTCTCTATATATGTCACCAATGGCTTTCCCCAGCAACATTATGTATGCGGACATTATTACCCGATACTCCGAAAGGTCTCCTGGGTTCTGCTGCATCTGTTGCCCATATCCTCGGAACCCCCCCACCCCCCCGGGAAATCCCCTTGGTGTGATGCATCTGTGGCCCAAAGCCACGCCCCCTCTGTTGGCCTCCCTTCCTCTTAACCCTTGCTGTGGGCCGCCCCACCCCATGTACCCTCCTCCCATGGGAGGTGCAAACTGCTGTGGTTGTGGCTGTTGGTGTGGCTGCTGGGCTTGTTGATTGGGTTTGGTTATGACCGCCCCTTGCATCGCATACTTCAATAGTTTTATCTGTAATAGTTATGCTTTATCTGCCTTCCTATCCTCTTCCTTTTCTTCACCATCTCCTGCCACAGCCTACAATGGTGAGCTGTATTTCTGGCCACCCCTTCGCTTCCATCCCTACTTGTTTCCTTAGACTCTTCTGCACTGCTTCTGGTAGCCCATGCACTAATACCCCCTTCCACCACTCTCCCCCACCCCATACCTATCCTCCCTCTCCGTCCTAACCTTATCTACCCCCCTATTGTTCAACCCTCCAGCCTCATCAACATTGCTGCAAGGCCAGATCTCTCTGCAATAATAGCACAGCCGTCTTGCACATGTTCTTTCGTTTTAACCTTCACTTCCTATGTCTAACCGAAACCTGGATCCCCCTTCACAACGCTACTGACCCTGCTTCCCTCACTACCTCCTCTTCCTCCTTCTCTCATATCTCTCGCTCTTCTGGTCGCGGCGGCGGCATTGGCCTCTTCTTCCATCCTAAATACCTTTCCTCCTCAGCCCCTCTTCTTACCTTTTCTTCCTTTGAATACCTATTAAAATCCTTTACTTGCCCTCACCCTATTGTCTTTCTAATTATCTACCGGCCTCCTGGCCCCCTCTCCTCCTTCTACGATGACCTCGACCACCTCCTCTCACTTATCTCTCCCTCCCCCTCTCCTCTCACTGTACTTCGTGACTTTAATCTTCATCTCCCTTCTTCCCCTCAATCCTCCCCTCTTCTCTCAATCCTTGACTCCTATATCCTGTCTCCTCTCCCTTCTTCTCCTACCCATTCTTCAGGCTCCACTCTTGATCTTATCTTTAACTCAACCTACCCCTCCTCCACCGTCTCTACACTACCCATTTATCTCTCTGACCATGTTTTACTTTCCTTCTCCCTGATTCCCCTTCCCAATTCATCTACTCCTGTACCCTCCCCTACCTTCTTCTCAAGAAGTGACCTTCGTGACTTTAATCAGTCTCTCTTTTTCGACACTCGCTCCTCCTCTTCCTGATTTCTCTTCTCTCTCAACCAATGATGCTCTAACCCACTCTCTCCTCTTAACTCCTCCACTCTTGATCTACTTTACCCCCTCTCCTCCTTCCATCCTTCTCGCAAACCCTCTCAACCATGGCTTTCCCCTCAACTTCTATCCATGCGTCGTCTCCTTCATCGTCGCCTCGAGCGACTGGCTCAAATTCCCCTCACTATCCAACCAAACCTCCTATTTCTCCTACCATTCACTTTATGACTCCTGCCTCAGCTCTGCTAAACGTTCCTACTTTTCTAACATTGTCCACTTCCAAGCCTCTCATCCTCGCCGTATCTTTCAAACCCTCTCTCGTCTTCTCTCCCCGCCCACCCGACCCTTCAGCCTCATCCTCCCTCTCCCCTTTTGACTTTGCAAACTTCTTCTCCTCTAAGATTCTTGCTCTTCGTCAAAAGATTAACTGCTCTCCCCACTCCCTCCTTCCCCTCCTTCCATTCCCCTTCAGTTTACATGTTTGACTTCTCGCCTGTCTCTACTTCTAACGTGTCCCTCTTCCTGTCCAAAGCCCACCCTACATCGGCCCCTACTGACCCTCTCCCCACCTTCCCCATCCCGAAGATCTACCCCCTTCTTATTCCTTACTTAACCTCCTTCTTCAACGTCTGTCTCTCTTCAGCTACCTTCCCCTCCGCATTCAAGCATGCCACTATTATACCTATTCTGAAAAAACGTTTTGCTGATCCCCTTCTTACCTCTAACTTCCGTACAATCTCTCTTCTCCCATTCCTCTCTAAACTACTTGAACGACTAGCCCACTCCCAGCTCCCAACCTTTGTCACTAACCTTTCCCTCCTTCCCCCCTCTCAATCCGGCTTCCGACCTAAACACTCCCCTGAAACTGCCCTCACTTATATTCTTAAATCCCTCCTCTCCGCTCAATACTCTAAACAATCCTCTGCCCTCATCCTCCTTAACCTTTCTGCTGCCTTCGACAGTGTCGATCACCCCCTACTTCCCAACAATCTTTCTTCCTTTGGTTTCAAAGGCTCTGTTCTCAACTGGCTCTCCTCTTATCTCTCCTCCCGCTCGTTTGCTGTCTCCTGGGGAGGTCATACCTCACCCACCTACCCCTGGGTTTACGGAGTACCCCAAGGTTTGGTTCTCGGCCCTTTCCTATTCTCTCTCTACACCTCTCTCCTTGCCCCCATCATCTCTTTCTTTGGTATTTCTCACCCTTTCTATACGGATGACACCCAACTCTTCCTTTCCTTCTCTTCCTTTTCTCCTGACCTCCACCTTAAACTCTCTTCCTGTCTTACAGCCATTAAAAATTGGATGTCATCCCACTTTCATCCCTCAATACTGATAATACTGAAGTCTTATTCTTTCCCTCCAACACTCTTCCCCCTCCCTCTCCTCCACCTTTTATACACTTTCCCGCCCTCTAATCTTCCCATCTCTCCCCACGCTCGCAATCTAGGCATTCACTTTGATTCCTCCCTCTCCTTTTCTCACCATATTTCTCTTACCTCTCACGCCTGTCGCTACCACCTTTTCAACATTCACAAAGTCCGCTCCCCTCTCACCTTCCATGCCACTAAACTTTTAATCTCCTCCCTTATCTTCGCTCGCCTCTTCTACTACTCATCTACACTCTTTGGACTACCTGCATCTCATCTTGCCCCCCCTCAAATCCCTCTACCACTCAGCTGTCCGTACCCTCTGCCTCCTTGCCCCTCATGACTCCATTTCCTCCTTGCTTTCTTACCTTGGTTGGCTTCCCTTCCACTCCCAACTTAAATTTCATTTTCTCTGCCTTGTCTTTAAATTTCTCCATGATCTTGCTCCGCCTTACCTCTCCTCTCTTTCTACACCCCTTCCCTTTCCCTTTTTTCTGCTGATCTCTTCCTTCTCATCGTCTCCCCTTCCCCATGTGCCTCCTCCCGTTTCCGCTCCTTTCAGCTCCTAGCTCCCCTGCACTGGAACTCCCCTAGCTCTCTCTATCCGCTCCATACCTACCTTTTCCTCCTTCTGTACTTCCCTGAAATCTCTCCTCCTCCATCCCCTACCGATACCTTCTCTCATTACTATCTCCTTTCCCTCACATCTCCCCCTAAGCACCTCACCCTAACCCCCCTTTTCACCCTTACCCTCCTTGCTTCTTCACCCTAATGCCCTTTCTTTTCCCTCCTCCTTTCCCATCCTCACCCCCTCCTTCCCTCTTACCCTCACAGATTAATTGCTCTAAATACTGTTTTATTGGTTTGATTCATGTTTTGTAAATTGCTTCTACTGTTAACAAATGTTTTATGTACCTTGTTGTTATAATGTACAGCACTTTGAATTAAAGCGCTATATAAATACAATAAATACAAATACTAATATATGATGGAATATTGCTACTGTTTTTTCCCCCAAGGGTCGCGAGTTTCAAGGCGCCAAAGCTCTTGAATCTCCTGAATATAATGCACAGGGTCTTCATCTTCCCTCATTTTGCGTGATGTAATTGCCCCAAAGTCTGCCGTGTCCGGAGATTGGGTCATCAGTGCTTGCCATACAGCTGCCCTGCAGTTTGCAAATGGCGCCCTGTCATGGGCAGTTTTTTGTGTTGCCACCCCTGGGACCCGCGCCCTCTTCCATATGTCATTAGCTGCGTCTCTTAAGATCGATACCAATAGTCCCTTTACGTCACCCACTGCTAGCCTCTTGCCAGCTGTAATTTTCTCCATCTCATAAATGCACTTCCCAGCTCCCGAACCAGACGATGGTAACATACACTTCACATTCTCCTGGTCTGTGTGTTTCCATGGCACATACTGAGGTCGCACCCCTCTTCTCTCCAATAAGGGCGTCTGTGTGAATGCTGCCTCCTCTTGTGTCCTTCTGGTCAGTCTCATTTGACTGTCACCCTTTCGCTTTGATGCTTGAGCATACATCTATTGGTCCTAGTATGGGCACTCTCCTGTTGTCGTCATACACTCTAGTCAATCATCCCCTTGAACAGGCTATGACCGTCTCCCCTCTCCTTCGTTATGGGAGATCCCTTAGTCTGTTGATATAGGTGCTGTGATGTGCAAATGTCATTCACCTGCTGTACCTGCTCCTCCGAGCAGCCCCCTCATTCTCCCTATGTATGCGTCCTAAACTCCTGTGACACAAGTTTGTCTGTCCCCGCTGACTGGAATTGAAACTGCTCTCCCCTCTGTTCCACATTGTACTTTTCCTCATTTTCCAATCCTGTATCCATGTTGCTACAGAAATCGTCTGCAAAACTCAGTCTCCTCGACGTCAAGTCTGTGTTGGGCTTCATGCTAAGATTGATGTCTCTCAGGCATTACCTACTTCCCCCCGCCCAGGTCCCTAGGCCTGCTCCTCCTCCTCCTGTTGTGCACCTGTCCTGAGAATGTGTGCTGTCTGGCTCTGTCCGTCTTTCCTCCTCCAGTCTCTCTTTTCCCCTATCTAGTGCTACTTGTGCCTTTACCACCCTTATTGCTCGCTCATCCTCCTCCCTGCACGCTTGTTACCTTGCCAGTCTATCCAACTGTAACTGTCAGAACCTTGGTAAGTGTTGGGGTGGTGGCAGGGAAAAGAGCCCCTATGTTGGGTTATGGAGGGAGGAGGGGGCCTTTGCAGCGCCCAACGGGCTTCTCAAGACGTGTTCTTCACCCCTTTAGCAGGTCGTGTGGCCAGGGGTGGAGAACAGCCAAGAGACTACATTTCCCAGCGGCCCCGGCGGCAGGACACATGAGAACCGCGCCCACGCGAGGGCGCATGCGCGAGCCTTGCCCCACGAGCGCTGCTCGCAATCCTGCCCGGCAACCTGAGCTGACGTGCATCCGACGAGCTCCGGTCGGCAAGCATCTGCGGGGCACCAGCCCGCCTGAAAGCATACCCCAGGCCCCGCGTCACACTTAAGATAAGTAGCGCAAGGTTCCACGCGCAGCGGCTAAATTGCATGGAAGAGATTTCTATAAAACTAACAAGAAAACCACGAAAACCAAGTCGCGTGCAAAACGAAACTAACTCTTGGGGCACAAACTATTAACCCTGCATGGGTAGTGCTTGCATAACTACCGCATGCACCGTGGGGGGCATTGCATGGTCCAGACTACTAAGACCCGTATGGGGAAAACGAAAGACACGGGCCGCTCGATCTCAGAACAATTAACCCATTAAGGGTAGAACAAGCGGCCACATTCGTTCTGACTTTCCTTGTTTGCTTTTAGAGAAAGACGACTCCGCGGAACGGTGCTGAGACAGGAAAGACGGCAGTCGCCGCAGATCATCAGAAAACGAAGCTAAGTCCGAGTTTATGTTTCTTGTAGCTTTTAATGACGGAGTGGGCTTAGCACAGAATTGCCCCTCACATGAAGCAATGTGGGGAATGCTTATTTCTACATGAAGTAATGTGGGAATGCTTATTCTACATGATGTAATGTGGGGATTTTGCATGCAGTAACCTGGGATATGTTTAGTAGGTGTTTGTGAATAACATAGGCAATCACACAGGCTCTGCAGAAGCAGTTGGCCAAACTGGTTGGAGCTCCAGCACAAAGGCTCCCGAGTTTACCAGATGAGGTAAAGAGCATTGGAGTGACAAGTCACAACTCCACTGAAAGGAAGCAGGAGCCGAGGAGCATGTTATCCTAATTCCCCCTTCCCTATCCACAACTCCTTCCTCTACCTCTTTCCGGTGATCCTAAAACCCTCAGCCTATCCAATCCACGGACCCTAACCCTCTTTCCCCGAAGGGTCGCGGAAGCCTGCGATGGTGTAATCTCCAGACCCCAAGACCTAACGGGAAGGGAGGCGTTTGTGCTGCCTCTGCGCCAGAAGAAGACTGAAGGCTCTGACAGTAACTTCCTCTGCTCCCTCTCAGCTAATTTGAGTTTTGCCTGCTCTGCTATCTCTCTTTCTACCTTCTCCAGCTCCCTTTCCCCTTTCTCCCTCATTTCTCTTTCCACTCTCTTCCTTTCCTTGAGATCCCCCTCGATCGTTCTTCCTGTTCCCTTTCCATGTGTTTCTTCTCCTCCCTACCTCCTTCATTCCCTATGATCCCTTTCCAACTTCTCTTCCCTCCTTCTCTCTCCCTGTCCTCACGCCCTAATCTCACCTCCCTATCCTTTTCCTTCCTATCTTCTTTGTCCATTATTTCTGTCCTATCTGTTGTTTTGCTGCTCCTTCCCTTCAGGCCTTCTATCGCTTCGGACACCCCTTCTGCCTCTCCATTTGTCTTCCCTTGAAGTTTAAAGAGTACCTGTCTTCTATCCATTTGTTCGAAGTTATGCCCTCCTTCGCGCCCTTCTGCGCCCTGCAGCGCCTCACTGCTCGCCTCGGGGTCACTAGCTGGCTGCCCTGCGCCTTTTGGCTTCTCCTCGTTTGTATATGGTGGCGGCTTATATGTCGGATTAGAATATCCCCTCTGCTGCCATTAGTTCCTGCATAGGATACATTCCCTGCTCATCATCTTTATCATCAGATGCTACACTCGGAGGCAGGTGCCAAGGATGAGTCCTTTGGTCCTGAACCTCCTGCTGGCTCAACATCCACTGATGTCTCGCGGCATACCCCGCACCCTTGTGAAACATGCGCCATAGCTCGAATATAGCCATGCACCACATCAGTTTCTTCCCCTTATAGGCGTCTTGTATTTATTATTTATTATTTTTTATTTACTTATCTAGTGCCGCGAACACACGGGCATCAGAGCACACAAAAACAGACGGGACACAACATGGAAGAGGAGATATCAAAGTTATCTAGTAGGTTCATATTATCCCATTTTAAACAGTAACATTTTCAATTGGCCACGAAAACTATTAAGATTATATTCCAGTCGAAGTTTGCTTGGGAGCACATCCCATACCTAAGCGGCCATCGTCGGTAATCGGAGCGTTCTCCAGCCTTTCTGAATCGGAGCGTTTTGATAGTTTCCAAGTTAGCCGATCTTGGAGCCCGGTTCGGAACATAGGAAAACATCTGGATCTTTTGGGTACTTTGGGGCATGACCATAAAGGCATTTGTCGACAATGTTGGCTGATTTGAAGTGGATAGGAGCAACAATGGCCAACCAATGGAGGGAGTCTCTCCCTGCAGAGATATGTTCTCGTCTAGGGATGCCCTTAATGATCCCAACTGCATCGTTTTGGAGCGTTTGCAGCCAGTGGATGCATTTCTTTCTCACCTCAATCAGCAGGGAGTTGAAATAATCAATTTGAGATAGAATAATGGCTCTCCCGATTGAGGCACAGTTTTCTTCTGAGATAAAAGGTTTAATATTCCTCATCAGTTTCAGATAGTAATTGCAGTTTTTTACTGTATAGGTAGTCTGTGCCTCCGTGTTGATGTCTGCGTTAAAGAATACCCCTAGGGTCTTAACTTTATCCGCAACTGTGATAACGGCATCTTTAATAAGCCAATGATGGTATTCATGACCCAGTTTAGCTCTGGCCCTTGGGCTCCCAAACAATAGTAGTTCTGTTTTTGATTCATTGAGGCAGATCCAATGCTCTGTCATCCAACTCTCTATTGTATCGATAAATCCTGGTCAGGTTCTCAGTGTCCTTCCCATGATCTTAACTTCTAGAATGGGTTTGGTGTTGTCAGCGTAGTTTGTAAACCTAACCCCGTAAGACTGAAGCAGATCGCTAAGAGACCGGATGTAAAAATTAAACAAGATAGGTGAAACACAAGCATCCTGAGGAACTCCGCACCAGATAGGGTCAGACTGTGATGAGACACTATCCCATGAGATTGAGGATTGCCTATGGGATAGAAAGGATTTAAACCAGTCAGTAGCCTGGGACTCGCACTTCCCTACCTTTACAAGAGTTCTATAAGGTGATCATGGTCTAACAGATCAAACGCTGCTGATAGGTCGAGAAGGATCAAAAGTCCATTAATCTCCCAGATCAGCTAGTTCAAATGTGATTGTCTGTAGATCTAGGAGGGTAGTGTCTGTGCTGAAATGGGCCCTAAAACCAGATTATCGTGGAGTATACGTGCTGTCTCCAGGTATCCCTGGAATTGTTTTATGGCCAATTTATCAAGAATCTTCAACAGAAAACTGGTGTTAGTGATGGGCCTAAGATTCTTCGCTTCCTTAGGATCCAAACCTGCCTTCTTTACTAGTGGCAGGACAGTAACTATTTATTTTGCCCGGTACGGAGGCAAAGTCGAAAGACGATTTGACCAGTCGTGTGAGGAAGGGCACAAACTCCTTGCTATGCTCCAAGATCAGCTCCACTGGGATAATATTTTCGCTGCATGATGAGGGGTGCAAAGATGACGAGGTGGACTCCATTTCCTGGATAGTCAAATGTTTGAAAGCAAAGTTTGGTTGATCACAAGACCGAACCGGGGTATCTACTGCTAGGGGATGTTTAAATGCCCTGCGATCTAAATCCATTTCTATTTTGTCCCGAGCCAATTTAATTTGGTTCGCAAAGGCCATTTGCACCTCCTTACAGTCATTTTCTTTGGGGTAGAAGGGTTGGGATATGGCTTTTGGTTTCTCCAGTGATTTTAGGATCTCAAATTTTTTTCCTATTGTTCTTAGCCTACCCGATTTCCTTCTCAAAGAAATCTTTTTTGGTTAGGGTGATCATAGCCTTGTATTCAGCTTCGAGCGTCTTCCATCTTTACTTTTTCAGGGCAGATGAGTGTTTTAGCCATGCCTGTTTGGCACTTCATTTCTGTTTTTTTAAACTGACAAGTTCATTGGTAAACCATTTGTTGTGATTTCTATTCTCTCTAACCACTTATCTAGCCATGTGGGCTACTTGGTCCAGCATCTTGGCTATTGCCTCAGACGTTTCTACAAGCTTCTCCGGGCTGTCCGAGCTGTAAGTGGAGGACATGATTCCCTGAAGACAGGTCTTGATATGTGAAGGTCTTGTATGTGTGTCAGTAGTGATTGCTGCAAGTCTTTGGAGAAACTTCGACAAGGTGGCAATGGTTTGGTTAACTTCCCCTCTGAAAAATTAGAGCATTCTATGCTATATTTACATATTGTCTCTCTGTAAGGTGCTAAGGTCTTACACAAGTGCTGAAGGGGCGTGTCCACCCTGCACTTCCCCTGATACATTTTTTCAGTACCTTTACCTGACCTCAAGTCGAAGATTTCGACAGTCCGCTATTAAGGGAGAAAGAAGGCACAATATTGTGACAATACTTCTACAAGCCTCTCGAGCTCCAAAACTTATCAGGTGTGCTCTGCGCACCGCCCCTCCTTCTCACTTGTTGCCTCCTCAGGCACATCCACAATCTTGCGCATGCGCCTTCCCCGCACCGCAGCTAGTTCCCCTCGTCTGTCAATCCCAAGTTTCCAACAATAGCTCCTCACCATCTCAAGCTCTCTGTGTCCTATGTGCAAACCTAAGGGTGATGTCACCAACTAACAGAATATAGAAAGGTCAAATAATGCGCGCACACACTGTAATAGCCTGTTACTCACAACCCTCACAAAAACCATGCAGCTTTCTTCCCGTGCTCCAGGCGGAGTATACCAATATTCTCTTGTGATTGAACTGCACCCTCTGCGTCGCTTAGCGTGCAAAACCTCTCACTCCAGGAGACTTAATCAGTCAACTCACCTTCCACAATCTAGGCCAGCTCCCTTGCTAACCCTTACGGGGATACCGTCACATATGCCCCGAGCTAGAACGCCCAACCCACAGGAATACCTTTATTTACATATCTTCTGCAATCCAAGCCCTCGAGTCAATAGTCTAGGTTATTCACCAGAACCTTTTACCTCTACCTCCGCTCCTATCCCTATTACTTTGACAATACTCAACACTGATAAACAATATTTCATAATACTCAATACCCTCCCAAACCCAAAGTTGCCGTTAGACTGGGTCAATACTTACACTACGAGGTTTGCTGGCACTGCTCGGCTGCTGGCTCTTCCTTTCCTCAAGGAGCTCACCTCTCCGTCTTGATCTGCCTGGACAACTCGCTTACTTTGGGCAGGATAATTCACAAGGGGCTCCTGACGGCCTTTACATGGGCACACATTTTCCTGTCTTCTCGAAATATGCAAGGGTCCTGCAGCCTCTCAGGATCGGCAGCAAAGGAGACGACCTGGTGCCGGGCTGGCGCAGCCAACAATCACCTCTGCTACTAACTTGTTGGGAAGAACTCCCAGGTATGCCAGAATGACACTGGAAGTCCTCTGACTTGGATAGCCCAACTCTCTCCTTCCTAGACAAATGGGGACTCAGTCAATGGCAGGTTCCACTGTGGTTTATTACAGGCAAAACCAACAAGGATCAGCACAGGAATAAGATCTGTACGTCCCTCGATCGATATGGCTGGCTGAAGGGATAGCTTTCAACGTATTTATCAATCAAGGGTCTATTGGAATTCGTCTGAAATAGAATGGGCGATTGCAGTGTTTCCTGGCCTTCTTCCTTGTCAGGAATTTCTTGGGAGGGGGTGGTAGGCGTCTCCATCCCTATACAGCCTCTTCATATTTTCATTTTTTAAATGTTTGGTTGATATGGCCACCACATCATGTACATTAGATTGCACCCAATTACCAATCTGGTATATAAATTAACTTATACACACAGCAAATAACACATTGTTTCTAATTTTGGGTTATTTAATACAAATCAGTTGAACAAGAAACGTTGCACTTTTTTGCATTTGCGGTTTAATTTGGTCTTATGTATTGAAACATTATACTTATATGAATATATATAATATTGTAGATATACTGAATTGCACCTGATGAAGGGACATTGAATCCCGAAACACGTGCATTCGGCACTGACTATAAAGATGTTTTACTGCATACTGGACCATGGTGGACTGAATCATCCTATGTTTTTTCTATGAAATCCATTATTGTGATATTCGAAATTGGAATTTTACTTGGATTTACAATATTTATAACTATATTGGCTGATCTTCAGCACAAAGGTGAAACACTAGTAGTGTATAGGCGCGTTATAAATGCCATATATCAAGGTGTGCAGGGGACAGGAGTATCCAATTTCCATGGATACTAATTTTTGTTACCTTGTCTTTCCAACCTCGTGTCAAAGCTGTGCTCCCACCACGGCACCCAAGATATGCTATTATCTTTTTTTGAATGTCAGTTGTGCACTCACATTCGGTTTATTCTATATTATCGAAAACACATGCTCAGGGGAATTCTTGTAAGCCCCCATGGCCGCAATATATGTGCAGCATGTATCCACCTGAACTCCAGAATGAGCTAGGTGAGCTTAAAAGGCCGGTACGTCATCCAGAGGACAGGTGACAGAGTCCAGGCCCTTGTGGCAAGCCCAATTGCAGAACCTAGTCCCTTTGCTCTTATAATGGGACCGAGTCGAGGGTCTCGTGGCCTGCTGATTGATGTCCCCATAGTCATCTGAAAATTGATCATGCTGAAGCCTCAGCTGATCAGGAACTAGGAACTGCCCCACCCTGCTGACTCAGGAAGCAATTGCTGGGGATCGGAAGATGGAGGGGACCCTGGGAACATAACTGCTGCAGATACGAAAACCAGGGACTCGAAGGCCAGTGGGGGCAACAAATGAGGCTGCAACCCATGGAGGCCCGTAACTTTAACGAGGGTCTGTTGGAGCAGAGGCGTGGGCGCGAAGCATAACACCTGCCTCCCCTTCCACCAAGTAAACAACCCAACACTCTGGAAATGTTCAACTTCTCACCTCTTTCTATTAAAGAGGTTGAGGACATAATCTCAAAGTTGAAATCCTCAAGATGCCAGGGAGACATCTGCCCGGCACCCATCATCAAGAATGCAGCAAACCACCTGGCACCCTTTATCACAACTCTAATTAACCCCTCATTTGAATCAACCATAGTCCTAACCAAGTTGAAAGACGCGCAAGTTCCTCCCCTACTAAATAAAAACACTTTAGGGGGGGTGGCTGTTGTGCTCAAAGGAGATGGCCACCTGAGTGAGAGCTCCAAGCTGGGAGGCGACATTTCTCGTGAATATCTGCATTGGTACACCAAATTCTACGGAGGTGACACCAAGGAGACCCTCACCAAACACAATCCGAGCCTCGAGTTGTGACTCGGCTCTCTGCTGAAGGGTTCCTAGTGATTTGTTCGACAGTCATAGTGTCGAAATACAAAAGTTTCGACACAAAAGGATCGAAAACTATTTTTTCGAATGCATGTTTTTTTTTGGGGAGGTTCTCCCCCCAAACTCGTTTTTTTTTTTTTAAGAAAAACCACAAATTTTACCATACGAACCCAAAAAAGAATGATATTTATATTAAAAAAAATGCATTCAAATTTTTTTTTCCGATCCTTTTGTTTCAAAACTATTGTATTTCGAAATTATGTTTTCGAAACTTTGATGGAACACTGTGCTTAAGTTCTGGGCTTCTCTGGGTGGACCGGGGGACTGCACCAGCCCGACCCAGCCCTCACTTCCAGAGAGGACGGCCTCTGAGGGCGGCGATATCATGGATATGAGGCCTGCTGCGGGGGCTGGGAGCTGCGCCCACCCACCTGTAAACCCTAACACTGGTTGTGCTGGAGGCCGCCGGATGCTGAAGGGGAGAGGCATCCCTCCGCTGCCCGCCACGACTTTAACAACATCTGCCCCCCACCACCGGATCCCGTGGTACGTCACAGCATGGTTGGGGCTGTCACCCGTGACCATCCCCGGGATGATGAGCGAGCCCGCTCTGCCGCCTTCCCTGTGTTGATGTGCTGATGCGGGTGGCTCCCGCTGCGAGGACCCCGACACCTGCGCAACTGGTGGGGGCCGCTGGGGTGAGGCCCCGTGCCTCCCACACTGGCGGTGAGTCCCTAGAGCTGAAGGGGCCTCGATCTCCCCCCCCGCATAGATAGCTCCATCTCCCCCCACCTGGCCACCCCTCGGGGACGCTTAACCTGTACCGGGACTCGCCCTGTCCTCCATCCATGTACCGCTGCGTGGCGGGGGCTGTGCCTCATCCCGGCCCCCCACAGTCTCCCTTGCTGCTGCAGCTGTACGGAAGCTAGGCTCTCCCACAAGATCAGCCGAACATTGTTGCTGGCCATAAGGGACACGAACCGTACGGCCATCATTATTCCATTGCTCTAGTGGAGGGGCATCTTAACACTTTGCTCAACGTTGGAGACCACAACCTATTCACAAAGCCATAAAGCCTTCAACAATGCCCATCACAGATTAAATTACCACACCACCTAAAAGGACCCTATCCAGCTGTACTGGTCCTGACAGAAGCAATCCTGATTAGGGCTGCAGGTAAAGTTTCTTTGGTTGCCTGGGCCCCTTCACCTCTACCCTGCTGCTGTGTGCCCACTCCTTATATTTCAACAGGGTGGTCACGAACTTGCAGCGTGTGACGTCGGCTGCCCACGATATGCAACGTCTAAACCAACTAAACCACTTCTTCTCCTTTCAACATAGGAGACGGTCGCTGGCATAACTAATCGGCGTACACCAAGGGCACCCACTTACCTGTAATTCGGGGTTGTTATAATTGAATTTCTGCTGGCCTTCTTCCCCTCAACACCCTGCAACTACCTTACCACCTTGATCTTGGACCCTCCTTGCTCCCTGGACTCCCACGTGTCGCTGCACATAGTCGCTCCCCCCTCATACCCTTCGCTTTGCTGTTGCTTATTACTCCGAGACCCCACATTCAACCAACGCGTCAAGATCCCATAGTACATTCAAGATCTGCTAGGCACCTCCAGACACCCCCATCCACCCTCTCGACCATTTCCTGCGAACTACTTACCTCCTCGCACGCTCTACTCCTTCCTCTGGTTGCCCAAGTTTGCAGGACCGACCCCAGCTTATACCATGACTAAAGGCACTGGAAGAAAGCAGAGCTCCATTAACATGTTTACTAAAATACTGTCTAAACCGGCTGACGATGCAACGGAGCCTGAACCCACCACTTCAACTCCCCCGGACTCTATAGACTCACAGAAAATGTTGGAATAGATCTGGAAAGGGTTTACCACTCTGCATTCCAAACTGGATGATATGAATGGCACCATGTCCTCAATTAAAGCACACATTGAGAAAACTAACAGCTGTGTTGCTGAAATTGCGACGAGGGTGTGTGCTACAGAACACGAATTGGGCTCTCTCCGGGCGGAAGTCTCCTCAATCTCTAGACAAGTACTTGAGGTAGAAAAAAAAAATGAGGACTTTGAATCGCGCTCTAGATGCAACAATCGCGCAAAATTGGGGGTGCCCGAGGACGGTATCAAGGAACCCATGGAAGACTATATTGAGCGCACACTACTAACACTCTTGGACTCCCCCAAGCTCTCGCCGCAGTTCGCAATAGAGAGAGCCCACCGTGCCTTAACAACAAAACCCAGGCCGGCGTACCCCCGCGCTCCATTATAGCTAGGGTCCTAAATTTTCGTGATCGAGATGGCCTCCTCAGGGCAGCGAGAGCCAAAGGTGAACTCTTTCTGGGATCCTCCAGCATTTACTTGTACCTTGACCTCTCTGTGGCCGTCCAACAGGAACGCAAAACCTTCCTGGCAGTTAAGAAGAAATGTGTGATCTGGGGGGTCAAATATTCCATGTGCCAAATTGAGAATCGGACATTCTAATCAGGTTTCCTTTTTTACAATTCCGGATGAGGCCTCCAAGTTCATAGATGACCATTTCCCCGGTTGATTGAATCTTGCCACACCACTCTGTTAGCACTATGTAATCACTGTTGAACTTTTACTGGGCTGGACATTCCCTGGCCCATACGTATGGGAGATCTATCCTTTCAGTCATGTGCAGATTGTTTAACCTGGCTCAACAATGTTTTGATCTCACTGCCATAAGGATCCACCTATCTCACACATTGTTTTTTCCAGGTACCATGTCTATCCTTAATGGGCCCCCAGCCAGGAGCATTGCGCCAGGCCAGCTCACAGGCCCCCAGGCATTGATGCCATTGGTTTGGATTTGGTTAATGGGGTATGGGGTTATCATTCCCTTGATTGGGGGGAGGGATGTGGGTAGGGGTGGGTTGGGTGTTATGTTAAAAAAGGCTTGACGCTCACGGAGGAAGCTGAATATGGGACAGTGCCAGGACAGTCACATGCTGGGCGGGGTCTTGACTGTGTATCCCGGGCTCCGGGCCCTTGGTTGTCACCCCATCAAGTCTCAGTTTATTCAGCACCCCCATCCCAATGGGTGATAATAATTTAACAATCATGAGTCGGAAATTGCGGGAGTTCGGTAACTATAGGAAAATGCGACATTTACAGCTTCACGCTGAACGACATGGCATTAAAATCCTTTTATTGCAGGAAAAGCACGTTTGTTCTGAGCACTGTGAGAAATTTGCTAAAGTGTGGGGTCCACAAAGGTACTATACCGACTATTCTACCCAAAGTCGGGGAGTCATGACTTTGATCCACAGAAGCCTCATATTTACCTGCAGGTCTTCTCAGGTCGACCAGCAAGGCAGATATGTACTGCTCCACAGTGCCCTACAAAATAAAGCGGTGGTGTTATTAAATATTGACGGTCCTAATGTGGATGACCCTGAGGAACAAGTTACTTACCTGTAACTGTTGTTCTCCAGCATGGGTCTGGCATGGATTCACATGCTCATGAATATTCCCCGTCGTCAGGCTGGGAATCCTCGGTAAAGAAAAAATCAGCATCAGTTTTGTTTCTGATCTGTCTTTCTTAGTAGTAACCAATCACTGGTCTCTGGGTCATACTGCCCCCAGCCAATGACTGCCCTCTCCCTAAGCCCCTCCCCCGGCAGCCATCCTCAGATTTGGTAGCACGTAAAGTGGCAGTATGACCAAGTGAAGAGCCACAGAGGGGAAGGAGGGAGGGTTCGCATGTGAATCCATGCCAGACCCATGCTGGAGAACAACAGTTACAGGTAAGTAACTTGTTCCTTCTCCAGCATGGGGTCTGGCATGGATTCACATGCTCATGAATATAAGAATACATAGCAGTACACACATGCACAACCACGGGAGGTGGCAAAAGGCTCAACATTAAGCATTACATAGACAACATTAAGCAACTCTTACCTCCTCACCAGGCCCACCTTCAGGCGAACAGGTTGCACAGCACTGCTTGGCCGACTCTGGACTCCTCCCTGGAATCCCGGTCGATGCAGTAGAATCTCGTGAAGGTGTGTGTCGACCTCCACGTAGCAGCCCTGCAGATGTCGAGCAGGGGCGCACCAGACAAGAACGCCGTAGTAGCAGCGATCGCTCTGGTCAAATGGGCTCTCAGACGGCCGGGCAACGGCCGGTTGGCCAACCGATGACAGTGTATGATGCAGCCGGAGAGCCATCTGGAAATGGAAGCCTTCGAGAGAGCCTTCCCTTGGTTCACAGGTCCAAAGTTCACAAACAGCTGTGATGTCTTCCGAAAACTCTTCGTTCGGTCCACGTAGAACTTAAGCGCTCTAGCTACATCCAGCGAGTGCAAAGTCCTCTCAGCCGGCGACGGAAAGAAAACTGACAACACCAAGGGCTCGTTAAGATGGAAGTCCGACGGCACCTTGGGCATGAAAGAGGGGTGCGTCCTCAGCACCACCCTCGTATCGTGAAAAGCCAAGTATGGAGGCTTGCAGGATAGGGCCTGAATCTCTCCCACGCGTTGTGCGGAGGTGATGGCCACAAGGAACGCTGTCTTCCACGACAGGAACTTCAACGGAGCCGAATGCAAAGGCTCCAATGGCGGCCCCATGAGCTTGGTCAGCACCACGTTGAGCTCCCACGCCACGGCCGGAGCCTTCACCTGTAGGAACGATCATAAATTCCTTCACCAGTCGATGAGACCACACGGAAGGCCGTCCTGCAGTTCTGGTGTATTGGGAGATCGCTGCCAGATGTATCTTGATGGAAGCGTGAGCTAGTCCAGCTTTGGCCAGCGACAGTAAGTATGGTAGCACTTGACGTGCCGTAATCCGTAAAGGGTTGATCTTCTGTGCATGGCACCAGACAGAGAACCTCTTCCACTTATGTCCATAGTACTTGAGAGTTGTGGACGCCCTGGTCTTTGCAAGAACCTCTCTGCAGTCAGCCGGGATAGGCCTGGGGATCTGGTGCCTCACTGCTTCCGGATGTAGAACATTGTGGTGGTGTTGTCGGTGAAGATCCTCACGACCTTGCCCTTGAGGGACGGGAGGAACGACTTGAGTGCCCAGAACACGGCGCGGAGCTCCAAGATGTTGATGTGGAGGGACCTCTCCTCCAGGAGCCAAAGGCCTCTTGCGTGGAGATCTCCGGTGTGCGCACCCCATCCCTCCAGGGAGGCGTCCGTCATCACCGTCTCCTGATGTGCCGGGGTCTGGAAGTCCATGCCCGGCTTGAGGTGTGCACGGGTGCCCCACCACTGAATCGCCCGACGGAAAACCTCGTTGAGCGGGATCTTGTCTTCGAAGCTGCCCGCCGCTTGCATCCAGCGGGCGTCGAGGAACTCCTGTAGAGGACGCATCCGTAGCCTGCATAGGAGCACTAGATAGATGCCTGAGGACATCATTCCGAGGAAGGACTTGATGGATCTCACCCTATTTGATGGATCTCACCCTGGCCACGTCCGTGGCTAGCAGGCGCTGCACCTTGCCTAAAATGGCTTGTGTCCTTTCCTCCGACGGAGACACCAATAGTTCCACTGTATCGATCTTCGCTCCCAGAAACATTGCCACCTGCGACGGAACCAAATGGGATTTCGGGTAGTTGATGGAGAAACCAAGCTCCGTGAGTAAGCGGATGGTCTTCACCGAGTTCGGCAAGTTCTCTTGTCCTTGCCCGGATGAGCCAGTTGTCCAGGTAGGGGTAGGGGTAGACGTGGATCCCCTGCAGGCGCAGCTGCGCCGCCACTGGTGCTAGGCACTTGGTGAACACCCTGGGCGCCGACTTCAATCCGAATGGCAGAGCTCTGAATTGGTAGTGGCGTCCTTGGACTACGAATCTGAGGAACTTTCGGTGTCCTTTTAGGATGGGGATGAGGAAGTAAGCATCCTCCAAGTCCGACGACTATAGGAAGTCGCCCTCCTCCAGCTGTCCCAGCACGTGCTGGAGAGTGACCATCCTGAACTTCTGTGCCTTGATTTATTTGTTCAACCGACGTAGGTCCAGGATGGGGCGCCAACCGCCTGTCTTCTTTCTGACGAGGAAGTATCTTGGGTATACTCCGGAGCCCCGGAGCCTCTTGGGGACGAGCTCGATGGCACCTTTTTTGAGCATCGCCTTTACCTCCAACAGCAGTTAAGGGACGTGATTTTCCTTCCTGGCCACGGGAGGAATGCAGAGACACTTGTTTTGGAATGAGAGTGTGTGCCCGTGGGCCAGGGCATCCAGCACCCAACGGTCGGTGGAGATGGACTCCCACACGCTGACTAACTTCACCAGCCGGCCTCCCACCGGCGTGCTTCGGTGGAGGCCCGACGCTACTGCCGGTTCAATCTTGCTTGGAGGCAGCCTTGCCGCCTTGGCCTCCTTGGCGACGACGCAGAGATCCTCCTTGCTTGTCGTGACCTCGGTAAGCCTCCTGGGACGAGGAGCGGGCCGCCTGGCGGTACGTAGAGGAGCCACCGCCTGATCCCTTGGAGGCCCCCTGTCTGCCTCCGGCACTCCGAAAGGGCCGTCGTTGCTGAAGAACTCCCAGGGCTCAGGCTGTCTCTGTGACGGCCCTGATGGCCTGCAGCGACTCATCCACTGTTTCCCCAAACATGTTGTTGCCATTGAACGGCATGTCCAAAACCTTGGTCTGCACGTCCTGACGGAAGTCAGTCATCTTGAGCCAGCCTCGTCGTCGAAGGCAAACACTGTTGCCTAACTGGCGAAACCCAGTGTCGGCAATGTCTGTTGCCACCGTTATGGCGTGATCCGACGCCACCTCACCTTCCTGCAGAATCTCCAGGGCCTCTGCCCTCTTGTCCTCTGGTAGGAAGTCCAGTAGGGGGGCTATCTTGTACCATAGCTCCCTGTCGTAACAGGCCACAATCGCTAAGGCATTGGCCGCCTTAATTGTCGTCGCCGCCAATAAGAGGACCCGTCGCCCCATGGCGTCCAATTTCTTACCCTCGCCGTCAGGAGGGGAAGTAGAGGTTGAGGCTGTCTCCCCCGCCGCCTTCTTCTTGGCCGCTGCTGAGACGACCGAATCTGGCGTAGGTTGAGCCCTGAGGCACAAAGGGGCGGCGTTGGGGACCCGGTGCTTCTTTTCGTACCTGTCCCTCTTGGCAGGTGTCGTGGACGGGTTCTTCAGGATTGCAAGTCCTTCGTCCCAGATATCGTCGAGTAACGGTACCGCGAGGACCGTCTTTCTCTTGGCCTCTCGCCGTTGATAGAGGAAACCCTCTTTCTGTTCCTTGTGGCAGAGCTGGAAGAGCTCGGATGCCCTGGTGATCATGGCGTGAAAGGAGCCAATTTCGTCGGGCGGGGAAGCCCGAGGGAGTGGTGATGGAAGGTCCGTCCCGTCATCACCACTGTCGTCATCCGTCCCCGTCGTCTTATCCATCGCCGTGTAATCCCTGGGGTCCAGTGAGGGGGATGAGGGCTCCACGGGTCGTGGGAGCATGAAGGGCAGGGAGGGGTGAACTCTCCTCCGCTTGTTCGGAGGGCTTCCCGACGTGCCCGGTTCTGGATCATCCGCCGGGGTCCGTGGTAATCTCGTCCTTATCTACGTGCATAAGGTTTGGATTGCCATCAGAATGGCCGCCGAGTTGTCCTGAGGCTCAGGCAATGGCTGCAACGGGAGAGATGGCTGCTCCTACACTGGGTCCTCGTCAGCGCCACCGTCGCTTTCTTTGACCACCTCTTCGGGATCCCTCCCGTGGGATCGTACCTTCTGGAACCTCTCATTGAGGTTCTCCACGGTTTCCACCAGCTCCTCCTCAGAGGCTGAATCCGTGTCCGTGATGGCCACTGCCCTCCCCTCTCTTTTTCCACCGGGTCTTCACAGGGGTCTTGTCGATGGGCTGGAAAGAGGATTCCCTCTGCGGTGGCAGGGAAACTCTGGGCCCCGAGATCGCCTCCACTGGTGTAGCCTCCCCAGGCTTCGCCAGAGCCGCCGCAACTCCCTCGATAGAGGCCTTAGCCGGGTGAATCAAGGCCATCATCACCTTTGGCGCACTTGAGGCCTTCACCTTGGGGAGAGGGTCACCGCCTCGCTCCCCATCGGCCGAATACTTCGAGATCGACCGGGGCTTCTCCAGAAGCTTACCCGGGTTCTCGGATTTCCTCTTCCCTGAACCAGAGCGTTGGCTCGTGGTCGATGGTGCCGGGGAAGTCGCGCCCTACCTGGCAGCCGAAGAGCCCGACCGTTCGGCGCTCCCGGTGCCCGCGGACTCGCAGTGCTTAGCCTTCTGTTGGGCCCCCGTCGCCAGGGCGCCCTCGCAGGACTTAGAAGACCGCTCAGACCTTTTCTTCTTCTCACCTGCTGGGCCCTTCTCCAGCCAGCTGGTGAGGCGGGAACGACGATCCCTCATGGTCCATTCCGATAGGTTCTTGCAGAACGCACAGTCCTTCTCCACGTGCGTCTTGTCCTCATGAAGGCAGTAGAGACATCTCGAATGCTCGTCCTCCTTGAAAACATTCTGTAACTCGCATCCAGGGCAGTTCCTGAACAGCTTGGATCCGGGCGTCGAGCTTCCCTTGTCCTGGGCTGTGTCCATGGTAGGCCTCAGATCTTCTGGAATCCTCCAAGAAGCGTAACTCGAGGAAAACTTCACCCTTGAGGGGCGTAGAAAATTCCGAAACGGGTCCCCATTGATCGGAAGTAGAACGGTGGAGCTTGAGACTCGATTTAACCGAAAAAGGAGAAAACGCAGTAAAAGCTCGAGAGCTATAGCACGAGGACTCCAACACTTTAACGTGCGGCAAAAATCTGAGGATGGCTGCCAGGGGAGGGGCATAGGGAGAGGGCAGTCATTGGCTGGGGGCAGTATGACCCAGAGACCAGTGATTGGTTACTACTAAGAAAGACAGATCAGAAACGAAACTGATACTGATTCTTTCTTTACAGAGGATTCCCAGCCTGACAACGGGGAATATTCATGAGCATGTGAATCCATGCCAGACCCCATGCTGGAGAAATTTTACTTACACCTAGCCTCTCTCTTAGAAAGCTTCCCTCTGATCCTGATCCTTTGGGGTGGCGACTTTAACACAATACTAGACGTGCACCTCAACAGATCGGGTTCCAGACCCTGCCAACTCTCCAAAGCAGCACACTCTAATCTTACATTACTTCCCTGGCTGGCGATCGTAGACGTATGGCAACTGATATACCCCGACTCTCGAACATATTCCTTCTACTCCTCAGTACACGACTCACACTCTAGGATTGACAAATGGTTGATATCAGATATGTTGATGAGGAACGTTTCACACTTGTCGATTCTCCCCAGAACTCTCTCCGACCACTCTCCGTTGACCATCTCCCTCTTCTGGGGTCCAGATTACGATAGAACTCGGCAGTGGAAAATGAAACCTCACTCCTTACTTGACACGGCCTTCAACACTAATTCAGTCTCTTCTTAGGCCACCCTTTGGGAGTCATTTAAAGCCTACATCAGGGGTATTGCCATCTCCAAAGAGAACGGTATCCTTAAAGTGATTCAAAGAGATATCCTTAAAAGCGAGTCGGCTCTTGCCACCCTCGAGTCCCAATACGCTCTACAACAGTCCCCCGAAATCATGGCGTCCTTAGGCACTGGACACGTTTCGCTCACATGCAGAACGCAAGTTGAATTTCTTGACAACCCCCACCTCGCGCGCATATATGGGGAGGGTGAACGGCCAGGCCAAACATCCCGGTTATCGAGGGACCCAATGGCACCCTAGCCACACTACCGCAGGACATTAACTCTGAATTCCTGGCTTTCAACGAATCCCTTTATTCAAACGCTGAGAGTGTCCCAACAGCCGAGATTGATGCCGATTTAGACAGCCTTCCCCTTTCAGTCCTCTCCGCTGAAACCAATAGCTCCCTTGAGAGGCCGTTAACCGCTGAGGTGCTTTCAGAAGCTATCGATTCACTGTCATCAGGAAAGGCTCGGAGCTCAGATGGCCTTTCAGTTGAATTTTATAAACATTTCAAATCCCTCCTAATTCCTCATTTGATGGCCCTATGGGACGAATCATGTGAAGTGGGCAGTCTTCCCCCTTCTCTCTGTGAAGCCATAATATCGGTTCGACTTAAGCCCAGCAAACCCCCTACTCAATCTGGCTCGTACCACCCCCTCCCTCTCATTAATTGCGACATCATAATTTACGCCAAATTACTAGCTTTACGTTTAGTCCCCTTTATTCCACACATCATCTACCCAGACAAAGCGGGATTTATTCCTGGACGCTCCACCTCCTTCAATCTGAGATGCCTGTTTAACATTATTAGTAGAATAGACCCAAACGTGCAAGCAGTGGCAGCCACGTTGGATATGCAAAAAGCATTTGACTCTGTTTCATGGAAGTACCTTTGGCGGGCCCTCGAAAAATGTAAATTTTGGACCCAGATTCCGGTCCTGGGTTGGGCTGCTTTATTCTGATCCTGTGGCCAGTGTCTGCACTGAGGACAGATGCTCCTCCTTCTTTCGACTTGCCAGAGGTACGAGACAGGGCTGCCCTTTCTCTCCTTTAATCTTTGCCATAGCCATGGAACCGTTCGTGGATATGATGCGTCGGTCCCATGCACATAGAGGTTTACGTACGGCCGGCCAGTCAGATATTATTTCTTTATATGCCGATGATGCCTTGCTCTATATTCGGTCCTCTGCTATCAACCTTGCCCTGATATTGGAGGATGATGTCCCACTTTGGACGAGTTTCTGGCCTCAAAGTAAACTGCTCCAAGTCCACCCTGTTCCCACTTACATTAGTTTACACTTCCCCCTCTTGATCTTATGGGATTCACTTGGTCCTAATCAAATTCCCTTACCTCTGTATAGAGGTGGTTCGCCGCTATGAGATGCTGCTCGAGGAGAATTATCAGAAATACCTCACAAAGCTCGCTGAAAAGGCCTCTGGCTGGGCGAGACTCCCAATCTCCCTGGCAGGCCGGGTCAGTGTTCTGAAGATGGTCGTACTTCCCCAACTCCTATATAGGTTTGTCAACCTGCCTCTGTGGCCGGGTGATGGTTTCTTTCAAACGTTAACCCGTACTGTTAATGCTTTTCTGTGGCACTCTGGTGCAGTCCGGCAAACTTGGGACATTGACCACCCCCATGGAGAGTGGCGGATTCGGCGTCCCCAATTTTCTCAGATACTGGTTGCTAGCGCAGGCCCAATTTGAATCACACTAGTTCAACACATTGGACCGCCACACGTCGGACTTGAGAGACTGGTAGTTAGTGGACGGGATATCAGATCCCTGATTCTTACCCCTCTGCCGATTGAGCTGGATTCACATGACCTTGTCGTTAGCACATCCCTTGCCCTCTCTAAAATCTGGAAACTATCAGACATGCTCCATCCCTTCCATGACGGCCTATCACTGTGGAACTTCCTCCCAGGGGTTCCACACATACCCTTACCTATTACACGCCAATGGGCCGAAGCAGGCTACGAATCGATCAAAGACATTTTCGAGCAAGGTAACTTTCTTGAATGGCCAGAACTTCCACTCACTCTGAGACGGAAACAACCCGCTTGGCTCCAATACTCATCCCTCCGAAAAACCTGCAAGTTCCAGTTGTTACTTGGAGGAGTGGCTCAAAGACTTCCTGTATAGATTTTTTTCGCAGTTTGATCCAATCTTCTAGGGCTCTGCACTCCGATAGTAACAACAAATCCTGGTGTAGGGGACCACTTAATTATATGGTTTAGAATTTAATTGAGGGTGGCGGCTCTGGCGAGCGATACCAACCAAACTTTCCTTTAATGTGATTGCTCAGGCATATCCCTACGATGGAGTACCTATCTACGCGACAAATTAATCACTATGATTGACAAAAATAGACTGATGATGCAAAAATAGGTCTTTAATTTGGCTCTTTACAAAAAGTTGTAGAAAGGCATATTTATATAATCCAATCGGAGCTCGCTAAAATAGCTTACATCCAAGATTTACCAAAAGTAAATAATGCGCAGGCTTATAGTAGGGAGATTACCTTGGCAAAACGATTGAAAAAAATCGCGATTTGAGACAATCAAAAGCGAATAATTTATCTTCTGGAGAGTTCTGCGAGAAGAAATAAATCCTTTGTAATGCCTATCGTAACAATTGTACAAAAATTAAGCGTCACATTCACAACTCGAACAACCAAAGGATGATTGTTCATCTATGTCGCAACGATCAGAGATCCGTATGGGCCATGCTCAGGGCTGACACGTCCAAATTGAGGAATGATTCCTCTTCATTTATTTCTGCAGAATTATGGACACTATTTTTTACGAGTACATTTCAGTTACCAAGGACATTCCGCTACACGAGTTATTGTAGCTCCTTCAATCTACCCATCCATTGGGATATCGCCATGGTCGCTTGAAGATGTTGAATCAGCAACAATGAATCTGAACTACTGCAAAGCTGCGGGCCTGGACTCTATACCGCCTTGTGCATTGAAACGTAATCCACAGTTCTGGGGAAAAATCCTTAAAACACATTTTGACAACATATATCTCACATCAAACTTGCCACGATCATGGTTAGACTATTGTGGTGCCAATATTTTAAAAAAGTAATCCAGCTGAGCACCAAAACCTTCGGCCAATTGCACTGCTAGATGCCTCCGCCAACGTATTTTCCATCTTGCTTCTTAGAGAACACCAAGCACATAAGTCATAACAACATGATGACACGATTTCAGATCGGATTTTGCTCACAGATGGGCACATCATTGAATGCTACCATCTTGGCCCATCTGGTTGCAAAGACCAAAGTATGCAATGCTGGCCTACTACACATGGCCGCAATCAATCTTACGGCAGCTTTTGACTTCGTAATTCGCAGTTTGTTGTAGGAAAAAATGGTCCGGTTGGGTATTCCAGTTCATCTAATCATAATGATTGCAAAATTACATCACAACACCGCATATTTAGTAAGGGTCAATCAGACTAGTGCAATTACGGACCCTATACAGACGCAGGTAGGAGTTAAGCAGGGTTGCAACCTGGCAGCAACACTGTTCAACTTATATCTGTGCGATATTGACAATATAAGGCTGCAGGATATCAGTTTTCCTGCAAGGCTTGGTCACTTGCAGTTGCATTGGCTGGCCTTTGCAAACAATATCCTGCTATTTGATAGAACGCCATTTGGCCTGCAAGCCAAGTTAAATCAATTTGCTCAATATTCACAGGTACATAACCTACAGTTTAATGTCAAAAAGTCAAGAGTTATTATATTTCGAAACGTCAAGAAAAAAACTCCGAAATGAACTGGTCTATTAATGAAATCTGTGTACCACGGGCAGTTTCCATCAAATATTTGGGGTATGACTTAGTAGATACGAATTCTGCAAAGATGTGGAAAGCAGCACTAAACAAAAAGTTAAACCCTCTTATTGCACAAATGTGCATTGTCTATCTCGAGCATTGTAAATATTCTATGGTACCCTGGATTGAGTTTTATATTCTCAAAGTAGAAGCAACTATACTTTATGGCTTAGACACATGTTTGACACAGATCAATAATATTCTTGATCAAATACAGGGGGGGGGCTGTGGAAGCAAACTTTGAATTTGGCAAAATCCCTTCTGAATGTTATTCTCAGACATGAGTTGGTCTTTCACCTTTGTATGCGAGGTACCATTAGCGTTCTCTTTCAAACCTTGCTAACATGATGTTTCCGCCTCCAAACTCATTTTATGAGAATTTAGGAGTGATGATTAAGGAATGTAACCCCTCCCTCAGTAGCCAAATATTTTGACAGCATGGTAGCTATATTGTGGGAAGGAAATGGGTCTCAAAACAGAGGACTTGGACTTTAGGCTCATAATTTTTTTTAAAAAACCTTTTTGAGTTAGATGGTGTCACACGATCAATCGCATTGCCCCATTACCTTCATACAATGAAAATGCAAAATTTGTTACAAAATGTCTGCCAACTATACCTATTGCAGTTTCCTTCCAATAAATTGTGTGACATTTACCTAAGATTCAAATTGAACCAAATTACGACATATGAGAAAATCAAGCATTGGTACCCTTACATCAGAAAGGATGACAAGAGCAATTGTAGATTTTGCAATAATCCATCCCAGAAAGAAACAATTAAACATCTGGTTATCCATTGCCAATATTTTGAAGACCTACGTAATAAAATATTTGGAACGTAGAGTTTGGGGAACACTGATTCATCCAGGAAATGGTTATGGTCCACATTTATGTGGGGGACTCGAATTAAGGTTATTCTTTCACTGACGAGACTGCTTACGAAGATCAATGAAGAACTGTCAAACAAGCTGCAGATTGTGCTCGAGTAACATTTGACCAAAAAATTGACTTGCACTATTTTGATCCACTTGAGACTGGCTAAAACATAGCTGTATACTTGAAAGAATGGAAATAGCCATGGGGATTCCATTGAGAAGTAGGTGTATTGTTACAGATGATTAGCTAATATTAGGTGATGAGTTGTAGTAAGAAATAGGATCGATGTTATGTGATTGAGATTTTATGTTATGCTATAACCAAGGATGTTTTCTTATTTCAAGTACAAAACTCTTATATAGAAAGACTGCAGACCCATATGCAGGCATATGAGCATGGCAACGAATTTTGATATTTTATTATGTATTATGAATCATTTGTAAACTGTGAATGTACATCCTAAAAATGAATAACGATAACATCAAGTTGTAAAAGTTTGTTGACAAACTAAACAACTAATAAATAAAAAAAATTGCATATTGATTCTAGGATAGAACCGCAGCCTGAGACAATGGATCTTGGGGGGCAGGAGAGGGCTTGCTTTAGTACATGTATTTTAGGTACTGCATAAAATGCCGGGACTCTACCCTGGGAGTTGTTGAGGTATTCAAATGCATCCGTCGTGATTCACCACCGATGATAGCCGTAAATAGTTGTTTCCTCAATTAGACTCTTATTTCAGGCCATGGATCTTTCCTGAGCTCCATATAATTATTTTCATCTTCAATAAAATCCATTTTTTCATATTTTAACAGAGAAAATTACAATCCCAGCGCCCTTGTCAGCCAGCTTGATTATGACACCTGTATCGTTACTTAAGGTCTTGAGTGCAGTTCTTTCTCGAACAGATAGATTGTGTCTCATCAGTTTTTCCTCTATTGCAGGCCAGCGATTTCTTGATTCTCTGATGGCATAAATATTGAATTCAGCTTGAAGCCTGTGTCTTGTTGAGGGTCCTCCATTCTATTTTCCTGAAAGAACGCCTTAAATTGACAGTGCAAAAAAATTGTCTAATCTCCGTCTCTAATTTAAACCAATTAGTTGATTGTGATGGAGCGAATGATAGTCCCTTTGTTGAGATAGACTTCATCAGTTGTGAAAACTCTGTCCAAGAGATTAAATGTCGTGATAGTGGTAGCCGAGTTCATTTCCTCTGTCTTCGCTGTCTGGTTCAGAAGAGTGTCCAAGCCAGAAACCCAAAGAGTTTTTGGCATTGAAGATTTCAAAATCCAGTAATTGTATTTAGATAGAACCAACATGATGGCACAGACCGTAGAAGTGTACTTCCCCATAGCCAAGTATGAAGCTTTGAGTAATGTGTTTGCTTGACTTTATTATTATTAGTATTATTATTATTATTGATTTAGCATTTATTTAGTGCTACGAACAATCCAGCCTCTGAGCGCTGCTTAGTCTTACCCACGGTGTGTGGTGCTCATTTATCGACCTCTGAAGGATGAAAGGCTGAGTTGGGCCACGCCGGGATTCGAACCTGCGTCAGCAGGCTCTGCAAAGATGTCAAAGCGAGCGCTCTACTCGCTGTGCAATCAGACCGGACTTTGCACTTTGTTTATTCAATTCTGTATTTTGCACGTGGTATTGACATTTGTTTGCGATGTGTTGCACATTACACATCTTTCGAGTGATTAGAGGCCTATTGCATGTTTTGCACATTGACAAAGTTACTCACCGTAGTGACTACCTTATTCCTAGTCCATAGTGCCTTTCCCTCCATACTTGTGGGACATTCTGTCCTTCGGGACGGGAACGGAGCACTTTTGTTAAAAAAGCATAACAAATTAAATGTGTGTCCTTTTATTTTTACGCTGGGCCACAGCACGTGACCATAACCCTGCCTTCCTGAACTCCGCCCCGCACATCGCCCTTCAGTCCTTTTCTATTGCTAGGTCCGAGACCATTTAAGCATTCAATAGAGGTTACTAATTAGAGGGGGTGGCGGGCGGGCGTATGGAGGAAAGGGGACTATATACTAGGAAAAAGGGAGTCACTACGGTGAGTAACTTTGTCATACTTTTCCGTCCCCCTTCCTCCATACTTGTGGGAGATTCCCAGGCACTAACCATAGGTATTAAGGGAGGATGGACATTTCCCTTATTGGAATACATTCTTGAGAACTGGCTGACCAAATTGGGTATCAGCCCGGGAGTTCAGGTCTAAGCAGTAATGCTTGCAAAAAGCCAATGGGGAGGTCCACATAGCCGCTTGGCGATGGGACTCCCAAAGGACATACTTTTGGAAGGCAACAGCAGCCGCTTTCCATGGACCAGATGTGCATGGAAGCCCTTTGGTGGTTGGAGGCCTTGAATCTCATAAGCTTCTGAAATACATGATGCAATCCAGTGCTTTCAAAGCTGGTTTCCCTTCCGGGTCTCCGAATGAAACAAAGAGTTGTGAGGAGCACCAGAGTTCACTCGTTCTATCGAGCTAAAACTTCAGAGCTCGCCTGACGTCCAGGTTGTGTAGAAATCTCTGGGCATCAGATGCCGGGTTCGGGAAGAAGACTGGTAAGGAGATCGATTGGTTGAAATGAAAGTCAGTAACCACCTTAGGAAGAAAGGAAGGATGAGTGTGAAGCACAACCGTATCCCTGTGGAAAGTGAGGAACGGATGTTCCGCAGAAAGAGCTTGAAGCTCGCTTGCTCGCCTTGCTGATGTTATTACAATCAGAAAAGCAACATTACAAGAGAGGTACTTAAGATCAGTAGTAGCCATGGGTTCAAATGGCTTATGGCATAAAGCGGTTAGGACTACAATCAGATCTCATTTGGGATGAGGGGTCCGAACCGGCGGGAAGAGATGAAGACCTGCAAAGTGTCTTATGATGACTGGGTTAGTCAATGAAAAAAAACAGCTGTCCGTAGACAGGTAGGCCGCAATTGCAGATAAATAAGTCCTACATGACAGAACATGTATGCTAGAAGCTGCGAGTTCAGACACGAAGGATGGAATGGTGTCGACAGATGCATGCCTGGGATCAATCTCTTTGGCGAAACACAAATGGAAAAAACAGCCATTTGCTCCTGTACTGAGCCCTTGTAGAGGGCCCATGTCTCTGAAGCGCGTCGAGCCTTGCATTGGCTCCCTGTGGAGTCTTGAATACCCTTCAGACTTCTGGTTATCACCAAGATTTAAAACCAAAAAAGCACAACTGGGTGCCTTTGTGTTTGCGGCCCCGGCACTTTGGAATGCCCTACCGACTCACCCGAGAAACTCTTAGGTCCTAAGCACCTTCAAAAAGGGTCTTAAAACAAAACAAAAATGGAAAAAAAAGCCATTTGCTCCTGTACTGGGCCCTTATAGAGGGCCCAAGTTTCTGAAGCACGTCGAGCCTTGCATTGGCTCCCTGTGGAGTCTCAGATACCCTTCAGACTTCTGGTTATCACCTTCAAATGTCTTAAGGGAATGATGCCCCCATACCTACAAAAGGTATATAGGAAAAAAAACCTGCCTTAGAAATTTGCGTTTTAACAACCTTGTTTGTTTGTTTGTTTATTTATTTATATGGCGCACCATACCCAGGGGCAGCAGGGCGCAGGCAGAAGAATATTCAAGGCTTACAATGTTACAGAAATATACAGTTGAGGTAAAAGTTGTAGATATATGAAATTAAGGATTACAGGAATAAGAATAATCTCCTGCACCAACCAAGATTTAAAACCAAAAAAGCGCAACTGGGTGCCTTTGTGTTTGCGGCCCCGGCACATTGGAATGCCTCACCGACTCACCTGAGAAACTCTTTAGTCCTAAGCAATTTCAAAAAGGGTCTTAAAACGTTGCTTTTTAATTAGTACGTTTTGATATCCTTCTCTCTGGTAATCCTTTGACCGCAGGATACCCACTGCTTGTTTCTCGTGATGTTCGTCCTTTGTCCGCGCCCTCACACCTACGGGTCTATGGCCGCGCATTACAAATGTTATAAAGTAAAGTAAAGAAAGGGCTTCCTGGCCACTTGGATAAGGTGCATGTTGTTGTCAGACAGATTGAACTGCGCTAAAGATCGGAACTAGAGCACCAGGCCGACAAGCTTAACGATTGTGGGTAGGGCTGCCACAACTGGTGGTTGCAGCAGATTCCCAACCTTCTTCACCAGAGCAATCTGATCGGGGGAAGTAGCAACAGATGCTGCAGTTCCTAAAACCTGAACCTGGCTAGCCACCAATGAGCCATGAAGAGAAGAGTGCAGTTGGATGCCCTCCTGCGTTTGCATAGAGATCGATGAATCAGTGGTAGTGGGTGCAAGGCATAAGCTTTCATATTGTCCCCCGGGATCTCAAGGGCGTCCCGCAACGAAGAAACACCCAGCCAGTCCCTGAACGCATAAAGCGGAAGTTTCCTGTTTGAAGATGTCACAAAGAGGTCCACCTCTGGAGAGCCCCATTGATGGAAAATGTTGGAGAGGACATCGCTGTTCATCTCCCACTCGTAACTGGCTGCCGATTGGCGGCTGAGGAAGTCTGCAGCCACATTGATGCGACCCAGGAGGTGTACAGCCTGGAGCCAAATATTGTGCTGGATGGCCCAGTCCTAAATTTGTATAGCAAGATACACAAAATGAGGAGCCTTAGTGCCCCCTGCTTGTTGATGAAAACTTGTCTGTGCGAATACGGACCACACTGTTGGTGATAGTCGGTTGAAAAGCCTTAATCGCCAGGAAAACTGCCAGGAGTGCCAGGTAATTGATATGGAACTGTCTCTCTTGAGGCGTCCACAAATCGTATACCTGGAGGTGACGCAGCGTCGCTCCCCACCCCAGAAGGAAGGAGTCTGTGGTAACCGCTGCTTGTGGCCAGGGCTCCTGGCAGGAGGTCCCACTGAAAGGTTGCTGGCGGACGACCACCATAGTAGATCCGCCGTCATGCAGGATGGAACTGGAAGCAACTTGGAATCCGGGGCCGTAGCCTGGGACCAGCAGCTCCGAAGAGCTAGCTGGGTGCACCTCATTTTTAGGCGTGCAAGAGGTAGAGCTACAACACAAGAAGCCATGAGGCCCAGACATCTCTGGAAACACCAAGCCGTCATGTGAGAAAACTGGATGAAGAGTTGGCACATGGTCAACAGGTCTGCAATCCTGTCCTTCATTAGGAACACTTTGGTACTGATAGTATCTCGGAAACCCAGAAAAATCAGGTCCTGAGAGACCATAATGGATGATTTCCGCCAATTCACTGACAGCCCAAGATGGAACCGGAGCTGAAGGAGTGACTGAACGTTATTTATTTTTACATTTGTGTAACGCAAATACAGCCCTTCGGCATCGCGGCGCTGTTACTTGATGTTAGCTTAGTTACAGAAAGGAGCATTTTTCATTTGGGTCAGAAATACATTACACACAGTAGAATAACATTCATTTCATTGTTCATATCTGGCGGGTGTAGAACTTGATTTGGGTGGGGTGTGGGCAGTGATTAGGAGTAGAGCAGTGTTTTTTTTTTCATTGGTCATAGCTGTCTGAGGGCAAGGACTGCGCAGGAGCCAATCGTCCAAGTATGGATATACATGAACCCCCTGCAGTCTCAGGAATGCTGCGATGACCAACATCTTCGTGAAGACAAGCGGCTCCGAGGTGAGACCAAAAGGGAGTAAACGAAACTGGAAGTGTTGTGCTCCAACGGAGAACCGCAGATATTTTCGATGCAGTCTCCAAAACAGAATGTGCATGTATGCGTCCTGAAGGTCTAGCACACTGAGCCAGTCGCCCTTCCGAGGAGAGGACTTTATCTGGCAGGGTGTAATCATCTTGAATTTCTCGTGGGGAACAAACAGATTGAACTTGGAAAGATCGAGGATAGTGCGCAGTCCAGCCTGGTTGGGTTTGGGCACTGTAAACAGACAGGAGTTGTAGCCCTCCACTTGCTCCCCAAGAGCAACAGGCTCCACTGCTCTGAGGTCTAGAAGTTTCTGTACCTCACCTCTGAGGAAGGGCTACCCGGTCTGCTGGAAGGGAGGATTGAAGGGAGGGGTGGGGTGGAGGTGCAAGCGGAAGCCTGCCCAAACGATTAACAAAACCCATCGGTCTTCGGTGATGTCTGCCAAGCCTCCAGATAAGACAGAATTCGTCCTCCCACCAGAGTCTCGTGCGACCGATGGAAAATATCATTTGGATGATTCGTCGGCAGGGAGACTGCCCATTCCAGGTGAAGAGGCTGTTGTCCGAGAGAAAAACCGGCCACTTTGCCATTGTAGCTTACGACAGGGCCCGCCAGGCGGAGCATCAAATCGGTGTGAGTGGCAATCCTGAAAACTCCTTAAGGCAGAGAAGGACCTTGTTTGGGACCCAAACCTATAAGGGGCCTTTGCTGGAGTTTTCGCGAGGAACAACAAAGACTAGGCCGTTTGAGTGCTTGCCTTGGTTAGTTCCTCATCTGTGGAGGAGTGGAACAGTTCTTTGCCCTCGAAGGGGATATCAAGCACCTTGTCCTGAACTTCCTTTGAGAACTTTTTAGCATGGAGCAACGCTTGGCGGCAGATGTCGACCCGACCATAAGGCTTCGAGCGGAAGTGTCTACGTGATGGGCCGCAGCCTCCAGTAGATCCTGCGCCAGAACTCTGGCATCCGACAAACCGCCTGTAAAGTCCTCGAGTCTATCAGCAGGAATACATTCCTGGAACTCAGCTAGCTACTTCCACAGTTTGACATTGGCAGCCGGCAGGATAGTTGGTGAACCGTCTTATGACGGAATAGTAACAGTGTGCAGGGGACAAATAGTAACAGTGTGCAGGGGACGGGAGGGTTCCGATTTTTGGATCCTCTTTTCCTTTCTACATATGTGTGCTAGTAGTCCTGTGCCAGGCCCACTTTTCCTCCCCCGCACCTTAAATACTTTGTAAATAACTTTAGAGCTATATATTGTAAACCTTTTTTCGAAAAGAAATTTTGTGGAGTGCACAGGCAAATATCTTCTCACAGTTTGTTTGATCACTGGTTCCTTATCAGTGTGGCACAAATTGTAGATAGCACCTGAATTCTTAAACTTGATACTCACTAGCATGTCTTTTTCACGTATCAACACCTTTCAATGTGAAGAAATGCCAATTGGATCATATAGAGGAATTGGCTAAAGATGAAGACCTCACTATCATGCCAGCAGATAAAGGAGGCGCCATTGTGGTCATGGACACGGGAGACTACACAAGAACATTTCTGGAATTACTAAATGAGGTAAACACACAAATCAAATTGGATGGGGACCCAATCATGAGGATAAGAGCGCTCATTGAAAAGACAGTGGATGAAGCCTTTGAAAATGATTGGATCAGCAGAAAAACATGTGAATTTTTAATAAATCAACATCCTATCACGCCTGCTTTTTACGGACTGCCCAAAATTCATAAGAACCCAAGTGACCCACCCTTGAGACCCATAGTGGCGGGTACTGACAGCATATTCGATCCTTTGTCCATATAGATTGATCGATTATTACAACCATTAATTCAGGACATCCCGACGTATCTGAAAGACTCCACAGATTTCCTCAATTGAATTCAAGAAATTACAGCACTCAGCTCAGAATGCGTATTGTTCAGCAGAGTATCAAATTCACAATGGAAATTGGGACAACATCCCTACACTTCCTGGGCGTTTGCTTGGAAATTAAAGAGAATCAGATTACTACCAATGTCTACCACAAACCAACTGATGTGAACAACCTTCTACACTTCATAGCTTTCATTCCAAAATCCATGCTTGTTAGCTTACCATACAGTCAACTTTTAAGACTTAAGAGGATAATTTCAGATCCAGCGGGACTTGACATTCAATGTACAAAACTATTGGACAAATTTGAGAAGAGGGGGTTATCCACACTCTGTCCTAAAGGAAGCTAAAGAGAGGTCATCTAGTGCGAGCAAAGATCACTTGCGGACTCCAAGAATAAAAAACAAAGAGACCCCCTTGCTCTATATATCCAAGTATTCACGACAGAGCTTCCAAGTAGGGGGTTCCATTAAAAAACACTGGGGTGTCCTGCAGAGTGACCCACTCCTCCATAAACTATTCCCCAAATCTCCAATGATGGCCTTTAAAAGAGGTCTAAACTTAAGAGATAAATTGGTGAGAGCTGAGAAACTACCGAAAGGGAAACAATTGTTTCTGAGTACAAGAAAGAAGGGCACTTACCCCTGCTTGAGTTGCTCACATTGCAACAATGTGATTAAAGGCGAAACAATTGCACATGCTCACAGGGGTAAAAAATACAAACAGAGATTTTGCCACTTGTATTTCAGTAGGTGCCATTTATGCGATTAAATGCTCCTGCGGCAAATTATATGTGGGCCAGACTACCAGACCGGTTAAAAACAGAATTACCGAACATAAATCCAACATTAGATGTAAAAATACTAAATCTCCCCTAGCAAGATACTTCACTGAAAATCACCACACAGTTACTCAGGTTAAATTCCAAATTCTGGAAGTGGACAAGAAACCATACAGAGGGGGTGATTATCAGTCTATCCTCGCCCGCAGAGAAAAGTTCTGGGTACATCTCCTAGACTCCCTTAATCCAAAAGGGACTCAATGAAGAGTTCTCCATTACATGTTTCATTTAATATAAATCCAAACAGATCTAGAAGCTAGCTACCATGTAATACTGGGCAAGATAAGAGACCGCACTACAAGGTGGAACATCTGTTAAAAAGTGACTGTCCAGGGACTGTTTACCGACCCACCTGTCACCATTGTATGGTAATATTGGCTAACAGAGGAAAATTGTGTACATGGAAAGTGATGACTCAGAGGGTACATGTGGGCGGTATTTCTGCTATCCAGACCATGATGTAATTTATGCTGAGCTAGATAAAGGGTGAATGGAGATACACGTGACTTCGGCTAGTGGCTGAATCTATGCAGTTCCACACGCAATTACAATTGAGTAACATGAGTTTCCTTCAATAGGCAGTTTTAAATCTTGCAGCTTCACGGACAACTATAACTTAGCAACATGTGGTATCTGCAATCAGTAGTCTACTGATTGCTTTCCATAGTAGATAAGGGCAAAACAGGGATCCTAATGCTTTTGGACCCAAGTGCTGCCTTTGACCTCGTTGATCATACACTGCTACAACAAGTTCTGGATAAAACAGCGGGATGCTCCAAGGCAGCCTTGGCATGGTTAGCATCTTTTCACACAGACCGTGTATCCAGAATACATTGGGAAGAGAGGTTTTCAATATCTACCGCTATAAGTGCAGGTGTACCACAGGGTGCTAGTATCTCCCCTCTTCTCTTCAACCTATTTATGAAATATCTATGTGTACTCCTAGAATCCATCGGCGTTCATTTTAATAATTACGCTGATAATACACAGCTGGTGTTTGAGTTGGAGGGAGAATATCAACTAGATATGGAAAAGATTACAACCATCTACAATCTGATAGACAAATGGATGGAAGACAATTGGATGTGCTGGAATAGTAATAAAACGGAGCTTATGATTTTTGGCTCCTGTCAAGCAAGGGGTAAGGCTCGGCAAAGAATTTGAAGAGTGTACTATTAAAGACCCATGCATTAAGATGGTCTCCCATGTCAAAACACTTGGGGTGATGCTGGAGGCGTCCCTGGGATCAGAATCCGAAACAAACTTCACAAAAATAATGCATACTACACATTAGGCTATTGAGAGCTATACGCCCTCTTCTGACGGAAAATAATGCGGCCACAATAGCCAGGGCCATTATACTGGCACGTCTGGACTACGGCAACTCACTGTTGCTGGGAGCTTCCAAAAAACGCATCAGTAAATGGCAGATGATGGAGAATTAATGCAGTCTGGGTCATAAAAGGGATCGACAGAAGAAGCCACGTGACAGAGGCTAGAAGATCCCTCCACTGGCTTAGAGTCGAGGAGAGAATCCTCTTTAAATCCAGGACACTAGTACACAGATGTTTGTATGGAGAGGCCCCATCTTATCTTAAAGCCAATTCACACGATACATTCCTAATAGGGCCCTAAGATCTCAAACATCAGGCAAGTTACAGATGGCATCCCGAACTATGGGTGCTGGGAAATCTTTCCCGGTTCGAGCAGCTCAGCAGTGAAACAACCTTCCAGTTACCCTGAGAGCAGAGCCTAATCTGTTAATCTTTAGGAAAAATATGAAGACCCATCTCTTCAAATAATGCGCCACTCCCTAGCTTTCCACCTACCGTTCGCCTAACATGAATTTGTCTCTCTGCACCCTGATGCCTGCGGGCTACCGACGCATTACAAGCAAACAAATAAATAATAAATAAAATATAATCATTGTATTAATGACCATGAAGATACTTTGCATACGTGAACTTAGAGCTGGAGTACTTCGGCATACGCATCCAGTGAATATGCTTACACTATCAGGCATTCCAAGATGGCGCTCACAATACACACAGCCTAACAGGGGACCTAGGTGTTCATCAGCAGCATACGAATGGTGTTTAGTCCTCCTTTAGTTTTTACTTCTCATACACAACATATGGGGTCCGAATGCACGTGCTGGTTTTCTGGCGTCTTGCAGGGTTGCCCTGAAGACGGTGAAACCCACCTGGGAGTGCGCGAGGGGCACAGCCTCTTCGTTCACTGATACGTGCACAGCTTTCTCTGAACGAAGATAGAGAACAATATCGAAGTTTGTTTGAATCTCATTACGTCCGTTACAATAGAATATTGTGCTCACAGGTGAGAATCATGCCATGTCTTTACACTCCACTCCTAAGAATATTTTTCTTGAAAATAGTATACAATTCAGCAGCTGCACCTCTGATGTGCTCTTTCATAGATCTTTACTGAAGCTTGCTACCGCATATACAATACAGAAGGAGATACGCTTTTAGCACTAGTCAATAAAGGACACGCAGTGCTTGGGAATTCCTTATTCCATTCTCACAACAAGAGAGGTGAGCCCGCTTTATGAATGCGGTAATTATGACTTTCATTCTGTTTTTATCCTCCTTAGAATGAATATCTAGTGTAGAATAAGATTGATACACAGTGTTTCTTTATTATTATCCATACATTTGACAGATCACAACCTTGTTGAATAGCTGAGATTTGGGACTGATAAGAATTCTATGCTGAGGGTACTTTTGTAAACAGTCTTTGTATTGGGACGTTTGTGAATATAAGATTGCATTGCTTTAAATGGGGGATACCAATTGTATTGTACGATCCATATTGCCTACAGACACAAGAGCTCCTGATTGGTATTTAAATGCCCTGTTTACAGTTGGGTACCCGCCTCAAGATAGGAGAGTTTTCCAGTCTTGTTAACAAAGGATCAGAACACACTATTTCATCACCCCTAGAAGAAGTATCTTCAGTCATTTTAATTAAGGTATGCCTATTTCTTTGTGAAACTCTGCCTAATGTTCTCTAAATACATGGTCACAGTGAATATATTTATAGAAGTGGCACTAGACAGTTGGGACAAGGACGGAGGTAGACGATCCGATTTTAGTGGGACTTTTGTCCTCAGCACATAGGTGAATAGTACCTTCCAGGAGATGTTAAACAGCAGAAGCATTAGCCAGAGATGGATGATATGCAAAATGATATACTAGTCTCGGTTATCGGCCACACTATTGGATGTACCCTAATAAATTGCTAGCATTTTCTCTGAATCTGCTCTATCTCTTGTTGTGATATTTCCTCAGGTTCTTTGATGTTAGATTATGTTATTTCTTAAAATCTTTTATGCTTGATTGTAAGGCATAAAACTGATATACTTTCCATCCATACTGTTTTACAGTTCAATTTTGGCTCAAGAAGAAGAGATGGTTATCTCGAAATGCCTTAGCATTTCTATTTGAACTGCATTTATGATTTGACAATACTCCTCCACACAATCTATTTATTTTGGACTTCGTATCTGCATCTGAAAAGCAAATGAATAAGAATTTGCTCTACATATTAAATTACTGTGTTTTTTACCAAATTAATGTCTTGTATGTTGTTTACATTATCAATTGTTAAAAATCAGTACTATCCTTATTACAGAAATTTGGTGAACCATTTTATGACGTAATAGCAACAGTGTGCAGGGGACGGGAGGGTTCTGATTTTTGGATCCTCTTTTCTTTTCTACATATGCTGCCAGGATAAGCTCGGTATTAGCCTGATGCTGCTGAAGAGCCGAATTGGAAAAACCCTTTTTCCACAAAGGCATAAAGAAGCTTGTCCTCCTTATAGAGGATCAGGGACGCTGCAGTGGAGGATGTACAGGCCGGCTTGGACTGGAGCGTAGCTGGTGCCACCACCGTCGACAAAGGGTGCGGGCAAGCAGGCAAAGATATGTCCTCCGAAGTATGAAGCTTATAACAAGGGTCATTCTTCTTGTTCAGATGCTGCCCAGAATGAGATTTTTTTCCAGATCTTATGGGCCTCAAGCAAGGACTCCCTTCTAGGGGAACAGGCCAGTGAGCTGCTGCGTCGACGCGGTGAAGGCTTCAGAACGCACCTCCTCCTGTGGAGCTGGGGCCTCGGGTACTGGGATGCTGCTGCCACCTGAGCTAATTGAGATTTAAGTGGCTCAGGTGCGGATGAGAGTAGCACAGAAACCTCCTCCCACTTATGGCAGTTGTAACTTGCCAAAAGTGTAGCATTATTCGCAATTCTTGTCTGGTATGCTGCAGAAGAGGCTACTTACCTGCCCATTGCATATATTTTCTTGCTCTCCTTATCCGGAGGAGCTTCGAAGGAAGCAAGTGGTGTGTCTGCTCTCTTTCCTGTGGTGGTAAGGACCAAAGAGTCTGGTTTTAACTGGCCCCTTATGTATAAGGGGTCTGAGGGTGCAGACCTGAACAGTTTTTCAACACGCGGGTTAACGGCCGTGTGAGATTCGGTGCCTCCAAAGAAGGTTGGATTCTTCGTTGCACCACAGATTTCAGCAGTGGGATAAACTGTCCTACTGTCTTCTTGTCTCCCAACAATTGTTCAGTGAAGTCTGTCTTCCTGTACCTCCTGTGTGTCAATGCGGAAATGTTCTGCCGCTTTGGTTAGGACATCGTTGAGGAGTGGTTGATTGTCTACTGGGGAATCTACCACTGGAGGGTACTGATTAATAGGAGAATCTATGAAATACATGTTCGCCTCCTGGTCTGGGTCCTCATCGTCCCCATAATAAAGTTTGTCTGTGTCCTCATCAATAAGTTGAGGGTCAGATGTTTCCACAAGTGAAAGATCATCCTGGTCTTCTGGGTCTTTTTCGGGGTCATATAGATCTATAATTCTGCCCTATGTGGGGACATCAGTATGAGCCCTATTGGTAGGGGGGTGAGAGCCAGAAGGGGCTGAGGTGGGAGGGGTGGTGTGAAAGCTTTGAAGGTAATCTGGATTTTTTTTCACAGAAATTCGCCATGATGGTCATTCTTTGCATGACTGTCGATATCTTGCCAATACAATTCCTTTGATCTTGGGATTACAGTGTCTGGAATACCCATGTCCTCATTAGTGGGAGGTATAGGCTTTGGCCTAGAGTCTTAGTTTTCTCTATGGGCTTGGATAAAATACCCTTTTGTGAAGACCTATCCTTAGTAGGGTTCTTGTCCCTATGAGGGGGTCTTAGAGGATTTCTTATGGTGTTTTCCCCCACCCTGGGGCCTAGAGGAGTTTGTAACAGACGTTTTGGGGACTGACCTTTTATTAGATGAAGAACGTCGAACTTCGAGTGTGGGGGCCGAGGTTCACAGACATCCAGAGGGTTATATAGTGATTTAATGACCCTTGGACTATGTGGTTAACCCTGGTGGACTTGGGTTAAAAAAAGGCACTACAAGACACGAAGACAAAACAATCCCCAAGTTCCATCTTGTAATAGGTTGACTTGGCGGAGTATGGGAAAGGTAAAAAGGTTGCTCAAAAACCAGCGCCACTGAAACTGGTTGACGGTGGTTGCTACACTCAGGAGGCACAATTTGACCTACCGTGGTTTTTGAGCAAACTTTTTACCTTTCCCATACTCCGCCAAGTCAATCTATTACAAGACGGAACTTGGGGATTGTTTTGTCTTCGTGTCTTTAGTGTCTATTTTTAGCCAAAGTCCACCAGGGTAAACCAGATAGTCCGAAGGTCATTAAATCACTATATAACCCTCTGGATGTCTGTATTTTTGACCTTGGGTGTTCTTCAACATTCTTTCTCTTCCAAATACACTCAAATCGAAAGAAAGAGCGTGGTCCAGGACGAACAAGGCTGAATGTATTCTAAACATAAATTGATGTCAATTTCTTTAATTTCTTATACTGTCCCTACTAGATAAGCGGCACACCAGTGCTACTTAGTTGTGATCTTAGACCATGCAGGGATAGTAAGAAAATCGCTCTATCCTTTCTGTCCTTCGTCACAGCCTTGTTCACTATTCCTGACCACAGAGGTTTTTGGATTTATCATGGTGCTGTAACCAAATTATGATACAGATGCATTTTGCACTGTGTTAGTGTTAAAACTATTGGTAAAAGTTAGGGCAACTCCATGTTACCTTGCAACGGATGACCCCCCAGCCCCCCCCCGGTTTGGTTAATACGCCAGATAAGTACGACGATCTGCACCCCTGAGTGAGCCAGATGCGCAGAGAAGGATAACGCGATGTCCAGTGAGCATGCCAGAGGATCTATTTTGTTTACCTTGGCCCAGTGACAGAACCTGGTCTATTTGCTTCTGTACTGACTCCTTGTGGAATCGTTACTTGCACCCTGAATGATATCCAAGTTGTCCTGTGACAGGTGCAAATGATTCAGGGTGACCTGTTCAGGAACCACACTGCCAGGGATAACTTCTGCAGAGCGGGGTGAACCACTGTGCCCCCTGGCTGGGAAAGTAGGGGGCTGGACCCAGCGTGAGTGGGACCAAAGACTGATCCGACTTCTGAGAACCAAGGTATGGCTGGCCACCATAGCACTACCAAGATGAGCCGACTCATTTACTTTGCAAATGACCCTGTGAATCAACCGAGTGGGGAAAAAGCGTATGCACTCATGTTATTTCACTGAATCTGCAACACGTCCCATAGAGAGCCCCTGCCTTGCCCCATCCAGGAGGCAAACTGGTGGCCTCTTCTGTTGCTCTTAGTGGCAAATAGGTCCACCTGAGGGTGACCCCACCTGATGAATATCTCCCTCAGGGCATCTCGTTCCACTGCCACTTGAGTTGTCCTGCCCCAACCTGCTGAGTCTGGCGATCAGAAGATGTTGTTCTCCAGTGCCCACTCCCATATGTCGAACGACAGCCTGCAGAGCGGAGGAGACATGGTACCTCCCTGCTTGTTGATGTAATATATGCATGTGGAGCTGTCTGTCTGAATGCAAATGCAAACCGACTTTTTGATGACCATGGGGAGGAATGCTTTGAGAGCAAGCCAGATGGCCATCATCTGGAGCCAGTTGATGTGTTCCATTTTTTCCTGCCGTGACCAGACTCCATGAACACTGTGGTTGTCCATAGTACCCCACCATCCCTCTAGGGACGAGTCTGTGGTAGATGTGATCTCCGGGGGCGGCTGCCTGAACGGCCTGCCCACTAACAGGTTGGAGTCCGCCCTCCACCACGAGAGATCCTGGTGAAGGTGTTGTGGTATGCTGGCTCGAGCCGCTTGGGAGCCTGTCTCCTGATTCTACGAGGCTGAGAATTGCAGTGGCGCCGATTGAGGAGTGGCGCTGGTGGACGGAGTCAGGGGAGCGGAGCCCCCCAGGGCCACGCCTTCCATACGCCTCTAAATTTAAAGGGAAAGCCATTTTTTCGGGTGAAAAAGGTTCCGTTTTCCATCCCTAGCGAGGGACGCTCATACAGTATGGAGGAAAGGGGACAGGAAGTAGCAGTACTGAGTGTTATGTGACAGTATTACCTACTCCATTCATTTTTCTAGTGTGTTTTTGGGTCTATAATGAATAGAGTATTTTTGTATTTACCTGACTAAGTAGAATCATTGCGTATTTCACTGTTTGGACTCATTGTGGATCACTGATCCCACTCACCTCTCCTGAGACAAAGCCTTCACCACTCTCCACGCTTACCTTGATTGGGTTTGGCTGACCTCTCCAAGTTGCCCTGTTCACTATTACTAGGGTGGCCTCCTGACGTCTGTCCACCAGGCAAGATTTTATAAATCCATCTTAACAAATTGGGTGGCAGCGATGAGTGTTGTCCCCTGGTGTATTATCCCAATTGTACTTACACAGAAACTGTGATTTGAACCTTGTAGCAATATAACAGTCACCTACTATTTTCACAATGGTCACACTTGCTGCTCTATAAGTAGAGATCCGAAAAACAATTGTGTGGGGACAAAGGACTGCCAGCCTCCGGAAACAAGGCTGATCTAGTACAGAGATTGTTTGATCACCAGGAGTCAAGGATTGTTACCTTGCCAATCAATAGTGATACAGTAGGCGCTGGGGCTGGCCCCAGCAGTAGCAATGGACTTGTTGTGACTGCACCTGTTGAGACGGTACAGGAAGAAAAGTCCACTAATGTTTCCCTGACCTCTTCTGAGCCTGAGATCATGTGCAAGCTTAAAAGAGAGAAGCTCAAGCTCAGACAAAAAGTTTGAAATTAACATGGCCAAGCTAGAATTTGATAGGGGGGAGAAACAGAAGGATAGAGATCACCAGATGGAGCTAGCCAGACTGCAAGGGTCTCAAGGCTCCTCCAAATGACCCAAGAGTGGTTATGGGTCCTTCCCTCATTCTAGATTTCCTAAGGATCTGCTCAGTATATAGGATGAGAAGAATGGCATCATAGATTGGCTAACAACTTTTGAATATGCTTGTGAGATGCAAGAAGTTGGTGAGTTTGATAAGATTGCATGGTTGCTCAGCAGACAGCCCCATTCTAGCTGCAGTACCATTATGAACATTTTGAAAGCTGATAGAAAGGACTTCAACCAATTAAAGCAGGTTCTCCTACTCAAATTTGGGAAAAAGTATGCTGGATACTTGAGGAGGTTCGGAGATTACAAAAAGAAAGAAAGTAATACTTTGGTGTCTTTTGTCAGAGATTCCCTGAAAAACCTGAGTGGCTGGGTAGAGGGCCATAAAGTAATCACTTTTGAAGGCATGGTCAATCTGGTCATGCTGGAACACATTTTTGCCTCATGTTCCTCTGGGGTGAAGCAACATTTGGAAGATTCCAGAGAGAGATATCCTGGGAAACTGACAATTGCTGCAGACTTTAGCGTGTCCCATAAGGAGAAACATGCTTTTGGTAAGCAAAAAGAGAAAGAGGGTGGGATCACCGATAAAACTTCCCCCCAGAAGGCCCACAAAATGTTTAAGTCACAAGAGTCTGGAAAGGGTAGTGGGACTAACTATAACAAGTAGTGCTAAAGATATGATTTTGAGGTGGGAGTATTTTACTGCCTATTTTCAAACTTTGAGAGTAAATGTGATTTCAAGAGAGTAAAAAATGACTTTCCTTCTTTGCAAAAGAGTAAAATGCATGTGACATCCAGCTGACATTAGCGAAAACAATGTTTGGAAATCATTACCATGCGCCAGCTTTCTGCTTTGTGACTGAAAACGCCTTTCATTATGTCTCGAAGGTCTGGCCATTTGATCTCTCTTGTATATATTGAAATGTTGAAAAAACAAAAACCTAGCCAATTACATAGTAAAGCAAACATGAATTGTATAGTGTGTTTTTAGTTTCTATAGCAGAATTGTCTTTTGATGTTTAATGAAAGTCCACATTTCCTGGAGCTATTACTACCTAATGGTATGCCAATGTTATGATACAAAGTACAAAGAGGCAAAGACTCCATGCTAAATTCTACACCTAATATCATGGTAAAATGGTTATTTATATAGCGCTTTTGGCAAAGAGTTGTACATAGAAAATATTTATCTCAATTATCACCAAACCGAAGTTCGTACTCCTTTATCAACCTCAAAAGGATGAAAGGCTGAGTTGGCCTTGCCGGGATTCGAACCTGCAACCTACAGATCATGCACATATCGCAGCAATGGCTGAGCTATCTTATTGGCTAACATCCTTCAAAGGTCGGTAAACTGAGTATTGACTGAGGTATAATTATCGATGTGCCTAGATGTTGGACGAACCACGTATGAACTGCTACATAACGTTAAATACCTATCTGGTTTTGCTGAGTTTCTATTTCAATTACAAATTTAACTTTCATTTGTTTGTTTTTGAACAGCGTGTCATGATTCCTACCCCTTATGTCCCCAGCCCTTCAAGATGTCAGGCTGGAGCCAGGCCACGATCACCTACATGGCCCACCCTCAAGGGCCTCTCCATCCCTCCAAAGACCCACTTGGAGTCAGACTTGGCGCTTGTGGCACCAGACTCACTCCCATAGGATAACATTGGGGATTGGACTTGTAGTGCATTGATGGGGACAAGATGGATGCCCCCACATATTTCAGTTCCCAGAGCTGCATGTGCGGTCTAGTCTTTTGGGTGTGGTTCAGCCCAGGGGCACCTGGGATACCCAGAGACTATTTAAGCCACACCCAGGCTGAGAAACATGCTTTGCGTTTTCTGCACCGTGACACTCACCGTGTTTGGATCGGTCTCCAGTAGGCCTGCAACTTTCTTCTGCGCTCAGCTCCTGCAAGAACAAGAACACTGTTAGGAGCAGCCTTACCTTGCAGCGCTTCTGCCCATCAGTCATCGCTCCTTCTGTTCTGCGGACATCTTCGGCGGTGTCATTCCCAGCCCGGCACGCCGCTTCCTAAGGAAAAGGGAAAAGAACAGAAAAAAGGCATTAGTAAGGATTCTGCAAATCTTTGCTTATTTTTAAATACTGTACGAGCTTCAAAAGCTTACCTGAATCCCAGCCGCTCTGGGGGAACTCTGTCTCCGGAACTTCTCATCCATCTGCAAGAGGGAAAAGACACTCCAGGTTAGCGTGGAAACAGCTAGAGGCGCTGCATACTGCGCTTACCCACCGCATTTATTCTTCATAACCGGCATCCACGCTGAAAACATTGCGGCACCTAAAAGACACAGAAAAAGAACTCAGTTCAATGCAAATACGAAAGGGATGCATTGCGCATCGTGCTCTCACTCACCTTCAGCGCTACTCATCTCAGCAGCACGCCGCCATCCCCGGACGCCGGCCATCATCTAAGGAAAGAAAGGAACGAAGTTAGAGAACTGTTCAAAAGACTCATTATACTTACCTGTCGGACTCTTGCCAGTGAAGTAACTAGGCAGCAATGAGCCCGCATCAATGAACGCGCCCCTGCGCTGAAGGCAGGACGGAGAGCAGACTATCCAAGAAAACAAGGCCCAGTGTCCAGTCGAATAGCCTCCAGGGAAGGGTTCGAGGTCGTAAGAGGTCAGAACAGGCTGAGTGACATCCCATGGATACCAGGTGAGCATTACACAGCGCTTAAAGTTTTGGATGTTTTAATTGTAGTCTTGAAGATTTGATTGTCATTACACCAATAACAGGTGTTGTAGCCTATCACTCACCCTGGAGCAAACACTATGCTGCCACTGACCATTTATAGTAATGTTCTGGTTTCTGTCAAGTAACCTTTCCTTTACACCACCCTCTGCTCTGAACTTGTGCGTAAATGTACACAGGAAAATAATAAAGCTGTCATATTTACAGGATTTTCTTTTTTTTAAACTTTTCTTTATTGGCAGAAAGTAGCGGCAGGTACAAAGCACAGTGCGAGATCAGTGTCATATCAACAATTAGGTCTTACAATGCATCAAACAGTACACAAGTGGGTGGGCTGTCGGCCCGATGCGGTTTCCATTGTGCAGGGTTCGGGTATATCTAGCAAGTTCGGCAGGGGTGAAACAATTTCAATATCATTTTTGTTATTTAGATAGCTGCAGAACTCAGTCCACACCTTTTTGGAATGAGAAATCGTTGGGAGGGAGCCTAGGTACCCCTCCTCGCACGTCTGTGTCCAGGTGAGAGATCTCAAACACATCTCAAACATAGGGGGGGGAGGGGACGGCGCTTCCAACACTGCAATATACATTATTTTGCCACCATAGCGCTCACATTAAAAAATGTAGACTTTTTTTTCACATCCTCCCCCGCCCATATTCCAAACAGCAAGGCTAATGGGTCGAGGCCCTCTGGGGTCCCGATTATCTCTTAGAGGGCTTCTGTCATTGCTATCCAGAATGGACTAAGCGCATTGCAAGACTAGAACATTTGTACATGGTCCGCCTCTTCAGATCTGCATCTCAGGCAAGTAAGGGTCTGGTTGTGTGTAAATTTCGCCACTTTGTGTGGTGTATAATATAGTCTATTGAGGAGTTTGTATTGTATACACCTGAATCTAGCGTTGAGGGAAACTTTGCTTGTGTGTAGGCACATTTTTCTCCACATACGCTCAGTGATTTCCAATCCCAGTTCCGACGCCCACTCGTCCCGTGGTTTGGGGGATGCATCCTCAGATTTGCCCAGCAATATTTTGTACAGAGAGGATGTTATGCCCCTGCTGCCTGCTGAGTTGGCTATGTATTGGATCTCGGGTGAGTTAGGGGGCTCGTCTGGATAGGAGCGCCACATTTCTTGAACCGCCGCTCTTAATCTGAAGTATTGCAGCAGTTCTAATGCCGAACCAGAGTGTTCCGGGTGCCATGTCTGCGGGTTAATGAATTTACCGTCAGGGTATATGTCTGTTAGTGCTCGGTAACCCAGGTTTGACCAGTGTTGCAGGAGACCCGGGAACTGCCAGATGGGTAGCCACTTGTAGTATGGGCGATGCTCCGGGTGCGAATGCAATAGGTGGTTCCATGCCCTGATCGTGGTAGCCACAGGATCCGCTTGGGCATCGGTTTGATATGTGCAATGAAGAATTAGGGTCATAATGATGGTTTCCTCCCCCGCCAGCCTCTCAAGTTTCACGTGTGGGGGTGGCTTTGGATGGACGTACCAGTGTGTGGCATGCTGGGCCTGTGCCGCAATCCAGTACAGTGTCAGATCTGGGGCTGTGAAGCCCCAGAGTCATGTGTTGCCACTTCTTGCGAACCGCACCGGAGTGCCAAAGGAATTGGGCGCACGTAGAGTGTAGCTTCTTAAAGTATTGCTTCATGGGCCATATCGGAACATTAGCAAAGACATAAATGAGCTTGGGGACCGCTATCATTTTTATTATTGATATTTTGACCGCGAGAGATAGCGGGAGGTTATGCCACCTTTCCATTTTTGATTCTAAGAGCTGCGCCGTGGTCGTGTAGTTATCTGCCAGTAGGGAGGATTTGGATAGTGATACTTGAACACCCAGATATTTAATGACGCCTGGGGACCAGCAGAGGGGGAATTTGTATGACAGATGCTGGGTTGTCGCAGTAAGTGTGAATATCTCCGATTTGGAGTAGTTAATATTGAATCCCGAGTTTGTGCCTATTCTGGTTATGTCACGGATAATCGGGTTCTAAGTATGTAGATGGGTTTCTGATTCATCTACATACAGAGTACATCGTCAGCGTATAATGAAATAATTTCCGGTGTGTCCTGCAAGCGTATGCCCTTGCGGGTGTGCCGATCCCTGACACTGTCAGCCATGGGTTCGATAGCGAGCGCAAATAGGATTGGGGAGAAGGGGCAGCCCTGGCCGGTACCCCTGTGCAGCGCAAAGGGGGAAGACATCAGGGAATTAACCAGGACTTTGGCTAGTGGCCCTGTATATAGCAATTTAATGTAGGATATAATATTTGGTCCCACACCCATTTTTCCCAATACTGCCCACATGTATTGCCAGGACACCATGTCAAATGCTTTCTGAGCATCTAGTGTGACTGCTACCGCATCAGCCATCGAGTCGATCCTAGACATTACATTGAAAAGTCGGCGAATATTGAGGGCTGAGGAGCGGCCGGGGACAAATCCACTTTGGACTGCGTAGACCAGGTGCAGCATGATTCGGAGAAACCTGCTTGCTATTACCGTAGCTAATATTTTTGCGTCTGTATTTATAAGCGATAGAGGCCTGTGGGAAGTGCATTCATCTAGGGGTTTTCCCGCCTTGGGGAGGACAGTTATTAGGGCTTCCCATAAAGATCGAGTGAGGGCAGATAGGCGGAGTGACTCAGCCCAGACCTTATACAGTATGGGTGCTAGAATGGCAACATATTCCTGGTAGAACTCTGAGGTGAGCTCATCCGGTCCGGGGGCCTTGCCCTTTGGGAGGTCTGAGATAGCTTGAACTATCTCTTCAAGTTGTTCTCTGGTGTTTAGGAAGAGATAAGTCATATGGATATGGTCGCCCCCACTAACCCTCTGAGCGCACCTACCGTGGCCGCCCGCAGTCGGCCGTAGCCCGCGGCGGCACAGCCAGGACGCCAATGGTTCACCTCTGGGGCCAGGTCTCAGTCCAGCTCGCTGGTGTCTCACAGCACCGCTCCTCGCTCCAGCGGGTCCCGGAGCTCGCGGGCAGTGCCCCCTCATATCACGGCGCAGAGCTGCAACCGCCAGCTCAGTCCCACGCGGCACAGCAGGCAGACCCAACGCAGGCTCGAACGGCAGGCAGCGCAGGTGCCAGTAGCAAGGGACAGCTTCTCAGATTTCTTTTTTCCCCACTTTATTTTTAAGCAGCTTTTCAGCAAACACTGCTTCTGCCAAACAACAACTGGCATAAGCAAACAAATTCAACCTCCAAGAACAAATCATAACCTTTACCCCCCCCCACCCCTCTCACCCCCCCTACACACCCCCATACCACAGGCAAACCCAGCTTCAGAGAACAATAGGCAAACAAGGCTAAAAGGAAGGACTGAGCACACAATAAGGCATGTCAGTGAGGTCCCAGGTTACATAACAGGACGTGGCAACAGAACCATTTACTGGCTACCCTCACCGATTCTCGAACCAAGCAACCCACCCTGGTCATTCACAACTTCAAGGCTTCACAGTCAATATTTAACAAAACAACAGTCCAATCCTGTAAAAAAGAAGACAGTGTCATTTGCAATGGCAGACAGTTTCTCATACGTAAAAATAGTAAGTAACTTATTAAGCCACTCCGCCTTCGTAGGGGCGGCGGCTCCCCTCCATTTTTGGGCCAATGCTAGTCTCCCCGCTCTTAACATGGCCCCCGTCACTTTTGAGAAGGGTATCGACTCATCAGGCAGGGGCGAACCCAGGAGGACCTCTAGGGGTTGAAGGGAGGGGCCCTTTCCCAATATGTCCTTTATCTAGCTGAGCACTTCTGACCAGTAAACCTGGATTGCTGGGCATTCCCACCACAAGTGGAACCAGGACCCGCGGGAGTAACATCCCCTAGGGCACATTGGTGACACCCCGGCATACATTCTAGAGAGGGATACAGGGGGAGCGATGCCAGGAATGGAGAATCTTTTAATTGTGCTCCATGACTGCCGTATACAACCCCCCAGAAAAGATTGACTTAAAGACAGCCTGTCATACATGGTCACCAAGGAGAAGGCCCAACCTCCCTTCCCAAATGCGCTTGAATGTTTGTCTACCTTCCAAATTGGCTGTGATCAGGGAGTGGTAAATCTTGGAAAGGGCCCCCTTCCTGGACTTGGCTTCCACTAAGATTTTTTCAAAGGGGGTCAGAGGCCTGGTAAGGTCAGTCAGCCAAGCAGCTTGAGTGAGGGTTCCCTTTAGCTGCAAGTATTCGAAAACAGAAAGCACTTTGTCATAAAGCGCCTCCAACAACTGAGCGTAGTCAAGGAAAGCCCCCTGGCGGAAGAGCTGGGCAGCCCTTTCTACCCCCCGATCCGACCACAACTGTATCCCTTGAAACCTTCTAGATGCTAAGTTGATCGGGGGCCCCATAGGGAAGATGGGGAGAGGGCCAATGATGAAAGGAGCTTGTTCTCCTTATTAGGCTTCCAGGACGCCCACAAGACCGCCAGGGTGGGATGCGATCTGACCGCCCCTGGGATAGAGCTGGGTGGGCCCCAAAGTAGGTCCCTAACTTTTTTCGGGTGAACATGCACATCTTCCACATAGGCCCAATACGTTCTGAGATCGTCCCTCAGATGTTCTGAGATCGCCCCTCAGATGCTCTAACATCACCCGCATCTGGGCTGCTTTATAGTACAATTTAAAATCTGGTAGACCAAAGCCCCCATAAGACTTGGGAAGGGTCAGGGTGGAATACTTCACTCTAGCATTCTTGCCATCCCAAATGAAGTGTAGACGACGAAATTGTAATTGCTGGAAAAAGGAATCCGGAACAATGCTGGGAAGGGCCGAAAAGAGATACAGGAGCCTGGGGAGAATATTCATCCGTACTGTGACCATACGTCCAAACCAGGAGAGATTAAGGGGAGCCAATTTCGTCAGATCACCAAAGATCTTAGCCTGTAAGGGGGCGACGTTTAACTCAAACACTTTACCCAGATCCCTAGGGATACTAGTACCAGGTATCTAGATGACTCCCTCTCAAGCCTCATACCTAGCACCTCGGTTCTGCCTTTGATCTCCTGGTCCAATTTGCCCATCGGCATTAAGCACGATTTGGATACGTTGACCTTTAGCCCAGAGAACACCCCGAAACTGATTAGGGCTAACAACTGAGGGAGAGACTCATGTAGATTAGTCAAATACACCAAAATGTAGTCCGCAAATAGGGATAACTTGAAATCCCAAACCACACACTGCACCCCTGAAACTCCACCATCTGCCGTGACCAATATGGCAAAGGGCTCCATCGCCAGAGCATACAGGAGGGGGGAGAAAGGGAGCACCCCTGCCGAGTGCCTATGGAAAGCGCAAAACACGCCAAAGTACAGCCATTCACCAACACCTTTGCAAAAGAACCTTTATATATGGCCGAGACCCACCCACAAAAATTGTCCCCCAAACCCATCCTTCGGAGCACCTTCCCCAGAAAAGGCCACTCGACACGGTCGAAGGCCTTTTCCGAATCCAAGGAAAGGAGTTAGGCCTCTGAATCCCGCCTGGACACCTCGTGCATAAGACCCAAAGTTTTCCTCACATTGTCAGACCCTTGGCGGCCGGGAATGAGACCCACTTTATCTCCGTGAACCAGGGAAGTTTCGACAACCTATTCGCCAATATTTTGGCTAAAATTTTAACGTCGACGTTGGGAAGAGAAATGGGCCTGTAGGACTGGCAATGCAAGGGGTCCTTCCCTTCTTTCATAAGGACCACAATGAGAGCAGACATCATGGAGCCCAGGAGGGACCCCGCTTCCAGGGCAGAATTGTACACCCTCGCGAGGAAGGGCGCCAACGTAGAGCAGAAGGTTTTATAGAAGCAGACCGAAAAAGCCGCCATCCCCTGGCACCGTACCACTCCTCAGTGAAGCAATGTTATCAAGTATGTCCTGGGGCGAAATTGGGAGCTCAAGAAGGTCCGAATTCTCTCAGGCTAAACGGGGAATAGGGAGGGGATCCAGGAACCGGTCTACATCCGCCCCATCTCCCGAGTACTCTGAGGTATGTAAACCTTCATAGTACTGCCTGAACTGCTCTGCTATCTGATCATCCCGCAGAAAATGTTCCCCCTCTCGACCAACGATACAATTCACCCTTTTGCTATTACGGAGCTCCCTTAACCTCCAGGCCAGAATCCTATCTGCCCTTTCCCCCTTCTCCATGTACCGTTGCTTTAAGAAAGCCAGCTTTCTTTCTGTTTGCTCCACTAGAAGAGCAGACAACTTTGCCCTGAGGCTCTGAAGCCCCTCCCACTTGCCAGGAAACAACTGATCGCAGCTTCCCTCCCGGCTGAACAGCTGCTATTTTCTCTCTCAGCCTCGACTCTTCCCGATTCCTTTCCCTTTTTTTCCTCGAACAAATTTCAATCAAAGAACCTTTAACTGTGGCCTTGAATGCGCCCCAGACTCTGCTAACCTCGACCTCCCCGGTATCATTGTGAACAAAAATGTCTTCCTTCATGATAGTTAAAGTCTGCGTCAACTCCTTATCCTGCAGCAAAGAATCATTACAGATCCATCGAGACCTCGACTGACTAGCAGGGGGGACCCCCAACTTAACCCTTACCAAGTCATGATTGGACCATGGAATCGTCTCTAGCCCAAAATCGGAAACTCAGTCCCTGATCGAGGAGTCTACCAGGACATAATAGATCCTAGAAAATGCCAGATGTACCCTAGAAAAGGGATTAATGACCGCGCTTATGGGTGTGAGTATCTACCAGGCCCAGCTCCCTGTTAATCCTACGGAAGGAGTCTGAAGTCTTGTCTGGAACCGCATGTCTGGGCAGTGGTTAGGGGACTTACTGTCTCTATCCGGACACAGTACCATATTGAAATCCCCACCTACTATAAGAGTACCTTCAGTAAACCCTCTGATTATCTCCCCCAACCCTTCCCAAAAAGACGTCCTGCCCCTCGTTCGGGGCATACACACCCACCAAGGTGTACATCCTGCCTCTCACCTCCCCCTTGACCAAGACATAGCGCCCTTCCGGATCAGACCTAACGGCCTTGGGGGAGAAGAACAAGTTACTTCTTACCTTGTAACGTTCTTTCGACGGGATGTTCCTCCGACGTATTCCTCATCTTAGATATATCCTTCCAGCTCTGCTGGCCTCGGAAAATTTTTTCTCTAGAGGGCGCTGCGCGTCGACGTCCCTCGAGTCGATGTCCCTCGACAGCCGCCGTATCGACGCTCGACGTCATCCTGCCTATAAAGGCCGCGCGCAGCGTCCGTTGCTCAGTTCCGTTTTGTAGCCCACAGTATTACTGTCTGGACTAGACTAATCACCCTGAAGGAGCGTAAGCTGCAACAACAAGGGAAGTAGAACTGCGGGGATGGATGGGAGGGTCGATGAGGAATACGTCGGAGGAACATCCCGTCGAAAGAACGTTACAAGGTAAGAAGTAACTTGTTCTTCGAAGGGATTGTGTCCTCCGACGTATTCCTCATCTTAGATAGGCTCCCATAGCAGTATTCTATATTCGGAGGAGGGAGTACTGACTTCACGCTGTCTTCTATTGATGAATAGACTGCAGTACAGCCCTTCCAAACCTAGTCTCTTGACTGGAGGAGGAACCCAGATTGTAAAAACGTGTAAAGGTATGGACAGACGACCATGTAGCGGCCGCACATATGTCTTTAACCGGCACGCCTCTTTTGAGGGCCGATGAAGCTGCAATACCTCTGGTCGAATGAGCCCTAAGGTTTTGAGGGGGCTCTTTCCCTGCCAGTTTATAACATTCCAGAATGGCTAGAATGATCCATCTGGAAATTGTCTGCTTAGTTATTGGTAACCCCAGCTTGTGACCTGCGTAACCTACAAACAGCTGGTCTGCCTGTCTTATCCTGGCTAGTCTACTAATGTAAAAACTTAAAACCCTCCTAGGGTCTAGTCTGTGTAACCTCTCTTCCTCTTTCCCCGGGTGAGGAGGAGGATAGAAAGATGGTAGGGTAATCTTCTGAGTGATATGGAATTCAGAAACCACCTTTGGGAGGAAATTAGGCTTCACTTGCAGGACAACTTTGTCTTTGTGAAAGATTCTATGAGGGGGTTTACAAGAAAGAGCTTCTAATTCGCTCACCCTTCTAGCAGATGTAAGTGCTATTAATAAAACAGTTTTAAGGGTAAGGAATCTTAACGAACAAGAATGGAGTGGTTCGAAAGGTGTACCCATCAGGAAAGTTAGTACTAAGTTTAAATCCCATAGGGGAACTCTGAATGGTCTTGGGGGATAAACATTGGTTAACCCCTTTAGAAACTGAATTACCAAGGGTAATTTCAAATAGGATGGTTCTTCCGCAGTACGCTTAAAGATAGATAGCGCTGCAAGATAGCCCTTAATGGTGCCAACTTGAAGGCCTGAATTTGCCAAATATAGTAGGAAGGACAAAACCATTGGTGTACCACATGAAAATGGGTCGATATTCTGTTCTCTACACCAGCTGCAAAATCTGTTCCAACGGCAGCGGTATAAAGACTTTGTTGCTGGCCTCCTTGCCGAAAGCAACACCTCCATAACATCATCAGGGAGGTCCCAATCCTTGTACCTCAGCCGTTCAGAAGCCAAGCGTGAAGGTTGAGGGTTTTGATGTCTGGATGGAGAACCTGACCTCCCTTCTGTGAGAGTAGGTTCTCTCTGAGAGGAAGTCGAATTGGAGGGCAGATGGACAAGTCTAGAAGGTCCGGGTACCACGTTCTCCTGGCCCAATCCGGGGCAATTAGGATCATGGTTCACCGGAATCTTCTCAACCTCCTGATCATTTGAGGAATGACAGGGACCGGTGGGAACGCGTACAGAAGCGGAAACTCCCAGTCCACTATGAACGCGTCTCCCAGAGCTCCTCTCGGAGGAAATTCCCTTGAGCAGAACAGGTCGCATTTCCTGTTTAGGCTGGTGGCGAACAGATCTACCTGAGGGGTTCCCCAAAGGGCGAAGATCTCTTGAAGGACTTCCTGAGCTAGCTCCCATTCGTGGGAGACTGTGTTCTGCCTGCTCAGAGCGTCCGCTGTCAAGTTCTTCTCTCCGGCTAGACTGCCGATAGAGAGATTCCTTCTTGGATTGCCCAAAAACAGAGCTGCATCGCCTCTCTGCACAGGGGTAGTGATCCTACGCCTCCTCTTTTGTTGAGGTAATGCATGGCCACCGTGTTGTCCGTCATTATCAGGACGTTCTTCCCTTGTACAGCTGGCAGGAAAGCCTTCAACGCAAGTCTGATGGCTCTCAGCTCTAACAGGTTGATGTGTAGTCTGGACTCCGATGGAGACCAACGACCGCTGATGGTCAAGTCGTTGGCGTGGGCTCCCCACCCCGTGAGTGAGGCATCCCTGACTACTGTTATCTCCGGCCAATGTTGCCAAAACTGTTCTCCTTTCAGAATGTTCTCCTGACAGGCCCACCACTGAAGGTCTCGAGCCACCCTGCCGGGAACCTGAAGAAGATCTGTCATTCTCCCTGAGAATTGTGACCACTGAGTCCTCAGTGCCCACTGGAGGGATCTCATTCTCAGGCGAGCCTCTGGCACAAGGAAAATGCAGGATGCCATGAGGCCTAGCAACCTCAAAAAGTCGAAGGCTGGGAGACGTTGGGCATGCTGGAACTTGGTAACCATCTGTAGAATATCTTGAGACCTCACCTCTGGTGGCGAGGCTTTTCCCAGGGAAGTATCCAGGATCGCTCCTATGAACTGGAGTCTCTGCGATGGTATAATTTGTGACTTCTTTAAATTGAGGGAGAAGCCCAGTCTGTGAAGGAAATGACACACGTGATTTAGCTGGATCTGAGCTTGCTCCGGAGAAACAGCCCTGATCAGCCAATCGTCCAGGTAGGGGTAGACGTGAATCCCTTCCCTCCTTAGACTTGCAGCCACTACCGACATTAACTTGGTGAAGACCCTCGGGGCGGAGGTCAGCCCAAATGGCAGTACTCGAAATTGATAGTGAGAGTTGCCAATTGCGAACCTCAGGTACTTCCTGTGTTTGAGATGGATAGGCACATGGAAATAAGCATCCTGAAGGTCCAGAGATACCAACCAGTCCTGAAACTGAAGGGCCTGGAGGATCTGAGAAAGAGTGACCATCTTGAATTTGTCTTTTCTGAGGAATTTGTTCAATTCTCGCAAGTCCAAGATGGGTCTCAGTCCTCCGTCTTTCTTCGGAATGAGAAAGTAAGGGGAGTACCAGCCCTTGTCCCTCTCCGCTACAGGTACCGGTTCTATGGCACCTTTCTCTAGCAGGTCCAAAATTTCCTGCAAGAGGAGCGGATCTGGAGCTTTCTGAGAGCTGATCCCCGGTGGATAACTCTGAGGTATACGTAGGAAAGGCAGGCAGTAACCTTGGGCGACTGTTTCCAATGCCCAAGCATCTGACGTGATAGCCTGCCATACCGTCAGATGTTGAGTCAACCTACCTCCTACAGGTGTCCTGTGAGGGGAGTCCTCAGAGTGGTTTTGGGGCGGCTGATGCAGATGCCGATGGTAAAGAGGCACCTGCTGTTGCTGCGGCTTTAGAATATCTACCCCGTCCACCTCGGGGAGTTCTTCTTTGACCCCTTTGAGTCGGTCGTCCTCTACCTCTTCCCAATGCGGAGTAGAAGCGAAAGGACTTGCCCCTCGCAGAGGTTCCTGTGGGACGAAAAGGAGTCTGACGGATTGCAGCTCCTAGGGATTTTGCTGCAGCTTTTTAAGTTTGCAGTTTCTCTAAACTGTCATCCGCCTTTTTCCCGAACAAAGAAGAGCCATCGAATGGCATGTTCAAGAGCCTGGCTTGCACATCTGGGGCAAAACCCGACTTTCTCAACCAAGCGAATCTCCTGGTTGATGTACTTGCCGCCATTGCTCTGCTGATACTGTCAGCCGAATCAATGCCCGTCTGGAGGGATTCGCACATAGCGTCTTTACCGTCCTGTCTAATATTCAGGAACGCATCCCTTTCTTCTCCCTCCGGGATGCAGTCAGCCGCTGTAGAAGCACACTCCCAAAGTGTATGGCTGAACCTAGCAAGGGTGCAAGTAGCATTAACAGACTTTAATGCCATGCTACATGCTGAAAAGACTTTCTTTGCCATAGCATCATATTTTTTATCGTCCCTGTCCTGTGGGACTGTAGGATAAGCCGTCTTGACATCGGTAAAGGATGCTGCTTGTACCACCAGACTTTCTGGGGATGGATGTTTAGACAAAAACTCTGGGTCTGTGGAAGATACCCTGTACTTTGCTGACAGTTTTTTATTTACTGCTGGTATTACATCTGGGGTTTCCCAGTTTGTCATGATCTTTCTCTGAAGAGCTTTATGAAAGGGCACCACAGGATCCTCTTGTGGGCCTTTGTCGAGAATATCCGTGAGGTCATCTTGCTGGAAAGATTGTGAAGGTGCAGACCACCCCATGAACTCTGTAATCCTGGCCATTAAGGCTCTGTAGGGGGTTTCAGCATGCTCCCCCAGGTCTGGCTTAGCAAAATCCACCTCAGGGGAAGTGTCTAACCCACTTGCCTCATGTAAAGAATCATGAAGATCCTTTAATCTGCGCTCTTCAGAGGAAAATTCCTCTCTAACTGGGGTTACAGGTCCCTGTAACTCAAATGTGTCTTGTTCAGACAAATCACCCTCTTCTAAAATTGAGGATATAGTTCTCAATTGTTCTGAACTCATAAAGGGAGTAAATCCCATTTCCAAGGCAGAGGGTGCCGAACTGGTCATTATTGGCTTCGAAAACGTCGATGTCGTCGACGCCGAAGGCTACGAGCGTGGCGTCGAAAACAGAGGTGGAGGCCTCGACAGAATTGGAATTCTACTCGACAATATCGACGCCATCGACGTCGAGGGCCTGGGGATAGTCACTGGATGTGTGGTCACCGTGACTTTTCTTGGCGTCGACGCCGGTGTCGAGGCTGGCGTCGAGTCGACAGACCCGTGTGTCGAAGGTCCCTTCAACAACGGCGTCGAAGACATCGACCTCGACGGAACCTTCGTCGACGGCGTCGACAGAACCTTCGAGGAAGGTTTGGAGGTCCTGCTCGAGGGTTCGAGACGCGCTCGAGAAGTTTCTTTCGCCGGGTACTGCGACTCGCTGCGTTTTTGACCTTCGGGTCTTTCGATCAGAGCATCGCTCTCGGCAGTCTTCGAGGGGGTCGAGGCCGCTTTCTCGAAGACGCTCATCATATTTTTTCGGAATTCCTCCCATTCAGCCCGGGAACTATGTTTCGTGGGGCAAGGGATTCTTTTTGGCGAAACAGAGGAAGAGGAAGACGGAGAAGGGGATCTTCGACGTCTCCTTTTCGAGTGCTTCGATCTCGAGGAGTGATGAGACCCACTCCGAGATCTGGAGCGCGAATGGTGACGAGGAGACGAATGTCTCGACTTCGTCGACGAAGAAGAAGCTTTAAAAGTCTTACCTTTCTCCACCTTCCCCATACACTCCTTCAGGGCCTTAGCTGTCATGGACATACAGTCCTCGCATTCCGAACAATGGTGTTCAGCTCCCAAGCACCACAGACAATTTCTGTGAGGATCGGTCAACGACATCTTTTTCCCACAATCTCGACATTTTTTGAAGCCGGATCGAGGAATTGTCGGTTCCGACGAGGAAGCCATCGAGTACGGATCGAATAACTCGAGGTAAATAGGATTAATCTGACTAAGAACTGAGCAACGGTATTCTGAGGCACCGAGTAAGCGCGGAAAAACGGAACTGAGCAACGGACGCTGCGCGCGGCCTTTATAGGCAGGATGACGTCGAGCGTCGATACGGCGGCTGTCGAGGGACATCGACTCGAGGAACGTCGACGCGCAGCGCCCTCTAGAGAAAAAAGTTTCCGAGGCCAGCAGAGCTGGAAGGATATATCTAAGATGAGGAATACGTCGGAGGACACAATCCCTTCGAAGTAAGCATTCAGGGTGATAAGGATGGCGACCCCACTCTTCTTCGCCGAATAGGAGGATCGGAACACGTGCTGGATAGCCTTGGACTTAAGTAGTGGTTCCTTCCCCCTGGCCCAGTGTGATTCTTGTACAAAGAGCAAGTGAAGCTTGAGCCTAGAAAATTCCCTAATCACCATAGCCCTCTTGGTTGGAGAATTTAATCCTCGTACATTAAGGGTTCCCACTGACAACCACTGGGGAGAATCACCCATTGGGAAAGCCTAAAAATCCTGCCGACTACAAAGAGGAGCCCCTTATGACAGCCCCTAGCCCCAGCCTCTGCGCACTAATGAAAGCCAGGAAAAACCCTGTGGATCTCTTACCCCCACCACACCCAACTGCCTTGAAAAACACTCTGCACAAATCAAGAACAACAACCTCTTCACCCCCCCCAACCCCACCCCAATAATAACAACCCCTTCCTCCCCCCGCCCACCTCTTCCCTGAGCGCCTGGAAAAACTGCGACATCCAACCGCTGCAACTCCAGGCCACCAAGTGTCGCCTCCACCCGGGCGATACACAACAGCGAGAAGCACATAATTCTGAGCCCCCCGCCCCCTATATAGAAACAGATGAAATCACGTAGTATTCTTCATCCCCCCTTCCCACCCACCAGGCAACCCAATAGCATGAAACATAGGTGACTAAGAAGAACGTTGCACAAGCAAATACCGAACCATGAGGTACACATATCAAACCATCCGGAACCCCAGCATCCAAATTAAGTCGCTGGCTGCTCCGGGGAGGGAGGCACCACTTTTCTATACTTCCTATACCCTCGGACGCGATGCCGCCCTGTGCCCTCCGGGGGTCCACCATGGTCTCCTTTTTCCTTACTCCCTGCACCCATAACCTGCTTCGGGGTGGATTCCCCCAGTAATTCTCCAGTCACTCTCTGGATATCAGTCTCCACAACCAGGGAATACTGAAACCCATCAAACTCGAAAAGAGAGCGAGAACGGGTGGCCCCACCTGTATAGCACTCCCTTACAGTGCAGCCATCTCATGAGGGGCCCACATAATCTCCGACGCGCGAGAGTGAGCGCGGAAAGGTCTTGAAAGATCGATATTTTAGCACCCTCCCAAGTCAATCAGCCCTTTCCTGCGCGCCAACTCAAGAATCTTGGCTTTCTCCTTAAATTAGTGAAATTTCACCAAGACCGATCTAGGGCCACCAGGACGCCCTCCAGCTTTATGGGCTCTGTCAATTGTAGACTCGCTGGTGTTTTCTCCATCAAACATTTTACTAATGATTGCCTTGACCACTCTCAAAATGTCGAACGGCGTCTCCCCCTCCCGCTACGGAATTCCAAAGAACCGGAGGTTGGAGCGTCGCTCCCTGTTTTCAAGGTCATCTAACTTGAGGGTAACCTTCTCCTCCCTCCGCTCCAGCTCAGCTAGTCTCATGTCGAACTGCGTTTCAAAGAGGTCGGCGGAGGTTTGGTTGGCCTCAAGGGCTTGGACTCGATCCTCCACCTAGTCCATCTTCTTGTCGAGGGAGTCGAGCCTTCTGCTTATGTCCGCCCTGAAGCAGCGAATCTCTTCCAGCATGGCTGCCAAGTTGCGACTCATTGATTGCGAGTTCATTGCCTCCGGGAGACTCGAGGCCTGCATGTTGTTTCTGCTCCCAGGGAGTTCGGGGGCCCGCCGAAACCTCTGCAGGGCCTGTGCCCAGTCCATTCAAGGCTCAGGTGGGCACCTACGACCTGCTCACGTCCCGCCGCTCTCCCCTTCAGCTCCCTGGACCCCCTCTCTGGTCTAGCCCCTGGAAGTTTCAATACCTGTGCTCCAGCCTGGCCCATGGGGTTACCAGGACTGGACCACCTCCACCTGAGGAACTGTACTGAATGTTCTGCCCTCTGTAGCGAGATCAGAGGCGGGGGGCAGAAGATTACTTGCATAAAAAAGGAATCTTACGGTTGTTTGAAGGCAATGTGGCGAGTCGAGTTACTTCAGCAATTGTGAGAGGCAGAGAACTTTTGTGATAGCATAAGACCACACACTGCACTTGAAATTCGAAGTGGAGTACTGTTCATTTCAATAGCGATTCCTTGGGGCTCACAGGACAATGTTTTATATACATACATACATATGGGATACATTACTCACCGTAATCATATTTCTGGTGCTTGTATCTGCTTAGATTCACATGCTGTGCATAGGCCGACATCTAGTGGAAGCTGCGGAGTATTACAGTTTGTTTTTTGAAACTCGAAAATGGGCGTCGACACAGGGTGTGCCAGTAATACTATCCCTAGTGTGACGTCCACTGTACCCATGATCCCTCACGCGTCTAGGACCCTCAGATTGTACTTTTTCTGACATGAGGTAGCATGAGGAGTAGCGTGAGTACAGATGATCCAAGCAGATAGAAGATAGATAAGATAAGACTACAAGCATCCATGCGCCTTCTCTCAGAGGGGAGGAAGGGTGGGTCGCATGTGAATCTAAGCAGATACAAGCATCAGAAATACGATTACAGTGAGTAATGTATCCCTTCTGAGGCTTGTGGAATCTGCTTAGATCACATTCTGCGCATAGATTAGCGAGCAGTGTTAGAAGGAGGTGGGATTTGAGAAGGGTCATGAGCAAATAAATGTCTTAGAACCGCTTGTCCCACTTGAGTATCTGTATTGGAATGTGTGTCAATGCAATAATGCTGAGTAAAAGTGTGAATAGAGCTCCAAGTAGCTGCTTTGCAAATGGTGTCAAGGGGAACATTTGCAATGAAAGCCAGAGGGGCCCCAATGCCTCTTGTCGAGTGGGCTCTGGGCGTAAAAGGCAACGTTTTGTCAGAAAGAGAGTAACACAACTGGACACAGTTGACAATCCACTTGGAGATGGCACCCTTAGAGATGCGATCTCCCTCTTTGCCTGTGGCTACGGAGACAAACAGTTGATCTGTTTTCCTAAGCGGTCTGGTCTTGTTTACGTAGTAAAGGACCGCCCTACGCACATCTAGGGTGTGTAGTTTAACCTCAGCCGAGCTTTGTGGGTTTTGGAAGAAAGCCGGAAGCTCGATGGACTGGTTTACATGGAATTTAGAAATAAACTTAGGTGAGAACCTAGGGTGTGTCCGTAAAACCAGCTTATCCTTATGAATAGTAAAGAAAGGATCCTGCACTGGCAGAGCCTTAATTTCACTGACCCTTCTTATGGATGTAATGGCTACTAAGAAGGCAGTCTTATAGGTCAGGTGTTTGAGATTTGTCTTATGCATGGGCTCGAATGGGGGGCCCATGAGTTTAGATAGCACCACGTTCAGGTGCCATCCTGGTGGTGGGTTAGATAGAGGAGGATGAAGTCTCTTTACTCCCTCCATGAAGGATTTAACTACAGGTACCTTCCAACACGACACCTTGGTATGTGAGGTGGTGTATGCTGACAGTGCTGCCAGGTGTACCTTTAGTGAGTTGAAAACCAACCCTGCGTCCAGCAGGTGGAGCATGTATGTCACGATTGTGGAAGGAGTGCAATCAACTGGGTTGATTTGTTTATTCTGGCACCAGATAACGAATCTCTTCCATTTGTCGAAGTAGCAATGCCTCGTGTTCGGTTTCCTAGACTCTTTTAGGATGTCCATACACCTCTGTGGTAAATTGAGGTGTCCAAACTCTATGACCTCAGGAGCCATGCTGCTCGGTTCAGGGAGTTGGGTAGAGGATGCACCTTCTGACCTTGGTGCTGGGAAAAAGATTGTACCAGCCCGGGAGTTTGATGGGAATCACACACCGAGAGTCTGCGTATGTGGACACCACGGTTGTCTCACCCACATGGGAGCAACTAGGACGAGCGTCATCGACTCTCTGTTCATCTTATTCACCACCTTCCTGATGAGGAGTTGGTGGAAAAGTGTACGCAAACATCCCTGACCAGTTAAACCACAGGGCGTTCCCCAGGGAGTCTGGTTGGGGAAACCTGGATGCGAATCCTGGGCACTGTATGTTTTTGCTTGTGGCGAATAGGTCTATAGTGGGGAAACCCCACTGAGAGAAGAGATCTTCTACGATGTCTCTGTGTAGACACCATTTGTGTTCCTCCGGAAGGGGATCTCTGTTCAAAGCGTCCGTTAGAGAATTGAGATCCCCTGGAACATGTGGAGATGACAGAAAGATGTTCCGTCTGAGTGCCCATATCCAAATTTTCTGTGCAAGTCTGGACAAATTCGGCGAACGAGTCCCTCCTTGCTTGTTCAGGTAGAACATGGCTGTTGTGCTGTCCGTCCGGATCTGCACTGACAGGTTCAGTAGGTGGGGCTCGAACGCTTGAAGTGCTCTGAAAACTGCCAGAAGCTCTAGCAGGTTGATGTGATTCTTGGCCACTGTGTGAGACCAGAGACCCTGAGCTGTGCGGTGGAGATGGTGAGCTCCCCATCCTGTCAGGCATGCGTCCGTCGTGACTACCGCCTGTATCTTGGGATCGAAAAAGGGTTTCCCCTTGGATAGATTGTCTCTTGTCCACCAGTGGAGGCTTTGTACAAGTGTTGGCGAAACGACCACTAGATCGTCCCACTGACCACTTGCCTGAGACCACTGTTTCGCCAACCATTCTTGCATGGGACGCATGCGCAGGCGCGCGTGGGGGACCAGGTAAATACATGACGCCATCATGCCGAGCAAACTCGTTGCTTTGCGTACTGTTATCTGGCGACCGGTTTGATATTGCGGAATTTGCAGTAGTATATTCCGAATTCTTTCCTCTGGAGGAAAAGCCAACCCCTCTTGAGTATTTAGAACAGCTCCTAGGAACTGCTTGGAGGTGCTGGGCACCAGACTTGATTTTTTCTCGTTTATGGAGAAGCCCAATTCGAAGAGGAGGTCGATAGTTCTTTGAATGTTTGTCCTGTAAATTACTGGGGTCTCCCCCGTGATGAGCCATTCGTCCAGATAAGGGTACACTGGGATTGCCTCCCTGCGTAGGTGTGCCGCCGCCATCGCCAGTACCTTGGTGAATACCCTTGGAGCCGAGGCTATCCCAAAGGGCAGTACCTTGAACTGGTAGTGCTGACTGTCCACCTTGAAGCGCAGATATTTTCTGTGCGCTGGGAACATGGAAATATGAAAATAGGCATCTTTCATATCCAATGTTGCCATGTAATCGCCCTTTTTTAGGAGGGGAATTACCTCTTGGAGAGTAGTCATGCGAAATCTTTGGGGCTTGACATACTTGTTTGCAGGCCGTAAGTCCAATACTGGGCGCATTGTCAAGTCTTTTTTTGGCACAAGGAAGTAAGTTGAATAAATACCCTTGTTTACCTGGTGTCCGGGGACGAGTTCCATCGCGTCCTTTGTGAGAAGAATTTCGATCTCTTCGAGTAGGATCTTCTGGTGGTCTAAGGAGTGTATTCTTTGTCGTGGAGGGTGGTTTCGGGGACGCTCTAGGAGTTCTATGCAGTATCCTACGGACACTGTGGACAGCACCCATCTGTCTGATGTGATCCCTTCCCAAGCTCGGGTGAAGATGGAAATGCGTCCCCCTACTGGGGATGCGCGAGAAGGGACCCTGAACGAAGCGTCACTGTTTTGGTGGAGGCTTGCTCCCTCCTTTATTGGGACTGTCTCTACCCCTATCACGACCTCTTTTGTTACCCCTGCCATAACTCTGGGTAGACTGCTGGTTAGTGTTCCATGCAGTACCCTGGCCTTGGGAATAGTTAGAGCCTCTTTGGGAGTTTTGTCTGCGAGGCTGACGAAAATTGCCATTCCCTCTCTGGTTAGGGGTTTTTGTTGGTTAGTTGCCCTAGGGACTTGGGTGTCTCGTACTCGTCCTTGGCATTCTTCAGCGCGTCCTCGACCGCCTTTCCAAACAATAGATCCGGCTCCTCCGGCTTATCTATCAATGATGCTTGGGTCTCGGCCTTGAATCCAGACTGCCGTAGCCAAGCATGCCTCTTGATGACCGTGCTTTCAGCAATTAATCTGCCGGCGTTATCCGCGGCATCAAAGGTTGATTTTAAAATGCAACCTGACACGGCTCTCACCTCTGCCGAAACTCGTGCCAATTGGCTTTTTAAGGTTTCTGGGGCGGAGTCTATGAGAGCCGCGACTTCTTCCCACTGGTGGCAGTTGTAACTAGCCAGCAGGGTGGTGGAGTTGGCAATCCTTGCCTTGTAGGCGGAAGTGGAGGCTACTTTCCTGCCCAAGCCATAAATCTACTTGCTCCCCTTGTCAGGGGGAGCTTCGGACGATGACAAGGGTGTTCCTGCCCTCTTATGGGAGTCGGTAACCGCGGGCTCTTTCTCTACCGGGGAACCTACCCTGTATGTATCTGGGTCGTCCTCGTCCTCCTCCTCCTCCTCCTCCTCCTCCTCCTCTTGGTCCTCATCATCCCCATAATAGCCCGTCCTAGTTTGTTCTTCGAACATGCTCACGTCTGGATCCTCACCAAAGGATGGATCTTCCTGATATTGAGAATAGGGCTGTATATAGAAGGGGTCTGAAGAACGAGTAGGTGCTTCACCCCGGGACTTCTTACTTGGGGGTATTGGATCCTTAGAGCCTGAGGGAGTTGACCCTTCTGGGGCATAAGAGAGAAAGTGTTCCGGGTACTTGGCGTAGAAATCTGCCAATGATGACATCCTGACATTACTCTGTCTATGTCATCACTGGACCATTCCCTTGAACTGGGAATAACTATTCTGGAGTGCTTTCCCTGTTTTGTCCTGACTAGACCTACTGGCCTGAACAGGGGCCTTAGGGACAAGAGACTGAGACTTGTAAGTCTGTTTAGGTGGAGTAGAACGTAGTTTATGAGTGGAAGTAGGCTGGGACTGCTTACTTCGTTGTTTTCCCCCCTCCCCGCGGGTGGAAGAGTGTTTCCCCGATTTTTAGGCCCTATCAGAGCTTTTTGATGCCTGGCGCCGAGATTCGGGGGTAGAGTCCCTGTCTCTGGAGAGTGTAAGGGATTCGGTAGCAGCCTTCGCGCTGCCTGCAGACACCAACTCCTGTAGTACGGCCTGGGGGTAGAGGTCGGTGTCGTCCTCCGACAACCGAACCTCAGTCACTAAGGGGAGCGAGGCACCCTTAGCAACAGTGGAGGGTTGCCTGGTGTCATGAGGCGATCTCGACCGCGAACGCCAGAGGACACTGACTCGATGGACCGTTCTCTACGTGCCTCTTTCCGAGAACTCGACGTGCGTGTCGAGTCTCGGTTGGACCTTTGTTTGCTGGAAGTGGTGTGGGTAGCGCTCGTGTCGCCGGGTGTCTTCCCCATAGCTGCCCTGCCGGACAACCTTCCGAGGTCGGGGACTTGCGCTTGGCTGTCCATCGACGCCACATTGCCCTCGCCGTCCGAAAGTACGGCGTCACTGCCATCGCTGAAGGCACCCTCCGCGGCCATGGCCTCTTGTCGCCTGGCGTGGTGGGCCCAACGCTTTGTCGAACGGTCCTTAAGGGTCTTCGGTTTGAACCGACTGCACGCTCTGCAATTCGCCTCGGGGTGGTCCCTTGGCAAGCAGAGGTTACACGTGGCATGTCTGTCAATCCGAGGATACTTGCAGTTGCACTTGGGGCAAAATTGAAAAGGAGTACCCTCCATACGCACCCTGTGGCAGCGGGCTGGGAGTGTAGGAATATAAGTAATGTACCTATATTAATCAGAGTGTAGGATATGTGCCACCCCCCACTCTCCCTACTTGCAGGGCTGAGTCCAGAGGCCTTCCGAGGCCCAAATCCGTTGCTGTAGTTCGACGGTTGACTTTTCGCCGATCCGGCGTCGAGTGTCGATGTTCGGAGACTCGACGTATAGGTGGATTAAACGGGGAAATATATAACAATATTTGCAAAATCTGACTAAGTCAGAGAACTCCGCTCAGTGCTTCCGACCAGCATGGTGTAAAAAAACAATCTGAGGGTCCTAGACGCGCGAGGGATCATGGGTACAGTGGACGTCACACTAGGGATAGTATTACTGGCACGCCCTGTGTCGACGCCCATTTTCGAGTTTCGAAAAACAAACTGTAATACTCCGCAGCTTCCACTAGATGTCGGCCTATGCACAGCATGTGATCGCAGCAGATTCCACAAGCCTCAGAAATATATATACATACATGTGTATATTTTTTTTACTCTCTTTTCTTCTCTTTTTTCCCTTGCCCTGTGTTACAGCACTGGTCCTGCTCTTCAGCTTCAATCTAGTGCAGCGACCACCTGGTGGCCCTCACCCTCCACCACCTCTCGGCTCATGCGGGGGGGACACTTCTCAGGCCTCCACTCCCACACGGGGGCCTCCCAACCCCGGGGGAAGGGAGAAAAAAAAGAGGGGGGGCTCCAGCCCACTACCCCCAAAACATGCACCAGTAGCGTGGCCCCAGGCACTGACACCCGCTCGCCGTCCACAGTCCTGGCCTCAAGGCAGCACCAAAGTCTTGGGGGCCTCCGCACTCCTGCTCCACCTTCCCCAAGCTCACCTCCGGCCCTGCCAGGGAGGTGGGAGAACCTCCATCTGGTCTCAATCCACCGCAGGGCTGTCTGCACGGGGACATCAAACGGCAGCCACACCCTCTGCAGTCCGGCTTGCGAGACCCCCACTCGCGGGCCTCCTTTGACCACGAGCGCGCTATGGAGGCCGCTGCCCCTCCCCCACCACCAACAGGCAAGTCTCCACGTGGACTTTCCAGTGGGCAAGGCCACTCCACCGATCCCGCTTCCAGCAAAGGAGGGGGTGCCCTCAGAAGCTCCGGCACCCACAGATCCCAGAGTCGCGCTCCGCAGCCGCACCAACGTATCCGGGAAGCTCAAGTGGGTTCGGGGGTCAACTCCCGCGATGCTGGGGGGGCTCAGAATTCACAAATAGGCACCCCGGGACGGAGACCAGCTGTGATCCGTCAGTCCATCTCAGCGCCCCATGGCGGCTCCCAGCTTCTCCGATTTTTGATGATTTTGGGACTGTGTGTACCCAGTGCCCGTAGGATGCTGTGCAGCCTGTTTTCAAGGCTCTACAAAGCAGGATCACACTTTTGTTCGCTGATTGCAGTCAGTGGCACACATAGCTGTAACGCTCACCTGATTCCCACGGAGGCGCGGGTCTTGCCAGGAAGCTGTCTGTGACTCGAAAAGTGATGTGCAGGACTCGATTGGCTTCTGGGGTCATACCTCTTCGCACGGTGTGTCGGACTCAAAGAGTGAGGTTTCTGCAGGTGAAAGAATATGGGGGTTAATGGTCTGGGTAGTTGAATGTCCCTCTCTCTCTCTCTTCCCAGCTTTTTCGTAGAGCCCCCCCAGGTCAACGTGCTCACCTTATATAGGTGAATGCTGGGCTCTCCATCTGCGTCGGGTGCAGGGTGCCGTTGCCAGTTCCTTCACTGGTGAAACATAGGCCTCTTGAATTCAGAGGATGGTTACCGTCGTTATCTGCACGAGCGGTGAGTTTCTGGACACCTTTTGTCTTTATAGTCTTTAAATGCGTGGCACGTTTATATGCAGACTCTATATAATGCTTTTCCCTTATGTATTGCAGGGCTCTTGAGATGGAAGATGAAGTGAAGCGCCTGGAAGTTCGTAAGTATGGCAGCTTAGTTCGTGTTAAAGAGACGCCGGAGTATTTGCAGGCGTTTGATTGCGACAAGCGTGATGGACGTAAGTAAATACCTGCTTAATGTCTTTTCTTTTGCTTTTCAGATATTGGTTTGCAGCGCCGGAATCCGCGGAATGCCAGTAAGTTGTTAACGATACTTTGTCTTTACAGGCGGCGATGCAGAACGAAGAAATTCGGAATTCACAGCGTGCCGGTAAGTATGGCAATGCTTTTACCTTTGCAGGTGGAGATGCGGCGTGAAGAAGCGGCCGCAGCCGATGGATCAGGTGAGTGAGTACTGCGTGTAAAGTTCGCCTTGCTAACCTGTTGTTTCTGTTCTTTGCAGGTGCTGATGATGTCTGGATACTGAAATGGTAAGTAGGATTCTTGCAGGTCCAGGATCAGAAGAAGAAAAGCCGGAGCAGACTCGGTGAGCGTTCTGCTGCAGATGCAGAATAACACGAAGCACGCTTCATCTATCGGGTGTGGTTTAAATAGCCTTGGAGTGATGAGGCATCTTCTTCCACGGCCCCGCCTAGGTAAGAAAAGAGTTCCAGTTTCCAGAAGAGTTCCAGTGCTGTATCCAGGGAGTGGAGCTGCCCCACCCAGGTAAGAAAGTAGTTCCTGTTCTTAGATAGCTTCTAAGTGGCTGGTAAGTAAGCAGCATGGTCTGCTGCAGGTAAGTCCACCCAAGCATCCTCACACCTAATATGAGCCCGGCGCTTCCAGTGTCGGGACCAATGGTTTTGATGAGCCTGGTGCCACCGGCGCCAGGACAAGGTCCAAAAGGTCCCAGTGGGGACCGGCTGGTGCCTAGGATTAGGGTTAGGGGCCTGCTTCCAAGGACGTTGGGCTGGTCCTGGCTCCTTGGAAGCAGTGATCATGACAATAGCTCCCAGGCTAGGCAGCCATTTTGCAGGCTGCTCAACAGCGCCCTCCCTTGTATTTACAAGATTTTCATACGTAAAAAGGCCTGGTATGAACCTTATCTGGAGGCCTGTTGCTGGCTTTTCCGACCCGTGGCCCTTTTCCAGTTCTCCCGTCAGCTTCTCATTTATACACCAGTTAAACTGCTGTCCACCAATGCGACCGCTTCCCTGACAGCCTCTCAGCTGCTGCTGGCTCCCCAGAGGTCGACCTGCAGTACCTGTTGTGCTTCAACTGGTATCTCACCTTTCTGATAGGAAGCGCCTGCCTCCTTCATCATAGTATGCTCTCGGGTGACTACCTTCGGTTCTGCTTCCCGCTTCGCCCATCCTGTAATCTCCACCTTTTGACTTCAAGAGGCACACCATCATAAGTGTCCCGCACAGCTGATCTCCATCACAACTAGTCTGCACGTTTAGCTTGATGTTTCTTTTAATCCACATCAACACCTTCTACCTCTTTCCCATTTCAGTGCTTGAGGTTTTATGGGAATTGGATTCCTTAGGATCATTGTAATTTTTTTAAGTTGTATTGTTTTGGATTTTTGTTTAAATGAAAAGCATCAGAAACTTGTGTTATAAATGTGTTCTGTACATATGAAGTGTGAATGGGTGTTTGGAAAGAAAGGCTTTTAGGTTTGTACAACTGGAAGGATTTGTATAATGAGAACAGGCCATCGGCAATTCAGGAATGATGGGGTCTTCTTCACATGGAAGGGAAGAATGCTGCGTCTCCTCCTGATGGGGTCACCACATCTCCCTGAAAGCCATCTTCTCCCATATGATCCTTCCTCAAAACTATTATAACTAGGGCCACTATTCTATCCCGGCTAGACTACGGCCATATACTTGTCTTAGGTGCAATTAAGGGATGTCTAAATAAGTGCCAAATCATCCAAAACAACGCCGTCAGAATAGTAAAAAAGTAAAACAAGGAGAAAACATATTACAGCTGACAGAAGGGCACTTCACTGACTATAGATAGAGGATAGAATACACTTCAAGACCATGAAGGTAGCTAACAGATGTTTATCTGGGCAGGCCCCGGCCTACCTCAAAGAAAGGATCCTACAGCATGTACACAGGCGATCACTAAGATCAGAGGCACAGGGCACAGATCACTTGCCCGGTCTACAAAAGGGCGAACAGCATGGGTCGGACCTTCCCTGTGAAAGCTGCCCAAAAATGGAACAGCCTACATACGCAGCTAAGACACAAACCTAACTACACCACCTTTAGAAAAACACATTTATTTATGTGAAGGCTTAGTCCCAGTAGATTAGTTTCATTCAGCACCTGTCCTGTTTTACATTTAAGTCCCATTTGTCTTTGTGTGTGCGCCCCGATGCCCGTGGGATTTCGGCGCATAATAAACAAATAAATAAAAATAAAATAAAATAATACCACCCCCCAGGGTCAGGATCAGTTCGCGGTTGCCGTTCCCTGGCCACATGGGAGGAGATCTTAGGCTGGGGATCAGTGATGACTCCACAGGAGTCATCACAATGGGCCTTCACCTGCCTAGCTTCTTGCGAACCAGAAAGTATCTAGAGTATACTCCGGAGCCCCGGAGGCACAGAGTGACATCCTGCCTGAAGTTTGTGGCCCTGAGCCAACCTTGATGGCCTAGGGCGACCCCATTGCCCATCTTGCAGAAACCGGAGTAGGCAATGTCAAGGACGACTGTGATTCCATGGTCAGATGACACTTACCCCTCGTGAAAGATGCCATGGCCTCTGCTTTTTTGTCCTCTGGCAGGAAATCGAGAATGGGTTCCAAATTGTACCAGAGTTCTCTGTCGTAGCATGCCAGGATTGTCATGATCCACAGAACACGCCCCTTTTGGACTTCCTGGTCCCTATCACAACAGGGCTTGCACTCCTTGGTACTCCCAACATGGCTGTCTAACGTGGTACGCCTTCCACCAGCCTCCACGTCGGACGTAGCATATTCTACAATTAGACCACGCCCCCGCACGTGTCAACGCTATCGCTGGTAGTGGCTAGACGTGTGCTCTGTAGTTCGCTGAACTATTCTCCTGTTGCTGGTTCCCGGACCCTCTAAATCCCATCTCCCTTCCTCCCTCTTCTCTCGACCTTGCTTCCTGGATTTCGTGTGCCGTCTTCGTGTACACCTTCCTCGTTTCCTGGACTTCCCGGAGCCTCCGAGTATCCCGGAACACCGAACGCACGCTGGAGCCAGAAGAGGCTCGCGCGGGCTTGTACAAAACCTGATCTGTGCGCAAGAAGACTCCTCCCAAGAAATCCTGCAAGGATCGATCTCAGGTGAGAAAGGGGGAAATCCGTGACAGTTTGAGACGCCAAACGACCGAAGTTGAATTTAACATGGAAGGAACAAGTTACTTACCTGTAACTGTTGTTCTCCAGCATGGGTCTGGCATGGATTCACATGCTCATGAATATTCCCCGTCGTCAGGCTAGGAATCCTCGGTAAAGAAAAAATCAGTATCAGTTTTGTTTCTGATCTGTCTTTCTCAGTAGTAACCAATCACTGGTCTCTGGGTTATACTGCCCCCAGCCAATGACTGCCCTCTTCCTAAGCCCCGCCTCTGGCAGCCATCTTCAGATTTGGTAGCACGCAAAGTGGCAGTATGACCAAGTGAAGAGCCGTAGAGGGGCAGGAGGGAGGGTTCGCATGTGAATCCATGCCAGACCCATGCTGGAGAACAACAGTTACAGGTAAGTAACTTGTTCCTTCTCCAGCATGGGATCTGGCATGGATTCACATGCTCAAGAATATAAGAATAAATAGCAGTACACATGCACAACCACGGGAGGTGGCAAGGCTCAACATTAAGCATTACATAAAACTCAACATTAAGCATCTCTTACCTCCCCACCAGGCTCACCTTAAGCGAACAGGTTGCGCAGCACTGCTTGGCCGACTCTGGACTCCTCCCTGGAATCCCGGTCGACACAGTAGAATCTCGTGAAGGTGTGAGTCGACCTCCATGTAGCAGCCCTGCAGATGTCCAGCAGGGTCACACCAGACAAGAACGCCGTGGTAGCAGCGATCGCTCTGGTCGAATGGGCTCTCGGACGGCCGGGCAACGGTCGGTTTGCCAACCGATGACAATGGATGATGCAGCGGGAGAGCCATCTGGAAATGGAAGCCTTCGAGAGAGCCTACCCTTGGTTCACAGGTCCAAAGTTCACAAACAGCTGTGATGTCTTCCGAAAACTCTTTGTTCGGTCCACGTAGAACTTCAGCACTCTAGCCACATCCAGCGAGTGCAAAGTCCTCTCGGCCGGAGACGAAGGCGACAGGAAGAAAACAGGTAGCACCAAGGACTCATTGAGGTGGAAGTCTGACGGCACCTTGGGCATAAACGAGGGGTGCATCCTCAGCACCACCCTTGTGTCGTGAAAAGATAAGTATGGAGGCTTGCAGGATAGGGCCTGGATCTCTCCCACTCGCCGTGCGGAGGTGATGGCCACAAGAAACGCAGTCTTCCACGACAGAAATTTCAACGGCGCCGAATGCAGGGGCTCGAATGGCGCCCCCATGAGCCTGGTCAGCACCGCGTTGAGTATCCACGCCGGGGCAGGGGCCTTCACCGGCGGGAACGATCGGAACAGCCTTTCATAAATTCCTTCACCAGGCGATGGGACCACAAGGACGTCCTGTGGTTCTGGAGTATCGGGAGATCGCAGTCAGATGTATCTTGATGGAGGTGTGAGTCAGTCCAGCCTGGGACAGCAACAGTAGGTACGGCAGCACTTGAGGGGCCGTAATCCGTAGAGGGTTAATCTTCTGTGCACGGCACCAGACAGAGAACCTCTTCCACTTATGTCCGTAGCACTTGAGAGTTGAGGACGCCCTGGCTTTTGCAAGGACCTCTCTGCAGTCAGCCGGGATATCGTACCCTCCAAACTCTAGCGCTGCAGGAGCCAGGCCTGCAAGTTCAGCGACTCCGGGTCGTGATGAAGTATGGCACCTCCTTCTCTGGAGAGAATATTCGCGTCCACCTGCAGCTTGACTGGTGGGGACGCTGATAAGTCCAGAAGGTCCGGGAACCAGATCTGCCTCGGCCACGCCGGTGCGACCAGGATCATCCTGCACCGGGACCTCTTGACCTGGTTGACGAGTCGGAGCAGCAACGGCAACGGAGGGAACGCATAAAGGAACAGGCCTTCCCAGGGGAACAAGAAAGCATCGCCCATGCTCCTCGGCTGGGGAAACCTGCTGGCGAACCTCTGGCACTTGGATGGTGCTGACTTCCATCCAAACGGGAGGGCCTTGAACTGGTAGTGCCGTCCTTGGACCACGAACCTGAGGAACTTTCAGTGACCTTTCAGAATGGGGATGTGGAAGTACGCATCCTCCAAATCCAACGACGACAGGAAATCGCCCTCCTCCAGCTGTCCCAGCACGTGCTGGAGGGGGACCATCCGGAATTTCTGTGCCTTGATGTATTTGTTCAGCCGTCGCAGGTCCAGGATGGGGCGCCATCCTTCTGTCTTCTTTTTTACTAGGAAGTACCGTGAGTATACTACGGAGCCCCAGAGCCTCTTCGGGACGAGCTCGATGGCACCTTTTCTGAGCAACGCCCTCACCTCCAAGAGTAGTTGAGGGGCATGATTTTCCTTCCTGACCACGGGTGGAATGCGGGGGCACTTTTTTTTTTTAGAAATTCGAGGGCGTGCCCCTGGGCCAGGGCGTCCAGCACCCAACGGTCAGTGGAGATGGACTCCCACACGCTGACGAACCTCGCCAGCCGGCCTCCCACCGGGGTGCTTCGGTGGGGGCCCGACCCCGCTGTCGGTTCAATCTTGCTTGGCGGACGCCTTGCCGCCTTGGCCTCCCTGGCGACGACGGTGGGGTCCCCCTGACTTGCCTCGTCCTCTATAGGCTTCCTGCGACGAGGAGCGGGCCGCTTGGCGGTACGTAGAGGAGCCGCCGCCGAATCCCTTGGAGGCACTCTGCTTGCCTCCGGTGCTCCGAAAGGACGAACTCCGTTGCCGGAGGACGCCTAGGGCCCTAGAAGTCTCTGTGTCCGCCTTGATGGCTTGGAGGGACTCATCCACCGTTTTCCCAAACAGGTTGTTCCCGTCTAACGGCATGTCCAGCACCTTGGCTTGCACATCCTGGCGGAAATCCGTCGCCTTGAGCCAACCTCGTCGTCTAAAGCAAACGCTGTTGCCTAGCTGGCGGAAACCGGTGTCAGCAATGTCCGTTGCCACTGTAATGGCGTGGTCTGACGCCACTTTGCCTTCTTGCAAGATCTCCAGGGCCTCGGCCCTCTTGTCATCCGGTAGGAAGTCCAACAGGGGGGGCGATCTTGAACCATAACTCCCTGTTGTAGCGGGCCACGATCGTGAGGGCGTTGGCCGCCTTAGTCGTTGTTGCCGCCGACGAGATAACTCGTCGTCCCATTGCGTCCAGTTTCTTCCCTTTGCCGTCTGGCGGGGAAGTTGACGTTGAGACTGACACCCCCACCCCCCGCTTTCTTCTTGGCCTTCGCTGAGACGACCGAACACGGGGTAGGTTGTGACCTAAGGCACAGAGGGGACGCGTCGGAGACCCGGTACTTCTTCTCGTACCGATCCTTCTGGGCAGGTGTCATAGAAGGGTTCTTGAGAAGGGTGAGACCATCGTCCCAGATGTCATCCAGCAGAGGCACGGCGAGGACTGACTTCCTCCTGGCTTTGCGCCGTTGGCAAAGGAAACCTTCCTTCTCCTCCTCTGGGCAGAGCTGAAAAAGCTTGGATGCCCTGGCGATCATTGCGTGGAAAGATCCGATCTCATTGGACGGGGAGCCCTGGGCTGGTGATGGGAGCTCCGTCCCGTCCTCACTGCCGTCGTCGTCGGTACCCGTCGTGGCCGTGTCTGTTCCCTTGTCATCCCCAGGGACGGGGGATGTGGGTAAAGGCCGAGCAGGCCGCGAGGGCTGAGAAGGCGGGGCTGGGTGGATAGTCTTCTCTTGTTCGGGGGGCTTCCCGCCGAGACCGGCTCTGGTTTCTCTGCCGGACCTGGTACCGGGTCCTCTGTCGGTGGTAAGGGCAATCTCATCCTTATCACCGAACATAAGGATTGTATCGCCAACAAAATGGCCACCGAGTTATCCTGCGGCTCCGGAAGCGACGGCTGACTAGGACCCTCGCCAGTGCCGCCGTCACTTTCATCGTCACCCTATCCGGGATCCCTCCCGTGGGGACGGGCCTCCTCGTCGCCCTCGTCGAGGCCCTCTATGACTTCTGCCAACTCCTCCTCGGATGTTGTGTCCGTGTCCACATTGGCCACCGGCGCCCTCCCCCTTTTTCCGCTGGGGTCTTCACGGGGGTCTTTTCGATAGGTCTGAAAGAGGCTTACCTCGGCAGAGGCAGGGAGACTCTAGGCCCGAGGTCGCCTCCACTGGTGTAGCCTCCACAGGCTGCGCCAGGGCCGCCGCGACTCCCTCGATAGAGGCCTTGGCCGGGTGAATCAAGGCCTTCACCGCCTTAGGCGCGTTTGAGGCCTTCACCTTGGGGGGAGGGTCACCGCCTCACTCCCCCTCGGCTGAATCCTTCGAGATCGACCGGGGCCTCTCTAGAGGCTTATCCGGGTTCTCGGATTTCCTCTTCCCCGAACCAGAGCATTGGCTCGTGGTTGATGGTGCCGGGGAAGGCGCGCCCTGCCTGGCAGCCGAAGAGCCCGACCGTTCGGCGCTCCCGGTGCCCCCGGACTCGCGATGCTTTGCCTTCTGTTGGGCCCCCGTCGCCGGGGTGCCCTCACAGGACTTAGAAGACTGCTCGGACTTCTTCTTCTTCTTCTCACCTGACGGACTCCTTCCTTCCAGCCAGTTGGAGAGACGAAGGTGTCGGTCCCTGATGGTCCGTTCCGACATGTTCCTGCAAAATGCACAGTCCTTCTCCACGTGCGTTTTGTCCTCATGAAGGGAGTAGAGACATTTCGAATGCTCATCCTCCTTGAACACATTCTGTAGCTGGCATCCAGGGCAGACCCCGAACAGCTTTCCGGGCATCGAGCTTCCTTTCTCCTGGGCCATGTTCGGGTAGGCCGCAAAAACTTCTGGAATCCTCCAAGAAGCGTAACTCGACAAAATCTTCACCCTTGAGGGGCGTAGAAAAATCCGACACGGATCCCCGTTAATCAGATGTAGAGACGGTGGAGCTTGAGGCTCTATTTGACCGAAAAATGAGAAATTCTCTTTGAAAAAGCACAAAAACGCAGCAAAAGCTCGAGAGCTTATGGGTTGTAATATCATACAGGTTCCTAAGGCCTATCAGGAATACGCTGATGTGTTTTCAACTGCTATAGTCCAGACCCTACCCCCTCACAGACCTGAAGACTGTGCTATAGATACAGAACCTTCAGCAGTGATTCCTTTTGGAAGGATGTTCATTCTATCCGAACCGGCAAAAAGGGACCTTCGAGAATACTTGGATACTAACCTTGAAAATGGCACCATAAAACCATCTAAATCCCCAGCTGGAGCTTCGTTGTTTTTTGTTCCCTAGAAAGAAACTAAAGAGCTTAGACCTTGTCTTGATTATCGTCGATTAAATCAATGCACCCTCAAGCACCGCTACCCCTTGCCCTTAATCTCTGATATCCTGGAAGCGGTGAGAGGAGCTGTAATCTTCACGAAATTGGATCTCAGGGGTGCCTACCATCTGATCCGTATTAGGGAAGGAGATGAATGGAAAACAGCCTCTAGAACACCCTTTGGTCACTTTGAATACTTGGTCATGCCCTTCGGACTTGCTAATGCCCCCGCTGTCTTCCAACGTTTTATGGATAGGGTGTTTTCTGACATGCTGTTCCTCTTCGTCATAGTTTACCTGGATGATATCTTGATTTACTCCAAGGACCTTCTAAAGCATGAAGAGCATGTAAAGGCAGTCTTGCAACAGTCTTGCAACGGCTACGTGAACACAAACTCCTAGCTAAACCCGAGAAATGCCTTTTTCATGTCACTTCCGTTCATTACCTAGGATTTGTCCTTAGTCCAGAAGGAATTGGAATGGACCATTCAAAGGTAAAAGCCATACTAGCTTGGCCGGTTCCCACTTCCGTGAAACAGATTCAATCCTTCCTGGGGCTTGCCAATTTCTACCGGAAGTTCATACCGTACTTTTCTGAGATAGTTCAACCGATCATTGCTCTTTTGAAGAAAGATACTCCCTTTCTCTGGACCTCAGCTCAATACAAGGCATTCCTACGATTAAAAACAGTTTACTCAAGCCCCCATCCTAGCTCAACCCAATATTAATCGACCATTCCTAGTGGAGACGGATGCCTCTAACTACTCCATACGAGCAATGCTAAAGCAGGAATTCAAGGACAAATTGGAGCACCCCATTGCTTATCTTTCACGAACCCTAACTCCCAGCGAGGCTCATTATTCTGTCTTGGAAAAGGAGCTGTTAGGTATCCGCCAAGCCTTCACAGAATGGCGACATCTACTTCCGGGAGCTAAACATCCTATCCAAGTCCGTACGGACCATCGAAATCTCCAAGTTCTACAATCTTTGGAGTGTAGGAACAGTTGTCAAGCCCGTTGGGCAATCTTCTTTGCCCAGTCCCAGTTCCACATCCATCATGTCCCTGGATAACAGAACATAACTGCTGACGCCTTATCTCGACGTCCTGATTACGAAACTCTTGAAGATCGGGCCTATCCAAAGATGTTTCCCCACACAATCTTTGTAGCCAAGCAATTAGTCTCCTGGAAGATATTCAAATGCAAACCCAGTCCTCTGAGATCTGGAAAGAATTCACGGGGAGAAATCGGTGGAGTCTTGGAACTAGAGACGGGTACCTGTTCAAGCACAATGCCCTGGCCATTCCCACACAGAAGCTGCAACTACGGATCATTAACCTCTGTCATGACACTCTTCACTCCTGGCACCGTGGCGTCACCAACACCCTCCGTCTAATACAAAGACAATTTTGGTGGCCTAAGATGAAAATTGACATTCAACAGTACATTCAAGCCTGTGCAGTCTGCAGTCAAAACAAGCATGATAACAAGAAACCGGCAGGTCTCCTATTTCAACCTATGTTACCTTCTAGGCCCTGGGAATTCATCACTACGGACTTTATCATGGAATTACCACCATCTAGGGGCTATACAACTATTATGGTCACCATTGATTTATTCACCCACATGGCGCATTTTACACCCTTATACAAGTTGCCATCTTCCTCAGAACTCGCTGGCATTTTCCTGGAACATATATTTCGCCTTCATTGACTCCCTTCCAAGATCATATCAGACCGAGGGCCTCAATACGTCTCACAATTCTGGAAACATCTATGTCGCATTCTAGGAATCCAACGTGCCCTCTCATCAGGATACCACCCACAGACTAACGGGGCTACGGAACGTGTGAACCAGACCCTGGAACAATACCTTTGTTGTTTCGCCACCAAGGTACAGGACGACTGGTCGCTCCTTATACCCGTCGCTGAATTCGCCTACAATAATTCTGATCACTCGGCAGTCAAGACCAGCCCTTTTTATTGCAGCCAAGGATTCCATCTGTCAGTTCTACCTTACATTCTCCTACATCCCACACCCCACACCAGTACCAACCGTCGACTCCTGGATTGAAACTCTCATCAACATACACAAGGAAGCCAAAGAACATTTAGAAAAGGCCTGAACACACACCAAGCGTTATGCGGATACAAAAAGAAGACCAGGGCCTACTTATGCCATCGGTGATCAAGTCTGGCTGTCCTCGAAACTACTGCCTTGACATTTACGACCAAACAAACTGGCCCCCAGATATGATGGCCCCTTTTCCATAAAGGAAATCATAAACCCAGTCTCATTCCGACTCAAGTTGCCAGACTCCTGGAAGAAGATTCATCCAGTTTTTCACACTTCTTTATTAAAACCTTACATCTGATCCTCCCGGAAATCCTGCAGACCCAACCCCGTGGTTGTGGACGACCAGCTGGAATATGAAGTTTCCAGAATATGCGACTCCAGGTATAAACGGGGTCAACTCCAATACCTGGTCGAGTGGAAAGGATATCCTCCTAGTGAAAGAACCTGGGAACCAATTTCTAATCTGAATACCCCTCGATTGCTCAGAAGGTATCATCTCATACACCCAGGCAAACCTGGTGGAACAGGTTTTCGGAGGAGGCATGCTGTCATGATCCACAGAACACGCCCCTTTTGGACTTCCTGGTCCCTATCACAAAGGGGCTTGCACTCCTTGGTACTCCCAACATGGCGGTCTAACGTGGTACGCCTTCCACTACCCTCCACATCGGACGTAGCGTATTCTACAAATAGACCACGCCCCCGCGGCCCCACGCATCTCAACGCTATTGCTGGTAGTGGCTAGACGTGTGCTCCGTAGTTCGCTGAACTATTCTCCTGTTCCTGGTTCCCAGACCCTCTAAATCCCATCTCCCTTCCTCCCTCTTCTCTCTACCTTGCTTCCCGGATTTCGTGTGCCTTCTTCGTGTACACCTTCCTCATTTCCTGGACTTCCCAGAGCCTCAGAGTATCCCGGAACACTGAACGCACGCTGGAGCCAGAAGAGGCTAGCGCGGGCTTGTACAAAACCTGATCCGTGCACAAGAAGACTCCTTCCAAGAAATCCTGCAAGGATTGATCTCAGGTGAGAAAGGGGGAAATCTGTGACAAGGATGGCTAGGGTATTGGCAGCCTTGACTGTAGACGCCGCAGTGGTAGTTATGTGCTTTGCAACCGCATCCAGCTTCCTTCTCTCGAGGTCAGGCGGGACTGAGCAAGAGGATGATGGATTAGACTACCTCTTCCTCAAAGCAGCCAAGAATGCTGAGTCCGCGTTGGCTGGCCTCAGGCATTTAGGAGCCGTATGCAGGACCCTATATTTCTTCTCCAGCCTCTCCTTCCTAATAGGTGCAGAAAAAGGTTTTTTGCATCACGACCAGCCGTCCTCCCAGATGTCATCCAGAAGCAGGACGGAGACCACAGTCTTTCTGGAGGATTCATGGTGCTGGAAAAGGAATCCATTTTTTTCCCCCGGAACCAGGTTAAAAACCTTAGCCGCCTGGGAAATCATCAGCTGGAAAGATTCAGCTTCATCCGGGGGAAGTGTCACTGGATGGTAGCTCAACATCTGTTGGCTCACCGTCTGCAGGGACATACTCAGCCGTTCCCAGGGTACTATTGGTATCCGGGATGGTGTCCCTAGTAGTGTGTGTTCCTGTCAGGACCAACTCCTCTACGAAAGAAGGCTGGGGAACAGGAGATGACGCCAGGTGGGGCCTAAACGGTCTTGGTGGACTCACCACAGGAGCTGGACCTGGCACTGCTGAATCTCTGAGACCAGAGTGTGGAGAGTTGACAAAATGTCCAAAGAAACATTGGTCAGTGGCTCTCTCAGAGTCTGAGGCATCAAGATTGTTGCATGAGACTAGGGGCTCGTAGGACGAGAAGGCTGAAGCAGTTGCGCAGGCCGCACAGCCCACTGTGAAAGCCAGTCAACACCACCCTCCATAGGGTGTGGGCCGACTTCTTCAAAGACTTCTTCCTCCTCGTCGTCCTCCAACAGGATAGAAGGAGCAGAGACAGGGGCTAGAGACAGGACCCTTGGAGGGTAAGTGATGAACACTTTAAACAAAAGCAAGTGAACTTGAATTGTATTGATGTGAGAACAATAATCACAGAAGACCCTTGAGCGGGAATCCAATAGTGCTTATGGGATCACTACCCTGTGAAGAGGAGAAACTGTCGCATTTGTTTTGTTAGAGTAGTGGTAGGGTCAATTAGGGCTAGTTTTGGACAGGGGACTTATTCTTTTTGGACATTAACTGACAAGCACCTTAGTTAGTAAAATAGGTAGGGAACACTGTGTAGTCTTAGGGAAACAGTTCAAAATTGAGGGGTGCTGGAAGCAAATTAACTCCTGCTTGTAGCATAGAAGAGCCTTGTTAGCTAGAAACCAACAGCAACTTTTGGATTCTGGGCCAACTGATACCAAACAAACACTTATGTGGATTTGAACTCTCTGCGTTAGTGACAATCTCTAAAAAAGTATTAGGACACATCTATACAATATTTAAAGCATGAGGGGTCATAAATGATGGGCAAAGTGTTATGTTTGCATCTTATCTGGAGGTCCCTAACAGAATTTCCCATCCCTTCCCTCAGCCTTCATGGGCTATTTCCGCTCATGCCCTATTTTTCCCCATGAGTTCTCACAAAGTACTGAGAAGAGGAAGAAGCCGCAAAAAGGAATGAACACTTCCCAAAAGAAAACACCTCTAGTACTGGGACAAAGAAGGGGAACTTAGAAGACTACAGAGATGAAGGTCATACATGTCCCATTCATTGTATGAACTATGGCCAGGCAAGAGAGACTAAGGACTCGCATCTGAAACCCCTTAACAGGCCTCGGGTGTATAAAAGGGGGAGCCCACAGCAGAAACTAGAGCATTGTCAGGAGAGGGCAGCAGAGAAGCAGGTCCAGCCTGAAAAGTACCCGTGGAGGACAGAGTGCCAAGAAGCGAAGGACGTGCAGAGTGAGGTAGCCTGCGGACGTCGGGCAAGGGAGCTGTGTTTTTAGGGTCCTGGCGAGATCAGAAGAAAGGAGCTGTGGAGATTGTAGGTCTCTTCATTGTATCTGCAAAGTGCTTGTTCCCCTGGGCAGAGGAACCGACCCAGAAGACTGAGTGAACAGCAGAAGGAGGAGCTGTGAAGTGGGAGCAACAACCCGATTGTAATGCTGTCAGACTAATGGTTAAGGAAAAGAGGCTAATATTGAAAGCCAGCGAAATCAAATATATTGAGAAAAGGTAATTAAGAAAGCGAATGAAGAAGCCAAACTAGAAGCCAAGGGCACATGGTTGCACGACCTGTAGTGGGTGGACCGTTCGGTCTGTTAACTGCGCCTTGACCAGAAAGCCCCAACCCGCAGGAGAGTGTTAAAAGGAATGGAAGAACAAGAAGTTGTCAAACACCAATTGAACTTTGTGCTTTAAAGAATGAGCACTCAAAGCTCGGGGAAGAGAACCCTGAACTCTCATGGGATATCGTGAATCAATAGTGCTGTGCAGAATTAGTGCTTTAAGCTTTGGGAAGGGATCACATGAACACCTATTTGAATGTTGTGAAACAATTGAACATTGAGTTTTAAGTATTAAGTAAGTTAAGCTTGGGGAAGGGAACCCAATTTGGAACAGAATGAAGAACAAGTTACTTGTCAGCTATAACGTTCTTTCGATTGGATGTTCCTCCCACGTATTCCTCATCTTAGATATTCGTATCTTCCAACTCGCTACTTCAGAAAAAAACATTTCACCACAGGGCGCTGTGCTCGAGGCCACGGTGTCCATGTCCCTCGAGGGCCGCCGTCGAGCGATAATGTCATCCGCAGTATAAAGAGCTTGAGCCGCGCCATTAGCCTCAGTTCTGTTTTTACGATATGAGTAGCCGCATCAGTTGACCAGGCTTTATTGACCTTTGGCTCGTAAGGAACTTGAAGTGCAATTGGTGTAAATTGTACGGCAGGGTAGGTTGGGAGGATCGATGAGGAATATGTGAGGAACATCCAATCGAAAGAACGTTACAGTTGGTAAGTAACTTGTTCTTCGAATGGATTGTGTCCTCCCACATATTCCTCATCTTAGATATTCTCCCAAAGCAGTTAAGAATTCGGAGCAGGGAATACCAGAGAAATTAGTTGTGAATCATGTGAAGGACAACTTTTGCAAAGATCTTTGCCTTGATAAGATGTTGAATCCAAGCAATAATGTTTCACAAATGTGTGTATTGACGTCCAGGTGGCTGCTGCACAAATATCCTGTCTGTGTAGTCTTTCTTCCTCTTTACTTGCATGCAGAGGAGGATAGAAGGAAGGTAAATTAAGTTTCTGTGAAAGGTGGAAATCGGAGACTATTTTAGTAAAGAATGAGGGTCCTAAGAGTTACTTTGTCTCTATGGAAGAGGGTGTGAGGAGGCTTAACAAGCGAGTGCCTGCAACTTACTCAACCTGCCGGCTGATGTAATTGCCACTAGCAAAATTGGCTTCAAAATGAGGAGCCTTAACGGACAGGAATCTAAAGACTCAAAGGGGGTACCTGTGAGAAATGTTAGAACTAAACTTAAATCCCAAATAAGTACTTGGAAGGGAGTTGGAGTGTACACATTTGTCAGTCCCTTTAGAAATTGGATAACCAAGGGTATTTTAAAATAAGAAACCTCTTCAGATGAGTGCTTGGAAATAGATAGCGCTGCCAAGTATCCTTTTATGGTGCCAACCTGGAGCCCCACATTGGCCAAATGTAGAAGAAAAGAGAGAATCAGTACTAAGGCTGATAGAGTACATGTGTCCTAAGCCAGAGCGGGACAAGCTGGATGCACATAGTACTCTATCAATAAAGAACTGTTCATAAATCGTCTGAGCAGTGGGAGAAAGAACAACTAATCTTGCTCGGAGTGGATAAGTTCTAGGCTGGCAGAATTGAACTGTGACATTTTTCGTTGAACTTTTCTGGCATCAAGAACGAGAGACATTTGCGACGAACTTTGCCAGCAAGAAGAAGGACGATGAAGAACATATCAAGACTGGTTTCATTCTCCTCCTGCACCCCTGCTGAAAAGATGGTCGTTTTAGAGACTGTAAATTTAGGAGGAAAAAAGCATGGTAAAAGGAATAAGGTACTGATTTGGACATTGGTCCTGTGTTTCTTAAGTATGATAGTACCAACAATAACAGCTATTACACTATGGTTCCTGGAGTCCGCGCACCCATTAGAAACACTTTTGCCAAAAGCAGCGACTGAAAGCCCGGTTCATGTAATCACTGGTACTTTGTACCCAATGGAAGAAAGACAGAGAAGGATATGGCAACAATACATTGTTGCTCATCATGAACATGACCCATGCGGTTTTAAAGAAAAAAGATTGCTGGGTTTGTGCCCATTTACCACAGCACGGTGGGAAAGGGATAGGCTGGTATGTACAACCGTTACCATTGGTTTATTCATGTGAAGTATCGTTGAGTGCAATGTTCTTTGGGAAATGGAAGAGTAATACGTGTCAGCTAGATGAGACCAATATGAATGAATTTGAGGAAGTGATCATGAGACCTGTGGGTTGTTCCATATTCCACAAAGCTCGCGTGTTTTCACCAGATCCCATGAGGAAGAATACACGAAAGACAACAAGACTAGATAGATTACATGGGCAGAATAGACCGACCCCGCCAGCAGAAGAAACATCAGTAATGACATTTCGAATGAGGGATGAATGGAATAAAGATGCTGTGCCCCCTGCCTATTCAGTGGATCACAGCCCCGAAACTGCTCCCCTATGTTTACAGAAAAAAGGTTCCTATAAAGTAGGAACGTTTAGCAGCTGCCTGAACACAGTGGTTTTAAAGCACAAAATAGAACCCGTGTACGTAGGGGACCCTGTTTACTTTATATGTGGGGGAAAAGCATGTCCATGGTTACCTAGGAACTGGGGAGGTACATGCTACCTAGGTCTACTGTTTCCAGGAGTGTTCCTCTTGGAGACAGCAGAAGTAGCCAGACGAACAAAAGGTAGAACTCAAAGGAGTAGCGAGGATGGAATGATAGCAATAGATATAGCCAAATCATTTATACCATTCTTGGCCCAAATAGAAAATTCCTATAATATAAGGAAACTGTCCAGAATACTAAACTACACTACAAAAAAGGATGGCTCTCGATATAATATTAGTTGATCGTGGGGGAGTTTGCAAACTCGTAAAAACTGCATGCTGTGTGTATATAGATTACTCCCCTACGATATTTAAAGCAATCCGGAAATTACATGTCCTAAGTTCCACACTCTCTACTGAAGAAGGGGGTTGGGGGATAGGATCCTGGTTGTGGGGACTATTGCGGTTCTGGGGATGGAAGTTAATTTCGATACTAATGGTGGTAACTTGGTATATTCATAACATGTTGCTGTTGCATACAATGCCTACCAATAGTTTGCACTGAGACAACTGAGGGATGTACTAAGGGATGTATGCACATGGTGTCGAGAGGAAAACAAACGCATGGCCGAAATAACAGAGACACTGATGAAACAAAAACAGTAAAACAATTCATGGCTATAGACATTAATGATGAAGATGATGCTCATGATAGCATGAGAGGTTCAGACATAGATACCCCAGACTTATCCTCATCGGAGGAGGATACAATGAATGAATAAGACGTTTGGCATACGGCCAAAAGGAGGGTTTGTCAATCTGGAAAAATGAATATCCTTCATTTGAATGACAGACGTAACTTGATGGCCAAAGGCCAACCTTCTTATGCACCGAATTATAGAAATACAGACTGCTATGCTTGACCAACAAACGGCCATTTTAAACGTAGCAAGAATCACCATTTTGCTTGTTAACCATTGCTCATTGCTTTCTGTCTAAAACTGCTTTGCAGCTTGCAATTCTTGCGAATTCTGCTTACTCTGCTCAGCTGTTAACATTGTTGTCTGAATATGAAAGAGCAAGGTCGCGGTACTGAGGAGTTAGTTGAAACTCCTCATGAGTAGCCCAGAAAGGAATGCCCACGCTCCCTCTCTGTAGCCTTGAGGGAGAGCTACAGGGCATTTAATCATTTCACAGCTGCCAGCCAGTCTCGTACTGTGGTAGAATATGTTAGAATAAAGCAGCTAAAGGCTTGAATTATGCTCTTCTTACGGCCCCCCTTCGCAAAACCCTTTAGAGCGTGTCGGCTCCCAGGACACGAATAGTGCCTCATGGATAGCAAAGCTTGGAATGTGACTCTTCCCCCGTGTGCAGCTTGCTTCCAAGAACAGAACCACTGTGTTCTGTTCAACAACTAGAAGATGCCTCCGCACTTTCTAATTGCACATTGTTACTAGAATAGACATCGAAAGTGTCATAATTGTCATACCCGTCGGAAATGTCCATCGTCATCCCGAGTTCAAAGAAACTTAATAAAGGGGGGTGTTAAACATGACATAGCTGATTGTATGATATGCATTTTGTATATATGTAACTGATGTACGTAATTCGCTCTCTTGAGTCCCTCGAGGTCTAGAAAACTCACGTCGCGGGGCGTGAGACCACAGTTGGCCAATTGGGACTATTTTTGCTTGCAATAAACCCTACCATTGGGAATTTGAACCTTGTGTCTGGCGCATCCTTTCGTGTATGGTTATTGCCTTGTTTCCATATCGCGAGGGACCCCTAGGGGCCCCTTTCAGGTGTGTTACATTGGAATGGATCCACATCCTTGTTCTTGCACCAGTTACTGAACTTATTCCAACAACACCGTTACAAGGATTTTGTTGCTGTATTTCTAGCCGAAAGCAAAATCTCCTTATATCTCAGCCTCGCAGAAGCCATGCGTGAAGGCTGAGTGTTTTGACCTCTGGATGGAGAACCGACCTTCCTCTTGTGAGAGGAGATCCTCTCTTTGTGGAAGACATATTGGAGGGCAGATGGACATGTCCAGAAGGTCCGGGTACCAGGTTTTCCTGGCCCAATCCGAGGCAATTAAGATCATGGTTTTCCTGAACTTTCTTATCCTCATGATTACGTTAGGAATCACGGGGACTGTAGGAAAACATGTACAGGAAATTTCCAGTCCACCACGAACGCGTCTCCTAGAGCTCGTCTTGGGGGAAATTCCCTTGAGCAGTACTGTTCGCACTTCCGGTTGACCCTGGTCGCAAACAGATCCACTTGAGGGGTTCCCCAAAGGTTGAAGATCTCTTGAAGGACTTCCTGAGCTAGTTCCCATTCGTGAGACACTGTGCTCTGCCTGCTCGCAGCATCCGCCGCCGTGTTCTTCTCTCCGGCTAGGTGAATTGCTGATAGAGTGATTCTTTTCTGTATTGCCCAGAACCAGAGCTGCATTTCCTCTCTGCACAGTGGTAGTGACCCTAGACCTCTTTTGTTGAGGTAGTACATGGTCACTGTGTTGTCCATTATTATCAGGACATTCTTTACCCGTACAGAGGGCAGAAAGGCTTTCAGCGCTGAGATGATTGCCCTCAGCTCCAACAGGGTGATGTGTAGTTTGGACTTCGATGGAGACCAACGACCGATGATTGACAGATCGCTGGTGTGGGCTCCCCACCCTCTAGGCATCCGTCACTACTGTTATCTCCGAACATGGTTGCCAAAAAGGTTCCCCCTTCAGGATATTGTCCCTGCAAGCCCGCCATAGCAGATCTTGAGCCATTCTGGTTGGAACCCACAAAAGATTGGACATATCTCCCAAAATTTGGGACCATTGAGTTCTGAGGGCCCAGTGAAGGGATCTCATTCTCAATCTGGCCTCTGGCACCAGAAAAATGCAGGATCCCATAAGGCCGAGCAACTTGAGGAAATCGAAGGCCGGCAGATGCTGGGCATTCTGAAACTTCGTTACCATCTGCAGGATGTGGTGAGCTCTCTCCTCGGGAGGCAAGGTTTTGCCCGAAGACGCATCCAGTATTGCGATGAATTGGAGCTTTTGGAATGGGATAATTTGAGACTTCTTGTAATTGAGGGAGAGGCCCAGTGTGTGTTAGAAGTGGCAGGTCATGGTTAGATGTTGCTGAGCTCATTCGGGTGAACTCTCCCTAATTAACCAGTCGTCCGAGTAGGGGAAGACGTGAATCCCCCCTCTCCTGAGACTCGCTGCCACCACAGACATCAGCTTGGTGAAAACCCTTGGGCGGAGGTCAGCCCGAAAGGCAGAGCTCGAAACTGATAGTGAGAACCACCAATCGCGAACCTCAGATACTTCCTGTGCCTGAGATGGATTGGCACATTAAAGTAAGCATCCTGAGGGTCCAATGATACCAACCAGTCTTGGAGTTGGAGAGCCTGAGGGATCTGAGAAAGGGTTACCATCTTGAACTTGTCCTTCCTGAGAAACTTGTTCAAGTTTCTCAAGTCCAAGATGGGTCTCAACTCTTGTTCCGCTCCGCTACAGGTACATGTTCTATTGCACCTTTCTCTAGCAGGGTTAAAATCTCCTGCTCGAGGAGCGGGTCTGGAGTTTTGGTAGAGGTGGTTCCCGGTGGATGGTCTTGAGGCCTTTGACGAAAAGGAAGGCAGTAACCATGGGTCACTATTTCTAGTGCCCAGGCATCTGAAGTAATGCCTCGCCATTTGTCCAGATACCGAGTGATCCTGCCTCCGACCGGGGTCTTGTGGGTCAAGCAGCTGCAGCAGTGGCTGAGGGGACGCAGTTGCTGGTGCTGGGGCTGATCTAGCACCTTTTCCTCTTCCACCACGAGCAAACTTACTTTGTTGCCCTCTTTGACTGGCCTGTCCCTTCCCTTGCCCAAATGAGGAGTAGAATCGAAAGGGCGGCTCCTCCAGGAAGATGACCTTGAGTAGGAGTGTTGTTGAGGTTGTATTATAGAGGCGCTAAGTGATTTAGCTGCCGCTTTTGAGGTCTGCAGCTTCTCCAAACTCTCTTCTGCCTTGCTGCCAAACAACCTTGAGCCGTCACAAGGCATATTGAGTAATCTGGGTTGCACATATGGTGCAAAGCCCAATTTCTTCAGTCGTGAAAATCTGTGCAGGACCGTGCTAGACACCATGGACCTGCTTATGCTACCAGCAATGTCGAGTCCTGACTGGAGGCATCCCTCTATAGCCTCTTTTCCATCTCCGACTACTGCCAGGAAAACATCCTGTTCCTCGACCTTAGGGATGTGCTCAGCCACTGTTGTCATATAGTCCCACAGGGTGTGTGTGAACCTTGCCAGGGCGCAAGTCACATTTGTGGACTTTAGGGCCATGCTGCCGAAGAAAAAAATTTACGGGCCCATGCGTCAATTCTTTTGTCATCCCTATCAGGGGGAATGGAAGGGTAAGCTGAATGTCTAGTCGAAGTTGCTGCCTGTACCACTAATCTTTCAGGCGAGGGATGCTTTAAAAGGTATTCTGGGTCAGATGAGGAAGACCTGTATTACTCTGTAAATTTCTTATTTGTAGCTGGGCCAGAATCTGGGGTTTCCCATGTGGCTGTTAGCCTTTTTTGTAATGCTTTGTTAAAAGGGCGGACAGGGTCCTTTTGAGGGCCTTCATTGAGGATATCCGTCATGTCATCTTGGTCAAAATTAGGGGAATTTGACTTCCATCCCATAAACTCAATAACTTTGTTCATTAACCTTCTGTACCCTGAGTCTGCATAATCTGCAGGGTCGGAACTGTCAAAGTCTACCTCAGGGGAACTAGCCAGGCCACTGCCTGTCTGAAGACATTCATACAGATTACTTAATTTGGAGCTAGGGTCAACCAATTCCTCAGGGACATCTCTAGTCCCAAATTTTACTCCAACAGGAGTAATTTCCTCTTCAGAGGATTGCGCCTCGAAAATAGAGGACATGGACCTGAGAAAATCTGGTCTAGGTTGTGGTTGGTATACCTTTCTGGATGAAACAACCGGTTCCGATCTCTGCTTCGACAAAGGTGTCGATTTTGGCGCCGGAACTAAAGATGGCCTCGACAATGGCATCGAAGGTATCGATGTAATCGACGTTGGCTTCGATAGTGTCGAAGGAGGCTTTGAAACCGTCGAGGAAGGCATTGACGCCATCTTCGAGGGTGGCATCGAGGACGCCTTCGATAGATGCGTCGATGTGCTCTTTGATGACGGGTGTATTCCCGGAGCCATTTCTGACAGCCGTCCCCTCCGATTTATGCACCAGTAGGTTTGATTTTATTTTACGAGTTATCAGGGAATTTTCCTCCGTCGACACCCTCATCGACTTGTCGCCAGATCTCGCATGTCTGGTCTTTGACCTCCCACTGTCCCTTTTGGAGTGAGCTGGGGTATGGTCTTCATGCAGCTTTTTCAAGGGGGCCTGGGCAGCGTTCTCGAACATTTTTCACATTGAGGCTCTGAAGGGGGAATTGTGTTTTGAAGGGTAGGAGATGACCCTTGTGTCAGTCGATAAGGAAGAGGAAGAAGGAGATCAATGTCGTCTTTTCCTTGATTTTTTTGACGAGGAGGAGGATTTCCTCGATCGACTTCTTGATCTCAATTTCCTCGACCTATGTGAGATTTCCCACTCAATTCTCTCGAATCCTTCTGTTTTCTCGAAGATTTTGAGTATTCCTCCCCCACCGCTAGTTTACCTTTCTGTTCCTTACGAGCCTTGTTAGTCATAGCCTGACAGGAACCGCATCAGTCGACCCGATGGTCAGGGCCTAAACACCAGAGGTAAACTCGATGGGTGTCCGTGATCGACATCTTCTTCCCACACTTTCAACATTTCTTAAACCGCTCTTGGGTGTGGAAGGAGTAGAAGACGAGTACATTTTAGTCGAAGCTGAAGCGCCGCTTTTGTCACATGAAGCAAAGCTATCGGAAAACAGAACTCAGGCTAACGGGCGCGGCTTGAGCCCTTTATATTGCAGATGACATCGATGCTCGACGGTGGCCCTCGAGGGATATCGACACTGCGTCCTCGAGCACAGCGCCCTCTGATGAACATTTCTTTTTCCGAAGCAGCAAGCTGGAAGATACGAATATCTAAGATGAGGACTAAATGGGAGGACACAATCCATTCGAACATTCTATTTGGAAGAACCAGTTATTGAGCTTGGGAAGGATACTATACAGTCTTGTTGAACTTTGTGAATCCAGTAAAACATTATTGGAACTGTATCTTGAACTTGGGGAAGGGAACCCTGAGAGACTTTGGTTTGAACGTGGGGAAGTGAACCCAGAGAACAGTTTGTTCGAACTGTCTCGAATTTGGAAAGGGGGCCAATAGCAAACCAGTAGCTGGACGAAGTGCAGAACTTTAGTTTGCACACTGTTTCTTTGGTTGAGAGAGACAGTGAGGCTGTTCCAGAGGGAGGCACCAGCCGAGAAGACAGATCTGTCACCAACTCTCTGCTTGGAGAAGCGTCTGAGCCTCAGAGTTGGAGGTGGATGAGCAGAACATCAAGACACTATGTGAAAAAAGTACAGAGATACTGCCTTCTCTCTCCTCAAAGTAAAAACTGGGGAACTCCATCCCAAAAGAAATATGGACAACTGTAGACTGTCATTTCGGAAACTGATAAACATCTGGCTTTTCAACACACCAGGATAGAGACCTATGCAAAACACAAAGACAGAAAAGCGACTACAACCGACCACCATACTGCTGCCACCATTACACAACCGGACACCTTCTCAACAAATGACACATCCAAATGAACACAGTAACTAAATTCCCCCCTAAGGAGCAACACATAAAACTTTCAAAAGAACAAATTAGTTACCACTCGGTAATGTTCTTTCTGATAGATGTTCCTCCCACAGATTCCTAGTCTATGCTCTCCCCATCCCAGCACAGCTGTTCTCCGGAAACGTTCCTCCCACGGATTCCTCATCTATGATCGACTCCCAAAGCAGTATGTAAACCAGGAGAAGAGAGGAAGCAAGACCACTACCCAAACCAGAAAACTCTGGAGAACTGTCCTACCAAAACGAGCATCCTGGCCTGCAAGGCAATCCAATCAGTAATGCTTAGCAAACTTGTGCAAGGACGCCCACGTTGCTGCCTAGCAAATATCCAGGACTGGGACTACCCTCTGCAGGGTGGAGGTGGCAGCTACTCAACTGGAGACCCTTAGAAGTCAGATTGTATCTGTCCGCGATGCAGAGAATGATCTTGCTGGACACACGAGCACCAGCGTAACCAACGTCTTTCCTAGCTGGAATCGTTCCTCTGCCTTGGAAGGGTTAGGTGGAGGAAAAAATACAGGAAGATGGTTATTCCGAGAGAGATGGAAATCTGAGAAAACCTTCAGCAGAAAGGAACGCTCGACTCTCAACGTCACCATCTCATTGGAAAAAAACAAATAGGGAGGTAAAAGAGACTATGCCTGGAGCTCGCTCACCAGTCTTGTGACGTGATATCAACCAGGAAAATCAATTTACGGGTGAGCAATCCAACAGAACAGGAATGAAAGGGCACAACGGAGCGCTCATAATAATCGGCGGATTACCACCATAAAGATGAACCTAATCCCCAGATGGCTGTACTACTGCACAGCATTGCAATCCATATCCCGGGTCCGGCCCTGACAGCTCTGCAAAAGAAAATTCAGGAATTTGTATGGGGCGGGAAAAAACCTTGTATCGGCAAACTAATAATGATGAGGGGGAAAGCACAGGGAGGGCTGGGAGTACCTGATTTGGCCAGATACACCCTAGCAGCGCAACTGTCACACACATTTTCCTGGGCAAAGGAACAAGTTACTTACCTGTAACTGTTGTTCTCCAGCATGGGTCTGGCATGGATTCACATGCTCATGAATATTCCCCGTCGTCAGGCCGGGAATCCTTTATATAGAAAAAATCAGTATCAGTTTCGTTTCTGATCTGTCTTTCTCAGTAGTAACCAATCACTGGTGTCTGGGTCATACTGCCCCCAGCCAATGACTGCCCTCTCCCTAAGCCCCGCCCCTGGCAGCCATCCTCAGATTTGGTAGCACGTGAAGTGGCAGTATGACCAAGTGAAGAGCCGCAGAGGGGTAGGCGGGAGGGTTCACATGTGAATCCATGCCAGACCCATGCTGGAGAACAACAGTTACATGTAAGTAACTTGTTCCTTCTCCAGCATGGGGTCTGGCATGGATTCACATGCTCACGAATATAAGAATACATAGCAGTATACACATGCACAACCACGGGAGGTGGCAAAAGGCTCAATATCAAGCAATACAACAACTCAACATTAAGCAACTCTTACCTCCTCACCAGGCTCACCTAAGCGAACAGGTTGCGCAGCACTGCCTGGCCGACTCTGGACTCCTCCCTGGAATCCCGGTCGACGCAGTAGAATCTCGTGAAGGTGTGCGTAGACCTCCACGTAGCAGCCCTGCAGATGTCAAGCAGGGGCACACCAGACAGGAACGCCGTAGTAGCAGTGATCGCTCTGGTTGAATGGGCCCTCGGACGGCCTGGCAACGGTCGGTTTGCCAACCGGTGACAGTGCATGATGCAGCCGGAGAGCCATCTGAAAATGGAAGCCTTCCCTTGATTCACAGGTCCAAAGTTCATAAACAGCTGTGATGTCTTCCGAAAACTCTGTGTGGTCCACGTAGAACTTCAGCGCTCTAGCTACATCCAGCGAGTGCAAAGTCCTCTCAGCCGGCGACAAAGGCGACAGGAAGAAAACTGGCAACACCAAGGGCTCGTTGAGGTGGAAGTCCGACGGCACCTTGGGCATGAAGGAGGGGTGCGTCCTCAGCACCACCCTCGTGTCGTGAAAAGTCAAGTATGGAGGCTTGCAAGACAGGGCCTGGATCTCTCCCACTCGTCGTGCAGAGGTGATGGCCACAAGGAATGCTGTTTTCCACGACAGAAACTTCAACGGCACTGAATACATAGGCTCGAATGGGGCCCCCATGAGCCTAGTTAGCACCACGTTGAGCTCCCACGCCGGGGTAGGGGCCTTCACCGGCGGGAATGATCGGAACAGTCCTTTCATAAATTCCTTCACCAGACGATGAGACCACAAGGACGCCCGTCCTGTAGTTCTGGTGTAACGTGAGACGGCGGCCAGATGCACCTTGATGGAAGCGTGAGATAGGCCAGCCTTGGCCAAAGACAGTAGGTACGGCAATACTTGAGGGGCCGTAATCCGCAGAGGGTTAATCTTCCGTGCACGGCACCAGACAGACAACCTCTTCCATTTATGTCCGTAGCACTTGAGAGTTGAGGATGCCCTGGCCTTTGCAAGAACCTCTCTGCAGTCGGCCGGGATGTCGTATCCTCCAAACTCTAGTGCTGCAGGAGCCAGGCCTGCAAGTTCAGCGACTCTGGTTCGTGATGAAGAATGGCGCCTCCTTCTCTGGAGAGAAGATCCGCGTCTGTCGGAGGCTTGACTGGTGTGGACGCTGACAAGTCCAGAAGGTCCGGGAACCAGATCTGCCTCGGCCACGCCGGTGCGACGAGGATCATCCTGCACCGGGACCTCTTGAGCTGGTTGACGAGCCGGAGTAGCAACGGCAACGGCGGGAATGTATAAAGGAACAGGCCGAGAAAGCATCGCCCATGCTCCTCGGTTGGGGGAACCTGCTGGGGAACCTCCGGCACTTGGAGTTCACCGCCATTGCGAAGAGATCGATCTGGGGTTTGCCCCATCGTCGGAAGAGTCGGTCCACTTGATCCTGGCACAGTTCCCACTCGTGGCACGAGCGCAGCTCTCTGCTGAGTGAGGCGGCAATGGTGTTTTTTATCCCCGCCAGATGAAAGGGTACCAGAAACATCCCTTGGGCGAAAGCTCAATGCCACAGATCCTGGGCTTCCTTGAATGGGGCAGGGTATCTGGTTCCGCCCTGCTTCCGAATGTAAAACATTGTGGTGGTGTTGTCGGTGAAGATCCTCACCACCTTGCCCTTGAGGGACACAAGGAAAGACCTGAGGGCCCAGAACACGCGGAGCTCCAAGAAGTTGATGTGGAGAGTCTTCTCCTCCGGGAGCCAAAGGCCTCTCGCGTGGAAACCCCCAGTGTGGGATCCCCAACCTTCCAGGGAGGCATCCGTCGTCACCGTCACCTGGTGGGCCGGGGCTAGGAAACCTGTTCCCGCTGTCAGATGAGCGCGGACACCCCACCATCGTATCGCCTGACGGAACACTTCGTCAAGCGGGATCATGTCCTCGAAGCGGCCCGTCGTCTGGATCCAGTGGGCGTTGAGGAATTCTTGCAAGGGCCGCATCCGAAGTCTGCAGTGGGGCACCAGATAAATGCAGGAGGACATCATTCCGAGGAGGGACTTGATAGACCTCACTCTGGCCACGTCCGTGGCCAGCAGACGTTGCACCTTTCCTAGGATGGTCCTTATCCTTTCCTCCGACGGTGAGGCCCGCCGCGCCACTGTGTCGAGCTGTGCTCCCAGAAACAGGACGACTTGCGACGGGACCAGGTGGGATTTTGGAAAGTTGATGGAGAACCCCAGGTCCGTGAGCAGCTGGACGGTCTTCGCAGTGTGTTCCACGGCAAGCTCCCTTGTCCTTGCCCGTATGAGCCAGTCGTCCAGGTAGGGGTAGACGTGGATCTCCTGCAGGCGCAGCCGCACCGCCACCGGTGCTAGGCACTTGGTGAACTCCCTGGGCGCCGATTTTAATCCAAACGGGAGGGCCTTGAACTGGTAGTGCCGCCCTTTGACCACGAACCTGAGGAACTTTCGTTGTCTCTTTAGAATAGGGACGTTGAAGTAAGCATTGTCCAAGTCCAACAACGACAGGAAATCGCCCTCCTCCAGCTGTCCCAGCACGTGCTGGAGGGTGACCATCCGGAACTTCTGTGCCTTGATGTATTTGTTTAGTCGTCGCAGGTCCAGCATGGGACGCCATCCTCCTGTCCTCTTCTTCACGAGGAAGTATCTTGAGTAAACTCCGGAGCCCCGAAGCCTCTTCGGGACGAGCTCGATGGCGCCTTTCCTGAGCATCGCCCTTACTTCCAACAGCAGTTGAGGAATGTGATTTTCCTTCCTGGCCACGGGAGGAATGCGGGGGCACCTTTTCTGGAACTCGAGGGCGTGCCCCAGGGCCAGGGCGTCCAGCACCCAACGGTCGGTGGAGATGGACTCCCACACGCCGACGAAGTTCGTCAGCCGGCCTCCCACCGGGGTGCTTCGGCGGGGGCCCGACCCGATGGTCGGTTCAATCTTGCTTGGAGGCCGCTTTGCCTCCTTGACCACCTTGGCAACGACGGCGGGATCTACCTGACTTGCTGCGTCCCCTGTAGGCCTCCTGCGACGAAGACCTTGCCGCTTGACGGTACGTAGAGGAGCTGCTGCTGGCTCCCTTGGAGGCACCCTGTCTGCCTCCGGAGCTCCGAAAGGATGGCCGTCGCTGTTGGAGCACACCCAGTGCACAGGCCGTCTCTGTGTCCGTCTTGATCGCCTGAAGGGACTCATCAACCGCCTTGCCAAAAAGGTGGTTCCCATCGAAAGGCATGTCCAAAACCTTGGTCTGAACGTCCTGGCGGAAATCCGCCGCCTTGAGCCATCCTCGTCTCAGGCAAATGCCGTTGCCCAACTGACGGAAACCGGTGTCCGCATTGTCCGTAGCCACCGTAATGGCGTGGTCCGAGGCAATCTCACCTTCCTGCAAGATTTCCAGGGCCTCAGCCCTCTTGGCATCCAGAAGGAAGTCCAACAGAGGGGCGATCTTGAACCACTACTCCCTGTCGTAGCGGGCTACGATGGCCAGGGCGTTGGCCGCCTTGATGGTCTTCGCTGCAGATGAGATGACCCGTCGTCCCATCGCATCCAGTTTCCTACCCTCGCCGTCCGGAGGGGAGGTTGAAGTTGAGGCCGATGCCCCCCCCCGCTTTCTTCTTGGCCGCTGCCGAAACGACCGGGACTGGGGTAGGTTGCGCCCTAAGGCACAAGGGGGCAGCGTCGGGGACCCGGTACTTCTTCTCGTACCGGTCCCTCTTCGGAGGAGCCGTGGCAGGGTTCTTGAGGAGGGCGAGCCCCTCATCCCAGATGTCATCAAGAAGTGGTACAGCGAGGTCCTTTTAGCCTCGCGCCGTTGGTAAAGGAACCCCTCCTTCTTATTTTCCTCGGGGCAGAGCTGGAAGAGCTCAGATGCCCTGGAAATCATTGCATGGAAGGATCCAATCTCGTCGGGCGGGGACACCGTACCCGTCATGTCCATGCCTGTATCATCCCCGTGGGTAGTGGACCGGGGGGAAGGCAGAGAAGGCCGCAGAGGCGGGAGAGGAGGCCTAGGATGCGTCCTCCTCCTCTTAAGTGGTGGGCTCTCCGAAGGTCCTGGCTCCGGTTCCTCCGTCGGGTCTGGCTCAGGCGCCTCCGTCGGGGGAAGGGGCAACCTAGTCCTTATCTCCGAGCATAAGGACTGAATGGCTGACAAAATGGCCGCCGAGGTGTCCTGCGGCGCCGGAAACGACAGGAGCGAGGGCTCTTGAGGAGCCTCGTCACCGTCGCCCTCGTTGGGATCCCTCCCGATAGGCTGGGCCCCCTCCACGACTTGGATGAGCTCCTCTTCAGAGGTCGTGTCCGTATCCACGACGGCCACTAACCCCTCCCCCACCTTTTCCAACGAGGACTTTGTGGGGGTCTTCTCGATGGGACTGAAAGACGACTCCCTCCGCGGTGGCAGGGAGACTCTGGTACCTGAGGGCACCTCCACAGGCTGAGCCAGGGCCGCGGCGACATCCTCAATCGAGGTCTTAGCAGGGTGAATTAAGGCCAACGCCACCTTCTGTACACCTGGGGCCTTCACCTTGGGAGGAGGGTCCGAGCCTCGCTCTCCCTCTGCCGGAATCTTCGAGATCGACCAGGGCCTCTCCAGAAGCTTCGCCGGGTTCTCAAGACTTCCTCTTACCCGAGCCAGAGCGTTGGCTCGTGGTCGATGGCGCCAGGGAGGATGCGCCCTGCCTGGCAGCCAAGGAGCCCGACCATTCGGCGCTCCGGGTGCCCACGGACTCGCAGTGCTTAGCCTTTTGTTGGGCCCCCGTCGCCAGAGCACCCTCACAGGACTCAGAAGACCGCTAGGACTTCTTTTTCTTCTTCTCACCTTCCAGCCAGTTGGCGAGACGGAGGTGGCGATCCTTCATGGTCCGCTCCGACATGTTCCCACAAAACGCGCAGTCCTTTTCCTTGTGCGTCTTGTCCTCATGGAGACAGTAGAGGCATAACGAATGCTCATCCTCCTTGAAAACGTTCTGAAGCTGGCATCGAGTGCAGGTCCTGAACCGCTTCCCGGGCGTCGAGCTCCCTTTCTCCTTGGCCATGTCCGAGGTAGGCCTCGGAACTTGTGGAATCCTCCAAAAGCGTAACTCGACAAAATCTTCACCCTTGAGGGACGTAGAAACTCCGAAACGGATCCCCGTTGATCGGAAGTAGAAACGGTGGAGCTTGAGGCTCTATTTAACCGAAAAAATGAGAAAATCTCCTGAGAAAAGCGCAAAAACGCAGCAAAAGCTCGAGAGCTAAGCACAAGGACTCAACACTTGAACGTGCGGTAAAAATCTGAGGATGGCTGCCAGGGGCGGGGCTTAGGGAGAAGGCAGTCGTTGGCTGGGGGCAGTATGACCCAGAGACCAGTGATTGGTTACTACTGAGAAAGACCCTTGAGGGGCACAGATGAATCCGACACGGGTCCCCGTTGATCGGATGTAGGATCGGTGGAGCTTGAGGCTCTTTTGACCGAAAGAATCGAAGTTTTTTGTGAAAAAGCGCGAAAAAAAGCACTAACGGTCGAGAGCAATAGCACGAGGATCCCAACACATGAACGTGCGGTAAAAATCTGAAGATGGCTGCCAGAGGCGGTGCTTAGGTAGAGGGCAGTCATTGGCTGTGGTCAGTATGACGCAGAGACCAGTGATTGGTCATTACTACGAAAGACAGATCAGAAACGAAACTGATACTGGTTTTTTCTTTACCGAGGATTCCCAGCCTGACGACGGGGAATATTCATGAGCATGTGAATCCATGCCAGACCCCATGCTGGAGAAATGCGTTTTTGGAAAAATCAGGCAGTGAAAAACAGAAAAGCGGCTTTAAAATGACAGGTTAATTTTACTTAAACTAGATTTACTGGCTAAGAAAAAGAAAATGACACCCGTAAATCTCTAAATTTACTATGCAGTTGTAACCCTTCACGTAGTGTATAACCGGTTTTCTTTTTGGAAATTATTTAATCAAAATCACTAATGGTTTAGGTTCTATGCAAGAGAAAAATAAAGAGAAGATATGCGCCAACACTGTAAATGAAAGCAGGGTTGCACAAATAAGTTACAATTTTCACAGGATCTTGGGGTCAGAAAAGGATGGTTTAGAGATGGGATAGGGACAAAGACAAGATAAGTAGACTATGGATTTCTATGGGGTAGAGATGATACAGTCCACTTTAGTTTAGGATATTGGACCATCCAGGGTTCTGGTCACTACAAGACAAGGCGCCTGGCAAGACAGCTGGGCAGTTCTGGTCACCGGATGGCACTGGACTAGCACCTCTGGTCACTATATACTAAAGATCAGCTGGATGGCAGGCTTGCAGCAGGCATGCATTTAGTGATCAGCAAGCCATGTTAATTCAGGATGCTTCCCAAAACACCACAGTGTTTCCCTTGGTTATTGGGATTATTTTAGAATTGAGGCCTAGCTGAAGCAGGATCAGCAATGCTTGGCCTTGTGGTTGGGATCTGGAGTCTAAATGGATAAATGCAAGATGAAGACAGGAACAGGACTCCGGTGTAGGAAATCAGGAATCGGTGTGTTTTTGTGTGTTGTCAGGGGCTCTTATTTATAATGCTAGGTCACATCATCACAGTATATGGCTGGGGCAGGCTTAACTACACATGCCTCTAACAACATGATTGGACAAGGGTAGGAGTCTCCGCCTAGCTCTCCACTGGTTGAATTTCAGAAAAATGATGTCAGGCTTATAGGGTGATTTTTACAGTGTCCAGAAACCTCCCATAGTTACTGGAACTAAAATCTAATTTTCGCCACAAACCTATATTTATACAATTGCAACCTCTTACCAAATCAGATACACAGGTTACATATTTTGTGATCACATTTCAATCCAAACCTCAAGTCCGTGAGGCATGGTTTCACTCTATACCAGTTTTTCCCACTTTTCAAGGGGATTTACATTTCTCAAAATTCTACAACTTTATACATGCGTGGGGATTGTCATGAGGAATGTATGTACAATATTTTACATTTGCAACATGGATATCCTGTAATCCAACATATATCACCATTTCTGTCCCCTTGGTGACAATACATTCTATCCAGTTTTAATCTAAAGCCCGAAAATCCACTTTTACACTGTGAAAATTCTACATTTTTATCAAGTTTTGCTGCTGAGATACAAGTCTTTAAATGTTCCTTATAAATTGATCTTTAGAAACAAATGGGATGACGCCAACCGCCCTTCGACCTCGAGGGGACAACACAGGGGCCGCCGTGCACCAACAGGCAAGACACGCAAGGTAGCCATCACACCGGTGCCGCCAAGGCCCGTAGAGGGCGAAGCACCACCACCCATTGGCCATCCTGAGGAATCAGGCGAGGCACACATTCAGAGGAGTCTAGTTTGGCTGGGGAGGTGGCAGCCACAGCAACCCTGGCTGTGGAGGACCCACAGGACGACATATGGGTGCCCGTTGAGGACGATGTATCGGAAGTGGTCCGTACGCCCAGTTCACTGGCATCCCCCCAAATATTGTCCTTTGAAAGTGACCATGTCACCACCCCGGAGCAGTCTGGTCAGGAGCAGATGGAAGGGAACATCAGTCCCATTTTGCAAAGTGTGGAGGCTGAGCAGGACAGCCAGGGAGCATCAACCTCCGCAGGGCCGTAGCGGTCAGAACAGCTGACTGCCCTTGTGCGGCAGTTTGTCGAGGACAACAGACTGGCCAGACAGGAGTGGCGCAAGAACTTCGCCTCTCAAGGCAGGTCCATCAGGGAGAGCACCGCCTCCATGGCCAAATCCATTGCAGATAACACCAGCCACCTCTGCGAGGAGGTCTCGGCCCTCTGCCAGGTCTTAGGCCGCATAGCGGATGCCATGGAGCCAGGGCATCCGGCTACCCAATCCCAGCAGACGGCCATACCGTCTTCATCCAGTTCGACCCAAACGAGCCCACTCCGCAGGTCGGCACGTACCCTGCGCCGGCAAGACATGCCACCACCTGGACCAGGGACTGGGTGTGGGGGGGGGGTTAAGGGTGTGTGGGGGCAGGTTGAGGGTGGTGAAGGGTTTTTGCACTTTCATTATCATTGTTATATTTAATACACCCGTTGTGTGAAAATCAAGACCTGAGTGGACATTCATCAATGTGCATGTGTCATTTATTTATATACAGTGCATAGTGTACATGTACCCCCACACTCAGTGCCCTCTGTCCAACTATCATGTCACTCTCTGCTGCCATGTGTGTCAGAAACATTGTGCCATCACTGACTGGTGCACAGCTCGTCCCTCCTGTGCATCGGCACCAAGATGATGTCCAGCAACATTGTCTTCATCCCCTTAATCATCATCAGGTGGTAGCAGTTCAATGTCAGGGGGCAGGGCCATGTTCCGGCGGATATACATATTGTGCAGCATGACACATGTCATGATGATCTTGGCCACCTTCTCATACCTGTAGAGGAGTGTCCCACCCGACCGGCTGAGGCAGCGAAATCGTGCCTTCAACAGGCCAAAGGTCTGCTCGATGACCATACGGGTATGGGAATGATTGTAGTCCTCCTCGTGCTGGTTCTGTGGGTTTCGGACAGGGGTGAGGAACCATGGATTCAAAGGATAGCCACTATCACCTGCATGAGAGGCAATGAAAGGTAAAGGTTAGGTGATTCATGATGAACAGCTGTACTGGTCACACATGCCTGCAGATTATTGTTGGCCACATGCACATGTCCCTGGATGTATTTACGCCATCTTCAGTCCCTCAATGTGTCCTGAGCCAAGGAATAATGGTGTGAGTTGCATCTTCAAGATGATACATGGCGTGCACTGACGTCTTGTTGCACATGCATCGTGTACGCATACAGCTGTGTTCGTGTCAAATTTGTGATGTGTTGTGTTCTGTGAGATTTACGTAGAGGGAGCGTTGGCATTAGTCTGTGCAATATTGGCCAATCAGCGCTGTTCATTCCCATGGTGAAATGCAGCATTCCTGTGGGTGTGGCGGCCCTGTGACAGACAGTGGATTCCCTAGTTGGTTCAGTACGATGCACTCCCATGGATGCTTGTCCGTTCTGGTGATTTGCTTGAGACAGCAACATAGGGAATGTGCACTGCATGATGCTGGATGGCGTTACGGAGGGTGAGGGCCGCAGATCAGTGGTGCACATGTTGTGGGATGGTTTCCTGTTAGTCATGTAGTGATAGGTGTCAACCTTACTTCATTCCTATGGGATTTGGGTGTCATGTACCGTTTGTGATGCTTTGGGGCACAGTGTTCGGTGATGTGCACTTCGTGCAGTCACATCAACATTGGCAGCATGGTTGTGTGTGCATCTCTCCCCCCATTTCTATGCCATGCTCCTGTCCTGCAACTTATCAAGCAGCCAGACACGTCGTCCAGCATGTCACTCCATGAAGCGTGGAGTTCCGCTGGACCATAGTCATGAGTTGATCCGGGATATTGGGCACAACAATGTGTGATGATCTTGCTGGCGTCGCATGCCATCTGCGCATTGATGGAGTGGTATTGCTTGCGATTGCGGTACACCACCTCCATGGCATGCAGGACCAACTCCACGTGGGTGCAGTCGAGGGCACCTACACAATTTGGCATGCCTGCCAGTGCATGGAAGCCAACTTTTGCATCAAATATCTCCTGGGGAGTCCGTGGTAGGGATATGTAGTCCCTTGTGTGCTTGCGGAGGGCATCCAGCACTTGGTTCAGAATCCGAGAAAATAAGGGTTGTGATATGCCATGCATGTGCCCCACTGTGTGCTGGTAGGTGCCTGTGGCAAGGAAGTGGAGCACAGACACTGCCTTCAGTAGAGGGGGCGTGGCGGTGCGTATTTCAATGAGGCTGACAATGTCGTCATGTATCAGGTCCACAATGGTGGTGATGGTGTCCCGGTCCAGACGGTACAGTGTGGATCTGCTCAGGGGTTAGGTTGAAAGGACTGGCTCTGATGCAAGGGATTGGGGGCTGCCTGCGTGGTAACGGTGGTTGCACTGGTGGGGCATGCTGGGCCTGTCTCACCCTCCTTCTCCTCCTGCGTCTTCTCTGTGGTGCCGGCTGTTGTTGTTGTGGCAATGCAAGCATGTCCTCCAGCTCCAGTAATGCTACTACTATTGGAATCATCTTGGTATGGGAGGGGGTATGGTGTGTGAGTGTGCTCCTTTTGTACTGGGCCAGACTCCATTGCCTACACCTGTGCTGATTGTGTGCACCTGTGGCAGTTGGGAACACTGCTCAAGGCATTTTACGGTAGGTCGGAGATGCCGGTAATTCCGGCATGCCGGTAACCACTTTTAACACCTTCATGATGCCGTTATTTGCATGTCCGCTTCACTTGTGATCTCCTCCAGTTTACGGCATGCCGATATTGCCGGCAAGATGGCTCGCGTGCCCGCACCCATGCCGATATTGGCGGCACCGTACTTTACGATGCCGCTAAAAGCGGTCTGGCTGGTCAGAATAGCACGTAGCGGTAAGCTATGCCGGTAATCCTTTACCGGCATCGTTTTTCCCTTACCACCAACCTCGGAATGACCCCCTCAGTGTTACTCACCGGAGTGACTAACGTGCTTCTAGTCCAAAGTCCGATTTCCTCCGTCTTCTATGGGTGTCCCTCGCAAGGGACGGAACCTCTTTTCCACCAGAAAAAGACATTTCCCCTTTAAATTAACTGGCGCGCTGGGGCATGGCCCCTGGAGCACGGGCATTCTTAACCCTGCCCACCAGTGCCACACCTCAGGGGGATGGATGGTGGGATGTATGGAGGAAAAGGGACTATGGACTAGGAGTTCATTAGTCACTCTGGTGAGTAACACTTAATTACTCCTACACCCTGTCCCCTTTCCTCCATCCTGTATGGGGGTTACAACTGACACAACGTCCTGGGGAGGAGAGCCTGACGCTCTAGGCAAATAGATTACGCAGCACCGCTTGGCTGAATGCGGCCTCTGCCTTGGCACTGGTATCCAAGCAGTAGTGTTTGCAAAAAGCCAAAGGGGTGGCCCATGTTTCTATCCTGCTGATCACCTACCAGGGAACTTGGTGCTGGAACACGACTGCGGGGACTTGGCTATTACCGCATACATGTCCTGCGGCGGATCCTTACATTGCACCTTGTATGCCTCTTGGATCACTGTCGTCATCAATCGAGCTATGGATGCCTTGGAGGCTTGCTGCCCAGGACTGGAGCCTCGAAATGTTACAAACAGTGCGTCCGTCTTGCCGATTCCCTTAATTCTGTCCAGATAGAATTTCAACTCTCTCCTGACAACCAGGCAGTGCAGCGTTTTCTCTGCGTCTTCCTGGGGGTCTGGGAAGAAAGTGGGGAGCACAATCTCCTCATTGATATGAAAGAATTACACTACCTTTGGGAGGAACTTGGAGTGCGTGCGAAGCACAACTTTGTCTTTGTGAAATCTAGTGTACGGCTCTGAGGCGACTAACGCCTGGATCTCACTGACTCTGCGAGTTGATTTAAACCCAACCAGAAGGGCTGTCTTCAGGGTGACCAACATAATGCCTGCTGTGGCCATGTGTTCGAACAGCTTGTGGGCTATAGCAATTAGTACCACGTTGAGGTCCCAAACGGGAAGCAGGTGTTTGATTGGGGAATACAGCCTGTTCAAGACCGTCAGATGTTTTTTACTCTGGGATTGGCAAAGACAGGATAAGAGAGTCAGCGTTCCTGTATGTGCCGATAGCAGCCAGGTATGTCCAGCAGGTATCCACCTGGAAACCCGATCTGGCGAGATAGGCAGAGAATGATAAGACTTGGTCCAGTGTGCATATCAGTGGGTTCACCCCATTTTTCTTAGCCCAAAAGCAGAATCTCATGCATTTGCTTTTATACTGCTTGTGCATGGCCTGACTGCTGGCACTTTGAATGATCTCCAGATTGTCGCTGGACCACTGAAGGTGTTGAAGCGTTAGCTGCTCAGGAACCAAGTCGCTAGGGCTAGCCTCACAGAGGGAGGGGGTGTAGCACTGCACCTCCCTGCTGTGCTAGTAGAGGGCCCTTCAAGGGGAAGCACCATCTCTGGCTGGGTTGATAGCTGCCGCAGGTCCGCTAACCAGGATTGTGCCAGCCAGCAAAGAGGTATGAGGATTATCTTCAAGTTCCTGGAGTTCCTGATCTTGCTCATCACCTTGTGAACCAGTGACGTGGGAGGGAATGGATAAGCCCACATCTCATCCCAGGGTATCTGGATTGCTTCCCCTACAGAGTTGCAGCCCCTTCCTCCCCAGACGCGAATTGCTGACACATCCGGTTCTTTACTGTCGCAAATAGGTCTGTGGTTAGGTGGCCCCATCTGCTGAACACTTCCCGGAGAACTCTCCCATTCAGCTGCCACTCGTAATTGTCGGCGGCCAAGCGACTGAGTCTGTCTCCTTCCAGGTTGGATTCTCCCAGGAGGTGAACCGCCAAGATCCACACCTCCTGACTGATAGCCCATTCCTAGATTTCCAGGCTCAACAAGCACAGCTGTGGGGATCAGGTGCCTCCCAGTTTGTTGATATAGTACATGCAGCTCGTGTTGTCTGTCTGGCTGCACACGGACCTGCCCCTGGTCGGCAGAAAAGACTTGAGGTCCAATCAGATTGCCATAAGTTCTAGCCAGTTGATATGATTCTGCCGGTTGGTCTGGGTCCAGGGCCCATCCACCGAGTGAATTCCCAGAGTGGCTCCCCACCCATGGAGTGATGAGTCCATCGTAAAGGTGTACTCTATGGGGGGTGGACAGAACGGCCTGCACACCAAGATGTTCTCCTCCTGTTGCCACCATTGGAGATCATAGTCCAAATGTCGCAGGATGGAGTCTTGAGACCCCTGATGGCCCGACTCCTGACCCGAGGAATCTGCAAAATGTAGCTGAATCCTCCTCATGCGGAGTCAGGTGTATGGGACCGCCAGGAGACATGCTGCCAGAACGCCCAGAAGGTGCCGATACCACCAGGCCTTGGTGAATGACCTGCTGTGGAAATGTATAACCCTCTGCTGCTGTGTGTCCCACAACAGCCCCAGAAACACTAGCGTAGGTGTGAGCTGACATTTCTGGTAGTTGATTGAAAACCCCAGATCAAATAGGGTGTAGATGAGCCGGTCCGCGAAGGATCGAACCTGATCCGGCAACGAGGCCCTGAATAACCAGTCGTCGAGGTGCGGATAGACATGCAGCCCCTCTGAACTGAGAGCTGCCACTGCATTCATGAGCCTCGTGAAGAGCCTCAGAGCTGAATTTAACCTGAAGGGCAGAACCTTTTACTGGCAATACAGGCCCATGTCCTGGAACCTGAGGAAGGCCCGGCGAGGCTGCACAATAGGAACATGCAGATGCGCATCCTTCATGTCCATGGAGTACGTCCAGTCTCCCCCACACAGTATCTCAGCTATGAGCGCTGGCATCACCATCTTGAACTTCTGCAGGGGTAGGTAAAGGTTCAGGGAAGACAAATCCAGCACCACTCGCAGGCCCGCCTGGTTCTTCTTTTGAATGGCAAAGATGAAGAGTAAAACCCCTGCTGGGGCGTGGGGGGACCTCCTCTACTGCCTCACTTTCTAGAAGGGAGCAAATCTCTGCTAGGAGTGATGGTGTACCGATCTGTGGGAGAGGGGGGAACTCGGGAGAGGAGAAGTAAGAGGTAATCGGAGACCCCAGGACACAACTGAGATGACCCAAGCGTCCGCAAACTTTGCCCGCCAAGCCTGGCTGTGCAGGGTCAGCCTGCCCGCAACTGGGGTGATGTGGACCTGAAAAGAATTGTCATTGTTTCTTCTGGTCAGAGGCTGATGAGTGGGAGGGGGACTGGAAGAAACTCTTATTTGATGCTTTGTGGTGTTTTTGCCTGTGCTGACTGGGAGACCTGTCAGACTGCCTGGCTTTGCGGTCCTGGAACCCATGGAAACTGCCAAAAGATCACCCCGAGTGGGACTGTGCCTGTGAGAAAGGCTTCGCTGCTGGCTTGGTAAACATTTTTTTAAAAAAAAGAAAATTGCCAGTGAGTTGGCTGTCTGAGAGCTGCTCTTCTTCCTGTCCAGCTCTTCATCAGTTGTGGAGTGAAAAAGATCACCCCCTTTAAAGGGAAGGTCCAGGATTCTATCCTGGACATCCGGGTTGAACCTGGTAGCCTTGAGCCAGTCCGTGCGCCTGATGTCCGTTTACAGACAGATCGCTCTGTTAGCCGTGTCGATGTGGCCTACTGTGGCCTCCATAATGTCCTGTGCCACGTGTTTCGCCTCAGCTAGGCCCACTTTGAATGCTCCTTGCTTGTCCTTAAGGATGTCATGCAGGAACGCTGCAAATTCCCTCCACAGGCCTGGATTAGCCGCAACCTTCTAGAATGTGCCAGACTTCTTTGTTAATACTTAAACCTGCTTCGCTGCCATATGTCACTGCTGGTATGACCTTCTGCTTATAGAATGTTAATATTGCTATAAACGTAAACTTCCCATATCTAGTGTGGATTATCGAGCCTTGAGTTGCTTACACTCTAATTTTAAGGTGTTTAACCATGCTACTTTCGCCAGGGAGTTAGAGAAATGGATGCCTAAAAATCTCGTCGTCTCTACCTGTTCCAATCTTTCATGTCGGATGGAGCACTCGAATATGCGTCTTTTTTTACTTCGTCCAAGTGTCGCTGATAGATTTAGGATTTTTTGATGTTAATCATTAAGGTAGACCAATACGTGTCTGATCTAACAACTTGAGGTCATCCTCAAACAATCCATCAACATGTGATTATTTTCGGAGTAAACCCTGTACCTTTTTAAAAAAATAGGGGAGATCCGCCAAATATAGATTAAACAATTTGACTGCCAACGGGCAGCCCTGTTTAACGCCCCTCTCTTTATTTTGGACAATTGCTTTAATCATTTTTCCCCCTTGTTCTTGATCACGTAATATCCACTGGCTCTTCTGCCAATTTTTGTAGCCTTGTTTTCTCTTAATACCTGCTCACATTATTAGCGAGTTGGCCTTCCTTGTTGTGTTTAAGTCTGTTTGTAGCAGTTTTTTTTCTTTGTTCATGAACGTACAAAAGGGGTATTTACGTTGACCATTAGCATTTTTAAATCCAGATCTTATTTCTTTATAGAATGCTAATAATGGTAAATAATTCACACTCAATTCATTTTCTTGGATCATCTCCGAGAAGGCTGCAGTTAGATTTTGTATGTTCGTTTTGCGGATTTTTAACCGATTTTTGGTTTACAACAATTTTCCCCAGAGGATTTTCTTTTGGGTGTTTTCCACACTTTCCAAGACATAAATAGCATATCATGGTCGCTCTAACTTGATTTTATATCAAGCCGTTCCATCAGATGAATGAAATTACAAGAGCTCCAGATGTAATCTTTTGTTGAGGACACAAATCCATTAGACCATGTCGTCTTTCCGGGCATGTCTCCAAGTGTCTGAACGGTTAGCATATAGCTATTTTGTTCTTTGAGATCACTAGACCATATGCCATTGCGTTGGTCTTTATTGTTGTTCGACTTGTTTCAAAGTTTATTGGTGTACCTTTAGTGTCTAGGCAGCGCATATTCATGTCACCACAGATGAAAATATGTGGATTATTATTTTCCATGTTGCATATGTCAATGGATTTGTTCATTTGTGACATGATCTCCAAGGTCGTTAACATTTTGGGGTTCCAATAAAAGTTTATCACTAATTTCTGGAAATTCCATGCTGTCTTGCTCTTGGTGTAGGACAGTGATTTGGATGAACGGATTTAGATTCATAGGTTCCTTTATTTTTAATCCAGCACTTAATTTTATACATGTTAAGAGGCCAGAGAAGGGTCTACCTCTTAGACCTTTCTTAGTGGGTTTTAACAAGGTCACGTACCCTTCCCTCTCTGGAGCTTCACGCAGCCATGTCTCTTGCAGGCATATCACAACATCGCTGACGTCCCCAAAATGATGCCCGCTTAGGTGTCTGAAGCCCCTGGTATTCCATGTCAGTAATGTTCCACTAATCTCCTTTCCCCTCTCCTTCTGCTAGAACTGTCTCTCCCTTTGTCTACTTTCCAGGCAATCCCTTGTAGGATTGTTATGTTCTTTCACCTTGTTAGGCAGAAACCTGTGCAGTTCCCTTAGGGAACACTGCAAAAGATTTAAGACTGCAGGTGTTGGCAGTAAACCCACTTGGTAGCAGTCTATACCACCCAGATTTACCTGGTAGCTGTGGCTGAGCAGTCAGACCTCCCTCAAGAAGAGTTAGGCAGTATGCAAAGTATACACAATAGGCGCTCAGATACAACAATACAAGCAAACACTGACCAGAGCTTTGGTATCAAAGTATATAATTATTTATTTAAAAACACACTGTTGAAAACACTCCAGCACTCTTATTGTAAAATATTCTAAACACAGTTACTATTATAATATATACACCCCTTTTTTTCTTATCAGATAGGTCACTGTAAAACACCACTTATTTTCATACAGAGGTGAGCGCTTAACTAGATGGCACTCCAATAAGTTTGTGAGAAAGGGAGGGAAAAAGGCAGAATATGGAAAGGTACACCACTCTAAGATTCAGGAACACTATTAGCAAGGCAGAAGAACAAAAGTCACTGGTGAGCCAAAGTCCAAAGGCTGGGCCCCCTCTTAGAGAGAGCAGAGCACAAATGCGCCCAAGATCACACAGTTACACTAGGCTTAGAAAGTCTTGCAGAGGGTTCAAAAAGAGTTGAGAGGCTTAGGAAAGTTTAGCCAGGGTGTCCCAGGCTAACCCAGGTTCGAAAGCCGGGGGCTAAATCTACCCCGTACAGTCGGTAGCAAGGGAAGCCAAGCGGGACCCGGTACCTTAAGTGGGAAGGATCCTCCAGCGGTGGCAGTTGTTCCTGGTAGTGGGTGCAAGTTGCGTCGTCGTCCAGGGGAAGAGAAGATCTCGACTTGGAGGAAAGATGAAGGCCGTTGCACTACCAGGACAGAAACCAGCCGCTGAGTTTTCCGGTTGAAGGTGGTACCTGTGTTTCGCGGTCGTGGTAAAACGTGATATCCCGATTGCCGGGGTGCTTGGCACGGGCAAGGCGGCCACGAGGTACGTCGGGAAAGCGAAAAGACGGTGAAACTGGTTATCCCCACCAGTCAAAGGAAGAAGACTCTCCGGCGGGAGATCTCCTCTGTCATCGGGAAAAGTGGTGAGGCAGTCCAGCAGGGCTCCACCGGTGGTGGTGTCGTGGCAGGTCGGCTCAGCTTCTCCCTCGTCGGATTCTTAGGTTTGTGGCGACTTCTGAAGTTCCAGTCCCCAAAGCCCTGCTTTTATGCAGCAAACCCCCATTCACTCAGCCCAGCTGTCACTCAAACATGCTAAGTGGTGAGCCGGCCGGCTCACCACTTGGGCCAATCAGGATGGAGTGCGACTTCAGTTGCCTAGGCAACTCAGTCCAGGGTGCCTAAATTCCCCTCCACCTCTCCTAAGTAGCCCAGACAGAGTGGCACCACTTTGGAGGGCTTCTGTGGAGACGCCTGCCAAAAAGTGGAACAAAGGGCTCGACTTGGGTTGGAGTCACAGAAGAGAACACAAACGCCATTTTAGAATCAAGTTTTGGCAAAAAATACCAACCGGAGAATAAATATTAATTAAATAAACCGGCGGTATGTTCGAGGCTACCGTAAATAATTAAATAAAGATAGTAGCCTAAAACAATGGGAAATTACATAGGAAAATATTTGCGGTTGAATATAAAAAGTAGTATCCACTGCCACCAGCCAAAACTCGATCAGGGGGGACGGAGATGTGCCCCCTTGACTAACAGACCCCGGGGCAATTGAATTGCCCCAGCCAGTACGTCCACAATATGATGGTTTGTACTGGTTCTGTTCAGAATTTAAGACTAGTAAAGTCAATGGTGACTTTACATGCCCTGGGAGACAGTAGTCAGTCCCAGGGTATGGAGTCTATACTGGGGGGTCACTATGACACCCCTGCGTTACTGCACGGAGGGTGCTGTGTAACACACCTCACAAAAACACATGAAGCCCTATGGAGTAAAAGACCCCATAGCCCATTAAACACATCTAGATTCAAAGAAACACACTCCAATCATGCCCAAGAGTGAGGGTAAAAGAGTCTCACTCTTGGCAGGAGAAAAAAATAAACCCCAAAAATCCAGCAAAGCTGCTGGGAGACTCACTAGGTTAGGAAATTCAGCTTAAACAGAGAATTCTCCCTAACACACCTCGAATCCAAATGGTACCATCTTGCATTCAGTAGTGATAGTTTTACTATTTTTGATTTTAAATGTAAGCATACCCAATCTAACTGTGATTCAAGCATGTATTCAATTATATCTATGTCAGGCGAGATGGTTCTCAGTCCTGGTACAAAATGGAGCAAGTGCATCACGTTTCTTCGGGTTTAGATTTACCTCATTTTTGTCAGTTACTAAATTTTCAAGTATAACCGTTTCTGTAGCTTACCCACCTATTTCCATCTTTTGACTGAGCCGTTGACTGGATGAATTTTCCTGCTGATTATAGACATTTGGCTTAGTTGGGTTCTCGGCTATGGCATTTGTTTGCTTCTGCGGTGTTTCTCGGGTTTGTCACTTTAAAGTGCTTTTGTATGCGTTGTCTTTTTTCTGAAAGAGTTAAGATTGGCGTGTTGCTCCACCCAATTCAGAGTATTGGCTCTTCAGCATCTGCATCTCTTATTTTGTAGTGGGACTTTTTGTCGCTCAATGATCTTTTACATTGAGCTATCGCCTCTTCAGATACAATTTCCTGTGTAATTTCACAGCAACTCACATCTGCCGATTCATTCTCCTCCAGGCAGGTATTCAGAAAGATCTTCCAATGGTTTATAAATGATAAATTACTCACCGTAATGACTAACATACTCCTAGTCCATAGTCCCCTTTCCTCCATACTATATGCGAGTCCCTCGCTAGGGACGGGAGACAGAACCTTTTTCACCAGAAAAAATCTTCTTCCCCTTTAAATTGTCAGGCGTGCTGGGGCGTGGCCCTGAGAGCATGCGCTCCCCTGACTCCGTCCATCGGTGCCACTCCTCTGTCCTCTTTTCCGCATCGACAGCGCTCCTGGGTATGGCTTCAGCCTTGTAATTCCACACGCTCTTCCCTGTATACTGTCTTTTGGCTTCTGTTTTCTGGTCTTAATCGGGTAATCGGTCCTCTGGCGCCACGCTCCGCCACGGCGCATGTCGAAATCATTGGGCTTCAGCAGGTATCCAACGTGCGAATGATTCTTCCCTACATCCAACCCTGACGCTCGTTGCCTCTGCTGCCTTGTCCCCGACCACGACTGGGAGGGTTGTATAGCGTGCAACGCGCTTACACTGCGCGCTCTGAAGAACAGGTTAGTTTGGTGGAGAGGGCTCTTCGAAAGATCGCTTCTAGAGGACATGAACTTCGTCAGACACATGTCAAAGCACAAGGTAGGGCCACTCTTCATCAGCAGCCTGCAAGGGCGATTCCTTTCTTAGTAAAGGACAGAGCGTGAGGGACCGTCCAGGTTGTAACACCAGCACAGGTACCGAGGCTGTCTCAGCTACCGGCCGCCAGGCCGAGGGGTTGCTAGATTCTGCTGGTGCGGTCGCTAAGGGTTCTTTTACTGGGTTTCCATCCAAGGGGCTACGCCCTACTACCGAACAAGGGTCTGAGGAGGCACCTGTACGCAGCACTACCAGCGACACAACCAAGGGCACGCCTACCAGGCCTCGTACTGAGGTGCAGGTTGGGCCTTAAGCTCCACCGCCAAGAGTCCAGGAGGAGGCCGGGCTCAGCGAGGCAAGCACCACAACCCAGGCACGTGGCATGCAGCCCGACAAAATGGCAGTCGCGCCAGACAAAATGGCCCCTCGTCCGACACCACCCCTGTTCGCGGAGCAGGTAGGAGATTGAGTGTCCAAGTGGGACTGGTCTTTGCCAGGTTCGTGGCTTGCAGCTTATCTGTCAGCGGCGCAGGTCAGACATACCCCACAACCAGCAAAGCAGAGTACGCACAGGCCCCAGCAGCCCCATGCTACTCCGTCAATACGACCTACCACCCCACCAGCCTGTGAGGACAGGTATTCTGGTTCATCACACTTATGAGGTCCCCTCAGATAGGCGCTATCCTTCGGGATGTGATCAGGAACATGCTTCCTCTAGTCCCTCCGCCAGCGCCTATAGTCATTCCTCCTATGGCTCCAGCGTCTGTGACCCCTACGCAGCCCCATTTTCCCATGCCGGGTCTTTCAATTCGGGCTCCACTGCCTCCTGCAGTTCAGGCGGTCCCCCACCAGCCTACAAACCAGCCTCCGGCTCCGATCCCCACACCTCAGCCAGACACCTTGGTTGACACCGACGAGGAGGACCACCCCGACATGCCATCTTCAGCCAATGCCTTCCAGGAACGACTTGCAGGTTTAGCCGAATATTTGGGTCTTCCACAACCCGAGGCGGGAGTCCTAGCCGATGTGCTCACTCTACGCCCTGTGGCCAGAACGGGGATCCCGATGTAGTCACTTTGGGCAAAATAGGGATGGCTTAAACCCCATTCGACACAGCCTACCAATCGGCGCCTAAATGCCAAGTACAGGCAACTGGAGGGGGATCCACTCTTGCTGTCGGTACACCCTCAGCCACACTCTTCGGAGATTGCTGCGGCCTCACTATACTCCGAGCCTGTCGTCCTCGGCTTCCTCGTCTTCGGGCTTCTAGACAAGGAGGACAAGATCTTGGAGGCTTATGAATAGGAGGTTTATTCTAATGCCTCACTGCACCTTTGACAGCCTAATGCAGATGCCATGCTCGCAGCCGTTAATTAGAGGCTTTGGTGGGAAATAGCTGACTTACTTCCGGTGCACACGCAGGCACGTTTCAAGGCGGGTCTTGCGGAAGCTAAAGTGGTGGCTCAGGACATCATGGAATCCACAGTTGCGCATATAGACACCCCAGGCTGTGCTATTTGCATTGCCACGGACATGAGAAGGATGGCCTGGTTACAGGTGACCAAGTTCAACCCAGACGTCCAGGAACACATATTGGACCTTCCATTCGAGGTTAGCGACCTTTTTCATTCTACCACCAATGAGGAGCTTGATAAGAAGAACAGTTCCCAGACTGCGAAACCCTTATCTATCCTCATGGAGTCCACGCCCAAGACGTACAGCCAGACGCATCAGTGTTCCGGCAAGGGGCGGGCTTTCAGCGGCTTCTGTGGCTTCCAGGAATGCAGGTCCAGGCAGCCGGATCTTTCTCCTAGTCAGCACCACCGCAAACACAAGGCAGGGAATAAGAGATTCTTTCAGCCCCACTCAGCACTAGCCAGTGAAAAAAAAAGCATGACACTCCCCTCGTGGTCCACGTGTCCCCGGTGGCGGGCGGGCTTGACCTTCACGCACATTGTTGGCGCAGAGGTTTGCGGAACCCTGGATTCTATCCGTAGTGTCCACGGGTTACCGCCTACCGGTCCCTCCCTCTACTCTCTCCCCCCCTCCGCTCCCTCAGATTGGGACAGCAACTCTGTGGCGGAAATTCGATCGCTCTTAGAGAGACAGGCAGTGGAAGAAGTCCCAGCCTTCCAGAGGGGTATGGGCTTCTACTCCAGGATTTTCACCATACACAAGAAGAACCAGGCTGGCCTGAGAGTTGTGCTTGACCTTTCCACCCTGAACATTTCCCTCCTGTTTCAAAGGTTCAAGATGGTTACATCAGCACTTATTGCAGAGACACAGCAGGGAAGACTGGATGTGCTCTGGATCTGAAGGACGCTTACCTGCATGTCCCGATTTGGCAGCCTCATCGGTCCTTCCTGAGGTTCAGGATTAGGGGGCTTCCATTTCCAGTACAAGGTTCAACCCTTTTTTTAAAATTTTTGTTAACAATTTTTATTATTTTAAACAAACAACACTCCAAACATTACAACCATGTAGGACGTTTGTGATCAGTATTAGAAACATTACATTATAAGATGATCTCTACCGTCCTCCCCTCTCCCTCCCCATTAACTCGAGCCATCATAACCATGCCATCCACCTGAACATCATCAGGTATCACATTTATCGTCAACTCATCCAAGTCTTCTGTTTCATGTAAGGACTGGTGGGGGTTTGCCATCGATGTAACCAATTGTCTCCAGGCTATCAGGGGACCTACCTCTTCTTCCCCACCTCTAGTGACTGCTTCATACCAGGATGTAGTTTCTGCCTCAGGCCACTTCAGGAGGTCTGCCCACCACATCTCTACTCTAGGCCAGTGAACCGCTTTCCAGCACATTGCAATTCTGCGCTTGGCCAAGATATAGGCCAGGTCCTTCATCTTGCTAATATGCTTTAGATTACGTGGCTTTGGAAAGCTCCCAAGCATACATGCCCAAGCAGACCCCACATCAAGCGCCACCCCACTGCTGGCCATTTTTGTTTTCAGTTATACCCAGAATCTATTCACTTCGGGGCAAGCCCAGAACATATGCAGCAGCCCAGCCTCCTCCTCCCCACAACTGGGGCATCTTTGTATAGCCGAGCCACCAAACATGGCTATTCTACCGGCGGTCAAATATGCTCTGTGGGTGACATATAGTTGGATCTGCTGAAGTCTCGCATTTCGGGACACTTTCTTGTGGTACCTTTGGGCCCTATCCCATTGTCCATCCGACATGGATTCCCCCACCTCCTCCTCCCAGTCATGCCTCAGTTGAATCAACTCCTTCCCCGCCTTTGTGCTCAATAGCTCGTATATCCGAGATATTTCGTGCCCGCCCTCCGAGACATTGTACATCATTTCTATGGTGGCATCAGGTTCTTCTGCAAGTACTGTTTCAGGCCATCTTTCCCTCACCCGCTTCATAATCCTGGAGTAAGTAAGATATTGGCCATTATGCACCCCGGTCTCCTCAATTAATCTCTGAAATCCTAATGCTTCCCCCTCCTGCCATATATCTCCAAGGGTGGCCAGGCCCACCGGTTCCCAGTATCTGCGGACTCCTTTAATCAGCTGTGAGTCTCCCCCACATAACATATCTCATAGTGACCTGCTCTTCCAAAGTATTATGTATCGTGCCCCATGGTCATCTTCAATCTCCCTTGACCCATGCTGAGCCCTGTGTTGTGTCCTATGGTCACCATTAGACCACATTTAACCTATGCTGAGCCCTGTGTTGTGCCCTATGGTCGCCACTAGACCATATTTAACCTACGCTGAGCCCTGTGCTGTGCCCTATGGTCGCCATTAGACCACATTTAACCTATGATGAGCCCTGTGTTGTGCCCTATGGTCGCCATTAGACCACATTTAACCTATGCTGAGCCCTGTGCTGTGCCCTATGGTTGCCATTAGACCACATTTAACCTATGCTGAGCCCTGGCCGCACCCTGCTGCGCCCCTATTAGTGAATGTCTCACCTAGCCTATATGTGCCTTGCCACTGAATTGCCCATTTGTGCCTTGCTAGTGAATGCCTCACCTAGCCTAGATGTGCCTTGCTACTGAATTGCCCATTTGTGCCTTGTTAGCGAATGCCCTGTTAGTGAATGCCTCACCCAGCCTATATGTGCCTTCTTAGTGAATGCCTCACCTAGCCCAAATGTGCCTTGCCACTGAATTGCCCATTTGTGCCTTGCTAGTGAATGCCTCACCTAGCCTAGATGTGCCTTGCTACTGAATTGTCCATTTGTGCCTTGCTAGTGAATGCCTCACCTAGCCCAGATGTGCCTTGCCACTGAATTGCCCATTTGTGCCTTGCTAGTGAATGCCTCACCTAGCCTAGATGTGCCTTGCTACTGAATTGTCCATTTGTGCCTTGTTAGTGAATGCCCCACCCAGCCTATATGTGCCTCGCTACTGAATGCCCACATGCTCCTTGACACTGAATGACCATTTGTGCCTTGATAGTGAACGCCCTATCCTGCCTATAGTCGTAGGCACCCACGTGCACATATCTGAACTCATTGAAAAATGCTGCATCCATTATTGCACTACAGCATTATAGCTGTTACTCTAAGTTTTATCACCATGACCCAAATCCTCACGGCATCTCCTGCCTCGGTATCAGACCTGATCCCACATATGCTGCCCAACATAGTGACTAATAACCCTACCAACTCTCCACCAAATAATATTAGTGCCAGAGGTGAAACCTTCACCTCCCTCCCATGCACCTTACTAGACAGAAATCTTAAACTTCGCGCAAGACTCACACAACTTTATGAACCACCTAGAAGAACCTTATCACCAACCAACCTAAAAACAAATTACCTACAAAAACCACACCAGACGGTAACAACAAATGTCACTACAATCAAAAAACAAAAGTTCAAGACCTCAGACACCAACTTAACTACCCTTAGCCAAGCAAACATGCCTAAAGAGACGCTAGTAGTCAAAGGAGCACTCCTTAACGTGAGATCCCTTGTCGCCCATGCCCTTGACATAGCCGACCTCATTACAGAACACAACCTGGACTTCATGGCAGTAACCGAGACCTGGCTACATAACGCAGCCGGACCATTGTTAATGCTAGCCATTCCAGAAGGCTACACCATAACAAGACAAGATAGGGATGGTACACGAGGTGGTGGAATTGCCATCATCTCCAAATTGAGCCTCTCTCTCAGAACATCCCCTCCTCAAATCTTACAATTCTGTGAAAATATCTTGGTTAAATTCCAGATAAATAATATACAAACCCTCACCATCCACTTAATTTACAGACCCCCAGGTCCTCTCGGCACCTTTGACGAGGACTTGCATAGTCTAATTACAAACAACCTTAAACCCACCTCCCAGCTTCTATTATTAGAGGATTTTAACCTTGGCTTTAATGACCCTATGGACAAACAAGCCTCAGACATAGTCAATACCATCAATGCATCAGGCCTATCTCAGAAAGTTAACAGACCCACTCACTCCAAAGGGAGAACATTAGACTGGATAGCAGATTACAACTGCACAGCCTCCATCACCTCCATCTCTCCTCAATCATGGACAGATCACTTTCTCGTCACCTTTAACCTATCTACAGCCAGACCCTCTCCGACGGTCCCATTGCTATCACCACCTTGTCTAACCAGAAACAAAAAAAGCATTATAGCGGAAAAAGTCATCCCCGCCATCCTACCCACGCTAAACGCTCCATCTGACAATCTAGACCCCAGTACTCTAGTTGAAGAATATAACAAGATTATGCTCAGCACACTGGACAAAATCGCCACGCTCAAACTTAGAAAAAGCAAACCTAAAGCACACCTTAACAAATGGTTCACGCCCCAATTAAGAGATTTACGACTCCTAAAAAGAAAAAGTGAAAATTCCTGGAGACTATGTCCCTCTATCGAAAATAAAGCAAAACTATCGTCTATCTCCTCTCACTTTAAAAAAGAAGTGAACCTTACCAAAAAGAATTCCTATGATGAACGTATCACTAACTCTAATTCTAGCATGAGAGAACTCTTCGCCATACTGAAAGAACTAGAGTCACCAATAGTCACACCAGACTTAGTCACCAAGGATAAGACCTGGTGCACAGACATTCAAAATGCGCTAGCAAATAAAATCAATACACTTCAAACCAAAATACAACAAAAAAAAGATATGCTCAATCTTCAGCACTCCCCTAACACCTCTACACATAGCATCTCACCAGAGGCAAACAACAAATTTCACTTTTCAAAAACCTCCCCACTAGAAGTAGAAAAAATCATTCTTTCACTCAAACCATCGAACTGCAAGGGCGATACCTGCGCAGCACAGTTAATAAAAGACGCTGCTAGAGACCTCTCACCATTTATTTCTAAATTAATCAATGCCTCCTTCACATCAGGCACTATCCCAGCCAACTTAAAACATTCCTGGGTGCTCCCACTTCTTAAAAAACAGACCTTAGACCCACTTATCCCAACCAACTATCGCCCTATTACCACTGTGCCATTCCTCCTCAAAATACTGGACAAAGCCGCCTATATTCAGATACAAAAACACCTTGACTTGTATAAGCTTCTAGGAGCAAGACAATCTGGTTTCCGTCCACTTCATGGAACGGAAACCGCCTTGATTGATTTAAAGACTCAGGTCGACGAGCTGAGAGATGGAGGAGGAACAGCACTCCTGCTCCTACTTGATCTCTCAGCAGCATTCGACTTGGTTGATCACAAGGTACTCTGTAAACACCTGGATTCTGCTGCCCACTTCTATCCTGAGGCCATCAAGTGGCTAGAATCTTTCCTAAGCGAAAGAACTATGAGAGTATTTTCCCCTTCGGCCGCAGCTGACCCTACCCCGATATCATGTGGCGTTCCCCAGGGTTCCTGTGTCTCGCCTACCCTATACAATATCTTCACCAAACCCTTGTTCGATGATCTGGACCTTCTGGGTATCACCTACACTAACTATGCAGATGATACACAGATTCTCCTCCCGCTTTCTGGGGATCATAGGAAGGACTCGGAATTGGTGAACAGGGTATATCTCATTGTTCAAGCATGGATGGCCACACATGGCCTGTGCTTGAACGACGACAAGACCGAGTTGATAATCCTGGGAACACATATGAACACCAAAAAATTAAGTCAGGAATTCTCTTCCTTCAATATTGATGGAAACCTTATCAGGGTCTCCAAGGAAGTAAAAACCCTCGGTTTCTACTTGGACTCCACACTATCATTCGATAAACAACTTAAATCCTTGGCTTCCACCACCGCCTACACCTGCAAACTGATAAGAGCAGGCAAGCCTTTCCTCTCTAACAACAGTTGCATGATCTTGGCTAGAGCACTTATCCTCTCCAGGATCGACTACTGTAATGCCCTTTACAGTGGCGCCAACAAATCAACCATCCAGAAACTACAAACACTCCAAAACAATGCTTTGCGAGCCGCACTGGGCATAAATAAAAGGGCACACATTTCCACCATTAGACGTCAACACAAATGCTATCTACAAACCATAAAATTCAATTAAAAATGATCTCCTTGACACACAAAGCTCTTAACAACGCTGCCCCAAGCTACCTCACGAACAAAATACACAAAAAAACCTCCATCAGACCAATGAGAGCTACTCATACTAACTGTCTGGTAGTACCTAGATTTAAACTAACCACGGTCGGTGGGAATAGTTTCCCTGTGAAGGCGGCCAAAACCTGGACCCTATTACCTAACAATCTAAGAGCAGATCAGCCATACCTACTATTCAGAAGGAATGCCATCCAATATCTTATCTCCAACGACCACTAGACATAGGTTTATAGTATTCTCAGACCTGACACTGGCCCTCTCCTCTGTCTTACGACATTTCGACCTCTCCTCTGTCTTACGACATTTTGCGTACCATCCTCTATGGAACTCATCGACTTGCACGACGATGGTCCTGCACATTTGTATACTATTACTGTATCCTGTATAATTTGTATAACTTGCATAGTATCTATAATATCCATTACTGTATCTTGTATAATATGTATAACTTTCACTGTATCCTGTATAATCTGTAACGATGTAAGCTTCGCATTATCCTACCTGCTGCGCCCTTCTACCTATGGGTCTGGAGCGCATTAGAAATAAAACAAACAAACAAACACCACCAACGGGACCTGCTGAGAGAGCGGGTCTGGGTCACCTACAGTTCGCCATGCTCTATGCCAAACCTCCCAGCCCAGCAACAACAGTCTCCCCATCTCCGCCACTTTCGCTTTGTGCAGCCACACTGTCTCTTTAAGGAAGTATGGGGCAGACTCACCCTGCAGAAGCCTGGCTTCCGCAGAATCATCTTCAGACAACCACCTAGCCACATATAGCAGCTGTCCCGCCAAGTAATACAATTCAAAGTTTGGCAGGTTTATACCCCCCCTTGTGACACGGATTTTGTAATTTCCAGAGGGCCACCCTGTTCCTAGAACTGTGCAATATGAAGCCCCTGCACAGGCCATGAAGTCTGACAAAGAAACGTTTGGGGATCAAGTATGGGATATTTACAAAGAAGTGTAGAAGTCTGGGCAAAACCACCATTTTGAGCAAAGCTGCTCTTCCCATCATGGCGAGGGGCAATCTGGACCAAAACACCATGCTATTCTTAATACCTTCAACTGATTTCTCCGTGTTGTATTTGTGCTCTACCTCTATCTTGTGGTATATGTTTATGCCTAGGTATCGAAACGACTCGGTCTGCCAGGGAATCTGCAGAATGGGCAGTCTTTCTGGTGGAATATTCTTGTATCTCCTCGGGGAGGGGGGGGGGGGAAGACACGCTGGACTTCCCCGGGTTCACTGATATACCCGAGAGGGTAGCGTAGCGTTCCATCACCTCCAACACATTTTCCAGGTTCTCTTCCAGGAAGCGCAGGTAGAGAAGCATGTCATCGGCATACAGCGATATCAAGTGTGTGCTTCCTGCCGTGCGGATCCCCACCTCAACGTATTGTTGCCTAAGGAAAATTGCCAATGGCTCAACGCAAGTATGTATAACATGGGCGACCAGGGGCATCCCTGTCTGGTCCCCCTACTGAGTCGCCATTTATCTGAGATTATGGCGCCGGTTTTCACCCTTGCCATCGGGGAGCTGTATAACATCTTGACCCATCTCATATACCCCCGACCCTATCCCGAACCCTTTCAGGGTCGCCATTAACCATGGCCACCTTACTGAGTCGAAGGCCTTGACCGCGTCCAGCCACAAAATGGACAACTCACCCGGGTCCTCCTCTGTTTGATCAATAATATGATGTAGCCTCCTGTGATTGTCCGTGATGTTTCTGCCGGGGACATAGCCTGTTTGGTACGGGTGTATCAATTTGCCAATTACTCACTTAAGCCTGTTGGCAAGCACCGCTGTGAGTATTTTGCCATCTTGATTGAGCATCGATAGGGGCCTGTAGGACTCACAGTCCTCCTGTGGCTTGCACTGTTTCAAGAGCGGGATGATCACCGCTTCTCGAAGGGATTCTGGCCGCTCCCCCTGTTCGTAAGCCTCAGTGAGCATAGCCAGCAGGGGCCGGAGTAGCTCCTGCCTGTACACTTTGTAGAATTTGCTGGGTAACCCGTCCGACCCAGGCGCTTTACACGTGGGCAGGTGCTGGATCACTGTCTCCAGTTCGTCTGAGGTGATTGGGGCCTCCAAGTCTGCTCGTTCCAGGTCGTCCAAGGTGGGCAGACCTATATCCTCTAGGGTTTCCAGCATTTCTTGACCCATGTCTCCACCTGCGTCCTCGTACAAATGTTTGTAATATCTGAGGAACTCTTCATTTACTCCCTCCTGGGTATTGCGGATCTGGCCTTCCGCGTCCCTGACTTCTCTAATCACCAGTCGGGGTGTCTCATTTTTGTATAACCAGGCTAGCAGTCTGCCCGGTTTGTCTCCTCCCGCATGTTGCCTTTCAACATATTTTTTGTAATTCAGCTTACATAACCTATCCCAGAGCTCACCGCTAGTCTGTTGCAACTCTCTCATCTTTGCGCGGTCTTCCTGAGTGGTCCCTCCCCTACGCATCAGGTCCTGTAACTCTCTTTCAGTTTCTTGCAACTCTCTTTCTGTACCCTCCTGGAGCCCCTTGGATTTTGATATGGCCACCCCACGCACCACTACCTTGAATGCCTCCCATACTGTTCCCATTGATTGCACGCTGCCTGTATTTACGTCGAAATATTCTGTGATGGCTTCCCTCAGGTCTTCTCGGAATCCTGGGTCCTGTAGGGCCTCAGCTCTCAGCCTCCATGTCGGGATATGCGCCCTGGGGGGATGGTGCCTCCACTCCAAGACCAAAGGTGAATGGTCCGAAAGCACCCTAGCTCTATATTCTGCGCTCACCATTTCTCCTGCTATTTCGGCGGCAGCGAACACGTAATCCAGCCTAGTATGCAGGTCATGCGGTGCTGCGTAGTGCAAGTATTGTCTGTCTGTTGGGTGCAACCGTCTCCACACATCCTCCAACCTGAGCTCTGTCAGCAGTGCCCCCAACGCTTTGGCTGCGGGAGTTGGTTTTCCCAGCTTGCTATCTGACCTATCCAACCCGGGGTTCAAGGTGCAATTAAAATCGCCTCCCCACAATATCGCGCCACCTAACAGGGGGCTAATTATACTATATGGGGACCTAAAGTAAGCTGCAGAATCATGGTTAGGGGCATATAAGTTTATGATGTTCACTTCTCGGTTCCCCAAGAGTCCCTCCACCATCACCATTCTACCTTCTGGGTCTGTCGTCGCCCTGAGCAGCTGAAACAGCACATGCGGTGCCACCCATGTGACAACCCCTCTTGCATATGCTGAATATGTGGATCCCGTGACGCTTCCCTTCCATTTTCTCCTAACCACATCCAGTTTCTCTTTGGTGAGGTGGGTTTCTTGTAGTAGGGCTATATCAATCCTCAACCTCTTCAAATACATCATTACTTTATTCTGTTTTAGGTAGCTATTGACGCCCGCACGTTCCAGGTCGCAACTCTAAGGTTACCCAACGCCATTGGCTTGATGTCCAACCTCTCCCCCCAGCATCCCATATCTTTCCTGATGACTCGGAATCTGGCTAGTTTTCTTCGCAACCCCACCAACTTCCCCATCCCACCCTTCCCCAACCACACCCCACTGCACACACCACTTTTCCTCCCCCCTCGCCGCCCAAACCCCAACAAATGCCCAGCTCCATCTCTGGATCTCAGGCCCACCCGCGTCTGGTCCCTCCTCGGAACACTGAGGGCTAGGTCCCCGCGGGGTGTCACCGAACTACTGGTGACCTAACTAACCTTAATGCTATGGGGGTTCTAGGGTTGTCTCCCGGGAGCTCCCGGTCATCCGGTCAGGCTTATTCAGTTCAAACGGATCTTGCAAGCATGTACTTTCCAAACACCACATCCCTTATAAACCTTGCTTAATGCTATATTCTAGTCCCAGTGTCTCGCGCTATGTCACCCTGGGTGCCACGGCCGCGTATTACTCATCTTCTTCAGCTCCCGTCTGGATACTCGACTCCTGGGGGCGGCTCCGCATTTCCAGCCACCCCATGGCATCCACTGGGGTTTCAAAAAACACTTTTGTTCCTGTGAAACACCTTCAGTTTGGCAGGGTAAAGCAGCATAGACTTGTGGCCTGTTTCCCTCAGTCTTCCCTTCACTGCTCCGAAGTTCATTCTGCTGCGCTGCACCTGCAAGGTGTAGTCTGGGTATGCGGTTATTTTCGCTGGCCTCCTTTCGATCGTGCCACCTTTCCGGAAAAATTCAAGTATTTTCTCACGATCTCGGTAACTCAGGTTCTTCGCGATCTCTGGTCTGGGAGGGGTCCCAGGAGGAGGCCTCCTCGTCAGAGCCCTGTGCGCCCTCTCGACAGCAAACCCCTGGGTCAGCGCCCCTCCAGTTATTTCCTGCAGCAACATGGTTTCTACATATTCCATAGGATTAGGCCCTTCAATTCCTTCTGGCAATCCGATGATGTGGATGTTATTACATCTGGCGTGACCTTCTGCTTCTTCCGCTCTGCTCTCGAGGTTGCCCATCTGCTGCACTAGGGCATGAAGTTCCGATTTGTGGGCGGCGCAATCTGCCGTGTTTGGGGCCATCTCCTTTTCCAGATCCCCGGTGCGCTCAGCCAATGTTCTCACGTCTTGTCTAAGGAGGTTTACCTCCTCCTGGACCGCGCCGACCTTAAGATCCAGTGCCACCTTCAATTCGTTCATAGCCAGCCCCAATTTAGTCTCCCAGGCAACTTTCAGGTCCGCAATCGCAGCTAGCACCTCCTGGATTGTGCCCGGAGCCTCTGCAGTCCCTGTGGTAGTTTTGTCCTTACTCCTGGCCCCTTCAGCACCTGGCAATGTCTTGGCGTAATCATCTAGCATAGGCTGCTTGCTCATCGTCTCACAGTTTTGTTAGCCATCGTGCCGCGCCAACTAGGTGTGTGCAGCCCTGCCACTTCTCACTAGAAGGTCTGCGTGTTGTCGGGCCGTTCCTGGTGTATAGGGCCACTCCGACGGTATGGGGGGTTATGTGGCGACTTCCTGCTGCGCTCCTGGAATGGGCTGTGTCCTCCCACGTACCAGGTCTAGCTCAGTGTTATTTCACAGGCTTACGCAGTGCTCCCCTCAGACACTGGTAATCGGAAGCGTTCACTGGTTCCCCACCCTACTGCTCCAGGCCCTGGCAGGACCCCACAGCTACTGGGCCCGCAGTAGTGTCTCTAACGCCTCTTTCGGACCCTGTCCTGGCACAGGCTACCTTGTGTGCGCTCTCCGAAGCTCTGCGTATGTCTCAGGATAAACTGCTTTGTTCTGCTTCGTTGTATTAGTGGCAGGGTCCCTCAGGACCGGGACCTTGTCCAGGCAGCTCAGTGACCCCCCTCCTTCTCCTGGCTGTTTGCGTAAATGTCTTCGGCCCCAGTGCAACCCACTCAACCGCTCATCGCTGTGGATGGCGCTTTATGTAGGTGGCCTGTGCTCACACACGCATTCTAGGGCTGAATGCGCTTCCTCTTGTCCACGTGTGGTGCTGCCGCGGGGCCTAGCTGGCAGCCACCCAGGGGGCACTCCAACCATCCAGGGGAGCCCCCAGTGTCCAGAGAGACCTCCACCACAGGCCTCCCTACTCCGTTATTCGATCCGGATCCCCGCAGGAGCCGGCACTTCTTGCCTTGTATGGCCCCCCGGCTCCAACACCGCGGGGGCTTTCGCTCCGCCGGGCACCGCAGGGACCAACTGCACAGCTCGGGGAGCGCAGTGCAAGCCACGTCGCCGCACCGCTTCACTTCCACCCCCTGCAGCGTCCCGCAAGCGGTGCAGGCAGGGACCACCCGCCACTTCTGTCCACGTCTCGGGCCCCGGTATCCTTCACTTGGTTCCAGCCGGGTCTGGATGTAGTTCTCGGGCCGAGCTCCACACAACACATGAAGCCGCAGCAGGCTCATTCACGGCTCCATCCACCTCTGTGCGCGGCCGCGACACTGCGGTAAGTTTACGACCCTTTGTCTGTAGTCCACCATTTTGACCGTCTCCCGATCTTGGGTTCCCGGCTTTCTTCTCGTGGCCGCGGCTCCCCTTGTTTGCAGCAGATCAGCCTCACGCTGCGATCAAAATGTGCATCGGACCTTCATACGTCCCAGGGTGTGCTGCCAGCATGCTTTTTCGCCCGCAATCTTCGTTTACTTTAAGGATTGGTGGCGGATCTGTGGGAGCTCCCAAAGAGCACGTCCTTTCACGTAGCCATCAAGCCACGCCCCCCAACGTTCAACCCTTTGGCCTCAATTCACCACCAGGGTCTTTACCAGGCTTATGGATGCAGTGGCAGCCCTCCTCAGGGCTCAAGGTCACCACGTCTACCTGTACCGGGACGACTGGCTCGTCAGGGCGAGATACCCGGAGGCGGTCCAGCACACCTCATCCACCCTCATGAATACGATACACTAATTGGGATTTTCCATCAATCTCAAGAAGTCACAGCTGCAGGCGACAGAGTATGGCTTTCCTGGGCCTCATCTGGGACTCAAGATCCGAGAGAAACTTTCCCTCGGAGGACTAGATCTGCCACCGGTCATTTTCTCATCAGAGCAGTGGTACAAGCACCTCTTGGTTATCATGGAGGCATGTTTACTAGCAGTGCCTTACACAAGGCTCAAAATGAGGAGATTTCAGTTGCACTTCGTGTCCTCATGGAGTCAGGAGGGGGTTTGGGGGGGTTCCCAAGAAGAGCCTGTCAGCATATCTCCCTTTCTCCATCAGGACCTCATCTGGTGGACCACGGACTGCAACTCGAGGATAGGCAGGCCCTTCCACCAGTTAGCACCACAACTTACTGTTACCATGGATTCCTCCTTGAAAGACTGGGGTCTACCCTGGAAAACCATTGCTTCCATGGAGTCTGGTCCCTTCAGGACCAGGAGGCCCTTATGAAACGGCTAGAGCTGAAGACTATCTGGCTTACGCTCAAAGCATTCCTGCTGCTTATCAGTGGCAAGGCGATCCTCATTCAAACTGACACTTCCACTAGCAGGTATTACATCAACAAGCAGAGTGGCACCAGGTCTCCTCCACTATGCAGCCCGGCAGTCAGTATTTGGGAGCGGGCCCTGGAGAACCGTTGGACCCAGCTCATCTTCTGTCACAGCAGGGAGGCAGGGTCATCCACCCTGCCCCGCAGAAGTTAGCCCTTGCAGCGTGGTTCCTGAGCAGGACACACTAAAGCATCTGCACCTGTCTCAGGCTAACCTAGACATCATACAGGGCGCTAGGAGCGATGCTACTAGGAGCCAGTACAAGAGCAAATGGACTAGGTTTTGCCACTGGGCCGAATCCTCTTACTTGCACGTTGGACGATGTACTATCCTTCTCTGCACACCACGCACACTCAGGGGTGCAAATAGACACATGCCGCACCAAGCTGGCGGCCATCGGAGCCTACCAGAACTTGGAGGAGGAAGTCTTCTTATCCTCCAACCCAGTGGTTAAAAAGACATCAGGCGGGCCTCCCTAGGCTCTACCCTCCTATCAAGAGGCCACACTTTGTGCAGGATCTTAATGTAGTGTTGGGCGAATTGGCGCAGAAACCTTTTGAACCAATGGCATCCGCGGACATCAGACTAGTCACTATTAAGACAGCTGTCTTGGTGGGACTTACGTCTGCACGCAGGTTCAGCGAAATACAAGCACTAGTCCCTTCAGAACCTTACACTACCTTTCATAGAGACAAGGTGGTCCTTACAACGCATCCTGCGCTCTTGCCGAAAGTAGTTTCTTCGTTCCACCTAAATGAGGAGATAGTGTTAAATACTTTAATTGCGGACTGGAGAACGATGCTCAGAGGGTCTTGCACTGTCTAGATGTCAGGGTGCTCTCTGAAATTCTGGACAGGACCAAGAGCCTCAACAAATCTGAGGCTCTCTGTCACCTTAGGCGGATCGAGGCCAAGATATCAGGCATCTATGGCCGCTATAGCAAGGTGGATGGTTTCAGCCATCAAGGAGGCCTACGAGGGACAGCACAGGCCGCTTCTGGCATGCTCATGCTATCAGAGTTAAGACCACAGCAGTCACGTTCGAGAGGCACGGTCTGTGGCAGGTCATTAGCAAGGCAGCCACGTGGCCCACTCCTTCGGCCTTCTGCAATCACTACTGTTTGGATGCCGGCTCCAGGTCAGATGCGGCATTTGGGCAGGCAGTATTAAGAAACTTGTTTTCTTAAGGAGGGTCACCTCTCCACCCTGGGGCTACATTCAGTTGTAATCACCCATACAGTATGCGACGTAGGTGTAATTATAAGTTACTCACCGTAGTGACTAACATATGATATGATATGGCATTTATAACGCACCTATACACAAGTGTTTCAAGGTTCGCCGAGGCAAAGGAGGGGGAACAGAGGGAAGATGGAGAACGATCTTATTAGGCCAGGTGACCTTGAGATCGCGCAAGGGGAGGGGGGGAAGAGGAGAAGTGCGGGGGGAAAGGGAGGAGGGCCCAGTGCAGTGCATAGGATAAACAGTAAAATAAAGACAATAAATGAGAAGTGCGGCCAGCTGATGGCCATAGTCCCCTTTCTTCCATATGTCCCACTATCCTCCCCCCTAATAAAACTAGTGTCTAGGCAATGTTAATATGGTCGACAAGTCAATGGGGACTTAGGAATGGCACCGGTGGGCACAGTCACGGCAGCGCATGCTCTCAGGGCCGCGCTTCAGGATGCCTCTAAATTTAAAGGGGAAGAAGATTTTTTCTGGTGAAAAAGGTTCCGTCTCCCGTCCCTAGCAAGGGACGCCTATACAATATGGAGGAAAGGGGACGGGACGTAGGAGTATCACTCATATTTGAGACCACTCTAGTTCACATTGGAGGTAGCTCTTGGTCGTCAGTCCAGGTCCAATTGTAAATTTGGACTTACATTGGCCACTTGATCTGAATCTTTTCCATGATTCTGCCGCATATTGCTCTTTTTATCTTCATACAGCCTTGGAACTAATAACAGCATGGAAAGATTCCGCAAAAAGGCTCTGGAACCATTTTATTTTGGCCGTATAGAATTCCTGGAGGTTTTTCCTTTCACTTTGAGTCGTCCCACCTCGTTTTCGTCGTTAATTGGCATCTTCTCCGCCACCGCCATGACGTTTTTTAAAAAAAAACAAAACTCATATACAAGTTTCTTGGGTTCCACTATGGCCTTGCCGACGGGCACCTCCGGACTTCTAAGTGTGATTTTATTGCCTTTTCTTTCTAGACTCCTGTCAGTTTTGCTTCAAGTTGATCGGAATGGTGCTCCGGTAAAATGGAGATACAGCCTTGTGGTGTATGGATTGCCACTCCTCTGATGTTAGAGGTCCTTTGCGTCTCTGACTGCATCTTCCCTGTTGATTGAGTGATTGCAGTCGTCTTTTGCCGATTAATTTGAGTATTTCTATTGGCTGCCCGATTGCTTGTCCCTGCGTCTTTGATGGGAACTTCGCTTATGGTGCTTTCCTTAACCATGCGCTCTCCATTTTCCTCTACAATCAGCCGACTCATTTTTTCACCAGAAATCGAGTTTTTGCCAGCTATCATTATGAGAGGTATGCCTTCTTTGTTAAAATGATTACTCATCCATTTCAGACTTTCCGACAGTGCGTCCATCATGTTTTTCCTATTCACTCTGCGCCAAGTCACTTAGTCTCGCTTGCCAGATTGCTGACGTTTCAGCCTCCTTATTTAACCTTAATTGAATAGTATCTAACAATGCATCTATTGGATTTAGCTTAGTCTGTATCCTACCGAATAAAGTTACATGATCTTTCAAACTGGCATGGATGTTTTCATACATTTTCAGGTAAGGAACCAGATATATTGTTAAGGCAGCCATAATGTTATTGTGTATTTGCACCCCTTGCTCTGCAGGGAATGAATGACACTGTAGATTTCCCTCTTTACCCGAAGGTGGTGTTGAAGGGTCTTGTAATAACTCGGAGGGCGATGAGTCAGGAGACAAATACTGGACATTTACTTTGGCTGATTTCTGTTCCGAAGCAGTTACCTTTGCGCCAATTCACAAATGCAGATTCTGCTTCACACTCCAGCGTCAACTGGTACAGTTCCTCCTCTTGATGTTTCAGTAGATCTTGTTGGTTCAGTTGTAATATTCGCTACGGTCGGTGTTGATAGAAACTGGTTGTCATAGGTTGGCCTATGCCTTCCTTCAAATGAAAATCTCAGTGATTGCTCACAAATTTGCACTCTTATGTCGGCAAGGTCTTTATTTAATCTTTTATCTAGCCTAGCATCCCGTTCTGAGTTTAATTTCTCTAATGTGCTTTGTACCTCGTAATTTGATTTTTTCATCTGGTAAAGTAGAGGGAAATGCTCTCCCCTTTTCAAGGGATGCATTTGAGATTCATGATCATGGAAGCGAGCCTCATTGCTCCTTAGTTTAAGACTATTGTCTGGGAGAAGTCTGTTCTTTTTCGCTTGTATTGAATTTGAGGTCTTGACTCCTGCCTCAAGGTGGAGTATGTCCTCCTGTCTGGAGGATCTTAATAAGATACTAGCACCTAGCCAGTTTTGAGGTGAATGTAGTGCCATTATGCTCTTATCTAAGAGTGGCAACAATTCAAGTGGTGACGGTCTGGCGCCTGCACTAATCACCCCATCACTCAGCATCAAAGCCGGGGCGTCATTCATCCCATGTACACTGGCATTTCCAACGCATTAGGAATTACTTCCTCTGCTTTTTCTCCCTCTACTAGGTGTTTGTTCTGATAAATCAATCCACCATTGTCATTATTCACCTTGTACGGCAAACAATTTTTGTCTGCAACATACGTAGATGCATGTGTTATAGTCACAGTCATTTCAAGAATTTCTGCATCAGTCACATCTTGGAATTGTTGGCTCCCTGGTGACTGACCGCACTCCACGTTCTGTAGTTTCTGCTGTCTCTGCATTCTCCCCACCTGAACTCGCCGTCGATAGAGCCCGAAGGTCAACTCTGTTGGCCTCAGGTATCTGATCGACTGGGTCTGCATGTGTGAGAAGTGGCGAGCACTGAATTAGGGTGGTCGGGAGAGGTCCACTTACCGCCAGTCATCTTACGTGCTCAGTTGGCTTCCCCACAGGTAGTGTTAGTTGGAGCCACTGTTTGCTCGTGCGCTGACCCATTTGGTGCATCCTTAGGTCTTTAGATCATGTGTCGGTCAACCGATGAGAATCAGGCACTCGAATGATTCAGAAGGTATGGCAGTGGGAACCTGTCAGGTTTTACAGCTTTGAGGCAGCTGATTGGAAATCCTCGCAAATCTCAGTTTATGTGCTGGTTTCACAGTTGAAGTCACCAGATCCCAAGCCTTAATATTATAATGATTCACAGCTGATAAAGTATATTGAAACTTCGAAACTGTGACAACTGCACAACTGTGTGACTTTGCGTGCTTGGCGCATGCAAAATGCTCTTATTCCTTGCGTTAAAGACAAAACGTGCCTAGCCGTGCAACCGATGCTCCCAGGCAGAAGAATGTATTGTGGCACGTTACAATGTCAGCTTCAGCAACAGGTAGGGGTCCAAAAGCACAGAGATTGGTGAACTGCACAACTGTGTGACTATGCACACGACTACCAATATTCAAAAGAGTTGACGGGACGGATCCAAAGAATTATCGCCCTATCGCCCTTTTGGACGTTTTTGGGAAGATCTTTGCCTCCATGATTCTTTTCAAATTGAAAGATTGAATACAAAACTAAAACCATTTCAATCGAAGACAGGCTTTGTCAAAGGAGTAGGTTGTAGTTTGAACCTATTTATACTGAATGTTCTAAAACTCTGGACAATGAAGAGTGGAAGGAGAATCTATATTGTCTCTGTCAACCTCACACAAGCTTTTCACAGTGTAAATAGAGAGCTTTTGTGTAAAAAAAAAAATGAAAGACTGGGGCTGTTCTGCTCACTTCTTGGGCCCCATACGGTCTTTATATACAGATACCTCTATACAAATTTGATTAAACCGGGAAGATTTATTGACAACAAAGATACCGACCCTTCGTGGCTTAAAACAAGGGCGCTCATTGGTGGTGGAACTGTAGCTCGTTTATCTCACGACTTAAAAGAAGCGATGGCGGAAGAAGATTTCCCCCCCCCTCCCCGAAACTAAAATGGTATGCCGGTGGGGTGGATGCTATATGCCGCCGATCTCATCATCCTAGATTAAATCCCAATGGGTTTGCAAAGAAATTGAATCATCGAAATTTCATATAACAAAAGAAGAAAATAACACAATAAACGCTTCAAAATAGGTGTTTTGGAGCTTGAAGGCCTGAAAGAGAAAAGAAAACAGAAGTTCAAATGCCAGCATGGAACGAACAAATAGATCCGGTTAGAAGTATGCAATATTTCAGAATTGACATAAAACACTGCGCATAGTTGAACTAAGATCTAAGATCAAAAGTGTAGCCACGCAAGGGGCAGTAATCCACAAATGAATTTGTAAATTTCTCATTGCTTCCTGTAGTAAAATTGTACAGAAAGAAAGTAATTCCTATCCTGTCCTGTGCAGTGGAAGCATGCTTATGCTTTCCTTGGGTAGCCTGGAGCATTGCAGAAGGTATCTTTTGGAAGAGAATCGTGAGACTCCCGAGATGTGTCCCGGTACCAATTATAAGACATGAACTAGGTGTAACATCTATCTATGCAGTCACATTATGGAAATCTCGATCCTTATTCCGAAAGTTGACTTTAAAGCACCAGCCAATTCAATTTAAAATTCTTCAACGCACTGATGGTCTTGCTGAGGAGTGGGTGCAAGATCTCTGGTCTACAAAATGTCTGGCAATTTTGGATGAAGCAGACAAAGTTACAGATGTTATTAACAAATCCAGATACAGCTAAGAAAGAACAATGGTATTGCATCTGGATAAAAACAGATGGCGATAGCACAGTACAAACTTTACGATTATCTGAGTAAAGACATTAAAGCCATTAATATACTCCCAAGATATTTGATTACATTTCCAAGCCATCACCATCATAGCCTTTTCATGCGCATTAGAATGAACTTACTACCAACTAATCAAGTTCTCAATTCAAGAAAGCAAAGTACTGACCGAATGGATATCTGCAGATTGTACCAAATCTCAGGAGAAAACCTAAAACATCTGTCTCTTCTGTCCTGACCTGAGCTCTTTAAGAACCAAATATCTATTATAAATGAGGCTCCAACAAGAAGTATTAAAGATTGATGGAAATACACGTGTCGGGGTGAAAACTACAAAGCAATCTTTGCTTTAACACTTTTCTTGGATGAAGTATTTAAACAGTCTTATTGCTGGAACATGAATGACATGTTAACAAATGCTTCCCTGCCAGTTTGTTTGATGTCTTTTTTATGCTATCTGTTAATTTCTTTTATCCTTAATTTTTTTAGTTCACACTTGGTTTCTTCCCCCCTTTCTTTGTTCCTTGTACTTTTCTTTTTGCATTTTTGAAAACATTTTTGCCTTGATGATGGAATATGGACAAAATAATTTTTATACTGAAATTCGGTTTTAAGTTTTTTACCTTTTCTACGATAATTGTGAATTGGCAAATGTTTGAAATAAACCAAGTGCCTAAATAAATACATCCAACAATAAATTAATAAATCTAACAAAAGAAGTATTTTCCAAGCATTTCCCTTGGATGTAGAGGGTGGTTCCCTTCCCCTGTATTTTTAGACGGAATGGCAAATGTGTCTCTTTCAAACAACAGTTTGAGTCTTTAAATTGGATTCAGAAAGTTAAAATCTTTCTTGGGTGCTTTGTACTGGATTTCACAAAAGGGTTTTATAACATTCAGCTCATGCTTGGTTTCTTTATACTTATACTTTATACCTCTTAAACTGCCTTCACAAGTATGCAGCATGCCGTTTTTCAAGCGCTTCCCCCACGCAGGCCTGCCACAATTGTCAATATGGTCGGTGGCAAGCGTAAAATGTAGGAAATATATATCATAAGCCTGCCTGCCCATCTGCTGCAACTCGGGACACTATGGCGTCCTGCTTTACAGGACAACCATAGCAACAGGACACATTCATTATCCCGAGTCATCATTTCCGCATCACATGCGGCAATAGGAACCGCTACCCGGAGCGTCATTTCCATGAAGACTGTGTAAGTAGCATGCATTCCACCGCGAGCTAACTCTTAACGCTTGGAAGAGATGTGAGCAACGAGAAAGCCGAGACGCGGCAACTCCTACTTCCATGGACTTATGGCAAGTTGTTTTCTCGGTCACAATGTCCGCTAATTACTAATCTCAATCGTACCAGAGGGAACATCCAAATCGAGCCGTGCTGCCCCACTGTTATGGACAGCAAGTGTCCCTTATAAAAGCACGAGATCTGGCAATCCAGAGGTAAATAGTACCAACATAAAATGGTTCTTAATTACCCTCCTATACATTTGTCCACTCTAAAAGCTAGTACCCTTAAATGAATTATTAATATTTGAAATACATGGTAATCTAATGCTGTTTTACCTCTGTGGAGAACTAGATATACCACAGCTTTCTGTTCTTCTTACAGGAACAGCAAGCATGAAATTTAACATCAACCTGAGCCAAACTGGTTAATCGTGAGCGATTCTCAGGTAACTACTCAGGTGAATTATATGAACAGTCACAACTTAACACAATCCAATTGAAGAGATTTTAGCCTGCCCATTTCGACACATTCATACATACATGCATTGATTTATGTTTTTTAGACATGGCTGAGCTCGCCACCTACCTCGCTGTCTATTTAGAGGTGTTACCACATCAGTTTCACCTATGACGCTTGACCCCACCAGATTTAGCCACGGTTCTCTAGACTCACAGCTAACAGTTTCTAATAAAGACCCAAAGTTTTACAAGATACCTTTGAGGTTCTTTACTCTTCCTCCAACAAGTCACATACAATGTTTGCATTTATAGGCTACATCTGAGGGTGCCAATCCATGGGCAATCTATATGCCGGGCACACACACAAGTCTATACAATGCTGGAACTATAGAAGGTTTTGTCTCCAAGGAGCTTTGTGTCCCTCCATCCGGATGCGATCCGACACTTGGGATCCAAGTTTCCAGCAAGTAAAATAAGAGCCGGGCACTTTGAGTTTCAATTTGTTTCAATATTGCTTAGTAATCACACGCTCTTATTGAGAGGATCCTCCCTTACTGTTACTCATATATTCCCGACACAAGGTCTCCAAATTGATGCCCTGATGAAGGCGGTTCCATCGAGTTCAATGACCGCCGAAACGTGAAGAGTTTGGTTTGACATCAAACACCACGTAGGCAAAGATATCTTTTACCAACAGACCCAGATGCAGACTTAATATAGCCACAAGATAAAAGAGGATAACTTGGAAAATCCTCAAACCACCAGTATCTACTGTATAAATTGGAACAGTCCTGTCTATTGTTACAATTGAAAGACATGTTACCTTTAGAACAGGAAATGGTTTCCCAGTGATACTTGGCCGTTTGACAAGTTTTTTGATCAGTGTAAATAATTAGACAAATAGATGTTTCATGTTGCATGTTTCACAGTCTTTTGCTAGTGAATCAGAGTTGTGATAATTTGTTTAGCTTGGTTTGAGAAACTGCACCTAGTTGTAACATTGTAATGTTGTTTTCTTTTTGTATTGTCTCTTTTTAAAAAAAACATTTTCTATTTACTATTTACAATATAAGTCAATTAAAAAACGATATGATTTTCCATTTGACATTTTCTTTTTTTTCTTTTTTTGCTTTGGTGGACTCTTCAGGACCCCTGGTGTACTCTCCTGCCAGGTACTTTCCCACAATTTTAAAGGTTGTATTCAGTTCCAAACTGCCTGGTGTATTTGGTTGCCATGCCTCCTTAGATTCCCTGGATTACTCCCCTGCCAGGTATTAAGCCACAATGTCTTACAACTTTCTATACTTTTGGTGTATTGCCTAGTATGCTCCCCTGCCAGGAATCCTCCTCTGGAGTCCTAAAGATCACATGGCATACTTCTCTGCCAGGTATCTTCCTTACCCTCCCAAATGTCAACTGCCTGGTGTACTTCTTTCACCAGTACTTCTCTCAATGTCACTGTCCTTTAAGTATGCCACAGTTTTATCACTTCACTGTGTTTCCATTTGCTTGCTTAAGGTAATACTTGTTCCAGTTTTCCCCACATTGACATCTCATGCATGGGGACTCCAAGGTTTGTCGTTGCACTTTTGTTGTTGCACTTTATCTGGTCAGTATTCAAATGTTCTAAATTCATTTACTTGTGTGCAAGCCTGTTGGTACGCTCTGGGGTCCCCAATGCCTCTGGGTAGACCGCCATATCTACGAGAGCTCCTCTGATGCTACCAGACCTTCAAAAGGTGCCAGCTGCGTCTCTCCTTCGTTCCCGCCATGCCGGTATGTGATTGACATGTTTGCGAGCTGCCGCATAGAAGTGGCTGTTCTCTCAACTTCTTTCGGCACAGTCCTCTCCCATTACGCTTTCTCTTGGAGTGTGGATGCCATTTCTAAATGCCTTGCGCGCTTCTGGTTTAGCCAAACAACTAGTCTGTGCAATCGACTGTGTTCCTCCCGATATGCATCAACTTCTCCCTCCTCTTCTTCCTCTCAGTACTTGGGGCTTTATGGGAGTGTAAATCGCTAGAGTTTATGGGATTGCTAAAATAAGTTTGTTTAGGAGTTATACTTGGAAAAACACAAGGAACAGGAGATGTTATGCGTCTGTGGTGTATATAGGAGGTATGAAGAGGATTTTGACTAGAATGGCAGGATGCCTTCAGAGGTTTGGGTGTCATAGGATGTTCAGAAGAAAGGGGGGAATATTGCGTCTCTTCCAATGGTGTCACCACCGCCCCCCAGCCGTCATCTCCTCCTATATGATCCTCCCTCATATTAACACTCACTGGTTCAAGATCAGGTAATGGCTGCCGTCCCCTGGCCACATGGGAGGCGGCCGGAGCGCGGGAATTAGTGATGACTTCACAGGATTCATCACAAAACACTGCCGGTCGCAACAAACCCAGTGGGACCCTGCAGCACCTGAGCTGACGGCACTGTCGCCTCAGCCACAGGCGCAGAGGACAGAGCGCCAGCACCTCCGTAAAGATGTCCAACATCTTCAGGCGTAAGGTCTCCCATTTCTCTGACGTGGAGGACTGGGAGTTGGGGGTACCTGCGTCAGATGTTCTGGGAACTCCCTGGAGAGGTGGCTGTATTTCTTCAAAGAAGTCTAATGTCTAATGTCGGTACAAAGACTCACTCGAGGAGCGGGACCTCTTCTGGTGCTGCTGCTGCTGCTTCTTCTCCGTTTCCGTTTGCTTAACAGCCTGGTCCTCGGAGCGTTGTCCTGCACCATGCGACCTTGACCAAGACCACGAAGCTTCACCCTTTGACTTGTGGATGAAGGCAAAGACCTTTGCCGCCCGCTCCCAGAGGGCCTTCGGGTGCAGGGACTGGCATGGCCCACAATCCTGGGTGTCAAGGTCCTGCCAAAGCAATACAAACAAGTCTTGTGTGGATCCAACACCGACATTTGCCGGCCACAGTCCCTGCACTGCATGAAGCTCAAGGCCTGGGAGGGAGTAGGCCAAGTACGTTTAAGAAAAAGCTTGCCAAGCATGTTTTCCGATTAGCGAACAGAGTGCGGAGGGAAAGGGAACGGAGAACACAGGGCACGTCCATGCGTTGAAAGCAGCTGACACAGAGCCAGAACAGCTGCACTGGTGTAGGCGTATCATAGATGAGGAATCAGTGAGAGAAAAGAATTCATTAGAGATAAAGGATAACCATCATACTGTGCCAGCTTCCTCAAGCCAGCATATTTCTCTTAGTCTCCTCCCAGGCCACAACCCTCACCACCAGAGAATGCGCAATTCAAATGTGGAGCGAAGATACAACCAGAAACAAATTTACAAGAAAACATAAAACAAGCCAACAAAACCTAATCAAGCCAATCTGTCCAAAGAATCCAACCCACTTACAACCTCACCTCTAAAACACCTCGCTCAACGCGCTCACCAACTCTCAGTCACAAAACATGGCTAAAATAAATACCTCAGCCCAGCACAACTTAGTCAAAACTCTACACAGCTCCTACCAACTGCTAATACCCACACATAATGCATAAACCCCTTGCCCTGTCAATTCTCCCATCTATATACACCATTAAACAACACAAACCACCTACAGAACTCACCCACACAGACGCAAGTTGCTCATGGCTCCTCCAGCACCAACAGTTCTGGACAATGTCTTGCATTTTCCCCTCTAATACCCTAACAACTCTCTCCACCTTTTTTCTCTTTCAGTTCCACAAGAGCACCTGTAGACCATGAAAATGAAAGCAGAACGCAGTACATATCCCAGTAACATAACAATGAACCACCTTGAACTTACCAGCGTAGGCTCATGTGGGGAAAGGTTTCAATACTTCTACGTATGTGTGAAACGTGTTCATCTGTAAGAGAAGTGAAAATCTTTAGCAAGTATAAAAACATTGTTCAGCATTTTAATAAAAAAGAAGTGCATTGTCCTTCTAGTAAAACCCATAGGCTAGCCTTGTAAGGATATTTTTATTTATAGACTGAGAAACTGAGATCACATTCACAGGCAAGAAGGTTCAATTCATCAGTTCCTTTCCTGGGCATTAAGCATACAAGTAGTAACATGGCTCAAATCACCTAATGGTAGCCTTGCATGTCGTGGTGATGGGATACCTGCACCCACAGACTACCTGATGCATTTATTAGTCGTTTAGCGGCCAATCGTAATTGTCTGCTCCCAACCTGCTGAGCCTGTCCGTCTCCAGGTTGGCTTCCCCGGGAGGTGGACTGCTGTGAGGTATATGTTGTTTTCCAGGGCCCACTCCCACATGCAGATTGCCAGTCTGCTCAGAGGAGGGGATGTGGTGCCTCCCTGCTTGTTGACGTAGCACATGCTGGTCTAGTTGTCTGTCTGGATGAGGACAACCTTGCCCCTGAGAAGCGGTAGGAATGCTCTGAGCGCTAGGCAAATGACATTCAGCTCTAACCAATTGATGTGGCATTCCTGCTCCTGTTGAGTCCAGGTGCCGTGGACAGAGAGATCATCCAGGGTGGCTCCCCAGCTCTCAAGTGAGGAGTCTGTGGTGATGGTGGCCTGCAGGGAGGGCAGCCGAAAGGGCTGGCCAGTCCGTAGGTTGCAGTCCCTGGACCACCATGTTAGGTCCGGGTGAAGATATGGAGGAATGTTGATCATCTCGGATTGGGAGCCCTGCTTCTGGTTCCATGAGGCTACGAAGTAAAGCTGAATCCTTCTCATCCTCAATCTCGCGTGTGGAATGGCTAATAGGACCGCCTCCAAGAGACCCAGGAGATGCTGGTACCACTATGCCGAGGTCTCCGCTCTGCAGAGGAAGGAGGAGGGGGCCCTCTTGATGGTCGAGATCTTGCCCGCCGAAGGAAAAACCTTCTCGGAGCACATGTCCCAGATGAGGCCCAAGAATGTCAGAGTGAGTGGGCTGCAGCTGCGACTTCTTGAGATTGAGCGAGAAGCCCAGATTGTGTAGTGTGTTCATAAGGGCATGGGAAGAGTGGTGAACCGCTTCTGGAGATGTAGCCCTGACGAGCCAGTCATCGATGTATGGGTAGATGTGGAAGCCCTGCGTTCTCAGGAGGGCAGCCACCGTATTCATTAGCCTGGTAAAGACCCTGGGGGTCGAGTAGACGCCAAAAGCAAGGACCTTGTATTGAGAATGGTAGCCCATGATTCTAAACCGTAGGAAAGAACGATGGGGCTGCCAAATCGGGACGTGTAGGTATGCATCCTTCAGATCCAGGGCGTACATCCAGTCTCCCTTGCACAATCTCTCCACTATAAAAGCTGGCGTAACTATCTTGAATTTCTGTAGGGGTAAGGAGAGGTTGAGGGTGGAAAGGTCCATCACAACTCTCAGACCAAACTGGTGGTTCTTCTCAATGGCGAAAATCTTGGAGTAAATGCCCAAGCCTCGCTGGGAGGCTGGGACTTCCTCCACTGCCTGGCTCTCTACGAGCAACCGGATCTTCACCAGAAGAGTTGCTGTCCCAACCTGAGGGCGAGGAGGGAGGAGAGGCTGGGATGGAATGGGTAGGTGGTACCCCGTGGATACTACAGAGATGATCCAGGGGTCCTCGAAGTTCTGGCGCCAGAAATGTGCATGGAGAGCAGGCTTCCCCCCACTGGAGACATGTGGGCCCGAAGGGCCGTGTCATGCCTTCTTTCCCTCGAAGGCTGTCACGGAAGAGGGGGACTGGAAAAAGCCCTTACCCCTCCCCCTTTTGTTGCTTGCACTGGTTCTGAGACGGCGAGCGGTCCGGCTGCCTGGATCTCCGTTCCTGGAAGCCGCGGAACCCTCTATACGTACACCCCCTGTCCTGTCGGAGCGCTACTGTGACTGGGTGTACGACTTGGGCGTGGTCTTTGTCAAGGTGGATAAAGACTTGGCCGTTTGTGAGCTGTTTTTCTTCTTGTCCAGCTCTTCGTACGTGGTTGAGTGGAAGAGGCCCCCCCCCCAGAACGGTAGATCTAATATGCGTTCCTGGATGTCCGGGTTGAATTTCGTCGCCCGGAGCCAGGCTGTCCTTCTCATGTCCATGGCGATACAGATGGCACTGCCAGAGTTGTCAATATGGGCCACGGTGGATTGCATGTGGTCCTGCGCCACCAGCTTGGCCTTAGCCAGCCCTGCCTTAAAATGTGATTGGCTCTGCATAGGGAGTTCCGGGAGGAAGTCTGCAATTTCCCGCCATAACCTTTGGTTAGCGGCCGCCAGCATGGCATCAGTGTTGGCCTGACGAAGATGCAAGGACACGTTGCAATAGAGTTTCTTCCTGTACGCCTCCAAGATCTTATCCTCCTTGCCTAGCAGCGCCGCAGAGGAGGCGGCTGAGGTTTGGAGTATAGTGATGCTGCAACGATCACAGAGGAGTGTGGCTGAGGATGGTCCGAGAGCAAGAGTGTATCCCCCTCCACCTGCCTGTACTTGGCATCCAGTGTTAGGGAGAATTCTCTGTATAGGCTAATTTCCCAAACCTAGTGAGTCCCCCAGCAGCTTTGCTGGATTTTTGGGGTTTATTTTTTTCTCCTGCTTTTAGGCATGATTTGAGACTGTCCTTTGACTTTATAATGTGTTTTATGGGCTATGGGGTCTTTTACTCCATAGGGTTTCATGTGTTTTTGTTAAGTGTGTTACACAGCACCTTCAGTGCAGTAACACAGGGGTGTCATAGTGACCCCCAAACATAGACTGCATACCCTGGGACTGACTACTGTCTCCCAGGGCATGTAAAGTCACCATTGACTTTACTTGTCTTAAATTGTGAACAGAACCAGTACAAACCATAATATTGTGGAAGTACTGGTAGGGGTAATTAGATTGCCCCTGGGTCTGTTTTTCGAGGGGGCACTGTGCAGTCCCCCCTCGTCGAGTTTCTGGCTGGTGGCAGTGGTCACCACGCGAAATATTCCACCGGAATATTTCCCATGGGATTTTCCCATTCATTTTAAACGCACCACTTTTTTGGTGCAATGTTAAAGATACCGCTGGGTTATTTAATATTTATTCCCCGGTTGGGTCTTTTTGCCAGGACTCAGTTTTAAAATGGCGTTTGTGTTCGCCTCTGTAACTCCAACCCAAGTCGAGCCCTTTGTTCCACTTTTGGCAGGCTTCTGCACAGAAGCCTCCAAAAGTGGTGCCACTCTGTCTGGGTCTACAGGATGTGTGGGAGGGGGGAAATAGGCACCCTGGACTGAGTTGCCTCGGCAACTCAAGTCGCACTCTTGTGTGATTGGCCCAGTGGTGAGCCGCCCGGCTCACCACTTCGCATGTTTGAGTGACAGCTAGGACTGGTGAATGGGGGTTTTCTGCATAAAAGCAGGGCTTTGGGGACTGGAACTTTGGAAGTCGCCACAGGACCTAAAGAATCCGAAGAGGGAGAAGCTGAGCCAACCTGCAACGACGACACCACTGGTGGAGCCCTGCTGAACCGCCTCACCACTTCCCAACGACAGAGAAGATCTTCATCCTGGAGAGTCTTCTTCCTTTGAACTGGTGGGGTTAACCAGTTCGCCCTCTTTTCGCCTTCCTGGATCGTCTCGTGGTCGAATCGCCCGTGCCAAGCACCCCGGCGGCCGGATAGCCACGCTTCACCACTACCGCGAATAAAAGGGTAGTACCTTTTAACCGGGAAACTCTGCGGCTGGTTTCTTCCCTGGCAGTGCAACGATCTCCAGCTTTCCTCCACGTCGAGATCTTCTTTTCCCCTGGACCAAGCACCGACTTGCACCTGCTGCCAGGAACAACTGTCCCCGCTGGACCTTTCTCACCATTTCAGTTACTGTGTCCCGCCTGGTCTCCCTTGCAGCAGACTGTTCAAGGTGTCCCGTAAATCCTTGACTCTCTATTCTGGGGTGACCTGGGACCTGTTAACTAACTTTTCTGAACTGATCCAACTCCTTTTGAACTATCTGCAAAGATTTTTAAAGTGTACTTCAACTGTGTGATCTTGGGCACATTCCGCCTTGCTCTCTCCAACAGTGGGTCTGGCCTATGAACTTTCTTGCTCTACAGTAGACTCTGCCTTTCCTGACTTGCTGTGGTTATTTTAAAAGTGCTGGTATTGTGTGCTTTCCTAATTCTGCTTTTTCCCTCCCTTTTTAAATAATTATTGGAGTGCCATCTTGGTTAAGCGCTCACCCCTGTATTGATAATAAGTGGTGTTCTTTTCCTAAGACTTGTCGAATAATTAATCAGGGAGGTGTATATATTTCTAGTAACTTTGTTTGAACTTGCTTGACATATTAGTGCCAGTGTATTTTTACAAGTGTGTTTTTAAATAAATAATTATATACTTTTATACCCAAGCTCTGGTCAGTGTTTGCTTGTGCTACTGTATTTTTGTACCTAATGTGTATACTCTATATACTGCCTAACTCTTCTTGAAAGAAGTCTGACTGCTCAGCCACAGCTACCAGGTAAATCTGGGTGGTGCAGACTGCTACCAATAGGGTTTACTGCCAACACCTGTAGTCCTAAGCCTTTTGCAGTGGTCCCTAAGGGAACTGCACAGGTTTCTGCCTAACATCCAGGCGTCGATTGACCGGCTGGACAGAGTGGGGCTTGACCCAACCCTTCTTGGCCAGGGAGACTACATTGGTTTGCAGTGGAATCCCAATTTTGGATAGAGGGCCGTCACGTGAGGACTTCAGCCAGAACCCCCTCTGCTGGCTGCTCAACGTTGGGTTGGGGTAGGCCCAGGTACTCCGCCAGCCATGCAAGACGTTTGTGGAAGGCCCTGATTGAGGATGGCATGTCCGGATCCTCCTCCTCATACATATCCGGCAGATCAGGAGGATCTTACGGAGGTGGAGGAGTAGCCGGAGTCGGAGGCTGGGGTACAGGGACCGCAGCCAGAGGCTGAGGAGGAAGTGGAGGCTGGTACGGAACCGCCTGAGGAATCGGCTGGGGAGCCAGAGGGAGCGGCTGCCCCGGGATCGGGGGCACTGGCAGAGGTGCTTGTGGTACTGCTAGTATTGTAGGGAGGACTTCCCTGATGGCGTCCTTGAGGATAACCACCAATTCGAGGTGACTTCATGAGCCCGAGGAACCTCTCAAAGAACCCCTCTTCAATGGCTAGAGAAGTAGTAGGCGGTACGGACAGGGTAGCCGGGAGCTGCTGGAGCCGCTGAATACCCTTCCCGTATGGACGCAGTGGGAAGCTGCCCAGCGCATAAGGAGGATAGGCTGTAGGCCACATACCTGGTCGAGGCCAGTTCCACCTTGACATTCGTACTTTGCCGAACTCCTGGATGGCTTTGGACGGGTGCATCTGTCTGGCGCAGTGGCCAGCTTGTCGAGCTGCCTGCCACGTGCCTGCGACGTGTTGCTGGGCTCGCAGGGCCCAGCCTCATCCAAGACTCTTGCGTGTGGATCACAAGGCCTATGCTGCTCCTCGGGCCTAGGCCCGGTAGGTGTGACACCCTCGACCCGGGGGTCGGTAGAGCTGCATTTAGGCACCCCTCAGATGTATTGCCGGTACTAGGGAGTAGGCCCCTCGGCCATATTGCGGGTACAATGGTGGAGCCCATCGGATGATAATCCGGTACAAGAACCTTCTGGTCCCTCAACACTGCCACCGGGAGGATCCAAGGACCCCTCGGCCCGAAGCTGCAGCACCTTCGGTGTATGTGCTGTTACAAGGACCTGAATGGTCCCTTCCGCGCGGGAGAGTCCTTGGGAAGGAGTTTCCTTTGCAGGGTGCGATGGAAAATAGCTGCCCTACCTTGGGCCTGGTTCGTTGTTTCACAACGTTATTGAGGTCCTCTGAAGGTGACTTCTGGAAAGTCTCCCTCCACCTGGCTAGTCTGTTCTTCAGCGATTTCGATGGCCGAAGCCAAACCCATGCGTGCTGGTGAATTCAGCCAGTTTCCATTGTCGTGGAAAAGGGGACTGGGGTGTGGCGCCGGAGGGCAGAGTCAGGGCAGCGCATGCTCCCTGGGCTGCATCCCGTGCACCTCTAAATTTAAAGGAGAAGAAGGTTTTTTCTGGTGAAAGAGGTTCCGTCTGTATGGAGGAAAGGGGACAGGACGTAAGAGTACAGCAGTGCTCACAGACGTTGCCATCACAGTCCTTACACTTTTTCCAATAATATTTATAGTGGGACAGGTGATCATGTATATCTATTGACAGTCAAAAGGTTTTGGCCATCTTTGAATGGACAACGTAAAGCTGTATTTCTTTTTCAATATATCAACAGTCCGCACAACGCATATCCCAAAATAAATGTGTTATTTGTTCCTTCATAACAATAAAAGCATATATTGTTGTTACATTGAAGGTTTTCCAGAATAGAATCAATTAAAAAAACATTTAAAAAGCACATGGGTTTCACACTGAGTTAAATAGCAATAACAAATATTGAATTCATATTTTGAATACAATTCATTGGTTTGTCTCCCACATAGGTACCCGGATAGTTAGCAAATGCATGTAAATGCAAACCTTTTTCCCTTATAATGACCATCAATTATAATGGCACATAGCTTTCTTAGCTCTATATATAAAAGCATGTTCAGGTCTCATTCAAATTACAGAAAGTATTTAATGGCAAATAAAATAGTGAATAGGGAAGGAAAGCTGACAATTAACAGGTATAAAATAGACACATCAAATGAAATAAAAGCAAAAATAAGATATGGGATGGATCTACAACAGATAATGTTCAGATATATACTTAGGTGTGTTAACCTTTAAGTAAAGAGAAATAAGATCACATTTACAAAGGGAAAGCCACGCTCTGAAAAATAAGGGTAATGGAAGATGATGGGATACCTACATTAACTAGATAGACCCATAAACAGCTATCAAGCAATGAAGAGATACACTAGCTACAAAAAGCCAACAGTAGACATTGAAAAAATCACAAAGTACGCCTCTCACGCATACTGGGACCTGTTGGATAGTTTATATTAATTCTCAATCATTTTTAATTCCATCCGTTGAAGAACACATTTCCAACTACCACCTATTTTGCTAATCTTTGCTATTTCTGGCCCAAAACAATGAAACACGCTGGTATCGACATGCTGTTTTAGAAACAGAAAGCAATTGTTGCTGTTTGATCAGACATGCACCTGTAGCTCAACGTTCATTTTTATTCACATTTTATTATTTTCACACCACCAAAAGGAGAAGGAACACCATAACAAAAGCATGAATAAAGACAACACTCTAACTCCCATCCTGTTCCAAAAAGCAGCCACCCCCCGCTAACCTCTTACTGCCCCCCGATGCAGCCCATTGCTAGTCAGTAACTCCATTCATGAAAAGGGAAGGGCCAGAAACCATCTGTCTAGGGAGACACCATCCCACAGTTCAACAGCCGCTTTTCCCACAACAAGGCAAAAAATAAGCAGTGTCACATAGCAATTTGCTATGCAATTCTGTAGGTTTGCTAATTAAATTGCCACTTGTGTAGCAAAGCTAGCTATTTAAGTTTCCCTGTTCAATGAAAACAGCTCACCCTGAATTCCTCTCTTGCCCTCAAGGCTTTCTCCGCCCTCTTTTCTCTGTTCACGGCAAGATCAAATGGGCTAATGGACAGAGTGCAGCAGTACTCATCTGCTTCACTCTTAAGTGCCAAAGGCCTATGTGGGAGTGCTAAGCAGGATTTTGTTATTTTTCAAATAATTGCAAACCAGAAGTAATCGGGATAATACTTTAATGAAGCTAACTATATCCTGTCTGACATAGACCGAGATGCGTTAACTTTATTTATTTTGTAAGTCAGTCATGTAATTCCATTCCTAAAAATGTAAGTTGTTACATAATGCAGAATTACAATATTGCTACTGTACACTGCATTGTCTCCATGCTTTACAGTAAAGGTTAGTGTATCTAAATCTCATAGTGTCAACTATTTTTCATCTTGTTGGGGGAAGATGCATCATGAAAATGTAGATGCAGTCAAATACTTTTGATGGCAAACCTAGTTCTGTGACCTGCTCGTTGCATTCATCTGTGAAACCCATATTCCACCAATAAGCTGATCCCCCAAATTCCTTGACATTCTATTGTATCACTCTGCTGCTTTATACCAGCTAGCCTGAAAGTGAAATGGCCACAAACTATAATTTTCCACCTAGTTTGCTGAGTTCTCTTCCTGCTATGCAATCCACCCTGCTTAGTCTTTTACTTTGTTTCCTCTTACAATATACGAAGCTAACTTCAAAGTAGTGATCAATAGTTCGAGCCAGTCTGTACATCTACAGATCTACTGCAATAACGCACACTGTTCGCCCCCAGAGCTCGCTTTGCTCTATGATTATGATTGCATTATACATTAGCACCTGCTGGAGAGATGACCAAACTGTTTTCATGTTCTTTTTTTTTTTTTAATACCCATTTATTTGTGTCCTTTCATGCAGCAAACCTTTTACATACTCAGTCAGGGATTGCAAAGTCTATTCACCCAGTGTCACGCCACTTACCTGTAGACCGGGATGCTCTGCGCCAGTTAGGCTTTCTCCCTCTTGGCGGATCTATCCCCGCTTCCGCACTTGGGGATCCGCCATTCGGAGGGCGTCAGGGGTCCGTATTGACTTGCCTCTGCGCATGCGCGGGCGACCACGGTCATGGTTCCGCGCATGCACAGTAGACTGGGCCCTCACCACTACCAGGGCTTGCTTTCCAAGCCTCGTTTTGGGCTCGTCAGCACCCGGCAACAAGACAGCTTGCGTCTCAAGCCTCTCGGGTGCTGGCGGCCCATAAAAGGAGTAGAAATCGGAAGCAAGTCGCGTCTCAACGCGGTTTGCTTCAGATCTGGTTGCTCGCTCACCCGGCTTTTGAGCCTTGTTCCTGTTTATGGTCCTGTGTCCCTGCATTTGCCGGACCTTTGTCTTGCTCCTGCTTTCCTTGTGGGTCTTCTGGTTCCCTTCCTTACCTGGCCTTCCCCTCTGGGCTGCCCTCCTTCCTGCAGTTTTGAGTGTCATGTTTTTGAGCTGCCTTCCCTTGGGTTGCTCCCTGTTACTGTTCTGTTGATCCACTTCCCTCTAGCAGCCTGTTCCCCTTCCCTGGGTCAGTTCCACATCCTCCTGCCTGAGCTCTCTTCCCTGCTCAGTTCTGAGCCCTTCTGGAACTTGGTTGTTCGCCTCAGTTTGGCCTGACTTCTTATCATCTGCTACCTTGCCTGCATCTGCCTTCAACTCATTTTGGTCAGCCTTGGATCAACGCCAGTCTTTTCCTGCCAGGTTCCTTTGGTCAGCATCGGATCATCAGCCATTCTCTGCATCAGCTTCATTGCTTCCCGGACTTGCTCTTCAAAAGAACCATCTTCTGGTTATCTCCATCAGTTGAAGGACTACAGAACATTCGCCTCTCCTGCCAGTGCTTGCACTGTCCTGACGTCACGCAAATCAGGAGAGAGCGCCCTGTGACGTTGGGAGTCGGTCCATCTTCCACCCAGAATCACTCCTGGGTTGGGGAAAGGCCGGTATCCCGCGTCATACGCTCGTCTGCAAACAGTTGTCAGTCTGGCTGCTACACCAAGACCCGCAACGAAACCAACAGGTACGCAACACTCCCGTGATACTCACCTTAACACCCACTCACATAGTCGAGTAAATTCAATGAAGGGCGAGTACCATTTGCAGGGAATGTTTGACACTAAGTTAACATTTACCTTGTTGGAGTAAATGTCAAATACAAGTTTCACTATGCATGGCTAGCCTTTGGGTAGCAGCAGTGTGCCAAACAAAGTGGGTTTGTATAATTTGCACCATTTTACTGAAAGCGCATTTCAATTTTTTGTCAACCATTGCCATGGGTCGAGTGCATTTCTCTTAGATCAAATAGGTAAACTTAGTTACTCAAACTGCTGGTCTAGTGGAATTTTAAAGAAGTTGCAAGCCATGACTCATCTCACTAATGTCTTACTTTAGCAGTACCTTACATGATGTATTGTTGATACTTTTCCATCTTGGGAACAAATAACTTCTAGTGACAAACATATCAGTACAGCATTGCTAATCAAATGGGCTTGTTTGCTAATCAAAAAGTTCTTGATTAGCAAACCTGCTAATACATTTTTGAAAATTACTTTATGCCATGATCATCATAGGACCGCTAGAGGTCATAACCCACTCCAGGCCATCTCCATCCCTCCTACCCCTCCCAATGTCCGTGAATTGCTGGAGTGATCCTTTTAGTTACACAAGTGTTATTTGCCCTCTTGACCCACTCTATTCTCCCGGGCAATGATACACTCTTCCTTTGCACAGTCAAACATGCTCTGGCCACCAACAACAGTGTGCCAAATTAGATAAACCCTGGTATTGCCCCTCAATCTCCTCCAGGCCAAACACCACAAGTAACAGTGTCCATTCCCGGGAAACACCATCTATCTCCTTTATCCATCCAAGCACTTCCTCCCAATAAACCTGAACCTAAGCACACCCAAACCACATGTGCCAATAATCTGCGCACACACCACAGTCATGCAAACAGAGCGGACTCACTCAAGAAACATTTATTTTTTATGTTTATTTTTAAAATTTTATATGGTTTATTACAAACCTTTTTTAATACCGTTTTACATTAATGCAGAATTTCTAATTTCTTTCAGCTTATAGTACAGTCCAGATGATCACACTGTTTTCTGCCGTTCCTGACCATTCTTTAAAAGAACCCACACTCACTTGAGCTTACACACAATTACATATTGTTTTTTTCAGAAGAAGAAAACGATAGGAAGACAGAAAACAAGAAAAGCAACAAAAAAAAATACTGAATTGCTGTTTACAGTTCCTCGTCCAACGTTTGAAAGCGAGACAGGAAGTCTCCTATGAAAGACGTCAGAGCTAAGGTTAGGTACCTGTCTGTCTCAACAAACATTTGCTGCCACCAATTACGGCACTTAACGTTGGACTCTTCATTATCAAGCTTCCTAAATGCCTCGTTCGCTCATGACGGATTGCCGAGCAAAATAACGTGAGATGTTTTAGCGTTTCTTCGTTGGAGTTACAAAGCCTACAGTGATCAATAGATTTTTTGTTCTCTGTCCATGTACTTGTTCTTTATTTTGAACAAGTTTAATCAGAACTTCATGTAGGTTCTTCTACGTGGTAAGTCCAGAAACATTTTCCAGTAATTCATTGAAGGCTCTTTTGTCATAAAGAACACTTATTATTATGCAATGGACTCTTCTTTGTTCACAGGTCATGCACCAGTCACGTCTCCATAGCACTTTTTGGGCATGCTCAGGATTTGTTTGTAAAGTGTCTATGCTGATGTCAGGTTCTTACATTATATATCCACACCGGTTTGCCCATAGCGCAAGCACCGAGTTCTCATTAACTGCTCCTGGGTTTTGAAAGATCTTAAATTGTAGAGGAGTTTCCTTCATGGTCATTTTCCGGTACAGGGAGAGCATGTTCCAGCATACACGGGCCTTGATAGATATTAAACTCAGTTCATGGCGAATGCAAGCTGTAGGCGTTCCACTAGGTAGGCTCACAACTCTCAACCAAAAGATGTTTGAGAGAGCTCCATAGTTCCTGTGGGCATCCCAATGCGCATTCAGCACCAAAGAGTAATGCAGGGACCGCCTTTTGTTTATAAAAGGCCAAGACAGGCAGCAAAGAATATTTATTGTATCTTTTGTTTAGTGCTGCTGCCTGAACTGCCAATTGATGACAATATATTCTGGTCCCTTCAACCCACGGGGTGTCGTTTATGTTGGAATTAATTTACATACCCAAGTACTGCGTGTTCATTGTGTTGTTCAGAGAAGTTTTATCCAAGTGCCAACGAAAGTGTGGCTACTGGTGCGGTCTAATGCCACTCAGATTTTCAAGTACCAGTATTTCTGATTTTGAGATATTGATACACATACCATTAACTCTCACATATTGCCCCAATGCATTCAATTTTCTTTGAGGCCAATTGGAGTGGAGTCTAACACTATCAGGTAGTCAGCATAAAGAAGACGACTTATGTGAGATCCATTTAGTTTAGGCGAAAAAGATACAGTACTTTCAATGGTCTGGTCAATATCAGAGATGAACAGGTTGAAAATAATGGAAGCTATGGGGCATCCCTGTTTTACTCCACACTGTGTTTGAATGGGATCAGAAAGTTTGCCGCAGAGATCCAATCCGATTCTTATTTCCATATTTGTGTGAAGTTCTTTTATTGCCAAAAAGAGACTTGCAGGACATTTCCACTTAATCATTTTTTACCATACTATTTCCAGATCAATGCTATCAAAAGCATGTGATAGATCAATTATGGCACGATAGATCTTAGTTCTTGTTCTTATAGCATCCATTTTCAAGATTAATTAAGAGATTTAGACTGCACCCAACTCCCGTGACAAATCCTATTCGTCTCTGGTCAAGATGCTGACTGATGGTACTCAAAGCTTGGCGCTTGCTCTGTAATAGAGTGGCGTAAATCATAATCAATGCATCCAAAAGGGCAATTGGGCGATAGTCTTTTGGATTTGCCCCATTTCCCTTTTTAAATACTGGTACAATAATTGCACTTTTCCAGGATGCAGGCATCGGACACACACTTGTAATATTCTTGAAAAGAGAATGACAGAATTCAGGCCAGGCCTGTGGATTTTCTTTTAGTATAAAGTTGGTTAAACCGTCTGGGCCAGGGGCACGAGACATGCTTATTCTGTTAATGGTTTACGGGATTTCGGATCTCTCAAATGTCAGGCCTCATGTATCTAATACGGGAAATGAAGGATCCACAAAGTTCCCCTTCTTCTTGTAGAGCTGGTTGTAATGGCTCATCCAGTCCTTCTCAGTCACAATGTTTGTTTGAAGTGTGGTTTGAGAACCCTCTTGTTCGTTGATCAGAGTCCAAAACATACGTGTGTTCTTATTTCTCATTTTTGAAAACATGAATTCTGCGTCATATTGCAACATAATACATCTGTGTGATTTAAGCCAACTTTTGTATGACTGTTTTATCACTTTGTATTTTTATTTGTATATTTATAACGCGCAAACCATCAGGCCCGGAGGCATCAGGGCGCAAATTGTACAGAGTTGCAGTAAGATACAGACAAAAATTACATTACAGAATTTACAGTAACAGCATATTAACCGTCTTTCTAATTACATATATTACATAAATTACAGTGCCACTAGGATTAACAGAGGATATACCCTAGGGTGTACAGAAATAGTAACAGAGGTAGCTGGCCAGCAATAGTATCAGAGGAAGCGGGCCAGAGTATGTAAGACAGAGATGCAGAGCATAACTTATTGCTGGTCAAAGAGCCAAGATTTGGTTTTGGTCTTTAAGGTGTTGAAGGAATCTTCAGCTCTGATAGTAGCAGGGAGGGTGTTCCATAGTTTGGAGGCTAAGACAGGGAAGCTGGTGCCCCCCGCTTTTTGAAGCTTAAACCTGGGGATCGATAGACAATGAGTCTGGGCAGTTCTTAGTGGTCGGGCGGTAGAGTGGCAAGATAGCCGACTGCAGAGGTAGATCGGGGCTTTGTTGGCCAGGCATTTGTGCGTGAGGGCAAGTGTTTTTAAAGAAATTCTCTGCTTGACAGGTAACCACTTTAGGTTGGTTCTGGATTCTGAAATGTGGTGGTTGCGGGGGATGTTCAAGGCCGCACGAATGGCATTATTCTGGGTAGTTTGGAGTTTGTTCAGGTTCTCTTGGCTGGTACCCAAGTAAAGAGCACTGCAATAATCAATTTTTGCCATAATGAGGGTTCTAGCTAGTGTGACACTGTTGGGGGTGGTAAGAAACGGTCTGCAGGCTGAAATACGTTTGCACGTGTAAGCAGAGGCAGACCTGACTGCATTTATTTTAAAACATTAATTCTGCGTCATGTTGCAACATAATACATCTGTGTGATTTAAGCCAACTTTTGTATGACTGTTTTATCACTTTGATATTGACTGCATCTTGAATTGTATGCGTTTTCCCACATGCTCTGATGTCAGATCGCATCTTGCGTTTTTGTATCATTACATCAAGATCAAATGCATGTTTAGCGCTGAATACGTGGTTTTTCAAACCCTGCTTCTTGTCCATAAAGCTCACAAGTAAGTGTTGATATTCCAATTGGCCGTGCTCGTTCTGATAAGCATTGTTGATGGTTTTAACATCATGTTGGGTCAATCTAAGTCTAATTCTGCTTGATTCAACCGCTATTTCGTGCTTCCATGAACGATCAAAGTCGTTCTGTAGGCCGGACATGCATAGTAGTACCAGATTGTGATCACTTTCATGTTTTGGGACTACATGTAGAGATTTAACTCACACATGTAATGCTTCTGAAACAAAAAAATAATCTAGCGTTGACTCATGTGACAGTCTCTTCCAAGTTGCATTAGCTGGTATGTCGCCTGTGGTGTTACCATTTCGGATTTGTATATTTCTCAATTCCATCTCGGAGCACCATTGCTCAGCTGCATTCAGACTGGTCGAATTTCCATGTCGTGATTTATTGATTAACCCTAGGCAGTTGATATTTAGATCTCCACATTTTGATATGTGGAGATCTAAATATGTGGAGAGCTAATTCCATCTCAAAAATTTGATCTATTATGGTTGTCATTTTATCGACAAAGGGCGATATGCCAGTTGCTTTATGCTGCCAATAGATGTTAATGACATGGTGACCATCTTTTTCTGTCTTTTTTGCACTTTCGGCAACCAAAAGTATTTTTTGGATGTAAGGTGAGATGTTGTGCACTTCCTGAATTTTGTAGCCAGAATTCTTTTAAACCCGCCATGGGCCTACACAGGGCATTTTTAATTGCGGGATTTAATGCAATTTCAAATCCTTCTATTGGTGGACACTCCACAAGCCAGGTTTCTTGCAGGCACGCTATATGCAAGTTTTCCATCCAATTTGATTGAAACAGATGTGAGAAGCCACAGGTGTTCCAACATCCGAACTGGATGAATTTGTTCGGTTCTGGTTCTGGTGTTTGGTCCTGATCAGCTAAAGCTTTAGAAATCCAACTCCAATCATTAGAATCCCCTCTTGTTGTAGTCGGACAGGATGGTACAGAGTCTCCTCTAAGTGTCGACGCCCCCATGTACAAAGATTATCTTAATAGGTTCCATGATTTGGGTCACTGGGGGGTTTCTTATTACATCTTGTTGAGGCGTTTTATTTCTTACACCAGATTCTCTGACAACTTACAACGCTCTCCGGTTGAAAGTATTCCAAGCCTTTCCACGTTGCCGCTTGATTTTGAATTCTGTCTGGGACAATTTTTGCACCAGGGTTAAGTTGTTTGGCTTCAAGATCTCGATGATTTTGAATTTCTGTAATATCAAAGCCCATTGATATTATGGTTGGTGCAGCCTCTAGTATGTTGTTACAAATTATTCTAGAATCAATATGAAGCTTCACTGCATAATTTTGGTCCTCCTTGAAGAATTCCACGATTTTTATATCATTCGTGTTAATCATTCGCAGACTCGGCACGTAGTGTAGTAGTTGTAGAACATTGTTACGATTGAGAGACAAGTCATCTTCAATGGCTTCAATGCACTCTAAACAAACAATACTTGGAGTTTAGATGTTTACTAATGTTTTGCTTATCACTTTTGTTTTCAAATTGTGGATTTTTTCGGCCCAGGCCATGAGGGACACCCTCCTGGGTTTTAATGTTATTTTTGTTCTTCGCATTTCCGTCTTGAGCATTTTTTTGAGAGTACATGAGTTTTTCACTACCAACACTATGCGGTTTTTCAAGAATTTTAGACATCTGGGAGGTGGAATGTACTAGCGTGCATACTCTTGATAGTTTAGTGATTGGAATAGGTGGCAAGACGGGAAGAGCAACAATTATGGTTGCTTCGCCATTAGCAGTTTTTACCTCTTGATCCGCCTCTGCATCAGCAGTTTCCTCATCTTCAAAAGTAGATAGATCCAATAGGTTAATTGAAGTTTTGTTGTTAGAGGAAAGCGTGTCTGGAATTGAGTTTTGCGTTGAAACAACCTGTTTAGGTTTGTTTGACGGCAGTGATATTTCCTGTGGCGTTTGAGTTTAAAGTGAAACTTACAGCTTTGATGTTTCGAAGGAATTTTCTCGAATTTTTCATCATCCAAGCTTTCTTTCCCTTTAGGTTTTTTTTTTTTATTATCCGAGTTGGTTTTGGGTTTACAGTTTTTCCAACTTCTTTTTGGTGTGCTTTAAAGATCGGAAACAAGTCTTCCGTAGGATCTGTAATCACAATAACAGGCATCACAGGACCCTGTGGCTCAACATTTAGGCCTCTGAGATCCGCAGAGGTAGAAGGAGATTGCAATGTTTCCACTATTTTGAACACTGTCTAATGCACAGGCGAAAGACGTTATTTTGGCCACCGGCAATTGCACGATTTCCACACTTCCACCATGCTCTAGCGTTGACGGAAGTTATTGCAAGTTGTCAGTTGCAGCGTTTCCGCAACGTGGTGTACTTTTAGATGTGGCATCAATAAACGTTATTGACTCCGTTGGCACTTGTAATGTGTCCACATCATTGGAGGATTGATGAATTTCAGCCAGGGAGGGTTCTTTCTCGCTGGAAACGAATTCTTTGTCCGTTGACTCTGGGTTTGTTTCTTTGCTAGATGTACTTTTCGTTACATTCTTTTTTTCAGGTGGCATGTAATTTGTCCTGCCATGTTGGCAGCTCTCCTCACGAGAATAGCCTTTTTGTTGACGTAATAAGCCAAGAGCTTACTTAGCCACTTCGGCCAAAGGTTTATTTATCATCGCTATTATTTTGTTTTTGGTCTACTAGTGAGGAGAGAGCAGGATCAATTTTATTCGTAGATTCATTAAACATTTGTTTGAATACATTTTGTCACATTCTAGATTAACAACTTCGGAGTTCATCAGGGCGACCAACATAGTTAAATCATTCAAGCTGTCTTTCAGTTGTTCATATAATTTAATGAACGGACACAAAGTCATTGACATTGTGGATGTTAGGATCGGTTGCAGTTCTCGAACAGTTTTTATTATTAGTTCGTCCTGACTACCGTGTCCTTCGGATCTTCGTAATTTCGCTCTATGTTGTAATCTTCGAATTTTAGGGTACCCCGTTCCATGAGCAATGATTCGGAAGAAGAGTCATCCGAACTGGACTAATTTGCATTGTCCGCTGGGTGCGATTTCAGGATTGCCGATGTGATGCACCGCACCGATCTTTAGTTGATCGAGGCACTTTGTCTTAAATTTGTCGTGCTTTGTTGGAGAGTCACTATCCTCGATCCTTCTGCGTTTTGACGGGGCACGTCGTCCCATGTTGTCAATTGTGGTCTTTGTTTTTGTTAGAGACAAGTCATTTCTAGCACAGAGTTTATGGCTAGGAAATGTTGTCAACTCATCATCTTTTGTTCCATTACGTGATAATTGATCTTAGTTAGATCTTGTAGAAGTTTATTCACCACCTCAAGTGAATTTTTTCTCATCGGCCAACAAGGAGACTTTCCCAATAAGCATTGGCGTTGTTCTTCTATCTAAGCAATACTAGAGGGGACTTCAGAAATTGTAGGATACACAGGAGATGTGGCTATTCCCTCCACTTGCCCATTAAGACCACTTGCAGGGCCGGAGCCCCCACAAAAGGCATGTTAGCGGTCAAGAAATGGCACTTCGGGGGCAAAATCCTGTGTTTTAGGGCATGTTGCATCTGTGAGCGTTGGAGCATCCTTTAAGTCTAATTGGGATCCGTAGGAGACACACACTTCATCATGGAGTGTCACTGTAAGATCTTTATAGTTCTGATCATTCACTGGCACCTGAGGCATTTTGTCCGTAAATGAGAAGTGTGTTTTCGTTCTAAACTTGTGCATGCTTTTTGGAGTCTCATTTAATCACTCGTTCGTTTTGCAAGCTATAACATGCAGAACTTGTGGGTCTTCAAGAAAAAAACGGAGTGGCATGGAGGGGGCGCTCCATTCCCCAATCGCCCAACTGCTTCCCAAGAGAAGCAAACTGCAGCACCTCACAAGCTTCAAGCGTGCACGCAACCAGGACACGCAGCGGAGGAACAACACAGCCTCCGCCCAGCGCGGTCAGAGCACACAGGGCGTCCGCCGCCTCCCGGTCCACCGGCCGCCCAGAAGCCCACGAACCGGCCGCGCAGGCAAGCGGATGCACAGTGTCCGGGATCGCCGTAAGTGTTTGCTGACTAGGCAAGCTAGTTTTTGGGAAATTGGTACTGGAAGCACAGGGAGCGGCCCGCCAGGCTCCTGCATTCTGGGGATAAGTTGACATGGAGTTAATCTCGACACTTGGCGACATGCTAACAGTACTTGGCGTATGAGTAATCGTATGAGGGCTCATAGTATTTGTAGAAGCAATAACAGAAGGCCAGACGCTGCTTAGGTTCGAACTAGTCACAATATTAGTGTTACTCTGCACATCAGGTGACAACCTTACTTGTAAAGAGGGTGGGGCCGAACCAGGGTTGAGCGGTACTTCACTTACTCCGTCACGCAGCTGTATTTGTTTCAAAGGGTATTGGAGGACTCTTCCTTTAATACATGTTGGGAGCTGCGAGTTGCCAATTGCAGAAACCTCTCCCTCACGCCTTCAAAGACTCCTAAGACTCTGCTGACTCCGCGTCCGCTCCGGAGAGAGTCCCGAGTCTTATGGACCTCCAAGCCGGGTATGCTCTGCCTCCAGGCAAGAGAAATGGAAAAGTTCCTCAGCAAAGCAAAAACAGAAGGACTCTGCTGACTCAGCATTTTAGAAAGACGCACAGCATCATACTGCCAGCGGTGCAACAATTTAATAGCGTGGAGCTAGTACTGGCAAACAATCGAAACCTTAAACAATGATCTACACATTCTGCGCCATAATGCCCCATCAAATTCCGAGCCCAAGTCCCTTTCCCACCTACCAGGGTGCCGTACAACAGAGAGATTAACCCCTTCATCACCGTTTGATAATCAAGAATTTCCTCCAGAGTGAGATCTCGCGGCATCTCCGCCTTCCAACCTTCAGCGACGATCACCCCCTTCAATTGCAGATACGAAAAACACAGATAGGTTCCCAAGTCCCAGGGCTTCTTCCAATTCTGAAATGGGAATAAACTGCCCATTCTTCCACATCTGTCCGACTCTCTCTGTCTGAAACCTGTCCAGGTTTGGAATATGCCATCACTCCCGGGGCCCACAAATGACTCAACGGGGAAGGCCAAGTCGTAACCTCCCATCATCTCCGGTCCCTTCGACCAAATGTTCCAAAGAACTCCAAATAAGGATGCAGCCGCGTCCTTCGCAGGATCCAATTCCTTGGTGCCCTTAACCACCCCCCCACAGTTGCAGGTCGAAGTTCCCTCAAGTGAGGTAACATAACTCTAAGGTGTGCCGCCATATAATACAAATACAGGTCTGGGAAACCCACTCTCAGGGGTCAGTAATGCGAGGCGGACAATTGCTTGTAGTTTTCTCAAGATTAGACATTTTATTAAGGAAAAGGTTTGCAAATTAAGCATTGCTTGCACTACCCCATCAGGGAATTCGGTGCATAGTCTAAAGGCTAAGGGAACAACTCCTAACATAGGTAAACTGGCCCTCACTTTAAACAACCAAACATTCAAATAATAATAATAAAGCAACATAAGATAATAAACAAGAATTGAACAGTATCTGAATAACCGTCACCTGTCCTGGTAAAAGCCCTTCCCCATGTTTTTAAAGTCAAATTTAAAATATTCAAAGGAAAAGAAAAATTCACATAAAAATCCACTGGTAACAATTCTATGGTTTGGTTGAAAATATCCCCTTCCGATTCCAGCCAAGAAAATAGCACCAATGGTAAGCTTGGATATCTCCTCTTCAATATTGGTTGCCACAGTCCAAAGAATAGAATTTCTTCATCTAGAATTTACAATTGTTTACGACCTCTACAGTACATTCAGTATAATTGTCAAGATGTTTCTCTTTGGGTTGCTGTTCCCTCTTAACCACCCTTCTACTGTTATTACTGTGAGAACAGTCACCTTTGTAACGCAGTATGCCACTACTCCAAACAACTTCAATGTGACATCCACTGGCAGTTTTTATACATCAGCACAGTTCAGACCACTTGAGCAGCAGATCCCTGGGAAGTAAATGTGAGCGCACCTTCAGGTTACTCACACCACTCCTCCTCCCACTACTACCACCCTTCCTCCTCCCACTACTACCACTCCTCCAACAGTAGTACTGTCACCCCCTTACACATACACCTTACACACACGTCCTTTCTATGCAAAAGTCGTACAAACATGGACACTACAGAAACAATATTACGCATAAGCCAATGCTCCAAGACACTTCTCCACAATCTGCTGCTCCCTCATTCCACCTTCTGGACTCTTGGCTGTGTCCTCCTCGTCCTCTGACCTCACCTGGTTCACCCACACGTCCTGTTTCCAAACCAAGGGTTACATAGTCCTCCCCTAGTAAGGGTTGGTCCACTGTCTCTAACCAATCCCTGGGCTTCCTCACCTTCCCCGGGAATCTATGTGTAAAGAAACACTGGAGAACATTCTCCTAGCAGCCTTAGCCGGTCCCGTTCATTGCACGGCTGCTCAGAACAGTGACACGCTGCTTTGTGCTGCTGGACGGCTGGAGTTGGCATCTCTCTCTGCCCCTCTATCTGGGTAACCACTATGCTGCTGTGATCAATCCACTACTATGCTGGAATTAGGTTCAGTGACTGCTTCGGTTTCTTCCATTTGTTCTCACTTCCCAGTCGCTGCTTTTTCTTTTGTGCCAACATCGGAAAAGGTAAAAGGATACTGGCGAGCATATGCGCATAGATTGGAGAACAGAGACATACTTCTGTACGGATACAGATTGGGACTTAGAGGAAGGAACAGGAATTGGGATCCTCTCTGCTGCCTCTCTCCAACACGTGGATTGACTGCTCTGGCAATAACCTTGGTAAGACTCCCACCGCACGGCTGACAGGAGTTCCAGCCCTCTTATGACTATACTCAAGATGCAGAACTGGATTAACACAAACTTGCCTAACGCAAACTAGCTATGGCAATAATGATTTTCCTACGGTTCTCTAATTAAATTCAGCATCATGTTATAGTGCCTTACCCACTTGTTGAAGCCCGACGAATACACCATCCTGCTTGCTTCCAAATACTCCTACCACTAAGTATTTTTCCCTTCTTGCTTAGCGTCTTCTCAGACCTAAATATACTCACCCTCCAGTTGAAGATCACCTTCCTGGATATTTATGAATACTGCTAACACACACCTACCAGCAAGTACTTCCTCCTCCTTGCTTGAGGCTGAATCATGCTATGATATCGCCCCTACCCCTTCTAGCCAAGATACAATCTCTTAAACAAGTACATGTATATCTAGTATACCTCAGTCTTAGGTTACCACCTGTTGTAGCCACTGGTACAAAAGGGAAAGGGGCATAGGATCTCCCAGCTGCAGCTCTCCAGGTTAGCATCTTATCTTCCTTGCTCTCTTTAATTCCTGCTCCTACTCTATGCTGTACGACAAGCCAAGCACTGAATAGAGCTGCACCCTTTTGTAACTCTCTTCAATAGTGTGAGTGTTCAAATAAAGATTGATTGTTTATTACCTGGTTTGTCAGAGCATGATTGAAAATTCGCACTTTTGGCTCGTTTCCCTGCAGGTGATTTCCGTTCTAGTTTAGTGCTTCTCAGCTGCTGCCGTTTGTCTTCCAGTCAGTAATTACCAACCATTAATTCTGGTGCAGCAGCAGTTCATAAACCATGTCCACAAACTTTGAAGTCAGGCCAAACGAAAGGTTTGGCTCAAGGTGGGTCTCGAAGTCACCCCACTGACTCTGCACTGAACTTTGGTACCAACTGAGCAAGATATAGTTTTGTTTTTCTCACTCGAGAGTGAGAGTAGTGCTACGCTTGCGAGCAGAACTTTGTGAACTGCTGATAACAATTGAACTGTCTGAACAGATCTTTTAACCAAGGCTCTCAGTTGTGAACCAAAGTGCAAGGGTGTCGGGTAATTGGGAAGAGGTTTAATTTTCCCTGGGTAGCAAATATCTGAATGGGAGATGTTGGGCACTATCTACTGTTTGGGCAATGAAACACAACAGACTGGAGCAGGAGAAGGGACTGCATTTCCCCGTTCCAGACAGCACATTGCTTAACAGGAGGGCATTCATGCTCCCTAGACGGAAGGGGTATCAAATGTATCTTCATTATACCTATGATCAAAATCAGGTTCCTTTACTGATGTTCCTGCAAAGCAAATCAGCAAGTGACATAGCTGCCCCTTGGGCAGAGGAAAAAGGTGCTGCATCATCGGATATTAGTTGTGTGGCCACATGGGCTGCTCCACCTACACTTATTAACTCCTACAGGCTGTAGCCAAGTTATTTATTAACCTTCGTTCTGCTGTGTATGAGCCAGCTCCTTGAGGTTTGGGATTAATAATTTTGCACAAATGAGACGTGCGTTTGTATTGTTTTAATTGCCTATTGCTAAAGTCCTTGCTACATACTCATTGATCGAGACAGAGGAGGAAGTGGGATCAAGAGGTAATGCCCGATTACGTAGTGGTAAGCAGTAAAGATTCTGACAATGGAACGTTTTTCTGAATAGCAGTGTTTATTTAACTTAAAGATAACCCCACACCTGTCCCTATTGCTAAGAGGGTCTTCCCCTATCTATCCAGCTTAAAGTTAAGGTGCTCGTCAGAATGTTTCATAAAAATAAACCTTTCAAACCCATACTATCTAACAGGCCCTACAACTAGAGAAAGAAAAGGAACAGAATCAATAGGGATCAGCAGTTAAACTCAGTTTACACTTCTTTACCCAAACAATTGTCAATATCCAACTTGGCTCTTCTCTGGTTTCCACACATGGGACGCTGGGCCACACAGTCTTGTTAAAAACATGTCTTAGTCTTTATGCGATGGAGGATTTAAGTTACTTACCTGTAACTATTGTTCTCCAGCATGGGTCTAGCATGGATTCACATGCTCATGAAGATTCCCCGTCGTCAGGCTGGAAATCCTCGGTTTCACTTTAAAGCTGTATTTCTCCTTCAAACCAATCACAGTCCTCTGGGTCATACTGCCCCCATCCAAAGACAGTACTCTCCCCAAGCTCCATCACTGATGGCCATCTTCAGATTTGTTAAGCAAGTAAAGTGGCAGTACGAACCAAGAAGAGCCACAGAGGGGAAAGAGGGAGAGTTTGCATGTGAATCCCTGCCAGACCCATGCTGGAGAATGACAGATTTACTCACCGTACTGACCATCTTACTCCTAGTCCATAGTCCCCTTTCCTCCATACTTGTGGGACTATCCGTCCTTCGGGACGTGCCTGGAGCACTTTTGTTAAAAAGCATCAAAAATCTAACTGTTGTCCTTTTATTTGTACGCAGGGCCACCACACATGACCGTAACCACGCCTTCCTGACCTCCGCCTCACGCATCGCCCTCCAGTCCTTTTCTATCGCCAGGTCTGAAACCATTTAAGCAACAATAGAGGATACTTATTAGAGGGGACCGTGGGCGGGCATATGGAGGAAAGGAGACTATGGACTAGGAGTAAGGTAGTCACTACGGTGAGTAACTTAGTCAAACTCCTACGTCCCGTCCCCTTTCCTCCATACTTGTGGGAGATTCCCAACCACTAACCATAGGTCTTACAGGTGGATGTAAGTGTCCCTTATTGGAATAAATTCTTGAGAACTGCCTGCCAAAATTGGCCAGCTCAGGTCTAAGCAGTAATGCTTGCAAAAAGTTGATGGGGAGGTCCATGTAGCTGCCCTGGCGATGGACTCCCAAGGGACAAACTTTTGGAAGGGGATAGCAGCTTCTTTGCCACGGACCAGATGTGCATGGATGCCCTTTGGTGCTTGAAGGCCTGGAATCTTATAGGCCTCAGAAAAACATGAGGCAATCCAGCGGGAGATGGATGCTTTCGAAGCTGGTTTCCCTTTCTGGTCCCGGAATGTAAGGAAGGGTTGTGAGAAGCTTTTCAGTTCTTTCGTTCTATCGAGGTAAAACTTCAAGGCTCGCCTGACGTCTAGGTTGTGTAGAACTCTCTCGGCATCAGATGCCAGGTTTGGGAAGAAGACTGGGAAAGAGATCGACAGGTTCAAATGACAATCAGTAACCACCTTAGGAAGGAAGGAGGGATGAATGCGACGCACAACCTTATCCTTGTGGAAAGTGAGCAACAGATGTTCCACAGAAAGAGCTTGGAGCTCACTAACTCGCTTTGCCAATGTTTATAAAGCGGTGAGGACTACATGCAGATGCCATTTGGGATTAGGAGAAGGAATCGGCGAGAAGAGATGAAGAAGACCCGCAAAGTGTCTCTTGATGACTGGATTAGCCAATGAAAAAGAGCAGCTGTCTGTAGACAGGTAGGCCGCACTGGCGGACAAATAAGTCCTGCATGACAGGACATGTATGCCAGAGGCTGCCAGGTCAGACACAAAGGACAGAACAGTGTCGATAGAAGCATGCCTTGGGTCGAGCTCTTTGGCTAAACACCAATGGCAAAAACTTAGCCATTTGCTCCTGTACTGGGCCCTTGTAGAAGGCTTCCTCGACGCTTGGATTATGCGCATGTTGTCCTCAGACCGAATGAACTGCGCTAAAGGTCAGAACTCAGGCACCAGGCCGCCAAGCGGAAAGATTGTGGGGAGGCGTGCCACAGGTGGTGATTGCTCTAGTGAAGGTCGGGAACCTGCAGCAACCTGACCCGGGGGGGGGGGGGGGTGGCGGGGGAGAGGGAGATGGGGGAGTACCGACAGATGCTACAGTTCAGAAAACCAGAACCTGGATGGCCACCAAGGAGCCATGAAGAGGAGAGTGTAGGTCAATGCGCTCCTGAGTTTGCAAAGTGACTGATGAATCAGTGGTAATGGAGAGAAGGCATAAGCTTTCATGCTGTCCCACGGGATCTCGAAGGCGTCCCCCAAGGAGGACATGACAAACCCGTTCCTGGACGCATAAAGAGGAAGTTTCCTGTTTGATGATGTCGCAAAGAGGTCCACGACTGGAGTGCACCATTGATGGAAAATGTTGGCGAGGACATTGTGGTTCATCTCTCACTTGAAACTCGCTGCCGATTGGGGGCTGAGGGAGTCTGCAGCCACATTGATGTGGCCCGGGATGTGTACAGCCTGGAACCAGACATTGAGCTAGATGGCCCAATCACAAATTTGTATAGCAAGATCCACAAGGTGAGAAAACTTGGTGCCCCCCTGTGTGTTGATGTAAAACTCACTACAGAGTTGTCCGTGCTAATTCTGACCACACTGTTGGTGATAGTCTGATGAAAAGCCTTTAGTGCCAGGAAAACTGCCAGGAGCTCCAGGTTATTGATATGGAACCGCCTGTCTTGAGGCGTCCACAAATCGTACACCTCGAGGTGACGCAGTTTCGCTCCCCACACCAGAAGGGAGGCGTCTGCGGTAACCATTACTTGTGGGCAGGGCTCCTGGAAGGAAGTCCCCACAGAATGGTTGTTGGCGGACGACCACCATTGTAGATCTGCCGCCATGCAGGATGGGACTGAAATCATCTTGGAATCTGGTTCCGAAGAGCTAGCTGAGTGCGCCTTATTTTCAGGCGTGCAAGAAGTAGAACTAACACGCAAGAAGCCATGAGGCCTAGATGTCTCTGGAACCACCAAGCCGTCATGTGAATAGACTGTTGGCACGTGGTCGACAGGTCTGCAATCCTGTCTTCCATTAGGAACACTCTGGTACTGACAGTATTCCAACGGAAACCCATAAAGATCAGGTCTTGAGAGACCATCATGGACAATTTCACGGACGATTTCTGCCAGTTCATGGACAGCCCATGATGGAACAGGAGCTGAAGGAGTGACTGAAGATTTGTGGCAGCAGGAGCCAATCGTCCAAGTATGGATATGCATAAATCCCCTGCAGTCTGAGGAATGCTGCGATGACCGACATCTTCTTAAAGACACGCAGCACCGAGCTGAGACCAAAAGGGAGTACACGATACTGGAAATGTTCTGTTCCCATGGAGAATGCAGATATTGTCAGGCCCCAAATCAGAATGGGCATGTATGCGTCCTGAAGGTCTACCATGCTGAGCCAATCGCTCTTCCGGAGAGAGGATTTTCTCTGGCAGGGTGTAATCATCTTGAATTTCTCTTGGGGAACAAAGAGATTGAACTAGGAAAGGTCGAGGATAGTACGCAAGCCAGCCTGGTTGGATTTGGGCACTGAACAGACGAGAGTAGTAGCCCTCCCCTTTCTACCCGAGGAAGGGGAGATCAGGTTCCAGTACTCTGAGGTCTAGAAGTTTCTGTACCTTGGCGCTGAGGGAGGGCAACAAAGTCTGTTGGTAGGGAGGATTGAAGGGTGTGGTAAGGGGAGGGGCAAGCGGAAACCCGCCTGAAGGGATTGACAAAACCCATTGGTCTTCGGTTATGGTCTGCCAATTTTCCAGATGAGACGAAATTTCGTCCTCCCACAAGAGTCTCATGCGACCGTTGGAAAATATAATTTGGATGATTTGTCGGCAGGGCGACTGCCCGTTCCAGGCGAGGAGGCTGTTGGGTGAGAGAAAAACCAGCCACCTTGCCGTTGCTGCTGCTTACAGCGGGGCCCGCCAGCCGGAGCATCAGATCGGCGCACACAGCGATCCTGAAAACCACTGAAGCCAGAGAAGGACCTTGTTTGGGACCCTGACCTCTGAGTATAAGGAGCCATTGCTGTAGTTTTCGCAAGGACCGACAAAGACTTGGCAGTTTGAGTACTTGCCTTGGTCTTGGTTAGTTCCTCATCCGTGGAGGAGTGGAACAGATCTTTATCCTCGAAGATCAAGCACCTTGTCCTGAACTTCCTTCGTAGCATGGAGCCACGCTTGTCGGGAGATGTCGTGGCCTCGAGCGGAAGTGTCTACGTGATGGGCCTGAGGCTCCAGTATGTCCTGCACCAGAACTCTGGCTTCCGACAAACCGCCTTTGAAGTCCTCGAGCCTATCAGCAGGAATACATTCCTGGAACTCAGCTAGCTCCTTCCACAGTTTGACATTAGCAGCCGTCAGGATAAGCTCGGGTTTCGCCTGATGCAGCTGAAGAGCTGATTGGAAAAAACCTTTTTCCTCTATGGCGTCAAGAAGCTTGTCCTCCTTAGAGAGGATCTTGGATGCTGCAGTGGAGGACGTAGAGGCCAGCTTGGACTGACAAAGATATATCCTCAGACGCATGAAGCTTATAAAGAGCGTCAATCTTCTTGTTGAGATGCTGCCCGGAATGAGGTTTTTCCCAGACCTTACGGGTCTCAGCCAAGCCGTCCTTCTGGAGGAACAGGCTGGTGAGCTCCTGCGTTGACAGAGTGAAGGCTCCAGAAAGCACCCCCTCCTGTGGAGCGGGGGCCTCGGGTACTGGGATGTCTAGCAGCGCCATCATGTCCAGCATAGTGTCATGAAAGACTCTAATAGAGCGGGCGGCTCATCCCTGTCCTTGTCCGCCTGGTCCTCATCCAGTGAAGCAGGAGCAGAAGTCTGATCTGCTGCATGTGGCACCTCAGGCTCTAAAGTGCCTCAGGCTCTAAAGTGTTGTTTGACAGAGCTCCCGATTTCTTTTCCACTGGGGAAAGCAGAGGCAGAGGAGGAAGTGGTGGAGGAGGTCCTGCAGGAAGAGGTGGAGGAGGTGGCATTCCCGGAGCCTGCAAAGGATCTCCTGGAGTAGGAGGCGGTACAGTGGGCCTAGGATACATTTCCTTAAACACATCCTTAAAGTACACCTTCATGGGATCAGAATGCATAAGTGTCTGAAACGTCCCAAAAAACGCATCCTTGGACGAAGGTCTAGGCGCTGGCGTGGGCAGAGGCCGCTCGGAAGGGGAAGCCCCCATGAACGCAATGAGGATGGTTGCCAGGATGGACCCCCGCCAATTGGATCCACACAGATCAAAGGTGCGGACGCAGGAGTGAGCAACACTGTAGGCGACAGCGGTGCCCTAGCACGCAAGTCCATTGGAGGCGGAACAGGTTTTTACTCTCCACAAAGCGTGAACAATGCTGCTCTGCCCCAAAAGGAGGCACCTCAGCACCAGCCGTAGTAAGAGTTGGTGTAAGAGAGGTAGTCAAAATGGCTTCTGTGGTCCACGGGGGTTGGACCGCCTTTTTGTCAACGCCTGAGGCGAACTGCGTCACAGGAGTAAGTGAGACCATAGTCACCTCAGGGGAGTCAGGGGTCTTATTTGACATTTTAGCCCTAGAGCAAGGAACCTCAGGAGAGCCGGCACTAGGATATCTAGTGTGTGTACTCTACACCCCAGGGAGTGCTGAAGACTTAGCCCCAAGAAGGGGATCCTCAGTGGAGCCGGTACTGAAAGGCCTATGGTGCGTGACTGCCTTCCTTGCCCTCTCAGCAGAACTGGTGTTGCCACGAACCTGGGCGTGGGAAGGCTGAGAGCCGTAAACTACACCCAGGACCCTCAATCAGGATCCCTCAATCCTGCCGGTGTTCAAAATAGCCCCAAGAAGGGGAACCTCGGAGTAACCCTGATACGTTTAGCCACCTTGGCCGGGGCCTCGAACCGAGACTCTGTGCAATTAGTTGCCGAAGAGGAAACCTCAGGGCGAACCCCGGCACCAAGGGCCCCAGAAGAACTGGGCCCGACTTTAGCCCCAAAATGGGGAACCTCAGAAGAACCACCGGTTTTGGCAGCCCCCCTGCAGGTGCGCAAGTTAGGCCCCTTGCGGGACACCTCCGGGATATCCCTGGTAGTAGAGCTACTTAAGACCCTCCCGGACCTGGAAGACCCCGGGAAGGAGTCCTCTTTGCCAGGTGCCCTGAAAAGGAAAGAACATACCGGTCGTTTCCTTTTTTCGTAAAACTTCTCCAGCATGGGGTCTGGCATGGAGATACATGCTCATGAATAATGATTAAACAGCATTACATATACACAACCACACGAGGTGGCAAGGCCCAACAGAGAAATAAACACTCACCTCTGGAACAGAGTCACCTCAAACAAACAGGTTGAGTAGCACGGCTTGGCCGACTCGGGACTCTTCCCTGGAATCCACGTCGACCCAGTAGAACCTTGTGAAGGTGTGCGTGAACCTCCACGTAGGAGCCCTGCAGATGTGGAGTAGGGGCACACCAGAGAGCAATGCCTTAGCTGTGATGGCTCTGGTGGAGTGGGCTTTCGGCCAGCCTGGCAGCGGCCTGCTAGCCAGTCGATGACAGTGCATGATGCAGCCAGAGAACCACCATGAGATGGAAGCTTTCTGCAAGGCCTTTCCCCGATTTATAAGTCCAAAGTTGATGAACAATTGAGAGGTTGTCCAAAAAATCCTTTGTATGTGCCACATAGAATTTCAAGGCACAAGCAATTTCCAGCGAATGCAAGGCCCTCTATGCTGGCAACGACAGATTCGGAAAGAAGACAGTTAACATTTGTTGAGGTAGAATTCCTATGGTCCCTTTGGCATTAATGTGGGTGTGTACGCAATACCACCCTTGAGCGTGAAAAGACAAATAAGGCTGCTTGCAAGACAGGGCATAAATCTCCCTAACCTGCCTGGCCGAGGTGATAGCTACGTGGAAAGCCATCTTCCACGAGAGAAACTTGAGCGGAGCTTGATGCATAGGTTCAAAGGGCGCCGACCTTGAGCTTAGTTAGCACAGCATTGAGCTCCCAGGACAGGGCAGGAGCATTCACCAGCCGGAAAGTCCTGAAGAGCACCTGGAGGAACTCCTTGACGAGCCTGTGAGACCACAGCGGTCTATCCTGAAGACCTGGTGTACCTGGATATGGCGGCGAGATGCACTTTGATAGAGGCGTGAGCCAGTCCAACTGTGGACAAGGAAAGCATGGGGGGCCGTGTCACGCAGGAGGGGAAATCTTCTGAGTCCGGCACCACACAGAGAAGCGTTTCCATTTATGTCCGTAGCATTTAAACGTTGATGAGGCTCTGGCCCTGGCCACGATTTCCTTACATTGTGCGGGTAAAGTATAACCTCCAAACTCTAGGGCTGCAGGAGCTTTGCCCCCAGGTTCAGAGACTCCTGGTCGTGAAGCAGCATCGCCCCCCCCCACTTCTCTGGCGAGAAGGACCGGAGACAGTGGCAGCTTGATGGACGGGCCACTGACAGATGTAAGTCTGGATAGATTTGCCTCGACCATGCCCAGGGCGAGGAGTATGGTCCTGCAGTGTTACTCTGAGTGTGCTGATCACACGGAAGAGGAGTGGAAACGGGGGGAAAGCATACAAGAATCGCCCCCTCCCCACAATGCTCCTCAGTTGAGGGAACCTGCTGGCAATCCTCAGGCACTTGGTGTTCGTCACGGATCGATCTGGGGATGGTCCCATTTGCTGAATAGAAAATTGACCTGGTCTGGCGAAGTTCCGTCTTGTGGCAAGGACGTAGTTCCCTGCTGAGCGAGTCTGCGGTAGTGTTCTCGACTCCCAGCTAGGTGAAACGGGATGAGGGACATGACTTGACGAACGGCCCAGCTCCACAGCTCCTGGAACACCTAGGAAAGGGCCGTGAACGGGTTACCCCCTTGTTTACGAATGTAGAACATGGTGGTGGTGTTGTCTGTGAAGATTCTCACCACCTTGCCCTTCAACGATGGGAGAAAAGACTTGAGGACCCAGAATACGGGCCCAAGTTCCAGGATGTTCAAGTGGAGGTCCTGCTCCTCCGGTTGCCAGAGGCCTCTGGCGTGCAAATGTCCAGTGTGGACTCCCCATCCATCTAGAGAGGCGTCCGTGGCGACCGTCTCCTGTTAAGGAGGAACGCGAAACAGCGCTCCCTGGACCAGATGTGGCCGTATGCCCCATTACTGAATCGCCCAACGGAACTCGTTGAGCGAGATCTTGTCCACAAAGTTCCCCGACACCTGCATCCACCTCGCAACCAGGAACTCCTGCAGAGGTCTCATGTGAAATCTGCACAGGCAAATGAGGCTGATGCAGGAGGACATAAAGCCCAGCAGAGACTTGATGGATCCAACCGTCGCCACTGCCAACAAGCGCTGTACTTTGCCCTGTATGGTTCTCACGCTCTCCTCCCAGGGCAATGCCAAACACGTCACTGTGTTGAGTCGGACACCTAGAAACAGCGCGTCCTGAGATGGCGTCAAGCAAGACTTTGGGAGAACCCCAACTCTGTCAGCAGATGTACGGTCTTCAATGGGTGCTCTCCCGCCAGAGCGCCTGAGCGTGAATGCACCAGCCAGTCGTCCAGGTTGGGGTATATGTGGATGCCTTGTAGACGAAGATGTGCTGCCACCGGGGGCATGCACTTCGCAAAAACCCTCGGCCGATTTCAAACCGAAAGGCAGAGCCTTGAATTGGTAATGCTGACCTTGGAACTAATAACAGTAGGAACTTGCAGTGTTTCTTGTGAATGAGGAAGTGGAAGTAGGCATCCTCCAGATTCAATGACATCAGAAAATCTCCTTGCTCCAGCTGGCCGAGCACGTGTGGAAGTTGGCATCCTCCAGATTCAATGACGTCAGAAAATCTCCTTGCTCCAGCTGCCGAGCACGTGTTGCAACATGACCATCCAGAACATTTGGTGCTTCAAGTACTTGTTGAGACAACCAAGATCTAGGATCGGCCTCCACCACCCCCTGTTTTCTTTCGAACCACAAAATATTTAGAGTACACTTCGGAAACACTGGGGGATGGGTTCTATTGCCCGTTTATGTAACATGGCCCTCACCTACTGCAGAAGCTGTGGTATGTGTTGTTCTGGTCTCTGAATCGGCAGGACACGAGGACACCTGTGTTGGAACTCCAAGGTGTGCCCCTGTACAAGAGCATCCAGCACCCATCTGCCCGTGGTGATGAACTCCCACGCGACACCGCTGTCCTCGGCTGCCTTGAGAGCATCCCCTGTAAGCTTCCTGAAATGAGGAGCATGGGGGGTGTCGGTACGGTGTATTATATCTCTTGGAGGATCTTCCTGGATTACCTGTAGAAGAACGAAAGGACATCATCCTTCGCAGCGGCAAAGTTCCCAAAGAGCGCGCAGTCTCCGTGTTGGTCTTGATCACTTGCAAAGACTCATCGATCGTCCTTTCCAAAGAGGTTCTCCCCGTCGAACGGCATATCCAGTACCTTAGTCTGAACGTCCGGGCACAAGTTTGTTACCATCAATGAACCTTGATTACGTAGCGTGATCCGAGGCCACCTCCAACTCCTGAAAGTGCTCCAGTGCCTAAATCTTCTGGTTTCTGGCAGGAAGTACAGAAAAGGACCCAACTTGAACCATAGTTCCCTGTCGTATCGGGACAAGATGGCTAGGGCGTTAGCTGCCTTGATGTAGAGCCTGCCATGTAAATTATTTTCTTGCCCATTGCATCCAGCTTCTTCCCCTCCTCGTCCGGAGGTACTATGGCTGTCGATGACGGGTTCGCCGAGCGCTTCCTGGCTGCAGCCGAGACCACACAGTCGGGCGAGGTCTGAGACCTTTAGCACCTGGGGGCTGAATCCGGGACCCTTTATTTCTTCTCCAGCTGGTCCGGCTTGGTTGGGGCCGTACTCAGGTTTTTCATTATCGCCAGTACCTCCTCCCAGATGTCATCTAGGAAGGGAACAGACATGATTGTCTTTCTTCTCGACTTGCGGCGTTGTTGTAGGAAGTCTTCTATCTTGGTCTTCTCCGGGGTTCACTGAAACAGCTCTGAGGACCTTGATATAACAGAATGAAAGGATCTAACTCCGTCGGGTGGGGAGGCCCCATGGGGCTAGTCCGCATGAGGTGTCTCCCCGTCTGCCGCAATGAAGTTGTCCTTGTCGGTGCCCGTGGCCATGGTGGCTGTGTCCATGCTCGTATGCAGGTCAAGGGCGCTGCGTGGTGTCTTTTTGCGACAAGGTGGTGGTCGTGGTGGAGGAGGAGTCTGATGATGGCTAGGACCAGCATCCCTTACTTTCACTGGGGCGAGCTTAGCCTCAGGGGCTCCTGCGTGTACCGTGAAGGTTTTTGTTCCTGGAGGCACCCTCTGCTGGGTTTCAGTGACTAGTGTGTGCAGAGTTGTTCGAATATCCAACGACACGTCCCTATGGCTAGGGGTGAACGGAGCCAGCAGAGTCGGGCTGGGCTGACGTGCCTCCTCTTGCGAGCAGGAGACCCCATTGTGATCTGTGTAGCAATCATCCTGCAGATCATTGCCCTCGTCGTTACTCGAGTAGATCTGCTCCGGTCTGTCTGGGACAGCTGCCTGATCCATGTACTGGGGAAGCTCTACCAAGAGACCGTATCCCTCTCTTCTTCTCACGAGGCTTCTGAGTCTGTGCAGTGGCCAGTTCCATCTCTGAACCTGGAGTGGCGTTGGTTGCTATAGTCGCTGCTTCCGCAGCTGTATCTTGCCTCGGGGGTAAGGACACCCGTGGAGTGGCCGCCACCTCCTTCGCTGACCCACTCTCCTTCAGCACTGTCGCAGCGGTCATCATGGACTTCGACTCAGTTGACCTGGCATGCTGAGAAGTCGTTGCCAGCTTCGATGAGTCCTCCCTGACTTGTCCTTCATCGACTTGTCCGCAGACACACTGAGTTTTGCTGGATTTGTTGATTTCCTCTTTGAAAAGGACCCTTTCGATGTTCGGCTCATCGTAGGGGTCTTTGGTGATGTTTATCGCCTTTTGTCCAACTCTGGATCTGGATCTGCATCAGCGGCGAACTCAGCAGCACCGAACTTGGCATTCTCTTGGATCCCTGCGAGCGGGCGTCCTCAAAGGATTTGACCTCATCTCAGAGGGAGTTTGCTCCTCGGACCGGCCTGTCCTAGATGAGACTTGACTCTGCCCCACGGCTGAGTCAGTGGCCTTACTCGACTTGACAGTCTGCTGTAGGGGTCTTTTTTGGTTTTCTTCGAGAAACCACAGCACACTTCGTATCCCTCCTCATCGTGGTACGGATGCAGGCAATACAAGGATTTATTATAACGTTCTTTCACAAAGACTTTCCTTAATCCACATTTTGGCAGAGTTTGAAGAGGCTTCGACTTTCCTCCTTCTCCTCACTCATGAGCTGCCTTGATGTTGAAAAGGCATGGAGTAGGCCCAAGGCAAGGTCTTCTCGAAACTTCGATGACAACCAATGGTGGATGAAGATCTTAGTCAGTGGTGGATCCCCGCTGCGGCCATTGTCCTTCATTGAAGATATTTAAGTAAAAATCGGTCAAAATGTTCACAATTTTGGATAAAAATCAGAACAAACAAGAAAATAGCTCAGAGAGCAACTTGAGGACTCCCAACACTGAAGCGTGCAGTAAAAATCTGAAGATGGCCACCAGGGTTGAAGCTTAGGTAGAGGGCTGTCATTGGATGGGGACAGTATGACCAACAGGACAGTGATTGGTTTAGAGGAGAACAAGTTACTTATCTTACCTGGTAACATTCTTTCGATGGGATGTTCCTCCGACGTATTCCACATCTTTGACAGTAATGACCACAGCTGTGCTGCTTCAGGAAACTTTTTTGGCGTAGGCGTCCTCCGTCGATGGTCGACGTCACCGGATGTTATATCTAGGACGCACGCCGCCCGTAGCCTCAGTTGTAGTTTTTTCCCCAGAACGTGTGGCACCAATCTCCTGCCAGTATGACTACAGAAAGCCTTGTGGAAACGTAAGCTGCAATCGCATAATAAATTCTGTAGAGGGGCAGGCAGGGAGGGTACGATGTGGAATACGTCGGAGGAACATCCCAGTAACTTTTTCTTCGAAGGGATTGTTTCCTCCGACGTATTCCACTTCTTTGACAGACTCCTAAAGCAGTACCAACTTATGGAGGTGGGAAAAGAAAGGCCAAATCCTTCCCACGGATAAAGTCCAAGGAATAATGTTTCACAAAAGTATGGACAGAGGCCCATGTGGCTGCTTCACAAATATTCTGAATCAGAACACCCCTCTGTAGGCCAAACGGTAACACTCAGAGATCGCCAAAATGATCCATCTGGATAAGGTCTGTTTGGAAACAGCCTGACCTAAACGCCTTCCAGCATAACCAATAAAGAGCCGATGATCCACTATGACCCGGGACATCCGTGAGAGTTAGAAACCCAAATCTCTCCTAGGATCCAACCTATGGAGCCTCTCCTCTTCCTTACCAGGATGTGGAGGAGGATAGAACGCCGGAAGAATTACCTTCTGGCTCAGATGGAATTCCGACACAACCTTCGGAAGAAAAGAAGGCTGAACCCTAAGGAAAACCATATCCTTATGGAACATAGTGAAGGGTGGTTTGGCGGAAAGTGCCTGCAACTCACTCACTCTGCGTGCGGAAGTAACCACAACTAAAAATACAGTTTTAAAACACAACAGTCGCAAAAGACAAGAATGTAAGGGGCTCAAACGGAGGTCCCATTAGGAACTTTAAAACCAAGTTTAAATCCCATCCCGGCACCTGAAAAGGCGACGGCGGAAACACATTAGTTAGCCCTTTTAGAAACTGAGCGATTAAAGGGATCTTAAAATAAGAACATTCCTCAGACGAGCGCTTAAATATAGACAGCGCCGCCAGGTAACCCTTAATGGTACCTACTTGCAGGCCCTTGTGGGCTAAGGAAAGCAAAAAAGACAAAACCAAAGGAATGGAATATTGAAAAGGATCAACATTCTGTACCCTGCACCAGTCGCAGAACTTTCTCCAACGGCAACAGTACAGAGTTTTCGTTGCTGGCCTTCTGGCCGAAAGCAACACCTCCTTCACGTCATTGGGGAGGTCCCAATCCTTATACCTCAACCTTTCAGATACCAAGCGTGAAGGCTGAGGCACTTGACCTCTGGATGGAGAACCCGACCCCACTCCCGTGAGAGCAGATCATCTCGGTAGGGAAGAAGGCGTGGAGGGCAGATGGACATGTCGAGAAGGTCCGGCTACCACGCTCTCCTGGCCCATGCCGGAGCAATGAGGATCATCCGGGAACCGAACCTCCGCAATACCTACGGAATGACGGGGACTGGAGGAAACGTGTACAGCAGTGGGAAGGACCACTCCACTATGAACGCGTCCCCCAAGGCTCCTCTTGGAGGAAATTCCCACAAGCAGAATCTTTCACAATTCCGGTTGACACCGGTGGCGAAGAGATCCACTTGCGGGGTTCCCTAAAGGGCGAAGATATCCAACAAAACTTCCCGAGCCAACTCCCTCTCGTGAGAGACTGTGCTCTGCCTGCTCAGAGCGTCCGCCGCCACGTTTTCGTCTCCGGCCAGATGACCTGCCGAGATCGAAATCTGCTGAATGGCCCAGAACCAGAGCTGCATCGCCTCACTGCACAACAGTCATAATCAGGACATTCTTCCCCCGCACAGACGGCAGAAAAGCCTTCAGGGCTAGCCTGACAGCCCGCAGCTCTAACAGATTGATGTGGAGTCTGGACTCCGACAGAGACCAACGGCTGCTGGCGGTCAACTCGTTGGCATGAGCTCCCCAACCCGTGAGGGATGCGTCCGTCACGATCGTCACCTCTGGCCATGGAATTCATCAGATTGCCTTTGACGGCCCACCACATAAGATCCTGTGCGACGAGGGCGGAATATGAACAGGATCAGACATCCTGTCGGAGAACTGCGACCACTGCATCTTGAGAACCCACTGCAGAGATCTCATCCGCAGCCTGGCCTCTGGCACCAGAAAAATGCAAGATGCCATGAGGCCGAGCAACTTCAAGAACTCGAAGGCCGGGAGACTCTGGGCACGTTGAAACTTGTCCACCATCTGCAAAATGTGATGAGCCCTCACCTGGGGAGGCGAACACAGCCCCAGGGATGTGTCGAGCACTGCTCCGATGTACTGGAGCCGCTGGGTAGGTGTCAAATGGGACTTCTTTAATCCTGAGGAGCTTGTTCAGCCCACGCAAGTCCATGATGGGTCTCAATCCCCCGTCTTTTTTCGGGATCAAAAAATAAGGGGAATACCATCCCTTGTTCCTCTCCGCTACAGGCACCAGTTCTATGGCGCTTTTCTCCAGCAGGGATAGGATTTCCTGTGCAAGGAGCGGATCTGGCCACTTCAAAGAGCTTCCCCGGTGGATTGTCGTGAGGCCTCTGCCGAAAGGGGAGACAGTAGCCGTGGGCTATGATCTCCAGAGCCCACACATCTGAAGTAATGGCATGCCATTTTCCAAGATGCTGCGCCAGTCTGCCCCCAACCGGCGAACCATGGGACATGGCCTAATGACTGAGCGGACACCATGTGGCAGTGCCTGAGGGCAAAGAGGCAACTACCCGAGCGGCTTTGGCACCTCGAGTACCTTGCTTTCCACCTCTGGTACTCCTACGATGGCCACTTTGACTGGCAGCTCCTCTTGATCTACCAAAGGAAGAGTAGTACCGAAAGGAACCTCCCCTCCATTGCTGTCCCCTAGGACGAAAAGGCAAAGGTTGACGAACTGCAGCGCTCAAAGACTTTGCTGCAGCTTTGGAGGTCTGCAACTGCTCAAGGCTCTCGTCAGCCTTGCTGCCAAATAGATGGACACCATCAAAGGGCATGTTGAGAAGCCGGGATTGCACATCAGGAGCAAATCCCGATTTCAGCAACCAGGCAAACCTGCGTATCTCGCCGCCATGGACAGACTGACACAGTCTGCCATGTCTAGACCCGACTGAACGGATTCACACATGGCATCCTTGCTGTCTTGCACGAGGGCTAGAAAACCATCCCGTTCCTCCCCTTCGGGAATATGCTAAGCCGCTAAAGATGCACAATTCCACAGAGTGTGAGTGAATCTTGCCAAGGCACAAACGGAGTTGGCTGCCTTTAAAGCCATACCCCCACAAGAAAATCCTTTCTTCGCCCAACCATCAAAGCGCTCGTCGTCCCTATCAGGAGGGATGGTAGGGTACACAGCCTGATTTGAAGGGGCCGTAGCCGTCTGCACCACCAAACTCTCCGGAGTAGGGTTCGTAGACAAATAGCAGGGGTCACCACTGGCTGGGTGGTATTTTTTCGGAAGCGACTTATTCACTACCGGGAGACTCTCCGGAGCAGTCCAAGCCACCGCCACCCTTCTTTGCAACACCATATGAAATGGCAACACCGGGTCAGTGGGTGGACCTTGGTCCAGGATGTCTGTCAGATCATCCTGAAGAAAATCAACAGATCGAGTAGACCACCACAAGTACTCAGTCACCCTCGACATGAGACGCCTATCCGAGGATTCGCAGGCCTGCCAAACTCAACCTCCGGGGAGGTGTCAAGACCACTGGCATCATGTAAAGATTGACAGAGGTCTTCCATTTGACTATGACCAGACAACAGGTCATCAGGAACCTCAGGAGGCACAACCCTCTCCTCATCAGACCCTTCCTCCACCTCTGAAATATACTCCAAGGGTTGGCACGAATCCACCCTGGGAGGGGGAACAGAGAAGGGCTCAAAAACAGGCCTCACAGATTTACGGAGAGCCTTTCTCAGTGCTTCCATAGCCGTCCAGGGCATCTGCGGTAAATTCTCCTCAAAAGGCGTCGATGAAATCGGCGTCGACCGACGCGCCAACGACTTCGACAACTGCTTCGAGGTCGGAGCTCCGAGAGTATCCTTCAACGGCCTTGGCGCCGATGACTTCTTCGAAGCCGGAGCCTCGAGAGAGTCCCTCGAGGGACAAGGCGCCGTTGATGCCTTCTTAGAAGGCCTCACAGGCTCTGACAGTCTCGACGGCGTCGAGGACCCGGGACCTGGACCTGGCACAGCTATGGCGAACCTATCGCGCCGACCGCCCGAGCCCGAAGGCGTGCGAGTGGTGGCTCTAGCTCATTCCTTGCCGGCTTCTCTTGAAGGCCCGGACGGAACGGTGCCCTGCAATTTGAAAATCGCCATCATCTGCTGGCGGAATGCGTCCCATTCGGCCGGCGACGAATACTTAGTGGGACAAGCCACCCGCCGTCTGGCGGAGTCCTCCGACGAGGACAGGGAAGGCGATCAGTGACAGTGCTTCCGTGAATGCCTAGAAAAGGCAGAGGAATGGCAGGACCCACTCCAAGACCCCTTGGACTTATGCCGACGCAGAGAGTCACCCCTCGAGTCGTCGGTCGAAAGACCAGCAGATTTCGACTTACGGGTTTTAGAAACTCTACCTACCGACAATTTCTTCTTCCGCTCCCGCAAGGCCTTCGATGTCAGGGACTGGCAGTTATCGCTGTCGTCGGTGGCGTGGCTTTCGCCGGGGCACCAGAGGCAGATGTCGTGCAGGTCAGTTATGGACATTTTGGAACCGCAGTCCCGACACTTTTTAAAGCCCGACTTTGTGGTAGAAGAAGAAGACATCATGATTCAAAGTAGAAGAACCGAGGCGCACCGAGATTCCAAAGCGAAGAGGTTCACGGAAAAAACGGAACTGAGGCTACAGGCGTCGTGCGTCCCAGATATAACATCCAGTGATGTCGATCATTGACGGAGGCCCTACGCATGAAAAGTTTTCCGAAGCAGCACAGCTGTGGTCATTACTTTCAAAGATGTGGAATACATCGGAGGACACAATCCCTTTGAAATACAGTTTTAAAGTGAAAGTGAAATTTTTTTCTTTTACTGAGGATTCCCAGCCTGATGACAGGGAATATTCATGAGCACGTGAATCCATGCCAGAGCCCATGCTGGAGAAGTGGAATTTCTCCTGCCTTCAGTGGCCTTGCTCCCCTAGGCAATCCTTATACAACAGAGTAATGGTTTCTTAGTATCAACAGTAACAAAGAAGACGTTTGTGATGGTTCACTGAAATAACAATGGTCATTTCCTGGGTCTCTCCCACTTTCATTGGTCAATTTTCAGAAGTATATATGCCAGGTCTTGTATTTGTCAAACAAGTATGCCAAATAACAAGTCGATATCTGAACATCACTGTTGGATTGATTGACGTGCCCCGGCTCCTTCTTGTCACAGTTCCTGGGGTTCTCTAATCCATTATATATTTGTGTTATACCTAGGTTTTAGTCGTGCCGCCTAGTCTTTTCAAAACCCTCTTTTCCAGTGTTCCCTTCTGTCAGGTTCTCACCCACTTCGTTGGTATGCTCGTTTGACCTGCTCTTTTGGTATCTTGGCTTAGTCCCTTGCTCTTTGACACACCCTTTCTGGATGTAGGATATGTTCAGTGAAATTTATTTGTAGAGCGCTCTGTTCGCCACAAACGCATCTTGCCACTGCTCGACAGAACAGAAGGAAATCATCATATTTTTAAGAGATGAGCTTCAAAGGCCGAGCGGAAAGAAAGGTGGTTAGGCATAACCTGGAGAGCACGAGGCAGGGAGTTCGATAAGGATGAGGCCGCAACAGAAAATGCACAGCCACCAATCCGACTGAACTTGAACCTAGGTACCGAGATGAGACAGGGTCCGCAGAGAGGAGTAAACGAACGGGTACATACGGGCGAGGGTTTCCTGGTGGCATTCTGCACCATAGCCATAAAAAGCACGGTTGCATGTTTTTTCATCACCTGCAATTTCATCCCCTGCCATTTCAACTTGAACATTCTAACGAAAATGTTATTTTTTTGTTTTTTGGGTGTGGGGGGGGGGCTTACCCCCCCATCCCCACACCTATTTTTAGCTATTCCCTACCACCCTAACCCCTTATCTACCCATTCCCACTCCCCCTAAAAAGTTCGATGAGCGTTTTCGTTAGAATGTTCACGTTGAAATGGCAGGGGATGAAATTGCAGGAGATGAAAGGACGTTGTACCAAAAAGCATGGTGCACAAAGCATACAGCTTTAAATTGAATGCGCTGAGTGACAGGTAGCCAATTAAGTTGTCGTAGCACATGCAAGATGTGGGCACAACGTGGAGTGGAAGTTCGTAGGCAAGCTGCAGAGCTGTGGAGGATCGGGAGGTGCTGCAGAAGATGGACAGGCTGTGCCAAGATTAAAGAGTTACAGTATTCAATGGAAGATGTAACAAGGACCTACAGGAGCGGAGCCTGCATAAAGAGGAGGACCCTAGGGAGCAGTTTAAGTTGGAAATAACCCTGTTGGCATACTGTGCTAACTTGGGGCTTCACAGAAATGGAGGCAAATATTTTGACTCCTAAGTCAACCACTTACGCGGGTGAGAACAGGAAAGGGGACTGTAAGGAACAACAGTAAAGACAGACACAAGTCATCACAGTTCATTTATTAAACTGTAATGCATGGCTGAGAAAAACGCCTAATCTAAACCTAAAGCTACTAAGAAGAGAGCAAGCTACAACCACCATATAATATTAAGGCAGCCCTAGTAGTGTCTTGTCAAATAGAAAGGGCCTTGTACTAAAAAAAACTATTGCCAATACTTACCACTAAGTTACAAAATAGTGTGGGATAATGTTCACCAGAAAAGAAAGAAGTGTTCACAAAATGATAAGTCAAGACGGTATGGCTGAGTCTCCCTTTCCCATGTTTTAAGCACGGGACAAGGCAGAACCTCTGAGCACAGCATACTCCTGGGCCTCTTCAGCACGAGGTTCGCAATTTCATTCAACGATAACAGAACCTTCAGGGGCCAAGTTTCTTTTCTACAAAGTCTCTTGCCTTAGAAGGCCTGCTGGATCAAAACAACAAACACCTTCGGCGATTGCTCGTCGCCCATAGGATCTCCCTCCGCCGGGCTCGGATCCTCCATGCAATGTGGGCCTCCCTCTGCCGGGTTCACTATGGCCATCTTTAACACAGTTCATGCTTTGCTTTATCTCATCCGAAAGTGAGTTTTCCCTTCCCCTAGCTTTCTTTCGACATCCTTCGGTCGGGTTCACACTTGCCATAGCTTATAATAAGTGGGCCTCCCTCCGCTGGGTTCCTTACGGTCTTTCACTCTCAGTCTCGGGTGTATCATACCTCACCCCGATTCGCAAGCATACTTCAACAGGCTGCACTTATGCCAATTTAACAGTTTTTTATCTTGATACAGGATTTACTTCTCTTGGTTTTTCCCCCTGGCATCCCTCCGTCGGGTTCACATAGCCATGTAACACAATGTTCATCAGAAAGCGAGATTTCCTTCCCCTAGCTTTCTTTCAGCAATGGGCCAGAGACTATCGAGTGTACAAGGGATTTGATTTGATCCTTATAGGACTACTCTGACACCTCACACCGCCCTTTCCTAGGTTCTTCTGGTACTTGCCGTTTCAACACAAAACAAAAGAGGTCAGCGAGAGGCCTTAGAATGAGCACTCCTGCGGCGCCAGACCACTCTGTAGCTGGCCCTTCTCTGGGCTTTCCCAAAAGTTCAAACACACACACGTTCTTTGTTTTCAAGTTCCTTGCATTCATATGTCACTAGCAACCTTGGGCTCAACACCGATCAGTTTGCTATCATCGTCGTCGACTCACCGGTTGTGCTGAACCCATTGGCTTGTCTTGCTTCTGGAGTCAAGGACAGTACCACGGTAGCGGGTGTGCCTCCCCGCCTGTGCTATCAATACGGGAGGTCCCTGTGCACCGTTGGCATCTCTTACTCCAAACAGCAGCTGTAAATCCCGGTCTTATGATTTCCTTTTTTGGAGGCTTCGCAGGTCTGAGTTGAAAAGGGCAAGGGCAGTTTCCCCTTCGTCGTCCCTCCAGGTCTCGCTGCCTTTCTCCTCCGTTTAAACTTCCAGTCCAGTGTGCCATTTCCTCGCACGTTCGGCCTTGTTCGTAGTGTGCTCTCGAGCTCTGCCTTTCATCCCTGTGAGGAAGGTAAAGGGCTGTCAGGTGTCTGTGGATATTGTCAATTGCCTGACCAGTGTATTGGGACATGTCAGGTAAACGGTTCTGGTGTTAGTCTGTAGTCTGTCACAGTGTAAGAATGTGTTTGTGTAGGAAAAGGGTGTGGGGGTACAGTTTCCAAATATCCTACAGGGTAAGACGAGGAAACGGTGTTACATGGTATGGGGGTACCACGTCTCACCCATCGGCATTGCACTTCCACTCCCCGAAGACACCCCATCCAGGTGATCCTCCCCCACTGGTCCACCCCTAGAAACTGGATCCAATAGCGATGGCCATGTCCTGGCAACCTGGATCACAGACCCCCCGGGGACTAGTAAGTGAGACACCTTCAGGTTTCTCACAGGACCTAAATGGAAAGGCCAGAATGCAGAAGTACAGTGGGAAAAAGCAAAGAGAGGGCCCACCACCAACACTTCAGTTTTCTCAGCATTCAACTTGAGCCAGTTGTTACACATCCATTCCTCCGCGGCCTCCAGACAAACCCTGACCCTGGCTGCCGACTAAGGATGTGAAAGGTCAAGGCGAATCAGGATCAGATTATCCCCATAAGAATAGCAAAGTAAGCTGTGGGAGGAGATGAATCTGGTTAGAGGTTGAACGTATACATTGAACAGCACAGGTGAGATGGCAGACCCTTGAGGAACACCACAAGTGCGAGCCATACCGTGAGAACAGAAAGGAGGAAGGGAAAAAGTTTGATAGTGGTCGGAAAGAAAAGAAGAGAACCAGGCTAAGACGGTGCCAGAGAGGCCGGCCCCAGATAGGCCAGCCCCAGATAGGCGATCCAGCAGGATGGCATGATCAGTGATGTCAAACACTGCGGAAAGGTTAAGTAACACTAATGTGCCAACACCACCTTGATCAGGCATCCATGACAGATCATCCATCACTGAGATCAGCATACTCTCGGTCCCTTGACCTGGACGGAAACCTGACTGATGGGTGGAGAAACTGAAAAGAACTGATGAGTGGACGGACAAGGGATTCAAGAAGCTTCATTAGGAATGGTAGAAGGGATGATGGGCCAAAAATTAGCAGGAAAAGTAGGTCCAGAGAAGGTTTCTTCAGTAGAGGAATCACCATGGCATGTTTGAGGGGCGCAGAGATTTGTCGCATTTCTTTAAGGATGCCCAAGGAGATGGGGTCCCTGGAAGATGCAGACTTCAGCTTAGAGACAGCCACTGTGATCTCTTCTACTATGGAGACAGGGAATACCAACCAGGACATGGTGTTGGGGGCAAGGTTGGCACTGGGTGGATGCAGTAGACTACCTGAGGAGTAAATGTAAATGCCAGCATGAATGTTATCAATCTTCAACACAAAGAAGTGGGACAGAGAATTGCACAGGTCCTGAGAGGAGGGAATAGGTTCGAAAGGGGGGGGGGAGAGGAGAGAGAACACACAATCCTGTTCAATTCTTCAGAATGGTTAATGGAAGCATCAATACGTGATGAGAAATAGGCCCGTTTAGCAGTAAGGAAGGCTTTATGAAACACAGCAGAAGCACGTTGAAATATCAATTTAGCAACCAGATCATAGTTAATGCGCCATTGCGCCTAGTTTGTCTGCGCATTAGGCGGAGGGCATGAGCTCATCAGTGTACCAAGGTTCGGAAAAGCATGTGGTCTAGAGTTTTTGAGGGGAGCAAGCAAATCGCCAACTGATATGAAAGTGGAGGATAGAGCATTAAGCTAGAAGGAAGCAGAGTCAGCATGGCGGGTTTTACTCCGTGTAATAATCTCATCTTTAGACACCAACCACCACCAGCGGCTGGGAGCAGGCTGAGATTGAGAGGCAGGCTTGACAGATGTTAACTTCCAGAAGAAGGGGGCGATAAAACAATCAGACCAAGTGACCTGGAAAGCCGGAAACACCAACACCTCGGTGACAAGAGTGAATATAAGATCCAGTGTATTTGCTACCTTATGAGTGGTATACCGGAACAGCTAAGAGAATGCTAATTCATTCATGGACGCAATGAAACTCTAGACTTTGGTGTCCATGAGATCATTTACTTTAAGATTCAAATCACCAGCAATCACAAGACAAGAGTGGCGAATATGGAGATCGGTCACCAGATCTAGAAAGGTGTCGCCAAATGCTCGGTCACACCGCAGAGAACGATACACAACCAGGAAAGGCATGGTGTAGTTTGGGGCCAGTGTGAAGTGGGCAAGCAGTGCTCCCATCTGAATATGATAGTTCAATGTCAGCAATGTGCCAGAAAAATTAAGAGTTAAAAGTGATGGCAACACCGCCACCAAGGCGAGGGGGGGTGATTGCAAAGCAGAATTTTGAACGTTGCAGGCAGAACTTGTACCAAAGAGGGGCCGGGGGCATTGCCTAGTATGTTTCGGTGACAAACAAAGTCGTGGACATCATGACTCTGTGCACTGTAAGTAATTGTGCATTAAGGCGTAGGCATTTAAAAAGGACTGTGGTCGAGAAGAGGATATGGTAACAGTTCATTTTTGGAAATCCTCTTGGTAGCACCATGGAAGGTGGAGCAAGTGAAAGTCGTTTTTTTGCATGAAATTAAAGTTACTCACCATAGAGATTAGAGTACTCAGTCCTTAGTCCCCTTTCCTCCATACTTGTGGGTGTCCCCCAACAAGGGGACAGTACCAGAACCTTTGGCAGCCAAAAATTGAGCTTCCCTTTTAAATTTAGTATAGCGCACAGGGCACGGCCTGGAGCCTGGGAACTCCCTGCAGAGGTCTCACCCTCCGGCGCCTCACCTCAGTCCCCTTTGACCACATCAGACACTTGATACATGGCGACACTCATACATATCAGCCCTTGGCATGCTAGCGGGGGAAGGTGGGTGGGACGTATGACAGAACGGGGACAAAGGACTAGGAGTACTCTAGTGGCTATGGTGAGTAACGTAGGGTGGGGCGATGATAACCTGTCTCATATCTAGGAGGAAGCAAAAAGGTTCTTCAGAACCACCTTAACCAAACTCTGCATCAGGGCTGGAGCTGGTGTCCAGTGAGCAATGCTCAAGGAAGGTTGTTCGGAGTGGCCCAGTTAGCCGCCTTGCAGATACTCTCTGGCCCCCGAAATGGCCTGAACCAGCCAACAGGTGATTGTATTGTTAGAAGCCTGAAAGCCGGGGGAGGAGCCCCCAAAAGTCACAGACAAAGCCTCCAACTGCAGGAAGGATTTCGTCTGAGAGAGAGAAAACTTGAGGAACCTCCTGAGGTCCAAGGAATGCAGGCCCCTCGCTGCCTCCGATAGCAGGTTCTGGAAGAACACCATCAGGCAGATCTCTTGATTCAGATCAAAGGAAGAGACCAACTTGGGCAAAAAGTTTGGGTGAGTGCGCAAGTTGACCTTGTTGTTGTGAAACTTGGTGAAGGGCTTGCATGAAGACGAGGCTTGCAGCTCACTAACCCTGTGTGCAGAGGTGAGATCCACCAATAAAACAGTCTTTAGTGTCATCAAGTGGATGTCAACAGAAGCTACAGTTTTGAAAGGCTTGCGTTGCAAAGCTGCAAGAACCACATTCAGGTCCCAGACCGGATGTGGTCTATGCACTGGAGGGAAAACCCCTTAAGGTGGGACTTAACCACTGGGTTAGCCACCGAAAAAACATGCTCATGGGAATTCTTGTAAGCCATGATGGCTAGCAAGTATCCACCTGCACTCCGGAACAAGCCAGGTGTGCCAAAAAAGACAGTATGTCATCCAGAGGACAGGTGACAGGGTCTAGCCCCTTGTTGCGTGCCCAATAGCAGAACCTAATCCATTTGCTCCAATACTGGGACTGAAAATTGAGCATGCTGAAGCCTCAGCTGATCGGGAACCAGGTCCAGTTTGTTCGGGGCCAGATGTTCCAGAGCTCCAGCCAGTTGATATGGGATCCTGCTCCTGGAGGGACCAGACTCCATGGACGCTGTGGTTGTCCAGGGTAGCGCCCCAGCCTTCCAGGGAGGAATCCTTGGTGATGGTGACTTGAGGTGCTGCCTGCCGGAAAGGCTTGCCCGTCCACAGGTTGCAGTCCATGGACCACCAGAAAAGGTCCTGTTGGAGAAAGGGAGGAATGTTGACAAGCTCCGCTACTGATTCCATTAGGCTTCGAAGTGCAGCTGTAATCTCCTCATCTTGAGGTTCATGTGAGGTAAAGCCAGTAGGAACGCTGCCATGATACGCAATAGATGCTGGTACCACCAGGATGAGGTCACCTCTCTGCTGAGAAAATAATCTGTGGCCCTCTTGATGACCGTGATCATGTCCTCCGAGGGGAAAACTCTCTCGGAGCTTGTGTCCCAGATGAGGCTCAGAAAAGTCAGGCTCTGTGTAGGCTGCAGTTGAGACTTCTTGGAGGTTGATCGAAAATCCCAGGTCGTGGAGCGTGATCTTAAGGGCGGAGGAAGTGTGGTGAACCGCCTCTGGGGATCTCGCCCTGACGAGCTAGTCGTCCAGGTACGGGTAGACATGGGCCCTGAGAAGGGCTGCCACCACATTAAAGCCTGGTCAAGACCACGGGGGCTGAATTGAGCTTAAAGGGTAGAACCTTGTACTAGAAATGGATCCTGAACTGCAGCAAGGACCGATGAGGCTGCCAAATTGGGATGTGTAGATAAGTGTCCTTCAGATCCAGGGAGCACCTCCAGTCTCTCATGCACAGTGTCTTCGCAATAAGCGCTGGCGTAACCATCTTGAAATTTTGAAGAGGGAGGGAGAGGTTCAGGGCGGAAAGGTCGAACAAAACTCTCAGGCCAGCCTGGTTCCTCTTTTGTATCCTGGAGTAGAAGTTGTTGTCCCAATCTGTGGGAGTGGAGTGGAGTGGACGGGAAGAGAGGAAGAAATCAGTAGGCGGTAACCCGTGAACACTACGGATAGGATCCAGGGATCTGCAATCTTCTGACGACAAGACTGTGCATGAAGGGCAAGCCTGCCCCCCACCGGAGACACATGGACCTGACGGGGCACGTCATGCCTTCTTTCCCTCCAAGGCTGGAGCGGAGGAGGGGAACTGAAAGAAGCCCTTGTTCCACCCCTTCTGCTGTATGCGCCAGTGCTGACTCGGTACGACTGTCTAGACCTCTGTTCTTGGAAGCCTCGGAAACCGCCAAAAAGCCTGCCCCTTGTTGGAGCGTTGATGCGACTGGGTGTATGCCTTGGGCGTGGCCTTTGTGAGGATAAAGACTGCAGTTTGGGAATGTTTTTTTTTTTTGTCTAGCTCCACGTCAGTGGTGGAATGAAAAGGGTCTCCACCCTCGAATGGCAGGTCCAATATGTGCTCCTGGACGTCCGGGTTGGAGTTGGTAGCCCGTAGCCAAGCAGTCCTTTTAATGTCCGTGGCAATGCGGATGGCACGGCTTGAGGTGTCAATGTGCGTAACAGTGGACTCCATGTTGTCTTGTGCCGCCAATTTAGCTTCTGCCAGGCCCGCCTTGAAACTTGTCTGGCTCTGCACTGGAAGTTCTGGGAGGAAGTCAGCTATTTCCCGCCAAAACCTCTGGTTAACGTCTGCCAGCATGGCGTCTGCGTTGGATTGACCAAGGTTCAGGGAGGTGTTGTAATAAACCTTCTTTCTCTGAGCCTCCAAGATCTTCTCCTGCTTGCCTAGAAGTGCTGAGGACAAGGTGGCCGGGGACAACTGCGGCTTGGAGTAGGGTGACGCAGCGATCACCGAAGAATGCGGTTGAGGGAGTGTCGACAGCAAGAGTGGATCCCCCTCCAATTGCCTATACTTGGCATCGAGGCACTGATTGACAGGCTAGGTGGGCTGAGAGGGGATTAAGCCATCCCTTTCTGGCCAGGGCGACAACGTCCTTTTGCATCGGGATCCCCGTTCTAGCTGTGGGAGGTAGAGTGAGGACCTCGGCCAGGACTCCCACCTCTGGTTGTTTGACCTCGGGTTGAGAAAGCCCCAATTATTCTGCCAAACCTGAGAGCCGTTCATGGAAGCCTTAGCTGAAGACAGCGTGTCGGAGTGATGGGGTAGCGGAAGGCTGCTTGGGCCGGTACATACTCTGTCTTGCTTGTTGCGGGGATAAATATGCCCTGCGATGCTGATGGATAAGCTGTAGGACATGTACCTGGTTGAGACAAGTCCTACCTTGAAACTCGTTCTCCCACCTGCTCCGCACCAAGGGGCGGTATCGGACGAGCAGCCATTTGATCTGGCGCGCCGCCATTTTGTCGGGCAGCGTGCCAAAGTTGTGGTGCTTGCCTCACTGGGCCCGGCCTCCTCCAGGACACTTGGCGGTAGAGCCTGAGACCTACCCTGCACCGCAGGATGGGGCCTGGTAGGCGTATTGCCCTCGGCTGAGTCGCCGGTAGTGCTGCGTAAAGGCGCCCCCTCATACATCTGTCTGATACAAGGTCATAGCCCCTCGGGCGGACACCCGGGAAAAGAATCTTGCGGTCCCTTAGCACTGTCCCAGGAAGGATCCAACTACCCCTCGGTCTGGCGGCTGGTAGCTGAAACAGCCTCAGTGTTAGGCAGAATTCTCTGATAAGGCTAATTTCCCAAACCTATGAGTCACCCAGCAGCTTTGCTGGATTTTTGGGGTTTGTTTTTTCTCTCCTGCTAAGAGTGAGACTCTTTTACTCCCACTCTTAGATATGATTTGAGGTATGTCCTTGACTTGGTACGTGCTTATGGGCTTTCTTTTTTACTGCATAGGGTACCATCTGTTTTTCTGTATGTGTGGTACACAACACCCTCAGTGCAGTGTCACAGGGGTGTCACAGTGACACCCAAACATAGACTCCATACCCTGGGACTGACTACTGTCTCCCAGGGTATGTAAAGTCATCATTGGCTTTACTAGTCCAAAATTGTGAACAGAACCAGTGCAAACCATCATATTGTGGAAGTACTGGTAAGGGGTAATTCGATTGCCCCTGGGTCTGTTTTCGAGGGGGCACTGTCCCGTCCCACCTCGTCGAGTTTCTGGCTGGTGGCAGTGGTTACCACGCAAAATATTCCTCTGGTATATTCTCTATGAGATTTTCCCATTGATTTTAAACGCACCACTTTTTGGTGCAATGTTAAAGATACCGCTGGTTTATTTATTTAATATTAAATCACCGGTTGGGTCTTTTTGCCAGAACTCGATTTTAAAATGGCGTTTGTGTCCGTCTCTGTAACTCTGACCAGGGTCGAGCCCTATGTTGCACTATTTTGGCGGGCTTCTCCACAGAAGCCCTCCAAGTGTTGCCACTCTGTCTGGGTTCCACAGGAAGGGTGGAGGAGGGAATTGGCACCCTGGACTGCGTTGCCTTAGCAACCCAAGTTGCACTCTACTCTGATTGGCCCAGTGGTGAGCCGCGGCTCACCACTGGGCCATTGACAGCTAGGCTGATGAATGGGGTTTTTTCTGCATAAAAGCAGGGCCTTTGGGACTGGAACTTCAGAAGTCGCCACAGGACCTAAGAATCCGAAGAGGGAAGAAGCTGAGCCACCTGCAACCGACGACACCACCGGTGAAGACCTGCTGCAACAAACTCACCACTTTTCCAACGACAAGAGAAGATCTTGTGCTGGAGAGTCTTCTCCCTTTGAGCTGTTAGGACCAACCAGTTCGCCCTTTTTCGCTTCCAAAGACGTCACTTGGTCGAATCGCCCGTGCCAAGCACCCTGTCGGCCGGATAGTCAAGCTCACCACTTTTGACCGCGAATAAAAGGACCGCACCTTTCAATCGGGATCTCTGTGGCTGGTTTCATCCATGTGCAGTGCAACGACTCCACGTTTCGTCCTCGACGAGATCTACACTTCCCCTGGTCGGAACCACAAACCTCAACCACTGCCAGGAACAATTGCCCCCGCTGGAGCTTCCTTTCTCTTTAAGGTACTGTGTCCTGTCTGACCTCCCTTTCTACAGATTGCTAAAGGTGACCCTTAAATCCTTGGCTTCTAAACTGGGTTGGCTCCAGGCCTTCTAACTATATCTTTTGACTTACCCCAACCTCTTTTGAACACTCTGCAAAGACTTTCAGTGCACTTTAAACGGTGTGATCCTGGGCACATTTCGCTTTGCTCCATTTAAAGTGGGCCTGGCCTATGAACTTTGGCTCTACAGTATAACCTGCCTTTCTCCCCTTGCTCTGAACTCTTAAGTGTTGGGAACTGTTTTATTTTATGCTCTGCCTTTTCTCTCACTTTTTAACCTAAACTATCGGAGTGCCATCTAGGTTAAGCGCTCACTTCTGTCTTAACAAATAGGTGTGCTTTAACCCTGACTTGTTTGATAGTTATCAAGGGAGGTGTGTATACTTACCTGACTGTGTTTTAGATTACTTTTCATTGAGAGTGCTAGTGTATTACCTAAAGTGTGTTTTAAATAAATAATTATATACTTTTTATACAAAGCTCTGGTCAGTGTTTGTTTGCTCTACTATGTTTTGACCCTATTGTGTATACTCTGCATACTGCCCTACTCTTCTTGAGAGAAGTCCGACTGCTCAGCCACAGCTACCAGGTAAATCTGGGTGGCGCAGACTGCTACCAATTGGGTTTACTGCTGCTCCTGTAGTCTTAATCTTTTTGCAGTGTTCCCCAAGGGATCTGCACAGAATTCTGCCTAACACTCGATACCAGTGCTAGTGCAAGAACCTGACCGGTCCGTCCCGCTCTGACGTTTTCTTGGGAAGGAGTCGCCCTTGTGGGGTGCGATGGAAAAAAAACCCTACCTTGGACCTGGATTTGTGTCTGACGAAGTCCTTCAAGTCCTCTGGAGGCGACTTCTCAAAGAGCTCCTTCCAACGAGCTAACCTGTTCGTCAGAGCGCGTGTCGCATGCGGTGCAACCCACTCAGCCATGATCTGGGCCAAGGCAGCAGCGGCAAAGAGCGTGGGGGTCGGCCATAGGGAAGAGCCCTTCGCAGGCTGGACACCTGCTGAAGCCCGCTGACATCGACATGCGCCGGGGAGAAGCGTGGCGCCAGAGGACAGAGTACCTGATTAAGACCAAAAAACAGAAGACAAAAGACAGAAGAAAGTATCGGGGGAAGAGCGCATGGTATTACAAGGCCAAAGCCAAACCCAGGAGCACTGGTGAAACTGGCCCGTTCCCGTCGATGTGGAAAGGGGACTGAGGAGTGGTGCCAGGGGGCGGAATAAGGACAGTACATGCTCCCAGGACCGCACCTCTAAATTTAAAAGGGAAGAACGTTTTTTCTGGTGAAAAAGGTTCTGTCTCCGGTCCCTAGCGAGTGACGCCCATGCAGTATGGAGGAAAGGGGACAGGACGTAGGTGTATGTGCTGGAACAACCAAGCCAAGGTGGTTGGGATGGCCAAAAAGTGCCCACCGTCTTGAGGATGGACAGAAGCCTCTCGAGCATAGTAAACACCTGCTGAACGGTAGTGTTCTAGCGCACCCCTAGGAAGACAAATTTCTATGACTTCCTGCGGTTGAGGGAAAACCTCAGCTGATCAAGGATATCCGCCAGTCTCAGGCAGGAGTGCATCACCCTTTCGGAAGACCCGGTCCTCAACACCCAGTCGACCAAGTAAGGGTATATATTATGGCCCTCCAAGTCTACAAGGCTCACAACTGTGTTCATCAACTTCGTTGAAGACACAAGGGGCTGAGATCAGGCCCAAGGGCAGCACCTTGTACTGACAGTGGTATGACCTCATTGTGAACCAGAGAAACTTTTGATGCAGTTGATATATGGATACATGCAGGTATGCATCCTTGAGGTCCAGGAAAAACATCCAGTCTCCTGCACACAGAGACTCGGCTATGTGCACAGGAGTAATCATCTTGAAGCGCTCCAGCTGTAAAGACAGGTTTATTTATTTAATGAATATGCATATAGCCAAATTAGACTTCACATATAACATCCTAAAATCATCATATACAAAAAACATTGTGAACAAAAACCCCATAAACAAAATTAAAATAGAAGATAAAAAAACTCTAGATAAAACTCACTTTATTACAAAAAGGTAGAGCTTGTTAAAAAAACATCCTCAGATAATTGTTTAAGAATAGCCAAACAATACTCAAACATTCATCATGCGATAAATAACATTAAGATCATGACCTTGTTGGAGTTTTTCCCATATCTCATTCATATTATTTAGGTTGCAGCTATTGTCATATGCATTTACATATTTTAATCTAATAGCTTTAAGGCTTTCACAATCACAGACAAGGTGTTTTCGCTGTTTCAATGTTAAACGTCCTGCATAGTCGACACCACCTATTCTTTCGCAAGATAACAAATCTTGTCCCCATAATTTTTAGACATTCAGGCATATTAAACGCAAAAATGACATAACATCAGATCGCTTTAGCATCAGGACATGCAATCAAGTATGTCGAGGTTCCAGAGATATTCTCTCTTTGCTGTATAAACATCCCAGTGTTACTTTTTGAGGCTAACCGTATCATGTTCCCCTTGCCCAATTTCATGTATAGCTTTTTTCAGCAAATTTTTTACTTTAGCCATTGAGTTTACCAACTATTTGCATTCTCATTCGCCCATTTGTGGTAAATAGATTTCATAGAACCAAGTGTATATAGTACATTGTTATTCTCAATTGCATTGACCGCCTTAATCATGTCAACCATCATTGTCCCATTATCTAGGATACACAACTTTGTATATCTATATTCCATGACATCACTAATCTGCATCTGGTTGAATTCTAAAAGAATATATTAACTAGGTAATGTTCTGGGCATGCGAAGTAAGATTTTAAAGATTTTACCATCAAATCTATTAATTTCGACCATTAATTTTGTACCCCAAATCACAGCTCCATACAAAATACATTACACTATTTTTGCCTCATATAACAGCATTATCGTCTTAATGGAAATCCCTGCTTGTTTTCCAATAAAGTGGCTTATCCTCATAGTGATATTCATGCAGCTAGATTTTGTGTCTATCCATTGCTGTTTCCAGGATAGATTCTAATCTATATTCACTCCCAAATATCTATAACACTCAACAATTTCAATCGTCTGACCGTCAAAAGTCCATTTCAGATTTGTTAGCATTATGCAGCTTGTTCTCCCTGAGAAGACCATAACATTTATTTTAAGCCCATTCTTAAGAGCAAATGAGTCTAAAGCTGATAGTTTATATTGAAGACCAGCCGGTCTGTAGTCCAACAAATTTGTGTACTTGCCCGTATATGATAATCTCACCGGCCGGAGTTGGCGGTAGATCTTAAGGCTAACATTTGAGGTGCACTGATAAAGCTGCGTATTTTTGACACTAAGTTCGGGAGATTCTCGAGTCTCCCAGCTTTAAAATTGTACAAGCAGCAATTGGTGCCTAAATTGACATATGGAGCTCAAACTAGGGGTAGACAAATAGTTTGGTCTAAATTACAAGGTATGGTCTGGCTTGAGCTTCTCCTGCTACCGCAAACAGTTCCTCTGCTAGGGGTACTTTTTGAATTGGGCCAACTCCCATCCAAACTGTTATTAATTGGGAGAAGTTTCAGCTGTTAGCTAGCATTCTAATTCCACCGGTTGCATCAATTTATGAGGCCTTAAATAACATTTGGAGTACAGGCGGATGTAAAGTCTTGACAGACTGGGTTGCCGGTTGTGAAAAATATTGGAGCAAACAGGGATATCAACAGAGGCATTGGCAATTACTCCAACAGTGGCTAAGCTAAAATTGGCTAGACATGTGTGGGCTAGCGTTAGAGATTCCCTACTTCAACACAAATGTTTTGGTGACAATTTTCTCTGGACATGTAAAACTTTTAATTCGCCTGCCCCGTACCTGAAAAAGCACCCTTTGAGGGCTTTCAGGTGCCAAATGCTACGAATAAGGCTAAACTTGGTGCAAACACAAGAAATACTATGGTGGCGACTGAAGATCCCTCGGGAGGAGAGACTGTACCGCCACTGTCACATACACATTGTGACCCTGAAGCATTTGTGTGTCTAGTGTCTGACTTTGTGCTCCCTGCGCAACATAATTTTAACTTTGAAGTATGCTATTACAGAGGAAGAATTATGGCAAAGGATTTTAAATTGTAATGAACTGAGTTTGTCCATACATATTTTAGAGAACTTTTAAAGGAATGTGCAGTGGTGTTTTAGAAGGTACATCTAAGCACTGTCTAAATGTGTGCTAAGTTCTTGTTTTTGGCTGACCCCTTTCCTCTCTGACCGACCCTCCCAGGTCCAACTTGGGTCCTTCCTATCATTATCTTCCTCTCTTCCTGTGGTGTCCCTCAGGGTTCTAACCCCTCACCCTGGCTTTTCAACCAATACCTGGCAACCCTCGCCCATTGCATTGCCATCTTCTGCTCAAATTTCCAGTGCTACGCTGACGACACTCAGCTAATTTTCAGGCTGCCCTCGGCCACCTCTCTTATCTCTGAATGCCTAACTGCCATTCAAGATTGGTGTGCCGCCAATGACCTTTGTCTGAATGTCAGTAAAACGGAGATCCTCATTGGCACACCTTCACCATTCTTTCCCCTCACTCTCTGGCCTGCTTCCATGGGCCCTCCACCCACCCCCACCTGTGTGGCTAAGAACCTCGGGGTAATCTTTGACTCCACCCTTTCCTTCTCCGCCCACATCTCTGAGGTCTCTGAAAAGTCAAACTTCCTACTGCACCTCCTCAGAGGCACTCTACCTTTCCTCTCCTTCCCACAGAAGCTCATGGTATCCAAAGCTCTGGTTCTCTCTAAGCTGGACTACGGTAACAGCCTCTTTCTAAATCTACCTTCCTCTACTCTCTGCTCTCTGCAACTAATTCAGAACAGGACTGCGAGATTTGTCCTTGGCTTTAAGCCCCGGGATCGTATCTCTCCAGCCTTGAAATCTCTTAATTGGCTCCCAGTGGATTCAAGGATTAAATTCAAAACCCTTTGCATCATCCAAAAGGTTTACTGGGGCCTGGGTCCAAAATACCTTCAGATATCCCTCTGCAAATACCTCCCCTCTCGATCTCTCTGCTTATCTACCTCTAATTCCCTCAGGGTCAGTTGTTTTTCTAAGAAACAAGCTGGGGGCCGAGCTCTTTCTTTGGCTGGGCCTCCCTCTGGGACAGACTCCCTACAACCCTAAAACCTGAAGACAACCACCTCTGGTTCCGGAAGCACCTTAAGACCATCCTCTTTGCTTCTGCTTTCGCCCCCCTCTCCTCCGCTGATCCTGGATGCTCTTGGTACTGTGCACCTGGAAACCCTCCGTCAACTCTGGCCCAGGCCCTGTCAACTGCCCACCTGCACTGCCTCCCTGGCAACCTCTGAACTTGGGGACTGTTTTCTGTATCCCTTCAGTCCCCTATCCAGCACTTTGTCCGCACTTCCTTGCACTTGCCTGTTTATGTATTTTATCTTATTTATTCCACTTCCCATGTACTTTACTTTCCCCCCTTGCACTCTTCCTTTCCCCCCTTCCCATGCACTTGCACGATCTGATTGACACCTGGCCTAGTAAGATCGATGTCTGTCCTCCCTTTGTTCCCCCCCCTTGCCTAGTCACGCCTTGAAACACTTGTGTATAGGCGCGTTATAAATGCCATATCATATATCAGGCTCCTGCTTATCTTTTCCACCCTCCAGCACTGCCTCCCGGCCACCCTTTGCTCTGGTGTCTGTATCTGTACCCACACAGTCCCCCCCTCGTCATCCCTTGCACTTACCAGACCTACCCAGTCTGCTTCCCTCAAATTGGCACTTGCTGGATGCACTACTATTTTTTGTGTTTACTGTTTTTATCATGTATTTATCAGTATTTATTTCTGCCCTCCCCCTGCTCTGCACTTTCCACTTTCTCCCCTCTCCCTTGCACTTTTTCCCCGCACCCTCTCCCAAGCACTTGCGCGTTCTCAATGTCACTGGGCCTAGTAAGATCGTGGTTTCGTTTTCTCCCCTGTTTCCCTCCCTTGCCTGGTCGCGCTCTGAAACACATGTGTATGAGCACGATATAAATAAAATATCAATTCAATTTTTGGGCCTTTTAAAATACGAATTTGTATTATGTGATTTTTTCATGTGTTAAAAGTACATTTGTACTAAGACACTATAAATAAAATAAAAATAAAATAGTCCAACAAAAGGAGATTGTCCGCGTAGCCGAGCCACCCAATCTTGAGAGGGGCCTATTTTAAAGGTCATTCGACATCATCTCATTGAAAGCCTCAGGTAGACCGCTAAATATAAGTTAAACAGGGTTGCAGCTAAATTGCAACCCTGCTTAACTCCTCGACATGTTGGAATTAGCGCAGGAACTTTGCCCTCTCCATTTAATCTCACTTTTACGGATGTATTTGTATACAATAATGTAATCATCGACAACAAACCAGTTGGAATATTCCAGCCCTTCAACTTATTCCAAAGCTTGTTTCTGAGAATCGTATCGAATGCAGCAGAGAAATCGATAAATGCCCCATACACGGGTAACTGTTGTCTCGCCCATGTGTATTCAATTGCTATTGTAATGTTATGGAGTGTCAAGGATTTCGCATGAAATCCTGATTGGTGGTAAAATAGGACACTCATTAAGCCATTCAATCAGTTCTATGTGTAGTATTTTAGCGAAGATTTTCGCTGGGATATCCAGCATCGCTAACATACGATAATTGCCAGGATCTTTAGCGCAACCTTTTTTGTACACAGGCAATATGGAACTTTCCTGCCATGTTTTAGGTATCGTGTCATATTTACCTATCCATACAAACATTAATTGTAGAGCACTGGCCCATTTGTCCAGTGATAGTTTTATCAATGCGTTACACATACAGTCTCGTCCCATTGCTCTCGACGAGGGCAGAGTTAAAATCAACTCTTTGATTTCTTCCACTGATAGACACTTCCATTCTTCTACCATAAGTTGTCGGATTTCATCAGTAGGTTTCTGAGCTCCCAGCGTTTTACAACATGAGCAGACCATTCATGCTCACCAACACAATTGACGGGGAGTACTTTCTTTTTTGATTAGTTTACTACCACCCATATACCTTGAGTGTTATTTGATCTCGATAGATGGGCCAGTGTTTGCCAAATTTCATTAGCCTTCTCTCTTTTATGCCACCGAAGCCATTTACTATACTCATGCATAGCAGTTTTAATTTTCACATGTGCATCGCTCTGCTTAGTATTTATAATTTAGCTCATTGTTTTACGTAGCAGTTTCTTAGCATTATGGACAACATCATCATACTTGGGCTTATTAAGATGTATCGTGTTCCATCTATCACATGTATTAGTATATTTGCATTAGTGTGGAGAGACACATTTTATTGCAGCTATTGCATTTTCAAATGCTTCCGACATCCTATAATCATTAGTCTGTCACTACTTGGGTCTTATTGTAAAATTAGTGAGTTCTACTTCTACTATTTGATTACTTTTTGCCAAATTAGTTGGATTCCATATTATAGGATTCCCGGCATTATTGATCATGATATTTCCAACAAAATCATATTCATTTTTGTCTACTTTACCATTCGTTAACATCAGATAAAGGGAGAGGTGGTCACTCTCTTCGCGACAGTCATATCACAGACAATATCTTCTGCCAACTCGTTAATTACGATATAATCAATGGTAGACATGCTCAATCTGCCTATTCCCGTTGGTTTTCTCATAGGATCGCTTAGACTATTGCCATTCAACACCTTTAATTTGAAGGTACAAACCAACTCATTCCATCCCTTTCCATGTCTGCTGACAGTGTGAGATTTGTATGGTCCTGATTTAGAACAAAAGCTTTCAGGAAGTACAGCATTAAAATCTCCTAATAAGATAATCAGATATTTAGGATCACATTATTTTAGGATTTTCCGAATAGTTTGAATCCTAACCTTATTTAAAGTACCATTCAGAGGATTATATATATTAATCACAAGTATAGGTGAACATGCAAAGTTCTCACATTGAATTAAAACCACCAATACCATATCTGTAGACCACCTGGTATCCACTCCTGTGAATGGATGGCGTATCAATATCAAAAGAGCTCCCTTGAGACGCCCCTACTGACAATTTTTGGATGGTACTGCGCCCATTAACCTCACAGTCTTGACACATCCATGTTTCTTGCAGTGCGACCACAAAAATAGATGCATGTTTGCAAGATATCACCAGATTAATGTTATCGAGACTGCTCATTGAATTGGGCTTTGAAGGCAACGGGGAAGACATTGCCAGTAACCATCAAGCGATTCTGAAGGGGTTTCTGCTTGTTGTGTATTTACTGTTGTCTTTGTCTCTTTTAAGCAGATAGTAACTCCTAACAGAATGCTCTGTTTCGCCATTTCTTCCATTGCTCTTTGCTGTATTTGAGTGCTGAGGTTTTTCACACTTTTTGACTCTTGTTTAGTTATGTTCATACGTGTCTCCTGACAGATATCCTAATTTTCTAAATTTTCAAAACCCCGCACCACATTGTAATATGTAGTCTAAAATCACTTCATTAGTGCACCAAATTTTAGTGGTCACACACTACACGTACCAACTAACTCATCAACAATCAGTATATCTGTTGATGTGATAATTCTAAGAGGAATAAATTGTTGACATAAGTCAAGAACACGTGTTCTATTGAGTAGTGTGCTATTATTGTATCTGTCATTTGCTTGTAATTGTAGCAATCGTATCTTATTTTTAAGGAAGTCATTATTCATCTTTCCTTGTGGTTTAGGAGAATTAGACCATCAGGAATTTCTTGATGAGTATTGTTTTCACTTAAACCATCACTTTCAGGTGTTGCAATGAAAATACTTTGTATATCGACAAGTATGTTTTCAGAGAACGAAATTTTTCTCCGCTTTTTTTCTGTATATCATAGCAAGTTTTCGTTCCTTCTGTCGCATTAAAGGTAGCTCAGTATAATCTGGTTCATTCTTTTTCAGCCAAGTAATCACATATATCATTAGTCTTTTTAATTTTGTTTTCTTTATGGTTTTCCATAGACACAGGGGGTGCATGCACTGCTACCACATGTTCCTTTTCCTTACTACTTACTCTTATTGCAGGAGTAACAATTTCACTTACACTATTCGTACAGATGAGGGTAGGTTGTTTTTCAGATTCACCAATAATGGATGTCCCTGCTTGAGTATGCATGATCCATCAATTTTTTTCTCTTCTTAAATCTATCATCTGTGTACATAGCTGCTTGAGAGTTTTTTTTTTTAGCCTTCGTCTTAGGCTTTATTTTGTTCTTCTTACCTTTCTTTGTCTGGTATTGTATTGTACTAAGGCCTTTTTTCCTGTATCATGTAATTTATTAGGACTCAGTTACATTATAGTTACATACTTGCGTATCTTGTATTGTTTCTATTTGGATGTCCTCATTACAAATGGTGGTACGGCGTGTATTAGATAATACATTTACAATATCTGTATTAGTACGACTTTCTTTTAATGTTTTTTTCCCCTTTGTTGATACTTTTATTCAATATTATGAAATGAACAAACAAGTTACTTTCTTACCTGGTAACCTTCTTCCGATGGGATGGTCCGGCGACGTATTCCATATCTATGACAGGTAATCACCACAGCTGTGCTGCTTCGGAAAATGTTCGGCGTCTGCGTCCTGCGTCGATACGGTGTCCTCGAGGTCCTCCGTCGAGCCGACGTCACCGGATGTTATAAGTAGGATGCACAACGCCCGTAGCCTCAGTTATAGTTTTTTCCAAGAACGTGTGGCACCAATCTTCTGCCAGTAGGACCACAGAAAGCCTTGCGGAAACGTAAGCTGCAATCGCAAAAGAAATTCTGTAGCGGGGCAGGTAGGGAAGGAGCGATATGGAATACGTAGTCGGAACATCCCATCGAAAGAACATTACCAGTTAAGAAAGTAACTTGTTCACCAAGAGGAAAGGGGCCTCTGACGTATTCCATATCTATGACAGACTCCCAAAGCACTACCAACGTATGGAGGAGGGAAAAGAATTTAGAATATAGAAATTTAGAATGCCCAATTAAATTGCAGAGTAAAGGACCGCCTTGCCAAAGGCCAGATCCTACCCATGGATAGAATCTAGGGAGTAGTGACTTACAAAAGTATGGATCGAAGCCCATGTGGCTGCTTCATAGATGTGACAAATAGGAACACCCCTCTGCAGGGCAGCAGAGGCAGCCATACCACTAGTAGAATGGGCCTGTAAGCCTACCGGAGGGTCCATACCCGCCAGGCGGTAACATTCAGAAATTGCCAAGATAATCCATCTAGACAAAGTCTGCTTAGTAACAGCTTGTCACAAACGCCTTCCAACGTAACCTATAAAGAGCTGATCGTCCACTCTGACCCGGGACATTCGTGAAATGTAGAAACTTAAAGCTCTGCTATGATCCAACCTATGGAGCCTCTCCTCTTCCTTACCAGGATGCGGAGGAGGATAAAATGCTGGAAGAATGACCTTCTGGCTTAAATGAAATTCCGACACCACTTTCAGAAGAAAGGAAGGACGAACCCTAAGGGCAACCCTGTCCTTATGAAACACTGTGAAGGGTGGCTTAACAGAAACTGCCTGCAACTCATTCACTCTGCGAGCGGAAGTAACCACAACTAAAAATACAGTTTTAAGGGTTAACAGTCTCAGAGGACAAGAATGTGAAGGCTCAAATGGAGCACCTATTAGGAATTTTAGAACGAGGTTCAAATCCCAACCGGGCACCTGGAAAGGTGACCGTGGAAACACATTAGTGAGCCCTTTCAGAAATTGAGAAATCAAAGGAATGTTGAAATAAGAACACTCATCAGACGAGCGCTTAAATATAGACAGCGCTGCCAGGTAACCTTTAATGGTACCCACTTGCAGGCCCTTGTGGGCTAAAGAAAGCAACAAAGACAGAACCACAAGAATGTCACATGAAAAGGGATCCACATTCTTAACCCTGCACCAGTCGCAGAACTTTCTCCAACGGCAACGGTACAGGGACTTTGTTGCAGGCCGTCTGGCCGAAAGCAACACCTCCATCACGTCTTTGTAACGCTCACCTGGTTCCCACGGAGGCGCGGCGTCGAAGGCGCAGAACTCTGAAGATGGACAGGAAGGGCCCCTCTATTCTGGCTTCCCTGGCTCGTTGGATACCCTCCTATGCGTGAAAAGGGAGTATTACCAACTGTGGAACAATGCTCAAGCCTCCCACTCCCTTCCAACCCTCCTCGATACCTCCTCCACGATTCCCCGTGAAGCCTCACCTTAGGGTTTGGAAGGATGAGCTCGCCATCCTGCTTCTGATGCAGGGGCGCGTTGAAACCCAGTTACTTCACTGGATTGAGGATTGATGGGAGTTCAGGTAAGCTTGACTGTTCATGTAAGGCGCTGTAAAAGTTCTGTTCAAAAGTTCAAGCTTAATAATAATGTTTGTTGTCTAATTGCAGCAAGCGCTAATGCTTATGTCTTTTTCCCCTTAGGGGCCGGGGTTCGGAGTGCCGGAGATATGGCGCCGACCCGAAGTGAAACTGTTCTGGATGAGCGCTCAGGTAATGTCTTTGCATTCGCTCATTCAATGTCTTTGTCTTTTTTCCCCATAGGGGCCGGGGTCCGGAGATGCCAGGAAGCGGCAGGACCCGAAATGCAGTGGGAATAATCCAACAGGTAAGACTTAAAAGGAAACTGAGCTTTCCTTATTCCTTTTCTCCCTCTCACCTTTGTTCTTGTCTTTTTTCCTCTAGGCGCTGGGGCGTAGCTGAATCCGGAAGATCGCTGCTGAAGATGGAAGCGCCTTGCAAAGGTGAGTAAAATGCAGCCCTGCAGCGATCGAAACAAAATGCCTTTAAAATGATGTCTTCCTTTTCAGGGACTGTTGGAGAAATGACTCCGGGATGCAGATTTAGCAGGTAAGGGCTTTTCTTCTCCTATTCTCTTCCTTTCTCCCCTTGCAGGTGTTCCAGGGTGCTGGCAGGCGTGGCTGAAGTCAGGATGCAGGAGCTGACACGGTGAGCGTCCAGCTGCTAGGTGCAGAACAACGCGAAGCACGTGTGGCTGTTCGGGTGGGGTTTAAATAGCCTTGGAAGAAGTTCCTGGTATGTATCCTTCCACCAATCAGGTATGTAACCTTCCCCGACCACACCCGGGTGGTGAAGTAGTTCTACAGGTAAAGTAGTCCCATTCAGGCCTCAAGAGGGCCTGGATGAAGCAGCAAGGTCTGCATCAGGTAAGTGTGCACCCAAGCACTTAAACACATATCCTCTTCTATGAGCCTGGCGCCTAAGGCGCCAGGACTGGGGTCGGCTATGAGCCTGGCGCCTAAGGCGCCAGGACTGAGTCCAAAGGGCCCCGACTTGGGCCCGCTGAGACTTCCCTGGGGAAAATGATGTCTGCCTCTGGGGTTGCTGGGCCTGGCCTGGCTCCTTGGAGGTAGGCATCATGACAGTACCCCCCCTCAAGGCCCCTCCCAAGGTCTTTTCTTCCGGGGGTTTTGGTTTGTGCGGGAATCTTCGATGGAATCGTTGAATTAATCGTGGTGCGTGAACATAGTTACTGGGTTCCCAAGATCTTTCCTGAGGTCCATATCCTTTCCAATCAACAAGATAGAAGAGTTTCGACTTAACTATCTTGGAAGCTAAAATGTCTTTCACTACGAATTCTAATTCTCCATCAATTTGGACAGGGCCTGGGGGCTCAGACAGTCTGGTTCCAGGTTGTACTGGTTTTAGAAGAGACGCGTGAAAAACGGGATGAATCCGCATGTTGGATGGTAAATCGAGTTTAAAGGCCACTGGGTTGATAATAGCTTTGATGGGGTAAGGCCCAATGAATCTGGGATTAAAAGTTCGCTGACCCTTGAGGGGTAGATGTTTAGTTGCTAGCCATACCTGATCTCCTACTTGGTAAGGAGGCGTTTTACTTCGGTGCAAATCAGCGTTTTCTTTATACTTTTTCTTGGCTTGCTGTAAGTGGGTTGTAGCTTCTTTGAAGGCTTGGATTATTGTGGAATGTAGGTGATTTACTGCAGGCATCTCCAGGGTCAGAGGTGGATCTAGGTGAGAGGTCCGAGGATGGTGACCATACAGGGTATAAAAAGGAGTCTGTCCGGTTCCAGAATGCACTGAATTGTTGTATGCATATTCTGCAATCCAAAGGATGTCTTTCCAATTTAACTCGGATTGGTGTAATATGCACCGCAGATATTGCTCGAGAGTCTGATTGGTTCTCTCGGTTTGTCCGTCGGTCTGGGGGTGGTGGCTGGTGGATAACCGCACGTCTATTTGTGCTAGTTGGCAACATTTCTTCCAAAAGTGGGAGATAAATTGACTTCCACGGTCTGAGACTAATATGGAAGGGAAACCATGTAACTGCACTATATTTTCCATAAATTCCTTGGCCAAGGTGGAAGCTGACGGCAATCCTTTTAAAGGGATAAAATGGGCCATTTTGGAGAATAGATCCACTATTACGAGAATCGTGTTGTAACCACCACAAGGAGGCAGGTCAGTTATAAAGTCCATTGACAAGGTGTGCCAAGGTGCTGGTGGAATGTCCAAAGGTTGAAGTAGGCCGGCGGCCTTTTCTTTTGACTCTTATTTTGGGCACAGATTCCGCAAGACAACACAAATGACTTTATGTCTTTTCTCCAAGAAGGCCACCAGAAGTGGCGTTTGATCTTTTCTTCTGTTTTCGCGATACCGGGGTGTCCTTCCATTAATGATTCATGATGACGGGTAATGACAAGTTCCGGCAATTCTTTACTTGGCAGAAATAACCGCTCTTGGAAGTAGGGTAAATCATACTTAACGGTGTAGTGAGGACCCTTTTGACTCCATTCCAGTAAGGCAGAAGAGTCAAAAAGCTGTTTTACTTGAGCTTGGATGTCCTCAATGGTTTGCAATGAAGTCAAGCCCAGAATTCTTTGTTCCGGTATGATTGGCACAGGTTCTAAACTCGAATTGGGTTCTTCCATGTCTATCCGGGATAAGGCATCTGCCTTACCATTCTTGCAGCCAGGGCGATAGGTAATTACAAAATCAAATTCCGCAAAGAATAAAGCCCATCGGAGTTGTCGCGAAGATTGAGCTTTGGCCATCTTTAAATACTGCAAATTTCTGTGGTCCGTAATTACGGTGATGGTGTGTCTTGCACCGAGAAGATAGTGACGCCAAGCCTTGAAAGCTGATTTAATAGCCAGTAGTTCTTTGTCGGTAATTGCGTAATTGAGTTCAGGTGGAGAGAATTTTCTGGACCAAAAGGTTACAGGGTGTAGTTGGTTAGTTTCTGGGTCTCTTTGCGACAGGACAGCTCCCATGGCCGAACTGGATGCATCGGTTTCCACGATGTAAGGGAGATCTGGGCGCGGGTGCTTCAATACAGGTGCAGAGGTGAATTTGGTTTTCAGGTCCTGAAAGGCTTGTTCAGCCTCAAGAGTCCATTCAAAGCGTTTATTTTTCTTTAGGAGAGCTGTGAGGGGTTGAACAGTTCGAGAAAATTCCGGGATGAACCTTCGATAGAAATTGGCAAAGCCAAGCATGCTTTGCACTCCCTTCACAGAGCTAGGAGATGGCCATTTGAGAATGGCGCCCACTTTCCGCGAGTCCATTCGGATTCCTTGAGGTGTCAGGATGAATCCGAGAAACTCCACTTCTGTGGTATGAAAAACGCATTTTACGAGCTTGGCAAATAATTTGTGCTGGCGCAATTTCTCAAGAACTGCCCTAACATGGTTTCTGTTATCAGATTCTGAGGAGGAATACACCAGGATGTCGTCAATATAAACGATGACACAAACATCGATAAGTTCCCGAAGAACATCATTCATGAAGTACTGAAAGGCGGCAGGTGCGTTGCACAAACCGAAGGGCATTACTTGATATTCGAAGAGCCCAAATTTGGTGTGGAATGCAGTCTTTCACTCGTCGCCCTCTTTTATACGTACTAGGTGGTAAGCTCCTCGGAGATCTAGCTTGGTGTACACACGAGCATCTTTTACTTGGTCGATAAGCTCAGGTATCAGGGGCAAAGGGTAACGATTCTTAATCGTTATCTGATTTAGGGCGCGGTAGTCAATACAGGCCCTAAGGTCTCCTTCCTTTTTAGGTACGAAGAACAAAGCGGAAGAGACTGGTGACTTTGAAGGGCGAATGAAGCCATTGGCCAGGTATTGATCCAAATACTGGCGCAAATGCAGGTTCTCAGGTTCAGTAAGAGCATAAATCCTACTACAAGGTAGTTGTGCATTGGGTACCAAGTCGATTTGGCAATCGTAAGATCGATGGGGAGGTAAGGTGTTAGCCTGCTCTTTCTGAAAAACGTCTTGGAATTCTTGGTATTCAGATGGTAGCTGTACAGGGGTGGAAGTTACAGAGGCTAGACCCATAGCTGGATTCCTTGGGTAACAGGTTGGTTCACAATCAGGAAAAGTTATCTTCTTTGCTCGCCAGTCTATTTTCGGATTATGTGTTTCTAACCAAGGGATACAAGAAGTACTTGAAATTGTGGGGCCTTGATCACATCAAACACGATTGCTTCCCGATGTCCGTCCTGACCCACCAGAGTGATTTCAACTGTGGAATGCGTTACAGGCCCTGAGGCTATTTCGGTTCCATCAACTGTAGTAATTACATCTTTGGTTACTTTCGGGCGGAGAGGAAGCTTAATCCTGGAAGCCAATTCACGGTCTATGTAATTTCCAAAAGCTCCACTGTCTATGTATGCTTTTATAGCATGCAACTGCTGAGGCTGTTTTGGGTTCACAAGCACCATTGGCATGACAAAATGCGAGGTCAAAGAGTTTGTTTTCAAGCTCGGCAAGCGGACCCCTACGCTTGTCGGGCTAGGTCGTTTCCCGAACCAGGTGTCAATAACTCGTTATCAGTGGCTCCAACCACCTTCTTGGGTGGTTTAATGGACAACTTTGAAGAAAGTGACCGGAAGTTCCGCAATACAGACAAAGTTGCATTTGTCGCCTTCTCTCTCGTTCCTTCTGCGTTAATGGTCCTTTAACACTGCCAATTTGCATAGGTTCGGAAACGTCAGTACTCTTGGAGTTAACGTGGGTCTTGATAGGTACTCTGGTTTCATACTTGAGCCGATCTGCTTTTCTATTTTGAAGTCTGTGATCAAGTTGAACCACTAAGTCTATGTAGTCTGCGCAGGCCTGGGGTGGATCTACTATCTGAGCTATAACATCTTTAAGCTCTCCGCGCAGGCCTCGATGAAACAATGTGATCCTTTTATTTTCAGGCCATCCGGTTTCCACAACTAGTCTATTAAAGGTGGCGATATAGGACAAAAGATCCTGATTACCTTGTCGTAAGGATAGCAGTTCGTTGTCAAGGGCCTGTCCCTGCGAGTGTCGAGCGAACAATCTTTCCATGCTGGCCTGGAAGCCCTGGAAATCCCGGAGAATGGGATCATCCTGATTTACCAATGGAATAGACCAATCGGCAGCACAGACACTGAGGTAAGATGGTACAAAGGCTACTTTGGTCTGGTCGTTGGGGAAGGCCCCGGGCCTGCATAAAAAGTGTAAACGGCATTGGTTCATAAAAACGGCATATTTCTTGGGATCCCCCGCAAAACGTTCCGGCGGGGCCAAAGGCATGTGTCCAGGTAGATTGATTTGTACCGGGTTATTCGAACCCATTGTTGTAGAAATATCTCCGGAAACAGGTAAAGGAGTGTGCTCTGCCTGGCCCTGCAATAACCTTTTGGCCAGATCATCAGTTCTTTCCTTGGATAGGATTAGTTCCCTTCTGAGAGCATTTGTCTCCTGGCGGGCTGAGAACACTTCTGCCCGTAATTCCCCTAAAAGATGGGCCAGCTGATCTGTCTCGGAAGTCTCCATAGCGCCCAGGTGGGAAATTGTGGTAAGGCTTCGCGTTCTGTAACGCTCACCTGGTTCCCACGGAGGCGCGGCGTCGAAGGCGCAGAACTCTGAAGATGGACAGGAAGGGCCCCTCTATTCTGGCTTCCCTGGCTCGTTGGATACCCTCCTGTGCGTGAAAAGGGAGTATTACCAACTGTGGAACAATGCTCAAGCCTCCCACTCCCTTCCAACCCTCCACGATACCTCCTCCACGATTCCCCGTGAAGCCTCACCTTAGGGTTTGGAAGGATGAGCTCTCCATCCTGCTTCTGATGCAGGGGCGCGTTGAAACCCAGTTACTTCACTGGATTGAGGATTGATGGGAGTTCAGGTAAGCTTGACTGTTCAGGTAAGGCGCTGTAAAAGTTCTGTTCAAAAGTTCAAGCTTAATAATAATGTTTGTTGTCTAATTGCAGCAAGCGCTAATGCTTATGTCTTTTTCCCCTTAGGGGCCGGGGTTCGGAGTGCCGGAGATATGGCGCCGACCCGAAGTGAAACTGTTCTGGATGAGCGCTCAGGTAATGTCTTTGCATTCGCTCATTCAATGTCTTTGTCTTTTTTCCCCATAGGGGCCGGGGTCCGGAGATGCCAGGAAGCGGCAGGACCCGAAATGCAGTGGGAATAATCCAACAGGTAAGACTTAAAAGGAAACTGAGCTTTCCTTATTCCTTTTCTCCCTCTCACCTTTGTTCTTGTCTTTTTTCCTCTAGGTGCCGGGGCGTAGCTGAATCCGGAAGATCGCTGCTGAAGATGGAAGCGCCTTGCAAAGGTGAGTAAAATGCAGCGCTGCAGCGATCGAAACAAAATGCCTTTAAAATTATGTCTTCCTTTTCAGGGCCGTTGGAGGAATGACTCCGGGATGCAGATTTAGCAGGTAAGGGCTTTTCTTCTCCTATTCTCTTCCTTTCTCCCCTTGCAGGTGTCCCAGGGTGCTGGCAGGCGTGGCTGAAGTCAGGATGCAGGAGCTGACACGGTGAGCGTCCAGCTGCTAGGTGCAGAACAACGCGAAGCACGTGTGGCTGTTCGGGTGGGGTTTAAATAGCCTTGGAAGAAGTTCCTGGTATGTATCCTTCTACCAATCAGGTATGTATCCTTCCCCGACCACACCCGGGTGGTGAAGTAGTCCTACAGGTAAAGTAGTCCCATTCAGGCCTCAAGAGGGCCTGGATGAAGCAGCAAGGTCTGCATCAGGTAAGTGTGCACCCAAGCACTTAAACACATATCCTCTTCTATGAGCCTGGCGCCTAAGGCGCCAGGACTGGGGTCCGCTATGAGCCTGGCGCCTAAGGCGCCAGGACTGAGTCCAAAGGGCCCCGACTTGGGCCCGCTGAGACTTCCCTGGGGAAAATGATGTCTGCCTCTGGGGTTGCTGGGCCCGGCCTGGCTCCTTGGAGGTAGGCATCATGACAGTCTTCAGGGAGGTCCCAATCCTTATACCTCAACCTTTCAGAAGCCAAGCGTGAAGGTTGAGGGATCTGACCTCTGGATGCAGAACCAGACCCCCCCCTCCCGTGAGAGCAGATCGTCTCGGTAGGGGAGACGACGTGGAGGGCAGATGGACAAGTCGAGAAGGTTCGGGTACCACGTTCTCCGGGCCCATGCCGGAGCAATGAGGATCATCCGGGAACCGAACCTCCTTAACCTCTGCAGCACTTGTGAGATGACGGGAACTGGCAGAAACGCATACAGCAGTGGGAAGGACCACTCCACCACGAACACGTCCCCTAAGGCTCCCCTTGGAGGAAATTCCCGCGAGCAAAACCTTTCGCACTCTCGGTTGACACTGGATGCGAAGAGATCCACTTGTGGGGTCCCGCGAAGGCTGAAGATCTCCAGGAGAATCTCCTGAGCCAGCTCCCACTCGTGAGGGATCACTCTCTGCCTGCTCAGAGCGTCCGCTGTCTCATTTTCGTCTCCGGCCAGATGAACTGCCGAGATCGAAATTTCCTGCTGGATGGCCCAGAACCAGAGCTGCATCGCCTCTCTGCACAGAGGCAGTGATCCTACGCCTCCTCTTTTGTTGAGGTAGTGCATAGCCACTGTGTTGTCCGTCATTATCTGAACATTTTTCCCCTATACAGATGGAAGAAAAGCCTTCAGCGCCAGTCTGACTGCTCTCAGCTCTAACAGGTTGATATGTAGTCTGGACTCCGATGGAGACCAACGACCGCTGATGGTCAAGTCGTTGGCATGTGCTCCCCACCCCGTGAGTGAGGCATCTGCGACTACTGTTATCTCCGGCCATGGTTGCCAAAACAGTTCTCCTTTCAAAATGTTCTCCTGACAGGCCCACCACTGAAGGTCTCGAACCACCTTGTCCGGAACCTGAAGGAGGTCTGTCATTCTCCCTGAGAATTGTGACCACTGAGTTCTTAGTGCCCACTGAAGAGATGTCATTCTCAGGCGAGCCTCTGGCACAAGGAAGATGCAGGATTCCATGAGGCCTAGAAACCTCAAAAAGTCGAAGGCTGGGAGACGTTGGGCATTTTGAAACTTGGTGACCATCTGCAGAATATCTTGAGCCCTCACCTCTGGTGGCGAGGCTTTTCCCAGGGAAGTGTCCAGGACCGCTCCAATGAACTAGAGTCTCTGTGATGGTATCATCTGTGAATTCTTTAAATTGAGGGAGAAGCCCAGTTTGTGAAGGAAGTGGCAGACATAATCTAGCTGGATCTGAGCTTGTTTTCCGGAGATACAGCTCTGATCAGCCAATCGTCTAGGTAGGGATAGACGTGAATCCCTTCCCTCCTTAGACGTGCAGCCACTACCGACATTAGCTTGGTGAAGACCCTCGGGGCAGAGGTCAGCCCAAATGGCAGAACTCGAAATTGATAATGAGAGCCGCCAATTGCGAACCTCAGGTATTTCCTGTGTTTGAGATGGATTGGCACATGGAAATAAGCATCCTGAAGGTCCAGAGATACCAGCCAGTCCTGGAGCTGGAGGGCCTGAAGGATCTGAGAGAGAGTTACCATCTTGAACTTGTCCTTCCTGAGGAACTTGTTCAATTCTCGTAAGTCCAAGATAGGTCTCAGTCCTCCGTCCTTCTTCGGTATTAGGAAGTAGGGGGGAGTACCAGCCCTTGTTCCTCTCCGCTACAGGTACCAGTTCTATGGCACCTTTCTCCAGCAGGTCTACAATTTCCTGCAAGAGGAGCGGATCTGGAACTTTCCGAGAGCTGTTCCCCGGTGGATGACTGAGGAATGCATAGAAAAGGCAGGCAGTAACCTTGGGCAACTGTCTCCAATGCCCAAGCATCTGACGTAATAGCCTGCCATTCCGTCAGATGTTGAGTTAGCCTGCCCTCTACTGGTGTCTTGTGAGGAGAGTCCTCAGAGTGATTTTAGAGGCGGCTGATGCAGGTGCCGAGGGTAAAGAGGCACCTGCTGCTGCTGCTGCGGCTTTTTTATTTTTACCCCGTCCACCTCAGGTGAATCTTTTTTGACCTCTTTGAATCGACTGTCCTCTGCCTTTTCCGAATGCGGAATAATAGCGAAAGAACTTACCTCTCCTAGAGTTTCCTGACGGGCGATATGGCATTTGACGGATTGCAGCTCCTAGGGATTTTGCTGCTGCTTTGGATGTCTAACTTTTCTAGGCTGTCATCCGCCTTCTTACCAAACAAAGAAGAGCCGTCAAAGGGCATATTTAAAAGTCTGGCTTGTACATCTGAAGCAAACCCAGACTTTCGTAACCACGCAAATCTTCGGGTTGTAGTACTTGCCGCCATGGCCATACTGATGCTGTCAGCAGAATCAATGACAGTTTGTAGGGATTCGCACATTGCGTCTTTACCATCCTTAATGATGTTTAGAAACGCTTCCCTTTCTTCTCCATCTGGGAGGCAGTCAGCCGCTGATGAAGCAAACTCCCAAAGTATATGGCTGAACCTTGCGAGCGTACAAGTAGCGTTAATAGATTTCAACACCATGCTACATGCAGAAAAGACTTTCTTAGCCATAGAGTCGTATCTTTTGTCATCCCTGTCCTGTGGAACAGTAGGGTATGCCGATCTACTGCCTGATGCAGTTGCTGCTTGAACAACTAGACTCTCTGGAGTTGGATGTTTGGACAAAAATTCAGGGTCCGTAGCAGATACTCTATATTTGGCTGATAACTTCTTGTTAACCCGGGATAACCTCAGGAGTTTCCCAGTTAGCCAATATTTTTCTTTGTAATGCAGCGTGAAATGGAACCACAGGATCCTCCTGTGGGCCTTTTACTAAAATGTCTGTAAGGTCATCCTGTTGGAATGCAGGTGAAGGTGTAGACCAACCCATGAATTCTATAATTCTTGCCATTAAAATTCTGTAAGGAGTCTCGGCATGTTCCCCTGGGTCTGGTTTGGCAAATTCTATTTCTGGGGAAGTATCTAACCCACTTGCCTCATGTAAGGATTCTCGAAGATCCTTTAACCTATTTTCCTCAGAGGTAAATTCCTCTGGTTCAGGTGTTGCAAATCTCTGCAACCCAAAGGGTCTTTCTTGATCCAAATCCTCCTCTTCCTCATAAATGGAAGACAAAGGTCTGAAATGATCAGACCTTGGAATGGCTTGAATCCCATTTCCAGAGCAGAAGGGACCAAATTTGTCATAATTGGTTGAGAAAACGTCGACGCGGACGTTAAAGGCTTCGAAAACACAGAAAAAGGCGTCGAGAAGATTGAAAGAGGCCTCGAAGAACTCGAGAGGATCGGAATCCTACTCGAGGTTGGCGATGACATTCTCGAAGTCGTGTTAGAGGCCCTGGGTATGACCACTGGATGTGAGGTAGTGACGGCCGTGGGTTTGTTCTTTTTCGACGTCGAAGACGGAGTCGATTCGATCGACCTATGCGTCGATGAGCCCTTCGATAATGGTGTCGATGACGCAGATTTATGCGTCAAAGGGACTTTCGACGATGGCGTCGATGGCACAGTGCCTTTGCTCGAGGGTTCGTGACGCTCTCGAGTAGTTTCTTTCGCCGGGTGCAACGACTCGCAGCGTTTCGTTTTTTCGGGTCTTTCACCTAGGGTATCACCCTCAGCTGTCTTCGAGGGGGTCGAGGCCACTTTTTCGAAGACGCTAAGCATCCTTTTACAGAATTCCTCCCACTCAGCCTGAGAGCTATGTTTTGTGGGGCAGGTGACTCTTTCCGGAGAAACAGAAGAAGACGAGGAAGGGGATCTTCGACGTCTCTTACTTGAATGCTTGGATCTCGAAGAGTGGTGGGAACTGCTTTGAGACCTAGAACGAGAATGTTTCCTGTGTCGCCGAGGAGACGAATGTCTCGACTCTACAGAGGAAACTTTCAAAGGAGTTTTAACTGTCTTACCTCTCTCAAGCTTCCCCTTACACTCCTTCAAGGCTTTCGCCGTCATGGACATGCAGTCCTTGCACTCTGAACATTGGTGCTCCGATCCCAGGCACCACAAACAGATCCTGTGAGGATCTGTCAACGACATTTTCTTTCCACAGTCTCGACATTTTTTGAAGCCGGACCGTGGAGTCGTCGGTTTGGATGAAGAAGCCGAGTAAGAGTTGGTATTCGAGGAATAATGAATAATATTCTGACTAACGAACTAAGCAACGCGATTCAGAGGCCCACGAAGCGCGGAAAAACGCAATTGAGCAACGGACGCTGCGCGAGTCTACTTATACGCATGATGACGTTGGCGCTGATACAGAGACTGTCGAGGGACATCGGCTCGAGGGACGTCGACGCGCAGCACCCCCTACTGAAAAAAAATTCCGAGGCCAGCAAGCTCGAGATGATCTATCAAGATAAGGAATACGTTGGAGGACACAATCCCTTCGAAATAGGCAATACTGTATCATGGGAATGGTTACCAACAACTCTCGTAAGCCAAAGCAAACAATAGATCGACTGAATACCTTCAAGACCATAGAAACCCATGACTAGCTTCATGGAACACAAGAGGCTTCAAACAATTGTTTGAAAAAATAAACCAAGAACTCCTGTCTGCGGATGTCATATGTATCCAAGAATGTTGGCTACAAAAGACTCCCTTCAACGATGGCCATACTTGTTACTCAAACAAAGCATATAAGGGAGCCACGGGGATATCCCTCGGCAGGCTTACTAACCATTGTGAAAAACACCTTGAGAGAAAAGATCATACGAACCTTGTCACATTCCCCTTTAATACAAATTGTGATAATGCAAGAAGATCACACAAAAAAACACACATTTTTTATTGGAACAGCAAAGGATGGAGACACATTCCTGCAGACAGTTATGAAGAACTTAGACGACCATAGAGCAGAATTCCATCCTGCGAGACTGTATATATGTGGTGATCTAAACATTGATGGTCTCAAAACAAATAACATTGAAGACACATCCCACCAACAATCAAAAACAACAGTCAAAAACAACACGATCCAAAAAATGGTTAAATGAAATCAAAATAAGAGATCTGATGTTGGTAAATGGAAATGTAGAAGGAGACCCAACGGGTGCACCTACGTGGTCCTCGTTTAACGTAAGTACAACGTTGGATTACCTCTTTGTGGATTCCAACACTTACCAACAAATAACCATGAAAATCACAAATACTGCAAAAAGTGACCACAGACAACTAATTCTAACATGTACACAATTAAACCAACTCACAAGTGATCCAAAAGATTGAAAGGAAATGAAATGTATGCACAAAGTCAATGTAAACAATGGACTAAACAGACTACGACTTTCACATAAAGATATGCCTTTGTTAAAAGAGGCAATAAATAAATGGACAGATCAAAAAGCACAGATTTTGAATACGAAGTGTGCCTAAGTCTATTTCGAACACCTGACATAAAGAAAGCGAATCCTCAAATAAGACTTCATCAATATGACCAAGAGCTTGCAGAAAAGAAAAAAAAAACTCTCAAAAGAAGAACTGCAAGCTATAAACAAGAAAGAGGCAAAAGACAAAAAATTGGAAATAAATACCATGGCAGCGAAATACCGAAATTGGGTGAAAGCACACCATGCTCAATTACACCAACAAGACTCTGACAATATGATCAGAGCGACTGAAAATAAAAAAAGCACATTTCTTCTGCTCCCTAATAAATAACACAAGAGGCTAAGAACAACTAAACCCAATCCAAGAATCGCAATGGTTTGAACATTTCAGCGAAATCTACGATCAAAATAAAGAAGTTCCAACACAGACACCGGAATCTCCAAATACAAATCCATGGAAGAAAGCCTTTTCCAAGAATGAAATCTTGGGGCTCATCAAAAACGTAAACGGATCACGTGCCCCCGGTCCGGACGGGCTATAGAATTTCATCCTAAAACAAAATCTGGACGTGTGGGCTGATGTGTGCCACGTTCTCTTTAACAGAATCAAAAGCAACCGACAAATTCCTAAATCATGGAAGACCACAATTGTCATGCCGATCTCCAAAAAAAGGCGACCGGACAAAACTGGAAAATTACCGCGCGATTTCCTTACTGGATGCGCTCGGAAAACTGTACGCATGAATACTGCTGAAGAGACTTAATGATTGGATATCATCAAGTGGACATTATGACCATAGACAGGCCGGCTTCGTGGAACTAGTGGATTGTGGCTTAAATCTTCTGATCTTCAACGTATTGAAAATGAAAACAGCCGAAGACAAACAAACTATATATTTAATCTGTCAATGGAGTGGTTTTATTTAACGCTGGTCTGCTCAGCGAATCCTCCAATCCCTTGATTCCTCCTTCAAACAGTTTAAGATATAGTCCTAAGGGTAAGATCATACAATATAAGTGAGGTGTCACACTCCAGTGAACTGGTATGAAGCCTAAACCGTCGTATAATACAGTAAAAATGAAGGAAAACTCCAGGACTCTGCGCCAATATACAGTTTTATGCTTTAATCTTAACTCAGTACAAACGTGCCCTTTCCTCTATAACACGTGATAACACGTGTAAATGTGTCTGAATACTTGGATAGTATTCTTAAACCAAGGGCAAGCTCATTGAAATCATACTTGCAGTTATTTACAAATTAAAATCAATCATGTGGCAAGATACCTATAGCATGGCCACCTTGGATGCAATTGAATACACCTTCAAGAATGATTCTGCCTCATATTTCCAACAGATACAAACGTTAAAGGAAATGCTTCAATTGACATTGGACTTTAATTTGTTCACTTTTGACAATTGCACATATCAACAAATGAAAGGCGTTGCCATGGTCACTAAATACGCCCCAGCCCTGGCTAACCTTTTCATGGGCATGCTGGAAGACAATAACCAGGTTACTCACCGTAGTGACCACCTTACTCCTAGTCCATAGTTTCCTTTCCTCCATACTTATGGGGACATCTCTCCGTCCTGTGGGACGGGACTGGAGCACTTTGTAAAAAGCATCCCAACATTTTTCCAAAAATGTGTCCTTCCTCTCTTTCTTGTGCGGGGCCGGCACGCGGCCCTAACCCCGCCCACCTTGGCTCTGCCCCGCCCATCAGTCCTTTTCTATCGCCAGGTCAGAGACCTATTAGCAATAACAGAGGAACCTTATTAGAGGAGACGGCAAGCGGGCGTATGAAGGAAAGGGGACTATGGACTAGGAGTAAGGTGGTCACTACGTTGAGTAACCTGGTTATACTCCTACTTCCCGTCCCCTTTCCTCCATACTTATGGGAGATTTCCAAGCACTCCTAACAGGAACTACGGGTGGATGGAAATACCCCCTACAGAAAAAGGTTCTTCAGCACAGCCGGACCAAACTGAGCATCAGCCCTTGAGCTCGTATCAAGACAATAATGCTTACAAAAAGCAGATGGGGAGGCCCAAGTAGCTGCCCTAGCGATGGACTCCCAGGGGACAGATTTCTGAAAAGCAACCGCGGCTGCCTTGCCCCACACCAGGTGTCCATGAATACCCTTAGGAGGTTTCAGCCCTTGGACGGTGAAAGACTCCGTGATGCAGGCGGCGATCCACTGAGAAATAGTCGCCTTAGACGCCTGCTTACCCTGAGGGTTACCGAAGGTCACAAAAAGTTGAGAAGAACTCCTAAGCTCGGAAGTCCTGTCAAGGTAGAATTTAAGAGCCCTTCTGACATCAATACAGTGCAGAATCCTTTCAGCCTCTGAGGAAGGGTTCGAAAAAAAGACCGGTAGGGAGATCGACTGATTCAGATGGAATTCAGTTACCACCTTCGGTAGAAAGGCCGGGTTTGTACATAGGACTACATTGTCCTTGTGAAAGGCCAAGAAAGGATGCTCCATTGACAAGGCCTGGAGCTCACTCACTCTCCTCGCTGACGTAACGGCGACCAGAAAGGACACTTTCCATGATAGGTACTTGAGGTCCACAAGGTTTATGGCACAGCGCCGTCAGGACTACATTTAGGCCCCACGGTGGGTGCGGACTACGAACCGGAGGGCAGAGGCGTGTCAAGCCTGCAAAATGCCTATTAACCACTGGGTTACTCAGAGAATAAGAGCATTGTTCTGTAGAAAGATAAGCGGAAACCGGTGAAAGGTAAGTTCTGCATGACAGAACGTGAACACCCCACTACGCTAGGGAGGACACAAAGGACAGCACCGTGTCAATCGTAGCCACCCTTGGATCCAACTGCTTTTCCAAACACCAATGACAGAACCTGAGCCATTTACTCCTATATTGGGATCTGGTTGAGGGTTTCCTGGTTGCCTGGATAATACGCATGTTATCCGTAGACAGATTAAGATGCTCTAAACACTTGAACGCAGACACCATGCCGCCAAGCTGAGCGATTGTGGGGAGGGGTGCCACATCTGCTGTTCCCCTTGATGGAGAAGATCGGGGTTCACTGGTAACCTGATCGGCGGATACACCGACAGGTGTTGAAGTTCTGAGAACCAAAACCTGGCCGGCCACCAGGGGGCTATGAGTAGAGGGGAACAGTTTACCGAGTTATTCAGTTTCCAAATTGCTCGATGAACTAGAGGCAGAGGCGGGAAGGCGTAAGCTCTCATGTTGTGCCATGGAATCTCGAGAGCATCCTCCAGAGAAGAGGCACCCAGCCCCCCTCTGGAGGCATACTGAGGAAGCTTCTTGTTTACCGCCATAGCGAAGAGGTCCACTTCTGGTGTGCCCCAACGCAAGAAAATCCATGAGAGGACCTCCGCCTTCAACTCCCACTCGTAGCGGACCACTGTCTGCCGGCTGAGGGCATCCGCTGTGACATTCAGCTGGCCCGGGATGTGTACTGCAAGCAGCCAGACACCATGAAGCACGGCCCACTCCCATATCTGGATGGACAGGTCCACGAGGGGGGGAAACTTCGTTCCCCCTTGCTTGTTGATGTAATACATTGACACCACATTGTCCGTGCGTATGCAGACCACCTTGTTGGCAATGAGCGGCCTGAACGCCCTGAGCGCTAGGAAGATCGCCAGAAGCTCCAAATGATTTATGTGCAGGAACTTGTCCTGAGGCTACCAGAGGTCCGAGACCTGAAGAAGGTCTAACATCGCACCCCACCCCAAAAGGCAGGAGTCCGTTGTGATCGTCACCGTGGGGGCTGGGTCCTGAAACCCCGCACCCACCGACAGGTTGCCTTGAGATGACCACCAATACAGGTCCACTCTCATGGAATCCAGAATCATCATCAGCTTGGAATCCGGGACCACAGCCTGACGCCAGGAACTCCGAAGAGCCATCTGGTTCCGTCTCATCTTGAGACGAGCAAGAGGAAGAGCCAGCACGCACAAGGCCATGAGGCCCAGAAGACTCTGGAACCACCAGGCCAACATGTTCTCCGACTGCACAAACCTCGGAAAAGTAAAGAATTTGCCGGGCGTTTCTTGTTCTCGTCGACGAACGCCTGAAAATGCGAAGGAGGAGTTCGTCGGAACACCTCCTCCCACCGCTCCAACCGACGTTGAAGTGCTCGGACCGACAGGGAGTCGCAGTAAAAACCCAACGGTGATCCGGACCCAAGCACTCTAAACAAAGAGGATGGGGATCCGCCCTCGCGAAACGACGGTGACACGATGAACAATCTGGAAAGTCTAGTTTGAACGACATAGAAAGACCAGTGTATGATCGCTAGCGAGAGCCAGAGAGGAAAAAAGGGAAGAAAATCTTCCGAGGATGCAAGTGCGTCCAGTCCCGAACGAGCGGAGAAAATGACTGATGGGCGATGCACGGGGCGGAGCCAAGGTGGGCGGGGTTACAGCCGCGTGCCGGGCCCTGCACAAGAAAGAGGAAGGATACATTTTTGGAAACATTTTTGGATGCTTTTTACAAAGTGCTCCGGTCCCGTCCCACAGGACGGAGAGATGTCCACGTAGGTATGGAGGAAAGGGGACGGGACGTAGGAGTGTGTGGTATATCAAGATCCAGATTTTGGAATCAAAATAAGGATGTGGACACGTTATATAGATGATGTCTTTCTCATTTGGGAAGGATACCAAGATCAATTTCAGTAATTCACAAACAGACTAAATAAGGACTGCTATGATATCGAATTTGTAGGGGAATGTAATGGCAATCTGATTAGCTTCCTGGACCTTACAATTCATACGGATGGCCAGAAACCTGAAACCTGGACTTTTAGAAAACAGACGGAAATCAATTCGATTCTCCATGCAAGGAGTTGCCAGAATCAACTATCAACAATATTTCGCTGGGGGAATATACTCGAGCAAGACGAAACTGTCAGGAACAGGATAAGTTTCAACAAGAATGTGCATTATTGATAAACCACTTTAAGAGCAGAGGATATCCAATTAATTGTGTGACGTCCGCATATGAGAAGACCAAACAATTGAAGCAGCAAGATATTTTGCAAATCAAGCCAAGAATAACTTCAGAAAAATCTATGGAAGTCTTTTTCATAACACAATACAATAAAGACCATCAGAGAATCCCGAAAGCATTACGGAAACATTGGTATTTGCTCAAACTTGATGAACATATAGATGCGTTTGTAGGGGTCAAACCCCTGATGATGTTCAAAAGAGCTGACACACTGAAAACAATCAGTCCATTCTAGTTAGTTGACTTCAAGGATATGAGATGAACAACCTGGCTCCAAATGGATGACATCGGCTTCAGAAAATGTGGTATTTGTTCTCAATGCAAATTTGCACATGAAAAGACCAAAGAGTTCAAAGATATCAATGATAAAACTGTCAAAATCAAACAGGGCATTAATTGTAAAACCAAGTTCGTTGTGTACGGTATTATCTGTGTATGTCGTAAGATGTACATAGGGAGTACCAAGAGAGAATTGAGAATAAGGTTTCGGGAACATCTAATGAAGATTGAGAATCAGGATCCCTCTTTTCTATTAGCACATCATTGGCAAACTTCTCAACAAATGAAAGATACATCTAATATCAGATTTATTGGACTTCAGCACGTAACCCTGAACAAGAGGGGTGGTGACAGGGTTAAAGCATTACTACAAGCTGAAGCACGAATAATTTGTTTTTGGAATTCAACAGTGACAGGATTAAACAGTGACAATGAGATGGCATCTTTCTTGTAGGTGTATGGCTTATACTAATCATTATACGTTATTCACCTTAAAGTATGTTTGTCACATAACCCAAACACGAAATTCAATTTCTCAAGTGAATACAATCAGGAGCATGCACATTATCATTACTGTTCTTTCAGGTATAATAGGTTTCCAATGTGTTGAAAGATGTGTTCGTATACTGAAGAAAAGGCACGGTAATGCAAATTGAGGACCAATCAATTAATTAACTAGCGCAGTATGTTAATTGCTGAGATTATATATAAGAAGGCGTCTCGTGTATATAGAAGCCTGTGCGGGCCGTCAAGGCGCGGCACAGACGAGATAATTGCCAGAGAATTTAACGCAACTAAAATACCATAAAGGTGACTACTTCTGCGAGTTAAGTATAATGGTGGTATTATTATTATTGTCATTATTTTTTAATTATCTCACTATTCAAGGTACTAATGACTAATTGCTGCAATGTACATAATAACGTTAGGAATATCCAAATATAGTATTTGTGGTCACGTGCATCTGAGGGCAAGACTAATAACTGATTCATGTTGTGAAACATTAATAATATACCAATTCAAGATGGCACACAGCATTAGAGAACACGTCCGTGCTTTGGGAAAGGAAGCAACATCACCATGGGAACTGATGCATGACGTTGTCATGGTAACGATATAACAGACTTAAAATAGCGCTGGTTCACAGAATTCCGTGCTAAACCGACGCAAGAGATTGAGCTGCTATGGTAAGCTTTTTCTTTCTGAAGAACATGCAGTGTGAATACACGAGGACAATGTAATGTTAATCAGCACATTTGGAATCCAATTATATGTGAACATTATGAGGAGCAATATGGTGACCTAATAATCATTTAAGAATCACTCTTGGCATACGTATCTATACAGTATATACGGAATAAAGTTCTCAGTGCTAAGGACACTCTTTAACCACGCTTTCAGACGGTGATCTGCAGGCAAGGAGAGGGAGCAGAAAATATAAATGTTACAAGTTACTCTGAAATATATTAGTTAAATCATAGATTCATGATGGCAATGCACTTTAGCTAATGTGGGGAAATATAACATATTTCCTTACAGAGACATGGACTATGGGAACAAACCCTTGTAAATGACCTATCGAAATCGTTGTCTTGAACCAACATTTGAAGTTAATCTGGTAAGCTACCCCCTATTGCTGGGGGTATTCAGAAATGTTGGAATTACAAATATGACTTGAACTTGTGTTGATAACTGATCTATGGTTTTCTCTAACCAATTATTATCATCTTTGTTTTCTCTTTGAATTTCTTCTATGGGTTCCGGTTTTTCTTCTTTCTCCCTACCCCTTGCAATCCTCCCCACTACCAACCCGCAATCTCGGTCTTTAACTAACAACATTTTGGTGTTTTGTTTGGGGAATCTTGGAATTATGGCTATTTATCTCTAACAACATTGGGGTTTTTCTAAATGAAAGTGGACCAATTCGGCATATGTTTATGATGACCCATGTTGTTTATTTGATGTTATATTAACAAAATGTTCTCTGTGGCTAACTGTTTTGTGTATACATGGTTGAACAAATGTATATAGATATAGCCCTGATTTGAAAAAGGCTCAGCAGAGCCGAAACACGTGTTATTGAGGAAAGGGAACGTTTGTACTGAGGTATGATTATAGCATAAAACTGTATATTGGCACAGAGTCCTGGAGTTTTCCTTCATTTAAACTATATATTTAACCTTCATCGATATGGCCGCTGCTTTCGATAGATTGACAGGGAAATCCTGTGGAAATAATTGAGGAACAAGGGTTGTCCCCGTGATCTACTCAAGGCCTTAATAGCCTTACACTCAAACACCAACCTAAAAGTGCGTCTTGATCAGAAAGGAAATCTCAGCAGATGTATAAGAACAAAAAGAGGGCTGAAGCAAGGGTGCCCGTTGTCTTCGATTCTATATAACTTCTACATCCATGACATCGAAAAATGTCTAGAACCGGAAAGATCATACTCACCACGCATAGATGGAACTTCAATAAGTCACCTTTTATACGCAGACAACCTTGTGCTGCTGGATATGACCCCCATATGGTTGCATTGAAAGCTAAATGCCTTACCAGCGTATGTTGACATCAACAAACAACAAATCAATGCAGAGAAATCAGAAATCTTAATTTTCAGAAAAACGCAAAAAAGGCACAATGCATTCATATGGCGTCTACTGAACATTCCAATCAAACTGTCCAACAGTACGAAATACCTAGGAGCAGTGATCAGCTCAGACGTCAGTGAAAAGCCATGGATAGCTAACTTGGAACTGAAAATATCACAGGCTTTAACCGTGAAGAAAACATCTGGGAAGTTCTCAATACAGTACCTGGGTGACTTTTACAATCAACAAGTCACACCCGCAATAACCTACGCTGATGAATGTTGCCTAAGAATGCCATGGGAAAACTGGGATAGACTGGAGTCCATAATCTGGAAAAGAACCTTGAGATTGCCAAAATGCGTACTGAGTGGTGTAATTGGACACAAACTGGGACTCTACTCCCTCCATGTGCAAGTGGTATGGAAAAACTAACAACCTATAGAAAAGTGGAACTTATTGATTGCCTGCCACAATACAAAGTGATAAAGTCTCAAAGCGAAGCTTTTGAGACAGGCCTCCTCAACATCTGGAGACATAAATATCAAGAAATAATGAGAAACATAGGCATCAGTATGGAAACTTTGTAAAAGTAAAAGTAGCCCTATTAGTTATAGACTGGGCTCAAACAGAAGCAATATGATCAGGATCAAAACCACACACAAACTAAACTGGTCAACTTTCCAAAAAAACATACTATCTTAAGAAGAGCGCAAATCCAAAGCACTGAGACGCCATACTTCGTTTCAGATTAAATATTCTAAGAACTCAACAGAATCTAAAGAAATATGGTGTCGTTGAGGATGACAAATGTCATTTATGTAATGAAGATGAAGAATCATTACAACACTTGTCGATGTTTTGTAAAAAGCTGAAAATAGAAAGAGAAAGGACATTCCAACACGCCTTGCCGTGTCATGTGGCCTGGACTCTGACCTTTGGTGGGATGCTTTGTACGTCATCCTCAACAAAAGAACGGTTAGAGGTCATATTATAATGATCTATGTGAGACAAGTCATCCATTAAGCTTCCTTTTTTGTGGTTAATAAAATAGCGCATTCTACCAAACCTTACCATAATGCATGCACAATCAATTTGCCTGGGAACTTGCTCTTAGATTTGTTAAACTGGCTATGTGAGGCGATGACTGCAAGGATGTCGTCATGGTCATAAGGTTGCTTTTGGGAGCATCAACTACTGATAATGAGACTATGTGTCGAACCAGGTTGTGGACGAATATTTGTAATCAATATGAGGTAAACTCTTGCCCCTTCTCCAGGTAGGCTGAGCGGGGATATACCCTGCTGTGTTACTGTTCAATTCATCTAGGTTCCAATGTTTCATTAACTGTGGCCAAGCCATCCTATGACTATTTCTAAACTTATTTGTAGAGAAAATCACCCAATGCTCTAGTGCATCATCGATATCCGGACATGGACTGTTCAAATGTCCAGCGATAATTATCCCATCTAGACTTAGAGCACCGAGTAAGAAGAGTATTCAGAGCCTCAAAGAGCTCTTGCTCATTGGTTTTTATTGGGTTCCAGTAGACATTTATTAGTAAAAAAAAAAAGTGCTATTTTCTATACTAACAGACAAGATCGAGGGCTTATGTGTAGTCCATTCCTTAACTGTCAGGCCTGTATGTGCACAGAAGGAGACTGACACAAAGGTGGCATTGTGGTTGCTACAGACTTTTAGTCATTAAGACAACTAAATCAACTAAAACACTAAAGGGGTCTGTCAGAATGTCCTTGTAAACTAAAGAGTCCACCGTTCTGTGTCAAAATCTCAAATTCAGTCCCTTGTACCTATAACTTATTGGGCAAATGATTTTTCTATTTCAGTTCTCTGTTGTTCCAGAGTTTGAAATGCTCTTTCTTTGTATGGGGTATTATGATCACAGGGCTTTTAACAAGAGTCCTGCTTTTTAGGCTCCTGATTACTCCAGAGTTTACAGTTTTTCGTTTTTTAGCTTCAATTTCTTGTTGAAGGAAATCTAGTGGTACCTGTTGATTGCCAGTGGCAGTCTTCAATGGCTCGGTAGTCTTTTTTGTTACTTTAGACCATGCTATTTTCATATATTTCTTTGTGATTGCCATGCTAGCATTTAGCAGACCATTTTTACGTTTAGTAAATGTTTTGATTAATTGTTTTGATTACACGTGATTGTGGAACGGCGCTGTTTTAACGTTCTTGCTCTTCTTTGTTTGGCTTTGGTTCCCATCATTTTTTATTTTGCTCTTGTGTTTACTAAAAATGACGAATTCCTTTTTCTTTTTTCCCTCCTCCTTCTTTGTCTTGACATACCGTTCGGTCGACAAATTATCTGATGTGGATGGCAGGGCAAGGTTAGGAGTGCATGATGCAATTATGTGCACCTCCTTATTTGATAGAGGTGGTGTGGGAAGTTGCTTGATTTCAGTCATTGCTGGTGTATGTATAGTGATTTTGCTGCTCTGTTTGTAAGATTCAGGAGATTTTTGAGGTCATGCTTTTTCTAGCAGGATGGTCTTTGCGTTCAACTTTGTGTCCTTGACCTCAGAGTTTTGTGAGGGATTGAAGGGCTAAATTCATGGCTGTTAATGTTAGTTCCAAAAAATAATTCTTAGGCAGGGACGAAGATATGGAATTTTTTGTACTCCTGTCCTGTTGATGCTTTCTTGGAGAGGGCTGGTTGAAAGGCAGACAAAACTAAGGAATTTTGTATGGATAGGTCAAACCTCATCAGTGATTGTGAGAGATTTGAGTGTGGTTTTGAGCTCGGCTGGTGAGTCACAAGATTCAGAGTTCGAGGCGATACGAGGAGGGGGGGCAGAGGAGTAATGTCCTTGCTGCCCGTTGAGCACATATTTCTTGGCTCTGCAATTTTTACTGCAGCTTCCGTGCCATCTTTTGATAGTGAACTGTTTATTATAAGATCATTTGTGATGAGCAGCGTCATGTCCTTGAGTATCTGAGCTATTGTCACAGTGCCTTGCTGTTGCCGTGAGTCAATCCCTCCATTTTGATTGATGTTTGTATGTCCCGCTGTTAGGCCGAGTTTTGGATCCTGAGGGAGCATTGCCATGGTGCGGTCGCTAGAGCCCTGTATGAACAACGCAGGGGCCAGCGTTACTAAGTCAATCACTGAATCAATCATTGTGTGAGGTGACTGTTGTTCTATCGCACTCTGATCTTTCTAAAATGGAGCAGCAGGCGTGATACTTCCTGCGATTAGTTGATTATTTTTTGTTAAATCAGCTGGGTCGAAGGTCCCTATCAGCGTTCAGTGAGAGAGCTTGCGCCCGTGTGCGCGGGTCACAAAAGGTCTTTGAGACGGGTGAATGGTCAGTTTTAAGCAGAGTCCGTTTTAAGCATTCTACTAGGTTTAACGTGTCGATTTATGATTGCACACTGGTTTTTAAAGTTATATACCGTCGTCAAGATGTTCAAATTTCTTAATATGACGCAATAAAAAGATGCACAGTTACAGGTGCAGCTGTTAACAAAATTCTATGACAAGACAGGAGGCTCATATTATGCATTACAACCTTTACTGTGAAACCACAGCAGCAAAGAAAAAACTTTTACAAACAAAAAGGTTGTAAAGAACAGAACTAAATAGAGTTCAATGTCAATGTAAGGGAGCTCCCCAATCCATCATGGAGGACAGGTCATGCCCTGCAAGGGGACCAATGAGCAGGGACCCTTCCTTATATAAATCCATTACTCTAATCCCAATTCCCAATTCCTCTTTCTTTGCTGCTGATACCACAGCTAAGTCACGCCTTTGTGTCTTGCATGTTCATCAGCAGTAATCCTTAATAGTATATTAGGGCCTTAATTTATATGCATATAAATGTATTTGATGAATATATTTCGGTACCTTTATTATGTAAGGGAAGATTTACTGATTGGGTACATTGTATCCGAGAGGCCGAGTGCGGCCGTTGCTTTATTTATAGGTGTCTTTTGTTAGTGTATGTTCTTAGATGTTGGCTGCTGCCTCCTGCGAGTGATATTAGTAACAATGTAACAAGCGTTCATGACGTTTTTGTAAAATGAATATTGCAGGTGAAATACGCTTGCGCTTGTAAACCTCTGGTGTTTAGAGCGTAATATGTTAAAACACGTGTGCGCCAGTTGAGCTGAAACTGCTGCTTCAGACCTGGCGCACACGTGTTTTGTTGTTTTCTTTTCATTGTGATATGAGGCGTTTGTGGACCTGTTGTGGGCCGGGCAGTAAAGAAGCTGTTAAGCTTCAGGTCGGCGCGCACAGGGTGCTTTCGTTTTGTTTTCTTTCATTTAGCCGCGTGTTTAATGAGGCGGTTCTCATTGTGTACCCGTTGCGCGCCGGGCATGAAAGAAGCTACTAAGCTTCAGGCCAGCACGCACAGAGGGAGGGCAGCTCAAGTGGCTCAGCAGGCATACTCTTCGACCTGCAAGCGGGACGACCAGGGTTCAAGCCTGGAATACGGGCTGTTACCGCAAAACACACCAGAAAATAAAAGTGTTAATTTTTCTTTTTTCTTTTCTTTTTCCTCTTCATCTATGAGGCGGTGGGCCTCCATGTTTGTTTCTTCGTGTAAACGCCTGGGAGAGGGCTTGCCTGCCCTATTATGGTTCCGTCACGCACTGGTCTGACAGAAGTTGCTAGAGCTTCAGACACAGCGCGCACGGCCTTCTGTGTTTATTTTGCAAACGCTTCAGTGTAAAATGCCTGGAAATTCCAGGTGCTGTAACCTAGTGGGCTTGCCCGCCCGGTATGGTCCCACACGAGCTCTGTGTTCTCTATTTAGTAAAGCTTCTGTTTCATTCCAAAAGCTGGATAGCTCAATGATGATGCTGCCTGTTTCTCATGTAAGAGGACCTGGGTTCGGTTCCCGTTAGGTCCAGTAAAAGTATATACATTTTAATTACATTTTTTAAACAATGAGGATTTTTAACATTACCTGACAAGGGCCTGATGCGCTACTAGTCTGCAGTTTTTGTTTAAGCGCGGCATATGACATAAAGGGTTACCTTCACTGTAGGTGCCATAAACCTGCTTGGTGCAGGCTATGCCTGTATTGTTCTGCGAGGTAAACCTCTCGTGTACTGCTGGTTCCACACCCTGCTCGGGTGAGCAGTTTGAGGTACACTTGCTCAGTGTATTCGTCACTTAAAGTTGGCAACTTTGTTTTTGTGCTGCATATGGCGCTGGTGATTACCTTAACTATTTGTGTGCCATAACCTGCCCGGTTTCAGGTTCTGCCTGAGTTCTACTGTGAGGCTACCCCTCGTGTACTGCTGGTTATCACGTCCTGCTCGGGTGAGCAGATGGAGGCACACTTGCTCAGTGTATTCCTCCCTTACGGTCGGTAGCTTTGTTCAAGTGCTGCACATGGCAGATGTCATTGTTTTTTCTGTAAGCATGCCATAACCTGCTCGGTTTCAGGCTTTGCCTGAGTTTTACTGCGAGGTGCTCCCTCGTGTACTGCTGGTTGCCACACCCTGCTAGGGTGAGCAGTTGAGACGCACTTGCTCAGTGCATTTTTGCCAAACAATAGGTTTAAGTGATGACTGGAACACATTTGCATTTTCAGAATGGCAGTAGGTATCAGCTTCTATAAGGGCCGGGGGTTCGGACCCCTGTGAGGGCGTAACCCCTCTTCTTAGGATATTTTATATATATATTTACATATTTTATATTATTTATTAAGCACTTTAAAGAAAAGAGCGTGTGGAGGTTGTTGTAAACAGACCCATGTGGGGGGTTGTACCTTCCTCTAGCTACTGGTGTTAACCTTCGTCTTTTAGTTAAAATTCTGTCGCCTTTTACCTTATTTAGTTTCAGGACAACTCAGTCCTTTCCTTAGGTTTTGTTTTCCCCGATATCAATTGCTCCACCCAATACCTGTGCTGGTTAAGCTGCAGTATTTTTCTCCCAACATCAGGAAGAAAAGATGATACGTTATGCCTCCATTGAGGTCTGCAGGGCTTGCGGCTCTCTTTACTGGGGACGTGTTTTCCCTTACTATTTGTCCCATGGACAAACATTATTCTATTGGACTATTGGTGGAGACAGGGTTATCTCGAGGGTAACTGTTCAGTTTTGTTGCATGACAAGTTGAGCAACCATGTTCTGCTTGGAGGAAGTGTTTGGAAACACTTGATGGTATCGGATAGGCGAGTTGCCAAATAATAACTTTATGGCGCCTGCCCATGGTTTTCCTCCCAAAGCTTGGCCTGTGGTTCAGCTAACCATCTAACAGTGTATTGCAATTTCTCCTCTGCTCGGGGAGTTCAAGCAGGTTTCTGTACCCTCAAGAGCGTTGCTTAACCTCTTTCGTGTGTGTATATATATATAAAAAAAAAATTTCTACAGTGCAGCGAATAGAGTGCTGGTTTTCACATCCATGCTGACCCTACTGATGCAGGTTCCTAATTTGGAAAGGGTCTAAATCAGTCTTTTATCCTGCTGAGATCGATGAGTGAACACCTCACACCACACACCGTTCGTAGTAGTGATAAGCACCACTCGTATACCTGAGGGTAGTAGTACTATATAAGGGCTGTTTTGCTATGGACAATGTGCTTAATTTTTCCTTCCCCTGATTCCCTTAGTGGCCAGTCAGCCTCACGCGAATACAGAGACTCGGACCTCAGGGTTTGAGGGGACAGTGGTCCCAGATTTCTTTCACAACCTTTCATGTACGGGGCATTGATAATTATCCCAGAGTCCTTTTCCCCCTCATTCCCTTTCCCGCCATCCCTGGGGGACATTGCATCATGATATACACCTCTTGGAATAAATCCCGATGGTTTCTGTTTCCTTTTTACAGGAGTTCTGGCTCGTGACCAGTGCAGATTCGCCCTGAGCATTTCCGTCCCGTCAGTTACCTTCCTTTCCGCTAATTCCTGGTATTTCAATAAGTTAAGCAGAGCCCGTCCATGGTCAGGGGATTGGTTAGAAGCGCAAGAGTGTATTTATTTTCTCTTAGGGGTGTAAAGCGGGGCTTTAATGTGGTCCTCTGGGTAGCTTTCTTCTGGGTTGCAAGGTTTTTCCCTTGGATAAGTGGGGGAGGGTTCTCCTCCTTTGGAAAACTCAATATCCCTCGGTGGGATTCAGGGGTCTGGGAGTGATATTAATCTCCCATCCAAGTTATTACGACCCTCTATCACGATGCGTTCCAGCGTCTCTACATTAAAGATCAGAAGGTCTGCCAGTGCGATTCCCAGAGGGCTGGGATATATGTTTAGTTAATGACTTGATTCTCCTAGTCACCCGCATGGCAGGTGGGCCTTTGGGTTTTCACAAAAGTTTGTTTTGCAATAAGGTGCTGTGCGCCTCAAGGATCTTCATATTAGTTGAAATAGAGGTTAGACCTCTTCTGGTGTGCAACTTCAGTTTAACTGTTTAGTGATCAGTTCTTTGCAGTTTAGAGTCTTGCTAAGACTTTGGAATTTAGGAGTCCTCCTTCGGTTAGTTTTTTGCTCCTCTAGCGGTTTTATCAACCAGGGAGGAGGGAAGAAGATTCAAGCACCGGGCATATCTACAAAGGGGTTTACATATCTCTATAATGGTAACGATTGGTTGTAAGATACATTTTTCTCCTTGCCAAGTTTGGCCTCTTAAGGGTCAGGTTTGTAAATATCTGCCTTTTGTCATGTTAGCAAAGTCCTTCTTCAAGAGCTCGGGAGGTCTGAAGGTCCCCGTGTTGACGGTTTGTCCGGTTTAGCTTCTAAGGTGGGGCCCCTCTCTTCCATTCTGCTTCCTTAAGTATACACATATGTCTGAAGACAATTGTGGGTTAAGTCTATTGCTTTGCTGCTCCGCTCAGGATGGGTCGTCCTATTACAAATTAATAAAATGACTTTTTTACTCCCATTTTACCTTTTATGAAGATTTGTCTTTCCCACTGGGTTCCCCAGTGTAGTTATGTGACATGCTCTGTTTCTAATATGATATCTTCCTTTAACGCATGGGATGGAGCCTACAAAACTTTCACCCCTATGGGGTACTTTTCATTATCTCCAGGAGAACTGGGTGCTTATTTTCTATGGTTTGCCATCTAGATTGCCAAAGAGGGTATGAATTTAAGTGTTTTTAATGTTTGATTGGACAACGGAAGCGTTTATTTCAGATGGGGTTTTTCCTAACCTATTAGTATAGGAAGACTTTGTTCCATGTTTTTCCCCTCTTTTAACCAGTTGGTTTTGGTGGCCTGTAGGGAACGCTGGAATTGGCACATCTTCCTGTGGGTTTTTTTCTTGTAGTGGATTTGTCTATGCCTTATAAGACAGTTATTCGGGCAGACTAGTCGTGGGCAATTCTCTTGCGATCAGCTGATTGATTTAAGGAAAGCATTTAAAACATTTTCTTTCCTATTATTTTATTATATTATTATATTGTCTCTATTTTATTGATCATGTTGTACTAATGAGATGCAAGGGCTTTGAACTTGCATAATATGAGCCTCCTGTCTTGTCATAGAATGGCTAATCCCCCACACTAACGTGAGATGGGGGTTTAGATTCTATTAAAGACAAGGAGGCGATTATTATCCCACCCAACCACCCTGGATATGATATGACAGTTATGACATGTATGTACACAGGTGGTTCAAGAGAGAACATTCTTTGGTTTGTTGTTCTTCCCATCCACCCACCCTTTTTGCTTGTTGTTCTTACAGCTACGAATTGAGGTTCTGATCAGGAGTGTGGCTCGCAGTTTCAAGTTATGGAGTGTGTGGTACGAGAGCTTCGCTGGATTTGCCTTCATCGTTTATCATCTGATCTGTGCAGTGGACGTCTGGTTCAAGACAGCTACAGAAAGAGGAATTGGGATTAGAGTAATGGACTTATATAAGGAAGGGTCCCTGCTCATTGGTCCCCTGCAGGGCATGACCTGTCCTCCATGATGGATTGGGAAGCTCCCTTACATTGACATTGAACTCTATTTAGTTCTGTTCTTTACAACTTTTTTGTTTGTAAAAGTTTTTTCTTTGCTGCTGTGGTTTCAGAGTAAAGATTGTAATGCATAATAATCGCCTCCTTGTCTTTAATAGAATCTAAACTCCCATCTCACATTAGTGTGGGGGATTAGCCGTTGTTGCTGGTTTAGCCTGGCGCATGAAAAAATTCAGGGCAGCCCGATCCCACCGCACACACATGAAATACTAGGCAGTTTTGTAACACTTAACAGTTTAGAAACAAGCTTTGCATAATGCCTTGAGCTGCACAGCCCAAACAGCCACAACAGCACTTATTAAAAAGCACTTCCTTGAATGCGTGCGCTCCAGATTTATGGCGGAATGGGCGGGGGGCTTAGCTCCGTTTGTATACAATACAGTTTTAGGTGGTGTCATTCACCTGAAAGAACACAGAAAACATATATAAATATATGGTGATGGTATTTAGCTGCCCATTTAAGTGAATTCAAGTCCATACCACAGAGTTTGTTGAAAAAACAAAAGGGTCAAGGAGCCACAACAGCATTTATTAAAAGCACTTCCTTGAATGCGTGCACGCTCCAGATTTATGGCGGAATGGGCAGGGGTTAGCTCCGTTGGTACACAGTTTTTGGTGGTGTAATTCACTTCAGAAACCAGTTAAAGTTGACCTTGTACCGAGGTGTCCAGCACTGACACTGATATCATAACACAACGTTGTAATGCCACAACCCTGAAGAGATCCTCTGTGTGGGTTGCTGCACAATGCGGATGCAGTTCAAAATTGCTCAAGATCACACAAGTGTGTGATGAACATAGAAAACTCCTAGTAACACCTGGCTCTACAATCCGCTGTTTGTGTCGTAATCCAACTGCTACCTTAAGTTTCTTGCTACCTAGAACATATACTAGAATGTTGTGTCAATGTTTTTGGTCCAGGAGAATTACTCCCTTCTCCTAGACTTGGTGGCACAGTTCTGGTTGCAAGTTCTTAACCAGGGGAAATGACTCCCTTCCACTTGTCAAAATTGTCCTCCAACACAAAAGACCAAGTTCCAGCCCTTCGCTTTGGCAGGCTCACTGATGATATTTTAACACTCTGTATCAGAAAGTCTTGTCAGCTTTGTTTACCAGGAGAATTACTCCATTCTCCTGGTATCTTGACTTCAGAGTTTGATACAACCAGGTGGGGTGGAGGGGTAATGGCTCCTGTGCCCTGGGGTATCTTCACTTGGTTGCACAGTTCAACACCACCAGGGGGAATGGCTCCCCTACCATGGCCTCTGTTTAACTTTGGTTTAAAAATTTAACACTTTCAGTCTTTCAGTTGGAGGGTTCCAGACACAGGCTTTCCAGTATCGAGACTTGACCAGACTTGGTTCACTCTCCTGCCAAGTACTGCCACAAGAAAGATGGTTTGTACTTCTCTTCCCTTGTGGGTGCTGGTCCCAGACCCGTATCTCTCTACTATGGCACTCTCCTGCCAGGTACTGCCATGAGGATATGGAACTTGTTCTTGCTTCTCTTTTGAAAAGCTTGGGGCGTGATGATAACCCCCTAACTGGGAATTCCTCCTTTATGGCCCTCAGAATTTCTCTTTATTCAAATGGGTCTTTTGCTCCCCCAGCTCATATGATTTGTTCCTGTTACTTTCATGCACTCATGTACTTCCAAAAACACTCATGTGCCCACCACCTGGCTTGTGTGCTCCCGTACCTTCAAGGATATTCCTGGCAGGCTACGGTCTGTCCTGGGATCCGAGTTCGGAGTGCATGCGGCTTCTGCACCCATCGGCTCTGCTGCCGCGGCTATGCAGTGCAGCCTCAGCTCTCCCTGCAGTTCTCGCAACCTCTCCGGATGTCGTGCGCCACCTTCTACCTTCTTTCAGGCTTCTGCTTTGCCAGATTCTGGAGGAGTCCTTCAGTGTCTGACTCCTTAGAGACACTTCAGTCCTCCTGACCTTGTCCCGCACTGCCGCCTCTTTGTGCTTCCTTTCGCTGAACCACTTCCCAGCTCGCGGCTCCTCCAGGGGTGGCTTGACTACATATTGAGTCCTTCTTCCCTTTTTATGTTGAACTATGAATATGTGCAGATTGGGGCATTGTGGTGTAGAGCATGCAATAGCCACACGGAATGCCATGGTCTACACCGTAAATATTGCTGGGTCTAACAAGCCTGGCCAACTTGAACTATATGACTGGGATTTAACCGCTTGACAGTAAACATCACTACATATTCCTAAGCTGTGCAAATTGAGGACCAAGTGAACTGTAGTGCATTTGGTTTAAGAGATGATTGAAATCTGCAGACCAACCACAATGTTGTGTGGTCTTCGATGTCAACGACATATATTACTGAGGAAGTTCCCCGAGGAAGACCTTTTTAAAGGTTGAAACACGTGTTGGCAGTCCAGTAAAACTATAATATCTATGAACTGTTCGCAAGTTCATACCTCAGAGAGTCTACTTTTATCCAGAACCTCATGAATTGTTCCTTTTAGTGCTCCAGTATCGTTGTGAGAAGCCCAGTGTCTAATCTGTGCACATTAGACTGTTTATTCCTCCACTCCATATATAGATTTACAATTTTCAAATGACAAAGGCTTACCCTCCACAGAAAGCCGATTTAGGGTGCCCCTTTGACCAGAATATTATTCAAAGCTTGTGAAAAAACCAGGAGAAGATTCTGGGTTGCGTAATTCAAGAAAGAGTGGGCGTGTTAGGCAGAAACCTGTGCAGTTCCCTTGGGGACCACTGCAAAAGATTTAAGACTACAGGTGTTGGCAGTAAACCCACTTGGTAGCAGTCTGTACCACCCAGATTTACCTGGTAGCTGTGGCTGAGCAGTCAGACTTCCCTCAAGAAGAGTTAGGCAGTATGCAAAATATACACAATAGGCACTCAGATACAATAGCACAAGCAAACACTGACCAGAGCTTTGGTAACAAGGTATATAATTATTTATTTAAAAACACACTTGTTGAAACACTCCAGCACTATTATTGTAAATCATTCTAAACACAATTAGTATTATTATATATACACTCCTTATTCCTTATCAGACAAGTCGTAGTTAACACCACTTATTTCCAAACAGAGGTGAGCGCATAACTATAGATGGCACTCCAATAAGTTAATGAAAAAGGGAGGGAAAAAGGCAGAATGTAGGAAAATACACCACACTAATACTTAGGAACTCTTAAGCAAGGCAGGAAAGTCAAAAGTTACTTGTGAGCCAAAGTCCATAGGCCGGGCCCACTCTTGGGGAGAGCAGGGCACAGATGCACCCAAGATCACACAATGACAACTGGCATAAAAAGTCTTGCAGGGAGTTCGGAAAGGTTTTAGTTAGACTCAGAAAAGTTTAGCCAGGGTGTGCCAGGCTAACCCAGGGTCGAAAGCCGGGGGGCTAAATCTACCCCGTACAGTCGGTTGAAGGGAAGCCAGGCGGAACACGGTACCTTATGTGGAAAGGATCCTCCAGCGGGGGCAGTTGTTCCTGGCAGCAGGTGCAAGTCGCGGCGTCGTCCAGAGGAAGAGAAGATCTCGACGTGGAGGAAATATGAAGGTCGTTGCACTGCCAGGGAAGAAACCAGCCGCAGAGTTTTCCGGTTAAAGGTACTACGCTTTGATTCGCAGTAGTGGTAAAACCTGGTATCTCGGTTGCCGGGGTGCTTGGCACAGGCAAGGCGGCCACGAGATGTCCCAGGAAGCGAAAAAAGGAAGCAGACTGGTTATCCCCACCAGTCGAAGGAAGAAGACTCTCCGGGCTGGAGATCTCCTCTGTCGTTGGGAAAAGTGGTGAGACGGTTCAGCAGGGCTCCACCGGTGGTGTCGTCATAGCAGGTCGGCTCAGCTTCTCCCTCGTCGGATTCTTAGGTCCTGTGGCGACTTCTGAAGTTCCAGTCCCCAAAGCCCTGCTTTTATGCAGAAAATCCCCATTCACTTCGCATAGCTGTCACTCAAACATGCTAAGTGGTGATCCGGGTGGCTCACCACTTGGGCCAATCAGGACGGAGTGCGACTTGCGTTGCCTAGGCAACTCAGTCCAGGGTGCCTAAATCCCCCTCCACCCCTCCTAAGTACCCCAGACAGAGTGGCACCACTTTGGAGGGCTTCTGTGGAGAAGCCCGCCAAAAAGTGGAACAAAGGGCTCAACTTGGGTTGGAGTCACAGAAGCGAACACAAACGTCATTTTAGAACCGAGTTCTGGCAAAAAATACCAACCGGAGAATTAATATTAAATAAATAAACCGGCGGTATGTTCGAGGCTATAGAAATTAAATAATTAAAGTTGGTAACCTCGAACAATGGGAAATCCCATAGGGATATATTCGCGGTCGAATATAAAAAGTAGTATCCACTGCCACCAGCCAAAACTCGATCAGGGGGGACGGAGACGTGCCCCCCTCGACTAACAGACCCCGGGGCAATCGAATTGACCCGGCCAGTACATCCACAATATGATGGTTTGTACTGGTTCTGTTCAGAATTTGAGACTAGTAAAGTCAATGGCGACTTTACATGCCCTGGGAGACAGTAGTCAGTCCCAGGGTATGGAGTCTAAACTGGGGGGTCACTATGACACCCCTGTGTTACTGCACTGAGGGTGCTGTGTAACACACATCACAAAAACACATGAAGCCCTATGGAGTGAAAGACCCCATAGCCCATTAAACACATATAGAATCAAAGAGATGCACTCAAATCATGTCCAAGAGTGAGGGTAAAAGAGTCTCACTCTTGGCAGGAGAAAAAAATAAACCCCAAAAAATCCAGCAAAGCGGCTGGGGGACTCACTAGATTAGGAAATTCAGCCTAAACAGAGAATTCTCCCTAACAGGGCCCAGGCAATGGGTACCCTGATTAGCTTCAGACATGTAGGCCAATCCAGATTTCAGTTGGTCGTCCAACCCTCACTTCGTTTTGTTAGGCTTTTGCTATCTGTAACCAAGACATTTTCTTGCAACAGCACCTCAATGCACTTGGGCTGTAGTGCGCTTTACAAATCTAAAAAATAAAAATAAGTAAACGCAAGCTACCTTGAAACATCCTAGCCTTATTATTATTTAAATCTAGCAAGTGTATTGACTAAGTGTTCTGTCTGCTGTGGCACGCTCGACTCGTGTTCTCAACTTGTGAAGGCAACTGTGTGAATTCAACTCGAATCCAGTCTCCCTGAATCTACTGGTACTGACTGTGATGTCGGGTCCCAGTTAGTGTGCGGGGCCCGACCTCGTGGGTAGGCCTGGCTTGGGCCTGGCCTAGTGCGCAGCGCTTCGCTGCGCTCAAAGGAAGACGCAACCACACGTTCGGCTGCATAAACCCGGACTGGCGTTCTAACGCCAGTTCCGGTGATTTCTTTATTTCCGGGTGTCAAGTGACCCGGAAGTATCTGGGCACGTGACACCACATTCCTCTCCAACTTGGAGGTGTTTCACAACAGTTAAACAACAAACATGTTATAACGGGTACCGTACACTCTCAACCACTCTGACCTCATCTTGGCCGGGTTTTCTGAAGGTAGACTCCGTCCACCACGTACCCCTGGAGGCGGGACGACGGTCTGGGCTTCTCTCTCAGGAGGTATCGGGATTTCCCCTCTCCAGCTCGTCTGCCACTGGGGGCTCGGGATCAGTACTATTTTCGTGTTGGTGGGGTGCCTCCGGCTCTCTTGGTGTGGCATAGGTTCTGGGTGTCATTTGGTCTCGGGGCATGCAAGGTGTCGCCGGCTCTCCTCTTGGGGACACCGGGCTCTCTTCCCATAGTTCCGGTGGTCCCTTCCTGAAGTGCGACACATTCCTTGTCACTGTTTCACTCCCTCAGGTGGCGGTAATCATGCTGTGGTGTGCGGCACTACTGTCCATGGTTGGAGTTCAAAATTGAGGGACATTTTCTTGGGCGTCGCCCGGTTCTTGACGATGACGGTGTCTCCTGGTGTTAGGTCTCGGTGGCTGGCTCGCCTGGTAATACTCTCTTGCTCATTTCGCCTCAGTCTCATAGCATCTATAGCTGGGATGTCAGGTTCCGGAGCTACCCATTGTGGGTGTATCGGGAGCTCTGCCTGTATGGGTACCCCAAACATGAGGGCAGCAGGGCTGATGCCTGTATAGGAGTGTGGAGTTTGTCTGTGCGTCCTCAGGAACCGATACACTGCCTTCAGCCATGGATGTCCTCGTTCTTTAGCAATGCGGATAACTTTATTGAGTGACCCCATGAACCTCTGAGCATCACCGTTTGTTTGGGGCCATCTTGGGGTGATCCGCTTGTGTCTTACGTTTATGTCTTTGAAAAATGTGCGCAGCTCTTGGCTGGTGAACGATGGTCCGTTGTCGCTCTTCACTTTTGTCGGGATCCCATGTGTTGCAAAGATCTTTTCTAGTGTGAGGATCGTTGTCTCCGTATTGGTGGATGCCACGTGTTCTACCTCAGGATACCTGCTGAATTCATCGATCACAACGAGTAGGTATCCTTCATCGGCAATGGTACAGTGGTCCATGCTGACTGCCTCCCACCGCTTGCTGCTTCTTGGGGCGCTGGCGATGGGTTCTGGGTTCTCGGCCCTCCTAGAGGCTTGGCAGGCTGCGCAGGATTCCACCAGCTCCACTACTCGTATGTTGAGCATGCACATTCTGGACTTTAAGTATGCCGTTGTTTTGACGATGCCCTGATGTCCGCTGTGGGCTAGCCTGAGGGCTCTCTCCTCTAGTGATGCGGGTAGCACGATCCGGTGGCCCTTGAGAAGTACACTTTCGGGGGCAACAGAGTTTATGTCGGATCCCAAATAGCGCCCGAAGTTTGGCTTGAGCAGACGTGGTGCGTTGGGCCATGGATGTGAGGTAGTTCTTCCAGTTTCCTGACTGGATGGCTGTGGTAGTGTGTGTCAGGATGGTGTCTGCTTCCGTCTCGCTTGCTATTTCATGTAAGGTCAAGGCCCGTGGTCGGGCGCAGGCGACTACATGGCATACGTGTTCATCTGTTTCTTTCGCATGGCGTTGTTCCCCATCAGTGGCAGGCCGCGGGTGACAGGACAGGTAGTCGGCTGGGTTGTCCATCCCTGGGCGGTAGTCCACTTCTATGTTGTAAGGCTGCAGCTGCAGCATCCATTTTTCAATGCGTGCTGGTGGGTGAGGTGCCGATCCTCGGAATATTGGGATCAGGGGCTTGTGGTCCGAGAATACTTTTGCTTGCTTGCCCAGCATGATACTTTAAAATGTCGGCATCCCCACAGGATAGCGAGGGCTTCCTTCTCAATGTGGGCATAGTTCTGCTCTGGTTTGGTGAGTGCCGACTGGCAAATGCGATGGGGTACACGTTGCCTTCATTGTCTCTTTGGGTTAATACTGCCCCGAGGCCGACTGGGCTGGCATCGACAAGAAGTTCGGTGTGTCTTTCTATGTCAAAGAATGCCATAGTTGTGGAGGCCGATAAGGTGTCCTTGATTAGTTGGAATGCTTGTTGGTGAACGGGTGTCCATTCCCACTTATCTTTCTTGGTTAGTTCCCGGAGTGGGCTTGCGATGCTGGCAAGGTCTGGAATGAACCTCGCGCAGTATGTTGCCATCCCCATGAAACTCCTCACCTCAGTGGCAGATTGAGGGGCTTTGTTCTTTATGTCGTTAACTTTAGAGGGGTCCGGCGACACTCCTCTTGCGTTGAATATGTAACAAGAAACTAGTTCCTCCTTCGCAAATTCACATTTTTCTGCGTTTAGTGTCAGACCGGCTTCTTCCAATCTGCCTAGGACTGCTGCCAGGCGTTTGTGGTGCTCTCTTTCATTGGATGCGTACACAAGAATGTCGTTGCTAATGTTCGTTGTTCCCTCTAGGCCGGTGAGAACTTTGCGGATTTCGTGTTGGAATACCTTCACGGCTGACGATATCCCAAAGTTTAGCCGTTTGTACCTTCTCAGACCAAGGTGAGAGGAGAATGTAGTGATATATCTCGACTCTTTGGCTAATCTGAGCTGGTGATAGCCGGATCTGAGGTCAAGCTTGCTAAAGATTGTTGCTCCTGTGAGGTCCACAATGAGTTCATCTATCGCTGGAGTTATGTGGCGCTCTCTTCCGATGGCTGCATTGGGAAGTCTCATGTCGATACAGATTCGTACCGCGTTGGGTTGCTTGGGTTTTTGGGCAACCACCATGGGGGACACCCACGGGGTCGGCTCTGTCTCTATTATTCCTGCGTCCTCAAGCTTAGCTAGTTCCTTCTCTACTGCTTCTCTCAAGTGGAACGGTATCCGCCGGTGACTTACAGCTTTCGGCTCGATGGTAGGGTCTATGTGGAGCTTGATGGTTCGGCCTTTCAGGCATCCGATGCCTTGGAATATCTTCTGGTATTGTTCTAGTAGGCCGTCGAGTTCTTTGTGTTGAAGGCTGAAAGTGAATTGTATTAATTTCAGTTTTTCCGCTGTCTTACAGCTTAGCAGCGTTTCACAGCCAGCATCTACGACATATATGCGTGCCCGGCAATTGGTGTTGTTATGAGAAAAATATGATTTAAACGATCCTTGCACCGGTAAGGGTTTCTTGCATCCATAGGCGTATAGTCGTACCTTCTTCTCATGGAGTTTGGGCTTCGGGCGGAGCTTGCCGAATGCTGTCGTTGGCATTACATTCACTGTTGCGCCAGTGTCGATGACAACTTTTAGTGGTTCTCCGTTGGCGATGATTGTGCATGATGGTCTCTTCCGTTGTCGGGAACGTTGATTATTTGGAGGCGGATGGCAAACTCCTCGTCGGGGAACGCGCAGCCGATCACCATTTCGCGTAGGCGTGCATGAAATTTATCAACCGTCTCGTTTTCTCGCTGCCTGGCCATGCAGAAATGAAAGCGTTCATAGTCCGGGTTAAGGTCTAGTTTGAACATGTTGGTGAGCACAGTCTTTGCAGCGTCGTAGTTGTTTCCGTCTCCACTGTTTGGGATGGCGTTAAACAGGCGTAAGGCGGCAGTCCCGATGTTGAGCAAGAGGAAGGTGCGTTTCTTCTTTGGTACTGTGATATCTCTTGCGTCGAGGTGCATTTCAAACTGTTGTAGCCAGATTTCCCAGCGAATGGCTGCTCTAGTGGTGAATGGGTCAAACGGAGGCATGAGAGTGGTGTGCGCTGGGTCGGGGTGATCTGTGGTGATGCTCCTTCTGGTTGACGAGCTAGTGTTGGCCCTCGAGGGGCTTGACTCTCTGCTGGACATGTTGCGTTTCTGGGGTGAGGGCGCAGCCAAAACGCAGGTTTATTGGGCTTCACTCACCAGTGTCGTGATGCAGGTGCCTGGGTGCCTGAGTGATGGCCTTGGTTTGCAGTGGTGCCTTCAGTTAACCTTGTTGGCTTGGCTGTGCCTCCTGATAATTTAATTGTCCAATAGGGAAAAAAATGTTTTTTTTTTTGTTGGTTTCTTTTGGAGAAAAATAAAAACCTAAATTGTTCTTGGATGAGGCGGGACTTGCTGCAGCCACTTTGTTACGAGCGCGATGGTCCTAGAACATTGGGGGGCTGAGAACGAGGCTTTTAAAGTTTCTATACGTCCTGCGTGTTGATTTAGAATGTTGGGGGTGTGAAAGTGAGGCTCGGATGCCGCACGTGTTGATACACTGCTCCGCTCCGGGGCTCCTCTTCTTCCCCCTCGTCGCCAGTGTGATGTCGGGTCCTAGTTAGTGTGCGGGGCCCGACCTCGTGGGTAGGCCTGGCTTGGGCCTGGCCTAGTGTGCAGTGCTTCGCGGCGCTCAAAGGAAGACGCGACCACACGTTCGGCTGCATAAACCCGGACTGGCGTTCTAACGCCAGTTCCGGTGATTCCTTTATTTCCGGGTGTCACGTGACCCGGAAGTATCTGGGCACTTGACACCACACGGACTATAGTAGCAACAGAGGCAAGGACTTATTAATTGCAATTGCAATGAACTAAAAAAAAATCTCTTTGATTTTAAATTTCTATAGCTACGGTCTGGCCCCGCCTCCCTTCCAAGCAAGCTTTATCTTTGGAAAAACCTGTGCATCACACGCGCTTCGAGCAAGTGTATTGACTAAGTGTTCTGTCTGCTGGGCTGCGGGGAGGCGGGAGTGTCAGTCCCTTTTTTCCTTAAGTCAAGCACCTAATCTAAATTCTTGTGCATATGCTGAAGGTGTATACTGTGTCTAGCTATCTGTTACACGCAATATTGACATCAGTAAATATAATTTGTTAATGTATAAGGTGTATTTACAAACAACTAATATGCCGGCAACTAGTTAAGTACGCATTCGATCTATCCCAGAGTTTAATAAAAACATGTTCTCCGCCTCCGCCTCGCACACCGAAATTGACACCACGCGTGCAAGCAATTTCTGTAACCTCAAACCTTCGTAAATTCTCTTCACTTGAAAATAAAATTGATAAGGGAACTTTAGCAATTTCTATACCATTAACTACTGACGCTTAGGCGGTTCAATCTGGAGCATGCATAAATGTATGCACTCCTCCCGACTTGATAAACAGTGCCGGAATCACTTTTACAGCAGCTGCTATTACTCAGCCGCGTCCTCTTGGCGATCTTCAAACCACTCTGACCTCAGAGGATCGGACACAGGAATCCTTAACTGCTGTTAATGATGATGAGACTGAAAATATTCTGCACGAAGAAACAGACAATCTAGATAAAAGCTCAATGCAGCCCAACCATGTTGATAATGATGACAACTATACTGCAGGAGGCTCTGGTGAACGACACATCCTCTACACTCCCGGGATGACCTATCACAGTCACCCGTGATGTTTTCTCCCATGGCACATGAACAATCGGTGCTGTCATTATCATTTTCAAATCCTACACCTAGACGAAGGGGTCTTACCCCTTTGGTATTAAACAATGAAGCAGGGTCAGTCCCCTCGATTGGAATTGGAGCTGCGTTACAGACAATGAATATAGCGCTTTTTTCCCTAACCAAGTTAAATGAGGCGCTAGATCGGAAATTAAAATACTAAATCTGAAATTTTGCAATCACTACACAGAAAACTTTCTGACAAAGGTCCCTGCCTCGTGTATGAAGAGCAAAGCATGCTAACAGAAATAACCGAAACATCAGAATCAATGATGATTGTGGCAAAATCCAGAATAATAAGGTTACTCACTGTAGTGACCACCTTACTCCTAGTCCATAGTCCCCTTTCCTCCATACTTCTGGGACATTCCTCCGTCCTGTGGGACGGGACCGGAGCACTTTGTAAAAAGCATCACATTTTTCAAAAATGTGTCCTTACTCTCTTTTTACGTGGGGTACCGCACATGGCCGTAACCCCGCCGCCCTTAGCTCCGCCCACTGCATCACCCATCAGTCCTTTTCTATCGCATTTAAGCAATAACAGAGGAACCTTATTAGAGGGGACAGCGGGCGGGCGCATGGAGGAAAGGGGACTATGGACTAGGAGTAAGGTGGTCACTACTGTACCAAGTACTCCTCACAGGAATTACGGGTGGATGGAAAACTCCTTACTTGTCCGTGCGGGTCCGAACTACTTTGTTGACAATGACAGGCTGGAACGCTTTGAGCGCCAGGAAGATCGCCAGGAGCTCCAAGTGATTTATATGGAGGAGCTTGTCCTGCGGTGACCAGAGATCTGAAACCTGAAGAAGGTCCAACATTGCACCCCATCCCAGCAGGGAAGAGTCAGTCGTGATCGTCACTAGTGGGCCGGAATCCTGAAAGGCCGTGCCCACCGACAGGTTGCTGAGAGACAACCACCACACACGGTCCGATCTCATGAAAAATGGAACAGGAATCATTTTGGAGTCTCGGTCCACTGCTTGGCGCCAAGAACTCCGAAGAGCCATCTGTGTTCGCCTCATCTTGAGACGAGCAAGAGAAAGAGCCAGCACACACGAGGCCATGAGGCTCAGAAGCCTCTGGAACCACCAGGCCGACATGCTCTATGACTGCGCAAACACCAGACACGTGGCCAACAGATCCACCATTCTGTCCCCGGTTAGATACACTCTGCAGTCGATCGTGTTCCATCAAAAACCCAGGAAAATCAGGTCCTGAGAGACTGTCATGGAGGAATTCCACCAGTTCACAGACAGCCCAAGATGTAACAGGAGCTGGAGGAGAGACTGAAGATTGCTCAAGGCTGATTGAGGACAAGGACTGCGCAGCAGCCAATCGTCCAAATACGGATACACATGGATACCCTGAAGCCGAAGAGCTACGATAACCGACATCTTTGTAAAGACACGCAGTGCCGAGCTGAGGCCAAACAGGAGCACTCGGAACTGGAAATGCTCCTCCTCCACGGAAAAACGTAGGTATGTCCGATGCAGACTCAAAATCAGAATATGCATATAAGCATCCTAAAGGTCAACCACGCTGAGCCAATCGCTCTTCTGTAAAGACGACTTTATCCGACAGGGCATTATCATCTTGACTTTCTCTTGGGGTAGAGAGATTGAACTGGGAAAGGTCTAAGATGGTGCGCAGGCCAGCCTGGTTGGTTTCGGTACCGTAAACAGCCGGGAGTAGAAGCCCTCCCCTCGCTCCCCTAGGGAACGGGTTCCACCGCTCTGAGATCCAGCAACTTCTGTATCTCAGCTCTGAGGGAGAGTGATCCCGACTGCTGGAAGGGAGGATTAATGGGTGGGGTAGGGGGTGGGGGCAAGTGGAAGCCCACCCGAGCGACTGACAAGACCCACCGGTCCTCGGTGATGGCCTGCAACGCCTCCCAGTGAGACGCAATGAGCCCTCCCACCGGGGTCTCGTGCGAGCGCAGAGAAACTTAATTTACTTGGTTTATCGGTGGCGCCGCCACCTGAACCTGAAGAGGAGGCTGAAGAACAGGAGAAAAACCTGCCCAGTTGTTGCCGTCGGCAGGAATTTCCTGATGGAATATCGACCCTACGGGATTTCCGATCCAGAAATCCCCTAAAGCCAGAAGAAGACCGAGGCTGCGAAGACGTTCTCTGTGCCCTGAAAGGCAGTTTCACCAAGACAGACAAGGACTTGGCGGTCTGGGTGCTGTCCGTAGTCTTAGTAAGATCAACATCTGTCGTTGAGTGAAAAAGCTCCTTGCCATCAAAAGGCAGGTCCAGAAATGTATCCTGCACCTCTTTAGGGAACTTGGTAGCGTGCAGCCAAGCCTGACAAGAGGTGTCCATGCCAAGCATAAGGCACTGGGCCGTGGTGTCGACATGATGCGCCATGGCCTCCAGAATTTCCTGCGCCAGGACCCTTGCACGTGACAATCCCACTTTAAAATCCTCTAGTTTATTAGCGGGAATTAATTCCTCAAACTCTGACAGACCGTTCCACATTTTCATATTTGCCCCCGCTAATACCAGTATCGCGTTAGCTTGACATAACTGCAGGGCTGAATTAGCGAAAATCTTCCTCCCCAAAGAGTCAAGAAGCTGGTCCTCTTTGGCCACAACCTGTGTTGCCACTGTAGAATACGATGAAGCAGGTCTAGATTGTAATGTAGCAGCAGCCACCACTGTGGAGGAAGGGGGCGGACACAACGCTAAGGCTACTTCTTCCAAAGAATGGAGCCTAAAACGAGCGTCAATCTTTTTATTTACAAACAGTCCAGAGTGTGGTTTCTCCCAGACTTCACAGACCTCAGCTAAAACATCCTTTTTTAAGAACAAGCCGGTGCGCTCCAAAGGAGACTAGGTGAATGCCCCCGAAAGCACCCCTTCCTGCGGAACAGGTGCCTCGGTTACTGGAACATCCAATAGACACATGTCCAGCGCCCGGTCGTGAAAGGCTCTAACAGAGCGGGGCTGGTCCTCGCTGTCCTGATCCCCCTGTGCGTCATCCTACACATCCGGATCAGGCTGCGCAACATCTGGCACTGCTGGAGATTTGTCCAGTGGAGACAAAGGAGGGAGGGCCGGTGGAGGCCCGGCCGGTAGAGGCGGAGCTTGCGGAATCTCCGGTGCCACAACTGGGACCGATGGCGCAGGAGGGCACATCTCCCTAAACAAGCATCGAAAATACTCCTTCATGGGGTCGGAGCGCAGTAGCTTTTGAAATTTGCCAAAAAAAGCATGCGTCCTCCGCCGATGATTTAGGGGCGACTGGAGGAGGCCTATCATGAACGGAGTAACTCCATGGACGTAAGGGAGAGGGTTGCCAAGAGGGCCCTTCTCCACTGTTATCAACATAGATCAAGGGCGCAGATGCTGCAGGAAGCGAGACGTTGTGCAGTAGGGGCATCCGAGCATTCCAGTCAAAAACTGGACGAAAGGGATGTGCACAAGGAAAACGTTCTTCACCTGAAATGCCACTCCCCACACCTAGCGCCGATGGTGTAGATGTAAGGGTGGTACCAAAATGGCCACCGTAGTCTTGGCGGGACCTGAGGAGAACTGCGACACATGCGAAAGTGAGACAGGGGTCTCCACAGATGGGTCAGGGGTCTTCATCTTAGTAACAGAGGATTTCCGGTCAGAGACCTCACTCCGTGCCCCCTCAAAAGAACTGGCGTCACCACTTGAGAGGGAATGATAAAGAGTACACCTCACTGACAAGATCTTAAAAGGCCTCTCAGAACTGTCGGTCACCTTAGCCTCTAAACGTGGGACCTCAGACCCGAGTCCGGTAAAAGCCCCTTCCTGAAGGGCCTAGAACTTTAGTTCAGTACAGAAAGCCTCCACAGAGGCCTCTGGGCGAACCCCAGTGTCTTTACGGGAAGCTCCAGTCAAGGAGACCTCGAAGCAAGCTCAGGTACCCACCGCCTTAGTAGAACTGGGCCCACAAACAGCCCCCACAGGATGGGACTCGGATTGTAATCCGGTGTCAATAGGCCCCTTACGGAGGCCCTCTGAGAAAAATCTGGTACACTTTTTAGGCCTAGAAGGCACCTCAGGGAAAGCCCCGGTAACAGAGCTTTTGATGCTCCTCCAGGACTGGGAAGACCCCGGGAAGGAGTTCCCCGCCAAGGTGCCCCAAAAAGTAAAGAACTCAATGGCCTTTTCTTCTTCTCGTCTATGACAGTTTGAAAGTGCTTAGAGGGAGTGCACTGAAACACCTCCTCCCACTGCTCTAAACGACGTTGAAGCGCCCTGGACCGAAAGGGAATCGCAGTAAAAACACGAGTCCCACCGGTGGTCCGGACCCAAACACTCTAAACAAAGAAATTGGGGGTCCGCCCTAGCGAAGCGTCGCTGACAGGAATAAATAGGAAAGTCTAACTAAAACAGCATAGACGGACTGCCACACGACCGCTAAGCCAGAGCAGGAGAGGACGATACTGGAAGGAAAAAATCTTCCAAAGATGCTAGTGCGTCCAGTCCCGATCGAGCGGAGAAAAGGACTGATGGGCGATGCGCTGGGCGGAGCTAAGGAGGGCAGGGTTACGGCTGCGTGAGGTACCCCACGTAAAAAGAGAGGAAGGAAACATTTTTGAAAAATGTGATGCTTTTTACAAAGTGCTCCGGTCCCGTCCCACAGGACATAGGAATGTCCCATAAGTATGGAGGAAAGGGGACGGGACGTAGGAGTATGACACATCTATTAAAACAGACGAGCTTGAGAAACAATCTGCGATTATTACAATAGATGAGACTCAATGTCACTTGAGCAAACCATGCATCAAAAAAGGAAAGCTAAGATGAAAAATGTGAATAACCACCTGAGTTCATCCTCTCTTGATGACTCTATTGAGCCTAGCTGTAGTCAATCTATACTTAGCAAACCGATTCAATCTGCAATTACCTAGAACATGTTCCAAAAAGTGAACAAAGCAAATCATTTGCAGAGTAATACATCCACTAAGAAGTCAAAAAAGGTCAAATCTGCGCAAATAACAAGGTCAAATAATACGCGATCTCTCATCCAGAAAATACATAAGCCAAAAACAAGACTTACCCTAGCCAGCACAGCGGTTATTGAAAAGTATGCAAAACTACCATTACCTCATGTTTTAAAGAGCAGTAATAAATTAGCAGAGAAACAAAACCTTGACTATGAAGCGTTTGATGCATTGATAGAGCCGAATATTCAACAACAAATCCAAGATCGAATTAATAGTACAACGATTAATGCACAGGTCGGGCCTCAAGAAATCACTCCATTTGTTGCATCTAACCCGCCTGCCAACACAACGCAAGTAATTTATACTAACTTCTTGACTTTGGAACAGAGGTGATCCCAAATTGCACAATCTGTACAACATTACATTACGTTCTCTGAGAGTAGTGGTAGACGACCTCTTGATATAGCTAACAACAATGGCAAGCAGCGAACTGAGGACAGGTATGTACATATGATACCTAAATCTTTAGTACCTTCCAGCGATAGACCTACACAACACTCTAGTTCTACCTTCAAATCTAATTTACATTACTTAATGTTACAAGGCAGAAGTCATCCATATCTGGTATATGATCTTAATCGCACAAGCATCTTAAATATTTTTGCAGAAATTACACTCTTGGAGGATTTATGCTCCAACGATCTTGAACAAGTTGAATTTGTCAATTATAAAGAGCTATCCATAGTAAAAATATGGATGACGTCGAGTATTGTAATGAATCTTTTATGGCAAGCGCGGTCTAAATTATTTTAAATCGGTTTCCTATTGACCAAACCGGAGCCTGCGCAATACCCAGTACAAGCACTATACTCTACGATGGTGAAAACAGCTCCTCATAAATTGGACAGACCCTCACTTGCCATAACTTATAGTTGCAACACTTTTGGCACTGAACGATATATTTCTGAAAACACTCTGAGACTGCAGGGCGATCAACAGTAGCTAGCCCAAATGTGCAGCCTTGGTAACCTTAACTCCTTCCATGGGCTGCGCCTAACATTCATACTCAATTAGTACAAATTAAATCTCCAACCTACACAATTGCATTAGTCCACCTCTACTGGAATCATCTTGGTATTCAAGATGAAGACTTTTTTGATGACCTGGAAAATATTTGACTTAATATCTCTTGAGCCTTCTGTTAACCATCTAATTGTGTTAGGAGATCTAAACATGACATGTATTGTAAACAATTCTGTAGCCATGAATGCGCCTGTCATTAGATGGAATAATTTTATGAGTGAATGACAGTTGTATATGCTTAATGGTGCGACTGCAGGAGATTGTCCGCCTGCACATATTTGGCATTGTGCTGAACAGACTGCTCGAATTGATTACATATATGTTGATGGAAACACGTTTTCCTTGATTAATATGTTCAAAGTTATTCCCCACTCTATTAGTGATCATGATATATTGACTAGGACAGGGACATGCTCAGAAAAAGAAGTCACTATTGGAGTCAACCATTTGTAACCTAAGCATTTCTCAAAAGAATAGATTTAATTGGTCACCCCAAAATTTAGCTACTCTTGATACGATGTTCTCTCTGTCCAGTCGATATCTACATCCAGATTGAAATATGATTGATGGTTCTTATGTAGCAGTATTGCAAAGATTTAAAATGAAACCCAGCATAAAGAGAGCACAACTTACCTACACTCATAACACAGATCTTGTTAGAAGAAAAGCTAAATTCAGAGCAGATTGTCGATCAGCAAAGTTTCTTCAGGGTGCGATTAAATCAGACAGACTAAGATCTCTCAAATGTCAATATCACAATTGGATAAAGGAACGAAAAATCTGAAAGATGCTGACTCTATGCTTTATGCTGTTGCATCTAAAAAATCTGCACTAATCTGGGGCCTATTAAATAATCCTTTTGGCTCGTTTCAAATGGGCTCTCAAATCAATGCTGTACCCGAAGAAATATGGAAAGATTATCATCGTACCTTGTATGCGTCACCTTTCCCAGGAGACGTCAGTGAAACGATTTTGCGAGGTTCAGTTAATATTGACTTTGATATAGATGATATTCATTAAAAAAATAAGTTTGTCTCGTGCCCCTGGGCCAGACGGCCTTTCCAATTTTATGATTAAGAAACATCCTGAGTATGGGCCAAAATAGTGGTAAAAATATTCAAGCAAGCCATTGCTTCTAGACAGATTCCACACTCATGCACAAAATCAGTAATCATGCCAATCTACAAAAAAGGCGATCGTACTATGCCACAGCATTATATACAAATAGCTTTGTTAGATGCTCCGGGTAAACTATTTGCCAAACTACTTTTAAGGTTTTTTTCTAAATCGTTATTAACAGCTAATCATTTAGATCCAAATCAGACTGGATTTAGTATGCGAGTTGGGACTGCAGTAAATTTACACACACACCATACCATAAAATTACAAGAATGTCAGTGAAGGCAGCCATTTTATATGGCTTTCATCGACTTTCAAGCAGCCTTCGACTCAGTCTCAAGACAACTTCTTCTTGAAAAACTTTGCCTAGCATCATGTCCTCTATAGTTAGTCTACTGGATTAATCCGTTCTATTATGGAACGACCATCCAAATCCGATTAACCAGGCTAACTCAGTTGGACACTTATGCCAAAACCAATTTGCTGACAATCAACCAGGCAAAATGCTAAAATCAAAAGAAATCGAATAGTGATTATATGTGGAAATTAAAACAGCAGCCCATACAAATTGTCAATGAATTAAAATATCTAGGTGTAATCAGCAATCATGTAGCGGACCTTCCTTATGTACAAGATCTTCATTGTAAATTAAAAACAGCAATTTCCCAGACACGAGTAATTCAATCTAAATTTGGGAAATTTACTTTAAAACCGGCTATTACATTTTATAGTCAGAAGGTAACTGCGATCTCGCTGTACGGTGCTGAAACGAGATCCCTGTATCCAGAGCATTTTTGGACACGCATCAAAGGCAGATATTGGAACACTGTTTTAAACCTTCCTATGTGCACATCTATGTGTGCTATTCGGCATGAACTAGGTATTTGTTCAATGCATACTAAATATATATGGAAACTTCTGTCGACCTACACAAAATACTTGCTATATCAAATAAAAAAAAATAAAAAATAGTACCTTCCATGGCATCCAAACATTGGAACTTGCTTCCTCATCCCCTTTGGGCAGCACCATCCTATTGGGTCTTCCGGAGAGTGTTGAAAACATGGTTGTTTGTCTAATATTGTTCCTGGTGCCTTCCACACATGTTTCTTTTGTCTAATCTGTTAAAGCCCTGCAAGTAACCTGTTATGGAACAGCGCCTTGAAGCCCCACGGCTTAGTGTGCTTTACAAATGCAAAAATAAATAAAACAAATAACACTTGAAGTAAACCTGTAACAGATTGCTCCATATCTTGCCATCATGTCTGGTGTATATATACTCTCCAATCAAATAAGGACCTTACTTGAGCAGCTGCAAATTATTTCCCTTATAAGGACCCTCTAAATATGTCTAAATTAGTGTGTTGAAATGCTATTTTGAGCTGGATTCGAGGTTTATTCTTCACCCATATGAATGCAAAGATATTGTCCTTAAGGGATTTAAACATACAGCTTAGAATCTTAAATTGGAGGGTGTGGAAGACATATTCGTGGTATAAGGGCCCTTTTAATTTCAGCTATGCAGCCTAGCCATAATATCTCATGTAGATCCCAAGGGGCAAGCGCTTCCTTGCAGCTCTTCCATAAACTAGTTATATTACCGCTATATACCTAATAAATACCATTATATAAAGTGTCCACTAATACCATTATATGAACCCCCAAATAGAACAATAGAAGGGGTGCGGGGGCTAGGCTTTGATTGTTTGTCCTTCATGATAATTTAGGATCATTCAGGCTCACCGATTTCTCCTGATTTATTGTAACTCCAAAGATCGTCTGGGAAGTTTTTGGATCTTTCATTAATTCTAGGAATACATTATTTATATTTCTAAGGAATACACCCATTCATCTGCATATAAACCAAATTCATGTTGTCCATCTCTGCCTTCATAGCCCAGAAGGTCTGCATTACTACAGATGCACATACTAAAGGCTCCATATCCATGGCATATATATGGTGAGAGGGGACATCTTTGGTGGGAGCACCTCCTAATGAAGATTGTCTTCTCATTAATTGTAATTCAGTCTGCTCTATTTAAAAAAGTATAAGTTACTCACCGCTTAGTCCCCTTTCCTCCCCATTTAATGGGCGTCCCTTCCAAGGGACAGGAGACGGAACCTCTTTCACCAGATAAAACCACCTTCCCCTTTAAATTTAGAGGCAGGCAGGGGTTTGGCCCAAGGAGCATGCGTTGCCCTGATTCCGCCCTCCGGCGCCACACCTTGATGCATCGACAATAGATTTAACATTGCCTAATGACACTAGTATTATTAGGGGGTAGGTTGGTGGGACGTATGGAGGAAAGGGGACTAAGGACTAAGAGTATGTTAGTCACTACGGTGAGTAACTTATAATTACTCTTATGTCCCGTCCCCTTTCCTCCCTACTGCATGGGCGATTACAACTGAATGTAGCCCCAGGGTGGAGAGGAGACCCTCCTTAAGCAAATAGGTTCCTGAGAACCGCCTATCCGAAAGCCGCATCAGATCTAGAGCCGGCATCCAAACAGTAATGCTTGCAGAAAGCCGAGGGAGTGGCCCAAGTGGCCGCCCTGCTAATGACTGGCCAAGGGACATGGCGTTGGAATGCGATGGCTGTTGCCTTGGCCCTGACTGCATGGGCATGCATGTTGGCCGAAAGAGGCTTGTGCTGGCCCTCGTACGCCTCCTTGATGGCCGAGACCATCCAGCGGGATATGTAAGCCTTGGAGGCCCGATAGCCTGGTGTCAAGCCTCCGAAAGTGACAATCAGGGCATCCCATTTGCGGAAGCCCTTGTTCCTGTCCAAGTAACATTTCAGGGCACGCCTGACATCCAAGCAGCGCAGTACACTCTGTGCTCCGTTCTTGGGATCTGCAAAAAACGCAGGAAGGAAAATTTCCTCATTCAAGTGGAAAGTCAACGTTATCTTGGGCAGAAATGCCGGGTGTGTCCGCAGGACTACTTTGTCCTTGTGAAAGGTAGTATATGGTTCCAAGACGACCAGCGCCTGGATTTCGCGGACTCTACGAGCCGAGGTGATGCCGACTAGTACGGCCGTCTTAATGGTGACCAGCCTGATGTCCGCAGAAGTCCTTGGCTCGAACGGTTTGTGCACCAGGGCGCCCAAGACTATATTGAGGTCCCACACAGGGAGGGTAGAGCCTTGTGAGCCCCGTCAAATGCTTCTTGAAGATAGGGTTGGAGGAGGAGAATAGCCCCTCCTCTGAGTTCCTGTAAGCCCAGAAGGCAGCAAGGTATGTACGGGAAGTGTCCACCTGCACTCCAGAGTGGGACACGTGTGCCGAGAAGGAGAGCACCACGTCCAAAGTACATGCCAGGGGGGTCGATTTCTTTGGAGTCTGCCCAGTGGCAGAATCTGGTCCATTTGCTTTTATACTGGGTCCTGGTACCCTTGCTTCTTGTGCCCTGTATGATTACCAGATTAGCCTGTGAGAGGCTGAGGTGCCGCAGCGTTACCTGCTCAGGTACCACTCTGAGGGCTCGTTTCTGTGGCACGGGGTGGATGACTCTGCACCCCTGCTATGCCAGAAGATGTGCTGGGCCCGTCGGGGGGTGAATTAGAGGCATCGCTGAGAGGCTGAGCAGCTCCGAAAACCATGGCCTGGCCGGCCACCATGCATCTATTAGAATGATGTTGAGCTGGCGAGACTCCTTGATCTTGCAAATCACTCTGAATCAGCGGAGTGGGCGGGAAGGCGTAAGCCTTCATGCCGATCCACTGAAGCTGAAATGCATCGCCCAGGGAGCCGGGGCACTGTCCCTGCCAGGAGGCGAACTGAGGGCACTTTTGGTTGTGACGGGTGGCAAAGAACTCCACTTGGGGATGACCCCACTGGTTGAAGATCTCCCAAATAACGAGGTTGTTTAGCAGACACTCGTAATTGTCTTCTCCCAATCTGCTGAGCCTGTCCGCCTCCAGGTTGGATTCCCCCGGGAGGTGGACTGCCGCGAGATAAATGTCATTTTCCAGGGCCCACTGCCACATGCCGATTGCCAGGCTGCACAGCGGAGGGGATCTGGTGCCTCCCTGCTTGTTGACGTAATACATGCTGTTTGAGTTGTCTGTCTGGATGAGGACAACCTTGCCCATGAAAAGCGGTAGGAATGCCCTGAGCGCTAGCAGATGGAGTTCAGCTCTAGCCAATTGATGTGGTATTCCTGCTACTGTTGAGTCCAGGTGCCGTGGACTGAGAGATCGTCCAGGGTGGCTCCCCAACCCTCGAGCGAGGAATCTGTGGTGATGGTGGCCTGCGGGGAGGGCAACCAAAGGGGCTTGCCCGTCTGCAGGTTGCGGTCCCTGGACCACCATGTTAGGTCTGGGTGGAGAGATGGAGGAACGTTGATCATCTCGGATTGAGAGCACCGCTCTTGGTTCCATGAGGCCGCAAAGTGCACCTGAATCCTCTTCATCCTCAGTCTCGTGTGTGGAACGACTAATAGGACCGCCGCCAAGAGACCCAGGAGATGCTGGTACCACTATGCCGAGGTCACCTCTCCGCTCAGGAAGTGGGTGGTGGCCCTCTTGATGGCAGAGATCTTGTCCTCTGACAGAAATACCTTCTCCGAACATGTGTACCAGATGAGGCCCAAGAATGTCAGTCTGCGGGGGCTGCAGCTGCGACTTCTTGAGATTGAGCAAGAAGCCCAGATCGTGCAGAGTGTTCATAAGGACATGGGAAGAATGGAGAACCGCTTCCGGAGATGTAGCCCTGACGAGCCACTCATCGGGGTATGGGTAGATGAGGAGGCCCTGCACTCCGATGATGGCCGCCACCGTATTCATGAGCCTGGTAAAGACCCTGGTGGCCGAGTTTAGGCCAAAAGGAAGGACTATGCACTGAAAATGGTAGCCCATGATCCTGAACCATAGGAAAGAACGATGGGGCTGCCAGATCGGGACGTGTAGGTATACGTCCTTCAGATCCAGGGAGAACATCCCGTCTCCCTTGCACATTGTCTCCGATATAAAAGTTGGCTTAACCATCTTGAATTTTTGCAGGGGTAAGGAGAGGTTGAGGGTGGAAAGGTCCAGCACAACTCTCAGGCCCACCTGGTTCTTCTGAATGGCGAAAATCCTGAAGTAAAAGCCCAAGCCTCGCTGGGAGGCTGGGACTTCCTCCACTGCCTGGCTCTCTACAAGCAACCGGATATCTGCCAAAAAAGTTGCTGTCCCAACCTGTGGGAGTGGAAGGGAGGAGGGAGGAGAGGCTGGGATAGGGAGGCGGAACCCCGTGGACACTATAGAGAGGATCCAGGGGACCGCAAAATTCTGGTGCCAGAAATGTGCATGGAGAGCAAGCCTGCCCCCCACCGGAGAAACGTGGACCCAAAGGGGCGTGTCATGCCTTCTTTCCCTCTGAGGCAATCGCGGAGAAGGGGGACTGGAAAAGCCATTACCTCCCACCCCCTTTTTGTTGCTTGCGCCGGTTCTGAGACGAGTGGTCCGGCTGCCTGGATCTCCTTTCCTGGAAGCCGCGGAACCCTCCGTACGTACGACCCCTGTCGGAGCGATGCTGAGATTGTGTACACAATTTGGATGTGGTCTTTGTCAGGATGGATAAACACTTGGCCGTTTGTGAGCTGTTTTTCTTCTTGTCCAGCTCTTTGTCCGTGGAGGAGTGGAAGAGCCCCCCCCCCACTCGAACGGTAGATCTAATATGCATTCCTGGACGTCCGGGTTGAATTTTGTTGCCCGGAGCCAGGCTGTCCTCCTCATGTCCGTGGCGATACAGATGGCACGGCCAGAGGTGTCAATATGGGCCATGGTGGATTCCATGACGTCATGCGCCATGTGCTTGGCCTCGGCTAGCCCCGCCTTAAAGCGCAATTGGCTCCGAGTAGGGAGTTCTGTGAGGAAGTCCGCAATTTCCCGCCATAATCTTTGGTTGGCAGCAGCCAGCATGGCATCGACTTTGGCCACAAGAAGATGCAAGGACGCGTTGGAATAGAGCTGTAACGCTCACCTGGCTCCCACAGAGGCACTGTTCTGGTCTGGGTTGCTGTGGCCTCTTCAAGCGTGATGCGCAGAATTCGGACCACCGATTGAACAGGACCCCCAAATCTTGCTTGTCGGGCCCGTAGGATTATCCTTCTGCAGATGAGAAAGGGGATTAACTGTCTGCCGAATAGTGTGCTTGCTCCCCCCTTCCCCCCTTCGTTCCTCTCTGATTCCTCCAAAACCCCCGGTTTAAGCTCACCTTATGGTTTGGAAGGATGAACTCTCCATCCTGCTTCTGGTGCAGGGGCGCGCGTTCGTCTGGTTTTCAGAATGGCGCTGGCACATCCACTTGACTTTTCTGAACAATACGCTGTAAGGAACAAGTTACTTACCTGTAACTGTTGTTCTCCAGCATGGGTCTGGCATGGATTCACATGCTCATGAATATTCCCTGTCGTCAGGCTGGGAATCCTCGGTAAAGAAAAATGAGTATCAGTTTCGTTTCTGATCTGTCTTTCGTAGTAGTAACCAATCACTGATCTCTGCGTCATACTGACCACAGCCAATGACTGCCCTCTACCTAAGCCCGCCTCTGGCAGCCATCTTCAGATTTGGTAGCACGTGAAGTGGCAGTATGACCAAGTGAAGAGCCGCAGAGGGGTAGGCGGGAGGGTTCGCATGTGAATCCATGCCAGACCCATGCTGGAGAACAACAGTTACAGGTAAGTAACTTGTTCCTTCTCCAGCATGGGGTCTGGCATCGATTCACATGCTCATGAATAAAGAATACATAGCAGTACACACATGCACAACCACGAGAGGTGGCAAAGGCTCAACATTAAGCATTACATCAAACTCAACATTAAGCAAATCTTACCTCCTCACCAGGCTCACCTTAGGCGAACAGGTTGCGCAGCACTGCTTGGCCGACCCTGGACTCCTCCCTGGAATCCTGATCGACGCAGTAGAATTTCGTGAAGGTGTGCGTCAACCTCCACGTAGCAGCCCTGCAGATGTCCAGCAAGGGCACACCAGATAGGAACGCCGTGGTAGCTGCGATCGCTCTGGTGGAATGGGCTCTCGGACGGCCAGGCAGCGGTCGGTTTGCCAACCGATGACAGTACATGATACAGCCGGAGAGCCATCTGGAAATGGAAGCCTTCGAGAGAGCCTTCCCCTGATTGACAGGTCCAAATTTCACAAAGAGTTGTGACGTCTTCCGAAAACACTTTGTGCGGTCCACGTAGAACTTCAGCGCTCTAGCCACATCCAGCGAGTGCAAAGTCCTTTCAGCCGGCGACGAAGGCGACGGGAAGAAAACAGGCAACACCAAGGGTTTGTTGAGGTGGAAGTCCGACGGCACCTTGGGCATGAAGGAGGGGTGCGTCCTGAGCACTACCCTCGTGTCGTGAAAAGTCAAGTACGGGGCCTTGCAGGAAAGGGCCTGGATCTCTCCCACCCGTCGTGCGGAGGTGATGGCCACAAGAAACGCTGTTTTCCACGACAAGAACTTCAACGGAGCCGAGTGCAGAGGCTCGAATGGAGGTCCGATGAGCTTGGTCAGCACCACGTTGATCTCCCACGCCGGGGCCGGAGTCTTCACCGGCGGGAACGATCTGAACAGTCCCTTCATGAACTCTTTCACCAGACGATGAGACCACAAGTACGTCCGCCCCGTGGTTCTGGTGTATCGGGAGATCGCAGCAAGATGAATCTTGATGGACGCGTGCGCCAGTCCAGCCTTGGCCAGCGTCAGTAGGTACGGCAGTACTTGGGGAGCCGTAATCCGTAGAGGGTTAATCTTCTGTGCGTGGCACCAGACAGAGAACCTCTTCCATTTGTGTCCGTAGCATTTAAGAGTTGAGGACGCCCTGGCCTTTGCAAGAACCTCTCTGCAGTCGGCCGGTATGTCGTATCCTCCAAACTCTAACGCTGCAGGAGCCAGGCCTGCAAGTTCAGCGACTTCGGGTCGTGATGGAGGATGGCGCCTCCTTCCCTGGAGAGAAGATCCGCGTCCACTGGCAGCTTGATTGACGGGGACGCTGACAAGTCCAGAAGGTCCGGGAACCATATCTGCCTCGGCCATGCAGGTGCGACGAGGATCATCCTGCACCATGACCTCTTGAGCTGGTTGATGAGCCGGATCAGCAATGGCAATGGAGGGAACGCGTATAGAAACAGGCCCTCCCAGGGGAACGAGAAAGCATCGCCCATGCTCCTCGGCTGGGGAAACCTGCTGGCGAACCTCCGGCACTTGGAGTTCGTCGCCGTCGCGAACAGATCGATCTGGGGTGTGCCCCACCGTGGGAAGAGGCGGTCCACTAGATCCTGTCGTAGTTCCCACTCGTGGCACGAGCGCAGCTCCCTGCTGAGTGAGTCGGCGATGGTGTTTTTTATCCCTGCCAGATGAAACGGCACCAGAAACATACCTTGGGCGACGGCTCAATGCCACAGATCCTACGCCTCGCTGGACTGGGCTAGGGACCTGGTTCTGCCCAGTTTCCTGATGTAGAACATGGTGGTGGTGTTGTCGGTGAAGATCCTCACCACCTTGCCCTTGAGGGACGAAGGAAGGACCTGAGGGCCCAAAACACTGCACGGAGCTCCAGGACGTTGATATGGAGGGACTTCTCCAGCGGGAGCCAAAGGCCTCTCGCGTGCAGATTTTCGGTGTGCGCGTCCCACCCTTCCAGGGAGGCATCCGTGGTCACTGTCTCCTGGTGGCCGGGGGTCTGGAAGTCCATGCCCGCCGTCAGATGCGCGCGGACTCCCCACCACCGGATCGCTCGTCGGAAACTCTCGTCGAGTGTGATCTTCTCCTCGAAGCTGCCCGTCGTCTGGATCCAGCGCGCGTCCAGGAACTCCTGCAACGGGCGCATCCGGAGCCTGCACAGGGGGATGAGGTAAATGCAAGAAGACATCATTCCGAGGAGGGACTTGATGGACCTCACTCTGGCCGCGTCCGCAACCAGCATCCGCTGCACCTTGCCCAGAATGGCCCTCATCCTTTCCTCCGACGGATAGGCCAGAAGCGACACTGTGTCGAGCTTCGCTCCCAGAAACAGTGCGTCTTGCGCGGGCACCAGGTGGGACTTGGTGTAGTTTATGGAGAATCCCAGGTCCGGGAGAAGTTGGACGGTCCTTGCCGTGTGCTCCACGGCGAGCTCCTTCGTCTTTTCTCGGATGAGCCAGTCGTCCAGGTAGGGGTAGACGTGGATCCCCTCTCGGCGCAGCTGCGCCGCCACCGGTGCGAGGCACTTGGTGAACACCCTGGGTGCTGACCTCAGTCCGAAGGGAAGGGCTCTGAACTGATAGTGACGCCCTTGGACCACGAACCTGAGAAACTTTCGGTGTCCCTTCAGGATGGGAATATGGAAGTAGGCATCCTCCAAATCCAACGACGACAGGAAATCGCCCTCCTCCAGCTGACCCAGGATGTGTTGGAGGGTGACCATCTGGAACTTCTGTGCCTTGATGAATTTGTTCAGTCGTCGTAGGTCCAGGATGGGACGCCATCCTCCCGTCTTCTTCTTCACGAGGAAGTATCTTGAGTAAACTCTGGAGCCCCGAAGCCTCTTTGGGACCAGCTCGATGGCGCCCTTCCCGAGCATCGCCTTTACCTCCAAGAGAAGTTGAGGGACGTGATGTTCTTTCCTGGCCACAGGGGGTACGCGCGGGCACCTCTGTAGAAACTCGAGCGCGTGACCCTGGGCTAGGGCGTCCAGCACCCAATGGTCGGTGGAGATGGACTCCCACACGCTGACGAAGCTCGCCAGACGGCCTCCCACCGGGGTGCTTCGGTGGGGGCCCGACCCCACGGCCGGTTCAGTCCTGCTTCGACGAGGCTTTGCCGCCTTGACCTCCTTGGCGACGACGGCGGGGTCCGCCTGACTTGCCTCGTCCCCTGTAAGCTTTCTGCGACGTCGAATGGGCCGCTTGACGGTAGGTGGAAAATCCGCCGCCGGAACCTTTGGAGGCACCCTGTTTTCCTCCGCTGCTCCGAAAGGGCGGCCGCCGTTGCTGGAAAACCCCAAGAGCCCGGGCCGTCTCCGTGTCTGCCTTGATGGGAATCGTCAACTGTTTTCCCAAACAGGTTGTTTCCGTCGAACGGCATGTCCAAAACTCTGGTCTGCACGTCCTGACGGAAGTCAGTAGCCTTGAGCCATCCACGCCGCCTAAGGCACACGCCGTTACTCAACTGGCGAAATCCAGTGTCAGCAATGTCCGTCGCAATCGTAATGGCGTGGTCCGACGCCACCTCTCCTTCCTGCAAGATCTCTAGGGCATCCGCCCTCTTGTCGTCCGGTAGGAAGTCCAGTAGGGGGGCCAGTTTGTACCACAACTCCCTGTCGTAGCGGGCTACGATAGCCAAGGCGTTGGCCGCCTTAATCGTCGTCGTTGCAGATGAGATGACCCTGCGTCCCATCGTATCCAATTTCTTTCCCCTTTCCCTCGCCGTCCGGCGGGGAGGTCGACGTAGGGACCGCGCCCCCCCCCGCCCCGCTTTCTTCCTGGCCACCGCGGAGACGACCGAGTCCAGGGTCGGCTGTGCCGAAGGCACAAGGGGGCCGCGTCCAGGACCCGGTACTTCTTCTCGTTCCGATCCCTTCTAGCCGGCGTCGTGGATGGGTTCTTGAGGAGGGCGAGGCCCTCATCCCAAATATCATCCAGTAGAGGTACGGAGAGGACCGTCTTCCTCTTGGCCTCACGCCGTTGATAAAGGAAACCTTCCTTCTTCTTCTCTTCCGGGCAGAGCTGGAAAAGCTCGGATGCCCTGGCGATCATGGAGTGAAAACGATCCAATCTCGTCGGGCGGGGAAGCCCGGGTGGGAGGTGACGACGGCAGAACCTCGTCGTCCGTACCCATCGCAGCCGTGTCAGTCCCCGTATCATCCCCACGAGTCGTGGACGGGGAGGAGGGCTGAACAGGGCGCGATGGCTGAAAAGGAGGTGGAGGATGAATCCTTCTCTTAGGGGGAGGGCTCCCAGAAGGGCCTGGCTCCGGGTCCCCCGTCGGGAGCGGTTCCTCCGCTGGTGGTAAGGGCAGTCTCGTCCTCATCTCCGAGCATAAGGACTGTATAGCCAACAAAATGGCCGCCGAGTTGTCTTGCGGCACTGGTTGAGGGGATTCCGACGGGCGGTCAGGGGCCCCGTCGGCACCCTCGACGTTATCGTCGTCTCCCACGTCGGGGTCCCTCCCGACGGGCTGGTCTTCTTCCACGCCAACGCCGTGGCTTAAGACTTCGATCAGCTCTTCCTCAGAGGTTGAGGCCGAATCCACGACGACCCCCTGCCCCCCCTTTTTCTTCTCCGTCGGAGGTTTCACGGGGGTCCTGTCGATGGGCATAAAAGAGGACTCCCTCCGCGGTGGCAGGGAGACTCTGAGCCCTGAGGTCGCCACCACTGGTGTAGCCTCCACAGGCTGAGCCAGGGCCGCCGCGACTGTCTCGATAGAGGCCTTGGCCGGATGGATTAAGGCTTTCATCACCTTAGGTGCGCTCACTGCCTTCTCCTTGGGGGGAGGGTCACTGCCTCGCTCTCCCTCCGATGGGGCCTTCGAGCTCAACCGGGGCCTCTCCAGGAGCTTCGTCGGGTGCTCGGCCTTCCTCTTACCCGAACCAGAGCGTTGGCTCGTGGTTGATGGTGCCGGGGAGGGTGCGCCCTGCCTGGCGCCCGTAGAGCCCGACCGTTCGGCGCTCCCGGTGCCAGCGGACTCGCGGTGCTTGCCCTTGTGTTGGACCCCCGTCGCCGGGGCGTCCTCAAAGGTCTTAGAAGACCGCTCGGATTTCTTCTTCTTCTTCTTCTCGCCTGACGGGCTCTTCCCTTCCAGCCAGTTGGCGAGACGTTGATGGCGGTCCTTCATGGTCCGCTCCAACATATTTCCGCAAAACGCACAGTCCTTCTCCACGTGCGTCTTGTCCTCATGTAGGCAGTACAGACAAAAGGAGTGTTCGTCCTCCTTAAAGACATTCTGAAGCTGGCATCCAGGGCAGACCCTGAACAGCTTTCCGGGCGTCGAGCTTCCCTTCTCCTGGGCCATGTCCGAGATGGGCCTGAGAAACTTCTGGAGTCCTCCAAAAGCATGGCTCGACGAAATCTTCATCCTTGAGGGGCGTAGACGAATCCGGCACGGGTCCCCGTTGATCGGATGAAGAAACGGTGGAGCTTGAGGCTCTTTTGACTGAAAAATCAAAGTTTTTGAGAAAAAAACGTGAAAAAAATAGCACTAACGCTCGAGAGCAATAGCACGAGGATCCCAACACTTGAACGTGCAGTAAAAATCTGAAGATGGCTGCAAGAGGCGGGGCTTAGGTAGAGGGCAGTCATTGGCTGTGGTCAGTATGACGCAGAGATCAGTGATTGGTTACTACTACGAAAGACAGATCAGAAACGAAACTGATACTGGTTTTTTCTTTACCGAGGATTCCCAGCCTGACGACGGGGAATATTCATGAGCATGTGAATTCATGGCAGACCCCATGCTGGAGAAGTATGAAGATGCAAAAGTTCGAGTGTGAGCCTCTTTTTATGTTGTCTTTTCTGTCCTTTATTTCAGGTGCAGAACAAAGGCGATGCGTTGAGGGGTTAAATTGCCGGTGGTAAAATCAGGTGAGTTAGTGATGAGGGCGACCCCTCTAAATGTCTTTATAATTCCCCAGTAATGTCTTTTGTCCTTTCCCCATAGGGGCCGGGTGCGGTACCTGCCAAAGATGCGGCGCCGACCCGAGATGTAGAATGATTCACCAAGAAAAGCCGGTAAGTAATATGGATAAAAATGTCCTTTCCCCATAGGGGCTGGGGTGCGGTACCTGCCAAAGATGCGGCGCCGAACCCAGATGTGGAATGGGTTCACCAAGAAAAGCCGGTAAGTAATATGGCTGAAAATTCGGCTTTCCTCTTGTGTTCCCTTGCTCACCTTTTGTCTCTTCTTCTCTCCCCTAGGTGCAGAGATGTGGCGACCGGTGCTGAGAGCCGCGATGGAGCCGGGCGGCGTCTCGGGAACAGGTGAGTAAAGCGCGGCACTGCAGCAAGCAACGCAGTGCTTTTAAATGGAAGTCTTCCTTCAGGAATGCTGGCGTGAAGATTCCGGATGCAGGTAAGAAGGTTGAATAAGTTCTTGGTTTTCACCTTTCTCTTCTCTTATTCCCTTACAGGTGTTCCAGGTTCAAGGCGGGCGTGGCTGGAGTCCAGGTCCAGGAGCAGACACGGTGAGCGTTCAGCTGCTGGGATGCAGAACAACGCGAAGCACGTGTGGTTGTCCGGGCGTGGCTTAAATAGCTTTGGAAGAAGTTCCAGGTGAGTATTCTTCCACAGCCCCACCCAAGTAACAAAATAGTTCCATCAGAAAAATAGTTCCTCCTAAGCCTCATTTGGCTTGGTTCTTCATGCAGCATGGTCTGCATCAGGTGAGTGTGCAGCATGGTCTGCTTCAGGTAAGTGCACCAAACACTTCCCCTTATGAGCCTGGCGCTTATGGAGCCAGGACTGATGTCCAACATGAGCCTGGCGCCAACGGCGCCAGGACAGAGTCCAAAGAGCCCCTATAAAGGGCCGCTGGGCTTTTACCCGGAGGCGTGATGCCTGGTCCCGGGGTGCTGGGCCTGGCCGGGTGCTCCGGGGGTAGGCATCATGACAAGAGCTTCTTTCCGTACGCCTCCAAGATATTCTCCTCCTTGCCTAGTAGAGCCGCAGAAGAGGCCGCAGAGGACGACTGAGGCTTGGAGTATAGCGATGCTGCATCGATCACTGAGGAGTGTGGCTGAGGATGGGCTGAGAGCAAGAGTGTATCCCCTTCCATCTGTTTGTACTTGGCATCCTGGTGTCGAGTGACCGGCTGGGCCGAGTGGGGTTTAAGCCAACCCTTCTTGGCCAGGGAGACTACATCGGTCTGCAGAGGAATCCCTGTTTTGGCAGAGGGGTGTCGCGTGAGGACTTCAGCCAGAACCCACTCTGACGGCTGCTTGACCTCAGGCTGGGGTAGGCCCAGATACTCCGCCAGCCCAGCAAGACTTGTCCGGATCCTCCTCCTCATCCGTATCCTATGGATCAGGAGGATCCTGTGGAGGAGGAGTAGTTGGCGCTGCAGGCTGGGGTACAGGGACCGCGGCCGAAGGCTGAGGAGGCGGCAGAGGCTGGTACAGAGCCACCTGAGTAGGCGGTTGGGGAGCCAGATGCAGCGGCCGCGCCAGGGCCTGTGGCGCCAGCAGAGGCACTTGTGGTGCTGCTACCATTGCAGTAAGGACTTCCCTGATGGCGTCTTTGAGGATAACCCAAATCCGAGGTGACTTCATGAGGACGAGGAACCTCTCGAAGAACCCCTGTTCACTGGCCAAGGAGGTGGCAGGGGGTGCTGACGGGGTAGCTGGGAGCTGCTGGAACCATTGTGCACCCTGCCCTTATGGACGCAGTGGGATAGGCTGTAGGCTACATATCTGGTTGAGGCCAGTCCCACCTTGACACTCGTTCTTTGCCGAATTCCGGGAATGGCGTCGGACGGGTGCCTCTGTCTGGCGCGGCGGCTATCTTGTCGAGCTGCCTGCCACTTGCTGCTGGGCCCGCTGGGCCCAGCCTCCTCCAAGACTCTTGCGTGTGGATCACAAGGCCTAGCCTGCTCCTCGACCCGGGGGTTGGTAGAGCTGCGTTTAGGCTCCCCCTCGGACGTATTGCCGGTACTAGGGAGTAGCCCCTCGGCCATAGTGCCGGTACTAGAGTGGAGCCCCTCGGGTGAAGACCCGGTAAAAGAAACTTCCAGTCCCTCAACACTGTCACCGGGAGGATCCGAGGATCCCTCGGCTCTGAGGCCCGTAGCTGCCGCAGCCGCGGTGCATGTGCTGGTAGGAGGACCTGACCAGTCCCTCCCACGCAGGAGCGTGCCTGGGAAGAAGTCTCCTTTGCGGGGTGCAATGGAGAATATTGGCCCTACCTTGGGCTTGGTTCCATGTTTCACAAAGTTCTTGAGTTCCTCTGGAGGTGACTTCTGGAAGAGCTCCCCGCCTAGTCTTTTCTGCTGCGCTTTCGAGGACAGCGAGCAACACGCTGTACAAGCTTGCCAACCGTGGTCTGGGCTAAGGAAACGTAGACGGAGGGCGTGGCGGTCTGAAGTTGGGAAGAGCCCGTTGCAGGATGGACACCTGCTGAACCCAGTGGAAGTCGACATGCGCCGGGGAGGAACGTGATGCCTGAGGACCGAGTACCTGAATGAAAAAAAAGACAAAGAGGAAGTATCCGTGCGTGGAATTACATGGCCGAAGCCAAACCCAGGAGTGCTGGTGAATTTGGCCTGTGCCCGTCGACGCGGAAAAGGGGACTGAGGTGTGGCGCCGGAGGGCAGATCAGGGCAGTGCATGCTCCCTGGTCCGCACGCCTCTAAATTTAAAGGGGAAGACTTTCTGATGAAGGGACACCCATAGAGCATGGAGGAAAGGGGATGGGACGTAGGAGTACGGGTTAACGTCACGTTGGTTGGTGTCATGTTGCCCTTCATACCACATACAGAACAGTTTCCACTTCAGGCTATACAGTTTGCTAGTGGAGGGTCCCTGGCCGCTGACAGGATGTCCCTGCATTCTTGAGAGATTGTCAGGCTTCAGATACACTGAAAAGTCAGGAGCCGTTAGCCGAAGGGACTGTGGGTCATGAATGAGAACCCTCCCCTGGTCCTGCATGATGCTGTTTGGGTACTTGTGTAGCCTGAATAGCCAGTCCATCGAGAGCTGGACGAGGTCAGAGTACCATGTTTGTTGGGGCCATACTGCCGCAATGAGAATTACTTTGCATTGGTGCATCCTGATCATCTGCACCGTTCAGCGCAGAACTGGGAAGGGGGGAAAAGCGCACGCGTACAGTCCATCCCACGGAACAGTGAACGCGTCCCCCATTGACTCCTGTTGGGGGGGGATCCTGCTGGCGTATCTTGCACATTTTCTGCTGTGAAATGTGGCAGAAAAAACACACTGACAGGAGGCCCCATTGTTGGAAGAGTAACCGCACCATGTTGAGGTCTAGCTCCCACTTGTGGCTCTGGGACATACGCCTGCTGAGGCTCTCCCCCGTTTGGTTATGAACTCCCGGAAGGTGGAACGCTTGTATGGCGATGTTGTGAGAGATCAGCCAGAGCCACATACGCTGCACCTCTTGTGACCAGGTCTTGGACCGTGTCCCTCCGTGCTTCCGTAGGTAGTACACCTTAGTTGTGTTATCCGTCAGGACTTTGACTGTCTGCCCCTGGAGGACCGGAAGAACGACTCGAGTTCCCATCTGATTGCCCTGAGCTCAAGAACGTTTATGTGCAGAGACGTTTCGTGGGGATCCCATAATCTCCCCCCCCCCCCCCGACGTGTAGCAGGTATACTTGTGCGCCCCATCCCTGTAGCAAGACGTCCATGACGAGCGTCTTGCACAGTACTGGCTCTTGGAATGGGCTCCCTCTGTTGATGTTGGTCTTGTCAGCCCACTATTGGAGCCTTGTCGCCACCCAGGGAGAGATTTGTACCTTGTCCCCCCATGATCCTCAGACTTGGCACCAGTCCGCCACCAGTATTTCCTGCAGCGGCCTCATGCGAAGCCTACAGTGTAGAGTGATGGGTGTGCAGGGCGCCATTGTCCCAAGGAGCCGCATACAGTGGCATACCGGCAGCCACCTGCTGGGTATGAACGTGAGGGTGTCCAGTCTTCCAGTAAATGGGCGCACTTTGGGCTCTACCGTAGAGAATCCCGCTCCAAGTAACACCAGCTTCTTGGACGGCTGCAGAGAAGATTTTCTATAATTGATGGCAAAGCCCAGGTCCTGGAGGAGACACACAGTTGCTGCCGTGGACTGCTTTGCTTTGCAATGATGGGTGCTCGCACTAGCCAATCGTCTTGATAGGGGTAGACGTGATTTCATTCTCTGTGGAGACTGGTGGCAACCGCTGCGAGGCACTTCCTGAATGTGCAGGGTGCGGATTTTAAGCCGAACAGTAGCACCCGGAAATGATAGTGGGCCCCGTTGACCACAAATCATAACTATTTCCTGTGCCTTGGATGGATGGGGGTGTTAAAATGCATGTCCTGGAGATCCACCAGGTAGTTGTGGTGTTGAACTGCTTTTATTGCATGTTTTAAGGCGACCAGATAAACTTTTGACGTTTCATAATAGTGTTCAGCTTCCTTAGATCCAGAATGGCCCTTCACTTTCCGTCCGGTTTGCGGATGACAAAGTATCTGGTGTGCACTCCCCTTCCTCAGAGTCTTACGGAAACATTTCCCATGGCCATTTTCTGTAGCATGTGCTGCATCTCTTTGAGGAGCACCTTCCTGTGTGCCAGCGGTTGGTGATTTGAAGGAAGGGGCAATCTTGTAAATTCTAAGAGGTGTCTGTGTGGTACAGCGTCCAAGACCCACTTGTCTGATGTTATGCACCTTCAGCTGTGGGCATACCTGGAGACCTGCCCCCCCCCCACCTGCCTTTGCTGTTGTGGATAGTCACTGCTTAGTTTTACACTGTCATTCCCCCCCTACCCCCCCGTTGGGAGCTGGACAATTGCTTCCGCCATTGCTTTAGTTGAAAATCCTTCCATTTTGGTACCCCTGGAACAACCTGCTATGCACCTGGGGTTAGTATGATGACCCCCCAGAGTACTGCCTGCCTCCTATATTAGAGGAGGATGCAGATGCCCTTCCTGAGGCACCTCTAAAGGGTCTAAAGGACCAGCAATTTTGCAAGTAAGTTAAGGAGCAAACTGTGTCTATATCTGTCTTTATGGCCTTGAGGGAAACCTTGATCTTCGGGCCAAAGAGCTTGTCCCCGTTTAACTACCTCATGGTGGACATCAGTGCGGAAGTCTGTACATTTGAGCCATGTCTGGCACCTAAGCACAGCTCCATTCCTCACTTGCACAAACCTCATTTTGGCGCGGTCCACCGGCATGTTGATGCAGTGGTTCGAAGTAACCTCTCCTTCCTTGAAGATTGCTTTCGCCTCTTTTCTCTTGTCCTCTGGGAGATGCTCTAGGATTGGAGCTAGTTTGTGCCACGTTTTCCGGTCATAGCAGGCGATGATAGTGATGGAATTGGCTGCCTTTACAGTGGTGGCACCAACCGTCAGCACCTTCTTTCCAAGTGAGTCTTGTTTGTGCTCCTCGTTGTCAGGCGACACTGCACATTTTTCTGTTTATCCTACTTGGCCTTACCACCACCTGCCGCCGATACCAGTGACTCCGAGTAAGGATGTGAAATTAGACACTTTGATGCGTCTTCCGGAGGTTTTATTTCCTATCCAGCTGACCTTTCACCAGTGGTGTTGTGAATGGATGTTTCATCACTTTGAGGCCCTCCTGCCATACATGGTCGAGGATCGGTATGGATAGCTTTCTCCTTTTGCCTATGTGGTCCAACCAGAAGCATTCTTTCTCGTTTTCAGAGAAAACAAGGCTGAACTCATTGCATGCCCTTGTGAGCATACAGTGGAAGCCCGAGATTTCATCTGGGGGAGGGCTTGGATGTTTCCGCCTCTGGTAGGTTCTCTTGTGGGGAGTTGGTGTCCCAGTCATCATCCCTTTTGTGTGTGCGTGAGGAGATTGACGATGTGTCATGGGGGGTCGTCCAAGTCAGTCAGCTCACCCTCTTCTTGTGAGGGTCTCCTTAGGGGCGAGAGTGTCTGTCGCCTCTTTGGAGGAGAGGTCAATGCTGGTGATGCGCTCCTTCCCCTTGTCTCTGAATGGGGTCTTGGAGGCCTGGGCTGTAAGTGAGAGACAGACCTGGATTGTTAGTAGTTCTGTGGGGGCCTTGTTGCAGACATGCCCATGGATCTTCACCTGGATCTGGGATGCAAGAGTTGCAGCAGCGATAGAGGTGGGGCCAGCGGTGGGGGTAGGTTGCGTATTGAAATCTTGCCCCTGTGGCTTCTTTTGCTTTTCTGTCGAATAAGGTATCATCAACAATGCGGACGACAAGCTGCCCTTTTCTAGAGAATTTGTATCTATTGTCGACAGGGATTTACCTTTTGTGGAAGTACAGGACGTCTTTGAGTGATGCCCCACCAGCTGTTTTTGCTTATGTTGATGCATCCGTATTCGAGGCGTCCTCCAATGAGGGAGACGTGTTGACACCATCGACGAGGTTGATGGTTTGACGTGTCGGGGTGACTTGGCATGCCCTCCAGGCTTGCTAGACATCTTGGACAGGGCCGCCGCCAACAAGGGTGCTTCTGTCGACATGGTCGGTGGGGCCTTATGGCTCGAGGACTGGCTTGTTCTGGAGACTTGGAAGCCCTGCTGGATTCTGTTCTTCCGATGTGGACGATTTTCTCCCTGTAGATGGAGCCTTTGATCCTTCTGTGGATGCTTGGATTTGTCTGTAGCCGACTTAATGGACAATGTATCTGTCGTTGGCCTGCTTTACGACGGGCTGTGCATTCGCTTTTCCAACCGCGATGGTCTTTTTTTCTGATGATGGCCGTTCTGGAGCTTTGAAAGGCCTCTTCTCACCCAGCGTGGGGACCTCCTGCCTAGTCGACGGCTCGAAGCTGTGGGCGGCCGAGTGTTTATTTCTTCAATGGTCGCTCCTTCGACCCGGCTCTTTCCTAGGAGCGTGGTCGCTTCTCTGTGGTGTAGGGAAGGCATTGTATCAAAGTAAGACAGACACATGTGATCACAGTTCAAGGGTGTTTTTTGAACTTTTATCAACAGGGTGATAAACGCCTATCTAAAGCTAAACATAGGATGGGAGCTAGCTAGGACCATCAAAATAATAATAATACAGTCCTAGTGGAGTCATCATCAAAATGAAAGAGCCTATACTAAAAAACCTATTGCAATCCTTACCGCTAGGTTTACAAATAAGTGGGGAAATGTTCATGAAAAGAAAAGGTGTTCACAAAATGTTAAGTCAGGCTGTGTAGGCCATTGGCCTCTCTTCCCCACGTTTTCAGTACGGGACTGGGCAGGTCACTCGAGCACAGCACACTCCTGGGATTCTTCTACACAAGGACACAGTTGTATCACATGCACCAGGGCCTTCAATTCCATCGTCTCTCATATTATCCAAAAAGATTCTTCCTCTCAATTATTCACATAGGGTGATTTACTCTTCACCCGGGATCCCCCTCAGCCTAGCTCCGATTCCCTTTCCACAATCAGCCTCCCTCAGCGGGGCTCGGACCAATTACAGTTTGTATTTAGAAATCGAAGACTTTCGAATGTGTACAGGACTTGGCTTAACCCGTTACAGGACCACTTCGACTTTACGGTACACAATTTTGCGCTCTCAGTTGGATGCCTAACAGAGTCCTTTGAATGAGCACCCATGTGGCGTCGGACCACTCTGTATATGGCATCTACCTTGGTTTCAAAAGTTCAATCATTCTTTGTATATTCCATTATACACACTTTGCTCATCACATACGCCTTGCACTCAGTTCTTTGAGGATTTCTTCATGCAATGTTGCTGCTTGCAACCTTGATTCGAACACAGACCGGTCTGCTATCGGACTCACCGGCTGCGCTGATTTTACTGGAATTGCTTTGATGTGGGAGCCAAGGACAGTACCACAGCGGCAATCGCTCCTACCCGCCTCGGCTATCGATGCTGGAGAGTCCCGGTAATTTCCACACACAATGCACCTTTCTGCAGCTTCAATTCCCTGTCCTATGTTTCTTATCCTCGAGGGTTTGTGAAAGTAGCAGTCTCCTTCCTCGGAAAAGGCCAAAGAGAATTCCGTCCTTTCAACCATTTCTGGTCTTGCCGCCTTTCTCCTCGTGTTAGACCGCCATCTCCGAACTGCTGCTTCCTTGTGTGTTGTGCCTTGCTCAGAGAGTACTTTTGTGCTCTGCCTTTTATCCGTGTGATTTAAGTCAGGTGTGTGTAATTATCAGTAATTGCCTGACTCTGCCTGACCCTTGTTTTGGGACACGTCAGGTATACGGCTCTAGTGTTAGTCTGTGGTTGCTCACATTGAACTGCCGTGTGAAAGTGTTCGTATTGCAAAAGGGGTGGGAATGGTGTGGGGGGGGGTTTGAGTCTCTAGATATCTCTAGATATCCTACCTGGTAGGATGGGGAAAGGGTGTAATAAGGAAGGGGATACCACGTCTCGCCCTGAGGCGGCCAAAACTTCCACTCCCTGAATAACCCTCATCCAGGTGATCCTCCCGCACTAGTCCATCCCCAGGAACGGTATCCAATAGCGAAGGCCTTGTCCTGGTCACCTGGATGACAGATCCACAGGGACTAGCGAGTGAGACACCTTCAGGTTTCTCACAGTGGAGATGGCCGTGCTCTTCGTCGACTCGTCGTCTGAGGGATACTCTGGATAGTTGCCCTCGTTCAGCCAGCATAGTAGCTGACAGTTCCTGTCCTTAAGGGTTTTGGGGCTACGACCCTTTCAGATATTACAACGTTCGACTGTGTGATGGGGGTACAAACAATATATTCAATCAGTATGTTTGCCCCCTTCATACGAGTTTTTGAGGCCACAGGTGGCACAGGGTTCTACGTTTCTCCTCCATCCCCACTTATCTGTCACACAATTTTGTTTGGAAAAACTACTGAAGATCCTGTCAATGACGACTTTACTTTGTGGAGTTATCTTGGACAAGATGAAGACTTAACGTTGAAAATATTTTCTCTGATCAGAAACATGAGGATGTAGATTCTATATGGAGAAAACCAGAGGACTCCCATCAGCTTGAACACATGGTTAGAATCTTAAGGGAGGAAGAGGAGGAGGGGCTTGTCTTACTACTCGAGGTCCCATCGATGTTTGCGGAACTCTCACACAATGGCTGAGAACGGAATATCTGCATAGCCGCCTATGGAAATTACTACAAAGGTGACTGATCAAAACGACAATCGTCCAATGTTCACAAAACCTCTCTCCAAAGGTTCTGTAGCAGAAGGAGCAACACCAGGTAATAATGGTGGGGTTAGTGGACCGTCTTTCATAAAGACTTCAGTCTGGGGTACAAAGCATAAAATAAATTGGTAGACCCACGATTCTCTGCTGTCTTGCGACTCTCGGAGCAACCCGTTGCTAATGTGTTGGAATTCTGCTCAACTGTGCAGACCGATGCATTCTTACATTTCCCTCCTGGACGCTATGATCACTATAAATGTGTTTGTATCATTAAGATGTCCTGTGGTGGACTAATTCTCATGGTTTCTGTGACTGTTTGAATCGGGCCCATTTGTGGCCTCCAAGCGCTTGAAAGCAAGCGAAAGACAGCATGTTGGTGCTGTATTAATCAAAAACGATGCCTCTTGATTGTAAGTGAGGAACAGTATCTACACAAGCTTTCCACTCAAGCTCACGGTACAGCTAAAATGTCTAGGAGATTTTCTGTAAATCCACCCACAGCAATAGTGTTGCTTAACACCAGTGCAGTCATACATACATACATGGATAGATTATCAATATTCAGCAGTTTGCCCTTGAAATATTTGTGCGTTGTAGAGCAAGTGGAAGGGAGGGCATGGGGGAGAAATTAGAGGCTTCAGAAACACTTTTCCTATCGTCCAGACAAACATTTCAGTTTAATATTGCTTAATTGTGTCATTAAGGTAAGAGCTTGAATATGAGGGAAAGGGTTTGCTGCTCAAACAAACCCTTGAGCTGTGGAACTTCTTCTCCCCCCCACCTCATTTACACAGGGGCTATTGACCTCCAACCTTCCGAAAGGAACTCTTTCAGACTAAGTAGCATTTACTAATCAACTGGTCGTTATTACTTCAGTGCAGATATGCTTACCTCATACTAATGTTAATACATGCTTAATCCCCACACATGCGCGCCTGGCATATTTATTTATTTTATTTATTCTGTCATTTGTAGAGCGCACACTGCTCTAGGGCATCTGGGCGCTACACATTCGTGGACAATACATGTGTTGCATTAGTACAAATCAATATGTGTTACAAAAGGTGGTACATTGGTCGTCCGCATGAGGCATGCGTCTTACAATTGAAAGTACAACTATTGTTCAACCATTATAGTTGCATTAATTTGACGTATCATTGATCATCAAGGCATTTTTCATTAGGTAGTTACCAAGCAAGTGTGAAGTATCGGTGCATTATCTATGCAGGTAGGTCCATAGGGTCGAAACAGGTTTAAGCATAGGTGAGTACGCAGTGCACGAGGCTTATAGTGGGTGAAATTACTCATGTGAAAAGAGCCATGTTTTCAGACTCTTACGGAAAGCCCAGTAGGAGGATTCAGATCTTAGGGCTGGAGGTAGCGCTTTCCAATGTTTAGCAGCTACCACTGGGAAGCTGTTGCCCCCTGCTTTCTGGCGTTAGTATTTTGGAACAGTTAGAAGGTTCGTGTAGGCTGTGCGGGTGGGTCTGTTGGATTTGTGCTATGAAAATGTGGCAAACTGATGTGTTCTAAACATGCATCACAAGTGGGCCGATACCTCAAGACCCACCCCAGCATGCTCATAGCACCTCAAGATGCATTTATAATTGCAAAATTGTTTTGTTTATTCAAACTTGTTTGTTGCTCTCTATAGATTTCTTACATCATCGTCAGTAGATCTGTGAGTGTGCAAATACATACATTGTGACGAATGGCAGGATTCTGTCACTTCTCGCCAGGGGGGGAGCTTTTCCTTGTGAGGCTAGGGAGGTGAGCCTGCATACCCTCCCTAGGGGTAGAGGCAAGCAGGATCTCACTGGGAGAGACTCCAAACCCCCAACCATCCCCTGTGGGGACAAGGACTCCCATCCCAACTATCTCAACAACCAAGGTTGGTGAAACTTGCTGGAAGATTACAGGAGGAATCACTATACATTTGCAAATGAAATAATCCACATTAGAAAAAGTACCTGTCTTGTGTTCATTATTCCATTGTTTTTTTTGGGTCAGCACCAGTTGTTGGGGGACAATATTTAGTTTCTGTGCACATTTCCTGTAACCTTTGAGACCTCCAGCTCTTTTGCTGGAATCTGGGATCTTTTAGATTTTTAGTAAGTGGAGCTTTTCACCACTCACTCGTGTGTTTTTCTGACTGGGATTTCTAACTGTTAAATTCCATAGGCATTTGCTTTTTACATAGTGAGACTGCACCCTCTGTGCAGTGCCACTGAGAAGTCCCGTGGACGTCTCTTAATGTTTAAAGTCATTTTCTTGGGTGAACTACAGTTCCAAAGAATAATGAGAACTTTTATGATACCTTTTTCTTTTATGGGTCCTGCACACTCCAACCTATGTGGAGTGCTAGGGATTACATAGTAACTCCTTATCCCCACTTGTTACACTAATTAACTTGAATGACTGGTGGCAGTGGTTACTTTTTACTACCTTTTGTGTGGGGTACTAGCAGGCTGATTTCTCAGCTGCAGTAGAGCACCCATGGGTGACCATTTTTTCAAAATGGCTGCAGTCTTCTTTTTTTGCCATTTCTTGCTTTAGCTACTTCTGGGCTTTTACTCTGTTTAAACTAGGTTTGAGTCCTTTGTGTGTTTTGCCTTTGGCAGGCTACAGCCCTGAAGCCCGCCCAGCCTCCAATGTGTCTGGAAAGGCAGGACGTGAGGGAGGGTCCCGAAACTTTTCTGTCCTTTGTCTCTAGGTGTTCATGACTGAAACCAGTTCTGACTGGCTGGCTGTCTGTCATGGATGACCACCACCCTCGAGGTAATTGACCGCCCCAGAGTTATGGATGAATGGGATTTCGCATAAAAGGCGAGGCTTTTGGGGCTACAGGCAGTCGAACACTAGAACAAGACATCCAACAAAGAAGACAAGCAGAGATGCCAGCAGCACCTTCAAGGACCACAGAAGCACCGGTGTAGCCTTGCAGCAGTGCTGATCCAGTTTTCGTTTCGACAGGGAAGATCTGTGCAAGATGACTTCCTCCCTTGGGCTGGTGGGGTCAACTAGCCTGGAGACCTGCTTCATTTTGGCTCATCCCCCGATTTACTGCGACTTTCCAAAGCTGCAGAATCCCAATGCTTGGGGCACCCCTGAACATCGTCTTCCAGAGTACGAATCTGGCCAACACTTTCTGGGCATTCTTGTTTTGTGGGACTAGCGAAGCAGGAGATCTTCGTCCAGAGTCCCCTCAACAGAGTCCAGGACTGACGGACCGAGGAAAATCCAATCAGAGGGTATTCATTCATTTTGGTGCTGAGAAAAAGGCACCAAAATCACAAAGAGCCTCTGGATCGCATGGAATTCATTGCTGCCAAGTCTCTCTCCAGAGTGCTGCCGCAGAAGCCCACCAGACTTCCTCCCTTTCGTCACAACAACCAGGGCCCAGGAACACTGGTCTGCAACGCTGCATGAGGATGGAATCCAGCTGGAACCTCTTCTTCAGTTCTAAGGTACTGTGGGGCTTAGGGTATAACTACCTTTTGCCAAATGTAGTGCTTCCTGGCTTGGAAAGTATTTTCACCCATCTAGAGTTGACCTACACTCACCTGTACAGGCCTTCCAGCTTGTACTCCAACAGGTAGGCTCCTCTTGAGCTCCGGTGATTTTTCAAAGAACTCCTCACTGTTTGATTAACATTTTCTACAAAAAAATTTAAAAACTACATTTTGTACTGGTGAACAGAAATAAGTGCTAATACTGACCTTCATTGACGTCACTCGGTGTGCTGGAGAATGTTTAGCATAGAAAGGAATTACTCACCTTTATTATTGGTTCTTGTACAAATGAATTCTACCTTTACTACTGGTTGCTACCTTGTTAAAGTTTGCTTAATTTGCCTTGTGTGTATATATAAATAAATAATTAAATGTGTTTACTTGGAGCCTTGCGTTTACTGATTTCATTGTGCTACTCTACAGCTCACATTACCCCATCTAAAATAAGCCTTGCTGCTCAGCTACTCTACCGACTTGTGTAGTACAGGCCTATAGTAAGTCTGGTCCCTAATACCAAGAGATGAGTCTTGTGAATTCCCACACCAGTTGGACTTTACTAAATCTTACCCAACACCAGTCAAACACAAGACTGGCTAAAACGTTACACAGGATAAGCCTCAGCACCCCGTCATAAGTATTGGAGGAGGGGACACTGAGGAGAGAGAAACCTGGGAAGTTCAAAGCTGGTGTGGCAGCAAAGTGATGGGAGATTAGAAGAAGATGCAGCTTCCTATGCAGTGAGGATGCCTGGACCGAACAGTGTCTGAGTCACATTGGGAAGCAGCAAAGCTCTGGAGAGCCGACATGACGACCAGGAACAGAAGACTGGGAAACATTTCCCCAGACAGCAAAGCCAGACACGAAACAACACGGGGGAGGGTGCTGAGAGACTGTTGAAATTGCCATCTCGACCCACGAAGAAGACTTGGAGATGAACTATCAACCTGGTGACGCAGTCCCAACACAAGGTTAACGAGTATAGCGAATACTATACTATACCCATACTCATCTCAGTAGTAATAAGAGTGAGAATCCTCACTGGGTCCATCATACTCATCCCAGTGAGACGCAAAGTAACCTGAAGCAGGAATAATCAGACCTTGGTTTTTCCGTTCTCCCTTTCGTGTCAAAGGGAGTTGTTTAATGTTGGGTGTAGGCTGACTCAGGTTTTTTTTAGTATTTGGTTACTTTCATTAATACGGATGTTGGCTCGTTTCCTTGTAGAAAACATTTGGTTAAAGCTTGGGGCGATAGATAGGCTGCATTGTAAGTGGGAGAAGCTGAAATTGACTTTGTGGGTAAGGTTAGCCTGGTGAAAATGACTCTGCTTCCTAAGTTATTACGTTTTCAGTATGCTTCCTCTACTGATCTCAAATAAGCTGCTTTTAAGTATAAATAAATCTTTGACTATGTTCTTGGGGGTGGGGTAGGAGGGTCGGGCTCATATCCCAGCTCTTTCCCAGAAAGATCTCTTTCCTCAGCTGGGGCCTCCCTCTGGAACAGCCTCCCTGCCACTCTGAAACTTGAGGAGAACCATTTCTGGTTCCAGAAGCACCTCAAGAACTTCCTCTTTGCTTCTGCCTTCGCTCTCCCTCTCGCCTGCTGATCTGTCTGCTTCGGCACAGTGCACCTGATTTACCTTCTGATTTCGGGCCCAGGTCCATGCCCACCCAGCCGCTCAACCGCACTGCCCCTGGCAACCTTTGCGGTTGTAGGTCAAATGATCGAAAACAAAAGGCTCGAATGCCTTTTTTTCGACACCAAAATGACGGAAAAAAAGGGTCGCATTTTTTTTAAAACATTTTTTTTATGGGGGTGGTTCCCCCCCAAACCCCCGGTTTCTTTATATAAAAATCTTTGTATGTACACCAAACTTAAAAAATATATAAATAAATAAAACAAATTCGACCCTTTTTTTTCCGGTCCTTTTGGATTCGAACAAAAGGTCATTCAATCCTTTTGATTCGATCCTTTGAACGGACACCAACCTTTGCACTTGGGTCTGTATTCGTTACGCTACAGTCTCTTTACCTGCACTTATCAGACACCCCTTGTCTGCGCTCAAAACCTGCACTTGCCATCTTGCTGGCTGCACTACCTTTTGTTTTGTTGTATCCCGTGCTCAGCACTTTCCATTTCTCCCCCCTTCCTTGCACTTTCCCCCTTCCCTCTCCCCTGCACTTACGCATTCTCACTGTCACTGGGCCTAGTAAGATCGTTGTTTTGTCCTCCCTTGCCTCGTCGCGCTCTGATACACTTGTGTATGAGCGCGATACAAATAAAATATCATATCCAGAAGTATGTTCTTCAGAGCACTTTGCATCTTGCTGGTTTTGGTTATCCCAATAAAAGACACTGCCATACTGAATTTACGATGCATACTTTACATCACTGGTTCACAAGTTGACTGTGCATGCTGGATTTAGATGAGAGTGAGGCCGTTTTGCCAATGCCTCTAGAGTTCGGCTCCACCATTTATAAAGTTTGTTGTGAAGGAAAAGAATGGATGCAGTGAGATTGGTGGTGAGAAGTATTTGCCAAGTGTGGCCTCTAGTTTGTGGAAGAACACAAATGTGAAACTGGCCAACTGCGTTTTGTCGTGGGTTTCGTGGCAGAAGGCTGGCATTTGGAGAACTGAACCGGTCCACGACGGCCTGAATATGCTTGACTTTGAATTTCTGCGTTTCAAATATAAGCTGCAGGCAGGAGACTATCGTTATTGCACGTTTTTGCCGAATTGTTTTCGGCACTGAACGACTCGCCCATGGTCTTGCTCTTAACTAGGAGCATGCCTCTCTGCTTCCAGCATATACAAACGTATTACTTCTGACTTTGCACAGGCTTCACAATGCAGTTGGGGTAATTGGGATTCAGACTTCGGCCGTATGTTTTCAGATATTGAGTGGAACAGTATTTGTGCGGGTTCCGTTAGGTTCAAGGCTGACTTTGAGCTGCATTATATTAAACAGCAAATTATTCACTATATATTGGTCTCTTCGGAAGATGTGGTCGTGCAAGTTGTGTTGTGAGGATGTTTGCTGGAATTGCTGAAGTGCTTTAGGTACCACCTTGCATATATAGTGGCAATTGTTTTGGGATGGGTTTTCCAAAGAGTGGATTTGGTTTTGGGCTTATCTGCCTGGGACCCACTTATTGGTGTGCTGGGCTTAATTCTTTCCAGTATCGGGCTGTCTAATGAAAACTCCTTTGGGCTTATAGTGCTTTCTTGTTTGCTAAGAGGCAGATGCTGAAATTCTGGAAGAATGACACTGCTTCTTTCTAAGAAGTCTTTTCAAGCTAAGGAACAACACCATAGTATGAGTTGATGTGGGGTGCATTTAACGATTTTTATGTTTATCTGCCCCCCACCCCGTTTTGTAGACCCCTTTTTTTTCTTTTTCTTGTAAATATACCTGCTTTGATATTTCATAGATATTCTGCGCTTTTATATTGTGTTGTAGCAGTTCTTTTACAGCTTCCTAGCTTTAAAAAAAACATGGTTAAAAAAAAAAAAAGATTAGTTGCTGTTCTCATCATACTTGTTCCAGTGAGAAGCCAAGTGACAAGAGGATTGAGTCTTATGATAAGCACTTTTTTCCTGGTGTTGCATGTGAGTGTAGGCCTTGATTACAACCGGTTTTGTAATTTTATAAGGCCCCCCCAGCCCTAGATCACACTTTTCATTCCCCGACCCGCTCTCCTACCCACTTCCCCGTTTTCCTCCCCACCCGCCTCCCTACCTTAATTGGCTGAACCACCGCTCTTAACACACTCTCACAGGGCAGCCCTCTACCTGGCAGCCCTTGAGGCTAAGGGCCCCAAGGCAAAGGGTGGCTCCTACAGTAGTGGCTCCAAACTGTGTCTGCAGGTGTCAGCCGGGGAGGTCAGTGGCCAGCCGTCAACCAGCAGCGACCATCAAGGTATGTGTGGCCTGGGTGGGGAGTAGAGCAATCGCTGTACTCTGGAAAGCCCTGCCACTTTACCTACCCTCAGAACATAGCACGACAGACTGTTAATACTAACCAGCTTAACATACTAGATTGAATTGTGACCATTAGCTTGCGCCACATTCAGACAGGATTGTAATGTTAGCCAGTGCCACATCTGGACAGGATTGTGAATGTTAGCCAGTGCCACATTTAGATTGAATTGTGAATATTTGCTTGCGCCACATCTAGACAGGACTGTGAATGTTAGCCAGTGCCCCATTTATATCGAAATGTGGAGATATTCACGCGCCACATGTAGAAAGAATTTGGAATTTAGCATGCATCACATCTAGATAGCGAGGCCAGTAACCAACCCACTAACAATCTCCCCTTTCTGCATACACCTCTCAAATTCTAACCAAACACAACCACACCCCTAAAGCACAACAAACCGCACACACTTCACTACACCGCAAGTGAGACTCCTTTAGTTTCCAAAATATCAGCCAAATATGATGATATGATATGATATGGCCTTTGTAACGCGCCTATACACAAGTGTTTCAAGGCGCGACAAGGTGGCGGGGGGGGGGAACACGGGGACAGACAACTATCCTACTAGGCCAGGTGTCATTCAGACCGCGCAAGTGCAAGGGTAGAAGAGACTGGGAAAGTGCAGGGGGAAGTGGAGAGGGGGGGGAAAGTGCTGTACATGGTTAGTAGAATACAAGATAAATAATAGGGCCAGCTGGTGGCAAGTAAAAGGAAAGTGCAGTAAAGGTTAGTAGAATACAAGATAAATAATAGAGCCAGCTGGTGGCAAGTGCAAGGTAAGTGCCGGGAGAAGGGGCTGTGGGATACAGAGACAGTCCCGTGGTGCAGGTAGGCAGTGCAAGGGAAGAGTGGCTGGGCCAAGGACCGAGATCGGTGAGTGGTCCAGTAGCAGATTCGGTGCAGGTTCAGTGGTTTTAGCAGGGGAGAGAGGGAGAGAAAGCGGAGGCAAAGAGGAAGGTTTTGAGGTGCTTCCGGAACCGGAGATGGTTCTCCTCAACTTTCAGGGAGGCAGGAAGGCTGTTCCAGAGGGAGGCCCCTGCTGCGTAGAGAGATCTACCCCCAGCTCGTTGCTTGGAGAAGCGGCTGACCCTGAGGTAGTTGGAAGCGGATGAGCGAAGAGCTCGAGAAGGAAGATATTTAGGAAGAGAGAATTGAAGGTATTTTGGCCCAAGGCCCCAGAAGGCCTTGTGGACAATACAGAGGGTTTTAAACTTAATCCTCGCAGCCACTGGGAGCCAGTGCAGTGATTACAGTCCTGGAGAGATACGGTCCTTGGGCTTGAGGCCAAGGACAAGTCTCGCAGTCCTGTTCTGGATGAGTTGCAAAGGGCGAAGAGTTGAGGCAGGAAGATTTAGATAGATGCTGTTGCAGTAGTCCAGCTTTGAGAGAACCAGGGCTCTGGAGACAGTGAGCTTCTGGGGGGAAGGAGAGGAAAGGAAGGATCCCTCTGAGGAGGTGTAGCTGGTAGTGTGACTTCTTAGAGACGTCAGATATGTGTGGAGAGAAAGTGTGGAGTCGAAGATGACCCCAAGGTTTTTTGCCTTGCAGGTAGGCACAGGAAGAGAGCCAAGGGAGGCCGGCCAAAGAGCTGCAGGGAAGGAGGGAGTGGGTGTGCCGATAAGTAGAATCTCAGTCTTACTGGCATTAAGGCAAAGGTCGTTGGTGGCACACCATTCCTGGATAGCAGAGAGACAGTCTGAGATGAGGGAAGGGGAAGAGGTGGCCGAGGGTAGCCTGAAAATGAGCTGGGTATCATCCGCGTAGCACTGAAAGTAGGGACAGAGAGCGGCTATGCTGTGAGCAAGAAGTGCCAGATATTGGTTGAACAGCCAGGGGGAGAGGTTAGAAGCCTGGGGGACACCACAAGTAGAGAAAAAGATGTCAGAGAGGAAGGAACCCAGTTGGACCTGGGAGGGTCGATTGGAGAGGAAGAAGGTCAGCCATGCCAGAGCCTGACCACTGATACCCAGGTTATCACGGAGACGGTTGAGAAGGATGGTGTGGTTGACAGTGTCAAAGGCAGAAGAGAGGTCGAGCAAAATGAGAACACAAGGGGTGTTAGAGTCAAGGTTAGAGAGCAGGTCCTCACGGATGTTCAGGAGAGCAGTATCCGTGCTTCTGGCAGCTCTGAAGCCAGACTGGTGGTCATGAAGAGTACCAACAGATTCAGCATGGAGATTAAGTTGGGAGATGGCCAGTTTCTCAAGGAGCTTGCCCAGGAAGGGAGTGATAGAGATTGGGCGATAGTTAGCTGGGAAGGAGGGGTCGGAGGAGGGTTTCTTAAGAAGGGGGTGCACAAGGGAGTGCTTGAGGGGGGAAGGGAAGACTCCTGAGGTGAAGTAGTGATTGCAGAAGTCAGTCAGGGCAGGAGCCAGGGAGTTGATGTGGTCCTTGATAGCTTTGGAGGAACAGGGGTGGACCTGTTTTGACGAGACTTTCATAGATCGGACTTGTCTCGAAACCTCGTCAGCAGAAAAGAGGGGAAAGGCAGAGAAGGAGGGAGGAGAGGTGGCTGCAGAAGGGCCAGAGAGAGAGCAGGGAATAGAAAGGGGGAGGTGATAGGAGGAGCAAGTCAAAAGTTATTTGCAATTCAATTTTCGGGTTTCCTTTTGAACTTGATATTCAACGGTGGTTGCTGCACTATATATACTCACCATGATCGTATTTTATTTTTTTATAAAACATTATTGTATTTAGTTTGAACAAAGAAACAAACTTTTACAATAGTTCACAAGAAGATCAACATAAAACAGTTTCAAATAAACATAAAATCCATTCCAAACGCCACAAGGAAGCTTGAAGTGGACGCTTCCTAGCTACCGTTAATATTGCAATGTACAAATGTAGGGTAGTGATAGATCGTCACATGATCGTAGATACACTTAATATAACCTAACAAAATAATTTGTGACCATCATAGTATATTGCAAAGCAAGGGACATGCAAAACCTCGATATAGGCACCAACATTAACATCAAGTCATTCGAAACTATATACAACACTATTAGAACGCATAAAATCATGCAATTCATTCTCTTTAAGACAACATATGTGTGTAAGGGTCTATTCATCAACATACACTTCCAATCTTCTGTAAGTTAATACAAATGCCAAAGAGCTCAACAAACAAGATTTACAGTTACGCCAAACTAGGCAGTGAAATCATTGGCCTTTAGCAATTCATCGATTTTGAACAAAAGCCCCGACAAAGTCACAATTAAACGGGTACTACCACCCCAGAGACATCTTTCCCAGAATGAGTTACGTGCAATGTAAGTTGCTTGAGGATGATTGATACCCAGAAGTATCCATCTACCTTGTTCGAAATACGGACAATAGACCACAAGATGTTTGAGGGTTTCACACTGGGTTCCATTTAAACAGAAACAACAATTCCTATCGATGGTGTCATATTGAGACTTGTGCCAAGATGATCTGCGCTCAAGCGTGTGAAATTGGTTGAGCTTAAATCTCAGATAAATTGATTGAACCTTGTCGAACGGACACTTGATTATAAAAGAAGATCGCAGGTCTCTCTTTCTTGGATACAGTGCATATTCTTCATATATTTTATATAATTTGTTTGAGTCGAACGTAAGGATCCAATCAGCCTAAAAGTTTGCGCTTGACCTTAGGGAGGCCCAACACAAAATCATCTGAGGTCACGTTTATTTTAACAAGAATATGATTCATTTGATCTACAAATTTCACCATCGAAGGGAGATTGCTATCCCTCATGAGCATATGTAAATCCTGAAAGAGAGAATTGCGCAGAGGTGACAATATTTTCGCATTTCTGGACAATTTATGCCACACCCATCTTGATGCTAAGGAAGAAAGTCCTATTTTGTGCCGAACTATAGAGTTCGGCACCCATGCTGCCAATTCTAGTATCCGTTTCCACAGTTGCCCCTGAATGCTATTTAGGATATTGTCTCCAAAAGACAGGTATCAAGACCAAAAAGTAAGATTGGTTCCGCTTTCATGGGATAGAAGTCGATAAGTGGCACAAATGAGAACTTACAATGCTTCTGAAAAATTATTTTCATCATGGACGCCAAGGGACGAGATTTAGTTTTTAAGCAGTTAGCCTATGATTTGATGGAATTAGCATCTGATAGAGAATAGCCCAGGTAGCGTAAGCCATTGATCAGGTCAATTCTAGAGTCTGCTGTGTGCCAATAGTATGATTTAATCCACTTTTTATTGCTAAAAATAACAATTTCGGATGTTGTAGAATTGGCCTTTAAATTGTGATGTGTTGCATACTCCTGGGAGCTATTACATTTATTTTGAAGCCCATGGGGAGTCCTGTCCAGCAGAATAAGATCAGCAAAGCAGATCCAATGCAGTCTCAGCCTACCAAGTCTGACTTGGTACATGAAGGGTGCAAGCCATAATTTATACATGTCACAGAGGTAAAGACTGAACAAGGTGGCAGCAAGATTACAGCCCGGTTTCACTCCAGCCATGGTAACAATCGGGGCGTGAGCATGCCATTTTGAGTGACTCTGATTTGGAAGGTGGTGTTTACGTGGAGCATTGCAATCAATTGTACCAACCTCTGTGGAAAACCCAAAGATAATAAATTCGTCCATAGCAGTTCTCCAATAACCATGTCAAAGGCACACAAAAGATCTAATGCCGCTATGTAAATGTACCCAGTGTTCGTTACTTTGGCTTTCGCAAGAATATGTACTATAATGGTAGCGTTAAGTGACATACCAATATCCTTTCGAAATCCAGTTTGATACTTAGAATATAATTTTTAACAATGAAAGATTCCAGATGTTTTAACAAAAGAATGGCAAATACTAGAAGCCGCGTCCATTAACGCTATCGGGTGAAAGTTAGACAGGTCATGAGGATCCCTTTTTTATAGATGGGGATGATCACTGCATTACACCACGATGCCGGAATAGAATTAGAGTGTAGAATGTTGTCAAATTTAGTTAACAAGATGGCTGCCCAAAAGTGGGGATCGGATTTCATAATGCACGACGGAATACCATCAGGCCCTGTGGCCTTCGATGATTTTAAACTCTGAATGGCAAAGAGAATATCATCTATAGAGAACAACACTATCTCTCCGCATTTAACGTGATGGACCCCTGAGTCAAGTATACGAAAATCCAAAGATATTACGAGTATCGTTCTTAACAAGCGGCGACATCATTAGTTGATTGGCCGCTCGATAGAGGTGATATTTAATGGATTTCGTGTGATTCAGATATTTCTGGAGGATCCTGTGTTTGGCTATGGTATAACTTTCAGAATCCAGTTTCATACGATAAAGGGACCTAATGCTGCGATTTTTTTCATGTTTCAAAGTAGCTATAATAGGATGGGAGGCATGCAGTGTGTGTGCTGTGCGAGAGCGGAACGATAATGCCTTGAGATGATTTTGTATTACAAGATTGTTTCATTCCTCCCTCAAGGGGGCATTATAAATCAGTGCATTAGCATTTTGTACTCTCCAAACATCCCTATTTACCAAATAGGTTAATTCCCTAAATAAGCTAGAGTTTCATCTCACAGACGTCCGAGCTGGAACCATTTGGACTAAGCCCAGGGATGGATCAAAAGTCAGGGCAACAATCCTCTCAAATATCTGCATGAGTATTGGGACCTGGTCCCTAAACTGACAATCAAGAATAACTACAGATTCCGCCACTGGCAATAAGCCCAAGACACAAAGAAATAATCAATATAAGAGGAGGATCCCCTGGACCAAGTGCCAGGATAAACGTCAGCGTTGAATTTGACAACATGAAGGTTCCATTTGAGAAGGTATCGCACATATAATTGACCCCTTCTCACCAACGCTGGTTGATGTTTACTAATTGGCTTGTTCTTCTGGATCGGGATAGCAGTTGTGCAGACCAAATTATAATCATCTCCCATGACTATACGATTTTCAGGGTTCTTGAGATAGTTCTCTTACACAATCAAATCCAGTAAATCAAAAAGCTCGTCCAGAGTCTGCGCTGCCAGATTATAATAAATGCAAATCAGCAGCAAGTACTCAAAAGATCAAGAGTAGGAGTATATTCGATTGCTAGAATCTCATTAGAACAGAAGATCATTCGAGAATTATAATCTCTAGAGTAATTAAGTACAATGGCTAAGCCGCCAAGACGGCAACCTAGCTTAAGAGTGCACAGCTGGTGCGCAAAAGGTGGTGAAACCATCAATAGTTAAGTGCTCTGGCACATAGTTTCTTGCAAAAAAAAAAGTACCGTAGGGTGCACCTTGTCAATAATCGAAGCGAACCAGGACATAAGACTTTTTTTAGCCAACAACAGTTCCAAGAGGCAATCTTAAATGCCGGTTGGCTAGGACTGTTTGGAAGTTCTGGACATTTCGATGATAGAAGATAATAGAGGGGCTAACCATGTTATATTAGAAGCCACTCTTACCAGAGAGGAAATCTGTGTGATTAAATCACCATTTTGGGGGGGCAAGATTTTGATTCGTAGTACCATTTTGCAAGCTGGGCTCCATGACTTGCAATGGTTCCTCCAAAAAGTGTGTGGCTTCTTCGATGGTGCGATGGTGCAAAATAGAAAAAGCAAGAGCTCATGCATTGCAAAATCACCTCTATGATCTCATAACAGCTTCAATATAATAACTGATAGAGGAGCACACATAATTCAGACATTATTATGATTAGTTTATCTAATCCACTGTATAGCATCTGACAGTAGAGTGTACAATTGAGGGCTACCTTTGAACATGTTAAAAATATAGGACCTATTTATTTAGTCGTTGGGGGCCACTTAGCTTGGGATCGCTACTCCACCCCAGGATAAACGCAGAGTCCCTATAAAATTAGATCTCCTCTTGCACCGTCCTATATTTAGTGGGGGACTGAGAACTTTTTGGTCTCAGTCCAGATTCCACCCTACCAGGAATATGATCATCTTTAATCGCAGATGGTCGAGGGGGGCACAAAGCCGGATGCAATCATTACCATCCAAACCCACCACTACTGGAATGACCTGAATAGATTCTATGCTGTAAGAAGTGAGATCAGATGGGACAGACACCACAGGCATAGACTGAGCTTGCAATGGGGGGGAGAAGTGCATTTGAGTCACAATAGGCAAGATGGGTAGGTTTGGGACACTGGCGGCGATCGCCTCCGTCTTGTCACCTCGCCTAGAATGACCACCTGTTAATTTGTTGGCCACCAATGGGTAATACTTGAAAAGGTGTCCTTGTGTACTAGACGGTTGTACCACCGCTGGGCTAGTCATTACATTACTCTCAAGTCTTTGGGAGGCAGTCTGGGAGCAATTTATAGTGACCACTTTACCCTGTCCCCAGGCATTTTGAGATTAAGAACCATCTTTGATTCCTCGCTAAGTTGGTTCAGACCAATTTGGCTGTCACATGTGGACAAGTTTGTGAGGTGTTTAGTATTAGAATTATGAGCCATGGTTTTCATAGATTACTGTTTTTTTTTTTTTTGAGTATCCTGTGAAACAGCATATAGGTTTTCAAAAGCGTGCCTAATAAGCAAAATCATGTGTCAGAGATCATAAAAAATGTATTTGGAAAACTTGCAGGCACCACCCTCCCGCCACCCCCACGGTCCAGCCAACAGCCCAGCCAACAGCCCAAACATTTCTGAAACACTTCCAGAGGCGTGCGCGAGATGCGAACCAGGACATAAGACTTTTATTTATGGGTAGGCTTGAGGCAGTGGGCGGGTCAGCAGGAGGGGTTGGGTGAGAACGTGGTGACAAGAACAAGGTTTCAACGACAGTCAGTCTTCCTGACTATGATTCAGAGTGGCAGCCCAACAGCCAGAACACTTCTGAAATACTTCCGGAATCGTATTTCTGATGCTTGTAGCTGCTTAGATTCAGATGCTATGCATAGGCCGACATCTAGTGGAAGCTGCAGAGTATTACAAGTGTCGTTTTCGAAAGTCAAAAGGGGACGTTGACAGGGCGTGCCAGTGATACTATCCCTAGTGTGACGTCCACTGTATCCATAGCCCTTCACACGTCGAAGTCCCTGACATTAGGTTGCATGAAGTGTAGCGTGAGTACAAGTGTAGTAAAGTAGATATGTATGGATAAATCCCAGATAAAACGTATATGCACCTTCTACTCCAAGCGGAGGAAAGGTGGGTGCATGTGAATCTAAGCAGATACAAACATCAGAAATACGATTACGGTGAGTAATGTATACCTTCTGAGGCTTGTGGAATCTGCTTAGATCACATGGTATGCATAGATTAGCGAGCAGTGTTTGGAGAAGGTGGTGGGTTGTGAAAAGGTACATCGGCAAATAGTGTTTTAGAACCGCTTGTCCCACCTGGGAATCTGCTTTATAGTGTGTGCCAATGCAGTAGTGCTGAGTGAAAGTATGTACTGAGCTCCATGTAGCTGCTTTGCAAATGGCGTCCAGCGGGACGTTTGCAATAAAAGCCAGAGTAGCTTCTGTACGCCTTGTGGAGTGAGCTCTTGGTGTGGAAGGCAGTGTTTTGCTTGATAAAGAGCAGCAGAGATGTATGCATCGGACTATCCATCTGGAGATTGCGTTCTTGGAAATGCGGTCTCCTTCACTGCCTGGTGCTACAGAGACAAACAGTTGGTCTGTATTTCTGAGCGGTCGGGTCTTGTTTAAATAGTAACGGACCACCCTCCTTACATCTAATATATGGAGTTTCTTCTAAGCTTAGCTTGTTGGGTTCTGAAAGAAGGCCGGTAGCTCGATGGATTGGTTTAAGTAGAATTTTTAAATGAACTTAGGTGAAAACCTAGGGTGCATTCTTAAAACCAATTTGTCTTTGTGGATAACTCTCCTTATGAAGGTGATAGCCACCAAGAAAGCCGTTTTATACATGAGGCGTTTAAGGTTTTATTAATGCATGTGCTCAAAGGGGGCTCCCATGAGTTTTGCAAGTACTTCATTCTTTGAGGACCCAATCATGGTGTTGGGTTTGATATAGGAGGGTGGAGTCTCTATACTCCAAGAGAACCACCTCCATCGATATAGGGTGGCATTTTCCGTGGATTCAAAAAACTCTAACTAACTGCAATAGTTGTAACGTGTTTTACATCATCACATGCCCTTGCAATAAGCGCTATGTAGGCATGACAACACGTCCGATTAAAACACGCCTTGCGGAACACAGGTCTTGCATACGCACCAAGAAGATCACAGCACCCATGGTGGAACATTTCCTGGCACAGAAACACACTCCTACAGACTTCACATGGACAATAATTGAGAAAATGGCCACCCCCACGAGAGGAGGGAATATACACAACCTGCTCTTCAGACGTGAACAACTTTGGATTTTTTGTCTCCAGACAGACAAATCTGGGCTCAACGAAGCAACCAGCTGGCAATCGCTGGCTACTCTGTAATCTATACCCATCACTTGCCAATGTGTATTTCTTGCAGCGTATTGGCTCTATTTGGTACATGTGGGTCATTGTATGCCATGCTGTAATTATGTAGTTTCCATAACCACTACAACTTCACCTATAGTATCTGGCTGTTTTGGTACAATAGCACCATTCCAGGTGTACAATATGCACCCCCAGCACCTCTGATCTATGTGAGACATTTGTGGCTTGGACAGTGTAGTCCTCTGATTCGCTGCCCGTGGTGCCTGACTCCGGGATGGCCGCTGCCTCGTCCTAGTGGGACAGCCATGCTGGAGTCAGGCTCACGTGACCACGCGACTCGCAGCGCCATGGCAACATAAGCAGAATGGTAGCGCGGGCCGCGGCGAAGAAACCTCTCGCGCGCAGCTCGTAGGACCACCAGAGACGTTCGCTCCAGGTAAGCGGCCTCTTTGAGACGCTATCCACGGCCAGCCACTCCCCCGCGAGCAGGGGTCGAGAGGCAGGCACGCGGACCTGCATGTGTACACAGGGTGTTTTTGTTGTGTACTTGCTGATTTTGAAGCTGCAACGCATAGCGCATGCAGCTTGACAGTGTAACTCACGCAATTTGGTTAAAAATGGATAGTTATACAAAGAGTATTGTCGCTTTCCTATCCTAGATGCACTAATGCATCACACTTGACAGTAATAATTGTTATTTGGCCCCCAGGTTCTGGGCCGTCTCACCCCCCGTGGAGATCATCCATACCACACGGAGAGTGTAAGCCTTTGCTTTACTGATAATGCAATGCAGTGTTTTGGAACAGACCTACAGTTGAGGTTTTTAAATTGGATATTTATCCCTGCTCCATCTCTCACCCCTCCCCCTCCTGTCATCCCTACAGGGAGAGGTACAGAAGTTAAGCAGACACCGCTGCTGCAACTAAATAACAGCGGGCATATACCTTGATGCCTTGCCTGGCCCTGATGAATGTGGCTCATCCATAATTGTTCCAAAGAAACCGGTCAGCTATAGAATGACTAGATCTAGTGCACAGTGCTATCCGCACAGGTCCACATCGTTCTGAAAAAGGATCTCTAGACTAAGCACCTAGGGGTCCTTTCTGTTTTAGGTGAACAACCTCCAGAGAGAAATCCACTGAAGAAATCGCTTCCTTGTTTTTAGACAAAACCTGCACCTGCCAATACAGAGAAAACCCATTAAAATTAACTAAACCTTCATCTGGATGGGAGCAAGCACATGCAAAAACCAAGGTGGTTGAGCATGTGTTTTTTAGCACAACACAGTGCACCAGAGACGATTTGGAAAGCAAAGTCAGACCAACTGGCTTCTTGAAACCCGTCCCATTCGACAAAACTGTGTTTTCTTTAGTGTGACAACGATTCTGGGCAGCACACAGTTGGAATTCCCACAAATAGTCCCTTTGTTTTGTTTAGTCTCTATACTCCCTCCATGAATGCCTTAATGACAGGGATCTTCCACCATGATACTTTACTGTGAGAGTTGGTGTATGCGCATAGAGCTGCCAGGTGAACCTTTATAGAATTAAAGACTAACCCAGAGTCTAATAAGTGGAGCGCATATAATGAAGTATGTGTGTTAGAGTACATTCTATAGGGTTTATTAGTTTTGACTGGCACCAAATTACAAATCTTCTCCACTTGTCAAAATAACAGTGTCTGGTGTTCGGTTTACGTGCCTCCTTGAGGATATCCATACACCTTTGAGGTAAATTAAGATGTCCAAACTCTATGACCTCAGGAGCCATGCTGCCAAGTTCAGTGAGTGCGGTTGAGAGTGTAATGTTGTCTGCCCATGCTGGGAAAGCAAGTTGGTCTGGCACGGGATCTTGATCGAATCACACATCGCCAGTTTGCGCAGATGTGGATTCCAAGTTTGTTTTGCACTCATTGGAGCAACAAGGATTAGCGTCATCTGTTCCCTGTGAACCTTGTTCACCACCCTGTTCATTAGTGGAGTTAGGGGAAAAGCATAGGCAAATTTCCCTGACCAACTCATCCATAGGGCGTTCCCCTTGGAGTCTGGTTGGGGAAACCTGGAGGCGAAGTCTGGGCATTGCTTGTTTTCTCTTGTAGCGAACAAGTCTAGCGTGGGGTAACCAAACTGTGAGAAAATGAGATCTACAACATTTCTGTCCAGTTGCCACTTGTGATCTTCTAGCAGTGGATCTCTGCTTAGCACGTCCGCTAGGGTGTTGAGTTCCCCTGGAACATGTTGGTAAGTCAGGATCATATCCCGTTTGAGGGGCCATTTCCATATTTTCTGTGCTAGCTTGGACAAATTTGGAGTTGTGTACCCCCTTGCTTGTTGATATAGAACATTGCAGAGGTGCTGCCTGTGAGAATTCGTACCGACTGATTTCTCAAGTGCGCTCTGAAGGCTTGGAGCACTTTGAATATTGCTAGAAGTTCCAGCAAGTTGATGTGGCTCTGTTCAGTGATTTGAGTCCACAAACCACGTGCTGTGAGATGAAGATGATGGGCCCCCATCCCAGAGAGTGATGCGTCTGTTTTAACTACCGCTTGGACTGCCGGGTTGTGGAAGGGTTTTCCCTTCAACAGATTCTCCTTTGTCCACGAGAGTAGAGCTTGTATGAGTGTTGGCGAAACAACCACTAGATCGTCACACTGACCGCTTGCCCGAGACCACTGTTTCGCCAACCACTCCTGCATTGGGTGCATGCACAATTGTGGGTGTGGGACCAGGTAAATGCAAGATGCCATCATGCCAAGCAAACAAATAGCTTTCCATACCACTTATCTGGTGACCAGCTTGATAGTGAGGTATTTGCAGCAGTATGTTTTGGATTCTTTCCTTTGATGGAAAGACTAGCCACACTTCCTCTGTTTTTAGGACAGCTCCTAAGAACTGTTTGGTCTTGTTTGGTATAAGGCTTGACTTTTTCTCATTTATCAAGCAGCCCAATTGGAAAAAAAGTTTGATTGTTTTTGTGTATTTTTCTTGCAAATTTTCTGTGTTTTCCCCGTGACCAGCCAGTTGTCCAGGTAGGGGCACACTGGGATTACCTCCCTGCGCCGGTACACCGCCACTACCACCAGTACCTTGGTGAATGCCCTTGGAGCGGATGCAATGCCGAAGGGCAGCATCTTGAATTGATAGTTCTGGTTTGCCATCTGTTGGAATCTGGAGCCTCTAACTTCAGGAATTCCACACACGACAAAAGAGGATGGAAGGGGCGCACTTTAGTTTCCTGCAAAATTCACCTTTCATACACACCGATGTGCTCTTCCTATCAGTTTCAGTGCTCACCACATCATCGGGGATGCAGTATTTGCTTGCAGCTTCCAGCCAGTACAGGTGTTAAATCATTATCCGCTCCGGGGTCTTTCAGGGTGCTGCACCAGTGCACTGCTTTGGAGTTCTACTACCCCCACACCCCACTGTGGGTCTGAGTGGGTTGCCTGCAAACTTGATGACTACAGCTACCAGAGGTCCTTGCAGCAGTATCAACACAGATTGACTACACATGCACTGGCTTTTTGCTGCAAGTCGAGAAAGCCTCCCTGATGACGTGACCAGCACAGAAACCGGACGGAGAACATCAGTAGCAGAGAGGTGAATTGTGCAGGGAATCAGAGTGTGGCCCTTCCATCCTGTACCGTTAATAAACATATATATCATATACCAGACGAAGCCCGAGTAGGGTGAAACGCGTCGTTCTCTTTTTCTGCACTGAAACTGCTGCTGCCTCCTTTGCCCATGCACTTTTAATTAATAAAGGACATTTGGCTTCACGGAACACTTGACTGCTTGTGGATTTGTTTTTTGTGACTTCCAGTCTCTCACCAAAAGCATCGCCAGAGTGCCGCTGTGCCCCGGATTGGTTTCCAATCATATATATATATATATATATATATATATATATATATATATATATATATATAATACATTACTCACCATAATCGTATTTCTGATGCTTGTATCTGCTTAGATTCACATGCTGTGCATAGGCCGACATCTAGTGGAAGCTGCGGAGTATTACAGTGTTTTTTTCCGAAACTCGAAAATGGGCATCGACACAGGGCGTGCCAGTAATACGATCCCTAGAGTGACGTCCACTGTACCCATGATCCCTCACGCATCTAGGACCCTCAGATTGTATTTTTTCTGACATGAGGTAGCATGAGGAGTAGCGTGAGTACAGATGATCCAAGCAGATAGAAGATAGATAAGATAAGACTACAAGCATCCATGCGCCTTCTCTCAGAGGGGAGGAAGGGTGGGTCGCATGTGAATCTAAGCAGATACCAGCATCAGAAATACGATTACGGTGAGTAATGTATCCCTTCTGAGGCTTGTGGAATCTGCTTAAATTACATGCTGTGCATAGATTAGCAAGCAGTACCTGAAGGAGGTGGGATGTGAGAAGGGCCATGAGCAAATAAATGTCTTAGAACCGCTTGTCCCACTTGTGTATCTCTCTTGGAATGGGTGTCAATGCAGTAGTGCTGAGTAAAAGTGTGAATAGAGCTCCAAGTAGCTGCTTTGCAAATGGTGTCAAGGGGTACATTTGCAATGAAAGCCAGAGTGGCCCCAATGCCTCTTGTAGAGTGGGCTCTCGGCATGAAAGGCAGAGTTTTTTCAGAAAGGGAGTAACACAGCTGGATACAGTTAATAATTCACTTAGAGATGGCACCTTTAGAGACGTGATCCCCCTCTCTGCCTGTAGCTACGGAGACAAACAGCTGATCTGTTTTCCTTAGCGGTCTGGTCTTGTTTACATAGTGGAGGACACCCTACGCACATCTAGGGTGTGTAGTTTCACCTCACCCGAGCTTTGTGGATTTTGGAAGAAAGCCGGAAGCTCGATGGACTGGTTCACGTGGAATTTGGAAATAAACTTAGGTGAGAACCTAGGGTGTGTGCGTAAAACCAGTTTATCTTTATGGACAGTAAAGAAGGGATCTTGCACTGACAGAGCCTGAATTTCACTGACCCTTCTTATAGATGTAATTGCTACTAAGAAGGCCGTCTTAAAAGTCAGGTGATTGAGACTGCTTTTATGCATGGGCTCGAATGGGGGGCCCATGAGTTTAGCTAGCACCAGGTTAAGGTCCCATCCTGGTGGTGGGTTTCAAATAGGAGGGTGAAGTCTGTTTACTCCTTCCATGAAGGCTTTAACTACTGGTACTTTCCAACATGACACCTTGTTATGGGAAGTGGTGTATGCCGAAAGAGCTGCCAGGTGTACCTTCAGTGAGTTAAAAACCAGTCCTGCATCCAGCAGGTGGAGCATGTATGTAACAATAGTGGGAGGAGTGCAATCAACTGGGTTGATTTGTTTATTCTGGCACCAGATAACGAATCTCTTCCATTTGTCAAAGTAGCAGTGCCTCGTGTTTGGCTTCCTAGATTCTTTTAGGATGTCCATACACCTCTGTGGTAAATTGAGATGTCCGAACTCTATGACCTCAGGAGCAATGCTGCCAGGTTCATTGAGCTGGGTTGATGATGCACTGTTTGACCTTGGTGCTGGGACAGTAGGTTGTACCAGGCCGGAAGTTTGATGGGTTCGCACACCGCTAATCTGCGTAAGTGTGGGAACCATGGTTGTCTCGCCCACATGGGAGCAACCAGGACGAGCGTCATCGATTCTCTGTTCATCTTGTTGACCACCTTCCTGATGAGAGGAGTTGGTGGAAAAGCGTACGCAAACATTCCTGACCAGTTCATCCACAGGGCGTTCCCCTGGGAGTCTGGTTGGGGGAACCTGGATGCAAATCCTGGGCATTGTCTGTTTTCGCTTGTGGCGAATAGGTCTATAGTGGGGAAACCCCACTGAGAGAAGATATCTTCTACGACTTCTCTGTGTAGACACCATTCGTGTTCCTCTGGGAGGGGGTCTCTGCTCAGAGCATCCACTAGAGAATTGAGATCCCCTGGAACATGTTGCGATGACAGGAAGATGTTCCGTCTGAGTGCCCATATCCAAATTTTCTGGGCAAGCTTGGACAGATCTGGCGAACGAGTCCCTCCTTGCTTGTTCAGGTAAAACATGGCTGTAGTGCTGTCCGTCTGGATTTGCACTGACAGATTTAGCAGTAGGGCTCGAACGCTTGAAACACTCTGAAAACTGCCAGAAGCTCTAGCAGGTTGATGTGATTCTTTGCCACTGAGTGAGACCAGAGACCCTGAGCTGTGTGGTGGAGATGGTGAGCTCCCCACCCTGTCAGGCATGCATCGGTTGTGACTACCGCCTGTATCTCGGGATCGTAAAAGGGTTTCCCCCTTTGGACAGATTTTCTCTTGTCCACCAGTGAAGACTTTGTACAAGTGTTGGCGAAACGACCAATAGATCGTCCCACTGACCACTTGCCCGAGACCACTGTTTCGCCAACCATTCCTGCATGGGACGCATGCTCAGGCGCGCGTGGGGGACCAGGTAAATACATGATGCCATCATGCCCAGCAAACGCATCGCTTTGCATACCGTTATCTGGCGACCGGACTGATATTGCGGAATTTGCAGCAGTATATTCCGAATTCTTTCCTCGGAAGGAAAGGTCAACCCCTCTTGAGTGTCTAGGGTAGCTCCTAGGAACTGTTTGGAGGTGCTTGGCACCAGACTTGACTTTTTCTCGTTTATTGAGAAGCCCAATTCGAAGAGGAGGTTGATTGTCCTTTGAATGTTTGTTCTGCAAATTACTGGGGTCTCCCCCGTGATGAGCCAGTCGTCCAGGTAAGGGTACACCGGGATTGCCTCCCTGCGTAGGTGTGCTGCCGCCACCGCCAGTACCTTGGTGAATACCCTTGGAGCCGAAGCTATCCCGAAGGGCAGTATCTTGAACTGGTAGTGCCGACTGTCCACCTTGAAGCGCAAGTACTTTCTGTGCGCTGGGAACATGGAAATATGAAAATAGGCATCTTTCATGTCCAATGTTGCCATGTAATCCCCCTTTTTTAGGAGGGGGGATTGCCTCCTGGAGAGTAGTCATGCAAAACTTTTGGGGCTTGACATACCTGTTTGCAGGCCGTAAATCCAATACAGGGCGCATTGTTAAATCTTTTTTTGGCACAAGGAAGTAAGTTGAATAAATACCCTTGTTTACCTGGTGTCCCGGGATGAGTTCTATCGCGTCCTTTGCTAGCAGATTGACAATCTCCTCGAGGACGATCTTCTGGTGGTCCAAAGAATGTATTTTTTGTCGTGGAGGATGGTTTCGGGGACACTAACAGTTCAATGCAGTACCCCGCGGATACTGTGGACAGCACCCATCTGTCTGATGTGATCCCTTCCCAAGCTTGGGTGAAGTTGGAAATGCGTCCCCCCTACTGGGGTTGCGTGAGAAGGGACCCTGAACGGAGCATCACTGTTTTGGTGGAGGCATGCCGCCTCCTCTACTGGGGCTGCCTCTACCTTTACCACGTCCTCTTTTATTACCCCTGCCGTAACCCTGGGTAGACTGTTGGTTATTATTGTTCCACGGTGTACCCTGCACCTGGGAATAGTTAGATCCTCTCTGGGAATTTAGGCCGCTTGGGCGACGAAAATTGCCATTCCCTCTCTGATTAGGGGGTTTATTGGTTAGTTGGCCTAGGGATTTGAGTGTCTCATACTCGTCCTTGGCATTTTTCAGCGCGTCCTCAACCGCCTTACCAAACAACAGATCCGGCTCCACCGGTTTATCTGACAATGATGCTTGGGTTTCAGCCTTGAATCCAGACTGCCGTAACCAAGCGGGTCTCTTGATAACAGTTCCTTCTGCTATCAATCTGCCGGCGTTATCCGCGGCATCAAAGGTTGCTTTAAAAATGCAACCGGACACGGCTCTTCCCTCCGCCGAAACTCGTGCCAACGGGCTCTTTAAGGGTTCTGGGGCGGAGTCTATGAGTGCTGCAACTTATTCCCACTGATGGCAGTTGTAGCTGGCCAACAGGGTGGTGGAGTTGGCAATCCTTGCCTGGTAGGCGGAAGTGGAGGCTACTTTCCTGCCCAACCCATACAGTTTCTTGCTCTCCTTGTCGGGAGGGGCCTTGGACGGTGACAAGGGTGTTCCAGCCCTCTTATGGGTGTTTGTAACAACCAGGGAGTCCGGCTTCAGATGTCCCCTTATATACAGTGGGTCTGATTGGGCTGCCCTGAAAAGTTTCTCAATCCTGGGGTTCACTGCCCTGGTGAGGTTAGGATTTACAAGTGAAGGGTCTATTCTTCTCTGAATAGGCAAGGATAGGGATGGCCTGAGCAACAGGCCCCCTTTCTCCCACCAACTCCTCGGGGAAGTCCCTCTCCTCTTGGAGCACCCTGGGTGTCAATGTGGAAATGTTCTGCTGCTCGAGACAGAACTTCATTCAGGAGAGGTTGATTGTCGACAGGGGAGTCGGTAACCGGGGGTTCCTTCTCTACCGGGGAATCTACTACTAGGTTTCAGGGTCCTCCTCTTCTTGGTCCTCATCATCCCCATAGTAGCCCCTACCAGTTTGCTCTTCCAACATGCCCAAATCTGGATCCTCACAAAAGGATGTCTCTCCTTGATACTGAGAGTAGGGCTGTACATAGAAGGGGTCCGAAGAACGTGTTGGTGTTTCGAAACCGGGACTTTTTACTTGGAGGTATTGGATCCTAAGAGCCTGAGGGTACTGACCGGTCGGGAGTATAGGAGAGAAAGTGTTGATGGTGTTTTGTGTAAAAATCTGCCAATGTTGACATCCTTGACATAACCCTGTCTATGTCCTCACTAGACCATTCTCTAGACATGGGAATGACCCTTTCTGGGACTTTCTCCGCCTTATCCTGCTTACTGGTTTCAGCAGGGGTCCTTGGGATAACAGAAGACTGGGATTTGTCTGTCTGTTTATGTGGAGTGGACATTTTTTGAGGTGTGCAAGGAGGCTGAGACTGCTTCCTTTGTTGTTCCCCCCCCCCCCCGTGGGCGGAAGAGTGCTTTCCCTGCCTTTTTGCCCCTACGGAGCCTTCCGACGCCTGGCGTCGAGGTTCGGGGGTAGTGTCCCTATCCTTAGAACGTGGAGGTAGGGACTCGAGAGCCGCCGTTACGCAGTCTGCGGGCGCCGACTCCTGGAGTGCGGTCTGGGGATGGAAGTCGGCTTCGTCTTCCGACGATCGAACTTCCGTTACCTTGGGGAGCGAGACACTCTTGGCAACAGTGGATGATTGCCTGGAGTCATGCGGCGATCTAGATCAAGAACGGCCAGGTGACACCGATTCGGACCGTTCTCTATGTGCCTCTTTCCGAGAACTCGACGTGCGCGTCGAGTCTCGATTGGACTTCATGTGCTTTGTAGAAGTGCTGTAGGTAGCGCTTGTGTCGCCGGGGGTCTTCCCCATAGCCGCCCTGCCGGACGACCTTCCGAGGTCGGGGACTTGCGCTCGGCTGTCTCTTGACGCCACGTTGCCCTCGCCATCTGAAAGCACAGCGTCGCTGCCATCGCTGAAGGCGCCCTCCGCTGCCATGGCCCCCTGACGCCTGGCGTGGTGGGCCCAACGCTTGATCGAACGGTCCTTAAGTATTTTCGGTTTAAACCTACTACACGCTCTGCAGTTCGCCTCGGGGTGGTCCCTCGGCAAGCAGAGATTGCACGTGGCGTGTCTGTCAACTCAAGGGTACTTGCGGTTGCACTTGGGGCAGAAATGGAAAGGGGTACCCTCCATAGGCACCTTGTGGCAGCGGGCTGATCAGTGTAGGAATATATAAGAATGTACCTATATAGCAAAAGAGTATAGAGTATGTCCACCCCCCACTCTCCCTACTTGCAGGGCCGAGACCAGAGGCCTTCCTAGGCCCGGACCAAGGCCATAGGCCTTCCGAGGCCCAAATCCGTTGTGCAGCTCTCGACGGTGGATTTCTTCTCCAGGCCAGCATTGAGTGTGGAAGTTCGGTGACTCGACGTTGGGGTGGAGAAAGGGGAAAATATAACGATATTTTGCAAAAGTATGGCTAAGGCCAGGGAACTCCGCGGAATGCTTCCGACCAGTATGGCGGAAAAAAACAATCTGAGGGTCCTAGACGCGTGAGGGATCATGGGTATAGTGGACATCACACTAGGGATAGTATTACTGGCACGCTGCCGTGTAGTTATGGTTAAGATGCTGTTTCCATAGGAAGAGCACTTTTTGGCCGGCTTATAACTTTGCTCCCCCTGGACGAATCCTCACCAAACTTTGCAGAAAAAGCATATGGGCCACTCTGAAATTTTTTGCAAAGTTTGGTGAGGATTCGTCTAGTGGGGGGGGGGGATGGGAGTTATAGGGTGGGTCCCAAACGTCTTTTTCCCATAGACTGAGTGGGGGAAAAACTTTGCGCACGCCTACAGCCCAAACCGCTGGACGGATTTTCACCAAATTTGCGGCAGGAGCTTGGTTCCGAAAGCATGCTTTTGTAAATTTGGTGCCAATCCATCCAGTAGTTTTCTTTAAAACGACCAAAAAGTAGGTCTAAAAAAATTAGTGATATTTATGTCCGCTCCGCGGTCACACTTCCCTGTTCGCTCCGTGGACAAGATACCGATTGGCTAAGGGGCTGGCGTCATGACTGAGGACACGCGACGTCTCTGCCGATTGGTTGCAGCGAGCCGTGATGAGCGTCAGAATGTGTGGATGCGCCCGACATCCTGGATCCGAAGAGAGCGCGGTCGCCACCAGAGGCGAAATGTTGTTTCGGAAACTGTTTTGCTCTCCTACAGTGCGTTGGGAAGTTTCACAGAGTAAGAGATGGGTTAAATAATGTACTTGTTTGGGCGGCAGGTGTTAATGATATATTCTCTATGCCCACCTTGTTCGGGATGTTTGTATGTGCAGAAAATGAGGGGTTTAATAATGGTAGTATTTCAGTCCGTGCAGTGAACAGGCACCTTGAAACTGTTCTAAGGACAGGCGTGGTGTTAGCGACCATTAAAATTGAGTACATGTCGTTATTACATTATTTTTTCCTATGGGTGTATTATTGATTAGTACGCCGCCATGGGTGCCACATGCTGCGGTGGTTGCGGCCAGGGTCTAGAGTCTTGGATGCATGGCCGTAGGCCATACTTCCAAGACTGTAGGCCCTGGCCACAACCACCACAGCATTTCACAGCAATGGATACACCTGTAGTATTGATTATCGATTAGATGGTTGTGGGGAGTGTGTACAGTCTTGGGTGCATGGCCGAAGGACACGCACCCAAGAACAAAGTTAAAAGCATTGGAGATATAAGCCACCGCACACCCACACAATGTAATATCTGTGGATATACGGCTAGGAGTCTAGCCTCTGGCTAGAACAAGAGAAGCATACCACACATATCGATACAACTGTACTTTCGCACATCACTCAGGTGGTTGTGGGCAGAATGCAGAGTTTTGGGTGCATGGCTGCAAGCCGTAGGCCGTATGCCACACTCCTGAAACTCTAGGCCCTGGCCACACCCATTGCAGCATATTAGAAAGGCACGTTAGTGGCTGTGTTATGGTGAAGTTGCTGTTTCCATAGGAAGAGCACTTTTTGGGTGCCTTATAACTGTGTTCCCCTTGGACGAATCCTCACCAAAGTTTGCAAAACAAAATATATCGGACACTCTGAATTTCTTTGGAAAGTTTGGTGATATTTGGTGCAGGGGGGAAATTATAAGGAGGGGGGGTTCTCAAAAAGTCTCTTTTCCCTTTAGACTGAATGGGGGAAAAAGTTTGTGCCCGCGGACATGTGGCGCTTTCCCCGATTGGTTGTGGAACAGAGTAAAGTACGTTAGCTTTCTTCGGTGCCCCCGCTATCTTTTATTCATGTTTTGGTGTACGCGGACATCGCCAGAAAAACATACAAAACAAGAGAGCATTGCACGTGTCACACTTCAGTAATACTATTTCAGAAGGTGACCTTTGAGGGGGTTAGGATGGGATGTGGGCAAAAGTGGAGTTTTCTTATCACCAAAGTCATACGTTTAAATGGAAGTTAGTGCTCACTGTACCACTACCAATTAGTGCGTGTGGGTTGAAATGTGTTTATGTGTTTGGAATTATATTGCCGTCAGACTGGGGTCCTAAATTTTGAAAACTAAGGCCACCATCTGCACTCCTTGCTGGAAACAGCGATTCTGGAGGTGTATGGGAGTAGCGTTTCTCATAATTGGATTTCAATATGTTGATGCCAAGTAAGAATGTATTTGGAATGTGTTTAGTAGTAGTATCCCTAGTGTGATGTGTACTGTACCCATGGTCCTTCACACATCGAGGTCCCTCAGATTGTTGGTTTCTGACATGAGGTTGCATGAAGTGTAGCGTGAGCAAAGATGTGATAAAGCAGAAACAGTGATAACCCAGAAAACCTCTATGTGCCTTCTACCTCAGTAGGAGAGGAAGGGTGGGCGCATGTGAATTTAATTAGATACAAGCACAAGAAGAACAAGTTACTTCTTACCTTGTAACATTCTTTCGATAGGATGTTCCTCCGACGTATTCCTTATCTTTGATAATACATTTCCAGCTTGGTGGCCTCGGACATTTTTTCTGTAGAGGGCGCTGCGCGTCGACCTCCGCCGAGTCGATGTCCCTCGACAGCCACCGTATCGGCGCCGACGTCACCATGTCCATAAATAGCAACGCGCGGCATCCGTTGCTCAGTTCCGTTTTGTAGCATAAGAAAAGTCATGCCTGAATTGGTCATTGACCTTGAAGGAGCGTAAGCTGCAACCACAAGGGAAGTATTACTGCGGGGATGGATGGGAGAGGCGATAAGGAATACGTCGGAGGAACATCCCATCGAAAAAACGTTACAAGGTAAGAAGTAACTTGTTCTTCGAAGGGATTGTGTCCTCTGACTTATTCCTTATCTTTGATAGACTCCCATAGCAGTGGCATGTAATTGGAGGTGGGAGTAAGAATGTCATGTATCCCTTTAGGGATGGACCGAATGTAATATGGCTTTGCCAAAACTGGTCTCTTGACTAGTGGAGGAATCCAGGTTGTACAATTTTGTGAATGTATGTGCGGACGACCATGTGGCAGCCGCACATATGTCTCTGACCGGTACCCCTCTTTGGAGGGCCGAAGAGGCTGCGATACCCCTGGTTGAAGGAGCCCTAAGATTTTGGGGTGGCTCTTGCCCTGCCAGTTTGTAACATTCCAGAATGGCCAAAATAATCCACCTGGAAATGGTTTGTTTTGTTATGGGTAATCCCAACTTGTGACCTGAGTATCCTACAAACAGTTGGTCTGCTTGCCTGATCCTAGCCATTCTGCTGATGTAAAAGCATAGAGCTCGCCTTGGGTCCAGCCTCTGTAGCCTTTCTTCCTCTTTCCCCGGGTGGGGAGGAGGGTAGAACGAAGGTAAGGTAATTTTCTGAGTAATATGAAATTCAGAAACCGCCTTTGGGAGGAAATTCGGCTTTACCTGTAGGACAACTTTGTTCTTGTGGAAAATTTTATGTGGGGGTATACAGGAGAGAGCTTGTAGCTCGTTCACCCTCCTAGCAGATGTTAGTGCTACCAATAGGACAGTTTTAAGCGTGAGAAATCTCAGCGAACAAGAGTGAAGTGGTTCGAATGGAGTGCCCATTAGGAAGTTTAAGACTAAATTTAAGTCCCATAAGAGAACTTGGAATGGTTTTGGAGGATAAACATTAGTTAATCCCTTGAGAAATTGTATCACTAGAGGTAATGGTTCTTCCGCAGTGCGCTTGAAGATTGAAAGCGTGGCGAGATGGCCTTTTACAGTGCCAACTTGAAGGCCTGAGTTTGCCAAGTAGAGTAGAAACGATAACACTGTTGATGTACCACATGAAAAAGGGTTGATATTCCCTTCTCTACACCAGCTGCAAAATGTGTTCCAAGGGCAGCGGTATAAAGACTTTGTTGCTGGCCTTCTGGCCAAAAGCAACACCTCCATGACGTCACCAGGGAGATCCCAATCCTTGTACCTCACCCTTTCAGAAGCCAAGCGTGAAGGTTGAGGGTTCTGATGTCTGGATGGAGAACCTGACCTCCCTTCTGCGAAAGAAGATTCTCTTTGAGTGGAAGACGGATTGGAGGGCAGATGGACATATCTAGAAGGTCCGGGTACCACGTTCTCCTGGCCCAGTCCGGGGCAATTAGGATCATGGTTTTCCAGAATCTTCTCAACCTCCTGATCATTTGAGGAATAACAGGGACTGGTGGAAACGCGTAAAGGAGTGGAAACTCCAGTCCACTACGAACGCATCTCCTAGAGCTCCTCTCGGGGGAAATTCCCTTGAACAGAACAGATCGCACTTCCTGTTGGTGCTTGTGGCGAACAGATCCACCTGAGGGGTTCCCCAAAGGGCGAAGATCTCTTGAAGGACTTCCTGAGCTTGCTCCCACTCGTGGGAGACTGTGCTCTGCCTGCTCAGAGCGTCCGCTGTCAAGTTCTTCTCTCCGGCTAGGTGGACTGCCGATAGAGAGATTCCTTCCTGAATTGCCCAAAACCAGAGCTGCATTGCCTCTCTGCACAGTGGCAGTGACCCTACGCCTCCTCTTTTGTTGAGGTAGTGCATGGCCACCGTGCTGTCCGTCATTATCAGGACATTTCTCCCCTGTACTGATGGCAGGAAAGCTTTCAGCGCTAGTCTGATCGCTCTCAGCTCCAATAGGTTGATGTGTAGTCTGGACTCCGATGGAGACCAAAGACCGCTGATGGTCAAGTCGTTGGCATGGGCTCCCCAACACGTGAGTGAGGCGTCTGTGACTACTGTTATCTCCGGCCGTGGTTGCCAAAACAGTTCTCCTTTCAAGATGTTCTCTGGATAGGCCCACCATTGAAGGTCGCGGGCTACCTTGTCCGGAATCCGGAGGAGATCCGTCATTCTCCCTGAGAATTGCGACCACTGACTTCTCAGTGCCCACTGAAGAGATCTCATTCTCAGGCGAGCCTCTGGCACAAGGAAGATGCAGGATGCCATGAGGCCTAGCAACCTCAAAATGTCGAAGGCTGGGAGACGTTGGGCATTTTGAAACTTGTTGACCATTTGCAGAATATCTTGAGCCCTCACCTCTGGTGGCGAGGCTTTTCCCAGGGAAGTGTCCAGGACCGCTCCAATGACCTGGAGTCTCTGTGATGGTATCATCTGAGACTTCTTTAAATTGAGGGAGAAGCCCAGTTTGTGAAGGAAGTGGCAGACATAATCTAGCTGGATCTGAGCTTGTTCCGAAGATACAGCCCTGATCAGCCAATCGTCCAGGTAGGGGTAGACGTGGATCCCTTCCCTCCTTAGACTCGCTGCCACTACCGACATTAGCTTGGTGAAGACCCTCGGGGCGGAGGTCAGCCCAAATGGCAGAACTCGAAATTGATAATAGTCGCCAATTGTGAACCTCGGGTATTTCCTGTGTTTGAGATGGATTGGCACATGGAAATAAGCATCCTGAAGGTCCAGAGATACCAGCCAGTCCTGGAGCTGGAGGGCCTGAAGGATCTGAGAGAGAGTTACCATCTTGAACTTGTCCTTCCTGAGGGACTTTTTCAATTCTCGTAAGTCCAGGATGGGTCTCAGTCCTCCCTCCTTCTTTGGTATGAGAAAGTAGGGGGGGGGGGGGGGGAGTACCAGCCCTTGTTGTTCCTGTCTGCTACAGGTACCGGTTCTATGGCACCTTTCTCTAGCAGGTCTATAATTTCCTGCAAGAGGAGCAGATCTGGAACTTTTAGAGAGCTGTGCCCCGGTGGATGACTCTGAGGGATGTGTAGAAAGGGTAGGCAGTAACCCTGGGCAACTGTCTCCAATGCCCAAGCATCTGACGTAATAGCATGACCTTCCGTCAGATGGTGAGTTAACCTGCCCCCTTTAGGTGTTTTGTGTGGAAAGACCTCAGAGTGGTTTGGGGGCGGCTGATGCAGATGCCGAGGGTAAAGAGGCACCTGCTGCTTCTGCGGCCTTAGTACTTTTGACCCATCCACCTCGGGTGGATCTCCTTTGGCCTCTTTGAGCCGGCTGTCCTCTGCCTTTCCCGAATGCGGAATAATAGCAAAAGGACTTTCCTCTCCCAGAGGTTCCTGAGGGGCGAAAAGGAGTTTGGCGGATAGCAGCTCCTAAAGATTTTGCTGCTGCTTTAGATGTCTGCAACTTTTCCAGACTGTCATCAGCCTTTTTTCCGAATAATGAAGAGCCGTCAAAGGGCATATTCAAAAGTCTGGCCTGTACATCCGGAGCAAAGCCAGGCTTTCGCAACCACGCATGCCTGCATAATTGTTCTACTTGCCGCCATGGCCCTGCTGATACTGTCAGCGGAATCGATGCCAGTTTAAAGTGACTCGCACATGGCATCTTTGCCATCTTTAATAATGTTAAGGAAGGCTTCCTTTTCCTCTCCTTCGGGTATGCAGTCAGCCGCTGATGAAGCACACTCCCAGTGTGTGACTGAACCTGGCGAGCGTACAGGTGGCGTTGATGGACTTCAACGCCATACTTCAAGCAGAGAAGACTTTCTTTGCCATAGAATCGTACCTCTTGTCATCTCTATCCTAAACAGTAGGGTAAGCGGTCCTGCTGCTTGATGAAGTTGCCGCTTGGACCACCAGGCTCTCTGGAGTTGGGTGTTTCGATAAGTATTCAGGGTCAGCTGCAGCTACCCTATACTTGGCTGATAATCTTTTATTGACAGCAGGGATAACTTCAGGAGTTTCCCAATTAGATGCAATCTTTCTTTATAAGGCTGCATGGAAGGGGACCACAGGATCCTCCTGTGGACCTTTGTCTAATATGTCTGTCAGGTCATCCTGTTGAAAAACAGGTGAAGGCGCAGACCAACCCATAAATTCAATAATCCTTGCCATCAGGGTTCTATAGGGTGTTTCGGCATGTTCCCCTGGGTCTGGCTTAACAAAATCCACTTCTGGGGAAGTGTCCAGCCCACTTGCCTCATGTAATGACTCCTGTAGGTCTTTCAACCTTCTTTCCTCAGAGGTGAAATCCTCTGAAACAGGTAGTGTGGTCCTCTGCAACCCGAAGGTTTCCTGGTCAGAATCTTCCCCTTCTTCATAAATTGAAGATAATCCAGGGTACTCTGACCTCTGAAATGGTTTAAAACCCATTTCTAAGGCAAAAAGAGCCAAACTCGTCATTATTGGGCGAGAAAACGTCGATGTCGCTGACGCCGATGTGACAGGCTTCGAAGGCCCCGAGAACGGCGCCGAGAAAACTGGAAGAGGCCTCGAAGAACTCGAGAGGATCGGGATCCTACTCGAGGATGTCGACGACGGTCTTGGTGTCGTGCCGGAGGCTCTTGGAATCACCGTGGGCTGTGGAGTAGCCGTGGTTTTCTCTTTCATCGGCGTCGACGATGGCGTCGAGTCGATCGACCGATGCGTCGAAGAACCCTTCGACAATGGCATCGATGGCGCCAATCCATGCGTCGAAGACGGTGCCTTCTTACCCGATGGCCCGTGGCGCTCTCGGGTGGAATGTTTCGCCAGGTGCAGCGACTCGCAGTGTTTTGATTTTTTGGGTTTTTCACCCGGGGTATCACCCTCAGCTGTCTTCGAGGGGGTCAAGGCCGCTTTCTCGAAGACGCTTAACATTTTCTTCCCGAATTCCTCCCACTCAGCCTGAGAGCAGTGTTTTGTGGGACAGGAGACCCTTTCTGGGGAAAAAGAAGAAGAGGAAGGGGATCTTCGTTATCTTTTCTTTGAGTGTCTTGATCTCGACGAATGGTGGGAGCTACTTCGAGATCTAGAATGGGAATGTTTTCGACGGCGAGGAGACGAATGCCTCGACTCAGCCGAAGAACCTTTCGAGGGGGTTTTGACTGACTTAGCTCTCTCGAGCTTCCTCTTGCGCTCCTTCAAGGCTTTCGCCGTCATGGACATGCAGTCCTCACCCTCCGAACAATGGTGCTCGGCACCCAAGCACCACAAGCAGATCCTGTGTGGATCCGTTATCGACATATTTTTACTGCAGTCTCGACATTTTCTGAAGCCGGATCGTGGCGTTGTCGGTTCCGATGAAGATGCCATCGAGAACGAGTTGGTATATTCGAGTAGATGTAGAAGGTTTATCTGACTGAACTGAGCAACGATGTTCCGAGGCCCCACGAAACGCGGAAAAACGGAACTGAGCAACGGACGCCGCGCGTGGCTATTTATGGGCATGGTGACGTTGGCGCTGATACGGTGGCCGTCGAGGGACATCGACTCGGCGGACGTCGGCGCACAGCGCCCTCTACAGAAAAAATTGCAGAGGCCAGCAAGCTGGAAAAGTATTATCAAAGATAAGGAATACGTCGGAGGACACAATCCCTTCGAAATACAATTACAGAGAGTAATGTATCCCTTCTGGAGCTTGTAGGTCTACTCTCTGAGCCAAGCATGGTGCTTGATGAGCGTTCCCTTCCGCTATAATGCATTATCTGCCGCATCAAGGTTGTTGATCAAGGTTGTTCTTTAGGATGCAGTTTGAGATGCAGTTTGAGATCTGCTTGCCTTCTGAGATAGTCTTCAGTAATTGAGCCTTTAGTCGTTCTGGGACAGCTTCTATTTGGTGCTCCAGATTATCCCATTTGTAGCAGCCATAACTAGCAAACAACTTAGTGTTAGCGATTCTGGTCTGGTACGCTGCAGAAGAGGCGACCTTTCTCCCGAAGATATATATCTTTTTGCTCTCCTTGTCTCGCTGGGCATTCTGCCGACACCAGTGGAGTGCCTGCCCCTTTCCTGGTGGTGGTGACCACTAGGGAATCTGGTTTGAGCTGACCCCCAACATATAGGGGGTCTGCCCTCGTCAGACTAGGCGCCAGTAGGGATGGTTAGATTGGTCTCTGGACAGACTGCGGGAGTGGTATAAACTGGGTAGCGAATATCTTCCACAAAGTCCTTGTCGATCTGTGCCTCATGAGTGTCGATATTGAAATGTTGTGCCGCCTTAAGTAGCAGCTCATTGTACTGGTGATGATTGTCAATAGGCGAATCTGCTACCGGCTGGTCCTGGTGGTCTGGCGACTGAATAACGTAAATGTCGTCATCATCGTCATCATAAAACTGGTCTTGGTCTTTGCCGTAGAGGTCCCCTCCGAGAGCCTGGGTCTGCTTGGTCATCATAATAAGAGTCCTGAGCGGGGTCTTGGTATGTTTGAGAAGTGTCTTGTAACATTGTGGCTGGAGTGCCTAGAGTAGAGGAGCTACACTGTGGCTCAAGATGAGACCTTTTGGCAGGGGGTGGCAATGCTGAAGCCACTGGCTGCGAGGCATCTTTAAGAATTGTTAATTGGTCAGGATGTCTGTCCATGAAGTCTACGAAACAAGACATTAACCTTATAATTTTATTGAATTGTTCAAATGTATATTAACACCGGACATGACAGGGGTGGCCTGGGAGGCAATGACATCCTTTACAGGGGTGGCGATGGAGGGAGTGGCCTCCTTTGGTGCATGGCACCATGAGAGTGTGTCTAGGGGGATGGAAAACCCTGTCTGGGGGTGTTTTGAGGCCAAGAGCTTAGAAAAATTGGACTTTTCTGGAGACCTTGCCTTAAGCAGAGAAGCATTGGCATGTTTCTTAATTAGTTGTTGCATTTTCTGTGTTTTCTTAGGGGACGCTGAAACGCCTTTTGCCGCCATGTTTTTCAGCGCGCGAAAGGATGGCCTTTTTATGTGCGGTGCCCAAACAGAGTTTCTCTTTCGGCTTTGGGGAACCGTCGTGAGGCAAAAGCGTGCGCGATGGGCAGAGGACAGTGAAGAACCGGAGGCTTTATTCCTGAAAACCGCATGTGCCTCAAAGCTCAACGGTACAGTCGTCGAGGGAAGATTGTACATGGATGCCTTCCAACCTCAGCAGGGCCACCACAGCGTTCATCAGCCTTATGAATACCCTTGGCACTGAGTTCAGGCCAAATGGCAACATCTTGTACTGAAAATGCAAACCCATGACCCGGAACCTGAGGAAGGACCGAGGAGGCTGCACTAGGGGAATGTGTAAATATGCGTCTTTCAGATCCAGGGAGAACGTCCTGTCCCCACACACAGCGTCTTCGCTTTAAGAACGGGCATCACCATTTTGAACTTCTGCAGAGGTAGGTACAGATTCAGGAAAGAAAGATCTAGGAACACTTACAGGCCCGCCTGGTACTTCTTTATAATAGCATAGATGCAGGAGTAAAAGCCCTACCCTTGCTGAGGGAGAGGCACTTCCTCCACTGCCTCGCTCTCCACAAGGGAACGTGTCTCTGCAAAGAGTGAAGGAGTCCCGTTCTCAGAAGGGGTCGGTGAGGGGGAGGGGATGGCAGGGGAAGCCGGAAGTCCGAGGATACTACCAAAATCACCCATGAGTCTATAAAATGCAAGCACCAAGTTTGACTGTGCAGAGCCAGCTCGCCCCCGACCGGGGAGCTGTGGACCTGGGAAGAGCCGTCATTGCTTTTTTGGGTCGAAGCAGATGAGGGGGACTGAAAAGTATGTGTGTTTTCGCTATGTTGGCTGGGCGACATGTCCGGTTGCCTGGCCAGACGTTCCGGGAAACCCCGGAAACCGCCAAAGGATCGCCCTCTATCTGATCGAGAATGGCCCTTTGTGAAGGTTTTGGCTGCTGGCTTGGTGAGAATGGCCAGGGATTTGGACGTCTGCGAGCTGCTCTTCTTTTTATCGAGCTCCTCATCGGTGGTGGAGTGGAACAAGTCGCCGCCCTCAAATGGCAGGTCTAGGATTCTGTTCTGCACATCAGGGTTGTATCTGGTCGTCTTGAGCCATGCCGTCCTCCGCATGTCAGTCGCCACACAGATTGCCCTGCTAGCAGTATGGTGGCTTCCATGATGTCCTGTTCCACAAGTTTCACTTCGGCGAGTCCTTGCTTGAAAGATGCTCGTTTGTCAGCTGTAATGTACGGGAGGAAGTCTGCAATTTCCCTACACAGCTGTTGCTTAGCAGCTGCCAGGATGGCATTGGCCTGCCTGAGGTGAAGCACCTGCATTCGAGTACACCTTCTTCCCGTAGGCCTCAAACATGTTTTCCTCCTTGCCCAGTAGTGCTGAAGTTGAGGTGCTTGGTATAGAGGTCTAAGGCTTGGCATTCATAGATGACCCTGCAATAACGGAAGACAGTGGCTGGGGGTGAACTGACAAGAGCAGAGTGTCACCCTCCACCTGCCTGAATTTTGTATGCAGCCTTTTATTTGTTGGCTGAGTGGAGTGGGACTTGAGCCATCCCTTCTTCGCCAGAGCCTCCACGTCCTTTTGCAACGGGATGCCAGATCTGGATTCCGCTTTGATGGTGAGTACTTCCGCCAGTATCCCTGTCTCTGGCAGCTCCCTCTGGGGCTGAGGTATGCCCAGGTATTCAGCTAGGCCATTGATCCAAACATGGAATGCCCTCGCAGAAGAAGTCGTGTCCTGCTCCTCCTCATCAGTGTCTTGTTGGTTACCTGTGTCAGAAGGAGCCCATGGATCTACCGCTAGAGTTGGCCCAGGCGCTGGAACTGTAGGTGTAGGCGCTGCAACCGGAACTACCGTAGGCATGGGCAACCGTGGTAGTGGCAATACAGGCTGCACAGGCACCAGCTGAGGTGTGGGCAGTATCTCCTGAATTATGCATTTAAGGATGTTCTCCATCTGCGGAGACCGCATAAGGTCAAAAAGCCGTCAAAAAAACGATTCTTGCACGCGGGCTGGGTACGATCCTGCCCCAGCGCCGCCTGCGGTGGAGTAAAGGCATGTTGACTGCCCCCGCTTTGTGAGTATATGCCCTCATGGTACCTTGCTTGACTCGTAAAGGTCAGGTATGAAGTGGTCCACGTGACCGGAGTGATAGAACCCCAATCCGCCATGGCCATAGCCTCGGGCATTCTCGTTTTGCCCTGTTGGCAGGCTTCTGTCCAGGAAGCCATCTTGTGTGTGTGCGCTACCATTTTGTCTGTGCCTTCGGCACGTGGGACCGTGGACGATGCAGGCCTGGTCTCGGCCTGCAGGCCTGAACACATCGGCTCTGCCCCCGCCCTGCACCTCAGGCGTGGGCCTGTTAGGCAGTTGGCCCCAGGCCATGGGGCCGGTAGTACTATTTGCATTGCATGTAAGCGCCCCCTCAGGCGTGTGACCGGTAACAGAGCTGAGTCCCTTGGGATGTGTCCCGGTACCAGAGCCAGTAGGCTCCTCTGCAGCAAAACCGGTAGGGCTCTTAAACCCCTTGGCCGTTAAGCCAGTAGCTACAAGAGTCTCAAGTGTCCTTGCCGCCGGTACGAGGGTCTGACTGATCCCTCCAGTCAGCAGGCTTGCCCAGGAAAGAGTCGGCCCAGCGGAGTGCTTCTGAGAAGTGTACGCGTACCTTCTTTGTCTTCCTGCATACGTATTCCTTAATGCTCTCGGGCGGAGTCCTGGAGAACTCTTTCCACTGCACAAACCGGTTTCTGAGGGACCGGGGCGTGACAGCGTCGCACGCTCAGCAGCCTTCCCATCCGTGGTCTTCCCCAAGGCACTGGAGGTAGAGTGCGTGTGGACCCGAGGTTGGAAAGGAACCGTCGCACCTGCTGAAGCCAGCCGGAGTCAACATGTGCCAGGAACAAACTAGGGCACCGGCAGACGGTGCTCTCAAAACCTGAAAATTGGAAAAAAGCAAAAGATTAGGGAAAGAGCATGGAATTACGAGGCTTGAGGTCTCACGCAGGAGCGCTGGTGAAAGTCAATGCGGAAAAGAGGACTGATGTGTGGCGCCGGTGGGCAGAGTTAGGGGAGCGCACGCTCCCAGGGCCGTGCCCCAGCGCTCATATACATTTAAAGGGAAAGTGTTATTTTTCTGATGAAAAAGGTTCAGTTCCCGTACCTTGCGAGGGACGCCAATGCAGGATGGAAGAAAAGGGTAGGGATGCAGGAGTACTACTGAATTGTGTGCACGGATAGGTGTGAAGGTTATGGGAAATATGGAAATTACCTCACCCCCAAAGCGCTTAATGTAAAGTTCTAGCTCGGTGCTAACAGTGGTCGCAATTGTGCAAAGATCCAATCTTGAGGCCTTGCAGGTGATGCCAGTGCCCTTTAACCTTGCTGTGGCAGTGTGATTAGTGGAAGAAAACGAGGGAAAGTCTGGTGCTACATTTGAATTTCTCATTACAGCACTGGAGGAGATGCTAAGAAGACTTGTGTGCAGACCCCTCAGACTCTTTGCTGATGAGAGGCGAGGCAGGGCAGATCTATGAAGTGTGACAGGGGTGAGGCAGCTGACGCCAATGTTAGCAGCGTTTTGGGAGAACAGTTTATCGATTCAAGCCAGAGGGAAGAGCCCTGCAACAAGTCTAAGTAAAGCACAGGGACGCTTGTTCCCTTCCGGCTTCTTTCCTTGCTTCATGTTTTGTTGGGGGCGAACATCCATCTCACAGTCTCTGCTTTGTCTCAGTGGAGATGGAAGAATGGTAAAACAAACTTCTACAACTCGAGAGGGACGTCTTGCACGGCTCCCCAGGGCAACTGGGAGTACACAAAGAGGGAGCAGGCTCTTTTGAAATGCTTTATTGACTTTCACATGGACACGAAGGTCAAAACAGGAAACGTTAACAAAACAGTTCAGGTCAATAACATTAAACTGGAATAAATGGTTTGACGAGGTTTAAAAATGGAGCAGTCCTTGGTAGGTTTACAGAGCACCACTGATACGAAAAGCACTTGCAGCCTCCCACCAGTCTAAAATGGATTTGCAACAGCAAGCAAATTAGAGCTTTGAGAGAGGGAGCTAGGCTTGAAACTCATTAGGATGGGGGTACTTTTGTGTATCCTGGATCTACCTGAGGAGACGCAGAGAAATATGGCCTGCAGTCATTCTTGCCAAGTCTATGCCATGCCTTGCATAGTACTCCCTGCTTAGTGGTCAAATTACCATTCAATAGATTATCTACCAAGTTGTCACCCAATTTGGAAGATCTTACTGATCTACTGGTGGAGATGTGTCCCTCCCTATGATTCAAACAATTGCAGGATGCCTACAAGGAGCACCCCATTTGATGGAAAACCTTGGGCATCCGTGGTTGTGGTATTGAATGAGAGAAAGAAGGCACAGTATATTGCAAGAGACATAAAAGCATGAAGGTGGTACATTTGAACAAGCATTTGGTCCTGTTTCTTCTATGAGCAGGGAGACGCTCAGTAGGACAAATAACCTTATTGAAGTGAGCAAAGAAGAGCTTCAGTTGGATGTCTAGTTAAATTGAGGGTCTAGCATGAATTCAAGAGGAATATCTTCACCCAGGAAGCCTTCGCACATTCCATTTGAGTTTAAAATGATACATTGCTGTTCTCCTGAAATTTAAAGATGTGTGGCACAGCCACACAAGTGTGGAGCCAAGTAATAATTTCTCAGTGAAGGGTGGGGGGGGGGAATTTTTTCACGAGGGAGATTGTCGGATGGGAGCATACGTTTGTGCAATATATCCCATTTGGGAAACTTGGTGGAGACAAGATTTGTTCTGCCTCGCATTTGTTCTTCTCATCTTCTTGGCCTTTCCCCCCTTCCGCTCCTCCCTCTCTTACCTTGACACCATTCTTTGCAAAATAACATTTTACAGCGCTGGAGAAATATTATATAGAATTATTTTTCCTTTTTTTGGAGATTACCATAAATAATTTCTTACAATGTACTATTGTTTTAAAAATTTGAGATTGGACCATGTGCATCCCTTGAATGTATAGGTTTTGGTTCTCGGTTAACTTGATAAAAAGATCTTAAATCGTGGAACGGTCTAACTCGGTCACTACACAGTGGCTAGTCAAACTCCTATGATGTCGAGCAAAAGGCACAAATGGGCCTCCTCTCGGCTCACCAATTCAGTAAAGAAATGCTCCACGTCGCCGGTGTTTACCTTGAGCCTTTCTAAGTAGTCTGCATCAGCAGAACTGCAGAATTAACAAATCAGCGTATACACTTGAAGGACCTACCGATAATGTGCTCCTTTTTTACAATGCTTTTTTATTTTATTATAGTTCATGCATACCATGCATTCAAAACATAAGATAGCAAAAGAAAATAAATCAATTGTGGTTAAAATCAACGACTATAAAAAGGTACACATCTTACATGTTAAAAAACACTACAAGCTTAGACAGCCGCTAATTTACTGCAACGCAAAGTAGGAAAACAATGTGCACTATCCCAATCCAGTCCCCTCAATTTATAAACATAGAAACAACTGCCATCAGCCATAAAATTGGCTAATGTTAAGTGAAGAGTGACCGCAGGAGTCGTAGTCGAAAATATCTGGAGAGCCACAGGTTGCACACTGCTGGCACATAGAAACGTGCATCAGATCATATGTACTGTTGAGCCCTCTCCATTCTTCCTGCCTAAATCTGAGCTTTTATCTGCTGCAGTCTATTTATCTGGAAGTGCTGCTCTGCTGATTTTAAATTAATGCTTGTCCATTTAACTGCAATTTGGAGCATACTCGGCATCAAACCCAACATTACTGTCACTAGGCTCCTGTTAACCGGTAAGAAACCAATAAGGGGAAGAAGATTTGTATGGATCAGAGTAGTAGGATCTTACTTTAACGGCTATGGCTATCTACACCTTAATCACTGAGACTAACATTGATAAACAGAACTGGGTTTACACCTTCATCCCACGACCAGGTTCCTAATTTTTGTATTGATAGTGTGGGTCGTATCTCCATAAAATCTGTCCAGCACGTAGCGGGCAGCATAGGCATAGGATATTAATTCTCTACAAATTATTTCCCTTTTTTTATAGTTCTCAAATCCCATGAACCTCTCAGACGGACGCCTCTTAATCACCAATGCTACCCGGAACCTCATCACCTGTTGAGTCCCCCAGGGTTCCATCCTCTCCCCAGAGATCTTCAATCTATACATGGAGCCACTAGGAGCCCTCCTAGCCACACAACATCCACAAATACGCCAATGACACAGCTATACCTCAAAATCGACTCCATCAAGGACATCCATAGGCTCAAAACATGCCTCTCGCTGATCCAATCTTGGATGTCCAGTGCATACTTGAAGCTCAACCCCTCCAAGACAGAAGTCCTATTCCTCACCAACAACACTGAACACCCAGACCTGGCTATCAACCATGAGCTCGGAAGGCGTCACACCTGAGCTCACCTCCGGCGCCAAGTCCCTCAGGTTCCACATCAACAAATACCTCTCCTTCAAGACATACATAGCTAAGAAAACTCAGACAGCTTGGTATCGGCTCTCGCTCCTGCACAATGTCGATCCCTTCCTCCAGCTTTAGATCCATTGTTCAAGCACTAGTCCTATCCCACCTGGCGGGGGCAATGCACTCTTTGAAGGCCTCCTGTCGTCCTCCCTTGTGCCCCTGAGAAGTGTCTGGAGTTGCACGCCTCATCAAGGGTCTGCGCAAATACGACCACATCACCCGACCCTCATCACTGGCTTCCACTACACGCACAAATCACAGTCAAGTCTTGCTTTATCTTCTATAAGGCAGTCGACCTCAAGTCGCTACAAGCTACCTTGTGAAGAAACTCAACATCTTCGGCGGACAGCGTTCCACCGAAAACCAGGAAACGTGCAGACTTGAAACCCGCTGCTGCAAAAAGGTAAGGACCAGAAAACAAGCCTTCTCTGTCTACACCCCAAAACTATGGAACCTACTCCCCATCAGCATCAGACTCACTTCTACAATTCAGAAAATAACTCAAGACCCACCGGAATCTCTCCACCTCAATACCTAAACCATCACATCGCCCCTTGTGCCACCTGACTCGCTAGATGTCGCCCGAACCTCTCCTCCCCACCTGTACAACTGTACCCCTCCTCTGTGCTCCTCTATATCCCACCCCCACTGTATATCTGTTCTGTTGCAAACTCTGATAATTATTTCCTACCCACAAAATGCAGATAATTTTAACAGATTCCTTACCCCCTCACACAAACCCATCTAGGTGTAACATTTCCCAGCCCCCAAAATTCAATTCAAATGCGGCACATTTCCCACCCACAAAATTCATCTAAGAGTAACACATTTCCTATCCCCCCAAATACAGCCAAGTGCAACACATTTCTTACCACAAAAACCATCTATGTGTAACATATTACATTACAGTTATCTTCACATGTGGAAATAGGATCACAGTATTATTAATAATGGCAGTGGGCTGATCATCAAAGCTCACTGCAAACCAGATGAGTACAGGATCTATTTCCAATGACCCATAGTAGTATCTAAAAACAGGAAGAACCAGCCCACCTGTCTCATGAGGGAGATTGACAATAACGTAATGGAAAGTTGGCTTGTTTAGCACAACTTCAGCCATTTTCATGGCCTCTTTGCACTACAGCCTGCAACAGAGGGGAGGGGAAATAAATGGGAGGGGAGAGAGAGCAGAAGCGTGCAGTGCTGGTTAGCAGACGAAGAATCAATTTTCTGTCTGTTGGTATGTGTCTAGGCGAGGTGTTTTGAGGACACCTTGGGTATGTGTAGTCACAAGGGAGCGCCAGATGTAGGTATATTGATCAGTTTTCTACTAACAAGCTTTGCACAGAGAGAAATGTAGTGCTGTGTGATGTAAGCTGGTGAAAGATGTGCAGGGGTCAGATGGTATGTGGGGGTGAGAGAGTCACCGGCAATGTGTGGGTGGGTGGCTGGTTTAGCATAAGGTGCAAGGCAGAATGGTGTGCCAATATGTGAAAGACGCAAGCAATCAAGAAGTCAGATATAGCTTGGCACAACATAGCCTCCTATGACTGGCCACTGTAGACGGCTTCCCTACCCCTCCTACTCCCTTTACCCAACCCCCCAGTCGCTTTCTCTCAATTTTATTCTGTACACGTATTCAACAAAGGTCAGGAAATAGCAGATTCAGGGAAATAGCTATGGATGACCATAGTGCCCTCCATACTCATATGTGCGCCAACAATTAACTCAATTTGGCAAAGGGTTTTTCATGGACATAGCCAGAAAGATATAAGAGACTGAGAAGCACAATCATCTTCAATAATGAACGTCTTATCAATAATATAGGCAGTATCCATTGCTTTCCCCAATACTGAGAAGTCGATTAGTTACATCTATATCTATGTGGTATATTCCATTAGAACTACTGCTGATCTGATTTATCAATTATGTGAACACCAAGTTTGACCGAAGTGCAACCCCCAGGGACGTCATTTAGGGGTTACTAGAGGTCGCAACTGTAACCTCCGAGGTCTCCCTTGCGACCTCTAAACAAAAGAAAATATATTTTTTTTTTATTGCAAGCTCCTGGGCTGTGGCCAGCACCATGTGGCCCTTTACTTCTGCAGTTGCTGGCTTTCTTGTTCAGGCCCTTAAAAAATAGGAAAAATAAGAAGAGGAGTGCCACAAGTCTTAACACTTTCAGCACTGACCCTAAATAAGAAAGAATAGGAATACCAAATAATGTGTCTTTCTGGAATTCTATACAATAATTGCTAGACTCATTAAAGGTTTATTTCAGGCACACTTCAGGGGGTGAGTCACTGATTTAGTCTGTTCTTAAACACCTCAACTCAGCCTTTCATCCTTCTGAGGTCGATAAATGAGTACCAACACAGTTTGGTTGTTATTGGGTGTATTTTTTTTCTTTATAAAGCGCTTAAGCGAACGCGCTATATAATAACACATCATTATCATTTGGTCATGGATGTATGCTTGCATTCACAGTAATTTGGTAAAATGGGCCTATACACACTGATCTTAACAATACATAAGGCGATCCATTCTTGTACGAAATGTACATCACATTATAGTGATATCGTAGCCATATTTTTCGTAGTGTACAATGCTATGTGATGCCACTTCCTGTTTTGTCAATGGGTGAAAGGTCGTGTTTCATCGCTTCCTGCGATATCACTTCAGGGTGGGGTCAAATGACATCACTTCCTGTGATGTCATCAGGGGCCAAGGGTCGTGTGATGTCACTTCCGATACCCCTGGCATTTTGGTGAAATGACGTCCCTGGCAGCCCCTATTTAGAACCTCAAGCATGTAACTCAATCAATGCTGTTAAATGTTTTTTGACATCCTAACTAGTGACAGTGCAATTGCTCCATCTAGCATAAAGATTTTACAAGATTAGTGGTGTTTCTATGAGGGAGGGAATTCTTCTGTCCCTCAAACAAGACTGCACATTGCAATGCAGTGCAGCCACATCAATCCCACCCTGCAGAAATTTGAATTAATATCAAATTTGATCTACATAATTAACAGTACAATGACTTCCCAGGGATTCAGCACAGGGCTGTCATTAATGCCAATAAAAACCCAGAGGTGAAAGTAAATCTAAACTTTACCTAGAACTGCAATCGGTAACCCCCTGAAATTGTCCATTTGACAAAATGACTAGCATCCAACTCCATCTATTCCTTCTCGAGCAGGACATGTAATCTTTCCCTATCCCTGACAGTTATTTTGGAATGTCTACCTTACTAATGCTGGGTCGTCACCCATCATGATATGTTGTGTGTACAAGTTTCAGTAAAATAATTAAAACCCCTCATTACTTCCCTGCAGGTGATGTGAGATTACCGGACTGGTCACACTTCGCATTAAAGTTCCAGCAACCTTTACATATGTTAACAAGCCAGGCCAGAGCAGGATCCGCTTTAAGACTGGCCTCATGCATATTGAACGTATATGGCCTGCAGTCATTCTTGCCAAGTCTATGCCATGCCTTGCATAGTACTCCCTGCTTAGTGGTCAAATTACCATTCAATAGATTATCTACCAAGTTTCAATCTGTTAACCTCACTAGAATGTACCTTACTGATCCAGTAGCAACTACAAAGATTGTCCTTAAAGAGACCCTAAATGCCACCCATCTTCCAACTTGCCTTTTCTTCAAAACCATGACAAATGTCAGTAGTAGCATCGCTGATGTTTATCCTTCAAGAACTGGACCTGAAGTCTCCAAGTGGAAACAAACGGAGATCTACCTGTAATGGCAACCATAGCCTTGAGCAGCATGTGGTCTGATATCTGACCAAGTATGTGGACTTGCTGACCGTATGCAGTAGTTCCTACCAAGTAAAAAACTAGACCAGGAGCTTCATACTCCTGAAAGATATATGATATGATAGGTTATTTATAACACGCTTAATACCCAGAGGTTTCTAAGCTCAGACCCGGGGATCAAACCCATGTTGCTCTGTGTCATCTTGCTTTAAAGGCGTGCACGTTGCCCATGAGATATCCTCCCAAAACAAGATGATCCTCTAAAGCTGCAAAACGTGGGCGGGCCATATGGCTAAATAATCCCAAAATATACCCTGGTTGCTATCCCAATAGTGTACTAATTTCCCCAGACTTCACATACAGGTTGAATTAAAATCTATTCTCCAATTAAAAAAATAAACTAGTCGCCAATTCAACAATGACGTTCTTTGAAGACGAGGGAATCGGCAGTTTTGAGTGCTAACACACTAGTTATGAAGAGTAAATTAAGAACTTCCTATATACTGCAACAAACCACTAGACTTTGCTTCTGTGACATGCATTTATTTTTCTGGGTTCTTTGCTTCCATTTAAAGTAGACAAACACCTAGCAAAGAAGAAAAATCTGGTATAAAACTGTTTTGCATCTTATTACATTTCTCAAGATACATTCCGATTCTGTCCTCCGATTGGCCACGATATGGATCCCTTCTCATAGCTACCAATAGGCCACAATCTGAAATCAATTGGCATGTCTCTCAGAAGTCTTGTGAAGGATTATGTGAGTGTTAATGGTCGACATTCTAATTAATGACATCAAACAACATCTACAGCAGAGGCCACCAGGGGGTGCATGGAGGAAAGCTAACCTTTCCATGCGCTCCGAGACAATTGGACGTCAAGGGGCTCTAAGCCCACCCAGAGAGCTGAAAGGGCGGTAGCCCACGCAAGAGAAGAATCTCGGGAGCTCCCGCTCCAAGTTTGGTGCCGATTCATCCACAGGCAGTGGAGTTGGTTGTGTGGAAAACGGCGGTGGGAGAGACAGAACCCCGGCCCGCGGCAGTGATTAAAGTAAAGATAAGCGAGGCCCAGTCTTGCGCAGACCTCGCGTGCAGGAGGCCGGGAGCCTACAGAGACCCTTGGCAGCTACGCTGCCGCCCCCACTGCAATACAGCGGCCCCGGCGCCACACAGGCCACAGCAGGTGGTGACCAGTGTGGCACGGCGAGAGAACCAGCCACGCTGTATTCCGGGCTCAGGAGGGCCGGCCATAACTCAGCCCCCAGATTGAAGACGGAGCAACAAGGAGAGACGCAGGCCTGTAGCTCCCTGGTGCGGATGCCTGGACAGCACACGGCAGAGAGGTCTTGATGGGAAAGGAGGAGTGCCGTACTGGGGCTGAGTGTTTCCAGGGATCCCACTTCATGTTGGATCCTCAACAGCAGTCCCCGGGAGATCCCCATGCTGGGGTACCCAGGTTGGCAGAGATCTGCCAAGATGGGTCTAAAGGGAGGCCTTGAGGCAGGAGCCCACTACAAGGTTTGGGAAGCTAACCTAAACCCGCTGGGTAGGGTAGTCCTCATCCCAGAGAAGTGGCGCCTAAGAGGAGGAGCGAGGGGCACCTCTGGTCTGCAGCGGAGGCCCCAGGGTGGACTTGTGTATCTACCCTCTCCCCTTGCCAGCGTCTAGAGTGCTGGCCACAAGGGCATATAGGGCCCCACTGCACAGAGCAAGGAGTGACACATGCCGCCATCCAATTTGAAAAACCCCGTCCGCAGAGGAAGATGAGGCAGGGGAGGTCACCCCCCCCTGAGCACCTGGGGAGTGGGCCCCCTCAAGGAATCTGGTGAGAGCCACAGGAGGTGAGCCCGAAACAGGGGTGAAAGTCACAACTCAGACGACGGTGGCTAAGCAGTAGGAGAGAGACGCTGATTCCAGGGCAGACAGTCTCCAGGGAATTGAGGAAAACCAGGCCGGAGGCTTACAAGCACCAATCAGGAGTGAGGCCAGTGTGGTCACACGAAACCTTGGCCTCCACATCGTCGTCCCCCGGCCCATGAGCTGGAGAGTCACCCTACAGAGGTTTCAATCTGCAGGCGGGGAGCCACGAAGTCTTAATGGAGGAGAGAAGGGGCATCAGATCAGCCCTTGACCAGAGGTGAGACAAAATAGACTAGAGACTCCTTTCAGTGGAAGATAAGATCCAAGGGCTGGAAGCCAATCAAACCTCAGCAGACACCTTGGAGCTCCAGACGGGAGTGAGGCTGGTGGATCTGGAGAGGAGATCCACGCTCAAGCTGGACAACATAGAGAACAGGGAACGCTGTAACAACCTGCACTTCTTTAGCTTCCCAGAAAAGGAAGGGGAGACGGAGGGTGACATCAGAAGAGCCATCAGGGAAGTGCTCTGCATGCTCTTTGGCGAGGTTGCCATGAATTAACCGACTATTGGCTGGGGCCATAGAGCGGGGGAGGCTCAAGGGGGCTGCGTTCGGTGCTAGCGCGCTTCCATTATTATGAACAAAGGACAAGGATCCTTAAGCAGGCTAGGAAGGTGGGCCCAATTAACTACGGTGAAGCCCAGGTCACCATTTTCCATGATCTCTTGGTGCTCAGCCTCACAAGAAGAAGATGCGGCCCACTCACGAAGTGGCTGCCGGACAAAGGAGTGCGATACCGATAGGTATTCCCTTTCTCCCTGATCTTTGAATATGACAGCCAAAACTATCGGCTGGCGATGGAGGATGACAGAGTGCCGGATGACTCACGGCTCTGGGCATCAGCTGCGGGAGAGACCGCTGGATCAAGGGCCCAGCCCGCAGGTACCAGAAATAGATGCCAAATGACAGGGGCCCGCTAATACAAAAAGCTTACTACCCCACCAAGAGGCCCCTCTGGACCTTTCAACTGGTTATATGAAGGGGGAGAAAGTGTGTGTCACCACGGAGAGCAGGGGTCGAAGGAGAGGTGGCTTTGTGGTATTTTGCGAGGAGGGGCTCAAGAAGAGTGGAGGTATTTTGTTTGAAGGGAGTCCTGTTGACTCAGAACTTCTTGGTGATCCTATCCTGGATGGTGGTGGGGATGATGCCATGATCGCATGCTGGGAGACGGGGTGTAGGGGGGAGCAGGATGGAACAGACCGCCCTAGAGGGGGAGGGCGATTGTGTTTTTTCATTTCACAGTTCTTGGCAATTTTGCGGCACCGCCTCAACAAGTACTTTTATTCCGTAGATAAACATGTCTGGCTCTACGGGTATCCCACGGACCACTACCTCCCCTGCCATTGCATGTATTATTATCATTGCTCTTATTGCGCACATTCCTGGTGTGGTACAAATAATGCTGTGATGTTTGAATTAGATTGTCATGTTCAACTTGCTGAGCAGGTCCCTGCCCAACAGGTTGACAAGGGAATATCTTTTTCGGCAGAGGGTGCTATGCATCGATGGCCTCCGTAACGAGGGTGATGCTGCTCCAGGTACTGCTAATTAGCCTGCTTCAGCACAAGGCAGCTAAGTATTTAAGCAACTGCCTGCAGGAGCACAGGTCTCTTGAATTGAGCTTGCTTCCAGCCCATTGTTACCTTGATCCTTGGATTTCTGCTCTGTCCTGTTGTTTCCAGAACCAGCTCCTGTTCCAGAGCCCTGTGCTCCCCGCCTTGCAGCCCAGCTACTCTGCCTTCACATACCTGCCTTTAGCCCTGCACCTCTGTGCTTCCTATACTGCAGCCCAGCTCCCCTGCTTGCATGCCTATGTTCCCCATCTACAGCCCCTTGCTCTCCGACACTAATTATCTTGTTCCCTACCTGCAGTTTCCTTCTGATCAGTCTTCAACTTGCTGAGCCGGTCCCTGTCCAACAGGTTGACAGGAGAATTTATTTTTTGGCCGAGGGCGCTGTGCGTTGATGACCTCCGTCTCGTGGGTGATGTCATCAAAGGCACACATAATACGTGCATCGTCTGTTGGCTTCAGTTCTATTTTTTCTTACAGAAGAAACTACCCGCATAACCAAGGGTGTGACCGTACTAAGCTTTGATGTTGCGAAAGCTGCAATAGCATGGGAAATTCTAAGGTGGGGTAGGTAATGAAGAATACGTGTGAGGAACATCTAGTCGAAAGAACGTTACCAGGGTTAGGTAACTTGTTCTTCGAATAGATTGGGTCCTCCCACGTATTATTCATCTTTGATAGACTCCCAAAGCAGTAGCAGTGTTTGTTTTGGTGGGGGACGGAGGGGTAAGAATTTAGCTATGAATGGTTTCCATGAACCAAATGGAGGACAGCCTTTCCAAAGCTTTCATCCTGACCGAGGGAAGACTCAAGGCAGTAATGCTTTGCAAGCGTGTGTACAGTATACCACGTAGCTACCTCAAAAATGTTTTTGATCGGTACACCCCATTGCAGAGCCGTAGTGGTAGCCATGCCCCTGGTGGAATGGGCCCTTAAGCCTTCTGGAGGATCCTTGCCTGCCAGCCTGTAACATTCTGAGATTGCCAGAATGATCCATCTGGATAAGGTCTGCTTTGTCACAACCTGGCCCAGTTTGTGACCTGTATAGCCTAGAAAAAGCCGATCATCTATAAGAAGCTTGTATAATCTAGAGATGTAGAAGCTTAAAGCTCTACGTGGATCCAATCTGTGTAATCTCTCCTCCTCTTTGCCGGGATGAGGTGGAGGATAGAAAGTGGCCAATACAATTTTCTGTCCTACATGAAAATCCGAAATGATTTTAGGTCAAAACGAAGGCTTAACCCTCAGAACAGCCTTATCCTTGTAGAAAATTGTAAAGGGCGGCTTGGTTGATAGTGCCTGCAATTCACTCACTCTACAGGCTGCAGTTAATGCTATCAATAAATTGGTTTTAAATGTTAGCAACCTTAATGGGCATGAATGTAGAGGTTCAAAAGGTGCACACAAGACATTTTAATACCAGATTAAGGTTCCAAACTGGAACCTAGAAAGGAATTGGGGGAGGGGGGGACACATTGGTGAGCCCCTTTGGAAATTGAATTACCAGTGGGATCTTGAAATATGAAGATTCCTCCGACGAGTGCTTAAAGATGGATAGCGCCGCCGTATAGCCTTTAATGGTTCCAACCTGGAGCCCCAGATAGGCTAGGTATAGTAGAAAGATAACATCCTTGGTGTCTTACATAGTAAAGAGTCTACATTCTTGTCCTTGCACCAGCTGTAGAATGTGTTCTAAAAGCAACGGTACAAGAACTTGTTGCAGGGCTTCTGGCCGAAAGCAAAATCTCCATTACGTCATCTGGGAGGTCCCAATCCTTGTACCACAGCCTCTCTTTTGTCCTCCTGGCCCAATCTGGGGCAATTAGGATCATGAGTTTCCCAAACTTCCTCAACCTCCTGATCACGTGAGGCTTGACAGGGACTGGAGGAAACGCATACAGGGGTGGAAATTCCCAGTCCACCATGAACGCGTCTCCCAGAGCTCATCAGAGGAAATTCCCAGGGAATCTCCATTATGTCATTCAGGAGGTCCTCATCGTATCTCAGCCTCTCAGAAACCATGCATGAAGGATGAGAGAAGATCCTCTCTTTGTGGAAGACGTATTGGAGGACATATGCAACAGTTTGCACTTCCGGTTGACACTGGTCACGAACAGATCGACTTCAGGTGTTCCCCAAAGGGTGAAGATCTTTTGAAGGACTTCCGGAGCTAGCTTCTTGTGGGAGACTGTGCTCTGCCTGCTGCCGCTGTGTTCTCCCCTCCAACTAGGTGAACGTCTGATAGGGAGATTCCTTCTTGAATTGCCCAGTACCAGAGCTGCATTGCCTCTATGCACAGTGGTAGTGACCCTCTTCTCTTGTTGAAGTAGTACATATCCACTGTGTTGTCCATCATTATCAGGATATTCTTTCCCTGTACAGAGGGCAGAAAAGCCTTCAGCGCAAGTCTGATTGTCCTCAGCTCTAAAAGATTGACGTGACGTTTGGACTCAGATGGAGCCTAACGACCGATTGTCAGATCGTTGCCGTGGGCTCCCAACCCTGTGAGTGAGGCGTACGTCACTACTGCTTTCTCCCGCCATGGTTGCAAAAAAAGGTTCTCCTTCAGAACGTTGTCCTCACAGGCCCACCACAGGAGATCCTGTAGAACCCTGCTTGGAAACTGAGATAGGTCTGACATGTTTCCTGAGAATTGAGACCATTGTGTCCTGAGAGCCCATTGAAGGGATCTCGTTCTTAGGCGAGCCTCTCGGCACTAGGAAAACGCAGGATGCCATAAGGCCGAGCAACCTTAAAAAGTCAAAGGCCCGAATCGCCCCCTCTTCTGAGACTCACTTCCATCACCGCCATCAGCTTGGTAAAATCCCTTGGGGCGGAGGTCAGCCCCAAAGGCAGAACTCAAAACTGATGAGAACTGCCAACAGCTGGATGGATTGAGATGCCATTGAGATGGATTAGCACATGAAAATAAGCATCCTGAAGGTCGAATGACCCCATCCAATCCTGGAGTTGGGGGGCCTGAAGGATCTGAGAAATTGTGACCATCTTGAATTTGTCCTTCCTGAGGAACTTGTTCAAATATCTCAAGTCCAAAATGGGTCTCAGTCCTCTGTCTTTCTTGGGTATTAGGAAATATGGAGAGTACCATCCCTTGTTCCTCTGCGCTACAGGCACTGGTTCTATAGCGCCTTTCTGTAGCTGGGTCAGAATTTCATGCGCAAGGAGAAGATCTGGAATCCTAAGAGTGGTGGATGGTTCTGATGGTCTCTGAGTGAAGGGGAGGCAGTAACCTTGGGCTATGGTTTCCAATGTCAAGCATCCGAAGTAATGTCTCGCCATTCTTTCAGATGCTGAGACAGTCTGCCTCCCCACTGGTGTTTCGTGACTCAAGACCTAAGAGAGGTTTTGGGGCTGCTGATGCAGTGGCTGTTGGTAAGGATGCCCCTGCTGGAACGGGCGTTGCACCTCTCGCTCGTCCACCACAAGGGAATCTTCTTTGGCCTCTTTCACCAGCCATTCCTCTCGCTCTTCCAACTGAGGAGTAGTAGCGAAAAGATCTACCCCTCTAAGGCTGTCCACTGGGGCAAAAGGGATGAGGCTGCCTAGTAGCGGAACCCAAGCATTTAGCTGCCACCTTCGAGGTCTGCAACTTCTCAAGGCTTTCATCAACCTTGTTTCCAAAAAGGTGAGACACGTTAAAAGGAATGCTAATAAGTCTGGACTGCACATCCGGCGCAAATCCTGACTTCCTCAACCACGCAAATCTGAGTATTACAGTGCTGGTTGCCATGGCTCTGTTGATGCAGTCAGCAGAATCCAGATCCGACTGAAGAGACTTGCACGTGGCTTCTTTGCCGTCTCTAACAATAGTCAAGAACCCTTCTCTTTCCTCCCTCTCGGGAATGTGCTCTGCCGCCATGGAAATACAGTCTCGGAGTGAATGAGAATTTTGCTAGGGCACATGTAGAGTTGGCTGATCTCAGAGCCATGCTCCCTGCAGAAAATACTTTCCTTGCCCATGCATCTGATCTCTTGTCGTCCCTATCTTGAGGAATAGTTGGATAAGCTGCCTGCTTTGAAGTTACAGTAGCTGCCTGTATCACCAGACTTTCTGGAGTGGGGTGTTTTAATAGGTAGTTGTACAGGCAAATTATCCACAAGTCAAGATAAACCGGATAGAATTATTAACAATCTAGAAAAACTCATTAGACGAGAAATCGCACAGAAATTGCATGCTACAACTCTAACTGAGTATTACAAATCACAAAAAATACCCAGAGGACTTCGAATTTATTTAAAACCTACACTCTGTAAGGACAATATTGAATTTGTGGCTAGGTGGGAACGAATTCTTAACAAATGTTCATTAGATCTCATTCTGTTGACGATTGAAGAATTAGCTGCATCATTATCTAAATTGGACACGGAAATAACAGAATTAAAAGAACAATTTATCTCGCTAACCTCAGTAGATGAATTAAAAAACATCTTGGCCCTGACAAATGAGAAACTTGATTCATACAAAAAGGATATAGAGCAAAGAAAGATTCGAAAATATCGTTGTGACACATTGGACTATTCAAGAGACATAGTCTACACGTGGCAAGAGTACTACCAGCAGCAAAATCAACAATTCCAGAATTTAAAACAAAGAACACCAACACAGAAAATACCGAGAAGAGGAAGTAAAAGTACAGAGCCATCAAGTGACGCATCGAGTGAGGGGAGAGACTTAGCTCCAACACAACAACCATCAACATCAGGGATTGTACCCACAGGATTAATCCCAAGTGTCCAGAACGAAGAAGGTTTACTAGATGTACCTGATTTTTTAGAAGACGGCGGGCGCGAAGAGGGAGGAAGAAACCTAAGGAGCAAGAAGAAAATTCAAACTTGATCCTTAATATTTCGACCAAAATTCTTAACAAACAACAATTGGATCTACTGAACCTAGGCCTTTCTTTTGTACCAACAAATCAAACAAATTTATTTTCAGAAGAAGTGAACTTATTCAAATTGGTAAGGAAAATGAAATTAAAATTATTTTTTGATGCTGTACCTCCAATACAAGAAAGATCGACAACATTTGAATCACTTGAAATGAAGTCAAAAAGTACGTTCACCCCTAATGTTGAGAATTCAACATTAGATCTGTTTGAAGCAAAAATGAAGAAAGATCTGCGTTCAATAAAATTTGCTGATATGAGACAACAAAATCTCCGGAAACACCAACATAAAATACTCAAAGAGTTAGCAAATGATAGAACAATCGAGATCAAACCAGCGGACAAAGGGGGTGCTATTGTAATTATGGATGCAAATTTGTACAAACAAGGATGTCTGTCTTTACTAGAAGACACCAATACATACATGACTCTACAATATGATCCGACAAGAGAGACCCAACAGATGATTGAGGAAGTGGTGAACAAAGCAGCAGAAGAAGACTGGATAACAGAGAAAACTAAGGAATTCCTACTCAATAAAAATCCAATTCTCCCAGTATTCTATGGACTTCCGAAAGTACACAAAAACTTAAGAAATCCCCCTTTCAGACCAATAGTTGCAGCAACTGAAAGTGTCTTTGACCCGTTGTCCAAATATCTAGACAAACTTCTTCAGCCCATTGTCCAATCTACATCAACTTATTTAAGAGACACGACCCACTTACTTAACATATTGAACACATTCCGTGAAGTAGAAGATAATTGGATACTATTTACACTCGATGTACAATCCTTGTATACCTCAATTCCCCATGAGAAAGGACTGGAGGCCTTAGAGTGGCTGTTACTCCAACAAGAATTCTTTCCATCTAACAAAACATTTGTCATCCAACTTGCTAAAATGATCCTTTACAATAATTACTTCAGATTTCAAGGACAATATTATTTACAGATTGCAGGAACTTCAATGGGGGCAGCCATGGCCCCAGTGTATGCCAACACATTTATGTTTTATTTTGAAACTCAGTTCATCCTAGACAACCCAAGATGGTCAGAGAAGTTAAAGATGTGGAAACGTTACAGTGATGATGTGCTTGGCATATGGTGTGGCACAAAAGAAGAACTGGAAAACTTTCATGTATACTTAAACTCATGTAATGACAGAATCAAGTTCACACTAGAAATTGGAACACCATCAGTGCACTTTTTAGACACAAAAATCTATTCTGAAAATGGAAGACTACAAACAACAGTTTATAGGAAACCTACAGATGTGAACAACAGTTTATTTTTTACAAGTCACCATCCTCAACATTTGAAAAAAAACTTGCCCTTGAGCCAATTACAAAGAATCAAACGGATAGTTTCAAAAGAGGATACTTTCTTGGAAATAGAAAAAGATCTTATGTCACGATTTGAGGAGAGAGGATTCCCTCATAACATTCTTACAGAAGCAAAAGAAAAATGCCATCAAAAGACAAGATCAGGCTTGTTAATGCATAAAACCATAAAGGATAAGGACAATCCCCCACTGATCTATTTATCACAGTACTCTACCAAAAGTACACAAATCAAAAGGATTTTGCATAAGAATTGGAAGATTACCAGGTTGGATACAAAACTCAGTAGTTTATTCCCAAAACCACCATTAATGGCTTACACCAGAGGGAGAAACCTACGGGACTCATTGGTCAAGGCAGAGAGGGTAAATATGGTACAACAACAATTCTTGTCTAAAACAAAGAAAGGTACATTCCCCTGTTTGAATTGCAGTCAATGTAATAATGTTCAGAAAGGACCAACAATCAGACATCCATACACAGGCCAGAAAATTAATTTACAAAATTTTGCTACTTGTGACAATAAATGTGTAATTTATGGACTCATATGTCCATGTGGTAAATATTATGTGGGCCAAACACTGAGACGTGTAAAGGATCGTATCTCAGAACACAAGTCCAATATAAGAACAGGAAATCTAAAGTCACCAGTCACAAGACATTTCAGGGAGCACAAACACACAATCTCACAACTTAGATTTGTAGTTTTGGAAACAATCACACGACCAGCCAGAGGGGGCAATTTACAGCAAATTCTATCTCGTAGAGAGATGTTTTGGGTACACAAATTGGACTCTCTTGAGCCTAGAGGTATGAACGAGGAGTATTGCCTGAATGTATTCTTGTGAAAAGAAAAAATAATGTTGTTAATGTTCCCTGTATAAATTGTCAACTGCCTTCATAATCTTTTTGTTCTATTACTGTCACATGTAAACAGCCAGATACACTTGAGAAATTTCTGGAGTTGTTATTATAATGTATACCTGTCTCCCACTTATTAATGTGGAATGAGGAAAAGACAATCTACAGATTATGTCCTTGATACTACAACTCCCAGAAAACACTGGGGCTAGATTTAGCTCGTTGAGAATAAGGTAACACTTTAAAGTTCAGTCTGGTAATCAGTGTGAATACGATATATACACATAAGTAATAGATCTTACAGGGTAATGACTATTAAAATTAAATATATACGGCCAGCATGCATTTGCGCACTATTTAGCAATCAACACTACAACTCCCAGAATGCTAATCTGATCACATGATCTACACCGACATACGACCTCAAGTCACATGACAATAAATAGGGAGAGAGGTTCGAAAACACGCGCGGCTCTGGCAGAGATTGCAGCGTTTGCGTTGGAGTGAAGGAACATCACCAATAAGGTATGATGGAAATAAGAGAGGTCACAATATCCATTAGTGAAATGGGTTAAGTTACATACATTGACATAATATTTTTCACGTAGGTTACCTTTGAGAAGTTGGGGACGGGACAACGAGGGGCCCAGCACTACAACATACACTACCTACAGTGCAAAGAGGTAACTTTTTGAATGCAAGTGAAGGAATCATACGAACACATGATGCGCGACCACATTCTGATAAACATTATTCAATCATTATTTATGACAGAACGAAGACTGATTAGAAGCCACAGATGCCAGTCATCTTTGAATTGAGAAACATACAGGATATAAACAAGAAACACAGGTAGGAATACTGGTTCCCACACGGATATATTTATTTATTTGATCCCCGGTTTAAATAACTAGTTAATACAGATATTATTGTCATTCACAGCACATCAGATTGCTACTTCATTAGATGACGTTTTCACCATTCCACAACAAGAAGGGATGCTCGAAGTTCTGAAATTAAAGAAAAATGAAATTGCTATACTTTGAATTTAGTTGTTGACTGTGAATTAATAACAAGTTAAGAAAACATTGTGTTTACATTGATAAGTTATTGCTCCTGAAGAAGAGAGGCACACTCTCGAAACGCGTAGAGCTCTGAATTAGGAAGGCTTTCCCCTTTTTTAGTGAATTATTGTATATTCTTTTCGAATGAATTAAACCTGAACATTCTTTTTTGTTATGTAAACAGTATTAAAATACTATTACGCCTTCATAAAGACTTTTTGAAACTTTTATGTATATTGAAACAAATCATTTCATGTTGGTATATATAATATTTGTACAAAAGAGCGGCCTAATTGATATTTTTAATGCTTAAAATCACCAACAAGTGAACAAAAAAGTATAAAAAATATTTTGTTTGGATTTCTTATCCAATACCCAGAGGTGTGCAGGGGACGGGAGTTCCCATTGTCAATGGGAACACCATTTTGTTAATAGGTAGTTGGGGTCACTACTGGATTGGCTGTATTTTGTTTACTGCCGGTTTAGACCCTGGCGTTTCCCAATTTGCTGCCATCCTTTTTTGGAGAGCGATGTGCAATGGGATCCAATTGCGGACCCTTAGATCATCTCGGTCAAACGTGTGGGTAGGCCTACTCCACCCAAAGTAGTCTACAACTTTAGACATTAATTGTCTATATGGTGCATCTGCATGCTTACCAGCTTCAGGTCTACCAAATTCTAGCTCTGGTGAGGTGTCTACCGCACTGGCCATTTGTAAATTGTCATAAAGAACTTTTAATCTAGACTCATCTGAAATAAAACTCTCAGGCACATTTGGTGTACCATATTGAAGGCCAAATGGTGCATCATTATCTGATGGTTCATTTTCCTCATACATTGAGGTAAGAGATTTGAAGTAACTCCTCCTTGGTAAAGGAATATATGTCTTGTCTGGAATAGGCATGGAAGGCTTAAGAAATTGTCAACTCTATGCTCGAGGAGTCGTCCAAATATTTACTACAATCTTTTTCGCTTTCAATGGTGTCAAAGGTGCCATTGGTGTAGATGGCGCGGCTGGCGTCGATGGCGCCTCCGGTGTCAAGGGCGCAGCTGACATCAACGACCTCACCTTATGCTTCGACTTACGGCTCAAAAGATCCTTCGATGATTTATCCTCACGTTGAGGCCTTGTCATGATGCCTACCTCCAAGGAGCCAGGTCCGACGCAGCAACCCCAGAGGCAGGCATCATTTCCCCCAAGGAAGTGCCAGCGGGCCCAAGCTGGGGCCCTTTGGACACAGTCCTGGCGCCTTAGGCGCCAGGCTCATGTTGGACCCCTGTCCTGGCGCCTTAGGCGCCAGGCTCATAAAGCTAGACATGTGTTCAAGTGTTTTAATGTGCACTTACCTGATGCAGACCATGCTGCTACATCCAGGCCCTCTTGAGGCCTGAATGGAACTACTTTACCTGTGGGACTACTTCCACCTGGGTGTGGTCGGGGAAGGATACATACCTGGAACTTCTTCCAAAGCTATTTAAACCACGCCCGATCAGCAACTCACGCTTCGCGTTGTTCTGCTCCTCGCAGCTGGACGCTCACCGTGTCAGCTCCTGCATCTGGACTTCAGCCACGCCTGTCAGCATCCTGGGGCACCTGCAAAGGGAGATAAGAGAGAATTGGAGAGAAAGAAGACCTTACCTGCTAAAGCTGTATCACGGAGACATCACACCGACGATCCTGAAAGGGAAGACATCATTTTAAAAACATTTCGCTTCGATCGCTGCAGCACTGCATTTCACTCACCTTTCCTGGCACCTCCATCTTCAGCAGCGATCATACGGATCCGCAGCCACTTCCCAGAGCCTGGAGAGAGAAAGACAAGAACACAAGGTGAGAGAAGGAAGGGAATAGGAAAAGCTCAGTTTCCTTCTAAGACTTACCTGTTGGGTCATTCCCATTTCATTTCGGGTCCTGCCGCTTCCTGGCATTCCGGACCCCGGCCCCTATGGGGAAAAAAGACAAAGACATTGAATGAGCGAATGCAAAGACATTACCCGAACGCTCATCCAGAACTTACCTGTCATTTATTGGAACTGCACGTTTCACTTCGGGTCGGTGCCATAACTCCGCAATTCCGAACCCCGGCCCCTAAGGGGAAAAAGACATAAGTGTTAGCGCTTGCTGCAATAAGACAATAAACATTATTATTAAGCTTGAACTTTTGAACTTGCAACAGATCTCTTACAGCGCCTTACCTGAATAGTCAAGCTTATTTGAACTTCCATCAAACCTCAATCCAGTGAAGTAACTGGGTTTCAACGCGCCCCTGCATCAGAAGCAGGATGGAGAACTCATCCTTCCAGACCCTAAGGTGAGACTTCACGGGGAATCGTGGAAGGGTATCGTGGAGGGTTGGAAGGGAGTGGAAGGCTTGAGCATGATTCCGTCAGTAGGTAATACTCCCTTTTCACGCACAGGGGAATATTCCTGCGAGCCAGAGAAGCCAGAGTAGAAGGGCCTACCTGTCCATCTGCAGAGTCCTGCGCTTCACCATTGAAGAAGCATCAGCACTCGAAGCCAGACCTGCGCCTCCGTGGGAATCAGGTGAGCGTGACAGGCCTTGACGGCTCTCAATGAGGATCTGGGCCTTCGTCCCGGGCGCGTGGGATTTGGCTCGAGCCCTTTTTTTACCGACGTTCCTTGGAAGACATAGTAGAAGAATGGCTAGTTGAGGGTTTTTGCATTTCTGATCTATATGCTTCCCATTCAGTAGGTGTGGAGGTCTTAGGGGGACAAGATACCCTCTCAGGGGAGGTGTATGACGACGAAGTCGAATATGGCGACCGGTGGTGCCTCTTTTTCGATTCCCTCGACAACTATGAGGAGTGGTGGGAACCACTCCTTGACCTGGATCTTTTTACCTTCTTCGAGGAGAGTAGCCTCTCCGCTCGTCCAAAGGTTTCTTCGACGGGATAGTCGATGGGGATTTTTTGGGGTTTTTACCTACTGCCAATTTTCCCTTTCGCTCCTTCAGAGCTTTTCCGGTCATTGACTGGCATTTGGACCAGGCCGAGGTCTTATGCTCCACCCCGAGACACCACAAACAAACACGATGTGGGTCGGTTATCGACATCTTGGAGTCGCAGTCACCACACTTCTTGAACCCGGTCTTCGGGATCGAGGAAGAAGACATTTTCGCGATTACAACAAAAGAAGCGTGCCGTAGTTTCTCAAAGCATGAGCTTGCTCGGAAACACGGAACTGAAGCCAACGGGCACTTCGCATGCTATTTATGCCTTCAATGACATCACACTCGAGACTGAGGACCTCGAGGGACATCGAGTCAACTGCATCGCAACACAGCGCCCTCTGCCATACATTTTTCACGAAACAGCTGAAGCTGGACGTCAAATATCAAAGATGAGGAATATGTGGAAGGACCCAATCCATTCAAATGGGGATCCGCCCTCACGAAATGATGTTCGCACGGAGAACAGAACACGAATCCCAGATGCTCCAGCATAGATGGAGGAAAGAAGACCGTGGAACCGAAGCAGGAAGATGAAGGGCAAGGGCACAAAAAAGAAAATTCCCTACGATGCAAGTGCGTCCGACCCCGACCGCGTGAAGAAAATAATTGAAGAGCAATGTGCGGGGCAGAGCTCAGCAAAGCGGGGCAGTGGCCCCCTCGTAAAAATAAAAGAATGACAAACAAGTTATTTTTCATGCTTCAGAGGTGCTCCAGTCCCATCCTGATGGACATAATAACACAACAAAAAAGTATTGAGGAAAGGGGACGGGACGTAGGAGTATGGGCAAACTAGGTGGAATATTGTAGTTTGCTGCCATCTCACCTTCAGACCAGCGGGTATGACGCAACAGGATAAGGTAGAATGTCAAGGAATTTGGATTTGCTCATGGGTTGGGCACAAATTGCACAGATGTATGTAAACAATCGGGTCATGGAACTAGGTTTGGGATCAAAAGCATTTGGCTTTGTGAGCATGTGCATTTTTAAAAGTGTTCCCTCGTCAATATGATGCACCTTCCCCAACAAAATGAAGAACAAATTACTTACCCCATGTAATGTTATTTCTGATGGATATTCCTCCCACATATTCCTCTTTTTTGATATATCCGATATCCTGCTAGCAGCTTTGGAAACGTTCAGAGCAGAGTGTGCTGTGTGTCGTCAACCAACTCTCCCTCAGCAGCTTCCATCCCGCTCTCGACCATGAAATGGACACTGGTATAAATAGTAGGCACCACACCTGTTGCCTCAGTTCAAATTTTTCCCCCCTTTATGCACAGATGTCTCGAAGGTCACCAAAAACCCAGAGGTTGAAAGAGAGGAAGTTTGAAAACTATGGAAATTCATCCAAATACAGAGGGGTAGGATGGGAGGGCAATGGGGAATACGTGGGATGAACATCTATCAGAAAGAACATTAGCAGGGGCAAGTAATGTGCTCTTCTAATGAATTGTGTCCTCCCACGTAATCCTCATCTTTGATAGACTCCCATAGCAGTATGTAGAAGGAGGCTGGAAAGGAGAATTTATTTCTGATTTATGCTGTGTATAACAGCTTTTCCAAATTTGGCCCTCTGACCCCATAGACAGTCAGGCAATAATGCTTGGTAAAGGTATGCAGTGAAGACCAAGTTGCAGCATTGCAAATGTCCTGAACTGGTACCGCTCCCTGAAGAGCCGGAAAAGTAGCCACACCGCTAGTGGAGTGTGCCCTCACACCTCCAGGGACATCCATGCTTGTCAAGCTATTACACTTCAGTGATAGATAGGATAATCGATGGAGATAGGGTCTGTTTCCTAACAGCCTGACCCAGCCTCTGGCCAGTTTATCCAACTAAGAGCTGGTCACCCTGTTTAGCAAACCTGTTGATGTAAAAACTGGGGTGCTAATGGTGCAGCCTCTTCATCCTTGCAAGGATGCAGAGGCAGATAAAAAGTAAGTAGTACGGTCTTTTGTAATATATCAAATTCAGAGACCACCTTAGGTAGGAATGAGGGTCGAATCCTCAAAACCACCTTCTCTTTATAAAAAGGTAGTAAACAGTGGCTTACTAGAGAAAGCCTGAAGCTCGCTTAACCTGCGAGCCAAAGTGATTGCTGTCTAAAAGACAGTCTTGAGGGACATCCTCCTCAAAGGACACGAATGGAGTTCCCATCAAAAACACATTTTGAAAATATGTTTATTTTAGCACCTTGTCGTGCACTTGCATGGTAGGATTGTCACAAGGCCAATATAACCATTCTTTGTTTTACTTTTGTTATTCCCATGTCCACGCCCCCCATCTTGTCTTGTGGCGCCTGGAAACCCCTGTGTATAGGTGCCATACAAATGTCCAATAAATAAAATAAATACATTTGATTTTTAGATAAATTGGAAAAACAAATCAAACGACGAGGAAGAGGCATGTCGGGACAGGAATATATTATATATACACTTTACAATACACAAATAATAAGAGAGAATAAGCATATAGTGAGAGCATTGGGATGAACTCGGACTGCCAATAGGGATTCATCACAAGGACCTGGAATTTATCAATAAAGATTACAAGACAAATCACTAGCACAGCATCTGCCTACTATGCTTGCTACGTCTCCTTCTTATAATAAGGAAAATGATTTACACTGCTGAGGAATCAGAGGGCTGTAATCATCCGAAATGATAAAAGCAATGAAGGGATCACATATGCACCTATATTTGGTCAAAGCATCGGAGAAGGGGACAGTGATTTTCTCCATTGCGCAACTATACCAAATTTTGGCACACCGAATATGGAGCAAAGGGGCGTCTGCCTTCGTCCAATTTTGAGCAATGGTAAGTTTGGCTGTGGTAAGCATATGGTTTGATAAAACAGAGTGAGGGACACCAATGGTAAAAATGTCCTGTTAATCTAGGTCTCCCAATAGGTCTACCAAAGGATCTAAGGGAAGCTGAATGCCCACAATCTTTTGGATTAAAGTAATGCGAGTGCGGCAGAGAGTGTGTTGCCGTGTGGTCCCTCTCTCACACTGAGTCTTTCCTTTGTGAAGGTGGTACTTAGCGGAGAAAACCATTCGCTCCAAGCGGAGCGAGTGTGGAAGAGAGTATGCTGCTGTGTGTTCCTGTGGAGTCTTGTGCCGGCGCTACTCAGTGACTGTCATCAAGGAATTCTCACACACTCCCGTACTCTGTACTATGTTTTCTCCAGACAGGCCATGCCCTCAATGTATCAGTGTGATACAGCATATTCTCCTCAAATATTTACGCTCATCAAACCCAACTCTGGAAATAACTGACTATTGAGGACAATTCATTTAACAAACCTCCGGGCGTAACACCTCAAGTGGGCTAATGCCCAACTGCTACAACTTGAGAAGTGGTAGTTTGACCTGGCGGGACAATCTAAAGGCACCAGAACGGGAGAACATACTGTGGGCGATTGTACAAGAAATTAATATGACCCATTCTCTTGTTAACCCGCCACAAGCTGAACACCAATCCGGCTATGACAAAATACCATCATTAACATCTAGTCTCTGTCCAGGCTTACAGCCTATGGGTGCCTTATTAAGGAACAATCTAGATTATACGTTTTCTACCTCCTCAATGAAGCGCATAATAACAAAGGGGATGTCAAACAAGAGAAGACCGCTCGGTGACAGTATAATCTGTGAAGGAAGACTTTTTGATCATATACATCTGGGAGTTTAGCTTGCTAATAAGGACATGCGAGAAGAGGTCCTGCTAACGCCCAACGAGGAGGGTGTATCCAATGGCACAGATCGATGGGGGCACATCCACCTTTCGGAAGGGGTCTCAGTTGTCTGAGCTCTCAAGTGCAGACTGGCCCAAGCCACTGCCAGCCCCAATCCCAACAGCTCACTGCCCAAACCTACCTTGCCAGCTTTGAGCTTCGTTTTGAATTCCCTGGTTAATGTCTTCGAATTACTAGACCGAAGTACAAATGCATTCAGGAACCCTGCTCGAACTAACCATGGACATGGGGGCCTGCGAGTCCTCAATGGTGGGCCTTAGTTGCCTGATTTACTCTTCGGTTTCCAAAGACTTGTATTTTCTAAGGAAAAAGCCGGACTCAAGCTATGATCGAGGGAAATCAAGTCTTACCTGGTTGTCCTCGAACAGGAATTTCAATCATTGAAATCTGAGGTAAAAATTCAGGGGAGAGATACCAATGGGGTGACATAATGGAAAATGTCCCCCTTGATGACACTCCCCTGTCGCAGCCAACTCTAGAAGAATTCATAAGGCTGGGTCAGTCTGAGGAGGCCATCCCGGACATGCCAAAGTGGGTGCCAAACGAAATAGGAACACAGGCCAACAAACTGACGTATCAAGAGTCCGCCCAAGTTTCCCATCTAGCGGATCTATCCAGGAGTGAGCCTTCTAAGACCGTTTCTACATTCAACGCAGCAAGGGGCAGTGATAAGAATAAAAAAAACAAGCAGCAAAAAGCAAGAAATGAAGAGATGCCCAACAAAGGAAAGCACCTCCCAAGGAAACCCCTGAACGACAGCCCCAGAAACCTAAGAACATAAAACAACCCAGCCAGAATCAATCAAACAAGAGCCTATCTACTGAAGTGTCCCTCCAAGAAGTTTTGTGAAAATTTCATGCGCATCCGCCTGAAAATCTTATATACAAATGAGATATTAGCGTGGCGAAAACAAGTGAATGCCAGCCTCTGCCAATTCTGTCGCCAACCAGATGCAATTGAAACTTTAAAACACCTGCTCCTCACTTGTAGAGGGGTGGACGAGGCACGTACTTTCCATCTGGGACTGTCACGGATGGCACTCTTTGTTAAGAGTGGCACAGGACACCCAGGAAGGGTTTTGGTCGTTGTGCCGAAGTAAGGTGGACAGATAAGTACACACACAGCTGAAAGTAAAGAGAACGAAGAGTAGGCAAGTGTAGCAAGGAAATAAGGTACAACAGAATGGATTCCCTCTTTGGGTGTATGCAGATATAGGAAAAGAGTATTCCACGGACCTTAGGAAAAACTCTAGCCTTCTGCACAGTTTGCTATAACAGAGGCCCACGCTGTTTGCTCATGGCTTGGAACAACAGCTATGGGTGTCTGTAACGCAGAAACGAGATAAGGGAAGGTGCAGAGGTTGCCTGACGGAAACCAACAGACAAGCCCTGTACAAAGGGGTCTACAAACAGCACAAGAGAAGACACTAACAGACAAATCCAGGAAAAAGGAAGTTGATAAGCAAACTAGCAGAAGGAAATGAAGGGAAAGCCGTATAACAGGATTGGATAGGGATAAAGAACAGAGGGTTGAAAACAAGTAAGAAAGCAAGGAGCAGCAGTCAGGAAACAGGGGAACTGCAATAACTAAAAGTAAATAATGTAGGTAACTGTTGTGGATAGCAGAGGACGGTAGGGTACAAGGTTGAGAGCTCAGAGGAGCAGGAAAGCAATGAGCAAGCCCAAAGGAGCAGGGCTGTAAGGAAGGGAGCCCAGAGAGAAAGGGCTTAGGGCAGTGGAGTGAACTAGGCTGCACGGCAAGGAGCCCAGAAGAACCGGGCAGCAAGGAGTGAGCCCAGAGGAGCAGGGCTGCTGACTGTAGAAGGCTGCAGAGGACTGTAGAGGGCTGCTAGGCTGAGAACCCAGCGGACAAAGACTGTAGGTAGCAAGCAGCGGAGCGTGAACAGCTGCAAGGTAGGAAGCCCCGAGGACAAGGGCTGTTGGCAGCGGAGAGAAGCAGGCTGCGCGGCAAGGAGCCAGAAGGACCGGGCAGCAAGGAGTAAGCCCAGAGGAGCAGTGCCGCTGGCTGTAGAAGGCTGCAAAGGACTGTAGAGGACTGCTAGCTGGAAGCCCAGCGGACGAAGGCTGTAGGTTGAAGGCAGCGGAGCGTGATCGGCTGCAAGGCAGGAGCCTGGAAGACAATGGCGGAAGGTAGCAGCGGAGCGTGATCGGCTGCAAGGCAGGAGCCCGGAAGGGCAAAGGCGGAGGCTGGAAAGCAGCAGAGCGTGATCGGCTGCAATGCAGAGAGCCCGGCAGGGCACAGGATCCAAAGCAGGAGTAAGGAGGAACCGCATACAAACATCCGTAGCTCGAAGCAAAAAGGTGCTGGAAGGACTCTTAATGCAAGAGACTGAGCCCCTGCAGGCAGCAGCTTTTATAACTCCCTGCCCAGCACAGAGGCAGGCTAATTGGCTGCAACTGGATCAGCACACCTGTCTCCAATCTGCCTCCTCCCTCTCTGTTCCTGAGCTGGTGGAAGCAGAGCTGGTCCCTAGGGCTACTGGGCATTGTAGTTCCGATGATGACTAATAGGAATGGACAGGAATAGATAGTTATAGCCAAGTGCATTATGTTAAGTGTAGTTGTTGGGTAAATTAAAAAAGCACCAAAGTCTTGCAAATGGGAAATAAGGTCCAAAAAAAGAAACCACGGTTGATCCAAGAGTTCTCTGCCGATAAATGAATAACAATGAGTCCATATTGATCGCCAATGAATGCGCCGCGCCCATGGCGCAGGCATGACAGGGGCACCTATTTGGGAAATTCGATTTCTTGGATGAAGAGGGGAAATGGAACAATTTAATGAGTGGAGAGAACACCAAATGGACCATTGCAGGGACAGGTTTTTATGAAAGCCTCGGTCTATTGAAACGCTCAGAACCGGACAAAATAGACTGCATTACTTGAGAAGATTAAACTCTTTCTCTTCCCTCTTCAAGTAGCAGAGGCTGGTAAGATTGGGACTTTTCTTTGCTTCTCTTTTAAGGACTGAAAGATTAATCCTTAGGAGCAATCTTGTAGAAATTGTTTCTTTTTAAACAGTTAAATCGAGTTAAAAAAAAAGAAAAAAAAAAAAAAAACCAAGCAAAACAATTCTGGAAAAAGGCAATTTTTTAAAGCACTAAATAATGCTGCCTGTAAGGATATATCTGAGGTACTAAACCAATCCTTCTCTCAACAAGCGGACATGAATGATGAAATGGCAGATATCGATGTTGGTACTGGTAAATAATCAACTCAAATACCTAACATTCGGCCCAAACCTTTAATTAACAAGATCAGTGTGGGGCTGCAAACAGAAGACATAAAAGCAGTGAAAAAGGCATTGCTACGCCTGGCCCCAATCTTTCTTAAAGAGTCTGCTAAATCGGGACATGAGCAGAAAACCACAAATAAAATCAGCAGGGTCTCTTTACCTGGGAATGCTATGAGCTCAACTGACTCGAAAGGGCAACATAAAGGAGGTGACAGAATCATAGTGGAAGACGATCATAAGTCGCCGGGGTCAAATTGTGCGCTTGTGGGGAACGAGATAGGAAGGAACCATACCCAGAATATGGCTAGAGAGAACTGATCCTATCCAGGGTCAAATGAGCCTCAACAGGGGAAACATTTTGGCTGTATGTAACAAAACAAATCCCAGATTTATTTGTATTGTCCTCCCATGACATTGACCGCATAAGCTTCCTGTATGAACAAACAACATACATAGTAGAGGAGGTGATGAAATCACAACTGGGTGTAAGAGCTATGTTGAATGCATCAAGGTAATGCTTAGATCTGGGGTTGGATGTATCTCAGACATTGCCCTTAAACAAAATCAAAGATTAGGAAATGTGGGTCTTGCTTCCGGGAATACTCGCTGAGTATTCCAGAAATTGAATGGCATGGAAGATTTACTCTCGCAAACACACTTGCATGCTACGGGGGATGCAGGTGTTTCCCCTGCAACCACTGTAAAGTATAGTGAGCGGGGTGAGCGGGGTGTTGCAGCCCCCACGTTTTTTTGTTTTTTGTTGCGGGTGTGTTGCAGGGATGTCCCCTGCAAAACCCTGCTCACTATACACCCCCTCAGCCCTCCAGTCTTTTTTTATTCTTACCTATAATGCTACCACCAAAGGTTCGAACTTTTGGTGTTCGAACCTTTGGTGGTAGCATTTTTAGGACTTTTTGACCATGCAAACTTTTGCATACGGTCAAAACGTCCTAAATCAGATAAACCAGCTACCAAAAGCGATCACACACCGGGGATCCATCCTCATAGCTATGATCAAAGGACAGTTGAGCGTGAAAGAGCTTTGCAGAGTAACATTCGAATGCTGTCCAGATAAGGTCTTGAATTGAAGGTTTTCCGTTGAAAAAAGGTCTCACTGCAATCAATTTCGAAATTCGTCAAGGTCCAAAATGTACGAGAGAAGTAATTTGGATGGATTGTCCATGTTAAAAGCCGTACAGAAGGCAATTCACAAAACCTTTGGGGTCTTATAAATCCACAGCGACGACACCTAACCTCGCTCCAGTCAAACTGTATTACAGAATTGACATGCACAAAGTATTTTTCTAGGGTTTTTGAGAAACTGAACCCGGAGCAGCGGTGCAAATCCAAAGGTAAAATGGGACCTCGACATTGAGGAAAAAGAGATAGAATTTCTGATATGTAGCCTGTCGCGACTTAGAGCGGTGGTCTTCAGTGGGCCTATGAACCTCTATGATCCTCAACCTATTTAACAATATAAAAACACGTCAATGCCCCACTTCTTGGAGAACAGCAATAATAAAACCCATATACAAGAAAGGTGATCGTGGTAACCCCTATAATTATCGTCCAATTGCCCTGATGGACATAGAGAGTAACATGTTTGCCCGAATCATCCTGAAGGAACTTGTGAATTGGGCTGACCAGAAAATCATATCAAAGTTTCAGACAGGTTTTCGCAAGGGACTTTCAACGTCACTGAACGGCCTGGTCCTCAATATGTTAAATACAAAACAAACTAAACAACAACTCTATGGGGTTTGAATAGACTTAACTAGGGCATCTGATACCATCAACAGAGGTAAACTATGGTGTAAATTGAGATATTGGGGTATTCCTGAAGGACTCTTAGCAAGTCTAATTCATCTTCATGATAACACAGTTAGACTGGATCTTGAGGGCCGTCTGTCTTCACCTATCCCAACTAATAAAGGTTTAAAACAGGGATGCATTATAGCACCCTGCCTTTTTAACCTTTTTCGAGTGGATCTTTGGAGTAAATTTATACCACACTCATTGGTTGGTCCATCAATTGCCAATCTCAAGATCACTGGTTTGGCTTACGCTGAAGATGTTAGGCCTACAACGCTTGACTGTAGCCTTTGAAAATTATGCTAGCTCGAACAATCGTAATATTATCAACCCCAGCAAAACTTTCGTCATGACATGTAATCATACAGTAATTAAAAGAACAGGAAGCTTCAAGTGGAGGACGCAGGTCAGAATTTGCTGGTGGTAGCAGAAATACAATATTTGGGCTTTATGATTCGATGGACTCCCTCCATGTCACTATTGGAAGCAGACTTAGGGAAAAAGGTGACCCAGCTAATATGCCAGATGAAAACAATATTTTCTGTATACTGTAGATTTACTATTTCACCTTTAATTAAATTCTATAAGCTAAAAGGTAATTCCAGATCTTATGGATGGCATTGAAATTGAGACAATGGCCCATAAAATGAATTGGGTGCGAGTTGAGGACTGTATTTGGAAAGAAAGTGCTCAACTTACTATCTTTACCTATGGCTAGGTTACATTACAAACTAGGTCTTCAATCTCTGCAATCCTAGGCTAAATGGAGAAGGATCTTGTTATACAGATCAATCATAAGCCCACAAAAAACTCTTTACGTTGACATTGGTGGTCTGATAGAAAACAAAAACACCAAGGAATGTCTACGTGAACTAAACCAAGATGCCACAATCTTGTTGCTGAAATGTCAGTCAAAAAAGAACTTGTAGACAATCCACTGAAGTAAAAAAAAACTGATTGGCCAGAATGATAGGATTGCTACAAGGGCTGCTTTTGTGAATATGAACTGTTTTAAGTTCTTTCAATTTAATGACAAACCTTTAGGCTATCTACAACTCTACCTTAGAAAGTTTCCCAACCCACAATGAAGGGAGAATTTCCCAAGAGTTTCGCATGAACTTACATGTCACTCGTTATTTATTGAGAATTAGGAACAAGGGGCCCATTGACTGATAGTATGTGTAACCTATGTGATGCAACTGTCAAAAAAAACGTGAAACATCTTCTAATGTCATCCTCTAGCACAAGTCAGCAAAGGGCCAATCTTCTCCAGTTTTGTCCATCACATCGATTGGTTACATTCACAGGTATTCTGGAATTGTATGTTAGCAGGGAAAGCAACATTTCTGTTTATGGAAGTCTTGAGGTTCTTGAAAAGAATTTATCCACTCAAAGGATTGAAAGCGGCGCCGATTACCTTTTATGTTTTATGAACGGATGGATGTTCACTGAAGAGTGCCAATTGCAATTTTTATTTTAATTTTCTCTTCGTGTAATGATGAATTGTTTTGTCTTTTTCTTTCGCATGTTTTATTCCTCTGTATTTCTTTTTCTGTTTGTTCTTTTAACTTGTGTACCTATTTTCCATGCATTGTGAAAAGTCAAATACTGACTAACCACAAATAAAAAAAATAACAGCCTCCCAATAAGGTTTAATTACGGGGCAATGCCACTATATGTGAGCCATGGATCCAAACTTTGTGCACCCACTCCAACATTGGGGAGAATCAAGTGGATACATAGTGTGCAAACGGTCAGGTGTAAAATACCTTCGATAAAAGGACTTTGTAAGAGTTCTCGAATATTGTGGTAATATGGATACTCCAGAGGCCGTCCTCCACATGGTTTCCCATGACATGATTTGAATCGTGTGGCCCAAGTCTTTCTCCCAACTCCTCATATATGCCTCCATTTCCTCACCTATACCTTCGGCTAAAAGTTTATATATGTTCGAAACCTTGTGACAAAAGAGGTTAAATTTTATCAGTTTCTCAAAAGGCATGAGGTCCCTTCCCCCTCCTTTATTGATCCCAGGGTGAGATTCCCAATGTCTAAACTGCATATAGTGAAATCACTGATTCAGCCAACGTGAATGCAGTTTTGCATTGCTCAAAGGTGAGGGGGACCCCTCATTATATAGTTGGCCCATAACCACACAGCTCACCCTCCTCCCACCTAGTTAAGTCCCCCATTACCAATCCCGTGGTAAAAATGATTAGAAAACTGGCATCATTTATGAGGGGTGAGTAGTAACTTGGCATCTGCGAGTCACTCTATCCCAATAAGTTAGGCTAATCAAAGGGGAAGGTAGAAGGGAGTCGGCAGGATGACGGCAACCAAGGTGACAAAAGTGGTTAAACTATATCAGCTTCTCAAAAGGCATCAGGTCCCTTCCCCCTCCTTTTTTGATCCCACGGTGAGATGCCCAATGTCTAAGCTGCATATAGTGAAATCTCTCTGATTCAGGCAACGTGAATGTTGGTTTGCATTGCTCAAAGGTGAGGGGGATCCCATAATATATAGTTGGCCCATAATCACGTAGCACACCCTCCTTCCATCTAGTAAAGGCCCCCATTACCAATCCTGTGGTAAACATTGGATTATGTAATACTGGCATCATTGATGAGGGGTGAGTTGTAAGCTGGCATCTGGGAGTCACTCTATCCCAATAAGTTAGGCTAATTAAAATGGAAGGTAGAAGGGGGTCGGCAGGATGATGGCAACCAAGGTAGAGAAGCCAAAGGAGAGCTCAGTGATTCCTGTTCAAACTCTGTCCAGTGCCTATTAAGTTGTGTGTCTGAGAAAGCAACAGTCATTGACACCTGTTCTGCCAGAAAATATTGATGCACACTGGGCACTGCTACCTCCCCCTGTTGTTTCGGGCGGATGAACATTATCCTGGATATTTAGGAAATTGGGACAGGAGGATAGATGGGGGGGTGGGGGAGGAGGTTCCCTTGCCAAATGTATTCCCAGATTTTGGATTGCAAAGATTTAATAGTGTGAGAAGGGAGTAGCACTGGAAGGGCCTGAAAGGCATAAAGCAATTGAGTTAGTCAGTTTATCTTGACCACACCAAGATTTCTCTGTGCGTTTCCACCTATCAAGATCTTGGCGCAGTTCACGGAGAACTCAGGTAGTTATGGCAAAAGAGAGAATCATGGTAGCGTGCAAGGTAAATCCCTAAATGTTTGATCCCATCCTCTTCCTACCTAAATGGATGGGTTTCTTGTAAAATACTGCAGAGAGCTGCGTGGAGGAGCAGTCTGGCAGCTCGGCAGCCCAGGACCAGGACCAAAACGGCAGCATCAACAACGAAGATCACCAGGACCGAACCGAGCACTAACGGTGAATAAGCCAGAGAAACGGAAAGGTGAGATCGCCAACTGAAGAGGGAAGAATGGAACACACAGGAGCCCTATCAGAAGAAGCTGGCCGGCTCCTGCGTAGTGGCCGTGTTACAATCCAAGATGGGCAGGACGGTCTTGCCCGCCCTGTCTTGCAGGACCTTCAAAAATTCAGCCCATCCTCTCTCCCTCCAACTCCAACCTACAGTGGCGAGACCAGGAAAGGTCTCTACCGTCCTAACTCACCAGACACTGTCTTCAATTCTCTCTCAAAGTGTGTGCCCCGGAGACAAAACTCAGTCCCCCAATCCCCCCACTGAGGTCTCCCCATAAACAGCGCTCACCTGTGAACTGGTGTGAGGTGGGTGCTTGCGATGGAGAGACGTTCCCGCGTGTCGTTGACTCTTCAGTGAGTCTGGGTGGTGCCCTCGTGTCGGTGGGGGTGTCTTTGGGGGCTCCGAGGGCCGGTTTAACGGCGCTCTGAGGAGTCGTTGGGCGAATGTTGCAGCCCATCCGCGGTGACTCCAGTGCCAGCGCACTCCGACACTGCTCCGGGAGGGGTGTTGAGTGCGGATGTGGCAGAGAGCCACGTTGAGCACGGCTGGGGCATCAAGAGTGCTGGACTCAGCACAGAGCCTTCATCCTCCCCACCTGGGCCGAGGACCGACAGCACGGACTGTGAGCGTGCCCCTTCTAAGCAGTGTGAGAATCAGCACATGGGTAACAAGGAAACATTGCTAATCCTTTCCCAAAACCCAAGGATAGTACCTAACGCATATGAAGGCGCTTCACCATCTAATCGCCCTGATATAGATAATGAAATCCACCCTGTCACTGCTAGGGGCAAATTACCTAGCCCACAGCTGGATTTAACGGACTTCAAAGAAAACCACCAAGCAAACGTAACTATAATCACTTCAGAAGACCTTGATGAATCCGACACAGACCATATCAACATTCTGAAAGACCACAACTTGGTGACAGATTTGTGTATCTGTGCTGGAGAACTTGGAAGGTGAGACTATTGGAGGTGGCTCCCCTAGCACTCTGCACGCCCTACCATCCAAGTCGGACACCGAAAGAGTCCTCCGAGAATTAAGCTCTCACAAGACTCCGGAAGCACCCCGTGCACACCACTCTTTGTCAACAAAAACAAGTATAACCTTATCATCTACGCCTCACCAGAGAGTTCTTACAAAAACTCACCCCAGAAAACGAACTTCAAAACGTGCCCTACACTAACAACCCCATTGGCAAGTTCTTCAATAAAATGGGCAAAACGCTGTCGAGCAAAGCAGGTGAACTATCTGACACCGAAATACTAGAGGGCATGTCCACATCAGTCGGTGAGAACGTCTTCGTCCAGAATAAGATGACCACCGTTACAGGCGGCAAATCCTCGACCCCAATACTTTGGCACTTTGGTCAAGCCAAGTCATCTGGACCCGTTAGCTTGACTCATCAGACGCAGGCCTCCTCTGTCCTTCAGGGTCAAATCAAAGATTCCCAAGGAAAAAGACCAACAGTTCAACATAAAACCACAGAAAAGGTTAACGAACAGTGGATCATCAGCCTAGAACCCCCAAAATCGGTTAATGCTCTGATACATCTTTTCATCAGTCAGGCCTTAAAGAAGACCAATTGGCCAACATCGCCTTAAATTTCAAAGAGAAGAAAGCAACTAAACAAATAGAGGCGACTCCTCACCCGAAATTGCCCTTACCAAACTCGAGAGGACATCCCAGTGGACATATCGAGATCTATACCAGTCACTACAACACAAGGGAAACTGCAAAGAGATATATCTAGTTCAATGGAAAGAAACTCGCCAGGAAAGAAATTGGACATATTTGCCATAATGTCGGCTTTCACGATAGCCCTGGCCCCCTTTGGAAAGCTATATGAATCATGCACCCTCAACATCAAACCCAGAAAGAACTAATGAGAAAGCCTCGGGGAAGGTGGTCATCAACTTAAACAGGTTGGATTGTCCGGCGAATACCTCCCAGAACAATGTTGGGTCTCAACAAGGGAAAATCTTCAACAAAGACGGAGAGAAAACCTTGAGGGCTGTGAAACATTTGTCTCGCCCTACTGCTGAGAAGCAATTGGATTGTTACCTGTCTAAAGTAAGATCAAGACCGTCAACCAATCCAAACCAAAAGCCAGGTGGATAAGCGGGCCATACTGAATTTGGTCCCATGCAAAACAAATCCAAACATGAGGATTTTCAAGACCTGACCGGTACAACCTCAAGAAAACTGCCAGGTGAAACAAAGAAAAACAGCAGTTCAAGTACACTGGTGCTGAATAAAAATTAGCCCCGTGAGTCTTCGAACAAATGCCACAAGATGACAAATTGTAACTCTCAAAAGCTGAACACCTTCGAGGCAAATGAGACCTTAACCGATTGGGTTACTGTAATGGAAAAGAAAATCTCCAAAACAGTCAAACCCATTGATTCCAAGGAGAGACACCGTAGAGCCACAAGAAGATTCGGGTAACAACAAGATCGACCTGTCTAATATTAGTGTTTACTCCATAGAAAATTCGGATTCAGAAATTCCTCCCCCCCACAGGAAAAAAAAGGAAGGTCTCATTCGCGGACGAGTTACCAACTCTGCCTGCATCATCGAAGCATTGCTCCAACAACCAGACAGGGTCATCGAAAGGGTCTTTCAAAAAAAGCCAATGAGGGCCCCTCTGAAAGAAATCGGATTAACCCAGAAAGAAGAACTACACGTTGTTTGTCAGGCTTGAAGCTAAACAAAGTTCAACATAAAGGGGACAGAAGCCACAGTGAATACCAGGTGGTCAGCCCTGGGAACTGCCGATTAACGGTTTCTAGGTACAACGAAGAGTCGCCAAATGAGGAAAGAAAACATAGGTAAAACCGGCTTCCCAACCTAAGAAACGGATCGAAACACAACCTTTCCCATGAGCAGAGCCATGCTGCCAAATCAAACGCTGCCTATAGTCCGGGGGTAAAACCTGCCGATAAAGCAAACACACGCCTTCGAAACATCTCCCACCTTCTCTCATACTCCTCTTCTAAACAAATTTCAGCATCAGCACTCTTTACACACAAGAGCCAGGCCACAAGAAAATTGCTCAAACACAGAAGACAAAACCATCTTGAATAGAAGAGCAATGTTGAAGCTCTTCAAGAGAACCATGAATGAAGACCAGATCTGTAGTGAGGATATAAGGTCGTAGAATTTGCCCACAAACGGAGGACTGACAGCATTTTCCTACACATCACATCACAAACCATAAAGAAAATTCTGTTCTGCTCTCGACCGCCGGTAAACTACAGAAGATTGGTTACCACCTCTGTGAAACAACGTCAGAAGAAAGAGGATTTGATACTCCTAACACAAAGTGTGAGAAAAGAGAAAGACCGACTGAGTTTAGCTGCAATAAGGGGAGAGAAAAAACTCTACCCATTATCAACTGTGAAAATGCAATCGAAATCAATCCCAGTGGGGACCTCAAGTACGAGAGACGAAGTTTGTGTCGGGGACAGAACACTATCTAAAAGGTAGCCTACCGATGCAAGCAGGGTACGAATTACATCAAGGTCCTCATTGACGCCTCCTGGAACAGCCCATCTGTACAGAGAGAGAGACGTCTTCCGTAAACCGGCGGGACCAAGAGCCAAACACGAGAGCAAAAATAAATATCAGGAAAAATTAGACTTGTGCTCTTCCAGCAACAGACCAACAGAAGACTATTGACAAAGACCACAACAGATGGGCTTGGATCCCAGCTGCACTGTCTAGATACACTAGGAAGTAGCAACTAAAACCAACCTCCAACAGCTCTAAGTGTGAAACAACTGACAACAAAGTCTTACAATGCAGCCTAACCATCGGATCTTGGAACACTAGAGGCCACTCCCATCTTACTCAGGCAGGAGAGATCAACATCGGTCAATTTGACCTCTTGAGCCTTCAAGAAACCTGGCTCCTTTTTCCACCAACCATAGATGGTTTTGAAACCTTACTACCTCAATGGAACGAAAGGTCATCCGACATCAGGCCTCCTAATAGCAGTTTGTATAGGATGGAGCCTGAGAATAAAACTCAGCCTGGTCCCATCGACTTTCATCCAAGTGGCCCTGTTGACATGGAATCGAAGTCGGCAGCCTCTTAAGGCCACAAAGGCGGAACTAATATTAATAAATGTATACTGGAATCCCTGCACACTATCCACCAAAGTATTCCTAAACGATGTGGACTTGATCTTAACTGAGGCAATAAGTGCCCACAACGTGGACCACATCCTGATCTGTGGAGATCTTAATTCATCAATTCCAGAAACAGGAGGTGAAAACTCAGTGAAGCAGAAGACAACCCACCAAGAGTCAAATCGATCTCGAGGGCATGCATGCGCCGATCTTATGCACTCCCGGGACCTGTACAACTTAAACCAATTGGATAAATCCACCTACCCCAAGCCTACCTGGGAGAGTGCAGGCCACAAGAGCACCATTGACCACATCCACGCCTCAAAAGAACTATACTCACTTATCGACTCATTTAAAGTGATCAAACCACTCGAAGTGACCATAATCTCTTAACAGCATCTTGGCCTTCATCCAAAGACACACCCCCGGCAATGCCGCACCAGGTTGATTCAATCTGCAAGGCACTCGGCTAAAGCTCACAAAAGAAGTTCTTAACGTGATTACGACTACGTATAAGAGAAACTACTTTCCAGAAACAGACGACCCGAAAGTAACAAACTTGGACTACTATCCGCTCCTGGTCCTGCATCTACAGCAAAGACCATCAAGAAACTGCTTTGGAAACACACACTTGCATTGACGTATCGAGGAACTAATGGCAAGAAAAGCTAGTTCGAGAAAAGCCTCAAGATTGGCCAAAATGGAGCCCTCCTCTGAAAACGTGGCTCGAGCTGCGGAACTGAGTAAAAGCTACAAAAATTGTCTAAAAACCTCTCGATGGAGACTTTACCAACTGAATTCAGAACCAATGCTAGGCGCCACCTGCAAGAGAAATTCCAAAGACTTCTGGTCCATCGTCAAACAAACAACAGCTACCAGAGCTTCTGCAATCCTAAGTACTATCAGCGAGGAAACATGGAAAAAGCACTTTACTGACCTGTTTAAACAGCCACCTACAACTGTAAACAACAGGGCCAAATAAGCCCCTAATGATTGGGGCATTCCATACGGTAAGCCAACCATCTTGAAAAAGATAAAACAGCATAACAACTCAAGAGCTACGGGCCCAGATGGAATAGCTAACATCCATCTAAAGAAAGACCCGGAAGAATGGGCGCCTTGATCTTCGAGATTTTTAATAGATCTCTTGCCACTAGAAACATACCTGGATCATGGAAAACAGCTAATATAGTTCCGATTTACAAGAAGGGACCGAAGAACGACCTTAAAAACTATAGGCCAATAGCGTTATTGGATGCTATTGGCAAGCTATTCGGAACCCTGAACTTGGACTAATTTCAAGCCTGGCAGAAAGAGTCTAAAACAGCGGACCCTTATCAATCTGGCTTCATAAAACATCTGAATACTTCAATCAACATTATGTTGATTAACATCCTAAAGGTGAGAGTAATGGAAGGCCAGCCTAAAATATTTGTGGCATCAATAGATCTGGTCCAGGCTTTTGATTGTGTGAATAGAGTAAAACTCTGGCAAAAACTAGAGAAATTCAGATGTCCAGCTAGCATCACAGACCCTATCAAAGCAATACACTCTGACACCTCAATGAGAGTGCGGCTGAATGCTGATGGCCAATTGTCCACCCGCATAACATCGAGGGGGGTCAATCAGGGATGCTCCCTGGCCCCTACTCTTTACAATGCCTACGTAGCCGACATTATGGACATCGAACACGCTACTCGTTCTTTTCCACCAACAATAGGGGAGGCTAAGGTCACCAGGCTCCTCTATGTAGACAATATAATACTCCTGGACCAGACAGCCATCGGCCTACAGCGTCAACTAAATAGCCTCTCGACATACCTTAAAAAAAACGACCTGGATCTCAACACAAGCAAAACTAAGGTGCTGATCATTGAAAAGAACAAAACAAAATCCAACAGAAAACACCAGTGGTTTATGAACTCGGAAAAACTGGAATTGTTCGAAAGCCTTACCTATTTGGGGGTCAAAATGTCCCAGAGCTTTACGGAAGTCACTATGCAGGAATTTGCAAAAACAAGAACACTTGCCGTCCAAGCGGCGATCCTGGAAAGAAAATTTGGAAAATTCTCATTACTACCGGTGATAAACTTATTCAAAGCAAAAGTCACGCCGGCTATAACATACAGTGCCAAGGCCATGCCCCAACTACCACCCACACTGTGGATAAAGCTGGAAGGCCTATTTTGGCGACATGTCTTGAGATTACCAAGTTCGACCCCCATGGCTGTAATTCGTAGAGAATTGTGTTTACCATCAACGAAATCAGTGGTCGAGAGGAAAACTATGCTTTCCTTGGAAAAAAACTTAAGAAAACCAAGACCAAAAAATACTTTACATGCTTCACAAGCAATTGACCAACGGAAAAAGTATGATGTTAACAGCTTGGCTTAAAAACAGCCTAGACCTGCTGGAAAACATTGGAAGTTCCCAATGGGACCTCGAATATATTCCTGACAAAATCAAAGGAAAAGTGAAAACTAGGGATTGGATTGTTACACTCGACAGAGCTAAGGAGTACAAGTCATCTATAGACCTCATATGGGAGACACAAAAAGTGAATGAGGTTCGTAAATATTTAAAGACATTTCCGGACAAAGGGCTTCAAACAATATTCCTGAGGGCTCGTCTCAATCTTCTGAAAACAAATGAAGTGTTGCACTTTCGAAGACAATCTAAGTCCAACACATGTCGCTTATGCAAGAATCTAAATTCCATCGAAACAGTGCACCATCTTCTTATTCTATGCCCAGGGACTACACACTCCAGACTTACCTACCTTCAATCACACAGGCTCCAACATCTGACATTAACTGATGGTGGAACTGGATGATGTGTGGTGAGAACATATCCTTGACCATAGCCACAGCTAAATTCTTGCAGAGCCTCGAACTTGAGGGAAAAGCCCCAAACAAAACTTCACAAGCACAAAACTAAGAAGATTTTATACGCAACATAATCAAGAAAGACTCGGTCATTTTACTTGTAAAATTGTCTAGTTACAATAAAAACAAGATAAAAATAAAATACTGTAAAACTACTCAGGGCATAGAAACTTCAAAGACTGCTGATTTAGTTAATAGCGCATCACAAGATCCACCGAAGAAATGCAACGCTGTGAGTGTCGATACAGGATTGGTCATCATAAAAACAATATCATCGGCATAAATGGACAATTTTTGTGTAGTCATACCTGTGTCAATCCCTGTGATCAAGGGGTTACCTCGTACTTGTATTGCCAGGGGCCCAAGGACTAGAGCAAATACTTGAGGGGCAGGGGACAACATTGGCGCGTGCCCCGTTGAATGGGAATCGGGTCAGAGCACCTGCAATTCATTTTAAAAGATGCATGTAGGTAATTATTATTTGCGAGAATCAATTTTACAAAGTTAGGCCCAAAGTCAAAAGTAGTTAAAACCTCTGCCAAGTATGATCAGCTTATGCTATCAAAGGCTTTGATTACGTCAAGTGACAATGACAGAAGAGCTATTGGCAGCTTCTTTTATTGCACCAGTCCACTGCATTAATCACTCTGCGGATATTACTATGCGGTTGGCGATTGATGATAAAGTCAGACCGATCAGGACCAATCAGCTTAGGGAGCAGGGGAGCAAGACGACTGGCCAAAACCTTAGAATACATGTGTGCATCATAATTCAAGATGGCGATAGGCCTGTATGCTCAGCATTCCTGTAGGTCATTCCCAGGCTTGAGTATAAGAGTATGGGTGTAGCACGCCACGGTGTAGCTGTAACCTGTCCTCCGTTGAGAGTACTGTAAGTGGCAAATGCTAAAGATAGTGCTGCTGTTGCTTAATGTCCAAGTCTTGCACCTGAAATAAAGAAGTGTAATAGTCTGTGAGAATGTTAAACTTAGTTTGTTCATCAGAGCAAAGTTAATCATTGGGGGCCCTAAGACAATAAATAAGTTTCAAGTCCAGAGGCGTTGCAACATAAAAGCAAATATCCTATTCGCTTTGTTACTCCTATGGTAGTAAAATTGTTTAGAATGTAAGAGGGATTTAGTCGCCTCTGCTGAGAGTAGGGTTTCCATCCTCCCTCTGACAGTTCTCAAGTGACGATAGGTTTTCTGTGAGCTGGTCTGTTTATGATCCTGCTCCAGAGCCAGAACCTGAACCTCTAGAGAAGAGATTTGTGTTTGTAATAAACTATGATGTCTGGCAGCTAAACTAATAAACTCGCCCCAAATTACAGCATTACACGCCTCTCTCAGAGATTCCAGGGAAACCTTGCCGGTATCATTAAGTTGAAAAAAAAGCTGGACGATATAATCCCTAATTTTCTCCATTATAAGAGGGTCCTGCAGTAAGACATCACTGAGATGCCAAAAAGGGGGCCTAGACTGTTGGTCTTGCCCCAAATAGACAGTGTAAGTAAGGCATGCGCTGAATGGATTTTCCTCCCAATAGTGGCTTCCTGAATGTGGAGAACGGAGAAAAGAACATGTTGATCCTAGAATAAAACAAACCATTGTGAAGGTATCATGAAGAAAGACACAGAAAACAGATTCAATGTTCTAAATAAAATACTTTTATTTACTTAAATGTCAGGCCTAACTTGCCCTATGCTAAGGTCAGTAATTCAACTTAAAAGTCTGCCTGTGTCCAAAACCTGCACTTGCCCTCACAACTAAAGCTAAACAATGTTTAGAGATGTCAGCAACAAAAGAAATAGTGTTCCAAATAAAGTTCTGAGCTTCTTCCAGCTCTTGGCTTACTTTCCAGTTTCCCTTCCCCAAGTTCAAAATAATCCAAAAAGGTCTCTGGGTTCCCCTTTCCAAGAAGACAATTCCATAAAGGCCCTAGGGTTCCCTTCCACAAGACATCAGCTCTTCCAGCGTGTAAACTTACAATCAGTTCAAGTCTCTTAGTTTTGAAAACCAGTTCCAGTTTAACTTTTTAGTCCTTCAGGCTCTTCAATAGTTCATACAGATTGCCATCTTTCTCATTCACTGCTTTGCCACAATGTGCTCTTCCACACAACTCACTCTGTGGTCCTCACTCTCTTCCACCACCTTGCTTGCACAGTATTCATAAGCGACCATCACTTGCTTTTCACTTTATTCATAAAGAATCATCAACTGCCTTTAAGTGTTCAGCACTTGCTTTTTCACGTGGTTCAAAAACGCTCACTTCATTAATGTTCATTATTTATGTTTCACGCTTGTTTTCTCTTCATTTGTAAGTTCATCAGAACTTTCCTTTAATTCGGTATTCAATAATACTTGCTTTGCATTCAAGTTTATTTAATTTCAATTCGCAGGTTGCTCGATATCCAAAACCTCTCACTTTGGGTTCACCATTAATTGTTACACGTTTCAGTTCATTCAGCTTAACCATATGCCCAGCTATTGCCCCAGGAACGCCCTGGTATGAGTGTTCCCTCTATTTCACTCACCGATACGTGGCCAATCCTCTGGACATTCTCTTTCTTCTGGCATCCTTAGGTTCCGCATACACCTCGAGAGCCCGGCGAGCAGCGCAAGCCTACTTCGAACCTCTCTGCGTGTTGCCGGTAGTTCTGCTCTTGACTCGCGGACACTACCGTTGGCCTGCAGTACTTGGGAGTCTTCCATGCTCTACAGTCTACAGCTCCGACTGTGGGCACAAGGCAAAGGAGAATCTGGCAATCTCGAGCCCCTCACGGCCCGCTCGAACCCCAGCGTCACGGTCTCCCCTATGCAGTAACTGGTGTCCTGTCCTCCCGGTAGGACCCTCCTAGTATTCTCCCCCTCTCAGACAAATTCTACTCAGGCTGGTCTCTCCCAGCCCAGTTTCTCTCCTGCTGATCTCCTTCCTGCCAGCTTCCCCTTTCATGCACCTGTGACCTGTTAACAGGTTGCAGGTGCAAGTCCTTGATTGATTTCAATAGCCTGACCACAATTACTTCTAGACTCTGAACATGTCTGACCCTTGCAATAGTCTTCAAGTCTCTTCTATGTCTTAGTATCAGAGTGGTCTAAATGAATGTTAGTGTGTACAACTCCTAGTTCAGATGCTTAGAAAAAAGGTAAGCATGGGCCAACATGTGTTCTCTCCCTCCGTCCCCACAGGCCATCCCCACCATCACCAGGCAACGGCTACGACATCACTATGCCTAGAAGGCATGATCTCTGCAATGCAGCAACCTCACCCACATTAGCCTCAAACCCATGAACACCCCCCTCACTGTCCACAAAAAGGAAGTTAATGCTCACCAGCGTCCGGTAGCTATCACACATGCAGCATACCTTGCCGTCATCACTACACACAACCTTGATGCCATCTTCATCACCGAGACCTGGCTGACACCCACATCCTAGATGTCCTTGTCCCAGATGGCTACAGGATCCAATGCAGAGACCGGCCGAACAAGACAGTCGGAGGCCTTGTAGTCATACACAAGACCTGGTGGCACTGCGCAAGACTAGACGTTGACAACATTGGCTCCTTCGAAGTCCTCTCCTGCCACTTCCCGCTCTCCCAGACAAAGTCACCTTATCTCTCATCTACAGACCACCCAAACCTAACACTGCCTTCATTTCAGCCTTCACCGACCTGGTCAGCACCATGTCCCACACACAGGCAAACAATATCTTCCTAAGAGACTTCACCCTCCCAGGCAACAAGGCCACCAAACTGATGAAGGAAGCTCTCATCGGCCTCAGCATCACACAAAACACGAAACACCAAACACTCGACAAAGGTAACATCCTTGACCTAATCATCAATGCACTGTCTTCCCTCCACTACAGCTCTCCTCTCCCAATTGACTGGTCTAACCACAGAGCGGTTCCTTTCAACAACCTGCACACCACCCTAGTCAAGCACTTCCAGCAGACAAACCTTCAGATCCTTCAGGAACTTCCCAATGGGAGCACTCAAAGAAGACCTCGCCAACCTACCAATCACATGGACCAAACACCCCAAACCAAACTGCGACTCACTACAGGAAGCACACAAGGCCACCCTCTCAGCCTCCATCGACCAACACGCGCCGCTGAAGCAACGCACCTTCAAACACAAACCATCAGGACCCTGGTACACACAAGAACTCAACCTCAGTAAAAAAGTAATCGGGAAACCAGAGAAAACCTGGTGCCACTCCAGGACTGCATCCGACCCTGTGCTCCTCAAGGAACTCTGTGAAACCTGCCGACAACTAACCAACACAGCCAAGACGTCCTACTATCAGAATACCATAGCAGAAGCTAACAAAAGCAGAGCCCTCTTCAAAGCGGTCAAGCAGTGCATCAAACCGATACGCAACCCTGCCATCCCACACTCAATCTGAAGAAAATCCACGGCCATCTACATCTTCATCGACAGAATCAGCACATCGACACCACTCTGCATCCACAGACCCACTTCACGCACCTCCTCGCGAAATCACCACACCCTGGACAACATTGAAGATGCTCTCAACAGAGGACCTGGTAGAAACCCTGGCCGTCCTCAAAGCCACATCGTAATACAGATGACATCCTTAAGATCCTCCCTGCAGAAGCTCTCCTTCCCTACCGGGAGATCATCAACAGCTCCCTAACACGAGGCACCTTCACATGGAATCTAAAACAGGACTAATCCTCACCTTCGACACAGTAGACCACCAGGTGCTTACGGACACCCTACATCAGCACATGGGGATCAGCAACCTTGTCCTACGCTGGTTCAAGTCCTACCTCGCCAACCGCCAGCAGTTTGTTCAAATGGACCCCTCTAGATCGCCAATGCTACCTGTAGAGTCCCGGAGGGTTCCATTCACTCCCCAGTGATCTTCAATCTATACATGGAGCAGTCGGCAGCCCTGCTAGCCACACACAACACCCACATGCACATGCACCAATATGCTGACACACAGCTATACCTCAAGGTCGACTCCATCAAGGACATCCATAGGCAAAAAACCTGTCTCTCGCTGATCCAGTCTTGGATATCTAGTGCATACTTGAAGCTCAACCGCTCCAAGACCGAAATCCTACTCCTCACTAACACCACCAAAATCCAAGACATACAGGCCTGGCTCTGTATGTCAATAACTCTGAGGGCTACACACCAGAGCTCACCTCCTGTGCCAAGTCCCTTGGGTTCCACAAATCGACAAACATCTCTCCTTCAAGACACAAATAGCTATAAAAACTTAGACAGATTGGTATCAGCTCTCCCTCCTGCGAAAAGTCAAGCCTTTCCTCCCTCCGGACAGCTTAAGATCCACTGCTAAAGCACTGGTCCTATCCCACCTGGATGGGGGCAATGCACTCCTCAAAGTCCTCCCGTCATCCTCCCTTGTGCCCGAGAAGCAGCTGCACACCTCATCAAGGGTCTACGCAGATACGATCAAATCGCCCTGGCCCTCATCAATCTTCACTGACTCCCACTGCACGCACAAATCCCCTTCAAGTCTTGCTGCATCATCTATAAGGCAGTCTGCCTCAAGTCACCGAGCTACTTCGCGGAGAAACTACATCTCCGGCAGACAGCACACCACCAGAAGCCAGGACATGTGCAGACTTGAAATCCGCCACTGCAAAAAGGAAAGGACGAGAAAACAAGCCTTCTCTGCCTATATGCTCAAAGACTATGGAACCTCCCCCCAGTCAGCATTAGACTCGCCCCCACGCTCCTACAATTCAAAAAAGAACTCGAGGCACACCTCTTCACGGAGTCTCTCCTCCTCAAAACCAAGGCCATCACGTCGCCCCTTGCACCACCTGTCTCGCTATACGCCAACCGGCCCTCTCTGCAACCCCCGCCCGTACAGTTGTACCCCTTCCTCTCTCCCCCTCTGTGTTCTACCCCCCACTGTATATATGTTTTGTTACCACTGAAAAGCACTCTGTTATGCATCTGTAATGTTGAACACCTCTGTAAAGCACTCCGTTATGTTACTGTATTGGTGCATACCTCTGTAAAGCTCTCCATTGCTTCTTGAAGCTATGTCCGCGCTCAATAAATACTACAATAAGAGATTTCCATAACTGAACCTTATAGTGCCTCCTCGTCCAGCATGTCCTAGGAGGCGACAGGGGTAGCTGCCCAAATAGATTTATGGTGGTCCATCGCGGCCAGAAGCTCTTCAATATCGGAGGATCTTGATTTCTTTGGCTTACCCAATGCCATGGTGAGATCCTGGAGGTGGGGGGGGGGATCCCTCTGCCAGTGTCGACCCCTGCCTGCATCACCACAGACAACATGGTTAGTGCAGGCTAACAGTATCAGTTGTCTAAAAGGAGCAGCTGTGAACCACTTTGTGTGCTGATAGGCAAGGTGTGTTCGAGCTGGATTATATGTCAAAACACGTTGGTCTGCCAATACACGACCATCTCAGTTATGGGTTGGTTCCGGAGTAGAATGGTGGAGCTGAGTGGACGCCTGTAGCTCATCAATCGCATACAGATTATAATGCTAACGAGTATAAAGAGACACCCAAGCCAGCTTATGCAGTATCCATGGAGTGTAGACTAGTGTTTTACTGTAAAAGGAGCGCCTACATTGGATTCGGACTTGAATAAAACGTGGAAAGTTAATTGGAAACTGGAGAACGGCACCCCACAATTAGCACACCTTAGGCTGAAAATGCTAAAGCGGTATCAGTGAGGCGATGCGGTTTGGGTCTTATAATTCTAGTATAGACGTAGGTGGCTAGAACTGACCTGTTGTACCACAAGATAAATCATGATGGTAGGTATTGTACACGTTAGAGTAAGGCACTACATATGAAAGATTCCAGCGCCCAAGTTCAGCCACATGTCCGCCCCTCCTCCCTCTGAGGGGCACACGCAGTGAGGAGGCAGGCTCCCAGGCAATCGCTGCCACCGCAAGCAGCTACCAGTCCCACCACATAGAAGCGTTGCAGCCTTCAACAGAGCCTTTCACTGGCTCCTTCCTGGTTCCCGAACACAAGGAGCAGGAGGGCGGTGATTCGTTCCTCTCAGAGAGCGCTCCGGGTAGCACCATCTTTGAGGCTTAGCAGCTCGTACCTCACATCATAACGAGGCACAACTCATGCAGGTGGACACGTGAAAGCCCCAAACTCCACCGATCGAGGGGGTCACCCACCAAGCGGCACCATGCAATCACTCCCAGATGAGCTGAAAACGCGGGGATCCACCGCGGTCATCCCCCTAAGCAGAAGCCGACAGAGCAACTACATGGTTCTCTGGCTTGGCCACGCCCCCATCAAGGATTATAAAATCAAATTGAGACCACAAACTGGGACAATAAATGGGGCAGGTGGAAAAAGGTTCATCAGTCCTTTCAAAAACTGGATGAAAATGGGACCTTTAAAATAAAACCACTGCTCTGGTGAGAACTTACAAATGGAAAGAGCTACAAGATATCCCTTCACAGTAGAAACTTGCAGCCTTTAATGGGCCAAATGTAGTAAGAAAGTTAACACAGAAGATGTATCACAAGAAAAAAAAGGTTCAATGTCATTAGCTGTACACCAGTTGCACAACTTGTTCCAATGTCAGCGGTACAGAGCTTTAGTTGCTGGCCTTTTGGTAGAAATAAACAGCCCCCATTACGTCTTCTGGGAGGTCCCAATCTCTGTATCTCAACCTCTCAGAAACTAGACGTGATTTCTGGGTGGAAAATGCAACCCCCTTCCTGACTGAGCAGGTCTGCTCTTTGAGGAAGACAAGTCGGAAGGCAGATGGACATGTCTAGAAGGTACCACGTCCTCCTTGCCCAATTCGGAACAATTAGGAACATGGACTACCTCAACCTCCTGATGACATGCGGAATGACAGGGACTGGAGGGAACGCATACAGAAGTGGAAAGTCCCAATTCACCATAAACATACCCCAGAGCTCCTCTCTGAGGGCAATCCCTGGAGCAGAACAGGTTGCACTTCCTTTTGATACTGGACACGAACAGATACACCTGAGAAGTTCCCCAAAGAGAGACGATCTCTAGAAGGAATTCCTGAGCCAACTCCCAATGGTGAGAGACTGCTCTGCCTGCTCACAGCGTACTCTGCCGTGTTCTCTTCTCCAGCTAGGTGAACGGCTGATAGAGACTCCTACTTGCAGCGCCCAAAACCAGAGCTGCATTTTTTCTATGCACAGTCGAGCACGTCTCCACCCACCCAGCTGGATGCTGGATCAGCTGTTCTTTCATTTGGAACAACCGTGTGTTCCTTTGTGAAGCTTCCCGCCGCATGTGCCGACCGAAAGTCCTCCAAAATGGATGCCGTAGCTGTTGCCATGGACGCATCCACAACATCCACAGCAACTTGTGCCATTTGTCAGGTCGGCTTGCCTGCTTCTCCCCTCCTGCTTTAAATGGAGGGGGAGAGGACCGTGAGGCGAAGCCGATGAGAGAAGGCCAGGAGAAAAGGCCCCCTGTGCTCTTTAAAGCTCTTCGCTGCTCGTCTGCCGTTTGCCCCAAACCTATGCCGCATCTGGAAGGTAAGAAGCACAACCTTTGCAAGCTTCTCTCTAAGCCATGTTCTACTTCAAGGCGTTTCAGATTGCACGCCTGTACTTTGCAAGCCGCCGTCAGCTCACAGCCCATCCCCACGAGCACCCGTAATGTCCGGCTATGTTCACGTACTGTACAACCCTCTCTACTTGCTAATAAGGCCAGGCTCCTCCGCCCAACCTCAAAACCTGCATCCACTACAAGTACTACCAATACAGCGGCCAATAAAGTACTTAACCCCTCATACAATTGTACTGCCTCCATACCAAATGTGATTCCACATGTGCCCACCACCACTGAAAATGAGCCCCCATTGTAAAATCTGTGATGTGGAATTCTTCTACCACCATTTTGAATGCTATTGTGCCAAATGCTATTCCACATGTGTCCACCACCACTGAAAATGAGCCCCCCAGTGTAAAATCTGTGATGTGCAATTCTTCTACCACCATTTTGAATGCTATTGTGCCAAATGCTACTCCACATGTGTCCACCACCACTGAAAATGAGCCCCCAGTGTAAAACTTGTGATGTGCAATTCTTCTACCACCATTTTGAATGCTACTGTGCCAAATGCTATTCCACATATGTCCACCACCACTGAAAATGAGCCCCCAGTGTAAAATCTGTGATGTGCAATTCTTCTACCACCATTTTGAATGCTACTGTGCCAAATGCTATTCCACATGTGTTCACCACCACTGAAAAAGAGCCCCCTAGTGTAAAATCTGTGATGTGCAACTCCCCAAACACCCACAGCGCAACCACCCCCTCCACCTCACCCTCTCTCCTCGTGAACCCCCCCCAGCCACTACTGAACCCCACCTGAAATGCGCCATGATTAGCGCTAGGTCCATCAATGCCCACGCTCTAGACATCCACAACCTCCTAACCTCCCATGACCTAGATTTACTCATAATTCAGAAACATGGCCACATGAGGCCTCCGGCCCGGCACTCTCCCTTCATCACTAGACAAGATCGCCTCTCCAAAGGTGGAGGTGTAGCTATTATTGCCAGAGACTGCCTCTCTATTAGAAAGGTAGAGCAATCCCTGAACAACAGCGACTACCTCCAAGTCAAAATAACCCTCTCTCCCCACTGCACCATTACTATGCACACCGTCTACCGCCCTCCAGGCCCAAAAGGAGACTTTCAAGCCTCTCTCATCCACCTCCTCTCTGACAACCTCAAAAAAACAGTCTAAAGCCATTCTCCTTGGGGATGTCAACCTAGGGCTCCTGGATAGTAAGGACGTAGCAGCCAAATCCCTTGACTCAGCCATCAAGGCTCTAGGCTACAACAACACCATCCTTAGCCCAACTCACACCCAGGGCAGAACGCTCAACATAATGAGGAAGATCAAACCCTCTAACTGCAAAGGTGATGCATGCCCAGCCTCCATTACAAAGACTGCACGGAAGCGCTAGCTCCCTTCCTAACAGCCTTTATTAATGCCTCCTTTACCACAGGGAAAGTCCCCGCCTCCCTCAAGGAAGCTTGGATCCGCCCTCTTTTAAAAAAGCCAACTCTCGACCCCACCTCCCCCAACAACTACAGACCCAACACCACTGTCCCATTCCTCCTCAAAATATTGGACAAAACAGCCTACCTGCAGGTTCAGCACTTCATTAAAGAGAACAAACTCCTTGGACTCCGCCAATCTGGTTTCTGCCCCAGACATGGGACCGAAACCACCCTACTTGACCTGAAAAACCAGATGGACGATGCTAGCGAAATGGGTAAACCAGCACTTCTCTTACTCCTTGACCTATCGGCGGCCTTCGACCTCGTTGATCATGGCGTCCTATGCCACCACCTCTCCTCCACTGCCAAATTCTCCCCAGAGGCCACAGCATGGATCACCTCCTTCTTACAAGACAGAACCATGCAAGTATTCTCTGACCTAGCCGCCCCATCACCAACCATCATACTCTCTGGTGTGCCCCAAGGCTCCTGCCTCTCCCCCACCCTATACAACATCTTAACACGACCCCTCTTCCTCATCCTCGGCGCTATGGGCATCTCTTACACCAACTACGCCGACGACACTCAGATCCTCCTCACCCTCACAGGTAACTATGACACCGACTCCCTGACCCTCAACCTCTACAACACCATCCAAGCCTGGATGGCAGACCACGGACTATGCCTCAACTCTGACAAGACGGAACTCCTCCTGGTAGGTTCCCCCGACACGCTAAAAAATCTAGATGCCAAATTCAGTCACTTCACCATTGACTCCATTAAAATTCCTGTCTCAGATTCTCTCAAAACTCTGGGAGTCTACCTGGAAGCCTATCCATGGATAGACAAGTCAACGCAATAGCCACCGCAGCTGCATATCATGCCAAACTTATCAATGCAGTCAGACCCTTTGCCTCCAAAGAGAACTGCACCAACATAGCCAGAGCCATCACCGGCTCAAGGCGAGACTACTGCAACGTACTCTTTCTAGGAACCTCCAATAAAAACTTAGAGAGACTACAAGTAAAACAGAACAATGCTCTCCGGGCAGCCCAAGGCATTGCTTAAAGGGAACACATTTCTGAGGCCAGAAAACTAGCCCACTGGCTCCCAATAAAGGAAAGGATAGTATTCAAAGCCCTGACACTGACCCACAAGTGCATTCACCTCACTGCTCCTGCCTACCTCTCACAAAGGATCCACCCCGTCTCCACTACCAGGCCAACCAGATCACCGTACACCAACATGCTCTCTGTGCCACTAGTAAAAAGAGTCAGAACGGGCGGATTCAGCTTCCCTTATCTCGCGCCCCCTCATTGGAATGCCTTACCTCCCACTATCCGAGGTGAGGCCTCCCTCACCACATTCCGCAAAACTCTGAAAACTACCCTCTTCACATAAGGCCCGACACACCAGCATGAATACCTATCATATAAGTTGTAATATATGACCAAATGCAATATATGTAACAACAGTATGATGTTTTGTAGTATTCATAATGTGTCAACAACCGCCATCATGCCTGTACCCTGTAACTAAGTTATTGCAAGTTACAGAGCCTCAATGCCCCTGGGCTGCTTGCGCACTATATAAATATAAATAAATAAAAGTGGTAGTGACCCTACACCTTCTTTCTTGTGGCGGTAATACATGGCCACTGTGTTGTCTGTCATTATTGGGACATTCTTCCCCCACACAGATTGCAGAAAGGTCATCAGCGTTTAATTGCCCTCAGCTCTAAAAAGGTTTATGTGTGGTTTGGACTCCGATGGAGACCAACGACTACTGATTGTCAGATCGTTTGCATGAGATCCGTAACCTGTGAGGGAGGGATAACTACTGTTATCTCCGGCCATGGATGCCAAAAGGGTTCTATCTTCATCACATTCTCCTTGCAGGCCCACCACAGATGATCCTGGGCAAACTTGCTTGGGACCTGAAGAAGGTGCGTAATCCTGCCAGAGAACTGTGACTATTGCGATCCGAGAGCCAAATGAAGGGACCTCATCCTCAGACGGATCTCTGGTACCAGGAAAATGCAGGATGCTATTAAGCCGAGTAACCTCAGAAAATCGAAAGCTGGTAGATGGGGGGCATTTTGAAATTTCATGATCATCTGCAGAATATGTTGAGCCCTCACCTCGGGTGACCAAGCTTTCCCTGAGGAAGCATCCAGGACCGCTCTAATAAATTGAAGCTTCTGGGAAGGTAACATGTGGGACTTAAGCCCAGTCTGTGGCAGGAGTGGCAGGTGATGCTGAGATGTTCCAAAATTTGTTCGGGAGAACAAGCCTTCATCAGCCAATCGTCTAGGTAGGGGTAAATGTGAATCCTTCCCCTCCTTACACTTGTGTGGGAAATAATCCAGTCATAATGCCCGCTTGTGGAGACACACACACCAAGAGAATGATATCCCGGCACAGCACTGTTTGGCAGTCCAAGGTTTATTCATTCAGAATGTGTTTAAGCGAAGAGCAAAATAACAGCAAGGCTTCATCCATAACTCTGAGGTTACTCTAATTCAATCACATCAAAGCCAGACTGAAGAACGCAGGCCTGCATTATATGCTACTATACCCGGCCAGACTGAAAATCCTGCACAACAACAGAGCCTACTTATTCGAAACCCCCGTGGAGGTCAGCGAATGGATGGACAGGGAGCAGGTCCCTGACCTTGAGCCGAAGCAGCGCAAACCTCAACAACCAAAATCATGAAGAAGACCCCGCCCTCCCCAGCCGTCCCCAGGCAAAGCTCACTAAAGTAATATTACCAGACTAGGAAAGCGGCGACAAGATGTAATAGGAGCCAATCCAGACACGAAACTCTGCATAGTTGTACCACCAGAAGTTGAACCACTCTTGCCCCCAGGAACCATTTGGGTAGTTTACCCGCCCGTAGGGCACCAAGGGGCCTAGGCCTAATGGAGCAGAAACAGGGAAGTCAGAACGGGGAAACCTCGCTAGACGCGTTTAGTTAGCAGAAAAGTTAAAAGTTTACGTTTATAGGGAAGGGAACCCCATGCAGGGAACCCAGTTGAAGTTACACAGGGAACAGACCAAGACCACTGGCAGCAGAATCGATATAGGACTGCCCGGGACCCCCCGGGGACTAGATCATCCCACTGGGCTGCCTTGCGAATAATCCATAGAGCCGCACTCGCTCTTAGACCATGGCTGACAACGTCAAAATAATGTCCTGGAATGTAAGGGGCCTAAACAGTAAGACAAAGAATACCACAAAAACAGCTACCCGCCTACACACGTGCCAGGTGTGTCTAGTTGCACAACGGGCTACCTTTCATGTCGGTCAATTATTTGCGGCAGAAAACAGAGAAATACATATTTTAATTCATGGATACAAAACATTTAGAAAAATTTATATTACAACAAGAGGGACAAAAATGCATTTTGTTTACACATAACATTCCATAAAAGAACCTATACTGAAAATCAAACTTTGTCAAAGTCAAGGACAGAAAAACTGACAAAGTCAAGGATAGTGAATTGTATCAAGGTTTCATTTAATAATAGGATGTCACCTTATATGTTTACTAACCTCACTACATCACCAGTATCTGACGAATGTGTTCAGTTCAAACCAACTGCTCAAGATAATTGATTTTCTTATAAATCTTATATTTTCTTATAAATCTTATAGATTTATAGTAGTCCTTTGCCACACAGCCCCCTAAAAAAGAGGACTCCGCAGCTCTAACTGCTTCATTTCACAGGGGCCTAAACAGTTACATCAAACAGCACCGAATCCACTCCTTCCTGAAACGCCATAAGGTAAGAGTTGCCCTGTTGCAAGAGACCCACCTGAACGCACCTAAACTAGCAGCGCTAGCCAAAGTCTGGAGAGGAACCTTGATAGGCTCCACGTACTCCACCTATGTGAGGGGAGTCTTGATATGGATCGCACCTTCCATCCCCATCACCCTGACCCACACCTAAACAGACAATGAAGGTAGAATGGCCCTGATACAAGGCTCCATAGAAGGAAGGGACCTCTGTCTGATCAGCACCTACACTCCCAACCACAACGCCACCGTCTTCTTCCGCTCACTATACACCCGCCTGAGCCCGAATAGTGAAGCCATAATAATATGGGGAGGCGACCACAATTGCACCCTAGACCCCCACATGGACAGATTGGACAACAAGCATACCAGCCCCTCCCCACCCGCCAAAATACTAAACTCCCTCACACACCAATATTCGCCTTGAAAGACCTATGGAGAGTTCAACACCCCGATACCAGAGCCTATTCCTTCTATTCGCATCCACATAAAGTCCACACCAGAATCGATCACCTATTGTGAGTGAGTAACAGACGGCTCTGTTCAATGACACGCAATACTTGGCCAGGGTGCTGTCAGACCACTCTCCCTTGATTACCACATGGACACTAACAGCCCCCAGGCTCCCAATCCCGACTTGGAAACTCAGAAGCGAGGCACTGCTAGACAACGCCTTCAATGAGCAAATCAGGCAAGGCACAACAGACCACTGGCAAACTAACACAGACAGCGTTCAACAAATACGCACAGCATGGGAGGCGTACAAGGTCGTAATAAGGGGAGAAATGATTGCTGCTGATATGGGAATTTTATGGGAAACAGATCGACTACCCCTCTCTTTTAGTCCTGTATAGATCACAGGTGAAGGTAAAGGTTAACCTGTACACTTTATTAGTAAGGTTTTCGCCTTGTTGGGAAAAATTGCACAGAAATGCAACTGAATACAAAAATTCTATCTCTTTAATAATCGTAAAAATACCTTAAAAAACATTACAAACTAAATACATTTTCAATCAAACCATTTAGTCATCATTCATCTGTTCTAACAGGGGAATACTAGAACTTAAAAAACTTTGTGATAACAGTAAATCAGAATATGCATTCATGACATGGGAAAAAAAACATTAGATTTTCCCTTAAGCAGTCGACATATGTTTCGGCCCGTTATAGTGTACCACTTCTGTCAACAGTGGTCACAAAGATTAATATTGGGCCATCTTCAGGACAACGGTTACTTTTGGTAGATTATTCTTGTTCCCCATTGAGCACACAAGCACATGTATGGTCCATAGACTGAAGATTGGACTATTGAGCTTGGTCAGACTCTCGGATGTGGCAAGGAATTACCATCCCTGGTCTTGGTTCAGGTTAGCAACTTCTGTATCTTTATCTTCGAAATCGATCTTTATTTTTCTGAATTCCACCTGGTACCATTCAGAGGCAGGACATGGACTATTATTCCTGTAATTGTGGTGCTGCCTTGATCTATGCCGTTTGTGCGCCCAAGTGATAGCTGGAAATCTGCAAGATCGGCCGAAAAATATCGGCAGAAAAATAAAGATATATTTGGTGTTACATTGCTTCGTGACAGGTCGTTAAATCACGAGCTCAATACGAGCACGAAGGGGGGGGCCTTTTAACCATAAACCATTCTAACAACAGGTCTTTTTTTTGTCTAGCATAAACTTCCCATTGTCTCTATGTTTCCCATTGCAAGGGTCTAATTGCCTTTTTGCCTTTAGCGGCTAATGCTTCTCTTAGGTACCCTAATTTCTCCAGGTCAAAAGATCCATGCACAGGAAACTAACTCAATGATGATGGCGGTGTATTTATGCCATTCTTACAAGAACACGACCCCCCCAAGCCCTTTTTAATCAACAATTCCCTCTGCGGTGCACCTCCTGGGGGAGTCGGAACATACTGCTCGAGAGCACTGGAACGAGCCTTGCAACATTTCAGCCCACAATGCATCATTTTGTGCATGAACTACCCATGGTTTCAATCTGTGTACACAAGGTGTATTTCTCGATGGCTCATTTAACACAATGCTCCCATAGAAAACACATTACAAGCTAATTTCATGATTCATCCATAATACATCATAGCGTGCTCATCATCACATCATACACATAATGCACCCAGAATGGTCTCGCCCAATTCCGTTGTCTGTGACGGCTTTCCTCTGTTCAACAAGCATGGACCTCTGTCACGGAGCATCACCGTGACAAGGAAAATCAGAATGCAGGCGAAATCCATGGCTGCAGGAAACCTCTGTCCACCTCTTGCAGTGTGTCCCACTGTCTAACTGGATCCTATCCGAGACAAGGTCCCATTTAGAGGTGCCATTTTGTGGGAAATAATCCAGACATAATGGCCGCTTGTGGACACACAGCAAGTGAATGAGATACCTGCACAGCACTGTTTATTCATTCAGAATGTGTTTAAACAGAGAGCAAAACAGCAAAGCTTTGTCCGTAACTCTGAGGTTATTCTGGAAACAAACAACATTTGGTGTTACATTTCTTCAGGGCAGGTCGTTAAATTACGAGTTAAATACAAACACGTAGTCAGGGTCTCAGGCTACTATTAGTGCAGCTGCTACCTAGGTTATTTCCATTCATGACCTGTTCCAAGAATAAATGTGTGTTCGTGCAAAGCAAGGGGTGTTTTTACTGAAAGGCAAGCATACTACAGTCATGTGCACAGAATGACATGATTATAGAACTAATGTTCACTCAATTTGCAGAGTGCCTACAGTTACTTTGGTCAAAATTTTTCACACATTCTGCTACTACCGGCATCAATTTGGTGAAGACCCTTGGGCGGAGATGAGCCCGAAAGGCAGTACTCGAAATTGAAAGTGAGAACTGCCAATGCAAACATCAAGTACTCTGTGCTTTTGATGTATGGGAACATGAAAAAAAGCATCCTGAAGCTCGAGAGACACCATCTAATCCTGGAGCTGAAGGGTCTAGAGGTTCTACGAACGAGAGACCAGCTTGAACGTTTTCTTCGTCAGGAACTTATTTAAGCAACTCAAGTCCAAAATTGGTCACAGCCTCCCTCCCGCGTCCTTTTTGGGAATTAGAAAGTACGAGGAATAGCATCCCTGGTTCCTCTCTGCTACAGGTACTCTTTCTGCACCTTTCCCTAATGGAGAGATTTCACTGCAAGAGGAGCTGATCCGGATGCAGAAGGGATTGACTGCTCAGAGGGCAATCCAGAGTCCATTTTAGAAAGAGAGGCAGTAACCCTAGGCTACCGTTTGCAGTGCCCAAGCCTTGGAAGTAATGCCTCACCATTCTTTCAAATGCTGTGTCGATCCGCCCCTCACTACTGTCCTGTGGACCAAGGCCTCAAAGAGGTTCTAGAGCTGTGGCTTATGCGAAAGGCACAGATGTTGCGGCTACCTGGGAAGGCTTTTCTCTGCGTCCTTTTCCACCACGAGGAAACCTTCTCCGTCCAATTTAAGACATCTGGCCTCTTTTACTTCCAACCGAAGAGAAGTATCGAGAGGACTGACCCCTTCAATTCTGAGAGGTTGTGTGTGCCTGCTGCGGTTGACTATTCGCTGCACTCAGCGATTTTGCCGCTGCCGCCTTGGAGGACTGTAGCTTCTCTAAACTCTCATCAGCCATGGAGCAAAATAGTTGGGAGCCATCAAAAAGCTTTTCAAGAAGTCTTGCATGGCTTTCTGGAAAAGATCCTGATCTGTGCAGCAAAGCAAACCTTAGTGCAACAGTACTTGCTGCCATCGCCCAACTGACACTATCAGTCGAGTCCAAGGCAGACTGTAAAGACTGGCACATAGCAGCTTTGCCATCCTTGATATTAAGGAATCCTTCCCTTTCCTCACCTTCAGGAATGTGCTCTGCAGCCATTACAGCTACTTCCCACAAAGTAAACGTGAATTTAGCTAAGGCACACGTGGGATTAATGCTACTTGCTGAGAACACCCTTTTTCCTACGTCAAACCGCTTGTCATCTCTATGCAGAGTGATCGTAGGGTTGACAGCTGCTCGCAAGGTGGATATGGCTGCCTGAACCACCAGACCTTCCGGAGTAGGATGTTTTCACAAAATGTCTGGATCCACAGCAAAAGGCCTGTAATTCATTGCAAATTCCTTATTGGCAGTCAGAGTAGTGTCCGGTCTCTTCCAGTTTTCCAGGACTCTGCACTTCAGAGATGTATAGAATGGTAGGACAGGATCCTTTGGAGGACCTTTACTGAGGAGGTCAGTGAGGTCATCCTGCTCAAATGCAGCGACAGGGCTTCCCCAGCCCAAGTATTCTGTCACTTTACCCATGACCGTCCTATACAAAGAATCTGCATGTGTAGATGTATCTGGGGTGGCAAAATCAACCTCAGGCGAGATATCTACCCCACTAGCATCCTTCAATGAGTCTACAAGGTTCTGTAAACTGGACTCCTCAGGCACATCAGGAGTTCCCAACTCCAGACCAAACTGAGGAGTATCATCATCCTCCCCAATCTCCTCAAAAATGGAGCTCATGGACTTAAAAATCTCCTTCTTGGCTTGAGGTATATAACTCTTCAACATGTCTGTAGAAGACGTTGATGGTTTCTACTGTGATGAACTCTGTGTCGAGGGACAAGATGTGATCGAGGCTTTAGCTTTGATACGCCTCAAACGTTTTAGACTCTCGACGCTTCTCGAGGAAGCTTTGCTGTTTTCTTGCCCGGGCTCAAAGGCGTGCGAGCAGTAACTCCAAACAACTCTGTCAACCTTACGAGGCACGATAGGGTCCAGAGACTTCTTTGGTTCTTTTGATGAAGCGGTAGAAGCCGCCTTCTCAAACACTCATCATTTGAAGGTGAAAATCCTCCCATTTGGATTTTGATGCAGATTTACGAGGAAGAGTCCGAAGAAGATGAGCGAGATCGATGACGCCTCTTCTTCGACTTCTTATGGGAGGCCGACGATGATGAGTGCTGAGAACCATTTATCGAGCCACAGCAATTTGAATGCTTTGAGCACTTCTCCCGCTGAGGTGAAATATATTTCGAGCGTCTCTCAGACGACCTCTTCTTGGACGGTTTAGTAGAAAGACTTTTATGGGGGCCTACCCAGGGCAAGCTTCCCCTTCCTCTCCTTCAAGGCATTAACGGGCATTGACTGGCATGAGCCGCAATCATTGACCTTATAGCCGTTTCCAAGACACCAAAGGCATATATGATGCAGATCGGTAATAGGTGTTTTTGACCCGCAGTTGGTACACCTTTTCAACACTGTCTTCAGAACAGACATTTTTAGAAGATTAGGCCATAAACACAGTTGAAAAAACGCTGAAGTGATTCTGAACAGTTCGAAGTGTGCTGTGCATGAGAAAAACGGAACTGAGGCAACAAGCTCGGTATGTGCTAATTATGCCAGTGTCGAAGTCATGGTCGAGAGCGGGATGATGCTGCCGAGGGACATTTGGTTGGTGACGCACGGCACCCTCTGCTATAAAAAGTTTATGAAGCTGCTAGCAGGATATTGGCAATAGCATGATTTCGGAATTTGTGGGAGGACACGTATTCCTCATCTTGTGATATTCGTTATCGCCAGCTTCGCTGCTTCGCTGCTTCGTTTTTTGTTTTTTTTTGTTCGTTTGTGCTCGAGGTCGTGGCGTGGATTCTCCCTCGACAGGCTCCGTTCTGTGTCGACGTCACTGCTGGTATAAATAGCTCGAGCCGTGCCCGTTGGCTTCAGTTCTGTTTTTTCGAGGAATTACTTGTGGAACATCCAGGCGTGTCCTGTGACTGATAGGCCCATCGTGAGAGGAAAGTGTAAGAAAACGTAAACTGTACTGCGGGGTAGGCTGGGAGGGTCGATGAGGAATACGTGAGGAACATCCAGTCGAAAGAACGTTACAGTTGGTAAGTAACTTGCTCTTTGAATGGATTGTGTCCTCCCACATATTCCTCATCTTGTAATAGACTCCCATAGCAGTGATCAAATTGGAGGTGGGAGTGCTAGTTATTGTTTTCATGGACGGAATGAAGTACCGCCCTGGCAAATAAACCCTAATTGGAGGAGGAGGCATCTAAGCAGTAATGCTTGATGAAGGTATGCCTTGATGCCCATGTTGCAGCTGAGCAAATGTCTTTTGCAGGGACTCCCCTCTTCAAAGCTGCAGAAGTAGCCATTCCCCTAGTGGAGTGAGCTCGTAGACCATCCGGTGGATCTTTTCCTGCTAATCTGTAGCATTCCAATATAGCCAGAATGATCCAGCGGGATGTAGTTTGTTTTGTCACCGCTAACCCCAATTTACGACCTTTATAAACCACAAAGTGTTGGTCATCTTGAAGTAATTTTGACATTATTGAAATGTAAAAACTGAGGGCCCTCTTGGAGTCCAGTCTATGCAATCTCTCCTCTTCTTTGCCCAAATGAGGAGGATAGAATGTTGGTAAAATAATTTTTTGTGACAAATGTAAGTCCATAACTACTTTCGGTAAGAAAGATGGTTTAACCTTAAGAACTACCTTGTCCTTGTAAAAGATGGTACATGGAGGTTTATATGAGAGAGCCTGTAGTTCACTAACCCTGCGGGCTGATGTTAATACCACAAGAAGGACAGTTTTTAGTTTTAGAAGCCTCAATGGACAGGAGTGCAGAGGCTCAAATGGTATACAAGTTAGGAATTTAAGAACTAAGTTTAAATCCCAAGTTGGGACATGAAACGGTACTGGTGGATATACATTGGTAAGTCCTTTCAGGAACTGAATGATTAATGGAATTTTAAAGTAAGAAATCTCTTCCTAGGAGCGCTTGAAAACGGACAGCGCAGCAAGATATCCTTCAATTGTTCCGATCTGGTGCCCCAGATTGGCTAGATGTAACAGGAAAGAAGGCACCATTGGGGTGCCACATTGAAAGGGTCCACATCCTTATCTTTGCACCAGTTACTGAACTTGTTCCAACGACTTCTGGCCAAAAGCAAAATCTCCATTACGTCATCCGGAAGATCCCAATCCTTGTATCTCAACCTCTCAAAAACCATGTGTGAAGATTGAGTGTCTTGAGCTCTGGATGGAGAACCAGACCTTCCGCTTGCGAGAGAAGATCCTCTCTTTGCGGAAGACGTATTGGAGGGCAGATGGACATGTCCAGAAGGTCCGGGTACCACGTCCTCCTGGCCCAATCCGGGGTAATTAGGATCATGGTTTTCCTGAACTTTCTCAACCTCCTGATTACTTGAGGAAATGCGTCCAGTTGGGGGAAGTCCCAGTCCACCACAAACACATCTTCTATAGCTCCTCTCGTGGGAAATTCCCTTGAGCAATACTGTGCGCACTTCCGGTTTACCGTGGTCGCAAACAGATCTACTTGAGGGGTACCCCAAAGGGCGAAGATCTCCAGAAGGACTTCCTGAGCTAACTCCCACTCGTGGAAGACTGTGCTCTGCCTGCTCAGAGTGTCTGCTGCCGTGTTCTGCTCTCCGGCCAGGTGAACTGCCGATTAACCAGGTTACTCACCGTAGTGACCACCTTACTCCTAGTCCATAGTCCCCTTTCCTCCATACTTATGGGACATTCCTCCGTCCTGTGGGACGGGACTGGAGCACTTTGTAAAAGCTCCTCCCCGCGCCTCACCCATCAGTCCTTTTCTATCGCCAGGTCAGAGACCTTTAAGCAATAACAGAGGAACCTTATTAGAGAGGACGGCAGGCGGGCGGGCGTATGGAGGAAAGGGGACTATGGACTAAGGTGGTCAATACGGTGAGTAACCTGGTTATACTCCTACGTCCCATCCCCTGGAGATTTCCAAGCACTCCTCACAGGAACTACGGGTGGATGGAAAAAAAACCTTAATGAAAAAGGTTCTTCAGCACAGCCTGGCCAAACTGAGCCTCAGATCTGGAGCTCACGTCTAGACAATGTTTACAAAAAGCCGATGGCGAGGCTCAAGTAGCCGCCTTTGCGATGGTCTCCCAGGGGACATATTTCTGAACGGCAACTGAGGCTGCCTTGCCCCGCACCAGGTGTGCATGAATACCTTTAGGAGGCTGCAGTCCTTCGACAGTGTAAGATTCCGTAATACAGGCAGCGATCCATCTGGAGATAGTCGCCTTAGAGGCCCGCTTACCTTGTGGATTACCAAAGGCCACCAACAGTTGAGAAGAGCTCCTAAATTCGGATGTTCTGTCCAGATAGAACTTAAGAGCCCTTCTAACATCCAAACAATGCAAAACCCTTTCAGCTTCTGAAGCAGGGTTCGGAAAAAAGACCGGCAGGGAGATTGACTGGTTCAGATGGAAATCAGAGACCACCTTCGGCAGGAAAGAAGGGTTTGTCCGTAGGACCACCTTATCCTTGTGAAAAACCAAGAAGGGATGCTCCACCGACAAAGCCTGGAGCTCACTCACACGCCTTGCTGAAGTAACGGTAACCAAAAAAGACACCTTCCACGACAGGTGTTTAAGGTCCACCTTGGCCATTAGTTCGAAGGGTTTATGGCAAAATGCCATAAGGACCACATTCAGAGCCCACGCCGGATGCAGTTTACGAACCGGGGGATAAAGGCGCATCAAACCTGCGAAATGTCTCTTAACCACTGGATTAGACAGAGAGTAAGAGCATTGGTCCGTAGATAGGTAGGCGGATACCGCCGAAAGAAAAGTTCTGCATGACAGAACATGAATGCCGGACTCTCCCAGGTGGGATACAAAGGACAGCACAGTGTCAATCGTAGCCGCCCTAGGGCCCAGCTGTTTGTCTAAGCACCAATGACAGAACCTAAGCCATTTGCTTCTATACTGAGACCTAGTCGAGGGTTTCCTGGCTGCTTCAATAATGCGCATGTTATCCGCAGACAGGTTGAGATGTTCTAAAGACATGAGCTCAGGCACCATGCCGCCAAGCTGAACGATTGTGGGGAGGGGTGCCACGGCTGCTGATCCCCCCTGGTGAAGAAGATCGGGAGTCACCGGCAGCCTGATCGATGCGCACACCGACAGGTGTTGAAGTTTTGAGAGCCAGAGCCTGGCCGGCCACCACGGGGCTATGAGCAGAAGAGAACAGTTCACCGTGTTCTTCAGCTTGCAAATCGTCCGATGAATCAGAGGCAGAGGCGGGAAAGCATAGGTTCTCCTGTTGTGCCAAGGAATCTCAAGCGCATCCCCCAGCAAGGAGGCTCCCAGACCATTTCTGGAGGCATACAGAGGAAGTTTCTTGTTTGCCGCTGTTGCGAAGAGGTCTACCTCCGGGGTGCCCCAACGCAGGAAAAACCATGAGAGGATCACTGCCTTCAGTTCCCACTCGTAGCTGACTATCGTCCGCCGACTCAGGGCATCTGCCGTGACGTTCAGCTGGCCCGGAATGTGTACTGCTACCAGCCAGACCCCATGACGAACCGCCAACTCCAAAATCTGGATGGACAGGTCCACAAGGGGGAGACTTGGTGCCCCCTTGCTTGTTGATGTAATACATTCACACCACATTGTCCGTGTGGATACGGACCACCTTGATGGCAATGATAGGTCTGAACGCCTCGAGTGCTAGGAAAATCGCCAGAAGCTCCAGATGATTTATGTGAAGGAGCAGGTCCTGAGGCGACCAAAGGTCCGAGACCTGAACAAAATCAAACGTCGCACACCACCCCAGAAGGGAGGAGTCCGTTGTGACTGTTACCATCAGGGCCGGGTCCTGAAACCCTGCTACCGCCGACAGGTTGCTGAGAGACGACCACCACTCTAGGTCCGCTCTCATGGAAGCCGGAATCAATATCAACTTGGAGTCCGGATCCACGGCATGACGCCAAGAACTCCGAAGAGCCTTCTGAGTCCGCCTCATCTTGAAACGGGCGAGAGGTAGAGCCAAAACACACGAGGACATAAGGCCCAGAAGCCTCTGGAACCACCAGGCCGACATGCTCTCCGACTGCGCAAACATCTGACACGTGGCCAACAGATCCGCCATTCTGTCCCCAGTCAGGTAAACTCTGCAGTCAATTGTGTTCCAGCGAAAACCCAGGAAAATCAAGTCCTGAGAGACCATCATGGAAGATTTTCACCAGTTCACCGACAGCCTGAGGTTGAACAGGAGCTGGAGGAGAGACTGAAGATTGCACGCGGCTTTCAACGGGCAAGGGCTGTGTAAAAGCCAATCATCCAAATACGGATAAACATGGATACCCTGCGGACGAAGATAGGCCGCGATCACCGACATCTTCGTAAAGACACGTGGCGCCGAGCTGAGGCCAAAAGGAAGCACTCGAAACTGGAAATGCTCCTCTCCCACAGAGAAACGGAGATATCTCCTGTGTGGATTCCAGATCAGAATATGCATGTACGCATCCTGAAGGTCCACCACGCTGAGCCAATCGCCCATCTGCAAAAAGAACCGTATCTGGCCGGGCGTGATCTTGAATTTCTCTTGGGGTAGGAAAAGATTGGACTTGGAAATGTCTAGGATGGTGCGCAGGCCAGCCTGGTTGGGTTTGGGCACTGTAAACCGTCGGGAGTAGAAGCCCTCCCCTCGGCTCCCCTTGGGGAATAGGTTCCACAGCTCTGAGGTCCAGTAGTTTCTGAACCTCGACTTTTAGGGCGGACGACCCCGACTGCTGGAAAGGAGGGTTGAAGGGTGGGGTATGGGGTAAGGGTAAGCAGAAGTCTGCCCGAGCGACTGACAAGACCCAACGGTCCTCGGTGATGGTCTGCCACACCTCCCAATGAGACGCAATGCGTCCTCCCACCGAGGTCTTGTGCGAGTGCGGAGAACCCTCATTTGGCTGGTTTTCCGGTGGTGTTACCACCTGAACCCGTGGAGGAGGCTAAGGAGCGGGAGAAAAACCCAGTCCGCTGCTGTCTCTGGCGGGAATTTCCCAAAGGGGTATCCACTGTGCGGGATTTCTGATCTAGAAACCCTCTGAAACCAGAGGAGGGCCGGCTTTGCGACAAAGGTCTCTGGGTCCTAAAAGGAGTTTTAACCAAGACGGACAAGGACTTGGCCATCTGGGTGCTGTCCTTCATTTTGGCAAGTTCTACATCCATCGAAGAATGAAAAAGCTCCTTAACGTCAAACGGCAGGTCCAACACTTTGTCCTGAACCTCCTTTGAGAACTTGGTGGTGTGCCTAAGTTTCAACGTGATGTGCCGCGGCCTCCAGCAGATCCTGGCCCAAGACCCTGGCATCTGATAATCCCGCCTTAAAGTCGTTCAGCTTCTCGACCGGAATGAACTCCTCGAACTCCGCCAGACCTTTCCACATCTTAATATTCGCCCCCGCTAACACCAGTTCTGCATTGGCCTGCCGCAGCAAAAATCTTCCTTCGACGGGAGTCGAGAAGCTTGTCCTCTTTCCCCAGGACCTGAGCAGCCGTCGTAGAAGAGGATGCTGCAGGCCTGGACTGTAAAGTGGCCGCAGCCACCACCGTGAAGGAGAGGGGTGGACAAGATGCTAGAGCCACCTCTTCTGAGGAATGCAGCCTGTAGCGTGCCTCAATTTTCTTATTGACGAAAAGTCCAGAGTGCGGCTTTTCCCCAGACTCTACAGACCTCGACCAAAACGTCCTTCTGCAAGAACAGGCCGATTCGCTACGAAGGAGACAAGGTGAACACCCCCGAAAGCACACCCACCTGCGGAGCTGGTGCCTTGGGCACTGGAACATCCAAAATGCACATCATGTCCAGTACCCGGTCGTGAAAAGCTCTAATAGTGTGGGGCTGGTCTTCGCTGTCCTGATCGCCCTGCGCATCATCCGACAGGTCAGGGTCCTGCTGGATCACGTCCGGCACTGCCTTGTCCACAGGGGACAACGGAGGCAAGGGCAGAAGGGTAGGGGGAGGCACCGTAGGCAAAGGCGGCACCGACAGAACCACCAGAGGCACTGGTGGAGTCGGAGGCGCAGACGGGCATATCTCCCTAAAAAGACCCTTGAAATACTCCCACATGGGGTCGTAACGCAGGAGTACCTGAAAGTTGTTGAAAAAGGCATTCTCCGGAGAAAGCTTTGGAGCTGCCGGAGAAGGCCTCTATAATTCCAAGGACGCAGAGGGGGAGGGATGCCAAGTAGGCCCATCCCCGGACGTGTCACATAAATCAAGGGTGCTGAACCCACAGGCAGCAAGATGTTGTGCGGAAGGGGCAATCGAGCGTTCCAGTCGCAAACTGGGCGAAACGGGTGCACACAAGCAACCTTATGTTCACCTAAAGAACCGCTCCCCACACCTAAGGTTGATGGCGTAGTTGTAGGGAAAGCAACCAAAATGGCCGCCGAGGTGGGAACGGCCGCTATTTTGCTGTCACCTGAGGGGAACTGCCGCACGTGTGGAAGTGAGGCAGGGGTCCCCGCCGGTGGATCAGGGTCTTCATTTTAGCCTTTACACAAGGAACCTCGGCTGATCCCGGGACTATGCAGCCTAGAATGTTTCTGCGACATACCAAATTAGCCTTCACAGGAAGGACCTCGGTACTGCCGGTAAAAGAGGAACTTGGCTCACTCCTTGCCTCCTCAACTGGAGTCGCCACAAGAGCGGGAACGGTGAGAAAAACCTTTCACCGATGAGGCCTTCCCAGGCCTCTCAGAACTGTTGGTTTCTTTAGCCTCTGTACGAGGGACCTCAGACCCAGGTTCCGTAGCAGCCTTTCCACAGCGGGCCTCGAACATACGTTTGGTATTACCAAGCCCAGCCGATGCCTCGGGGGCACCCCGGTACTTTTTAGAGAAGCCGATAAGGAGGCCTCGGAGAAAGCTCCGGTACCCCACGACTCAGTAGAACTAGGTCTAAAAGCAGCCCCCACAGGAGGGTCCTCGGAGTGTACTCCGGTATCCACAGGCCCCTACGGAGACCCTCAGAGAAAACTCTGGTACAGTTTTTAGGCCCAGAAGGCACCTCGGGGCAAGCCCCGGTGACAGAGCGTTCAACGCCCCTCCCGGACCGGGAAGACCCCGGAAAGGTGTCTCCCGGCCAAGGTGCTCTTAAAAGTAAAGAACTCACCGGGCATTTCTTCTTTTCGTCGATGAAGGACTGAAAATGCACAGGAGGAGTACGCTGGAACACCTCCTCCCAGCTCTCTAACCAACGTTGAAATGCCCGGACCGAAAGGGAATCACAATAGAAGCAGGAGTCCCAACGGTGATCGGGACCCAAACACTCTAAACAAAGAGGATGGGTATCCGCCCGCGAAGCGTCGCTGACGCGAGGAACAATTTGGAAAGTCTAGTTTAAACGACAGACAGATTAGTACGTGATCATTAGCGAGAGCCAGAGAGGAGGAAAAAGAAGAAAATGTTGTCGCGGGTGCAAGTGTGTCCAGTCCCGAGCGAGCAGAGAAAAGGACTGATGGGTGATGCGCAGGGCAGAGCCGAGATGGGCGAGGTTACGGCCGCGTGCTGTACCCCGCGTAGAAAGAGAGGAAGGACTAACATTTTTCCAAATTTTGGATGCTTTTACAAAGTGCTCCGGTCCCAACCACAGGACGGAGGAATGTCCCATAAGTATGGAGGAAAGGGGACGGGACGTAGGAGTAAGAGATTCCTTCTCGTATTGCCCAGAACCAGAGCTGCATTGCTTCTCAGCACAGGGTTAGTGATCCTACACCTCCTCTTTTGTTGAGGTAGTACATGGCCACTGTGTTGTCCGTCATTATCAGGACATTCTTTCCCTGTACAGAGGGCAGAAAGGTCTTCAGCGCTAGTCCGATTGCCCTCAGCTCTAATACGTTGATGGGTAGTTTGGACTCCGATGGAGACCAACGACCGCTGACTGTCAGATCGTTGGTGTGGGCTCCCCACCCCGTGAGTGAGGCGTCTGTTACTACTGTTATCTCCGGCCATGGTTGCCAAAAAGATTCTCCCTTGAGGATGTTGTCGTTGCAAGCCCACCTGTAACGCTCACCTGATTCCCACGGAGGCGCGGCTTCGGGTGCTGAGGCTTCCTTAAGGTGGGGCGCCGGACTCCAAAGATGAACAGGATGGGCCCCTCAACTCTAGCTTCGCAGGCTCGCAGGAATATCCTCCTGTGCGTGAAAAGGGAGTGTTACCCACTGACGGAATGGTGCTCAAGCCTCCCACTCCCTTCCAACCCTCCACGATACCACTTCCACGATTCCCCTGTGAAGCCTCACCTTAGGATCTGGAAGGAAGAGCTCTCCATCCTGCTTCTGATGCAGAGGCGCGTTGAAACCCAGTTACTTCACTGGACTGAGGATTGGTGTTCAGGTAAGCTTGACTGTTCAGGTAAGACGCAGTATAAGTTCTGTCCAAAAGTTCAAGCCTTAATAATGTTCGTAGTCTTATTGCAGCAAGCGTTAATTCTTATGTCTTTTTCCCCATAGGGGCCAGGGTTCGGTATGCCGGAGATATGGCGCCGACCCGAAGTGAAACGTGCAGCTTCAGTAAATGACAGGTAAGTTCGGGATGAGCGCTCAGGTAATGTCTTTGCATTCGCTCAATGTCTTAGCCTTTTTTCCCCTTAGGGGCTGGGGTCCGGAAGCGGCAGGACCCGAAATGAAGTGGAAAAACCCAACAGGTAGGTTTTCAGGAAATTGAGCTTTCCTTATTCCTTTTCTCCCTCTCACCTTTGTTCTTGTCTTTTTTCCCCTAGGCGCCGGGACGTGGCGAAATCCGGATGATCGCCGCTGAAGATGGAGGCGCCTGGAAAAGGTGAGTAAAATGCAGCGCTGCAGCGATCGTAGTGAAATGCTTTTAAAATGATGTCTTCCTTTTCAGGATCGTCGGTGAAATGATTCTGGGATGCAGATTTAGCAGGTTAGGTCTTTCCTTCTCCAATTCTCCTCCTTTCTTCCTTTGCAGGTGATCCAGGGTGCTGGCAGGCGTGGCAGAAGTCAGGATGCAGGAGCAGACACGGTGAGCGTCCAGCTGCTAGGTGCAGAACAACGCGAAGCACGTGTGGCTGTTTGGGTGGGGTTTAAATAGCTTTGGAAGAAGTTCCAGGTATGTATCCTTCCACCGATCAGGTATGTATCCTTCCCTGACCACACCCGGGTGGAAAGTAGTCCCACAGGTAAAGTAGTCCCATCCAGGCCTCAAGAGGGCCTGGATGAAGCAGCAAGGTCTGCATCAGGTAAGTGTGCACCCAAGCACTTACACATAAATCCTCCTTTATGAGCCTGGCGCCTAAGGCGCCAGGACTGGGGTCCACTATGAGCCTGGCGCCTACAGCGCCAGGACTGAGTCCAAAGGGCCCCGACTTGGGCCCGCTGAGACTTCCCTGGAGTGAATGATGTCTGCCTCTGGGGTTGCTGGGCCCGGCCTGGCTCCTTAGAGGTAGGCATCATGACACCACCATAGTAGATCCTGAGCAACTGTACTCGGGACTTTCAGAAGATCTGACATACTCCCCGAGAACTGGGACCACAAAGTCCTGAGGGCCCATTGAAGGGATCTCATTCTCAATCTGGCCTCTGGCACCAGAAAAATGCAGGATGCCATGAGGCCGAGCAATCTCAGAAAACCGAAGGCCGGCAGATGCTGGGCTTTCTGGAATTTTGTTACCATCTGCAGAATGTGGAGAGCTCTTACCTCGGGAGGCGAGGCTTTGCCAGAGTAAGTGTCCAAGACTGTTCTGATAAACTGGAGTTTTTGGGATAGTATCATGTGGGACTTCTTGAAATTGAGGGAGAAGCCCAGATTGTGAAGGAAGTGACAGGTGATCGACAGATGTTTTTGAGCTTGTTCGGGAGAATGTGCTCTGATTAACCAGTCGTCCAGGTAGGGGTAGACGTGAATCCCCCCTCTCCTGAGACTCGCTGCCACTACCGCCATCAACTTGGTGAAAACCCTCGGGGCGGAGGTCAGCCCGAATGGCAGAACTCCAAACTCAAAACCGATAGTGAGAACCGCCAACCGCGAACCTCAGGTACTCTGTGCTTGAGATGGATTGGCACATGAACGTAAGCATCCTGAAGATCCAATGATACCAACCAGTCTTGAAGTTGGAGAGCCTGAAGGATCTGAGAAAGGGTTACCATCTTGAACTTGTCCTTCCTGAGGAACTTGTTCAAGTTTTTTAAGTCCAAGATGGGTATCAGTCTTTCTTTGGGATGTGAAAATAAGGGGAGTACCAACCCTTGTTCCTCTCTGCCGCAGGTACATGTTCTATTGCACCTTTCTCTAGCAGGGTTAAAATTTCCTGCAAAAGGAGCGGGTCTGGAAGTTTGCCAGAGTTGGCTCCCGGTGGATGATCGTGAGGCCTTTTTAGGAAGGGCAGGCAGTAACCTTGAGCTACTGTTTCCAGTGCCCAAGCATCTGAAGTAATGCCCCGCCATTCTTTCAGATGCTTAGGGATTCTGCCTTCCACTGGCATTTTGTATGATAAGGCTTCAGAGTGATTTAGAGGCGGCTGCAGGAGCGGCTGAGGGTAAAGATGCCGTTCCTGAAGATGGCTTTATAGTCTTTGCTCGTCCACCAGGAGTTACTTCTTTTGCCCCTTTGAAAAGCCTGTCCTCTTCCTCTACCAAAAGAAGAGTAGTATCGAAAAGGATGACTCCTCCAGGAAGATGAGCCCGAATAGGGTTTCTAAGGTTGTCGCAAGGAGGCATTAAGGGATTTAGCTTCCGCTTTTGAGGTCTGTAGTTTTTCTAGGCTCTCAGTCTTACTATCAAACAGCCTCCAGCCAGAAAAAGGCATGTTGAGAAGCCTGGCCTGCACATCTGGTGCAAACCCCGACTTTCTCAACCACGCAAATCTGATTAGCACTGTGCTTGCTGCCATGGATCGGCTAATACTATCAGCAGTATCCAGTCCAGACTGGAGACATTCCCTCATTGCCTCCTTCCCGTCTTTGACTATATTCAGGAAGCCTTCCCTTTCCTCGCCTTCCGGAATATGTTCAGCCGCCGCCGAAATGCATTCTCACAGGGTATGTGTGAACCTGGCCAGGGTACAGGTGACATTGGTTGACTTCAAGGCCATACTACTCGAAGTAAAAACCTTACAAGCGTCAGCCTTCTTATCTTCGCTATCCGGAGGCATAGTTGGGTATGCAGTTTGTCTCAAAGTAGTTGCAGCCTGAATAACTACACTTTCTGGAATGGGGTGTCAATTCAGGTACTCGGGATCAGAAGTAGAAGTTCTATACTTGTTCGGAAAATTGCTGTTTACCGCAGCAATGGTATCAGGGGTATCCCTGTTCTTTTCCACTGTCCTCTGAAGCGCCCTATGGAAAGGGAGAACTGATCTTTCTGGGGGCCCCAAACTATTATGTCCATCATATCGTCCTGTTCAAAAGTGGGTGAGGCTCTACCCCAGCCTATATATTCTACCACTCTATTCATCAAACTCCTGTACCCTGAATCTGTATGTTCTGCAGGATCAGGTCTAGCAAACTCCAATTCAGGTGACGTGTCAATGCCAATAGCAGAATGTAGAGTCTCGCACAGGTCTCTCATCTTAGATTCAGGGTCTATAAATTCCTCTGGAACTCGTCTAGTGCCATATTGTACTCCAAAAGGAGAGATATCCTCATCCTCCGAGCCAGTTTCTTCAAAAATTGAAGACATAGGGCCTCATTACGAGTCCGGCAGTAACCGTGCCGGAAATTTCAGCAGGTTACCGCCGGACTCACATATACATACTGAACATATTCCAGCGCAAAGGCCACCCTAAGGCCTGTTGAGAGCCTGTTTGGAGCATCTGGAGCCAGGGGCCACAAACTCTGCCCGTGCTGCTCCAGGCGGAGTGCACCGTCGAGCCTAGAGCCAGGACCCCTGCCGTCCACCTACAGGGTAAGCATACTGCCCCCCTCTTCCAATATCCACTCCCGACCATCGAGCTAGAGCCCTGACCTAGCACCTCCCTACATTGCTACGCCCAAGGTCTCACATGCACCGTTGTGCTCCTGAACTGCAACGAAACATTTAATGCACAATCCACTGTGTAGTGCCTTATGGTCGCCTAGAGACCACTGTAATATTGCGTAGTGCCTTATGGTCACCCAGAGACCATCGTAATTTTGTGTAGTGCCTTATGGTCGCCTAGAGACCACTGTAATACTGTGTATTGCCTTATGGTCACCCAGAGACCATCGTAATTTTGTGTAGTGCCTTATGGTCGCCCAGAGACCATTGTATTACTGTGTAGTGCCTTATGGTCACCCAGCGACCACTGTGATACTGTGTAGTGCCTTATGGTCGCCTAGAGACCCCTGTAATACTGTGTAGTGCCTTATGGTCACCCAGAGACCATCGTAATTTTGTGTAGTGCCTTATGGTCGCCCAGAGACCATTGTATTACTGTGTAGTGCCTTATGGTCACCCAGAGACCACTGTGATACTGTGTAGTGCCTTATGGTCGCCCAGAGACCTTTGTGATATTATGTAGCGCCTTATGGTCGCCCAGAGACCATTGTATTACTGTGTAGTGCCTTATGGTCACCCAGCGACCACTGTGATACTGTGTAGTGCCTTATGGTCGCCCAGAGACCTTTGTGATATTATGTAGCGCCTTATGGTCGCCCAGAGACCATTGTATTACTGTGTAGTGCCTTATGGTCACCCAGCGACCACTGTGATACTGTGTAGTGCCTTATGGTCGCCCAGAGACCTTTGTGATATTATGTAGCGCCTTATGGTCGCCCAGAGACCATTGTATTACTGTGTAGTGCCTTATGGTCACCCAGCGACCACTGTGATACTGTGTAGTGCCTTATGGTCGCCCAGAGACCATTGTGTTGTAAACCACCTACCCACCAAACCAAGTACTAGCTACGCACAATGTCCAGCCTACTAAGCTTCTACTGCATCATGGCTATTGCTACACTTCCTGCTACCAGCAAGCTGGGCAGCTACACAGAGACCCCACTACACTCACATGCACCTCTATTACATATATCACCAGATATTATGACTAACACGTATGCATATACTGACTCCAAACACCAAGCTCTGCCAGAACCTCTAGCTTACACTTCCAAGCCTAGCTCCACCCGCGATAGAAATAGCAAACTACGCGCTAGACTTAACAAACTCCATGATACACCCAGACGACTCCTCCTTCTTACAAATTCTGATATGAAACACCAAATTGGCAATACAGGCTACGCCTCCAACCGCACCCGAGCTTCAACGCTCACCCAAATACCTGTGCCCAAGACTAAATCCAGTGCTAAAAACACTCCTAATCCTACACTTACCAAAGAGGAAACTAAGGACCATTCCTATAAAGGAGCACTTCTCAATGCCAGGTCACTAGTTGCACATGCCCTTGAGATAGCTGATCTAATCACTGAGAATAACCTGGACTTCATTGCTATAACTGAAACCTGGCTACACCAGGCAGCAGGCCCATCACTTATGTTAGCCATACCTGACGGCTACACTATATGCAGACAAGACCGAGAGGGCACCCGCGGAGGCGGAATTGCCATTATCTCTAAATCAAGCCTCTCACTAAGACTAGCCCCTGCACTAACGCTACAATCCTGTGAAGCCCTCACTGCTAAACTCCTTATAAATAATAATCAATCCCTAACTATTCACCTAATCTATAGACCTCCAGGCCCGCTTGGGACCTTCGAAGAGGATCTACACAAGTTACTAACCCTCAATGCTAAAACCACCTCTCAATTGCTGGTATTAGGGGATTTTAACTTAGGATTTAACGACAAAACAGATGTGCATGCCGCGACCATCGCCCAAGCTATTAATTCCCTAGGCTTCTCCCAAAAAGTCAACAACCCTACCCATACGAAAGGTAGAATATTAGACTGGATCGCTGACTCTAACTGTACTACAGTCATCTCCTCTATCTCGGCTTTATCATGGTCTGACCACTCATTAGTGTCCTTTGACCTCCTAACCTCCCAACCATCCGCTACAGTCGTCCCCATGGCACCTTCATGCCCCACAAGAAACAAAAAGATTATGACAATAGATAATGTCATACCTGCTATTCTTCCAACCTTAAACGCCTTGCCTGACAATCTAGACCCCGGCACTTTAGTTCACGAGTATAACAAAATTATGACTGATACCTTGGACAAAATTGCCCCACTTAAAATGCGCACAAGTAAACCCAAAGCCCATCTAAATAAATGGTTCACGCCCGAACTCAAGGCCTTACGCCTCACCAAGAGAAAATATGAATCCAACTGGAAAATATGTGCAACTGCTGAGAACAAGGCTAACCTAATATCTATCTCCCGTCAATACAAAAACGCAGTCTGTCTGGCTAAGAAAAACTCATACAACGATCGTATCGCCAATTCTAAATCAAGCATGAAGGAACTCTTCTCCATCCTAAAGGAACTTGAGTCACCTATTGCCATACCAGACACTTGCACTAAAGATCAGACCTGGTGTTCTGACATCCAATATGCTCTATCTAATAAAATCACTACCCTCCAAAACAAAATTCAACTGAAAAAAGACTCGCTTAAACTCCCTACACTGTCACCACCTAAGGCGATCCACATGCCTCAACATACCAAATTTTCCTTCACCAAAACTTCCACACTTGAGATTGAAAAAATTATCCTCACCCTCAAACCATCCAACTGCAAAGGTGACATCTGCCCAGCACAGCTAATAAAAGACGCTGCCAGAGACCTATCACCATTTATCTCCAAACTGGTCAATGCATCCTTCTCTACAGGCATCATCCCAGCTAATCTAAAACAATCCTGGGTGCTCCCGTTGCTTAAAAAGCAAACTCTAGATCCTCTTATCCCCACCAATTACCGCCCAATCACTACAGTTCCGTTTCTGCTAAAGATCCTGGACAAAGTGGCCTATATACAGATTCAAAACTACCTTGAACTGCACAAACTACTAGGAACTAGACAATCTGGCTTCCGCCCACTACACGGAACGGAAACAGCCCTGATTGACTTAAAGGCCCAAATAGACGAACTGAGAGATCAGGGCAAGACAGCCCTCCTCCTCCTACTAGATCTCTCAGCTGCGTTTGATCTTGTGGACCACAAAGTCCTCTGCAAACACCTGGACGTTGCCGCTCACTTCTCCACCCAAGCCATCAGTTGGATAGAATCCTTTCTAAGTGAGAGAACTATGAGAGTCTTTTCCCCTTCGGCAGCAGCTGACCCTATACCTATTACTTGTGGAGTCCCTCAGGGATCCTGCGTCTCTCCGACCCTCTACAATATATTCACCAAACCTCTGTTCGACGATCTGGACAATCTCGGTATCACCTACACTAACTATGCAGATGATACACAGATTCTCTTCCCACTTTCTGGGGATCACAGCAGGGATGGGGAGTTGGTGAATAGAGTGTATCTCATCATTCAGGCATGGATGGCCACTCACGGTCTTTGCCTGAATGATGATAAGACAGAGTTGATCATTCTGGGCACACAAGCTAATATTAACAAATTGGGCCCGGATTACTCAGCCTTCAGCATAGACGGAAATGCCATTAAAGTCTCGAGGGAAGTAAAAACACTTGGTTTCTATCTCGACTCTACCCTGTCCTTCACTAAACAGGTAAACTCCCTAGCCTCCACTACTGCCTACACTTGTAAATTGATCAGAGCAGGCAAGCCCTTCCTGTCCAATACCAGCTGCCTAATCCTGGCTAGAGCCTTAATTCTTTCCCGACTAGACTACTGTAATGCCCTATACAGTAGCGCCAATAAAGCCACTACCCTAAGACTTCAAATTCTACAAAATAATGCTCTCAGAGCTGCATTAGGAATAAAAAAGAGGGAGCATATCTCCTCGACTAGGCGGCAACATAAATGGCTCTCTACGGAGAATAAAATCCAGCTAAAAATGATCTCATTAACCCATAAGGCCTTAAATAATGCAGCTCCCAGCTACTTAATGGACAAAATAAAAAGAAAAACTTCTAATAGACCCATGAGAATCGCCAATTCCAATTGTTTGGCAGTACCTAGATTCAGACTCGCCAAAATTGGTGGCGCCTGCTTCCCTGTGAAAGCTGCTAACCTGTGGAACGCCCTGCCACCTAACCTAAGAGCTGACCAACCCTTCCCCCATTTCAGAAGGAACCTTATCAAACACATTATCGCCAACAACGACTTAACACCCGAACACTCACAAGTGTAGTCCGACCCAATGCACCCTGACGTGACATCAACCTTTATGCTTATTACCGCAAATCCTGTATGTTGCTAACTGTACATTCATGTAAATACGGCAAATCTTTATCTGTACATTCTTGTAATTTGTGCAATATGGTGTAATATTGTAAATTCATTTATATAACATTGTAACATTGTAAGCTTCGCATATACTTGTTGCTGCGCCCGGTAACCTAAGGGTCTGGTGTGCAATATAAATAAATAAACAAACAAACAAACTCATATTACCATTCCGCCTCCGTGATTGCCAGATTCACCAGGGCATTACAACCTCGGTGACCCGGTAATTCCGGAGGCGGAATTCTGTTAATCTCCAACAGACGAATTGTAAAGAAGTCTATCCTCAACAATATATATTTTTTTACCACTACATACATTGTGTGAGGTGAATCCACCAGTGATTCATTATTAACAAAACTCCATTGCTTAATAGCTTGCGTGGAGATGGAGCTTGTGCCACCATTGGCCGTCATATTTGAATAAAGACTGCCTTTACGGTCGCCTCTTTACCTGCTCAACCCAATTTTTTGCATTCCATCTTATACTAGACATTCTTCTCATCTGTTATGTTTAAATCATTTTTTTTTTTTAATTTCTACTCGATTTTCTTTGCTTCTGTATTTTATAACTTTATTCATTTTACTACACCATCCTGTATGGAAATCTCAGGGTAAATTTCGTTGCTTGACTATTTTTCTATTATCTTTTTCTCTTGCTCCATCACAATGAATATACAGTTGTTTACTTTTTGTAACACAATTGAACATGGCTGCCATGTTACTCTTTGATGGACATAGTTTGTCCCTCCTTTATCTCCACTTGCCCGAACATCCTCATTGGATAACTCGATACACGTGTATCGCATCACCCTCTTTATAATGGCGGTCGTCGTTACCATGGTAACAGTCGCTGATGCCTCCGCGCAGGTGTAGAATTGAACTCTTTATCCTTCGGCAACATGTAAGAACGATTGTATCTGGAATAGAACGAACAGGATGACAGGGACTTTCTACCAAGAACCATTTCTCTAGCCTCTCTTTAAACTACATTTATCTTACCTCCCTTTAGCTTGGATGTTAAGGAATCCATCCGATACTGTGCCCGTTTGCAGCCGAATCCTCGGCACGCTATTAAACATGGTTTTCCCGGCTCTACACCCGGATGACTGTCTATATACGCTAGAACTTATTCTTTCCATTATTTAGGTACGTTTATTGTTTAATCTTCTCTCTACGTGCTACTTGGACAGTCGCCCACGGCCACTTGGGATTAGCTAGAATCTTCATTTTTTCATTTAACTCGCACACAGCATGAAAACAGTGTAAGTCATGTGTACTTGGTGGCTTATCCATCTCATTACATTCGCCTTGTACCTATTGTCATGCACAACAAATCAGTTACACAACTACGCACCACACCGCCTGATACCCCGACACACACTGCTAGACTCCCCGGGTCACAGTCCGCCTCCCAAGCCATCACTTCACTTATGATGCGAGGGAGTCGTCATCACCGGCGGATTCGGGCCGTGCGCAGAGGCCGGCCCGGTTTGTTGCCTCGTTTCCATTGGCAACTCCTGTGGAGACTGCGTTCAGGCTTGAGCACCCGATCGCGGTTACTTCCTGGTTCCGCGACAGCTTCCAGATCACGTGTTCGAGTTCCGCTCATGTGACTGGGAGCCGGCGCACGTAAAAGCCGGGAAGTTCGAGTTGCTCACCGCTTCACAGCGGTTTCACAACTCTGTTTGGCGCTTTCAGGATTTACGTTGTTTGCTGCATCGGATTTCGGACTCAGGCTTACGAACCACGGATTGGCTTTCTTGCTCCACGGATACTGTCACTCGGAACTCTGCACGGATATTGGTACTCTGGACTCTTTTGCTACGCTCAATGGATTGCTTTCGGATTTTCCCTTCTGGCTTTTGATCTTCCGGCCATAGACTTTGTGATCAGTTTCAAGTTCCTTTCGGCTATGGAAGGGCTACAGGTATCAGCCGGTACCTACCATCTGGCTGGGACACGGCTGCCCGGATCTTTGACGCTCCCTCGCATCTGACCCCAGGTCCCCTAGCTCCATCCCGCTAGACTTAGGTAAGAAAGTTTTGCACACTCTTTCATATCAAAGTACTGTGTTTGCCTGTGCTAACCCCAACTTCCTTTTAACAGCCTCTGGGGTCCTCGGCGTCATCAGATCCGGCGAATCATCAAACCACCTGTGGTATCAAAGCTCGCACAGGGAGTTCTTTTACTCTCTCCCTGTGGGTGATTTGTGGACAGAGGCTCATTTACTCTTCACTACGCGGCAAGTCACGACACCTATTTAGGGACACCACTGGCCCCTCTATTGGGGGGCCCTGGCTATTTTCCATCTACATTTTCCTATGAGTTATCATCGGATACCGCAAGGCATTTTTTCTACGCTAATACCAGGTTGTACACCATTCGTTGATATTAGTGTTCTATCTACTTCTATGTTTTACAGATTGAGCTACCTCCTGTAGATTACTCGGCTGATCGTCAGCACGCATACTTTGAAGCAGCCTTCTGCATCTGTTATATGCACTACCCCTTCCTTTCTTTGGGGTGATAGATATTGTGCTTACATCATTTCAACCCTGCACTATCAGGTAATCTAGACCATTATCTCTTAATTATTATTCTGGTTGATGGGCAGCAGGTTGCACGGGATCTCCCTCCACCCAAGCCTTATGCCCCTCTCTAGGGGCTACCATTTGTGTATTATGAATCAACTCTACTGGTTTTATAGACTTATTGTGGTTATTTAAGCGTTGTGCTACGCAAACTGATGTCAATGAGAAAACATTAGCATTGTTCATGTTTAAGTCTTGGAAAGAGTGTCACACTTGATTTTTCAGTTTAGAAATTCTTCAACTTTTAGGTTATAAATGTACAATATACCTTGCCATATTCCATTGTTTGTAATATATATATTTATTTATAGTCTGTTTAGGCCTAAGAAGAAGAGGGGTTCATCCTCGAAACGCGTCGCCAATTCAAAGCAGACTACTGGCAACATTTCTTCAAATTGTTCTTTTTCTGTAATAACATTGTGATTGGTTTTGTCTGTATATCTAATTTGTAACTTAAAACTAAATATATACACTTTTGTGTTTTACAAAATTAGTTTTGGTTCATTAGCATTATTTACAAGGAACAAGTTACTTACCTGTAACTGTTGTTCTCCAGCATGGGTCTGGCATGGATTCACATGCTCATGAATATTCCCCGTCGTCAGGCTGGGAATCCTCGGTAAAGAAAAAATCAGTATCAGTTTCGTTTCTGATCTGTCTTTCGTAGAAGTAACCAATCACTGATCTCTGCGTCATACTGACCACAGCCAATGACTGCCCTCTATCCAAGCCCCGCCTCTGGCAGCCATCTTCAGATTTGGTAGCACCTGAAGTGGCAGTATGACCAAGTGAAGAGCCGCAGAGGGGAAGGCGGGAGGGTTCGCATGTGAATCCATGCCAGACCCATGCTGGAGGACAACAGTTACAGGTAAGTAACTTGTTCCTTCTCCAGCATGGGGTCTGGCATGGATTCACATGCTCATGAATAAAGAATACATAGCAGTACACACATGCACAACCACGGGAGGTGGCAAAGGCTCAACATTAAGCATTACATCAAACTCAACATTAAGCAATTCTTACCTCCTCACCAGGCTCACCTTAGGCGAACAGGTTGCGCAGCACTGCTTGGCCGACCCTGGACTCCTCCTTGGAATCCCGATCGACGCAGTAGAATTTTGTGAAGGTGTGCGTCGACCTCCACGTAGCAGCCCTGCAGATGTCCAGCAAGGGCACACCAGTTAGGAACGCCGTGGTAGCTGCGATCGCTCTGGTGGAATGGGCTCTCGGACGGCCAGGCAGCGGTCGGTTTGCCAACCGATGACAGTACATGATACAGCCGGAGAGCCATCTGGAAATGGAAGCCTTCGAGAGAGCCTTCCCCTGATTGACAGGTCCAAAGTTCACAAAGAGTTGTGACGTCTTCCGAAAACACTTCGTGCGGTCCACGTAGAACTTAAGCGCTCTAGCCACATCCAGCGAGTGCAAAGTCCTTTCAGCCGGCGACGAAGGCGACGGGAAGAAAACAGGCAACACCAAGGGTTCGTTGAGGTGGAAGTCCGACGGCACCTTGGGCATGAAGGAGGGGTGCATCCTGAGCACTACCCTCGTGTTGTGAAAAGTCAAGTACAGGGCCTTGCAGGAAAGGGCCTGGATCTCTCCCACCCGTCGTGCGGAGGTGATGGCCACAAGAAACGCTGTTTTCCACGACAAGAACTTCAACGGAGCCGAGTGCAGAGGCTCAAACGGGGGTCCCATGAGCTTAGTCAGCACCACGTTGAGCTCCCACGCCGGGGCCGGAGCCTTCACCGGCGGGAACGATCTGAACAGTCCCTTCATGAACTCTTTCACCAGACGATGAGACCACAAAGACGTCCGTCCCGTGGTTCTGGTGTATCGGGAGATCGCAGCAAGATGAATCTTGATGGAGGCGTGCGCCAGTCCAGCCTTGGCCAGCGTCAGTAGGTACGGCAGTACTTGGGGAGACGTAATCCGTAGAGGGTTAATCTTCTGTGCGTGGCACCAGACAGAGAACCTCTTCCATTTGTGTCCGTAGCATTTAAGAGTTGAGGACGCCCTGGCCTTTGCAAGAACCTCTCCGCAGTCAGCCGGTATGTCGTAACCTCCAAACTCTAACGCTGCAGGAGCCAGGCCTGCAAGCTCAGCGACTTCAGGTCGGGATGGAGGATGGCACCTCCTTCCCTGGAGAGAAGATCCGTGTCCACTGGCAGCTTGATTGACGGGGACGCTGACAAGTCCAGAAGGTCCGGGAACCATATCTGCCTCGGCCATGCAGGTGCGACGAGGATCATCCTGCACCGTGACCTCTTGAGCTGGTTGATGAGCCGGATCAGCAATGGCAATGGAGGGAACGCGTATAGAAACAGGCCCTCCCAGGGGAACGAGAAAGCATCGCCCATGCTCCTCGGCTGGGGAAACCTGCTGGCGAACCTCCGGCACTTGGAGTTCGTCGCCGTCGCGAACAGATCGATCTGGGGTGTGACACACCGTCGGAAGAGGTGGTCCACTAGATCCTGTCGTAGTTCCCACTTGTGGCACGAGGGTAGCTCTCTGCTGAGCGAGTCGGCAATGGTGTTTTTTATCCCTGCCAGATGAAACGGCACCAGAAACATCCCTTGGGCGACGGCCCAATGCCACAGATCCTGCGTCACCTTGGACAGGGCTGGGGACCTGGTTCCGCCCTGTTTCCTGATGTAGAAAATGGTGGTGGTGTTGTCGGTGAAGATCCTCACCACCTTGCCCTTGAGGGACGGAAGAAAGGACCTGAGGGCCCAAAACACTGCACGGAGCTCCAGGACATTGATATGGAGGGACTTCTCCGTCGGAAGCCAAAGGCCTCTCGCATGCAGATTTTCGGTGTGCACTCCCCACCCTTCCAAGGAGGCATCCGTGGTCACTGTCTCCTGGTGGCCGGGGGTCTGGAAGTCCATGCCCGCCGTCAGATGCGCGCGGGTGCTCCACCACCGGATCTCTCGTCGGAAACTCTCGTCGAGTGTGATCCTCTCCTCGAAGCTACCCGTCGTCTGGATCCAGCGCGCGTCCAGGAACTCCTGCAACGGGCGCATCCGGAGCCTGCACAGGCGGATGAGGTAAATGCAAGAAGACATCATTCCGAGGAGGGACTTGATGGACCTCACTCTGGTCCGCAACCAGCATCCGCTGCACCTTGCCCAAGATGGCCCTCGTCCTTTCCTCCAACGGAGAGGCCAGAAGCGGCACTGTGTCGAGCTTCGCTCCCAGAAACAGTGCATCTTGCGCAGGCACCAGGTGGGACTTGGCGTAGTTTATGGGGAATCCCAGGTCCGTGAGTAGTTGGACGGTCCTTGCCGTGTGCTCCACGGCGAGCTCCTTAGTCTTCGCGCAGATGAGCCAGTCGTCCAGGTAGGGGTAGACGTGGATCCCCTCTCGGCGCAGCTGCGCCGCCACCGGTGCGAGGCACTTGGTGAACACCCTGGGTGCCAACCTCAATCCGAAGGGAAGGGCTCTGAACTGGTAGTGATGCCCTTGGACCACGAAGCTGAGAAACCTTCGGTGTCCCTTTAGGATGGGAATATGGAAGTAGGCATTCTCCAAATCCAACGACGACAGGAAATCGCTCTCCTCCAGCTGACCCAGGACGTGTTGGAGGGTGACCATCCGGAACTTCTGTGCCTTGATGAATTTGTTCAGTCGTCGTAGGTCCAGGATGGGACGCCATCCTCCAGTCTTCTTCTTCACGAGGAAGTATCTTGTGTAAACTCTGGAGCCCCGAAGCCTCTTTGGGACGAGCTCGATGGCGCCCTTTTTGAGCATCGCCTTTACCTCCAAGAGAAGTTGAGGGACGTGATGTTCTTTCCTGGCCACAGGGGGGACGCGCGGGCACCTCTTTAGAAACTCGAGCGCGTGACCCTGAGCTAGGGCGTCCAGCACCCAACGTCGGTGGAGATGGACTCCCACACGCTGATGAAGCTCGCCAGCCGGCCTCCCACCGGGGTGCTTCGGTGGGGGCCCGACCCCACGGCCGGTTCAGTCCTGTTTAGACGAGGCTTTGCCGCCTTGTCCTCCTCGGCGATGACGGCGGGGTCCGCCTGACTTGCCTCGTCCCCTGTAAGCTTCCTGTGACGACGAACGGGCCGCTTGACGGTAGGTGGAAAATCCGCCGCTGGAACCTTTGGAGGCACCCTGTTTGCCTCTGCCGCTCCGAAAGGGCGGCCGCCGTTGCTGGAGAACCCCAAGAGCCCGGGTCGTCTCTGTGTCCGCCTTGATGGCTTGAAGGGAATCGTCCACTGTTTTCCCAAACAGGTTGTTTCCGTCGAACGGCATGTCCAAGACTCTGGTCTGCACGTCCTGACGGAAGTCAGTAGCCTTGAGCCATCCACGACGCCTAAGGCACACGCCGTTGCCCAACTGGCGAAATCCAGTGTCAGCAATGTCCGCCGCAATCGTAATGGCGTGGTCCGACGCTACCTCTCCTTCCTGTAAGATCTCTAGGGCTTCCGCCCTCTTGTCATCCGTAGGAAGTCCAGAAGGGGGGCTAGTTTGTACCACAACTCCCTGTCGTAGCGTGCTACGATAGCCAAGGCGTTGGCCGCCTTAATCGTCGTCGCTGCAGACGAGATGACACTGCGTCCCATCGTATCTAATTTCTTTCCCTCGCTGTCCGGCGGGGAGGTCGATGTAGAGGCCGCACCCCCCCCCCGCTTTCTTCCTGGCCGCCGCGGAGACGACCGAGTCCGGGGTCGGCTGTGCCCGAAGGCACAAGGGGGCCGCGTCCGGGACCCGGTACTTCTTCTCGTACCGATCCCTTCTAGCCGGCGTCGTGGATGGGTTCTTGAGGAGGGCGAGGCCCTCATCCCAAATATCGTCCAGTAGAGGTACAGAGAGGACCGTCTTCCACTTGGCCTCGCGTTGTTGATAAAGGAAACCTTCCTTCTTCTCTTCCGGGCAGAGCTGGAAAAGCTTGGATGCCCTGGCGATCATGGAGTGAAACGATCCAATCTCGTCGGGCGGAGAAGCCCGGGTGGGAGGTGATGGCAGATCCTCGTCGTAAACCTCGTCGTCTGTACCCGTCGCAGCCGTGTCAGTCCCCGTATCATCCCCACGTGTCGTGGACGGGGAGGAGGGCTGAACAGGGCGCGATGGCTGAAAAGGAGGCGGAGGATGAATCCTTCTTCTCTTAGGGGGAGGGCTCCCAAAAGGGCCTGGCTCCGGGTCCCCCGTCGGGAGCGGTTCCTCCGCTGGTGATAACGGCAGTCTCGTCCTTATCTCCGAGCATAAGGACTGTATAGCCAACAAAATGGCCGCCGAGTTGTCTTGTGGCGCTGGTGGAGGGGAGTCCGACGGGCGGTCAGGAGCCCCGTCGGCACCCTCGACATTATCGTCGTCTCCTACATCGGGGTCCCTCCCGACGGGCTGGTCTTCTTCCACGCCACCGCCGTGGCTTAAAACTTCGATCAGCTCTTCCTCAGAGGTTGAGGCCGAATCCACGACGACCTCCTGCCCCCTCTTTTTCTTCTCCGCCGGAGGTTTCACGGGGGTCCTGTCGATGGGCATAAAAGAGGACTCCCTCCGCGGTGGCAGGGAGACTCTGAGCCCCGAGGTCGCCACCACTGGTGTAGCCTCCACAGGCTGAGCCAGGGCCGCCGCGACTGTCTCGATAGAGGCCTTGGCCGGATGGATTAAGGCTTTCACCACCTTAGGTGCGCTCACCGCCTTCTCCTTGGGGGGAGGGTCACTGCCTCGCTCCCCCTCCGATGGGGCCTTCAAGCTCGACCGGGGTCTCTCCAGGAGCTTCGCCGGGTGCTCAGCCTTCCTCTTACCCGAGCCAGAGCGTTGGCTCGTGGTTGATGGCGCCGGGGAGGATGCACCCTGCCTGGCGCCCGTAGAGCCCGACCGTTCGGCGCTCCCGGTGCCAGCGGACTTGCGGTGCTTGGCCTTCTGTTGGACCCCCGTCGCAGGGGCGCCCTCAAAGGTCTTAGAAAACCGCTCTGACTTCTTCTTCTCGTCTGACGGGCTCTTCCCTTCCAGCCAGTTTGCGAGACGTTGATGGCGGTCCTTCATGGTCCGCTCCGACATATTGCCGCAAAACGCACAGTCCTTCTCCACGTGCGTCTTGTCCTCATGTAGGCAGTAAAGACAAAGGGAGTGTTCGTCCTCCTTAAAGACATTCTGAAGCTGGCATCCAGGGCAGACCCTGAACAGCTTTCCGGGCGTCGAGCTTCCCTTCTCCTGGGCCATGTCCGAGATGGGCCTGAGAAACTTCTGGAGTCCTCCAAAAGCATGGCTCGACGAAATCTTCACCCTTGAGGGGCGTGGACGAATCCGACACGGGTCCCCGTTGATCGGATGAATAAACGGTGGAGCTTGAGGCTCTTTTGACCGAAAAAAGAGACATTTTTTTGAGAAAAAAAGTGAAAAAAAGCACTAACGCTCGAGAGCAATAGCACGAGGATCCCAACACTTGAACGTGCAGTAAAAATCAGAAGATGGCTGCCAGAGGCAGGGCTTAGGTAGAGGGCAGTCATTGGCTGTGGTCAGTATGATGCAAAGATCAGTGATTGGTTACTACTACGAAAGACAGATCAGAAACGAAATTGATACTGATTTTTTCTTTACCGAGGATTCCCAGCCTGACGACGGGGAATATTCATGAGCATGTGAATCCATGCCGGACCCCATGCTGGAGAAACAGAAATTCCTATCTTTAGTTCATAGTAGTTGGTTTATCCAACACATAATAGTGTGCAGGCGACGGGAGGGTTCAAAGCTTGAACCTTCTCCTTCTTTGTTTGGAATTCTGTTAATCCCCATTCCCATAGGACTCCATGGGAATGGGGAAGGAACAAGTTACTTACCTGTAACTTTTGTTCTCCATCATGGGTCTGGCATGGATTCAAATGCCCATGAATATTCCACGCAAGAGGCCTTTGGCTCCCGGAGGAGAAGTCGCTACACATCAACGTCCTGGAGCTCCGAGCCGTGTTCTGGGCCCTCGGGTCATTCCTTCCATCCCTCAAGAGCAAGGTGGTGAGGATCTTCACCGACAACACCACCACGATGTTCTACATCCGGAAGCAGGGAGGCACCAGATCCCCAGCCCTATCCAAGGAGGGCCAGGATCTGTGGCATTGGGCCGTCGTCCAAGGGATGTTTCTGGTACCCTTCCACCTGGCAGGGATAAAGAACACCATCGCCGACTCACTCAGCAGGGAGCTATGCTTGTGCCACGAGTGGGAACTGCAGCAGGATCAAGTGGATCTGCTATTCCAACGATGGGGCAATCCCAGATCGACTTATTCGCGACGGCGATGAACGCCAAGTGCCGGAAGCTCGCCAGCAGGTCTTCCCAGCCGGGGAGCATGGGCGATGCCTTCTCATTCCCCTGGGACGGCCTGTTCCTCTATGCGTTCCCTCCGTTGCTGCTGCGACTCATCAGCCAACTCAGACGGTCCCCGGTGCAGGATGATCCTCATCGCACCGGCGTGGCCGAGACAGATATGGTTCCCGGACCTTCTGGACATGTCAACGTCCACCCCCCAGTCAAACTGCCAACTGACGCGAATCTCTTCTCCAGAGAAGGAGGCGCCATCCTCCACCACGACCCGGGGTCGCTGAACCTGCAGGCCTGGCTCCTGCAACACTAGAGTTTGGAGGGTACGATTTCCTGGCGGACTGCAAGGAGATGCTTGCAAAGGCCAGGGCGTCCTCAACTCTCAAGTGCTATGGACACAAATGGAAGAGGTTCTCTGTCTGGTGCCGTGCACAGAAGATTAACCCTCTGCAGATTACGGCTCTTCAAGTGCTGCCGTACTTGCTATCGCTGGCCAAGGCGGGGCTGGCCCATGCCTCCATCAAGATCCATCTGGCGGCTCTCCCGCTACACCAGAACTCCGAGGCGCTCATCCCTGTGGTCCCATCGCCTGGTGAAGGAGTTCATGAAGGGACTGTTCCGATCCATCCCGCCGATGAAGGCTCCAGCCCCGGCGTGGGAACTCTACGTGGTGCTGACCAGGCTCATGGGGCCGCCATTCGAGCCTCTGCATTCGGCACTGTTGAAGTTCCTGTCGTGGAAAACAGCGTTTCTTGTGGCCATCAACTCCACACGACGAGTGGGAGAGATCCAGGCCCTCTCTTGTAAAGCCCCATGCCTGACTTTCCACGAGACGAGGGTGGTGCTGAGGACGCACCCCTCCTTCATGCTCAAGGTGCCGTCGGACTTCCACCTCAACGAGCCCTTTGTGTTACCTGTTTTTTTTCCCCGTCACCTTTGTCACCGGCCGAGAGGACTTTGCACTCGCTGGATGTAGCTAGAGCGCTGAAGTTCTACGTGGACCGCACGAAGAGTTTTCGGAAGACCTCACAGCTGTTTGTGAACTTTGGACCTGTGAACCAACGGAAGGCCCTCTCGAAGGCTTCCATTTCCAGATGGCTTTCTGGCTGCATCATGCACTGTCACCGGTTGGCAAACCGACCGTTGCCCGGACGTCGGAGAGCCCATTCGAACAGAGCGATCACTGCTACCACTGCGACATCTGCAGGGCTGCTACGTGGAGGTCGATGCAGACCTTCACGAGATTCTACTGCGTCAACCGGGATTCCAGGGAGGAGTCCAGAGTCGGCAACGCAGTGCTGCGCAACCTGTTCGCTTGAAGGTGGGACTGGTGAGGAGATAAGAGGTGCTTAATGTTGAGTGATGACATGCTTAATGTTGAGCCTTGCCACCTCCCGTGGTTGTGCATGTGTGTACCGCTATGTATTCTTGTATTCATGAGCATGTGAATACATGCCAGACCTTATGCTGGAGAAGGAACAAGTTACTTACCTGTAACTGTTGTTCTCCAGCATGGGTCTGGCATGGATTCACATGCAAACCCTCCCTCCTACCCCTCTGCGGTTCTTCACTTGGTCCTACTACCACTTTACGTGCTACTAAATCTGAAGATGGCTGCCAGAGGAGGGGCTTAGGTAGAGGGAGGGCAGTCATTGGCTGGGGGCAGTATGACCCAGAAACCAGTGATTGGTTATAAGGATAAAGACAGTTCAGAAACGAAAAAAACTGATTTTTTTTTACCGAGGATTCCCAGCCCGACGACAGGGAATATTCATGAGCATGTGAATCTATGTCAGACCGCATGCTGGAGAACTGGAAACACCCGCACCATAGTGTAATGGTGCCGGTGTTTCCATGTCCGTCTGCAGGCGGGTGGTGTTAAACCCGCCAGGTCAGACCTGGCGGGAGTGACACCTCCCGACTGCAGGACTCAATCAGCGGACTGGAAAGAACCGTGGTGGCGGATTTACCACCACTGTTCTTTCCGGACCGGCTGACTCGTAATGAGGACCATAGACTTAAAAAAGTCGGATTTTGGTAAGGGTGTTTTGTCGAAGGAATGGAGGGTTTCTTCGAAGGTGTCGAAGGAATCTTCGACGAACTCGAAGCTGTCGGCACCGATGGCATTGACGAAGTTGTGGATGATTTCGACAACTTCTGCTTTTTATGAGGTATCGGTGAAACACTCTCTCGAGGATCTCTCGACGACTTGTCGACTCGAGTTTTACGGGTTTCACCCATACTACTGTGTTTTACCGCAGTAGTTCCCGACTTCCCTGTGTCGTCCAATGGAGCGACCGGGGTCTGGCTCTTTTGGGGTTTCTTTGAGGGGGTCGAGGCCACATTCTCAAAGACCTCCATCATTTTTCTTCTAAAATGTTCCCATTTTCTTGGGGAATCCGATTTTGTAGGACATCGAACCAATTCAGTCGATGTATTGGATGATGACAAAGGAGTCAATTTAATTAGAAAACCTACAGAATTGCATAGCAAATTGTTATGCGATACTACTTATTGTATGCCTTGTATTGCACCACCCTACTCTCAATCCTTCTTTTCTCCACTCTATAGATTTCACACCCCACTCACTCTCCCTTCCCTGCCACACCCTTGCACTCCATGTACTTTCTACACTCTGCCACTACACCCCTACCACACTCTTAAACACTCCCTTCCTACACTGTCATTCACTCTCACTTCCACACACTTTAACAAACACACCTACACTCTTTCCAATAGGTACTTCATCTCTCTCTCTATCACACACACACACACACACTTCCGGGTTGTTTTCTCTCTGGCCTCTTCCCATTGGCTATAGCCAATTCATTGTGGTCTTTTCACCTAAGGGTACGTTGCTGTCTTGCAAAGGCACAAAAATTCCTCCTAGCCCTGTCCTCATTTCCTCAGTGGTACATTCAGTGTTGTAGGCAATTGACCCTGTAGCAAATGGAATCCGCGCTCTGCTCGTTCCACTCTTAGATGTGTGCTGTCTTTTTCACTTTGCCAGCAGCTGGTTGCTGCAGTAAGCTGGGATGCTGTTCTTCTGCAGCCAGCTGAACTAGACTGGTCTTTAAGTGCATTCTAGTCTGAACAGAAAACAAAAACATGGGTTATGGCACTGGGTGATGAAGAGAGGTACTGTTTAAACATTCAAGACACTGTTGGGGGTGGAGGGTCAGGGAGGGTTCAGGACTGGGACCCCGTCCTCCGACAACTCCCTCACCCCACCACATGGGTAGGACAGGCTCTGGCATTCCTGCTCTATGCTGGGCGGAGTTCCCTGTTCCTAATAAGGTCAGACACCTGACCCTATCTCACACACCGCCAGTAAACACAATGATTCTTTGAAAGCTAATAACAACAGATTGTTATTGTGCTTATTGCTAGGTACATATACCGTGTTCTTTTACATTTTTCTATTTCCTTATTTTGATCACTGCTATTATATAACGCTGGATTACAATGCGAACACTCCACCAAGATTGCACTCAAACATGTCGAAAATTCTCTTAGCAATTGTGTAGGTTTTTTCATTAAATTGACACTTGTGTAGCACAGATAGTTATTTAAATTCCACTTTTCAATGAAAGCACAGCTCATCCTGCATTCCTCTCTTGCCCTGTAGCCTCTCTCCTCCGCCCTTACTCTGTTTACTGCAGGTTCAAATGCGCTAATGGAGAGAGAGTGCAGCAGTAATAATCTCCACCACTCTTACGAGAGGGCCAAAGTGCTACGTGGGAGTGTTAGGCAAGAAAAGTTCTTTTTTAAAATATTTGCAAACCAGAATTAATCGGGAAGATACTTTAAGTTAGCTAACTATATCCTGTTGGCAAAATCAGTATGTGTTTTTCAGTAAAGTTTAGTTCAATTTACCTAAATCTCAGTGTCAACTATTTTTCTTTTTGTAGGCGAAAACGCATCGTATGACCGATTGCCTATTTTGAATATGTACATGATCACACAGTCAAATGCTTTTGATGGCAAACCCAATTCTAAGACTGTCAGTTTGAATACACTTGTGCAAATGGTGCTGAACCCAGGAGAAGATTGCAAACTCATTGACATTCTATCTTATCACACTGTTGCTTCATACAAGCTATTCTGAAAGTGAGATGTCCACAATCTACAATATTTGATTGCCCAGTCCTCTGTCTGCTACAGCACCCATTCTGGTTAATCTGTTTCTTTCCACTTACATAATGAATACACAAAGCTAACTAGATGTAGTGGTAAATGGTTCCATCCAGTCTGTACATCAACAGACCTACTAAAATTCCATACACTGGATTTAGCCCCGAGATTGCTTTGCTCTATGATTATGATTGCATTATAGCTTCACGCCTGCGGGAGAGAGCTGGCCAATCCGTAGGCCAGGAAGGCAAGTGGAATCTGCACACAGCCGTCTGCATTTCATCCTGGCCCACTGCGCCTCTTCCCAGTCTTCACCCCATTGAGGCAGTAGACCAGGCCGAATCTCGACTGGACTGCCACACCATGAACCCCCTCTGCCCTGTGGACCTGCCTGCTAACCTCCATGTCCTGGAAATAGTTATATGTGGCCATATCATATATGTAATTTCTTTTCAAGGGAAGCATGAATTGCGCGCAGCCTGGTTCCCTTTAAAAAAAAAAAAAAAAAAAAAAAAAAAAAAAAAGGATCTGCGCCCCCAATGGTGGCTAAGAGTGCTAATAGTGATAAATACCAATTTCATGGGAATGCAGAGCTGGAATGCTGCCCCTGGGACTACCTGGCTCTGGCTTGAAGGCAGTTTGCATTACTGCCCTCCCACGAAAGGTGCATTTAGCTCCATATTCCAAACCGTTGATATCAAGCTATGACTTACCTTTAACATTTTTGCTTTTGATTCATGAAACTTCCGAACCTCTCCTTACACAGCAAATGAGGGGTCAAGCATACAATATACGGGACACTGCCCTGTGCAACACTGGCTTCACCCAGCTGCACAGATCCTTGCACTGAAAACGTTTTTCAGATCCTTATTATCGTATTTGTTTATTTATCTCCATTCATACGTTTTACAGACACTCTGCACACTAATATCTACTTCAGTGGTACACAAAAATGCTGTATTGTTGCTAATTGTATGTTGTGCATAGAAATAACTTCTAGCGGCATTAAATACATTAGTACAACATTGCTAATTAAATAGGGTTATTTGCTAATAAAGAAAATATTAATTAGCAAACTGTGCTATCAATTTCTGACAACTAATTTACGCCTTGCTTATCATTGCCCACCATTTTCACTGCTCTACCTTTCTCATTCTACTAGACCGTTATTCTGCCTTCGAAGGAGGGAGGCGTGATTTACAGTGTCAAACTCTTTCACTCCTTGTCTACAAGAGCCCAGTACTCCACAAACGCATAACCAAGTGCCTACCCACCATCAACTAACGGATATGTCCACTGTTGGTTCATGCTAAACTGTTGTACTCCACTGGGTGTCCCTCTGACCTTTGCCTCTCCATCTCATAGGATTCCAGCACCACCTGCCAGTCATCTCTTCCCTTGGCTGTTCCTCAAAGGTCAGCCTTAAGCCCACTCCTCGTTAACTTATACATCAGTTCCTTTGACAAACTAACTTCCTGCTTTGTCTTTAACTATTACCTAGTCCCCGATGATACTCTAATAGTTTTCTTCTTCACCTCTACAAACGCATAACCAAGTGCCTACCCACCATCAACTAATGGATATGTCCCCTGTTGGCGCATGCTAAACTCGTCAAAAGACCCCATAATCTCCTCTCCGAGTAACCGCCCCCTGCCCGCCATGACGACCACATCCATTAACCCATGGCAAATTTCCGTTTATCTTGGATAATGACCTAAAACTCTACCAGTTCATCAGGGACACTGCCACTCCTAACCATTGGAAAAATCTGCCTACACCTCATGCACCCCTCGACTAAAAGCCTCAGCCCCCCACCCCTTGTGCTCAGTAAACTAGACTACTTTGCAAACCCACTTTTTGGTCTACACTGGGTCCCCTTTGCTCCACGCAACAAATTTCTCGACTTTAGGGCACACAACATTTTCCACGTACCCAGATCCTCCCCCAGATCCATCTACAGTGACCATGCTGGAAGGCTCTCAACATAAAATCACTCTCTTTAAATCCACCTATGGTCTTGCCTCCAACTACCTCGGTGAATGCATCTGTTAGGGAGAATTCTCATTCTATGGCTAATTTCCCTTACCTATAGAGTCCCCCAGCAGCTTTGCTGGATTTGAATGGTTTGTTTCCTTTTACCTGCTAAGAGTGACACTCTTTTTCCCACTTTTAGGCATTTTTGCTATGTGTGTTCTAGGCTATTTTTGTGTTTAATGCCTATGGGATCTTTCTCAACCTCATAGGAACCATCTTTATTCACATGTGTTACACAGCACCCTCAGTGCAGTGGCACAGGGGTGTCGTAGCGACCCCCAAACATAGACTCCATACCCTGAGACTGACTACTGTCTCCCAGGGCATGTAAAGTCCCCGTTGACTTTACTAGTCAAATCCTATGAACTAAACCAGTACAACCCATCTTTCTATGGAGGTATTGGAAGGGGTTAATAGTTTTTTCCCCATGTTCATTTTCGAGAGGGTACCGTACAGTACCGATCTCAAAGGTTTCAGGCTGGTGGCAGTGGTTACTACCATAAAAATTTTACCGCAAATATTTCCCTATGGGATTTTCCCATTGTTCGAGGCTACCACTTTTTCTGACAGCCTCTAACATACTGCCGGTGTATTTTAATATTAACTTTACTCCGGTAGGTTTTTGTTGCCAGAACTTTAATATAACTTTTTTCTCGTGTCCTCTTCTAAACTCCTCACCCAGGTTGGGAATCCTTTGTTCGTCCTTTTGGCACTGAGTCTGGGGTGGGTCCATTGTGTGGGAGGGAGAGTAGGACCCCTGGACAGGGTTGCCTCAGCAACCCATGTCGCACTCTATCCTGATAGGTTGGAGGGTCTCCCGCCAAGATGACCACTCCACTGTGTGAGTGACAGCTAGGCTGTATGAATGGGGATCTTTTTGCATAAAAGCAGGGTCCTGAGGACGGGAAGAGCAAGACGTCGCCATTGGAACTAAGATGCCGAAGAGGAGAGAAGCCAAAGACATCTGCAATGACTGAACCACCGGTGAAGCCCTGCTGCAGCGTCTCGCCACTTTTCTCCACACAACGAGAGAAGATCTTCACCTGCAAGAGCCTTCTTCCCTTGAGCTGGTGGGGCCAACCAGTTTGTCTATCGCCTTCCCGGACCTGCCTTGGTCGAATCTCCCGTACCCTGTACTCGGAGGCCGGATAGCCAGGCACCAGTCCCCCCGGACCGCGATTTAAAGGAGCGTACCTTTTATTCGTCGGGCAGCACCGCGGCTGGTTTCATCCCTGTGTAGTGCAGTAACTCAAACCTTCCTCCATGACGAGAGCCTCTCTTCCTCTGCTGCATCACCCGAACTGTAGGAACTGCCAGGAACAACAGCCACCGCAGGAGCCACTTCTTCATTTTAAGGTACATTGTTCCGTCAGGCCGCCCTTTCTTCGCGGTACCACTAAAGGTGTTTTAAATCCTTTACCTACGTGTTGGGTTGGCCGCCCCTCTCTCTTAACATTGTCTTTTCAACTTCTGCATCCATCTTTTCCACTTCGTTAACCAAAGACTTGACTGCAGCTACAAGAACATTTTGCTCTTGGGCCCTTGCCCTGTACCAACTGACTTTGGCACAGGCCTACTGACTCTGGTCACATTTGTTAGATCTGCCTTCTTTAGATTGATTCTCAGCTAGAACTGTGTGGTGCACCTCTTTCTTTTAACTACCCTTTCCTTCCCAATTTTAAACCTTGTGAAATGCCATTTTGCTCAGTTTTCATTTAAGTATTGCCTATACTGATGCACTGTCTTGCTTAAACCGGTCCACAAACTTATGGTAAGTGTTGCTAGGGTGTGTAAGAACCTATTTCTATATAACTTGTGCTTTCCCTCCCTTGTGAGGAATTGTTAGAGGATCACTTGTGTGTAGTTGTCACTGTGCCGTTTTGCTCAGTTTTCACTCTGGTTCACTTGGTCTACAATTTAACTTGGGAGTGTGTATAGTTTTCCTTTGACTTCATTTTAACTTGCTTGATGACTGTGATGCATGTGTTTTATCTAGAAGTGTGTAAAATAAATATATAACTACTTTTTACTACAAAGCTTTGGTCAGTGTTTCCTTGTGCCATAATACTGAAGGCCTATTGTGTAAACCCTGAATACTGCTCATCTCCCTCTTGGGATTAGTCTGACTGCTCAGCCTCAGCTACCAACTAAATCTTTGTGGTACAGACTGATACCAAAGGGGACTTATTGCTCTCACCTGTAGTCCTAATCTCGTTTAGTGCTCCCTATGGGAGCTGCACAGGATTCTGCCTAACAGCATCTCACTATATTCTCCCTCTCAAACTCTTCACAACCTACCAGCCCCCTGCCCTGCGGTAGTGGCCCCATAGTTATGGTTAAGTTGCTCAACTCATAGGAAGAGCACTTTTTGGGCCACTTATAACTTTACTCCCCCTGGACGAATCCTTACCAAACTTTGCAAAAAAAAAGTATACGCTGCCTCTGAATTTTATTGACCAGCTTGGTGAGGTTTCTTCAAAGAGGGTTGGGGGGCAAAGTTGTAGAGTTTGCCAAAATATTTTTTCCATAGACTCAATGGAAAAAATATTTTGCTCACGTCTACAGCCCAAACCACTGGACGGATTTTCCCCAAATTTGCGGCACGAGTGACAGCTTGGTCCCGAAAGCGTGCTTTTGTAGATTTAGTGTAATACGTCCAGTAGTTGTTTTTAAAACGGCTCAAAAGTAGGTAAAACATTTTTTTTGTGATATCTGGGTTCGGTCAGCGGACATTGGGCGCACCCACTGATTGGATAGTCAAAAGCGTGAAAGGCGTCTTTTTTTTTTTTTTATTAACGCCTGCCATGTTGGATTCACACCGCAATACAAATCTATACAAAACAATGTTTAAAACACAACATTGCACTTTTCAAACTCATCAACCAATCACTGGGGAGGTGGAGGGATGAGGATGGGATGGGATATGGCAGTAAGAAGCAAGAAACGATTGTTTTCAACCCCAAAGTCCACAAACAGTTCGGATACAGTCCCGTGAAGTTCGTGAACACTTCAGATGTTCGGGGACATCTACGCCTATTTCTGCATTACTGGGTTGGTGAAAATCAGTTTTTGGATGGCTTATAACTTTGGTGCCACTCAATGAAACTGCATGAAATATTGGAATTGTATTCTAGACCTGATTCTGAATGGTTTTGGAAAGTGTGGAGCGGTTTTGTCAAGAGAGAACAAAATTAGAGGGCACGTCCCAAAATATTATAAAGGCTTAAAAATGCTGTCCCATTTGACGAATCTGCACAAAAGTTTGCATAACGATTCTAAATCTAGATATAAATGTGTTTGAAAAGTTTGGCAAGATTCTGTCAAGAGGGGCCAAAATTAGAGGGGGGTTCCCAAAATATTGTGAAGGCTTAAAAATGTGGTGCCATTTGAAGAATCCACACAAAAGTTTGCAAAATGATTTTAGATCTAGATATACATGTATTTGTAAAGTTTGGTGGGATTTTATCAAGAGGCGGGGTCTCAAAATGTTTAGATGGCTCATAACTTTGTTGCTGTTTGACGAATATGGAGAAAAGTTTTCTGAAAGATTATAGACCCAACCTTGAATGTGCATTAAGGCTTGAAAAAGTTTATTCTGACACTTTTGCAATTTATGGCAGAAAACTCTTACTTTAAATATAAAGATCAATATTACTTTCACATTTCTGGAACATCTATGGGGGCAACGATAGCCCCAACGTACGCCGACTGCTCTATGCATAAGTATGAAAAGGACCACATATTAGATCATGCAGTATGGCGTAATGACATCACCCTTTGGGTACGGTATGTAGATGATATTTTTGAAGTATGGTCAGGCACACAAGAAAGTCTTGAAGGATTTTCTTTTTTTGCATATCAACAATATAGACCTTCGAATTCAGTTCACTTATGAATTCTCACAAGAGCGCATACACTTTTTAGATGTAGAGATTAAGATACTAGAAGGTACTTACACTACGAATATGTTTCACAAGGCAACAGAGTGCAAAAACATGCTCCACTGGTTAAGCTTCCACCAGCCAAGCCTAATTAGGAATTTGCCATTCAGTCAGATGCTACGAGTTAGGCGCATTGTCAGCGATCCAGAAGAATACACTAAGGAAATTGGTTTTGTGGGTGATAAATGCGTTGCCCGAGGTTACAAACCAGAGGAAATCAATGGGGCAACTGCAAAGGCAGCTAGCATACAACAAAAATACTTATTTGTTTGTTTATTTAATATAGCGCAAAACCAAACCCGTGGGTAGCTGGGCGCAAACATTACAAGGATACTTGAGAACTTAGTTACATAGAAATGCAGGATACTTAGGAAACTTGGTTACATACGAGTAATAAAAACAGTTGAGACAGAGTGGCATAGATGCAACCATGAGTTGGCAGGGTCGAGAATGGGACCCATTGACATTCCTGGATGCAAGCAACAAATATCAGAAGTATAGAGGCAAGGTGATCAGAAAGGACAATGGGTGGCCCGGCGAAAGGTCCTAAGGGAGGAGAAGCAGTCAGGTTAAACGTCATTAGAGCGTTGCCAGGCATGGACCTTTAGCCTGAAGCTGGGGTAGGGTTGGTCAGTTCTTAGGTCTAATGGGAGTCCATTCCAATTTTGGGAAGGTATGACAGGAAAGCAGGAGTCACCGGCTGTGCTTTTTTTGTATCTGGGCACCACTAAGGTGTAGGCGTTGGACATTCTTGTGGGACGATCCGAAGTTCTCTTGTTGAGTCTCTGCCAGGTATGGGGGAGCTATGTTATTGAGACATTTAGAAGAGAGAAAGTTTTAAGGGCAATCCTGACCTTAATTTTAAGCCATTGGATATTGGCTGAGTCGCTTAAAATGAGAAAAACACCTTCTGTGCAAAGTCTGAATGTATTTTGTATTTTGTTAAGTGGCGGCTAAGTTATACGACTATTGTATGTACATACATTTTTACACTTTCAAAAAAATAAAACATGGGCAGATTTCCAGCAAACTTGTTTAAGGAGCATTGGCAAGGACCTTAAAGCATGGTTTTGCAAATATGCCTGTGTTTTATTTTTTGACAAGTGTCATAATGTAGGTACAAAAAATAGTGATATACCTTTGGTGACTGGGGTATAGCCTTTGGCCATGGGCAGATTGTCTGGGTCATGGCATACGGTCATGACCCAGACAATCTGACTACTGGCCATGACAACGAGGGATGACAAATGGGGTTAAAGTGGCCATGTCCACTTGGGACCGGCTATGGGATAGTGGGAATAGGTTTGAAAGAGAAAAAGAATGTGCACGTGGTAATATGGTCATAGGGTTCTCTCTTCGCCTTCTGCAGGCTGCCACGGAAAGGGAAGAGAGGCTCTGTACGGAGCCCCGCCCTTCCCTTTCCATGGCGGCCATTTTCGAAAAAGGATTTTCCTTCCTACAGGCGCTCCGGTGTGGGAAGAAGAATCCTTTATTTTTTAGCACCCCGGATTCCCTCTGTGGGAAACCGGGTTGCTAATGGCTTTTCATCCACCATTCAAGGGGCTGGAATGGGGGATAACGGTCCAGAGCCCTCGTCATCCGCCCTCGCTTTGCATGGGCCGATAACCTGGGCTACCGGGCTGTTATACCCCGTTTCAATCCCTGGAACGGGAGATGAATGCCACGTTATTGCCATTATTATAAACACAAAATGCTAATGGATGTGTTGGAAAATCCTATTGAATCTATGTACTTTACTGAGAAATGTAAAGTAGATGGGAGTCTATAAGATTTGTTTTTTGTTCAATTTTTTAACTGTGAAAGGTGGTTCCTAAAGGAACCTTTCGTTTGTTGTTTTTGATGCATTTATTTTTTTTTGCAGTAGAGGTTAGAAAGTAAGGTGGGGAGGGCACCAAGCACTAAAATGGAGGGCCAAGTGGCCAGCAGAAGATGTTGCGCTTGTGTTACATCTAAGGGAGGGGGCAGTGTTTCTCATGCTCCTTGATTACAGCTTCAAAAGCGCCTCAAAATTGCTTCCCCCTGCAGAGTGGTGTGCAGTATATGCAGAGGACTGTTGTCTTCGAAAGATATTGATCAATAACCTCTTTTATTGCTTGCAAGGTAGCCGTTGGGATTTTGTGTCCCACCGAAGTAGGCTATGTGGTTACAGTATTGGTTGAGGAAGATGACGTGGAGGAATACAGCCTACTACTTGCTAAGAAAGGAACAACCTTTCTGAGAGCATTGCGATGGTTGCATTTGGTGTGGTGGCGCATGGAGGTGGTCCCATAGGAGTACTGTCCAGGTAGTCCGCGACGGATTACAAAGTTGCACTCAGTGCATTTCACTTTGGTACATTCCTAACAGTGGTAAAGAACTGCCCCACCCATTATTCCCTATGGGTGCTAGAGGTAGGCACTTCCTCTACCTCATCTTCTTTATGGTCTTTAGAAGTATTGCACTTTTTTGTTGTGTAGGTCCTCCAGCAGGTGGGCTGGTAGCTCTTGGGGAGGAGGGATGGCAATAGCTGATGCCATTTTTAAGATAAATAGCAGTTTTGCTAATATTCTTCCAAGTATGTGATTTGTACTAGATTGTTAATGGATTAGTAAGAATAGGTGTAGGAGCTGTGTAAGGCTACATTCTGAGCTTGAAGGTTCCCAGATCAGTAGAAAATGCAGTTCTGAACAGTCCTCGAAGCACGGACCCGATTGTGAAGTGCAGACACGTCACGCGCGAGCGCATGGTCACGTGGCACTGTCTGGAAAGTCTGCAATGAGGTCAGACGTTCGCAGACATTGACGGATGCAAAAAAAAAAGTAAAAAGTTGCAAAAATTGGACAGAAGTGTTAAAAATTGTGCTAGATGGTGGAGTTTTAAGGTGAACCTTCGTAAATTGGACAAAAATGTTGCTATATTGGGTTAAGAATGATATTGGTAAGTTGTAGGAAAATAGCATGCACTGGTAAAAAATCCATGAAATTCACTGAAAAATCTTTGCTAAAAGGGACGTTATGGTTAAGTTGCACTAATAAAAACCTATGAAATTCAATGAAAAAAACTTTGCTCAAGGGACCTTATGGTTACAAGTAAAACCGAAAAAAACTCAGAAATTCACCAGTTATGGTAAGCTAAGCAACCATAACTTCACCACCGTGCACTGCTCAGACTAACACCCAGGACATCAGAGATGACATCACTGATGACATCACATATCTGGGCCACTTGTTTTTGTTCACTGACATATGTAGGCCAGGTGGTTTGGTTCACTGACAGTCAGAATATTAAAATTCAAAAGGTGTTACACACACATACATACACCCACACCATGTGATATTACAACTTAAATAAAACAGTGAGCTGGAATAGGTACATTTGCTGCTTTATGGAATGCCACTGATCATATTTGATTATGCAATTCTCTAGCTCTTTGCCAGACCATTACCCAAAGGTTGTCTTCATCAGTAAATGTTGGAACATCATTTTGGGTAGCCATCTTCCCTTCTGCAGATGTTTAATTACTAACAGGAAGGAAGCAGGCCTGCAAAATGTATATATGAACAGATTTTCGTGTACTCTAACAAATATATTGGCCCTCATTACGCGTTTGGCGGTAGCCGTGCTGATAATGGACCCGTAAACAGTTACTGGCACCTGGCTTGCCGGTAACACCGGGGTATTACAACCCTGTCTACCGGGAAGTCAGGAGCTGGTAGCTATGTTGTTCGCCATTCTCAGAGTCCCATAGGACTGTATCGGAGTGGGGATCTCTGAAACACCGGCACCGTCATTAGACGGAGCGGGTGTTTCAGTGAAAGTCTGCGTGCAGGTGCCGTACCGCCCGCAAGGGCAGACCTGGCAGGCGGGATGGCACCTGCCCGCAGATCTCGTAGTTTGCCGGCCCAGATGCAACAGTGCCGGTAAGCCTACTGGCTCCTTTGTTTGTGGACCGGAAAACTTGTAATGAGGGCCATTATCTTATTAATTTCCTATTTGAAAAGGCTTCCATAGAGCCAAGACAGGTACCCTAACATTGTGAGCTCCAAAATGGCATGAATCATTTAAGCTATTCTAAGTATGAGTACATAATCTACAATAGGTTGTGGTAAACTGATAGTTGGCACGGGAAGTGTAGCTCAGTGGCAACGCGCTCTTCTTGGAAGCAAGATGACGCATAGCAACACAGGTTTGAATTCCTGGTTGCGCTTAGAAACCTCTTTGGTATTAAGCATGATATAAAAACCCAGAGTGCCTCCTTATTAGACCAAATAGATGTCCATAAAACTATTGGGTCCATTTTTAGTTGATCAGTGACAGCAATAGAATGCAATCGATATTAAATGTGACAAAGTGACAAAGTCCAAATTGGTCTGTAATAACGGTTTAGCCAATACCAGAACTTTACTTTCCTGCGAGTGCCCCCCCCCCAGCCTCCACCCCGAGGTCACAGATTTATAATTCCACTTAAATGTTTTTTCCTGTATAGATCTTTATATGTAATGTTGATTTACTACCCAGATGCCTGTAGAATTTCAAAATTCCTTTGTTTGCTCGAGTTATACAGGTTTAATTCTTTTGAATTTTATCCGATTATGGACAAGGTTTCTTGAAGATCTTGACCCTTAGAGTTGAAACCTGCAACTTCTAAGAATTCTTTTGAGCCAATGATAAAAAAAAAAAGAATATGGTTCCGATGTCATGACCATAGGGATACCAGCCAAAATTTTGATGACTCCATATGAAGTTTTCATTCATGTATACAATGTATGTAGCCATTTAACAATTATTTCAGGATCATTGGGGTTCAGGCTAACAATAGAGCATTGTTTTTGTTTAATAACAGTAGTTATTCGGACTGACATAAGCCTGGTGATACGATTGGTAAATGATAACTAGTGACTAGTGTACTCATAGTCCGTAGTCTCCTTTCCTCGATCCTTGTGGGGCGTCCCCCAACAAGGGGATGGTACCGGAACCTTGGCAGCAAAAAGTTAAGCTTCCCCTTTAAATTTAGTATAGTGAGCAGGGGCGCGGCCTCTGGCGTGGGAATACCCTGCTGAGGCCCCACACTCGTGCCTCACTTCAGTCCCCTTTGAACACATCCGACGCTTAGATACCTGGCTACTCTTAGTACATATATAAATGAATACAATACAATACAATATTAGCACTTGGCATACTGGCAGGGGAAGGTGGGTGGGACCTATGCAGGAAAGGGGACTATGGACTATGAATACTCTAGTCACTACAGGGAGTAACTTTAATTACTCATACGTCCTGTCCCCTTTGTTCCATCCTTGTGGGCGATTCCACCGAACAATAACATAGGGTGAAGCTGTGAAAACCTGCCTCATATCTAGGACAAAGCAAAAAGGTTCTTCAGAACTGCCTGAGCAAACTCTGCATCGTGCCTGGAGCTGGTGTCCAGTGAGTAGTGCTTACAGAAGGCCGATGGAGTAGCCCCCAAGCAGCCACCTTGCTAATGACATCCCAAGAAGCATGTCTCTGAAACGCGACAGCTGTGGGCTTGGCTCTGACTGCATGGTCATAGAACAGGTTTCCCCATGGCGGTGTAAGCCTATGAGATGGCCAGAACCATCCAAAGGGCGATGGAGGTCCTGAAGTAGTCATCAGACTTCCTGAAGTATTTCACCCAAAAGAGATAAAACTGGTGGACCCACTTGAGGTCCAAGGAATGCAGGGACCTCTCTACCTCGGAGTGTAGGTTCGGGAAGAACACCGGCAGGCAGATCTCTTGATTCAGATGAAATGGGGAGACCACCTTGGGCAAGTAGTTAGGGTGAGTGCGCAAAATCACCTTGTTGTCCAACCTAGTGAATGGCTTGCTAGAGGACAACGCCTGCAGCTCACTAACCATGCGCAGAGGTGAGAGCCACCAATAAAACTGTCTTAAATGTCACCAAGAGGATGTCCACAGAGGCCATTGGCTGGAAGGGCTTGAGCTGCAAGAACCACAGTGAGGTCCCAGACCGGGTGCAGCTTATACAGTAGCAGGAAAAAGCCTAGACAACCCCTTAATATGGGCCTTAACCGACAGGTTGGCCGTAGAAAACTCATGCTCAGGGGAATTCTTGTAAGCCCCGATGGCTGCAAAATACGTGTGGTAAATACCCACCTGAACTCGATAAAGAGCCAGGTTTGCGTAAAAAGCCAGTACGTCATCCAGAGGACAGGTGACGGGGTCCAGACCCTTGTCTAGAGCTCAATGGCAGAACAGAGTCCATTTACGCTTATACTGGGTCCGAGTCGAGGGCCTCCTGGCCTGCTGAATGATGTCCCAGTTGTCATCTGAAAATTGAGCATGCTGAAGCCTCAGCTAGTCAGGAACCAAGCCACCAAAGCCAGCTTGGCTGGGTCCAGATGTTCGACTGCACCGCCAGGCTGCATCAGGAATCCCCTACTGGAGATCAGAAGGTGGCCGGGACCCTGGGGGCACAACTGCAGCATATCTAAAAACCAGGGTCTCAAAGTAAATCAGGTTGAGGCTGCAACCCACCAAAACCCGAAACTTGCGGAGGGTCAGTTGGAGCAGAAGGATGGGTGGGAACGCACAATAACTGCGGCCGTGCCAACAATTCTGGAAGTCATCTCCCAGAGACGCCGACACCGTTCGGCCATGAAGCAAACTGGTGGCACTTGGAATTTAGAGGGGGCGCAAACAATCCAGGTCCGAAAACCCTCAATGCTGGAAAAGAGGCAACAAGGAGTCAGTGCGCAACTCCCACTTGTAGGTGTTGAACCCCAGGCGGTTCAGCGGGAAGGCTTTAGCATTGCAGTCCCCCAGGACTGCTGAAATCCAAACTCCCTCTGTCAGGGCCCATTCCCAGATCTATACGGTCTCCATGCAGAGGAGCGGGTGGGGAGGGAGAAGGGACGGGTGCCACTGTTCTTGTTCAGGTAAAACAACCTAGCAGAATTGTCCGTCCTGACCAGAATCGACTTGCCCCTGATGAAGGGCAAATACGCCTTGAGTGCCAGGGTCCACTGCCCTAAGCTTGCGCAGATTGATATGCAGGAGGGCTTCCGTCATGGACCATGCTACATGAATCGCGTAGCCCTTCAGAGTAGCCCCCCCAGCCCGAAAAAGAGGAGTCCGTCACCATCAAGGTAGGCTCCGGTTGGGTCAATGGACTCCCACTGAAACGTTGCCATCCATCAGATCAGCCACCAGCAAAGATCCGGCAGTAGGAACGGTGGGATTGGGATCCTGTCCGACTGAGACCCTGTCTCCTGATCCCAATTGGCCGGCAGGTGTATCTGGTGGCGCTTCATCTTGAGGCGAGTGTGCTGTACAGTGAGCATGCAGCAGGCCATCGGGTACACAATGTGCTGGAACCACCATGCCGAGGTGGTCGCGTTGGCCAGAAAGTGCCTCACCGCCACCCTGAGGAGGGACAGAAGCCACTTGGGCGTAGGAAACGCCCGCTAAGCGGTAGCATTCCAACCCACTCCTAGGAAGAACAGTGCCTGAGATGGGCACACTTTTGACTTCCTCTGGTTGAGATAGATCCGCAGCTGATGAAGGACATCCACCAATCAATAGGAGTGCACCACCCCTTCATGTGACCCCCGCCCTCACCAGCCAGTCGTCCAAATAAGGGTACAGATGATGGCCCTCCAAGTGGAGAAAGCCTTCCAATGCGCTCATCAATTTCGTGAAGACAAGAGGAGCAGAGTTCATGCTGAAGGGCAGCACCTTGTACTGAAAGTGGTACGACATAATCGTGAACAGAAGAAACCTCCGATGTGGTTGGTAGATGTGAACATGCAGGTACGCATCCTTGAGGTCCAGGGAACACATCCAGTCCAATGCACACAGAGACATAGCTATGTGCGCAGGAGTAATCATCTTGAAGCATTCCAGCGGTAAAGACAGATTTAGAAATGACAGGTCTAGGACAATCCTCAGGCCAGCCTGGTTGTTCCTGGGTACTGCAAACATCTTGGATTAGTAGCTGGAGCCCCTCTCTAAGGAGGAACTGGTTCTATTGCCTGCATTTCCAAGAGCGAAAGGACCTACCGTAAAAGAGCTAGGGACCCGATCTGACAAAGAGGAGGAGAGGATGGTAGAGGCGAAGGAAGAGGAAGACTGAAGCCCGTGGAGACCACGGATAGGATCCATGAGTTGCAAAAAAGATGTGTCCAGGTGTCCTGGGACAGAGGCGGGGCAGATGAGGGGGGAGCGGAAAAACCTGTGCAACATACTCTGCTGATATCTCCTGTTGTCACTGAGTAACCCGTCAGGCCCACGTGTACCACAGTCCCGGAACTCCTTGAAGCCAGAGAAGGCACAGGGCTTGAACTTGGTCCTGCCCTGGGACTGAGGGAAGTATATCTGACTTGGTTTTGTCAGGATGGCCAAGGACTTGGCAGTTTTTCCAGTTTCTATTTCTAGGTGGTTCCTGATATTGTGTGTACATTTTGTTGTGTCTTCTGTCCCTTTGTTTTGTGTATAGTTTTATGTTGCGCCTTTAAGCCTCTGGGTCCAGTGGCGCGCTTTATAAATGATTAAAGTAAAGTTTGAGTGGAGGTTTTCTTCTTTGTCAACTCGTCATCGTTTGACGAATGAAAAGGGTCTACGCCCATGAAGCGCAGATCCAGGATCCGCTCCTGCACGTTCGATGAAAACGTAGTGGTGCGTATGCACACCGTTCTCCTCATCTCTACACCAAGGCACAGCCCTCAGCTGGCTGTGTTGAAGTGGGAGACAGAGGACTTCATGGAGGTCTTGCGCAATGGTCCGGCCCATCTGCTAACCCTGCCTTGAAGGACGCTTGCTTGTCCGAAGGGAGGTCGGACAGAATTTCCCAGAGCTCCCGCCACAACTTCTGGTTAGCTGCAGCCAAGAGAGTGTCTGCGTTGGTTTGCCATAAGATGCAGTCCTGAGATGGAATAACAGTGCTTTCCCAAAGACTCAAGGACTTTGTCCTACTTGTAGAGGCAACTGGAGGTGGTTTCCGTGGAGGAAGATGAAGACGATTATTATTATTTTTATTATTATTATTATGATGATGAGAAGGATCCAAGATGGCCACCGGCCGTGCAGGCTCTGCCATGTGCCTCAATGCCATTTCGAAGCCTTGTGCCATACCCTGGGCAGGAGAGTGCGTAGGTCCTGAGCCAAAAGAGGCCTCAGACATGGGAGGATACAGCTTGGATCTTGTACCCGAAGCAGAGGCGTCAACCTCCTATCACTCTGGTAGGCTTAGAGCGAACTCTTGAAGGCTGGCTGCCGTTGGCACCTGTGCCAGTAGCTGTGTTGGATGGTGGCAAGGATAGATTCTTGGAGGTGGCACTTGACGATCCGTTACCCCCCTGTGGTAGAAGAAGAGGACGAACCTGATCGCCCTTCCGAGCGGCAGCCTGGTACGGCCCCTGAGCCCCTCAGCTTGGGAGCCGGAAGCCAGGACAGCCTCAGGGCTGCCCCCAGAGCGCCCATAAGAACCCCCAGGCCCCTCTGCTTGAGATTAGTAGCCTTCGAAGCCTCTGGCCTGCCAGAACCTGAATTCGAGAAACCCGATCCATGCAGACTCCAGGGAAGCCGCGCTGTGGAGTCGTGCTGAACAGAAGGCTACCTTGTCTTGACGAAAGGTCCTGGAGACAAAGTGCTTAAGGTTGGGAGGAGGAGAAGTGTGGACGATCTCCCTCCACCGCAACAATCAATTCTTCATTGCCCTGTAACCGAGAGCTCTGCAAGCTGCACATGCATCCCAGCAGTGGTCTGGCCCGAAACACTCAAGACAAAGTGCATGGGGGTCCGAGGCCGTGAACGAGCGGTCGCATGAGGCACATATCGTGAATCCTCCTGTGGCCAACATGCACTGGGGATGCAAGGAACGAAGGGAAGTTAAGTAAGATTGAAAAAACAATATGGGGAGCAAGCGGAAAGCTAAAAAAAAAGTCTATCCGCTGACTGCCAGGTCCGACACCGTCCATGCAGAAAAAGGGACTGAGGTGAGGCACCAGAGGGTGGGGCCACGGCAGGGAGTTCAAAAATATACAGAAGACCAGGTAACAAACCTGGTCGCTCAGCCGCTCTCTGTATAAGCCCTACCAAGGGCAGTGCAATTTGCAAAATTAGAGTCAACTAGTAAATGTTCACTGTATTTACAGAATGTAACTCATCCAAATAAATCTCTTAGTCGGATCCAAAAGTAATATGCGTTTATCAAAAAGAAAATTACAAGTTGGTCACTAATAAAATCTTAGTGAGGCCGCGGCTAACTCATCCCATAATTGTTATAGACATAAAGTGCCAATGCATTTCGGAGCATACAGCTCCTTCATCAGGGCAGGTCTAATTTACACAAACTGTGGAACATTTATACCAAAAGCATCAAGTTTTGAAAAACAAACAAAATCGTGATTGTGTTACAAAATATAACCATGCGTGAAAACAATATAAAAATAACATACCAATTTTCGATGAGTTGCAAGGTAAATGGAAAAGGTGAATTAAGCCACACAGTAGGGAAAAGAAAAGATGCCAAAATAAATAATGTGTAAATGAAATAACACAGTTAATTTGAACATGATCAGAAAACCAAGGAAAGTTACCTCAAGGGATCGAGGTAGCCTGTGGAAAAAATGTGCGGGGAGTTGACAACAACTTCACGCAAGATCAAAGGTCTGGAAACCAGACCAAATCAATTCTTCAATCTGTAGGTGCAACAACATGTGTTTTAGTGGGTTTTCTCAGAATTTGTCATAGACACTAGTTGTAGAGGTCTGCAGGCTTACCTGTACTCGTAAAGCTACGAGTGTACTGAGGCTGGGATTGCGGTCAAGCAGGGGACGCCATTCCGCATTGCCAGGGAACAGCGTTCCCAAGGTTACTCATACTAATATAAACACGTGACCCAAATGTGTCCATTGATCGACACGATGCCGATAGGCAGTTGCACTCTATGCAATCAGGCAATCAAGGCTAAGAATCATAGAAATAAAGAATTTGCAGTAGAGCTGATGATAATTACGGAATTATAGAAGGAAGAAAATCAAAAATTAAATATGAGAAAAAAGGCTGATAGACATAGAAAACATACTGACGATTGCACTCCATGCAATCAGGCAATTCAAGCCAGGAATACAGATACAAAAGAATTTACAGTAAAGCTACTGATAAATGTATAATTGTAGAAGGAAAAGAACAGAAAATTGAATATGAGAAAAAAGGCTAATAGACATAGAAAACATACTGACAATTGTGTATAAATGAGTGAAAATGTCATAGATAAAATAAACAAACATTGTGATAATAATAATAATGATAATAATAAGCATATTAGACACACTGCGATATATGGAAAAAATCATGCAAGGGTAGCATGTGTATCTAAACCATTACATAAACAACTAATGGGTGTAATCGTGGATATATCATGTACATTTATCATAAATACACCAGTCGCATGCGGTAGCCCCCGGAAGGCGCTACCTTGGGTCCCAAACCTAAGTTCGGGAAGGGCGACAATGGTGTGTAAACGTTGGTGATTGGATCCTAATGTGATAACAATTCATATTGAATCCTAAAATAAAAGACATGAATGACCCCCTTAAAGAGAGAGGTCATCCAAAGTGTCCCGGTATAAATGTACACTGGTAGAGGAAGGGAATCATGTACTAGTCACTCATGTATCAACATAATCCTCTTAAGTCAAGCATGGAAAACAATGATTCAAATGTAACAGTGATAGTTAATCTCTTCATTTAGGCCATTTGGGTAGAGGCTCCCAAGTTTGTCTATCCAAAAGGTTTCTCTTTGGTTGAGTTGCAGGCCCAAATCCTCATGGGGATTCGATTTCTTTAACACTTCAAGAATGACAAATCTAATTTGAGTCAGGTTGTGGCTCTCATCACGCCAGTGGCGTGCCACCGCCGAGTTGGTGTTACATGTACGTATGCACGAACGGTGCTCGTTCCAACGTGCCTTTGCTGATCTCGTGGACTGTCCTACATAATACTTACCACAGGGGCATTTTATACCATATATAATGTTCACACTATCACACGTACCAAATGTCTTCAGGAAAATCTTGTTGCCTGTTCTGGGATGGTATATCGTGTCACCCTTGATCACCAAATTACAATTGATGCAATGTAAGCACGATATGTTCCTGTGCGTGAAGTAATGGGTTCTTTCATCGGTGGCCTCGTGTGGACCAGTTCATCTCGTAGGTTTTTGCTCCTTTGATAAGCAAAGACTGGAAGTTGTTCAAATAGATTCTGGACCCTTACATCATTCTTAAAAATGCTCCAATGTTTCTTAATGGAATTCTTTATTTTGTTACTCTGAATGGAAAATTTAGAAACATATACTGGAGTTTTGAGTTCTTTCTTGGGTTTAGTAGTACTTTTCAATAGGCTGTCACGATCAAGGGAATTAACCCTCTGGACTGCCAAATCCAATTCATCCTTTCTGTATCCACGTGCTTCAAATTTCTCTCTCATGTTCAATTGCTGTGCTAAGTAGTCTTCAGGATCGCTCACGATCTTTTTAACTATCAACAATTGACTGTAAGGAAGATTTTTGAGTAAACTGGACTGATGGAAACTCAGGCGGTGAATTAAGTTATTGCGATCTGTGATTTTTCGAAATAATGTAGTAGAATAGTTGGCGTCTTTTTTCTCAATCTGAACATCAAGGAATGTGATTCTGTCTCTGGAGGTCTCTTTGGTGAACTGGATGCGCTGGTCGATGTTGTTAAGATATGTGAAAAAGTCACTGAAGCTCTCATCCGTGCCTGTCCATATTCCAAAAATATCATCGATGAACCGTAACCAGAGGTGTATATTTTTGTTCCATTCCTGGTTATTCAGTATATGGTCCATTTCATACTTATGCATAAAACAGTTCGCATAGGATGGTGCCATAGTGGCCCCCATTGATGTACCAGACACTTGAAGGAAGAATTTGTCTTGAAATTGAAAATATGATTTCTCTGAAATAAAGTGAAGGAGAGATAGTATAAATTCCTTCTGTGCTCGAATTTCTGGTGCTTTTAACAGCAGCCATTCAACTGATTCTATCCCAAGGTCATGAGGTATAGATGTGTATAGACTCTTCACATCAATGGTAAACATCAGGTGATCACAATCAAAAATAACAGAGTGTAGTTGCTGTAAGAAGTGTGTGGTATCTCTAACGTATGTGGAAGTTTGTTGTTTTAGAGGTTGCAGAAAAAAGTCAATATACACTCCCAATGGTTGATTGATGCTACTCATTCCAGCAACAATAGGTCTCCCCGGTGGTTTAACAAGATCCTTATGAATTTTGGGCAACGTATAGAAATTGGGAACCCTTGGGTGTGGGTTGTTGAGGAATTTATAGGTGTGTTCATTTATCCAGTCTAATTCCATGGCTTTATCCAACAACATCTCAAGGTTCAATTTGATAGAAAGAGTGGGGTCTTGGTCTAAAGGTGCATAAATGGTCCGATCTTGCAGTTGTCTGATGCATTCAATGTTATAATCTGTAGTGTTCATGATGACTAGGGCGCCTCCCTTATCAGCTGCGCGTATGGTGATATCCTTATCACAATATAAATCTCTGATGATTTTCATTTCATGAGGTTTCATGTTTCTATGCGGTGGAGTTTTATAACTGATCCGTTCAATGTCTCGAGTAACAAGTTTTTGAAAAATATCAATTGATGGTACTGAGATTGGTGGTATGAAGCCACTCTTAGTTCTGAATTCTTGAAAATCTGGGGCATCCGAGGTGTTCTCGTATGGTTCTAACTCCTCAAAGAATACTTTCAATTTAAGTTTTCTTATGAATTTGTACAACTCAATCTTGGTATTAAATAGAGTGGTACTGTAAGTGGGTACAAAACTCAACCCCTTTTGTAGGGTATCCTCTTCAGTTTTATTCAGAGTTTTATGAGATATATTTATGACTAGGTTTTCCTCAGTTGTAATCTTGTTTGTGGTTTGTTTTTTAGATTTCCTCCTCCCCCTGCAGGTTCTTTTGGGCGAGCTCCTAAAAAAGGTCCAGTCGTAGATGTGCGTGTGGACGGGCTGGCCGTTTGGTTGGGATCGCTCGATGCTTGTTCTGTCGGGACCTCGGTCTCCCTCTGTGCGTCTGAATCGGAGCTGGAAGTGTTATCTGATGGATACCTGTGGAGTTTCTTTGGTGCTATCGGGCCTTACTTCTCCATCCATGTATAAACCTCTTCATTGATATAATCATATGTGTCCCTTTTAAACTTCTTCACCTTCTTTTGTTCCAACTCGTTCTTGTAGTCTTCGGCAGGGAGTTCCCCACGCGCGCGTTATACTAAACTTAAAGGGGAAGCTCATTTTTTTCACTGTCAAAGGTTCCAGTACCGTTCCCATGTTGGAGGGACGCCCCACAAGGATGGAGGACAGGGGACGGGAGGTAGGAGTATTGTGGAGGATTTATTTTACAACTATATTGAACATGTCATTATCTTGCGTGCACTGCTCCATCAGCCTATTAAATTAAAACACTACTCATAATATTCACTGTGCAACCCATTAGGGAAATAATACTGTAGCATTTACAGCTCACCAGTCTGGTTTAAAAAAAAAAAATACAAAAGTTATGCTATGTCAACGGATCTTGTACCATGCACTGTTGCCACCTGCATGGTCTCTTGGCGCTCTGGCTGCATTTTCGCTCCCTCATTACATATGTCTGGCATCTTGGGGGGAGACCACAACAGTGTTCCTCAGATTCATGGGTTTAGGGGGCTACAGGTCTTAACTATCATTATAAAATATCAAATTACAACCAATCAGTGCCTGGTGCCTTTTGGACAATGTGTTGAGACATTGGGCCTCATTACGAGTAGACCGGTAAGGAGACCGGTGCTGGTAATCCCTTACTACGAGTTCCCTTAGCGGGTCCCTCTAACGCCTGGTCTGACCAGGCGTTATGGACAGGACCCGTTAAGGTAAATCAGAGCCAATAATAGAAGACACATTTCCCAGCAGGTCATGCAAGCTCAGGTCATGTCATGCTACGTCCATTATATAAGAGGGAGGGATGAGTTATCTCCTGGCCCAGCTGAAGCAAGCTCGTAACGGCATGGAACTCCTGTTGTGCCACTGATGGAGTTTTGCATGAGCAGCATTTGCTAGAAAGAGGCCGAACAGAAAGGAAGAGATGGGCGGTGAAGTGATACTACTTATATACTACAGTTATTTATGATGTACATTTCCGTTGCCGATATCCTGAATAAACAATCTTACAAGGAAACTGCCAATATATGTGTCCTATGTGCGTGCAATTTAAGATTACCAGCATTTCTGAGCACAACAGTTTCAGTAGCATTAGTAGTCATTAACAAACTTACTCACAGTAGTGACTATCTTAATCCTAGTCCATAGTCCCCTTTCCTCCATACTTTTGGGACATTCCGTCCTTCGGGACGAGGCCAGAGCATTTTTGAAGCATCAAAATTAATTGTCCTTTTATTTGTAAACAGGGCCACAGCGCGTGGCTGTAGCCCCGCCTTCCTGAGCCCTGACCAGCGCATTAACCTTCAGTCCTTTTCGTTCATCAAAGTCAAAGGACAATTAAGCAATGAAAGGAAACTTTTAGAGGGGAAGGTGGGCGGGCGTATGGAGGAAAGGGGACTATGGACTAGGAGTATGATATGATATGATATGGTATTTGTAACGCGCCTATACACAAGTGTTTCAAGGTACGAATAAGGTTTCAAGGAGTAAGATTGTTACAACTCCTATGTCCCTTCCTCTTTGCTCCATTCTTTTGGGAGATTCCCAATCACTGAATTATGCAAATGGGTGGATGGAAATTCACGTTCTTCAGCACTGCCTGCCCAAACTGGGCATTAGCCCAGGAACTCAGATCAAGGCAATAGTGCTTATAAAAATCCGAAGGTGAGGCCTATGTAGCTGCTTTGGCAATGACTCCCATGGAACATATTTTTGAAAAGCAACAGCTGCTGCTTTCCCTCACACTAAATGTGCGTGAATTGGAGCTTGAAGGCTTCTACTGTATAAGCTTCCGAAATACACAAAGCAATCCAACGGGAAAGGGAAGCCTTGGAGGCTGCAATTCCCTTAGGATTTCCAAAGTTAACAAAAAGTTGAGCAGAGCCTCCTAAATCGTTGGTTCTTTTCTGCATCTGATGCTGGGTCTGGTAAGAAAACTGGCAAAGAAAAAGACTGATTAATGAGAAAATCTGAGAATTTCTGGAAGGAAAGAAGGATGTGTGTGGAGTACTACCTTATACTTCTGAAAGGTCAAGAAAGGCTGCTCAATAGAAAGAGATTGTAATTCACATATTCTTCTGGCCGATGCAACGGCTATTGAGAAGGCCACTTTCCAGGTGAGGAACTTGAGTTCTGTTATAGCCAGTGGCTCAAAGGATTTGTGACAGAAAGTGGTGAGGACAACATTGAGATCCCACTTAGGGCGAGGTGGCTTGACTGGAGGGAAAAGATGAAGAAGACCAGCAAAATGACAGGGTTTGAAAGAGTGAAAGTGACACTTGCCTACGCTTAGGTTTGACCATGAGCCTCTTATCTCCACCTTGTTTGAAGCTGTGAAAAGTTGGTTCATGCAGACATTCACCGTAGGCTGTGTCTCAGCACTAAAAGACAGGCTTGCCTAGGATTGTGTGTTTACCAACATGATTATCCATATACAGCCAGGAATTGATAAGTTCTTGGACTCAAAGAGATACCACTCTGACACATTACTCTGAATTATACACTAGACACAGGAGTTATCATGGTAATTATTTAATATGACCCCCTACCGTCTGAGGGATCTAATTCTCATCACACAAGCTAAAGCAAAAGTAGATCTAACATATCATAACATCACACCAATCAACAAGATTGTCATGTGAGCAAGGAGCATGTTTGAGTAGATACATAATAGCACAAATGGTAGTTTTGTTTTAGCAGCATGTGTAAATGTTGTGTCCCAAGGAGATATACTATACTACACTACACGCCATCAGTCTCAATGCACTCAGCAAGTCCACACCCTTCACTCACGTTTAGAGCAGAATATGCTTAAAATTAAACACCGCCTTCTGAGGATTTTCGAGATATGCTTAGCTGGGCCCAGCTGTCTCCTTTCTGCTGCTGCTCTGCTCAGTACTCCTGTGCTCTGTACTCTTCCCCAGCCCCGCTGACCTTGATGGATCTGCGAGTCTGCTGTCCACCCCTCTTTCAGCTCGGGCCTTATATGTAAGAAGGAACATGGTTTCCCTGCCTGTGTGCATGCGTCATATCTGCGATCTGGAAGAGTAGGGTCTGCAGCTCAGAGTGTCACTGTGCTAGTTGAATATGGTCTCCTATGTACAACTCCAAGCAAGTGGGATTTGTACTTGCTCACTGACTGCTTCTATGGTATTCCATGGGCTTTGGCTTAGCGAAGAGGCCGGTATGTCACTTGTTTCTTCCTAGTCTTGCAGAGTGCAGATGTGCTATTCGTGTCTGCCTACTTCCTGTTCTTGACTCCTTATCAGATGTTACACTCAATGGTTGAAACCAACACTCGCACCGACTGGTGTGCAGTTAACACGGGAAGCTACAGTTAGTGGTTTTGATCATCTGCCAGAACAGGAAAGCACAACCTACTGGACTTTGGCCAAAACATATTCGTCCAGCAAGTGTGTGCACCAGCTTCTTGTCTAACACGTGTGCTGTATGTTTGACGACCATTATACTCAAACATTTAACAGCTGTCATTTAACATTCGCCATTGTTTCACTGACTACAGGCCGCATGGGCTATGAAGAATTGTTTTATGGTAGCTCTGTCATGACAAAAGAGCAATCATCTGTGCTAAGGTACACCTCAATGGCAGACAAATAGGTTCTGCACAACAAAAGAAGCTTGACGAGGGTGAAGCTGTTTGCCAAGGCACCAGTGACATAATCTAAGCCATTTGATTTTGTATTGAGCTTGTGTCGATGGTTTGAGCGCTGCCTCAATTATACTCATATTGTCTTCGGAGAGACTAAAATACGCTAGAGTTCTGAACTCAGGGACCAGTCTGCTAAGTTGAAGGATTTTGGGGAGGGGCAGCCACAACTGCTGATTGTTCTGGTGCAGAAGATTGGGAATCTGCGGCAACCTGATCAAACTGTGTATTGACAGATGCTGAAGTTCCGAGAACCAGAACCTGGCTCGCCACCATGGAGTTATGAATAGCAGAGTGCAATTGCTGGCACTCCCAAGTATCAACAGTGTTCGATGAATCAAGGGCAGAAGAGGGAAGGCATATGCCGTCATGTTGTCTCATGAAAATCTCGAGGGCACCCCCCCCCCCCCAAGGAAGATGGACCGAGTCCACCCCCCCTCTGGAAGCATAGAACGTAAGCTTCTTGTTGGTTGCTGTCACAAACAGGTCCACTGTGGAGTGCCCAACTGCGAAAAAAAGGTGGAGAAGAAACTCCTTGTTCATCTCCCACTCGTGGTTCGCCACTGACTGACAGAGTCTGCTGCAATATTGCTGTGCCCCGGAATGTGCATTGCCTGCAACCAGAAATGGCTCTGCACCGCCCATTACTAAATCTGGATGGCTAGGTCCACAAGTGGAGGAATTTGTTTACATACAACATAGCCACCGAATTGTCTGTACATATCTGCACTACCCCGATGAAGATGGAAGGCAGAAAAGCTTTTAACGCTGGAAAAATTGCCAAGTGTTTGAGGTAATTGATATGTAACATCCTGTCCTGGGAAGTCCATAGATCGAAAACCTCCAGGTGACTGAACCTAGCACCCCAGCCCAGAACGAAGGAGTCTGTCGTTATCGAGACTTGCGGTGAGGGCTCCTGAAAGGAGGCTTCCCCTAAGAGGTTGGTGGGGTTCGACCACCACTAGAGATCTGTAATCATAAAGTTAGAGATTGCAATAATTTTGGAGTCTGGGTCTGAAGCCCAAGACCAGTTTTCTCTCAGCACCATGTGTGTGTCTCATCTTTATTGTCACTAAAGGAAGAGCCAGAATACATGAGGCCATCAGCCCAGAAGCCTCTGAAAACACTATGCTGATATGTGGGATGAAGTGAGGAACAGATAGCAAGTGGCTGACAAATCTGTAATCCTATCCTTGGTTAGAAAAATACTGGCTCTGACGATATCCCAACGAAAACCTAAGAAAATCAGGTCCTGAGAAACCATCATCGATGACTTTTGCCAATTCAACGACAGACCAAGTCGGAACAGTAGTTGTAGAAGGAGTTGAAGATGGTCTGCTGCAGCCTGTGGACAGTGACTCTGAAGTAACCAGTCGTTCAAATAGGTTACGTTATTAAAATGTATAAAGCGCATGTTCACCCAAAGGCATCATGGCGCTCACCTAACAGAAAGAAAAAATAATCAGAAAAGCAAGAACTAAAGGAAGGTTTTCAGAGCCCGGCAAAAGGGCAAATGGTTAGAAGTAGCCCGCAAGGACAGGGGGAGAGAATTCCAAGCCCTTGCAGCCGCCACAGAAAAGGCACAACGACCCATGCGGTAAAGTCTCACCCGAGGTATTTGAATCGAGATGATTGGGAGCGAAGAGCTCTAGAAGGCACATACAGGGGGAACTTGGCTTGAAGACAGTTAGCACCAAGTTTATAAAAGGCTATGTGAACGATGCACAGCGATTTGTACAGCACTCACTTCTCAACGGGGAGCCAGTGAATCGGACAAAGAAGAGGTGACATATGGGCACCGCAGGGCAGTCGAAGTACTGCTTGGGCCGCTGCATTTTGCAGTAGCTGCAGGCGGTGCAGAAGGTAAGCCGGTTGAGCGAGATAGAGAGTGTTGCAGTGATCAATACTGCTTAGCACCAGAGCAGCCACCATAGGAGCATGACACTTAAAGGATAGTACTTTCGGAAGAATTCTGAGCTTAAAATGTCCAACCTGGCAGATTGAAGAGACCTGATCGTGCATCGACATGGAGGAAGAAAGGTTGATTCCCAGATCTCTAACAGAGACAAGAGGAGAGGGAAAAGGGCAAAGAATGGAGGACCAGAGGTCAGGGGTCCAGAAAGACAGAGGATAGCAGGAGCCAACAACCAACACCTCCGTCTTCTCACCATTCAGCACCAGCCAGTTCTCTGCCATTCATCCACCAAGCTCCTCAAAGCAGCCCCTAAGCTACGTAGCAGTATCCGGTCTGACAAGATCCAGACAAAGAATAATCTGCGTATCGTCAGCATAGGAGTAGAACATGAAGCCATGGAAGTGGATAAGGCCGAGAAGTGGCTGAATATAAATGTTGAACAGAGTGGGAGAAAGTGCAGATCCTTGAGGGACTCCACAAGACAGGAGAAGAGACTTAGAACAAAAAGGAGAAAGATGGACGGACTGAGAACAATCGGCCAAAAAGGCAGTGAACCATGCAAGAACCTGGCCCGAAAGACTTTCAGAAGACAGCCGAGCGATCAGGGACGGGTGGTCTACGGATTAAATGCAGCCGACAAGTCTATTAGAATCAGAGGCCCACCTCGCCCTGATCAACTAGGTGAGTAAGGTCCTCGACCACGGACAATAAGACCAACTCAGTCCCCATACAAGACCGGAAACCTGACTAGAAGGGGTCCAAGAATTTGGATGATTCAAGAAAGGAACCAAGCAAGGGAGAAACCAAAGACTCAATCGGCTTCTTAAAGAATGGTAGAAGCGAAAAAGGACAATAATTAGATAAAGAAGAGGGGTCAAGAGAGGGTTTCTTAAGCAGGGCTATTAGCAAGGCATGTTATAGGTCACTAGGAATTTGGTCAGAAGAGAGAGAAGTATTAATTGCCATCGTAATCCATGGTATGATCTCAGCTGAGATCTCCTTACGTAGACAAAGAGGAATAGGATAAAGATGTGAAGCAGATTTCCGTTCATGAATACCAGCAAGAACATAGTCATGAGAGAAAATGGGGAAGTAGACCAGTTTACAGTGGACGAAGCGTCCACAGAGGGATTAGTAGAAAGTGAAGGGTGGGAACAGGCAGAATCAATTTTACGACAAATGGTAAAGATTTTATCAAAGAAGAACTTGGACAGGGATTCGCAAAACTCCCAAGAGGGCCCAATCCCAGAATTGGCCTTGGTAGGAGAGGACAAGGAATGCACCAAGACAAATAATGCTCTAGGTTGATTGATTGCAGTCTCAATCTTAGCACTAAAAAAGGATTCTTTAGCAAGGAGGATTTCCTTCTGGTAAGTAGCAGTGGCTTTGCGGAATTTAATTTTATCCGCAACACAGTAGCCAACTCTCCACTTCCTTTCAGCCTGCCTGCACAATCATTTGTATGACTTTAATTCGTCAGAGAACCAGGGCTCAGAAGGGTATTTTTTTCTTTTTGAAAAGTTAAAGAGGGGCAACAGAGTCAGCTACAATACTAAAAACGGACAAGGACGCCAGATAGCAAGGAATAGTGTCATAACAATGAGACGAAATGTGAACCGCAAAATCGGACCGTGGAACACAATGCCAGCTCCGTTTCAGAGTATCTTGTCTCCAAGCAGGGGGGGTAGGCTCTGAGAATGGAATAGAGAATGGTACAACAATGGTCAGACCAGATGAAGGGGGAGGGGGCAATAGACTAAAGAATCCCAGGGTTGAAAACAAGATACCCAGCAGGTGTGGGGAGTCGGTAACCTGTTGGGGGAAAACCAAGATCTGCCATAGAGGCAAGTAAAAGAGATTGGTAGTTCACTAGCTTTATTGACGACCGAAAGATTGAAGTCGACAACAATCACAAGGTTAGAATGCTTCAGTTTTAGTTCAGACACAAAGGCAGGAAATCAGTATACATTTAAAAAAAAAAAAAAAAAAAAAAAGGTACAATCGTAACCGGGAGGGCGATGAATCACTAAAACAACCAAAGTAAAAGTGGGTAAAATGGAAATACGGGCTAATAAGCTTTCCATCTTAATAGAGTGATCAGCCGCTACACAAGAGGTTTTAAAGATGGATTTAAACATCAAAGCGACCCCTTATCCCCACGGATGAATACAAGGGTAATCACAGTGAACAATATCATAGTTGTGGGGCAGGGATTGAATTATGGAGGGGCCCCAACTATATCAGGAAGCCAAGTTTCTGTGACACAAAGTAAATCAGGCTGGGAGATCTGGGACAGATAACAGATTGTAGCAGTCCTGAACACGAGTGACCAATGAGCGAGCGTTCAATAGGAGGCACTCTAATGAGGTACTTCATTTATAATAAGTTAACTTTAGGGGCCAATATTTTAAACCCTAGTGGCCAAGAGGTCTCAGTAGGTGCGAGGCACAGCAAATCACGATATAGCCAACAGGCACATGTGTGCGCTGAATACCTACATTTTCATCCCAATGCCGGGTTGCGTGTGGACGAGCACAGACTGGCAAGACTTTAGCGCGACTTCGGCGTGTGAGGCTCTTGCCCGCTGCGCTTTCGGCAAGGGTCTGAACTGTGTATGCACAAGGATAGACGTGGATTCCCTCCAGCCTGAGGAACACTGCAATAATCGCCAGCATTTTCGTAAAGACTCGTGCTGAGACCAAAGGAGAGGACTCTAATGAGAAACTAAGGAATTTGCAGGGTTGAGCCCATATTGGAATATGCATATAAGCATTCTGGAGATCTACCACGCTGAGCCAGTCGTTCTTCTGAAGGGAAGATCTGATCTGATTGGGCATGATCATCTTGAATTTTTCTTGAGGAAGGTAAAGGTTGAACTTGGACAGGTCTAGAATAGTGTGCAGGCCAGCGTGGTTGGGTTTGGGCACTATAAACAGATGGCAATAAAAGCCATCCCCTTGCTGAGATGAAGGGATAGGCTCCACCACCCTGAGATCATGGGGCTTCTGCACCTCAGCTCGGAGAGAGGGAGACCCTGCCTGTTGAAAAGGAGGATGAGAAGGTAGGGTGCCTGGAAGGGGAAGCCAAAAGTCCACACGGGCGATGGATAACCCACCGGTCGGTTATGGTCCTCCACGCCTCCAGATGAGCCAAAATTACGTCCTCCCACCGCAGACTTGGGGGACCGATGAAAAACATAATTTCGCTGATTTATCGATGGCAAGGGCACCTGTAGCAGAAGAAGAGGCTGAGGACCGGGAGAAAAAACATCTGCCCTGTCTCTGCTGTTTGCGCCAAGGACCACTGGAGGTACGATCAGTTTGGCACAACTTTCTGTCTTGAAACCCTCTGAAGCCTGAAAGAATTCTTGATCGGGAGTCTGATTTTTGAGGATAAGACGTTTTGGAAGGAGAAGGTTTTGCCAACCTAGACAAAGCCCTAGCCGTTAGCCTACTTCCTTCTGTTTTATTTAGCTCCTCATCTGTGGAGGAATGGAAAAGATCTTTTACTTCGAAGAGGAGACCAAGCACCGTTTCTTGGACCTCCCTTGAAAACTTAGTAGCATGGAGCTATACTTGGCGGGAAATGTCAATGCAGAGCCGACTTATCCATATGATGGGCCGCTGCCTCCAGCAGGTCTTGAGCCAACACCCTGGCATCAGAGAGACCTTCCTTGAAGTCGTCAAGCTTGTCCTGAGGAATACAGTCCTGAAATTCATAAAATTCCTTGCATAACTTGAGGTTAGCTGCTGCAAGTATTAGCTCCGTGTTTTCCCGATGTAGCTGAAGCCCTGCATTGGCAAAAAATGTATGCCCAATACCATCAAGGATCTTGTCTTCTTTAGAAAATACCTGTGAAGCGGTGGTGGACGAAGTGGAAGAAGGCCTAGACTGAAGAGAAGCCGCTACCAATATAGTAGACGGAGTAAGTGGACAGAAAGCCAAAGAAATGTCTTCAGATGACTGAAGTTTGTAACGAGCATCAATTTTCCTGTTAATGTGATGCTATGCATGAGGTTCCTCACAAACTTTTCGGGCTTCCACAAGCATGTACTTTTTTAGAAAAAGACCGGAGCGCTCTTGTGATTTTAAGGTGCGCTCCCAAGCCCCCCCACCCCCGAGAGAGTGGCCTCCTGCTGAACCCAGGGTTCCTGAGATGGAATTTCTAACAATGCCATCAAATCCAACACGCTGTCATGGAAAGCCCTAAGAGAGGGGGACGGGTCCTCGTATCTTTGGCGGGTCCTCGTATCTTTGTCCATCTGCCCCTCGTCCTTTTTGGTGGGAACTGAAAGTTGTTCTGAAACATGTAGTGTGGATCAGGCACCTTCAGCCCTGGAGGCTGTCCAACAAGAGTTGGTGGTATGGGAGACAAAGGAGGCACTGGAGGCAGGGGAGGCATCAGAGGAGGAGGCCCTGCTGGAAGTAGAGGCTGTTTAGGTGCAGGCTGAGGCTTGAGAGGTTTAGGGAACATATCCTTGAAGAGGTGGTCCAAATGCATGAAGGCCTGAAACTTGCCAAAGAAAATATCCTCCGAGGAAGCCCTGTGCAGAGGTGTGGGCAGAGGCGTGGGCAGTGGACGGTCCAACTGACCGTAGCCCTAAGACTCCGTAGACATAGGCTGCCAAGATGGTCCAACCCTGGCTGGGTCAACATAATGCAGATGGGACGATGTTGGAGGGAATACAGTGCTTGGCAGTAGAGGAAATCTCGAGCCCCAGCCAATTGTCGGCCAAAAAGGATTCCCGTTATCCAGGTGGGGCGGCAAAAATCAAGGCCCCGCCACCATTCCGAGTCTTCCTGACAAACTCATTAAAGTGGTTGATCAGGACAGACCCGACAAAATGGGTACCTTCAACATCATGGGCTGAGCTGCAATTTTGTTGCACTCTGTAGAAACCTACTGCACAGGCGTAGCCATTGTTTTAACAGGATTTTTAGGAGCATTGTAGTCGATTTTAGCCCGCTGTGAGGGAACATCGGCAGAGCCGGTACTGGAAGACCTGGGACTTTTCACTGCCTTCTTTGCTCCCTCAGCAGGACCAGTATGGAAATGAGCCCCTTTGAGGGGAACCTCACGCTGATGCCTGGCGTCGAGACCACTAGTTTCGGGGCCCTCAGTCTTACTAGTTTTCTTTTTAGCCCCTATTTGAGGATCCTCGGGAACTACCCCAGTACTTTTAGCCCCTTTACAGGGAACCTCAGGAACTTCCTGGTACTTTCAGCCCCTGAGTGGGGAACCTCGGAAGTTACCCCGGTACACTTAGCCCCCAGAAGGGGATCCTCAGGGGCTACTCCAGTATCTAGATTAGATCCCATTCAGCTACTTCAGGGCCACCCCGTTGCGGCCCCTCCTTAGCGTGGGAAGGAGACAACCGGCAGCGGTGCCCTAAAAAGTAAAGAATTTACCAGACGATTTCTCTTCTTGAAGATGAACTGCTGAAGGTGAGCAGGAGGTAAACGATTGTTAGACAGAAACCTGTGCAGTTCCCTCTGGGACCACTGCAAAAGATTTAAGTCTACAGGTGTTGGCAGTAAACCCACTTGGTAGCAGTCTGTACCACACAGATTCACTGTGGTAGCTGTGCAGTCAGACTTCCCTCAAGAAGAGTTAGGCAGTATACAGAGGTTACATATTAGGTACAGAGGCACAGTAGTACAAGCAAACACTGACCAGAGCTAGGTGTAAAAGTATAAACTTATTTATTAAAGGTACACTCATAAATTACACTAGCACATTAGAAAAGATAAGAAAGTCAAACACAGTTACTATTACTCATATGTACATCCCTAAGCATTTGTTGGACAATTCTAAGTTAACACCACTTATTTCCAACCAGAGGTGAGCGCTTAACGTTAGATGGTACTCCAACAAGTATTACCAAAAGGGAGGGAAAAGGCAAAAATAAAGAGAGCAGTAAGGTAAAACACTTTTCACATGAGGTTAGCAAAGACAGTCAATAATGGAACAAGGGGAATTAGTTCGGGGCCCGCGTTAGAGGTGAGCCAGGCGAAAATGTGCCCAAGATCACACAATGTCACAAGTCTTTGCAGGTGAGTAGAAAACGGTTTTACTATGGTTCTGAAAAGTTTAGTTAGGGTGTCCCAGACCTACCCAGGTTCGAGAGCCGAGGGCTAAATCTACCCCGTACAATCGGTGGCAAGGGAGGCCGGGCGGAACACAGTACCTTTAAAAGTGGAAAGGATCCTCCAGCGGTGGTAGTCGTTCCTGGTAGTGGGTGCAAGTCGCGGCGTCGTCCCGAGGAAGAGGCGATCTCGTCGGGCAGGAAGGCTGCAGGTCGTTGCACTACCAGGGATGAGGCCAGCCGTGGAGTTCTCCGGTCACAAAGGATTTTTACCCCTCTTTCGCGGTTGAGGTAAAAAATGGTATCCCGGTTGCCGGGGTGCTTGGCACAAGCAAGGCGGCCACTAGATGCTTCGGGATGGCGAAAAGAAGGCAGCAACTGGTTGTCCCCACCAGTTAAGGGAAGAAGACTCTCCGGCGGGAGATCTCCTCTGTCGTTGGGAAAAGTGGTGAGATGATTCTGCAGGGCTTCACCGGTGGTGTCGTCTTGGCAGGTCGGCTCGGCTTCTCCCTCTTCGGCTTTTTAGGTCCTGTGGCGACTTCCGAAGAACCAGTCCCAAAAACCCTGCTTTTATGCAGCAAACCCCCATTCATACAGCCTAGCTGTCACTCATACATGCTAAGTGGTGAGCGGGGTGATCGGTCCAGGGTGCCTAAACCCCCTCCCACACCCCCTGTGGTACCCAGACAGAATGGCACCACTTTGGAGGGCTTCTGTGCAGAAGCCCGCCAAAAGTGGAACAAAGGCTCGACTCGGGTTCAGGGTTACTGAAGTGAACCTAGACGCCATTTTGGCGGCGAGTTCCGGCAAAAAATCCCAACCGGTGAATTTATATTAATTAAATAAACCGGCGGTATCTTTAACATTGCACCAAAAAGTGGTGCATCAAAAACCAATGGGAAATCCCATTGGGAAATATTCCGGTGGAATATTTCCGTGGTATCCACTGCCACCAGCCAGAACTCGGCGAGGGGGGACGGGACAGTACCCCCTCGACAACAGACCCAGGGGCAATCTAATTGCCCCTACCAGTACTTCCACAGTAAGATGGTTTGTACTGGTTAAGTTCCTAAGTTAAGACTAGTAAAGTCAATGGTAACTTTACTAACCCAGGGAGACAGTAGTCAGTCCCAGGGTGTGGAGTCTATGTTTGGGGGTCTCTAAGACACCCCTGTGCTACTGCACTGAGGGTGCTGTGTAACACACATTCAAAAACCAATGATGGCCTATGGGGAAAATTACCCCCTAGCCCATAAGCACATAGCAAGTCACAGAAACACTCTCAAGTCATGTCGAAGAGTGAGGGTAAAAGAGTCTCACTCTTGGCAGGAGAAAAAAATAAACCCCACAAATCCAGCAAAGCTGCTGGGGGACTCACTAGGTTAGGAAATTCAGCCTAAACAGAGAATTCTTCCTAACAACGCTGAAACACGTCTTCCCACCTGAAGAGTCTACGCTGAAGTGCCTGAACCAACAGGGCATCGCAGTAGAGAAAGGAGTCCCACTGATGTTCCTGGCCTAAACACTCCAGACAAAAGGGAACAAGGATCCAATACTCGCAAGTAAAACAGGACACAAAATCCTGTCACTCCGGCATAGACAGAGATGAAGATGGCCGAGGAACCAGGGCAGGAAGTTTGAAGGGCAAGATGGGAAAAACAAAAATCCCAATGATGCAAGTGTGTCTGACCTCAAACGCATCAAGAAAAGGACTGAAGGGCGATGCGCTGGGCAGGGCTCTGGAAGGCGAGGCTACAGGCACACGTGGTGGCCCTGTATAAAAATAAAAGCCAGACAATCATTTTTGATGCTTCAAAAAATGCTCTGGTCCCGACAGACAGAATGTCCCACAAGTATGGAAGAATGTTGACAAAGTAGGAGTAAGGTATTTCACATCTCTGTCTACGAAGCACCAAAAGGTTACTGTGCCCGATGCCTCAACTGCTATCATAAATTTTCTTCTCTTAATAAAAATCTTTAAATTGCATGCAGGGTATAGTTAATGTTTGACAATGGTCCTGTGAACACAAATGGGAAACACTAACAGCCAACTGAACAAAAGCAGCATCAACAAAAGCAATGCAATCTACTGTGTGCACTCCTCTTTCCAACTCCATTTACTGCTCTCCAATGCTGGCCACCAGCCCTTTACCAGAATACCCATACAGAGACAAACTTCTCTCAAATATGTAAAGTGAAGAATATCGTGAATCTGAAACTGAAGGAAATACTTACAATATCTAACCCTACGGTTAGAGCACCAAATGAAAAGCATATTTGAACGTTCCAGAAAATAATGCACTGGTTGCTTTGATATATCCTTAAACTAACACATATAGGAAGGTAAACACTGGAGAAAAAATACACTTGATCAGTCATGATAAAAGGAGAACAAAGAGCATTGCCTCAGCAATGGCGTACAATTAAATTCAAACTGGATGTGCTTGCATGTTCCAGCTACTTGCCCCCTTCCCCCTCTCCCCACAGTCTTGCAGGCAACCTTGGGATCTTGCAGAAAGAAAAAAGATGTGACAAGAAATCCAATTTCCTGATATCGGATGGAAATCTTTACTGTTGAGGAGGGGAAACTCTCCTTCGCTGGCAATTGATCAAACCTCCCTTGCAGTTGACTGCATCATTAGTTTGCCTGTGCCATCCTCTGACCTCCAGCACTGAGCTCAAGCCTTTCCCAATATCATTTTTAATCTCCCCCGGGTTCCTTGCTCAGTCTGCACTTTAATGTGACTGGATGAATGCCTTTGAAAGTAATATATAAATTAGCATTTTACAACTCTTACAAAAGGCAATTTGGATTTTGGTTGGCCATAAATGGATTATTTCCCCTGAGGGAGAAGGGAGGGGGGAGCCATTCCTTTTAGTGCTGCAGTATAAGAAGGGAAAAAGAGAAATTGCCCACATTGAATTTCAGAAGTGGGAGTCTTGCCAAATGGCTCGCAATGCCCTTCACATTGTAGGAGAGAACGCATCCCTAACTGCCATGGCTTCCATCCCCTAGATAACAAGCTCAGGCGAAGGCGCAAAGCCTGAACTCCATTATCTCCCTCCACTGCCACGCGTCAAGAAGGAAATTAATCAATTTATCAAGTCTGCCTCCTTTCAGAAGGAGGCTGCTCAGCTGCTGTTTTCAAATGGTTACATTAGACCTTCCCCCACCCCCTGCTTACAGCACATTCTTCCTGTCTCTAGCTCGCTCTCTTTTCTCCTAGCCGGGCATCTCATCCTTTGTGCCTTAACACTCCTCAATCCTTCATACCCAGGCAATGCCTCCATTGTCCTGTCGGCTCATATCAGTTTCAAGAGGGAGCTCAAGGGCAGGCCACTGAGCAGTGATGATAAAGGAACGCACATGAGGACGTGTGGTGGAACGCTCTAATCCGCCTACAAAAAAGGCAAACTAAAACACAATTAATTTTAACACAGATAATGATGTGGTTATTTTGAGACTATTACCTAATTTTTTTTAAGCAATCACAGATTACACAAAAACCAAGGTCAACTAAGAGCACATGTGTACTCAGTCATGTTCTACTAACACAGAATCAATCATAGCCAGAATATTGAGTGTAGACATCACTACTGTGAAATGACTTGCAGCAAGGGCTAGCATGTCCCAGAGAGCCACTCCATGCATTAATGGGCAAGTTACCAGAGGCCAGCAAATAAACCCATTAGCATTAACTACCATTTCCCTAACTACAGAATCACCAAATAGGTCTATACTGTAAACTCTAGAGGCATGCTAGCTGAAGAAATGATTTCTTGTCACAGAAGTAAAGAGTGTTAAAGCATGAACACATCCATCAGAGGTGTCTTCCCGTCTCTTTGACAGGAGGGAAACCCTACTGTGAAGCGAGTCAACTTCAAGCTAAACAGAGTATAGTAGAAGTTTCCAGTTGAGATAATTTAATAAGGAGTTAATTACTTACTTGTAACCTAATTTTTCCAGTATCAGTATCTAACATATTCAAATGCTTTGAATATTCGACGTAGTCGGACTGGGAATTCTTCGTTACAATTTTAAAATCGGTAATCACATCTACAAACAATCCACCCACATTTTGGTACATTTTTCATCAGCCAATGAGACCTTTGGTGCTTTAGCTAGACTACCTCAGGCCATTTTCAGATTCTAACAGTCTATATTGCCCTACATCTTAACAGTGTGAGCCTCAGAGCATGGTTGCCACACGTGAATCTATGGAAGATAAAAATACTGGATTAATTGAAGATACAGTAAGTAAGCAGTAGTCCTTGAAAATAATGCAGTTATGCCCATAGAGAAGCAACAATGGGCATGAGGCTCACCTAACAGATGCTGTAGCACTGACCCATCCACTTCTGCATCTCTCCTTCACTGAATGTCAAGGCAGTATTGTCTTGTAAAGTGTGACGAATCTGAGGATGTTGTCCCTTCTACCCGAGGGGAGACCTTTCCTCTGGGGGCCAGGGCGGTGCGTCCAAAGTACAACTGCCCCCTGGGAATGGTGCACCGAGGGAGGATCACATGGGGGTGAAGCCCCTTATGGGATTGGGGACGACTATTCTCAAAGAACACATTATTCCCCCGCCATAATACATCCAATCCCTTCTAAAATACCAAATACACCCTCCCCCCCTTAAAAGGCAGAGCAAATGTACTCTGTTGAAAGGTCATTCAATTTAATATACTTGACAAACCTAAAATACAATAATATGCATCTTGCCTATGAATTGAAAACAAGTACTGTGAAAATGATTATCATGGAGAGTCAGAGGATCACTTGGAAGAAGCAGAGCGAGAGGACTACCTTTTCCCAAGATGTCATTTGCCCAAATGAATACAGCTGGCCGACGCAGAAGCTCAGCTCTGAGACAGAGGGTGAAGGATCAGAGGAGTCGGAGGAACTGCGGGACTCCTGCACCGGGTGGGCAGAGAGAAGCCAAATGGGAAGAAGCGGCAAGGAGAAGGAGATCCCAAACGCAGTCCAAGCAGGAGGGACCGTTTGGGTTGCTGTTGGTACATACCTCAGGGTACCACAGGCTCCGGTGAACTGCTTGCAAGGCAGGATGCGCAACTGGGCAGAGAGACGCCTGCGGACACGCTGCAGACTCTGCCATTCACCAGGGACCTTCCAAAGCATTGAAGAACTATGCAGAGGCTGGGGAAACGCAAGTACGTAGCAAGAGGAAACATGTACATGTGTGTGCTAGGGGGCTTTGGAGGTCTATAGGAGCTAGAGAGTAAATATCAATATTGGAGAAAGAGGGTCTGGGACCCTGAAGGGACATAGCGAGTCTGTGACCCACACCATAAGGAAATTAAAGTATAAGGGGGTTAGGGAACCTATGACACCCCAAGAGAAGATAATCATAAGTTTGGCAGGAGAGCAATCCAAACATATATGATAACACAAGAATAAGTAAAACAAAGGAGTCATCTATTGGGCAGGAGAGTGAAGCAAATGTATATCATTACGAATTGAGAGTCTGGGACCTGCAACCATATGAAATACAAGCGCCTCATGAAAGGGAGGAAAAGAGGGTCTAAGATCCACATGAAAGAGAGATAGTCCACAAGTGGACACTAGCTTGGTAGGAAAGTTAACCAAGCTATATTTCGAGTCTGAGATTCGCACCCATGTGAGAGACTGAAAGGGTCAAGAACCCCCGGAATTGGGAAAACAGAATCTTACATTTTATAACTGTATCAAGTTGACAAAGGTTTGTGCAGCTAAAAAACGATAAAGGGGCTCAAGAGCCCAAAAGGAGGGAAACTGAGAAGAAGTCTAGGCGAAAGGAGCCCAGCACTAGTCTAGGAATCTTGCAGTTTTTAACAAGGTTTTTTTCAACACTTCATTACTAGAATGACTGGGATCTTTTCTGTTGATTTAAAACACAAAGAAAACATGTTGCTTTAAGAATAGACCATCCTCGCACAAGAGCAGGTTTTTGGACACAACAGTGACAGCCTCTATTTTCGGACTTCCTGAAAATTTCACTAGTTTCCTTTGAGGTAGGGATAGAAGTTGTAGGGATAGAGAGGCATTTTCCTAACCTTTTATTAATTAATAAAAGTTTATATCCAGAAATATGACACCATTGTGTACAAGCCTTACTTCTGCACCCTTTCAAAAGCTATAGCGATCTTCCCAGTTAACTGCCTGGCAGATGTCAAGCAGCAGTCCCTTGTCCATATGGCAGCAGTCCCAGAAAATGGTCCCGGAATGTGAAAAGACTAGAGGTTCATTGGGTCTTTGGTGACAGAAGACTTTCGTAGTGGAAATCCAATGTGCAGTGCCTGGTTTGGAAATTATGCCTCTTTTACAAGAGGGACTAAAAACAACAAAAAGCTGAGCAGTCGTCCGGAAATCCTTGGTTATCTCAATATAATAAATGTTTTAATGACCGCCTAACATCTAGAAAACTGAAGGCTCTATAGAAAACAGAGGGCTCTATCTGCCCAAGAAGAGGCGTTGCTGATAAATATTGGTAGGACATTGGAGGCACTAATGTGGAACTCTGCAGGTACTTTGTGACAGAACCAAGGATTGATGCATGGGTTGACTATCCTTAAAAAAACTTAGATACGGTTTATAGATGGCCAAAGCTTGAATCTCCCCCACTTGCCTCGTTGAAGAAGTAGGTGCAAGGAACGTGACTTTCCATTAATATGTTTAATGCATGGGCTTGAACAGAGGTTCCATGTGCTTTATTAAGACCGTATTGACACTCCAAATATAGGGAACCTTCAAACACTAAAGGAAATGTTTGAAGAAGCCCTTCATTAATTGTCTTACTATGTGGAGCGCAATACTGCTGCCAAGTCTACGTGTATGGACGTGTGTGTCAGGCCCCCTTTTGCTAGAGACAAGAAATACAGTAGGTTGTAGTGTGGGGCAAAGATAATGGATGGAGGCTGTTTTCCTCACACCACTCACAGAAGTTTCCTTTTCCATTATAATTGTTAGGTCTGCATTGTAAAGTCAGCCCTTGACAAGTGAACAATAGAAGAGAATTCTTCTGGAATGTTCAGGTGACAGTATACTGTGAATTAAGAGGCCAGACAACAGGTAGGCCAACTCCAGATTGTGATGGTACATCCATCCAGCCATCCCTCCATTCGCTAGAGGTGATCCACAGCGGGACAAGGGAAATCCGTTTGTACAACTGATGTATACGATCTGGATACCACGGGCTGTCTTACTCAGGAAATTATAAATTACTCACCGTAGTGACTAACGTACTCTTAGTTCCGTTTCCTCCATACTGCATGGGCGTCCCTTCCAAGGGACAGGAGCCAGAACCTTTTTCACCAGAAAAAAACATTCTTCCCCTGTAAATTTAGAGGCGCGCAGGGGTGCGGCCCAGGGAGAATGCGCTGCCCTGACTCCGCCCTCTGGCGCCACACATCATGCGCCATTGACACGTCGACATTGCCTAATGACACCAGTATTATTAGGGGGAGAGTGGTGGAACGTATGAGGAAAGGGGACTAAGAACGTTAGTCACTACGGTCAGCAATTTATAATTACTCTTACGTCCCGTCCCCTTTCCTCCATACTGCATGGGCGATTACAACTGAATGTAGCCCCAGGGTGGAGAGGAGACCCTCCTTAAGCAAGTAGGTTCCTGAGAGCCGCCTGTCCAAACGCTGCATAAAATCTAGAGCTGGCATCCAAACAGTAACGCTTGCAGAAAGCCGAGGGAGTGGCCCAAGTGGCCGCCCTGCTTATGACTTGCCAAGGGACATTGCGCTGGAATGCAATGGCCATTGCCTTAGCCCTGACTGCGTGGGCGTGCATGTTGGCCGGAAGAGGCTTGTGCTGGACCTTGTGCGGCCCTTTGATGGCAGAGACCATCCAGCGTGATATGGAAGCCTTGGAGACAGATAGCTGGTCTTGAGCCTCTGAAAGTGACGAACAAAGCGTCCGATTTGCGAAGCCCTTGGTCCTATCCAAGTAAAATTTGAATGAAAGAATGATCTGGGAATGTTTGATAAACCATGTGGCATGTTATAATGTCAATTAGATGCACAAAGGAATCATTCGCAATAGAATGAGTAGTGTTTTTTTCCAGAAATCAAGTAACGGTGTCGACCTATATTGGAGGTTGACTTCGCTTTTGCCCTGGGAAATTATAGTTCAAAGCGAGAACCCCAGCATCTAGTCAAAGATCAATGTCTTCCCCCTTGCAGAAAACTCCTCAGCAAGATACTGTCTATGTTGTGGCAGAGTCAGAGGGTGATGCTTTGGAGGCTATCTGTGCGGAAATATCTATGCTCAGAAATTCCCCCTGAGCCACTCCCCCAGCCTAACCATAGATATACAACTTGCAAAAAAACAAGCAAGCAAAAGTCTGCTGTAAAAGCCGTCACTGGAATACAGGTTCCGGAAGGCGATGGAGGTATTTTTGTGAAGAATGTCCTAGGGGATGGTGAAGTGAGGCAGGTACGTCTACAGGGCCCCCTGGATGGGTGGCGCGGAAAGGATGCTATGGTCTCCAAGGCGAACATTACATCTGGCGGTAGTAATTTTCTTCAGTCAGCATCGAGGCCACCATCACGCTTTCCACCTGAGACTAAGTTAATCTCCACCCACCCCGTGGGTAATAGGGGTTACAACAGACAGACTGAGTTGACACAAATGGAGCCGACATCTAGTGTAGTAATGAGGTCTTTCCTCCCTAACCGAGACCAACTTGATTAGGTTGTGGCTGGCTTGAGAGTGTGCCAGCATGATCAGTTACCGCAATTACCAGTGGGAAAGTGGGTTATGCAATTACCAGTGGGAAAGTGGGTTATGTTGGCAGAAATCAATTCAAAGTGGAATAGCCACTTCCTAAATTGCACCAATCTGATGAAACTTTGGTCTATGATTCCCAATCTAGCGGTCCTCCGTTCAACTGATATGACTTACATTGAACTGACAGTAGTAGGAGATTTTTACAAATGGGCTTTGATCGAATTTATTTCCCCGCTAGTATTAGCCCTGTTGTGCTCCTGTACAGCAGAACTTTACGCTTTGGGGTTTGAACTCACTGTGTGTGTAGGAAAGTGGTATCTCAACAGGAGGAGGGAACTGTGTCGCAAGTAAAATTACTAGGGATGGAAGGTACTGAAAGAGCAAGCCTTTTATCTGCACTTACACACATCCGTTACCAGGTCCACTGGGGCCTGGAAATATAGTTCACTGGTTTACGGTTACTTTGAAATTAGGTAGTAACTGAATCATCCGTGAAAAAAAAAACATTAAACGGTTGTGTTGAATTGGTGCAGGGTGTTACCTAGATATTAAACCCTTTTTACAAGATATGGGTAACCAACACATAGTTCCAGCCATTATTACACTCCGGGGAAACACACTACACTCTATTCTGATTTTGAATGCATCTATGCCCTTGTTAGGATCCAATCAGTGTTATTTTCCATGACACTGAATATGTGATCACTGTATGGGAGGAGAAGTGTCCCAAAGGTCAATTGATGATTGCTGGGGATTTCAACTCCCCCCGGCTATGTGAATATCTTTTTAACTGGGACACTATGTGATTGCCAAGAAAATGTTGGGCTCTGTGGGAACTGACTCCACTCACTGTGTAAAGTGGGGGAGTCTCATCGAAATGTATGATTTAGTCTGTCTAAATTGCAAGGATGTCAGTGGTGAAAAACCGCAATCGACTTGGACTAATAACTCACTTTCTCCTGCCTGGATTACGTCTTTATGGACCGCCAGCTTGGGGAGCATTAGATATCAACTTTAATAAGTGTAGTGATCATGCTGCATTATCTTGGTCTACCACCCTGTCCAAAAGGTATCACGCTATCATATATGGTCTTCAATCCCACAGTTAATGCTCAACAGAATCATCTTGTTTGGGCCGACGTTAATGTTGGTAGGCTATCTCAGTTTTTGTCTGCTCATGGCCATATGGTAATTAATTGTTTAATGAAGAATCAGTGGGATATGATAAGCCTTATGCAGAGTTTGGCTAACAATTTAGGATTCTATCAGCATGTCAGATTGGAACCTGCGCCTCGTGGTGGGATTTATGATCCGCCAATCCAAGATAGGAAACGAGAGTGTAGAACACCAAGAAGAGATATAAATGAAAATGCTGGTCTGACTGACCAAGAGAAACTCACTGAGCTGATTTTTGTATGGCGACTGAATATAAAAATTGGGTAAGAATGCATAAGTGCACTTTATCCAATGCTAATTGGTTGTACTTACTTCAGCTGCTTAGGACCAACGATAGTAAGAAGTTTTGGTCATTCAATTGAGTGGATTAAGTGCGACGAGGTCTCGGTATCCATGCAACATTGGGTATCATTTATTGGCAAATTATATTATAAAGCTCCTTCTAAGCAATGGAGTGTTGTTACCATGAGCTATAAACATTATGGGACCCATGATTTTGATCAGTTAGATGTCCTATAACATAAAGGCTCTTAAAACCTCTAGAGCCCCTGGCCCTGATGGGTTGGCTAATGTAGTTCGAGCCAATACGGAGCTGTGGGCACAGATACTTTATCAGTGGTTTGTTGACATCAGGAGGTCTGGTGTCATTCCTCTGAGCTCGAGGACCTCCATTTTGATTGCGGTCTTTATGGTATGAAGAATGACCCGTCTAACTATCCATTACTTGCCCTGTTGCATAGTAGCTCAAAAATCTTTGCATCCATTTTGTTAAAAAAAATAAAATCACTGGGTTGAATCTAGACAGTTGTTACACAGATGCCAAACTGGCTTCCGTAAACATTATTCGACCTCCCATAATATCAGTACCATTTTAAGCCTGATCACGATAGGTGTAAGTGATAATAAACCTTTACATATTTGCTTTAAAGATTTCTTGAAGGCTTTTGACATGGTTAATCGTGCATGCCTTTGTGAAAAATTGAAGGAATGGGGAATTGATCCACAATTGTTATATTATCTACAGCCCTTATATAATGAAACCACAATTCGGGTGAACAGTAAGGGGTTATTGACTTCCCCTATGGAGGCCAATACTGGGTTAAAACAAGGGTGTATGCTTGCCCCTACATTTTTTATTTTATAAATTTCAGATATGGTACAGGCTATTTACAGAGTTCAAAACTTCCTGCCTTTTATTGGTGGTGAATGTATCCCATTGCTTAATTATGCAGATGATAATATCCTTATGGACCAGGCACCGATTGGTTTGCAGCGGTCTATTGCTGCTTTAAGGTTATATGCCAGTCAAAATGACAATTATGAATTTAGCAAAACTAATATCATGCAAATTAGGCCAGGTACCAAAATTTTATAAAGTTACTCACTGTAGTGACTACCTTACTCTTAGTCCATAGTCCCCTTTCCTCCATACTTATGAGACATTCCGTCCTGTGAGACGGGGCCGGAGCACTTTTGTAAAAAGCATAACATTTTCCAAAAATGTGTCCTTCTCTTTTTACGCAGGGTACCGCACTTGGCCGTATCCCCACCCTCCTTAGCTCCGCCCATCAGTCCTTTTCTATCGCCAGGTCTGAGACCTTTAAGCAATAACAGAGGAAACTTATTACAGGGGACAGCAGGCGGGCGTATGTAGGAAAGGGGACTATGGAATAGGAGTAAGGTAGTCACTACGGTGAGTAACTATTATAGTCATACATCCCGTACCCTTTCCTCCATACTTCTGGGAGATTCCCAAGCACTCCTCACAGGAATTACGGGTGGATGGAAACTCCTTATTGAAACAGGTTCCTAAGCACAGCTTGACCGAACTGAGCATCATTCCTGGAGCTTAGGTCCAGACAGTAATGCTTACAAAAAGCCGATGGGGAGGCCCATGTAGCCGCTTTCGCGATGGTCTACCAGGGAACATATTTCTGGAAGGCAACGGCAGCCGCCTTACCCGACACAAGATGAGCATGAATTCCCTTTGGGGCCTGAAGACCCTGAATTGTATACGCCTCAGAAATACAGGCGGCAATCCATCGGGAGATGGTTGCTTTCGAGGCCGGCTTTCCTTCTGAATTTCCGGAGGTCACAAAAAGCTGCGAAGAGTTCCTAAGCTCAGTTGTTCTGTCCAGATAGAATTTAAGGGCTCTAACGTCCAGGAAGTGCAGAACCCTTTTGGCCTCTGATGCTGGGTCTGGAAAGAAGACAGGCAATTAAATTGACTGATTCAAATGAAAATCAGAGACCACCTTCGGAAGAAAGGAGGGATTTGTTCGCAGGACAACCTTATCCTTATGAAAAGTAAGGAATGGATGCTCTACCGACAAGGCCTGAAGCTCACTTACACACCTTGCCGATGTCACAGCAATCAAAAAGGACACTTTCAAGGAAAGGTACTTAAAAGTCAACAGTAGCCAAAAGGCTATGACACAAGGCCGTAAGGACCAGATTCAGATCCCACCTTGAATGCAGGCTGCAAACAGGAGGGTAAAGTTGTAATAGGCCCGCAATGTGTCTTTTAATGACCAGATGGGTCAGTGAAAAAGAGCACTGGTCAGTGGACAGGTAAGCGGCGACAGACGAAAAATAAGTCCTGCAAGACAAGACATGAATGCCCGATTCTGCCAGATGTGAGACAAAAGACAGGACCATGTCGATAGTAGCCTCTCTAGGGTTCAGCTGCCTAGCTAAACACCAGTGGTAGAACCATAGCCATTTACTCCTATACTGAGATCTTGTCGAAGGTTTCCTGGCCGCCTGAATAATGAGTGTGTTATCCGTGGACAAATTGAAACGCTCTAAAGATCTGAACTCAGGCACCAGGCCGCCAAGCTGAACGATTGTTGGGAGGGGTGCCACAACTGCGTATTGCTCTGGTGAAGCAGATTGGGAACCAGCGTAAGCTTGAGCGGCGAGCACACCGATAGATGCTGAAGCTCCGAAAACCAAAACCTGACCGGAACCAAGGGGCTATGGACAGGAGGGAGCAATTCACTGTGTTTCTTAGCTTGCAAAGCGCCCGATGGATCAGAGGAAGGGGCAGAAAAGCATAGGCCCTCATGTTGTGCCATGGAATTTTGAGAGCATCTCCCAGAGAGGAGGCTCTGAGCCCGTTCCTGGAGGCATACAGAGGAAGCTTCCTGTATGTCGATGTCGCAAAGAGGTCCACTTTTGGAGTGCGCCAACAGTGAAAAATATCCAAGATCCATCATGGAGGATTTCCGCCAGATCACTGACAGTTCAAGGTGGAACAGGACCTAGAGGAGAGACTGAAGGTAATTCGAAGCTTTCAGTGGACAAGGACTGAGCAGCAACCAGTCGTCCAAATACGGATACACATGGATACCCTGTAGCCGAAGAAAAGCTGCGATGACCGACATCTTCGTAAAGACACCCGGAGCCGAGCCAAGATCAAACGGGAGCACACAAAACTGGAAATGTCCCCCCGTCACATGGAATAACGCAGGTATTTCCGATGCAGACTCTAAATGAGGCTATGCATATATGTATCCTGAAGGTCCACCACGCTGAACCAATCGCCCTTCTGTAAGGAGGGCTTTATCTGACCGGGCGTGATCATCTTGAATTTCTCTTCGGGTAGAGAAAGGTTGAACTGGGAAAGGTCTAGGATGGTGCGCAGGCCAGCCTTGCTGGGTTTGGGCACCGTAAACAGGCGGGAGTAGAAGCCCTCCCCTCGCTCCCCCAGGGGAACGGGTTCCACCGCCTTGAGATCCAGAAGCTTCTGGACTTCGGCTCTGAGGGAGGGCGTCACCGACTGCTGAAAGGGACGATTGATGGGTGGGGTAGGGTTAAGGGGCAACCGGAAGCCCGCCCGAGCAATGGACAAGACCCACAACTGATCCTTTGTGATGTTTTGCCACGCCTCCCAGTGAGACGCAGTGCGCCCTCCCAACGGGGTCTCTTGCGAGCATCGAAAAACATCATTTAGCGAACTTCTCTGCGGACAGACCGCTTGATCCTGAAGAGGAGGCAGAGGACCGAGAGAAAAAAAATGGCCTTGCTGCTTTTTCTGACGAGAGTTCCCAGATGGAGGAGCGACCCTACGTGTCCTCCGATCCAGAAACCCTCGAAAACCAGAGGAGGACCGAGGCTGAGATGACGTTCCTTGAGCTTTGAACAGTGGCTTCACCAACACAGACAGGGACTTGCCTTTTTGAGTGCTGTCCTTAGTCTTAGTCAACTCCACATCTGTTGAAGAATGGAACAGTTCTTTGCCGTCAAAAGGCAGGTCCAGAACCTTATCCTGGACCTCCTTAGAAAACTTTGTGGCATGAAGCCAAGCCTGACGGGAGGTGTCAACACCAAGCATGAGGCCCCGAGCCGAGGTGTCAACATGATGAGCCGCGGCCTCGAGTATATCTTGCGCCAGAACTCTGGCATCCGACAAGCCACCCTTAAAATCATCCAGCTTGTCTGCGGGAATGAACTCCTCAAATTCAGATAGACCTTTCCACATTTTCATATCTGCCGCCGCTAAAATGAGCTCTGCGTTCGCCTGGCGCAACTGCAGGGCCCAATTAGCGAAGATCTTTCTCCCCAAGAAGTCAAGCAACTTGTCCTCCTTGGCCAGAACATGGGCTGTCGCTGTAGAAGACGCGGAAGCCGGTCTGGATTGTAGTGTGGCAGCTGCCCTCACTGTGGAGGAAGGGAGCGGGCAAGACGCTAAGGCTACCTCTTCCGAAGTGTGAAGCCTATAACGAGCGTCAATCTTCTTGTTAACGTGAAGTCAAGAGTGTGGTTTATACTAGACCTTGCGGACCTCGACCAAAACGTCCCTCTGGAGGACCAAGCCGGTACGCTCCAGAGGAGACAAGGTGAATGCCCCAGAAAGCATCACCTCTTGGGGAGCGGGTGCCTCAGGTACTGGTACATCCAGAAGAGACATGTCCAGAACCCAGTCATGGAACGCTCTAACAGAGCGGGCCTGGTCCTTGATATCCTGATCCCCCTGCGTGTCATCCGACGCGAATGGATCGACCTGCATCACATCTGGTTCTGCCGAAGACTTGTCTATTAGAGACCAGGGAGGCAGGGACGGAAGGGCTGGTGGTGGGCCAATCGGTAGAGGACGAACAGCTGCTGGAACAACCGGCACCACGGCTGGAACCGTCGGCACAGGAGTAGGCACTTCCCTGAAAACACCTGTGAAATATCCATTCATAGGGTAAGAGTGCATGAGCCTCTGAAACTTTCCGAAAAAGGCATTCTCCGCCAAAGGTTTAGGCACTGGAGTGGGAGAGGTCGCTCATGAGAGAGGTAACTCCAAGGCCGGTGCTGGCAGGCCCCTTACGGAAGCCCTCGGAGAAAACTCTGGTACCTTTTTTAGGCTTAGAAGGCACCTCAGGGGGAACCCCGGTAATAGAGCTTATGAAACCCCCGGGAAGGTGTCCCCCGGCCGGGGTGCCCTAAAAACGAAACTACTTACCGGGCATGTCTTCTTTTCATCGATGAAACTCTGAAAATGCAGAGGAGGAACGCGCTGAACACCTCCTGTCACCGCTCCAGATGACGTTGAAGTGCCCGGACCGAGAGGGATTCGCAGTAGAAACACGAGTCCCACCGATAATCCAGTCCCAAACACTCTAAAAAAAGAGGATGGGGAACCGCCCTAGCAAAGCTTCGCTCGCAAGAAGAACAAGAAGGAAATTCTAAATTTACCGGCATAGACTGACGCGACCGTGAAACTGGAGCAGGAGAGGAGGACACTGGAAGGAAATAAAAATCTTCCAAAGATGCAAGTGCGTCCAGTCCCGACCGCACATAGAAAAGGACTGAAGGGCGAGGTTACGGCCATGTGCGATACCCCTGTTAGGCAGACACCTGTTCAGTTCCCTTAGGGACCACTGCAAAAGGCTTAGGACTACAGTTGTTGGCAGTAAACCCAATTGGTAGCAGTCTGTATCACCCAGATTTAACTGGTAGCTGTGGCTGAGCAACCAGACTTCTCTCAAGAAGAGTTAGACAGTATACAGAGTATACAAGACAGGTACAAAGATACAGTAGCACAAGCAAACACTGACCAGAGCTTAGGTATAAAAGTATATAATTATTTATTTAAAAACACACTTTGTAAAATACACTAACACTAATATGGCAAGCAAGTTCAAACACAGTCACTATTAATATATATATACATCCCTGATTACTTATTGAACAAGTCTTAGTTAAGACACCACTTGTTTTCAGACAGAGGTGATTGCTTAACCTAAGATGGCACTCCAATAAGTTAGTTAAAAAAAGGGAGGGAAAAAGGCAGAATTAGGAAGATACACAATACCAACACTTTGAGGAGAACCAGAGCAAGTAAAAAAAAAAGGCAGAGTCTACTGAGGAGCAAGAAAGTCATAGGCCAGGCCCACTCTTGGAGAGAGCAAGACGGAATGTGTCCAAGATCACACAGTTGAATAGTATTTTAAAGAGTCTTTGCAGATAGTTCGAAAAGGGTTGGATCAAGTCAGGAAAAGTTAGTTTGCAGGTCCAAAGTCACCCCAGGATAGAAAGTCAAGGATTTACGGGACACCTTGAAAAGTCTGTTGCAAGGGAGACCAGGCAGGACAAAGTACCTGAAATGGTGAGAAAGCTCCAGCGGGGGCAGTTGTTCCTGGCAGCAAGTGCAAGTCAGTGCTTCGGCCAGGGGAAGAGGAGATCTCGACGTGGAGGAAAGCTGGAGGTTGTTGCACTGCCAGGGAAGAAACCAGCCGCAGAGTTTCCCCGGTTAAAAGGTACTACCCTTTTATTCGCCGTAGTGGTGAAGCGTGGCTATCCGGCCGCCGGGGTGCTTGGCACGGGCGATTCGACTACGAGATGATCCAGGAAGGCGAAAAAGAGGGCGAATTGGTTATCCCCACCAGTTCAGAGGAAGAAGACTCTCCGGGATGAAGATCTTCTCTGTCGTTGGGAAGTGGTGAGACGGTTCAGCAGGCCTCCACCGGTGGTGTCGTCGTTGCAGGTCGGCTCAGCTTCTCCCTCTTCGGATTCTTTGGTCCTGTGGCGACTTCTGAAGTTCCAGTCCCCAAAGCCCTGCTTTTATGCAGAAAACCCCCATTCATCAGTCCAAGCTGTCACTCAAACATGCTAAGTGGTGAGCCGGGCGGCTCACCACTGGGCCAATCACACAAGAGTGCGACGTGAGTTGCCGAGGCAAGTCAGTCCAGGGTGCCTAAACCCCCCCCCCCACACATCATGAAGACCCAGACAGAGTGGCACCACTTTTGGAGGCTTCTGTGGAGAAGCCTACCAAAAGTGGAACAAAGGGCTCGACTTGGGTTGGAGTTACAGAGGCGAACACAAACGCCATTTTAAAACCGAGTCCTGGCAAAAAGACCAAACCAGGGAATAAATATTAAATAAATAACCCGGCGGTATCTTTAACATTGCACCAAAAAAAGAAAATCCCGCAGGAAATATTCCGGTGGAATATTTAGCATGGTAACCACTGCCACCAGCCAGAAACTCGACGAGGGGAGACTGCACAGTGCCCCCTCGAAAAACAGACCCTGGGGCAATCTAATTACCCCTACCAGTACTTCCACAATATGATGGTTTGTACTGGTTCTGTTCACAATTTAAGACTGATAAAGTCAAAGGTGACTTTACATGCCCTGGGAGACAGTAGTCAGTCACAGGGTACGGAGTCTATGTTTGGGGGTCACTATGACACCCCTGTGTTACTGCACTGAGGGTGCTGTGTAACACACTTACCAAAACCACATGAAACCCTATGGAGTCAAAGACCCCATAGCCCATAAAACACATTACAAAGTCAAAGGATATCTCAAATCATGTCTAAGAGTGGGAGAAAAAGAGTCTCACTCTTAGCAGGAGAAAAAAATAAACCCCAAAAATCCAGCAAAGCTGCTGGGGGACTCACTAGGTTTGGGAAATTAGCCTTAACAGAGTATTCTCCCTAACAACCCCGCGTAAAATGAGAAGGATACATTCTTGAAAAATGTGATGCTTTTTACAAAAGTGCTCCGGTCCCGTCCCACAAGACGGAATGTCCCATAAGCATGGAGTAAAGGGGACGGACGTAGGAGTAAAGGGTTTTACTTGGGGATTTGATTCCTCTCCGATTGAGGAGGTGACCAATTATTTCTACCTAGTCTTTCCTATCAAATCCCTTCCCTGCATCAGGTACTATTGTGATTTTTTTCTTTACAAAGATCATGGGTACGTGGTTGGTGACAAGAAAATATATGTTTAAGCATGGAGGAGGGAATCTGCAGGGCATGGTGTTGGTATATCGCACCTCTATTGTTCTCAGGATATTATATGGAACCGTTTTCTTGTCAGAAGAAAAGAGCTCCTGGTTAGAGATATTGGAGGGAAGAATATTCAGATCAATCTTGGGTGTTCCTCAATGTGTTTGGGTTGAGGCCCTCAGACTAGAATTGAGGGTTCAATCGCTGCGCTCCTTATGGCTAATATCTAGTGTAAACTCTGGCGTACCTTTTTTACTGCAAGCTTGGACTCTATTTTAAATCTGGTTGCTAAATCTTCCTTGAAGGTGTCAAATGGTTATATGGCCAGTCTCCAGAATAGCACTTATGGTCATCTGGCTGCGATGGGTATGACCTCCACAGAATGTTTAGACTGCCGCAAGTAGTTCAGTCTTTTAAAAATACAACAGCTGTTTGGGACGCTGATTTAAGCCTATCTAAATTACAGGGATAACATTTTTTACTATATATATATATATATATGCAGGCCAGAGCTTTACCCCCAACCTGCTATGTTCCTATTTAACTAAGGTGTTTTTTTATACCTAATCTTAGATTTGATATCCTCCCCGCTAATGAACATCTGGGCAGAAGGAGGAGGGTCCCTCACGAAGAAAAAACATGCAGGTTGTGTAAACTACACATAGAAACCGCACACTTACTGGTTGTTTGTTTCTGACTGAGATATATAGTAAGGGGTATGCCCTAGATTAAAAAAACAAGTGCACCTCATCAATATATATTGTGCTAGGTCAACTGTGTACAATGCGAGTGCTTTTTATATCTGGAAAGAGATGATGAGGTGGATTGAGAAGCCCAGACAATGGATTTGTGCTGCGCACTTCTTTACATGATTTGGACATGGTATACCTGATATATTGGTTTGGAATACTTTTTACCCAGTATTTTTTAGGATGACATTTTACTGTGGAATTAAAGTGTTACTGTTGAATTTGTTTTCTTTTTTAGTGTTATGAAACTGTTTATGATGGAATGATGTGAAATAATTATTTTATTTACATGATGATTAAATTTGTATATATGCATGGTGCCTCCGAAAGGATATAACAGGTCACCTGGTTTATCAAGGCCATCTCTACAAACATGTGTAAGCTTAACAGCATTAAAGGAACTTACCAGGCAAAATTTCTTGAAATCCTTCCAAAACTAGGATCTTTGAATGCATCATCACTGCTCATTATTATCGTCATGATTAAAGGTTACTCTTTCTCTCCTGATGAACCATTCAAAACTTGAATGGGGAAATACGTGTTGAGAGAATATTCAAAGAGAAAATAACTGAATTGGATTAACCATTTGGATCTATTAATGCTTTTTTTAAACTTGGTGTGAAGTAACACCAGCAAACCAAGAATAACATTTCAAATAGAGCACAAGCTCATTCACAATCTAAACATAGTGTCAGCCTGTTATTCCAATATTTGACTCACCGGAAACCATTTTGGCTTTTTGAACACTAAGGTTGGTGCAATAGAGAACTATTCTCACTCAGACTTATTTGTACGAATTGACAGTGTGGCAGCCACAGTTCTAGGGAAATTTCTATGCATGACTACCAATCATTGAAATAACTAAGAAGTCACCAAGGACTAGCTTTGTCTGGCTGCTTTTTTTGTTCAAGGCTTATGTGTGATGCAGAAGATTGACTTTAACCATTGCATAAATAAAATTAAAAAAAATATAGAAGGATAGATGGAGTGAAAGAGAAGGCGTTGTGAAGGAAGGGCAGTAATCCACTGAAGGAACACTTCCAAAGATTAAAACCTGCCAAGGTAGAACATCTTATCTGCCTAAAGTTCTTGAACACTAGGAGTTGATGTTTTAGGTTTGAATACAGGTGAAATGTTGAGGAAAATCTGCAGAATTAAGCTTAGGACTCCTCACACAGTGACAGTTTGAATCTGAACATGGACTTTGAGGGCGAGCTAAAGTACTCAACATCTCATTGGATGGAGGCAGCTGGATCAAAACGTAGGTGGAAAGATTGCAGATGTGACTGAACTTTTAAAATTGTCAATAAATAAAATGTAGCCCAGGATTCCCAGCCTCACAATAGGGAATAATCGTGTGGATATATGAAAGATAGGTACCAGGAGAATAAAGCCACACTAAATTAAAAGAATAAATGCTGGGCGTATTATGTGGGCGACAGCTGTGCTTCTTATATGTGGGTGATAATTACATTTCCTGAGATACTAACATGTGGGAATTTAGGCCAGTCTTACTACGTATACATTTCAGATTATTTGCATGGTACCAAACAATTGAAACTTTGTTACACTTAAGCTTGCAAATGTATATAGTGAATCGATATATGTAGACTATAGTGACCTGCATCACCTTTATTATTTGCAGCAACACAAAACCAGGGCTAATTAACCAATGCAGAATACAGACTGTGGTAAAGGATTAACAGAACAAACAAGAAACAGTAGTCAGGTTAAACATCTCTATTAACTTTGTGGTTGGATGTGCTTAAGACCTATGCAGGACAACAAACTAAAAAGACTACAATGGGCCTCATTACGACCCAGGCGGTCCGGAAATAACGGTGGCGGTAAACCCGCCGCCACCGTTGTTTCCAGACCGCCTGAGTCCGACCCCTGCAGGCGGGAGGTGATGCTCCCGCCAGGTCTGACCTGGCGGGTTTAACACCTCCCGCATGCAGGCGGACGAGGAAACACCGGCAGCATTACGAGATGCTGCCGGTGTTTCCATGATCCCCATTTCCATCGAGTCCCATAGGACTCAATGGGAATGGGGATTTACACCATTCCGCCTCCGTGATTCCCGGAAAACCGGGGTTGTAATGCCCCGGTAATTCCGGGAATCACGGAGGTGGAATGGTAATACGAGTCCGGCGTTAACCAGGCGGTTTTAACGCCTCGGTTAACGCCGGACTCATAATGAGGCCCACTGACTACTGATTAGGCTGGTCTTTCAAAGGGGTAGTTCCCTAAAAAATGTTATTGTTTAAAAAGATGGCCCATAATCAAAAATATCTAAAACAAATATTTTTTAAGAAAGTTCTCATGTAAGATTTTTGGGAAATGAGGCTCAAAACGGGGGCATCCATTTTGTGAAAAGAAGCAGCCTCCTCTGTTCATGTTAAGCTCTGCTCTCACGTACCTAATCAAGAAAAAGCCCCCTACTGAGCTTTTCTGTACTGCTGCCAGAGAACAGAGCTTAATATGAATAGAGGTGGCCGCCACAGTAACTGCACTGCACCAAGCCCAGGGAAGCACAGAAAACGTAAAATGAAAAGGCACTGCAAGTATAAATACTTCGCAAGCTGAGTTTTCATAATTGCTGTGACTTTGTTTTCAAGTTTCCCCGAGCAGGGAAGAAGGAACAGAAAACAGAGCAACAGAGCGACAGGGTCAAGCAGGGAAGCCTTGGCAGAACACGTCCTAAGCCTGGCAGGACACACAACATTGCCCAAGAGAATTGTTACAAGCATCAATCCAGGATAGCGCCAATGCAGAGATGTTGATTGCTATGTGTTTAATGAAAGGTTAGGTACTGTAGTGACTGAAGAACTCTAAGTCCATAGTCCCCTTTCTTCCATAATGTAGGGGTGTCCCTGCATAAGGACTGGACCAGGACCATTGTATCCTGCAAAAATGCACTTTCCCCCTTTTAAATTAGCACAAGCATAGGCGCAGATGCAACCAAGCCCTGCCAGCACCTCACCACAATCCCATCATAGCATTGGATCCAAGACGGACCGTCCATATAAATATAAAAAACCTATCATATCATATCATATTGGCAACTTTTGTAGCATGGGGGTGGGGCATGGTACGTATGGAGGTAAAGGGACTATGGGCTAGGAATACTTCAGTCACTACAGTAACTTTTTATTACTCCTCCTTTCCATCCCCTTTCCTCTATAGTGTATGGGTGATTACAACGCACCATCAACATTGGGAGAAGGGCTAGACAAACGTATGTCTTGTAGGTAAATAGGTTTTTCAACACTGCTTGTCCAATGCAGCGTCTGACCTGGCACTGGTATTCAGACAGTAATGCTTACCGAAAGCAGATGGCGAGGCCCACGTTGTTGCTTTACTAATTACATCCCACTGAGCTTGTCTAAATTCCTTAGTCCTGTCTACATAGAATTTTAGGTCCCATGTACATCAAAGCAATGCAAAACTCTGTCAGCTTCCGAATTAGGGTCTGGAAAAAAGGTGGGAAGCACAATATTTTGGGTCAGATGAAAAGCAGAGATTCCTGGGTAAGAACGCTGTGTGCGTACTGAGGACCACTTTGTACCTGTGAAAAACTGTATATGGTTCACTAGCAGACAATACTTGGATCTCACTCATCCTACATGCTGATGTTACAGCCACTAACAGCACCGTTTTACAAGTAACAAACTTAATAGGTGCAAGTCATAGGTTCAAAGGGCTTATGAGCCAGGGTCGCTGGAACCCTGTTGAGGTCCCAGACTGGATAAGGCCTAGATACTTGTCAGCCCTTGTAGATGCTTCTTGATCACTAGCTTAGCCAAATAAAAAAGTAACTTCTTTGAGTTTCTGTAGGCTCCTATAGCCACCTGGTAAGTGCAGCAAGTGTCACCCTGCACCCCCGAATTGGGATAGATATGCAGAGAAGGATAAAGCCTTGTCCAAACAGCATGAGAGCGGGTTGACGTCAGCACTTGCCCAAAAATAGAACCATGACCACTTACTTTTATACTGGGTTCTGATCGATTCCTTACAAGCTTTTTGAATTAGCTGGAAATTCTGCTGAGAAAGGCCAAGGTGGCCTAGTGTGAACACCTCAGCAACCACGCTGTGAGGGCACGTTTGTCAGGGGCTGTTTGAATCACTGCCCGCGCTTGTTGCGTTAACAGGTGATGTCGCCCTGTTTGTAACGGAATAAGCCTTAGCTGTGACAGGTGTACGAGGTCGAAGAACCACACTTGTGTTTGTAAATGAGGGGCTATCAGAATCATTCTGCAGGCCTGAGAGTGGCTGAGCTTGCAGATGACCCTTTGCAAAAGTTGGGTTGGAGGAAAGGCATAGCACCAAAGCCATCCCAAGGAATCTGAACTGCGTTGCCCAGCAACCCTCTGCACTGGCCTGTCGAGGATGCAAATAGGGGACATATGATGTTGTCCTTCCTGGAAAACAAATCCACCTCAGGATGCCCCAAGGGTTACTTGATTTAATTCCCACTCGTAAGAGGTGGTTCTGAGCCTACTCAATTTGTCCACAAGTCAGTTTTTACTGCTAGTTTGCACAGCAATGGAGACCTTGTTCTTCCCTGCTTGTTGGTAAATTGATAAAAAAAATAGCAGTGGAGTGGTCGGTTCTGATCAACATTGTTTTGTTTCGTATTAATTTCTGAAAAAAACGTCATGGCTAGAGCTATGGCTAGAAGTTCCAGATAAGTTTATGGGATGATGCTCTTACACTTCAGACGACCTGCTGACCACAGAATGGGCTCCCACAGTGGCACCCCACCTATCCATGAACGAGTATGTCGTAATCATAATCGAGTGAGGGGTAGGACAGAAGTAAACTCCACACATGACAATGGTGTTCCGAATCCACTACACTAGGTCCTGCTTCAAGAATCTTGGTATGGATATCTTTTCGGATTACCGGTTTCCTGATCCTAAAACCTGGACAACTGCATCTATGTGGATCACATCTTGAGCGGCACAGTGAGAACACAAGAAGTTAAGAGGCCTAGAAAAATGCAGGCAATACCAAGCTGAGGTGCAAGGCCTGGAGATAAAGTGGTTGATTGCTGCTACAATGTCCCTGAATCTCTCCTGCACAGGAGAGAGTGTTCCAGGTTATGCCTAGGAAGACCAGGTTCTGTGTTGGCAACGTTTCGACTTCTCGAGGTTTACTAGAAAATAAAAACAGTTGAATAAGGTTACCCTTAGTCTCGGACTGGAAATTGCTGCCCATTTCGGAGAGATGGATCTGATTAGTCAGTCGTCCAAGTAGGAATACATGTGATGTTCCTCCTGCCAGAGAAGGGATGCAACTGCATTCATGATCTTTGTAAATACTTGAGCAGCGTGTAGGACAAAAAGGAGCCCCTTATACCGAAAACTATGGCTGATCACCCTAAATCGTAACACTGTCTGTGTGGTTGCCATTTGGGGATATGTAGGTATGCATCCTTCAGGTCAAGGGAGCACAACCAATCTTCTCTGCATAGGAATTCGGCTATATGCGCCGGCATCACCATCTTCAACTTTTCCAGGGAAAGGTAAAGGTTGAGGTCAGAGAACCACTTGCAGGCCCGCCTGGGTCTTATTGTGGATCGCAAAGATACACAAGTAGAATCCTTGATCACTGTCTACCCGTGGAACTATCTCCACAGTGTGGTCTGGAAAGAGCTTCTGTGTCTCCTTGAGGGCTGGAGAGGCAATTTGCAAGGGGTGGTGGAAGCAAGGGGAGGGCATGAGGTAAGATTGGTAAGGAGAACCAGTCTAAAACCTATTGAAACTACAGGTAGTCCCCATGGGCCACCGAAAAGGTGAAGCTATTGGGGCACATGCCAAGCCAATCTGCGCCCTATAGAGCCCGGATGCTTGCTTCCTTGTTTCTTTGACTCTGTGAGGAGGGGGGAGGTGTGCGGGGGGGATGGTATGGGGCAGACACATCTGGGAAGAAACTTGGTTGCAGTCCTTTTTTACGCTTGCAAGATGTGCTAGGTGAACGCTCTGTCTGGATCTTCATTCCTGGAAGCCCCTAAAACCTCCAAAAAAGAGGTCACTGGTGACCTGGTCTGTCCCTGTGAGAACCCCTTTGTCGCTTGTTTATAAAAAAATAGCCAGAGACCTAGCTGCCTGGGTAATCATTTTCGTAGTCAACTCTTCGTCAGTGGAGGAATGAAAATGTTCTCTGCCCTCACAGGGTAAATCTAGTATTCAGTCTTGTACATCAGTTGTAAAACTGGTGGCGTACATCCAAGCACAACGCCACATATCGGCACCCACACACATTCCTCTGCAGTATCCACGTGCGAAACAGATGCTTCTAAAATGCCCTGAGCAATCAGCTTTGCCTCAGACAAATCAGCTTTGAATGCCGCCCAACACTCTAGGAAAGATTGTGAGATAGTCTTCTATTTCCCTCCATAACCGTGGGTTGGCAGCCACCAATAATGCATCAGCATTAGCCTGCCTGAGGTGTAATACAGCGTCTGGTAGATCTTGTTCCTTAGTAAGATATGAAGTCACCAACGACACGGAAGAGGATGACCGGAACAAAGGCTTGGATTATAAAGAAGCAGCTGCTACCACAGAGGAATGCGGCTGTGGGTGAGCAGAAAAGCATTGTCTCACATTCCATCTGTCTGAATCTGGCATCCAAGCATTCATTGATATATGGAGTAGAGTGTGGTTTGAGGCACAACTTTTTTACCACCTCTAAAACATTCTTTTGCAAAGGAATGCCCGCTTTTAAGGACAAAATCTCCGCCAACACACCCACTTCCGTCTGTGTTTGTTGAGGAAACCAGAGGCAATCTGCTAGTCTTTCTACGCAATCATGGAACGCATGAGCAGAAGATGGTCTATCTTCATCCCTCTCTTCAGAATACTGACATGAAGGGTATTTGTCACTCTGAAATGAAACTTAGAAGGCGATGAACAAATGAATTGCCATATTCTCGGTAATGTTCTTTCTGATGGATGTTCCTCCCACGGATGCCTCATTTATGATATCCCTATGCCAGCGCAGCGTTCACCAGAAATATTTCCGCCGCTGGGGGTGCTTTGTGGCTTTGTTTCGGCTCCGTCTGACTCCTCTGCACGTCCCGTGCCAGATATAACGTCAGGGCCTTTATATATAGCAGCACCGTACCACATGACCTCAGTTCCACCCTTTTCCCCTAGCACTCTGAAGCTGAGGGCCCATAGAACCAATGGTGTAATAGCTATAGGGGCAGGAAGGGAGGGCAATGAGGAATCCGAAGGATGAAAATCCATCAGAATGAACATTACAAGAGGCAAATCATTTGTTCTTCTAATGGATTCTTTCCTCCAACGGATTCCTCATCTATGATAGACCCCCAAAGCAGTACGTGAACCTAGAGGAGAGAGGAAGCAAGACCACTAAGTTAAATAGAAAACTCTGGCGGCCTGCTGAGCCAAAACATGCATCCTGACCCGAAAGAGAATCCAACCAATAATGCTTAGCAAACGTGTGCAAATATGCCCATGTTGCCACCTGCCAAATGTCCAATACCGGGACTTCCCTCTGCAGGACAGAGGTAGCAGCCACTCACCTGGTAGAATCAGATCCGAGACCCTCTTGCACATTCTTCTCAGCCAGATCATAGCATTCTGAGATGCAGAGAATGAACCACTTGGACAAGGTCAGTTACCAACGAAAAGCTGGTCATCTTTCCTAGCCTCTCGAATACGAGAGATGTATGCGTTCAGAGCCGATACCGGGTCCAGCCAATATAATTGTTCCTCTGCATTGGAAGGGTGAGGTGGAGGAAAAAAAAACACAGGAAGACACATCTTTTGATAGAGAAGGAAATCTGAGAGCACCTTTGGCAGAAAGGAGGGCCTCACCCTCAAAGTCAACTTCTCTTTTGAAAAAACAAATATGAAGGTAAACAAACAATGGCTGGAGCTAACTCCCCAGTTTTGCAGGAGCGATGGTAACCAGGAAAATCACTTTAAGGGCGAGCAATCTAATGGGACATGAAGGGGCTCAAATGGAGTGACCACTTGAACACTGAAATAGCAGCAAGGTAACCCTTCACAGTGCCAATCAGCAGGCCCTCCTGGGCCAAAGATAGCAGAAAATCCAACACAGTGGGACCGGGTAAAGGATCTAGGTCCCTCTCCCGGCACCAAGTCGAAAGGTTACACCACCTGCAGGTATAAATGGTTTTCGCTGCAGTCCTCTGATATGAAAGGAGCTCATTGAGGATATCATCCGACAAGTCCCATTCCTTGTATCTCAGCCTCTCAGTAGCCAAGCATGACGTTTCAGGCTGCTAAGGTTAGGATGGAGAACCGGCCCGTCCGAATAGGAGGGTAAGTTAATTCTCCTTGGAAGGCACCAGGGAGGGCTGACTGACTATAGTTGCCAACATGACACATTCCAATCTGTAGGTGCTTATCCAGTCTGAGTTTTATAATGGGAAAAGCTGAACTACAAGTTCCAGAATGCAAAGAAAAGAAACAGGAATGGATAAGCACCTTTGGATTATAATGGATCATCTTGGCAACTATGCAACATGTCCAGCAACGTTTTCCAGGACCAGTATTGGGTGATCAGGCTCATCATGCTTCACAACAGGCTGAGATCCAGTGGAATGACAGGGATCGGTGAGAATGCATAAAGGAGGTTGAAAGCCCACTCAACCATCAGTGCGTCCCCCAAACCTCCCCGACAAGGAAATTCCCTGGAGCAGAACAATTGCACTTCCTGACAGCACTGGAAGCTAAGAGAGAAGATCTCCTGCAGAACTTATTGACAGAGCTCCGCTCATGGGAAGCCGAAGTCCGTCTGCTCAAGGCATCCGCTGTGATATTCTCTTGTCCAGCCAGATGAGCTGCTGTCAGAAAGACACTGTTCTCCAGAGCCCAAAACCACAGTCTCATTGCTTCTTTGCACAGAGACAAGGACCTCACGCCATCTAGTTTGTTGTGGTAGTGCATGGCCAGTGTGTTGTCTGTCAGAAATGGCACAGTCTTGCATTTCACAGAGGGGAGGAAAGCGACCAGGGCCAGCCAGATCACCCTAAACTCCAGCAAGTTCATGTGTTCCAGAGACTCAGCTGGAAATCACAATCCGCTCAATGTCAGATCTGACAGGTGAACGCTCCAGCCAGTCAGAAATGCGTCCGTGACCACTGTCACCTAGGGCCAAGGTTAACAAAACAATGCGCCTCTGTTATGTTATATTATATTAACGGATTTTATAAAGCGCTCGTAGGCCCATGGGCATCATGGCTCCGAGCATCAGGACAGCTACACAGCACACCATACTTAGATCAGGAGTGTTTTCAGAGAGCGCCTACATTTCAGATGATTCGGATTGCTTCTCAAGATAAAAGGGAGAGCATCCCATAGCTTTGAGGCTGCCACCGATAAAAAGGCACGTCCTCCCATTCTGGAAAGGCATAGAGATGAAGCAGGTGTTAGCCGAGCAAAGAGCTCGGGTTGGAAGGTATGGGAAAAATGTATCCCATTAATAGTCTGCGCCTTGGTGAATGAATGCCCGATGAGTTAGGCAGAATGTCTTGAATTCTATGTGCCTAGCAACAGGAAGCCAGTGGAGGGAGCAGAGAATAGGGGTAATGTGGGCACCATACGGAGCTTTAGTGGCTACCCTGGCCGCCATATTCTGCAGTAGCTGTAGCCGGTGGATCAGCCCTACTGGCTGAGCCAGAAACAAAGAATTACAATAGTCTATACCAGTCAACACTAGAGAGGCCACCACCAGAGGTCTAAGATGGCATGGCAAAAAAGGGAGCAACTTCCGCAAAATCCTCGAATGAAAAGGACTAGCCCTGCAAACTAACTTGACCTGAACGGCCATGGAGCGTGTAGACGATAAGGTGACCCCGAGATATTTGAACGCCGACACGGGGAGGGGAAAATCACCCAGTGCCATCTGCCAGAAAGAAGGAGACCAGAGATCAGGATTATAGGGAGAACCCACCACCAGAACCTCAGTCTTGTCCCCATTCAGCTTTAGCTAATTTCTGCCCATCCAATTCCCCACTGCCCCCAGGCACCAACTCCGGTGCAATGAGACCTCTGCCTGATTCAGGTCTATTCGAACCAGGATTTGATTGTCGTCAGCATAAGAATAGCACCTAAAGGCCATGGAGCAAATGAGGCAGATCAGAGGCTGGATGTACATATACAGTGAAGAGGACAAGTAGGAGCCCTGGGGAACACCACAAGATAGTGAACACAGAGCAGACATGAAAGAAGACCCGGAAAGAAATTGGCCCCTACCAGTCAGGAAAGAGGCACTCCAGGCCAGGACGGACCCGGAGAGTCCCGCGGACGCCAAACGAGCCAGCAGGATCAGATGGTCGACGGTGTCAAAGGCCGCCAACAGATCCAACAATAGCAGCGCATCCACCCCACGGTCACCTAGGGCCAAGGTTAACAAAACAATGCGCCTCTCCGGAAGTTGTCCCGCACGGCCCACCATGCGATATCCTGGGTGGGTCACCTGTTTCGAATCCTGTAAAAGTTCTGACATGTGGCCCTGGAACTGCAACCTTTGGCAATGGAGAAGCCACTTAAGCGAACTCGCCTCTGGCATCTCAAAGATGCTTGAGGCCCAGAAGGTGCAGGAAAGTCAAAGAACGGACTTGTTCCTGTTATTGGAGGACATTGAATACAGAGAGATGGTGTCTCGTGAGGTAACCGCATAAACAAAAACAAATTAAATTCCATTCCAAAATGATTCTTTATGTCGAGTTATGCATAGAAAAAATTGGGACATTGACCATCCAATAGATGTTCACCACTCGATCCTCGAGCGGGATAGCCCTGCCCTGGCATGTGTCCAAGACTGCATCGATGAATCGAAGAGAAGGACAGCAGAACCACAGACTTTTCGAAGTTCACGAAAAAGCCCAATCTGTGCAATAGTGTGCATGTGCAGATTAAATGCTCCGACACTAGCTCTGAGCTTTGACAAGCCAGGTAGGGAACGAAATGGATGCATCCTCTCCCGAGGTAAGCATCTACCAATGCCAGCAGCTTGGTGAAAACCCTGGGCGCCGATGAAAGACACTACGGCAGGACCTTGAACTGGTAATTCTGTTGGACAACTACAAACCTCAGGTACTTCCATATGCGGATTAGTCTAAAGCACAGGAAGTAGGTGTCCAGAAAGTCCAGGTAAACCAACCAGTCCTGCAGATTGAGGGCTTGCAGGATCTGGGCTCGAGTAACCATCTTGAACTTGTCCTTGCCTAAGAACAAGTTCAGTAGCCACAGATCCAGAATGGGGCACAAGCCGCCTTCCTTCTTCGGCACCAGAAAATAGGTGGAGTAGCACACCCTTACATGTTCTGAGCGCGGAACCAGTGGATGAACAAGCCCAACCTTCAGACATGGTGAACAAGGAGACCCCTTTGACAGAGGCAGGCTTCTCCCATGCCTCCGGCACAGGCGCTCCCAACAAGTCACTGAGGTTTGGTGCCTTAGGGTGTGGCAGGGACAGAGTTTGCATCAACGCCACCCCTCTGGGCAACCCTTGCACTACCTCTCGAGAAGCACCTGCCTCTTCCCGGGGTAGATTGACCGTGGCCACTCGGGGCAAAGGTGATGAAGGGGCAAAAACCCCAGTCCCGGGACAGCAGTTGTGCAGAAGGCTAATGCACGGCAAGCCTCAAGGACTCAGCCGTCGCCTTTGACGACTGAAGGGCGCAGTCAGCCTTGGCTCAAAAAGGTTGTTGCCATCAAATGGCATGTTCAACAAAGCAGTTTGGACATCAGTCGCAAAATCGGACGTCCTTAGCCAGGAGTGGTGCCTGACCAACATGCTGGTAGCCATGGCCCTACTCACAGTCTGCTGTGTCCAGTCAGCCCTGATTGAAGCATTTGGCGTGCCACCTCCATGCCATCAAAGAACTTTCAGGGATGTGCTTGGCTGCATTGGCCACCACTGTCCAAAGGCTGAAGGAAAATTTTGCCATTGCGCATGTGGCATTCATGGCCCCGCCAACACCTTCTTGCCTCATGCAGCCAACCTCTTATTCTTACTCCCCCTGTCTGGTGGAAGAGACAAGAACAAGTTACTTAGCCCTGGTAACATTATTTTGACTGGATGTTCCACATATTCCTCATCTTTGATATTTGTATCACACAAGCTTTACAGCCTTGGAAAAAAATAAACTCGGCAGAGGACGCTGTGCAAGATGTTGTGGCGTCGGTGTCCCTCGAGGGCTGCCGTCGAGTGCCGACGTCACCAGCAGTACATATAGCTTGTGCTGTGCCCGTTGGCTTCAGTTCTTTTCCACCATAAGGGAATCATCTTTGGCTCCTTTGTCCGCCCTGTCCTCTTCCTCTACCAACTAGGAATAGAAATGAAAAGAACAACCCCTCCAGGAAGGTGAGCCTGAATAGGGTTGTGGAGGTTGTCGAATGGAGGCGCTATGGGATTTAGCCACCGCCTTCATGGCAACACAGTCCCACAGGGTATAAGAAAATCTAGCCATGGTACATGTGATGTTAGTAGACTTCAAGGCCATGCTGCCTGATGTGAAGACCTTGCAAGCCCATGCATCAACCTTTTTGTTGTCCCTATCCGGGGGGATAGAGGGATAGGCAGATTGTTTGGTTGAAGTGACAGCCTGAACTACTAAACTCTCAGGTGTATGGATGGCGTTTGGTGAGGTAGCCTGGATCGTTGCTAGAGGGTCTATACTTCCTAGAGAAGTTTCTGTTCACAGCAGGCCCAGATTCTGGAGGTTCCCAATTTGCCACAAGCTTACTCTGAATTGCCTTATGGAAGGGCACTATTGGGTCCTTCAGAGGTCCCTGGTCCAGGATGTCCGTCATGTAATCCTGCTCACATACCGGGGAAGCCCTACTCCACCCCATACATTCTTTGACCCTGTTCATTAGATTTCTGTAACTAGAATCAGCATGTTCTGAAGGGTCAGGCCTGCCACACTCCAGCTCTGGCAAAGTGTCAATTCCACTAGCAGACTGGAGGGAGTCACAGAGGTCTTTCATCCTGGACTCTAGGTCAATGAGCTCTTCAGGTACATTTCAAATAGAGAAGTTTCCTAATCAGAAGCAATTTCCTCATAAATTTAGGACATTGACTTAAAGTTTTTTTTCGGTACAGGCCTAAAGGTTTTTTCCTGAACCGGTATGGGCTTCAATGAGATCAAAGATTCCGTCGACTGTGTCGAAGACGGCTTCGAAAAAGGGGTTGATATATACTAGGAATCGCCCTTGACTTTGGTGTAGAAGTGCACGCCGATGGCATCGACAAAATCGTCGAAGGCCTCAACGATTTGTGTTTTTTCGACGGTATCTGGAACGGACTCTGTTCTCGAGTCGATACCTTCAAAGTCTTTTCATTGTGTCGAGTAGCTCAACGTACAGTCGGCTTACTACTCGGCTTTGACGAATTAGCCTTTGACTTCCCTGAGCCGTCCGAAGGTACGACCAGGGCATGACTCTTGTGTGATTCTTGTGAGGGGGTTGTGCCGCATTCTCAAAAATCTGCATCATTTCCACTCTAAAGGCATCCCATTTACGTGGGGAATCAGACCTTGTCGGGCACCTGATTACCTCAGTAGAGGAATCTGATGAAGAAGAGGGAGACCAATTGTGTGTCTTTATCGAAGAAGACTGCCTAGATCGACTCCTCGTCCGGGACCTCTTCGATCTTTTACACCCAGTGGAGTCTCTAGACTCCTCAGACTTCTTTTCCTTCTTCTAAGTAGACTTCAAAGCCTCCCTATCCACCGCCAGTTTACCTCTGCATTCCCGGAGAGCTTTTTCTGTCATGGACTGACAGGATCCACAGTCATCGGTACGGTGCCCGGAGCCCAGACACCAAAGGCAGACACAATGAGGATCGGTTATTGACATTTTTGACCCGCAATCTTAACATTTTTTAAATCCCGACTTTGGGGATGAAGGGGTAGAAGATGAAGACATTTTTCAAGGGACATTGACGCCACAACATCATGCACAGCACCCTCTGCCCAGAACAATTTTTCCAAAGCAGCAAAGCTGGCGAGATACGAATATCAAAGATGAGGACTATGTTTATGTTTATTAATTTTATATAACGCTTTACACCAAAGCGCTTTACAATAAAACAACAAGATACAATAATGGAGAAGCAAGTTAACAAACATGAGACAAACCAGCGTATTAATATGTAGTACAATTTCCTTGGATATTGGAGATGAGGGACAGTGAGAAGGAAGGGGGAGAAGGGAAGGGGATAAAGTTCAGTTATGTGATATAAAGTCGAGTGGCTGTGAGAGGAAGGGGAGGTGAGGTATGGGGATGGGGGAGAACTGAGGAGGAAAGGTAGGAAGTCAAGGGGGGGAGTGGAGAAGAACAAGTTACTTTCTTACCTGGTAACGTTCTTTCGATGGGATGGTCCGACGACGTATTCCATATCTATGACATGTAATCACCACAGCTGTGCTGCTTCGGAAACTTTTTTCGGCGTCTGCGTCCTGCGTCGATGACATCGATGCGCCGTCGTCGAGGACCTCCTCCGACGTCCGACGTCATCCGATGTGATAAGTAGGACGCACGATGCCCGTAGCCTCAGTTGTAGTTTTTTCCCCCAGAACGTGTGACATTAGTCAACTGCCAGTCAGACACAAAGCCTTGCGGAACGTAAGCTGCAATCGCAAAAGAAATTCTGCAGCGGGGAAGGCAGGGCGGGAGCGATATGGAATACGTCGTCGGACCATCCCATCGAAAGAACGTTACCAGGTAAGAAAGTAACTAGTTCTTCGAGGGGATTGGGCCCTCCGACGTATTCCATATCTATGACAGACTCCCAAAGCAGTACCAGAGCAAGGAGGAGGGAAAGAATTTAGAATCAAAATTTAGAATAGCCAATCAAATAGCAGAGCAAAGTACCGCCTTGCCAAAGGCCAGATCCTGTCCTCGGATGGAATCGAGGGAATAGTGACGTACAAATGTATGTACAGAAGCCCAGGTGGCTGCATCACAGATGTTGCGAATAGGAACACCCCTCTGTAGGGCAGTAGATGCAGCCATACCCCTGGTAGAATGGGCCCGCAAGCCAGCTGGTGGGTCCTTACCCACCAAGCGGAACACTCCGAGATGGCCAAAATAATCCAGCGAGACAAAGTCTGTTTTGTCACAGCTTGCCCCAAATGCTTTCCAGCGTAACCAATAAAGAGTTGATCGTCCACTCTGACCCAGGACATGCATGAAACATAAAAGCTTAAAGCTCTCCTACGATCAAGCCTATGGAGCCTCTCCTCTTCCTTACCAGGATGCGGAGGAGGATAGAAGGCCGGAAGAACAACCTTCTGGGCCAAATGAAATTCCGTCACTACCTTCGGAAGAAAAGAAGGACGAACTCTAAGGACAACCCTGTCCTTGTGAAATACAGTGAAGGGTGGCTTAACTGAAAGTGCCTGTAACTCACTCACTCTGCGAGCGGAAGTAACCGCAACTAAAAACACAGATTTCAGAGTTAATAGCCTCAAATGGCAAGAATGTAAAGGCTCAAACGGAGCACCCATAAGAAACTTAAGAACAAGGTTTAAATCCCAACCGGGCACCAGGAAAGGTGACGGAGGGAACACATTAGTGAGCCCTTTCAGAAACTGTGAAATTAAAGGGATTTTAAAGTAAGGATTTTAAAGAAAGTAAAAAGGACAGAACCATGGGGATGTCACATGCAAAAGGATCCACATTCTGAACTCTGCACCAGTCACAGAACGCCACCGGCAACGGTACAGAGACTTTGTTGCCGGCCTTCGGGCCGAAAGCAACACCTCCATCACGTCTTCAGGGAGGTCCCAATCCTTATACCTCAACCTTTCAGAAGCCAAGCGTGAAGGTTGAGGGATCTGACTTCTGGATGGAGAACCTGACCCCCCTACCGTGAGAGCAGATCTTCTCGGTAGGGAAGACGAGGTGGAGGGCAGATGGACAAGTCGAGAAGGTCCGGGTACCACGTCCTCCGAGCCCACGCCGGAGCAATGAGGATCATCCGGGAACCGAACTTCCGTAACCTCCGCAGCACTTGCGGGATGACGGGGACTGGAGGAAACGCGTACAGCAGCGGGAATGACCACTCCACCACAAACGCGTCTCCTAAGGCTCCTTTTGGAGGAAATTCCCGCGAGCAAAACCTTTCGCACTTCCGGTTGACACTGGAGGCAAAGAGATCCACTTGAGGGGTCCCCCAAAGGGCGAAGATCTCCAGGAGAATCTCCTGAGCCAAATCCCACTCGTGAGAGATCGCGCTCTGCCTGCTCAGAGAGTCCGCCGTCACGTTTTCGTCTCCGGCCAGATGAACTGCCGAGATTGAAACTTCCTGCTGGATGGCCCAGAACTCGAGCTGCATCGCCTCCCTGCATAGAGGAAGTGACCCGGCCCCGCCTTTTTGTTGAGGTAGTGCATGGCCACTGTGTTGTCCGTCAGGATCAGGACACTCATTCCTCGCACAGTCGGCAGAAAAGCCTTCAGGGCTAGCCTGACGGCCCTCAGCTCCAACAGATTGATATGGAGTCTGGACTCCGACGGAGACCAACGACCGCTGACTGTCAGCCCGTTGGCATGAGCTCCCCATCCTGTGAGGGATGCATCCGTCACGATCGTCACCTCCGGCCAGGGACGCCAAAATGGAGCCCCCTTCATCAAGTTGCCTTCGACGGCCCACCACAGAAGGTCCCGGGCGACCGAGGGCGGCACCTGAACCGGATCCGACATCCTGCCGGAGGACTGCGACCATTGCGTCTTGAGTGCCCACTGCAAAGATCTCATCCGCAGGCGAGCCTCTGGCACCAGAAGAATGCAGGATGCCATGAGGCTGAGCAACCTCAAGAACTCGAACGCTGGGAGCGTCTGGGCATGCTAAAACTTGTGCACCATCTGCTGAATGTGAAGAGCCCTCACCTGGGGAGGAAAACACTGCCCCAGGGAAGTGTCGAGCACTGCTCCGATGTACTGGAGCCGCTGTGTTGGCGTCAAATGGGACTTCCTTAAATTGAGGGAGAAGCCCAGCCTGTGAAGGGAGTGGCAGGTGACGGACAGATGATCCAGGACTTGCTCGGGAGAGCTCCCCCTGATCAACCAATCGTCCAGGTAGGGGTAGAAGTGAATCCCCCCTTGCCTGAGATGCGCTGCCACCACCACAATGAGCTTGGTGAAAACTCTCGGGCGGAGGTCAATCCGAACGGCAGGACCCGAAACTGAAAGTGCGAGTCGCCAACCGCGAACCTCAGGTACTTCTTGTGCTTGGGATGGATCGGCACATGGAAGTAAGCATCCTTGAGGTCGAGTGACACCAACCAGTCCTGAAGCTGAAGGGCCTGGAGGACTAGAGAGAGAGTAACCATCTTGAACTTTTCCTTCCTGAAGAGTTTGTTCAAACCGCGCAAGTCCATGATGGGTCTCAATCCCCCGTCTTTCTTCGAAATCAAAAAATAAGGGGAATACCATCCCTTGTTCCTCTCGCTACAGGCACCAGTTATATGGCGCCTTTCTTCAGCAGGGCTTGAATTTCCTGCGCAAGGAGCGGATCCGGACTCTGCAAAGAGAGGTTCCCCGGTGGATTGTCGCGAGGCCTGTGCCGAAAGGGAAGACAGTAGCCGTGGGTTATGATCTCCAGAACCCACACATCTGAAGTAATGGCTTGCCACTCTACAAGATGCTGCGCCAGCCTTCCCCCAACCGGCGAACCATGGGACATGGCCTCATGACTGAGTGGGAGCGGCTGCGGCGTTACCTTAGGGCAAAGAGGCAACTGCCCGAGCGGCCTTGGCACCACGGGTACCCTGTCGTCCACCTCTGGTACCCCTGCGTTTGCTTTACTGAAGAAGTAATGTACACTGCTGTCCCCTAGGATGAAAAGGCGGAGGTTGGCGAACTGCAGCGCCCAACGACTTTGCTGCAGCTTTTGAGGTCTGCAACCTCTCAAGGCTCTCGTCAGCCTTGCTGCCAAAAAGGTGTTCACCGTCAAAGGACATGTTGAGGGACTGCACATCAGGAACAAACCCCGACTTCCGCAACCACGCAAACCTGCGTATCACGGTGCTCGCCGCCATGGACCTACTGACGCATTCAGCTAAATCCAAACACGACTGAACGGACTCACACATGGCATCCTTACCATCCTGGACCATAGCAAGGAAACCATCCCGTTCGTCCCCTTCGGGAATATGTTCAGCCGCTAACGCAACACAGTTCCACAGAGTGTGCGTGAAACGAGACAAGGCACAAATGGAGTTGGCCGCCTGAAGCGCCATATCACCAGAAGAAAACACTTTCTTAGCCCAGCCATCAAAACGTTTGTCGCCCCTATCAGGAGGGATGGTAGGGTACGACGCCTGCTTTGCCGGGGCCGTGGCCGCCTGCACCACCAAACTCTCCGGAGTGGGGTGCCTGGTCAAGTAGCAGGGGTCGCTACTGGCTGGACGGTATTTTTGCGGCAAGGATCTGCCCACCGCCGGGAGACTCTCCGGAGCAGTCCAAGCGGCCGCCACCCTTCTCTGCCATATAGAACGGCAGTACCGGGTCAGTTGGGGGACCAACATCAAGGAAGTCCGTTAGATCATCCTGCATAAACTCCCCTGGGGGAGCAGACCATCCCAAGTACTAAGAAACCCTAGCCATAAGGCACCGGTACGAGGAATCGGCATGAGAGCCAGGCTCAGCCTACAAAACTCCACCTCCGGAGAGGTGTCCAGTCCACTGGCATCATGCAGTGACTGCCTCAAATCGTCAAACTGACTATGGCCCGAGACAATTTCATCTGGAACCTGACTAGGAACCAGGCCATCAGAATCCTCATCCGCCTCTGAAATATATTCCAGGTGGCGAAAAGAAGGCACCCGAGAGTGCTTGCTCTTAACCAGAGCCTTTCTAGGGGGTTCCCCCGTGCCACGGGGTACCTCCGACACGAACAGGCATCGGCCCCGAGAGGATCGGCGTCGAGGAAATCGGCGTCGACGTCAGATGCAGCGCCGCCAGCATCGGCGGCGTCGACACAGCCCTCGAAGCCGGAGCCCCGAGCGTGTCCTTCGACGACCTGAGCGTCGATGGCTTCGATGACTTCCTCGGAGCCGGAGCCCTGAGAAAGCCTGTGGACGCCCTCAACGCCTCAGATGTCGATGTCTTCCTCGGAGACCTCACAGGGGCACACGGTCTCGAACACGTCGAGGACCGGGACCTGGAACGGGTACGTCGAGAACGAGTCTCCTTGTCCGAACGGGACCTCTCCCGTGACTCGTGCCGACCACTCTTGCGAGCAGTGTCTCTCGACCTCTCACGACCGACCCCACTCGGGGGCGCGGATGGCTTAGTACCCTGCGACTCAAGAATCGCCAGCATTTTCTTCCCGAAGGAAGCCCATTCCTCCGCCGTCACACGGCTGGTGGGGTAAGCGACGTGCCGGGCAGAGTCCTCCGAAGAGGACCTGGAAGACGACCGGTGTCGGCGCTTCCGAGAATGCCTCGAAGAGGCTGAGGAGTGGCAAGACCGACTCCTAGAAGGAGACCCACGAGACTTCTGACGATGACGCGGAGAGTCACCCCTCGAATCATCCGTCGAAAGCCCCGCAGATCTCGACTTCCGGGGCTTGGACACCCGACCTACCGACAACTTCTTCTTACGTTCGCGTAAGGCTTTGGACGTGAGCGACTGGCAGTGGATACAGTCATCCGTGTCGTGGGCCTCCCCGAGGCACCAGAGGCAGGCGTCGTGCGAGTCCGTCACCGACATCTTGGACCCACACTCCCCGCACTTCTTGAAACCCGGACGCGGGGTCGAAGACGAAGTAGAAGACATCTTCACACGAAGGATTTTCACAAAACGAACAGGTTCGAAGAACCGAGAAGAACAGAACTCCAAAGAGTCGAGGCGTTAACCGAGATTCACGAAGCAACACGTTCGCAGAAAAAACGGAAGGAACAAGTTACTTACCTGTAACTGTTGTTCTCCAGCATGGGTCTGGCATGGATTCACATGCTCATGAATATTCCCCGTCGTCAGGCTGGGAATCCTCGGTAAAGAAAAAACCAGTATCAGTTTCGTTTCTGATCTGTCTTTCGTAGTAATAACCAATCACTGATCTCTGCGTCATACTGACCACAGCCAATGACTGCCCTCTACCTAAGCCCCGCCTCTGGCAGCCATCTTCAGATTTGGAAGCACGTGAAGTGGCAGTATGACCAAGTGAAGAGCCGCAGAGGGGTAGGCGGGAGGGTTCGAATGTGAATCCATGCCAGACCCATGCTGGAGAACAACAGTAACAGGTAAGTAACTTGTTCCTTCTCCAGCATGGGGTCTGGCATGGATTCACATGCTCATGAATAAAGAATACATAGCAGTACACACATGCACAACCACGGGAGGTGGCAAAGGCTCAACATTAAGCATTACATCAAACTCAACATTAAGCATCTTACCTCCTCACCAGGCTCACCTCAGGCGAACAGGTTGCGCAGCACTGCCCTGGACTCCTCCCTGGAATACCGGTCGACGAAGTAGAATTTCGTGAAGGTGTGCGTCGACCTCCACGTAGCAGCCCTGCATATGTCCAGCAGGGGCACACCAGATAGGAACGCCGTGGTAGCTGCGATCGCTCTGGTGGAATGGGCTCTCGGACGGCCAGGCAGCGGTCGGTTTGCCAACCGGTGACAGTACATGATACAGCCGGAGAGCCATCTGGAAATGGAAGCCTTCGAGAGAGCCTTCCCCTGATTGACAGGTCCAAAGTTCACAAAGAGTTGTGACGTCTTCCGAAAACACTTTGTGCGGTCCACGTAGAACTTCAGCGCTCTAGCCACATCCAGCGAGTGCAAAGTCCTCTCAGCCGGCGACGAAGGCGACGGGAAGAACACAGGCAACCCCAAGGGTTCGTTGAGATGGAAGTCCGACGGTACCTTGGGCATGAAGGAAGGGTGCGTCCTGAGCACTACCCTCGTGTCGTGAAAAGTCAAGTACGGGGCCTTGCAGGAAAAGGCCTGGATCTCTCCCACTCGTCGTGCGGAGGTGAGGGCCACAAGAAACGCTGTTTTCCACGACAGAAATTTCAACGGAGCCGAGTGCAGAGGCTCGAACGGAGGTCCCATGAGCTTGGTCAGCACCACGTTGAGCTCCCACGCCGGGGCCGGAGCCTTCACCGGCGGGAACGATCTGAACAGTCCCTTCATGAACTCTTTCACCAGACGATGTGACCACAAGGACGTCCGCCCCGTGGTTCTGGTGTATCGGGAGATCGCAGCAAGATGAATCTTGATGGACGCGTGTGCCAGTCCAGCTTTGGCCAGCGTCAGCAGGTACGGCAGTACTTGGGGAGCCGTAATCCGTAGAGGGTTAATCTTCTGTGTGTGGCACCAGACAGAGAACCTCTTCCATTTGTGTCCGTAGCATTTAAGAGTCGAGGACGCCCTGGCCTTTGCAAGAACCTCTCTGCAGTCGGCCGGTATGTCGTATCCTCCAAACTCTAGCGCTGCAGGAGCCAGGCCTGCAAGTTCAGCGATATCGGGTCGTGGTGGAGGATGGCGCCTCCTTCCCTGGAGAGTAGATCCGCGTCCACCGGCAGCTTGATCAGCGGGGACGCTGACAAGTCCAGAAGGTCCGGGAACCATATCTGCCTCGGCCACGCAGGTGCGACGAGGATCATCCTGCACCGTGACCTCTTGAGCTGGTTGACAAGCCGGATTAGCAGTGGCAAAGGAGGGAACGCGTAGAGGAACAGGCCCTCCCAGGGGAACGAGAAAGCATCGCCCATGCTCCTCGCCTGGGGAAACCTGCTGGCGAACCTCCGGCACTTGGAGTTCGTCGCCGTCTCGAACAGGTCGATCTGGGGTGTGCCCCACCGTCGGAAGAGGCGATCCACTAGATCCTGCCGTAGTTCCCACTCGTGGCACGAGCGCAGCTCCCTGCTGAGTGAGTCGGCAATGGTGTTTTTTATCCCTGCCAGATGAAACGGCACCAGAAATATCCTTTGGGCGACGGCCCAATGCCACAGGTCCTGCGCCTCCTTGGACAGTGCTGGGGACCTGGTTCCGCCCTGTTTCCTGATGTAAAACATGGTGGTGGTGTTGTCGGTGAAGATCCTCACCACCTTGCCCTTGAGGGACGGAAGGAAGGACCTGAGGGCCCAAAACACTAAACGGAGCTCCAGGACGTTGATATGTAGGGATTTCTCCGTCGGGAGCCAAAGGCCTCTTGCGTGCAGATTTTCGGTGTGCGCTCCCCACCCTTCCAGGGAGGCATCCGTGGTCACTGTCTCCTGGTGGGCTGGGGTCTGGAAGGCCATGCCCGCCGTCAGATGCGCGCGGGTGCCCCACCACCGGATCGCTCGTCGGAAACTCTCGTCGAGTGTGATCCTTTCCTCGAAGCTGCCCGTCGTTTGGATCCAGCGCGCGTCCAGGAACTCCTGCAACGGGCGCATCCGGAGCCTGCACAAGGGAATGAGGTAGATGCAGGAAGACATCATTCCGAGGAGGGACTTGATGGACCTCACCTTGGCCGCGTCGGCCACCAACATCCGCTGCACCTTGCCCAGGATGGTCCTGGTCCTCTCCTCCGACGGGGAGGCCAGAAGGGACACTGTGTTGAGCCTCGCTCCCAGAAACAGAACGTCTTGCGCGGGTACCAGGTGGGATTTGGCGTAGTTCACGGAGAATCCCAGGTCCGTGAGAAGTTGGACGGTCCTTGCCGTGTGAACCACGGCGAGCTCCCGCGTCCTGGCTCGGATGAGCCAGTCGTCCAGGTAGGGGTAGACGTGGACCCCCTCGCGGCGCAGCTGCGCCGCCACCGGTGCGAGGCACTTGGTGAATACCCTGGGTGCCGACCGTAGTCCGAAGGGGAGGGCTTTGAACTGGTAATGACGCCCTTGGACCACAAACCTGAGGAATTTTCAGTGCCCCTTTAGGATGGGAATATGGAAGTAGGCATCCTCCAAATCCAACGACGACAGGAAGTCTCCTTCCTCCAGCTGACCCAGGACGTGCTGGAGGGTGACCATCCGGAACTTCTGCGCCTTGATGAACTTGTTCAGACGTCGCAGGTCCAGGATGGGGCGCCATCCCCCCGTCTTCTTCTTCACGAGGAAGAATCTCGAGTAAACTCCGGAGCCCCGAAGCTCGAGCGCGTGGCCCTGGGCCAAGGCGTCCAGCACCCAACGGTCGGTGGAGATGGACTCCCACACGCTGACGAAGCTCGCCAGCCGGCCTCCCACCGGGGTGCTTCGGTGGGGGCCCGACCCCACGGCCGGTTCAATCCTGCTTCGACGAGGCTTTGCCGCCTTGCCCTCCTTGGCGACGACGGCGGGGTCCGCTAGACTTGCCTCGTCCTCTGTAGGCCTCCAGAGACGACGAGCGGGCCGCTTGACGGTAGGTGGAGAAACCGCCGCCGGAACCTTTGGAGGCGCCCTTGCCTCCGCTGCTCCGAAAGGGCGTCCGTCGTTGTTGCAGAACTCCAAGGGCCCGGGCCGTCTCAGTGTCCGCTTTAATGGCCTGAAGGGAATCGTCCACTGTTTTCCCAAACAGGTTGTTCCCATCGAAGGGCATGTCCAGGACTCTGGTCTGAACGTCTTGACGGAAGTCCGTAGCCTTGAGCCATCCACGCCGCCTAAGGCAAACGCCGTTGCCCAACTGGCGGAACCCAGTGTCGGCGATGTCCGTCGCAACGGTAACGGCGTGGTCCGAAGCCACCTCACCTTCCTGCAGGATCTCCAGGGCCTCTGCCCTCTTGTCGTCCGGCAGGAAGTCCAGCAGGGGAGCCAGTTTGTACCAGAGCTCCCTGTCGTAGCGGGCCACGATAGCCAAGGCGTTGCCCGCTTTAATCGTCGTCGCTGCAGACGAGATGACTTTGCGTCCCATAGCGTCCAATTTCTTTCCCTCGCCGTCCGGTGGGGAAGTCGATGTGGAGGCCGCACCCCCCCCGCTTTCTTCCTGGCCGCCGCGGAGACGACGGAGTCCGGGGTAGGCTGCGCCCGGAGGCACAGGGGGGCCGTGTCCAGGACCCGGTACTTCTTCTCGTACCGGTCTCTTCTAGCTGGCGTCGTGGAAGGGTTCTTGAGGAGGGTGAGGCCCTCATCCCAAATGTCGTCCAATAGAGGCACTGCGAGGACCGTCTTCCTCTTGGCCTCGCGCCGTTGATAAAGGAATCCTTCCTTTTTCTTCTCCTCAGGGCAGAGTTGGAAAAGCTCGGATGCCCTGGCGATCATGGAGTGGAACGATCCAATCTCGTCGGGCGGAGAAGCCTTGGTGGGAGGTGACGACGGCAGATCCTCGTTGTATACCTCGTCGTCCGTACCCGTCGCTGCCGTGTCAGTCCCCGTATCATCCCCTCGGGTGGACGTGGAGGAGAGCTGGACGGGGCGCGACGGCTGAAAAGGAGGTGGAGGGTGGATCCTTCTTTTCTTGGTAGGGGGAACACCAGAAGGTCCCGGTTCTGGGTCCCCCGACGGGAGAGGTTCCTCCGTCGGCAACGGTAGTCTCGTCCTTATCTCTGAGCATAAGGACTGTATAGCCAACAAAATGGCCGCCGAGTTGTCTTGCGGCGCTGGCAGAGGGGAATCCGACGGGCGATCAGGGGCCCCGTCGGTACCCTCGACGATGTCGACGGACCGGTCTTCTTCCACGCCGAGGCCGTGGCTTAAGACTTCGACCAGCTCCTCCTCCGAGGTTGAAGCCGAATCTACGACGACACCCTGCCCCCCCCTTTTTCTTCCCCACGGGGGATTTCACGGGGGTCCTATCGATGGGCACAAAAGAGGACTCCCTCCGAAGTGGCAGGGAGACTATGAGCCCCGAAGTCGCCACCACTGGTGTAGCCTCCACAGACTGAGCCAGGGCCGCCGCGACAGTTTCGATAGAGGGCTTGGCCGGATGGATTAAGGCCTTCACCACCTTAGGTGCGCTCACCGCCTTATCCTTGAGGGGGGGACACTGCCTCGCTCCCCCTCCGCCTTCGAGCTCGACCGGGGCCTCTCCAGGAGCTTCGCCGGGTGCTCGGCCTTCCTCTTACCCGACCCAGAGCGTTGGCTCGTGGTTGATGGTACCGGGGAGGGTGCGCCCTGCCTGGCGCCCGTAGAGCCCGACCGTTCGGCGCTCCCGGTGCCAGCGGACTTGCGGTGCTTGGCCTTATGTTGGACCCCTGTCACCGGGGCGTCCTCAAAGGTCTTAGAAGACCGCTCGGATTTCTTCCTCTTCTTCTCGCCGGACGGGCTCTTCCCTTCTAGCCAGTTGGCGAGACGTTGATGGCGGTCCTTCATGGTCCGCTCCGACATGTTGCCGCAAAACGCACAGTCCTTCTCCACGTGCGTCTTGTCCTCATGTAGGCAGTAAAGACAAAAAGAGTGTTCGTCCTCCTTGAAGACGTTCTGCAGCTGGCATCCAGGGCAGACCCTGAACAGCTTTCCGGGCGTCGAGCTTCCCTTCTCCTGGGCCATGACCGGGCCTGAGAAACTTCTAGAGTCCTCCAAAAGCGTAGCTCGACGAAATCTTCACCCTTGAGGGGCGCAGCCGAATCTGACACGGGCCCCCGTTGATCGGATGGAGAGTCGGTGGAGCTTGAGGCTCTTTTGACCGAAAAAACGAAGTTTTTGAGAAAAAACGTGAAAAAAATAGCACTAACGCTCGAGAGCAATAGCACGAGGATCCCAACACATGAACGTGCGGTAAAAATCTGAAGATGGCTGCCAGAGGCGGGGCTTAGGTAGAGGGCAGTCATTGGCTGTGGTCAGTATGACGCAGAGATCATTGATTGGTTATTACTACGAAAGACAGATCAGAAACGAAACTGATACTGGTTTTTTCTTTACCGAGGATTCCCAGCCTGACGACGGGGAATATTCATGAGCATGTGAATCCATGCCAGACCCCATGCTGGAGAACTGAGGCTGCGGGCGTCGTGCGTCCTACTTATCACATCGGATGACGTCGGAGGAGGTCCTCGACGACGGCGCATGGACGTCATCGACGCAGGACGCAGACGCCGAAAAAAGTTTCCGAAGCAGCACAGCTGTGGTGATTACATGTCATAGATATGGAATACGTCGGAGGACCCAATCCCCTCGAAGAAGGGCTTTCAAGGAGGTTTAAGTGGGGGTGGAGCGGATAGAGAGAGGTAAGGTAAGACTACGTCGGAGGACACAATCCAGTATAAAAGGTAGATGTTTTGAGGCACACTGGGGCGGCCTGGACCACCAAGCTCTTGGGTAAAGCATGGGAGTAGGAAAAAAACTGGTCTAATGGGGTATGACAGTGTTTGAGCCATGTCTCTGTCCACAGCTGAGACAGAGGCAGGTTTCTCCCACACCTCCGGCACAGGTGCTTCCACCACCACATTGAAGGACAGGAGCATCTCCTTTTTGGGCGCCTCATGCAGAATGTCACAGTACTCCTATTTCACCCTGGACATGGATGGAACAGACCATCCCAAAGTACTGGCCACCTTTCTAATCAAGCAATGGAACGCAGCTTGAGGCTTTCATGTGGTGGAAGCCGGCAAGAAATCTATTTCCAGTGAGGTGTCGAGGCTGCTGGCTCCTTTCAGGTGCTCTGCCAGTGCCAGCACATTCTCACCTTCCCTGTAGAATTCATCCAAGTCTTTCTTTCTGGACAGGTCGGAGCCCATAGGCATCCGGGGGGGAACCAAAGTCATGGGGCACCACGCAGCTATATATACAGGCCCGACGTCACGAAGAACAGTTGCGCTGGGATAGGGATATCATAGATAAGGAAACCGTGGGAAGAAAGCATCCATTCGAAAATTCCTTCTTCTGAGAAACTTGCAATGAAACAGTTCTCTGATGCACAGGATTAGCAGGTAGCGATGGGCCAGTGTGGGTCTATGAAGGGCCCGGTGTCTTACACTGGTTGAGGAGGCACCTACACCTGAGGCAGTGGTGGCTGGTGAGCGTAGCGTCCTCAGGATCTCGCCCGAATTTCTGGTCAGATTTTGGCAACTCCTCAGGGCTGGGCCCGGTGCTAGAGCTTTTACGCCCCTCAGAATGACATCCAGAAACAGTACCAGCTGGTCCTTTCACCTGGTAGGATCTGAGTATCCTGCAGAGCGAGCATCGGTAACCCTAGCAGCCTCAGGTTGAGCGCCAGAACAAGGAAACCTAGGACCCCTACCAGCGGAGGAACTCCCCTGACAGAAGTAACCATGCAGAGGTACTGAAGAAACATTTGGACTTGGCTTCCTGGTGTTCTTTGTTTTGTGATGTGTGAAGTCCTTGAGGTGATCCGGAAGGGATGGGAGAAAATCTCCCTCCACCTCGATAAACTGTTCTTAAATGACCTGGTGGTGAATGCATCACACGCTGCACAAAAATTCCACTGTGGGCCAGGTTCAGACAGAATAGAAAAAAATAAGGTCCATTGCTGGGGAGGATCCCACGCAAGAGGGACACAGAGTAAACCTACCCCTAGCCGACATACGCCAGCGAGCAAGGCACAGTGTCCGGAGAAAGGTTGAAAAATGCAAGAGGATGGGGGGGGGTGTTTGACGGCTACGCAGGGTAGGTCTGATCCCGTCTGGGTGGAAAAGAAGACAGATGTGAGGCATGATTACACCACCTGCAGCTGCACCTATATGTATGCAAAATTTAAAGGGGGTTGCGGGTGAGTGCATTTTTTCGGGCCAAAATTGCCCCATCCCGTTCCCATGCAGTATGGAGGAAAGGGGACGGCACGTAGGAGCAAGAGACAATTATGGCAAAACAAGAGGAACAAGTGGAAAATACCAATCCTGATTCATGACTACACCCCCAGCCAATCAAAAGAGTGCACAAACGTACACTAGTAGGGCACTAAAAAAAGAGGCTGGCTGAACGAAGCAGATGCAACAGCAGCCCAGGAGAAAGATGTGATTCTCACCACACCCTGCCAAGATAGGAAAAGCGACACTTGGTAAATTTGTCCCTTTGCTGAAGTCCCTACTTGCTACAAGGATCTGGATTACAATGGTGCAATGCCTGTAAGTGGTGCAATGCCTGTAAGTGTTCTAGGATAGACCGGACACTGAAGAGTTCTAAAAAAAGGCCTGACAATGAATATTGAGAATGAACAAACAACATGCTGAGAAGTCAGAGGTCTAGGAGAGACCCGACACTGAAGAGGTCAACGAGGGACCTAAAAATGTAATGTCGAGAAAGCAGAGGTTTATGAGAGATCTAAAACTAAAGAGTGCAAAATCAGGTCTATGACAGGGGTGAATAAGTAAGTGTTTTTGTATTTATTGATTTGGTAAGCACGTTCTCCAAAGTGTGGTAGATAATGAGCAATATAAATAATATTTATGAATATGTTCCAAATGTGGTACTTGAGAGCAGATCCCAACTCTGGAAGGGACTGGGGAAGAACATGTAATATAACAGAACATTGTCCAACCAGGAATAATTTGACAATCAGTACAAATCAAAACAAATTTTAAATATACATTCAAGTGCGGTGCTGCATCTCAGGATTAAATCAAACAAAACATTAACAGTGATATCGGCTTTAGCACCCTGTGCATTCTCCACAAGAAGCAAAAAACACTAAACAACGGAGCAAAAATCAAGTTTGTAATTTAAATATTTTAATGATTAATTAGAAGAGAATCTGAAGAGCATTTCATATCAACAGAAAGTTGAACAAAAAAGAATGACAAACAAAACAATTCATACAAAGAAATGATAATCATATAAAAACATATGGTGGCAAATTCAACCACAGTATCCCACATTTGTTCCCTAGCTATTTCTAACAGAGGATCACTGTCACTACTTTGTGGGGACACTTAAAAACAGGTTCTACGTATGTCTTGAGGTGAGCCTATTTCCCCTGGCAAGGTTTTCATTCGCTGCTAACTGGGTGGGCCATACATTTGGGGGGGGGGGGTCAAACAAATATCTCTGCCTTCTTCAGGACCAAGCAAATTACGCCCTGAAAGTAATTGTGAACTCATTGTAAAATTCTGCTATAGAGAGCAGAATTAAAAAAACATGTGAATAAAACGTGAACCAAAACGAAGTAATAAAATAAACACCCAGAGCCACCACACCAGAACCCCAAATTGAGTCATTAGTATATGAGGACTAATACCCTCAGTGACAAACATTACTATGAGTATATGAGCACAGGCATAGATTGGAAAAAACAGTCCAATATTTACAGCTAAAAATCAAGATATATCAATAATTTTAATGGAAGGTTAATCACATGTAACTTCCTTTAATGGTACACAACGCAGCAAGCATTGGACCTGAGAGAAGTATATAAGTGCAGTCAAATCAAAAGATAAAATTCAGGCATGCCTGGGTAAGGATATGCCACCTCAAAAGTACAGATGTGCTACCTTGTCTGAAAGGTTGAGAACTTCAAAGACCTTTCTCAATCCAAAATTATATGTCAAGCAAATAACTGCACGGAAAAGAAAACACAAGCGGGGAAAAATGTCAGTTTGCATACTGGGGCATCCAACATTAATAAGGGCATATACAGAAAAACTGAACTAAAATCCTACCTCACACGTTGCCAAACATTGGGTGGCAAGACTTGCAATTAACTAGTAGTAAGCGGGCAACACATGTTAGCATGTGATCCCTAAACCCAGAGGTTCAGTGGCTCGATGGGGCTTCTCAAACCAAATTCAAAGTCAAACGGATAACCCCGTAAAGGGAAATAAGCATAGTGCAACTGTGCAATCGCCAGACTAAAGTAAAAGCCCATTATGTGTTCATGCGCTCCGGTATCAAGACACTTACCTTCCACATTGCCAAGTTGGTGTAACATGGCTTCCAGGTGCCTGAAACCCATATGCGAGTACACCAGGATTGAATGGAACCGGGCAGGGCAAGCAACAACAAAGTTGCTCTGACTCTTGTCAATGGTGCGGGAAGCACACCCGGCGAGCAACTGACCTGCACTGGGGTCTGCCAGTAGGCGGGGCAGGATAGCACCATCTTAAATGGTGTCTGGTCCAAAGGAAAGGGCCAGAACGTGCAGGAAATAGCCACATACACAAAACAGTAGAAGGATCAAATTCGACAATTCGTTTTGAGTAGTGCCACTACAATGTCTTGAACCAAATCTTAATGTAAAAGCACATCTGAAAAAACAAATGGCAAACTAATTTGGCGGTCCAAGTTCTTGAGAGGGAAGGCAGTCAATGCATGCTGTAGGCACTGGGGGCAAAGATGGATCAAACCAAGCAACCAGCCATAGGCGCTGAATCGGCTCGGAAATATTGAAGTCCAAGGATAGAATTATATACCAAAATGGAGATAGTGCCTCATTGAGGCCCACTACATGTGTATTCAGACGGTGAATCCAATCGAGCTTCCTTGAATAGCAGGGTGCGTTTTACATTTCAAATTTAGTAAACAAGGAGATGGTTTTTGAAGTAAAAAAAAAAAAGTGAGCGGGTAGGAGAACATCTAATATAGAGGTTTAAGGAATTACAATGTTTGGGGGCAAAAAGAGAAAAGATTGGTAACTAGATTGAGCACATGGAGGTTTAAGGACAATTGCTTTATTTGACGAAATGGCAATAAACAAAGTAAAAAAAAACATGCAGATTTAAGGACTACAAGTAGGAACTGAGCTTGGGAAAATAAAGACTGGAAAGGTACAAAGCATGAATTATGAGGAAAGGTAAGGGAGAGCCAACCCACGTTTACATTTCAAAGCAATCATACAATGTGGAAGAGTAAACGAGAGTTTAATGAAAGGCCAGAAAGAAACATGCGCAAAGGAGAAATTTCAATGCGGGAAGAGAAGACACCAAGGCATGAAAGGAGAGAAAAGACAAGCCTTTGGAATACTATCAAAATGATGGCAGCAAGAGTGAGCAATATTAGAAATGTGTTTAGAGAAAGATAAGAGTCAAAAAATACACCTAGATTTCATTCTGAAGTGCACAGAGGGAGATCAGACGGAGGAAAAGAAATAGAAGTGGTAGGAAGGAAGTAGGGTATAGAGCGGGCCAGGAATAAGAGAATCTCTGATTTTGAGGCTTTGAGATGTAAGAAATGGAAATGCAGCCAAGGTTAGATTGTAAGAAGGCAGGCAGAGATGGTAGTGTGAAAGTAATCAGAAAGGAAGGAAAAGGAAACAAAAATCTGTGAATCGTCAGCATAGAAATGAGAAGATAATCCAAATGAAGAGACAATAGTTGAGAGGGTAAGCAAATACAGAGAGAAAAGAAAACCCAGAGCACAGCCCTGCGGAACATCATGGGTAGAGGATAATTGGAAGAACATTGAAGAATAACAAAGTTACTCACCGTAGAGACTACCTTACTCCTAGTCCATAGTCCCCTTTCCTGCATACTATTGGGACATTCCGTCCATCGGGACTGGAGCACTTTTGAAGCATCAAAACAAAAATAATTGTGTGTCCTTTATTTTTATGTGGGATCCCCGCACGTGACCGTAGCCCCGCCTTCTTTTCGCTCCGCCCCGCGCCTCACCCTTCAGTCATTTTCTATCGCCAAAGTCAAAGGACCATTAGCAGAATAGAGGATACTTATTAGAGGGGATGGCAGGCATATGGGGGAAAGGCAACTATGGACTAGGAGTAAGGTAGTCACGACTGTGAATAACTGTTCTACTCCTACATCCTGTCCATTTTCCTCCATACCTTTGGGAGATTCCCAAGCACTGACCAAAGAAAACAGGAGGATGGCAACTTCCCTTACTGGAACAGGTTTTTAAGAACTGCCTGGCCAAACTGGTGTGAGAAACCCAAGGGTGTCTCACTTACTAGTGGATCTGTCGTCCAGGTGGCCAGGGCACGGCCATCGCTATTGGATCCAGTTCCTGGGGGTGGACCATTGGGGGAGGATCATCTGGGCGAGGGGGGACTTCGGGGAGTGGAAGTGGGACACCAAGGGTTGGGGTTGAGTTGCGGACTTCCATTCCCTGCAAACCATTTCCCCATCCTACCTGGTAGGATATTCAGAAGCTCTACCCCCACCCCTTTTCCCACGCAAACACTTTCTTATACAGTAGCAGACAACAGGCTAACACCAGAGCCGTTTACCTGACAAATCCCAACCCACGGGTCAGACAGAGTCAGGCACTTGATAATCACCCACACATGACGGCCCTTTACCTTCCCGACACGGATAAAAGGCAGAGCACGAAAGCACACTTCGAGCAAGGCCGAACGCACAAGGAGAGAGCTACACCAAACAGGCAGTTCAAAAGGAGAAGAAAGGTGGTAAGACCTCACAGGACGATGAAGGGGGAGTTGCCCTTGCCCTTTCCAGCTCAGACCCTTGAAGCCTCCGAAAGGGAAGTCATAAAATCAGAAGAATCTTAAAAAGTTCTTTTGTGTTAGATTACGCTTGTTCGATCCTTTTGTTATAGGTGTCTTTTTTGGCAAGTATAATAACTTGTTTATAGCTAGAAGTTGCTAGAATAAGTTCATTTTTATTATTTACTGAAGGGCACTTCTTCCAATGTGCTTCTGCCGTTCTCTTAGTTTTACATAGTTCTCTAAGATGCGGCGTGAACCATGTATTAAGGTGACGTTGTGGTTTAGGTTTCCGCAATTTTAGGGGGGCGATGGTATTCAAGGCATTCAGTAATGCCTGATTATAAATGTCTACTAAGACTGTGGGGTCGGAGGTGGCCACGTTGTCAAGAAGGGGTAGTAATAGCGGCAGGAGTTTATCTGGTGTAATGTCTTTCTTATTTCTAGTGCGGGTGGCTGGAGCGATGATAGGAGCAGGGTGTTGTGTGTTGGCTTTGATGGAAAAGGTTATTTTATGATGATCCGACCAAATACATGGATCATTGGATAGAAGATCGATCGAGCAGTTAAGGTTGGTGAGCCAGTCCAATGTTCTTCCTTTGATATGTGTGGGCTCATGAATAATATGGGTATGACCCAAGTCTGATAGGGCGTTAGCTAGATCACGGGCATTATTATTTGTGGGGTCAATAAAACCAAGGTTGAAGTCTCCTAGTAGGATAGTCTGTGAATTAGGTTTAGTGTCGGTGGATACAGGGGATACAATATCCTCTATGAATGAGGAAATGGGTCCTGGTGGTCGGTAGATAAGGTGCACTGTTGCTGTGTGGTTAGGCGATAGTGGCAGTTTGATGGACAGGGATTCGGCAGAGAGAATTTGAGTGTCCTGAATGACACTAATGTAATGTAGGTATTTCTGAAGATGAGGGCAAGTCTGCCTCCCTTCATTTGGTTGGTGTTTCTATCGCATCTTATGATAGCATAGTCATTTGGTATAGCAAGGGCCAGAGATGGTCCAGAGGCTGCATTAAGCCAGGTTTCCGTAACTGCGAGGAGATCACGCTTTTCATAAATTATGAAGTCAGCGATGTCCAGTGCGTGGGCGGATAGGGACCTAGCATTCACCAAGGCTGCTTTGATGAATGTGTCTTTTGCAGGAGTTTTTTGCAATGGTAGCGATGGGCCATGTATGGTGATGGGGGCTAGCTTGCTTTCTAAATCAGTGGCCAGATTAGCTAGAGTATTGTTACTGCGCCGAAGTTTGTTGCTCATGTGGGCGTGTGGTTGGGGAGGTGCATATAAGCATCCTGGTGATCTACCACACTGAGCCAATCGCCCTTCCGGAGAGAGGAGCTTATCTGGCTGGGCGCGATCAACTTGAATTTCTCTTGGTGTAGGGAAAGATTGAAGTTGGAGAGACCGAGGATAGTGCGCAGGCCAGCCTGGTTGGGTTTGGGCACTGTAAACAGATGGGAATAATAGCCTTTCCCTTGCTCCTGCAAGGTTACACGTTCCACTGCTCTGAGATCCAGAAGTTTCTGCACCTCAGCTCTGAGGGAGGGAGACCCAGTCTGATGAAGACAAAGTTGAGAGGGTGGGGTATGAGGAAGGGGCAAGCGGAAGCCTGCTCGGGCGACGGACAACACCTGTTGATCTTCTGTGATGGTCTGCCATGCCTCCAGATTCAAAGCGCTTTAAAGCACACCACCTGTGTATAAGCGCTCTATAAATAAACTATTATAAATAAACTATTACATTTACATTTACATATGAGACGATATACGTCCTCCCACCGGAGTCTCGTGTGACTGTTGGGAAACATCATTTGGAGGATTTATCGGGTTGAGACCTCCCATTGCAGATGAGAAGTATGATGACGGAGAGAATAAACAGCCACTTACGGGCTTCAGCAAGCACATCCTTTTGTAGAAAAAGGCCTGTGTGTTCCTGTGCAGCAAGAGTTAACGCGCCTGAAAGAGCTCCTTGTGGAGTTGGAGGCTCGGGTATTGGAAAATCCAGCAACGCCATCATATCCAAGACCCGGACATGAAAAGCTCTGACAAAGTGGGACTTGTCTTCGCTACCCTGGTCTGTGTGCTCTTCGTCCTTTATGGCGGGGACAGAAAACTGATCCGCGGCACGTGGTACTTCAGACACTCTGGGCATATTTGCGCCACCGGAGCCTTAAGCACTGGTAACAGTGGTGGCAGTGCAGGAGGGGGATCCATAGGAAGCGGAGGAGGCACTACCGAAACTTGATGAGAAGTAGGAGGAGCAGGCTGCGGCTTGAGAGGCTTAGGATACATTTCTTTGAACAGATCCTTAAATTAAGCCTATATCGGGTGTGAGTGCATCAGGGCCTGGAATGTGTCAAAGAACGCGTCCTCAGAGGAAAGTTTAGGCAGAGGAGTGGGTGGAGGCCGCTCTGGAGGGGCATACCCCCAAGATTGTAATGAGGCTGGTTGCCAAGATGGCCCTCCTCCAGCTAGATCCACATAAATTAAGGGAGAGGACGCAGGAAGAAGCAAGACCGTGTGTGGCATCAGAAACATTGCACGCCAGTCTGTTGGAGGACGAAAAGGGTTTCCATTGTCCACGCTTCGCGGAAAATGCTGCTCGCCCCCAAAGGTAGGCCCCTATGTACCCGCCGTCGAGAAAGTTGGTGTGGAAAAGCTCGTCAAAATGGCCACCTCAGACCGCGTAGGTTGGACAGTCAATTTTGTCACTGCCTGAAGTAATCTGCGTCACAGGTTTCAGTGAGGTCATTGTCACAAGGGGGATTGCAGGGGCTTTTGGACTATTTTTGGCCCTCCGACAGGGAACCTCGGCAGAGCCAGTACTAGCAAACATGGAGCATTTTTCAGCCCTTTTGGTTTCTGCAGAACAATTAGCCCTTTGTGAGGGATCCTCGGCAGGGCCGGTGCTTGAAGACTTATGGCCTTTGCCCTCCTTCGTTGCCCCTCAGCAGGATCGGTACGACCACAAGATTGTTTGTGGTGAAACTTAGGGTCACGCCCGGTAGCCAGAGCTCCTAAATGGAGCTCCTCGATCCTGCTGATCTTTGAATTAGCCCCTAAACGAGGATCCTCTGCATTTACCCCAGTACTTTTAGTCAGTTGACGGGAAACCTCGAGACTAGGCTCAGTTAGTTTAATCCCAGACTGGGAAACCTTAGGAATAATCCTGGTTGCGGCCGCCCCAGAAGCGTTGGGCTTAGTCTTAGCCCCGAGATGGGGAACCTCTTGACATGGAGCCTAGGAGAAAACTCCGGAATCCAGATTTGAACCCTTTAGGGACACCTCAGGGAAAACCCTGGTACAAGAGCCACTTGGACCCCTCCCGGAACCAGAAGACCCGGGAAGGAGTCCCCTGGTCGGGTGCCCTAAAAAAGGAAGGACCTTATTGGACACTTCTTTTTTTCATCGATGAACTGCTGTAAATGTGAAGGAGGAAGCCGTTGGAACACCTCCTCCCACTTGACGAGCATACACTGGAGTGCCCAGACAGAAAGTGAGTCTCAGTAGAGACAAGAGTCCCACCGATGTTCCGGGCCCAAGCACTCCAGACAGAGAGAATGGGGACCCGCCCTTGCGAAACAACGTTCGCACGAAAAACAAGACAGGAATCCCTGACGCTTCGGCATAGAGCTAGGAGAAGACAACCATAGAAACGGAGCAGGAAGATGAAGAACCAGTGGGGAAAAAAGAAAAAAAACCTGCAATGCAAGTGCGTCCAACCCCGACTGAGTGGAGAAAAGGACTGAAGCTGGAGCTCAGGATTGCAGAGCTACGGTCACGTGCAGTGGTCCCATGTAAAAAGAAAAGGTGGACAAAAAGTTATTTTTGATGCTTCAAAAGTGCTCCGGGCCCGTCCCGATGGACGGAATGTCCCAAAAGTATGGAGGAAAGGGGATGGGAGGTAGGAGTAATGGTAAGCAGCTGTGAATAAAGGTTTCTAGAAGTCATAAGAGGGATGGGATGGTCCGACGACGTTTTCCATATCTATGACAGGTAATGTCCACAGCTGTGCTGCTTTGGAAAATCTTCGGCGTCTGCGTCCTGCGTCGATAACGTCGATGCGGCGTCCCCGAGGACCTACTCCAACGGCCGACGTCACCCGATGTGAAAAGTAGGACGCACGACGTCCGTAGCCTCAGTTGTAGTTTTTTCCCCCAGAATGTGTGACACCAGTTTTCTGCCAGTCAGACAGACAAGGCCTTGCGGAACGCAAGCTGCAATCGCAAAAGAAATTCTGCAGCGGGGAAGGTAGGGAGGGAGCGATATGGAATACGTCGTCGGACCATCCCATCGAAAGAACGTTACCAGGTAAGAAAGTAACTTGTTCTTTGAGGGGACTGGGTGCTCCGACATATTCCATATCTATGACAGACTCCCAAAGCAGTAGCAAGCAAGGAGGAGGAAAAAGAATTTAGAACACAAAGTTAGCATGCCCAATCAAATTGCGGAATAAAGGACTGCCTTGCCAAAGGCCAGATCCTGCCCTCGGATGGAATCGAGGGAGTAGTGACGTACAAAAGTATGTACGTCACTACTCCCTCGATGTACTGAAGCCCAGGTGGCTGCATCACAGATGTGACGAATAGGAACACCCCTCTGCAGGCCAGTAGACACAGCCACTCCCCTGGTAGAATGGGCCCGCAAGCCAGCCAGAGGGTCCTTACCTGCCAAGCGGTAACACTCGGAGATAGCTAAAATAATTCAACGAGACAAACTCTGTTTCGTCACAGCTTGTCCCAAACGCTTTCCAGCGTAACCAATGAAGAGTTGATAGTCCACTCTGACCCGGGACATGCGCGAAATGTAAAAGCTCAACGCTCTCCTAGGATCAAGCCTATGTAGCCTCTCCTCTTCCTTACCAGGATGTGGAGGAGGCTAGGACGCCGGAAGAACAACCTTCTGGCTCAAATGAAATGCCGAAACCACCTTCGGAAGAAAGGAAGGACGAACTCTAAGGACAACCCTGTCCTTATGAAACACAGTGAAGGGTGGCTTAACTGAAAGTGCCTGTAACTCACTCACTCTGCGAGCGGAAGTAACCACAACCAAAAACAGTTTTCAGAGTTAACAGTCTAAAAGGGCAAGAATGCAAAGGCTCAAACAGAGCACCCATAAGAAACTTAAGAACAAGGTTCAAATCCCAACCGGGCACCAGAAAAGGTGACGGAGGGAACACATTACTGAGCCCTTTCAAAAACTGAGAAATTAAAGGAATCTTAAAATAGGAACATTCTTCAGACGAGCGCTTAAATATGGACAGCGCCGCCAGGTAACCTTTACTGGTCCCCACTCTCAAGCCCCTGTGGGCCAAGGAAAGCAAAAAAGACAGAACCATGGGGATGTCACACTCAAAAAGGATCCACATTCTTAACTCTGCACCAGTCGCAGAACTTTCTCCAACGGCAACGGTACAGAGACTTAGTTGCGGGCCGCCTGGCCGAGAGCAACACCTCCATCACGTCTTCAGGGAGGTCCCAATCCTTATACCTCAACCTTTCAGGTCTTCAGGGAGGTCCCAATCCTTATACCTCAACCTTTCAGAAGCCAAGCGTGAAGGTTGAGGGATCTGACCTCTGGATGGAGAACCTGACCCCCCTCCCGTGAGAGCAGATCGTCTCGGTAGGGAAGACGACGTGGAGGGCAGATGGACAAGTTGAGAAGGTCCGGGTACCACGTCCTCCGGGCCCACGCTGGAGCAGTGAGGATCATCCGGGAACCGAACCTCCGTAACCTCTGCAGTACTTGCGGGATGACGGGGACTGGAGGAAACGCGTACAGCAGTGGGAATGACCACTCCACCACGAACGCGTCTCCTAAGGCTCCTTTTGGAGGAAATTCCCGCAAGCAGCACCTTCCGCACTTCCGGTTGACACTGGAGGCGAAGAGATCCACTTGAGGGGTCCTCCAAAGGGCGAAGATCTTCAGGAGAATCTCCTGAGCTAGCTCCCACTCGTGAGAGATCGCGCTCTGCCTGCTCAGAGCGTCCGCCGTCTCGTTGTCGTCCCCGGCCAGATGAACAGCCGAGATCGAAACTTTTTGCTGTATGGCCCAGAACCAGAGCTGCATCGCCTCCCTGCACAGAGGAAGTGACCCTGCCCCACCCCCCCCTTTTTGTTGAGGTAGTGCATGGCCACCATGTTGTCCGTTAGAATCAGGACACTCTTCCCTCGCACAGTCGGCAGAAAAGCCTTCAGGACTAGCCTGACGGCCCTCAGCTCCAACAGATTGATATGGAGTCTGGACGGAGACCAACGACCGCTGACTGTCAACTCGTTGGCATGAGCTCCCCATCCCGTGAGGGATGCATCCGTCACGATAGTCACCTCCGGCCAGGGCAGCCCAAATGGGGCCCCCTTCATCAGATTGCCTTCGACGGCCCACCACAGAAGGTCCTGGGCGACCAAGTGAGGCACTTGAACAGGGTCCGACAACCTGCCGGAGGACTGAGACCACTGGAGCTTGAGTGCCCATTGCAAAGATCTCATCCGCAACCTGGCCTCTGGCACCAGAAGAATGCAGCATGCCATGAGGCCGAGCAGTCTCAAGAACTCTGACGCTGGGAGAGTCTGGGCAAGCTGAAACTTGTGCACCACCTGCTGAATGTGAAGAGCCCTCACCTGGGGAGGAAAACACAGCCCCAGGGATGTGTCGAGCACTGCTCCGATGTACTGGAGCCGCTGTGTTGGCGTCAAATGGGACTTCTTTAAATTGAGGGAGAAGCCCAGCTTGTGAAGGGAGTGGCAGGTGACGGACAGATGATCCAGGACCTGCTCGGGAGAGCTCCCCCTGATCAACCAATCGTCCAAGCAGGGGTAGACGTGAATCCCCCCTTTCCTGAGATGCGCTGCCACCACCACCATGAGCTTGGTGAAAACCCTTGGGGCGGAGGTCAATCCGAACGGCAAGACCCCAAACTGAAAGTGCGAGTCGCCAACCGCGAACCTCAGGTACTTCTTGTGCTTGGGATGGATCGGCACATGGAAGTAACCGTCCTTGAGGTCGAGAGACACCAACCAATCCTGATGTTGAAGGGCCTGGAGGACTTCAGAGAGAGTAACCATCTTCAACTTGTCTTTCCGGAGGAGTTTGTTCAAACCGCGCAAGTCCATGATGGGTCTCAATCCCCTGTCTTTCTTCGAAATCAAAAAATAAGGGGAATACCATCCCTTGTTCCTCTCCGCTACAGGCAGCAGTTCTATGGCGCCTTTCTCCAGCAGGGCTTGAATTTCCTGCGCAAGGAGCGGATCTGGACTCTTCAAAGAGAGGTTCCCAGGTGGATTGTCGTGAGGCCTCTGCCGAAAAGGAAGACAGTAGCCGTGGGTCATGATCTCCAGAACCCACACATCTGAAGTAATGGCACGCCACTCTACAAGATGCTGTGCCAGCCTTCCCCCAACCGGCGAACCATGGGACATGGCCTCATGACTGAGTGGTAGCGGCTGTGGCGTTGCCTGAGGGCAAAGAGGTCTATGGTGGCCTCTTTGACTGACAGCTCCTCTCGCTTTACTGAAGGATGAGTAATAGCAAAAGGAACCTCCCCTCCATTGTTGTCCCCTAGGATGAAAAGGCAGAGGTTGTCGAACTGCAGCGCCCAACGACTTCGCTGCAGCTTTGGAGGTCTGCAACCTCTCAAGGCTCTCGTCAGCCGTGCTGCCAAAAAGATGTTCACCGTCAAAGGGCATGTAGAGGAGCTGGGACTGCACATCAGGAGCGAACCCAGACTTCCGCAACCACGCAAACCTGCGTATTACGGTGCTCGCCGCCATGGACCGGCTGACACACTCTGCCATGTCCAAACCCGACTGAACGGCCTCACACATGGCATCCTTGCCATCCTGGACCATAGCAAGGAAACCATTGCGTTCGTCCCCTTCGGGAATATGTTCAGCCGCTAACGCAACACAGTTCCACAGTGTGTGTGTGAAACGAGACAAGGCACATACAGAGTTGGCCACCTGAAGCGCCATACCCCCTGAAGAAAACACTTTCTTCGCCCAGCCATCAAAACGTTTGTCGTCCCTATCCGGAGGGATGGTAGGATACGACGCCTGCTTTGCCGGGGCCGTAGCCGCCTGCACCACAAAACTCTCCGGAGTTGGGTGCCTGGACAAGTAGCAGGGGTCGCTACTGGCTGGACGGTATTTTCGCGACAAAGACTAGCCCACTGCCGGGAGACTCTCCGGAGCAATCCAAGCCGCTGCCACCCTTCTCTGCAGAGCCATATGAAACGGCAGTACCGGGTCAGTGGGGGGACCAAGATCGAGGATGTCCGTAAGATCATCCTGAACAAACTCCCCTGGGGGAGCCAACCATCCCAAGTACTCGGTGACCCGAGACATAAGGCGCTGGTACGAAGAATCGGCATGAGTGCCAGGCTGAGGTCTACAAAACTCCACCTCCGGAGAGGTATCCAGTCCACTGGCATCATGCAGTGACTGCCTCGGGTCTTCAAATTGGCTATGGCCCGAGAGAAGCTCATCTGACACCGTATCCGGAACCAAGCCCTCATAAACCTCTGAACTGTACTCCAGGCGGTGAGATCGAGGCACATGGGGACCAAAGCTATGCCTGACGTTAGCCAGAGCCTTTCTAGGGGCTTCCCCCGTGCCATGGGGCCCCTCCGACACCACCCCCTCGAAAGGCGTTGAGGGCGCTGAACGAATCGGCGTCGACGTCGAGTGCATCAGCGTCGACGTCAGCCGCAGCGGCGCCAGCATCGACTGCGTCGACACATGCCTCGAAGCCAGAGCTCCGAGCGTGTCCTTCGACGACCTAGGCGCCGACAGCATCGACGACCCCCTTGGAGGCGGAGACTCGAGAGAGGCCGTCGACGACCTCGGCGCCACAGGCGTCAACGTCTTCCTCGAAGACTGCACAGGATTACGCGGTCTCGAGCGCGTCGAGGATCGGGACCTGGAACGGCATGGCGAGAACGGTTACCCTTGTCCAAGCGGGACCTCTCCCGCGAACCGTGCCGACCACCCAAGCCCAAAGGCGTGCAAGCGGTGTCTCTTGACCAATCACGACCGATCCCACTCTGAGGCGCGGACGGACTGGTGCCCTGCGATTCAAGAATCACTAACATCTTCTTCCCGAAGGAAGCCCATTCCTCCGTTGTCGCTTGCATGGTGGGATAAGCGACACGCCGACGGGCGGATTCCTCAGAAGAGGACGGGGAAGGCGACTGATGTCGACGCTTCCGGGAATGCCTCGAAGAGGCAGAGGAGTGGCCAGACTCCTGGAAGGAGACCCACTGGACCGCCGTTGATGATGCGAAGAGTCGCATCTCGAATCATCTGTCGAAAGCCCCGCAGACATGGACTTCCGAGGCTTAGACACACTACCTACCGACAACTTCTTCTTGCGCTCCCGCAAGGCCTTGGCCGTGAGCGACTGCCAGTCGACAGTCCGTGTCGTGGGCCTCCCCGAGGCACCAGAGGCAGACGTTGTGCGAGCCCGTTACCAACATCTTGGTATCATTTTTTGAAGCCCGGACGCGGGGTTGAAGACGAGGTAGACATCATCACAACAGGCTTTCACAAAACCGAACAGGTTCAAAGAACCGAGAAGATTACAACAGAAACTCCAAAGAGTCGAGGCGTACCGAGATTCACAAAGCGAACCCGTTCGTGGAAAAAATGGAACTGAGGCTACAGGCGTTGTGCGTCCTACTTATCACATCGGGTGACGTCGGCCGCTGGAGGAGGTCCTCGAGGACGGTACATCGACGTAGGACGCAGACAGCGAAAAATCTTCCGAAGCAGCACAGCTGTTGTGATTTCTGTCAAAAATATGGAATACGTCGGAGGACCCAATCCCCTCGAAGTACAAGTTGCAGCTGAGATGATCACATTAACTTATCTTGTGAGGGTGAGTGCTGAGCCAATGTAGACACCTAAGGTTTTCACTTCCTTGGCTACAGTGATGATATTGCCATCAATGTTGAATGATTTTTTTGTGTAGGTAAATTATTCAGTTTGGATTGGCTGCCTATGATGAGTAACTCTGTTGACACTGTTCATTTTGTGCCATCCAAGCTTGGATGGTGAGGTAGATTTTTTTAGTAGGTTGGAGTCGGTGTCATATGATCCAGTGATGCGTAGCAGTATTTGTGTGTCGTTCATGTAGTTTGTGTACGTCACGCCCAGTTTGTCTAGACAGTCAAAAAGGAGCTTGGTAAACACATTGTACAGGTTTGGCGACACAGAAGAGCCCTGGGGTACTCCACAGGAGAGCGGGAGTTGGTTCGGCCGCAGCCGATTGTGAGAAGACTCTTGTCGTGCGCTTAGAGTGGAAGGATTCAATCCACTCTATAGCATTGGGGGAGAATTGTGCTGCTGATGCCAGGTGTTGGAAGAGAATATTGTGATTGACGAGGTCGAACGCAGCCGATGGGTCAGTAGGAGGAGGATGGCTAGGTTCCCTTCGTCTTTGAATTGGTCCATTTGCATTTTTAAATCTAAAAGTGCTGTTTCAGTGCCATGGCTAGGATGGAAGCCTGATTGTTGGAGGCCGAGGAGATTTTTGGCTTCTAGGAATTTCTGTATCTGTAGGTAGGCTACTCTGTCAAGTATTCTTAAGAGGAATGGGACCGTGGTGATGGGCCGGTAATTGGTGGGGACAGGGGGCCTGGAGATCGGTATACAATGTGGAGGGTGAGGGAGCAGGTGGGGGAGAGCAGGATTTTCAGGGAGATTGCTTCTCCAGATGGGAATATGAAGTCTATGGATTCTCTTAGGCTGATGCAATTTTTAGCAACAAGCGCCACCCTACCTCCTTTGGCAGTGGTTCCATCTTTCCTGAAGATAGTGTATCCTTCTGGGATGGCCATGGAGAGGGCTGGGCCTGCTGAAGGGTGCAGCCACGTTTCCCTGATCGCAAGAATATTTAAGTAATTAGCCTTGATAAGGTATTCAATGTCAAAGCGTGGGCGAGAAGGGGTCTCACATTGATGAGGGCTCCCTTGATGTGTGTGGAGGTGTCTATCGAGGCAGTGTCCTCAGAATTAAACTTGTGGTGGGTCCGTTTTTGGGGGTTCTCTCTTTTGTGTATGGGGGGGTGCAGCAAATTATTTCAGGGCAGGTAGCGAGGTGGGCCGGGTGCCATTTTTGAGGATTGATATGTGCACTAAGCTAGGTGCTCTTTTCTTTGGTTAGTAGGACAGGGGGTTGAGCATGGAGGGGTGTGTGGTTTGTTCCGGGGCACTTGGAAATCAGGAGGAAGAGTGGTAGTGATGCAAGAGGAAGTGGAGAGGAGTGCATTTGGTAAGAAGTAGGTTGGTCGGACATCATATGGATTGGGCAGTAGAATAACATTGTCCTGTCGCTTGACGAGGCTTGTGACTCACGGGGAAGGGAAAGGGGGTTTCTGGGATTAACGATCAGGGCAAGGGCAACCACTACTTTAATGAATTATAGGCAGATGTGGCTGTGCAAAGAACTACCCAAGAACCAAGAATGGCTAAGCACTATACAGGAGTTAAGGCAGTTTAACTATGCAATTTCACCACATTACAATGCTAATGGTAGGTAGAGCTAAAGAATGGCGATACGCTATGCATGGGTTAATGCAATTTGAATACACAATTTTGACGCATTACAAGGCTAATAGGAGGCAGAGCTAAAGAACCAGGAATGGCGATACACTATGCATGGGTTAATGCAATTGGAATAAACAATTTTGTCAGTTCAGGAAGCGGGTTGCTTGCAGCTTCCTTGACGTTCAGACATTGAACTTTCAGGGCTTGACTGCCTCTCCTGCCGGTTGGCTGGCTCTTCTCTTGGTGTCCATCTATTTTTATAGCGGCTGGATGGCAATGGATGGAATGAATTACTAAGTCCCTTCTCAGTGTCTTTTGCCTTTCAGTATTACTCTGTGCCTTCAACTCATCCTAGTACTTCTATCATTACTCTTACTTGGGTAACCCATTTTCTTCCTCGTCTCAGTGGAAGTCAAGTCGCTAGTCCTACAGAAATACATGGGTTGGATTAGAACAGGACTGGGGCTTACAAGGTGGGAGGTGTATAGGGTGGTCTGAGAGGGATATTATACCACGTCTCCCTTGGATGTTTGTCCTTATCCCTAGAGGTGGAGTTTCTCCCCATGAGATCCTCCCTCAGGAGGACTATCGGGTAACGGCGACCACCTCACTGATTTCCCACCTCATAATACTCCTAAATAGGATTACCACATTAATTTAGAAACTTATTATCCATTAAAACAATGGGAGAGAAAGAATAAAAAGGCAATCAAAATTAAAACCAATTAGTCAATTAACCATCCAAGTAGTATTAAATATAATATTTACAGAAACCATTCAAGTATGCTGCTTGTTAAGTATAAGCCTACTTCTCCAAGTTGCAGTAATATATGATGCAGCATAAAAGATTTATCCTTGTGGAATTTCTTTTTCACAGTTTGCTTGACATCTGGATTGCTGTAATGTTATATTTCCTAAACAAAGGTATTAATCAGCCTTTTCCAAAGGATGCAAAAAGCTGGACAAACGTTTATGTCTTCCAAAACGTGAGAGCACATTATACAATTAATAGCAGCCTCTTGCTTTCAGTTTTATGTAAAGCTCACAAGCGGCTTTATCCCCAAACAAAACTAAATATAATTATGCTTTTCAAGGACAGGTTCCAATTGGTATAAATATGGTTCACTCGTACCCAAGGACTTGTCTGATTTGCTTGCGGTGTTGGAAACCGATATCAGCGTCGGTTTTGGGGGCCTGTCATGTGGCGATCACGATGTTCCTGAGGACAGAGACTTTTCAGACCTTCCCTTCGACGCTGCATGTGGCTTATCGGTCGACGACGCAGTCGACTGTCGGCCATGGGGGGTGTGTTTAGTGTGGCGTGCAGTGAGGGAGCTTGAGCCGCCGGGTGTCGTCTCTGTAGCAGAACCGCTGGCCTGCCTGTTGGAGTCAGGGGCTCGCACTTAGGACGCCGATGCTGCCATCGCTGGAGGCTCCCTCAATGGCCAGGGCAGCCTCTGCCTGCATGGCATGGTGAGCCCAGAGTTTAGTTTTCCGTTCCTTTAGTGCCTTGGGCCGAAACAGTTTGCAGGACTTGCCCTGTTTTTTGGAATGGTCCCTAGGAAGGCAGAGATTACACACCCTGTGTGAGTCCTTCCAGGGAAACTTCCCGTTACATAGTATGGAAAGATGGACGCTTGGCGATGTAAAAGGAAGAATAGGGAAATAGGCACTCTCTAAATGAGATGAATTCTGACCTCCCCCCACACTCCCTACTGTGCAGGGCCAAGGTCCGTTGGAGCCGAGGTAAGCAGCAGTTAAAATTTGTTGGCGAATGATCTTGTCTTTGAAAGCCATCACCAGAGATATTGCGGTGTACGGCCGATGAAAGGATGGAAACAAAAGGCCTCATTACGCGGAAGTCGGTAAGGGAAAAACGATGCCGGTAAAGGATTACCGGCATCGGTAACCGCTCCGGGCTATTACAACCCGACAAACCGCTATTAGCGTCACCGTAAATAATGGTGCCTCTAATGGCGTCACGGGCACGCGACCCTTCATGCCGGCAATAGCGACATGGCGTAAACAGGAGAACATCACAAGTCAGGCGGACACGCCAATAGCGGCATGAAGAAGGCGCTAAAAATAGATACCGGCATGGCGGAAATACTGGCATCGCGAACCACCCATAAATGGCCATGTGCAGTGTTCTCAACTGCCACAATCAGCACAGGTGGAGGCAATGTACACTGGGCCAGCACAAAAGGAGCACACCACACACCTTCCCACATCCATTCACACACCAAAATGATTCCAATACTAGTAGCATTACTGGGGCTGGAGGACATGCTTGCATTGCACAACAACAACAACAGGCAGCACACAGGAGAAGGAAGGTGAGACAGGCACAGCATGCCCCACCAGTGCAGGCAGTTGTACCACTGAGGCAGCCCCCAATCCCTCGAATCAGAGCCAGTCCATTCAACCTAACCCCTGAGCGGATCCACACCCTGTACCGTCTGGACCAGAACACCAGCAACCACCACTGTGGACATGATACACAACGACATCGTCAGCCTCATAGACATCCGTACCGCCGTCCCCGCTCTACTCAAGGTGGTGTCTGTGCTCCACCTCCTGGCCACAGGCACCTACCAGCACACGGTAGGGCAGATGCATGGCATATCACAACCATTATTCTCACGCACCCTGAACCAAGTGCTCGATGCCCTCCTGAAGCATACAAGCGACCACATATCCCTACCACGGACTGCCCAGGAGATCCCCAACACCAAAGTTGGCTTCCATTCACTGGCAGGCATCCCAAGCTGCATCGCAGCCCTCGACTGCACCCATGTGGAATTGGTGGTCCCACATGCCATGGAGGTAGTGTACCGCAACCGCAAGCTCTACCACTCCATCAACGTGCAAATGGTATGTGACTCAAACAGGATCATCACACATTGTTGTGCCCGATTTCCCGGATCAACCCATGATTCAATGTTTCTACAGAACTCTATGATACCACGCTACATTGAGCGACATGCAGGACAACGTTACTGGTTACTCAGTGAGTTGCATGGCAAGCACATGGCAGTGTGATGTGGGGAGATGAGTGGTGGGGGGAGATGCATACTGCACCCGGCTGAGATGGGGGGCTCAGGGGGGAGAATGCATACTGCACCTGGCTGAGATGGTGGGGAAATGCATACTGCACCTGGCTGAGATGGGGGGGGGAATGCCCACTGCACTTGGCTGAGATGGGGGGGAATGCATACAGCACCTGGCAGAGATTAGGTGAGATAATGAACAATGCCCATACTCCAATACACTGTGCCCCACAGCAGGCCAGACTGGACCAGACACCTGAAAGCAAAATGCAAGACGTAAGCTGCACCACAATGACAACGAGCCAGTACTGCATCCATTCCATGGCCATCCACATGTACACTGTACATAATCAGACTGTATCCTCTGCAACACAATGCATCGACATGCTGTTGGTATGGCCAATGCAAATGACCGATGAACAGCATCACAACGGACATGCGTCCATTATTGCGTACAAAAGAATCACATTAAGCCAATATACAGATTTTCACTCGTACACTACCACAGAAGTGCAGCATGCCAGCATGGGGACATCAAGCGTGGAATGGCAGATCATCAAGAGTCTGGCTTCAACCGTGACAGGATCAAAGCATACGATTAACTACACATCACCTAGATCATGGGAACAACTGCCGTGGGCAACCACATTGCATGAACACGCACAAGGAATAGGACACCCCTGCATCCACTAGACAATGCTACGCACACCTGTCGATCATGTGACTTCACACATTGCAGTTACTTTGATTAGCTCAATTCATGCAGGTATATGTGGATGAGAACAGGAAATCAATGCATGCTTCTGTGTCATAGGTACGGGTTCCATTTGATGACATCACTTACACATAACCATTGTTGCACCCATGCAGGTGATGCTGGCTATCCCTTGAAGAGGTGGCTCCTTACCCCTGTCCGGAACCCACAGAACAGGCATGAAGAGGACTACAATCGTGCACATACCCGTGCGGTGATCGAGCAGGCATTTGGCCTTTTAAAGGCACAGTTTCGCTGCCTCAGCAGGTCGGGTGGGGCACTCCTGTACGGGCATGAGAAGGTGTCCAAGATCATCATGGCATGTGTCATGCTGCACAATATGTGCATCAGACGGAATGTGCCTCTTCCCCCTGACGTTGAACTGCAACCGCCTGACGAGGAGGATGAGGAGGGAGGAGATGGGGCTGCATGTCGGCAGGTGGCGATGCACAGGGGGGACGTGCTGTGCGCCAGCATCTGATAGACCAATATTTCTAATACACATGGATGAAGAGGGTGCAATGGATGTGGGACTGAGGGCACTGGGTGTTGGGGGGGACATGTACACTGTGCACTGTAAACCAATAAAGCACAAATACACAATAATCAATGTCCAGTCATGTGATTGTACTTGACACAACGGGTCTTTAACCACTAAGTGATAATTAAGTGCATGAACCCTCCACCACCAAACACCCTCTCCCACCTCCCCCAACCACCCTCTCCCAACGCCCCCCCCACAACTCCCCTAAACATGGCGTGCATGGCAGTGAGGCATTAGTGTGCAAGAGTTAACAATGACAGGCTGCCCCTACTTCCCACGTCCTCTGCCACCATTGAGTGGTTGGGAGTCTGGCTGACGCAGGTCCGCGCGGACCTGCGCAGAGGGCTGGTCTGCCTGGAGCTGGCAGAGGATGATGTGCTTGGTTGCTCCAGTCCCTGTGCGGGACGCTGGCTCTCCATCGCATCCGCAGTGCGGCTGAGGACCTGCCTCACAGCTGCCAACTCTGCGCAAATGCGTGTCGTACTTGTTTCAATGGCGATTTTTATGTCCTTTGCATATTCCCGACACTCCTCCCTTGCCAGGGCACCCTTGCTCACGGGCTGTCCAACTAGTGCAGTGAGTTCCTCCTGGCGCTGTTGGATGACGCTGAGCCCCTGGTCTCTCTCCCTGCCTTTGGTTGGTCTTGGTGCAGCTTGCAGCATGTGTCCGCCATCAGGTGAGGTGTCCATGGGACTCCATCTCCCTGCCAATGATCCACCCTCAGACAGCTCATGGCCGCTGCCATTGGATGTGGGGAGTGGGCTGTGGTGGGCTGACAGCTGCGGGCTGGGTGTGCGCTGTCCTACATGTGCATGGCATGGTTCCTCTACGTCAGACTGGGGTGCCGTGGCAGCTGCCTCTCCAACCGAGCTGTTGGCAGCAGAGAGTGAGCCTTCTGCCAGTGGGTCCTGTGTGGTTGGACTGGCTGGTGTGGGTGCCATTACAGTGTCGGTCGCCCTTTCACGCCTTGGTGACGTTACGACATGAGTGGCTTTGGGCCTCTGTGACGGTCCAGGTTTGCCAGTGCCCCTTGATGTGCTGGGCCTGGTGCCTCCTTCCATGCCCCTGGCCTTTTTCATCGGTGTTGGGGCCTGCGCCGCAGAGTCCTGCTCCTCACTGTAAGATTGTGAGCCTGTGGGGGACCAAGAGAGGGATAGCATCGGTGATGGGTCAACGTGCATCATGCATATGTTGTTATTGCTGCATTTCTGAGCATTTGGACTTCGAGTTTGGACATACAGGTTGCTTACCATATTGGTGGGTCATACAGGCATACGTCTGGGTGACACATGAATGAGGTGCTGCATGCAAGGGGTTGTGATGAGGATGTGCACAGCATATGGGCAGGATTGTGTACATGTGTGTGTGTGATGCCCCATACATTAGCTAATTTCAAGGTCACATTTGGGGGAGAACTTCATGCTTTGCATTGCAGTGTTTTGTGTGGACACTCACCTCCATCTGCCGATGACGGCGCTCCATTTCCTCCACTCCCTCGATTGACTCTATGCCAATAGTGCTGGCACATGTCTCCTCCCAGTCTTGCATCTTAATTGGGGATTCTCCTCCGCCTCCTGTACCCATGGCCTGGCTCCTGTTGGCTGCAAGCATGCTCCAGACACGGAGGCGCAGGTCATCCCAGCGCTTGCGGACGTCCTTTACAGTGCGGGGGGTGGTGCCCACCGCACTGACTTTCCGTGCCACCTCCTCCCAGATCTCTTTTTTATCTGGGCGGGACGCCGCAGGTCTTGTGCAAACACAACCTCTGCATTTGCAGCTACTGTATCTGCAAGCATGGTTAGTTCCTTATTTGAGAAACGTTCCTTGCGCTGGCGCGCTGCACTTTTCTTTAGGGCCTTGGGCATTCTCAAGTGTTGTTGGATGAAGTTTGGCCAGCTGTAGTGTTGCTGCAGGTCCTGTGGGCTGAGGTTCGCAATGGATTGTGTTTTTAAATGAGGGCCGCCGTGCTCCTTCCCGTTCCTATGCGATGATGCTACTTCCGGTTCTGCTTATTTACGGTCATCGCTTTTAGCGGCGCCCGCTAATGCCAGATTCATGGATGGCGCTAGTGCTATCAGCGCTTTACTTGATGCCGCTTATTAACATTTTGGGGTCTTTACCGGCATGGCGGTAGTGTCCTTACCGGCATGGCACAAAGCTTGTGCCTGCGGACTCGTAATGGCACGCAATTAGCTGGATGGTTACTACACGGGCACGTTATTTACTCCATGCCGGTGTATAAGTATAGGCATTGGCCAGAAGAAGGAACTCTGCCACTTGCGTCCGAATAGGATAGTGGAAAAAAACAATCTGAGGGACCTCGACGCATGAAGGACCATGGGTACAGGAAACATCACACTAGGAATGGTATTACTGGCACGCCCTGTCGACGTCCCTTTGCGAGTTTCGAAAACAAAAAATGTAATACCCCAGGGATCATGCCTATCTCCATTACCATTTAATATATATATTAAATGCCTACGTGACGTGTTAAAATCCATGGGCATACAATTTGCTAACTATGCCGACGACACCAAGATAGTTGTGAAACTATCTGGGGTCTATAAAGATGATCTTGCCACTATTAATAGAATTTATGAAGCAATCCATCCAGAAATGGATGGCCTTAAATTCTGTTGTCCTTAATGACAAGAAAACTGAGTTGATGTCAGCACACCCTATAGGCTGAAAAACCTAGACGACTCCTAGAAAGCCTTTGAGATAGGTGGCAACAACATTGTAGTATCCGAATATGTAAAAACCCTTGGAGTGTTTTTTGATGCCCATCTGACTTTTCAGAAGCATGTGACATCTCTAAAATCATCATGTGCCTCCCTTACACACCTTCTATGGCAAATACGTCCCTACTTATCCGAAGCAAACAGAGCACTAATTGCAGCTGCAATAGTCCACACTAAACTATACTATTGCAATAGCCTTAATATAGGTACTACTAAATCCAATATCAAGAGCCTTCAAACTATCCAAAATGGTGCAGTCCGGGCAGTCTGTGGGTTGAGTTGTCAATCACACATTACAGAACATCGGTAAAGACTACACTGGCTCTCTATAGAGCAAAGATTAATCTTTAAGGGGCTAGTTATAGTCTTTAAATGTTTATCAGGTAGTGCTCTGGAATACCTTAAAACTAGACTAAAAAGGGCCACACCTAAACGTAGCCTACGCTCTAACAATCAGATGTTACTGACTCAACCACGCACAACCACGAAAAAACTAGGATAAGCAAGTTTTGCGGCATGAGGTCCAAAAATTGGAATGTGATTCTGCTGGATTTGAAACAATGTGCAACCCTATAGCAGTTTAGAAGGCGTCTCAAGCCTTTTCTGTTTGAAGTTTAAAGTTGGATATCTATTCCTAACTACTCGCTTCGCTTCATGACTGTCGATCCAGAAAAACAGACATCCCTCGATCATGGGAAGATTTACTATGTTGGCCGAAGACCAACCGTCTCATGCTCTTAGTGTTAGAAATACATAATCATAAGCTTGACCGAAGTGCGGCCATTTTAAGGTGACAGAAATCGCCATCTTGTTTTCTCTAACGTTTGCTTATTGCTTTCTGTTCTAAATGCTTCGCTGACATGATCTTCTGCTTTACCAGTGTGCAATGCAAGGCCAGCGGAAATATGCTGAAACATAACGTAGAAACCCCGACAGAAATACCCGGTCTCCTCCTGCGCGCTATCCTTGAAAGAGGGAAGCAAGGCATCCTAATCAGCCAACAGGTGCCAGTGCGTCTCGAAAACACAGTGAAAATACTCGGAACGAACATTAAATTGCTCGAATTATGTTGTTCTTTGTGGCCCCCCTTCTCGAGCACTGTAGAGTCCTGGAGAGCGAGTAGACCCCCAGGACCCAAATAGAAACTAGGAGATAGGAAGGCCTGGAATGTGGCTCTCCCCCCCAAATGCAGCTTGCTAGCGAGCACAGAAGCATTCTGTTCTTTTCAACAAAGATTTATGTCTGCAGCCTTACAAAATTGCAAACTGTTGCTAAAACAAATGTTCGAGGTGTCATACTCGTCACGATTGTCAATCATCGTGCTCAGTTCAAAGGAGATGTGCAAGGGACGGTTTTTGATGTGACACTACTGATTGTAAGATGTTAGTTTTGTATATATGTAACTGATGTTTGTGTCTCGCGCTCTTGCGTCTCCCGAGGTCTGTTAGACAAGTCGCGGGGCGCGAGACCAATTGGCCAACTGAGACTATTTACTTTGCAATAAACCCTAGCTTTTGGGAATACAACCTCATCTTTGGCGTATCAGTTCGTGTGAGGTGACTGTGCCTTGTTTCCACAATCGAGGGTCCCTCAGGGGCCCCTTCATGACCTTGCGTGTCATTTTACTTATAAAATGACTCCTTAATCCCTCTATCTGGATCCATTTGTCTTTTTATATTAAAAAAACGATTTACTTAGTTAGTCTGCTGCTACCGCTAGATGTCAGCCTATGCATAGCATGTGATCTAAGCAGATCCACAAGCCTCAGAAATATATATACTTGTTGAATTGAACTGCCATGCATTTCCTTATTGCTTTATTGAAAGTAGAAGTGTGAGGAGTAGATCTCATTTTGTTAGAGTTTGCTTTAGTTTAGGCAGGGAAATCTTCGTCAGGTTAGGGATAGAGGCATTTATTTATCCAGCCTTTTTATTTAAATAAAATGGCTAAAGTTAAAAACTCTTTACAAAGTTGTCAGACTCACATTTCTGACCCCTCACATGACTGATTAGATGGTGGGGTTGATTAGGAGTCTGGAGGAGGAAGTAGTAAGCAGAAGAGAGAGCATTAACATCAACAGGTAGAGGCAGTAGTAGAAGGGGAGATGAGAAAGAGGAAGGGAGAAGAGGCGGTGGTGGCGTTAGACACAGGAGCACAGCGAGAGTAAGATAGCAGCCAGAGATAGGGTGAGGAAAATATCTTTAGTTACTAACAGCATCGATAGTGTAAGACAAGCCTAGAAAGTCACAGGGGGAGCTTAGATAGAGTATGCTAATGCCCATATGCACTCATTGACTTAGTTAGAGAATAGACAGTGAGGGTTAATAATTGCTCTACTAATCTGCGGGTCTAAGGATGCCTGGGCTACGGCTATTATTATTAGGGTATTTACTGAGCACAGACATCGCTTGAGAAAGCAACAGAGCACTTTACACATCATAGAAGGACAGAGTAAGAGAAAAGAGATGCAAGGGAGAGGGGAGGAAAGGTCGACGGTTTGGCAGCAAGGGATATACAAGCAACCAGAGTAGGAAACAGTGGGGAGTGGAGAATGTGGACCTATGGGTTAGACGAGAAAGAGAGAGAGGGACGCCACTAGTACCCTGCTGTAAAACTCAATAAAAACCCTTGAAAATTCTCTGTGGATGTCCGCAATCTGTGACAGTTTACAATTGCTACGGTTTAAGAATAATAATTGCACATTTTCATTTGCACACCGATCCTCATCAATCTGGTTTGAGCTGGGATTTTCCTAATTTGCTAAATCTGTTAGGGTTTAGTCAACACACATCGGAGCCTTCACGGTAAGCAGGTCACTCTCGCAATCTTATTTTGGATTTCAATAACAAGCTGTCTGACTCATTCTTACTATCTGTTTTGTGGTCTGATCATGTTTTGGTTAAATGCTTTTGTCTGATTAATCTATAAAATCTTTATTTTTAAATTGCAGTGATTCTCCCAAGCTTTTGCTCCCTCACTTTAATAATAAAGGAATTTCAGTTCTTGCTGACTTACCACCACTGACTCGTTGTAGGGACAAGTATCTCTGGTTTACTAATGATTTTTCTTCAAAGAGAGAAGGTAAACATTTGGACCATACTTGGAGGAATGCTTGGCCCTCCACTGATAAATTAAACTGCAAAACTCTTTGTCTGTGTTATAAAAAGGCCACGCTTTGGAAAAAAGAAAAAACATTTACCATTATACTGGAATACAAGAAGCCCAATCTACTAACACTGAACTTTTTCAAATATAAAAATCTATCAGCATTAGCTCTGTTTCAAAGCAACAAGGTCATCCCGGCCCAATCTTTGTGCTATTTCTGGTATTATTTACAGTCTATCAAAATTATCAAAATTGGGCCACAAAACACTTTGTCTAATAACTGTGCTCAATATAGTACTACTACTAATAACACTGCTAGTAGGGAAAAGCATTCTCTATTATACATAAATGCAGTAGTCTGGCAAAGAGTTTTAAAGGGTATTATTGTACCAAACTAAGAACAAAAAGTTAATCTGTTAAAGAAAAGAAGCTAAAATTGATTGTAAGAATGTTAAGATGTAAAGCCATGATGGGAGTTAAGCCCTTTATGTTAAATTAAGAGATATTTATACTGCGCCCTATCATCACCGGAATGGTCGGTCCCTTGGCGCTCTGGCGGATCTGAAAAGCAAGAGGGTAGGGTAAGTTAGTAGGACTGACTGGAAAAAGCTCAAGTGAGCTCTGATGTGCTGTTGGCAGCTTCAGTTCGGTTTGCACCGTTGGCGGAGCGTAGGTGTAATTTTCAGTCGGTAGGTGTCATGTGCCGTTTGTGCGATGATATGTGTGGTTTGTTTCGTTGTTGTGGTGTAGTGAAGTGCGTGCTGTTTGTTGTGCAATATAGGTATGGTTGTGTGTTTTGTTTAGCGTTTGAGAGGTGTAAGCAGAGGGATGAGTTTTTAGTTGGGCCGTTAGTTGTGGCGTGGGAGCTGTTCCTAAATCGGTGGGCCATGTGATGAATTGGTTGCTTTCCTGGGACTTTTGGATATAATCATGATTTATGTCTTGCCCGGGCTGAGTTTGAGGCTGTTTGTGATCATCCATTCGTAGAGTTCTTTCAGACAGTCCTTGTGTTCTCCTCTTGTACATCTTCGATTTTGCAGAGGATTTGGGTGTAAACTGCATAGTTGTATCAGGTGAGACTGTGCCTTTTGATGAGGTTGATTAGTGGTGTCAAGTAGATGTTAAATAGGAGTGGGGATAGGGAGGATCCTTGCGGTACTCCACAGGTAGTGTCCCACCGCACCATCCATAATGGTTTCTGTTCTTTCAGATGGGAATGGTTTAATCCAGAGCAACAAAGTGTTGGTGATCCCTATTTCTTCTAGTCTCTTGACGAGGATGTTGTGGCTGACTGTCAAACGCAGCGTAGAGGTCAAGTACTATCAGTGCCGAGTTTGTGTTGGAATCTGCGTTGGTCTTTAGGTCATCCCAGAGAGAGAAGCGCTGTATCGGTCCCTCTCCTCTCATAAGTCTGAAGCCGACTTGTGCATGGACCAATAGTTGGTGTGTTTCCATGTGTTCCAGTGTTTGTTCATAGACTTAGGTTTCTAGCAGTTTTGCCGGATAGGGAATGTTTGATATCGGTCTGTAGAGAGAGAGGTCTTCCACATCGCCCATGTTATCCTTGAGGAGTGGTTTGATGTATGTAGATTTGAAAGAATGCAGTACTCTCCCCGTTGAGAGTGATTGGTTGAAGAGGTTTCTGTGGCATTCCAATGGTGTGCCTTGTGTAAGCATTGATTTATAGATGTCCGGTGGGCATGGGTCCATTGGGGATCCTGCTTTATTGCCAAGTTTCACCAGCTTCAGGAATCTCTCTACTGATATTTGTGTGAATCTTTGTAGGTTGTTCTGTGGTTCCAGGGTCGATGAGGTATGGTGCATGGCCTGGTTGATTGGTTTACTTTGTATGATCCGATGTATGTTAGTGATTTCATTTCTGAAGTGGTCTGCAAGGTCGTTGCATAGATTTTGTGAAGGTACCAGTGTGTTGCATCCAGGTGGGTTTCTCATCTCATTTATGATGTTGAATAGTTCTTTTTGGGTGTTGGTGGCTATTGTGATTTGGTTGTCGTATTTCTTTTAGCCTTCAGAACTTCTTTTGCATGCTCGGATTTGTTTTCGATAGTTTATTCTTTTTGCCCCGTCATAGTATTTCCTCCATTCTAGTTCAAGTTTCTGGTTTATTGTTCTCATTGCACTGAGATGGGGTGTGAACTGTCTTGCCACTGTTTTTTTTTGTGAAGAGATTAAGAGATTTTCCAGGAAGATTCAGTCTATTGTTTCGACGATCCATTTCTGGAGTAAATCTGCTTTTCCGTCTGGGTCAGTTCTGTCCAGGCTTGCGGTTGATGGTTTTGAGGATTCCAGTTCTAAGTTTACTTAGTTAAGTATTGGTGGCACAGTAGGGATCAGAATTTTGGTGGCAAAGATTGTGTTGAGGTGTTGTCCTGCTGTGCGTGTCACTCCTTTCACCATCTGGTGTAGTTTCATTGTCTTGAGTTGCTTGATTAGTGATTTATAAGTTTGCGTTTTCTTCAAACCATATGTTTTAGTCCCCGAGGATTGTCAGGTGGCCGTGTTTGATGTCTTGTTCATGATGGTTTCAATGAAGGTGTCTACGAAGGTTGCATCATAGGTCGGTGGTCTATAGGGGAGTATGAATGTGAGGTTGGTTTTTGAGTCAGCCGTCAGGTGAAGAACGAGGGATTTGCAGTTTCCGATGATAAGTGAGTAGTTTGTTTTTATTTTTAGGTGTTCTTTGTAGGCTATTGCAAGTCCTCCTCCTCTTTTTCCTTTTCTTTCTACCTGTGTGCATTTGATGTTGTCGAGTAGACAACTATGTAGTGTGACTAACCAGGTTTCTGTGATGAAGAGGTCTATTCCACTGCCGTGGAGTAGATCAAAGATCTCTGTAGCATGTTTGGACATTGATCTTGCGTTGATTAGATTGCAGTGTATTTTATTAACCGTGCTTTGTTTTGTTCTTGGTTTCGTTTTATTTTGGCAGTCTTGTTGGTGGGTTTCCTTGTTGCTCTAGGGATGGGAGGTGCGCTCAATAGGGTCTGTTTCATCATTGAGTAGATCTGGAAGGTTTCCCATTGGATTCCTACCTTCTTCCGGTTCCTTCTGTATCTCGTTGGTTTCTGTAAGTGCCCTGGAGTTTTGGTGATATATGGAGAGAGGGTGTTGTTTTCCCTCTTGTTCCTACTGGATGTTTCTGGTATTTTTCTGTGCCTTCCTGGTCTCTTGCTGGAACATCTAGCATTGTTGGAGGTTGTGAACTGTTCTGGTTGGTGATCCGTCGTGAGGTATGGTGTTGGGTATAAAGATTTTCCCTTCACTTGGAGTTTGTTCCATTTTCTGTCATGCTTATGTGTGTATGTTCTGTTGTCATGTCTATGCTTATTGGCAAGGTGCCAGGGGGTAGTTCCATTTGCTTTTATATTCTTTCTCCTAGGTTTCTCTCACATTGTCCCGATCTGCGTCGTGGCATTGCAGTCCTTTGGAGTCTACTAGTTTAATGAGTTTGTGTTATTGTGTATCGATCGCAGGGGTCCATGCCCGCCGGCAACACTTTCCTGAGCTTTGTTTGGGTTGCAGTGTTCCTTCAGCATCTTTGTGGTTTTGTCGGTGGCCTGTGGTTATAGACGAGGGGGCGTGACCGAAGGGGGGTGGGAGGTGGGGGTCTCAATGTCTGGCAGCTAGTAGATTTGGCGGTGAACTGTTTTTAGAGGCCGAGAAGATGCTGCTTCCTGGATGCGCGCCTTAGGTGCCCTTATCCTTTGGGTAAACTATCCCTTGATTCTGGGTATTGTGGGGTGAGGTTGTGGTTGTTGAACCAGGAGTTTTAGATCCTCGCCACTTGGTTTTTTAATGCTATTTCCTTTGTGTTTCCAGTTTGATTTTTGGTCTTCTATTTTGAGGAACTTTTGGTTGTGATTGTTGAACCAGGGGTAGTAAGCCCTTGCGGTTCGGTCATTTGCAGGTATTTCCTTTGTCTCTGATGCGTTTATTTTTTTTGGGTGATTATCTTTGGGGTCCTTTGGTTGATGTAGAAAGAGGGTGGGTTGTGCGGCTAGCTAGCCGGGGAGTTGGTAAAGTCCTGGTGGTTCGCGTGTAGCGGAGGGAGGGCGTTTAAATGGGGGCACTGCCGACAGGTGAAGCAACAACCTAAATTGGGGGTGTTGTGCTAGGCGGAGGAGCTGGATTAAGCGACTCACGCCATTTGTGCAGGTGTCTGGGTTGGAGACACAGTTATCACTCAAAAGGCCCTGTCCCTTAGCTACCGGAAGTTGTGGAGTGCCCAAGCTAGGTCACAGCAGTAGTATTTAGCTTGGGGATGCCTGGTAAGAAAATGGGGACCTAGGATTGCGGTAAAAAAAACTTAAAGGCTTCAATACCTAGCTTTGGGTTATCAAGCAGGAGGAGAGAGTACCCGACTGAGGATGCAACAAATAGTGTGGTTGCACCTAGATTTGAGATGCCTAGCAGGGAGGTGGGGGGTGTGGAAGAGAAGCCCAGATCGAGGACACAGCGGCAATGCCAGGTATATAGTTAACAAACATAGCTGGCCTAGATGCCAGATATGGCTGACTGCAGTGTGGCTGTCATTAATCTAATAAAGCCTACATTTGGGACATCTGGGTAGAGGGGGAAGGGTTTAGAGTGGGTGTTCAATGACAATGCAGTAACCATCAGATCTGGGATACCTGTACCTAAAATGAGGCAGAATAGTAAATGCAGTAACACTTAGGTTTGGGACACCTGGATTGAGGGAGAATGGCCTAAAATGGGGTACAACTGTAGATTTAGTAAATTCTAGATCTGGGACACCTGGATAGAGGGAGAATGGCCTAAAATGGGTACAACAATAGATGCAGTAACACTTACAACGTATGGTTTACCAAAGCAATCGGGTTAAATGCAAGACATGGCCAATCACCACAATCAGGCTAAATGCGAGATATGTAACAAACAAGGAGGTCCCGCCATTTATACATTTACCATGCCATTGGTTCTGTATGTAATACTAGTCCAGAGTATTGACTGAAGTAAATCTACTTGTAAGACCCATCCACAGTCTAGTACTAGGTGTATGTAGTTATAGGAAAAATGAAGTAGGCTATAACATATACTAGTAAGAGCAGCCTTTTCAAATTGGCTGTGCCATTGGCTTTATTACTATTTTTGATGGCAAACTGAAAAACAGCATGGTGCTATGTCTACCAATAAAATCAGTTTAGCATATATTTTACTAAACATGCTTAAAAAAAGTGCACAGAGTCAAACTGCAACAATTTTAGACAGTGCATTGTGTAAGTACTGCAGATTGCCACAAAGCAGTACTTATGCACATTGTTGTGAAGATTGATTGTTATTGAAACATGAAACAGTGCAAAACATCTTGACATGATTATGAACGGAAACACAAGCATAAACAAATAAAATAATGCATCAAAAGCAAAATATTCATATACGTGTCCTCATAAATGACCTAACATAGGTCTGGCTGCAGGTAAAAGATGACCAATCCTGGGTCTACGTCGGGGTGGCAGTCCCTGGGTGTAGGATGGACAAGCTAGCTTGTTAGCTGGGTCCTTCAATGTTTCGGCCACAGTTCATGGCGCCTTCTTCCGGGCCGTGGATTGTGTCTTTCTTGTGCAAAATGCCCAGGGGTGGGACTCGCCCGGCGAGTAGGTTCTGTAGGGCAAGGGGGGACAGGGGAGGGGCTGGGGTGGAGCTGCAAATGCACCACTGAAGGAAGGCAACAGGGTGTCGTCAGGGGAGGTCCTCAAGCCAAGAGATGAACATGTGAGGCTGTCCAGGGCACGGCTGGAGTCCCTGTGGACAATGCTGTGCACATGGAGGCTTTGAGCCAGTGCGGGCTGGGACCATTCAGAAGTGGAGCGTGTCTAACATTGGAGCACTCTACACTGCGGGAGGCAGCTGCATGACCTAGCATGCTGGTGGTCACCAGCGCGAGCCGCTGAGAGGGAGCTGCTCGCTATGGACAATACCTAGATGTGGGACGTTGGGCTAAGTGGAGGAGCTGGGTTATTCAACGGCCACAGTTTGTGCAGTTGTCTGGGTTGGAGACACAGTGATTACTCATGAGGCCCTGTACCTTGGCTACTAGGGGTTGTGGGGTGCCCAAGCCGGGTCACAGCAGCCGTATTTAGCTTGCGGATGCCTGGTATAGATGCAGTAACACTTACAACGTATGGTTTACCAAAGTAATCAGGTTAAATGCGAGACATAGCCAACCAACACAATCCGGCTAAATGCGAGATATGGTTACTGTATAAACTGTGGGCTGTACTCATCAGACTATATGCTAATAGCGAATAAAATGAGATTAAGCTGATCAGTTTAATGGGGAACTGTAATGGCTGCACCCCCTGCCCGAACCACACTTACCTTGTCAGTAGTTGCTGGTGATGGCTGCAGGTTTCATAAGCTAAAATGCACCAACACAATCTGGAGCTGCTTCTGCAAGAGCTGCCCTTTCCTTTGGGGCCTTTACAACATTCCATTGGTAAAGAGCAGGTAAAATAATTGAACAATAACTTAACATATGAGAAATAGGAGCGTGGCCTGTCATCGAATGGTGTGCATTTGAGTCTGCAGAGCTCCCGCTTTGCCGGCTTCAATCCTGTTGAAATCCGACGTTTACACCCCGTGAAATGATCTTAGATTGAGGTGACATCTCCAAGAAGCCTCCCATTGACAAGGGCCTTGTGAGCGGCTGCGAGACAGGAGCAGGGGACAGCGTACACGGCACAGGAGATGTGCAGGCACCCAGCTACGACCAAGGGAGAAGAGGAGGATCGCACCAGCGAGACGGGCAGACGTCGCAGGCAGCTGAGGGGAGTGATGATGGTTACCTCGCCTGCGACCCAGCGGCCCCCCCCCCCATATGAAATGGAATAGCAATGGCGGCAGCCTGATCATGTGAAGGCTAGTGGGGAGGAGAGAAGACTGCATAGCGCCACAAAGAGGGTGAACAGAGGTAAATTGGCCGCAGGGCCCCGGATACATAATGAGACGCAGCTAAAATATCTGCATCTAACGAATTAAGACATTGTCCCAACAGTGGAGGGACAGAGGGGGGTGAGCAGTACATACGCTCTCAGAGCCCCTCTTCTAGCCACGGCTCGCAATTCACCCCTGGACAAGGCGCTGGGGCCTACCAGTGTAGAAGCTGGTTATCCGAACCGACGCAGCTGCACAAAGCATGTGACCACCTCTGGGACATTCGGTGGAAATATCAAGAGGCGCACAGAAGGGACGGCACCGGCCATAGTTAGGAGACCTACGGGGTGAAGCACGAACCCGGTGGCTTGAGTAATGCCGGGGGACACAGCCCGAGCATAACCCCTTTCGAGAATTGGCAGCCAAGATGGTTAAGGGGCAACAGAAGATGGACAAATACGCAGACACAAAGGACAAACCGCAGAAACAGGTGAGACCGGACCTTCCCCCAGAGGAGGGAGCGATTGGCGATAAGGGAGAGGGGGTGACCATCGACTCACTAATGGAAGCGATATAGGCGTCCAAAGTCTCGCTGCAAGCTAGTATTAAGGAGGTAGGGGTGGCTGTTTCCCTGGTGAGAGCCGATCTCCGCAAGGTATGTGAACGGGTCACCGAAGTAGAACAGAGTCAGCACAGTGGGACATCCAGATTCTCAAGAACCAAATGGCGGGCCTGGTGGGGGCAACCAGGACCCTGGAGGCAAGGGTAGAGGATGCAGAGGGTTGCTCTAAAAGGTGTAACATCAGGCTGGTCGGGGTACCGGAAAGAGAGGAAAGCCCCTGTCTGGTACTGTTCATGGAGAATCTGGTCTTGAAGGTGATGGGGGAATCAAGGATATCTCCAAATTCTTTACGGTGGAGCAAGCACACAGGGTGCCGGGTAGACTCTCCCTCCAATCCCCCCAGCATTGGCCCCACCAAGAGTAATGCTGGCTAAGATTATGAATTTTCGAGACCGATACGCCATACTGCGGAGGCTCGTAAGGCTGTTTTTTACGCAATTGCGAACTCAAAATGACACATTTTGGACTTCACACTAGAAGTGCTGGGACAAAGAAGAACATATGGCCCGGTGAGACGCCGCCTCTGGGAACTGAACCTGAAGTATATGATGTTCTTCCTGGCTAAGCTGAAAGTGCTGCCTGGGGGGGGAAGTCATGGTTCTTTACTTCTCCGAAAGTGGTGTGGGACTGGCTAGACGCCTCGCTGCACACTGGAGAACCGCAAAATGAGGAAGGCTCAGAAAGGATGCAGCCCGGGTCCGGGGACTGAGGATTAAGTGCAAAACTGTTCCATTTTTGGGGAGACGCCACTACGGAATAGTCACCTGGGGATAATTGAGAGGACCGACGGAGGGGTGAACTAGCCGGAAGGGCGAGGACAGAAGCAAGATCGAGCTTCTCCCCCCTACTTTACCGACGCCATTGGCTACTACCCACGAGGAGAAGGGATGTGGTGGGGAGCGATAGTCGATGGGTCAACGAGCTGGGAGTGGTGGGACGGAACCCAACCGTGGGACACCCAGGGAACACAGATGGGGAGGGTGGTGGAGTAGAGTTGGGGTAGATGACACAGATTTGGGGAAAGGTGAAATCAGGGCTGGGGCTAGGGGAAATGAAACGGCCAAGGTAATGATTAACCATGTTAAGGCACAACGTTGGGAATGGGACTACGAGGGGGGGGGGTAACCACGAGCTGAGGGGACAAGGTCTCCGGGAAGTAGGACTGGGTATATTCATGGCTTGACCCGATGGGGGAACGGGGCGGGTTGAATATCGGCACTTGGAATGTTCGAGAGCTAGGATCCAGGCAAAAAAAGCAGAGGGTGGGGGAATTTCTGAAACATCATGGGATACAAGTGGCCCTAATACAGGAAACGCACGTGGGAAAAGGGGATCTGCAGACTCTGGGTAAACTATGGGGGGACAAGTATTTGGAACATTTTACTCGACCCAAGTGAGGGGATTGCTGATCTGGGTGTCCAGAATGGTGCCACTGCAGGTGGAGAAGGTTTTGAGGGATGAAGTGGGACGGACAGTGGTGGATGTATGGGAGGGAAGCCCGATATGCCTGGTTAACTACTATGCTACAAACACAGACGATAGGGAATACTTCCCATCGGTCCTGCCCATGGTAGGAGCTTACAGAAGGGAAGTAATCGTGGGGGGGGTGGGAGACGCACACCTAGACGGGACAGGGGAGAGTAGACCCAGCAAAAAACACATGACAGCTTCCCTCCACAAAATAATGGAGGATCTCGACCTGGTGGAAATTTTTGAGGGAGAAATATGGGGATGAGAAAGGGTTTGCATACCAATCGGGGGTACGTGGGTCGTACTTGCGTCTTGACTACCTCCTGACTGGAGGGAATATTACCGGCAATTTGTGGACCCTGAACACTCACCCCTGGTGGTCAAACTAAGAGGTAGGGGGCCCCCCATGTCAATTATGGAGAATGCAGGGAGATGTGTTCATGAATGGGGTGTTTACCAACGAACTACGCAAGGGGCTTGAAACCTATTTTGAACTAAATGAGGGATCAGTGGATACAATGGGGATGCTCTGGGAGGCCTTTGGTGCACATAAGAGGGCTCTGTCTCTCCACGAAGACTACAGGAAACATTACGCCATTACGCAAGTGGCGGAATTGGACAACGAGGCAGGGAGGGGCACTCAGGTGGGGGATAGACTGGTGTTATCTCTTGAACGTTATCATAAGACCTTGAGGGACTTGGCGCGCTTTGACAATAGCAAGGGGGACACTCGATTGCATGGATAAGGGGATAAGGCGGGGAAAACTACTGGCTTGTTTGGTAAGCAGGGAGGGACCCAGGAAGGGGAAAACCCAAATCAGAACTAAATCAGGGGATAAAGTGGGTTCCCAGGAACGGATTAACAGGGTGTTCAGTGAGTTTTGGGAGGATCTATACACAAGCGAGGATGGTTCTGTAGATGTACATGTGGAAGACCTGATGGATACAATTCGGTTGCCAAAATTAGGGGTGGACATGAAAGAAGAACTGGAGGCTCCGATAGAGGAGGGGGGCATTAGATGGCCGGTACGTGCTATGAAAAGGGGCACATCCCCAGCCAGTGATGAATTACCCATCGAGTTTTACTCGGAATTTATAGACCTCCAAGCCCCACAACTCAAAAAGGTGAACGATGTGGCGTTCGGAAGAGGATACATCCCGGACTCCATGAGGGAGGCGATAATAACAGTGATTCTGAAGGAGGGGCAAGAACCCACTAGAGTGCATGTGATATCGCCCTATATCAATACTAAATCCGATGGGAAGTTCCTGGGCAAGATATTGGCAGCCAGATTGGCGAGAGAGTGCTCAAAAGTTGGTCCACTCGGATCAATGTGGATTTATTGGGGGCAGAAACACTACTACTAACATTACACGTCTTCACCATGTCATGAATCGGTTCAAATCCTTTAAACAGCCTCTGGCAGTGGCCTCTTTTGACGCCATGAAATTGTTTGATTCGATGGAGTGGAAGTGGTTATTTCGAGTGCTGAAGGAGTTTGGGTTTGGGGAAAATATGTAAATGGCTGGACGATCTCTATACCAAACCAACGGCAACAGTGAGAACGAATGAGTGGGTTTCTGACAAATGGGAACTGGGTAGGGGCACCTGACAGGGCTGTGCGGCGTCTCCAATTCCTTTTTGCCCTCGCCCTGGAACCCTTAGCAGAGTTTCTACGACAGGAGATGGCGGAGGCAGGGAGAGGAGTCGGAGGGGTCCAACACATAATATCTTTATATGCGGATGATCACCTTCTATATGTCTCCAGTCCGCGGGAGAACCTCCCAGACCTATTGGAGACTCTGAAGAATTTCCATCATGTCCGGCTTCCGCATCAATAAAGATAAATCAGTCGTGTTCCCCTTGGGAGGGCTTCACGAATGTTGTAAGCAGGACCTCCCGGAGGTGTGGATAAAATGGGAGATGGAGTCATTTAAATACCTAGGTATACAAATATTCCACGACATGGAAGAAACCTTCACTCACAATACTGGTAGCGTCCTCTCTAGGATAGGTGACTACAATTTTGGAAGGACCTGCCACTTTCCCCTGATAGACAGAGTGGCACTATGTAAAATGGTGATTTTACCAAAAAGGCTATTATTTTTTTAACTAATATACTGTATGTGGTGAAAATTATTTTCTTTAAAATGCTGGACGTTAAGATAGAGGAACTATTCTGGAATATGGTTATAAGGATGGTGTCCTTATCTACAATGCACAGACCTAGAACAGATGGGGGGCTGGGCCTGTCGGTCTATGAGAAGTATTTCATAGCGGCGCAGTTAAAGTCAGTACTGGAATGGGGACAGTCAGGGGGGAAACCTTGAAGGGATTGATAGGGAACCTGCCACTAGACTGGAAGGGAGCCGAGTTGCTGTGGAACCTGATGGGGAATAACAGGGTGTTGATTTTTTTGAGGTGGTTAGGGAAACATGGAAAAGCTATGTTGGGAGGAAAGGGCTGGGAGGGATCTATGACAGACCTGCCCAGGGTGATGGACCAAAAAAAATTGAGACTGGAAATATGGAGAGCAGGGATACCGAGGCTCCAGGAAAAGAGATGTGAGAAGATGGGGACTTGTTTGAAGGGGGGAAATTAATAAATTTTTTCTGAGTGGTCCCCAAATTTCGACTTGCCGAAGGGCTTGTTTTTGGCATATGGCGCGATAGTCTGCAGAGTAGCGAAATTATGGGATGGGATTTCAGATGAACCGGATAGGAGTCCGCTACTGCGGGTACTTCTGGATCAAGCGGGAGGTCCAGCTAGAATCTTGCGCATTTACAGAGCCTTACGCGATGGCGAGCCCATGCCACCATTAAAGGTGAAGGAGAAATGGGAGAGGGATATGGGGCATCAGATCTTGGACAAGGAGTGGGAGACAATAAGGGAATCTGTCCAAAAGGTCTCCGAAATGCTCGATTCCAGCTAACCCAGATCAACATTCTGCACAGGACATATGTGACCCCCACCAGAATGAGGGCGATGAATAGCAATTTATCAGATGAATGCCACAGATGTGGTAGGAGCCCTGCAGGATTTTGGCATACAATATGGGACTGTGGGGTTATTGCACTGTATTGGACACAGGTAATGAAGTAGGTGAATAGGCTGATGGGGTCAAAACTAGAGTGCAATCCAAAAACATGTATCTGAGGGATTCTTCCAGGGGGTAAGAAACATAAGGCACGTAACAGGATGACACGATTTTTAATATTGCTGGCTAAGCGACGAATGGCTATCGCGTGGAAACACCTGATGAATACCCTAGCAAAATCAAATGACCTGAAGCCACCATGAATGTTAATTGCGGAAGGGAATGAGGTGAAGGACAGGGGGAAGAGAAGGGAGTACAATAGGGTTGAAGTGGTTCCCAGAGGGGATTGAAGTCAGAACTGCTGATTAGGGATGTAACGGTATAACGGTATACCGTTAAAGATACCGTGAACCACTTAATTGAACAATAATAACCGTCACATTGTTTATACCGTTATACCGTTCATACCGTTAAGTGTGCTTTTCAATCTGATTTGGAAAGGCTGCAGTAAGCAATTGCTGCGCAGTCTTGGTTTTGCACTGTTGGATGTGCCGTCTGCCAAGTAGTTTCAGTTGGAGCAGTTTTTAATGCCATTCCATAAACCACACGTGCCATACACAAAATCAATATGTTAGCAATAGGAAGAATAGATACAGTGCCAAGAAGGAAAAGGGTTTACTTTGGGGTGGCGGCTTTGGGGTTTATATATTTATAATGGATAATGTTCTCTAAACATATGGCAATGGGGGATTTCCCTGGTTATATCATTGAATTTACATATAATAAGTCACACTGCGAAAGTCACTAATCTCTGTGGGTATTCCCTGCTGCCATACCAAAGGGTAACATGTCAGTGATTACTGAACACCTTTTGGCCCGCAAGTAAACTAAAGGCTGTAACATAAAGAGAAAGTGTGTGTGTGTAAGCGTGTGTGTAAGCGTGTGCGTGTGTGCGCGTGTGTGTGCGTGTGCACAAGCGTATACTACCATCAGCCTCCATTGATCTGTGGCATGCAGGTTATCAAGATGGCAACATGTTCATCTTCACCAGTAACCAGTGGGGAAGCAAAAAGCCTAAATAACCACTTAAGAAAAGCTATTCAGTTTGCTTTGCCAGTTGCAGCAGGCCTCCACCCCACCCCCTCCTCTCCACACGTGTGTTTGTGTTTGGTGGAAGGCATTTCAGTGGAAAGTATGTTGAAAAGCCCAATTCTGGCCCTGGGTGCCTGGTTTTGTTTGTGATGATACATCTGTCAATTTATGACCTTTTAGAAAATATTTGTTACGATCAGTTAACTCCACCTGCTATACCGCGATAACCATGATATACCGTCATTTGGCAAGAAGGTTATCGTACCGTCATAAAACGAATACCGTGACACCCCTAATAAGTGTGTCTCCATTCAGCAGTGTTCCGATGCCTTGTCTGCACGACCTTACCCCTCCATCCATCCCCCTCCGCTATCAAAGGCAGTTCGCACTAGTGGATGTGCGCAGCCATGGGGTGCTGTCAGGGGCGCGAACGGACAAGGTGCCAAAAAACCATGTAAACTTCAAAGCTATCCTTCGCGCAGGGGTCATTGTTCACATGGCCACCTCAGACCCCGTGTCTTCAGGCAGGCTCCCCTCGAAGCAGGCCGCGCCCTGCAATCCACATAATACCACGACATATACACGTCATTCATTCACAAACACACCCCTTTTTGTAATTCTTTATAAACCAATTGATATTTATCATGAGATCATCTTTGAGCACTGCAAGTCAACTCGTGAACGTGCTACCTGAGAACCCCGGTGACCGATGCTAATCTGCTCGATGTCATACTATCTGTGACTGCTGCGAGACAACACATCAGTGTGCTACCTGTGAACAAACATCTCCCTGTTCTCCTGCCACTAACTACTCTGCTTGCTGAATCTGTTTGTTGGTCAAGGTAAGGTCATGTATCCGAATCATTCTTCTGTTAATTTATATCTATTTAGAAGTAACATACTCAGTACTGCTATGTTCATTGGTCTCATTGCTGTTGACTTGAGTTTCATTTGTTATGTTATCGATATATCAATTTTCATCAGTGTCAATTGCCATCGAATTTGATTCTTTCGCGGACCGTGTCTATAATATAAGCATGTTTCCTTTTCATGCACGATAGTACATTCAAGGGACTAGTATCATTTCCATCAAATCAATGATTTGTATGTGAAAGTTTTCCTATAATACAGCCGCCCATGCTGCACTGGTTTTGCTGTGGTGACCAAAACAAAAGCTTGCATTGAAGAATCTATGGTCCAATTCCTTCTTTCTCACATTTTTATGCAAATTAAATTTCTAATAATGTTGATTTTTTTTTGTGCAGAATTTACAACAATGCCTGCATGTTCGATTTTCGGTTGCCCTTCGAAGACCCATGACAAATATGAAGGCACTACAATGCATGTAGCCCTAAAACTATAGATCGAATTAGAGAATGGGTCAGATCTTGCGGATATCCACCGGCAGAGCTTGAACTTAGAGTCAAAAAAATCTTGGTGGACAAGAGGGGTGATCGATCTGCATCTGCAGGCTACACTTTACCCCGAATATGTACGACACATCGTTGTACACAAAGAAGAATCAGCTAAGAATGACTCGAAAATTGCTCCCAAACGCTATTCCGACTTTATTCGTTCACATGCCGCAACAGGTGAGTCACGTTTCCGGATTTTGCTTTAGGCCTTGCGGTAGTGTGCAGGTAACTGCATGGATTGATTGGTATTTTAGGTGTAAATGTCTCTTATAATGCTTTAGATATTTATACGATTGTATAGCTTTTTAGATAATGACCATTCTGCTAAACACCAGTCCTTGTTTTTAGAAACCTCATAGAAAATTGATTTATGGGCACAGATAACTATGCTATTTTATGCATTTACATAAGCATAAGTTTTCCCGTTTTCAATCTCCATACATGCACATTTTTAATATTAGCATTTCTATTTCAAATAATACTTTCCCTTTACAACTCCATGACTATCCACCGAATATGAAGCAACAAGATTCAAAATCCATATATTGTCTGGAGTCATCAACCACTTTGAGCGCGTATCAGGTAATCTTACTTAGCTATTCTGTTCAAGACTTGTTTTATGCATGGAATTTGAGATAATGTAATCATATTTACGTATTGTGTCATTCTTTTACACAATGGTTCATTTGTGGTTTGCTATTAATAGGTGCATTTGTCGTCATCCCAAAGTGTGTCTTCAGTTTCCAATATTTTAATCCATACTAATGCAAGTACTGTGTTTCAGGGAAATGCAGAAGCGTCCAATACAATTACATTATCCTGTGTACTTGTTCGGGAGCCAGAGGTATGCATACTTACAGTACCTTCTAATGAAATAAAGTCGGTCTACTTTTATGTGTAATGCAAATTACTTATTTTAAATGGATACTCTTTTCTAGCTTGCTGATGGTGACAGAGTAAAGAAGGGTTCAAAGAAAAGAAAGAAAAATAAGGTACTTTATAAGTAGTTTACATTTTTATACAATTGTGCTGTTCTGAGGCCTTCATTATATGCTTATTTATACTGTAAATTGTACGATACTTTATGTTTGATTTACAATGAACATCCTTTTTCCTATCTGTCCTGTAGTTTCACGATGGAGTACGGGCTATGCAGACACAGACAGACAGCGACACAAATGAGAGATGCTGCTTGCCAAACTGTTTTTACCATGGAGGAACTATTAATTGAGGCGCGGCGTGTTCAGACTCGAGATGCCTTTGTCCAATGGCCAGAAATAGAATTTAATGTTACCGGCGAATCCAGCAAAGTGTTTTTGGACCATTGCTACAATGTGACTGCTCCGACAGATGAACATGAAACCGAATGTATAGAAGATAGTTTTACTTTATTCGCAGAGCACTTGACACAATCAACACCCGCCAAAATAATGCCACCCAAAAAGCAGTCGACATTGATGTTTTCTCCTATCCACGTTGAAGTAACAGATGTTGAAATGATAGAGACGGAAGCATCAACACAATTGACCGACGAACTAGACAAAGATCTCAACCATAGTATGTCCAGTTTGTCTGATCTGTCCAAAACGGTCTAGTCCGAAACAACAGTGATGCAGGATGACAGTCTAATGAAGGAGGCCTAATGCATATTATTCGACAGCAGCGTGATGGAGATTATAAAGAGGCTGAAATGTGTGCATTCAGTGAGAGGGGAAGTATGTGGGAAGACATTGGTGAATGCGACACGTCGAACAGAAGGCAGTAACATCAAAATACATGGCACCTGTGAAAAGTCACATGAAAAATGTTCATTGTCCGCTCAACCGATGCTGGGGAAACTGCCAGCTGGCAATTTACTGTGTGCAGCAGATTTACTTTTCAGTGGCTCGAGTTTCACCAAGTGTTCCAGTTAGTTTGTGGGACTCATTTCATTTCTAAAACGCAGTGCTACACATATCAACGTGATTATCTATTCCCTGCCATTAGTGAAGCTTGGAAAATTGAACAATTGTCTATTAAAAGTACATTCCCTGACAAACGGTTCAGACTAGCTGGTGGACAGTGTGACAGCCCCGGATTTTCTGCTAAGTATTGCACCTACCACTTTCAGGACATGGAAAGTAAGAAGATTGTGAGTCCCGTGGTCGTGCAGGTGTCCCAATGTAAATCCTCCGTGGCCATGAAGAAACTTGGTATTATAAAATCACTGGAAGATCTACAATCGAGGGGAATGCAAATCGACCTCATGGCCACGGACAGACACATTTCTATAGCAAAGACAATGAGAGAGCAGTTTCCAAATATTAAACATCAATTTGATGTATGGCATGTTGCCAAAATCAATCAATAAAGAAATATGTGCTGCAGGGGAAAAAAAAGGTTTGGAAAGCATTTCACAGTGATCCCAGTCTTACAGCAACCATCTTTGGTGGAGCTCTAAAACATGTGATGGGTCTGTGGAAATTCTACTGGAAAAATGGCGGTCACTAATGCACCACTGTTCCAATGTTCCCCACTGGACAGAAAACCAACAATTCCATCTTCACCTCCACACAAAGCCCTTGAGAAGATTGTGTTTGATAAAACTCTATCAAGAGGTCTGAAGGGACTCACAGAATTTTGTCACACAAGGGATTTGGAGGTGTTCCACAATATGTGCCTAAAGTAACGGCCAAAGAGATTGCATTTTGGCATCGGCATGAAATATAGGACATTACTAGCGGTATTAGCGCATAGCGAGAATGTTGGCCGTGGACAATCTAGGACTGCAGGAAACTTAGGGATGCTACACTATTTCCTTTACTAAAAGAAGCAAAAAATGGGTGGTCAAACCAGTATATGAGGCAATGGAATTCGATTTTGTTAAATATCTTATTATTAATGTCGTAGAGATGCATACTCATGGAATTGCGCGCAAATCTGTTCAGAGCACACATACATTGCCACAAAACATTGCCAGCGTGCCATGTCCACCAAAAGCAGAGCTTGTTGAACAGTTCAAATCCTGGTTCAAATGATTACCATCTGTTTTTATTTTTGCCAAAAATGTTTTTATAAAGTGCCCAAATAAAGTATGCAATTTTTATTTTGAAATCTATTCTCTTCCTTTTTAAAAAAAATAGTACAATTATTACGATTGACATACAATGTAACACTGTTTTCACATTTCACAGTTTAGTCGAGCTACTGTGGGACCTTCATGTATCGTGTTAGTGCCCGATGGAGAACAGTCTGTAAGAATCTTTCGTTTGTGGCAGTTGCCTTGCCATACAGTTCCCCAAACAGCTGAATATCGCTTGTCACACAAAAGGCATGAGACCTAGGCCACATAACATAATTGGCACGCAAGAAGTACAGACTGTGAAAACATGCCATGGGGTAGGATACCGTGAGATAAGCAGCGGTGGGGCTATTACTAGACACACTGTGGAGTCGGGCACATTCTGTCATTGCCAAGTTTCCCCTACCCCTCAGCAGCGCCACGGCAGCGCCACGAACAGCGAGCAGCGACAGCCCCCAATTTTTTCCTCCAGAGCCCGTGCTTCAAAATTCCAGTTCTCAGGGATGCGTTGACACGGGATGTTGCAAACTGAAAATGTATATTCATTTCGAGTGAAGGTCACCAGCTTTGAATTTTTGCTTGGGAGCTGGGGAGGCCCACGCGTCGCGCACACAGTATAAGGTTCTATTTTTTTTTTTACCTTGAGAGACAGGGACCATTCCGAAAGGGATTGCATTGAACGAGGGGTGTAATAACGTAAAATATGATAAGGTTGTCCATTCAGAAACTGGACCTAGTTACATGTAAGTTCAGTTTATTAAAAATCGTTGACACGAACAGAGGCTGCGTTACGGTCTGCATTATGCCAAGAGAATGGAGATGCCGAATATATTGTAAGTTTCTCTTTAGACGATTTTATACCAGAACTAGTCCAAATACGAATAGCTGACCGTTATTGCTAGGTTACATCGTACTTGTTTGTTCTGTGTGGCATATTGCAATGAAGTGCACATACAACCGTTGTCTGGTGGTCTTTCGACCGGGCACATGTGCAGTCCAGCATCCACACGCATGTAGACCACCACTCGTTTCCCCCTTGTTTCAACGCTAATAAATCATTACGCTGTGCACCGCAAATTGTTGCCTCATTTTACGCATTACGTTTAGAGCTGAACATACTCCATTGCAGTATCCTCGAAAGCAAATAGCGGCGTACTCTGATATTCCACGTTGTGTTCTCTCGGTTCACATTGTGTCACCTGTGCGCTAATAAATAAAATGATTGATTGTAATAAAGATCGGCTACTGAGAAACATTTCTATTTTTATGTTTTTCAAAACAGGTACCTGCTGCCATTCTGCGATTGTCATTTATTCCAGACGCCAAACGATGGATTCTTCAACCGCCAGCTGCAGCTACATGTCAATCACTGGATTTATGTGACTCTTTTTTGGGACTATCGCCAAGGGCCGATATGCCACCAGCGATATGTACCAGCGATTCGGGGCAACATAACAATCTTTACAGTGGTCTAGTGCCAAGTTGATGCACCAGCCTTGCAAGTCACGGCTTGCAATTCACTGTGCGATCAAAGTGCTTGCTCCATTTACCCAAAACGAACACCTTGTGTACCCAAAAGGAACAGCGCGTGACTCACGATAAACATTTGCAGATCGAGAGCAAAGAAAAAAAGTTCAATTTTGATTGAACATTTCAATCGCTGAATGTTCTCGAAACATTTAATGTGAAATAATTACCAGGTTACTCACCGTAGTGACCACCTTACTCCTAGTCCATAGTCCCCTTTCCTCCATACTTATGGGACATCTCTCCGTCCTGTGGGACGGGACCAGAGCACTTTTGTAAAAAGCATCCCTCCTCTCTTTCCTGCGCAGGGCCCGGCATGCGTCCGTAACCCCGCCCAACTTGGCTCTGCCCCATGCATCGCCCATCAGTGCTTTTCTATCGCAGGGTCCAAGACCCATTAGCAATAACAGAGGAACCTTATTAGCGGGGACGGCGGGCGGGCATATGGAGGAAAGGGGACTATGGACTAGGAGTAAGGTGGTCACTACGGTGAGTAACCTGATAATACTCCTACGTCCCGTCCCCTTTCCTCCATACTTATGGGAGATATCCAAGCACTCCTTACAGGATCTATGGGTGGATGGAAATACCCCTTACTGAAACAGGTTCTTCAGCACAGCCTGGCCGAACTGAGCGTCAGCCCTAGAGCTCATATCGAGGCAGTAATGCTTACAGAAAGCAGATGGGGAGGTCCAAGTAGCCGCTCTAGCGATGGACTCCCAGGGAACATACTTCTGAAAAGCAACCACAGCTGCCTTGCCTCGCACCTGATGTGCATGGATACCCTTAGGAGGTTTCAGCTTTTGGACGGTGAAAGATTGTGATACAGACAGCAATCCATCTGGAAATGGATGCCTTAGACACCGGCCTGTCCTGGGGTTTACCGAAGGTCACAAACAGTTGGGAAGAACCCCGAAGCTCGGCAGTCCTGTCCAGGTAGAACTTAAGAGCTCTTCGGACATCCAGGCAGTGTAGAACCCTTTCCGCTTCCGAGGCAGGGTTTGGAAAAAAGACCGGAAGGGAAATCCACTGATTCAGATGGAATTCGGTCACTACCTTTGGTAGGAAAGCTGGGTTTGTCCGAAGGACTACCTTGTCCTTGTGAAAGACCAAGAAAGGATGCTCCGCCGACAATGCCTGGAGCTCACTCACTCTCCTCGCAGATGTAACGGCTACCAGAAAGGAAACGTTCCAGGACACGTACTTGAGGTCAACCGTAGCTATTGGCTCAAAAGGTTTATGGCACAGCACCGTCAGGACTACATGTAGGTCCCAAGGCGGGTGCAGACTACGAACCGGAGGGTAGAGTTGTGTCAAACCAGCAAAATGTCTCTTCACCACCGGGTTAGTTAACGAATAAGAACACCGGTCTGTAGAGAGGTAGGTGGAAATCGCCGAGAGATAAGTCCTGCAGGACAAGACATGAACCCCTGACTCTGCTAGGGAGGAGACAAAGGACAGCACTGTGTCAATCGTTGCCACCCTCGGATCCAATTCTTTCTTCAAACACCAATGACAGAACCTGAGCCATTTACTCTTGTATTGGGATCTGGTCGAGGGTTTCCTGGCTGCCTGGATAATGTGCATGTTATCCGCAGACAAACCCAAAGGCTCTAGAGCCGTGAACTCAGGCACCATGCCGCCAAGTTGAGCGATTGCGGGGCGGGGTGCCACATCTGCTGTTCCCCTTGGTGAAGAAGATCGGGAGTTACTGGTAACCTGATCGGCGGACACACCGACAGGTGTTGAAGTTCTGAGAACCAAAACCTGTCCGGCCACCACGGAGCTATCAGTAGAAGAGAACAGTTGACAGAACTCTTCAACTTACAAATTGCTCGATGAACCAGAGGTAGAGGCGGGAAGGCGTAAGCTCTCATGTTGTGCCATGGGATCTCAAGTGCGTCCCCTAGAGAGGAGGCTCCCAGCCCCCTCTGGAGGCGTACTGAGGAAGCTTCTTGTTTACCGCCGTGGCGAAGAGGTCCACCTCCGGTGTGCCCCAAAGCGAGAAAATCCATGATGGGTTCTCCGCCTTCAACTGCTATTCGTAGCTGACCACTGTCTGCCGGCTGAGGGCATCCGCGGTGACATTCAGCCGGCCCGGGATGTGCACTGCAAGCAGCCAGACCCCATGAAGCACAGCCCACTCCCAAATCTGGAGGGACAAATCCACGAGAGGGGGAGACTTCGTTCACCCTTGCTTGTTTTTGTAGGACATTTGCACCGCATTGTCCGTTCTTATGCGGACCACCTTGTTGACAATGAGAGGTCTGAACGCCTTGAGCGCCAGAAAAATCGCCAGAAGCTCCAATTGATTTATGTGCAAGAGCTTGTCCTGAGGTGACCAGATGTCCGAGACCTGAAGAAGATCTAACGTCGCACCCCACCCGAAAAGGGAGGAGTCTGTCGTGATCGTCACCATGGGGCTTGGGTCCTGGAACCCGACACCCGCCCGACCAGTCCAGGTCCACTCTCAAGGAATCCGGAATCATTATCCGTTTGGAATCCGGGTCCACAGCCTGACGCCAGGAACTCCGAAGAGCCATCTGGGTCCGTCTCATTTTGATACGAGTAAGAGGAAGAGCCAGCACACACGAGGCCATGAGGCCCAGAAGCCTCTGGAACCACCAGGCCGACATGCTCTCCGACTGCGTAAACATCTGACACATGGCCAACAGATTCGCCATTCTGTCCCCGGTCAGATACACTCGGCAGTCTATCGTGTTCCAACGAAAACCCAGGAAAGTCAGGTCCTGTGAGACCGTCATGGAGGATTTCCACCAGTTCACCGACAGCCCAAGATGGAACAGGAGCTGAAGGAGAGACTGGAGGTTGCCCGCTGCTGCCAACGTGCAAGGGCTGCGTAGGAGCCAGTCATCCAAATAGGGATACACATGGATATCCTGGAGACAAAGATGGGCCGCGAAACTGGAAGTGCTCCTCTCCCAGAGAGAAACGGAGATATCTCCTGTGTGGGTTCCAAATCAGGATATGCATGTACACATCCAGAAGATCCACCACGCTGAGCCAATCGCCCGCCTGCAAGAAGGAGCGAATATGGCCAGGCGTGATCATCTTGAATTTCTCTTGGGGTAGGGAAAGATTGAACTGGGAAAGGTCTAGGATGGTGCGCAGGCCAGCCTGGTTAGGTTTGGGCACCGTAAACAGCTGGGAGTAGAAGCCCTCCCCTCGCTCCCCAAGGGAAACGGGTTCCACAGCTCTGAGGAGCAGAAGTTCCTGAACCTCGGCCTTGAGGGAGGGTGAGCCCGACAGCTGAAAAGGAGGGTTGAGGGGTGGGGTAAGGGGTAAAGGTAAGCGGAAGCCCGCTCGAGCGACTGACGAGACCCATCTGTCTTCTGTGATGGTCTGCCACGCCTCCCAATGAGACGCAATGCGTCCTCCCAGCGGGGTCTCGTGCGAGCGCGGAAAACCCTCATTTGGCAGGTTTATCGGTGGCGGTGCCACCTGAACCTGATGAGGAGGCTGAGGAGCGGGAGAAATACTGCGTATGCTTTTGTCTACGGCGGTTATTCCCCGCAGGAGTATCCACTCTGCGATTTTTGCGGTCAAGGAAGCCCCTAAAACCAGAGGAAGGTCGACCTTGCGACAACGGCCTTTGAGTCTTGAAGGGAGGTTTAACCAGAACAGACAATGATTTGGCCGTCTGAGTGCTGTCTTTGGTTTTGGTGAGCTCTACATCAGTAGAAGAGTGAAAAAGCTCCTTACCATCAAATGGAAGGTCCAGAACCTTGTCTTGCACCTCCTTCGAGAACTTAGTGGCATGCAGCCATGCCTGCCACGAGGTATCCACCCCTAGCATCAGACCCCGAGCCGAGGTGTCTACGTGATGAGCTGCAGCCTCCAGGAGATCCTGGGCCAAGACCCTGGCATCGGAAAGGCCTCCTCTGAAATCCTCCAGCTTCTCGACCGGAATGTGCTCCTCAAACTTCGACAGACCTCTCCACATCCGCATGTTAGCTCCCGCCAAAATCAATTCTGCATTGGCCTGCCTGAGCTGCAAGGCCGAATTGGCAAAGATTTTCCTCCCTAGGGAGTCCAGGAGCTTGTCCTCCCTTCCCAAGCGCTGAGTCGCCGTCGCAGAGGAGGAAGCTGCAGGTCTGGATTGCAACGTGGCCACAGCCAGCACTGTGGAGGAGGGAGGCGGACAAGACGACAAGGCCACTTCTTCCGAGGAATGTAGCCTGTACCTCGCATCAATCTTTTTATTTACAAAAAGTCCCGAGTGTGGCTTTTCCCAAACTCTTCGGACCTCGGCCAGAACGTCCTTCTGCAAGAACAGGCCGGTACGCTCCAAAGGAGACAAGGTGAACGCCCCAGAAAGCACGCCCTCCTGCGGAGCAGGTGCCTCGGGCACCGGAACATCTAAGAAGCTCATCATGTCCAGTAGCCGGCCGTGGAAAGCTCTGGTAGAGCGGCGCAGGTCCTCGTTGTCCTGATCGCCTCGAGGGTCATCTGACAGGTCCGGCTCCTGCTGAGCCGAGTCAGGCACTGTCTTGTCCACTGGGGACAATGGTGGCACAGGCGGAAGCACAGGGGGAGGCACCACGGGAAAGGGAGGCGCAGGTGGAACCACCGACGGGACAGGTTGAGCCGGAGGCACGGGTGGACACATCTCCTTGAAAAGCCCCTTGAAATATTCCCTCATGGAGTCGGTGCGCATAAGCGCTTGAAATTTACCAAAAAAGGCGTCCTCAGGAGATTGTTTCGGAACCTGAGGAGGCCTCTCATGAGGTGGACAAATCCAGGGACGCAATGGGGAAGGGTGCCACACAGGCCCCTCTGCCGACGTATCCACATAAATCAAGGGAGCTGCCCCTGCGGGCACCGAAACATTGTGCGAGGCATCCGGGCGTTCCAATCATAAACCGGCCGGTAAGGATGCGCTCAAGGGACCTTAGGTTCACCCGAAGGACCGAACCCTACACCAGGGGCCGATGGCGTAGTTGTAGGGGTAGTACCTAAAATGGCCGCCGTGGTCGTGGCGGGAACGGGCGCCATTTTGTCCTCATCTGAGGGGAACTGCGGCACGTGAGGAAATGAGGCAGGGGTCCCCGTCGATGGATCAGGGGTCTTAATTTTAGCCTTAACGTAAGGAACCTAGTCAGTGCCGGTACTATGAGGCCTGGAATGTTACTGCAACATACCAACCGCCAACTGAGACTTCAAAGGAAGAGCCTCGGCAGTGCCGGTAAAAGAAGAAACTTTCTTCTTTGCCCCCTCAACAGATCTGGTGTCACCACAAGAGCGTTAACGGTGCGCTGTCATCGACAGGGCCTTGCCCGGCCCCTCAGAACTGTTGGCAGCCTTAGCCTCTGTACGAGGGACCTCGGACCTAGGCCCGGTAGAAGCCTTATCGGCACGGGCCTCGAACATGCGTTCGGTAGCCTCAAGCCCAGCCAAGACCTCGGGGCGTACCCCGGTTTTGTTTTTGAGGGAAGTGTGATGCTGGAAATGCATTGGAGGGACAGGGCCTCCCTGTCCTTGTCCTGTAGTCCTTTTTCATATTGTGTTCTGTGTTGTTTTCTGCCCAGGAGTCCATGTGGGACTCCTGGCAGTGCAGCTCTACCTAGTTTTGGTTTGGTGTACAGACCCATGGGATACCCTTATGGCACCCATGGGTGGGGGTGCAACCCTGTGCCCCTAGTGTATGTTTTTGGGCACCTGTGGGTGGCCCACAGAGCAGGGTATGGGCTGGTGGCAGCTCCATGCTGAATTTGACAGGTGCTCTGGGTGTCCCCCATTTTGGGATACCCAGGCCCTGCCATTGGGATCAGTTGATTCCTGATAGGAAACAAGATGGCCCCTGTGGTCTCTTGCTTTCTATTGCCTGTTACCTTGTTTTCCCAAAGTCCTGGGAAGCCCTGACTCTGTCCCTTCCCCCTGACTGGCTGTTGGGTGGAAGTTCCATATATGGTGTTGTTGTGAAGGCCCAGCTAGACTGACTGGAGCCTTCCCAGAGACTGTATGTTGTGGGTACCTCCTGTGGGTGGGACCTGGGTGAATGGAGTGTGTGACCAATATACAATCCTTGTTGTGGTTGTCTGGTTTCTGGCATGAGAGACAAAGACTGAGACAGCCCTGCCCGAAACTGGCCTGAATGCAGTGTGTAGTGTTGAATGGCTGGGTACTTGTCCCAATCCACATTCCTTGTTGTGAGTGTCTGAAAGGGAGGAGTGTAGCCTGAATGCACTGTGTGCCTGATTGGCTGACTGACTGCATGAATGCCCTTCTGTATGATTGGCTGCTGAGTGTGTGCCAGCAGTGTGGATGAGAGACAGAATAGTATATCTGGGGACCTCTCACCACTGGTAATTGTTCAGAAGCGTTCTGGAGCTGAGTCTCCACTCTAAGAGTAACTGGAACTGCTGATCCTCTACGCCCAGCTGGAAGAAGAAGACTTGCTGTTGCACTTGCTTCGACCGATCTGAAAGCTGCCGAATTCGTCGAGGACTGACCCGAGAGAGGACCTGGTAAGGCGCCCTCTTCCCGTGCTCCGAGGGATCATCGAGCACCGCTACATCTTCGCCGAAGCGCCCTGGAAGTCAGACCCTCGAAAGGCTGCCGACCCGAGACGGGACCGCCGAGGAGATCGAAGTGAAGCACCCGGACATCGCCGCCGTCGAAGTCCATTGCCGTCGACCAGGGTTCGCAGGTTTGTGTAACAGCTGGAGGCCCATCGAAGTTGTGTTACCCAGCCGTGGGGACCACTTGACGCCGTGCCGCTGACGACCGGAGCCGGCCGCTCCTTTGCCTAAGAACATTCGAATCGAAGGACTCCCTCGCCAGCATCGTCGACCGCTTTTGTCCTGCCGGAGAAAGTCGAGGACGACCAACGCGCCGAGGAGAAACCTGCCGGTGGGTTTCCCGCCACCCGAAGACCACAAAGACTCGAACGACTCGACGCCCTTGCTGGGCCCCCGTCTCCACAATCTTTGCGGTCCAGAACAATTGTCATCGAGGTGCCCCACACGCCTCTCCCTTGCAGGACGCCAACGCTCCGTCGTCGACGAGCACCGCTTGGATCGAAGCTGCCGCCTCATCGACGCCGTTCTACCCTGTTTGTTGTCGGACGTTCGACGCCCCGTGTCTCCCGCTTGAAAGGGAAGGCATTCAAGAAGGGCCGTCGATTCCCCAACGCCGAACGGCGAGTTCCTCGACGGACGTTCGACGCCCCGTGTCTCCCGCTTGAAAGGGAAGGCATTCAAGGAGGGCCGTCGATTCCCCGCCGCCGAACGCCGAGTTCCTCAACGCTTCTCGACGCCTCTCGACGATCCGTGACTCCCGCTTGAAATGGGGTCGCTCAAGAAGGATCTGTCGACGCCTCCTCGAAGAACTCGACTCCACCAAGTACATTGGGGGGGTAAAAACATTATAGGAGGGAATAAGACTTGCAGAACAATATATGGACTGGGCTTGTGCTATATCTTTATTTTACAGGTTGCCCAGGTGGGGGGATCTCCACACAGAACTGTGTCTAGTGGTAGGGGCCAGTATTCTGCCTATTGCTTAACCATCTTATTTTCTCTCCTCTCTCTATTGCTGGTTTCACTCTATTGATCTGTGTGACATTGTTACAGTATTGTTGATGCACTTTAATGAGATCTAATACAAAGGGTGGTACCACTTTAGAATTGTATATATTTGCCATTGTTGATTTTCCTAAGTACAAAGTGAGTTATTATGATAAGTGTACATAACCTTGAATATTGATTATATAACGACTGTGTTCTAACCAATACAGTGTGTGGACATTCCTTTGTGGGGCTTGGGGACTACACTGTACTTAAGAACCAGCCTGCATCACCTCCTGAGAAGCTAGGCCTTGATTGCTCGACCATAGCTACCGAATAGAGAATCTAGGCTGGGGTCCTCTGTGCCTCCCCTCTACCACATAGAGAGCAGAAGTACAGACCACCCCCTACCAGTCTTTACAGGAAGCCGAAAGAACGGCCTCAGAGCAAGCTCTGGTACCCCACGACTCAGTAGAACTGGGTCTACCCACAGCCCCCACAGGAGGGGCCTCGGAGTGTACTCTGGTGATCACAGGCCCCTTACGGAGACCCACGGAGAAAACTCTGGTAGAATTATTAGGCCCGACAGGCACCTGAGGGCGAACCCCGGTAACAGAGCGATCAACGCCCCTCCCGGCTCGAGAGGAACCCGGGAAGGTATCCCTCGGCCGGGGTGCTCTGAAAATCAAAGAACTTACCGGGCGTTTTTTCTTCTCGTCGATGAACGCCTGAAAATGCGAAGGAGGAGTCCGTCCGAACACCTCCTCCCACCGCTCCAACCGACGTTGAAGAGCCTGGACCGAAAGGGAGTCACAGTAAAAACAGGAGTCCCAACGGTGTTCCGGACCCAAACAATCTAAACAAAGAGGATGGGGATCCGCCCTCACGAAGCGACAGTGACACGATGAACAGTCTGGAAAATCTGGTTTAAAAGACATAGACAGACTAGTAAACGAACGCTAGCGAGAGCCAGAGAGGGAAAAACGGGAAGAAAATCTTCCGGGGATGCAAGTGCGTCCGACCCAGATCGTGCGGAGAAAAGGACGGATGGCCGATGCGGAGCCACGGTGGGTGGGGTTACGGCCGCGTGCCGGGCCCTGCGCAGGAAAGAGAGGGGGGACACATTTTTTTAAAAAATGTGGATGCTTTTTACAAAAGTACTCCGGTCCCGTCCCACAGGACGGAGAGATGTCCCATAAGTATGGAGGAAAGGGGACTGGACGTAGGAGTAATGTACTTTACCAATTATAGAGTCTTGCGGTTTCCTTTTAAAGTACAGTTTCTTATTCCAAATTGTGAAGCGCTGTGTTGTGAGACCGTGTGTGTTTTCCGGGTTCTGCCTAGGTGACGATTGGGTGCGTTTGGCTACGCTGCTCAGTAATGTCATGGAGAGAGGCAGAGAATATCAATGATTTGGTGATGTCAAGCTCTGGGGCGAGGGATAGGATTTACTGCCGCAAAGGCAGTTCGCCCAGGGCAATGTGTCAACTGATAAGATTATCACAAGATGGTTAAAAACACATGGCCGAACCATAGGGACAATAATATTTCTGACCGAACCATAACTTTAATGGTTGTTTGTTACTATGGAAATCCAAATAAAAAGTGTTTTAAAAAATAAAACCTATGAGACACATCCACATTTAAATGTGTAACGTCAAATCAAGCGTCCTTGTTCGTGGGCGCTGTTAAGATCACCTGTTAATTAACTGCATCAGTAGATGCAATATGCTTCACATTATCTTCGGCCTAATATACAATTTCATTTTTGGGGTGATAAAAGCATGTTAAAATCCAATATATTTAAATTGTTTGATGTTTCAGAAGTAAACAATAACAGGGCACGCATCAACTGTTCCTATAAGACAAGTAGTTTATTTAAAGCATTTCATCTATTAAAAGGGTTGATGGATCAATTGCTTGCATCTTTGTCAATCTTTGTGGAATTGACCAATACATTAATGTTATTTTACTCTCCAATCCATCAATGGGACATTAGCACATAACACTAGTAGGAACCTTGTCTATTTTGGATACGATTTTGAGGCAGAGGTCTCTGTTCTCTCAGTGAAGGTTTTTGCAGATTGAGCTTGTGGATCTCAATTCATTTCAATCCACATTAGTGTTTTGATGAAACATATACAACTGCTCCAACTTGCTTACCTGCTGTGTGTTTGCAGGAAAAAAAGAAAGAATCTTGGTGTGGGTATGTATTATATTGTAATATCAGTGAAAGAAATTGACTATTACCTTTGGACTACACTGGCAGAACTGGATAACAGCATCTTTACGTATAATTATGAGGGATCTCTTGAGAAATGCATTGATAGTTTTAAGAAATTGAACTGCCTTCCTATGTCTTTGCAATGTTGTTAATATGATAAAGTGTCTTCCGTTTTTGCATTTGTTTTGATTTATTCCTTTTTATGTCATCCACTCCTTTTTTTTTATCCATTTAGATTTGATAACGTGTAGCTTTATTTGGGTAGTATAAGTGCCCCCAAAAGGACTTTGTGATATCTTAGGTTGCAATTGGACGAGTGGTGATGGGTCCCTCTTGGGAAAAAGACTAATTTTGAAGGGGACACATACTTTTATACATTGAATTCTACACCTATTTCGATTGTATCTTATTTTATTCTATCTTTAAGTTCTATCGTCCTCATTATTTGTGGAGATGAAGCTTAAGTTCCTATGAACATTACACAAGACATGGTGTGTTATTAATAAGATGTTTGTTTGATGTTTACACATTTCAAGTTGAAAGCATACACATAACACACCATCTCTTACTCCCCAGGAGTCAACTATCACTAGCGAATGGCAGTGCAAATTGTTCACCATGTAAATTGCTAGCACTCTGCATTATAAACATGTTTGTGTACGGAGGCATTGCAATATGCCAACTATATTTAATTATTCAGGGTGCCTCTAATGGAGACGCTCGAGAACATTTTTTCAAAATAGTTTGATGAACCTTTTGAGGAGACTCAAATGGAAATTGAAATCCCATATGCATGTTTCTTTTAATGTTTAAAGAAGAGGATATTTTCACTCTGATGTGCAGTCAACTCATATGCTGGAGAGCTTTGTAACTATGAAATTGTTTTTGCAATAGGTTATCTCAAGAGTATCACTCTTTTACACACTATTTAATGAGTCAAGCAATAACGATATAACAGAAATAACAATTATCTAGGCTGATGTTAGGGAGAATTCTCTTAAAAGGCTAATTTCCCTTACCTATAGAGTCCCCCCTGCAGCTTTGCTGGATTTGAAGGGTTTATTTTATTCTGCTGCTAAGAGTGAGACTCTTTGTCCCACTCTTAGGCATATTGCTGATGTGTGTTTTAGGATATTTTTGTGCTTATGGTCTATGGGGTTTTTTCTCACCCTCATAGGTATCATCTTCTTACATGGGTGTTACACAGCACCATCAGTGCAGTAACACAGGGGTGTCGTAGTGACCCCAAAACAGACTCCATACCCTGGGACTGACTACTGTCTCCCAGGGCATGTAAAGTCCCCACTGACTTTACTAGTCAATAGTTATGAACAAAACCAGTACAAACCATCTTACTATGGAAGTACTGGAAAGGGTTATTAGTTTTTCCCCAGTGTTCATTTTCGAGAGGGTACCGTCCAGTCCCTCTCTCCAAAGTTTCTGGCTGGTGGCAGTGGTTACTACCATAAATATTCGACCGCAAATATTTTTCTATGGGATTTTCCCATTGTTCAATGCTACCACTTTTACTGACAGCCTCTAATATACCGTCGGCTTATTTTATTATTAACTTTACTTTGATAGGGTTTTATTGGCAGATATTTGATAATATTTCTTTCTCGTGTCTTTCTCTGAAATCCTACCCCAGGTCGGGGATCCTTTGTTCGTCCTTTTGGCGGGCTTCGCACAGTAGCCCTCCTTTCGGCACCACTGAGTCTGGGGTAGACAGGATGTGTGGGAGGGGGAATAGGCACCTTGGACAGGGTTACCTAGGCAACCCAAGTCACACTCTGCCCTGGTAAGCTGGGGGGGGGGTTAACCCACCAGGATAACCACCCCACTCCGTGAGTGACAGCTAGGCTGTATGAATGGGGGTCTTTCGGCATAAAAGCAGGGGCCTGAGGACTGGAGGACAAGACATCGCCACTGGACCTAAGAAATCCGAAGAGGAGAGAAGCTGAAGACATCTGCAACGACTGAACCACCGGTAAAGCCCTGCTGCAGATCCTCACCACTTTCCTCCAACGACCCGGGAAGATCTTCACCTGCAAGAGTCTTCTTCCCTTGAGCTGGTGGGGACAACCAGTTCGCCAATCGCCTTCCAGGACCTGCCTTGGTCGAATCGCCAGTGCCAAGCATTCGGAGACCGGATAGCCAGGCACCCGTCCACCACGACCACGATTTAGGAATGTACCTTTTATTCTGTTTTGGCATCACCGCCGCTGGCTTCATACCTGGGCAGTGCAGTAACTCGAACCTTCCTCCACAACGAGAGCCTCTCTTCCTCTGCTGGATCTCCCGAACTGCAGGAACTGCCAGGAACTACCGCCACCGCAGGAGCCTCATCCAGTTTTAAGGTACATTGTTCCGCCAGGCCTCCCGTTTCATTGAGCTCTGCTAAAGGTGTTTTAAATCCTTTACTTACCTTCTAGGCTGGCTGCCCCTTTCGTCTAACATTGTCTTTTTACCTTCTGCACCCTCCTTTTTGAACCGTTAAAGTCTTGACTGCAGCTACTAGAACCGTTTGATCCTGGGCACTTTGCCTTGTACCACTGACTTTGGCACAGGCCTATTGACTCTGGCTAAATCTATTACCACTGCCTTCTCTAGATTGCTTTTCAGCAAGAAAGGTATTGGTGCACCTAAACTCTTATAACCACCTTTTTCCTTCCCCTTTATATATTGTTGAAGTGCCATTTTGCTCGGTTTTCACCTTGCCTAACCTGTTCACAATCCAATTAGGAAGTGTTGCTGGTGTGTTTAGGAGTCTAACCCTGTATAACTTGACCTTTCCCTCCCTCTGAAGAAATTGTTAGAGTGCCATTTCTGCTTGGTTTTACACTGTGCAATTTTGCTCAGTTTTCACTCTTGCTTATACTTGTCTACAATTTAATTAGAGAGTTGTGTATACTTTTCTTGACTGTTTTAACATGCTTTAATGATAGTGATTTGTGTGTGGAATAGAGAGTGTGTCAAATAAATATATATTCTTTTTGATACAAAGCTTTGGTCAGTGTTTCCTTGCTCCATAGTATTGTAGTTCTATTGTGTAAACCCTGAATACTGCTCATCTCCCTCTTGAGATAAGTCTAGCTGCTCAGCCACAGCTACCAACTAAATCTGTGTGGTACAGACTGATACCAAAGGGGATTTATTGCATATACCTGTAGTCCTAATCTTCTGTAGTGCTCCCTAAGGGAATTGCATAGGATTCTGTGTAACAGCTGAAAATAGGGATGAATATCAGTGGAGGAGTATTTCAGAGATCTTTATCATGAATGCATACCGCATTTACGGCAGCCAAATTTAAAACATAATCATCATTGAACCGTATTTCAAATTATACCTTCGGCACCCTGGTACACAAAAGAATGCAACCTCAACAAAATCAGAAAAAAATAAAAGATTTGGCAGCAATCCTGCAGCGCATAAGACCTCGCCCTGCTCAAGGAACTCCAGGCTACACGCAGATGACTGATCACTACTGCCAAGGTCAACTACTACCAGTACACCATATCCAAGACCAACAATTAAAGTAGAGCCCTATTCAAAGTCATCAAGAATTTCCACCAACCCTTTTCCCAAATTACCCCTCTACCCAATATCTACCCATACCGCAGTCCAATGAAAAATCCATCACCATCAACTCTTTCTTCTACAATGAAGATCAGCATGATCCATCACCCCCTGGCACAAATGCCACAACTGACAGCATACTACACACCCCATCTCGCCAACTTTCAAGACACTCACCATGAAGACCTGACTGCCACCCTAGCATCCCTTGAGACTACACTGTACGCGAACAACATTTATTCCTGTATCCGTGCTATGGAACCATCTGACTGACCATCTGACTGACAATTATCAACAGCTACCCTAAGGTACCTTCCAGTCGGCCCCAAAGACCGGACAAAGCAGCTCACTAGAATTGTATTTGAGAACAAAATGTAGGAACCTCAAAGTTGCTACCTACATAAAGGGCATATATGGCCTTTCACAATTTTGAGATTCCTATTAATATAAAAATAAAAATGTAAACATTATATATCGTGTATTTTACTGTGAAATAAAAATAAGGTCACAGTCTGGACCACAACATGACAATTGCATCACTGCCAATTGTAATTTCAACCGCATAACGTTGCATCACTTAACATACAACCATAAGTAATAAGTAACTAAAATCATGACAATTGTTCATTTAAGGTCTAATTTCACACTATGTGTCACAACATTATCACAATAAAGAAACACCCCTGACGTGTTTCAAAGTCTTTAAAATTATGTACTCTTTCTCAGTGGCCAAAACACTATTGTTTGTGATGTACAAAGAAGAGCCTACAAAATAATAAGTCAGAGGACAATTTTTGTTATCAAAATATATAGAATGACCAAGTTACATTGTTCTCTTTTACTAACCAAAAATGAAGGAACGTGCAGCTGTGTATGTGTGTGAAGGAAACCAAATATTTCCAAGACAAGCTGTTCCCCCTGTGTATCTTAGAAGATAAAGCCCCAGAGGAGACCCAAAAATACATAATTATGTACAATGCAAAAATGCACGTTATACCCATAATGAAATAATTAATATTAAATGAATGACAAATTATTCACTTCTCACCTAAAGAAATGCATAGGAACTAAATACTTAGAAGATTTAATAGGACAAACTGAACAAAAAGCAGTGAAACCAAAAAACAGTCAAATTTCAACATAAACTGGTGAAAAATGGTTATGGTGTTGTCTGCAGAAACATTGCTCGAAAATGTAAAAGAAATATACAAAAGTGAATTGTGCAATGTTTGCCCAATAAACAACACAGACAGAAGAGTGGTGCTGCGATGTAACCAGGGCTCTTATTTACAAGCTGCCAAGTTCACCGCACGCATACGTTTGTAGGTCTTAAAACAAAAAGACTGTCGCAAGCGTTTCTACGAATAGGTAGAACGCACTACCATTTTGGAAAAACAAATGAATGTTGTGCAACAATGTTTCACTCCAATTCAGAAAAAAAGTTTAAATTGGCAGTAATTCCAGTAGTATGTCTGCCATTTGCACATGATCCTCATGATGATGATCAACATTAGCCGTCACAATTGTTGCAATGGTAGCCACCATTGCAATCACAAGGATTGTGCCAGATTTCTGATGGCTTGCAGGCACAATACATGTTACAGCAAAGATAGTCTATACACTGTAAGGTGCAGGTATCTGGCCATTCTCTGGCGATGCAAACTAACTGCATGCCAGCATACATGCAGTCATGGATCACACCACATACTTCAAAATGTGTGAATGTGGTAGCAGACGGTTTGCATCGATTTGTACCACCCCACATATTCTAAAATGAGGTTGTCGATGGTTAAACGAGAAGCAAAGCAGTACACTCCCAAAATGTCTTCGAGTACACATCTACAATTATAAGTTGCACGTTCTCATTAACCACCTGGTTCATTCTGGTTATTAAGCCATTGCTCAGAGAATGGCAACAAGACACTATCCTAAGTATTTCACACTGATCATGCTTAAATCTCTTCACCACAAAAACGTTTACTTCTCCAAGATCGTTGAACTCTGGCCTTTTAAAGAACTAGACAGAAGCACGTTGCAAGCCAACAGAGCAGGACGAAAATAGTTCAATTGCATCGTTGGCTACTCAAATAACTCAAAGTTAATGGTTCAATATGTTGTGTGTTATCACTCAAAGATGCATGCCATTCCCTTAACACACCCTCCACCTACCTACTGACGGTAATCAGTGCGCCTCCCAAAACATTTTCTTTATCCTTAAATGAATACATGTTTGAAATATCACATCCAGGCTCTAATGTTTCCAAATAATGTCAACCCAATATTTAATACTATTTTTGTCTTCTTTCAAATACATTGGTAACCTTGAATATTCTAAAATAAGTTACAACTCATAACCCTCAACATGTAGCCAACACCTATCTATCAAATGCGTTTTATAGTTCTCAAAATACATCTTGGTTTATGATTCATCATTTGTATGGTAGAAAGATTGCAATACTGTATTTTAGAAATTACATGGCGGCACAAACCTAGCTAGCTAAGATGATGAGTGTAACAGCGATATCTTATTAACTAACAGAACAATCTAAATCAGCCTTTTTAGGTAATACAAAACAAAGGCACGCCAATAGTTTCTTGGCTACACAAGGATAAATAAGTAGTTTACCTCTGACATGGTCTTCCAACCCAAGATGGAGCTCTGGACGGGGGTGATGGGGAAAAATGCCAGAGCCGTCCTGAAATCTGTCGAGGAACCCTGTGTAGCCCCCAGCCTTGCTCATCTGTTCATGCTCATAAGGATGACAAATCAAAGTCTGTGAGTCCATATCACCCTCGCTGGAGACTCCGGACAGATCTGCGTCACCCATGGACAGGTCAGCCTCTCGGTCGAACAAGGTAATGCCTTCTTCCAATGGAGAGCAGTCATTTATCAGCTGATGATCCTCATCCTTCTCCAGTGTAACAAGTATATTTGTTGTGCCATGTTCCGAAAGCTGCTCGTCTGGATAACAAGGAGGGGATATTCTTTCCATCATCGGTTCTTTCGCCCCCAACACCTCCTAGACCTGAAGGTTTAGGATTTCACAATGCCATATTTGTAGGGAACAAGTAGCACCAATCTGAAACATGAAAAGAGAAAAACATTATTTCCAGTAGCATTTCCAAAGGCAAAATGTGTGAACTAACTAGTGGCAATCAAGCTGTAGTGTGGTCAGGGAATTGGGATGGTGTTGGAATTAAGAAAAGGTTTGCGGTGGTTTGTACTCTGGGAAGGGAGATTCTGTTCAAAAGTAAAGTTATGCAGACTGAGGAAGAAGGCAAATTGGCAGAAGAGGTAAGAGTAGCAACCCAATGTGCTACATGGCATTTGAAGGGGCGCCCCAAGGAGGAAATGGTGGAGCTAGAGGAATAGGACTGTGTGGTGAACTAGCTCTGTGTTCTGTAATTATTCACTGAGGTTTTACATTATAAAAAGGTACATAGGAAGAATAGTTGAGGTCATCAGTCAAGTAATGGTTTCACACTGTGTAAACGGGAGAAAGAGCCTCATGAGTAGACCGTTTTTGACAAACATGTGTAATTTGGGGCCATGGGGAATTTGCAAATATTAGGTAAAGTGTTTGGGTGCAAAATTATGAACAGACCACATCGATGTGTCCTCTGCGCCCTACTCGGACCTTACAAGATTGGGCTTAGATACAAAACAATATGTGATCTTTATGTATGTGTAAAGACTGGAGGGGGGTGTCTGTACTTCTGCTCTCTATATGTTAGAGGAGAGGCACAGAGGACCACAGCCAAGATTCTCTGTTATTGGTAACGTAGTCGAGCAATCAAGGCCTAGCTTCTCAGGAGGTGATGCAGGCTGGTTCTTAAGTACAGTGTAGTCCCCAAGAACCCACAAAGGAATGTCTGCACACTGTATCCGTTAAAACACAGTCTTAATATAATTAATATTCAAGGTTATGTACACTATCACAATAACTCACTTTGTGCTCAGAAAATCAACAATGGTAAATATATACAGTTCTACAGTGGTACCACAAATATTATCAGATCTCATTAAAGTGCATCAACTACACTGTCAAAATGTCACACAGATCAATAAAGAGGAAACCAGCAGCAGAGAGAGGAAGGAAAGCAAGATGGTTGAACAATTGGCAGAATACTGGTTGCTACCGTTAAACACAGCTCTGTGTGGAGATCCCCCCACCTGGGCAACCTGTAGAATAAAGGTACAAACCCAGTCCATATATTGTTCACAATAGACTTCCCAATAGTTCTGCAACTCCAAAGTACCTGGTGTCGTAGCGTTCCACAGCGGGAAATCGATGGCCCTTCTTGAGTACCCTCCGTTTAAGGCAGGAGTCACGGGTCGTCGAACGTCTGACGGAGAACAGGGAGAGATACGACGGTGAAGTGGCAGCTTCGTTCCTAGCAGTGCTCGTTGACGGGGAAGCGTAAATGTCCTGCAAGGAAGAGGCATGCAGGGCACCTCGGTGTCGATAGTTCTGGACCGTAAAGAGTTTGAAGAACTGTGGCCCAGCAAGGGCATTGAGTCGTCGCGTCTCTGTGGTCTTTGGGTGGCGGGAAACCAACCGGCGGATGCTCCTCGGCGTGTTGACGGACAGGCGTTCTCCAGCAGGATACAGCAGCGACGATGCGGATGAGAGCATCCTTGGATCAAATGAAGTTCTTAGGCAAACGGGAGCACGACGGCTCTGGCGGTCGTCGACAATGGCGGACAACAGTCCGGGTGCTTCTCCTTGGGATTACGCGGCAGTCCCCGTCTCGGGCCGGCAGTCTGTCGAAGGTCTGTCTACCAGGGAGCTTTGGCAAAGAATCAGCTGGTGCACGATGGCCCCTCGTAGCTCGGGAAGAGGGCGCCTCACCAGGTCCTCCCTGGGTCAGTCCTTGGAGACACAGCAGCTTTCAGACTGTGAAGGAGAGCAGCAGCAATTCTGCTCTTTCAGCAGGGCTTCAAGATCAAGCTTCAGTTTCACGCCAGTTACTCGTTGTAGTGGACTTCAGTTTCTGAACTTGATTCCTAGCAGTGAGAGGTCCCCAGATATACTGTTGATCTCCCATTCATTCCGCTAGGTCATACTCAAGCATCCAATCACAACTAAGGGCATTTATGCAGACAGGCAGCCAATAAGGCACACAGTGCATTCAGGCCATTCACTTCTCTCCAGACACTCACAAGTTAGGTGTATTGGGACAAGTACCCAGCCATTCAACACTCCACACTGCATCCATACCGGTTTCGGGCAGGGCTCTCTCAGTCATTGTGTCAAACACCAGATACTAGACACCCACAACATAGAATGCATATTCGTCACACACTCCATTCACCCAGGTCCCACCCACAGGCGTACCCACAACATACGGTCGCTTGGAAGGTTCCACCCAGTTGGTCAGCACTTCCCCACACTACCATTTATGGAACTTCCACCCAACAGCCAGTCAGGGGGAAGGGACAGAGTCAGGGCTTCCCGGGACTTCGGGAAGATCAAGTTAACAGGCGATGGAAGGCAAAAGGCCATGGGGGCCATTTTGTCTCCATCAGGAATCTACCGATTCCAATGACAGGGCCTGGGCATCCCAAAATGGAGGACGCTCAGGGCACCCGTCAATTCAGCACCCACCCTGCTCTGTGGGTCACACACAGGTGCCCAAAAACATACACTAGGGGCACAGGGTTGCACCCCTACCCATGGCTGCCATAAGAGTATCCCATGGGTCTGTTCACCAAAACCAAAGGAGAGAGATGCACCGCCAGGAGTCCCACATGAGCTCCTGTGCGGAAAACACAACGGAACACACGATCAAAAGCAGTAAAGGACAAGGATACATAGGCCCTCTACCTCCGATGCATTTCCAGCATCACAGTATGCACTCCACGGCAAAGCAAAATTAAAAGATCATTTCATAAAAGTATCTGGAGTAAAGATATTTCTAATATCATATGTCCAGTGGCCAAAAGGTGTTACTTGTAGATTTGCCTCACATCCCTCAGCCTGATAAATACTGCATGGTGTGAAAGGCCTTGAACCTCTGTCTCACTGAAAGCTCACCACTGAAAGTCACTCATAGTTAAGATTCTGCTTCTGAGGTGCTTGTTGCCCAGCTGAAAGAGTAATTATGCTGGTTCACTACATCCAGCAAGTGTTTTGAGAGGACATGCTTATTAAATGTGCGTACCACCGCAAGTACCAATCAATGACTGTCGGCTGTACGGCGGGTCCTGCTGTCGCTGCTGCCCTCAACGGATTATTCTTTCTGTGTATGTGTGTATATATATGCACACACCTTCCATGCTTTGACACTCACGGACTTTAATATGGACTTTTAACGTGTCCACAACTTCTACTTCTGTGTATTTCTTTATCTGCAGTACTAGACACGCCCCCAACCCTGCGTGCCTTGAAAATGTGCCGGCCGCGCGCACCACCGCAAGTACCAATCAAGTACTGTCGGCTGTCCATTGTGCCGCGGTGTTGCGGTTTGCCTTAGCACTCTGCCCCAATTTTCTACTTCCTTATTCCTTTATTCAACCCTCCCCTCCTTAATTTCTCTTTCTCTGAGCTGCTGCCATATGTAGACCTGCTTGTAACCTTCGCTGCCTTCTACGTAATAAACCCAGCAACAGCTAAGCGGGGCAACCAAGATCTCTTCCTGTCCCAGCCGACATGGCTGCTGTGTTACCGTCTCCACAATCTCCATATCCAGCTCGTAAACTGCCCTTCTGTTGACAAACCTGTGCCCCACAGCTTGATCTGTTAGACACCCAATTGTATTAGCTCTTTCTAGGAAGTCACGTAGCAGAGTGCTCGCCACCTGACCCTAGCCTTATTCAGCGATCACTAAGCGATTACCGGACGTGTGTCTTGTGAGGAGGCGCGGCGCTGAATAAAATCAAACAGCGCCACTCTCCTAATTCCCTGACATAGAAACCGAAAGTAGAAATTGATTCACAGCGTGGCACTTGCGAGCCAAAACATTGGGAACTCAGCTAGTGAGCAGTTCCTCGCCCGACATGTTTAGATTAACAACGGGTATGCCCCCGCCTCCCCCATGCTATGCCCCACGATTTCCTGTCCATTTACGCCCGGGCCCTCAATTTTCTAAAATGATAAGTGGCTCTTCGAACCATGGCCATGTAAAAGCGCTTGAAACTGCCCCTGCTCTGACCCCTCCTTTAGAGGAGACCGCTAAACCTTTCATAGCTCTGCCTGAATATTTAATTGATACTCCCCCCAGCAATTTGCATGTCTGACGAAACTATCCAAGAGTGTAATGAGAACCACCCCTCTGCTTTTGATGAACACGCTTTTTACACCTCATGTCACGACACCCAATCCCTACTTATCCCGGCTCATGTCTTAAATCCCTGCCAGCCCCCTCTCTATGCAGAGGTAGTTAGTGGGTCAAAGAACGGACCTCATACCTCTGCTGCTGAGAAAGTTGATTTGAATGCGGCAAGGGCAAGAAATGAGGATAAAAAAAAAAAAAAAAAACCCAACTCTGAGCCCCCCCTGCAACTACCCAATTGCACACTCAACACAATACAACCCACCGGCAAATGCTGCCGTTACTGCTCTACCAAGCAAAAAGGTAACCTTGAACGACCTCACTGACTCAAGGCTTTCCAATTCCCCGGAAATTGTTTCCAACAGACTGCCCTAATGATATTATCTCTTCCCCGGAGTCTGTTTCATCAGGTAACACCGATGTTCCATCATTTGTGAAACCAACTCCTCGCCCATCTTATGGTTTCCCCTCACTCCCCAAATTCAATACAGATCCTGCCCTTATGGCCATAAACACCTCGATACTAGCACTCACAAAACTCCCAGGATGTTCTGTTAAACAATCTAATTGGAAAAATGGACTGGATGGCAATAAACTTTCCAGCATTTCTGAAAACTGAGTTAAACACTCTATGCTCGACCTTTTCCCCTGTGAGAGACATCACACCTGCCGAGGAGCCAAATGGGCTGTTAGCCCAAAGTACAACCCCTCTGATTTCCGACCTCCCTGGACATTGTTGGTTCCAGTGGTTGATTTGTGCTCGGAGTCCGTATCTCCTCCCTCTCCACCACCAGTCCAAAGTCCAATATATGAGATATTTAAGCAGCGCTCACAGAACAAGAGACGCAAACGCAAAAAAAATAATAAATCAACACTCCACCAAAGTCTGAATGACATTGCAGACCCGACAGTGGAAATTTTGCAAACCAATACAAAAAAATAAAATAAACTAAGAATAAACCCTTGACCAAAAAAAAAACAAACTACCTGCTTCTAAAGCTAAAAAGTTTGTAGAAAATATTTCCCTACCGCCTGAACAAAACGTCCAGCCCGGGGTGACTGGGGATAAAGTGATACCTGCTCTTCCTCCTAAAGAGCCCTCCTTGAATCCTGCGCTGCCCTCTGATGGTGTGATGTCTCTCGCAGGTAAGGAGCCTGTTTCTACTTCTGCATGTACTGTGCATGCATTAACACCCTGTGATACAGATTCCTTTTTCAAGGTTATGACAAATGAGGATCTAATGAATTTATCAGTTTACCCAAACAACATATCCATCATGGAAACATTATACCAAAGCCTCCACCATGACAGAGATAGAAATAAACCTCGAGACCCAATGTTCTGTATAGTAATAGATCATGAAGCAAATCCCTTCATGACCCTGGAACAAAAAGAAGAAAACTGGTGAAAAGAGCCCCTTTTCCTAAAGACTCTCCAGTGAGAGTAGGAGAACATACTGCCCAGAATGATGTTCTTCAGGCCCCCCCTATTGAAATTTCAAATGTAGATGATCCTAGTAGTGCACCCCTTCCGGTTGAGCAGTCCGACCAAAGCCTTTATGATGCGACTGACTACCAACAAGCTGAATGGCTGCCTAGAACCTTATCAAATGAAACCCTCAGACTCATCATGATAGACAGACTATTCTCAGATCCCTTCCCAAACAGATCTACTATACTTACAATATTCCACTCCCTACCTCAGTTAAAATATATTAACTCAGATGATACCGACGGTGTCTCCTACCCAATACCAGCTCACCAAGACACTTTGGACCTCAAAATTCGATCTTTAATTGTTAAAAACTATATTTGGGACCAACGCCAATTACTCTTGGAAAAAGGCCTCCTTCTAGAACCTATAGTTCCCACGACTCCTGACCTTCAGAAACTACCGAGCTCAAAAATTCAAATTCCGCTCCAACCTTCTCCGAACTCCTCATGTACCAAGTGCAATCCAATCAAAATCCCAACCCCCTGTGCAACAATCTAAATTGGCCTGGGTTTCCCCTGCCAGAGACTTAGAGAGTAATAAGCACTAGCAAACTAGGCCTTCCCTCCATCAACTTACACTCATATCCTGGAATACTCGGGGGCTTTTCCACTTACTGAACTCCAAGTCTCTATTACTTAATAACTATGATGTTATTCTACTACAAGAGACATGGATGTCCAGCACCCCGCTATGGCCAGATGACCAACTCTTAGCAATTAATGCCTCTAAACCAACTAAAGGGAGACCTACAGCGGGTATGCTTATTGCAGTAAGAACTGATTCTCAATTAACTATATCTCCATGGAAAAGTCCAGACCCTGGCATCCAACCAGCCCTATTTACGACAGAGAACAAAAACCATCCTTTCTACCCCAAAACCATGGTTATTAATATCTATTGGAATCCGCTCTTGGCGAATGCACTACAATTTGCGGATAAAATAGAGTCTATCCTTGATCAAATTCTTTTCGAAAACGACATAACCAATACAATAATTGCTGGCGACTTTAATATTTATCTGTTACTCCCCTTGGAAAAAATAACCAACATTAGACCAAATAAATGGCTATCTTTAACGAAAACCAGAAATTTCCCACTATTAAATGGTACATTCCCTATGGATGTCCCCCCGAGAGCAACGTGGAAAAGAGGTAATCTTCAATCAATCTTAGACTACGTTTTCATTTCTAATAACTCAACCAAATCAATAACTAACTTCCAAATCCTGGAAACTTCTTCAAGCAATCACAACTTGGTGGTAACCTCTTGGAGACCGCACCCCAAATCAAACACGGATTACTACAAAGTACCGCTCGCAATTAATAAAGCAAGAACAAGACTTCGGTGGACCCCATTTCGTATAAATTATCTATCTCAACTCTTGCACCAAAAACAAGAGTAATTCAAATTAGACAGGAATCGAGTAATAAATACACTAAGCTGACCTTTAACCATAAATACAAATGGAGCCCTGATATAACTGCACTCAAGGCTAAATTAAGGCTGGACTTACGATCACATGCGGCTGTAAACAACATAGCATTAAAACAAAAATTGAAATATAAATACAGAAATCAAACTAAGCAAATAATAGCGCCTGCAAAACAAAGCAACGCAGAGGCTATGCTAAAAGCAATTTTATCGAAAAAGGCGGGTGAAATATGGGAGATAATAAACAGATCAGATAAAACAGCTGAAAAATCCATACTTTTAAATTGCATTGACCAAAAGGCATGGGTAAAACATTACGAAAACCTTCTATTTAAACAGCAAGAAGTGAATGCTCCATAAATAAACCAAAGCAGTTTTGTCACCAAAGCTTTGGACTTCGACCATCTGGATATAGTCATTATTATCAAAAAACTAAATAATTCTCATGCCCCGGGCCCGGACATGATTACAAATGCCGTTTTAAAAGAAAACCCGAAGTTTGGGCTGAGGTTTTATTCCTGATTTTTAAAAATGTTATAAACCAAAATAAATTTCCACCATCATGGCAAACGGCAATTATAATACCCATTTTTAAATCTGGAGACAGATCTTCCCCCTTGAACTACCACCCCATAGCACTCTTAGACGTGCCAGGGAAAATTTAAGCAAGACTTGTACTCCGAGATTTTACAAAATGGCTCTGTGATCAGGACCTAATGGATCATTACCAATCTGGCTTTGTTCCATGCATAGGCACCTCACTAAACTTAATTATTATTGCCATATTGAAAGCTGAAGCCATTCGGCTAAAGCAACCATTATATATTGCCCTAGTCAATTTTAAACAAGCCTTCGACTCCATCTCTCACTCCTTGCTATGGGAGAAACTTGATGCTGCCAATTGCCCTGCCTACATTTTTAACTTAATTGTATTGTTCTACTCGAACACAAGTGTAAGAGTCAAACTCACTACTGACGGACTCCTGTCCGATACAATAAGAACAAATACAGGTCTAAAACAGGGATGTCCGTTTGCTGCTATTCTTTTTAACTTTTATAAACAAATGCTGACCGTTCGGTCGTTCTCACCCCGGATAGGCACGCTAACAATCCCCTGCATATTATATGCAGATGATATGGTCCCGTTTGATAAAACACCCATAGGACTACAGAGGAAACTAGGTGCACTATCAAAATATGCAGAAATAAACAAATTGGAAATTAATATCAAGAAAACAAAAATCTTAACTGTCCAAACGTCCTCAAAAAAATCCACAACCAAATTCAAGTGGTACATCTCCAACTCCCCCCTTGACATAATATACCAGTATAAATACCTAGGAGTTAACATCAATACAAGCATAGCTAATACTCCATACAAAGAAGAGATTTCTAACAGAATGAAACTCCTGGCAACCCAAGCGAAAGCCCTACAAAGGAAATACGGGCGGTTGTCCTTAATACCTGCTCATATGTTTTATTTACAAAAAGCAGTTCCCATCATAATCTATGGAAGTCACACCAAGATTATGAATAAACAAATAAACTGGGACTACATTGAAGGTCTATATTGGAAAACAATATTGCCGGTCCCCCAAAGTTTCCCAATAGCCATAATTCGATATGAACTTGGGCTATCCTCTCTAGCTGTGGCAGTGACTTGGGCAAGGTTAGCACTTTATCGGAAAGCCCTTCTTACACCAGATAACGCTAAAAACGCATTTCCGGCAGTAAGAGACTGGATGAAATCCTCAACCAACAATTTGATCTCCCCTTGGGTTGAGGAGTGTAAAAAGACACTTGATAGAGCTGATATTTCTTTCAACGACCTTGAGATTTTCCCAGATAAGGCAAAAAATTAAGCTCCTTAGATCTGACTGGATCGCAACTAGGGAACTATGCCTACATTATTCAGCTTTCAAAGCAGGTCCTTTCATGATAAAAGCATTGAACGATATTCCGAAATACAACTCATCCTTTGCTGATAGATCATATGCAGATTCTTATTTACACTTCAGATTGGACCTAGTTCCAACGAAGGTCAAACTGGCAAAATTCTCTAAATCTACAATGTTAAACATTACTTGTAGATTCTGTAAAAACCCTAGGAAAGAAGAATCTACATGCCATCTAATATCAGAATGTTCTTCTCTCCTTGATCTAAGGATAAAACATTTCTTCAAGTTCTTTAAACACAAAGTATCACTCACAAAAGAACAACTGTGGTATGAAATATTTAATACAACAAATGTTTCTCTAATTATAGCTACAGTGCAATATTTGAATGCCTTGAATCTACTGGGAAAGTAATATAAAAATTATAATATGTAATGGTTGAGATCCTCCTGTATCATATCACATGTAACCTTCTGTTTCTTTGGGATTTTCATTTCTTATGTTGGATTGCTTATTGTACTAAAACAGATGATATTCTGCATTTGAAAAGATGAAATATCTTGATGTAAATATTGAAAAAGTTGATTTTTCAACTAAACCAATTTTGAATAAAAAAAAAAAAGAAAATGGGCCATCGAAAAACCAAAATGGGAGTCAGCGGACACAAAGATGTGTCTTCAAAATAATAAAAGTACTGTGCAATAGGTCCTATTGCATTTTGTCTGCCACAGCCACTTGAATTAATGCATAATACAAATTAAAGAAACATTACAAATGATCTGAAGTCTTTTGAGTCATTGTATGTGTATTTGATGATGTAGAATGATTTTAGGCCTGGGCTGCACACTCTGTGTCAAGACCTGGCAAAATGTTCTATGACTTAAGTAGAGATGTGGGTGATTAATAAAAGTGTTGTGGAGTGGTAGAAAATATAGCTTCATATATCAATGAGTAATAGAGAGCCTCCAGGAAAATGTGTTGTGCTCTAGAAGAAAATAGATCTTTGCACGCTACTGAACGTAGGTGGCAATCAATGAAGCATTTTACAACTAGGAGGTACAGTACAATACTATCATTTGGGTACATGAAGAATAAAATATTAGGAGTAAAGTTAGAAGAATATGAAAAGAGGAAACACAGAGGTTAGATACCGATTTGGGAGGGAACAGTAGACACAAATCTGAGTGATTCTGCATACTATAAGTCAGTGAGATGGTCTCTGAAGAGATGTGTCTTCAGCCGTTTCCTGGGTTGCAAGAGAATGAAGGGTCTGTCTAATGCCTAAAATTCTTTGTTTCCAACAATCCGTACTTCCCAATGGCTCTGTTGGGACTCTTGAGTCCTTATCAGCATCCTGCACCCCATCCTGCCTTTTTCTTTGATGTAGGAGAAGGCAAGGAATTTCTCTGTTAATCTCAGCAGAAGAGCCCAAAGATGCCAAATCTTTCAGCAGATCCTGTGGCGTTTTCACCATCTTTATCTTTACCAGTGTTTACCGTCTTTAGAAAAACACAGCTGAAATTATTTTGTACTTTTCCCCTTCATTTTCATGAATTGTTCTCGAATATAGTCGGGGAAAAAATATCCAGCAAGCAAAGAAGCACATATTTGTGTTCTGTCTTACTGGTTAAATGCTGAAAAATGAAAATCAGTAATTGTAGCTGGTTTCCTACTATTTGAACTTAAATAGGGAAGTACATGCTTTCATTAATGGTAGTGCTGGGTGCATATGGCAAGGAAGAAACGATTGTGAAGCAGGGGTGATGGAGACCGTCCTAGTCGCCAATGCACACATGAATCATTCTTGATTTCTTGCTTTTACCAATTCCATTTCATCAAAACATCTGAGCACTTAATTTCTTTATGCAAGCAACCCTTTGCACCATTCAAAGTTTGTAGGTCTACTCAAATTGTCTAAGATTGCTTATAGAGCTTTCAAATTCATAACTTGCTGAATCACCTCCCCATCACCTCTTATAAGACATCTTCCTTCAACACCACTGACATTGACATTTCCTTATCCGTTGATCACTAGGTTCTTGTCAGTGGGGTTATTGTAGGCAATGTTACCTTATTGAAAGTGAGCTCAAAAAACGGCCATCGGCTCCTTTCTTTGCCGGACTTTTGCAGCATGAAGAAAGAAGGGCTGTAAGCAAATAGAAATTCTCGTGGCATATCCTTCCACACTTAGAGCAACTTTCTATTCTTGAAAGAGCACGAGCTAAATATAAACCGATTATTTTGGATGCAAAATCACGGTACGTTCGGAATGATCTAAATTGCTGATAGAACTGCAGCTCAAAAACATATCATGTACCATAGCAATTACATTTTGTTCACTTTTTCTCTGCTATATTTACATTTACCTGTATGATGAGAGCCCCCCCCATGAAAGGGGCAAAGACAAATTCTTCATGGAAAAGCAGTACATTGCATGCATTAACCAATTTACAGCACTAGAGGGTTTTAGGAGAAAGTGGCAGGATTAAGAGTTTGGATCCTTAAGGCTACAACAGTGTATGCCTGAACAACATTTGTTTTCATGGCATGATAATCTAGCCTTGTCACTACATTATACACTATGCCTCTTTTTCCGCACTACAACAGGTACTCTGACTAACATTTAGCATTATGTACTTTGGCCCACGTAGGAATTCCGAAACCCATTCAACTTAATCCCGCCACTTAAATACAAGTCCTCATTCATCTAAAGGACACAAGAGTGTCTCACAAACACGCCCCCACACTCACACCATTTTAAATCTTGCTTAATAAGTCCCTATTCCTCCATATTTTTGTTCCATCCATCTAGACGGTACCAGATAACTTTGAAGCACCAAAATCTACTTTTTGTCCTTTTATTTTTACACGGGGCCTGCACACAAGGCCGTAATACTGCCTTCCTGAGTTCCACTCCACGCATCGCCCTTCAGTTCTTTTCTTCATTATTGGCTCAGACTGTTGACTTCCTTTCAGGCATTACTTGTGTTCCCTGTCATGGCGTGTGACTGGGCGCCGCCTACATTTCACTTACGCTAATTTTTAGCGATTTAATATTTTACAATTCTTTTCCTTTGAATTTACTTTCCTTGTAAACGGTGCTCCCATCGTTTTTAGAGGGTGCCTGGCCTCTTGGAAAGGGCTCAGAGACTCACGCTTGGATTGCTGTCCTGTTTTTATTTTCTCACCTGCATACACTGGTGTGAGGAAATTTGTTTGTGTCTACGAGCTACACGGGTGAAGGCCTAGGTAATAGACATGGGTCTATTTAAGCACCGGCAGTGCAGACTGCACAGCAGTCGGCCGCAGTAGCAATGTTGATGTTGCGCCGAAGTTGCACCTAAGTTAAGCCTGTCTGGGTCACAGCCGGGCCCTGAGGCTTTTCCCCTTGCGCGTTCTTACCATTCTTACCATTACTCCCAGGCTTGTCTCCTGGCCATGGCACTTGCAGGTCTAGCATTCCCTTTGAATTTTAATATGCACTGCACTGCTCCTGTCATTGCACCGGCTAGCCCTGCAACACCACCCGAGTGTCTATCTTCTTAATCTCGCTCCCTGGTTGCGCACGCTGACCATGTTCACAGTCTTATTTATGATATTGGTCTAGATGTGCTTTGTATCACTGAAACCTGTTTGTCAGCTACTTCTGCTCCCATGTTTTCTCCATTCCTGCCTGATGGTTACCAAATTATTCATGTAGATATAGCTTCTTTCCACCATGGAGGAGGGATGGCCATTATTTTTAAAGCTACCTTGAAAGCTACTGATGTGCCAATAGTCCACAACTTGGCTATGGAAGCTTTTTTGGTGTGCCTGGAAATATCCACTTCTGATTGTGTCTATGTCTTATTGGTCTACCGTCCGCCTGGTCCTCACACGGTTTTTCTTTTCCCCTTTTTGGAATTTGTGGCTTCGCTTCATCTGAAATATGCTAAACTCATTGTGTTGAGTGATGCATTCCCCCTCTTCTCCCTACCTTAGTTAAATTTCCTGAAGGTTGTGTTGACCTTGGCCACCCACTCTCTTGGGGGTATTCTGGAACTCATTTTTTCCGCTGTCCCTGGCCTTTTACTCCGTCCCCTAGTTTTGGTTCCCTGGTCTGACCACATTATGGTTCCTTTTCCTGGTTTCACTCAGGGTCTCACCTCCAATGCCCTCTAGATGCACTGTCTTAAGGGGAAATTGGCATGGCATTGATATGTCTTTTTTGGCATCTGTGGTTAAGACTAAGTGTCCCAGTGACATGCCTTTGGTTCAGGCGCAGTTAGATACTGCTGATCAATTGGCTCCTCTAAAAACCATGCAGCTGCGTGGACCCCCGTCACAGTCTTGATTCACAGAAGAACTAATAGCAGCTAAGCTGGAATACGTTAATCAGAGCGTAAGTGGCACTCCTCCTATAGTCCCTGTGACAAATTGACGCTCTTCACTCTCCAGAAAGTATCATTTAGCTATTAAGTCGACCAAATAGGTTTTATTTTTTACACATAAGATCGAAACATCCCTTAATCAATTCAAAGGAGCTCTTTGCTGTTAAATCTTTCTCATCCACCACTCGTTTTCTGCCCACTGCTCCTGCTTCTCAGTCACATTGCGATGCACTTGATAAGTTTTTCTACTCTAAAATATACAACATTCGCAGTCATATTTGAACTATCTCAGGTTAGTCCTAGTTTAGCGGCTGACTGCTGCAGCTATCCATCCAGCTACTCCTGGGTGGGCTACCTTTCCGCTATTTACTGAAGGGGCCATGTTGAAGGCTATTTCCCATCTAAAATCTGCCGCTTCGCCGGATGCTATCCCCTTGTTCATCCTTAAGGATCTTTTGCCTGAGATTATCCCTTTAGTACTCAGGCTGTAAATTTCTCTTACAGCTCAGGGTCAGTTCCTAAAGAACTTAAGCAGGCTATTGTAGTCCCTCTCAAAAAAACAGCAATTGGATGCTTCTGTTCTATCGAATTTCCGTCCCATTTCTCCGCTTCCTTTCTTTATGAAACTCCTTGAGGCGTTGATATCTCCACTTCTTTCTGGGTTTCTTGAATCTTCTGCTGTGCTTGACCCCTTTCAGTCTGGCTTCCGCCCTGGGAGAGGCACCGAGTGTGTCTTCGTATCAGTGATGGATGATATGGCCAGGCTGGTCGATGAAGGTGGTGTAGGGGGCCCTGATTCTACTCAATCTATCGGCGGCCATCGACAATATCAACCACCCCATACTCCTACCCCGACTGGCCTCCATCAGCATCTCAGGTCCTGTCCTTGCATGGTTTACTTCTTCTTTGACCGATCAGGGTCAAAGAGTATCTCTACCTCTTTCCTCTCTTTCTTGTGATGTCCCCCAGGGCTCTGCCTTGTCCCAATGTTATTTAACATCTATGTGCAGCAGTTGGTTAACCTCATCCGCTCTCACGGCTTGAAGTGTTACTCACATGCAGATCCTGGTTCGTTAAGATCAGGACCGGGGGGAGGTGTCGTCTTGCCTTTGTGACTGCCTGGCAGCCGTGGGAGACTGGATGAGCGCCAATTGGCTCGAACACAACAGGGACAAGGAACAAGTTACTTACCTGTAACTGTTGTTCTCCAGCATGGGTCTGGCATGGATTCACATGCTCATGAATATTCCCCGTCGTCAGGCTGGGAATCCTCGGTAAAGAAAAAACCAGTATCAGTTTCGTTTCTGATCTGTCTTTCGTAGTAATAACCAATCACTGGTCTCTGCGTCATACTGACCACAGCCAATGACTGCCCTCTACCTAAGCACCGCCTCTGGCAGCCATCTTCAGATTTGGAAGCACGTGAAGTGGCAGTATGACCAAGTGAAGAGCCGCAGAGGGGTAGGCGGGAGGGTTCGCATGTGAATCCATGCCAGACCCATGCTGGAGAACAACAGTTACAGGTAAGTAACTTGTTCCTTCTCCAGCATGGGGTCTGGCATGGATTCACATGCTCATGAATAAAGAATACATAGCAGTACACACATGCACAACCACGGGAGGTGGCAAAGGCTCAACATTAAGCATCACATCAACTCAACATTAAGCATCTTACCTCCTCACCAGGCTCACCTCAGGCGAACAGGTTGCGCAGCACTGCTTGGCCGACCCTGGACTCCTCCCTGGAATCCCGGTCGACGCAGTAGAATTTCGTGAAGGTGTGCGTCGACCTCCACGTAGCAGCCCTGCATATGTCCAGCAGGGGCACACCAGATAGGAACGCCGTGGTAGCTGCGATCGCTCTGGTGGAATGGGCTCTCGGACGGCCAGGCAGCGGTCGGTTTGCCAACCGGTGACAGTACATGATACAGCCGGAGAGCCATCTGGAGATGGAAGCCTTCGAGAGAGCCTTCCCCTGATTGACAGGTCCAAAGTTCACAAAGAGTTGTGACGTCTTCCGAAACCCCTTCGTGAGGTCCACGTAGAACTTCAGCGCTCTAGCTACATCCAGCGAGTGCAAAGTCCTCTCAGCCGGCGACGAAGGCGACGGGAAGAACACAGGTAACACCAAGGGTTCGTTGAGATGGAAGTCTGACGGTACCTTGGGCATGAAGGAGGGGTGCGTCCTGAGCACTACCCTCGTGTCGTGGAAAGTCAAGTACGGGGCCTTGCAGGAAAGGGCCTGGATCTCTCCCACTCGTCGTGCGGAGGTGATGGCCACAAGAAAAGCTGTTTTCCACGATAGAAACTTCAACGGGGCCGAGTGCAGAGGCTCGAACGGAGGTCCCATGAGCTTGGTCAGCACCACGTTGAGCTCCCACGCCGGGGCCGGAGCCTTCACCGGCGGGAACGATCTGAACAGTCCCTTCATGAACTCTTTCACCAGACGATGAGACCACAAGGACGTCCGCCCCGTGGTTCTGGTGTATCGGGAGATCGCAGCAAGATGAATCTTGATGGACGCGTGTGCCAAACCAGCTTTGGCCAGCGTCAGCAGGTACGGCAGTACTTGGGGAGCCGTAATCCGTAGAGGGTTAATCTTCTGTGCGTGGCACCAGACAGAGAACCTCTTCCATTTGTGTCCGTAGCATTTAAGAGTCGAGGACGCCCTGGCCTTTGCAAGAACCTCTCTGCAATCGGCCGGTATGTCGTATCCTCCAAACTCTAGCGCTGCAGGAGCCAGGCCTGCAAGTTCAGCGACTTCGGGTCGTGGTGGAGGATGGCGCCTCCTTCCCTGGAGAGTAGATCCGCGTCCGCCGGCAGCTTGATCGGCGGGGACGCTGACAAGTCCAGAAGGTCCGGGAACCATATCTGCCTCGGCCACGCAGGTGCAACGCGTAGAGGAACAGGCCCTCCCAGGGGAACGAGAAAGCATCGCCCATGCTCCTCGTCTGGGGAAACCTGCTGGCGAACCTCCGGCACTTGGTGTTCGTCGCCGTCGCGAACAGGTCGATCTGGGGTGTGCCCCACCGTCGGAAGAGGCGATCCACCAGATCCTGCCGTAGTTCCCACTCGTGGCACGAGCGCAGCTCCCTGCTGAGTGAGTCGGCGATGGTGTTTTTTATCCCTGCCAGATGAAACGGCACCAGAAAAATCCCTTGGGCGACGGCCCAATGCCACAGGTCCTGCGCCTCCTTGGACAGCGCTGGGGACCTGGTTCCGCCCTGTTTCCTGATGTAAAACATGGTGGTGGTGTTGTCGGTGAAGATCCTCACCACCTTGCCCTTGAGGGACGGAAGGAAGGACCTGAGGGCCCAAAACACTGCACGGAGCTCCAGGACGTTGATATGCAGGGACTTCTCCGTCGGGAGCCAGAGTCCCCTCGTGTGCAGATTTTCGGTGTGCGCTCCCCACCCTTCCAGGGAGGCATCCGTGGTCACAGTCTCCTGGTGGGCTGGGGTCTGGAAGTCCATGCCCGCCGTCAGATGCGCGCGGGTGCCCCACCACCGTATCGCTCGTCGGAAACTCTCGTCGAGCTTGATCCTTTCCTCGAAGCTGCCCGTCGTCTGGATCCAGCGCGCATCCAGGAATTCTTGCAACGGGCGCATCCGGAGCCTGCACATGGGAATGAGGTAGATGCAGGAAGACATCATCCCGAGGAGGGACTTGATGGATCTCACTTTGGCCGCGTCGGCCACCAACATCCGTTGCACCTTGCCCAAGATGGTCCTGGTCCTCTCCTCCGACGGGGAGGCCAGAAGGGACACTGTGTCGAGCCTCGCTCCCAGAAACAGTGCGACTTGCGCGGGCACCAGGTGGGATTTGGCGTAGTTCACGGAGAATCCCAGGTCCGTGAGGAGTTGGACGGTCCTTGCCGTGTGGACCACGGCGAGCTCCTTCGTCTTGGCGCGGATGAGCCAGTCGTCCAGGTAGGGGTAGACGTGAATCCCCTCGCGGCGCAGCTGCGCCGCCACCGGTGCGAGGCACTTGGTGAATACCCTGGGTGCCGACCGTAGTCCGAAGGGAAGGGCTTTGAACTGGTAATGACGCCCTTGGACCACGAACCTGAGGAATTTTCGGTGCCCCTTTAGGATGGGAATGTGGAAGTAGGCATCCTCCAAATCCAACGACGATAGGAAGTCTCCTTCCTCCAGTTGACCCAGGACGTGCTGGAGGGTGACCATCCGGAACTTCTGCGCCTTGATGAACTTGTTCAGCCGTCGCAGGTCCAGGATGGGGCGCCATCCTCCCGTCTTCTTCTTCACGAGGAAGTATCGCGAGTAGACTCCGGAGCCCCGAAGCCTCTTTGGGACGAGTTCGATGGCGCCCTTTCTGAGCATCGCCTTTACCTCCAGGAGAAGTTGAGGGACGTGAAGTTCTTTCCTGGCCACGGGGGGGACGCGCGGGCACCTTCTTTGAAACTCGAGCGCGTGGCCCCGGGCCAGGGCGTCCAGCACCCAACGGTCGGTGGAGATGGACTCCCACACGCTGACGAAGCCCGCCAGCCGGCCTCCCACCGGGGTGCTTCGGTGGGGGCCCGACCCCACGGCCGGTTCAATCCTGCTTGGACGCGGCCTTGCCGCCTTGACCTCCTTGGCGACGACGGCGGGGTCCGCTAGACTTGCCTCGTCCTCTGTAGGCCTCTTGCGACGACGAGCGGGCCGCTTGACGGTAGGAAGCGAAACCGCCGCCGGAACCTTTGGAGGCGCCCTTGCCTCCGCCGCTCCGAAAGGGCGTCCGTCGTTGCTGCAGGACTCCAAGGGCCCGGGCCGTCTCAGTATCCGCCTTGATGGCCTGAAGGGAATCGTCCACTGTCTTCCCAAACAGGTTGTTCCCGTCGAAGGGCATGTCCAGGACTCTGGTCTGGACATCCTGCCGAAAGTCCGTAGCTTTGAGCCATCCACGACGTCGAAGGCAAACGCCGTTGCCCAGCTGGCGGAACACAGTGTCAGCGATGTCCGTCGCCACGGTGATGGCGTGGTCCGAAGCCACTTCACCTTCCTGGAGGATCTCAAGGGCCTCCGCCCTCTTGTCGTCCGGTAGAAAATCCAGCAGGGGAGCTATCTTGTACCAGAGCTCCCTGTCGTAGCGGGCCACGATAGCCAAGGCGTTGGCCGCTTTAATCGTCGTCGCTGCCGACGAGATGACTCTACGTCCCATAGCATCCAATTTCTTTCCCTCGCCGTCCGGCGGGGAAGTCGATGTGGAGGCCGCACCCCCCCCGCTTTCTTCCTGGCTGCCGCGGAGACGACGGAGTCAGGGGTAGGCTGCGCCCGGAGGCATAGGGGGCCGTGTCCGGGACCCGGTACTTTTTCTCGTACCGGTCTCTTCTAGCTGGCGTAGTGGAAGGGTTCTTGAGGAGGGAAAGGCCCTCATCCCAAATGTCGTCCAACAGAGGCACTGCGAGGACCGTCTTCCTCTTGGCCTCGCGCCGCTGATAAAGGAAGCCTTCCTTTTTCTTCTCCTCAGGGCAGAGTTGGAAAAGCTTGGAAGCCCTGGAGATCATGGAGTGGAAAGATCCGATCTCGTCGGGCGGAGAAGCCCTGGTGGGGGGGCGACGACGGAAAATCCTCGTCGTATGCCTCGTCGTCCGTACCCGTCGCTGCCGTGTCAGTCCCCGTATCATCCCCTCGGGTGGACGGGGAGGAGGGCTGGACGGGGCGCGACGGTTGAAAAGGAGGTGGAGGATGGATCCTTCTTTTCTTGGTAGGGGGAACACCAGAAGGTCCCGGTTCTGGATCCCCCGACGGGAGAGGTTCCTCCGTCGGTAACGGTAGCCTCGTCCTTATCTCGGTGCATAAGGACTGTATGGCCAACAAAATGGCCGCCGAGTTGTCTCGCGGCGCTGGCAGAGGGGAATCCGACGGGCGAGCAGGGGCCCCGTCGGTATCCTCGACGATGTCGTCGTCGTCACCCGCGTCGGGGTCCATTCCGACGGGCTGGCCTTGTTCCACGCCTAGGCCGTGGCTTAAGACCTCGATCAGCTCCTCTTCTGAGGTTGAGGCCGAATCTACGACGACGCCCTGCCCCCCCTTCTTCTTCCCCACGGAGGGTTTCACGGGGGTCCTATCGATGGGCACAAAAGAAGACTCCCTCCGAGGAGGCAGGGAGATTCTGGGCCCTGATGTCGCCACCACTGGCGCAGCCTCCACAGGCTGAGCCAGGGCCGCCGCGACCGTTTCGATAGAGGGCTTGGTCGGATGGATCAAGGCCTTCACCACCTTAGGTGCGCTCACCGCCTTATCCTTGAGGGAGGGGGCACTGCCACGCTCCTCCTCTGCCTTAGAGCTCGACCGGGGCCTCTCCAGGAGCTTCGCCGGGTGCTCGGCCTTCCTCTTACCCGACCCAGAGCGTTGGCTCGTGGTTGATGGTGCCGGGGAGGGTGCGCCCTGCCTGGCGCCCGTAGAGCCCGACCGTTCGGCGCTCCCGGTGCCAGCGGACTCGCGGTGCTTGGCCTTATGTTGGGCCCCCGTCGCCGGGGCGCCCTCAAAGGTCTTAGAAGACCGCTCGGGTTTCTTCTTCTTCTCGCCAGACGAGCTCTTACCCTCCAGCCAGTTGGCGAGACGTTGATGACGGTCCTTCATGGTCCGTTCCGACATGTTGCCGCAAAACGCACAATCCTTCTCCACGTGCGTTTTGTCCTCATGAAGGCAGTAAAGGCAGAAAGAGTGTTCGTCTTCCTTAAAGACGTTCTGCAGCTGGCATCCAGGGCAGACCCTGAACAGCTTTCCGGGCGTTGAGCTTCCCTTCTCCTGGGCCATCTCCGAGACCGGGCCTGAGAAGCTTCTGGAGTCCTCCGAAGTGTAGCTCGACGAAATCTTCACCCTTGAGGGGCACAGACGAATCCGACACGGGTCCCCGTTGATCGGATGTAGGATCGGTGGAGCTTGAGGCTCTTTTGACCGAAAGAATTGAAGTTTTTTGTGAAAAAGCGCGAAAAAAAAGCACTAACGCTCGAGAGCAATAGCACGAGGATCCCAACACATGAACGTGCGGTAAAAATCTGAAGATGGCTGCCAGAGGCGGTGCTTAGGTAGAGGGCAGTCATTGGCTGTGGTCAGTATGACGCAGAGACCAGTGATTGGTTATTACTACGAAAGACAGATCAGAAACGAAACTGATACTGGTTTTTTCTTTACCGAGGATTCCCAGCCTGACGACGGGGAATATTCATGAGCATGTGAATCCATGCCAGACCCCATGCTGGAGAAGATGGAGGTCCTGGTGGTGGCACCTCTTCTGAATCTTGCTTGTGGTCTTCGGCCTTCTGGACCTCTTCACTGAGTTAGTTTCCTATCCCGATGATATTGGTGAAAAATCTTGGGGTCTATCTATCCGCTTCTCTATCCATGGCACCTCAGGTCAGTACTCTGTCTCAGACCGGTCAATTTTTTACTGAGCGTCGTACATAGGGTTCTGCCTTTTCTCCTCGTTCCTGGTCGCTGCCCCCCCCCCCAGTTGTGGCCACTCTCGTTACTAGCAGGCTGGACTATTGTAATGCCCTTTATTTGGCCCTGCCCTCTGGTCTAATTCACCATCTTCAACTTATTCAGAATTTGGCTGCTCGAATCGCCACAGCCACTCTCCCTATGGTTCTCAAATCAGCCCAGTGCTGCGCTCTTTGCATTAGCTGCCGGTGAAACAAAGAATAGTCCTTAAGTCACTATGTCTCGTTCATTGGGCATACTACCTGGCTGGGGCCGACTTTCTGTGGGACAAATTCACACCTTGAAATGAAATTACATTTTATTATAACACGCTCCACTGACCCCGAGGCTTAAGGGGGCCCACAAACAAACATTTAGAAAAATAAAGTAACCCAGATACTGAGCACAAAAACCATAATACAAAAGCATATAAACAATCTTAAGAAAGAAAATAAAACAGTATATGTTATACACCAGCATCCATGGGAAATAACAAAAGAACAGGTCAGTTCAAGACAATTTTCAATTTAGTAGCAGAGATATTTGTATTCAAATTTGTGCGTCTGTTAAAAAACAAAGGTAGACTATTACTAAGACCGCATTCAATAACAATACAGTCAGTATTAGCGATAGAACACCAGTTGTTTAACTGTAATCGCCGAATAACTTTCAGGTCTTGGGTTCTAACACAGTTATGGGCCCACTTTATGATTAAGCCACGACAGGATCTTATTCTAAAGTGCCTCCCTAGAATAAAATTCCCTAGGCTGGTCAACATTTGTAATGATATTCCTTAGGTCCAGAGTTTTAAGTTCTTTAAACTAGGATCCAAAAATGTTTCCATTGTTGATATTTTAGGGCGAATAACCTTGGATAAGGGCGCAGAAAATGAAGGAGGCTTAAATGAAGTCAAGGTGTTCTCCACTGGCACTACACCCCCTAAATCCAAACCAGGCTGGGCTACCTTGGCCTGAAGCGGCCGTTCTTTAATGGGAGCATCTCCAAGATCAGTTTGGCTAATCTGATGGAGCCGACTCTGAAGGCAGGGGTTTGAGAGAACTTTACAGATCTTTTAGGTTCCAGTTGTTCGGTTTTCAGCATATTTAACGGATGAGAAATGTGCATTAAGAGACCAATAGATGCCACCCACGCCTGAAAATCCTCTATATTCGAACAGGCAGCAAGGTCACGCTGCATATATTCTTTAAACAATGTCCACTTTTCTGGAGTCTTGGAAGTTCCCAACTCCCCGACCTTGCTTTCCAGGGCCCATTCACCTGACCCGTACCCTGTATTTTTTGACATAGCAGACACAATCTGTGCATCCAGAAACATGTAGCCCTTTACTTTATCAGGCTCATTAGTGTCTGTTAGCGCCCCTGTTAAACCCCAAAGGGCCTCATAATGATCCACCACTTTTATTGGTGGAAAGGTGTGGAAGGGAGAAAGAGGACAAACATCATTGGCATCATTCTCACAGGCTTCATTACTGGGCAGGAGATTACTAAGCAAAAGGTGTTCTGACAGAAGCTTTTGTCTCCTTTTAGCACTAAGTACTAAAACTTCGGAGAAACGACCTTGTGTTCTTAAGCGGCTTCTTCGGTCCAGCACCAGTTCCCAGATTCCGCCTTCAAAGAATTGGCGGTTGTACTTTAGTAGCTGCTTGAAAGCAATGGAATCGTCTTCCCTCTAAGTCGGAGATACTACGAACCATCTGCATTTTCGCTGTTTACTAAAAACTCTACTTTTTTGCTAGTCTCTGGTGCGCGGTTGTGTTAATGTGAATTCCCTCCATCCAAGATGCCCTTGGGTAAACGTGTGCGCTATAAATGCGATTAACATAACCCAACCGTGACCAGGGGTAAAGGCTCCTGGAAGGAGGTTCCCACTGAGAGGTTGTCCACCATTGAAGATCTGACGTCATGGAAGATGAGATAAGTATCCTTTTGGAGTCTGGGTCCAAAGCTTCGGACCAGCAGCTCGGAAGCGCTAGCTGTGCGTGCCTCAATTTGAGTCTTTCAAGAGCCAGAGCTAGAATACATGAGGCCCTGGAGTCTTTGGAACCACCAGGCTGACCCGTGGGAGGAGTTCAGAAAATGAAGAAGGCTTAGCCTGGAGTGTAGCTGCTGCTACTACATTTGACAAAGGAATCAGGCAGGCAGCCAACGGTATGTCTTCTGATGAGTGGAGCATGTAGCGAGCGTTGATTTTTTAATTTATATTCTGCCTGGAATGATGTTTTTCCCCAGACCTTAGGGGCTTCAGCCAGCACATCTTATTGAAGAAAAAGACCTGTCCCCTCCTGTGAAACAAGGGTTAATGCTCCTGAGAAAACTCAATCTTGTGGAGCGGAGACTCGAGTATTGGAATTTCCAGCAATGCCATCATATCCAAAAACCAGTCATGAAAAGCTCTAACGGAGTGGGGCGTGTCTTCACTATCCTGGTCTGCGTGTTCGTCTGTTTTGGCAGGAACAGAAAACTGATCCACATCACAGACACCATGGGTATATCCATTTGTACTACTGGCGCCGCAAGAAGCGGTGAAAGCTGAGGCAATGGTGGCAGTGTAGGAGGAGGCTCCAATGTTAGCGGAGAAGGCACTACCGGAACTGGCTGAGGAGGAGGAGGATGCTGTGGCTCGAGAGGCTTAGGGTATATTTCTTTGAACAATCCTTAAAGTAAGGTTTCATCATGTCTGAGTGCATGAAGGCCTGGAATCTGCGAAAGAACGTATCCTCAGAGGAAGGTCTAGGCAAAGGAGAGGGTAGAGGCCGCTCTGGAGAGGCATACCACCAAGATTGCATTGAGGCAGGTTGCCAATATGGCCACCCTCTAGCTGGGCCTGCATAAACTAAAGGAGCGGCCATAGGAGGAAGTGAGACTGGGTGAGGCAGAGGAAACCTTGCACGTCAGTCAGTTGGCGGGTGAAAAGGGTTTCTATTATCCATGTTTTGTTGAAAAGGCTGCTTGGCTCTAAACGTAGGCCCTCCTGTCCCAGCCATTGAAAAAGTTGGTTTGGAAGAGCTCATCAAAACTGCCGGCCCAGGCCGTGTGAGTTGGGCCACCATTTTGTCACTGCCTAAAGCGATCTGTCTCACAGGTTTTTGTGAGGCCGAAGGAATTGTAGGAGCTTTGGAGTCAGTTTAAGCCCTCTGCCAGGGACCTCGGCAGAGCGGGTACTCGAAGACCTGGAGTGTTTTATCACCCACTTTAGCCTCGAAGGATTCCCTGGGTTTGTCACATTGGATACTGCCTGTGTGGAAACTAGCTTGGCAGTTCGAGCACATATTTAAATTTGGTCTGTGTACCTTCAAGCATAGTGTTGTGTTTTTATAAATGTGGTAATATATAATGTGATGGTACTTCTGTCCCCCAAGATTCAGCCAGGCCTATTTCTATTTAAATAAACCATATTTTTTGTTTTACAATACATAGTGTTTCAGTGTTTCTTTGGGCCGTTTGTATTACAATTTCATTTGTACTGATTCTACAGCCCTCTCTCCCTCCCAAGATAAGCCTGACAGCTCTATCTACGCTACCCTGAACTCAGGTGGTACAGCCTTGTACTAACAGTGGAGTGTTGCCTCAGTTAAATGGTTTTACTAAGCCCTTAGTTGGACTTCACAAAAACTGTGCTAACAGCCTCCCCTTAGCAGACACAATAAGTAGTTCCAATAAGGTATATGTTTTTTATATTTGGACGAAGGGGAGGTCTGTCCCGTCGACAATATGTTTGATGAAAGGGCAATGGAAAGGGGTAAGAAGCATGTCATTCCAGACATAAAATCTATCCCATGGCTTCAGTTGGCTACATGGATCAATCCCTTGCATCAGTTGACAGTTTCCACCGGCACAACCAATACCTTTTATGCACAAATATCCCATAAAGGTATTCGATGTTGGCTGGGTTAGCCTGTGCTCCCCAGCTATTCTCACCTCTTGAAAACTGTTCTGCCGGCAAGGGCACATCCTACGCAAATAGTGGGAACCAATTCTTCATTGGCCCAGGCACCTTCCTGACTTGCTGCAGCGTTCCCAAGACCCGCCTTTTCTTCACTGGTGTGATCGTGAGATTTGACGCACTACTGTACTGTTGAGTACAAGGCTACCCACTTCTTACGTATGAACTAGAAAGTTAGCGAACGACTCAAAAAAAAATGTCTAACGCTCCTAGTGTGTTTACCAACCCTTGTTTTACAGGTTATGGCTGTGTTTTCCTCATTTGTCGCATTAGGAAACATATTGTATATATGATATATAGTAGGGTATTGTGTGTGGTAACTCTTTTTGCATAACTAAGGTTTACTTTTATCTATTGGTCCTGTCGACACTAAATGTATAAATATCTTTTATATACACTTGTCTAAGAGTAATTGGTGGTTCATTGTGGGCTTCCGATCACTATCACCCCTTCTGAGACTTAGTCTTGACCGCTTGCCAAGCTCCCTCGATTGGTCTGGCTTGTCCAGAAAGTTCCCGTTTCACTAAACCGAGGGTGGCCTCCTAAACTTCAGTTTAGAAATCCATCTTAACACCCTTCTCCAGCACTTGTACACCCATAGGCTCCTCCTTCCATCCTCTATGCACTATCACAGGCGATTCGATTGGCACAAGGCCTAGTCGGAGCATGAATGTAACTTATTTAGTATGGGCACGCAATGTCACCTGTCTCGCATGATGGTAGAGAGGGCTGCTCCAGGTGCGCAAGGGAGCATGAACTGACATGCATGAATTATATTAAGTGTTGTGCAATTGAAGGTAGTCCCCCTCACGTAACGCTCACGTCAGAATGAATACAACCCTCTAGGGAACGAAGCAAGAGATAGCTAGCAAGGATAACAAGGTTTAATGTACAGAATAGCAAAAATATCAGCAAAGGACTATGCTGCTCGAGAACGTTCTGACTCCAGAATGAATGTTGGTGCCTTTTGAGAGGCCACAGCATCAATAAGCACTTCACGTATAGGGTCTGAACCCACACAGTTGATTGATGAGACAGTATACATTATCCTGCTCCATAAAGGATGCCAGGCTACAATTAGTTTGTTTCTCAACCGTCTGTCGATTCCCACGTGGGTCCGCTGGGCTCATCTTTTCATGGAGTGAAGGTCAGGTCTCTCATAAATTACATTGTGAAAACTATGATAATATGCTAAGCCTATTACTACATCACTATGGCATAGACCTGGGAGGCTCGGAAGTGGGTGCCAAGGGGAAGGGAGGAAGAAATACAGTACACTGACCCACACATTCTGCGCTTTGTGCCATGAAACAGTGCTGGGTGGGGTTTCGATTGAATCTTCTTTCAGAGATCATACATCCCCGGAGGTAGCAGCAACACATACCTTTCTGGATCGTTCTTACCTTCCTGGCGTGAAACATATTTTACATAGCTGTTACTGTCCTTGGTTTTCTGAACCACATGCCCGAAGCAGCGTGTTGTCAAGTTATTTTGTGGCATTCTTTCACAAAATCGAAACCTACCCGTCTCTGGCTTCAATCGCTAAACAGACTGCTATTGTTATTTGGCACTGAGTGAAAGTCAGCAACTGTTTGAAAGACACAATGTGTGAAATACCCACAAAAAATGCTAACATTTACTATATTGATAGTGGACATACGAAAATGTTATTTCCATTTCTGCAATCTGTTGTTCAGAACGCTTAATGAACGTGACATCGAGAGAGTGGAACTTCCTCAAATTATGTAAGCTCAAAAATACATAATATTTGTGCCATTAAAAACGGCATGTGTGCTATATGCATAATGACTAATTCAACGACGTGCAAAGGTGCCATTTCACCAAAAGAATTGACACAGTACATTATGTTATGTAGAATGATATTTATACAGTGCACTATAAACAACTGAGTGCGTAATTCATGGTGTATTTATCTGTCTATTAATGATAGTTATTTGTGTATCGTTTAAAGAGGAGTGAAGCGAGGTATGATTTTTTTGGACGTATTGCTTACTGGCCTTGCACACCAATATATTCTGGGCAGGGTTATGGGTTGGCAGATGGACCATATTGTGATGATTATTCCCGAAGAACTGCAACCTGTACGCAGGCTAATGATATCAAAACTGCTTTGTCTTGTTGAATATCCTGATGTGCTGTCACTGTTGCATCCTTGTGCACCATAAAGTGGTGGGTGGGGGAGGTGAGGGGACTAAACCTTTTCCGTGGGCACTTGGTTCTCTTTTCGATCACTAATCTTACCAATTCCATTATAATGCCATTTGTCTGTGGTTCAACCTAAGCGTTACTAACTCTGTCCTTAATTTCTGGCAGGGCCTGCTATGTGAAGTGGGTGCATCTGGTTCTCCATCCCATTGGGAGCTATAACTACATCACAGCGGTAACCTTTCATGCACGTCGTGGTCTAAAATACTCCCCCAGGTTGTCATGTGTGTGTTCATTCTGTGTAGTTTGTGTTTATGATTAGGTTTCATCCGGTTCTGAATTATACGGTAACTTGTTATATTCGATTACAGAACGGCTACTAATATATATTCTTTTATTCTGTTATCTACACAGCTATATTGTACTATTCTTCATATGCCATAGTTTCCAGCTACCGTCGGATGGATTCTTCAACCAACATTGGCGGATAATCATCAACAGTGTGTATGTGATCATCGCTATGTGCCGTGAAGGCACTTGAACTTAGGGCAATGCATTAACGGATAAGATTAGCACAAAATGGCCGCACCCAACCTATTGTTTTCGCATGTTTAAAAGTGAGGAAAACTAAGGTAGGATCAAGATCGATTACAGTGTGCTTAAAAATACATGCCCAAACAATCAGGATAATAACATTTTTAATATTACATGTTTTCACCCCCTTATCTTTTCTATTGCCAGGCACTCTGGTTATGATCTCATGTATACAGGAGATTGTTGGTGGGTACCCAGGATTAGTTCATTAAGGTATGCTTAATCTACACCAATCACTTTGGCCCATTTGGCTTTAAATGAGGGCTGAGCCCCTCTTTTGGCAGATGATCTAAAGACCTTGCAAGGAGTAACAAGCGGAACTCGGCATTGGACATTGGCTGAAGGTACAGTCTGCCCTACAGCTTCCGCCAGTGAATGAAGGCCATGATATCCAAGAGGGAAGCAAGATCCCTGGCCCTAAACATCTCCCAGGGAACAGATGGAGATACTGAATCCAGAGGACACTCCAAGCAGCTCCAGAACCGGTACCCAGCCAGCAGACATCGTGCCCTGCTAGGCTCTGCAGCAGGTTTCCTAGGTGAGAAGTGCCAGAGAGTCCCTGATCCAAACCAAGAACAAGGCAGCTGCCTGAAACACGCTCTTAAAAGACAGCACGAGCCCAGTGAAGAAGCTAGGAGGGGTGCTTCGACAAGCATCTACCATAGTCCACCTTAAAAGACATTTTTCACTTCTTGGACTCTGTCGCAGAAGCTGCAAAGTGCCCTGAAATCGACTCAACCCTGTCCAGCACCAAGAACTCCTACAACACAGGATATATGGTGGTTCTGTCCATCTCCGAAGGCCCCTAGTGACATTTTACGACCCTTTGCTCCCTTTGTGTTCAAGTCAAGTATCCCTTGAACTATTGCCATTAATTACTATACCGGCTACCCTCCGGTCAGTATCCCTTTTCCTTCTTTGAAACAGTCTGCCCTCTACATTCCTTTACAGGCTGGGTTGTATTCTGTAGTGTGCTAGAACTGTCTGTTGTGATAATAATAAAGTACATATTTGTATACAACCATGACTGAACAGTCCCTATTATCATTGGGTAATAATTGTATTTTTGCTGTGTTGCAACTAACCAACGATCTACAACCTTTTGGAGATAATCCTGCCGTTCCGTCCAGGTTACGAAAATTGGACAAGGAGTTTTATAATGGACTTGTGTTTCCAATCTGTTCAGATCCCTTCTGGCGTCCTAGAGGTGTGGGGCCGATTGATGGTTTAGAAACCGATATTCATCCCTGGACCACTGGTGCCCCAGAAGTTAATTAGTCACAGGCCCTCATTACGACCCTGGCGGATTTTTTCCGCCATCGACTGACTTTCCGGCCATGGCGCAAAGTCCCTTTACGCCATGGCGGATGGCGGACTTACCGCCCCATTCCGAGGTCGGCGGGGCGGTAAGTCCCCATTGACCCATTTACCCTTCCCCATTCCCATTCCGGCCCCATAGGGCTCAATGGGAGTGGGGAAGGAGTTAATTACGCCACCGTAAAATACGGTGGCGTAATTAACACCAAGGTCCCAGAGCGCCATGGATTTTTCCGCCCGCAAAAAGCGGGCGGAAAAATGACCATGGCGCTCCAGGAACTCGTAGTTGGCGGTAAGGGGTCCGCGCAGCTAACGCTGGCGCAGACCCCTTAGCGCCAGGGTCGTAATGAGGCCCACAGTCTTCCTAGATCATGCACTTTTCAAACCATTCAACCAAGTACTGAACCATGCTACGTGCAACCTCTTCAACATCACACGATCCTCACCCACCTCGCCACCATGTAGTTTGGCTGTCAATTCGAAACTGATCCCTCCTTAAATTAATTCTTCTAAACTACAAATCTATACATGTTCTGTTTGCAATCACTAGGTCTCCCCAACCTCTCTGTTCCACATCCTACCTGTGCTACCTTTTGATTTAAATACCAACACCCTTCTTTTCCCCCTCCACTGGAACACTGTTGCCGAGGAGATAAAGTCCATCAATACTTTCCTAAGCTTCAAAACTGCTCCAGAAAAAAAAGGCACCTCCTTTTACATGAAGGAGCACCCGAGATGGAAATTGGTACAAATATTCTTACTCCTTTAATGCCCCCATTCTTTTCCTTCTCCTGCGCATTGATGATGTATACTATTTATGACAATCCCCTATCATATTAGAATTACTCCATACTGTAAATGTTGCTCTCTGTACGTTCATTGTTGTTGCTTTTAATCTTGTTGGTGCTGTCCACCCTCACTCCCATTCGACCTCTGCTACATCAGGTTTACTGTCATTACTACTGCTGTATGGCACCCGACCTGGGAATGTCATCCATATGTGCCATGTGCATTACTTTTGGGCCTACCTTTCCATGCTAACAGAATACATTTGAATTCTTATTTTTTTTAAATATTATTGGCTTTGTGAATCGGACAAATACAAGAAATGTTCGCGTGCATTAGTTACAGGGGTAAGGACGGACTGTGGGAAAAGAGTCAAGAGGAGAAGAGAGGCATACTGAAAATGAATCGGTGGGGGCTGAACAGAATCACCAACACCTGGATAACCAAATTAGCAACAAACACAAATAGAGTTCAATAGGGTGGGGGATAAGGAGGATGCATTCCAGACATCATAGTTAACTAAAAATAAAGCGATATGTTTTTAAGTCTGCTTCTCTAAAGATGTAGGCGCCTATGCAATCTAGAATGGTTGCGCTAGAAGAACCCAAGTGCCAAAAGGTTGGGTAAAACACGTCAAAGAGAGAGCATTCATCAGCACATTATGCCGGAATAGCAAATGAATGCGGAGACAGTGAGGGCTCGAATGGGCGCACGATGTGGGCTGTAGTATAGCTGTGGGCTGTAACACAGCTGTGGGCTGTAGTATAGCTGTGGGCAAAGTGGCACGCAGATCGGTTTATTTAAGGGATGTGGCACTGGAAAGATTTCCCTTTCAGCTTGTTCTGTATGTTGAGATTTATGAATAATCAGCCCGTGCCAAAAAAGTGAATGTACATCGGTGTGTCTGAACACTTCCGAAACAGGTGCACAGAAAAGCTGGTAGCAGCACCCTGGGAGAAACGGATGTTTGCCAAACGTGATGCGACATCTCTGGAAGCAAAGCACGAGCACTGCTTTCTGAGTAAAAGCTCTCCAGCAACGCAAGGAATGTATTAAGCTAAACATATTAGACTCCTATATTGAAATTCCTGCAACTTGTGCAGACAGAGTATTCTAAATTCCTTGCAGGATAGGCAAGCTCCTGCCCGAATGCAGAAAACGAAGCTGCCTATGTCAGGCCTCACTTTGTAATTGAAAATGTAAAATATTTAAAACAAATGTTTGATAAGGGGATGTCTGTCAAAACAGGCGACAAACAAGTTCTTACTAACCAATACGGCCAGAAAATGGAGCAGATAAAAATATATATATATATTTTTTTAAGTTGCTTACTGGAGTGCACACAAGTAATAAAAAAGCACTTGGATGGATTTCTTCCACCTATGAGATGGAAAGCTTCAGTTAATCTTTATGGCAAAGGGCCGGAGTGTGCGTGCATCAAGCTGAGAACAGTGACAGCCTTCTCTCATTATATCCTACGGGGCTGTTATCGTGGGATAATGGCCCCACACCCACGTTATGGTCCTAGGCAACGAGATCAGGATCCTGACTCCACCAATGTCTAGAACGTCATGACATAGTGCTTAAGTGGTCTCACATTACTGACCCCTCACAGGTTCCACTTTCCTCGACCCCTAGGGGGATTTTGCGGAGCAGACTCACCTCCCTAGCCTCACAAGGGTGGGGGTGGGGGGGGAGGTGGAGGGGAATCTCCCCTGTGGAGAGAAGGGGTGAATACCTGCGATTTGAGACAATGATTATAGCAAAATCGAATCCTTAGAAACCCTTCAAATGTGTTAGCGCCAGGGGTGGAGTTATAACCCAGTCTTACTCTATACTCCAAGGGGAGTCACCTCCAGAGAAATCTTGTTTACCCTGTCTACTAGGAGGTTTTGAGCATAGAGGGCTGACCTGCCTACTCCCAAACGCAGTGGCTCCCCCTTAGGGATACGTGATGATTTCCCTCGAATCGTCACTAAATATTGGTGTGAACATTCTCGTACTTGTCACTCTCAGTTAACTGTACTCTGGTGAAAAACCTTTGTTTGTCCATTAGGCTGGCTTCCCAGAACTCTAACCCAGTAGTGGTCGTGAAATTACTCCTAAAACACAGATAAAAGCAAGTAACTAGGTTTTTCTCTCAAGCCACAAAACGTTCATAAATTCACATACTCTGAAAGATTAACAAGCAGCTCCCCACCGGGGAAGGCGATAGAGGCGACAAATAAAAGGTATAGCAGAAAAAAAAGAAACATATTGGCTCACCTTACCTAAAAAGGTGTTACAGCACAGCTTGATTTTGCTCTTGCACAGCAAGGACTGTGCTGAGTTCCTAAGAAGGGAACAGTCGGAGCACCGGCGCAAGATGCGTTAGCAGGACAGATTGATGATGGGTATCGATGGCAGTGATGGAACGCCCTTCCAAGGTTGGTATAAGGGATTGCTGATAAGTTTATCATGAGGGGGGCTTGTCAAAGTCAAAAATCTTCAAGGAGCAAGGCATACATTAAGTATCTGGTTTGGTTTAACAGAGATCCTGAAGAAGGCACTATGAATAGAACTTCCTCTGCTTCTCCGAGTTGGTGGAAAACTTGGTATCATCTCTGGAGGCCACCAGCACACAATGCAACTGCCTGGGCCAAACTGGGCAATCATAATTATCTTGCAGTTGGACAGGCGGAAATACGCCAGCAAATAGGCTTTAGAGGAATTACCAGAAAGGTATGCAGGAAGAGAGTTGCACAGAATGGAGAACGCCTCCCACAGAGAGTACTGGTGAAAGAAGAATCTTGCCAAGTGTTGGCATTTGCGATTGTCAGCGGTCACAAAAAAACTCTAATTGTGTCTGATCCACTTCCCTCTAGTGGACAAGGCAAAAATACCGCCTTCCGGCTTGTTTAAGAAAAACATGCAGGTGGTTTTGTACATCTGCACCTTCACTGCAGTGTCCTTGATAGTGAGGAGGAAGCTCTTGTGCACGGCCCTCGATAACCAGATGTGGCGTTGCGCACTGTCCACCTTCCGCATGTTGCCTTATATCCAAGGTGCATACCTCATCATATGAGGGATGCAGCTGTTCTTCGCTCATTACTGTAGAGTTCAGTGGAACGTCTAATCCTGAATTAGCTTGTTCTACACCAAGAGCCGGAAGCTTAGATCCACTGTGACTATGACGTCTTGCGAGGGCTGCATGAGCAGGCAACACTGAGGTACCAGTCTGATGAACACAAGGGGACCTTCCAGAAGAAGTGATTTGTGCATGATTATATGCAGTCTGTCACCTGAAATCTGAAGCCTCCTAATTGTGGAGGCACAGGTTCCTCCCAAGAAGAGGACATGTTGTGAGAGTTGTAGTATTGACTTTTTCCTATTTACAAACAACCACCGAGACTGCATGAGCCAAATATTTGTCTATACATGCCATAGTGCCCGATGGAATTGTTATGATTACATCAGTCAGATGTCCAGATACAGGTCGATTCCTGGTGCAGGCACTCTGTAAATATTTGAGTATTGGACCGGAGTCAAAACAATGTAGTATTTTCTCCTGCTTGCAAAGCAAAGAAACTGCCAATAACGACATTTGTTGGGGAAGTTGAAATACTCAGCTTGCACGTCCACTACTGCTAGGTTATCCCCTTTTCGGGTGGTCAAGCAAAATATTTGCTTTTTTATTTATTTGTCATCAACTCAAAGACCCAGAAAGGGCCTCCATTCTCTTGTATTTCGAAGAAAAATATGACTCTTTCACCTTGGCAGGAGCCGTGCTATATGACATGTTTCTGCTGTATGTCCTAGTTATCGGAGCAGAGTGCTGCCAACTGAACTACACTACTAAATCCGGGTGAAGTTGACAGGCAAGGTCTAAGAGAATATGTATTTAGCGAAGGAATTGGAGCACCTACTGATCAATGGTAATATTTACTATTGAAGCATGGGACTGGACATTATTCCTCTAACTGGGGTGCAAAGTGTCGTGGGGAGGCCAGATCAGGTTATATTATTCTTGGTAGTTTGGTACCTCGACAGTCGTTGGCTATGTCGGTTTCTTCTTCCTTATGTAGAATAGGAATGCTGATATATGGAACAGTAGGATGCACTCCGAGGGTGATCCTGGTGATGAAAGCAATAGGTGCTTCTAGATGTCCCTAATCCATGGCTGAAGGAGCCTTGAAAGTAGCACTAAAATATGTTCTTCTTTCAGGCATGAGATGACATTCGCAGTGTCTGCATCTGTCATGATAACATTAAACGTGACGTCAACAGCAATCCCAGATAGGTCCATGCCGACAGTGGCCTTTATTCATGCTTTACAAGGTCAAACAGAGCCACTGAAAAGTTGCCTTAAGCCCATGTCTGCTATGTTGGGATAGATCTATGGTGTAGTTCAATGCCGTTTTGCCCTTTCCAACAATGGGTTTAGCTTCTGCTTGCATATCTGTAGGCTGCTTTCTACCCTGTTTACCAAGGGGCAATGAAAGAACGGCAGATGGATTATGTGATCGTTTTCGGGAAACCAAAGCATTGACAGTCTGGGCCTGGTTGCACCTGCAAGCACAAGGAGGTGGTGACCTATACTTTTTGTTTCATCTAGCTTCAAAAGGTGGAGCCATCAGCTGGATTTATTTAATTTCAAAGTCTGACTCCAATATGTCGAATAAGGGGCTGGTATGGGGTTTCTGCAATGATTAACCTTCCTATCATACAAGAGACACCCTTTCTTTACTCCGCGATGACTATAATCAAACATAGCGGAGGCCTAAGAAATCACACTGCGGAAGGAAGAGATCTTGTCCGGTGAAGAGGCTCTAGGGTCTGGTTTGGGGTGAGCGTATTTAGGAAGGACCCACTCCTCATATTCGTCTTCTTGCATGGAAGGCAGCTCTCCTCCATTTCCTCTACAATCCTCTCGCTAGAAGGTGTCATCCCTCATGGGATGCACATGAATCATCTGGGTGGAAATCATACCCATGGTCCATTGAAATGGCCTGTGGATTTGGGGTAGCTGGCACATAAAGATGCGAGTGGGAGGTGAGGTTTGTCAGCTTGTGCCATCAGAGCTCATGTGCCGTCAGTGGTCAGAGGCCATGGTTAACTAGGCGATGCCTTCTGCACACTGAGGTCTTTGGTTGTTGGGCAGACATAGGATCTATAATCCTTGTGCTCCCTTACCATCTTTCTTACTCACTTTCCCTGAAAGTCCTCCACAACGTGTTGCAGGTAGAATAGATTTCAGTAGGGGAGTGATTATCTCAGCATTTGTTTCTACAGCCCTAGAGGACATGGGCATATGTCTCACATGTGCTGATGAGTAATCGTGTTGCCTGGCCAGAATAAGCTTAGGAAAGTCTGACCTCTCTGTAACTGGAGTGAGTCTCGACTACCTAGGATGATTCACAGACAAATGAGTGGTCATTGACGAGGATGGAGGTTCCTCTGCCATAGAGGGGGCAAGTATCTGCTAGCTGTTCATATACTGTTGCAGGTCCAGTTGACAGGGTTTTGTCATGGACAGTGGACAAGTCCTTTGCCGTTGACTCAGCAGATAGGAGCCTGGTCACGGCTGACTCTTGTTTACAACAACATCTGCGTTTCCATCAATTGAGGGCCCAAAGACAGCGATCTCATGAATGAAGGGGCAGTCAATATAGAAGTCTTGTCCAGCGACAGGAGTCCCAAGGAAAGTGCTCATTGTTGAAGGAACTTTGTTTTGTGACTTTATGTTCAAGATCTGATTTATTAATGAAATGTGTGAGTCTTGAACAACCCGGGTCAGGTCTGACACTTTCACTCGTTTTCCCCCTAAGAATATCTATCCTCTGAGTGGGCTTATTTTATACAGGACTTGGGAGTGTTTGGCACAGTCACCCTCCAGTGCCAGAGGATGAAATGTTGCCTTCAGTAAAGAAATGGAGAAAGCATCTTCGAGAAAGCATCTTCCACGGCCAGTTAGGGATTTTTGTGAGAACTTTAGACACATTGCTCCTTCTTCTGAGACATGATCAGGGTGCAAAACGTTTATGCACTGGTCATAAGGTTCATTTAGAAAAAAATTTTCTTTAGATACTTGGACGTTCCAGTCATAGAAGGTCTTTGAATGTTCTACCGTCAAGCTGATCCATACTTCAGATGACTATTTAAAGAGCTGGAAAGGCAGTTGCCAGAAACAAACCATACTAAGGCTTGCAGCAAACGAGCACTCTTCCCCTCTTTGGAAAAAAACATGTCCCGGTAAAATACCTTAACAAAAGTAGGACTCCCATGCACTTGACATGCAGTAAGAATCTGAAGTTCTCTAAGGGAGGATTCCTCAGCCTCTCTTCCTCACTGACCTAAGGTGAAAGGGGACCAAAGGCCCATTGTGAGGTTGATAGGCCATTTGTTAAAAGTTACATCTTGCTTCACTTTCTACTCTACAAACCCTTCCCAGCCGTACGGCGGAGAATTATTGTGAGTATGTGAACCTATAAATGTTCCAAGTCACCATATTCTAGGCTGAATTGGGTCTTTTCTAACTGACCACCAGCAGAAGGGCACTTTTGCCCTAGAGTGGCCGGCAGTGTCTCGCAGAGCTCAGCGCTTCGCCATTATTGTTTAACATCTATTTCCAAGTTCTAGCCAACTCAATTCAAATTTTCGGCTTTACATTTTGTTATTACAGTGACAACATCCAAACACTTTTGAAACTAACAGCAGGATCCTCACCAGAAGATCTTGGGGAATCCGTTAAAAAATGTAAAGTCTTGGACCATTCAGAACTATTTTAAGTTTAACCCTACAAAAATAGAAGTTCTGATTAGGGATCTAAAATAGACTTTAATTCCCATTCGCCTTCTTCCCTAAAACCTTGTAAAATACAAAATAATCAGTTAAAAGCCTAGGCATGGTGATAGATTGGGAACTCTTTAAAGCCACGCATTAACCAAGTCATCACCTACACATGATCCAAAAAATAACTCCATTCTTGGAACAGTCTCACAGAATCTGAGGCACCATATCTTTGGTTCTATCAAACTTGGATTACTCAAATACAATTTACTTGTACTTGCACAATTGTTGTTACAGAGCCTCCAGCGTTTACATAATTTGGCCTCCTGACTGTCGATGAATGTCCATTCAGTGAACATGGCAGCCCTACATCAAAAGCGAAGATGAGTGCAGTTCAAGATATCATGCCTGAACAACAGCTTTTTAGGATGAAGGGCCCTCTTTTCTCCTTGTCAGATACCAGCCTAAGAGACTTCTAAGGTCAGCAACAGCACTTCTTTTTGCTTGCTGCATGATGAAAAGAATCGCTCTCCCAGCCTCTCCATCAATAAGCTCCAGGCTAGGAAACTGCCTACCAGAACATCTTATATCAGTCGAATATTATCTCCTCTTAGTAACTAAAATTGGGCTCTTCTAGCTTAATTTCCATCTGCTGCAATGCTTTCCAGAGTCAAGAAGCCACTTGTGGCTTACCCTGCACTATGCAAAACCATAAAAACAAAAATGTCCAGGCCTTCTTTTCATTTTTGTATAGCGCACTAAGCCCGGGGGCATCAAGGCGCGGTTACATAACCAGTTACCCAAATCAGCCATATACACAATTTTTGTCATAACTAGTGTGACAAGTTACTCAGAGAATAGACACACTATTTAAAATATACACACATTTTTTCGAGCCAAAGTAACATGTTGCTCATTGAACAAAGAGACACTTTTTTCCTGACAAAGACATCTTGTTGTGATTAAATGAGTTTCATATTGCGCTTATCCCAGCAGATTAAATCAACAGTAGAGTTTTTTGCATGTTTTCGGAATGTCCAATAGGAGTGCTCAGCTCGCAAGGTAGGTGGGAGAAGGTTACAGTGTTTAGCTGCAATAGCCCGGAAGCTAGAAGCTAGAGCCTCCTGCTTTGGCCCGTTTAAATTTAGGCTGGATGATGCGGTGGGCATAAGCATAGAGGAGGAGGAATTTGTGATTTATTTGTAACACAATATACCCCAGGTCTCTTTCTCTTAAATTAAAGGATATCATATTCAGAATAATTGGGGTTTTCCAGTTTCCCCCTATGTCGAGCACCTGTTGCTGGCCTTGCTGTGGGGTGGAGTTCATGAGAAAGGCAGATGAGAAACCTGTGGCGTTGATGTGTGCCAGTCCGAAGAGCCTGGTTCCGTAGTGGAAATCTGCTTTCTATGGGTTTGGTGGAAGAAACTTGGGAGTATGTTATCTGTAGGGAAAAGCCCAAGATCTGATAGATTACAGCGCTTTGGGTCTGGTAAGCTGCTGATGTGGGAATGTGTGACAGGGCTAAAAAGGATAGCTTAGTAATGGTTCGGTTAGTGTTGATGTTAGTGTTGATGTGCTAATGGCTAGGTTTATGGTAGCCTTCTGTGGGTGTGTAGTGTAAGGTGGTAGATCTTGGCGGGGAGTTGTTTAGTCGGGGGAAGGTGGGAGTAGGCCTTACAAGGCAAAACAACCTACAACCCTGCACTCTTACCTCTAGCCATTTACCGACAGATCCCATTTCTCTAGCTCTCAATGCCACCTTGATCTCTTTTTCTGTCTCAGATAGATACATTGTACCCCGTGAGGAACAAAAGAAGCATCTGGCCCTTGGGAGAAAGAACTTAAAGTTCAATGGAAGGGCAGCTTAAAATGTGGAAACCACAGTTACCAATTTCCCAATTCCTTAGTATGTTGTTTAGCAGGCGGAGAGATGATCCAACCTCAGGTGCTATGCTCAGTGGCCTGCTTGGTTTGTCGAGGAAATGCAAGACATTTGTCAGGCATTCATCTGGTGATTGTCAGGATAGCGGCCAGAATCCCTGCTCCTTTCATCCAGCAGTCAGCCCTGCTTTCTCCCACAATCCCCAAATGCTTCTTACACAGTCCAAAATTAACCCGCTCACGATACTAACAGCCACAGCTCACCCTTCCCGCAGTAACACAATACATGCTACTTAGCCTCCAACTCGGATTCCACTTTTAAATCATACAAGTAAAGATCTGAAAAGTTAAACTGCTCCCTTCTATAGAGTACAGACATTGAGCACACCAAGCGAAAATAGGCCAGAACCATGCCAGGAACACTGCACACACAGCTGAACTGGCTGTGCCCTGAAAATGTGTATACAGCATTTTATGTTACATTTTCATTCATTTGGTGAGGGTTCATACATTGTTCTCTTTCCTGCAGCCAACAGTTTTGTCTCAGTTGTCCTACAATCGTTCTAGTTTCAACCACACCTCACCGAAGACTGGTTTCAGAAGCACACAAAGAACCAGTATGTTGTATATTTTACATCTTGGATATCCATAACTTTCTGTGACCTTGAAAACAATGATAACATTTCTGATCAAGAATAATGTCATGATAATTTAAAAAGTCACATGGAAGATCCTTCCTTAGAAACTAACTAGAGTTGGCATTTGGGATACTCCCCCAAAGAGTAGCGCCACGCCATGCCTTTATCCTCTTCCCACTTGCCCCTTAACACCAGGAGAGGGTTGTGGGGGCAAGCCCATTAGACAGTCGGAGGTCCTTGATATAGCATGCCCCGCCTCTGCCAGGTCAAATAAGACATCTACTATTTAGTGTCTCCCATTAACTCACTGAATGCTGGCCATCTGCGCATGATCTCTCTTGATATTGCTATATAGCATATATTGTCCTATCTGGAGGCCCGTCTGTGTTGTCAACTACGAGAAGGGTATGCAAGCAGCGTCTTGCAACAAATCCCCAATGGTGACCACACAGCCGGCTAAGTGCGACCATTGTCCACCATGAGGCTTCTTGAACCACAATAACTCTTTCAGATAAGAGCGCTGTCCCGTGAATTGCAACAGTGTGTTCGGGGTAGAGTAGAGTCATCTGTGAGCCAATCTACTACGAATTGTAGCTGTCACGCTATGTAATATAATTCAAAATGTGGAACCTGAATGCACCCCCTCTGTGTATGGCCTGTATAAAGTTGATAACGCTATTTGATTCCGCCCATTCTGCCACAGAAAGCCTCTACAGATACCCTTGAGGGTCCTAAAGAAGGACGTAGTTATGTAAAACGGAACATTCACAAAGAAATGCAACAACCTGGGCAATACCACCATCTTCAGCAAGGCCGCTCGTCCCCTCACTGAGAAAGGTAATTTAGCCCAGAATTTCATAGAGCTCTTGGTGCCCTCTAGTGCATGCTGCGTATTATGTACATGTTCCTCCACTGGGTCATGGTACACATTGATCCCCAAATACCTGAACGCGCGCACTTCCAACTGCAGGGCAAGCACAGGCAATGCGCCTCTCTCTTTCTTGCGCAGTCCCCCTATCGGAAATAATGCAGATTTGTTCATACTGATTGTAATCCCTGAAAGTTTCGCAAAAAGCACCATAGCTTCCAGTAAGAGCTCTAAATTAAATTATCCTCAGGGCTCTGGATGTATAAGAGTGTATAAGAGTGTATCATCCGCGTATACAGATATCAGATGTCTTCGATACCTGACTCCATGTATTCCGTTCTGAGATACTGTGCAATCGGTTCCATGGCAAGGACGTAAAATAGTGATGACAATGGACATCCTTGTCTTGTTCCTTTCCCCCAATTCCCATGCCTCAGAACACACCTACCCTTCTTCTCCCTTGCCATTGGTTTGGTGTACACTAACTGAACCCACTTCGTATACGTCTGTCCAAAGCTCAAAACCAAATCTATGCAGTATTGCATAGAGCTAGTCCCACCTCCCTGAATCGAAGGCCTCCATCGCGTCCAATGTGGTTATGGCATACAGAGTCTAGCAGGATGCTGTCTTATCCATCATGTGATGTAATCTCAGCAAGTTCCAGGCCATGCTCCGGCCCGGAACGTAGCCGGTCTGATCTGGCTGCACTGACCTGGGTACCACTCTTTCCATTCTAGCTGCTAATATGGACGTTAGTATCTTATCCTGATTAGGCATCCAGAGATGCCTATAAGAACTACAATCTACCAGGTTTTTGTGGGGTTTAAGAAGGGGTATAATTATGGATTATCTCAAGCTAAGTGGGAAGACCCCTGTGTCATACGCATCATTAAATGTTTTGAGCAAGTGGAGGGGTAAGGCTTGTGCATATTGTTTGTAAAATTTGCAAGGTAGCCCGTCCGAGCCTGGCGGCTTTCCTGTCGGCAACCCCACAATCGTACTTTGCATCTCTTCCAAAGTGATCGGCACATCCAAACCATTCCTTTCCTCCTGGCTCAGCCCCGGGAGCTTGATTTCACCCAACACCTCCTCTAGGTTGGTGTTTGATGTCAGGGGCCCCTCCCTATACAGTTGTTGGTAAAATTCACAAAACGCCTCATTAACCTCTTTCTGGGTGAGGCATACTTCCCCTTGCCCTGTTTATTGAGTGTATGGTGCTGCGTCTCGCCTCGTTCTTATATAACCATGTCAGCATTCATCCCGGCGTATCTCCTATATGCTGTGTCTCTGTATATTTATCAAAACTATGCTTGCCCAGTCTCTCCCAGCTATCTGTTTTAATTCTCTCTCTTTTGCTTTCCTGTCCGGATGTTGTTCTTGGGATTGCTCTAACCTTTGCAATGGTTCCTCAGCTGAGGACCGTTCCCTGTTAATGTTTGCTTTGACACAACTGGACGCTGCTATCGAAACGACTCTGACCACCACTTTCATCGCCTCCCAGAAATTATGCTAAAATATTCTGTGATGTTGCTTTTAATTCAGTCATGAAATGGGGGATCTCTCAGCGAGTCGTTCTTAAGCCTCCACATGGGTATCAGAGGCCTAGGGGGCACATATTGCCATTGTAAGCTAAGCGGGGCGTGATCCGATAAGACTCTACTCTTATAATGGGCATGCGTAAACTGAAGTGCCAATTCATTCCCTACGAAAAAATAATCCATCATTGTATATACTGTGTGTGGCTCTGAAAAGTGTGAATAGTATGTAGTGCATGGGCGAAGAACTCTCCAGGCATCCATTAAAGCGAAATAATCGAGGAGAGTATGTAATGTCTTAGCGGGTGGTGCTAATTTAGCATATTTAACATTAGATCTGTCCGGGATTGGGTTTAACGTACAAATAAGGAACCCCCCCTGCAACTATCTCTAAAGGGGCCCAATCGAGGGTATAGAGTCTGAAAAAAACTTAGCGGCACCGTTAGTTAGGGGCATATGTGTTAACTAAACAAGTATTCGCCTGGTCAAGGAGGCCTTGCACCAGCACCATTCTGCCCTCATTATTCGTTTTGATGTGGGTAACTTTAAAGGATTCCGTGGGCGCTATACATATCGGGACCCCTCGAGCATACGCAGAGTACTGGGATCCAAATAGCTGTCCCCTCCATTTACCCGCCAATAATGAGTATTTTTCAGCCATGAGGTGTGTTTCTTTTAACATGGCAATGTCCACCTTACATCTCTGGAGGTATGAGTACACCATTTCTTTTCACATGAGCGTTCAACCCCCTCATATCCTAGGTGAGAACATTTAAAGTTCTAGGCATTTTCATCCGTCTCCTTCTAATCGCTCAACCACTCCTGGCACCCCATCCAGCTGCTCATACCCCGCTATTGGCGCTCCAACCCCAAAAGTTGTGCTATCATTTTCTTCCAACATAGCTGCATGAAATCCCCCTTCCCCCTGAACTTCCCCAAATACCCCAACTAAAAACAACTGCCCAGCCTAGTTACTCTTGCTACGGCTTGTCCGGTTCTCTCATCCGTACCAAGCGGTCCTGCCTGGGGCCAGTGCACAGCGAGTGGGCACAAAAACAAGTGCGTTCACCAGTACCAAGCCCCGCCATATGTAAGAAAACAATCAAGCCTCTATAATCTGTCTCTCAGAGTAGCCCTTTCTTTTTCCAGGGCTCCCTATTGCAGAATGTTTGGCTAATTATTGTTCCAGCAGTGCGCCCAGCTGCGTAATGCCGGCAGATCAAGGTTCATTAGTTATTCCTGGCCTCAGGTCGGGTGGACCTTCCCTCATGTGTTGTCCGATTGCCCTCTCCACCATCTCCGCAGGGTCCCATCTTCTCTCTGTCCATCCAAGCCTGCACCCCTTCCAAGAACCAGGTCTTCTTTTTATATATGATTTTAGCCATGCTGGGTAGATCAGCATATATCTCAGTCCGGCTGTACGAAGCCTGGACTTAGCCGCTGAAAACTGTGCCCTGTTCTTCAGTACTTGGGACGTATGATCAGGGTAGACCGCCAGGTCTGCAAGGCTCTCTTTAGTTCTCCGCCTTGCTGGGAATAGGCCAATATCTTCTCCCGGTCTTTATATTTCAGGACTTTAGCAATTATCAGTCTTGGAGGCGCTCACGGCTGGGGCGCCAGCCTACCGCTCTATGCACCCTTTCGATTGTAAAGCACTTTGTGCGGATCCCGGGCCGATTTTCTGGAGCAACATATTCTCTATATAAGTTGTTGGGTCTGAGCCGCCTTCTCCTTCAGGCAGGCCTACGATGCGAATGTAGTTTCTCCGGGCCCGTCTTTCTGCTTCCTCCACTCTATTCTCCAAGGGGCTGATCTTTTGATGCAGAACATGTACATCCATAGCTGTGTTGCGGAGTGCGCCTGAATGCTCTTTCACTTGTGTCTCTAGCATAGTGGTGCTCTCCGCTAAGCCTCACATCCTGGCGCAGCAACCCAACATCTAGTTGCACCGCTTCTATCCGTGACCCCAGTGAGGTCTTTAAGCCGCCGCCACCACCAGCATGACTTGGTTGTGCAGCTCCATGGCACCCCCTTCTTTCTCCAGCACCGGCTCCATGCTTCCTCCGGAAGCTTGCTGCTTGGTTCTAGTGAAACCGCCCAGCGTTGGTTGGTTTGCTAAAGCTTTGGCCGCCTTGGGAGGCATTCAAGCAAACTGTCTCTTGTCTGGTTAGCCCCGGATTCGTCCTGGGTGAATAACGCTTGCGTGTAGGTCTTAAATCCTACGTTTAGGGCACTTCGCCTACGTGCTTATGCAATGTACCATGGGGCCATAGCGCTGCTATCCCTTTGGGTGGCCTCGTCCTCTATAATATCTCACAGGGGGACAAACACGGGCCTCCAGGCTCCAGTGTCTTCTTCACACTAGGCACTTTGCACACCTGAGCTATGCCCTTTTGTGTCTGACAGCAGGGCTACACCCACCGATCTCAGTCCAGTATGCTGGTGTCTGCGTTAAAAGCATTATTGTTTTGCAATAGCCGCCCTACGCAAGCAGCTTAATGTGGCCCTGGGGCTGCTTCAGGCCTATTTTCACTGAGGTCACGTTTCACTTTTCACCGCTGGGCCTGGTTCCCCCATGCGCCCCTTGTGGGGCTGTCTCCATCAGTGATCCCGCCTTCCCTGGCTGCCTCGGGGCCAGCACTGCAGTGACCATGCAGTCAATTCCACCGCCCAGCCAGGGTATGTGTGTTCGCCCCCCCTTACAGCTTTAATCCTCAGGCAGCGTCCTTCTGCCTTATCAGGGCTGCAGGCTTGCTTTGATAGGGGTAATGCGCTTAAATTCACCACTGCAGGTGCCACAGTTCACAATTTACGTTCAGCTCAGGCGTACCAATACTTTCCTCAATTATTTGCCCCCCACCGGGTTATTGTGGCACTTGTCTAAGTTAACACAGTTCAGGCATAATGGAGGTACAGGGTCCATTTCGCCGCACATTTCTGGTTCCTCGGGTGTCTCCACTTGTAGCCTCCAGCTTCAGCCTACACCTCCTTTCCCTGCCCATGCACTGTGAGCTTGGGGCTGCCGTGGTTGCTCGTGTTTTCACCACTCAGCCCGGGTTCATGTGCTCATCCCCTTTGTCACTTTAAGCCTCTTGCAGCTTATCTTCCTCCCCTCTGATCACTGCAGGCTTTATACGTTGCAGGCCTCCCTCTTGGCGTCACCGCAAAGCCCAGGCTCGAATGGACAATCCTTTCCCAGTGTCCATTCACTGGCAGCTTACTGACTCTGATTGCTACTCACAACTCTCATGCAGCAGGGGCCAGCCTCCTGTTGCCTCTGCTCAGCACTGGTTCACACGTTTCCTTTACCGACACTTTTCTACTCTGGTATACACACAGTGTCACAGCAGGCGTAATCTAAATGTATCAAAGCCCTCCGGCTTTACTGTACTCCCGCAGAGGTGCTGTCTGCTCGTACGCTGTGCCCTGCAAGTTCCTCAATATTAGCGTTCAACTGATGCGGGAACTAAGCTCCTCAGGGGGACGCGCAGCACTTGCCCTGCAGCAGGCGCTGTGTCTCCTTGATGCGGGTGGTCCGCCGCCGTCTACTCCCTCTCGCTGCTACTCCGCTGGGCTCACATGTGTTGCGGCTCCTCTCCCCTTCTGTTCTCGATTCCGGTGTCTGCTACAAGTCCCCAGCCACTTGCTCGCCAGCCGTCCCTTGCTTAGGCTCCTCCGACCTTCCCGAGTCACCTGGGCATTGCCTTTGATGCCTCTACGTTATTTATTTTTATTTATTTATTCATATTTGTAGAGCGCACAGCAGCCCAGAGGCATCGTGGCGCTTGTTACAGAGAATGAACATCACTTAGTTACATATCAGGAGACAATCAAGGATAGTTGCTGTAAATTATGCAAGGAGCAGTTTATGAGAGCAGGCAGAGAGGGTGGAGGGGTGAGGAGGGGGAGAAAAAGGCAGGTTAATTAAAAAAGCAGTTTTAAGGTTTCTTCTAAAGGCAGGGAGAGAGGTTTCAGCTCTGAGGGCAGTGGGAAGTGCATTCCACAGCTTAGGGGCTATGTATGGGATGCCTATTTTCTTTTTTTTTTTTGGCTAAGCAGTAACCTTTACAAATTATAGAAATCCAATGAAAGCAGATCATAAAATTACATTACATAAAATTTCGTTACATACAACCCAGTGCATACAGTCTAACAATTCAAAGTTACAAAAAAATTCCAAAGGTATCTTATACACAAAGTAAAAACACACGCAACAAAGCAATACAAAATAAAATTAAAATTTAGGAACCATCATTACGAACCGGGCTACATCCCTATGGTTCGCATTTGACTTTTAGAAAGCGAAGTATCGCTAATTGTAATTTAATCCTTGAACCATGCAACATATCTTTCCAGAGAGCTTCCAGATCCACCTCCTCTGGGTTGGGCACATAATTAATAAAATATTCAATTTGTGCAGATCTTAATCCTGGACATTGTGTCAGTAAGTGTTGGAGAGTTACTTCCTTAATGTCTAGTTCACAAAATAAACATTTCACAGTAGAAGTGGCCAAACATTACCTTAAGCTGATAATTTGGCCCGATGCAAGAACATTAAAACGAAAACGCATAAACTACTGTCTGAGCCCTTTGCTGGGGAATTTTCTAAGGTAGGGTTCTATTGTGGCAATTTTTTTGTAGTTACCAACCAGATGTGCATATAGTTTTTTACTTAATATGAAATTAACAGTCAAATTCCAATCTGCGTGTTTCAGAAGTATCTTCACCTTGGTTGGATTTCCAATAAGCAGGTCTTTAGAGACCCCTACTGATGCCAAAACTTCGAGAACCTCCTTTTCCAGATCCCGCAATACCTCAGAAGATTCCTTACCAGCAACCAGGCGTCCTCCCAAGATTCCATACAAGGTGGCTTCCTTACCACCAAGTAGTTTCCTAAACAAAGAGACTCTACGCCATAGGATTACACTAGAAAGGGAGTATAGCCCCAATTCAAAGCGTATCGCCGCAAGTGGAACACACTTCAGGAGATACCAGGTCAGGCACCTTAGAAAACGTGCCTCGTATTTCTGAAATTCACTCTTAAACCAAGACGGGACTTATTCCATCCCGTAACAAAACTGGGCCATGATTTTGCTAAGGTACATTTTTAAGCATGGTAACATAGAAAATTTCCCGTATTTGTTGACAATTTTCAATAATTGTGAAATCAGTGGGGTTATTTTTTTATCTAGATAGTTGCGTAAATTAGCCCTAGTTACGGTCTCAAAAATGGGGTAGCTCAAGTACCTGAAAGCATGACATATAGTAAGTTTCGTTTGATCCACGAACCATGCGAATTTGGGTAGCCTCTTCCTATAACTCAGTTACATAATAAAAGTTGTTTGATTTATTACCAATCCATTATCCTCTGTTTATTTCTTAAAGGCGGACAAAATTCGTTGCAGGCCCAGGGGTGTTAGATCAAATAGTAGGACGTCATCTGCATAAGCAGTCCACACAATCCTTGTGCCTTCCACCTTTGAAGCAGCAAAGGACCCCTCTTCCAGGTAAGGACCAACATCTGCCAAGAACAGATTAAAGATGGTGGGCGCGAATATGCACCCCTGTCTAAGTCCATTTCCTGTGGCAATTTCCTCTGAAAGAGTTCCTTCAGTGTCAAGACGTACCTTAATCTTGGATTCTGCATGGAGATAATATAGGATAGCAAGAAGCTATCCAAGGCAAACATTTTACTCCATAGCGTGGATCGATCAGCTAAATCAAAGGCTGAGCAGAGTTCAATTGACGCTACGTATATAGGATGGCTACCTCTTTGTCTAGTCTGTTGCTGCATAATAGTTAATAAAAGACTTCCTGCATCAGTTCCCACTGCTTTTCTGAAACCGAATTGCTGGGGAGACAATACAGCCTCCTTCTCCATCCACAGGTGAATCTGTTCAAAGACCAAAGATGCAAAGATCTTAGAATCAGCATCAAGAAGGGCAATCAGTCTATAGCTAATAGGTGAGGATCTTTCTCCTTTTTTATAAATTGGAACAACATAAGACATGTGTCAAGTAGTTGGGAAAACCCTAGTTAGAACAATGTTCTTAAACAGTAAAAACAAAATTTTATTTTGGTCCACAAATTCACATTACCTTTAAAAACCACATTGGCCAGCATGTTGGGACCGGGTGCACGTGAAGACGAGCATCTGGAGATCAGTCTTTGGACATCCTGTAAGGAGAAGGGGATATTCCACTGACATGATGAAATCTCATCAGGAACCACCCAATTGGAAACCGGAGGTTTGTATAAAGTACCAAAATGCCCCTCCCAGACAGCCGAGGATATGCATACTCCTTGTTCTCTTAGATGCACATCACCCTGCCTGTTTACGAGGGACAAAAATGTCTCGTATTGGATTTTGACAATGCCTCCAGTATGCTTTCTGCATCCCTTTGGACCATATTTGCTTTCAATGCGCGTACCCTGTATCTCCATTTATGTTTAGCTTTTCTGAGCGTGTCACCCAAAAGCGGGGTATGCTGGAGTTTCATTAATATCCAAATCTCCTGATTTCTCTCCCTTTTGAGATGATGCAAAGCTGGATCGAAAACATGAGTATGAATAGTTCCCTTTTTTTTTGGTCTCCCAATCCCTTTTGGCCCAAGGATAACATCCTTAATGTAACGGTTAAATTCCCCATGTGCATACATCAATATATTTTTTATCACAGCCATATTTGTTATAATCCTCAAGAAAGACCTTTTACAACATTGTCCCCGTGCCAATTAATTCTATTCCCCGCACAATTGGACTCAATCATCAGGGGAAATACATCAGTAGACACAAGGGTAGTCTGAACCCGTATGGTCAATTTTAGGATACTGTGGTCGCTGACCAATGATGGGATTACCCTAAAATCAAGTAAAAATGTGCTTAAAGACGTACTAACAAACATAAAATCTATGGTGGAAAATTCATTTCCATTAGTCCAGGTGTAATTGGTCATATCTTTACTCAGAAAGTCATTCACGCAGATTAAGCCCCAATTCCTCAAAAAGGCATTCCACTGATGGCCCTCTACTTGTTTCCTTGTCAAGCCAGTGTGGATAAAGCATGAGCCCGCATCTGCATTAAAATCGCCCATGACCATGACATTCAGAGTTTGACATGCTAATTGGCATTCCTGTATAATTTCATCCACTATACTAATAAATTACTTCAAGTCCAGCTCAGGACTCCAATAAACACTCACAATCAACAAATATCTGAAAATAACATACGAGGTAAAGTGTAATAGTATGGCAATGCAGCCTTTGTGAGGGGAAAATACCTTGAGGCACTTAAAGGGCATGGCGTTACGTAGCGCAATAAGCAAACCCCCAGAGGGCCTTCCCTTTGACTTTTTTTCTGCTGCAATTTGGTTCAGACTGTACCCATCTAACACCAACGAAGAGAGTGCCTCCAATACTGGCCTCCAAAAGGAGGCGTAGGCAATCAGACTCAGTCCTCAAAGTTTTGTTACCTCGAGAATTCCAATAGATCACCGAAATTGATGGTTCAGACTATGAGTTCACATTCAGCGCATTAATTTTTCCCAATGAATCGGTCAATGTCTGAGCAAGCCATTTTAGGTCGCACTCGGAAGTTTGTTTCTGTCTAATTACACTCTCCTCCCTCTTGAAAAGTACGGGTCGGGTCGGCATCCAACTGGTGTATTTGCTCTGCCTCAACCCCTCGGCTAATAAGCTGATTATTAAATGGTTCAAGATCAAAGCCGAATGGGTGGACAGAATCTATTTCAGAGGCGACTAGATCCATGATAGCCTGGGAATAAAATACCAATCTTACACAGTCTAGTCTCAGAGGATGGATAAAATCAACCAATTTAATATCACCAGAAGAGATCATGGAGAGTCTTGGAATTTCACTGAATAGTGTAAGAATTCTATGGCGATTTAATGAAGTGGGACCCCCTTTCGGAAACAGAGTAGAGCATAATGCTAGTGCAATCAGTAAAGGCAGGAGATCTCCAATCCATTCTATTCGGGCACCGGTGGTTTGCACCTTGATTACTGAATTTGTTCAGCGCATCATTACCAGATGTCCGCACTTCTGACCACTGCATCTCACTGTTTCCCCCCTCATACTGATATGCATCTTGAACTAGATTCGTCCAAGCTTTAGGTGCCTGATCATGCATATTTCTTTCAGAACTATGCCTCAATTCTGACTGCTCACACCACTCTCTTTGCTGCGATTTAGCGAATTCTTGTTCCGGTTGGCCTAAAAAAGCATGACGAGAGGGTGAGAACTTCCCCTCCCTGCCCCATGAGGCCTCCCCGGTTCTGAATCGTGATGTTTTTGTCATGACTCAGCCCTGTATCAGATGGTGAATTGGATGTGTGTATTTTTTTAGAATCACTAACATTCGTAGGTCCATCCACCATAGTAGTGTCCCCCATCTTTCCTTCTGAATAATCCTTTTTTCACTATTTTGAAACCTTGCTTCCATCCAGTTATGGGTACCTAAGGATGTAGAACCTGCCCTCCTAGAGTCTTCCAGCAAGTTCTGTAAGGCCTGTTCAACCAAAATTTTAATATCCTCACTTGGGGCCAGGCTGGGTTTCAAAGACTGATGATTCCCCCACAGCAGTCCCTCCCATCGTATTTTCAGATGTATGTATTCCCCCTTCCAGTATTTTCTCCCCAGTGATAACGGAGTGCCCCACTCCCCCAAGCACTTACCTGGTGGAATTCTCAGTATTCATCTTCTCTTGCACTACAGGTGGAGGATTTGTCTGTTTTGAAGCATTGATTTTGGAGGTTGGAGAAGAGCTCTTAGGTCTCCTCACAGCTGAGGGAGCCACTTTTGCTTTTGGGGTTGAAGAACAGCTTAATGTTCATCTTATCATTTGTAATCATTACTTTGTGACATTTTTTGTGGCGGACATCACATTACAGCCATTTGTAATGCCTTGGGTAAGTTTCCCCCCATTCATTTTCTTATCCGCCGCTTGTTCCTTTTTTTTTTTTACTTTTTTTTTTTGTGTAGGTTGTTTACGAGCCTGAGCCTTTCCCTTGTGGGAAATAGCGTTGTTCAAATTATCAGATGCTTCCCCGTAATCACATTCAAGAGTTTATGATGACCTCGGAAGACTGAGTTTGAGGGATGGGCTCTCCCCTTTTAGCTTTTTTTGGAGTCCCCAATTCTTTTAATTCTAGGGCTTTTTTGCTTTCAACGTCAAGTTGGGACAGATCAAAACCACCTTCCAGAGCCAAACCACATATGTCTTTCAGGTTGGCATTAGTGTTGTGTATTTTAAGTGCCGGTAAATTCTTACTTTTTTTTTCACCGTTTTTTTACCGCAATTTGTCCTAGCTGCCCAATGTCTAATGTCCTGGCCCTCATTTTTTTCTCTCTTCGAGATAGATGTGAATTTCTGTCTTCTCCCTGAGACTTACAATCAGCGAGCGGTTACTGGATGCCATAGCTTTAAGTTCTGCCAGACCACTCAACAGGGCAGACACAGGGTCCTGATTTCCTTGGGAGAGGACTTCTGCATAGGATTTAGGACATATTTCCATCTCACAATCAGTCTGCACTGTCTGATCATGGGTGCATATGTTACTTTGAGGTTTCACATGCCCCGCTAACAGAGCACATCTTTCCATGGCCAAGAGGAAACCCTCTACTTTACAGGTCTTCTCTGTGTTGACCATTACTATGGATCTGAGTTCCTGGATATCCAGGTGGGTTCGTTCGTGGCCCTTGTCGAGAAGTTTCAGAATCCTGGTCAACACAGGAAAAGTGGCATATGTTGTATCAGTATCCTCTTGATTGATGCCATCAAATGGCTGTTCCACAAGGGGGTCATTTGTTCTGAAGGACTGATTCAGTATGGAGGAGATATGGGATACAGGACTGGACGATTTCAATTGGTTGGCCATAAGACCTCCTTTCCCCCCATGATCACCCATTTGAAACACTTTCTCCTTCGTCCCCACACCAATGTCAAACATTTTATTACCCAGCGTACATAGAGGCGGGGGGGAGAATAGCACCTCTTCAGTGGGTTCATGTAAATGGAAATCAAAACCCCCCGCTCTGGGTCTAATGGGGGTAGATGGCTCATTTGACAGCCTGACCCATCTGTCAAGTTCGGCCCGAACCACCGGAGCCAGAAGGGATGTATCAGCCCCTTTTTTCTGTTTTTCTCCTTCTTCTATTTGCCCCAAAGATTATCTACGGGGAATCTCGTATGCGTTTAATAGGCTCTTCTGTGGGGGAGCTACTTTCATACCTGTGTTAGAATATTTGTCGCCCAACACTTCTTCCACCCGAGGTAAGACAATGCTACCCGTACTTTTAATCATATTTTCTTCCTCTTGAGTAGAGAGCTAGTAGCACAATACCCTTTACAGGCGGCAGTTCAACCTTCGGTGTACTTTCACCATTAGAGCAATTTGTTGAATAATATACAGACAATGGCACCGATGGGCTATCCATTTTAAATACAAAAACCGGTTTTGCCAGGGTGTATGTTTTTTTAGTTGCTTGAAAAGGTCTTACCAGTTTTCCATTGCGGAGTGTACCAACCATACTCCTGCATGAGAACAGTTGGGCGGAACTGGTACAGAAAAGACAGTGACAGAACAAACCTATGTATCATATGTATCATGCGTCAAGTTTAGTTGACCCCCCACAGGGAAGAAGAAAAAAAAAAAAAAGAAAAAACTTCACCTCAAGTATAAAACATAAAATATAATGCAGGCAACAAAGCAAGAAAAAAATTAAGTATGCCCCAATAAGCACACAAAATAATGCCGAGTACTCACCAGTTGGTGCAGGTTAGGGCAGGAGCAGAAGCAGAGCTACCCTCAGAGCCTTTCAGTAAGGGGTTGCCCCCTATACAGATATTCCCCTAGAGATTACCCCCCAAAATAAAGGCCCTGCGCCCCGCGCCGCGCACCGTGAACAGTAAACAGTACTTAAATGTACTTCTGGGTGCGCGTGCGGGTGCGCTGGGAATTTGGCTTTTATCCTCGTAGGAAAAAGCGGCGTTGACGCCAGGGACCTGACAAAAAAAGATAAAAAAGATGGCATCAGGAGCATAAACACTGAAGGCAGTCCCAAACGTGCACAGAAACCACCAGCTCCAAACGTGCACAGAAACAATGTTGATGGAGCCATGCAGTGGGTGCAACACAAAAGGACGTCCTCCAGGCGAAATTCCCTCGTGTCCCCTTCTGGAGATGCAAGATAACAAGCTTCACGGAGCTTTACCAGCGCTCGCAGATAACAGCCTGCGGCCCTAGTAAACAATACTTAAATGTACTTCTGGGATGCCTATCCCTCCTGCTTTGGCCCTGTTAATGCGTGGCACTTTGAGTAAGTTGGTGTAGTTTGATCTAGTAGGCCTGCTTCAGGTGGATCTGGATAGCGTGTCTGAGAGACAGGGTGGTGATGTGTAGTTAATGCATTTATGAGTGGTACTAAGGATTTTGAATGTGATGCAGTCTTTGACTGGGAGCCAGTGGACCGACTTTCTAGCCTGTGAGATGTGGGCTCTACTGGGAATACTTAAGGCAGCTCTTAGTGAGTTATTTTGGGTGATTTGGAGTTGGTTTACGTTTTTCGTAGAGGTGCCGGCTAGGAGCAAATTGCAATAGTCAAGCTTCGCTCCTATGGTGGCTCTAGGTATGGAGAGGCAGTTTTCCTTGGTTAGGAAGGATTTAATGGAGTTGATGAGTTTCGTACTAAGGGCGGAGGCAGAGACAATGGCGCTGACTTGTTTGTTCATAGAGAGGGTAGCAGCGTCAATGTGGACCCCTAAGGTTTTAACTGAGGATAAGACTGGAATGATGCAGTTGTAATGCTGAAATTGTAGTAAAGACAGTCTAGCTTGGCTAGAGCGGCCTTTTGAACAAGAATGAGAATCTCTGTTTTGTCCCCGTTAAGGCATAGGCCGTTAGTGGCAATCCATGCTTGGATATTGGAGTAAATTTGCCTTAATGCTGCGGCATCTTGGTGATATACACCGGTTAAGGGAAGGAGCACTTGGGTATCATCAGCATAATTTGTGTATGCAATCCCAAGTGCATCCAGTCTATCAAAAAGGGGCTTTGTAAAGAGATTGTATAGCGTGGGAGCAGTGCAGGATCCATGTGGGACACCACAGTGGATGATGGTGGGGCTGCGTTGACTGTGTTAGAAAAGACTGTCATTGCTCTTCCTTCATGGAAGGAAGTGATCTAAGAAGCTGCTTGGTCAGAAAAGTGTGCTGCATGCGCGAGTTGTGAGGTGAGAGTTTTGTGGTCCACAAGATCGAACGCCGCTGGGAGGTCTAGAAGGAGGAGGGCGGGCTTGCCAGTGTCAATGATTTTGGTGATTTGGTTCTTTAGATCAAGCAGGGTGGTTTTGGTTCTGTGCCCTTTGCGGAACCCCGACTGTCTTTTGCCTAGGATGAAATTAGTTTCTAGGTAGAATTGGATCTGGCAGTGAGCAGCCTTGTACAATAATTTGAGAAGAAACGGGATGGTTGTTATGGGCCAGTAGTTATTCGGCTAGGAGGGGATGCACCCAGGCCTCTTTAAGGCTGTCGGGGACAATACCCGTTTTAAAGGAAGAGTTTATGAAGGCAGTCAGTAGTGGAGCAAGTAGCTCGGAACATTCCTTGATGATCTTAGGGCAGGGTATATATCGCCCTTGCACTGCGATGGTTTCAGATGTCTGAGGATGTCTACGACTTCCGATTCAGAGATGTCTTTAAAAGGTGAATTTAGGGCTGTTGATGTTTTTGTAGATATGTGGGGTCTGTACAGGCTGTTTATGGTTCAGTAAGGTGTTGGAATGGTCTCGGATTTTGTTTTGAAGTAGGTCTATTTTCTTGAGCATGGCAGCTTGAATGCTATTGCACCAAGCTTCATCTTTAATGTCAGTGGAGATGGGAGGATCTGTAAGTTCATTAAAGATGGAAAATAGTTCTTTGGATTGATAGTTGGCTTCCCCTATTCTGCGATTATATGCTTCAGATTTGGTACTGAATATGGTGTCTTTGTATTTTTTGGCCATAACTTTAAAATTGTCGTTAGTGGTGTCACTGGGGTTTGCCTGCCAATTTTTGAGCGCCAGGTGCTTGTTATTGCGTATGGTTTTCCAGGTCATCTGTGAACCAGGCGTTAGAGTACAAGGACTTCTTTTCTTTCTTATCTTCAAGAGGGGCAATGGTATTGATTGCGTAAGTAAGGGTGTTCTTGAATATATCCGCTAAGATGTTGGGGTCTCGTGAAAATGGAGGTGCTAGACACGGTATATCAAGATAGGGTCGGAGGTTGTCCACAGTTAACTTTTTAGAACTTCTGGCTTAGGTAGCTGGAGCCTGAGTCTTGTTTTTTGTGATTGGGGTAGTAGGTATGGAGAAATGTATACAGCTATGGTCTGTCCACGGGTAGACCGTGTTGGACGTGATGGTGGCGTCACAATTGTGGTCGACCAGCCAGTCCAGTGTATGACCTTTGGAATGGGTCGGGGTCCATTTTTTGGAAGAAGCCCAGGTTAGTGAGGTCCTTGGTGAAAGATATAGCAGCTTTATCATTGGGGTCTTTGAAACCAAGGTTGAGGTCGCCAAGGAGTAGGGTTTTGGTACTTTCTTTTATATTTTCTCTGAGTAAGTGGGTGATGCGTCCTTGGAAGTCTGCTTGGAGTCCCGGGGGTCGATAGATGGGAGTAGTTTCTTACCTGTAACTCCATTTCTCCAGTTTTAGTATCTTTCATGGATTCACATGCTGTGAATATTCCCCGTCGTCAGGCTGGGGGACCTCGGCCATTTTTTACTTAGCGTTTTCCTATGGAAAACTTTGACATTTCAGTGTCCTATCAACGTCCTTTTTGGGCACTTTAGCCACCACTAATAGGACGTAGGGTATAAATAGCCACGCCCCCACAGTTTCCCTTCAGATTTAACCTCCAAAGTGGAGGCAACCCAATTCGGGTTTGCATGCAGGGGCGGACGGAGGGGGCATGTGAATCCATGAAAGATACCAACGCTGGAGAAATGGAGTTACAGGTAAGAAACTACTCCCTTCTCCAGCATTGGATCTTTCATGGATTTACAGGCTGTGAATAGATTACATAGCAGTATCCATCATGCATGGCGGAGTGCAAATGCAAACCAATATAGAAACAGAATCACATGCATGAGACAAGAAACCCATACAGTGATCAAGTTCAAAACAAATACCCCGAAGCTGCGGGGCTTACCTTATTGAAACGGGCGTTGCAGGACCGCCCGTCCCACCTGAACATCCTCACCATGCTGCCTCTCCAGACAGTAATGTTGAGTGAAGGTATGCGGCACCGCCCATGAGGTTGCTCGGCAGATGTCCACCAGCAGAACCCCCGACCATAATGCCGCCAATGAAGCCGTCGCCCTCGTAGAGTATGCCCTCGGGTTCTTCTGCAAAGGCTTCCCCACTTATTCGTGGCATATTGAGATAACAATATCGTCTGGTTGCGAACTCTCAATGTGGTTAATAACCACTGAACAGGTTATCATGCCTTGTTCTTTCGAGAGAGAGGCGCCTGCTACCTTTTTTTGTAATTTTGAAAGGAACTTGGGGTTGGTCACCCTAGGTTACCTGGGGGCAACCAGACGTGGACTCCCTGCTCACTGTGCTTAGAGAGGCTCAGCTTCACCTCACTGATGATGCCCAACAAGGCTGAAACACGTGTATGGGGTTGCTGATGGTACTCTTGTTCAGAGAGGAATTGCCATAGCATTTCGGTGCTGGACTGCCCTTGTGGGCGGGACAAAGACTGATATGCAAATGGATATTTCCCATCTGTGAAGGTACAGTGAGCAAAAAGCAATGGCTGCGAACTCTCAATGTGGTTAATAACCACTGAACAGGTTATCATGCCTTGTTCTTTCGAGAGAGGGGCGCCTGCTACCTTTTTTTGTAATTGTGGTGGTATTGTCCGTCAACACCCTCACCACTGACCCGCATATGCGCGGCAGAAACTATTTCAGGGCCAATGCACTGCCCTTAGTTTGAGCACATTGATGTGAAAACGTAACTCCACCCGAGACCACAGGTCCTGGACCTGCGAGTCTCCGAGATGTGCCCCCCATCCTGTCAGAGGCATCCGTCACTATTGTGAAGTGGAATTCCGGTTCCAGTAACGGTCCCGAACCAAGTTGTCTGAGCACTGCCACCATCGAAGCGTTTCCACCAGCTCGCCATCAATCGCCACCTTGTCGGACCACAATCCACGACTCTGAGCCCATCGGTCGGTGAGGAATTCCTGTACTGGCCTCATGAAGAGACGACAGTTTATCACCAGTGGGATGCAGGACGCCATGGCCCCCAGCAGTGACATGTAGGTTCGGACTGACACCCTTGTACCGATCTTCCACTCTGCTGCTTTCTGCTTGAGCTTCCAAACCCTCTCGCCTGAGGGCCTGACAAGCCCCAACGGAGTCTGAAACTCTGCCCCTAGTAAAACGAAGTCCTTGGAAGGCGACAGAATAACCAGGTTACTCAGCCTAGTGACCACCTTACTCCTAGTCCATAGTCCCCTTTCATCCATATTTATGGGACATTCCTCCATCCTGTGGGACGGGACCGGAGCACTTTGTAAAAGCATCAAAATTTTGCTAAAATGTTGTCCTTCCACTCTTTTTACACGAGGTACCACACGCGGCCGTAACTCCGCCCACCTTAGCTCCACCCAGCGCATCGCCCAGTCCTTTTCTATCACCAGGTCAGAGACCTTTAAGCAATAATAGAGGAACCTTACTACAGGGGACAGCGGGCGGGCGTATGGAGGAAAGGGGACTATGTACTAGGAGTAAGGTGGTCACTACAGTGAGTAACCTGGTTATACTCCTACGTCCCGTCCCCTTTCCTCCATACTTATGGGACATTCCCAAGCACTCCTCACAGGAACTACAGGTGGATGGAAACCCCTTACTGAAAAAGGTTCTTTAGCACGGCTTGGCCAAACTGAGTATCGGATCTGGAGCTTAGGTCCAAACAGTAGTGTTTACAAAAAGCCGATGGGGAGGCCCAAGAAGCCGTTTTCGCGATGGTCTCCCAGGGGACATATTTTTGAAAGGCCACCGCAGCTGCCTTGCCCCGTACCAGGTGTGCATGAATCCCTTTAGGAGGCTGGATACCCTGAACAGTGTAAGACTCCGTAATACAGGCAGCGATCCAGCTGGAGATAGTCACTTTAGAGGCCTGTTTCCCTTGAGGATTACCAAAAGTCACCAATAGTTGAGAAGAACTCCTGAAATCAGATGTTCTGTCCAGATAGAACTTAACATCCAAACAATGCAAAACCCTCTCCGCTTCTGAAGCTGGGTTTGGAAAGAAGACAGGATGGGGAAGCGGAAGCCCGCCTGAGCGACTAACAAGACCCACCGGTCCTCGGTGTTGGTCTGCCACGTCTCCCAATGAGACGCAATGCGTCCTCCCACCGGGACCTCGTGCAAGCGCAGAAAACCCTCATTTAGTTGGTTTCTCGGCGGCGGCGCCACCTGAACCCGAGGAGGCGGCTGAGGAGCAGGAGAAAAACCAACTTCGTTGCTGCCTTCGGTGGGAATTTCCCAACTTCAGGATTTTCAAGGACTTGGCAGTCTGAGTGCTGTCCTTCGTTCTGGTCAGCTCCACGTCTGTTGTAGAATAAAAGAGCTCCTTGCCATCAAAGGGCAGGTCCAAAACCTTATCCTGCACCTCCTTAGAGAACTTGGTGGGGTGCACCCAGGCCTGACGAGAGGTATCCACGCCAAGCATAAAGCCTCGGGCCGAAGTATCGACATGATGCGCTGCAGCCTCCAGCAGATCCTGTGCCAGGACCCTGGCATCCGACAATCCCGCCTTGAAATCCTCAAGCTTTTCAGCGGGAATAAATTCCTCAAACTCCGACACACCTTTCCACAGTTTCATATTCGCCCCTGCTAACACCAGTTCTGCATTGGCTTGATGCAATCATAGGGCTGAGTTAGCGAAAATCTTCCTTCCAAGGGAGTCAAGGAGCTTATCCTCTTTTGAATCTTATTCAACCAAGAATCCCCAATGCTGGATGACGACAATTTGGAACTACGTCCTAAAAGCACTTTTGATCCACAGATCCAAAACTCCATTGTGGACCTTTTCGATAAAAGTGTCATTAATGATCTGAAGAGAATTAAATACCAGAGGACTGCACCAGTGAACATTGGAATAGTCAACCAGAGTTGTTGGCAAAAGACGAAGAACTCACCATCAAACCTGCTGATAAGGTTGGGGCAATTGTGATTATGGATACATCATATTACACACAAAAATGTCTGGAATTACTCAACGACTCTGTCACTTATACCAAACTTGATAGTGATCCACTACACAGAATTAAATTCATCATTGAGAAAGCCATTGACAACGCATTTGAAAATGATTGGATCAGTGAAAAAACAAGCCAGTTTCTAATAAATAAACACCCAGTCACGCCTGTATTCTACAGCCTACCAAAGGTCCACAAAGATAACAGAAATCCTCCCCTAATACCTATAGTAGCAGGCACAGATAGTGCGTTTGATCCATTGGCTAGCTATGTGGATTGATTGCTTCAACCCTTAATCCAGGAAATACCTACCTATCTAAAGGACACGAATGATTTTCTAAACTGTCTACAGGAGATTACAGCTCTAGATACAAGCTGCATCCTTTTCAGCATGGATGTAGGCAGCTAATACACCTCAATCCCACATGCTGAAGGGATAAGTGCTGTACTCTGGCTCTTGATGAATCACTGACACATAAGAAGGAATAAGGAATTTGTCATGGAATTGTTGGAAATAATACTACACAATAGTTACTTCTGTTTTCAGGGCAAATACTATGTACAATCCTCGGGTACTTCTATGGGGTCGACCATGGCACCTTTGTATGCCAATACATACATGTATAAGTTTGAAAAGGAACATTTATTGGATCATCCATTTTGGTCATTGAAGATCTTACTACTGAAACGTTATATAGATGACATTTTCGGCATCTGGTATAGAACGAGAGATGAACTGGACCGCTTTCTGGAATATTTCAATTCAGTACATAATACAATCAAATTCACCATGGAAATAGAAGAACCATCATTACATTTCTTAGGTGTGAGTCTACTGATTAAGGAGGGTAACAGTGACACGACTGTCTACCATAAACCAACCGACGTCAACAATCTTCTACACTTCACTAGTTTTCATCCGAAATCCATGTTGAAAAGTCTTCCGTACAGCCAAATGTTGAGACTTAAGAGAATTATCTCGGATCCAGCTGGTTCGAATTCCAGGGGATATCCAGAGACGGTCACAGAAGAAGCTTGCTCTGGATCAGCCACATTTACGAAAGAACAACTTCGCACTCCGAGAGTCAAGGCAAAGGCAACACCACTTCTATACATCTCCAAGTACTCACGCCAGAGTTTCCAAATTAGCAAAATGCTGAGAAAGCACTGGACCATACTGCATAAGGATCCTGATCGCTTGAAATTATTCCCTAAAGCGCCCATGATGGCCTTTAAACGAGGACGTAATTTAAAGGACAAACTTGTTAGAGCAGAAAGACCTGCCAAGGACAAGCAATTTGTGTTATGTACTAAGAAAAAAGGTACTTTCCCTTGCCTCAATTGCACTAACTGCAATAATGTGATCAAAGGTGATACAATATCTCGCCCTCAAACAGGCAAGAAATTTTAAATCAAGGATTTTGCCACCTGCCTTTTGACAGGAGTCATCTACTTGCTAAAATGCCCCTGTGGTAAATTGTACATAGGTCAAACAACGAGACCTGTGAAAGAGAGAGGGTCTGAACACAAATCCACCATCAGGTGTAAGAACCTTATATCCACTGTGGCGAGACACTTGATCGAATACCAACATACTATAGCCCAAATAAAATTTCAAGTGGTAGAAATTGTCTAACGACCACAAAGGGGTGGTGACTACCAATCTCTTCTATCACAGCGAGAGAAATACTGGATACATGCAATTGATACCCTGCAACCTAGGGGCCTGAATGAGGAATTTTCTCTGAGCTGTTTTTTATAAAGTGATTACATATTCAATGACGTGTTATACCTACCTATTTTTAATCTAGGTAGCTTATCCTTACCTACATCTAGAAGTCTATGCATTGACTGATCTTTACATGATTTGTAATTTTAAGACTCGAAGATTGCCATGTCATCAAAATGGGATTTGTGTGTGAGCAATATACTTCAATTGTTTGAACTTGAAGACCATGTTGGTCTGTTGACTTTGATACTGACACCGCAATTTATAAGTAATGCAATCTGTACATACTTGTACCTTGTAATTGTTCACTTCCTTGACTATGAAGATCTAAGTATACTTAGACAATCACATCAAAGTATAACAAGATTGTATTTCCTGTGAAATGTATTACTCCTCATAAGTGACTACATCCATGAACTTCGTATTTATATACTTAACCATCATTGCTGTGATTCCGTCTACATGGAAAATTACTCATCTCAATACATAGAAATGTACTGCATCACGCAGTAGTCGGTAGCAAGCCATTGAGCTGTTAGATAACTCTGTTGATTTGGACATCTCCTGTCTAACAAAGTCTCCCCTATATGCCTCTATCTATGGGCGCCTCACTGCTTTCTATTCACATTTCCTCATATATATCCTGTTTAGGACCCCATACCTAAATATGGAGATGTTTTTGAAATTTCATTTGGAACACTGGATGTTGAAATATTTTCGATCCCGTTTTGTCCCCTTAACTGTTTCACTAGATTCTAGCAGTTCTCCTCAATGTTTGGTATATTTCTCACATTATACCCTATTCGCTACATTACACTGTACACCTTTCCAAGATGGAGGTAAGCGATATACAGGAGCCTTAGTGCCCTCTTCCATGTCTACCTTACCATCGTATCACTTTACAAATATGGCAGCCTGCACCTTCGGCTCAGACCGTCTCCTTGGTAACGATTGTGCATAGATTCTGCACGCCGATTCTTGACTACAAGCAGCATGTCTTCGGATGTAATAGGTATGCAATTCTTTTCCTTTTGAGCCCTAATAGATGTGGCGAATTCCACCCACATATTAGAAAACACGTGCTCAGAATACTGTCTACACTTTCTGTACTTCACAGTGCACCTCCTGAATTAGAGCACAGCTAACATTCGGCAGCCGCACTGAACGCGGGTGACGCTGTCTCCAAGGCAACTCCCTCAGAGACGTTCCTTGTATCCCAGAAGCTTATGAACGGAGGTACTTGCTTGCTTCTTTTAAAACTCCAGCCCATATTAGTGCCTGTTCATATTTAGCTATTTAAGAAGTGTAGATGTTTTCCTAATGGCCCCGGATGCGTTAGGCTCACTTATCCGTTTAAATAATTTAGTACAGATTCAGTGTCATCCTCTGGATATGCGAACCTTGTTAGGACAAGTCGAGGCTTATACAGTTTGTTACAGTTTCCATGGATATTGATACCATTTTCTACCAGAAGCTTTGTGACGAGGTAATGCACGCAGCATCCCTACAATTTGGCAATATATGTAGTTGATATATTTACAAATAAATGACACAATGTATCTATTGTCTGTGCCAGAAAAGCACCTTTTTCCTATTACTTTCTTCTTGTTACAGATTAGATTAGGGCTATAGGAAGATCTGTTACGAGCTGTATGCTACTACTGGATGTACCGCATTACCATCACTCTTTTAACACATAACTTGTCTCACAGCATTAATTTTCCCTCAATGGCATCCGACTTTGAAACCTAGTCTTCACGACCGGACTCCATCACATGAATAGTCGTGGAAGATTACACCGTTTAGCGGCGAGTTTAATTTTTTCACTCACTTCTTTAGGAGTGGAACTTGTTTATGAGTTCATTTTACCCATTTCACCACCAGTCATAGGTCTCTAACTAGATATACCCAGCGTTACTTACCTTGTGAATTCTGTACCGATAAGTTTTCTGTTACCCCCCATTCTTTATACACATGATTTTTGTCTCCAATTCAACCTCTAGTCAGTTCAATAATTACTTTTTACTTGGTACCTCGACTGTGACCTCAGCGAGGTTGGTAACCTTCATAATTGCAATACATTACCGGAACAATCTTTTCCTTAACTATGGCTCAATCGCTCTGCATCTGACTACTATAATCATAATTGTGCTTAGATCTGTTCTTTTTAAACATCTACTTATTGTACTTTCTTTTTTTTCTCTCTGTTTCTTTGAATTGTTATGACCAGTCCAATTAGGCCCTTTTGAAGAGGGAATCCTCGAAACGCGTCGGCCAAAAAACAATTGGACATCGGTATTTGCATTTTTTGTTTTTTCTTCGCATCTAACCATATTGAATGTAATAAAACACTGCCTTTGTTTGAAAGTGCCTTTCTGCACAATTAATTTTGCCAATTAAATTGTCATTTATAAAATACATGACGTTTGTGTGCCTATATATTTTACCGCCCAAGGGTCGTATGTAGCAAGTGTGCAGGGGACGGGAGGATCCCAAGTATGGGCCCTCTTACCTTTCTCTTTGCTTATTCTCTTTGCCCAGAACCTGTGTAGTCGACGTAGAAGAGGATGACGCAGGCCTGGATTGCAAAGTGGCCGTAGCCACTACCGTGGAGGAGGGGGGACAGACATAACGCTAAGGCCACCTCTTCCGAAGAATGGAGCCTGTAGTGCGCGTCAATTTTCTTGTTGCCAAACAGTCCAGAGTGTGGTTTCTCCCAGACTCTACGGACCTCGGCCAAAACGTCCTTCTGCAAGAACAAGCCGGTACGCTCCAAAGGAGACAAGGTGAACGCCCCTGAAAGCACGCCCTCCTGTGGAGCGGGTAACTCGGGTACTGGAACATCCATCAGACACATGTCCAGCAGAGCGGGGGTGGTCTTCGCTTTCCCGATGACCCTGTGCGTCGTCCGACAGGTCCGGATCAGGCTGAATCTCATCGGGCACCACAATGGCCTTGTCCACTGGGGACAACAGAGGTAGGAGTGGAAGAGTCGGGGGAGGCCCGGCAGGTGAAGGCGGCGTCGGCAGAACCACAGGAACCACAGCTGGAACCGACGGCGCAGGCAGGCTTATCTCCCTAAACAAGCCTCAGATGTACTCCTTCATGGGGTCGGAACGCATACGTTTTTGAAACTTGCCGAAAAAGGCATCCTCCGCCGACGATTAGGCGTGACCAGATGAGGCCTCTCATGAGGGGAGTAATTCCAGGTACGCAAGGGAGAGGGTTGCCAAGAGGGCCCTCCCCTAGTGGTGTCCACATAAATCAAGGGCGCTGATGCTGCAGGCAGCGAGACATTGTGCGGTAGAGGCATCCGAGCGTTCCAGTCATAAATTGGACGAAACGGATGTGCACACTGAAACCGATGTTCACCCACAGAACCACCCCCTACACCTAGGGCCGATGGTGTAGTCGTAAGGGATGTATCCAAAATGGCCGCCGTGGTCTTGGCGGGAACGGCCGTCATTTTTTCAGCACCTGAGGAGAACTGCGACACGTATGGAAGTGAGGAAGGGGTCCCCACAGGCGGGTCAGGGGTCATCATTTTAGCCTCAACACAAGGAACCTCAGCCGAGCCGGTACTGTGTGGCCTAGGATGTTTCTGTGACATGCTAATAGCCAAACTAGCCTTCGCAGGAAGGACCTCGGCACTGCCGGTAAATGAGGAATTACGGATCAAAACCTCACTCCTTGCCCCCTCAACAGATCTGGAGTCACCACAAGAGCGGGAACGATGAGGAACACACCTCACCGACAAGACCTTAACAGGCCTCTCAGAACTATTGGTCACCTTAGCCTCTAAACGAGGGACCTCGGACTCGAGTCCGGTAAAAGCCTCTTCACGTCCGGCCTCGAACTTCCGTTTGGTATCAACAACCTCAACCGGAGCCTCGTGGCGTACCCCGATGTTTCTACGGGAAGCTCCAATCAAGGAGGCCTCAGAGCAAGCTCTGGTACCCAACACCTCAGTAAAACTGGGCACACAAACAGCCCCCACAGGAGGGGCCTTGGAATGTAATCCGGTGTCAAATAGGCCCCTTACGGAGACCCTCTGAGAAAATTCTGGTACACTTTTTAGGCCTAGACGGAACCTCAGGGCAATCCCCGGTAACAGCTTTTGACGCTCCTCCCAGACCGGGAAGACCCCGGGAAGTAGTCCCCCAGCTGGGGAGCCCTAAAAAGTAGAGAACTCACCGGGCATTTCTTCTTTTCGTCGATGAAGGATTAAAATGCGTAGGAGGAGTGCGCTGAAACACCTCCTCCCACCGCTCTAAACGACGTTGAAGTGCCCTGACCGAAAGGGAATTGCAATAAAAGCACGAGTCCCACCCGTGGTCAGGACCCTGTCGCTGACAGGAAAAACAATTAGGAAAGTCTAGCTGAAACAGCATAGACTGACTACCACGCGATCGCTAAGCAAGAGCCAGAGAGGAGGAAACTGGAAGAAAAAGTCTTCCACAGATGCAAATGCGTCTAGTCTCGAACGAGCAGAGAAAAGGACTGATGGGCGATGCACTGGGCTGAGCTAAGTTGGGCGGAGTTACGGCCGCATGCGGTACCCTACATAAAAAGAGGAAGGACAACATTTTTGCAAAATTTTGATGCTTTTACAAAGTGCTCCGGTCGCGTCCCACAGGACGGAGGAATGTCCAATAAGTATGGAGGAAAGGGGACGGGACGTAGGAGTAAGGATTTCTCGAAGTTCACGGCAAAGTCTAGCCGTAGAGTTTCCTGCGCCACCCCTGGAGACGAATCGCATACCAGCCAGTCGTCCAGGTATGGGCAAACATAACCTTCCCGTCGAAGCCATGCCGCCACCAGCGGCAAACATTTTGTAAAAGTCCTGGGGGATGACTTTAATCCGAACGGAAGCACTCGAAACTGGTAGTGATCTTTTCCCACGACAAACCGCAGGAATTTGCGGTGCCGTCGAGGCATAGGGATATGGAAATATGCGTCCTGTAGATCCAACGAGGCCAGATACTCGCCTGGTTGTACAGACCAAACGACCTCCTGAAGCGTGAGCATCTTGAACTTCAGGCGTTGCAGAGTCTTGTTCAACACCTGTTGATCCAGTATGGGCCACCACTTGCCATTGGGCTTCTTCACCACAAAGTACCGGGAATAAATCCCCTGGCTGTTCTAGGCTACAGGAACCAATTCTATAGCCCCTTTCTGCAGCATAAGTACCACCTTTGTTGAAGAATGTGAAGGTCGGGTTGTATGGCATACACTGGAGGAATGGGGGTGGGGAACACTTGAACTCTAGGGAGAGGCCCATGCGCACTGTGTCCTATACCCAACGGTCTGTCGTGATCTTGCACCACTCATCCACGTGTAGTGCCACCCTGCCCCCCGGCAGACTTTCCCCATGATAGTCATTGCTGCGGCTTAGCCTGTCTCCCTTTGGAGGAAGAGGCCTGACCCGCTCTTTTCCTGGACGCCTGAAAATTTTTTGCGTCGACTGCGCCGACCTCCTATACCCCCTCAGAGGAGTAACCCGATCGCTCGTAGCCCCGGTCTATGGGGGAAGCAAATCAGGCATTTCCCGAAGCCCCACGGAAGGGACAAAACTAGCACCCTCTTTCATACCCTTAAGGGCCTCATCGATTTTCTCCCCAAAAAACTGCTCCCCCTCGCATGGCATGTCCAGAACTTTATAGTGCACCTGTGGGCGAAAGTCTGTGCACTTATGCCAAGCCTGTCGATGCAGTACTACGCCGTTGTTGATCTGTTTAAAACCAGATTCTGCCAAGTCCATGGCAATGTTAATACTATGATTGGACACCTCCTCCCCTTCGCATACCAACATCATAGTACCTTTACGATGTTCCTCCGGTAGATGTTCCTGCAGAGGAGCCAACCAATGCCACATCGCACAATCGTAGCGAGCCATGATCGCTAGAGAATTGGCCGCCTTCAATGTCGTAACTCCCACAGTCAAAACCTTCTTACCAAAGGCGTCTTGCCTCCTGGCATCATTATCGGGAGGGGTGGTACATTTATGCTGACTCCTGGCTTTTCGGCTAGCCGCCGCTGACACCACCGGATCAGGAATTGGCTGTGAAACCAAGCACTTTGGTGCCGAGTCTGGGGCCTTAAACTTCTTCTCCAGCCTCCCTTTGATAGCTGGTTCTGAGAAGGGGTGTCGCATCGTGCATATGCCCTCCTGCCACAAGTGGTCCAGGATAGGCACAGAGAACACAGATTTTTGTCTCATGCCCATGTGGTCAAACAGGAAGCACTCCTTCTGCTCCTCCTCAGGAGCCAACCCAAACTCCGCACATGCTTTAGCCATCTGCATGAAACGCCCCCACATCATCAAACATGGTCTCCCTAGGCACATTATCCAATTCAGAATCCGGCAGTTCACTCTCCTCGGGGTGGGAACGTGAGCGATCTTCGGACACCTGTAGGGGTGACAGCAATTCAGCCGAAGCCACACCTGCAGCGTCGACGGTAGGCCCCACCGGAGCTACATTCAGAGGAGGCAATCTGAAATCCAGTTGGCCCAATAGAGATTGAAACGTGTATAGCACCTCGAGCGATATCATCGCCTGCGGGTTCACCAAAGGGTAACTGGTCAGACCAGCCCCCACACCCATCGATGTCGTAAGACCAACACACTGCAGGCCCAGGGCCGACGGATCCGCCACTGGATCCCCATCGTCCTTCGCTTCCGATGCAGTCTCTTGCTGTAGAATAGTGTCTGGTAGACGAGAGTCAAAAGCAGAAGCCTGCTACACCTCCCTCGTCGGTAGCAAGTTGCTCGACGGCAAGAATATCGGGTCTCCTTCTCCTACCGAAGCCGTAGACATCACCGTCGACGACGGTATCAGAGTTGACAACAGGATTGTCTACGACGGGACTCCGCAGTAGGAACCACGGCCGGCGGTGTAGATATTTCAGGCGATCCCCGCCTGCTTGGCCCCACTGGACCGATGTTTTGCCGACTCTCTACTGGAGGAGGACTTGCGATGGTCCCCTGAAGAGGAGCATCTCGACAAAGAGTCTTTCTTGGCCTTCACCTGAGACTCCTTCTCAGGCCTACTTCCAGACCCTCATGACTGCTCCAACCGCTTGGTCGAAGACTTGACAGAGGTTTACTTGAAGAGGGGCGACCACTGGGACAGGCCGGGACTTTTTATCCGATGCTGACCGGCGATGATCCGCTGCATGAGCGGGCCTCTGCGAAGCCAAGCTACGCACCGACCTCACCTCCAAGGAAGGGTAGGTACCTTCGTTCAGCCAACACACCAACCGCCGATTGCGGTCCTTAAGCGTATTTCGTGAGAACCCCTTACAGATCTCACAAGATTCGGCCGAATGATGGGGGTAGATGCAATAAAGGCAGTCCATATGCCCGTCCCCCTCATTCACTTTCCTTAGCCCGCAAGTCGCACAGGTGCGGAACCAACGATTTTCATAAAGACATCATCACCAATCGCACCAACACATGCAGAAATTACAACGAGCACAAGGTAATCCCAACACTTTGGAGACGGGCTAATTATACTCTACGTTCTATTGATGGTGGCTAAAGCATCCAAAAAGGACGTTGATAGGACACTGAAGTGTCGAAGTTTTCCATAGGAAAACGCTGAGTAAAAAATAACTGAGGTTCCCCAGCCAGACAACGGGGAATATTCCCAGCATGTGAATCCATGAAAGATCCAATGCTGGAGAAAAGATGAATATTAATGGTGCTTTTAGGAGAGTGTGTCAGTTTGGCTGATAAGATTTCTGCGTTGCCCTCCCAATGATGGGTTATAGGCCTAAGATGTAGGGCATTTTTGAAGATTATAGCTACCCCCTCCTATTTTGGAGGGTCTATCCTGTATGAGGATAGAATAATCTGCGGGTAGAGCTAGGGCTATGGTCAGGCCAAAGGCCTCGTGGAGCCAAATTTCAGTAATGGCTAGTATATCTAAGTTCTGGCTTGAGATGAGGTTGTTGATTTCAAGAGCATGGGCGGTAAGAGAACAGACATTGAGCAGGGCGCATCGGTAGTACGGTGCATAGTTAACATTTTTTGGTTGTGCACGTTTACCTACTTTGGGTGTAGAATCATGTTCTTTGGTGGGGTTGAGAGTGGGCTTAGAGTTGGAAGGCAGCGTGGTGCTAGAGTTGATGCTGTGCAGACCCTGGTGTGAGATGTTACATCTAACAGGGGTGCGAGTTTTAAGTCTGAGGTTCCTATGTGATACTTGCATAGGAAGGGAGGTAATGAGCATGGGTAGAGTGCGTGTTCTGAGTCTGTTGAGTCTAGAGTGGCAATTGGATACGTGCGTGAATGCATGCGTAATGTAGTGAGTTGGTAGGTCGTGCCTGAGTGAGTCAGTCGTAGTGAGATTGGATAGGCTGGCGGTTTCTGGACAGCTAAAGGCATGGAATATGGCATAGAGAAGAATAGTGTTCAAGAAGAGAACTGCGCCTATTGTACTACAGTGTAGGAGCGTGGTACACATATTGAGTGGAAGGGTGGAGAAGACCTCCCTGATCAGCTAGAGCATAATACGAAAGGACATGTGGGCTGTATTGATTAAGATTGACTGACACGGGGACGGCTAAGTCTGACAGAACGTTCTTTGTTCTGCGTGTGCCATCTTTGTTTCTGAACCGTCCGTTGGGCTCTGAATTTTGCTCACGATATCTCGTCTCCAGGCTATTCGCCACGCTCCATCTCTCAGCCCTGTGAACCCAAGATATTCACTCATATATCCTACCGTTTGTGGGCTAGGGTTACTGCTTGCGACCTGTTGGTCGGATCTTGCAGGTTCTGGCGGGTGCCTTCTATGAAGCCGACCTACTCAATCGGCTGCTAGCCACGACAGCTATCATTGACTTAAGTAACCAACCAGGGTCTGCCGAGGATCCCTGTCCCCCCAATCTTTACAAATCAATCATGAAATCTCCAAACTTAACTCCCATCTTCCCATTCCTCCTCAACGACTCCGCCAGCACCATAAGAATCCCAGTTCAGTTCAAATATGCATGCATGCATCAGACCTTTGCTCAAAACGCCAACAGCAGACCCATATGACCCAGCTAGCTATAGCCCTATTTGAAACATGTCTTTCATTGGGAAACCACTGAAACAATGTATATATCGGCAACTTCCGGACTTTATTGAAACAAACCTACTCCTGAACGAGTCACAGCATGGTTTAAGACCTTATAGGAGTACAGAAAAGGCTCTGTGCTCCATCTGGGATACACTTAAAAACAAATGTAGATGAAAAATCAGAGTGTGCTCATCCTGCTAGACATCTCTGCAGCTATTGACACCATCAGTCAGGAGAGCCTCCTAAAAAGAATGGAAGATACTGGTATTAAAGAAGCACCTCTACACTGGATCACGTCTTTCCTCATGGCTAGAACGGAAACCAAAATCTTGAGCCCCTCCAATTCCCAGCCTCACCCACTCACCTGCGGAGTACCCCAAGGATCCACACTCTCACCCCTACTTTTCAATCTATAGGGCACCCCTACTTGACATCAATGAATCTGCTATTTCTTGTTGCAACTATAAAGATGACACACTAATATTCTACAAATCTGTGAATCGAACCCATCATCAAACGCCACAGACATTTAAAACGGCTTTGCACACGTGGAGGCATCAATGACAGCAAACAGATTTAAACTCTAGAGTTGATGCTTGTAATCCTACAGGTTCTAACTGCACCACAATCCCATGACCTGACGAGATGGGACCCTACCCAAAACAGTCAACCATGGTAAGAAATATTGTAATAAAAATTGACAACTCCCTTGCTCCCGATCCACAGGTCAAAGCCATCATCAGAAGCCGGTTTCTCCAGAGAAGTGCATACTGCACCGCACCTTAACTTACTTAACATTCACCCACATGGACATAGCCATAATTACTCTAATACTATCCAAACTAGACCATGCAAATAGCCATTATCTCAGACGCCAAGATTGAGATAATGGCTCACCTAATGAGGAAACTTCCGAGTCCAAACTGAACCAACAAAGGTACTTCTAGGAATAAAGCGTTCTGAACATATCACACCAGCATTACATACTCTCCACTGGCTAGCCACCAAAATAATTTTAAAACCTTGTGCATGGCCCATCGTTCATACCACAGAGTGGGTCCATCCTCCCTCAGAAGTAAGTAACACTACACAATCCTTCCTGAACACTCAGGTACTAGCACAAACACAGCAGTGCTTGGCGTAACCAAATAAAACGGCAAGGAGGATCTTCTTTTCCGTTCTAGCCACAAAGCTAACACCCTACCCAAACCTCACCTTCATGAGGAGAGCCAACTGACTTTCAGGAAACAGCTAAACACTTGGCTTTTTTACCAACCACTTTGAGAGAAATAAAATATAACAACAACCAACTAAGAATTGTGCACCAGAAACTTAGGCTAATTTGCAACAAACATTTTTCAAAATTATTGCCACTACCATATGCGGGAAACAAATCTATCTTATTGAACCTTTCCTGCATGGCACTGATCCGCACCTTTGATCACAGTAAATCTACCACCAAGAGCAAGGAAGTGACAACACCCATGCCCCTACTCTCCAACCGCCTTATCCCTCAACGAACTCCTCACTACTAAATACTTGAATCCTTACCCAACCCACACTCCTATAGGACTACCTCCTAGGTCTAGTGTACTTAGCAGATTCAGATCCTACCCGTCTTCTAACAACCACCATGAATGTTTGCACTCCACAATCCAGGGGATGCCCATATGGCAATCCTGCCCAATTGGTAGCAACCTCAAACAACTTAGAGATTATCTTATCGACACACAGGTAATGGGTACTTCCGACCTGTATCCAACAATACCAAAGATTTCTGCATCTGCCTTCCTGGTATACGACTAAGACATCCTGCCTTCCTTTCTTACAGGGCCATATGCAGCAAGGCCAACATTATAGGCAGAAGAGCGCTATAGAAGGCCAATTTACATTACAACCAATGATTCCTGAAGTGACCTACCACAAGTAGTGCCATCATGGAAGTAGTCGCTGCAGCAGTCCAGTTATTCCTCACTTCGAACGCCAGCATCTCCAGAGCAACCATGGGCGCTGGAACTCCATCAAATGAGGGTTGTTCATGCCAGAATGACCCCTCGAATACGAAGTGGCCAACATCTGCTAGGCGCAAGAGGGGTAGGGTGCGACTCCGTTTAAAGGCAACAGGGCTGATTGCTTGTTTTATCTCAAACAGTGTGAACTACTTTGGCGATATCTCTGATGGTGTTAGGCAGGTAGTAAGATAATGGGAAAGCAGCCATACCCTGAAACTTGAAACTTCGGTGTCAGTTCTATCTTTTTATCTGCTTGTTTCTTGCTCTCTAAATCACGAGTTAAGGTGTTCTACTGCCTTCTGATAGCAGATTGGATTGATGTCAATAGGGAGTCCAGAGTGGGCAGCGGTATCTCAGACATGCCTCAGATGTGAAAAGCCTTGGGCTGATACCCACAGGAGTAATAGAATAGGCTGAGACCAGTGGAAGAGTTGTAAAAGGCGAATTTAGCCATGTGCAGTAAAGACAACCAGTCATCTTGTAAGGCAGAACAAAAACACTGGAGGTACTGCTTAAAGGTTTTATTGAGCCTTTCCGTTTGACTGTTGCTTTGTGGGCGAATCCAGATGAGAGGGTCTTTGGATTACTATAGACTTCCACAAATAGTACCGAACCATTAAATACATGCAGATCCTCAGTTAGAGATGATAGTGATCCAGACAAAAGATGTAATTGAAAAGGGTCATCAGAGGTTTGGATGCTGAAGGTGGCTTCTTCAATGGTGTGGAATGGGCCAACTTTATGGTAACCAGGATTACGTCATAGCCATTGTAAGTGGAAATTCAACTATGAAGTGGGTAGGAATCGTGTGCCAAGATCTATAGAGTTCAAAGGCTATAGTAACAATCCAGCAGATGCTGTAGTGACATACTTGGCCTGCTCACAAATAGAGCAATCAGAGACAGATCCATGTGCGTTATGATGTAGTTCTAAACACCAAATTTGTCTTGACAGTAACACCTTTGTGGACGTCTGCCCTCTATGGCCTGACATTTTGGATTCATGATACCGGGTAAGCACAATATCTTGTAGTGGTCTAGAAGGGAGGTAAAACCAGTCCGATGGAAGAGTCAATTGTTTAACATGCAGGACTTTCTGTGGAGGACAGCATGTCCTCTTCAACCTGTTGAAGAAACGATAAAACTGTCAGTATAAAGACCTTGTTCTTCACAAGCAATTTACACGAAGAAGCTGTATTAGACATGTCTCTTCACGATAAGGTGTTGTGCTTTCCCTGTATGCAAGTCAACCGAAAGTCCAATTGGGAGAAGAAATGGGGCCATCTCGACTGCCAACTGCTTTGGCATTCACAATGCTTCAACACTTTTGGTGGTCAGGCCGGATGTCAAGTACCAAAATAACAGGGTTCTCCATTCTGTACAGATTATATTCCAGGCCAACAACCCCTTTTCCAGGACTGAATTGCTGAATTAACCTTGGCGGGGATCCTGCTGTCCATAAAGAATAAAAGAAAAATACTCGGGGCAGTATCTCTTTACTGCACCACGCGAAGGGAGAACTGTATACACATGGCCCCAGATGAAGGTTGTGATTTATTGAATGCAACCCATGCTGGCTATTGTTTGCGGTTTTATGAGTCCTTCCAAGGATGTTTCACAGGCCTGGCTCGCAAAGGGCAAGGATGCTTCTTTCCTAGTCACCCAATCGATTTGCGCCATCTTTCTCCTCCTCTTGAACTGCCTCTCGTTGTGCGGTCTGCCTTGCTCGTCTTGTGCTCTCATGCTCCACCTTTTATCCCTGTGGGGAAGGGAAAGGGCCGTCAGGTGTGTGTGATACTGGTCAATTGCTGACAGCACCACTCCACCATGCTGTACCCAGACCGTGAGCGCATCCCAGCTTCGACCTCGGCGGGGAGCCCAACCCGGACCTAGCTATGTGAGCCGTATCTTGCTGAAGAGGCTCCCCCGTCCCGGCGCCTCCAGCCCGCTTTGGCCCCACCGGCACACCCCTCCCACCCCCGACCTACCAGCCTCCTCCTCTTGGGAGCCAGATCCGCAATCTACAGAGGATGCCGGCGACTGCTTCCAGGATCCCTGGAGCCTGCCTTTTCTGGCCGCGTGGTGCAGTCCTACCCTGCTAGACGGCTTGTCTCCCTCCTTCGGGGGCGTGGGGGTGAGGAAGCCGCATACCGGTGTTGCCTCTGGAGGGGAGTGCCCCCCCATCCCACCAATCTTGCCCGGGAGGGTATGCCTCAACAGGCAGCGGCGCCCTGCCACTGCAATCCCCAGCCCCCGGCGTGTCAGGATCCGCCGGGGGCATTGGATTGTTTTCTCCGCTCTGTGGTGGGCCGGATTGGTGCTGCGCCCTCAGTAGGATCTCATCTCCCCCACGGAGCCCCAGCACCAGACATGATACTGTGACACCCCCCCCCCCACACACGGAGTGAGCCACCTGGGGTCCACTCTTCTTGCCGGACGTGGGGATACTCTGCCACCTATGCCCACCCCGCCTATGCTGCAGTCTCGTAATGGTTGCCACTACCGCTGTTTCCCTCTCATAGTGTCTGGTCAGTAAAGAGCATTCCTGCAGCGCTTTCCAGAGCAGCATGCACACCTCCCCTCTCCCAGGTGTGAAGGCAGACCACAAGGGGCCCAATACGCACCTCAGAGTGCTACTTCCTTGTCCCAGAGCCTTCTAGGCACTTCAGGAGCCGCCCAGCCGCGACCCGGAACCCCCCCCCCCCCCAGGGGACTTCGACATTTGGAAAAAGAGGACTGATCCACCATGGACCACTGAGCTTGTTCCCTCTCCTCTCCCCCAAGAGCCCAAGTTGCCAAGTTGTTCCCTCCTCGCAGTCCTGGACCCCAGAATCCCTACATCAGTGCGGCTGGAAACGACACCTCTCGGCTTCCTGGGGTGCCCCTGGCCACTCCCTCACCACCGATCACCAACAGAACGGTGTGGCCTACCCAACAGGCTTGCTTCCCTCTGGGGGCACTCGGCAACTGGTGAGTAGAGCTCCAACAGCAATCATAAGTGTGGGAGTTCCTTTTACTCCCCCTCCTGCGTGCTATCACCTGTCTACCATAGAAAAGGTCCCGACAAGCCCATCCCACCTGCTCTCCTCCTAGGGCGCCCCGGCCCACTCCACTCCCTCGCTGCCATTAAAGCAAGGCAGTGTGGCCCCCCAGCTAGCACTCTGGGGTCCTCCACGACTCAACTAACACTGCACCCTTCAGCTAACAACTGTACCCTCATAAATCTCGCTGAGGGTCGCCCCCCACTCCAGAACCATGGCTAAGTCTCTGAAACCCACTAAATCAGCAGATATTTCCACCATGCTCCTGGCGGCAGACAAGGGGAAGAGTGCGGACCCATCAAAACTCACGCCTCAAAAACATCAAATGAGAAAGGGACCCTCGCAACCAAAGAAGACCTTCAAGCTTTCATGTCCATCATTAAAGCAGAGTTTAGATCCTGCATGTCAGAAACTTACCGCTAAGCAGAGCAGAGGGTCAGTGACATCGAGCACAGGATGGCGGAGTCTAAAGACCTAGCCCAAGAACACTCCAACTCATTAGCGGAAGTGCAATGCACAATTCAGACCCTAATGGACAGGACTGAGATCCTCGAATGCAAGCAGGAAGATCTGGAAATTCACGCCCGCCGCAATAACCTGCATATCCGGGGTGTTCCCTCCTCCATCCCTGACAAGGAGTTACCAGAGTACGTGGGCAATTTTTTCCAGTCGCTGCTACCGAACTTAGATGACACACAGCCGTTACTTGATCATGCCCATAGACTGCGCCCAAGTCGGGGATTCGACTCAGACTCCCCCCGGATGTAATTACAAGAGTCCACTTCTAGACCACCAAAGAGGCCAGATCTGCGATAGGTCGCACGCGCGATTAACTATCGTTCCAGGACTCCCCTCTCCAAATTATCCAGTACCCCTCTCCTTTGACCTTGCACAAGCGCAGAGTGTTGCACCCTCTCACGCTCTTCCTCGGAGACCAACAAATCCGCTATCGATGGCTATTCCCCACGGCTCTACAATTCTCACACAACGGCACCCTGCGAACCATCAGCCACCTCGAAGATACAGCATCGATCCTACTCCCCGTCTCTCTGGGGGGCACAGGATCCTCCTCTCCCAGCCGAAAGACTTCCGAACCGGGCGCTGCTTCCCCCAAGCCTAGGCGCGCTCCCTGGACGAGAGTACAGAGAAACCGCAAACCTAAATGAAGATCAGTGGAATCCTTATAGGACACATAGCATTAGAACTCAGCCTTCTTAAGCTTGCTGCGGACCCCATGCAGTCCATACCCTTCTCCAGGGTGGTTTTACCCCTGGGGTGATACTCAACCACATTGGCTGATGACAGCGTGGGTAGCAGGGGGAGACACTGATGCGTTAAAATTAGGCCCCCTGGCCACGGGGTTCTCGCCCCCCGTTGGAGGCCATTGTTTTAAGTTTATACCGCCCGTTGGAGATTATTTGAAAAGCCTCAGGAGAACCGAAAGCAGCTTGCCCCCCACAACTATGCCTGACCTGACCCCCTCTCAATCCACCCCCTCCCGCGGCAAGAGAACCTAGAGGACCAACCCTCACACCTAAAACTGAAGTTCACCACCCTAAATGTCAGGGGCCTAAATTCCCCTCCAAAAAGGAAATCGGTTCTGCAGAGGCTGCAGGACGAGGGAACCGCAGTAGCCTTCCTGCAAGAGACTCACTTGATCCCGGCTGACTTCTCCCGCCTGCGCAGCAGACCCTTTCCTCTACAGTTCTTCCCTTCCAACGGCACCAAGAAGGGAAGCACCGCCATCCTTTTCGCAAAGGAGCTGAAACCACAGGTCCTAGACTCACTACGATGCCAGGAGTGCCACTTTATCGCAATTAAATACATCATTTTTGACCAACTCTACACCCTTATCTCAGCCTATGCACCGAATGAGCATCAGGAGTGGTTCTACCGAGACTTAGAGGAGTCTCTCCTCCCATTCATTGAGGAGCAAGTCGTCATTGGGGGAGACTTTAATGGGGCCCCAGACCCACTCAAAGACAGATCGCATCCCCCATCATCCAAGGACCTAAGACTGGCGAAAGATCTGCTCCACCTGCTTCAAACGCTGAATGTCGCTGACACCTGGAGGGTGTTATTCCCGGAGGAGAAGAATTTCACCTTCTATTCATATGTGCACTGCACCTTCTCCAGAATTGACTTACTGCTAGCCTCCCCCAGATCCTGGCCTTCACGGACGACATCACCATATGCCCCCGGATCCTCTCAGACCATGCTCCAGTCTCTCTAATCCTGCAAGCTCACAACCTGACACCCTCCCCGCCCCCCTCGCCACGATGGAACCTATATGACCATATCCTGGGTGATATAGCAGTGAGGGACAATAAAAAACTGGAAAACATGGAAACCCACGACAAGGATACCTCCCCAGCCAACACCTGGGACGCCATGAAGGTGGTGCTCAAGGGGAACTGATCGCCTGTGCCGTCCTGGAAGCCGAGGTCCGAGAGGGGGAATCCATTCACAAATGAAAGGGCTGGTCCCCGAAATCCTATAGGGCCTTACAGGTGGCAAGGAAGAGACTGAAGGCGCACTAAGCTGATGCCACGGCAAACTTAACTACCAGAACAAAACAATGGTACTATGTCAACAATAAAGCCAACAAGCTGCTGGTAAATAAACTGGCCAAAGTGAAGAAAAGAAGTACCATCCTGGGCCTCAGCGATCCTCAAGGGGTGGACCAATTCGCGGAACACAAGAAGCTACGCCTGGCGGTTGCCCACCAATCGGAGATGACAGCAGTCCCAAGGAACCTACACGAACAACAGTCTTACATTCTAGAGGCAGCTCTCCCACTCCTCACTCCCGTGGCAAGGGAAGGACTCGAATTGCCTATCACAAGCGACGTTGAGGAAGCCAAAAAAAGCTTGAAGTCCAGGGCCCCTGGCCCAGACGGGTTCTCCACCCGATTCTACAAACTCTTCCGTTCTCAACTGGTGGCCCACTTAAGCCAGCTCTTCAAATCGTTTGCCGCCACGTGGAATATCACCCCAACTATGCAGGCATCCATTACTATCCTTGTCCTCAAGCCCGGGAAAGAACCTAAGGACAATAGCTTGTATAGACCCATCTCACTATTAAATCTGACGCCAACATAAACTCCAAGATTCTGGCCAACTGCCTTGAGCCTATCCTCCCCAGCATTATAGACCCGGACCAGACTGGGTTCATAACCCACAGGTCGAAGGAGGATAACATCCGCAGAGCACTAGATCTAAGAGATGGCCAAACAGGAAGCGCAACAACTCGCCCTGCTGGCCCTAGATGCAACCAAAGCGTTCGAAAAAGTGGGTTGGATTTATCTACGCCTCACCCTTGAGGCCTTCATATTTTGCCCGACTTTCCAGAAAATGGTCCGGCTAATTATCAATCCCCCAACACTCGGTTGAGAGCCAATGGCCTCTTGTCAGACCCGATCCCCCTTACGTGTGGAACGAGACAAGAATGCCCCTTGTCTCCCCTACTCTTCGCTTTGGCCATGGAACCCCTGGCCCAACGCATTCGTCGACATCCTCGCATCAAGGGCACTCAGATAGGCCCTGCCCAGCATAGGATTGCCCTCTACGCCGATGACGTGCTGCGGACCATCACCGACATCAAGCCTTCCATGAAGGCGGCCCGGGCCAAAATTCAGAGTTTCGGGAGTGTATCGGGTTTCGCCATTAATTTTGGAAAGTCTGTGGCCCTATTCCAATGGAGCGCCAAATCTATTCCATACTTGGGGGTCCAGATCCCCGTCCACCCAGCAAAAGTATACGAGACAAACTTTCCCCCCTCTTCAAGGAATTGGAAAAGGACCTTAACCGCTGGCAGCCGCAAGAGATCTCCCTTTTGGGCCGCATTACGGCATGCAAGATGAACCTCCTCCCATGGTTCCTCTACGCCTGCTCCTCCCTACCCACCTCAATTCCGCTCCCTGCCCCCCCCCCTGCAGCTGCTGCAAAGGAAAATGATTGACTTTATCTGCAGGGGCAAGAAAGTGTGCATCCCCCGAAAAAACTATGATGGGAGCGTGAAATTGGAAGAGTTAGGGGTTCTAGACTTCTGCAAATAGCAAATCGCAGCACAGCTAGCTCAATTACAAGCATGGGGAATTGCTTTGGGCGCCGATAATGGGTGGAGATCGAACAATCCTGTCTCTCCCTCCCCCTCCGCTTTCTCCTATTTATTCCCTCCGCTCTGTGCCGGTCTTGGCCAAGCATGCTGACCTCCACCAAACAATCAATGAGGGCCTAGGTTTGGGCCCGTAGACACAAAGGTATCCCAGGGGACCCGAGTACTTTTTCTCCCATCTTTCTTAACCCAGCCTTCTTACCGGGCTCCCATCCACCGAACTTTAGGAATTGGGTGTTGGGAGGTCTCGAATCACTGGGGCAACTCTTTGAGGGGGATGCCCCTCGAACAATGCAAAGTAGCCTTCCAACTTGCAGAAACAGATAGGTTTACTTACGCCCAACTGAGACATTGGTGCTCCCACCCCCGGACCCGAGCTGCAGCAACACAGGCCGCTGCTCCTCTAGAGCTCACAGTACAGGACCTGCTGACCCGAGGGAAGATCTCGGCCCTTTATAAACTATTGCAAGAGAACCCCTTCCGCAGTAAACCCTCTTACATGGCCCAATGGGAGGCGGATCTGGGTCACGTTATAGAGGACCAAACCTGGATAGACATCTGGTCGAGAACGTGCACGGCCTCCCCCTGCATCACCAACCAGGAATGTGCCCACAAAACTGCTTCTACGCTGGTAGCCCCCCCGCCCCCCTCCGTCTTCATCACTTCCAGCAGGCACTGGATCCACATTGCTGGCGCCTGTGCAGCCTCCCAGGATCATATCTCCACATGTGATGGACATGCCCTAAGGTAAGGGAGTTCTGGTCCCAATGCCTCGCCGTAATAAAGGATATTACTCAAGTGACAATACCACTGGCCCCCGAGCGTGTCATCCTGGGGATTCCGTTTCCAGGCTCTTACCCGAAAACAGGAAGGAAGGCAGTATTGATAACCCAACTCCTGCTGGCAGCCAAAATCAACATGGCACGCACCTGGAAGTCTGCAGAAGGCCCCCTGATGACCCTCTTGTGGGTAAAAATTTGGGACATTGTAATAGTCGAAAAGGTCACGAAGCCAAAGCGGGCCATCTTCATCGTTTTACAAACATTTGGGCCCCGCTGCTAGACTATGACCAGAACTATCCGGCCCTGACCTTTAAGCCACGCTTGATTGCGAGAGCCCTCCACGTAACCAGCGAGTACTCGTTGCCCGACCCGGCCCAATGAGACTGGGTGATAAGGGCCATCTGGGGATAACAAGGGCGGGAAAAGGGAAATGTCAATTTATATACATTTTGGGGGCTGCAAGCAAATGTTAATGTATATGTTCACCTGTGTGCTGATTAATAAATAAACAAATTAAAAAAAAAAAAGTTATTTCAGCTAATGTGGTCTCTAACTTTACCATGAAAATCAGTACAATGAGATTGATATTAAAACCAAGCCAACAAAATGAATTTACCGGCCTATATGAATTTTGCCTTCTCTTATCAGTCCACACAAGCATTTTCTTTCATTCAAGGGGTATTGTACTCTAGAATAAACACTAAGCATTATAAATACTTCACCCATACATTCTTTGATCTTAGAAACACAATTTTACTTCAATGCTAACATTGCTGCTTCTCTGCCCACTTTTCAGAATACTCGCTTTTCTCCAGTGTCAATACAACTATGAGAGAAATTACTTGAACAAATAACATTTAAAGTACATGGACACTCAATTGTACTCCCCTATGCAGATGTGAGGTAGTGAATGTGTAGGCTATGTGCACATTATTTAAATTTAGACAATGGTCAACTTGCATTAGTGTCTTGTAGGTTTGAATTTGAACTAATGCGCTCAGGGATCAATTTACTCTGTTCTGAATACAAACATGTAATATCTTCTCAGAATATGAATGTTACTTTGAATACAGCTATATATGCAGCTTTAAATTCACAAGTGGGTGTACTGTTTTCAGTCTATTCGCGTGTTTAACTGTCCATCACTGGATGCAAGCATAGATTTTAGGGGGTCTGCAGTTCAGCCCACTTGCGTTTTTGGGCTGGTGTTTTAACCTTCTCCAATAACATACAATGTCAAAATCCGCCTGCCCTTCCACATTACACGCAAGTCTATTTGTGCATTTAAATATGAGGGACTGCAGGGATTTGGCACAATTTTAATTTGTCAAACGTGCATTATTTGGGTAATAATCCATAACAGCAAAAGTAGCACAATTACAGCATAACAATAAAATATATACACATCACATACAAATGATTTCATATAATATAAAAATCACATTGATAAGGTACATACATATCAATTTGTATATGTATGAAAGGTATATTCCCAATATGAATTCATAAAATTGTTCTTATGCAGAGTTAAACATGGGCAAATAAATCACTACCTAAAATCAATCTTCCAATTAAAGTGTTATCAAGTCAACTAATATGATTCACTGACCTCCTAGGACACAGCAATATTTTTACGGTTACTGTGGCGTGTTTTAGCCTGTTTAGCCATGATCACAAAAGTGCTATTGGTAGTTCTGCACAATGGGAGCGCGTCATCTAGGTGGCGTATGGAAAACTTGTTCAAAATAGTCCTTAAGTAAAGTGCTCATGTCATTGTCATACGGGCTGAACACACATCAGAATGAGTCAAATGCCAAGTGTATTGAAGTGCAACCTAAGTCAATGCATCAAACCTTACTCTTGCCTAAAGTGACCGTGCATACCACTTGAGGTTCCAATAATCAGCCGCATGAGTGAATGAATAACAAATTGAGTAGATTTTTTCTTTCAAAAGGTTATTGTGTGCTTGCTGTAGTATTATCTTTGTACAACTACTGATTCTTTGAGGTCCTTGCCACTCAAAGAAAATAAACATGGATTTGATATGATTATTTGAAAGAACCAATTCCTTATACTCATTTTTGTTGCGCAAAAATCAGATTTACGACTATGGTCTGCCATAGCTGCATTAAAGTATGATATCTCTCAGCCAATAGTATTTTGCAACAATACTATGTTCCAGAATTACTATGGACCGCTTAAGCCACTATGTTATATGGTATTCAATTTTATTAAGACAGTTTCTGCATTAAAGTGCCACAAAATGCATTTTGTTTTAAATTCGTTTCTGAATACAAAATACACTGGGCTTTGAATTAGTTATTCATTTTGTGTCCCATGTACCCCGGAGGACACAGGACATTTAACACTTCAGCACCTGCATTCCTGTTCTCAAATTGTATTCCCAGTGTTCCAGAGATCTGATTTTGTAGAATCAGATAGGGACTCGGTCAGCTTGAAATCATTCCTTTAGCAAACCCTCTTTTCCTATGGCTACCTGGAAACCAGTTCCCAAAGACTGGTAAGTCATCCTTCTCTCAAATGACTGGTCTCCAACCTTCCCTGGGTCAGTTCTTCAAATAGCGGCAGCTCTATTGTTGCATCTTCAGTTCTTTCCTCAATCTTCATCTCCCCATATTCCATACTCTATGCTCTATTCTTGCATCTTCAGTTCGTTCCTCAATCTTCATCTCCCCATATTCCATACTCTATGTCCTGTGTGCATGCAATTATATACTGTTCTGACTCCTAGCCTACTTTGTGACTAGATGTGGTTTTCTTAATCCCATGATTCAGCAAAGGTGGAGGTCAAAATCACTCCTACGGAATAAATGCCAATTTTGTTTTCAGACCCTTTTCTTTGTAAAATATCCTAGCTTAATAAAACCTTTATCACTGTAATTTAGATGACAGTTGTGGTAGTTCAAAAGAAGGAGGCAGACACTTAATGGACTTTTTGAATGATATTTATTTAAATAATAAGTACAAGGCCTATATTTCCCTATTGCTAGAGGAGTATCCCAGCTTATGTAAATAAGTAAAGGTGCTCGTCAGGAAGTCCCAAAGGAATGGGTCCACCGTCCAAAGATAGTTCGGATACCACTATTTGAACCATCTTAAATTAAATTTGGAGAATGTCTTCCCACTGCTAATCTGGCACACATGTCTCTTCTTTATTCTAGCATTGCCCAGTAACCTGCACCGATCCATAAGCCTAGATCCTGTCCCACATCATCAATTTCTACATGAGGCCTCTGGGACCTTCCTCAGCAACACTGACAGCAAGGTGCAACAATATGCATATGAAATGCAGCTTTACCTAAAGATCCATTGCATCAATAACATCCATTTCTTTCAGCACCGTCTGTGCCTCATCCGAGCCTGGATGTCAAATGCATACCTGAAGCTCAATACAACCAAGACCAAATTCCTTCCCCTATTAAATAATCCTACCAAGCATGCAAAAGTCCAGAACCGGCTGACCTACGTGAAGCTCAATGGATTCATACCTCAACTCTTGCCAAGTAAAAATAATCTCTAAGCTTTACCATCTATTGTGACCCTACATTCAAAACAAAAATCATGAAGACCCAAGCAGCATGGTACCAGCGTATGACCCTCCTCAAGGCGTTTCTTCATTTCCAAGTTCCAGACCTGTTGCCCAAGCGCTGGCCATGTTTCACTTAGATGGTGGCAACACCCTACTCACAGAATTCCCAGACGCCACATTGGCAACTCTGAAAGCCATCCACCAAGCTGCAACCTGCACCATAATTGAGCTACAAGAATTCAGCCACATCACCCCATCCTTAAAAGTGCAGCACTAGCTCCCCGTACAAGTTTGCATCATTGTTGAGAGACTGCATTACCTGCACCAATTAATCACAAGCAAAATACTACTCTACATGATCAAGAAATTCACACTCTCCAGACAAGCGCCTCAACGGAGGACATAACTACCCCACAGTCAAGTGCAAGAATGGAGAAAAAAAAAAGGAAACCGTCCTGAGCCTAAGACACACGCTCTCTCTAGAACAAGTTACCAACACTGATGAAACCAGTGCCCTCCGCCCTACACTCCGGAAAGAACATGAAGACCAATGCTTCAAAGAACATCAGACCAACCGCTGATCACTCAGACTTCCATAATTCACCCCTTCTGGTGATACCACCTCTCCTCCTTCTCCTAATGATCCCAGCTCTTTTGCTATCCCTATGCCCTTACTTGTAACCCCCTCGGGCACCCTCACCCCTAGCCCCATTTATAGAGATCCATTACTTCCCAGCTAGGTTTGCCTTTTATAAATCCCCTACATTCATACTTAGAGATACATGCAGTGGTGGTGCCACTAAAATGTTTAAACAGTTTAACCAGAACATAATGAAGAAAGGACTTGAGCACATAGAAGAGTACATGGACATTGAAGAAGGCCTGCATTACCCGTAGAATCAAACGTCCATTAGTGTGAAGCTGAGGACATTTGTCATAACTCATCACCGAGGCATGGGAAGGAGGAAAGCGAAAGCCCCGCATGACATTTTCTGAATAAGTCCAGTCCATTCCATGTTCTTTTGCCGACAGTAATTACTTTGTGCTACTATACCATAAAGTAATGACTTCACATTTTTTAATGGATTTATTTTAATTTGGGGGGTCCCCCTTCATGCCCCTCTTATCCTTTGTTACTGCCCCTACCATAAACCTTTCCCAATCGCCTTTTTACCCTTTACTCCACAATTCCATAAAGAAGTCAATAAAAACTCAAAGTAATTACTTCATGGTTAAGTACCACGATGTGATTACTGCCGGCAAAAGAACGCAATACCATCCAGTCAACCGAATCACAGCATCATTGGTGAAAAACGTAGACTATAACTCAAGTTCGTTCCAGTACAGAGATGTCACTCCAGGTTTCTCATCCGCATTCTGGCGAATGGGCCCAAATAAATGCATAATGCCATGAGTCCTAGCCACCAAAAGGCTACATTTATTTCTTGATTGAAAATAATGTATCATTCCTTTGCAGTATCCTGTATTTTGGAGGAAAGGCCTTTCACAGCATGCTGTCTAGAACAGTACCAACGAACTGAATCTGTTGACATGGGATCAGCCAGGAAGGTTTATGGAATATCTCTGGAAAATCCAAACTCCTTCAGGACGCTGCAGATCGTCTCAACAGTGCAGCATGCCTAACCTAGAGACAATATCCTGATCAATCAGTTGTCCAGGAAAGGACAAAGGTGTAGGTTGCATCGATATTAGCCTATGAAGATGGCTTCTTGAGCCCAGTGTTCCCTTTCCCATAGATCCCCAATTGTATTATCACCAGGCTATTTTAGCTTTAGGGGGAACATACCAGAGCAAGCTGTGAAAATCCAGAGGGTGTTTCACAGACTAGTGCCTGGGATCCATACTCCGGTGGCCAGGGAAAGGCCATCGCTTTTGGATCCCGTCCCTGTGGGTCGACAAGTGAGGGAGGATCATATGGGTAGGGGGTCCTCCGGAGTGGGGGTTAAGCACCTGATGGTGAGACATGGTATCCCCTCTTTTTCTTTAACCTATCTAACCCATATCCCTGCTTATTTTATGGGAAACTACAACTCCCATAATTCCTCCCCACTTCACATTGACAACACTACTAAGCCGAGGAAGATGAGGAATGAAGCCAGGAGGATTACCTCTACTGGCTTGCAATGGCTCTGTCCCTCTTACGAGATCAGGCAGAGTCACGCACGTAATATGAATTACATACACCTGGCACTTGTTAACACTCCCCGTCAGTATAAAAGGGGGCTCGCACAGGCACACTCTGAGCGAGGATGGGAGCAAGAAGGAACTGTTCTTTCGGGGCTGATGGGAGCCAGGCATGGCGGTTTGAAGTCAAAGGGCTGATCGGCTGCGGCAGAGAATGAAAGAGCCAGGCGAGCATTCCATCCTTTCGTGAAGTCCTTAGTGTTCCACGACTGAAAACGAGTGCGTGGAAAAGAGAAACCTTTAAAGTACTTCCAGGCGGCATGCTACCCTCCTGGGTGAACAACAGAGTTATGGAGGAGCAGAGAAGGCGTTGGTAACGGCCTTGACTGCTACGGGACAAGGATTAAAGATATAAGCCCAATTAAAATGACCAATGAGTAACCGAAGGAAAACAAAAGCCCAGTTTGTGTTAAGAGCAAAAGAGGCATGTAACACGAGTTGAAGGTTGCGTGTGCCAATAAAACGCGTAATGAAGAGAACAATGATTGAATGCTGTGGAAAATATACAAGAGTGGTCCTGCGAAGCGGAATTGCACATTCGAAAGACTCTCTGAAAAGTTCTGAGGAATGGAAAGATGGAAACAAAGGCAAAATTAAAGAGGATATGAATTTTGAAAGATGCCAAGAGGGCAAAAGTAGAATTACAAGTACCAAGAGGCATTAGTGTTGCATGTGAACTGTGAAAGATGCAAAGAGGGAACATGGAAAGAGAATAAGGAAACTAAAAGTAACATGTAGCACTGGTGTTGTGAAGATTGTTGATTATCAAATTGTCTGAAAGTAGAGCGAAGTTGTCATGCAGAGGTCTACGTAAAATCCTTGCAGTTTAGAAAAGGCTTTGATAGTAAAAGAGAAATACAGGCTTAAGCCCGGCAGAGGAAAGCCTATGTTGAATAGAGGCAAAGTGAAAGCCAAGAGAAGAACTGTGTATTTATGGTAAGGCGGACAACGCCTAAAGAATTGATCAGACTATCAAAAGCTTAAAGCCCAAGCCTGAACTGTTCTCGAGACCTTGTGCTTCTGAACACGGGGAAGGGGGTTGGTAACTAAGCCATTCTAGCATTTCATTTAAGACACTATTTTTTGATTTTTGTATTCTGTAAGGAACTCATGGTGGCAACAGTAAAGACAGACACACGTGATCACAGTTCAAAGGTGTTTATTGAACTTTATTATGGGTGAGATAAACACCTAATCTAAAATTGGAGCAAACTACGACCATCAAATTATAATAAAGCAGTTCTAGTGTTGTCAAATAAAAAGGGCCTATACTAAAACACAGAACGATTGCCAATCCTTACTACTAAATTACAAAAAGAGTGTGGGATAATGTTCACCAGAAAAGAAGGAAGTGTTCACAAAATGAAATTCAGGATGTTTGAAGCACGGAACAAGGGGGGGACTCTCAAGCACAACACACTCCTTATCCTCGTCAGCACAAGGTTCACAGTTCAATTTAGCAATATCAAAAACCTTCAGAGGCCAAGTCTCCTTCTTGCAAAAGTCTCTTGCCTTAGAAGGCTGGCTGATTCAAAGAAACAAAACAGATGAGCAAAAAGTTACTTCGGTACTTCCCGTACCTTGGCCGATTGCTCTTCGCCCCTTGGATCTCCCTCCGTCAGGCTCGGGTCCTTCTTGCAACTTGGGCCTCCCTCCGTCTGGTTCACTACAGCCTTTCAAATGTTGCCTGTATGAGTCCAAAAGTCCTTTTAAACAATTCCCACTGTGGACAACCCTCGTCTGGGTTTACTCTGGTCGACACAATGTCCACGGGTGTATGACTCTTGATGCAAAATAATCAAATACACAAAAGCTCTCTCTGTGATCTTGCACCTTGGGCGATTGCCTCTCGCCCCTGGGATCTCCCTCTGCCGGGCTTGGATCCTCTTTGTCTTTGCTCCTAGGATCTCGCTCTATCAGGCTTGGATCCTTCTCACAGTTTGGCCCTCCCACCGCGGGTTCACTGCGGCCTTTCTTTAATACAGTTCATGTATTTTACCACTGTTCTGCCTTGCTCATTTTCATCAGTCAGCAAGGGTTCCCTTCTCCTGGCTTTCTCACAGCATCCCTCTCTTGGGTTCAATCTTGCCACAATTCACAGTTCACAACCTTCTTGGAAGGCTGGGTTCCCTTCCCCCTAGCTTTCCTCAGTCCACGGATCAGAGACTCTTGAATGTATAAGGGATGTGACATACCCTTATATGACCACTCTGACGCCTCATGCCACCCCTTCTTAGGGCTTCTGGTTCATGTACTTTACAAAAAGGTCCTGGTCAGAGTCTTTCAAATGAGCGCCCACATGGCACCGTACCCCTCTGCACCTGGACCTTAGCTGGGCTTTCTTTAGAGTTCAAACAAATACACAAGTTAATTTGTCTTTCAGATTTCTTTGCATTAAAAAATGTTGCCACTTGCAATTTTGGCCACAAAACAGTTTGGTTTACTACCAGCTTCCTCCGACTGACCGGCTGTGCTGAACCTCTTTGGCTTCTTTGTTCTCTGGCATCAAGGATAGTACCAAGGTAGTCAGCTTGACTCTCCTCCTGCTTTATAGATGCGGGAGACCCCATGAACCATTGACATCTGCTGCTTTGCACGACAGCTGCAGCTCCTGGTGTTATGCTTTCCCTTTCGGAGGCTTCGTGGGTCCGAGGTGCAAAGGGCAAAGGTGATTCCCCCTTCATCGTCCTTCCAGGTCTCACCGCCTTTCTTCTCCATTTGAACTGCCGGTTAGGTGTTGCTGTCTCCTCATGCGATCAGCCTTCCTCGCAGTGTGCTCTTGCGCTACGCTTTTTATCCCTGTGCCGAAGGTAAAGGGCTGTCAGGTGTGTGTGATTGTTAATTGCCTGGCTCTGCCTGACCAGTGTGCTGGGGCATGTCAGGTAAACGGCTCTGGTGTTAGTCTGTTGTCTGTTATCGTGTAAGAAAGTGTTCTTGTGGAAAAAGGGGGGGGGTCGGTAGAGCTTCTAAATACCCTACAGGGTAGGATGGGGAAAAGGTGTTACAGGGAAGGGGATACCACGTCTCAACACTCGGTCTCCCACCTCCACTCCCCGAAGACCCCTCACCCAGGGGATCCTCCCCCACTGGTCAACCCCCAGGAACTGGATCGAATAATGATGGCTGTGTCCTGGCCACCTGCATGACAGATCCCGGGGGACTAGTAGGTGAGACACCCTCAGGCTTCTCACAATTCCCTTTACACGTTTGTCATTTGAAAACGAGGGCAAGGTTAGGTTTTCTTAGTATAGTCCTTTTTATTTTGACTAGACTGACTTGGTCTAGTTTGTTTATTTGATGGTTGAGATTACTCCCATTTTAGAGTTAGGGCCAATTAGGAGTTTCACCAACCCCAGTAAACTACACAATAAAGGTTTTCAAAACGTGCATCTATTGTGTCTGTGTCTACTGTTGACACCATGCCTTCCTTACATAGTCGATCAGAATTTTTCGGATGAGCTTGTAAGCCGAAATTCCAACTCTGTGGATTTAACCAGGCGCTGAACTGATCTCTGAAATGGCTGACACTTGGGAAGAGACTTCCATGCTTTGTGCTTCATTTACAATGAATGCTCATGGCTCCTACGAACAATCTTTGTAAAGCAACATTGTGATCCATGGAATATTATCTCTGTACAGCATACCTTGGAAGGAGATGGGTAATGTGAATCTGGAAGAAGAATGCCGGTCTACGAACCACTGCCTCTGCTGGTGAGATTTCTTCATTTGCATATGAATTAACTGTTCCACTATGCTGGTGGATGCATCAGGAAGGAATAAGCTAATTAGCTGTAGCTCCTGTTCTCCAGCATTGGTATCATTCATAGATTCATATGCTGTGAATATCCCCTGAAGTTAGGGTGGGAATTATAACTTTGCCAGAGTGATTCACACTTCTGTCTCACTGTTGGCTTCTGCCTGTAGCATATTGCGTCAAAGGATGGGGTAGCCTGTACTCACCTGCATTTTGTTCCCATTGATTAGTCCCTCACGAGTCAGTCCCCCGACAAAAAAAAAAAAAAAAAAGAGGGCTCTTACCCATATTATTTTTACGTCCTCATGACAGAGGCAAGAATATCAGAGATAGAAGAGCAGAGCATGGAAAGGACTGTGTCAGGATGCGAGTCAGCCAGAGGAGGAGGAGGGGGAGGGGGAGAGAAAGTGGCGGCGAAAGCCTCAACGGACACACGCTTCATGGGTCGGCTGACCAAGAAGGTAGGTGGCAGTGCTGGAGTTGGCTTGGCCTGAGAGGTAGAGAAGGAGAGATGGGAGGAAAGGAGAAAGTGATCACTCCAGGAGAGAGGAGTAGTGAGGGGGCTAGAGAGGGGCAGGTCTGAGGAGATCAGAACATCCAGAGTGTGGCCTGCAGTGTGAGTCGGGCCAGAGGGGAGAATAGAAAGAGAGAGAGTCGCAGAGCTCGTGAAAGAGTCCAGAGGAGGGACAGGAAGCATCCAGGTGGATGTTAAAGTCTCCAAGAAGGAGGAGTTGAGTAGTCAGAGAGGAAGGAGGTGATCTGACCAGGTGGCCCATAGATAGAAGCCATGGTAAGAGTAGCCATGAGAGAAAGAGTCTGCATATAAGGCATTCGAAAGAGGAGTAGGCCTGCATAGGAATGAATGAGGCAGGAATCCACTAGGGGAAGATCAAAGCTACACCCCCTCTGGAACGGTTAGATCTGGGCACAGAGAGGATATTGTAGCCATCAGAGAGGAGGGTGTCAAAGCTCATGACAGAGCTGGCTGTGAACCATGTCTTGGTGAGACCGAGGACATTGAGATGAAGTTCTTTCAGGAAGCGGCAGATGTCGGGTGTGACAGCTGAGCGAGAGAGAGTGGCAATATGGAGAAGGTTGACAACCTTGAAAGACTTCCGGGGAGGGGTACAAATCAGAGGTATGTCTTGCAGAGGTGTAGAAGGGGCCTGAGGGGGGAGCAGAAGAGGAAGGAGGAAAGGGCAAGGTAGCCAAGGAGGAGGCAGAGGGGGAAGGCAAGGAAGCCGAAAAAGGGAGAGAAGGGACAGCAGGAGAAGAAAGGAAATTGATGAGGAGCGGGAAGCATCTATCAAAGAGGAGAAAGTTGGCCTGAGGGCCTTGGATCAAAACAGTGCCATTCAGGTAAACATTAATGATGACCTTAGAGAAGTGGAAGGGTGCCAGAAGGACCTCTCACTGGGTGCCACCATTAATGGGAGAAGAAGAGAAAGGAGAGAGCACAGAGACCATATGAAGAGTCCATGGATCTGGCGAGGGAACGACAAAGAGGATGTTGGCGAGTGTCTGTCTGAAGAAAGCACTGGTATAGCCGTCAGCGATAGGGAGACCTGGGTTGGAGACCAGGATATCCTTTTTGAACTAACTGAAATTGGTTCGAACCCGGCTGAGGGAGACTAACTGTGTAAGAGGAGGGATCCGAGTCCGGGTCAGGGTCATCTGGGGTGAACCATGAGTCACCAGAGTAAGAATATTCTATGAACATTGTAGAAGGGGATAAGAGCCCGGAAGAGGAGGATCCAGGGTGAAGAGTGAATCACCTGAATAGAGTACTTGTAAGAGGAAAATAACTTTGTCAGACCCTCTGAGTCAAGAGACTTTGATAAGTAAACAGACTTGGGCACATAAGGCCCTGATGCTAGTGATTGAACTGTATCCTGTTGCCGAAGAAACCAGAGATTGTGCTGCAATCGAGTGAACCGCCTTGTCCCGTGCTGAAAAGAAATGTGGGGAAGGGAGGCCAACGGCCTGAACATCCTGACATATCATTTTTGGGAACACTTCTTTCTTTTTCATAAACACTACGTATTTAGATTTATGAATTTGCAATAGGTTTTTAAGTATAGGCCCTTTTATTTTGACAAGACACCACTAGGACTGTGTTATTATTTGAAGGTCGTACCTTGCTCCCATCTGTAGATTTAGGATTAGATAGGCATTTATCATACCCTTGTTGAAGTTCAATAAACACATGTGAACTGTGCTCACTTGTATCTGTCTTTCTGTTAATACCATGCCTTCCTTACACTGCTGTAACACTGACATGACTGACATATACTGGCCTCAGCTAGGAAAAAAAAACAGTATTATGCAAAGAACTGAAAACATCTATAGCAGACTTTTCCAAGGAGGCAATGTACACTAGGAAGAAATGGTTAGCAGATTTATGAAAATGGAATTCGCATTATGACCTATGGGCACCCACCAGGATGCTAGTCACAATGGACAACCATAACGAAGAATGCACTGACCCAGAAGAGCTTAATGTATTTCTGAGGAAAAATAGGCAATGATGGACACGTCGTTTCAACGAAGTTCGGAAAACATCTAGATCAGGACGAGAACATGACCATAACTAGCCAACAAAGTGGAAGAAAGAATGGATTGTCCTTTAGACAAATGACCATGAGGAGAAAACTACTGACGGGCAGTGGGAACTGTGACAAATCTGAGGACGTTGTCCCTTCTTCCCATGAAGGAGATCTTTCTCATCGGGCCAGGTCTGTGCATCCACAGTATAATAATCTCCCCCCGGTGGTGGTGTACTGAGGGAGGATCACAAAGGGGGAGGAATCCTTCTGTGGAATTGGAGACGATTGTCATCAGAGAAAGGGGTATGATCCCGCTTCAATACATTCAACCCCCTTGTCAACCCTAAACACTCCTTCCCCCTTTCTAGACTGAGTAAATCTATTTTGTCGTCAAGTGAGTCAGAACAACATATACGACAAGACTGAGAGACCTGAAAGTACCAAGTATTATACATGTATTTTAGGAACTGGTACTGTGAAGAAAGAGAGGACCAGGAGTTAGAGGATCACTCTGGAGAAGCTTCTCACCACAGCCAACTGGTCCAAAGAAGAGTAAAACAATCCCACGTGGGACTTTCAAAGCAGCTCAGTTGGGGGGGGTGAGAGGGAGAAGAGAGAGAGAGCGAGAGAGAGAGCGAAGGAGAGAAAGAGAGGGAAAGAGAGAAACAGAAAGGGAAAGAGAAAGGGAAAGAGAGAGAGAGAAAGAAAGATCCTCCATCCTTTGAGGAGGGACAACAGGAGCCGTGCAGGAATGCAGCAGACGTGAGCCACAAGGGAAGCCACACAGGAAAGGGAGAACCCAAACGTGGTCTGCCAGCAGGAGACTACTCAGGTTGCAGCTGAGTCAAAGCCTAATAGTAACTAGAGACTGAACTGTGTGTTAAAGGTCAAAAAGCCAAAGAGAACAGACCTAAGTATTGGATAAAGTTACCTTGGGAATATAGAAGGATAAATACAGGTAAGCTAAGTGAAGGAAAGAGCAAGAGAGAGCAACAGAGAATAGCTACATGAGAAGTTGAACAATCATGTAACATAATTATGTGAACTGATACCAAAAACGACTTGAGGATAATTTATTGAACTGAACTGTGTGAAAATCCCAGTATTCAGGAGAAGGGAGACATTCTCCAGGTTTTAGTTATTTTAATAGTGGTCGGGTTAGGATAGGCTAGATGTCACCACTCCCTCTCTGGGGAAACACTGTTCCCATATGGCCCATGGAAGGCAGCCGATCCTGATCCTGCGGGTGGTTGCCTGAGGGAGGACCATATGGGGGGGAAGATGACCTTCATGGAAAGGAAGGAGACTCACTTTCAGGCACCTGGTAACCCCCTTTCTACTCAAGTTATAAACCTCACTCTTTTTAAGAATTAGAGAATATAAAGTGTTTGAAGTGATATCCTCCATTTGAAGCTTTTTATATATGATGTAAAACTTATATGCTGTAAATGTAAATATTTTATTGTTTCTTATACTCTGTTTTGTAAAGGTTCTACAAATCTTTTTTTGTAATGGAACCATATACAAATAAAAAATAAAAAAAAACTCACTCTTTAAATCCCCCAACCTGTATTGCACATTGCGACATGGAATCTGTTCCCCCATTTAGTACCGACTGAAGATATTTTCCATTCTCCGTATGGAAAGACAGACTAGCAAGGTTGCGGGAGTACTGCAAAGCACTGGACTAGAGACGCACTCGTCGGAAGTATCCGATAGGTGCCGGGACATTCAATAACCCGGCACTGCAAAGAAGATGGAAATCAAGGGGAAGCAGATCCACTTTCCCTGACGTGGGTCACGGAATGAAGCAGAAGACAGCTGGGGAAGCGAGCAGGCCAAACCGGCTGGAAGCAAGGTATGCCGTCTGAGAGCCAGCAGCAGGAAACGCTGCGAGAAGGAGGCCACAGTGAAGCGGGTACCGAAGAGATGACAGGACGCCGTCAGCAAGACGAGGCTCCAGGCGAAGGAATTGAGGACCACGGAGAATGGCAAAGCAGGCACAAGAAACCGGTGAGCCAAAGCTAGGGAAGTGGGACACTGGGGCGCTTTGTAGCGTAGAATGCGTAGCACACAGAAGCGGTGTGAAAGGGAACCCGAGCAAGGGAACAGGAAAGCTGAATGCGTTAAGAAGGGAAACCAGTGAAGAGGGGCTGAAGACTGCAAGGATAATTAGATAAGTGAAACAGACATATGTTGCGGAAGACCTGGCAGGCGAGTATTCCAAGCATCGTGTGGAGAGTCTGGGACCCGCACCCAAATACAAAGTGAACATTATAACGGCAAAAGGGGAGACTCATACCGCTTTGGCGCAACCTACTGTGAAAGCCCTAGCAAGAGAGTATAGCAAGCATGGGAGAAGTGTGTGAACACTCCAATCCTTTGGTGCAGACATACAAAGAAGCCCTGGCAGGACAGTATATCAGGCATAAGACAAAGTGAAAGCTGCAAACGTTGGTAGGAGAGTACACTAGGCAATGTGACATGTACTGCAAGAATTGGGAAAAGGGAGAGTGACCTTTAAGATTGTAGATACTCTAAGGGAAGGGAGCCATACCCCCTGAGAGAGAAACTTAAATAAATTGGACAATTACAGAGACCGAAAATCCCTGGGTGCTGGGAACTCCAGGGGAAGGGAAACCTACTCCTGTGATTAAAGAGCTATAGAATCCTAAGGAAAGGAATTGTGTTTGTATATTCTAAGGAGCTGAGGAAGCCCCAAGGGAAGGAAAGGATATCCCTGAATTGGAAAGATGTGGACATTGGAAAAAGAAACCAAGGGGAAATGAAGCACCTCCCTTGGACCGAATTATTGTGAAGGTGTAGAATGTCACAGAACCACCACAAAAACAAAAAAAAAAACACCTCCTGGTTATGAAATTAAATCATCCTGAGAAACCTCAGGGGAAGCGGGAAGCAAGCTTTTGGACATTTTATTATGTTGTTTCTTTTTACACCCGTTTGGGTTGGAAATGTGGAAGGAACCACCTTCAACCAGTTGAAGCGGACAAACAGGAATCAAAGGAAGTTTTATGTAACTGCACATGCAAAGGCTGCAACAGAGAAGGAAAGGAAGATTAACCCCCGAAACAGATCAGAAAGATTGGAAATCTTCTAGGAGCATACTCACGAAGTGTCGTCTAGTGGGAGAAGTGATGCACCTCCCCGCTGGAAACACTGTCTGATATCTGCTTCTGCTTGGAACAGAAGGCAGAGCTTGCTGTGTCACCGGTACTGAGGCTGCATCGTGGCTCCTAAACCCGGGCTCCATGTTGAGAGACCTACTGTGCACAGTGTGGATCTGCCTTCATTGCCGCCAGAGGGACCATTGGTGCCTACCAGGCATAAAAGTACCCTATGCCTGCCGGCCACTTGCTTGCTTGGTCAGGGCTGGTGCTATTTTCGCCCCAAGGATTCTCTGGTTGGTGCTCCAGTGTGCAAGGTGCTCCCTTCTGTGCTGCAGGGCCCCCGGTCGAGAAGCACCCCCCTGTCCGGGGCAGAGAGGCTATTGGGGGGGGGAGAGTGGAATGTCTGATTCCCTACCAGGCCGGCAGTTCTCCAGGGTGTGCTCCTTCCGTGTGGGGGAGGACAGTGCTTTAGGCCAGATGGGTGGGCCCCCTTCCCCTCTACGTTATTGTCTTTTCACTGGACTGGTGTGCACAGGTTATTCCCCTCTTTCCTCTGGGCTGATTTACTATGGGTGGGATGCCCGATTGTCCACGGGCAGAGCCTCCGCTCAGGGTCTTGTATGGGCCTTCTCTGCTGCTGCTAGGGCCCCCGTTGACTACTCTGGTCCAGGGGTGCACCCATGCCGACATCCGCCGCCGTCCCCGCTCTCTGCTGGGGCCGACTGCGGGCCGGCAGGCTCTGCTTTTCTTGATTTAGTGGGTGGGATGGGGATCTCCCTTTTTTCCTCTTAGATTTTGGAGGATTCAAATTTCAGATTTCGCAAGGTTTATCTTAAGTCCGTTAACATTCACATACTTTTCCAGCGCAGACAGTTTCCATTGACCAATCGGTGTGACATCTAGAAGATCCAGGTCGTATAGCATCCAACCAAGATGATTCCCAATAATCTATGGAGGAAAAGCAGCCACTTCTCCCAAGGTGGCACCAATGTCTGATATAAACAAGTTGAACAATATGGAAGCCAGCGGACATCCCTGTTTAATGTCTCTGTAGGCCTTAATAGGGGCAGACAGGGTTCCTGCACAATCAAGCCGAATTCTTATTTCTGTTCCCGAGTGCAGTTTTTTGAGTGCCCGATGTAACTTGCTAGACATTTCCATTATTTCAATTTTGTTCAGAAACTCCCTGTCCACACTGTCGAAGGCAGCTAGGTCGAACAACGCAAGATATATTTTTGTTCCTTTCCGAATTGCTTCCATCTTCAACAGGTTAATCAGTAACAAATTCAGCCCACACCCACCACACCTTTAACAAACCCAGTTTGCATTAAATCATATGTGCAGGTGGTTTTCTTTCCATGTTGTCAAATGATGTTGAAGTTGGGTCGCAAAGATCCTTCCCGTAACGTCGAGGAGTGCAATCGGGGTATAGTTCTTTGGCTCCGATCTTAAGCCTTGTTTGATCTTATGCCTTTTTTGAATATAGGCACCACGATTGCACACTCCCACGACTCCAGGATTGCACAGTTATTCAAAATGATAGTGAACAATGAAGTGAAAAATGTAGTCCACTTCTCAGGATTTTCTTATAGCATTTGGTTTGTAAGGCCACCGGGACCCAAGGCTCGAGAGGAGCTAATTTGCGTAATGTTCCACAAGATGTCTTCTCTCTCCATTTGGATCTACCATCGCTTCAGTAGAGCCATTCTTCACAAACAGCTTGTTGTAGTGATGTGCTCACTGCACCTCTGGAACCACAACAGCTTGTTGAGGTGCATTTACATCGTTTAGGAGCTTCCAGAAGTTCCTTGAGTTTTTATGTGACAGAATACTCAAGAGCTCTGCGTCGCGCTGTGTTAGTATGTTTCTGTATGAGATTGACCAATTCTTGTATTTGTGTTTGACCTATATCTCTTTTTGTTGATTCTGAACGGCAAACTTCGTAATGGATCTGATTTTTTTTTTAAGTTCTCTTTTCTGTATTAGAATCTCGATATCATGAATATGTCTTTTTTTTAACATCGTTTTGTGCAAGCCTTGCGTGCTCTCAGTGTATTGTGATAGCAGGGCGCAATACTCGATTTCATCTCGATTATTCTTATTCGTATCATTTTGAAGAGCTCTTGTGATGTTTTCCATCTTATTAGCGTCCATCGGCAGACTGTTTCTGCCGGGTTCTATAGTTATTGATTGATGCCATGTGGCTGTGCAGCTGTTTAACGATCCATGGAGTGTTATTTCTACAAAATTGTGATCACTCCGATACATAGGGATGACCTGTAGTGTGGCAATACTCTGGGCAATTTGATCCGAAACAGAAGTAGACCAGAATTGATTCTTGCTTGTTCCTTTTCCAGGTGGCTCGTGGAGGAATGTCGCTAATGATGTTTCCATTTAGAAAAGACAAATCCCTTGCCTCCATTTCTTCTAACCATCTGATTGCTACTTGATTGTGACTTTTAACCTTTCCTATTTTGGACTTTCCAGATGACATGGTGAATACACAATCAATATTAAGATCACTGCATAGTAGGATATTTGAACGTAGATCCTTGGACTTGATATTATCTCAGACATCTGGCCAATAAATGAGAGCGTGGCAACTGCTCGATGCTGTCAGTACACGTTTAAAATGTGTATTTTGTTCCCAATGCCTTTTAGTTGAATCAGCAGTTCAATCATGGTCAGATGTATATAGGGGGGACACATTATTTGTACTGATCACTCGGCATCCGCTCCCTTTCTTTACCAGCATCAACAAGCCAGTCAAAGAAAATTTTATTTTTTTTTCATTGCAGGATTTAAAGCTATTTCATAGCCTTCCACTATAGGGGCCAAAGCAAGCCAAGTTTCTTGCAGGCACAGAATGTTCAACGCCTTCAGTTTGTAAGAATCTTTATTGAATAAATGTGAGAAACCCCTCATATTCCATGTACCGATGTGAAATGTTGTTTTGTTTGCTGCTAGTTGGCATTAGCTATAATTACAGCCACCCACGGCACCAGCAATCCAACTCCAGTTGTCATCTTTTTCATCTGCGCTAACTATCTTTTTTGGTGTTTTTTGCTTTGCCTTCTTCATTACTGCATGCTATGGTTATTCTTATTTGTTCACCCATAGGCACATTTCCAGTGGGAACCTGAGAGCTGTTGTGTGTTTTCACTTTGTTTAGTAGGCTCCCTTTCCCCAATGTTGGCATGTTCGAAGATTCCTTTGGTGGAATAGCCTTCTTGGATTTGTCCTGTAGGTCTTGGCCATCACTGCAGTTTAAGTTCACGGTTTTCCTCCGTTATACTGTCTGCATTCATTTCCAGGATGTCAAATCCAAGAGGATTGACAGAGGGCACGGCACTCAATAACATGTCACGAATCATTCTTGACTGAATATGTAAAATCACTCAATCATGCATTGCTTCTTCCAGGAATTCCACTGTTAGAATGTCATCCGATATAATTGTTTTTTTTTAAAACAATTTTATTGATTTTATTATAAACAAACCCAACTTGCAGTGCAAATAATAGTACAATTACGCATTGTTTCATTCACGTCCACTGTTTCTCCCATTCCCACCCCCCCTCCAAGCCTACTCCCCCTCGTTTCCTGTTGCCACTTCCTGCAATAGGGATTCCTTCCCAGCGGTACCTGTTGAATCCCGATCGCTTGATTCTTCATGCGTGGGCCCAAATAGTTCAGCTATTAATTGCCTCCAACCTAGTAAGGTTCCAGCCTCTTCCTCTCCCCCACCACTGCACGCTTCCTGCCACACCGTGGTTTCTGCCTCTGCCCATTTTTGTAGATCTTTCCACCATATTTCCATTCTTGGTCTAGAACATGCTTTCAACCCCATAGCGATTCTTCTCTTAGCTGTCCAGATCTTTCAGTTTACTCACATGCTTGAGTTTAAGTAGTCTAGGAAACCCTACTATCAGGCAAGCCCATGCTTTTTCCACATCTATTTTGATCCCTTTTCCTTCCATCTTATGAGCTATTTCTCCCCAGAATCTCTCTATTATTGGACATGACCAGAACATGTGCAACATTCCCGCGTTTTCTTCATTACATTTGGGGCATGATTGTCGTCCTGCATTTTTGAATTTGGCTATCCTCTGGGGTGTCATATACGCCCTGTGAGTTACATATAATTGTATCTGCTGCAATCTGGCATTTCATGACACTTTTTTTTATGATATCTTTGGGCCGGCTCCCACATCCCGTCACTAATCGGGGCGCCCACTTCCTCTTCCCAGTCCAATCTGAGTTGCACCACTTCCTTCCCCACTTTGGTGATTATCATCTCATATAATCTTGATGTTTCATGTCCCCCCTCTGCTATATCATATATCGTGTCTATGGTGGCGTACGGTTCATCTGCTAGCACTACTTCGGACCAGGTCTCTTTAATACGCTACACTATCCCATGATATGCGATATACTGCCCCGCATGTAACCCCGTTTCCTCCACCAGTCCCTCAAAATCCCGCATGTACCCTTCCTGCCACACATCACCCATTGTTGTTGTTAGGCAGAAACCTGTGCAGTTCCCTTAGGGACCACTGCAAAAAGTTTAGGACTACAGGAGTTAGCAGTAAACCCAATTGGTAGCAGTCTGCACCACCCAGATTTACCTGGTAGCTGTGGCTGAGCAGTCAGACTTCTCTCAAGAAGAGTTAGGCAGTATATAGAGCATACACAATAGGGCAGGTAAACACTGTAGAACAAGCAAACACTGACCAGAGCTTTGGTGTAAAAGATATATAATTATTTATTTAAAAACACATCTAAGAAAACACGCTGGCACTAATCTCAAGCAAGTTCAAAAACACAGTCACTAAAGTATACACACTCCCTTAAAAGAGTATCAGACAAGTCTTAAGTAAAGCCCCACTTATTTTCAGACAGCGGTGAGCGCTTAACGCAGATGGCACTCTAATAATTTGGTTTAAAAGGGAGAGAAAGGCAGAGCATAAATTGAAACAGATCCCAACACTTTCAAAAGAACACAGCAAGAGAGGAAGGCAGAATCAAACCGTGAAGTTAGAGTTCAGAAAGCCGGATCCACTTTAAGAGGATCAGAACGAAATGTGTCCAAGGTCACACGGTTGAAAAGCGCACAAAAGTCTCGAAAAGGTTCAGAAAGAAGTTGGACCAAATGAAAGGGACCAGTTAGATGGTCAAGAGGCCAGCCCAGTGTAGAAGGTTAAGGATTTACTGTCACCTTGTAGCAATCTATAGAAAGGGAGGCCAGGCGGACACAGTACCATGAAATGGTGAGAACGCTCCAGCGGGGGCAGTTGTTCCTGGCAGCGGTTGTGAGTCGGTGCTTCGTCCGGCAGAAGAGAAGATCTCATCGGGGAGGAAAGCAGGAGATTGTTGTGCTGCCAGGGAAGAAACCAGCCGCTGAGTTTCTCGATTCAAAGGAGCGGTCCTTTCTTTCGCGGTTCAGTGGTAAGTGGCTATCCGGTTGCCTGAGTGCTTGGCACAGGCAATTTGACCACTAGACGTCCTGGTAGGCGAAAAGGAAAGTGAACTGGTTCCCCACCAGCTCAAGGGGAAGAGACTCTCCGCAAGTGTCGTCGGGAAGTGGTGAGACGGTTCAGCAGGGCTCTACCGGTGGTGTCGTCGTTGCAGGTCGGCTCAGCTTCTCCCTCTTTGGCTTCTCAGGTCCTGCGGCGACTTCTGAAGCTCCAGTCCCAAAAGCCCTGCTTTTATGCAAGAAACCCCCCATTCATTCAGCCTAGCTGTCAATCAAACATGCTAAGTGGTGAGCCGGCCGGCTCACCACTTGGGCCAATCACACAAGAGTGCGACTTGAGTTGCTAAGATAACTCAGTCCATGGTGCCTAAACCCCCTCCCACACCCCCTGTGGTACCCAGACAGAGTGGCACCACTTTTGGAGGCTTCTGTGGAGAAGCCCGCCAAAAAGTGGAACAAAGGGCTCGACTTGGGTTGGAGTCACAGAAGAGAACACAAACGCCATTTTAGAATCGAGTTCTGGCAAAAAATACCAACCGGTGAATTAATATAAAATAAATAACCCAGCGGTATGTTTGAGGCTATAGGAAATAAATAATTAAAGTTGGTAGCCTCGAACAATGGGAAATTCCCATAGAGAGATATTCGCGGTCGAATATAAAAAGTAGTATCCACTGCCACCAGCCAAAACTCGATCAGGGGGGACGGAGACGTGCCCCCTCGAATAACAGACCCCGAGGCAATCGAATTGCCCGACCAGTACGTCCACAATATGATGGTTTGTACTAGTTTCTGTTCATAATTTGGGACTAGTAAAGCCAATGTTGACTTTACATGCCCTGGGAGACAGTAGTCAGTCCTAGGGTATGGAGTCTATGGTGGGGTGTCACTATGACACCCCTGTGTCACTGCACTGAGGGTAACACACCTAGTAAAAACACATGAGACCCTATGGAGTAAAAGACCCCATAGCCCATAAAACACATTAACAGTCAAAGGAACCCCTCAAATCATGTCCAAGAGTGTGAGGAAAAGAGTCTCACTCTTGGCAGGAGAAAAAAACAAACTCCAGAAATCCAGCAAAGCTGCTGGGGGACTCACTAGGTTAGGAAATTCAGCCTATAAAGAGAATTCCCCCTAACGGTTGCTATCCCCACCGGTTGCCAGTGTTTCCTAATCGTTAGCCTCAATTGCTTTTCTTTTCCCGCCAAAGCGACCAACGGTACCTGCGGGGAGAACGGGGATGGATTCTCCATTAACTGACAGGCTCTCTTCCATATCTCCCACCCGAGCTTCATCATCCTCGGACATCCTTCCATCTCTGACTTAGGCAACCAGATCACCTCTTTTAAAAAGAACGGGGCGCAGTCCCGTCGGAACAGCCTGGATTCCAAGGTCGGCTCATCAGAGAGCCATTTAGCTACATATTGTAGTTGACTTGCTATATAATAAATTTCGTAATTTGGTAGTTTAATGCCCCCTTTCTCATATGAATTCTGTAGCTTCCATAAGGCCACTCGGTTCCTTGTCCCGTGCCAGAGGAATTCCCTACATATGCTGTCTAACCTGGTAAAGAATCATCTAGGTATCAAGTATGGGATAGTCGCAAAGTAGTGCAGCAGTCGCGGCAATACCACCATTTTAAGCATTGCCCCATCATTGCCAAGGGGAGCTTCGCCCAGAACTTCATACACTTCTCAATTTTCTTAACATCTTCCTCCGTGTTATGTTTATGTTCCGCTTCTACCGTATATCTACCCAAATATCGGAACGTATTAACCTCCCATGGTATCTGCAGGGTTGGCAGCGGCTCCAACTGGATGTCTTCATACCTGCCCAGTGGAAATATAGAGGACTTTCTGGGGTTCACAGCTATGCCTGAAAGCTTTGCGAATCGCTCCATCACTTCCAATATGTATTGGAGGTTCTCTTCCGGATAGTGTACGTACAACAGCATGTCATCAGCGTACAAGGAGATTAAATGCGGTTCCCCTTCTATGGCGATACCTATTACGCCATACTGTTGCCTCAGGTATATTGCCAGGGGCTCTAGGGCCAGAATATACAGCATGGGGGACCATGGGCATCCCTGCCTAGTACCTCTACTGAGTTGCCATCTCTCGGATATTACCGCTCCTGTCTTCACCCTGGGTAGCAGTGCACTATATAGTAACTTAGCCCACCTGAGGTATCCTGGCCCTAATGCCATACATGGCCAGGGCCGCAATTAGCCAAGGCCATCTATCCAAGTCGAAAGCCTTTTTTGCATCTAGCGATACTATCACCATCTCGCCCTCGTCTCTGTTTGCATGTTCAATGACTCGGTGAAGTCGCCTGAGGTTATTGGATATTTTCCTGTTGGGGACATAGCCTGTCTGATCGGGGTGTATTCATTTGTTGATGACCCTCCTCATTCTGTTTGCCAAAACCGCCGTTAATATCTTACTGTCTTGGTTCAACATGGACAGGTGCCTGTAAGAGCCACAGTCATGGCCAGGCTTATTAGGTTTGGGGAGTGGTATAATTATTGCCTCCCGTAGGGACTCTGGTAGGTTCCCCATTTCATATGCCTCATTGAGCATCTAAGAGCGGTGGGAGTACCTCATTTTTATACGTTTTATAGAATTTGCTTGGAAGTCCATCAGTCCCCGGGGTCTTACTAGTGGGCAACTGCCTCAATTCTTCTAGGGTAATCGGTGCGTCCAACTCCTCCCTTTCTTCCGCACTAATCTGAGGTAGTCCTATGTCTCCTATGTTTTCGTTGTTGCTTACTCCCTCGTCTCCATATAGGAGCCGGTAATAGTCTGCAAATTCCTGATTAACTCCCTCTTGAGTGTCTACTATACTTCCATCTTCTTTTGATATCGTTCTAATTGTGGGTCTAGGAGTCTCGCTTTTATATAGCCAGGCCAGAACTCTCCCTGGCTTATCCCCACCTCCATGCGGTCTCTCTATATACTTTTTATAGTTGAGGTTGCATAACCTTTCCCAGTATCCCGCACATTTCTGTTGTAGCTCAAGTACTGCTTCATTATCTGCCTTTGTATTACCTCCCCTTTTCAGCGCTATTTCTAGCTCCGTTTCCGCTTTTTGCAGTTCAGCTAAGATCCCACCTTGTAATCCTTTGGACTTAGCTATGGCCATCCACCACCACCACCTTAAAAGCTTCCCAAAGCATGCCCGCTGTCTTTACGCTACCAGTAACTTATTATTTCCTCTCTCATGTCTTCTCTAAATACATTGTCTTTCAAGGTCTCTGCTCGTAGGCGCCATGTCGGTATATTTTGCCCTCGGGCCGGTGTTGCCATACCAGCATCAGCGGCGAGTGGTCGGAGAGGACCCTTGCCTTATACTCTATCTGCTCTATTTCTGTCATTAGTGCATGTGTAACAAACACATCGTCCAATCTAGTGTAACGCTTACCTTAGACTCCTCGGGGACACCACTTGATATTCGGAAACTTCTCAGGGTGCGCTGTTATCTTATCCCAATTGGACTCTCTATCTATACATGAAAACAATTACCACACTCAATAACTAAGTGATTCCTAAAATAGGGAAAAAAGAATCACCTTCAAAATAAACTGTAATTCTTCGGTTACCTTAGTTGGTGATTTGGTTAGCTCTCCATCCTGCTTCTGCGCAGGGGTGCGTGTTCTGAAGAAGGGACGTGAGGAGAATGGAATTATCCTTAAACTTCCAGAAATGTCTAAAGGGGTACACTTCCTAACAGTGTCAGACAGGAATGGTGTCACTAACCCTCTAAATGCAGAAACACCCTAATGTGTCTAAAAACTGAAGTGCACAACCCGCAACATTTTTGGTTCCAAAATGCGTAAACTTAGTGTACCTGATGACGACAGAAAAAACGAACACTAATGTTCCTAGAAACAATTCTCCACACAACCCTCTTAACTTCTGTGAGGTGAATATGGTTTGAACATTCACTTGCGCGAAAGAACTAATGTGTGAAAAGCAGTTGCTACTATAGGAACCATTAATCTATAGCGAGAACTAAAAGGGAAAGATACTTGCTGTGAAAACAACAGGGGCGACAGAACTGGGAGGTGCGCCTCGAAAACTCTCCTCACAATAAACGCCAACTGGAAAAGCGTAACCGCCAACACCGCACTGAAGAAAGCCAACTTTACACAGAATTCACAACTTGGGACAGCGGACTGGACGGGAAAAGCTATTCCAGGGCACTACAGAAAAGGGTTTCCATGGAATACTAGGGAAGCTGAGGAATTCCTGTCAGAGGGCTGAACCGCGGTAAGCGTTCGCTGAGACAGCTGAAGACGCGAAGCGCCGTTGAGCAAAGGGGCGGGGCTTAAATACTCCCGAGTGACAGAAAACTAGACTGCTGGCCCACCTAGAGGTTGTAACTACAGGCAGCCATGTTGGGTGATGAGGAAGAGTCAACCTGCCTATTCTTAGACCAGCAACTGTAAGCGGCCAACCAGGAACTCTTGGAAATTCTTTTGCGAGGGAACCCCGTAATCATGACAGTATTCCCCCCCAAGGCCCCTCCAAAACTGAAATTCCCTCTCCCTGGTTTGGATGGGTGGTTGCGGTGAAACATTCTGAGTAGCCTAGGGGCATGAACATTCTCGCAGGGTTCCCAAGTTCTGTCTTGAGGGCCATAACCTTTCCAATCCACTAAGTAGAATAGCCTATTACGCACAATTTTGGAATCTAAAATGGCCTTGACCTCGTATTCTAGTTGGTCATCATCAACGACCACAGGGGCTGGTGCTTCGGAGATTCGTGTGTCTGGATTAACAGGCTTTAAAAGAGAGACGTGAAATACTGGATGGATTTTCATGTTCTTTGGAAGGGTTAACTTGATGGCCACGGGATTGATGATTTTTTCAATTGCAAAAGGTCCCAGGAAGCGGGGAAGGAACTTTCTAGCTCCCTTCAAGGTCAGGTTTCGGGTGGCCAACCAAACCAAATTCCCCACCTCATACTCTGGTGCAACACTTCTTTTGTCATCTGCAAATTTTTTCTGGGATTTTTTGGCCATGGATAATTGTTCTCGAGCTTGAGCGATGGCTGAGGTGATTTTCTCATGCAGGGATTTTACTGCTGGCATTTCTAACGGTTCAGGTGGATCGTAAGCTGAGGTGCGTGGATGTCGGCCATGTAAGGTGTAAAAAGGACTCAAACCAGTGGAGGAATGAACAGAATTGTTATATGCATATTCGGTTATCCACAAAACATTTAGCCAGGTGTTCTCCAATTGATGCAACATACATCTGAGGTACTGCTCTAGAGTTTGATTGGTTCGTTCAGTTTGACCGTCAGTTTGGGGATGATGACTGGTGGACAAACGTACATCAACTTTGGCCAATTCACAACATCTTCTCCAAAACTTGGCGACGAATTGGCTACCTCGATCAGAGATTATCACCGCAGGAAAGCCATGCAGCTTCACAATATTCTCCAAAAAGGTTTTTGCCAGAACTGAGGCTGACGGCAATCCTTTCAATGCGATAAAATGTGCCATTTTGGAGAACAAGTCCACCACCACCATGATCGTGTCAAACCCTTCACAAGGAGGTAAATCGGTGATGAAGTCCATGGAGATGGTGTGCCAGGGGGTTGGTGGCACACTCAATGGAAGAAGCAAGCCTGCAGGTTTTCTCTTTTGATTCTTATTTTGAGCGCAGTTACCACAAGTTTTCAAATGCTGAATGACATCTTTTCTCCAGGTAGGCCACCAATAAGATCTTTTAACTTTCTCCATGGTCTTTTTGATTCCGGGGTGACCTTCCAAAAGAGCGTCATGATAGTTGGTAACCACTCTTTCTTGTAGTTGAGGCGTGGGCAAGTATAACCGTTCTTGATAAAAGGGAAGACCCTCCTGCACTGTAAAGCCTACTCCTCTGGACTCCCAGTTCAACAATTCATCCTGCGTAAGATGGTTTTGAATTTCCCTTTTTAACTCTTCAAAGGCAGAGTCCGTTGTGTTCATTACTCCCAGGATCTTTTCTCCAGAAATGATCTCCACTGGATTCACTGGCAAATAGGCTTCTTCTCCATTACCCATTCGAGACAAGGCATCAGCCTTACCATTTCGCACTCCTGGTCTGAAAGTAATAACAAAGTCGTATTCCGCTAGAAAGAGGGCCCATCGTAGCTGTCTTGAAGATTGTGCCTTTGCAGAGCGTAAGTATTGCAAGTTCCGATGATCGGTGAAGATGGTCACCGTGTGTCGTGCGCCCAGCAAGTGATGCCTCCATTCCTTCAAGGCACAAATTATAGCCAAAAACTCCTTATCGGTAATGGTGTAATTTAATTCTGCAGCAGCGAACTTCCTTGACCAGAAAGCTACGGGGTGCAATTCTTGGGTGTCAGGATCACGCTGAGACAATACGGCTCCCATAGCCACGTTAGAGGCATCAGTCTCGACTACAAACGGAAGATCAGGTCTTGGATGTTGTAGAACAGGTGCAGCAGTAAATTGCTCTTTTAATTTCTTAAATGCCTCATCAGCTTCATTAGTCCATTCAAATTTCCTGTTTTTTCGAAGTAGTGAGGTGATAGGATGAACTAGGCCAGAGAAATCAGAAACAAAACGCCGATAGAAATTCGCGAATCCCAGAAAACTCTGAACTCCTTTGACAGAAGTTGGAGCAGGCCAAGACAGGATGGCATCAACCTTTCTGTTATCCATTTTGACTCCACTAGAAGATAGAATGAACCCCAAGAATTCAATCTCAGGGACGTGAAAATGACACTTTTCCAATTTCACATACAGAGAATTGTCTTGGAGCCTTTGAAGCACCGATGTCACGTGCCTTACATGATCCGCCAGGTTTGCAGAGAAAATTAAAATGTCGTCCACATAGACCACCACACAGATGTCCAGTAGATCTCTGAAGATATCATTCATAAAGGCCTGGAAGGCAGCAGGAGCATTGCAAAGCCCGAAGGGCATGACTTGATATTCGAAGAGCCCGAATCGTGTCCGAAAGGCGGTTTTCCACTCCTCACCTTTCTTAATTCGAATGAGATGATAGGCACCTCTTAGATCAAGCTTGGTGAATATTTGTGCCTGCTTCACCTGATCCAGCAAGGTCGAAATAAGGGGAAGAGGATAGCGGTTCTTCACCGTGATTTGATTCAGTGCTCTGTAATCTATGCAGGTTCGCAAATCCCCTTCCTTTTTGGGCACAAAAAAGAGAGGAGATGCCACCGGTGACTTGGACGGTCTAATAAACCCATTGGCCAGGTATTGATCCAGATAAGCCTTTAGATGAGCATTTTCTTTTTCAGTGAGGGCATAAATTCTGCTACAAGGAAGCTGAGCCCCTGGAATGAGATCAATTTGACAGTCATAGGGTCTGTGAGGGGGCAAAATTTCTGCCTGTTTTTCTTTTTGGAAAATATCCTGGAATTTTTTGTATTCTACTGGTAATGAACCTATGAGACCCAAGGTGGTGTAGATAGTCATCTCAGACTGCCTGGCGTCCTTTGGACCTTCTGCAGAAAAACACATACTTTGGCACTTGGAGTCAAACTTCAATGTCCGGGAACACCAATCGATCACAGGGTTATGCTTCTCCAACCAAGGTATTCCCAAGATGATCTGGAATTGAGGAGCTTGAATCAGGTCAAAAGAGATCCTCTCCCTGTGTCCTTCCTGGCAAAGCATTAAGAGGGGGTCAGTGCACTGGGTCACGGGACCTGACACCAAAGGTGTACCATCCACTCCGGAGACGTTTTCAGCTTCCAACTTATTCCTCAAGGGGAATCCCAATTTACTAGCCAGATGTTGATCCATGTAGTTGCCAATGGCCCCACAGTCTATGTACGCAACCAATGCATGCCTCTGTGTGGGGTTATTGTGGCAAGAAAGGACAATAGGACACACGAAGTGTGAGGTCGCTGCAACCTTTTCCATGCTCGACAAGCGGACCTCTAAACTTGTCGGGCACTGGAGTTTTCCGCCGTCTGTTCTTTTTTATCCGGATTGATTCCTCCTAAAGGCCTCCGTGAAGGTTTTACTGGACAATCCTTTAAAAAATGACCGGCCTTGCCACAATACAAACACAACTGCAACTGTCGTCTCTTCTCTCTCTCTGCTTGGGAAATTGGGCCTCGAATTCCGCCCAACTGCATGGGTTCATTGGGAACATCTAATCCTGACTTCGACGTTGGTTCTCGGGAGCGGACTACAAAGGGTCGACTGTCCTGACGAGCTCGATCCGTTCTCCTATCCTGAAGACGATGATCCAACTGGATTGTCAGGTCTATGAATTCTGTGAGACATTCGGGCGGATTGACAACTTGAGCGAGAACATCCTTCAGCTCACTGCGCAGGCCACGATAAAACAGTGTCACTCTCTTTTCTGTAGGCCAATTAGTTTCTGCCACTAATCGATTGAAAGTAGCCACGTAAGCAAGCAGCTCCTGATTGCCCTGCTTGAGTGACAGTAACTCATTGTCCAATGCCTGACCTTGTGAATGGCGAGCAAACAATTTCTCTAACTCTCTCTGGAATTCTGAAAAGTTCTGCAACACGGGATCATCCCGATTAACCAAAGGAATGGACCAATCTGCTGCATGACCACCCAAATAAGACAACACGAAAGCAACCTTTGATTGGTCAGTGGAGAAAACCCCAGGTCTGCACAAAAAATGTAGTCTACACTGATTTAAAAACACGGCAAACCTTTTCGGGTCCCCCGTGAATCTCTCAGGAGGGGCTAAGGGAATATTTCCTGGAATTACCACTTGGAACGGAACTGAGGGCGATGTAGAAGAGGAAGCTTGGGCATTACCTTGGGGAAGGGGAACCTGTCCCGCCTGATTCTGTAATAACTGGCGAGCCAACTCTTCAGTTCGTTCCCTATTGATTCCCAGTTCCCTTCTAAGAGCGCCGGTTTCGGACCGGGCTGCATGGACTTCAGCTCTAAGTTCTCCCAGTAGTTGAGCTAACTGATCTACCTCAGAAGTTCCCATGATGCCCAGGCGGAGTATTTTTTATGACTGGCTTCGCGTTCTGTAACGCTTACCTTAGACTCCTCGGGGACACCACTTGATATTCGGAAACTTCTCAGGGTGCGCTGTTATCTTATCCCAATTGGACTCTCTATCTATACATGAAAACAATTACCACACTCAATAACTAAGTGATTCCTAAAATAGGGAAAAAAGAATCACCTTCAAAATAAACTGTAATTCTTCGGTTACCTTAGTTGGTGATTTGGTTAGCTCTCCATCCTGCTTCTGCGCAGGGGTGCGTGTTCTGAAGAAGGGACGTGAGGAGAATGGAATTATCCTTAAACTTCCAGAAATGTCTAAAGGGGTACACTTCCTAACAGTGTCAGACAGGAATGGTGTCACTAACCCTCTAAATGCAGAAACACCCTAATGTGTCTAAAAACTGAAGTGCACAACCCGCAACATTTTTGGTTCCAAAATGCGTAAACTTAGTGTACCTGATGACGACAGAAAAAACGAACACTAATGTTCCTAGAAACAATTCTCCACACAACCCTCTTAACTTCTGTGAGGTGAATATGGTTTGAACATTCACTTGCGCGAAAGAACTAATGTGTGAAAAGCAGTTGCTACTATAGGAACCATTAATCTATAGCGAGAACTAAAAGGGAAAGATACTTGCTGTGAAAACAACAGGGGCGACAGAACTGGGAGGTGCGCCTCGAAAACTCTCCTCACAATAAACGCCAACTGGAAAAGCGTAACCGCCAACACCGCACTGAAGAAAGCCAACTTTACACAGAATTCACAACTTGGGACAGCGGACTGGACGGGAAAAGCTATTCCAGGGCACTACAGAAAAGGGTTTCCATGGAATACTAGGGAAGCTGAGGAATTCCTGTCAGAGGGCTGAACCGCGGTAAGCGTTCGCTGAGACAGCTGAAGACGCGAAGCGCCGTTGAGCAAAGGGGCGGGGCTTAAATACTCCCGAGTGACAGAAAACTAGACTGCTGGCCCACCTAGAGGTTGTAACTACAGGCAGCCATGTTGGGTGATGAGGAAGAGTCAACCTGCCTATTCTTAGACCAGCAACTGTAAGCGGCCAACCAGGAACTCTTGGAAATTCTTTTGCGAGGGAACCCCGTAATCATGACATCTAGTATGTAGGTTCTGTGGGGCCGCATAGTGTGAATAATGTCTATCCTGCGGCTACTGTGCCCACCGTGCGTCCTCCAACCCTAGATCCAATAGCAGTGACTGCAATGTCCTTGCAGCTGGCGTGGGTCTATCTATTTTGGTGTCCGATCTATCTAAGTTCTGGTTTAATGCACAATTAAAGTCTCCTCCCCAGATCACGGCCCCCCCGCACCCCCCCCGAGGCTCCCGCTAAATTTGCCATATAGGGTTCTGAAGTATTCCGCTGTGTCCCGATTAGGGGCGTATGTGTTAACAATACATAACTCTCTGTTCTCCACCAGCCCCCTCAATACAACCATCCACCCATATGGCTCCACTTTAGATTGCAATAGCTGAAACGGGACATGCTGTGCCACCCAAATAATTACACCCCGGCATAAGCCGAGTATGCTGCTCGTACCACAATCCCCCTCCACTTCTTCCTAATCACTTCAAGCTTTTCTTGCGTTAAGTGAGTCTCCTGTATCAAGGCTATGTCGATTTTCTGCCTGCGCAGATACATCCTAACCTTATTTCGTTTTAAATAGCTATTGAGCCCTCTAACGTACAAGTAACTATTTTAGGGTCTCCCATGGCATATTGAGTCCCACTCCTCCCGCCACCAGGGCAATCCCTTCAGAGCTCGTTCTTTTACGGGTTGTAGGCTCGCACCCCAACTGTTTCTCAATGTCCCCCCTTCCCAACTCCCCCAACTGCAAACCCCTCAATGTCCCCAACTCCAGCCGCCCCCTCCCCCCTCCTCCTCTCCCTGCCCCAACCTCCACTGAAACTCCCCCCCGCCCTCCCCCAACTGTTGCCCATCCCTTCCCCTCCCCAACCTAACCTAACCCCTCCCCAACTGTTGCCCAGCTCCATCCCTGGATCTCCGGCACCCCCGCATCGAGCCCTTTTCCGGCAATTGCCTTACTTGCGGTCCAGCAGGGAGATGTCGCCCTAGTGGCGGTCCTACTGTTCTAATTCCCGGGGGTAGAGTGTGTCTGTCCCGTTAGTCCCTTTTTTGACCAATCTAAGCGCGCCTGGCGCTACTCATTTTGCATTCCACATACTATATTCCAGTTTGTCATGTTCAAGTGTCTCACGTTACAGTTCCTCCTTACTATGCGCCCCCCTTTTATCTTGCATAGCTGCTTATTCACTTATCATATTATTAGCACCCCTTATGGCTACATTGCATTGTGCGCTGCCGTTTCCCTTGAGGCTAGAGATATTAGTGCAACGTTGATTCACTTATCCTGTCCATCTCGCTCTGGCCCTTTTTCCTCGTCCGGGCAACCCTGGATGTTCAGCCCATTCGTCGCCTCCTCAGGATCCTCGAAAAAATGCGCCTTGCTCTTATGTAAAACTTCTAGCTTCGCAGGATATAATAGCATAGATTTAAATCCCGCCGCCCTCAGCCGCCGTTTCACCGCAACGTAAATGAAGCGCTGTCTCTGCACAGCGATGGTGTAGTCCGGGTACACTGACAGTTGCCGTTGTTCGGGTTATAGTTCCTCCTTTTTGGAAAAATTCCAGGATCTTTTCCCTATCTCTGTAGTTCAAGATCTTGGCTATGATTGCCCGTGTAGGGGCCCCCGGTTGTGGTCTTCGTGTCAGGGCTCTGTGCACGCGTTCCACCGCAAACCCTTGGGAGAGCATGCCCGCTCCAATTTCTTGGATCAGCATGTTTTTGACGAAAGCCGTGGGATCTGTTCCTTCTCCTTCCGGCAATCCCACCACGCAGATGTTATTGTATCTCGCACGCCCTTCTGCCTCTTCCGCTCGGTCCTCCAAGTTGCGTACTTGTTGTTTCAGCATGTGGACCTTCTCTGCATCTGCATTGGCAGTGCTAGCTTCTGTGTTATTCTTTACCGAGCTCTCAAGGGTACTTGTGCGCTCCGACAGCTTCCTGACATCTTGTCTCAAGAGGTTTAGGTCCACACCCAGTGCGTCGATCTTAAATTCCAGCATCGCCTTGAGCTCCGCTATCGAGGTGGTCCACAAGGTTTTCATTCCAGTGATGGCCTGCAGGATCCACTGATCCTCCCGTGGCGGGGGCGACACGTCATGCGGGTCAATTTTACCTTGTGCTGCCGGGGATTGGATCGATTTCGTGAAAATATCCATAGTCGGTTGCTTGACCTTGCTCTTGCCGCCCCTTTGCGCCATGTTCTATGCTGTCTGCCTTTCAGCTTCTCCTGAATGCGCTGCTGTTCCCTGGGTCTGTGGACCCCTTAATGCTGGCTGCTCCGTGCGGTGTACCGCAATGCTCCGCAAGCGTTTTGCTCAAGTAGTTTCAAGGTGGGGCAGTTCTGTTTTCTCGCACTTGCCCAGGGCTGCTTGCTTGTGCCCTCACTTTTTCTCCCCCCTTCGCCGTGGTGTTTTCTCCCTTTTTTGGGTTTCCTTGGGGTCCCAGCGCTATCCCTCTGTTCTCTACTTTGTTACTGTGTATAGCGGTGGGGGTGGCTCCGCTATGACTTCTGGCGTTGTCGTTCTGCCCTTAGTCGGGCTTCCTGCTGATGTAGGCTGGGGCTGCAGGCTTGGCCCCTGTTGTGCTGTTCTGGGCTTCTGAGGGTGCGGCACTTCTCTGTCGCCTTCTCTGGTGCCTGGAGCCCCCGATCATGTAATCGCTCTATGCCGACCCCCAGGCCCTAGTACTGTCTGTCAGCTTGGTGTACTGCCAGGCAATGCTCATTCCAGGCCCTGTATAGTTATTGTTGTCCCGAGGCACTTCCCACATGTGCTTCGTTTCAGGCTGTGCCGGGGGGTGGGGGGGTGCTCAGACCGCAAGCTTTATTGGTGCATTGCATCTTCCGTCAGTGTCACAGCGGCTGACCGGGCCCCACATGCTTCTCCCAGTGTGTGCAGCCGGGCCATCACGCTCCTCTGCGACCCTTCGTTGCCACTCACTGCCACCGTCTTTGTTCAGCTGGGAGCCTTGCGTGCTACAAATGTATCAGCACTGTGTCACCGCCCGAGGCTCCGGGGCTGCGGCTACTCTCTGAACTCTGCGCGCTTCTGATATTGTGCGGCTGGGCTGGCACGATCTTCCACGGCCCCCCGTCCCTTCAGCCCGGCTCACCACAATCCCCTTTGTTCCATGGGGAGCCTTATTCACGGTTTGCCACAAATGTATCACAGCATACAAATTATCACTGCCCGCGGCCCCGGAGTTCTATTACAAAGCGCTTGAACTCCCTATGTGTCTCTGTCTCCACACTCCCAGCACAGTTCAGCGCCCCAGCACTGTCCTTTGTTCTCGATCACCGGGCGTCCGCATTCTTGTCATGGACTGTCCGAAGTCTCGCGCTGGCTTTCATTCCTCCATATCTTCCAAGTTAGCCCGGCATTTCGCGCAGCAGGAGCCGCAATGCAAGCCCCATACATTCAGAAGTCTGTAAATATCTTCTTTTTTACTTTCCTATTCAGTTGTCATCATGCGCTTCAGGATCAGTTCCCGATGTACGGGAGCTCACGAGAAGAGCAGCACTACTCCATGGCTGCCAAGCCACGCCCCTCCGATATAATTGTTCTTAAGTTTGGCACATGGTGTAATAAAACAAAGAAAAAATGTTCTGTTACAGTTGAGACCATCTTTAGCTGGCAAGATGTGTTCTAATAATAGGCAGTAGTTAGAACTGGCTTTTTGTTTCCCTCTTTTGTTTTAATATGAGCAATATTGCAATTTTTGCTTGTCATCGTGCCATGTGTCTTTTGAATTGATGTTACACTCCTGTTGCCACTCACCTCTTTCCTGGTGCGGCTTTCCACAAAGTAAGGTGCTTTTTGGTGGCCCTTTATCTTTGTTCGCACCATTACTGCATTGAGATGAGCGATCCTGTTTTGTTAAGAGCTTGTTTAAAAGGTTTTGCGTCTCTATTTTGGCTTTCTTTTCACCAATGGTACAAAAGCTCAGAAATTCCAAGGCACGGCTTCTCATCTCTTCTTCATTTCCAGATCTAATTTCAGGCCTTGGATTGATTTTACCTACTCTCTGGGAGTCATCGTCATTGATCTCAATTGGATCTTCACCGAATGATTCATCTTGGTCCTCGTAGATTCAATGCAAATAGCATTTCTCGTGTCGTCTACCTCAGCTTCTTCATATGTTCACAGATTTAATAGCTCGGACATGATTTCTTCATCTTTAGATTCCTGAATGTTTGCTGGTGTCACAGGTATTGTTCTTATTGCATCCTGAACTTTCGATTGAGGTGCAGGTGTTTTTGAAGTATTAGATGGTTCAAATGTAACACTCAGGGACTTGATGTTCCGAAGAAATGTCTGAGAATTGTTAGCTTTATGACTCCTGCCTTTTGGCTGATGTTTAGGTTTTTTTTTTTTGTGATGTGTTTCTTGCTCGGGTTTTACACATGTGAGACTGAAAATGAAAAATTGAGTAGTTTCCATCATCTTTATTGGCAACCTCCAAACAGTCATTCAGATGACTTTGTGGATTGCCAACTAGCCCCTCTACATTCACTGAAGTAGATGGTTGAGTTGATGGATCATCATCCACAATCCTAGTGCCGGAGGTTTCTTCTATAGGCACCTGTGCCTTATCGCTTTTTTTCCTTATATTTGTAGTACTTTCAAGATTGTTCTCTCTGCGTGCAAGACTTTCAGTCCCATGCGGCAGTGTGGTTTCTCCTACTGGAATATGCCACCCACTTTCATCACTGCAGAAGTCACATTGAGTTTCCATGTGAAACAGCCCTGTCTGGTGGGCTGTTACAGGCTCTTTTCGTGAGACACTTACATCGCCTGCACCCTGGTTGCGTTTTACTGGAGCCAAGGCTTCTCTTGCATTTTCTGCGAGGAGCCTTTTGTCTTCTGTGTTATTCTTTAAATTTTCCATCAAGAGGTTCACCGATAATTCAGCTTTTCCATTTTCAATTGTTATGTGTGTTTTGGTTGCATTTATTCCCACTTTGATGTTTGCAAGATTGGAGTTCATCATTGCAATCAGAGTGCACTGATCAATCAGGCTGTCATTAAGTTGTTCATACATCTTTAGAAAAGGTGCAACCGCAATTGTCAAGGCGGACATGATGTTGGGGTTTAGTTTGCATATCACTTTTTCAACAAAGTTTTTTATGCTGCCTTTTGATTTTAAAAAACCGTTACTGTCCGTTGGAATACTTCTCCTGATTTTTGGGTATTCACAGGAAATAAAGGAAGAGTCACAGGTTGAATCATCAGAAGAATCCACAGGACTTTCCGTGCAGCGCTCTCTTCTACACGCAAGACCCCTAGGGTTGTTTAATGTACCTAAAGTATTTACACCTTGCATCATCGCAGCTTTCCCTCTGCGTTGGAAGCATAGCATTGGTGGCAAGCTGCTATAGTCCACTCGTCTCTGTTTTTGAGGTATATTGTCCATGATTGCATTCTGCTCAATGCCTTCATAACGTTTGAAGCCATTCTCAGCAGCATTCAGCAATGGACATGTGGGAGATTCTCTAGAGATCCCATCACGCAGTTTGCTGCTGACTTTATTAGTCAGTTATGTTAAGTCTCGAAGGAGCTTATCCGCTACTGCTAAAGAATTACGCCGTTGAGTGGGGCCCATCTCCATCACTCTCATCTTCAATTGGTAATTGTGGCTGCAAACCGGATTGCACTACTACAAATACTTCATCCAGAGGGTTATGTTGTAAGTTGTGTTGGAGGTGTAAACGCACCTGGCCATACAAACTATTCCGCACATTCTCAGTATTGGTCATGTTTACATTTGAGGATAAATTTATAAACGTTTGAGGAGTCCTAGGCTCATTGTATTGGGACTCAAGCGCCTGTTTCATTTGATTCATGGTTTCTGTATTTTGAGGATACAATTAGTCTAGTATGGCTACAGGATTTGTGTAACCTTCAACTGCATAAAGAGGAGCATCTAGTTACATTTTGGTCCTCTGCATAGTTACATGCACATTATCTGAGATGTCAGACAGCATCTTCACCCCCAGTCTGTTTTCTTCCGCTATGTATGACGGTAATTCCTCATGGCATCCATTGTGTCCTTGTTTACACATATTCACTCTACCCAGGGCCTCGGGTGCACGCCATGCCAATACGCGCAACCGAGGGACAGCAGATGAAGCAGATGGACCAGCTGTAAAAGATAGTGATTTGGCAATCGAGGTGCCACCCACACATCGCCCCTGTGGTTATCAAACATGCAGTTACAAGCCACGGGAGGCATACGCCTGCGACTCCACCTCCTTGCAATTCAAACACAAGCTTCTTTGAGGGTGCTTTCAGTGGCTTTTCCATGTAGGGGTGCACTCGGTCGAGGCGCTGTTGTCGGACCACACAGTCCACCCATTATAGGTCACACAACCGATACACCTTACTTGCTTCTTTTTCATCAACATGTGGCCACTGCTTCAGCTGGACAGTGGTACTTGATTCATTCACATATATCACACCCTCTTGATAGTGTATCGTGGCTTGGTTTCTGCCACCATCCACTTGTTGCACTTTCTTATATTCTCCTGGCTCTTGCCAATGCTTGTTTTCTCATATTACATAGTACCTTTAATTCTCTTGGCTTTTGCCAATGCTTGTTTTCTCATATTAAACAGTACTTTGTATCAGGAAGTTTCACAAACTTGCTTTCAATCAGATCGGTATTCAGAAGTGCTTAAACTTGCTTTCACTCAAATCGGTATTCAAAGAAATACTTGCTTTCATTCAAATCAATGTTCATTGCTCGCTCTGCCTGCTCGCCTGCCAACCCAGTGTTCCCCCTGCTTGATAGACTCACCGGTCGGAGTTTACATCTCCTGCCACCAGAAGCTCTAGTTCCTGTGTCGAGCCTCTTAGTCTCCCAGCGGCTCTCCGTGGCTTCGCTCACCCAGAAATGCTTCTCCTGCAGCTAAGGATTTGTCCAACTGCTTCTCTAGGTCACACCGCTTTCCCTCTCGCAGTACGTCACTGGGCTCCAGAGTCATTCAACATCGCTTCCTACAGCATACAATCTGCATCTTTAAAAGGGTATTGAGTGCTCTGCCTGCCAGGCTGCTTTTCTGGAGAGGTCTGCTCATGCCTTAGCCCCTCTTGATTTCCGCTTGGGGGTCTTGCTTTAGGTTTCCTCTGCTGAGTGGGCTGGAGTGATGCTTACGAAGGAGCTGGGGTTTGCTTCCCGATACTCCTCTCCCCGTGACGCCACTTCACACGTCCCCGCTTCCCAGCTTCTTTCCTACTTCTTTGTCCCACACCAAGCCGGGCCTGCCTCCCTCTCCTCTTCTCACCTCCGCTCCAGGCTATTGATCCATGGGGGCTGGCTCAATCCCTTCTCTTTTTGCCATTGCTGTGTCCTGCCTCTCCTTCTCCCGCTGCTCCTTTGGTGGTACTTCCTCTTCTTCCCGCTGGTCTTCGGAGAGTTGCTGCCTCTCTCCTTCTCTTTTCTTGATTGGTCAGAACATCGGCGAGAGCTGCCCTCACTCCAGCTGCTCCACTTCAGTGGTCTTCCTCACATCTTCTCTCTGCTCGGACGGCGGGGCTCACTCCTCACCCGGACCGCCCGCTGCCCACGGCCCAGTTCCTCCTCTGCTTCACCGTCTGGACTGCCTAGGACCTGGCGGTCATCTCCCCTTCTCTGGTGCGGTCCCCCGCCACTTTGATCTTCCTGGTCTGGCTACTACTTCACAGCGGGCACTCTTCCTTTCCTCTCCGATTCATTCTGTCTCCAGCGCACCATGTTTTATGGCTGCCGCCCTGTCCCTGCTGGCCCTTCGTTTTGGCCGCTGTGTCCTGGAACTCTTCTGTCCCGGCTCCCTCTTGGAAGCGAGGATTCCTCCCCAGTTCTTTTCTTTGCTATACCCTGTGCCAGGGGAGGGGGGTTTTAGCTAGAATTTTCTTCAGCTGGAGTGGTGGGGGTATGGAGCACACTTTCACTGTGTCTCCACCATGGTGGCCATCTTGGAAACAAGACAAGTAAATTTTCTATGGTGGGGTAGGCTGGGGGGGGGGCGATGAGGAATACGTGGGAGGCACACCAAAAGGTCGAAGAAAGTTACCACGGGTAAGTAACATGTTCTCCGAATGGATTGTGTCCTCCCACGTATTCCTCATCTTATGATAGACTCCGAAAGCAGTAATAATTTGGTGGAGTATGAATTTAATTTTGTCCTCAACTGTTATCATGGACTGAATGAAGGCCCGCTTTCCCAAATTGTCCTTTTTGATTGGAAGATAAATACAAGCAGTAATGTTTTACAAAAGTGTAAACAGACGACCAAGTGGCCGCTGAACATTTGTCTTTCACTGGAACACCTCTCTGAAGAGCAGCAAAGGTTGCCATGCCCTTTGTGAAATGTGCTCTCAAGCCTTCCGGCAGGTCTTTGTCCACTAACCTGTAAAATTCCCCAATAGCTAGGATGATCCAGCTGGATAAAATTGGTTATTTTGACGGATTTTGGACATTCTTGATATATAAAAGCTGAGAGCCCTTTTTGGATCCAGCCTATGAAATCTTTCCTCCTCCTTTCCAGGAAGAGGAGGTGGGTAGAAAGCTGGCAAAATGATCTTTTACGACAAGTCAAAGACTACCTTTGGTAGAAAAGCAGATTCCACCCTGAGAACAACCTTGTCTTTATAGAAAACAGTGTATGGGGTTTTACAGCAAAGGGCTGACGTTATTGCTATTAGCAAAAGTTTTAAAAAGTTAACAGTCAAGTTAATGGGCAGAAGTGTATTAGCTCAAAATGAATGCATGTTAGAAATGTTAACACCAGGTTAAGATCCCATATAGGGACTTGGAAAGAATGACAAGATGGATTTTAAAATATGAATCCTCCTCTGAAGAGCGCTTCAAAATAGAAAGCACCACAAGGTAACCTTTTAATTGTTCCAATCTTGAGCCGCAGATTCGCAAAATGAAACAAAAAGAAAACACCACAGGTGTATCACAAAGAAAAGAGGTGCACATTCTTTTCCTTGCACCAACTGCTGAACTTATTCCAACGGCAGTGGTATTAAGATTTTGTTGCTGGCTTGTGGCCGAAAGCAAGATCGCCATTACGTCATCCGAGAGGTCCCAATACTTATATCTCAACCTCTACCTCTCAGAAACCATGCATGAAGGTTGAGAGTCTTGACCTCTGGATGGGGAACCCGGCTCTCCTCTCGCGAGAGAAGGACATCTCTATGTGGAAGACGCATTGGAGGGCAGATGGACATGTCCAGAGGGTACAGGTACCACGTACTCCTGGCCCAATCCAGAGCAATTAGGATCATGGAATTCCTGAACTTCCTCAACCTCCTGATCACATGAGGAACAACGGGGCCTGTAGGAAAGGCATACAGAAGTGGAAACTCCCAGTCCACTACAAACGCGTCCCCTACAGCTCCTCTTGGAGGGGGGGAGAGGGGGGGGTACTTCACTGGAGCAGTACAGTTCATACTTCCCTTTGACACTAGTCGCGAACAGATCCACTTGAGGGATTCCCCAAAGGGTGAACATCTCTTGAAGGACTTCCTGAGCTAGTTCTCACTTGTGGTAGACTGCTCTGCCTGCTCAGAGCGTTGTCCGCCATATTCTCCTTTCCAGCTAAGTGAACTACTGATAGAGAGATTCCTTCTTGAATTGCCCAGAAGCACAGCTGCACTGCCGCTCTGCACAGTGACAGTGACCCTTCACCTCCTCTCGTGTTGAGGTAATACATGGCCACTGTGTTGTTCATCATTATCAGCACATTATTTCCCCATACACAGGGCAGAAAGGCCTTCAGCACTAGATTGCCCTCAGCTCCAAAAGGTTGATGTGTAATTTGGATTCCGATGGAGACCAACGACTGCGGATTGTCATATCATTGATGTGGGCTCCCCACCCCGTGAATGAGGCATTCGTCACTACAGTTCTCTCCGGCCATAGCTGCCAAAAGGAATCTCCTTTCAGAATGGTGTCCTTGTGAGTCCATCTCAGAATATCCTGTGCGACTCGGCTTGGATCCTGAAGCGGGTCTGACATCCTTCCCGAGAATTGGGACCATTGAGCCTTGAGAGCCCATTGAGGGATCTCATTCTCAGGTGGCTGGCACCAGAAAAATGCAGGATGCCATAGGCCAAGCAACCTCAACAAGTTGAAGGTCAGATGACGCTGGGCACTCTGGAATTTGGTGGCCATCTGCAGAATGTGTTGAGCCCTCACCTCGGGTAACTAGGCTTTTCCTGGGGGGACAAAGATTACTCGGGGCCCCCCTTTTTAATCAACGGTCAAAACAAGGGGACGAGCAGTTACACGTCAACAAAACGTTCACGGGCAGCCAACCCCCATCCACTTCCAGCAGTAAATATTTTTCTAGCCCAGGCATCCACTCGCTTGTCATCCCTATCGGGAGTGCTAGAAGCATATGCCAATTTTTTAGCCGATGTAGCAGCCTGAGCCACCAAACTCTCTAGTGTTGGGTGCTTTGTTAAATATTCTGGGTAACTGCTGGATGTCCTATATTTATTTGCAAAGTTCTTATTTACTGCAGCTAAAGTTTCTGGTGTTTCCCAATTAGATGAGACCCTTTATTGTAGGGCACTATGAAAGGGCAAAATTGGATCTCTGGGGACCCTGATAAAATATAACAGTTAGATCATCCTGCCTGAAAGAACGTGCACGCCTGCTCAAACGCAGAAATTTGACCACTTTCCTCATTAGTTGTCTGTATGAGGAGTCAGCATTGTCAGAAGAATCTAGTTTCCCAAATTCAAATTCTGGAGAAGTATCTGTTAGGCAAGATTTTCATAGCAATGATGAATCTTCCTGACCTGTGTCAACCCCAGAACTTTTTGCTTTTACTGGTGGGTTGTTTATTTTACCTCTGTGAGTGGGAGCCTAGTTGCTCACTCACAGAACCTTTTACTCTTTTTACGGGTGTCATTTAGAAGACTCTCCAAAGTGTATTTTAAAGGTTATCCTCTGACAAGTTTTGGCAATAAATGCCTATTTTTGCTGGGATGCCCTAGGGGCTCATCTTTTAACTTCCTCTGGTAGATCATGTGAAAACTACAGTTCCAAAGGGTAGAAAGGACCTTTGGATCCCTTTTATATTTTAATAGGCGAGACCAGCACCCCCCACCTTATGTGGAGTGCTGGGGAATTACTGAGTATCCCCCTTCTCATTTTAAATGTAACATTTATGTTACAAGGACAAACGTACCTTTAATGGCTTGTGGCAGTGAACCTTTTTATTAATTCGGTTCACCTTTAACGTGGGCTGTTTGCACCGCCCCGGTAAAGGTACCCACGGGTGATCATTTTACCAAAATGGCCCCAGTCTTCTTTTATTGCCATTTCAGTGTTCCTTTCCCTTTCTTGTTCTTCCCCTGACCTCCAGGGCAGGAAATTCCCTGATGTGATTTTTATCTTTGGCAGGAATCCTGGGAGCTCTCACTTTTGCTACTTAAGAACCTATCCTGACCTGCCTGATGGACATAAGACCCTAAGTGACCTCCCATCTGCCACTGAGAACACTGATGCTCCAAGAATAAGGGCCTTTTCCTAGAAAAGAGAATACGTGTTTAAAAGTTACTTACTTGCAAAAGAAGTTGGTTGGTGACTAACAGAGTGAACAGTTACAAAAGTTATTACTGAAAATGATATGCAAGGTTATTTTACTTACCACAGTAATGTTCTGCCATTCTGGAAAGTGTATGTAACATCTTTCGTTCCTTAGAAACTGTTTTGCCATTCTAATAGAAAGTAGATACAAGGTTATTTTACTCATCTGTAAATTGGCTGGGTCTCTTCAAAAGTAATGCTGTTGGTTTCACCAACTATTTCTTTCACAGAATAGGTGTATAGGTTTCCCAACTGGGTCTTGCTTACCCCGACTTGCTGTTAGCCTGTACAGAATAAGTCTACATTAGGTTTTCCCTACTTAGAATAACTGAGTCATTCATAAAGTCTAACACTGGGTTTTGCTTTCCCTACATTCTTTAGACAGACACTAAAACAGTCTTAAGTCCCTGCCTTTAAGTTGCTGATAGCTCCTGTAAAAAGTGTATAGGTTTTACTTACCTTGCGTATAACTATGTTATCCTAAAATAAGTTAGTTATTGCTTCCCTTAATCTGTGAACTGAAAAGCAACTGTAATTGAATATTAAACCAAGGTCAAACTCCCCTAGAATAACTGTTCTTAGAATCAGAGTTATAGGTGTATACTGTTCTTAGAATCTGTGTTTCACTAGATCAGAAAATTATATTGTCCAGTTGACTTACTATGTGATTTTTGCTGAGTGTCCAGATACAACTGACAATGTATATTACGTTTTAATTACTGTAAAGTAATCTGAAAGCAACTTATGGTTTTGCTCCCCAAGAATAGGCGTGACCTATACTGAGTGTGTTGGATAGGGTCTGACTTACCTAGAAATACTGTTAGTTTTCAAAATAAGGTCTATAGTAAATGCCAATGTTTATTTGTAAAGCACCTATACACAAGGCAAGTGTTTCAAGGCGCTCAAGGAGGGAGGGAAAAGGGGAGAAGGGGAGAAAAACAACAGTCATTCAGAGCCCTTTAGTTTCTGAATGCTTATGCTCCCTCAGAGCCTTTTTGGTCATTGCGTGACTTTAGTTACACTCTGAGGTACGGTGATCGGTTCTGGGACACCAAAAGCAAATGTGGTGAAGCAAATGTGGTTGGGGTCAGTGATCAACATCTTTGAACTGCATTCTTGACACTTCTTGAAGGCCATCATAGGCAATAATGGAGCCGACAATGAAGACATTTTTGTACAAAAAATGAGTGTCAAAGTTCAGTAAAGAACCAAAGCGTGCTGTAATTCTTCGAAGCATAAAACAGAACTGAATTCAACGGGCGCTGCATGAGCCATTTATATTGATGATGTCGACAGTCGAATGAGGCCTTTGACAGACACAGCGCCCCCTGTCAAAAAAGAAATTCCGAAGAAATGATGAAGATGGAAGGATGATTTTAAGATGAGGAATACGTGCGAGGACACAATCCATTCGAAATACCCATTTGCATATCAATATTTTTTGTTCACAAAAAATATTTGCTTGAAAAATGGCAAGACAGAGGAATTATGACACTGGAAGATTTCATCTCAGAAAATGGGCCGACAAAGCCTTTCCGATTCATAAAATCTCTTTACATATTGGGCAATGAAGACTGCTAGAATGGTTGTAATGGTCACATTGCCTTTCTAAACATGTTAGGAAGAATCAGAGGACTATACTTCATTCGCATATTGCAACATTGTTTAAGAAACAGGATTACACTTTTTTTTTTTTTTTAGAGTTCTATGCAACATGTATATGCCACCCTTATTTTTTCTTTATATGGAAATCGATGCAGCTACAATTCAAGCATAATGGGAGTAGATGCTTGGTAACTTATTGAGTAAGTTAAATTGCACAAGAATATCATTTGGTCTTGCAAGGGGTGTTGGGAAGTTAGACCATGATTACCAACTTTCAAACTCCTCCACTGCTGACATAAGTCTCCCAATAGATTATATTCTGCTGGATTGTCTTCCTTTTCTAATTGCTAGATGTGCTTTGACAGACTACACATACTATGGTCATGGTGTCTGCTGAAAACACCACATCAGCAGATAGTAAGGTCCACATAAAGGCATAAAGTAAGTTGCTACGCAATTCTGTATATTTGCTCATTAATTTGACCCTTGGCAGCAGCGATAACTATTTAAATGACACTGTTCAATGAAAGCACAGCTCATCATGCATTCCTCGCTTATCCTGTAGCCTCTCTCCTACGCCCTTTCTCTGTTTGCTGTAGGTTCAAATGTGCTAATGGAGAGAGAGTGCAGCAATAATCATCTCCTCCACTCTTAAAAGAGAGCCAAAGCTCTGAGTGGGAGTGCTAAGCAAGAAAGGCGCTTGCTTTGTCAAATATCTGCAAACCAGAAATAAATCAGGAAGATACTTTAAGCTAACTATATCCTGTATGTGTTAACTGTATATATTTTTTAAAAGGCAGTCCTGCTATTCCATTGCTAGAAATGTTTGTTACATGCATCATTATAGTATTGCAACTGTAAAACACTGCAATGTCTCCATGTTTTTCAGTAAAGTTTAGTTCAGTGTACCTAAATCTCACAGTGTCAAATATATTTCATTTTGTAGGGGAAGAAGCATCATATACACAAGCGACTACTTTTGAAAATGTGCATGATCACACATCCAAATGTTTTTGATGGCAAACCAAATTCTTTGACTGGCTAGTTGAATACACCTGTGCAACTGGTGCTGAACCCAGGAACTGATGCAAACTCATTGACATTCTATCTTATCACACTGTTGCTTTATACCAGCTACCCTGAAAGTGAGATGGCCGCAATTACTATATTCCATTGAATTTGCCCAGTTATCTGCCCGCTACACCATCCATTCTGTTTAATCATAATGAATACACAAAGTTAACTAGATGTTTACACTAAGTGGTGGTCAATAGTTCTATCCAGTCTGTACCTCTACAGAGTGGAGTTAGCCTCCATATTACTTTGCTCTAGGCTTATGATTGCATTATATATTCACGCCTGCATGCCTGCGAGAGAGAGCTGGCCAACCCTGAGGGCAGGAAAGCAAATGGAATGTGCACGTAGCCGGACGCATTTCATGCCAGCCCGCTGCACCTCTGCCCAGTCTTTACCCGATCGTTGGAGGCAGTACACCAGGCAGAATCTGCACTGGACTGCCACAACGTGAACCCCCTCTGCCCTGTGCACCTCACAGCTAACCTCCAGGTCCCGGAAATAGTTATTTCCAATTGCAGACATGTGTGTAATTTCTTTTTAAGGTAAGCATGAACTGCGCGCAGGCTCGTTCCCTTAAGAAATGAACAAAAAAGTATCACCACTTTCATGGGTATGCAGGGCTGGAATGCTGCCCCTGGGACTACCTAGCTCTGGCTTGAGGGCAGTTGACAGCCCTGTCCTGCCCAGAAAGTGGTATATAAGTCTTATATTGAAAACAGTTGCTATCAGGCTATGACTTGCCTTTCTCAACTTCTCCTTACATAGCAAATGATGGGCCAATCATGCAATATACAGGACACTGCCCTGTTCCACATTGGCTGCACCCAGCCGGACAGTGCCTTGCACCCAAAACCTTTTTCCAGATCATTATATTTATTTGTGTCCATTCATACGTATTACAGACACTCAGCACACTATCATCTTACTTCAGTGGTACACAAAAATGCTGCATTGATGCTCATTTTATGTTGTGCATAGAAATAACTTCTAGTGGCATCAAATATATTAGGGCTCTCACAAAAGAGGACAAACACACCGGATAGAAATGCAATGCAACATGCTACACATTCATACAAAGTAGTAGAGGAATTAACATTACATTTCTACTCATGTTACCCATGCCCTAGTAACAAGCACTATCTTTGAGAAAGAAAGGGCAGGATGATTGTCTCAGTAGACCTACCCATCAGTGAACTATTCCTAGGGTACGCTGATGTACCGCATATCTAAATGTGGGTAGAAAAGAAACAGTAGGAGTACATTTTGCACAATTTTTATGTCATTTCTTGCAAGACACAGGTGTGCAGTTCTCATGATCTACTGATCTTCGTAGTCTCGTTCTCTGCTCCTCTACAACTTATCACTCATATGTAAAAGAGATTATGGAAAGTCCACCTGTCTATTTGTGGTAGAACCCAATTTCTTAACCTATAGACAGGAGGGCAATATCAAAGGTTAAAAAATAAGCGCAAAGACACTATGTCTGAAAGACAAAGAAAACAACACAACAGGGGCTGTGGCCCTGAATAAGTTGGTATGATCCCGAGAGAAGATAAAGGGGGTCTGGAACCCACAAAAAGAAGAGAGAAGTTGTTAAACTAGTCGGGGAGAACCCAAAACAACCCAGAGTGATCTGGGAGCCATGTGAAAGATGCATTTGTTGGAAATCTGATGTACTTGTGAACTGTGTTTGAGGAATCACTCATTGCGTTCAATACCACAAACTAAACTTTCAAGGCCTGTATCTAGAGCAAGTGGAGGCTCCTTCTGGACCAAAACACCCAGTTTTTCCTTAGTTAGTTTAGTGTAAGGGATGGATGTAGGTTTGGACACAGGACGGTAGACTTATTTAGCAAGACATCCTAACAGAGCCCTTAGTGTTTTAATTGAGGCAGGGCAACCCCTCATAGAAATATGGCAAGATAGGGGTTTCCTTTTCTTTATTCTATAATAAACGTCTTTGATAAGAAACATGCTACCACTGTGTTAGACCCATACTTCTGCACACATACAAAGGATAGAGACACATAATAGGAGACTTAGGTTTACAGATAAGTGTCAATATGTATGGGTACTTGTTGTAATGAAGGATGCTTGGGAGATCAGGTGAGTTGACATGAAGTTCCTTTGTTATGTTACATGTGTAAGATCTTGTGTAAGCTTGGTAGAGACAGACTGGCTCCCACGACCCAGACTCGCATCTCAAGCGTGGGTTGGAACGTCCTTCATGTACAAAAATTCTACCCACTGTAATGAATTCAATGGAGTGATCACAGATCCCGGGTGGAGGCCTCCTCCCATGTGACAACGGGACGGCAGCCGCTACCTGATCCTGGCCCTGGGGGCAGTTATATGAGGAAGAGGCACATGGGAGGAGACAACCACCGGGGAGATGTCATGGCTTCATTGGATGAGACATGGTAGCCCCGATTTGCCCATGGAAAAGATCTCCAGATACCAAATACTCTAATGGCCAATTGCCATTCATCACCCCACCCCCCGCCCCCATTTAGGGAAAATAGAGAAACCTTTCCCCAACACTCTTTAGGCCAAACTCCCATCCATGGTCTAAAATGTAAAAGCTCCAAGAAAACCTTTTTCAGTCACAATTCCCCTTCATATAGAACTAATCTTTCATCAAGTGGAGCTATTTAAATATCAGCTTATGTGTGCCTTGTGCCTACAGCTCGTGTCTGCTGTATGCCTCTTGGATGAGCTAAGGTTCATGCTTAAATGCAGCATGTCCTCTAGAAGGGATGTTTCCTTCTCTCCATTGCATCCGTCCTAGAGTAGTTGACTTTGAAGTATAATTTATGCAAGTGGCACATTGTAAATCTCCCAAGAATACAGTATTAAAAAAGTTCAGAGGAAGCTATGCTTGCAACATCTGACCCTCTTGAAGGAATGGACACAAACATTTCTCTCTAAAGTAGAACCCCTGTGTCAACATTGGCGCCAGGTTCTTCATCCCACCCCTTGCTACTGCCAATTTCCCCTACGTTTCCGTTACATATCTGTTTCTCATTCAAGAACCAGAAAACACTAGACAAGCAAACTAGTGAGTTTGATAGGCATTAGAAAAGAGGTCAAGTCTACACTGCCCCCGCCCTGCCCCCCTGTCTCCCAATCCATTGTCTTCCAACTCATCATGACCTTTTGCAGCCCCAGGTGAGGTAACGAGGTCCTGGACCCTCCTGGGCTTAGACCGCATTGTCTTTGACTTAGCATCTGCCCCCTGGCCCACACGTGCAGCGTCTCCATCTCCCCTTCCCCTCATGCTGCTCTCCGTGTTCCCCTCCCTCCTCCCGCCTCCCATCCGGCCCTCCACCCGCGATTGGCTGAGTGAGGCCGTGTTGCCTGAAGCGGCTACCAACCCTGCTGGTGTGCGAGCCTTATGACCTTTTGCAGCCCCAGGTGAGGTAACGAGGTTCCGGACCCTCCTGGGCCTAGACCGCATTGTCTTTGACTTAGCATCTGCCCCCTGGCCCACGCGTGCAGCGTCTCCGTCTCCCCTTCCCCTCATGCTGCTCTCCGTGTTCCCCTCCCTCCTCCGGCCTCCCATCTCGCCCTCCACCCGCGATTGGCTACCCCAAGATCATCACTACCCACTCCAGGCAGCCCCTGCGGCTAAGGGCCCCAAGGCAAAGGGCGGCTCCAACAGAGGCGGCTCCAGAAAGTGTCTGCAGGGCAAGCCAGCAGCTAACAGACACCAACAAAAACTGTAAGTGTGGCATGGGTGGGGTGTGGAGAAATTACTCTACACCAGAAAGCCCCCACCACTCTACCTTATCTTCCCATATCAGAGACTGCCATAGACTTACCCTATGCATACTTAGAAAGTTGTGTGACCGCCATCCGGATTACAACCATAACAGTGTTTGAAATGTTGCCTGCACTGCATCCTAACATACTAGTCAATGTTAACAAGTGTCACACCTGGAGGGAATTATGGACGCTAGCATGCGTCGCATCTAGATAGGTTTGTAAATGTCGGTATCTGCCTATTTGGAGGGAATTAGGAAGGCTTAGCATACACTACACTTGATAGCACTCCTATTGAAATGTTAGAAATGTGAATGTTGGCATGCACCACACTTAGAATTAAGAACACTAGCCTGCGCCGTACCTATACAGAATGGTGAATGTTAGCATATGCCACACCTAGATGAAACTTGAGTGTTAGCATGTACCACACTTAGAATTGAGAACATTAGCCTGCACTGTATCTAGACAGGACTGTGAATGTTAGCGAGTGCCACACCTGGACGGAATTATGAAGATTGCCAAGCACTACACTTAAAAGGAATTGAGAATGTTGGCATGTCCCGCACTTGGATGGAATTGTGAACGTTGGCCTGTGCGGTATTTGGATGGTATTGTGGTGCTTGGTGAGTGCCACACTCAGACTGAGTTGTGTAGGTCGGCAGGTGCTACACTTGGACAGAACTATGAATGCTTGCATGTTAAATGTCACATAACCCACTAACCAATATAAATTCCAACTCTCTGCATACTTAAAACACTCACACAACCATCTCTCGCACAACCAGCTGCACGCACTTCACCACACTGCAACAACACAAGCCGCAACAACAGCACACCCGGACTGACACCTATCCAATACGCACACCAAAGCTCAGCACCCGGTGTCTACTGAGTTGAAGCTGCCAACTGTACACCACTCCTCTCACTATCCTCTTCACCTTACTAACCCATCCCACCTTTTCAATTACAGATCCTCCAGAGCACCTGGGGACCAATTCCGTTGGTGATGGTGCGCTATATAAGTACCGTTACATCACATAACATATGGAACTACTGAAAGAAATAATCCAAGTGCTATGCATCAGTTGACATCAATGAAATCCAATCCCCACAACCAATCAAGTACTGAGACGAGAAGGATGAAAGAAATTATGAAGAGCAGAAGAAGCCTCAAGCTCAATGAGCATGGTAGTGGTTATGTGATAGCACCTGTGCATGGAACATTTAAAAATGAAAACCAAACTATGAAACCAAACTATGAAACCAAACTTGCCCCTAACCTCTAAGGCGTGTGGAAGCTGGGGCACGAGCCGGTGTGGCAGAGCCAAGGGGCTCGCAAGCAAAGAGGGAACATATCGTTGCACGAGCAAGCTGGGCCGCAAAAACGCCTGGATCCACTAGACGATTCCTGGGCGTTCGGCAGCTGGAGGAAGCAACGTTACCCTCACCGGGAACTGAATGCAAGCAGGCGTGCAGGAGCAGAGACGGGGAGACGTCAAAACCTTTTTTTTTTTAAATGTTTTAATTGTGTTTTAGTCGAAACAGTTGACTTTTCACAAAAGTAAACAAAATAAAGAATACAAGTAATTTATCATACATCCACCAAAAAGAAGATAGAAACGTAAATACTCAATATGAAAATTAATTAAGAGGAAAGGAGGAAATGCAAACAAAGCAAAAAACTAAAACATAACCGAATGTTTTCACTAAAAAGTTCCAACTTCCATCTCATCAATTAAACCGCCATTTCTCGGATAGATTATCTGACCATAAAACATTCTGAAGTAGTTTTTAACTCATATCACGTATACAGGCCCACCAAATTCAACTCCTTCAACAATTTAACAATTTCAGTTGTCAATAGAGTGATTTCCAGAATCTGCCCTTTCCCAAAAACAGTCTGTGGTCATCGGAAGACAGGATCTAGGTTTACCGATAGCAGTTAAGGATGAAACTTAGAGGATTGCATAGCTGCTATGGTCCTGATCCAATCCCACCTTTTTAAACCTCCCTTGACTTTCATCGGATTTTCAATCAGAGTCTCTTCCGTACAGTCGGCCTCCAACAAAATTCTTGTACAGAGCGTCTTCAAGGCTGTTAAGAAATGATTTGTACAGTCCCGAAGGGCGGGGGTGGCCAGAATCAATCTATAGAGAGAGATCCACCTCCACTCCATCCATGCCTCGAGCGACTGAATCCCAATTCGTACCTTACATGTGCTATAGGCACAGAGCCGGGCCAACAGAGAACACGCTTCCAAATCCTTCCCTCTAATCTGTTCCAATCTAATAGATTCCGATTCCTCCAACCATTGTGCCAAATCAGACCGATATAGAAAAGGGACGATAATGCACCCCTGTCGTACCCCCCCCCCCCTGTATGTTTTAATAGGACTCGATAGTTTGCCAGATTGGTCTAATCTAATTTGCAGTTCTGAGTCCTTGTGAAGTTCGATGACAATATCGAGCAGGTTTTCTGGTATGCCCCAAGCCCTCAGCTTTTCCCAAAGAAACCCCCTGTTGATCGTGTTGAAGGCTTGTGACAGGACGATTCATGCCCCATATATGGTGGTTATTTTTTCTCTGAACAGGGCTGTTAGCAAGCGGGACCAGAGAACCGGATCAGATTTTAAAATCTTATTACTCAATCCATTTAGTCCAGCTACTCTCAACACTGAAGATTTTTTTATTAGTGTTTTGATGTCATCTTGTGTCATGTCTAATTCCCAGAGTACCACACTAGGGGGAGAAAGCGTTTCTTGATTTACAACTCCATATAAATTGGAAAAGTGGGTGACCCAAGTTACCTCCCGAATAACCTTGTGTTGTAGCGTGTTGCTCACGGCATCCATCGAGTTTATTAGGGACCATAAATTGTGAAAATTCTTCAGACAGATGGCTTTTATCATTTGCTCCCCATCTATCTGAAGACGCTGGTACTTGCTCGACATAGACCAATTCCTGTAATTATTTCTCATGCTTTTGGCCTCACTCGCACGCACGCACGCACCAGCATATCGCCAATAGTTCTTTCAACAATCTCAGCGACTTTCTCATTTCTCTTCTTTGACCCAGGTATTATCAAAATTATGAGTATGTTTTACTACAAATTATGAGGTCACCCGAGCTGGAGGATTAAGATCCCATAGGAGCTTCACAAAATTCCTCGGGTCACATAAGGATTTTAAGCCGTAGTCACTCAAGGGATTGATTATGTGATTGAGTAAATAGATGGGACCCCCAAACCCCCTTTGGAATTTAGCCACTCTGTTCCTGCTATTATTTACAGTCAATTCCATGGGGTAAAAAGCCTTTCCAATAGTTGTCTGGTAAATCTATAACAGCCTCCAGGATCTCATGATCACTTGGGGAGCCGTTAGTGATCGAAAAGCAAATTCATCGGTTAAATATATTCTTAGAAAGTAATAGATAATCAATAGTAGTGTAACTCTCGTCCCTTTTCAAGGGTGGCCTGGGAGGACAATCCCCAGTGAGAATCCCATTTGCCATGTGTAAATCGCCTAAAACAACTAACTCATAAGAGGAAAATTGAACGGAGAAACTTACCAATAAGTCTGAAAGTACATGCAGAAAGTTAAAAAGAGAAGAGGGCATGGGATTCCAATAGATGTTAACAATTATCCATTTACCCCCACAACCTGCAAGGCCCAAATCCACTTTTACGCCCAGAATGCCCAAATGGCTATTACTCAACAATTCTGAGAAAGAAAAAACAGTATTCCTACAAGCAATTAGGAGGCCCCCAGAAGGGCTTCCTGCCCCATCACCCATTGCTAGTTGTTGGAATATAGAGAAACACCATCCACCACCAGGCCTGTCTTGAGCCATGTCTCTTGCAGAGCAATCAAATCAAAACACTGAAAAATATATGCCTTTCTTTGGTCATTGCTGAAGGATCTGGAGCCCCTAGTGTTCCACCCCAGTACTTTAACACTGGCCTTAGTTAGAGCAGCTTCTCAGGTAAGCCTAGTTTTAGTAGTATTTGAGCTACAATTTCCGGCACTGCGCCTGACATTTGAAATCCGTCACTTTGCCTGGTTGAAATGTCCTCTGTTCGAGAGACTTGACTGGGAATACGTTTATCTGGCAAGTCCAACAGAACTTTATAGCCCACTCTCGATAGATCTTCTGCTGCTCACATAATTGCATCAACCCCATTCTCAATTTCACCACCATCTCCACTGTATCTGTAGAAGGAAAATGGGTGAAATAGATGTAGTCGATGTCCACTGAGGTAAAATGCTGTAAATCATGGACATCCTTGAAGATTGACAACATCATGGTCCGATTTAGTGGCCTTCTTCTGGAATTGGAGGCAGTTAGCCTTTGGATAAATATTTTGGGGAACTTTCTCTGTGATGGACCCTGTAACAATTTGCTCAGAAAAGACGAGGGGACAGCCGGCTGTTACACTCACCTGGTCTCTGCGGAGGCGTTGGGGCACGGTTGCAGCCCTCACTGAACTTGAATCACCCCATTCAGGCCTCTCCCTCAGTAGAAAAGCTGTGAGCGGTGGTACGTGGTGATACTGCTACTGCGTGGAGGTAAGAGTGTGTGAGTGCGTCAATCTGTGATTGTTGTACCTCTCGAACCCTTCTCCCCAAAGTACAGTTTCTGTGAGCATACGCCAGTCCATAAAGCTCTCCTGGAATTATGGACGGTAAGCTCTCCGTCCTGCGTGTTGAATGGGATCTAGTTCCTTCACTGATCCCAGAGTCCAGTCCAGCTGCGACTATGCTTCTCCTTATGATTGTTAAGTCTTTCTTGAGCTCTTGTGATGCTGTTCGTTCTGTTTAATGTCTTTATATGTTGCTCCTATTCATGCCCGTAATAATGTCTCTCTTCTGTTTTCTTCCCTTAGATGGAAATGCTGCCTCAATGCAGCTGTGAGACGCGAGACGTGGCCGGATGGAAGATTGATGCTACCGCAATGTTCGGCAGCAGGCAAGGTCAGAGCTTAAGCCTTGTTGTTCACAATGACACAATGATGTCAACCAGGTGGAAGGTTTGTGAAGTCATCTTTTTACATTTTATTGGAGGGATTTGTAGAAACAACCTTATCGTGTTTTAAGTGATTCTTAATATCAGTTGAACCAAACAAAAGCTCTGTATGGTCACTATAAGCTTTTCCTCCCATTTCACCTTTCAGACATATTAGAGCAATCTTTCTGGGTGCTCCCAGGGGCTCCATGTGTCATTGCAGACTTTTCCATGCTGTTTCCCTCTGAGAAAAATTGGGGCAATCTTCCTGGGTACACATGGAGTATCAGTTTGGATCCCCATTGTTGAACTTGCTATCCCCGCTTCCGAAACCTCCAATGCCTCAACCATCTTATTTGCATTGTTTCCCTTTCTCTTGACTGGAGTTAGGGGAGCTTGTTTCTGGAGACTTTTTGGTGCCCTCTTTGACACCATCTCTTCTTCCATGTTGACCGATTTTAATTTTCTAATGAACTTGGTAACTTCCGAGTTCCTTGTTTTTTTGAACCTTGGATGCTTTGTCTTCTTTACCTGGCACTCCCTGGGTATCTGACTCTCTTTCAGGGTCATTGCTTGTTTTTTCCATCTTTTTTTGTTTTCCCATTTGGTTTGTGGGCCAAGTCTTTAAATTCCTTTGGCCAATCGACTTCCACTATTGTCGACGTCCACTGGAAGTACGGAGGTCTCCTTTGATGATTTAGCCAAGCATATTGTGCACCTCCTGTGACATAGACAGTCTCCTTCCAAAATGTCTCCAACCACATTCGTATTCAACACCATTAATTCTTCCTCAACACCCTCCCATTGCCCTCGAAGGGTGTAGAGTTTTTCTGCCTGGAGTTTAGAGTCCATACGTAGCTCCATCAAAGCGGCCCCCAGGGTACAGTGAATAGCTGATTTCAAAGCTATTAACGTTGATTCACCGGGGTCCACATCCTTAGTTAGTTCAAGGAGAAAACCTGAGTGTTGCTGTACTTCCGTCTTTAACGATTCAAAGACTTTTACTTAGGAAGTCAGGACAAAATGTAAGGCGGGAAGAGTCGGAACAGAGTCATTTGTGGTGTGACACAGATGTGTTTCCTTTTTTTCCGAAGCTCGGGTTGCCTCTCCAAGTCCATTTGTCTCCTGCTTATTCATTCCCACGTGTGAGGGGTACAGTAAAGCAGAAATAGCATTAAGTTCAAAAGAGTAATCCAATGAAATATGGGGGCCAAAGGAGGTCAAAAAGTTGAAAGTGGGGAAATGAGGAGAGACGTTCCACAATAGACTAAAAAGCCGGGGGAGGGTTAGGTTGGTCTTCTATGGGGAAATGATTGTACCATGTCTTGCCTGTGGGCACACCACTCCACATCCTCCAGGACCCTCCAACCAGGTGATCCTCCCGCGCATTTCCACCCCCAGGGTCAGGATCCAAAAGTGAAGGCCTTTCCCTAGCCACCTCAGAAAAGGATCCAGGGGGAGTAGGAGTGAGAATACCCTCAGGTTTCTCACAGCACTCAACACAACAATACGGGCAGTTGAAAAACGCACCACAAAATGACTACTATATACTCCGGAGGGAGAAAAACCAGTACTAAAATGATGACCAATCAAATTAACAACAACCACAAGCAGAGTATAGTTCAAGTAATGAATGGGTGGACACACCATGTATAAGGGTTGTATTGCCAACCGAGCTCCAGATGTAAACAGAGCAGAAACTTTCCTTAAGTAGCACCCTCTCCAAATAAAAACAGAAGACGAACTGACCTACCAGTACTACTGCAGGCCTCACAAATTCTTAAAAGTCCTACTAGACCAGCGGGGCAACTTCCTTCGTTTACATGCTCCACTTAAGAGAAATGCAGTAGACCCATTTTGACGGGTAACAAAACATTTACTAGTGCTTCCTATGAAATGATACGTTACCATAAGCACATTTCATATATGGTGCAATGCTACCACTCAAAGGTCAGCCATGCACAGCAAAACCTTGATTTGCCATTCACTGCAAAAAAAAGTATATTAGCAATAAATGTAAAATAAGTTTCAAACAGCTCCATACTGACCAGCAAGGTCAAGTACTGTGCAAACGGTACTTGCTTTAAAAAATATCCTCGTCAATGCAAGCGGGCTAGTAGATTTTGCAAGCGCTGCTTTGGGACGACAAAAATGCCCCTACTTTCGAAATGTTCCCGCATAATCGGGCCAGACACACATTCTGTCCTGCTGAGTGGAGCAAACAAATACATATGTTTTCTTTCTGTACGTGGCTTACTAATACAGTCACAACACGTCTACAAGCCAGAAGGTCGCTCACAACCACATTCAGCAATAGCCCCCACTCTTACTCGCACCTCAAAACCAAAAATAACTTATGTATCTAACATTTAACGAGGTGAAAAACGCCCAGGCACATTGACAATCGATTTGCTAACAGACGTTTTGGTGAATCCCTGTAAAGTCAATTACCTCAATCCCCCTATACCGCTAGTTGAGAGGTCCAGCTAAAATTACATCACACAAGAGACACAAAACAACAACTTGTTATCAAACAAATTTCTCGACAAGGACCCATTGGGTGACCCCAAGTCTCATTCCCCCAACACCACTAGTTGGCAAGTCCAAACTACTATCACGCCACAAAATTGGGACAAAACCACAACTTGTCCACAAACTGCACGACAAAGACCCATCGGGTGTTCCCATGTCTCATTCCCCAACACCACTGTGATACAGGCGTTGCAAAATTCATTGACACAAGTCAAACTAAAATGTGCCACTTGTCAAAAATCTTGAAGTGACATGTAAATAGTTGCAATACCATGGCATCAACCATATGACAGAGGCATAATACATTGCTACTCACACACAAGATGACACACATTCACAGCTACATTAGTCATTGGCCAAATCACTTCAATCATGAGCGCTTTGAACCACTTGCCTGTGTATAGGCGCTTTATAGATAAACATTACCATTACCACATTTCACAAAAAATAAATGAGCAATTAAATGCTATGAACTGCATTAGTCCCTAAAGGCCCACGCTGTTCTTTGCTGCGCTAAAACCTGAACATTCCTCAAAAAGTTAATCTTTACATTGAACACTTCACAAAACACGAAAAGACATGTACTGTAGCCATACATGACAACTATACCATATAAAATTGTGATTTATGAAGATGTCCTAAAAGTTGCGGCTTTAAACCTGGAATCCCTCAATCTTGTTATTACCGACACCAAAATAATATTTGTTTTAACACCCACTACCGCCATACAAATCATCGTCAAAACACTTGTTTGACTTATGTCCTAAATGTCCATGCTGCTTCTGACAGCTTTAAGATGACATTCAATAAGCCCTTACTGCTATAAGCAGTTCTAAGACCCGCAAACATATTGTATTGGCAAAAAGACGAATAACCCGCCAAATAAAACTTGTACTAAACTAAACATGCACCCAACAGAGCCCATTTTAGAAAGGCGCGCACTGCCAATATAATGCAAGTTAAGAGTCCAGTAATAACATTACAGGAATCATTTAAAAACGCTTTGCCGCCCGTTAGTCCTCAACGCACTCATTCTTCCGTGTTACAGTATCACGGGGGTAACTCATTTAATATGCTAAGTGTAGGTTGTAGAGTCCTTTACTTGATACTTCCAGGCAACTACACTTCCTTGTTCCTCGCCGAAACGAAACTTGCCGGAGGTTCCACAGATGCACCGTCCTCTCCTGCAGAGCAATGATGTCACTATTTGCTGGCAGCGCTCTGGGCTCAACAGAGCTCCGGTAAAGCAACGGCTACAACAGACGAGGCCAGGGGCATCCAGGTTGGTACAAGATGACGTTGCGAGGCTCGTACAGATCAGACGGGCGAGTCCCACCTTATAGTTCCTCGTCCGTGCTGACAGTGCATTAGTGCCGCCCTCTACTTTCATGGCAAGCTAGTACAATCCCTGTCCAGGAAATGTTACCTGGCAGCGATCTGCACTGTCCTCTCACAGGTTCCTTACTCACTGCCCCTTCTCGCTGAAAGCGATGTGCACTGTCCTCTCGCAGGTCCCTTCTCGCTGAAGAGGACGTACCAAGTGCCAGCTCATGTGGTCAACAACGCAGGATGCAAAACTTCACTCTTCATGTAACAAACCAGTCAAGACTTCTTTTTCTTTGCCCTGGGTCATTCTCAAACTGCAGCCACTTCCTCGTTAGGTGCACTCTTACACCTTTTCCATATGCCCTGGGTGGTGGGTTCTAACCTATAGGGGCAGTGGGTCTACAATCTTCTTCCTGCGCCCCCTTCTTCTCTTCTCCGTCTTCTTCAGGTTTCAGCACTCTTGTGTCCAGTTACTTGACCAGCTCGTTGCCACTGTTGTAATGAAGAATGCTTAGGAGAGTTGACATGTAGTTGCTTAATTAATTTACATCTGAAAGATCGTACGTAAACTCCATAGAGACCCACTACCACGAGACGGTATCCCTACATATTATCCCCACCAAAAATATCGCCGTACATAGGGTTGTCTGTCTCGCCATAGGCGATATTTTGGGGGGGGGGGATTATTTGTGGGAGCAGGGGATGCAGGGGTGTCCCCCGCACATTTAAAAATATTGTGGGGGTTGCGGGAGTGTCCCCCGCAGGGTCCATGGCTCAATATCGCCACAAAAATATGGCAATATTTTTGCAGGGATATTAACACAAATGTCAACTGACTGGGCTGGAACCTCCTTCATGTATAAACATTCTACCCACTCAGCATTGTCCAGTGACCTCACACGCTCCATGCATCTAGGGAATAAGATATAACGGTATAGGATACATTTCATACTCAAAACTCCAAGAAATAAGAGCTCAGAATGCTTCAAATGGTATATTATAGGACTACAAGTCCCGATCCTCTCAATATTCAACATATCCTGCGAGACATTTTCTCACAGGATTAGAAGGAGATTTTAGTTTAGATTCTCCTTTTGGAGAACGTTTTCCCCTATGGAATATTATACAGAAGACAGTTGTTACCACAGTGAGGAATTTTCATGAAAAACTTGGGGATATTTTTCAGGACGAAGGGTAAACAAATACTATGGTAGTTCAGCATCAGGACTCTGAACGAGATATAGTTTAGAGGTTTTATTTTGGTTGAATTCCAATATTTTTCCCTCAACTCTATGTAAGGGAGAATTCTAATAAATGTGCTAATTCCCTTTACCTTAGAGACCCCCAGCAACTTTGCTGGATTTTGAGAACTTGATTTTTTACCTTGAGAGAGAGTGTGACACTTTTTTCCCCACTCTCTCATGTATTTTGATGTGTGTTTTACTCTTGTGCTCTTGAATTATGGAGTTTTAGACAACTCCATAGGCATCATCTGTTCATGTGTCACACAGCACCCTCAGTGCAGTGACACAGGGAAGCCTTTTAGGCTCTCCCAAGGTTTAAACACCTTCTCTGGGATAAACTACTGTTTCCCAGAGAAAGTAAAGTTAAATTGACTTTACTAGGCTTTAAATTCCTAGACCCAGCACACACTATGTTCCAATAGAGTGCTGGAGGGGTTACCTAGTATCCCGTGTCTAGAAACTCATGTAGCAGCGAAATGCTACCCTTTCCTATCAAAATGGCGTGTGGAAGTGGTTTTACAACGAACTACCATGATTTGTTCCGACCGCGAACACCGGTAGCGTTAAATCGTGGGAGCCATGTTTTTCAAGATGGCGACTGAGCCTCCCTTGTTTAAACGGGTCAGGGTCTTCTCCTCCCACCCATTTCTTTTTGGAAAGGTCCTTCTAGAGTTTGTCTCCGCGTGCCAAACCAGGTTTGCTCCTTTTTTCCTACGCCTTTGGCAGGCTTCAGGACTGAAGACCGCTCTGGTGCCCAAGTGTCTGGGGTGGGCAGGAAGTGAGGGAGGTGCCCGAAACTCCCTTTGCTTAGTCTCCTAGGAGACCCAAATGCACTCTGGCGTGATTGGCTGGCTAACTGTCCGGCAAGGACAGCCACCCTGCTGGGTGTGTGAGAGCTAGGCTGGAATGAATGGGAAAAAACTGTTTAAAAGGCGAGTCTCTTGGCTTGGAAGGCAGAATCGACCACTGGAACGAAAGAACCGAAGACGAGCTGGAAGAGGACGGCTGCTGCAACTACTGCAGCGTTGGTTTGTCCAGTGAAGCCCTGCTGCAGGTCCGAATCGCCAAGTTCATCTCGACAGAGTAGCCCTTCAAAGACGACTTCTCCCTTTGAGTTGGTGGGACCAATCCACTCTTAAGCCACCTGGACACCATTCTTAGAGCTGGTTGTATTTTCGTCAGAGTGCTGCAGGATACATAATAACCAGGGAGAAAGACACCCTTTTGTGTGCTTGACTATAGCTACCGGAATCAAAGATTTGCCAGTTTCTCAGCTTTGTGATCAGTCCCCGTGCAGTGCAGGAGTCCCCCGACGTTCTCCCTCTTGTCCCCATGACTGAGGCTCAGGAACAGCGAGATCTGCAGGAACTGCCAGGAACAGAAGTCTTCAGCTGCATATTTTTCTTCAATCTAAGGTATTGTGAAAACCGACCGAGAGAACGTACCTCTCACTGTGAAAGTACGTGAAACGGGCAACTTGCAGTCCTAGTCAGCTTGTGACCCGATATATGAATCTTTCTTCTATGAACTACTTCTGAGAACCGTGGCAAAGACTTTCCCGTTTAACTACCAGACCGTTTTTATCTATACAAGACTCTAGCCCATTGCCTTTGGCCTACCCATTACATTGAATCAACTCCTCTGGTGAACTCAAACTATTTGCACTGTTTAAGAGTAACTCTACTATTCGTTTTATTAATTTATGTCTTTTTGCTCCTACTTCAAATACTCTGAATGCCATTTTGCTCCTCCTTCAAAGTAGTTTAAATGCCTCAGAACCTGATGGTGTGAAGTACTGTAGAACATTTTTGTGTGATATTGATTGCCTCTTTTTATTGAATGTTTTCTAACTGACTGTGTAATAAAGTAAAAAGTATTTTACCAAGAAACCTTGAGTACAAGTGTCTGTCTGAATACTTGTGATTGTAGACCTCTGTGTAACACCCTTACAAGCTCGAATTCCCTCTTGAGATAAGCTTGGCTGCTCAGCTCGCTACCAAAAACTGTGTGCTACAGACTTATACCAAAGGTTGGTTTTGCTTACACCTGTAGTCATAGTTATCCGTAGTGGTCCCAGAGGGTACTACATGCAAACTTTGCCTAACACTCTACAAGCTCAATCCCTTTCCTTAAATCATAGGCTAAAGTGTGCTTGTCAGGATGTCTACCATAAAGTCCTCTATCCAGAATCCTATTCTAACATGCTACAGTCCCGATCTCCAAAGGTAGACATCCAAACAACAATTCAAGAAAGCAAGACTTTGTCAGGGATGGTTGTTGAGTCTGACCCCTTTAGTAAACTGCTTTGCTCATAGTTCAAGTTTTGTAATTTGTATTTAAAGGGAGGCCTTAGTGTGCTGGAAGTCTGTCCCGTGGTTTCAGCCAAGGCCTCGCTCTGTCTCTTCCTAATCTGGGAGTCTTCGGGTCTTTCTCCCCTGTCCCGTTTCTTCTCGCTTCCCACTCTCTGGTTTCAGTCATTCCCTCTCCCAACTCTGTGATGTTATTCTTCCCTCTTCCCCGCTCTTAGGTTTGTCTCTCGCTTGGCCAATCATCCATGTGCCTCCATCAAAGAGTGACCAGGTACCTGGCTTCCGGTGGTGGTGCTCCTCGGGCTTCCTGCTGCACCTCGCTTCACACTCCTGCAGCGTGGCTTGGATCAGCATGCAGATGCTGGCGTTTGCTCTCTGTTCCCGGCCACACCTCTTTTACCCTGTACTGCGTGGTGAAACTCTGTAGGCTCCCTTGTCAATGCAACAACTCCCTCCTTCACACAATTAATCAAATCATCCATTCATTTAGTATCAATTACTTCCCAGTCAATCCCAGTCACTCCTTACGGTATCCAGTCTTTGCATCTAAGCATGTTCAATCTAAACATTTTTAATTGAATATTTAGCAACAAAAAAATTTTCATCAAATGCATTTCTGTGTGGGGTAAAGGGTTAATTGTCTTTGCGAAATGTTTGGGGTGGGTTTTTAAGGGTTATAAACGGACGGTTGGGGGAAATATTCGATGGAAAAATGCGTAGATTAACATTTTTGATGGAAAGACATTGAACCACTCCATACACTAATCTTCCTAACAACACTCACCATACACACTCATACAGGAGTACCACTTCACTTTCTAGCCAATACTTCGCCTACTCCAGAAATCACAACCACAGTCCGTCATGCCTCCTTCAGGTGTCTTGTTCATCCTCCACCTCGGACCTCGTCTGAATAACCTGCACTTCCTGCTACCTCTTCCCTGATTACATCGGCTTAAAAATCCTCTGCCCGGTTTGGATCATTCTCCCTGGACAATCTGATCCGGTCTTCTGGGGTACATTGAAGAAGTGAAAGGTTATAAATAGGGGGCTAAGCTCTGCCCAAGTCTGCTGTGTAATGGTGATGGTGGCCCATAAAAGGCAAGTGTTCATGCTCGCGTTCCAGGACCTTGTTCTGGATCTTCTCATGATAAGTTCTCTGGGGGAGGGTTGGTGCCTTTTCCCTATTTTGCCTCTACGGGACTAGTGGTGTATGCAACCAGCCTCTCCATGCGGCTTTCTCTTTCCAATTTGCGGATCACAACTGCATTAGGTGCGCGTTTGTATCAGTGTCACCATTTCCCCTCTTCTCAGCAGCTCGCTCTCTGCCTCTGTGGATGATTACTATTGCAGTCTGGCGTTAACTCTGTTCTCTTCTCTAGGTTTACATCCAATGGTATTGCTGCTCTGTGGCTGTAAAAGCAACAGAAAGACACTAGCACACATCTGATATTGGAGGTAAGGCTTGAGAGAACAGTGGTCTGCACAGAAATATGCTGGCACAAGGTGGGAGGAGGGTACACGAATGTCATTCCTCTCAAGAGATACTGCCCCCCAGGTTGAATCGGACTGGATTTCTTCCTGTACCTCCAACCTCCTGCAAAGAGGGGCTCCCATCCCTCCAGAACAAGGCCAGAGTATTCACTTTGTCTCGCCAAACCCAGAATAATTTTGTTTTTTTCTAACCTATACATTTCATCAAGTCCCAGCTTCGCTAACTCAGGCATTTTATTGCTGTGCTGCTTTTCTGAACTATACACGCCATATTTATCACGTTTTAAGCATACAAGTTTTCTCCTTTTGACTTACATAAACTATCACCCCTCTATTTGAGCTTCAATCACCATACCTTCCTTTCTTTTGACCTACGAATCATATCCGCATTTTTTTTTACCTACACATGGCATCACCATTTTCATCAATGCGATTTTATTTTTTATGTTCTAATGCCATCTCTGCTCCTATTTTTACCACATGGTACCCATGGCACTCTTCTACTGACCTACACCAACAATGACGTTCTTTAGCAACACTAGACCACAAAATCCCCATTTCTGTATCTACATTCAGTAGCACGGCTCTGCCTCTAACTGCACAGCCTCCTATATCAGTATCTGAGCACGCAGATTCAAAGTCCATGTGGTACCTAATACGCAGGATGGTATGCTTTTGCATGGAAACACAACGGTTGTAAGTGTCTTCATGATCTCAGTTTTCAGTTGAATAGCTGAGGCAAGCAATATTCTTTAATGAAGCTTGGAACATACACAGTTTTGGACTATTCTTAAATGACGTTTTCTTTAAAGATAATACATGCGCCTCCTTGGCCCCACTGTGATTGTGCATAGCGCCCCATTCGCCCCACTGTGATTGTTGCATAGCGCCTCCTTGGCCCCACTGTGATTGTTGCATAGCGCCTCCTTGGCCCCACTGCATAGCGCTACTAACTCATGCTCAATATGTACTCCTCGCTCCTCCACACCTGCCTACTGAGCGCGATACTAACCTTCTCGAACACACCACTCCTCGGCAGCCAAGAGCCTCACCACCAAATCTCCGAAAATCATCCGTCCACGATGGGCCTCTTATCTACGCCCTCACACCCACTAGAAATCACTGCGCTGACTCTCAATACTAGCCTCAGACTAGACCGACTCAGAGCGCGCACCTCTCCCACCCAATACGAGGCTACACCTGCATACACACCGCAAAGAAACTGTAGACTCGGCTCACGCACCAAAAAAGTCAACACACCCCACCGCTGAAAGAACATTGCCTCATGTCAAAGCAGCACGCCCACATATACCACATCTAACAATAATCTCTGCTCTCCAGGAACTGCTATACCTAAAGTAGACCCTCCTACCACAGACCCTAAGAACCCATACCACACTCCATACAAATGTGCATTAATCAATGTAAGATCTCTCAATGCCCATGCCCTAGAAATATATGACCTTATTACCACCCATGATCTAGACATACTCGCCATCACGGAGACCTGGCTGCACGCAGCGTCTGGCCCAGCCATCACACTAGCCCTACCTCCAGGGTATGCCATCATCAGACAAGATGGGATCGCTAAATCAGGAGGGGGGTAGCCCTTATCCATAAAGAAATCCTATCTATTAGAACCCTACCCCACCAAGAGGAAGGAAATGTTGACATTCTATCAAGCTAGCACTCACGCCCAACAGCACTATAAATATTCATACAATATACCGCCCACCTGGCCCTACCACCAACTTCCAAGGTCAAATTAATCACCTCATAGGAAATAATTTCAAAAAATCTACTAAAGCACTCCTGATAGGAGACCTTAACCTAGGTTTCAACGATCCTAAGGACAAAGCTGCTATATCCCTAGCCAAAGACCTCCACAACCTGGGCTTCTCCCAAAAGATCACTTCGCCCACACACACCAAAGGACGCACCCTAGATTGGATTATAGACCACAACTGTAACATAGCAATCACCGCCAATTCTAGCCTCCCGTTGACAGACCACAATCTCATCTTATTCGACATCCCTGTCACAACAAGCTCTAAAGTGCCCACTATTGCCTCGGCAACCCTAGCCAGAAGTGCCAAAAAGCTCACGGCAGCCAATATCAGCGCTCTCCTCAACGTGTCTTGTCTAAAGCCCCCTTTCTCATCAGACCCCAATATTCTCGCTGATATATTCAAAGAGTCCATTACAAGGGCTGTCAACACAGCTGCCCCCCTAGAATACAAAAAAGAGAAAAAATCCTTCCACTCTAACTCCTGGATCACAGAGGATCTCCAAATTCTGCGCACAGACAAACGTCAGGCGCTAAAAAACTGGCAACGTAACCCCGGTGACAACACAAAAGAAACCATAGCCCAAAAATACAAGGAAGCCATCTTCCTTGCTAAATCTGAAGCCTACAACCACCGCATCACCGCTGCTAACTCCCAATCTAAAGAACTTTTCAGTATATTTAAAGAACTAACTGTACCACCAACGTGCCCAGATGAGATTGTCAAAGACGAGGCCTGGTGCACAGGCATACAATCAGCCATGCTAAAAAAAAATAAACCTCCTCCAAAACAAAATATCCCACCACTACAACTCCTTACCCAAGCAAAGTACACATGTACAGATGAAACCTAGTGTTAAAGCTACCAACTTAACCGAATTCACATTCACCAAGATCTCCGAAACCGATGTCATTAACATCCTCAAACATCTCAAACCCTCACAATGTAAGGGTGATATATGCTCCTCTAAAATCATCAAAGACTGTGCAGAACAGCTCGCCCCTCTACTCACGGCTTTCATCAATGCCTCATTCAAGACAGGCATAGTCCTGGACAGCCTCAAAGAGGCCTGGGTACGCCCCCTCCTAAAAAAGCCTACGCTAGACCCCGCCAACCCCAATAACTACCGACCCATAACCACAGTTTCATTCCTCCTAAAACTACTTGACAAAGCCGCCCACATTCAGATCCAACTCTACATTGAATCTAACTCAATCCTAGGTCATAGACAATCGGGGTGTCATGATCTCTGCTTCCAAAAGATCAGGACTTGTCCGACTCCCTTGGAAGCAGACCCATAACCCCGGTTCCGAGTGCCAGCCAGTCCCAATTGGGACCTTTTGGACCCTGTCCTGGCGCCAGTGGCACCAGGCTCATAAAGATGCCCAGTCCCAGCGCTGGAAGCGCCGGGCTCATAATGCTTGGGTGGACTTACCTGCAGCAGACCATGCTGCTTACTTACCTGCCAGTTGAACCCCTGATCCTCTTCTGTTTGGGACTACTTTTCCTGTTGGGTGGGGCAGGAGCCACTCCCTAGGTTCAGAACACTGGCACTCTTCTGGAAAGCAGGAACTCTTTTCTTACCTAGGCGTGGCTGTGGAAGGAGACACCTAAGCACTACAGGAGGCTATTTAAACCACACCCGATGGATGAATCTTGCTTTGTGTTATTCTGCATTCTCTGCAGCAGAACGCTCATCGTGTCTTCTGCTTCTGATCCTGGGCCTAAGGGAACAAAGGCTCACCATCCTGGAATCCAGTCTTCAGCAGCACCTGTAAAGACAAAGAAAGAACAGGTTAGCACTACGGTCTTCAGTGGCAGCGCATCTCTTACCTGGTCCATCGGCTGTCACCAACGCCTCGCGCTGCATTCTGGCATCTGAAAGACAAAGGCTTACCTACTCTTCGCATGCTCCGGAGGTCTTCGCACTGCATTCCGGCATCTGAAAGACAAAAGAAGGTGCGTTTAAAGACATTGGGCAACTTTATTACTCACGTGCCATTACTCCTTCCCACGCCGAATCCAGTGGGTATTCCAGCACCCTTCAGCTTCTCTAAAGCTCCGAACTTGTACCTGCAAGATAAAAGGGACAGTTAGTGCGCATCGTGAAGCAGGCTACAAGCGCTTACTTACGTGCTTCCAGGCGCTTCTATTCCTCACGCGGGTTCGATCCTCAACTCTCATCAGCCCGCCATCCGCCATCGCCGGAACCCTGCAAAACAAGAGATATCATTACAAAAGACTTTTAAGACATTTGAAGTGCCCAGAACTTACCGTTCGTGCAGTTAACGACGGACAGCAGTCCTCTGAGGTCAAGAGGCCTGCACCCTTATCCAGTGAAGAAACTGGTTACGGCACCCTGCCCCGAGGCAGATGGAGAGCTCGGCGTTCACTTACCTAAGGTGAGGGCATTAACCTTTGGGGTTCTACAGGAGAAGAGAAAGGGAAGAGGAGAGAGGCACCCAATAACCCCAGTTCATTAATCCCATATTTTCTATCTGCAGACATCTTACTCTTCGAGTCAGACATACAGTGCACAGAGGTCCAGCCCAAAGAGCCAACCGTGTGTTACACATCACCTTTGAAGATACGGCATTCACCCAGTCAAGACCGGCGCCTCTGCGGGAATCAGGTGAGCGTTACACGGGGTTTCGTAAGGGGCACGGAACTGTAACTGTCCTTCTAGACCTAAAAAATGAAATCACAAACATTCTGGACAAAGGTAAGCCCGCACTCCTCTTTCTCCTCAACCTATCAGCGGCATTTGACTTGGTAGATCACACCACTCTTACCAGTCACCTGACGCATGCAGCACACTTCTCTAAGGACGCTGCTTCTTGGGTAACTTCCTTCCTACAAGGCAGAGTTATGAAAGTATTCTCTAACACAGCTCACGCAACACCCGCCATCATACACTATGGGGTCCCACAAGGGTCTTGTACAGCCCCCACTCTATATAACCTTTTCACCAAGCCCTTATTTGACAAACTAGACGCTATGGGGATCACCTACACCAACAACGCCGACGACACGCAGATTCTCCTTCCTCTGACAGGGAACTATCACCAAGACTCCACCACCCTACAACTAATATACTCCACCATACAAGCTTGGATGGCTACCAACGGCCTTTGCTTGAATGGGGACAAGACCGAAATCCTCATCTTAGGTCAGAAACCCACCCTGTCCAACCTAAACCCGCTATACATCAACTTTAACATAGACAACTGCATCATCCCAGTCTTATCCTCAGTCAAAACGCTAGGAGTGCACTTAGATGCCACCCTATCCATGGACAAACAAGTTAGCTCCATAGTATCAGCGTCTGCACTGTGTACCAAACTCATTAACGCAATAAAACCCTTCCTAGCTAAAGATAACTGCCTATCCAACGCCAGAGCCACTATAGGAGCCAAACTGTAATGCTCTCCTAGCCGGCACCTCTAAGAACAACTTATCCAGGCTCCAAACCACTCAAAACAACGCGCTCAGAGCAGTCCTCAGCATACCTAAAAGAGATCACATCACCCAAGCGAGAAAGGCAGTCCACTGGCTCCCAGTCAAGGAACAGATCACCTTCAAAATTCTCACAACCACACATAAATGCATCAACCATACAGCACCTTCATACCTATCCGACACACTGCACAGATCTCAATCCACCAGGCCTATCAGATCTACCTACACCAACCTACTTACCATTCCACGCATCAATAGAACTAAGGCTGGAGGTATAGGCTTCCCATACCTCGCACCTAAGCTATGGAACGCGCTGCCCACCCACCTCAGAGCCGAGACATCTCTCCTCTCCTTCCGCAAACAACTCAAAACTACCCTCTTCAACTAACTTACCATTCTGATCTAGATGACCAAAACATGTATGCCTTTAAAGTACAATGTATGGCCACTGTAACCACGGGCACCAATCTGTATGTAACGAAGTCTAAGAATCACTGTAACAAGCGCCACGATGCCTCCGGTCTGCTGCGCGCTCAACAAATGCGAATAAATAAATAATGTTGTAATAGCAAAGTGAGTCAAACACTGAAGATTGGGCTTCAACTCAGTACTCCAACCTCACAACTGAATGCTTCAATCACAGGGGATTCTATCTTGTAAAAGAGAAGGTAGGTCTGGCAACAGCATCACAATGTCCATGTTCAGCCAGCACTAGATGTACTGGAAGAAACACTGCTTAAACTCTCTCTTTGCCACATCACTGCCATCTAAATCTGCATTCATAATAATCAATCATCTTTTAGAGTTAAATATTGCCCGTCCATAAAAGGGGGCATAGGCCTACTTTACAAAAGGTATATCAGGGTTTAAAGATTGCACTAGCCACTGGCAAGTGAGAATTGCTTCTTTACGAGTTATACATTGTGTGCAAGTGGAGAACTAAGGGAGCAATTTACTTTTTATGCCTGGCTAGGTGGCTGCAATTTGAAATGTGTACCCCTGAGGTACAGCATATGCGGGATAGGATTAACAACAATTAGAATTATTGCTGCTCTTGCGAAGTCCCAGAATGTAAGAGTCAGCGTGCATCTCTTCTCTGCTAGGAGTGAAGTCTGCACCTCTGGGGATGCGGGGGGGGGGGGGGGGGGGGGGAGTACGGAGTCTTCGAAATGTGCATATGCCCAGAGTTAGGGTGTGGATAATAAATCAGATTACAAGTATACAGAGTCTGAGGAACCAATAATGTGCCAAATGAATCACAGGTCACCTATCAGTGCAGAAAGCTGAACCAGAACTCAAAGAGCGAAGGTGTGTGCTGTAAGAGATTTGTTTCAGCATTGATGTTGAGGAGGGTTAATTCTGGATTTGACAGTTTCAGTCTCATGAACCATTTATTTATTGTGCATTTGTAAGGCACATATCCCTTCTCCTGCACGTCGATACACATGGTCAACTGCTCTTGAATACCTTTTGGCTGGAGGTAAGAGTGCTCGTTATTTCACACATCAGAACACAGACACTTCTAACCTAACCCCTCCTCTTGGTGACATGCCTCAGGCTCCGTCCCCGGCCTCCTAATATTCACCCTTTGCACCTCCTATACTCAACATTAGGTAAATCTGCCTATTCCTTTCGTAGGAAGCCAATAAAACAATAATTCTAACTGCAATAATTTTACTGTGCCAGGCTCCTTCTTGGCCTCACTCTCTACTTCTTCTCACCTCACGGCAAAGTACTCAACTTTGCCACCCATGCATTCTACAATATTCCCCGCTCCACCCCCACCTCCAAAACTAAGACTCCATTCTGGTTGGCTCCCAATGAGAGAGCAAACAGCAGAAATGTGAAGAGGATACACATGTTCACATCCTTGGGTGGACGCTCCTCCCCCACTATCTGGACCAGCCTTGCACTAATTCCAACTTCACATACTTGCACATTTTCATCTTCACTAACCAATCTCTTTGTCCCTCATTCTCCATGTGCTCCCTCGGACTTCCACTCCTTTTCCATCCTTGCTGCGCTTCACTGGAACTTACTGCCTTACTTGCCAAAAACTCTATCCTCTCATTCAAGTGCCACCTCTTTAACCATGAAGGTTATTCCTTTATTTACTCCCACATGATTCAACCTCCATGACATGTGTGTCATTTACCATATGCAACATGGAGGCATCTTCATCATCCAGTTCTCCCGAATGTGTTTGTGCTGTACCTGGTCTCTAAAACGTTGTCCCCACCATCATCCACCAGCTATTAACCATACCTTTATTGAACAGCACCTGACTCAGGGCCGCCCAAATTACTGTGAATTACTTGTGTACGTGTTCCTTGATGAAACACTGATAGCCTTAAATTAACACAAATACAAATAAATGCATCTTTCTGAACCTAGGCAAACAAGACGTCCTTATGTTTTCCTTGACACAACTATTGATAGCTATGCTCGAGCATTTTGAGTCACCTCTCAGGAGGGGCTTACGGTAGACAGGAATACAGGTAATGCATAACATAAAAGAATATTCACAGATCGGTGTAATAAAAATACGGTGTACGAGGTGAAAGATGTTGAATGTAAGAAAATCCTGTTCTCCGCTGGGTAGGCATGCGTTTCTTGATGTTGACCCAACGAGGTCTATGCCAAAACGGCCGTGAGAGTGCTCTTAGCCTCTTGGCTACAATGCTCCAGTGCAGTTGTTCCTTTAGTGGATGTGGTGAAGACGTCACAGGTGAGAGATCCTGAGTGCAGAGGTGCGATGCAGTGCTTTCTCGTAGAGTGCAGGCTGTAGCAACAAATGCAGTGCAGATATTACTACCATTTATCCACACAGATGCAGGGGAAGGACAGACAGCGATACCAGTGTGCGCTCTGGGTTTTCCCTAGGTTAAGTATTCTAACTGCAGCCACTTATCTGTTGCCAAGCTTCTCAGTGCACATGCTTTCACTTGTTTGGTATCGGGGTCAGTGCCGTGACCAGGTCAATCAACTTTTCAGAGGGCATATAGTTCAAAGTGTTTTACTCCACTGCTGCTTAGTTCTCGATCTTAGAGAACAGTTGCATGCCTTGGCCTTTATTGTTTGCCATTGTTCTTGGCGGCCCATGCTTCGGTCCCCTTCATCTTGGATAATACTTGCCTGCTTTACTGTCCATTGGTTGCCAGCACTTTTGGTTTTGAATGCTACTGCCCCTTCGTTTCAGGTCCAGGCAGAAATGAAGCAAGAAGGCTTTCAAGGGAGCAGGAGTTGATTCTCAAGTGCTTACATCTCAGCTGGTCCCACAGGGTCAAGAAAGAAAGCATGATGCCTTATTTAATTTCTTTTTGCATTTGTAAGGCGCTTATGCATCAAGATATTGTGTTTTCAAAGCGCCCACAGGGCAAAATGACGGGAACAAAACAAGAGCATGAAGTGAAATAACAATGATCAACAAAAGGCAGACACGGTCCTATTAGGCCTTGTAAACATTCGGAACATGCAAGTGCAGAGAGAAGGGACAGAGGAGAAGGGTAAGTGCTCGAGGCTCCACAGAGGGGGGGGGGGGGGAAGTGCCAGAGAGCCAGTTGCAGGGCAACTGGTAAGTGCCAGACAGCGACCACTTGGTAGGAGAGTGGTCACCTGCAAGTACAATAAGTGCTTGGTCTCCGTTTGCCAGAAACAAGTTGTCTACAGAAATCAGGCAGCGCTGTGCAATCCGAAAGTTACTTGGAAGAGTGCATGAAGCAGGGGATTGGCTCACAAAGCCTGCAGATCAGTGACTTATGCAGCGTTTTCTCTAGAAGAATACTGCCCAATGTATTCAATATGTCCTATTGGATGGCATAAGATGGTGCCTGGCAGGTTGAAGGAGTAAATAGTGGCAACGCTGACATACAGCTGCAGCATTGAGAGAGGTGGACACTGGGACAAAACAATAAAAGCAGCTTTTGCTGCATCTCCGCGAATTTATTTCGCACACGTCACTATGGCGAGTACCTGAACTTTCTTTCAATTCCAAGCACTGAACACACTTGACCGCCTCCCCAACCCACCACACGCGATCCCATCCCTTGAAGCCTCAACAAACTACAAGTTATTTCAGAGGATTTAAAAACCGACTGGTTCATGGAAGTCTTTGACTGCCAATAGTGGTCATGGATCCCAACTACAAAGCATACAAGAAGCTTGCCCATTTTCCGGACTACGCTTAAGCTGCCCCAGTGCACAAATCCTCACTGAGACCACCAATGAGTGTGTCCAATGGTATATTATAACATTAATCCTTCCAGTTTCTGCCCCCAACTCACCCTTTTTTTGTACCAAAGCACTTCGAATTTGCAGCAAAAAACAGGTCAACACTATAAAAAGCAAGCACAGAAATGTTAAGCTTTAATAAAGTCAATGTCCTGTGCTCTGCAGCCACTCTGTCAGTTGGTTCTGCAGAGGTGTACTGAATAAATAGCAGGAAAGTGGGAAAAAGATCCCAATTGGATTCCCACTCCCTAGGGGTGAGAATGTTGCATCACTTTCTCACACTGGGTAAAGCTATAATGTGTTCCCTCGAGCTCTTTCAACAGATCAATTGGCATCAGAGCACTTGACGAGTCAGGCTACATGAAGGGGGTGCACTGGTCCCCAGAATAGTACCAACTTTTTCAACACCAATGAGAACATGCAGTGCGCTGAACCAGAAATGGTAGGACCAATGGGTCCAACAGCAGTCCCTAAAAGCTGGCTTTAACGAAAGTGCAAGGGCTGCCCAACAGCTAGCGTATCTGGAAGTCAGGAAGCGCAGGAGTAAAGCAGCCCAATACGTGGAAAATGTTCTGGTTTTCTGGCAGGCAGGTCTACATTTGGAGCTTGGGTCTAGGCTGAATTACCTGCATTCTACTGGTAGAAGCACACATACCGAGTCAGAAATGAAGATTTGAGTAAATTATTAGATATGAATGGTCGACGAGGGTAAGAAGTGCAGTTCTTTCCTTATACAGCACAGTTGCTCTTCTTTCACAAACCTACTCTTCGTACAACCCCCACAGTTGGGCATCAGCGGGCTTCACACTCAGTACAGAGGGTTCGTCCACAAATAAAGAAACTGTTCCACAGTTAAGATCCTTGGCCATCGGGGTGGAAACATTACATGGCAAGAATAACAGAAGTGGCTTCAATTAAGAAACATTCAATACAAGACCCCACCAGGCACCAGACCTCAAAATATGCATTCTCCACTACCTAGTGATAAATGATGCTTGGTGATTAAGAAATGCTGTGCAATGTTTATGTAGAAAACTGAGATGGCGAGTGTCTTTTTATGATTGGCTAGTATCGTGCAACTTGAACTTTTACCCCTACAGCCACAGCGAATTCGATGAAAAAGCAGGCACTCTAGGCCAAATACGTTCTACCCATCACCCTGGTTAAGACGAACAGGATTCCTACATAATCTCCAGTTTTGCGCTTGGATGCTTTGTACTACCACTTTGTGGTGTGCCTTCTAAGCTTTAGCTGCTTTGGTATTCACTACTGCATCTATTACAATACTGCCCAGGCCATATTCCAACCCATTCTCAGATCACCAGCAGTAGTAGTAGTTCTAGGAGCACTACTGTGCAAACAAAAATCCTTCTTATTCTGTGTCTAATCATTTTAAGAATGTCTCCATGTTCACTCCAGTCTCTAGGCTGCCTTCATTCTATTGATCTAGCCCCCAGAAAAGGGACACTGCTTCAAATGAGACCCCTACACTCAATCCAATAGTATCGATAAGGCATCACTAAAGAAATAGAACTACAGATGCTGCTTGCATGAAAAAAGCTGTGTTTCTGGATAGTCGCTTATCAATAGATGTTCGTCATACACATGCTTTTTGCAGTAATTATCAACTATAGCTGATGGCGACAAAACAGAATGTCTTAAGTGTAACTCCAAACACAATGTAGCAGAGCCAGAAAGAACTAATGGTTATGAAGACAGTCTCTCACCTAGCAGAAGCTGGGAGGTACAATGTTCTTTTGCTTTTATTTTATTGTGATTTGGCTTGACAATCAAATCTTCCACAATAACAAAATACATCACATAAGCAGAAAAGTTAATACAATTGCATAGGACATCCAACATATAAAAACAATGTAATCATAGAACAATTCAATTGCACACGAGAACATTTTTTTGTTCAACCTAGCACTTCAACATATCTTTTTAAAGTGTCTTCAGTACATTTCCTTAAGGTCTTTATTTGCATGCGAGTTGGAAATATGTGCAATAAGAATCTAATGAATGCAAATGCTAAAGATATCTGTAAAATTCGACACAAGTGGTTTAACTCTAGTCCTTTTACAAATGTAACAAAATAAAATTGGTAACAATTGCAAAAGCTCTAGATTCCGCCACCAGGTGTTCCAATGTTTCAACTTGAGCGGGAGCTGTACAGAACCTGCACCGGCTATAGCATAGCTCAATCTTAGCTCTCGCACCCAAGGTTTCATTAGTGAGGAATAGGTTAAATCGAGCTCTAGGAAATAACCCTCTCCAATAAGAGTTAGAAGATTTTCTCAAATAGACAGGGACGGTTATAAAGAGGTGTCTTCCGGATGATGACCCATGAGGATAGCCTATATTTATTGTAGACATCCATCAACCTTATCCAATCTAAATCCACAAGTTTCCCCCTTTATCTCAAGTGGAAAAGATAATAGGGTGTCTGCAGTGGTTTCTATAAAGTGGCAGTGCATAATCCAAGTATTAAAAATTGTATCCCCAAATGACATTCATATTTTTTTTTTAAAACACCAAGCAGGGAAACACCATGTGCAATCCGAATTTTCTTAAATAGGGACAATGTTTTTCAATTAACAAGAGCCTCCAGTGAAACTAATCCAAGTCACTAACGAATAATTGGAATCGGCGCACCCTTCAGTAGTTGCAGAACATTTTCCAAAATAGTTCTTCTAGGATCGTCCAACATATAGGGTTGTATGCTAAAAAGAGAATGTCCGCACCATAAGTAAAAAATCTGAAAAACCTTGGATTGATAGAACATTAAGACAAGAAGGGCCCAAATCTCAAATGTATACTTGTAGCTTGGGATGGCAAAGCACCTGTTTTTTGTCGCTAAAATTGTATCCAGGATCAACTTATTACTGACCCCATTAATGTGAAAGCCTAGATAACCAAAGGAGGGCACTACCCTCCAGGCAAAACGGATTCAATCTCCACTTGAAATGTGTCTGGTTTCCTTTTTTAGACTGAGATATTTTCAGTAGAGTTAAGAGTTAAGAACCAAATCATTACCTCTAATATATTGTTCCAGGGCATTAAGTTGCTGCTGGAGTCCACTATGCATTTAACCTAAAATCACAAGGTCGACAGCAAAGGCCAACCAAGTCACAAGAGACCATTCTAATTTCAGTGGAAAAGACCTTGTATTGGTGAGAACGTCTCCAATGTCCCAAATAAATAAATCAAAGAAAATTGAGGCAAGCACACAACCTTCTTTTAGTCCTCGCTTGCTGGAGATAAGAGAGGATAGAATTCCTTCTCTATTCAGTCTGGCCTGGATGGCTGTGCCCCAATGTAAAGACTTTAGAATATCCACCAAGTAAGAAGGACAGCCACATTTTAGCAGTTTACACCATAACAATGAGCGACTGACAGTCAAACGCCATTGGGAAATCCACGAAAGCAATATAAATTGTCTGACCCTTAGTAACTGCTCTATCTTTGAGGAGATGTAGGATGAATCCATTTAATACAGTAACAATACCTTGCATAAAACCAGATTTTTGCAAATTATTTTTTTATTTAAAAGAAATGGTGCGTTTGGTTTATAAATACACTTTTACACTTCAACATAGAAAACCAAAATACACAGTAAAATATAATCGAGTATAGATGCTATAAACACAACATAATCAAATAATATTTTCTGTTAACTATTCTCATCAATTTACCATCGCAAGTGTAGAAGACTTTCCGCGAGTACTAAAACACTCCTATTCAGACTCAAATTATATAATATACCAGTAGATGGCCCTACCTCTCATCGTTCGTGGATTGCACAGTTCCGCTCCCTAACAACCCTTAGGGCGGGCAGTCTCCCCCAAATCGCTCTACAATCTGCTCCTCCCTGCAACATTTTCTTTTTTTAGTTCCTCAAAAATGTGTGCCAGCAAAGTTGCTTGGGACTCGTTTGTGGTCGTCATCAGCCTTACCCCATAGATTGTCTGATAGGACCCATGAGATTATGTAGGTAAACTCTCCCAATAACCAAATTCTCTGCTCCCGAAATACCGGCCATTCCTGGACCAAATGGAGCAGGGATTCGTTTGGGACTAACCCAGAGACGCGACAGCCTTGCATTTCAATTGGAATCTAGAGTTTCGGCCCCACAACTTCCATTTTCGGGAGGATATTCAAACAAAATCTTAGGTATAGGTCCCTGTGCTTTTTAGAAGGAAATTTGTGTCGATAGGATTTTAACTTGTTTTTGGGAATACGTAGGTGTTGGTTGTTTTTATATAATTGCAGCCTGTTAAGATCCTCATAGTCAGTATTTCTATCCCAACACTTTATTTTGTTTTTTATTGTATAAACGCTGTCTGCCATATCCACTTGCATCATATTTGATTAAGTCTTAGAATTATTAAATAATTTCAAGAAGGGTTTATGGTCAGGATCAGTTCACATACTTTCTTGTATGTACGAGTTCAGAGAATATTCTTCACCTTCCCCAACTTTAGCTAGTAGAGGCAGATCTTTTTATGTGTTGCGCCCACCACAACGCCAAGCCCAGTTCTAGTCTAACTGCACTGATTGGGGTTGACTTGGGTAAATTCAGCAGTCTTCAATATTTTACTTTCTAGACGATCTAGGAAAGCCCGATCCGCAAACAGTATTACTTCACAGCCATATAGTATTGTTGCTGTTCTCTTAAATTTGTATAGCTCAATTAATGGCAATAGAGAATATGCAAGAGCTTGTTATTTAACACTTTCATCAGAGTGATCGATGTAATAAGTTTTACCTCCATCTTCCCCTTTTGGATACTAAGATGTTCCTTTGTAGAAATCGGAAAGCCCCGATAGTTTATGCTGGTAACTTGTTTTATCATAGTTTGATTTACTTCCCATGCGTATCTGCTGCCTGAGCATTTAGTTGTGAACGTCATTGCATAGGATTTAAAGAGGTTAATTTTCAGATGGTTTGCAGCAGGAAGGCTTGAAAGCCGTCACAAAGCCTTTGGAGGCCTGACGGGGTGTGATCTATTAAGATCAGATCATCGGATTAGGTGACGATATTCACCCGGAGATCTCGCCATCGAGGCTTTCCTTTCCTTCAATAGGTCGGCTAGGTACAGACTGAAAATAGTTGGGGCCACTACACAACCCTGTCCCACCCCTTTAGTAATCGGATAGAATTGGACAAACTTAGCAGGCCCTCTTTAATACCAAACCATCTTATTTTTCCTCATAATATTTGAATGTTGACGTGATCATTTAGCGTTTTGGCAACATTTCCTCCAATATCTGAGGTGCAGACAGAGAGGGCCATGACACTCGGGCTGCCCACGCCCTTCCTAAAGCCAGTTTAAAGAGGGCTAAGAATTCTCACCTTCTCTGCTCATTTAGACAAGTCCTTTAGCACCAATTTGGCAAAGATCTTAGCAGCCGTGTCTATCGGCGTGATTGGTCTGTAGTTAGCTGGGCTCAATCTGTCGCCACCTTTGAAAATCGGAACTATAGTTGCTGTTCTCCATGATTCTGGGCAGTCCATACCCCTGGCAATACACCGAAAAAAGTCTAAGTAGGAGGTCGGACCAAAGATCAGGGTCTTACTTATACAATTGATTCGACGCCCCATTCGGACCACTTGCCCTAGAATTATTGTTTTTGAATTGCCATAGAGATGTCGGTCATATCAAACTCAAACTTGCATATCTCTGGCTTAATAGTGTGTTCTTACACACTATTAAGCTATGTAGGATGAATCTATTTAATGAAGTATAAATACCTTGAATAAAACCAAATTAAGGAACATCAAATTCCATGTCTCATGTACCCACTTGTACAGAGATTTTCCGCCAGGGAAGCCAAAACTTTGCTAGGGACATCATAGAGCAACTGGACGATAATTCAGAGGGTTAGATCTATCCCCTTTTTTAAAGATGGGTATGACGTGAGGTTTTCCAGGACATAGAAATTGTAGGAGTACTGTATGTTTAAAAAGTGCTGATAAAATGGACTCCCAAAAGAGAAGGCTTGCCTTTTAGAGTTACATTTGAAGTCCCTCAGAGCCCAGAGCAGGGGAATGTTTACTTTTAACAATCAAGTTGTATATGTCCTCAAGTATCAACTAGCAGAACCCAAGGAGGCACCCCTGGAAAATTCACAACATAAGTGGGGGCATTACCCAAGGAATAGATAGTGTTTGACTCAATCGGACTCAGAAATGGGGTTAATTTTGAAGTTGCCTTGGGTATTAAAAAACTAAGAAGTTTCCAAAGTTTGGTGGAATTCCCCAATGAAAGGGAAACCAGCATATTTTTAGAGTCCCATTGTATGATTACATGTTTATGATTACGTAATCAATTTTATTTTTGTAACCCAATTTCAGCATATTACTTTCCTGCTTAATGAAGGGTGAGGTAGTAGAACCAAGACCTCTCAAATCTAAACGCAATTCTCTTTCTTCTCCGAATTGCCCTATCAAATACCTGTTTACGAGGATCGTTAGCTCTCAAGGCCAAGTGTGATTGATTGCAAAGCTCGACCCAAAACCCCCACATAATTGTGCGATGTGAAGATGGTCTCCAATTCGGCATTAGGCACATCCCAAAACAACATTTACAAATGTGCATTGAACACAAGAATCGTTCTGGCATTCCGTTTCAACCTATTGGCCCCTCTTTGGTCTTCTCCAACCTAGGAGTTGACCGTTCCATGTACAATGCGAGGTGATCACTCTTATTCAAGTTATGAACTTTGAATACATCACATTTTTGATAATAGCATTGGTTGCAAACATATAGTACAGAATGGCCCCGGAGGTGCCATGGGACCAAGTATAATGGGCGGGAATGTTACCAATGAGGTTTCTATTGCATTTATAAAAGCCCCAGGTGTGCATCAGACACATCCAGGCCCTCCCTCGGTTCAAAGTGTCATATGTACCCTTAGAAAAAGGACTGTGGAACTTCATTTGGGTCAAAACAGACAGAACTGAAGTCACCACAAATCAATATGCTGTTGGACTTACGAGCCACCCGTCAATTATCTAGAAGATTGCCAATAGCATCAAAGAGGGACTCCTGTGCAATGCCCCTAGTGGTCCAAATTAAGAGAGAACCGTTAGAACCCAAGTGGCTCTTCACATCACACATTTCAACTGCTTGTATAAAAGGATTTGGATCCAACCAAATGGTTGCAGTAATACCCACACCATTTCTAATGCCCACCAAAGGGGCCCCAAAGTATCCGTCTGAATGCCCTAGTGTTCCAAATTAGGATTTTAGCATGGCAAGCACAAAAGATATGGTTTTGCTAGGACTGTCACAGAACATTCTGTTTGGAGGGTTTGAGCGGCCAGAACCAGTTCTGTACAGTTTGAGATATAGAAACCCTGGAGCTTTCCTACAAAACCTTTCTTTGATGAGAGCTACTATTATCACAGACACCCCGCAATGGTAATAGCCTTGAGGGTTGATTTGGACAACTACAATGCGATTTACTGGTTAAGGGAAAACTCCCAACAATCATGTGACTCCGTTTTTCTGTCAAATCATATTCCAGGTACAGTAATTTGGACTCACATAATGACAAAGTTACTCACCATAGTGACTACCTTACTCCTAGTCCATAGTCCCCTTTCCTACATACTTGTGGGACATTCCGACCTTCGGGACAGGACTGGAGCACTTTTTCATAGCCTCAAAAAATGTACTTTCTTTTGTCCCTCCTTTATTTTTACACAGATCCACCTCACGTGACTGTAGCCAAGCCTTCCTAAGCTCTGCCCCACTCAAAGCCCTTCAGGCCTTTTCGATCACCAGGTCTAAGACCATTTAGCACCAATAGAGGATACTTAGAGGAGACGGCGGGCGTATGGAAGAAAGGGGGACATGGACTAGGAGCAAGGTAGTCACTACAGTGAGTAACTTTGTCATACTCCTACATCGTGTCCCCTTTCCTCCATACTTGTGGGAGATTCCCAAGCACAGACCATAGGAATTACGAGTGGGTGGACATTTCCTTTATTGGAACAAATTCTTAAGAACTGCCTGGCCAAATTGGGCATCAGCCCGGGAGCTCAGGTTGAGACAGTAATGTTTTGCAAAAAGCCGATATGACATGGTAAATAGTGCAACATAACTTCAGTTAACATAGCACAATCGTAATTAACTTCTGTTTTTGCTGCAGTGTCATAAACGCTTGTATTTTTATGGTGTAAATACTTGGCCTTAGAATTCAAACTACTAGTATGCTTTTAATTCAGGGGCTACAGCAGAGGATTATTTTTACTGTTAAAGAAATTAATGTCCAATGCTTTTATTATTTTTTAAGACAGGAGACAGGCCAGATACCTAAAGAATGTCTCCTGCTGTTACCCATGCTCCAAGTGGCCTGGGAAAACACAGCAAAGTGCTTCTTTTGTTAGATTGCTTTATAGTATCATCAAAGCAGAGCCCATTTAATGGGGAGTTTCAGTGGAGTGATGTAAGCAATTTCACAGGTATTCAAATGTTAACAAAATGAGCACAGAGCCAGGGAAATCTGCCTTTTCAAATTCAAGGGCAGCAACATCTTTTCCCCTAGAAATCAACAGCCCTTTCCGCGCCTTCAACAATATTTTTTTTTAATACACAAATCATAATACAGTATTCTGACAAATCTATACATCCGTACAGAAAAATGTCAATCAAAAAACAGTATGATTGCATTGTTATGATCCCCTTTCTTAAATGAAAGACTACAAATACCAGAATGAGATTCAGCGGAAAGCTGAAAAAAGTACCTCTGGGTTTTGTAAAAATGCCCCAATACTTAAATACTCAAAACAAAAACTGTCAAAATGCATCCTGGTAGTTTTTCAATGTTTGTCAAAGGCATAGTTCATACATGATGTGAGGAAAAATGTGCCACACTACAAAAAATAGTTTCATGTCCTACCATAAGAGAGTGGTGATCATTGAATTATTCGTGGAGCCATGCTGGGACTTGCTGCGCAGTGCGTGCTGGACGGGAGCTATTGGTCTCTACAGCGTCACAGTGGGTTGGGAGTTAACAGCACTGGCTCACTGGGTCAGGCAGCAAAAGAATTGCTTTTTTCTTGAAAGCAGCGCAGTCTTTCTAAAATGACCGCGGTTATCTGGCTGACTGGACGGAAGTCCCATTCCTAGAGCCAGCCGAGACACAGCTGGAAGACCCCATCTGGCAATCTAAGCTTCTCTGCATCGCCTTTTCTCACTTTTGTAAAAGTATTCATATTGCCTATTGGTGCTCCGGCACAACAGCCTGCGCCTAACTGTATATGGCAGACCCACTGGTATATATAGGCGCAACTTTCTAAGTATGAAATAGAATTTTGAAAGAGTGGGGCAAGCGGGGTTTTAATTGATGAGAAATGAATTATTATTCTCTCTTGCGTCCTATGGAAGGGAAATGTAAATTATGCATGTGAAATGTAATGGATTTTTAGACAGTTGTCTATATTGGAAAGAGTATTTTACTCTATACAATGATTATAGATAAATGTTTTATAGGTATTATAAGAAAAATGTATTATGTTGTAATAGGTATATGTGTTTTCTCAAATGTTTAAGGTTTTTATTAACCTAATTACACTATAAATAAAAAAAATAAAAAAGTATAACAAAATCTGAATACGCCTAGACGCCTCCCTTCCCTACCCATCGCAAATGTGCAAGTGCAACTAGCATCGCGCTCAAGCACAGCAATTGGGTCTCTGCGCTCTCTTCTGTGCTTTCTGAGTCCCTTGTGACTGACTGTCTGCGAGTACCATCCAAACAAACACAATCCACGTGCAAACAGCAAACTCCTTGGGGATCATTCAATGTAAACATCGGCTCAATATGAGCACGTATCAATACTAACCATTCCTCATCTAGACTTTTGCTACGCAAAACCGCATATCTAAGCAAAAATCTCTTCTGTGCCCGAGAGAGTTTAAAAATGAAAAGGATGAAACCACAACGAACCCTGAACAGCTGTTGGCGAGTCATCTGTTCTCCCAGTAGGCCGCCACCAGCAAAGTGTAAACCACAATTAGCATCCGGACCACCTGCGGAAGGTTGCACGTGCGACGCGTACACCTTGTCACTCTGGAGACGTTTGTATGTGGTAATCAGCAGTGCTGGAAATGGAAATTATTTACTGTGGGATCCCACAGCACTCCCAACCCTGATAGCTAAACATTTACATTTCAGACGATTCATGCATTATTAAAGAAAGGAAGAGTTTACTGTAATGTTGCATGCAAATTAGAAAAGGTGCACATCTTTACAAAGCTGTTCTTACATTTTATTTTATTTCTTTCTCTTATTTTTCTCTTTTATTTGCATATAAATTGAAAACAACTATTTTTTTTTAGTAAAATACCTAACCACATTATAGTAAAAAAAAAAAAAAGAAACAGACAAAAACAAACAAACGAAATCAGAACAAAATAAACATGGACAATCCAGTAAAATCAAGTTAAAGTAAAAACGCATTCCACGCAAGGAGCCAAATTGTGGTTGAGCACAATTTTCATTATCGACTGTTTCTCAAATGCTCAAAGCGTTTTCACAACAAACCAGGCTCCGTGACCTAGGATGGCATGTACATCCTTAGGAGTCAACAAGCAAGGGCTCTAGGAAATTTGTCATTGCAATCACGAGAGTCGGTTTATTCCCTGCAATCAGTGTTGACCAACATGCATCTATATCCTGTTTTTGGACATCATTGAGTATATAATTAAAGAAGATGGTGTGCCACTCAGTGAGGGCTGGACAAGAAGTAACCCAATGCTTCAGGGTTTCGATCTCAGATGCATTTTTGCAAAAGCGACAGCTGTTACTCACACAGAGCCCTCGGATGCATCTTACTTCGTTCGTCGGTTGGAGATCGAGTCATGTACGCAGGAATTGTTCTCTTAGTTTTTTATCTGGAAATTGTTCCAGATATTCACAGGTGGTGTCCATTCTGCGGTGCTCAGCAGAAATGTGTGCGACAGATTGGATCCAAACCGTGGAGTCTGAAGGAGGAAATCATTCACATTCTCTTATTTTCTTCTTTCACTGCTCAGGGATGGCAATCAGCACTTGAAGGAAACTCCCAATTTCTTTCAATGCAGAGCACATTTTCTCCCAATGCTGTTATAACAATGGGGTCTAAGATGCCATGATTTCCTTGCATAGCATTTCCAAGATCTCAGAATGGGCGGGAGCAAAACATTTTCTGAATGAAGTGAAGCTCTTCCAAAGCACAATCGATTTTAATGAAGGAAGACCTATCTCTCGTCATGTAATTTGTATTGGAACAGATTGGGGGAGGCTAAGAACTTTCTTCCAGAAAACACTCTCCAAAAAGGCCCAGATCCTTTCTGGAATATGTGGCATTGCTTCTGCTCCATAAGTTAACGTGGGAACTACTTTTGACCGATTGAACATGAGGACGGGTAAGATGGAGAACCGCCCATAAGTCTGATTCACAGCACATGCCTAACTTGACAAGGCCTTGGTAGTGGCTTTCAAATGACACCACAGGATCCTCCGACACAGCATCACTCAACCACACCCCTAGGTACTTGAATGTGGTGACTTGCTCAATATGTTCGACATCAAGTCTCCAGGAGTGTGTATTTTTTACTTTGAGTTCCAGAACATCAGTATTTTGGTCTTTGATTTATTGATTTCAAAGTTGTTCTCGCTAATGAATGTTTGCAAGCTGTTTAATTGCTGTTGCAGCCCCACAGGCATTTGGTCTACCGAGACAATACCGTCGGCATAAAGTAGACGAGCTAGGGGAGCTCTGCCAATGGCTGACGGGAAGTTTCTTATGTTGGGGTCTGTGCGTTTCATGTCCAGAACAAACAACTGAGCATTTTGATGCATAGCTATTATTGGTTTAAGAATGGATTTTGGGCATTCCTTCATTTTCAGTTTGTTCCACAATCCACAATTTTTGACGATCGATCTGGTCAAAAGCTTGTACCAGATCGATAAAGGCCATGAAGAATTTGGCTTTTTTGCTTTGGGCCGACTCTTTAGCATGTTGGTGATGAAAATGATAGCTGTGATTCCAACACCCCTGACAACTCCCGTTTGGAGTGGGTTGTTAACCCCAGTTTTTGCACACCACGAGTGAAAATGATCTAAAATAATCACACCGTATAATTTGCTTATAACATCTAGGAGTGGCGATAGTTTTTTGGATCGTCCCCGTCACCCTTTTTAAAAATGGGGACAATCGCTTTATTTCCAGGAAGATGGTATTTGGTGTGTGATAGAAATTTGCATTAACAAGGTGTGTATAAAGGCAGTGCACTCCGCCTGGTGTTCTTTTAACATGAAGTTAGTGAGACCATCCGGTCCTGGTGCTCAGAAGTTGTTTAACCAAGTCATTTGGAGGTTAATGTCGTCATGGCTTGACGGCATAACCCACGACTCCAGACCTTCAGTCGTCACGTCTGTCGTAATGATTAGGTGAGGTGCCGTGTATAATTTCTCAAAGTGCTGCATCCAACTGGCTTGACCAATAGGGTTTGATTGTTCAGTTGGTTGCACTCTAATTGATGTAATTAATGTCCAAAGGTTCTTGGTTTTGACCATGGCTTCCGAGTCAAATTGGTAGATCGCACATCTCATGGAATGCAGCCAATTTCCAAAATATCACTTTTCCAGTCGGAAATTTGAGGTTACCTTGTAGTCTCGTTTTTTAGCCACTCTTTCTAATTTCCGTACCTTTTTCTTCCGGTTTACTAGCTTCTGGTTGTAAATATGAAGACGATGGCTGGGTGACCGGCGTTTGTTGAATACGTTAAGGCGATGAGGTTCTAAGAGTGGAATATAGTCCACCATCTATCTCTCATCTTCAAGATCTTTTACCAGTTTTACGATGTTCTTATGTGTTAGCTTAAGTCTGAGTCCATTATTTCTCCTAAGTATGTCAGCCGGCATGCCTTTTGGAGCCTTATTCAAGGTTCTCAACCATTCCATACAGAGCAGGTGGTGGTCACTTTCTCTTGTTTTTATTTCCTTTAATGAGGTTACAAGCAGTAAGAAGAGTTGTGAAACAAACACAGTCTATGATGGAAGAGGAGCTCATGCCTTCCCATGTTATTTGGGGTGGCTCGTCTTGTTTTGTGTTCCCATTTAGCATGTGCAGGTCTTTGTTGGCCATCAAGTTATTCCACATTGTGACTCTAGATGCTCTGGAAAGGTTATGGGCTATGTTTTGAGAGGCTGCACTATTAGTCATGCATGAGGTGTTCAGATCACCACATACAATCACGTAACCTGTTTTCTGGTTAATGTATGCATCGTCAATTAAATCAGCTATGTTGTCGAACGTTTCTTTTGATGTCAGTACTGGATTCCAGTATGCATTGATCAGTACACTTTTGCTGAAGCCTCAGAAGCTTGTGAGTTCAGGTTCACTCCCCATTCTCTTACAATTTCCTGACACAAGGTGCTCTTCGATACACATTGCATTAGGGTTAACGGACTTCCTGATTTTATTGCCGTCAACAGCCTTGATGACGGTCCCCCTTTTTTGCCCTTTATCGCTGCACTCAATGAAATCTCAAAGCCGCCCAGAATCGGTTTGGTACAAAGCCAAGTCTCTTGTAAACAGAGCACATCAAAAAACACCTGTGTTGATGTGACTCTTTTTGGGGAGGTGGGTATGGACACGAGTGTTCCATGATGCTAATTTTAATCGATAGGGTTCTTCATTTATTGCGCCGGATGTTCGAGTTTCGGGCACTGGTGGATTGCTAAAGTCCATTCTGAGCCGTTAACGTTCTTGATAACCAAGACCAATCGTGTTGTTTCTCGATGAGAGCTCCTGCAGTTGAATGGTTAATAGCGATGTTGATATCGCGCTGTTCCTGAATATTTTCTGCAGAGAGCAATCCTGACAGGAATATTCATCAGCATTGTAACCAGATGTTTCTGTAGCATAGTGATTAAGTCACTCGACCTTGGTCCTGGTGATCCGAGCTCGAATCCTGGTCTCAAGTACAAAAGCAGATCAGTTACCTTTATGGGCACAAGTAGTTTTCCTGCATCCAAGACCCGGAATGACGTTTTTTGTCAAATCTTGAAAAATCCAGCCCTATGACCAGCGCTGGGCATCAGCCATTCATAACACGGCTGCAAACGCAGGTCTGAAAGAAACGGAAAGAATCAGCAGATTCTCTCAACTGGCTAACAAGGGATACACAAAGTTCGCTTATATATCTATACAGTGAGGGCAGTGCTTTCATTGGATACGCAAACATGGTGTTTGGGCGTGATCTGGAAAGGATGCGTTGTCTAAATGAGGAGCATATAACTTAGGCAAAGGCCACCTGCCCCAAACAATACCTCACGACGCCCTGAAAACATCAACTTTGGGCCACCCAGGATGATCTTAGGTTTTGTTTGCATCCAGTCTGCATGCTGTAAATAAGCCACTGTCTGTACATAAATTCCTTTCTGCCTCAGGATATAAACAATTAAATAACTGAGTAAATCACCTTCATTCTGTAAATAAGTGACCTAGGCGAAAAGTGCTTGATAGCTCTTTAGTGATAATCATTGGATTCAGCACCCAGCTTTATGACTGTCCCATGATATCCTGTAGCTATCAATCCCCCTGCAAGGATGGGTTGACAGTATGCACATATTCCCTGTGAAGGCACCAGTCATCTCAAACTAAAGGCCATGACACTTTAAAATTCACTTTTGATAGCGCAAGACAGACCACAGGTGTTAACCTATCGCCGTCATCTCGGCCCTGAAATCAACCAGGAGTGCCCATGAAAAAGAAGGATGCCAAACAGCAGCAATGTAAACTTCTTGGTGCTTTGCATTAAAAAAGGACGGCTTCCTAAGAGCCCCGACTTATCCCGTTTGCACACTTCTCCCGGTACACTTTTCAAACTATTATATTCACTTTGTCATACGATAGCTCATCCGTACCATGACCCTTCTGTTTCCTATGTCTTGTTTTGCATCTCCCTTCTACTCACTTCCAAACCCTTCTTATTCATACTATGACCATCTATTCCAGTCCATCTTTCATCTATCCCAAACCCCGCTTGCCTCCTGTACCTTTCACCCATCTAATCTTATCTGCCCTCCACTTTCCTTCTCCCCTTCCTCACCTGTCTCCATTGGTCTTTGGACCGCTTGGTCCGTTTGCAACAAGGCCCACTCTACCCTTTATTCTTTCCTCAGACTGAGTCAACACTTTCTTTGCTGAACACAAATGTGGATCTCACCTTCAAGCTCTACTAGTCCTGCTTTCCTTGCCTTCTCCAGGGCCAAACTTCATCTACACCATCGCCTTACTGGCAGGGGCTGTGGCATAGGATTCTTATTTCCCTCATCTCGCACTCTTACTCCTGCTCGTGTTGATCTTCTGGCTTTCACATCTTTTGAGTATCAACTTTCAAGGTTTTCCTCCCTTCCTGCAATTTCCTCACTTATTCATCATCTTCCTATACCTTTTCTTTCGTTCTTCGAAGAACTTGACTCTTCCTCTCCCCTTCCTTTTCCTTTTTTCCCCTCAATTATTTTAACCTCCAAGTCACTTCTCCTTTTTTCTATCTCTTATCGACTGTTTCCATCATAACCAAATTGCCTGTTCCCTCTCACACACCTCTGGTTCTTCTCTGAATCTAATTTTCTCAAATTTCTCTTCCAACCCATCTGTCTCAGCATATCCAAGCTACTCTTCTGATCATTATCTCCTATCCTTTTCCACCCCTCTTCCTTAACTCTCTAATTCACCCTGTCCTACTGTAAAAGTCTTTCAATGTGATCTGTGCTTCATCACTCTTCTTTCCCACACTTTCTTCCTCGCTCCCTCCAATCTCTCTCTTCGCCTCTGTGCCAGAAGATACCATCGCCTCCAATCCTCAATCATCTCTTCTTTCAACTTTCGACTCTCTGAAACCTTCACACCTCTGTACCCCATCTGGTATACCCTCCCAACCTTGGTTTTCCCCCGATCTCAAGACCTTTTGCAGGGCTGAACATCTTTGGAAACAAATTGTTAAGACTTTTTTGTTTTTGTTAAATCACACGCTACAACTGATCTTAACATGCGCCCTTCTCCAACTCTTCCTACAACTATTAGGAAAGTCTATCTCCTCTAACACCGTCTCGCTCTGATCTATGGCATTTAATCCAAATCCTTAAGTAGATCCTCTAACCGACCTCCTGACCTCTCCCTTTACGCCTCCTGACCTCTCCCTTCTACTAATTTTGCTGACTATTTTACCACCAAAGTCTCACCCTTACGTTTGGATTTTCCCTCCCACTCTTCTCTACCATCACCTCTTTCTTCTACACTTTTCCCAAACGGTACCCCTTCCAAACTCACGCTCTTCTCTCCTCAATTCTGATACTGCCCATGTCTTGGGTTGTGCTCACTCTACTGCGTCTCCCCTTGATCCCTTTTCCTCTTCTCTTATTCCTACTGATCACCCTCAGTTACTCCCATACCTTACCTCCCTCTTTAACCTCTCCCTCCCTTCGACTACTTTCCACTCCTGCTTCAAACACGGCATCAATATTAACATACATAAAAAACGCTTTCTTGATCCCATCTCCATTTATATTTAAAATCCTTGAGAGTATTTTTATTCCAGATGTCCTCCTTTTTTGCACCACCAATGCCTTCATCCTCCTCTCCAGTCTGGCTTCTGTCCCTCACGCTCCACCGAGATGGCCCTTGTCCATGTCTCTAATACTCTTCTTACTGCAAATCTTCTCCTTTTCCTCATTTTTTGATTGAATTTACTTATTGGTCATTTGTATAGCACATATACACTTAAATAAGCGTTTCAAAGTGCTTCAACACAGGGAGGGTAAGAAGCTAGACAAGAATTAACATTCTAAATAAGCATTGGGATCTTCAGAATGGGCAAGTGCAATACAACATAGTACCGGAGGAATACAAAACTGTTACAACATATGACAAGGAATATTGCACGTACCCGACAGTCGTTACAATATGAAGAGCTAAACATGAAGAAAGTAGAAGGGGGGGTGTAGGGTAAGACGCACTACATACACAAAAATAAGTGCAAGAGACAAAAAGGAGAGAAGAGGCAATGAGAGGGGGGTTAGGGGAAGGGGGCAGGCCCACTCTACACAACCAGAAACAAAAGTGGCCGCAGATGTAAAAACACCTAAATTCGATTTTCAAGCAAGGCACACTAAAAACACATCAATCAACATCGGCAGCAGATATCAAGTCACAGTGAAGCAAGAAAAAGGTGAGTTGACTACTGACAAGACAGATTGAATGTGTGCCTTGAAGACTGGCCAGGTGAGAAGTCACCATCAGCCCCAAGCCCAGATGATTTCAGAGGGAAGTGCTGGGGTGAATGGGTGGAGGAAAAGGGGGGGGGCATCCAGTCCAGCCAGACCTGGACAGGGCCAGACAGGGGCCTGTGGAGAGGGCCTTGGGAGGAAAGGTCTAGCATGCAGCCTGCCGTCTTGTTTGGTGATTAGTGAGATGTTCAAGGAGTGGCCCAATCAGCAGAGCAAGGTGCGCACAAGAAAGCATTGGTGCCGGCGGTGGCCATGTTGGTAAGGAGGAGGCCGACAGGCAGACACCACACAAAAGGCCACCAAGGCAGAAACTACTGCCATGCTGTTGAAGCAGCCAAACACACACACACACACACACACCAAAGACTCACCATGAACCAATAGATTGAAATGGGCTCAGCTGATGACACAAGCACCGTGCAGGTAAAAGGTGCGCTACGTTGCAGACAAAGCCCTGCTGGGCTTACTGTGATGAAACTGATGAATCTGCAAGGACGGGACATCTCGCAGATGACGGAGGGAGGGTGTACTAGCGATGTGTACAGCAGACTTTCAATCCTTTCTGCGGTTTCCTCCTGCCGGTTCTCTATTCAGTCATGGATGTCCACATTTCTTTTGCTTGAACCCGGTTTCCCACCTTCTCTCCTCATCCCCATCTATATTCTCTTTCCTCCCCCCATGTTCCCCACTGCACATAATCTTGGAATTACCAGGTTACTCACCGTAGTGACCACCTTACTCCTAGTCCATAGTCCCCTTTCCGCCATACTTATGGGGCATCTCTCCGTCCTGTGGGACAGGACCGGAGCACTTTTGTAAAAAGCATCAAAATCTTTTTAAAAAATGTGTCCCTCCTCTCTTTCCTGCGTGGGGCCCGGCACGCGGCCCTAACCCCGCCCACCTTTGCTCCGCCCCGCGCATCGCCCATCAGTCCTTTTCTATCGCAGGGTCCAAGACCCATTAGCAATAACAGAGGAACCTTATTAGAGGGGACGGCAGGCGGGCGTATGGAGGAAAGGGGACTATGGACTAGGAGTAAGGTGGTCACTACGCTGAGTAACCTGCTAATACTCCTACGTCCCGTCCCCTTTCCTCCATACTTATGGGAGATTCCCAAGCACTCCTTACAGGAACTGTGGGTGGATGGAAATACCCCTTACTGAAACAGGTTCTTCAGCACAGCCTGGCCGAACTGAGCGTCAGCCCTAGAGCTCATATCGAGGCAGTAATGCTTACAGAAAGCAGATAGGGAGGCCCAAGTAGCCGCTCTAGCGATGGACTCCCAGGGAACATTCTTCTGAAAAGCAACCGCAGCTGCCTTGCCTCGCACCTGATGTGCATGGATACCCTTAGGAGGTTTCAGCTTTTGGACGGTGAAAGATTCCGTGATACAGGCAGCAATCCATCTGGAAATGGATGCCTTAGACGCCGGCCTGCCCTGGGGTTTACCGAAGGTCACAAACAGTTGGGAAGAGCTCCGAAGCTCGGCAGTCCTGTCCAGGTAGAACTTGAGAGCTCTTCGGACATCCAGGCAGTGTAGAACCCTTTCCGCCTCCGAGGCAGGGTTCGGAAAAAAAACAGGAAGGGAAATCGACTGGTTCAGATGGAATTCGGTCACTACCTTTGGTAGGAGAGCTGGGTTCGTCCGAAGGACTACCTTGTCCTTGTGAAAGACCAAGAAAGGATGCTCCACCGACAATGCCTGGAGCTCACTCACTCTCCTCGCTGACGTAACCGCTACCAGAAAGGACACTTTCCAGGACACGTACTTGAGGTCAATCATAGCCATTGGCTCAAAAGGTTTATGGCAAAACACCTTCAGGACTACATTTAGGTCCCAGGGCGGGTGCAGACTACGAACCGGAGGGTAGATGCGTGTCAAACCAGCAAAATGTCTCTTCACCACCGGGTTAGTTAACGAATAAGAACACCGGACTGTAGAGAGGTAGGCGGAAATCGCCGAGAGATAAGTCCTGCAGGACAAGACATGAACCCCTGACTCTGCTAGGGAGGAGACGATGGACAGCACTGTGTCAATCATCGCCACCCTCGGGTCCAATTCCTTCTCCAAACACCAATGACAGAACCGGAGCCATTTACTCTTGTATTGAGATCTGGTAGAGGGTTTCCTGGCTGCCTTGATAATGCGCATGTTATCCGCAGACAAACCCAAATGCTCTAGAGCCGTAAACTCAGGCACCATGCCGCCAAGCTGAGCGATTGTGGGGAGGGGTGCCACATCTGCTGTTCCCCTTGGTGAAGAAGATCGGGAGTTACTGGTAACCTGATCGGCGGACACACCGACAGGTGTTGAAGTTCTGAGGCCACCGACAGGTGTTGAGGCCACCACAGAGCTATCAGTAGAAGAGAACAGTTGACAGAGCTCTTCAACTTCCAAATTGCTCGATGAACCAGAGGAAGAGGCGAGAAGGCGTAAGCTCTCATGTTGTGCCATGGGATCTCGAGTGAGTCCCCCAGAGAGGAGGCTCCCAGCTCCCCTCTGGAGGCGTACTGAGGAAGCTTCTTGTTTACCGCCGTGGCGAAGAGGTCCACCTCCGGTGTGCCCCCAACGTGAGAAAATCCATGAGAGGATCTCCGCCTTCAACTCCCACTCGTAGCTGACCACTGTCCGCCGGCTGAGGGCATCCGCGGTGACATTCAGCTGGCCCGGGATGTGCACTGCAAGCAGCCAGACCCCATGAAGCACGGCCCACTCCCAAATCTGGATGGACAGATCCACGAGAGGGGGAGCCTTCGTTCCCCCTTGCTTGTTTATGTAGTACATTGACACCACATTGTCCGTTCTTATGCGGACTACCTTGTTCACAATGAGAGGTCTGAACGCCTTGAGCGCCAGAAAAATCGCCAGAAGCTCCAATTGATTTATGTGCAGGAGCTTGTCCTGAGGTGACCAGAGGTCTGAGACCTGAAGAAGATCTAACGTCGCGCCCCACCCGAAAAGGGAGGAGTCTGTCGTGATCGTCACCATGGGGGCTGGGTCCTGGAACCCCACGCCCACTGACAGGTTGCTGAGAGATGACCACTAGTCCAAGTCCACTCTCATGGAATCCGGAATCAGAATCCGGGTCCACAGCCTGACGCCAGGAACTCCGAAGAGCCATCTGGGATCTGGGTCCGTCTCATTTTGAGATGAGGAAGAGGAAGAGCCAGTACACATGAGGCCATGAGGCCTAGAAGCCTCTGGAACCACCAGGCCGACATGCTCTCCGACTGCGTAAACATCTGACACGTGGCCAACAGATCCGCCATTCTGTCCCCTGTCAGATAGACTGCCGAGTGTATCGTGTTTCAACGAAAACCCAGGAAAGTCAGGTCCTGTGAGACCGTCATGGAGGATTTCCGCCAGTTCACCGACAGCCCAAGATGCAATAGGAGCTGAAGGAGAGACTGGAGGTTGCCCGCTGCTGCCAATGGATAAGGGCTGCGTAGGAGCCAGTCGTCCAAATAGGGATACATATGGATACCCTGGAGACGGAGATAGGCCGCAATCACAGACAACATCCTCGTGAAGACACGCGGCGCCGGACTGAGGCCAAAGGAAGCACCAGAAACTGGAAGTGCTCCTCTCCCAAAGAGAAACGGAGGTATCTCCTGTGTGGGTTCGAAATCAGGATATGCATGTACGCATCCTGAAGATCCACCACGCTGAGCCAATCGCCCGCCTGCAATGAGGAGCGAATCTGGCCGGGCGTGATCATCTTGAATTTCTCTTGGGGTAGGGAAAGATTGAACTGGGAAAGGTCTAGGATAGAGCGCAGGCCAGCCTGGTTGGGTTTGGGCACCGTAAACAGCCGGGAGTAGAAGCCCTCCCCTCGCTCCCCAAGGGGAACGGGTTCCACAGCTCTGAGGAGCAGAAGTTTCTGAACCTTGGCATTGAGGGAGGGTGAGCCCGACAGCTGAAAAGGAGGTTTGCGGGTGGGGTAGGGAGTAAAGGTAAGCGGAAGCCCGCTCGAGCGACTGACAAGATCCATCTGTCTTCTGTGATGGCTTGCCACGCCTCCCAATGAGAAGCAATGCGTCCTCCACCCGAGGTCTCGTGCGAGCGCAGAAAAACCTCATTTGGCAGCTTTATCGGTGGCGGTGCCACCTGAACCTGATGAAGAGGCTGAGGAGCGGGAGAAATACTGCATACGCTGTTGTCTACGGCGGTTATTCCCTGCAGGAGTATCCACTCTGCGATTTCTGAGGTCGAGGAAGCCCCTAAAACCAGAGGAAGGTCGACCTTGCGATAACGGCCTTTGACTCTTGAAGGGAGCTTTGACCAGAACAGACAATGATTTGGCCGTCTGAGTGCTGTCTTTGGTTTTGGTGAGTTCTACATCAGTAGAAGATTGAAAAAGCTCCTTACCATCAAATGGAAGGTCCAGAACCTTGTCTTGCACCTCCTTCGAGAACTTAGTGGCATGTAGCCATGCTTGCTGCGAGGTATCAACCCCAAGCATCAGACCCAGAGTCGAGGTGTCTATGTGATGAGCCGCAGCCTCCAGGAGATCCTGGGCCAAGACCCTGGCATCGGAAAGGCCTCCTCTGAAATCCTCCAACTTCTCGACCAGAATGTGCTCCTCAAACTCCGACAGACCTCTCCACATCCGCATGTTAGCTCCCGCCAAAATCAATTCTGCATTGGTCTGCCTGAGCTGCAAGGCCGAATTGGCAAATATTTTCCTCCCTAGGGAGTCCAGGAGCTTGTCCTCCTTTCCCAAGACCTGAGTAGCCGTCGCGGAGGAGGATGCTGCAGGTCTTGATTGCAACGTGGCCGCAGCCACCACTGTGGAGGAGGGAGGCGGACAAGACGACAAGGCCACTGCTTCCGAGGAATGTAGCCTGTACCTCGCGTCAATCTTTTTATTGACAAAAAGTCAGAGTGTGGCTTTTCCCAAACTCTTCGGACTTCGGCCAGAACGTCCTTCTGCAAGAACAGGCCAGTACGCTCCAAAGGAGACAAGGTGAACGTCCCAGAAAGCACTCCCTCCTGCAGAGCAGGTGCCTCGGGCACCGGAACATCTAAGAAGCTCATCATGTCCAGTACCCGGTCATGGAAAGCTCTGGTAGAGCGGGGCAGGTCCTCGTTGTCCTGATCACCTTGAGGGTCATCTGACAGGTCAGGATCCTGCTGAACCGTGTCAGGCACTGCCGTGTCCACTGGGGACAATGGTGGCACAGGCAGAAGCGCAGGGGGAGGCACCACGGGCAAGGGAGTCGCCGGCGGAACCACCGTCGGAACGGGCGGAGCCGGAGGCGCGGGTATACATATCTCCTTGAAAAGCCCTTTGAAATATTCCCTCATGGGGTCGGTGCGCATAAGCGCTTGAAATTTACCGAAAAAAGCATCTTCAGGAGATTGTTTCGGAACCCGAGGAGGCCTCTCATGAGATGGACAAATCCAGGGACGTAATGGGGGGAAGGGTGCCACACCGGCCCCTCCGCCGACGTATCCACATAAATTAAGGGAGCCGCCACCGCGGGCAACGAAACATTGTGCGGAAGAGGCATCCGGGCGTTCCAATCATAAACCGGCCCGTAAGGATGCGCACAAGGGACCTTAGGTTCACCCGAAGGACCGAACCCTACACCAGGGGCCGATGACATAGTTGTAGGGGTAGTACCTAAAATGGCCGCCGTGGTCGTGGCGGGAACGGCCGCCATTTTGTCTTCATCTGAGGGGAACTCCGGCACGTGAGGAAGTGAGGCAGGGGTCCCAGTCGATGGATCAGGGGTCTTAATTTTAGCCTTAACATCAGGAACCTCAGCTGAGCCGGTACTATGAGGCCTGGAATGTTTCTGCGACATACCAACTGCCAACTGAGCCTTCGAAGGAAGAGCCTCAGCACTGCCGGTAAAAGAAGAAACTTTCTTCTTTGCCCCCTCAACAGATCTGGTGTCACCACAAGAGCTCGAACGGTGCCTTGCCCGACTCCTCAGAACTGTTGGTTTCCTTAGCCTCTGTACGAGGGACCTCGGACCTAGGCCTGGTAGAAGCCTTATCGGCACGGGCCTCGAACATCTGTTTGGTAACCTCAAGCCCAGCCAAGACCTCGGGGCGTACCCCGGTTTTGTTTTTGAGGGAAAGAGCGGCCTCAGAGCAAGCTCCGGTACCCCACGACTCAGTAGAACTGGGTCTACAAACAGCCCCCACAGGAGGGGCCTCGGAGCGTACTCCGGTGTTCACAGGCCCCTTACGGAGACCCTAGGAGAAAACTCTGGTAGAATTATTAGGCCCGACAGGCACCTCAGGGCGAAACCCGGTAACAGACCGATCAACACCCCTCCCAGCTCGAGAGGAACCCGGGAAGGTATCCCCCCGGCCGGGGTGCTCTCGTCGATGAACGCCTGAAAATGCGAAGGAGGAGTCCGTCCGAACACCTCCTCCCACCGCTCCAACCGACGTTGAAGTGCCCGGACCGAAAGGGAGTCACAGTAAAAACAGGAGTCCCAAGGGTGTTCTGGACCCAAATTCTCTAAACAAAGAGGATGGGGATCCGCCCTCGCGAAGCGACAGTGACACGATGAACAGTCTGGAAAATCTAGTTTAAAAGACAGACTAGTAAACGAACGCTAGCGAGAGCCAGAGAGGAAAACAGGGAAAAAAATCTTCCAAAGATGCAAGTGCGTCCGGCCTCGATCGTGCGGAGAAAAGGACTGATGGGCGATGCGGAGCCAAGGTGGGCGGGGTTACGGCGGCATGCCTGGTCCCGCGCAGGAAAGAGAGGAGGGACACATTTTTGAAAAAAAAATGGATGCTTTTTACAAAAGTGCTCCGGTCCGTCCCACAGGACGGAGAGATGTCCCATAAGTATGGAGGAAAGGGGACGGGACGTAGGAGTATAATCGTTAACTCTACTCTTTTCAACACATTGCTGATACTGCAAGAACTTGCTGCTATTACATATACAATTTTTTGTGCACTCTTCTTTTTATCTCGTTCAAAGCCACTAAACTTATTTCCTCTTGTTATCTTCCACCTCAACTACTGTTCAGCTCTTCTGGCCAGTTTTCCTGCTTCTCATCTCACCCCTCTTCGCTCTACCTATGATTCTACCATCCACCTTTTTATTCTACCCCCTTGTTCCTCTCTCCAGACTTCCTTTCGTTCTGCTTCTCTTACACTTACTTTGCATAGTCTTTAAATGTGCTCACGGTTTTGCCCTTCTCATCTGTCCTCTCGTCTCCTTTTATTCTCCACCATGTTCTCTTCGGTCTCAATCCCAGTTCCTTCTTTCTCTATCCAAGCCCCCTTGTGCTGCATCACCTTTTCACTCTTGTCTTTCTAGCCCCAAAACACTGTAGTACTTTACCTCTTTCGACTTGCTCTTGCCCCTCTTTGTCATATCTTCCGTACCAGTCATATAAACTACTTCCTTTCTCCATCTACTGACCCCTAATCCTCCTTGTGATCATATGCCTGCCATTTGACCTAACTTTGTTACACTCCTGTATATATCTATTGTGTAAAGCATTTTGGGGAAAACACTCATCAATAAACACAAAAACACAAAATGAAAGAGCGTTTAGGGAACATACATAACGCATACAAATTGGAATGAATGTTGTTTGAATGAGTTTTGATAGATGTGAATGCGTGTGTGCCAGCTGGGCAGCAGGCCTCTAACTGGGGTGAGGAAAAGGAGGAGGGTGGAATGGCAGCAAGTAGAACTTTTTTTTAATTGGTGTGGTACACATTTGTCCTAATACACACACACACACCAATTTGATCTGTCCCGTTTGGACAAATATTCAGTGGCATGGCATTTTTGTTCTTGGCAACCAACAGGGTAAGGCAGCATATTGAGAGTTCCTACTGGTACTGGTGAGTCTGAACATGTTGTTTTAATATGGCATGGGATTTTGTACTGGGCATCAAGGATGAAGGCAGCATAATGAGTGTCCCCATGTAGTACTAGCCGACATTGGTGGCTCCAGTCTAGACAACTCTTCACTGAGGCATGGCATTTGGTACTGTTTAAGCCAATCGGAGGATGCCAATACTGGCATGTATTGGTGGAGTCTCCATAGACATGTATGGGCAGAGACAACATGAATGTTTTTTAATACTTGGGTGCAAAGGCATTATCAAATGAGCTCGAAAATGTTCCTGTGCAATGTTGATGTCTTGCATCTATTATTTGTTCATGAGTTAGCCTACAAAACCTACTGCAAGCTGTGGCATTTTACCCAATTTGTCACAGAATGTGTAATGAAAACACATGATTTTAAACCAACATTTTAAAATATTTCTCAGGGGAGAAGCCCCCGGTATCTCACAAGCCCCACTTGCTTGGTTCCGGTTCACTCGCTACACTTGGTTGTGCCTGCATTTTATGAAGCAACATTTATGTCCCTGCAATTAAACAAATTCACCATCCGCCACTGCCCCTGCCTGCCAAATCCTCTGCCCACCCCTCTCCCGTTGTTAGCTGCCCAATGCCTTGTATCTATTGATTTCCTCACTCTGTCCTTCGCCACATGACTTGCAAAGTGCTCCATTGCTTCCCAGAGCTACGTCCAGGCTCACTAAACACCTTAATAATAATCTTAACCTCTAGCATTGCTATAAGCAACACTACAGACCATTGTTCATCGGCCAGGCCATTGCAGAAAGGGGAAAGACCATATGCAAATTAGGCGTGTCTCAGCCGAGCGGTTAGGATTAATATGATTAATTCTAAATCTTACAGCCATAAGCACTTTTGTTTGATAAGTCACCCCGAGTGAGCGGGTGTGCCCAGACATAGGCACCAAGCCAGCTATGCCTAGAGACCCAGGTTACGCCTCACAAAGCCAAAACATGTCTGAGGTTGCCTTTGTGGTCTCATGCAGGGGTGGGACCAAACCTTATTTGCTTATTGCCTTTCCACTTTCGGTAATGGTTTGGCAGGCTGAAGAACGATGGTCTGTAGGGTTGGCCAGATAAAGTAACGGAGGTTAAGATGAATTATAAACCTTCAGCCATCACCTCTTCTGCTTTGTACAACTTGTATAGTTCCAGCAGCTGTATTGAGGGATGCACACCTAGTCTTCGAACCAGCCATGCTACCACTGTCAAGAGATGGTCCAAGCAAGGGACAACTATGCATTATGCATTCTGGCATGGAGCATTATGAATGGCAAATTTCAATGTCAGAACAGAATTCTGCATATTATTTTATTATTAAATATCAAAAACATCTCAGGCTATCCTACACTCACCAGATGGCGTTCTGTCATGTCACAGTCACCTACCCATAACCCTAGATACTTTACGACTGATGAAGTTCTGTGGTGCAGCTCCCAGTCTGAATCTCCAGATATGCAAGAGCCAAGTGACATTAACATTTCCTACGACCATAACCAGGGGAAAGTGAGGCCCCCTGTGGGATGCTGCATGAACTGCAGACTTCAGGCGAGACAAGGGCCTATTAAGAACCTCTGAGAGTGATCCATTAAAATGAAGACATCCATGCCAGGATGGTATTCATGACATCCAAAGCCAGTCAAAAAGAAGAGGGCCTGTCATCTAGAATAGAGGTAATAAATGCCTCTGTCCTATTCAGGAGGCAGAATGACACCTGGTACGGGTCAAGTAGATTGCAGAATTCAAAGCCATCTTAAAGATGCTTGATAATCTCTTTACAAAACGTTTTCTATAAAGAGAAGGTAAAGATAGGGTGGAAATGTGCCAGCTCCCCCAGGCTGGTGTTTCTTAAAGTGGGGAGATACATATGCAGTTGTGAGAACTTTGGGTACAATACTGGAGGACAAGAAGCCGTTGGATATGTGCAATAAATTCCAAGCAATGAATGGAATTTTTTTAAACTTGGAAGTGGGCAAGGGTCAGCATGGAGACCCAAGGAGGTTTGCAAATATCAACTAGTTGTGCAAAACCAACGAAAGTGGCACAAAAAGATAAATGGGCTTGATTTGTAGTCAGAGGGGCAGTGACTTATTTTTCTCTATCCGTAGATTTTAGAGCAAGGATCCCCATCGGATCTTCAGAATAAGTAGCAATATTATTACAGAGTACACAAGTGGGGACAGGTACAGTGGCTAGTACCCGGGGGAATGCAATTATCTACAAAAAAAATGCTTGCTCTCTGGTGATAATGCAAACCAGTTCCAGTGTTCTCCTTTGTTTTCTAGCCTCTAGTAGTCTAGGAGTAATCCAACGGGAAGTAAGGATTCATTTAGTTAATTCGACACTCATTATGGTTATAAGATTGTGCAGAACTCCCCTACGAGGCAACCTAGGAAACACATATACAGCATTTCTGGCCCATCTAGAGCTGCTCTAGGGACCGACCCAGAGCAGGTCTACCAATTCCCAGGCGAGTAGTCTAAACCAGCGCCTCTTGTTTAAACAAGTTGGGAGATTACAAGGACCTAATTTTGGGTGACTTTCCAAAAGACAATAACATGCTGCGGTCAGACTTAGAGTTTGACTGAGCATACTAGCTTCAATAGAGTGGTCCCCATTACAAATAAAATGCAGTTATATGAAGTTTAAGTCTCCTACAAGGATACTAATGGACTTTGCCAGTACTCAATCAAGAGTCCTCCACTCAGTGAGATTAGATAACAAAAAAGCTATCAGGACTTGGGGAGGAAGCGAGGGGTCCACTCATGCGAAGATGCAATGGGGATTGGTGCATGCTCACAATGGGCCACACCGGCCCCAGAGGTGTTCAGGAGCACACCAGACAATTCTTTCTTTGAAGCCATTTAGTCAGAAAATGAAACAATACATTACATAAATGGTCAAACAACGAATAAAATAAGCAGTATTATATCACAATTTGCCATGTAATTCCCTAGGTTTGCTAATCATTTAGACACTTGAATAGAACAGCTGGCAATCAATCATTACGTCTATTTCGAATGTAAAATTCATAAAACTATCACAAGAACATAGATGAAAAACAATTACATACAAACAAGCCTGCACTGGATAAAATATATAGAGAAAAAAAACTATATAATAATAGATCTTTCACAATTAGTCTATAGACTTGTTCTTCCTAATATACATTACATGGATAAGAAAACCTTCTAGTGCAGTACAAACTGTACCATCTTGTGCTTGCAGGATATACAAAAGAGCAAGAAAGTCTTAAAAGGGGTATCAAAAAGCATTAACGTGGTAACTCATAGCCTTTACAAAAAATAAACATGTGCATATAGATTCTATTGATAATAATGATAATAATTTAGCATTTATATAGCGCTACGAACCCTGAGGTATCTGAGCGTTGCTTATTACCACCCACGTTGTGTGGTGCTCATTTATCGACCTCGGAAGGATTAAAGGCAGAGTTTGGCCCTGCCGGGATTCAAACCTGCATCAGGATCTGCACAGATGTCAAAGCGAGTGCTCTCCCAAGTTATCACAAGTACAGGCATTTGTCCTACATTTATTCCATGCCTCTGTATTTAAGTAAATTGAGAACTGATTAAGTCGCAGTTTGGAGATTAAATTTTCTTGCATAACTATTAGATACTAAAATGAGATATCCGTAACAAACTCAGTACTGTCTTGATGTGGTAGATATGCTTTCACCGTTGCCCTTTGGATTTTGGATTTACAATAAAGAAAAAAAAAAAAAAAAAATCGGATCTTTTTGTTAAGGATAGCTTTATTCAACGCAGGCTTAGTGTTTTTACTAATTAACTCCATGTCAGTGAACAAACGGGCCAAACTAATTTCTGCCAGAGAGTTTTTTACATGGCGTAACCATGGGATATTGCAAACCTTATCTAAACTCAGACCGTCCCTTAAAATCAACTTGTTCAGGTCAGTACGTTTGTTGCCCCGTATTGAAACCCATAAGCTTGCAGGAGTGTATTGAAGTTTAAACCCCGACCATCTTATGTTGAGAAAAATCAAACAAGGTCCATTTTGCTTTGTTTCATTCTACATGCAACATGTTCAATCTGAGGTTCCCAGGGCCAAGATTCTGAAAACCGTACACAAAAGATAAAAGTGTTTTAATCTTGTGAGTGCTACCTTATCCACACAGAAAGTTGGCATTTTTTTCTGCTTGATTTGTGATATAAATGCACATTTGATTTGTTTTGATTAATTATCATGCCTTTAAAACAACATGAAATGTCACAGAAAGTTCAAAGGGGCCAACAGATAGTGCAGCAGTAATACTTTGCTCAACTCTTAAATGTGCCATGGACCTGTGTGGGAGTGTTGGCAAGGAAAGGTGCTTTATTCTTCAAACAATTGGGAACTAGCGGTGATCAGTGTGATACTTTTATTAAGCAAACAATATTGTTTTGCAAGGACCAGTCTGTGTTAACTTATTTTTTTAAAGTCAGTCCTGCAGTTCCAGTCCTAAAAATATAAGTTGTTAAATAATGCATAATTACAGTGCTGCTACTATAAAACACATCATTATCTCCATGTTTTCTGTTAAGTTTAGGTTAGCTTATCTAAATCTCACAATTAGTGTATCTAATTGTGTTGGGAAAAGGGACATCAAATTGACATGCAAGAGAGAAAACTTTTGAAAATATACATTATCACACAGCCAAATGCATTTAATTGAAAACCCAATACCAAGTTATGTGACCTGCTGGTTACATAAATCTGCAACTACTGCTCATACCATGAGCTCATAGAATGTCAAGGAGTTTGATATCTCATGTCGCTTTACACCATCTACCCTGAAAGTGACAGTCAGACAATTTTTTCATATACTTTGCCCAGTTCGCTGCAACAACTTGCTACAATGCCATTGCTTTGATCTTATATAATGAAAACACAAAGTCAATTAAATGTTTACACCAATTAGCTATCAATAGCTCTATCTGGCCTATACATCTGCAGATGTACTACACTATTATATATGATAATATTTTTAGTCTCGAGAGATCGATTTGCTCTAAAATTATGATTTCATTATAACCAATCACGAGGCAGGCAAGGGAGGGAAATCTGCAAGTAAATGCCCACGTTCCATGTCGGTCCCTGTGCCTCTCTCTCTCCTGGCTGCCATCTTGGTGCTGTGCAACATGACCTGTCTACCATTCCCTCCAACTGCAGTCCGTCACCGCAATGCCTCCAGTGCCCCACAGAAGTCACCCATCCCAACCCCTCCTCTCTGCCATGCACACCGCCCTGCCCGACTCCACATCCTGGAAACAGTTTGTTGCAATTGTGGACATATTTGTTTGTAGTTGGTATTTAAGGGCAGTAGATGCATGTGAATCATGTTAAGCCTGCTTCCTGTAAAAATAAAAGTATGCGAACACCGGTTGGGGACAGGGTGCCAATAGTGATAAATGGGTGGAAATGCTGCGCTAAGCCCGTTATCAGCCCTGCCCACCCATGAAATGGGTACCTATCTCTATATTGCCTGGCTTTCTTCAAACATTGAACAACTTGATTCATGAAACTTGTACACTCCACTTAACACAGCACATGATGGGGCAGGCATTAAATATACGGGGATGTTGCCATGCACACCACCAACTGAACCATGCGGCATAAAGACTTACACAGAGCCTTTTTGTCTTATGTATTTTGTGTGGGCAGAGGAGGGTGGGGGAGAAATATTCATGTAGTTAAAACTTTACATATTAGACATACGTCTCACTGGTGGCTTAGTTCAGAGGTTTACAAACATGCTGTATTGTATCACTCACCCACAAGTCTCTTAACAACGCAGCCCCAACCTACCTGATCAACAGATTCCACAGACAGTCCTCCTTAAGACCCGTCAGAACTGCATACCAAGATTGTTTATCTGTTCCCCACTACAAACGGGCCACCATAGGAGGCAACAGCTTCCCGGTAAAAGCTGCCAAGCTTTGGAATTCCCTGCCTCCAAACCTTAGAGTAGACTTGCCCTATCAGAACTTCCGTTCCAAGGTAGTCTCCTGGCTGAAACTGGAGACCCACTAAGACAAGGTAGTGCCCAGCGCTACACGCACACATTGTAACCACGTGTGCCTTCTTGCTTACCTGTATATAACGGCCTGCTGGCTTTACTGCTGATTTGTATATAACATTTGTGTACCTTATTTTTGTATTATGTATATTCTTCGTGTATTGTAACCAAGCTTCGAAAATTCTTGTAAAGGCTGCGCCCTGATACCCCCGGGTACGCTCGCGCATTATAAATAATAAAAACAAACAGACAAACAAACTCATTGCATAATGTAGGGTACGCATAACTTCTGGTGAAATTAAAAACTATTTTACAAAATTGCTCATCAAAAAAACATCCATTAGTAAACTCTGCTAATCAATTTCTTTAAACTAATATGCCTTGTTGTGCAATAGCTGTCAGGGGAGAAATTTCAATCTCTAAGCATACTGAGAAGTACTTTTGTTGACATAGTAGTGCCTGGGCAGCACGCTCTCTTTTAAGACATTGGGCCTCATTACAAGTACTCCGGTCCGGAATTAACACTGCCGGTAAAACCATACCGGCACCGTTTCCATGTCCGCCCAATCATGACCCGCGGCCCCGTTAATAGCACCACCCTAAACCGCCACTGCGGAAATAGGGGTCCCGTTAAGTCCGTCTGCACGGAAACCCCTCCGTTACCGTCAACACGAAACACCGTGAGCATCACAACTAGCGCGGACACGGAAATACCGGCAAAGAAATGGCGTAAATACCGTGATCACGGTGTCTGAACCGCCGCCACTGCGAACATGGCGTTATACACTGCCTGCTGAACTCAATCAGGGCACAGGTGCACCAAATCTGCCCAGCTGGACCTAGCAGGCCACTGGGAGCCTACAAAATGGCCACACCAAGCCCAACACAACACAGAACCATGCAGGCAGCAGGTCTAGTAGCACTGGGACTGGGCCTACTCAACCAACAGGCAGCACTGCACATGGTGGCAGTAATGGCGCAGAGGAGGAGGCGGAGGAGGCGCAGGCGGCAACCAGCCAACCCTGCAGCTATGGCAAACCCCATTGCCCAGCCAGCCCGACCCCACCGCCAGCCAGCAATACCACGCATCAGGGCCTCACCCTGGAACCTCACCCCAGGACAGATCCACACACTATACCGGCTGGACCGTGCAACAATCCTGCACATCACCGCCATGATTGAGGACAACATCAGCAGCCTAATTGACACCCCCACCGCCACCTCCCCCCTCTTGAAGGTTGTCTCAGTACTGCATTTCCTTGGCTCTGGCTCCTATCAACACACGGTTGGTGAGCTGCACGGAATATCACAACCCTGTTTCTCCAAAATCTTGGTACAGGTACTGGATGCCCTGTTGCGCCGTGTGTCGGAACACATAGCCCTACCCCGCACCCTCCCCGAGGTCATTGCCACCAAGTTGGCCTTCCATGCCATAGCAGGCATGCCAAATTGCATAGGCGCAGTTGACTGCACCCACGTTGAGCTGACAGTACCACGTGCAATTGAGGCGGTGTTCCGCAATAGGAAACAGTATCACTCTTTGAATGTCCAGATGGTTTGTGATGCCATGCAACTGATTACACACTGCTGCGCACGTTTCCCAGGCTCATCACATGACTCAATGGTACTGCGGAATTCCACGTTGCCACGGTACATGGAACGCTATGCCGGACAAAGCACATGGCTATTGGGTGAGTACAGCTGACGATGCTACAACCCTGTCGAAGTGGTGTGTGTGTGTCCAGGCCAATGAGCATTGTGAGTGTGCCGCTGTGACCGCACATGCATCACCCCCCTTCCATCTACCAAATACACAGCGGATGCCAAACATCATGAAGGAAGACATGACAGGGCACCACAATGTGCCCGTGCATACGCTGGCACAGCCAATCCCGTCACTGTCCCATGAACCTTGTGCCACTGCAGACACCCACCCTCAATTGAAACACGCCTCAAAAGGCACGAGAGGCGTGTAAATGAGACGACGTGTATTTACTACTTCCGTACAGTGGAGTCACTCTGCCATGTGTGGACAGCACTGCACCGTGACATGCACACAATCAAATGTCACCCGAAGGGCACAGTAAACATGAAAGTTAATGTGTAGGCCCATATCCAGTTAGCGACATACATCATGATGCCCAAAACATACCTCCATACACTGCATGGTACATATGCATGAATGAATGATGATACAAGAATGCACAGCAGCAGATGAGGACATGATGCCACAAACACTGACATGTTCCCCCATCCACATCCCATGTAGGTGATGCGGGATATGCACTCACACCATGAATGATGACACCTGTATGGAGACCAAGGAACAGGCATGAAGAGGCATACAATAGGGCACATATCCGCACACGTGGAATGATTGAGAGGACAGTTGGACTGCTGAAGGCCCGTTTCCGCTGTCTGAGCAGATCTGGCGGATCACTGCTGTACAGCCAAGTGAAGACTGGTAAAATCACGCTTGTATGTGCCATGCTGCACAATATATGCCTGCGCAGGAACATCCCAATGCCACCAGACGCAGATGAGGAAGATGGGGATGGGGATGGGGATGGAGATGGGGATGGGAATGGGGATGGGGTGGCACCGCTTCCCCCTGGGGGTCCACATGATGGCCAGAGAGCACGGGATGCCCTGATTCGCATTTATTTTTGAGTCACAGCACATTCACAAAAATGCACGAACATGGTGATGACAATGAATTGATAGTTGCACTGCAAAATAAATGATCAATGTCCACACATGTATGTCTTGATTCGAAATGGTGATGTATTGATGTAATAGCAACAGGGAAGGAGGTGCATTGGTTAGGTAAGCTGTACACCCGGGGCCACCCACCACCCAAACGTGCCCACCCCCACCCAGACCCCATTGTTCAAACCCCCAAAACTACCTACCCCACCACCCAAACGTGCCCACCCCCACCCAGACCCCATTGTTCAAAGCCCCAAAACTACCTACCCCACCACCCAAACGTGCCCACCCCTCTCACACCCTTGTAGTCCACATGTGTCCTGCACTGCCCCACACACATGCCATCACTTCCGTGTGCGCTTCTGTGCCTGTGCAACCTCGCCCGAGGGACCCTACTCGAGCGCCTCCTTGGACTGGCAGTAGTGGAGCTGGATGGGGTGGTTGTGTTTGATTGGGCAGAATCTGGGATTGAGGGCATCCGTGCCAGATTTGCCTGTTGGCCAACCAACATGGCCTCTACAAGCCTGGAGGTGTGGTCGTTGCCCTCCCACACATGGCGTGCAAGGGTCACTATAGTGCTCGCTAAGCATCCGATGGACCTCGACAGGCGACGCACTGAGGCGCTGTAGCTCTCCCTCTGCAGCCTGGATTCCTCTAGCTGCCTCTCCTCCAGCTGGGTGAGGGTAGCCTGCTGGTCCTCCATCCGCTGCATGCGGGCATTCAGTTCGGCCATGGATGGGGTGGGCGACCTCATGGTACTTCCCAGTGATGTGGGGCTGAACTCCAGCTCATGGAAAGAGCCCAGGTCTTCCAATGTGGGCATCTCCCCATGTGGCCACGTTTCCGAGTGCTCTTGCGGGGCACTGTTATCACTGCAGGCCGCCCCCTCTGCAGTGCTGCTGCCTTCGGTGTTGTGTTGGGTGGCCATGATAGGTTCCTGTGGCACCTGTCTAGACTCAGGCAGTGTGGAGACGGTGGGGATGTCGGTGGTGGTGGTGGGCCGCACATCTGTAGTGGCTGGTAATGTGGCCAGAGGTGCAGAACTGCCGGCAGCATCCTCCTGTGTGGTGGCGGTGGCTTGTGTACTTGCCGGTGCAGATTGGCTGGCCTGTTGTGCAGTTTCACTGTCACTTGAAATGGCTGTGGGGACACAAAGGGCATGCAATTAGTGTTGTTGTGGTGGCAGATGGGTGCATCACATGCGTCATTAAGATTGTACATTGAATAGTGTTAGTCACATGCATCTGATTGCTGGTGTATGCATTCTGTGATATTGGTTGCCATACGGATCATGATGGGTCCTTTGGCCCACACATGCACTGCCTGGGGGGGGGGTTGTTAATGGGTCCTTTGGCCCACACATGCACTGCCTGGGGGATGGGGGGGTTGTTAATGGGTCCTTTGGCCCAGTACTCACAACTGCATATTTTCATGTGGCATTCATGTTTGGGCACTTACCGGCATCTGCAGGTGGGCTCACTCCTGCCTCAGCCTCCCCGATCCCATGGATTCCCTCTAGGTGGAGGACGCTGCTGCAACGCTCCTCCCATGCTTGCAGCCTCAGTGGGGAAGGGGGTCCTCCGCCTGTCCCACTGCTGCATTGGCGGTGCGTGGAAATGAGGTTGCGTACCCTCAGCCTCAGGTCGTCCCACCGCTTGTGGCAGTCCTTCACGCTCCTCGCTGTCACGCCCACAGCGGTGCACTTGCGTGCAGCTTCGGCCCACACCTCCTTCCTCCGCTGCTGTGTGGCATGCCGTTGGTCGGCGCTGAACAGCATCTCTGCATTGTCCACAATGTGCTCCGCCTCGCTGAAGCGCTGTTTGCGCTGCCTCTGAGCAGGAATCCTGGCAGACATGTTGGTGGCCCCTTTTGGCTTCTCAGAGTTAGGATTGTACTTGTGCTGGCTCTGGATGGCAATGGATTGTGCTTTTATATGATGGCCGCCTCTCTGTTTCCTGTTTTGGCGATCATGGTATTTCCGGTTCCGTGTCCGTGGTGGCGGAGGCGGACACTGGTTTTGCACCACTTGTGGCTGCGTTATTTCCATTTCCGTGGGGCTTTCCGTGACGGCGGTAACAAAGTTTCCGAGTCCGTGTGGTGCGCGCGACTGACAGCGTGTAATCGGACGGTTTTTCCGCAACCTTGCAGACACGGAAACGTTTTTACCGCCGTCACGGATTTTGCATGGTCCCGGACAGGCAGGTTGTAATGAGGCCCATTGTGTTTCCTCTTCTAGATCATCCGAGTCTCTGTTGTTCTCAAATAAGCCCGACCACAAATCAATGATTATGTTAACTTGGCAGTGTAAATTTGGCTCGGAGATGGAAACATCTGGCACTTCCTAAGGATTATAGTCATAGTTTCGAAAAAAATGTTTCGAAAACAAAAGCTGTGACATGCCATGTTTAACATGCAAAGTGCATTTCTTTCAAAACCAATCCATCGACAATAGCCATGGATTGGTTTCAATTGAAATGCACTTTTACTTGTTAAAAGTAGCATTTCAATGCTTTTTTTTGTGGTAATTTTGAAACGTTAGATGGAGCTGTCCCGTGCTGTAATTTCAGCACTGGACTGGACAGCTCCATTTAACGTTTCAAGAATTTAGTGTATATTGGGGGGGTTCCTCCCGGTCCTCCCCAACCCCCACAACACCCTCCCACCCCCCAACCCTAATCCTAACCCAAGCCCCAACCCTAACCCAAGTTTCGAAAGGCAAACTTTCAAATTGTTTACAAACAAATTGTCATTCGAAAGAATGGCATTTCGAAAAGAAAAGAAATTTGAAAGACTGCCTTTCGAAACTATTGTATTCGAAAAAATGACTGGACACCACTTCCTAAATTTGATATGATATGATAAGGCATTTTTACAGAAACAGCCCCCCCAGAGCGGGGGGTTGCCAGGAAGGCAGTGCAGGTGTGCGATCTGGCGGGGGAGGGGACCTGGGCCCGAGATCAGATGGTGGCCAGGTAACCAGGGCAATTTGTATTTGTATTTGTATTTTGTTTATTTGTATAGCGCGGCAGGCCCTAAGGCATCAGGGCGCATACCGTAGGAGGCAACGTTGCAAAATACATACATGGAAGAGAAGACTGTACCTAATTTCCGCCAGGAAGTCAGCAGGGAAGAGGAGGAGAAAAAGCAGAAGCAAAGAGAAAGATTTTGAGGCGTTTCCCGTTCAGGGAGGCTGTTCAGAGGGAGGCCCAACCGAAGAAAAAGGATCTACTACCAACTCGTTGCTTGGAGAAGCGACTGATCCTGAGGGAGTTGGAGGCGGATGAGCGAAGACCTCGAGGAGGTAGGTATTTAGGAAGAGAGAGTTGAAGGTAATGAGGCACCAGGCCCCAGAAGGCCTTGTGGAGAATGCAGAGGGTTTTGAACTTAATACTCGCAGCCACTGGTAACTGTAACAAGTAACTGATTGGTGCAACTTAATGACTTTCCTTAACGTGGGCAGACCGAGAGACTGAAATCTGGGCATCTACTTTGCTTTGGGAACTGCACAATGAGATACCTAATGGCCACAGGTTGTTGCCCCGAGGTTGTCACACACTTATGTAGCTTCGATATGCATCTTGATCAGTAGACCTTGCAGTCAAGTGATGCAAGGACATTGCTTAATTTGTTTCCAGTTAGGCATGGTCAGCTCAAGACCACATGCTGTGAAATTGGCCATAGCTTTGGGGTGGCAGACACAACACGGCCCTGGCAAAGCCTGGCTAGATATTTGAGGAGGATGGCTGTGTGTGTTTACCAGATACACTTTTGATCTATAATGAAGTTCAGAGCATCATTGATGCCCACAGCTAAAGGTCGACACATTCTTCAAACACCTGGAAACAGAGCAACACTGAAGAGCAGAAACATTGAACAAATTCGGAATGCAACCAGTGGTATAGACATTTATCGGCACACTCCAATAGGTAAGCTAGTTAAGATTTTTCTTATGACTGTGCTTGAATCAAGCAACTGCAAGCGGCTTTTTATTTTTGACAGTCATTAATTTAACATTTGTATTCATTTGTGACAGCAGGGAGAGCTTTGGCTGCAGCAGAGCATCATCATAGACTCACTGTGGTCAACCTAAGGGACACCCTTTATACGATAGCAAAAGGAGGACATTCCTATTAAAACGTTTGCTGCATTGGCTGAGCAGGAGAGGTATCATGGTATTAACCTGGGTTCCAAGTACATGAATGCTGTAAAAGGACGAGAGCTTACAATTTGCATTGGATGATACTTTGAGGAAGAACTATTTAAAGTTATCAAAACTGCTGATGCCTTTTCTGTTTTAATGGATACAGATAGCAGTGTAGCAGTAAAGGAGTTGGTTTAAGTTAAATAATGGGGAAGTGGAGGTGTCTTTTCTAAAAGTAACATCAGTGGGTGATGCTCGACGCAGTTGCATGGCTGCCTCAGTGCTCCTGTAATGAACGGGGGCTAAAGCCTACAGAGAAGCTAGCGCCGACCGAGTTCGGACTCCTGGTATACAGCAGACAAGTGTGAACCCCTTCTGAGCATGGGGACCAGGTTGTGGCTGGAGGCATTCAGTGAATGAGCTGGGGGTCGACGTGGCTGCGCTGCGGGGCCTCCCGCCTGATCTGCAGTTAATCCATTTGCCGGAGCCCTGCAGATCCGGCAAAGGTGAGGGGCAGCCACCGGATCCTTCCCAATGGAGTGGTGCCGATGCTGCGCGCCACTGCTGCGGCTTGCTCCATTACTCCAGCCCTCCCGGAGGCTGCAGCTGCCCCCTGTGAGAGACGCCCAAGCCGACAGCGCTCCACAAACAGGCCAGGGCCCAGGAAACATGGCGGTAGTGGCCTGTGCCCCTGCCTCCTCCTGGCATTCATTTATATTGCGTGACTGTTGGTTTGGGCTGGGAGGCCGCTGCGGGCTCCTGTGGCCCCAGACATCTGTGTTTCCTGGATCGTCTGCTGAGCCCGCGCGGTGGCGGGCGGTTCCCTGCTTGGTCCCACTTCTGCTGATCCTCCCTGGGGCGGAGCCCCCTTACTGCTGGAGGAAGTGTGCGTGTCCTGGGAGGCCTGGTGGAGGGGGTCTCCCCCAGTATTCAGCTGTGCCCTGCGGCTTGTGGCCGAGTGCGTGGGCCCCACTCCTTAAGCAGTCCTGCGCCCGCCACACACCCTGCTGGGAAGTGCTTGGAAAACCCTTGGCCACAGCCTGATATATACCTTGGCCTCCGTGGGGGGGGGGGTGTGAGGGGGGATGCAGGGGGTGGGGGAGAGTGACGGATGACACTGACCTTCCATGCCCTAGAGAGCTGCCCTTGTGTCCCAGTGGAAACCCTCGTGAGTCTGGACAAGTAGCACTGCCATTTCAGCAGCTGGGGGCTGCCTGGCTGGAGCTTCCTTTCCTCGCCCTCTTCGCCTGGCTTCAACAGGCTGGCCCATACCACAGTGGTCCAGGGCCTAAGAGAAATTCAGAGTTGTGTGGATACCTGACATTTGCCACCTGGTGCCCCTGGGCCTCCCCCACGGGGCAGCACGCCATGCTGCAACCCGGCGGCCCCCTGCGACATTCCTTGTAGTCTGGAAGCTGTCTGTGTGCTATGGCTAAGTCAGGAAAATCCCATAAATCCCAGGACTTTGCATCCCTGCTGCAGATTTCTGGACCGGGCAAGAAGGAGAGCACAACAGTGGCACACGGCTCTCCACTTTACCTATCAGAAGCGCTTGTGGTCAGTCTCCTCAATGAAGGAAGCTGAACATCTTTACTCCCCGGACGGGACTGACCCGCAGGCAGATGTGGATCCGGATCCGGTGTCCAGTCCAGGGCCGGTGCGAGTCCTTGGCCCAGGTAAGGCCGTAGGAGGAAAAAGGAATAGAGTGTCCCCAGGCGACTATGCCTGGCCTGGAGGCGGGCGGCCAGGGGGTCCCTGGGCTGCGCTGGCCTACCCACGTCTGTGTTTGGGGTTGATTCCGCCACCCCCTTGGAAATTGGGGTCACTGCTCTAAGCTAGGGGAGTCTTGGTCAGAGTTAACGTTTAGATGACAGACTTCCCCCTGTTACAGGTTCCCCCATATTGGTTCTTTGGTCGCTTATCGGCCGAAATTCAGATGTTAATAATGTTGGTTGAGATGATTAGGTTTTTCTTGGGGTAGGGGGGGATTATAGGGAGGGGCACTTCAGTTGCGACAGTGGCATACAGCACAGAGCAAAACATTTAGCGGTACAGGTGTTGTGGATAGATGGTTCTGGGGCTTGCCCAATGAGCCTGATGGCTGACACTGCTGTCCATGCTCACGTGGAACGTACAGGGCCTACACTTGCCCATCAAGCGCAGATATGTAATGGCAAAGCTGGGTGACCTATCCCCCCTCGGTGGTCTTCCTACAGGAGACTCACCTTTTGAAGGCTGACAAAGGGAGACTCGTACATGCCTGGTCGTACATGCCTGGTTTTCACCTGGGCAATTTGCAAGTACTGGCGAGGGGTAGCCATACTTGTCCACAAAACCACTGCCTTCACACGAACTTGGACCCTGTGCGATCCTAATGGGAGATTCCTGGGGGTTAATGGCACCTTATTGGGTAACACTTTCACGTTCATCGCTGTATACTTCCTGAATGATCAACAAGACCTCTTCTTGAACAAACTGCTTGTCTTCGCTGAAGGGACACTGGTCATAGGGGGGTGGGTGGGGTTTAATGTGGCACCGCACCCCAGCACTAATAAGACTCTCCCCGCCCCTAGGGTGGACTATAGAAACTCGCTGGCTCTCATGCGCCTTCTGCGCAAGCTGCAGTTGGTGGATATCTGGAGGTTAAGAAAGCCGCTTGCCAGAGATTATACACATTACTCATGTTCATTTGGGTTACGAGCTATTGACATGCTTGGTCTCCACTTACTTGGCCCCCGATATCTCTGAGAGTACCATTCACGTGGTCTCCGTATATGATCATGCGCCGGTCTCATTTTCTCTTTCGGTCACAGGACTGCCTCCCCCAACTCGCAGACCCTGGAGGTTCTATGGCCCGATTCTTAGGGACCCGATAGTCAGGCCAGGAGATCGGGACAGTCATCACTTCCTACTTCAAACGCAATCTCACGGGTGACATGTCCCTTAGCCATGGTATGGGACGCCATGAAGGCGACGATTAGAGGCGAGGTCATAAGCCTAGCTACCTCTTACACGCAGGCTAGAACCCGCTTGCTGCGAGACTGGAGGACATGGTCCAGAGACTGGAGGCCGCACATAAGTTATAGGCACCTCTTAAACTTAGCCAGGTCTACACTTAACGCCCACTTAGTGGAACGTACTTCCCAGGCCCTTCTTAAGATCAAACAATATTACTACACCAGGGGAAACAAAGCCAACAAGATATTGGTTCGCAAGCTGGCTAAGCGTAGGGCACGCAACAACGTCCACGGCTTGTTAGATGACAAAGGAGGGCTCCTCCTCACGGAGGAGGATAAACTAAACTGGGTACACACTTACCATACGCTGGCAACCCCAGCCTCCCCGCTGAGCACAGACATCCTGCAAACCTATTTGGGTCCGTCACCTACCCCACACTGGCTCCAACCCTGGTCACGCAATTGGAACAGCCAATATCCATCGCGCAAGTCTCAGCGGCCATCAAATCCCTGAAAAATACGGCCCCTGGACCAGACATATTTACCTCTGATTTCTACAAGGCCTACTGTGAGATTCTTTCCCCTCAAATGACCCGATTTTTTTATCAATGCTTGAAACCTCCACTATATGGGGACAAGGGAAGGCTACTTACACACTGTATGATGTATGCAAAAATCTGTCAAATCAAACTCTAAAACATTTGTTAATGGAGTGGGAGGGTACTTGCCCCTAGGTTTGTGGTCAGCGACGATGGAATACTCTCAGGTATGTTCTGGGATAGATTGATTTCTGGATATGATACAGCATTAGCAATAACTGTACAGGTACTAGAAAGAAGAACAAGTTACTTCTCACCTTGTAACGTTCTTTCGATGGGATGTTCCTCCGACGTATTCCTTATCTTTGATAGATCATCTCCCAGCTTGCTGGCCTCGAAAAAGTTATTTGAGTAGAGGGCGCTGCGCGTCGACGTCCCTCGAGCCGATGTCCCTCAACGACCTCTGTATCGGCGCCGACGTCATCACGCGTATAAATAGACTCGCGCAGCGTCCGTTGCTCAGTTGCGTGTTGACGTTAACAGTTGTTTCACATGAATTGGTTATTGACCTTGAAGGAGCGCAAGCTGCAACCACAAGGGAAGTATTACTGCGGGGATGGATGGGAGGGGCGATAAGGAATAAGTCGGAGGAACATCCCATCGAAAGAACGTTACAAGGTAAGAAGCAACATGTTCTTCGAAGGGATTGTGTCCTCTGACGTATTCCTTATCTTTGATAGACTCCCATAGCAGTGGTGTGCAATTGGAGGTGGGAGTAAAACGCCACGTTTCCTTTTAGGAATGAACCGAATGTAATACGGCTTTGCCAAACCTAGTCTCTTGACTAGAGGAGGAATCCAGGTTGTAAAATCTTATGAAGGTATGAGCGGACGACCATGTGGCAGCCTCACATATGTCTCGAACCGGCACCACTCTTTGGAGGGCCGAGGAGGCTGCGATACCCCTGGTTGAATGAGCCCTAAGATTTTGAGGAGGCTCTTTCCCTGCTAGTTTGTAACATTCCAGGATGGCCAAAATAATCCATCTGGAAATGGTTTGTTATCGGTAGTCCTGATTTGTGCCCTGCGTAACCTACGAACAATTGGTCTGCTTGCCTAATCCTAGCAAGTCTGCTGATGTAAAAGCTTAAAGCCTGCTTTGGGTCCAGCCTATGTAGCCTTTCTTCCTCTTTCCCCGGATGGGGAGGCGGATAGAATGAAGGTAAGGTAATTTTCTGAGTGATGTGGAATTCAGAAACCACCTTTGGGAGGAAATTAGGCTTCATCTGTAGGACAACTTTGTCTCTATGAAAAAATTGTATGAGGGGGTTTACAAGATAGAGCTTGTAATTCGCACACCCTTCTAGCAGATGTTAAAGCCACTAATAAGACTAAGGGTGAGAAATCTTAGCGAACAAGAGTGGAGTGGTTCGAAAGGAGTCCCCATCAGGAAATTTAAGACAAAATTTAAGTCCCATAAAGGAACCTGGAAAGGTCTTGGAGGGTAGACATTAGTTAATCCCTTTAGAAATTTTATTACTAAGGGTAATTTGAAATATGAAGGCTCCTCTGCAGTGCTCTTGAAGATCGATAGTGCTGCGAGATAGCCCTTGATAGTGCTAAATTGAAGGCCTGAATTTGTCAAGTAGAGTAGAAAGGATAACACCGTTGGTGTACCACATGAAAAGGGGTCGATATTGTCTTCTCTACACCAGCTGCAGAATTTGTTCCAACGGCAGCGGTATAAAGACTTTGTTGCTGGCCTTCTGGCCGAAAGCAACACTTCCATGACGTCATCAGGGAGGTCCCAATCCTTGTATCTCAACCTTTCAGAAGCCAGGCGTGAAGGTTGAGGGTTCTGAAGTCTGGATGGAGAACCTGACCTCCCTTCTGTGAGAGAAGATTCTCCTCGAGTGGAAGACGAATTGGAGGGCAGATGGACATGTCCAGAAGGTCCAGGTACCAGGTTCTCCTGGGGCAATTAGGATCATGGTTCTCTGGAATCTTATCAACCTCCTGATCATTTGAGGAATGACAGGGACTGGTGGAAACGCGTGCAGGAGTGGAAACTCCCAGTCCACTTTGAACCCGTCCCCTAGAGCTCCTCTCGGGGGAAATTCCCTTGAACAAAACAAGTCACACTTTCTGTTGGTACTGGTGGCAAACAGATCCACTTGAGGGGTTTCCCAAAGGGCGAAGATCTCCTGAAGGACTTCCTGAGCTAATTCCCACTCGTGGGAGACTGTGCCCTGCCTGCTCAGAGCGTCCGCCGTCAAGTTCTTCTCTCCGGCTAGGTGAACTGCCGATAGAGAGATTCCTTCTTGAATTGCCCAAAACCAGAGCTGCATTGCCTCTCTGCACAGTGGCAGTGATCCTATGCCTCCTCTTTTGTTGAGGTAGTGCATGGCCACTGTGTTGTCCGTCATTATCAGGACATTTATCCCCTGTACAGATGGCAGAAAAGCTTTCAGCGCTAGTCTGATTGCTCTCAGCTCTAACAGGTTGATATGTAGTCTGGACTCCGATGGAGACCAACGACCGCTGATGGTCAAGTCGTTGGTATGGGCTCCCCACCCCGTGAGTGAGGCATCCGTGACTACTGTTATCTCCGGCCATGGTTGCCAAAACAGTTCCCCCTTCAAGATGTTTTTCTGGAAGGCCCACCACTGAAGGTCTCGAGCCACCTTGTCCGGAATCTGAAGGAGGTCCATCATTCTCCCTGATAATTGCGACCACTGAGTTCTCAGTGCCCACTGAAGAGATCTCATTCTCAGGCGGGCCTCTGGCACAAGGCAGATGCAGGATGCCATGAGGCCTAGCAACCTCAAAAAGTCAAAGGCTGGGAGACGTTGGGCATTTTGAAACTTGGTGACCATCTGCAGAATATCTTGAGCCCTCACCTCTGGTGGCGAGGCTTTTCCTAGGGACGTGTCCAGGACCGCTCCAATGAACTGGAGTCTCTGTGATGGTATCATCTGTGACTTCTTTAAATTGAGGGAGAAGCCCAGTTTGTGAAGGAAGTGGCAGACATAATCTAGCTGGATACGAGCTTGTTCCGAAGATACAGCTCTGATCAGCCAATCGTCGAGCTAGGGGTAGACGTGAACCCCTTCCCTCCTTAGACTTGCAGCTACTACCGACATTAGCTTGGTGAAGACCCTCGGGGCGGAGATCAGCCCAAATGGCAGAACTCGAAATTGATAAAGCGAGCCGCCAATTGCGAACCTCAGTTATTTCCTGTGTTTGAGATGGATTGGCACATGGAAATAAGCATCCTAAAGGTCCAGAGATACCAGCCAGTCCTGGAGCTGGAGGGCCTGAAGGATCTGAGAGTGTGTTACCATCTTGAACTTGTTCAATTCTCGTAGGTCCAAGATAGGTTTCAGTCCTCTGTCTTTCTTCGGTATGAGAAAATAGGGGGAATACCAGCCCGTGTTCCTCTCCGCTACAGGTACCGGTTCTATGGCACCTTTCTCTAGCAGGTCTACAATCTCCTGCAAGAGGAGCGGATCTGGAACTTTCAGAGAGCTGTTCCCCGGTGGATGACTCTGAGGGATGCATAGAAAAGGCAGGCAGTAACCTTGGGCAACTGTCTCCAATGCCCAAGCATCTGACGTAATAGCCTGCCATTCCGTCAGATGTTGAGTTAACCTGCCCCCTACTGGTGTTTTGTGAAGAGAGTCCTCAGAGCGGTTTGGAGGCGGCTGATGCAGATGCTGAGGGTAAAGAGGCACCTGCTGCAGCTTTTGTGTTTTTACCCCGTCCACCTTGGGTGTATTTTTTCTGACCCCTTTGAACCGGCTGTCCTCTGCCCTTTCTGAATGCGGAATAGAAGCGAAAGGACTTACCTCTCCAAGAGGTTCCTGAGGGGCGATATGGTGTCTGACGGATTGCAGCTCCTATGGGTTTTGCTGCTGCCTTAGATGTTTGTAGTTTTTCTAAACTGTCATCCGCCTTCTTACCAAACAAAGAAGAGCCGTCAAAGGGCATATTCAAGAGTCTGCTTTGCACATCTGGAGCAAAACCAGACTTTCGCAACCAAGTAAATCTCTGGGTTGTTGTACTTGCCACCATGGTTCTGCTGAGGCTGTCAGCAGAATCGATGCCAGTTTGAAGGGATTCGCACATAGCGTCTTTACCACCCTTGATGATGTTTAGGAACGCTTCCCTTTCTTCTCCCTCCCGGAGGCAGTCAGCCGCTGATGAAGCACACTCCCAAAGTGTGAGGCTGAACCTAGCGAGCGTACAAGTAGCATTGATGGATTTCAATGCCATGCTACATGCGGAAAATACTTTTTTGGCCATAGAGTCATATCTCTGATCATCCCTATCCTGTGAAACAGTAAGGTAAGCCGATTTACTACCTGCTGAAGTAGCTGCCTGAACAACCAGACTCTCCGGAGTTGGCTGTTTGGATAAATATTCAGGGTCAGCAGAAGACACCCTATATTTAGCTGACAATTTTTTGTTAACCGCTGGGATTACCTCAGGTGTTTCCCAGTTTGCCAATATTCTCCTTTGTAATGCCGCATGAAATGGCACCACAGGATCCTCCTGTGGACCTTTGACCAAGACGTTTGTGAGGTCGTCTTGCTGAAAAGCAGGTGAGGGTGTGGACCACCCCATAAACTCTATTATCCTTGCCATCAAGGTTCTATAAGGGGTTTCAGCATGTTCCCCTGGGTGTGGTGTGGCAAATTCCACTTATGGGGAAGTGTCCAACCCACTTGCTTCCTGTAGGGATTCATGGAGGTCTTTAAACCTACCTTCCTCAGAGGTAAATTCCTCTGGTGCAGGAGTCGCAGGTCTCTGCAACTCAAAAGATCTTTCCTGATCCTAATCCTCCCATTCTTCATAAATAGAAGATAAGACTCTGGAGTGGTCAGGTCTTGAAAAATGGTATAAATCCCATTTCCAGAGCAGAAGGAGCCAAATTCGTCATGATTGGCTGAGAAAACGTCAACGTCGTCGACGCGGACGTTAATGGCTTCGAAGCCATCGAAAAAAGCATCGAGAAAGGTGGTAGAGGCCTCGATGAACTCGAGAGTATCGGGATTCTACTCGAGGGTGTCGACGACATTCTCATGCTCGAGGCTCTGGGTATGGCTACTGGCTGTGAGGTGGCCGTGGGTTTATCCTTTCTCGGCATCGACGTCAACTCGACTGACCTGTGCGTCGAAGAACTCTTCGAGAACGGCATCGAGGCCGATCTAGGTGTCGAAGGGATCGTCGACGACGGCGAAGACGCAACTTTGCCTTTACCCGAGGGTTTGTGACGCTCTCGAGTGGCTTCTATCGCCGGGTGCTGCGACTCGCGGCTTTTTGATTTTCCGGGTCTTTCACCCAGGGTATCACCCTCAGCAGTCTTCGAGGGGGTCGAGGCCGCTTTCTTGAAGACGCTTAGCATCTTTTTCCTGAATTCCTCCCACTCAGCCTGAGAGCTATGTTTTGTGGGGCAGGAGACCCTTTTTGGGGAAACTGAAGAAGAGGAAGGGGATCTTCGACGTCTCTTTTTTGAATGCTTAGATCTCGAATAGTGATGGGAACTGCTTCGAGACCTAGAACAAGAATGTCTTTTGTGATGGCGAGGAGATTAATGTCTCGACCAAGGAAACTTTCGAAGAAATTTTAACTGCCTTACCTCCCTCGAGCTTCCCCTTACACTCCTTCAAGGCTTTCGCCGTCATGGACATGCAGTCCTCGCACTCTGAACAATGGTGCTCGATTCCCAGGCACCATAAACAGATCCTGTGAGGATCCGTCAACGACATTTTCTTTCCACAGTCTCGACATTTTTTGAAGCCGGACCGTGGAGTTATCGGCTAGGGTGAGGAAGCCATCAAGTACAAGTCGGTATTCACAAGGAATATTTGATATATTTGACTGAACAACTGAGCAACGATATTCCGAGGCCCCACGAAGCGCGGAAAAACAGAACTGAGCAATGGACGCTGCGCGAGTCTATTTATACGCGTGATGACGTCAGCAGCGATACAGAGGCTGTCGAGTGACATCGGCTCGAGAGATATCGACGCGCAGCGCCCTCTACTGAAAACAAAATTCCGAGTCCAGCAAGCTGGGAGATGATCTATCAAAGATAAGGAATACGTCGGAGGACACAATCCCTTCGAAGTATTATACTTTGAGAACACCCTTTACTTAAATGTGCTGTCCATCTACGGCCCTCCTTGTTTGAAGGAAATTTGGTGCTCTGATTTATGAATCTATTTCTGATTTGCAAATGGGAGGTTTTGAGGACCGTTTCTCGTTTTTTTTCCGTAATGAAAGCACTCAATTTCTTAATGCCTAATGATATTTAAAAAAATAAATAATTTAGAACGGTGAATGTTAGTCAAATTTTTTTTTCTTTTCAAAGGTTAATGTCTTTTGGTATGTATTCCTTTTAAGCATTTTCTTTTTTTTGTAAGAGGTTATTTGTAATCAAACAATAAAAAAATGCATAAAGATCCCATCTGTTTGATTAATTTAGCCCAATCCATCTCATCAACTTGGACGCTAAATTGTACTCTACAGGCCTTGCCACAAGGTTAATGATGGCGTTGCCATCTCTGGTCCATATGGACCAGACCGTTTATCGCTCGCCGATCCACCCAAGACAACATCCGAAAGGCCCTCAACTTTGGTTGAGATAGCAGTCAGGGCGAAACCTAAAGCCGGCATGCTAGCTATTGATGCCCATAAGGCATTTGACCAGCTGGATTGGTCCCATCTGTAGGCTGTCCTTCAAGAGTCGGGTCTGGGACCGAAATAGTGTCAGTCGGTCCTGGCCATGTATTCAGCCCGACGACCCAGATCCTAGTTAATGGCAGGGCGACCCCCCCCCCCCTAATAAACATTTGCAGAAGAACAAGACAGAGCTGTACCCTATCCCTGCTCCTATTTGCCCTGGAGTCCTACGTGCGTGATCATCCGGATATTCAGGGTACCGCTTATCAGGATCAAGAACACAAAATCTCTATACTCAAAAGTATAGTAGCTGACAAATACATGACCAGGCAAAAGCCAAAGTGAATATTGGCATGTCATCTGCTTTTTTTAATTAGATGTCGCAACCCCTTGCTAGATTTTCCTCATGGCCTTCAGAAGGAAGTCACTGAAATGCCATAACTCACTAGTACCATTTCTCCTTCAAAAATTACTCTACAAACCTTCTGACAGGAAGCCAACATGATTCAAGTGACAAGCGAGGCCAATAAATTGTGTGCTACCTGCAAGCGCTACAAATGTCAGTGCACACGTTCTGAACAATTTTAAGCAACTATGCAAAATAAGTGCTAAACATTGAAAATAGTTTTTACATTAGATTTTTGCTTTATTGAGGACAGTACCTGTAACTGTACAAAAGTGTTAGACACCAGATTATGGCCATCAGAGTTTAAAGAGTTGAAAAAATAAGGAAATCCAAATCATGATCCTCTTTCTGATTCCATTCTTAACTGAGGTTTTTCAGTATAAAGTTGAGGTACAATTGTCTCTCGGAGTTTAAAGTATTTGCTCATAACAGCCTCCGTAAACTGCCACTAAAAGAGAACTGGGTCAAAACGGCAACCCTGCATGGCTTGTTTATGTTCGGTCGCCTTGATGGGAGTTAGATTTGATGTAATTTAAGGTGCAAAGAGGAGTTAGGATGTTTTGATGATCGAGCAAGCACAATTATAGACGACAACCCCTGATGAAGAGCGTTACTGAAAACGCGTTGGATAAAGCAAAATTATTCTGCTACGCCATTCAGTACAAGATGATTACATGGTTGTTTTAAAGAAAGAAAAAAAAATAAGGATGTTGAATATGGCTTTCATGCCCTGCCATGAGGGCGACATGGCCTTAAACGGGCCACCAGCTTGAGCTAAGGCAGGCCCGTGCAAAGCGAGGGCCTCAGCTCGTGCTGTGGGTCGTTAAAGGCCATGGGCCTCATTACGGCTTTGGCCGTAGCCATGCCGCTCTTGGCAGCATGGTTGCCACCAAAACCGGGTCCGGGTACCCTGAATGGGGAATTACTGGGCCATTCCAAGATTGGAGGGCCCGGTAATTCCTCCTTCAGGGAACCCGGGCCCGGACCTTCCCCATTCCCATTTGAGCCCCCATGGGAATGGGTGCAGGGAGCTAACAACGGGCCGATTACGACCAGCCCGTTAGCTCCCTGGTCCCCTCGCGTGACCCGGTAAGGCTGCCTGGCTTTACCAGGCATCCTTACCGGGTCCCACGAGGGAACCTCGTTATCAGGCAGAATGGGTTTAACGGCTCTGCATCCATTTGCGGCACCCATTAACCCATTGTGCCAGGGTCGTAATGAGGCCCCATGTCCGCCCTCCTGGCAAGGCATGAAAGCCATTCGCACCCCGGGGTACGTCTGGGGTACACACGGGTTTCAACTTTTTTCATCGGGAGGTCCGCGGTGCTAGCGCAGCCGATCTCCCAATGAAAAAGGGGGAGAAAAAAAAAGGGATGGCCACTGCCAAATGAAAAGGGACTTAGTCCATTTCTATGGCACCAGACAGGAGGAGCTCCGAGACCGGAGCGCAATGCTCCCGTCTCTCGGGTAAGTGGAGTGGGTGGGAAGGCAACAGAGAGGGTCTCCCTGTTGCCTCCCCGATATGAAAAAAATGGGGGGAGAGGGAAGCGCCATCCAGAGAAGGGCCTGGGTGACTGGTACAGTGGGCAGGGATGTGTATTCTCGCCTGCTGTTCCAGCCACCTGATTGGCTGAGCGCCCTTCCCCAGGTGCGAATGCGTGTTATAGCCAGTGTATAATTGGTAACAGTGGATGCTAACAATATACAACAGAAACGTGTTAGTTAATATAAGGAAATATAATTACATTTATTCACGCCAATGTAGAATTAAGGGCAGTCAGCAACAAGTGTCCACATGAAATAACAGATGTGGCCTCCTTTGGCTTAAGCCTCTATGGCCCCTCATGTCTCCAACTTGTGAAGCTCATAAACAGCTTTTAGGGGTTTCTCCATGTCCAATGCAGTTGGAGAACGCTGTTTCTCTTGTATTAAAGTAAAAACTGACTGGTGGGCATCCCAGTGGATAGAGACTGTTGAAACACTCATTCACATTAAAAAGCAGGGCCATTCTCGTGCATAGTTCAAATCCGAAAAACCAGTCAATTATTTTTTTGCATGAAACCTAGATGTCCGGATGATGAGTTAATGCCTAGCTATCCAAAGAAGAGCAGATGTACACCAAGCACATCTCAATACAGATCTTAGTACTAAATGAATTTGTTAAGGTTTGCCCAGTTTTAAACCAAGCAGTTGCTTGTGGCTGTGCACGTTCATGCCATACCCTAGCTAAATGTTCCAACCAACGTGATAATAAAATAAAAAGGTGACACACACACACACACACACACACACGCAGTCCTTGATTGAGGACCTGTTGCAATTACCTGCACGTCCCATTGTAAATAGTGATATCAAAATTGATAATCATTTAGGTTGGTTTGCTAATCAGAATTGTTTCAATTTAGCAATTTCGTCTAATCCATTTTTCACAGCTAATTTATGCCTCGCGTACCAATGCTGGGTTTGCTGTGGGCCCCTGTGCTGTAATTTGTGCACACCTGTGACAGTATGCCAACTCTACTTTGCTTCACTGGCTGGTTAGTCCACTCTACCTCCTCCCTCCCGTGACCACGGGGAATGACTTATCAAGAACACTCATTCACAACCACCATCAGTTCGTCCCATCAGCTACACCACTGCATATACCCATACTAGACAATACCTATATGCACTCTTTCTGAGGCCATATGCGCTCTCCCCTAAAAATTGACATGCAGGCCACTGGTATGCTAGAATAGCCTCTGTCCCATGCAACCATTTTAGTCCAATCTGAGTCACATGGGAATTTACTCTCATTGAAATAAACACCTTGGGTCTCATTACGGGTCCGGCGGTAACCGTGGCTGTATTACAGGCAGGTGCCGGACCTGTAAATATTTACTGGTGCCTGACTTGCCGGTAACACCGGGGTGTTACAACCCTGGCGTTCTGGAAAAGCCAGGCGCCAGTAAATTGTAATTCCCCATTCCCATAGAGTCTAATAGTACTCTATGGGAATGGGGACCACAGAAGCACCGGCACCATTAATAACGGTGCTGGTGCTTCCGTGACGGTCTACTTACTGTGGCCGCTGTGTCCAGCAGGGTCTGACCTGTCGGGCACAGCAGCTCTGGGATGCAGACCTGTAATATGCTGTTCTGGAAACAGTGCCAGTAAGCTTACCAGCACCGCTGTTTCCGGACTGGCATACTTGGAATGAGGTCCCTAGACTTAGAACTGCTCTAAACTCCAAGCCAAGCCACATAGAACTGCAACATATGGAGCATTCCCATTGATTTTGGGAGGATGCATTTCACAGACAGATTACTATTACAGAGGTATATTTTACAAATATGCATTCCAACTATTGACTTTGAAAGCCTTCTCTTTTCAAGCATGACTGGAAATATATAGAACATTACTGAACCTTTCAAAGTGCAAGAGGAGATTCATGTGTTCACTGGAAGTCAAAAATAACTTGCTTTGTTTAAAAAAAATGCATTTTTTTTTCTCAAGGCAAAAGCACAAGGTGTGGACGGAGCAAAAGGACTCACTTCTAACTTGAACGCTTACATATTGCTTTACAAAACAATCTCCTTCCTTTGCTATAGTAAGTGTGCAGCAACTCACTTGCATAACTTTGAAAACATTCAGAGAGCAGCATTTTCAAAACAAATGCATCATTTAGTAAATAGAAATTATTTTGAAGTGATTTAATTGTAAAGTGCAGAACATACACAACATGGACTGCAAACATATCTGAGGTTTATGTGAAAACGTCCAAGCTAAAATAAACAGCCAAGTATGAACTGTTAATTAGGACAACATGGTAGCCAATAATGATTTGTTCTGAATAATACGTAGTAAATCCTCTACCATTTGGCAAAAGGCCCATCTTTTCCAAACATGCTAGTTCATACGCAAGCGACCGAAAATGACAAGATTGTCTTATTTAAAATATAATCCAACAGGCCAGACCAACTGTTCCTCCCGATTACATGAAACTCTCTTTGGGGGTAAAATACCATTAAATCTCATTCAATAAATAGGACACAACATGATCCATTCCAAAATATTAAGCCCATGGACTGAAACAATTCATATACATTTAGCAGAATAAAACAAGAAAAACAATGTTTGCCTCCTAATAAATAAATGAATAAGTTTGTTATCCTCTTAATCTTAACATCCTCTAGTACTCTACAAATTAACAGATTCGACCTGGTTTTTCTACTAAGTCTCTGTTAGGGAGAATTCTCTGTTTAGGCTGAATTTCCTAACCTAGTGAGTCCCCCAGCAGCTTTGCTGGATTTCTGGAGTTTGTTTTTTTCTCCTGCCAAGAGTGAGACTCTTTTTTCCCACTCTTGGACATGATTCATGGTGTTCCTTTGACTGTTAATGTGTTTTATGGGCTATGGGGTCCTTTACTCCATAGGGTCTCATGTGTTTTTTACTGTGTGTTACACAGCAACCTCCGTGCAGTGTCACAGGGTTGTCATAGTGACACCCCACCATACACTCCATACCCTGGGACTGACTACTGTCTCCCAGGGCATGTAAAGTCACCATTGGCTTTACTAGTCCCAAATTATGAACAGAAACCAGTACAAACCATCATATTGTGGTCGTACTGGTCGGGGCAATTCGATTGCCCCGGGGTCTGTTAGTCGAGGGGGCACGTCTCCGTCCCCCCTGATCGAGTTTTGGCTGGTGGCAGTGGATACTACTTTTTATATTCGACCGCAAATATATCCCTATGGGATTTTCCCATTGTTCGAGGCTACCAATTTTAATTATTTAATTCTCATAGCCTCGAACATACCGCCGGTTTATTTATTTAACATTAATTCGCCGGGTTGGTATTTTTTGCCAGGACTCGATTCTAAAATGGCGCTTGTGTTCTCTTCTGTGACTCCAACCCAAGTCGAGCCCTTTGTTCCACTTTCGGCAGGCTTCTCCACAGAAGCCTCCAAAAGTGGAGCCACTCTGTCTGGGTACCACAGGGGGTGTGGGAGGGGGTTTAGGCACCCTGGACTGAGTTACCTTGGTAACTCAAGTCGCACTTTTGTGTGAATGGCCCAAGTGGTGAGCCAGCCGGCTCACCACTTAGCATGTTTGAGTGACAGCTAGGCTGAGTGAATGGGGGTGTGCTGCATAAAAGCAGGGCTTTGGGGAGTGGAACTTCAGAAGTCGCCACAGGACCTGAGAATCCGACGAGGGAGAAGCTAAGCTGACCTGCTACGACGACACCACCGGTGGAGCCCTGCGGAACCGACTCACCACTTCCCGACGACAGAGAAGATCTCCCTGCTGGAGAGTCTTCTTCCCCCGACTGGTGGGCACAACCAGTTTACCTTCTTTTTCTTGCATCCCAGGACGTCTTGTGGTCGAATTGCCCGTGCCAAGCACCCCGGCAACCGGATAGCCACTTACCACAGGACCGCGAACCAAAGGACCGCTCCTTTTAACTGAGAACTCCGCGGCTGGTTTCTTCCCTGGCAGTGCAACGGACTCCTGTCTTCCTCCCCGACGAGATCCTCTCTTCCCCCGGACGAAGAACCGACTTGCATCCGCTGCCAGGAACAACTGCCCCCGCTGGAGCATTCTCACCACTTTAAGGTACCGTGTCCGCCAGGCCTCCCTTTCTAAAGATTGCTACAAGGTAATAATAATCCCTTAACCTTCTGGACTGGGCTGGCTGCCTTGACCATCTAACTGGTCCCTTTCTTTTGGTCCACCTCTTTCTGAACCTTTTCGAGACTGTTATGCACTTTTCAACCGTGTGACCTTGGACACATTTCGTTCTGATCCTCTTAAAGTGGATCCGGCCTTCTGAACTCTAACTTCACGGTTTTACTTTGCCTTCCTCTCTTGTTGTGTTCTTGTGAAAGTGTTGGGATCTGTTTCAATTTATACTCTGCTTTTCTCTCCCTTTTAAAACAAATTATTAGAGTGCCTTCTGCGTTAAGCGCTCACCGCTGTCTGAAAATAAGTGGGGCTTTACTTAAGACTTGTCTAAATATTCTTTTAAGGGAGTGTATATCTTTTAGTGACCGTGTTTTTGAACTGCTTAATATTAGTGCCTGTATGTTTTATTAGATGTGGTTTCAAATAAATAATTATATCTCTTTTACACCAAGCTCTGGTCAGTGTTTGCTTGTTCTACTGTGCTCTTTTGACCTATTGTGAATACTCTGTATACTGCCTAACTCTTCTTGAGGGAAGTCTGACTGCTCAGCCACAGCTACCAAGTGAATCTGTGTGGTACAGACTGCTACCAAGTGGGTTTACTGCCAAACACCTGTAGTCTTAAATCTTTTGCAGTGGTCCCAGAGGGAACTGCACAGGTTTCTGCCTAACAGTCTCCACTCTCCTTTCAGAAACTGGAAGAGCCCCCTAATGTTGGTCAATCTCAGTGCAGGGAGAACATATTTACACCGCACAGATGAATAAAGGGGCAGAAACAGAGTAAGTGATATATGTCTTCAAGGGCCATTTGACAGAAATTTCAACTTTTCCCCTTTAATCATAAGGCCGCCCAAGACAATATACCCAGCCACATTTCAAATAGAATACACAGGATTAACCATCTTCAAATGAGGATAGATACAGTTCTTCAGCTGGGAAGATCGTATTCTCCAGATACCTGTATATTATACCAGTGCCGGGAACAATGGCCATATTACTGGAAAATAAGTTGTATTTGCATGCTCTTTTGTTGGCCAATCCTGAGAGCAGATAAATCATCTCAGGTGTCATGATGCTATCCCAGAAGTTACTAAAGGTCCAGATCATAGGCAGGATTATGGATGTACTTCAACGAAGAGAGGTTACTTGGATACATTTTGAGAAAGGAGATATCTAAATGCATCTCTGTATGGTTCAAAACACTCTCTGGTCCATTGCTTATGCCAGAAATGTAATGTCCTAAGATTTGCCTCCTAATCAATACTATGGCGGCCTCGTTCAAGTAGGAGGGGGGAAATTGGGTGTACTCGAAGGGAGATTTAATAAACATTTTAGAGTCTGGAATTCTCTTCTCTTCAAAGGTTGAAGGTTATTGTGTCCGTCCCCAAAGCTCTGCCTCACATAGGGATGCTCCTTGGGCTTAAGCACAGTAGACCTCAAGTGAATGAACAATAGCTTTCCTGCTGTAGTGTTTTAAGAATGTATTACCAGCACTTCCATATCTTGAAAGCAACATTGCACTTTCAGTAATGTGTCATAACCCCTTTTCGTCCACACGAGCACCAAGGTAATCATGGTCTACTCTTTCGAACAGGGAATCCAGTTTGCAGTGCATCAATACAAAGGTTACTTATCAAATGGCTCACTCATTTATGTATAAACAGAAAAGGAGTGGAGCCTGAACACAATCCTGTCTTAGACTTCTAGTAACTGGAAATCCTGAAGTGCTCTGTGACGAATCCCTAGATGTCGTCACTTCTCCCCGAGGGGGAGCCCCTTCCCATGAGGCCAGGGAGGTGAGGCTGCTACACGATAGTCGCCCTGGGGGTGGTTGAATGCAAGAGGACCTCATGCGGAGGTACTCCCCCACTGGGGACAAGGACGACCACCTGAGGGATAGCATACCAGGTTACTCCAAACCTCCTTTAGCCTCTCTATAGAATTCTGGCCTTTACCTTGACTCCAACCTTCATCTACACTCGAGAGCCATCTGTTGTTGCAGGCAAGAGTCTCGTAGACAGCCTGCAGTACTGAGACGAAGAAGCTCCCAACTAACATCAAAGTACTGCCTGGACTTGATACTGAGGCGAGGAAGATGTGCAGAGCCACGAAGAACACATCATGGAAAGTAACAAACAACTTTCAAATCAATGCCCAGGAAACTGGAATCATAAGAAGGAAGGACTGACAACAGTGTTTGAGAATGAGACAGTAGGTCAACTGTGGAGGGGGCTGTCCAACGTGCTGCCGAGCCGGCCACTGAACCAGAGGAAGAGGCGACAAGCCGCTGACGTGCTCATGAAGGTGGACCGAGCGGCTCAGAGAAGTGGCCGGAATCACCGAAGCTGGTGAACCGTAGAGACACAGTGAATCCCGTAAGAAGGCGGAGAGGCATCCCGAGCCAGAGAGACGCTCGACCCAGTCCCGCAGAGGTGCAGGGGTGTGCAGCAGCTCCCAAAGAGGTAACGAGAGCCACAAGAACCCTGGCTGGGACAGGATGGTAGGAAGAGAGTCTTGGCTCAATCATTGACCAGAGTTAGAGAAGCTGAAGTACCTAAGAAGGGTCGCAGATTCCCAAGTATGTGCATGTTGTATCCGAGGAAGGTTTCCTCTCGTCAGTGGTGGGTCAAATCCCACCGGCCCGGACAATTGTAAACTGTGCATCGGAAACAGCTCTTCATTGTGTCAGTGGTAAGCCTTATCCCATTTATCACTGGGGACAGGTCAAGGACCCCAACTAAGGGAGAGGCAGCCCAAAGGGGAGGGGGGCCTAATTTTAGTAGAAAAGGTAAGCCTGCTGGCCTCCAAGGAAGGGTTGAGGACCCCTACCAGCAGAGAAGAAACCTAAGAGGGGGAAGCCCTCTCCTCAGTAACAGAGATAAGCCCACAGGCTACCTGATAAATGTCACGGACCACAGGAATCAAGACGACTTTGTAAATCATCTCCTTTGTGACAGTACTTGGCAGGTTAGTGAGTGAACTAGGTCTTTCCAATGAACTAAGAGCAAGTCAAGCAAACTTTGTAAATCATCTTCTATGTGACAGTACCTGGCAGGGTAGTGACCAAGGTCTGTCCAATGAAATGAATAGAGAAACATGGGTCCGGGCCCCACGAAGAAAAGAAGGCCAGAGAGAATGACCATCTTCCTCATGGCAGTACTTGGCAAGTGTATGGGAGGATAGGTCTATAGGACTCCCTCCCCGACATGCCCCACCTGCGTGAGGTTCGTGGCTCGTCAGCGGCCCCCCATGCACCTGTGCTCGGGTGGCAGGGTGGCTGTTGATCGACACAAAGGGCCAATCGGCTTGTACTGTAACATACCATGGACACCATTTTGAAAGCTTCAAGACTCCATTTTAGATAGAAGCGACCAAAACCCCAATGAAACAGCCTGCTGCGAAAAGCTACAGCTTGGCCCCCGCTCACTGCGCACAGGGAGCCATGCACTCCCCCTGCACCCCCACCCCATGGCAGATCCGCTGAAGGCCCGTTCTCACGAGCAACCAGACACGAACGAGTATCAGAACAAACACTATCATTTACCTTCCGCAGTACATCACTGGCCACAAAGTGACCTGACTCACGGTTCAAGTCTGGAAATTAATAGGAACCATCCCAATTGAACAGGACTCAACCGGGCATCTAACCCCTAACATCTGAAAATATATGGTGTCAATAACCTTCCTACATGAACCCCTGCCCACATTCCCCAGATGAGGTCTTGACTACATACCAAAACTCACCGATTCACAGAGTTGTTTGTAAATTGTAATACGGGTGTTCGAAAGGGATGAAGCTTATAACATTGATGCAGCAAGAATGACCTTGGTCCATTGCAAAATACTGTGTGCCTTGTAGACTCAATGAAAGGGCTTGAGAGAGAGCCCCACCTAATGCTAACTAATGATTGCTGCTAGTGTACAAAGGAAGGCGGAAAAGCATTACTAAGAATACCTGTGTGTGATATAGTAAAACGCGTTTAAGTTGATATAACCGAAAATGCAAATGCAAGATTGTATATGAACGTATTGCTCGTATGCTCCCGAGTACACGGTCCAACCTGATCCTACCTCGTGTGTTATCTATTGCCTTATGAATTACCAATATGCATCCGACTAATGTTATATGTTATGTTATGTTATTTTGCATTTATATAGCACCTTATATACCATTGGTATGGTCTGAAGGCGCTGGTAGGTTGAACGCCCTTGGGAACCGAAGTTTGTGTCAGTAGAGAAAGTAGAGAGAGTCCAAAGATGCGTGTGCGCACCAGGTATGTGTGCAGCTGGTGCGGAATTCGTGTAGTAGCTGCTTGATGGCGGTAGGTGTGGTGGTTGAGATCAGGAGTATGTGTTCGCTCTGGCAAGATTTATCCAGACAGAGTGTGGCTGCGTTAGGCCTGAGGAGAACGCCTGGCTGGGGGGCGTGAAACCAGCAGTGTTTACATAGAGTGATGGGGAGTGAGCGCGAGATGTTGATATGAGAACAGTTATACCGAATGGTGTCATAGTATCTCTGTGTTCTAGTTGAGTGGTGGTGTAAAGAAGAGAGGAAGCGTGGGGTGTGGTATGATGGGATGTATGCTCTTTCAAAGGTTCCCTGCATCCCAAGGCATATCATGTACGTCACGCATTTCTATGCGATCAAGTCCGTTCTATGCACTTTTATTCGTTTCAGGCATTCGAGATCAGACGTTTCACTCATCCGCTCTGTACGCTCATCCAGTCTACACGCCCATCCAGTCTACGTACTCATCCGCTCCGCATACTCATCCCCTCTACTCACTCATCCCCTCTACACACTCACCCGCTCTAATAATAATAATAATAATTAGGCATTTATATAGCGCTACTAACCCTCAGATATCTGAGCGCGGCTTATTATTACCCACGGTGTGTGGTGCTCATTTATCAACCTTGGAAGGATGAAAGGCTGAGTTTGGCCCCGCCAGGATTCGAACCTGCGTTAACAGGCTCTGCACGGATGTCAAAGTGAGCGCTCTACTCGCTGTGCCACTTGCACACTCACCCGCTCTACACACTCGTCCAAATCTACATATTCGTCCAAATCTACACACTCATCCATATCTACACAGTCGTCCAGTCCTCACACTCATCGGGTCAACATGCTACTCATCCGCTCTCCACACTCATCCGCTCCCCACACTCATCCGCTCCCCACACTCATCCGCTCCCCACACTCATCCGTTCTGCACACTCATCCGGTCCAAACGTTCGTCTGGTCTATACGTTCGTCCGTTCTGTATTGTCATCAGTTCTATGCAATCCTGCGTTCTATTGGCTGCTCTGTATTTACGCAATCATCGGCTCTACACGCTTGTCCGCTCTACACACCTAACCACTCTACACACTCATCTTCCACTCATGCACTGTTCCACTCAGTACATTTATCAGTTCGAAGTTGTATACGCTTCATCCATTCTAACTATTTCATCCACGCCATTCACTTCATTCTCCCTCATTCATTATGCCCATTTAAGCAGTTTAGATCTCCTTACTTTCCCAATTACTTATTCATATTATCCACTTCACTGTTTTGATCTACCTTACTCGTTTAGTTCCGTTTGTCTTTCTAGTTTACATTTGAGTTTATTAGCTGTCAATTTCTTGCATCAGGTAGTTTGTTGGGTCGGTGTCATTGTGTCACTGCCAAACTTTTACAGCTATGTACGAGAAGCAAACAAATGTATAAAGAATAGAAACTTGTAATCACCTTAATGATACTAACTTTATTAACTGTTCCCTCGTATGATAGATTGTACAAACCACACACAGAGAATCGCGTCAAGCCACAAGGCCATCTTCCCCCCCCTCTCTCTCTCTCTCTCTCTCTCTCTCTCTCTCTCTCTCTCTCTCTCTCTCTCTCTCTCTCTCCCCCTGCCATGGCCCGCCAGGGCTCGCTGGTGCACGAGCAGCACAACCTCACCTCCCCTTCTTCTGCTGGACCCGCTTCAGGAATTCACCTCCCCCATGTCCGAGGCCGCCATAGTCGGCCAAATGAATTATTTACAACCTGGTCCTAAACCCCACCGCCTCAAGGGACCAGAGGTGTACCCTCGCTGATCCAGTAGTACTCCGGTTCACCCCAAGTTAATGAGCCTTGGATATATGTTAGTACAGGGTTGAATACCTATCAAAGTAATTTTTCACCACATCTAACAGAACAGAACAGAACAGAACAACAAGGCAGCTCACCTTGTGCCCTCACACCAGACACCCAGGCTTATGACACGCAGTCAACAGGTAAAAAGTAACAGTGCACTGATGTATTGGTGAAGCTTAATATTGCATGTTGTTTCTCTGGTCTCCTATTATTTCTTCGAGTAACATATCGTAGGATTTACAGGACAACTGGAATTGTTTAAAGGATGAGTGTTTGTGTGTGTGTGGTCACAAGGGCAAAGTGTTAGCGCAGCCATCAATCATCGACATTGACCAAGCCTGGCCTGGCAGCTCCACCCCGACGAGCCCAGCTGACCCATCCATCCCACGATGGCACCACTCGGATGTCCATCAATCCTGGAGCGGCTCATCATTGCATCACTGATAGCTTAGTTGACGCCACCCAATCCCTGAGCTATATGCCCCCTATAGTGTGTAGGATTTGTGACGTGGTTTTGTAATAAATAGGGCTGTCTTCGCTATTGTCAGACAGAACGATCTCGCAGCTTGCAGAGTCCTTTGCAAGCCCTAGAGCCCTATATTGATTAGATAAAACCCTTTACATCACCCGCACTTGGTCTTGGTCTCATTCCCTCCTGGGGTGTGTCCTTTATTGCCTCTCATTGTGGGGAGGGTACTGCCTTTTGGGGACGCTTGCTTTCACAAGCCAGAAAGCCAAGTGGGCTATACTGGGGGAACCTGGATCAAGGATCACACTTGTATATGAACTGTTAGGAAAGAGGGAAAAGGGTGAAACAAGGATCAGCAGAAGGGAGTCATTCTCCGGGTAGTGTTACATCTACAAAGAAAGGTCAAGAAGCCTGGGGAACAAAAGTTGTTCCTCAGGTTAATGCAAAACCACCGTCAATAGAGGTGAGTAATTCTCTTGACAATTAAGGAAAAGAACAATAAAAAAAAGAGGCTAGTGGAAAGAAGTAATTCTATCTGGTTTTGTGCGAGAAACAGTGAAAACCAGAGACCTGGCGAAGGTAGGCATTCTCCTCGTAGTTGAATCTGCAAAAAGGATTAAACCACAGAATATTGTGATCCAGGGGAAGGTATTCTTTTGCCCTGGGGTGAGGAAACAGCTTTCTGATACAGAGTGTCACAAGATTGGCAGTACTTTGTCTGGGAAGTATTGGAACCAGGGGAAAGGAGTCATAACACTGATTAATAACTTGGAAGCAGAACTGTCCTACGCAGTCCAGGAGAAGGGAGTCCTTTTCTTGGACCAAGACTATTGCTGCAACCTTCTGTTTTGGTTATAAGTGTAACGGATAGAATTAGAGATTTGGATACACGACGGCAGACTCTAATTTACAAGGACATTCTGACAGACCCATTAGCACTTTAGTAGAGGTAGGGAAAGTTAGGTTTTCGCTTTATTTTCTTGGCTAATAAAAAAATTCTATAACAATTAATATGTCACCTGTGTGGCAATCTCCTCCATCTTCACCCTTACAGCTTTCTTCCGTAGCCCAAATTTCACCCTCGCTTAGTTATCTTGATGCATTATCCTTGCCTCTGGACTAATCAAACAGAGTGTGCAGCTCCAAGATCGTATACAATGGTTGGCCAAATAATTACACACATTTTTGCTGGAGCACTTATCGGCAAAACACATGATTGATGGTTGTCTGTTATAATTGGATTGGCTAACAGGGGTGGCAATTGGCCTTTATAAAACAAGCTGTTTCTGACAGTTGGGAAGAAGCTCCTGAAATTTCTCCAAAGGCTACGACACTGGTCCACGAAGGGGCAGGGCCTGGAGGACGCCGCTGAGCCACAACAACTTGACCTGCCTAGGTAAGGAAGCAAGCAGAAATTTTCATGGCTAGGACAATACTAATTCTAGTCAGAGAGCCTAAAAACTGGCACTTTGCCAATTTTTTTAAATTCTAATTTGTAAAGCTTGCTTCAATAATTTGGTGGCAGAGCTAAATTACAAAGCTGTACTGGTTTAGAAACAAGCTTTCAGGGACATTTTCTCCGAATTCAATTTTTTTTCACTGTTTAAATATTTTGTGGGCTGAAATAAGCCATTTTACCCATGTTTGTTCACAATATATTTTCTTTTCCATGGGTGAACCATTAAGAGGACGATGTATTTTTGGTTTTTGTCAGGTTAGCCTTCCAATCTTCCTGTGCTGGTGTCACACTGAGTTTAGGGTGCTACAGAGTTTTTAACACAGCATCCATATAGGACCTGTGTTGCCTATCGTACTTCTTTGGCCCAAATAAGTAGATCCAAAAAGCACAGAGGAAGGGTGAGAGGAATCCTTGCACGGGGATTTAAAATGGTTTACCTTTAATCTTTTTTGATCCATGGCTCTAGATCAAATTTAGCTTGTTAAATGCCCATAGAAGCCATGAACTGGTTATCGTTTTAAACCATTTCCACCAAACGATTATCCAATTGTGGATCTGTATAACCTTACCTGTCCCTGGTTTGCCAATCCACGGCATAACCATTGTATACTTTAAGGTTTTACTAGGTGACAATGGCTATACACAGATTGTTGATTGGCTGTTAGTAGTTTATAACTTTAGAATTGAAAAGAAGAGTAGCATGCTGAGTATCTATTCAACTACTTTATTGCTAATATTAGGGACTGTATATTGTTTGACTATTCCATTTTTAATTGTCATATTGTATCTCTATGAGGGAATAAATATGCATAAATGCAAACCAAAAGTGAGATTATTAATGCGTTTCTCTTTAGGAGTATAAAAGAAACTATATTGCACGTGCAAACATTTTTGGGCAAACTGTTGGGAAGATATTGATAGCATCTAATGTTTGGCATACATTCAAGAGTAGCAAGCATTGATACACAGGTTCACACACCACAATATTGCTGTCCAGTAGATAGTCTGTGAGGTGCTCAGGGGCAGTCGTTTCTCTTGCACTAAAGTGCAGAGCCAACTTTTTCCAGTGCTTTGCTTCAGGTACAGGACCTTGATCTGTCGCAAACACTGCCACAAACCCAGGTGGGCATTTTGACTGCCGTTGGGGGTGGAGGTTAGGCTCTGGTATGCACGGACGGATTTAAATCATGGCACTCATTAAATTATAGCACAACGGTAATAATGCAGTGCAGAGAACCTGTGAAACCTGTCCAACACATGATATAGAAAGGAATAATACTTTAGGAAATATGGGACAATATTCCTAATAAACAAGAGGAGGCAAATAAGGATTACTCAAACGTACTCCAATTGTACACTTGTGAAACAAGGACATCCACACAGTATTGTCTGCCGAGACGACTGCACCCTTGCCTCACACAACATAATCCCCACAGCCAACAATGAGGTTAGGTCGCCCTCTCCCGCCTAGGCGTCCAAACCCTTAGCCTCCAATGTTTCTCTCCCCGAAGCACATTATCACACAACAGCAACACAACCCACCCCCGATGTGCCCCTAGGAAGCCCGGCATCAACCTCCCCTTCTAGTCGAACCAGATCCACCCAATTTGCAATCCTTATATGAAGACAAACAGACCCAAAGACCACAATTATCCACGGATGCACAGTTCTTACAACCTAAATCTAAAAGGGGAGCAGGTGTCGACCTTCAAATGAAAAATAAGGCCGCCCTTGTGGCGTCTTGTCAAAGTAAAAAGGCCTATACTATAAAAACCTATTGCCAAGTCCTTACAACTAATTATAGAAAGAGTGTGGGATAGGGTTTTCAATAAAGAAAGAAGTGTTCACAAATAATAAGTCAGGATGTGATTGCCAGGGGTCTCCCTTCCCTGTGTTTTTTCAGCATGGGACAAGGTGAGTCTCCGGAGCACAGCACGCAGTCAAGCTTTCCCAGAACGAGCCAACAGTTCCGCTCCAGCTATCAGGTTCTTTGATGGTTAAAGTCTATTTTCAATAAAAAGTCTCTTGCCTTCGAGGGCCTGATAGTTGCAAACAAACAAATACAAATGTTCTGTTTCTCGTATGGCTTTGGGTGACGGCTTCACCCCTGTGTCCCCCTCTTCCGGACGCAGGTCCCTCACAGTGATACTCCACAATTCAATTAAACAGTTATTTTCATACAGTAGTTAGGGTGGTGATTTTCCAACCCTGGATCTTCAATTGCCAGCCTCCCTCCTTCGGGTTCACTCCTGTCAACACAATGTTAATGGGACTTCAGATTTCTTCCCTTCTTGTTAGAATCCCTTTGCCGGGTTCACTCTTGCCAACGCACGGTTCATTTACTCCTTTTGCCATGCGTGATTCATTTCTCAATCATCTGCCGGTCAAAGACTTTCGACTATAACGAAGATTTGACAAGACCCCTGAATGATCACTTTGACCTTCTTCCGACTTTTCCTAATGCTTTCCGGTTACTGTAGTTCTGCAGCAGGGTAATCGCCTAGAATTTCTCAAGTGAACACCCACGTGGTGTTTGATTCTGTTATGCTGGCTTTCCCCTTTCATTATATCAATAGTTCTTTGTTCATTGAAAGGTCAGTTAGCCGCTTCCTACTTTCGTTCAACACTGTTTGGTTTCTTTATCGGAATCGGCTCTCCCCTTGACTCATCGGCTGTGATAAACTGCTCTGCTTTCTTGTCTGTAGAGTCAAAGCCGGTATCATTGGGCCATGCGTCTCTCCTCGGCTTGGCTGTCAGCGGAGGAGGCGCCCAGGTACCCTTGACATCTGCTGCACCCCACGCTAGCTATTATTCGCTGTCTTACAATTCCTTCTCTTGAGGCTTCATTGGCCTATGTCGATAAGGGCAAGGTCACTTCTCCCCGTGGTATCCGCTCGACTCACGTCGTCTTTCTCCTGCTCTTGAACTGCCGTGCTAAGTTAGCTCTCACATAGTGCAGTCTGCCTTGCTCGTAGTGCGCTGTCGTACTCCACTTTTATCCCTCTGGGGAAGGGAAAGGGTCAACAGGTGTGTGTGATTCTGATCAATTGCCTGACTTTACCTGAACCTTGTATTGGGACGTCAGGTAAACGGCTCTGGCGTTAATCAGTTGTCTTTTGTGTTGTGCGAAAGTGTTCGTGTCAAAAAGGGGGGGCGCAGTAGTATTTTGGAACATCTTACGTGGTAGATCTCACCCGTCGGTGTCCCACTCCTACTCTCTAAGGAGCCCCCCACCATCCAGGCAATCCTCCTGCACTGGTCCACCCCCAGGAACTGGATCCAAAAGCGATGGCCGTGTCCTGGCCAATTGGATGACAGATCCCCGGGGACTAGACAGGGAGACACAGTCAGGTTTCTCACACCCCTTCCCTGCACCGTCCAGACATGAGAAACAAACATTGACCCGCTTTCGCGCTCATTCTATGCGTGCAGCCTTACTCCTTAATCATCACAAATCATCCACCTGCAACGTTATGGCCAGCTCACCTGCTCCACATCAATTCAGCTTCGGCTTCATTACCCCAAGCTATGATGCCGGCAAAGCCGCCTGGAGATCAGGTCCACGTCTGATGGTAAATAAATGCAATCCGAATTTCATCCAATTATAAAACAAATTTGTGATCAAGTGGCCATGTCCAAGCTACATCCTGCCGTGCACCAGGAAAACAAGACAAGTTGAATGTTGTTGCTTGCCAAGTTCCCACCTGTCACTTCCAGGAGCAGCAGTGGGGCAAAAAGGGGGTCACCTCAGTCCCCTCCCGACCCCCACCCACCCGTCTCCCCAAGCCAAAACCTTTTCTGCCAAATCATGGGGACAAACTTCGTATTAGGTGGCCTTGTCAGAGCAAGATCCTTACCTAGCATCAGGAACAAATAGACCGAGCACCCTTTGTGTGCTTCTTTTAACCAGACTTGTTCCCGGTGCACGAGACCTCCCAGCACTTCTGGCAGTACACCTGGGTAACATCATGGGAGTCTTCACACCCGTCAAATTGGTCTCTCAGCCAGGTGCCATGACTCCCAGCAACGCTAATCATGCATGCTGATGGATTTGACTCCAATTAGCAATCTGTGCACAAAGCAGGGGAAATAATTCAGCCCGCTATACAAAAAATAATTTGCCACCTCAAGTCTTTACAGGCACCCAGCACACCATTTCTTACTTGTCAAATAGCACCAGAGAATGTTTACTGGCGAATGCAAATTTTGCACCATGCACATGGTGAAAGTTTGGATTGCAGTTTGAACAGTTTACTGCCAGATCTCTACCTATTTTTCGATTTACCATGTGGATTTTAAACCAAAGAAATACTAAATCACTCATACTGGGACTACAATGTGATGTAATCTAGGATTTGGTAAACAAAATAATGCACACTGCCAATGAGCAGATAAGCAGGGAGATTTCAGTCCTGTGTTTTAAACTGCTGAACCCACATTAACTTGTGCAGATTTTCTAGCTGATAAGAGGGCTTGAATCTGGCCTGTGAAGACTTTACAGGTTAGGCCTACCTCAGCCCGAAAATGCGGCAGGCTTTAGGAAACTCAGTGTGAGACAGAATATAAGAAATATATCAATCTGGTGTATTTGCAATGAAAGGTTTAAGAGAGGTGCTACACTATCCAGAGTTGTACTCCGGAGGAGATTATAAAAAGGGTTTAATAAAGTACTAGAAGAACAGTGCAGCATTTAGTGCCCCTAGCCCGAACTGGGCCCTGGTGGGGGCAAAAGGGCTTGCCTTTGGCGCATATGCTCCCTAAATAGTCCACCCTGGTGCATCTCGGCTACAGGTCCATGCCCAAAAAAAGGAATTTCTGATTGTAAATGCAGATACTAAGTGCAAAATATAAAACTAACATTAAAATCCATTTTGTATAAGAAATAAAAGGACAAAAAGATCACTTTTATACAGACTACCCTTTTTTGTAATGTTGACCTGCCTTTCCCGTCTAGCCCCCAGTACCTCCATTTGAGGAGTCACTGGATTGTGCACTTAAACTAATGTTGCTTTTTTTGCCTACCCGCATATTTATTTATATTTCGCATAAAAACAGGCCCGTAGGCATAGTAGCGCAGACATGACAAACACAACATAAAACAAAATCGTAAAAAGGTATCAATCAGAAGAAGGAGTGAAAGCCAGTGGATCAAGAAAATAAGAGTCTTCAGATCAGGGGGAAGGACATTCCAGTTTTTTGGAGCTGCATAGCTAAAGGACTCCCGTGCCACCATTTCGAGCTTAGCGAGTCAGTGAAATGTGCGCTGCGCCTCTGAGACATGGAGCCTCATTACAACCCTGGCGGTCCCGTAATGAAGGGTGCCGGTATGGACCGGCACCCTTCATTACGGGAGCGCCTATTACGAGGTTCCCTTTGCGGGACCCGGAAGAGACGTCTTGTAAAACAAGATGTCCTTTCCGGGTCCCGCGAGGGGAACAGGGAGCTAATAACGGGCCGTTATTAACGTGCCCGTTATTAGCTCCCTCTCCATTCCCATTGAGCCCTATGGGGGCTCAAATGGGAATGGGGAATGGTCCCTTCAAGGAGGAATTACCGGGTCCTCCAATGTTGGAATGACCTGGTTATTCGCCATTGAAGGAACCCGGTATGGAAGAAGCCTCGTAATGAGGCCCATGGTCTTTTCTTAGAAAGGCCTTCCACCACTGACAGGTTTGTTTTAGAAAATTTGCAAGCACGTTATTTCTCCTTTGTTAATGCCTTGTAGTCTAATTTGGCACCAACAAATGCCCTAGTGATGGTGGCACTGTTCTCTTGTGACAGTAACTGCCTCAAATGTACCAGGAGCATAAGGTAGTATGATGTGTTTGCAACTAGACTACTCACTTGTGCCCCCCCATGTTAAATTACTGGTCAATTACTCCCCCCAGTGTATTAACTTCAGGGAGGGTTGCAATACTACAGCATGATATTTTGAAACATATGGTAGTCCGGTCAGATGTACCCCCTTCACCTTGGGGCGAGGCTTTCCCAGAATATGCACTTCCGCCAATTGTTGTATAGTGCTTGAGATTGATGCAGGAGCCTGGTGATGTATGAAAGAATGTATGGTGTGACAGTGAGAATGTTATGGTGTGAGTTAGAGAATGCTTGTAGATAAGGTTCCCAGGTCAGGCGGTTGTATAGTCCATGCGTGGGTGATGGCTGCCAGTGGTTCTCAGAGTTGTATTCTTGTAACTTCATGTAACTGGAATAAAACGTATCTTGCTGGAACCTACCCGGTGTGCCCAAGGATCCTGCTTTACTTCACTAATGTTGCTTTTCATGCCTACTTGCATATCCGACGTAGCGCCCTGCACCATGAGGTGAGGATTTTTCCGGAGTATGCATTGATGACCTACCCTTAACTAGTAACTTTCATGCCTTGTCCTACACATCGTCAACTGAGGTACCACATTTGTAACTGTAACTAGCGCCTAGAAGCCTCAGGGATTTGTAAGCTCCTGTAAACTTAAAAATAAAACCTCTTAAAATTGGTGCAGATGATAAGGTTTGAAAGTAGATTTTTGTGCACGTTATGAAAATGAATGCCAAGCCTGCATGTTTATTCCATTTCTGTTCAATTCTGCTTCTTCGTTTTATAAATCATAGGTATGGCATTTCTGGCACCATGCGATGATAGCAGTGCTGAATAGGAACCATCATAGAAACTACTGAGTCTAAGTATAGGAGATAAAGCAGTTAGAATCTGTGGTGGGAAAAAAGCTATGTCTTAAGGGATATCTTGAAAGAAAGAAGATTGGGCAAAAAATTTAGTGAAGGAGGCAGAGAACTCCAGACAACAGCAGATAGTACAGAGAAGCACGTCCACCAAAGAGGACGAGACACAAGGAACAAACAGCAAAAAGATTTAACAAGGTCGAACCAAGCAAACGAGATGGTTAACAACATTAAATAGCAAGACAAAAAGTGTGCAGAGTGTGGGGCGTCAGCACAAGGCAAAGAGTTTTGAATTGTATGAGAGTGCCAATTGTCAGCCAACAAAAAGACCTTATTTCCGGAGAGATGTGGTCTGGTAAACTTAGACCCAATATGTCCATGGCTGCAACATTCGGGTCACACATTTTGGAGACCATTAATAGCCTTTTAGGAAGACCTAGGAATAGAGTTGCAGTAATCAAGACAACTGGAGATAAAACTATTTATGACTGTAACTTTAGGAGAGAACAAAAGAAAAGAAAGGATATGTTGCAAGAGGCGCAAGTGAAAACAAGCACATTTTACCACTGAGAAATTGTGTGCAAGAGTTTCAGAAGTATCGAACTTCACTCCAAGATTTTTAACAACTGGTACCAGAGAAGGAAAGGTATGATAGCCAAAAGTCTTGAGACCTTGAGTTAGAGTGTGAAAAAGGGTAAAAGATCTCCGCTTTGTTGCCGATAAAATTGGGACATTAATGACGCATCCAAGACATCACCTTTACATAAGGGAACACTTTTGTGTGGCACAATGGGTTAGACCAAATATTTTTCACATTAATGTGCCCAACAATGTTTATACCATGTCTTTCAATTTATATTTTTATGTTACCTTCAATTAATTAAATAAAGTTCATGGAACTTAGTAAATTTAACCAATTTTATAATGTATTGGTACATTTTTTCTTTTTGTTCATTTGCCTTATGACATGTAATTTTCATAATTATACATCAATTTACAGAATTTTTGGAAAAAACAAGCATTGTGATTCAATACAAAATCTCTAAAGAACATCGATATAGACAAAACAAGGGGTGTATTCCCCTACTATCACCTTGTGTTGTGGCTTTGATATGATATGACATTTTATTTATATTGCGCTCGTACACAAGTGTTTCAGAGCGCAACGCTTTCACTAATCACCTAAGTTTCAACACGCAAGTGTATCATATAATAGGGACCCATGTATCATAACAAGGACCCCATTATGACATGTATATAGTATGAATTATGAAAATTACATGTCATAAGCTAAACGAACAAAAAGACAAAAAATGTACCAATACATTATAAAATTGGTTAAGATTACTAAGTTCCATGAACTTTATTTAATTAATTGAAGGTAACTTAGAAATATAAAATTGAATGAAATGGTATAAAAATTGTTGGGCACATTATTGTGAAAAACATCCATGACATCATGCTTGGAATGTTATGTTACGTTATGTTCTAGTAACTTCTAAAGCGCAACAGTTGTCCAAAGGCATCTTGGCGCTGGAGAGACGGCAACAAGCACAGCAGGAAAGACTGTCAAAGCCAACTCATCTAAAACAGAAGTGTCTTAATCGCTTTCCTAAAAGCTAAAATGGTTAGAGAGCTTCATTATAGGAAGCGGCAGCTCATTCCATAATACGGCGGCTGCTACAGAAAAAGCACAACCTCCTATCCGAGTGCGTCGGTAGGGGGGGGGCACAATAAGCCGATCTGCAGTGGCAGAAAGCCGCTGGCTACTAGGGTGGTAACGCACAAACTTAGCCTGGAGGAATTCAGCACCCTGATTATGCACGGCCCGGTGAACAATGCATAGGGCCTTAAACCTAACACGTTCGATCACAGGGAGCCAGTGGAGAGAACGTAGAACCAGGGAGATATGGGCACCATAGGGGGAACCAGTGGCCACTCTAGTTGCCAAGTGTTGCAGCCACTGTAGTCTCTGTGTGAGCCCCTTCGATTGGGCCAGATATAAGGAGTTACAATAGTCCAACTGAGATAGTATCAGAGCTGCTACCACCGGGGGGGGGGGGCAGAGAGGCTCAGGAATCAGGGGGGGTGGGAGTACTTTTTTCAGGACTTTCAGCTGAAAATATCCTGCTTGGTAAACAGCTACAACTTGGCTATCCATAGAAAGAGAAGCCGAAAGTGTGACACACACGTTTTTCACCTTCCCCGTAGGAGAGGGGATTGGGCCAAGAGACGCAGGACAAAAGGAGGGAACCCAAAGTGAAAGATCAGGAGGGCAACCCACCAAGACCTCAGTTTTGTCTCCGTTCAACTTGAGCCAATTGTGGTTCATCCACTTACCAACGGCAGTAAGGCACCCCCGTAAGCAAGACGACATTTCAGCCTGATCAAGATCTAAACGTATCAGGTCATCGGCATAGGAATAGCAGACGCCGAAGGAGCGGATGAGACACACAAGTGCCTAGATGTATATGTTGAATTAGATTGGAGACCGGGAGGAACCCTGCGGAACTCCACAGCTCAGATGGCAGGAAGCAGATAGAAACAGTGACATAGAGAGAGAGTCTGAGTACGATCCACCAGGAACGAGGTGAACCAGGCTAGTACTTGGCCACATATCTGGGCAAGGAGAGACAGGAGGATGGAGTGGTCGACAGTGTCGAAAGCTGCGAATAGATCTAGTAAAATCAGGGCACCCACCCCACCGAGTACACCAGCCTGTTCATATCGTCCTGGACGGCGACCAGAACACACTCTGTGCCTCTGCCAGGTCTGAAACCAGACTGCGCAGGGTCAAGAAGAGAAGAGGATTCTAGAAATGATGTAAGAAGAGGGGACACCAGGGACTCTAGAAGTTTAGTGGGGAAGGGAAGAAGAGAGATAGGATGGAAATTAGCAAGAACAGTGGGGTCGAGTGATGGCTTCTTTAAAAGAGGAATCACCCATGCAGCTTTCAGCTCCGACGGGATTACTTCAGACTGGCAGGAGTTGTTAATAGCAGCTGTAATTTCTCCTAGGAGATCGGGGGAGATCTTTTTCATGATGGCCACAGGAATGGCATTAGATGGAGAGCATGATTTGAGCTTCATAGCGGTCAGAACTGCTTGTTCCGAAAACATGGGAAAGATCGACCACTTTGAGGGTCCAACTGGGACTGCCCCTTGACTGGTGCAGGTGTCATTAATAGGCGAAACAGTAATGGCCTTCAGGATATTTTGACGAATATCACTGATGGTGATGGAAAATTGAGATAAATCATCACACAGCTTCTGTATAGGTTTAACACATAAGGTAAGATTACCCGAGGAAGAAAGGGATTTGACTGCCGAATAAGGGGCTGTTGGTTGACACAGGGTTGTTTCAATTTTCTTAGAAAAGTATTGTGTTTTAGCTGCTTTCACAGCCCCAGAGTAGGCTGCTAAGCACACCGTAAATAATAATGTTAGATGAGGGTCGTAGGTTTTGTGCCATTTGCGCTCAGCCTGTCTTAGTTTTCATCGTTCTTCTTTAAGCGTCGGAGAACCAGGGCGCAGATGGTAACCTGCGAGGTTGTACCAGTCGCAGCGGAGCTACCTGGTCCGCAGCCTCGTGAATGGCTTGAGCCAACAAGGAATTGCACTTAGCTATCTGATGATACCAAGCTCCGAGTGGCAGCATTATGCCAGGAGCCTATCCAGATCTTGGGTATTGTCGACTTAATACATGGTGACCCTATATTAAGGCGGCAAGTTATTAAAAAATGATCTGACCAAAGTACAGGTTCTACCAACTGTAGTGATAGAAATGTTTATTAATGAAAATGAGATCTAATATATTGCCTAATTTATGAGTAGAAGACCGTTCAATTTGAGGTAAATCAAGGTCTGCCAGGCTATCATAAAAGCTTTTTGAGGCAGGCGACCTTGGGAGATTAAATTTTAAATTAAAGTCGCCCAGTACAATTAGATGATTATTTCTCAATTGTAAATCATCCAGAAGACCTATGAAAAGATTCCCAAATGTCTGTAATGGGCAAGGGGGTCGATATATCAGAAGTAAATGACAGAAACAGGCCGAGGACATGGTACACCTAACCAGGAGGGCTTCCATGTCAAGGGCATGAAGCAGACTAAGCTAGCTAAGTAACGGTCAATTCAAATCTGTAAATAACCGCAATGCCGCTGCCATGTTGTGGGGGGGTGGCGACATGGATAATGCGGTAGTTCAGTGGAATAGCCTGGACCAGTGCAGGCACCGAGCTGGGAGCAAGCTTGTCTCAGTCAAACCAAGTACAACCGGGCGCTGTTCGGATATAAGATGATGTATTTCAGCAGCATGCGCCGTGAGGGATCTAGTGTTTAGCAGAAGCTGGGAGGAAAAAGAATTAGCCGTGCCTACCATAGTAGTTTCAACAGAGGAGGCAGGCATATTTCTAGAGGGCGGACGGTTCCAATTCAAAAGGAATATAGTGTAGAGGGGGGGCGAACTTGACCAGCTGATTTCTGGAATGGTCCCGGCAGCCAACCGGCCTGTTCTCAGAACGGACGGGCCCAGACGGGCCCGCCTTAAGGATTGTCATTGCATTGTTATGTCCTGGGCATTCAAACAGAGCAGAATGTGGGTACGTCAAGGAGCAAAACCAAAATGACTCAATCAGAAAGGCGAATTGGGTTACTAACATATTGAATACAAGGGCAGTTAAAAACAGACCCACATGGTACCCCAGAGGTCAGAGAAGATCGTTCTGAGGAAAAAGGAGACAGCGAGAGCGCGAGTACAATCAGATAGACAGAAAAGACAATATAGCCGAGCCAGCACACGCTAGGTGGAGGTAATGAAAGACTAACTGCTGAAGGTGTCAAGCGCAGACGAAAGAGCTCATATGGTCAAAGCTGCGTCACAATCTCCATCAACTATCTGTTGCTGAGCATCCAGGATACTAAGCAGGATTAGGAGTAAAATGCAAGCCAGGTATAAAAATGCACTTGTTCCTTCAATTCTCCACACGCATACAGTACACCATTTCTTACTCGCCAAGATTCAATTATCACTCGCCAACATCTATTGGTGAATGCACATTTTGAGGACTACAAGAGTTATGCACGACAATACCTGGATGAAAGCCTGCCAGGTTTTGGTGCGAAGAGTATGTTTCTAAGCGTTCAGTCACAAGTCTCTCAAGAATTATAGCAGTTGAATTATTTCTGGGAGATTGGAAGTACGTACCTTGCAACACAAATTTCATGTTGGGCTTCTTCAGCAGCGTAACTACATTGGAGTTCATTAATCCAAGGGCTCCTTTGCAAGAGCAAAATGAAGCATTTACTAAAGCAATAACAGAGGATAATTCTATGGTGCATGCGATTGAATGGCATCCATCCACTTTTTTCAGAGGACAGACGTCAACGCCCTGGGTATTTCGTAGGCCCTTAGTCCAAAAAGGTAGCCTTTGCCTCTTTCAAATTAAATGAACGGCTTAATCCGTGGTTGATGTTATGGCCAGTGCTGAAGCCAGGATTCAAAAACGTATCTTCAAGTTGCTAGGCCAGAGACTTAGCCACTAGACCACATGAAAGTCTGATGAAAGTGTGTGAAGTGTTTCGCATGGGGTTTTTGCTGTGCAGGGAATATTTTAATTCCAGATTTCAAAGATGTATGCCTTTTATGATTTGCCAATAACATTATTTGAAAATCTCTCGAGTTATTTTTCTGGTGATCATTCGTTTTTTGAAAGTCAAAGTCTCTCTTCAATTAGGAGAGGCCAACAGAATGAACACTGCAGATTTCACTAGAAGATCTGCCTATTTCCTGTGACATCACTTCACGTTTTGTATGTTAATGATCCCCTACTAACACACACTAACTTTTTATTTTAGGACTTGAACCGGTGAGATCGGGTACAAGCAGTCCGAAATGGACTTCAAAACACTATTTCTATCCTAGGGTATGCATTTTTGGATGAGTGCAGATTTCAGTACGATGCATAGATGCAAATGAGGCTTGGGGACAAACTAAGTATGCGAGTGTGCAGTTCCTTAATTAGAATGCAGATTGTAAAAAAAATATGTAGGATTACAAAAGGAATTGACACTGAAACTCAGTTTCTTTTTTCTGTGTACACTCGAATTTGGGACTTATACAGGGGGTAGAGGGTCCTTCCAGCGCCCTTGCGCTTCTACTTGCTAGGTGGAAACTCGTTCTGAAAATTGCATGCTGTTTCAGAACGTTGTCTAATGACCAGGTCGAGTTTTCTGCGTAATCTCGCTTTGGTTTTCAAATGCCAGATGTCAAGCTGCCTTTTACATATGAAATACATGAAGACCGTCAGGCTCCTGCTGACGCAACGTTGAAATAAGATATAAACCATTCCTTAAGACATAGTCTGCTGCTATTTGAAAATGGAAGGTGTGGTAAAGATATGGGGCCAATGCGGCGTCGAACAAAAAGATAATCACGACAACCCTGTCAGGGCAGGACCACTTAGCTCGCAATAATCCCGTAAACCAATCACCACTCAGCTAAACTGTAAACAACATGCACGCTTCGTCAGCCTCCACTGGAAGACACGATGCCAATGTACGAAACGTTCCAGCACCAAACAGAAGCGTCTGCCCAGCAGGATCTCCACAAAACGGCAACCCCTGGCGGCGGGATTCCATTGTTTACTCAGACAACGCATCCGCGAAATAACTGCGTGCCGAGGAAGAATCTAGCACATGCCATCTCTTGCACGTGCCACAGGGCCGTGGAGTCTTCCTGTATAGCCCTCCTCGAGCCGTTCATCCAGGGGTGCAACGAAACCAAAATTTGCGGGGGAAGAGGAGAGTAGCTTAGTGATGATGGGAGGGGCCACTTCAGTAAATGGCCGGGGCAAACTTGCAGGCGCCAACCCCACTTTTCTACCTCCACCCATGGTCTGGTGTGGGGACCAACTATCAAATAGTATATTTTAAAGCTCAATATGCAGAGGCGATGTAAGTCTTTCTTGAAAGTAGCAGCTTTAAAATGTTACTGCATTTGTTCAAGTACATTTTTCTGAACAAACAGTAAAACTTTAACACCACCAGCTTCGGGGACAGGTTGCCCTCACCTCTCGGCTTAACAAAGTATGAAAACGGCAGATGGTGTGCAATGAAAGACTCAAGATCAGGGATCACACACGCTGAACAGCGAAGCAGGGATTTTAACCCATTCAGCAATTTGGCCACGGCCAACTTTTCCATGCTTTACTTGGAACAAATAATGTATGTTTTGGGTGTCAAGACCTACAATAATACTGTCCAATAGAGTTCACTTGCAAAATACACAAATTGCATAGAAAGCATCATGACAACACATAAATCCTTATAGCAGCATCTTGGGCCAAACTCATATCAGTGTACCATTATTTTCCACGTCATGAATGGAAAACTACAAGATGCAAAAGATGCAAAAGGCAAAATATCTATTTACCCACTTTATTTTCAGTGATTTAAGACACACAATAAAATAAGTATCATAAACTGAATTAGGTTTGGAGATTCGTCACAAACCTCCAGCTTGGTATGTATGGTTTAAGAACATTCAACTAAGGATATCAAAGCAAACTTTACATTTTAGCATATCAAGCTATTAGACATTATCGGTATGAACACATTTAATTTTCAAAGGGTGCTTTATTGTGTTGCTTGCTTTAACTGTCATAGATTCGCACTGTGACTGTTGGTCTTTCAGTTGGAAATTGGGGTTGTTTACTTAATAATAAAGAGTTGAGTCTCAGCGCTCTAGTTTCCCAAAGCGCTTTAAGTGGTCCAAAAAGAGCTGTCGGGGCCCATCCCTGACTAGCCCCAGCCAGCCAACAGCTCAGGCAGCCCCTGTAAGAGGCTGCAGGGTTACACAAGCTGCCTGCAGGTGTCAGCACTTCGGTTTAGCCTTTTCTTTTTTCTAAACCATTCTTTTTTCTAAACCAAAGTACTGACAGCTGCAAGCAGCAGGCGTACCGTGCAGTGCTGGATGCCTTATGTATATACTCGAAACAGGAGAAGGGCTGGACTGCCCAGCCCTCCTTTTGTTTCGAGTAACTAACTAGTCATCACCCAGACTAGTTACTCAAAAACAAAAGGAGAGACTGGGCCCTCCAGCCCTCCTCCTGTTTCAAGTACAGACCTTTCATTCAAGGAGCCAGTAGTTAAACCGGGCTCCTTGAATGAAAGGACTGCCTGCTGCTTGGGAACGGGGCACACTGGTGTCACACCCTTTGGTGCGCCCAGCCACTTCTTTTGTTTAAAAGGATGGGCTGGGCGCATTAAAGGTAATAATGCCAGTGTGCCCGAGCTCCAACTTTTACTTACCAGCCACCGCCTCCCCTTAATAGAGGGGGGGCTCTCGTTAGGCCACCCCCCTAACCAGGGCCCCCCTCGATTTCCAATCCCACTTAAAGCACTGCCCAAACATTTGGGGGGGTGGGGGAGGGGGGGGTTACCAGCGTGAAATCTTGCATTGGCATGGGTGAACAAAGTGAGCTGGCCTTAGTCGCATAAGGGTAATTGAGATAAGCACTTCTCGTTTGGGGGCATGTTTACAATGCACTGGTGCCCACTTCGACACATCAAGGCTCACTGTGGCTTGAAACAACTTTTACTGGCAAGAGAAGGGGAAACGGGAGCATCTCGAAAACAGCAATTCAGAAGTAGCCCTCGCACAAGGTGCACGACGAAGAATGAGTCTGCTCTGAAGGGTGTGCCTTCGAAGAATGAGCAGACAATGCCGTAGCCCACAGTGCACTGCCGATTTACAAGGATGACACCAGATTGCTTTCTGCCAGGGATAGGCACCAAAATGTTTAAAGGGGGAGTGTTTTTGTTTAAATGAGACAGATCTGTGCTAAAGTGCCACCTAGGCTTTGCGCCTCGCTGAGTTCACACAACCCGTTGGCACATTTTCAACATCACAGCCCTGAGGGGAATCCGGGTATAGAAGGACGGAGCTTGAGAATGGCCCTGGCTATGCTTTTTTATGCGACTACTAGAGTGGGACGTGGGGGCGGGTACAGCGAGCACCTGCACTCCGGCCGCCCAAATGCCTGATATGGGATCCTGGCACCGAGCCCACGCACTTCCTCTTCCCTGATGCGAACGGAGAAGGCATAATTATGTACACAGCGCCGGGGGTGCGCTCAGCCTTGGAAGGTCGGCTACGAACACACACCACAGAACAATACGGATCATGGTAACAGTGACTAGACGACGGCAGGTGCGGGGATACCCCAGCGCAGCTCCGTCGGCACGCATGCCTGCCGCGTGGGCATTCCAGGCACAACCCCCGCGGGCAGCCAGTGCACGGCCTTTGCCTTAATCGACCTACTTCTCCTGACGGTGCCTCGTGGACGCCGATTCGAGACCAGAAAAAGGTGCCAATCCTACTCCGCTGAAGTAGCGGGTAGCTCCATGATCTCGCAGGAGAGACGAGGAAGACGACGTGAAGAGGGCGGGGGCAAACAGCATCTCCCCCTTGCTGCAGGGATCAAACAACAGTAGCATCCTACCCGCCCTCCTTCGGGGATTTCGAAAGTGGCTACCCTCAAATGTAATCCTCGCCCCGCAATTTTTGCATCAGATACACTGACAGTAAGCACCCATAGATTTTCCTCACGCTGATAAGAAACAAAACAAATAGCACCTCAACGTTCCTATATACAAGGGTAGCAAACCACTCTGTCCATCACATGCTGGCAGTAATGCAGTATCCCTCCCTCATCCTCCCGTTCCTCCACACAATGATGGCAGCACCATAATAGCCCCCCCGCCCTCATACACTGAAACAGCTCATTGATTCCAGTCACACCATTTTATGAGTGTTTAACGTATTACATTCGCCTCCTGGCCTAAAAGAGCCTGATTAACTGGACACCAGACGCATCTTTTCACACTCAAAGTCAACTGATAGATACCATTACACCAGGTTGTTTGCGAATATGCATCAAAAAGGTACTGTGACACATTTATAAGACACAATCTCACGTTGACGCTTGGTTTTCAGCACGTGTGTGGTAGTTCATCGTTCCGAAAAGTAAATCCTGCTCGATGGCTGGTGCCCAATACCCAGGAGCTGCTTTTAACTCCTGCTTATCCAATCTTTGTTCAATCACCCTACCCAATATTTCTTTAGCATGACAATATTTCGTATGCACGCAGTTTACCATGCACCCCTAGATAGACCTGCAAACAGCACCCACTGTTTACAAAAGCGAGAAATGCACAGAAAACAAATACCACTAGATGCATTTTATGTAATTATTTCGTGGATACAAGACAACATGACAACGAATGATTGAATTGAGGAGCGACTGTGCTTATAGAGTCTAATCTAAGTAGCGGGAATGATACGTGCTTATAAAAACGCAATAAGATACTATTCGTGTTCCTCCTTTTTATACTGGCAACTATAAGTAACTGCTTAGGGCCAATGCCTTTTACAGGCTGCCTCTCAAATTAGTAGGGGCAGGAGAAAACAGGGCCTATGAAAATCCTCATTAAGGGATCCCCTACCACCCCAACACTCACACGTCTAGCTAGCAGTACGGTTCCCTTCTGACACCCAATGACAGCTCTGTGGTTCCCTCACACCCTCCAATGAAATCTCAGTTCAGTTTACCCACACTCTAATGTTTCCCTAAAACCGTCTTATAGCGTAATGTTTACTTTACACTTTAGATTTGCCACCCTTGAATCCAGGGAGTCTCAGATCTTCACACAGTTCCTTCTCAGTGGCGGGGGTGGGGGGGGGAGAAGGGCGGTTCAGATACCCTAACCCCCTATCCTCCATCAATCCAGGTGAGGTGGCGATCACTCAGACCTCAATCATTGGGAATCTGGTCACCCACATCTCCTCTGCACATTTCCAGCCATCCCACCTCAATCACTCTTGGCATGACCTCGATCCCGCGCCCCCCCCCCCCAATCATCATCACGACCGCGGCGTGATACCAGGGTTAGGTCGCTGATCTTCCATTTTCACGTTACTCCCGGTGTGGACGGGCACCTGATCGCCCACCATCTTCAAGATGCACGGAAAGCTTTGATCTCACAGAGACTGCCCCATCATCACTCCTGCAGACTTTTTTGTATACCCAGCACCCTTCTTCTATCACTCCCTGGCAGTGTTGCCAGGTCAAAAGGAAAAAATAGGCTTAATGTCCCTCTAAAACAAGCTGCCTCCCAACCAAATAAGCTGAAAAAACAAGTGCTGTTCTAAGACACTGTGGATAGGCCTCAAAAGAAAAAATACAGTAACGCAAACATACATGAAGATATGCTAGAACAAAACGCATTTACTAAAATTCCATTTTATTTTCAGGAAAATGTGTGTACTTTAATTTCTCATCTGAATGGGGCTTCTAAAAGCACATCTTTTGGCAATCACGCAATTTACGTAACCTGGAGTTCACATCAACAGGGCATGGCAAAGAATTTCACACAGTCTTCTGTGGGGCCAGATGGCCCATGCAACTCGTGAATGGGAGCAATAGGGGTGAAAATTGATGTTGGCCCTGCTAAGGCGAGTCCTCTATGCTTGCCCAGGATCACACACCTAGAGAAAGAACAATGTAAAGTCGTGCCGTTTATAATGAGATGAATGCTTCCGAAAAAGAAAAAAAGGAAACACACCGTGGATGCACTTCCAGGGTGTTTATTTTGTACATCATTCAACTTATCCCTTTCCTTCCCATAACAACGACCATGCCACAAGGCAAACAGAAAAGCCCCACCATCTGAGCCAGTCCCCAAAAGGTTTCCAACTGCATTAAATGTAGGTGGAGAGCTTTTTGGTATGCTAATGAGCCCTGGAGTGGGGGGCGTTGAGACCATCAGTGACAAAACATATGGTTAGGAAGGGAGCACTGCGGATAAGAACGCAATTGCAGCAGGTCATCAAAAGGCTGCAGGCAGCGAGTCCCTGTCAGCGTGTCATTGCATGACAATAGAAAGGTGTGAAAAGAGGAACGTTAGTTCTCCTTTCATGTATGTTTTTATAGACAAGAACACAATCAGGGCGATAAGCGGACAACAAGCGACCTGACAAAATTACAAGCGTCTTCGGGGGAAAAGAAGCCCAAACTCGCTTATAATACGCAGACAGGCACAGAGGTAAAGGGGAGGAGGCTAACTCACATAACACCACCTCCATCACTCCTAGGGGCGGGGGCCCTACCCGGGACCCCTCCTCCATCATGCCCGAGGATTACCTCTCAGCACCCCTAGTTCATCCCTGGGAGAGGAGGGTCTATCACTGGGGGTACGGGTCGCAAGACAAGAAGCACTAACCTACTATTCCTTAGGGCGAGATGGGGTGTGGTGGTGGCTTTTTCAGGTCCATCACTACCAGGTGGAGCATTATCTCCCAGCCCCCAACCTCCATCACTCCAGAGGTTGGTGAGGCTCTGACCTCCCTTTCTCCATCCCAGGGGGATGTGTATCCCGAGACCTTAGTGTCACTGAACATGCGTACACTCACCGGCTCTCCTTAGGGCCTCCTCCTCCTGCTGCTGTGCCACCGCAGCCCCGGGTACATTGTCCCTTTGCAGACCCCGTCCTCCCCCGGTCAAGCCCCCCTGTCGTCAGCACCGCCTCCTCCGCCGCTGCTCACTCCCGTGCGAGCCGTGACGTCACCTCAACGGCTGGGGCGCAGCCGTCATCTTGCGACTGGCTGCGCCGGGAAGACAGGGAAGAGGAGGAGGCCAAGGGCTTGGTTGGCAATGGACTGGACTGCTCCAAGGGTAGCCACTAGTTCCCATCCGAGAAACGGACCATGGCAACGGCCCGCCCACTCTTCTTCACGTGACCTCCGATGTCATCCGTGTGATTTCCGGAGCAATTTCAGAGAGCTGGGCTAAGCGGGAATCGGGACTGAGCCGGAAGGCTGTGGCTGCCGGTGCAAGTGCAAACGGATTCGGCCTGCTTTTGGCTTGCAACGCTTGGGGTGGCATTTTATTTTGGATACCGGGAACGTTTCTACACACCCTGGAGTGTCGGACTTCGTCTTGTCTGAGCGACAAGGCTCTGGCGGCCAGGCTGCAGGAACAACAGCAATCCGGGTGCTCTTTGGTTGCTGCAAATACAATTTGCATTTTCTTCGGGATACCGTGAACGTTCCTGCAAGACACCCGATTTAGACAGGGGAATAGGAAATTCCATTTACTTTAAAAATCATGTTCAGCTATTCAACATGAAAGCTATGGAGGCCTAAGGGATAGGTCGACAGTGTATGGTGGCGTTTATCTGATCAAATGGGGCTAATCGAGTAATTTAATGTTTCATGAGGGTGGTAATTTAATGTTTCATAAGGGTGTGTTTAGGATGGGCGGTTTTAGAGGGGGTCGGCTGGGGCTATCTGCGTGTGATTCGGGATTGGCACACAGGCACCAAGGGGGAAGGGGCATCTTGCTATGTGGAGGGGAGATGGGGCATTATGGGATTGGTCTAGATGGAGGGATGGGGCATCTTGGTGGGGTCCGAATAGTTGGATAGGGGCACGCTGGTGTGGGTCTGGCGGGATGGAGCACATTGGTGTGGGTCTGGAGGGAGGGATGGGAACATAGTGGTGGGTCTGGGGGATAGGGACAGTGGTGTGGGTTTGGGGGAGGATTGGGGTACATTGGTGTGGGTCTGGGGGAGTGATGGGGATATGGGTGTGGGTCTGGAGGGAGAGATGGGGCACAGAGGGTCTGGAGAGTGGCATGGGTCACCTAGGTGTGGGGTGGGATGGGGTATAATGGTGTGGCTCTGGAGGCAGGTGGTGGGGGCACATTGGTGTGGGTTTGATGGGAGGGATGGGCCACATTGGTGTGGGTCTGGGGGAGGGATGGGGCACATGGGTGTGTTTCCGGAGGGAAAGATTTGGCACAGTGGGTCTGGAGGGTGGCATGGGACATCTAGGTGTGGTTTGGGAGGGTGAGACGGGGCATCTTGGTGTGGCTCTTGATGGAGGGGGTGGGGGCACATTTGTGTGCCTGGGGGAGGGATGAGGGCAGATTGGTGTGTCTGGGGGAATGATGGTTCATCTAGGTGTGGGTCGGGAGGGTGGGATGGGGGCCTCTTGCTGTGTGGATGGAGGGATGGTGGGATCTTGGTGGGGTCTGCAATGGATAGGGGCACATTGGTGTGGGTTTGATGGGAGGGACGGGGACATTGGTCTGGGGAGGGATGGCAGCATATTGGTGTGGGTCTGGAAGGAGGGAATGCGGCACATTGGTGTGGGGATAGGGGCATATTCGGACGGGTGGTTTTAGAGGGGGTCAGCTGGGGCTATCTGCGTGTGATTCTGGAGCGGTATGGGTATCTTTTGCAAAGGGAAGGGACATCTTGCTATGTGGAGGGAGGATGAGGCGTTATGGTATTGGTCTAGAGGGAGGGATGGGGCACCTTGGGGTGTGACTGGTTGGATAGGGTCACGCTGGTGTGGGTCTGGCGGGATGGGGCAAATTGGCATGGGTCTGGAGGAAGAGGGCACATTGGTGTGGGTCTGGAGGGAGGGATAGGGACAGTGATGTGGGTTGGGGTACATTGGTGTGGGTCTGGGGTAGTGATGGCAGACGTGGGTGTGGTGGGAGAGATGGGGCACAGTGGATCTGGAGGGTGGCATGGGTTATCTAGGTGTGGGATGGGGCATCCTGGTGTGGCTTTGGAGGGAGGTGGTGGTGGCACATTGGTGTGGGTTTGATGGGAGGGATGGGGCACATTGGTGTTGGTCTGGCAGGAGGGATGGGGCACATGGGTGTGTTTCCAGAGGGAGAGATGGGGCACAGTGGGTATGGAGGGTGGCATGGGTCATCTAGGTGTGGCATGGGGCATCTTGGTGTGGCTCTGGATGGAAGGGATGTAGGCATATTGGTGTGGGTTTGATGGGAGGGATGGAGCACATTGGTGTGGGTCTGGGGGAGGGATGGGGCACATGTGTGTGTTTCTGGAGTTAGAGTTGGGGCACAGTGGGTCTGGAGGGTGACATGGGTCATCTAGGTGTGGGTTAGGAGGGTGGGACGGGGCATCTTGGTGTGGCTCTGGATAGAGGGGGTGGGGGCACATTGGTGTGTCTCGAGGAGGGATAGGATACATTAGTGTGTCTGGGGGAGGGATGGTTCATCTAGGTGTGGGTCGAGAGGGTGGGATGGGGCATCTTGCTGTGTGGATGGAGGGATGGGGGCATCTTGGTGGGGTCTGCAATGGATTGGGCAGTGGTCTTCAAACTTTTTATGCCAAGGCCCCCCTGAGCAAACAATACATTGTTCGGGACCCACTGCCCCGGCCCTCTGTGTTGATGTTATTTTTTTTATAGAGATACCTGCAAAATGTGTGATGTCCATACACAAGCACACTGGATTGTTTTGTATATGAGACTCTGACGAGCATGCCAATCAAAGAAGTTGGCTCACATTGTAAATCCACTAGGCCAGTGAGGTCTTCAACATTTTTTGGCCTGGCCCCCCCTGAGCAGAATTTGGGCAGGCCAGGCCCCCAAAGAAATGTCACATGGACAGTATGTATTGCGCACCGTCACTGCACCCTACTCACAGTATAGTCCCTGGGCTCCCCCACCTGCTCCCATCACAGTGGTTGGGTTCCCTCATCCCACTCCTACCCGGTCCCTGGGCTCTCCCCACACCATCACACACCCTGGACTCTCCCCACCACTATCCCATGATTCCTGCCCTTCCTGCTCCCACCACAGTCCCTGTGCTCCCCCATCCGGTTCCCAACACAGTCTGAGAGCCAGTGGCGGCTGGTGAATTTTTTAGGCTGAGGGGCATAACTATTTCCCCCAAAAATGCCATAGCGATCGAGTGCAGTGAGGGATTCCGAACCAATCAACAGGGGTCTGGGATTTTTTTTTTTATAACATATTGGTTAAAATGTTGCATTGTAGAGCATTCTTTAAAAACAAATGGGTAAATATCTTGGACCGCAATCTTGGGTGAGGGGGCCACTGGGTGGGTGCCCCCTCGCCATTATGGATGAGCCGCCAGGCTCGGACTGGCCTATAGGGCAATGCCTGTACCAAAAATACAAAATACTAGTGTGGACCAGTGAAAATAGCCCACCTTTTTGGCCAATGTGGGCCAGTTTGATGAGTTACTTCACTATGCAGTTAGTAATATTGACCATTGTTGCTGAATAAATATTCAGTAAATATCACAATGTACTTACATTTTAACACAAAGCACCCCCTTGGGTACTATTCAAACAGTCTGTGAATGAATATCCATTTACAACTGCGGGCCACTTTTTCATTGGTGCCTGAGACAGTGGGCCTCATTACGACCCTGGCGGTAGCTCTGCCTGTCGTTTTTTTCTGGTGCCCTTGTATGGGCAATTACCAGGGTATTACAACCCCGGCGGAGCCGGTTATTGCCCATTCAAGGGCACCAGAAAAAATTATTCCCATTGAGCCCTATAGGGCTCAATGGGAATGGGGTTGCCAGTAGCACCGGCACCATTCATAACAGTGCTGGTGCTAGAGGCATGCTGTGCTCGCGGGTGCCGCTCTGCCCGCCAGGTCAGACCTGGCGGGCTGACGGGCACCTGCGAGCACAGCTCGTAGTATGGTGGTACGGTAGCAACGGTGCCATTAGCGCTTTCGGCACCATTGTTACCTTACCGCCATACTTGTAATTAGGCCCAGTGTCATGCTTCAGTTTTGGGGCACATTGGTGGGGGAATGGGGGTATATTAGGATGGGTGGTTTTTGAGGGGGTCGACTGGGGTTATCTGCGTGTGATTCGGGAGCAGCACATAGGCATCTTTTGCAAAGGGAAAGGGCATCTTGCTATGCGGAGGGAGGAGAGGGCATTATGGTATTGGTCTAGAGGGAGGGATGGGGCACCTTGGTGGGGTCTGAACGGTTGGATAGGTGCATGCTGGTGTGGGTCGGGCAGGAGGAATAGGAACATAGTGGTGTGGTTCTTGGGGGACGGGTGGGGCCAGTGTTGTGGGTTTGGGGGAGGGTTGGGGTACATTGGTGTGGGTCTGGGAGGATGGTTGGGGTACATTGGTGTGGGTCTGGGGGGACATGGGTGTGGGTCTGGATGGAGAGATGGGCACAGTGGATCTAGTGGGTGGCATGGGTCATCTAGGTGTAGGTTGGGAGGGTGGGATGGGGCATCAGTGTGGCTCTGGAGGGAGGAGGTAGGTGCACATTGGTGTGGGTTTGATGGGAGGCATGGGGCACATTGGTGTGGGTCTGGGGGGAGGGATGGGCACAGTGGGTCTGGAGGGTGGCTTGGGACATCTAGGTGTAGGTTGGGAGGGTGGGACGGCGCATCTTGGTGTGTCTGGGAGAGGGATGGGGGCACATTGGTGTGGTTTTGATGTGGGGGCGGGGCACATTGGTGTAGGTTTGATGGGAGGGACGGGGACATTGGTCTGGGGAGGGATGGCGGCAAATTGGTGTGGGTCTGGAAGGAGGGGGTGGGGTACATTGGTGGGGGATGGTGGCATATTAGAATGGGTGGTTTTAGAGGGGGTCGGCTGGGGCTATCTCTGTGTGATTCGGGAGCGGCACATGGGCATCTGTTACAAGGGGAAGGGGCATCTTGCTATGTGGAGGGATGATGTGGCATTATGGTATTGGTCTGGAAGGAGGCATTGGCCATCTTGGTGGTGTGGGTCTGGTGGGATGGGGCACATTAGCGTGGGTCTGGAGGAAGGGGGCAATTTGGTGTGGGTCTGGAGGGAGGGATAGGGACATAGTGGTGTGGGTCTGAGGGGGATGGGGCACATTGATGTGGGTCCAGAGGAAGGGGATGGCACACATTGGTGTGGGTTTGATGGGAGGGATGGGGGACACTGGTCTGTGTGTGGGGGAGGGATGGTTAATCTAGGTGTGGATCTGTATGGCGCAATGGCATCTTGCTGTGTGGATGGCGGGATGGTGTGGTCTGCATGGATGGTGGCACATTGGTGTCGGTCTGGAACAGGTATGTGGCATCTGTTAGTCTGGGAGTGGATTGGAGCATCCTGGTGTGGGTGGGATGGGGACATCTGTGTGCATCTGGAGGGTGGGATGTTGCATCCTGGTGTGGCTCGGAAGGGATTGGATGGAGGCACATTGGTGTGGGTCTTGGGAGGGATGGAGCCTATTGGTGTGGGTCTGCAGGGAGGGGTTGAGCATCCTGGTTTGGGTTGGATGGGGACATTGGTGTGGGGATGGGGGACATTGGTCTGTGTCTGGGGGAGGGATGGGAGCACATTGTGGGTCTGGGAGGAGGGATGTTTCATCTAGGTGTGGGTCTGGAGGGCAGGATGAGGGCATCTTGCTGTGCCTGAAGTGATGGTGGCCTATTGGTGTCGGTCTGAGCAGGTAGGGGGCATCTGTTGGTCTGAAGGATGGGATGGGGCATCCTGGTGTGGGGGATGGGGCCATCTGTGTGTATCTGGAGGGTGGGAATGTGGGCACGTTGGTGTGGGTTTGATGTGGGGGCAGGGCACATTGGTGTGTGTCTGGGATAAGCTATAGCAGCGTGGTGTGAGTCTGGAGGGATGGATCGTCTAGGTGTGGGTCTGGAGGGCAGGATAGGGGTTATCTTGCTGTGTGGAGGGACTGATGGTGGCATCTTGGGGCGAGGGTCTGCAATGGATGAGGGCACATTAGTGTTGGTTTGGAATAGGTATGGGGCATTTGTTCTGGAGATTGCCATGGGTCATCTAGGTGTTGGTTGGGACGGTGGGATGGCAGCACCTTGGTCTGGGTCTGGGACGGATGGGGCACATTTGGTGGGAGAGATGGGGCAAATTTGTCTCTGTCTGAAGGGTGGTATCTTTTGTGTGTGGAGATGGATATCTTGCTTTGTGTCTGGAGGGCAAGGTGGGGGCTTCTTCCTGTGTGGAGGAAGGATGGGGCATCACGGTATGGGTCTCGGGGGCGGGGGGGTTGGTGGCATCCTGGTGGCGTCTAGCATGGAGGGTGGGTAGCATCTTGGTGGGCTCTGGAATGGAGGGATGGAACATTGTGGTGTGGGTCTAGAGGCATGTTTGCATCTTGGTGTGGGTCTAGAGGCATGGTGGCATCTTGGTGTGGTTCTGAGAGGGAGGGATGGGGCATATTGGAGTGGGTCTGAGAGGGAAGGATGGGGCATATTGGTGTAGGTCTGGGTGAGGGATGGGACATATTGGTGAGTCTGAGGGGAAGGGATGGGGCACATGGTTGTGGGTCTGGGGGAGGGATGGGGACATTGATGTGGGTATGAAGGGAGGTATAGGACACATTGGTGTGGGTCTGGAGGGAGGGATGGGGCACATTGGTGTGGGTCTGGAGGGAGGCACGGGGGCTCATTGATCGGAGGGATAGGAGCATCTTTCTGTGTGGAGGGAGGATGGGGCAACATGGTATGGGTCTTGAAGGGATTGGGCATCTTGGTGGAGTCTAGATTGGAGGGACAGGGCATATGATGGGGCGTGTCAGGGAATGATGGAGCATGTGGATCAGGGCTGGAGCACTCTGGTGGGAAGGAAGGGGGCATCTGGGTGTGAATGGAGGGATGGGGTATGTATGTCTGGCGAGAAGGATGTTGGTTTATTGGAGGGGTGGGAGCATGTGTGTCAAAGGGATGGGGTATTCGGGTGTGGGTATAGCGAGAGGGCGGATGGCGCCATCTGAATGTGAGTCTGGAGGTAGAGGTGAAGCATATGGGTGTGGGTCTGAGGGGTGCAGCATCTTGGTGTAGGTATGGAGGGACGGATGTTGGTGTCTTTATGTGGGTTTGGATGGAGGAATGGTGGCATGTGGGCCAGGAGGGAGGTGGCATTTGAATCTGGAACGTGTGTTTGGAAGGAGAAGAACAAGTAACTTACCAACTGTAACGTTCTTTCGATTGGATGTTCCTCCCACGTATTCCTCATATTAGATCTATCCTTACATTCAGCTTGCTGCTTCAGAATTTTTTTTCTCTTCTCTCCACCAGAGGGCGCTCCTCTCGAGGCCGCGGCGTCAATGTCCTTCGGCGGCATCCGTCGAGCACCGACTTCATCCACTGTATAAGAGCCTCGAGCGCGCCCGTTGGCTTCAGTTGTGTTTTTTCGTCTATTGTAGCCCATGGATTGTAATAAATGGTGTGCCTCTTGACCCAAGCCTTAAAAGAATTTAGAGTGTAATTCACGTAAACTGTACTGTGGGGTTGGTTGAGAGGGTCGATGAGGAATACGTGGGAGGAACATCCAATCGAAAGAACTTTACAGTTGGTAAGTAACTTGTTCTTCTAATGGATTGTGTCCTCCCACATATTCCTCATCTTAGATAGACTCCCAAAGCAGTTTTGTCTCGGAGGTGGTAGTACAGAATTTTCCCATCGTGTACAGGATGGAGTACAGATTTAGCAAACAGACTTCCTTGAGAAGAAGTCGAGTCCAGGGCATAATGTTTTATAAAGGTATGCATGGATGACCATGTTGCTGCTGCACAAATATCTTGTACAGGGACACCCCTTTTTAGTGCTGTTGAAGTTGTGTTGCCCCTGGTTGAATGAGCTCTCAGTCCATCTGGTGTTTCTTTCCCAGCCATAGCATTCTGTTATAGCCAAAATGATCCATCTAGATAATGTTTGTTTAGTTACAGCAAGTCCCAATTTGCAGCCAGTGTACCCCACAAAAAGTTGATCACACTGACGTATTTTTGCCAATCTTGAAATATAGAAACTAACAGCTATTCTGGGATCTAGTCTATGTAGTCGCTCCTCTTCTTTGCTTGCATGAGGAGAAGGGTAAAAAGTAGGCAAAGTTATTTTCTGTGACAGATGAAAATCCGCAACAATTTTTGGCAAAAAATATGGTTTAACTCAAGTAAGGAGCCTTGGCGGACAACAGTGTAAAGGCTCAAATGGAATGCATGTGAGGAATTTCAGAACTAAGTTCAAATCCCACACTGGAACTTGAAAGGGCATTGGTGGAAATACATTATTTAAACCTTTTAATAATTGAATTATTAAAGGTATCTTGAAGTAAGATTCTTCCTCTGAAGAGCGCTTAAAAATGTTTAGTGCTTCTAAGTATCCCTTTATCGTACCAACCTAGAGCCCCAGATTTGCTAAATGTAATAGAAAAGATAAAATTGTGGGGATATTACATTGAAATGGGTCCACATTCTTTTCTCTGCACCAGTTACTGAACTTGCTCCAACAACACCGATACAGAGATTTGGTTGCTGGCCCTCTGGCCGAAAGCAAAATCTCCATCACGTCATCCGGAAGATCCCAATCCTTATATCTCAACGTCTCAGAAGCCATGCGTGAAGGTTGAGTGTGTTGACCTCCGGATGGAGAACATGACCTTCCTCTCGCGAGAGAAGATCCTCTCTTCTCGGAAGATGTACTGGAGGGCAGATGGACATATCCAGAAGGTTCGGGTACCATGTTCTCCTGGCCCAATCCGATGCAATTGGGATCATGGTCTTCCTGAACTTTCTCAACTTTCTCAACCTCCTGATTACTTGAGGGATCACAGGGACTGGAGGGAATGCATACAGTAGTGTAAACTCCCAGTCCACCACAAACGTGTACCCTAGAACTCCTCTCGGGTGAAATTCACTTGAGCAGTACAGTTCGCACTTCCGGTTGGTACCGGTCGCGAACAGATCCACATGAGGGGTTTCCCCAAAGGGCGAAGATCTCTTGAATGACTTCCTGAGCTATCTCCCACTCGTAGGAGACTGTGCTCTGCCTGCTCAGAGCGTCCGGTGCTGTGTTTTGCTCTCCGGCTAGATGAATTGGCGATAGAGAGATCCCTTCTTGTATTGCCCAGAGCCAGAGTTGCATCGCCTCTCTGCAAAGTGGTAGAGACCCCACTCCTCTTCTCTTGTTGAGGTAGTACATGGCCACTGTGTTGTCCGTCATTATCAGGACATTCTTTCCTCGTACAGAGGGCAGGAAGGCCTTCAGCGCTAGTCTGATTGCCATCAACTCCAAAAGGTTGATGTGTAGTTTGGACTCCCATGGAGACCAGCGACCGCTGATTGTCAGATCGTTGGTATGGGCTCCCCACCCCGTGAGTGAGGTGTCCATTACTACTGTTATCTCTGGCCAAGGATGCCAAAAAAATTCTCCTCTGAGGATATGTTGTCTGCAAGACCACCATTGTAGATCCTGTGCTACTTTGGCTGTAACCTGCAACAGATCAGACATTTCCCCTGAGAATTGGGACCATTGAGTCTTGAGAGCCCATTGAAGGGATCTCATTCTCAATCTGGCTTCTGGCACTAGAAAAATGCAGGATGCCATCGGGCCGAGCAACCTGATAAAATCGAAGGCCGGAAGATACTAGGCATTTTGGAATTTTGTTACCATCTGCAGAATGTGGTGAGTTCTCTCTTCAGGAGGCGAGGCTTTGCCCGAGCAAGTATCCAGAACTGCTCCGATAAACTGGTCTTGGTATCATGTTTGACTTTTTTAAATTCAGAGAAAACCCCAGTCTGTGAAGGAAGTGACAAGTCCTGGACAGATGATCCCGGACTTGTTCTGGAAAGCGTGCCCTGATCATCCAATTGTCCAGATAGGGGTAGACATGAATCCCCCCCTCTCCTGAGACTTGCTGCAACTGCCGCCATTAACTTGGTGAAAACTCTTGGGGCGGAGGTTAACCCGAATGGCAGAACTCAAAATTGATAGTGAGAATTGCCAATCGCAAACCTCAGGTGCTTTCTGTGCTTGAGATGGATTGGCACTTGAAAGTAAGCATACTGAAGGTCCAATGATCACAACCAATCCTGGAGTTGGAGAGCCTGAAGGATCTGAGAAAGTGTGACCATCTTGAACTTGTCCTTCCTTAGAAACTTGTTCAAGTTTCTCAAGTCCAAGATGGGTCTCAGTCCTCCGTCTTTCTTTGGGATGAGGAAATTTGGGGAATACCAGCCCTTGTTCCTCTCCGCTACAGGTACATGTTCTATTGCACCTTTATGTAGCAGGGTTAAGACTTCCGGCAACAGGAGTGGATCCGGATGTTTGACAGAGTTGTATCCCGGAGGGTGATTCTGAGGTTTCTTTAGAAAAGGAAGGCAGTAAACTTGGGATACTGTTTCCAGTGCCCAAGCATCTGAAGTAATGCTCTGCCATTCTTCTAGATGCTGTGAGATCCTGCCTCCAACAGGGGTCTTGTAGGTCAAAACCTCAGAGTGGTTTTGCGGCAGCTGCAGCAGCGGCTGAAGGGACAGATGCCGTTGCTGGGGCAGGTCTAGCACCTTTTCCTCGCCCCCGAGGAAACTTTCCTTGACCTCTCTGACTGGCCTGTCCTCTTCCATTTGAGGAATAATAACGAAAAGGACGACCCCTCCGGGAAGATGAACCTATAGGGGCGTTGTTGAGGTTGTTTTATAGCGGCACTGAGAGATTTAGCCGCCGCTTTGGAGGTCTGCAGCTTCTCCAAACTTTCATCTGCCTTGCTGCCAAACAACCTTGAGCCGTCAAAAGGCATATTAAGAAGCCTGGATTGCACATCCGGCGCAAAACCAGATTTTCGTAGCCACGCAAATCTACGTAGCACCGTTCTAGTTGCCATGGACCTACTGATACTGTCAGCTGTGTCCAAACCTGATTGAAGGCATTCTCCCAAAGCCTCCTTTCCATCCCTTATTATGGCTAGAAAGCCATCACGTTCTTCACCTTCTGGGATGTGTTCAGCTGCCGCTGACATGCAGTCCCACGGGGTATATGTGAACCTTGCCAGGGTACAGGTTACATTAGTAGACTTCAAAGCCATACTCCCTGATGTAAAAATCTTCCTAGACCGTGCATCCACCTTATTATCGTCCCTATCTGGAGGGATTGTGGGGTATGCAGCATTTCTTGTGGAGGTGGCTGCTTGTACTACCAGACTTTCTGGAGATGGGTGCTTGCTCAGGTATTCTGGATCAGAATTGCAGGGTCTATATTTAGATACAAACTTTTTATTAACTGCCGGGATGGCTTCAGGGTGTACCCATGCAGAATTAACCCTTCTTTGCAAGGCAATGTGAAATGGAAGAATGCGGTCTTGCTGAGGTGTTCCTGATACAATATCAGTCATATCATCATCCTGATAGACTGGTGAATTTCTACCCCATTCCATAAATTCAGTAACTCTATTCATAAGTTTTCTGGAGCCCGCATCAGCATGCTCTGATGGGTCTGGTTTATCAAATTCGTACTCTGGAGAGCTGTGCAGACCACTTGCTGTTTGCAGGCATTCTTGTAAATCCTGAATTTTTGATTGAGGATCAATTTAGTTCCTCTGGAACAGGTCTTGTGCCAAATGTAACACCAGCAGAGGTGATTTCTTCACCTGCTGATAGACTCTCCCTTGTAGATAGATGACCTGGTCCTAAATAAATCATGTCTACTCTCAGGTTGAAAAACCTTTTTCGGGTAATGTAGGTTTTTCCCTTGTTAAAGTCTTGGGCGTCGACGAAAGCGTTGATGCCGTTACAGCAACCTTTGATGTTGTCGAGGGAACCTTCGATGACCTCGAGGCACTCGTCGAGGAAATTGTGGAAACCTTCGACACTGTCGAAGGAGTCTTCAAAGTTGTCGATCGTGCACTCGACATAACCTCTTTCGAATGAGTCGTCGACACCTAGTACTCGAGAGCCTTCGATGGCGTATGATGTTTTGACACCATTTTGTTTCCCTGTACCCCCGATTTATGCACCGGAAGGTATTTTCCATGAGGTGATCGGGAAGAGTCCCTGGATGACACCCACGACAACTTTTAGTCGGTCTTTTTTGTTTTGTTCCTTCCTCTGTCACGTTTTTCGTGAGTAGGGTCATGGTCTTCTTTAGAATTTTTTGAGGGGGTCTGAGCAGCGTTCTCAAAAATCTTTAACATGGAAACTCGAAAAGCTTCCAATTTACTCGGGGAGTCATGCTTCGAAGGACATGCTATCACCTCCTCAGAAGACGTCGAGGAAGAAGAGGGAGATCGATGTCGTCTTTTCTTTGTCTTTTTGGATGACGAAGAAGACTTGCCGGATCTACTCCTCGATCTATATTTTTTATGATGTTTTTCAAAGACTCGGCCGAGTCTTTCCCCTTCGAAGTAGACTTTGATGAACCCTCCCCCATCGCCAGTTTACCTCTGCGTTCTTTTATGGCCTTATGATTCATCGACTAGCACTAACCACAGTCTTCAATTCGGAGGTCAGAACCGAGGCACCAGAGACAATTCTTGTGTGGATCAGTCAAAGATATTTTCTTTCCACATTTTAGACATTTTTTATATCCCGTCTTCGGTGTGGAAGGGTTCGATGAAGACAACATTGTGTTTCTTTCACGAAAGACTGAAGTGCCGTTTGTAACAATCTGAAGCGAAGCTAACAGAAAAATGGAACTGAAGCCAACGGGCGTGCTCAAGTCTCTTATACAGTGGATGACGTCTGTGCTCGACGGATGCTGCCAAGGGACATCGATGCCGCGGCCTTGAGGAGCGCCCTCTGGTGGAGAGAAGAAAACATTTTTTCCGAAGAAGCAAGCTGAAGTTACGGATATATCTAAGATGAGTTATACGTGGGATGACACCATCCATCCGAAATGGGGCATTTGAGTGTGAATTGGGGCTAGTGTATCTGCTTGTGAGTGGGGGCATGAAGAATCGTCAGCGGAGCAGAGGGAGGGAAAGCTGCAGGCCTGACCTCGGTTACATCCTAGACGCGCACACCCACAGCCCGGGGCACCTTTCGCAGAGTGGTCCGGTGCGCGTGGCCAACCAGGCGCCAGGGAGCAGGGATTCCCTTCCACCGGAGGGGGGTCCGGGACCCAGCAGATGGGCGGGGACGCCTGGCAGGGTTGGGTTAACCTGCTGGGGATGTCTCCAACCATGCACCAGAAAGGGAGCCTGGCGCAGCCCCCTTTCACTGAGCCTACCTCCGCGTTGGCCCGGGGGCGCACACTTCGCTCTTTGACCTGCCAGTGGGTGGGCATTGGTGGGCACACCCCAGTCATCAGGGAAGCCCTGAGTGGGGGCAGCCAGGAGCAGAGGGACACCTGACTGCTCTCGAGCTGCACCTCCCCATGCAGACGGGGGCCCGGCATGCTGGGCATGAGCCATGAGCCATGGTGCAGCAGGCTTACCCAACAGGCAGGTGCCAAGGTTACAGCCGCCCTCCTCTGTGGGCGAGCGATGGCCAGGCCTGCTGGCGCAGCGGGTGACCTTCACTCTTGCCCAGGTACCAGGAGCTGGGCCCTATGCGGCCAGGCTGGGGTTTGAAGACTCTAGCGGTCCCACCCGACCCCCTGTCCGTGCTGTCTCTGGCCCGCCTCACCATCCGTCTCCCAGCCCCCCCCCCCCCAAAAGGGAAGCGGAAGGGGTCAGGGAAGGATGAGTTGATCGGCCCTGGTGGGCAGGTGGCGGAGCAGCCTGCCTCAATCCCACTGGGAAGCGCCGTGCTGCTGCAGGCAGCGGTCAGGCTTCCCAGGCTGAGCGCCTGGATTTTGTTTAATTATTATTATTTTTTAAAACACAATGGTCTCGGTCGAGCTAGACAGGGTGCTGGCTGTCTCGCCACTGGTTGCTCTGTCTCCCCCCGGTCTCTCCTGCACCGGCAGGGTCAGGCCGACATCTGGAACAAAAAAATTGGCGGTGGATCACTCGGCTGATGCGCCGATGAAGAACGCAGTTAGCTCCGAGAGTTAGTGTAAATTGCAGGACATATTGATCAACACCATGCTGCCCCAAGTTCCTCCCGGGGCTACGCCTGTCTGAGGGTCGCTTGTATATCAATCGCCCCGGGGTTCCCTCCCAGGGGCGTGGCTGGGGCTGTCGCAGGGACCCCGTTCCCTTCGTCTCCCTATGGTCAGATCCCGATCAGCACCATCGCTGGATTCCTGGACCTGGCACGCAAGCTCATTACTGGCGTGTCCCGGCCTCCCTGTTTCCCCATCTTATGCTGGTTTCGGCAGGGCCTGGTGGCCGGCAAGCCCCGGATGCGGTGGCAGTGGGCCTTAAAAAAGCCTGCCGCACCTTCGCCCTACTCCGGGGCACTTGGCCATGCTGTGTGGCTATCTGTGGTGTCCCACGGCTGCCGGCGCAGGATGGCCATGGAGCGCGGACCTTGTGACCATGTGGGCTTCGGTTGCAGATTGGGACAGCGCACACTTGGGGCAACCCCTGTACGGGCCCTAAACCAGCTGCCCCGAGCTTTGTGCTCCCCCAACTATGGCCTCAGATCAGACGTGGTGACCTGCTGAATTTAAGCATATTACTAAGCAGAGGAAAATAAACTAACCAGGATTCCCTCAGTAACGGCCAGTGAAGAGGGAAGAGCCCAGCGCCGAATCCCCATTCAGCGGCAGGCGTAGGAACTGTGGTGTACAAAAGACCGACTCCCCGGCATCGCTCAGGGGGCTCAAGTCCTTCTGATCGAGTCTCACCCCACAGACGGTGTTAGGCAGGTAGCGGCCTCTTGCACACCGGGATCAGGTCTTCTTGGAGTCAGGTTGCTTGGGAATGCAGCCCAATGCGTGTGGTAAACTCAGTCTAAGGCTAAATACCGGCGCGAGACTGATGGCCAACAAATACCGTAAGGCAAAGTTGAAAAGAATTTTGAAGAGAGAGTTCAAGAGGGTGTGAAACTGTTGAGAGGTAACCTGGTGGGGTCCGTGCAGTCCACCCGCAGGATTCAATACGGCAGGCAGGTCGGTCGACTGGAATGGTGGAGGCCCTGCGGTCCAGGCACACCCACACCCAGCCCCAGCAGGGCGCATTTCCTCTGTAGCGGTGCACCACGACCGGTTGGGAAGGTCCCAGGGGGCAGGTGTCTCTCTGCTCCAGCAGAGAGTGTTGCAGCCCCCTGACGGCAGTGTTGCTGTGTCCGCGGGGCCGAGGGAGATTAACCGCCACCACCCCTTCTCTGTCAACTGTCCTAGCCCCTCTTGGGGATCTCCAAGGTGGCGACGGGAGACAGGGATCCCGATGCGACTGTGGTGGACTACCCACAGTGCACCCTGACCATTTCGTGCCACCGGGTGGGGAGGCCCATGAAGGGCGCCATAGGTCTGAGGTGATGTCGGTTAACCACCCGACCTGTCTTGAAACACGGACCAAGTAATATAACATGTGCACAAGTCAGGGTGGGCAAATTAAACCCTGTGATGTAATGCTGGTGAGGGCCGGCGCTTGCCGATTGCGGTGGGATACCATCACGGTGGGCGCACCACCGACTGGTCTAGCCCGCTCCAGGGTGATGGCGCATGAGCGTGTGTGATAGGACCTGAAAGATGGTGAACTCGGCCTGGTGGAGGTCCGTAGTGGTCCTGATGTGTAAATCGGTCGTCCGACCTGGTTATAGGGGCAAAAGACTAATCGAACCATCTAGTAGCTGGTTCTCCGAAGTTTCCCCCAGGATAGCTGGTGCATGGAAACCCCAGTTTTATCTAGCAAAGCGAATGATAGTGGTCTTGGGGCCAAAGTGATTGTCATGATCTCTGCTTCCAAAAGGTCAGGGTTTTCCCAACTCCCTTGGAAGCAGATCCATAACCCAGGTTCCGAGTGCCAACCAGTCCCAATTGGGACCTTTTGGACCCAGTCCTGGCACCAGTGGCACCAGGCTCATAAATATGCCCAGTCCCAGCGCTGGAAGCGCCAGGCTCATCATGCTTGGGTGGACTTACCTGCAGCAGACCATGCTGCTTACTTGCCTGCCAGTTGAGCCTCTGATCCTCTTCTGTTTGGAACTACTTTTCCTGTTGGGTGGAGCAGGAGCAACTCCCTAGATTCAGAACACTGGAACTCTTCTGGAAAGCAGGAACTCTTTTCTTACCTAGGCGTGGCTGGGGAAGGAGACACCTAAGCACTACAGGAGGCTATTTAAACCACACCCGATGGATGAATCTTGCTTTGCGTTATTCTGCATCCTCTGCAGCAGAACGCTCATCGTGTCTTCTGCATCTGATCCTGGGCCTAAGGAAAAAGGCTTACCATCCTGAATCCAGTCTTCAGCAACACCTATAAAGACAAGAAAGAACAGGTTAGCATTACGGTCTTCAGTGACAGCTCTTCACTTACCTGGTCCATCGGCTGTCACCAACGCCTCGCGCTGCATTCCGGCATCTGAAAGACAAAGGCTTACCTACTCTTCGTGTGCTCCGGAGGTCTTCACACTGCATTCCGGCATCTGAAAGACAAAAGCTTACCAACTCTTTGCACGCTCCGGAGGCCTTCGGCGCTGCATCCCGCATCTGAAAGACAAAACAAGGTGCGTTTAAAGACATTGGGGAACTTTGATACTCACGTGCCATTACTCCTTTCCACATCTAACCCAGTGGGTATTCCGGCACCCTGCAGCCGCTCCGAACTTGTACCTGCAAAATAAAAAGACAGTTAGAGCGCATCGTGAAGCAGGCAACAAGTGCTTACTTACGTGCTTCCAGGCGCTTCTATTCATCACACGGGCTCCATCTTCAACTCACTTCAGCCCGTCATCCGCCATCGCCGGAACCCTGCAAAACAAGAAACATCATTACTAAAGACTTTAAAGACATTAGAATTACTCGAAACTTACCGTTCGTGCAGTAAACGACGGACAGCAGTCCTCTGAAGTCAAGAGGCCTGCTCCCCTTATCCAGTGAAGAAACTGGTTACAGCACCCTGCCCCGAGGCAGATGGAGAGCACGGCGTTCACTTACCTAAGGTGAGAGCGTTAACCTTTGGGGTTCTACAGGAGAAGAGAAAGGGAAGAAGAGAGAGACATTCAATAACCCAGTTCCTTAGTCCCATATTTTCTATCTGCAGACATCTTACCCTTCAAGTCAGACATACAGTGCACAGAGGTCCAGCCCAAAGAGCCAGCCGTGTGTTACACATCACCTTTGAAGATACGGTATACGCCCAGTCAAGACCGGCGCCTCTACGGGAATCAGGTGAGCGTTACAGGACGCAAAGCCTACCACAAAACTCCCGTCCAGGCGCTATGGAAACCTTGGATACCGACCAGCTAGCCCAGTTACTTGGGGAACTAAGGGCAGAAGTGCATGCAGCCCGTCAGGAAACGAACGCTCTAAGAAGGGAACTGATTATTTCCAAGGAGCGAACAGATGATCTCGCTAGACAATTGCTACAGTCACAAGCCGGACAGACCCCGTTACCCGCATCTGGGGGAAATCTTCCTTCTACATCCTCTATGAATCCAGTGCAGATCAACCTACCTGGGAATGTACCTCTGGCTCCGCCCGAACGATTTTCTGGTGACTCAAAGAGGTTTGCAGTATTTATCAATCAGTGCCGGTTGCATTTCTTATGCTGGCCAGCAGCCTTTCCAACTGATCAAGCTAAAGTAGCTTTCGTGCTTTCGTACCTTAGTGGCAATGCGGCAGACTGGTCGATCCCTCTAGTAAATCAAGATGATCCGGTCCTCCAGGATTTTCAAGCTTTTCAGCTCAGTATGGAAAAACTGTTCGCAAGACATTCACAGGGGCAGGCCTTGGACAATGAGCTTCTTTCGTTGCGACAAGGTAATCAAGACCTTTTGGCTTATATTGCATTTTTCAACAGACTGATAGTGGAAACTCAATGGCCTGAGGACAAAAGGATTACGCTGTTTTATAGAGGTCTACGTGGAGAGCTCAAAGATGTGTTAGCCCAAGTAGTGAATCCCCCACAAGATTGTTCGGACTATATAGACTTAGTCGTTCAAATAGATCACAGACTGCAGAACAGGAAGGCCGATCGTTCCAAGTTTGATGCTCGAGTATTTTCCAAACCGCCAACTCCTTCCAAAGGAGTAGACTCCGGGGAACCCATGCAAATAGGGGGTCTGAAAGGTCCTCTAACACAAAAGGAGCGGGAAAGGAGAAAACAGTTGCAATTATGCCTCTATTGCGGAAACTCAGGGCACTTTCTTCGAGACTGTCCGGTGAAACCTGCCAAGAAGGCAGTAGGAGCTGCAGTTACCAAAGTTACAAACTCTGAGCAGGGAAACGACCTCGCCCGACAAGAATAGAGGTCCTCTTGCCGAGCGTGAAAACCAGTTCCGTGACCTCGCATTTCGTGATACCTACGGTCCTCATTAGCCCTGATAATCCGGATCGATTACATGCAATTGAAGCTTACGTCGACAGCGGTGCCATCGGCAATTATGTGGATCATGAAATGGTTTTGAGGATGAATCTAACTCTTTGTCCCAAGGCTGTAAAGGACGTCATTACTACGGTGGATGGTACGGAGATAGCCTCCGGCGCAGTAACGCATACCACTCAAGAGGTGACGCTAGTAAGTTAAGATGGACACCATGAGAAGATCGTGTTCGATGTGATCAAGGCCCCTCAGTTTCAGATTATTCTAGGAATACCTTGGTTAGAGAAACACAATCCTCTGATCGATTGGCGAGCAAGAACGGTCCAGTTTCCAGAATGTGTCTCTACTTGTCACCCTCCACCTGGTGTTGCACTGGCAGCAATTTCTTCAGAGACTCCCCAGTTACCTCCCGAATACCTAGAATACCAAGATGTTTTCCGGAAGGATCAGGCTAACTCTCTACCTCCTCATAGGTCTTATGACTGCCAGATAGACCTGATACCTGGATCTACTCCTCCTTGTAGTAGAATTTATGCCCTCACCGAGCCTGAGAACCTTCACCTTCGACAATACCTGGATCAATACCTGGCAAATGGGTTTATTCTTCCTTCCAAGTCCCCTGCTTCTTCAGCTTTGTTCTTCGTTCCAAAAAAGGAAGGAGACCTTAGAACTTGTATAGATTATCGCTCCCTGAACCAGATCACCGTTAAGAATAGATATCCGTTACCTTTGATCCCTGAACTCCTGGACCAAGTCAGAAAAGCATGCATATATACAAAGCTGGATCTTAGAGGAGCTTACCACTTGGTACGAGTAAAAGAGGGCGATGAATGGAAGACGGCCTTCCGCACCAAGTATGGGCTATTTGAATATCAGGTCATGCCCTTCGGACTTTGCAATGCCCCGGCCGCCTTTCAATATTTTATGAACGATGTCCTCAGAGAGCTCATAGATGTGTGTGTTGTTGTTTACATTGACGACATCCTCGTTTATTCTTCATCGGAATCTGAACATCGGAAACACGTGAAAATGGTCCTCGAAAGATTGCGTCAACACAAACTTTTCGCTAAGTTGGAAAAATGTGTTTTCAACGTGACTGAAGTTGAATTCTTGGGATTCATATTATCACCTGGCGGAGTGCGTATGGATTCAAAGAAGGTCGATGCAGTTCTCAAATGGCCATCACCATCCTCCGTAAAAGGTGTGCAAAGCATGTTAGGCTTCGCTAACTTTTACCGCAGGTTTATCCCCGAATTCTCTCGAATAGTCCAGCCCATCACTGCCTTGTTAAAGAAAAACAAACGTTTTGAATGGTCTACCGAGGCGGAACAAGCTTTCCAGGATTTGAAGACTAAATTTATCTCTGCACCAATCTTAAAACACCCTCTCCCCGAACTCCCCTACATCGTGGAAACTGATGCTTCAAGCCTTGCCATGGGGGCAGTTCTATCACAAAAGGACCCGGTAACCAATCAGTTGCATCCCGTGGCATTTTGGTCCCGCAAATTCTCGCCTCCTGAAATCAATTACACGATTACTGACAAGGAACTTCTGGCTATCAAGTCTGCCTTTAAGGCTTGGCGGCATTATCTGCTGGGGGCCCGACACACCGTTACTGTGATTACGGATCACCGAAACCTGCAATATTTAAAAACCGCAAAAGCCCAATCCTCTAGACAACTCTGTTGGGCATTATTCTTTGCCGAGTTTGACTTCATAATTACCTATCGACCTGGTACAAAGAATGGTAAAGCTGATGCCCTTTCTCGGATGGGAGTGGAAGAACACTTGATCAACCCTAAACCTGTACCAATCATTCCCGAACAAAGAATTCTGGGTGTAATCGCCACAGAATCCATAGAGGAAGTTAAGGATAAAGCCAGGCAACTTGTAACTCCAGCAGACATACAGAATTGGCATCTGCAGGGAAAGGACTTTGCAGTAAAGGACAACTTATTGTATTTCCAAGAACGATTATACCTACCCAGCACAGATTTACAGAAAAAAGTAATCTCTTGTTATCACGATTCTTTAATGGAAGGACATCCCGGTATGGCCAAGACCTCAGAAAAGATCAAGCGCTACTTCTGGTGGCCGTCTTGGAAAAAAGATATCAGAGACTTTATAATGTCCTGTGGAGTATGCGCCCAAAACAAGAGTCAAAAGGAAAGACCAGCAGGCCTCTTACGCCCTATTGACATCCCACCTCGCCCTTGGCATACGCTTTCTATGGACTTCATCACCGATCTACCTCCATGCTCCGGATACAATACGATTCTAGTAATCGTGGACTTATTCTCCAAGATGGCGCATTTCATTCCGCTCAAAGGCTTGCCAACAGCAGCAACTCTGGCCCGAGAATTTCTCGAAAACATCGTCCGACTGCATGGTTTTCCTTCGGTTCTAATTTCGGATCGAGGTAGTCAATTTATTTCTCATTTTTGGCGAAGTTGCTGTGTGTCGGCTCAAATTGATGTGAGACTATCGACCAGTCACCACCCTCAGACCGACGGACAAACCGAGAGGACCAATCAAACTCTGGAACAGTATTTACGCTGCATGCTGCAACAAACTGAAAAAACTTGGAAAGACATCCTTTGGATAGCCGAATATGCCTACAATAACTCTGTCCATTCGGGAACTGGGAAAACCCCGTTTTTTCTTTTGTACGGCAGTCACCCTCGAACCTCGGAGTTGGATCCCCTCCAAGATCTTGAAACACCAGCAGTAGACTACCTGCATTCTACAATCACCCAAGCCTTTAAGGAAGCTGTTTCTCACCTTCAAAGGGCTAAAGAACAATACAAGAAAGGAGCAGATCAACATCGGAAGGAAGCCCCTCAATATCAAGTAGGGGATCAAGTCTGGTTATCCACCAAATATCTACCTCTAAAAGGGCCACGCACATTCAAACCAAGATACCTTGGTCCCTATTCCATCACTACCATAGTAAACCCAGTAGCGGTCAAGTTGGACTTGCCCCCGCACATGAAGATACATCCGGTCTTCCACGTCTCTCTATTAAAACCCGTGCAACCTCAAACCCGACTAACTAAATCTCCAAAACCTATCCTAGTTGATTGAGAACTCGAGTTTGAAGTCAAAAGCATTCTGGACTCCAAGATCTCCAAATCTAAACTATTTTACCTAATTGACTGGAAAGGCTACGGCCCCCAAGAGAGATCCTGGGAACCTGCTGAATATGTCCAGGCTCCTCGCCTAATCAAAAGATTTCACCGAACATTTCCTGACAAGCCAAAACCCCCGGAGGAGCCCGGTTTGGGAGGGGCCTTGAGGGGGGGTACTGTCATGATCTCTGCTTCCAAAAGGTCAGGGTTTTCCCAACTCCCTTGGAAGCAGATCCATAACCCAGGTTCCGAGTGCCAACCAGTCCCAATTGGGACCTTTTGGACCCAGTCCTGGCACCAGTGGCACCAGGCTCATAAATATGCCCAGTCCCAGCGCTGGAAGCGCCGGGCTCATCAAGCTTGGGTGGACTTACCTGCAGCAGACCATGCTGCTTACTTGCCTGCCAGTTGAGCCTCTGATCCTCTTCTGTTTGGAACTACTTTTCCTGTTGGGTGGGGCAGGAGCCACTCCCTAGATTCAGAACACTGGAACTCTTCTGGAAAGCAGGAACTCTTTTCTTACCTAGGCATGGCTGTGGAAGGAGACACCTAAGCACTACAGGAGGCTATTTAAACCACACCCGATGGATGAATCTTGCTTTGCGTTATTCTGCATCCTCTGCAGCAGAACGCTCATCGTGTCTTCTGCATCTGATCCTGGGCCTAAGGAAAAAGGCTTACCATCCTGAATCCAGTCTTCAGCAACACCTATAAAGACAAGAAAGAACAGGTTAGCATTACGGTCTTCAGTGACAGCTCTTCACTTACCTGGTCCATCGGCTGTCACCAACGCCTCGCGCTGCATTCCGGCATCTGAAAGACAAAGGCTTACCTACTCTTCGTGCGCTCCGGAGGTCTTCACACTGCATTCCGGCATCTGAAAGACAAAAGCTTACCAACTCTTCGCACGCTCCGGAGGCCTTCGGCGCTGCATCCCGCATCTGAAAGACAAAACAAGGTGCGTTTAAAGACATTGGGGAACTTTAATACTCACGTGCCATTACTCCTTTCCACATCTAACCCAGTGGGTATTCCGGCACCCTGCAGCCGCTCCGAACTTGTACCTGCAAAATAAAAAGACAGTTAGAGCGCATCGTGAAGCAGGCAACAAGCGCTTAATTACGTGCTTCCAGGCGCTTCTATTCATCACACGGGCTCCATCTTCAACTCACTTCAGCCCGTCATCCGCCATCGCCGGAACCCTGCAAAACAAGAAACATCATTACTAAAGACTTTAAAGACATTAGAATTACTCGAAACTTACCGTTCGTGCAGTAAACTGAAGTCAAGAGGCCTGCTCCCCTTATCCAGTGAAGAAACTGGTTACAGCACCCTGCCCCGAGGCAGATGGAGAGCACGGCGTTCACTTACCTAAGGTGAGAGCGTTAACCTTTGGGGTTCTACAGGAGAAGAGAAAGGGAAGAAGAGAGAGACATTCAATAACCCAGTTCCTTAATCCCATATTTTCTATCTGCAGACATCTTACCCTTCAAGTCAGACATACAGTGCACAGAGGTCCAGCCCAAAGAGCCAGCCGTATGTTACACATCGCCTTTGAAGATACGGTATACGCCCAGTCAAGACTGGCGCCTCTACGGGAATCAGGTGAGCGTTACAGTGATCTCAACCTAGTCCCGAACTTTAAATGGGTAAGAAGCCCGGCTCGCTGGCGTGGCGCCGGGCATTGAATGCAAGTGCCCAGTCGGCAACTTTTGGTAAGCAGAACTGGCACTGCAGGATTAACCGAACGCCGGGTTAGCGCGCCTGATGGCGACGCTCATCAGACCCCAGAAATGGTGTTGGTTGATATAGACATCATGATGGTGGCCATGGAAGTCGGAATCCGCCAAGAGTGTGTAACAACTCGTCTGCCATATCAACCAGCCCTGAAAATGGATGGCACTGGAGCGTCGCGCCCATACCAGGCTGGCGCTGAGAGCTGCAAGGGCTAAGTCGCGACGAGTAGGAGGGCCGCTGCTGTGTGCACAGAAGCCCAGGGCGAAGGCCCGGGTGGACCGGCAGGTGCAGATCTTGGTAGAAGTAGCAAATATTCAAACGAGAACTTTGAAGGCTGAAGTTGAGAAGGGTTGCATGTGAACAGCAGTTGAACAGGGGTCAATCGGTCTGAAGAGATGGGCGAAAACTGTTCAGAAGGGACGGGCAATGGCCTCCGTTGCCCTCAGCCGATCGAAGGGGATTCTGGTTCCTATCCCAGAACCCGGAGTGGCGTAGACGGGCGCCCTAGAATGGGTTTGCCCCAAGAAAGGGGCCCAAGCCTTGGAATGCTTTGCGGTTCCGGCGGCATCTGATGAGCTCTCGCATATACGCTGCAGGTCTGCAAGGCGAACAGCCTCTGGCATGTTGGAGCAATGTAGGTAAGGGGAGTCGAAAAGTCAGATCCGTAATTTCGGGATAAGGATTGGCACTAAGGGCTGGGTCGGTCATGTTGGGTGCGCGCCATTGCTGTGCGACGCGTCTTCCCTACAGGGGCGGCACTGACTCTGGATGCGAGCTGGGCCCTTCCTGTGGATCACCCCAGCTGCAGTGGGTGCTTCTCTCATTCCCCCTCCTGGGGTTCGGGCTGGCATTCTGCCTTGGCCGACACCTAGCAGCTGACTTAGAACTGGTGCGTACCAGGAGAATCCAACTGTTTAATAAAAACAAAGCATTGCGAAGGCCTGCGGTGGGTTTTGACGCAATGTGATTTCTGCCCAGTGCTCTGAATGTCAAAGTGAAGAAATTCAATGAAGCGTGGGTAAATGGCGGGAGTAACTATGACTCTTAAGGCACCCAAATGCCTTGTCATCTAATTAGTGATGTGCATGAATGAGATTCCCACTGTCCCTACCTACTATCTAGCAAAACCACAGCCAAAGGAACAGACTTGGCAGAATCGGCAGGGAAAGGAAACCCAGTTGAGTTTGACTCTAGTCTGGCACTGTGAAAAGACATGAGAGGTGTAGGTTAAGTGGGCGGCCCTCGGGCTGCCAATGAAATACCACTACTCTTATTGTTTTTCCACTTACCCAGTGAGGTCGGGGGCGAGCCCCGTGGGGCTCTCCCTTCTGGCTCCAAGCGCCTGCTGGGCACAACCCGCTCCGGGGACAGTGGCAGGTGGGGAGTTTGATTGGGGTGGTACACCTGTCAAACGATAACGCAGGTGTCCTAAGGCGAGCTCAGGGAGGACAGAAACCTCCCGCAGAGCAGAAAGGCAAAAGCTAGCTTGTTCTTGATTTTCAGTGTGAATACAGACCGTGAAACGATCCTGCTGACATTTTGGGTTTCAAGCAGGAGGTGTCAGAAAAGTTACCACAGGGATAACTGGCTTGTTGCGTCCAAGTGTTCATAGCGACGTCGCTTTTTGATCCTTTTGTTGTCGACTTCCTATCTTTGTGAAACAGAATTCACCAAGGTTTGGATTGTTCACCCACTAATAAGGAACGGGAGGTGGTTTTAGACCGTCGTGAGACAGGTTAGTTTTACTCTAGTGATTATGTGTTGTTGCAATAGTAATCCTGCTCAGTATGAGAGGGACCGCAGGTTCAGACATTTGGTGTACATGCTTGGCTGAGGAGCCAATGCGGCGAAGTTACTATCTGTGGGATTAACGCCTCTAAGCCAGAATACCCCCCCCCCCGCCCCTAGACCGTGATACCGCAGTGCTGTCGACCATTGGTTGGCCTAGGATAGCTGGCCTCGGGACCGGTGTGTAGAGCCGCTCGCCTCGGGACTCAAGTGTGGACAGAAGGGGGCCACCTCTCTCGACCATAGTGCACTGCATGTTCGTGGGGAACCTGGTGCTAAATCATTCATAGACAACCTGATTCTGGTTCAGGGTTTCGTAAGTACCAGAGCAGCTACCTCACTGCGATCTATTGAAAGTCATCGTCTTGGCAGCAGCGCCTTGAAACAAAAGCTTGGCTAAGGTTCTGTATCCTTCCTCCTGGTGCCCCTGGGGCGCACAGGAAAATCCCACTCACCCTAGGTGCACACCCACAGGGGTGTGCGGGCTGGGCAGGGACCGCTCATCTCACCGTTCCCGATTAACCGGGCAGACCAGATGGTCATGGTCCCGGGCCTTCGAGGTGGTGCCTTAAGCCACTGGACAGGGCGGGGGAAGAGAGGCTGCAAGCCACCCCAGGGTGCGGGGGTGGTACTTTAAGCCTGTGCCTCTGGACGGTGGGGTCGAGGCAGGCACGGCCGGCCACCGGGCCAACTGGCCCGGGAGTAGGCCCAGATGGCCCGAGTTGTGGCTGGCAGACCAGATGGCCCGAGTTGTGGCTGACTCCTGCATTTGTCTCCGGTCGGGTTCCATAAGCTTAATAGTCGGCATGGAAGTGTCTCCCCGGCCCGGGTGCATGGAGTTGGTGCCTTAAGCCCCAGGCAGGGAAGAGAGGTGGCAGCTTAAGCACCCACCCCAGAGTGCAGGGAATGGTACCTTAAGCCTGTGCCCCTTGACGGTGGGGGCAGGCGCGGCCTCCATTCCATCTGGCCCGGGGAAAAGGCCCAGATGGCCCGAGTTGTGGCCAGTGGACCAGATCGGCCGAGTTGCGGCTGGTTCCTGCATTTGTCTCCGGCCAGGTTCCATAAACCCCCACTGCGTGGCTTAATAGTCAACGTGAAAGTGTCACCCTTTAGCCTCCAGGGCGGCCGCGGCGCAATTAACGGCCTCTGTTCAATGGTATTCGTGGGTTGCTCCCGGTCCTCGGGCAAGTGTCACTAGCGTGTGATCAGGTCCCAAACGGAGTGTGTGTGTCAAGGGGCATCCTGAGTGGGCCCCTTAACCTCCACAGGGCTATAACCGCTTATAGCGCCCAGCCTTGAGTTCCATGGCGTTCGTGGATTGCTCCCGGTCGTCGGGCAAGTATCAACCACATGTGCTCAGGTCCAAGACGAGGTACGTGTGTCAAGGGGCGCCCTGAGCGGGTCCCTTTCCTCCATGTGGGGGTAAATGCGTTTGCAGTGGCCAGCCCTGAGTTCCAGTGTTTGTGGGTTAGTCCTGGAGGGAAAAGCTCTAATGTGGTTAGAGAAGCTCTGTGGGGGGCCCGGACAGAACTCCAGGGAGATGGTCTGGGCTGCTGGCCATGGACGCCTGTCTTGTGACTGGTTTCGAACGCCCCCGAGCTCAGTGGTGGTCGCGGGGAGCCCTGGTTGGGTTCCTATCGCTCCCCAGAGGGAAAAGCTCTAAAGGGGCCCTGCTAAAGCTCCAGGGTGGCTGGGGTGGGGTCCTGGGGAAGATTTACGAGTGTTCAAAGCAGGCCGGTCGCCTAAATACTTCAGCTAGGAATAATGGAATAGGACACTGTTCTATTTTGTTTTTTGAAAACTGGGGTCATGATTAAGAGGGACAGCCGGGGGCATTCATATTGTGCCGCTAGAGGTGAAATTCTTGGACCGGCGCAAGACGAACCAAAGTGAAAGCATTAGCCAATAATGTTTTCGTTAATCAAGAACGAACGTCTAAGGTTCGAAGATGATCTGATACTGTCATAGTCCCGACCATAAACGATAATGATGAGCGATCTGGCAGCGTTATTCCCATGACCCACCGAGCTGCTTCCGGGAAACAAAGTCTTTGGGTTCCGGGTGGGAGTATGGTTGCAAAGCTGAAATTTAAAGGAATTGATGGAAGGGCACCACCAGCAGTGGCGCCTGTAGCTTAATTTGACTCAACACTGGAACCCTCATCCGGGCCGGACACAGAAACTATTGACAGATTGATAGCTCTTTCTCGATTCTGTGGGTGGTAGTGCATGGCTGTTCTTAGAGTGGTGGAGCAATTTGTCTGGTTAATTCCTATAACGAACGAGACTCTTCCTTGCTAACTAATTATTTCCCATGAACGAGGAATTCCCATTAAGTGCGGGTCATAAGCTTGCGTTGATTAAGTCTCTACCCTTTGTACACACCGCCCATCGCTACTACTGATTGGATGTTTAGTGAGGAACTTGGATCGGCCCCGCCGGCAATGCCGCTGGCGGATCGGTGAGAAGACTAGAGGAAGTAAAAGTCGTACGGGTTATGTTAACCTACTGGGGACGTCTCCTCCACCAGAGAGAGGGAGCCCTGAGCGACTCCAAACCGAGCGGCCCCTGAGCCGCCGGGTGTGGGACGCTCCTCCAGCCTGACCCGCCAGCAGACGGGCATTGGTGAGCGCACCCCAGTCGGCAGGGAAGTCCCAAGTGGGAGCAGCCGGGAGCCGAGGGAAGCCTGGCCGTTCTCGAGGGACGCCTCCCCAGGCGGACAGGGGCATGGCACGCCGGACGAGCCCTTAGCCATGGCGCAGGCGGGCGTAGAGGTTCCCGCAGCCCACATTCGTGGGCGAGCAATGGCCAGGCCCGCCGGTGCAGCGGGACACCTTCCCTCTTGCCCAGGTACCTAGAGCTCGGCCCGTGCGACCGGGGGGCTGGGTTATGAATACTCTAGCAATCCCACCCACCCCGCCGGCCTCCCACCCCCGCCTGTGCTGTCTCTGGTCCTCCTCTCTGTCCGACCCCCGAAAGGGGAGCGGCGAAGGGGTTGGGGAAGGATGAGCAGGATCGGGCTCGGTGGGACGGCGGCCTGCCTCTGCCGTGGGAAGCCCTGCTGCTTTGCTGCTAACCGCCTGGATTTTTTTTGTTTTGTTTTAAAACCCTGATGGTCTCATCCGACTCCCAAGTGGGGAAGCTAGACGGGGCGCCGGCCGTTATTTGTATTGGCATTTTAAAGTTTTGAACATTAACAATCCCCTTCCCTGTCTGACGACCCCCGCTTGCTGCCCCCCCAGATCACTGCGCTGCATATCATCTGAGGTGAATGTACATGGTATAACGGGTCGTAGTCTATAGTATATCCACTAGTCTTAGTCTCTGAGGACATCATTGTTCTCTGTAGTCTTTGTGCAGGAAGTTCAGGAAGGCGTCCCACTCATTCTTGAATGTAGCGTAATCCCCATGGATAGTGTATGAATTCCAGTGAAGTGTAATGCCAAATATTTGGTATCCATTCCTGTTCGCTGGGGATCGTGGTTTATTTCCACATTTGGGCAATTAGGAAGAGGGCTGCCATGATTAGGACCATATATGCTTTCTTCTGTGGTTTAGTCCGGAGTGTGTCCAGCACGTCACTCAGGCCCAGCATAGCCTCTCCTTTTTCTCTGTATTTGGGGACCAAAGATGGCTTTCATTTCTTTGGTGCCCACTTCCCAGAACGGTTTTAGGATGGGGCAGGCCACCAGACATTTAGCCACATGCCTACTACTTTGCAGCCCGGCCAACGCATCAGTGATACAGAGGGGTATATTTTATGTAGCTTCTCCAGTGTTAGGTGCCACTGCACCGGTATCCTGTTCCACATTTCCCTGATCTGCACCCCTCTTATCAATTTGGGGATTCGCTGCCACACTTCCCAACACTGTTCTTCGGAGATCAGGAGGGGCAGCGTGTCTGGCCATTGTTACATACAGGGCCACTGGACCTGTGCCTTTGGCATGGTTAATAATTTGTACATTTTGCTAATCATTTGTCTTATCACCGGAATCTTTCAGCAAGTACCTTTTTAGCGGACTGAATCGTTGTGGATTGTTTCATATCTCAAGCAAAGAGCCAGTGCCGCATTGAGCATAGCGGTACCTATCCTCCTCCCTCAAAGCCATGGTTTGTTTGAAATTACTTAACCTCCTGTCCCTCCATCATGTCCCTTGCTCGAATGCTGCCTGCCACTTCCCACCTGGCATATTCTACTTTCTCTAGCCCTGAGGTAAACTGTGAGTTGCGGAATAGGGGAGTGAAAGGAGATGGGTAGGACATGATCTTTGCTTTTTTAACCATAGCATCCCATGTATCCCCCACCAGAGCTGTAATTCGGCTTCTGTACATGTTGGGGGTCCTGTCTGCTCTTGGCCACCACGGGACCTCATCCAGGGATCTTCCCACCACTGCCCTATCCATCCTTCGCCAGATGCTGTCGGGATTCCCATTGAACCAGTCTCGGATGCCCCTCAATTGAGCTGCTCAGTAGTACATTTGAAAGTTCAGAACTCCCCAAGCTCCTGTGGGAGTGATCATGACCCTCCACACCACCCTCAATCTTTTCCCTTGCCAGATGTAGTTACCTACTAGTTTATTCAGGGTTTTGAAGAATTTTTGGGGGACCACCAGGGGGAGAGCCTGAAAGTAATATAACGCTCTGGGGAGAATTATCATTTGAATGACATTGATGTGGCCCATCCATGATATATTAAGGAACCTCCTCTTTCCCAGCCAGGTCTTGATAGTTTCCAACAGGTGGGGATAGTTTTCTTGGTACATACCGTCTAGGGTACTGGTTATTTTCACCACAGAAATCAAAGGGATCCCTCTGCTTGTGCATATTGCTCTGTATCTGATGTTTCTGATGGCGTGCCTTCTTGTAGCACCGTTGGTTCTGATTTTTGGTTGTTGGCCTTCAGGCCTGCCACTCTGCCAAATTCCCCTAGGAGTGCTGGTAAACCTCGGGAAAGAAGTGTCAATGTCTGTTAGCATGACCAGGAGGTTGTCAGCAAAAGCCATTGCCTTATGGTCTTCCCCACCAAATGTAATCCCTTTTATTCCCCTCTCCTGTCTAATTCTAGCTAGGAAGGGTTTGAGAAAGATCGCGTACAGGACTGGTGACACGGGGCAGCCCTGCTTTGTACCCCTAGTGACCCTTATCACCTGGGAGACATGCCCATTGATAGCTATCCTGATAAGTGGTGCTCCATAGTTGGCTATACCCAGATGGAGAAAGCCCGGGCCAAACCCCATAACCTCCATGGTAGCAAACAAGAATGACCATTCTACTCAGTCGAATGCCTTCTCGGCATCTAGCGCTAACACCCCCGCCCTCAGGGCCACCCTGTTTGACTTCTCTATCAGGTGGGATATTCACCTAATGTTGTCAAATGTTTGTCTCCCATTGACAAAGCCTGCTTGATCGGGGTGGATCAGGTCGGGGATTACATAATCCATTCTAGATGTAAGAAGTTTTGTAAAGATTTTGGCATCAAGGTTTATTAGGGCGGTAGGCGCTACAGAGGGTTTGTTTCTTGTTTGGCTTTGGGAAGAGGATTACCTTGACCTCCTCCATGGACTGGGAAATGCGGTCCGTATCGGAGAAGGAGTTGAACAGGGATGTCATTAAAGAGACTAATGTGGTCTGGAAAGCGTTATACAATGTGGCAGGCTAACTGTCTGGGCCTGGGGGCTTTATTTGGTTGTAGCGATTGGATCGCCACGCGCACCTCGTCTTCGGTAATCGTCCCTTCTAAAGCGTCACGCTGGCTCTGTTCTAGCCTTTTTAGCCAGCAAGATTTTAAGAAGGCCTTTTGGAAGTCACTGTCCGATGCCTCCATAGCGTAGAGGCTCGTATAGAACTCTGTGAATGCCTGCAGGATCTCTTCTGTACGTGTGGTTTCCTGTCCCTCCACCATCTGAATGTGGCGTATTGTACCTGCCGCCTCCTTCTGCTTAACCTACCTGTCTAAGAGCCGGCCTGTCTTGTTTGCCTGGAGGTAATACTTCTGCCTCAAGAATAGGAGCAATTTTACTGCTTGTTTAGCTAGCAGAATATTGAATTGCCCTTTGATATGTTAATGTTAAAGGTATTTGTACTGTGCACCGTCACCAAAGGATTTGGTCCCCAGGCGCTCTGGCAGATCTGTAAACGATAAGGTGGGATGGGTTAGTAAGGTGAAGAGGGAGTAGGGTAGTGAGATGAGTGGTGTTCTGTAGGCAGCTTCAGCTCGGTATACACCGGGTGCTGAGCTTTGGTGCGGGTATTGGATCGGTGTCAGTCCGCGTGTGCTGTTGCTCCGGCTTGTGTTGTTGCAGTGTTGTGAAGTGCGTGCAGCTTGTTGTGCGAGAGTTGGTTGTGGGAGTTTTTTGAGTGAGATAAGTATGCAGAGTTTGAGTTATATTGGTTAGTGGGTTACCTGACCTTTAGCATGCTAACATTCACAGTTTTGTCTAAGTGGGGCACTTGTTGACCTTCACAATCCTATCTAGATGCAGCGCAGGCCAATGTTCAGAATTCTATCTAGGTGTGGGCATGCCAACATTCACTTCTTATCTAGATGCGGCGCAGGCTAGTGTTCACAATTCTAAGTGTGGCACATGCTAACATTCAAGTTTCATCTAGGCGCGGGCATGCTATCCTTCAATCAAAATCCTGTTTAGATGCGACCCAGGCTAATGTTCACAATTCTAAGTGTGGCATATGCTAGTCTTCAGGTTTCGCCTAGGTGCGGGCATGCTAACATTCAAAGTCCTATCTTGATGCGACGCAGGCTAATATTCACAATTCTATCTTGAGTGTGGGCATGCTAATATTCACAATTCTATCCAAGTGTGGACATGCTAATACTATGGCAGTCTATGTTATTGGGAGGTAAGATAGAGTGGCAGGGGTTTTCTGGAGTAGAGTAATTGCTCTACTTCCCACCCATGCCACACTCAGTTTTTGTTGGTGTCTGTTGACTTCACTGACTTCCCCTGCAGACACCTGCAGACACGCCTTGGAGCCACCACTGTAGGAGCCACCCTTTGCCTCGGGGCCCTTAGCTGAGGGGGCTGCCGGGCAGAGGGCTGTCCAGGGGTGGGGTGTTATGAGATTGAAACAGCCCAATCAGGTCAGGTGGGCGGGACGGAAGGCGGGACGTGGCAAACCCGGAACAGGCAGGGGAGAAGGAACAAGTTACTTAACTGTAACTGTTGTTCTCCAGCGTGGGTCCGGCATGGATTCACATGCCCATGAACACTCCCCGTCGCCAGGCCGGGAATCCTCGGCACAGAAGAAAATCAGCATCAGTTTCGTTCCTGATCTGTCCCCCCCCCCCCCAGCAGCAACCAATCACTGACCTCTGGGCCACACTGCCCACAGCCAATGACTGCCCCCTCCCCAAACCCCACCTCCGGCAGCCATCCCCAGACTTGGTAGCACTTAAAGTGGCAGTATGACCAAGTGAAGAGCCGCAGAGGGGTAGGCGGGAGGGTTCGCATGTGAATCCATGCTAGGCCCATGCTGGAGATATGATATGCATATACTCCCTCCTGATCATTACCCCCTCTCCCCCTGTCGGTCTCCATTCTCTCCATTACCCCTTTTAAGCGCTGTTATAGGTCCACCTGGAGGGCCTTCTCCTGTTTGGCTCGAGGTGCCTGCTTTGCTATGAGCACCCCCCTCCCGCATGGTTGCCTTAAAGGCGTCCCATACTACATGTTCCTGCATCTTCGGGGTCTTATTTTCCCCAAAGAAGTCGCAGATGGACTCGCGTATCTTGTCGCAAATTACTGTGTCTCTCAGCAGATGGCAGGGGAACCGCCACTTCCAGACGCCCCCCTTCCCATTGGATTTCTAGCTGCAGGGGAGCGTGGTCAGACAGGGCTATGGGTTCCCTTTCTATGATCCGTATTTGGCCAATCAGTGTCACCAAAACCCATATGTAATCAATTCTTGAAAATGATCGGTGCACATGTGATTAGTAAGTATACCCCTTGGAGTCCCCTTTTAGTTCATGCCATGTATCCACTAATGCCATTCTGTTTATGCTAGCCTGTAGTTTACTAGATGGCCCTTTCGATGTGGGCGTCCTGTCTGCGCTTCTGTCTGTGGATGGGCACCACGCCAAGTTAAAATCTCCTGTCAGTATTAGCTGGCCCGTTGTTCACTGGTCTAGCTTTGCCAAAACCCCCTGCAAGTATCTGTCCTTTCCTGAGTTGGGGGCGTACACTGTCGCGATTGTGATAGGTCCCTCTCCCATTGTAGCTGGACGAAGAGGAATCTACCTTCCTTGTCGGCTTTTGTGCCTGTTATTTCGACGTCAGGTAGGTGTCTAAACGCTATGAGGACCTCTTGAGCTTTGCTCTTGTCATTGGCCTGCAGAACCTGGGGTACCATCTCAACTTCATTCTGTCTGTCTTGCTTAAGGATATCTGTCTCCTGGAGCGTCACAATGTCGGGTTTGGTATCCTGGAGGAGGTTCTCCACTTTCCGTCTCTTAGCCGGTGTGTTTAGTCTCTAACATTTAGTGTTAGTATTTGGATCCCTTTTCTGCTAACCATACACCGCTATGCCCAGAGAGTAACCATGTTGTAGCGATCCACCTTGATTTCCCCCCCCGTCCCCCACCTTCCCTCTTGCCCCCTCCAGCTGGACTTGGCTCAACTTCCCCAGGTCGAAACGTCATCCTAGGTTGCCGGATCTCGTTTCCACCCCAGAGAATAACTGTGCAGGGAGAGCTATTCCTCTGCTCTCCCCTGTTTCCAAGATCCGTCAACATCCCCCCCCGTCTCCCTAAGCGGACCGTTACGCTGGCATTCCCCTTGTAACCCCACCGGGTTTTAACCCTTGTCTCGTGATCCCCGCCGTTGCTGTTAAGTGGACAGCCTATTCAGCCTGGGGCTTCGGTTGCTGCCCCTCTGACCCCGCAATTGTTTGGGTCTTGTTGACCTCTGTACTCTTCTCCACTCCCATGGCTTCTCTTGGGGGCCTTCATGTTCTGGCCTCCTATTATGTCCTCCCCTTCTTCTTCAATATTCAGGATCACCATCCAACGTGGTGATGCGGTGTTGGCACCCTTCCCATTTGAAGACCATTCCAAAGGGGAATGTCCACCTGGATCTTATCTGGGCTTTGGTCACCTCTTTATTAGTGTGGATTTGGCCAGGTCCTGGAAAAGTTCTATGTTGGTGCCTTTCACCTTTCCTTGCCGCTTGGAGGATCTATTTGTTTTGGTTGTATCACTGTAAAGCCATCACCACTTCTCTTGGCCTGGCCCGGGTTCTTCTCGCTGCGGACCCACGCAGTGATTTCTATCTATGAGAATTTCTCCCCCAGCCTCTGTCCAGCAAATCTATGAACACGTGCTGTTTCCCTGAGGTCGGCATCGCTCACACTTTCTGGCAGCCCCTTCACCCTGAATTTGGACCTTCTCGAGCAGTTCTACGAGTCCTTGGCTTGGAGCTCCAGGTTGTGTGTTGCTACCGACTGCTGCTTCGCTAATACATCTATCTTCCGGGTGTCTTCAGTGAGTTCTTGAATGGCGTTTTCATTTGTATCAATTCAACTGTTGCCTTTGATTTCCTGCAGGGATTGTGCAAGTTCTGTGCATATTAGGCTTAATTGTGTGAAAAGGGTAGCTGTCATTTGGTCACTGAATGCCTTAAAGCACTGTTGCAGCACCGTGCTCGTGACCTCTTGCCCCTGTGGCAGCATTGGGGGTTCCTCCGACCCATGCCTTTCTGTCACCGCTGGATCCTCTTCCTCCAGGGGTTCCGCCTCAATTCTCCATAGCTTTTGGAGGGTCCCTTCCTGTTATCTTGAGATCTTGGCCCCTGGGTGGCCCTTTTTGGCCTCCTTGGGCTTGTTGCGCGACACTGCCTGGTGATGGCGAGTGCCTGCCTGCACCTTACTGTAGGTGGCTTCTCCCCATGCCTCTGAGGTTCCTCTTGACCCCGGGATATTGGCCAGTTGTTCTGTATGAAGGGAATACTCCTCTCTCCCTCCTGTGCGCAGCGGGGGTCTAGCTCCCCTTTAGATCCGCAGTTGGTTTCCCCTGGGGGCCGTGGGGATAGTAAGTTCAAAGGTGAAAGCGGTCAAGTTCGCAATGTCACATTGGCCCGGAGCCCAGGAGCTTCTTGAATGTCTTAATGGGGTGCCCCCGTGCTCCCACCGCTCCTGAGCCTCTACGTTCGCTCTTGCCCCCCCTGGAGGTTCCTTCTCGGTTAATCTTACATGGCATGGTTAGTTTTCACAAGGGTGGGTGGTGCAGCGGAGCCACGCTCTCCTGCAGAGTCAAATGCTGGGGGTTGGGAGCACATGCCACTGACCCCTCTCCCCTCCCAGGTTCCTTCCCTGGCCGTTAGCTGGATGATGCTGCAGGAGACTTAGTGCTGTCGCCCTTCTATTACTGCAGTTTGCCTCTGTTGTTTATGAATGGTATGGGTTTGTGCCTTTGCCTGGGTCCGGGTATGCTGCAGGTCTCCTGCCGTAGGGGATCTCCTTCCAAGTGAAGGTTATGGTGCATTGGGTAAGATGCTTTCATAAACCCCCATGTCCGTTTCAACTCCCTTAATTATGCCTGCTTACCCTCTGCCAGTTGGGGCGCATCACAGCTCTTGGGGGCCCAGTGCCGCGTGGTTCGTGGAGTCCCTGCACCGCGTGGAGCCGGCTTGCAGCCCTGCACCGCGTGGAGCCGGCTTGCTGTATGGGGCCGAGGCGGGCGCAGGATTTCAGGGGAATATGACCCGCTCCCTCTCTTTACTTTTGTAGCTGGGTATCTCGGCCATGCCGGCTCTGGTGGATTGCGGTGCTTGCGCCAGTGCTTCCCAGCGGGCGCACTGGTCCGGCAGCCTTGTCTCCCCCAGGTCAGCCGCTGGGGTTCCGCAGTGGTCCGCTCACACTCCCCAGTCTCGCCTATGTTGCTGTGGCTGAATGGGCACCCTGCATCTTCTGCACCACCTGCGGGGGTTCTCTCTGATCTCCTCCGGCTTGGCTGCCAGTCCCCACACAGGCATCGCTGCTGGCGGTCTTGGGTCCGCTCACTCTGCCCCTCTCTGCCTTCAAACGCTCCTGTTGGAGTTTTCTTGGGGACTTCTCGATTCGCGGGTTGACCCCTTTGCTTTTGCTGCCCTGGGGTCTTGTTTTTAACGCTGCTTATAGCTCCTTTTTCGGGTTGCCGGGGAGGAGCGCACTCCTCACGGTGGAGTGGTCACAGTGGCTATCTTGGAATCTTCTTATGAAGCTTTTTGAAGCCTTTGTCTGCCCTTTCCTGAGTAATCTTTCTTCTTACATACTTCCCAATCTGATTTTCGTCCAGGACGTGGCACAGAGGGGGTGCTGGTCTCTAACGTTGACGGTGTGGTTTGGCTGCACAACTCTGGTGGCATCGGTGCTTTATTGTTACTTGCTTTATCTGACGCCTTTGATACCATTGGCCATGCGGCCTAGCTCGTCCGGGTCTGCTTTTCTAGTGCCGTTCTTTCCTGGTTTTCTACCTTTCTCTGACCGAACAGTCAATTTCCCTCCCCCTTTTCACTCTGTGCCGTCTGCCTTTACATGTGGAGTCCCTCAGGTTTCCTCCATCTTCCAGGTTTTGTTTAACATGCACATGCAACCTCTTATCAAGCTTATCTGCTCTCATGGCTTCCAATGTCATCCTTAACAGATGATGCAGATCCTGGTCCGTTTTGATCTCTCTCTTGTCGAGACAGCGACCAGATTTAGGGCCTGCTTTGAAGCTGTGGGTGCATGAATGTGTAATAGCTGGTTCAATTTGAATTGGGAAAAAATTGTGGTGTTTGCGGTGGGCCCTCCTTCCTCTACTGCCTTTTGGACCCCCTCTTTTTGGCCCTCTTTAGGGGTAAATATATTAGCGTTTCTGTCTGCGGAATCTCAGATAAGTCCTGCATGTCAAAGAGGCTATCTTCAACTGAAACCCCCATAGTAAGGTTCTTTGTTTACTCCTTTCTTGTTTGGCCTTTTTTATTTAATGTATTTATTATTTTTTAATACCATAGAACACAGTAAAACAACAATGATTTGCATTCTGTAATAACATATATAACCCCTCGCCCATCCCACCCACCCCTCCTTCCCAAGACCACTGTCTGTTCTACATTGTAGTTCACGCCAAACTGCAATCAAGAGCTATTCTTATCGCTTGAAGTATCCTCTTTCTGCCTGGGGTTTAATAGTGGCGTCGTAATCGCCACCCATTGATGTAGGTCTTCGCTGGTATCCAGTTTCTGCTCGCGCAGCGCCTTTTCCCATGCTCCGGTTTCTGCTGTGGTCCATTTGCGAAGGTCTTCCCACCACAGTTCGATGCTGGGACCTCTGGCGCTCTTCCACCCCAAGGCTATGCGTCTCTTCGCCAGGATATACATTAGATCTTTAAATTTGTTAAGGGGTCTATTCTTTTTGCCTCTTTTGTAGTTACCCAGGATGCATGCTGCAGGTGTTTGCACCTCTAGAACTATATCTGCTTCCGCCACTTTAGCAGCTATCTGCGCCCAAAAAGATTGTATTACGTGGCATCCCCAAAACATGTGCGTCATAACCGCGCGGGGTTCGCGGCACTTCGGGCATTCGATGGTGCTTGCCCCGTTAAATTTGGAGATCACTCCCTGGCGTAAGATACGCCCAATTGAGTATGTAAAATTGGATGAGCTGCAGTCTGGCGTTCCTGGAAACCTTTTTATGGTAATGGGTGATGCGTTCCCATTCTTTTTCATCGAACTCCAGTCCCATTTCGCGTTCCCACTTAGCTTTGCTCTTGAGGCTTGCGTTGGTCGTGCTGTTCAGTAGTGTCGTATAGCCTTGAGGTTTCGTGCCCTCCCTCGGCTGCAGCCAGCATGTTCTCAATGGTCTTGCGTCCAGTCTCTAAGTTCGCCTCATCTGGCCACCGGTCCAAGAGTTTACGCACCACTACTTTGTGGAGCAGGAATTGTCCCAGCGGTAGCACAGAGGTTGCTCGCAACTCATCAAATGTAAAGATCCCCTGGTCATCCACAAGGTCACCTAGGGTGGCCACCCCATAGGGCTCCCATCTTAGCCTTACTTCGTTTTGTCCCCAGGGTCCACCTGCCATGATGGCCGCTATGGGAATCTGCAGAGAATACGGGACCTCCATCTTGGCTGCCCTACAGGCCAGTTTCAAATTTGTATTCCCAGTTTCACCAGGTAGGGGCAGGTACGGGTCGCTTCCACTGGGACCCAAAATAAGTCTCTGAGCAGCAACTGGGGGACAGCTGGTTGCAGAAGTCTGGTGTCGAGCATGGTTTCGTCAGCCATCCATTGTATGACGTGCTTTAATTGGGCTGCCAAGTAGTACAGTTCAAAGTTGGGGATTTGTAGTCCACACCTGTCATAAGGTCTTTGTAGCACTTCTAGTGAGACTCTATTCCTGCCTCCTTGCCGAAGAAATCTTCTGCAGAGTTTATTTACTTCCGCGAAAAAGATGTAGAATGGGACATTGGTAAAGTGGTGTAGTAGGCGGGGGAGTGCTACCACTTTTGGGAGTCCGGCTCTACCCGCCACTGAAAGAGGCAACTTCCCCCAGAAGGCCATTGATTTTTCTAAGTTTTCCTCGGCTCTAACAGTGTTTAATGTGTATTCCATGTTGGTGTCCCGGTGAATAGTGATGCCCAAGTATTTGAAGGATGTGGCTGTCCACTGAAAGTCCAATGGGGGGAGAGCGTTAGAGGGGTCTATGCCCAGGGCCCTGTGAATCTAGAGAAACCCTCTAGTGTTTCTAGGATGTATGGTAGGATGTGTTCTGGGTTGTTTAGATATAGGAGTGTATCGTCAGCATACATTGACACCAGGTTTGTTACCCCATCAATCACTATACCTCCATCGCCGTATTCCTGGCGCTGGTATGCCGCTACGGGTTCAACTGCTAAGATATAGAGCATGGGGGAGAGTGGACAGCCCTGCCGCGTACCCCTGTGGAGGTGCCATTTTCTGGAGAATGTGTTATTAGTGCGCACTCTGGCCGTAGGGTCTGTGTATATTAGTTTGGTCCACTTTAGGAAGGCTGGGCCTATCCCCATTTTTGCCATGGCTGCGTATAACCATTCCCATCTAACCGAGTCGAAAGCCTTAGTGGCATCTAAAGATTTCCCGGGTCTGTCCTTAGTGCTATAGATAACGTGATGTCATCTACGTAGGTTTTCGGTGATGGATCGCCCGGGCACATAGCCCGTTTGATCCTGGTGGATCAGGAGGGGGATTACCCTATGCAGCCTTCTAGCAAGTAGTGCCGTTAGGATTTTGTTATCTGAGTTCAACATGGAGAGGGGCCTGTATGAGCCGCACTCTTTTTCGTCCTTGCCTGGTTTTAATAGGGGAATGATGATGGCTTCCTTCATTGTGTCTGGGAGGACGCCCACGTTGTATGCCTCATTAAACACTTTGGGTAAGAGGGGTGCCAGTATGTCCTCATATGCTTTATAGAAATCTCCCTGGAGCCCGTCTGTACCTGGGGCTTTCCCGGAGGGTATGGACCTGATGGTGGCTATTATCTCTTCCGGGTAATTAGTTTGTCTAAGGCCTCGGCCAAATGTACGTCTAAGCTGGGTAGTTTAATAATGTCTAGTACGTCGTCTATTTCGACGGCTGAGGGGGATGGGGGTACTGGCATACAATTCTTGATAAAATCCGGCAAACACCGCGTTTATGCCCAGCTGTGTGTGTGCTGTGGCGCCGTCGGGCCCGCAGACTTGGCAGATGGGCGTTCTGGGGGTTTCCTGCTTGTATAGCCATGCTAATAACTTCCCACGTTTGTCTCAGAGGGCATGGGTTCTCTCAATGTATTTCGTGTAGCTGAGCTTTCCCAGCGTGTCCCAGCACGTTAGACAGGTCTGCTTGAGCTCCACCATCTTGTGCATGTGGTCTGGCTCCCGGGTGTTTCTTTTTTCTAATTCAGCTAGCTAAAATGGATCTCTGGGCCCGTCTGTTTGCTAGCATTTAGCCCCTCATGACAACTTTGTAGGCCTCCCAGACCGTGCCTATATGCTGCACGCTATTTTTATTTACCTGCCAGAAGTCAATTGTGCTGCTCGTGACTTGTTCGCAAAAGGTTGGGTCTAGCAATGCTTCACTTCTTAACCTCCACGTGGCCACGGGGAGGTCTGGGCGGGATCACCACCCAGTTGGTCACTAGTGGGGAATAGTCAGATAGAACCCTGGATAGGTAATGAGCGTCTTCAAAGAGCGCTAGCCGTTCGTCATTGACTAATAGGTAATCTAACCTAGTGTAGACAGAGTGGGGAGGGGAATAGAATGAGTACTCATGCTTTTATGCGATTCTGTTTATGCCAAAGGTCTGCTAGACCCAGTTGTTGCATCAGGGTTAGTAGTATTTTTGCGGATGGGTATGGGCGTGTGTGTTTGTCGTCCGCTCTATCCATTCGGGGATCAAGGGTGCAATTGTGGTCTCCCCCCCAAATAAGGGTGCACTCCCTATAAAGGGCTGAGTCGCTTGCTTAGTGAGCGAAAGAAGGTTGTGGCGTTGTGGTTGGGTGCATAAGTGTTGATTAGGCATGGCTCCCTACCTTCAATGGAACCATGAACCAGGACCATTCTGCCTTCCTCGTCGGTTTTTGTGCTGATTAGCTTAAAGGGGACGGAGGGTGCAATCCAGATCAGGACTCCTCTAGCATAAGTGGAGTAAGTAGAGCCTACCAGGGTCCCTCTCCAGGATTTGGCTAGTGCTTCTAGCTTGCGCACATCTAAGTGTGTCTCTTGCAGTAGGGCAAATCCGACCTTGCTTCTTTTAATTAAGGCGTGGACTCGGCGTTGTTTTACAAAGTTGTTCATTCCCCTAACGTTCCATGACATGATTCTAATCTTGTCTCCCATGTGTTATGGGTGTCCAGATGAACTCGGTAGTGGCATCACTGTTGTTCTTTCTGTTGATTTTGGTGCTGTTTGGCATCCTGAGTGGTCTTGTTCGTTCCCCTGAAAAAACTTCCCCAACTTTAACCTTAACTTTAATTCCAACGTCCATGTTCCCTCCCCAAACTGGAAAACAATCCAGCGAGGTTTCCCCCGTTATGACTACCCCGTTTCCGCTCCATTCGACCGCTCTTTGGTCTCCTGGTGCTCTACGGGCGGGTATAATACACCCGAGAAAAGGAAACTATCGTGGGGGTTGAAGGACAGACATTCCATTTCTGGTGTTGCTCTCATATAGAATCGTTCCTGCTGCGCTTCAATACAGTTGCTTATTTGCTTCTGTGCATTTGTAGGTTGCTAGTCCGGTGTGTGCTCACTCATGGCACGGTTCGGCGCGAACTATGACCTTTGTCTTCAGTGTCTGGGATCTGCTCCCTATTCATCCAGTCTCGAACCTCCAATGGGGTGTCAAATAGATATGCTCTATTGTTATGTATTACTTTTAGTCTTGCAGGCTATAGGAGAATGTAGCGCAACCCAGCTTTTTTCAGTCTGGCTTTGGAGTAAATTATTTGCACTCTTTTCATTTGTGCCTGGAAAGTATAGTCGGGATAGATAGCTATCTTTGCTGAATCTCTTTGGATTTGGCCGCCCGACCTAGAGAAAGCCAAAATAGTCTCTCTGTCCTTGTAATTTAGCACTTTGCCTATCACTGGTCTGGGCGGAGCCCCGGGGGCCGGTCGCTTGGTGAGTGATCGGTGAGCCCTTTCGATAGTGAAGCCCTGCGAGAGCCTCTCTGCTCCAATCCCCTGGATCAAGAGGTTCTCTACAAATTTGTGGGGTCCAATCCTTCGATGCCTTCCTGCAGCCCTAAGATCCTGATGTTATTCTAGCGGCTTTCGGCTTCCTCAGCCCTGTCTTCCAGATTTTTCACCCTTTGTTGTAGTGCGTCAACATCCTTTAGGAGCAGTAGTTTTACCTCAGTATTTTCACGGACCTGGGTTTCTAGTACCTCTATGGTACCTGCCGGCTATGGAGCGGACATCCTGCCGCAGGAGGCCCAAGTCTATGGCCACTGTATCAATTTTATTTTCCATTTTTGTTTGGAGCGTCATGATGGCTTCCAGGATCTGGGAATTGGCTGGTTCAGCCGCCACTTCGGCGGGATCCGGGAGCACCCACGTCGCACTTTTATTTGCACTGTCGGGTCCTGTGGACCCTCTGGCGGCGTAGGTTTCCAGTGTGGTTTGGCGCTGTTTGGCTTTAGCTCCCTTCCTGGTCATTTCTCCAGAGCTGACGGGGGCTTAGATTAGTCTGTTGTTAGTCAGTGTTCGCTGTGAGTGCCAACCTGTTGTGGAGTGGTGGCACCGCGTCGCAGGCCCACAGTGTCCTCTGCACCGTTTGTGTATGTGCTCTCCAGGGCGTGTGGGGTGGGGGCGCGGATCTATGGCTCGGGCGTTGTCAACCCCTAATGGTCCAGATGTTACTGTCTGCAGCGCCCAGTGGAGCGGCCAGGGCACAGGCTGGCGGTTGCCTTGTGGCGTGCGGGTCGAAACCCGCTCCCAGCTGGGTGCAGGGCGCGCAGCGTATCCGGCAGCCAGAGCAGGGAGTCCACCCAACTGCTAACTTATGTTGTATTTCCCCCACCTGGGGTTCGATCTGGGCGCCGCAGGCAGCGCGACAGGAGCCACAATATAGGTGGCCAGGTGGGTTCACTCTTTCCAACTCCTCACCTCTTGAGACCGCCCAGAGGGGCTGCCCCGACTGCGGGCTCTAGGCCTTGTCTTCCGCAGCACCAGCTTCCCCACTTACACGCCTCTCCAATCCTGGCTCCTTGGGCAGGCTCCCAGCCCCCCGCGGCAGCGGCCTCGTTTCCCACTGTTCCCTTGTCGTGGCTGGCTCCACTCAATCCAGTTCAGGCGCCGTCTCACGCGCAGTTCACTATCATCCTGCTTGGATGGCTGAGTCCAAACCATTGTGCACTTCTCGTGCAGTCTAGACGAGGCAGTGTTGTCTGCAGGCCCAGGGTGCCTCCGCAGAAGCGCCGTACGTGCCTCTCCGTGCTTCGCCTGGGTGCAGGCCTCCAGGCCTCCAGAGCAGCTGGCCCCTCCCGGCACGGCCTGAGTGCCAGTGCGCGCTCTGTCTAGCTCCGCAGGGGAAGCTCTGTTCACAAGGTGCCAAGGTCTGTGTCCGCGCCCCTCGGAGGGCCGCTCTCACACGCCGAACGCGGCGGTGCCCACTTTGCGCAAGCCGCTGGCCACGCGCAGGGGTCGCTGGTCTGTGCCCCGGTGTCCGTGGTCTGTTTCGGCGCAGTCTATGGCTCCGTGTTGGTGGCTTCTGTGCAGCACAAGTCTTCAGATGGTGGCCGCCATTTTAGCTCGGCTCCGCGGCATATGCCGGCCGGCGTCCCGGTCCCTGCAGGGCTCTCCGAGCCGCAAAGCTCCCTCAGGTGGGTCCTTCAGGTGTTCCCAGCGTTGATTTTGGCGACGCACAAGGATATTGGGCATTAAAAACGCATATTTAGCAGCAAATGGTGGTCACATCATACGGAGCTCGCCAGGGATGCGCTTCAGAAAAGTGTCAAGTGTTTCTGAGTTCCTTCCACTCTAATCACATTTTAAATTTTAGGCAGCGTGAGTTGCTTTTCATGTTATTTTAACTCACTGTCCTATAAACCCATATTTCGAGTGAAATTTTTTACTTGGAAATGTTCTTTCTAAAATCTTTAGTTGTTTATAGTTTACCCGTACTTGTTCACACTACAGCATCATTATGAAAGGCAAATAATGTATAGATCAATAATTGCGTCACAAACCTCTGGCACTGTGTATCAGCATGCCCCTGCTGAAGGTGTGAAGTTGTGATATCTGTTGAGCCCTTACAGGAAATATTGTGACAAAAGATTGTGAACCTTTGCAATAATAAAGTTTACTTTTTCTGTTATCAAATTCTTGCAGCTTTTCATGTGCAGTTATGAGAACTGTTTTTCCACAAATGTTTCACTATTCGGCTTCTTTTTCTTCCAATCCCCCCAGGTAAAGCAGGTTCACTCCATATGGCTCCACCAATTCTATCTTTGGTGTACACATGTATATGTATTATTTGTTGCTTTACAGTGTAAGCACTTGTCATAATAAAAACACTTCCATTATCTTTTTATTTCTTTAAGCTATGTTATTCGTTTTTAACCCCTTAACATTTTTATAAGGTTACCATCAATTTTGTGAGAACTCTGCGATTTTTGTTTTTTTTTACCCTTTTTTTTACCCTTTTTTCCCAATAGTCCATGCGTGGACAGAATGGAAGAGGAGACAAAGGCATACATTTCATTTCTGAAAAGTAGACAAAATTCAATATTTAGGATAGGGTGATTTGCGCAGGTCAGGTAATAACGTCTATGTAGGGAAAATGCCCATAGTTTGGGGGGAAAAGGACAGATAAAAAAGGAATGTGCTGGACATGGTTGGACCTGTAAGGTAATGGCTTCTGTGAATATTGAGAAAAGCAATGCCCTGCTACAGCCCCTGATTTTAACAGTTAGGAAATCGCACATGTTTTGTATTGTTTCACAAAACAAGCAATAATATAAGCCAAAAACTGAGCCATGGTACACAGGATTTTTATGCTGACAGCCTAAACGGACATACTTAGCATGTGTAAATAAGGAAAATAAATGTGAGGAATGGCAAGCATACCATTTTTGAAAGAGCACAGGCAGACCTTTTGAAGGGTAGGTGACTTGTGCAGGTTACAAAAGCATACAGTGCCTAAATCAGCAACAAACTACATGTAGTTCACATTTGGGAAATGAAAGTTTTGTCAACAAAGTGCAGTAGCAAATGTATGAAAACCAAGAGAAAACAACAAATGTCCTACCTTCCCACATTGCCACACGTGACCTAACGAAAGCGGTACCTCACATGTGGGGATGCACCTACCTGGGCGCAAAGGGAAAAGGCTAAACCACTGGTAACCCCAAGTGTTTAGGCAGAGCAGATTTTGTGGGAATTAGCTCTTGTGGACAACCTCCAGATTTGTGCCTGGGGCGTCACAGCCACCAAGGAAAATGTGGAACCCAATGCATTTCCGAAATGAAGGCACTCATGGGAATCCACCGAGGTCTGACCTGTGCGAATTGCCCCAGAATGTATTTACCCACAAGCCCTGGCAAAGTCCAAAATCTAGGGAAACAACTCAACTTTCAGGCATTTCCCACCTCCAATCCACCAAAACGCACTTTCAACAACACATGTACCTTCCTGTGTTCCCACAGGTGTCCCAACGAACATTGTACCTCATGTGTGGGTGCACCTAACTGGGTGCAAAGGGGAAAGGCTAAACCACTGATGACCCAAGTGTTTCAGGAGAGCAGACTCCCATGGGAATTTTCAAACATTTCCAACAGAGAAACTACGGAAACATACCTCCAAAAACACATGTCCTAACTTCCCAAAGGTGTCCGGATAGAAACAGTACCTCATGTGTGGGTGTAACTACCTGTGTCAAAAAGAAAGTGTAGACCGTCCCCAAGTCCAACGGCAGTCCCAAGGAGCACCAGCAGGGTCCCCATCTGTTCCCTGAGGGAAATTCTGTAATGCTGCCTAGCCAGAGCTCCATGATGGTCGTGGGTGATGTCCCTGACCTTGGACAACTCTACCATGTGGGTCCACCATTCCCCAAGCGCAGCGGCACTCCCAGGGAGCCCCGGCAGGGTCCCCTTCACGGAGCGTAATTGTATAATTGCAGGCCAGCCCAGAACTCCAGGATGGTGAGGGGTGCTGTCCCTGGCCTTGGGCGGCGAACCCAGCAGCAGTTCCAGGGAGCTTTGGCAAGGTCTGTGTCCTTTCCAGAGGGGGAAGCTGTAACGCAACCCAACCAGCGCTCCAGCATGGTTGGGGGTGTTATCCCTGGCCTTGGGCATCCGTTTCCCATGTGGGTCTAACGTCCTCCAGCACAGCGGCTGTCCCAGAGAGCCCTGGCAGGGACCTCGTCCTTTCCAGGAGGAAGAAGCTGCAACGCAGGCCAGCCAGAGCTCCAGGACAGTGGGGGTGATGTCCCTGGCCTTGGGTGGCTGTCTCCCATGTGGGTCGATGTCCCCAATTCAGCTGCAGTTCGGGGGGCCCCAGCAGGGTCTCCATTCCTCCTGTAGGCAAAATCTGTAATGCAGCACAGCCAGAGGTGCAGCATGGGCTTGCAGACAGTCCACCCACATGGGAGACAGCTGCTCCCAGGGAAATACCAATGTTATGCTGGCATGGGGGGCAATTTGTGGCCTGACCCTGCATTTGTGTCTCAGCCCACCAAAATACCTCCCCAGACTGTCCAATCCCGTAGAATAAAAAAACGACTTGCATAACTTTGCAGCTCCTTGCGTAAAGAAACCTGTAAACAAAACAAAGAACATTCATTACCTATGTTCAGCCCAGCAAAAACAAATCATAACTATCACGCTCCGGGGGGCGTGGCTAATGGGCGCGTAAGAGGACGCTCTTTTGGGGAGCTCCTGGAGATCCGACAGCGATCCATGATTAAACGAGCGGATCCTGGTGACTTATGCAGGCGAAAGGCACTCCCATGGGTGCATGAATGCTGTGGGCATAACTTGTGTGCCCTGAGGACCCGTGTGGTGGATGATACTAGATGCTGTGGCCACTAAAGAAAAGACGGGTGCCCGCGTCTGTGTGACGGACAAGATGGCGGCCAGGGAACAAAGGGCCGGCAGCTGACCGTGTGTCGCTGGAACATTGGTCGCCGCGGCTGCGGCAGGCTTTGCTGCGGCAGTGCGGGCTGTGGGTGGCCCAGCCGAGAAGCGGATTGCCGAGCCCGACTGGAGCGGGGCCCGACGGGACCCAGAAGCAGGCGTCGGATCCCGCAGCGTGTGCGGGGAAGAAGTGCGATCCTCGGTGTCCTGGACCGCAGGTCGCGGAACGGGATTTGAGCGGGGCCTCCCCGGTCGCGCAGTGGCCATCGAGCGCGGGGAACCAGTGCAAGGAGACTGTGTGCCCAGAGACCGGCGGTCGGGCCCGGGAGGTCCGGGCAGTGAGGGGACACCCGAGAGTGCTGTGCGCTCGGCGGACCCGGAGCAGCATTGAGGCGGAGATGGAGCCCTCCCTGGTGGCCGCGGAGGGCTCACGACGGTGATACAATCATATATTAAAGCCGGTGAAAAAACTGATAAAATGGAAATTTAAAGGGAAAGGGCAGACGGTGCACGATGGAGAGTGCAACATGAATATTCCTGCATAGCGGAGCTCTGCAACTGTGCATCGAGTCACCTACTACATGTAAAGTGAAACTGGCATATGAGGAAACAACAAGAGTGGGCTGACTGCCAGTAACATCCTGGATTACTCTAAGCACATTCACGTTGCAAACTTTTGGCAGTAGCTGCAGTGCCACAGAAAATTGGACAGTGTGGGCAAGAAGGGGCCTGGTGAGGTGGGCTACCTTGGACCTCTTGTACTTTGGGGGCACTCTGAGGAAGACGCCCAGCTAGCCCATAAGTAAGAGCCCAAAAGCGCGCAGGCACGCGCACCCAGGTCAGGATTGTGGGCAACGGCCCCAGCAGACACAGCATACGCTGGTGGAGGGAGACCTGAGCAGGGCGGCCCGAAGACCCAAGGGGGCTGACCTGCTGCTTGACCCATCCACAAATGCCAAAGAGCCAAGAAAATGCACCTAAAATAAGACTGCGAGCTGGTGGGCCCTGTGGGCAGCGGAGAGCCGGAGTGGGGGAGCGCAGGGTCAGTGAGTGCACCTAACCTCCGTCCACTGAAGGAGATGCAGCAAGGGCTGGCTGAATAATACTGTGGGGGTGCAGGTACGGGTGAGGACACAGCCCATTCCAGTAGGGCGGCGAGTAACAGGGATACACCCGAATACGACTAAAGCGGCCCCTGAATACTGAGAGTGGTCTGATACCACGTTAGAGTTTGCAATTGGGGTGGCGCCGCCGGCTCGCGTCTCTACGGCACAGCACAATGTCTAACAAAATTCTAAGACCCAGGACCAAGCAGCCCACGCTGGAGACCTACGCCAAGACACCTCCAGGAGCAGAAGGGGCAAAAGCAGAGACAACACTACCACGGTGGCAGCGGAGACACCGGGAACGATCCAGGAGGTGCTGGCAGCGATTGCGGACCTGAAGGTTGCCTGGGAGACTAAACTGGGCCTGGCAATGAATGACCTAAAAGTAGGACTGGACCTCAAGATCGGAGCGGTCCAGGAAGAAGTTAACCTGCTGAGACAGGACGTGAGGACACTCGCGGAGCGCACCGGAAACCTGGAAAAGGAGATGGCTCCAAATACGACAGTATGCGCCGCTCACGTATCAGAACGTCATGCCCTGGTGCAGCGCGTGGGTAACCTGGAGAACAGGGCAGAGGACGCAGAAGGGCGCGCCAGACGCAATAACATTCGTATTGTAGGATTGCCAGAAGGAATGGAAGGGCCTAACCCAACGGAATATGTGGAATCCATGCTCCTGCAGGAAATAACTGGCGGAGCACTGACCCAGGGGTTCGCAGGTGAAAGGGTGCACAGGGCTTTGACAAGGAGACCACCCCTGGGGCATCCCCCGCGGCCGCTGATTGCAAAGATCTTAAACTATCTTAAACTATTCTTCCGTAAGGGAGGCACAATCGAAAGGGGGCCGGCGAAAATCACAGCGTACCCAAACTACACTTTGCCCGTACAACGCAGCAGGATGAACTTCGGGTCGGTGAAAAGGAGGTTGAGAGAGGCTGGCCACAGATATATGTTGCTTTATCCGGCCAAACTGAAAGTGTTCCACAAGAACAAAACCCTGTTTTTTGAGACGCCGGAGGATGCTATGGACTGGCTGGTTATGCAGGGTCGCCCCCAGGAACCGGGGATCAAGACAGATGCTGCAGAAGATCAGTAACACGCAGCTGGGTCATCTTGGGTGACACAGCACAAGACCTTGGGACTAGAGTATAGTACTGAATAAAGCCTGTGGGGAATGTGTGGCAGAAAATACATGCTTACAGGAACCGCTAAAAGCAAAACAAGTAGGAGCTCCTGGGAGACATCCCTTGAACCCCATAGCATTGTGCTTAGTTAGGTCACTGTTAGTTCGGTGACACCCCGCGGGGTCCTAGTCCTCGGTTCACGAGACAGGTCCAGACGCGGGTGGGCCTGAGATCAAGGGATGGAGCTGGGCATTTGTTGGGGTTGGGTAGGGAGGGCTGAGGGGGAGGGTTGTGTGCAGTGGGGCAGGGTTAGGAAAAGGGGGTGGAGGGGTGTTGTCGAGGTTGGGAGGGTTAAGAGTCGGCAAACAGGCCATCTAGGAAGATATCAGAGGGAGTGGGGAAGGGAAGGATACCAAGTCAATGGCATCGGGTAATCTCAGTCGTGACCTGGAATGTGCAGGGCCTCAATAGTTACTTAAAACGTAATAAGGTGATGATGTATCTAAAGAGGATGCGGATTGACATAGCTCTGCTACAGGAGACCCACCTCACCAAGGAGAAGTTAGAGGTAGTTAGGAGAAAATGGAAGGGCAACGGCATAGGGGCCACATACTCGGCATATGCAAGAGGGGTGATTACATGGGTGGCGCCGCATGTGCCATTTCAGTTGCTCAGGTCAACGACAGACCCAGAAGGCAGAATGGTAGTGGTGGTGGGGCTCCTGGAGAACAGAGAAGTGAACATTATACATTTGGATGCCCCCAACCATGATACAGCGGCATATTTTAGATCCCTGTATAGTAAAAGTAGCCCTCTGGTGGGTGGCGCAATGGTGTGGGGAGGGGACTTCAATTGCACCCTGAACCCCAGCATAGACAGGTCAGATGACAAGTTAGAAAAGCCTGCGCCAGCAGCTAGGGCACTGAGAACGCTGTTGATAGACCTTGGCCTAGAGGATGTGTGGATGCGGCTGCACCCAATGGAAAAGCGATACTCGCATTACGCAGCGCCACATGACCTGCATACGAGGCTGGACTATGTGTTTGCTGCCGCTGAGATAGTGGGAGAAATGGTGGGCGTGGAATACAAGGCCCGGGTACTTTCTGATCATTCACCTTTGGTCATAGAGTGGCGACATCAACCCCCCAGAGCGCGCATCCCAATGTGGAGGCTCAGAGCTGAGGCCCTACAGGATGGGGGATTCCGAGAGGACTTGAGGGAGGCCATTAAGGAATATTTTGAACTTAACACGGGCAGTGTACGCTCTGTGGGAACAGTATGGGAGGCATTTAAGGTGGTGGTGCGTGGGGTGGCTATATCTAAATCCAAGGGGCTCCTAAGGGGTATTGAACGGGAACTGCAGGAAACAGAAAGAGAGTTAGAGGGCCTGTTACGAAGTGTGGGGACTACCCGGGAGGACAGCGCTAAGATAAGAGACTTGCAGATGGCCTGTAGTGAACTCTGGGACAGATTATGCAAGCTTAATTACAGATATACAGAAAGGCAGCATGCAGGAGGGGATAAACCGGGCAGATTACTGGCCTGGTTATACAAAAATGAGACACCCCGCAAGGTGATCAGAGAGGTCAGGGATGCTGAAGGTCGTATCTGTAACAGCCAGGAAGGGGTAAACGAGGAGTTCCTCAAGTATTACAAACAATTATACGAGGACGCAGGGGAAGATATGAGTCAAGAAATACTGGGAACAATAGATGACATAGGGCTGCCCACCCTGGATGACCTAGAGCGCGCAGATTTAGAGGCCCCCATCACCTCAGAGGAACTTGAGGCAGTGATCCAACACCTGCCCACAAGTAAAGCGCCTGGGTCGGATGGGCTACCTAGCGAGTTTTATAAAACATACAAGCAGGAGCTACTCCAGCCACTGCTGGCCATGTTTAATGAAGCTTACGAGAAGGGAGAACTGCCGGCGTCTCTCCGTGAGGTAGTGATCATCCCGCTCCTGAAACCGGGCAAGCCGGACGTGGAGTGTGGGTCTTATAGGCCCTTGTCTATGCTTAATCAGGATAGTAAAATACTCACGGCAGTGCTGGCCAACAGACTTAAGAGGATGATTGGCAAGTTGATACACCCGGACCAAACGGGCTATGTTCCCGGTAGAAATATCACAGACAATCATAGGACACTGCACCATATCATTGATCAAGCTGAGGAAGACTCGGGCGAGTTGGCAATCGTGTCGCTGGACGCGGTTAAAGTATTTGAGTCAGTGCGGTGGCCATGCCTGACGGCGTCCCTGAAAGGTTACGGGATCGGACCAGGATACATCAGGAGGGTCCAGATGTTATACAGCTCCCCGATTGCGAGAGTTAAAACAGGGACTATAATGTCAGATAAATGGCAACTCAGGAGGGGGACCAGACAGGGATGCCCCTGGTCGCCCATGTTGTATATTCTGGCATTGGAGCCACAGGCAATCTGCCTGAGGCAACAATTTGGGGAGGTGGGGATTCGCACAACAGGAGGCACACACCTGATATCACTGTATGCAGATGATATGCTCCTCTACTTGCGCTACCCAGAGGAGAATCTGCAATATGTGCTGGAGGTGATGGATAGTTATGCCACCCTCTCGGGCATATTGGTGAACCCCGGAAAGTCTAGTCTGTTCCCCTTGGGAGGGTATAGGAATACCTCACTAGAGAGGCTACCCGTCCTGCAGATAACCTGACAGACCATGACGTTCGGATATCTGGGCATAAACATTTACCATAAGATGGAGACAGAGCACAAACATAAAACAGAGAAGGCAATTGTGGGAATTAAAAATAGCATGGCGTTCTGGTCTAGATTACCCTTGGCTATGATGGGATGAGCAGCGCTGCTCAAAATGGTGGTTTTGCCCAGACTCTTGCATTTTTTTGTGAATGTCCCGTACCTGTTCCCCAGACGCTTTTTTGTGAGACTTCATGGCATGTGCAGAGGCTTCATATGGGGCACCTCTAGGAATCGGGTTGCCCTGTGGAAACTACAGGACACATGCGATAAGGGGGGCATAAACCTGCCGAATTTTGAATTGTATTACCTGGCGAGACAGCTGTTGTATGTGGCTAGGTGGTTGTCTGCAGAGGACTCGGCAGAAGCTAGGCTTTTGCAAGGTGATGCAGCTCCATACTTCGTAAAAGAGACCGTGTGGTTGCATAAAACTAAAATAGCGGGGATGGGGAGATTATTGGAGCTGGGCTGGGAAGTTTGGCGCAGAGCATTGAGAACTGTGGGCGATCCAGATCCACTTTCTCAGCAGGTCCCGCTGGTGGTGCTATGCGGGGAAGACTCCCAGCTGTTCAAAGGGGTCTGTAGATACTGGGAACCGGTGGGCCTAGCTACCCTCGGAGATATATGGCAGGAGGGGGAGGCACTGGAATTTCAGAGGTTACAGGAGGAGACGGGGGTGTATAGAGGCCAGTACATTACTTATACCAGGCTTATGAAACGGGTGAGGGAGAGGGGGCCTGAGACAGTGCTAGCAGAAGAACCTGATGCCACCCTGGAAATGATGTATGACGTCTCGGAGGGTCGGCATGAAATATCTAGGATATATGAGCTCTTGAGTGCGAAGGCGGGGAAGGAGCTGCTCCAACTGAGGCATGACTGGGAGGAGGAAGTAGGAGAACCCATGACAGAGGGACAGTGGGATAGAGCTCAGAGATACCACAAAAAGGTGTCCCAGAATGCGAGACTCCAGCAGATCCAGTTGTATGTTACCCACAGAGCTTATTTGACCCCTGGAAGAATAGCCAGGTTTGGAGGCTCGGCGATACAGAAATGCCCTGGGTGCGGGGAGGAGGAGGTAGGGCTGCTGCATATGTTCTGGGCTTGCCTCAAGGCGCAGAGATTCTGGGAAGAAATTAAGTTGAGATTGGCCAGTGGGGGAGTGGTGCTTGACGTGAGGTCTGCTTGGGCATGCATGCTGGGGAGTTTTCCCAGGCCACGTAATTCAAAGCACATCCGCAAGATGAAGGACCTGGCCTACATATTGGCCAAGCGCAGAATAGCGATGTGCTGGAACGCGGCCCATAGGCCCAAGATGGAGATATGGTGGGCAGACCTCTTGAAATGGGCGGAGGCAGAAACAGCGGTATAGTATGAGGCTGTCACTAGGGGGGGCGAAGACGAAGTGGGCCCCTTGATAGCTTGGAGGCAATTGGTGACCTTGATGGCAAATCCTCACCAGGTCACTCATGCAACGGAAGACTCAGACGAATTGACAAGCACTGAGATACCTGAGAATGCTCATGCAGATGGCACGGATGTAACGACTCGAGTTTGTGGGGAGTGAGGGGGGAGGACAAAGGATGACATTGTATAATGTGATGTTTGGATATTGACTCTGAACGTCCTAATTGGTTGTAATGTTTGGTGTGTTGTTTGTTCAAAATAATAAAAACTGTTTAAAAAATAAATAAATAAAAACTATCACGCTCCGATCACTGCCCCCCCTTTCAAGACATCCCTGGTGGTCTAGTGACCCTCACACCGCAGTAAAAACACATTTGCCCCTTCCTAGGGGCAGATTTTTATTAAGACTATTAATGACCATAACGTCATTTAACAGTGTAATTATAGGTTTATGGATTTTGGTCGACCGCCTCCCCCGAACCCCCCCCAAACTGGTTGAAAATCCCATGCCCCCTCCCCTCAATTTCTTTAAATTTTGGATACCACCAAAGGTAGATGGTAGGTTGGGGTCAGGCCGTTTCTCTAATAGGAAATAGCTGCTTCAGTGTGAATGGGCTAGTTCCCATTAGACGAGAGGACCTTTCTGCCTCTGCAGGTCGGTGGGCCATTTCTCTAATGGGAGCTAGCCTTCTCAGTGTGAATGGGCTAGTTCCCATTAGACGAGAAGACCTTTCTGCCTCTGCAGGTTGGAGGGCCGTTTCTCAAATGGGAAATAGCTGCTTCAGTGTGAGTGGGTTAGCTCCCATTAGACGAGAGGACCTTTCTGCCTCTGCAGGTCGGTGGGCCATTTCTCTAATGGGAGCTAGCCTTCTCAGTGTGAATGGGCTAGTTCCCATTAGACGAGAAGACCTTTCTGCCTCTGCAGGTTGGAGGGCCGTTTCTCTAATGGGAAATAGCTGCTTCAGTGTGAGCGGGTTAGTTCCCATTAGACGAGAGGACCTTTCTGCCTCTCCAGGTCAAAGGGGCTTTTCTCTAAGAGAAATAGCTGCTTTAGTGTGAATGGGCTAGTTCCCATTAGACGAGAGGACATTTCTGCCTCTGCAGGTCAGAGGGTCATTTCTCTAATGGGAAATAGCTGCTTCAGTGTGAGTGGGCTAGCTCCCATTAGATGAGAGGACCTTTCTGCCTCTCCAGGTCAGAGGGCCGTTTCTCTAATGGGAAATAGCTGCTTCAGTGTGAGTGGGCTAGTTCCCATTATTATGCAGGACTTGGCCACTAGGGGAGCAAAAAGGGCCATTTCTCTAAGGAGAACTAGCCTTCTCGGTGTGAGTAGGCTAGTTCCCCTTATTATGCAGGACTTGGACACTAGGGGGCAAAAAGAGCAATTTCTCTAATGGGAACTAGCCTTCTCAGTGTTAGTAGGCTAATTCCCATTATTATACAGGACTTTCCCACTAGGGGCAAAAAGGCCAATTTCTCTAATGGGCACTAGCCTTCTCAGTTTGAGTGGGCTAGTTCCCATTATTATGCATGACTTGGCCACTAGGGGCAAAAAAGGGCCATTTCTCTAATGGGAACTAGCCTACTCACACTGAAGCAGCTATTTCCCATCTGAGAAATGGCCCTAGCAACCGATGGTCCGTTTCTCAGATGAGAACTAGTATCAACCCTGCTCCAAGGGCTCAGGCCACGTGCGCATGCGCGGTGCAACAGTTCACCAATTTCCCAGATCCCCACAAACCTTAATCAGTTTCTTCGGCTGCCGTGCAAGTGCAACTCGGCTGGATAGAGATCTGACCTATGTTCGTGCTGGCCAATGGCCAGCCAGAGGTTCATACCATACCCAGAACACCTCCACTGGCAAAACACGTAGGGCCTGATTTACAAATGTGTTTTACAAGGGCGCAATCCCATTGGAAAACGTGTTCTCAATCAGGCCCCTAGTCTTAAACACAACACTCTTTCATTTTAACCTCCTTCACATTCCAGTTCATCAGTTACAGTTACTACTGGATCCATTTACAACATATGGATTTGGGTATGCGTGGAAAAAACAAGGGAACATTACTAGTTAAACATTGGTATTTTATTCGAAACATTTCATGTTAAACCATCTTTAAATATGCTCATGTATATAAAGGCTCAACAAAAATATATGACACAGCGCATCCCCGAATTTATAATTCCTTATGAAAATAGGAGATGATAAGTAGAACATATGAGAAGGTTATTTGGGAAATTGATCCTGCATTGAGGGTATTGATCTGGCCGATCCTTGATTTATTCCTGTGGTGATAATGTGGGTGACAGTTGTGACATGCTCCAGTTGTCATTTGTCCGGTGTGAGTTCGTGGAGGGCGCTTTTACAACACCGACCTTATTGGCTCCGGCCACCAGAGGATGCAAAACAACACTATTGCACTTGGACTGGACTTTCAATTTCTGCGTCTGTCATGAAGGGCGCTTGGACCCAAATGAGACACCCCTTGGAGCATGCGTTCAGAGGTCTGGCTGTCCTTGACCCAGTCTGAGCTATGCTCAAATGATGGTGCCGGAGTTCACTGTCTGGGAGTGTGGGAGAGCCTCAGGAACAAGTGAATCAGTACTATTGTGCACACAGGTCCTAGTCTTTGAGTCCCATGTCCCCTGTGGAAGTCACGTGAATGAGAGGAGAATGCTCGGATTGCTTACTGGTAATCCTCACTATTCCTAGCCCTACTCTTCCTTGTCCCAGTCACTTACCATTGAGCACGGATTGTACTCAAAGGTAAGTACTGGGACGAGGGACGTGGAGGTAATGACACAATTTGGTCCAGCCTACACACTACGCATATCAGCCTTATTTCCTTTACTGTGGCTTGGTGAACAGGCCCGTTTATAGTCATTTCCAAGTTATAGAGTCTCTTGGGCTTGGCAATCCATAGGTTAGTTGCCAAGACAGAGAAGGATCCTCCTTGGTTTTTAATGTTGTGATGAAGGAATGTTACTAGAGCCGCATTGCTTGAAAAAAATCAATCTTAACAGGCTTCTATGGGGTGAATGTCTCGCAATCGTTTACAGGCCTCTGCAGTGGAATGATCGGAAGATGCAGAGTGGCTTGAACTAGATTCTTCGTTTGACTTGGAACAAATAAAGTGTCTACAGCAGTAGTGTGAAGTGTTTCCATCTCCAGTCTCAGCAGGAGCATTCCTACTGAGTTTTGTACACTTTTTAGATGGTCCAGTATGTACTCTCGAAGGCGTATGTAAATGCATGAGCAAGTCTTGATAACATTAGGACAAATACTTCTAGGGTCCTATGTGTATATCTTGATGTGACTTATATTTGTTTCATTATTAAGTATATATGGTTTACAATAAACCTTTATACACATTTAAATTCATCAATCCACCATCACATACATTTTTCAAATAACATAATGTGATGAATCATGGGATTCAGTGACTTCTCCCAAGGGGGGAGCCTTTCTCTGTGAGGCTAGGCAGATGAGCCCGCTATGCAACATTCCCCCTAGGGGTGGCAGTAGGCAGGACCTCACAAGGAGAGACCCCGAGCCCCTTGGAGACAAGGACTCCCATTCTGATAAGGAACTCCCTTTTCACTATCTTCAAAAGCCCAGTACAACTCTTATCAGTTGACAGACAACTAGACTCCTCTTAGATATTCTATTGTAATGTTACTACAGAATATAAGTAGCTGCCTGGTAATGTGAAAAGTAAGACTATAGGAGTGATAAAGAGTACCTGTCTGTTAATCACTGAGACGAAGAAACCACACAGAGTTTGTATTTGTATTTGTATTTAGTTTATTTGTATTGTGCACCTGGCCCTGGGGCATCTGGAAGCATAGTTATGAAGGGTATAGCTCCAACACAAAGAAAGGACTATTCCTAGAAACTGGGGCTGCCCCAGCATTGCGTAATAAAAATGGGAGGAACAAGAGAACGTCAGAATGAGACCCAGGAATTACAAACCAGCTGGTGAAGGGAGGCTGTTGACTCAGGAAGAAAGCTGCTTTGCCTGGCTGCTGGCAAAATGTGAGAGGAGGTGCCTGAGGTGCGCATAGTGGGAGATCAATTGGAGGAAGTCTGTCCCATGCTTGTAAGTCACAGGAGGGACATCGAAGAAGGGGAAGGAGAATCCCCAACATGAAGGTGCTTAAGCCAAAGCACACTGAAGATGGACATAGGAAGGTCTGTCTTCCGGCAGGAGAAACCGTTGAGAAGAAAAGAGAAGTGGAGGCATGAGAGGGCAGAGATAAGCAACCCTATTTTAGCTGATAACACAAATCGACATGGAGGTGTGTCCAACGAAACAGAACGTACATACTGTAAAGCTGTCCTGACCGAAGATTGAAGAGAGAGAAATACCGACCGGGTGACGCAGCCCAGTACAATAAAAGTAACTAGGAGAGCGGAAAACACAGGGAACAGGGCATGTATGATACCATCTTGGTTGGAGACCTAAATTTACATTGCCTAGACAAACCAGCGGCCCAGATTGACACAAGGCTAATGCAATGGAATAAGCGTGTTACAAGAAATATGATCATGGCAAATGGTGCTCTAGATGGTGATATTCCTCCACAAAAAACAAGGAAGAAAAGATTGCTTAGTGCAATCATTGATTATATCTATATCGATTCAACACTATTCTCCCATGTTAGTCAATTCCAAGTAATTCAATCAAGTGCAAGTGATCATGACATACTAACTTTGAAATGGAAGATGGATGTAAAATCGGAAAATCGAATCCACAATACATTTTATGGTATTCTAACTATAAATAATAACCACAACAGATTTCGTTGGTCGGAAAGGTCCTTAGAAAAACGTAATGATTCACGGTTCACCGATTTGTTGTTCATCATTATGTTCTTATTTAAAATTAGTAAACATTATTAAACTGGAAAAGCTTGTAATAAATCCCCAAATCATTATGTGAACAAAGTTTTTGAATATATTGACTTATTACAACTATTTCGAAACTGTCCTAACAAAAATGGTAAAAGGAAATCCATAACTATGCACATATTTGATCCTGTAGTTAAGGAAAGAAAAGCATTGTATTGGCTCGAAAAGAAAATTGCCATGTCACTACCAACGGATCTTAGATGAGCTGCCCTCAAATCAACGAAGACTAGATATAAAAATTGGGCGCGTGCGCGCAAAGCTATTCTATTTCAAAATGATGGTGAATCTATGCTAAAATCAACGATGCAGAATAAGAACTCTGTTCAAACTTGGGCCCTAATAAATCGGGCAACCACAGACCCTCAGTTAGCTATCCAAATTAATGGTGCCTCTGAGCAACAATGGGTGATGCATTTTTCCAATGTATTTGCCCAACCTTAAGCCATAGCAAATGTCTGTCACTTTCCTACAACCAAGCGTTTTCATCTTCAATTTTCTAAAGATGACATACTGGGCCTCATCATGAGTTGGGTGGTAATGCAGCGGTTTTCCCGTCGAGCGTAATTAGCGCTAACGCCAAGCCGCCCGGAGGATAGTCCACCAGATCACGAGTTTGCGTGCACGAGCCAGGGACATGGCGGTAGCGCAAATAACGCTCGACGGGAAAAAGGCCCAAGAACCCGTAAATCCAGCGCACCGTGCGCGACCGCCATACGGCGCTAATAGTGCGCGGGAAACGTGTCACCGCCGGAATGGGAAATAAAGCGGTGGCCATCTTGGAAATCACAAACCGTCAGATGTCACATCCCCTGCAAGCCATCCACCCATGGGAAGAGTGAATTATGTCACATGAGCGCACTAGGGGCAAGTCAGCACTGGACAGGGTCAGGAAGCCAAAATTTAATGACCAGGAGCTGGCCGTACTGGTGGAGGAGGCAGAGATCCACCATGATGAACTGCAGCAGTGCAAGACAAGTGGGCAGCGCCATGCACAGATCTGGCGGAACACCAGCCAAAGGGTGTCTGCAGTGGGGCGCGTGCCCCGGGATGGCGAGGACTGTCACAAGTGCCTCAATGACTTGCGTGTGAGAGTCCGCGGCATACTCTCACAGCACAGGAGTACAAGCAGGGGCACTGGAGGAGGGCCACCACCACCCGAACTCACACCCTGGGAGGAGAAGATGAATGCCCTACTAGACATGGGCACCATAGAGGGAATTGGTAGAGCGGAGGCAGGCACTGGTATTGACTCGACTGCAGGTGAGTCCCATCCCGAATGCATGTATCTCAAAGGACCACACATGCAGACCCTGAGTGAATGAATGTGATGAAATGTGTGTAAGGCACTGCAGACACCCATAACTGAGCCCTTGAACCATTGAACCGTAGTGCCGCCTAGACTACCCTGCACGTGCAGTGCATCAATACAAGGGGCAGGGGACAGACATCCATAGCCATGGGACAGCTACGTAGAGTGTGAGTGTGCATGAATACACCCCCAGGACCTTGAGCATGGTGCATCCCAATCCCGCATGTGATGATGGCACACAAACATTTCCATGCAGTGTTCCTCCACACTCACACATTCCACCAATCACTACATGGAGAATGAACAAAATGCAAGTGTCATGCATAATTGATACTGCCTACAATCCCACTTGATGGCATGAACTGCTTGATACTCATGTAGGTTGCCTTGAACTCAATCCACATACTATGTACCCCACAGGCACACAGCGAACTTCACGGGATGACGATGACGGTGAGGTGGCCACTCCATCACAGCGCCCGAGGCAGCGTATCTAGACCAGCACCACCACTCCACAAGGGGGCCCGCGGAAGGAAACCGATGCCGGACCCATCCCACATCACCACAACACAGCCCAACCAGACCGCTGCAGCACCCACATGGCCACAGCATGTCAGCGCCTAGCTCACTCCAAGCCACCATGCAGACTTCCGATGCAGAGGGAGTTACCTGTGGGTCAGAGCCCGATGTGGGAGTGACACCTCCAGCTGCGCATCAGGCAGGATATTTTCACTCCCCCGGAAGCAGCGACGCCAAAGGGATGGGCACACCACAGGGGACCCCAGGGCCAGTCACACACGGAAAACAAACCCCACATGTGCATGTGCATGTGCGTCGGGTCCGCACACCAGAGCCAGATGTAGACACACCAACATATGGCAGCCCTGAAGATGGGCACTCAGAGCCCGGCAGCCCCATCCAAGCCGACAACATGTGCCCATGCAGCCCCCCCCTAACAGCACAAGTGGCAGGCCGGTACCTGCCGCACCAGGGGTACCTTTCGTCATGGGAGGAGCTGTGATGGGACGTCTGGACATAATTGAGGCAAAACAGGCAAAAGTGGAATCCATGGCCAAAGTGCACAGCTGGCACATCAAGGCTATCAGCGCATCCATACGGCATGGCTGCAAGTACATTGCCCGAGACAACGCGCGCACACGCAGAGTGGTGGAGCAATGCACCTCAGCCCTGACAGGTTTTGGCCAAAGGGTACGAGAGTTGTGCGAGGCAGTATCTGCACTCGCTGAGCAGACAAGGGAAGCGAACAACCTTCTCCGTCAGCATCTGCAGGCAACCGGGTCAGCCTCATCAACCTCCACTACACCCACGGAGGGATCCCTTGAGCCTTCTCCTAGGTGCCGTTCATTGCGCCACCTGAGATCCCTCACGCCAGAGGGGCCAGGACATGGAAAGCGCCCGCGACCATCATAGTTGCACAGGGCATTGTTGTGGGTGCCCTGAGAACATGCACCTACCTGCACTGTTGTTGAGAGTTGACTGGGGGAGGGGGAATTGTGTGCTGAGTGTTCACTGGGGGGAGAGGGGATTGTGTGCTGGGTGTTCACTGGGGGAGGGGGGATTGTGTGCCGGGTGTTCACTGGTGGGAGGGGAATAGACAATTGTTCAATAAATCGCGTTTAAAATTCATACAAAGCATGGACAGTTGTGATTGTTATTAAGTGCTCTTTAATGTTTAAGTGACATATGCAAAATGTAGCCGTCACCGGTATCAAAAGAAATTATCAATCAAGCCCTGTCTGGCCAACCTACCCTCCCTCATCCCATTCCTGGGTGCACGTGCAACACCTTCTGGCATATCATCACCTTCACTCCCTTCCTCAGGTGGCTCCACATGAGCATAGGGGGGGCAGTGGCACATTTCTGTGAAAGCAAATGTTGTACAGCATGGCACATGTCAGTACAATTTTTCCAACTTTTTCAGGTGCATACATCAATGCCCCTCCCATATGGTCTAGGCACCGGAAGCGTGCCTTCAGCAGTCCAAATGCCCTCTCCACGCAGATGCGTGTCCGTCCATGGGAAATGTTGTATGCCCGCTCAGCTGCAGTGTGTGGATGACACACAGGGGTCATGAGCCATGTGTACTGGGGATATCCAGAATCACTTGCAGGGGAGAAAAAGCAGGTATGGGGACAAGGTAGGTTCAGTGGGTGCACAAGGCTCAGTAATCAGTGACACTTTCAGCAGGATAAAGTTTGTGTTGAGAAGGTCATGCTATCTCATTGCAATGTTGGCATCCAACCTTTGACCTCCAGGACATGCATGGTGTGAGGTTGTCATACAGCTGTGTATCTATGTTTTTGTGAGTTGTTATGTGCATCACACTTATGTATGACATGTGGCCTACTTATCATTTGGTTACTTACATTGTGGAGTGTGCTGTGCTAGGAGCAGCATTGAATCAATGGAGTACTCACAACTTGCTACACCCCCGTTTCTAAATGTAACAGTACTCTGTTCCTTGTCACTGGAGGAGGGGACCCTTCCATCTGCTTGTGCATGCGACAAGTGGTTAGCCCATGTGTCATTGGCATTCCCTTTGGCTGCTGTTGCATTTGCTGGTTGCCACTATTATGTACTGTTCTCCAGGCATGTGATTGGCCAATCAGGGGTCAGTGTTTCAGGGAAGTGTAGTTCTTTTGTGGATGTGCCGACTTTTGTGTAACATTGGCATGACTGTCGGGTGGCCAGGGTGTGATGTCTGTACTGTGTCAGGGTGGGAAGCTATAGTGCAACACACAGGCTTTGTGGTTGTAGGCTTTCCATATGTGACTGTGCTGCCACATGTCTTTTACATCCTGACTGGGTGTGTTCTGCTGTGTTGGACATGTCCAAGGGTTCTCGTGCAAGGTACATGCATGGAAATGCTGCAGTGATGGTGCTGCCTATTGCCATGCAGGGATTTGACTGTGCGTGACCAGCCCCATCAGTTGTGATTCAACATGCATTACGGACTACATTTGTACTCACCCAGCATCCATGTGTTTTGGCCTCAGTGCCTTTCCATGTACGCTGGCAGGGTACTGTTGCGCAGGACCATGGAGTCGTGGGTGGATCCTGGGTAGCGGGCACAGCAGTGGCTGAAGGTGAGGTCAGGGCTACATGTCATCTGCACATTCAGGGAATGGTAAGTTATCCGGTTTCTGTAGCCTGGGGTGGTATGAGTGCTACATGTGTGTAGTCCAGGGCTGCTATTACATTCGGAACTTGGGCAATGGCATGGAATTGACCCTTCAGCTGGTTCACCTGTGCCTGTGTGGCTGGCATTGCAATGTGCTCATTCACATGGATCAACAGTGCATCCAGCACCTGTCCCAGCATGGCACTGAAGGTGGACTGGGCCATGACGTGCATCATGGCAAGGGTGTGTTGGTAGCTCCCAGTCCCGAGGAAGCGTCACAAGCGGGGGTACTGATGTGCTGATGGCTATTCGGCTGCCGAGGTCAGCCTGGATTGTTTCCAGCAACTGGGTGATGGTTGCCCTGTCCAGCCTATATTCTGTCACCAACTGGCCATCAGTAAGGGCACAGGGTTTTGGCCTGGTCCTGGGGATGGCTGGCCACCTTGCTGGTGCTGCTCTCCTCCTCCTTCCCCTCATCCCCACCACCCCCTGCGCTCCCAGGACCCTGGCCTGGTTGGCTGGCCTCTGTAGCTCCAGGCGCAGCAGGTAAATATCCACATCAAGGCTCCTGGCTCCAAATGACAGCATGGTGTTTGGTGTTTGGAAGTGTGTGTTGTGCATGGGTGGGTCCTTTGTAGGCCTCTCATTTGCATTGGTTTCACCTGGGCCCTTATTGCTGTCTCCTCCCTGCTCCTGCTGGTGTTATGGTGTTGGGGAGGGTGTGTTGTGCATGGGTGGGTCCTTTGTAGGCCTCTGATTTGCATTCTTTTCACCTGGGCCCTTATTGCTGTCTCCTCCCTGCTCCTGCTGGTGTAATGGTGTTGGGGAGGGTGTGTTGTGCATGGGTGGGTCCTTTGTACGCCTCTGATTTGCATTGGTTTCACCTGGGCCCTTATTGCTGTGCCCTGTGTTTTTCTACCTCCAGCATTTTGCTGGGGGTATTTTCGGCGGATTATCCACCGCTTTTCTGGCGCTAATAGCGCCTACGCCAGACTCGTGATTGCTATGTTTTAGCGCGAATGAATACGGGCGCTTTTACAGCCGACGCTTTTACAGCCGGATGTACTTGCGCCGGCTGTAATGGCGCCAGAGGTATTTGTACTTGTGATCCGACGGACCCTTAAATTTCTATTCTCCATTGTCCCAGTCATTAGGTTCTACATTGGTTCTACATTGGCAAAATAATTCCAACTTTACTGTTTGGAATGGAGACTAATCCCCAATCATTTGTAGTCGACTGGGACAGAATTGAAGGGAAAATATGGAGAAGAGTTTTGGATCTCCCAAATTGTGCCCCCAGTGCCTGTCTACGCTACGAATTGGGGCTCACTTCATTAAGAGCATGGCTGGAGTGGAAATGGATCTCGGTGTATAGATCGATTCTAGATCCCCCATTGTCTTCCTTATACGAAGATGTGGCAGTTTTACTACATGGGTCCTCTAACACATTCCTGACTAATTTGAGAGAAAAATGTATTAGCATCTTACTGCAGTCGGATAGTATAGTAGAAATATTGATCCAAAATCCTTTGAAGGTTAAAGAGTCCATGAAAAGGGTGGATTGGATCAGGACTATAGAGATGGGATCAGCATAAATCTCTGCTTCTATGACTCCGGCTGTTAAACCAAGGGCTTTTCTACCTATGTACTTAAGGAAGTTCCCAGACCCGGTTAGTAGAGCAGACTTCTTGAGATTTTGATTAAACCTGCTGCCTACACTAGAAATACAACATATAAGAAATGGTGCAGGGGCTTCTTCTGATATCTGCCAAAAATGCGCTAGGACTGAAAAACAGTCATTAAAACATCTGTTAATGGTATGTCCAGGGGCAATGGATTTGAGGGTAACAAGCCTACAAAGATTTGTACATAATATTTGGTTTTTAGAAACAGACTGTTTTTGGAAAAGATTAGCCTTGGGGAATTAAGTTTTTATAAAGTTTGAAGTAGTAAGATTGTTGAAAGACCTAAATCTGACAAGATAACTGTAAGAACTAAAGTACACTGGAGTGATCAAGGATTGCCTTCTGTGACATGTGACAATGTTGAAAATTACTTACAGTGTATTTTGTATGTTTTTCAATTGGTATGTTAATCATGAGAGCATGAAGATGGCAATTTCCTTTTTCTTTTTGCTCTTATTAATCCTCACTTCGGAAGAGATAGTGAATACTTTTACTTTTTGTCTTATTCTGTTTTATTTTATCTATACATGTGTGTATATCAGGTATGCTTTGGCATATTGTGTTCATTTCTATATGTGTGATATTTTTCTTGTTTTAGTGAAAAGTCGACATTTGTATTTGAGTATAACAAAAAAAAATAGATCCCTACAACTACAGACCGATCGCCCTTCTTGACGCTCCTGGCAAGATTTTCGCACAAATTATTCTCAGAGATCTGAACGAATGGACCCTACTTAAAAATACTCGTGACTCATTTCAAACAGTATTCGTGGCTGGCTTAGGTACAGCAATAAACATAACCACTATAAATGCAATAAAGGCCCACTGTATTTCTCTGAGGCAACCATTATATCTAGCCCTCATTGATTTTCGAACTGCTTGATTCCATAGATAGGCTATTATTGAGAAAAAAGCTAAAAAAAACACCATTGTCCAGTATCACTAATTTGGGAAATTCACATGTAGCTCTGTGACGTTGTGCTAAAACCAAAAAGCAGTGCCCATCGTAACATATGGTGCCGAAACCAGACAAATTTGAGACCAATTATTTTGGGACAGAATGGAGGGCAAATTCCAGAGGAAGGTCCTCAATCTGCCCCAATGTTCACCAATTTCTATGATTCCTTTTGAACTGGTTGCACTGTGCCGCTTTGTAATCTATTCATGGAAGCTATGCTCTTTGTTCAAACATCCTAGATGATGCTGATATTTCGATTGAGCCCCTGTTACAAAATCCCATACTTGCACAAATCAAGCTGTGTCAACATGATTGGATACTTACTCAAAACAAAGGTAACATCTATGTAGACTTTAATTCAACTCTATTTCATCACAAAAAGTACTGCCATATTGTAGAATGCTTAAATAAGTGTCCCTCCCCAATTCAGAAATCAATACTTGAGGTTTAGACTCAAACTATGGCCTAGGAGGGACATCCTGGCCAGACGCTGTATCATCAATAAGGGTGAAAACATATGGCGATTTTGTAAAAAAGAAACTCATAAGAAAACATTGCAGCATCTGCTGGTTGAATGTGCATATCTTGCACAAAGACGTTATGACTATTTTAAACGGTTGTTTGATTATTATAAAATGATGTCGATCAGTGAAGCATGCAAGAACATATTCTGTACAAATAGAGCATCGGTTAGAATAGTTACAGTTCAATTCCTAGAATCTCTTGAACTAAATGATTATAACACGTGAATAAATAGTAAAATAGGCAGGAAATATTTTCTATAACAATATTTATGTATGCATCAGCAGTGATTAGACAATGATTCAGGGTTGTATATATTTTTTTTATAGTTGGAGGATTTGACTTTCAAATGCATCTAAATTGGATAAAATTCTTTGTGCATAGACATAGGTTCTTCAGGTTTCTTACAACTGTGTTTTATCAGAACAATTATTTTTAGTAAATACTCATTGTGAAATGTTACATTGCATTAGCAAATTACAATATTTTAAATGGAAAGGTTTTAATGGATTTAGTGAATTTGCTGTTTATAGTTTATAAGATGATTTGATATGGTTGTATGAATGTTTCTGCTTTCTGTGTGGGACACAATGCCTGAGACAGCCTCCACTGAAACTGACATGTATGCAGTGAAGTGTGCTGAAAGGCTGGGTACTTACCCAAATCCACATTATTTGTTATGTGTGGAGTGAAATGACCTGAATGCATGTGAGCCTGATTGGCTACCTGCCAGCATGAATGACCGCCTGCGTGATTGGTTGTCTGAGCCTGGCTCAGCCTGAGTGAACGGAGACCAAATGTATATAACATGGGACAACTCACTCACCAACTTGTTCAGAAGCTGAAGTCGAAGCTGAATCGATAAGAAGCTGTTCCTTGAAACCCAGCTGGAAAAGAAGTCTGCTGCTGCATTTTATTTGCGTAATCCAAAAGCTGCCATGTTCTTTCAAGGACTGATCCAGAGAGGACCTGCAAAGGAGACCTCTTCCCTGAGCTACGAGGGACCATCGTGCAACCTGCTACTCTTCATCCGAAGTGCCCTGTAAGACAGTCCTGTGAGCCTGCCATCGGGACAAGGGGTCTTCGTGAGTCCTGAAGAGGAGTGCCTAGACATCTTGAGTTGAAGAAGTCTACTGGTGTCACCCAGGGGCCGGAGGAACGATCATGACTGCTGGAAGCCCGTTGCTGTCTACCGTGCAGAAGAGGGGGTACTCTGGCACACCCAGTGCTGCAAAAGCTCCAAACTGCCAAAGAATACTTCAAGGGATATCCTTGCCATCATCACTGACCACTTTTTACTGCCGGAGAAGGTCCAGGGTCGTTGAGTGCAGAGGAAGTTTTGCCGGTGGATTTCATGCCACTAGAATCCAACACAGATGTCCTGAGGATACAGACTTGGTGAGGGTCCGTGGTCCACTCCAGAGATCGAGTCCAGGTCGCCAGAAGCCATCCGAAAGTCGGAAAACTGCGAGATTCCAAAACCCGACATCAAAAGTGACCTATACACTCGTCGCCACCAGAAGTCATCCAAGGGTCACAGGAGTCTTACTCTCATCTGTCAAGTCTTTAAGGAGCCCACAGCAAGTTTAATCTTCCCAGGACTTCTACAGTCGGAGAAATAATCGACCAACAGAGAGCACCGCGAAGAGCCAAACTGCTGCACTTCAGAAAGACTTTGGTTCCATTTTTCTTCTTGGACTCAGCATCCCAATGGCTCCTTATTCCAAGGGGGGGGTGCGGGGGGCATCCTCAAAGGGAATCGTCGAGTGAAACCGAGAAACTCTGCCACTTCGCCTGCCAAGGCACCAAAGGCACTGTTACGAGGAAGAGCATCTTCTAGCCTCAGGAGTCGTCCAGGGGTCCCATATTCATCTTGGATCCTGTTCCTTTGCGGCCTCTCAGGTACATTGGGGTGGTAGATCCTTAAATAAGAAATTCCAAGGGATTCCAAGATGGCAGCCGACACTAGATAGACATGTCCACGGCTGCTACCGAGCCTGCAGCAAACAAAGCCGTTCGACCACCCCCAGATGCAGGCAAAAAGGGCAGAACAGAGATAAAAGCAGTGCAGAACCCTAGGTGAGGAACGAGGAGGCAGGAGAAGTTTGGAAGCATTCGAGGTGTCAGGCAAGGCTAGATCATGGCTTCAAGGTGCAGAGCGGCAGGGAAGTGGACAACACGTCCTGACTTCAGGAGGAGGTCTGCTGGTGTGGGAGCGAGGCACTGCCCTGGCCACAGGTTATGCTCCAGAGGACAGCTGAGCCGGACCAAGGTGAAGAGACGCGGAGGAAGGCGTGTGCGAACGCCCAACCTGACATCCCCACAAGCAGAGGCAACTGCAGAGCAGCAGATAGCCCAGCCTGGAGGTGTAGTGGCAAGGGGCAAGGACGGAGGCACAAAAGAAGAACACAGTGAGTTGGATGGTTCACTCTTTGACCCTGACCCAGGGTACCAGAGGGGAACACCGCACAGCACTCCAGAAAAGGGTGAAAACTACAGCAGAACCCCCAGATATTGAAGTGCATTGCAGGGAGGAGGGGAGGAGAGCGGATGGATCCTGGTCTAAACCCGGCCTAGGGCTCCTCAGCTGAGACCCGATTGAGCACCTGGAACCAACAAAAGCATACAGCCATCACAGCCATGGCGGGATCACCTGGGCTCATAAGCACATCTTAAACCCTGGTGTAGTGAAGGGCATTGAAAATTACCAGGTTACTCACTGTAGTGACCACCTTACTCCTAGTCCACAGTCCCCTTTCCTCCATACTTATGGGGACATCTCTCCGTCCTGTGGGACGGGACCGGAGCACTTTGTAAAAAGCATCCACATTTTTTTCAAAAATGTGTCCCTCCTCTCTTTTCTGCGCGTGGCCCGGGACGCAGCCGTAACCCCGCCCACCTTGGCTCCGCCTCACGCATCGCCCATCAGTCCTTTTCTATCGCAGGGTCTAAGACCCATTAGCAATAACAGAGGAACCTTATTAGAGGGGACGGCGGGCGTATGGAGGAAAGGGGACTATGGACTAGGAGTAAGGTGGTCACTACGCTGAGTAACCTGGTAAAACTCCTACGTCCCGTACCCTTTCCTCCATACTTATGGGAGATTCCCAAGCACTCCTTACAGGAACTATGGGTGGATGGAAATACCCCTTACTGAAACAGGTTCTTCAGCACAGCCTGGCTGAACTGAGCGTCGGCCCTAGAGCTCATATTGAGGCAGTAATGCTTACAGAAAGCAGATGGGGAGGCCCAGGTAGCCGCTCTAGCGATGGACTCCCAGGGAACATACTTCTGAAAAGCAACCGCAGCTGCCTTGCCTCGCACCTGATGCGCATGAATACCCTTAGGTGGTTTCAGCTTTTGGACAGTGAAAGATTCCGTGATACAGGCAGCAATCCATCTGGAAATGGATGCCTTAGACACCGGCCTGCCCTGGGGTTTACCGAAGGTCACAAACAGTTGGGAAGAGTTCCGAAGCTCGGCAGTCCTGTCCAGGTAGAACTTAAGAGCTCTTCGGACATCCAGGCAGTGTAGAATCCTTTCCACCTCCGAGGCAGGGTTCGGAAAAAAGACCGGAAGGGAAATCGACTGATTCAGATGAAATTCGGTCACTACCTTTGGTAGGAAAGCTGGGTTCGTCCGAAGGACTACCTTGTCCTTGTGAAAAACCAAGAAAGGATGCTCCACCAACAATGCCTGGAGCTCACTCACTCTCCTCGCTGACGTAACGGCGACCAGAAAGGACACTTTCCAGGACACGTACTTGAGGTCAACCGTAGCCATTGGCTCGAAAGGTTTATGGCACAGCGCCGTCAGGACTACGTTTAAGTCCCAGGGCGGGTACAGAGTACGAACCGGAGGGTAGATGCGTGTGAAACCAGCAAAATGTCTCTTCACCACCGGGTTAGTTAACGAATAAGAACACCGGTCTGTAGAGAGGTAGGCGGAAATCGCCAAGAGATAAGTCCTGCAGGACAAGACATGAACCCCTGACTCTGCTAGAGAGGAGACAAAGGACAGCACCGTGTCTATCGTCGCCACCCTCGGGTCCAATTCTTTCTTCAAATACCAATGACAGAACCTGAGCTCTTTACTCTTGTATTGGGATCTGGTCGAGGGTTTCCTGGCTGCCTGGATAATGCGCATGTTATCCGCAGACAAACCCAAAGGCTCTAGCGCCGTGAACTCAGGCACCATGCCGCCAAGTTGAGCGATTGTGGGGAGGGGTGCCACATCTGCTGTTCCCCTTGGTGAAGAAGATCGGGAGTTACTGTTAACCTGATCGGCGGACACGCCGACAGGTGTTGAAGTTCTGAGAACCAAAACCTGGCCGGCCACCATGGAGCTATCAATAGAAGAGAACAGTTGACAGAATATTTCAACTTCCAAATTGCTCGATGAACCAGAGGAAGAGGCGGGAAGGCGTAAGCTCTCATGTTGTGCCATGGGATCTCGAGTGCGTCCCCCAGAGAGGAGGCTCCCAGCCCCCATCTGGAGGCGTACTGAGGAAGCTTCTTGTTCATCGCCGTGGCGAAGAGGTCCACCTCCGGTGTGCCCCAACGCGAGAAAATCCATGATAGGATCTCCGCCTTCAACTCCCACTCGTAGCTGACAACTGTCCGCTGGTTGAGGGCATTCGCGGTGACATTCAGCCGGCCCGGGATGTGCACTGCAATCAGCCAGACCCCATGAAGCACGGCCCAATCCCAAATCTGAATGGCCAGATCCACGAGAGGGGGAGACTTCGTTCCCCCCTGCTTGTTTATGTAGTACATTGACACCACATTGTCCGTTCTTATGCGGACCACCTTGTTGACAATGAGAGGTCTGAACGCCTTGAGCGCCAGAAAAATCGCCAGAAGCTCCAATTGATTTATGTGCAGGAGCTTGTCCTGAGGTGACCAGAGGTCCGAGACCTGAAGAAGATCTAACGTCGCACCCCACCCGAAAAGGGAGGAGTCTGTCGTGATCGTCGCCATGGGGCTTGGGTCCTGGAACCCGACACCCACTGACAGGTTGCTGAGAGAAGACCACCAGTCCAGGTCCACTCTCATGGAATCCGGAATCATTATCCGTTTGGAATCCGGGTCCACAGCCTGACTCCAGGAACTCCGAAGAGCCATCTGGGTCTGCCTCATTTTGAGAAGAGCAAGAGGAAGAGCCAGCACACACGAGGCCATGAGGCCCAGAAGCCTCTGGAACCACCAGGCCGACATGCTCTCCGACTGCGTAAACATCTGACACGTGGCCAACAGATCCACCATTCTGTCCCCGGTCAGATACACACGGCAGTCTATCGCCCAGGAAAGTCAGGTCCTGTGAGACCGTCATGGAGGATTTCCGCCAGTTCACCGACAGCCCAAGATGGAACAGGAGCTGAAGGAGAGACTGGAGGTTGCCCGCTGCTGCCAACGGGCAAGGGCTGCGTAGGAGCCAGTTGTCCAAATAGGGATACACATGGATACCCTGGAGACGAAGATGGGCCGCGATCACCAACATCATATTCGTGAAGACACGCGGCGCCGAACTGAGGCCAAAAGGAAGCACCCGAAACTGGAAGTGCTCCTCTCCCTGAGAGAAACGGAGATATCTCCTGTGTGGGTTCCAAATCAGGATATGCATGTACGCATCCTGAAGATCCACCACGCTGAGCCAATCGCCCGCCTGCAAAGAGGAGCGAATTTGGCCGGGCGTGATCATCTTGAATTTCTCTTGGGGTAGGGAAAGATTGAACTGGGAAAGGTCTAGGATGGTGCGCAGGCCAGCCTGGTTGGGTTTGGGCTCCGTAAACAGCCGGGAGTAGAAGCCCTCCCCTCGCTGCCCAAGGGGAACGGGTTCCACAGCTCTGAGGAGCAGAAGTTTCTGAACCTCGGCCTTGAGGGAGGGTGAGCCCGACAGCTGAAAAGGAGGGTTGAGGGGTGTGGTAGGGGGTAAAGGTAGGCAGAAGCCCGCTGTAACGCCCACCTGGCTCCCACGGAGGCGCTGGTCTGGTCTGGGTTGCTGTGGCATCTTTAAGCGTGATGCGCAGAATTCGGACCACCGATTGAACAGGACCCCCAAATCTTGCTTGTCTGGCCCGTAGGAATATCCTTCTGCAGATGAGAAAGGGGATTAACTGTCTGCTGAATAGTGTGCTTGCTCCCCCCTTTCCCTCTTCGTTCTTCTCAGACTTCCTCCAAAACCCCCCCGTTTAAGCTCACCTGGTTTGGAAGGATGAACTCTCCATCCTGCTTCTGGTGCAGGGGCGCGCGTTAGTCCAGTTACTTCACTGGTTTTCAGAATGGCGCTGGCAAATCCACTTGACTTTTCTGAGCGATACACCGTAAGTATGAAGATGCAAAAGTTCAAGTGTGAGCCTCCTTTTATGTTGTTTTTCCTAACCTGTGATCTGTCCTTTATTTCAGGTGCAGAACCAAGGCGATGCACTGAGGGGTTAAATTGCCGGTGGTAAAATCAGGTGAGTTAGTGATGAGGGCGACCCCTCTAAATGTCTTTATAATTCCCCAGTAATGTCTTTTGTCCTTTCCCCATAGGGGCCGGGGTGCGGTACCTGCCAAAGATGCGGCGCCGACCCGAGATGTGGATTGGTTCACCAAGAAAAGCCGGTAAGTAATATGGCTGAAAATTCGGCTTTCCTCTTGTGTTCCCTTGCTCACCTTTTCTCTCTTCTTCTCTCCCCTAGGTGCAGAGATGTGGCGACTGGTGCTGAGAGCCGCGATGGAGCCGGGCGGCGTCTCGGGAACAGGTGAGTGAAGCCCGGCACTGCAGCGAGCAACGCTGTGCTTTTAAATGGAAGTCTTCCTTCAGGAATGCTGGCGTGAAGATTCCAGATGCAGGTAAGAAGGTTGAATAAGTTCCTGGTTTTCACCTTTCTCTTCTCTTCCTTACAGGTGTTCCAGGTTCGAGGCGGGCGTGGCTGGAGTCCAGGTGCAGGAGCTGACACGGTGAGCGTTCAGCTGCTGGGATGCAGAACAACGCGAAGCACGTGTGGCTGTCCGGGCGTGGCTTAAATAGCCTTGGAAGAAGTTCCAGGTGAGTATTCTTCCACAGCCCCACCCAAGTAACAAAATAGTTCCTTCAGAAAAATAGTCCCTCCTAAGCCTCATTTGGCTTGGTTCTTCATGCAGCATGGTCTGCATCAGGTGAGTGTGCAGCATGGTCTGCTTCAGGTAAGTGCACCAAACACTTCCCCTTATGAGCCTGGCGCCTATGGCGCCAGGACTGATGTCCAACATGAGCCTGGCGCCAACGGCGCCAGGACAGAGTCCAAAGAGCCCCTATAAAGGGCCGCTGGGCTTTTACCCGGGGACGTGATGCCTGCTCCCGGGGGTGCTGGGCCTGGCCTGGTGCTCCGGGGGTAGGCATCATGACACCCGCTCGAGTGACTGACAAGACCCATCTGTCTTCTGTGATGGTCTGCCACGCCTCCCAATGAGACGCAATGCGCCCTCCCACCGGGGTCTCGTGCGAGCACGGAAAACCCTCATTTGGCAGGTTTATCGGTGGCGGTGCCACCTGAACCTGATGAGGAGGCTGAGGAGCGGGAGAAATACCGTGTACGCTGTTGTCTAGGGCGGTTATTCCCCGCATGAGTATCCACTCTGCGATTTTTGCGGTCGAGGAAGCCCCTAAAACCAGAGGAAGGTCGACCCTGCGACAACGGCCTTTGAGTCTTGAAGGGAGGTTTAACCAGAACAGACAAAGATTTAGCCGTCTGAGTGCTGTCTTTGGTTTTGTTGAGCTCTACATCAGTAGAAGAGTGAAAAAGCTCCTTACCATCAAATGGAAGGTCCAGGACCTTGTCTTGCACCTCCTTTGAGAACTTAGTGGCATGCAGCCATGCTTGCCGCGAGGTATCAACCCCTCACATCAGACCCTGAGCCGAGGTGTCTATGTGATGAGCCGCAGCCTCCAGGAGATCCTGGGCCAAGACCCTGGCATCGGAAAGGCCTCCTCTGAAATCCTCCAGCTTCTCGACCGGGATATGCTCCTCAAACTCCGACAGACCTCTCCACATCCGCATGTTAGCTCCTGGCAAAATCAATTCTGCATTGGCCTGCCTGAGCTGCAAAACCGAATTGGCAAAGATGTTCCTCCCTAGGGAGTCCAGGAGTTTGTCCTCCTTCCCCAAGACCTGAGTCGCCGTCGCGGAGGAGGAAGCTGCAGGTCTGGATTGCAACGTGGCCGCAGCCACCACTGTGGAGGCGGGAGGCAGACAAGACGACAAGGCCACTTCTTCCGAGGAATGTAGCCTGTACCTCGCGTCAATCTTTTTATTGACAAAAAGTCCTGAGTGTGGCTTTTCCCAAACTCTTCGGACCTCGGCCAGAACGTCCTTCTGCAAGAACAGGCCGGTACGCTCCAAAGGAGACAAGGTGAACGCCCCAGAAAGCACACCCTCCTGCGGAGCAGGTGCCTCGGGCACTGGAACATCCAAGAAGCTCATCATGTCCCGTACCCGGTCATGGAAAGCTCTGGTAGAGCGGGGCAGGTCCTCGTTGTCCTGATCGCCATGAGGGTCATCTGACAGGTCCGGCTCCTGCTGAACCGAGTCAGGCACTGCCTTGTCCACTGGGGACAATGGCGGCACAGGCAGAAGCGCAGGGGGAGGCACCACGGGGAAGGGAGGCGCCGGCGGAACCACCGACGGGACGGTTGTAGCCGAAGGGGCGGGTGGACACATCTCCTTGAAAAGCCCCTTGAAATATTCCCTCATGGGGTCGGTGCGCATAAGCGCTTGAAACTTACCGAAAAAGGCGTCCTCAGGAGATTGTTTCGGAACCTGAGGAGGCCTCTCATGAGGTGGACAAAACCAGGGACGCAACGGGGACGGGTGCCACACCGGCCCCTCCGTCGACGTATCCACATAAATCAAGGGAGCCGCCCCCGCGGGCAACGAAACATTGTGCGGAAGAGGCATCCGGGCGTTCCAATCAAAAACTGGCCAGTAAGGATGCGCACAAGGGACCTTAGGTTCACCCCAAGGACCGAACCCTACACCAGGGGCCGATGGCGTAGTTGTAGGGATAGTACCTAAAATGGCCGCCGTGGTCGTGGCAGGAACGGGCGCCATTTTGTCCTCATCTGAGGGGAACTGCGGCACGTGAGAAAGTGAGGCAGGGGTCCCCGTCGATGGATCAGGTGTCTTAATTTTAGCCTTAACGTAAGGAACCTTGGCAGAGCTGGTACTATGAGGCCTGGAATGTTTCTGCAACATACCAACCGCCAACTGAGCCTTTGAAGGAAGAGCCTCGGCACTGCCGGTAAAAGAAGAAACCTTCTTCTTTGCCCCCTCAACAGATCTGGTGTCGCCATAAGAGCAGGAACGGTGCGCTGTCACCGACAGGGCCTTGTCCCGCCCCTCAGAACTGTTGGTAGCCTTAGCCTCTGTACGAGGAACCTCGGACCTAGGCCCGGTAGAAGCCTTATCGGCACGGGCCTCGAACATGCGTTCGGTAACCTCAAGCCCAGCCAAGACCTCGGGGCGTACCCCGGTTTTGTTTTTGAGGGAAGCCGAAAGAACGACCTCAGAGCAAGCTCCGGTACCCCACGACTCAGTATAACTGGGTCTACACACAGCCCCACAGGAGGGGCATTGGAGTGTACTCCGGTGAACACAGGCCCCTTACGAAGACACTCAGAGACACTCAGAGAAAACTGGTAGAATTATTAGGCCCGACAGGCACCTCAGGGCGAACCCCGGTAACAGAGCGATCAACGCCCCTCCCGGCTCGAGAGGAACCTGGGAAGGTATCCCCCAGCCGGGGTGCTCTGAAAATCAAAGAACTTACCGGGCATTTTTTCTTCTCGTCGATGAACGCATGAAAATGCGAAGGAGGAGTCCGACCGAACACCTCCTCCCACCGCTCCAACCGATGTTGAAGAGCCCGGACCGAAAGGGAGTCACAGTAAAAACAGGAGTCCCAACGGTGTTCCGGACCCAAACACTCTAAACAAAGAGGATGGGGAACCGCCCTCGCGAAGCGACGGTGACACGATGAACAGTCTGGAAAATCTAGTTTAAAAGACATAGACAGAGTAGTAAACGAACGCTAGCGAGAGCCAGAGAGGGAAAAACAGAAGAAAAACCTCAGAGGATGCAAGTGCGTCCAGCCCCGATCGTGTGGATATATCGGGTGAGGGGGAGGTTATCTGTTGTTGCGAAGGAGGCATTTTGGCAGACAATACTATTTCAGAAACCCTGAAAAACAAAATCAACAATAAAAATCAAAAGGGCACAACAGGGGGACTTATTTGTATTCTTTCCAAGAAAAATAGGAAATGAGTTAATGGGTAAACCAGCTGGTGTACCTACCATACCGGGTGCCTTCCTGAAAAAGGGGGTAGAGGTATGAAATAGTAATATCTCTGAAAAGGTAACAGTGGCCTCCATACCGTAAGGAATAGCCTCCAGTAAAGTGAATGATGTTACAGTAGTCACCCCCATGACATTTGTGAATCTGTGTGATATCGACTCCACAGCAGTGGGTCGTGATCGCAGTCCGTACCGTAAATCAGTTTTTGAAGCAGAAAAGTCGTCTAAATATTTGAGGAGCAAAACTGGTCTTGCTGTTCTTTCAGCAAGACCTGTTATGCCCGAGAGTAAGACTGGATCCACAGTTTCGAAAACACATGAACAAACTAGGGATACAAATAAACCGGATGGAATATAGGGGGTTGACTCTCGTATAGAAGGCATAATAAAGAAAATAGTGAAGCAACTAATGGTGGAGTGCCCTCAAAAGCAAGATATTTGTCTGGCTCAGTTGAGTGATACGTGGCTTCTTTGAAGAAGAGTCTGTTCCGGGCCACACTGCGGCTTCTACAGATTTCATTGCGTCAATAACTTCTGCAGTTATGTCGTTTGTTTTGTTTGATGAGTTTTTGATGTTTTGACCAGCAAGCTTTCCGATAAGCAACTGCCATCAGAACCATTGGTTCCCACTACTCCTCCGGTACTGACCAAACTACTACTCAAACCTCCTTCTCCAAAAGTGAATAGAGTTGATGAAATTCCTTCTTCGGATGAGGAGGACTACACCCCTATATATTCCGTAAAGCAGTTCCAAATGGTAATGTTTAAGGTGATGCAGACTTTAGAATTCTGCGCCTAGAAACATGTGTACAGGAGCGTTATAAATGTCATATCATATATCAATTACTGCCTCCTGAGAAGCCTGCTCCTTCAGGCTTTTTTGCAGGGCTCTCTTCCCCCTTTTCAGATCAGCAACCTTGGGCTTATGGAACATGCAATGCACAATTGGTTAAAATCTCATTCAAAACCTATAGCTCCCAAATCCTTAGATCCCAAACACAAAACTCAAATGGTGAACCTTTCGTTGTTATGGGAATATTGGCTGCTCAGTAAGTGGCTGTTTCTGCATTTCTTACTAAGGGCAAAGCCTGATTCAGAATCCTGCAACTGTCCTGGATAAGGATTCTAAGTTGTGGGAATCTCAGAGCAACAAGGGTTACCATAAAGCCACTCCATCCCCCAGACTGATGTATTCAGCCTATGTTCTGGCTTGGTACAACTTACAACGCTGGGAAGCTCTGAAAACGTGTGTTGACTTACTTCCTGCTGATGCTCAGGAGGAATTTCTTATTGGGATGTCGTAAGGCAAGGTAGTGGCTTTGCAACAGCTGCACGTTAATAAGGACATTACTGATACTACTTACAGAGCCATACATTCTTCATTTTGCATGAGAAAGTATGCTTATCCAAAAATCTAATCACTCTATGTGGATATCCAGGATAAAGTGATGGATTTAACATTTGGTGGGAATACTCTTTTTTCCCCTTCCACTGACAAGGTACTACAAACTTGTGCAATAGGTGGTACTATGGCAAAGTCGCTAGGTTCCATTTCTGTACCATTCAGGCCAATTTCATAACTTCTGCCCCTTTTGGACTTTCAAACCAAGAAAATCCGTGATGGCAAGTCTTCTGGTTCTTTTTCTTCTGTCTTTGCCATAAATAATAGGTTATGTCCAGGATGTAAGTCAACAGTTTTCTCCACTAGCTCCATGACGCAATCTTCTGGGTAATGTCATCTCGTAAGAAATGGCGTGAAGACGCCGAAATTGGAAGTGCTGTATTTATGATCCACAAAAGTAGTTTAGCAGTCATTTGATGTCTCGTAGTATCATGAGCATAGATTGATCGTTTACAGCCGGATATTACTTACCGCTAAGATAGCCGCAATGTACACACTATGTAAAAAGCGACTACAGGAGAAGAGTGTGCACCTCCATTTGCAAAGCGCCATCATCACAATCCTATAACTAGCATCATTGAGGCCAAAGAAAAAATTAACTTGCTAAAACCAAAAGCAATTTCGCAGGCTAGTTTAAGTAGCAAAGTTGTACGAGAAATTGTAGGGGAATTACCACCACATATTGCGAGGCAAATGCCTTCTTTAAATCTACTGAAAAGACAAGTAATATACCTTAGAAAACTGGAGTCAGATTTACCAAAAATACCAAAAAATATGAACAATCTAAAAATTCCAGAAAACTTTCAGATTACACTGCAAGGAGACAAATTCTTACTTTATGGTAGCATGGACAATAACAATAGAGTTCTTATATTTGCCACAAAACAACATTTTGATAGATTAAATAATAGTCAGCACTGGTTAATTGATGGTACATTTAAAACTTGTCTGAAACCTTTCTCACAATTATATACAATTTACGGTGAGGTAACAAAGACCTTTTTGCATTTGTTTACATTTTGATGTAAAAAAACCCCACCAAAAAGCATACCGAGAATGACTGATAATGCATTACAGAAAAATGTCAACGACCCTAAAATATGCTGTCTTTATTTCGAATTGTCAGCAATTAAATGTGTGAACCAAATATTCCGTTACTGAAATTTAAGGTTGCTATTTTCATTATTTTCGCTATTTTCATTATTGCCAGGCCCTCTGGAGGATATCATGTTTGCGAGCTTTGTGCACTCACACTTCTTCCAAAAGATGATGTTGTTACCGGCTACATGTCTACTATCCAAGAAAGCTATTATCATAGAAATGAAACTGAACTATTAAATTTTTTAAATTACTTCGAGGAAACGTGGATCGGTTTGTAAGCTAGATTTGGGCGCAAACAGCCTAGCATTCAATGGAATTGTTATGAGTCTATTTTGAGTGGATCACCAAAGACAACAAATTCGAAGGCTGGCACAACAGCCTCAGTGTCGCTAAGGGTCACTCCAAGCCATTCAACTAGATATGTTTAAATGTATTACAAACAGAACATGTTTGCAGGAGAAAACTATAATTCAATTTTTGTCTGGACAAAATTTGCACCAAAAAAAACATTCAGAATTTGAAACGCCTAAAGGAGATTGCAGAGACATACTCTACATTAACTCTTTCTGATTATATTTCAAGCATTGTTTTCAACACATTTATTATTGTTCAATAACTGAACTGTGCTTATTTCCTCCTAAAGAAAACTGCAGTACCAAATTTCCATATACTTTTGCTTTTGTTTACCTTTATAAAATTCACGCCTGTTTGCCATATTTGTCAGAAAACGTTTAATTTGGTGATATAATTAACACAGTGTTTCTAACGTCTGGCTATGAATTTTAAAATTAAAAAATAATTAAAAATAATTTTCCTTGCACAACAACGTTTTCACAGGTTTAATAACAGTACTTCTACTCAAGAAATAAGAGATGAAAAATTAAAATGAAAGAAAACATGACCAAAATAAAGGAAAGCAAAAAGTGCGAAACGTAACCTTATACGTGTAAGTGAAATGAAATAATCAAATAGAAGTGCTTTTGAAAACAGTAAGTACATTTTCCCATGTGAATTGTACTTAGTCCTTTACTTTAATTTGCTAACGTAATGGACATGTATACAACGGCATTCGTTTTAACTTTCTTACACAAAATGAAACTAAATGCTTTCCCAAACGCATTTCAACATTTCCTTTGTTTTATAATTTTTTCGTTTAGCAAATTCTTTACAATCCTTTACGGCACTCGAAAACATCCTAAACAAAGTCATTTATTAGTTGATTGATTGTTTATTTATTATACGCTTATACACAAGTCTTTCAAAGTGAAACCATGCACGGGAGGGGAAGATATAGGGAAGACAAGACAAACAATCTTACTAGGCATGGTACATTCAGATTATGCAGGTGAACAGAAAAGGAAGCGCGTGGGGGGGGCAATAGGGACAAGTGCACCCAGTCGCGTCAGAACATGAGTTAAGTGCAGAGGGATACCACGCTCATGGGTCATAACCGAAGTGCAGTAGTGCTGCAGCAAGTGCAAGGCCCGGGGGCAAGTGCAGGAGACTGGGGAGGAAAGCTTGGGACCTGTGAGGCTCTGAAGTTACACCAGGTAGCCAGTCAGCGAAACTGAGCAGAAGTAGAGGAGAGAGAGAGCGAGAGAGCAAAAATAGGTGGTTAGCAGGGGAGGGGAAGAGGGAAAGAGGAGACGAAGATGAAAGTCTTGAGGAGTTTCTAGAATTTAAGGAGATCTGGCTCAAGACGGAGAGAGGCAGGGAGGCTGTTCCAGAGGGAGGCACCTGCCGAGGATAACGATCTCCACCAAAGTCTCTGCTTGGAGAAATGGCTCACCCGCAGAGAGTTGGAGGAAGACGAGCAGAGTGCTCGGGAAGCCGAGTATTTAGGAAGAAAGTTTTGCAGATAGAGTGGGCCTAAGCCCCAGAAAGCCTTGTCGACAATGCCAAGGGTCTTGAATTTAACCCTTGCAGCCACGGGGAGCCAGTGAAGGTATTTCAGCATCGTAGAGATGCCGTCCCTGGGCATGAGGCCAAGGATAAGTCTTGCGGTTCTGTTCTGGATAAGTTGAAGAGGACGGAGGGTAGAAGAGGGCAGGTTGAAAAAGAGGCTGTTGCAGTAGTCCAGCCAGAGAGCACCAGGGCTATGGAGATAGTGAGCCTCTGGGGTAAGGTGAGAAAAGGTAGAATACCTCTGAGAAGGCGCAGTTGGTAGTGGAACTTTTTAGTGATGTCTGTGATGTGAGACGAGAAGAAGAGAGTGGAGTCGAAGATGTCTCCCCGATTTGTTGCCTCATTGGTAGGTGGAGGCACAGGACCAAGGGAGGCCGGCCAGAGAGAAAGAGGGAAGGCGGGAGCAGGGGTCCCGATGAGGACAATCTCTGTCTTACTGGCATTGAGGCAGAGGTCGTTTGCAGCACACCATGACTGAATTGCGGACAGTCAAGTATGAGTGAGGAAGTGGAAGAGCTCGAGGGTAGCCTGATGAACAGCCACGTGTCACCCGTGTAACACTGAAAGTTGGATTTGAAGGTGGCTATCACATGGGCAAGGGGGGCCATTGAAAAACCAGGGAGATAAGTTAGATCCCTGGGGGACACCGCAAGTAGAGAGAGTGATAGGGGGCAGGAAAGACCCCAGTTCCACCTGGGATGGACGGTCAGAGAGAAAGGAGGTTAGCCACGCCAGGGCCTGATCAGTAATGCCCAGGGTATCACAGAGACATGCGATCAGGGTGTTGTGGTTCATTATTTGGGTACCCCATGTGATCAGGGTACCCTGTGTAATAATTTTGTGTGACCACGGAACAACCCTGGCAACTGTTTCAATTGTGTAATCACAGCAACACAGTCATTTGTTGTGTGCCCCCAGCGATGATACAGCTTGACCCACGGGGCCAGTCAAAACAATGGCAACGAGGGCTAGCGAGCAACTGTGGTGCTGTGAGCAGTTGCCCGTTAAGTCTGCAGTACCCGGCAGCTGCCCGAGTCATGGCTGACTCAGTTTTCCTTCACACTGCAAGTGTTCTGCTGCTCTGACTCTGGGCTGTGACAGCCCCACCATGCTCGTGACGGTGATCGCTTTTCCAGGGATGATCTCGTGCTGCGAGGGCAGTGGATTTTGATGCACTCCGTTATCGGAGGTAGAAAATAAAAAGGTGAATTCTGTGTGTGATCTGTATATGGAGCTAAACAAAACAAAGGTGTTTTCTGTGCGCTTCAGATCGAGCTGAAAAAAGTGACTTCAGCATGCTCTGGGATCAGAGCTAGAAAACGAAAGAAAAAGAAGGGTTGAAATGTGAGCGCTCTGTGATCAGAGTTTTGGGAAAAAAGTAGAAGTGTTTCCAGTGCGCTCCGTGCTCGGAGCTAGGGAAAAAAAGGGTGACTTAAAGTGCGCTCCTTAATAGGATCAGAGAGACAACAAAAAGAATAAGGAGAAAATGGTGCATGTTTGCACTTAGTAGATGGAAAAGTGAATGAGAGTGCTCGTTTGCATCCACTACAAAAGAGGACATCTGCACAGACGGGGAGTGACATATACCCACCAGTGTAGTGCACATAGAGGAAAAGAAAGAAAGAACATCATTGCAGGCCTACACGGATGGAGGGATGCAGCTCTGTGTGTTTGTGCGCCCCCCTCTGCAGCATTGGCAAGGTGGCGGAAGATTCAGCAGTGTCAGCGCATGGCTAGTGTGCAAGGGTGGAGGCTTACAGCTCCTTGTGAGTGCTTGTTCGTCCTCCACTGCAGCACTGGCTGGGGGACAGACGCTGGCTGGAGACCCCAGTTTCCAACTACAGAGGAGGAGTAGAGGGATCTACCATGCCCAGTGCCTAGAAGTTCGGTCCAGCGGGAGGACGGGGACAGCTGCGTGCCCGGGTGATTTGAGCTGTCAGTGCACCAAGACAACATAAGGGAAATTATATCACCTGCCCATCGCTATGGGGGACGCAGAAGACGATGTCCCTGAGGTAGGGAGAATACCCTGCCAACAGGGATCACAAGCCCCATTAGTTGAGTTCGACGTATCAGGGGCACCATCCAGTCTTGGGTCTCGGTGGACCTCATGGGTTGACAAACTCAAAAGGTACTTTGAGGATGTTGATATCAATCAACGTGCTAAACGCCCTACCATGCTGTACTCTGCTTGCCCTGGGGTCCACAAGCTGTTTAACTTCAGACCAGAAACAACTCCTATACTGTTGCTGTTGAGGTGCTCAGTGACCATTTCAGTCTTAGGGTTAATCTCGACTACGTGCGCTTCCAGCTGAGGTCAGGGAGACAGAAGGAGGGAGAGAGTCTGGATGCCTTTCACAGGAGACTGAGACACATTGCATTGTCCTGTGCATTAGGAAATCTAGAGGAAGAAATAACGCATCAGATAATCTTTGCATACAGCTCTGCCAAAATAAGGAGACAGATCCTTACGGAGCCAGGCATAGTGCTGTCCAGAATCCTGGAGCTAGGGCAATTCCACAATCTCATAGACGTGAGAGTATCTGCCATGGACGCACCACAGGAGGATGAGCAGGAGTTCAAACACCATCCTAAATGTGACGCATGCATCGACAACAAAAGCACTCTAGTCCTGATAGACACAGATGCCTCTGAGAACATCACAAAGACTTTGAGAGTGAAGAAGGGAAGAACACCAGGGAATGTGTCAGACAATTGCAGCTCTCTAGGAGCGACCACCCATGGTGATACATCCAGCTGAGAACTGGTCGCCCTGTCCAGACCACTAATGAGCATCATCAGAGGTGGAGGAAAAGAGGTATGGAGAGGTCCAATTGAGAAAGGGACCCTAACCCTCGAACCGGGCCCACCCCGAGCCATCAATGCAGGAGAGTATGTAGTGACAGCATCAGGTTGACGTGCTGCCTTGGTGGAGAGCCCCTCTTGGGTTGCAAGCCAGCTGGTCATAGATGTTGGGCAGAGCGAACATTCTGGGATTGGGGTCCTACCCGGAGCATGAGTCAAGACTCCACAGGATGAACTGAGCGATGTGTTTGACCCAGGCATAGATGACCACCAGTTCAAGTGCATGATTATTATCCCAGGTACTTAGCGAGATGGGTGCCAGGACTTAAAAGCACCCACTGCAGCACCCACTGCTGTAATGTTGATTACCATGCTTAATCCATATGTTGTTGTTTAATTTATTGTTATGGAAAAGGAGGAGGGAGGTGATGTCTCCTTTAAGATGGCGAGTCAATAAAAGGACCTCATGCCGACACGTGCAGTCAGTATGGTGGCAGACGCCATGTATGCAGTATCTGTGTCCGGCTCATTATTTGGGTAACAAGTGTGATCATGGCACCATGTGTAATACCTCTGTGTGACCATTGAACAGCCCAGCAAGTGCTTGTGACCACGGCACCACAGTCATCTGCTGTGTGCCCCCAGCACTGATCCGGCTGGCTCATAAGACCATGGGGCCAAACACACCAGTCACCATCGGGATTGTGAAAGTAGTGTGAGGCCAAGTTATTGCATCATTCTTCCTTGTAGTGAATGTATCACAGTAATTCACAACCTTACGTCAGTCTCCAGCACAGAGGAAGCAAACTCAAAGCACACCTATTTCTATATTTTGCTACACAATATTGACTAGGAGAGCATAGAAAGGACTGGGTCTATCAAAGCACTGCACCGGGGGAGACTAAAAGGAGTGGAGCCTGCACACAGTGACCTAGCCTCTTTTAGATTGTGAAGTATTACAATGGGGTCTAGGGATGATGAATAGAGCACAATACATGTGTCTCCGGGAGTGGACCATGGTGTATTGGGGACTTACTCTTACCCACCCTCCAGATTAGGGACATAACTAACGAATAATCCACGCTTAATAATAATTAGAATTCATGCTACCTCCGGGTCTGTCCTTGTTATGGAGCTACTCTCTCAATCATTACCCCATCTTTCCTTTCGTATAACACTTCCCTCGTGTCTGACTAGGGTGTGCAATACCTTAACAATTGAACACAATAATGTATCTGTCTTGTTCCTTCCCAATTAACGCCTGCAATCCAAATAGACGTTTTGATTTTGCAGCATGATGACGTTTGTTTGCCTCACTCAAATTTTCTAGTTAATAAATGGGTGTAATAACTTAACAACGTCTTAAATTCTGGATATTATAACTCATATCACTATCCTGCTTATCCCTTGAAAAATCTTCATCCAAATGATGTGCTATTATTTTAGGGCTCCAGGCATGGGACTCAGTTGTACCATAAACAGTATACTTTCTCCGATTTAGTCTACTCCTAGTGCCTCATTCATTCACGCACAATGCTCACAATATTTTAAGAATGAGATGCCATTATGTATTGAATTAGCTGCATATGTGCCATTATGTATTGAATTAGCTGCATATGAAGAAATTGCTAAATTGATGCTGAATGACCACTGGTAGGAACACGCGTTCTGTGTACTAGTTATTCTCCCCAGCGTTCCTACCAACGTATGGGATATTCCTTCTGTAATTCAGATCACAGGTCGTATCTACCTCATAGTATCCGTATGTGAAATATTGAGCACGTGTTATATTACACTGTACCACTTAACTGACGAGCAGGACTGACGATTAGATCTCTGTGTCAATCTGTTGGCTCCAGACATACTTTCCTACCTCATTGCAATCCTGCTTAATGAGGACATTCTTATATATTTTATGCACCTTAAAGTCACAATCGATTACAGGCAGGTCCTTGCTTGTTGAACCTAATTTCACCGAACTCAAATCCATCATTTCTCCAGTTCCCCTTCTCAGCCTCTTACCCCATTTCTTCCTATGCGCACCTTGGTACACATCCATCTCTTTGCGGTCACACATCTGTTCAGCTGGCTTGGCAACCCCAGCTCTCTCTCTCTGGATACAGGGATTGTTTCTTACAAACTAAGCTGGTAAAAGCCTTCCAAACTTCAAGGGCTCCCTTGAGCACATCTCAATCCCATCACACAAGCACACACCATCTACATCTAGTACCATGCATTGACAGGTCTAGATATTACAGCTCTGCTTCTCTCACGCTGATCTCAGGCCGATTAATCACATTCAAGAAACGCGCATCCCCACTACTGCAAACATATGGGCCTCATTACGATTTGGGCGGTATTCCATTGGAATACCGCCCAACAGAATGACTATTACCACCATTTGGTCTGGCGCAATTGCAATGGGGGTGGCAGAGTCAATCCCCATTTTTGGGGAGTCCATTGGACTCTATGGGGCATTTTTGGCAGAATTACCACTGGTGGAATTACTGCTGCAGTAATTCCCAAGATTTTGCCCATTTTCCAAGGAAAGTGGGAAGATTTACCTCCAGCATGATGCTGGGGATACATTCCCCACTCCAGGCCCATACTCTTAGTAAGGCAGTGCTGGACAAGTGGCAGTAATTCCATCACTGCTATTTTCTCCTTGCACCACCATTCTTGTCATGAGCCCCTATACTCCCTTACTATCATACCCACTCAACTTGTTCTGTCTTTTATCTAACCCCTTCCTTATCTCCTCCCCTGTCCCTCTTCCTTCTTAACCACAGACCAAGGTCCGGAGACCCCCAATGCGGTGTCACAATACGCTACCTCTTGGACAAGGTCAGGTGCCTTAAGACCCCTGGGGTGGTGATGGCCCTAGTATCAGTTAACATGACATAACATAACCATTACAGTGATGAACTTTATGTTTGATGGAAGGTTTTACATCCATAGCAGGGATCTGTGCCTTCTCCATGGGAAACCAGAACCCATAGAGCAGCACACATTTTTAAATGCATTCTTTAAATGTGCTTTTCATTCCTTAACTATTATTATAAAATGTGTACATTAGTGACACTCAGTGTAACCTGGAAGTTATACCTCCGCGGTGTACATAGTGTACATGTTCATGGGTGAAAATTGCATTTCCACTTAGATAAATGTATGGTAATTCAGTGCATATTGTGACACCAATTCTTATGAGTGAAATGTAGAAATTGTGTGCACTAAAGTCTGAAAAGGTAATAACTTTACTGTTCAAATCAATATTAGGATTATGGCTCTTACGAGTTTGGCAGTAATTTACTGTTTCCGTCGCTTGGTCCCATGGGCCTACCAGAGTCTTACAAGTGGTGGTAGGGTGGTGTAATTCTCCATTTTTGCAGGCCATAGGACTGCATGTGGATTTTTGGCTGAAATTGAAAGTTTTACCTCCAGTTTTTTGTTGGAGGTATTTCTACAACAATACCGCCAAACTTGTGCGACGGTGCAGTAATGCAGCAGTAACTTCATGGAATTACATCCAATTTTACCCGCACCGGCTCCACTGTACTTATAGTGAGGCCCAATGTTTCCTCCACCGGATCTTTTTTACTTGTTACCCAATCACAAACGATGGGGAGTTCGACAGGGTTTTAGACCACATCCTTCACAAAGTTACAGTGATCTCATCTATAGCACGCATTGATACCGCCATGGCCTTCGGCAGTAAGGGAATACCTTGATCTTTTACACATTGGGCATCCACAAATCTCTTCAAGGTCAAGAATCGAAAAAAAGCCGGAGCAGAAATCCTGTGATAGCCCTCTAATATCTATCAAATAATGAGCGTTGGCGGGAATCAGACCCAATCTTCTGAAAGGACCAGTAGTCTCAGAATCCCTAAGCCTGTCAGTGAAGTCTTGCACTGTGTATCCCAACCTTAATGCAAGGGGAGGATACGAGGATGGGACAGTGTGAAGTAGATGCCCCAAATGCAGGGGTGTCGAGATTCAGCAGGGCAAGAGTGTGTGCGTGCCAGTCCTGCACACGGAAGGAGGTGGAAATGTCTTAAAAGTTTGTGATAATTGGGTTGTTTCTCCAAGGCAGATTTGAAGATGTGTACGTTAGTACACAATGGGCCTCATTACGAGGTTGGAGGTAGCCATGTCCTTAATAGGGCATGGCTACCCCCAAACTCGGGTCCAGCTCAGGTCCCGCAAAAGGGGAATTACCGGGCCATTCTGACCTTGGAGGGCCCGGTAATTCCCTTTCACGGGACCCGGACCCGGTACATCCCCATTCCCTTTTGAGCCCCCATAGGGCTCAATGGGAATGGGGAGGATGGTAGCAGCGGTACCGTTCATAACGGTACCATTTCTACCACCCTGGACTGCTCGCGGGTGCCGCTGTGCACGCCTGGACAGACTAGGCATCCATAGCGGCACCCGCAAGCAAACTCGTAATGTTGCGGCATGGCAACAACGACGCCGGTAGTGCTACTGGCGCCGTTGTGGCCTTACCACAACCGTCGTAATGAGGCCCAATGTCATGATGAATGCATGATGGGCTCGCGGGTGTGCTTGGCCATGCTGGAGGTTTGCTGGCGTATTTGCCTGGGCGTCTCTATACTTTAGACTCGAGTTCAAACAGTAGATTGTTAATCCTGTCACTTCATAGCCTGAGCCAAGCATAGCATTGTTAAGAATAGACTGTGTATAAAGGTGAATGTTGTTGGTAACTGAAGGTAAGGGAATGGAGTGGTCAAACTGGTCCAGTAAAACCAAAAAGACATGGCAGTTTGAAGTCATAAAGGTTAGTATTAAGAGTTTGCTCCATGTCGAGTCATGCCAGACTTTAAATTTAGGTGAGACTGGGTGGTGCATTATAGTATAGCCCATGCTCCCTCTGCATGATGTGTTCACTAGTCTATGTGAAAGGCGGAGGTGGACTTGTCGCCAAATATGATGGGTAGGCAGAGAAGAGCCTGGAGTCTGTTCGTCTGCATATAGTGACAGACTGGAACCCTTACCTCATGTTATGTTACTATGCTTTGAATGTTACCATGTTTGCAAACAAATGTGAAGACCAGTGTGCTCAAAGATCAGTGCAAATGTAAAGGCATGTCGCCCATGTGTAACTGCCTTAGCACTAGTGCAGATGTCAAATGCCATTTGCACTGGAGCTTGTGAAATCACGCATGTGTAAATGCTGGCTGCGTAAGCACTAAATGCATTTGCACTCCCTTGATTATTCAGTACTGTATTTCACTGTTGAAAAGACCAATTAGGCGTTTCTCACATTATCCAGGTGTCCCTAACCCAGGTGCTAGTGTATTTGACTGCTGAAAGACTCGTTAGGCGTTTCTCACATTATCCAGGTGTCCCTAACCTAGGTGCTAGTGTATTTGACTGCTGAAAGACCCATTAGGCGTTTTCTCCCATTATCCAGGTGTCCCTAACCCAGGTGCTAGTGTATTTGACCGCTGAAAGACCCGTTAGGCGTTTCTCACATTATCCAGGTGTCCCTAACCTAGGTGCTAGTGTATTTGATCGCTGAAAGACCCGTTAGGCGTTTCTCACATTATCCAGGTGTCCCTAACCTAGGTGCTAGTGTATTTGACTGCTGAAAGACCCGTTAGGCGTTTCTCACATTATCCAGGTGTCCCTAACCCAGGTGCTACTGTATTTGACTGCTGAAAGACCTGTTAGGCGTTTCTCACATTATACAGGTGTTCATAAGCTAGTTGCTAATGTATTTGACTGCTGAAAGACCCGTTAGGCGTTTCTCACATTATCCAGGTGTCCCTAACCTAGGTTCTTCTGTTTTTGACTGTTGAAAGACCTGATAGGCATATCTCCCATTATCCAGGTGTCCCTATCCTAGGTGCTAGTGTATTTGACTGTTGAAAAGACCCATTAGGCGTTTTCTCCCATTATCCAGGTGTCCCCAACCTAGGTGCTAGTGTATTTGACTGCTGAAAGACCCGTTAGGCATTTCTCACATTATCCAGGTGTCCCTAACGTAGGTGCTAGTGTATTTGACTGCTGAAAGACCCGTTAGGCGTTTCTCACATTATCCAGGTGTCCCAAACCCAGGTGCTACTGTATTTGACTGCTGAAAGACCCGTTAGGCGTTTCTTACATTATCCAGGTGTCCCTAACCTAGGTGCTAGTGTATTTGACTGCTGAAAGACCTGTTAGGCGTTTCTCACATTATCCAGGTGTTCCTAACCTAGGTGCTAGTGTATTTGACCGCTGAAAGACCGTTAGGCGTTTCTCACATTATCCAGGTGTCCCTAACCTAGGTGCTAATGTATTTGACCGCTGAAAGACCCGTTAGGCGTTTTTCACATTATCCAGGTGTCCCTAACCTAGGTTCTTCTGTATTTGACTGTTGAAATATCTGATAGGCATATCTCCCATTATCCAGGTGTCCCTAACCTAGGTGCTAGTGTATTTGACCGCTGAATGACCCGTTAGGCGTTTCTCACATTATCCAGGTGTCCCTAACCCAGGTGCTAGTGTATTTGACCGCTGAAAGACCCGTTAGGCGTTTCTCACATTATCCAGGTGTCCCTAACCTAGGTGCTAGTGTATTTGACTGCTGAAAGACCCATTAGGCGTTTCTCACATTATCCAGGTGTCCCTAACCCAGGTGCTAGTGTATTTGACTGCTGAAAGACTTGTTAGGCGTTTCTCACATTATTCAGGTGTCCCTAACCTAGGTGCTACTGTATTTCACTTTTGAAAAGACCCGTTAGGCGTTTTCTCCCATTATCCAGGTGTCCCTAACCTAGGTGCTAGTGTATTTGACTGCTGAAAGACCCGTTAGGCGTTTCTCACATTATCCAGGTGTCCCTAACCTAGGTGCTAGTGTATTTGACTGCTGAAAGACCCGTTAGGCGTTTCTCACATTATCCAGGTGTCCCTAACCCAGGTGCTAGTGTATTTGACTGCTGAAAGACCCGTTAGGCGTTTCTCACATTATCCAGGTGTTCCTAACCTAGGTGCTAATGTATTTGACTGCTGAAAGACCAGTTAGGCGTTTCTCACATTATCCAGGTGTCCCTAACCTAGGTTCTTCTGTTTTTGACTGTTGAAAGACCTGATAGGCATATCTCCCATTATCCAGGTGTCCCTATCCTAGGTGCTAGTGTATTTGACTGTTGAAAAGACCCATTAGGTGTTTTCTCCCATTATCCAGGTGTCCCTAACCTAGGTGCTAGTGTATTTGACTGCTGAAAGACCCGTTAGGCGTTTCTCACATTATCCAGGTGTCCCTAACCTAGGTGCTAGTGTATTTGACTGCTGAAAGACCCGTTAGGCGTTTCTCACATTATCCAGGTGTCCCAAACCCAGGTGCTACTGTATTTGACTGCTGAAAGACCCGTTAGGCGTTTCTCACATTATCCAGGTGTCCCTAACCTAGGTGCTAGTGTATTTGACTGCTGAAAGACCTGTTAGGCGTTTCTCACATTATCCAGGTGTTCCTAACCTAGGTGCTAGTGTATTTGACCGCTGAAAGACCGTTAGGCGTTTCTCACATTATCCAGGTGTCCCTAACCTAGGTGCTAGTGTATTTGACCGCTGAAAGACCCGTTAGGCGTTTCTCACATTATCCAGGTGTCTCTAACCTAGGTTCTTCTGTATTTGACTGTTGAAATACCTGATAGGCATATCTAGCATTATCCAGGTGTCCCTAACCTAGGTGCTAGTGTATTTGACCGCTGAATGACCCGTTAAGCGTTTCTCACATTATCCAGGTCTCCCTAACCCAGGTGCTAGTGTATTTGACTGCTGAAAGACCCGTTAGGCGTTCTTCACATTATTCAGGTGTCCCAAACCCAGGTGCTACTGTATTTGACTGCTGAAAGACCCGTTAGGCATTTCTCACATTATCCAGGTGTCCCAAACCCAGGTGCTACTGTATTTGACCGCTGAAAGACCTGTTAGGCGTTTCTCACATTATCCAGGTGTTCCTAACCTAGGTACTAGTGTATTTGACCGCTGAAAGACCTGTTAGGCGTTTCTCACATTATCCAGATGTCCCTAAACTAGGTGCTAGTGTATTTGACTGCTGAAAGACCCGTTAGGCGTTTCTCACATTATCCAGGTGTCCCTAACCCAGGTGCTAGTGTATTTGACTGCTGAAAGACTCGTTAGGCGTTTCTCACATTATCCAGGTGTCCCTAACCTAGGTGCTACTGTATTTCACTTTTGAAAAGACCCGTTAGGCGTTTTCTCCCATTATCCAGGTGTCCCTAACCTAGGTCCTAGTGTATTTGACTGCTGAAAGACCCGTTAGGCGTTTCTCACATTATCCAGGTGTCCCTAACCTAGGTGCTAGTGTATTTGACTGCTGAAAGACCCGTTAGGCGTTTCTCACATTATCCAGGTGTCCCTAACCCAGGTGCTACTGTATTTGACTGCTGAAAGACCCGTTAGGCGTTTCTCACATTATCCAGGTGTCCCTAACCTAGGTGCTAGTGTATTTGACTGCTGAAAGACCCGTTAGGCGTTTCTCACATTATCCAGGTGTTCCTAACCTAGGTGCTAATGTATTTGACTGCTGAAAGACCAGTTAGGCGTTTCTCACATTATCCAGGTGTCCCTAACCTAGGTTCTTCTGTTTTTGACTGTTGAAAGACCTGATAGGCATATCTCCCATTATCCAGGTGTCCCTATCCTAGGTGCTAGTGTATTTGACTGTTGAAAAGACCCATTAGGTGTTTTCTCCCATTATCCAGGTGTCCCTAACCTAGGTGCTAGTGTATTTGACTGCTGAAAGACCCGTTAGGCGTTTCTCACATTATCCAGGTGTCCCTAACCTAGGTGCTAGTGTATTTGACTGCTGAAAGACCCGTTAGGCGTTTCTCACAATATCCAGGTGTCCCAAACCCAGGTGCTACTGTATTTGACTGCTGAAAGACCCGTTAGGCGTTTCTCACATTATCCAGGTGTCCCTAACCTAGGTGCTAGTGTATTTGACTGCTGAAAGACCTGTTAGGCGTTTCTCACATTATCCAGGTGTTCCTAACCTAGGTGCTAGTGTATTTGACCGCTGAAAGACCGTTAGGCGTTTCTCACATTATCCAGGTGTCCCTAACCTAGGTGCTAGTGTATTTGACCGCTGAAAGACCCGTTAGGCGTTTCTCACATTATCCAGGTGTCTCTAACCTAGGTTCTTCTGTATTTGACTGTTGAAATACCGATAGGCATATCTCCCATTATCCAGGTGTCCCTAACCTAGGTGCTAGTGTATTTGACCGCTGAATGACCCGTTAAGCGTTTCTCACATTATCCAGGTCTCCCTAACCCAGGTGCTAGTGTATTTGACTGCTGAAAGACCCGTTAGGCGTTCTTCACATTATTCAGGTGTCCCAAACCCAGGTGCTACTGTATTTGACTGCTGAAAGACCCGTTAGGCGTTTCTCACATTATCCAGGTGTCCCAAACCCAGGTGCTACTGTATTTGACCGCTGAAAGACCTGTTAGGCGTTTCTCACATTATCCAGGTGTTCCTAACCTAGGTGCTAGTGTATTTGACCGCTGAAAGACCTGTTAGGCGTTTCTCACATTATCCAGATGTCCCTAAACTAGGTGCTAGTGTATTTGACTGCTGAAAGACCCGTTAGGCGTTTCTCACATTATCCAGGTGTCGCTAACCTAGGTGCTAGTGTATTTGACTGTTGAAAAGACCCATTAGGCGTTTTCTCCCATTATCCAGGTGTCCCAAACCCAGGTGCTACTGTATTTGACTGCTGAAAGACCCGTTAGGCGTTTCTCCCATTATCCAGGTGTCCCAAACCTAGTTACTACTGTATTTGACTGCTGAAAGGCCCATTAGGCGTTTCTCCCATTATCCAGGTGCCCCAAACCTAGGTGCTACTGTATTTGACTGTCTGAAAAACCCATTAGGTGTTTTCTCCCATTATTCATGCGTTCCAAACCTAGGTGCTACTGTATTTGATTGCTAAAAGACCCATTAGGTCTTCTCTCCCATTATACAGGTGTCCCAAACCCATGTACCACTGAACTTCACTGCCTACAAATCTTGGTGCCAGTGTATTTAGTGCCTACTGCTGTACCCCAGTAAGTTGTCTCCCCCACCACCCAGCTGTTCCCAAATCCAGGTGCCACTGCATTCAACCATTCATTGTCCCCCCAACCCAAAATCCGGATTCTAAAGCACCTTAGGCGCAACCCCTCCCCCTTTGCTTTCGCAGAGGCACTCCACAACAAACGTTTGCCCTCATAGTTGTCCTCCCTCTCTCCATATCATCCAACTCATCCCCCACGCCCTGCAGGACTCGCCCTGTCTTCTCCCATTATCCAGGTTTCCCAAACCTAGGTGCTACTGTATTTGACTGTCTGAAAAACCCATTAGGTGTTTTCTCCCATTATTCATGCGTTCCAAACCTAGGTGCTACTGTATTTGATTGCTAAAAGACCAATTAGACGTTCTCTCCCATTATACAGGTGTCCCAAACCCATGTACCACTGAACTTCACTGCCTACAAATCTTGGTGCCAGTGTATTTAGTGTCTACTGCTGTACCCCAGTAAGGTGTCTCTCCCACCACCCAGCTGTTCCCAAATCCAGGTGCCACTGCACTCAACCATTCAATGTCCCCCATCCCAAAATCCAAATTCTAAAGCACCTTTCTTCGGCACTTCACAACAAACGTTTGCCCTCACAGTTGTCCTCCCTCTCCCCCATCATCCTCCTCATCCCCCACGCCCTGCAGAACTCACCCGCTGCTCAGACATTTGCTCCAGAGAGACCACGAATAACAAGACCATGCCGTCCATATTGGACAAAGAAAAAGAATGCTGCAGCTGAACTACATCAAAGCATATGGTACGTATACCTTACAGCACATCTGTGGACACAAGCCACAGGCACGGCAAATCATCCATGCACCATAGAATGCAGCTATGGCTATGCCATTCCGGTCTAGCAGCGGACATAGCCGTCCACACTGCAACCCCTGACGTACCTCAACATCTCTGCCACTAGCATACAGCGACTACCCACGAAAGTATAATTCAGTATAGCTGTGCACACATCGAATCTTCAGCAATAGCACTCTATCCTAAACCACCAACAGCACCCACCGACGTGCCTGACCTCTGGGCTGCTCACTGAAGCCTAGCCAGCCACCGAAATCCTAATCCGGAGAAAATACACACAAGCATCTCTTAATCTAAACTCTTAGAACCTCCTACACATTGACTGCGGTCACTGTGGGTGTACCAACCACAAAGATCATTGAAGCCATACAAATGGGGAAAGAGCGCTATATAAATAACGAATACAATACAATACAATCATGTCAGGAGGCCAAATACACATGTTACAGTAGCCTGGATAAAACCTCTGGCATTAAATTTGCTTCAGACCAATTCCCTGGAACATTTTGCCTTTATAAGTGAGGGAAACACGTCTATTAATTGATTAATCTTTGGAGTCTTACAATGAGAAGAGTGATTCGCTAGACCTTTGTTGGGAAGGCAGTCTATTCTTACTTTCTCTGCCCTACAGGTGAAGATAGAGCGCTCATCCCTGTGCTCCTCAGAGCAGTTGTCTTTTTGTCACACCTTGATAGTCTAATTTTAGGTGATTTGTAAATGTTTCTGGCACTGTTTCTTTCTTTGATTTCCACTTCTGCATATGCAGGAAATAACAGTAATACACACATGGAGCACATGGCTTGGAGTTACATTTGGCAAGGATCCAAACGAGGCAAAGGGAAGAAAGAGAAGTTCCCAAAAGAGGGAACAATAGTAAGAGGGAATGGAGACCCATCTAAGGCACCCCAGCAGTAAACAAGGGGTGACATAAGAGGTTAAACGAATTGAAGCGAGATACTGGAGAGAAGAAGAAAGAAGTGAATGGAGGGAGGATGACACACTGGAAATGAGTATAACATGGGCCTGAGGAGAGAAGAGGGTGATGAGAAACTGATGAGGAGAAAGTGGAAAGATTGAAGGCAGAAGAGGAAAAGACAAACATAGAGGACTTGAAGGTGAAGGAGATAAGCACAGAGGAGCTGAAGGAGGCAGGGTCCAACTTGAAGGAGGAGACCCCAGTGTAAAGAAGTATAGAATGGGACTGGGGAGAGAAGAGGGTGGTGTGAAACTGCATAGGAGAAAGTAGAAAGAGAGGTGGCAGAAGAGGAAAAGATAAACATAAATGACTTCATTGTGAAGGAGGAAAACACAGATGAACTAAAGCAGGCAGAGGCCAAATTGACAGAGGTGGGTGAGGAAAGGAACAGTGAATGGATGCAAAGGAAAAAGGGGCAGAGTGCAAAGTATTGCAAAGAAAAACCAAGAAGGTGGCAGAAAAGAAGGGAGAGAATGAGTCAAGGTTATTACATGGAGCGGAGCATGTGAGGAAGCAAGAACACATGAAGGAAATAGGGGATAAACAAACTAGTGAAACCGAGAAGGGAGACAGAAGAAGATAAAGAGTGAAAGGCAAAAGTGACGAAATGTGAAGTGAGAAACTAAAGCAGGAGAGGTCGAATGGAGAAGGCACCCAGAGAATACAGAAGGTCAGAACAGAGGAGAAGATGACTTTTCTCACTGGTCCCTGTTTCCTGAATGCATGGGGTGTGAATGCAAGGTATGATGTCATGGGGGGCGCTGTTGAGCAGCCAGCAAGATGGCCGCTTAGCTCTTGAGCTCCGAGACCTACGGATTACCATCCGACAACAACGGCGGAATCCAGCCATTTCGGCCTCTGAAACCCTAGCCATACTGGTCCCCTGTTGACGGGGCACACACCGTGCAAAGACCATCACCTGTGGTGCAGCTGCGGCTGAGATACAGCCGGTTGCGACAGCTGACCGCGACAGCCGGTCGTCATACCCACTGGACCTGCTTCCGGGGACCTGAGAAGCGGTGTTGCCAGCTGGTGGAGTGCCGGTGCTACGCCAGGCCGTTGCCTCCTGGCGGCCCCTGACAGACTACTGGTGCGGCGCTGCTGCGGGGAGACAAGAGATTGCACAGCTGCCCAGCTGCGACGCCCGGGCGTCCTCTGCTCCGCCGCTGCGGTGCTGCCGACGGCGGGCGGCAAAGGTAGGTGCCCCTTCGGGGGTGCGCTGAAGTGCAGCCGCCCCCCCCCCATTGCTGCCTAACTGGAGCTCGCCGCATCTGCTGGGTGGCGGCGGCCGCCCTCCCCCCTCGGCCCTGCGACACCTGGGTTTCGTTCCCGCTGGGGACGCTTGCTGCGACTCGACCCTCACCCGACATCGCCTGCCTTCTTCCGCCGGTGCGGCGATGCTCCGTGGCAGCTGGCCCTGGCCCAGGAGGCACACGCAGACAAACGCTGCGCCCCGACCCTGGCGCTGTTAATAACGGCAGGCGACGCCACTTAAAAGCAGCTCCCTGGTTCTCCTCCCCACGCATCGCTGGCCGCTCCTGTGCTTTGCAGGGTAGGAGCCCAAACAAAAGCCAAGGAAGGTGCTGCAATCATTGCGGACGGCAGGTCCACCCGGTATTATATCCACGCCCTACTTCACGTGGCTGCCCCCTGCACCAGATATCCTCTCCTCTCTGCTTGCTGGGGAGCTGCCATGGGGGAACTGTGACTGCAGGGTGCACTGCGAGGAGTGGAGGCACGCCGATCCACTAGCGCTGCAGTCTGGAACAATAAAGTATTTTCGCTCTGACGAACCTCCTTATGCTCACCTTGTCAACGGCATCCATCTGGAGCACTGTCATGCAACTCAGAAGGACACTGGCCATATAGGAAACTGGCTGACTCCCCATCTCTCTTTACCCATTGTGCCTACTGCTGTCACGGACCAACTGTGCCCGCCAGTATACAGACCCCTGGGCCATTCTTACGTGACGGTGCACCACCATTGCCCGACCCCGAGCTGGCCATTCCCAACTTGCTGGGGCACTCACTTATACACCAGGCACGGATTATCTGCATCCCAGAACCGCTAGCCAGTTCACCCGCAATACAAGAATCCGGCTCACGGTCACCACCGCACGTGTCTAACTAGAAGCTGCTCCTTACCATAGCAATGATCAACAGATCGCGGGGATCTAGCAAGATGGAAGCCATGGACAAGTTCACTAAGGCGGTGCCAAGGGCGGACCAATCGTCCTCTTCCACGGTGCACGAGGACGGCGATGCCCTGCTGGAACCCCCCCAGGCAGCTCTGACCACAATGATGGAGTCCATGGCCAAAAACTTTGCAGCCTTCCATGAGAAATTGGACGATATTAACGCAAATGTAGCCACCCTTAAAGCCAAATTGGACCAACATGGTGCCAGAATTACGGAGGCAGAGCAAAGGTTAGGTACAAACGAGTACACTGTTCACACCTTGCAAGGCACGGTCACGGAGCTCGTCCGTGACGTGAAACAGATCAAAGCTAAGTGTGACGACCTCGAATCGAGGTCGCGAAGAAACAACATCCGCATAGTGGGGGTTCCTGAATCTGCTCTAAAGGGTTGTATGGAACTCGCGGTTGAACAACTCCTCAAAGACCTTCTCGACAACCCTGAGCTGTCGCCGTTCTTCACTGTGGAAAGAGCGCATCGCTCTCTGGTACCTCGGCCTAAATCAGGTGACTTCCCAAGACCAATAATCGCTAAACTGTTAAGCTACAAGGACAGAGATCATATCCTCCGCCTAGCCAGAGAGAAAGGGGAACTAAGATTGGACTCCCAAATCATTAGGATTTTCCCTGACTTTTCTGTAGGGGTGCAGATGGAGCGGCGCAAATTTGGAGGTGTTAAAAGATTGCTGCGAGAAAGGAAGATTGAGTATGCAATGCTCTTCCCGGCTCGCCTAAAATTCACTCATCTCAACAAGTTGTACTTCTTTACGGTCCCAGACCAGGCGATCAAATTCATTGAGGCACATATTCCACTAGTGTACCCCGCAGACGAATCAATGAATGATGATTAAGGCCAGGGTCCCAAGGCCCTACCTAAGGCCTCAGCAGTGATGCCCTATCTTGTGACAGCCCACATCGGGGGTGAACTGTCCCCACTCCTCTATGCTACCTGGGCCAATGCAGCCCCAACATTTATGTTCAAAACATTTTCCTTTGGATAGGGGTACGTCCCTAAACTGTTCAACCAAAATGGCACACACTGGGCCCGTATCGTGATACCTTAGCCTTACCGTTGTATACTGTACTATGCTAATATTTAGCTCAGTTCCCACTGTCTAAGAACAAATTTGCCTCTGCGTAACCTTAAGTTCTATAAGCCGTTTAAAGTTTAATGATGCGTCATCATAATGTGTTTACTGATGTGGGTCAACAGCAGCGGTATCCCCCACTGCAGCTGCAATGCCGTCTAAGGCGAAGTGTTTATGTTGGAGCCCCAGTTGGGCTATCGGTCAGGCGTTGCCGAGTTGGGTTGGGCACGCAGTTGGCCACTCTGAGGGTGGGTACCTTTGCACTGCTAGTTTGTTCTGTGCGGTGAGGGCAGGGGGTGGTGAAATGGGGGAATGTTATCAAAAAATCGGCAGGAAAAGTATGACGGATTTTGAAAGAAGGCGTACCCGCGCCACCGCTACATACAAGAGTGTGAGCAGAGACAGATTCACCAGTTGGGATGTTCCATAAAAGGTTAGCATGGCTATTAAAATGATGACATGGAATGTTCGTGGATTGACAAACTTTACAAAATCCTGCAGGGTCACTGCATATGCACAGAGACATGCGATCAAGGTGCTCCTACTGCAGGAGACACATGCTCTGAAGCTCCTATCGTCCAACCTTGCGCCGTCCTGGGGCTCCAATAGATTCTATACCCAATTCTCCACTCAGTCCAGAGGAGTCATGACTCTCATCCACAAATCAGTAAAATTCAAGCTCCATACGTCCCACATCGACACAGAGGGCAGATACATAATTCTCCACTGCACTCTGGCAAATGAGGAAAGCCTGCTTGTGAATACATATGGGCCCAACACTGACGCCCCTGAATTCATAGACGCTGTGATCGCCATCCTTACAAGATATGTGGAAGTTCCCATCATATGGGCGGGAGACATGAATCTCATACTCGACAATGTCCTAGACAGAACAACCACGACCCGAAGGGCCACGACCCGAGCCGTCAAACATCTCCTTGCACAAATGAACTCCCTCCATCTACACGATGTGTGGAGAACGCTCCATCCCCATGAAAGAGGCTACACTTTCTATTCCACAGTACACAACAGCTCCTCCAGAATAGACTTGTTCCTACTGTCAGGTTATATGGTGGGCAGGGTGACAGACATCAGGATACTTGCAAGCACACTATCAGACCATTCCCCTGTTCTACTGCAGTTTCAATTGGGTAATTCTGTAGCTGCCCGTCCCGCCTGGCGCTTTAAATCCGAAGCTCTATCCGACATTGTATTTAAAGCAGATATTTTATCGGACATAAACACCTTTTTTGAGAGCAACAACACGCAAGACACATCCGAGGGGACCCGTTGGGAGGCGTTTAAAGTTTATATCAGAGGGATGTGCATCTCTAGGGAGGTGGGGGTCCTCAACGCCATTAGGCAGGCCCTAAATAGCTCCGAAATAAAGCTTAAAATTCAGGAACATGCCTCCACCCCAGCCCCGGCAACCCTTGCACAAATCAGAATGGAACTGGAACTTTTTGAGTCCCACGCCCTGAGCGAGGTGCGATATTTGGCGCGCCCCATGGCTGTAAGGCTGAGAGGTCCTGTGTCCATTAGTCTCAGGATGATACCCAGAAGTTATACTAACTTCCACCCCAAGTTTATTACAGAAGGCGCTCCAAAATCTTTAGATAAATTGAGATCCCCTATTAGAGATAACTTGACTCAGGAGCCCATGCAGTCTAACAACACCTTGTAAGAAACTATGAGCCAGTTTTTCCGCAGTAACCTCTCCCTCCATCGGTAAAAAATGCGCTTCTTTAGTAAGAAGATCCACCACAACTAGAATGGTAGTACAACCTTTATCCAGAGGAAGATCAACAATGAAATCTATAGAAATAGTGTGCCAAGGACGAGGAGGAACAGGTAACGGCTCCAATAAACCATGCGGCTTCCCAACTTGACTTTTTGCCTGTGCACAGACTACACATGTCTTAACAAAGTTCAATGTGTCTTGGCAAATTTTTTCCCACCAAAAGTTCCTTCGAACTAACTCCAGAGTTTTCCTGAAACCAGGATGTCCTGACAAGACGGATTCATGACAGTTTCTCAAAACCTTTTCTCTTAACTCTTCAGTAGGTAAATAAAGCTTGTTGTCAAAAAATGGTAGACCGTCTTTTAAACTACTGGCTGGATCTAGTCTCACCCACTCCTCCATCTTCTGCAAGGACATATTCTGGCGAACTTCGTTCAAGACGTCCATGCCTTTAATGACTCCAGCTAACAAAAAACATTCTGGAGCAATAAGAGGTTCTGGCTCCAGAACCTCTCTCACCTCACTTCCAGGAAATTGGCGGGATAAGGCATCAGCTTTTTTGTTCAAACTTCTGGGTTTAAAGGTCACGACAAAATCTTAGTCTGCAAAAAATAAGGACCAACAAAGCTGTCGTGGAGACAAAGTTCTTGCAGATTTTAAAAACAATAAGTTTCGATGATCAGTAAGTACTGTTACCGTGTGTCTTGCTCCCTTAAGAAAATGCCTCCATTCTTCAAAAGCGGACTTGATTGCTAGCAGCTCACGATCTGAAATTGTATAGTTAACTTCCGCTGCAGAAAACGTCCTTGAAAAGAATGCAACTGGATGTAACTGACCAGTAGTTTCATGTCTTTGTGACAGTACCGCCCCCAATGCTAAATTTGAAGCGTCTGCCTCCACAAAAAAAGGTTTAGAAAGATCTGGATGTATTAGAATCGGACTAGAAGTAAACCTTTTCTTTAACTCTTGAAAAGCTTTCTCTGCTTCAAGGTCCCAGTTAAATTTCACTCCTTTTTTCAACAGTCTCGTTATAGGAGCAACTAGCCGAGAAAATCCTTCGATAAATCTCCTATAAAAATTTGCAAACCCTAAAAAACTTTGTATTTCCTTAACCTTAGTTGGAGTAGGCCATTCTAGAACTGCTTGAACTTTTTTAGGATTCATTTCTAAACCCTTTGGTGAAACTATAAAACCTAAAAACTCCACTGAATCTGTATGGAATTGACTTGTTTCCAGTTTGGTGAACAAATGATTTTCTCGCAACTTTTGTAAAACTAAGCAAACATGTTTCTGATGATGATCCAAGTCAGAAGAGAAAATCAAAATGTCATCAATGTACACGACAACAAAAATATCCAGGAATTCCCTAAAAACTTCGTCAATAAAAAATTGGAAAGCCGCTGGAGCATTGCACAAACCGAATGGCATAACTTGGTATTCATACAGCCCAAACCTGGTCTTAAAAGCTGTCTTCCATTCGTTCCCTTCCTGCACACGCACTAGATGGTAAGCTCCTCTCAAATCTAATTTAGAAAAAATAGTGGCCCCTTGTATTTGATTAAGCATTTCTGAGATGAGAGGAAGAGGATACTGGTTCTTAACAGTGACTCTGTTCACTGCTCGATAATCTATACAAGTTCGGAGTGTTCCATCCGGTTTTGGTACAAAAAATAAAGGAGAGGCCACCGGAGACTTGGAGTGGCGAATAAAACCTTTGGCCAAGTCTTCTGTTAAATATTCTTTTAAATAATCATTCTCTTTCTCAGTAAGAGCATATACTCTGCTACTAGGCAAAATTGCTCCTGGCTCTAGCTCCATTTTACAATCAAAGGGCCTATGAGGTGGTAATTCTCCCGCCACCTTCTCATCAAATACATCCCAGAAATCTTGGTAACACTGGGGAAGTTGACCCACTACCACTCCCACATCATGACATCCAATTCCAAACTCAGCCAGAAAACTAGACACAGAATTACTCTGTTTGACATCTTCCTCAAAGAGACTTCCTGAAAAGCAATTCTCTTGACAGAAATCTGACTGCATGTTAACTGTCCTGGCACTCCAATCTATCAAAGGATTATGAAGAGTAAGCCAAGGCATTCCCAAAATAATCTTTAACAAAGGAGCAACAATTAACTCAAACGAAATCCTCTCCCTGTGACCTCCTGTTAACTCCAAAATCAAGGAACCAGTCTTGTGGGTAATTGGGCCTGAAGATAGAGACGTTCCGTCTACAGCCCTAACTTGCTGTACAACCTCTTTCTGAAGAATGGGAATTCCCAAAGATTTTGCCAGACCCCAATCCATGAAATTCCCAGTGGCACCTGAGTCAACCATAACGGGACCACTTCCCTTACACTTCATCTCAAGGAACAAGGATACATTTACCATGATATGAGGAACAGCTGTCTGCACAGTGTTGGCGATCTGTTGTACCTTGGCCGTTGAAGTAGTAGTCTTTCTTGGAGTGTAAGGACAATTCCCTAAAAAGTGTCTACCTCTTCCACAATATAAACACAGATGGTTATCTCTCTTCCTAGCCCTTTCTTCTATAGTTAAAGGACCTCTGACCATGGAAGGTGGATTATTCCCTTTTGTTCTAACCTCTACTTTAGATCTGTCCACTTTAACTAGAGACTTAAAATCACTCTGACTATGTCGCCTCTCTGCCTTCCTTTCACTCAAACGAAAGTCTAATTGGATAACCAAATCAATCAGAGCTTCACAAGTAGAGGGGCGCTCAACCACTCCTGACAAGGCATCCTTTAACTCATCTCTAAGGCCCGGATAAAACAACAAGGCCTGTTTATCCTCGGGCCATATAAGCAACCAAATCTCTATTACCTTGTTTTATTTCTAAAAGTTCACCATCCACTTCCAGAGATAACTGCCTTCTATCAAACATTTTTCTGAAAATCTCTAAAAAATTGGTGTAATTTCCTAGAACCGCACTCTTTTGATTCACCGACAACCAAACCAAGCAGATGCCTCCCCAGAAAGATAAGACAACATGAAAGTTACCTTGGATGCATCCGTGGGAAAGATCTCTGGTCTACTCATAAAATGTAACTCACATTGCGTCAAAAACACCCTAAACCTCTTGGAGTCCCCTTGATAACGTTCTGGTGGCGCCAAAGGAACTGGCATAATTTAGCTTCTAAGCCCTTTTGTAACTGGAGGGGTCCGTTGTATTTGTGGTAACCGGTCACCTCCTTACCTTTCTGCATCAAGACTAACCGAAACTGAACCTGCAGAGAATACAAGAAAACAGATGCAAATCCTCTCATTACTTACTTAACGTCAAGGATTAGAATTGACTTTAAATCCATAACTAATAAGTTAAGAATCATACCTGATTCTTCTCCTAAAATTTCTTAGAGAAGTTTGCAGAAGTAGCTGAAAATCTTTCTTACTTGAGTCTCTTGAAATTTACAGCAACTTCTTATTTAACCTTGCCTTTGCCTTTTCAAAGTTGACAAATTGTTCCAGTAAGATTGTCTTTAGTAAATGTCTTTGTTTTATTCTTTTTTCTTAAGTTCCAAACTATTTACAATACAGTTGAGTACGTAGATTCTTGAAGAAACGCGCGCAAAGTTGCACACATGCTAATGAACAAACGCGCTAAAATCACACGTGCCTAAGAGTCCACGTGTTGAGGCGCACCCGCGCTGAAGAATACCCGCGCTAAAATCACACGTGCTGAAAAGTCCACGTGTTGAAGCGCACCCGCGCTGAAGAATACCCGCGCTAAAATCACATGCACTGAAAAGTCCACGTGTTGAGGCGCACCCGCGCTGAAGAATACCCGCGCTAAAATCACACGTGCTGAAAAGTCCACGTGTTGAAGGGCACCCGCGCAGAAGAACACGCGCTAAAATCCCATGCGCTGAAGAGTCCACGCACTGCAGAGTTCACGCGCTAAAACACACGCGCTTGAAAACACACGCACAGCAGAGTACACGCGCAGAAACACACGTGCTTGAAAATTCACGCACGGCAGAGTTCACGTGCAGAAGAATTCTCACGCTAGGAAACACACGCGCTGGTAAACACACGCGCAGTAGAGTTCTCACGCGGACAAGTTCTCGCACCGAGGAATTCTCGCGATAGGAATCTCACGCGCATAACACTCGTGCTTTTTATGTTCACGCACAGACGAATTCTTGCGCTAAGAAACACACGCGCTAGTAACACACGAGCAGTAGAGTTCTCGCGCAGACAAGTACTCACGGCGAGGAATTCTCGCGATAGAAAGCTCAAGCGCATAACACACGTTAAACCTTGCGCTTACTTTCAAACGAACACCAAAGTTCACGCACTTAAACAATTCAAAGTTAAAGGCTCCAAGAAAACATTTTACAAATTCTCTCTCAAACGACTTCAAGATGAATGCAAAGCAGTAGAATTAAAATCTCAAAAGATAGTCACTTATCTCCAAAATTATTTCTAAATATCTTCAGGGTTTCCTGTCTTCAGATCACTTTCCTGGCAAACAAAGATCTTCTCCTGACACCCTCTAGAGAGTAGCCGTTCAACTGCTAGCGCCTGAAGGATAAAATCCACCAGGCCCAAGACTAAAGCAGGAGCAGCCACTACACACGTCCTCTCAGCTGGGTGTTAGATGATGAAAGGCAAAGAGTGACAGTTTAGAATGTTCATTGTTGTTCTGCAGGGTTCTCTAGCCAATCAGAGCAGTCACTAAGAAACTCCATCTTGCCTTGGGTCAGAATCAGGATTCTGTATTAAGAAGTTAAGGCCAAACCAACTACAATAGAAAACTTCCCACCCACAAAAGGCCAATCTAAAAGGGATAATAATAATAAAGAGATAAAGGAAAAGAAACCTGACAGTGGCTGCCCAAAGGTATGGTGAGGGCGACAGACCCGGTTGGACCCTAGCCAAACTGGTGCGAGCGGAGAGCGGTAGGTCCCGAATAGATAGCATCTTAGACAAACAGGGCCTACGACACTGGTCAGATTCGGCCATCATTGACACCTTTGCTAACTTCTATTCCAATCTTTACGGCCCCCAGCCAGAACATAATGTCCATGACATAGATGACCTATTTGAACGCATCCCTATGACCCTCATCTCCCAAACAACCAGGGAACAACTTGAAGCCCCGTTCACCCTGGACAAGATAGCTCAGGTAATCTCTGACCTTCCGAAGAATAAGGCCCCGGGAGCTGATAGGCTCAAGTCTGAGTTCTACAGGGAACACGTAGCCATTCTAGCTCCCATATTATACGGAGTCTGGACCGAGGCACACCAATTAGCTACCCTCCCTAAGGGAAGCCCTAATCACCATGCTCCCCAAACCAGGGAAACCCCCCGATGACTGTGGTTCCTATAGGCCATTATCACTTATCAACATGGGCATGAACATCTTTGCTAAAATTATCGCAAATAGGTTCCTTCCACTCATGCCCCACCTGGTCCATGCAGACCAAAGCGGATTTGTTCCTGGCCGCTCTACGGCCCTCAATATCCATTGATTATTCAATGTAATGTCCAAAATTGACCCAATGGCGGACGCAGTGGCGGTCACGCTGGACGCCCAGAAGGCATTCAATATGGTCTCATGGCGATACTCATGGGCCGTACTGGAGAAAATGGGAATAGGGCCAAGCATGATCTCCTATATAAAACTGCTATATACAGGCCCAATGGCCAGGGGGCTGGTCAACTCCAGCATCTCCTCTCCCTTTGCGCTGCATAGGGGTACCCGCCAGGGATGCCCATTTTCCCCCATTCTCTTTGCGCTCGCCATTGAACCCATGGCAGATCACGTCAGGGACAAACATACCAGCAAAGGCATTCGCTTACAGGACACACCGGAGATCATTTCATTGTATGCCGATGATGTACTACTATATATTAGAAACCACTCCACGTACCTGGACCCGATCATCCGGGACATAACAAAAATAGGCACGTACTCAGGCTTTACCATCAACTATTCGAAATCTGAAATATTCCCCCTCACTGCGGCGACCCAGCAACCGTCCTGCGAATTTCCCCTACGATGTTCCCCGGGGGGTATCAAGTACCTTGGAGTGCAAGTGTCACTCACCAAAGCCTCCCTTCTGGCAGATAACTACGAGAGGACAGCACTACTCGTTGAATCCAAGATGTTGAAATGGCGCAGTCTCTGATTGCGGTCCCCAAGCTTCTCTATATTTTCACCAACGTTCCGGTGTGGCCCGGGAAGCAGTACTTAAAGAGGCTCCATTCGGGGTGTGCCCAATTCCTCTGGCATTCCGGGGCTGTCCGCAAGAAGAGGCAACACATGACCCCATCCTATGAAAAAGGGGGCTTCACAGCTGCAGACCTAACCCTGTACTGGATTGCGGCACAGGCCCAACACGCCACGCACTGGTACGCATATTTAGACCGCCCACACATGTTAAATTAGAAAAACTGGCAGGTGATGGGACCAACATAATGACCACGCTATTGCACCACACATATCAGACAGACGCTCCAGCAGACCCTGTGGCCACCACGATCAGAGCATGGAATCAGATTCTGAACTTGAAACATGAACCTCACCCATACTACAAATGGCTTCCCTTACAACAATTTCCTTGACTTTTCCCCACGCAGGACCAATATTTCATGCGACATTGGGAGGTGTTGTGATACCGAGCATTAACTGATCTATACCCCAACGGTAAATTCATCACCCCCCTAACGTGGCGGCCCGGACATACCAACTCAGGGCTCGAGCTACTCCAATACTACAGACTGAGAGCGGCGGTCCATGCACTGTGGCCCTCCTACCCAGACGAGCCCCCGGACTCACCCGAACTCCAATATATAGCAAACTCTGCAGGGGGCAGGGGCATAATATCCTCTTTGTATAAAATGCAACTGGAAAAACTTAAGAATACGTCCCTCAAACCACGGGATGCTTGGGCGGGAGAGCTAGAAATGGAAGTCGATGAAGGGCTGTGGAGCAAAATGTGTGCACATACGCGTAAAATGTCCCTTAACACAATATTCTGTTGTATACAATACAAACTCTTTAATAGGCTTTATTATACACCGCACAGAATAGCGAAATTTACACACACCCCGACCCACACATGCCCGAAATGTAATTCTGAAGAGGCAGATCACATGCACATGTTTTGGTCTTGTCCGACGCTGAGTGCGTTCTGGCGTGAAGTCACGAATGCACTCTCAGAAATAATTGGGTCCCCAGTGGACCTTGACCCGTTAGCCCTAGTGTTCGGAATATGGTCCGGAGAAAATGCAAAGAAAATGTCAAAATTCTTAAATGTGAGTCCTACTGTTGCTAAGAAATGTATATTACAGGGTTGGAAATGCTGCTCCCCCCACCCTTGAGATGTGGCTGAGTGCCCTTACTTGGATACAAGTGTGCAAGGAAGAGTATATTGGATCCCTGCCCACTACATCTCGTCCAAAGAATGTGTGGACTGAATTCTGCAGCTATCTGAACAGTAGAGACGTGGTTGAGTGGAGCTCCACCTCCCGGCAGGTCTGCCTGCCACACCACCTTGAGTATTGTGCACCTTGCGACACTTTGTGTGGTCAATCCTCCCCCCACCACTCAGAACTGCCATCTATGATGCATGATGTAATGCCTGATTGTGATACTGGGATTTCTGTATACCTCTGCTTATGATGTGCTATACCTGTCTTAACTTTCTGCCAATAAACAAAAGTAAAAAAAAAAAAGGTATGATGTCATGAATGGAATACTAGGAGAGTGACTGGAATGTTGTGTGTGAATGTGATTCCACCGAGGGCAGTTGGAAGATGTAGCCTGGGTGGGGGGAGTGGTCTCCCCTCTGTACTTGCCCATCTCCTTGATGTAACTGATTGACATTGTAAGCTGATTAAAGTATCTTGACACGTACCTGCAGCCTTTTCAGAGTATCCTTTTATTTACAAACATAACAACTGGCGATGAGTTGGTCTTTGCTGAGGATCCAGGAGAACCCAGAAAAGACAGGTACCTGTGAGTGTGTGCCAGAAAGGAGAAAGGAAACTGCTGCGGTGGCGTGCAGCACGGAAAGTCACATCTCAACAGGGAAGAGAGAGGGGGCCCACTGCCACCCAGAGATATTGCTGACCAGCCAAAGTTTGGCACCCAGGCATTGGACACACAAAAGGGATGAGAGAAGGGGCCCACCGACAGAGCGTTTAGGGTCCCCCAGCTCCCAAAAAAGGGAACTAGGCACAGAATGAGTGCCTCGAGGAATATGGCTAGTGGGCTGCCACTGCACCTGGCATCCCTCCCAGAGGGAGTAATTACCATCAGGAGTGACTGTCGCTGCCCCAGAGCGCTGTTATAATGTAGATGTTACAATATAGATTATTATATTAGAGATTGTTATGTTGGAATATTAAATGTTCAGCGTTCTATTTGGAGTCCTCCTCCCGTGTGATTCTGGAACACGCAAGAGAATCACACGGGAAGAAGACTGCTGTTGTATCGGCAGTCGTAGGGGAACTTCCTCTTTAAATAAACAACTCCAAGTAACTGAATATAGCGTTTGGACAATTCATGCTTTTAACATAAAAAGTGGCGACGAGGAGCCGTCGGTTCGTGAATAGGAAGTTCCCCAGGTATACTTTGACTGATTGATGTAAGGAAGTGGAAGAAGATAAAGACGGCCAGGACCCACCCAGCTGAGAGGTACTTGTATAGACATTTATCAGGCTGATCGGAGAGTGAAATGAATCGAATAACAAGGCTCACCGTGTATGAAGTTTTGTGAACTGCGTGATTCAAACGCTGCGCGAGCTGCAGTAACAGCAAATGAAACAGTGTACAGGGGCACGTTGATGACGCATGCACCATAGCAGTGAAGAAACAAGTTGAGAAAAGCACCTAACGACGTGCTTTGCATGCAGCCATCTTTGTTGACAAGTTACCATGGCAACGCTATTCGAAGACGTGTTGCCGGATACAATGGATCGTGGCAATTGAAAGATGAATGTTATACACTAGCAAACAAAGCGTATCAATACACGCTCAAACAAACACTCGCAGCGTCTGCAACGGGCTGAATTAACTTGGCGCGTGAAGTTTAGCCTAGATACAGCACAATCCAATTGAGATATCTGAGCGCTGGATTGTGGCAGGGGTTCAAAAATTGCTGTGTGCCAAAGGGAATTTAATGTATGAAAACATATTACCAACAATAAGGCATAGGAAATTAAGAACTCTCACAGGAGAGCAGATCTTTCTCGGTGGAACAGAAGCAATGCAATGATATGGTAAACATTGTTTTCTCTAGACAACTATCTTATATTTGCAAAGTCATAGAACTGGTTTTCATCCAGCCTGAGAAGATTTGCTTTTGTATCACACGCCCATCATGCAAAACATTGTGGCACCGGTGACATTTTTGGCACAACCTGGCAGTCCTGTCTGCTCATGGGAACAGTGGTTGGACAATTTTCAAGTCTACTTAAGAGCCATTGGTGGAGCAAAGTACAATGATGACCTCAAGGAGGCCACCCTGCTCAATTGTGTGGGTGCAGAGGCATTGAGAATATTCAGAACTTTACCAGATGCTAATGATTCAGAAGAAGGATCTGGAGATACCGCGAGTAGTTCCAGGAAATATGAGACTGCGTTGTCGAAACTTGGCAAACATTTTGGGAACAAGACAAATATAGTTTTGGAACGATATAGATTTTTTTCCAGAAAACAATACAAGAATGAATCTGCACATAGTTCGGTGGTTTACCGGTGGTCCTGGAGTGTTTAATGGGAGCCAGCAGATGGCCTTTGCAGTATTACCAACCGTCCCCCTTGTGCCCGTGATTCCGGCGGCCGTTGGAGAGGAGCTCCATTGAGTTCCCGGCCACGCCCAGACTGGTGACGTCAGCGTGGCTGCTGTGGGTGATGGTGAGGCCCCCAACGTCACTGTGGAATGCTGACAGCATTGCAAGTACTGTCATCAAAGCTGTTAGAAGGACGTGCCCTCAGTGGCAAGGAAGGTTGATTGCTGTAATCCAATGCCCCATCCATGTTCACAGAAGCAACATGGTCTGAGGGGTGTTCAATACCAAGAAACTGAGAGAGCTGAAATCGTCGGCAGCAACTTGTTGAAGTTCAATTCTGGGACGCTAAAGCTGCATACAAGTCCTCTCAAGAAAGGAGATGGTCTGATTGCTGTACAACGGAGCAGATAGTATTTTCCGTTTTCTTTCCGTTGCAGCGTCGAAGAATGTTCAGCTATGCATGCTGTTAGTAAAAGTATAACGTGTGCTTTTCAGAGGTCTTCACTGTTTAAGAAAGTACAGCTACCCTAGCTGTTAGTAAAAGTATAACGTGTGCTTTTCAGAGGTCTTCACTGTTTAAGAAAGTACAGCTACCCTAGCTGTTAGTAAAAGTATAACATGTGCTTTTCAGAGGTCTTCACTGTTTAAGAAAGTACAGCTACCCTAGCTGTTAGTAAAAGTATAACATGTGCTTTTCAGAGGTCTTCACTGTTTAAGAAAGTACAGCTACCCTAGCTGTTAGTAAAAGTATAACATGTGCTTTTCAGAGGTCTTCACTGTTTAAGAAAGTACAGCTACCCTAGCTGTTAGTAAAAGTATAACATGTGCTTTTCAGAGGTCTTCACTGTTTAAGAAAGTACAGCTACCCTAGCTGTTAGTAAAAGTATAACCTGTGCTTTTCAGAGGTCTTCACTGTTTAAGAAAGTACAGCTACCCTAGCTGTTAGTAAAAGTATAACATGTGCTTTTCAGAGGTCTTCACTGTTTAAGAAAGTACAGCTACCCTAGCTGTTAGTAAAAGTATAACATGTGCTTTTCAGAGGTCTTCACTGTTTAAGAAAGTGTAGCTACGCTCCCTGTTTTATTACTGTACTTCTCAGAGGTTACCAGTAGAGGTTGACACAGTAGAGTTTGTCAGGAGATTTATAGTCTAACAGCCGCCTGTTTAGTTTTTTGACATGTGACGCTTAAGAATGTAAAAAAAAAGCAAATGCGTTTGCTAACAACATAGTCATGTAATGACTGTGTTATTTTTTCATTGTAATATTGAAGATCTTGTTGACAGATTAACGTTTCTTCGAGGGTTTTCAGATTTAACCTACTTTAGGGCAGCATGAGCTTTTGCAGAAGCCGTAAAGGGAAATGCTTTAAGCTTAAAGTAGGAGGTGTTGTGTTCTGGTTTGGATGATTGATTAGTGATAATTAGTTGAGGTGTTGATGATTCATGTCGGCAATGTTAGTATAACATTTTTGAGGAATTTCAGGTTGAAGCTGCATTCTGTAAATACAACCCTAAAGTTTTAAGTAATTTTGGATGCAATGCGCATTAGAAGACATGTATTGCCAGAGTGTGTACGTGTCAAACGTTTGAAGGATTTGCAGCTGTTGAAGGGTTCCGACCAGCAACACAGGGTTTTAGAGTAGACTTTTACAACAGCATGTGTGTGCTTTTGTTTTAGTACATGCTAGAGATAATTTGTTTGAGGCTTTGCAGCATGATTAGGTTGCGCACCCCGCAACATGGACTCTTAGACTAGACTTTTACAACAGCATGAGTGCGTAATAGAGTTAGTACATGCTAGAGATAACATTTTATTCTGGAGGGTTTGCAGCAATTTTAGGTGGAGATAATAACCACATGGACTTTTAGTACAGCACATTTATTACTGTTATGTATAATGGTGAGATGGGATCGCCGTGGCTGTCGTTCTTAATTCTGAAGTCTGGCATATGCTTGAACTGATGTGTGTTTTTATGTGCAGTTTAGTGATCAGTGGCAAAAGGCCACTTTCGGTGGTTTGCTGGTCGAGAATGGCTCCTGTTCTAGTGCCAGCTGCCTGTGGCAGAGTTAGCCATTGGATAGAGGCCTTCTCTGTAGCTGATCTTATCCTTAGGTGGGGTTTGTGCTGATCTGTGGGGATGTGACAATAGGCATCAATGGTTGTTTGTCAGTGCCCCACCTAGGATTATTATAGTTTCATTCAATTTCTGTTTTTTGGTTCACCGGAATCATCCTGGATTAATTTTCAGATTATTCTAGAGGGCTGGGCAACTTTCAGCATCTCTTTGTGCCGGTGTTCGCCAGGGGCAGCCGCCTCAGTTGGAGCTTGGCGTGGAGGCTCATGGTGTCTGGCCAACACTTTGGGGTTTTGGTTTGAGTGGGAATTTATTGACCCTGTTGATTTTCACGGCTGCAGGTCGGTTGCCGGCATGGGTCTGTGATGAGTGGGTGTCAGGTGAGAATGTTGTCCAGGGTGTTGTGGTTGAGTATGGATCCGGCTCATGAGACCTCTGGTTGGAATGGTCTGTCATGATCGGTAGTCTTGTATATTGTAGTGGTGTAGCGCGCCACGTGCCAGCCCATATAGGGGCAGTTTTTGCTTGGCGGTGGCAGCCCTGAGGCTTGCCAGTGGCAGTGGTGGATGTGAGGTGACAGTGTTTCTTCATGATGGTTCGGATGTTAAGTTTGTTGGCCCAATGTGGGGCAGGTAGTGCTCCAGTGTGGCAGGCTGGTGACCCGCCAGTGGCAGTGGTGGGTGGAAGATGTCTGTGTGATTGTTGTGATGGTTGTGATTTGTTGCAATGTTGGTGTGGTGCTGCTACCTGTGTGTTAGTTATGCCTGGTTGGTCAGCCATCTCCTTGCCGGTCAAGCAGATGCGCTTGTGTCAGATGGGCAGGTGCATGGTGTGTGTGCAGTGCTGTCTGGTTGCGAAGTGTGCTTGTCCGTGGTGTAACGGAAGGAGGTATGTTGTGACTGACTTTCCTGCTTGGTCCCTGTTTCCTAAATGCATGGGGTGTGAATGCAAGGTATGATGTCATGAATGGAATGCTGGGAGAGTGACTGGAATATTGAGTGTGAATGTGATTCTACCCAGGGCATTTGGAAGATGCAGCCTGGGTGGTGGGAGCCAGTGGGCTCCCCTCTGTACTTCCCCATCTCCTTGTTGTACCTGATGTGACCTGATTGACATTGTCAGCTGATAAGTATCTTCACACGTAACTGCAGCCTTTTCAGAGTATCCTTTTATTTACAAACATAACAAGAACACTACGAAGACAAGAGAGAGGGCAGAAGCTTTCACCAAGGAAAAGGCAAAGTAAGACGAGGAGAAGGTTGCAATGCAGGTGGAAGAGACCCAATAGGTCAGGCTAGTACACTAAACCCAGGAAGAGGATGAACCAGGATGGGTGGTGTGGACAGCAATCCATGGTGACCGCAAGTCAAGAAGGGTGGACTGGACAGTAATACACAGAGATCAGGGAGGGGGAGATTCCTGGACACTCACCCAGGTAGAGGACAAAGCAGGAGGCGTCGTCCGGACATCAACCCAGAGAGAAGTCAAGCAAAGGACAGATGCCTTGACATTATGCCATTGAAAGAACAATAGACAAGTGACCGGAGTACGAACCCTTGAGGGACTAACTGATCGTATTGGGGCACTCCCAAAACACAGATTGACAACCATGCTGATGAAACAAATAAACACTAAAACTGAAAGTCATGTGTACGCCTAATTTCTAACATCATAAAAAACCTGTAACTAATCCCAAGCACACCAATCTGTAACTCATTTCTAGAAGTAGTGCTCTGTGTTTTAAACATATTGGCTATAGCTACATCTACAGACTTTTGAGCATTTCAATGTTATGTCTGACAAAGAAAGATACTGCCAAACTGTTATAATGCAGAGATGGAGGGGTGAGATGTAGGATTTAATAACAAAATAAACGCTTGTAGTTGCATCCATTTATAAAAAACATTGTCAATAGAATAAAATACAAAATCCGAAAATAAGAGAAACAGAAACAGTCTTGTCCCAGGATACATTTAATCTAAGGCTACTAAGTCTCAGCTGAGGTGTCCTAGCATTGTAAAATTATCCTAATAATGTTTGTCTCCATAGGGCATGATCAGATGAAACAATACAGTTCTGACACAATGAGTACAGCAGAATCAGCATTGCCCCTGTACTGATGTGGAGGAACAGCTCTGAGGTTTATGAGCCTCAAGCTCTGGCCACAATGACCACAATGCAGAAAACGTGGTGTAGTATCGGCGTTACCCGGGCACGCTGATCAAAAGCAATACACACATTCCAGCTGGTCGACTCAAGACATAGAAAAAAACACTGTTTAGTTTTATGTGAAGGTGGAGCACCCTTCTACCCAAGACACACTCCTATTGGATAAATCCCATTGCAGAGTCAAGCAGGGAGACTGTCACACAGAACATACAACATGCTTGATTTCTCCGATTCTTTGTAAGGAACTTTTCACAAACTCTCAACAGAGCATCTGTTATCCTTCAGACACAGAGTGAAACCCATGTCTGTGTGCAGAATGATCCATTCTGGAGGAGTTTGATGGTTTCACTTTATTAAAGGGGAGGAGGAACCATTTATGTTCTCAGTGAGCGCAAGAGTTCGGTTTGAGAGAAGGACCGTTGGGTTTTCATCAAGTTGATTCACTCGGGCCAAAATCAGTGTATGTTCTCTCTCCAAGTTTGAAAGGCGATCCTCCTAGAAAACAGGTATGACATCATGTACACTGACAACGAGATTTAACCTCTGCTTGACTTCTTTTTCATTATAAAATGTTTCCTGCATAATATTTATCCATAAAATATCAACACATCAACAGTGCATATTGTATGTACAACAACAAAGATGAAAACTTCAAAAGACTGGAGGACATATCAAAACAAGGAAAAGCAATATATTAAAAAACTCTGGAGCTGCCTAGGACATAGAAGGACACCCCCTGCAGGGGATATTTAACTAAAGCAAAATAATCAGCTGCACCTGAGTAACACAATTTACAATCCATCAAAAAAAGATGCCTATGAGCTTGAACAAGAACAAAAACGTAGTCTCACAAATAATACATTGACAGGACTTTAATAAGGGTATGGGGGTATTTGTTCTAATCGTTTCATAGTGCTTACAGAAAAATAAAAGAATAGGTGATTTAATGTTATGTGGACCTCATCGAGGGGAAATCATTACTGATTGGTAGGACATTAAAACTAAAGCGTGCTTTTTTCACCATTTAGCAGTGTCTATACATCTACTAGGGCAAATGAGCTTGAGATGCTTTATTCCCCCATAATTACTCATTAAAAATGTTCGCTGATTTCAATAGTTTGACAGGTTCAGGTGAATTTGTGTAAGATTAAAGTAGGAAATTCAATAATATGGGGATTAAAACATTTGACTAGAGTCAAGGGGTGTTGCAAAGATGGAACAAATTGACATGAAGCAATTCTCAGTAGACCAAAGATAACAATGGGCTAGAGCTAGAGTTGTCACATCTGATTACATCCTCAATTATAGCTTAGGATAAAAATTGCTTTGGATTAGACCAAACGGATAGCCACAAAAAGAGGAGATAGAGGGCCTTATTACTAGACCGGCAGTAATCCTGCCGGTGTTACCGGCGGTTTGCTGCCGGACTCGTAACATTTTACAAGTCCCGGCAGACCGGGAAGCTGGGTGGCAGACAATGTTAGTCCTCATTCTCATGGAGTCCCAAAGGGCTCCATGGTAATTGGTTCACGGAAGCATCAGCACCGTTACTAACAGTGCCGATGCTTCCGTGATAAGTATGCCTACCGGGGCCACTGCGCCCGGCAGGGTCAGACATGTTGGGCGCAGCGGCCCCGGCAGACAAACTCATATTGTGGCGGTCGGGAACCAAGGGTCCCGGGGAGCTTACCGGCACCCTTTTTTTTTCTGGACTGCCACTTTCATAAATGGGCCCTAGATTTAATAAGTTATTCTATATGTTTAATTCTCAGCTGTCTGTGGCAGGGTGGAATAAGATTGATTTATGAAATGTTTGATAAATGTTCTCCAAGATTAATTTGGTTGGGGTGTTCCCAGCCCCAGATGGCAAACCTGTAAGAGGCTATGGATAGGGCCTTTGATCAACTTTTTAAATTGTCTGAATGGTTTGAATGGGATAATTGTTGGCAAAATGCAAAAGGCCTCCAATAGACAGACCTGTTACTGCGCTTCGTTCATAACCTTTGTGGCGTTAAAGATGTTGGTGAATCTTATGCCGGGAGAATGCTGCCATCCACAAGGAAGGAGGTTGATATTTTTTGGTTACTGGGGATGGGGGGTCCATATTGTAATAGGGCAGAAGCAGAATGAAGCAAATATAAAATACGGACAACCCCTGTCTCCTGTTTTTGTCAGAATTCAGGCCCCACACTATGACACATAGGAGGCTTGTGTCATTATGACATTACCAGACTTAAGATTTTTGTCGTTATATATAGGAAACGTTTGGTTAATTTATTTTTCAACAACAGTTTCCTCTTTGTAGCATTTCATATTAAAAACATAAGAAACAACATAATGATCATAGTGCAAAAAGACATTTTTCAAGGGTTAATATGCAGAAAAAAACACAACACACAGAGTGGCTTCCTTATTATGCCGTATGGTCACAAATTCTTCACTTGTTTCATCCAGGATTTTTCCTTGAAAGGTTTTTTCAAATTCCAAATGAGTTCTTTTTCAGTATGATGTGTCAACGTGTTTTGGCCTATTGTTATGGGATCAACCCCATCCTTAAATGGGTTTTCCCGATGTCTTTTAAAGGCCTTCGTCAGGACAGATGATAGTTCTTTTTGGTAAAGCTTTTTAGTCTTCTAACCCTCAATATAACGTGTTCTTATTTTTCTATAGTAGACTATAACAAGGACAACTTTCTTGTATAGGTCTCATTGAATGGGGTCATTTATTAGACTGGGTTGGATAGATATGCGTCCAGCTGTCGCTTGGCAGGTCATGCTGGCTTGCTTCTCTTCAGGGTGGATTCCTTGTTATCCAACGTGGTTTGGTTGTCAGAGCTGCCGTGTGTATCTCCGTGTGGGAAAGTTTAATGGAAGTCAAGTGTGAGTGATTACCAGTTATTGCCTGACCATAGTAGTGGGACATGTCAGATACAATGCTCGGTTGGGAGTCTGTTTTCGCCCAGAGCAGGCTGACTGTGTGAAAGTGTTTGTGAAGGGAAAGGAGGGGAGGGTAGAGTTTCTAAATATCCTATTGGGTCGGATGGGGTAAAGGTGCTACAGGGAGAGGGATACTGCATCTCGCCATCAGGTGTCACACTCCCACTTCCCGAAGACCCCTCACCCAGGTGATCCTCCCGCACTGGTCCACCCTCAGAGTCTGGGTCCAAAGGCGATGGCCGTGCCCAGGCCACCTGAGAGAGAGACCACCGTGGACTAGCGGGTGAGACACCTTCTGGTTTCTCACAGAGGCCTAACATAAGAATCACATGTTTTTAAGCATTGAGGATTATATTTAGGGACTTCATGACACTGGCATAAAAGCTTAAAATATACTGCAATGATCTAGTGTTCCGAACCAGTAGTACAGCGACAACGGCCCTATCAGCAGTACTGAAACATGAGCAATGACTGATTCAAGAGTACTGGATGAATAATTGGTGTACAAGTTGAAAAATAGGGTGTGAGGAGCCAATAAAGCCCCCATTTGTGCTGTATCCGACCATAGTATTTGTTCCAACATGTAGCACAATTAGAACCTCAACAGGTTAGATGGAATGCCCAAATGAGCAAGAATATATCATAAGATGGCACAGTTGATGGACTCAAAAGCCATGTAGTGATTTATTAGGGTCAATAATTCGGAGACTCTCTTAGTTACTAGGAAGTTGGCCACAAATCGATCTAAATTCAGGGCTTGCTCAATTGTACCAAGATCCTGCTTAACTGCTTAACAAGATGTTTTCCTCTTAGTGCAACTCCCACAATTGCTTGGAAATTAGTCTGCGATTTGGCTTTGAGGAGGTATCATGAAGCACCATCGGTCTGTAGGAGCATGTCTAGGATCTGCTGCCCTTGTTTTAAATTGTGAGTATTTGTTATGTGTCCTGATGGTCCGATAGCACAGCGAGTAGAGCGCTTGTTTTGACATCTGTGCAGAGCCTGCTGACGCAGGTTCGAATCCCGGCAGGGCCAAACTCAGCATTTCATCCTTCCGAGATCGATAAATAAGCACCACACACCGTGGGTAATAATAAGCAGCACTCAGATACCTAAGGCTTCGTAGTGCTATATAAATGCTACATTATTATTATTATTTTATGAGGAACTCATGGTGGCAACAGTAAAGACAGACACAAGGGATCACAGTTCTAGGGTGTTTATTAAACTGTATAAGTAGGTTGGAAAAACCATATTCAAACCCTAAATCGAAGATGGGAGCAAGCTTCGAGAATCAAACAATAATAAGGCAGTTCGAGTGGCGCCTTTTCAAAATAAAAGGGCATATACAAAAAAAAAGATTGCCAATCCTTACGCTAAATAAAAAAGGAAGTGTGACATAATGTTCTTAAGAAAGAATGAATCAGGATGCGGTAGTCGGGGTCCCCGTTCCCCATGTTTTCAGCACGGGACGGTAGGATTCGGGAGCACAGCACACATTTCAGTTTTCCCAGAACGAGCCAATAGTTCCGCTCTCAGCAATCAGGGCCTTCGGTGCTTAAGTCTCTTTTCTACAAAAAATCTCTTTTCTCCGAGGACCTGATGGGTTTTAAAATAAACAAAAGTTCCTTTCTGTTTGTGCTTTGGGTGATGCCTTTTCACCCCTGTGGCCCCCTCTTCCGGGCCCAGATCCACAAAAAGTTCTTAATGATATCAGGACCTTTGGTAGTTAAGATTTCTTTCTTCTGATGGGCCTGACAGTTTCGAAGTACAAACCAAAAGTTCAACACAAAGTTCTAACATTCTTCTCTGGTTGAATTTGGGTGATAGCTCTTCACCCCTTGGTCCTCCTCTTCCGGACTCAGACCCCTCTCGAATATTAGCTTCTCTCCGTCGAGTTCACTCTGGCATGGCATGCATTCAAAGACTTTCCCTGTTGTACTTTTTTTGGTTTCATCCACAGGTGGGTGGGTGTTGGCTTATCACCCTTGGTTCTCCCTCTTTTGGGCTCATATCCTACTTGACTATTCATCTCCCTCCGTCGAGTGCACTATGGCTTTCAATTGAATTTTCATCTGTGATATTCATGAATCTTAAAGTGCTTTTAAACAGTTCACTGTGGACATCTCTCTGCCGGGTTCACTCTTGTCAACACACTGCATATCTGTACTTTAGACTTCCGCTCTGTTAATCGGCATCCCTCCTTCTGGTTTACTCTTGCCAACTTTGTCAATCAGTTCTCATGATGCGGGATTCAGTTCCCTTAGCTTCACAATCTTTTGTCGGTCAAAGACTTTCGACTGTACAGAGGATTTTACTGTACCCCTGTATGACCACTTTGACCGCCTTTCCCAAGGCATTCTGGTAACAGCAGTTTCAACAAGCGGGTAATCGCCCAGAGTTTCCTGAGTGAGCACCCACGTGGTGCCAGACTCCTCTGTTTCTGGTTTTCCCCCTTTTAGTATAAAAAGTTATTTATACTCTTTCACAATTCAATTAGCCGTTTGCTACTTTTGTTCAACACAGTTCGGTTTCTTATCGGCTCTCCCCTCGACTCACCAGCTGTGATGAACCGGTTGGCTTTTCTTCTCTCTGGAGTCAAGGTTGGTACCACAGAGACAAACGTCTCTCCCTGGCTTGGTTATCAGCGGTCCCTTGTACCGTTGACATCTGCTGTAACACACGTTGGCTATTGTTCACAGTCTTACGTTTCCTTCTGCTGAGGTTTCACAGACCTTGGTCGGAAAGGGCAAGGTTGCTTCTCCCCTTGTCATCCTCTCGGTTTGCAACGTTTTTCTCCTCCTTTTGAAGTGCAGTACTGAGTTAGCTCTCTCGACGTGCGGTCTACTTTGCTCGTCTTGTGCTCCACCATTTATCCCTGTGGGGAAGGGAAAGTCAGGTGTGTGCAGTTTTGGTCAATTGTCTGACTTTGCCTGACCATTGTGTTGGGACATGTCAGGTACATGGCTAAGGGGTTAGTCCATCATCCTTCGTGATATGCGAAAGTGTTCTTCGTCCTAGGTCTGTTGATAAAGTGTGTTTGGTATAGTTTGCTAAACAAATGGAAATTACTGGGATTATTAGGGTGGACAAAAGAAAAAAGAGGATTCTCGGAGTTGGGTTTTTCGAGGGTAACAAGGTTTGGCCTCCTAGTTGGTTGGCTATATATGGATGGGTCATTGGATCTGGGCCCGAGAGATTCACTAAGAAGAAGGGAGGTAGGTGTCGTATAGCCTACAAAGGCTGCAGGGGTCTCGTCGTCTTGTCCCTCTTCCTCTGTATAATACCACGCCTCACCTGGGGCCTTTCCCCGAGCACAACCTCCAGGTAATCCTCTCTCTTCCGTCCGCCCCTGGCATCGGGGGAGCCTCTGCCCTTCCCAGGCCACCGGAATAAGGGATTATCAAGGCTGGCTTGGGAGAATACCACCAGGTTTTCACAGTTATAAGTCACGGCAAGACGCCCTGGCTTTGTTGCACACAATACATCATTTTCTCTAGGCATTTGAGTCTCTCTCTTTGCCATTCTAAGTTGGCCACCATTGGTTATCGATTTCCGTCCCACACCAAGATTGCTGCCATCTTTCCCTAGGCCGTCATGCAGAGACGTTCCAACCAATACCTTTCTAGAATGTTATCTCCGTCGCTTGGCTCTATCTTTTCCTTTCTCCTTGTTTTCCACCTTCTTCGCTCCCCTGTTCTTGTTCCCTTCCATCAGTTTCCTTGTCCCTCATCCCTCCTTGACTAAACCTTGTGTCTGTGCCGGTTCCTGGCTCAAAACGACTGAGGCCCATGATCTAAAGGCTGAAAACACCATCCTCAGACAGTATGTGACCACAGGAGATGCAATGCATGCAGAAACGGCCTTTCCGCCTCTGGGGATAGGGCCCTTTTATGGGTCACTTCGAAAGTTGAAATCATTCCTGAATTCCTGTGTTATACAGTTTACGTTTCGACCCATGGCATTCTCAACTGACAGAACGAAGGTGGGGTACCTTGTTTTCAATCTTTCTGGCAGTGCCTTGGCCTGAAATACACCGAAGTAGGAGTGCTCTGTTAGATCAGTATGGCGGTGTTCTTACTGCCTTTAAACACAGGTTCGGATGACCAGCACTGTCGAAAACAGCTCAAGAGACCCTGTTAGATTACCAATAAGGTTCCTCCGATTTCTTAGCATATATCAATAGGCTTAAACAACAAGCTGCTGAAACAGCCTGGCCTGAGGAGGCACAATTCACTTTGTTCAGAAGCAGTTTCTCGGAGGAGCTTAAGGATGAATTGGAACAAATCCCTCACTGTGAGTCTTTTGCAGACTTAATCACGCTGATCCTACAGTTGGACTACCACCTTCAGGAATGGAGAACTGAGAAAAGATTAAACAGAACTTGTGTGGGTCCAGCTAATGCTCTCACACAGAGGGTAGTATGGACACTGAGAACACGAACACCACGGGTGAGCCCATACAGATCCAGGACATCATCTGACATCTGTGTGCAGAAAAAAAGGGCTCATAAATGCAGGCTGGACCTCTGTATGTATTGTACTTCCAATACACATCTGGTAAGAGATGCCATATCGCATCACCAAGGTACACAGGAAATGCCAGCTCCCGTTCTCAATTGGGTCATCGGAACGGGAAACTTGTTGAGACCTGGTTTTCTCTATGACAATAACATGGCTGAAGACACTTTTCTTTTATTTCTTCTTGTGGAAATATCGATCTCTGAGAAATCCTGGAAAGTATCTGCCTTGATTGACTCCTGGGCTACTGGTATTTTTATGGACACTGACTGTGCTAAGGATCAACAAATTACCAAAGCAAGCAAATACATCTCAGTATTAGTCGAAGGAGTTGACGATCGTCCTTTGTCCTCTGGTCCAGTGGTGGAATGTACCGAACCCCTCAGGATGGTAGTGGCTGCCCATCAGGAAGAAACAACCTTTAACCTTATCACCACAACCCACTTCCCCATTATTTTGTTTTCAAATTTGTTTATTGAGATTTAACAAGCACAGAAGGAAAAGAGATGGTTATAGCATTTAATTAAGCAAATGATGGTTGCCCAATTAGTGGTTAAGAACATGACCGTATGCATCAAAATAAACATAGTTAAACAATAAACCAAACAAAGCAAACAAAAATAAGATTCTCCAGGCATTTTAACTAGGCTCTGGCGTTGAGCCAATGATTCAGTAAGTATGGTGGCAGAGGTATATCGAATTGAGTATTTCATGGGTGACAATGTGGCAATAGGACACAGGTAGACTCAGATTCAGGGGTGTGTGAGAACCGAAAAAAAATTATGTGCACATAGGAAACCACAGTTAGTGGGGGCAAAGTGTTCATGGGGGCTTCTCGTCGGATGGGTGGAACATGTCATAAACAAGCGTTTTCCAGGATTCGTATGAGTCTCCGGGGGTATTATCTAGCTGGTGTAGTGACCTAGCCCAGACTTTGGTTTCAGCTTCACTCCAAATTTCAAGTTCGCACTACCATTGTTGATATTACGGGCCCCCAGCTGACTTCCAGGACATGGCAAATCAGGGCGTGGCAAGAATGCAGATCAGATTAATGTATTTAGTAATGTGTTTGTACTTGCTATTCCTAGGGTATACGCCGAAGAGCACTCCATTGGTCTGCAATTGTATCTGGTAACACCTGCCCTTTTGCAAGCCTGTTCAATGCAAACCCAAAATCCTTGCGCCTTCATGCAGTTCTAGAACATGTGTATTAGGTCTGCATCATCCTGATGACACCAAGGACACGTCGGGTGCTCACCTTTGTTGAATTTAGCCACTCTAGTGGGTGTCATATATGCACTGTGGAGCATGTTTATTTAATTAATTTGAATCAAACATTTCGAGATACCTCCCTGGGAAAACTGAGTATCAATTCCCCCTCCCGCTCTTTAATAACAGTTCCCAGGTCTGAATCCCAGTGTGCTTTCAATTTAGGTCCCCAAGGGTTAGCCCTGTTCAACAGGTAACCGTATAATCTAGACACAGGCCTCCAGCCATCCTCCAGGATATACATCAAGGCTTGTAGCTCAGTTTCTTTAGGTTCAAGTGGCCACCCATACCATGTATATCTGGCCACAGCTACCACCTTCATGTACAGTAATAATTGCCCTTTGGGAAGACCAGTGTGTTGGGCTAAGTTCTTGGGGTCCCTGAATTTGTTGCCTTCAAACATGTCTCCCCAGGTTGAGATACCCCATTCTTCCCAGTGCCTTAGGCCCAGGAGGTCCTCTCTATTCCTACAAACGCCAGCTGCTATTGGGACATTGGGCGAGTAAGGGCACGAGATTTGGAGCAGCCTCATCGTTCTGGACCATATCTTCCTACCCACATCTACAAGTAATGGCAAGGGGTTCAAGCCACATCGTTGAGGCGGGGAGGAGCCACCAGCCGCTGCATTAACAGCTACTCAGAAATGATATCATCAGACAACCATTTTGCCACAAAGCTGAGTTGTGCCACCAGGTAATCAAACTCCAAGTTTGATTGCACACCACCTTCTTTCTAAGGCAAACACAATACTGCGAGAGCAACTTTGTGTCGGGCAAGGCCCCACAAGAATCCCCTAAACTGCGTGTCTAATAGGCAAAAGAAAGGGGCCTTGATATAGTAGTGTACATTAGTGAAATAATACAGAAATCTAGAAAGGACTATCATTTTTATAATTGCTATTCTACCTATAACTGAAAGCGGCAGATAGGATCAAAAAGATGTGTGTGTGTCCTCTGGTGTATGCCTGATCTGAACTCCCAAGTGTCTGAAGGAGTGCATTTCACACAGAAGTCACAGTTCCGGCAGAGCGGTTTCACTCACCCCACAAAAGCCAGCCAAAGGAAAGAGGCAGGACTTCATTCTGTTGCAAAATTGTCCAGTACGTCAGATCCATTGGTAAGTTGTGTTGAGGTTTGCACAGATAGAGCAATACATCATCAGCATATAGTGACAGAAGATGTCTGGTCCCACCCACCATGCTACCCGCCCCAAATAACTTCTGACGCAAGTAGGCCACTAGGGGTTCCAGAGCCAATATATACAGCATAGGTGACAGCGGGCAGCCTTGCGCGTCACCCGCTGAATGTGCCACATTTCTGATAAATGTCTGCCAGATTTGACCTTGGCTACAGGCGAGGAATACAACAGTCCAACTCAGCAAACACAACTCTCTCCAAACAACCATTCCCAGTAAAGAGAGTCAAAAGCCTTAATTGCGTCAAGTGATGCCACCACACAGTGCCTTGTACCAGAGTTGTTCTGTTCGATGATATGCTATGACCAGGGACAAACCCGGTTTGGTCAATGTGTATCAGATCTGCAATTACCTAACAGAGCCGCTCGCCAGCACTGTGGTCAGTATTTTCATGTCATAGTTTAGCATGGCGAATGGGTGATATGAGTCACATCTGTCCACTGGTTTCCCGGGTTTAGGTATGAGGATTACCAAGGTTTCTCTCATGCTGGCCGGGAGCATGCCTTTAGAGTATGCTTCTTCATAAACCTTAATTAGTACCAGAGCTAACGTAGAGCTGTATGCTTTATAGAATTCTGGGGGATGCCCATCACTACCATCACCAGGCGGTTTACTTGTAGTAAGCGAAGAAATGGCTTTGCTGACCTCAACAGTGATGGGTTGATCTAGTAAAGCTTGTGGTGTGTCTGTAAGCTTCGGGAGTGCGATAAGGGAGAGAACCACTTCCACTTCCCCGGGGGGTATCTGTTAATCGTGACTATATAGTTGAGAGTAGTACGTGGCAAAGATATCATTCATCGCACTCTGGGAGCTCCATGGGGCCCCACATTCATCATGTAGCAAAGTAGTGAGTGGTCTAGGGTGCTCTCATTTACAAAGCCATGACAGCAGCCTCTCGGGCCTGTCCCCTTCCGCGTGTGCCCTAGTGGTTTGCGTGATGTAGTCAAACTTAGATAACCTTTCCCACGCCTCAAGGCAACTGGCCCTGGCCTTGGCTAATGTTTCTTCATCAGACCGCAGGCCCGAGTGCTGAGCCTCCAGCCTACGGATCTGTTTCTCCATGACTTCTAACTCCTCCCGCAGCGCCCAGCGGATTCCCCCAGCGCTAGCTATAATTTCTCCTCTAGTCACCACCTTCATGGTTTCCCATATAGTGTCCCATACCACACTACCTACATTATGTTCTAAAAATTCAGATAGAGCGGTTTATCATTTGTTTTTAAAGATTTCATCGGTCAGGGGTCCAGAAGGCATGTGCCACATCGGAATTGGGGGGCTAGGGTTCCGAATATTCCATGTGATCACCAGAGGGGAGTGGTCACATATAGAACGTCCCAAATACTCAGCATTACAGACGTCTGTCATCTGTCGTGGCCCCACAACTACATAGTCGATTCTAGTGTGCAGATCGTGGGGGGAGGAGTAATAGGAATAGCCCTTAACCTCTGGGTGTAGTTCCCTCCAGACATCCACTAAATCCAAGTTAGTTAGTGCGGTATTCAGAGCTACTGTTGCTGACGATGGGCCACCCCGTGGGGAAAGGGATCTATAAAGTGCAGTGTCCCTGACGCAGTTAAAGTCACCCTAGAGAAAAAAAACTGTTGCGTTGAAGTGATATCCGGGCACACAGTATGTGAACATGGAATGCTATGATTCGGCAAATATGAATTGACTATATATACTTCTATGTTATCAAGGTAATCTCTAAGGATCAAGTACCGCTCTTCCTTGTCCTTATCCACTTCTAAAAAGTGGAATGGCAGTTTTTATGTTTGTTTGTTTATTCATGCTTGTAACACGCCGAAAGCCTGCGGGCATCAGTGTGCGGAAACACAGAAGATCTACGAATGTCATAAAGCCAAGCTAACAGTAGTGGAGATAGACTATCTGACTTTTATCTGGTAGTGTAGTTTAGTGAATCGTCGATCCATGTAAGCACTCCCCTTGAATATTTAGAATATGTAGCACCATAACCCATCCAACCCGAGTGCCATGGCGCTTTCCAATCCTATGTCCAGTAGGTGAGTCTCTTGAATTAAGGCTATGGGTATCTTTTTCCGTTTCAGGTAGTACTTCACCCAGTTCCTATGGAGGAAGGTGCCCAGCCCGCGCACATTCCAAGTCAGTATTTTAATGGGTGCCATCGTCATGATATTTGCCAGATAGACCGTGCAACGGACAAGCAGTCTCGTCCCAACCCTGCAAGGTAAGCAGAAACCCCATCCAACCCGCCAGCATCCACGTTATCCGTCCAGTATATATGGCAGCAAATGCTTCCCAATCACCCCGTTCCCGTTCAGTTGCTCGCCACAGTTGACTTCATGCAAGCCAGAAAGCGTGGAGAAAACAAAACAAACAATAATACAAATCAAACTGTGTAACATCACCCAGCAGTCATATGACGCTCAGGCGTTCCTGTACTACCAGGGCCTGAACAGGCTATTGTGTATAGGGTAGCAGGGGTCAGCAATAGGCTGGCATCCATTGTAAAGTTAGGGCAGGCAGATAAGTTCAGCGGTGGGCAACTGAACGTTGCCCCCACTGAACAACAGAATTATTCAGGTGGTTATCGGCCAGTGCGAGTAGTGTGGCCCAGGGCACACATTTATACATTCCAAAGGCACAACTTTAGCAGGTGTAGCAGTATGTGCAGGTGCTATTCTTAAATCTCCCTGCAGTCCGCAAACTCAAGTCAAATTTCCTCACAGGATTGTGGGGGGAGCCAGAAGGTCAGGCGTGCGGCAAGTGTGAGATCAGGTTGGGCAGTAGTGCTCAGTAAGTCAGGCATTGGCCTCATCTCCGCTGGCCAGGTTGTTATGCTCCAACCACATGGCTGCTGCTGCGGGAGTATCGAGGGAGCGTACTCTGCCATTATGGATAATCTTTAGCCGAGCAGGGTACAAGAGCATATATTTGAGGTTCAAGAGCCTACATCTTGTCATGACCGGCACAAATGAGTTCCTTAGAGTACTTCAGTAGCACATCCCTGTTGCGGAAATTCAGGATCTTCGCGATGACCAGTCTAGGATGGGAGCCCGTTGGAGGTCACTTCTGAAGTGATCAGTGGGCTTGCTCCGCTGCAAAGCCCTGTGACAGATTGCCAGGCTCGATCTCCTGCAGTAGCAAGTTCTCAATGTATAAGGTCGGATCTGAACCCTCCACACTCTCAGGTAGGCCCAGTACCCGTATATTGGTTCTGCGACCCTTGCCCTATGCGTCTTCAGCGTGTAGTTCCAGTATTTCTATTCATATTTCTCCTCTCCAGTTCTTTGAACCATGTCGCCAAATCATTGGTGATGTCAGCTGTTTCTTTCAGAGTCAGTTCAATCAGTGTGACCCTCTCAGCTAGCTGTCCAATGTCTTGCCGAAGCAGTTGGACATCAACTTTGACCTCATCTATCCTTGTCTCCAATGATGATCTCAAAGCGGCTATTGCAGCCAGGACCTGGTCTTCCTGTTGGGCTTTTCCTGAAATGTCCATTTCCGCTTGTATAACAATCGTATTTTGTGGGGGCTCTCGTTGTTTGCTTTGACTGGCGAGCGAGTCCATGATGGGTGATTTGCCTTTGCTCTTGGTGGGAGACATTGTGCCGGACAGCAATCAAGTCAAGGAAAGGTGTGTGTCCCAATACGCATTCAGAAATTACGTGAAGTAGTGTGGGTTGAGTGGGTATCTACACGTAGCACTGTGCATGGTGGCGTTTGTACATATGCTTCAGGGTACAAGGATTGCAGGCGCTGTAGGTTGTGGAGCGCATGAGTCTGCCACCAGTTGTGTTGGAGCAGCCAGCGGGGCATCAGGGTGCAGAAGCAGGCAGCCCCAGTTGGTAGCTATGCACCCAATCGAAAAGTTCCAAAGGGGATGAGTGGGCAACTCCTCCTGGCACAGTGCCTGTTGGTTGCTTTGTGTGGACTCAAAGTACAGACCTTGTGTATTAGGATATAGTGCTCCCGGGGACAATACTCAGCATGCCGTATTAATAGGAGGGATGTCAGAGCTTAGAGGTGGTCAGGCAGTCACCATTGCCCTCGTGGAGATATGCTAGGTTCTAACTGGGTTTTACAGTGCAAGGCCTCTGCAATTAGCCAGCAGCAATGATGCACTTTGGTTAAGGAGTTCAAGCATGCAAACCTCCTTGCAAGCACACGTTTCTAGGGCTGGTAACAATGATGTGGCTTAGGAAGGCATCAGGCTCCAGAAAACCCCCTCTCTGTTTGGACCGGGTGCCAGAGGGGGAGGTGGTATCTCAACTCAGCGGTTACGCTGCACAGCAACAGTGTCAATATTATGTGCTCTTCAGCTCCCAATCCCCAGCTGACATCTTACCGGGGAGGAAGGCAGGCTGGCGTCTTTGCGGGCATGTATACAGTTATTCAATTTCTCCCCTCCTCTCACCGTGGTGTGTCGAGGTGGGGCTCCCTCGTCTGCAAACACTGGCACAGCGGTGCGTTGAGCGAGGACAGAGCGTTCCTCACAGCCCACGCACCACACGGCTGCCAGCACCTGACAGAGGGGGACCGCTGAGGAGTTATGGCCACCTCAACTTTAGCAGGAAAATCCTTGTGGGAAAGTATCACAATGTGGATGGCCCGGAAAGTGCACATGGGGCTCAAGTACTTCTCCATTGTTCCGTGGCTTTTCCCTTAGCTGCAACGGCGGCTATCTTGGTTTGAAGCTCAAGTTGGGCAGCCTACTCCTGCTTCCAGGCTACAGTCTCCAGTACCCCGTCCTCGTCTGCCTCATTAATGAGTCTCAACCGTCATGTACATATGGGGATCTCTCCTATACCTCCTTTCTTTGCTTCTCCACTGCTTCTCTATTTCATCTCCTCCTGTCATTCCTCCACTCCTTGCCACATGCGTGTACCCCCACACATTCTTCACTCCACCCTTTCAGGCTTATAACATGCCTACCTCTTTCTTTCAATGCCACCTGGGTAAACTCTGCAGCTTTCACATGCCTTGGCAAGGATTTTAAGCCAGGGTTTGCTACACCCCAACAGAACACGGGTAAAACATTTGATTCTGGCGCTAAGCTGTTTGTAAATGATCCTGCAACTGCACAGACCTCTATTGCATATTTGCCTGTTTTTTCTGCACTATAGTATATAGGGCCAAGACCTTTTAGCAGAGCTGTAAAGATTTGGCTGTGCTCAGTGGACCTTCATGTTGTATTTGTGTATATATTAATCCAGGTGTTCTAGCTTACAGTTCCCTGGTTTCAAATTGGCATTGTTTACTAGCACCAGTAAGGGGCTTTGCTATTCTGCTTGAATGCCACACCAATGGATTTCACAAAGGTCCTACTTTCCATGGTTACCTTACTCTTCTTCCATCAGCACAATGCTGCATCCCACCCAGGACATGCTATCTTCTTTACTGAGTGGGCCCTTTTCATCAGGAGTGTGGTGTTTCATCAACAAACCTAGCATGATATGATATGGCATTTATAATGCGCCTATACACAAGTGTTTCTAGGCGCGACGAGGGAGGGGGAACAGAGGGAAGACAAAGACAACTATCTTACTAGGCCAGGTGACAGTGAGATCGCACAAGTGCAGGGGAAGGGGGGAAAGGATAAGTGCGGGGGGCAATGGGGGAGTGCAATACATAGGATCAAAGGTAAAGAATAAATAAAATAAATAAAAACAATAGGTAAAAGTGTGGCCAGCTAGGGGCAAGTGTAGACATCAAGTGTCAAGAGCTGGTGTGGACTGTAGGGATACAGAAACAGCCCCCAAGTGCAGGGGTTGCCTGGAGGCAGTGCAGGAGTGCAGCTGGTGGGGGAGGGGACCTGGGCCTGAGATCAGAGGGTATCCAGGTGACCAGTGCAATTTCAGTCAGGCCTTCAGCAGGGGAGAGGTGGAGAGAAAGCAGAGGCAAAGAGGAAGGTCTTGAGGTGCTTCCGGAAACCAGAGATGGTTCTCCTCAAGTTTCAGGGAGGCAGGGAGGCTGTTCCAGAGGGAGGCCCTAGCCGTAGAAAAAGTTCTACCACCATCTTGTTGCTTGGAGAAGCGACTAACCCTGAGGGAGTTGGAGGCAGATGAGCGAAGAGCTTGAGAAGGAAGACATTTAGGAAGAGAGAGATGGAGGTATTGAGGCCCCAGGCCCCAGAAGGCCTTGTGGACAATGCAGAGAGTTTTGAACTTAATCCTCGCAGCCACTCAGAGCCAGTGCAGAGATTTCAGTCCTGGAGAGATACAATCCCTGGGCTTGAGGCCAAGGACAAGTCTTGCAGTCCTGTTCTGAATGAGTTGCAGAGGATGGAGAGTAGAAGCAGGCAGATTTAGAAAGAGGCTGTTGCAGCAGTCCAGCCTAGAAAGAACCAGAGCTTTGGAGACAGTGAGCTTCTGGGGAAGGAGAGAAACGGAAGAATACCTCTGAGGAGGTGAAGCTGGTAGTGTGACTTCTTAGAGATGTCATAAGTGTGAGGAGAGAAGGAGAGAGTGGAGTCATAGATGACTGAGACGTTGCGGAAGGGAGCCTGAAAATGAGCTGAGTGTCATCCACATAGCACTGAAAGTTGGGGCAGAGAGCGGCAATGCGGTTGGAAAAAGTGCCAGGTATTGGTTGAACAGCCAGGGAGAGAGGTTAGACCCCTGGGGAACACCACAGGTAGAGGTAGAGATAGAGATAGAGGAGAGGAAGGACCCAAGTTGGACTTGGGTGGGTCAATTAGAGAGGAAAGAGGTCTGCCAAGCCAGGGCCTGATCGGTGATACCCAGGTTATCATGGAGACTGTTCAGCAGGATGGCATGGTTGACCGTTTCAAAGGCAGAAGAGAGATCAAGTAAGATGAGTACACAGGGCATGATGGCTTCTTGGCCGCCTTCCCTCATTCCAGTCTTTGGAAAAGGACTTTTTAACTTTATATTCTCAAAGCTTGGCCTCTATTACCCAAGATCAGGGGCGTTGCTAGGGGGGGGCTAAGGGGGCTATAGCCCCTGATCTTTTGGTTGTAGCCCCGGATAGAATCTCAGGAGCTACAGCCAAAAGACTAGCTAGCCCCCAGTCCCAACAGTTCCGACATCAGCTTAGCCCCGGGTCTTTTCCAGACCTAGCAACTCCCCTGCCCAAGATGAATTAATTCCTGCCCTATCATGCTGGTCTGGCCCCTTGCAAAGGTAGACTTCCATCTCCTTCAAGGTCTATCTTCTAGTCTCCTTAACAGGAGATAATTATTTCTATGGATTCCTCTGAACTCAGGAAGGCGGGCACATTTTTGATTGAGGCAACACAACCTTTTGACAGCTCATCATTAAAAGCTGGTCACCACTATAGGTGGACATATTTAAAACACATGAAAAAAAAACAAGGCTGGTCTCTCTAGTTTCAGAATATCTAATATTAACCAATGTCACCATGGCACTTTCATGGAGGCTGGACTTTGTGTTTCGAGGAGAGAGGGGATTGCTTCACCTACCCCTCCACTGCTGAATTTGAGAGACCATTCCACCTGACGAGTTGGCTTGTGGCCAACTCCATGTTTCCAAGTCAAACGTCTTGTCCAGTGGTAACAAGAGAGAGCCATATGCAGGAGGAAGTAATTAAAGTAAACTTTACACACACACACCAGCCACTCTCTGGCCCCTTCCACAGGGATATGAGTAAGGGCTACCATGTTTCAAAGTGGAAATAGTAAACTGTGTAGTATCGAAGACAGGTTTTTTTTTTGGGGTGAGCAGTGTAAGCTTGTCATGGCCTTTTTTCAAAGAAGAACAAAGCAGAAGCTTACATCTTCAAGGAAAAAACACATAATGAGACAACGGGCTAAGCACAGGGCTCGTTTTACAGCTACAACATTCTTTTCTAGAATGCCCCTTGCTTTTGTCCGAATAAGTAACCCTCCCTGGAATTTGAAGGACTTATTTAATATTATGCCACTTGATGTTTTCATTCAACCCTCCCACATGGCTGTTTGTTAAGAAGATAAGTTTTTGCTCCAAATTAATTTGTTTTCTATTGATTTCTTCCTGTGATCTCCCTTTCACCTTCTTTAGGATACACCATTCAAATTCCATAAAAGAATGACCCATCTCATCATAATGTTTCACTAGCAGAATCTCAATGATAGCCCTGTGCTCTTTGGTGAATGGAGTTTTGCATTTCTTGTCATGATAATCTAATTCAGTAGTCATCATTGTGTTGCCAGTGAAGAGAGCTAATGGGCAATATATCGTAACTGCACAGCATTTATTTACATTCTGAACTCAGGTATTTTGTTTTTTCATGTATCAATCTGTGGTTGATTTTTGCTAGGTGCAGTGGTGTGGCATTTCTTTGTTTGAAATATGAGGAAAATGGGGTCATTCGGGCTAATCGCTTGTAACCATCTAGACATATTGGAGGTTGATGTCCACTACTCTCCTGTTTTGAATGTACGCCAGACGGTGGTAATGCCCCCAATGTAGTCGAGAAGGTGTTTAATGGCCAGGGTCAGATTAATCAGCGTCCAACGAAGCCTTTAGGTAGGCTCTGTTTATTGAACCTCTTGCAGCAATAACGTTTTTAGGTCGTCCAGGCAACAAGGTTTATAATGATGCGCGACATCATCACACAACGTATAGCGCAATGACGTCAGTTCGTTGCGTGATGACGTGACGCAATCCGCTCGTTTTTGTTGACCGCGGCTGCTGGTCGCATAGAGTTACATCCGAGCGGATCAGTGGAGACACTTCACTAGATTCCAGCGTCCAATTATGAAAGGTAAGAGAGAGGCTAGAGCTAGTCTGGAACTAGCTTTGCTATTTTTGAGTTAGTGATATCCTTGCGATCAATGCCATGTGATGGCTAACATTGCCTTTTGGGTCTGTTTTGATTTCACCTTCAGGCTGGGGTCGTGATGTTGTTTGCCTGGAACTATCTTGATGGAGGGGAAGACACTGGAGACAGATTGTCCCTGAGTGGCGCTGTTTTTTCTGATTGAAAGAAAGCAGCCAGCACGAGCAAGGTAAGGGGTTTTGGGTTTCAGAGTATGTAGGTGCATTACCTTACATAGACTTTGAACTCGTCAAATGCCTCGTTGTCACCCCCCTCTTTTAGAAATCAAACGTCTGGAACTGAGGGATAGCAGCTTTCACTTGAAGACCCCCAGGTTACTTTTCTCCACGAGAAGAGACACGTTTATGGGTGAGGTTAAAGTGTGTGTTTTACGGTCCCCATTGGTTGGGCTAACTTGTAGAGGAAGTAGGAATTATATACCATTGTCTTTATTAAGGTTAGCTTTTTGTAATTGGGTTTAGGTACCGGTCTTATAGAGTGAACCCTCTAATCTACTAGAAAAGTGAAGAGCAAGAATTGGAATTTCTAGGAAGTTTTGAAGACATTTATCTCTACAGACTCTTGGTTCAGGTATATTATTAATTGTATACCATTCCACCCTATCAGTGATTAGGGTTTGGCTAGATTGAATAATTAGACCCAAAATGCCCATTTAGTAATGTGTTTGTCTTTGTATGTACCCTTAGATTTAGGAATCTGGTGTGTAGAAGAATGAAAAGGATCTACCTGAAGCACAAGACACATTTCTGCCCCTTTTGAATGTCCAGTTACTTGCAACATTAAGGACAGAAACTTATATAAGTTGGGCTTTGTTGACACAGTGGGGAATAAGAGAAATTAAGTTGCTACTTTGTTGCAGCATCAAGCATTTGTGAACTTGATTCTGTGAGGTGGAATAATTTTGTTATTGTATACTGCTATGTTGTGTATATGTGTTTTTTAATGTTTTTTGTTACTTGTGCTTGAATAAAGAAATGAATAAAAAAATTAAATTTTAGGAAACATCTTGTTTGCTATTGATTACACGCTACGCAGCCCATATTTGTTAAGTGGTTGCGTAAAGGTACTTGTTATTTTAGGGTACACTATTTTGTGTCATTTATAGTATGTTTATTCCGGCCTTTGGTTGATTATATATATTGTATCCTCACTTGGTAGGAGGGATCATCCCCTTAAGTGTGGGGCAACCCTGGAATGAAATAATTGCATGTCTAATACACCCATAGGTGTTACTGGCAATATTTTGCTTTTGATTAAACACACTTTTGAAGGTTATAGGTGCATCTGTGTTGCTAAGTAACAGGATAGAGCTTAGCAGTAGAACCACTGGTGTCACCATGAAGGTAAACTAATTGGTAATAGATACTGTTGTATGCCTGAGTGTTAGGAATTTGTAAAGTGTGACACTATCTGGGAAGCAACCGAGCCCTGTACAAAGAAATGCAGCCAGGGGTTGCAAATAGGGCGTGGGGGTATCAGAAGAGCTTGGATGGGTTGGGGGAAGAAGGAAGTAGGGAAGCTTCTGAGGGGGAGAAGTAGGATTATGTAGATTTATCAGAGATTCATTTTGAATCCGGTACCCACGCAGCTTAACATTTCTCCCCCCAGAGTAAGGCGGCGAAGCTGACTTTCGGCCGATATTAAGGCCCTTGTTTCTTCAATTAGGGCAAAATGTAATATTGTCTCGGGGGTCGACCTCTCTGTTCTGTCTCTCTCACTCTGATAGGCAGCAGATGAGGTGGAACCCCTAAGACAAACTCAACCGCGGAGGCTCCCCTCCGAACCCTGGTTCTCTAAGCAGCTTAAACTAACTTGTATCGAGCAAGCCCAGGCTGAGCGCAATTGGCATCGGTCCTACAACCCTAGCCTTAGATCTCAATATAAATTATGTGCTGCAGGCTTCTTCACGGCCATATCGGCCGCAAAGAAGGCTTTTATTGCACCGAAAAATTGAGTTAGCCCTTTGTAAGCCTAGAGCACTCTTCTCAGTGCTTAAATCTCTGACTTCGGCGGCTAATTACACCACCGCCGTGAGTCCATCTCAGGAACTCTGTGACTCACTGTCCCCGTTTTTTTCTTTCAAAGATTGCTGCCATTCGGGCAAATATCTCACTGGCGGCGCTGGCCTCCGCCCTAGATAGGGAGGAACCAGCCGCAACGAGTGTGGGGACCCCTTGGTATGGTCTTTCTTTCCTGTGTTCACTGAGTCAGTGATCTATGCATCCATCAACCAACTTAAGTCAGCTGCCCTGTCTGACCCGGTGCCGCTGGCAGTGATGAAGGATATATCCACCGATCTTCAGAGCGAGACTTCCTTGGCTATTAATGCGTCCTGCCAGTCGGGCCGCATCCCGCGGGAACTGAAAGTAGCTACTGTGATACTACTTTTTAAGAAGCCTTCTTTGGATCCCTCACTCCCTTCGAACTTTCACCCAATCTCACCCTTGCCCTTTACTATGAAACCTCTGGAGGCTCTGATATCTCCACTTCTGTCATCTTTTGTGAAGTCTTCTGGTATCTTTGACCCCGTCCAGTTGGGATACTCTGGCCTGGCCGGGGTACAGAGAGTGTCCTGTTGTCAGTGCAGGATGATATGGCTAGGTTGGTCGATGCTGGGGGGGGGGTGGGTGCCCTGATTCCTCTCAATCTGGCAGCAGCTTTTGACACTGTGGACCGCCCTACCCTGCTGACCTACCGAGCACAGGTCGGTGTTGGCCTTGTTCTCCTCGTTTTTGTAGGACAGAGCCCAAATGCTCTCACATTCTCCCTTCCTTTCACGTCCCTGTCCTCTGTCTTGTGGGGTCCCTCAGGGCTCCGCCTTGTCCCCCGTTCTTTTCAATATCTACATTCGGCCACTTGTGTGTCTCATCCGCTCCTTCGGCATCAGGTGGTACTCATATGCCGATGACACTCAGATCCTGATTCAGTTAGATCTTGAGCAGGCTGAGATGGAGTTGTGCCTGCGCCAGTGCCTGTCTGCTGTGGGGGATTGGATGAACCACAACTGGCTGAAGCTTAATGGAGACAAGATGGAGGTGATGGTGGTGGGTGCTCCTCCTGATCCCTCACTTTGGGTCTCCTCTTTCTAGCCGTCTTTCTTGGGCCAGCTTCCTGTCCCTGTTACCATGGGTAAGAATCTGGGAGTTGTTGTTTCATCTGCTCTTTCTATGGACTCGCAGGTATCTGCCGTGTGTAAAGCTGGTCACTTCTGTTTGAAAATTCTGTGAAAGGTGCTCGCCTTCTTACCTTTGAATCTTAGGCTGCCGGTGGTGGCCGCCTTGGTTCTGAGTACCGAGATGATTGTAATGCGCTGTATCTGACTCAGTCTACGGGCCTTGTCCAGCGGCTGCAGTGCTTACAAAATGTGGCCGCCCGAGTGGCTACGGGATCCCCCTATGGGGCACATATCACTCCAGTCTTGTGTGCCCTACACGGGCTACCTGTAGCCCAGCCCATTAAGTTCAAGGCACTCTGTTTAGTTCATCGTGCCCTTCATGGTCTAGGAGCTGGATATTTACAAATGTGTCTATCGCCCTAACCGGGTGCTACGATCCGTGCCTACCGGCCTGCTCTGTGTACCGTCCCTTCGTCGCATACGTATTGGAGGCCTGGCTTTCTCGTGGCAGAGGCTCTACTGTGGAATGATCTGCCACGGCCACTAAAAAACCTGTCTAACCCTCTTCAGTTAAGAAAGTCTTTGAAGACCTGCTTGTTCTAGAACGGATCGGTCAGTCTGCCTCTCTGCTTTTCCAGCGCCATGATACCCATGGGTGACCGTGCGCTTTACAAGCTCCCTTAACATTTCATAACTGTGATTGGTGGTGTGTTCTTTGAAGAGTAGGGTCTTCAGGTCATTTCTGAAGTGCAGGATGGAGGCACCAGTTTATTCGCATTAGAAAACTTGTTCCAAAGACAGGATGGGCATCAGGAAAATTGCTCTTTCTTGTTTTCCCCTATTACATTTCTTTGTTGTCATGTCATAGAACCTGGTGGTTCGATGGCCTCCGGAGATGGTGAGTTTCTTTGCCAAGTACAGTTGTGTTTTGGTAGTGACTATTTTGTAGGTGATGCAGGTCATCCTGAACTTCCTTTATGAAAAGTGCTGTGGACTTCTTTACAAAGTCTTTCTGCATGTACATTTATTATTAAAGGTGCCCTGACGCCCTATAAATGTTTTTGGAAGCGTTTGTATGAAATATTCTTGGTGTGTCATGCTCTAAAGTGCTTTGAGGCATAATATTCTGTTTATTTGAAATATTGCATGTGTTCATCATGATGTCCTCATTAACCCTCACATGCATTTTTCACCATCACTTACCAGGCCCATGATCCTTTGCTCTGTATCGCAGGGCACTGCTACTCCTGGATGCACTCTCTTCCTTTCCTCTTCAGCTGAAGCACGTCTAACAGAGAAGAGAACATATATATGTGAATAGGTTATGGCCCTAGATGTTTTAAATAATCATTTACCCATCCATGACCACATGCACCTTTCACTGCCTTATAAGGACGTCTACATATTTCTGAAGAAGCTGCTACCCTTAAATAGTCAACATGCCTGAAGGAGAGTCAGTCATTACAGGGAAAACCTCAAACAGAAAAAGAAACATAACATAAAAAACCTAAACATAAAAATCTATCTTTTCCAATACCATCATAGATGTGACTGGCAAAAAGTTGAATCACTAAATCCAAAGTTGGAGAGGCCCTCACTCTCCCTTTTGAAGGAGAATGTATGTTACGAAGGATGACAATACTTTTTCAAAGTTCATTTACCATTCACAATACCTCCTTACAACTTCAAAGACACATGGGATATCCTTATGGAAACAGTCCAAAAATGTAAAGAAACCCAATGGGTATTGCGATAGAAAAGATTTGTTAGAGTCATGGAGAAAATCCCACCTTCATTGCTTGCAAACAATATCCAATATCTAGAGCACCCTTTGATAGAATGTGTTATCATGAAAGCCTTCCCCTTTCCATTAATCTTGTTGTCCTGTAATGTCATATATCATTTCGTAAACAATATGTTGGTTGGTCAATTTATCGACTCCATTCCTTCCCATGAATGGAGTGAATACATGTGAATACATGAATATTCCTAAAGGATAACATCTTCTTGGGAGACTTTAACTAACGCTGGGGAGAGCTTGTATCAGCTAGCAGCAAATTCACGACATCTTTATTTATAATAAATTAACCCAACAAGGCAATAGCTGACATATGAACAAAGACAAACACAATTCCAAGACAGCAAATTGACTCAAGTTACTCAGGAACTGAACCGGCTGTATACAAGATTAGAAAGAAAAAAGGAGATACATGTATAAAGAGCATTTGCCCAACAGCAGAATACTTCACTACTAGATTGGCTACACCACCAAATGCTATAAAGGTCTACTTCTACTCACACCCAAGAAGGCATCGTGGTCTCTCCCAGGTCCACATCTAATCACTTTCAAGAAGGCGTTGTGGCCACCTACTAATTTTGACTAAGAACAGAACAAGAATCCATATTTGCTAACAATACCTATGAAGGATACAAGGATGGCAGTATTGACCTATATAAGTCTAAAAAGGATTATTAGAACTACCTTGATAAAGCCAGGGCGCGAAACTGATGGCCATGCAGTTGGCATAGCTTTATGATTTTCCCTTTTTTCTTTGCAAGACTATATATGTACAAGGGAAATGTTCTATGCATTTGACAAATGGTTTTGTAAAATAATTTGCTCTTTTTGGAAGATTTGCTTATTTAGACTACGCACAACACGTAACTAACTCACACATTTCAAAACATCATGTTTTTGTATGATATTAAAAATACAATTTTGATTATTACATACGTGTTATAGCTTCATTGTGGGACACCTCTTGTATTCAGGGATACACTTTTCTTAACAGTTACTGAAAGGCTTTAGGTTGTGGGCCCTCATCCCTGCACAGCAGCTCCCAAAACCTGATTAGTTACTTTAGTGGTGCAGTTTTAATAGCTCTGACAACTAATCTTATCAATTCCAAGACGGCGTCAACATTACCCACAAAGTGACACTTTACTGCACAATCTCCGAAGGAACTCAGCTTCAATGTGATATTTCTATTAACAACGATGATCAGTCCGCCACCAAATACTGTTACCTACCAACATCACAAGGACTGCAATGAATGGACCTCCCAAGTAAAAATAATTAAGGTTTAGAAACCTGAAACCTCACTGTATACTTTGGAACACCTCTACTTCCTCACCACATCAGAATGGAAATTATGACTGAACTTCAATGCAGGGAACATCCAATCTGTCAGCACCCTGCCACTCGGGGACAATCAACAAAGAAAGAAAATCCCTGCAAGCCTACTAAATGCTGGTGCCAGATCTTTACTTTGGCCTCTACTTTGGGTTTCTTAAATAATATTAAATAATTATCTCATGGAACAAATCCACACAGCAAACATTTGTCCCAAGAGATTCGTTAAGGTAGTAAAATATGCAGTAAAAGTAGCGACCCTTTATGTGATCTCCCAAACCAATGAAAAAACCTTATATGATGCATTCTTTGTAGGAAACATTGAGAAAATTGGACATGTCTCTTAGCACCTATTTGCGGATGACAGGAAGTAACTGGAAGTAGGAGTGTCGCCTCCCATCGATGTAGTAGACCATGAATGACTGTGGGCCTCATTACGAGTTTGGAGGTATCCATGACCTTAATAAGGGCATGGTTACCCCCAAACCTGAGTCTGTGTTCCCTGAATGGGGAAATAACGGGCCATTCCGACCTTGGAGGGCCCGGTAGTTCCCCATTCAGGGAACCCGAACCCGGTCCATCCTCATTCCCATTTGAGTCCTCATAGGGCTCAATGGGAATGAGGAGCATGCTAACAACGGGCCCGTTAATGACGGGCCCGTTGTTAGCATGCTGGGCCGCTCGCGGGACCCGCTAAGGATGTCTGGTAAAACCAGGCGTACTGAGCGGGTCCCGCGAGCAGACCTCGTAATGGGGCGGTAAGGGGTTACTGGCTCCGGCACATTTACCGGCGCCGTTAACCCCTTACCGCCCTCCTTATAATGAGGCCCTTAAATTCAAATCAGAACAAGATATCACCCACATAGATAAACGCACTGATACCATGCAGTCCTGGATGTCAAACCTTTGTTTAAAACTCTCATTGAATAAACTCCTACTATTAACAAATTTGCTTTCAGCTCTCCCTAACCAGAGGTGTTTCTTAGCACTGCAGAAGAAGGGATGAACCCAAGTCTAGAGGAGAATGCAAAATCCCTTGATTTCATCCTTGACCTTGATCTACACTTCACAAATGTAATGAAGGGAGTGTAGTACCAACTATACTTTCTCAAACACATCAAAACTACAGTTAATCCACATCAGTGCAGTCATTCAGGGCCTGGTATCACTAATTCAGGACTGAGAAGAATCCCTACTGATCTGAATCCCTGAATCCAGAATCCCCCTAATGAAAGTTTTCATGAATACCTGCCCGATTTACTGCAGGTATTAAATGTTATGTCCACATCGCATCTGTACCTTCAAGGTCTTTTGTCATGAGACACCATTTACAAAGGGCTCCCACCAAAAGGCCCCAGCTGCCTTCTAGGACATACTAGTGTTGCTGACTCCTGGGCCATCAACACCATTTTTAATAATGAATCTCATTCGACAGGTCACAATTGAGCCTACACTGCCGTTCCTTTTTCCAAACACACCACTGTTCAATGATGTACCACTACTGAGACACCATGGTACCTCCTTTCGCTTCAGCCTCCATCTACTGCAAATTGCTTATTGCCGTACTTTAGGCCGCTCTTTTGCTGATGCTGCCTATTACTTCTCTAACCTCCAACATCTCTGAATTCTCACCTCCTCCATTATTTCCCCTGTAGCTGTGGTCACCTCCCACTTTTGAATCTATTGAGGGCTTTTGTTTGCAAATATCTTGTCCTGAATAAATCTAATGCTGTGCACTTTATATGGTCGTTTTTGCATTCTACTTATTTTACCTGTTGTACTTCCAGGGCTTATTTATTTGTATAAATGATCTCTTTGTAAATATGTATCCATTCGATTCTTCATGCATTCCTACTGTTTCTACTTTTCTTCAGCACGCTAAAGCCCGCTAAAGTCTGGTACTCACTATACAAAACCAACAGATACATAAGCAGGTAAGCAAATAACTAATAAATTGTGCAGCATTACTGCAGTAATGCTGTTCAGTGTGAACACTGTTGGGCAACATACACTATATTGAGTTTTGTGGTAATGCTGAGGGGTTAGCTCACTATAGTCCGGTGGTGATGTTGTTCAGCTAGCACAGTACGGTACAGTGTACTTATTGTAATATTTTCAGTTGTTAACTCGCCATAGAGCAGTGTGTAGTGTGCTGTGACAGGGTCAGCAACCTGACCCTGTCAAGAGCAGATAGGAATCCATCTCAGCCTGGAGTAGGCGGCCTACTAGGGTGGAATCAGAGCCAGTCCTACCCAAGAGGGGGAAGGTGGTAGTTAGGAGGGCACCAGTCCCTGTGCTCATTCGAGTTTGGCAGTAATTCTGTGGTAATTATGCTGAATTACAGCCAAAATCAGATACCGTTACCACCACTTGGTCCCGTGGGTTTACCACAGGATTACAAGTGGTGGTAGGGTGGTGTTAGTCCCCATTTGGGTATTTCTGGTGGAATTACCACCGGCAGAATTACTGAGTGGTGATTTCACAGATATTTCGGGAAAACTGGAGGATTTGCCAGAGGAATTACTACTCGGCAATTCAGTCTATGGTAATTCCACCAAAATGTGTAATTTGGCATGTGGGACAAATTGAGGTAATTCCGTTACCATCAGAAAAGTGGAGGTAATGGAATTACCACCACTCTTTCAATGCACCGCTAAACTTGGAATGAGCACCATGTCCCTTCTTATCGTGCCAGCATGGCTGTGCAGAGTACCACTGTCAATCGCCCTATATCAGTCCCACACAATGCTGGCCGGTTCTTTTCTGTTTCTCCTTGGAAACTACAAGATCCAGCAGGCCAGGTGGTGGAAAATCAAACAAACACACTCTGTAGGAGAAGGGAGAGTAAACCGTCGCTTAATAGCAGAAAAGCCCACACAGCCAACCTGCACTCTCAATGCCCTCAGAAACACAGAGCCAGGCTGCAGAGTGAACTTTACCTGCACTTTGGTTTGAGTGTGTGTGTGAGTGGAGTTGGTAAGTGAGTGTAGGGAGTGAGTAGGTGACTGAAGAAGTGAAAGGAGTGACAATGAGGAAGAAGGTGTAGGTGGAATAGTATCAGTTAGGAGAGGAGAGAGTAGTAGCAGTGAGGAGACGGAAGAGTAGTAGTAGGAGAGAGGAAAGGCAAGAGAGAGCGAGAGAGATAGAGAGTAGCAGGGAGTAATATTGGAGGGTGGAGGTAGAGAGTGAAGAAAGTTCCGTTGGGGGAAGAACGAGGAGATGTGGTGGGTAGACAGGAGAGCAGAGAGTATGAGGAGATAGGATGGGGTGACAGAGAGACATAGGGAAAGGAATATCATAGTTTGAAAAGAGCAGACGAAGTGGGTTTTGAGTGTCCGGAATGAACATACACAAAGCCTGAGATATATCACCTTGTGGCATCTTGAAGTAGGGACCCCTAGTTGTTCCCTAGGGGAGTAAGACGGATGAGGTGTTTCACTTTAGGCCATTACCTTGAGATAAGCAGTTTTTAGTTAGTAGGGGTTACTGAACTCAAGTAAACAGCTTACGGTTGAGGGATAATCGGTCTAGGGAAGGACTGCCCTCTCCTATGCTAGATAGAGATGGGAGGACCGTAGAGAGCCCCTCTTCTGCAAATCTATTAAAAAACCTTGATTTGTCTAGGAGGTAGTGTGCTCTTGAGTCCATCTGTGACATGTACCCACCAGCGCATTATTGCTGATCAAGTGGTAATGGTGTAGAGTTTGTTCACTATATTGCATTTATCCTGCACTGATTTTGTTTGAGTAGCACATCATAGTTCAGCAATCCTGTGGCAATGCTGTTTAGTTAGCACACTCTATTGCAATATTCACATGGTTATGTACACTATAGTGCTGTATTCCTTTGCCGATACTGGTGTTCAGCACGCACAGTATAGAGCAGTTTTCCTGTGTTAGTGATGTATAAGTGTCACACTATAGTACAGTATTCCTGTGGGTTTGTTTTTAAGCTAGTATACTATAGCATAGATGCCATGTGATAATGCTGTGGACTTTGCAAATCATAGTGTCATATTGCTATGTAAATGCTCGGGTGAATGTACAGTGTAGGAGTCTTATGGTAATGTGGCGCAGTTACCACATTATAGTGCTGTATTATTGTAATAATGCAGGGAAGTCTGTACACTAGAATAATGTATTAGTTTTGTTATGCTTTAGAGGTGGCCCCATTCAGCACAGTAGTCATATGACAATAGAATGGCGTTTCCACACTGTAGTGAATTATTCTTGTGTTAATGGTCTTCAGCTAGTACACTTTAGTGTAACATTCCTGCGGTAAGGTTATGGAATTGGCACATTTTAGTGCATTACTTCTGTGGCAACACACTGTTCAGTTAGCACTGCCTAGTGTGATATTCGTATAGTATGTGACGAATTGCATGAATTCTTACCTTCTCTCCAAGGGGGAGCCCCACTTGCCCCCTTAGGCTAGAGAGATGAGCCTGTTCCGCAACACCTTCCCTAGGGATTGAGGCAAGTGGGACCTTGCCAGGAGAGACTCCCCTTTGGGGACAAGGACTCCTGTTCCCATGAGGAACTCCCTGATGGGCCCCAAGTGATGGCCAATATGGGCTTGCATAATAACTCGGAAGGCTATCATTCTCATGAAGATAACGTGAATCTATATAGTCAACAACAAGAAGTTGAGGATGTCCCTTAGAGTCTCCATTGGACTGCGCAGAGGAGGCTGAAAAGGGATGAGATATCCAAGAACCAATGAGACAGGACAGTAAGCCGAGTGAGAGCAGAAGGCGGACGGAAGCAAGGGAGATCTCCTGTGCATAGCAGAACAGAGGAAGGCGGGGCTGTTGCCAAACATAGAGACCTTCTAAGCCAGACCAGCTCCGATGTGGATTGAGAAATGCTTTGAGGCTGGCGTACAATACCGGAGGAAGGTTCGACCTGCTGGAATAGAGAGGATGGTGGTGGCGTGACTACGGAGCAGACGTTGTGGGCAACCTGCCCACGCAAAAACGCTGATACCACCTGTGGGAATAAGCAACTCCCGACTCGAGTCACAGCCTCAGTGACATCAGCTGAGAGAGAACAGGAGGTGGATGAAAGAGATACCGCTGGAAGTAACAGAGTTACAAAGACACCACGAGAGTGTCCAGAGTACTGCAGGTACCGACGACATTTTCCCTGAAGACAGAAGGTAATACGGGGAATGGGAATATCAAAAGTCTGTAGAGATTCATTATAAGTTAAATGAAACTCGTCCCAATATTAATGAGAAAAGCTTTGTAGGCAATCTGTTGAACAAGAACTATAGTGATAGGATAAAGAGAAATAAGAAAAGCACAGAGTGTGAGAGAAATAAAGTTGAAAGCTTGTAACCTTGGGAAAAGTGAAAGGTCAACCCTTATCCCAAACAAAAGAGAGAACATTGTAAAGGGTCAGAAATGAGATACAGACACCAAGGTGTTGTTTTCTCGATGTTTGTCGTATTTTTTTTTTAAGTTAAATGGGGATTCGATAAACACCTATCTCTCCCTATCCTAACTCAAATGTTCCTACCTAGCAAACTATAACTAAAGAAAAGTGACATTGTGTCCAAATGTAGCTGACCCTCACACTATCATATACAACCAAAGTGCAAAAGGCAAATGTTTCTGTTTTCTGTTCAACCAAAATGTGCAAAGGTTCAAACTTATAATTCCCACAATGCAATCCTTGTGACCAGGGTTTGATTCCCTTCCCTTGAATCAATTCAGGAAGACTTTCGAAAGAGTTTTGTTTCAACAGTGTTCTATTCAGTTCAATGAAAATTGTCTTCTTCATCCAAATTGTCTTTCAAAATGATAAAGAAAATGTCTCTTTCACAAAACCACAAGTTCAAAACCAAAACAAATGTTTCTTCTGCAAAGTACTCTTCCGAAGATGTAAAATGATTATTTAGAAGGATGCAACAACCAATCTATTCCGTAGAATACTTTTGTCAGGATAGCACAGTTAAGGTCTCTTGTTATACAATAGTTTGTCAGGATGATAAGTAAATATTTTCTTTCCACAACACTCTTTACCACAACCAAGTTTCCTTCTTTAAAGTAACTATTCCTTTCCTGGCCTTCTTGCCTGCCAGGAAGGATTGCAACTTCATACAACTGTCAATGTTTTCTTCTGCTTGTGGCAAGGTATTAGCATAATTGACATAAAAACATTTGACCTAAAACATTGCATCAAATTATTTTGACCTTTTTTCAGTCAAATGTAATTAAATATATATATATAAAGGTGGATAAGGGTATATATTAGGTTGAGTGGAAGTGGGGGAGCGTTTTGGGGGTGAGGTCTACCCCCACATTTTAGACCAAAAAATAAGTCAAATAAATTAGGTCAAATGTTTTAGGTCATATAGACCAAAACCGGTGGCAATGCTTGTTTCAACTTTCTCCACACCAATATCTCATATGAGGAGAATTGTACAATGTTTGCCTGTTTTTATAGTCTCTTGGCTGGTGTCAATGCAGGTTCCAGATTTCCCCAAACTGATATTGCATGAGGGCAGGGGGATTGTACCCTCTTTGGCCCTTTATCTCTTCTTTATATTCTCTTGGCTGGTGGAAATACGTGTTACAGGTTTCCCCAAACTGATATTGCATGTAAGGAGAACTGCAACCTTTTTGCCCATCATTTCTACTTAGTCGGTATTCAAAACTGTCTTTTGATTGTAACTGTTCTTTTCGAAGCGCCCCAGAGTTACCTCTTTCCTTAGGCCAACTCACCAGTTTCGTTCGGCGTCTGTGAGTTGTTTCTCTGTACTGCAGTGCAGTATCGATGCGTGTAGGACTTCAGTAAACTGTCAGACCCTCTGAGATCTGACAACACCATTGACAGCTCTCCTGTGGCTGCCGTTACCTGCACAGTACTTCCCGGGATCTCACCAGGCTCTGTTGGATCTCCTGGTACTCCGGCACCGCAGTGCTGTTCTCTGCGGCTCGAAAGCTCCTCTCCACTTCAGTTGAGCTTCTTGCCCTGCTGCCATGCTCCACGGTTCCACTTCCCACTTCGCATACTTTGCAGCACCCCACGACTTCTCCTCCAGCGTCGGTTTCGGCTGTCGCTTCCACTTCTGCTTCTGCTTCACCTGCTTATCTGCCTTTCCTCTCTTCCTTGGCTTCTGTGGTTTCTCTGTCTTCCTTCACCTGCGGTTGATTACCAAATGTATATGTTCTGCCTCACTGATTCGAATTGAAACAACTAGAACACACAGTCTTCTCAGCAGCACTATTAATCATAATTTGCTCTTTACTCTTCTTCATCATCCCAGTATCATAAGCATCATGGGTCTTGAAGCTCACTATGTTTTTAGAGTTTCGAAGGCTATTTTGTTTCAATAGTTTTTTGAACTGAAGGTTATTAGAACAAGGAGACGTTATGTGAATGGTACGTGTAGTGATTTTGGGGTTAGGGCATTTACTCAAGACGAATCCATTAAAATCAGGGGACATCGCATGTGGCCCATAGATTCTTAAGGTGGAAAACCTATTCTGTTTAGGTGGTTTCTCATATACTGTTCTATGGGTTTTAACCTGGGAGGGATTTATGCAGTGACAGTATGCCATCAGGTATTTGGGGATTATAGGATCTTCATCCTCACAGAAAGAGGAACACCATGTCTCTCCTTAGGGAGTCACAACTTCTCCCTGATAGCCATCCCCTCCATGCGATCCTCTCTCATGATATCACGACCAGGGTCAAGATCAGGTATCGTCTGCCTTCCCCTGGCCACATGGGAGGAGACTCTAGGCTGGGGATCAGTGATGACTCTATTATGAGTGGACCATAATAGTTAAAAGTATTGTGTGATGAGACACAGCGACCAGGAGAAAGGAGTCATTCTCCTGATCTTAGTTTGTTATACTAGTGGTAGGGTCAGATAGGTTAGATTTGGACAACTCACAGAGTTGTTGTTAGATATTCCCATTGACTGACAAGCAGCTTAGTTAGCACATAGGGGTAGGGAACACCCCATAGTTATAGGGAGACATAGGCCTTATTTTATGTTAAATAAAATATACAGTCAAAATGTCTACACAGTGTCCGTGCCATTTTCTGATCCTCTACATATGGTGTCAGCCGTGGGATACTAAAGTCCGGAAATAGAGACGACTCACAAAACCTCATATATATGGTTACACCCATTGATAATCTCCCCCTATAGTAAGGTATGAAACCCTCCTTAGAAAAAAAGAAAAAATCTACCCCAGAAAAACAGACACCTCCTACTTTCCTGAACGTGGCTTTACCTGACGATTCAGACCAGGAGGAAGGAATAAAGAGGCAACCCGGAGTAGGTGAAACCACAGATGAGTGGGAAAACGCAGGAACCGAAAAGTCTGAAACCTGTGTATCTTCTGCAGAACTCAATACCACCATGAGTACCCTGGAGAACCTCTTAGAGTGCCTGGTGGCACTGAATCAGAATCAGGTCGACCAGCGACTCCCCAAGGGACTAGAGCAAGTGAGGACTAGTGCTCTACCCTGTATGGTTCCCTATGGTATATTACAACCAAATCATGCAGGAGCGGATTTGGGTGCATTCTTCATACATTTTGAAAGACTTGCTAACCAACTTAATTGGGATGAGAGTTTAAAAACCTTGTTATTTAGCCCCTTTATTCAGAGGAGACTTACAGATCTTGTATCAAAATGCTAAGACATTAGGGACTACTCCAATTCCCCAAATTAAATGGGCATGATTAAAGTGGGTGGGACAGATGGAGAAATTATATTGCTTATTGTTTACAATTCAGGGAAATACATATACTGCCCAATAAAAGTACCATAGAAGTAGCAGGGTGGGTACAGAATACCCTAATCTAGTGATTAGGGAAAAATAATCTACCCAAAGACCTAGAAACCATAGCCTTAGAGTAATTTATCAATGCCCTTCCACCATCCTTACAAAAGTGTGTTCAACAACAACATAAACCCTCTCTGGAAACAGCCATTCAAGTGGGCCAAGCACACTAAGAGGATGATCACTATCTGAAACAACTAGGGAAACCAATAGAGGTAAAGAAAGAGATAAAGATAAACCCACAATGTATAACCCCAGAGAAGTGATTAAGAGTTGGGAAAAGCCCACCCTCTAGGACAACTTAAATAAGGAGGAAGCTCATAATATAGCTCCTATAATTTTGCTCACTAAGTCTCCCATACCATCCTGAGAAGAAGTAGGAAAAATAAAGACCTTCCTCCCGGGCCATCTATATGTTTCTCATGTGGAGAAAAGGGACATATAGCTAGGTTTTGTCCCAAGACCCGCACGGAAGAGCCTATGGAAATAGGATGGTTAACAGCCAAGCCATGGGAAAAAGAGAATGAGAAAACAGAAAAAACAGAAGTAGAACAAGATAACTCCGAAATATACTATTGTGGGGCCCAAATTTTCCAGACATATGAAAAAGTACAGGTAAATGGAATGTGGGCTAATGCGCCTATTGACTCCGGAAGCCGCCAAAAAAGATAGCCAGAGCCAATCTTCTTTATCCCAAAGACATACAGGAAAGCCAACTAGTAAAATTTACCTGTGTACATGGAGATGTGGAGACCTACTCTAAAGTGCCCTTGTCCCCGAGAGTTAGAAATAAGTCCACGATGATGAAAACAGCAGTAGTTCCTGGTCTACCAGAAGAAGTAATTATAGGCACAGATTTTCCCACTTTCTGTGAGTTGGTAGTACCATCCAAAGGTTCAAACCAAAGTGCTCCATACTCTCCTTTCTGCTCGGGGGAACACTCCATTGAATTGTCAGATGCACCCATATGGAACTGGAGAAAGTATAGATCTCCAAAACCAGAGAAAACAGAAATGCACCCTCAAGCGACAGAAGAAAAGAACTACTTTTGAAAAAAGGAGGGGAAGCCACAAAACTAAGGGGTGGGGTATGTGACGAATTGAGGGAATGTATCCCTTCTCCCCAATGGGGAGGCCCTCCACCCCTTGTGAGGCTAGGGAGGTGAGCCCGTTCTGTAACACCCTCTCTAGGGTTTGAGGCAAGTGGGACCTCACAGGGAACGACTCCCCCTTTTGGGACAAGGACTCCCGTTCCTGTGAGGAACACCCTGATGGGCTACAAGTGATGGCCTATGTGGACTTGTATAATAACTCAGAAGGTTATCAGTCTCATGAAGATAATATGAATCTATATGGTCAACAACAAGAAGTTGAGGATGTCCCCGTAAATGAGTGTCTCCAATGGACTGTGCCGAGGAGGTTGAAAAGGGATGAAGGATCGAAAGAACCAACGAGACAGGCCAACCAATCAAGTGAGAGCAGAAGGCCGACAGAAGCAAGGTAGATCACCTGTGTGAATCAGAACAGGGGAAGACAGGGCTGTTGCCAAACGCAGAACCCGTGTGAACCAGATCAGCTCCGACGAGGAGCGAGAAATGCTGGGAGGCAGGAATATGAAACCAGGTCAAGGTTCAACCTGCTGAATAGGGAGGTCGGTGTGGCATGACCACGGAGCAAACGTGGTGGTCAACCTGCGCATGCCAAACGCTGATACCACCCGCGGGAGTAAGCTACTACCGACTCGGGCCACGCCTCAGTGACATCAACTGTGGAACAACAGGACGCTGTCCTGCAAAGAGATACTGCTCGAAGTAAGCTGCCGAGCTACAAGGACATCAAGAGAGAGTCAAGAGTCCTGCAGGTACCGACGAAATTACCCCAGAAAACAGAAGGTAATACGGGAATATCGGAAAGTCTGCAGAGATTCATTATAAGTTCAACAAAATTTGTCTGAATATTAATGAGAAAAGGATTGGAGGCAATCTGTTGAACCAGAACTGTATTAATAAGAACAAAAGAAATAAGCAAAGCCCAGAATATGAGAGAAATAAAGGTGAAAGGTTGTCACCTCAGGAAAAAGGAAAGGTCAACCCATACCCTGAAAATAAGAGAGAGAAAGACTTTGGGAATACAAACCTGGGAGCACAGGAAGAAAAGATTCATAGCACTCTAGGAATGGGTGAAGTGTAATTGGAAGTTAAACAACCATGAGATTCTAGAGGATAGCAAAATAACAGAGGGTCTGAAACCCTGCAGGAGAGAAAGAAGGAACCTCAACAAACCTAAAATAATCCCTGAAGAAGAGACAAGAGAAACTATCAGTCCCTTAGAAGAGCTACAGAACTCGATCAAGCAGATAACAAAAGATTATCAGCATATAGCTTAATGAGTGGACATAAAAGTCAAGAGATTCCCTGTGACGAAACACAGTAACCAGGAGAAGGGAGGCATTATCCTGGCCTTAGTGCGTTATACTAGTGGTACCGTCAGATAGGTTAGATTTGGACAGCGGACAGAGTTGTTTTTGGACATTCACATTGACTGACGAGCACCTTAGTTAGAACATAGGCAGGGAACACCTGTAAGGAACTCATGGCGGCAACAGTAAAGACAGACACAAGTGATCACAGTTCAAGGGAGTTTATTAAACTGTAGAGGTTGGTTGGAAAAACATCTAATCTAAAAAACCTAAATCTAAAATGGGAGCAAGCTTCGACCATCAAATACTAGTAAGGCAGTCCTAGTGGCGTTGTGTCAAATGAAAAGGCCTATACTAAGAAAAACCTATTGCCAATCCTTACGCTAAATACAAAAAGAAGTGTGGTATAATGTTCTTTAAGAAAGAAGGAAGTGTTCACAAATGATAAGTCAGGATGCAGTACTTGAGGTCTCCCTTCCCCACGTATTCAGCACAGGACAAGGTGGGACTTTGGACCACAACACACGCTCAAGATTTACCAGCATGAGCTAACAGTTCCGCTTTCAGTAATCAGGGCATTCAGTGGTTAAGTCTCTTTTCTATTAAAAATTCTCTTGCCTCCGTGGGTCTGATCTATTCTAATAATGATCAAAGAGTTCCTTTTCACACATAAATCGGGTGATGTCTTTAACCTCTGGATCCCCTTCTTCTGGGTGCAGATCGTTGGAAAGATCTTTAATGATACTAGAACCTCTGAAAGTTATGTTCTCCTACTTTCCATGGTATGTCAGGTCCAAATAATCTAAACAAAAATTCAACAAAAAGTTATTCTCTGTATTAGGATGATTGTTTTCCCCCCCGGGATCCCCCTCATCCGGGCCTGACCCTTTTCGAATATCACTTCTCTTTATCTGGTTCCCTCTGGCATGTCATGCATTCAAAAGGCTTTCCCTATTATATTTTGAATTGTTGCACTCATGGGTCAGTGGGTGTTCGATTTTCACCCTTGGATCCCCCTCTTTCGGGTTCAGATCTGACTCGACTGTTCGCCTCCCTTCATTGGGTTCACTATGGCTTTCAATCCAACTTATCTGGTGACTTTCGTAAAATGTCTTTTTTGTACAGTTCACTGTGGACATCCCTCTGCCGAGTTCACTCTTGTCAACAGACTGTATTTTGGGATTTAGACTTCGCCCCCCTTTGTCTGCACCCCTCGACAGGGTTCACTCTTGTCGACACACTGCATTTGGAGACTTTAGACTTTGTCCCCTCGTTGTCGGCATCCCTCGTTCGGGTTCACGTTTGCCAATCTGTCAATCGTATCTTTTCTCATTCAACTCTTACGATGCAACATTCACTTCCCTTAGCTTCACAATCATCTGTCGGTCAAATCTCTCATCACGACCCTGGAGGTAACCATCCTGCTTTTTGTGGCATGGCTACCCCCATTCCGGGTACCGGGTCCGGGCTCCCTGAATAGGGAAATACCAGGCCATTCCGACCTTGGGGGGGCCATTATTTCCCCATTCAAGGAACCCGGACGCGGTACATCCCCATTCCCATTTCAGCCCCATAGGGCTCAATGGGAATGGGGATGATGCTAACAACGGGCCCATTAATGACGGGCCCGTTGTTAGCATCCTGGTCTGCATGCGGGTTTTACCAGGCGTCCTTTGCGGGTCCCGCGAGTAGACCTCGTAATGAGGTGGTAGGGGCTACCAGCCCCGTTAACCCCCTACCGCCAGAGTCATAATGAGGCCCAAAGACATTTGACTGTACAGAGGATTTTACAAGACCCATGCATGACCAAGTTTTCCCCTTGTCTCGCCTTTTCCACTGCCTTCTGGTTTTAGAAGTTTCAATACTTGGGTAATCCTCCAGTGCTTTGTAAGTGAGCCCCCGCGTGGTGCCGGACTCCTCTGTTGCTGGTTTGCCCCCTTTTACAACAATTGCTCTTTATGCTTTCAAAGTTCAATTAGCCGTTTGCTACTTTTCGTTCAACCCAGTTCAGTTTCTTATCAAGTGTCCCCTCGCCTCACTGGTTGTAATGAACTGCTTGGCTTTCTTTCGCCTCAGAGTCAAGGTTGATACACAGAGACAAGCCTCTCTCCCCAGCTTGGTTATCAGCGGAGGAGGGTCTTGTCTGCTGCAGCACACGCTGGCTATTGTTTGCGGTCTTACGATTCCTTCTGCAGAGGTTTCACAGACCTTGGTCGGAATGGGCAAGGTCGCTTCTCTCCTTGTCACCCTTTTGGTATGCACGTCTTTTTGATCCTCTTGAACTGCTGTGCTGAATTAGCTCCCTGCACGTGCAGTCTGCCTTGCTCGTCTTGTGCTCCACCTTCTATCCCTGTGGGGAAGGGAAAGGGACGTTATGTGTGTGCGGTTCTGGTCAAGTGCCTGATTTTGCATGACCCTGGTGTTGGGACATGTCCGGAAAATGGCTCAATTGTTAGTCCGTCGTCCTTTGTATTATGCGGAAGTGTTCGTGTCGGGAAAGGGGGAGGGGTAAAGTGTTTGTGTATCCTACGTGGAAGGTTGGGGAAAAGTTGTCATAAGAAGGGGGATAGCACGTCTCACCTGTCGGTGTCCCACTTCCACTCCCAGAGGACCCCCGATCCAGGTGATCCTCCCTCACTTTACCACCCCCAGAAACTGGATCCAATAGCGATGGCCGTGTCCTGGCTACCTGGATGACAGAACCCCGGAGACTAGTCAGGGAGACACCTTCAGGTTTCTCACAGACCCCATAGTTATAGGCCGTATTTTAAGTAAAATCAAATATACAGTCAAAACAGCTAATGTCTACACAGCGTCCATATCCTTCTTCTGATCCTCCACAAGTACTATAGTATTAGAGTGTCGTTTCAATGTGATAATGATGCAGACTTTGCACATCATAGTGCAGTATTCCTGTGGAAATATTTAGGTGTCTGAACAGCCTACATCCAAGCTCGCATCTCTGCGGCATCTAACAACTCGGTCAAACTTTTCAAAATCTGCAAGGAGCCGGCCAATCGTGCTGCAGGCTCTACCTCTCCTGTTCCCTTCCAGGCCCTCTGCACGGCCTTGGCCTCTCATTTCACTACTAAAACCAGCACATCCTGTCCACCCTCTCTTCCTCTACCCCCTCTTCCTCCTCCTCTACCACTTCTGGCCTGTCTGGGCTGTCTCTCCTCCTCCTTTCTCCTTTTCACCCCTGACAATGTTTTTAGACAAGTCCGATCTATCAAAGTCTCATCAAACCAGGTTCTCCCCTGCTCATCGTGACTATCAAGGACCGCATCAAAACCCTTGCTCCAGCCTTGGCCGATTTCTGCAATCACTTATTTGCCACTGGAACTTTCCCCTCGCCCTTAAGCACTCTCTTGTGCACCCCCTTCTAAAGAAGCCTTAGAACGATTCTTCCTTTTCCGGCTAAATATCGCACGATCTCCATCACTCCTTTCTTGGAAAAGCTGGCCATCTCCCAGCTTAATCTACATACTGAATCTGTTGGTTGCCACCATGACCACCAGCCTGGTTTTAGAGCTGCCAGAAGCACAGAAACTACTCTCCCGGACACCCTTGAAGACTTTCTCTCCAATCCTGACTTTAATCTCCCTTCTGTCCTCATTCTCCTTGATCTATCCTCTGCTTTTGACATGGGCAACCTTGCCATCCTGCTCAATCGACTTCGGGACAACCTTGGTATTACTGGTCAGGCCCTGGCCTGGTTGACCTCCTTTCTCACCGACCGACCCTCTCAGGTCCAACTGGGGTCTTTCCTCCCTACTATCTCTCTCTCTCTACTTGTGGTGTTCCCCAAGGGTCTAACCTCTCTCCCTGGCTCTTGACCCACTACCTGGCACCACTAGCCCACTGCATTACTACATTCTGCTCCAATTTTCAATGTTATGCCGATAACACTCAGCTCTCTTTCATGCTCCCCTCAGCCACCTCTGCTTCTTCTCCGAATGTTTGGCTGCAATTCAGGAATGGTGTGCCGCCAATGATCTCTGCCTTAATGACAGTAAGACCTAGACCCTTCTCATTGGGACACCCGCTCTCTCCTTTCCTCTCTCTCTCTGGCTGCCCACTCTGGGCCCTCTTCCTGCTCCTTCCTGCTAAGAACCTTGGTGTCATCTTCGACTGCACCATCTCCTTCTCTCCTCACATCTCTGACATCTCTAAGAAGTCAAACTATCAGCTGCACCTCCTCAGAGGTAGTCTTCCTTTTCTCACTTTCCCCCAGAAGCTCACTGTCTCCAGAGCTCTGGTCCTCTATAGGCTGGACTATTGCAACAGCCTCTTTCTAAATCTTCCTGCCTCTACTCTTCAACCTATACAACTTATCTAGAACAGGACTGCGAGACTGGTCCTTGACCTCAAGCCCAGGGATCGTATCTCTCCAGCTCTAAAATCCCTTCACTGGCTCCCCATGGCTGCAAGGATCAACTTCAAGACCCTCTGCATTGTCCACAAGGCTTTCTGGGGGCTGGGGCCGCTCTACCTCCAACTTTCTCTTCCAAAACATCTTCCTTTTTGAGCTCTCCGTTCATCCACCTCCAACTCCAACTCTCAGACGCTTCTCCAAGCAGAGAGTTGGGGGCAGCTCTATCTCCTCGGCTGGGGCCTCCCTCTGGATCAGCCTCCCTGCCTCTCTCAAACTTGAGCAGAACCACCTTTAGTTCCGGAAGCAACTCAAGACCTTCCTTTTCGCTTCCGCTTTCTCTCTTCCTCTCCTCTGCTGATGCACCTGACTGCTCTGCGCACTGGCCACCCTCTGAACTCGGGCCCAGGCTCCTGCATGTCCAGTTGTACTTGCACAGCCTCCGGCTCCCCAGCACTTAAGGGTCTGTATCTGCAACCCTACAGTCCCTTCTCTCTGCACCTCTGAGCCACCCACTGGCTGCACTTGTGAGTTAACTGCACTTCCCCTCCCCCCGGCACTTCTCCCCTACTCTCTTTCCCGCACTTGCATGGTCTGAATGACACAAGGCGTAGTAAGATGGTTATTTTGTCCTCCCTTGTTTCCCCCTCCTTGTCTTGTCGTGCCTAGAAACACTTGTGTATAGGCGCGTTATGAATACCAAATCATATCATATCATATCACCATAGGGCGGAAGACCTACAGTAATGCAGCTCAATTAGCCCACTATGATGCTGTATTCCTGAGGTAATGATTTGGAGCCTAAACACTAAAAACTGAATTGATGTGTTAAAGCTGTGTAGTATTTCTGTGATATTTTATTAGGAGCAGTTTTAAAGCGTGATCCTTATCGGAAAATGACCAGTGGACCGCTGTACAGCTCTTAAAAAAAATCAGTTCAATACCTCAATCCAATTCTCAGTCAATTACACAATACATTTAAATATATGAACAGCACTGAAACAATTAACAAAACATAGGAAGAAAATGAACACACACACACACACACACACACACACACAGTTCGTAACATAATAGGAAGACTACTATAAATACATTTGAGTTGTGCCACTAAAGGCTTGATTCTGCGTCAGTTTTTTCCCGTTTGGGTATGTCCAAAACAAGCTTATTTTGATTATAATAACTGTTTATTACAGAAGCATCAGGTTTTGAAGCAATGTAAGAAAGAAGGATGGCCAAGACATAGTGCTTTAAATATTATAAATCCAACCTTGAAAAGAATTTAAGCTTCTAAAGGAAGCTGGTGTAACATGTGAGATTAACTCAAACCTTTCAAGCTTCTACAATCAGCAGATGAATGAAATGCCACTAAAGGTTAATTGATTGTAAACTAGCTGAACTTTCTTTGATAAATGTATCATAGTTACATTTTTAGGATATCACATGATTAGGCAGGACAGAGCTGAAAGTAGAGGGGGAGGAGTAGTCCTTATTAAATCTGAGCTTAAAACATTGGAAAGTAAGATTGATAATATTCCAGGAACAGAACTTCTAATGGTCAAAGTGGCCATTATCACTGAAACCACAATCAATATCCTTTTACTTTACAGGGCCCCCATGTCAGACCCCACCTTCCCAGTTCTAATGAGCAATCTACTCCTATCGTTTTTGAAACCCAATACGAAACGACTTCTCCTAGGGGACTTTAATCTCTGGCTAGGTTGTAAAACGGATGCCACTGCTAAAGCTATGGAGAGCGTGCTTGATTCATTGGGCTTCTCCCACTTTATGAGAGATCCCAACCATACTAAAGGACATACCCTTAAATGGGTCTCTACGTTCAATTTGAACCTAATAGATATAGATGTTATGGGATCTATGTGATCTCTGCAATCACTCATAATTGTGACGGCTGAAAATGCTGACTTCTTTTAAATTTTATTTTTTAATTAAACCCCCTTTACACCATATATATAGACCCCCTGCAGCCCCCCATATTACTATAATATCCCATACCCCCCCACATATTTATGTGGTGTAAAGGGGGTGTTTAATAAAAAAAAGTCAGGCATTTCTGCCGTTCCAATTGTGAGGCCGATATTTTGGGCCATTTCCGATGTTAAGCCATGTCCATGGTCGGACCATGACTGCATATCCTTCCAAACACAAATGGAGTACTTTAGCAAAAGAGTAAATCAGCCCCTGGTGTCATTAGCTATCAGAAATCACAAGAACTTGAATAAAGAGACTCTTAGCACCTGGGCCACTACCCTGACCAATAAAATCAGTAATATAGGTAACCTAGAAGACATCTCATCTACCCCGGTGAGCTCTCTTTGCGCTGCCACTGAGACGTATGCCCCAGTTAAGATAAAAACTGAATCTAAACATCAGAGAAATGCCTGGTTCAATAGTGAGCTTAAGGAACTTAAATAAAAATAAATCAAACTATTTTATGCCTGGCGCCAACTTAGAGAGCCATCTAGCTTGACAGCTTATAAAATTGCTGCGGCTAACTATAAACAAGCAGTGATCTCAGCTAAAAAGGAGTCATTGGGCCTCATTACGAGTATGGTGGAAGCCATGCCGCTTTTAGCGGCATGGCTACCCCCATACCGGGTACCGGGTCTGGGTTCCAGGAATAGGGAATTACAGGGCCATTCCGAGCTTGGAGGGCCCGGTATTTCCTTTCCCGGGATCCGGACCCGGTACATCCCCATTCCCATTTGAGCCCCCATAGGGCTCAATGGGAATAGGGAGGATGCTAACAACGGGCCCATTAATGACGGGCCTGTTGTTAGCATCCTGGTCTGCTAGCGGGTCCCGCTAAGGATGCCTGGTTTTACCAGACGTCCTTTGTGGGACCCGCGAGCAGACCTCGTAATGAGGCGGTAGAGGGTTAACGGCGCCGGCAGCTCTACCGGCGCCATTAACCCTCTACCGCCTGGGTCATAATGAGGCCCATTGAATGCCAGAATAGTTAATGCCGAATCCGATAGCAAGGAACTATTTAACATTCTAAAGAAGCAAGTGCTTATTCAGGGCCCCATGCAAGACCCCATTTTCAAAAATGAGACTTGTTGCACAGAAATTCAGCAAGCTATGCTTAACAAATTAGACAAAATAGAGAGAGAGGTAACAGAGGGGAAAAAACGTACTCTAACCAAACAAGAGCTGGATGATAATGTATATCCCTCTGCCAATAAGAATAAGGAGCAAAAAATATTTAACTTCTCGTACATCACAGAAGAAGAGCTAGCCAAAACCATTGCTCAACTTAAAAGCACAAGCTATATGGGGGACCCCCGTTCCGCTATCATATTTAAGGAGTGCTCTCCCTTCTTGTTTCCGGCACTCAATAAATTTGTTAATGCTTCCTTTGAACAAAATCGGGTTCCAGACGACATAATAAACACCACTAATACTGCCCTATTGAAGAAACCAAATCTTTGCCCACTGACACCATCTAACCATAGACCTATCACAAATACCGCTTTTCTGCTAAGAAATGTGGCTAGAGTCGCATATAATCAAATCTCACCCTGAGAAGAACCAAATTCTCCACAATGATCAATCTGGATTCCGACAAAATCACGGAACAGAGAGCGCCCTACTAGCCTTAAAATCCCTTCTGCATCAAGGTATGGATAAAGGCCAAATCTCTCTTGTAATGATCTTAGATCTCTCTGCATCCTTTGACCTGGTGGACCATGCCATCCTGTCCGCCAGGTTAAGGGAGAATGTCAACTTTTCCATCGAGGTGATCCAATGGATATCTTCCTTTTTGAAGGGTAGACAAGTGAGAGTTGCTAACAACCTCACAGAAGCTAAACCAACTACTCTTCTGTATGGGGTGCTGCAGGGAGCTTATGTCTCCCTGTGTTTCTATAACATTTCTATGATCCCTTTCTTCCATGTGTTATTCCCATCACAGGCACGCATAGCGAGGATGAAATCTATATTAATAAAGTGTACCTCAGGATACAAAACTAGATGGTGGCAAATGGCCTTGCCATCAATAGTTCAAAAACAGAACTCCTGCTTGTTGGCTTAGACGGCAAATTAGAAAAACTAGGCCCGATATACAACAACCTCATTATAGACAGCTGCAATATTGAAGTCAAGAGCAAGGTGAAGATCCTGGGTATTCTTCTGGACAAAAACATGGATATGAAGGCCCATGTGACTAGCCTGATCTCCTCTTCCTACTATATTAAACTATTTCGACACATGCGCCCCCTCATATCCGAAAAGAACTCCGAGACATTAGCCAGGACGAAAATAGGATCCAAACTGGATTATTGCTGTAGTTTGCATCTCTCAAACCTAACTCCAACGCCTCCAGGTCATACAAAATGGGGCTGTGAGCATTGTTAAGGGCCTCCACAGGAGAGACCATGTATCAGAAGCAAGAAGAAATCTTCACTGGCTCCCTATGCAGGCCAGGGTATACGTTAGGCTACTTAGGTTTGTTTTTCTCCTGCTCTAAAAAATTGCATTGTGAAAGTATTACAAAATCTAGTGTCAATCGTCTTGTCCAATTGTCAACTTGTCTCATCTCCCTCTATCTCGTCTGCTTGCACCCTAACCTGTTCCCTTCTTTAGTGTTCTCCCATCCCCTTTCCCTTCCTTCCTCTCCCTAACTACTCTATGGTGCTGTCTGTCTCTCCTATCTTCTCTAACTGCTTCTCTATCGACTATCCCGCTCTCCTCACTAAATCTGGTACGAAGAAGTTTAAGTAGGACATCCTGGTCTCCAACCCAGGCCTCCCTATCGCTGACACCTATACCAGCGCCTCCTCCAGGCAAACTTTCACCGACATCCTCTTTGTTGTTCCCTCACCAGACCTATGGACACTACACATGGTCTCTGTGCTCTCTCCCTCCTCTTCCTCTGCCATTAATAGTGGCACCCGGTGAGAGGCCCTCATGGCCTCCTTCCACTCCTCTAAGGTCATCATTAATGTTTATGTGAATGGTACCGTCTTGGTTCAAGGCCCTCAGGCCAACCTTCTCCTCTTCGAAAGACGCTTCCCGCGCCTCATCAATTTCTTCTCTTCTCCTGCTGTCCCCTCTCCTCTGTGCATGGCCTCCTCGCCTCCCCCCTGCTGCCTCCTCCTTGGCTACCTTCCCCTCTCCTCCTTCCTCTTCTGCCCCCCCCCCCTCTGGCTTCTTATACACCTCTGCCCGGCGTACCTCTGATTTGTACCCCACCCCGGAAGTCTTTCAAGGATTGCAGCCTTCTTCATATTGCCACTCTAAACTCTTGCTCAGCTGTCAAACACTCCTCTGACATCTGCCGTCTTCTGGAGGTCTTCTGGAGGAACTTGACCTCGATGTCCTCGGTTTTACGGAGATATGGTTCATGGCCAGCTCTGTCACAAGATTTGACACTCTTCTCCCTGACGGCTTCAAGATCCACTCCGCGCCCAGGTCCAACCGTTCCGGAGGGGGTGTAGCCCTGATCTTCCCCGAGTGGATTCCTGCTTCTGTCATTCCTATGCAGGCCTACTCCTCTTTCGAATGCCTCGTCTGCAGGCTCTCTCTCTCTCCTAGCCATTCCCTTACTGTGGCTAATATCTATCGGCCACCTGGTCAGATCTCCTCCTTCCTCTCTGAGTGGGCAGACCTCTCCTCTTCCCTCCTGGTCTCGACCACTCAACTCCCCCTCCTTGGAGATTTCAACATCCATCTGGATGCTTCCTGTCCCTCCTCTGGACTCTTTCGCAACCTCTGTGACTCTCTCTTACTCTCTATTCTCCCCTATGGCCCGACTCACTGGGCAGGGCACACTCTGGATGTTGTGATCTCCTCAGACCGTCCCCTTTTCATCCCTCTCACCACTCCTCTCTGCTGAAGTGATCACTTTCTCCTTTCTTCCCAGCTCACTCTCCCTCGTTACCCCTCAGGCCAAGCCAACTTCAGCACTGCCACCCACCTTCTCGGGTATCCGACCTATGAAGCGTGTGTCAGTTGAGGCTTTCGCTGCCACTTTCTCACCTCCACTTCCCCGTTTGGTTGACTCACACCCTAACACAGCCCTTTCCATGCTCCACTCTGCTATTTCTGGTACTTTTGATGTTCTTGCCCCTGTCATGAGGATCCGCCTGAAGCCCAAAGCCAAGTGCAACTCCTGGTACGACTCTGACCTTGTCACCCTCAAACGCAAGTGCAGGGTGGCTGAGCGGAAATGGCGTGCTTCTGGTACATCCTCTGACAAACTAACCTGCCGCCTGCTCCAAAGGCATTACCGGCCCTCTATACTCTCCAAGAAGAGAGCTCTCATCCAAGCCCTCGTCTCTGCGGCATCTAACAACTCAGCTGAACTCTTTAAAATCTGCAAGGAATTGGCCAATCCTGCTGCAGTCTCTACCTCTCTGTAACGCTCACCTGGTATCCACAGGGACGTCACTCAGCCTGTTCTGACCTCTTACAACCTCGAACCCTTCCCTGGAGTCTACTCGACTGGAGACTGGGCCTGAAACACAGGATTGGTAGAGTTTAACTCCCTATTGTCTCTGTGTGCTTGAACCCCTTCTTCCCTGGGGTCCAACCCTTCCCTTTGATCCACAGCTCACCTTGTTTTCTTGGAAAGTGTGCTCTCCATCCTGCTTTCAGCGCAGGGGCACGTTGATTGATGCAGGCTTGTTGCTGCCTAGTTACTTCACTGGCAAGAGTCCGACAGGTAAGTATAATGAGTCTTTTGAACAGTTCTCTAACTTCGTTCCTTTCCTTCCTTAGATGGCCGCCGTCTGGGGATGGCGACGTGCTGCTGAGATGAGTAGCGCTGAAGCTTAGTGAGAGCGCAATGCGCAATGCAACCCTTTCGTATTTGTATTGAACTGAGTTCTTTTTCTGTGTCTTTTAGGTGCTGCGACGTTTTCAGCGTGGATGCCGGTTATGAAGAAGAAATGCAGTGAGTAAGCGCAGTATGCAGCGCCTTTAGATGTTTCCACGCTAACCTGGAGTGTCTTTTCCCTCTTGCAGATGGATGAGAAGTTCCGGAGACAGAGTTCCCCCAGAGCGGCTGGGATTCAGGTAATCGTTTGAAGCTCGTACAGTCTTTAAAAATAAGCGAAGATTTGTTGAATGCTTACTAATGCCTTTTTTCTGTTCTTTTCCCTAGGAAGCGGCATGCCGGGATAGGAATGACACCGCCGAAGATGCCCGCAGAACAGAAGGAGCGATGAATGATGGGCAGAAGCGCCGCAAGGTAAGGCTGTTCCTAATGGTGTTCTTGTTCTTGCAGGAGCTGAGCGCAGAAGAAAGATGCAGGCCTACTGGAGACCGATCTGAACACGGTGAGTGTCACACTGCAGGTGCAGAAAACACAAAGCATGTTTCTCAGCCTGGGCGTGGCTTAAATAGTCTCTGGGTATCCCAGGTGTCTCTGGGCTGATCCACACCCAAAAGACTAGACTGCACATGCAGTTCTGGGAACCGAAATATGTGGGGGCATCCATCTTGTCCCCATCAATGCACTACAAGTCCACTCCCCAATGTTATCCTATGGGAGTAAGTGAGTCTGGTGCCACAAGCGCCAAGTCTGACTCCAAGTGGGTCTTGGAGGGATGGAGAGGCCCTTGAGGGCCATGTAGGTGATCGTGGCCTGGCTCCAGCCTGACATCTTGGAGGGCTGGGGACATGAGGGGCAGGCATCATGACACTCTCCTGTCCCTTCCCTGGCCCTCTGCACGGCACTGGCTTCTCATTTCATCTCTAAAACTCAGCACATCCTTTCCTCTATCTCCTCCTCTACCCTTCCTCCCTCTACTCCCTGCCTTTCCCCTCTTCTCCCCAGATGAGGTTTTTAGTCCGATCTATGAAAGTCTTGTCAAAACAGATTCATTCCTGTTCCTCCAAAACCATCAAGGACCACATTGACTCCCTGGCTCCCGCTCTGGCTGACTTCTACAACCACTCCTTCACCACTGGTTTCTTCCCATCCCCCCTGAAGCATTCCCTTGTGCACCCTCTTCTTAAGAAACCCTCGGCTGACCCGTCCTGCCTGGCTAACTATCGCCCAATCTCCATCACTCCTTTCCGGGTCAAACGCCTGGAGAAACTGGCCATTTCCCAGCTCAATCTACATACTGAATCTGTTGGTTGTCTCATGATCATCAGTCTGGCTTCAGAGCTGACAGAAGCACAGAAACTGCTCTCCTGAACAACCGTGGGGACCTGCTCTCCAACCTTGATTCCAACACCCCCTGTGTCCTCATCTTACTTGATCTCTCTTCTGCCTTTGACATGGTTAACCATGCCATACTGCTCAACCGTCTCCGTGATAACCTGGGTATCACTGGTCACGCCCTGGCGTGGCTGCCCTCTTTTCTCTCTGATCGACCCTCTCAGGTTCAACTTGGGTCTTTCCGCTCCTCTATCTCTACCTGTGGTGTTCCCCGGGGGTCTAACCTCTCTCCCTGGCTGTTCAACCAATACCTGGCACTGCTTGCCCACTGCATTGCCACGCTCTGCTCCAACTTCCAGTGCTATGTGGATGACACTCAGCTCGTTTTCTGGCTACCTTCAGCCAACTCTTCTCCTTCTCTCATCTCTGACTGTCTGTCCGCCATCCAGGGGTGGGGTGTCGCCAGTGATCTCTGCCTTAATGCCAGTATGACTGAGATTCTCCTCATCGGCACACCCACTCCCTCCTTTCCTGTCACTCTCTGGCCGGCCTCTCTTGGCCCCCTTCCTGATCCCACCTGTGAGGCTAGAAACCTTGGGGTCATCTTTGACTCCACATTCTCCTTCTCTCCTCACATCTCTGACGTCTCTAAGAAGTCACACTACCAGCTGCACCTCTTCAGAGGTATTCATCCGTTCCTCTCCTTCCCCTAGAAGCTCACTGTCTCTAGAGCTCTGGTTCTGTCTAGGATGGACTACTGCAACAGCCTCTTTCTAAATCTGCCTGCTTCTACTCTCCGCCCTCTGCAACTCATCCAGAACAGGACTGCGAGACTTGTCCTTGGCCTCAAACCCAGGGATTGTATCTCTCCAGGACTGAAATCCCTGCACTGGCTCCCAGTGGCTGTGAGGATTAAGTTCAAAACCCTCTGCCTTGTCGACAAGGCCTTCTGGGGCCTCAATACCTTCAACTCTCTCTTCCAAAATATCTTCCTTCTCGAGTTTTCCGCTCATCCGTCTCCAACTCCCTCAGTGTCAGTTGCTTCTCCAAGCAACAAGTTGGTGGTAGATCTCTTTCTTCGGCTGGGACCTCCCTCTGGAACAGCCTCCCTGCCTCCCTGAAACTTGAGGAGAATCCTCTCCGTTTCCGGAAGCACCTCAAAACCTTTCTCTTTGTTTTTGCTTTCTCTCCTCCTCTCCCCTGCTGATTCTCCTGCTGAAACTGAAACTGCACTGGTTACCTGGCCACCCTCTGATCTCAGGCCCAGGTCCCTCAGTCGCACACGTGCACTGCCTTCCTGGCAAACCCTGCACTTGGGGACTGTTTTCTCTATCCCTACAGTCCCCCTACAAGCACCTGACTCCTGATGTCTGCACTTTCCCTTGCACTTGCCGGCAGCTAGCCGCACTTTCACTTATTGTTATTTATTCTTGTTATTATTCTTAGTTATTTATTCTTGTTATTTATTCTATTTATCCCATTTAATGCACTGTCCCCTGCCCCAGCCCCCCGCACTTACCCTTTCCCCCTTCCCATGCACTTGCGCTATCTGAATGATACCTGGCCTAGTAGGATCGTTATCTCGTCTTCCCTCTGTTCCCGTCCCTTGCCTCGTCGCACCTTGAAACACTTGTGTATAGGCGCATTATAAATGCAATATCATATCATCATATCATGCTCATAACCCATAAATGCCTGAAGGGCCAAAAGCCAGCTTACTTGATGGAAGCCATAGTAGTAAAACACAGTACACGGTCCTTGAGATCAGACATCACCAACCTTCTTAACACCATTCCCTGCAATACCAATAAAGCACAAAACAGAGCCTTTGGTATAGTGGCCCCACTAGCCTGGAATTCACTTAAACCAGCACCGAGAATCATATCCTCGACAGCAGATTTCAAGAAAAAACTGAAGACGATGCTCTTAATTTAATTTGATTCCTCCTCTGCTTCCTTTGGCACTTGCTCTCTCTAGGTGTTCTTCTATGTTTCTCTGTTCTATATGTGTGAGTCAGCGCCTGTAAGCCTTTGGGTACCAAGTGCGCTTTACAAATGTACGAACATAACATAACATAACATTTGTATTTAAGATGATTTTGATGCAAGAGTATTTTTCGGGACAGTAATTCCAATTGCAATAGAATACAACAAAGATAGAATTTGATTGGTAAGTTTAACTCGGATGAACAGAAGACATTCTCTTTAAGAATGATCGAATGCCAGGGGTACTGTGTCCGTCCATTCTTCTGTGGCTGAAAAACAACTCCCTATTGGCTATCGTTGGCATACTCATGGATGTGATGCCGTAGTGGGAAACTGTATCTCCTAGTGGTTCCATATACAGATTCAAAAGTAATGGAACCAGAATATAGAAAGTGAAAACCCACAAAGATAGGTTTATAAAGGTATTCTAAAAGTGCTTAAAGCAATAGAAAGACTATAAAAAAAGGTTGTCAAGTTAGCACGCTTTTATAGCAGTAATCCCAAGGTAATATTGTTAAGTGAGTCAATTAAAGTATGGTATTTCTGTATTACCACTGTTCAATTAAAGCCCTCTTCGTTCTTTGTGTCCAATCATACCTGTTGTGTTTATGCCCCACATGGGTTTCCTTGAGTCGTTCCCTTTTTCTCTGCTCACAATCTAGGAGTTCGGCCTGGTGGTGGTGCAGGGTCTGTATTTGCTCCATCAGTGCTTCCACACAGACCTCCAAGCTCTTTTGTTTTTCTTTGGTCACATGCAGCTCATCCTTCAGCTGCTTGATCTGCTTCTCAGTCTGAAATGACACAGCACAAATACCTTTACATACGTATACAGGCGGGCTATCTGCAGTGGGTGACTTGCTTATAGCCACACAGTGGGAAATGCCGTAGAACCAGTCCAGTAGAGCTGAGGAGGATTGGGTGCCATATCAGGCTACATATTACTCTTGCATCACTACAAATCAGATAGATTTTCCCATGACCCACACAATGTGCTGTTTAAGTCTTCCACTGCCAGGGGTACCTATGGGAATTATGATGTACATGTACATCATTAGGGCAGTGAAGTGGTAATCAGTTTGAGAGTACTGTGAAAATAGAAAAGAGCAAACAAATATTTATGGAGCAGTCTACAACATTTATGGAGTTCTATTTGACAAAGTATTGCTGTATTCTAATGACTCAGCTTGAACATAGCTCGATCTCAGCATATTTCCATCTTATTTTGCTGGACAGTTTTCTTCAGAAGAAGTCACCATGACTTGTAGCCTTGGTATGGTATGGTTTGGTGTGGTTAGTGATTTATAAAGTGCAGTTTCCATCTTAAAGAGTTATCCTGGTGCTATCCTTGCAGAAAAAGGCAGATTTGTGGCAGCGAAGATTATATTAAAGGGGAGGTTTGTAACAGAGGGGTAGAACACAATGTATGCCTCATGAGGATCTGCATGAAGCCTGCCTCCGAGTGCAAAAGCTGGTATGATATCAACCTAGCCTCACTGAAATGAAAAGTGCAGAGTTGCTGAACGGAATTGACAGACTTCGAGCACATCCACTAACAAACTGGCCTGTCACCTGTTGCAAAGGCAATACCATCTCTCTATCTGCTCCAAGAAGAGAGCTCATATCCAAGCACACATCTCTGGGGCCACCAACAATATAGCTGAATTGTTCAAAATCTGTAAGGAGCTCGCCAATCCTACTGCAATCTCCACTTCTCCTCTTCTATCCCAGGGCCTCTGGTATGCACTGACCTCCCATTTCACAACCAAAACCCAGGACATCCTGTCCTCACTCTCCTCTACTGCCTCTCTACTCCCACACCTGCTCTCAGTCCTCCCTTGCCCCCCTTTGTCCCCCCCTCCCACACTCTCCTCTTTCTTGCCCGATAGCACCGGATGAGGTCTCTAAGGTTGCCTGCTATATGAAAGTCTCCTCCAAACAGATGCTCCCCTGCTCCTCTAGAACTATCAAGGACAATATTTTCCCTCTGGCTCCCTTGGCTGACTTCTGTAAGCACTTCTTTGCCTCTGGCTCCTTCCCACTACCCCTCAAGCACTCCCTTGTGCACTGTCTCCTAAAAAGCCATCTGTCGACCCTTCCTGCCCGGCTAACTACAGCCTTATCTTCACTACCCCCTTCCTGGGAAAACTCTTGGAGAAGTTGGCCATCTATTCTTCTTGTGCTACTTCATCTACTGACTAAGCTGTTTCTACTCTTTCTTCCTCTCTCTCTTCCTCCTTAGATGCTCTCTATCCAATCTCAGCTTTCCAACTTTCTCATAAACCCCTCAACCCTGGCTCTCCTTCCACCTCTGCGCCATGCAAAATGCTCTTCATCGCCTAGAAAGAGCTGGCTTAAGTCCAGGTCTGAGGGAGACTGCATTTCTTATTCCTCTTTTCATGCTCTGTATGATGACTGTCTTCTTTCAGCCAAACGTTCCTACTCCTCTGACCTTCTATACGCTCAGTCAACTTATCTTAAATGTCTATTTCAGGCCCTCTCACATATTTTCTCTCCTTCTACTCCTGATCACTCTGCCAATTCTGCTTTATCTGCCTCTGACTTTTCTCTATTTTTCCCCTAAAAGAGTCCTCAAGCTTTCCACCTACCATTACTTCTTCTACTTCGTCTCAGAGTATTACAATTTCTTGCTTCTCCCCTATCTCCAATGAAGACACTTATTATGTTGTCTGAGGCGCACCGTACTGCTTCCTTGCTTGACCCTATTCCCGCATCACCTATTCCCCAAATCTATCCTTCTCTAGTTTCCTATATGGTTGCGGGTCAATTGGTCGAAAACATTTGGTCGACGGGACAACTGGTCGACACCATTTGGTCGAATGCCAAATGGTCGAATTTTTTTAAAAACATTTTTGTACCCCTTTTTTGGTTTTTTTGGGGGGGGTTCCCCCCCCCCCCAACCCCTTTTTTTCTTTTTTTTTTTTTTTCCCACAAGAAAACCCACAAAACACATATATAAATAAAAAAAAAAAAATTCGACCATTTGGCATTCGACCAAATGGTGTCGACCAAATTGCAGTCGACCAGTTTGTTGTCGACCAATTGACCGGACACCTTCCTATATCACTTCCTTTTTCAATATCTGTCTCTCAACCTCTGTTTTCACCTTTGCCTTTAAGCATGTCTCTATTATTCCTATTCTAAAGAAACCCACTGCGGATTCCTCGCTTGCGCAAGTTTTTGCCTCATCTCTCTTCTCCCATATCTCTCTAATCTACTTGAATGCCTTGTTTATTATGAAGTCTCTACCTTTGTTTCTGCTAATTCTATTCTCCTTATCTTTCAGTCAGGATTTCAGCCTTGCCAGTCCACTGCAACCGCTCTTTTTTCTGTTCTAAAATCTTTATTTTCTACATGCTATTCTGGATATTCATCTCTTCTTATCCTTCTTGACATGTCTGCAGCTTTCGACACTGCTGATCACCCTCTATTACTGACTTCTCTTTCCTCCTTTGGGTTCTCTTTTGATTTGATTTTGATTTTGAGTAACTTATTACACGCACCAGACGGAATCAACCATATTCGGGCGCAGATGGTAACTATAAAACTCCAGGGTTTCATAAAAGAAGAAAAAGGAGTATCCAAAGGTCTGTCTTGGTTTAACTATTTACATTTACCTAAATAAAAAAGTTTTCAGTCTCTTTCTGAAGAGGTCCAAACTTTCACACTTTCTGATTTCGAGTGGAAGTTGATACCAAACTTTAGGACCATAAGCACCAAACCTTCTATCTCCTCTTGACATACATTTTGTTCATGGGATGCAGATTAAGAGTTTATCCTCTGAACGTAAACTCCTTTTTGGCTGATAAAATACAATTTTATCGGCTAGATATGCGGGGGCAAGTCCTTTAATGCATTTAAACACTAGGCATGCCATCTTAAATGTAATCCTATCTTCCACCATCAACCAGTGGAGTGATCTCCACATTGATGACACATGGTCTCTTTTCTTTAAGTTTCCAATTGCTCGCACTGCTGCATTTTGTGCTGTCTGAAGTCTCATTATTTGCTTCTGAGGAATCCCTGCTAACAGACTATTGCAATAATCGAGGTGCGGGTTAGTCATTGCCTCCTCTACGACTGTCCTGTCTTCCATCGGAATGTAGGGGAGGATTTTCCGTAATGATCGGAGTGCAAAGTGAACTGTTTTCACTTTGGCCCCTACTTGAGCGTCGCTATTCAAATTCTCTTGCCACCAATAACCTAGGTTTTTTTAACTTTTTTTGCATATTGCAATTATTCTCCTAGGATCAAAGGGGGGGGGAGACTTTGGATTTCAGATGTTTTTTTATTCTTTGGACTAAATAATATAATTTCTGTTTTTGCTGCGTTTAGTTGTAAATAGTTATTGTTCATCCAATTGTTGAGTTCCTTCATGCATTGATTGTTTCTCTCAAAATCCTCTTCACTATTTTGTAGCTCAATATACAGTTGCGTATCATCCGCATATGAATGAAATAACAAGCCATATTTCCTAAATATCCTGAAAACTGGACGAAAATAGAGATTAAAAATAAGTGGAGATAGAGAGGAACCCTGTGGAACCCCGCAGTCCAGTTCCACTATTTGTGAAATGAAACCATCAAGTATGACTCTTTAGGTTCTGTCTTTAAGAAATGACTCGAACCTCTTCACATCTTGTACAGAAGCTCTCCCCACCTTCTTAATCCGTTCTGCCATCACCTGGTGATTCACCTTATCGAAGGCTGCGGAGAGATCCAACATTAATAATACTGTGGAACCCCCCCTATCAGCTGCCTCCATTAAATCATCATGCACGGCTAGAAAGGCTGGCTTCGTACCGTGGTTTGAGCGAAAACCTGATTGAAGGTCGTCCAATAGATTCTCATCATCCACAAAGGCGTGGAGCTCAGTGCACACCACTTTTTCCAGAATTTTTGTTGGCCACATTAAGTTAGCCACTGGTCTGTAATTATTCATTACTTCTGGGTCTAAGGTTGTTTTCTTTAATAAGGGTTTAATTAGTGCTTTTTTAAAAGCTGTTGGTACCTGTGAATCTTGAAGTGACTTATTTACAAAAGTCCCAATGAATGGTGTTAGTTCCTTCGCTAACCGTTTGGCCGCATATGCTGGCATTCTACAGACGGAATCATTAGTGGGTTTCAATTGCCCTAGCAGGGTGAAAATGGTCTTATTTTTCACTTTTTGGAACTGAAAGACTGTTCCCCGTTGGTTTTCCTCTTCCTCTTGGCCGGTTCTTTCGTGGTACAGGTCATACCTGTGTCAACGGACATCCTCAGTCTCCTGACAGGGTCATCATTTGATACACTCCCACTTGTTTAGTGTCCTTCAAGGTTTGGTTCTTGTTCCTTTTCTCTTCTCCCTCTATACCTCTCCCCTGGCTGAAATGATCTCATCTTTTGGTCTATTTCACCACTTTTACGAAGACGACACTCAGCTCTTCATGTCTTTCTCATCCTTCACTTCTGAAGTCCATCACAAACTTTCAACATTCCTATCTGCCATCAACTCTTGGATGTCGGAAAATTTTCTTGTACTCAATGCTGCGAAAACGGATGTACTTTTCTTTCCAGCTAATACAATCCTGTCTCCTCTTCCTCCTTTTATTTTGTTTCCTCCCTCTCAGCTTCCTATTTCTCCCACGTCTCGCAACCTGGAACTCTATCTAGATTCTTATCTATCTTTAAAGTATCACATCTCTGTATCCTTACGGGCCTGTCGCTTTCACTTATATAACATTCGTAAAGCTCGTCCCTTCTTGACGTTTGATGCCACTAAACTTCTGATTTCTTCACAAATTTTTTTGCAACTCCTCTATTGTTCTGTTTCTCTCTTTGGCCTCCCTCTTACTCACCTTGCCCCTCTGAAATCTGTTTTCAATGCAACTATTCGTCTTCTCTATCTTCTTGCCCTGCGTGACTCTATTGCCTCGTCTCTTCTTACTATTAGCTGGCTCCCATTTCAGTCCCAACAAAAATGTAACTTTCTGTGTCTTGTCTTTAAATCTCTCTACGCCCTTGTGCATGTCTATCTTTCCTCCCTTGTTTCATTCTATACCCCTTCTCGTTCTCTCCGCTCTTGTTCTCAATTTCTTCTTGTTGTTTCTCGTCCTCCTTCTGCTCAGTCAAATTTTCATTCCTTTTCTTTATTGGCTCCCTTGCACTGGAATGCCCTCCCACTTTCTCTTTGTTCCATTTCTTTATATTCCTTATTTCGTGCATCACTGAAATTCTATTTTCTCCATTCTGATTGATCAGGCTGATTGCCCCGTGTTACTTGCATTTCCCATTTTTATTGTACTGTTTTTATAATCTTACGTTCAGCCCTATATACATCCACAATAAAATACAAAATACAAATACAAAAATATCTCAACTGATCCACCACGCTGAATCTGTTGACTGCCTCCATGACCACCAGTCTGGCTTCAAAGCATCCAGAGGCACGGAAACTTCTCTCCTGAACACCCGTGAAGACCTGCTCTCAAATCCTGACTCCAACTCTCCTTCCGTTCTTATTCTCCTCGATCTTTCCTCTGCCTTCTAACCAGTTAATCATTCGATCCTCATAAAACAGCTCCATGATACCCTTGGCATCATTGACCTGGCACTGGATTGGCTGACTTCCTTCCTATCTAATCGAGCTTCCCAGGTGCAACTGGGCCCTTTCGTCTCCTCCACCTCACTATCTACCTACAGCGTCCCTCAGGGCTTTAGCCTACTGCTGTGGCTCTTCAACATCTCCCTTGCCCCTCTGGCCCACTTGATCTCCTCCTTCTCTCGTCAAACCCAGTGTTATGCTGACAACACACAGCTCTCCTTCAAGCTTCCGTCCACTACCTCCTCTTCTTCCTCTCTCATTGTCTGCTATTCAGGCATGGTGCACGAATTACAATCTCAGTCTTAATGCCAGTTAGACTGAGATCATTCTCATTTTGACCCCGGCTCCATGTTTCCCTCCCACTCTCTGGCCGCCATCCTTGGGCCCTCTCCTCTTACCATCCTGTGAGGCCAAAAAACTTGGTGTCATCTTCGACTCCTCTCAAAATGACTGCATCTCTCCAGCCCTTCAATCTCTCCACTGGCTCCCAGTGGTTTGCGAGGATCAAATTCAAGACCCTGTGCAACATCCACAGGGCTTTCTGGGGCCTGGGACAACACGATATCCAACTCTCTCTCCCTAAATACCTCCCCGCTAGATCCCTTCGGTCCTCTAGCTCAAACTCTCTGCAGATTACACGTTTCTCGAAGCAAAAAGTGGGGGGGGGGCAGATCTCTCTCTTCAGCAGGTGGCTCCCTCTGGAATGGCCACCCTGCCCCTCTCGGACTTGAGCTGAACCTTCTTAAGTTTTGGAACTTCTAAAAAACTCTGCTTTTCTCTTCTTCCTTCCCTTTTGACCTCCCTTGTTAATGTCCCCATCTGCTGCTACTGGCCTATAAGTCTAACAACTTACCAGGCCATCCTTGACCAGTCTATACCAGCACTCCCCCATATCAGCACTGCCCTTCCGGTCCCCCTTCCCTGACTAGCCTGGTAGGCTGGGCATCCCACTTAGACGGTGGTCCAGCCCCGACATCCCCTAGCACTTACCCCCCTGGGCTCCCATCAGCACTTGCCTAGCCTTTGGGTCCCTCTCACCCCCACCCCCTGTGAATGTTCAATAGATGGTAGAGCTCGATGGGAATCCTGGGTGGAAAGAGTGATGGCTGATGAATGTTATGTCATGTTGCAGAGTGCTCCAAAAAATTATATTACAGTAGTGTTCAGGATGAAAAATTCTGAGAATATGCCTTAAATGCCATACTACAGGGAGTCAAATGCCTTTTTGTAGGCTGAATCAGCACATGACCTTCTGACCAAAGTGAATGAAGAGTGAATCCAGGGCAATGTGAAGAAGTGATCATGTGGATTTCTCTCAGTTGGGTAAGTGGGGGTTTGCAAGATTGTGTATACAAATCAATGACCAATTCTCTATACCTTTGATGCAAATATGATAGACTGATAGGATAGTTTATCCAGCATGTTGTCTGTTAATTGGCACCTCCTTGGATCTCTTCCATATGCCCACTCATCTACCTGAAACTCCAACCCCAAAGAGCAGATTACAGCTTTACCCACTTTCTTAATCTCAGCCATGGACAAATGGAAAAGCATCAGAAAATCCACCACAGATGAGGGCCCATCCAGATACATGTCAAATGACTTCATCCGCCAGCCATTTCTATCACATCAGTTTCCTAATATGCATTGGAATTCATGGACGATTGTAGTGGTCAACAAAAAAGAACCATAGCTGGTTCCTTTTCCTTCCAATTCAATGATCCACACCAGGATAAACAGAGGTCACCCACAATCAGCTATGAAACAGTTATGTCAGCAGTTGGAGCTCTACAAATCACAGATAAATAAACGAAAGAAAACTGCTCACTAACCCTGACAACCATCCATGACCCCTTATCACAGGACAGCAATTGGAATGGATCACCCCTGCCCCATCGCCACCTGTCTACTTGTATATCTGACACTACATGGAATCCTTATCTTCATCTGAGGGTGCAGGTTCACCTGGTATTGGGCTGGGAGCAGTGCTCAGGGGCAATGCGTTTGTCTTGGAAGCAAGACAACACAGAGCAAACCAGGTTCAAATCCCATGCTTAGAGACTGGTCAGCGGTATCAAACGCGTTATAAAATATTAATGAATCAATGATCTGCCTTTCGACTATCTTCCAGCCTCTCTCCCGCCAGTTAGCTAAGCACTTCACTCTTGATAGATGCCCTTCTTACGCTGCTACACGCCCCTTCCTGCTGTTACTTGGGCCAATCATCGCTTTTAGGCAAGTCACAGTGATTGGACCAGATAGAGCCTTTGAGCTTCTCAGAACAAAACAATTCAATATTTGGTTCTTCCCTATTGCTTTCTTTCTCCGTGTGTCACTTCAGCCAATACCAGGAAAGCACTGCAAACCCTCTACCTTCTTTGAGCCTTTTAAATCCATATTTTCATGGAGTGCACCGAGTGGAGACACACGACAAGACACGTTTTGGCCGGTGTAAAACCTAAAGTGCTTTTATTAAACTCAATGGGTAGGCTAAGGGTGTAGGGCGTCAAGTAAATCAGGATGGGGAAGGGATAGTGAAACATAGTATTTATTTTGATGGGGTCTAAAGTTTGCTCAGGTTTTCTCAGCTTTACACCTGGCCAGGGAATCACCTCATAAGGGGAAAGCAAACAAATCAAAAGAAGGTTCTTCACCTGACGCCTGAGTGAAATCCCCAAATAAGAGCCCAACTTGAATTATTTCATAGTTTGTCCTATGTCGGGCTCTATAGTCCTAGTTCAAAGTCTATTGAAGTACCCTGCTCCTTGCCTCTATTTGTGGGTTCTGTGGGGTTCTCTTCTGGCAGTGGGAGATGTTGTAGGATCGTCCCTACAGTTCTCTGCTCGCAGATCCCCGTCCACCTCCCTAACCCAAGGTTTTAACCTGGGGATCACTTCTCTGCTCTGTAGCCCTGTGACAATCTCACTGGTCCCCAGGGTCGCCACACTGTCTCCTAACTCGTTTCACCTCTGGGGGCTCCTCTGGACTTACCCGTTTCACCATAACCTCCCTGGTCTCTCTGGTCGAGGGCCCTCCCTGTCCCCCTCCCTCCTTTTCCAGTGAGTTGGTGATATGTTCTCATATTGTCAGCTGGAAAACTCCACATGTCTTCATCAGGATCTGACCTGCTGTCTCCCTCACTTGCTCCAATGCTCTTCTCAACAGATGTTAACTCTCCACTCCCCACAATTACTCTATGTATTTGACTCTCCTCCCCCTCTTCAACAACTCTTACAAATGGTGCTGCCTCTCCCCCTCCTCCAACAAATCTTCCTCTCTCCAGCCTTCAACAGTCTCCTTCCACCTCCACTCTCTTTAACAGGGTCTAGCTCTTCACCTCCAACAAACTCTGGCTTCCCATTCCTTCTTGAACACCCCACCCCATCAGACTGATCAAGCTGGCTTTTATAGTTCGATCTCTCGCCCCCTGATGTAGGATTTAAGGACATGATTTGCACCTCTGTCATATGGTTTGTGTTGGCATGTGAGTGAGCCATGTTCCTGGGGCTTGTGATGAAACATTTACGTAGGGTGGGCTGTAGGGGTATGCTCCTGATGTTATATCAATGTCTGCCACCAATTTGTACTTTATTTAGAATGGCTCTGAGTTTGTATTTGATATCCCTCTCTTCCCCTGGCAGCTTTGCTAGAATTCAATTGTGTCCCTTGAATTGTGTACCTCTGTGTTCCGAGTATGTGATTCAGCAATCACCTTGGGGTGAGCCTGGAGAGTTGTTTCTTTTTATTAGCAAGTATTCTTCATGTAAAGCTCACAACATAGTAAGCAGTGCAACCTTTGCCGGGGGAACGATGGCCGTCTGTTTTGGCCCTCGTGCAGAGGAGTGCATACATTTCTTTAATTTCTGTGTGTTGGTAGCATACGACTTGCTATCTGTGGGAATCCTGTGCACCGTGCTTGTCTGACCCATTCGTTCATGCAGTTCATTTGGCAATGGTACCTAAGAGATACATGTATCTAACCGCTTGTCAGTGCATCATTAAGAGCAATGTGTTCATTTTTGTGCTGAGTTTTGGCTCTGACTCATCTGCTGGACTATCTTGACCTTGCATTTTAGGGCTGTAGGAAGTTGTGTTCAAAAGAGGTGTTTGACTAAATCCCTCATGTAGGCGGTAAGGGGGAAGGTTTTGAGAGCTCCTGCGACTGTCCCCTGCCTAAATGTGAGGATCCAGTGAAGATTGTATGGGGATCCCGTGTATGCCTTCTCCAGGCCACACATCCACTAGCTTGGTACTAGCTTCCCACTGTCAGCAATACCATCTCTCTTTTACATGTAGCAGCCGGGACCTTATGTACAATCTTCATGAATATAGAATAAGTGGGTTAGTAGGGTGGAGCATAAAGGGCTCTCATGGACATGGGAGGAGGTCCCTGTAAATGCTGCCCTTCACTTCATCCAGGTGGGTTACATCACTGGCCCAAGGGTGGTGGTAGGCTATCTTAACTGGTTCACAGAGTCCTCCTCCGCACCTAGCACAAAGGCAGAACAATGACTTCAGCACACATATGTGCTGCCAGAAGTCTTCGACTATCTCAATCCCCATTCCCTACTCCCACTTCTTTATGTACATCATACATTGTGCTACTGTATCCTTATCTAAGAGTTAATACAAGTGTGAGATTCTCTTCCTCATAACCCCTAGTACTAGCCACCTTCCAAGGCTAGCTAATTTGGGTGACCCTCCCAATTTGATCCCATTGTGTGAGATTGAGTGCCAAAATTGTGCATCGCTGAATTCATGAGGCTACATTTGATTTTGTACTTTTTCGTGAAGTCAACAATCAGCACTCCAAATGGTGAATCTGCTTATAGATTTTATAGATTTTTTACAGTATTTATTGTCAGCAAAGGATATACCTGGTATTATGACTGTCCAACACCTCCAATGTTTATTTTTCCTTTATAGCAGGAGAGAATCTATAACCCCTATTGTTATGTCTCATTCTAGAGATTTTACCTTTGTCATTTATCTTCTTACCACAAATAAAGCTGCATCGTACTGACAGGGACAAGCGGATCCCGATAGAAGAAACAATTCATTTGTGTCCACTGGAAATACAGTGGAAACTACAAATGAACCAAAAGATTAATGGTTAAACACAAAAAGAAGATAAATGAAAAAATTGAAATCTGAAGAATGAGACATAACAATAGGGGTTCACTCCTGATGATCTGCAATAAAACTGTGTAGAAACACGTGTAGAGAGATGGAAATGTGAAAGATGAAAAAGATGGAAATATGAGAAATGAGATATGAGAATTAAATAAAAAACTGATGAAATGATAAACTGTCCAAGTTACTGAATTTACTCTATTGCTATACTGAAGATAAACGTATGGTTTGGCGCATTAAGGTATATACCTTTATAAAGGAAAAATAAATTTAATTTTGCACTCCTCAGAAGTAAGTTGTACCCCTCTCTCACATAGCTGTTCCGGACTCTTAAGATCACTGCTTTCACAATTTGCAAAACTACTCCCTATCAGACAGGAGTGAAGTCCAGGTTCCTCTAGGGCTAGAGTCAAACTAGGAAGTTGACAAAAGGTTTGTAGCATTGTCATATGGTTCAATGGATTTAGCATCGCCCCTGTTGCATTGGAGATAATCCCTCATCAAGCATGTCTGGGAAGGAATAACATTTTCACCGGACAGGGGACTATAAAATAATCCACTAGCCTTCTCACATTCACATACACAACACCCAAATGAGCCCTAAAACCCAAGCACACAATCTGGCCATCGGGTGGTGTGAGAAACCTGAAGGTGTCTTCCTGACCAGCCCACAGGGATCTGTCATCCAGGTGGCCAGGACACGGCCATCGCTATTGGATCCAGTTCCTGGGGGTGGACCAGTGAGGGAGGGTCACCTGGATGGCGTGTCCGCGGGGAATAGAAGCAGGACGCTAACGGGTGAGATGCAGTATCCCCCTTCTTCTGACATCTTTTCCCCAGCCTACCACATAGGATTCTCAAACACTCTACTCCCCACCCGCTTTTCCAACACGAAAGACGACAAGCTAAAACTAGATCCATTCACCTGACATGTCCCAACACAAGGGTCAGGCAAAGTCAGGCAACTGACTATAATCACACACACCTGACGGCCCTTTCCCTTCCCCACAGGGATAAAAGGTGGAGCAATAGAGCACAATACAAGCAAGGCAGACAACACAACGACATAGCTATACAAGAACGGCAGTTCAAGAGGAGGAGAAAGGCAGCATAAATTCAGCATAAATTCAGAGGGTAACAAGGAGAGAAGCGACTTTGCCTTTTTTGACCTAGACCCACAAAGCCTCTGTGGAAGGAATCGTAAGACCGTGAACAATAGCCAGAGTGGGTTGTAGCAGATGTCAATGGTAAACAGAGCATGCCTACGCTGATAAGCAGGACAGAGGGAAACGCCTGCTACCGTAGTACTGGCCTTGACTCCAGATACAAGAAAAGCCAAGTGGTTCATCACAGCCAGTGAGTCGAGAGGAGAACCTATAAGAAACTAAACTGTAATGAATGAAACTTGTTACATGGCAAAATAAGGGAAGTTCAAAGAACTATTAACATTAAGGGAAAACCAGCTGCAGAGGGGTCCGGCACCACGTGGGTGAGCACTCGAGAGACTCTGGTTGATGCCACATTTTGTGAAACTACTGATACCCAAAGGCCCTAGGAGAGCCGCAAGGAAAGGTTCAAAGTGGTCATACGGGGGTCTTGCAAAACCCCCTGTACAATCGAAAGTCTTTGACCTGCACCTAGTTGGAAAGCTAAGGGACATGAATTCTGCATGGTGAGTTTAAGAGAAGGACTGTATGATTGGCACCAGTGAACCCGTCGGAGGGATGCCGATAGAACAGGGCGAAGTCTGAAGTCCCAAGGAACAGTGTGTTAACAGGAGTGAACTCGACAAAGGAACTGTTTAAAAAGACATTATGATTTGCGAATACCATAAGTGAACGTGATGTGACAAAAGCTTTAGTGAACCCGATGGAGGGAGGCAAACATTCAAGAAAGGGTCTGAGACCAGAAGAGGGGGATCTAAGGGTGAGAAGCCAACACCCATCGAAAAAGGCCATAGTGAACCCAACAGAGGGAGGACAACATTCGAGAAAGGGACTGAGCCTGGAAGAGTGGGATCCCGGGGTGAAGACCCATCATCACAGCAACATGTGAATGCGACAAAGGAATCTTTTGAATACAAGCCAGAGTTAACCCGATGGAGGCTGATATTCGAGAGGGGTCTGAGCCTGTAAGAGGGGCACCCAGGGGTGAGGAAACATCACCTAAAGTGCAACCAGAAAGGAACTTTTGTTCAACTTTTGTTTATTATTTTGAACCTGTCAGGTCCTCGGAAGCAAGAAAACGTAACCACCGAAGGTCCTGATTTCGCTAAGAACTTTTGTGGATCTGGTCCCGAAAGGGGGATGCAGGGCTGAAAAGTCATCACCCAACTTGCCTACGGAAAGGAGCTTTTTGTTTGTTATTTTGAGCACATCAGGTCCGCAGAGGCAAGAGACTTTTGTAGAAAAAGAGACTTAACCACAGAAGGTCCTGATAGCTGAAAACGGAACTGTCGTCTCGTGCTGGGAAAGCCCGAGCATGTGCTGTACTCAGGAGTCCTGCCTTGTAATGCGCTCAAAACATGGGGAAGGGAGACCCCTGGCTACCCCATAGTGACTTATCACTTGCAAACACTTCTTTCTTTCTTGCAAACCTTGTCCCACATTCTTTGCATATTTAGGTGTAAGGATTGGCAATTTTTATTTTGTGTAGGCCCTTTTTATTTGACAAGATGCCACTAGGACTGCCTTATTATTATTTAATGGTCGTAGCTTGCTCCCATCTTAGATTTAGGTTTAGATTAGGTGTTTTTCCAACCTGCACATACAGTTTAATAAGCACCCTTGAACTGTGATCACTTGTGTCTGTCTTTACTGTTGTCACCATGAGTTCCTTACATATGGTGTCAGAGGTGGGATGTGATTTAACTGATAAAAATGGAAACCCATGCTAATAATTGTGGTACCTCCAGAAGGGGAAAATAAGATAGTTGATCTCCTTGATTCTGGCTGCATATCCACGCTGAAAGAGGTGCTGTTCTCTCAATTAGGTGTCCCATCTGGTCAACAGGATCTGTTCTTTAAGACCCAAGTGTTGCTAGCTACCCTTCCTCTCTCATTACCACATACAACCGTGGGACTGGATAATTCTAGAATCTCTACCTGTTTTTTCCTTCATCAGACCTAGTGCCCTGAATCCCCCTTCTTCCAAACACTTTTCTTTTTGGTACCCAGTCATTATCTATTGCGGGACCATCAGGTTTAGGGATCAATCTACCACAGTCCATTACTTTGACAGACTCAGAATCATGAAAGTCAGACGATTTCGAGACCTTATCCGACAGAATTGAAAGTTGCTTAGAACGATCTACAGAAGGGACCCTTAGACCACTGGAAGAAATAGCCGACTTGGCCAATGTCATCACCCAGTTAGCAGCACATCAGATGAAGGCCGAGACTAGACTTCAAGAAAATGTAGCTAAGCTATTTGAACTGCAAGCAAGACCCTTGCTACCAAAGGGAGTGCTTCAACCCTATCTTAAAGACTTAGGAATTATTTTTCTAAATTTCGAATACCTAGCTGTACAACTAGGATGGGAATAGAACCTTAAAATATGCTATTAGCCCCTCTACTGAAAGGCGAATTACAAACCTTGTATCAGCTACTTAATCTTGTCCAGGGAGCCACCTTTCGATCAATCAAAGAAGGGTTGTTTAAAATAGTGGGGCAGACCTGCAATTTTTATAAGGACAAATTGAGGGCCATCCGATAGAACCAGGGAGAAACCCCCTTAGAAATGGGTGAAGGTGTAAAAAACACAGTGGCCCTCTGGATTAGTGACAAGTCCTTAGAAGAACTGACAGAAATGATCACCCTGGAAGAATTCACTAACTCCTTACACCCTTTTCTGCAGAAGGCCATGCTGCAATTAAATCCACCTACCCTAGCCATAGCTATAGAAACTGCACCAAACCATTCAGATGCAGCTAACCATTTCCACTCTGTGCATTGTTGGGAGGAAGGGAAGGATCATAAACTTTCCTCTGACCTCCAACCCAGGGGATAGATAAATCAGGGGGGTTGTACCGAAGTAAAGAAGGCTTGACATGAGAGAGAGTGGAGATCAGAAAGATTGACTCGAAACCCAGAGATGAAGGTAGAAGAGAGGATGTAAAAGGAGGCAATCCACCTCCTCCAGTCTGTTTTTCCTGTCGAGAAACCGGCCACTTAGCTAGACACTGTCCAAAAATATAAAGGATGAACCTATGGAAATAGGGAGTTTAAAGGGCGAAGAGTGCAAAGAACCTGAGGAAGAGCTAGAGACCTTTAGCATCTCCTACTGATTTTACCTATGAAAAGGCTTGGATAAACGGGAGACAAGTATGGGTCTTAATTGACTCAGGGAGTAAACAAATGGCTATACAAGACAATTTGGTTTCAAGAGAAGACCTATATAACGCAGCCCTAGTCAGGGTTAAATGTGTACATGGAGACAAAGAAGTGTACCCTAAAATACCTGGACACATTGAAATCCAGGGTAAATCATGTGAGGTGCCACCAGCCATCATTCCAGAGCGCCTCGAAGAAGCTATACTAGGCAGGGACTTCCCAACATTCTCTACTCTTTTACAGGAAACTCCACATCCTTATGGCGATTTTCTACCCCAGAGTTCTTGGTAGGCAAACTATTACTCCCAAAACTCTCCAATATGGGATTGGGAAAATTCTGAACCCATAAAACCCAACTTAGACTTTAAATCACAATTCATAGGTTATTGTAGAGAGACCAGTAAAGCTACTTCACCTCTATCTACAACGACCAAAACCAATCAGTTGAATATGCGAAAATTCATGGACATCTCTAGTCCCTGTTCTCGTCCAGGTATTAACAACACAGGACCTGGACAAAGAACAGGCATATCCGCCTTGTATAGATGAAGGGTATGTGAGAAACTTGAGGGTATCTCCCTGACTAGTCCTCAGGACCTGTCACCCAGATGGCCAGGACACCGCCATCGCTATTGGATCCAGTTTCTGGGGGGTAGACCAGTGAGGGAGGATCACCTGGATCGGGGGTCCTCGGGAGTGGAAGCGGGACACTGACAGGTGAGACGCGGTATTACCCTTCTTCTAACGCCTTTTCCATAGCCTACCATATAGGATACCCAAACACTCTACCACCCTGTTTTCCGACACGAAAGACGACGAACTTACACCAGAGCCTGACATGTCCCAACACAAGGGTCAGGCAGAGTCAGGCAATTGACCAGAATCACACACACATGACGGCCCTTTCCCTTCCCCACAGGGATAAAAGAAGGTGGAGCACGAGAGCACAATATGAGCAAAGCAGACCGCACAATGACACAGCTGTCCAAGCCCAGCAGTTCAAGAGGAGGAGAAAGGTGGGGAAAATCAAGGGGGTAAGAAGGAGAGAAGCGACCTTGCCCTTTCTGGCCCAGACCGGCGAAGCCTCCGTGGAAGGAAAATAAGATCGCAAAGAATAGCCAGAGTCGGTTGCAGCAGATGTCAACGGACAGAGGGAGACACCTGCTACCGTGGTACCAGTCTTGACACCAGATACAAGAAAAGCCAAGCGGTTCATCACAGCTGGTGAGTCGAGGGGAGAACCGATAATAAACCGAACTGTGATGAAGGAAACCTGTTACATGGCAAAATAATGGAAGATTAAAAAACTATTAACATTAAGGGAAAACCAGCTGCAGAGGGGTCCGGCACCACATGGGAGCGTACTCAAGAGACTGTGGTTGATCCCATGTTTTGTGAAACTACTGTTACCCGAAGGCCCTAGGAGAGCCGCAAGGAAAAGGTCAAAGTGGTCATACGGGGGTCTTGCAAAACTCCCTGTACAGTCGAAAGTCTTTGACCTGCACGTAATTGGAAAGCTAAGGGAAATTGCACGTAATTGGAAAGCTAAGGGAAATTAATCCGGCATGGTCAGTTCAAGAGAAGGACTGTATGATTGGCAAGAGTGAACCCGACTGATGGATGCCATCACTTCCAAACCACAATGAAAGTCTATGTTTCTGTGAGCTCAGTTAGGAGGCAGACATCATTTCTGCAACGGTTGCGATATTTTAGTGTGAAGCAGATGAGCTTACTATGGAGGACAGTTTTCGCATTGTTCACTCAAGGATGAGCCGAGAGGAGAGTCAGAGACGTGCAGGTGCATTGATAAGGGGTGCTGGGAACAAGCGCGCTGGAGACGAGCTGGGTTTTTCCACTACTGTCTGCATTTTTCTGCTCTTACCTCCCATGCTTGCTGTCTGTCCTTCAGCCGGGGACAGTTAGGAACTTATGAGGGGTGGGAATTTGTCCCCCTTAATAATAGAGGTATCCCGAGAGGAGACAGAGGATTGGAACCCTGGGTGATGAAGTCTCACTGAGAGGGTGGTTGCCCTGCTCCAGACCCCGTTAAAACCTGTGATCTATCTGCCTACCTGCCGCTGAACTGGGTAGTGTTGTTGTGGCTGAGATGAGGTTTTCTCCTGTAACTGCACTAACTGTGATGTATATCCTTTGTGGCTGTCCTTGTTTGTGTGTTTATGTATAACCAATAGCATTTAACCCATAGTTATCCGTGTACTTATACATTGTGAAATAAAGGGCCTTAACGAGCCAATTATATTTCCAACTGAAGGTCTAAATGTGCATTATTGCCTTCCTGAGTCCATGTAATGGGGTAAGTGCTGAGGTCATTACACATGTCTGAAAAGCAAAACATAGTGGCACTGTGAGCAGGGTCTTTGGGATGAAATTGATGCCAGAGACCCAAACGAATGAAAGGTCTCTTTCGCACTGCTCAGAGGAATACCTGATGAGTATCAACGTTTTAGCTCAGCAGAGACTTTCTTTTCATCTTTTTTGGCTTCTGGGGTACAAGCAGCTGTTAACGCCATGTGGGTGCATATAGTCCGATGGGAGCTAGTTCAGTTGGCCAATAACACAGAGAATGGGTTCAACGCCATCAAAGTAGAGCTCCGTGCATTGAGACTCATGATGATGCAAAACCACTACATGCTGGATTTGCTAACAGCCATAGAAGGAGGAGTGTGTAAAAAGTTGGGAAGCAGCTGCTGCACTTTTGGTCCCCCCTGGATGATGCTGAGAATGGGTCACTATCCCATGTCATCGAGGCGGTGCTCAATCTAGGTGTTCAAATGAAGAAAGAAGGTGGAGGTCAGAACATGATTGGCTATCGCTTGCCTTTGATTGGGTTCCGTCATGGCTGGGGGCAGCAGTAAATATACTGGTGCCTATTATCGTATTGTTCTTGGTCCTCTTCTGCACGTGGCAATTTGGTCTCCGATGTTGTGTCAATGTAGTTCCTAGTAGTGCAAAGATGATGGTATAAATTGGGGGATCTAAAACACCTTGCCATACAATAAACAGAGAAACTCAAACTGATATTTTTGGGGTTGTAGATATGTCGGGTGGGGATGAGTTTGTTACTGTACAAGTAACGAAAGGGGGGAATGTTGGGAAGAAACCAGGGTCCTTCTGCACCCCCAAGCGCTTTAGAGTTAGGCAAGATCTCTTTTTGCGCTATATTGCACTAGGGGGGATGAGGGGCACAGGGAAGGCTCTCTCATGCAGAGATAATCACATACACAGACATCGGCAGGCACTGAAGAAGGACATGGACAGGCACTGAAAAAGGCAGTTAGTGTTTAAATATAAAGCACAAGTAATTATTAGTTAGACAGATTTGTAATGTCAGATCCTATGCACTGTAAAATCTTAGTGCGGTATGAGTCAAAAACTCCCCCTCTCTCCCAGGAAGAATGTCGCCTGTGCTAAAAATGGACAACAAGCACTTCTGGGGTGATTCATCCCTAGAGCCAAGCACTGGCATCACACGAAGTGACTCACCAGCTGTTTACTGTCTGTCAAGGGTCCATGCAGGCTAAGAATAGGGATTTACATGTTCTGTACGACAAAATGCAGAAGGGGACAGATTATGAAAGTAAGGTGTGAATGAGACTACAGGGCCCAGATAACATTAGCAGGAGGAGTGAAATATGGACAGAATTAATGAAAATGTGTTATAAAAATGTTTAGTTTTTCCCTTGGGCTAGGCCTCAAGGTTTCTAAAAGTCTGCAGGCCTACAGTGTGTGTGTGTATAAGGTAGCAAAATGTAGAGCAGCATGTTCTGATAAAACCGCTGACAATGAAGAAAATAAAGTCTTTGGAGCATCCCTTGTATGGAAGAAGGACGGTTTGGGATGAAGCTATGGCCCATATCCAGAACGCCACTACAGCAAGCCAAGACTATATAAACACCTGCCTGGGGCCACTTTGGCAGGGACGAATGGAAGAGGGACAGGAGAAGACTGTTCAGGCAGCAGAGTCCTTTGCTACCATCCTCATTTTTGTAAGATGAAACTTGTTATACTTACAATATAGACTTTTGGCCTTATTTCCCTGGAGGAGTGTATTTATTCTGGTGTGAGCGTAATTAGGGACCCCCTTACACAGACATGGCAAAGAATGAAAGAAACAGAGCTGTGAGAACTGAGATACCGATAATAGAATGTAAAAAAGCCAGTCAAAAAATAGAAAAGATGCACAAAGTTTCAGTGACAGTAGGCAGGCTGAGACCAGAAAATAAAACTGCTGAGAGTGAAGAGGAGGGCAGGTAGAATGGCCCAGGTTGGCCTCTTCTTTGCTGAAGATCGTGAGGTGTCATGTCACAAGATCATGTGGCCACTTGAATGCTGAAGGTTGGAGGGTCAGTTTGGGACACATGCAGGGGTGTCAACAACAGAAAAGGAGGATCAGGACAGCGGGGCCCTGCCTACATAGTTACTGCATGAGGCACAAGTATACCTCAGTCCAGGAGAACAGGTGGAATGGCCTAGGTGGGGCTCTTCTTTGCTGAAGACTGTGAGGTGTCATCTGACAACATAACATGAATGGGATGCTGCAGGTGGGAGGGGACACTCGGGGGCCCGCCGCAGTATGTCAATGCCGGGAAAGGAGGGTCAGGTCAGTCCACTCACAGAGTCACGTAGGAGGCACATGTATGCCTCAAACCAGAAGGGCAGGTACTTTGGCCCATGTGGGGACTGTGAGATGTCATGTGACAAGATCACATGGCGGTTGGAATGCTGCATTTGTGTCATGAGCATGGGTCATGCCCCTAGATTGGCCCTTAAACATTCTTGGGCCGTTGTTTACCGTGCTTGGGTAGTGGGTAAGAAAGAATCATGCCCAAGCTGTGCAGAATGAGACACTTCCTCATCACCCTACATGGCTCCTAGTGGGTTTATGGGAAGTGGCAGTGAAGGCCTAGTGGTTCACACTCACAGCATATTTAAGCCCCTCCCCTTTCCAACTCTGCGCTTCACGTCGTCTGCATTTCGCAGTGTACGCTTATCGCGGCGACGGCTCCTGTCAACAGAATCTTCAGCAACATTCTTCAGAACCCTTATTTCTTGTGTTACTTCACAGTTCCCCCTTCTGTAGTTCTAGTTATTCCCTCAGTTGTAAACCGTAGCTTTCACACGAACATTTTCACTCGTCCTTTCCTGTCAGCGGTATTGGGTGCCCGAGATCATTCCTGTAAGCAGTCACTCACCGCAAGTATTGTTGTGTTAGTTGTAGGCGCGCGCACCGTTAGTGTATTTTTCTCTTGAAGGTGTGTTGCGCAGTTTTCGGACGCTGGGGTTCTATTTGAGGTACGGTTCGCCAGTTGTTACTAGTTGTCTGGCGAGTGCGCATAAAAGTATTGTAGAGTTTCTGTCATAGGGATTGCACAGTTATTGGCACTTCCTCACAGAACGCTCTCACATTGATCGTTTCTTTGGAAAAAAGATAAAGGGTTCAAGACTGAAAAGCAAAACATAGTGGCACTGTGAGCAGGGTCTTTGGGATGAAATTGATGCCAGAGACCCAAACGAATCAAAGGTCTCTTTCGCACTGCTCAGAGGAATACCTGCTGAGCAGCTGTTAACGCCAAGTGGGTGCATATAGTCCGATGGGAGCTAGTTCAGTTGGCCAATAACACAGAGAATGGGTTCAACGCCATCAAAGTAGAGCTCTGTGCATTGAGACTCATGATGATGCAAAACCACTACATGCTGGATTTGCTAACAGCAATAGAAGGAGGAGTGTGTAAAAAGTTGGGAAGCAGCTGCTGCACTTTTGGTCCCTCCGGATGATGCTGAGAATGGGTCACTATCCCATGTCATCGAGGCGGTGCTCAATCTAGGTGTTCAAATGAAGAAAGAAGGTGGAGGTCAGAACATGATTGGCTAGCGCTTGCCTTTGATTGGGTTCCGTCATGGCTGGGGGCAGCAGTAAATATACTGGTGCCTATTATCATATTGTTCTTGGTCCTCTTCGGCACGTGGCAATTTGGTCTCCGATGTTGTGTCAATGTAGTTCCTAGTAGTGCAAAGATGATGGTATAAATTGGGGGATCTAAAACACCTTGCCATACAATAAACAGAGAAACTCAAACTGATATTTTTGGGGTTGTAGATATGTCGGGTGGGGATGAGTTTGTTATTGTACAAGTAACGAAAGGGGGGAATGTTGGGAAGAAACCAGGGTCCTTCTGCACCCCCAAGCGCTTTAGAGTTAGGCAAGATCTCTTTTTGCGCTATATTGCACTAGGGGGGATGAGGGGCACAGGGAAGGCTCTCTCATGCAGAGATAATCACATACATAGACATCGGCAGGCACTGAAGAAGGACATGGCAGGCACTGAAAAAAGCAGTTAGTGTTTAAATATAAAGCACAAGTACCTATTAGTTAGACAGATTTGTAATGTCAGATCCTATGGACTGTAAAATCTTAGTGCGGTATGAGTCAAAAACTCCCCCTCTCTCCCAGGAAGAATGTCGCCTGTGCTAAAAATGGACAACAAGCACTTCTGGGGTGATTCATCCCTAGAGCCAAGCACTGGCATCACACGAAGTGACTCACCAGCTGTTTACTGTCTGTCAAGGGTCCATGCAGGCTAAGAATAGGGATTTACATGTTCTGTACGACAAAATGCAGAAGGGGACAGATTATGAAAATAAGGTGTGAATGAGACTACAGGGCCCAGATAACATTAGCAGGAGGAGTGAAATATGGACAGAATGAATGAAAATGTGTTATAAAAATGTTTAGTTTTTCCCTTGGGCTAGGCCTCAAGGTTTCTAAAAGTCTGCAGGGCTACAGTGTGTGTGTGTATAAGGTAGCAAAATGTAGAGCAGCATGTTCTGATAAAACCGCTGACAATGAAGAAAATAAAGTCTTTGGAGCATCCCTTGTATGGAAGAAGGATGGTTTGGGATGAAGCTATGGCCCATATCCAGAACGCCACTACAGCAAGCCGAGACTATATAAACACCTGCCTGGAGCCACTTTGGCAGGGACGAATGGAAGAGGGACAGGAGAAGACTGTTCAGGCAGCAGAGTCCTTTGCTACCATCCTCATTTTTGTAAGATGAAACTTGTTATACTTACAATATAGACTTTTGGCCTTATTTCCCTGGAGGAGTGTATTTATTCTGGTGTGAGCGTAATTAGAGACCCCCTTACACAGACATGGCAAAGAATTAAAGAAACAGAGCTGTGAGAACTGAGATACCGATAATAGAATGTAAAAAAGCCAGTCAAAAAATAGAAAAGATGCACAAAGTTTCAGTGACAGTAGGCAGGCTGAGACCAGAAAATAAAACTGCTGAGAGTGAAGAGGAGGGCAGGTAGAATGGCCCAGGTTGGCCTCTTCTTTGCTGGAGATCGTGAGGTGTCATGTCACAAGATCATGTGGCCACTCGTGTGCTTTTAGCAAGGAATCCTTAAAAGGGGGAAAATTGTTATTCAAGTCCTTGAATGTAAAGCATTTCTAAATTGTCCCCCATTCATTTCGTGTTGTACAGCATACCTTCCCTGGGTTATTCTAGTGCTTCCTCATTTAGATATAGGAATTGGAGTTTTTTCACTTCACACACCCTAGCTTGTAGAGAAGTTTTCTTGAAAGTGCTAATCTGCTAGGAGTTAGTTCCCTTCCTCATTCTACAGTACCCTTACACTGGTCACATATTACAGAATATTACCTTATATCCTATTTAGGGTTGCAGACTTCTCAGCTTGGTTAGGAAAGGGAATTTGGATTAAATAGTAAACAACAGATTCTCTCTTCGGCACACTCTGAGATCTGCAGAAGAGAGAACAAAATGCAGCTCTAATACCCACCCTCCAGGAGCCGATTACTTGCCACCAACCCCAACCTCGATATGGAATGAATGGTTTTTCCTTTGAGGATTGCGTGAAGGAAATGACCTATTAAGAACTTCCAGATCTCAGCTTGATCTGACTCCTGAGTTGCAGTGACCTTTCTAAATCCAGAAGAAAATATATTTTCACCTCCAGAACATTTATGAGAATCCCATTGAGAGGCTTAATGGGATCACCAGAGATTAGAACCCCCGCGGCCCTATTTGGTTGCTCTACCCCAAATATACACATTACCAAGAAAAAAAATCAATCTTGAACTATAACTACACTAACTAAAAAACTATCCCTATTTCTGACCCTAAAACTATCAGTAATGGCCTTCTCTTGGAATCCCTTGGCCCTACTAAGGCAACTATCTTGTGTCTCATATCACTAGGTTATAGTCCTGAAGGCAGGTGCTTCTCAGCGCTCCAATTAAACAGATTTTCCTCTCAGTGTTTCATAACATAAGGCATCATGAACGTGTGGACAGATTCTCCAAAATAAGCGCAAATGAAATCAGTGCGCTCATTTGGGGATGGAAATGTAAGTGTGGCAGCCACGGTCTGCAGGGTCAGAAATAATGATTACTTCTTCAAGTCCAGCTCTCTCGACTCGAGCCCCCTACGCCTGTGAGTATTCTGCGTAGCATGATTAGGTACATAGACCGTCAAGCCTGAGCTCTCACTCGCCCCAGCTTTCATTATAGAGTTCTGTGGACATCTCAGATGACTACTCCGGTGGTGTGGTCATCTTTCCCTGCAGTCTTCACTCATTCGCATTGCCATAAAGATATTGCTATCTCGGACCCTGAGGGCGTCATTAAATCGTTCTCTGTTGATGCTTGCCCCCAAATAGGTATATCAATCTGTGCACCCCTGTTAGGCACCCACTGGTAAAATCGCCCCTTGGTTGCAGAGGTAAGAGTCCCCGTGCATCAGCTTTTACAGTCATTATTCTTTCCCATTCTCATTCATACAGCTCTAACTACTGTGTTTTCCCCATCCTAGGTGCCACCACTTTTGTTCCTTCCAGTGCAGTTATTGTCTGTAGGGTATGAGGCACCTCAGGTCTCTCAGTTCACAGAGCTTATTTCTGTTGTCTTAAGCTACACTGATTGAAACATGTGTCTTATGTTGTTTTTGAGACAAGGTTATGGTAAAAAATGTCCAGCTCATAGGAAGTGAAGACAATTTACATGCACTATTGTTCTAATATTCTTTCAGAATGCTAGTACATGTTGTGTTGGATCTTTATGGCACAGGCATCTTCTCTTTCGATTTTGTACTTTTGACTTATTTCTTTCTTGTTATGTGCTTAAAGTTTTTGTCACACATTTGTACATATTTTATATTGCAATCAATAAATGTGAAATCCACACAAGTGGTAGGATCCAGCGCAGTGTATTCCTTGCTCTATCCAAATAGAGAATAAACATGAGGTTGCTACATAATGTGTAAATAATAAACACAGTGTATAAAGCCCCCTTGAGACACTTAACAGTGACTTAATCCACGGTTAAACTGTATGTTTTTTCCTGTTGGGACAACCCCCTTGCCTTTAGTTCTATATACCCCAGTCCCTTACAGAGTAGGGGCCAATCATCTCGTCTTTGAATTCATCCACTTTGCACTGACAGTAGGGCTCTTTCCTATACTTTTTTGCGAAACGACTAAGACGAGGAAGAGCACGAGAGCAATGCGGAGCACTGAAACTACAGAACTAGGGGCACGCTCTAGTGGTTTGATGGATCCAATAGGTGCCGGGACATTAAAAACCCCCGCACTGTGGGGAAGAGTGAGAACCACCACACCACGACGCGGGTCGGGAAGTGAGGAAGAAGCCAGTTGTAGTGGTGAACAGCAGAGCACCCACCGGCGCCGTCACAAGAAGCTCAGAGGTCGAAGGTACGCTGCACACAGGCCTGCAGAAGGAGAAGCTGTGGAGATGAGACCGGTGAGCCCATAGAGGGGAAATGGGATACCAGGGCGCTTCACAGCGTATACTGCATGCCGAGGAGAGACAACAATATTCACAGGGTGAACCTGAGCAAGGGAGCTGGGACACTGAGTGCATTACAGAGTGAAACAAATGAAGGGTATTGAAGAACCACAGACTGTTACATGTGGAGAAAGCCCTGGCAGGAGAGTGTACCAGGCAACCTGTTGCAAGTTTGAGACCCGCACCCAATCATAAAATGAACATTGTGAAAGCCCTGGCAGGAGAGTATACCAGGCATCCCGTTGCGCATCTGACAGAAGTGCTATTCTTTCCCTCTAACTCTCGTCCCCCTCCCTCTCCTCCTCCTTTCATTCACTTCCCTCCCTCCAACCTTCCTATCTCTCTTCAAGCTCGTAACTTAGGCGTCCTCTTCGACTCCTCCCTCTCCTTCTCCCAGCACATCTCCCTCACTTCTCGCACCTGTCGCTTCCACCTCTTCAACATTCACAAAATCCGTCCCTCTCTCACTTTCCACGCCACTTAACTATTAATCTCCTCCCTTATCTTCTCCCGCCTTTTCTACTGCTCTTCCGTACTCTTTGGACTTCCTACTTCTCACCTTGCCCCTCTTAAATCCATCTACAACTCTGCTGTTCGCACCCTCTGTCTCCTCACCCCCCGTGACTCCATCTCTACCTCTCTCTCCTACCTTGGCTGGCTTCCCTTTCCCTCCCAACTTAAATTCCAATTCCTATGCCTTGTCTTCAAACCTCTCTATGGTCTTGCCCCCCTTATCTCTCCTCCCTTCTCTCCTTCCACTCCCCCTCCCGTTCCCTTTGTTCCGCTGACCATTTCCTCCTCACTTCACCCTCACACCCCTGTGCCTCCTCCCGTTTTCACTCCTTTCAACTCTTAGCACCCCTACATTGGAACTCCCTTCCTCTTGATATCCGTTCTTCCCCCACCTTCACCTCATTCCGCACTTCCCTTAAATCTCTCCTTCTCCATTCCCTGCCTTGAAATCCCTCCCCCTTCCACCTCCCCCCTTTCCCACTCTTATCCCCAACTTTCCCCCCACCCTTCTCCTACCTTCCCTCCTCCACTCTCCCCCTTCCTCCTCCTTCCCTCTTCTTCCACTCCCCCCTACCCTGTCCCTCTCCCCGTCCTCCCAATCCCACTCAGTTAATTGCTCTTCACACTGTTTTATTGCTTGATCGATTCATATTGTAATTGCTTCACTGTTATATCGTTCATGTTTTATGTATTGTTGTTCCATGTACAGCGCTTTGGCGTAAGGCGCTTTATAAATAAACAAATACAAATACAAATCTGGGACCCGCACCCAATTGTGAATAAACTGTGAGAGTCAAGAAGCAGAAAGACAACCTCTTAGGTGTGTGCAATCTAGAGGAAGGGAGCCATACCTCCTGTACTGGAAAGTTGCATACATTGTGAAAGCCAAGGAGAGGAAGAGAACCCCTTGACTGTGGGAACTCCGTTGGAGGGTGCCATACCAGCTGGACTGGAAATTCATTCTGGAAAAAAGAACTATGATTGTGGAATTGTGAAAATCAACGAGAGAAAGAACCCCTATGAGTGTGTGAAATCCACGGGAAGGGAACATACCCCCTGGGTTGGAAATGTGAGTATTTTGGAAAATCAAAGTGAAGAAAAAAAGAATGCCCTGGCAAGAGAAATACACCAGGTAAATTGATTGTGAGTCTGGGACCCGCATCCAAATATATAATAGACTGTGAGTGTGAATAACTTTGAATGTGGGAAATACAGGGGAAAAAGGAATCATACACCCTGGACCAGGAAATAGGAAAGTGTGGAAAAGAAATCAAGGGAGGAACCATATCCCTTGAACTATTGTGTTTGTAAACTATAAAGTGTGTTGGAACTTTGGGAAAAGCTACAGGTGGCCAGTTGAAAGACTATATCCCTTTGTACTTTATTTTGAGTTCAGCACGTAAGGGTCAGGTTAGGATTTTGGACACAGGACGCAGAACTCTTTACTCTTTATTTTTGTACATTCCGATACTGACATCCTTTAGTTTTGTCGAGGCAGGGAAACCCCCTCGTAGTGATAGGGTGAGATAGGTCTTTCTCCAACCCTCCTTTTTTCTTTAATAAAAGTCTATATTAACCACCAGAATAACCCCTGTGTCCGAGTCTTACTCCTGATTCCTTACACCTGCTATAACTCAGACTAGCAGCCTCAGAGAATAGCTAAGTAATCAAGCCTGAATAAAGGAGACGGATGGGAAGCAACATGGAAGGTACATATACCATAGTATAGATAGAGGGTATGTATTAGAAGGTATCAGGAAAATGCAACTATCCAAATATAGACTGGGATTAGAAGAAGGCCATGGTCTAGTAGCACTGCATTGATGGAGGGAAGAAACAAATGGCTTTGGTGTGAAATACGTGGAAGTCCTTGTTAAGGTGCTACGGGATAGGGCTTAGGAGACCACGCGGCTGAGGACTTTTATCTGCTGTGTTATGTTGGCCCTGGAGGTGGTACAAAGAGGAACCCGCAGGGCTTCCATCCCATAAGTAGCCTCATATGTTATTTCACCTGGAAGGCCCAGAGACCTCTGAAGTCTCCCTAGCAGATTGAAAGAAGAGATGCTGGAAGCACTGATTGTGCCTTTGCGAGCCTATGGCCACGGGCTCTGTGAACAACCCGATAACACTACATGTTATTTAAAGTCCGAGAAAGACAAGTGCTTGAGCTCTGCTGCTGAGGTGTACCATGAGTCAACTCACATTGAGATGGGGAAAAGAGGGGACTTGTTGCGCCATCCTGATGCCAGGCGGCAATGGAGGACAGGCTGTCTGACTCCTCAATGGCAGGCAGTCTTTATCAAGCTACAATCAATCAATATCTTTATGCAGAAACAACACTTTCCTATAAGGCACATTTCACTGATAGAAAATAGTAAAAAATACAACAAATACTACGATTGTGTAATAAAAAACATACAATAGATATCACAGAAAACATGTGTCTCACCGACAAACAAAGATACTCCATTATAAATTTACATGCAATGAAAAACCATCAATTTAACAGTTTAAGGAACGTTATTCTAATGTGCCTTGCAGAGACAAGGTAATTAGGAACTGCTATGGTCGGAAAGTTAAAGACCCTGATTTAAAAAAACATCTGCCTTTCAGAGGCATGTGCAATCCCGTCTGTACTAGTAATATAAAATTAACCTTTTCCTGGCTTTGCTGTAAAATGGACAGGTCAGCAAATATGCCTCCCAGTTTAGCCAAATACTTTGCAATAGGGACATTTATTTGAGGAGCTAGTAAGCCGCCTTGTAAGGTATGTTGCGATCGGAAGGATGTTTAACCTAAAATTAAGAAAGAGAATTCTCTTACGTGGATCAGTCAGCCAGGAGAAAGCATGATTCAAACTCCCAGCTTGACGGGATGACCAAATAGTTCAGGGTGACAACCCACCAGCCTTGGCCATGATGAAATCAGCCATTGCCCATTCTTCATATTTAGATTTGGCTGGGTAACACTAAATACTGCATTCTGGCCAAGAAGGGTCTCAGTGATGTCTTCAACCAAAATTGCTGAGCTGCTTTTTTATATGGATTATCCAGTTCCAACAACGACAGCTGGCATACCTTGCAAAGGTGCAAAGAACCTTGCAAAGGAGCAAAGAACCTTTTAAAAATCTTAATGCTTCCAAATTATTAAGACAAAGCCAAAATACGACTGGTCATAGCATTACTGCATATTGTAACGGGCACCAGCCCAGATTTCAATACAAGGGGACTGTGGGGGCACTTTTGTGGAGCAAGAGTAATTTCTTAAAGAAATCCCTCTCCTTCACAGCCAAGCGGGATGCGTAACATGGCCGCATATAGAATCCCTGTGCATGCTTGCCCCTTATAGTTCTTTATAGTTGGCACCATTGCTTTACCTCCAAAACCTTTACAAAAAGCGTGCTGTTTGAATATGGTGAAGTTTCGTTTTCATTGCTGATTCCACGCACCATCATATGCCAACCTACCACCTAGCAATCGCAATGGCTAACCTGCTTCATTGGGACGCTGTTCTCTAGGGTCACAGGGAGTTGGAGTTGAATCGATGGAAAAGTTCCAGTTGTTACTTGATGCCTTCCCACCAACTGGCCTCCACCACTGATATAGAAATAAATACTGCGTCACCTGCGTTTAAAAGAATCCCAATTTTGGTATGACACATCCCTGGCAAACTCAGGGCATTCCAGAACACAGGCAGTATTATTAGTATAACTTAATCGAGTCATGACCCACAAAGCCTCCAATATGCTCTTATCTGAAAGAACTTGCCATAATGTACGTCTATGAACTCGGTCAAAACCAGTTTTAAAATCGATAAATACATAAATACATTAGCATTGCCTTGGGTTACTACTTCAAGCAGAATGGCAGCAAGTAAAAAATATTGATCGATGTTACTCCTATTTTTCCTTAAACCCTCTCTGTAGAGTGGAATTTATGCAATGTTCCTCTATCCGGTCCAAGTAATTTCCCAAAGACTTTAGCTAGGCAGTCAACGAAGGATATGGCCCTATAATTTCCCATACAAGCCTTATAGACTTTTTTGTTAAAGATGGACACTATTTCAACTGCTAGCCAACTTGTCGGGAGTTCCTTCTGCTTGTGCCCAAAAAAAAAGGCTCAAAAAGAAAGGTTGTTACGGAGGCATTCTGTCTGCAGCTGGGGTTTTTCCTCCTTTCTGTGAACTTCCGCCTCCGAGCATGATCCCATTGCTGGTTTGCTGAATGCACCACATCCACAATGGCTGAAGGCACATGTCCACTTGCCTAGAGAGACTCAACGTGGGTTTGACAAGATGGGCCAGTGATGGGGTGATCTAATTCCGCTGCTGCCAGGCTAGATCTGCCTGTGAACTTTGTGCCAGAATTGTTGCTGACATCCTTAGCGCCCGTAGCATGCATTAACGAGGCCCAGAGGGTTTCTTGGCTAACTGTTTTGGTGGGATTTAATTAGGGATTTATATTAACTTCTTATTTCAGAGATAATCTCATGATTACTTTTATTTTGAGCATGTAATTCGAAATGTAATGCTTTTTAGCATCTGCAGTCTGTGTCAAACTAAGTGTCAGATGTGGGCTGTCTAGGCAAGAATTAGACCAACTGGTTGCGACTAGTTGGCAGATAGTCCAGCACAACAATCAGTAGACCTGCTTGAAGTTGACCCTGTCGTTACCCTTAGCCAGGTGGAGAGCAGATTAGATGTTATTGTATAATTCAGGTAACCCACTTTGCAACTTTTCACTGCTCCACTTTAGTCTGCGTTTCTTGCTAGTTACTCTCAGATCACAAAGTACACTACAAGATTTCAAGAGAATGGAGGTTCAAGTTTTCAAATATAGAATGCCAGGATCATGGTTGCTCTCAACTTTACTATCCATGTTAGCATAATGATCCATCTTCTAACTACATTAATCAGAATAACATAAATATGCAATGCTGCCTGCATCTTTCTGAAGGTGGGTTTTGCAGGGCAATCATTAGGGGCAAGACCATTGGCTTCCCTAATGCCCAGTTAACCAATTTTCAGAGCGGCGCTAAAGGTTTCCCTATGCGTCCACCTTGATCTGGAATGTACCAAGCAACACCTTACTCATCATAAATATCCCTGGATGAACGTAACGGTTCATATTGTGCATTGAAATCACAGATATCATGTAAGTCGCTTCTTCAAAAGGCAGTTTTAAATCTCTAAATTTAAAAATCAAAATGTTCTAATTCATCAGTGGTTTAAGATCACTTTTCCCTTGCAAGGGTCTTAAATGGATATTGAACCGCACCCATTTCAATATTCCTTCTATAGAAAAACACAACCACATCAAGTCTGAATGCATGGTCGATACTTCAACAATTTCAAAGTCTAAGAAGACACAAATACAAAGAAGAAGCCCCTCACTCAGCAGGCCATTACCCCCTTTTATCAACGGACTGCCAAAACACTAGAAACTAGGTCCAGAAAGAGTAGCTATCGCCCAAGTTTCCTGTAAGCAAAAAACGTCAAAACGATCAATGTACATTTTCCAATCATGGTCATTGATTTTTGTGCCTAGACATGATATGTTCCAGCAAATAATTGCTAGATAATTAATTATCCCAGACATTGTTAAAGTTACAGCCTATATGGCTGGTAGAAGGCGTTCCAAGCTGGGGGCATGGGCATCAGACCATCTGTCCCAAAGTCGGTTGGCTCCTCGAAATCTTGGGTAATTGGGTATGGCTTGAATTAGTCTCGTCTCTGATGGTTAATTGGCTTGGGCCAAAATGTTCTGCATAGGATGCATCTCTCTCGCCAAACCACCTCTGGAAGGAGCTGTGTAGAATGAAAGAAGACATCTGGACAGAAAAGTCACCGGGCTTCATCACGAGTTGGGCTGTAGCCCTTAAATGCGGCGTTAATGCTATTACCATTTAAGGGTGGCCCCATCACGAGTTGGGCGCTAAATAGGCTGGTTTACTGGCAGCTTTTTTCTGGAGGTGAAAATCCCATTTAGCCCCCTGTATTACCGCCGGCTCTATTAGCGCATGGTATTAGTGCCAAAGATACCCCATTGGGTCCGGACCCAATGGGGAATGGGGATTTACAGTTAACGTCCAACCCATGATCTGGCAGTAATACTGCTGGACCGGTGGGCGCTAACACTATTATAGCGGGGCGGTATAACAACCCAACTCGTGAGGAGGCCCAATATAGTCAAAATACTCTTTTGTTCCCCTCATGAAGGTGGCTCCTTGGTCTAACAACAGGTAATCTCATAGCAGATTCAGACAGAGCTGCCTGAAATGGTCATTTTCGGCAGGACTAGTTGGTTTGATTGTAACTTCTTGAGAGAAACAGCTATGTCAGTGGCTGGATCCAAAGTAGGAAAGTAATTAGATACTTTACTTGCCGTGGTGGCCAAGCGCTTAATGGACACCCTCACTGGGATTCAAAAGCACCCGCGCTGCCCATAGCATTATACAACAAAGTGAATAAAGCTGAGATTTCCAGCTTCAACCACTCCACATGGCGTGAACGTTCACCACAAATAGGGCATGTGCAATTGCACACATCTCGACATCTGGTTAATGCTGATAAGGGCATAATATCCTGATGCCAGTTGCCACCCTTATTGTAGGTTGATTTTTATTTCCCCTAAAGGCTGTAGGTTGTTCTATTTCCAGATGTTTCTTCTGGACTGTGGATAGATGGTGCCTTGCTTAGTGGGCTGCAGGGCGAGGAACTTCCTTCTGCGCCACGTGATCGAGGGGTTCCAGTGAAGTTCTTTGGTTAAAATATTGTTCAAAAGGCAGAGGTGCCATAACAGCTGAAGGAGTAGGTACATTAGATGGGGGCCCTTCACCGTAATACCAGAGGGAATGCTGGGGTTTGTCACTACCCCTTTAGAGATGTACATCTGGTCTAGACCGGGATCACGAAGGTGCTACTAAGTTGGGGGAGAGGGGCCAGATCAAGGGCCAGAGTTGCACTGGGAATAAGGGTCTAGTGGATGTATTGTCCAACCTTACATTTAGCTTTCAAGACTTCACTGCCTTGAATGTTGCTGCTAAATCACCTCTCCTAACTACTGCATTATGGTTCTTATTGTGAATGGCCCCCCATTTCTTCCGGCCCTGGGTTCGAGTGATGAGCTCTAGAATAGCACCATACTAACATTATGCTAATTTTACACATAACACTTTCTGGTCATTACAAAAATGGTGGTATGGTAAAAAAAAATGGCAGTAATTAAATTGCTGATACATTAACTGATACATTAACTGCAGCCCCATATTATGAGGTTTAAGAGGCATGGAGGAAAGACCTCCAGCCAAGTGCTGGAGCTTTTCCCTCCACATTGCCTCCAGGAAATTGAGTGTGAGTGGTTATTGCTCTAAATCCCCCACAGAGCTCTTAGGACCTCCACGAATAGGAACTAACATCGCCAACCCACCATCCATGTTTATCTACCTCAGAGTGTGGAAATTTGATACTGTGATCTTTAGGCATGTGAATACAGATCTCTGCGACCAGTACTTAACACACTGAGCTATCTTCTTAACTGTCTTGGCACACAAATATATCAATTTATATTTCAATGTATTATTAATGCATTTTAAACTGTGCTAGCTGTGAGGGAACTCACAAACTATGTAAAACAGTGAACGCAGAACACATTATAGAATACATTTATCAGATCAAAACCTAATTGTCAACAACAGCCAGGCAGTAAGGCAACATATTCAACAATATCATGTGCTATTTATGTAAAATAATGTGTGCTGACCTCTTTGCATCAGGAAACTGGGGGAGGGCCCTTCCCAATGTGGGGGCCATTTGAACTCGAAAATGTGGGTGTATGGGATAATGGAACTGCATCCCTCCAATGTAGATTGGAAGGTGGTTATGTCCTCCTCACACCCCTTGCTTCCAATGTCCCTGGATCCAGCTTTCCCTCTGAGGATAGCTGTTGGATCCCAGTGGAGTGATAGATGTGTGAATCATGTTATCCTCAAATCCAAAACATAAGAGCGTCTGAATGGGTATATATGGTTCAAGGTTAAAATTGCTTTAATGCTATGGTGAGTGTTGCTACAAATTAAATGAGCACCAAGCAGGCATTATGTAATGTTATTTCAAACCTACAATCCTTTCATGACAGACATATTTGTCAAATATAAAGATCTGTGGTCCTTCTTATGTTCACAAAATGTTGTTTGAGGCATGCAAAGCAGCGAGGAACTCTCATTGGTGCTGTTTGTCCACATCTCCTATCTCATAGGGGTAATGAGAAAGAGTATATTCACTAATAATGTGTATGGTTATCTTTGATGAGGTGCTTTGCTAATTTGGACAAGCATACGGTTCTTATCATGAGTGCAATGTACACTATAAGCGATCATTAGAATCAAACATAGAAAAACCTTTAAAAAGTCAGTACATTTAAATAATGTCCTTTTTAATAGCTTCTTTTACCGAGAATATACAACATTTAGTCCCTCAAAATGTCATTCCTTCTCGGAAATGGTTGTGCTCAGATTAAAACAAATTGCCTGTTTCCCCTGTGCGAACCCAGGCAATGTTTAATTAAGAGACTAATAGAGGACAAGAGAGCACTAGAGAGTGAGGGAGAGGGGACAAAGTGAAAGAGGCACATAAGGAGATATAGAGCAATACAAAGGGAGAAGATTAGATAGAGGGAGAGGCTGAGGAAGAAAGTGAGACACCTAAAGTGAGAGTGTGAGAGAAAGAGAGAAGAGAGGGAAAGAGGGAGAAGACAGACAGAGCCAAGTAGTGAAGCAAGATACAGAGTAAGGGAGAAAGTGAGTGATGGAGAGAGATAGACCGGGTGACGAACTGTAAGCTCTCTAGGCTCTTTCACAGAACTGTAAAGCTTCATATATCATTTTTCGAAACCATATGTTATGCAGCTCTCATCCTACATAACCATACACGAGAGGATCTTAAGAGAATCACAGCGATTTCCTTGGGAGGATGAGTTTATTTTGGCATCTTTAGACATGACATCTTTGTATACTTTTATTAAACACAAAGGTCGTTTGGAGCCGATAAACCTTTACTTGATCAAGTCTAAAGCAACATACGAGCATGCTTATGGATATGATTGACTTTATTTTTGACATCATTATTTTGTGTTTGATGACATGTTTTCCCATCAATTGAAAGGAACTGCAATGCGCCAGAAATGTGCTCTGCCATATGTAAACGTATATAGGAGCTTTTGAAAACAAACTCAAATATGACATGCGGATAAAAATGTAGAAACAATGTTATCTTATGGCTAAGGTATATTGGTGACCTCTTCCTAAACTGTAAGTGTGATAATAAAGTTTTAACATTGTTGAACATTATTTGTTTTCTAATAAAATCTCGGCAGTCTGGTTTTAGGAACAGCTAAGAATATGGGCCCCGGTCCTAATGAGAGTCTTTAATGCAATGTTTGCTATGAGAAAAATACTGGTCTATTGGAGGACCGCTGAGATCGTCCCAATCTATAAAAAGGGCGGTAGGGAGAATCCTATGAATTACAGTCTGATCTCCCTTTTGGACATCTCAGGGAAGCTGTTTGCGAAGGCCCTCTTAAAAAACCTCCAGAAATGGGTAACTGGGGAAGGCCTCCTTAGCCATCTAGAGGCAGGCTTCCGATCAGGCTTGAGTACTGTGGACCAGGGGTTTCGGTTGTACTTGATAACCCAGAAACATCTAGCATTGACCAAGACCAAACTGTGTGCAGTTTTTGTTGACTTAAGAACTGCGCTGACAGTGTCCTGAGGAGGTTGTTATGGGATTTATTATTGTCTAAGAACATCCCAGAGACACTGCTAGCGCCAATACAGCAACTCAGCCACAGTAAGATGTAGTTTAGCGGGAGATGTAACCACACCCGTTCCGGTGGAAAGAGGTGTCTGCCAGGAATGCGTTTTAGCCCTGTTATTATTCTGTATTTACATCAATACTATCATTGACTGACATCATAACTGTGACTTTCCGTGGCTGGGGAACAACAAGTTCCCAGCTCTTCTGTTTGCGGCTGATGCTGTTATTTCGCCCACCAGGCCATCTGGCACGAGAGCCTCTTTGATATGCTTTCCAAAGAAATGTGTTGATTTGGGCCTAGAACTCAATGTTGGCAAAACAAAAAACTTGATTTTCTGCCTGAAGAATTCAATTGCAAACACCTGCGAATTGAAGTGGGAGGTTCACATTTGGAGCAGGTTTCATGGTATGACTACTTTGGCATTCGATTTACCAGTAATGTCGGGTGTGCTTCCCAGTTAGTCAAGTCCAATCTTGCTCATGGGAAAAATTGTGGATTTTTGAAAGAGTTATTTTTTAGTCTTGACGGTTGAGCAGTACGTCCAGTCTTGCAGGTATACAAAGCCCAAGCAAAATCGCTCAAACTCTGTCTATAACTGAAAATCTATTTTTAAAAGGCATACTACTACTTTCCCCAAGTGATCCTAACCCTGTTGTATGCATGGAATGCGATATTTGCGCAATTGACGAGGATGCTTTCATAGTTTAAAAAAGGCTTATTGACCACTACCCCTCGTCTACCCATTGCAGACACCTACGTCAGTGCAAATTCCAGACAGATTGTCACTGATATCCTCTTTTATCTCCCGTCTCGGGATCTCTGGACTCCTCATCTTATCTTTACTCTCTCTCCTGTCTTATCCTCACCCATTAATGGTGGCACTAGATGGGAAGTCCTCTTGGCCGGCTTCTCATCATCCAGAACTATCATTAATGTCTATTGCAACGGCACTATCATGACTCAGAGCCCTTAACCCAACATCCTCCTCTTTGACTGACGCTTGCCATCTCTCATCAACTTCCTTCCTGTGCCTGCTACTCCTTCTTCCTCTCTCTCTGTCCCTCCTCCTCCGACTGGGGTACCATGCCCCTATAGCCTTCATCGGAAAACATTAAAGACCGAGACCTGCTTTACCTAGCCATGCTAAATGGTGGCAATCAAACACTCTCCTGACGTTTGCCTCCTCCTCGAAGACCTTGACCTCGACATCCTTGCTCTTACCGAGACATGGTTCAAGGCCAGCTCCGTCACTGCTTTTGACTTCCTTCTCCCTGATCATCTCAAAGCCGTGCCATAACCGGGATGGTGGTGGGGTTGCCCTGGTCCTACCTGAGTGGGTCCCTTTTCCCTTATAAACACACAGACATACTCCTCCTTTGAGAGCCTGGTCTGCAATCAAGTCATCTCTCCTACCTGCTCCTTGACCATTGCCACTATCTATCAACCAACTGGCTCTATCACAATGTTCCCCTGAGAATGGGCTGATTTCTCCTCCTCTCTCCTGACATCTACATCTAAACTCCTTCTCCTAGGTAACTTCAATATCCAACTTGACTCCTCAATCACAATGACCACTCCCTTCTGTGACCTTTGCACCTCGCTCTCCCTCTCCATTCTCCCCTCTAGTCCTACCCACTCAGCTGGACACACTCTTGATGCCTTCATCCACACTGACCTTCCGCCCACCCCCCTCTCGGCACCCTGCTCTCCTGGTCAGACCACATGCTCCTCTCCTCTCAACTGGGCTCTCCCTGCCCCCTGACCTCACCTCTCCAGCTCTGCCAACCTCATTCTCAGACATCCGCCAGAAGAAACAAGTGTCAGCTGCTGCCTTGACATCTACCTTCATCCCCTCTCTCCTTCCACTACAGACTCGACCTCTGGCGCTGCTCTCAGCAACCTCCATCTCGCCATCATTAACACTCGCTACATCCTTGCCCTAGTCATGAGGAAACATGCCACTAAGCGTAACACTTGGTACGACTCTGATCTAGAAGCTCTGAAGCACAAGTGCACAGTGGCGGAACAGAAGTGGCAGACCTCAAGCTCATCCTCTGACAAACTGGCTTGTCGCCTTCTCCAAAGGCAATATCATCTCTCCATTCGATCCAAGAAGAGGGCCTACATCTAGGCTTGCGTCTCTGGTGCATCCAACAACACGGCTGAACTCTTTAAAATCTGTAAGGAACTAGCCAATCCTTCTGCAGTCTCCACCATGCCTCTACCCTCTCAGGTCCTCTGCACTGCACTGGCCACCCACTTCACTGCAACATCTCCTCCCTCCTTTCCCCCTCCCCCTCCAATCTCCCTGCCACCTCTGGCCTCCCATCCTCACTCAGCCATCCTCTCCTCCTTCTCTCCTATCACATCGGATGAGGTCACTAGGGTTGTTTGCTCTATGAAGGTCTCCTCCGAACAGACCTCAACCCCTGTTCTTTCATTACTATTAAGGACAACATAGGCTCCCTTGCCCCTGCACTTGCTGATTTCTGCAATCACACTCTTGCTATCGGGTCTTTACCTTCTTCCCTGAAGCACTCTCTTGTGGGCCCCCTCCTAAAAAGGCCTTTTGCCCCATCACTATCACTCCCTTCCTTGGGAAACTCCTGGAGAAACTGGTCATCCCAAAACTGAACCAGCTTACTGCCTGTACCACCATTAATCTGGATTCCAAGCATCCAGAGGCATGGAAACTGCTCTCTTGAACACCTGTGAAGAACTGCTTGCATCGCTGGACTCTAACTCTCCCGCTGTTCTTATTCTACTCTCCTCTGCATTTGATACGGTCAACCACTCCAATCTCATTAAATATTTGGTATCTCGGAGCGGGCACTGGACTGGCTGACCATCTTCTTCACTGACCATCCCTCCCAAGTTATATTGCGCTCTTTCACCTCTCCCATCTCTATCTCAACCTGTGGCGTCCCACCGGGCTCCAACCTCTCACCCAGGTTCTTTAAAGTCTATCTTGCTCCACTTGCCTAACTTATTTCCACTTTCTCCTCACACTTCCAGTCTTATGCAGATGACACCCAACTCTTCTTCAAACTTCACTCTGATCCCCTCTCTACTTCCTCTACCATTCCTGATTGCCTATCTGCTATCCAGTCCTGGTGTGCCTCTAATGATCTCTATAATCGGGACTCCTGCTATCACTTTCCTTCCTTCGCTCTGGCCACACTCTATGGGCTCCCCCCCTCTTCTTCATCTGAAGCCAGAAACCTTGGAGTCATCTTCGACCCTTCTCTCGCTTAAATCCCTTACATACTGAACCTTGCCAAGAAGGCCCCTTTCCAACTCCACTTCCTCAGAGGCATCCTTCCTTTCCTCACCTTTCCCCAGGAGCTCAATGTCTCTAGAGCCTTGATACTCTCTAGGCTGGACTACTGCAACAACCTCTTTCTTAATCTACCCTCTTCCTGTCTACGCCCCCTCCAGCTTATTCAGAATAGGGCTGCGTGACTTATCCTTGGTCTCAAGCCCAGGGACCGTATCTATTCAGCCCTAGAATCTCTCTACTGGCTCCCGGTTGCTGCAAGGATCAAATTCAAATCCCTCTGTATCATCCATAAGGCTGTCTGGGGCCATGGGCCATGCCATCTACAACTTTCTCTCACCAAATACTCTCCAACAAGATCCCTATGCTCTGCCAGCTCCAACTCTCTGTGTGTCAAGGGCTTCTCTAAACCGAATACGTACAACTAACCCAATACAATAAAAACAAATGAGAAATTACCTAATGTAGAAGGTATTGTATGTTAAATAATAGGTGGGAGGTGGGGAAGGGTATATGTTAGGGTAGGAGGGATGAAAGAGGGACCGGGGGAAGGGCAGTGTAGATGGACTCACCCTGCATTATAAAACAAAACCAGTTAAAAAAGCAAAAAGTAATTTCCGTTTTTCAATTAAAAAAATTAGGTAATTGCTGAATTCATTTTTTTTCTCGATAATACCACGGATATCCGCTCTAAGCAGCAAGCTGGAGGCTGATCTCTTTCCTCGGCTGGCTCCCTCCTTTGGAACAGCCCCCCCTCTCTGTTTTGAGCCGGATCTCCTCAAATTCCGGTAGTGCCTCAAGACTTTCCTCGTCACATCCTCATTCCCTCTGCCTGTCCCATCCCGTGCTAAACCCCTCTGTCGCTGAGATTGGCTGCCTGAACCCTTATTTATCCTTCTGGGTCCTGGTCTTTCCTCCCAATCCGCTTCAGCCTCTTCCTGCTGCCAGCACTTGTCCTTGGTACCCACTGGCCTCTGTTCCCTCACAGGTCTGCACTTACTTTATTGGCAGGTGACTACTCTTTACTATGTGACCTTTGCCAGGCACTTACCGGTTTCCAGCAACTTACTCCCTAGCACTTCCCCCACAGTGGAATTCCCACTTACCCCCTTCCCTTGTCCTTTCTCTCTTTGCACTTGCATGATCCGAATGCTCACAAGGCCTAGTAGGACCACTTCTATCCGGTTCATCATTGCATTCTATTGCCTCTGGTCCCATGTTCCCTCCCCTTGCTGTGTGAGCGCTTTGAAAAAACACTTTATTGATGTACAAGCATCTTACAAATGCACAAAAATAAATAAGAATTTTGTTTTATTGCATCAGAATATGGGGTTACCTGGCTCTTGGAAAATATCGAGAAGCCCTGATTCATTTAATGAATATGGAAGGGGGCGGAATATTCTTTGGGTTGTCCATGTAATGAATTGTTTAGCAGCTTTGAATTTGATTTCTAAAGCCACTTCAACCAGGGTAAAAAAAGGCATGGGCAGACCTAATGTCCAGAAATATGGAAAGATTGTGTCGGCTTGTCCCATGGTATGGATTAGCCACTCTCCAAGTAGATGTTTGGATATGAGCTCTACCGTGACATAATTAATCTGAGCTTTGTACAACCACTTTACATCGAGTTTAGAAATGGATACGTGAAGCTCCGGGTGCATACCAGCCAGTGGAACAACTCGACGGGCGAAAATTACATACTCTGTGTTGCCATGAGAGAAGACATTATGCACTTCATGTTTGTTTGCAAAGCGTTGTTAAACCTATGTTTTCATTGTACAATATCCGGACCTTGCCTGAGGCCATCCTGTTTTACAACAGCTCTACTAATGGATGTGGTTTATTTTGTATCCAAATACATACATCAGGCTTGGTTAAGTAGACGATTTTTAGCAGCATCTCAGATTTTAATCTTTTTTTAACTAATTTGAGCTTTTATTAATTTCAGCTTCTACCAATCCTAGTAAACATCCTTTTATTGTATTATTTTATGTGGCTAAGGCTCGCCAGGGTTTTTATTATTATATGTTTCCTTTGAAACTTTGATGGAGATATGGGTTTATATGGATTACGTTATTTGTGTACCTGATGACTCTACAGTCGAAATAAAGGAATTATTTGTTTTTTAATGACAAACCATTTGGTTTAAAATTAGCACTAAATTATAATTATTCATAAATTGATTTTCTTGATATACTGATCTTTGTACATTAAAGTAAATTGGGAACAATGATTTATAGGAAAGTAACTGTAGTAAACGTCATCCTTCATGCTATTTCATCCCATCCTGCAAGCAATATTGCTAATATCCATCGTGGTGAATTCTTATGTATTAAAGGAAATTGTTCTCAAGATAAATCATACCAAGAACAGTGTGCAGAAATGTAAAAACAATCTATTGAGAGTAAATGTTTGAAAAAACAATTGTCCCTGAAAATAAAAACTCAGATCAGTTAAACAGACATGTATCGTTGAACCCCAGTAATATTGATAAGGGAGACAAAAGTCAATTATAATTCATCACAATATATGGCAAAGTAATATGATCTATAACGTATTGAGAATACACTGATACTTATTAAAAAGAGAAGAGGTACATGCAAACCAAGCATTTGTTACACACATGGTACACAAAGAACAACAGGGTGAGATCAAGCACAAAAACATGAAACCATTGTTAAAACAATCCTATTAACATTGCATGCTTAAACGTCAAACAATTCTAAAATTAAAAGAAGGTTGAAATGTATCCCCATACTTTCTGTTCTTGTCTGAGACAAAATCTTATTATTCTATCGTCACATCTGGAATATAGTGTGCTGCCCAGACCTAACAGGCACATACACAGACAGCAAGCAGAGCAGAGATGGTTGCCCAGGTGGTGGGACTTGTTCGCCACCACAATCAACTGATTTTGGTGAAAAACAAGGGTGACAGCGTATTGGCCCTAACCCAGCTATTTCCACCTTTACTCTCACATTTAGGGCACAAGCCATGTCAAACTACTGTGTTACCATCTGACGCTAGTGGCGGATGTATGGATTATGCAGGACCTGTGACCATAGCACTCTTCTTAGATAGCACCATCAATTATTCAGGCCATAACTGCCAAGCCTATTTCTTGCCTCCAAAGTTGCTGTGTAGCATAAATTGTAGCCTGGCCATGGGGGTGTCATTGGAAAGCAAAGGAGCAGAAGAAGGTGTCCAGTCCGCTGGGCTGCTTCAGAGCTCAGGAAAGGAGGAAGATGCTACATTCACAGCAGTAGATGGGTTAGTAGCCGGCCACTTAATGTGTCTGTCTTTGTTTTAAGCACTGAGTTATTAGCGGAAAATACACAGTTGTGATTGTGGAACGTCTTGGTAATCAGATGTAAAATGAACACTTGACCATTCAAATGCCAAAACCCCACAGAACCCCCAGTTTATCTAGCAAACGGCTAGCACATCCAACACATGCAGTTATACTGTATAACTACTGTAAGTAAACCCTTTTACTTAAAATGTACTTAAGCTGTTTAGCCCATGCCATGATGACAGTTTAATAGTTTATGGGACTGTACCTTAAAATCACTTCAACCAGCTACATGCAGTTGTCAATGGTTATAGAAAAGAATATATTTTTATCAGAATGGTTCATTTAGACTCTGCCGTTTACAGAGATCTCATGACAACCCATGTCAGGTATGAGATGATCAACCATTTCTGGCCTTTAGCCTTTGATCACTTTTCATTCTGATACTGGTAGAACTTTAAACTTTAAAAGCACAAGTGCTGCGCAGGCCCTGTAATTCTGTAAGATCCTGAATAAACACCATTAGACGGACAGATGGCATCAGAGTGAATATGTGCAGTGGACCCATCATATGTGGTGTCGAAAGTGGGATTTACCATGTCCTCAATACAGGGGTCAGACCCAACATCAAGGAACCTGAGATTAGTACGACTTACTAAATACTGCCTGTTCCCCTACATAGGTTACAGGACAGGCAGCTGGCTGTGATATATATACCAATGAGGAGGTAACGATTCCAGCTGTGCAAGGCCCACTTTACAGCTAATCCCTTCAAGTGTCATATGTCTCGCCCTTCCTTTAAATATTTGGGGCTCAAAGTAAGGAATGGACAGTTCCTTCCCCAGAAAGCCAAAGTGTAAGCCATCAGATCTGCCATCTGACCCGTCATCAAGCGGGATGAGTGAGTCTTTCTGGGACTCATAGGATACTACCAATGTTGTATTGCCAATTTCTCAGACAAGGAAGCACCTCTTATGGATAAACTAGGAAAAGGTGTAATTGTCTGCATTCTTCACTTCCAGGTTCCCTGCTGACCTCTGTGTTTTGCTTTTGGTCCTGTATTGCACCTGCTTTCTTACTTCCAGGTACCCTGTTGAGCTTTGTGTTTTGCCTTGGTTCTGTACTACATCTGATTTGTAGGTCAATTGTTCTTGTTCTTTGTTGTGCCCCAAATTGTGTCCACCCTGTGCCTCCCTCCTATCTGTCCCCTTGCACGTCCTCCCCTTCCTCCCCTCATGCCTGCGCGCCACTATCCCTACCCCCCTTTCCTCCCCGCGCACCCCATGACTCTCTCTGTCTCACCTATCTTTTCTAGCTGCTTTTCTATCGACTATCCTATCCCACTCGCTAAGTCTGGCAGAAAGAAGCTCATAAGGTACATCCTGGTTTCCAACCCAGGCATCCCTATTGCTGATACCCATACCAGTGCTTCCTCCAGACAGACCCTTACCGACATACTCTTTGTCGTTCCCTCTCCAGGCATATGGACCCCCCTATATGGTCTCTGTTCGCTCTCCTTTTTCCTTCTCTCACATTAATGGTGGCACCCGGTGGGAGGCCCTCCTGGCCCCCTCCCACTCCTCTAAGAGCATTAATGTCTACTTAAATGGCACCGTCTTGGTCCAGGGCCCTCAGGCCAATTTCCTCCTCTTTGATAGATGCTTCCCGCGCCTTATCAACTTCCTTTCCTCGCCTGCTATCCCTTCTTACCCGTCTCTGGCTCCTCTGCCGCCTCCTTCCTCTGCCACTTCTTTGGCACCCCCTGCTGCTTCTCTGGCCACCCGGTTGCCTCCCTCCTCTGCCACCCCTCGGGCGCTCTCTTCTCCCTCTCTGGCTACCCTGCCTTCTCTTCCTTCCTCCTCTGCCCATCCTTGGCCACCTCCAACACTTCCGCGGGATGTACCTCTGGCCTGTAGAGCCCTTCCCGGAAGTCTTTCAAAAGGCGCAACCTGCTCCACATTGCTACTCTCAACTCTTGTTCAACTGTCAAACATGCCTCTGACATCTGCTCCTGGAAGAGCTTGATTTGGATGTACTTTGTCTCACGGAGACTTGGTTCACGGCCAGCTCGGTCATGACTTTTGACACTCTCCTTCCCGATGGCTACAAGATCCTCTCTGAACCCAGGTCAAACCGTCATGGTTCTGCAGGCTCTCTATCTCTCTGGCCTCTCTCTCACTGTTGCCACTATCTACAGGCCGCACGGCCTGGTCGCCCTCTTCTTCTATGAGTGGGCTTACCGCTCCTCCTCGCTCCTTGCCTCTACCTCTCAACTTCTCCTCCTCTGAGACTTGAATATCCAACTGGATGCTACCAGCCCTTCTTCAGGACTCTTTCGCAACCTCTGCGATTCTCTCCCTCTATCTATTCTTCCGTTTGGCCCGACTCACTCTGCATGGCACACCCTGGATGTTCTGATTGCCTCAGACCTCCCCTTCTCTAACACTCTCACCACTTCTCTCTTGGAGTGATCACTTTCTCCGTTCTTCCGAACTCTCTTTCTCTTCCCGCAGGTCAAGCCGACTCCAGCACTGCCACTTACTTTCTCGGTCATCCGAGATCAGGAAGCTTGTGTCAGTTGAGGCTTTTGCTGCTACTTTCTTTCCTCCTCCTGCATTTTTGGCTGACTCACACCCTGACACAGCACTCTCTAACTTTCATCTCTCTATCTCTAACATTCTGGATGTCCTTGCCCTGTCATGAGGATCCGCTTGAAGCCCAAATCCAAGTGCAACTCTTGGTACGATTCCAACAACGCCGCCCTTAAACGCAAGTGTATGGCAGTGGCGAGGAATTAGCCTGCCGCCTGTTCCAAAGGCAGTACAGATTCTGTCCTCTTTAAGAAGAGAGCCTACATCCAAGCCTGCATCTCTGCAGCATCTAACAACTCGGCCGAACTTTTCAGAATCTGCAAGGAGTTAGCCAATCCTACTGCAGTCCTACCTCTCCTCTTCCCTCCCAGGCCCTCTGCACGGACTTGGCCTCTCCTATCATTATGAAAACTCAGGACATCCTGTCCACCCTCTCTTCCTCTACCTCCTCTTCCTCCTCCTCTACGACTCCTGGCTTGTCTGAGGCTGTCTCTCCTCCTCCTTTCTCCTGTTCACCCCTGATGATGTTTCTAGCCAAGATTGGTCTATGAAAGTCTCGTCAAAGCAGGTTCTCTCATGCTCATCCAGAACAATCAAGGACCACATCGACACCCTTGCTCCAGCCATGGCCGATTTCTGCAATCACTCCTTTGCCACTGGAACTTTCCTCTCTCCCTTAAGCACTCTCTTGTTCACCCCGTTCTAAAGAAGCCCTCAGCCGATGCTTCCGTTCTGGCTAACTATCGCCAAATTTCCATCACTCCTTTCCTGGGCAAACTCTTGGAAAAGCTGGCCATCTCCCATATTGAATCTGTTGGTTGCCTCCATGACTGCCAGTCTAGATTCAGAGCTACCCGAAGCACAGAAGCTGCTCTCCTGAACACCCGTGAAGACTTGCTCTCCAATCTTGACTCTAATCTCCCTTCTGTCCTCATTCTCCTCAATCTATCCTCTGCTTTGACACCGTCAACTGTGCCCTCCTGCTCAATTGTCTCTGCAACAACCTTGGTAATACTGATCAGGCCCTGGCCTGGTTGATCTCCTTTCTCAATGACCGACCCTCTCAGAGCCAACTGGGATCTTTCCTCTCTTCTATCCCTCTCTCTATTTGTAGTGTTCCCAGGGGTCTTTCCTCTCTCTCTGGCTCTTCAACCACTACCTGGCACCTCTTGCCCACCGCGTCGCTATTTTCTGCTCCAATTTTCAATGTTATGTGGATGGCCCTCAGCTCTCTTTCAGCCTCCCCTCAGCCACCGCCGCTTCTTCTCTCATACCAGACTGTCTGGCCGCAATTCAGGAATGATGTGCTGCCAATGATCTCTGCCTTAATGCCAGTAAGACTGAGATCCTCCTCATTGGGACACCCGCTCCCTCTTTTACTCTCTCTGGCCGCAGACTCTGGGCCTCCTTCCCGTGAGGCTAAGAACCTTGGTGTCATCTTTGACTTCACCCTTTCCTTCTCTCCGCACATCTCTGATGTCTCTAAGAAGTCAGCTGCTCCTCCTCAGAGGTATTCTTCCTTTTCTCACTTTCCCCCAGAAGCTCACTGTTTCTAGAGCTCTGGTCCTCTCTAGGTTGGAATATTGGAACAGCCTCTTTCTAAATCTTCCTGCCTCTACTGTTCAACCTTTACAACTTATCCATTACAGGACCGCAAGACTTGTCCTTGGCCTCAAGCCCAGGGATTGTATCTCTCAAATCTCTTCACTGGCTCCCCGTGGCTGCAAGGATCAACTTCAAGACCCTCTGCATCATCCACAAGGCTTTCAGGGACCTGGGATCACTCTACCTCCAACTTTCTCTTCCAAAACAGCTTCTTTCCCAAGCTCTCCGCTCATCCACCTCCAACCCTCTGAAGGTCAGACGCTTCTCCAAGCAGAGAGTTGGGGGCAGATCTATCTCCTTGGTTGGGGCCTCCCTTTGGAACAGACTCCCTGCCTCTCTCAAACTTGAGCAGAACTACCTCCAGTCCTGGAAGCAACTCAGGACCTTCCTTTTCGTTTCCACTTTCTTTTTTTTCTTCCCTGCTGATGATATATGATATGGTATTTGTAACGTGTCTATACACAAGTGTTTCAAGGTGCGAGGAGACAAGGAAATCTTTGGCTGTCCCAAAACAAGGGCACTAATGCTTGCATTCTAAGATGGTTTCTAGCCCTACAATCGTACTAATTCCGAGTAGAACATAGAGCAGTTGTTAATAAAGCTAATGTAGACCTTAAATCCTGATATCCAGAGCCAACCAGAACTCAGAACTCAGGGAAAGGACCCCCAGAAGATATTGTAGAAGAAAGGGTGGAGGTGTATAACAAAGCTGAGAAACAGGCCCTATCAAGGTAGGAAGGGAGCACAATCCCTGACGCCCCAGCGGGTGTCAGAGTGTCTGCGGGAGGACCCTCTCCCAACCTCTTCTTACCTTCCGCCGTGGCCGATGAGACAGAAAAAGCTGTTGCAATTCCTGACCTGCACAGCGACCAGAGCGACGTAGGGGCTCGCTTCCCTGGATAAATCCTGAACAAGAGGTGAGTGGGAAACAGTTTAGGTTGGGGTGCCATTGGGTGAGGACAGGAGATGAAGGAGGATGTCTGAGAGACCAGAGGAGGAGAGTGTGGAAGGAGTGTTGAGATTACTGGGGGGGAATCTGTGGAGTATTTTGGGATGGGAGTGAATGTAGAAGGAGTAGAATAGGAGTAAGAGGAGTTAGTAGTAGTTGTGGTAGGAGGAAGTGGTAATGGGAGTAGTAGTGGGAGGGGGAGGTAGTCACAATAGTAAGATGTAGTGGTAGTAGCAGTAGGAAGGTGTGGTAGTAAGAGTAAAGAGAGAGAGGACACATAATAGTAGTAGAAGAGAGGTAGTAGGAGCAGCAGAGAGGTAGTTGAAGTGGCAAGTAAGGGTGGAGTAGATCAGAATTGTAGGACTATGCACTCAGCTTAACTGCCAGAAGTAAAACTCAGCAAATGATCCTACTTCATTAATCTGACATTGACAAGGTGACTACAATTGATTCATAGAGCTGCTTGAAGGCTATCCTTGACCGTGTATGCATGCAAAGACATGGAAATGGTATGGTGTGGTCCACAAACAAACCTCTGGAACAAGGTTCTCCCCAGGAACCCAAACAAGGTTGGGAGCAGCTCCGGTAGTGACATGTGCATGCTGCAACGTGGAGCTGAATGGACTCTGGAGAATGGCCAGGACTGCTGCCTGAAAATTAAAATGTCAGTGGAGGGGGCGCTATTGAAGCCTCAGGGGCAGTGTGGAGGCATTATCTGTAGGTAATGCAATCAATCAACCCCTATTAAAGTCTGCACACTACAGAGGCAGTAGGAGTGGTTAGACTGCAAAGTAGAGGAAGGTTGGAAGATGTGGGAGCAGAAGGTAGGAGTCCTAAAACCCTGTATCCCTGAAGGCACACTGCAGGTTTCTGGCACAATGAGCTCAGTGGTTCACCTTAGGGCACAGTGTGAAAAATGTAGCGCAAGCTAGGAGGCCTTGTGTCAGTGCAGCAAATAACGCTAGGAGCTACACCCTTAGAGGCAGAACAAAATGGGACCTATATCCCTAGAGACACAATGAAACTGAGGAGTCAGAGCAAGCTGGGCACTGTATCCCGAAGACATTGTGAGACAGCAGAAGCTGTAGAGCGAGCTTGGTGCTATAACATAGATGAGTGTGAGATGCACGCCGGGTGCCACACACTGGGATGCAGAGAACGATCTGGGCACTACACATCCTAAGACTGAGTGAGGCAAGTAGGGTGATGGGGCTACATCCCTCACCCTGAGTAAGGCAAAAGGAGTGCTGTGCGCTATAACCCTGTGGCTGAGACAAAAGTAATTTTGAGAGAAGGGACCCCACTATTTATTTATCATACACTCTCAGGTCTCATGGAGTGTTTAATTCAAGCTTTCCTGACAATAGCAATAAAAGCTGTAGTAAAGATAGCTTTGGTGTCATGTGTCTTTGTTGATCGACACACATTCATTTTAGCCCCACGCCATTTCTTTATACCAATATCCAAGGTTACTCCACTTGATAGCACTTTCAATTTCGGTAATACATTGGGCCTCATCACGAGTTGGGCGATAACACCGATGCTAAAAGCGCTGGCGTTATTAGCCCTACCGCCAAACCCACCGGCGCTATTAGAGCCGGATCACGGGTTTGGCGGAACGGGTATGGCCCATTCCCCATTGAGCCCATTCGGGAATTCCCCATTCCCCATTGGGCTCAATGGGGAAATTTTGGGCTTTTACCGCCGGCGGATTTCTTGTCGGCGGTAAACTCAGCAAATTCTCTGCGGATTTACCCCCAGCTCAGAGCGGGGGGGGAAATCAGACAAAGCTGTGATTTGGCGGACCCTTAAATGCGGCGGTAACAGCACTACTGCCGCATTTAAGGGCTACCGCCAAACTCGTGATGAGGCCCATTATCTTTATTTATTGTGTGATTAAGTATAAATTAAATCATTTCACAGATAAAACAAACAATTAAAAAAATATACATCATTTTACAATAAAATCCTCCTAAAATCACATTAAGAAAATCTAATACAGCAATTATTAACGAGATCTCATTAGTATTCAAAATATGTATCCAAAACCAAAGAGCAGATAATCAATTTCATGCATGAATCTTCCACATTTTTCTATTCAAAGTTCTGTTAAGCCAGAGCATTCTATACAGAGATGTTTCAGTGTTTCAACCTCCATATTACAACACCTACACAATCTCCAAGATTTTATAATGTTTGCTCTGGCTCCTAAAACATCACCTGCTGGGTATAAGTTTAATTCTATTCTCATAACAGAGTTCCTAAATTCTGTCTAGAGATAATTATTCAGATAAGGTGCTAATACATTATAAATTGTTATTACAAAAAGATACATTATTACTAACACTACCAGAATTAATTAAAAGTTCCCTATTCAAAATCCAGTTATTTCTAAACAACTTTTGTTTTGTTTTCCTTGGGGCAGAACACAATTCATCTGCAGAAGAATGTATTCTACTTAAAAGCTCCTCACATTTGTCTTTCCATGTTGTCAAGATGTTACTTGTTTTATTCATCAGTTGAGACTGTAATTTAATGAATAATGAAGCCTGTGGATGAGTCCAAATGTGACCATTAATTTGTAGGACCTTCCAATCAACATGTGGTTGAAGAGCTATCATACCCATCCCATGTCTAATTCCAGCAATTGGAGCCGACATTGGCCAGAAAAGCACTTTTTGCCAGATCAGGGCTTCCAATTTGGACCATTCAACCTCATTATCTTGTGTTTCTGCCCCAAAGATTAACCGAGGAACCAACTTTTTATTATAAAATCTAAATACTGGTAGGATAGAAAATCAGCCACATTTAAAATCAAATGGATCTTTATGTGCCTTGTTGGCTTTACAAGGTTAATCATGTTTTCCCTTTCTTCATCGCACCCCGAATCTCCCTCTTGCCCATCCATTACCATATTTGAAATGACCTTCATATTATAAGCATGAAGATCTTTTGCAGCTGTGGGTGGAAGTGCATATAATCTGTAAATATATGTATCAATCCCTCTCTGTTAAAATCATGGGCCAAATTGCTGTTGCACCTCTTCTCTTTCATCTTACCTATTGTTACCATTATTTGTATCCAATTGTATTTCTTCGTGTGCTACAGGTTATTGAAATCATAGTATTAGGGCCCGATTTGCAAGGATTTGCAAACAAATTAGGAGATGCATTCAGCATCGCAAATCCGCTCCTGCTTCCTCACACCTTATTCACAAAGCCTAAAACTGGAGTAAATATGGAGAGGCCTGGACCATCTTTGAGAAGCTCATGTGCAAATGTGATTCACAAAGGTTTGCTTGTATAAGGGCATCTCGCTGAAGCTCCAGGCAGCTCCAGATGTGATCTAGTTTAAGGCTTTGTGAACCAGGTGTGAGGTAGACGGAATCTGAGGTAGTCCGGACATTTCTTGAACTGCTCCATTGCAAATCTTTGTGAATCAGGCCTTCTTGGTTTGTGATTGTAATGTTTTTCTAATCATAATTTTATGTGCACTAAAGGTTTGTAATGATTCAGAAGTGCCCATAAAGCAGTGTATCTCAGAGCTATCGCCATTCATAGGTGCACAGCCTGCTACTTCTTTCTTCTCTAAGGAACATAAACTGTGTAGCGCTTACCTTCTCAGAAGGCCAGCTGAAATCCAACTCCCTGTTATCTTGGCAAGCTTCCTCCGACGATCGTAACCAGGGGACGGTGGACTTTCTCCGTGGCAGAGAGGCTGACTGATGAATCCTTGGTCGGCCCTGCAAATGTACATACATTTAGCATTTTATTCTACTTCAGTTTACTGTACAGGTTACCAAATTATTTACCCATTACGTACTATAAAATATAGCAGTGAGGTGTGTTTTCTGTGCTGACATAATTATTTCCGTAGCACAAAGAGTAAATGTTTCATGAACATTTACAAGATTTTAAAACAATTTATGGGGCTTCATCACGTGTTTGGTGGTGATACCTGAGTAATTACAACCAAACACGTGTATTGTTATCACCAGATTCCGAGTGGGGTAACGCCGGTGTTAGTCACCCTCCGTCGGGATTTCGGAAGAATTACTGCAGCTGTTTTTCGAAGTAAATTGAAGTCGGTACATTCAGCTATGTGCTGGAGGTACCCCCCACTGCTATTATCCAAACTCTGAATTTGGTGGTGGGATAAAAGAGGCTTTAAAGCCGTTACCACCCAACAAAATAAATCAAGGGATTTACAGACTCTTTTTACTGCACCTCAAAATCTCGTAATGAGGCCCTATATAATCTCTGAATTCACGGTAACCCCTCCTCACTCGTGGCTCTTTCGTTCCATTGACTCGAGCAATGATGACAACCTATTACATCCTCCTTTACCTACCCACTGAATTTTTCATCACTTCCTGCCTCTGAAAAAGTCTGAATCACTTCAAGGCTGCTCATGTATCCGACCTACACATCTTTTTCGCTTCACATCAAAGAATTCTTCAGAATCCCCACCATCCGAGAAAGCCTACTTTTATCGTTCTCTTTGCAAATAGCCACAATAGACAGCATTTTCAAAGCCTTTTGCTGTATTCTTTTGATACAAGACCTCACTTCCTAAACTCTATTATGAGTGATCATGTAATACAACCATTCTGCTGTGAACTCTCACAACCATTATGGGTGCAGATAACCCTCACATGCTCTTCCTGATGCTTCCCAGTAGCATTTTTTTTTTATTGTGTCTTTTAGTTAGTTCAAACTTTTAACACAAATTTACATCAATCCCAATAAAACCATTGTTTCCACTTCCCAGTTCTTTCCTCCCCACTATAAATATTGTCCTCTTAATGTTGAAGCCGGACCATTTCCTCGTCCACAATTTTGTCCATCACTTCATTTAAGAAACAGATGCTGGCACACGTTAGGCCAGCTTTTTGTCCCAACAAAAACTTTTTCCACCAGATTTCTGCTGTTTCCGTTATGCTTTTGCAGACATAATTCCCCAGAAACCAGGATCTTAGCTCTGTCAAGTCTTCACAATACAGTAGTATAGGTTTTACTGACTCGATTTGCTCCTCTTTACCACACAATCAGCATTTTCCTTAATTGGTCCCCCTGTGACCTGTTCTCCACATGTATCCGTTTGTTTGGTATACATTTAGTCTAATTCGGAGTAGTATGTCTTTGTGGAATTTACTAGGAAATTGCTGGAGATATATTGGAATTTCATTTAGTTTCCGTTGGTCATTTGCACCTCCTATCAGACTTTTATATGTTTGTTTTACCTCTTGAGTTGTTATCCAGTCTAATCTTTTTAATTTCTCTTCTACCTTATCTGGATCTGCTATTAGACAGTCTATTGATGAGTTTAGCCACTCAAGGTGTTCAATGAATGCATGTTTTGTCCACTCTTTTATCAGGCAAGACCCTTTTCCACTTCTGCTTACCTTTAAGAAGGCATATGAATATCCTAGTTTTTCTTCCATAATCTTTCGTAGTAAGTTTAGGGATTTCCACGAGATAACCAAATTTAGTGATTGCAGTGCCAATTCTGCCCTTACCACTGCTATTGGGAGGCTCTGCAGTAGTTTCAGAACTTTCTTCCAAAACTTGCCCTCTATCCTGGGCCAGATTCTCCAGTTTAGATTAATAATCCCTTAGCCACCATACGTGAGGCAAGGAACTTCTTTTTGTAGGTAGAACTGTCTTAATGGAACAATCGAAAATGTGCTGTACCGTGCATGCACTATTTCACCTTGCGCAGCCTAAGCAGTAACTTTGTTCTCCAACTCTATTTGCCAGATCTTTTTCCTTTCATTTGTGTTGAACGGTATTCCCAAGTATCTTATTGATTCTGAGGTTTTCAGTTGGTCGCCTACCAATTCCCAATGAGATTTCGTCCTTTTACTCCTGAATGCCAATATTTTGTTTTACTGCTGTTTATCATCAGGTCATTTTCTTCCATGTAACTTTGTATTCTTTTCAGTCGTCTTTGTTGACCTATCTTTTCTGTTTGATCGAGGATTGCCAAGTCATCAGCATAGATTATCGTTGAGATCTTTTCGTTGTTTAAAAGTAGTGGAGTTAGTTTGTCATCCCTTGTTTTCTCTGAAATGTCTGCGAGATATAGTTTAAAAAGGGTTGCTGCCAAAGAGCAGCCTTGTTTTACTCCTTTCTTGATTCTTATTTCTTTCAATAGTTTGCCTTCTTTGTTTAATCTGACTCTTGTTGTTGTATCCTCGTGAAAAGCCTTTATCATTGCCAGCAAGTCATTCGGACAGTTCCATTGTTGTAATTTTATCCAGAGTTTATTTCTGTTCACACTGTCAAAAGCTTATTTTAAATCAATGAAGGCGAGGTATAGATTTGTGTTCCCTTTAATTGCTTCCATTTTCAGTAGTGATAGGGAGCATATATTCAACTTGGTTCCGGTGGACTTGGTAAATCCTGTTTGTCAAGGGTCTGTAATCTAAGTCGATAGACTTTCTTGGAGACTTGCTGCCATTAGTTTCCCCAGGACGTCAAGTAGGGAAATTGGTCTGTAATTCGCTGGTTGCTCTTGGGGACCTTTTTTATAGATAGGAACTATTATTCCAGAGGTCCATGATTTGGGGAGTTTTTTTTCCTTTACCACTTGATCGTACACCTTTTCCAGGAAAACCACCAATGCTGCTGGATTATCTTTCAACATTATGGCCGATATGCCATCTAGACCCGCTGCTGCTGATGATTTTAGTTTACTAATTCTACATTGAATTACTTATTTTGTCAAATCATGATTCCACCTTACTTTTTTTCTTTTATCTTCATGTTCTGTTTCAGCCTTTTCAGTGGTTTTATACAGGTGCGTAAAGTGTTCAATCCACTTCTCCGCGGATATTACATTACACATTCTACTCTGTTGGTGCAAAGTTATTCCATTTATTAAACTCCAGGATTCTTTTGTAGTTTTGTCTTTCAGTGCCTTTAGCATGACTTCACCTTGCTCTTGGTCTCTTTTCATTTTAAAACACTTTAGCCAGTTCTTGTAGCGCTGCTTTAGTGTTCTTATACTATTATCAAGTTTCTTTTCGGATACTGTATCCACTTTGTTTTTCCACCCTTTTATGTCTCTTCTCAACTGTTTCCTGTGTGTCCTCGTAGGATCTAATATCGTAACCTTTCTTCAGCAAATCTTTCTTTTTGTGTTCTATTTTGTCCGCAAATCTTTCTGTTCTTAAATGCAGGATGACCTGATCAACCCAGTCTTTACTGACATATTCGACTATTTTGATGTCATCTGAACCAACTCCCCTCAGCCCCTCCACAGAGTGCAGTAGCCTATTTATATATAGATGAATCTCTTTTTCACCTTTAAAGATGCTTTCAAGCACCAGTTTGGGTTGTAGTATCACACAATCATTTTTTGTTGTCCCTTCTTGTGTGATTAGGAGTTGTTCTAGGTTTTTTTGGATTCCATAACATTTATTTTGTTCTCTCAGGGGAACATACTGATGGTATCCTTCTTTCATTGTTAATACTTTTGTGGCGGCCACTTTTTTCCATTTTGTCAGCTAGGGTTAAGAAGGGAGAGAGCGAAGATTCTTTCTCAAACGTCACTCTTCTCGACTCTTTTACTTCTCTCATCTCATAGGGTTTTCTTCTGTTTTTTTCCTCAAGTTGACCTTTCCGCAGACTACCATTAAGTATTACCCGTAATTCCATTACCTCATTCACTTTTTTAGTTTCTTCTATATAATAGGAGGCGTCATCAATCAAATTTCTCTCTTCATCCTCAATCGAGCCCTGTGATTTACTTCCCACTGAGGAATCCAGGTGTTCTGATAAATCTATTAGATTTATTTGTTCATCAATGTTCTTAGTTTGCTGCTCCACTGACTCATCTCTGCCTTTTACTGATTTAAATACCCTTGGTGGAGTTGAGATATTTCTCAACAACGCTCGTGATTCTGTGACTTTTGATTTTGAGAAGCCTTTCATGTACTTATCTTTTTTTTCTTTTTGTACCTTTTTTCCAGCAGTTGTTACACTAGTTTTTTCTGAGGGTGTAGGTCTCCCTCCTTGTTTTCGTTCCTTTATTTCTTCTTGTATCAGACCACGTTGTGTTTTCTGAAATATTGGAAACTCACCATCCGATGGATTCCTGCGAGTTGGTTCTCTTAAGTCTTGTACCTGTATGGTTAATGGGAATTGATTATTTGGTTGTTGTTGTAATTCTTTCCGTTGAATTTCGAGTGTCATTATAGTTTCATTACTTCTTTTTTCCGTGGCCTCTTTCGGGGGCTTGTCTTTCTTCACATCTCTTCTAGATTTATTCAATGTTAATCTTTGCTCTTTTTCATTTCTTTCTGTTTGCATTCTAAACCATTTCAGTGAGTCCAAGAGAGCCTCCATCATCACTGTGTTGTCGTTGTGTCTACTTCCGGCTAGGTCTCCTAACCTTCTTTGCCAGGTGTTTGAATTTTCAACTTCCTGGTTCAGTCTGTCTTGTAATTGTTGCGTGAAAGACTCTACGTAGATTAGCTTTGAATGAATCGTTGCAAGTAGAGTCGAGTTGTCTTTCATGCTCTCAATAATGCTTTCATATAATTTTGTAAATGGTGCCATTGAGATTGTTGTGGCCACCATTACATTGTTGTGGATCTGTACTCCTACTGCCATCGATAAATTGTCACTTTCAGCTTTTTTTCTAGTTGGATTAGCCAGTTGTACTCCTCTTTGTTCAGATTTCTGTCTTTCTGTTTGATTTCCATGTATTCCATGTGACTCTCATTTTTCCGTCCTTTGTTCATGAGTCATAAAATCACCTCTTGCTGTCTTGTGCAATTCTTCAACCTTTTTTGTTAATGACCTCTGTTTTGGGGTCTGTTTTATAGGTCGTTCCTGGTTTGCACTTGGGGTTTCATTCGTCCATCTTTTCCTTTCTATTTGTTGGATGAATTTGTTTCTTAGTTCTAATTCTTTCAAATCCTCATGGCACTGGCCTACTGATCGAATTTGAGCGTGCCTTTTTGGATTTCTCCTGTTGTGGGCGCCGTGTCAGCTGCGGGGGAGGAGCAGAAGAGCCCCATCGAACTAATCTGCTCTCCGTTCACTTTTTTCCAAGTCAGAGTCGCTCTTAGTGCACTTCTTTGGTCCTTTGCTTCACCACCTCCATTACGTCCACTGGTCCCCATTCGCTCTTTCCGGTATTATTGCTTTTTGTTTTCCATGTTATATCACTTTCCGACTGCTTCTGAGGGCTGAAGTTCAACATTCTTCTTGCGTTTACACCACCCGCCGGGGACTCCTGTTCGTCTTCTATCCTTTTATCAGTGAATATGGGGACTTTTTTTTCGATGTACCAGACTCGAGGCTCACCCCGAGAAGCTCTGCATCTGTTATGTCATATATGTCGGCTGTGAATGAGGTTTGCTCCTTATTCGTTATCTCCAACATATTTTCTCCCACATTGTTTGGCTCCAGATCAAGGTCAAACGAGGGATCCGATTTTCTAATTTCATGTTCGCCGTCTCCTTTGTCATTACACTGTCTTGGACTGGCCATGTCAAAACTGTTACACTTTTCTTTACTGTTATATGTTTCATGTTGCTTCTCAATGTTTTCATTATTTGTGCATGGGATCACTTTTCCTTTTTCAGTCACGTTATTTAAGTCATTCACCCCCAATACTGCTTTTTCCCCGGCATACTCACAATTTTGACTCTAGCAGCTTCTACCGCTTCTACCGCGATGGCTGTGCCTTCTCCAGCTTCTAGTTCTGTCCTATCATCGGCGGCTTCGGCTGCTTCTCGTTCACTTTCACAGGTGTTTCTAGAGCGAGCTAAGTAGTTTCTTGCACATTTCTGTGTCGACTAGATCACCACTTCCTGATTTGCACAGAACACCGACTTGTTGACAGTGTTCCTTTGCCTTTAACTTCAGTCTTGAATTAGGCCATCCCACGCCGTTATCGTATCTCGTCGCCATCCTTTCGCTCCTCGTCGAGTTCCTTTTTGCCACTGCTTCAAAGTCTGTGTTTACTGGCAACTCCCCACAGCACGGGTGACTTCTACCCGGATCCCTTGAGCCCGGGAGACTAGAAGACTGGGACTCTCAGGGACTCTGCATTATCTTAACTTCCTTTTTTCTATACTACTATTTCTTGCTTCGTCCTACTTACCGGAATAACTCCTATTCAACCTTTACCTCAGCTCACATTTCATCCTTCCTTTTTCTTCTGGCCCGCTCTTTTGTTGCATTGATCTTGAGGTTAGCTAAAGGCCTGGCTTTTTAACACCAAAATCCCTAAACTGCACTCAGGCTGAATAATGGTACAAATGAGCGCCCCTCGTTCCCCAACATGCATGGAGACCAATATGGCAATTCCAAGATCACTTCACAAAATGGTTTTAAACTCCTTATCACAAATTTCTGCCAACCACCTAACATGAACTTCTTGACCGGCATCAAACATGCATCTCGTTCATGTTAGTTGAGCAACTCCTCCTCTCTCATGCTTCTCTATATAACCTACACTACAGCTCACACTGCTGCATCAGTTACTTTCTCTTCAACAGACTCTGATTTGATAACAAGGAGCCTTGAATGAGAATCAGCATGACAGCTGCTTTTCAGCTAATTTGCATACAATTAATGCAGTGGAAGTGGGAGGGAGCAGCTGGGAGCAGTGCATTTTTTTTGTTTTAGTTTTTCTGTTCCTATACTTTTATTTTAAAAAGAGACAGTTACAGAATGGTTTACTTTTAAAATAAAAGTGTAGGAAGAAGTTGATATTTGCACTTCGGTGGGCTGAACTGAACATTCCCTTAAATAGCAGGTGTGTTGGTTTGGGGGTTTGAATTGCGCGTGGGAGGGGGAATGGAGGTGTAGTTTGTGGGGAGCAGGAGCAGGCCAGCAGGGAACATAGTTCCACTACTTCTTTTGGTCTTTTGGTACACTTCGACCACTGACTCAATGCACTGCTCAGGGCCTCTGAACTGGAGGTGACTTCCAGGGATGGATAGTATGTATGTATTTGAAGGTTTTCTATAGCTTGAACCTTGCTGTAGAGCGCTGGACACTACATTTGGGTAATGCATAGTGTAGAGCAGCTAAAGGGGTGAGTGAGGAGGTGAATGGGCGTTTAGCATTGGTTAATATGTTCTGCAAAGTTTCAATTTCCTTTCTGAAATACATGAGAATGAATACAAGCTAAAACAGTTTGTTCTACATGCTGTGATCCACTCAGGAGGAGCCTGATAACGTTTAAGCTCCTTGTGCCACTCCAGAGGAGAATACCCATTTGCATATCTACCTGATCCCGCCCACAGGTAAAAGTCAAACCAGAGATGCAAAACTCTCTAGAGCCTGGATTGGTAACCTTTGGCTCGCTAGATGTTTTGGACTACAAATAACACCAACCATAGCCTGCATAGTCAATGGTAAGGGATCATAGGACTCAAAGCCCAACATCCTGGAAATCCACAGGTTGCAGAACCCTGCTCTAGAGTGGGAGTAAGGGGTCTAATATGAATTCCCTCAAGTCTCTTATGCCGAGATCTACGATGCTCAACCAGACTTCAAGGTTAGATTTGGGAACACTGCAGTGACGTAAAAGGGTACAGAGTTGTTAACAAACATGAAAACACGCTTGAGGCCTTTCCGAACACAACAACTGATGTGTCATTCCTCAGCTTTGTGAGCATTGTTCTGTTAATGCTTACCTGAGGCACCATGCCACCACCTCGGGGTGCTACCCGGAGGCGTGGTTTCTTTTGAGGCCCTTCCTCCTGGAGGGTCTGTGGCAGATGTTCGGTGCTGCGGTGCTTCTGCACCCTGTGGGCCCGGTTACTAGCCGGCACACTCTGTGTCCTCTGCACATGCCTTCTGCTCTGTGCGAAGCTGTGTGAGGGTAGCAGTCCATGGAAGACCCTGTCCTCTTCTCTGCCCTTGTTCCTCTGGATGCTCATCATGGACAGGCTCTTGGTCACGAGTGGGCTATGTTTGGGGAGGTCCCTGGGAGCTAGGAACCCTGGCTTCTCTTTCTCTGTGCTGCGGAAAGACAGTGTTGGTCTTTAATGAGTGGTACCTGCGATCAGTCACTACAGTTTAGTAACATATTCTAAGTACCATGTACATCACTGGGCCTCCTGGTGGCAATTACATATTTTCTCTTACCGTCTCTTGTGTGCCCTGTGCTGCTGACAGGCGGTATCAAAACAAAGTAATCACACACTTGTCCATGGTACAACATGTTCTTTTCATTTAAGGTGGTTAGCACCGGGAAGACGGTGCAAGCCCATCAGGAGCCGAGGAACACAGCCTGAATCTCATGGTATAAGCCTGCATTCCACCCTGAGGTCAATACCTCCCTGCGTCCATTGGCCAAGCCCATTCCAAATCACTACGCCCGGGAGCCCTGGAGAACTTCTCCACCACCTCCCACTCGCCTGCCCCCTTCCTTAGAGTGTCTCCCCAAATGACCACTCTCACTTACCTGCTTCGCCGTGGGTACTATTACTTGATTGGAACATTGGAATTTTGACAGTTCCAATAAAGTGGTAGAGTGCAATAATGTGGCATTATGTACCCGTTCCAACGGCAACACCGAGGGGAGTAATGGCCCGTGGGCCCAGGGTCGTTACCCCCAGGGTCCAGAGCTGTTACCCCCTGGTGTTGTCCATGGAACGGGTACATAAGGCCACTAGCACCCCCGGTTACCAAAGCAGCAACCCAGGGTGCTAAAAAAGGATTTTCCTTCCTACAACTGGACGCTGCACGCATCAGGTTGTAGGAAGAAAAAAAAAATCCTTAACATGGCCGCCATGGAAAGGGAAGAAGGACTCCGTACAGAGCCCCTCTTCCCTTTCCATGGCAGCTGTGGGAAGCTGAGAGCAAGGTGTGGCTGCAGCGGCGAGGGCTGCCTCAGCCGAAATAAGGTAAGTATGGGGGGTGGGGAGGTAGATCCATTTTTAAAAAATCAGGAACAAAGTGTGGGTGGAAGATGGCGATGGGGGTGCCGGCCGTCAGGTGGCTTGGAACGCAGGCTTACACTAACGGTTCAAGCCCACGTATATAGCTACCAGATTGGCTGGCTTTCCCTTCCAGGGTGCTAATTGCTGGTATAATTCTCCTGTCCCAACATTGCAATGTTTCTCCTTTGTCTTCCTTTGTTTTACGCAGAACATTCATACCATGAATACTCTAACAACAATAATACCCCCCTCCTTAGGCCATAACCAGGTTGGAACGACCCCTTGGCCCAAGTTCAAAGCTGTCCATTGGCTCAGGTCTATTAAACATAGAACACTTCCATTACATTGTGCCATGTCATTTATTGCAAAGCTTGTGTAAGTTCTGGCATTATAATAATAATTAGTGTTTTTATAGTTTGATGCATGCGAGAGCCCTTCTTCAAAGCACTGAAATAACAGGTGTTATTATTACCATAATTAAAAGTACCCATTTCATTCGACTCAGCAATATAAAAGGTTGATTTGTATGTTCTGGCATTGGTAGCATGCGTGGATTAGTGTTTCAGTTTCTGCTCATTTTCGTGAACTCAGTTTAAATTATTACTTTGAAACACTTGTTTTTTTTGTTTTTGGTAAATTGAATTTCCAATGGCATGCAGTTAATGCCAGAACATAGTAACGCTTACAGCCCCTTGCCCATAGATCAATGATAGAGTCAGAGATTTTTTGACACAGACCCTTTGTCTTACTGAAATAGTTTTGGCTTATAGGTGTCGCACCTAATAGCCCAAATAAAAATGGCATCAAGGTTGTCGAACCTAATCAGATCTGTGATAGAGGTGTAGAACGGTGCACTTTCTTGATTGTGCAATGAAAGTTTTGCATGTAATGTGTGCTAAATGCCCATTGCGCAACCAAAGAAGCAAACGGAAACGGAGAGAGGAGAGGGATGGCCAGGTAGGGGGGTCAATCTGCCTTTTGGAGAGAGAGGGGGTGTAGGAAGGGCAGAGAGAATATGTTGGGTATTCTGGGAGTGTGCTGCAGAAATGGAAGAGGGGGAGAGTGTTGGTGGGTTGAAGGCAGGTGAACGGCTGTACCGGCTGGGTACCACAGAGAGTGAACCGAGGGCCGGGTATGTGGGGTTGGGGGTTGAGGTAGCTAGAGATCCATTTCGGAACTCCAGTTGTGCAAAGAATAGAATGGATACATTTTGGATATGATGTATAAATCAAGAGGCACTGCGGAATATGAGAATCAAATTGCCAGTTTGTGGGTCTCTTGTGGGCTGTGATCATGGAGATGAGTATGAGCTTGGCGTGTTTTGAGAAATGGAGATCCTGTCGGTATCCGGGCTGTCTATGGCTGCCACCCAGAGTGGGGGCCTTGATAGCATGGAGCTGTGTCTGTGAGTGGGGAGCTGATTGCTGAGCCCTCCTTTATTTTCCTGCACCGACGTAAAAGATGCCAAGCAGAAGGCGAGACAAAAGTCACCATTACTTTGGACATCTGCTAAAAAACTGACATTGTGTAGGAAAGCGTGACTGTGAACATTTACATTTTTTGACTAATAACCTTTTAATTGCGATCCAGGCAACTCTATTGCAACAGAACATTTAAAGGACCCTTGTCTGACATTCTGAATATAAAATACGATCTACAAAGATCGAGCTAATATTAATGCACTCTCTGGAATCCAATATCTTGGACAGGAAAACCAACTGATGTGTCTGTGGATGGGACTCGCCTCTGAACTAGGGAAATATTTCACCATGAACACCTGAAGAAAATGCAGCAAGGACACTACCAATGTCAACACCAGAAGGAGGTTCCCCGGCAAATAATGATAGGCTTGTGAATGTTTATTTCACCAGATCATCGAAGCGTTTTTGGTTATTATAGATCTAGGCTCCTACGATGCGGGACATATCCTCGAACCACCTAAATATCTATTTGCAAGACATACAAGAATGATTTAAAGGTCCAGTCTTTGTCGACATCCGTCGCTATTACCAGCAAAAGTCATCTGGTTTTGGGAGGCTGGTACTAGAGAACTTAGCAGAATTTCTATTCAAAGGCAGTTGAACAGAGCAGAGGTCCTGCATCTAATTCCATTAGATAGTCCATGGGGAGGAGTCAATGTCATATGATGGGAACTATAGAGCAGCTATTCAGACAGAAATTGAGCCTTCAAAATCCCAGGTGCTCCTATGCTGCAGGCCACACAGACAGACACTACATTTCCCAATATTCAGAGACCCGGCTAAGGCTCCTGTTTCCGGACTGGGGACATGGATGTTTCTCATCTGACTCCTTTACAGACTTTAACATGCTGTGTGCATGTCTTTCTTGCTGAGTTTGAATTGTTTATAAATGAAGACTAGCTGGATCCCTGATTGCCAAAGTTTCCCTTATTTTTCAAATAACTTAGGCAAACGGAATATATCCTTGTAGAAATAAAGGATTGTGAATCCACATAAGTGCTTATGCATGACTATTTACTTTATTTTTTAAAGAGAGATTTTCTCCAGAGAAATACCGGTTGTTGGTTTGGCAGAGGGTACAATTAACACCAGTTATAAGCAGGGTTTCCCATCCTCCTATATAATTTGTCATTCTCCTTCTTAAATCAGGTTCAACGGGGGCAAGCCAGTTCCCTTCTTAATAATAATAGGTATGACTCAGAAATATGTTGCATTAGTTAGAAGTTATCCTTTGATCTTGAGAAAATGTCAAAATGGAGCCAAAAGGTACATTAAATCGTTAAATGATTTGAACCACTTTAGAAATGAGATACAAAAAGCAACATGTCTTTGATGTATTTCGTCCAAAGAATACACAGCACACATTTGCATTAAGGACATTGAAATAAGGGGAGGGAGAGCATAATCTAAAACATCAAGGTAAGCATCCTATATGTAACAATGTATAATAGTACGGTGTTGTCGGAGACTTAAAGGGGATACAACATTTCTGATGGATCCAATAAACTCTTGGCACAGAAGTATGTTTTGAATTTCTTTATTAATTGGCCAGAATGGGATCGGGATAAATTATTAAGGTGATACATAGGTTGTTTCATAACAGAACTGGGTATTCTTTAAGAAAAATCCAAGCAAATGTATTAAGGTGGGGTAAACTGTTAAGTGTCACAGTATCTAATCCATTAGGGATACTGGTCTCCTTCATGTCCTCTACTCTATTGGCAAGTATCTGGGTATTCTGAGGACGCCCTGAGGTTTCTCACATCTACTCTGCTTGGGTGCTCTATTCAGTTAGTGAGAGAATGGCCATTACTCTTGTATCCCGACCCCGGGGGTGCAGAAGTGAGGGAGGATCACCTGGGTGGGGGTGGGGGTGTCCTTGAGGATTTGGAGCAGGGTACCAACAGGAGAGACATGGTATCTGCCTTTTCCTATTGAAGACCAGCCTAACCCTCCCCCGGCCTTTGTAGGCTACTGTAAGCCAGCTACCCTACTTTTCCCACATTACATCACTGACAGTACTGGGATGAGGAAAAGGCGACTAAGAGTAGTGAACACCAAACACCCATTTCACCACTATAGTACTGAGACGAGGAAGATGCCTGCAGAGTACTATGAGGGTCAGGAATGTCCCTCTAATTATGGTCAGGCACTGGGTTGGACTGCCCTATCGGGCATTCGGCCTTGGGATGGCCTGCGACCGGTTTTACAAGCCACCCTGAGGCCGGCTTTGCAAAATAACATTATTTTTGTAATAAAGTTACTTTAGGTAACTTAACATTACTTCTTGCAGAGTTGCTCTGCTCGCAGCACACAGTTACTAAGTGTTAACTTTGCTTTGATGAATACACACACACAATAGTGAGGCGGCCGTGCGGTGCTGGGCAGTGTACCCTGCCATCTGCCAGTGTGGTGCCAGGAGGCAGTCGCACTTTGAACACAACATACATTACATGATTACACAGCAGCAAATTGTAACAAATTGTTCTGGGTGCCTGGGATGGAGTGATGTGAAAGCTTGTCGTCTCCTGTTGTGGGCGCCAGCCGCCAGTCAATCATGTACGTGAGTGGGCCGGCCCGCATCATGCGTATGGTGTGCTGTGCTGCTGCCTCGGTGCAGTCACTCACGACACATCCAGCACATTTGGGAAGGAAGGGAAGCGTTGAATTTGCCAATGGAGCAGCAGCAGCTTGCAGGCCTCTGCTCTCTGCCAAAGCAAAGCATGTGCAACCACTGCAGCCAGCAGCCTGGTGCCTGGCCCAGCCCAGCCCTGGCTGCAGGCTGAGGCAGTCCGGCTGAGGTGGACACTGGGCAGCAGCAGTCAACAGAAGACATTACACATGGGCCGGCGTGCTCACACAAAGCAAAGTAAGTGAAATAAAATCATAAAATGAAGGGGGTCGGTGCCCTGGTGATGAGTGGGATGGTGCTGCATGCTTTGGGTTTAACTATGCGGGCCAGTCTGATGTTTTCTGTGGTATGGATGGCATTGGTCAGTGAAGGTCGCAATCACACGGCATGGGCAGCTGGCGCAACTGTGCTGAAACGGCCCCCTGCATCAGTTACATATTTAGTGCCAACTTTACCTTTATTGCAAACCCCATAATTTGCCCAGTTATCTGGCACCGCGTGCACTGGAAGATAGATATATAAATCAACTTTCTCCAAAAAGGCAGACAAGTTACCCTTCCATAAATCGCACGATCAGTCATCAGTATATTCATTGCCCAAGCAGTCCTGACGGGTGCCCAGCTAGGCACCCGTCAGGAAGGAGCGCGGCGGAGTAGGACATTACTTCTTGGGGTGCTCGTGGCGTCCTGATGTGGCCCGCACTGGACGGTGTCCTGCTGTGGTAAGAACCCTAAGTGGATTTTCCTTTGGGACCATGATACCTCTACAATTCATAATACTTCCATAATACATAATACCTCCACAAAGGAGGGTTGCTTTAGGACTGTCTATATGTGTATTATTACAGTCAGAACTTAAGATGATGAGAATCAAGTGCGCTTTTTGCGGCTAAATGAACACCAGGATGTCATTTAAGAAGAGGCGAGTTAACCACATTACAACGTTGGACTTGGGAGTCCCAGTGGTCTCCATGGCCTCACCACCAGGCATAAACAGAGACCGGGTATCAGAGGTTTTAGCGCTCAGTGAGCGTAGGAGACTGAGAGTGCTTAATATAATAATCAGTCTAACTTTCCTGTGTTAAAAATGTCCTGCTCTGAAGACCCTGTTATGCCCTCCCTTCAAGAAGCAGGATGTCCAACCCAGGACAGGGTGCCCTTACCGACAAAGTGCAGTCCAGCAGCCCAACCAGCCCAAGTACTCTTAACTAGCACCACGGAATGCATGATGCTAGATCCAACTGCAGATGTCTTACCCGTGGTAAGGCATGAAATGTCCATCTCTCCGAAAATCCCTGCTTGCCTAGGAAGGGTCTCGCCTAATCTAGTGCAGGCTGATGCTGTTGGACCACCCTTTTGGCCTGAGCTTATGGCCAACATTGCAAAGGAACTTCTTTTATGTAAGGACCCATTTGATCTTGGCATTTTGGCCAATGCCTTGAACGATCTTGCTGTGAGCCCACGGCCTACTAAAGTGGACACTGCCTCGCAGACAATTGAGCTCATTAGGTCATGCACACCTTTACAGTCCGTTGGAGTTGATGTGGCCTGTCAAGCCCTCATTCAAAGGGACTTGGTAGACCAAACCACTCAAATTCATCTGTGTAGGGTGGAAACGTTGATACCTTCTGAGTCCTGTATGACTCATAATAAGAAAGCCTGCACCTCAAAAATAATGGGAATACAGGAAATTCCCCCAGTGCTATTGCCATCTGAGACTAATTGGTCTCTTAAAGAGCCCAAACAGATCCCAACAATGAATTCCAAACTAAAGAGGGCTCTGTCACGGAACGTTCAGGTAAAAAAGTCACAAATGCCATCAATAAAAGATAAACACACATCTGACTTTATTATGGATCAGAGAAACCTCATCATAACCAACATTCCTAGAACTGGAACCAAAGAGTCGAATTAATCCTTGCGCAACAAGGTACTTGCCTGGATGCGGCAAAGGACAGGACAAGGGGTGGTCAGATGGACTGACCTGATAATCATTCGCAGGATAGATCTGAATGACTGGTGATCGATTCCCGAAACTGACTGTATCTAGTGGGGTGTGGGGCTAGTACTTTACCCGCTTTTCTTAGAAACTGTAATTATATGCCCAAAGGTGCATCTCACTGTAATTTAATCACTTAAATACGCTAGGTACCCTCTTCTCGATATTTTTACCCCCAATCATTGTTTTGTTCAATTGCCGGATGAATGTCACTTGCTGTTTATGTTTTTTGTTGTTTTGTCTTGTATGCGCCATCACACCTGCGGGTCCATTGTGCGCTTTACAAATATAATAAAGTAAAGTAAAGTCTGTCCTACCACTTCTAGCAAGAAGGCAGTTGCCACTAGAGCTCCTCAGTTGCTGGGCACAGAAAGATGGCAGAATCCCACAGATTCTGGACCGATAAAAAGGGGCCATGTTCTCTGATGGGGAGCATGACCCAGCATTTCAGCAGGAAGAGAGTGACACCTTCTTGCCGTTTGGAACCTGTACTCAATCCAGTTTTATGTCACAATTTGCTGCAAGCATGATCACAGCAGGAAATCTTTTTGTAATGAAAGTGAAAAATATACGTGGTCTGGCTGTCTGAGAATGTGCATCGAAGTGAACCATTTCACCAATTGAAAGTTCTACTTGGCGCACCAGAAACATACACTGTGTCCCAAAGCTCTTTTACATTCTATATACTTAAAGTGCACAGCATAAGTGCATTCATTTAGTGGATGCACCGCCAGGCAGCCTTGACCCTAGCCAGCCTTAAGCCTAATACTGTTTGAAATGGGTACAAGTTGAGGCCCTTTCATTTAAAAAAAAGAAAAGTCGACAGGCCCTGGTGCCGTCCCTCTGCAAATTACAGTTTTCCACTTTGCTTGAAGTTAGACACAGACTGGGATGACCAGAAATCCCGGCTTTGCAGGGACCTTCCTAGAATTAGGCCCTCTGTCTTCCTCCCTTAAACCGCCACCCCCTCCCACCCCCATCCAAAGTGTTTTTTTCATTTAAAAACCACGTCCCGGCTCCCGGCTTTGGGACAGGCTGTGCAGGTGACCACTGCAGATATGCAACAATTCAAGCTGACATTTTTACATAAACCGTTGAACAGTTCCTCAGCTTCCCATTAACACCTTCGTCAGCTCTCTGACACCCCATGGCAGTCTCAAACCTACAACCTTTTTGTTCACAACCATGGACACTGGTAGCCTTAAGCAACAATCAAAGCTACAGCTCCTCAAGGCGCTCTAGGGACGTGTCATTTTTCCACCCTGCAGTTTGCATATAGTAGAAGTGCTGGAGATGACAGCTGGGGGGAGTTTGAATTGGTGGGAGATGCTAGTCCTACTTGTATATTTTTGTTTTGTCCAGGCTTTTATTTCAAAATCTAGTTACCCTAACACAGACGCATATTTGTAAAAGTTGCGCAATTTGAAGCACACGGCACGGCACACAATGCAAGTTACAACAGGGGCAGAGTTGTGCTGCCTGTACTTGGCCTGGAGGCCAGGTGCATGGGGCAGCAGTGTGTAGCGGGTCGCAATGGCATTCATGCAGGACCAAAGCAGGGAACACAAAACACAACACAGTGCTTTAGGATAGGAAATAATGTCAGGAAAGAGGTCTGTTTGCGTTGCTGTGAGTGCGTTCAGCCGTGTGAGAAATCTTTAATGAAAACCAACAAAAGGTAAAGTAGGTTGTTCTATACGTTGACACCTGCCCAGGAACACATGTTGTAGACAGCAACTTTTGGGCTGTTTTGTTCAGTTGGTGCCACTATGATTGGTGTCATTAGGGTCCTTTGCGTGGTAGAAAGGGTCCTGGCAGAACCTCCAGCAGGCTTTGCACTGGGCTGCATATCCTTTTTCATACTAGCTAAGCGATGCATTTGCAGTGAGTGCAGTTTTATTGGAGTCTTCTTAAGTAGAGGCGCAGCCAGGATCGTCTTGCAAGTGGGGCCTGAAGCTCATGTAGTTGGGCCCACCACATTGACATTAACACTGCAAATACCAGAGCTGCTGAGTGGGCATTCACAGATTATGAGTGGGCCTGGCCTTGTCTGCTCAGACCATACCCTGTCTACGCCTCTGGTCTTAAGCAGGCCCCACAAATGGCATGGGAGTGGCCCTTTTCTCTGGCAAGTTTCATCACCTATGAAAAGTTAATGTTGATTAATATGCATATATGATGCACATTCTGAATAACAACACGATACAGGTGTCAAACAATGACTACAAGACAGTGCCTTTGCTACACAGGGTTTTCTAGGGATGCCTGCCTTGAACATACTACAACCCATAAGACAGTTTACAGAGACCTCAAGTTATTGCATGTAGTTTGTAAAATATTCATTCATTCCAGTATTTTCACTGTGATGCTCATAGCCTTGTATTTTAATAATGTAGATGCAGGAAAAAGGACATTCACTAAAAATACTGCGATTTACTGACCATGCATGATTTTAAAGCGCTTTTCAGCATCATTTTAAGGAAAGAGTGCGAATGAAGTAAGGATATTGTGTGAAAAAAGTGGGAAATGGAATGTCCGCGTTACTGGCTGTAATGGGCTTTACATTTTTTATACTGAGCAGTTACCTTGCAGTGTAGTGGTGGCAGAAGAGAAAATATTTATCTCTGTCATATAAGTGGGTTCATCCCAGGGACCCAGGTGCAAAAAGATGCAGCTCTCCAGAGATCTTTGTGCAATTCGCCTTAAAATGTGGAAATTCCAGCAGGGCTGTCTCTGATTGTCATGCTTATGAAGTTGATAACATCCTTTATCATTATTAATTGGTTATTTATAACAAACTTAATACCAAAGAGGTTTCAAGCGCGGACCCGGAATTCAGACCTGTATTGCTCTGTGTCGTCTTGCTTCCAACACGAGCGTGTTGCCACTGATCTACACTACCAGGGGCAACCTTTAGTTGGGTAATGGTAATATCTGTTATTTACAAAGATTAGAAGCTACTGAAGAGGCAGTGGGATGCCTCTAGGCGATAGTGATGTTGCCAGTGGGGGGCGTGGCAGATCAAGGAGTTGGTAGGTTAAGGCGTACTTCTTTCTTTGACCAGTCACATATTGCGAGACCCAGAGTGCCCCAATAAAACAGGACTTTGCCATAGTTCATGCCCCCCGTAAACACCAATGGCCCTACTATCCAAGAAGCTCCCCGCTCTTTCCCACAGAACATGGCTCATGTACAAAATGACTGCATTAAAAGGTCCTTCTCCCACAGTTCCAAGTTTTGAAATCGTTTAACGCTGGAGTGAGTGAGCAAAGCACACTTAAATAGCGCACATATCATGGACTAAGGTACCGCAGAGCACTAAATAAACGGGGAATCACATTCTTGTGGTGGTCAAAAGGCCTGTGTGAAAGGAACATTGGGCTTCTTTTGCTTCCCTTAAAATGAAACATTGCAGGTGGTCCCAATTTACATCTAACATGTCAATCACAATAGAGGGTCCAATGGAAAATTGCTGTGGGATCTAGATCAAGCGTTTACACAAAACTTTACATGCAACAAACACCATTAACCCTCCATAAGTAGCATTTTCTGAAAGTTGTGAATTGACGTAATTCACGGATGATGGTTTGAGGCCCACTTTTTTTGAGGCGAGGGCCTCTTTCTTGTCCCATTCTGACCCTGGTCAGGCAAACCCAATTGAGAGTGCACACCTGCATCCTGTTAAGCGGTTGTAGGTGTATAAATGGAGAGACAGAAAGCAGTATTGAGAGCAACAGGGAGGCCCATATCATGAGGAGGCATCAGTGGTGGGACCTAAGGAGCAGATTCAGGACGCCGGCCGACATCCCAGGTGTGGGAGGCTACGCATTGGGGAAACAAGCAGCTGGAGTTGCGAGCAAGCAGAAAGGATGTCGTCTGCCAAGAGGCAGTGGAATTGCCGGCGTGTGCTCGTTAGCACCTCGCGTGCGAGTGGGGCTCGAAGAGGCAGGACTGCCACCTGGGAAGCAGAGAAGAAGCAGCGGGAGCCGCAGAAGAGGAATGCCGGGACTGGTGAGTGACAGGGAGAGCCAATGAACAGCTGGGGCGCTCCTATCGGGCTGCACGTAAGACAGCAAAATGCTGAATGGTATGAAAACATGAAATTTACTTAAATCGTGCACATTGAATACCGAAGTATAAGAAAACCTGAAAACTAATTAAATCAGGCATATTGAATACCGAAGTATAAGAAAACCTGAAAACTAATTAAATCAGGCATATTGAAAATCGAACTATAAGAAAACCTGAAACTTACTTAAATCATGAATATTGAATACCGAAGTATAAGAAAACCTGAAAACTAATTAAATCAGGCATATTGAAAACCAAACTATAAGAAAACTTGAAATCAAGCCAAACTATGCACATTGAAAATCAAACTCAGCAAAAAACTGAAATTAAGCATATTGCACCCTGAATTGACTTAAACTTTATGGGACAAGCAAATAGAAAACAACAGCCAAAGGGGAAGTGCCAATTTGAAGACAACCTAAGGAAAGGAGCACAAGTGTGAAAGAACACCACAAGCGGTGAGACCATGTATAAGACCACCGTAAAGTGAATGGTATGAACAAATATAGTGCGGCAAGGCCAAAGACTGGCAAGAGGTGTGGCACATATTGTGGCACAGCCAATAGGCTAACCAGGAGAAGTCAGAAGACTGTAAAACTGCACCTAACACCAGAAAACACCAATACAGAGAGACTAAGTGAATATAACTCTACACAGGGGTAAGCACAGAAGAACCTGTTTGGGATGAAGAGCCTATGGTACCTGGTTGCGCGACCTGTGATGGTGTAGCGTGCGGTCTGACAACTGCGCCTAGACCAGTGAGTCCTAAACTGTGAAAACCAAGAACATTGCAAAACAAGCCAAGGAACAAGTGGCAGAGTTAATGTCTTGGGGAAGGGACCATGAGACTTGAGGGACTACTAATATTGTCTTGAGAACAAAGCCTCAAGACCTGTTTCTTCTGAACTTTGTTGCCTGGAACTTGGGGAAGGGAACCCCGAGGATTGTGTGGAACTGTATTGCCTTGAACTGGAGAAAGGTAATCTAAAGACTTTTGGGGAACTGTTTCGAACTTGGGGAAAAAAAGCTGAAACAGAAGTTAAGAGCTGAAAGAAGCTCTGAACTTTATGTTGATCACTATTTTTTTGATTATTGACATCCCTTCACATTGTTTAATTTTTAACTTTAGTTGTGAGGGCAAGGGTACATTTTGGACACAAACAGATTCCTAAGTTGAACCTTTGGATTCAGACTTACATTAGTTTCGTTCAGGTATGGACATCTCACTGCAGCATTGGGCAAGTTAGGCCTTCTAGCATTCCTGACATTTACTTTAATAAAACAGTTTGTTTTGAACTTTGAATCTGTTGTCTGTGTCTTGCTTCATGATGCCTTCATAGTATAGACAACAATGAGATAAAGCAACATTGTGCAATTGTGTAACCCGTTGTTAGGGATAATGGGATAATAGAGCTATAAGCAGAGTGTAATACGAAAGGGGACTGTCAAGACTGAAATAACTTAAATGGGAGTTACAGCAATGCAGGCCTTCCCTATTGTTCCCGAATTCTCAACAGTCTCTGGAATACAGCACTGCGTAGGCTGCTTGGCTCAAGCTCACAATCCCATGGATATAGTGTTCAGCATGCTCCTGACTTCACAGCCCCGGGGATATAGAAACCAGCACACATCTTGACATTGCTTACCGGCAAGTACTTCTCGCTCTTTGCTTTAGTGTATGTGCCAGGTATTGATGATGATACCCTGCATCCGTGGGCCACTCTCCTGGACCGATACTAATGATAACTCTTTCACACTCCTAGCAGCACATACTTCTTCCCTCCTTGCTTAGGTCTTTTTTAATAGGTTGTGCTATTGTAACCCACCAGCCACAGGTCACCCTCCTGGGCCAATGTCGCCTGTGTTTACTTTCTCTGAATCTGGTCTCTTTCCGGCAACTGTTATTTTTTATTATTTATTGAATATAGTCGAAATAAATCTACTTTTTCAATTAATACAATCTTATAATTTCTAATATCAATATATTCCAAGAGAAGAACAAGTTACTTCTTACCTTGTAATGTTCTTTCGACGGGATGTTCCTCCGACGTATTCCTCATCTTAGATAGATATCTCCTTCCAGCTCTGCTGGCCTCGGAAAATTTTTTCTCTAGAGGGCGCTGCGCGTCGACGTCCTCTGAGTCGATGTCCCTCGACAGCCGCTGTATCGACGTCGACGTCATCCTGCCTATAAAGGCCGTGTGCAGCGTCCGTTGCTCAGTTCCGTTTTGTAGCCCACAATAATACTTTCTGGACTAACTAATCACCCTGAAGGAGCGTAAGCTGCAACAACAAGGGAAGTAGAACTGCGGGGATGGATGGGAGGGTCGATGAGGAATACGTCGGAGGAACATCCCGTCGAAAGAACGTTACAAGGTAAGAAGTAACTTGTTCTTCGAAGGGATTGTGTCCTCTGACGTATTCCTCATCTTAGATAGGCTCCCATAGCAGTATTCTATTATCGGAGGAGGGAGTACTGACTTCACGCTGTCTTCTATTGATGAATAGAATGCAGTACAGCCCTTCCAAACCTAGTCTCTTGACTGGAGGAGGAATCCAAATTGTAAAAACATGTAAAGGTATGGAGAGACGACCATGTAGCGGCCGCCCATATGTCTTTAACCGGCACGCCTCTTTTGAGGGCCGATGAAGCTGCAATACCTCTGGTCGAATGAGCCCTAAGGTTTTGAGGGGGCTCTTTCCCTGCCAGTTTATAACATTCCAGAATGGCTAGAATGATCCATCTGGAAATGGTCTGCTTAGTTATTGGTAACCCCAGCTTGTGACCTGCGTAACCTACAAACAGCTGGTCTGCCTGTCTTATCCTGGCTAGTCTACTGATGTAAAAACTTAAAGCCCTCCTAGGGTCTAGCCTGTGTAACCTCTCTTCCTCTTTCCCCGGGTGAGGAGGAGGATAGAAAGATGGTAGGGTAATATTCTGAGTGATATGGAATTCAGAAACCACCTTTGGGAGGAAATTAGGCTTCACTTGCAGGACAACTTTGTCTTTGTGAAATATTGTGTGAGGGGGTTTACAAGAAAGAGCTTGTAATTCGCTCACCCTTCTTGCAGATGTAAGTGCTATTAATAAAACAGTTTTAAGGGTAAGGAATCTTAACAAACAAGAATGGAGAGGTTCGAAAGGTGTACCCATCACGAAAGTTAGTACTAAGTTTTAATCCCATAGGGGAATTTGGAATGGTCTTGGGGGATAAACATTGGTTAACCCCTTTAGAAACTGTATTACCAAGGGTAATTTGAAATAGGATGGTTCTTCCGCAGTACGCTTAAAGATGGATAGCGCTGCGAGATAGCCCTTAATGGTGCCAACTTGAAGGCCTGAATTTGCCAAATGTAGTAGGAAGGACAAAACCATTGGTGTACCACATGAAAAAGGGTCGATATTCTGCTCTCTACACCAGCTGCAAAATCTGTTCCAACGGCAGCGGTATAAAGACTTTGTTGCTGGCCTCCTTGCCGAAAGCAACACCTCCATAACATCATCAGGGAGGTCCCAATCCTTGTACCTCAGCCTTTCAGAAGCCAAGCGTGAAGGTTGAGGGTTTTGATGTCTGGATGGAGAACCTGACCTCCCTTCTGTGAGAGTAGGTTCTCTCTGAGTGGAAGTCGAATTGGAGGGCAGATGGACAAGTCTAGAAGGTCCGGGTACCACGTTCTCCTGGCCCAATCCGGGGCAATTAGGATCATGGTTCTCCGGAATCTTCTCAACCTCCTGATCATTTGAGGAATGACAGGGACCGGTGGGAACGCGTACAGAAGCGGAAACTCCCAGTCCACTATGAACGCGTCTCCCAGAGCTCCTCTCGGGGGAAATTCCCTTGAGCAGAACAGGTCGCATTTCCTTTTTAGGCTGGTGGCGAACAGATCTACCTGAGGGATTCCCCAAAGGGCGAAGATCTCTTGAAGGACTTCCTGAGCTAGCTCCCACTCGTGGGAGACTGTGTTCTGCCTGCTCAGAGCGTCCGCTGTCAAGTTCTTCTCTCCGGCTAGGTGAACTGCCGATAGAGAGATTCCTTCTTGTATTGCCCAAAACCAGAGCTGCATCGCCTCTCTGCACAGGGGTAGTGATCCTACGCCTCCTCTTTTGTTGAGGTAATGCTTGGCCACCGTGTTGTCCGTCATTATCAGGACGTTCTTCCCTTGTACAGCTGACAGGAACGCCTTCAGCGCAAGTCTGATGGCTCTCAGCTGTAACAGGTTGATATGTAGTCTGGACTCCGATGGAGACCAACGACCGCTGATGGTCAAGTCGTTGGCGTGGGCTCCCCACCCCGTGACTGAGGCATCCGTGACTACTGTTATCTCCGGCCAGGGTTGCCAAAACTGTTCTCCTTTCAGAATGTTCTCCTGACAGGCCCACCACTGAAGGTCTCGAGCCACCCTGCCGGGAACTTGAAGAAGATCTGTCATTCTCCCTGAGAATTGTGACCACTGAGTCCTCAGTGCCCACTGGAGGGATCTCATTCTCAGGCGAGCCTCTCGCACTAGGAAAATGCAGGATGCCATGAGGCCTAGCAACCTCAAAAAGTCGAAGGCTGGGAGACGTTGGGCATGTTGGAACTTGGTAACCATCTGTAGAATATCTTGAGCCCTCACCTCTAGTGGCGAGGCTTTTCCCAGGGAAGTGTCCAGGATCGCTCCTATGAACTGGAGTCTCTGCGATGGTATCATTTGTGACTTCTTTAAATTGAGGGAGAAGCCCAGTCTGTGAAGGAAGTGGCACACATGATTTAGCTGGATCTGAGCTTGTTCCGGAGAAACAGCCCTGATCAACCAATCGTCCAGGTAGGGGTAGACGTGAATCCCTTCCCTCCTTAGACTTGCAGCCACTACCGACATTAACTTGGTGAAGACCCTCGGGGCGGAGGTCAGCCCAAATGGCAGCACTCGAAATTGATAGTGAGAGTTGCCAATTGCGAACCTCAGGTATTTCCTGTGTTTGAGATGGATAGGCACATGGAAATAAGCGTCCTGAAGGTCCAGAGATACCAACCAGTCCTGGAACTGAAGGGCCTGGAGGATCTGAGAAAGAGTGACCATCTTGAATTTGTCTTTTCTGAGGAATTTGTTCAATTCTCGCAAGTCCAAGATGGGTCTCAGTCCTCCATCTTTCTTTGGAATGAGAAAGTAAGGGGAGAACCAGCCCTTGTTCCTCTCCGCTACAGGTACCGGTTCTATGGCACCTTTCTCTAGCAGGTCCCAAATTTTCTGCAAGAGGAGCAGATCTGGAGCTTTCTGAGAGCTGATCCCTGGTGGATGACTCTGAGGTATACGTAGGAAAAGCAGACAGTAACCTTGGGCAACTGTTTCCAATGCCCAAGCATCTGACGTGATAGCCTGCCATTGCGCCAGATGTTGAGTCAACCTGCCTCCTACAGGTTTCCTGTGAGGGAAGTCGTCAGAGTGGTTTTGGGGCGGCTGATGCAGATGCCGATGGTAAAGAGGTACCTGCTGTTGCTGCGGCTTTTGAATATCTACCCCGTCCACCTCGGGTAGTTCTTCTTTGTCCCCTTTGAGCCGGTCGTCCTCTACCTCTTCCGAATGCGGAGTAGAAGCGAAAGGACTTGCCCCTCGCAGAGGTTCCTGTGGGACGAAAAGGACTCTGACGGATTGCAGCTCCTAGGGATTTTGCTGCTGATTTTGAAGTTTGCAGTTTCTCTAAACTGTCATCTGCCTTTTTCCCGAACAAAGAAGAGCCATCGAATGGAATGTTCAAGAGCCTGGCTTGCACATCTGGGGCAAAACCAGACTTTCTCAACCAAGCGAATCTCCTGGTTGATGTACTTGCTGCCATTGCTATGCTGATACTGTCAGCCGAATCAATGCCCGTCTGGAGGGATTCGCACATAGCGTCTTTACCGTCCTGTATAATATTCAGGAACGCATCCCTTTCTTCTCCCTCCGGGATGCAGTCAGCCGCTGTAGAAGCACACTCCCAAAGTGTATGGCTGAACCTAGCAAGGGTGCAAGTAGCATTAACAGATTTTAACGCCATGCTACATGCGGAAAAGACTTTCTTTGCCATAGCATCATATTTTTTATCGTCCCTGTCCTGTGGGACGGTAGGATAAGCCGTCTTGACATACATCGGTAGAGGATGCTGCCTGTACCACCAGACTTTCTGGGGATGGGTGTTTAGACAAAAACTCTGGGTCTGTAGAAGATACCCTGTACTTTGTAGACAGTTTTTTTATTTACTGCTGGTACTACATCTGGGGTTTCCCAGTTTGTCATGATCTTTCTCTGAAGAGCTTTATGAAAAGGCACCACAGGATCCTCCTGTGGGCCTTTGTCAAGATTATCCGTGAGGTCATCTTGTTGGAAAGATTGTGAAGGTGCAGACCAACCCATGAACTCTGTGATCCTGGCCATTAAGGCTCTATAGGGGGTTTCAGCATGCTCCCCCGGGTCTGGCTTAGCAAACTCCACCTCAGGGGAAGTGTCTAACCCACTTGCCTCATGTAAGGAATCATGAAGATCCTTTAACCTGCGCTCTTCAGAGGAAAATTCCTCTCTAATTGGGGTTACAGGCCCCGCAACACAAATGTGTCTTCCTGTTCAGACAATTCACCCTCTTCCAAAATTGAGGACATAGTTCTCAATTGTTCTGAACTCATAAAGGGAGTAAATCCCATTTCCAAGGCAGAGGGTGCCGAACTTGTCATTATCGGCCTCGAAAACGTCGATGTCGTCGACGCCGACGTCGAAGGCTTTGAGCGTGGCGTCGAAAACAAAGGCGGAGGCCTCAAAGACCTCGACAGAATTGGAATTCTACTCGATAATCTCGAAGCCATTGGCGTCGAGGACCTGGGGATAGTCACTGGGTGTGTCGTAACCGTGACTTTTCTTGGCGTCGACGCCGGTGTCGAAGCTGGCGTCGAGTCGACAGACCCGTGTGTCGAAGGTCCCTTCGACAACGGCGTCGAAGACATCGACCTCGACGGAACCCTCGTCGACGGCGTCGACGGAACCTTCGAGGAAGGTTTGGAGGTCATAGTCCTACTCGAGGGTTCGAGACGCGCTTGAGAGGTTTCCTTCGCCGGGTACTGCGACTCGCTGCGTTTTTGACCTTCGGTTCTTTCGACCAGAGCATCGCTCTCGGCAGTCTTCGAGGGGGTCGAGGCTGCTTTCTCAAAGACGCTCATCATATTTTTGCGGAATTCCTCCCATTCAGCCCAGGAACTATGTTTCGTGGGGCAAGGGATTATTTTTGGCGAAACAGAGGAAGAGGAAGACAGAGAAGGGGATCTTCGACGTCTCCTCTTCGAGTGCTTCGATCTCGAGGAGTGATGAGACCCACTCCGAGACCTGGAGCGCGAATGGTGACGAGGAGACGAATGTCTCCACTTCGTTGACGAAGAAGAAGCTTTAAAAGTCTTACCTTTCTCCAGCTTCCCCCTATGCTCCTTCAGGGCCTTAGCTGTCATGGACATACAGTCTTCGCATTCCGAACAATGGTGTTCAGGTCCCAAACACCACAGACAAACTCTGTGAGGGTCAGTCAACGACATCTTTTTCCCACAATCTCGACATTTCTTGAAGCCGGATCGAGGAGTTGTCGGTTCCGACGAGGAAGCCATCGAGTACGGATCGAATGACTCGAGGTAAATAGGATTAATCTGACTAAGAACTGAGCAACGGTATTCTGAGGCACTGAGTAAGCGCGGAAAAACGGAACTGAGCAACGGACGCTGCGCGCTGCCTTTATAGGCAGGATGACGTCGACGTCGATACGGCGGCTGTCGAGGGACATCGACTCGGAGGACGTCGACGCGCTGCGCCCTCTAGAGAAAAAATTTTCCGAGGCCAGCAGAGCTGGAAGGAGATATCTATCTAAGATGAGGAATACGTCGGAGGACACAATCCCTTCGAAGAAGGCGTTTTACAATAAAAAGCAAGACACAATTTACAATTACAATTTCGAATACAACCACATGATACAACCATTAAAATTATCATATAAAAATTGACAGTAGAAAATACATAAAACCCTTAAAAGTCATATTCATGTTCAAAACAATTTTAAGAATACAATCAAAGGCAAGTTGAATACCATTCATTCTATTTTCAATGCCATTAGGAAATTAATAGTTGCAAATCTGATGCTCATGCATTCAGTAGCTGCTAAAGCAACCAATCTAGTTCTAGGGTAAATTTGTGCAAAATATGCAAGATGCTTAACAAAGTGAGTTCACCTCAAATTTATGAGTTCTTGACAATCAATGATTATATGCTGTAATGTTTCAACAATTGCAACATTTTTACAAAAACTGCACCAATTATCGTCTGAAGAAATCTGCTTTCTTCTAGCTTTAACCTCACGAGTAGGCCAAATATTAAACCTTAAACGTAGTATAGCATTTCTTGTGGCTGCGGAAGGTGCCAAGCATAAGTAGGAAGCTGTATCTCTGTAACGTTTTCGACCAAATACTGAGGTGTCAAAATCTTTATATTGAAGGCATTTGGTCCTTGTATCAATCCATTTCATTAAATAAAGTTTCTTTTTAGCTCGCTCAGGATTAGATACGAGAGTGTCAAGAGAAATATCAGCATTCAACATGATAGTAAGAATATTTTGTAGACCATTGTTTCGGAAACACTTCAGATGATTTAAGTAAGTAGCTAGAAATAGTGGCTAGTGTGGTATTATTCCATGAAGACAAGAGACATTTACGAAACAGGGCACATAGACGCCAATTGTACAAGGCCGTTAATGAAATTAAACCTAGTTCATAGTGGATCAGTACTCCAGGGATGCATTGTGGAAGGTGTAAAGTGGCACGCCAAAACCTAGCTTCCAATGAGTTCAAGAATTTTGGTGGGATTGTATTGTATGTTTCCAAGCCATAAAGTACAGTGGCTACTACATTCTGACTCCAATATATAATAGCAGAATTTATAGAAAATTTGCCATATTTGGAGACAATTAATCTTGTTTGATATATAGCAGTGGTTAGCTTCTGTTCTGTTTTGCACAATTGCGAATGGAGTGAAGGACAACCATCAAAAGAAATGAGGCCTAAATAAACATAATTTGGGACTACTTGTAAGATGGTATTTTCTATTTTCCAATCCAACTTATGCCTATGAAAACCCTTAGGTACATGCATGACAATTTGCGTTTTGTTGCTGTTTACCACCAGTTCATTATCTCTGAAATAACAGCAGAGTGCGGACAGAAGATTACCTAAGCCACTCAGAGTTTTAGAAATTAAAACAAGGTCGTCTGCATACCAAAGGGCGTTAATTTTCACACCGTTCAATTTAGGAGCATCAGTCACTACATTAGTGAAAATCCTGCGAACATCATTAATGAAATAATTAAAAAGTGCTGAAGCTAGTATACATCCCTGTTTCAATCCTCTATTCGCTACAACCGGTTTTGACAAGATACCCTCAATGTTCAATCTTATAAATACCTTTGTATGAGAGTGAAGAGCAAAAATAATGTCAGTTAGAGTTGAGGGGCAATCCGCTTTGACCAATTTGTCCATTAGTTTTGGTCTTGACACTGAATCAAAAGCGGAATGGAGATCCACAAATGCAAAATAGATTGGTTGTTTCTTGATTTGAGCTTGGGACCTGATGGTATTTAAAGTAATCAAGTTTACAGCGGTTCCTAAACCTGCTACAAATCCAGTCTGAGCTGGATCACGTTGCCCAACTTTCACCGTCCACTCATTGAAATCCATGAGTGTGATTCTTAGAAGACTTATTATGCACAGGACAGATATTCCTAAAAATATTTAACACATCAACATATGATTCAACATCATTCAACCTGTGACTGTTCAGGATGGCACCGTTCAAGGCTAAGAGTTCATTAGTAGACCATTTAAATCAGTTCTTACCATTATTAATAGTAAGAGCTTGTTTGGACCATTGCATAGAAGCAGTACAACTTTGCACTGTAATAGTCCAAAACAGAGAGAGCAAATGATGATCACTTTGTGTCTGCTTAACAACAACAAATTTACTGGTATTCATGAAGATACTTATTACTCATAAAAATATAATCAATAGTAAATTTCGATTTCCCTCTCTCCCAGGTATTCATTGGAGGAATGTCGCCAAGGATTGCGCCATTTGAAATTTTTAAGTTAAGATCTTTGATAAATGACTTCCATCTCAAACCATCAGTATTCATACCCGTTTTGATTGTCTGAAAACATTTGAGATTCAAATCACCCATTACCAAAATACCAGAAATGTTGTCATGAGAAGCAATAGTTTCAAAAAGAAGCGAAAGAGTGGCATAAAAGGTGTTATCAATAATACCAACTAGATTTCGATAGAGGTTAATCAAAGCATATGTTTCTAGACCAAAGGTGACCTTAACTAACTGCATAAACTTGTTAGGAGCCTGCCACGCTAAGATTTTAAAACCCCTGCAGGAGATTGCAACAAACACGTTTCTTGTAGGGCTACAATGTCATACTTATTCAGCTGATCATTTAGTGCCCATTGAAGATGAGAGGAACCTCGCGTATACCAGCTAGCCAACGAAATTTCAGCATTTTTAGCACTTGTTCGTGGTTATGAGTGAGTGTTAGACGTAGTCAATAAACTTGAAACATTATCTTTAACACAAAAGTGGCATGCACAAACTGGTTCTACTACAGGACCCACAATTGGCTCTATGTTGTCCGACTCCTGAGGGGCCTGACGGGCTGGGTCCTGGGCCAATAGAAAGCCCAAATTAAATAAATCCATTCTGGCATTCCATAAAGTGTTACGAACTATCCCCGATTTAATCCAGAACCGAACAATAGATAGATTTCTGTCGCAGAGAAATTCCATTTGATCTATGTCACTAGAGGATACAGCTTCCAAACCCTCAAAATCACCAAAGATGTTTAACACACTTGCACGACATAGGTCATATTTTGGAAATGCCCCATCTCGACATTTCAAAATCAGGGTATGGAACAATTTTAAATCTCTGTGTAACAGAGTCTCTTCCATAATTCGTATGAGCTTTGGCGTTTATCTTACGAGTGTCAAGACTCTGTTTTGTGCAGCTATGTCTCGAATACAGCCACCATTTAACAACGCTATTTTGGATTTCGAACAAGTCGTAGCCAAATCTTTAGATGTGAAATCTAAATGGTTGCTTCTGAGAGGAGCTTTATGTAAACGGAGGGACTGTGAAGTAGAAGGAATGACCTCAGGCAGCACCTCCGTTAGCCTTCTCAAAAGGTAGGTATCAACCGCTGCCTTGTGAGTAGATAATCAATCTTCAAAACCTGGTAACGTGGCAGCAGTGGAGGCGGACGGCTTATCAATGCCCATTATCATCACTCTAGTATGTGTATGCGTCAAATTTTCGGCAGACTTGGTTTGTTGACTTGAGAGAGTCACATCTAAGTTATGGGACAACAAATCTACAAGCTCCTTATATGGTTCATAACCTGAAGGTAAATTCTGCGCCTCACTAGGAAGGAGCGGGGAAGGAGCGGATCTGCCCGACGTATCTTCACTTACAGCTGGCCCCAACGAGGGAGAGATCAATTCATTATTTACGTTTTCTCGAGGTACCCTTATTGGGACTGCTGTGGCAGAATCAGAAATTGTTGATACCGCTGCAGAAGCGTTTGGTGTTTGTTGTTTTTTAAGCTTGGATAGAATATTTTTATTTCCTAGCGCTAACTTGTTTGCCACAAATTTGCTTTTTTTTACTGATCATTGTTTTAGGGTCTCTCTTTTGTATTTGCTGGTTGGAGACTTCACGTGAATTGGCATTAACAGGAATTTGGGAGGCACTCCTCTCGGGTGAGTCTACACTAACCCAAGAATCATTTTTCTTTTCTACCACGTCTTCCACGTACTCTATAGGACGAATAATTTTGGAAAATGCTGGTAAAACCGACTCAGCCATGGCATGGACTGCACAACGCTTGCACCAGCAGATTCTTCAGCAACTTGGCGAGAAAAACAATGAGTCTCTAAAGATGATATTCTTTGACCTAAGTTTTCCAATGTAGAAGCACTTTCAAAATTATGCGAGCTATTTCTCATCCAATCCCCACTCTGATCTAACTTAGTTGCTTGAATAGTGATCTTATGATCTAGGGAGTCGAATAACTTAAATAGACTGGTTATAGTAGTATGTATAGCCCCCAAAGTTATCTCCAGTTTCCTTGAGGATAGACAGCGTCGTGGCGTGGGTTGTATAAAAGATACATCCTCAACCTGTCTTGTTGAGTCCATGGAACCTGGTTGATTATAATCCGTCAGAACCGACACTCTAGAACTTTCTAGATCTCTGCTATTTATATGAACAGGACTAACTGGCATAAGCACCTCATTTGAGATAACTTCCACTACTTCCACTACTTCTTTAGGGACAACACACGCCACAGAACCATTCACACCTGGGACATCTCTTTCTATAGTGCATTCGGCATTGGCTATTACTTCAAACATAGATCGAACACATTAAGATTACTTGATGGAGTTAGAGGTATTAAAGGTTTCTGCAACACAACATTGATCAAATGCGGTAAGGTAATTTCATTAGGATTGGATGTTGTACTCGTAACAGCACTTGAAACAGACGCATTAGAAATGTTTTCATAAAAGTTGCGAATGTCACGATTGTGAACAGGGGTTTTGTTGATTGGCGTCAAAGTAATGGATTTTTTCGAGGTTTGAGTAAGGCTTTTAGGCTTTTCATTGGGTTTAGGAACAGATTCAGTTGCGGGTGTGTGTGGCAATTGTTCTAACACCGCGCTACTCGGCGTTCTGCAAATATTGCTATCACAGGGAGCTCTATCCTGCATACACGGCATTCCTGTTTTTAAAGTATACAAAACCTTTGAATGTAGAAAATGGTAAAATAGATCTTTAAAGTAAAATTATTACAATATGACACGATGCACAATTAAGCATAAAAGGAAAATACACAATAGTCCAGTACAGAAGGAACAAGTTACTTACCTGTAACTGTTGTTCTCCAGCATGGATCTGGCATGGATTCACATGCTCATGAATATTCCCCGTTGTCAGGCTCGGAATCCTCGGTAAAGAAAAATCAGTATCAGTTTCGTTTCTGATCTGGCTTTCTCAGTAGTAACCAATCACTGGTCTCTGGGTCATACTGCCCTCAGCCAATGAGTGCCCTCTCCCTAAGACCCGCCTCTGGCAGCCATCTTCAGATTTGGTAGCACGCAAAGTGGCAGTATGACCAAGTGAAGAGTCGTAGAGGGGCAGGAGGGAGGGTTCGCATGTGAATCCATGCCAGACCCATGCTGGAGAACAACAGTTACAGGTAAGTAACTTGTTCCTTCTCCAGCATGGGGTCTGGCATGGATTCACATGCTCATGAGTATAAGAATACATAGCAGTACACATGCACAACCACGGTAGGTGGCAAGGCTCAACATTAAGCATTACATAAAACTCAACATTAAGCATCTCTTACCTCCCCACCAGGCCCACCTTAAGCGAACAGGTTGCGCAGTACTGCCTGGCCGACTCTGGACTCCTCCCTGGAATCCCGGTCGACGCAGTAGAATCTCATGAAGGTGTGTGTCGACCTCCACGTAGCAGCACTGCAGATGTCCAGCAGGGGCACACCAGACAAGAACGCCGTGGTAGCAGCGATCGCTCTGGTCGAATGGGCTCTCAGACGGCAGGGGCAACGGTCGGTTTGCCAACCGATGACAATGCATGATGCAGCCGGAGAGCCATCTGGAAATGGAAGCCTTCGAGAGAGCCTTCCCTTGGTTCACAGGTCCATAGTTCGCAAACAGCTGTGATGTCTTCCGAAAACTCTTCTTTCTGTCCACGTAGAACTTCAGCGCTCTAGCCACATCCAAGAGTGCAAAGTCCTCTTGGCCGGAGACGAAGGCGACGGGAAGAAAACAGGTAGCACCAAGGGCTCGTTGAGGTGGAAGTCCAATGGCACCTTGGGCATAAACGAGGGGTGCGTCATCAGCACCACCCTTGTGTCGTGAAAAGTCAAGTATGGAGGCTTGCAGGATAGGGCCTGGATCTCTCCCACTCGCCGTGCGGAGGTGATGCCCACAAGAAACGCAGTCTTCCACGACAGGATTTCAGCGGCGCCTAATGCAGGGGCTCGAATGGCGCCCCCAAGAGCCTGGTCAGCACCACATTGAGTTCCCACGCCGGGGCAGGAGCCTTCACCGGCGGGAACGATCGGAACAGTCCCTTCATAAATTCCTTCACCAGGCGATGGGACCACAAGGACGCCCGTCCTGTGGTTCTGGTGTATCGGGAGATCGCAGCCAGATCTATCATGATGGAGGCGTGAGCCAGTCCAGCCTTGGCCAGCGACAGTAGGTACGGCAGCACTTGAGGGGCCGTAATCCGTAGAGGGTTAATCTTCTGTGCACGGCACCAGACAGAGAACCTCTTCCACTTATGTCCGTAGCACTTGAGAGTTGAGGACGCCCTGGCTTTTGCAAGGACCTCTCTGCAGTCAGCCGGGATTTCGTACCCTCCAAACTCTAGCGCTGCAGGAGCCAGGACTGCAAGTTCAGCGACTCCGGGTCATGATGAAGTATGGCGCCTCCTTCTCTGGAGAGAAGATCCGCGTCCGCCGGCAGCTTGACTGGTGGGGACGCTGACAAGTCCAGGCGGTCTGGGAACCAGATCTGCCTCGGCCACAAAGGTGCGACCAGGATCATCCTGCACCGGGACCTCTTGAGCTGGTTGACGAGTCGGAGCAGTAACGGCAACGGAGGGAACGCATAAAGGAACAGGCCTTCCCAGGGGAACGAGAAAGCATCACCCATGCTCCTCGGCTGGGGGAACCTGCTGGCGAACCTCTGGCACTTGGAGTTTGTCACTGTCGCAAACAGGTCGATCTGGGGTTTTCCCCATCGTCGGAAGAGTCGATCCACTTGATCCTGACGTAGTTCCCACTCGTGGCACGAGCGCAGCTCCCTGCTGAGTGAGTCGGCGGTGGTGTTTTTTATCCCTGCCAGATGAAAGGGCATCAGAAACATCCCTTGGGCGACGGCCCAATGCCACAGATCCTGGGCTTCCTTGGAGAGGGCTGGGGATCTGGTTCCTCCCTGCTTCCGGATGTAGAACATTGTGGTGGTGTTGGTGAAGATTCTCACCACCTTGCCCTTGAGGGACAGGAGAAAGGACCTGAGGGCCCAGAACACTGCACGGAGCTCCAGGATGTTGATGTGGAGCGTCTTCTCCTCCAGGAGCCAGAGGCCTCTTGCGTGAAGTTCTCCGGTGTGCGCTCCCCACCCTTCCAGGGAGGCATCCGTCGTCACCGTTATCTGGTGGGATGGGATCTGAAAGTCTGTGCCCGCTGTCAGATGAGCGCGGATGCCCCACCACCAGATTGCTCGTCGGAAGGTCTCGTTGAGCGGGATGCTGTCCTTGAAGCTGCCCGTCGCTTGGATCCAGTGGGAGTCGAGGGCGCATCCGAAGCCTGCACAGGCGCACGAGATATATGCAGGAGGACGTCATCCCGAGGAGGGTCTTGATGGACCTCACCCTGGCCACGTCCGTGGCCAGCAGGCGCTGCACCTTACCCAGGATGGCCTTCGCTCTTTCTTCCGACGGTGAGGCCAGGCGCGCCACTGTGTCGAGCTTTGCTCCCAGAAACAGTGCGACTTCCGACGGGACCAGGTGGGATTTGGGAAAGTTGATGGAGAATCCCAGATCCAAGAGCTGTTGGACGGTGTTTGCTGTGTGATCCACGGCGAGCTCCCTTGTCCATGCTCGGATGAGCCAGTCGTCCAGGTAGGGGTAGACGTGGAACCCCTGCAGGCGCAGCCGCGCCGCCACCGGTGCGAGGCACTTGGTGAACCCTGGGTGCCGACTTCAATCCGAACGGGAGGGCCTTGAACTGGTAGTGCCGTCCTTGGACCACGAACCTGAGGAACTTTCGGTGACCTTTCAGAATGGGGATGTGGAAGTACGCATCCTCCAAATCCAATGATGACAGGAGATCGCCCTCCTCCAGCTGTCCCAGCACGTGCTGGAGGGTGACCATCCGGAATTTCTGCGCCTTGATGTATTTGTTCAGCAGTTGCAGCACCAGGATGGTGCGCCATCCTCCTGTCTTCTTTTTTACTAGGGAGTACCTTGAGTATACTCCGGAGCCCCAGAGCCTCTTCGGGACGAGCTCGATGGCACTTTTTCTGAGCAACGCCCTCACCTCCAAGAGTAGTTGAGGGATGTGATTTTCCTTCCTGACCACGGGTGGAATGCGGGGACACTATTTTAGACATTTGAGGGCGTGCCCCTGGCCCAGGGCGTCCAGCACCCAACGGTCGGTGGAGATGAACTTGTTGTGAAGTAGGACACAGACGCTGGTAAGTTGGTTTCGCATTTATTTAAGATAAATGAAAGCAAGAAAGACCCCCGAACATATGAGATCCTTCCCCATCAAAATCTCCATCAACTGACAACTTTAGAACGTCAACAATCACATGCCAATGAACATTCCAATGACATCATAGAGGCACCCTGCTCTGCCTATGTCATCAACACTAGCTCTCTCTGCTCCCAAAGAGAAACATCATCACAACACATCTCCCTTCATTTCATTTTTTTTTTTTTTTCGAATTCCTTAACTCACTCAATTACATTAAGTTTTTCTTTTCCCAAGTGTCTGTTATTCAAAATCATTCTCCCCTTTCACACATGACCCCTCTTCACAGTAGCTATTCTACTCTTGTTCCACACCTGCCCACCGGTCACACGTACTGCACCCTTCATGACTGCCACCACTCTGACCGGGTCCGAATAAAGGGAATCCCCTTTCTTTTTGAGAAACCCTTTCCTTATCCTGACCCAATCTCCACATTCCACACGCAATTCTTTCTTTCCTCTTCTCATATTTTCACGCATGACCCATTCTGATTTTTTTTTTTACCAGAGACTTCCTCACCTGATCTACCACCAGGTCAGACTCCCTACTCCTACCAAGCCAAGGTGGGCACGTTATAGAAAATGGCTTCCTGCCCCTCATAAGCTCAAACGGGCATAATCCAGTAACAGCATGTGGCGCCATTCTAAGAGCCCACATCCTGTTTTGTATCATGGCTAATTTGTCCAAACCACACTCTTCTCCCATCCTCACACTCTCCATTACAAATCTATTCATCCTCTCAACAACACCATTTGATTCAGGATGATATAATGAAGTTCTCTTGTGTCCCACTCCACATCTCCTCAGATAGTTGGTGAAACCTTCTCCTATAAATTGGGGACCATTGTCTGTCAAAACAGTTTCTGGTAAGCCTTCATTAGCAAAAATTTCTTGTAAAACCCTTATCATGCTCTCTCCCGTGATGTCTCTAACAATTTTGAAGTCTGTCCACCTGGAAAATAAATCCACAACCAATACAACATATTTTCCGCGACCATAGCCTAATTCTACAGGACCCAGAATGTCCATGGCAATGTCGCTCCATATCCTGGATGGTAGACCAACATCCACCAATGGCTGTTTCCTGGCCACAATGCCCTTACCACTCCTGATACAAAACTGACAATTCGCCAGAACTGCCTCTATTTCTTTGTCAAATCCTGGCCACCAATAGTCTTCTCTCAAAACACCCTTTGTCTTGGTAACTCCAATGTGACCGCTGTGTGCTAATTCTATAACCTTCTTCCTCAATCCAATGGGGACAACAGCCCTACCCCACCTGAACAAAATATCCTCATTTACAGATAACTCATCCTTCACTTCCCAATATGGTTTTGTATCTTCCTCCAATGACTGCTTATTTGGCCATGATCCAGACACAACATATGGAATTACTCTGTTGATCATATGGTCTTCTTTCATACCCTTCAACCACTCTGGTTTGGAGACTATGCCATCAGTATTAACAAATACTAATTCTAAATCCTCATTCTTCACATTCTCAGAGTTTGCAACTGAAATCCTGGACAGGCTGTCCGCTAAAATATTTCCCTTTCCCGGGATGACTTCTATTTTAAAACAGTGCGTCTGCATCCTGGTGACCCAACCTGCCACCCGGCGCGAAACTTTGTCAAGGCCCTTATTCTCAAATATTGCTTTTAAAGGCTTTTGATCAGTGCGAATTGTAAATTCCACTCCCCACACAAAACTCTTGAAACGTTCAATAGCCCAGAAACAAGCTAAAGCCTCTTTCTCAATGACCGAATATCTCATCTCTGCTCCTCTGAGACCTCTTGACGCATGAGCTATAATGTTTTCAGAACCATCAACTTGTTTCTGAGACAATACAGCTCCCAAACCACCCTCACTGGCGTCAACAGTAATAATGGTAGACTTCCTAGTGTCAAAACATCCTAACGGACGAGCCATATCTATATCTTCTTTGATGCTATTGAACTCTTCCTCACATCGATTATTCCACACGAAGTCAGCACCCTTTCTCAAAATTTTCCTTAATTCCTGAACCTTTTCGGCATAGTTTGTAACAAATTTCTGGTAAAATTCTGTCATTCCTAGAAATGACCGAAGCTCACTTTTATTTCTAGGCGTTTCTATGTTTCTTATAGAATTCACCATATCTTCTTTGGGTCTTATCCCATTTTCCGACACTTCATGACCCAGATATTCCACTTTCGTCACGGCAAACTTACATTTCTCCCCTTTCACCGTGATACCCCTCTCCTCAAACATCTTCAACACCTTGCACAAATTTTTGTCATGCTCTTCAAAAGTCGCTCCACTCACCAACACATCATCCTGAAAACAAAAAACACCCTTCATCCCTCTCAACAGACGATCCATGATCTTTTGGAAAACTGAAGAGGCGGATGCCAATCCAAATGGCATCCTTCTAAATTGGAACACACCTTCATGTGTAATAAATGCAGTGACTTTCCTACAGGCCTCCTCCAACTCCACTTGATGATATGCTGATGCCATATCCAGTTTAGAAAAATATTTTCCCCCGCCCACTCTCCCATGTTGGGCAGGGGATGCCTGTCCACCAACACACATTTGTTTAGCTCACGCATATCAACGCACAGTCTCAAATCCCCTGAACTCTTCTTCACTATTACAACTGGGGAAACCCACTCTACTCCCCCAGCTCTCTCAATTACACCTGACGCCAACAACTTTTGTAATTCCCTTTTTACACTGCCTCGTAAAGCAAACGGCACAGGTCTGAGTTTGGCCACTACAGGTACGCTATCCTTCTTCAAAATTATCTGATGTTGAAACCCTTTTATTCTTCCCAAAGACTCATCAAACACTTTCTTATACTCTGACATATATTTCCCATGACTCACGGGTTCTTCGGAAACTTGTAGGACTTGGTCTGGATGGTTGGGATCAAGTCTTATTCCCAAATTATTTTGTTCTCTCCATCCTAGTAGAGATTGTCCTTTCTTAGTGATATACACCTTTCCATCACAACATCGACCTTTAAATTCAAACTTACTCCACACGTACCCTAACAACTCAATTCGATCTTGATTGTAACTTCCTGGACTTATGTCCGGTATCGACAGTGCCGATACATTCCCTCTCATCTCTGCTTCAAATACACTTCTAGAAATAAGTGTTATTTTTGACCCGGAGTCGGCCATTAATGACAACTTGAAACCATTAACATTCACCTTAGCATATGGACGCTCACAGTCATCCTCTTCATCACCCTTACCAACAACATTAATTGTATTGACAATAACATTCTGAGAAGGCACAACAACAACATCGTCATCTGACGATTTCCTATCCTCCTCTTCATTCACATAAAATACTTTTCTTTGGTTATCATGCCCAAATTGAAAATTCTTGCAACATGACATAAAATGTCCTCTCCTCCTGCACTTAGTGCAAACGTTTCTTCGACCTGGGCAGACTACGGAGGATGCAAAATGGGTTGCACTAGCGCAACGATAACATAGTCTATCATCTTTCCTCTCCTCTCTTTTCTCATCTTTCTGACAAATATTCTGACTCCTTCTTTCCTCCTGGATGTTCCTGCTTGACTGTCTATTTCTTCCTCTTCTTTTGTTCTTTCCTTCCGCTATGTTCATTACTTCTGGTTTTGCTTCCTTAGTATCTTCTCCTTCATTTTTAGATAACTTAGCTACACATGCTAAAGAATGCTCTACTCTCTTAGCCAAGTCTAACACTTCATCTAAACTTGGTTCATCTTTTAGCCATAACTCTTCCCGTATTTTGTTAGATCGACAATGTGTCATGAATTGATCTCGAATATGTTCATCAAAGCTATCTTGAAATTTACATGTTAAGGCCAGATGCCGCAAAGCAGTGACGTAATCTTCAACAGACTCCCCCTGTGCTTGAACTCGCATACGAAAATTGTAACGCTCCAAGATTGTGCTCCTTTTTGGATTAAAATGCTTGTCAAGTTTCAACAATGCACTTTCAAATTCATTCAAATTATCCCCACTACCGTCTCCTTCTGGTTGTGGTAAAGTGTCAAAAATTCTCTGGCCTTCAAAGCCCAAAAAATGCAACAACAAGGCCAGCTTCATCTCACCAGAATATGACATACCACCAGCCGCCCTCATATAGTGCATGAAACCTTACGCCATTGCTGCCAAGCAATCTTTGCCATTCCTGGAGTCGGCATAAAAATGGGAGGACCTGATATGCCTGGCAGACCTGCCATGACTGCCTGAATGACGAAATGTACAGCTGGTACGGTTTAAAGTGGCTGTGTCCCCAGGTTTCTGCCTTTTACTTATCTGTTACGCTAGGATGCTGTGTGTCATTGCTTTTAAATCGAAACTGCATGTATTTTAAGCTTCAATATTGATTTCCCAATTACTAGAAGATATACGGTATTTAAGGAACACAGTCTCATTTAATTTGCTTAACCACCTGTTATGCACACTACGGTAGTCACTCGTGGAGCAATCCGACTTACTCTACTTAGGTGACATCATCACGAGACACAAACACGTTCAGAGGAGCCGCACAACAGCTGCCGCACAACATCTCCTCCTCCTCCTCAGCAATGCACACAGGGGAATGTAGGCGGGCACCCCCCTCCTTCCGCTGGCTGCTCAACACGTCTGCTGAGCTTCGGTTTCCCTTTTTTTTTTTTTTTTTCTCCCGCTCGACACCGCAGCTGGGCGGAGCCTCTTCGGGACGAGCTCGATGGCACTTTTTCTGAGAAACGCCCTCACCTCCAAGAGTAGTTGAGGGATGTGATTTTCCTTCCTGACCACGGGTGGAATGCGGGGGCACTATTTTAGACATTTGAGGGCGTGCCCCTGGCCCAGGGCGTCCAGCACCCAACGGTCGGTGGAGATGAACTCCCACACGCTGACGAACTTCGCCAGCCGGCCTCGGTGGGGGCCCGGCCCCGCTGTCGGTTCAATCTTGCTTGGTGGACGCCTCGTCCTCTATAGGCTTTGTGCGACGAGGAGCGGGCCGCTTGGCGGTACGTAGAGGAGCCACCGCAGAATCCCTTGGAGGCACTCTGCTTGCCTCTGGCGCTTCGAAAGGAAGGCCTCCGTTGCCGGAGGACGCCTAGGGCCCTAGCAGTCTCTGTATCCATCTTGATGGCTTGGAGGGACTCCTCCACCGTTTTCCCAAAAAGGTTGTTCTAATCGCTGGGCATGTCCAGCACCTTGGCTTGCACATCCTGGCGGAAATCCGTCGCCTTCAGCCAACCTCGTCGTCTAAGGCAAACGCTGTTGCCTAGCTGGTGGAAACCGGTGTCGGCAATGTCAGTTGCTACCGTAATGGCGTGGTCTGACGCCACTTTGCCTTCTTGCAAGATCTCCAGGGCCTCGGCCCTCTTGTCATCCGGAGGGAAGTCCAACAGGGGGGCGATCTTCCACTATAACTCCCTGTCGTAGCGGGCCACGATCGCGAGGGCGTTGGCCGCCTTAATCGTCGTTGCCACCGACGAGATAACTCGCCGTCCCATTGCGTCCAGCTTCTTCCCTTCACCGTCCGGCGGGGAAGTTGACGTTGAGACCGTCGCCCCCGCCGCTTTCTTCTTGACTGCCGCTGAGACGACTGAGTCCGGGGTAGGTTGTGCCCTAAGGCACAGAGGGGCCGCGTCGGGGACCCGGTACTTCTTCTTGTACCGATACTTCTTGGCAGGCGTTGTAGCAGGGTTCTTGAGAAGGGAGAGACCCTCGTCCCAGATGTCATCCAGCAGAGGCACGGCGAGGACTGACTTTCTCCTGGCCTTGCGCAGTTGGTAAAGGAAACCTTCCTTCTTCTTCTCCTCGGGTCAGAGCTGAAAAAGCTTGGATGCCCTGTGATCATTGCGTGGAAAGATTCAATCTCATCGGACGGGGAGGCCCGGGCTGGTGATGGGAGCTCTGTCCCGTCGTCACTGCCGTCGTCGTCAGTACCCGTCGTGGCCGTGTCTGTTCCTGTGTCATCCCCAGGGACTGGGCACATGGGTAAAGGCCGAGCAGGCCGTGAGGGCTGAGAAGGCGGGGCTGGGTGGATCCGTCTTCTCTTGTTCGCGGGGCTTCCCGCTGGGTCCGGCTCTGGTTCCTCCGCCGGACCTGGTACCGGGTCCTCCGTCGGTGGCAAGGGCAATCTCGTCCTTATCTCTGAACATAAGGATTGTATCGCCAACAAAATGGCCGCCGAGTTAACCTGCGGCTCCGGAGGCGACGGTAGCGACGGCTGACTAGGACCCTCGCCAGTGCCGCCGTCACTTTCATCATCACCCTCGTCGGAATCCCTCCCGTGGGGACGGGCCTCCTCGACGCCCTCGTCGAGGCCCTCTAGAACTTCTGCCAACTCCTCCTCGGATGTTGTGTCCGTGTCCACAATGACCACTGCCCCCCCCTCTTTTTCCGTTGTGGTCTTCACGGGGGTCTTTATTGATAGGTCTAGGCTTCCTTCCGCGGAGGTAGGGAGACTCTGAGCCCTGAGGTCGCCTCCACTGGTGTAGCCTCCACAGGCTGCACCAGGGCCGCCACGATTCCCTCGATAGAGGCCTTGGCCGGGTGAATCAATGCCTTTACCGCCTTAGGCGCGTTTGAGGCCTTCACCTTGGGGGGAGGGTCACCGCCTCGCTCCCCCTCGGCCGAATCCTTCGAGTTGACTGGGGCCTCTCCAGAGGCTTACCCGGGTTCTCGGATTTCCTCTTCCCCGAACCAGAGCGTTGGCTCGTGGTTTATGGTGCCGGGGAAGGCACGCCCTGCCTGGCAGCCGAAGAGCCCGACCGTTCGGCACTCCTGGTGCCCGCGGACTCGCAGTGTTTCGCCTTCTGTTGGGCCCCCGTTGCCGGGGCGCCCTCACAGGACTTAGAAGACTGCTCTGACTTGTTCTTCTTTTCACCTGACGGACTCCTTCCTTCCAGCCAGTTGGAGAGACGAAGGTGTCGTCCCTGATGGTCTGTTCCGACATGTTCCTGCAAAACGCACAGTCCTTCTCCACGTGCGTTTTGTCCTCATGAAGGCAGTAGAGACATTTCGAATGCTCGTCCTCCTTGAACACATCCTGTAGCTGGCATCCAGGGCAGACCCTGAACAGCTTTCCGGGCATCGAGCTTCCTTTCTCCTGGGCCATGTTCGGGTAGGCCGCAGAAACTTCTGGAATCCTCCAAGAAGCGTAACTCGACAAAATCTTCACCTTTGAGGGGCGTAGAAAAATCCGACACGGATCCCGTTAATTGGATGTAGAGACGGTGGAGCTTGAGGCTCTATTTGACCGAAAAATTAGAAATTATCTTTGAAAAAGCGCGAAAACGCAGCAAAAGCTTGAGAGCTAAGCACGAGGACTCCCAACACTTGAGCATGCGGTAAAAATCTGAAGATGGCTGACAGAGGCAGGGCTTAGGGAGAGGGCAGTCATTGGCTGGGGGCAGTATGACCCAGAGACCAATGATTGGTTACTACTGAGAAAGACAGATCAGAAACGAAACTGATACTGATTTTTCTTTACCCAGGATTCCCAGCCTGACGACGGGGAATATTCATGACCATGTGAATCCATGCCAGACCCCATGCTGGAGAACTTAACATTTCACTTTTGAGTCACTTATATTACTTATATCAACACCAGGCTAGATTACCTTTAAACGCAACAGGAGTCTTTCCCGCAACCCGCAACACTGCAGCGAAGTGGCAAAGTGGGACTCTGCCAGACTCCATGGGTGTGCGCTGCACGCGGGCTCACGTTTAAATAACACGCCCACACAGGCATAGCAGAGCCTGAAAAACACATACAATATATATAAATAAGCAGACTGATATGGTCTGATATAGTCTATTAATGTTCACTGTTAAGTGCACCACCTTGTGGGGATCGTAGTTTCACTTCAAAAAGCGCTTAAATGGATTCAGTTCCAAACGTTCAACGGTCCAGTGGCTCTGGCTCAGGCACAGGGGGACTCTGCGGGACTCCACGGGCGTGCGCGGTGCGCGCAGGCTCGCATTTAAATAACACGCCCACACAGGCGTAGCAGAGCCTTGTGGGGATCGTAGTTTCACTTCAAAAGCGCTTAAATGGATTCAGTTCCAAACGTTCAACGGTCCAGTGGCTCCGGCTCAGGCAAAGCGGGACTCTGCGGGACTCCACGGGTGCGCCGGCAATTGTTAAATAGCCCTTTACATGCTATTTATTGGTGTACGTCCTTCTCTATTCTCTGGTTCTTCTCATCTGGTCCTCAGCAGGCTTGTGGCAGTCTCTCCTTCTTTTGGTCTGGTCTCTGCCAGGGTTGATTGTATAGCACCAAGGAACAAGTTACTTACCTGTAACTGTTGTTCTCCAGCATGGGTCTGGCATGGATTCACATGCTCATGAATATTCCCCGTCGTCAGGCTGGGAATCCTCGGTAAAGAAAAAACCAGTATCAGTTTCGTTTCTGATCTGTCTTTCGTAGTAATAACCAATCACTGGTCTCTGCGTCATACTGACCACAGCCAATGACTGCCCTCTACCTAAGCACCGCCTCTGGCAGCCATCTTCAGATTTGGAAGCACGTGAAGTGGCAGTATGACCAAGTGAAGAGCCGCAGAGGGGTAGGCGGGAGGGTTCGCATGTGAATCCATGCCAGACCCATGCTGGAGAACAACAGTTACAGGTAAGTAACTTGTTCCTTCTCCAGCATGGGGTCTGGCATGGATTCACATGCTCATGAATAAAGAATACATAGCAGTACACACATGCACAACCACGGGAGGTGGCAAAGGCTCAACATTAAGCATCACATCAACTCAACATTAAGCATCTTACCTCCTCACCAGGCTCACCTCAGGCGAACAGGTTGCGCAGCACTGCTTGGCCGACCCTGGACTCCTCCCTGGAATCCCGGTCGACGCAGTAGAATTTCGTGAAGGTGTGCGTCGACCTCCACGTAGCAGCCCTGCATATGTCCAGCAGGGGCACACCAGATAGGAACGCCGTGGTAGCTGCGATCGCTCTGGTGGAATGGGCTCTCGGACGGCCAGGCAGCAGTCGGTTTGCCAACCGGTGACAGCACATGATACAGCCGGAGAGCCATCTGGAGATGGAAGCCTTCGAGAGAGCCTTCCCCTGATTGACAGGTCCAAAGTTCACAAAGAGTTGTGACGTCTTCCGAAAACCCTTCGTGCGGTCCACGTAGAACTTCAGCGCTCTAGCTACATCCAGCGAGTGCAAAGTCCTCTCAGCCGGCGACGAAGGCGATGGGAAGAACACAGGTAACACCAAGGGTTCGTTGAGATGGAAGTCCGACGGTACCTTGGGCATGAAGGAGGGGTGCGTCCTGAGCACTACCCTTGTGTCGTGGAAAGTCAAGTACGGGGCCTTGCAGGAAAGGGCCTGGATCTCTCCCACTCGTCGTGCGGAGGTGATGGCCACAAGAAAAGCTGTTTTCCACGATAGAAACTTCAACGGGGCCGAGTGCAGAGGCTCGAACGGAGGTCCCATGAGCTTGGTCAGCACCACGTTGAGCTCCCACGCCGGGGCCGGAGCCTTCACCGGCGGGAACGATCTGAACAGTCCCTTCATGAACTCTTTCACCAGACGATGAGACCACAAGGACGTCCGCCCCGTGGTTCTGGTGTATCGGGAGATCGCAGCAAGATGAATCTTGATGGACGCGTGTGCCAGACCAGCTTTGGCCAGCGTCAGCAGGTACGGCAGTACTTGGGGGGCCGTAATCCGTAGAGGGTTAATCTTCTGTGCGTGGCACCAGACAGAGAACCTCTTCCATTTGTGTCCGTAGCATTTAAGAGTCGAGGACGCCCTGGCCTTTGCAAGAACCTCTCTGCAATCGGCCGGTATGTCGTATCCTCCAAACTCTAGCGCTGCAGGAGCCAGGCCTGCAAGTTCAGCGACTTCGGGTCGTGGTGGAGGATGGCGCCTCCTTCCCTGGAGAGTAGATCCTCGTCCGCCGGCAGCTTAATCGGCGGGGACGCTGACAAGTCCAGCAAGTCCGGGAACCATATCTGCCTCGGCCACGCAGGTGCGACGAGGATCATCCTGCACCGTGACCTCTTGAGCTGGTTGACGAGCCGGATTAGCAGAGGCAAGGGAGGGAACGCGTAGAGGAACAGGCCCTCCCAGGGGAACGAGAAAGCATCGCCCATGCTCCACGCCTGGGGAAACCTGCGGGCGAACCTCCGGCACTTGGTGTTCGTCGCCGTCGCGAACAGGTCGATCTGGGGTGTGCCCCACCGTCGGAAGAGGCGATCCACCAGATCCTGCCGTAGTTCCCACTCGTGGCACGAGCGCAGCTCCCTGCTGAGTGAGTCGGCGATTGTGTTTTTTATCCCTGCCAGATGAAACGGCACCAGAAAAATCCCTTGGGCGACGGCCCAATGCCACAGGTCCTGCGCCTCCTTGGACAGCGCTGGGGACCTGGTTCCGCCCTGTTTCCTGATGTAAAACATGGTGGTGGTGTTGTCGGTGAAGATCCTCACCACCTTGCCCTTGAGGGACGGAAGGAAGGACCTGAGGGCCCAAAACACTGCACGGAGCTCCAGGACGTTGATATGCAGGGACTTCTCCGTCGGGAGCCAGAGTCCCCTTGCGTGCAGATTTTCGGTGTGCGCTCCCCACCCTTCCAGGGAGGCATCCGTGGTCACAGTCTCCTGGTGGGCTGGGGTCTGGAAGTCCATGCCCGCCGTCAGATGCGCGCGGGTGCCCCACCACCGTATCGCTCGTCGGAAGCTCTCGTCGAGCTTGATCCTTTCCTCGAAGCTGCCCGTCGTCTGGATCCAGCGCGCATCCAGGAATTCTTGCAGCGGGCGCATCCGGAGCCTGCACATGGGAATGAGGTAGATGCAGGAAGACATCATCCCGAGGAGGGACTTGATGGACCTCACTTTGGCCGCGTCGGCCACCAACATCCGTTGCACCTTGCCCAAGATGGTCCTGGTCCTCTCCTCCGACGGGGAGGCCAGAAGGGACACTGTGTCGAGCCTCGCTCCCAGAAACAGTGCGACTTGCGCGGGCACCAGGTGGGATTTGGCGTAGTTCACGGAGAATCCCAGGTCCGTGAGGAGTTGGACGGTCCTTGCCGTGTGGACCACGGCGAGCTCCCTCGTCTTGGCGCGGATGAGCCAGTCGTCCAGGTAGGGGTAGACGTGAATCCCCTCGCGGCGCAGCTGCGCCGCCACCGGTGCGGAGCACTTGGTGAATACCCTGGGTGCCGACCGTAGTCCGAAGGGAAGGGCTTTGAACTGGTAATGACGCCCTTGGACCACGAACCTGAGGAATTTTCGGTGCCCCTTTAGGATGGGAATGTGGAAGTAGGCATCCTCCAAATCCAACGACGATAGGAAGTCTCCTTCCTCCAGCTGACCCAGGACGTGCTGGAGGGTGACCATCCGGAACTTCTGCGCCTTGATGAACTTGTTCAGACGTCGCAGGTCTAGGATGGGGCGCCATCCTCCCGTCTTCTTCTTCACGAGGAAGTATCTCGAGTAAACTCCGGAGCCCCGAAGCCTCTTTGGGACGAGTTCGATGGCGCCCTTCCTGAGCATCGCCTTTACCTCCCGGAGAAGTTGAGGGACGTGAAGTTCTTTCCTGGCCACGGGGGGGACGCGCGGGCACCTTCTTTGAAACTCGAGCGCGTGGCCCCGGGCCAGGGCGTCCAGCACCCAACGGTCGGTGGAGATGGACTCCCACACGCTGACGAAGCCCGCCAGCCGGCCTCCCACCGGGGTGCTTCGGTGGGGGCCCGACCCCACGGCCGGTTCAATCCTGCTTGGACGCGGCCTTGCCGCCTTGACCTCCTTGGCGACGACGGCGGGGTCCGCTAGACTTGCCTCGTCCTCTGTAGGCCTCTTGCGACGACGAGCGGGCCGCTTGACGGTAGGAAGCGAAACCGCCGCCGGAACCTTTGGAGGCGCCCTTGCCTCCGCTGCTCCGAAAGGGCGTCCGTCGCTGCTGCAGAACTCCAAGGGCCCGGGCCGTCTCAGTATCCGCCTTGATGGCCTGAAGGGAATCGTCCACTGTCTTCCCAAACAGGTTGTTCCCGTCGAAGGGCATGTCCAGGACTCTGGTCTGGACGTCCTGCCGGAAGTCCGTAGCTTTGAGCCATCCACGATGTCGAAGGCAAACGCCGTTGCCCAGTTGGCGGAACCCAGTGTCGGCGATGTCCGTCGCCACGGTGATGGCGTGGTCCGAGGCCACCTCACCTTCCTGCAGGATCTCCAGGGCCTCCGCCCTCTTGTCGTCCGGCAGAAAATCCAGCAGGGGAGCTATCTTGTACCAGAGCTCCCTGTCGTAGCGAGCCACGATAGCCAAGGCGTTGGCCGCTTTAATCGACTCTACGTCCCATAGCATCCAATCTCTTTCCCTCGCCGTCCGGCGGGGAAGTCGATGTGGAGGCCGCACCCCCCCCCCGCTTTCTTCCTGGCTGCCGCGGAGACGACGGAATCCGGGGTAGGCTGCGCCCGGAGGCACAGTGGGGCCGTGTCCGGGACCCGGTACTTTTTCTCGTACCGGTCTCTTCTAGCTGGCGTCGTGGAAGGGTTCTTGAGGAGGGAAAGGCCCTCATCCCAAATGTCGTCCAACAGAGGCACTGCGAGGACCGTCTTCCTCTTGGCCTCGCGCCGCTGATAAAGGAAGCCTTCCTTTTTCTTCTCCTCAGGGCAGAGTTGGAAAAGCTCGGAAGCCCTGGAGATCATGGAGTGGAAAGATCCGATCTCGTCGGGCGGAGAAGCCCTGGCAGGAGGCGACGACGGAATATCCTCGTCGTATGCCTTGTCGTCCGTACCCGTCGCTGCCGTGTCAGTCCCCGTATCATCCCCTCTGGTGGACGGGGAGGAGGGCTGGACGGGGCGCGACGGTTGAAAAGGAGGTGGTGGATGGATCCTTCTTTTCTTGGTAGGGGGAACACCAGAAGGTCCCGGTTCTGGATCCCCCGACGGGAGAGGTTCCTCCGTCGGTAACGGTAGCCTCGTCCTTATCTCGGAGCATAAGGACTGTATGGCCAACAAAATGGCCGCCGAGTTGTCTTGCGGCGCTGGCAGAGGGGAATCCGACGGGCGAGCAGGGGCCCCGTCGGTATCCTCGACGATGTCGTCGTCGTCACCTGCGTCGGGGTCCATTCCGACGGGCTGGCCTTCTTCCACGCCTAGGCCGTGGCTTAAGACCTCGATCAGCTCCTCTTCTGAGGTTGAGGCCGAATCTACGACGACGCCCTGCCCCCCCTTCTTCTTCCCCACGGAGGGTTTCACGGGGGTCCTATCGATGGGCACAAAAGAAGACTCCCTCCGAGGAGGCAGGGAGATTCTGGGCCCCGAGGTCGCCACCACTGGTGCAGCCTCCACAGGCTGAGCCAGGGCCGCCGCGACCGTTTCGATAGAGGGCTTGGTCGGATGGATCAAGGCCTTCGCCACACTAGGTGCGCTCACCGCCTTATCCTTGAGGGAGGGGGCACTGCCACGCTCCTCCTCTGCCTTAGAGCTCGACCGGGGCCTCTCCAGGAGCTTCGCCGGGTGCTCGGCCTTCCTCTTACCCGACCCAGAGCGTTGGCTCGTGGTTGATGGTGCCGGGGAGGGTGCGCCCTGCCTGGCGCCCGTAGAGCCCGACCTTTCGGCGCTCCCGGTGCCAGCGGACTCGCGGTGCTTAGCCTTATGTTGGGCCCCCGTCGCCGGGGCGCCCTCAAAGGTCTTAGAAGACCGCTCGGATTTCTTCTTCTTCTCGCCAGACGGGCTCTTACCCTCCAGCCAGTTGGCGAGACGTTGATGGCGGTCCTTCATGGTCCGTTCCGACATGTTGCCGCAAAACGCACAGTCCTTCTCCACGTGCGTCTTGTCCTCATGAAGGCAGTAAAGGCAGAAAGAGTGTTCGTCCTCCTTAAAGACGTTCTGCAGCTGGCATCCAGGGCAGACCCTGAACAGCTTTCCGGGCGTCGAGCTTCCCTTCTCCTGGGCCATCTCCGAGACCGGGCCTGAGAAGCTTCTGGAGTCCTCCGAAGTGTAGCTCGACGAATCTTCACCCTTGAGGGGCGCAGACGAATCCGACACGGGTCCCCGTTGATCGGATGTAGGATCGGTGGAGCTTGAGGCTCTTTTGACCGAAAGAATAGAAGTTTTTTGGGAAAAAGCGCGAAAAATAGCACTAACGCTCGAGAGCAATAGCACGAGGATCCCAACACATGAACGTGCGGTAAAAATCTGAAGATGGCTGCCAGAGGCGGTGCTTAGGTAGAGGGCAGTCATTGGCTGTGGTCAGTATGACGCAGAGACCAGTGATTGGTTATTACTACGAAAGACAGATCAGAAACGAAACTGATACTGGTTTTTTCTTTACCGAGGATTCCCAGCCTGACGACGGGGAATATTCATGAGCATGTGAATCCATGCCAGACCCCATGCTGGAGAAGCTGTATTTTTCTTTTCTCACTTTCAAGGGCTTTCCCCTAATCTTGTAGAGTGTTGAGATAGAACCCTCAGCAGGTTCTACAATTTTCCAGTTTTCTCATTTGTCTCTTTTCTCTGCCTGGGTTTGACGTATGGGCATCAGCAGGCTTTTGGCTGGGTTTTCTCTTTCTGTTTCCAGTTACTACCAGGGTGTGAGTAATATCCCTCAACATTTTCGCTGATTTCTCTATTTCAGGGTCTGCTCTCAGCCGATGTCTTCCAGATATAGTCTTCAGCTGTTCTTAACCTTCTCTCCCATGTTTCTTCCGCTGTTCATCCTCAGGCTCTGGATCTCTCCATGCCTCTCCCCCTCTGCTCTTTCCAGGTCCTCAATGGGACCCTGATGTGAGATATTAACTGCAAGGCTTGATGCCCTTTTAATGCATGGTTCAATAATCTGACTATAGGTTAAAACCTATTCCCTAGCAGCTTGTTCCCAGTTCTTTTGTGAACGTGCTTTCCTGATTGGTTATTCCTCCATCCTGATTTCCTCTCAACAGGTTTTCCCTGCATCCCTAAGTAACGCTCCTAATTTGGGATTCCCTGTCCCGTTAATAATGTGGAATTAGGAACTCATGTCGGTGATTGAAGGCATTAATTGTTGAGCTGCCATTGGAAGTAATAGCCTTGCTGGTAATCTTGGATAGCCTCAGGCTCTCCCGGGGTCTCGCTGATAAGCGTTGTGCATGAGAATATGAGAGTGAGAGCGAATTAATGGTGGCTGAGCTCTGCTCCTGGCAGTGTCTTCAAGATTATCTTTCCTGTCTGTGTGGAAATCTGCATTGGGGCACACCTGCAGTGAATGAGCACTGGGCTCACATTAATTTCTTTCCTCTTTGGTGAGATGTCTGTATAAGTACTAGTGGAGCACCTGAACCTTAGAGTTAGCTCAGGGTTGACTCAGAAAGCGGGACCTGTCCTTGAGGTGCTAAGAGGGTTCAGCATCATTTGGCAGAGTGTCCGATTTGGGAGCTGGGTGAGAGACGCTCTGGCCTCGGTGATAAATAAGGGGACACCCCACTACCCCCCTTATCCTATCGCCCTGGTTCTAAAGTAGGGCTGACACCCAATTAACCTTTTTTTATAAGAGATCTAGCATTCTAGATTATCAACAAACTCACCTTTTCGTCCCCCAGGTAGCACATCACATGGTGGTTGGACATCCCAGAACCCAGAGACCCTCAAAGTTCTAAGGACGGGTTATGCAATGTGACCTTGTGATGCAGTATAATAGCAGTTATAGCTCATATGCAGAGTGCTAAGGGATTTTCATACCTGTTGCTTTTTCATCCAACTGATGCTTTCGGTTTTTACTGAGAAAGAGAAGTGCAATTTCCAGTTGCACCCCTCACTGATATGCGTTAACTGTAAGTGATCCAGAGGGCCAATATTTTGCTTTGAAAAGGCAAATCAACTATGTGCCAAAATTAGACTTTAAGGATTGTTATTGTAAGGAATAGCAAAGTAGAGCAATTTACCTGGCTATTGCACTGGGATTGTTCAAGATGCCGGATGGTACCGGGGTCCCCTCCTCAATAGCCCGAAGAATGGTCGGAAGGGGCTCCAGTCGCTCCTTTGTAGGCTGTTAAGAAAGAACGGTATAATTGGCATGAAGGTACGAAACATTAGTATCGGAATCCAATGCTTATTCATTTATGGTACCAGCCCACAATCCACAAGTACAAATCCCGCCAGGGATGACTCCCTTCTAAGATCAATAAAATGTGTAACATTAAGGGCTAAAAAAAGTGATATCACCACTTGCTGTTCAAAACCTGACAATGTTTAATCAGATCTTGTTTTTTTTCTCTAAAGATGTATTTGAAAATGTGGAGTGATTCGTTTTTATGTCTTTGTTAATTTAAATGAGGGGGGCGCTAATACTCTTATAAACCATGCCCTTGGGCTGTACTATGAGTTATGGGCCTGTGCAGCTCATTAAATGTCCTTGCTGAGCTCAAGACTTTAACTCGATTTTCACGGCCCATGATGACTGGCACAGGCAAGTTCTATAAGGCATATAAGGATCTATCAGGTTTATAAGGCTTACTTATAACCCATAGAATGCTGAGAAAGCCTCTTCATTGGACAATCTGCAGGCTATAATGCTACATCCAAAAGCTATCACCAGCAAGGAGAGTACCCACTGCCTTTTCTCTGCAACCACCCAGACGGATTTTGTACTTATAACTTCTATATACTTGTATATACACCACATATTTTGAAGGGCAGCACAGGTAATAAAAGCTTTATAGACCTCGTCCTTGGCCCGTACCAGGAGTTATGCATACGTCATGTATATAAATATATATACACACACATATATACTATAAATCGTTAAATGCCCTTGCTGTCCGGCATTCAGATTTAGTCTATAAAGCTTAATTATAAGCCATGGAATGTTCTTAGAGTCCTGCCAAGTTTTGGGCTAAACGAACTGGTACAACGCACAGGTGTGCACAGCCCTCAGATTGTACACCACTCCGAATGCCAAGGCTGCCATCAGCAACGTGTAAAATGTATTATTTCGATAAGTGCACCTAGGACCCTATTGTCGGTCCAATGGGAGACACAACATGCACTGTGCTCCGTGGCAGCTACAAGAGCAGCCGCAGGCTTTCTGTGGTCAGTTACCTGGTCTACAGTGACAGAGATCCCACACAGGAGAGAGTGAAGGACGGAAAGCTCCGAAGCCAGATCAATATATCCGTCATAGGTGGACATCTGGGTTTCGCTCTCCAGGCTGGAGACGTTCTGCAGGAAGGTCTTCATGCTCTCCCAGTTGTGCTCCAGGAATTCATTCATGAAGCCCATGTATGCTTCCTTGTCACCAAACCTGCCAGGCGGAGAAGGGAAAAGGGATTAGATAGGAAGCCTTCTTGGGGCTGTTCCAGTATCTGCCCTTCCGCTTTTCACGAACTATTGCCTGGCTTCAATTCTAGTTGCTTAGTGATCAGTTTGGGCAGTGAGGAGATATGGTCTCTTCTTAACACCATTTTACGGGTAACATTTGGTTCTATGATAAGCTATGCGATGTTGTTATGTGTGTATATAGTGATATGCTATGGTGTTTTATTTTGATATGCAAATGTATTATGTCATGCTATATTGTAATGTCATTTTAGATCACTCTATTGTGCTTTCTTATGGTATGTTGCGTTCTGCCATGCCATGTTATAGTTGCATGATGTTAGGTTCATGTATAAATGCAAACCTACAAACAGAGCACCTTGGTTCTAGGTCTTAAATTCGCTTCAGGGTCGTAACCCTGCAAATACACGGCTGATGCTGCGGGTGGCAACGGTGAAGGGTGCCCCTACCGACCCTCCTCCCCCCAGTCTGTTTTGGGAGTCCCGCCATCAGACCCCTCTGCTGCTGCACAACACCACCACCACCCTCTCCACGCCACCACCACTTACCTCTACGAGGGGCCCCTTCCAAGGGTCTCCATGCCGCTAAACCGGAAACCAGATGCATTGTGTAGCACACAACTTCACGCTCCCTTTAGTGCATTGGGCCTCTGGGGAAGTGGCCTGGAGAAATCGAAACTTACTTGGGCCTGTTCTAAGATCTGGTAGAGGAACCCAGGCGCTTTATCACATTAATGTGAGGCCTATGACAATAGATTCCTCATGTTGCCAACTCACCTAATGAGAGCAGGAGCAGATGCGTGCACCCTGTTTCCACCCCTCAGCTGTCTGCAGCTCCCACCAGACTAGCCCAGACAGGAAGCAGCCTTCAATTGGAGATGGTGCATGGTGGGTAACTGAGCTTGTTATTTGATGGGTTAGGAGGAGAGTGGCGAGGTGGGGAGGGATCTTGGAATGCTTCTGTGTTGTTTCAGTCCTTCATTTGGACAAGGTTGTCATGCTGCAACTAGCCCTCTGCCCCTGAAATGCCGTAGTTCTTGCATTCCACCCCACCAGGTTACAAATGCTTCTTCAACATGGCAGAGTGCTGTCATCTGAATAACTAAACAGGTAAATAAACATTTAAGTCATGAGACATGTTTTTAACATGTTGGTTTACCTGTGTACTCATGATTCTCTGCATATCCGCGACCTTTGCAGGTACACAGTTTTTCCAAGAGGTTGAACGTTTCTCTGCTTTGTTGTCTAATCCGTTGCTCTTTGCGCAAAGCCTTACATTGTTCAGCCATTTGGTCACCCAGGGTTCACTCCTCTATCTTCTGCAGCTTTGCTGCCGGATCAAGACTCGCTCCAACCTTCCATATTGCCACTGCAGCTAATAAAGCCCAAACTGGGGGTTTTCCTTCACAATTTTCATTCACACTTCTTGGCTTTTACCAACGGTCAGGGTTCAAGTTCTTTTGGATTCTCACCAGCTAACAGGATTCAGGTGGTTTTCAGCTTCTGAGCACTCTTTAGGTTTTAGTGCTTTTCTGGTACTTCTCACCTCTCTGGTTCATGTTCTATGAGGTTCTCAGCCCCTCTCAGGTTCATGTTCTATGTGGTGCTCAGCCCTTCTGAGGTTGATCTTCTATGAGGTTCTCAGCCCCTCTCAGGTTCATCTTCTATGAGGTTCTCAGACCCTATCAGGTCCATATTCTATGAGGTTCTCAGCCACTCTCAGGTTCATGTTCTATGAGGTTCTCAGGCCTTCTGAGGTTCATCTTCTATGAGGCTCTCAGCTCCTCTCAGGTTCATGTTCGATGAGGTTCTCACCCCTTCTGAGGTTCATGTTCTATGAGGTTCTCGGGGCCTCCCAGTTTCATCTTCTATGAGGTTCTCAGCCCCTATCAGGTTTATGTTCTATGAGGTTCTCAGCCCCTATCAGCTTTATGTTCTATGAGGTTCTCGGCCCCTCTGAGGTTCATGTTCTATGAAGTTCTCAGCCCCTCTGAGGTTCATATTCTATGAGGTTCCCAGCCCCTCTCAGGTTCATGTTCTATGAGGTTCACAGCCCCTCTCAGGTTCATGTTCTATGAGGTTCTCAGCCCTCTCAGGTTCATGAGCTAGGAGGTTCTCAGCCCTCTCAGGTTCATGTGTTATGAGGTTCTCAGCCCCTCTGAGGATCATGTTCTATGAGGGTCTCAGCCCTTCTGAGCTTCATCTTCTATGAGGTTCTCAGCCCCTCTCAGGTTCATGTTCTATGAGGTTCTCAGTTCCTCTGAGGTTCATGTTCTATGAGGTTCTCAGCCCCTCAAGGTTGATCTTCTATGAGGTTCTCAGCCCCTCTCAGGTTCATGTGCTATGAGGTTCTCAGCCCCTTTCAAGTTCATGTTCTATGAGGTTCTCAGCCCTTCTGAGGTTGATCTTCTATGAGGTTCTCAGCCCCTCTCAGGTTCATCTTCTATGAGGTTCTCAGCCCCTCTCAGGTTCATGTTCTATGAGGTTCTCAGACCCTATCAGGTCCATATTCTATGAGGTTCTCAGCCACTCTCAGGTTCATGTTCTATGAGGTTCTCAGGCCTTCTGAGGTTCATCTTCTATGAGGCTCTCAGCTCCTCTCAGGTTCATGTTCGATGAGGTTCTCACCCCTTCTGAGGTTCATGTTCTATGAGGTTCTCAGGGCCTCCCAGTTTCATCTTCTATGAGGTTCTCAGCCCCTATCAGGTTTATGTTCTATGAGGTTCTCAGCCCCTATCAGCTTTATGTTCTATGAGGCTCTCGGCCCCTCTGAGGTTCATGTTCTATGAGGTTCTCAGCCCCTCTGAGGTTCATATTCTATGAGGTTCCCAGCCCCTCTCAGGTTCATGTTCTATGAGGTTCACAGCCCCTCTCAGGTTCATGTTCTATGAGGTTCTCAGCCCTCTCAGGTTCATGAGCTAGGAGGTTCTCAGCCCTCTCAGGTTCATGTGTTATGAGGTTCTCAGCCCCTCTGAGGATCATGTTCTATGAGGGTCTCAGCCCTTCTGAGCTTCATCTTCTATGAGGTTCTCAGCCCCTCTCAGGTTCATGTTCTATGAGGTTCTCAGTTCCTCTGAGGTTCATGTTCTATGAGGTTCTCAGCCCCTCAAGGTTGATCTTCTATGAGGTTCTCAGCCCCTCTCAGGTTCATGTGCTATGAGGTTCTCAGCCCCTTTCAAGTTCATGTTCTATGAGGTTCTCAGCCCTTCTGAGGTTGATCTTCTATGAGGTTCTCAGCCCCTCTCAGGTTCATCTTCTATGAGGTTCTCAGCCCCTCTCAGGTTCATGTTCTATGAGGTTCTCAGGCCTTCTGAGGTTCATCTTCTATGAGGCTCTCAGCTCCTCTCAGGTTCATGTTCGATGAGGTTCTCACCCCTTCTGAGGTTCATGTTCTATGAGGTTCTCAGGGCCTCTCACTTTCATCTTCTATGAGGTTCTCAGCCCCTATCAGGTTTATGTTCTATGAGGTTCACAGCCCCTATCACCTTTATGTTCTATGAGGTTCTCAGCCCCTCTGAGGTTCATGTTCTATGAGGTTCTCAGCCCCTCTCAGGTTCATGTTCTATGAGGTTCCCAGCCCCTCTCAGGTTCATGTTCTATGAGGTTCACAGCCCCTCTCAGGTTCAAGTTCTATGAGGTTCTCAGCCCTCTCACGTTCATGAGCTAGGAGGTTCTCAGCCCTCTCAGGTTCATGTGTTATGAGGTTCTCAGACCCTCTGAGGATCATGTTGTTCTATGAGGGTCTCAGCCCTTCTGAGGTTCATCTTCTATGAGGTTCTCAGCCCCTCTCAGGTTCATGTTCTATGAGGTTCTCAGTTCCTCTGAGGTTCATGTTCTATGAGGTTCTCAGCCCCTCGAGGTTGATCTTCTATGAGGTTCTCAGCCCATCTCAGGTTCATGTGCTATGAGGTTCTCAGCCCCTTTCAGGTTCATGTTCTATGAGGTTCTCAGCCCCTCTGAGGTTCATATTCTATGAGGTTCCCAGCCCCTCTCAGGTTCATGTTCTATGAGATTCACAGCCCCTCTCAGGTTCATGTTCTATGAGGTTCTCAGCCCTCTCAGGTTCATGAGCTAGGAGGTTCTCAGCCCTCTCAGGTTCATGTGTTATGAGGTTCTCAGCCCCTCTGAGGATCATGTTCTATGAGGGTCTCAGCCCTTCTGAGCTTCATCTTCTATGAGGTTCTCAGCCCCTCTCAGGTTCATGTTCTATGAGGTTCTCAGTTCCTCTGAGGTTCATGTTCTATGAGGTTCTCAGCCCCTCAAGGTTGATCTTCTATGAGGTTCTCAGCCCCTCTCAGGTTCATGTGCTATGAGGTTCTCAGCCCCTTTCAAGTTCATGTTCTAAGAGGTTCTCAGCCCTTCTGAGGTTGATCTTCTATGAGGTTCTCAGCCCCTCTCAGGTTCATCTTCTATGAGGTTCTCAGCCCCTCTCAGGTTCATGTTCTATGAGGTTCTCAGGCCTTCTGAGGTTCATCTTCTATGAGGCTCTCAGCTCCTCTCAGGTTCATGTTCGATGAGGTTCTCACCCCTTCTGAGGTTCATGTTCTATGAGGTTCTCAGGGCCTCTCACTTTCATCTTCTATGAGGTTCTCAGCCCCTATCAGGTTTATGTTCTATGAGGTTCACAGCCCCTATCACCTTTATGTTCTATGAGGTTCTCAGCCCCTCTGAGGTTCATGTTCTATGAGGTTCTCAGCCCCTCTCAGGTTCATGTTCTATGAGGTTCCCAGCCCCTCTCAGGTTCATGTTCTATGAGGTTCACAGCCCCTCTCAGGTTCAAGTTCTATGAGGTTCTCAGCCCTCTCACGTTCATGAGCTAGGAGGTTCTCAGCCCTCTCAGGTTCATGTGTTATGAGGTTCTCAGACCCTCTGAGGATCATGTTGTTCTATGAGGGTCTCAGCCCTTCTGAGGTTCATCTTCTATGAGGTTCTCAGCCCCTCTCAGGTTCATGTTCTATGAGGTTCTCAGTTCCTCTGAGGTTCATGTTCTATGAGGTTCTCAGCCCCTCGAGGTTGATCTTCTATGAGGTTCTCAGCCCATCTCAGGTTCATGTGCTATGAGGTTCTCAGCCCCTTTCAGGTTCATGTTCTATGAGGTTCTCAGCCCTTCTGAGGTTCATCTTCTATGAGGTTCTCAGTCCCTCTAAGGTTCATGTTCTATGAGGTTCTCAGCCACTCTCAGGTTCATGTGCTCTCATCTTTTAGATGGATTGTGTTCATTTCTAGAATCTTTGCAAGTCCTGGGAGAGAGGTAGCAGAATAACAGAGCTGTACCTCCTTATGATCGGCACTGGAGAGTAATCTGAAGTGATCAAACACTTGAAGCGATAAGAACCCTCAAAGGTTCATGGACGCCTCCTCCTGATGGTAAGTCGGTGGCTATAGTTAAAGCTGAAATGGCTGAGTAGTCATTGAGCCGCATGCCAGATTTTCAAGTGCTCATTCATACAGGGATATTACGAGAGGGCTGTACTTTGAGCACTTTGATCCGATTTTTTAAAAAGGTGAAAGATTGAATTGAGGTTGTTATAGACTAATTTGCCTAATGGAAATAGGTGGGAATATCATCTCTTTGGGCAGAATTAAACCATATTGTGACTCCACTCACAAACCGGTTTCAAGAAGGGTTCAGATATACCTAATTCATCTCATCCTGCCTCGCATAGCACAACATAGCACAACAATATGCAAATGTCACCTTTATGTAGGGTTTGTAGACGGTTTTAGTGCATTTGATTGTGTTACCCTTGGCACACTCTGAGCTAAGGCATTAAGATGTGGCATTCCCTGCCTATGTTGAGGATTTCTCTAGGGAATGTACACAAAATCTATGTATTAATTAATCTTTTATAACGTACTTGAAACCGGAGACCATTCTCTAAGCGCAGGACCAGGATTGGAACCTGCGTTGCTCTGCGTTGTCTTGCAACCAAGATAAACGCATTGCCCCTGAACTAGCCTTGTGGCCCAGTATAGAGGTGTGTTTGAAGCAAAGTTGTCTGCATGCATCCTTCCTATGAAATCTCTCAATGGCCTTTTTTAAAAATGGTATTGTTTTTCACCCGAAATTGGGTGGCGAACATCTAGGGATTTAGTCTTCTGCCAACGATATTATGCAGTTTGACACTACTCCCACTGGTCTCCAAAGAGCATTCCATCAATGAAATGAGTACTCGAAATCTGAGAAATCAACGTTAAGACAAAGGTCATGATATTCTCACTAAAATTTAAATGTAGGCAGGGTTTATTGATAGCTTAAAGATTAACACGGCTGATGATTTTCCATATTTAGCCCTGTTGTTGAATTGGAAAATTGCATGGAAGCACCATTATCAAAATGGCAGAGGCGATAGAGATCAATGATGAATGGCCATGCCCAATTTGGGCATGTCACCAGGTCCTTAGTGGTTAAGCCATTTATAAGGGTATACGAGAGGAACATTTTTACGATGACCAATTTTTGGTGTTGCCAGGTGATTTGTATGCAATTGTATTTGCTTCAATAGGGAAAATTAAGGCATCCCGTATTTGGCGGGGCATGAGTGATGCCTACACTTATTCGTTTGATGCTCTATTGAGTTCACAAAGAGATGATTGATAGTGAGCCTCAGCACTCTGCGTAATATGTGAGAAAGGTAAAGGCTTGTAGAGCAGATGCTTCACTTTCTTTCGAGATAACTCTTGAAAATACAAACAGCAGCACAACCTCCATATTAAAGTACAGAGCATAAACTTTAAAAATATAGGGGTAGAACAACTAAAATCCTGTATAGCCAGAATCTTGAAATCCTTCCAAGATCAAGATAGCTGTGAAGTGATGTTAAAGAAATATCTTTTACAGATACAAACCCTGGTGGAACAAGAAGCTCCATTGAAAATACAAATGGCCAGAAAAAATAGTAAGTGGTTTAGTGAAGAGTTAATTAAACAAAAAATAGAAAAAAAGTGCTTTGGAAAGAAAATGGCACAAAAACCACTCTAAGGAAAATAAGGAAAATAAGGAAAATTGGAAGCAAGCAAACAAAAACTACAGGGAAAGCATAAGAGAAGCAAAGTCTAATTACTATAACAAGGAAATAGCAGCAGCAACAAACACCACTAGTAAAATATTTGAGATAATTAATAGTATCAAAAAACCCAAGATCCTCACACCACCATTTTCCCCATCAAAGGAAGACTGCGATATAGTTCAAAATGCCTTCGCAGCAAAAACACAAAAGGCAAGAAACCATATTATTAAGGCCAGAGAAATCTCAGGAAAGTCCATTCCAGAGAAAGTCTGTCCTAATCCGAGAGTCATAGACACTTTTAATTTCACACTAGTTTCTGAAAAAGAATTGCTGGGGGTATTGAATCATGTGAAACCAACCTTGTGCACTGAAAACATTCTGCCATCTAAAATTATACTACAAAACAAAGAAATCTTTGCTCCAGTTTTTGATAAAATAATGAATGCCTACTTTAAAGAAGGCTCAGTGCCCAAGGAGATTAAGAAAGTTACCATTACGCCACTCGTCACAAAGGCAGGTCTCGACCTTAAAGACCCGGGTAATCTTCATCCGATTACTAATTCCAATTTCATCCTCAAGATATTAGACAAGATAGCGACTAATCAACTACAGAAACACAGAGAAGACCAGGAATCTCTTCATCAACAACAATCAGGCTTCAGGGCTGTCCATAGTACGGAAACAGCCATGTTGGACCTGCAAAGCCATATGCTTCAGTTAGTTGATAGAGGCAAAACAGGGATGCTGATGCTACTTGATCTTAGCACAGCCTTTGATCTGGTAGATCATCAGCTCCTATTAAAAGCGTTAAGGAAAATAGCTGGGTGCTCCCCGGTTGCCCTGACTGGCTCACCTCCTTTCTAATGGAGCACCAGGCGAGAGTGCACTGGAGGGAAACGTTCTCTGAGGGCATATCAATTATCTTCGGTGTACCTCAGGGAGCAAGTTTATCTCCGTTGCTTTTTAATATTTACATGAGAAGCCTCTGCGACTTGTTGGATGACGTCAGCGGTTTCTTCAGGAAAACGACGCAGTACGCATAGTAAAGAGAGTAAAAACCAGGGAACACATAACAACGGCAAGGAAATCCCTGCACTAGCTAAGAGTTGAAGACAGAGTGAACTTTAAGTCAATGACCATTACACCCAGGTGCCTCCATGGAGACGCCCCCCGCTATTTCAAAAAACAATTTGTAAGATACACTCCCTTGAGACAGCTACGCTCAGCGGACAAAGGACTGCTCAATGTGCCAATATATAATCTTAAGGCAGGAATGGGTAGATCCTCCTCAGTGTGTGCCGCTCAACAGTGGAATAAACTACAGTCCACTATGCATTTGGAAGAGAATTATCTAACGTTTAGGAAATGCCTGAAGACATTCCTTTTCAAGTGATCGTACCAATTCAGGAAATATAGAGTCCGCCTGGAGGCTTAAAGCGTTTTATAATGTATGTCTAGTATTGTTATATGTTACAAGCGCCACGATGCCTGCGGGCTACTAGCGCAATACAAGCACACATAATATAACATGCAGACATAGATTCTCTTCTTGAGAATTTCTCCACTATGGCTTATGCAGCAGCAATATATCGCTTAAAAAGCTCAATAAAAAGATACAGGTAGTAAAACCACTCGAACGCACACAGGTAACTTAACTATGATAACTGACCTAAGGAAGCTAATATTGAATGACAAACCACAATGTTATTTAAACAATGGCCTCAGTAACGGGTTAGTGAAGCACAATTTTTACATAACTGGGATCCAAGACAAACATCCCTAGGTTCCTACATTTATGGTATGGTGCAGAGTTTGTATGTAATATCATACTTTTTTTCTTAAACAGTTTTTATTATTTTCAATGATAACAACAGTCAAAAAGAAATAAAAAGACCTCTCCAACAGTGTATGTCTTAATTACCAAGCATCAAACATCCTACCATAAAGTGGCCACTGTTTTCCCTATACCCTGCCCCCTTAACTCGAGCTTCGCTCTCCCGCGCCCTCCACTTTAGTATCTTTTAGAGGTTCCTCTTCCTCTGTATCCCCAGAGGAGTCTTGTTCATTTGGCCCGCCTCGGGTAAACCCATACAGTGAGGCTACTAGGTGTCTCTAGGCCATCAGAATTTCCATTTCTTCCTCTCCCCCCTACTAATCGCTTCATACCATACTGCTGTTTCCACCTCTGCCCATTTTTGGAGATCCTGCCACCACACCTCTATCTTGGGCCTTTGGCTTGTCTTCCAGCCCAAGGCTATTCTACGCTTGGCTAGTATGTAAACCAGGTCCTTAAATTTACTTACATGTTTCAGGTTGTGAGGTCTTTTGAAGCTCCCGACCATACATGCCCACACTGATTCCACATCCAACTTTATTCCTTTCTCGGACAATCGATGGGCGATTTCTCCGCATAATTTTCCTATCTCCGGGCATGCCCAGAACATGTGTACCATCCTGGCATTCTCCTCCCCACATATAGGGCATGTTTATATTCCTGCGCTCTTAAATCTGGCAATCCTCTGGGGGGTCATATATGCCCTGTGAGTTACATATAATTGGATCATCTGCAACCTCGCATTCCTGGACACTTTTTTGTGATATCCCTGGGCCCTTTCCCACAGTCCATCATGCATGGGTGCTCCCACTTCTTCCTCCCAGTCCTGTCTCAATTGCCCACCCTGGACATTAAAAGTTCATAAATTCGGGAGACTTTGTGTCCCCCCTCCGAGATATCATAGATTGTTTCTATGGCTTTGTCGGGTTGCTCTTCGAGCGTTGTTCCAAGCCATAATTGCCTCACCCGTCGTACCACTCTGGTGTAGGTAATGTGTTGCCCCGGGTGCAGTTTGGTTTCATCTATCAGCGCCTCGAGTTCTATGGCCTTCCCCTCTTGCCACAGGTCTCCCAGTGTAGCGATGCCCACCGGTTCCCAGTGTGTGCAGATCGTCTTTCTTAGTTGTTCATCCACCCCCAATAGTGCCACTAGCTGCATCTCCGGGGAACATGGAGTCGGGTTATCCATGGCCCGAGAAGCCTAGCGCCATACCCACCATCCCAGTTTCAGCAAAAACAGGGCACATTCAGACCGTAGCAGTCTAGACTCAGCTGTGGGATCGTCTGTCAGTCATTTAGCCACATACTGTAATTGGCTATCCAGGTAGAAGAGCTCAAAGTTCGGCAATTTTGTACCCCCTCTATCGTATATATTCTTCAGTTTCCATAAGGCTATCCTGTTCCTAGTGTTATGCCATATGAAACCTCTGCATAAGCTCTGTAATTCCCCAAAGAATTGCTTGGGTATCATATAGGGGATGTTCACAAAAAAGTGTAGCAGCCTGGGTAATTCTACCATCTTCAACAGTGCCACCCTCCCTACCATGGCCAGGGGGAGCTTCGCCCAGAATCTCATGCTCTTGTCCAAATTAACCACTGCCCTCTCTGTGTTGTGTGTGTTCATCTTCCACCTTGTGATAAATATCTACACCCAAGTACCTGAAGGTACTAGTCTTCCAGGGTATCTGCAACACTGGTAGGTTCTCCTGTGGGATTCCCTTATATCTACCCAGGGGGAACAAGCTCGACTACATGGGGTTTACTGCTATCCCAGAGTGCGACGGAAATCGCTCCAACACTTCCAAGACATATTGCAAGTTTTCCTCTGGGTATCTCAGGTATAGCAGTATGTCGTCAGCATACAGTGAAATAAGGCACGGACCCCCCTTAGTATACATTCCCACAGTTTTGTATTGCTGTTGAGGTATATCACCAGGGGTTCTAATGCGAGGATGTACAGCATCGGGAACCAAGGGCATCCCTGTCTGGTGACCCTGCCAAGCTGCCATTTGTCTGAAATAATCGCCCGTCTTGACTCTGGCCAGTGAGGAGCTATACAACAATTCTACAAACAGCAGCAAGATCCTTCTTCTCCTTCTGGAAGTCCCACAATTCGTATAGTGTTTCTTCGTGCACGTCCTTCGGCTTGCTCGGCCCTGTTTTCCAGATTTCTCACTTGTTATCACAATGTGTGGGTCTCCGAGGTGTGCGACGTGCAGGCAGCTGTGTTTGTCTTCCCTTCTTTCTCCAGTTCGCTTATGCGTTCTGCTATAGTCCTTGCGTCCTGTCTCAGGAGGTTAAAGTCCACTTGTACTGCATCGATTTTGAATTCCAGCGTCTCTTTGAGTGTAGCAGCCTCCAGTTTAGTTTCCCACGCCACCTTCTAGTCTGCAATGGCCTCTAGGATCTGCCGGTCACCCCGTGCTAGCGATGCGTCCATCTGAGCATTTCTTTCTTTATTCCTGGCCCCCTCCGTTAGTTGGAGTGTTTTTGTGAAGTCCTCCATCATAGACTGTTTCCCCTTCGTCTTGGTCTGCTTGGATGCCATTCCGGTATATCCCTCCTTTGCATTTCCAGGTAAGTGGGGCCTGGGTATCCGGATTGCGCTTACTCGCTCCTGTCCGGCGCTAGGCTCAGTTTGGGGGCTACTCACTGTGTCGTGTTGTCGGGGGGCCAAGCGCTTTCCTCAGGGTGTAGGTTCCTTAGGTAGCTATTGTTCTCCTGGGTCCCAATTGGGCGGTGCATTTTATTACACACACTCACTCACACTCTCTTCACCGATGTCGGTAGTTGCCCATGCAATTTTCCCCCGAGGGCGTTAATCTGTTTGGCTTCCCTATGAGTGTGTGCCGGCTTTGGTCCCCTCTATCTATCCCACAGTGTCTCTTTTGCCCAGTCCATGCCTGCCCCTCTGTATAAAGCGCCGTCCGTGTCATATCCGGATGCCCCTGCACTTCTGCCCCCCCCCAGGTGATGGTCCCCCTTGATCTTGCACTGTGTAGTACTGCCCGGTTCAGTGTGTCTTATTTGTAGCTTGCAATGTGGGCAGCCTCTGTCACTCTTCTGAGTACCTGCGCCGCTAATTTGTGCTTTTGCATGTGTCTTTTTCAGCGCTGCCCGGGTAGAAATGTCTTATTGTGCTACAGTGTTTCTCCCTCCCGTCTGTGTGGCAGTGCGCTTCTTATGGTGCATAACTTGCAGGCGGGTCGCGCTACCCGTGTTCCATCACGTGTGGACCTTTAGCTGTTTGGCTCTGTAACTTTGTCAATATTCGCGGCCAGTCCGTGGGCGCTCCGGGGGCCTTAACCGGTGCATCCATCATCTGCGCTGCTTTTACTGATCTCCGCCCTGCGAGCGGCTCCGTCCACTGCTTGTGCCCTAGGTGTTCTTTAGTTCGGCCGGACGTCAGTGGAAACCGGCAACCAGGTTTCAAAATCAAGTCCTTCATTACTGCTGTGCATTGTTCAGCAATCTTCCCTTATACACAAGTCTCTGTCTCTGTGGGCGGACCACACTTGGAACTGGATGTTAGCCTGTTGATACGGAGTAATGGAACTTGCATCCCGTAGCCGCTTGTTTTAGCCCTGTGGGTGTGCCAAAGGCAGAACCTAGAGGGAACCAGCCTTTCGCTCACCTTTTTCTTTCCGGCTCCAAGCTTGTAACAATGTAGCGGCCTTCGTTGTACAGGCATACCACACTGAGAACTGGATGTTAGCATATTAGTACTGAACAATGCAACTTACGCCCCATACCCGTTTCTCCCCGCATTGTGGGTGTGCTGAGGACGGACCCTAGAGGGAACCACCTTTCACTTCAATTTGTTTCGTTCAGGCCCAAAGCTTGCAATACTGTGGCAGGCGTCTTAGGATATGAGGCTCCCCAGTGTGGGCAGATCACAGCGGAAACACTCAGCTCCTCGCCTTCCGCACGTTCTGCAGCTATTGAACCCTACGCAACATGTCCTGTCAGCTCAGGCCAGACCACCGCCAGAACACCGTCAGAACCAGGCCCAGTGCGTGCTGCAATTTGATTTTCGATGATACTGCTCCACCGTCCAGTGTTTCTATGTCGATTACTTGCCCCTTTGTTCTGCGCTGTTGGTCGCGTCTCTGTACAGGCGCACAGGTCTTCTCACCGTGTTAATCGGAGTCGGCACACATTAGCATCCAACGTGCCTTTCCTTCCGTGCGCGTCTGGTCTTGCTGACAGGCCCTTTCCAATGTCAAATCTTCCGATTATTCATGCAGGACTCGAGACCCCGGATCCTTTGTGTGATGAAGCGGCCATTTTGGCTGGGGTTCTCCCGAGCGTTACTTTTCTTTCGTTCAGGATAACTTCCCCAGCATGGTTCGGATTCAACTACTGTTTAGCACGATACACGCCGCTTGCATTCCTATGCGCGTGCCTGTTTTCAGAGTGAATATTCTGCAGCTTAGACAGCAGGTTTTCTCAGGATAATTATCGGATCTTCGGGAGGTCCAGAGCAGCCCAGCCTCCAACATGGCCAGTTAGCCACGCACCCATGTCATATAATACTTGTGTGTAAAAGGTGGTGAAACGAAAGGCATACTTAGGTTGAATAGGCCATTCCTTGAGGGGCAGCAATGTCGTTTAGTGCCTGCAGGAATTAGTTTCTTCTGACAGAATTTTACCAATATGGCGTGCATACATTTGATGACATTTGTTGAAGGGTTCAATAGTGTTTCGTTAAGCTAGGTGAGTGGAAGACTACATTCTATATTTTAGAAGCTTGTTAGAAGCTTGTTAAACTAGAAAGATGAGAGACTTCCTTTCTCATATCATCTTGATGTATTGGAATATATAGTGTATCGACAGGGTTGCATCTGCCTGTGTTTTTTAGGGACTAAAGTTCATTGTACAATGAAACACCTTTGATAGATCAATTAAGACGCATATCAAATCTGAGGGGCCAACAGATGTGTGCCATTATTAATAAGGTGGTTAATAAGGGCTATGTGTACCTTTGGAAGGTTACTACAGCAAATAGGTGTGCCTTGTTTTCAAGCACAATGTACTTTATACCTGATATTTGAATATCAGCTAAGATTTGTTTGATCAATGATGGTTCATGATTTTAGACCCTGAATATTGAACTTGCTATTAAATAAGGGTTGCAATATATGTTTTGCATTTGAGGTAATTGCTCCTCGTACATTTTACAAAGAGATCACAAACAGCACTCTATTGCTTATCTGGATGTTTTATCAGAATTTGTTTGTGGATCATAGACATTGATTGTATGTTTTTTTAAACTTTGATCAAGCAAAAATAAACGTAAACTTGAAGCTTCAAGTGCTTTTCAGATCTTAAGCTTCTCAGAGTTTCAAATATATTCAAGTTCTCAGCAATTCCCAGGTTGAAGTGCTCCCCGATTCTCAGCGCATCTGAGGTTCAAATGCTTCTTAGGCACTCAGCACCACTCAGATTCAGTCCTCCACAGCGACTCTTCAAACCTCCTTCTTTCTAAAACTGTTGACGGCTCTCAGTATATGGTTGTGAGGCTTCTTCTTTATGTATCTGACTCGTCCCTTAATTCAGCCCACCCACCCTCTTGGGATAGGTCAGGCTCCTTTCCTTCTTCCACTCTTGTCAGGCTTTTTCAAATTAGTTTACCCCCTGTACATCTGAAAAGGTGCATTACCACCAGAAGTTGCACAACATGCCACAGTAATCTTGTTTTCTCCTTTCGGCTTCTCCATTCAGGGGAAGTCTGCAAGACTGACACTCTGCAAACTTCATCGACTAAGTGGCAGAAAAGAAACACTGTCACTTGTGGACTAGCAAATGCCTTAGCTCTGCTAGTAATCCCAATCACTTCCCTCCAGCGTAGGCCTGGGTGATATGATATGATGTGGCATTTATAACGTGTCTGTACACAAGTGTTTCTAGGAGTGAAGTGCTTGTTGACAGACGTGGCCAATATGCTGCTATAGGTCTGTGGATCTTTCTGGCTACATCTTAAGTTCATAGGCCCTGAGTCACTTTGTAACACCAGTTTGTGCTGTTCACCACAAAACCTGCCAAAACAACATTATAACATGCATTTGAAAAGTACTATCATCTAGCATCCCCCATCCGACTGGCCTCTCTGGTAAGTTGAATCCGCACCTCTGAAGGACCCAGGATCTTCCTGATGCCCTCTCTAAGAGAAGGGAGAGTAACTGCAGCCCAGCGAGTGTCATAAAGTGTAGAGAACGGTAAAAAGTGCTGCTTATGCAGATAACTGAATGACTAGCCCTGTCTCTGCACACAAAGATTCAGCCTCCTGCATCTCCTTTGCGTGTCTGTAGCTTCTCTTGTTATATCGGGTTCTGCTTTTTCCTGGTTCTATTCTTCTCTCTCATCGATCATACTTTTTTTCTATCGCCTTCAACTCTCCCTTTTCATTGTCCTTATGCTTTGGTGCTTCACAAACTCCATCTATGGCTCTTTATAATTATGTATTTATTTGGCGTGTAAAGGTAAGGCATATATGGCTAAGGCCTTGCTTTTATGCCTTGTAAAATGACCACCTATGTGTATGGCCAATGCTGTTATGCTAGGCTATGATGTAATATTCCATGCTTAGATGTTATTATTTTTTTTTGGTAATGGCTTTAACCAATGTTTGTAGGCCTTACTATCCTGCGTATTGGTTGTTTGTTTATTTATTTATAAAGCGCTCCTCACCCGTAGGTATCTGGGCGCATTACAAGACTATGCAGTTTCTTAGTTGCAATACAAGAGGATTACAGGTTATGATATAGTACAGTATAATACAAAGGTTTACAGGTTATAATACAGTGCAATAAAGTACATGGCAAGAGCAATCAAGAGCTATTGTTGACAGTTAAAATACAGTAATATACAGTAATATACAGGGCTACAGAGATGGCGCTAAAGCTTTTTTTTCTGGTTGTGGACAACTAACAAGGTGGGCGGTCTTTGGAGGTGAGCCAAAGTTTGATGTTCTTCCTAAATGTGTAGAAGGATTAGTCAGTTCTTAGGGTGGTGGATAGGGAGTTCCAAAGTTGGGCAGTCATGACAGGAAAGCTGCTGCCATCTGCTTTCTTCGGTTTGATCCTGGGGACTCTAAGGCAACCTGAATTAGTGGTTTTAGTGGGTCGACATGGGTGGTTCTTGATAAATTTTTCGGTGAGGTACTTGGGAGCTGCGTTATTAAGGCATTTGTGAGTCAAGGAGGCTGTTTTGAGTTGAATTCTGTCTTTGATGGATAACCAATTATTGTCACGTCTAAACATTGAAATGTGTTGTCTTCTAGAGATGCCTAGGGCTGTTCTAAGTGCGTTGTTCTGAAGATTCTGGAGTTTGTTGATGATGTATTTGTTGGCTCCTATGTACAGGGCATTGCAATAGTCAATTTTAGAAAGAATTAGAGCTCTAGCCAGTGTAATGCAGCTTGCTGTGGAGAGAAACGGTTTACAGGCGTGGGTCAGCTTACATGTGTAAACTGTCACCGAAACTGTGGCACTAACTTGTTTATGCAGACTTAGGGAGGAGTCTAAATAGAAACCCAGGGTTTTTACCTCTTTAGCAACCTTGATATCATTGCCATCAATGTTGAAAGAGAGATATTGATTGCCCATTTTCTTCTGGTTGGAGTGGGTGGCTAGGAGTAGCAGCTCAGTCGTCTCATCATTCAGACACAGATCGTGTGGGGTCATCCAAGCCTGAATGATGAGATAGATTTTGTTGACCAGAGCTAGATCCTTCCTGTAGTTGCTGTCAGAGGTATGAGGATCTGGGTGTCATCTACATAGTTAGTGTAGGTGACACCTAGATAGTCTAGGTTATCAAACAGTGGTTTGGTGAACACATTGTACATGGTGGGCGAAACGCATGATCCTTGTGGGACTCCACAAGTTATGGGGATAGGATCAGCTGCTGCCGATGATGAAAAAAACTTTCATTGATCTGTTGCTTAGGAAAGATTGGATCCATGCCGTTGCTTCTTCCGAGAAATGGGCCACTGATGATAGGTGTTTGCAGAGCACCTTATGATCGACCAGGTCAAACGCGGCTGACAGATCCAGCAGAAGCAAGAGGGCAGGTTTTCCTTTGTCTTTCAGGTCATCAATCTGGATCTTCAGGTCAATCAGGACTGTTTCGGTGCCATGTTGGGGTCTGAAGCCAGATTGTTGGAGTCCTAGTAGATTATTGGTTCCTAAGTAGGATTGTATTTGTATATATGCTGCTTTATCAATGATCTTTAATAGAAAGGGGACTGTTGTTATGGGTCTAAAGTTGGTGGGGATACTCGGGTCTAGAGAAGGTTTCTTTAGAAGTGGGAGTACCCATGAGTTTTTTAGATTGGTGGGGACTGTGAATGTGCGGTAGGATGAATTGATGAGCGTGGCGATAAAGGGGGCTAGTTCGCTGGCAACTTCTTCAATAGTTGATGCAGGACAGGCATCTCCTTGGCAATTAGAGGTTTTAAGTGAAGCTATGATGGTTTCCATTTCTGGGGTGGATACTTGGGTACATTTAAATCATTAGGGTGGTTCAGGACGGTTGGGACAAGATTTCAAGTTGTTTTCTTGAGTTTCTTGGGTTGGGGGGTTGTTTTTTTTGGGCGGTTATTTTATTCTGGAGAAGAGCGATCTTGCTAGCTAATGCATCTTGTATCTTGGTGCACCAAGTTTTGTCTTTGATACAGTTGCCTATTGGAGGGATGGGAGATTTCAGTTCTCTTAATATGCTAAAGAGTTCTCTGGTACATGAACTGGCTTTATCAATCCTGTTGTTGTAGGTGTCTGGTTTAGCTGAGAGAATTTCTGTTTTGTAGTTGGCAGTGAATTTGAGAAGTTTATCTTTGTTTGCTAGGGTGTGATTGTTTTTCCAAGTTGTTTCCAATTTTATTTTCTCCATACATAGGGATGTGAATTTGGCTGTAAATCAACAGTTTAAGTGTGCTTTAGGTTTGCCTTTGCGCAATTTAAGAGGTGCACATTTTTCTAGAGCTGATGTGATAGTATTATTGTAGAGATCCACTAGTTGTGCCGGATCGGAGGAGGCAGCTAAGTGATTGAGCAAGGGTTGGAAAAGAGTTTTGAGATTGTCCACTGTACTATTTCTTTTATTTCGGGTCTGGTTGGGCGGAGCAATAAGGTTTTGTTTGTTCTGAGGTGTACAGTCTAGAATAGTAAAGGTGAGTAGGGAGTGGTTAGTCCAAGGGTATGGTTCAATGGAGGTAATGGAAGTTACGCAATTAAGGTCAGCAACCCAGTCTAGGGTTCCTCCTTTGTCATGTGTGGGGAGAAGAACTCTTTGTGTGAGGCCTAGCTCAGTGAAGGAGTTTGCCAGAGTCATGGCAAGTCGGTCATTGGAGTCATTGAAACCTAGGTTGAAATCACCTAATATAAGGATTTGTGAGGAGGGTTTAGTATTGATGGAGAGTAGAGTGATGATATCTTCCTCAAAGGAGACTATGGGTCCAGGGGGTCTGTCGATCAGGTGCATTGTTATAGTGCATGAAATAGTGAGAGGAAGTTTGATTGTTATCAGTTCACATGAGTTGATCGGAGAGTGTGGGATTGCTCTGAGTCCCAGATTTGATTTGGCGATAAAGGCAATTCCGCCGCCTTTAGATGATTCTCTGTTGGATCTGAGGACTGTGTAGTTGCCCAGAGTAGCAATAAGGAGAAAGCGGCCTGCCGCAGCATGCAGGCAGGTTTGCGTTATTGCTATGAAGTCCATTTTTCTTTATCAATGATTAGGTCAACAATGTCAGCAGCATGTGCAAACAAGGATCTGGCATTGATCAGTGTGCCACTGATAGATGCAGGATTGTTATTTTGGTCAATGATGACAAGGGTAGAGACTGTCGGTCTGGCTTTTGTCCCCTGTGGTAGGCTATCGGTGTGGGTTAGGCCAGGTGGTATAGTATACAATTTGCCTAGTCTAGTGCCAAGTCTAATGTTCCTGCTTGCTGTGGGGCAGGGGCAGTTTGGTACCGGTCTGGGGGAGACTTCCTGAGACGTTAGGGTATAGTTCAGTCTGCTAGTAGTAGTGCCTGGTGGGTTAGCATGAGGGTTATTAAGGTAGTTAGAGGTGATGTAGTCTGGAGGAGGAGTGTGGCTCTGACGGTCAATGGTTCTAGTGGTGGTAGGGTAGGCTTGATCTGGTCTGGGAAAAAGGGTAGCAGAAACAGGGTAGGCTTAATCCAGTTTACATTCTTTGCAAGGGTAGGCATTGTGACTGGAATTCTGTGTGTAAGGGTTGGTGTCTTGGCTAGTGAGAGCTAGGACTTAGATTGGTTGGCTACAGTGCCTGAAAGGAGAATGGTATTTAGGCTGATCTGAAGTATAGCAATAAGGGTGGTGGAAGTGGCATGCATTGTTAGAGGCATCAATGTGAATCAATGCAGGTCATAGATAATAGATGCATAAAGTGTCACGTTGGCCTTCCCGAGGTTAAGCACTCAAGGCTGCTGAAAATCCCACTGGACTAGGCATTAGAGTGTAGGTTACTCAATGTCACACTGGGCTAAATGTGAATCACAGGGTCTTGCAGAAACATAAGGCAAAATCACAGTGGGCTGAATGTGAGTCACAGTGTGTTACAGATTACATATGGCAAAATCACAATGGGCTAAATGAGAATCAGAGTCGTTGCAAAGACATATGGCAAAATCCCACTGGGCTAAATGAGAATCACAGTCGTTGCAAAGACATATGGCAAAATCACAATGGGCTAAATGAGAATCACAGTCGTTGCAAAGACATATGGCAAAATCACAATGGGCTAAATGAGAATCACAGTCGTTGCAAAGACATATGGCAAAATTACAATGGGCTCAATGTGAGTCAGGTTATGGCAAAATCACAATGCAAGTTTGCTATTCTATGGAAACCTAAGCTATATTCTTTCATTATGACATGTTTTGTTATGCTATCTTACGCTGCCACCTCATGTCATATCACATTATGTTTTGCTATGGTTATTTGATGTTATGTAAACAAAGAGAGTGTGAGCACCACCTAATACGTTTCAGCAACTTACTTATGTTAGTTTATGTTTATTGGGAGCACAACAGTATAATACCAAATGGCACAATATAGGTACATGCAAACACAATACATACACGGACTAAACATAATTTCTTTGGCCCTTATATTTTTGTTATCAGAGATGCTTACGTGTGTTCTTCTACTGGTGGCAAGTACGATTGCTAGTCAATACATATCTATTGTAGCTGTATTTCTAGTAACGTTATATCTGAATTCCTAGCGCATTTACTAGTATATCTTTTGTGTTTTATGTTTTTTACAGACTTTGCCTGTTGATGGACGTTATGTCCGTAATGCTTGGGCCATGTTCATTTCTGATTCCTTTAATTTCATTGGGAAGAGTTCTTTTGTACATTAAAGCATCGGATCATCAAACAACACATGGAATAGTGATTACTATACCACTAGCAAGCACACAGTACTAAGGCAATTATTATTTATACTATGCTAGGTAACATTATCTGATGTTGGTTATGTATGGCAATGTGCAATGTATATATTCACTGAAATTAATGATTGTTCAAAAACCAGATGCAATATCAACTGACTTAGCATGCAGACATAATGCACGGTAGCATTATAACTGACTGGGACTTTCTTCCTTATGACTGCCAATCACAGCAAAGACATGAACATATAGGCCATCCCAATCCTGCTCGTCTAATCCTATTTGCAAATGCAATTATCGCTGTTATCCAATGACTGCTTAATTATGTAACGTCAAGGGCATACCAGTGCCAGTTAAGCATTTTACAAATGTTTATTTATTTTATTGTTCATTTATAACACGCTTAATACCAGCGAGTGGTTTCTAAGCACGGAATTGGGATTCAAACCTGTGTTGTGCAGCGTTGTCTTGCTTCCAAGACAAACGCGTTGCCCCTGATCTATTCTTCTTCCCCTCCTTACATTTTACACATTAGTTAACTATTCAAATTTGGACCAGACTCAGTCCAAACCTGTGGTGAGAGGTGAACTAGTCCACGAATTAACATTTCGTTTAAGGATTTTGCACCACTGTGGTAGCTCAACCTTGGACTGTGTCTAATGAATCTTTATGCTTTGGAGATGTGGCCCCTGGAACTGGACACAATTCTCTAGGTTTGGCATCACAAATAATGTATACAGTGCTAACTCAGCTTTCTGTTTTGAGCTGGTTAGATCCCCTTTTGAATATGACCCAACCTTGAATCTTTGCATTATATTGGCACGCAGTTCTGAAACTGTGGACATTATAGGATGATCCCAAGGTTCTACCCCTGTGCAATGGTGATAGGCAGTATGACACTATGGGATTAACCTGAAAATAAAAACACTTGTTTGTATTTCAAAGATTGGGCTTACTAAAACTTTGGTTGCCATTACAGGGAATATGGACCGCTATACATGTTGTTTAGCTGCTCTTTGGACCCAGTTTACGTACGTGGTGAAGTTGGCCAGGTTCTGAATAACTTTGGCCACCAGCGTCAAGGTGCGCGAGGTGTTGCAGTCAGGATATTCCTGGGTAAGATGGAACAGGCTAGGTGACATGATGGCAGGGCACAGGAAGCGCAAGAACAGCGAGGCGCAGACCAATCTTTGCCCGATCTCCAACTTCTCACGGTAGCGACATTCTTCCTGCCACAAGGCAAAGATTTCATTCAATTCAGCGGGAAATGAGCTATAGTGGGAGAATTAAAAAAGTAGGCAAGATGTTTTATTAGTCATATTTTGAGATGAACAATGCAATCAAGCCACATTTTCCCTAATGGGGCTTCAATTGCTAATTGTCTTAAAGGTCCCTATATAATTCATGCATGCACAGTAGTTCCTACCACTGCACCAGCTGAGTTAATTTTGCTTTCATCAATTTGTGCATTTCCTATACCTCGAAATGTTGTTTAAAAATGAGGCCCACCCCTTTTCGCTTTACACAGCTTCATGTGTGAGGAAACCAAACTAATTTAGCCAAAGACCAGACCACCAGGATAGTTCTTCATTCTGGTTTGTGATGGTTTCTTGGGATGGGGGATCTCGGAAGGTACCTTCTTGGGTGCATCAGAGGGCTGAGTAAAACAAAGAGAACGAAAGCCTGTCACGGTGTAAAAGGCATGAGGCATCTGATGTACAGAAAATGTTGAGGTTCCCACAAGGTGAGCAATAAACTGGGGTTCCACCTAAGATGTCTGAAAGACTATGAAGATAGTCAGTCTTTGGGTAGGTGGGACACAGGACCAGTTTTGTGTTGATGAATAGTGTTACATGGAAACACATAGTGCCAGCAAAACTCAACACATCAGCAGGGTGACAGTGGGAGCAGCAGTTCACAGAATGGTCTGTTCAAGTTCTGTCAAGAAGGTCCCCTTTTTTGTTGTCCAGTTTTTTTGCCAAAGGCAGCTTCAAAAATAATTCCCACAAGGAGACTCAGATAGAAGCATTGTACAGTGGCATGCCTACTATGTTATCGCTAGAGAGGCCCACATGATAGGGAGGGAAGAAAGAGCCACAGGATTGAGCGGAAGTGTTTGAAGCCAATCACAGAGAGACAGGGTGAAGTAGTGGAATCCAATCAAAGAGAGACAGGGTGAACCCTGGTGCGTAGCAGGAAAAGGGACAGGTCTAAAAATGTAGCAGAGGCCAATAAAATGGGAAAGTTAGACAACACTGTATCCTGAGATATATATATATATATATATTTATTTCCATATAATTTTTTATTCACACTTTTATAACATGAATTGAACAATAACAGGAGGAGGTAAATCAGAACAAAACAATACATTAGGGAGGTAGCAGCATTGGGAGGCCGTAATAGCAGGGTGAAATTCTTGATTTTTACCACAGGGTTAAGCTTAATGGTTGGGTAGCAACGGAGGCAGGTCGGCGAGTATGGTCTTCTCTGTTTGGCATTGTGCGCTGCTGTATGGAGTCCAGTCACTTATACCAGGGGACCGGGGGAGGTCAATGCTTTGTGCACCACCTAGATACAGGCGGTTGGTGGGCCGCCCCTGGGAATTGTTCTGCGTAATCAAAGAAAGAGGACCAGATATTGTAAACTTTCCCCATTTTTCCCAGGAGGGAGGCAGTTATTTTCATTGCTAAAGCTGTATCCCAACATTTCACCCACCACATAGTGACCACTGGGCCTTCAGTTTGCTTCCACAGCCGGGCAATGTTAATCCTGGCCACTGTTAGGAGGTGGGAGATTAGGTCTGCCAAGTGCCCGGTCAGTGAGAATGTCCCATCGTTAGTGTCCCCCAGTAACACAATCCCCCGGTCCCAGGGGATCGTCAACATGGTAATCAATCAAAGAACCTGCATCGATAATTGGGTAGACTTTGGGCAGGTCCACAAGAGGTCGAACAGCAAGCCCGTGGCTCCAGATCCCATCCAGCACTGTGATGACAGCACCAAGTACCTCTTATTAAACATTTTTGAGGTGACATACCACTGGTAACATACCTTCACCAATCCCTCTTTATTCGTAACACATTTGGAGCCCCTGTGCATGCGGGTCCAGATGTGCCTCTAGTCCTCCATATCCAGGTCCCTCCCTAAGTCCCTTTTCCATTTGAGCATGTCATTCTCCTTCTTCGTGGGGTCGCCTTTCTCTAGGAGCTTGTAGAGTAGCAAGATTTTCCCCCTTGGGGCTGCTGATGTTAGGGTGTGTTCCAGCGCATTAAGATCCCTGCCCCCCCCATAGTTGTTGTGTGCTGCGACATCCAGAGTCGGAGCTGGGCGTAAGAGAACTTTCTGCTTCCAGGAGTTGGAATTTTGCTTTACATTCTTCAAAGAATAGTGGCATCCCGTCATTAATTAAAGAAATCAGTGATTTGCATTAAACCCCCTTCCCGCCATTTATGGAACCCTGCTGATTTAATCCTGGGCTTGTAGTCCGGGTTGTCCCACACTGGGGTGAGGGGCCCCATTGTCCCTCTACTGCCCCACTGGCACGCCGCGTTTTTCCAGCACTGAACCGTGTTTTTGGTGGATGCTAGCGGGCCAGTGCCTAGGGCAACGTGGGATGTCATGAGGTGCGGTAAGACTGAGGGAGGGCTCCATGATTCTTCAATTTGCTTCCATTGGGGCTGGTTAACGGTAGCCCGCCAATCGAAGGAGTGTGAGAGTTGCGCCGCTAGACAGTGCCGAGATGCGTCCGGAACACCAAGGCCACCTCCAGAGGCACTCTCGCGCATGACTCTCCAGGCTATTTGTTTTTTTTCTGCCCCATATGTATCTCATCATGCCTCTTTGTAATTGTTGGTGCTCTCCTTCGGAGATGGTCGCTGGTAGAGCCATAAAGTGGTAGATCAGCCTCAGGACCAAGTTCATTTTGAGGGCGGTAATTCTCCCAAGCCATGATACCTCTTGTTTGTGCCAGCGGTTCTGGTTATTCAATAAGTCTTTGAATAGCTGCGAGAAGTTGTCTCGGTACACACTCTCGATTTTATTCGGGATTCAAACCCTTAGAAAAGTAATGTGGGCTCTGGCTCATGGGATGGGACCCGCGTCTGTCAGTGCATCTCTGTGCATGCAAGAGACATTTACTCCAAAAGCCCTTCATTTCACATAGTTAAACTTAAAGTCAGATGCCTCCCGAACGCTGAGACCTCCTGCCGAAGAGCCTCCAAGGAGCCAACAATCTGAGTTAGGGAGAGGAGGACGTCATCGGCATACAGGGAGACCTTGTAGCATTCCGCGCCTGCCCGCAGCCCCTGGATTTGTGGATTGTTGTGGATTCTGCCTGTGAACTGTTCCATGGAGAAGAACTTTGGCTCAAACCCGAAGTGGGTTGGCATCGTGCCTATGTACCCCCAGTCTAGTAGGTCAAGCGTCGAGAGAGACCACGGTCAGTTCCAGTCCCGCCCTGGAAGCGCTTTCAATTAAGTCTAGGGTGCGTCTAATGTTATCCTGAGTGGTGCGACCCGGAATAAACCCTGCTTGGTCCGGGTGTATCAGGTCAGGGAGGACCCAGCAAGCCTAGTTGCCAGGATCTTAGAGAAGATTTTTGTGTCATTGTTCATTAGTGTCATGGGCCGATAGGAGGTGCAGTCCCCTGGGTCCTTTCCTGGTTTTAAAATGAGCACCCTTAGGGATTACTCCATGGATGAGGTGATGCCCCCTGTGGCAAGAAAAGAGTTAAAGTGTATAACGAGCTGAGGGGCTAAGATATGGGCATACACCTTGTAGAATTGCGCAGTGAATTCATAAGGGCATGGGACTTTTTTTTCAGGGCTTTGATTGCTTCTGTCATCTCCTCTATTGTTTAGGGGAGCTTGAGAGAAACAGCTGATCTGGCTCGCTCCCACCTGGGATAGTGGCCAAATAATTGGTTTGCAGCGCATCCTCAATTGAAGCCCCAGACGTTACCCTCCTGTAGTGATCCATCATTGCCCACATTTTATCCCCCTCTGAGCTCAATAAGGATACGTCTGGACCACTTAGGGTGTGGATGTTGTTTTGAGTGTGAATCTCTTTTGAGTTTATAGACCAAGAGCTGGATCGCTTTATTACTGTTCATGTAATACATTTTCTTTAATGTACGTGAGTGCTCGAGTGGATTTGTCTGCCAGGTGCATTTCTATGGCAGATTTTGCTTTTTTGAGCTCTCTCCCTGTTTTCATGGTCTGGTTCGCTTTGTGTACCCCTTTCAGTTCTGCCACATTCTCCTCCATCCTGGCCTGTTGTTACTGCCCAGTTCTCCTTTGTGCAGCAGGACACGTGATCAGCACCCCCTGCACCACTGATTCCATGGCATCCCAGACCACTGCATCAGATCACCCCACAGAGGAGTTTTCCCTGAAATAGCAAACATGGGCCTTAGATATTCCCTCCTGAAGTAATGAGTCTTGCAACTTCCAGGGCCTTTGCAGCCGCTTTGGGAGGCTGCACATTCGAACCCGGGCCAACACCGGAGCACAGTCAGATATGACCCTCGGTTGAGTTTGAACTCCCTCTAGACATGGGAACAGCTCACTGGACATGAGAATCAGATCTATCCTAGAGTGGCCCTTGTGGATGTGGGAGTAAAATGTGAAGTCATGAACATCTTCATTGAAGAGGTGCCATATGTCCACCAGTGCCATCTCCCTCAGACATTTGGCAAATCCTATTGCTCATGATTAATCCTCCCTCGAGGCTGGCAGTGTTTTGTCATTGTCTGGGTTAGGGACCAAGTTGAAGTCTCTTCCTATTAGGAACTGGCCTTCTGCGAATGCTATAATGTCTGGGAAAACGGTGTGAAAGATCCAGTCCTGCGAACTGTTTGGGAAATAGATGAAGGCAAAGGTCAGGGCTTGCTCAAGTAGATACCCCTTCACTAATACATATCTCCCAATCGAGTCACCCTTCATAGTAACCTTTGTCAATAGTACCTCCAGGCTAAAGAGTAAAACCAAGCCCCTCCTTTCCCCCCCCGAAGTGGTGAAGTAGCACTAAGTGAATCACCTAAAGTGTATATACGCTTCTCATCAGCCGATAGGAGGTGTGTTTCCTGCAAGCAGACTACATCAGCTGAGAGCTCGGACAGCCTGGCTCCACCGACTTATGTTTCCCTGGGAAGTTAAGGCCCTGCGCATTCCAGGTCACTATGCAAAGTTCTTTAGTAGAATCGGCTGCCATGGACATCCAACAGTGTCAAGCTTGTCATCTCCAGTCCCGGTCCCCTGCCTAAGAGATTCAAGAGAGAACGTGTGGAATCAAGAAAGAACACGTCACATTTCGTCCGACCATGCAGTGCTGTCTGGATAATTCCCTGCTGCGATACACTCCCCTTATCCTGTCTCCCAACACATTCCCACCCTGATGCCCCCTTTAACCCACCCAGACAATAAATGAAGAATAAATGAGCCTAGCCCACAACCCTGGGGGCAACCGGCTCAGTACCCAACAACCAACCTTAACAGGGACATTAATATACCTTTTGATGATATATGTAAACACAGCCGATACGTCCAGACTTTTATTCAGTTCACCAAGCCCCAGATTCATGTGCTCTTCAGGTAATGTCCATACCAGCTCATGCCCCCCCAGCAGTTGTGTTCCCATCTAAGGAGCGATATGTCTGTTCCTTTCGGGGCTCGCCACTACCGTTCAGATAGGAACACCAGAAACATGTCTCGGGACCCCGAGTCTTGAGCACGTGGAATCAGCTATTCCTGCTTTCAGGTAAGCTCTACCGTCTTAGTCTTTATCACTTTTCTTTGCTTTTGTTGGTTGGGCCTTTGATCCTTCGCCTCCTGTTAACCCGGATCCATGCGTTCCCGGTGCCCTTCAGGGGGGCCTCACTGAGCGCGGCAACGCTCTCCCTACTGTAGTCGCCACTAGCCAGATTTAGGCGTTTTTCCGCCTCCTTCATGGTGTGTATTTTTCCATTGCTTGCCGTCAAGGTTGAACAGCAGTCCAGTGGGGAATCCCCAGAGGTATAAGAACTTCTTTTCCCACCGCCATTCTGTTAGTGGTTTTAGAGACTTCCTTTTCATCAGTGTGGTTGCGGCCAAGTCCTGGTACAGCGAGATTGAGGCGTCTCGGAATTGGATGTGAGCGGAGTTCCTGGCTTCTTGCATGATCTCCTCTTTGCCTCTATAGAAGTGTACTCTCGCTAGGGCATTCGGTGGGGTAGTTAGCATTTGCCTTGATCTAGTGCAGTGAACTTGGTCCAACTTCAGTGGGGCACTGTCAGGAAGAGGAAAAATAAATCAAAGGGGACTTGGGTGAATTCCCCTAATTCTGCACCATTGATGGTATTTGGTATTCTACGCAGGTGGATATTACTACAGCGTGAGCAGGTTTCTGTCACATCTAGCCTCTAATGCGGCAATCCTATCTGCTCCCTCGCCAGTCTCGTAAGACTGTTGGGACAGCGTAGTCTCGATCTCGGCTGTTCTGCTTTTGACCGCATCCATGCGTTTGTCAAGGCCCGTAACTTTCTTCATCAGCCTTTTTGTTATTCCTTGGTCATGGCAGCCAGGAGATATTGTCGCTCTGTCTTGGTTACCGCTTGTGCAAGATGGGGATTAACAGTCTCAGTGCCCCCTGTCTGGATCAGTGCCTCAGCCAGTTCCCAGCTTTTTTACTTCTCCACGGCACTCGCTGTAAGCAAGGTGGAAATGTCCACTTGTTTTGTTGTTTTAGGGATTTTAGCCATCCCTCCTAGCGTTCTTTAAGAGTCTCCCCTCTGCACGCTTCAGGACACCTGCGGTTGTGTTTACCTAGTGTTGTGACCTTATGCCAGTAGATCCGGTCGTGCTCACCTCAGAATGGCTTTGCCCCCTGCGATTCCGCTGCTCTCAGCTACTTCCTTGCATGGGTGGACTCTGCAGAGGATTTATAGATTCATATGGGGCTGGTCTCCCATACATAGCCTCCCCGTCATTCCCGGAAGCCATGGGGGATCGCTGCTCATCCCGATAGGAGGTCCGCGCAGTCCCTCTTGAGGGTCTCCTATGTCGCACGGACTGCCTCCGCTCACTCACCGGGGGTTATGGTGGTTGTACCCTTGAATGTTATTGCATAGCTGGGCCACGGGGTGTGGCAGGTGGCACCTTCAGGGTCTGCTGGGCGGTTTTGCTGCCAAGGTTCGGTGCTCACTTCAGTGTGAGATTGTCAGGGACAGGCATTGGGATAGCTTTCAGGGCTCTAGCTGCAGTACTGGTAGATTTTCTAGCCGGTTGCCTCTGTGCCATGGCCCGCCGCTGCCGGTTGGTCTCCCCACCCTCTCTTCCCTTGCCTCGATCACTTCAATGGGAGAGTGGCTAGGGGGGACCATGGCATAGTTGGGGCATCGTTCACCACCATCTGCTTTCAGCACGAAGCAGAACGTACCTCCTGCAGGGCCCCGTGAGGGTCGCTGTTGTGGGTGTGAGGCAGTGCATGGTAGTGGGGTTAGCTGACCACCTGCAGGTCAGCAATCAGCGCTGGGAGCGCATCAGTAGTCCCTCATTCGTCCGGGACACCGAATGGCCAAGTCCCATCCGCTGTCTTGATTGTCGTGTGGGGGAGACGGCAGTGTGCTTCGGCAGCCCGGGGCTCGGGAACGGGTCGAGCAGGAGGGATCCTGCTCAGGTCCGCCAGTTTCCAAGCTGTCCCCTGTCCTCGCGAGTAGTTTCAGGGCAAACTGCATGTTTACAACGCTGCCATCCGTCCGCTTGTCGGGCTAGAGCCGGGAGCTATCAGGAAGTCATGTCTCGCGCTCCGGCTCCAAGCCAAGCCCCTATCCTGGGATATATTTACAAGACTGTAGATGATCGGTGGTAGGAGTTTTGAGGACAATGGGCATGCAGAAGTGGAACCTCTCTTGGTTATTTGAAAATGAAAAAGGATCCCAGGGCCTGCAGACATTCGTCAATCTGGAATTTGGAACGCAATCAATCTTTGACCAAGGAGCTTCGATCAGAAAGTAATTTGTATTTTGTTGCTTTGCCGAGAAATTCATTATGACAAATAAATGTAATAGAGTGTCTTATGTTCAACTTGTGTGGCTGGTTCTCCAGTAATGATAATAACATTAAACTTTTAACAAATATTTTATCCAGCATAAATGTAATCGACATACTAAACCCTACAGTTGTGTTCACCAGAGAGTTGTTCCCCTCTAAAACATATTGCAGTTGGTAATTGTGCCAGTAACAATGGCGTTATTTCAATATTTGGACCCACACCAGTAATTCTATGAATAACTGTGACCTTCACAGGTATTTTACCAAAAGTAAAAACCTCATCAATTCTTTTTGCCATACTATTAATTATTTTGCCTGTAACGATGCACTAAGCAGTTACTATGTGAATAACCATGCCTCTATCAGAGAGTTACTGTGCAACATGACAAAGTTCTATGGTAGAGGCTAGGTGATGGGTCGGGGGTGACCTCAGGGCTGGGTACCATCACAAAGTACTTAATGTTGGGCCTAGAGAAGGTAGAAGGGCCGACTCTGAGGCTCCCCAGTCAATAATCAGCCTGAGTCCTAGAACCTGTTTCCGTGGTCTTCCCTATAGGACCTCTGGCCCCTGTAAAGAAGTCAGCATCTTTCCACTGACTGAGTTTCCAGTAGAGAGGGGAAAGGTAAGAGAAAGAATACTTTGATCCCAAGTTCCTAAAAGGACAATGCTGAACGTAGTAAGCTCCTTAGTACCGTAGGAGGGGGAACAACTAAGTTAGGATTTTTATGATGGCTATAGTCATGCCTGTTTTATCCTGCAACCGTGTCAAAACACAGCAAAACAACTTAAGCCCCAATCCCTGGCCAGAGTTCCTGCAGGTAGGTTGGGTCCGGATGTAACCGTAGGTTGGGGTAAACCTTTATTACAGGAACATTGAAAATCCCATTGTTGTGCAAGAAACGCCAAAGAAAAACACCACAGATGGATGGAAAGCAGAATACTGGGAAAAGAATGAAGGGGTGAAGTGGGATCAGAAAGACCTGGAGTGGGAGAGTTGAAAGGACACGAGACACAGGGAAGAGAGGTGAGAATAACCCAAACCCCAAAAGATGTGAAGGGGGAAGGGAAAGCAAGCCACTGGCTTTAAGGAGCTGCCAGGAGGTGAATAAAGAGAGTATTTATTTATGTATTTATTTATTGCTGGCTGGTTAGGCGCTTATACAGGAAGTAAATATTGTTTCAAAGCTCCCACAGGGCAACAGGGAGAGAGAATACAATACACTACACAGAAATATAATACATTGAAGGGAAAAAACAGGCAAATCTACTATGCCTTGTGAGTTTTCAGAACGTTCAAGTGCAGAAAGGAAGACGGCAGTGGGGGTAGGTGCTGGGGTCTACGTGCTCATGGCTGAGACACAGATAAAGTGCAAGGTATGGTAAGTGCTACCCAGGAGGTGTAGAAGTGCAAGCCTCCAGGGCGAAGGGCTGTGCTAAGGCAAGTGCTGAGGCAGACAGAAGCTAGAGGGATTAGATGTGGGAGGTCAAGGGCGCCAAGGATGCATAAGGGCCCTGTACACCAATCACAGCAATTGTGAGATTAGCAGAGTAGAGAAGAAGTGAAGGAGGAGGTAAAGAGGAAAGTCTTGAGGAGCTTCCGGAATTTAAGAAAGTCCTGCTTAAGATGCAGAGGGAAGGGGAGGCTGTTCCATAGGAAGGAGCCAACTGAGGAAAGTGATCGACCTTCGGCCCTCTGTTTAGCAAAGCGCTTTAGACACAGAGAGTTGGTGCTAGAGGAACATAGAGGTCTAGAGGGAGAGTATTTAGTAGAGACAGTTGCGGATAGTGTGGTCCCTGGCGCCAGACAGCCTTGTGGATGATGCAGAGAGATTAAAATTTAATTCGAGCAGCAACCAGGAGCCAGTGGAGACTTTTTAGGGCAGGAGAGATGCTGCCCCTGGGCTTAAGCCCAAGGATAAGACTTGCTGCCCTATTCTGGATTAGCTGGAGGGGTCACAAAGTGGAAGAAAGTAGATTCAGAAGGAGGCCATTTCAATAGTCAGGCCTATAGAGAACCAGGGCTCGGGTAACATTGCGCTTCTGGGGGAAAGTGAGAAAAGGGACAATTCCTTTGAGAAAGAAAAGCTGAAAGTGGGACTTCTTGGCAATGTCCTAAGTGTGATGGAGGAAGGAGAGAGAGGGGTTGAAGATGACTCCAAGGTTTCAGGCTTCAGAAGAAGGGGCAGGTAGAGGGCCCATGGAGAGGCCAGAGTGAAGGGAAGAAGGCGGGAGCAGGGATCGCAATGAGAAGGATCTCTGTTTTGCTGGCATTGAGGCAGAGATTGTTGGAGGTGCATCAGCCTGGATGGCAGATAGGCACTCAGGGGTGACAGAAGGAGCAAGACAGTCAGCAGGACGTTTGAAAAAGAGTGCAGTGTCGTCTGCATAACACTGGAAGTTGGGGGAGAAGGAGGAGATGATGAGTGCCAGCTGAGCAAGGTAGATGTTATAAAGCCAAGGGGAGAGGATAGAACCCTGGGGAACACCACAGGTGGAGAAGAAGGTAAGAGAGGAGAAGGAGCACAGGATGACTTCGGAAGAGCGGTCAGTTGGGAAGGAGGTCTGTCAAGTCAGTGCCTGTTCTGAGATACCAAGGGTATCGTGGAGCCTTTGCAGGAGGATCTCATGGTTGACTGTGTCAAAGGCAGAGGAGAGATTGAGTAGCATGAGGACAGATGGGGAGTTGGGGTCCAGAGATGCGAGCAGTTCTCCACGGGTGTTCAGAAGAGCAGTTTCCGTGCCTCTGAATGCTCGGAATTCAGATTGATGGTCGTGAAGAGTGAGTGAGTAATGAGGGTGTGTCAGGAAAAACAGGAAGGACATTCTTGTTCTTTTTTTATTTCAATGTATATGGTTTACAATATATTATAGACATACTATTACATTTTACACATACTATTACATTGTGCTAATAAGTGATGTGTAGTTTCCACTTCAGAGAACCATCGGTTTCGATTTATAGAAGTAAAGATAATGGAATTTATTAACATATGTTCGAAATAAACAACATTTCGGCTACAAAATATGGCTGGATGGCGCTAGAGATTCAGTTAGCTGATGTAGGTTGTGCTTATAAGTGCTTGGCAACAAATTATATATATAATAGCGAGTGTAAGAGCCTCATTACGAGTGTGCCGGTCTGGTAAAAAGGCAGCTAATACCAGATCTGGCATTTTTTCCGGACCAGCACACTCCGAGTTCAGGTCCCTACCAGCAAAGAATTGCAGCAAATACTACCGGTGGCGGCGATTGCCGCAAAACCATTCCATGGAGTAGTCCATGGAATGTGAACTGCCACTGCCGGCACCCATAATATCCCGGTAACATAGGATATATCGGGTGCCGGTAACTGTAAGGAGAGTTTGCTGGTAACCCGCCAGTAATAAAGGCGGACTACCGGCAAACTCGTAATGAGACCCAAGTCTACATTATAGACCAGCAGTTTGCCTACAAGACATTGAGGATGGGCAGACAAGCATTAGCTATGCTTTAGCACTGACACTCACCTGTCATTTATTTTGCAGCAAACTACTGCACCTCATTCATTATTCATTAAGTGCATCAAAGGGCTCTCCGATACCCTGTGCATTTAATGCAGCATGCGACTGTTACTCAAGGATATTATTCCTCTTGCCTTTCTGATAATGATTCTCACTGTTTGGGTGGGCTTTGGGGTCACTGCTGGGCCTGATCTTCGCAATGATAACATCTGTATGCATCCCATAATTCTGCCCTGATAGAGGCCATTAGGAACCCACCCTTCATGTACAATGTGGACAATTCTGGCCGCCTCCTTACTTGAAGGAGTCTGTGATCTTCTTTAAGACCTCTTCGCAGCTCTGCCGCAGGTTGTTCTGGTTGTCGGATAGGTCGTTGCTTAGGCACTTGCTTGGGTCCACCTCGCAGCTGTCTTCCGTGGCATACAGCTGGACAATGAACTCTCCTGAAGACCAATGATCATACACAAAGTGAAGATTAGGATCTCGCTGTCGTTAAACAATGACCATTAAACCCCTCTCCCCTCGGCTTACCCACAATTATTTGACCTGATTCAACATATTCCACCACCATTGCCTCCTTTCCAAAGTCTTGGAGACTCTGCCAAGTGCCCAGGCATTACAGCCCACAGATTAAACTCTCCTGACACAAACCATTTGTCTTCTGCCTGGCATCTGCGGCACTTCCACTGCTTTATCTCTAATTGCCCACTCCACATCCATTGATACAATGCTCAGACAAGGCCTCTCCTTTTGTCAACAACCAGCTTTCTCGACATCTTTCACCAGCGCTAGCACAGGCTGGTGTTTGCACCTTTTCAGTCCCCTCAATCAAGGTGGAGCACTTGTGACTCCACAAAACTATTAACACCTGTCTTAATCCCCTCCACGCCCATTTGCCCGTTTTCTGTTTCCCCTTCCCACCTTCTGGTATCTGGTTCTCAAAGCTACAAGACTACCTTGGTGGAGATAATTGTGCTTTACAAATGTTCTTTTTGAATAAATAAATAGATCACTTTCTTTGTTTTAAGATACCATCCTCTTCCCAGTGTTCAGTCTTGGAAGGACTTGCACTCTGCTTAGTAGGCAAAAATACCTTTAATATGCCTGCTATCACCTCACACATACGTACATCTTTGCAATTCTCCTTTCTCTTCCTCAGCCCACTGATACCATATCTTTAACATATGTTAGAGCCCTGTCGGGCTATAGAAAGCTCGCTGGACAGTGTCCCAAGAGGGACAATGCCCTGAGTTTACCTAAACAGAGTATTGCATTGAAAGGGCTGGCTCACATATCAATGCACTGAGCTCGAACTCAAGGGTTTCCGAATCATTTGCCTCTCTGCTCATCCAAGCCCTCTTTCCTTTACCTCCGATTGCCATCCATTTCAGCAGCCAAGATCAGTGTCAACGCTGAAGATCCACCAGATACTCCATACTATTACTCGACTCCACTGGCTGCCCTGCAATGGAACCGGCTACAAGCTAGAACGTCCTTTTCTCCTGCCCTGTTTGCCTAACACACATATATCCACACCTGCCTCTTCTCCTTCACACAACAATAACTATTGCACTATTCCCTGACGCTGCTTTTATGTGTAGATCTGAACAATTTTGCATCTGGATGAAACTTTGCCGATGGTGGGATGCCCTAGTGTGTAGGCTAGATGTATCCAGTGGTGCCTGCACCTAGCGTATCCATCAGGTACTTCTGTCCAACAAGCTTCATGTACTCATCAATGGCCTTTGTGGCGAGTGTGTTTTCTCTGAAGATGAGCGACTCCTTCTCGTCAAATCGATCCACTTCTGCTATGCCCAGGTCAATCAGGAATGACTAGAACAGCCAAAAACAACACAGGAAATTATGTGGTTAGTTATTTGTAGAGAAAGGCTGTTGCAGCATGCTATTCACCACAATGGTTGGTTAGGCTACTGTCAGGCAAGATATTTGCAATCATTCAGGACCATGATTCACTGAGGACCAGGATTGAAAATGCCTGTTTGTTGCATTGTTTTTAGCAACATCAATAATGTGAAATCAAATGATGCTAAACTACAGCCAGTGGAAGTGACTTTATGTCCTGTCACATCAAAAGAATGTTTTGCGTGGAGAAAAGTGACTTTGCGCACTAATCAGTGCACAAAACTCCCTTTGTCGATTCATGGAACAGACTATGCATGCATTTCGGGGACCTTGCGCAGCCCTGTCACGTCTTTTCATGCAGTCGGGTACTCCGTGCGAGACTCCATGCAAAGTGTGGGATGGACCTGCACAAGGAAATAAACAGGGGGCGGAACATGCATACTCCCCATTGCCTACGCAGAATGAGGAATTTAAAGGACTTACGTGGGTATGTGGAGGCTATGCAAAGGAATCCCACACAAAGCAATGCTCAAACATGAGCGCATTCAAGGATCTCACCGCACAAAAGCACGTCGGGTGAGGAAGCACGCAATGCTTGCGATCCTACCACCAAATGAAAAGACCTGTAAAGTCCCAATTGCATTAGAAACAATGCGCAAGGGTAAGGTACAGGCAGGCATTTAGGGATGCCAGCACGCATTCGAGATGCCAATTGAAGTTAGGGGTACTTGTATGCAGATTGGCGGTGTGCAGCCATCATTTACGGGGGTTCGCATGAATATTTCCCAGGGCCCGACTTGAGTTACGTGACACCTAACGCATTTTATCAGGGTGCAGTTGGGAGTTACAGGGGACCGTCCGCACTGTCACCGGGGTGCTGACTTGATCGAAGGGGGGGGCGGCTCTGGGTGCATGATGGTGGGGATGCAGACTGCGCAAAGGTTGGTATATGATGGTGGTTCTACTTTGCGTGGGGGCGTGTCATGGGCGTTCCGGCCGCTACCTGCGCCTAGGGTACTTTGCGATTGAAATTGTCGGCTATTTCTAGGCCCACTGGAGGTCATTTGTTCAAATCAGATTCTACTGCCATGGTGAAGCGTTTTATGTTAATGGATGATGCTGTTTTTCAGTCTGATGACAACGGGACAGAGTCTCTGTATAGCAGTTCCCCTTCACTGGCTGTGATGTTCTGGTCTTGGTCAGACCTCAGAAGTGAGTGTGCCGGCCCATTCCCTGCACTGGAAGTGACAAAACACTGGCGCAAGATTAGAAACAGGAAGTGTTCAGAAGTGCGGAGTGTGGCCAGGCATTCCAAGGAGGCAAGCAAATGAGCGCTCCTCCACATCTGTGGCGATGATCTTCAATATGAAAGGTGAAATAAGTGTTACGCAGATGGTAATAATTACCTGCATTCTGATAAAAAAAATAAACGCACTTCAACCCCTGCCCGTTCTCAGTGCTTCTGAAAATACCACGTCTGGTGACGAAGACCAGGATCCCATCATGCAAGGCACGATATCACCCTGCCTTTATTTTTATCTTTACTCGGGAAACCCCTGATTTATTGAACACAGCGGAGGCTACTGTTTATACCTACCTGGAGGCCATGGGGGGTATGACGAGCACAGATTTGGGAGTCGACGGCCAAATGATATTAATTCACAGGCATGAAACCATCTCATTCCACTCGGCGAGCCTGATGTTGATAATGACAACACATACGCAGGACCAAGCATACATTGATAGTCAGAGTCGAGGATAATGGGAACATAGTGCTAGACTGCATTCATTGCTACACCAGAGCCCAACGAAGCCACGCCAAACTATAATGTGAAGAATACATAGTATGACAATCCACATTCAAAACAAGAAGCCGCAAGATAAATACATCCTTGAAAAAGAAGTTGGGCTGGACGAAGAAACTGAATGGACCACACATAAGAAAAGAACCATTGTAAACAAGTCCAAGGCAGAGAGGAACTCAATGCAAGTCAAGGGTGTGGTGCTGCCCCTTTAAGGGAATAGCATGCGGCGGCGTGACGTTGCCCTATAAATAAAAGGGGTTCTCCCGGCCGCGGCATTGCGACCGAGGAGCCCGAGCCTGACGCATGTCTCCGTGTGAGTGCTTGGAGCGGAGGGAGGCCGGGGGCTCACGTAACAGCACGGTGGGGGCCAGGGATTCCCCCACAACAGTGGCGACGAGGCCAGAGACATGCCTGGACCCGGCGGTGATATTGTAAACACATTCTTTCACCGAACGAGGGACGGATCTCCGGTTCTACGCTTGGGGGAGGGGAAGCCCATGCGGCGGCGCCCATTTTGACTCCTCAACACAGATACTTCACAGAGCTCCGATGGGGCCTGTGATTGCCATCCAGGCACAATTTCTGGACGCATGGATAGCGGACCGCTATCCCTACATGGACATGCCTGAAAATTGCAGATTTTTTTAATTTTTAGGTGTATTTCACCGAGTGAAGTGGAGGGACTGGGGGGGAGTCTTGCTATTCTGGAACTCTTACCCTAGGCCTTACTGGCTCAATTTTTGGACACTCCTCGATGCTGGACAATCTTGGTGACTGGCCACTGGACCACTACTACTGCTGTGAGTTGGTGGGTGTTTGTGTACACTGGCGAAGGACTGGTGGGGAGTTTTGAAGATCAAGGAGGCCTGGAGGCCTGTGATCCTGATGTGGAAGGTGGAACATCAAGCTGGCTGGCTGAAGAAGATTTAAGCTGGGTGAGTTACTGCCCCTGTGCAAGACGAAGGGGTGCCTGTGCGCTCTGACCCATGAGTGCCCCAGCAAATCAGGACAGGGCGCAGTCTGTCCCACAACAGCAATGACCACTCTCACCCCCACCTCCAGCAATGGCCCAGATGAGGGCCCCGGTGGCATTCCCACCCATACCCAAGTTTGACATGTCTGTCCCCCCATCGAGCCTGCGGCCTAGGTGGGGGCGATGGATTGATCGCCTTGACATGTACTTTCGGGCAACAATGGAAACCAGCGATGACAGCAAGCTGGCCACGTTACTGTATGCCGCTGGCACACAAACATTTTTGACTCTGTTCAGACCACTGACAACTCATATGCTGCAGCAAAGACAGCCCTGCACAACTATTTCCTTCCACTGGCTAATGCGGACTACGAGAGGTTTGTGATGCTCTCCAGCAAACAGAAAGAAGACGAGACCCTCGACACCTTCCACGGTCATCTCAGGAGACTCTCTGTGGCTTGCGCATGGGATAACGCCGATAACATGATCAGAAATCAGCTCATCCAAGGGTGCTCATCGGGCAAGTTGAGGAGACAGGTGCTAAGAGAACCTGGGATCACCCTACCTGGCACCTGGAGCTGTGCCGCTGCCAGGAGATTTCTGAGGTACGTGCTTCTAGGATGGAGGATGGGTCCCACGCAGCCAAGTCGGAAGAAGTTTGGGCTGTGAGTCGTGGTGAGTCGTGGTGGCAGGGTTGCCCGGAGACCAGCTGGCAATTTCCGCGAAAGGGGCGGGAAGCCAGGTGAAGCATGCCTGAAGTGCGGGTACGACCTGCCCCACCCGAGTGAATGCCCAGCTGCAGGGAGGCCATGTGGACGGTGTGGCCTGATGGACCACTTCGCAAGGGTGTGCAGGGCCTCCCTGGTTCCGAGAGGCCCAGTGGGATCTGGGTTTTTCAGACAGTCTCGCCCTCCAAATGTTGCCCAAGTAGAATAAGGGGAGGAAGGTGCCCAACCCGATGTGGAGGAGGAAGAAGGGGAGAACATCTTCTTTGTGTCAAGCATTGATGCCCTCCAGTCCAAGGGCCGAAGACAGCCAAGGTGCATTGTGGCAGTCAATGGCTCTCCAGTATCGGTGCTGGTGCACACGGGGGCCTCAGTCAACATTATGGCCCGTCAGCATTATGATGCCATGCCCTGCCCCCCCAAACTATCAACCCCGAAGGCTCGCATTTTCACATTTGGGGGAGCACATCCCATTCCCCTGGATGGTGCATTTATGGCTCGGGTAGGGCATGGAAGCTCCAAGATTAAAATAAAGCAGGCTTTTATGTCACACCAGTCAGTACCAACACCCTACAGAGCTGTGCGGCGGCCGAAGCTCTCGGACTTGTGAGCTTCGCATACTCCGTGTATGTGGAAGATATACAAATGCTGCTGGAAAAGTATGCAGGCCTCTTCCAAGGGATTGGCCGCATAGCGGGGGATCCAGTGCGATTTCACATCGATGAGTCAGTGCAGGCAATTGCCCTCAAACACCGCAGGGTGCCATTCTATCTGAGGGAATTGGTGGACAATGAACTGGACAACCTGGTGAACCTTGACATCATAGAGGAGATGGAAGGTCTGGCGCCCTGGGTGTCTCCAATTGTAGTTGCCAGGAAACCTAAGCAACCTGACTCTGTAAGAATCTGTGTAGACATGAGGCTTCCCAACAAGGCCATCAGGAGGGAACGCCATCTCACACCTACTATTGACGACATCATCGCAGAGCTGCAGGGAGCTCGCTTCTTTTTGAAGCTCGATCTAAGGGCGGGATACCACCAAGTCCTCCTTCATCCAGAGTCAAACACATCACAACTTTCACGACCCACCGGGGTCTATACCGGTACAAGCGACTCAGCTTCAGGGTCTCCTCCGCGGCTGAGGTATTTCAAAACATTATCAGGGGGGCACTGGCAGACCTGGAGGGTGTTCTCAACATCAGTGACGACATCCTGGTGTTCGCCAAGTCAGAGGTGGACCATCTGCAGAGACTGGCAAAGACATTCGAGAGGCTTCAGTCACTGGGCCTAACTCTCCACCATGAAAAATGTACGTTCCCGAGGAAGAACATAGAGTTCTTTGGATTCATGTTCAAGGAGGTAGGAGTGTCTCCAGACCCCAGGAAGGTAAAGGCCATCAAGGAAGCGAAACCACTGGAAAATGTGTCTGAGGTGAGAAGCTTCCTGGGGATGGTCACCTACTGTGGCCGGTTTATCAAAAACCTGGCATCCAGGTCGGAGCCGCTACGGGCACTCACTAAGAAAGAGACGGCGTGGCAGTGGGGACCGTTGGAACAGGCGGCGTTCGAGGACATTAAAAGCACCCTCACTGAAGAAGACACGATGGCCTTCTTCGACCCGGCCCCGCAGTCGGAGATTGTGGTGGATGCCAGCCCGTTTGGTCTCGAAGCAGTTGTAACGCAGGTGGGGCAAGACTCCTATGTCCGCCCTGTGGCCTATGCCAGCAAGGCCCTGTCCGACATGGAGCAGTAGTATTCACAGATAGAGCGAGAAGCGCTGGGGGTGCAGGCACTTCTGGCTATACATCCTGGGAAGGCCGGTGACCGTGGTGACCGAACACAAGCCCCTACTGCCGATCCTGGCAGGCTCATCCTCAAAACCACCAGCGAGGATTGAGAGATGGATGCTGGCCCTGCTGGAATACGGGGTCTCGTTGGTGTATCGGCCTGGTGCCAACAATGCAGCCGACTACCTCTCTCGCCATTGGGGAGTCACCAGGACGGAGAAGCGGACGGCTGCGTGGAAGAGGCCAGCAACCATATACAACTGGTGGTTGAAGCGGCCACCCCCGAATGCCTTACCGCTTGAAGAACTGGAAGTGGCGGATGCCAACGACGAGTGCTTCTGCACACTCAGCGTGGCCCTGCAGCATGGGTCGTGGAAGAGTGTCCTGGAGTCGCTAGCTGGACGCACACAGGAAGCAAAGATTGTGCTCGAGCAGCTGTGGAGAGTGCGGGAGGAGAGCTGTCATTTTCGGAGAAGGGCCTGTTGCTGAGAGGTGATAGGATTGTGGTCCCGCAGTTAAAAGTACAGGAGATGATAGGCCAGGCACACCAAGGCCATCAAGGGGCCACAAAGACCAAAGCCCGATTACGCCTTAAGGTCTGGTTCCCCGAACTAGAAAAACGGGTGGACGACTATGTCGCATCATGTGTGTGGTTTCAGGCAGCATCGTCAGCCCAGAGGGAGCCTGCCATCGAAGCCATGCCACGCGGCACGCGGCCCTGGGAGGTGGTCCATGCTGACTTTGGGTCCACGTCGAAGAGGACACACTTCCTGGTGGTGGTGGATGAGTACTCCAGATACCCGGAGGTGGAGTTCATCCAGTCGATGGCCTTCGAGTACGTGGTGGTGGCGGTGGAAAAGGTATTCGCGGCTCATGGTAACCCCACAGTAGTCTGCTCGGACAATGGGGCTCCATTTCAAGGAGAACGGTTTGCGGCCTTGATGGAAGGCTACGGGGTACACCATAGGAAGGTCACACCCCTGTGGCCGAGGGCCAATGGAGAGGCTGAAAGGATGATGCGCACGTTAAATAAGGTCTTTCGGATTGCGCAAGTTCAAGGACAGTGTTTGGAGAGGGCCCTCTACCAATTCCTGTGGGTGTATCGAACAACACCGCACACCTCAGTGGGAGTGGCCCCGGCCGAAGCCCTTTTCAAGTGGTGCCCGAGAGGTCTGCTGCCGGAAGTCGGGGAGAAAGAGCCGGCGGTCATCGACACTCAACAAGTGGAGCTGGAGCAGCAACTACGGACTGAGCAAGAGAATGATAGGAGAGGTCTACGCCAACAACAACTCGTGTCCAGGGATGAAGTGCTGATAAGAAACAGGCACCCCCGTGGGAAACTGTCACTAACTTATGAGCCGGAGCCACTGGACGTGATAGCAGTCAAGGGGTCCATGGTGACTTCGTCAGACGGCCGAGCCTCGGTCACCCGGAGCGTTAGCTTCTTCAAGAAGCTGGGCGAGCCCAGGGCCGAGGCGCCCGTGGACCAGGACTGTGCGGACATACCTGACGAGGGCGGGGGTGCAGAGCCCCTCCATCGATTCCATGTGAGGATGCCAGCTGACAGCGTAAATCCCAACCCCGAGGCGAGCAGGAGGTACCCCCTGAGGACAGGGCGAGGGAAACCTGCTCATTTCAGTAACTTTGTATTGGACTCATAATGGAGCCCGACATGGAGGTACCTGCTAAGCTGGGAAGGGGGGTGGCTGTGAATAAAGGTGCTCATTGGGGAGTTAGTTGTTTGGGTTAAGGGTGTTAGTGTGTTGTAGATGTTCATTGTAGTTATGCAGTGTGTTTGATATCGTTTATTGTCCTCATGAAAAAGGAAGAGTGTGGTGCTGCCCCTGTAAGGGAATAGCACGCGTCGGCGTGACGTTGCACGCCGCCGTGTGTCCTATAAATAAAAGGGGCATTCCAGGCCGCGGCATTACAACCGGGGAGCCCGAACCTGACGCATGTCTCTGCATGAGTACTTGGAGGGGAGGAAGGCCCGGGGCTCACGGAACAGCACCGTGGGGGCCAGGGATTCCCCTACAACAAAGGGCAGACACGAAATACACTACAAAGACAAATATAAAGAAAGAAAACTGTATAGGGAGACAGACAATGTACATTGTCATTGGTTGTCTCAGGTGTGGTTTCACATAGGGAACGACTTCAGGTGTCCAGCAAGAGATAAATCGTGCTCTGAATACACCACTTTAGCAGAGTCTGCAGGCAGAGAGCCAGAAGAATCACACGTTTAGTCCTTCCACACTTCGAAACAGAAGACACTCCTTCAGAAGACAAAGAGTTAACAGTACCCATGGTACCGTCCGCCAACATAAGATGCGCTAAGCCCCACTGTGATGTCAGAGTAGATGGCGTGGAAAGGAATCTGCTGGCTGACCCTTATATCCACAAACACCTACAAACAAATAATGAAGTAGAAACACATATTTGGCCCAAATACCAAAGAGAAGCCCACAGCCTGTGGATGTTTCCACATAGAACTCCTGAGCCCTCATTGCAGGGTTGCCGGTATCCTGCCGGTAATTCCAAGGGGCTACTGGCAACGCTGGTTTACCATCTCCACTGCTCGATATCCAGGTATTACTGTAAATTCCCATTCCCATGGAGTCATGGGATGTGATTTCTTGAATTATCGGTACCAGGAGTATCAGAAAAGTTCAGCCCAGTCGTACTGATTAAAAAGGTGTGAAGCAACGCCCTGAGGATATGCATGGGATGTGATTTCTTGAATTATCGGCACCAGGAGTATCAGTGCGAATGATTCAGGCATCCTGATCTACTGGCAGGTCAGGCCTGCCGGGAGATCCGTGGCCCCAACCGGCAGACTTTTGTTTTGCCGGACCGGAATAAATGATGGTGCTGGAATTACTGGTATTTATTCTGGCAGTTATTCCAGACCGGCAAACATGTAATGAAGCCCTAGGATACAAGAAGTGCCAGTTGGAGGGGATGATGAGGATGAGGGGAAACAAAAGTGTATTTCACTTCACAAAGACTTGCTGTCTTAGATGCAAAGATCAAGCTAAACTAAACATCAATCTCCATGCACCCGAAGAAATACAAATCCTTACAGTGCAAGGTAAAATACAGGCACAAGAAGACATATATCAGAAGTATCAGCGCTCTAGCTAACATTTGGAAGTGGGATTATTCCACTCCCTATTTTTTAAAGTTGGGAGTAAAATTATTTTTTAGGGAGTAAAAATGTAAGTCCAATTCCCAATGGGAATATTTTATAAGCAAGTTAAAATGTTTTAACTGGAAAACGGTAATGTTTGTTTTTGTAATCATTATTTATTTGCACCTAGTTATTCATACACATGTTTACTTCTTCCAATCAGCCAATAATAGTAGTTTCTTCCTGTGGTACTACGTGCACTACTGGTCCAAACCTATTCATGGAGCTGTGTGGGTGAAAGAAGGGGCACAAGGTTCTACGTGTCTTTTTCTTATTTTTTGTTAGGAGTATTTTTACTCCCTATTTTTATTATTGGGGATATTTCCCTATATTTAGGGGGGAAAGTGACTGGATGCATAAAAGGCTATGAACACGTTACAAAAATGAAGCCTGGCACCATGCCGATCAAACACAAGGTGCCGCCCATACCAGCTACTGCAAGACAATCATTACAACAGCTCCTCCATAACCTTCAGAGCGAAGTAGTCAATGAGTCCACTGATGACTCAGAAAAGCTCAGCCCAGTCGTACTGATTAAAAAGGTGTGAAGCAACGCGCTGAGGATATGCATTGATCAATGCAGTCTGAATAAAAGTATCATAAGGAATAATTACCCGCTTCTCAACATCACAGAACTCATTCTCACGCTACAGGACGCTCCGCTGCTCTCGAAGCTTGACATGCAAGATGCGTCATATCAATGTGAGTTACACAAGCAGTCCAGACCCTTCACTCCTTATGGCACTTTCCAATACACTTACATGCCATTCGGGTGTAACGCTCACCTGATTCCCGTAGAGGCGCCGGTCTTGACTGGGCGTATCCCGTATCTTCAAAGGTGATGTGTAACACACGGCTGGCTCTTTGGGCTGGACCTCTGTGCACTGTATGTCTGGCTCGAAGGGTAAGATGTCTGCAGATAGAAAATGTGGGATTAATGAATTGGGTTATTGAATGTCTCTCTCTTCTTCCCTTTCTCTTCTCCTGTAGAACCCCAAAGGTTAACGCTCTCACCTTAGGTAAGTGAACGCCGTGCTCTCCATCTGCCTCGAGGCAGGGTGCTGTAACCAGTTTCTTCACTGGATAAGGGGAGCAGGCCTCTTGACTTCAGAGGACTGCTGTCTGTCGTTTTCTGCACTAACGGTAAGTTTCGAGTAATTCTAATGTCTTTAAAGTCTTTAGTAATGATGTCTCTTGTTTTGCAGGGTTCCGGCGATGGCGGATGGCGGGCTGAAGTGAGTTGAAGATGGAGCCCGTGTGATGAATAGAAGCGCCTGGAAGCACGTAAGTAAGCGCTTGTTGCCTGCTTCACGATGCGCTCTAACTGTCTTTTTATTTTGCAGGTACAAGTTCGGGGCGGCTGCAGGGTGCCGGAATACCCACTGGGTATGATGTGGAAAGGAGTAATGGCACGTGAGTATTAAAGATCCCCAATGTCTTTAAACGCACATTGTTTTGTCTTTCAGATGCGGGATGCAGCGCCGAAGGCCTCCGGAGCGTGCGAAGAGTTGGTAAGCTTTTGTCTTTCAGATTCCGGAATGCAGTGTGAAGACCTCCGGAGCGCACGAAGAGTAGGTAAACCTTTGTCTTTCAGATGCCGGAATGCAGCGCGAGGCGTTGGTGACAGCCGATGGACCAGGTAAGTGAAGAGCTGTCACTGAAGACCGTAATGCTAACCTGTTCTTTCTTGTCTTTATAGGTGTTGCTGAAGACTGGATTCAGAATGGTAAGCCTTTTTCCTTAGGCCCAGGATCAGATGCAGAAGACACGATGAGCGTTCTGCTGCTGAGGATGCAGAATAACGCAAAGCAAGATTCATCCATCGGGTGTGGTTTAAATAGCCTCCTGTAGTGCTTAGGTGTCTCCTTCCACAGCCACGCCTAAGAAAAGAGTTCCTGCTTTCCAGAAGAGTTCCAGTGTTCTGAATCTAGGGAGTGGCTCCTGCCCCACCCAACAGGAAAAGTAGTTCCAAACAGAAGAGGATCAGAGACTCAACTGGCAGGCAAGTAAGCAGCATGGTCTGCTGCAGGTAAGTCCACCCAAGCATTATGAGCCCGGCGCTTCCAGCGCTGGGACTGGGCATATTTATGAGCCTGGTGCCACTGGCGCCAGGACTGGGTCCAAAAGGTCCCAATTGGGACTGGTTGGCACTCGAAACCTGGGTTATGGATCTGCTTCCAAGGGAGTTGGGAAAACCCTGACCTTTTGGAAGCAGAGATCATGACAGTACCCCCCCTCAAGGCCCCTCCCAAACCGGGCTTCTCCGGGGGTTTTGGCTTGTCAGGAAATGTTCAGTGAAATCTTTTGATTAGGCGAGGAGCGTGGACATATTCAGCAGGTTCCCAGGATCTCTCTTGGGGGCCGTAGCCTTTCCAGTCAATTAGGTAGAATAGTTTAGATTTGGAGATCTTGGAGTCCAGAATGCTTTTGACTTCAAACTCGAGTTCTCCATCAACTAGGATAGGTTTTGGAGATTTGGTTAGTCGGGTTTGAGGTTGCACGGGTTTTAATAGAGAGACGTGGAAGACCGGATGTATCTTCATGTGCGGGGGCAAGTCCAACTTGACCGCTACTGGGTTTACTATGGTAGTGATGGAATATGGACCAAGGTATCTTGGGTTGAATGTGCGTGGCCCTTTTAGAGGTAGATATTTGGTGGATAACCAGACTTGATCCCCTACTTGATATTGAGGGGCTTCCTTCCGATGTTGATCTGCTCCTTTCTTGTATTGTTCTTTAGCCCTTTGAAGGTGAGAAACAGCTTCCTTAAAGGCTTGGGTGATTGTAGAATGCAGGTAGTCTACTGCTGGTGTTTCAAGATCTTGGAGGGGATCCAACTCGGAGGTTCGAGGGTGACTGCCGTACAAAAGAAAAAACGGGGTTTTCCCAGTTCCCGAATGGACAGAGTTATTGTAGGCATATTCGGCTATCCAAAGGATGTCTTTCCAAGTTTTTTCAGTTTGTTGCAGCATGCAGCGTAAATACTGTTCCAGAGTTTGATTGGTCCTCTCGGTTTGTCCGTCGGTCTGAGGGTGGTGACTGGTCGATAGTCTCACATCAATTTGAGCCGACCGACAGCAACTTCGCAAAAAATGAGAAATAAATTGACTACCTCGATCCGAAATTAGAACTGAAGGAAAACCGTGCAGTCAGACGATGTTTTCCAGAAATTCTCGGGCCAGAGTTGCTGCGGTTGGCAAGCCTTTGAGCGGAATGAAATGCGCCATCTTGGAGGATAAGTCCACGATTACTAAAATCGTATTGTATCCGGAGCATGGAGGTAGATCGGTGATGAAGTCCATAGAAAGCGTATGCCAAGGGCGAGGTGGGATGTCAATAGGGCGTAAGAGGCCTGCTGGTCTTTCCTTTTGACTCTTGTTTTGGGCGCATACTCCACAGGACATTATAAAGTCTCTGATATCTTTTTTCCAAGACGGCCACCAGAAGTAGCGCTTGATCTTTTCTGAGGTCTTGGCTATACCGGGATGTCCTTCCATTAAAGAATCGTGATAACAAGAGATTACTTTTTTCTGTAAATCTGTGCTGGGTAGGTATAATCGTTCTTGGAAATACAATAAGTTGTCCTTTACTGCAAAGTCCTTTCCCTGAAGATGCCAATTCTGTTTGTCTGCTGGAGTTACAAGTTGCCTGGCTTTATCCTTAACTTCCTCTATGGATTCTGTGGCGATTACACCCAGAATTCTTTGTTCGGGAATGATTGGTACAGGTTTAGGGTTGATCAAGTGTTCTTCCACTCCCATCCGAGAAAGGGCATCAGCTTTACCGTTTTTTGTACCAGGTCGATAGGTAATTATGAAGTCAAACTCGGCAAAGAATAATGCCCAACGGAGTTGTCTAGAGGATTGGGCTTTTGCGGTTTTCAAATATTGCAGGTTTCGGTGATCCGTAATCACAGTAACGGTGTGTCGGGCCACCAGCAGATAATGCCGCCAAGCCTTAAAGGCAGACTTGATAGCCAGAAGTTCCTTGTCAGTAATCGTGTAATTGATTTCAGGAGGCGAGAATTTGCGGGACCAAAATGCCACGGGATGCAACTGATTGGTTACCGGGTCCTTTTGTGATAGAACTGCCCCCATGGCAAGGCTTGAAGCATCAGTTTCCACGATGTAGGGGAGTTCGGGGCGAGGGTGTTTTAAGATTGGTGCAGAGATAAATTTAGTCTTCAAATCCTGGAAAGCTTGTTCCGCCTCGGTAGACCATTCAAAACGTTTGTTTTTCTTTAACAAGGCAGTGATGGGCTGGACTATTCGAGAGAATTCGGGGATAAACCTGCGGTAAAAGTTAGCGAAGCCTAACATGCTTTGCACACCTTTTACGGAGGATGGTGATGGCCATTTGAGAACTGCATCGACCTTCTTTGAATCCATACGCACTCCGCCAGGTGATAATATGAATCCCAAGAATTCAACTTCAGTCACGTCGAAAACACATTTTTCCAACTTAGCGAAAAGTTTGTGTTGACGCAATCTTTCGAGGACCATTTTCACGTGTTTCCGATGTTCAGATTCCGATGAAGAATAAACGAGGATGTCGTCAATGTAAACAACAACACACACATCTATGAGCTCTCTGAGGACATCGTTCATAAAATATTGAAAGGCGGCCGGGGCATTACAAAGTCCGAAGGGCATGACCTGATATTCAAATAGCCCATACTTGGTGCGGAAGGCCGTCTTCCATTCATCGCCCTCTTTTACTCGTACCAAGTGGTAAGCTCCTCTAAGATCCAGCTTTGTATATATGCATGCTTTTCTGACTTGGTCCAGGAGTTCAGGGATCAAAGGTAACGGATATCTATTCTTAACGGTGATCTGGTTCAGGGAGCGATAATCTATACAAGTTCTAAGGTCTCCTTCCTTTTTTGGAACGAAGAACAAAGCTGAAGAAGCAGGGGACTTGGAAGGACGAATAAACCCATTTGCCAGGTATTGATCCAGGTATTGTCGAAGGTGAAGGTTCTCAGGCTTGGTGAGGGCATAAATTCTACTACAAGGAGGAGTAGATCCAGGTATCAGGTCGATCTGGCAGTCATAAGACCTATGAGGAGGTAGAGAGTTAGCCTGATCCTTCCGGAAAACATCTTGGTATTCTAGGTATTCGGGAGGTAACTGGGGAGTCTCTGAAGAAATTGCTGCCAGTGCAACACCAGGTGGAGGGTGACAAGTAGAGACACATTCTGGAAACTGGACCGTTCTTGCTCGCCAATCGATCAGAGGATTGTGTTTCTCTAACCAAGGTATTCCTAGAATAATCTGAAACTGAGGGGCCTTGATCACATCGAACACGATCTTCTCATGGTGTCCATCTTGACTTACTAGCGTCACTTCTTGAGTGGTATGCGTTACTGGCCCGGAGGCTATCTCCGTACCATCCACCGTAGTAATGACGTCCTTTACAGCCTTGGGACAAAGAGTTAGATTCATCCTCAAAACCATTTCATGATCCACATAATTGCCGATGGCACCGCTGTCGACGTAAGCTTCAATTGCATGTAATCGATCCGGATTATCAGGGCTAATGAGGACCATAGGTATCACGAAATGCGAGGTCACGGAACTGGTTTTCACGCTCGGCAAGAGGACCTCTATTCTTGTCGGGCGAGGTTGTTTCCCTGCTCAGAGTTTGTAACTTTGGTAACTGCAGCTCCTACTGCCTTCTTGGCAGGTTTCACCGGACAGTCTCGAAGAAAGTGCCCTGAGTTTCCGCAATAGAGGCATAATTGCAACTGTTTTCTCCTTTCCCGCTCCTTTTGTGTTAGAGGACCTTTCAGACCCCCTTTTTGCATGGGTTCCCCGGACTCTACTCCTTTGGAAGGAGTTGGCGGTTTGGAAAATACTCGAGCATCAAACTTGGAACGATCGACCTTCCTGTTCTGCAGTCTGTGATCTATTTGAAAGACTAAGTCTATATAGTCCGAACAATCTTGTGGGGGATTCATTACTTGGGCTAACACATCTTTGAGCTCTCCGCGTAGACCTCTATAAAACAGCGTAATCCTTTTGTCCTCAGGCCAGTGAGTTTCCACTATCAGTCTGTTGAAAGACGCAATATAAGCCAAAAGGTCTTGATTACCTTGTCGCAACGAAAGAAGCTCATTGTCCAAGGCCTGCCCCTGTGAATGTCTTGCGAACAGTTTTTCCATACTGAGCTGAAAAGCTTGAAAATCATGGAGGACCGGATCATCTTGATTTACTAGAGGGATCGACCAGTCTGCCGCATTGCCACTAAGGTACGAAAGCACGAAAGCTACTTTAGCTTGATCAGTTGGAAAGGCTGCTGGCCGGCATAAGAAATGCAACCGGCACTGATTGATAAATACTGCAAACCTCTTTGGGTCACCAGAAAATCGTTCGGGCGGAGCCAGAGGTACATTCCCAGGTAGGTTGATCTGCACTGGATTCATAGAGGATGTAGAAGGTAGATTTCCCCCAGATGCAGGTAACGGGGTCTGTCCGGCTTGTGACTGTAGCAATTGTCTAGCGAGATCATCTGTTCGCTCCTTGGAAATAATCAGTTCCCTTCTTAGAGCGTTCGTTTCCTGACGGGCTGCATGCACTTCTGCCCTTAGTTCCCCAAGTAACTGGGCTAGCTGGTCGGTATCCGAGGTTTCCATAGCGCCTGGACGGGAGTTTTGTGGTAGGCTTTGCGTTCTGTAACGCTCACCTGATTCCCGTAGAGGCGCCGGTCTTGACTGGGCGTATACCGTATCTTCAAAGGTGATGTGTAACACACGGTTGGCTCTTTGGGCTGGACCTCTGTGCACTGTATGTCTGGCTCGAAGGGTAAGATGTCTGCAGATAGAAAATGTGGGATTAATGAACTGGGTTATTGAATGTCTCTCTCTTCTTCCCTTTCTCTTCTCCTGTAGAACCCCAAAGGTTAACGCTCTCACCTTAGGTAAGTGAACGCCGTGCTCTCCATCTGCCTCGAGGCAGGGTGCTGTAACCAGTTTCTTCACTGGATAAGGGGAGCAGGCCTCTTGACTTCAGAGGACTGCTGTCCGTCGTTTACTGCACGAACGGTAAGTTTCGAGTAATTCTAATGTCTTTAAAGTCTTTAGTAATGATGTCTCTTGTTTTGCAGGGTTCCGGCGATGGCGGATGGCGGGCTGAAGTGAGTTGAAGATGGAGCCCGTGTGATGAATAGAAGCGCCTGGAAGCACGTAAGTAAGCGCTTGTTGCCTGCTTCACGATGCGCTCTAACTGTCTTTTTATTTTGCAGGTACAAGTTCGGGGCGGCTGCAGGGTGCCGGAATACCCACTGGGTTAGATGTGGAAAGGAGTAATGGCACGTGAGTATTAAAGTTCCCCAATGTCTTTAAACGCACCTTGTTTTGTCTTTCAGATGCGGGATGCAGCGCCGAAGGCCTCCGGAGCATGCGAAGAGTAGGTAAGCTTTTGTCTTTCAGATGCCGGAATGCAGTGTGAAGACCTCCGGAGCGCACGAAGAGTAGGTAAGCCTTTGTCTTTCAGATGCCGGAATGCAGCGCGAGGCGTTGGTGACAGCCGATGGACCAGGTAAGTGAAGAGCTGTCACTGAAGACCGTAATGCTAACCTGTTCTTTCTTGTCTTTATAGGTGTTGCTGAAGACTGGATTCAGAATGGTAAGCCTTTTTCCTTAGGCCCAGGATCAGATGCAGAAGACACGATGAGCGTTCTGCTGCTGAGGATGCAGAATAACGCAAGGCAAGATTCATCCGTCGGGTGTGGTTTAAATAGCCTCCTGTAGTGCTTAGGTGTCTCCTTCCACAGCCACGCCTAAGAAAAGAGTTCCTGCTTTCCAGAATAGTTCCAGTGTTCTGAATCTAGGGAGTGGCTCCTGCGCCACCCAACAGGAAAAGTAGTTACAAACAGAAGAGGATCAGAGACTCAACTGGCAGCCAAGTAAGCAGCATGGTCTGCTGCAGGTAAGTCCACCCAAGCATTATGAGCCCGGCGCTTCCAGCGCTGGGACTGGGCATATTTATGAGCCTGGTGCCACTGGCGCCAGGACTGGGTCCAAAAGGTCCCAATTGGGACTGGTTGGCACTCGGAACCTGGGTTATGGATCTGCTTCCAAGGGAGTTGGGAAAACCCTGACCTTTCGGAAGCAGAGATCATGACATCGGGTTATCTTATACAATTTTGGTATTTTAGAGGCTTATGGACAGAACACTACGGGGCACAGAACATGTCTTCCAAGATGATCTACTCATCTGTGGCAGAATCAGAGAAGAGTATAATGTGGCATTACATGAATTTGTTCCCCAATTTCAAGAAACTGGAGTAAAAGTGAAGAAAGAAAAATGCATCCGGCATCAGGGACAATAAGGGCACACCATTACTGACAGAATCAAGCACCCAAAGATCAACATACTGGAAGCGATCAATGAAGCCCAGAAACCATGGAGCAAGGAAGTTGTGGCCTTCCTTAGCTCTAGCAGGCTACTATGTTTAGTCTGTTCTGGCATTTGCTGATTGCACTAACAACATGCAACAGCTACTTAAGAAATCCCGCGACAATTTGATCAAAAGAGTAGGACGAAGAATTCAGAGATGTTAAAAAGTGTGTCACCAATACACCATGCATGAGATCATTTGACCCCACATGGGCCAGGTACATAACGCCAGATGTGAGTGTGTATGGATTGGTTGCCACCCTTAACCAGAGATATTGAGCAAGGAGAGGGTACAATGTTGTTACATGGGCAGTATAGTTTTTGTTTTTTTGTGTCAAAACCTTTTCAATGAAAAAAACAATTATTATACAGAAGAGTTTTTTCGAAAATAATTTTGGCCAAAATACTAATTCTAAAAATAACTGGTGATGTAACAACATAGAACAAAGATAGAGTAGCCAACTACACTTCAAAAACCTTACTCTTATAAGAAGAAAACAAATCTATTATAGAAATAGAGTTTCTTGCCTGTGTGTGTGTATGTCAGAATACAGTAGAATGTATGTTTGGGGAAGCAGATTTTTCATGCTGCATCTACCTAGTCCAGCTGGGATGAAAGTGCCTACCTCCAGAATGGCTTCAAGAGTACTTGTTCCAAACTCTGTCTATTCCATGATGGCAGAACAGCCAAGCAGATTCTTTGTTCCGTTTACCAGTGGCAGATGGCAAAGATGGCACGTTCCAGATGGGAGAATGCACACATAGTGCTCTTTCTGAACAAGAGTGGAGGAGAGCCAGGCTCCATGATGAAGACATGTTAAAGAGTATTCAATGAATGAACAGGGGCTGCCCTTAGGAGGGCGTTCTTCCCATAGTGCTACAATGCTTTAGAAAAATTGCCCCTGATTCTACGATCACAGACATGTAAGTGTTGCTGGGTTCTTTGAAGCACTTAACATACTGACCTCCGTGTAATCTGGTGACCTATGTTCATGCTAAGATGCTAATCATTATGATCTGTTGTTAATGCCATGAGTGAAAAGTCTGCAGGTGTTTAGGAAGGCAATACGAACTGTTCGCCTTAAGAAATGTTTGTGCAAAGATATATATCTAAACTACTTCCAAAGATCACAGAAAAACACTTTGAGGCTTGGGTGGGTTGAGGTGACTGGCTACTTATGTTGTTTCATTCCTGTCCCAGGACATTGTGGCTCAGGTTAGTCAGATATTCTGCGTTGTAGATGAGGTTGCACCTTCATGGAGAGCAGCAGTTGGAAGAACACAGATAAAAACTGTATTATTTTGTTCCCAGAGTTCATTGTAGATGGAACTACACCAACCAAGGTCATTGTGTCAATTGACAGAGACAAAAGTGTATCTTTCAGAATGCAATAGCTTAGTAAATAAAAACCAGGACTATAAATAACACGTATGAGTCATTTACAGCTTTTCAGTCCCTTCATACATTTCGTCCCTAAAACAAAACATACTCCCCAACCCAGACTGCATCTCCCAGAATACACTTGTTTAGTAAGAACATTAAAAGGAAAGCAGAACTCTCATCTGATTTAGAGCGCCTTAATCACCTCACACCGCACACATGAATGTCTCTGAAAAATATCGTCTGGCCTGTATGCCGGCACCTAGGGAAACAGGAAATCGAGCCAGTATCTCTTGCATGTCTCCAGCACCATCCACGACTGAAGAGAAACACACATCCCCACTCAAACTGGGCTTCTCGTCCTGCAGGAGCGCAGGGAGGAAACATCCAATGAGTGCCCTCACTCTACCTGGGACGCCTGACCAGCAAGGGCCGAGGAGGAAATATTCTAACTTTCAGAATGCCTCAAATCATCCTAGGAAGTGGGAGGATTCAACCCTGACAGGAGTTGCCTCCTGAAATAAGATACAAACCTGTTTCCAGCAGACGACAAGGAAGGAAACTAGCGTGATCTTGGTTATGTTATGTTAATAGGCTTTTCATACTGTGCCTAATCACCATTGTAGTCGTTTAAGAGCGCAGAGGACTGTCCATAGAGTGCCGTACAGCCCATCGCCTTTTTGGAGTAGTGAGTGAGGCTAGCAATGGAGAGGGTTGAACAGGCCTCGAGGGCCAGATCCATGGCAGGTTTTCAGGAAACCCCTCATTAATAATCATGAGATAAATTTGAATTTAATGATTCTTAATGTATGTACATTTTTCCTCATGTATCTTAATGAGGGATATCCTGAAAAGCTGTCAGGATTTCAGGCCTCGAAGCCTGGAGTTGGAGATCCCTGGATAGACTCCCAATCTGCGAGGGAAGATACACCCCACTTTGTAAGGACAGTGATGAGTAAGAGAGACATGGATGTAATGGGGGATTTCATATTGACTGTTTCCACAGGCTTGTGGGAAGAAATGAAGATGCAGTCTTACCTTGGCTTTTCCAGTGCTTTGTAAGACATGGACCAGGCAGCATGCCAGTTCCTCCTTGTCCTTCACCGAGATGGCCGGTTCCAGCTCGGTGCACAGCTCCATGTAGTTGAAGGCAATGTACTCTGCAAACTCCTTGTACTGCATAATAGGGAGAACTCTAATGTTCTGGTACCTGCCTTTGACTCGTATGGAGGGCACCGCAGGTTTCTCCTTGCTAAGTGCCACGTTGCAGAGCGGGTACCATTTCTCCACGTGCTGACGGGAGACCAAATCTGACAGTGGGATGGTGACACTGCTAACTGGAGTCAACTCCTTGGGCTCCTTCTTTTTCTTCTCGTCCTCCCGCAGGATATGGATGGTGACCTCGCTCACCGGGGGCAGGTTGTAAAATTCAAAGTGCTCGCCCCAGAACATGGTTCCCTGGTTGAGTTTGCTGGTGGTGCGGGCATAGAGGGCCCTGTTGAGGTGCAGCTCGCAGAAATATTTCTTTTTTGGCAAGAAGTCCTTGACTTCGTAGATCCACAAGCTGAGGGTGTTTTCAACTCGTTCACAGTTGTCCTAGCAAATGGCAGAAATTGAGACAGGTCTTGTTAGGAATTAAATAATGAGATATATGGCCTCAACTTTTTAAGGGAACTTATTTTTTTGTCATTTTGACTAATTATTCTTGACCCTAGGGCTATCAATTCCATGGGCTAAGGATAGAAGAGCATCTGATGTTCATAACAACATATTTTTACTGCACCAAAGATTTGATTTGAAGAGTACAGCAAGCACAAGACATCAGTTTAGAACACGGTGACAGTATCAGAACCAACAACAGTACATCATATTTAAAAGACACAGAGGTTGACGAAGCTAGGGAGATATAGATCAAGGCACCAACATCAACAGGTTACAGTAGAACAGCTCATACAGCAGGGCGAGGGACGCATGTATACAAGGAGAGCAAGAGAGCAGACAGTTTAAAGCAATACTGGACTTAGACATCGCAGAAACAGGGAGGGAAGCTCAATATGTAACAATTAAGAGGCAGCAGAGCCTCAGGACTGTATTGGAATCCTGATAGAACAACTATGCAGCCCACAGGCAGAGGAAGACAGCAGCATCGGGGCTTCAGCACGCCAACAAATCTCAACACTGGAATACCTAGACAGAAGAACTCAGCAGCAACACAGCATCAGCACGCCAACACATCTCAACACTAGAAGACCTATACAGGCCACTGACAGAGGGAGGTAGCAGCACCATGGATCCAGCACTCCAAACAATCCAAACGTTAGAACACCTTTACAGGGCATATACAGAAGAAAGCAGAAACATCACTCCTTCTGCAAGCCAACAAATCTTAATATTAGAGGAACTATGCAGGCCACTGACAGAAGAAGGGCACAGCACCATGGCTGCAGTGCGCCAAAGCATTCCACCATTAGAAGACATTTACAAGCCACAGACAGAGGAAGGCAGCAGCACCATGGTTTCAGCACTCCAAAAAATCTCAACATTAGAAGACATATACTGGCCACAGACAGAGGAAGGCCGCAGCACCATGGCTTCAACACTCCAACACATCTCAACATTAGAAGACATATACTGGCCACAGACAGAGGAAGGCCGCAGCACCATGGCTTCAACACTCCAACAAATCTCAACATTAGAACACCTTTACAGGGCATATACAGAAGAAAGCAGAAACATCACTGCTTCTGCAAGCCAACAAATCTAAATATTAGAATAACTATGCAGGCCACAGACAGAAGAAGGGCACAGCACCATGGCTGCAGAATTCCAAAACATTTCAATATTAGAAGACATATACAGGCCACAGACAGAGGTAGACAGCAGCACCATGGCTTCAGTACACCAAGAAATCACAAAATCAGAGCATTTACAGAAATCACAGACAGATGAAGGCAGCTGCAGAAAGTGGTCAGCGCTCCACAAACATCATACAAACCTGAGTGGGATTGAAGGGTTCATTCACATTGTTTTACTTGGATCATTGTTTCTTTTCATGTAACATTTGTATGTGTGCAAACTAACAGAACAAACATAACAACCACAACTGCACACATAATTGGGATGTGTTTCAATGTTCAGTGAATCAATACCTTTGGATTACCTTCCTGTAAACATACCATTCCCTGCCTGGCAAATCGTTCCCAATTTGGGGCATCTTGATTGGAAATGCACAGGCTCCTCTTTAAGGCTTTCAAGGCAGTTACTCTTCCTGTAGCCAGGCCAGCAAACAGATGCTACTGATGGAAGGCAGCTACCAGAGGGACCTGCCTGGGCATGGGGGTAGATCATAGATGAATGGAAAGTTGGAGATTGTATCAACTCAAATACTTACTGTGCATACACACCTCATGTGACCTTCCTAGCTAGCCCGGAGGTAGTGTACAGGTATGCATGGGCTATATAAAGCGCAAATCTATGGGGGCAGGGGCAGAAACAGTGTACTGTACATAGGGAACACACCCCGGGGGTTACAAGTAATGAGGCAGAGGTAGTACCAGAGAGGGATGAAAGGGAGATTAAGAGAGTGGGGAGCTCCCGAATGGGAGAACTAGGGTTGAGTGGAGCGATCAGTGTGTGCCATAAATTGCAATCAGCTAATAGAAAAAAAACATATCGACTAGTTATTATGTACGCTTCTCTTCTAATTCTGAATTGCCAGTCCAGGGTGACCGGTGATGGAGAGCTCTGTGAATGCCCCATATCTGACGTTGATCACACCATGTTTAGAAGCAGATGTTGTCACACCATCACATCCATGTCACACCATCACATCCACTGCAGGGAAATGAAATGATATTTTATTTATATCGCACTCGTAAACAAGTGTTTTCAGAGTGAGAGTTGAAAGGCTGATAAAGTGATTGAGGAACCACTGTGTAGTAGAAGTTATTCTTATAATAACATATGTAACAGAGGATCTGGGAAAAACCCTGGCCGCCTTCAAAGCCACATCGTATACAGACGACATCCTCCCAGCAACCATCCTCAAGACCCTCCCCGTAGAATCGCTTCTTCTGTACCTGGATATCATCAACAGCTTCCTAACTTAAGGCACCTTCCCATGGGCCCTAAAGATAGGATAGAAATTGACTCTGGATCCTGATAAGTCTTGCTGCATCGTCTATAATGCAGTCGCCCTCAAGTCACATTGCTACTTCATGGAGAAACTCAGCATCTCCGGCGGACTGCGCACCAACAGAAGCCAGGACATGTGCATACTTGAAATCCACCACTGAAAAAAGGAAAGGACCAGAAAACAAGTCTTCTCTGCCTACGCCCCAACACTATGGAACCTCCTCCCCATCAGCCTCAGACCCCCATGCTCCTACAATTCAGAAGTCAAGACCCACATCTTCAAGGATTCTCTCCTGAACACACAGGCCATCACGTCGCCACCTGACTCGCTAGAGGCCGTGCATCCCTCTCCTCCCCGCCACCCTGTATAGCTGTATGCCTCCTCTGTGCCCCTCTGTATCCTTACCCCTGCTGTATATCTGTTCTGTTGTTACCTCTGAAAAGCACTCCGTTATGCATATGTACTGTTCTATACCTCTGTAAAGCGCTCCATTGTGTATCTGTTTGGTTGTATAGCTCTGTAAGGTGCTCCGTTGCTTCTGGAAGCTAAGGCCACACTCAATAAATGCCATAATAAAAAATACCATAATATGTGATGTGTGTTGACTAGGCGATGCACGATTTGTTCACCATCACTAGGTATTAATAGTGCATTTAACATCAAATGTAGGAAAGAGAGAAGATTGATGTGTGACTTCAGAGAGCTTGTGAGCGATACGACTAAATAAGGTCCACTGCAAAACTATCTTACCAACACCCCAAAGATCAAAGCAGATCGTCCCCTCACCTTACTATTGTGAGGCACTTATTTGAGGCAAGTTGAATTGGACCGGTTTAGTGAGTACCACTGAACACTGATGCAACACCCCTGTTTCCCTTTTTATTCTGAAAAGCCCCTGCACCAGATCAAAGTCAACCTTGGGTTTTTATCAACTTTGAAACGTGCTCTAGACACCCAGAAAAGCATGGTGCTCACCAGATACAATCCTAGAAGAAACTGATGAGTTCAAAGTCAACCTTGGGTTTTTATCAACTTTGAAACGTGCTCTAGACACCCAGAAAAGCATGGTGCTCACCAGATACAATCCTAGAAGAAACTGATGAATACATTGTCCTTACCTCTGCCATATGTTCAACAGTCCCTCTCCCTTGGTAGGCGATCTTAGGCTCTTGGGAATGGGTTTACTCTTAAGCTGGATGAGTTCTCTTGCATTCGGCAGGCAGGTAAGCAGGCAGACACTTCAGAATTAAGGCAGGTTGGACAGCTGAAAGGCAGAGGGACAGATAGGCAGACATGCAGGCAAGAAAGCAGGCAGTCATGTATGCAAGCAGGCTGGTCAGCAAGCAGACTGTTTGGCTTACTCATGGCACCGAGCTAGCCGAGACAAAAGTGCATGTTGATGCTGATAGATAGTTGTCTAGAACGAAGAGCTCCCACAGGGCAGCACCCAGAAAAGCTTGGTGCCCTGCACCATACATATGCATCTGTAAGTGCAGTGTTCTAGATCATCTCACCTTGTTGGGCTGGACGGTTCTACGGAGGTTTTCGATCCACCGGTCTCGCTCCTCTACTGATGTGCACCCAAAGCAACGACTGCCTTCGGGAGTAATAATCTGCACCAAGGGAGGAAAGAGCAGGCAGAAATGTGCATATAATTTAAGAGATAAAGTTATTTTCCCAGGCTCTCAATTTGACCAAGTCGGAAACCAAGGATTAACGCTGATGGTGTAACCTCTCTGCATTGTTACAGTGATGCAGTACCAAGTATGATGTGTGAATGAGACCCAGGGTAAGGGTATGGAATTCCTTAAAAAACTGCAGTCAAAATGTGCTCATCTGGCCGTTGTCCCAAATGCATGGACATTAAGATGTCAATTCAAGCACCCTTTATTAAATTATGTCTCTTTTTTGGGTTGCTTTGTTGTGAACCTAGACTACTGTAATGTGTGGTGCGCGGCCTACCTCGAAACAGAACTTTTCTCCCAGGAGGCTGCTGTGCAGGGGCCGGATAACAACTTCCTTCTCAGCGCTGAGATCCAATAGCTCTACGGCATTCAGGGGGATGGAGAGTGAGTCGCGTGAGCCGTGCGCGTTCTGGGATCTAAACAGAGGGGATCACAGGTGAGTCAGTGAACCACATCGTGAACCTGCATGCTACATGTGACGGACTGGCCTAGAGGGAATTGGTGATGTTTCATCCAACAGGAACGTAATACTAAAAGCATGGTATGTTGGAGGCCGTATTTCATTTACCCTTTTAATTACTCCAATCATTATGGCCATGCCCTTCTGGGGAAAAGTGCTGGTAAGAAGGGCTACCAGCCCCTTTTCTGGACAGGCATACTGTGAGTCTGCTTGTAGGGCAGTGAGCTACCAGCAGGCCTGACCTGCTGGTAGTTCCGGCACCTACTGGCAGAAAATTCACTGAAGCAACCGCACTGTTACGAATGGCACTGGTGCTCCAGTATTACCGGGATATCAGGCGGCGGAAATAGTAAGCCGAGGTTGCTGGTAGCCTGCCGGTACTGGCAACCTTGTAAGGAGGGCCAAACCAGTTCCTCTCTGCTTCTTCATTCTTATCAATTAAACAGTTATATAAGTCACGTGCCAGAAAACTAGAAGGCTGGTTAATATCCGTTATGGTTGATATCTAGGACTATAAGGAATGATTTCTGTAAGAAATATGTATGGAACCATTTTGAGGTCTGATCATGGGCAAGTCCTTTGGAAGCAACCACCGTAGCAATCTAAGTAGAGTATAATGTTTTGGTGAGTTAATGGCCCTCATTAGAAGTTTGCCAGTCTGCAAAAAATAAAATTCTGACCGGCAAACTAACAGTGCCGGTGCTTCAGGATTCCCATTCCCGTTGAGTCCTATGGGACTCCACAGGAATGGCAACTTATTGTTCCTCTGCAGCCCGTGATATCCCGTATTACAGGGATATCAGGTGGTGGAAACAGTAAGGCGAGTCTGCCGGTAACCCACCGGTAGTAGCAGCGGGTTACTGGCAGACTCGTAATGCGGGCCATTGTCAATGACATGTAAGACATCATGTAAGAACAACTTAATGAAACATTTCACCAGCACGGTCGACCAGCTCTCTAACCTGAGGTCAATCTAAACGCAGAAGGGTTTTTATTGCATCATGTATCTCCCTCCAGTGCAACTCAGTATGTTTATGTTTATTGGCTTTATTTAGCGTTTAACGCCTAAGCGCTTTACATTATAACAGCAACAAGGATACAATAAAACAGTAGAAGCAATTACAAAATATGAATAAAACCAGTAAAAACAGTAAGTAGAACAATTTGCTTATGAAGATAAACGAGAGAGGAGGGGGTGGAGAGGGGGAAGGAAGTGGGAAACAGGAAGAGTAAAAGGCTGGGGATGAGAGAGGAGGAGAGGGGACTTGAGAGGAACGGAGCAGGAAGAGAAGGTAGGAAGGGGAAAGATGAAGGTGAAGGCGGGGATTGGAGTGTCGGGTGGGGAGTGGAGAAGAAGAGATTTCAAGGAGACATGAAAGGAGGAATAGGTGGGGATGGAACGGATAGAGAGAGGTAGGGAGTTCCAGTGTAGGGCATCAAGGAGCTGAAAGGAACGGAAACGAGAGGAAGCAAAAGGGGAGGGGGAACAGAGAGAAGAAATAGATCGGCAGAAGGGAGAGAGCGAGTGTAGAATAAATTAGCGAAGAGCACTATGGAGGAGCAAGATTGTGAAGAGATTTAAAGATAAGACAGAGGAAGTGGAATTTAAATTAGGAGTGAAAGGAAAGCCAGCCAAGATGAGAAAGCAAGGAGGAGATGGATCGTGAGGAGAGTGAAGACAGAGGATATGAATGGCAGAGTGGTAGAGGGATTTGAGGGGGGAAGATAGGAAGCAGGGAGTCAAAAGAGGAGGGAAGAGCAGTAGAAAAGACGAGAGAAGATAAAGGAGGAGATTAAAAGTTTAGTGGCATGGAAGGTGAGAGAGGAGCGGACTTTACGAATATTGAAAAGGTGGTAGCGACATGCGTGAGAAATAAGAGAAATATGGTGGGTGAAGGAGAGGAAGGAGTCAAAGTAAATGCCTAGATTACGAGCGTGGGCAGAGAGAGGAAGATTAGAGGGGGGAAAATGAATAAAAGGAGGGGGAGGAGGAGGGAGAAGAGTGTGGGAAGGGAAGAATAAGACTTCAGTCTTGTCTGTGTTGAGAGAGAGAAAGTGGGAAGACATCCAGTAGTTTTTAATGGCAGTAAGACAAGAAGAGAGATTAAGATGGAGGTCAGGAGTGAAGGAAGAAAATTCGAGAAAAAGCTGGGTGTCATCAGCGTAAAAGTGGTGAGAAGAGATGATAGGGGCAAGAAGGGAGGGGTAAAGAGAGAATAGAAAAGGGCCAAGGACAGAGCCTTGGGGTACACTGTAGTCCAAGGGAAGAGTAGAGGAGGTACGACCGCCCCAGGAGATGGTAAAAGAGCGGTGGGAAAGGTAGGAGGAGAGCCAGTTGAGCACAAAGCCTTTGAAACCAAGAGGAAAGAGTGTTGAGAAGTAAGGGGTGATCAACAGTGTCAAAGGCAGCAGAGAGGTCAAGGAGGATGAGGACTGAGGATTGCTTAGAGTAGCGAGCAGTGAGGAGGGAGTTGAGGACATGAGTGAGAGCGGTTTCAGAGGAGTGTTTAGGGTGAAAGCCAGATTGAAAGGGGGGAGGAGAGAAAGGTTGGCAACAAAAGTAGAGATCTGAGAGTAGACTAAGCATTCAAGTATTTTAGAAAGGAATGGAAGAAGAGAGATTGGATGGAAGTTGGATGCAAGATGGGGATTAGTAGAAGGTTTCTTCAGAATAGAGATAATAGTAGCATGTTTGAAGGGGAGGTAGCAGAGGAGAAACAGATATTGAAGAAGGAGGTTAGGTAAGGAATGAGAAGAGGGTAGATTTTATAGGAATAAGGGGGGTAGGGAGTGGATCAGAAGGGGCAGCAGTAGAATGAGATTTGGACAGGAGAAGGGAAACATCAGAAGGAGTGACAGGAGAGAAGTCTGTCATACAAGCTGAGGGAGATTAGGGCAAAGGGGCTCATTCACCAGACATTAAAAGCAATCCCGTTTTTTGCACTCACTCCAGCCTTTGCTGAATCCATTAGGATATATTTATTTATTTATTTCATTAATAACGCACACAAACAGCCTGGAGGCATTGAGGCGTTGTTGCAGGCACAAGTCAGGTACAAACAAGGATAAATCAGGTGGTACAATGACATTTTACATTGGTTACAAGGAGACATAGAGAATTCATAAAGTAGTCATTTGTGAACGGTTTATATTCAAGAGAATAGCTGACTAGATGGTGGTGGTGATGGGGTTGGGGGAGTTAGGAGAAGAGCTGGGTTTTGAGGGCTTTGCATAAAGCCCAGTAGGATTTCACAGCTCTCAGGGAAGGGGGAGGCCATTCCAAAGTTTGGCAGCATAGTTAGGGAAGCTAGAGCTTCCAGCTTTACATCTCCTCACTTTAGGTACGAGGAATCTGTCCGAGTAGGGGGTCCTAGTGGTTCTCATGGAGTGGGATTTTGTGATCCTTTGTGTGAGGCAAGGGGGTGCTGTGTTGGAGATGCACTTTGTACAATTGACAATGTTTTAAAATGGATCCGTTCCTGGATGGGCAGCCAGTGAGCTTCCTTTCTGGTAATGGTGATGTGTTCCCATTTTGGGATATTCAGGGCTGCTCTTAGGGTGTTATTTTGTATGATTGCAATTTTTTGATATTGCCTGTGGAGTGCCTGTGAATAGGACATTACAATAGTCTAACTTAGAATCAATATTGGCTCTGGCAATGGTGAGACAATTGTATTTTGTGAGGAAGGGTCTGGCTGCATTGAGAACTTGGGTTGCGTAGGCTGTCGAGGAGGCAATGGCACTAACTTGTCTGGACAGGGAGAGTCAGGCGTCAAGGTTAGAGGTGACTGAGTGTCTTGACTATTGTTGACATTGGGATCACACATTGGTTGTTCTTGAAAGAGGTGTATTGAGTGTTGAGTGACTTGCAGGCATTGGGGCGCAGGCGAATAAAATTTCTATTTTGTCGCTGTTTAGGCAAAGGTGATTGGCTCCCATCCATGCTTGAATGGTGGAGTAGATGTTATTGAGAGTGTGGGAGTCTTCTGAGAGTGGGATCAGAATTTGAGTATCATCGGTATAGTTGGTGTAGGCTATACTGAGGGAGTTTAGGATGTTGAAAAGTGGCCTGGTGAAGATGTTGTAGAGGGTGGGGCAATGCATGACCCATGGAGGACACCGCAGGTGATGGGCGAGTGTAGGGCACTGGCCGTGTCTGAGAAAACTCTCAGGCCTCTGCCTTCCAGAAATGATGCAATCCAGGCAGCACCTGTTGGGAGAAGTAGGCATGAGTGGTGAGGTGTTGACATAGGATTTTATGGTTCACCAGGTCGAAGGCTGCAGATAGATCTAGGAGGAGGAGCAGGGCGCAGTTCTCTATGTCCATGATCTCGTCAAGCTGGTTCTTGAGGTCTATGAGAGCAGATTCCGTACCATGGCCTGGGCGGAATCTGGTTTGGTGCATCCCTACAATTTTATTGTCTTCCAAGAATTGTTGAACCTGTAGGTAGGCTGCACGGTCAAGAATTTTGAGCAGGAAGGGGACTGTTGAAATCGGCCTGTAGTTAGCTGTTGTGGATGGGTCAAGTGAGCTTTTTTCTCAATAGGGGGAGGACCAAGGCTTCTTTGAGGCTGGATGGTACGGTAGTGTTGGCAAAAGAGGCATTGATGAAAGCAGTGATGATTGGTTCGAGCATGTCAACATAGTCTTTGACAAGGGGAGCTGGGCAGATATCGCCTTTGCATTTGGAGGGTTTCAAGCTTTGGATTAGTTTTAAGACTTCACTTTTGTCAAGACCTCTGAAAGTGAATGGTTTGGTGGCGGCTGCCGGGTGGGGAGTGATTAAATTGAGGTTGGTGGCTGTTGGGTCATTCTTGAATGAGGCTTGCTGTGACAGAATTTTTTGATTAAGGGTGTCGATTTTCCTAGTAGAGCCGGCTGGATATCAGAGCACAATAAAGCATCTTTGGTGATGGCAGAAGATGTGGTTGCGGGGGATTCTAATTTCCTATATATGGTAAAGATTTCTTTGGTGTTGGAAGAGGCGGTGCTAATTCTTGAGTTAAAGGAGTTGGATTTGGCTGTAATAATGGCTGCCTTATATTGTTTGGAAGTTGTGTTGAACTCCTTTTTCAGAGAGTTGGGGGTTCATTTAGCCAGGGGAGCTGGGCATGGAGTTTTGTTGTACAGAGTTCCATGAGGTCCGATGTGAACCAGCAGTTAGCATGTCTGACTAACTTGGGTTTGTGTGGGGCTAGAGGGGCTAAGGTATTCACTGCTTTAGTGAGGATTGATGAATATGTAGCCACTGGTATGTCAGGATGCAAATATGTGTTGGAGTTCTAGGGTATCGAGCAGGGGAAGAATGTGGGCTCTGGTGAGTTTGCATGAGCTATGTGTAACTGCCGGGATGTAGGGGGTGGAGGATTAGTTGACTTTGGGGGGTCTGTGGGATAGAGAAGTAAATGACATTATGGTGAGACCAGGGACAGGGCGTGATGGCACTGGTAGTGATCCTGCAGTTGTGGCCAGTGATCCAATCTAGTGTGCGTCCTTTAGAATGTGTGGGAGAGGTGACGCGTTGAGAGAATCCAAGGGTGTTGAGGGCATCGGATAGTGAAGAAGCCTGTGGGTCATTAGGATCGTGGAGGCCTAGGTTGTGGTCTACTAATAGGATAATTCTAGAGGAGGCTTTCAGGTTGTCCTGTAGAAGGTGAAGTAGGTTTTGCTCGAAGTTTTAGGGGGGGCCTGGAGGGCGGTAGAGGAGGTGGATGGTGATAGTGCAGGTGGGTGTGGACCAGTAGCGAGAGGATGTCAGAGGGACCCTCGAGGGTGGACTTGCAGATTCAGAAAGGGAGGGATTCTCTGGCTATTAAGGCAACGCCGCCTCCTCTGGCAGAGGCTCTGTCACTCCAGAAAATATGGTATAACCCTGTGGTATGGCTAGGGACAGTGCAGAGCCACAGGCCTCATGAGGCCAGGTCTCTGATATGGCTAAGGCATCAAGGTTATTTTCAGAGATAAGGTCATTGATATCCAAAGCATGTGCGGGTAAGGAGCGAGTGTTGATGAGGGTGCAATTTAGGAGGGGCAGCTAGTTCTGCAGCATGCCTGTGGTTAGGCTGCTGGTGTGGAAGATAGTCTTGTTGGGGTTTGGGTGCTAGTGGAGAGATATGGCTATTGTGTGGAGGTGGTGAGGCAGTGATTGTATCGGCGTTGGATGTAGGAGCAGGCTTCATAAGGTCTGCGAATGGGACAGTGTATGTGTGTTTATGCGGGGGGGAGACCCTTCCTGAATCTTGAGTGTAGACTGGGTGTAACGAGGGCAACTATGGTAGAGCCTTCATCTATATGGTAGAGCCTTCCTGGCATTGGATGCCACACCTGAGCCAGTACAGGTGCCATTCCTTTATGCTTTTCACATGCAGAGGATGCACACTTTACACCCATTGAGTACAGAAGATAGTATACTCAGTTTCTGAATGTACAGCCTTCTTACCATTAAAGAAGACTATTGAATGGCTGAGATCTGATCTCAAGCACTATCACAGGATTAAGCATTTTCTGAATAGGGAGTCTGTTTTCTGGAGATGCTGCTACGCATCCTTTTCAGTAGATTCAAAGTGATTTTCATAACCTTTGTAGTTCTTTATCCCTTCGTTAAATATATGTTTATTAGCATTTTGCATTAATACATAACAATTCAAACTATAGTAAACATATAGTCATTTAGAAAGTGAAATGTGAATAAAACAAAATGATAGGAAATACAAAGCAAAAACCATACTAAGGACTATTTCCACATTCATAAGAAAATTTGATGCAACTACATAAAAACTTTTCAAATCAAATACGCCAATGCAGACAAACATATCATATCGGTAAAGATATATTGCATTATTTAGAGGAACAGAGAGAAGACAATCCCAATTTTGGAATGATGTTGAAATAACGAGTCGAATGCAGAGGCCATATATGGATCTCCTTTCTGCTAAAAATGGCATCTTTCTCAAGGATTCCCGCTAGCTCCAGCTGTACATTCTGGGTAATCATTCAAGAGGAGTGGTTGTTGCAGGTGGTAAAGTTGTTAATAGCGGACCCAATGACTGGGTGGGTGGACTCCTCTAAACCCATTTGGGAAAGTGTAATTTGGGAGCCACAATCCTTCCCACGTTGGTATTTTGCAACTACGTGACCCAAGCCCCACCACTGATGACATGAGACCTGTGTTCACAATGAATTCAGTATGTGCATCTTGGTGATAAAGTCATATATTTGGCAGGCCAACCATCCTTACTGGTTTAGTTATTTGCGAGGGAGGGTGAAAGGCAGGCGCAATCTTTCCAGGTGAACTTTAAGAGACTGGCATGCAATGTCAGGAATTCCTGTTTGTGTATGTGTGCCGGAAGTGGCAGAAAGAGATTGGAGCCCTATAAAAAGGAGCGCATTCATTTTCATGATATGAAGCGTACCCCCTTTTATGGGACACTGATTCAGCATCGTTTTTTCCAAGTATAGCTGTGAAGTGTGGAAAATTGATGGGTAGTTCGTTATATAGCATTCTGATTTGGGACAGTGACGACTTGGAAAGTGTCGTCACCAGAACAATAAGAATAGCTAACCAGTATATCTGCTGCTAGTATTCTTGATCAGCGGACCCCGTCCGCTGCTCAGCTTACCATAGAAAAGGAGGCAGAGAAGAACCCCCATCACAGCGAAGACCCTGTGAAACCAGCCTTACTGTGACAAGTCCACACAGGCCATGAAGAAACCCAACCCATGACTACACACTAAACCCGAGAGGATGGAGTAATGAGGCTCAAGCCACACAAGTCCAACATAAAGTGTAATCAAGTTTCCAACTTCCGCCATTCCATTGATGCCAGAGGGATCAGTCCCAAGAAAAAACTCATGGACACCATATTGAACCTTGCCGAACCCGAAAATAAAGATCAGTTGAGAAGTTTCCTCGGCTTGATGGAGCATTACTCCAAATTTGTGAGTAATTATGCCAACAAAACAAAAAACATGAGGAACCTCATGAAGAAGACAACCAAGTTCAACTGGTCCACAGAGTGTAGGAACGAATTTGTAGAACTCAAATCCGACATCAATCAAGCTCCAGCCCTAAGAATGTTTGACTATAAAGCCAAGACAATTGTATCGGTAGATGCCAGTAAAATCGGGCTTGGTGGGGTCCTGGAACAACAACAGAATGGAAAAAATTTAACCATCGCCTTTGCATCAAGGGTACTAAGAGGTGCTGAGTTGAACTATTCGGGAGGGAGGCTCTAGCTTTCAATTGGATTCTACATCACTTCAGGAACCTAATCTGGGGTCTGCCCATTCTACTCAAGACAGACCACAAATGTTCTTCAATACAAAAATCCTCACCTTATATCACCAAGGATTAGACGTTGGTTCTTTGATATCATGCAATGCAATCTTCAAGTATGTTACACCCCTGGTCCACAAAACCAAGTAGCTGATTGCCTCTAGGTTGCCGGCCAGCCAGGACACCCAAGACATTGAGAGTGAAATTTCTGATGAGGACATCATAGCCGTCATCAACCCCGCCATTCCAACAGATGAATGGAAAAACATCACCAACAGTGACTTAGAACAACAAGAAATCAGGAGAGCCGTAGCCAATGAGTGGGTAAGAGTTGGGCAAAGCTTGGTGGACTTCGTACCTTTCAAGGAAGAAATATCCATGGACGAAAAACACATCTATAGAGGCAACAGAGTAATACCAGCTGTGGCACTTAGGAAGAGACTACTTGATTTGGCACACGATGGGCACCTGGGGAGGAGCTTGACAAAAAATAGGGTGAGGAACAACTATTGGTGGCCCAACATGTGGAAAGAAGCAGAAGAAGTAGTCAAAAATTGCTCTGCCTGCGCCACCAGTGACAAATCAAAGGTGTTAAGGAAGACTCCCCTTCAACCTATAGAGCCCCCAAGAAACGTGTGATCAAAACTTGCAATAGACATCATGGGCCCTTTTGAAAACCTAGAGGCAGTGAGAATATTCATGATTGTGATAATAGATTATACCTCCAAATGGACTGAATGGGGGGTAGTGGAAACGAGTGTAACCATAAAATAATTCACAGATTTCCTAACCGAGATCTTCAACAGAGAGGGTGACCTCAAGGATTTGGTCTCGGACAACGGGTCCCAGTTTACATCATCAGAATTTCAAGAGTTCCTCAGAAACAGATCCATCAACCACGTCACAACGTCCCTGTACCACCCAATCTCCAATGGACTGGTGGAGAGGATCAATAGACTTGTGAAGAGTGTGGTCCAACTAGCCACAGCGAACGCCCTTCCATGGAGGGAAACCCTCAAGAAAGTCTTATATGCATACAGAACAACTCCACACACCACCACCAACGTGGAGCCCTTTACCATGATGCGGGGCAGAGTCGCAACCAACCAACTGAGGCCAGAATGGATCTTCATGGATACCGGTGAGGCAAGAATAGACATGGACCAAATTCGAAAGACGGTGAAAGATAAGCAAGAAAAATACAAAACATATTATGATTCAAGGAATGGAGTTAAAGAAATGTCCATTCAAGAAGGAGACTGGGTTTGTGTCAAAGAACCAAAAAAAAACACTCAAGGGCGAATCCAGCTTCAGGTCTCCACAAAGAGTCACACGTTGTCAAGGAAAATCCATCATATTGGACGATGGAAAGAGATGGTCTGGAGATGATTTTGTGAAAATAACCAATGATATCTGCAGACCCAGCACATCCAAAGACATTAACTGTGGCACGCTATCAAGAAAAGACCCCATTTCGGATGATACGTCATACCACAGGCGCATGGAAGATGATGAGCTCCATTTCGAACACGATGAAGCCTCAGTCGGGAGGTTGTTGAAAAGAAATCGGAAGACTATCCGAAATTTCAACAGCGACTACATCTACTATTAACCTGCAGCTGCCACACAAATGTTCTATATATTTACCCATTAGCTCTCTCTTTCCTCTTCTCGTGTTCCCTTTCTCCCCCCCTCCTTCCGTCCCTTTCTTTTCTATAGGTAAGGAGATGTTATGATGTCTTACACTTGCAGAATGTACATGGCTCCATTGGAACGCCCGCGCATTTCCACGTTCTCCCCTGGGAACGTGCACAGCCATTCCAGCTCTGGCGGTCCTTGCCTCTGGGGGCCTCGTATAAAGCTCTTGTTCAAGCTTTCTTGGTGTTGTGCCTCTTTACTACACTGATGGATAAAATCTGTCAGCAAGTAGAAGAAAGTAGCTGCTCTCGAGAGGAAACATTGACATAGGTCAAACTGAGGGCTACATGAAACACCACCATATCGCTGATGCTTGAATTTAAGGCTTAGAAAGGACTGCTTCCTCTCCAGAGCTTTACCGTCAAGCTTACTTTGTGTGCATAGGAAAGTGGCAAGACCCAGGGGTAGGAGCCCGGGTAGAAGCTGATGAAAGCTTCCTCAAGCAGATGGAACACGCAAAGAGTGAACTCCACATTGTGAGCTGCAGTCCAGACACTCTCCAGCGGAGTACAAGTGATGCTGGGAGAGAGAGATGAGCTGGCAGTGCTGAGAGACCGAAAGTAAAAGAATGTTGGTGAAAGTGCCATTTTCCATGGGATGGGAGATAAGGCAGCAGCACCTGGTCCAACCAAGAGTAGAGAACTGGTAGGGTGGGGCTGGAGCCATCAAAGGGGCTGTAGACAGGGCAGATGGTTCTGGAAGGTGAGGGAAGGAGCTGGAGGGCGAGTGGGAGTTCAGTCAATGGGGCTTCAGGTCGATTCAGTGTTTTCGGTTACCTCCCTCCCACCTCTCGTTCAATTGTTCATGCTGATTTATTTTTATTCTCATCTGTACTGACGCTGTGCTTTGGCTAGATCGTTGCAGTGGAATTACATGGTACATCTAACAAGAAAGTACTGTCAGAAACCACAAGGGAGCTGAACAGTCACTAGCTTAGTCACGGTACTCAGGAGTACAAGATGACTAGGAGACCAGGGGCTGTTGACGGGTCCGGGTTGGTAGGGTGCTGGAACCCCTTCCAGTCCCTAAAATAGGGGCAGGGGTTACAGAGCCCTGTGTATCTAGAGAACGATCCTGTGTGTCTACCAGTGAGACGTTAAACAAAACAAAGGTGAAGTGAAAGATGTTGCAGTTCTTGAGTGGCATAGAGAGTGACGATTAGGGAGTATTAGCAGGCATGAAACTGGGGAGGAACACTTATTTATTCCTCCCTTGGAGGACAGTTTAGGACAGCAGCTCAGCATAGAAAAGCCTGAGCTGTATCATCTATTACTGATCATCTAAAATGTAACTCATGCCCAAAAAAACAGGTGTTGCCCACGTTTACCCATTGGCATTTGAGTCCTGTGAATTATTTCCTTGTGACTAAATGGGTGATTGTGGTGGGAATGCTTGCTAGAGGGGCATGCCCAGTATGTATCTGCAACGGGAGGTTGTGGTGTGGATTGTTGCTGCTAATTAAACTGTATGCTGGGAGTTGCAGTTAGGGCAGTATACTGGGCAACTACGGTACAGTTCCCACCACCCGATATCCCGGTGCTACAGGGATATTACGGGCAGAGTGCTCCGATGGGGTTACCCGAATCACTGGCACTGTTAGTAACAGTACCAGTGATTCAGGCATTTATCTGCCGGTAGGGGAATAAACTACTGGCAGGTTAGGCCTGCTGGTAGATCAGAGTCCCTACCGGCAGACTTGTAGTTTGCCGATTGGGAAAGGTGCCGGTATACGTTATTACCGACACCATCTTATTTCCAGACTGGCAAACTTACAATGAGCCTGTAAGTGAATTGTACGGTCTGTGAAAGATAGTAAGCTAATGACTCTGGGTAAGTCTCTCGTAACCAGGACTAATGTCCGGCACAGGGACTCCCAGGACCCCCCTTGTTTTTTGCAACTGTACGCTCTGTGACCATGCACTCCTCAATCAAGAGCAAGAGGTGCTGAGAGAGAAGCATAGGCATTGCTGAGAGACAGAAAGCAACACAAAGTGAAGCGCCTTGTATGCTGGTTGATCTAATCCATCCAGATACTCGAAAGAGAAGCGCAGAGAGAGAGAAATCAACAAGTAGCGCTGTAAGCATGGCAGGAAGCCAGAGAAAAGTTTATGCTTGGGAGATAGTCCTGAATGTGAGAAGGCAATGTGTGGAGTGCTGAGAGCACACAAGGGATCCAAAGAGAGCTGTCTTTGGGAAGGTGGGCACTGTCCATTTCCAATTTGGTGCAAGAGCTGCTGAGAGAGACAACGCAAACCACAGATGAGTGTTTGTAACACTTGCCCAGGCAAAACATGCAGCATTGTGACGGCTCATGAGAACCCAAGTGCACCTACTTCTGGAAATTGGAGTCCTTTCACTCCCCAATGCTGTACAAGGAGAATGAAAGCATCAGTGTTCAAAGGAGGATTGCCATAGCATTTCGGTGCTGGACTGCGCAAGTGGGCGGTACAAAGACTGATATGCAAATGGATATTCCTCCTTTGTGAAAGGTACAGTGAACTAAAACATGTGGCTGGGACTCTTGAGTGGGTACATTCCCACAGAAAAGGTTATCATGCCCTGTTCTGTCTTGCAGAGGGGCGCACTGTCCTCTTTTTCAGTAGAAAACGGCAGACTGCATTAGTCATTCCAAGATGGAAATTCATGGATACAGAGCATGATGAACTGTGTCACATAGTTAATCACTAGCCACAGCAATGTCCAGAGGAGAGAAAGTGTAAATAGAGATGGGAAGAGAACCCATGACTTTATTGCTAGTTACAGCAGTGGACAACTAAGACTAAACGTAAACTGACAAACAAAAGAGCACTTTGGAATAGTTGAGAGAAATGCCTTTCTTTTCTTGTGACCTGAACAAATTAACGTTGACTTTACCTTCATTTGATTTGTGATTCCCCATAGGGCCTTTTTTACACTGTGGCCCTAATTATAGGTGAGCCAGTCTGGAAATAAGGTGCCAGTAACAACCTTACCGGCACATCTTCCCGACGGGCTAACTCTGAGTCTGCTGGTAGGGACTGTGTACTACCGGCAGGCCGGACCTGCTGGTAGTTCACAGTCCCTACTGGCATTCCCTACCGCTTCAGGCCCCTACCGGCAGATGAATCACTAAAGCACCGGCACCATTAACAAGAGTGCCGGTGCTACAGTGTTCCGATTCCCATGGAGTCCTATGGGTGCCGGTGATTCAGGCATTTATATGCCGGTAGAGGCCTAAACTACTGGGAATGGGAACTTACCGCTCCACCGCCGTCCGTAATATCACGGTACTACCGAGATATTGGACGGTGGAAACAGTAAGCCGAGGATGCGGTAGGTACTACCGGTGGCCTACCGTCAACCTCATAATGAGGGCCTGTGTATTTTTTATATCAATACATTTAAGTCACAACACATTTTCGAAAGCATTTTGCTACTCAGCTGCTGGGTACCTCACTGGCTTCTGGGGCTTCTGGGACCAGTTTTCTATTGGATCACTATTTGATTAGACTGCAAAAGTGAGGTCATGGGATATGAAAGATGTGCATTCCTGCACAGGATACAGGCCAAAATGGAACCCACTGCCTGAAGCCATTGAAGCTTCCCATATTATACGCCTTTGGGGGTAAGGGGTACTCACCTTTAATAATAATGACACATGGCACCAACTGGGGGAATTTCTCTGGCAACCATTAGGTGATTTGTGCCAGATGAAAGTGGAATGGAAGGAGTGAAGTCTCTTTAGGATCAATATGCCAGTGACGCCCCCATAGAGCAAGTAACAAATGTAGCACGTGGCCCCACAGGGCCCGGCTAGTGCGGCTACATGGTTGTCATCTAAGGGAATACCTAGAAAGAAGGACACAGACACTACGGCAATAAAGGTTTTTTAGAAGTGTAGTGTAGTGTGTGTTTTATTTAAATGTTATGTCCTGTGTGTGCGTGTCTGTGTTTGGGAGAAACCATCCAAACCACCATGAGGCTGGATGGATTGTCAGTAGAAAAGAAAAACAAAAGGAACAATAGAAAAGAACTCCTCTGCCCAAGAATGGGCTGGGTAGGGGAGCGAAGAAGATTCCTGAGGATTCAAAAAAGAGAAAAGACAGTTAAGACAGTTGAAGGGAGAGAAAGAAGAGGAAAGGAGAAAAGAGGCTTACCTGTGTGTGGATGCTGCCTCGAGCAGGGCCTATATACATTGAATGGCGTTGAGCTGCGCATGGGGAGCTCCCCACAGAGACTAATCCAGGGGGGCTGAACCACTATGCCAGGGGCAGCTCGGCCCCCACCCCACTCGGGCCGTGGTGCCTATCAGCCCGACCGGGGGCCAGATCGGACAGACCCAGAGACATTCGTGGCCCAGGCAGCATGTCAGGGGGCCTGGGCCCACAAAGAACAGCCCAGGGCCCGTGTGGGGGCAGCCCATACCGGCCCACCCGGCTATGCCCCCAAAGGCCTGCCTCGTGGCCAGAGAGGCGGACCTTTCAGTGAAGTCCTCCTGGGCTGCATATGCCAGATGCACCCCAGGATGTCAAGCAAGGAGGCGACAATCCCGCTCCACCCAAGTCCTGTGTTGGCTTCCAAGGCCAAACCGGATGAAGAGTTGGAGGAAGTCCCAGGCTGCTCCAATGAGCTGCCCAGGGGAAGAAAGCCCTGGTCCCCCCCCAGGTGGAGCGGCCCGGGTGAAGGGGAACGGGCCACCCGCTGTGTCTCGCGACACATTTCAGAGGGGCCTAAAGATCAACGCAGTGGGAGTGGCAGGGAGCATGCCAGGGTCACCAAGGCAATGGGGACGCCACCGAAAACAACATGGTGCGCAAGTGCGGAGGTGATGTCGGGTGGGCCCATTCAGAATAATATAGATGCCACAGGTGCAGCAGTGAAGCGTGGGCAGACTCCCATTTGCGCAGGGGGCCGCCCAGGATAAAATAACAAGTGCATGATGTTCAAGAAGTGTGGGGTGCTCCCATGTAGTGGAGGGGGCCACTCTGAAGACTGAAGAGAGGTCAGCCCCACACATCTTATCTGGGGAACTGCCCGCCAGACGCAACCGGAGCAGCTCTGCCTACAGCCCTGCACCAACCCTGCACCAGCCTGCCCAGAGACAGCATCCCAGGGACAGACTGCAAGGTACTGTGAAGGGATGACTGACTGCAGCAGTCACCCCATTTTGACATAGCATTTTATGGTGTATATATAGCGTAAGTCTGTATATATCGATGTATAGTTATATGTGTATGTTTATTTAAGTATCCTTATGTATGTTAAGAAGGGCGGACGTAGTATGGGTATGTTAAGTAGATTAACAAGTTAAGTAGAGGTAGAATGTAAAGATGGCCCTTATTTTTAATAGGGAATACAGAGGAGGTACTCTGTGGTGAGTTAGTGGGATAGGTTGGCAGCCTGCCTGAGGCCGCCCAGCAGGATAGGATCACCCACAGAGGCCATCCTCTGGCCTCACACCCCATGTGGGTGGTGCCTGAGGCCAGGCAAGCGAAGGGGGGCTGTTGCGGCAGACTCAACATAAGGGTCCATGACACTGTTCCAAGGCAGGGTGAACAGATGTAATGGGTCCCCCAGTTAGTTGGAGCTCACGCCAGGGGACTCCTAGGGTAAAGGGAAAAGGAATTAGTGTTTTTATTAAATAAAGAGGGGTCCCATTAAGATCCTTATAAAATTCACTCTGGTGTCTGTGATCAAATAACTCAGGGTGTGGCCCATCTCCTTTCAACAGTGATTTTATTTAGCAGGTGCAGCGCCCCTCCCATACCCAGCGGGCTATAGGGTGGGGTTGGTGATTTCCATGGGGACTGTCCCTGGTTTGTGGTGAGAGATGCACGCCCTTGCACGGACCAGGGCCGCGAAACAGGGGCTACACATATATGTTATGTTATCTTGCATTTGTATAGCGCCTCGTGCCATAGTTTATGGGGTTGAAGCGCTTTTGTCGGTCAGAGAGGCAAAGGATGCTACTGATACAACATTCAGCTGTGGCAATGTCGGGTAGATAGTTGGGATGAGCGCGAGGGATAGATAAGATGCTAAGGAAGGCATAAGAAGGAAAAATAGAAGGAAAAAGTGGAGGAGTTATGTGTACAACTGCACTGAATTCATTGTGGGACTCAACTGTATTCTATGGGGCGCAGCGCCAACAGCTGAGATAGCTGGAGAAAGGTGTTTGCTGCGCCCAGGATATGTCTGAAATGCACTCACTGTATGGCGAGCCTGTGCATATTGAAGCCATTCTCAAGGAAACACAGGAGGCAAAGCACTTCTACTTCCTTCCCAATGCCCCAACAATATTTGGGAGGTATTGTATGTCAGAATTTGACAAGTTTGCACGCAACCGAGCAAAACAACTTTGATTTTCTTGCTCATTTATGCCATTGGTAAAGAAATAATTATTTTTTTTACCAAAACCCTAGGCTTGTGCTTCTGTGAAAAGTGTTTAAGGACAAAAAGCAGGCATATGGCTTGGCAGTGGTCAGACTTTGAGCTTTCCGCAGTGTCTTTGTGAGCCAAGTCATGTAGCAACCATGCACAAGAAAACACAGTGTACAAAGTAATTCTTCTTGCTCCCGTAAGCCCTGAACGCAACCCATGCCCAACCCATTAAGGTCTACTGCTCTGTCTCTGCTGGCCTAACTTTACTCCACTGCCCCCAAAGAGCGTACAGGCCCCTCGGAATTCTGGCCCAGTTCCCTGCCCACCCAAAGGCATACCCGCACTGTACCTGTCAACCCTTACACTTGTGTCCGCATCTGCAATCCTACAGTCCCCTTACCTGCACTTATCAGACACCCGTTGTCTGCGCTTAATTCTTGCACTTGCCACCTGCTGGCCCCACTAGCTGTTGTAGTTTTGATCACATGTTCAACACTTTCCACTCCTCCCCTCCCCTTTACACTTTCCCCCTTCCCTCTCTCCTGCACTTGCGTGTTCTCAATGTCACTGGGCCTAGTAAGATCGTTGTTTTTGTCCTCCCTTGTACCCATCCCTTGCCTCGTCGCTCTCTGAAACACTTGTGTATAGGCGTGATATAAATTAAATATCATATCATATCATACAGGGTGGCTAGCACATGCCCTTTTACTATCTATGAATGATGTTCGGATGACCTTATATTCTTTGACACTACGCCATTCGGATTACAAAATAAATTGCAAATTCTTTCATCGTTTGCACAGAAACATAACTTACATCCGAATCCGAACAAATCAAAGATTATGATTTTTACTGGTGACAAGAAAATAAGGTTGTATAAATGGTCGATTGAAGGTGTAAATATTGAACAATCCTCGCACATGACATATCTTGGATACACTCTAAGCAACACCTCCTCTCAGGCAATGTGGAAGAATACTCTAAATGAGAAGTTAGGGTCCTTAATATCACAAATGAGAGTGATTTACAGTAAATACTGTACATTTTTGTAACGCTCACCTGTTTCCCGCAGAGGCGCCGGTCTTGACTGGGTGAATGCCGTATCTTCAAAGGTGATGTGTAACACATGGTTGGCTCTTTGGGCTGGACCTCTGTGCACTGTATGTCTGACTCAAAGAGTAAGATGTCTGCAGATAGAAAATATGGGATTAATGGACTGGGGTTATTGGGTGCCTCTCTCCTCTTCCCTTTCTCTTCTCCTGTAGAACCCCAAAGGTTAACGCCCTCACGTTAGGTAAGTGAACGCCGAGCTCTCCATCTGCCTCGGGGCAGGGTGCCGTAACCAGTTTCTTCACTGGATAAGGGTGCAGGCCTCTTGACCTCAGAGGACTGCTGTCCGTCGTTAATTGCACGAACGGTAAGTTCTGGGCACTTCAAATGTCTTAAAAGTCTTTTGTAATGATATCTCTTGTTTTGCAGGGTTCCGGCGATGGCGGATGGCGGGCTGATGAGAGTTGAGGATCGAACCCGCGTGAGGAATAGAAGCGCCTGGAAGCACGTAAGTAAGCGCTTGTAGCCTGCTTCACGATGCGCACTGACTGTCCCTTTTATCTTGCAGGTACAAGTTCGGAGCTTTAGAGAAGCTGAAGGGTGCTGGAATACCCACTGGATTCGGCGTGGGAAGGAGTAATGGCACGTGAGTAATAAAGTTGCCCAATGTCTTTAAACGCACCTTCTTTTGTCTGTCAGATGCGGGATGCAGCGCCGAAGGCCTCCGGAGCGTGCGAAGAGCTGGTAAGCTTTTGTCTTTCAGATGCCGGAATGCAGTGCGAAGACCTCCGGAGCATGCGAAGAGTAGGTAAGCCTTTGTCTTTCAGATGCCGGAATGCAGCGCGAGGCGTTGGTGACAGCCGATGGACCAGGGAAGAGATGCGCTGCCACTGAAGACCGTAGTGCTAACCTGTTCTTTCTTTGTATTTACAGGTGCTGCTGAAGACTGGATTCCAGGATGGTAAGCCTTTGTTCCCTTAGGCCCAGGATCAGAAGCAGAAGACACGATGAGCGTTCTGCTGCAGAGAATGCAGAATAACGCAAAGCAAGATTCATCCATCGGGTGTGGTTTAAATAGCCTCTTGTAGTGCTTCGGTGTCTCCTTCCACAGCCACGCCTAGGTAAGAAAGGAGTTCCTGCTTTCCAGAAGAGTTCCAGTGTTCTGAACCTAGGGAGTGGCTCCTGCCCCACCCAACAGGAAAAGTAGTCCCAAACAGAAGAGGATCAGGGGTTCAACTGGCAGGTAAGTAAGCAGCATGGTCTGCTGCAGGTAAGTCCACCCAAGCATTATGAGCCCGGCGCTTCCAGCGCTGGGACTGGGCATCTTTATGAGCCTGGTGCCACTGGCGCCAGGACAGGGTCCAAAAGGTCCCAATTGGGACTGGCTGGCACTCGGAACCAGGGTTATGGGTCTGCTTCCAAGGGAATCGGGCAAGTCCTGATCTTTTGGAAGCAGAGATCATGACAATTTTCTATGTTACCAGTGATAGACTTTTACATTCTGAAGGTAGAGCCTGTGGAAGAAAACTATCCATCTTGCAGCCTCAATACCAAATTCTTTGGTGCATCATGAATTGGGACTCAGCTCATTAGCTTCCAGATAGGAGTGGAGAATGATAATCAAATATTCCAAAATCATTGAACCTCCTTCAAACTCGCTCTATATCAACTTATCCGAGAAGATGCATGACAACTGTTCGCACCCTTTTGTGTCATTTTGCAGGAAAATACAGTCTTTATTAGCTAATCTAGATGTTGTGAATCAAGATCTGATTACCCATCCTAGGTTTGTGAAAAAAATATATGATCATGACTGGATTTCTATCATAGATGATTTAAACAAATACACTTTGTATGAGGAGTATGTTAAGTTTTTTAGAAAAAGAAACCTAAGTTGTTCTTACTTAAGATCTTTTCCGGGCAGGAAGGCTCATACTCTGTAGTTGCGTTTTTAATTAAATCAACTACATACAAATGAAAGAACAATACATTGGGCTTCCGTAGATCCACCAAAATGGTTGCCGCAGTGCAGATTTGCAAATTGTAACGAGTCAAAGGAAACACTAAAACATCTTGTTTTAATATGTCCCCATTTTAGAGCCGCTAGATTACTTGCATTAAGAAAGTTCATTAGTAGCGAATCAGAATATGCAATTAATCTTTTATGGATAAGAATGATGTGCAAACAGAATACATCACTAATTCTAGCATTAACTCGCCTTTTGAAGTTTATTGATGATGAAATAGCGAGAAAAGAAGATCTATCTTAGTACATTATTAACTGGTTTACTTAAATTGATTTTTATTCTCACCAAATTTTAATCAAGTGTAAAATTATCTATTCTTTAATCAAGTGTCAAATTATCTATTCTGAGCCAATAATATTCGTTTTAACATCTTAATTGGATGTTACTGATGAAGTTTGCACATTTGTGTTTTTGCACATAGATTTGGAATTCTCTGATGAAATTTCCACATTTGTATTTTTGCACAAAAAAATCAGAAAGTCATTTACACTTGACTTCACACAGATGATGTGAAATTGATTTTAATTAATAGACTTGTGAGCGTATAAAACTATTTTAATGAAATGGAATTTTACTGTTCTGTTAAAACTTTGTATAACAGCTTGATTCTGATACATATGTCTGTAAAGGTTTGTAAAAACCAAATGCAAATAATTTAAAAAAAAAGATGTTCGGCTGGCATATTGCGCTAGGTCATGAGCTCAGCTAAATATCATGTTCTGATGGCGTACGTATATATCATCTATGTTAAATAATAATACCAGTTTTTATATAGCGTTAGCTCTCCCGAGGGCATCAAAGCTCTGCATTAGCAGTTGATATCATTACCCAAAACGTGGTACTCACAGATGTACAAAATGAGCGCTCATCTCACTGTGCTATCTGACTGGCGACGTTTGATTTGTCTCACTATTATCCTAGTGGCCGATTTGAAGGAAGAACATGGTAGTCCACAGAGGTCACTTGTGTGGGCATGTGTGGTGCTCTAAATGCTTTCCATTTGGTGCAGAGGGGATCTGCTCTGACGTCTAAGATTCTGGGGTCTACTAATTAGTTATGGTAGGCCTAGATTTTTTCTATTATGTCACATACATGCACAATAACTCTAGATGTAATCGTACTCATGAAGTTAAGCAATTCAGACAAAAATAGATGTAGAAAAAACCATTTTTGCTTTAATTTACTGCAGATGCATTTCATTGTCATGCATTTGTCATCTTTTTATGCTTTTTGTTTGTAAAAATGTTCAGTACAATAAAGTTAGAAAGTTCTTAGTATTCACAAGTCCTTAATGGGACTGAGTTGGCAACTGAATTAAAATATACAAAGCTAGAACAAAGTAGTGCTTTAAAATCGATTTGTGACCACCACCTATAGTGACAAGTGATAGTACAGGTACTCAATACAGAACAACCAGACTGAAAACAATACATGGTATAACAATGGGTTGCGTGTAGCCAGGCTAAAGGGTGACCTAACATGTGATGCTTTCCATGTCAGCTGCCTATCACTTTCAACACATGATGGGGATGATGTTTCCATATTCATTACCGCTATGCGATAAACCAATTATGCTTTGCCATTGCCCACAGTGAAGTCTACCTTCAAGGTTCTCTGCTCCAGACAGATGATCAATAATAGCTGACTCTTTGCATTTTCCTAGATGCCATAAAGACATGAAAGGTCACAACTTTCACATCATGTTTTACAGCAGCCAAGCAATTATCACTTATTCATTAATATTCTGTCACGATCCTACCCACCTGCCACCCAGAATCGCTACATGCGTACATTCAGAGACTTTGTTTATGGTATACTTGCGAAGTTAAAACCAGCAAACTGCCTCTGTATTCATTTACTTGTTTTAATGCTGCAGTTTTGGACCTATCTAATTTCAGGCTCCATTCCGGATTTATGGTTAAACCAGAAGATTCATGCTGGTACATGTATGCTGATCCAGAGGCATAGGGCTGGAGGAGGCATACTAAGTACATTTGTTTGCAGCAAGCTACTAAGCTGTAGAGGGACTGATTGCATTCACCTGTTCCAGGCTATTGCAGGCTAGGCTGCAGAGAGCGGGAGAACCCTTAATTAGAAACCACTGCTGCAGGCTACTGAAGCCAGGGCTGTGCTTAATTGAACACAGCTGCCTGAGACTGCAATCATTTCAACCCTATTGGTTTGTTAGCTGGGAGGGCCTTAATAAGCTCACTTTGATCAGAAGCAGTTGTCAGTTAACAGCTTTCAACAGGAGTCTATGCTTGTGCTCCTGTGAACAGATTTTGCCCTTTGCTGAAAATCCTCAATTTTTGCTTGAACCTTTCCTTGATTTCCACCTTTAGATTTGTGAAAGCTTGTCCGTTTTTGCTTTTAGTGACATTCAGTTCTTTACTGATATCTTTTCTCCCTTTTCTGTAAGCATTTCCTCTTTACAGACGTGTCCTATTTCTGCCTAGCTTTTCTCTCTGCAGTACCAGCCTTTTGCAGTTTTCCTGTTTCTTCCTTGCCTGCGATATTACCCGAATTCAGTCCATAGTTCTAGTGCCTGTTCTTAAGTATTATGAGTTTCCTGAATCTCTTGTATTCGCTGTGTTGGCAGCGACCTATCTTGCCTGAGTCCTTTGCCTTGTGTATTCTGATATCCCAATCTCTGCTTTGTACTTTGATTCTCTATCATGTCCTGTACCTGCGTATTTCTTTCAACGCTTCTTTTTACCTGTATTACATCTTGATCCACTGTTGTGCCTTTGCTTTGAATCCGTTTACAGTGTGACCTCTGGATTGGTCTCTGTTCAGGTCAGATAAGGGAAAGACTTCTGTTGCCTTCGTCTAGTCCATTGAAGTCTTACCTGCCTCAGTATATGGTCTCCAGTTTTACCCTTGCACTGAGTACACCAGTCTCTTCAGCGCGCCTAACTCATGACACTGCTGTATGACCGTTGTTAAGAGTAATCTACTGGTACCGATCCCTTATCCCTGGAGACCCCATATATTGTTCCAGTACACCCTTTTTTCTGATCAATCCGTGTTGCCCAATATATTTGCTTGTCTTTGCTTTCTCTCTGTCTCTTTACTTACCGCCAGCTCCTGCCCCTGCAGTTCCTGTGAATACCTGTCTCAACTCAGATCAGCTTGGTATGTACCCTGTTTCAGAGAAATGTCCTGGCATCTAATCAGGCTGGAGTCCGAGTCCAAGTCCAACCCATTCACAGAACTCAGACATCATCCTAATCGTGCTTGATGATGCTCTCTATATACCAGAAGGAGGCTTGCCTGCTTATCTTGTTGGATCTCTCTGTGGAATTTAATTCAATGAACATTGTAGTCTTACAAACATCTTGGGAACCAGCAAGGGTTTATAAAGCAAGGTCTAGTCATGTTTCACCTCATTCCTAATAGGACTCTGGCAAGCTGGGAACACACAACCTTGACACAGTTGCCATTGCCTTAGGTGGAAGAGCGATTGAGGTTATGGCTAGTGAGCGGGATCAAAGGTGTGCCTAAGACATGTCCCACGAGAGAGGACTGTTTGGTGAATATGGTTTATAGCTAACTTTTGACATAGTGTTATGTATGCCTGGCCATATGAATGTTTGGGAGACACACTGAATTTGAATGGTGGAAATAGTGCAGAGTTCTGTCACGATCAGGATGGTGGCAGTTGCACCACAGCCATTCTTTCTGCAGAGTCCTTGAGGCTTGTGGTTTGGTTGGAGGTTAAGCTTGCTCATTATGTGGAGAATGCAGCAATGTACGTGGCTTCTTTTAACCACAGTTGGGTTGATAGGAATAGTGTTGCCACACAGAATACGGTAATGGTTAAATTAAAAACTAATCATGTACAAAGAAGAAACAGTAGTGCTTTTTCAAGCACTTCCGGGTTGTCAGTTTATAAAGGGATGGGCTTGAATTCCTACTTTGCGTTTGTTTTGTGTAGTCCCCTGGTGTGTAAAGTTTATCTCCAACCTTTGGACCACATCATTCATCCATATGGCCTGAGATTTTATAATCGAGCAGATGACTCACATATTCCTTCTAAGCTAAATGGAACCAATAACTGGCCCTGCAGTGATAAAAAAAAGTGAATTTACCATATGATGGAAAATCGCATGATGTTCATTCCAAATACATGTTGAAGTTTTTATAATGCGCTATATGAGAAGCCGGTAGACTAAACTCTATCTGGGCGCAGATGATACCAAAAATCATTTAATCTCCAAGGTATGATTTCGCAGAAAGGCTCTAACTTTACACTTCCAGAAAGAACTACGTTTATTTAAACAGGAATGTTTGGAGAGATTTCCGAAGACTTTAATTCTGTAATGTAACGTAGTTGCCAAGGCAGGGAGTTCCACAGTCTCGGACCATAGACCGAGAACCGCTGATCTCCTCTGGAAGAACAGCGAGATGGTGGTACCACTAGCTTCTCTGATGAACAAAGATGTCGACTTGGTTGGTACCAACTCGCTTTGTCTGTAAGCTATGAGGGTGCATGATTGTGAAGGCATCTGAAATCCAGGCATAACATTTTAAAGTGAATTATTTCCTTCACCAGTTTAGAGATCTTCGAAGGGCAGAGATGGGTGGTGGTTTAGAGACTTTGAAAATTAGCCAAACTGTGGCATTCTGTGCTCTCCTTGGAGCCTTATCAAGTGTGTTTCCAGACTTCCTGCAAACAGAATATTAGCACAGTCGAGGTGGGAGTTGACTAAGGCCCCCACTACCATATCATGATCAGTAAGTGGCATAAAATGGAGAGCGAGACGCAAGAGGCGCATAGAGTAAAAAAACAGACTGCGCTTTGGCACTTCCCTGTTTTCCATCACAAGCTTTGCTTGCCAAATACAGCCCAAGCTTTTTACTCTAGATGCAAAGTTAGGGAGAGAGCCCATAAAACTGGAGGGGAAGGGAGTTTGGAGACATCTAATAATAGGTGACGGAGGTTATAATCTTTGGCCGCTATGAACCTCCCATTACCTCCGACATTTGGCCTGCTTGCCTAGGGGCACTTGCAGGCTTCCCAGAGCAAGGGATGAAGTTAAGCACCTGGCATTGTACTGGACAAGAAGCTTGCCTGCTCAACCATATTTCAACAAAGTGGTAAAATCCTTTGTTTCTTACTGAGAGCCCCTAGCTATATATCCAAGTATCTGGACAGGCCTCAACGGATCTTGGCCATGCTACCTTTGCTCATATCTAGACAGATTTATGCCAAAACAGCATATGTGGGTATCCGTAAATATGCAGTCAACCGGCTTCAAATGGTGCAGCCAATGGCTGCAAAGATGCCACTAAACCAGCCTTGCAATGCCTCATCCAGGCTCGTCACACTTTGTATTGGATCCCTGTTACCCAGCAAGTTCTGTATAAGACTTTGTGCGTTGTACACAGATCTATACATGGTCAAGCTCCCCACTTCATAGCGGAGAAGATCCTGATGCGTTATCGCTCACCATTTCTTCGCGTCTACGGTATGTTACAGCTTTATATCCCTGCTATTAAACGCAAAATAAGTTTCTCCTTGTCCTTCCTGGTCGTCTCTACTGGACTCATCGCCCCTTTGAAACCAGAGATCTAAAATGTTTCAGAAGCGCAGTTGTTGCCTGTTATATCAAGTGCGGCAGTTGAATGAATGGTTAAAGCGTCCTTACTTCATGGTGGGTTCCCCTGGAGTTGCAACTCGGAGAGAATGTTGGGGAGTGTTCTAGGGAAGGCAGTTAAGGGATTCATGGAGGTTGAGGACACTGGAGCGGCCTATTACCCACATACAAGAGCGTTGGAGGGATGATCCACATTAGCCAAGGCTGCTCTGATATATTTTAGTGATTTTGGAGGAGAAGTAAGAGGAAATGTCGTTCAACGAACGACTGGGGAATAGCGAGCAATTTGTAGGTGGGCAAACCATGGCCTGGAAGTTCTTAGGTAGTTAGCGAGGATGTGATCAGAGAGAAGATATTCGGTCAATGCACAAAGGGGAGAAACTAGCGGTGGAATGGCCCTTAGAGAGCCTTTGTGAGCAGTAAGAAGAGTAGGGGAGTGATGTTTCTGCTAGCGACAGAGGTGAAGGAACATAGTCATTCACAGATGTTGGCTGGCTGGAGAGTTGCACGGGTGAGCATGTGGGCAGGAATGTGTAAATAAGTGAGCAGGATGCTGACAGTCCAGGAAACAGCAGTGATTTGTTGAAAATGATAAAGGTGAGGCTAAGAGAGTGGGCAAGTGGGGAGCCTAAAGAGAGGACTTGACTTGGTAGAGGAATGGTGGAGTCAGTTTTACATTACTTTTGGGGATAGATGAGGGGGAGATGAGAGAGGAGGAACATAGAAATGGTAAAGTGGATATGCGAGTGACCAGAGGGAGAGATAGAACAGAAGAGTTAAGAGTGGAGGAAAAGATGATGAAATCTAAGAGGTTTGCTTGGGTCTGAATAGGAAGGTTAAGTTGGTTGACCAGAGAGCGCTCAGACAAAGTGGAGCCAAGTTGTAGTTGGCCATATTGGAGAGGTTGATGTTGCCCTTTATGATGGTAGTGAAATCAGTCAGAAAATCTCAAGCAGAGGAAAAGATATTAAGGATGTTGGGTGGGTTGTAGATCAGGAGGACAATAAGGGGACTCAGAGTGAGAAGTTGGAAAGAGAAATGTTGAAGGATCGAAGGAGGAAGGAAAGTCACAGGGAAGAGGAAGGGATAATGGTATATCCCTGCTTATCATTAGGTCAGCACATCCGCCGGTTTTTGTTAGTCAGTGTCAGCCTACAGGGCATCCATAGTAGCAGTAGCATTGGGGAGGAGGAGTCAAGTTTCCAGTGACGTCCATCACGGAGAGTTGGTGGTAATGGCAGTCTATAAGGAAAATGTTTTATTGAAAAGGGATTAGGCATTAAAGGGACACAATGTGAGGTGAGTAGGGGACAGAGAGTGATGACATAGGTGGGGTAGAACCTGGTAGAAGAAGGCTAGTGTAAATGAGGTCAGGGTGTCGTTTAGAGGGCAAGATGATTGTTTAAATGGTAAGCAAGTGGGGGGGTGACAGGGGAGTAATGGGGCAGTAAAGCGGGGAGGCATGATGGGCAAGAGCATAGTAATGGGAGTAAGCTTTTAGTATGATATATCACATATCGTTAAGAATACAAGAAATTAATCACAACGTATGTCTAAAAGAGAGTTCTTAATAGACATTCAGGCTTAATTCTATTCCCTCAACGACCTGTGTCTACATGCTGCAGTGTATGGGAAAGCCCCCACAGGCTTCTGCTGGAAAGCAGAATCCATTTAAAAGTGCAGGTGGAATTCTTAACATTAGCTTGCGCCACATCTAGGCAGGATCATGAATGTTAACATGCGCCACACCCATGTGGAATTCTTAATCTTAGCCTGTGTCACATCTAGACAGGATTATGAATGTTAAGCATGCGCTACACTTAGGTGGAATTCTTAACCTTAGCCTGAGTCACATCTAGACAGGATTATGAATGTTCGCGCGCGCGGCACACCTGTATGGAATTCTTAACCCTAGCTTGCCTCAGATCTAGGCAGGATTATGAATGTTAGCGCGCGCCACACCTAAATGGAATTCTTACCCTTAGCCTGCGTTGCATCTAGACAGAAATATGAATGTTAGAACCCTTAAATGAAACTGTGAATGATGACGAGTGCAACACTAGAATGGAATCGTGATCACTTGCCTGCCTCACACCTAGACAGAAAATTGAAAATTAGCAAGCACCACACTCCGATGGAATAGTGAATGATAGCCGGCATCACACCTAGACACAATTGCAAGGACAGCAATGCCAACTAACCAATCCACTAACAATTTCATCCCTCTGCATACACCTCTCAAACTCTAACCAAACACAACCACAAGCCTTAAACGCAGCAAACCGCACAAACTTCACTACACTGCAACAACAAAACAAACCACACATAGACCTGCACAACAGCACACGACGACTTCCAACCGTAATACACCCCAAGCTCAGCCAACGGACCCACCGGGCTGCTATCTTGCACTTTTCCAGCTCATTGCCACTAACTCACCCCCTCCCTTTTTCAGAGCCGTCAGAGCGCAAAGGGACCACTCCGATGGTGATAGTGCGCGGTACAAATATCCTTTAACATTAACAGTAACATACAATCACCTCCACATAAGCACCTCTTAATGGTAATACATTTTTTTTTTAAAAACATTCCAATGATGCAAGATCCCTTCAACGCCATAGATACTTATGATATATTTAAAAGACAACCAAATACCAGCCTGATGTTCAATGCCCGCATATGGAATGGCCATTCACCTCATTGCATTTCTCAATGTCGCGATCAATGTCATAGCTCTCTCCTCATCTGGAATGTGATATGATGCAGCCCATGGACCGCAATATCTGCTGATTAAAAATCACCCCTGAACTTTCTCTGGTGTTATGAGAGATCTGATGATGTTCTTATTGGAAAGCCATATCACATCTGCATGGGTATATCATCAATCTCGGCAGATGGAGAATCACTTCGGAAACCTTACGGACATTCCCAGGGATCACTGCAGCTGCATGGCCACCAGTCTCTGCTGACTGAAGATCACTGCAGAACCTTCTCTGAAGTTCTCAGTAATGGCCCTTTCTATCTACTGCCAAACCATCTGAAATCTGCACAGCTGCCACAGGGTCATCAATCTCTGTTGATTGGAAATTCAACTATAACCTTCAATGAAGCTCTTCCTATTATAAAACAATATGAAATCATTGATGCAGTTGTTTGGTCGCCAATTTCTGCTGACTGGAAAGTGCGGCAAAGCATTGTATTTAGTTCTTGATAGTCAAATGTTTATTGGAACATGGAGCTAAACCATGCTAGCTAATGAATGTTTATTGCAACAAGTACTGGTCCTTATACTGCTTGACAAATGTTCACAAATGTGTATGCTTATTTGCCCCATATAGTCTAGTCGGTGCTTTCTGTGCTGTAAAAATGAGAACAAATAAAGGCATAAAGATATACATTTTTAGAGAGAAAATGGTGCATGTAAGCAGAAAATTATAGAAAGGGATGCAAGAAAAATCGCAATCGGAAAGGGTGAGACATCAGAACCTGATCCACCTTTCGCCTTCGGTTATGGATGACGCCGACAAATTCAACTTGGGATGAGGTTTGTATTTCTTTTTCCTTTTCCATATTAACGCCTGAAATTGGGGCGAGAATTGAGTTGTTAGCTAAATAAGTATCGCAGCAGTCATTTGAAGCAGTAAGAAGTATATTTTGAGGGTACTTGGAATTGTCTGTCCAATTATTTTAGGCTACTCCAGTTAAGCAAATCACTTGACTTTACTGCACTTTCACTTTATTTTGGTAAAATGTCAATTTACCTTAAATGTTACAAAGACCGAATACTTTGTGACATTATCACAGTTTCAAAGTAAACTAAAAGAAAAAGGATATACATGAATGGTTACCTGAAAAGCATGTGTCATCATAAAACAGCAAGAACTAACAATATAGCAAGATTAGACAATTAAACTGAACGCATTTCCTTTAATTTAAAGAATATACAAATATGAAATGTGCAACCCAGACATACAGTGTGATATTCCCGTCCCAGTTGCAGCCTATTCTATACACCTCCAAGCACTTTCTTGGTTACAATAGCTGCCTCCTTGGCTTGCTCACCTGTTTTTCAATTTCGCTATGTTTTAGAATATGTCAAATACTTGTACTAAGCAGAAGACGACCCTATTAGACAAACCATCCAAAGAAAAACCCATGGTTCTCCTGCAGTTCTAATCGGACTGGAAACAAAAGTCTGATTGGAAGTCTCATTAGTAGTCTTCTAAGACTTTTTAGATTCTCACACGAGAAAACAATATGCATGGCAGATCCCATTCCTTGTGCGCACAAGGGCATTCGCAATATCATACCATAATGCTGATTCTTGCAGGAATGCAGTGTGCCCCGGGCACAATAGCAGGAAATTGCAGCTGTTTTTAAAAAAATTGAATTTCAATTAGATAGCGTGTCATACTGTTTCCCCATTGAGATATGTTCATATGTTATATCAAACTAGAAGTGTCATTATAGTGCCTATCCCCACAGAGCTTCCTCTTTTTGCTCTTTGGTAATCAATGATTTAAATACTGACAGAGGGACCAAATATTCAAACCAAGCATTTTCACCTCAAAAGTCGTGCTTTAGTCATTTTTGCCAAGAGGAATCAGATTGCTCCACTATATATTATGAGCACATGATAGATGCCGTTGAGACAATTAGATGTCTCAGAATGCAGGAATTAACTGACGGTATTAGCCTGCACTCTGAGCCATCTGATTGGCTTCATTCACCTCCCTTGGTCTCTCTCCCCCCTACCTCTTGTCCCGCAGCCCATGCAGCTACCACTTCCCGCATGGCCCCTCTAGCTGTTGCGCCCTTTTCAGCTTCCCTGCTGGCATTGCTCCACCACCACAGTAATCAAAGGGGTCTTCGTATCTTCAGATGGAGCTCCATTTTTCCTTTACCATGGTGGCTATCTCTGTAGGGCTTTGCTTTCTTTTGTTGAAGCTCTTGAAGCTCCGTGTGCCAAATGCCTAGAGATCTGTGCATGTACCCTCAATATTTCTGCTGTTTTAGCAACAGGGTCTTCTTGCCCAGGTGCTGATACCTTCATAGCCTCCACATGCAGCCTTTGTTATGTTATTTTATACCTCTCACCGCTACCACCCAGGGCAGTCTCCAGGCACTTTGCAGGGCAGTTAAAAGTCCCAATGCCCTTGATTAATAACACACTTACTACCAACCAGTGGTTTCTAAGCATGGATCGGAATTCGAACCTGTGTTGCGCTGCGTTGTCTTGCTTCCAAGACAAACGCGTTGCCCCCGAGCTTCTCTTCCTCCCCCACAAAGTATTAACTTGAGCTTCCAAGACCATAGCAGATAGTATTTACTGTAGGTATGTCTCTAAAGCGATTCTTATGGATATTAGCGCATGCTGTCCATTATTGGCCTCCTCTGACTACTAGACTGCAGTCAAAAATGCCATATTCGCTTCCCCTTGCCTTGGACACTGATTCCATTAAACATCTGTATATAATGTATATAATATGTCAATTACCATGTATTGTGCTTTGTAACCTGTACCAGCGCCCATTTACTCCCAGGTCCGGAGCGCTATATAAATAAACAAACAAACAAACAAACAAACAAACCCCTTCATAGTCTTTTCCTTGATACGAGGATTGCACCTCAACAGTTTTTCCTTTTTTTCTAAACCTGCACACCCCCTTTAAATATATTTGCCAGTCTAAGCCGTTCCTCTGCATTTGCCAATATCTTCCACTCCTCTTCTAATACTAATCTCCCCCTCACATGATTTGTCAGCTGTTTCTTAAATATGTGTGCCATATAATGCAGGTACTCTGTTAAAGTAAACATTTTTTGTAGGTCACACTCGTCCGCACTTAGGGCATGATTAACCGGAAAGGTTAAGTAATATAGAAGTAGTCACCGGAACCCAGGTGATCTGTATGCAGCCAGTTTTACCGCCATCCCCACAGCCCTCCCAAATAGTTTTGTTGAGTGCTGTATGAACATCTTTCTAAAGGCTCACTGTATGAATGAAATCTTTTAGCTGTAATAATGTTGTAAGATAACTTGTGCAAGATCAAACCAAAAGACTTTCCCCAAACATTGCACTCTCTCATGAGACCATATCTCCAACAAGTAACGCAAAAGGGGTTCCTCCGAATACTACGGGGGACAAGACCAGGGTACACTTTCACAATAAAATTGCCTGTATAGATTACATCACTGTCCACAAAGTTAAATGATGTCCAATTGTTTACTCAGGGATAAACGTTAATACAAAGAATGTGAACAATTCAATAATAATAAAGAAAACAGAAATTTAGTTAGAATTTCATTCCAAGAAGCACTTGAATGTTAACAAAAGGGGACACATACTCGTGCTGGTATTTTGATACGTACATTTAGTGTACACATACATGGGATTACATGATACGATATATAATTGAAAAGTTCATGGGAGCCGATATCTCAGTAAGGAAGAGTGGTGGGCTGAGACAAGGTGGTAAAGCTCATGCGTGTCTCTTCCTATTTACTACGGGTTAGGGGCAAAACTGCCCTTCATCAGGTAGGTGATATCTGTGATTCAATTAGTCACCTGTGGGTTAAAGTAATAATGAGTGAATGATGATATTCATTGTCCAATCTGTTCCAATACCTCCGAAGGCCCATGCCACTTTGCTCTCCGAAGTTGGCAAGAGAACCAGAACATTTTGACCCACTGAAAACCATCTTGAATTTAATTTGTTTTCATATGAAAACTTCTGTTGGAATTGAGCTTTCTCTATGTGGGTATGGACTAAAGATCTGACTAGGTTCCAATGTTCTCGTAACTGATTTGCGGTTTGAGTCAGTGGTATTGGGGCCTCCTTCCTTTTGGCTCTCTTCCATATAATAGCTGAAAGGGTGACAATCAGGTAGATGCTTGAGGAGTTTTTCTCACAGCAAATAAGGGCCATGGAATCATGCAATCCCAATCTTTCCTGCCTTCATCAACTAGTTTTCTTAGTTTAAATCGTTCTACCAATTCATCTGTTTGAGGATGATAAACTGAGGTTCTTAACATAGTGAAAGGAAGTAATTCTTTAACTTCTCCCATGAGTTTATAATACATTTGTTCCTTGTTCTTTGTTCCTTGATCTGTTAGAATTTCTTTTGGGAACCCGACCCGGGAAAAGAATGATGGCAGATGTTTTAATATTTGCTGGGTCGTACTATTTCTCATGGGGAAGGCCTCAGGATACCTGGTAGCATAGTCAACAATCACTAAGACACATTTATTGCCAAATTTAGAGTTGGGAGAATGGGACCTCTATATAGGTAGTGGGTTCAAAGGAGCAGGTGGAGAAATATTTGTGCTGCTCTTTTGACATATCTCACATGTCTACACAACGTTTTTAATGTCGGCATATATTCCTGGCCAATAAAACTTTTCACTGATATGGCTTGGGTTTTAATTTGTCCTAGATATCCCCCTGTGAAATGTGAGTGGGAAATATCCAGAACTATTTTTCAGTGGGTTTTGGGTATTACCAACTGAGTTTTACATATACCTTCCCCTGAAGTTTCCCTTCAAGTTAACAGTCCCTTTTTTAAAAAAGAAGGTGGGATCTCCTTTATCATTGCCTTCAGACTCTAGGATTACTTGTAAGAAAGCCAGTTGATTCCTCATCATAGCTAGTACTGATGTTAGGTCTTTCATCAGCCTCTCCAAAACCTAGATCTCCTCTCTCTGTCACCTACTATTCTGTCTCTTCTTTTAAGTGGGGAAGTAAGGCCCTGAGAATCCCTTGTGCTATTTTATCCCCAGGATGAATGTCAAATGGTGTTTCCCCATGATTTAATAAAAGTACTTTCACATCTCCTTTGAAATCTGGATCAATAACCCCTGCAAGTACATATAGTCTGAATTTCAAAGCAAAACCCGATTTGGGGGCTAATCTGATGTATCATCCAGGGGGAGGTATTAGAACTTAGTCAGTTGGAATCATACTCCTTTTCCCTGGAGGAATCAATGCTTCCCTACTACTGTAGATGTTGAATCCAATAGAGCCTTTTGTAGCTATAGTGGGGTTTGAGGCTTGGCCACTTGGTTTTTGAAATTTTAGGGTCCCCCAATTTGTTTCAATTGAGTTGCACCCCACTCAGACACCATATCTAAGGAAGTCATGGTATCAATAATAGACACAGACACAATAGATGCAAGTTTCGAAAACCCTTATTTTGATATTTTGGTTTGGCTTGGTAGAATTCCTAACTTGCCCTAACTTTAGAATGGGGCTAGTCTCGACCATGAAACAAATAACAAACAAGTTCCAGTCAGTTTAGTCAAAATAAAAAGCCTATACTAAAAAAAAACTTTGCCCTCCTTCTCAAATGACAAATGTGTTAAGGCAATAGAAAAGGAAAAAATAGTGTCTTAAAAGAAATGTCAGAATGGCTCAGGTAACAACTCCCTTCCCCACGTTCAACAACACAGGTCTTGAGAGGTTCTTAAAAAGGATAGGTGGATGACACAGTGACACAGTTCTATCACTCTTGCACACTTTAGCTTACTGGTACAATTCAAAAGTTCAGGCTTGGGCTTCAAGCTTTTGGCAGTTCAATCAGTTCATTAGGCTTCATCTGCCTTGTCATAAATACACAGTTCTACTCTTGACTTTTACTTTGCCACAATACAACACAGGCTTCCCTCAGCCAGGCTCAAGCCTGACTCTCTTTTCACATTCACCTTTTCACTTTATCACCGTTCAGCACAGGCTTCCCTCCACCGGACTCAAGGCTGTCTTTCTCTTTGTGTGGGTTCCCTTCCCCACGTTCCTTCACACTTTTCACATTCACCTTTTCACTTTATCACAGTTCAGCAGACTTCCCTCTGCCGGGTTCGAGCCTGTCTTTTTCTCTTCATGACGGTTCCATTGCCCATGTTTTGTCTTTATATCTTTTTGCTGTCGAAAACTTTCATAACTGCAAGGACTTTACATAGACCTCTGCATGACCACTTCGACCTCTCTTTAAACAATTCAACAATCTTCCACATCTCGTAACACCAATGCCTCTTGGTACTTATAGTTTCTTATTCTCTTTACTTAGCCCTCTTGGCCTTCTTCAAAGTTCATATACTCAAGTAGGGTGCTGCCTACCGATTAATCATATGGCTGAGAGGGAATGGAAGAGAAGGAAAAAGAGGCCAGCAGCCAATGGTGACCAAAACAGCTTTAGTGAGCTTGGCTCATTTCCTTAGTGTATATGTAAATTATTCGGCTGTAACACTAAACTTCCATTTTGGGATGCAGCACGTGACTGGCAGAGGGCAGGCTGATGCCTGGATGGAACTGTGCAATGGGGGGAACCATGGAGGCATTGAGGATATAGGAAGCCTAGCTCCACTCTGTCCGCACTTTAAAAGGGAATCGTGAATTTCCCTGGGGACGATGGTCTGCTGAAGGGCCCCACTGTAAAATCTGTTTGTTGGCAGGGTGTTAGGATTATGCCCCCCTTTCTGCTCCAATGCTGTCCAGTGAGCCAGTCAGAGAGGAAACCATTCACCCTGTAAGATGTGGAGAAGTGGCAGCTGTGGGCTGAGGTACTTTGCATTAAGATCAGAGTGCATTGGCAGTTTGCTGATGGCAGAGGCCCCTTGAGAAGCATGTTTAAGAAGTAGGTTACTGGGGACACTTCGATCTATCCCGCCTCCCCTTTCTTGCCTAAACCAACTGCCAGACTAGCTGTGGGTGTCACCCATCCCCAGGGAATCTCAACAAGCAATGTGGAAGAACCCTTAATTGCAGATATGCCCAAGGTGATGCAGTAATTCCGGCTCACCTCAAAGAAAAATTCAGCAGAATGGGTGTTGTTATGTTATATGGCATTTGCCTAGTGCCATTGGTATGGCCTCAAGGCGCTGTGGGTGAACACCCTAGGAGGACCAAAGTCTGAGGTATGAGAATTGATGATGATTTGACAATACGTGTGCAGTCAGTACGGAGCGGCTAAGTCCCTGTTATCGACCCCTGGAGATCTGGCTAGTGGATGGGTGCTGAGACAGCTGTTTGGAAAGTATGCAAGTCAAGGAGACTGACTATTTGCCCAGCTCATTCATGGGACTTAGCTGCATTCTAGTGGCAGAGGTGATGTGTGATGTGCCTGCCATTAGCAGGCCCGTAATTAGCACCTTCCCCATTCCCATTGAGCCCTATGGGGGCTCCAATGGGAATGGGAAATGGCATTTGGAATGGGGGCTACCTCCAAAGTCGTAATGAGGCCCCCAGACTAGATGGACAGGAAAGGGCACTCTGCAACCTGCAAATACAGAAGTTGTTAAACAGGAGATGGGCTCGGCCTGACCCCTTACCTTATTTCTTCATGAGACACGGTCACAAAGTTGGATTTTTTTAGGGATGCCAAATGGGACCCCTCTTTTTTTATAAAATGCATGAAACATAACACATTTCCTCCTACTCATAAAACACTTAATTTTCCCCTGGTGTGAGTTCTTTCTGAGGGAATTGCTCCATCAGCACACCCTCCCTTAGAGGGGTCAGACAGAACCCCACAGGATGGATATGACAGAACAGACCCCTAATCTCTACCTGGTAATACCGACTGTAGGGGGGCGGGCAGTAGATGGCCCCACACCCTAGGCAGATTCTTGCATGTTGCCGCTTCTCTTACCAGCCTCATGCCAGGGTACACACAGCAGCTTTTTTCCTTATTCCCAACTTATCTACTTAACACTATATACATTCCCCTACTTAACACCCTACCCAACCTAATACCACACTTAACTATTGGCATGCAATATATATGAATAATTATAAACAACTATACCTATAACCTATACACATACACATAAATGCACATTTACATAAACAAACAACATATAAAACATAGGGATGACTGCTGCAGTCAGCCATCCCTTCTCAGTACCTCTGGTCTGGTGTGCTGTTCTTGGTGCTTAGGGGGTCTGCTCCCTGATGGAATATGGGGATTTTTTCCTGCCATGCTGCTCTGCTGTTCTTCTAGGTGGCCCGTCCACCAGGTCAGGCCACCCGAACTCACCCACGTGAGTTCGCTCATTGAACACTGTCCCTAGGTGGCCACCTATTCACCACTACGGTCCCACTGCACACTTGATGCCCTTCAGCCGCCCCATGCGTGAGGGCTTGTCTTATCTTCGTGCACGCCTGTGATAATCATTGGGGCCTTCTATTATCTTCTTGGGCGGACCCATGCCCTGGAGTCCGTGATGACATCTGCGGCAACCCAGGAGGTTTTGAGAGAGTTACAAAATGTAATGGTGGATATATGTGTGAAAGAAATGGAGATGCTATGTAAACACACCTGCTTAATGATACTGAAGTCAGGGACGACCAGACAAGAACTGTGGGGGGAGAACTAGATGGGAATGGTAAGTTTAGATTAAAAGCAAGGCATATATGACAGTTTTTTGTCAGATAACACTAAGAATTTTAAAAGTGATAGGGCCTCATCACGATTTGGGCTGTAGCCCTTCAATGGGGCAGTCACAGTATTACCGCCACATTTTAGGGCGGGGGACAAGGGCGCGGGTGTTGGCGTCCCGCGGAGGGTGTTTTGGCCCAGGAGGGCCTCCATACTTACAAGCCACGCCCCCTCCACTACTTTCCCGACGCCTCTCGGCCCGCCAGGGACAAGCCCGCGGGGGACAAGGGCGCGGGTGTTGGCGTCCCGCGGAGGGTGTTTTGGCCCAGGAGGGCCTCCATACTTACAAGCCACGCCCCCTCCACTACTTTCCCGACGCCTCTCGGCCCGCCAGGGTGAAGCCCGCGGGGGACAAGGGCGCAGGTGTTGGCGTCCCGCGGAGGGTGTTTTGGCCCAGGAGGGCCTCCATACTTACAAGCCACGCCCCCTCCACTACTTTCCCGACGCCTCTCGGCCCGCCAGGGTGAAGCCCGCGGGGGACAAGGGCGCGGGTGTTGGCGTCCCGCGGAGGGTGTTTTGGCCCAGGAGGGCCTCCATACTTACAAGCCACGCCCCCTCCACTACTTTCCCGACGCCTCTCGGCCCGCCAGGGTGAAGCCCGCGGGGGACAAGGGCGCGGGTGTTGGCGTCCCGCGGAGGGTGTTTTGGCCCAGGAGGGCCTCCATACTTACAAGCCACGCCCCCTCCACTACTTTCCCGACGCCTCTCGGCCCGCCAGGGTGAAGCCCGCGGGGGACAAGGGCGCGGGTGTTGGCGTCCCGCGGAGGGTGTTTTGGCCCAGGAGGGCCTCCATACTTACAAGCCACGCCCCCTCCACTACTTTCCCGACGCCTCTCGGCCCGCCAGGGTGAAGCCCGTGGGGGACAAGGGCGCGGGTGTTGGCGTCCCGCGGAGGGTGTTTTGGCCCAGGAGGGCCTCCATACTTACAAGCCACGCCCCCTCCACTACTTTCCCGACGCCTCTCGGCCCGCCAGGGTGAAGCCCGCGGGGGACAAGGGCGCGGGTGTTGGCGTCCCGCGGAGGGTGCTTTGGCCCAGGAGGGCCTCCATACTTACAAGCCACGCCCCCTCCACTACTTTCCCGACGCCTCTCGGCCCGCCAGGGTGAAGCCCGCGGGGGACAAGGGCGCGGGTGTTGGCGTCCCGCGGAGGGTGTTTGCGGACCCGGGGAGGTGCACCCTCTGGACTCTGTCCCTGAGGCGGTAAAAGGACACAGTGTTTTGGCGGTGAAAAGGGAGGCTCGGCCTGGATCCACCTGGGAGAAGAGGGTGAAGTAAGTGCAGGCGAGGGACTGTACGAGGAGCTGTTTACCTGTTTGCCTGTGTGTCTTGGATAAAAGGGCAGAGGGCAGAACTACTGGGGTGGACCTACTGAACTTGCAATGTCACTCCTCAAGTCCCTAAGAAATTTGAAAGTTCAGGGCCCACCAAGGAAACCCCTCCCTCCATCACCAGCTCTCTCGCCCTTCCCCCTCCCTTCATTTTGCTCAGAGGTTCTTCTCGCCCGCCAAGCGAATGGCCCCAAACCCAAGCGAAAAGTTCTGGCTGTGAAGAGGTTTGGCTCCCAGAGTCAAAAGGAAGTGCCAGCTAAAGCGCCAATCCCGGATGTGCAAAACTCTGTCCTAATTCATGGGGTTGAGCCCCTCCCATGCTCCCCTGAACCCCCACTAGTGCTGGAAGATGGGGGCTGTCAACTGTCACAGGGGGACAGTATAGCCGCCGGACAAAGGACCAGGGAAGGTCCAATACCTACTAACTATGGCAGCATGTCGGTACCCCGCGTAGGAGGAGACTGTACCTCTAAGCCCCAGGAGGATCAGGCTATCATAGGCCCCAACGGAGGAAATCATCCAGGCCTGTTGACCCGTCCATCGACTGCAGATGTGCTCTCTCCCATTGCCACCACCGTGAGCCTCAGTCTCCCCAAGGTGCCATCTGTCTCCGGTAATCTTGGCCCCGGATCAGAGATGCCGGAGTCTAAGGAGGGAGACATTGCAGGAATCGGAGTAGCAGCCAGCTGCCATCCCTCAGTAAATCCCATTCCTGCTTGCAACATCGTGGCCTCCACTTTGTCACCATGCTCTATCATTTGTGCCAGCCCGGGAAAGTCATTTTCTAGCTCCGCTCTGGCTAGCCCAATTGCGGGGGGCAGTTCATTTATCAACGACGACCCTGTACGCAATCTCTCCCTGGTTAACAGAAGTTTCGGGAATATATCTATGCCCACATTGTGCCCGTTGGCTAGCCCCTCTCTCTACCTATCTCCACCTAGGGTGTCCTTGCAACGGAAATGTGAAACCTCCCCGGCTGTAGGGCCGGTTATTAACCCCCCAACCGAGGAGGTTTTGTCACTGGGGGGGTGTAAATGTAACCAAGTATTGGCTGAGTTGGCTGCCATTAGAAATCTGCTTAAATCGCTAATAGCCATTAAGGGGAGGGAGCAAAGGGAGGGGGAGCCCATTACCATTCCGATTGTCTGTAAGGGTTTCTCTGACTCCCCTCCGGTACACCCCAAGGACCAAGCCCCCCTGTGTCCCGAGACTGTAGCTCCAACACCTTCTTGCCCCAGCCTGGTGTCTGAGTCTGCACATTCAGTCATTGGAAAATATCCCAGGGCAGGCGGCACCGAGCACAATGAGCTTGGTGGGTTGGTGGAATTCACCCCAAGCCTAGTAGCCCTAAAAAGCCCTAATCAGGAGGGCAAGATTGTTTTTGGTCCACGGCACAGAGTCGGCCCATCTCAGCTTCCTGTTCATGACCAGAATGGTCGAGCTACAGTGTATCTTCATGGTGTACCAAAAATGGAAAAGAACACGTTGGAGTCCAAGGAATCTCTTGTGAACAAAAGTGTACACTGGTTACGCTCCGTGAGAGGATGTTCCTTTGTGTCTAGGGAATCCTTGGTAGGCTGTCGGAGATTGGCCAGTGTGGGCAAGAGCCCGAAGGACATAGTGGAATTGGCCTTTTGGGACTGGAGACAGGCGAGCAGGGTCTTGGGTCAATGGGAGGGGTCGAGAGGGACACCAGGGAGCGGAATTTTAATCAGTCCACACCCTTATTTAGGCTTGATATCGCCCATGAGGCCAGTCAGGAGGTCCTACCCCCTGTCTGGGGCAAACCTCACTCCCCTGGGCCGTGACCGGACAGGATTTTTGGGGACCAAGCCCAGGCAAGGGGAGTCATCCAGAGGGTGATGGGGGCCTTTGTTTCACCTTTCCCGTTCCCTAAGAGTCTCTCTGTTGTACTATTTGAGTATATGGTTTATTGATTGTAAATGCTTTTTGTGTGATGTTTTTGCTTTGTGTTTGATGGATTTTTCTTCAATCCGAATAAACTTGTTGACTGACTGACTGGCCTATCAGAATTGGGTGCTAAATGGTCTGTTTTACCTCCAGCTTTTTTCTGGAGGTGAAAATCCCATTTAGTGCCCTGTATTACCACCGGCAGTATTACCATGCAGTATTAGCTCCAAAGATTCCCCATTGGGTCCAATGGACCCAATGGGTAATGGGGATTTACAGTTACCGCCAAACCGGTCAACCAGCGGTAATACCGGAGGGCACTAACGCTATTACAGTTGGACGGTGTTACAGCCGGGATACCGCCCAACCCGTGATAAGGTCCATAAAGGGAGAGTTCAGAGGAGGGTATTGTGGCCAATTAACGGTTTGTTAGAGGCACAAAGGAATCACCTTGATACATAGCTGACTGAAGGAGAAATCGAGTTAGCCATTGACCAGTCTGAATGGTTTTCTGTGAGAACGATGGAAGAAACAAAATAAATTATCTGATAAAACCAGTGTGGGAAAGGTTCTTGAGGAGTAGGTAAAGGGGGCTTGCTTCCACCTGACCTCTGCATAGCCCCCTGTAATGGTAATCCCAAAGAATGGTAAACAGTTAGACCTCCCTGAATCCTCTCAACCCATCGCTCTTATAAAGAGGGAGACTTAGATGTTACAATGGGTCCTTGCCAATTATTTGTTGGGGATCAATTAGGATCTAATACACAAAGATCTGAGTGCCTTCCTCCCGGGGCGATCAAGAAAAGCAATTCTTAGATGGCTACATGTGACACTGCATCTAAAAAGGTAGGTGAAACTGTCCCCTCAGTGTCCCTTCCCTGAATTCTCACAAGGCCTTTGACTTCATCGAATGGAGTTACATGTTTATGCTATTTGATGAAATTGGTTTTGATTCAGTACTCCTTGAGAGTGGAGGTTATTATATCTAGAGCCAATGTCAAGGGTAAAAGTCAATTCAATTCTTCCCAGAAAATGTGAGTTAACTAAAGAAACCAGACAGGCTTGCCCCCAATCTTCACTCCTTGGAAAATCAATGGAGCAGCTCATGGAGTAGGTAAGGAGGAATCAGATTTTAAAAAGGTTCCAGTGGCGTTAGGGCTGGAAGAGAATATCTTGCTATACATTGGTAATATTTTGCTGTAGTTGGGAGACCCCGAAATCTCAGAAACATGGGTAATGGATGGGATCACAGAATGGTCCAACCTTGTTGTGGTTCTAATTGACCAGTGAGAACCTTGTTACTATTGAATTATAATGCTGATCTTCCGTGCTCTATGCTTCTCTCCACATTGGCTTTACCCTCCTGCACTGCTACTGGTGAAGTGCAAGAGGTTCAACAAGGGGTTCAACAGTCCACCCCAAAAGCAATGGTGAGAATTCAGTATAGATGCAAAACTAGAACTGTCTGCTGGGCCGCGGTTGTGGTCACTGCTAGCTTGGAGGTTGCAGCCTACGGTAGGTTTTGGCACATGTTACTCCTTGTTGCTTTGATTCCTTGTGCCCTCCCCCACCCTGAGCAGTGGTACAACGCTTGGTGAGGCTTGTGTGCGCGCGCCTCTCCTATCTTGCTCACATTAATCGCTGGTGTGTGTACCTGTAGCAATGTTCACCTGGCTTATAATGGTCTCTTCCTCCCCTGTTTGTAACTTCACTGGCTTAGCTCAGAATACTCCATTCTCCCTGCTGCAACTCATCTCTAATCCTATCCATAACCATGTCTTTGACCAAGGCCTCGGTCCAACTCGGTTTCATCTTCAGTGGACACTTTGCTCTCCTTATAACCCACTACACCACCCTCCTACTGATACATGTGCTTCAGGCATCTCTTCCCTCTGTGGATGGATCACTGCACAGTTGTCCTGTTTCACGCCATCCTTTGCCATGCCACTATGAGGAAATCCCTCACACTTTACTGAGAATGACGCAATCACCAGCTGGTGCTCAAGTGACTTCTCATTTGACACACATCCCAGACAGACTGCCTGCTGTGCTTTGCACACGAGCAAGCTCTGGTTTATAGGCCATTAGTGTGTTTACCTGTACTGATACCTACCACACAGTGAGTGTGTGCCTCTCTTGCAGGTCTCTATAGCATTGTAGGTCTTCTTCAATACAGCTTGAAGCTGTTCACCAGAAGTAGATGGTAAGTAAACCATTTTCTAGTCTCCTCTCTCTTCCCAGTGATCTGGACAATGGGCCAGCAATTCATGTCAGTTTGCTTTTACCAGAGGTGAACGTTTGGCCCGTTATCACTTGAAATACCAAAGTCCTGTGAGAATGCACAAAGTCTGAAACTGTGGCTTTGTCACTGGTGCATTAGATTTCGCCCACACCTTGAAGGGTTCATGAAGGAAGCAAACACTGATGTGCTCACCTGGAGGATGGGGGGCTGAGTTCCTCGAGAACCTGTCATGCACCGTGTGTGAGTATTCTTTCATGGATTGGTGTACGAGCTTCACTGTGCCTTTGAACAATTTTCCACTTAGTTGGAGTCTCTGTTGATTGCCTTTGTATAGCACTGGGAAATGTTATGCAGGTTGACCAGGGGGCTGCATTTAGTCGAGTCCATGAAGGCGACCAATTCACGGTTTCTAGACGATTGTAGAATGTGTGCCACTACATGTAATGCAAGTGCTGGCAGAATGCTGTCTTTATGGTTAAGTGGGGTCGTGAATGTTGCCACCTAATGATAGTTGGATGCATGCAGAATGCACCCACCATAATTTATCAACCCAGTTGTATTAGAATTTGCTGAATGTATCAACTGTAGGCTTTTATTTCATTATAATGAAAGCATTTTATCCACTTGTGCCCTGCACTTTTGGAATTAGCCAAAGGCCCTGTCTCACTCAATCACGCAACTGCTTTCACAAATTTATTTATTTATTGTGCATTTGTAAGGCACTTATACATCAAGTAAATTGTGCTTCAATGCGCCCACAGGGCAACAGGGTGGGAACATGGGAATGAAAAGCAAATATAACAATGAAAGAGAGAGGCGGTCCTACTAGGCCACGTGAGCATTCAGAGCATGCAAGTGCAGAGAAGAGAGGGATGGGGCAGGAGGGTAAGTGCTAGGAGTAACAGGAGGGGAGTGCTAGGAAGTGTGGCGGAGTGTGTTTTTGGTGTGTCCGTGGCTGCAGGGGAGTCCGTCTACTCTCTCTACAACCTTGCTGTGCTGTGACTCACTTCTTAAAATCCATAGCCGGACGCAGAGCATCGCAGAGTGTGATGGAGTGTGTTTTCTGTGCTCTCTGTGTCTCCATTTGAACTGGGTTGCTGTGAAAAGCAGAGAAGGTGAGACAATGGATACTATATGGTCGGTACCTATTATATAATTGTTTGAATACTTTTCTATCATGGCAGGCAAAGCACCATATAAACAAAGGACGTATAATCTCCGTAAGCATAAGCCCTACGGAAAAACGAATGGGTACAAAAGCTGTGAATTGTAACTATCATGCGCCGACGCCAGGGAAGACTACTGGAAAATCAGCCACAGAACAGCAGGGCAATCCTCTGGTTGAGATTGCTGCCGGGGTTGGCTAGATAACTAATTACTTCAAAACAAAGAGTTGAGTGTAAATTCCCCCACCTCCGCTGTTCTCCTCACAGATCGCCTTTGATGTCCCCTCTTATAGTCTCACCTGATGGTTTGAAAAGATGAGCTCTCCATCCTGCATTGAGCGCAGGGGCGCGTTGATAACCAGTTGCTTCACTGGCTCGAAGGAATTGGTGAGTTCCAGAACAATATTGACTCCGAGATTCCCGGCAAGACGCCGTAAGTATAAAGTTCGTAAGAGTTCAAATGCCTGACTTTCACTCTTGTCCGATTCCTTGCAGGTTGCAGCTTGACCCTAATGAAGAGTTCCTCGTGGCAACCGGTAGTATTCTGGTAAGGATTTGTATTTTCCAACACAGTTCGATAAAATAAAGTCAATATGTAACCTGTTGCTTTCTCCCTTATTCAGGCGTTGAGAGAAAGTATGAAGTCTTGGGGAATAATACCTCAGGCGGTAAAATCAGGTAAGTCTATTGTGGTGAGGAGGGTTCCCCTTGTTAGTCCCTTTGTTTCACCTTGCTGTCCTTTTGTTTCCCCTTAGGGGCCGGGGTTCGGCGAAGATGCAGTGGAAACTGCGCCAACCTGTGAAGAGGAATAGTACCCCCGGTGGTAAAATCAGGTAAGTCTATGGGGGGGTAACTAATATTCCTCTGTGTATTCCCTTAGCTCACCTTGCTGTTCTTGTCTTCTCCTTAGGTGCCGGAGTGCGGCAGGAACACGCAGGAGGATGCAGTAAAATGTGAAGATGCTGCGAAGGACGGTGAGTTCAGTGCGGCGCTGCAGCAGGCGAGGCGACGCGCATAAAATAACTTCTTTCTTCCAGCTCGAAGGTGCGATGGATCGGGAATTCAGGTAAGGATTAAAGGTACTGCTCTTGTTCTAACCTTTTCTCATTCTTTCTCCCTTTTTCTAGGAGCTCCAAACTCGAGGCAGGCATGGCAGAAGGCTGGATGCAGACTTGCAGGCACGGTGAGCGTTACGCTGCCGGATGTAGAATAACGAGAAGCGTGTGCTGCTCTTCGGCCGTGGTTTAAATAGTCTCCAAAGTAGCCCCAGGTAAGTATTCCTCCCCAGCCCCGCCCGAGTAAAAAATAGTCCCCAAGTAAAGTAGTCCCTTCCAAGCCTCTTTTGGCTTGGAGCTCTTGCAGCATGGTCTGCATCAGGTAAGTTTGCAACATGGTCTGCATCAGGTAAGTTTGCAACATGGTCTACATCAGGTAAGTTTTAATCTATGAACCGGGCGCCATAGGCGCCAGGACTGGACCCAAAAAGCCCTGAGCCGGGGTTGTTGGGCTTGCTTAGGATAACTTGATGCCTGCTTCCGGGGTTGCTGGACGTGGTCTGGGTCCCCGGGGGTAGGCATCGTGACAGCACTCCCACCCAAGGCCCCTCCTAAAGTCGTTCTTCCCTGTGGTTTCGGTTTGTCTGGGAAATTTCGGTGGAATTTTTTCATCAATCGGGGTGCATGAACATGGTCACTAGGTTCCCATGACCTTTCCTGTGGTCTGTAACCTTTCCAGTCGATTAAATAAAAGAGTTTTGACACTATCAGCTTGGAGTACAGGATGTTTTTAACTTCAAATTCGGGTTCTCCGTCTACAAGGATAGGGTCTGATGGCTTGGTTAGTCTTGTCCCCGGTTGCACTGGCTTCAAAAGTGACAAATGAAAGACGGGGTAATTTGCATATTAGCAGGTAAATCCAACTTGACCGGATTGATAATGGCCTTCATAGAGTAAGGTCCCAAATATCTGGGGTTAAAGGTCCGTGTTCCCTTTAGAGGTATATGTTTTGTGGCTAACCATACTTGGTCCCCTATCTGGTATTGTGGAGTATCACTTCTATGCCGATCAGCATCTTTCTTGTATTTTTCTTTCGCCTGTTTTAAATGTGTAGTTGCTTCCTTAAAGGCTTGTGTAATCGTAGCGTGCAGATGGTCCACTGCGGGCATTTCTAAGTGTTGTGGTGAGTCAAGGTCTGAGGTTCGAGGATGGTGCCCATATAAGGGGCTTTGTCGAGTTCCAGAGTGTACTGAATTATTGTATGCATATTCGGCGATCCAAAGAATGTCTTTCCAAATACTCTCAGTCTGATGTAACATACAACGCAGGTATTGTTCGAGAGTCTGGTTGGTCCTCTCCGTTTGACCATCGGTCTGGGGGTGGTGACTGGTCGATAACCTCACATCGATTTGCGCCAATTGACAGCATTTTTTCCAAAAATGTGAAATGAATTGACTGCCCCGGTCAGAGACCAATATGGATGGAAATCCGTGAATGCGAAAAATGTTTTTGAGGAACTCCTTGGCCAGGATTGAAGCTGAAGGTAATCCCTTTAAAAGAATAAAGTGGGCCATCTTGGAAAAAAGATCCACAATAACTAAAATGGTGTTAAATCCATTGCATGGGGTAGATCAGTAATAAAGTCTAACGATATGGTGTGCCAAGGTGTAGGCGGAATGTCTAAAGGTTGTAAGAGTCCAGCTGGTTTTTTCTTTTGACTTTTGCTTTGGGCGCAAATGCCACAAGACATCACAAGTGATTTAATATATTTTCGCCAGGTGGGCCACCAGAATTGTCTTTTAATTTTAGCATCAGTTTTTGCAATACCTGGGTGCCCCTCCATTAGGGTATCATGATAACGGGAAATGACTAGCTCTTGTAGTTCCTTGTGTGGCACAAATAGCCGCCCTTGGTAATAAGGCAGATGATTGGTGACAGAGTAGTCCGGGCCTTTTTTTACCCAGTCCTGCAGGGCTGCAGGATCAAAGAGTTGCTGGATCTTTACCTGAATGTCCTCTAGTGTCTGTAGAGTAGTCATGCCAAGAATTCTTTGTTCGGAAATTATAGGTACTAGTTCTGGGTTCACTTCTGTCTCTCCCATCCCTATTCGGGATATGGCGTCTGCTTTACCATTCTTACAACCTGGTCGGTAGGTTATTACTAAATCAAACTCGGCAAAGAACAATGCCCATCGGAGTTGACGTGATGTTTGGGCCTTGGCTGTCTTTAAATACTGTAAATTCCGGTGATCGGTAATCACAGTAATGGTATGCCTGGCACCGAGAAGATAGTGCCGCCAAGCCTTGAAGGCGGATTTAATGGCTAATAACTCCTTGTCGGTAACCGCATAGTTTAACTCGGGTGCCGAGAACTTTCTGGACCAAAATGCTACTGGATGAAGCTGGCCAGTTTCAGGGTCCTTTTGAGACAGGACAGCTCCCATGGCTAGACTGGATGCATCGGTTTCCACTATGTATGGAAGTTCAGGGGGGGGCGTGGCTAGGCAGCCATGGAGTAGGCTGCAGTTCCTGTGAGCTCCGAGATCCGTAACCCTGATCCGTGCAGCGCGTGTCTTTTTATGGCTGATTCCAGTCCCAAAAGCACACTAAAAGCACATGAATATGCTGGAGAGCGAAGGAGCCTGCTGATGGAACGCTAGGAGCATTGTAGAGATAGCTGTGCTACTTTGTATCTCGGACTTGGAGAGAGGAACGAATATAAAGATGGCGGCGGCTGGGAACAAAGGAACCTTCGGAGACCCTTGAAACCACTGGGCGCCCCGCCGTTGAAGAAGGAGCAGCTGACGGGCCCTGGGATAATAATCTAAATATGCACTGCCGACAGCTTAGGAGTGGCCAGTGTTCACACTAAGAAGCCGCGGTTATGTAAACAACGCGGATCACAAGGCCCGGACATTTCGGAACAGCCGGGGAACCCCGAGGAGTGACTCGGAGGGCTGCCATAGACGCAGTTGCTGTATGCGGCACAGACCGCATCTCTAACAGTGCTCCGAGTGGGCAGAAGAGCCCTTGAGGAACACATCGGAATCTGAAGCCGCATGCAGCAACACATGAAGTGCAGGCTGCTGGCACACATACAACGTGGAGAGGGAGGCTGCGGTGGCGAGACGACCAGGAGCCCTCAGTAATTGGAAACCGGACTACGTCCATGTGAGAGCACTGCTGCATGGGGCAGGCATAAGCAGGACCAGCAGCAAGATCTAGGCGAAATGATCCAGGCTGCGAGCCCAGATGAGGAAGGTGCGTGAAGCACGTTGTTATTAATGTGCTTTGATCTGAAACACATAATAGAAGCCTGCTGTCTGGAAGAGCCGTGCAAAACACCCTCAGCAATCATAATACAGCATAAGGGTGCACAGCATATACATTCACGTGGCAAGTAGTTGGCAAAATTGAGAAATAATAAAGGCAACGCTGGGGCAGAATAAGACCGATGTGAACCCCCCAACAAACTGCAAGGTACAGGACTTCACTCGAGGGTATGGTGGTGCTTGGGACAATACCCCCCTGGTCTGCGACCCATAATGAAAACAAACCAGTAGAAGACGCCCACTGTAGGATCACTTGCTGTGGTGGGAATTAATATGCGAAGCAGTAGCATTGAGGGGCTTTGGACGATTGCCAGGAGAGAGCAGGTGTCCAGACTGTGAACTGTCGTTGCATTTGAGGTCACGAGTCTCTGCGACGTGGCCGTTTTGGCCAAGCAGGCGGCGCAGCATCAGCGCCCCAAACAGCTGCAGCGGACATTGGCGCTGACCCCCCGATAAGAGGCGGATGGCCTGAGGCGGGCTGTTATTACGTGGGAGGGCACAACCCATTGCGGCAATAGACGGCTGGCAGAGCCTTTGAGATCCTGAGGCTCCCATGCTTGGGTAAGGCCTAGGGCATTGGAACGGAGGGCGTGCCCTTCCCCCCTAACTGTGGAGCATAAGGGTTGGGCTGACCCACAACTTGTGGCTGCTAAGTCATGTCTACTAAGCCTCCAAGGCAGAAAGTGAAGCAGCCCACGCTGGACGAATTCACCAGAACGCCGCCCGGCCCGGAAGGTGCCAGTAGCAAGGACAAGCCCCCCGCAGGCAAGATGGCCGCTGCGGGTACTAATCATGAGGTCCAGGCTGCAATCGCGGACTTGAAAGCAGACTTGAAAGCGGACTGGGAGGCCAAGATCGAAATAGTTGTGGCTGAATTAAAATCAGCGCTGGACCTTAAGGTTGGTGAAGTGAAGGAGGAAGTGAACCTACTCCGACAGGACATGAGGGCCCTGTCGGAGCGTACAGAGAGCCTGGAGAAAGAAGGGAGTCTGAACACAGCGGACTGCGCCTCACACAAGTCGGCACTGCACGCCCTGGTGCAGAGAGTGGGCAACTTGGAGAGTAGGGCAGAGGAAGCGGAAAGACGCGCCCAAAGGAATAACATCCGCATTGTGGGTATACCGGAGGGAATGGAGGGCCATAACCCCACGGAGTTTGTCGAAGGCATGTTGTTGCAGGAGATAACCGGAGGAGTTTTGTCTCAGGAATTTGCTGTGGAGCGGGCACATAGGGCCCTGACGAGGAGGCCGCCGCCGGGCAATCCGCCTAGGCCAGTTATCGCCAAGATCCTCAACTATCGAGACCGGGAAAGGATTTTGGAATACTTCCGTAAAGGTGGAACAATTAAGCGGGGGGAGGCAAACATAACAGCCTACCCAGACTACACCCTGATGGTGCAGCGGAGTCGAATGACCTTCAGGGCTGTTAAAAGGAGATTGAGGGACACGGGCCAGAAATACATGTTACTTTATCCTGCGAAATTAAAGGTCTTTCATAAAAACAGAACTTTGTTTTTTGACACCCCGGAGGATGCCATGGGATGGCTTGATATGCAGGGATGCCCCCAGGAGCCCGACATCCAGGCGGACGAAGGAGGCGGATGAGATAAGTAAAGTGTTACGAGAGCACTGGCAGTTGGTGCGGCTCCGGACTATGGGACTTGATTATAGTCATTGATGTGGCCCGTTAGTAGACGGGATAAGAGTAGAATAGATATTGTATGATGCGCACTGTGACTGTAGCTTTAATAAAGGGGCCTGGCAGGGATAGTCCTTACACCCCCATTTAGTATTAATAGTTAAGTGGCCATTAGGGAGCTTCACCCTACTGAGCTCTGTGTGTATCAGACAGGGCTAGATGTGGGGGTGCCTGAGATCCAGGGATGGAGCTGGGCAACAGTTGAGGTGGGAGTTGTTGGGGATGGGGTGGGTGGGGGGAGGGGAAGGAGGTGTGAAGTTTGACGTGTATATAGTTTCGGGAGGAGCGGGGAGTTGGGTGTTTTTTGGGTTAAAGGGAGTTGGTATTTGGGAAAGAGCCTATGTAAGACGTGTAGAGACCTCGGAATCGTATTGCGCCTGTGGGAGGCGGAAGGCACTTGGAGGAAATTATGGGGGACCTTAGAATAATATCATGGAATGTGAGGGGGCTAAACAGTTATTTGAAAAGGAATAAGGTTATGCTTTACCTGCGCAGGCATAAAATATACATTGCATTGCTACAAGAGACTCACCTGACACGCGAGAAGACGGATATGATCGCCGGGAAGTGGAAGGGAGTGGTGGTGGGCTCATCTTATTCTGCTTATGCCAGGGGCGTGATCATTTGGGTGGCTCCGCATGTCCCTTTCCAGCGGTTACAAGAGGTGGCAGAGGCGGATGGGAGAATGGTCATTCTGAGAGGGCTAGTGGAAAATAGGGAAATAAGCATAATAAATACATATGCCCAGAACCAGAATACGGCAGCGTACATTAGGACGTTGTGTACTAACGTGAGCAAGTGCGTGGGGAGTGCCGTGATTTGGGGGGGGGATTTCAACTGCGTGTTGGACCCAAGGGTAGATAGGTCAGACGGGAAGATGGATAGACCAGCTCCTGCGGCCAAAGCGCTGCAAGTATTGTTGAATGATTTTGGGCTAGTGGATGCATGGAGAGCGTGTCACCCCCTAGAGAGGCAGTACTCTCATTATTCTGCCCCGCAGCAGCTGCACACTAAGCTGGATTATTTCTTTACTACGTCTGAAGTGACAGCAGAGTTGGTACAAATAGAATATAAAGCACGGGTCCTTTCGGACCACTCGCCCCTGATTCTCGCTTGGCGATTTAGCCCCTTGAGAGCAAGGATTCCGACGTGGCGCCTGCGAGCTGAGGCACTGAAATACCCCATCTTTAGAGAAGACATGAGGGAGGAGATTGGGAATTTTTTTGAGGAGAATACAGGTAGCGTAGACTCGGCGGGTACACTTTGGGAGGCCTTTAAAGTTGTGATAAGAGGGGCAGCTATCGCTAAATCTAAAGGGTTGCAAGGTGGCATTTTGGCTGACCTACGGGAGACAGAAGAGAGACTAGAGGAGGCCTTGAGAGGTGAGGACGATACTAAAGAGAAATTAGAGTTAGTGATTATGCTGCAGCAGAAATGTGCGGAGCACTGGAACAGACTGTGTAACCTGAATTATCGGAAATATGTAGAGAGGCAGCACGCGGGGGGGGATAAACCAGGTCGACTTTTAGCATGGCTATATAAGAGTGAGAACCCCAGAGTTATGATTAGAACTATTACAAGGGAGGACGGTAGCGTAGCAGATACTCAAGAGGGAGTTAACCAAGAATTTGTGGACTATTATAAGATATTATATGCAGACCAGGGGGAAAACTGCCGAGATACAATAGTGGAAACAGTGAAGGATATCGGGCTGCCCAAGATAAGTGAGGAGGAAAGAGAAGAGTTGGACGCACCAATCACCCTGGAGGAACTGGGGGAGGTAGTGAGGCAGTTACCCACCAGTAAGACGCCGGGGACGGATGGACTCCCCAGTGAATTTTATAAAATATATGCGGAAGAGATTCTCCCTCCGCTGCTGGCAATGTTGAATGAAGCATTTGAGACAGGATGTCTGCCAGAGTCATTGAGGGAAGCGGTCATAATACCGCTGCCCAAGCCCAATAAGCCTGGGCACAGCTGTAGCTCGTATCGCCCCTTGTCAATGCTTAATCAAGACGGTAAAATATTGACGGCTGTATTGGCAAATAGGTTGCAGAGGGTGATTGGTAGATTAATACACCCTGATCAGACGGGATACGTCCCACACAAGAATATTTTGAATAATCACAGGCGACTCCAGCGAATCATTGAAGGCAGCAGCAAACACACCGGGGAAATGGCGATAGTGTCCCTGGACGCAATAAAGGCCTTCGATTCGGTTAAGTGGCCATGGTTGTTGGTGACCCTAGAAGGGTATGGGCTGGGGCCAAGATATGTACGATGGACGCAGATTTTGTATAAGGAGCCGCTGGCCAGGGTCAAGACAGGATCGGTGGTATCGGAAAGGTGGCAGCTAGGTCGGGGCACCAGACAGGGTTGTCCCTGGTCCCCAATGCTCTATATACTCACCCTGGAACCTCTAGCGATATACCTGAGACAACAGTACGATACAATAGGCATTGAGGTAAAAGGGGAAAAACATTTGATCTCTCTATATGCAGGTGACATGTTGCTGTACCTGAGGTACCCGGAAGAGAATCTTCAATATATCCTGGAGGTAATGGATAGATATGCAGGTCTTTCCGGTATAGCAGTGAACCCCCAGAAGTCAAGCATGTTCCCGTTGGGAAGGTATATGGGGATCCCGGCGGAGAGGTTACCTGTATTGCCGGTGCCATGGGCAGTTGATACGTTCCGATACTTAGGGTTAGATATCTACCACACTGTGGAAGAAGCGCATAGGCACAACACTGAGATGCCGCTGGGGAAAATTGAGAACTGCATGCGGTTTTGGGCGAGGTTGCCCTTAGCTATGATGGGGAGGGCAGCGATGCTCAAGATGGTGGTCCTGCCTAGACTCCTGCACTATTTTGCGAAAATTCCATATCTGATACCTAAGAAGTTCTTCACCAGACTGAACAGTATGTGTAGGGATTTTTTGTGGCATGGCACACTAAACAGAGTGGCATTGTGGAAGCTACAGAACTTCCACGAAAGAGGAGGGATAAAATTACCCAACTATGAGGTGTATTATGTGGCAAGCCAACTGCAGTACGTCGCTAAATGGCTTTCTGATGAAGAAACCTCTGAACACAGGCTGTTTGGGCGGGATTGCACACCTTTTTATTTGAAGGAAATGATGTGGGTACCCAGAGCTGAACTGAAAGGGCGTCCAGCGATGATGTTGCTGGGATGGCAAGTGTGGCGTAGAGCGTGTAAGATGTTAGACAATGCAACTCCATGCTCCCTGCAGATACCACTGGTTGCATTGACGGGGGCGGATGTACAGCTAAGGAAGATAATCAGGAACCACTGGGAGCCGGTGGGGCTTGCGACCATGGGAGACATTTGGCAGGAGGGCTCAATTGTTGCCTTTGAGGAGTTGCGAGATGTGTCTGGGTTGCATCCGGGTCAGTATATTACATACTATAGACTGGTACAGAGAGTAAAGGAAATATGGCCTGAAACCGTGCTAGAGGGTGAGCCGGATGCCACAGTGGATATGATCTATGACATAGTGGAAGGGGGACATGAGATATCTAGATTATACGAGATGTTGATGCTCAAAGTGGGGAAAGAGATCACCCAACTGAGATTGGATTGGGAAACTGAAGTGGGGACTCCGATGGAAGATAGGATGTGGGAACGGGTGCAGGGGTATCATAAGAAGGTGTCCAGAAATGCTAGATTAAAACAGATACAACTGTATGTCACGCATAGGGCATATATGACACCCCAGAGGATATCGAGGTTTGCGAATACAGGTCGACAGGCATGCCCCAAGTGCGACGAGGAGAATGCGGGCATGGTACACATGTTCTGGTCGTGCCCGGTCATTGCACGATTTTGGTGTGAAGTGGAAAGTAAACTGGCAGGGAAGGGGGTCAAGATGGTAGTGGACATGGTGTGGGCTTGTTTGTTAGGGGTGTTCCCGAGGTCTGATAAACTAAAACATGTGAGCAAACTGAAAGACTTAGCATATGTGCTGGCAAAAAGAAGAATAGCCATGGGATGGAAGACATGTCATAGACCACGGGTGGAGGTGTGGTGGAAGGACTTGCAGAAATGGGCGGAGGCAGAAACTATGGTGTGGCAGGAGGCTAGTAATGTCGGGGGATTGGAGGGAACGGAGTCCCTGATGGCCTGGAAGTCACTGATAGCGGAACTGTTCGGGCCAATTCCGGACCCAGATGACTCCACGGGGAGGGAGCATCTCCCCCAGGATGCAGTAATGGAAAATGAAGATGGTTAGGCTCGGACCGGGGGGAGGGGCGGGGGAAGCAGTATATTGATGTTAAGTGTATGTTGTTTTTGACGACTTATGTTTTGTTTGTTTGGTTTGTATTGTTTGGTTGGATTTAATAAAAATTATTAAATATGTATGGAAGTTCAGGGCACGGGTGCTTTAATACAGGTGCAGACGTGAATTTCGCTTTCAGCTCTTGGAAGGCATTTTCAGCTTCTTCAGTCCACATAAAGCGTTTATTTTTTCCCAAGAGTGCTGTGATGGGATGTACAACATGTGAAAAATCCGGGATGAATCTGTGGTAGAAATTGGCAAAGCCGAGCATGCTTTGTACTCCTTTAACTTAACTTGGTGATGGCCACTTAAGGATTGCGTCCACCTTTCGTGAGTCCATTCGGACACCCTTTGGGGTCAGGACAAACCCAAGGAATTCCACTTCTGTGGCATGAAAAACGCATTTTTCCCGTTTTGCATATAGTTTGTGCTGGCGCAATTTCTCAAGGACTGCTCGGACGTGCTCCACATGGTCAGATTCTGAAGAAGAGTATACTAGAATATCATCGATATATACGACAACACAAACGTCATTGAGTTCACGTAGGACATCGTTCATGAAGTATTGGAAGGCTGCTGGTGCATTGCACAACCCGAAAGGCATCACCTGGTATTCGAATAACCCATACTTAGTGTGGAAAGCAGCCTTCCATTCGTCGCCTTCTTTTACACGTACCAGATGGTATGCCCCCCCGGAGATCTAATTTAGTGTATATACAAGCGTCCTTCACTTGGTCTAGTAGTTCAGGGATCAGAGGCAATGGGTATCGGTTCTTAACAGTTATCTGGTTCAATGCGCGGTAGTCTATGCACGTTCTGAGGTCACCTTCCTTTTTGGGCATGAAGAACAAAGCTGAAGATGCAGGGGACTTGGATGGGCGAATAAAGCCATTGGTAAGGTACTGGTCTAAGTATTGTCATAGGTGAAGGTTCTCAGGTTCCGTAAGGGCATAGATCCTGCTACAAGGGGGTTGTGCACCGGGTATGAGATTGATTTGACAACCGTACGATCTGTGAGGAGGTAAGGTGTTAGCCTGTTCTTGGTGTTCTGTTCTTGAATTCTTGGTATTCTGGAGGTAGTTGCATGACTGCTGTGGTTACTGTGGCCAGGCCTGCGTTCTGACTTTTCTTTGGGTAACAGGTTTGTGCACAATCCGGGAAGGTTATTCTCTTCTCTCGCCAATCAATACAAGGATTATGTGTTTCCAACCAAGGTATCCCCAGCATTATTTGGAACTGTGGGGCTTTGATTAGATCAAACACAATAGTCTCTCGATGCCCATCCTGACCCAATAGTGTCATCTCTGCTGTGGAATGAGTTACAGGCCCAGAGGCAATTTCAGTTCCATCGACTGTGGTGATGACATCTGAGGTAGTTTTTCGGCAGAGAGGTAGATTCATCCTGGAAGCCAATTCATAGTCCACATAGTTTCCTATGGCCCCGCTATCAATGTATGCCCTTACTGCGTGCATACGCGATGGCTGCCCTGGATCTACGAGGACCATTGGTATGATGAAATGCGAGGTCTGAGTATCCTTCTTCAAGCTCGGCAAGCGGAACCTCTATGCTTGTCGGGCGTGGTCGTTTTCCGAGTCTGACTCCATATGGCTTTTATCAGCAGCTCCTACCACCTTCTTGGGTGGTTCTACAGGACAATCCAGTAGAAAATGCCCAGAAGTTCCACAATATAGACACAATTGCATTTGCCGTCTCCTTTCTCTTTCCTTCTGGGTTAAGGATCCTTTAACCCCTCCAATTTGCATGGGTTCTGAAGTATCTGCTCCTTTGGGGTTAGCGTGGGTTTTGACCAACACCCGATTCTCAAACTTGGCTCGATCAGCCTTTCTGTTTTGAAGTCTGTGATCTAACTGGACCACTAAGTCTATTTATTCAGTGCAGTCTTGAGGTGGGTTCACGACTTAAGCCAAGACATCCTTGAGTTCTCCTCGAAGCCCTCGATGAAATAACGTGATTCGTTTTACCTCAGGCCATCCAGTTTCCACTATCAACCTATTAAAGGTTGTGATGTAGGATAGAAGGTCCTGGTTACCCTGTCGTAGGGACAAAAGTTTGTTATCCAGGGCCTGTCCTTGGGAGTGCCGGGAAAATAGTCTTTCCATGCTCGTTTGAAAGCCCTGAAAATCCCGAAGAATTGGGTCATCCTGAGTAACTAGTGGAATTGACCAATCAGCTGCACTGCCGCCGAGATATGACAATACAAAGGCTACCTTGGCTTGATCATTTGGGAAGACTCCAGGTCTGCATAAAAAGTGCAAGCGGCATTGGTTCATAAACACGGCGAACCTTTTGGGATCTCCGGTAAAGCGTTCGGGTGGAGCTAATGGAATATTTCCTGGTAGGTTTATTTGCACAGGGTTACTCAATAACACAGGAGCTGGATTTCCCCCGGAACCAGGTAGGGGTGCTTGTCCAGCCTGGCTTTGCAATAGTTGCCTAGCAAGGTCATCAGTTCTCTCCTTTGACAAAATCAATTCTCTCCTAAGAGCATTGGTTTCTTGACGGGCGGAAAGCACTTCAGCCTTCAGTTCCCCTAGTAATTGGGCCAATTGGTCAGTCTCTGAGGTATCCATAACGCCCGGGTGGGAATTTGTGGGTAGGCTTCGCGTTCTGTTACGCTCACCTGGCTCCCACAGAGGCGTCGATCGGAACTGGACAGCTGCGGTCTCCACCAATGTGACGCGTAGGGCCGAGATGACGGACTGGACTGGCCCACCTAGCTTCATTTGCTTGGCCCGTAGGAATATTCCTCTGCAAATGGAGAAAGGGAATTAACCACCCGTGGAGTTGAGCGTAAATTCCCCCACCCCCGCTGTTCTCCCCACAGATCGCCTTTGATGTCCCCTCTTATAGTCTCACCTGATGGTTTGTAAAGATGAGCTCTCCATCCTGCATTGAGCACAGGGGCGCGTTGATAACCAGTTGCCTCACTTGCTCGAAGGAATTGGTGAGTTCCAGAACAATATTGACTCCGAGATTCCCGGCAAGACGCCGTAAGTATAAAGTTCCTAAGAGTTCAAATGCCTGACTTTCACTCTTCTCCGATTCCTTGCAGGTTGCAGCTTGACCCTAATGAAGAGTTCCTCGTGGCAACCGGTAATATTCTGGTAAGTAAAGCGTGAGCTAGTCCAGCCTTGGCGACAGTAGGTACGGCAGTATTTGAAGGGCCGTAATCCGCAGAGGGTTAATCGTCTGTGCACGGCACCAGACAGAGAACCTCTTCCACTTATGTCCGTAGCACTTGAGAGTTGAGGATGCCCTGGCCTTTGCAAGAACCTCTCTGCAGTCAGCCGGGATATTGTACCCTCCAAACTCTAGTGCTGCAGGAGGCAGGCCTGCAAGTTCAGTGACTCCGGGTCATGATGAAGGATGGCGCCTCCTTCTCTGGAAAGAAGATCTGTGTCCGTCAGCAGCTTGACCGGTAGGGACGCCGACAAGCCAAGAAGGTCCGGGAACCAGATCTGCCTCAGCCACGCCGGTGCGACGAGGATCATCCTGCACCGGGACCTCTTGAGCTGGTTGATGAGTCGGAGCAGCAACGGCAACGGAGGGAACGCATATAGGAACAGGCCGTCCCAGGGGAACGAAAAAGCATCGCCCATGCTCCTCGGTTGGGGAAACCTGCTGGCGAACCTCTGGCACTTGGAGTTCGTCGCTGTCGCAAACAGGTCGATCTGGGGTTTGCCCTATCGCTGAAAAAGTCGGTCCACTTGTTCCTGGCGTAGTTCCCACTCGTGGCACGAGCGCAGCTCTCTGCTGAGTGAGTCGGCGATGGTGTTTTTTATCTCTGCCAGATGAAACAGAACCAGAAACATCCCTTGGGCAACAGCCCAATGCCTCAGATCCTGGGATTCCTTGGATAGGGCTGGGGATCTGGTTCTGCCCAGCTTCCGGATGTAGAACATCGTGGTGGTGTTGTCGGTGAAGATCCTCACCACCTTGCCCTTGAGGGACCGGAGAAAAGAACTGAGGGCCCAGAACACTGCCCGGATGTTGATGTGGAGCGGCTTCTCTTCCGGGAGCCAAACGCCCCTCGCATGAAGATCTCCAGTGTGCGCTACCCACCCCTCCACGGAGGCATCCATTGTCACCGTCGCCTGGTGGGCCGGGGTCTGAAAGTCTGTCCCTGCCACTAGAGGAGCGCGGGAGCCCCACCACCGGATCGCTCGTCGGAAGGTCTCGTTGAGAGGGATCCTGTCCTCGAAGCTGCCCGTCGCATGAATCCAGCGGGCATCAAGGAACTCCTGTAGAGGGCGCATCCGCAGCCTGCACAGGCGCACGAGATAAATGCAAGAGAACATCATCCCGAGGAGGGACTTGATGGACCTCACCCTGGCCACGTCCTTGGCCAGCAGACGCTGTACCTTGCCTAGGATGGCCTTTGTCCTTTCCTCTGACGGCAAGGCCAGACGCGCCACTGTGTCAAGCTTGGCTCCCAGAAACAGTGCGACTTGAGAGGGGACCAGGTGGGACTTGGGGAAGTTGATGGAGAACCCCAGGTCCGTGAGCAGCTGGACGGTCTTCGCTGTGTGCTCTATGGCGAGCTCCCTTGTCCTTGCGCGGATGAGCCAATCGTCCAGGTAGGGGTAGATGTGGATCCCCTACAGGCGCAGCCACGCCGCCACTGGAGCGAGGCACTTGGTGAAAACCCTGGGTGCCGACTTCAATCCGAACAGGAGGGCCTTGAACTGGTAGTGCCGCCCTTGGACCACGAACCTGAGGAACTTCCGATGTCCTTTTAGAATGGGAATGTGAAAGTATGCATCCTCCAAATCCAACGACGACAGGAAATCGCCCTCCTCTAACTGTCCCAGTACATGCTGAAGGGTGACCATCCGGAACTTCTGTGCCTTGATGTACTTGTTCAGTCGTCGCAGGTCCAGGATAGGTCGCCACCCTCCTGTCTTCTTTTTCACGAGGAAGTACCTTGAGTATACTCCAGAGCCCCGGAGCCTCTTTAGGACGAGCTCGATGGCACCTTTCTTGAGAATCGCCCTTACGTCCAACAGTAGTTGAGGGACGTGGTCTTCCTTCCGGCCACGGGAGGAATGCAGGGGCACTTTTTTAGAAATTCGAGGGCGTGCCCCTGGGCCAGGGCGTCCAGCACCCAACAGTCGGTGGAGATGGACTCCCACACGCTGACAAACTTTGCCAGCTGGCCTCCCACCGGGGTGCTTCGGTGGGGGCCTGACGCCACGGTCGGTTCAGTCTTGCTTGGAGGACGCCTTGCCGCCTTAGCCTCCCTGGCGACGACGGCGGGATCCACCAGACTTGCCTTGTCCTCTATAGGCTTCCTGCGACGAGGAGCGGGCCGCTTGGCGGTATGTAGAGGAGCCACCGCCAAATCCCTTGGAGGCACCCTTCGTTGCTGGAGAACTCCTAGCTGTCTCCGTGTCCGCCTAGATGGCTTGGAGGGACTCATCCACTGTTTTCCCAAACAGTTTGTTCCTGTCGAATGGCATGTCCAAAACCTTGGCTTGTACATCCTGGCGGAAAACTGTCACCTTGAGCCACCCTCGTAGTCTGAGGCAAACGCTGTTGCCTAACTGGCGGAAACCGGTGTCGGTAATGTCCGTTGCCACCATTATGGCATGGTCCGATGCCACCTCACCTTCCTGCAAGATCTCCAGGGCCTCAGTCCTCTTGTCGTCCGGTAGGAAGTCCAACAAGGGGGAGATCTTGTACCATAACTCCCTGTCGTAGCAGGCCACGATCGCGAGGGCATTGGCCGCCTTAATCGTTGTTGCCGCCGACGAGATAACTCGTCGTCCCATTGCATCCAGCTTCTTTCCTTCGCCGTCCGGCGGGGAAGGTGACATTGAGGCCGATGCCCCCCCCCACTTTCTTCTTGGCCGCCGCTGAGACGACCGAGTCAGGGGTTGGGTACGCCCTAAGGCACAAAGGGGCCGCGTTGGGGACCCGGTACTTCTTCTCGTACCGATCCCTCTTGGCAGGCGTCGTAGACGGGTTCTTGAGAAGGGTGAGACCTTCGTCCCAGATGTCATCCAACAGAGGCACGGCGAGGACTGTCTTCCTCTTGGCCTCGCGCCATTGGTACAGGACACGTTCCTTCTTCTTCTCTTCGGGGCAGAGCTGAAAAAGCTCAGATGCCCTGGCAATCATAGCGTGGAAAGACCCAATCTCGTCGGGCGGGGAGGCCTGGGCTGGAGGCGATGGAAGCTCCATCCCGTCGTCACCGCCGTCGTCATTCATACCCGTCGTGGCCGTGTCCGTTCCCGTGTCATCCCCAGATACGGGGGACGTGGGCAAAGGTTGAGCAGGCCGCGAGGGCTGAAAAGGCGGGGCTGGATGGGTCCGTCTTCTCTTGTTTGGGGGACTTCCCTGACGGGCCTGCCTCTGGCTCCTCCATCGGGCCTGGTTCCGGCTCCTCCGTCGGTGGTAGGGGCAATCTCGTCCTTATCTCCGAACATAAGGATTGTATTGCCAACAAAATGGCAGCCGAGTTGTCCTGCGGCTCCGGAAGCGACAGGTGCGACGGTTGACTAGGAACCTCGCCGGCGTCGCCATCGCTCTCGTCGCCCCCTTCGCCGGGATCCCTCCCGTGGGACCGGGCCTCTTCGCGCCCTCGTCGAGGCCCTCCAAGACTGCAACCAGTTCCTCCTCGGAGGCTGTGTCACAATGGCCACCGGCTGCCCTCCTCTTTTTCTGCCGGGGTCTTCACGGGGGTCTTCTCGATGGGCCTGAAAGATGCTTCCCTCTGCGGTGGCAGAGAAACTCTGGGCCCCGAGGTCGCCTCCACTGGCGTAGCCTCCCCAGGCTGTGCCAGGGCCGCATCGACTTCCTCGATAGAGGCCTTAGCCGGGTGAATGAAGGCCTTCACCACCTTCTGTGGGCCTGTGGCCTTCACTTGGGGGGAGAGTCACCGCCTCGGTCCCCCTCGGCTGGATCCTTCGAGACCGACCGGGGCCTCTCCAGAAGCTTCGCCGGGTTCTCGGCTTTCTTCTTCCCTGAGCCAGAGCGTTGGCTCATGGTTGATGGTGCTGGGGAGGATGCGCCCTGCCTCGCAGCCGAGGAGCCGACCGATCGGAGCACCCGGTGCCCGCGGACTCGCAGTGCTTTGCCTTCTGTTGGGCCCCCGTCGCCGGGGCGCCCTCACAGGACTTAGAAGACCACTCAGACTTCTTCTTCTTCTTCTCACCTGACGGGCTCTTTCCTTCCAGCCAGTTGGAGAGACGAAGATGTCGATCCTTGATGGTCCTTTCTGACATGTTCCCGCAAAACGCACAGTCCTTCTCCACGTGCGTTTTGTCCTCATGAAGGCAGTAGAGGCACTTCGAATGCTCGTCCTCTTTGAACACATTCTGCAGCTGGCATCCAGGGCAAACCCTGAACAGCTTTCCGGGCGTCGAGCTTCCTTTCTCCTGGGCCATCTCTGGGGTAGGCCACAGAAACTTCTGGACTCTTCCAAGAAGTGTAACTCGACGAAAACTTCACCCTTGAGGGGCCTAGAAAAAATATGAAACGGGTCCCCGTTGATCGGATGTAGAAACGGTGGAGCTTGAGGCTCTATTTGACCGAAAAATGAGAAAATCTCTTTGAAAAAGCGCGAAAACGCAGCAAAAGCTCGAGAGCTAAACACAAGGACTCCCAACACTTGAGCGTGCGGTAAAAATCTGAAGATGGCTGCCAGAGACAGCACTTAGGGAGAGGGCAGTCATTGGCTGGGGGCAGTATGACCCAGAGACCAGTGATTGGTTACTACTAAGAAAGACAGATCAGAAACGAAACTGTTACCCTGCCCAGATCCGGCTGTGCGTAGCTTCTGTTTAAAAATGCGTCCCAGCCAGCTCCCTGTTCGTGCTGTATGTGGAGCCAAATGGAAGCTAATGCAGGAAGCCAGATTTTGCAGAATATGCAAGATCCCAACTAATCGAGAGACTGTTAAGCATGTCCTTACTGAATGCCATCGATTTGGTTCCTTATACATGACGACCTTGGGATGTCTTGTCTATGATTATAATGCTATCAAATCCTCTGAGTTTGGGCTTCTTGTTTAAATACGAAAGTCCGGTATGATGCACTTGGGCCAGCCTGTTGGTGAATGCGTGTGGTAGAAATAACCACAATAAGTAAAATAAATACATGAATACATTTTAATTTTCTCCCTCTAAATCATCCTAAACCCACATTTTGGCTGCTTTTCAGTGGCGCATTTTAATGTTCAATTATCTAATATGCCACTCCCCGTATTCAAGACAAAGGCACAAATGTTTTCGAAAATATCATCAGGCTTCCACACTACATACGATTGCTTGAACACATCTCAAGCCCATCATGCAACCACTCACCTCATAAAGTATTACTAAGTATTTCGGATTGCTACAGAACAATACCCTGTATCAAGCTTCCTGTTGTGACTAACGCATGCTACAGAGCAGTCACGTGGTGCTGTCTCAGTGATCACAGCACGCCGCAAACTAAGACAGCTGTGATCATATGATGTCTTAATAAAAGGGGCGAGTGGCTTCCCGTTTGCCAGTTGCTCACACTCCATTGCTGACTCTGCGTGTGATTAATGTCTATGTGCAAGAATAGGGCCCGGCCTCTCTGGAGCCCTTAACAACTGGCGACAAGGCGACTTGGGTAACTTGTGCGTGAACCAGCTTCCCCGGTCTGCATCATGCTTGGCCCCTGACTGAGTGGTTGCCGGCGTAAGAGTTATCCTAACACGTGGCCGGCCTCCCCAGCATGTTGTGGCGCTACCCAGAGGAAGTGAAGCAGGAGGGTGGTGTTCCTCTTCGAACTGGTGACTCCCCGCCTCAACCTGGAAGGAAATTGCAACACCAGTCAGAAGGCAGCACTGACACTAAAACCCAAACCAAACTACACCTTTAAAATCCACTGCAACCTAATAAACACAAGACAGAAATCTTTAACCTTCTCTGCAACAACGGCATTGACATACTATTCATCAAAGAAACATGGCTGGATGACAACTACAAAATCACAATCTAAAGCTGCCTCCCCACCAACTTCAAAAGCCTTCAAGTAAACAGGAAAAATAAAAAAGGAGGAGGCCTTGCAATAACATTCAAAGGATACCTGAAAATAAAAACAGACAAACCTCTTAACATCATCAACTGCGAAACCATGCTCAAACACCTATCAGCGAATCCAAAAACAAACATCACGTTAATTCTACAGACCACCCACATATGATGCAACCTTTGTCGACAACTTTATAGAAGCCATCACCAACATAGCCATCGCGCATGAACATCTAATAATCCTCGGGGACTTCAACATTTGGTTCGAAGAAAAACACACCAACTCCCAAAACTCACTAATTGGGCAGCTAACAACCATGAAACTACAACAGTAGTTCAAAGGGGAAACACACTCGGCAGAACACACCCTTCACCAAGAAAGAACTCATCACCACGGCACCACCGATACAAATACTGTGGAGCGACTATCTCATTATCCCATTTGTAATCACACTACCAACTCAAGTCTGCATCCAGTCCCCCAACGTCACAACCATCACAAAAAGAACCTGGAACAATACCCTGTATCAAGCTTCCTGTTGTGACAAACGCATGCTACAGAGCAGTCACGTGGTGCTGTCTCAGTGATCACAGCACGCCGCAAACTAAGACAGCTGTGATCATATGATGTCTTAATAAAAGGGGCGAGTGGCTTCCCGTTTGCCAGTTGCTCACACTCCATTGCTGACTCTGCGTGTGATTAATGTCTATGTGCAAGAATAGGGCCCGGCCTCTCTGGAGCCCTTAACAACTGGCGACAAGGCGACTTGGGTAACTTGTGCGTGAACCAGCTTCCCCGGTCTGCATCATGCTTGGCCCCTGACTGAGTGGTTGCCGGCGTAAGAGTTATCCTAACACGTGGCCGGCCTCCCCAGCACGTTGTGGCGCTACCCAGAGGAAGTGAAGCAGGAGGGTGGTGTTCCTCTTCGAACTGGTGACTCCCCGCCTCAACCTGGAAGGAAATTGCAACACCAGTCAGAAGGCAGCACTGACACTAAAACCCAAACCAAACTACACCTTTAAAATCCACTGCAACCTAATAAACACAAGACAGAAATCTTTAACCTTCTCTGCAACAACGGCATTGACATACTATTCATCAAAGAAACATGGCTGGATGACAACTACAAAATCACAATCTAAAGCTGCCTCCCCACCAACTTCAAAAGCCTTCAAGTAAACAGGAAAAATAAAAAAGGAGGAGGCCTTGCAATAACATTCAAAGGATACCTGAAAATAAAAACAGACAAACCTCTTAACATCATCAACTGCGAAACCATGCTCAAACACCTATCAGCGAATCCAAAAACAAACATCACGTTAATTCTGGTTTACAGACCACCCACATATGATGCAACCTTTGTCGACAACTTTATAGAAGCCATCACCAACATAGCCATCGAGCATGAACATCTAATAATCCTCGGGGACTTCAACATTTGGTTCGAAGAAAAACACACCAACTCCCAAAACTCACTAATTGGGCAGCTAACAACCGTGAAACTACAACAGTAGTTCAAAGGGGAAACACACTCGGCAGAACACACCCTTCACCAAGAAAGAACTCATCACCACGGCACCACCGATACAAATACTGTGGAGCGACTATCTCATTATCCCATTTGTGATCACACTACCAACTCAAGTCTGCATCCAGTCCCCCAACGTCACAACCATCACAAAAAGAACCTGGAAAACCGTCAAAGCAAGCAACCTCATGGAACAACTGGAGATGACCAAACCTTCAACTACAGAACTAGAGCTGGCAGACCTAGACGGGACAGCGGAGATACTCCACAAATGGATTGCTGATACAATTAAAAACATAGCCCCGGAAAAACCACTACTAAGCACCATGAAAAAGAATAAGAAGAAGATGGAACTGGAATGCAGGAAAGAGTACAACCAAGACAACCAAGACAAGAAAGCTCTGTTCCAGAAACAAATCTGCGCATACAAGAAGGAAATTCAAAAGGCGAAGAGAAGGCATTATGATGACAGAATCACCAATGCCACCAACACACAAAAAGAAATGTTGACCATCATAAAAGAAATGAGAAACCCACCTGGTTGCGACAACACTCCAACCCCCTCGAAGAAACTTTGCAACGACTTGGCAGACCATTTCAAGAACAAGATCAACAACATCGGACAAATCATACAAAACAGACCAACCAACCACAACACTAAACCAACCATACCTAACGAAGAGCCACAGCACAAACTCCAAAACTTCCCTGAAATATCAGCAGAGGCATTCACCAAGCTGGAAAAACACAGCAAGAAAGCGGGATCACCCATGGACCCCTGCCCTCCTGACATCCACAAATCAATCCTCGCATAAGGAACGCCATAAGAATACTTAAGAAACCTCCTAAATCTTTCCCTCACAACAGGAACTGTACCACGATCCTTCAAATCAGCATATATCAAACCACTTTTAAAAAAACACAAGTGGCAACGTGGAAGACCTCTCCAATTACAGACCGATTTCAAACATTCCCTACCCGGCAAAACTCCGAGAAACATACATATACAAATTAACCCAAGAGCATGTAGAAAAACACCACTTGCTAGACCAAGCCCAAGTCGGTTTCAGACCCGCAAGAGGAACAGAATCGGCACTACTATCCATCTGGGATGACCTAAAAACAAACGCAGACTCCAACACAACCTCAGCTCTGATTCTGTTCGACTTCTCCGCAGCTTTCGACACAGTAAGCCATGACACCCTAACCAAAAAATTGGAAGATACAGGTATAACGGACATGGCACTACTCTGGATTCAATCATTCCTAGCAGACAGAACAGACACCATATGGATAAGACCCCTCAAATCTATTCCACAAGTTATTGACTGTAGAGTACCACAGGGATCATCACTATCACCACTATACTTCAACATCTACCAGACTCCAGTCATCGGAATCTTCAAAAAATACGAAATCACATGCTACAACTAAGCAGACGACACTCAATTCATCTACAAAACCGAAGACACTCAAGCCAATCACTCAACCCTAAATGAGTGTCTAAAAGAAGTCTTTAACTGCATGAATTCCAACAACTTGAAAATCAACCCTGGAAAGACAAGAGTCATGATTATATCCAAAAACCAAGAGAACAACACCTACATTCCCTGGCCGACGAAAATGGGAACCGCGGCCACACCATCTAAGATAGCAAAAATTCTGGGAGTCCTGATGGACAACACCCAAACCTTAGAACCACAAATAAACACAATAATCAAGAAATGCTTCTTCCTTTTTCACACAAGAAGAATATTACCTTTCCTCTCTTTCACCCACAAAACACTCACAATCGTCGACCTCATCATGTCAAGAATCGACTACGCAAACAGCCTCTACCTCGGGGTGACAGAATACCTCCTGAAGAAACTACCAGAATACCTCCTGAAGAAACTACAACGCATCCAAAATGCAGCAGCCAGACTCCTCCTCAAACTTTCCAGAAGAGACCACATCACTGCAGTGCTAAAAGAACTACATGGGCTCCCAGACAAACATCGCATCACCTTCAAAACAATGTGCATAACACAGAGAGCAATCAGTGGACAAGGAGCTGAATTCCTACAAAAGAAAATAACAAACTACAAGCCAACAAGACTCCTCAGATCAAGCAATGAAATCCGCCTGGAACCAAAACCATATGTCAAGAAAAACCTAGGGGGCTCCCCCTTCTTGCACCTGGCTGCAAAAACCTGGAACAGCATTCCGAAAGAAATAAGAAAAACCAAAGACCACTTACAATTCAGAAAGCTACTAAAAACCTGGCTCTTCAACACCGCAGAATCAAATTGAAACAACTAAACAATGAAACAGGAAACACAAAAAACAGGTTGACAGAAATCAGGATGACAGAGACAACACCCAGAACCAACTGAGGGAAACTCCTACAGTAACAAGAGAGACAACGCTAGGTTGAATAGGACACAAGCGACAACCCCATGAGGACAGAATTAGCATCCCTGCCCAACTCCATCCTACAATCTCACCCACTCCATGAACGCTACCAAGTACCATACTTAGATGGAATTGTGAATGTTAGCAGTTGCCATATGTTTTATGGAGCTGCGGACGTTGGCATGTGCCAAGCCCGGAAAGAGTTGTGAATGATGGCAGATGCCGCGCCTGGACGTAGTTACGAGTGTTGGCATGTGCCACGCTTGGATGGGATTGTGAGCGGTAGCCTGTGTGAGCAACTGGGTAGGATTGTGAATGCCGACCATTGCCACATCTGGATAGAGTAGCGGTTGTTGAGCGATGCCACGTCTGGGCTGCATTGGGAATGCTATCAAGGCCAGATTTGGATGGAATCGCAAACATCAACTAGCCGCACATATAGACAGGTGTCAAAAGGTAGGCAGGGGCCAATTTGGACACAGTTGTGAATATTGGCGGGCGTCATTTGTGGAAGGGATTGTGAATATTGGCTGGTGCCAGAGCTAGATAGACCTGCAGTGATGTTTGCGTGCCACACCTAGAAAGAATATGGAAATTCAGCACATCGCTTCTAGCCAGCGATGCCAATAACCAATCCACTAACAATTTCCCCACACTGCCTACACCTCTCAAACTCTAACCAAACACAACCACAAACCTATACCATAACAAACCGCACAAACTTCACTACACCGCAACAACAACACAAACCACACATAGACTTGCACAACAGCACACAACGGGCCTCATTACACGGATTGTGGTAAGGGATTAACGATACCGGTAAGGGAATACCGGTATCGTTAAATACCCATGCAAATTACGACCCGGTGCCACTAATAGCGGCTAGTCCGCGGGCAAGCGACCCTTCAACCCATAAATAGCGGCATGGCGGTAATAGCACACCATCACAAGCCATGCGGACATGCCAATAACGGCATGGAATAGCCCCAAAAAGCCCATACCGGCATGGCGCAAATACCGGCATCGCGAACCACCCGTTAAGAGAAATGAGCAGTGTTCCCATCTGCCACAGGTGGACACAATCTGCACAGGTGGAGGCAATGGAGCCTGGGGCAGCACAAAAGGAGCACACCACACCCCTTCTCACACCCCTTCTCACACCAAAATGGTTCCAATACTAGCAGCATTACATGGCCTGGAGAACATGATTGCATTGCAGCACCAATAACAACAGGCAGCACAGAGGAGACGCAGGAGGAGGAGGAGGGCGAGACAGGCCCAGCAAGCCCCACCAGGGCACCTAATAATACCACAGAGGCAGCCACCAATCCCCAGGATTCGAGCCACTCCATTCAACCTAACCCCTAAGCAGATACACACCCTGTACCGTCTGGACCGGGATACCATCACCAGCATTGTGGACATGATACATGAAGACATTGTGAGCCTCATAGACATCCGTATTGCCATCCCCCCTCTACTGAAGGTGGTAACTGTGCTCCACTTCCTGGCCACAGGCACCTACCAGCATACAGTAGGGCAGATGCATGGCATCTCACAACCAGGTGCTCGATGCCCTCCTGAAGCACACAAGTGAACACATATCCCTGCCACGGACTGTCTAGGAGATCTCCCACACCAAAGTTGGCTTCTATTCACTGGCAGGCATCCCTAGCTGCATCGGGGCCATCGACTGTGGAATTGGTGGTGCCACATCACAATGAAGCAGTCTACCGAAACAGAAAGCAATTCCACTCCATCAATGTCCAAATGGTATGTGACTCAAACAAGATAATCACACATTGTTGTGCCCGATACCCCGGATCAACCCATGATTCAATGGTCCTGCGGAACTCAACAATACCACACTACATGGAGCGACATGCCGGATGACGTTTGTGGCTACTTGGTGAGTAGCAGGGCAAGCACAAGGCAGTGTGATGTGGGGTGTGATTGGGGTGGGGAAGAGATGCATACTCCCACTGGGTGTGATTGGGGGAGGAAGAGATGCATACTCCAACTGGGTGTGATTGGGGGGGGGGGAGATGCATACTCCAACTGGGTGTGATTGGGGGGGGAAGAGATGCATACTCCAACTGGGTGTGATTGGGGGGGGGAGATGCATACACCAACTGGGTGTGATTGGGGCTGGGGAGAGATGCATACTCCAACTGGGTGTGGACTGTCGTCCGTAGAACAAATGGACATACAGATGTACGCCAATGTCCACCAAGGCAGGACACAATGGACCGGAAAAAAAACCACATGCAATTTTGAAGCTGCACAACATTGAAAACAATCCGAGATGGCAAACATGAATCATCTATCCACATGCACATTGCACATCTTACCATAAACCATATGACACAAATCAGCAACATGCCACCAATATGCCAAATGACAATGTGCTCTGACCAACATCACTACAGCTATGCGCCCTTTAGTGCATGCAAAGGGATCACCTGTAGTCATTGTACTGAACCACACCCGTAGACCACTACTGAAGTGAGGCTTCACAGAATGGCGACATCAATTTCAGAATGGCAGTACAATAGCAGTGTGGTACCAAATTTGCCCGGGCCCAGGAACACCTAAGACCTGTCCTCACCCAGGACATGGCAATAACTGCCAGAGGCATGCATGGTGCATGTCCACTTGCAGGGACTAGCTCACCCTCACACAGTGCAGTTACACAGATCGTCTCCATACATGCTGGGATCCGTGGATGTCAATCACAATGCAAAGTTGATTTGTGTGATATGTACATGTTGCACTTGATGTGAACAGTAACAAGTCCCTATTGTTCCACCCATGCAGGTGATGCCTGCTATCCCCTGAAGAGGTGGCTCCTTACCCCTGTACGGAACCCACAGAACAGGCACGAAGAGGAATACAATAGTGCACATACCCGTACCCGCGTCGTAATTGAGCAGACGATTGGCCTTTTGAAGACACGGTTCGGTGCCTCAGCAGGTCGGGTGGAGCTCTCCTGTACGGCCATGAGAAGGTGGCCAAGATCACCATGGCATGTGTCATGCTGCACAATATGTGTATCAGACGGAATGTGCCAATGCCCCCTGACGTTGAAATGCTACCACCTGATGAGGATGATGAGGAGGGAGGAGACGGGGCTGCAGGTCATGCAAGAGGCGATGCCCAGGAGGGACGCGATGTGCGTCAGCATCTGATCAACCAAATATTTTGAATCACATGGTTCAACTCTGTAGGATAGGTGTGGGTATTTGTGCACTGTGTTTTGTGGTGAAGCGCACAATGGGCCCTGTCCTCCAATAAAGCTCACATACACAATGATGAAGTCCAAGCCTGCGTTTTAACTTGTCACCAGTGTGTTTAATATGTTTTGAGAAGAAGAAGTGCACGGCCCCAACTATGCAACCACCCTTTCCCCCTCCCCCCACAACACTCCCAAAACACCCTCCCCCCCACAATACTCCCAAAACAACACCCTTTCCCCCTCCCCCACAACACTCCCAAAACACCCTTCCCCCTCCCCCCACAACACTCCCAAAACACCCTTTCCCCCCTCCCCCCACAACACTCTCAAAACACCCTTTTCCCCCTCCCCCCACTACACCCCCATGTGTGGCTGGTACAATGTTGCTGTCTTGCTGTACATGTGCCAGCTACATCGGGCTGGCCCTACTTCCCATCCCCACCACCACCATTAGGGGTTTGGGAGGGTGTGTGCCTCATGGTGCGCAAGGAGCGGCGCAGGGGGCTCTTATGCCTTGAGCTGGCAGAGGAGGATGTGCCCGGTTGTTCTTGTGGTGGGGGGGGGGGTACTGTCTGTCCATAGCGTCCGCTATGCGGGTGAGGACCTGCCTCAGTTGTGCCATCTCCTCACAGAGCCTGTTGGCGCAGGCTTCCATGCCCTGTCTCGTCTCCCTTGCATTCTCCCTGTACTCCTCCCTCAGACGGGCTGCCTCATCAACATGCTGGCCAACCAGCGCTGTGATCTCCTCCTACCGCTGTCTGATGGTGGCCAGGTCATGGCCACTGTGTCCTGCTCGTGGGGTGGGTGCCGCACCTTGATCTTTGGGTAGGCCATCAGGTGAGGGCACCTGTGGGCTCCAGCACCCTGCCATGGTTTCATCGCCAGACTGGGCATGGCTGCTGGATAGTGATGGAGGCCGTGGGCTTGCTTCTCTGGATTGGGGGGGCTGGGGGTGTGCTCTTGCATGCCCAAGTCACAGGTGTTCTCCACATCGGACAGTGGTGTGGTGGCTGCTGCCTTGCCAACTGAACTGTTGGCAGCAGACAGTGTGCCCTCCGTGGGTGGTTCCTGTGTTGGGGGGATCACTGCAGTGGGTGCAGCGATTGTTACTGCCGTAGCTTCACGTCTTGGTGACGTGGGTGGCTTGCTGTGTTTGCCCCTCTGTACGAGCGCACTCTCCCTGTGCCCCTTGATGTGCTGGCGGTGTTCCCTGGCTCCTTTGCTCTGGCTTGTTTCTTGGCAGAGGGAGCCATGGCATTCAGGTCATGGGACGCTCGGGTGGGTCATTCATGTATGGGTCTGGGTGGCACGTGTCTGTGGTGATGCGTGCATGTGTGTGTGTTGGGGAGTGTCACTCACATGGGCAGGGTTGTGTGCATGTATGTTTGTGGCCGCATCCATGAGCTGATTCAGGGCTCAGATTTGGGGGTACCTCACCTTTCACAGTGCATTGTTTTATGTGGACACTCACCTCCATCTGATGTTGTGGGCGCACCACGCTCCATGTCGCCGACTCCCTCTATGGATTCAACACCAATAGTGCTCGCGCAGGTCTCCTCCCACTCCCTAAGTTTGATAGGTGAATCTCCACCACCTCCTGTGGCCATGGCCAGGTTACGATTGGCAGCCAGTATGCTGCAGACACGGAGGCGGAGATCGTCTCACCGCTTCCTGCAGTCTTTCACAGTGCGGGTGGTGGTGCCCACCGCACTGACTTTCTGGGCCACCTCTGCCCAGATGGCCTTTTTTTTATCAGCGTCTCACGCCGCATGTCAATCGCGAAGACAACATTTGCGTTTGCAGCAAGCGTCTCCGTGAGCATGATGAGCTCCTCATTAGTGAATTTCTCCTTCCGCTGTCGATCCCCTCCTTTTTTAATTGCCTTGGGCATTGTCAGGGGATCCTGGATGGTTTGGTATGGCACTGGTGTAAATGCAGGTCCTGGGGGCAGAGGATGGCAATGGATTGTGTTTTTAAAGATGGCCGCCGTGCTCTTTCCCGTTCCTGTGCGATGACGCTATTTCTGTTTTTACGCAATTTTACGGTGACCGCTAATAGCGGTCACCGCTATTTCGTGTTGCTGGAGGTCGGAAGTGCTATCAGCGCTTTCATTGGTGCCGCTAAGGGTCTTTACGGGGACTTTAGCGGCATGGCGGTAGGGTCATTACCGGCATGGCGCTATGCTTGTGTCTGCGTACTCGTAATGGCACGCAATTAGCGTCCTCTTGCCAAGGCGGACACGTTAATAGCGCCATGCCGGTAAGGGCAGTATCTTACCGCAATTCGTGTAATGAGGCCCAACGTCTGCAGACCGGAAAACACCACAAGCCCAGCAAACAGTGTTAACCTGGTTGAGGCTGCCAACGGCATATCACTGCTCTCTTGTAATTTTCCTGCTTACTTCCACTAACTCACCCCCCTTCCCTTTTCAGAGTCGCCAGAGCGCCAGGGGACCACTCCGGTGGTGATAGTGCTTGGTACAAATATCCTTTAACATTAACATAACATTAACATTAACATAGCGATACCTGACCGATGCCCCAGTGAGCGCGCGCAGGGGGCCAGGTATTATATAAAAAGGAAAAAAGAAAAGAAAAGTGGACACACACATTTTGCCGGCAGGTCAGAACGGCCGCACCCAGCTGTACCTCAGAAACCATCTCATTTGCGAAGCACGGGGCGGTGGAAGAAAGAAGGAAGAGCCAACAGAACTCCCACGGCCCGTCTGGTGTTTGCCCATGCTCCTGCTGGACGATCCCCTCAAGGGTGTAGCGCAGGTGGAGGGAGCGAAGAAGGTGTGGGTGGCAAGCTATGTGAAGCATGGCCCGGGCCGCAAATCATGCCTGAAGCAGGGTTCGGAGCGCCCAGTGCTCGGGCTACATTACGGAGGACTGCCTGCAGCAGCGAGGTGGCTGCAGGGTAAAGAGTCCAGCTGAAGAAAGTCCTCAGGAGCGCAGTGGGGGGACTGCTGCACAGACCAGGGTGCGGCCTGAGGAGGACTGTATTGGTGACACTCAGACTTACCTTCAACGGGTCAACTCCACTGGTCCTCTACTGGTTTGGCACAGCGCCCCTCTTAATAGGGGGGAGAGGCTGCGCCAAAACACATTGGCCAGTTCTGCCACAGCCCCCAAGCTGGGAGCTTGTGCGGCCAGGCCATCACAGGAACTTTGTCACTGCAGCAAGTAGAAGGACCAGCAAGGGCACATCATGATGCGTGGTTCCATGTTTGACAGCAGTGGCAGAGGGGCCGATGCCCAAGGGGCTGGGCCTATAACACTGGGACGCTTCAACTTCCAGACACCAAGCCCAATGGGGCACAGTGTTGCCAGCAGGCATGGCATTCCACAGTTACCCGGTGCGAGAGTTCGATATGAAGGCAAACCTGGCGACCCTAGACCCAAGTTGGACACATGGGCTGGAGAGGCTGGACATGTTTTTTGAAGTGGCCAAAATAACTAATGATGTCAAAAGGAAAACACTCCTTTTGTTGTACGCAGGGAGTGAGGTTCATAAATTGTACAGGGTGCTGCCGTCAGGTGATGGGTCGTACCAGGCTGCGGGGAAGACACTGTCCAACTACTTTGCCCCAATGGTCCATATCGACTGCGAACGGTTCCAGTTCTGACAGGCTGCGCAAGGGCCCACTGAGTCAATTGACACATTCTACACCCAGCTGCGCCAGCTAACAGCGCCATGTGCATTTGTTGATGAAGAGGGAGAGTTGAAGGGCCAGGGGCCCGTGCCTTTCCAATATCTTCATGGCTCCTTTCTTCTTTGTGTTAGAGCTAGAAGGGGTCATGTTTTCGAACTATGCAAACGACACTCAATGTGTCTGTCATGTTGACGTTTCCTTAGTTACGGGTGACGGGTAGTTGGGGCGAGGGGAAGTGAGATAAGGGGAACGGGAAGTGACGGGTGGAGGGAGGCGGGGCAAGGCAGAGTTTGTGTGGAGTTACAATAAAGCAGACGTGAATCAACTCGCTCCGTGTCCTTACGTTATTGAAGTGTCCCTGCGCACCCAAGGCCTACCCACACTCCACACTGGCGACGAGGCGGGCGGCCTTCCGCGAGGTGCAGAGAACGTTGAAGGAGGCAGTGAATCAGCGAGGTGTCTGCTCGCGTGTGGTGCAGAAGCGCCGAGCGGAAACGCGGAGCCTGTCCCCACGTGGGCGGGGAGGTGATCTGGGCTGCGGCGGTGAATAACGCTGTGCAGGCATTCCATTCCCCGGCCGCGGCTGTGTTTTGGAGCGCCGAACAAATCCGGCGAGGCAGCCGGTGCCCCTATCATCAAAGGGAGGAGCCAGCAACACGTGAGGTGAGGAGGGAAAGGGCCCATCACCAGGGAGGCGCCCCAGGGCAGGAGGCTCTATGGACACTGGTTAATCAACCGATGGTGCTCATGCCTACCAGAGGCGGCCATCCCTGTCCTCTGAGAGGCAGAGGTGCACCCAGAGAAACACAACATCCCTTGGGGGACGCGCCCATGAACAAGAAGCCCTGATGCTGATGGTACTCAGGCCAAGGAAAGGCGGCCATTTCTCAGAGTGGTGAAACAAAGAGCGGATCATACCACGCTCATCATCTATACTAGGGTGCCCAGAAGCAGACCAGGGAAGACAAGATGTCTGGCCAGGATAAGGATTAAGGGGTGCAGGCACAGGGCCAAGGACAACTTCGGCAGGGCCACCAGCCAGTGGATCAGGTCCCCTACAGGCTTCCAGACACGCTGGCGGCCCAGATACCAGGGGCATTTGACATTATGGACACTAGCAAGGTGGGTCCCAGGTGGACTAAGTGGATCTGAGACTTTGACCTATACGTGGGGGCTATAGGGCCCATAGAGGATGCTCGCCAAATATGTCTTCTGAAGTTGGCAGTGGGCTCTGCCACATGCAACATCATCGATGAGATGCCCCCTAACTCCATTGACTCCATCCAGGACCTGAAAGATGCTTTAGCTGCATATTTCACCCCCCATACCAACGTGGATTATGAGAGGCATCTCTTCCACAGCACCAAGCAAATCAAAGGTGAGACTATGGATGCCTATGTCATGCGTCTCCGCACGAAAATGAAACACTGCGACTTCGCCAACTACTCCAACACTGAGGCGCTCAGATCTCAAATCGTAGCAGGATGTGAGTCTCAGACCTTCAGGAGGAAGCTGCTAGAGAAGCAACAAACTCTAGATGAGATACTTGCGCTAGCCCGGGCCGAGAGGGCCACCAACTCCCAGGTAGAGAGCTTCAATAATCCTGCACCCGGAGAAAGCATTCGCAGGCTACAGCTGGAGAGAAGGTCGGAGGAGCTCTTTTGCTACAAATGCGGGTTTGAATACCCCCACGAAGGGGTTTGCTCAGCAATTGGTCAGCGCTGTGCCACGTGTGGGGAAGAAGCAGTCTGCAGACTCTTCCGAGACAAAGGTAGGGAGCGGACCAGAGAGATGCCACCTCGACCCAAAACAAAAGCCAACCCCTCCTCAGGGAGCCTCCCCGGCCCAGCAAGGGCCAGCAAACCAGACACCCCTAGACCCAAGAGAAAGGGACTCGGGGGAGGACAGGCAAAGAGGACAGTGGAGGGACAGACAGAGATAGGTAATGCTCACGAGACGAGAGTGAAGATTAAGGCGCCATATGCACTATCTAGTGGAACAATCACTATCTGACTCCGACCCCAGCTCGTCGGGAAGCAACCAAAAGCAGAAGGCATACGTATATGCCTTCAGAAATCCCACCGCCAGAGTGCATAGTCCTACCACGGTCAATGTCGTCAGCGAAACCGTCTTTAAGGAACTGCCCACACAGCCAGAACTGTACCCCGCAACGGTGGACATATACGCCTATGGCGGCAAGGACACCCCTCACATGCCTAGGACAGTTGGAGGGCACCTGCCAATACAAGGGACATGAGAGAAAGATACCCATTCACGTCCTGGCAACAGAAACAGACAATGGATGCGTTTTGAGCTTCAAGGCAGCGGCCGACATAGGACTCATCCACATTTTGTACAACATCATGGTGCACAAATACATTGATCCGGTTGAAATGATATACAACCTCTATCCGCGCATACTTAGGGGCATCGGGAAACTAAAGAATAGACCCATAAAACTGCACCTAGTTGAATCCATACGTAGCCCAACACTACAGGGGGATCCCCGTCAACATCCAAAAGAAGGTGGAGGACGAGCTACATAAAATGCTCGAGCAAGATATCATTGAGCCAGCCACCGGCCCCACCATCTGAGTGTCCCCAATAGTGCCGGTTCCCAAGAAAGGATCAGAAGCAATTTGACTGTGCGTGGACATGAGGCGCCCCAACCAAGCCATACAGCGAGAAAGGCACTTGGCCCCACACATTACAGACATGATTCATCTCTTGAACGGGGCCAAAGTGTTCTCCAAACTAGACCTAGAGAAAGGCGATCATCAACTAGTATTGAGCCCCGAAAGCAGGAACATCACCACCTTCGTCACGCATCTGGGCCTCTTTCGCTATAAGAGGCTAAGTTTCGGTGTGTCCTCGGCAGAGGAGATATTTCGAGCCGAAGGGCACAATGTTATCAAGCACATACCGAACTGCCTCAATTATAATGACGACATCCTGGTCTTCAGCGCGGATGTCAACAAGCATGATGAGGCACTAAGGAAAGTGTGTAAAGCACTGGAGGTGGCAAATCTCATGCTAAATCAGGACAAGTGCGAGTTCCGGAAGAACACGATAAGATTTTTTGGACATACCTTTTCGGAGTCGGGCATGACACCAGATCCTGGCAAAGTGCCTGCGCTGAACGACACCGCACCCCCAGCCAACGTCTCAGAGCTGCGGTCATTCCTAGGGCTCGCCAGCTACTGTATGCGCTACATCAAGGACTTTGCCACAGTAAGCGAGCCACTAAGACTCCTAACCAGACACGACGCCATCTTCCACTGGACTGATGAGTGCCAGAAGGCTTTCGAGATCATCAGGGAAAGGGTCGCTAAGGCCGAGAATATGTCATATTATGACGCCAGTCGCCAAACTGAACTGACAGTAGACACCAGCGCCGTAGGACTGGGAGCGATTATGGCTCAAGTGGAAGAAAGACCCTTTGCGAACGCATGTCGTCGCATACGCCAGCCGGAGCTTCTCTGCCACTAAACAGGCATATTCCCAGGCAGAGAAGGAAGGCCTTGCTGTGGTATGGGCATGCAAACAATTCCACCTTTTCCTATATGGCAAACCATTTCGAGTCATCAGGGATCATCAGGCATTACTATTCCTGTATGGGATTCCCCAGGCGAAGATGCCACCTCGGATTGTCCGGTGGGGGCTACGGCTGCAGGATTATGCCTTCGAGATCATGCATCGGCCAGGGAAAGGAGAGAGTCCAGCGGACTTCTTGCCTAGAAGGCCCAGGGATGGGTATACACCAGAACCTCTGTAGCGGACAGATACCTTTGGTACCTCATACATCAAACTACCCCAGAGGGGATAGACATTGAGACAATAGCTCGAGACAGAAAATGATCTTGCCTGCCAAATCATCTGTGAGGGTCTTGAATCAGGCATGTGGAGGAGAGCCAGAGAGAGGGGGAGAGCAGCAGGGGATCAGGTGCACACCGAGGTAGAACGACTAGTGCAAGTGAAGGACGAACTGGCGCTATCCGACGAGCACCTGCTCCTAAAAGACTGTAAGCTGGTGATTCCGCCATCCTTACGAGCAAAAGTCATCGAGCTCGCCCATGAGAACCACAGAGGGATGGTGTCGACCAAGCGCATGCTTCGCCAGAAGGTCTGGTTACCCAGCATGGTCTCCCTGGTGGAGGAAGCCTTGAAGTTATTCCCTATGTGCAGCCTCATCACGCGCAACCGACATTTGGAACCCTTAAAAATGACGGAGCTTCCACAAGGAATATGGGATGCGGTAGCCGGCGACTTCTTTCGGCCCATCGAAGGAGGGAAGTACGTGCTGGCGGTGATGGAAGAATACTCCCGATACTCGGAAGCATAACTCATATCCTAGACAGCCGCTCATCATGTCATAACAGCACTTGACCGCATATTCTCTACCTAAGGCATCCCAAGAGTCCTCAAGACAGACAATGGGCCCCTATTCAACAGGCATCAATTCACACAGTTCGCAAACTACCTCGGATTCCACCACCAGAAAATAACCCAGCTGTAGCCGCAGGCAAATGGAATGATAGAGTGATTCATGGCCAAACTGAAGAGGGCACTCCAAATAGCCAAGCTCACGGGACAGCCCTACAAGCAGGTACTAAACCAGCTGATCAGAGACTACAGGGGCACTCCCCACAGTACCACCAGGAGAACCCCTGCCAAAGTGATGTTTGGAAGAGACATACAAACGAGAATCCCGCAGGCCCAACAAGGTGGTCAGCCCGTGGACCTTGACAAGGACCTGAGGGAATGAGATGAAACCGCCAAAGAACGCATGAAGGAGTATGCAGATCAACATCAAGGGGCGAGGGTGCCCCAGATCGAGGTGGGAGATGTTGCTGTAAAGCAATCCCAGACTCACAAGCACACCTCGATCTTCCAGGAGGAACCTCTACTGGTCACGCAGAAGAAGGGATCCATGATCACGGCGCAAGACACGGGAGTCCCCGTCACTCGGAACTCGTCGCATTTCAAAGCAATTCCCATTCTGGGAACGCACCGACTGAGCGGGCGCGTGGCTATCCCTATTGACTATGCCTCAGATGATCCATATCAGGGAGACCAGGGAGAGACGGACGAGTCGGACCCGGAAGGTCCCCTCGAGTGTGAGGTCAGTGCAAGCCCTCCAGAACTTGCAAGAGGACCTCCTCAACGGGCCCGGAACAAGCCACGCCGCTGGATTGAGGAAATGGTTTAGCGACCCACATCAGATGTTCACCTGTTGTGAAGGACCTGGTGACTGTTTAAAAAGGGGGGAGATGTCATGTTGACGTTTCCTTAGTTACGGACAGCGGGTAGTTGTGGCGAGGGGAAGTGAGACAAGGGGAACAGAAAGTGACGGGTGGAGGGAGGTGGGGCAAGGCAGAGTTCATGTGGAGTTACAATAAAGCAGACGTGAATCAACTCGCTCCGTTTCCTTGCGTTATTGAAGTGCGCCACGCGCACCCAGGCCTACCCACGCCCCAACAGTGTCGTCCCTCTTTCGGCATGTCACTCGCAGGATGAACAGGAACTAAATAGAGTTTTCAATCTCATAGAGAAGTGGATGCTTGATTACAACCTTGCTTTAAACAAAGGAAAGACAGAACTGATGATATTGGGCAACTCAGCATCTCTATTGAAGTTGGAACCGGCTTACAGTTCTTTTAGGTTCGGAGATGATAATATCACCCCGCTTGTTAAAATAAATATCTTGGGTGTGGTCCTCGACCAGTCTCTCTCCATGAGATCCCATGTAACCAGTGTGGTATCAGCCTCGGTTTACTACATTAAATTGCTCTTGCATCTCAAACCCCTTATTACCCAGGCAAGTGCGGAAATGATTGCCAGAGCCATAATAGGGGCTAAGATCCATTAATGTAGTAGCCTCCTGGTCGGTCTTTGTAAACGGAATGTTTACAGACTCCAGATAGTTCCAAATTGGGCAGTCAGAGTCGTGATAGGCCTGTCCAGCCGAAATCATTTTTCTGAGGCTAGGCGCTCCCTTCATTGGCTCCCGATAGAGGCACGGGTCAAGTTTAGGCTATTAGTCATAACCTTTAAGTTCAGGCTTGGCTTTATGCCACCCTCCTTGCAGGCGCATATCATTAATAAAGTTAACGGTAGGGACCTGAGGTCTTGTGGTCAGAACTATTTGTTCATTCCTCGGAGTAGAACCAAGAAAGCTGAGAATGGAGCATTCTTTTTGGTGGTTCCTAAGCTCTGGAATCATCTTACGGCTACATTAAGAAGCCAAAGCTCTCTGCTAATATTTAAGAAAGATTGAAAACCCTGTTATTCTCTTAATTCAGGCCTGGACATCCCTAAACTTTTGCCAATGACTCGTTTGCCATTTCTGCATCATTATGTTTTATGTTTGTTCTGTTTAATTGTCTGTGCCTTTATGCCTCAGGGTCCATAGTGCGCATTATAAATAATGTAAAGTAAAGTAAAGGTAATCCAAAAATGTTGGCCGAACACGCTGCGCACCCAGATCCTGAAGGATCCAGGAATCCCGCTGGTGCAAATCGTCGAACTCGCAAGAGCCCAAGAACTGTCTGAGGTGCCGTCGACCCAGATGGAGGTGGCAATGAAAGGGGTGCAAGTGGAGAAGGTACACGCCGTCAGGAGACAGAGCAAGAGGACTGCTCTGGTGACAGGGACAGGGACCCTTAAGTGGACCCACACAAAGGAAGAACAAGGATGAGGCGCCCTAGTGTGAGTTCTGTGGAGGGGGGCTGGCACATGTAGGGCTGTGTCCAGCGGTGGACGAAAGTGTGGACGGTGCAACAATGCAGGACATTATTCCAACTTCTGCAAGGCCTCCTGGGCATCATTTACCGAGGCCAGCAAGCCTGAGCTATGGAGAAATAGGTAGGCCGAAGTAGCAGCCAACATGGCACCCATTGCGGAAGACGCCAACTGGCTGGAGGAGGAGGCCCGGAGAACACAGAAACGAAGACTGAGTGGTAGCTCTAGTTGAGTATGACTGATATCGAAGACATGTTCTTCCTGTCTGAGCAGGAGCCGAGACCACCAGCAAGCAACCTATGGGCGGCAGAGCGGAAAAGACAGAAGAGGAGGGCAAAAAAGGCCTGTGCCTGCCAGCGCAGAAGTGCAAGGGGCCAGGGCTAGAGGCGCAAATGAGCTCTGTATTTGGATTGTGTGGACGTTACAAAAGTTTATGTTAATGTTTGTGTTCCTACCCTTGGCATGGGATGTTGTGACTAACGCATGTTACAGTGCAGTCACGTGTTGCTGTCTCAGTGATCACAGCATGTCGCTAACTAAGACGGCTGTGATCACGTGTGTTGTCTTAATAAAAGGGGCGAGTGGCTTCCTGCTCGCAGGTTGCTCACACTCCATTACTGACTCTGTGTGCAAGACTAGGGCTCCGCCTCCCAGAGCCATTATCACTCCCCCTCAGTCTCCTACCTCTACACTACCTCTAGCTTGAATCAGATTTGAATTTAGTTAACACACCCCCACGCTGCAACACACACTACCCCCTTTCATCCTGTATTTCCTAACACTGGGGGATGAGGCTTTTGCCCTCCACTAAAGCTTTCTCCCCTGTAATATTCAAAGGTGGCCAGTGAAAACGCTGGATAGTTACAATGCATATTCTTTACTTGGTACTATTGAGGCAATTCCAAATGGCACCAGGAATCTCGCCTACAAGTGGCATCAGGCATCTATGACCGAACAAGAAGGAAGGTATGCTAACAGACCGCCAGTGTACAGGTGTGTGGTGGTTTGAAGTACACTGAGTTGCATACCCTATATAGTAATGGGAACTCGATTTGGAATCTAGATACAATTGAAGAAACATACCAGTAACCTTACTATTCTGAAAAGCAGCAGCAATAAATAGCCTTTAGACCATATCAAGGCAAGGCATACATAGGAAAAGAAGCCTCTGCATTAGGTACTGGAGTACTTGATTGCGAGTGCTAAATGGAACATTACTAATTATGCTTGTCTTTTGCTTGTACTGGGTTTTTGCCAAAAATTAAAATTGTCACACAAGCGATGACAAGAATGCACTCGTAAATGTTTCCAGTGACGGGGCTGGGTGCACTGTAATTTATGTCGCACGATAAGTATATAGTGTACATATTAATATTCATACAAGCAGCATATAATCTGGAATTATTTCAGTAACATAAGCCATTAGCCCTATCCCGTATACTCAGATCAGGTTGCACAGCATCCTTAAATAGGGCGCTGTGTAGTTATCAATTTCTTGCATAATTAAACGCATTGTCATTCTATTAAATCATGGCGAAAGGTTGGACATTACATAGTCCCCTTTTGATGTTCACAGTTCTGGGTATATAATGAAAAAACAATGGCACATTGTTTGCATGCGAATGCAAGGAACACGTGTCAAACGTGCCGCGTATTCATTACAAAACAAGAGGTACACTGTTGATAAAAGGTGACACGGACACATTACACGTTACAAGGGGGGACATTTTTAATTTAACCAGGGAGGTCACAGTTTTGTTCCAGGCGAAAAGACAGCACATCAGCAACACTTTCAGTCTTATTAAGAATACTGATAAACGTTTGAGCATCTGGTAATGAATTTATCTTTTAATTACGAGTTTTTTTTATTATTGTCAAAGTACTGCATATGTACTTTCGTGTCCAACAATATGGTGGCTGTGTATTTTAAGCCTTGTATTTTACGCACTTTTGTACTGAGTTTTATATGCGAGGTATACGATGTGATGATGTTTTTTCTTTTTGTTTTTTTTTCAATTTATAATGCACTTGGTTGGAGGAAATGTTCAAACTTGTTGCTATTTCATGGGTCTCAACCTCTCGAGTCAGAAAGGCGGGTGAAAACACACAATTCCGTTTTAGGCGGGTGAGACTCCATTGAAGAGAATGGACAGATAAAGAGCTTGGCGGGTGTGTAAACACATTCTCTGGCGAGAGACAACCGCCAAAAGCACGTGAGTGGCGAGGTATGCTATGGGGATAATAATATTCCACCGATATAAGAAAGGAACCTTATTTGCCAAGGTTTGGGGTAGATCATGGAACTGTACTAACACTGTATTTGATTCTATCTGTGGGGGTTATTTTGTAAAGTAATTTTTTTTATATGTAATGCACTGGCACTTTAATCTCATTATTGTGGCCAGAATAATCACGTTATGCCCCTTGGTTAGGTTAGTGTCTATTCACCTCTCCAATAAGGCCTGGTGCTGAGCACAGTTGCTTCACTGTGTCAGCGCTCCTCTATGTAGGAGGATCAATTCTCATAAACATGAATATATACAATATTTACAGGATCAGTGTTCATATAGATGTAGTCCTAGCAGGAGGAGCGCTGTGGTGCATGTGCTTCTCGCACAGCCCCCGCTCAGAAAGGCTCGGTACTGGTGACTGTGCGTGCATGTCCCTTTTGATCTTGCGAGAGCTGATGCCTCGGCCCATCGAAAGACCAGGTCCCACATACCTCCTTTTGTTGAGCAGCATGGTTCTACCCCATAACGAAGTCCACAAATCTTAACGGTCTCTTCTTCTCCTGTTGAGGCCGGTTCTCTTTTCTCGCCTCCTCCTGGGGCATCATCTCCATTTCATCTCCCTGCTCCGCCTGCATCTCACTTTCAGTATTTTGCGTGTCTCTGTGATCTCTCAGACTATCTGTCACTTTCTGCTTCTCTTGTTCTAGTCCATCCACTCTCGACCTATCTAGGCCTTTTTGTTCACTCAGTCTTCCTCTTTCCCTGGCCACCTGTTTTCGACATTCCGACTCATTGAGCTCCTTGGATCTCTTCTCGAAGAGGTCAACCCTCTCCATGTTCCATTTTCTTCCATCTTGGGTGCATACATGGGTAGTGCCTCTTTGAATTACTCTGATGGGCCTGCTGTACTTGGACCCTTTTCAGGTAACTTTACTTTGACTGAAGCACACCTCCTTCTCCCATCACTCCATTCCTTCATTTGCACTTTGCTTTTCTTTATCCTCCAGACCACCTCTTCCATGTTCACTGCATCATTCTCCATCACTCTCTACAATCAAGGAGGTACTAATGTGGACGCTGCTCTTCTACCCCTCAGCATGAGAAAAGAAGATACGCTGGTGGTTCCGTTGTGGCGTCAGACGAGGAACCACTATGGCTTCCTTGACTGTTCTGTACGGGCCCATACCAGACGCTCTGGCTAGTTGTAGCACCCCTGCGATGTACCTATAGGTTCTCTCGACGAGACCAGTTTTCTGTGGTTGATATAGTGATGCCTTTACCTGAATAATGTTGTTATCCTGCATGAATTTTTCCATTTCTCTGGAGACTAGTTGAACACTGTTGTCAGTGACAATTTCGTTGGGCAAACCCTCCCTCTGGAATATTGTTGTGAGCACGCCACCAATGGTGAATGTTGTGATGTCGGGTACAAATTCAGCTTCTACCCACTTGAACAGAAAGTCTATCATGACTACCCCGTATCTATGTTCTGGCGATATCACTTCAAGGGGACAGATGAAGTCAAGCCCCAGCTTGTGCCATACTCCTTCTGGTACCTCAGTCCAAATCAGTGGTGCTTCTTTGACCTTCAACCTCCTATCGCTATTTAAGCACTCGTGACACCTTTCTAACATGACTCGTATCTCTTGGTCCATGTTGAGCCACCAGTAGGTTTCTCTCACATGTCTCGTTAGGTTGCTTCCCAGGTACGCCGCATATGCTCTGAACATAATATTTTCCTCATCCCTACAGGGGGAATTACTTGATCCCCTCTCATTAACAACCCTTCTGAATATTTCATTGCCCATTTTCCATAATGGCCTCAGACCTTCAGGAATGGTTCTTTCCTCGGGCCATCCTTTCCTGGCCCATTCTGTACGTTTCGCTATTGTTAAGTCGCTCGTGGATTCTTCTTTCCAGTGACCTTTGTTTTTTCTAGAAACTCTGGACTTCTGAGATCTCCTACGGATGTCAACTATGCACTCATCCTGAGGAAGCTGGTTGCTGCGTCTCTCGTTTCGGGTAGCTGGGACATACAGTCTGCTTGGGCATTTTTCTATCCTGCAATATGAACAATTTCATAAGTGTACTCCTGCAGTTTAGCAGCTATGCAGTCTAGACGAGGTGTGGACGTTTTTGCCCCTCCAGGGCTCAACATGGGAATTAATGGTTTGTGGTCAGTTACTAACTGAAGGTTTGTGCCTCACACATGAGTGCTGAAATATTCGACTGCCCAGGCACAGGCTAACATTTCCTTTTCCACCGTTGAATAGTTATGTTTAGACCTGTTACAACGCTTTGGATGTAAACTTAACTACGTGCTTACCATCTCTCTTCTTCTGAGTTAGGGTCGCCCCTATTCCATAAGCACAGTCATCAGTTGTATTGACAGTCTTTGACCACCGATTTATGATGCACTCTTTGACTTTGTCGAAATCTTTTGTTTGCTCATGGTGCCAGCTGTACTCAGCACGATTCTTTAACAGTTCCCTCATTGGTGCAATAGTCTCTGAAAACTTCATAAAATATTTAGCATAGTACTCTGCAAGGCCCAAAAACGACCTCAATTCTTGCTTGTTGACAGGCGCTGGGGCTTTTAGCATGACATGTAACGGGTTCCTTTTTGGGCTGTTTCCATCTCTTGATATCTTATAGTCTAAGTACTCCACTTCTTTGGCTTTGATTACGCACTTGTCAAAGCGCAATCTCACTCCCGCTTCTTGTAGTTTGGCAAGAACTTTCCACAGTACAATGTTATGGCTTTTCACATCCACTGCATAGATTAAGATGTCGTCTTGGAAATAGGTTAACATTACCTAAATTGTGCAGCAGAGAGTGAATAATCCGCTGCAATGTTGATGCAACTGAAGACAGGCCAAAAGGAATGCAGGTAAATTGGTATCTGCCAAACTGGGTTATGAACGCCATCAAAGACCTCACATTTTTATGCAGGCGGATCTTATCATATGAGTCCCTCATCCAGCTCCGAAAACACTTAAGCCTCCTTCCTCTCGAGGATCTCCATTTATAGGGGAGGGGGTAGCTGTCGGTGATCACTGCCAAATTCAGACTCTGCAAATCGATGCAAACCCTTATGTAGCCTGAGTGCTGTTTATTTCATCAGAACCACTGGTATCAGTCACTCGGACGATTCCACAGTCTCTATTCTGCCTTGCATTAGCATTTTCTCCAGTTGTGCCTGCATTGCACCCCTCGCCGTTTCTGGCACAGGTCTCAGCTTGTGCTTTACTGCGACTGCATTTTGCTTCTACACAATCTTGTGCACATCGTTCCTTACTCTCCCCGGATCCTCTGAGAATAATCAGGGAAATTCTTCCCTAGAGACCGACGCTCTTCCAGTGTTCACCGACAATACCTGGTCCGCCGTGCTTTTATCTAATCTGATGTTTAGCTTGGCTTGGTCAACCCATCCTAACACAGCCGGGCCCTCTTCTGATAAATGGACTCAGGTCTCCGTCAATCTGCCTTTGAATTCAATCGTACCATTGATGTACTGCAACAAGCATAGGTGGCACCCCCAAAGACCTTGGGTTTGTGCTTCATCCTCTTCACATCTATCTTGTCCTGGCTGACCATATCTTTGTACGTGCGAATCGGTATAATCGTAAGGTCTCACACTGAGTCAGCTATCACTCTCGTCTCATTGCCGCCAAATTTGATTACGCAGTGTGGTTTCTATGTTCTGGACGTCCTGCAGTTTACCATTGTTATGGTAGTTCTGCTGTCTTTGTCCACCGACTCTCCGCCCTTTGTGTCTTCGCTTATTACAGTTGCATGCAGCAATGTTCTTGTCACGCCTACCCTTCCCCGTTCCGAGGCACACACAGTCTCCCATCAGGTTCCTTCCCCGCTCCCACGCACGCCCCGCCAAGTTCCTCATTCCCTCCCAACACCTGTCTCCCCTCCCAACAGCAGCGGGATGTCGTGGGGGGAAGAGGATGGCGGCGCCCTAGTTCTTGGCGACTATGGTCCCGCTGGCGCTGGGGTATGCCAGCTTCCAATATTCGCGGCCGAATCAGACTGCTGCGCTCACTGGTTGGGACTTCCCGGTCACGTGGTTGGACGCAACGTCGCTCGCCTGGACCCGCGAAGTTGCAGATGCGATCACGTGACCGATCACGTGATCAATCAAGGAAGTAGCCAGTATAAAGAGCTGCCAGTACCGCAGGGCCATGTTTCTCAGCTGTTGCTTTCGGCATCGAGTGGCGTTACAAACTTTGGTGTGTTTTTCTGGAAATTTGGACCTTGCTGACGGACTTTGGGATTGCTTTGGATTTCCCTCCTGGATTTGGCGCACTGGAACTCTTGCTTACCTGGTTTATGGACCAGTGCTTTGCCTCACAGAATTCTTTGGATTAACCATTGGATTTTGGAATTCTGTATTCTTCACGTGGGAAGTTAACATCTCTTCCCTTTTACTCAAGGTGTAATCAACATCACAGGCTACCACAGGTACTGGGTAATATCTCTTCATCTTGCTGCTGTTGGGCTCCCTGTTTCCACCATAGGGAGGGACAGCACGAGGTTTGCTTTCCTTACTACAGCTTTACAAGCTACTCTGGTAGGTGTCATTTCATTCCTTGTATTAGAAAGTGGTTACAGTCATAGTTGTGCAGTATTCATACTTGATTGCCTGTTCCTTTGCAGCTGCCTAGTTACCTGAGCTACCTGAGTTCCTGCTTTCTGCACCTGTGGCCTCAATAACTGGCCAGGGATTGTTATTGACTTCTCTCTCTGGACAGAACTTGGGGACGGAGGTATACATAGTCATCGCGATACCTCATCTGAAGATCTTGACAGTTCTTACCTTGCCATTTGCAGGCTATTGCTGTGTGGTCAAATCTTCTGCAGTATGACCATTTGTTATTCCTGGCTGGACACTCTGTCATTCGCAAGATGTCGGGTGCTGGTGCACCTGTGAAATTTCAGAGGTTCACGTTCACCCCCTTTTTCCTCCCTGGTATCCGACTACCATTTGTCTCTTCTCCCCTTGAACTGCACGGCATGCACATCCAGGGCTGCCAAACCTCCCACCAATTCCTTGCGTCTGCGTGAGCTTTCTTTCACTGCTCTTGCAATTTGAATAGCTTTGTCCAGTTGCAGCTCCTTCTCGAGTATACATGTATCCTGAACCTTCCTGTTGTTTGTATGTACCGTTAATATGTCACAAATTCTGTCTTCACTGGTATAACCAAAAGCGCACAACAGAGCCAATTCCCTCATCTTTGTCACATAGTCATCCACCTGCTGTGCGGATTCTTGCTTCCTGCTGTAAAATCTGATCCTATGTAGTACTATGTTCTCTTTCTAGAAAACTTCTTAACAATCCTCCTCACCGCCTCTTTGTACACATCATCTGCGTCATCTTCCACAACTTCAGGCATCAAAACTGCAAAAAATTCTCTGACCTTGGATGCCAAGTGCGTTTAACAGCATGGCTCTTTTCGTTACCACAGTGTAACTGGCCCCTCCCACTGCTTCCAAATACGTCACTAACAAAGGTTCCCATTAGGCCATGACATTGCAGGCCTATCTGGGGATTCTAATGAGGCTGGTATTGCAGGCCTTCCTGGGGATTGTAAGAAGGCTGAGGGTGGCGTAGCACCTTGCATCCTGTTCACGGCACGTTTGCATTTCTCTCCTAGTCGCCACTTATGTTGTGGCCAGAATAATCACGCTATGCCTGGGTGAAGTTAGTTTCTTTATTCACCTCTGGAATTAGGCCTGGACTGCATGTAAACAAGAAACCCCCTTGCACACAAGACCTAACCACTAATGGTAAAAACAGTTCTTTATTAATTCATATACGTGCAACACACAACAAAAATAAAAGTAGGGTAAGCATAAATCACGTGCCTCCCCATATGGCATACAAGTTGGAAAAACACTCACCCCATCGGGTGGAAGACGCCACGCGTTCCGCTTGTCCTAACAAGCTTCCTGAGGCTAGTAAATTCCACATTTGTACAGACACCAACAAGTTTTAAAGAAGGTGGAATGAGCGGCAAACTCCTCCCCCACGTCAGATGCACAGCGATCACATGATGAGGGTTTTTCCAACTTGTATGCCATATGGGGAGGCACGTGATTTATGCTTACCCTACTTTATTTTTGTTGTGTGTTGCATGTATATGAAATAATAAAGAACTGTTTTTACAATTAGTGGCTAGGTCTTTTGTGCAAGGAGGTTTCTTGTTTACATGCAGTTTAGCGGGATTTTTGTAGTGTTACAACCCGTTGATGGCATGTGTTTTTTTTGCACATTTAGAAATCTAGCCAAGGTTTCTTTTCCCCTAGCACCAGCTACAGGTCAGACAGAGCACTTATTTTGGCTACATCTGTTTTCATATATATATATCGTCCTTCCAGGCTGGGGGGCGTGTGCTTCTCGCACAGTCTGTGCGCAGAATGGTGTTGAATGGGCGGGCGTGTTACGCCCGCATGTATTTTTTGATTTTGCAAGACCTGACGCCTGGACCTCTCGTGAGACCAGGTCCCCCACACTCATGTATCTCGGATATCCTTTTGATGCTTTATACTGAATTATTTGCAGGCCAAAGTGGAAAGAAATACATTTCTAATATATTTTATTCTTTATCCTTTGATTACGTTTTTTTGTTTCACTTAACAGCGATTTTGATGCAATTTCTCTTTCTTATCACAAACATGTCAAATACTGTGCACTGATAAATTGCTATTTGTTTTCTTTTTCTTTGCTTTTATGGCACTTAGCAGAAATAAAGTACTTTGATGATATAAAGGCAAAAAATAATAGTGAATAAGGACTAAGATTAAATGAACTGCGATAAAAGCAGCTAGACAATGTGCATCGCTCAGCAAGTATCAGATATCAATCATTACCATATTGAGAGTGTACTAATCTTAATGTTTAAGTAAGATTATTAATTGAGAATTATGGTGTCCTCTCTGTCTTCCAGTTAACCTTTATACTTTAGCAATTGGATTCCACATGACCTATAGTATTTAAGAAATGCTAAGCAAGCTTGAAAGTTGTCAACACATTTTAAAGGTATGATCATTTGCAACATCTTGAAATTTGGAATTTAGCTATTGGCTGTCAGTCGTAAACTTTTTTTATTTCACATTTCTTGTTTCTTTGAATCACAGGCCCTGAAGAAGCATACATTGTGTATATTAATTATTCCACTTTAATGTAGAACACCTGTAGGTGAAATGCCAGCACACCAGCAAAATGTAAAGCCATATTAGGAAAGAAACAATAATGAATAAGGATTAAGATATGATAGGAACTAAGATACATGCAGCATGACTCTGGCTTATAAACAATAGCCAAAATCACCTGAAAAGATACACTGAGAATGTTAAAAGTAGCAATTATATTGCAACAATTAAATTTTATTTGGGTTATGAGCTATAATATTAAGAAATATTAAGCACATTTAAAAATGGACTCAAGCAGGGACCACCACCTGTGCCTTTGCAATGGAGCGACCCACTCCTGGGGGAAAAGACAGGGCCCTAGAGTCAGATTGAGCGCATAGCCAATTGAGGAGGAAGAGTTAAAACCAGTGTGGGGTCTTCGGGTGAGGTCAGGAGGCGTGCCGGTGGACTGAGAGACCAGAGGAAGGATGGATGGTGGAGCGGCGCATTGAGAACTCTGAGTCACATATGGATAGAAGTGCAGGTGAGTTATTGAGCGTGAGAGTGAGCAATACCTAGTAGAAAGAATTTGATTGTGAGAGTGCATGTGGGAGTGAATGTTAGTGGAGAAAGAGAGAATGTAGTAGAGGAGTGAGGGGAGGGAGAGAGTGTAGGAGCAGCAGGAAAGGGAGATAGAGTGAAGAAGTAAATGGTACAGAGTGGAGAAGGGAAGAATTGAGTGTAAGAGGGGGTAGTAGCAGGGAGTAGGTGCTAAAGGCATGTGGGAAAATGGTGTAACAGAACAGAGGAGGCAACAGGTGGTAGGAAAGAGATATGGAGAGAGAAAGACAGAGGGAGAGAGAGTAGCAGCTGAGTAGAGGAAGGGAGAGAAGAGGAGGGGAAGACCATGGGATTAGAAACTATGTAGAAGTTGAGGAGGGATAACAGGAGGGGAAGACTAGAGGAAGTAGGAAGAGGAGAAGGTGGGGAGAACAGGAAGGGAGGAATATTAGAGAGAGGAATGAACAGGGAGTGAGTGTGAAAGAGAGAACAGGGGACTGTTTGAGGAAATACAGACACTATCTGTCACGGTGTGTTGGCGCTCAGAGGAATAGTACACTTTCATCCAGACCGTACCCCCACTAACAGAAACAAAACTACTGCTGGGGGGAGGAGTCCGGCAAAAGGGTGGTTATGCGCAAACATGGCTTCTCACAGGCTGCAATTGAAAAAGACTGCATTACGTATGTGTGGTACAAGCCGCTCTCTCTCTCACCCGTCCCGTTATCCCAGTGTTCCATTGTTCTAACTTAAAGAAGAAGTGGATGGGAGGAACACCTATTTTAATCGCATATACCAGCATATACCATAGACCAGATATCCACCTGGTACCTGTCTGTTTTTATCAGATGTGAAACATTTTACAAAAAAGAAACAAATACAAGTCTGCAGGTGCCTAACCTGGACGGCACAGGGGCATATGCTAAAGAGGAAGGAAGAAAAAAAAAGAAAATCACACCCAAGGGGCTAATCCAGCAGAATCAATCCTCCAGGAGGCAAAGTCCAGGCAAAATCAGAAAATCCACACAACAGTGTTCCAAAATCCATATCGAAAAGCACATTCCAAAGGAGTAAGGCCAACCCAGAAAGTTAAATCCAAATGCAGCATTCAAGAAAAAAAGCCAGAAGAACTCATAGGCAGGAGATCCAAATGCGGCGGTTTAAGGACATAGAAAACAGTGGCGCTGCGCACAGGGTACTGGGGCAGTTGACGAGCGATGGGCTGGTTGAAAGAAGATGTTTTCATTCTGGGTTCAGCGCGTCCTCATTGCGTCCCATGATGAGATTAGTCCTGCGTCACGAGACATGCTGACACCACTGGCGCTTGGGTTGCTGGGACACATCCTTGTTCTCCCAAGCGCCATGGCAATGCCCAGCTACACCACAGTGAATGGGTTGCTAACAGCAGTACGCTCTGACACTATCCAACAGGGAAGTCCATCATTTGTGAAGAACTAGAGTAGGGTATCCCTTAGGAAGTCCTGGAGTGAGTCAGGTAGAAAAGGTTTCAGCCTTTAGGCCCTCCCACGTTAGACAGGCTTGTCTAGATAGTAGGGGTTACCAATCTCTAGTGCTCAGGTTCACCTCAGGTGTCAGGGAAGCCTAGGCTATGGTCGAGGGAACTCCAGGGAGACTGTGGGACAAGCTAAAACAAAGCTATAGTCATACTACCGAACAGCTAATATCACCGTTCGGGAACCACAAACATAATCTGAGGATTAAAACCCTTGAACTCTATTTTGGAGTTGAGAGTTGTTTAAAGCCATCTGTGACAAGTGGTATCAGAAATGGGATTGTTTCGGCTCTGATTACGAGGCCGCCCATTACAGAGAGACGGAAGACACATCAGAAGCAGGAGATTCCTGGGTAACTACCACAACTGAGCTATTGCATTAAGGGATATGGGCACTAGGAATAGAGCTAGACGTTTCTTACCCTGAATTCCCCAGTGCAAGTATCAGATGACTCTTGGGAGTCATCTGGGTCAGACCATACCCTGATTGGACTAGAAGATCTGGCGAAATCAGGAGTCTTGCCCCATGGACTAAAAGACAATCGCGGAAAGAAGTTTCTCAAGGCCTGGACAAAAATAAATCAATGGAGAAAAGCCTAAGCAGAGAGCATTGGCCTGACGACTGATGCCAGCACGTTGGCATTGAAAGAGCGAAGAGACTCTGACTCCAGTAGCAAAGAAAAGGGGGACATAGAATCGTCAGTTGCGATCCAAGGTCCAGCAAATCTAAACCCACCACCATGGAAGATTTGTTGAAAACCTTAGCCGAACGACAACTAACGATAAGTAAAGAACATCAAGACACTCTTCATGTGGCAATCACAGGAAGGCAAGAACAACCAGGGAAGCCCCCTACTATACTACACAAAGGAGCAGCAGGGAAGACCGGGCAGCCATCTTTGTGAATTTTGAAAGAGTGGCTGAGACCGTGGGTTGGGCCCAAGATCGTTGGACACATTATTTAGCTCACCTACTCACGGGAGAAGCACAATAAGCTTTCTAAGCTCTAAACCCAGATGGAACTAATCTGTATAGTGACGTTAAAGGTGGAATCCTGAAGCGAATGGTGTACCACCAGGAACATTATCGCTTGAGGTTCTGACACATTTGATTACAACAGGAGAAACCTTGAGACAGCTGTCATATCGGGTGCAGGACCCTATAAATATGTTACTGGGGCAGAAGAATTACAAGTTGGCCAAAGAATGATAATCTTGGGAATAATTCAGACTCTTTGGCACCAGTGTCTGAAAAAATGCAGGCACTATCCATCTGGAAAGTCCATCCATTGGGAAGAACTACAGTAAGGTATCTACTGGAAGTCCCAGAGGGTGTAAGGTATAACATTTTTCACCCTTTAGGCGATCCCACGGTAGAGAGGCTAGTTTTGATAGTAGAGCGATCCCTAGTGCTAAAGTTGACCTTGGGTGTCAGGTACGTTGGGGCCAGGTTGGAGAGAGCCGCAGGGAAACAGATGGATCAGCTGGCTTTAGTCATCCTACCCGCAAGCTAATACCACTATCCAGCAATCATCCACAAATTCTGAGACTAAAAACACTTGAACCCTACCTCAGTGTTTTGTGTTTCTTATAGCCATCTGTGCACATGCCCTAGTCTAAAGTGCTCTAGCCATGTTTTTTTAAAGCATACATTGCTCCTCCATCAGTGTACAAGGTAATTTAATGTCACTTCCTGTGAGGTTATTGAGGGTTAATTAAGGATTCTTCACTGCTCCTTTATGATTTGGGTGAAATAATCCTACTGATTCTAATCCTCATTTTCCTACGTATGCAAAATGTTGTGATCTGGGGAAACACTCTTTTCTGACAAATGTATGAATGTTCAGACATATACTGGACAACAGTATAAAGTGCTATAACACATAAAAAGAAAAGAGATGATGTGCAGTGCCAAGTTGCTGACTCTAGAACCAGGCTGTCTGAACCCTATTCTGCACACCCCTATTAAACTGAAAAGCTTTGGTCTTATGTACATCTCTATATGCTTGTGCTTAAGTTCCCTTGTGTGCCAAATGTTTGTTTTTCCCCACATAAATATCAAATGTTCTCAGTGACATTATCTAAACTGTAACCTCTTAGTATTTTATATTTTTAGGTTGGGAATACCTGCCTCTCCCATCAGTCACTGTGTAGAGGAAGTATCAGACACATGCAGAGAGAGCCCAGTAATTAAAACTAGGCCTAGCCAGTATTCCGGTCATTAGTTTATCTGATGTTCATTGGAACCTAGCAATCCAAGGGTTGAGAAGCACTTAATATTACCCACAATCACCCTGATTTTATAATGGGGAGTGTGTTAAATGGATGTATAAAAGCAAAGTGTATTACGTTTACACCTTCATTTAAAGCTCCAATCTATTTTCAAGCAGTGATAAGGCGGAGGAGGGGCAGGAAGTGGACCTAAGATCTCTACTGTGTGTTCCTCCTCCATCTCATCTGTGTGTTTTGTTCCATGCTTGCATGACATTTTCATGCAGACATGAAACAAATGGATTTGGCTGAATGTGTCCAAACTCTCACTAACCTGATCCTCTTGTTAAGGAATATCGTTAAGGAGATTGTTATTGACCTACCCTCAGCCAATCAAAATGTTTCGAGTGCAGTCAATAACTAATGATGTTGATTGCATTCTGAACATTCTGGGCCTCATTACGCGGTAGGTGGTAAGGGATTACCGGCACCGGTAAGGGCACCGGTGCCGACAATCCCTTACCACTCTATTCCGAGGTCCCTTAGCGGGTCCCTTTCTCAACGCCTGGTTTTACCATTGAGTCCTATGGGGGCTCGAATGGGAATGGGGAATTGTTCCCGGAATGGGGACTTACCGGGTCCTCCAAGGTCGGAATGACCCGGTAAGTCCCTATTCCGGGAACACGGACCCGGAATGCGATAAGGGGGTAGCCATGGCGCTAATAGCGCCATGGCTGCCTCCTACCGCGTAATGAGGCCCTCTGTCTTCAAAAGTTAACAAATTAACAAGGGGGGTCCTGGGAGTCCCTCTGCCAGACATTAGTCCTGGTTACGAGAGACTTACCCAGAGTCTTTAGCTCACTATCTTTCACAGAGAAGAAATATCCCAAACATATCAGTCTTTGTCCTGCCCTGGGGCAGTCCAGCACCGAAATGCTAGGCAATTCTCCTCTGAACAAGAGTACCAACAGAAACCCCAGACACGTGTTTCGGTCTGGTTGGACCTCATCAGTAGGGTGGATCTGTGCCTCTCTAAGAAAAGTGAGCAAGGGGTCCACGTCTGGATTCCCCTAGTAACTTAGGGTGAGACCCAAAGTTACTTAAATATGCAAATTAACAAGGGGGGTCCTGGGAGTCCCTCTGCCAGACATTAGTCCTGGTTACGAGAGACTTACCCAGAGTCTTTAGCTCACTATCTTTCACAGAGAAGAAATATCCCAAACATATCAGTCTTTGTCCTGCCCTGGGGCAGTCCAGCACCGAAATGCTAGGCAATTCTCCTCTGAACAAGAGTACCAACAGAAACCCCAGACACGTGTTTCGGTCTGGTTGGACCTCATCAGTAGGGTGGATCTGTGCCTCTCTAAGAAAAGTGAGCAAGGGGTCCACGTCTGGATTCCCCTAGTAACTTAGGGTGAGACCCAAAGTTACTTAAATATGCAAATTAACAAGGGGGGTCCTGGGAGTCCCTCTGCCAGACATTAGTCCTGGTTACGAGAGACTTACCCAGAGTCTTTAGCTCACTATCTTTCACAGAGAAGAAATATCCCAAACATATCAGTCTTTGTCCTGCCCTGGGGCAGTCCAGCAGCGAAATGCTAGGCAATTCTCCTCTGAACAAGAGTACCAACAGAAACCCCAGACACGTGTTTCGGTCTGGTTGGACCTCATCAGTAGGGTGGATCTGTGCCTCTCTAAGAAAAGTGAGCAAGGGGTCCACGTCTGGATTCCCCTAGTAACTTAGGGTGAGACCCAAAGTTACTTAAATATGCAAATTAACAAGGGGGGTCCTGGGAGTCCCTCTGCCAGACATTAGTCCTGGTTACGAGAGACTTACCCAGAGTCTTTAGCTCACTATCTTTCTCACCCTAAGTTACTAGGGGAATCCAGACGTGGACCCCTTGCTCACTATTCTTAGAGAGGCACAGCTCCTCCCTACTGATTCCAACCAGACCGAAACACGTGTCTGGGGATGCTGTTGGTACTCTTGTTCAGAGGAGAATTGCCTAGCATTTCGGTGCTGGACTGCCCCAGGGCAGGACAAAGACTGATATGTTTGGGATATTTCTTCTCTGTGAAAGATAGTGAGCTAAAGACTCTGGGTAAGTCTCTCGTAACCAGGACTAATGTCTGGCAGAGAGACTCCCAGGACCCCCCTTGTCAATTTGCATATTCAAGTAACTTTGGGTCTCACCCTAAGTTACTAGGGGAATCCAGACGTGGACCCCTTGCTCACTATTCTTAGAGAGGCACAGCTCCTCCCTACTGATGAGGTCCAACCAGACCGAAACACGTGTCTGGGGATGCTGTTGGTACTCTTGTTCAGAGGAGAATTGCCTAGCATTTCGGTGCTGGACTGCCCCAGGGCAGGACAAAGACTGATATGTTTGGGATATTTCTTCTCTGTGAAAGATAGTGAGCTAAAGACTCTGGGTAAGTCTCTTGTAACCAGGACTAATGTCTGGCAGAGAGACTCCCAGGACCCCCCTTGTCAATTTGCATATTCAAGTAACTTTGGGTCTCACCCTAAGTTACTAGGGGAATCCAGACGTGGACCCCTTGCTCACTATTCTTAGAGAGGCACAGCTCCTCCCTACTGATGAGGTCCAACCAGACCGAAACACGTGTCTGGGGATGCTGTTGGTACTCTTGTTCAGAGGAGAATTGCCTAGCATTTCGGTGCTGGACTGCCCCAGGGCAGGACAAAGACTGATATGTTTGGGATATTTCTTCTCTGTGAAAGATAGTGAGCTAAAGACTCTGGGTAAGTCTCTCGTAACCAGGACTAATGTCTGGCAGAGAGACTCCCAGGACCCCCCTTGTCAATTTGCATATTCAAAAGTTAACAGGCAAACAAACAAGACACTTCCATTCTGGGGGGAGCTTTTTACGCTGCAATACCCTATTTAACACAACAAAGAGAAAACTAAAACATGGGAAAATGCTGTCACTTATAGAGAAAATCTTTTACTTTTACATGACATGCTCATGTTAAACCTGGTTCAGTATAACCAGGTTTGCAATTTAAATGCTTAACTTATGCGAAAACCTTATTAAATGCTATAAAATAAAATAAAACATTTAATTTACGAACTAAATTTTTCTATTTACTTTCGTCACTATTAAAGTAACATTTTTACTTCACCACAAACTCCAAAACATGTATTCCTATTGACCTCGGGAAGGGTGATTATTGCTTGGGATAATGACACTTCCCCAACTACTTGGTGATGAGTCATTATGCCACGATAATGACCCCTCCCTTGGTCTATAAGACTATATTGTGCATGCTATACTTTCCTCCAATGTGCACCCCGTTCGTCTTCCCTGCACTCAAGTTTCCACCATTAGCAATGAAAATTAGCAGTACATTGAATGTCACTCTAACACCTTGTCTCCCAACACCTTCCTGCACTTCAGAAGCAGCAGAAAAGACTACCCATCGAGAGAGAATACTGCTACATTGGCAGATATTGCTATCCGCCATCTTTTTAGACACCCTACAGGCTTATTGTGATATGCAAACCATGCACATATCCAAGATAAATAAAAGATTGAAGCTAGGGAAAGACAACCTACCGCAACATGCAACAATTTTGAAATCAGAACTTCAGTCTATTGTCGCAAACCAAATTTCTCATTAGCCGAGAACTGAACATGGTTGAATATTTGTAAAACATTGTCTGACTTTACATGTTCTTAAAATTGCCTCACTCCAGACCCAAAAATGTAACTGAACAAAATGTTAGAGTTTATCATTGTTGATGCATGGTTGATGCATCAAAGTTCAAAGATTCCTATTTCCTCCCCACCAACCACATTGTTCTATTTATTCACAATCACCTCTTACTATACCCTACAATAAGATCATAAAATATAGTGGTAGGATTAGTGATGAACATGGCCAAAGTATGGTCACTAATATGTTTACCAATCAGATTTACATGTAATTGAAGCATTGGCCCCAAGACCCATGGTGCCTCTATGCTAAAACCATACTTTTAACCCTTAGAAGACAGATATGTACTCAATAGCATAGTCTCTTACCTTCACGTTTTTTGACTGATTTGCAGAAATAGTTTCCTGATCCACGAGCTTTCCAGGGGACCTCGGACCATTCAATGTTTTCGCCGTTGAAGATGTGTCTGTGGAATAGAACAGTGAATAGATTTAATTTTGACACCTCTAAGTGAGTGACTTGCATTAAACACTGAAAGCTCGGCTCTTACTAGCTGCAGACAGGTAGAATAGGAAGAGTTACTGGCCATTAAGCAAGGTGATCATTTGTACTGGATGATTTCCACTAGCCTTTGGTAATGATTTCTTTTTTTTAACCAACTTTATTTATTCAAAAACAATATCACATACAGATGTTATGTAGGCCCGTGATGTATCTTAGTGCAAGTCATTTTTTGAGGCTATCTATCAGTCTTTGGCATTACCATTTTGTTATAGCTTCAAGTGATATCTTAATTTTAACTGCAACTTGTTCAACAACCCCTCACCTTTCCCCCTCCTCCCTCCCGGTTCCCCGTTGGCATGGATCAGTTCTTCTGCCGTCAATTAAGCTTGTTGTGCGCTGAGTGAGGGACCTCTGCGTAGCCTTGTGGCTCCTGTGTTAGGTTTGTCCGTGTTCAATTGTGGATTGCTCTTAGCAGGTTTGGCCTGAAGAAGTATGCTTCTCTGTCTCTGATATGATTGAAGAAGGGGTCCCAAATAGCTCGAAATTTCAGGTACTTGCCGTCTCTCAGGGCCCCTACCTTCTCCATGGCCATTACGTTCCAGGTTTTTACCCACCAACATGCTGTTATTGAGCCTTCAGGGTTTTTCCATGCTTGTGCGAGTGTCATCTTTGCTGCCATTAACAGGTGGGTGATAAGTGTTTCATTGTTTCCTGTTGCCGCATATATGTCTTCCACCCTTGTGCCCAGAAGTTTAGCTTTATGTGCTGCTGGCAGCTGATTCCCTGTGATCTCCTTTATGTGGTCCAGGATTTCCTTCAAGTACATTGCCGCCTTCGGGCAGGACCACCACATATGGTATAGGTCTCCATTGCCTCCACAGTTTCTCCAGCATGTAGGAGGGTAGTTGGGGTTCATTTGGTGCAGTCTGTGGGGGGGTCAAGTACCACCTAAAGCAGATCTTATGTGCGGTTTCTCTAACAGCTGTGCATGTGGAGGCTTTTCGTGCTCTTGTCCATATTTGGGACCATTCCTCCTCGGTAATGGGTTCACCTATGTCTTTTGCCCAATTGTCCATTTATCGGAAGGTGTCACCCATTTGAGCTTTGTCCAGCAGCTTGTATAGCTTGGAGACAGCTCCCGCTTCGTCCCCTTCATGTAGCGTTAGTTCCAGGCCCACCGGTTCCCTTATAGCTGCTTTCTTGATTTCCCTATTCGTTGTCCAGTGCCGGATCTGGATGTAGGTGTATCTGTCTGTTTCTCCTACTCCAAATTTCTGTTTGCACTCTTCGAACTGCAATGGGCTTCCCTCCCGGAAGAAGTCCTTCAAATACAGCGATTGTTCCTGTCCCCAGTTCTTCCAGAACCTGAGCCGTTTGCCTGGTGTGAAGCTTTGGTTATGCGCCATTGGGGTGTAGGCGATGCTCTGTCTTTTCAATGCTCGGTCCCAGCCTTTCAGAGAAATCTTGGTTGCTTCCAGCAGGCGCCCCTCTGTCTCCCTGTCGCCCTTTCGCAGACCATGTAGGACACCCAATGGGATCGTGGTCACTCCCTGTTCAATTCCCACCCATCCCTTTGATCTGTCCTCTCTCTTCCAGGCCAATATTGGTGCTATTTGTGCCGCTAGGGCGCATCTTTCTATGACCGGGACCCCAGGCCTCCCAGGTGTGGTGGCTTTGTTAGGGTACTTCGTTGTATTCTGGCTTTCCCCTTGTGCCATATGAAGGAGGTCAGGTCGCCCTGTAGTGCTTTGCTTATTTTGGGGGAGACTTCTATTGGAAGCAAGCTTACTGTATATAGTAGACTTGGTAACAGGGTCATTTTGAGTGCCGCTATACGTGCGAACCCGGATAGCTCCTACGCGTCCCACCTGTTTACATCCTCCCTCAGTTGTTTTAATACTGGGATTATATTTGTTCCATAGAGGTTTTTATGGCTCTTTGTTAACTGGATCTCCAGGTATTCTATTGATTCCTTTTCCCATGTTAGTGGGTATCTGGACCCCAGGTCCTCGGCCACCTCCTCCCTCTCCGTAATGTTCAGAGCCTTAGATTTGGTGAAGTTTATGCTGAAGCCCGATATTGTGGCAAATTCTTGTAGGGCATCTAGTGCTCTTGGTAGTGTGTTCTTAGGGTCCCCAAGGAACAGCATTATATCGTCTGCATACAGTGCTATTTTATGTATGCTCCCCCCGCAGTTAACCCCTTGTATGTCAGGAACTTGTCTGATTATTTCAGCTATGGGTTCCATCGCCATGGCAAAGATTAGGGGCGAGAGTGGGCAGCCCTGTCTTGTCCCTCTGTTTATTTTGATTTTGGCCGTGGGGTTCCCATTAACCGTGAATGTTGCGCTTGGGAGGCGAAAATTTGTCAGGACCATTCTTCTGAAGCTGGGGTCGCATCCAAACTTCTGCAGCACCAGTTCCAGATATTTCCAACCTAGGCTGTCAAATGCTCTCCTGGCGTCTAGGGCAGCTATGGAAAACCTTTGCTCTTTCCTACTTCCCAGGTCCAATACATCCACTGCCCGCCTAATGTTGTCCTGCGTGTGTCTCCCTTTTATAAACCCAGCTTGGTCAGGGTGAATTATTTTGGGCAGGACCTCAGCAAGTCTGGTTGCTAGAACCTTTGCATGTAGCTTAGCGTCGGTGTTAAGTAGGGTGATCAGCCGGTAACTAGCGCAATCTGTGGGGTCTGTACCCGGTTTAGGTATTAAGATAGCGATGGAGTCTCCCATGCCGGGCGTGACTGTTCCGCAATTTCCTATGTGGTTAAACAAATGCGTTAAGGGGCCCAGTAGTTGGGCGCGGAATGTTTTGTAGTATCCACTCCCAAGGCCATCCGGGCCCGGGGCTTTGTTGCGGGGCAGTGCTGTGATGGCATCGCTAATTTCTTGTGATGATATGGGGGCTTGCAGGGCATCGTTATCCTCCTGTGTAATCTGAGGGAGGGAGATTCTAGAGATGTACTCTCTCTCTGCCCAATGGTCTAGGTGTTCCCTTTCTAACAGTCCTTGGTGGAATTTTTCCATTATCTCAAGTTTACCCTTCTCTGTAGAGCACAGCTGCCCTTTTTGGTTCATTAATTGTACTATGTGATTGCGGGAGTTTTGTTTGACCCTGGAGTAATATGTCTGTTTGGTGTTAATTAGTGCTTGCGCTGTGCGTTTTGCTACATGTGCCTCTAGTTGAGCTCTTGCCTTCCTGAGTGTTTTTTGGGATTGCCTGGCCTTGTGTTGGATTTTTGCTGTCTTTAGTGCTGTTTCCAGATTCTTTTTAATGAGTTCCCTTTCCCTCATGTATGCTGATGTTTGTGAGATAAATTTGCCCCGGATCACTGCCTTACCGGCGTCCCTAATTACCCCCCAGTTTGTCTCTCCATTATCATTCTCCTGGAAGTCGTTCTGGATCGTCTCTTCCATGTGCGCTCTAAGGGCCAGGTCCTTCAAGATCATTTTGTTCAGTCTCCATGGCCTACGGTTCTTATATATGGACCGGGCCATTTCCATTTGTACCAAGACTGAGGCATGGTCTGACACGTATTGGGCTTCTATTTCCACTTTGCTAATGTACGGGATCAGGGTTGAGGACACTAGCACCATGTCGATTCTTGAGTACCCCTGTGGACCGCTGAGTAACGGGTGAACTCTTTCTGTTGGCCGTGGAAGAACCTCCATGTCTCTGTCACTCCCAGGTCCCTAAAGAGTTTGCCCAGCGTCTGCCTATTTCTTGAGTCTGCTGCCGTGGGTGGAAGGGTTTTGTCCAAAGCGGGGTCCATGACACCGTTAAAATCGGCACCTATTATTGTCTGACCCTCACACCAGCCCCCCAGGGTTTCCAGTATTTCTCTCAGGAATAGGTCTTGCCGCTCATTCGGGGCGTAAATTGCAACTAGTGTGTATAATTATTCTTGTATCGTCCCTTTTAGGATTAAGTATCTCCCTTCCGGGTCCCTGTATATCGCCTGTTTTCTAAAGATCAGTTCGGCCCCAATTAGTATGGCAACCCCCTTATACTTCCTCCCCCCGGTGGAAAAATACTGGCGGTGGAACGCCCTATGTTTTAGTCTTCCTTCATCTTCAGGAAAGAGGTGCATTTCCTGCAGGAAGGCTATTGAAGCCTGCATGCCTATGAGCCTCGTCAGAATGGAACGACGTTTGACTGGCGAGTTTAGGCCTTGCATGTTGAGCAAAACTATATTAAATTCAGCCATCTGGTTTATGTCCGCGATCCTTTGACTTCCGGTTTGATTTCCCACCTCGGTCCTCCCTTTCCTCTGGTCTATACTGGTCCATGCCGTTCCCCAAACTTGAATAACTTTGCAACTTACCGATCCCCCCCGGATCCCGCCCCCCATCCCTGTAGTACCCTTCAGAACAAAGTTCCATGAAACTTTCTCTGCATCCTTTTCGGGGCGTTGGGTATCATCTCTCCTCCCTCTTGTGCTCCGCCAGGACCTGTGACTGTCCTGCATTGATTCCAAAATGGTTTCTCTCCTCCCTCCGTCCGAGGGTAATGTTGCCTTCTGAGATAGTTGTCACTATTGCCCTTCAATTGCCCCAGGGGCATGCTCTGGTTTTCCAGTGCTGTATGGCTTAATCCTTCCTGGTGACCAGGGTTATTTCGACGGCTGGCTTCTCCCTTTCCCCTCCGCGCCTCGCTTCTTGGTGGGGGTCGAGGACCACTCCCATTGTCTGGGGTTTCCGCTTCTGAGGCTGCAGGCAGGGATTGAGTCCGGGGGCTGTTCCTCTTCCTCCAGTCGCAGGAGCGTAACTCCTTCCTCGCAAGTGGTGATTTGCTGTTTTTTGCCCTCCCAGGGCAACAGCAGGCCAAAGGGGTATGTCCACCTGTAGATGATTCCCCTGGACCTTAGCGCCTTTGTGACCGGGGCCATTAGCCTTCTTTTATGTAAGGTCGATAGGGCTAAGTCTTGGTATAGCTAAACTGGGGCCCCATTGATGGTGACTGGTTGTGCGTTTCTCACTGCTCGGAGGATTTCCTCCTTCACCGTGTAGTAGGTCATTGCCATTAGGACATACCTAGGCCTGGTCCCCGTTTTTTTTTTTTTTGGGGGGGGGCCCACTCTGTGCACTCAATCGACCTGTATGTCCTTCGGTTGGGCGTTTGTTAGGAGGCTACTGAAGCATAGCTGCATTGTCTCTCTCAGATCTTTGTCGCCAATTGATTCGGGCAGGCCCTTAACTCGTATGTTAGATCTCCGGGATCTGTTTTCCAGGTCCTCTGCTTGGAGTTCTAGATTGTGTGTGGCCCTAGCAATCTGTTCCAGAAGCGCGATGGACTGTTTTGAGTCTTCAGCGATTTCCAAGAGTCCTGCTTCTGCTGTGTCAACTCTCCCTACCAGATCTGTAATGTCTTTTTTTACTTCCTGTATTGAGCAGCGAAGTTCCTCCCTTATTGTCTTTAATTGACCCTGGAGGGCCTCCATCATCCCGTTCTCCATTCCCTGGAGGCCTTCCTTGAGGTCCTCCTTGTTCAGCGCTATCTCTGTAGGAGTGTTTGCAAGCTGCTGAGGGCCGCGCTCCCCTGTTGTTGTCTCGCTCTGGGGATCTTTAGTCCGATACTGTCTCCAGCAATGTTCCAGTTGTGTATTTCGGGTTCTATAAGGGACGTCTTTGGACTTGGTTCTTGGCATCTGTTTCTCTCCTGTGGGGGGGGGGGATCCTGATGGTTCTGTTGAGGTTGCGGATTTTGGCGGCGTAGCTGTCCCGGCACAGGTGTCGTGGGGGGGGGTCCTGTTTTATGGTTGCCCTGGCGCCTGTTGCGGGCTAGGTTCCTTTCACCTGTGCTCTGCGAGGGATGCTTTTGGTGAGGGGCGTCAGTGCCAGCTCCAGGAGTCTTCCTCTTGCTGCTTCTGAGTTTGCTTTGCCTTCTGTCAGGCTTGGGTGATTTCTTCCTTGAGCCCTTGTCGCCTTGCCGTTAGTGCTGTCTTATTTGAGCCTAAGCGTCATGGTCGTCAGGCTCCCCCTGTCGTATCAATGTTGCGGGTGACTCCCTGCGTGAGGCTGCCCGAATGCCCCAGAGCCTCTTTAATCGTGTCCTGAGGTTACCTGCCACTGACCCGCACCCCCACCTTTGGATGTTGGTCAAATCCCCTTGTAGGGCCCCCCTCCGGATTGTTTTCCAGGGGGGGTACTCGGCCCCCACTGCATTTATGGGTCCTTTAAAAGCAGTGGGTGGGTTCCACCCAGGACATTCCCATGCCTTTTGCGTCGGTTTTGGCTTGGGGATGGAGCCCCGGTTTGCTTGTTCAGGGATGTGGAACCCCCCAGGGGTTAATCGTCCCTTGCTGGTTGTGTAGATGTGGGCCCGATGTCTTAGGTGTCCTGGGCCGGGGGGATGCTGTGAGGTCAGCCGACCCCTTATTTTCATTGTGCCGGTCCTGGTCCAGCCGCGCGCTGTTTTTGGCGCCTTTATGGGATAGCGCTGCGGCCGGGCCCCCACCCCCACCTCTGGGTTGGGCCTGCAGTCATCTGCTTGCTATGAGAGCGGGGTGGGAGCTCTTGCCCGGCCCAAGTTGTGGCCCCCGCCAGGAGCAGGCTTTTGGGGGTGTCCAGCACGTTGAGGGGCTTTGGCTGCTCAGGCCTGTGGTTTTCTGCAAGGCTACCTTCCTCCGGGCACAAGCTATGTCTGGGGGATGAGGGTCACTGGTCCCTCCGGCGTATGCCCGGGGGACGGATTCAGTTCAGGATGCCTTGTCCCGCCCTCCCTCCTCCTTACTTGTCAACCGGAGCGTGGGCCCGGCCGTGGCACCCTCCTCTCGCAGCCTCAGGGGGCCGTGCGTTCGCCGGCAGCGGCAGCCATCCGTCTTTGTGGCCCCGGTCCACCGCCCCCACCGGCAGCGGCCCCCGCTCCAGCTGGTGCGCACCGGCGACGGCCGCCTGCGGGCGGGCGAAGGAGGTAAGGTGGGGGCCGCTCTGAGCTGGGGGAAATCCACCGGAATTTGGCACTATTACCGCCGGCAGGAAATCAATCAAGCAATACCCGTTCCACCAAACCCGTGATCCTGCGCTATTAGCGCCGGGGGTTTGGCGGTAGGGCTATTAACGCCGGCGCTAATAGCGCCGGCGTTACCGCCCAACTCGTAATGAGGCCCATAGATGAGTGAGTTAGCAAGTTTGTGACATTTTGGAATGCAACAACCAGATGAATAACTTTGAACTAACAGATCACTCAAAGGAAGCAAGCCAACTTTTGCAATTATTCGATAAAGACTCTAAAAAGACTTTCTGTGCAAGAAAGAGACAATCCATTTGGAAGCTAAATATTTTGAGAATCTGAAGAGTTCAAGTACAGCAAATTGCTGGTCCTCTAAGCAAGTAGCAGAGGACGCACAGGTAAGAGGAATCTCTTAAGGGGTTAGAGGGAAAGCAAGAAGAGACAAGTGAGTAGTGTAATAATTGTTATTATTTCTTTCTCTACAGATTGATGCCTGTATGAAGAAAGAGATCTATGCCATTTTTTTATTTTCTCCACTTCCCCTTTCCCTTGAGAGGGTTGGAACTTCAGCTGTTAGTTTCACCAGTTGTTGCTCATACCTTCTTGGGAGACTGTGGGGTTCAGCAGCCTCTGCGGACCGAAGACTTCAGGACCGGACCCAGGCGAAGTAGGGGGTAGTACCAACGTAGGAGTAGCTTGTGAGCACATTCTCGGTTGGTGATGCAGAAGGAGGAAGCATGAACCCGGGACCAGATGTCCACCCTGGTTTGGTCTTCAGTGGCGTGCCTGCTTCCCATTGTGGCCTGTAGGAGGCCTTAGAAGTGAGGCAGCCTCCTTGCAATAACTTGTAAAGACCTGAGATTCTCCCTCGGGATGGCAGGTCCTTGATGGTGAGTTTGAGAGGGCTGGGGCGTGAAGTGCCGCCGAACGGGTCAGCGGATGGGAGCACCAATGTCGAAACTGCGAGTAGGTGAATCTATCTATTTCTGCCAAATGGAAGGCTGTCTTGCATTGTTCAAAAGACCGTGGATGACCTCCTTCGAAGAGTGGGCTTGGGATTCAAGGGCACCCAGAACCTAGCTCCTAAAGCGTAAGGGGCAGGATCCTGGCGAGAAAGCTGGGTTATGGAAAACTGGGGAAGAGGGGCCCAAGCCTCTTGGGACGCCTTTATGTTTCAGAGCCCAGCCCCACACTTTCACAGTTTGCTTAGTGGAGGACAGGATGCCCGGTCAGGATCGGCGCAGCGGGAGGGGGATGTGAGGGAGGAAGCGGAGGGGAAGAGGCAGGCGGGACTGCTCTATCTCTACGCATTTCGGAAAGCCCAAGGCAAAGGCCCAAGCATGGGTGTGGGCCAGTTGTGTCGCCACCTGGTATTTCTGGAGGTCGGGGACCCCCAGGCCTCCAAGCCGGAACTGCTCATCATGGTTTTCTGGGGGATTCTCGATTTCCTACCCCTCCAGATGAAGTGAAAAATCTTTCTTTGTAAGCTTTGGAGCAGGGGCCGCAGGATTCTAATGGGCATTACGTACAGGCATAGAGGAACCGTGGAAGGAGATTCATTTTACAAGCGGCTATCCGGCCCAGAAGCGAGATCTCCTGCGGGAGCCACCAGTCGAGGTCCTTCTCCAGCTCTTTGGAGAGTGAAGGGAAATTCTCCAGGTAGACATCGGTTGGGCAAGCAGGAATCTGGACCCCCAGATATGGGATAGCCTTTTCACTCAATTGGATCGGACACAGGGATCTTGAGGATTCCCGGTCCCCCCGTTCCAAACCAACGCCCAGTGCTATTGATTTGCCGAAGTTGATGGTAAAACCTGATACTCTCCCAAGTCGGCTCTAATGAGGCAGAGATATCTGTTAAGAACAACAGTACGTCATCTGCGTATAGTGCAATCTTTTGTTGGCAGGGGCCCACCTGGAGGCCCTTGATATGTGCGTTTAGGCGGATTCGCTGGGCCAGGGGTTCCATCGCTAGGGCGAAGAGTAGGGGAGAGAGCAGGCATCCCTGTCTCGTTCCACAGGTCAAGGGAATCGGGTCGGATAGGAGGCCTTTGACTCTGAGGAGAGTCTTCGGAGATTGATAGTTAGCTAGGACAAGCTTTTGGTAGGTGGGGCCAAAGTGAAAGGACTCAAGAGTGAGCCGCAGGAACGCCCAGTCCACTTTGCCAAATGCCTTGGTCGCGTCTAAGGCGAGTAAGGCGAGTTTCCACGAATCTTGGTTCGCCACGTCTATCAGGTTCAGGGCTCTGCAAATGCTATCCCCAGTCGACCTGTGCATTATAAACCCCGTCTGATCTGGGTCTATGATATCATGAAGGACACCTGCCAAACGATTCGCCAAGATTTTCGAGTATATACTGGCGTCGAGGTTTAGTAGGGAGATAAGTCTACATGAATTATTATCTCCGGGGTCTTTCCCTGGCTTAAGGCTGAAGATCGTGATTGATTCTTGCATAGAAGGGGTGATCGTTCTTGAGGTAGCAAGGGAATTAAATAGGATAGTCAGGGGCGCTACCAGTTGAGGGTGAAAGGTTTACAGGTTGTGTATCCGTCTGGGCCTGGGGCTCTGGGGTAGAGACTTTTGATCGCTGCATCGACCCCCTCGTCTGTGATAGGGGCCTCAAGGCTCTCTCTAGCCATGTCTTTGAGGTGAGGAAGAGCAGCGCCTTGAAGGTAGTCCTGTTGTTCGTTGAGGGTTCTCGGAGATGCTAACATGGTGTCAGAAAGGTGGGTGACCGCAAGTTGTAGCTTATCCCAGTCTGTAAATTGAACTCTGCCTTGGGGGTCGCACAGGCCTTGAATAGTGTTCCGCTTTTTTGTCTTGGCGAGTTTGTCAACCAAGAGCTTATTCGCCTTATTTCTCTTAGCATAATATCCTTGACTGGTTTTGGCCAGCAGCTGGGCAGTGTCCTCGGCATATGGCACCTACAACCTCTTTTGTGCAGCCTGCAAGGCCCGGTGAGATCTCGGGGTCCAGTTTTTCCGTTTGCAGACAGCCTCCGCTTCGTGGACCTCGTTTTCCAAGGGTATGCGAGTCTGCCGCCGGTGTTTATGGAAGGCTGTATCCTTGGCGATTAAAGCCCCCCGGACCACTGCCTTCATCGCATCCCAGGTGTTAGCTGGGGATGTGTCTTCGTTCCGATTTTCCATGAAAAAGTCTTTCATTGTCCTCGCTATAGAGTCCCTTATTGACATGTCGTTTAGGATCGGGTCAAATAAGTTCCATCAATGTCGGGGCGGAGGGTTGGGATCGTGGGCCGGAGAGTCAGGACAACTGGGGCGTGGTCAGAGAGGATCCTGGGGCCAATGGTGACGTCGTCTGTTTCGGCCAAGACCTGGGGGGAGGCCAGCAGAAGGTGGATCCGGGACTGTGTTCTGTGGACGAATGAATAGAAAGTATAGTCTCTTTCGTTGGGATAAAGCAAAGCACTCTCCATGCGTCCACACGTCAAGGGCTCTGAACAGGTGGAGGAGACCTGCCGCCAGTTTGGAGTCCCTGTGGGCCTGGGGATGCGATTTGTCTTTAAGCGGGTCCAGGGACCCCATAGAAGTCGCCTCCAATGATAGTTTGACCCTCGATGAACGGAAGGAGGAATGCCTCCAAGTCACCATAGAACCCCTCTTGTTTGTCGTTTGGGGCGTAGACCGAGACAAGGGAATAAAGTTGTCTGTAGAGCAAACACTTGATTGCCACAAAGCGGCCCTCAGTGCAGCGCAGAGTGTCCAACACCTGGGGCCTCAGGCCTTTTGCAAACAGAATCACTGTGCCCCCTTTCTTGGTACCATTGGAGGCAAGAAATTGCAGTGGGAAGAACCCACTGTGGAGACGGGAGAGGTCCTCTGGAATTAGGTGAGTCTCTTGTAGGAAGACCACAGAGGATTCCTTGTTTTGCAGGCGAAGTAGTGTAGATTTTCTTTTGGGAGGAGAGTTCAGGCCCCTGACATTCAGCGTAAGGAATTTCAACTTTCGGTGCCGTGGGGGCAAGTCCTGGGCTTCTGTGGATCTTCGGGGCAGGATGAGGGTCAGGCATGACCTGGAGGAATAGTCAGGACGTAGTCATCATGTTGCTGGGGTTTTAACCACCTCCAATGGGAGGCCGAAATTGCAAAGATTTGGGAAGCAGATTCTTCTAATTCCGCATCTCCCATGGCCAACAGGGACAAAACTGTCTGTATAGCCAACAGGGCTACGACAGTAAACAAAGTTCGCGTTCGCCTCCAAGGGGGAATCAGTGACATACACCCTTGAGGGGGCATGGGCCGCGCAGGGCCTGCATCACAGGTTTTGTTGCATTGTGTTCCATTCCCGACCTTCGCAGGGGACGAGGTGTGGTGGGCCGTTTCACGTTCCGGCGCCTCTGTACTTTTGACCAGGCTGGTTGTCTTGGTTTAGGGGGAGACCTGCTCGGCTCGTCTGGGTCTGGGGAGCAGTCAGGAGCGGGTACCTTCGTGGCTCCGGGGAGGCTGGGCGTAAGATCGTTGCCACGTCTTCAATATGGATAATCCTGCATAGGGTCCCCTGGTAAGAAAACTGTAGCGCGGTTGGGAACAGCCAGCGGTAACGGACTTGGTGGTCTTGGAGCAAAAGCGTTAGAGGCCGGAGAGCCCTTCTCTTCTGCAGCGTTAGGAGGGGGAGATCTTGATAGATCGGTAGCGGGCGCCTTGGAATATTAACTCATCTCGAGAGCACCCTATCGCTGAGATGGCTTCTTTGGTGGTGTATAAGTGAACCTTCGTTATTACATCAGGGAGGGAATCCGAGTCCAGCCCTGCCTTGGGCGCAGCCTGTGGGTGCGGTCCAGAATGAGTTGGGCTTTGTCCACGTGTGGAAGCAATGACTGGAAGAAGTCACCCACATATTCAGCTAAGTCTTTATCCGATACTGATGAGGGGACCACACGGATTCGCAAGTTGTTGTGGAGTGCCCTATTTTCTAGGTCCTCTTGCTTATATTCGAGAACCTCGCTCCTGTCACATAGGGATTGGATCGAGCGTTGCATTTCAACAAGAGTAGCAGCGTGACCTTGAGTCTGATCCTCGACCTCTCCCACCCTTTGTTCAGCTTCTGTGACCCTCTGGTCCGTTTGCTCCAGCTTAGTGGTGAGCTCCGACATACATGATCTAAATTCTGCCTTAATGTCTAACATGATGGACTGGAGGTCCTCTTTAGTCGCCAGCACCCTTCTGTCCTCCGGGATCTTCTGAGGCGTGAGTTTCGGGGGGTTGGATTTCTTCCCTTTATGCGCCGAAAGCAACAGAGTAGGGATGTCGGAGCTCTTGGGGGGGTTTGAGGAGCTCAGCCATCGCTCCAAACCTTGACTCCGGACATCCTAATGCCAATGTGGGTGCAGGGCAGCAGAAATGAAGGAGTCGCAGGGATGGCTACTGTTGGAGCCAGCAGGGGAGGATCCGCAGTTTCCGGCTAACACAGAGTAACAAGGCTATCCGGCAGGTGTGAGAGGTTAGAGTTCAGACCACAGAGCCAGGGGTGAGTCTAGCGGTTGGGCGGTTCAATGGCTTCCCAGCTGTGTCCTCGTGGGATAGGGCAGGAGATGACAGAGAGTCCAAAGTCAGGGCCCTTGGGGCGCTAGGGGCCGGTCCAGGTGCGTCCTGTTGCTTATAATGGAAGGCTTTGAGGTCTGGCACCTGGTTTCGGGCTTCTGATAGGCTTGGCTGTTGGGGGACAACCCCACTGGCAAGGCCGCTTCGCAGCGTTAGCAGGTTAGTTATGAGCGAGCAAGATTATCCCTGGCAAGCGCTAGCAGGGCCTGTGGCCTCAAGTGGTGAACTGGAGAGTGGACGCCCCAGGAAGCAGGCGGCCAAGGGGTTGCGGCTAATCGCAGCCGGGGGAGCTGGGACCTGGCGGGGGTAGGCCGCTGTGTCTGATGGGTGGGGGCTCGCAGCCCCCCAAAATCTGCCATAGTGCTAGTAGGACTCCCGCTGTCTGAAGGCCCCCCAGAAGGGGGTCACTTGATGCTGCTTGCGAGTAGAGAGTCAGGTCAGGCCCCTTCCAATCTGCAGCCGCAGGGCCACACCTCCAGGCAATGGAAGGGAGTGGGCAGGGGCACCCCAGGAAGCAGTCGGTCAGACAATTGTAACGTATGATGGGGGAATGAGGCCTGGCGAAGGGGGCAGTTAATGTGTGGGGGGGAAGGAACCCCCTAGAAGCTGTGGTGCTGCTGGAGAATATGCCTGCCAATCCAGGCCCCACACAGCCTCTGGATGAGCCCACCTTCAGGGGGCGGAGAGGCAGGGGCGCGTTGCAGTCCGGAGCAGGCACGCTGCTACTTGGGCTCAGCGGGACCTTGGCTGAGAAGCAGAGGCCAAGTTAATCTGCAGCCGCCGGGGGGCTCATTGGTGGGGAAGAGGCAGCAGAGATTGCGGGCCGTTGAGTGGCCACAGCAGGAAGGCGGAGGCAAATGCAGATGAAGGCCGGCACTGTGGCCAGCAATAGATGCAGAGAAGATCCGTGTAGCTCTTCATGCTCCAGTGTCAGAGGGTGGTCTCAAGGCTGGTGCTGGGGCCGGTGACGTTCGCAGGCGAGTCCTCTTTCGCCACAGCGACGTCGCCGAAGCCAGGCGCCTCGCCTCCTCTCCGCCGGCTGTGAAGGCACCGGCTCGGTGAGGCGGGAACCCTCTGTCGATGGGCCCGCTGGGTGCCAAGGACTGGAAACAAGCTCTGCACTCACCCCCGGAGGATGCCATCCCTCAGATTATGTGTGGGCCTCCAGCGAGGCGCGAGGGTCGCCTCTCTTCGGTCCGCCCACCATTTTGAATCGAGAGCAGCAGGCGGGGTTGCAGCATACGTTGGCTCCAATCTGGGGTTTCAGAGCACGTTAGCAGCTCCAAATGCGATTTGCAGCTGCTCCCTATCCCCCGGCAGCAGCTGCCACCTCGTCCGACATGAGAAACGGCTTGAACTTTATTCATCAGATGCTGCGGGCACTGAACGGAGGCCATCAAGGGAGCAGCCGCATCGCCGGCGCTCCTGGCCACCACTCCCTCATTTTAACACTAACCCGTTCACAGTAGTCCCTACTCCTTTGCGGAAGCCTGTCTGTTACATGGATAGTTTATCATTATAAGTAGTAGTAACCCAAATGGCTAAGTTGTCCTGTAATAAGGACACAAAGATTTTGCTGGTAGAATGCATTAATGCAATTGGCCTATAATTTGCTAGGTTTGCTTGCACACCTTTTTTGTAAATTAGAACCAGGTGATTCTCCCCTCAGGAGTCTGGAATCTTCTCCTCTGTGTAGATATGAAAATACAACGGGTAAAGCAACTCTGCCCATACAGCTGGGTCCACGTTTGATAAATTATCCAAGCCCATTGTGCGTGAATTTTTCATCTTCTCTAGTTACTCACGATATCTTGCTTAGTGAACTTGGCGGTCCAGTTGGATAGGGCTGCAATGTTGAAATGTAATTCTGTTTTTGTTGCCTGACTAAATTGTAACTGATAATAACCTATCCAAGAAGGTTCATCAATAGGATTTGACTGATCTTTAGCTTGCTGTTGTCCCACTTAATTCCCCCCCATATAAGAACAGTCATCATGATGGCTTTGCCAATAATGCCTGTAAAAAGGCCCTGCAACTGTACAAAAAATGAGAAAATTGGCTGCACTAATGTGGGCCCTCCCCATGTACTCATCATGTTTGCTTTGCCTGTAAATATGCCATGCCATTGTAAGAAACCAGGCCCCACTGGCTGTACAAATGTTGGCCCTCCTCGCGTAAGAACATTCCTCAGTGACCACGGTACATGTTCCACTAATAGGTTTGTGCCCCGGACAATATGGCCACAGGCCATGAGGTACCAGCTATGGGGTTAAAGTGTGCACTGGACATGGCCTACATCAATGTCCAATGTCTACTCTGAGATGCTTAGAACGCCCTAAGAGTGGAGTTATTAATAACTCACATACAGTGCTGTAACATCATGAAACATCTGCATTCACAATTTCTTGGGAAATTAATTGAAAAAAATGTGTAAAAGGGACGTTATGGTTATGTTATTCTAATATAAAAACCTTTAAAATTCAGAGAAAAACACTTTTTAAAGGAACGCTATATCATATTACAATTCATAAACACTCCATAATCAACAATACATATAGTCATATAGAAAAACAGGTATTTAAAAAGGATATTCCAAATCATCCAGTATTTCCTATCCTTTCATCCAAAGAAACTTCTAGAAATTTTAGACTTGAATAGAATAGAAAATTATGGTTAAGTCACTCTAAAAAAAACCTTTCAACTTCAGAGTAAAAACGTTGTTAAAAGCACATTATGGTTGCAGCGCAAATTAAAAAAAACAAGAAATGTGTCGGTTATGTGGGGGTGGGTATGGGGGTGGATATGTGAGGGAGGACGGGTGAGGTACCCTTAGGTGAGACAGGGTATCCCCCTTTTCCATAATGAACCCTCCCCTTCTCAAGCCTTTGGAGAGAGAAGAGATACGATCCCTGGGCTTGAAGCCAAGGATAAGTCTTGCAGTCCTGTTCTGGATTAATTGAAGCGGGCGAAGAGTAGAGGTAGGCAGATTGAGAAAGAGGCTGTTGTAGTAGTCGAGCCTGGAGAGAACCAGGGCTCTGGGGACAGAGAGCTTCTGGGGGAAAGTGAGGAAAGGCAGAATACCACTGAGGAGGTGCAGCTGGAAGTGAGCCTTTTTAGCAAGGTCAGTGATGTGAGGAGAGAAGAAGAGGGTGGAGTCGAAGATGATGCCAAGGTTTTTAGCCTCACAGGAAAGCGAGGGTAGAGGGCCCTAAGAGGCCAGCCAGAGTGAAAGAGGGAAAGTGGGAGCAGGGGTCCGAAGAGAAGGATCTCTGTCTTACTGGCATTAAGGTAAAGATCGTTAGAGGTGCACCAGTCCTGAATCGGGGATAGGCAGTCAGGAATGAGCGAGGGAGGAGAGGAGGCTGAAGGAAGCCTGAAAGAGAGCTGAGTGTCAGCCGCATAATACTGAAATTTTAGAAAAGGAGGTGGAGATCAGGTGGGCTAAAGGGGCCAGATAAACATTGAAGAGCCTGGGTGAGAGGATAGAGCCCTGGGGGACACCACATGTGGAGAGAGAGAGGACCCAAGTGTGACCTGGGAGGAACAGTTCAGAAGGAAGTAGGTCAGCCACGCCAGGGCCTGATACGTGATTCCCAGGTTCACACAGAGTCTGTTGATCAGGGTGGCGCGATTGACTGCGTTGAAAGCAGAGGAAAGGTCAAGGTAGATGAGGACAGAGGGAGAGCTGGAGTCGAGGTTAGAGAGCAGATTTTTGGGGGTGTTCAGGAGAGCAGTTTCCGTGCCTGAAGCCAGACTGATGGTCATGGAGGCAGCCAACAGATTCAGTGTGGAGGGAAAGCTGGGAGATGGCCAGCTTTTCCAGGAGTTTGCCCAGAAAAGGTGATAGAAATCGGGTGATAGTTTGCCGGACATGTAGGATCGGCAGAAGGCTTTTTTAGGAGTGGGTGCACAAGGGAGTGCTTGAGGAAAGAGGGGAAGATCCAGTGGTGAAAGAGTGATTGAGAAATCGGCCAAGGCTGGAGCGAAGGTGGCAATGTGGTCCTTGATGGTTCTGGAAGAGCAGGGGAGCACCTGTTTGGACTACACTTTCATAGATCGGACATGTCTAGAGACATCGTCAGGTGTTGTCAGAACCAAGGAGGAAAAAGGAAGAGGAGAAAGAGAGTTGGCCAAAAGGGCCCTGAGAGAGGTCGAGGGAGCAGAAGAGGAAAGTGAGAACAGGATGTCCTGAGTTTTAGTGCTCAAATGAGAGGCCAGAGCAATGCAGATAACCTGGGAAGGGAACAGGAGAGGTGGAGACTGCAATAGGATTGGCCAGCTCCTTGCAGATTTTAAAGAGTTTGGCTGTGTTGTTAGAGGCCGCAGAGACATAGGCTTGGAAATTGACCCTCTTCGTGGATAGGACAGAGAGTCTGTATTGCCTTTGGAGCATGCAGCAGGCCAGTCTGCCAGAGGAGGCGCTCGAAACCCTCCACTTCCGCTCAGCCACCCTGTACTTGCATTTCTGGACGGCAAGGCAGTGTCGTACCAAGAGTTGCACTTGGAGGTAGGCTTCAGACAGATTCTCATGACAGGGGTAAGTATGTCCAGAGTGTTGGAGATAGAAAGAAAGGGTTCAGGGGCAGGGAGGGAGGCGGGAGGGAAGGAGGAAGGAAGAGAAAACAGTTAATATAAAACAAGCTGTGAAGCAGAGAAAAGCCAAGTTTCGCCACAACAGCAAAAAATATTTTTTAAAATAGCGGGAGCACAGAGGTGGAAAGCGCTCACCCAGATCCAAACATGAAGGTAATGATCAAACATGGAATGGGGAATTCGGATTGGAGCAGGTGTTGGTCTGAAGAAAGTGGATACGTTTACCCGTTCGATAATGGTACAGAATTCATTTTTTTCTTTATTTTTTTAAACTTCTTTTTATCAGAGTGTACAGTGGTTACAGTAGTCAATCATGTTCGACAAATAGACAGTTACAGTGCATCATAACAATGACATATCTGGGAGTAATCGAGGCACATAGATGTCATTGATCCTTGGGGTGAGACAATTAGTGGGATCACTTTCGCGATTTTCATAGGGTCACTGGTCAGGGGAGAGGGCTGCCAGGTAGGATCGGAATTCAGTCCAGACATTGCTGGGGCGGGACCAGTAGGAGATAGTGAGTCCAAGTACAGTTCTTCACAGCTCTTGGCCCAGGGTAGTGCTATCAACCAGGTTTTGGGAAAGGGTCGGGAAACTTGCTTCCACTTCAACAGTATACATTTCTTGGCCATCATGCAAACTTTATTTACAATGAGCAAAGACCTTTATTCGGAAGGTTATCTCACATGCCAAATAAGGCCCTCACCGGGGAGCGTTCAAGGGAGACATCCACTACCTCAGAGATGGTTGTTTAGTGCTGCTAGTTAGTGGGAACTTTTCTGATTTGGAGTGGTTCATCGTGAACCCGGAGAATTGCCCCAGCTGGATAATGTCCCGAAGTATAACATCTAGATTTGTTTGCAGATCCCTTACATATGATAGGATGTCGTCAGCATAAAGTGAGAATATTTCAGACGGCCCATTGAGGCGGATTTCCCTGTGTCCATGGCAAACGCAAATCCTATCCGCCATTGGTTCAATGACCAAGGCAAAACGGATCGGGGAGAGTGGGCATCCCTGGCGAGTACCCCTGCCAAGCTCAAAGAGTTCAGATTTAGAGGAATTAACCAAGACTCTAGCAGTGGGATTTGTGAATAGCAATTTGATGTAGGATAGCCTTTCTGGGCCGATACACATCTCCGCAAGCACCACCCATTTGTACTCCCACAAGACCATGTCAAATGCTTTCTGTGCGTCGAGTGTCACAGCCACCGCTTCAGCTAACAGGTATATTCTGACCATTACATTAAATAGGCGTCTAATGTTCGAAGAAGTTGACCTGCCTGGGACAAAGCCCCCCTGGTCATTGTGGACAAAGTGAGGTACCAGTGGGAGAAGCCTATTTGCAAGAGCTTTGGCATAGATTTTGGTGTCCACATTCAAGAGGGAGTAAGGCCTGTAGGAACCACATTCGTTACTCTGTCAGACTTGAGCAGGACAGTTATGGTGGCCTCACGTAGGGAAGGGCGCAGGATGGAGTTATGGAGCACTTGCACACATACCTCGAGAAGCAGAGCAGCAAGCATTGACGCGTGTTCTTGCTAAAATGCAGACGTGAGTCCATTCGGATCTGGGGCCTTGCCCCTGTGAAGGTTGGAAACCACCATGAGGATCTCTTCCATGGGCAGGGGAGCCTCCACGGCCTCCCTGGCTTGAGCGTTCAATCGTGTCAGGGGCAACCCTTCAAGCAGGGATTTTATACTCTGTGTGCCGTGTTGTTGGTCAGATGTGTAAGGGATTTATAGAAATCGGAGAATACTTTGAGGATCTCCTGGTCCGACCAGTGGGGTTTTCCTAGTATATCTATAATATAGTCCACCTGGTTACGGCCACCTTCGGATGTAGCCTGTCTCAGCCAGTGTCCTACCCGGCCTTTCCTCCTCCCCATATTTCCTGGCTGCTTGCGGACGGGAGAAGTAACGCACCTCTCAGAGTATTCCAGCAACCAGGTTTTTAGTTTGGTCTGTGAGGCTGGAGGTCGTTTCTGATGGTTTTCAAGACCCCAGCTCCTCTAAAGATTGACATTCCACGGATATAAACCTTAAAGGCCTCCCATCTTACACCTGCAGAGGTTGCCCCAGCTGCATTGCACGCAAAGTATGTCTCGATGTCTGCTCAAATCCCTGCTTTAAATACAATGTCTCAGAGTGCCTCAGATTTGAACCGCCAAGCAATTCCCAACCCGGGTGGTCTGTCCGTGTTCAGAGTAAGTACTACTGGGGAGTGTTCAGAGAGTACGAGAGTACGAGGAAGAATTGTACTTTCCCCAACCCTACCCATCAACGAGTTGGATATCAGAAATGTGTCAATACGTGAGGATCTGTCATGAACAGATGAGTAAAATGTGTATTGTCTCTCTTGTGGATATAAAAGGCGCCAAGCATCACCCAATTCCAGGTCTTTCATATGGGCCAAAAGCTGCTGCGCCGCGCAAGACCTCATCCTGGGGGCCATAGTGGATCTGCCCATAGTTTAATCGAGGATTAGGAATCTATGTTGGGGCCATAGGTGTTGACCAGCAGGATTGCGATACCATCAATAGAGCAATGGAGGACGACATAGCACTCTCCAGGATATACATAATTCTTTTTTGGGATAAATTTCACAGATTTGTGAATTAGCGTCATGACCCTCTTAGATTGGGTTGAGCACGAAATCAAAAATCTGTTCTCCCCCCCCCACGCTGGTGCAATGCCCGTGTGCATCCCCTCTTTTGCATGTGTCTCCTGCAGCAAAAGGACATTTATTCTGTGCCTATTAACATAAGCCATGATCTTACGTGGTTTTGTAAAATTCTCGACCCCTTTACATTCCAGCTCATCACTTTAAGACCCACTACTGAGAGCAAACATTTTTACTGGGTGCCCTCTCACCTTCCAGTATACTAGAACTTCTCAACCCTGTACTCCAATTCGTTTTCAAAATTATCCCTCATGATCACTCCAAGAGCGCAACAGGCGCTCGAACCTTCATAGAGACCCGTTACCAGTGCATATCTCAACCTCCACCCTCACTGCCCACCCCCAAACCGTAGCAATGTTTTGACACCCACAAATTGGCATCTCTCATTTTGGACTGGAAGCAAAAAATCTGGAAAGATGAAGATTGTTTGTGAGCCCAGTCGGAGTTCTTTCTTTTCCCAGGCAAGTTTCAATACGTGGTCTCTGTACGAAAGCTGAGGTTTTTCACAATGATGGGGCGAGGGAAGTCTCCTGGTTTAGGTCTGGGGGCGAGAGCCGGTGGGCACGTTCCACTGCGAAGAAGGGGGAGAGGACAGGTGCGTCTAGTAGATCCCTGAGGAGATTTTCCACTGCTTGTTCCATGCCCCCTGACACAGCGTCCTCTGAGACCCCCACAATGCGAATGTTGTTCCTCCTGGTTCTCGATTCAGGATCATCGCACTTGTTACTTACTATTTTCATCTCCTTTGCTAGGGATGTAACTGTATTTTGAAGCCCCAGCACAGTGTCCTCAGTCACCTCGATCCTTGTCTCTGCCCGGTAATACGCCCAGATCCTTAGCTGTGACCCCATGGTGCCACATTAGCTGTAATGTCTTCCAGCTTTTCGTGGACAGCTGCAAATCCCTTAGCCATGGCTTCCATCATGTGCCTGAGGTCCAAGGGTGATGCCATGACGGGTTGGATCTGTTCTGTGAGTGGGCTGGTAGAGGGGCCAGGAGCTTCACCTGGGGCAACTTTTGCAAATTTGTCCTTGGCTCCCGTTTTTTTCCCCACTGCCGGTACCCCTAGTCATGGTGGTCGTGTAGAGGGGGTCCACCCGACGGAGAGCACCAAAGTCACAAAGCAGGGGGTCAAATTGTCAATAGGTGCGACCCAGTTCAGAGACAAACTCTTTCTTCAAGTCCATCTCGAAACCACCCAGAGAGGTCGACTCAGCAGGAAAAGACAAGGTTAGCTCAACAGGCATGTTCAGGAGGGACTTAAGAGAAGCCTCCCCATTAGAAAGTTCGCAGGGGAAAGCAGGAAAAAAGCAAAAGACAGTGAAGAACGCTATTTTGGGAGACAAACGATTGAGATCCTAAGTGTGAGTGTGGGGCTTCATATGGACCCACAAGAGTACCATCTTGAGGGCTCAGACCTGCCCGCGAACAAAGAAAACCTGAGGAGCCTAACATAATAAACAGGGGTTCAGCAAAAAAAGCGGGATCTGTGGCCCAGTCAGCCCCTTCGGCTACAAGGTTGCCATTGGCTCCAATATTTTTGAAGAAAACTTGTTCTTCAGTTACGTCAAGGACGCCTACTATCCCAGTAGAAACCTCAAATATGACAATAGCTCCAATATTTTTAAAACATCTTAGTATGAAGCAAGCAAAAATTCCCATTGTGGAGGAAGTCAGGACTGGGCAAGGTAAGCATTCTGTCCTCCCCGAGAACTTTAATAGAGCAGGAAAGTCGACACTGATCACGGCATATGAACAAAAGGCTAGCCTGGCTCAATATGACTCGGGGAAGCACACCGCCCCCCTGAAGTGCAACGATGAAGGAGCATCTTCCTTTACGGTCCTGAGAGTTTGGCTCAAATTAGTAGCAACGAATACACAGCACAAATCTCTCAGCAGAAGTGTGATTCGTCACACTTCAAAAGGGTGTCAAATCTCTACCTATTTTGAATTTGTGCGATTTCCTGCCATCCATAATCTATATATGGTGGAAGTCGGTTTAACATCAAGAAAGCTCAAAATGCTATTCTGAGTGCGACAAGTGAACTGGGGAGACAAGGTCTAATTGTTTCTTCCTCAGCACCCAAAACAATTCGCTTATGCTCCTTCGAGACATTTTGACCCAAGACGGCAGTAACTGAGGCTGGGGGCACAATCTCTTTAGGCAGAATGAATTTCGCCTTATAAGTTGGAAAAACGCGGGGTCCGAACACTTTTACAAAAATAAAAATTAAAGACCAACTATTCTGCTATACTGATATTATAATTCTCCAGGAAACCTGGCTTGTCAATCCAATAGCTATGCAAGGTTATCTAGTGCACATACTACTTAGTTGTGTACAGATAAACTAAATAAGTGAGTTTTCAAAACTCCAAAACGAAAACTGGCCACATTTGCAGTTATTCAGGTGATTAGAAATAGGATCAAGATGCTGAACCTGTTTGCCACTGTCCCGTAGGGCTTTGACGAGGACCTGCAGTCAAGATCTAGTCGAGAATTTGTCTATTTATTTATTTATTTATTTCAGTTCAAAAGAACTTTGCACAAAACATCTCATATCTTAACATCAATATTACTTACATACACCATATAAAAACGATTAAAATTCATCATAAAACAATCACGATAATAAATAGGTAGGAGGAGTGGGGTAGTTCTGCCCGTTATAATAGTATAACCTTTTGCATTAAGGGTATACCCAACCCTTAAACGTGCAAAAGTGTGATACGTTGCCCGGTTGGAGCGCCAGGCCAAAAAAGGTATAGTTTGAGACAGTGTGAATCCAAAACGTGCTTTTATTGTAGATGTGCCCCTTAGTCTAACACGTGTTTTGACCTAAACTCTGTTCTTTTCCAAACTGGACACTTATAAGAACTTTTCACACAGACAGAATTAGCAATCCAAACTCTCTAGTGCAAAAACAATCATCTGCGTGTCTTATATTGGCGCGCTGCAATCAGACAAATATCAAAGAAGTCCAAACATTGTGATAGGCAAATCATTGCATCAAATAATCTAATATAAAAGAAAGCAGTAGTTTCAAAATGCAAATGATAGGAAGATAAATAACAAATAAAAGACAGTAGGGAATAAGGAGGAGAGGGAGAAGAGAGACCAAAATAATGTGTCAATATCAGTAACATCGTAGCAATTGTCAATTGCAGCGTCTAAAATAACGCCAAGTGAATAATGCTTAAGGGGGCGTGGCTTGGGCAGCCATGGAGTAGGACGTGCTTCCCGTGCAGCTCCGGAGGATCCGACAGATGATCCGTGAAAACTACCTTTAAAAGTGCGCCACTGGTTGATCACACATGCACGGGAACGTGTGTTCTGCTCACTGTATAAAGACCGAGAGAATCATAAGCGGGATTCTGGAGGAATTGCTCGGCGAACGACGGCGGCTGTTCGGTCCATTGTCACACAAGATGGCCGACAACAAAGGAAACGAAACTAGAGCACCCGAAGAGGACAAAAAGAGGCGGCGGCCACAGGGAAAGAAAGACGATGGCGAAGTGGAGACGGAGCGAAACCCCTGTGGCAGTGGGCCTTGGGTCGTAAAGGCTTGGGTGCTGACCCCGACGGCAGGAGCCCGAGGGCAGCGGAGGTGTGAAAAGACAGGCCGCACCACGACAGGCACGAGAAGCGCTTGCTCGGCTTTGATGAGCAACTAGTAGCGGTGAGAGGAGGCAGATGTCGCGACTGCTTGAAGATCACCACAACAGCCAATAAGAGCAGTTGTGGAGACACGCGGACGCTGAATCGCGATAGAGAGGCCCAACGAAGGCCGTAAAATGTTGGCGCGAGGGGCCGTGGGCAAGAATAAGAACAAACAACCCACAATGGATATTTTTGCCAAAACACAACAGTCTCCTGCGGCCATCGCACCCAAAGGCCCGATGGCACAAGCTGAGTGCACCACAGCGGCTGATAATCACCAGATTTTAGAGGCCATTACGGAGCTGAAAGACTCTTGGGGGTTGCGATGTTGGACCTGCGCACTTCCCTGGAGGCTAAAATTGAAGCAGTGGGCATTGAAGTCTCCCTGCTGAGACAAGATGTCAGGGGGCTGGCGGAACGTACAAGCAGCCTGGAAGGTGCGGTGAAAACTAACACGGACACCAGCACCAACAATGCAAAGGAGTTACATGTCCTTAAGCAACAGGTGGCCAACTTGGAGTCTCGAGCAGAAGAAGCGAAAGGGAGAGCGAGGAGAAACAATATCCGCGTGGTGGGTTTGCAGGAGGGTGAAGAGGGCCAGGACCTGACTGATTACATCGAGAACTTACTCCTACAAGCAACTGGGGCCGGCACACTCTCGCAGGGATTTGTACTGGAGCGCGCACACAGAGCCCTCATGAGGAAGCCGAGACCAGGGGCCCCTCCATGAGCGGTAATCGGCAAAATATTGAACTACAAAGACCGCGAGAAAATACTGGAGTACTTCCGAAAAGGTGGAACAATCGAAAAGGCCTCGAGCACCATCACGGCGTACCCAGATTATACTATGCTGGTCCAAAGGCAGCGGTACAGCTATGTAACCATCAAAAGGAGGCTGCGGGCGGCTGGGATAAAATGCATGCTTCGAATGGATTGTGTCTTCCGCCGTATTCCTTATCTTAGATATCTCTTTCCTTCCGAGGCCAGCAAAGCTGGAAAGAGATATCTAAGATAAGGAATACGTCGGAGGAACATCCCATCGAAAGAACGTTACAAGGTAAGAAGTAACTTGTTCATCTAAGATAAGGAATATGTCGGAGGAACATCCCATCGAAAGAACGTTACAAGGTAAGAAGTCACTTGTTATTCTGTACCCTGTGAAATTGAAGGTGGTGCATAAGAGCAAAATGCATTTTTTGACACTCCGGAAGAAGCAACGACATGGCTGAATCTGCAGAAAGAGCTAGATGCGGGGGAGCCTGAGATCCAGGGATGGAGCTGGGCAACAGTTGGGGGGTGTGATGTTGGGGAACGGACGGGAGGTGGGAGGGAGGGGGAGCGAGAAGTTTGGTGTGTTTTTGGTTAAAGGGAATTTAGAATGGGATGCGATCCTATACAGATTGGATTGGAACTCAAAGTCACACTGCACCTCGAGGAGAGGGAATGGGACTACAACAGGCCATGGGGGACCTTAAAATACTCACATGGAATGTGCGGGGGCTTAATAGCTACTTAAAAAGGAACAAGGTTATGTTGTATCTGCGTAGGCAGAAAATAGATATTGCATTGCTGCAGGAAACCCACCTTACACGTGAGAGGATGGACATGATTTCGGGAAAGTGGAAGGGGGTGTTGGTTGGCTCATCGTTCTCGGCCTACGCAAGAGGAGTACTTATATGGGTGGCGCCACATGTCCCGTTTCAGCGATTTCAAGTGGTGGCTGAGACAGACGGGAGGATGGTTATGCTGAGGGGACTGGTGGAGAACAGGGAGATAAGTATTGTTAACACGCATGCCCCGAACCAGAACACAGCGGCGTACATTAGGACACTGAGTGCGAACCTGAGCGCATGTGTAGGAAGCGCGGTGATCTGGGTAGGGGACTTCAACTGCGTATTGAACCCGAGGGTGGACAGATCGGATGGGAAATTGGATAGACCGGCCCCTGCAGCCAGGGCGCTACAGACATTGCTTGATGACTTTGGGTTGGAAGATGCATGGAGAGTGTGGCACCTCAGGAAAGGCAATATTCACATTATTCTGCCCCACAGCAGTTATCAACGAGGCTGGATTATGTCTTTGCATCACCTGAAATGATAGCAGAGATTGCACACATAGAGTATAGGGCCAGGGTCCTCTGGGACCACTCGCCCCTGATTCTTGCGTGGCAATACTGCCCCCCGAGAGTGAGGATCCCGACATGGCGCCTACGAGCAGAGGCGTTGCGGGACCCCTTCTTTAGAGAGGATTTGAGGGAGGGAGGAGTGGACTCTGCAGGAACACTATGGGAGGCCTTCAAAGTTGTCATGAGGGGTGCGGCCATAGCGAAATCCAAGCGCCTACAAGGTGGGGTTTCGGCTGAACTGCGGGAGACGGAAGTAAAATTAGAAGAGACCTTAAAGGCCGGAGACGATACAGCGGAGAAGCTAGAATTGATACTTAGGCTACAGCAAAAATGTGCAGAATGTTGGGAGAGGTTGAGTAACCTTAATTATAAAAAATACATAGAGAGACAGCATGCGGGAGGTGATAAACCGGGGAGACTTTTGGCGTGGTTATATAAGAGTGAGACCCCCAGAGCCACAATCAGAACTATAGAGAGAGAAGACGGTAGCGTAGAAGACACCCAGGAGGAAGTTAATCAAGCATTTGTGGATTATTATAAAGTATTATACGGAGAATACTGGAGTACTTCCGAAAAGGTGGAACAATCGAAAAGGCCTCGAGCACCATCACGGCGTACCCAGATTATACTATGCTGGTCCAAAGGCAGCGGTACAGCTATGTAACCATCAAAAGGAGGCTGCGGGCGGCTGGGATAAAATGCATGCTTCGAAGGGATTGTGTCTTCCGCCGTATTCCTTATCTTAGATATCTCTTTCCTTCCGAGGCCAGCAAAGCTGGAAAGAGATATCTAAGATAAGGAATACGTCGGAGGAACATCCCATCGAAAGAGCGTTACAAGGTAAGAAGTAACTTGTTCATCTAAGATAAGGAGTATGTCGGAGGAACATCCCATCGAAAGAACGTTACAAGGTAAGAAGTAACTTGTTATTCTGTACCCTGTGAAATTGAAGGTGGTGCATAAGAGCAAAATGCATTTTTTGACACTCCGGAAGAAGCAACGACATGGCTGAATCTGCAGAAAGAGCTAGATGCGGGGGAGCCTGAGATCCAGGGATGGAGCTGGGCAACAGTTGGGGGGTGTGATGTTGGGGAACGGACGGGAGGTGGGAGGGAGGGGGAGCGAGAAGTTTGGTGTGTTTTTGGTTAAAGGGAATTTAGAATGGGATGCGATCCTATACAGATTGGATTGGAACTCAAAGTCAAACTGCACCTCGAGGAGAGGGAATGGGACTACAACAGGCCATGGGGGACCTTAAAATACTCACATGGAATGTGCGGGGGCTTAATAGCTACTTAAAAAGGAACAAGGTTATGTTGTATCTGCGTAGGCAGAAAATAGATATTGCATTGCTGCAGGAAACCCACCTTACACGTGAGAGGATGGACATGATTTCGGGAAAGTGGAAGGGGGTGTTGGTTGGCTCATCGTTCTCGGCCTACGCAAGAGGAGTACTTATATGGGTGGCGCCACATGTCCCGTTTCAGCGATTGCAAGTGGTGGCTGAGACAGACGGGAGGATGGTTATGCTGAGGGGACTGGTGGAGAACAGGGAGATAAGTATTGTTAACACGCATGCCCCGAACCAGAACACAGCGGCGTACATTAGGACACTGAGTGCGAACCTGAGCGCATGTGTAGGAAGCACGGTGATCTGGGTAGGGGACTTCAACTGCGTATTGAACCCGAGGATGGACAGATCTGATGGGAAATTGGATAGACCGGCCCCTGCAGCCAGGGCGCTACAGACATTGCTTGATGACTTTGGGTTGGAAGATGCATGGAGAGTGTGGCACCTCAGGAAAGGCAATATTCACATTATTCTGCCCCACAGCAGTTATCAACGAGGCTGGATTATGTCTTCGCATCACCTGAAATGATAGCAGAGATTGCACACATAGAGTATAGGGCCAGGGTCCTCTCGGACCACTCGCCCCTGATTCTTGCGTGGCAATACTGCCCCTCGAGAGTGAGGATCCCGACATGGCGCCTACGAGTAGAGGCGTTGCGGGACCCCTTCTTTAGAGAGGATTTGAGGGAGGGAGGAGTGGACTCTGCAGGAACACTATGGGAGGCCTTCAAAGTTGTCATGAGGGGTGCGGCCATAGCGAAATCCAAGCGCCTACAAGGTGGGGTTTCGGCTGAACTGCGGGAGACGGAAGTAAAATTAGAAGAGACCTTAAAGGCCGGAGACGATACAGCGGAGAAGCTAGAATTGATACTTAGGCTACAGCAAAAATGTGCGGAATGTTGGGAGAGGTTGAGTAACCTTAATTATAAAAAATACATAGAGAGACAGCATGCGGGAGGTGATAAACCGGGGAGACTTTTGGCGTGGTTATATAAGAGTGAGACCCCCAGAGCCACAATCAGAACTATAGAGAGAGAAGACGGTAGCGTAGAAGACACCCAGGAGGGAGTTAATCAAGCATTTGTGGATTATTATAAAGTATTATACGGAGAAGATGGGGAAAGTAGCTGTGCAATGATGGAAGAAACGCTTGAGGATATGGAGCTGCCCAAGATAAGCGAGGAGGAGAGAGAGGAATTGGACACCCCGATTACCCTGGAAGAATTGGGGGAGGTGGTGAGGCAGCTGCCTACTAGTAAAACCCCAGGGACAGATGGGCTCTCAAGCGAATTTTACAAAGTATATATAGAAGAGGTCCTCCCCCCGCTGCTAGAGATGACAAACGAAGCGTTCGAGATGGGACGCTTACCGCAGTCACTGAGAGAAGCTGTCATTGTACCTCTCCGTAAACCTAAGAAACCTGGGCGCAGCTGTGGTTCCTTTAGACCTGTGTCAATGCTGAATCAAGACGGCAAGATATTAACTGCTGTCTTAGCGAATAGACTGAAGAGGGTCATTAGCAAATTAATACATCCGGATCAAACGGGCTATGTCCCCCATAGAAACATTAACAATAATCATAGGCAACTCCAGAGAATCATTGAGTTTGGCAGAGAAAATGATGGGGAAATGGCAATCGTGTCCTTGGATGCGATCAAGGCCTTCGACTCCGTCAAGTGGCCATGGCTGCTGGCGGCCCTGAAGCACTACGGGTTAGGGCCTGGATATGTAAGGTGGGCGAAAATTTTGTATAGCGAACCGCTGGCTAGAGTTAAGACAGGATCTGTGATATCAGAGAGGTGGCAGCTCAGCAGGGGTACTAGACAGGGATGCCCGTGGTCTCCTATGCTCTACATACTGGCCCTGGAACCTCTGGCAATTTATCTGAAGCAGCAATATGACACCATAGGCATTGAGGTGAAAGGGGAGCGGCATTTGATCTCCCTCTATGCAGATGACATGCTGCTGTACGTGCGATTCCCAGAGGAAAACCTCCAGTACATTTTGGAAGTGCTCGGGAGATACGCTGTGCTGTCCGGCATAGCGGTGAACCCCCAGAAGTCTAGCGTGTTTCCATTGGGGGGGTACATAGGGATTCCAGCGGAGAGGTTACCGGTATTGCAGGTACCGTGGGCGGTTAGTACTTTTCGGTACCTGGGGATAGACATATATCACACCGTCGAGGAAGAGCATAGGTGTAATACAGAAGTAGCCATCAAGAAAATTGAGAAGTGCATGCAGTTTTGGGCAAAGCTGCCTTTGGCGATGATGGGGCGGGGAGCAATGCTAAAGATGGTGGTCCTGCCGAGGCTCCTACATTACTTCGAGAATATACCGTACCTGAATCCTAAGGTGTTCTTCACCAAACTAAATAGCATGTGTAGGGACTTTTTGTGGCATGGCACGCGAAACAGAGTGGCGTTATGGAAGCTTCAGAACTTCCATGACAAAGGAGGAATAAAGCTGCCCATCTATGAGGCGTACTATGTGGCAAGCCAGTTGCAGTATGTTGCCAAATGGCTCTCTGATGAAGAGACCTCTGAACTTAGGCTGTTTGAGCGTGATTGTGCACCTTTTTATTTGAAAGAAATGATGTGGGTACCCAGGGCGGAAATGGTGGGGCGCCCTAAAATGATGCTACTGGGGTGGAAGGTGTGGCGCAGGGCATGTCAAATGATGGAGGACCCGTCCCCATGCTCACCGCAGATACCATTGGTTGTATTGACGGGACAGACGCTCAGCTGCGAATGATACTCCGGACCCACTGGGAACTGGCTGGGGTGGCAACGATGGGTGATATTTGGCAGGAGGGCTCAAATATTACTTTTGAGGGGCTGCGGGAAGAAGCTGGGTTGCACGAAGGTCAGTACATCACGTATCACAAGAGTGGTACAGAGGATTAAGAGAACATGGCCTGAAATTGTGTTGGAGGAAGAATTAGACGCCACCATAGACGTGATATATGACATAGCTGAGGGGGGTCACGAGATTTCCAGACTGTATGAGATGTTGATGTCTAAAGTAGAGAAGGAGATCACGCAGTTGAGACTAGACTGGGAAATGGAGGTCGGGGCCCGAAAGGGAGATGGGATGTGGGAACGGGTGCAGGGGTATCATAAGAAGGTGTCCAGAAACGCGAGGCTGAAACAGATACAGCTGTACATAACACACAGGGCCTATATGACGCCTTGGAGGATATCAAGGTTTGAAAATGCAGGACGGCAAGCATGCCCCAAGTGTGATGAGGAGAACGCGGGCATGGTGCATATGTTCTGGTCATGCCCGATCATAGAGAGATTCTGGAGGGGAGTGAAAGAGAAACTAGAAGACAGAGGGGTCAAGATAGTAGTGGATACGGTGTGGGCCTGTCTGCTGGGGGTTTCCCCAGACCACAAAAGCTCAGTAAGATGAGGGACCTGGCTTATGTGCTCGCAAAAAGAAGGATTGCCATGGGATGGAAGTCATGCCATGTGCCGAAGATAGAGATGTGGAGGAAAGACTTGCAAAAATGGGCAGAAACCGAAACCATGGCATGGCAAGAAGCGTCTAGCACTGGTGGGGAGGAGGAGAATGAGTCCCTGATGGCCTGGAAATCACTGATAGCCGAACTGTTTGGGTCATTTGCTGACCCGGCTGAGCCTGTAGAGGAGGAGACCGAACCACAGGATGCGGAAACTGAAGGTTTAATGCAATAGACTCGCAAGGGGGGTGGGTTAGAGGGAGTAGTGGTTAGGAATTAAGAAAAGTGTAATGAAACTGTTGGAACATGCACTGTTTGTTTGGTTTATATTGTTTGATTGTTTGTAAAATTCAATAAAATCTTTTTTTTTTAAAAGAAAAAAAAAAGTGAATAATGCTTAAATTATATGTACCTGTGGGTGAGTATTAGTGAGTAAGTGGGTGAAATGGATAAGCCATGCAGCATTCATGTGTAGTGAGATACCTGAAACCGAATAGGGTTTGTATTCAAGCACTCACCAGGATAATAATTAGTCTAAAATTTAAAGACATTAAAAAGAGAAAAGACAAACATATTCACTAAAATATATTTATAGAAAATGAAATTCATGGAATAAAAGTAATTACACCTAATTTCTTACTAAAATAATTCCATACCCTTTAAAGTGCTCACATTTAGAGTTTACAGAGTAAGACCAAAAATCGTCACTTCTTATTGAATCATATGAGTGCACAAAGCCACCAAAATTCAACATATAAATCTCGCCCATTTGTGAGCATTCGGTAAAAAACATGCTCTGGAGTTTCGAGGATATGTTTCAGTTTACACAACCGGCAATAGATCCTATCGACTGGAACACCATACCTTGATGCAACCGTACTAAGATTTAAGACAGAGTATTTCAATGGGAACACATGCTGGGAGTGCAAGTATTTTATGCCAAAATGTTCCCTCCAAAACACCAAGCCATTTCAATGTATTAATAGTGATTGCTTCCAGTCCATAAAGAACTGCCAGGCAATAGCATTGTTTTTATAGACGTATGATTCCATGTATTTATTTATTGGTCATTTGTATGGTGCTTATACATCAAGACTGTGGTTGGAAGCGCCACAAGGCAAAAGGGAAGGGAACAAGGGAGCAAATAAACAATGAAAGTGACAATTAATAAATAAGAAAACAGACAACTGTCCTACTAGGTCTTGTGACACTCATAACGTGCACGTGCATAGAAAAAAGGGAGTGGGGCGAGGGAGTAAGTGCTAAGGGCCCCAGAGGGAGGGGGTGCCAGGGTGCCTGCTGGGCAGGCAACAGGTATGTGCATTGGCATACCAAGCCAAAAGGGAGGTCTGACACCCATCATGTAAGTGCAGGGCTGAGACAACCACCCACCTAGTATGTGTAGGGTGGTGTAGGGGTGGGGTTGGGGAGTGGTGGTGGAAGCTGGTGGCAATTGGGCAAATGGCCAGGACCCTATTGGACTCTTGAGGGACCAGGCCGCCAGTCTCTGCGGCTGAGGAGAAGGTTAGCACGGGAGGGAATGAGGGAGGGAAGAAGGAATAGAAGATTTGTTTGGGGAACTTGGGATGATCCGGCTCGAGAAGGAGAGGGAGACTGTTCCAGAGGAGGGAGCCAGCCAAAGAGAGAGACCTGCTCCCTGCTCTCTGCTTGGAGAAGCGTTTTGACCAGCAGAGAATTGGAGCCAGAAGATCGAAGGGATCTGGAGGGAGATTATTTAGTGAGTGAGAGTTGCAGGTAGCATGGTCCCAGGCCCCAGACAGCCTTATGGATGGCGCAAAGGGTCTTGAATTTGATCCTTGCGGCAACCAGGAGCCAGTGGAGAGAATTTAGGGCTGGAGAGATATAGTCCCTGGGCTTGAGGCCAAGAATAAGTCTTGCAGCCCTATTCTAGATCAGTTGAAGAGGGTGGAGGGAAGAAAGAGGCAGGTTGAGGAAAAGGCTGTTGCAGCAATCCAACCTGGAGAGGACCAGAGCTCTAGTGACTTTGAGCTTCTGGGAGAAGGTGAGGAAAGGGAGAGTGCCTCTAAGGAGATTAAGTTGAAAGTTGGCCTTTTTGGCAAGGTCCAGGATGTGGGGAGTGAAGGAGAGAGAGAGGGGGATTGACGAGGACCCCAATGTTTCTGGCTGTAGTGGAAGGAGAGCCCATAGAATGCAGGAGGGAGACAAATAGGAGTCATGATAGGAATTACTGGCATTAAGACAGAGATCATTGGAGGTGCACCAGGACTGGATAGCAGGCGGGCTGTCTCGGATGATAGAGAAGGAGGAAGGGAGCTTGAAGGAGTTCTGTGTGTCATCTGCGTAATACTGGAAATGAGGAGAGAAGGCAGAAATCAGGTGAGCAATAGGTGCCAGGTAAATATTGAAGAGCCAGGGCAAGAGGATAGAGCCCTGGGGAACACCACATGTAGAGAGAGTGGAAGGGGAGGAGAAGGAGCCCAGTAGAACCTGGGAGGGGCGGTCAGTGAGGAAGGAGATCAATCAGTCCAGTTCCCAGTCTGAGATACCAAGAGTATCTTGGAGTCTCTTTATGAGGATAGAATGGTTGACCGTGTCAAAGGCAGAAGAGAGGTCCCGGAGAATGAGAACAGCAAGAGAGTTAGAGTTAAGATTTGCAACCAGTTCTTCAAAGGTGTTCAGGGGAGCAGTTTCCGTACCTCTGGATGCTCTGAATCCAGAATGATGGTCATGTAAACAACCAACTAGCTCAGTGTGTTGGGTCAGTTGTGGGAAGACCAACTTCTCAAGGAGTTTCCCAAGGAAGGGTTTGGTAGAGATAGGTCGGTAGTTGGCCGGACACGAGGGGTCGGCTGAAGGCTCTTTTAGGAGGGGGTGCACAAGGAAGTGCTTGAGAGAAGAGGGGAAAGAGCCAGATGCAAAAGAGTGGTTGCAAAGTCAGCAGGAGCCAGAGCGAGGGAGGGGATTGTGTCCTTAATGATCCTGGAAGAACAGGGTGAAATGTGTTTGGATGAGACCTTCATAGAGCGGACTACTCAAGATCTCATTCGTTGTGATAGGTGAGAAGGAGGAGATTGTGGGTAGGGGCGGAAGAGGGGCCAAGGGAGGCAGGGGTACAGGATGAGGAATGGAAGAAGAGAGAAAGGTCACAATGTCTGAGATTATACAAGTGAAATGCGAGGCCACTGCAGCACAGAGGGCCGAGGCGAAGTGGAGACTGCAGATGGATTGACTAGTTCCTTGCATCCAGGGAATAACCAGCAAACTGACAAATGTGTCAATTAACACTGATAATGTGGTAGCCTTTCTGTGTCATTCAGCTATTAATGAGGGATACGCTTGTCCCGCATCTATTGTGATTCCTTATCTGAATACTCCAATTTTTGACCATAGATGAAAACAGAAGAGGATTTTTCTTCCCACTAAATTGCATTACCTATGCTGATAATTTGTCATTCCTTTGTTTTTCTACTGTGCTTGTGACAGATCAGCTAAATAAGTGCTTTAGGAATAGTGTGTAACATAATGTTATAACACATTTGGTATAGGTAAATGTGGTGGCCAGTGTGATTAGAGATGGGTGCAGAAAATACAGGAGCTTCTTTCCAATAAAGTCTGGGAAGAGTGTGCATTTATTAATGGCTCCCTTAATATTCAACAGTATCGGGCAAACAGGAACTCTGGCAGTGGAACACTGATGATGTAATTGTTGCAACTCTGTAATGTCACAGGCTCGGAAGCATGAGGACGTAGAGTATGCACAAGGGAGGCAGCCTCATCTACAGAGGGAAAGCCAGCAGTGATAAGACAGGAAGGATCTCAATAAGCAAACATCCTTCTATGTACGTTTGATGGAGGCCAAAGTATTGTTCTATTGATTTATAAGAGGCAGGTCCTCTTCTGGGTTTGCATTTCACACCCCTTCAATCAGTAGACACGTGGTATCACTCACACTGGTGAGATGTCATGATGACATTCCCCATTGTGACACGTTTCTGGTATAAAAGGCTGGTCACTACACTAAGGAGCTGCAGCATTGGAGACCAGAACCTTGGTAAGGGAGGATGAAGGCTGATGCAAGGGGAAGTAGATGGTCATAAGATTCAGAGGTGACCAAGGCAAAAGACCTGAAGGGGGCAAAGAGTGTGGGGTAAGGGAAAGGAGGTGAGTAAATAAACCAACAAACAGAAATGAACTGCACTGAACCGAACTAATTACCAACTGGTATTCCAAATTGAAAATCCCCTTTGACCCTTACCCGGAAATCCTGCTTCCCACAATGACACTCTCACACTTCAGACATTCTTAAACCTCTCCATTATTTTTTCTTTCACAGCTTTACTCCAATCCCATTTCACTGCTACTCCAACCCCCCTTCATGCCTATTTCAATCCTCAATGACCATGCTTCAGACTTCTCTGCCCACTAACCGCCTCCTACCTAAACCTCCACTGCAATTCTTTCTCACCCCTATGCTGATCCACAGCCTTTCTCAAATATCCCTTACCCTGCTACACATTACCGCAGTTAACCATAATGCAATGCTCCTTTCCACCGTACCCCTGCCCTATATAATTCAATCTCTCCCTTACTCTGCCCCTTCTCGGCCATCAGCACCCACCCAGCAACCCCCATGACTCTCCCTCACCAACAACACCATCATTAACCACCACCCAATGACCCCTCAACCCGTCCCCTACATCTCTTCCTGCTCTCCTTGCCTGCCCCTTCCCCTCTTTCCTTTACCACTCACATTCTCTCCCTTCCCTACTCCCCTTCTCTTTAACCCCTCTGCATCCACTCCCTCTTCACCCCTGTACCTTCTTGCTCCTCCCGCTTTATTCGCACTCTCCACTATTGCCTGCCCTTCCAATGACAGTATTTCACTTGCCTCTTCTCCTTTTTGCCTATACACTCCCCTATGCTCCGCCTACACCTCTGTGCATTCCTTTTCCTTCCTGTCTCAGCGCTTTATTATTATTATTTCTGTTTCCCCTTTTACTCACAACTCTGTTTACCACTTCTCGATATGATTCTCTCTCATCGCTGTGTCCCCATTCCTTCTGACACCCTCCACTCCACATTTGACCACTCACTTCTATCCCCGACTCCATTCCCCCTTCCCACCTCTTACCCCTCCACATCAACCCATTGTGCCCTCCTCTCTCAACCCATCTCTGATTCACTCCATACCTTCTCCTTCCCCATCCCCTCTTTCCCCTTACCCAATCCCCTGGCCCTTCATCACTATTCAATTCTACCTGTGCCTCATACTCTCTCCCATGCCCCCTCATCCCTCTGCTCCATCCCCATCTCTCCTTCTCCGCCACTATGTCCCCTTAACCCCCACCTCTCTAACTTTCCTTTTATTGTCTGTCCTTCTCTCTCCTCACCTTCCCACTATGGCCGATTCCCCCAATTGTCTCTCACCCAGTGACCTCCCCTCTTCATCCCCTGTACCCCCCCCTCCTTTCTCTGCTTTCTTGCCGCCCTCTCCTCCCCCTGGCCCACTCATACCCTCTCTCTCCTGCCCTACACTCGACCTCTTCCCCTTTTCAGCCCTCTCCCTTCTCCCCCACCCTTTCCCATTAGCCCCATCTTTTCTCACAATCCACTTCCTAATCATCCACTACTTCTCCCTCACCTTTGCACTACCTTCCATGTTCCTTATCCCAACATTTTCTCTGCCTTCCCTCCTTTCCCTCTCCCATGGACTCCTTGATCCACTTCACCCTTGTGCCCCTCCCCGCACAACTGGTAACCACCATCCAACTCTCCTTGATCCTCATGCCCTCTTCCCGTGTCCCATCTCATCCTCTGGCCTAACCATCTCCCTTTCACATTCTCTTCACCCTCTCACATTCTTACCCTCGCCTCTTCCCTTCTTTCCTACTGGTTCCTCTTTTCCCCTCTCCTCATTGCTCTAGATTAAATCCCCTCCCTCCCCCCTCTTCCCAATGCCCACATGTCCACCTGCCCCATCTCTTCTCTCTCAACTCCCTCTCCACTGACTCCCCCATTCCCCATCCTACCGCTCTTACTCCCTTTCTCATTCATCTCACTTTTTATCCCCCTAAAACCCATTTCCCCTCTCTCTGCCTAGCTTCCCCAAACCCCTCTCCTATTCCTCTTTCCGACTCTCTCCTGCTTTCCCACACACACTATTCCCCTTCCATTGTCCTGCCTCTTCTCCACTACCACTCCTGTTACACCTTTCGTAAAACTTCCACTCCACCGAAAAAGCGCAACCACCCAGCCTAGCAGGATGGAAGCGAGGAACCTGCAGAAGACTGGCATCAGTAGAACGGAGGGTTCGAGAGGGAATGTAAGAGCGAAATTTGGATTGAAGAGCCATAAAACATGCAATGCACTGTGCATAAGGCTTTAAACTAAATCCGACTTTGCACCGGTTACCAATGCAATTGGCGCAGAATTCAGGCACTTATGTTGCACGCTAGCCAGGTTTTGAAGAACTTGCATGCGCTGGATTGAGTGAACATATTACAATGTTTCATATAACCCACCGGGAAGGCCCGAAGGATGTCTCAGCCCAGGGTTCCGTGACCTTTAGCTATGCACTGATCCCTGCAGTAGTTGCATTAACCCTGCAATATGTTTTACAACTGAGAAGCTGAATTTGCTCCCTCTACATAGGAATGGTTCAACGCAAAAGTCTTGGGGTTTGAACATTTTGGTTCCACATATTTTTAGTATACACAGTCAAGGAAAGCCTGAAGATTTGCAGATAAATTACTCAAATGTAAACCTTTGAACTCAGTTTGTCTGTCCAGGAACCGTGGGTGCAAGTTCTTGATTACCCACATGAGCAAGATTATAGGAATCTGGGGAAATCCATTCAACTCCCTGTTCCTCGCTTTCTCTACCTGAACAATTTGGAGCAGTTTGTCATTGATTGGTGCCTCTCCCCATTAGTCTTTCTCAAAGAAAAATAGACCATTACATCGGACGTTGCTATCGATATTTTAGATGCACAGATACGGGGCTCTAAGGTAAAAAAAAAATGGTTTCAGTTGTCACTAGGACAATCAGGTTCTGCAAGCTCAGGCACTCCAGTCTCTTGCTAGCAGCAAACCAGGGAGGGATACACCTGGAAATTGCACCCTGAGAACAGCTTGCCTAATGGACAAGAGCAAGCACACATCTCCCTGCACCTCATGCAGAAGTGCTAGCCCCACAGGAGCTGCATAAGTCTGGAACTCACCTCCTGCTTCTGGGCTGCATGCTTGCTGCAGGCTGGATCCTGACAGGCAGCTTCCAGTTCTGCTCCGGGTCCTGAATGCATTCTTGAAAGGAAAGAAAAAGGTAAGAAGGTTGAACAATATGAATACCAAATGATTGCTTTTCGCTATGGAAATCTAATCCATAATTCACTGTTTCTTTATAGCATACATAACATCTATTTAACAATAGTATTGAAACTATGTGCTGTGTTTGGTTGATCAAAGCAGTAGGTCTTGAGTCTGACCTAGAGGGATTCTGCACGCACAGCTACAGGACATGTGACAGGGAGTTCACATGTTTAGGTCAGGGTTCAGGTAATGCTGAGCTATACTGTAGTGGAAATGGAGTGTGTTGATTCAGGTACGGTGTCTGGGAGTGCACTGCACTAGGTGAGTAGTTATTGAGTGCGGATACCGATAGCCATCCAGAAAGTACACAGTTCCAAGTCAGAAAGGGTGCATGCAGTTCCAGATCAGTTCTTGGAGACCACAGGGATCTTGGCTAGTAGTTCAGCAGTGCACAAATACAGGCCAAGGATCAAGAGGTTCACCCCAGAGATCACATAATGTACCAATGTGCAGTTTCAAAGACTGTTTCAGGTTTTCAAAGCTCAAGGTGAAAGGTCATTGAGTGCATTTCATTGTCTTGTCGTGTCTGCAGATCCAGGTCACGTGTCAAATAATGCACAGTTCCAGGGCAGGGCTCAAGAAAGACACAGTTCCAGATCAGAGGTAGGGTAATGGGAAGAGCAAGGTTAGTGGGTGACGACTGCACAGCCAAACAGATGTATTGGGGTAGCAAACAGCCATAGATTAGAAGTTAGGGAGAAAGACGGACTGCACACATCCTGGTCAATTGTCAGGGAATGCAAATGGCTTCAGGTCTAGAAACTGTTGGCAAAAAGGTAGCCAATATTTCTTTGTTGTTGTTTGCCCACGTCAGGGTGAGCATCTAATTCTGTTTGTCAGGGGCACTATTTTGCAACCATTTTCCCGTGCTCTGCCTTCTGGTTTTGGTCCAGAAACTGTTAGGGAAAAAAGGCAGGAGAGCTGTTAAAACAGGCCTCAGGTGACGAATTAACTCTTCCGGTCAAACCTCGCTCTCCCAATCCTCCCCGGGAAATGTCCTGCAACAGGGACTGCAGAAGGATTCCTCTTTTCAGAGCGCCATACCAATTGGTTAATGAGCGGAAGCCACTATACAGGGGTGGCGAACTCCGACGCCCATTAAACAACAGTCAGCATGATTAACAAGTTGGCCCTCTACACTCAACCAGATTGAGAGAAACTGAAGGGAGATCAGACATTCCGGGCTGTATGGGCAAATTCAATTTGTGACCAATGGGTACCATGAAGTTGTTCACCAAGGATATTTGATTTCATTTATGAATCCACCTCCTGCACAGCTGCCATAGTAACCTCTATTCCCAGGAGCAATAAAAAAGCTTCAGCGTTAATGAAGGTCTTTCACAAGCTTTTTAAGAAAGGGGACATTCTCAGTGTAACTCACGCCAGAAGAGCACGGGCAGTGTTATGAAGGATTCACTAGAGGGAACGATGCTAAGGCAATCAGTCCCACAAGTAGGTTCACACCTCAATAATATAGAGGGGTAGCCTACTTGTGGGCCATAACCGCCAACAGAAACTTCTTAGGGATGGGAATCATGTGGATCTCAACAGAGAGGATGCTTGGATGAGAAGCAGGATCGTCAGCGAGTAGGGAGGGTCATGGTGAGTGTGATGAAGTGGGGAAAGAAGAGCCAGATCAGAGCATAAGCCAGAGCCAATTAGACAAATGTTCACTCAGCCATGAAGACTGAATGGTATTATGATGTCATCATGCCTCTAGAGGGGAGGGTTTATGAAGAAAAGACATGCTCACGGTCCAATGAGAAGTGAAAGAATTCCTTATGAGGTACTTCTCTCTAGTAATAGAATGTTCTCTCTCTCTTGTTTTCCCTTATGTGTGGGGTCGTGTGAGCAGCCGTTGGAGGAGGAAGAGGAAGGAATCTCCCATGAAGGCGAGCCCGTATACGAGTGGGCTTATTAGCAGAGGATGTTTGTCTGCTATGAGTGATTGTGCTCCTGTTGAGCCCTGATGTTAAAGATTTACCCAGGTTAGTCGACATAAGAAGCCTGAAAGACTTTCCCAAGTTGAGAAACATTCGGAACATAACGGATGAGGGTTCTGACCTGTGAGCGCGTGCGCCGCTACTACGAACTGTGAGGCAGCTGGAATTACGAGTGGCGAGGTGAGCACAGCTGATCGCAACGTGTTGCCCTGGCAGATGAGCCGCAAAGAACTCGCTCGCTGCACCGGCCTCCACCGTCGTGGGGGAGGAGCCTGCCCGGCGATCGACAGAGGCTCCGAGAACAGCTGATTCATCGCGGCTCCCGAAGGCAAGGGAGAGCCGCGGGCCGACCTGACATACGAGCTGTCAGTTGCCTGGAACAGACAAGGATGAGAGGTTCGGAGCGTGTTCAAGGCCGAAGCGGAAATCCTTGGAGATACGGAGGCGAACGAGGAATCGAAGGTGAGAAACGTTAATTACTCACTCACACAGCCAGAAGGCGTGAACAATACTGGCCTTACAAAACATTTAGGATTGAACTGCTACATGTAAGACAGGACCCAGGGGAGCCTATGGGTCACGAACAGACGAACAACCTTCTTTTAAAAGGGGCTAAAGAAAAGCAAAGAAATATAGAGCTAGATGACAGGAGAAGACGGCCACCTTCAGCCTGGCTCTGCTTAAGACTTATGTTTATGTTTCACTCTGGAAAGGGAATTAAGATCGGGGAAGGGAAAAATCTCTTCTCCGGAAACTCGCCTTGAAATAAAGTTTAAAGTGTTCCACAGAGCAAAGGACATTCAGAAAGAGACTTGAGAGGCTGCTTGGTGGAAATGGTCTAATGCACGACCCGTTTATGCACTAACTGTCAGTTCCTGATCTTTAAGGAGAATAAAGTTAACCTCAGTTCCCAATAACATGTGTCCAGAGTGGTCATTTCCCGCCTGGCTCGTTACATTTGGTGACAGAGGTGGGATTTGACTGATCCACGATGGAGGAGCTGATAAAGACTCCTCTGAGTGAGGGTCAACAATTACTACAGCAGGCCCTGCAACTACAAAGCCAGCAGGCGCAAGCCGATAGACAGGCTTTCCAACAGGTTTTGCAGGTCCAACAGGCCCAGTTGTTGGAAGCCACGAACATGAGGAACCACACCCCCGTACCAACCTCAGTACTACAAAAGTTCTCCGCCGGTGAAGACCCCGCCCACTTCTTTGTCAATTTTGAAAGGGTCACCAGGAATGCGCAGTAGCCCCCGAGAGGTGGTGCCATTAAATCGCACCATTGATGACCAGGGAGATGCAGAGCGCGTATCAAGCAGCGAACCCAGCAGGAGACACTGCTTAAACCGACATGAAGCGGGTGGTACTGGAGCGCCTAGGCCACGACGAAGAGGCGTACCAGATCAAGTTCAGAGACACTAGACTTATGCCCAAAGAGACTCCTCGCCAGCTTTTTTACCGAGTAAAAGAGTTAGGGGAAAAATGGATTCAGACAAGTCTCTACACTACACAGGAGGTGGCCGAGAAAGTCATATTGGAGTGGTTTGTAGAGGTTTTACCGTCACCAATGCAAAGGAGGGTCAGACAACACCACAGACCCTCTTTGATTGATGCAGTCAATATAGCCTCGGCCTACCAGAAGGCTGGTCAAGCAAAGGTGTTGGTATATCCGTCTACTACCAAGACCAGAGGGAATCAGGTGGCCGCGAGCGTCCCCTAGCTATATCCCGATGGCCGGAAGGGGAAGGAGGAAGATTCAGACCAGCAATTGAGAGTACTGGGGTAACACAGCTGGCTAGACCACCCAGCCTTGCGGCAAGAGGGCTGCAGTGCTTTGAGTGCAGCGAATGGGGCCACCTGGCAAGGATGTGTCCAAGGAAGACCAAAGCAGAACCTATGGAGGTGGGAGTTCTCGAGCCAGCTAAAGAGATTAATATAAGTGGTCCTTGTCCAAGTCAGAGAAACACGTATCCCTATGTTTGTGAGGCAGAGGTAGAGGGTCGAGCCACTAGAGCCATGCTGGATTCGGGAACCTTGCAGACGGCGGTGAAACCCGAGCTGGTAGGTGGTCTGGGGAAAATGGAGGAAAGAATGGCCGTCAGATGTGCATGGTGATGTAAAGAGCTATCCAATCAAAGATATTCGGATAAGATTAGCAGGTGAAAGAATGACTGTGAAGGCAGCAATTATGCCTACGCTACCTGAACCTTTGCTAATTGGCTCGGATGTGCCTGATCTTCCTGGTCTGATACAAAAGCTGGAGGGTCAGTGGTTAATGGAGGCTCCTTTCTACAATTGTGAGGTTGAAAACCCGCCGAGTAAGTCAAGAAAAAGTAAAAGTCAGAAGAGGAGGGAGAAACAGGTCTGGGTAGAGAAAAATGTGTCCCGTAGCGGTGGACTGGAAAATAGACGAACAAGAACCAAATAAGAAGAGGTAAATCAGAATTTATTGGCAGGACTTGCATCAGTTAATGATGGCAAATGCAACGATATGATCGACAAAAAGCAGTTCGCAGAGGTAGCAAAAGAAGCTCTGTCTCTGTTTCGTAAATCCCACACAGAATCAAGAGGCGGGGAGCCACTTGGAGCTTGCACTGTGCCTCATATGTCAATGAAAGAGCATCCGACCATATTGCCTCATTCGCTTAATAGTGTAACGGCAGCAGAGATCGTATCCTCACATAGGCAGCCTTGTCACCTTGAGACCAATACTGCCCAAACCGTCAGGGTCCCTAAAAGCCCAATGGCAAGATGCGGCGGCCCCTCCAACTCAGAAACTAAGGGTCTTACTCTCCAGGTGGCAATTGATGTCGAGAGTGTTACAAACACTAGTGTCTCATGTTGTGAAGGGGGGGGCCAGGACAATACACTGGACACCTCTTTTCATACGGCATTTTTACAAGCCAGAAGTTCAGCCAATCTGGCCCTGTTAGATAGTCAAAGTGCGTCTGATTCAACTCCTCAAATACCAGCTGTAGACCAAACCTCCGGACCTAAAGTGGTAGCTGGGGACATCGTAAAGCAAGCAAGTCTGTTTCCCATCTTTGGAGGTCCGGATGTTGAACAACAAAAAACTGTGGAAATTAAAATTGTAATCCACTGCAAATCAAAAAGCAAAAAAACATGCCAGGACGTAAAAATATCCACCAAAGAGGTGCCCGGAAAATTCTTCGCAATATTAACATGCTACAATTTGTGGACAAAGCGATCACCACACAACGGAAATTAGGAGAAACAACTAAGGAGAGCAAAAACGTACCAGCAGAATCTACGGCAATTAATTTGAATGTAGCTGGTGGTCTACTGAGTGAAGCAGCAAAGGCTGATCAAGATGAGCTGTTGGAATTATCAGTCTATGAGGATTCTGTCGAGGAAGAAGGTGCACCAGTGAAACAACCTCATGATGCTTCGATCACCATAAAAGCCGTTACTTTATCCACCAGACAGAGGGAAATCAGTTCTCCTAAGAATGTTGAAGCAGGCCAATTGAACCCTAAAATGGCTGGGCTGCAGGAGCCTTTAGCCAAATCAAATAACATAGCCTCCGTGAAAGGGGGCAGGATCTGCTCTATAATTCCGATTGCAGTAGCGGCCGTTAGCAGAAAATCGACATTGGTGAGCCCTGTGTTTTCTACCTTACAAGAAAAAAGGGAGCGTCTAAGACTAGTTTTAGAAACGAAGCACCCTGAGCACGGGAGCATGAGTCAGCTTCCTACGTTCGGCTTAAATTTCGCAGGAGAACGCTATGAGCCTATTGTCATATCGACGACCGCTGCTGTAGCTAACTCACGGAAAGCCCAGTACCATCAGCCGGGAGTGCTAGACAACAGACAGAAGAGCAGTAAAGGGCACGTAACAGCTCGCCCCTCGGATTCTACTTTGACGATCAAATTGATGTTGGAGAGGTTGGTGACAAACTTATCTTGAACCGAGCAAATGTATTAAGACTGCTCCATCATGTACCTCGCCTACGATCATTGGGTTCTAAAGATTTAAAAATCGTGGAATTTCCTGATGAAACATGCAATGACAAGGTGATATTGCATGTTGACTCCAGTATAATTGCAAATGCAATATTAGGAGCAGGGGGAGGTCTTTTGTCCTTGGGGTTTGATACCTTCAAAATAATGGATTATGCGCGGTGCAAAAAAAAGGAGTTGGTCGCTCTAACAGGCGCTGCCTCGGCCACCCAAGAGGCCAACTTAAGTTCCAGCGAGAGTTCACAAAAAACTGCACCGATGGAACAGATCCGGAAAGGACAGTCTTGCAGGAGGGAGATGGTTCCCAAAACAGGCCCTGTTGAATTAGCATTACAAAGAGTGATGTTAGTCGAGAAGAAAGTGGTGCCCAGAACCAATCCAATCGAGGAAATTCAAATTACTATAAATAGTGACAGATCAATCAATAAGAGTGCCGCTAACTTACTAAGTAGTCCATTGGGTAAAGAAAACATCCAAGACTGGAATTGGCTGGCTATGGCTCTGAACGTCAAAACCCTAAGCTAACGCCCAAAGGCCAAGGTAGCACAGCCCTGCTACTTCGCCTCATGGAACACGCGTGGCTTTATGCATCTGCTGAATAATGACTGGCTTCACGATCTGCAACTAGTTTGTCTTCAAGAAACATGGATGTCAGAAATACCAGTTATCTCAGAGTTTGAATGTGCACTGAATCCAGCTATCAAGGCAGAAAAGGGGCAGCCTACAGCTGGCCTTCTAACCATGATTAAGCGGTCTTCAGGCTACCGGTTGTTAAACTCTAAGAACCACACGCCATACATTTAAGTCTCCGAGATAGGGAAAATCAATCTCTTGGTAAAGAAGCTGGACGTGATTCAGGTAATAAACCTGTATTGGAATCATCGATGGACAGGTTCCCACCCGTTCATTGATCAAGTAACAACAATCATTGATAACCTGCTTGAATCTAACAGAGGGGTTGGAATGATAGCAAGTGGTGATCTAAATATTGATTTCTTCAAGCCACAGAATCCTGTTAAATCACAACTGGCGAAAGATTGGTCGGAAGAACTGAATGCAATTGGTTTAACAATGCTAAATGGTTGTACGCAAGGGGATATCCCGGCAAAGTCCACATGGCACCGGGAAGGCCAATCGTCAACTATTGATAATTTCTTCATATCGGACGCTATGCATGTCAGGGTAAATTCTCTGAAAGTTTGTGCAATGGAAAACAGTGATCACGATATGTTGGAGTTAAAATTTCAAGACTCGGCAGTTGAGCAAACTCAGCAATGGGGGACAAAGGTCCGGGTTGAATCAAACCGTTTAAGAGTGAGCCTGGATGAACTCGAGGTGTCGAACCTATGCAACCAATTCAAGACCAATCCAGAGGAGGTCGAATATGCCTCTTTACTGTCCCAATACAAAGCAAAAAACATCGGACTAAAGCATTGGTCGTTTCACAAGAAGCATTGTTTCGACTTAATGGTGATGCAGCGCAAAAGATTTATGCGTGCCGAACTTCGGAGAAACAAGCAAGGGTTAATGAGTGAAATAGCGTAAAAAAATAGAGTTACAAAAACAAACCTACAAAAACTTGCTAAAAAGCCACAAATTCTTACTACATCAGCAAGATGCTGAGGCCATGTTGAAGACCCTAATAACCAAGAACAGTGGGGAGTTTTGGCGAATCATCAATCGCATGGAAACGCCGCAGGAAGCTTTGCAAGTGTGCTTGGTACCAGAGCTCGAGTGGGTGAAGCACTTCACAACACTATATAATAAAAATTCTGAGTCAAATCGACCAACAGTGCATGATCCTACACTATGGGATTTACAATTCCTGAGAGAAGATATTCGAGAGGTTATCATGAAAGCCAAAAACTCTAGGGCTCCTGGTCCGGACGGGTTGTCGAACTTTATGATCAAACAATTTCCTGAACTCTGGGCTGATTTGTGCTTTGATTTATTTGCAAGAATAAATATGCACCGACAGTCGCCAACCTCATGGAAAACGGGAATAATTGTCCCAATTTTCAAGAAAGGCAACAGGATGTCACCTAAAAATTATCGCCCAGTGGCATTGCTGGATGTTTTAGGCAAGATTTAAGCCTCTTTGCTCCAAAAAAAAATATTAACTGGGCCCAATCAGCCACAGAGTTGATGGAAGACAGGCAGGTTTTGTGAAAAATGTTGGTTGCTCTCTGAACTTGTTTGTCCTAAACTTATTGAAAATGGAAGCACTGCGTACAAACTCCAAAGTTTACTTTGCCTTTGTGGATTTTTCTTGTGCTTTCTATATGATCGACCGAGAGTTACTCTGGCAAAAGCTAGGGTCATGGGGCTGCCCTGCCGGTTTACTAGAGGCTATTAAAGAACTCCACACGGATACATCCATCGCAATCCGTCTTGATCAGTCAGGTCCTTTATCTGCACAGATCAAGACGTATAAGGGGGTCAAACAAGGTTGCCCGTTGGCAGCTGCATTTTTTAGTCTCTTCATTTCAGACATTGGTGATGCAATAACTGCAGTGAGGGCTTTTCCACCTAAAATCCACTCATCCCAGATAAGTTGTATGCTGTATGCTGACGACCTAGTTATCCTGGATTTAACTCCGATCGGTTTACAAAGTAAACTTGTGGCAGTCCAAAAATATGTGAACACAAACAATTTGAAAATCAACGCAGTAAAGAGCGAAATACTGGTATTCCATAACTTAAGTGCAAAACAGAGGTCAACGGAGTCAAAATTTGTGTGGAAACTTGGGCAAGACCGACTATGTATATCAAAAAGCATAAAGTATTTGGGCATGACATTAAATTCGAGCATTTGTGATGACCCTTGGATATGCAAATCAAAGAGGAAATGTGGCCAGCTAGCATGTAAGGGCCTACTGCTACACAGAAAGTTTGGAAGATTCTCTATGCGACCCTTGAGAAATTTCTATGAACAAAAAGTGCCGCTGATCCTGACATACGGAGCAGAGAATGCTTTCGGATGCTCGTCAAATCATTGGCCATCACTAGAGCACATGATTTGGTCCAAAGCCTTAAGCTTACCAATTGGAATTCCGACAGCCTGTATAAGGTATGAACTTGCGCTCATTTCTTTTCATGCTAGGATTAGCTGGAACCAATTGGCCTTATTTCGGAAATCCAGAGCTCAGGAAGGAATCCTGCAATTCTCAATACTTCACAACGCGCCTTCGAGCGGACCTGATATTGGGCCTCATTCCGACTATGGCGGTAAGGGATAGCGGCCACCGGTAACGAGACCGTTGGCGGTGATCCCTTACCGCCATACTCCGAGTTCCCTTTGCGCCCTCGCCCTTAACGCCTGCTTTGAGCAGGTGTTAAAGTCGAGGGCGCAAAGGGGCCTCCAAGCCAATAACGGTGACCGTAATGAACGGTCACCGTTATTTGCATCTTCCCCATTCCCATTGAGCCCTATGGGGGCTCATTTGGGAATGGGGAAGAGCCTTGGTGAATGGGGAATTACCGCCCCGCCAACCTTGGAATGGGGCGGTAATTCCGCCATCCACCAAGGCGCTGCCGGTCCGGGTACGGCGTCAACCAAGGCATTAATAGCGCCATTGGTTAGCGCCGTACTCGGAATGAGGCCCATTGTCTCGTTATGGGTAAAATGTTGTGAAGATCTTCTACTTGCATACAACATTAGTCTGGATACCCTTCATTCAAATCCCACGGCAGCAAAAGTGAAGATCTGGCGAGCCGATTGGGAGGTCACGTGTAGTGAGCGTGTCACTGCTAGAGCTATGACAAACTCACCTGCAGAAGCAAGAGGCTTTAACGTGTTACAAAAATATCTGCACTTATTTCCAAGTCCGTAAGCCCGTAGACTCTTCATGCTGTTCCGCTTAAACGCCTTTAAAACCAAAGAGCGGTACAGCCGTTGGGCTTGCAATACAGGATTGAATCTCTCGTGCCGGTTCTGTGATAAAGAAGTTGAATCACTTAAACATCTTGTGTTGTTTTGCCCAGAGCTAAAATATGAAAGATCAATTCACCTGGGCCGTTGCAACGATGATCATCAGACTGTGTGTGCGGAAGAATGGTGGATGAGAATGTGGAATGGCACTGACATGAAATTAACGATGCTGTTAACAACCTTTCTGGCCTCAATTGAAGAGAGGTTAAACATGGGCGTCCAGCAGCAGAGCGATTAATCCCCAAACAAATCCATGATGACTCATTTATGTTGAATAGGCTGGATTATTATGACAGTGGAGGACGGGAGGGAAGAGGTGTTTTAGGTTTTGTGTTTGGGTGGATTGTTTTGCTTTGTGTAATATTTTAAAGGTTTGAATCTAAACCAATAAAATTTAAGTAAAAAATTTTAAAAAAGAGAGTATTGCTGATATGAGGCCTACTTGATCTGAATAATACACGTGCCAATGAGGAATTAGGACAGACACTCACACAGAGCTTTGGGTTTGATAGAAAGGGAAATCAGACAGGGATTGTCTTAGAGAGAAAGTGTGAAGTGTGGTGTGGATTGGAGAGGAATGCTGAATGCTGACACTTGCCATATGTATTTTGCTATTAGCCTGTTAGATCCAACAGGATTGGATAAATTGCTATTAGATGGCTTGCATTAGAAGCCTGTAAGGCTTACATGTATTGCACTGCATGGTAGATTTGCACCCAGAGCAAAAAGGGTGCAAATTTGAGATTTGAATTATAGTATTGTTGAATCGATTCATGTGTTTTCTTTGTGTCTTATGTTTGTGTGTCCATAGCATAGTAACTTGGGAGTAACACAGTGCATAATCGCCCTGAGATTCAAGAGCAGGGGGGGGCCATAGTGATCCACACCCCCCGAGGTAGATTTGGAGACTAGCAAGTGGTCGCCCATGTGGGGCTAGACAAAGGGAATTTTGTTTTTCGGACTAACAAGAAGGCTTCATTACCTTCTTTAAGGTAGCATGAACTGGGGGCAGGTTATATTCAACAAGTGGTTGTGAGTGGTTGTGAGTCAGCAAGGATAATTCCAAAACAACAATAGTACTGTGGAACACAAATGAGAGAAATGTCCAATTGAGGGTCTAAAAATATGAACTTCAATCAAACTAAAAGGCAGATAAACTAAAATAAACTGTAACACACCCTTGTAATTAAATACACAGAATATGCAGACATTTGGTTGATCGATATACCCTGGGTGTAGAGGCAATTCTCTTTGTAGCAATGTTTAAGTTTCGCTATATGCCTTTTGAAGAGGTATAGAGTGGGGATTTAATTGACACTAGGGGCCTTAAAACCAGGTCCGGGGACAGAACCCTAATGGCACACTATTATTCTACTTCTTTTGAGCCTGGATATGGGGTGCTTTCGAAAGGTCGAGTATGTGTTTAAAAGGTTGAGCTGGTTCAATGGGAGGCAGACCCAATGCACTTCAACAACAAGAAACAATCGGCTCCAGGCTTGAAGAAATCTGGGGACATGCACCGATTTGCAGATGATTGCAGTTTGAGGGTTCGACTGCGTCTTGACGCCGTGATTTAACTTCAGCAGTAATTCATCTTCAGCCGCAAGCTGGCTTCACTGGGTCCAACGATCAGATGTGGTTCTGTGGCAGCTATCAGCTTGAAGATTGAAGCAGTTGGGGAACAGGCAGGTGATGTAAATTTGATGGCTGGAAGATTCTCAAAGCTATTCAAAAGGAGAGTTCCAAAAGCAGATTCCTGGAGCCCTAGCAGATTCCTGGAGCCCTAGCAGTTGCTTGACACACAAAACGGCTTGTAGCGGTGCAAACATCCAAGGATCGTCAGATGCAGCTTTCCTTTATCTTTGGATGCTGATTATTCTAGGATCGGTGATGTAAATGCTAAGCCCTTCTTCTGCCCTTCCCAGCTAGGAAGATTGGCAGGAACACTTGCAGGTTTGCTATTTTTGTAGGCGAATCATGGGTGCCAGTGTTCAAGTCACAGGCATGCCTTTTCCAATATCAGGTCTTGGTGTGCTGTGAGACACTGTACTGGGTCTCTGATGAAAGGTGTGCCAGTCTTCTTTTCTTCTCAGCCGGGAAGGTTGCAAGGGTCTGTGACAGAATGACATCTTTTGAGACTGAGTTAGCCTATGGTTTTTTTAATGACATTTTGCATGTACATCTGTTTATGAAAGTATGATCTGCTAATCAGACCCCACTTTCATAATGTTCGATGTCAAAAGCATAATGCGCACATGTACCTAGCATGGACCATCTCCTAACGTCCCCAGCAGCTGCCCAGCAGTGGCAGCAGGACAGGTGCAAACATCACATATGCATCCCTGAACTCAGCTGATGGAACTCAAAGTTCCAACAGGCTAAGGTGTCTTTTTAACTGTCTGCACCTCTGGTTCAAAATATTATAATTAGGAAGCCTGGTGGTAGTTATACAAATCTATTTTTAAGCCACGCCTAGTTATGACATGGTGTGTAGTGAGGTTACACAATTATACAGCAACAAGCATTCAACGTCATACTATTGGCAGCTTGGCGAGCTGTAACTCAATAATGAAAGATCAGGGTGTGTATTAGCTGTTGGCCTGGATATATACACAACAACCATGCAGGACCCAGTGCGGGAAGCCTCTTTTTGGACCCCCTGAGGAGGCTCTTCAACTTCCTCCAATGAATAAGAACTTTCCTGGGTGGTGTAAGAAACCTGATTGTATTCTCCCAAGTAGACCTCGGAATCCCTTATTCAGGTGGCCATGGAAGGGCTGGCGCTCTCAGATCCCAACCCTAGTGGCGGACGAGCGAGGGAAGATCAACTGGGTACGGGAGTCCACGGTTATGGCGAAGGAATACCCCAGGTGAGACGCGTTACGATACCAGGGACGAAAGCGAGGAGGATGAAGTCCCTGAGGCTTTTGTAGGTTGTTCCACATCTACCTCCCTTCCACCCAAAGAATCGCCCCTATCCAAATCCAACCACCTCTCCATATCTGGTACGTCCCCGAGGAGCCCAAATACTGTTGCACTCAAAAAACCACAACTCCCAGAATCCCTATTTTCCTGTTTCCTACCCGAATACTTCCAATCATTCTTATCCAGGTCCCTCTGATTATTCTTTCCCGAACTCCCAGTCTACTCTGACGAAACACTACCGTTCCCACAATCCTCCCTGTTCATTTCATTATAATAAACCCGGTCATTCCCGTTTGTCTCACAAACCCTACCAATCTCACCCTTCTGAGATTACCAACTTGCCTAGTACGAGGGCTATAATTCCATAGAACACCTTCTCCCATCCTACCCCGTAGGATGCTTGGAAACTCTACCACCCTCTCTTTTGACACAAACACTTTCTCACACTGTGACAGACAACGGATTAAAGCCAAAACCATTCACTAGACATGTCCCGACACAAGGATCAGGCACAGTCAGGCAATTAACAATAATTACACACATCCGGAGGCCCTTTCTCTTCCCCACAGGGATACAATCAGAGCATGAGAGTAGATGACAAGCAAGCCCGAACGCACGAGGGTACAGCTATTCCAGACTGGCAGTTCAAGAGGAGAAGAAAAGCGGCAAGACCTGAAAGGACTACGAGGAGGGAGTTGCCCATGCCCTTTTCAACTCAAGACCACAAAGCCTCCGTTAAAGGAATTACAATACCGCAGAGTACAGCGTGCGTGTTTTGTGCCAGGTGTCAATGGTGCACGTGGGCCTCCTGCACGGATAACACAGGCGGGAAGGCACGCTGGCTACCATGGTACTGTCCTTGATTCTAGAGACGAAACAGATCATCAGGTTTAACACAGCCACTGAGTTGGAGGAAGCTGATAGCAAACCGAACCGTGTTGAGCCCAAGGTTGCAAGTGACATTATATGTGAACAAAGAACTTGTGTTTTGAACTTTTGAGAAAAGCGAAAGAAGCGTCGGCTGCAGAGTAGTCAGGCACTGCAAGAATGCTCATTCGAAGGACTCTGGCTGGCCCCTTTGTTTTGTGGTGAAGGCCCCATGAGAGAGCAGCGTGAGGGTCAGAGTGGTCCTCCAACGGTCACATAAAAATCCTTTGTATAATCGAAAGTCTCTGACCCATCGACGAGAGAAAAGCTAGCGGAAGGGAAATCTGAGAAATTACTGAACTCGAGCCTAAGGCGAGTGGGAACCAGACGGAGTGACGCCAGAGAAAAACTAGGCGAAGGGAAACCCTGCATTCCAGAAGAAGGTTGCTAATTAAGGCAAATGTGAACCCGATGGAGGGTGGCCAAGTGAAAGCTAGGGAAATTGAAACCACGCTTTCTGAAAATATGAAGTAAAACATGAACTGTGTTTAGAAAATTATGAACTGTGTTAACGATGGCTAAGTGAACCCGACGGAGCAAAGCCAAGGAGAAAAGCTAAGAAAGTAAATCCCGAATGTGATAAAACATCTGAGAAAATTGTGTTAAAAGTGAATGGCTGCAGTGAACCGGACGGAGGGAGGCACAAGTTGCAAGAAGGATCCAAGCCCAGCAGAGGGAGATCCAAGGGGCGAAGAGCAATCGCCCACTGTGCAAGATCACCAAAGGAACTTTTGTTTGTTTGTTTTTTTGGTCCAGCAGGCCTTCTAAGGCAAGAGACTTTGGCACAAGAGACTTGGCCTTTAAAGGTCCTGATATCGTTGAATGCAATAGTGAACCTCATGCTGGAGAGGCTTAGGAGTGTGCTGTGCTCCGAAGTCCTGCCTTATCCCATGCTTAAAACGTGGGGAAGGGAGACACCAGCCATACCATCCTGATTTATCATTTTGTGAACACTTCTTTCTTTTCTGGTGAATATTATTCTCACCCATTCATACAGTTTAATAAACACCCTTGAACTGTTATCACTTGTGTCTGTCTTTACTGTTGCCACCATGAGTTCCTTACAGAGGTCTCCTGGAAACCGGTGCTTAAGAGACAGTCCTGTCATTACAACACCCACATCACACCTGGGTGCTGATTACTGGAGACCTTTTGAAGGTTGCAAATAAAGGGAGGTGTCATAGTTAGAGTAGCCCAGAGGAGAGGTTCAAATCATAGTGGGGTCTCACCATCTTGGAGATGCTAGGGCTCCCCAAACCTTTTCTCTCCCCTTCTAATTTCCTCTCCCTTCCCCACGTCCTGCAGACAAGGCACTTTGGGTATGACAACAGCCTTGCTGTGGACCAATTCACTCTAGCATTTTGCTTATATAAGGAGGAAAAACCCTAAAATATGTGAATTCTTGTTTGGAACAAATTTTAACCTGGATCCCGGTTGGGTGTACAGTCCACTTCAAAGTCTTCTGCAAGAGAGTTGAAGATGTCTAAACAAGAGGAAAGCTTTTGTCCCCAATGATCCCAGAAGCCTGATTAGGTTGAACCTGTTGTGTGGACCAAGGTTTTATGTGTGCGTGAGAACACTGGTAACCAAAACCTTGCCACTGAAAGTGATAGATCCCTGCAAGTGCTCTCTACAAACCTTCCTGGCTGGGAAAGGCTCACCTTGCCCCCGAGAGCCTGGACTGGGTCTCCCAGTCACTACGAAACCCAGAAAGTAGCACAAAGCCTGTTTACTGCCTTGAGTCCTGCTGTGTTGTCATTGGCACGCCAGGTTCTCTAACGGAAGCATCATCTTGATCGACTCGACCTCCCACTCGACTTGCTGGAAGATATCCACTCCCCCATCTCTAATGCCAACTCGCTCCCCTCAGAACCCACACCTCGAACCATCTCAATGTCATCTCGCCATTGGGAAAGCACAACTGGACCGTCTTGATCCTGGCTCAATTGCAATAAAGCACCTAGAAGCCTGACTCAATGCTGTTGAACCCAAAAGACAAGAAACTAAAGGTATTTGAAGAGGCACTGGCATCCTGGTCCACCTTATAGGACCCTAGTGTTTTTTAAGCCCCCTCCTTCCTTATCTTTTTAGAGACATTTTCATAAATGTTTACATTTTACTGTTGAATTCTTCGCACGTGCATATGCCTGAGCATAGACCCACTGTATACAAACCCATTGCGCTGTGTTATATTTTAAAGTATGCTTTCTCTGAGTTTCCCTTACAGGGATGGTCCAGTAGTTTATTATTTGTTTTGTTAGTTTAATTAAGGATCCTATGGGTATAGAACCTTGGTTGGACATTGATTTATTTTGGTATCCCGCACTATTGTTGTTTGTGTTGATTCTGTACCAGCTCACACCCGCTCCGAAGAGTATGGCCTGCCCTTGACCTATGTTAACAAAAGAGGGGATGGTGTAATATCTGTCAGGCTCTGTCTGTTTCACCTTTATAATTGGTATCACTTCTGATTTATTAGTATTGTGGAGCTGAGTAGTCACCTTAGCAACTACTCATCCCTGTGCTCCTGCAGGGCAGTACTCAGTTCATCACGGGGACACTTGCAGGGTGTGCCACTTCTGCAGGCAGCGATCTGGGTACAAGTGTCAAGTAGCAGGCATGCATTTTCCAACAGGTCATATGAAATGTTTCCTTAAAGTAGGTAGGAGGAGAGCCTTTCTCCCTCTTTGAAAATCTGTATCTTCACCCCAATGGCTTTGACCTTTGGGCACTCTTTACCCCAACAATGTTGCAGTGACATCCTATTTTGTTGGAACCTTGTTGCGCACTGAATTAGGGCGCATGCCATAACCCATGTGTTTCTTCACTGTGGAATTTTCAAACTGAACTACTCTGACAGCAGCGGTTTGCAGTAGATTCTTCATGGCACATTTCTTCCTGGTGGGGTCTGGCCAGACTTTCTTAAAGGGACAACACAATATGTATTTTCTTCAGTGGTGAAATGGTAAAGCAAGTGCCCGTTTGTAACCTACAAGCACCCTGTATGTTTCTGCCAGAACTTCATGCAGGGACAGTGAGAGGGTTGACTAGTAATCTTTCTGTTCAGAGGTCAGTCTTGTTCCAGGTAAGTCCACTAATCGAGAAAAATCTCATCCAGGTTCACCTTGCTTACTCTGTGTTTTTCTGCCAGTTCTAGGGTTAGAGTCTCTATTTTTCTTCTAGACCCCGTCTTGGGCCTATTAAAGTTCCTTGTCCTTGATGTCTCCCTTCTTCCTACACTCCTCTTAACCTTTTTATCTCCGGCCTTATGGTTCTGCTCAGGAATTTCTACCTGATTTACAAGCTCGCCTGTTGTAGATGTCAATGCCCTTGTGCCCCTCTTTGCTTTCTGGATGAATGTTCCACAGGCACGCTTTCTACAAATGTTTTTCACCCCAGGTTAATGCAGGTAGGAGATAGGCAGTCATTCTAACATGCAGGAAGTAGTGCCTTCTCGAGGCCCTGATGCTTAGGGTCTGTGATAAACCTGAAGGTGTCTCACCCGCTAGTCCCCGGGGATCTGTCATCCAGGTGGCCAGGACACGGCCATCGCTTTTGGATCCCGTTCCTGGGGATGGACCAGTGTGGGTGGATCACCTGGATGATGGGTCTTCAGGTAGTGGGACACCGAATGGTGAGTTCCAGTATCCCCTTCCCTGTAACACCTTGTCCCCATCCTACAGGTAGGCTACATAGGAACACAAACACCCTGCCCCCTTTCCTGACACAAACACTTTCTCACGGAGAGCTCACTGTGAGAGAAAACAGACTACCACCGGAGCCGTATACCTGACATGTCCCAACAAAATGGTCAGGCAGAATCAGGCAATTACTGATCATTACACACACCTGACTTCCATCACACTTCCGCACACGGATAAAAGGCGGAGCACGAAAGCACACTCTGAGCAAGACAAAGCACACAAGGAAGCAGCAGTTCCAAACTTGCAGTTTAATATGAGGAGAAAGACAGCAAGACTAGAGAGGGTTGCAAGGAGGGGAGTGCCTTTTACCCCTTCAGAGGAAAACCGTTACTTTCACAAGCCTTCGAGAATATGAAACATAAGACTTGGAAATTAAAAAAATCTGCATTGTGTGTCGGAGGTACCCGGTGCTCTCCCACAGAGACGTTTTTATGGGAGGGCAAAAGGGGCACTTTCCCAGGGCGCCCACCTTGGAGGGGGCCCCACAAGGCTGCCTGATCTAAAGAAGTAAGACTCCTTTGTTCACCAGACTTAAACAGCACACATCATGATTTTTTATGGCATGGTGCTAAGGCTCTAAACCTATTGCCTGCCTGTTTTGGCAAGTACATTCTGCCTCGATCAATTCATCATGTGATGCTTACTGTGTTCACTGCGGTATTTATAGTTTGTGTGTTCCTTGCAGCACAACTCCTTTCGCACTCTTTCCTTCTTGTGAGAATTATGTTAATCATGTGCAATAGCCAAATCTGAAATGCATATTGGTAAATTGAGTGCCACAATGGTTCAGAAGTTAGCTCAGTGTGTTAAGCACTAATTTCAGAGATTTGTGTTCATATGCAAGATTAAAATAGCATATTCCTGTAAGGCTGGCTGAGCCTTCCTATGTCTGAGGTTTATAAACCTGCCTTCATATGTACTTGGTCTTGCAGCACAACAGGTGCTATTTAAGCAATGTACCTGCACCAGAAAGGGGTTACAATAAAAAGAAATGTCATCCTTATCGTGAAGGTCTAGAAATTGGTATTTTCAGACGGGGTGTTGTTAAACCTGGGTAATCACCTCCAACGATGAGCATAAACTGTTAGTCCAAAAGATGAATAAGTATCCAAATCTGGAACCAAAGCACTTGTATCCTGGCTTTGCCAGCAGAAAATAAAGTGATCCTGGTCAAATCATCTAATATCTTGTACATTACTTTACTGTCTTCTGTGAAGTCTGCCTTCTCGCATGCTGGTGGCATTGTTTAGCCCATTACTTGATCATTATTCTTATGTAGGTCATTTCAGTGGAAGGGGTGGTAGACAGAAGGGAGTGGACCAGATGGTGCAGGACTCGGGCAAGCATATTTTAAAGTCTGTTCATTTGACATGAAAAAACGCTTTGCATTTTTGTAAAAGTCAAAGGTTTTTCTGCACGTTTAGAAATGACAATTTCACAAGCCAGTGTCTTGGATAGCTTGGGTTCTTCCTTTCATCGGTCTCCCTTTCTACTTGCGGTGTTCCCCAGGGGTCTAACCTCTCACCCTGGCAATTCTCGGCGACCCCATTGCCATTTCCTGCTCCAATTGCCCTTCCTTTCGCTCTTCCCTAAAATCCTCTCTCTTCCACTCTCCTCCCTTACACCCCACGTTCCTTTCCTCCTCCCTTCCCCACTACTCTCACTTCTTACTACTGCTCTTCCCTACCCTTTCCATCTAAACTATCTCCTTCCTCCCATCCCCCTGCTCGCATCTAGCCTCTCCTTTTCCTCTCTTCTTCCTTCACATTCCTGCATTCCCTCCAATTTCCCGGCCTTACCTCATCTAACATCTACTACTCCCTTGCACACCTCTCCAACCCCTTCACCCTCCTCATCCCTGCAATTTTGTAAGTTGTTCTTTATACTGTTTTCAGGTTGTGGTTCAATTGTCATCTCATGCTTGCTGTATTATTTACTTGTTATCATGTAAAGCACTTTGGAGTAAAGGGCTATATAAATTCAATAAAATACAAATACAAATGACACAACTCATTTTCAGGCTTCCCTCGGCCACCGCTTCTCCTTCTCTCATCTCTGATTGTCTATCTGCCATTCAGGATTGGTAGGCCACCAACTATCTATGCCTGAATGCCAGCAAGACGGAGATCCTCCTCATCGGCACACCTTCACCCTCCTTTCCTGTCACTCTCTGGACGACCTCCCTTGGCCCTCCTCCTACCCCGACCTGCGAGGCTAAGAACTTCTGGGTCATCTTTGACTCCACGCTTTCCTTCTATTCCCACATCTATGATGTCTCTAAAAAGTCAAACCTCCTACTGCACCTCCTCAGAGGTATTCTGCTTTCCTCTCCCTCCCCCAGAAGCTCACTATCTCTCGAGCCATGGTTCTCTCTAGGTTGGAATATTGCAACAGCCCCTTTTTAAATCTACCTGCCTCTACTCTTCGCCCTTTGCAACTTATCCAGAACAGGACTGCAAGACTTGTCCTTGGCCTCAAGCCTTGGGATCATATCTCTCCAGCCCTAAAATCTCTCCACTGGCTCCCAGTGGCTGGAAGGATTACATAGAAGACCCTTTGCATTATCCAAAATACCTTCAGCTGTCCCTCCGTAATACCTCCGCTCTCGAGCTCTTCGCTCCTCTACCTCTAACTCCCTCAGGGACAGTCATTATTCTAAGAAACAAGCTGGCGGTAGATCTCTGTCTATGACTGGGGCATCCCTCTGGAACAGCCTCCCTGCAACTCTGAAACTTGAGGAGAACCATCTCCGGCTCTGGGAGTACCTCAAGACCTTTCTCTTTGCGTCTGCCTTCGCTCCTCCTCTACCCTGCTGATGTGTTCTCTCTCAGCATTGTGCACCTGGTTACCCTCTGACTTTCGGGCCCAGTTACATGCTCACCCTGCCACCCACCCGCACTGCCTCCTAGCAATCCCTTGCACTGGGGTCTGTATCTGTAACCCTACAGCCCCCCCTTTCTTTTTCTGCACTTATCAGACACACCCTGTCTGTTGCCTTAAACCCAGCACTTGCTGCTTGCTGTCTGCACTACCACTGTTTGTTGCTTTTATTATTTATTTATTTGTATTCCGTTGCTCAGCACTTTCCACTTCCCCAACCTCCCATGCACTTTCCCTTTTCCTTCTCCCATGCACATGTGCATTCTCAATGTCACTGGGCCTAGTAAGAACTTCTTTTGTTCTCCCTTGTTCCCCTCCCTTTCTTCGTAGCGCTCTGAAACACTTGTATACTTGCGCGATACAAATAAAATATCTATATCAATGCAGTGCTTTAAAATACAAAAGACAAACCCAGATTAAACATGTTCAATCACACTGATTGATATGGTGGATACTTATATACTTCTCTTGATGATGGAGAGAATTAAGCTAGAATCATTCTGTGTTATTCCCCTTCTATATTATTTTATTTTTAAAAATGGTCATGTTTGGTAATGTGTAATTGATGTACTTTCCAAGTCAGTTTTATAAAATTAGATTATTCTAGTTCATAGTAAGAACTAGTAATGAAAGTGTTCAAATGCCGAAATTGCAGAGTTGGCACAAATCCCTGAGTCACCCCTTAACCAGTGTGTGTAAGGCTGGGCATCTAATTTAATCTTGTATTGCCTAGCCTCTCGAAATTGCCAGTCGCTAAACCTTTCAAAATTGTCAGCACTTCAGAGTGATTTCCTTCTCATGGTATGATCTTCAAAACAGCCTCACTCATGGTTTCACTGGCTATAGTGTTGCTTGCACTATAAGAGTGAGCATTGATATATTGCACACCACAGGCACTTGCTCCTTTGATCTATAATGGCAACACTATTTGAAAACCATATCCCACTTCTAATCTCAGTCTGTCGGGATACAGACACATTCCTGGTAGGTTCTAATCTGCATCCACTATACATGCTATGGTATGTGTAGGTTTCTCCTTCCTCCCAATTGGTCTCCTCTATCCATGCTTGAGCACGTTTGCATTCTGTGAGGCAGCATATGTGAGTTCTCTGTCTATTCTGGGTTACATGTATCTTTTACATACAGTCCTGCGTTAATACTATGGGCTGCATACCTTCCTGGAAGCTACTGATAAAAAGTCTCCTGTATCTATGCTAGAACAGAAGTAACCTCTGCGTAGATTGATAATGCTGGCCTTCAAATGGTACTTGAATGAATGAAGAGGGTAAGGGGACTTAAAGGGAGTAAAGATGCTTATTTTTAACGCTGTGATGCAGCATATCAACCTATGGGTTGTGATCGTGGCAGGGGGAGGCGTGGTAGATATTCTTGATCACTTAATTCTTTTGGTTTGGCGGAGGGGGGCCCCAAAGATGTGTGTGCCCAGGTCCCCAAAAATGCTTAAGAATGCCCTGCTCTCCCATGTCGATAGCCAAGGTGGGGGGAATGTTTGCCACTGTGGTACTGTCCGTGGTTCCTACAACAAAGCAGCGCCACTAAAGTCAGCACAGCCGGTGAGTCGGGGAGATTGATAGCAGACCGGTCTGTGTTAGAACCAAGGTTGCAAGCGGCAACATTGTATGTAGAAATCTGAGGAGAAGAAGTTGTGTGAAGCGTATGAGACAAGTGACGTGAATATAATTGAACAGAAAAGGAGTTACTGAACTTTTGAAGCCAATATAGATACCATATACAGAGTGGTCCGACGCCACGTGGGTGCTCATTCGAAGGTCTTTGTTAGGTATCCAACTGAGAGGTGGCACATGAGGAAAGGAATGGTGAAATCGAAGTGGTCCTGCAATGGGTCAAGCTAAACCTTGTGCACATTTGAACATCTTCGATAGTTAAAGCCCGGCTGAGGGAGACTAATTGTGTAAGAGGAAGGATCTGAGCCCGCTGAAGGGGATCCGATGTGAACCGTGAGTCATCGAGAAAGAATATTCTCTGAACATTAAAAAGGGGAACTGAGCCCAGAAGAGGGGTATCCAAAGTAACGATTGTTGTATAAATGTAACGCTCACCTGACTCCCACGGAGGCGCTGGCCTGGTTTGCGCTGCTGTGACCTCTTCTAAGGTGATGCGCAGGATTCGGAAGACGGACTGGACCGGGCCCCCAAATCTGGCTTGTCTGGTTCGCAGAAGTATCCTTCTGTAGGCGAAAATAGGGGATTAACTGTCTGCGGGGTAATGCAATCGGACTCCCACTTTCCCCTCTCATCCTCCTCAAAACCTTTCTGTGATTCCCCGTAGCGTCTCACCTTAGGGTCTGGAAGGATGAGCTCTCCATCCTGCTTCTGATGCAGGGGCGCGTTGGTATCCAGTTACTTCACTGGATTTTCGGATTGGTGAGAACCAAACTTGCTTGGCTTCCAGGTAAGTTTTTTGATAAGAGGTTCCCCTTGTGTCCATGCATTAATGTACTAATGCTAGTGTCTTTTTCCCCATAGGGGCTGGGGTACGGAATGCCGGGGAACAGGCACCGACCCGAGATGAGAGGTGAAATCCTTGTAGAAATCAGGTAAGTCTTTAATGAGCGTTTTTTGGTAATGTCTTTTCGTTCGCTCATTAACGCTGATGTCTCTTTTTCCCCTTAGGGGCCGGGGTCCGGAAATGCCAGGATGCGGCGCGGACCCGAAATGAAGAGGGAATGAATCAACAGGTAAGTCTTAACATGGAGATTTAGCTTTCCTTATTCCCTTCTCTCTCTCACCTTTTGTTCTTGTCTTTTTCTCCCTAGGCACTGGGGCGTGACTGCGAATCCGGATGATCGCTGCTGAACATGGAGGCGCCCTGTAAAGGTGAGTGAAATGCGGCGCTGCAGCGATCGACGCGATGAGCTTTTAAATAAAAGTCTTCCTTTTCAGGATTGTCTGCGAGATGTCTCCGGGAGGCGGATTTAGCAGGTAAGGACTTTTCCTTCTTCTGTTCTCTTCTTCTCTTCCTTTGCAGGTGATCCAGGATGTTGGCAGGCGTGGCAGAAGTCAGGATACAGGAGTAGACACGGTGAGCATCCAGCTGCTAGGTGCAGAACAACGCGAAGCATGTGTGGCTGTTCGGGTGGGGTTTAAATAGCCTTGGAAGAAGTTCCAGGTATGTATCCTTCCTCCAATCAGGTATGTATCCTTCCCCGACCACACCCGGATGGTAAATTAGTCCCACAGGTAAAGTAGTTCCTTTCAGGCCTCAAGGAGGCCGGGATCCTGCAGCATGGTCTGCATCAGGTAAGTGCACCCAAACACTCCCATAATGAGCCTGGCGCCTATGGCGCCAGGACTGGTGTCTTTTATGAGCCTGGCGCCATAGGCGCCAGGACTCTGTCCAAAGGGCCCCTATATGGGGTTGCTGGGTCCTTCCTTAGGGACTGGATGTCCGCTTTCGGGGACGCAGGGCTTGAACCGGCTCCCCGGGAGCGGGCATCATGACAGCACTCCCCCCCAAGGCCCCTCCCAAGGTTGTTCCCTCCAGGGGTTTTGGTTTGTCTGGGAAGAGTCGTGGAATTTCCTGACTAATCGAGGTGCATGCACATGGTCGCTGGGTTCCCACGATATCTCCTGAGGTCCGTACCCCTTCCAATCAATTAGGTAGAACAGTTTTGACCTAAACATTTTTGAGTCTAAAATGTTCTTCACTTCGAATTCGGGCTGCCCATCAATTAGAATAGGTTCTGGAGGTTTGAGTAGTCGGGTTCCGGGTACCACTGGTTTCAGAAGTGACATATGAAAAACAGGGTGAATTCGCATACTAGCTGGTAAATCAAGTTTAACAGCCACTGGGTTAATTATTGCCGTAATAGAATAAGGTCCCAGATATTTTGGGTTAGAAGTTTGAGGCCCTTTGAGTGGTAAATGTCTGGTAGCTAACCACACTTGATCCCCAATCTGATACAGAGGTGCTTCACTCCGATGTAGATCAGCATTCTCCTTGTATTTTCTCTTGGCTTGTTGTAAATGCGTAGTTGCCTCTTTGAAGGCTTGGGTAATTGTAGAATGCAGATGTTCTACTGCAGGCATTCCGAGGTTCTGAGGTGAGTCAAGGTTTGAGGTTCGAGGGTGATGCCCAAACAAAGTATAAAAAGGACTGTGGCCAGTTCCAGAGTGCCGAATTATTATATGCGTATTCGGCTATCCAAAGAATGTCTTTCCAGTTGCTTTCAGATTGCTGTAACATACACCGTAAGTACTGCTCAAGGGTCTGATTTGTCCTCTCGGTCTGACCATCGGTCTGAGGGTGGTGACTGGTCGATGATCTTACGTCGATCTGCGCCATTTGACAACATTTGCGCCAGAAGTGGGAAATGAATTGGCTTCCCCGGTCAAAGATTAGTATAGATGGGAATCCATGTAGCCGAATAATATTTTCGAGGAATTCTTTGGCTAGGACAGAAGCTGAAGGTAAACCTTTCAACGGAATAAAGTGGGCCATTTTGGAAAACAAATCCACAATTACCAGAATAGTATTGTACCCTGAACAAGGAGGCAGGTCCGTAATAAAATCCATTGATAGGGTGTGCCAGGGTGCTGGCGGTATGTCTAGAGGTTGAAGGAGACCGGCTGGTCTTTTCTTTTGACTTTTATTTTGGGCGCAAACACCACAGGACATCACAAAAGATTTTACATCTTTTCGCCAAGAGGGCCGCCAAAATTGTCGTTTCACTTTTTCCTCTGTCTTGGCAATACCGGGGTGTCCCTCTATTAATGTATCATGATAACCGGAAATAACTAGTTTGTGTAATTCCTTATATGGCAGGAATAAGCGTCCTTGGAAATAAGGTAAACCATTATCTATGGTAAAGTCTGATCCCTTTTGTATCCAAATCTGTAAGGTTGTAGGGTCCAGGAGTTGTTTCACTCTGGCTTGAATGTCTTCAAGCGTCTGTAACAAAGTCATGCCTAGAATCCTCTGTTCGGGAATTATTGGTACTGGTTCTGAGTTTGTATCAGATTCTCCCATTCCAATTCGGGATAAGGAGTCTGCTTTGCCATTGTTGCAGCCAGGTCGATAGGTAATCACGAAATCAAATTCAGCGAAAAACAAAGCCCATCGGAGCTGCCGTGATGACTGAGCCTTGGCGGTTTTCAAATACTGTAAATTCCGGTGATCAGTGATCACTGTGATGGTATGTCGAGCGCCAAGCAGATAATGCTGCCAGGCTTTAAAAGCGGACTTAATGGCTAACAGTTCTTTGTCAGTGATTGCATAATTAACCTCGGGTGCCGAGAATTTTCTGGACCAAAATGCTACGGGATGCAGTTGGTTGGTTTCGGGATCTCTTTGGGACAGGACAGCTCCCATGGCTAGGCTGGATGCGTCAGTCTCGACGACATAAGGGAGATCTGGACGCGGGTGTTTCAATATAGGTGCGGAGGTAAACTTAGCTTTTAAATCCTGAAAGGCCTGCTCGGCTTCTTCAGACCATTCAAAGCGTTTATTTTTCCTCAAGAGTGCAGTAATGGGTTGTACCACGCTTGAAAATTCTGGGATAAACCTGCGATAGAAATTGGCAAAGCCGAGCATGCTTTGAACCCCTTTTACAGAGCCAGGTGATGGCCATTTGAGGATGGCATCCACTTTTCTTGAGTCCATTCTGACTCCTTTGGGTGTCAGGATGAAACCTAGAAACTCGACTTCGGTGGTATGGAAAACACATTTCTCCAATTTAGCAAATAAGTTTGTGTTGGCGCAGTTTTTCAAGTACTGCCCTGACGTGTTTTCTGTGATCAGATTCCGAAGAGGAGTACACCAGAATGTCATCGATATATACGACTACACAAACATGGATGAGTTCCCGAAGGACATCATTCATGAAGTATTGGAAGGCAGCCGGCGCGTTACCCAATCCGAAAGGCATCACCTGGTACTCGAATAATCCATATTTAGTACGGAAGGCAATTTTCCATTCGTCGCATTCTTTAACTCGTATCAGATGATAAGCCCCCCGGAGATCTAACTTGGTGTACATGCAAGCGTCCTTCACCTGGTCAAGGAGTTCAGGGATCAGAGGCAGAGAATAATGGTTTTTAACCGTTATCTGGTTCAATGCGCGGTAATCGATACAAGTTCTAAGGTCGCCTTCTTTTTTGGGCACGAAGAACAAAGCCGAGGATGCCGGGGACTTTGACGGGCGAATAAACCATTAGCTAGGTATTGATCCAAATATTGTCTCAAATCCAGGTTCTCAGGTTCGGTAAGGGCATAAATCCTGCTACAAGGGGGTTGTGCACCGGGCACCAGATCGATTTGGCAATCGTACGATCTGTGAGGAGGTAACGTGTTGGCCTGTTCCTTTTGGAAGCCGTCCTGAAAGTCTTGGTATTCCGGAGGTAGTTGCATGGAGGCAGAGGTTACAGATGCTAGATTAATCTTCAGGTTTTCTAGGTAGCAGGTTTGTGTACAATCCGGGAAGGTTATTCTCTTAGCTCGCCAATCAATTCGAGGATTATGTGTCTCTAACCAAGGGATTCCAAGAATAACCTGAAACTGTGGAGCCTTGATTACATCAAACACAACACCCTCCCGATGGCCGTCGGGACCAATAAGAGTCACCTCAGTAGTGGAATGTGTTACCGGTCCAGAGGCAATTTCAGTTCCATCGACTGTGGTGATGACATCTTTGCTGGTTTTAGGACGGAGAGGGAGGTTAATCCTAGAGACCAATTCACGATCCACATAGTTTCCAATAGCCCCACTATCGATGTATGCCTTTATTGCATGCAACCGCTTAGGCTGTTCTGGATCTACGAGAACCATTGGCACAATGAAATGCGAGGTCTGAGAGTTTGTTTTCAAGCTTGGCAAGCGGACCCCTACGCTTGTCGGACGGAGTCGTTTCCCGAAACAGAGTCTTCATGGTTTTTATCAGCGGCTCCTGCCGCCTTTCGGGGCGGTTTTGCCGGGCAATCTCGTAGAAAGTGTCCAGAATTCCCACAATAAAGACATAATTTTAACTGCCGCCTCCTTTCACGTTCCTTTTGAGTTAAAGGTCCTTTAACCCCTCCAATTTGCATAGGCTCAGAGACATCAACTCCCTTGGGGTTAGCATGGGTCTTGACCAACACCCGGGTCTCAAACCTGGACCGATCTGCTTTTCTGTTTTGAAGTCTGTGATCCAATTGGACCACTAAGTCTATATACTCGGTGCATTCTTGGGGCGGATTTACAACTTGGGCCAAGACATCTTTAAGTTCTCCGCATAGACCTCGATAAAACAACGTGACTCTTTTATCCTCTGGCCATCCCGTTTCCACAATTAGTCTATTAAAGGTTGCAATATAGGATAGGAGGTCCTGATTGCCCTGTCGCAGGGATAGAAGTTCGTCATCAAGAGCCTGCCCCTGAGAGTGTCGAGCAAATAACCTTTCCATGCTTGCTTGAAACCCTTGAAAATCACGGAGAATCGGGTCATCTTGAGTAACCAGTGGAACTGACCAATCGGCAGCGCAGCCGCTGAGATATGACAATACAAAGGCTACCTTGGTCTGATCATTAGGGAAGGCCCCAGGTCTGCATAGGAAGTGCAAACGACACTGATTCATGAATACGGCGAATCGTTTGGGGTCCCCAGCAAAGCGTTCGGGTGGGGCCAGTGGCATGTTTCCAGGTAGATTAATCTGCACAGGGTTACTGGAAACCACAGGAGCGGGGTTCCCTCCGGAACCGGGTAGAGGAGTTTGCCCAGCTTGACCTTGCAAAAGCTGTCTGGCCAGGTCATCAGTTCTTTCCTTTGATATTATTAATTCCCTCCTGAGGGCATTAGTCTATTGACGTGCGGCATGTACTTCGGCCCGTAATTCCCCCAGTAATTGGGCCAACTGATCAGTCTCAGAACTTTCCATAGCGCCTGGGTGGGAATTTGTAGGAAGGCTTTGCGTTCTGTAACGCTCACCTGACTCCCACGGAGGCGCTGGCCTGGTTCGCGCTGCTGTGACCTCTTCTAAGGTGATGCGCAGGATTCGGAAGACGGACTGGACCGGGCCCCCAAATCTGGCTTGTCTGGTTCGCAGAAGTATCCTTCTGTAGGCGAAAATAGGGGATTAACTGTCTGCGGGGTAATGCAATCGGCCTCCCACTTTCCCCTCTCACCCTCCTCGAAACCTTTCTGTGATTTCCCGTAGCGTCTCACCTTAGGGTCTGGAAGGACGAGCTCTCCATCCTGCTTCTGATGCAGGCGCGCGTTGGTATCCAGTTACATCACTGGATTTTCGGATTGGTGAGAACCAAACTTGCTTGGCTTCCAGGTAAGTTTTTTGATAAGAGGTTCCCCTTGTGTCCATGCATTAATGTACTAATGCTAGTGTCTTTTTCCCCATAGGGGCCGGGGTACGGAATGCCGGGGAACAGGCACCGACCCGAGATGAGAGGTGAAATCCTTGTAGAAATCAGGTAAGTCTTTAATGAGCGTTTTTTGATAATGTCTTTTCGTTCGCTCATTAACGCTGATGTCTCTTTTTCCCCTTAGGGGCTGGGGTCCGGAAATGCCAGGAGGCGGCGCGGACCCGAAATGAAGAGGGAATGAATCAACAGGTAAGTCTTAACATGGAGATTTAGCTTTCTTTATTCCCTTCTCTCTCTCACCTTTTGTTCTTGTCTTTTTCTCCCTAGGCGCTGGCGTGTGACTGCGAATCCGGATGATCGCTGCTGAACATGGAGGCGCCCAGTAAAGGTGAGTGAAATGCGGCGCTGCAGCGATCGACGCGATGAGCTTTTAAATAAAAGTCTTCCTTTTCAGGATTGTCTGAGAGATGTATCCGGGATGCGGATTTAGCAGGTAAGGACTTTTCCTTCTTCTGTTCTCTTCTTCTCTTCCTTTGCAGGTGATCCAGGATGCTGGCAGGCGTGGCAGAAGTCAGGATACAGGAGTAGACACGGTGAGCGTCCAGCTGCTAGATGCAGAACAACGCGACGCACGTGTGGCTGTTCGGGTGGGGTTTAAATAGCCTTGGAAGAAGTTCCAGGTATGTATCCTACCTCCAATCAGGTATGTATCCTTCCCCGACCACGCCCGGATGGTAAATTAGTCCCACAGGTAAAGTAGTTCCTTTCAGGCCTCAAGGAGGCCGGGATCCTGCAGCATGGTCTGCATCAGGTAAGTGCACCCAAGCACTCCCATATTGAGCCTGGCGCCTATGGCGCCAGGACTGATGTCTTTTATGAGCCTGGCGCCATAGGCGCCAGGACACTGTCCAAAGGGCCCCTATATGGGGTTGCTGGGTCCTTCCTTGGGGACTGGATGTCCGCTTTCGGGGACGCAGGGCTTCAACCGGCTCCCCGGGAGCGGGCATCATGACAATAAAAGTCTCTGAGCCAGCCAGCTGAGGGGGATCCAGGATGAAGAGTGAATTACCTGAACTGCGTACTTGGAAGAGGAAAGGAACTTTTTGTTTGTTTTGGCATATCAGGCCCTCTGAAGCAAGAGACTTTGAGAAGTAAAGAGACTTGGGCACAGAAGGCCCTGATGTTGGTAATTGAACTATATCCTTGTGCAGAAGAGGCCAGAGAGTGTGTTATACTCGAGTGAACCACCTCGTCCTGTGCTGAAAATGTAGAGAGGCCAACTGTCTGAACATCCTGACATATCATTTTGGTGAACACTTCTTTCTTTTTCATAAACACTACCCCACACTATTTATATTTATAGAAAAGGATTGGCAATCGTTTTATTTTCAGTTTAGACCCTTTTATTTTGACGAGACTCCGCTAGGACTGCATTATTATTATTTGATGGTCGTAGCTTGCTCCCATCTGTATATTTAGTATTAGATAGGTGTTTATCACCCCCTTGTTGAAATTCAATAAACACCCTTGAACTGTGGTGACTTGGGTCTCTCTTACTGTTGATACCATGCCTTCCTTACAGTACCACAGCAGATCATGCTTCTTCCAGCCTTGATCATTGGCGTGGGAGGGCCCCGGATATCTCTGACACACAATGCAGGATTCTTTAGCCTAGTTTCTATTCTCGAGGTTTCCGGAAAGTAACGGTTCCTTGCAATCAACTTCTGTTTTGTCGTCTTTCTTCTCTCATTCAGCTTTCGTCTCGAAACTGCTGTTTCCTTGTGTGCTTTGCCTTGCTCAGAGTGTGCTCTCGTGCTTCGCCTTTTATCCATGTGGGAGAGTGTAATGGAAGTCAGATGTGTGTGATGGTCAGTAATTGTCTGATCATGCCTGACCATTGTATTGGGATACGTCAGTTATACGGCTCGGGTGTTAGTCTATTTTCTCTCATAGCGGGCTGCCCTTTGTGAAAGTGTTCCTGTTATAAAAGGAGGGGGGATAGAGTTCCTAAATATCTTACCTGGTAGGATGGGTTAAGGATGTTACAGGGAGGGGTATACCGCGTCTCACCATCCGGTGTCCCACTCCCACTCTAAAGACCCCTCACCCAGGTGATCCTCCTGCACTGGTCCACCCCCAGGAACTGGATCCAAAAGCGATGGCTGTGTCCTGGCCACCTGGATGACAGATCCCCGGGGACTAGTGGGTGAGGCACTTTCATGTTGGGCAGGATGCCCGAAGAACAGCGCTGATACTATTGCGATGGTAAGTACATCCGAGCGACCAGCATCTGCAGATGTCCGATGAGAAACCGAGAACAGGAAACCGAAAAACAGTGAAGAGAGCAAAAAGCAGTTCCCTGCCCGGTAGGGAAAGAACCCTATACACTGAAAGTTGAAGCTGGGAGAAACTGTAACCTGAAACACATAACGAGAAAGAGGAGATAAGGCTTGCAATTGAACAGGATAAAAGAACAGTGAGCCTCAGCAAGACTTTCAATAGACAAGAACACCTGCGAGGCAATACAAGGAAAAGACTAAGGAAATAGACTGAAATTATCATATATTTGGTAACAGGAATGTGAGGAACTATAGCAAGAAAAAGTACGACAAAGAGGGTACCACAGAAAGCACAAGATCCAAGAATTATCTTAAGGAACTACAAGAGTTGATAAGAAAGACCATCAAAGGAGATTACGCTAGGAAGTCTATAATCCAAAAGGAAACCTGTATATAAAAAGACTATCCAGATCGAGAGTAGACTAAGGCAAGAGGAGACATTCTCTTGGCCTATTTACCTTAGTTATATTTAGTGGTAGGTTCAGATAGTGTTTGTTTGGACGTAGAACATATTACTTTGGACTTTCTGATATTTGACTATCAACTTCTTTAGATAGATAGGGTATTCAGTTTAGTCATGGGGAGGGAAAGGCCATATTCTTTCATTTTAATAGAGTACAGAATGTCCTCAAAGTGTCGGACTGCTTCTTCCTACCACAGCACCACAGCATCTATAATATGTTGGGGGAAATCATTTACGATAAATCCGTGGAGACTGTATAAAGAATGGTAATACATTTTACAAAATGGGAATTAGGAAATATTATTGTAAGAAATGATATTCAACATTGAAAACTGTTTTAATGTTATATAAGATGAATTGTATTGTGTTTGAAATTTTATATGTGTAATATGATCATGTGATATACGTCTTGTAAATTAATTACAAATGTTATTGTGTTAGACCTTTAATAAACTATAAAACACAAAAGACTGTCATGATCAGATGGATGAAGGGCCATGGTGGTGGTAGTAGGACTAGGAGCGCACTGCACTCTCCAGCGCTCCCTGCTGTTGCCAGTCTTACCTCTTCATCCCAGTTTGTCATCATTAACTGCCCATCCAGGAGGGTGAAGTTAGAAATGTCCCAGACGTGGACCTCTGGAGACGGTGTGAGAGGCATGGAGATGATCGCTGGAGACAGTGCTGAAAGGAGAAGAAATAATTGTATGATTTATTGCATGCAGCCACTACCCCACTATCAGGCTACACTAGGCCCATCATTATGAGCTCACCAGTAATGGCAAAACAAGGTGGTGCTATGAAAAAGTGCCTGTTTTTATGCACGTCAAGTGATGAGGTTAGGAAGCCATTTTTCCTACTTGCATTGTTTACCTTTTGTGAATTGAAGGACAAGTCTTTCCCTGCACATGATGAAAAAGAAATATATTATGTGTACCCCTAGATAGTGTTAAAATGACGGACCTCTGTTGCTCATCTTCCAATGGAATACAGGCAAGGGACAAACATGACCCTGCAATGATACGGTTTTCTGCCGGTGTGATATGTTACACCAGTTCTTATCAACACATTGCATTCTAGTTCTTCTAAACCTGGCTTTATAGTCTGGAGCTAAAATTACAATGAATGTAGAAGCTTATCGACTGAAGTGCGCTGAAAACAAGAACTTGAACATCTTAGCCATTACATGGCACATCTCAAGACCTTTGCTTCTACATATTATTAAAACATAGTGTAAATAAGCTATTCTTCCAGACCAATAGTGGGCAAGTTGCAACACTCCAGATGTTTTGGCCTATAACTCCAATCAACCCTACCCAGTATGGCAAACTGTGTGTGATAATGGAAGTCGTAGGCATAGGCCAAAACATTCGGAGGGCTCCAGGATGCCCACAACTGCTCCAGATTGTTGGGATAAGTTGCTAGAAATAGGTGCCTAAGTGGCAAATAGTTATCCTGTCACTATAGCTGATGTCTCTCACGCCGCCGGAGGGACAGAACTACAAATGTTATTGCAATTAATGTGCATACAAAAAGTGTGCAAAAAACCATTAGGAATAGTCCAGGAATGGGAGGATCTGGTTAACCAAAGCTAAAGTTTACAGCTCCATATGCAGGATTATTGTAAGTATCCACCCACCTCAAATAGAAAAAGATGAGGGTAAGTGCAGTACAGGCAGTATGATTGCATGGGCAGCAGAAATGAAAGCATCTATAATAGCTAATCGATAAAGAAATTAAAAACTACACCTATGCCTAAACCTACACCTTCCCCTTCTCTCCCTCTCGCTCCCTCTTTCCCCACTGACCTCACTCGCCTGTATTGTAAATTAAATGTTTGGTAATTAAATCTTTCCTTGCAGCTAACCACCTTCATCTACTACATAGTGTGAGGCAGACAAATTTTTGAAGATTTTTCAATAAATGCCCTTTTATTAAATCATAGGTTTCAATAACCGCCCCACTAGCCCTAGGGTTTCCCTGCCTAAAATAAACTAAAGGAAACACTCAAACAAAGGATATATGGCCCTCACACTTACACATAAAATACACAGGAATATATATGGCAATTCACAACAACAATAATTGCATTTGTAATGTATTCAGTCTCTCTTTATAACCTGGGTGAATTCCTCTTTCCCAGGTTTTAATTGGATTCAGTTCCACTGTTCAACAAAAAGCAACAATGAAATCCGGGTTTGCAACAAAGTTCCAGCACAGTTCTTAGTTCTTTGCACCTTCAACTTGTCAAAAGAAAGTTCCAATATTCCAAAGTTCAACAAAGGAAATATTCTTCTTCTTCCTTGAATAGATATTTTAGTTCCTCAAATAGCATCAATGATATTATCGGTCAGGATGGTTTGCCACAACTTATAAGATTCAAAGAAACACAGCTCCTTGATATCCGCTTTTCTCGGCTCTCCTTGCAGAACCATAAACCACAGTTTGCATCTTTGTTAGGATAACTTCACAGCACTTCCACTTCCACCTGGTTTACTCCCATGCCAGGCCTATTTCAATAAGAATTCACCCATCCAGGTTTACTCGCCTGCCCAGCAGCTTTCCACAAACAATAGTGCTTCTGAAGTTCTAGATCTACTGAAGGTTCACAACAGCTTCAGCAGTTTGCAATTTTATGACTTCAACAACTTTTCAGAAAGTACAAGATTCACATTAGTGCTCTTCAACACTTTCATGCAAGAAATGCACTTCTTCTTCTGAACATTCACCTTCCAGAAGGGCAGCCTCTTTCCCACTCTTGTCTTCCTGCAACACCAATAACCAACCACTTTTGACTTTCCTCCTTTTGGCAGTTTGAGTTTATATACCAACTTTTCATTTTATTTAATTGTATGCCTTGTTGTTAGTCTCTTTTGGCTTGGGCAATGTTTGTATAATTCTTGGCTTTGGGCAATGGTTGTATTGTAAAGACTGGAGGGGATTATATGTACTTCTGCTCCCTATATGGTGGAGTCGAGGCACAGATCACCCTAGCCAAGATTCTCTATTGTTGGTAGCAATAGACGAGCAATCAAGGCTTGGCTCTCAGGAGGTAATGCAGGCTGGTTCTTAAGTACAGTGTAGTCCCCAAGCACCCACAAAGGAATGTCCACACACTATGTTAGTGAAAACACAGTCTTTATATAAATAAGGCTCACGTCATGTACACAATCACAATAACACACTTTGTACTCTGGTAATACTATAATGGCAAATATTTACCGGTCTATGTCGTACCACTCTTAACAATTTCTATTCCTTTGAAATGCGTCCACGGCACAGCCCCAAATAACATACGAATCAGATTGTAAGATGAATCAACGATAGACCACAGAATGAAAACAAGTTAAATCAAGCAATGGCAGAATACGGACTCCCGTTACCTAGAGACCGTTCAGTGTGAGGATACCCCCACCTGGGCAACCTGTAAATAAAGCCTATTGACAAGCGCAGTCCAGTTATGCTTAATATAGTCTCAATTCCTTCTAAAGGTTCTACGACCCCAATGTACCTGGTTTCGTAGAGTTCTTGGATGAGTCGTCAACAGGCCCTTCTTGAGTGAACTCCCCTTAAGGCATGAGCCATGACTCGTTGAGATTCCTTAATGAAGAAAAGGGTGAATGCTATTGTCGTGGAAAGCCGCTCCGATACTCGCGCTGCTCCTTGACGAAAGCTCATGAACGTCCTGTGAGGAAGAGGCATGCAGTAAAGCTCGACAACGATAGTTAGTTGCTGCAAAGAGTCTATGAAGAACTTTGGCCCATCAAGGGCATCGGGTCGGCGGCATCTGTCGTCGGCGATCGGGACTCGACCACAGCTGGCTGTCTGATCTTCGTCAGCGTCCCTGAGATCTTTGTGTGGCGGGAAACACACTGGCAGATTCTCCTCGGTCGTCGGCGACCTTGACTTTCTTCAGCAGGACAAAAGCAGTTGACGGTGATGAGCAAGGGAGTCCTTGGATCAAATGTCTTAGGCAATGGAGCAGTGCGGCTCCGGTCGATGAGGTTACATCGTTACCTCCGAATATCGGTCGATGGTGTTGGACTTCAATGTCCGGGTGCTTCAGTTTGTGATTCTGTGGCGGACCCCGTCTCCGGTCGGCGGCCTTTCGAGGACTGACTTCCAGGGCGCTTTGGGGAAGGTTAGCTGGTGCATGATGGTTCACCTTCTTCTTCCGGCTCAGCTTCGAGAGTAAGCATCAAGTTTCGACTTCAGCTTCTGAACGATTTTCATCAGTGAGAAGTCCCCAGATATGTTGTTTGGTCTCTCATTCACTCTACTGGGTCACACTCAGGCAACCAATGATCCAGAAGGGCATTCATGCATTCAGGCCGCCAATCTGGCTCACAGTGCATTCAGGCCATTCTCTTTCCTCCAGACACTCACAACAAGGAATGTATATTGGGACAAGTACCCAGCCATTCAACACTCCACATTGCATTCATAACAGTTTCGGGCAGGGCTGTCTCAGTCTTTGTGTCACATTCCAGAAACTAGACACCCATAAAATGTAGTGCATATTGGTCACACACTCCATTCACCCAGGTCCACCCTAAGGGCGTACCCACAACATACGGTCACTGGGAAGGCTCCAGCCTGTCTCGCCTGGACTTCCCCACAATACCATATATGGAACTTCCACCTAACAGCCTGTCAGGGGGAGGGACATAGTCAAGGCTTCCCAGGACTTTGGGAAAACAAGCAAGGGCCATCTTGTCTCCTATCAGGAATGAACTGATTCCAATTGCAGGGCCTGGGTATCCCAAAATGGAGGATACTCAGAGCACCTGTCAAATTCAGCATGGAGCTGCCACCAGCCCATACCCGGCTCTGTGGGCCACACATTGGTGCCCAAAAACATACACTAGGGGCACAGGGTTGTACCCCCAACCATGGGTGCCATAAGGGTATCCCAAGGGTCTGTACACCAAATGAAAAAAAGAGGAAGAGCTGCACTGCCAGGAGTCCCAAATGGACTCATGTGCAGAAAATAACACAGAACACACATGATAAAAGGACTACAAGACAAGGACATGGAGGCCCTGTCCCTCCTATGCATTTCCAGCATCAAACTCACAATCTTAAAGTCTGATCACTTGGCTTAAATGCTACAATGTTTTCTGCTGCTTTATGAAGAAGTCTTCAGTTAGCTTTCACTTTAGAATCACTTTTAGACATACGCGATTGGTATTTAAGCTGTGTTCTTTAGTTTGATATTCAAATAATATTAGCAAACTAGTTTCACTCATACGCGAGTGTTACTTTTGTTGCCTTCATTGCTCGACAATCGAACGGTCGGGTTTAAAGCAACTTCACTTACATGCAAGTGACTCCTTCTTGCTACAGTTGCCTGCCTTTAATACACAAAAGGGATTAGAGCGCTCTGCAACACTCACTGGCTTCTTCCTTTGCCTTTGATCCCTTTGTGAGCCGCAGAACTTCCACTGCTCTGGCTTTTCTTGAGCGTACACACTTTCTTGCTGAAGTTGCCCACTACTTTAACATAGAGCTTTGCTTGCTCCTGAGACCCTTTGGTGCATACCAGCCCCCAGCAACGGTCTCCTGCATGCTTCCTGCTGCACAGTCTCTGAAGTTCGGTTCACATGGGGGAAAGCCTTCCTTCTCCACACGTTCCGCTATGCCACCTGCACTTCCTTCTCCACACGTTCCGCTATGCCACCTGCACTTCAAATTTAGGAGGAAAAGGACCCTCAGCTGGAATCTGCCCTACAGTGGTCGCGGCACTCTCTCTTGCCTCCAAATTCTGTGTGTACTGCCAACAACGTGCCTGCTGCTGCTTTCTCGTTCTGCTGCTGCTACTGCTGCTGCTCCTGCTGCTACTAAAGGCATGCACCAGAGGGGGTCATTTGCATTACTGACCACTCCTGCAGCATTGCTATTGAGTCCTCCTTCTCATCCCAGTACCTAGGGAATCATGGAATTGAAGGCCCCAACAACAAAATTAGGTTTTCTTCTTTCTTCTAATTTACAATAAGCCATTAGAAGTGTGGGATTTTGGGATAAATTAAACAAGGGGTCTTCCCAGTCTTCCTGAGCTGTTTCCCTCCCATATAATCCTCCCACAGAACACCACCCCCAGTGTCGGGATCAGAAAGCATCTGCCTTTCCCTGGCCACATGAATAGGGTCTCAGGCCAGGTTTTCTGGGGGAATCATTGTTGATTCATCACAATAGACTCCTAAAAGTCTGTTGCTTGAATTACGCTAGAGTAATTTTTAATTTTAAGGTGAACCTCCGATTATGATTCCATTTGGGGCCCAGAGCCCAGGAGAGCAGTATTCCCCGTGAGTTAATTAAGACCAAAGTCTTGGTGCATACGTGAAGTGGGCAGAAGTGGTTTCTGGAGCAGGAGCTTGCACCTGGACCTAACTGGTATCACTATATTAACTTCAGTCCGGCGCGGAGCACAGCGGGGATTAGAAGTAGGCAGAAGTGGTTGCTGTGGTGTAGTCTTTTTTTTCACCTTTTACTGGGGGAGGAGCCTGCAACTGTACCTAACTGGTATCACTACATTAACTTCAGTCCGGCGCGGAGCACACCGCGGACGTGAAGTGGGCAGAAGTGGTTGCTGTGGTGTAGTCATTTTTCACCTTTTGCTGCTGGAGCAAGAGCTTGCACCTGGACCTAACTGGTATCACTATATTAACTCCAGTCCGGCGTGGAGCACAGCGCGGATGAGAAGTGGGCAGAAGTGGTTGCTGTGGTGTAGTCTTTTTTTACCTTTTGCTGCCGGTAGGAGGAGCTTGCACCTGGACCTAACTGGCATCTCTATATTAACTTCAGTCTGGCGCAGAGCGCTGCATGGATGTGAAGTGGGCAGAAGTAGTTGCTGTGGTGTAGTCTTTTTTTCACCTTTTGCTGCTGAGGAGGAGCTTCCACCTGTAGCTTACTGGTATCACTATATTAACTTCAGTCTGGTGTGGAGCGCAGCGCGGAGTAGACATGAAATGGGCAGAAGTGGTTGCTGTAGTATAATCTGTTTTCAACTTTTACTGCTGGCGGTGGAGCTTGTCCCTGGACCTAACTGGTATCACTATATTAACTTCAGCACAGCACGGAGGGCAGCGCGCACGTGAAGTGGTTCCTGTGATCGCTGGAGGCGTAGGAGGTGCCTTTGGGGCAGCAACAAACCGGCGGATTTGGTTCTTGGAAGACTGTGAGTACACTTCAGTATTCGAAAGGTAGTTTATTTTGCCTTGCAAACCTTGTTTCCACCAACTACAGAATGCTGGAGAAACCGCTATTGGCTTTTTTTTGCTTTAACAAAACCTAGTATGTGGCTTAGGGTGACTGTGGGTCTTAAAGCCTATGAACCCTTTACTGCACTGCTGTGGCTGGGAGAGGCAAACGAGGAGTGGCGCTGTGTAAAGGCTTGCGGCTCTCAGCAAAAAAGGGCAGAGAGGGCAGGTTGCCAGGGGTCAGCCCACCTGCTTTGCCATTTTTACTAATTCATGTGAACTTGTCAGATCTTGGCTTGCCATACGGACCTGTTGTTTGGCCCGTCGGGAAAACTCCTCCTTTGACTTTGACTTTTGAGCATACTCTTCGGGGTGGATTCATAGTCTGGTATTGTACCCCAGAAACATTATTTGCTTGGACTACTGGTATCGCAGAGACTGCGTGGTATTCAGCCCCTTGATCTGTGGCTAACGCCTAATTCTTAGCTTGCCGCAAGGAGATCTCTCAGAAACCAGCTCTGTCCAAAACCTGCTAAGCCCGAAACTGAGTATAATCATAGTTTTATCAACAGAACTGTCCAAGTTGTGGGCCAGTGGCTATTTTGAGAAAGATGAGCTCCACGACTGAGCCTCCACCTTTGGTACCTAATATGGACACGGTCCCTGTGAGACCTGAAGAGGGGGACATTGACTCCCGACCAACTACTTCTTCTTTTAATCCAAGTGTGGGTTTTGCAACTTTTCCACCAGCCCTTGTTGATGGAGCGGTAACCGGGTCTTTGGCCAGTTCTGGTCCTGTGGCCTTAGGGGAGGTACAAGCAGACGTTATACCCCATGACCCTGGCAATTCGCTCATGGGAACAACGGGAAACCTTAACCAAGCCTTATCCAGAATTGAGGAAAACATAAACAACATTATGTCTGGGGAGGTGGGCCAAAGGATGGACTTGGTTTCTGATGTGTCTATATTGGCACTTGTCATTTCGTACGAGTTGGGGAAGCGTGTTAGACTTTCTTTGGATTTTATGACAAACCAGTGGGCTCCTCCCGAGTCCCCAGCTTGTGCGCAGGGCTTGACTGAAATCATGCTATTTCAACCAGATTATATGAATCCAAGTAGATCGGATGCCTCTTGGTCGCCTTTCCCTATTAGATGTATGTGTGGGCGTTAGGGGTACCCCAGAGTATTCAGGGAGGGTGGTATCTCAAGAGGTAGACAATACCCAGTCTTCCCTGGGGTTCCTAACGGCTCAGGAGGAGGGCCTAGCCAGGAGTAGGGGGGATACAACAACAGTGGTTGATGAAATGTCCTTTCCAATCTTGGCACAGCTTCTAGATTCTATGGACAGGGGGTATGGCCCCCTCAATTTTGAATTGCAGGAGGTTAGACAGACCCTCGAGGAACTTTCAGGGAAAGTTATTTTCCTGGAGGGGCATATTATTGCCTCAACTAGGACTCATAGTCAGCAGGTGAGCAGTGAGGGGACCGAGTTGGTGCCTGTGGTTCATGTGGAAAGGGCAGACTCACCTCGGCAGATTGTGGAAGAAGCCCAGGCCTCGGTTACAAAAGAGGTTCCCTTTTCCTCTAACAACTGTAAGCTCCCTCCTAAACAGAATAACAGGTGATCACAGAAATTGTTATCTAAATTAAGAACGGCAGTAGATAAATGTATGGCCCTCACAAGAGCGGATCAAGAGCAGAAAAAGGATTTCTTTAAGAGTAGGAAGGCAAAGGGCTCCATGGGGTCTGGTAGTCGTCCCACCCAAGGCTTGGGGCAGGGGATGGAAGGGAGTGCTCCTCAAGATGTTAAACAACTTGAAGAGAGCCCCTCCTTTGATCTAAGTAACATCTCACTTTGTCCCTGTAGTGGGGTTGGGTGCAGGGAAATTCTGTGTTATGAGGGACTCAATTTTGAAACCATTGCTCGGAAATAAGCAAACAACTTTAGTGGGGTTGAATTCTAATGAAGGGGCCTTGCAACCTCGGCTGGTTAAGCAGAAACTCTTTCAAATAATTTCAAGACTGGTGGTTGCTACTGAAGTAGACCCCCTAGTTGTGGACCTTCCGGGAGCTTTATGTAAAGTTTCTGTTCCACTGTGCCAGACCATTGAAGAGAAGAGGTCAGGCTTGCCCAAAAGTCAGAAACTCCCACAATGAACGGGCCCTTCTGCAAATTTGGTAGATGGGGTAGTCGGGCGGACAGAGAGGCCAGGGTATCAGCTGGAACAAGTGCTAATGAGAAGCTGGAAGAATTCTCTTTACTTGAGTCGGCTCTTTGAAAGTTCAAATAGAATCCCTCCAAACAGACATTATGTACTGTTGCTATTCTTTGAAATCCCCAGTCTTAGGTTGGTAACCACTTGTGACATTAGTATTGTAGAATTTGTACATGAGGACTGGCTTGATATTGTATAAATACATCTGTGTTCACAAATGATCAAGAATGCAATTTTGACAGAAAAGGAATGTTTCCTCTCCCTGGGTTTGGAAGTGACAGACGTGGGGATCTGAGCTATTGCCAGACTTTCTGATTCAAACAATGGGTTTAGTCATAAGGAAGTGGAAGAACAAAATGTCATGCAAGTGGACTTGGAAGAGCCTTTGTGGCATCCTGTGCAGAGACCACAAAGAAATGTTATTCATGGGTGGGGCCCCTGGGTAGACAATAGTTCTGAGGGGGGAAATAGAGTTAGACAGAAAGCTTGAAATTCGGATTTGGTATTTGTATCCTGGAATTCCAGAGGTTTTGCAAGCATAGTGAGCAATCAAGATCTATTTGCCTCATATTACATCATCTGCCTCCAGGGAACTCTGTTATTGGACGCGCTGATCATAGCTGGGTTTGACGTAGTATTCATTGAAGCACAACGAGGCTTAAGGGGTTGTCTGTTTGGTGGCATTGTAATAGCCATCAGGCGTAATCAGGGCCTCGCTGTGCATAAAATAGATTCAGGCAGAAAGGATATGCTTGCTTACCTGGTGGAACGGACAGTCCAATGTGCAGGGGTAACTAGCAAGTGTTTGCTGGTTAACATATATCTTAATTCAGAGGCCTCTAAGATGCTCACATGCTCTTTCTTAATCCTGGGGCAAATCCCTGAGGAAGGTGCGTCAGTCATTGTTCTAGGGGACTTTAATGCTGAATGCCTGGAAGATTCCTGGTGTCAAGATCGAAATAGGAAGAACACATCAAGGGCAGCACGTGATATGAGTGAAATAGTTCAACAGGAGCTTGAGGAGTGGGATTTGTCATCATTGAATAGAAACTTTGCTGGTGACGTGCCTCCGAGCTTCACTTGACACAATGATCCCTGGAGCTCTACCTTAGATTACTTCTTTCTGTCGGCTGATTTATTTCACAGGGGTGGAAAGTTGGAATATAAAGCAAATGGAGTTGAGTGACCATTCTATGGTGTGCTGTGAGCTGTCATTGCCCTGGATGAAATCTGCGAATGACATGATTATGAATGTTGAAATTAACCCAAGAAATCATGCGGTAAAATGGTCTCAGAGAATAGACCTGGCCTTTGATGACCAGATTCGGGATCTTCTTAGGTCTAAGGTGAAACCTTTGTGATCTCTGAGTGGCTTTGCTCCTTGTGTTATATTGGTTTTGGGGGGCTTATTGACTGAGAAACAACTGGAAAAAAGGTCAAGGTTGGTGGGGTCTAATCATGGGTTTGACCCATTGGCCCAAGTGCGCAAAAGGCAGATGCGCTCTGAAATCAAGTTGATACAGAGGGGGAAGACACCAGGAGAATTTTCTGAAATTCGTAAAGTGAACCAAAACTAAAAAAATTGGTCGAAGGGTCAGAGATTTGTTATGGGTATCAATGATGTCTAAATAAATGTGGGTTGCATGTTGGGAAACAACACTGTTACGTTTTGGAAGCTAATAAAACCAAGATGGATTGATAAGTTCTTGCAGACTCTGGCAATATCCGAAGAAGTCTAGGTGAAGCACTTCACAGATGTAAAGACAGGGTTAAATGGCTGTAGTTACTTTTTGCATGTCAGTTGTTTGGGGGCATTCCGTTGGGACATGGATGACATTGCTCTCTTAATAAAGTCGAGTAAAAAGTCAAATGCTCTGTGCCATGACGGTCTGTCTAACTTTCAAATCTAGCGTTCTGTTATGGTCCCAAATACTGTCCCATTTGTTTGGGAACATCTTGGTAAAAAGAGAGCTTCCAGGGACCTGGAGTGCAGCATTGATTGTTCTGATTTTTAAGGGTGAGATAGATTATCTCCTCTGCATTACAGGCCAATTTCGTTATTGGATGCCTCAAACAAGATTTTTGCCAAGATGATTTTGAAAGAGTTCCAAACCTGGGCTTGGGGGTGTTATGTGTTTGAACCCATGGCAGACAGGCTTCAAGAAGGGAGTGGGTACAGCTTTAAACTGCTTTGTATTTTCGCTCCTGTCTGGGCAAGCGAAAGATCAGGGAAGACCGTTTTTTCTGGCCTTCCTCAATGTAAGCAAAGCCTTTGCTCATGTAAATAGAGCATCTCTTGGGAAGAGCTTGAATGACAATGTATGCCCCTTGCCCTTAATTGGGACTTTGGAGGCTCTCTATTCTGGGACTAGAATTAGAGTCAGATTGGATGCCCATGGTTCATTTACAGATTGGATAGAGACGAATCGAGGGCTGTTCCAGGGGTGTGTCCTTGCACTGTTCCTATTTAATTTTTATATCAAGGATAAGGCTGCTTGTTGGAACTCAGTGAGGACAAACCTGCCAAAATAGGGGGAGAAAAAACTGCAATATTTAAATTAAACATATGACATGGTCATTTGCGATATGGCCCCAATAGGCCTGCAGATGCTACCCGGTTATTCATGCTTACACCTTAATCACATGGATAAGAGGGGAGGTGGTGTTGCATTTATTTTTAAATCCTTCCTTCAATTTCATATATCTGATACCCCGTTATTGGATCATTGTGAGGCCCTTTTCTTGCAACTTAGCATTTACCCTGTGACAACTCTAAGTATTTTATTGATATACAGACCACCTATTCAGACTCCCTTGTTTGAGGAACAATTATTGGCATTTTTGGGCAATGCCTGTAAACAGCACTCTGCAATTACGATTCTGGGCGATTTTAATCTTTTGGCAAATGATTCTTCAGATTTGGGGGCATCATCACTTCTAGAAATTTTTCACACTTTAGAGTGTGTTCAACATGTTAATGTGCTTACCCTTATAGGGGGAAACACTTTGAATTGAGTTATATCAAAAAAATCAAACTATTTCTCATATTATGGTTGAGAAATGTATTTGGTCTGATGATTACCTGGTATTTTTTGAAATTCATAATAAGGCATCCCGTTTATTTCAGAATCTTCGGAATGTAACTCATGAAGCCTTTCATGCATGGTTTCTCCGTTAGGAAAATACCTCTCTTGAAGATTTTAGTTTTGGTTTCAGACAGCCTGAAACGCACCTGGCTTACACATCCTACTAACTCCAATCTTAGTGCCTATAAACAGACTGGTAAAATATTTAAATCTGTGATTTTTAAGGCTAAAGAATCCAATTTAAATAAAACAATTTTAGCAGCAAAATCAAGGCACAAGGTGCTTTTTTCAATTTTACAGGATTTAAAAGGAAGGACTAAAACTTCCACAGCATCTGTAGATAATAACTGGTGCCAACGTGTCCATGATGGTTTTACAGAGAAAACACGCAAACATCAGGACAATATACGAGATCAAGTAAAATTACTATCTGTTACCATAGATTTCATCTCTAATGTGGTTAACGGACCTGTTCCTGAGCCAGTACCTTTTTTAAAAAACAGTATCAGATGAGGATGTTCTGGAAGTAGTCCATAAACTCAAACCCACCTCCTGTAGAGGTGATATTTTTCCTGCTACTTTGTTCAAAGATTTTATTTCAACATTAGTTCCTTAGGTCACAAGGTTTATAAATCGCTCCTTTCAAGAAGCTTTGGTACCTAAAAACATTAAGGAGGCGTGGGTTACCCCCCCTGTTGAAGAAGGACAATCTTGATCCGGAAGAGGTTGGAAATTATCGCCCCATTACTGACGTTCCCTTTATCCTCAAGATTATATACAAAATAGCATATATGCAGTATCAAACGTTTGTTGAAAGCCAGGACATTCTGGCAGTTCAGCAGTCTGGTTTTCGTCCCAATCGCGGGATTAAGACAGCTCTGCTAGATCTGAAGTCGCATATTACGAGCATTATTAAAGAGGGCAATGCAGCGTTGCTCCTGTTATTAGATCTATCCGCCGCTTTTGATCTTGTGGATCATTGTCTTTTGGCAGATAGATTTTCTACTGTAGGGAGATGTACTCCCTCTGCAACAGCATGGTTCAAATCGTTTCTTGGCCCAAGAAGCATGAATGTTGTAAAGGACACTGCACACTCTAACAGGACTACTGAAGCCTGTGGTGTACACCAGGGGCCGTGTCTGTCGCCCCTGCTTTGTTATGTCTATTCAAGACCTCTCTGTGACCTCCTGTCCACTATGGGGGTATATTTTGTGAATTATGCCGATGATACACAGTTCGTTCTGAGGTTGTCAGGCGTACACCAACAATTCTGTGCATATTAACATTTTCATGTTGATACAAAATTGTATGGCAATTAATTCACTAGCTCTGAACACCTCAAAGACTGAGCTTTTCATCTTGGGCACTCAGCACAAGCTGGAAAAGCTTCAATCTAATTATGATAACTTCACCATTGCCCAACATGTGATTCCTGTTTCCAAAACAGTGAAGACATTGGGAGTCTTTTTTGAACCCCAATTATTTTTTAACCGTCAGGTTATGTCACCTGCCCATTCTGGGGCTTGTGGAAGAGGTGGGGTTTATTCAGCCATTAATGGGCCGCTATGTTCCGTTAGCACGGATCGTAGCGGTCTAGTCTTTTCTTTCTCTTTCACGGCTCCCAGAACTATTTAGTCCTCCTCTTCCGGCAGCCCTTCGCTTTGAAACCCAGTTAGCCTGTTTGGGTCTGCGCTTCGCAAGTGTTTCTTGCTTTCCGTTTGTCTTTCTGAATGCCATTCTTGTCTCTATCTGCCCGCTGTCTGGCTTCTCCCAATTTTCCGCCTGTCAGCTGACCTCTTCTGCAGAACAGTCCTTTGCTTCGGTCCGTTCTCTCTAGAATGCCTACCGTCGCACAGCCTCCCTCGTTCTCCCTCCTGGCTCTGTCCTGCTCTCTCTCTTTCGGAGGCTCCCTCTACGTTGGCTCACCCCCTGGATTTATTTGCATTACTCTTGGCTCTCAATCCTCTCAGCCTTTCAGTGGTTTACCCTGCTTACCTGGAATTACTAAAGTCCTCTGTTCACCCATTGTGCTTCCTCTTCCATCGGTGCACTTGCTGCTGGATCCCCCGTTGGAAGATTGAATCTACACAACTTACCTGCACCAGCCTACACCCCTGAGGAGCGCAGAAGCGTACCACTCTACTGTCAGGGTTTTTTAATGCCAAGTTTGGCTTTTTCCCTGTTTATGGCTGCTCCGGTCAGGAAGCCACTTGCCTCTCAGTTCTTATCTCAGGCATAGTGGCTTCTCTCTGAGGCAGGCCCTATTTCCATAAAAGAAGGGCTATCACCGATGAGGAAGACGAAAGGAACCCACCAGCAGCTGCAGTTCTTCAGGTGAGGAGGAGGTTTCTGCAATAGAATCTGGGAAGAACTTGAAAGAGGTGACAGGTTAGCCATCTTAAATCCACATGTTATTATTACACTCAACTATTATGGCATATTCGTCATTTTCTATCTGACGCTAATCGAGCGATGATCGCAGCTGCTACTTTTAATTCAAAATTGGATTTTTGTAACAGTTTACTGATAGGAACCTCACAGACCAATGTAAAATAACTTCAGGTTATCCAGAACAGCTCCATGCGCGCCGTCTGTGGCCTGAAGCGTAAAGCATATGTTACTGAAGCTCGCAGAGGTTTAAAGGCTTAGTCACAGTTTTTAAATGCCTCCATGATGAAGCACCGCTCTGTTTGAAAACTAGAATAACAAAGAATCCCATTAGGAGTGGCTTACGTTCTAATTACTTTATTCGTTTGAGTCAAACACGCATCGTCCTGATGAAAATTGGGGGAGCTAGTTTCAACTCCTGGGCTCCTGTCCTGTAGAATGCTCTCCCAAGTGTTTATATGTGTGACAACCTATGGCTTTAACTAACACTTATGGTTGAATATTGGAATACCAATCAGTATCCCTGATTGTTTGTCTGAATGCTCTCCCAAAACATCTTGCTGATACTGACTCTACTATCCTTTTCAAGAAACATCTGAAAACGTTTCTTTTTGATGGTGAACTTGGTTAAATGATTTGAAAACATTTTAAACATCTTTACATTCCAATATCTTAATACTATCTTCTTAGTTTTGGTCTGGTTTGGTATATCCTTTCCTTGTGTTCTATGTTTCTTTGCAAGCGCCCTGAGGCCTATGAGTTTGTGGCGCTATAAAAGAAAGAAGATAGATAGATATAGAGCCCTAGAGCCTGTTAATTAATTTCTAGGTAATGTGGACCTTTCATTAAACAGCATCAAATCTAGAATCTTGGTGCTGAATAGAGAAAGGACCAAATGGAAAACATTTGTATGGTCCTTGAATGGACAAGTCTTAGAGGTCGTAAACAAGTACCTGGGTTCTTTTATTTGCAATGGGAAGGGGGCCCAAATGGAGATCTAAAGTCAAAATTTTCGGCAGCCACTAGTCAGCTAATTCAATTTGGCTTTACGTTCGGTAGGGTTTCGGCATTGCCTGTGATAAAAGTTATTCAGACAAATAATTGTCCCAAAACTGATTTTTGTGGCACAGACCATGGAAGACGTTGCTCTCTGGGCAAAGTTGGAGGCAACGTTGTGGAGAAAAGTCTTGCGTCGCCTAACTTCGTTTCACTTGGTTGGGATTTTTAATGAATTGCAACAACTTTCAAGCCCGACATTAACTGATTGGGGAAAAATGCAAATATATGCTAATATAGTCTCTCTACCTATTGCTTCCTTCTTTGTGTACCTTAATGTGATGTGTGTAAAGGGCAACTGTAGGGTTCTTGTGAGCTGGGTGCAGTGATGCACGCAGGTTCTCTTGAAAATGAAATCCTCAACACAGGAACTTTCCCTGAACCCAAATAAACTGAAACAAAAGCTGTAGAGATATGCTTGGATACAGCTGAGGGCTGATTTGTTGGAATATAGATGCTTTAATGACCACTTTGCTTAGTCAATAAAACATTATAATGTTTTGGCCCCTTATTTGAAGAAGCATCCATCCAGAGACTTTAGGTTCAAAATGGTGAGCCTGAAGCTACATTTGCTCCCTACCATGGATGTACTGGGGATAAGGAGGAAGGTGCAAAAGGGAATGAGACTATGTTGATAATGTGCTCAAGAGGATGAGACCCTAAGCCATCTTTGTGTGTACTGCCCTGACTTGCGTCCTTTGTGGACGGAAAAACAGATTTGTTTTTTAGTTAATTGGAGAAGGATTTATGGACCAGAATTTTAAACACAGTTTTTTAAAATTTTTTTGGATGGTTTACATTTTTTTATTTTAAAAAGAAAAATTACTTCTGTATTAACTGGTAATATCGTGATTTGATGTTTTAATGTGTGAACAGTTCAGTTTATGTACTAAAATCACAATAAATAAATAAATAAATAAATAAATAAAATTAAGACCAAAGTTTGAAAGCTGACATTTCATTGTCTGTCGGGTGCCAGAATAGGTATTGCCATGCAGGAATAGTGTGGGCAGAGTTTTGGCAAACTAAGGATGTCTATCTGTATGATTTCTTACTAGTTAAGTGCTTGCCTTGGAAAGTTCTGTCCAACCGCAACAATTTTGAATTCTGGCAGGGAGGACTTGGTCCTTCATCCTTCAAAGTTTATAAAGTGAGTACCTTGAAGGTCCTCTGACTCTTTCATCTCAACCAAACTATAACTCCAATTCCCAGGTGACACTGCATACAGGACTATCACTTAACCTTCCGAAAATCTCTCCAAACCTGGCTATTCACAAGGCTACAACAGACAATCGACACCCTCTAACGACCAGACCAAGTAGAACTTTCATCTTCACCCCACTCAGAATAACATGCATAGTCCTGCATCTACCAAAGGATGGACCACTTAACAGCTATCACAAATCTGAACACAAAAACCGACCAGAGCACCAACCTTTCAAACCAGGATGAAATAGCCTCACTGACTTGTGAAATATGCCTCTGCACAATGGATTCGGGAGAACTCAGACAGGGAGCATTTCACTGCATTTCTTTCTGTATTTCTTAATGGGGGCAACAAGTCCCTATACCCCCTTAATAGGTCCCCCACCGCTACCAATCCACCCACTACCCTAAGAATCCATTTCAAATATACCCTTACCCCGCACTCCCCCTAAAAAAGGTCATACAAAAGTGGAGTGAAACAGCCATTCACCAAATGCGAAACGGCCGCAGTGATTCTGGCAGATACCTGCAAACACTTAAATCAAGTACACATTGAAAATCAGAACCCAGTAGGGTTAGCCATCCCCAACAGATGTAAGAAACTCACACCGCTGTACAATCTTCATAGAAGTGAATTAGAAGTACATTTAGAAAGTTGCATTTAGAAGTGTACCCAATAGCTTCTCTATGGAAAGTTGAATTTAGAAGTGTGCCCAATAGCCTCTCTGTGAAAAGTAGAATATAGAAGTGTGCCCAATAGCCTCTCTGTGAAAAGTGGAATTCAGAAGTGTGCCCAATAGCCTCTCTGTGAAAAGTGGAATTTAGAAGTACATTTAGAAAGTTGCATTTAGAAATGTACCCAATAGCTTCTCTATGGAAAGTTGAATTTAGAAATGTGCCCAATAGCCTCTCTGTGAAAAGTAGAATATAGAAGTGTGCCCAATAGCCTCTCTGTGAAAAGTAGAATTTAGAAATACATTTAGAAAGTTGAATTCAAAAGTGCACCCAATAGCTGTGAAATGTTGCATTTAGAATTGTGCTCAATAGCCTCTCTGTGAAAAGTTGAATTTAGAAGTGTGCCCAATAGCCTCTCTGTGGAAAGTAGAATATAGAAGTGTACCCAATAGCCTCTCCGGGAAAAGTTGAATTCAGAAGTGTGCCCAATAGCCTCTCTGTGAAAAGTGGAATTCAGAAGTGTACCCAATAGCCTCTCTGTGAAAAGTAGAATTTAGAAGTACATTTAGAAAGTTGCATTTAGAAGTGTAGCCAATAGCTTCTTTGTGAAAAGTTGAATTTAGAAGTACATTTAGAAAGTTGAATTCAGAAGTGCACCTAATAGCTGTGAAATGTTCCATTCAGAAAGTTGAATTCAGAAGTGCACCCAATAGCTGTGAAATGTTGCATTCAGAATTGTGCTCAATAGCCTCTCTGTGAAAAGTCAAATTTAGAAATGTGCCCAATAGCCTCTCCGTAAAAGTTGATTTTAGAAGTGTCCTCAATAGCCTCCCTGTGAATTAGAAGTCTCTGAAAGTGCATGAAACCCATCATATCTCACCAACACGCTTACTCTCTCCTTACATCACCACTCAACTAGAACACAGAGATACTATGACACCATTCGGTATAACTGTTCTCATATCAACATTCGCTGCTCACTCCACATCATTCTAAATAATCACTGCTGGCTACACGCCCCCCAGCAAGGCGTTCTCCTCAGGCCTAACGCAGCCACATCCGATCTGGATTAATCCTGCCAGAACAAACACATACTCCTGACCTCTCAACCACCACACCTACCGCTAGAAAGCAGCTATTACACTGATACTGCACGAGCTGTACACATACCTGGTGCTCACACGCACCTTTTGACTCTCTCTACTCTCTCTACTGATATGAACTTCGGTTCCCAAGGGCGTTCAACCTACCAGCGCCTTCAGACCATACCAATGGTATATAAGGCGCTATATAAATGCAAAATAACAATAACAATAACAATAACAATAAAATGGAACCCATAAAGGTAACAGCTAATCTCGATGGCTAACAAGATAACCTGAACTCTATTGCTTCAGTCTAGACCTTATATTCAAATAATAGGACTCCTAAGGAGTCAGAGACCACCTCCCTTTCACTTTTCCTTCAATAATTGCCTTTCTCTCTACTAGCACCTTACAACTACACACATAGACCACAACTCATAGGCAGATCTATGGTTGCTAGCACCACCCCAACCACAGGAACTGCGAGAGTAGCTCAAAGCTCATTGGACGGCCTTCAGCATTTTTAAATCTATCACATGCTGTGCCATGCCAATAGCGTTCCTGCGCTGCCTGAAGGCTTTCCCTAGCCTTCTTGTGTATCTCTCTAAGGCGGGTGAGTGAGGAATCTACAGATGGTATATTAGTAGAAAGACAGGAGACAGGAAGAATAGACCGGGGATGGTAGCCATAATTACAGAAAAATGGACTAACCCCTAGAGCTGAGTGCACGGAATTGTTGTAGGAGAATTCGGCCACAGCCAATAACGAGTGCCAGTTGTCTTGTTGGGAATTAGTAAAACACCTTAAGTATTGTTCTAGAGTTCCATTTAGCCATTCAGTTTGTCCATTAGACTGGGGGTGAAACCCCGACGTAAGAGCTCTTTCAATCCCCAGCCGCTCACAGAGAGCCTTCCAAAAATGAGAGGTGTACTGACTTCCCCTGTCAGAGATGATCTTAGAGGGCGTACCGGGCAGTCTAAAGATGTCTTGGAGAAATGCTTCGGCCATGTTGACTGCAGTGGGAACTCCGGGCAAAGGGGAAAAGTGAGCCATTTTAGTAAATGAATCAACCACCACCATTATACATGTGCACCCTTGTGAGATGGGGAGATCCACAATGAAATCAGTAGAGATTGAGCTCCATGGGCCGTCAGGCACAGCACATGGTTTGAGTAATCCAATAGGTCGTTGACGAGGGGATTTACTTCAGAGGCAGATGATACAGGATTGAACATAACGATCCACGTCCTCCCTCATTCTAGGCCAGTAGAAGTGACAACGAAGGAATTCCAGGGTGCCTGTACCCCGATGACCAGCAAGTTTTGTGTCATGACACCAGTTCAAGGCCATCTTGCGAAAGGCAGGCGTGGGTAGCTAGAGTCTACCCTTGACCAGATAAAGACCATCTCTAATTTCGTACGCCAAGCCTTTGGGATGTCTCTCTACTTCAAAGCGCCCTCCCGATTCATCTTTTACCTGACTGAGGAACGTCGAAACCATTCCGATACTTCTGGGTCGGGGAAACATGTGTTCACGAGGAGACTCGGAATCGGGTAGGTAATCACAACGCCGTGAAAGGGAGTCGGCCAACACATTCATCTTTCCTGGGATATAAGTGATGTGAAAATCGAATTGGGCGAAGAAGTGAGCCCATCGGGCCTGTCGGGTGTTGTAGCACTCCATTTGCCTCAGGACTTGCAGGTTCTTGTGATCAGTCCGGATTGTAAATGGATACCTGCCTCCCTGAAGGAGATGCCGCCATTCCACACAAGCCGATTTCATTGCTAGTAATTCTCGTTCAATGACCGAGTAGTTTCTTTGACTGGCGTTAAGTGTCTTCGAGAAGTAGGCGACAGGGTGCTCTACTCCCCGAACCTCTTGGAGAAGGACAGCTCCTATGGCAGCAGCAGAGGCGTCGGTCTCCAGGATGAAGGGCAGCTCCTGGTCAGGCTGTAGAAGTATGGGTGCAGCACAAAAGGCATTCTTAAGATCCCCAAAGCTATCCTCGGCCTCATCCAACCAACTGAACGGCTCAGAAGATTTCTTGAGGAGAGTAGTGATGGGCAGGATCTTCTGGGAGAAATTGGGAATGAACCTACGATAGAAGTTCGCCAGACCCAGGAATCTTTGAATTTCTTTCACTGAAGACGGTGAAGGCCATTCTAGGATGGATGACACCTTGTGGGGGTCCATTGAGATACCCTGATTGGACAAGACATAACCCAGATAAGGTATGGATGAAGCGGAGAACACACATTTAGCAAGTTTGACTGATAAGTGATTATTCTTAAGCCTACAGAAAACTTCCTTGACATGTTCCTCGTGTTCTTTGGCATTGTTGGAAAATACTAGAATATCGTCAATATACACTAGAGTTGTTTGGCACAACAAATCGGAGAACAGTCTGTCCATAAACCGTTGAAAAATAGAAGGGGTATTAACCAACCCAAATGGCATGACCTGATATTCAAAGAGCCCGAACGGAGTCCGGAAGGCAGTCTTCCATTCATCTCCTTTCTGTACTCGGAGAAGGTGGTAGGCGTTCCTTAAATCAAGCTTAGTAAACGTTGTTGCACCGTGGACGGCTTGTAAGATCTCAGTTATCAAAGGCATCGGATAACGATCCTTAACAGTGACCTTATTTAAGCCTCGATAATCAATGCAAGGTCTTAGGTCCTTCGAATCTTTTTTGGAAACGAAAAACAAGGAAGCTCCAGCAGGAGACTTTGAAGGTCGGATCAATCCATTAGCCATGTTACCGTCCAGATAACCTCTGAGAAATTGCTTTTCCTCCAGTGACAGAGGAAACATTCTGCCGAATGGTACTAAAGCTCCCGGAGTTAGTTCGATGCAACAGTCCTCAGGCCGGTGTGGGGGTAGTTCAATAGGTATCTTGTCTCTCACCACCTCTGTGAACGCCCTTAGGTAATGGGGCAAGCAATGGACAGACTTGGTCTCACAACTATTAGATGTCTTGACAGTTTCGAATCTTGGCTCGGGTAAACACTCAGCTCTACAGAATGAAGATTGAAAATTCAATAGATTTTTAGACCAGTCAATGCTGGGGTTGTGCTTGCATAGCCAGCAGATACCCAGAATGATGGGGAAGTGCGCGGCTCTGACGATGTCAAATATAATTCTTTCTGTGTGCTGTTGTATCGACAAGGTGAGTTCCTCGGTGGTGTGGGTGATCATGCCTGAGCTCAAGGGCTCACCATCCACTCCTTCAACCTTCTGGTCTTCCTGTTTGGCAATTCTTTTAAGACCTTTTTGTTTGGCCCAGTGAGTGTCAATGAAGTTGCCGTCAGCACCACAATCCAGTAGAGCTAAAGTGGTCACTTCTATAGATTCTAGTTTGAGGGTAACAGTGAGCACCATAAGACGAGAGTCTTCAGGGATTTCGGGAGATGACACAGATAGAGAAGCGTAAGGACTTGGACCAGCCCCTCGGTAGTGAGTCCCAACACTTACCGAGGGCGAGCGTTTCCCGGCCTTCTGGGTGGAACCTCCGGACAGTCTCGTAACATATGAGTAGAAGCTCCGCAATACATGCACAGGCAGCCGTCCCTGCGCCGTTTGCGTTCCTCAGGGGTGAGCGGAGCACGCGCTGTCCCAATTTGCATGGGCTCCTCTTTGGAGGAGCGTGAGAAGGGTACAGAAGGAGCCGGGTGTGTTTCCAGGAGAGGGGGAGCATTTGTCTTGGTCTTTCTTCTTTCCATCCGTCGTTCGGTCAGGCGGAAATCTAGCCTGAGGGTTGCCGTAAGGAGTTCCGCAAAGGATACAGGTCTTTCTATCCTGGCTAGCTCATCCTTTAAGTCTTCTCTCAGACCCCGCTGAAAGATTGCATATTGAGCCTGCTCCTGCCACCCAGCTTCAGCTGCCATCTGTTTGAATGTTGTAATGTAGGTTAGCAGATCCGAATTCCCTTGACGGATGTCCAGCAGATCTTCTGAAGCCAAGTAGGTGCTTTCGGTACGTAGAAAGGTTTGTTGCATCAAACCCTTGAAAGCATCATAATCCTGTAAGACTGGATCCGGCAGGTTCACCAACGGAGTGGCCCATGCCAGGGCATTACCTGACATGTGTGTTATCATAAACCCCACCTTGGCATGGTCCGAGGAAAAGGTCTGAGGGCGGAATGAGAAGTGTAAATGGCACGCATCCAAAAACTCTTTTACCTTTTTTGGAGTGCCATCAAACTTGCCAGACACAAGGGAGAGCGGTGGAAGATCGGTGGAAGGTCGTTCTCTCTCCGTTATCCGTTGCTGTAGGGTGGCATTGGCAGCCTTGAGATTCTGCATTTCCACATTTAAGCTCTGGACTGCTGCTACAAGTTCCTGTACTTGCTGTGGCGTAGCCATTTCAACTTCAATTGGGCGTTGCAAACTGTCACCTGGATCGGTGATATCCTCGCCAGAGAACGTAGAATCCGATTCACCACCCTCCCCTAACTCCTCACCTTCGTCTCTTCTTCCTGTACCCTTCTTTCCTTTACTTCTTGGTCGCTCCTTTTTGTTTATGTAGGTAGGGGCGCCCACGGAAGGAAGTCACCGTGTCACCCAAAAAGGGTTTCAGGTGCCTCCTCCCGGTAACGCCGGGAAGGGGAAAAAACCAAAAGGCACAAAAAACCCCTAAGCGACCTGCGTGACTATCCTACGGAATGAGCTGGAATGCTGGGAGAATGCAGTCGGCTGAAGCTGAACTCCGTGGTAGAAAGGATGAGGCTTCCGAGGAAGGTAGACAGTAAGTAGTACGGAATCTCACAAGGAGAACCAAGTCCATAGGTGAAGCACAAATGAATAGGCAGTCCTTAAACAGGCCGGGATCTGGTACACGGGAGATCACAGAGGAAGGTATCCGAATCAGAAGAATCAGCAATCCAAGAAAACAGGCCTAGGTCTGGTACACAGGAGGCAGGAGGAAAAAAAAACAGGAAGGGGAAAAATAAGGAGGAAGGACGGAAGCAGAGAAGGGACGGGAGAAGGAGGGTGGCGAGGAGAGAGGAAGGGAAAATAGTAGAAGGAAAAAAGGGGCAGCAGGCAAAGACAAGGGGAAGAGGACAAGGACCTGATAGAGATCGGGTACTACAGCAGCGAGTGCGAGCGAGGGAAGAGTAGGCAAAAAGGCAGACAGCACTAACGGAGGAAACCAGAAGCGTTGCAACGCGTACACAACCGGGAAGGAGCTGTATTTATACTCCGGGCCGCGTAAGCGCGCATACGCATGGGCGGAGCTGCAGGTGGGCGTGACAGGCTACCAGCGTGCACGGCAGAATAATGTCCGCGCCGCCAGCGGTTCCACAGGCGCCAAGTGCCGCGCGGCATGACAGTTTCTCTGTATTATTCTTACAGTTCTCTTTATAGTTTCTTGTTTTCACATACAGACTTGGTTTACTCCCCTGACAAGTACTGTCCTCATATGCATCACTCTCACAGTCCTCTTTATTGTTTCTCTTGTGTGACAACCCTGTGTAGCCTCTCCTCCATGTTCAGCCACAAACTATATTCGACCTTCTAGTTCCAAGACCCTATTCCCCTTGTTACTGTATCTCAGTAAAGTTTCATCCACTGCCTGTTTTAGACGGGCTCACCAGCACCTGGAAGTCCAATATGCGTGCTGCTAGACGTAGGTGGAAAAGTACTGACGAAGGCTAGAGTGCCAACCAATTGTAGGGGACCACGTAATTAAGGGTCCTATAGTTTGTGTAGCCAATGGGACGTCATGTATTTAGTGACGTTCATAGTGGCCAGTTTGAAGGGAGGGCTTAGTTGCCCCACCTGATGTTAAGAAACCCTCACTTTCACTCATTGTCCCATACTAGTATAGAGTGTATATTTAGATAGTTACTTAGACCCAAACACTTTTCTCAATAGGTTTTTGTAGTCTGCCACGTAGGATGACGTTAGTAATACGTTGGTCAAACATCACCTATGACAATCTTTTGCTATAGAAGATTACTTTTATTTTTTAATGCACTGAGAGAGATTTACTTTGCAACATCGATTGATGTCTGTTGTACTCCCTGTTCTAGATAATTGATATTAAAACAGTTATCCTTTTGCCAACTACCTGAGTCGTTTCGATTATTGATGTATGAATAAACTCTGCATCCCCATCCATCTCAAGGGTATTGCTACTCACCGTAAAGGGCTGGAGATCACACAGTTCAATACTTTCTTATTGTGGCATGGCATGTTTTACTTGGCATCAAGTGTATTATATCGGCTAAACAATCCTTTTTCAGTTTGAGGATGGAGGTAGCCATCAATCAGCTTAAAGCATTGTTTGATTTGGTTTACTCTCTCTCCTCCCCTGCTAAGGTAGGATCACAGGTTGCACCCTCTCCGGATCTCTATGACTCTCTCTCCTATTCCTTTCTTAACAAGACTGATACCATTTGTCAGAACATAAGCACCACTTTGGGGCAGTCTGCTACTCCCTCTGTTTCTGTTTCTGCTGTTATATCTAATTCTACTTGGTCTACTTTCCCCACTTTTTCTGATCAGGATGTTCTTACTGCATTTCACAATCTTAAATCTGCTTCGCCTCTTGATCCTATCCCCCTTGCTCTTCTTAAATAGATCTCAGGAGATATCGTCCCCCTGATTACATCGGCAGTCAATACTTCTTTTCTCTCTGCATATATCCCTAGTGCTCTGAAGCATGCACTAGTTATTCCCTTGTTTAAGAAGCCTTCTCTTGATCCCTATGTGCTCTCAAATTTTCGTCCCATCTCACTCCTTCCTTTTCTCATGAAGCTGCTTGAGTCTTTGGTCTTCCCTGTACTTTCTTCTTTTCTTGAAACTTCTGGTTTCTTTGACTCTTTTCAGTCTGGGTTCCACCCCGGGAGAGTTACCGAGTGAGTTCTCACTTCTGTGATTGATGATCTTGTCTGCCTGGTTGATCAGGGTGGTGTTGGGGAACTGATTTTGTTAGATCTATCACCTGCCTTCAATACTGGTGACCATCCTACCCTGATCTCTCAGCTATCGGCTGCGGACCTGTCGGGCCAGGTTCTGACTTGCTTCTCTACCTTCTTGGCGGACCACTATCAGTATGTTTTTCTCTCTCCTTTCTGATCCAAGTCTGTTTCTGTATCCTGTGGTGTTTGCTGGGTTCGGCTCTTTCCCCTACTTTATTCAACATTTGTATCAGACCACTTCTGCTCCTTATCCAGTCCCATGGCTTCTGGTACTATCCCTATGCCGATGATACGAAAATCATGGGCCGACCTTGATCTTACTCAGCCTGATACTGCTGCGCAGCTTAGGGGCTGCCTTATAGACTTGGGTTTCTGGATGGTCACGAACTGGCTGAAATTAAATGGCGATAAAACATAGGTTCTTGTTGTTGGCACCTCCAGCCCTCTGTCTTTCTGTATGGCAGACTTCTGGCCAACCTCTCTGGGACCATTCCCCCCGCCTGCCTCTTCTGTCAAAAATCTAAGTGCACACATCTCCTCTTCTATGTGCGATCAGGTTGCCTCAGTCTGTAAATCTGGCCACTTTAAGCTTAAAATCCTACGTAAAGTCCTCCCTTTCATCCCAGTTCCTTTTTTGACGAGGAACCGTTACTTTCATGAATGTTCAATAACAGAAAGCGTAAGACCAGAATAGCAAACTGGAGAATCCTGTATAGTGTGTCGGAGGTACCCGGGGTTCTCCTGCATCGATAGTCAAGGCGGGGAGAATTGCTTACCGCCATGCAACTGTCCTTGGCTCCTACAACAAAACAGCACCAGTGAGATCAACAAAGCCGGCGAGTCGGGGTGACAGATACCAGACCGGTCTGTGTTGAAGCCAAGGTTGCAAGCAGCAACATTGTATGGTGAACACTGAAGCGAACAGTGTATGAAACGCATGTGATAACCAACGCGAGTAAAACAGATGAGTCATTGAACTTTGAAGGAGAGATGGTGCCCTTGACAGAGTGGCCTGGCACCGCGTGGGTGCTCATTCAAAAGTCTTTGTAGGGTATCAAACTCAGAGTTAAGAAAGGTGAAAGATTGGCAAAAGAACAGTACATCGAAGTGGTCCTGCGATGGGTCAAGCAAAATCCTGTGCACAATTTGAAAGTCTTCGATTTTGAGGCCGCCAAGCAAGTTGATAACAAAAGAGATACAGTCAGTCCGAGCCGGGCGGAGGGAGCCTGATTGGAATGACAAAGTAAAGAAAGTTGGTCCCTGCCCGAAGGAGGGAGATCAATTAAAAGCTTTTGGGATAAATTCAGTTTGTGTTAAAGTGAATCAAAGTTGGTCCCAGCCCAACAGAGGGAGATCAATTCAAAGCTTTTTGGATAATGCAAGTTTGTGCTAAAATGAATAAAATTGGTCCGAACCCGGCAGAGGGAGACTGATCGAACACTGTGTTGAAACAGATCTAAGACCAGCTGAGGGGGATTCCGAGGTGGATAGTGAATCACCTGAGAAATTGAGTATGTATGAAAACCAAAGAGGCAGGGAACTTATTGTTTGTTTGTCGCATCAGGCCCTCTGAAAGAAGAAACTTTGAAAGGCAAAGAGACTTCGGCAAAGAAGGCCCTGATGCTATTGTTTGAACTACACCCTCGTGCTAGAAAAGCCAGAGACTGTGCTAAGCCTGAGTGTATCGCCTTGTCCCATGCTGAAAACGTGGGGCAGAGAGGCCAATGGCCTGAACATCCTGACTTATCATTTCTTGAACATGTCTTTCTTTTTGCATAACATTGGTTCCCACACTATTTGTATTTAGAGGTAAGGATTGGCAATAGTTTTATTACTATAGGCCCTTTTATTTTGACAAGACACCACTAGGACTGCGTTATTATTATTTGATGGTCGTAGCTTGCTCCCATCTGTAGACTTGGTATTAGATAAGCGTTTTTCAAATCCTTTTTGAAGTTCAATAAATACCCTTGAACTGTGGTCACTCATGTCTGTCTTACTGTTGATACCATGCCTTTCAATCAATCAATCAATCAATCAATCACTCAATCAACAGCTTTAGTTCAACAAGAGTCTTAAAAGCAGTGCACAGTAAAAAGAAGTCATGAAAGCAGTACACTTCCTTACACTATTTAGTGATAATGTGAAGTTTGGGTATACTCCCAGGTTTTTTACCTCTTTAGCAACGGTGATGATGTTCCCGTCGATAATAAAGGTTTTGTAGGAGTCATTGGGTTTGTTAAGGCAAGATTGTGTTCCAATAAGGAGTAGCTCAGTTTTCTCATCATTTAAGCAAAGTTCATGTTGTGCCATCCAGGCTTGAATCATTTTGTATATTTCACTTAGTGCATGGGAGTCGGCATCATCATTAAAGGAATGGTTCGCCCAAAACATTTTATTTCAAAAATAGATAGGCAACATAAAAAAAAAACGATTGGCATTTTTTTTTGAAGTCCCTATGTAAAATTTGGAGCAATTCAAGCTCAAAAATTGAAAAAGCAAGCACATGGGCGCATCCATTTTGTGAAATGGCAGCCCGCCTGTGCTGGCTCTTGCGGCACTAATGAAGGAAAAGCCAGCCAGCTGTAGTAAACAAAAGCTACCACTGGGTGTCTTTTCCTTAATTGGTGCCGGGACTCGGAGGACGCGGACCTGAGACTACAGGCAGAAAAGCTGCAGCTGCATCTCGGTAAGTGCTATTTATTTATTTTTAAAAATAAGCACTAGCTGCGTTTTTTTTTCTAAGTTTTCCGGGCTGGAGGAGCCCGGAAAAATTAGAAATAAAACCGCAGCTTTAAAAACATTGTATTTATGTTTGCGGTCGCTTTTGAAGCGACCGCAAATATAAATACAACGTTATTGTGTTTGAAAACGCTGCGGTTTTTCTTTCTACGTTTCTCAGGCTCCTCTTTTCCAAGAAAACCGCATTGTGTTTCTGCCTAAATCTGCTTTCCCATTTGGAGCTTTAGGGCTCCCCCCGGGGAGCCCTAGAGCCCCAAATGGAAAAGCAGATTTAGGCAGAAACACTGCAGCATTTAGCATTGCGGAAAACAACTGCGTAGTGTTTCTGCCTAAATCTGCTTTCCCATTTGGGGCTCTAGGGCTCCCCACGGGGAGCAGATTAATGCAGCCATCTGGGTATACTTTATTTCTGTGGCATAGCAATTTTTACTGGCTGGTAGTCCTTATATGGTAATAATGGCATATATTGGTGTAGCATTCATGGACATGTATGGCTACATACCCAAGAACAACAATATGGACCAAAGGATGGCGGATAACGGATCACACTTGTTTATCGTTTCACATATATAAAAGCTTCTTCAAAACAAATTTCATTTTATTATGAATAAATATTAAATGTTTAAAAACAACAAGAAATTACATACATTATTTTCTACAAATCTTGGGCTCATATATATCTCCCCACCTTACATTCACTCTCATTCAAACTTCACACACTTTCTTCATTCCATACATCAATAACACTCTAAAACAGGTCACTCCCAACAATTTTATTCACGAAATATTGGACGGTAACAGTGATGTCCATTCGATCATGCAACCTTCATCAGGACAAGAACAGGAAAATACATTAGTCCTGTTAGGCACTGTAGGGTGGCCCACACCACTTCTTTTTGGACGGTACACAATTTCTTGTCATCACGTCGTTGTCATTAGTCCAGCTGCAAATTTCTTTTCCAGGTATTAAATACCTATAAGCCTCATAGACTTATATACTCCTTGGCAGCACGACTGACCACGAACAGTTACTCTGAAGGGACCGACCATTTACTTTTCCTCATTCTCAATCTGGCTATCCAGGAGAGAGCACCTGCTTTGCTGCTTTGCAGATCTGTTTCAAACCTTTTGGAGAACATCATGGCATCTGTTATAGCCACTGCTCCTTCCCAGCCACCCCCACCACCACCACCACCACCTCAACAACCTCGAGGGCCTGGATATGGGAACAGGTGCAGTGATACGGGTGATGAGGATCAAGAGAAGATGAAGATGAGGTGGAGGAAGTCCCTATCTCCAGCACCCAGAGTGAGTCCTTGGTGTGGTGGTTTTTCACCACTATTGGAAATGTGCCAAAGGCTTGTGCAGCCAAGGTTCGATGCATTGAGTGCAAAGTTGTACTCAGTCATGGAAAACTGGGATTGTATTCCTACGGCACCACCTCCATGCGGCGCCACACCAAGTCCAACCACCAAGGTGCCTGATTTTCTTCAACTGTTCCTGTTACCCCAAAGGATACTACTCCTTTGGGGCAGAGGATCCCAGCGGGAGGCTCGCAGGCCATACAGAACGCTGTTGACCCTTACCTTTCGAGTGTCACAGTGTTAAGTTTGAACTGTGAAGCACTGATCTTTAGGGGGCAGCAGTTTTCGAGGCCACGGTCAAGAAGCAAGAGAAACACTGCTGCCTACTTTGATTAAGGCCTACCCAACATCTTCCTCTGTCTGCCTACCCCTTCGTCTCTGTGGTTGGTGCCCCTTCCCTCCCTCCCTGCCTTACCCTGCCTCTCCTGGAAAAAAACACAAAAAAGGCAAAACAAATACAAAACCAAAAAAACTGTTCCATTAGGAGCCACCTTTTCCAGTTATAAATAGAATTGATCAAAAAAATCACAAGCCCCTTTGAAGCCTGCATAGTACGCGGACAATGCGGTAGTCCGGGGACATCTACACAATTCAGGCCAAGGAGTGGGGAAATGGAAGTCATTTGAATTTATTTTTTTTACGCAAAAATGTTGGCTCTTAAAAGAACCTTTCTTTTTACTTTTAAATATTTGTTTGATTATTTTGTTTAATACACTAAACTAACAAAGATTCTACGCAACGTAATTATTATGTGTTCACAAAATCTGCTTCAATGCATTTTGAATGGTTTACCGGAAAAATCTGATTGCCCACATCAGTTAGATGTACTCCATTTATCCGAAAAACTTTGACAATATCAAATTTAATGTTCTCATTATGAAAAGATGTCCTGCCAACATCTTGCAAAAAAGCACACACAGCTTTATACACGTTACGCCTTGATTTTTCCATTTGTGGACAAAATTAATTCTAACGCATCCACATTTGTCTCTGAGCATTTCGAGAAAAAAATATTTTGGAATTTGGGAACATTTCCATCAACTTTCCGAATGTCTCCTTCATTACCAACTGCAAAGAAATTCCAGTAATGTACCCCAAACTGTTTCCTCCACAATGAATAACAATGATTTCTGGATGTTTTAAGTGGACCACATTCTCACTAAACGGGAGAAAATCTGCAAATTTCAACTCTCGCACTCCATTACATGACACTTCATATTAATGGAATCCAAGATTTTCATCCAATCAACAGTGTTCAACATAGACCTTCAGCCAATTGATCCAAGAGTCCCCCAAAATCCATACACTCAGCCCCCTCAAAGACATACCCATAGCCATTTACAGTGCTCTTAAAACTCCTGCAAACAAACCTGCTACCCTCTCTTTCTGTACACCACACCCAGTATACCTGATCGGTTAATCCCTAAAGTCCCCTTTCCATGCCAAGCATCCTTAGAAGACCAGGATGTGCACATGCCTTCCGTGGACTACTGCGGCGTCCCCGGACATCGCGGCCATTCAAAAAGGTGGGGGTGAAGGAGGGAATTTAAACTCAATTTCAGTTATTTATTGTTTAGTGGTAGCTCTGAAAAGAACCTTTGGGTTTTTTTGGGTAGGAGGGGGGTGACAAACACCTTTTCTTCCTTTGTTGTGCTTTTATGTACAGTAGTACTATAAACGCAACATCTTCCCTTACAATTTTCTTACAGGAACTCTTTCAATGCATTCATAACATTGTAAAGAAAAATTGCATTTCCAACATCTGGAAAATGAACTCCATCTTCAAGAAAGAAATCACACCATCAGACCTTTTTATTGTCATTCTCAAAAGATGACATTCCTAGATTATATGCAAAAGCAGATACAGCTTTATTGACAAGCTGCCACGATTCTTCCATTTCTGGATTGAAAATGTTTGGATAGCTCCATGTTTGCCTCTGATTCATTTCAGAAATAACATATTTGCAGCAGGAAACAGTTCCATTAGGCTTTTCAAGAAATCCTTCAGGGCAACCTGCAAATACATTGAAGTCACATACCCCAAACTGTCCCCTCCACAATGCACAATTACAATGTCTGGACATTTAAAGTGAGCCATATTCTGACAGAATGAGAACAAGCTTGCCCAGTTTAAGCCACAAACTGCATGCCACAAAACTTCCACTTCGGCCAATCCAATACTTTCAAATATACCATGATTTTCAGCATACACCTTCAGTGACTGAAATGAAGAATCACCCAAAATCCACACACACTGCTTCCTCAAATCCATAGCCATAGCCAGCTTCACTACACACAACAAACACAAATCTTTCTACCGTCTCTTCCTGCACCCCACACCCAGGCAACATCATTGGCTAATCCCCACAGTCCCCTTTCTATGCCAGGCATCCTCAAAATACCCGGATATGGCACGTGCAACCTGCGGACTACCGCTGTGTTCACAGACCATGCAACACAGGGCAGCCCTTCTACCTTTTCCACTTTCATGTTCTCAACACTCCCTCATTAGCTCCTTGTTGCAAAGAATCACACATCCATCCACCAATCACATCCAAAAACTCCACACCTAACCCTGTAATCTTAGTTCAACACTTCAGATGTACACTTGAACTCTCAGAGTACATATCTCCTGTTAATCAAAGGCATCTGCATCAAAAAAGACTCTAAAACTGTGTAATATTTCTATTTCCAGATTCAACAAGATCTGCATCTAATAAGACATAGTTCAGCTATGCTTATATTTACTTCAACTCTTTCACAAATATATAGAGAAAATTGGATGGCATAGGGAATTCAAAAAAACGGAGTACTTAAGAAACTGAATATTACTTTGAAGCATGAAACTGTTACAAAATGTCTGACACTAATATAGACATCTGATAGGAAGAACAGCTAGCCATTCCTTTATGTTTAGTTGAATACACCGGCTATTTTAATGTGCACTGTGGGTTGAGGCGAGTGTTGTGATCAAGCGATGAGGAATGCGCGAAACGCGTAAACGCCTTCATATTTGTTGTCACGATCGGAGTACCAAATCTTGTTGGTTTTTAAACTTTACAACTGCTCTGAGCATGAATGTAATAAAGGAAGAATGATTTCTGCAAAAAGACTAAGGGCCTCATTACGAGCTTGGAGGTAATGGAAAAACGCTCCGGGCTATTCCGACTCAAGAACCCGGTGATACCGTGCTCCCCCGTACCGGCACGCGGCACTTCGTTCCGGCAATAACGGAATGCTGCTAATAGGAGGACATCACAAGTCAGGCGGACATGCAAATACCGGCATCATGAAGGCGGTAATAAGGGATACTGGGATGCTGGCAATACCGGCATCGCAAACCACCTGCTAACAGCAATGTGCAGTGTTCCCAACTGCCACAGGTGCACACAATCAGCAAAGGTGGAGGCAATGGAGTCTGGCCCAGCACAAAAGGAGCACACCCACACACCACACCCCTTTCCACACCAAAATGATTCCACTTGTAGTAGCAATACTGGGGCTGGAGAACATGCTTGCATTGCTACACCAGCAACAACAACAGGCACCACAGAGGTGACGCAGGAGGAGAAGGAGGGTGAGACAGGCCCAGCATGCCCCACCAGTGCAGCCAGTGGTACCACGCAGGCAGCCCCCAATCCCTCGCATCAGAGCCAGTCCATTCAACCTAACCCCTGAGCAGATCCACACCCTGTATGGACCGGGACACCATCACCACCAGTGTGGACATAATGATACACAACGACATTGTCAGCCTGATTGAAATACGCACCGCCATCCCCCCTCTACTGACGGTAGTGTCTGATCTCCACTTCCTGACCATAGGCCCCTACCAGCACACAGTGGGGCACATGCATGGCATATTACAACCCTTATTTTCTCGGGTTCTGAATCAGATGTTTGATACAAAAGTTGGCTTCCATGCACTGGCAGGCATGCAAATTGTGTAGGTGCCCTCGACTGCCCCCACGTGGAGTTGGTGGTCCCGCATGCCATGGAGGTGGTGTACCGCAATCGCAAGCAACACCACTCCATCAATGTGCAGATGGTATGCGACACCAGCAAGATCATCACACATTGTTGTGCCCGATATCCCGGATCAACTCATGACTCTATGGGCCTGCGGAACTCCACGCTACCACGCTTCATGGAGCGACATGCTGGACAACGTGCCTGGCTGCTTGGTAAGTTGCAGGACTGGCACATGACATTGAAATGGGGGGAGTGATGCACACACCACCATGCTGCCAATGTTGATGTGACTGCACAATGTGCACATCACCGAACACTGTGCCCCAAACCATCACAAAAACGGTACATGACACCCAAATCCCATAGGAATGAAGTAAGGTCGACACCTATCACTACATAACTAACAGGAAACCACCACACACCCCACAACACGTGCACCACTGATCTGCAGCCCTCACCCTCTGTAACGCCATCCAGCACCATGTAGTGCACATTCACTATTTTGCTGTCTTCAGCAAATCACCACACAGGACAAGCATCCCTTGGAGTGCATCGAACTGAACCAACTAGGGAATCCACAGTCTGTCACAGGGCCGTCACACCCACAGGAGTGCTGCATTTCACAATGGGTATGAACAGCGCTGATTGGCCAATATTGCACAGACTAATGCCAAAGCTCCCTCTAAGTAAATCTCACAGAACACAACACATCACAAATTAGACATGAACAGAGATGTATTCATACACGATGCATGTGCAACAAGAAGTGCATACCATGTATCATCTTTAAGATGCAACCCACACCATTATTCCATGGCACAGGACACATTGAGGGACTGAAGATGGCGTAAATACATCCAGGGACATGTGCATGTGGCCAACGATAATCTGCAGGCATGTGTGACCAGTACAGCTGTCCATCATGAATCGCCTAACATTTACCTTTTATTGCCTCTCATGCAGGTGATAGTGGCTATCCCTTAAAGCCATGGCTCCTCACCCCTGTCCGAAACCCACAGAACCGGCATGAGGAGGACTACAATCGTTCCCATACCCGTACCCATGTGGTCATTGAGCAGACCTTTGGCCTGTTGAAGACACGATTTCGCTGCCTCAGCCGGTTGGGTGGGGCACTCCTCTACATGCATGAGAAGGTGGCCAAGATCATCATGACATGTTTCATGCTGCACAATATGTGTATCCGCCGGAACGTGGCCCTGCCCCCTGACATTGAACTGCTACCACCTGATAATGATGAAGGGGATGAAGACGATGTGGCTGGACATCATCTTGGTGCCGATGCACAGGAGGGACATGCTTTGCGCCAGTCAGTGACAGCACAATATTTCTGACACACATGGCAGCAGAGGGTGACCTGATAATTGGACAGAGGACACTGGGAGTGGGGGTACATGTACACTATGCACTGTATATGAATAAATGACACATGCGCAACGATGTATGTCCTCTCAGGTCTTGATTTTCACACAACGGGTTTATTAAATATAACAATGATAACGAAAGTGCAAAAACCCTCCACCACCCTCGCACCCCTCCCCCTCCCACCACAACTCCCCCACACACCCTCACCCCCCTCCACCTCACTCCACAACTCCCCCACACACCCTCACCCACCTCCTCCTCCCCCTGCAACTCCCCCACACATGTCCCATCGAGTCACCAATGCCTACATGAGGCTGCCCTGATTATCAATTGGCACTCCCTGGTCCAGGTGGCAGCATGTCTTGCCGGTGCAGGGTACGTGCCGACTTGCGGAGCGTGCTCTTTTGGGTCGAACTGGATGATGACGGTGTGGCCGCCTGCTGGGACGGGGTAGCCGGATGCCCTACCTCCATGGCATCCGCTATGCGGCTTAAGACCTGGCGGAGGGCCGAGACCTCCTTGCAAAGATCTGCAATGGATTTGGCCATGGAGGTGGTGCTCTCCGTGATGGACCTGCCTAGAGAGGCGAAGTTCTCATGCCACTCCTGTCTGGCCAGTCTGTTCTCCTCGACAAACTGCCACACAAGGGCAGTTAGCTGTTCTGACCGCTGCGGTCCTGCGGAGGTTGATGCTCCCTGGCTATCCTGCTCAGCCTGCTCAGCCTCCACACTTGGCAAAATGGGACTGATGTTCCCTTCCATCTGCTCCTGACCAGACTGCTCTGGCGTGGTGGCGTGGTCACTTTCGAGGGACGATATTTGGGGGGATGCCGGTGGACTGTTCATAGGGACCTCTTCCGATACATCGTCCTCAACAGGCACCCATGTCGTCCTGGGGGTCCTCCACAGCCAGAGGTGCTGTGGCTGCCACCTCCCCAGCCAAACTGGACCCCTCTGAATGTGGTGCCTCGCCTGATTCCTCAGGATGGCCAATGGGTGGTGGTGGTGCTCCACCCTCTACGGGCTTGGCGGCACCGGTGTGATGGCTACCTGGGGTGTCTTGCCTGTTGGTGCACGGTGGCCCCTGGGTTGTCCCCTCGAGGTCGAAGGACGATTGGTGTCATCCCGGGACCTCTTCCGGGGTGTGATCTGTGCAGGGGTTGCATCCTGCCCATCGCTGTCATGGTCAGAGCCTGTGGGGGTGGAAGAGAGGGACGGCATTAGTGATGTTTTGATAGACATCATACATACATTTGGACAATTGATCATCCACACAATTGGGGGTAATACGCATTTGTGTTTGGATGGGCACGTTGTTTGATACATGGGTGGGTTATGCAGGCATACTTCAGCGTCACTCGTGTTGGCAAAGAGCAATTCTATCTGACATGCATAGTATATTAGGCCTGCACACTGTGTGACTCATGGCATTTACATCTTTGTGTGGTATGTGTCAGGTACGGCACTGCCTTGCAGCAGGCATCTGCATGTGTCTGTGATGCGTCCGCCTACTTTGCTGGGAGTGTGCATGTATTGGACCATGGCTTAACTATTTGGACTGACATATTGGTTGACTTTCATCAGACTTGGCGTTACAATGTTTTCTTAGGACACTCACCTCCATCGCACAGGCCTTGGGCATAGTGGTGTAATAGGAGGATGTTTTCACGACAACAGCAGAGTCCAACGGGTCCTGTGTGGTGAGGATGGCAATGGATTGTGTTTTTAAAGATGGCCACCGTGCTCCTTCCCGTTCCTGTCCGATGACGCTACTTCCGGTTCCGCTTATTAGCGGTGACCGTTATCAGCGGTCATCGCTAATAACGGTCACCGCTAATGCTGCATTGGACCTTGTCGGTAGTGCTATCTGCGCTATGCTTGATGCCGCTAAGGGCATTTAAGGTGCCTTTAATGGCATGGCGGTAATGACCTTACCGGCATGGCGTAAAGGTTGTGCCCGCAAAGTCGTTATAGTCCTCTATTAGCGGACTGATGACTGCCCGGACACGCTATTTACGCCATGCAGGTAAGGACCGTTACTTACCTCCAGACTCGGAATAAGGACCCATGGCACAGCACTCATTGTGGAAAGGGAAAATGTGTGCATACAACCAGGGACATGTGCATGTGAACCACAAATAATTTGCAGGCATGTGTGATAGGTACAGCTGTTCATCATGAATTGACTGACACATACCTTATTTTGCACCCATGCAGGTGATAGTGGCTATCCCTTGAAGACGTGGCTCCTCACCCCTGTCCGGAACCCACAGAACGGGCAAGAAGAGGACTACAATCGTGCCCATACCCGTACCCATGTGGTCATCGAGCAGACGTTTGGTCTGTTGAAGGCACGTTTTCGCTGTCTCAGCCGGTGGGGTGGGGCACTCCTCTACAGGCATGAGAAGGTGGCCAATATCATCATGGCATGTGTCATGCTGCACAACATGTGTATCCGACGTAACATGCCCCTGCCCCCTGACATTGAACAGCAACCACCAGGTGATGATGAAGAAGATGAAGAAGATGTGGGCGCAAATCATCGCGGTGGCGATGCACAGGAGGTCCGTGCTTTGCGCCAGTCTGTGATTGGCCAATATTTCTGAGACACATGGGTGCAGAGGGTGCCATTAAAGTGGGACTGACGGCACTGGGTGTGGGAGTACATGGGCACTATGCACTGTAAACCAATAAATGACACATACACAATAAGGAATGCCCACTCAAGTATTTTTTCAGGTACACAATGGGTGTATTAAACTGTAAAAAGTAAAAAGTGCTCATACCCTCCACCTCTAACACTCCTCCTCCCCCCACGCACCCTCTCCCCACTCCCCCCACAACTCCCTCTCACACCCTGCCCCCCTCCCAGTCCCCCCACACGCCCGCTCCCCCTTTCCCCTCCCCCACAACTCTCCCACAGGCCCCCTTCCCCCACAATTCCCCTACACACCCTCTCCCCCAGAACTCCCCCACACATGGTGTTCTATCGAATGCTGCAGGTTGCAGCATCAATTTCCATATTCAGGCTGCCCCTGCTACTTTTTCTCCACTTCCAGCATCTGGTGGCAGCATGTCTGAGCGCCGCAAGGTGCGCATAGACCGGTGAAGGGGGCTGGTCTGAGTGGAGCTCGAAGAGGAGGCTGTGCCCGCTTGCTCCAGTCTTGGGGCAGGACGCTCTGCCTCCAAGGCATCCAATATTTGGGATGTGGCTCCACTGTGGGGCTTCAGCTCCCTTTCCCTGGCTCCCCTCCAGACTGCTCCTGTGTGCTGTCATTGGTGGTGCTGAATGGGGTGATCTGGGGTGATGGTGGGGGGCTGGGTGTGCCAGGTAAGTCTGATGACTCATCCTCCACAAGGACACACACCTGGCCTTGGCTCTGTACATCCTCATCACTCTGGGGTGCCGTGGGGTGCCGTGGCTGCCGCCTCCCCGACAAGCTGTTGGTAGCTGAAAGGACACCATCGGCCACTGGCTCCTGTGCAGTGGGCACAGTCGCTGTGGCAGTGGCCCTTAGCCGCCCCAGTGACGTAGCATCCTGTGGTGCCTTCCCTTTCTGTGACAGTTGAGGTTTGCTTGGGCCTTTTGATGTAGAAGGCCTGTTGCCTTCTTCCCTGCCCATGGCCTTCTTTCTAGAAGTTGTTGCCTGCGCCGCTGAGTTCCGGGCCTCGCTGTCAGAATCGGTGCCTATGGGGGACCGAGACATAAGAGAGGATTAGGTATTGGATTCTTGACATTCAGGTTGCTTGCTATAGGGGGGGAGCTTGCAGGCATACGTCAGGTTAACGCATGTTTGAGGTGGTGTATGCTGTGTGACATGCTTTTTTGTTGTGGACTGCGTGCAGAGTGACAAATGTTGTTTCCATGTTTGTGGGATGTTTCTCAGGTATGGCATTGGCATGCTGCATGCATGTGGATGTGTCAGTGCTGAGGACATATCAATGTGCAGATGGTATGCGACACCAGCAAGATCATCACACATTGTTGTGCCCGATATCCCGGATCAACTCATGACTCTATGGGCCTGCGGAACTCCACGCTACCACGCTTCATGGAGCGACATGCTGGACAACGTGCCTGGCTGCTTGGTAAGTTGCAGGACTGGCACATGACATTGAAATGGGGGGAGTGATGCACACACCACCATGCTGCCAATGTTGATGTGACTGCACAATGTGCACATCACCGAACACTGTGCCCCAAACCATCACAAAAACGGTACATGACACCCAAATCCCATAGGAATGAAGTAAGGTCGACACCTATCACTACATGACTAACAGGAAACCACCCCACACCCCACAACACGTGCACCACTGATCTGCAGCCCTCACCCTCTGTAACGCCATCCAGCACCATGTAGTTCACATTCACTATTTTGCTGTCTTCAGCAAATCACCACACAGGACAAGCATCCCTTGGAGTGCATCGAACTGAACCAACTAGGGAATCCACAGTCTGTCACAGGGCCGTCACACCCACAGGAGTGCTGCATTTCACAATGGGTATGAACAGCGCGGATTGGCCAATATTGCACAGACTAATGCCAAAGCTCCCTCTAAGTAAATCTCACAGAACACAACACATCACAAATTAGACATGAACAGAGATGTATTCATACACGATGCATGTGCAACAAGAAGTGCATACCATGTATCATCTTTAAGATGCAACCCACACCATTATTCCATGGCACAGGACACATTAAGGGACTGAAGATGGCGTAAATACATCCAGGGACATGTGCATGTGGCCAACGATACTCTGCAGGCATGTGTGACCAGTACAGCTGTCCATCATGAATCGCCTAACATTTACCTTTTATTGCCTCTCATGCAGGTGATAGTGGCTATCCCTTAAAGCCATGGCTCCTCACCCCTGTCCGAAACCCACAGAACCGGCATGAGGAGGACTACAATCGTTCCCATACCCGTACCCATGTGGTCATTGAGCAGACCTTTGGCCTGTTGAAGACACGATTTCGCTGCCTCAGCCGGTCGGGTGGGGCACTCCTCTACATGCATGAGAAGGTGGCCAAGATCATCATGACATGTTTCATGCTGCACAATATGTGTATCCGCCGGAACGTGGCCCTGCCCCCTGACATTGAACTGCTACCACCTGATAATGATGAAGGGGATGAAGACGATGTGGCTGGACATCATCTTGGTGCCGATGCACAGGAGGGACATGCTTTGCGCCAGTCAGTGACAGCACAATATTTCTGACACACATGGCAGCAGAGGGTGACCTGATAATTGGACAGAGGACACTGGGAGTGGGGGTACATGTACACTATGCACTGTATATGAATAAATGACACATGCGCAACGATGTATGTCCTCTCAGGTCTTGATTTTCACACAACGGGTGTATTAAATATAACAATGATAACGAAAGTGCAAAAACCCTCCACCACCCTCGCACCCCTCCCCCTCCCACCACAACTCCCCCACACACCCTCACCCCCCTCCACCTCACTCCACAACTCCCCCACACACCCTCACTCACCTCCTCCTCCCCCTGCAACTCCCCCACACATGTCCCATCGAGTCACCAATGCCTACATGAGGCTGCCCTGATTATCAATTGGCACTCCCTGGTCCAGGTGGCAGCATGTCTTGCCGGTGCAGGGTACGTGCCGACTTGCGGAGCGTGCTCTTTTGGGTCGAACTGGATGATGACGGTGTGGCCGCCTGCTGGGACGGGGTAGCCGGATGCCCTACCTCCATGGCATCCGCTATGCGGCTTAAGACCTGGCGGAGGGCCGAGACCTCCTCGCAAAGATCTGCAATGGATTTGGCCATGGAGGTGGTGCTCTCCGTGATGGACCTGCCTAGAGAGGCGAAGTTCTCATGCCACTCCTGTCTGGCCAGTCTGTTCTCCTCGACAAACTGCCACACAAGGGCAGTTAGCTGTTCTGACCGCTGCGGTCCTGCGGAGGTTGATGCTCCCTGGCTATCCTGCTCAGCCTGCTCAGCCTCCACACTTGGCAAAATGGGACTGATGTTCCCTTCCATCTGCTCCTGACCAGACTGCTCTGGCGTGGTGGCGTGGTCACTTTCGAGGGACGATATTTGGGGGGATGCCGGTGGACTGTTCATAGGGACCTCTTCCGATACATCGTCCTCAACAGGCACCCATGTCGTCCTGGGGGTCCTCCACAGCCAGAGGTGCTGTGGCTGCCACCTCCCCAGCCAAACTGGACCCCTCTGAATGTGGTGCCTCGCCTGATTCCTCAGGATGGCCAATGGGTGGTGGTGGTGCTCCACCCTCTACGGGCTTGGCGGCACCGGTGTGATGGCTACCTGGGGTGTCTTGCCTGTTGGTGCACGGTGGCCCCTGGGTTGTCCCCTCGAGGTCGAAGGACGATTGGTGTCATCCCGGGACCTCTTCCGGGGTGTGATCTGTGCAGGGGTTGCATCCTGCCCATTGCTGTCATGGTCAGAGCCTGTGGGGGTGGAAGAGAGGGACGGCATTAGTGATGTTTTGATAGACATCATACATACATTTGGACAATTGATCATCCACACAATTGGGGGTAATACGCATTTGTGTTTGGATGGGCACGTTGTTTGATACATGGGTGGGTTATGCAGGCATACTCCAGCGTCACTCGTGTTGGCAAAGAGCAATGCTATCTGACATGCATAGTATATTAGGTCTGCACACTGTGTGACTCATGGCATTTACATCTTTGTGTGGTATGTGTCAGGTACGGCACTGCCTTGCAGCAGGCATCTGCATGTGTCTGTGATGCGTCCGCCTACTTTGCTGGGAGTGTGCGTGTATTGGACCATGGCTTAACTATTTGGACTGACATATTGGTTGACTTTCATCAGACTTGGCGTTACAATGTTTTCTTAGGACACTCACCTCCATCGCACAGGCCTTGGGCATAGTGGTGTAATAGGAGGATGTTTTCACGACAACAGCAGAGTCCAACGGGTCCTGTGTGGTGAGGAGGCAATGGATTGTGTTTTTAAAGATGGCCACCGTGCTCCTTCCCGTTCCTGTCCGATGACGCTACTTCCGGTTCCGCTTATTAGCAGTGACCGTTATCAGCGGTCATCGCTAATAACGGTCACCGCTAATGCTGCATTGGACCTTGTCGGTAGTGCTATCTGCGCTATGCTTGATGCCGCTAAGGGCATTTAAGGTGCCTTTAATGGCATGGCGGTAATGACCTTACCGGCATGGCGTAAAGGTTGTGCCCGCAAAGTCGTTATAGTCCTCTATTAGCGGACTGATGACTGCCCGGACACGCTATTTACGCCATGCAGGTAAGGACCGTTACTTACCTCCAGACTCGGAATAAGGACCCATGGCACATCACTCATTGTGGAAAGGGAAAATGTGTGCATACAACCAGGGACATGTGCATGTGAACCACAAATAATTTGCAGGCATGTGTGATAAGTACAGCTGTTCATCATGAATTGACTGACACATACCTTATTTTGCACCCATGCAGGTGATAGTGGCTATCCCTTGAAGACGTGGCTCCTCACCCCTGTCCGGAACCCACAGAACGGGCAAGAAGAGGACTACAATCGTGCCCATACCCGTACCCATGTGGTCATCGAGCAGACGTTTGGTCTGTTGAAGGCACGTTTTCGCTGTCTCAGCCGGTGGGGTGGGGCACTCCTCTACAGGCATGAGAAGGTGGCCAATATCATCATGGCATGTGTCATGCTGCACAACATGTGTATCCGACGTAACATGCCCCTGCCCCCTGACATTGAACAGCAACCACCAGGTGATGATGAAGAAGATGAAGAAGATGTGGGCGCAAATCATCGCGGTGGCGATGCACAGGAGGTCCGTGCTTTGCGCCAGTCTGTGATTGGCCAATATTTCTGAGACACATGGGTGCAGAGGGTGCCATTAAAGTGGGACTGACGGCACTGGGTGTGGGAGTACATGGGCACTATGCACTGTAAACCAATAAATGACACATACACAATAAGGAATGCCCACTCAAGTATTTTTTCAGGTACACAATGGGTGTATTAAACTGTAAAAAGTAAAAAGTGCTCATACCCTCCACCTCTAACACTCCTCCTCCCCCACGCACCCTCTCCCCACTCCCCCCACAACTCCCTCTCACACCCTGCCCCCCTCCCAGTCCCCCCACACGCCCGCTCCCCCTTTCCCCTCCCCCCACAACTCTCCCACAGGCCCCCTTCCCCCACAATTCCCCTACACACCCTCTCCCCCAGAACTCCACCACACATGGTGTTCTATCGAATGCTGCAGGTTGCAGCATCAATTTCCATATTCAGGCTGCCCCTGCTACTTTTTCTCCACTTCCAGCATCTGGTGGCAGCATGTCTGAGCGCCGCAAGGTGCGCATAGACCGGTGAAGGGGGCTGGTCTGAGTGGAGCTCGAAGAGGAGGCTGTGCCCGCTTGCTCCAGTCTTGGGGCAGGACGCTCTGCCTCCAAGGCATCCAATATTTGGGATGTGGCTCCACTGTGGGGCTTCAGCTCCCTTTCCCTGGCTCCCCTCCAGACTGCTCCTGTGTGCTGTCATTGGTGGTGCTGAATGGGGTGATCTGGGGTGATGGTGGGGGGCTGGGTGTGCCAGGTAAGTCTGATGACTCATCCTCCACAAGGACACACACCTGGCCTTGGCTCTGTATATCCTCATCACTCTGGGGTGCCGTGGGGTGCCGTGGCTGCCGCCTCCCCGACAAGCTGTTGGTAGCTGAAAGGACACCATCGGCCACTGGCTCCTGTGCAGTGGGCACAGTCGCTGTGGCAGTGGCCCTTAGCCGCCCCAGTGACGTAGCATCCTGTGGTGCCTTCCCTTTCTGTGACAGTTGAGGTTTGCTTGGGCCTTTTGATGTAGAAGGCCTGTTGCCTGCTTCCCTGCCCATGGCCTTCTTTCTAGAAGTTGTTGCCTGCGCCGCTGAGTTCCGGGCCTCGCTGTCAGGATCGGAGCCTATGGGGGACCGAGACATAAGAGAGGATTAGGTATTGGATTCTTGACATTCAGGTTGCTTGCTATAGGGGGGGAGCTTGCAGGCATACGTCAGGTTAACGCATGTTTGAGGTGGTGTATGCTGTGTGACATGCTTTTTTGTTGTGGACTGCGTGCAGAGTGACAAATGTTGTTTCCATGTTTGTGGGATGTTTCTCAGGTATGGCATTGGCATGCTGCATGCATGTGGATGTGTCAGTGCTGAGGACGGCATCTATGCAGGGAAGTGTCCATGTGTCTGTAATGGGCCATGCATTGCCTCATGGCATGGTCACATTGGTGGACTATCATCATACTTTGCATTACAGTGTTTTCTTAGGACACTCATCTAGGACACTCATCTCCATCTGTCGATGACGTGGCGCCATGTTCCATCACGCCCACACCTTCAATCGGCTCTATGCCGATAGTGCTGGCACAGGTTTCCTCCCAGCGGCTGAGTTTAATTGGAGAGCTAGGGCCACCGCCAGTAGCCAGGCCCTGGCTCCGGATGGCCGACATGATGTTACACACTCTGAGGCGCAGGTCGTCCCAACATTTACGCACGTCCTTCACTGTGCGGGGGTGTTCCCAACTGCGCTCACTTTATGGGCTACTATTTCCCAGATCTTTTTTCTTGAGCTGGGCTGCTCTCTTGAGGTCATTTGCGAAGACCACCTCAGCATTTTCAGCCAACGTGTCTGCTAGCATTGTGAGCTCGTCCTCCGAGAACCGCTCGTTACGCTGCAGCAATGCCCCTTTCTTTACATCCTTTGGCATGATGCTGGTAGAGTAGATATTTTTCTTCTGTCGGAATGAGGCTCCAGATCCTGGGTAGTGAGGATGGCAATGGATTGTGTTTTTAAAGATGGCCGCCATGACCTTTCCCGTTCCGGCGCAATGACGTTACTTCCGGTTCCGCTATTAGCGGTGGCCGTTATTAGCGGTGACCGTTAATGCAGTAAGAAGTAAATATATATATATATAGAGAGAGAGAGAGAGAGAGACGGAGAGAGAGAAAGAGAGAGAGAGAGGGTTCCTGCTACTCACCATGTAATAAACTTCTCAATAAGCATATTTTCTTTTTTAACCTATAGCAAATGCCATGCATTGCAGCATTCAGCGAAATCTCACGTAAAGCAAATAATTATTACAATGCTCTAAGTTTAAAAATGTTTCTTTTTAAGAGCAATTGCATGAAAGTAAAAAAATGCATATTTGCATTTACAGCAGCACTGTGTCACTTTTTAATAAAAGAAAGGAAAAGCAAATACAATAGATTTGTACACCATTTTTAAAGTGGCAGTTAGTGTGTGCAAGTTTAATATATTGGCAGTACATGCATACATCCCAACATGCATTTTCACTGCAATCTGGGACTACATACACACCTACAGATTAGAATGCATCATGTTGGCAAGTATGCCTATACTCCTAGCATATTAAACCTCAACACACCAAGTGACATTTAAAAGTGTTCTACAAATCTTTTTCATCAACTTTTCTCCTCTTACAAAAAATTACACACGTAGCTTCTATAAATGCATATATGCATTTCTTATCTTTCATGAAAATGCTTCTAAAAACAAACATTTTTAAACGTCAAGCAATTTCATTAACTTTCTTCCAACAACTCCTCCTACCTTCATAAATAACAACCTTGCTACTAAAAGCATTTCACCATTACCACATATCCCCACTAAATTTCTTTTACAATTACAGGAATGAAGCACATTGCCAATGACAAGTACCGAAAAAAGAATATCTTTCACATGCTACAAAGTAAGTACATTAATGTACCATGTATATGTATATAATTGCAATGTCTTTCATATGCTACAAAGTAAGTACATTAATGTACCATGTATATGTATATAATTGCAACAGTACAGGTAAATTATATATCACCCCAGACTACTCTTTTCGAACCAACAATTCTTTCACTCTAACTCCTTATACTGCACCATTCACACTCTTTCGATTCCCATCGGAACACCATCATTGCAATACCCGCACAGCGCATTTTTACTAAAGAGAATATTGGTTATATTAATTTTAAACCGAATGAAATCACTAACCAAATTAATCAATACATTACAGAAAGTACTTCTAAATGTTCACAATGTCAACATAGATAACTTTAAAAACTTCTGTGAAGGTGAATGGATTCACACAAGCAGCAGAATCGAGGCTTAAAAACAAGAACAAAAAAAATTGCCATAGGCAGTTATGGTCGAGGGCATGAAACGGTAGGAGACACCATTATGGCGAAAGAAAGTCTTGTAAAAAAAACGTCCCCAACAAACTTTAAACCAAATACTCCTTTCACCCAAACAAACCGTCTAGTGTACAAATGGACACACAGCTCAATTTTTTAACGTACGCCAAAAATCCTTTAAATCTTTATGACAATTTCTCAATCACTATGTAAAATTAACAGACAAAAGTAAAATTAAAACTTTAAAAACCATGGACTCTTGTCCAGTGCGGTGACACACTGCACTTCCAGGACATTCATTAGCCTGCATTTTAGGAACTGGTTGCAAAAGCACCTTCCACCATATCAAAATGTTAGCAGCACACCATTCCGCTATATGGAATCTTGTGCATAGACTATACCATGCAAAAAGTTCTGCTCTAGAACTACAACATTTAAATAACATTCTCCTACATGGAACAGCCAAATAACTGCTTCAAAAAATAGAGCACATCCAAAGTAAATACTTTGGAACTGAAGTTGACTTAGGAAATTCAGTAATTTCAGAAAACATTACTGAAAACCTCACAAACACCAACCTTCTAAGAAACACATACAAAAAAGCAATAGGTACATTTCAAAACACATCTGCTGAAAATGCAGACCAAGTATGTGTCTGTTTTTGCAGACCTTTTTATAAAAAGAGCACAATAATATTAGATATAGCTGTCACGACGCGTCCGTCCTGGAAACTGTGGAATCGATGGAGGAAACACTAACGGAACGGAACCATACACTATGGTCTAGTGGCCGGACTGCCGTGCCACGCCCCCTGAGGTTCAACGTTATCTACGCACCGAACAGCTACGCCGATGCGTTGCAACCCTCAGTCTCCGCTTCGGGTTAACACGCTGAAGTACCTTCCTTCGCGCTCCGTGTGAGTATTTCTCTGCCCTCCAGCTGTTTCCCCCGCTGGGGCTCTGTCTCCCTCATTCCTCCGCCTTACCTTGCTTGCTTACCTTGTTTGCCTTCCGTCCCCGCTCTATGCTTCTCTTCTCTGGTCCAGCTCTCGTTTCTTGCTTCCCTTCGTGTACGAATCCTGCTTCCACTCAGCTGCATTCACTCACCTTCCGCCTTGTTGTGCCTGGATTTTGCTTCGCTTCGCTTTGTTTGGTTCTTGGACGAGTCTATTGGGAATCACGTTCTACGCTCTCCTGCATTCCATCCCGCAGCCGTTTACCATCACGCCAGGGTTTTTTCCGGCATACGCCTTTTTCCCTGGGATTGGGGGCGGACTCCCTGAGGGTCCCACTGCCGAGCAAATCTGCGAACTGGCAAGGTGGCCTCCAGATGAGTTCGTCCCAAAACCTACAAAGAGAGAGAAGAGGGAGCTTGGAGAAACAGAAGGACGATATCTACTGAGAGCTCATCTGAGGAACAAGAATCAGGTGAGAAGGAAGAGAGGGAGGATCCTGGTATTAACCTTAACAAAGAACCCCCTAAATCTGAGAGATTGCAACGCCCATGGATGGCCAGTTTGGAGCAATATCAGGAATTAGTCAATGCTATTCAGGGGATTACAGCCGAACTGCAGGCAGTAAGGGTCGATAATAATGCATTAAAAGCGGATAATGCTGCTCTATGCCTACAAGTTACACAAAGGGAGGAGGTACGAGATGACCTTCCTCCTATGCCCTTGCCCTGTGGCAAGTACGAAGGAAATCCCAAAGGAATGAAAGAATTTCTTGATGCCTGTCGAGTTTACTTTACCTTTCGTCCTCGGATGTTTGTATCTGACAGAGCCAAGGTCGGTTTTCTTATCTCCAATCTAGGAGGCAATGCCCTTGCTTGGGCTACTCCGTTGGTGACTAACGCCGACCCAATTCTAGCTGATTATGGAGCCTTTGTTCAACAGTTCCACACAAGATTCGAAAGACCTGAAGTACTATTCTCTTCATATGAGAACCTAGTGGATATAAAACAGGGGTCTCAAGACGTACAGACGTACTTGTCAACCTTTCAAAGAATCGCAGCGGAAACAGGATGGCCAGATTCTGCCAAACAGACCCTCTTCAGACGGGGTTTACTAGATGAACTTAAAGATGAACTCTCGAGGGTCGCTAGACCAGAGACCTTCCAGGAACTGGTTACTCTGGCTCTTCAGATAGAGTTCCGGATGGCCGAAAGACGCACGGAGAGACGAAGATACAAGTCTGGAATAACACCCTCCTCTTCCTTCTCCTTTGTTCCTACAGTACCTGAAAGGACCGCGTGACAAACAGAAGAACCCATGCAGGTCGGAACTGCACGAGGGCCTCTAACTGTAATAGAAAAAAAAAGACGTAAAGACTTGAACTTATGTATGTATTGTGGTTCTGAGAAACACCTACTGCGAGATTGTCCGCATGTACCTCCCAGGAGATCGGGAAACGAAAGACCCCGACCCTGAACAGGGACAAGGAAGGGGTTCAAACAGCAGATCCCTGTATTACTAGTACACCCCAAGTACCAAATGCCTCACATCAGTTGATGGTTTTACCTGTGGTTCTAGATTGGAAAGGAGGACACTCTGTAGAATGTCTGGCCATGTTGGATTGTGGAGCGGCCGGGAACTTCATGGACGATCAATGGGCTCTAGATCATGCTATCCCCAGAAGAACGAAACCTATCCCCATCCCTGTAGAAGGGGTGGATGGTACCCCTTTGTCCTCGGGCCTTATCAGGCAGGAGACTCAAGAACTGGGAGTAAAGATGAAATTTCATCAGGAAAAGATGGTGTTCGATCTCATAAAAGCAGCGCACTTTCCTATAATCCTAGGCATCCCATGGTTAAGAAGGCATAATCCTGGCATTGACTGGACAGCCAATATAGTGGAATTCCGCTCTGAACAATGTCTTCGATCCTGCCTATCCAATAAGGAACAATTATGTCCTCAAGTGTCTACTCTCTCTGTAAGAAGTATCAACACCATTCCAAGACACTATCTAGAGTATGCTGATGTGTTTGCAGACGTTCAACCCAGACCTTTACCACCAAGTCGCAATGAGGATTGTAAGATCGATCTGGTACCGGATGCTGTAGTTCCTTTCGGACGTATGTTTCCATTGTCTCTGCCTGAAAGGGAAGCTCTAAGAGATTATTTGGACACCAATATTCAAAATGGTCTCATACAAGAATCCACCTCGTCAGCCGGAGCATCTTTATTTTTTATCCCCAAGAAAGGCACCAAGGAGCTCCGACCTTGTATTGACTATAGGGGTCTTAATAGCTTGACCATTCGGGATCGGTACCCCATGCCCTTGATCAAAGATGTAATGGAAGCAGTGCAAGGAGCCAAGTGGTTTACCAAGTTGGACCTAAGAGGAGGATATCATCTCTTGAGGGTACGAAAAGGAGACGAATGGAAGACCGCTTTCCGGACTCCCTTGGGTCATTACGAGTACAAAGTGATGCCTTTTGGGTTGGTGAATGCTCCAGCTCAATTCCAGAGATTTATGGATAAGGTTTTCTGTGATCTATTGTTCAATTCAGTAGTGGTCTATCTGGATGACATATTGGTATTTTCATCAAACCTTACACAACATCGTCAGCAGGTATCAGAGGTACTTCGAAGGCTCAGTATTCATCATCTGCTAGTCAAACCAGAAAAATGTTTGTTTGAGGCTGTTACAGTCCCTTATCTGGGATTTATCCTGTCAGAAGGAAGGGTAGAAATGGATCCCAACAAGACCTCAGCCATCCAATACTGGCCCACTCCAAACTCTGTAAAAGATATACAGAGGTTCCTAGGACTGACAAATTTTTACCGTAAATTTATCCTGGGTTTTTCCAACATTGTCCTACCCATCACAGCCTTACTAAAGAAAGGCACACGATTTTCCTGGAACACAGAGGCTGAAATGGCTTTCAAACATCTCAAGGAGGCTTTCATTTCCGCACCCATCCTCAGGCAACCTGATCAAACCTTACCTTTTATTGTAGAGACAGATGCCTCACAAGGAGCGATTGGAGCTGCTCTCCTCCAAAAGAAGGAAGATAAACTGGAGCATCCTGTTGCTTATTATTCTAGGACACTCTCCCCGAGTGAAAAGAATTACTCTGTAGTAGAAAAGGAACTGTTGGCCATCAGACAGGCATGTGAAGAATGGAGACACCTTTTACAAGGAGCGAACTTCCCGTTCCAAGTACGAACTGATCACCGAAATCTTAGTGTACTCAAGAGTATGGAATGTCGGAATTCCCGCCATGCCAGGTGGGCATACTTCTTCGCTCAATATGATTTCGAACTAACCTACTTACCAGGAAAGGAGAATCACCTAGCGGATGCCCTCTCCCGAAGTTTTGGGGAAGAATCGGGTTCATACTCCGATCACGAACAGTTACTTCAAGGGAAGAAATTCATAGGAACAGTCAACACCTTTTTACAACAAGTGTTTGAGGCCCAAACAAGATCCATATTCACACGTTTTCCATCCTTAACCAAGAAGGGTGAATACTTGTTTAAAGACGACCAGCTGTTCTTACCCAATATCGGTCTACAGTCTCAAGCACTAGCCTGGTGTCACGATCTACCCACGGCAGGACATAAGGGCCGAGCAGCCACATTACACCTACTAAAGAGAAACTTCTGGTGGCCGACAATGGTCAAGGATGTCTATGCCTACGTATCTTCTTGTCCCACGTGTGCTCAAGGTAAATACAGCACGGCCAAACCACTGGGCCTTCTCCAACAGAATACATTACCTGCGGGTCCCTGGCAGCATATATCCATGGATTTTATCGTGGACTTACCTCCTTCAGAAGGATTCACAGCCATCATGGTTGTAGTAGACTCATTTAGTAAACTTGCTCATTTTTCCTCCCTCCAGGGTACTCCATCTGCTACTAAGACTGCAGAAGTATTTCTGAAAGACGTAGTCAAACTACATGGTCTACCACATACAATAGTCTCGGATCGAGGGACTCAGTTTACCTCGAGATTTTGGTCCTCATTGTGTAAACAATTACAGATCCAAAGGGCATTGTCTTCCGGATTCCATCCCGAGAGCAACGGACAAACCGAACGACTAAACGCTACCCTGGAACAATACCTCAGATGTTACTGCAACCAGACACAGGATAACTGGAGCCAACTTCTATCCATAGCCGAGTTCTCCTATAATAATACAGCACATTCAGCGATTGGTATGAGCCCTTTCAAATGTACTTATGGATACGAACCTCGACATATCCCACAGTCAGTGATTCCAACCACTAACATACCTACTGTAGACCAATTGTTAAATACTCTCAAACAAACCCACTCGAGAGCTCAGGAAACATTAACAGCTAGCCGTCAATCCTATAAGAAATGGGCCGACAGAAAGCGACGAGCAAATCCGATCTGGAAGCCTGGAGATAAGGTTTGGTTATCCACAAAATACTTACCAAGGCGTATACGTCCAGGAAAATTCACTCCAAGGTATATTGGCCCATACATCATTGAACAGCAGATCAATCCAGTAGCTTTTCGACTTAAGCTACCCCCTTTCTTACGAAGGATCCATCCAGTGTTTCACGTGTCCCTTCTCAAGGCTTACAAAAAAGATCCTTATCTAAGACCGATCAAGAAATGCATCCCAAACTTAGAAGAAAACCCTGAATATGAAGTTTCCCAAATCTTGGACTCTCGTTACAGACACGTGGTTCTCCAGTACCTCATACTTTGGAAGGGATACCCTTGGACCGAAAGGTCCTGGGAACCTGCAAGAAACCTCAGTGCACCCCGACTACTACGTCTCTTCCATAGAAACCATCCGGGGAAACCCGGAGGAGTCCAGAGGAGAAGAGGTTATACTGTCACGACGCGTCCGTCCTGGAAACTGTGGAATCGATGGAGGAAACACTAACGGAACGGAACCATACACTACGGTCTAGTGTCCGGACTGCCGTGCCACGCCCCCTGAGGTTCAACGTTAGCTACGCACCGAACAGCTACGCCGATGCGTTGCAACCCTCAGTCTCCGCTTCGGGTTAACACGCTGAAGTACCTTCCTTCGCGCTCCGTGTGAGTATTTCTCTGCCCTCCAGCTGTTTCCCCCGCTGGGGCTCTGTCTCCCTCATTCCTCCGCCTTACCTTGCTTGCTTACCTTGTTTGCCTTCCGTCCCCGCTCTATGCTTCTCTTCTCTGGTCCAGCTCTCGTTTCTTGCTTCCCTTCGTGTACGAATCCTGCTTCCACTCAGCTGCATTCACTCACCTTCCGCCTTGTTGTGCCTGGATTTTGCTTCGCTTCGCTTTGTTTGGTTCTTGGACGAGTCTATTGGGAATCACGTTCTACGCTCTCCTGCATTCCATCCCGCAGCCGTTTACCATCACGCCAGGGTTTTTTCCGGCATACGCCTTTTTCCCTGGGATTGGGGGCGGACTCCCTGAGGGTCCCACTGCCGAGCAAATCTGCGAACTGGCAAGGTGGCCTCCAGACGAGTTCGTCCCAAAACCTACAAAGAGAGAGAAGAAGAAGCTTGGAGAAACAGAAGGACGATATCTACTGAGAGCTCATCTGAGGAACAAGAATCAGGTGAGAAGGAAGAGAGGGAGGATCCTGGTATTAACCTTAACAAAGAACCCCCTAAATCTGAGAATAGCCTACAAAATAGAGAACAATGAGGAATCGTAATGGTTCCAAATAGCTTTATATCTAACAGCAGAAACTAAACACAAAATGACTGTCCCCTCAATAGTGTGCACGTACTGCAACATAAATCTTGACAATAACCAAATGCAATCACGTGCTATCACTAATATTCTCTCTTCCAAAAGCTCTCCAACAACTTAACTTGTATGAGAACATTATAATCCAAACAGCACACCTATCTATTTCGAGCTATAATATGCCTTCACCCGAAATCAGCCAAACTACCTCCATCCGAGTTACTAAAGGTCATCCGTGGCAAAGTAGTATATTTTCCATTAGATTTCAAAGAAAATGTAGAAACTTTGATTTGATTGTACCAGTTAATGCTGTACCAACATAAGACAAAAATAATTGACAACAACTAGTCGACTTAAACGAAGTTAGACAAACCCTACAATATCAAAAAGAAAACAATGAATACTACAAAGATGTAAACATAGAGGAAAACTTAACAGAAACCACCCAAATAATTCAAGATTCACCAGCAACTGGCCCATTTGAACGTATAGATCCTGTTACTGCAGCTAACATTTTAGACCAGTATACAATTCACCCACTACACTCCAAAGACACCATTGAAGATGCATTAGAAACATATCAAATGCGTCAAGCCAAAGGGTCCCCAATGAGCATATGGGAAAAAAGGTAGAAGCACGTTCTTTTCCTCTATTCTTTCCTACAGGAAAAGGAGGAAGATATGATGAAAGGTCCACACAAATTAGTGCATCAGAATATCGCTCTTTACAAATGTTTTCTGAAGACCCCAGATTCAGACGAAATGCATAATACATTTTTCACCTCCTGTTCAAAAGTGAACTAGCAACTCTATGTAAGGGAGTTGCACACACATTAAAGGAATAGTGCGCTCAGAAATATTATTGACTAAAAAGATGACCAACAATCAAAAATATATCTAAAAAATATTTTTTTAAAAGTCCCTTTGTAAAGTATTGAGCAAATGAAGTTCAAACTTAAAAATGGGAAGCACTAGGCGGCAAATGAAATGGATGCCTCCTGTGCTTGCCCTTGCGGCACTAATGAAGCAAAAGCCCGCCAGCTGTAATAAACAAAAGCTACCACTGGGTGGCTTTTGCTTCATTGGTGCCGGAGGCCGGAGACCAGAGACTGCAGGCAGGAAAGCTTAGAAAACTGCAGCTTTTAAAACGTTGTATTTATGTTTGCGGTAGCTTCAGCTTGGAGCCCAAATATATTAAAAATGCTGCGGTTTTCTTTCTAAGTTTCTCGCGCTCCTCCGAGCCGGAATTAAGGGTGCCGGTAACACCGTACCGGCAAGCTTTCCAGAGCACAACACTACAACTCTGCCTTCCTGGGCTGTTGTGCCCGGCAGATCTGACCTTCCCAGCACAACGACCCCGGTAGGCAGACCCGCCACGGAAGCATTGGCACCATTGCTAACGGTGCTGTTGCTTCTGTGTCCCCATTCCCATGGAGTCTTAGAGGACTCCATGGGAATGGGGACTAGCATATTCCAGCGCCTCATTTCTCGATACACCGGGACGTGTAATGAGGCCCATAGTCACCAAATAATTCTTCTTCTTTTCTACAAGGTTTAAAAAGTTGTATTTATGTATTTTATTTATTTGCATTTGTAAAGAACCCAAGGGCATCAGGGCGCTGTTTCAACACTTGTAATGAGGCTTAATGACTCATCTGAAACCACATTCAAAGCAAATGAAAGCAGTACAACAAATGCCAATTTCAAACAATACAAACACCTGTTGGACAATGAACGCCAACAAGAGGAAGAAATTGAAGTTCAACTAGATAAAGACACTCCTGAGGGCAGTCAACCTTCCCTTACAGGAAGCCAGGAGCCACTAAATGAAGCAGAAATAGCCATGAGTGAGGTAGGAAATACCATGTATCAATATAAACAATCTGAAGAAGACTTGTCAGTGCTCAAATCACAGCTAAATGATAAACAACTCACCATTTATCTAGAAGTCACTAAAGAAATTGAACCTGGTTTATACATGAAACTAAAACGTGTAGCTGTAAATATTATAAACCTCTGCTCCTCTATGTAAGTGGTGAAGATGGATTTGGTAAAACATTGTTAATAATAATAATCGCCACATTTCTACAAACCTTTACAAACAACAACCTTTTGGCTGTTGTAACAGCCCCCACAGGTTTAGCTGCATACAACATAGAAGGTGTAACACAGACTTCTACTCCTTCCAGTAGACCACCAAAATAAGTTAGAATACTACAAATTATCAGCAGAGGCTGCTACTGAAGTACACAGATTTGTGAAACAAATTAAAGTGCTCCTAATAGATGAGGTAAGCATGGGTTCCAACCTCATGGTGACTTTAGTTCACCTCAGAATGCAAGAAGTCCAAAAACATCCCATGAAGAACTGTTTGAAGGAAAACATGTTATTGTTTTTTGAAGAACTCCTATAGTTAACACCAGTAAAAGGTCAACCTATTTTTAGGGTTTCCTGTTTTAGGAGTTTATTTTTTTTTTACTCCCGGGGGTGTTTTTCCAGTGTTTTCCAAAAATGTCATAATCTGTGTTTATTTGTGTTTTCCCGTTTGCCTCTTTCAAAAAATCGCGGAAAACAGTTTTTTTCTTTAAAAAAACATTAATATGTAAAGTAGTTGTAGAATATCTGACATGTTTGCACATATTGTAAATGTCTTCTAGTTGCACCTATTCTCACTTCTACAAAATAAGGATATGCATTAACTTAGTAGGGGTGGGATCAAGGGAGAGTTACAAGTGTGAGGGAGCATTTTTGATCTGTAGGCAGCAGACAATAGAACAGCTGATGACGCTGATTACACTTTCCCAGGATAAGCTGCCTGTTGCTAGATGGTTAGCTGACAGCGTTTATACGGACCCGTGCAAAGTGTCAAAGCAACAATGTCAACCACAGAGACAAATGAAGTGCGGAAGAGGGCCCAATGCATCATTCACACCTCAGCAGACAAACAAAACATTTACACACAGGGGTGATTTAGTGTGGAAAAATGATTTCCCCCATGATTAACATGTCAGGCTGTGAAAAATGTCACTGCTTTTCCTCACGGTTTTTCTCAGTAGGAAGGAGCCGAGAGAAAGCACTTAAAGAAGTGCTTTAATAACAGAGCAGATTGGCGGAAATCACGCCCCAAACCGCCCCACCCACCTATTGCTGGGAACCTGAGCGGATATACAGAGGGGGTGTCCTGTTTATGACTGCAGAGCCACTGCCCAGTAGGCTGAACTCCTAGGTTTATAGCGTGATGCAAACTTCATGTGTGTTCATGACATTGTGACCCATTGGGCTTTTTACGTCTACATTGGTTTTGCTAATTTTTCAGGCAACAGGCAAAACAGGTGTATAGAAAAATGGGATAAAGGGTATGGGTAAAATAAAAATATGAAGGGGGTTGGCCCCCTTATTTAAAGACGTAAACACTGCAGGTATAAAGTATGGGAACCGCTTGTATGCAAGAAACGTAAAAAAACACTTAAATCTAGGGGGTCAAAAGTCGCCAAATCGCCCCGAAATAGCAGTTGGTGCCAAGATAACCAGGCCCGAGTCCTTTGAAGTTACAAACAGGATCTTATCAGCACCCAGAATCCCAGATCCCCCTTAAACCACTTTAAACAAGAGCCTCTGCCAACCTTTAACAGAGAAGCCTGCGGTCTAGCAACTGCTGCAGAACCGAACTGCCCCACACACAAATACAAATAGCATTTTCCACCAGCCCCCACACCCCCAATCACACAACCCGCTCACCTGGGCCGCACAGCCTGCTGTAGTGGTAGGGGTTGCAGCAAGCGCTGCCCTCCGACCCCCAGAAGTTCTGACAGCCCCATAGTGCCTTAAACCACATGGGAGAAGGGCACTCACATGGGACGAGTGCACTCGCATGAACATGGGAAAGGGTTCACTCACTTTCACTCACTTGCACACGGGAAAAGGGCACTCACATGTTTATGGGAATAGGGCACTCGCAAACGGCAAAAGGGCACACATGCACATGTTAATGGAACACTCAAATGCACACGGGAAAAGGGCACTTACACGTTTTGGGGACTCCAATGGGCTTAGAGGTTTGGTGTCTGCGGACCTTTGGATTCCAAGCTGTGTGGGGTTTGTACCTACATAATTGAACTGTGAGAGGGTGAGTAGAAAATCATCCCAGTTCATGTAATGGGCCGGGAGGATGTCTCAGGGGCATTGCGCCTGTCTTGGAAGCAAGACAATGCAGAGCATTACGGGTTCCAAGCGTGCTATAAAAGATGAATTCATAAAGTTCAGGGACCTGGATGGGGGCAGCTTTTTGTTTTCTGAGAATTCGTAGCGCTTCCCCAAAAGGTTACCGATTTCGAAGCGCAGATCTGCTTCTAGGCTGTCAATTTCATAGACTGTTTTCAGACTGTTCCTCTGCTCTTTGGTGCTATTTGTGGCATGGGGGCTCAAATGGGAATGGGGAATGGTCTACAGAATGGGGACTTACCGGGTCCTCCAAGGTCAGAATGACCCAATAAGTCCCCATTCTACCAGACCGGACCCAGACCCGGGTTTGGAGCTGCCTCCAAACTCTGAATGAGGCCCAATGTTAACAAATTAAATGCAACCCATACTGCATATCAGCTCCAAAGGCAAACTAGAAGTGCAAAGAATGACACTCCCTATATGCCAACAAGCAAAAGCATGACTAAGTAGCTTAGAAGAACACCAATCCAACACAGCTGGATTGGAGAAAATATTAACTTTGTGCCTCAACAGCAGAGTCATTCTAAAACATATCCTTGATGTAGAACAAGGTTTAGTTAATGGAGCAATCGGTACAGTTGTTGGCTTCCAAATATATCAACATGACAACATTCAGTTTGTCAACATCCACTTTGACAAATTTGCAGAAGTTAAAGAAATTGCCCGCACATTTGTAGTACGCAGAGAACAATTTTTTCTATCTCTGCATATGCTCTCACTATTCACAAGTCGCAAGGTCTAACGACCACACATTGATTGACATTGGCAGCACAGTCTTTAAGGAAGGTATGTGTTATGTAGCGCGTTCACATCTACATACACTCAATGGTCTATTCCTAGTTAACTTTGATGCCAACAAAGTCAACACTGACATTCCTTACTCCCTAGAATACAACAGGCTACGTGCACTGTACACCCCCCATCTAGATATGTACTCTGTACCTCAAGAAAGAAAACCTTTAAAAAGAACACGAATGCAAACAGAATCTGCAACAGATTTTCCAACAATACTTCTAAAGAAACAACAACCAACTCCATCTCCATCAAATAATACAACCACAAAACTGTCTACTACAAACTCAACTGAACGTCCATCAGAAAAGAAAAAGACAAATGTCTCTTCTCACAACTCTCTGGTCCATTTAAATTCAGTAACACAACTGGAGTAAATTGCTATACAAATGTACAATCAATCTTCTCTTCCAATTGCCACCAATTGTTCACAACATTTACTTAAACGGCTCAGACCAGTTGTCCTTCACAGAAATGCCACAAATAATCCTGACAGCACACAGTGTCTCAGGTATAAGGCAAGAATTGTAATACTGTGCAGGAATGGTAAAACTTACTATAAGCACACAACAAGATCCTCAAGAATTCCTAATGTACTTACTACAAGTACTGGAAACCAAAAACATCCCTGTAAATGGAATCTTACAGATTTCATACATGTTTCCCAAGAGCACATCCCTAATGAACGATTTGCATATGTATTTATACCAAATTGTGAATCCATTCCATTTCACCAGCTTCTGCAGAATGTAAATCATTGTATATTGTGCCATTTATGAAATTCAGCCAATATGTCATACTAATGCTTCTTAGGTGCAATGCAGATGGTACCAAAAATGACTGTATGCTTACTAGCTTTACACACGGCCAAGTATCTATTGGCAAGAAAACCTTCAGAACAGTAGGTATAATATACCACAATGGTACCACAACAAATGCCTACTTAATATTCCTTCAACACAAATTTACGCACTAAGCTGTATCACAATAAACAGTTAGAATACGCCAACAGGTATCTAAATACAACCATAAAACTAAAATACTACTTTTAAAAGTCAAGATAGTTAGAATATACCAACAGGTATCTAACTACTTAAAAAATACCCTTTGATTGCAATACACTTGAAATACGCCATCACAATTCTTGTTACTACAAAACATTTCTAAAGTGTAATGTAGTTAGAATACGGCAACAGGTATCTAACACTTTAAACATTCCCTTAATAACAACACACTTCAAACAAGCATACTATCACACTTACACTAACATAATTGTAGTCGTTTTTCTTTATCCTCTATGCTTTTTTTTACCAACGACCCAATGATTATTGAAGTCAATACAACAACAGTGTAGCACGTACTAATGTTGTACCAAACATAGTACATAGAATGTACTGTTTATGAGGGTCATAAAAAGTAAATGTATGTGTAAAATTGTATGCTATTAAGCCTTTTCACAGAAAACAAACCAGAGATTCCAGCTTTACTACTTTATACAACTAAGTGACCGTACCAACTGTAAACACATACATATTCCATAAGCACTATCCTCAACTGAACTATATAATCAGACCTGCTGGTAGTTCACTGCCCCTACCAGCAGACTTGTAGTTTGCCAGTCTGGAAAAGGAGTCAGTAATAATGTTACCGGCACCTTATTTCCGGACCAGCAATAGTTTGCCAGTCTGGAAAAGGAGTCAGTAATAATGTTACCGGCACCTTATTTCCGGACCAGCAAACTTATAATGAGGGCCTTACACTGGCAACCCGCCACTTGTAATCAAGCAGTATTACCACCTGAGGTAATACCGCCTGACCAAATGGCAGTATCAGTAATTCCATTTACTGGTATTCCAGCAGATTTACAGCCGGAATACCGGAAAACGTGTAATTGGCCCCAATGATTTTGTATTGCAATGCTGTAGTAAGGTTTCAGAGATGTATTTTATTTTTGCTTTTTAAAGCAATTTCTATTTGTGTACTTGAATGACATTTCAATTTATGTGATGTGAAAAACCCAAGGGCTTTTCCCTATCAACCCCCTTGGTATCCTCTTCAGGCGTGGATAGGGAGGGGGTTATTGCTGTTGGATCTGGACCCGGGGCCTGGTCTAGAGGAGGAGGAGGAGTCCTAAGGTGAGACATGGTGTCACCCTTTCCTTAACATCTCCCTACCCGATATTCCCTCTTCTACTAAACACCATTTTGAATCCTATACCGTTGTCCCTTCCCCAATTCCAACAGGTACCAACACAAAAGGGAGGCGTAGGAGAACCAGAAAAAGGAGAACACATATATGCTCCCATGTTTTACAGCACCAAGAGTGTTCCTCTTTTCCTAACAGCATGTTTTATAACTTTCCTATCACCACTCAGAAACACTACAACTCCCATAATTCCTCCCCACTGTTTTTCCCAAAACCACTGGGACGCGGAAGAGGCAAACTGGAGCTATGAAGATTACCCATAGGAACCAATGTACCATGTATTTATATGGCCAGTCTCCATCTTGTCCCGTTAACCAGGTCAGGCAGAGTCAGGCAGGGCTGGACAACCACTCACACCTGACTCCTGTTAATTATACCAGCCAGTATAAAAGGTAGAGCACACAGGCACATTTTGAGTGAGCTGGGTAATGCTGGAGGAAGCACTGAGGTCATGAGGAAGGAACTGCAGCTGGAGGAACCCTGGAAGGCCTGGAGGAAGAAGGACTCCCAAAATACTGAGCCTGTGAGTACAAAGAAGGCTGCAGTGTGGCGAGCAAGCTCTTTCTACAGGGAGCCAAACCAGGGACAGCTGGGATTACCTGGCAGTGCTTAGGCTAGAGCTCCTTCCCAGGGTCAGATACTGAAGCCCAGGCCTTTAAAGTGCCTGACCTCAGGAAACATCCTATTTAAAACCTGCAGCTCCTAGAACCACCAGAATGCTGTTTTAGAGGAACTAGCGAAGTGGGAGCCAAATAAGAAAATTGCATTATGGGACTTGGAAGTCCAGAGACATTTATTATGGTTGAACCTTTTGTGCAAAGCGAGAGGCATCAAGCCCGGCTGGGGGATATCCGTGTGAGAAGTAAAGGAGGGTCAGAGCCTGGATGAGGGAGACCTGTGTGAGAAGTAAAGGAGGGGTCCGAGCCCGACCGAGGGAGACGCATGAGAAGTAAAGTGAATGAAATGTGATGTTAAAGAAGGGAAGTAAGAAATTATTCAGAGTTGAATGAGGGCTAGAGACAAGAGACAAACCTCTTTTGTGTTTTAAAGATACTAGCCACCCTCCCGGGTGAACGGCAGAGTTGGGGAGGTGCAGCAGCAGTTGTGGTATCAGCCTTCACTTCAGGATCAAAGCCGCTGTTAATAAGTAAATGACTACACTTCACAGCAGTCTTTTGTCTTTAGTGAGGATTTATTTAGTAGTACATCCAAAGGAGAAAGGCCCCCAGCTGTGAGCCAGGATCTCTGTCTCTCCTCCTGCTCTCAATCCTCTCTGCTGCTCGAATCTGGAACTCTTGCTTAATCATAACAGCATGGTTCCTTGGTAACTAGGTTACATAGCAGCAGATGACAATGATGGTAAGTCTAAACACCTCCTAACACCTCCCTTCCTTTTACCAAAAAATGAGTGCTGGCTTCATGTAAACAAACATTTGCATTGAAGAACTTATTTTGTTTGTTTGTTGTTTACATAGTAAATGATACAAAGCTATGAGAGATAATAGGTTAAATGCAGTGGTGTAAAGTTACTAGGTTTTGTGAACCTTTTTGCAAATTGCTATCCTCTCCTTGTTCCAGACCCCACCTCCTTTAACAAGAGCAGATGATCCTAAGTCCTTGACAACCTGTTTGGGCTGGGAAAATATGGATGCACCTTTGCGCACCTTGGTAGGCAGTTTGATCTTAATCCAGTCACCTTCCTCAAGACTGAACTCTCTACAAGCATTTTTCCTGTCATATTGCTCCTTGGATTTTACACCTGATTCGAATATCTTCTCCCTCACTGCCTCCAAATCTACTCCTACGAATTTTGACTTTCCCATCCAGCCTGGACACATGTGCGAGTTAGGCTTCCTCCCTCTTAGTATTTCAAAAGGAGACACACCCGTAACACTGTGCGGAGCTAGTCTATACTGGAATGTTCTCTCCATTATGGTCCTGACCCAATCACCTCGTGTGGCTACCGCAATTCTAATGGCATCCATGAGTGTGCGGTTGAAGCGTTCTACACACCCATTGGTCTGGGGATGATATAATGAGGTGGTTACTTGTTCTATGCCATGGTTACTCAAAAACACTCTAAATTCCCTGGAAACCAATTGGGTGCCATTATCTGATAAACACCTCCTGGGGAATCCTTCTCTCCAAAACAATTGCTCCAACCATTTAATGATGCTACTACTGGATATATCTCTTAGTGTAAATATTTCAGGCCACTTGGATAATAAGTCTATGACAACCAACACATAGGTGTCTCTCCCACCTCTGATATTGAAGGGGCCTAATAAATCCAAGGCAACCTCATCCCAGGGAACCGTGGAGGGTTTCCTAACGGTCATGGGTACTTTCTGAATCCTGAGACCTTTATTTCCTTCAATACAATCACTACAATTGTTGACTACTTCTTCTGTGTCTTTGTCTAGACTGAGCCACGAAAATTCTGCTCTAACTAGACCTTTGGTTCTGGGCAGTCCCAAATGCCCAGCATGAGCTAGATCAATTATTACCTTTCTCATTTTGATAGGTACAACCATCTGATGTCCCCTATGTAAATATCCTTTATCAATCCAGAGTTCTTCTTTGACTTTGGCAAACCCACCTAAATCACCAAGATAATTTCTTATTCTGTTCTGCGTCACTAATGTCAACACTCTCTGGTACTATTCATCCTCAGAAAATGCCTTGTCCCACTCCTCTTTCTTTACTGACTCATGAACTTGAAATATTTCAACACCCTTCTCATGAGTCGGAGAAAATTCCTCAGACACAAATTCTCTCAAAACTGATCTGGATAGGGCATCAGCAACTACATTGGTTCCACCACTAATGTGAAGCATGTCGTATTACAGTCCTTGTAAGGAAGTCACCCACTTCGTGATGCGTCTGGAGACACCCTCCAGACCACCTTTGGTAAATATTCCTATTAGGGGCTTATGGTCGGTGCACACTGTGAATTCTCTGCCCCACAGATATCTTTTGAATTTTTCCACTCCCCAGACACAAGCCAATGCTTCCTTTTCTACAACTGAATATCTGTTCTCAGGTCCTTTGAGAGATCTAGAGGCAAATGCAATGGTGTGTAAGCCTTCCTGATCTTCCTGCATTAAAACTGCCCCAATACCATAGTCACTGGCATCCACAAATAGTAATGAATGTCTACCTTCCTCAAACGTTTTCAAAATGGGTGCATTGGCAATGGCATCCTTAATCTTGCAAAACTCCTCCTCACATGAATCATTCCACTTAAAAGTAACACCTTTCCGAGTCAACATCCTCATATTCCTTGACAAATTTGACAAACCTCTAACGAACTTGCCATAAAATTCAACCAGACCAAGAAAAGACAGTACGTCTGCTTTAGATTTTGGTGCTTCCATCTTACAAATGGCTTCTATGGCCTTTTCTTTGGGTTTGATACCTGCTCCCGTGATTTCATGACCCAGATATTCAACTTTGTCAGTTTTAAATATACATTTCTCTAAAGATACTGTAAGACCAGCCTCTTTGAATATGTTCAACACTCTCTCTAACCTTTTATCATGCTCTACTTCATCTTTCCCACACACTAGCACATCATCCTGGTAGCACATGACACCTCTCTCACCTCCCAATAGTCTGTACATCACGTTCTGAAACACACTCGCTGCTGAAATCAATCCAAATGGCATGCGTATACATCTGAAGAGACCAATAGGAGTAATGAAAGCTGTAAGATCTCTAGAGTCAGGGTGTAGTTCCACTTGATGATATGCAGATTTTAGGTCAATAAGAGAAAACACTTTGGAACCGGACACACCAGCCAATAGATCATCTATTCTGGGTAAAGGGAATTTATCAGCCACCACATTTTTATTGAGGTGTCTAAGGTCAATGCATATCCGCAGAGATCCATTGCCCTTTTTCACTATTACAATGGGACTAACCCACTCTGAGGAATCAATTCTCTCTATCACTCCTTCACCTTCCATTTTCTTCAATTCACTTTCTACATCTTTTCTAAGAGCCAAAGGAATGGTACGTAATTTGGCAACTTTGGGAATGGCATCTCTCTTCAAACAAATTTTATGCACAAATCCTTTCAAGCACCCTAACTTGGTGACACTAGTTTGCCCTCTGGCCCCCTCCATGACAGTACTCGAGACAGATTTTTCACCTTCAACAGTCAACATCTGTTCTGGGTGACTTGCTTCAAGTCTTATCTTGAGCTCTGCCTGATCGTTCCAGGACAACAGCTCTCCACCTCTGTTGGCCACATGGACAGTCCCTATCGCCTTCCTGTCTTTGAATTGGAGCTCGGCTTCAAAGCACCCTAAAATTTCTATAGGCACATCTCCATAAGCATTTGCTCTCACCACATTCTCCCACAATGTACAACATCCAAATTTCTCCCTCCACACATGCACACTTATCAAAGTATAATCTGCTCCACTGTCCATGAGCATTGATACTGGCACACCCCCAACTAGCACCGTTGCATATGGTTTCTTTTTCTTGACCTTACCATCAATGGCATTCACAGAGAAAATAACTTCCCTACCAGCATCATCAATTGAGATATATTCCTGATCCGCTTTGACTTCATGTATTTGGCCTGAGGTGGTATAGTAAAGATGGCCGCCACGTTTCCAGGTCCTTTAGTCTAATTGCGTGCTGACGTGACGCAAGGCTGCAACATTAAGAGATCCAATGCGGGAGTTCCTCGCTCTCGTGGTCGACCATTCATTCACCCGACAGCCGGGTTCCATTCAAAGGTACACAACTGCAAGCCGCGGCGGTTGTGTGCAACGGCGGGGCCGTGAGTAATCAAGGCAATGTCAACAGTACATAAGTGACTGACCTCAGGTGGGACCTCTGCTGGTCCTGTCAGCGCTGCCTCTCGTAGTTACAAATCACAATCCACAAATCAACCTCCTCAGACTTCGTGCTCCTCTCCAGGAGGCACCTTAGTGGTTCACTCCGCTCCGAGACACTGACCGTGTTTCTCGCCTGCAATTCCACATCTAATATGACACTCCGTCCAAGTGCATCCAACCTATAATCAATTATTGCCGCTGCTGGGGGCCTTTTCTCCTTGGCCCAATCCTCGTCGCCAATGTTAATAAGTAAATGACTACACTTCACAGCAGTCTTTTGTCTTTAGTGAGGATTTATTTAGTAGTACATCCAAGAGAAAGGCCCCCAGCTGTGAGCCAGGATCTCTGTCTCTCCTCCTGCTCTCAATCCTCTCTGCTGCTCGAATCTGGAACTCTTGCTTAATCATAACAGCAATGGTTCCTTGGTAACTAGGTTACATAGCAGCAGATGACAATGATGGTACGTCTAAACACCTCCTAACAGCCGCGAAACAAGAAAATGAATTAACACAGCCAGTGAGTTGATGAAAACAATGAAAATCCGGTCTGTGTTAAATTAAACTTGACGGCAACAGTATCTGACCAGTGAAGGTTGCGCATGTGCTGATAAGACGCGAGAGAAAGCAAAGCATTGTAAAGAACTGTAAATTAAAGATACAAAGCAACAGAGTGCCCAATCGAAAGTCTCTGTGAAATGGCTGATGCCGTAGAAGCGGTGGGAAGAGAAAGAAACTGAGATTCATGATTTGAATTGTTGTTGGGTTTGATCCCGGCAGAGGGAAACCAGGATGTGAGAGATATATTTGAATTTTTAGATTAAGTAATGTGTTCGAAACTACATTTACCAAGAGGCCTTGGTGTAGGATAGAAAACGTGACGTTTGAGGAAAGAAGGTCAAAGTGGTTATGCCGAGGTAAGAGCAAAAGCCTTGCAGTTTTGAAAGTGTTCGACAGCGGAAGGAAAGTGAAATGAGGCTTCAGCCCAATGGAGGGAAGCCTATGAAAGTATGATTGAAGCTTGGGGAGGGACCCCCTATAAATTGTGATTAAAAGGTTTGAGCCTGGCTGAGGGAAACCTGTACTGAATTGTGGTAACCAGAAGGAAACAAACTTTAGTTGAACTGTATTGAAAGCTAAAAGGTAACTTGGGCTGGAGTGAGAAAAAGCCCAGAGGTCCAGCGGATAAACTAGTGACTTTTCGTGGAAGGCTAAGAGGGCACTGGTCCACGGAAAAAATGCATCCTTGTGTTAAAAGCTAGAGTTTGTCGCAAGGTCCAAGTGTACCACCTTACCCTGTGCTACAAAACGTGGGGAAGGGAGTTTACTCCGGCATACTGACATTTCTTTGAACACTGATTTTTCCTTTTTTGCATTACTTTGTCCCTTTACACATTTATTGTCTTAGAAAGAGGGCAGGCATCAGGTCTATTAGAATACGCCATTTATTTTATTTTGACTAAAGACTGACTAGGCCAGTATTTTCTTTTATGTTTGATGGTCGAGAATACTACCATCTTAGCTATGGGCACGAAAGGAGTTTCCCAACCCCTAGTAAACCATCAATAAAGGTTTTGAAACTTGCAGCTCTTGTGTTAGTGTCTATTTGTAATACCATGCCCCCACACAGTGACCTCAGTACCATTGTGAACCATAGAATGTGGGCAAATCCCAAAGTGTTTTTTTTTACTGAAGCCTACTAGTAGTTGGATGGAAAGTGACTAAGGGCTGATATTGTTTATGTTTTAGGATCGGCTACAAGGGGCATATATGAAAAGCTGGAAAATGTATGTTTAAGTAGAAAATTGTTTAGCACTTGTGGGTCAAACTTGTTTCCTGTTAGGTCCCATTCGGGCACCTACCACTTTTACCCTGTGTCAAAAACGCCCACAACATTTACCTTACCCTCAGGCCCAGCCTCCCCTCAAGCCACAATGGCACACCGACCCAAGCAACCGCATGGTTCTATGATGTACGTTCCGGTGCAGCGGGCCCTGGGCATGGCGAACTCTAACACCACATTAGGAATGCCCAGTGCCATCAAGTGGTCTTTGGGAAAATGTGTTTGGCACAGCCATGATCACTACCCGAGGTCAAAGATCCCTGATAATACCCAGAGTGTGGTCAGCATTAGAAGAGCGTTCACAGAAGAGCACTTGCAGAGCCTTACCTCTAAGGGGGCAAACTGGGTACTAAATAAATAGTACCCGAGAACTGAAGCAAATTGAAGGTGCTACATGCACCATGCCTGAACCCCTAGAAAGTTGGCACATCAATAAGTGTTTACACCTCAAATCTAGGGTTGAGACAGTTTAGGGTTTAGGCTCTGCTGTAAAGGACATGCCAGCCAAACCCACCTCAAAATTGCATTTGCATAAAGCCTATGAAAAAAGGTACACTAGGATTAATCGCAGGCTGCATCTCAAATGCTATTGTGTATGTGCGTGAGTGTGAGTGAGCGTTGCAACCCCACACTCGGCCTGTCATCACTGATGAGTGCTGTATTGGAATGTGCGTGCAATGGATGCAAGTTACATTTCGGATGCAAATTGTATGTGCGTAAAGACCACATTTAAGGTACGTGAGAATGTCAGATTTATGGAGTCAAATAATATTAGTAGGGTTTTTTTCAAAAGAAGTTTTCATTTCTTTTTCTACCTTGATAATGAAATGTGTCTTAGTATCACACCCCCATGCCACCCTCTCCCTCAGACCGCAATAGCTAACTAATACTTTTAAAAAAACATCTTCTAAAGGTGAATAAAGTCCTGTTGGCCACTGGAACTTGGTTCATTCTCCATCCAAGAGCCGTCACTTTTGTCTATGTAGAAGCATGTCAGGCACACTAGGCACACCAGCTCTCTATTACCCCTGGAATCGTAGGGCAACAGGGGTCTCAATTTAATTGCAAATTCCACACAAACTTCATTAACCTACACTGTGACTGCCTCCACCACCTAAAGTGCCTAATAACTAAAATCCCCTTACACTCTCTCCTGTCACACTACTAGTCACCAGAACCAATCCAACTGGTGAGATCCTAACCGTCTACCCCAAGGGCAGGGATCTGTAATCTGTGGCTCTCCAGATTTTTTGGACTGCAACTCCCATGATCACTCACCATTGACTATGCTGGCTAGGGCTGATAGGATTTGTAGTCCATAACATCTAGAGAGACAGAGCAGAAAAGGTTGCAGATACCTGCCATTTGGGGTCTGAACTCTCATTGTTGGCTCCATCATTGGAGAGGTGACTTCTGGAGGGATGGTGTGGTGCATGGTACCTATGTGAAAGGTGGATGAGGGCGTGTGCAGGCGCTTAGTCAATTTGACACTTCTGTCCAACATGGATTCTAAAAGGTGCCCATTTTTTTGTATTGGCATTCTCCCAGCTCTGATAAGGAAACCAAGTCCTTTTTTGGAGTGCACAGTTTATAAAGGACTAATCACAATAGGCCTCTGGAGTAGCTTTTATGTTTTTAAAACAAGGTGAGCCTGGCTAATGAGGTGCATCGGGATAAAACAAGCTTTTCAAACCTGAACAATCCAGAGACCTGTAGGCCTTTTATTCTTGAGACTGATGTTTCTGATACAGATGTGAGCGCTATTTCGTTACAGTTCCAAAATGACAAACACAATGCTTCTAATCCTCAAATAAAATAATCAGAAGCAGGAACCTTATTATCTAAAGGCACCATCTTGTGCTCCAACATGCTTGACAACTATTGCGACAAATTTCTATAATCAGTTTGAATTGTCATATCACACAAGGAGCCAGCCCCGCCAACTCTCGCGTACACCTCATCTGCTCCCTTCCCGCCTCACAACCCTACCCCACTTACCTTCTTCCTTTGGTAGTGGCACCACTGATACCGCTCTGCGTCCTGGGCGCCATAGAAATGGAAAAGGGGCTCTGCATCAAGCCCCGCCTTCCATCACATGTCAGCAATCTTAGGTAAGTATTTTGTTTGAATGAACAGAACTCCGCAATGAACGTCCTGTTCAAACAAAATTCATTGCTATCAGCCAGGGCCCATCGTTAAGGTTTTATTTCTATAAAGATACCCTGCCCAAAATAACAAATGTCTCCATTACTCTTCTAATATAGAGAAATATGGTGTTTCACCTGATCGCTCTTGTACCGAGTTGCTGAAAATGTGCACGCTTGTAAACAGACTGAGCATAATGCATAATAGGTATAAGTGGAGCACACAGGTATTGTAAATGGACTGATTTCTAATATATTCGAATGTTGGGTGCATTTTGAGGTAAAAGTTGGCAACCTCTTGTTTTAACATAATTAGGGTTTGCAGAATTCGATTAACCCGGTTCCCAATCAGAATTCTGACCCGACATTGTTTGACCTTTAATTAGCATAAACAAAATAAATGCCACAATACATTATTATGGTAATATATTATAAGCTAATATTCATGTATGTCATCTGCATTATAGTGCAGTCCACAGTTAAGTTGGATTCAACTTTTTGTAATATATTATTGTACTGTAATTGTGGCTGTTTTATGTTTCTTATGTTTCTTCTGAATAGTTGTATTAAACTTTTTATATTATATTGTTTCTTCTTAACAGGTGACGATGGATCCAGTGGTTTCCTTGAAGAGGGGTTCGCCTGTGGATTAAAGCTTGTGCATATTCTGCCAAACCCATGAAGCCAAAGTTCCCATTAGTGCAGCAAGCGATCATGGACTTGGTACGGTAAAGGCTGCTGCATGTATCAGACGGAAGCTAAGGGACTCGAACAATATAGATTTCATTGATCGTCTTGAAAATGTGTTAGAATCTGCTGCACCTTTATCACTTGTGTGGCACACGTTGTGTTATGCCTGCTTCACGGACAAGCTTAAAATCGAACACTTACAGATAACTCAGGCACAGTATTAGGAGGAAGCAGGTTGCCCAGCATTCGTGTTACAGCTGGTGACAGGCTTTCATTGCGAAAAGGGGTACAACCTTTCAACTGGGAAGCATGCATTTTCTGCCAAATTCACTGATAAGAAGAAACATCTGAGCTCAGTAATGACAAGAGAAATGAGTGACCGTATTCTTCTGGCTTATCATCTTGACTACAAAGTTGGCATTCACTTGGCTGGAGTGATAGACCTCACGGTGGCTGAAGTCAAATATCACCTCAACTGTCTAAGAACACATTTACCAGACCGACCTAAAAAACAGGAAATGTCGCCCTCACAATTACGACGGCTGAAAATGCCAACTTTTTTGCTTTAGAACCCCCTTACACTACATATATACATGTGGGGGGGGTATAGAATATAATATTATTATGGGAAGGCTGCCGGGGTTCTCCCCGGCATATATATGTGGTGTAAAGGGGTTTAAACAAAAAAGGCGCCATTTTCGTCCGTCGCAATTGTGAGGGTCGCAATAATCACATTGATCCAAAAACCAAAGCCAGAATCATCCAATACAGACGTTACTATGATATGGCTATGTAAGAAGGTACATCAAGCAACTGATGAAGGTCACATACTTCTTGCAGATGTCTGTGGAAGGTATAAGTAGCTGGCTGCAGGATCATCTACCACTATGCAACAATCCTAATACATTAGAAGCACAACATTCAAGGAAAAGTTGCAGTCACATCTAGAGTAACCTTTTTACCTTATTTAAAAAATAAAACAAATTAAATGTATTCTTCCAAGCTCTTGATCGGATTATGCTGATTCCCCAAAAATATCAGCTAACTGTAGTCCTGCAAATAAAAGACACCACCAAGGGCACTGCCGAAATGCCAACACTGCCTAAGTATGAGCCTCAAGACCAGCGGCTTAGAGTAGCGCCTAAGCTGGTAAGGTCCACCTAAATGTGTGCGCATTTACAGATTTTAATGTCACAGCGGTGGGTCCAACTACATTAGCTTCAGGCTCCGCTGGTTAGAGAATCCTGACTACGCCACTGCTCAAGACAATGTTTTTCTATCATTAACACATGTAGGGATCTATGTGTAGACTGCGGAAAAACATTTGAGTACGAACATTTTGAAATTCTTTTTTACTTTCACTGTAAGTATATGCAGGGGGAACCCCCCACCCGCAACTCCCTCGCCTCGCCTCGCCCTCAAACCTTCCCCCATACTCCCCTTACCTTAATTAATACCTTAATACCTTTATATCCAAATATAACTGCGGCGAAATGCAGAGTAAAGGTTTCCAGATGTTCGCATTCAAAATGTTTCCATTCAGTATTTTGGTATGATACCTACATGTAGCATTGAATATGTGTGGCGATATGATGGCAACCCCAGGCCACCAAGGTTATTCTGTAGGTGAAGATCAGGCAATAGCATACATTCCAGATAGTTTATATATGCTATTGAGAATTGGATGAGACACTTGACGGGAAAAATACTTTCCATGCAACCCAAATGGCTGCTTGACAATTTATTTAAATGCGCTGAAATCAACACACGAAGAAGCTGACACAAGGCTGGTATTGCTAGCTGTGCAGAGTCAGTTTAGGACAGTGGGTGTGTTCTCCCAGGACACTGATAATCTCCTGGGTTTGGTTTCTCACTTCGACCGTACATAATGCAAACATCTTTGGATGATGTCGGGTACATCAAAGAAATGGCGTTTTATACCAATTGATGCTGTTTTTGACAGTCTACCAAGAGGTTTGTCCACTACATTGCTACCATTTCACGCTTTAAGTGGGTGTGATACCCCCTCCTCTTTTGCCAATCACACCAAACGCTCATCATGGAAGGTTTTCAAAGAGCACCATGAACTGAAGAATTTGGGCATTGGTGAACTCACAGAGGAGACTATGAAATCTGCAGATATTTTCATTTGCAGAATATATAATGTGCACAGAACAGACACTGTTGACTCAGCATGACATATGTTGTTCCCCAAGACTAGTAAAGCATAAGAAATGTCACTGATAAGTGATGCTCTTCATTCCCATTTGATGAGAGTACACGATCAAGCACATTGTGCCATACCTAACCTTCCTGCGCCTGTGGAAATGGGATGTAAACATTGTGATTTAGGACTAGAGTCTATTCTGATGTCACTGAGAGCAATCCCAGAAGGTTGCCTCGAGATGATTTCATGTGCATGCCAGAAGTAGTGCGCGAGTCGATGCTACAAATGTTGCAATCGGAACTAATGTGCATATCAATTTGTGCCTGTCAGCAAAAGAGCCATGATCAGAATTAGACCACTTGTATGAATGTTATGTAGTTTGGCAAAACAGGTTGACATTTTGTGTCATATAACATTTATGACTGTTTGTGATTCATTATTATTGTTCAACTTTATCTTACTAACGCCAGTTCCCATTTTTTGGTGTCCATTATTAATAAGTCTATCGGAATGAATGTCTGTCTCAGTATAACCCTATCCATTAAACAGACTATATGGATATAGGATCTAAACCATGTACATTCATTCTTGGGTGAAAGTTGTATGGTAAATGTATAATAGCTGATATTTGTATGATATATACATGCTGAATGACATTGACCAACATGGCAATTTGTTGGCCATTTTGTTTACGCTCAAAATTCGGGTTGGGAACCAGGTTAATCGAATTTAACATACCCTAATCATGTTAAAATATGAGATTCCTAACTTTTGCCTCAAAATGCACCTAGAAGCTTATACATGGTCTTTTTTTGTAAAACCATCTCGGCTATTATGCGGATGACAAGATTTGGTTTCTTCTCATTTTCTTTCTGCACATTATTTGCCGGTGTCCTACCCCTCACCCCCTGTTTTTTGGAACTATATTGCTTGAGCACACTGTTAATGCTTGTTGTCCTTCAACCTTCCTTACCTGTCTCTTGAAAGGCTTATCCAATGTTTCTTTCATCCCCAATGAAACCTGGAGTTCAAAATCCACTTGAGCAACGCATTCTCCCACCTCCATCTGTGCTCGATGATGGTCATGTGGCATTTGACATTTTTTTTAATTGTGATTTTCAAAGGTAAACTATCTTTCACCACTCAGGTACACTCTGGTGTGTCTTTATTTAAGTAATTATAGACCCAGGTACTATCTATAGTATCAATTTGTCCTTTCTTTTATTTTTTATTTATTGGGTATTTGTATGGCGCCTATACACAAGGGAAACACTCCATAATGTCGCCCTCATTTGTGCACCCCTGCAGTCACTGCGACTTTGGAGGCGCACAAAATACTGACTTGCATTACTGCCACCAAGCAGAGTGGGTATTGGAGGAGTATCCCTGCTCTCCTTGGGGGCAGTAACGGGAGTCGGGGGCTGAGGGGTTGTCCCCCCTTACCATGTTGGTAAGCGGGGAACAACAAAGTATAAAAATTAAAATTAAAAAAACCACCTGGGAGAGGGCGCTAGAGAGCCATCCAAGATGGCCGACTTGGTCTAAGGCCCCCGCTTCGCCCCGTATTAATCCTGTGGAATCCTCTAGTTCCCGGTGAATCTGTGTGCCAGCCCGCAGCTCCTTGTCTTTCTGGGGCCCCCAACGACATATCTGTGAAATTTGGAGCCGAATCGGTGCCCTTAAGCCAAGTCCCGGTCCACGCGGCTCTGCCTCCGTGCCCCGCGTAGCTGGCTTGCGGGACGACAGCCACCCTGAGCCCAGCCCCCTCCCCGGAGGTAATCTGATCCTCCCCCCCGAGGAAGAGCTGCGACGGGGGCTCCTCGGGGGCCGACGACAAATCAGCACCGGCAGCGACCGCAGGCAGACAGCGTCTCGCCGAGGGTTTGGGCCCCCTCCCCCATCAGTTGCCAGCGCTCGAGCGGAGATCGTGGCCACGAGTTACCCAGGCAGCCGTCGCCGGACCCGAGGAGATGGCGCTCCGAGGAAGGATCAGCTGCTCCCTCACTTCGCCTCCGCCCGCTTCCATTGCGCCAGCTCCGGCATCCAGCTCCAGGGCTGCGGGCCGTTGAGCGGGAAGCACAGCGGCGGTGGGGGGCAATCCACATCTCCCTCCCCTGCTCAGTGCCAACTTTCAAGTGGAGAGCCTATACGGTCCGGCGGACAGATGGATGACTCCATCGACGGCACCAAGGCCACCTCCTCCCGGTTTCACCCACACACTTCTGAGCCCGCAGTAGTCACCGTCAGCCCAGCTGGAAGCCCCCGCCAAGTCTCATAAGCACCCTGGGTGACTCAGGCCTCGAAGAAGGAAAGGCCGAGCGCGGAGGTAAGGAGTTGGGGAGGAAGTCTACATCTCTCCCCGCATACGGCCACCCCCCCTCCGGCCTCCCACAAGCAAGCCAGGTTTAAAAGTGGGTTGAGTGACGGGGGAAGCCCTCCTTCACAAAGACGGCGCTGAAGCCCCGAGGAAGTCCAATTTGACCCGGCTCTATCTGTGACTTGGGCCTTGCGCCAAACACGCCACAGTGCACACTGGGAACCACCTCACTGGGGTTCAGGAGAGGCAACGACGCCGGAAGGAGTACCTCACCTCCATTGAAGACCACAGAATCCACCCCCACTATCCACAAATTTTGGTTTGTGAAGCCTCTCCCCTTGAAGACCGCCTTCCACATTAAGCAGCGTTCAGTCCAGTCCAGTGAAAGGCCTTCGAGGTGCCCTAGTTATAGTCACAAGCGGCCGACAACAGACACTCCCATTCCCGCTGGCACGATGGGGAAGGCTGACAAGTCTCAGAGGAAATTAAACTTTGAAAGCGGCTCAACCCCCAGGGCACCCCTCTCCAAAGAAGACCTAGCTTCAGTGTCTCAACAAGATGATTCTATTGGCAACCCCTCCGAAATCAAAGAAATCCTCCTTGACTTGAAGGCTGGCATTGGTAATCTGAGCAACAAAATGGATGGTCTGGCGTCTAAAGTCGACCTCCTGCAACATCGTATGGACTCTCAGGCGGAACGAATGAACGATATGGAGCAGAGAGTGTCCAATCTTGATGACAGTTCAACAATTCTAACCAACAAAGTCTCTCAACTGGAATCTCAAATTAAAACAACCATTGCCAAATGTGAGGATTTAGAAGGGCGCTCAAGAAGGAATAACCTACGGATAGTGGGAGTGAGAATTACAGGAGAAAATGGAAAACTTCGTTGAGTCCCTTTGCATCAACCTATTCGGACGCGATGCCCTGTCCCACCTTTTCATAATTGAGAGGACTCACAGAGTTCCCGCGTCGAGACCAGCACCGGGCTCCCAGCCCAGGCCTATAATAGCGAGGCTATTGAATTACAGAGATCGGGAATCCATACTTCGGCTTGCCAGAGAAAAAGGCGATCTAAGTCACGAAGGGGACAAAATACACTTTTTTCCCGACTTTTCCCCCTCGGTGCAGACACAACGGAAAACATTTGCCAGCGTCAAGCAGAGACTCCGTAACAGTCAACTGACGTACTCAATGCTTTATCCAGCGCGCCTTAGAGTTCAGCACAAAGGTCCAGTTCTTTCAAACCCCGGATGAAGCACATCTATTCCTAGACCGATTGGGATGCCCAGATCAGAACCAGGCTCGTCCCAGACCTCAGAGGGATAGAAACCCCAGGGCTCATCCATAAATGGTAATTCAGGGCAGCGGCTCTGAATCTATCTTGCTGCACAGAGTATGCTGGAACGTACAGACCTAGAGAAAGACGGGGCTGGGACACTTGGGAGGCCTTGTGCGCCCCTAGCACAGCTTCTGTTAAGTTGTTTCTTTCCCTTTTTTTTCCCTTCCTAAGTTGAGTTTTTCCTGCCGAGGTGGAAGTTCATTCCTCGGGATGGTAACTTCAAGAATCATTTGGGTTGTCCGTTGGTTATTGAGGGACCTCTCGGTGGGACAGTTGGGGGTTGCCCACCCTATGGAGAGTAACGTCTTGGGCCTGTTGGGGTTAGCCCGTAGACCAAGCCCTCAGTGTTCATTGGGAATGTTCAGCACCGCTAGTCCCCGCCCTTCCTGTTCCCCGTCTGCGTCCTGCCCACTGTCGGCGCCACCGCCCCAGCCAAGCTCCCCTCCTCTGTGCACTGACCCTGGAACTAGCCCAAATACAACCAGTCCATCGCTGTCCACTGGAATAGTAAAGTGGTCCTATATAAAAGCTAACTCGCTCCATTCAATGTCTTAACGTGGAATATAAGAGGCGGCAATATCCCAGCGAAAACCAGAAAAATTTTGCATTACCTCAGACGCCATGAAGTGGACGTGGCCTTGATTCAAGAGACTCACCTCACCCCAGGGAATGACCACCAGTGGGCTAAGAGCTGGGGATGCCACAGATACTTCTCTTCCTACTCTACATACTCGAGAGGAGTCGCTATTCTCATACACAGGAGGCTCAGCTTCCGTCTACTGCATACGGCAAAAGACACCGAAGGGAGGACGATCTTGGTGTGCGGCCTCATCGCAGGTCAGAAAATGACTTTCATTAATTCATATGCGCCGAATGTAGATGGCCCTGACAATTTCGGTTGGGTGTTGTCTCAGCTCTCCACCCACGACCCTGCAACAATTATTTGGGGCGGGACTTGAACACGATTCTGGACCCTATAAGAGACAAATTAAAGGCCACACGGCAGCCGCCCTCTAAGGCTAGTCTTCAAATAAAGGAAATTTGCAAAGCGTTTGATCTTCAAGACGTTTGGAGAGTATCTAATGGGGAGATGCGAGATTTCACCTTTCATTCTGAAGTCCACAACACAAGTTCCCGGATCGACTATTTCTTCATCTCAACAAATGGCCCCCTGTCGTGTGGCCGGTGCTGTATTCATCCGAGAACGCTCTCAGACCACTCGGCACTTTTTCTTAATCTTAAGCCATCCAACCCCACACCGCCATTACAGCGCTGACGCTTCAAAATGGGCGCGCTACACGATAAAGTCTTCGCCGCTGAACTAAGGGAGGAGATAGATGTGTTCCTTGAGGCCAACTTGGGCTCGGTCCCCTCAGCGGGCACAATCTGTGAGTCTTTGAAATGTTTCATTAGAGGAGTTTGCCACGCTAAAGAAAATGGTATCCTCAAGCTCATTTGGAGCGAGCTTAAAACCAGCGAAGACAAATTAAAGCTTCTTGAGACCCAGATCACGAACACAGCCGACCCAGAGTCAGTGTTATGTTCCGGCCATGGAAGGTCTGGCATAGATGGTCCCTTTCCCGACTTAGGTGATCGATCTATGGCTAGAACTGTTACGTACGGTCTAGTCTTCTTCCAAGATGGCCGCTTCAGGCGGCGTTTCTATAACAACGCACTGAAACCTACGTTCAGTGCGTTGGTTCGCTCCCACTTCCTATTTTGGCTTCGGAACTCTCGTTCGCGTTGCCAGCTGTTCGCTCTTGCTCCTTGCCCTGCTTGCGGGAGTTTTCTTCGGCTTCCGACCCTCCTCGCTCTGTACCTCTCCGCCCGGTTTCTTCTCTTGCCTTCTCTCCTCGCTCCCGCTCTCTCTCATCCGGCTTCGGTTGAGAGCTCTCCTTCTGCTCGCCTCCGGCTTCCAGTGTCATCTCTGTTCGGGCCGTAGGATTTCTTTCCTTTCCTGTGCCTCTGCACGTACTATAGCCCCTCTAGGCGTTCATCCCTATACCTTCGCTCTGTTCTGTCTTCCTCTTCTTTCTGCCTTTCCCTATCTACAATTACTTTCCAAGGAACTTCCCCCTTAAATTGGATAAATTCTACTGCCTGCAGAATCTCTACCGCCAGTCCGATCAAGCTCCACGTACAGCCTGTGTGCTTCAGGGTTTTTTGGTGCCGCAGAAGCTTTTTCCCTGGATTTTAGGATGGACTTACTGGGGGTCACTCTTGGCGGGGAGTTCCTCAGTTGCCAAGGTGGCCTCCAGTGGACCCCGTCCCTACCTCCACGATAAGAAGGTAAAGGGCCAAAGAAAGAAGACCCAGAAGGCTACTACTAGAGGAAGTAGAGGGACCTCACGGACACTGAGCACATCTTCAGGAACCTCAGGTGAGGAGGGGTCACGGGAGAGAGACCTAGCCGTTAGCAATCACGACAGTCAGCTGCAGCTCTGAAAATGGAACTGCAAAAATTCAACGCCGCGGCTGAGCGGGAGGTCAAATTCTTAAGCCGCACCAGCCAAGTCCGTCAATACAGCGAGGGCCAAAAACCAGGGGCCCTTTTGGCGCACCTAATCAGAGCCGACAACAAACAGTCCCAAATCGAGAGGATTCGAACCAAGCAAGGCGAGGTGGTCCACACCGACGAAAAGATTGCAGATGAATTCAGCCTATTCTACCAAGATCTTAACAGTGCTAAACTCCCAAAAGATTCAAACGTCCCACTGGAATATCTAGAAGACACAGAGCTCTACTGGGTCGAACAACATCTGCGTGAACCTCTGAATGAGATGATCTCACAGGAAGAGATTAGAGCTGCCATAAAGACCCTACCCTCTTCCAAGGCGCCAGGCCCTGACGGCCTAACGGGAGAATTCTATAAAGCCTTTGCTGACACCCTGGCTCCTCTCCTGGCGGCTGTGTACGAAGAAGCGTTAGAAGTAGGGTCTCTCCCTCATTCCTCCTTTGAAGCCAATGTCATCCTTTTGCACAAACCAGGCAAACCACCAGAAGAATGTGCTTCGTACCGCCCTATCTCCCTGCTCAACCTAGACAATAAAATACTCGCCAAGGTTCTAGCCAAAAGGTTGATGCCCTTGATGCCTGCTCTTGTACTAGCGGACCGAGCCGGTTTTATACCAGGTCGCAATACGACCTTGGGTATACAGAGAATGTTCGGAATCATCGAGGCACTAGACCCCACAAATCAGGCAATCGCAGTCCTCCTAGACGCTGAAAAAGCGTTTGACTCTGTGGAGTGGCCGTTCATGTTCATGGTTCTCACCAGGATGGGACTGGGTGCTCGGTTCATCAAGCTGGTCTCCCTCCTGTACACCAAGCCACAAGCTAGTATCATTCATTGTAGGCACCGCAAAATCAGCCTCAATAAACCTGCAGCGAGGCACGAGACAAGGCTGCCCGCTTTCAGCTTTAATCTTCGCCCTGGTGATGGAGCCATTAGCCTCCAATCTTCGGGAACTCCGACAACAGAGGGGACTCATCATCGGCCCATACTGGCTCATCGTCTCGCTATACGCCGACGACGTGGCTCTGTTCATACGCAACCCTGAAGTTAACCTGAACCCGGTAATGAGGGAAGTCATCAAATTCGGAACGGCTTCTGGATTGAAAATCAATAATTCTAAATCCGTCGTCTTTCCACTGACTCGAGCCACAAAGCAGTTTGCAGACGAATTCAAACTCATATGGAAAACCGCCAGGGTTCGGTACCTGGGGATACAGCTATCGCTGGTCCAGCAGGAGGTGTTTCGAGATAATTACGAGGAAGTGGTCAAGTCCCTACAAGACAAGGTTTCACGCTGGAAGACGCTTCCACTAACGCTCTGGGGTAGGGCCTCCTTAGTCAAGATGGTGGTCCTGCCTAAATTACTGTACCTCTTCAACAATATTCCTCTGCTACTACCGCAATCCTTCCTGAAAAGGCTGAAAAGCTTGGTCCTTGAGTTGCTTTGGGCGGGCAAACCAGCCAGAGTGGCGCATTCTATATTGACGCTTCCCGTGTCCAAAGGGGGGCTATCCCTCCCTGACTTGGAGAAATACTTCTGGGCAGCTCAGGCTCAATATCTCAGCCATTGGTATGCGACGCAAACAATCCGCCCCCATGTACAAGTGGAACGAGCCCTGGCAACGCCCAACTTTCTGATTGCAGTGGTCTTTGGCCAGATCCCCGTGCCCTGCCCCACGATGAATGTGATGCTCACGACGTACAAGGTCTGGAAGACTTTAGCCCATAAGCTCGGGGTGCAAACAAGGTACTCTCTTGCCAGTCAAGTTTATTCCTGGAATCCCCCTAACTTCAGAGAAAGTCTTCCACCAATGGGTCGATAAGCTTTGTATACAAACTCTAGGGGACCTTTTTACAGAGGAAGGCTTCCTAACCCCAGATCAAACAAAAATGAAAGGGGCAACACTGTTCTGGACGTGTTCCTCTACTTCCGGACTCGTTACACCCTACAGTCCCTTTTGCCAGACTTCCCGGGTCAACCACCTACCTGGCAACTGCTGCACGACGTTATTCAGGCACGGGGTGACGGCAGGTTGGTGTCGCAAATATACAAAGCATTAATCTCTAACACGGCCCCCGTCAACACAGGTGCAAAGACCAGATGGGAAAGAGCACTAAAGACAGCAATTTCAGATGAGGATTGGGGCTACATCCTGAATCAGACTCAGAAAATCGCACTTAATTCACGTCTTAAACTTATCCACTTCAACTTTCTCCACCAAACCTACTACACAACTGAAAAAGTCAACAAACATCGCCCAGACACGCAGGCGGAGTGCAGGAGGTGCGGAATCTTATCTGCGAACTTTGTCCATCTGTCCTGGGAGTGTCCTGAAATAGCCCCTTTCTGGAACCGTGTGCTGGACACAAGGACGGCGATTGTAGGGGAAGCACTACACCCAAGGCACACAGCAGCGCTGCTAGGTATGACAAGGCTGATTTCCACTCCATCAAGGAGGTTGACTGGCGTTCTGCTGACACTGGCTCGTAGGAGGGTTGCCATGGCATGGGGCCGGGGCCCCCCACCTTCTTATGCAGCTTGGCGTAAAGACCTACTCTACTACCAGGATATTTAGGACTTTTAGGGGGTGGTCTTGCCCCTGTATGACTCTGAAGAGACCAGATCCCAGTCACAGCAGCAAAGGGAGCGTTAGCATGGGATTGGGAGCGGGAAGGAAGAGGAGAAAAGGAAAGTCTTGAGAGGTTTACGGAACTTAAAAATATCTAGATCATGTCTGAGGGGGGGAGGCTGTTCCAGAGGGGGGAGCCAGCCGAGGAAAGGAATCTACCACCCACTATCTGCATGGAGAAACATTTGACCTGCAGAAAGTTGGAGCCAGAGGACCGAAGGACTCTGACCGGGAGGCATTTAGGGAGAGGGAAAGCTGGACGTAAAGAAGTCCCAGGCTACAGACAGCCTTCTGGATGATGAAAAGGGTCTTGAATTTGATCCTTGCGGTCACCGGGAGCTAGTAGAGGGATTTCAGAGCTGGAGAGATGCAGTCCCTGGGCGTGAGGCCAAGGATAAGTCTTGTAGTCCTATTCTGGATTAGTTGAATGGGGCAAAGGGAGGAAAGAGGCAGGTTAAGGAAGAGGCTGTTGCAGTAGTCTAGCCTAAAGAGAACCAGGGCTCTGGAGACGTTGAGCTTCTGGGGGATGGTAAGCAATGGTAGAATGCCCCTGAGCAGGTGGACCTGTAAATTGGACTTCTTGACAAAGTCCTTGATGTGTGGAGAGAAAGAAAGAGAAGAGTCAAAGATGATACCAAGGTTTTTTGCCTCGCTGATAAGTGAGGGGACACAAGGAGTATGTGATCCAATGAGAAGGATCTCTGTCTTACTGGATTATGACAGAGATCATTGGCAGAGCACCATGCCTGAATAGCAGTCAGGCAGTCAGGTATGAGGGAGGAGGAGGATGAGGTAGAGGATGGCTGCTTGAAAGAGAACAGTGTGCCATCTGCATAACACTGGAAATAAGGTGAGAAAGGGGAGATCAGGTAGGCCAGAGGGGCCAGGTAGATGTTGAAGAGCCATGGCGATAGGATAGAGCGCTGAGGCACGCCACAGGTAGAGAGAGAGGTGGAGGAGAGACAAGGACCCATTTGCATTTGGGAAGGCATGTCTGAAAGGAAGGAGGTAAGCCATGCCAGTGCCCTGTCCGTGATTCCTAGAGTACCGTGGAGACTGTTTATGAGGATGGAGTGGTTGACTGTCAAAGGCAGAAGAAAGATCAAGGAGGATTAGAACAAACTGAGTGTTAGAGTCCAGGTACGTAATCCTACTACATAACCATACAACATGACTAATCCCTACCTGAAAGGAATACACAAACTGTATAATAAATACACTTGTTCACTTGGTTGTGTGCAAAAATCAATAATATACTGAGTAAACATAACGTGTCAAAACACCAACAATGTAATAATTCTTAATAATATACAAATATTCATTTGTATATACTTTTAAATGGTTCTCAAAACTTGCACTCACCAGTAGCCATTGGCTTTTGATAATTGACTCTTGGTGAGTAAGAACTGGTGTGCTGTGTGTACATGGAGAATTGAGGGGGAGAGGAACTTTTTGTGCCTGGCTTGTAGCTGTCAACTCGACATGTATACCTCTGCTTGCAAAGGATACATTATATCCTTTGGTTACAACCCTTGTATATCAAAGAAAAATCATTTTTAGTATAGTGGTCATTACAACCCTTAGAAATCTAAGAACAATATTTTTTAATAAAAGTGGTCAACACATGTTTCACATAATTGTTCTACTGTTATAAGGCACAATATGTAACCTTCTTCAGTCCTTGTTTTAATTTACAATAATATGACATGTGTTTTTCGTGTAGCTGCAGTGTAGAATGTATTTTTTTATCAAAATAATTTCTGGTGATGTATTTTTATTTCTGTTTCCATTTCCATAACGTCAGTTCTGTTATATATATTTTTGAATTCCTAGATCTCCTTTAATTTTTCATTTGGATTATGGTTCTTCGTATTGTAGTATAGCCTGTAAACTAGTTTAGCGAATGCGGTGTATACATTGTGTGGTTATCAGCTTCCTCGTTTGCTGATTCAAAGGATTCCCAGTTAGCAATTGATTTTGAGAACTTGTGTCCTCGTCTACTCCGGCCATTTGATCTGAATTTGTTATAGACAATCTCTTGATAAACCAAGCAGGAGAAGCAGTTATGGTCATACGTGTTTGTCTATGCCAGCAGAATCTGGGGAGGGCGGACAAAAGAGGGTTCAGACTCCCAAGATTGGGCTGCCCCCAAATTTCAGTCTAGCCAAGTAATAACACAAATAATAATTGGTTTTAAATCAAGTATTCTTTGCGTTACTACTTGGCTAGACTGGCATGGGAGGGCTGACAGTCTAACCTGTTCTTACTATGGTATGACATTTTTATGGGCATTTATGATAAATCAACGGTTTATCATTGATGCTCAGAAAAAAAGTCATCATACTTACTTTCTTAAGTCCCCGAGTGCATTCACGAGTCCGACTTCAGAAAAAAGTATGATCATTTCTTTCTGGAGTCTGATGCACGTCGAATCCAGAAAGAAATGACCCAACTCCTTTTTGAAGTCGGACTAGTGAATGCACCCTGAACTGAGCTGAAGGCAGAGCACACACCACTGTCTGGTGTCCTGTACCGCTCCAGGCTGCAGCTGCTGCAGTGGCCCAGAGCAGGTTGGGGCATGGCCATCTGTTTGTCGCATGCTCCTACTCGGACAGCACCCTCATTTTCCTGGCAGAGGGACATCTCTCCCGTTTGGCACTCTCATTGACAATGAGGGTGCCAAACCGGAAGGGTGTCCTGTTGCCAAGACAATGAGGGTACTGAGCAGGAACACTGTGCTCCTGCTTGGGGCCCTGATTGTCTGCCAGCGGGACACCTTTCCCATTTGGCACTTTAATTGTCAATGAGGAGCCGAGCGGGAGAGATGTCCCGCTGCCCAAATGTCCCGGTCTAACTCTTAAAAGAGCCACTCCCCCCCTCGGTACACCGCTGAAGACAGGGTTACCATGGGCCTTGTTTGATCGTCAAAATAAAGTGTGTGAGGACAGTGTGGGGCATTTGACTTGCAAGAAATAAACCATATACAAAGATGTCTGCCATGAAGATGACAACGGGAACTCAGTGTTCCTTTTCCATTTCCTTGGTCGTTCTCCTGTGTAACCAGGTAGTCAGGCATCAGGTACCGAGTAGAAACAAATAAGTGGCACGGTTGGGGTTATGGTAGCTGCAAAGAATAGTACCCTATGGTGGCTACGGGTGGAGGGATTCAAAGGGACAAAGGGTTTGGAGGTATGTGGGCATCAAGCAGAAACATTAGCAAGAGAAAATGTAGACCAGCAGGAGAGGCGTCTACAAGTGGCTAGGAGCGTGGGCTTTTACTGATTAATAAAGTCTACATTCCTAGGCAGTTGAGTAGCTAGTACCACTCCCGGGGTTCTAATGTGTATGAATGCCTGGCAGAGGAGCACTAATACATTAGAAACATCAGGTGTACAAACATATCCAAAGAGGCCCGGATTGTTCTATCCTCTTTCCCTTTTACAGGGGCTCTAGATACTCACAGGACCCTTTGCAGCTTAGACCTGAGCAGTAAGATTTTACCCCCTACGAAAGGACCGGCTGTGGTGTCTTACAATACAATACAACTTGGCAAAATATGCCAGCTTGTAGAATTGTGCTGCATAATGTAATTAATTGCAGTATGGCTCACCAGGAGAAGGCGAGTGCTGGTGATGGAGATAGATGGCCAGGAGTCAAACATTCCAGTAAGAATTTGTGAAGATGTAGATATCAATATGATGATACATTGTCACACTATTTCACACTATTTTTTCATTAACATATTTTGAACAAAAAAACATATTTGTCCTTCACATTTTCATTTCCTCCGTAGCCCTACTGTTTCTCTCAATTTATTCCCCAACATAATCTACCCCTCCCCGCATCCTAGAATTTCCCGACTGTCAATTTCCAGAATATTTTAGCTTCTCTCTAGACCCAACAATCCAGCGATTCTGTGCACTTTGGTCGTGGTGTGAGTTTAAGTGTTGTGTGCTGAGCCCCTCCTGGTCCTGTCTGGAGACACAGTATGGAGGACTGAGAGGAGAGGTGTAAGGGGCTGATGGGTTGGCCATACCATCCCTTTTGTCATAAGCAGAGTGTAGGGAGAGTAACTGCTCTTGTCACGCCAACGGCCGGTCATGGCGTCATGTGACAGTGCATGTTTCATTTGACACTGACCAACTGCCTGCAGAGGTGGGGGTAAGAGGCTTCAGGACATATCTGGCCCTGTGCTCTAGATCCGGAAGCATGAAGCTGGAAGCATAGTTGCGCGTAAGGCCACGAGTCACTCCATGTCTGGTGATAGACAACAGCTGCCACAGCCTTGGCAGGCAAACACCTCCTTCATTGCCTTTGCTGCCTCTATTTGCCCCTTGCGGGCACTCTCCAATACAGCCTCCAAACACTATTTCCTGACTGCAGGTTCTGCTACATATGCCAGGAAACCTGGGTCATGGACCCAAGAGGCCCGTCACATTTAGGAACAGCTGTTCCTGGCCAACCTTTCAGCTTCTAGCACGTGCTGCACCAATGGAAGGTGGGGGCAGAGGGAGGGTTTAGTGGCATGCTCTTTCCCACGTCTCTCCGGTGTTTTGGAGGTGTCAAGATTGGCTTTTATTGGCTGGTATGTAGTGGTGGCAAGGCCTTGCCCTTCATGGACAGCATCACTCAGTCTTTGCAAGACCTGTGGGTCGAAAGTCAAGGTTGGAGCTGGAGTCTCTGAGGAGGGTGGGTGGTGGTTACTGCAGACATGAGAGCCAGGTGTTAGCAGAAAGGCTGGATCATCTACCCCACTGTAACCCTCCTTGAGGGTGCCCTCTGCAGCTGTACATGCATGCCTCCAGGAAAGAGGCACAGGAAGGCCCTGTGACTTTTCAGGTGCTTGGATATTCAACATACATCCATTTAGTCACATCTATGAACACACACCTTGTCCTCCTGTTTGCAGGTCACTGACTGCTTCGGGGCAGCCTGGGCGAGAATGGTCATGGATCTTTCCTCCCATGGTCTCCGCTCCAGGAGGTGCGGCTTCCTACTGAGAAGGTCACACAGATGTTTGCTGTGGGCATGTCTTTTTCAGGAGTTTCACAGCTATTTTAGTTTGTCTAGGCTGCTACCACATTCACCTGCATTTGAGTCGTCTCCCGCAGTTTTGTACTGACTTGCTATGAAGACTTGGACTCCTGACGCCCAAAAAGGTGTACTTCCGCCTTACACTGCTGTTCCACCCACTAGGACTATCAACTCTTCAGACAAGAATTCGCTTTTTCAGATTACTGTGAAACATTATATTGCTAGATTACTCATAGAAAACCGATGCGGGCCTTGCTAGCAAGAGAGTCCAGCAGACAGCAGCAGAGCAGGAGTACTACAGAAGTAGCAGATTAGGGGGCAGTCGAGGGCAGCGTTCTGGAGCAGTGGTCCTAGAAGAAACGGTTGGCAAAATCTCTGCTGTTTTCTATAACGGCTTTAGAGTTGAGGGGCAGGATCATACACTGGTGTGGGCATTTGTGGAGCACAAGTTCGCAGGAAAGCATGTGGTCTCTAGCATTGTCAGTGTGGACCGGTGAGAGGTCTTCTCAGATTCCCCTAGTGCCATTTTCTACCTTTGTGATTGAATTTGTGCATGCTCTGTGTCATATGGTACAACCGTGGTCTTTCTTCCAGTTAATACACTACTAATACTCGTGCATTCCTCTGGAGTAAATTCTGCACACATGCACTTAATCTGTGGGTGGGTGTTTTATGTTATGCCATGTCACGTACACACAGCAACACTCAACTAAACACAACACACTACAGAAAAACTAAACCAACTACATACAAATCATGCCACACACTCATACAACAAACACCACCTAACCCTTACCAACTATAAACAACTATAAACAACCCCAGCACCCAGTGACTGTTTTTTTCCGAACTGAAGCTGCCAACAGCACATCAAAGCTCTCTGGCACTTTCCCTCTCTACCCTACTAAGTTTTTCGAGCCATCCTTCCTTTCGAGATCTGCCAGAGCGCCTGGAGACAATGAAAATGGCAGCGGTACATGATATAAAGCACAAGAACATAACATGTGCATTTCCTTTAGAATTGCCTGGAAATAGCCAGCCTAATGGATACAGTTGGGCTATTTTCCGGCCAAACAGCTCATTTGTTAGAATGAGGCTGTGAACGGGTAAAGATCAACACTTCAAAAAAAGTTTTAAAAATGGGTATTTTCTTCAATAATAAGCTGCTAAAGTTGGGATTCCTAAAAAGCCTATGCGGCTGTAAATTACTGCTTGCAACCTATTTGATTGGACCAGTCAAACTACTGATTTATTATACGCTTACAACTTACTTTACCACTCTGGGAGGTTTTCTTTCCATTTGAAGGCAAAGAAGATACATGAAGATACCACATGGTTTAACGCAAGCATTAATTTTCATGCTCGTTTTAAAGCAATGGATTCCTATGGAATCCGCATGGTTTTACCAGAATTCCTATTTATAGGAATCCATTGTAAATTCATAGCTCTCAACGTTGTGTGGCCCCATGGTGGGTGAAAACACAAGATTTTGGTTTGGTGCGTAAATGCCCATTGACTTGTATGGGCAGCTAGGGAGCTGGGCGGGTTAAAGATCTGCTTACCGGGCCGGCCAAAAGCATATGAGTTGAGAGGTATGGTCAATGTCATCTGCAAAGTGTTATTGGCAGGCGACATGTATTATATTTTCTTTTACAAAAGAGAGTGTTCAAGCAAGGTGTAAGGCAATTTCGCCTGTGTTTACTGTTTACTTTTTCAAGGTAATGATCAAATATGTGGGTATTCCACTTGTTTTGAGCTTATTTCGAAAGCTTATTCAACTTGTTTTTTTATCTTGCTACCTGGAAGCACTTGTTGAACCTCAGGAGACATTTTAATTATGTACTTTTACAGACTCCACCAATTTGAGTGCTGTTAAAGATGGCAACAAAGAGCCAGAACAGACCCAGAGGAATATTACTCATTTGCAGCAGAGCCAGGTGCTCACCGCTCAAAACAAGACTGACTAGCACATCAGTGAACAGGCCCAAAATCACAGGTGGAGTAGACAGGAACTGTAACCACTGAAAAAGAATGCAGCAGACGAATGAGACCACATCCTCCACTTGCCGCCATGGCCCGGAAGCGAGGTGAATCATTCTGTGTGATAGGCCAGCTGCATTAACCTGCTTCAACCACACATTGTGTTATCGTAAATAACACAGAAGAAATGGTGAGAACTGGCAAAAGACCTGGGCGCAATTTAGGGTTAGGAAAAAACAGACGAGATCAAAAATGATATGTGAACACGTTATTGTGCCCAATTTGGAGTAATTAAGGCCGTCTGATTTGTCACCTGCTCGCCTAGCTTGCTTCCAACTCAGACATTTCCTTGGCTTCTTCACTGTTCTTCATCGGGCTGCGTGTCTCAATGGCCTTATTTTATTTGTGGATCCTTTTTTCCATCATGGCGCGTCAGTAACTTGTTATTTTATGCTGACCTGACTTTGATTTGCTACAGCTCATCATCTTTACAGTATGGTTTTCATTTGTGCAGCTACTGGTACAGATCGCTCACTGTCTTCCATGTAAACATCCAGGCGTTTCTAGAGAATTTGTATGCACAAGCATCTGCTCTAAGCTACATTTTGCTAATTTAGTCGTTCCTGCTTCTCTCAAACCAGAGTGCATGTTAATTAATATTCGCTCTGCTCTTGCCAATGCTTCAGCAATACGCAATCCTATTTTAAACCATAAACTTGACATTTTATGTACTACCGAAAACTACGTTGAATCCTAGCCTAGACTTGCTCATTCTTTGCAGCAAGTCCGTTCTGCGCTCCGATCGCCTTACGCGGTCTGGTTGTGGCTTAGCTGTACATTTTAGTAAACAATTCCAAATTTCCTTTGTCAATACTTTGCTATCCTTCTCCCCTGGAAATTCCTTCTTTATTTTTGACGTTACGCAAACATTCCTTTTATATTCCTTTATCTGTCTTTCCAAAACAACTGTTGATGCTCTTTGTGACTTTGAGGCTAATCAGAATATTACCCATTCAGGTAGGAACTTTCTTGGTGCCTTTAATCTACAAAGAAATGCAGCTATTGATAGCTTAAATACCTTCTTTTATTGTTCATACTTTAGCTGCTGTCAACCTCCACCGGTTGTGCCAAATGTGACACACGCTCGAATGGCAATGTTTTGCACTTCATGATCTCTGATAATTAAAAACTTTCTTGTGACTCTCCTGTTGACTGGTCTCATGATCTGACCATTCTCTTTTTCCTTCTTTCAACGGTCTCCACTGACATTGCTGCCCATTCAACCTTTATCTGTTTGTTCATTTACAAATTCACACTTGCTTGTTCGTTAGAAACAGTTACATCAATTTGCTCAGAATCTTCCTTCGCTGATTAAATTGATGTCAATCTGATTTTATCTGAAAGTTTCATAAACGCTAAATCAGAACACTCTTGTTCATGGCGTACAAATCAAACTAGTTCTGAAAAATTACCCATTACACACCGGGAGAAATAGTGGCACAAATCATCAAACCCTGCTCTTTCACAACAGCTTCACACTCCCATTTATCCTATAAATCACACATAATTGAGACAAAATCTATACATTGCTTCACTCATTTATTAATGCGTTTAACCATCGGAGTGGATTATTTAAGCTTATAAAACAATGTGTGAATCCTACCCCTTCTCAGACTTCTTTGTTTTCCAATGAGCATGTGTAAAGACTGGAGGAGGGCTATATGTACTCCTGCCTTCTATATGGCAGAGTAGAAGCACAGAGCACCCCAGCCAAGGTTCTCTATTGTGTGTAGCAATGGACGAGGAACTAAGATTTAAGCTCTCAGGAGGTGATGCGGACTGGTTCTTTAGTACAGTGTAGTCCCCCCACCCCACTGCCCCCACAAAGAAATGTCCACACACGATGTTATGTGCTAACACAGTTCTTTATATATAAGTAAGGTTCAAGATATATACATCAATTAATAACACACTTTGTACTCTGGAAATTCTAATATAGCAAATATATACAATGTCTATGTGGTGCCACACTTGGCTATTGACTCCATTAAAATGCATCAACTGCTGACAGTTATAACGCCAAACAAATCACACAGCAATGTTTATCAGCATTGAGCATGGGAAGGAAGACAAATTGGGTTAAACAATGGCAGAATGCTAACCCCATCTACCTAGATGCAGTTCTGTGTGAGGATCCCTCCACCTGGGCAATCTGTAATAAAGAGTATTAACAAGCCCAGTCCATTAATGTTTGAATAGTCTTGATTCCTGGTTAAAATGTTCAACTACCCCAATGTACCTGAGTTCGAAGAATTTCTTGGACGGTTCGTTGACTGATCCCTCGAGAATGGACTCCCTTTAAAGCAGGTGCCACAGGACAGGGCGTCGTGATTCCTCAAAATAATTTGAACACTTGCGTCGAGACTTCAGCTCCGACCTTCGTGGTGCTCGACGACGATCGTTCGTGGATGTCCTGCAAAGATGATGCCTGCGGTCCACCTTGATGCAAAGAGTTCAATGCCGCAAAGAAGACTACGTGAAGAACGTAGGCCCGGCAGAGGGCATCATGTGTTGGCGTCAAAGTTGACGATCAGGACATCGACCATGGCTGGATTTTGGACCTTCAATGGTCACGACTTTGTGGACTTCGGGTGGTGGGAAACCAACCGGCGGACTTTCCTCAGTCCTCGACAACCTTAACTTTCTCCGGCGGGGCAAAGCGGTCGACAGTGATGGCAAGGGAGCCCTTTCTTTAATGTTCTTAGGCAAGGTCGAGCGGTGCAACTCTGGTCATCGAGCAGCACAGCGTCAAGCGTCTTCGTCCCCGCTTCTGTTCCCGAAATCCTCCGAACCCTGGTCAACGGCGATGGATTTCGATGGCCTCGATATCCTGGTGCTTTACTTCAAGATTTCTCGGTGGACCCCATCTCCGGTCGACAGCCTTTTGGGACTGACTTCCAGGGTGCCTTGATGAAGATCAGCTTCTGCACGATGTTCCCTCGTAGCTCGGGAAGAGGTCTCCTAGTCCGGTCCTCTCTCGGATCAGTCCTCGACAGACTTGACAGCTGTCAGATTTCGTCGAAGGAAAGCAGCAGCAATTCTTCTTCTTCTAGCTGGGCTTTAAGGGGAAGCTGCTTCAAGTTTCAACTTCAGCTTCTGAACAAATTGGGAAGTGAAAGGTCCCCAAATATACATATCTGACCCTCATTCACTCTGCTGAGCCAAGCTCAGTCAACCAATCAGACTGAAGGGCATTCATGCAGGCAGGCAGCCAATCAGACTTACACACATTCAGGCTATTCACTTCAGCCAAAACACCCATAACAAGGAATGTGGATTGGGGCAAGTACAGAGCCTTTCAGCACACCACACTGCATTCATGCCAGTTTCAGGCAGGTCTGTCTCATTCACACAGAAACCAGACACCTATAACATGGAATGCATATTGGTCACACACTCCATGCACCCAGGTCCCACCCCAAGGGTGTATCCACAACGTACAGTCACTGGGAAGGCTCCAGCCAGTCTGGCCTGGACTTCACCACAATACCATACATGGTTCTTCCACCCAACAGCCAGCCAGGGGAAGGGACAGAGTCAAGGCTTCCCAGGACTTTGGGAGAAACAGGTAACGGGCAATAGAAACCAAGAGGCCACAGGGGGCATCTTGTCTCCTATCAGGAATCCACTGATTCCTATGGCAGGGCCTGGGTATCCCAAAATGGAGGATACTCAGAGCACCTGTCAAATTCAGCATGGAGTTACCACCACCCCATACCCTGCTCTGTGGGCCACACACAGGTGCCCAAAAACATACACTAGGGGTACAGGGTTGTACCCCTACCATTGGGTGCCACAAGGGTATCCCAAGGGTCTCTGTTCACCATGACCAAAAAGAGGAAGAGCTGCACTGCCAGGAGTCCCAACTGGACTGCTGTGCAGAAAACAACACAGAACACACAAAAGGGAGTATAGCAGAAGGATATGGAGGCCCTGTCCCTCCAATGCATTTGCAGCATCACAGCATGATCACTTTTTAAAAATCCTATTTTACCAATAAGATTCATAACATTCAAGATGATATTGCCTCAAAGATTCCAAACATCACAATCTCAACTACACCAGTTATTCCTCGTTCGGTTCCTGACTGTGATAGCGGTTCTCCTCTTTCTGATTCCAACTGTATCACTCTGCTCTCTTCTATGAAATCAACTTCACATTCCCAAGCTCCTCTTCATGTTTATCTGATCAAATCTATTCCTCATTTGGTTTCCTCTTGGGCTTCCTTTAGTCAGCGCCTCTCTTAGAGAAGGAATCATTCCTAAGTCACTTAAAGCTGGTTAGATACTGCCGTAAGTAGCCAAAGCCTGACCCTGATCCCCTTCATAATGCTGCTTAACGTCCTTCACTTCCTTGCTTTTTTTAGGAAAATTCCTAATAAGTGTGAAGCAGTTCAGCTCTCACGGCACTTTTGAATTCATTCCCTTTTGTGGGCTATCGTTGTAGCGAGGTGAACATCTCACAATCCCACATTGGGGTGTGTGGTCCGATCTTCCCTGCATGTCCTTCTTGTTGAAAAGTCGTTCAACATGTATTCAGGTTGGACTGGCAAGATCTGGCCCCCCTATCCGGATGATATGCTGTGTCTTAGGGTTTGGCCCTATCTTCCATGTTGTTTAACATCGGCATGGATCCACTGTGAATCTAGTGCCTGGGATGGGCCTCAGGCGACTAGTATGCAGATGACACTCAAATCTATCTCAGTGCAATGTCTTCGGCTGACGCTGTCTCTCTGCCATTAAGGACGTGGTGTTGTTGCTGTTTTTGAAAGTGACCCCTACTCAAATGTAATTTCTTCTGGTTTATTCTGGCTCTTTCTCCCTTAAACTGTTTCAAGAGTAGCTAGCACCACCACTGTGACTGGGTATCACTACTATCACTGGGTATCACTGGCTATGACCTCTGTAAAGTCTTTGTATTCACTCTTGATTCAAATCTAAACTTTAAGCCACATATTTTTTGATAGGACATTTTACTGAAAACCTTTGAAGGGGGAGAACCCCTGCAAGCTTTCCCCCAATCTTCCCTTTAGTATCTACACCTTTTTGTTAGCGCAAGTGCCATCTTCATGGACCTCCCCTTTTATCTTGGTCCCCCTGAAGCCTGCCTTGCACGTTTGGTCTCTGGGGTACAAAGGTTCTAACACCTGACTCTGCTTCCTTGTGTCCCCGTTTCACCCTAGATCTGCTGCATCCCTTTAAAGGCAGCAGTGTTGGATCAATCCAGCTATCTTGATGCCAAGGGAGCATTTCTTGGGGCTCTCTGGCCACTGGGAGTGCTGCCCCCTGTGTCTTGTGAGTCTCTGCTGTATGTACGCATGCTCATCAGCCCTGACATTTCTTGAGCTGCTCCTGTGGGAGGAATGCACTGCCTCCCTTTATTCATTCGCTCACTAACCTGCTTGTACTTGTTGCGACTTGCTTATCTTGAACTCTTTCCATCTGTCGTTTTTTGTTTTTATTTTCAAGTCAGTCATAAACCCCATCTGTTTATTCTCTTAAAATGATCATTTGTTTCATATTGAAAATTGTTGTGTGGTCGTACAGTGCACCGCAGCCTCTTGGCCAGGGCTGCACTATATAAGATTATTATTATTTTTTTTTAAAGACACTCTTATATAAGACGTGTGAATAAATGATGGGGATAAAACAATGTCTACGTGTATGTGCCAGGGGATGGTGCTAATGGGTCAAATGAAAGATGTTGAAGTTGAATGAATGGAAGTTTAAGGGTATATATTAGTTTGAGGATCTATGGACATATACGTGATTGAACATGTTGGGATTTATAAATGGGTGCTAGGATGGGCACATCAATGTAAATGTGCAGAGGAGTGAATGAGTGTGTATGTGATGGTAGCAGGGTGAAGCCCACGTCACGTGACCCCATGTATTTACTGTGCCGTGGCCAAGTCGCTTGAGGTTGCATGACACGGTGTGGAATGGTTTGAGAGTGATGGTGTATACACTACCCTATTACACTACAGGATGTGTGAAGGCTCGCCGGCCCTGTTTCCACAGTTTGGTGATGGGGGTCCTTCAGCTGCTCATTCTATCAACACTGTTGTGTCCTGTCCACACAGTGGCAGGAGCAGCATTTAGTGCACGGAGGAATGGGGGCTCCAGAGTGGGTTACCGCATTCTAAATGACTCTAGGTCAGGGCATGCACACGAACATTTTCAGTGGAGGGGCATTAATATTTCCCCTGCATTAGCCTGAACAACAGGGCATAGCGAGGGAGTCCGTGGCAGTGTTACGGGGGGTGGGGCAGTTTCTCCAGAGAATAAATTTAACTAATGGGTTGAAATCATACATTTTACAGCACAATTTCTGAGAAAAATGAAATAAAAAGCCATACAATCGGTTCATCAGTGTAACACATTAAAAAATCCAATAGATGCCAGGTCACCAACAGTACACGTGGCCATGTTACAGCATTATTAAACTTCCTATGCCCACAATATGTGCAAGATTTTTCAATTTAGTACACACAGACACACACGTGCACACATAAACACCCACATTGAATAAGATTGTAAGCATATGCATGCACATGCAAACTTTAAAAAATAACACTTCCATGTGGTGATAAGTCTTCTTCTGGTCAGGGGCAGCTGGATCAGGAATCCTAGCACAGGTGCCTGGCTGCGGTAGGAATAACATACATGCAGGCCTGCTGCACAGATCTAAAGTTGGTTGCCTAGCAGCCAGTGAGCTGCAGTAAGTGCACCTGCATGTGTCACTGACCCAATGTGCTCCCGTTGCAAATGGCAGCCTGGTTTGGTGTTTATTCCCTATTGGACTTGCCTTCTGAACATTACAAGAATGTGCTGTGGTGTTTTGGGAGCTCTAAATGCATATCTTCCATTTCACTTCCGTATCCGTTCCAGGTTTCTGCCAGCCGGTATGCTGCTTTAATCAAAAGACGAATACTTCCCAGAATGCCTGGGCCACTGCTTCATCTCCACCTTTGCAGGACCATGTTGGGTGGAGGATGAGTAGCACCTCTTGCTGGCAGGTTCTAGCAAACAGCACACCTGAGGCATTTGATCATTAGCCAGTCTAAAAAGCCTCAGTGTTCCTGTTTGTGACCTGTCCCTTGTTTCTGGTTCTAATGCTTAGTGTCTAGTTAATTTCTTATTGCTTGTTCCTGGGTTTCGGATTTAGTGTTTGTTAGTATGTTCTTATTCCTGGATTCCCTTTCTGGCTTTCTCGTTTTTGCAATTTGCACTTTCCAGTGTTTTCCTTTTCCTCTGCATCCCAGTTTCTCTGTGCTCCTAGTTCCTTTAACTTCACCCTGTTGTGTGGTGTAACCTTGATCCGTTAAACACCCCTCATTGAGTACCCTTTTCCTTCCCTTCGCTGTGTGCAGAAGGGTGAGGATTTGCACCCAGAGAATTTTAATGTGTCCCTGCTCTTGTTCCTTTACTTTCTCTTGGAGTCTGTTCCTGATTTTCCCTTGCACTTCTCCCTTTGTTCCCTATTGATTGTTAGGTTTATTTATGTATATACAGGAGGATCAAGGCTCATTTGATCACAAAAGAACGTACAATAGATAAGAAATCAGCTTTGACAACAAGCTGTGAACTTCTTACAATGGGGTGAGTGCGAGGGAGATTCTGACCAGGTTGTGGAGGGGAGTAAATGGGACAGTCACCGGGGACAATACATAAGTGGACATACACAGATTAAGGATAACAAACATTGGACATGTTTAAGTGCAGCTGATGGGTGAAGTGCTAGAGTGGAGGCAGAGGAAGTGAGGGACAGAGGCAGGTTAGAGGCAAGGGAAAAATGTTAGTTAACAGGCAGATGAGAGGTAGGTTAAAAGGGTAACTCAGAGGCGAAAAGGTTGCCTTTTAGTTTGGTTTTCAACAAAAATTCATGTGGACTGTTGTGTGTTGTGGTGGTGTGTGCTTTTGTGCCCAGCTGCTGTGTGAATGTCTGTGTTTTCCTCAATATCCTGTATTCCTACTTTTCCGTTTTCAAGGTTCTTATGTATTAATTTAATCCTTCATTCTCTGTAGTAGGCTATCTGGGTCTCTGTTTGATCAGCAGGGTTTGTGGGCGTTGCTGACATTTCAAGTACTGTTTGTTGTCCTTGTGAGTATTGTCTTTATGTCACCTTAAACAATACCATCAAGGGTGTTAGCTCACATATCTTGTAATTTCTTCTCATGTATGTATGCTTAGCGCTGGCAGCACCTGTAACAGCAATTGTGGGTGGGGAGCTTTCTGACTTTCTTTGTAATCATACTAAGTGCTTCCGGCACATCCCTTTTCATATATTTGTATCCTCTTCGACTTGCACATCCTGGAATTAGTGTGCATGTTACTTGGTTCCTGGAGCATGTTGTTTGATACGTATTACTCACTGTGCGATCTTGTGCACATTTCCTTTGGCTATATCCACTGCCCTATGTCTCCCCATGACAGCCTCTCAGGTCACAGAGTGGACACCAGCAGGGAGAAGGACATGTATAAGGAGCTACTTGGTCACAGTTGGAACACAGACTGCTCAGTGGAGGGGGGTCCTATAAAGTGTGTGTTGGGCCAGTAATGAGTCCACGTCTGGGTGTAATGTGAAGAGAGGACTAATTAAACCTAACATAGACTCTGGGGAAATAGCTGAGCTCTTGCGGCTGGGAGGGGGGGCAAGAATCATGTGATAGATCAATATGATTTTATACTGGTAGCCAGACGCGGATGTAGTAATGAATGTGACAGTCCATTATGTGGCATGAGTGATATTTATGTTCTACGGGTAGACAATCGAATAAGCGAGAAAAAAAACCAAGAATTACAGGTAGATAGATATATGTGAGATCAATGAAGACTGTGTGTGTGTGTGTGTATTCTGTAATAACATAAAAAAGCCAAAGTATGACTTAGGTACGCTCCAAACTCAAGGCGAGCCAGCTACGTACAAGGATAACACAACATCTGGCAGGAGGGATAAAGTAAGGAATAGGAATTGTTGGGGAGAATGTGTGATAGGTTCTGTGAAAGATGAATAGGGATCTACTAAGTTTAGGCACTAATGAAGAATGCTCAATAATCCACAGAGAGTAGGGAGTGTTGCATCAGGACAAATCTAGCAGTTCAGGGGAAGGACACATGCCTCACAGATTAGGGTCAGAGGCAGGGTCTTAATAGCATGTAATATGCACTTAATAGTAATGTAATATGGCATTTGTATAGTGCCTTTTCCCATTGGTATGGCCTCAAAGCGCTGTGGGTGAACGCCCTTTGGAGGACCGAAGTCCAAGGTATGATAGACTGGTCAGAGGAAATTACAATGCACATGTGTATTTTAGCCAGTACGAAGATACGTAGGGGTGGCTACGTCCCTGCTAGCAACCCATGTAGCGCTGGCTTGAGGATGGGTGCTATGAAGGCTGTCAGGAGAGTATGCGAGTCAAGGAGACTGATTATGTGTCAGCTGGACCAAATTTTTATCGTGGGACATAGCCGCATTCTAGTGGCAGAGGTGTTGTGCAATGCGTCACCAAGTGGCGTATGCAGATGCGTGCGGGTGGATGGTCTTCCGTGCATTTTCCATCAACATGGAGTGTGATATGTACCCGTGAGTCCTGGGTGGTTTCTTGTTTCAATGACTTGGTGCGAATCTTGTCCAGTGGTCTGCTGGAGTCCTTTATCTGCTTTGTTCAGTGCATTCTGAAGGGACTCATGAATGCCCCCACCTATCTGGCAGGGAGTGCAATAACCGATAGGCGGGAAGGGTTTGTCAGGACGCAGGGAGAATAGCCACTTCTTGAGGGCCTTGGCCCTCCCTAAAGGCATGGTGACCCTGTAAGCGGCAGATGCTAAGGGGGATTGTGTTCCAGATAGTGGGTGCTTGGAGGGATAAGGAGTATCCCCCTACTCTGGATTATTTGAACAGAGGGGTGACAAGGAGGAGTGCAGTGCCTGATCACAGGTTTCTGTGGGGTATGTAAGGTGTGAGCTTGTGCTGTAGGTATTCTGGGCCTGTCTTGTTTAGACCATGGTGGGTGATGTACATGGCTGTGAAGGTGGACCGTCACCCGACAGGGAACCAGTGGAGTACACAAAGGGCAGGTGTGATGTGCCTAGCTGCGTTTCTTTAGACTCTTTGCAGTTTTCAGAGTTGAGATGCAGGAGCACCCACGTATAAGAAGTTAGCATAGTCTCGGTGAGAGAGGACAGTGTTGTGATTGCTGTGAATCTGTGATGGAGTAGGAGAAGATGAGTCGGAGGATGCAAAGGAGTAAATAGCACAATTTAGAAACCACATTGATGTTGTGTGAAAGTGTCAGGTCTGCATTCATGGTACATCTGAAGTTCTTTACTGAGTTGGATATAGCGGACGAAGGGCCTAGGGAGGACGGCCATGGGGTGGGTTTGGGGAAAACGGCAGTCTTTGTAAGTGGCTCTATGAGTTAGTCATAGTGATTCTGCGTCGGAGGCTGGTAATAAAAGACTGACCTGCTATTGTACGAACATTGCTCTTAATGCCTGATGCGATTGTGCGCCCTGTCTAAGAAAGGGCGTGTGTATCAGTTAAATGCAGTTCTTCAAAACATCTCGCTCTTATAATTATTAGCCGGCGCTGTAAATGAAATGTACCCCTCGTGTATGTCAGAGTTTAGAGTTTGCGCGGCAGCAGTAAAGCATGACTGTTGTGCCTACTCGATTTGTCTGCCCATGTTACCATGGTGATCGTGATGCGGACTGCCGGACAAGTTGGCCGTCCAGATGGGACATGGGTGGCCATCTTCAGTCAGTGGTCCGTTTACCTATCAAAATTGTAACTATGCGGTATAACGCAATCTGTGTTTTGAGAAATGTCATGTGTGAGGTACAGCGCAATGATTTACATTTCCTAACCTCATGTGGATGAAAATATCCAGAACAATGTGGTTTTAGTGTCTATTCTATATTTAAAGAGGACATGTTGATCCTGCCAAATAACTCAACTTTTTTGTAAAATCAAAAATTCATGTTAGGTCTGATCTTCGCTTATGCTCACAATTGTATGGGGGTCATGTCTCGTGCGACCGTCTGTTACTGGGTCCTTCTCACATACATGTTATTTGCTAATAAGCCGGAAGTGACGTTCAAATTGGCTTCAGTTGTATCTAAAACCCCATCTACGTGGTGCTGTAGCTGTCTTTATTGATCACTTGTTGTGATGTACTGGCCTCTACTGTTTGGGACTATGTTTTGTGTTAATCATAATTTTGATCATTGACAGTGCGTCCTCGTGAAGGATAATTGACAATTGGCAATTAACATATTCTTACATACAAATCATCTGGTCGTCTCATCTATGTCAGGGTGCATAAGTATCCTCATGACTGAGTAGTCAGAAGAAACTTTATAATCACATCATAGTTGAAGTCTGCTGGTAGCTCATGTTTACAGAAAACAGGTAAGGTCCCACTCCTCGTTCATAGCGTTTGGTACAAGTGTGTAGAAACGGTCGATCCAGTATGCCTCTCGTTGCTCTCTCTTCTTCTACCTATCTTGATTATGATCCTGTTTCTCAATTACTTCTAACACTTGAAATTGGAGTTGTGCCACGCTGTGGTTCTTTTCCGTAAAGTGTCTTGCTACTGATGAGATCACGTTTTTGTTTCTAACGCATGACTTATGCTTATTCATATGTATCTGGATTTTCCTTCCTGTTTTCCCAACATAGGATATGCTACACGGGCATCTTATGCAGTACACAGTGTTTTCAGTGTTGCATGTTGAAAAGTGTCTGAGTCTGATTTCTGTCTCCTGTACATAGGTGCGAGACAATGGCATCTTTAATTATATTGTTGTAATTTCTGCAGGGTTCCTTGTCTACCGTTCCTTTTGATGGTTCTTATTTCTTCCCTTGTGTTCACCCACAAGTCCCTCAGGTTGCTGCTTCTTTGATATGCGAAAACTGGTTGTGCTGAAAAAAGTTCCTTAGTTCTGCTGTCGCTTGTTAATATTCTCCAGTGCTTGGTAATGCATCTTTTAATTTGAGTGCTTTAGGCAGAACATTTTGAAACATGCACCACTGTGGGTGCTTCTGGCTTAGTTTTGGTTTGTAGGAGACTCTCCCATGATCTAATGATCACTTTGTTGGTCGCTCTTTGCAAATCTTCATTTGGATATCCTCTGTCTTGAAGTTTTTTTATGCATTTTAGCCAGTTCAATTTTACACTCATCTGGGTCGCTAATTATTCTTTTTAATCTCAGCATTTGTCTATATGGCAAGTTTCTCAAAGTATTTTGTGGGTGAAAACTCATTCTGTGCAGCAAATTGTTTTGTCTGTTGACTCAGTAAATAAGGATGTTGTAATCTGTAAATTGGTAACTTTGACATTGACGTCAAGGTAGTGGATTCCTGAATCACCTACCTCTGCTGTGAATTGAATTCTCCGATCTATGGTATTGATGTATGTCAGAAATTGCATCAGCGTTTCCTTATTCCCATGTCACATGCTAAAGATGTCATCAATGTATCTCACCCATGTCTTGATGCTGTCCTTCCATTGTAGGTTATCTAGGATATGGGTACATGAAACAGTTGGCATAGGCTGGTGCCATGGTAGCTCTCATAGCCATGCCTGATGTGTGTAGGTAGAATTATTTTTCATATTTGAAATAAGATTTGACAGAGATAAATGCCAGTAATAAACTCTTTTGCTGCTCCGTTTTCTCCTTCCTGAAGTAGGGGCCATACGGCGGCTTCTTGTCCTACGTCGTATGGTATGCTGGTGTAAAGACAACTTATATCTATGGTGAACTGGATATCATTGCTCATCAGACTGATCTTATCCAAAATGTTGAGAAAGTGAGTGTTGGCTTTAACATAGGTGCTTATTTTATGTATCCGTGGTTGTAAAAAGTAATTAATGTATGTTCCTAATGGCTGTAGAACTCCCCCTTTTGCTGTTGGTTGTCGTGGTGGGTCTATCAAGCTTTTGTGGATTTTGGGAAGTAGGTAAAAATGTGGAATTTGAGGTTGTTTGGTCTGTAAGAATGTGTTGGTCTTATGTGAGATGAATCCCATTTGCTCTGCTTTCTGTAATACATCTTCCAAATCCCTCCTGATGTCATTAGTTGGATCGTGGTCAATCTTGGCATATACTGTGTTGTCGCCTAATTGTCGTCTGCATTCGTGGGGACCAAACTGCTCAAGGCATTCTGGAAAAAGCTTTATTTCCTCAGTTTAAAGGAAGTGTACCAGACAAAAGAACAGAAAGAGGTACATTAGGCGTTGGCAAAGCTGATAAACCTTCATACATTGAAGAGAGAAAGGGAGACGAGCGTACCATCTATCCAGACCTAGCCTTCACCCTGCGCAATGACCCAGCCCTCGCTGAAGCATTTTTACAAGCTATTCCAGAAGGATAAGGTATACAGAAGGGGAGCCATTTTTTATTCTTAAAACAGGGTTTGCTATATAGAAAAGAAACATCTACAGAAGGCTTAGAAAAAACACAATTAGTAATCCTCAAAACCCACCAGAAGGTTGTACTAGAGACTGAGCATTCCCATCTAACCGGGGGACACTTGGGACAATCCAAAACCCCGGCACATATCAGCAGGACGTTTTACTGGTCAGCTATCCACGCTGATATAAAGACTGTTATTCAGACGTTTGAAATATGTCAAAAAACCTGCACTCACATCCCATTACCTGCCCTTCTGAATCCTTTACCAATCATACAAGTCCCTTTTTCAAGAATCGGGATGGACACCATTGGGCCTCTAGAAACATCTAGACTAGGCAACAAATATGTCCTCGTGATTGTTGACTACACAGCCAAGTACCCAAAGGCATTCCCTATGTGGAATAATACCACCCAGAAAATTCTCAAACACCGCCAACCGTATATTTCTAGGGTTGGCTTTCCAACGGAAATACTGACAGATCAAGGTTCAAATTTTATGAGCAAGCTCATGGCTGAAGTCAAAGAGCTACTCCATATTACCACCTTTACGAACTTCTGTATACCATCTCCAAACAGATGGTTCGGTAGAAAGATTCAATAAAACACTTACATTGATCCTCAGAAAGTTGGTAGATAGAGACGGGAAGGACTGGGACCGAATGATCCCTTGAGCACTATTTGCTATTTGCAGTAAGGAAAACCTCGCAGGCCTCTAGCGGATTCTCCCCTTTTGAACTACTTTATGGCAGAGAACCTAGAGATGTCCTGGACATGCTCCAGGAGACCTGGTAAGAACGAGAAGAGGCACCCATTCCCCTGTTGCAAACCGCTACCAGATTACGGGAGCATATGAGACTTGTTCGAGATCTAGTTTTACAAAGGTAGCGGGCGCCCCTCTCTCGCAAGAACAGACATGATAACCTGTTCAGTGGTCGAGATCTAGTCTGTACCCATATGGAAAAAGCCCAGATCCAACAAAAATCCACTTACAACAAAAAAGTGAGTTTAACATCGTTTTCCATAGGACAGAAATACTAGTCCTCTTACTCACCTCAGAAAAAACAAGGTTGTCTCTAAGTGGCACGGGCCATATGAAGTATTGGAATTGTATCTGTACACCTGTACTTATAAGGTAGCCCAAATGGACAGGAAACAGAAGGTCCATCTATATGATGTAAATCTCTTAAAAGAGTGGAAGGAGAATCCGTCAGCCACCCATGCTATGATACTATCCTGTTTGGTACCAGAAGAAATAGACAACTTTGAATTCATTCCTCCAGAGCAATCTAATCAACAACAAGAAGATCTAAAAGATGTAGTCACATTGTTTACCGATGTATTCTCAGAAAAACCAGGAAGAGTAAAAGGCACCTATCACAATATTAGAACACCTATTTGAAAAAAGGGTCATCTAAAACCTTATAGACTCCTGGAAGCCTGTAAAAAATAAGATGTTAAGAGCAAATATTATCGAGCCTTCTTCGAGCCAATTGTCCTCCCCTATCATATTGGTCACCAAACCTTACAATTTCTGGAGTTTTTACATTGATCCATCAAGTTAATGCCGTTTCCGACTTAAATGCCTATCCCATGCCATGCATCGATGACCTAATTCATCAACTTGGAAACGCCACTTTTCTATCCACCCTAGACTTAACCAAATGGTACTGGCAGGTCCCAGTATATGGGCATGATAAGGAAAAGACAGCTTTCGCAACGCCCCTAGGACTATTTCAGTTCAAAGTCCTCCCTTTTGGGTTACGCAGTGCAACAGCCACTTTTCAATGACTCATGGACAAAATATTACAGCCGTACTCAAATTTCTGTGGAGTTTATATAGACAATATTGTCATTTATAGTAACCTGGGAGGACCACCTTTTCCATCTTTTTACTATTATAAGAGCCCTCAGAGAGGCCGGTCTAACTGCTAATCGATCCAAATGCAGACTGGCCCAGTCAGCCGTGAAATACCTCTGCTTCTCTGCAGGTAATGGTAATGTACAACCTCAACATGAGAAAGAGAAAGAGATACCCTTACACCTAAAACAAAGAGAGATCTCAGAGCCTTTCTAGGGTTAATTGGGTATTACCGTAGGTTTATCGCAAACCTTTCGGAGAGAATATCTAGGCTGATAGACAAACTTAAGAACGCCGAACCCCGGGAACTTCATTGGACTGACGAGGATGATATATGTTACAACAACTTAAAACAAACCCTGTGCCAGAACCCAATCCTAAAGGTAGTAGGTTTCTCAAAAGTGTTTGTTTTGCAAACAGATGTCTCCCTTACAGGGTTAGGAGCAGTCATATCACAGGTCTCCAACGGATTAGAACATCCCATCTTGTTTAAGAATTGAAAACAATTACTCTTTGCTGGAATTAGAGGCCCTTGCCATCAAGTGGGCCATTATACACCTTAGATACTACCTCTTGGGAAGAAAGTTCGCACTCATCACGGACCATTCTCGACTAGTTTGGATTAGCCAACTAAAAGACTCCAACCCTCGTGTCATGTGATGGCTCTTAGACCTGCAGCTCTACTGTTTCACTGTGGAATACCGAAAAGGTAAAGACCAAGGGAATGCAGATTTCCTATCCTAGTTCCCCTATGAAACAGATGCGGCTACATCGCATGGAGTAAGGGTATGTGAGAAACCTCAGGTGTCTCACCCGCTAGTCCCTGGGGATCTGTCATCCAGGTGGCCAGGACAAGTCCATTGCTATTGGATCCAGTTCCTGGGGGTGGACCAGTGCGAGAGGATCACCTGGATGGGGGATCTTCAGGGAGTGGAAGTGGGACACTGAAGGGTGAGAGGCGGCATCCCCTTCCTTATAAAACCTTTTCCCGATCCTACCAGGTAGGATACCTAGAAACTTAACCCCCCCTTTCCCGACACAAACACTTTCTCACTGATAGTTCATCGTGAGCAACAACATACTAACACAAGAGCCGTGTACCTGACATGTCCCAACGCAAGGGTCAGGCAGAGTCAGGCAATTACTGATAATTACACACACTTCCATCACACTTCCCCACATGGATAAAAGGTGGAGCACGAAAGCACATTCTGAGCAAGGCAATACGCACGATGAAGCAGCAATTGCGAGATGGCAGTTTAAGCCGAGGAGAAAGGCGGCGAGACCAGAGAGGACAACAGAAGGGAATTTCCATTGCCAGGACAGTGACTTTCAAGAAGCCTCAAGGAAAAGAAACATAAGACTGGGAGTTGCAGCTGCCGAATGGTTTAGTGTGTGCCAAAGGTACTCTGGGCCCTCCCGCAATGATAGCCAAGGTAGGGAGAAGCGGTTGCCACTGTGGTACTGTCCTTGGCTCCGACAGCAGAGAAACGCCAGCAAGGTCAGCACAGCCGGTTAGTTGGAGAAACTGATAGCAGACCAGACTGTATCATGCTCAAGGTGGCAAGCGGCAACATTGGATGAAGAACAAGAACTTGTACATGATTGAACTTTATGAAGCCGAAATAGGTACCAGATACAGAGTGGTCCGGCGCCATGTGGGTGCTCACTTGGAGGTCTCTGTTTGTTACCGCCTGAGCGTGTAAAAATTACTGAATTGTGAAATTAAAGTGGTCCTGCAGCGGGTTAAGTTGAATCCTGTGCACATTTGAAAGTCTTCGATTGTCTGTAAACAAAAATTGGTCTGAGCTCAGCTGAGAGGGACTGATTGTAGAAAAGGGGTCTGAGCCCAAAAGAGGGCAGTCCTGGGTGAAGAGTAACACACCGGAGAAGATATTGCTGTGGCAAATGTGAACCCGACTGAGGGATGCCTGTGAATGAAGTTGGTCTGAACCCAACTGAGAGAAGCTAATTGTGAAAATAGGATCTGAGCTCGGCTGAGGGTGATCCAGGCTGAAGAGAGAATCGTCTGACTTGAATATTTGGAAAGGAACTTTTTTCGATGTTTGTGGTACATCAGGCCCTCTGAGACAAGACACTTGGAATAAAAGAGACTTGGGCACAGAAGGCCCTGATGTTGGTAAAAGGAACTGTGACCTTGTGCCGAAGAAGCCCAAGAGTGTGCTGTGCTCGAGTGACCCGCCTTGTCCCGTGCTAAAAACATGGGGAAGGGAGGCCAGCGACCTAAACATCCTGACTTATCATTTTGTGAACACTTCTTTCTTTTTGTGAAAATTGTCCCACACTAGTTGTAGCGCAGCAGTAACAATTGGCAATCGTTTTTTTTAGTATAGGCCCTATTCACTTGAATAAACTCCACTGGGATTGTATTATTATTATTATTTGATGGTTGTAGCTAGTTCCCATCTTAGATTTTGGTTTAGATAGGTGTTTATCTCACCCCTGATAAAGTTCAATAAACACCCTTGAACTGTGATCACTTGAGTGTGTCTAACTTTGATACCATGCCTTCCTTACATTGCCCTCAGGAAAGCATATGTCATGTACTAAATAAAGGAGTAAGGGAAGGGGTCCTACAGGAGGGATTTGTTTATGATCTTCACGCTGAATGCTTAGGTTTACTAGACAAATTGGGTACTACATTAGAAATACTATTGTATAATCCTTTAAAGGTGGTATCAGGTAATATTATCCCCATATAATATGGTCGCCGTAAATAATATCGCCGGGAAAAGGTTGTGGCGATATTATATCCTCCATCCAATGACATTATTACATGGAACCTTAAAGGTTAGGAAGATAGCACAAAGATATGATTGGGCTCACACGAATGACACAATCTCAATTTCTCGTCTGTACGCACAGATTATTTCCAACCATAAAGTATAAGGTGTGATAGAATCTCATCTGAAGCGATTTCCAAGCAGAAAGATGAAAAATAATTGTATGGGCTTCAGGTTAATTATGAGACCTGCTAATGAGATTTGATTTATTAGAGGTGGTATGCTGGAAGTTTCACCAAATTGTCGATTTCGTAATTGTTCACAAGAAAAATAAACTCTCCCTCATTTGATTATTCATTGCAATGCATTGAGATTGCAGAGGATATAATATTGTAGTAAATTTGTGAGCAATGTTAACTAGATGTTTTTGAATCTTTTGTGGCAGAATATTATGCACAACAAATCTGTTTCCTTGAATCTAGCATTGTTGGGATTTTTAAAAAAATATATAAACATTGCTCATTATTCTAGGAGTGTATTTTATATTGTGTTAGATTTTATGAACAACAATAACAATAAGTTGGACTATGTATTTTGTATATAACACAATAATTCATTGATGTACTTAACCTTTTACTGCTATGTTTTATGGAATTGTTTTAAATAAGAATTGTTTTTATCTGTAACATATTTTGTAAAGGTTTAGGAAAACCAATACAAATAAAATAAATAAAATTAAAATAAAACAAACCTTCTGGTATTTGTAGTCTCCCAGTGAAAATTGTGGGGTAGGAGGGTTAATGCCACAATTGTACACTTTTTGCCTAATATAGTTCTATAAGGATTTATGTATTTGAGTGAGTACCTTACTATGGTATGTGCACTTTTCAAGTTATCTTTATAAAGCAGAGTATTGTTGAAAGCCAGTCATGGGGGTGAGATGGGGAAATGATGAGAAGGCGAGTTATGAATATTTCCCCAGCATGTGGCAAGAGAGGTTGAATCCTGGAGACTGGTGCAGTTATTTGTCCCGATTGTGGCTTCTTTTCAGGGAACAAGTAAAGGATACATGTGGGGGGACTGTGTAACTTTTTTTCAGAGGGTGGACGCAACCCCTTGTTTTTTTGAGGTTGGCAAGCTTGCTGAAGTATTTGACTACCGGGATTTTACCCAGGTTGTCATGATCCCAGTGCAGACACGTACTCACAAGACCACAAGCACTCGTCTCGTATTGGGATTTTGTTTTCCAGGGAATATTTCACTACAGATTGCTGGGTTTAAAAGGTGAGCACCGTTTATACTTTGCCAGCATATTTATTGGAATATTTTCTCTCTCAGGTAATTTTTCTGGTGTTCATTGCTTTTTGTTAAAGTCCAATACTATTTTGTCTGGCACACTTTATTCTAAGGGGAAAGTCAACTACTTTGTATATTTAACTTTCAAATATATGTTAACTTACTGTGCGGATATTCATGGGTGCTAGCTTTTGATTTTCGCTTTTGGGCAAAAGTACCTGGACATATGTTATTATTGCATCCCATCATTTTGGTCCCTTTTCCTTTACTGCTTAAATGGGGCTCGTTGGGCTCCTGCAATGTATAACAGCACTCACCAAGAGACCAGTCATAAAGGAAGGGGCTTGCAGCACACTGCTTAAAGAAAGTGTGTGATCTTTGGCAAATAATTTAATCTCACTGCGCATTGCCTAACACAACAGTGCGTTCTCAAAGCATGCCATCTTTAATACAAGAAAATACCAGGTTCAAAACAATCAGTCTGTGATTGATACATGTCTTTGAGAGTCGGTTGCATTAGGGTCGATTTCGAGGTTAACCTCCCAAACCTGGGCATATGCAATTCTTTTTTTTTTCAAGATATACATTTTATTCAGATATTGATCAATAACAGTAACAAAACAACAAAGGAAGGAGACAAATCAAACATTAGACAATGGAAGTAGCACAAGATTGTGATGACACAGTTCATTATAGTGGAAGAATGGATATTAGAAGGTGAAGTTTAGTATGCAACTCATTCGTAGCAATATTCTGATAGGGAAGCGATAATGGAGGAGGATGTTTCTATATTGGGCCGGGCTATAGCCGAGCGAAGTTCAGTTCAGCCAGCGGACACTGGGCGGCTTTAGTGTGAGGGCAAGGTAACGGTCCGCATAGTCCATAAATGGGGCCCAGATGTTCAGGAAGGGATTAAGGATGCAGTGACTCTTTCCGCAACAACAATGTCCCAGCACTTAGCCCACCAGAGTGGGATGGAGGGGCCCTCGTGGTGCTTCCAAAGACGGGTGAGGGTGATCTTGGCCGCCAATAGTAGATGAGTACATAGGTGGGCTACGTTTCCTGACATTGGCAGGTCCCCTTCCCCCGAGTCTTCCAGTAAAATGATTCTAGGGTCCCACGGTGTCAGTCTAGAAATCTAATTTGAGACCGCAAATGTATTTTGGTGGCCGTGGGCCAACCGTCTCATGCACGATACAACAGAATATAGGCTTTCGAGTGTTCTAATGAACAGCCATTTTGATGTAACAAGAATCGCCATTTTGTTTTCTAACCATTGCTCATTGCTTTCTGTTCCTATTGCTTCGCAGTATATTTTTTCGCTTACACTGCTTGACTGAGGAACAATGCTGTCTGTATATGAAAAGGACAAGGCCACAGGACCAAGAGGATAACAAGAGTTTTGCTGAAACACAAACGTAGGCAGCGCCAGGAAGAATGCCCGGCTCCCTCCTTAATATAGCCTTGAAGCAGAGCCGCAGGGCATTTAATCATTTTACAGCTGCCAGCCAGTCTCGTTATATGGTAGAATATGTTAGAATAATACTGCTAAATGCTTGAATTATGCTTTTCTAACGGCCCCCTTTGCTGAGCCCGCTAAGAGCATGTCAGCTCCCAGGACGCGAATAGCACCTGATAGATAGCAAGGTCCGGAATGTAACCCGGTCCGGAATGTAACCCCCTCTGCATGTAGCTCGCTTCCAAGAACAGAAGCGCCATGGTCTCTTCAATAACCAAAAGATGCCTACGCACTCACAAATTGCAAATTGTTACTAGAATAGATGTTTTAAGGTGTCATGGTGTCATAGTGGCCGGAGATGTCCATCGTCACACCAAGTTCAAAGAAACCCAATGAAGAGGGGTGTTAACCATGACATAGCTGATTGTTTGATATGCATTTTGTATATATGTAACTGATGTACGTAATTCACTCTCTTGCGTCCCATGAGGTCTAGAGATACACGTCGCCGGGCGTTGAGACCGAGTTGGCCAACTGAGACTTTTCCTTTGCAATAAACCCTAGCTTTGGGAATACAACCTCGTGTCTGGCATCTCTATCGTGTGTGGTGACTCGCCTTGTTTCCATAGATGTCAGAGTCCCCTAGGGGCCCCTTTCAAGATGGTGCCCGAATAGGGACCCTCCCTCACTTGTTCCTTCGCGTAACGTTGTAATTGAGAAAGGCAGAGAACGGCGAGGACGGGACGATCGAGCCGGGATCAAGAGGTGTTCGGGGCACCCTGACTCGGTACCGTCCGTTCCTCCCGGGGTTGAAGTTAAAACCGCGGGGGCAAGAGGCGGGACTGACCAACGGCAGTGCACAAGGGTAACCCGCAGCGCAATCAGCAAGGAGAGGAAGGTGGAATTGCAGCAACAGGCAGAGATGTATATAGACGGGAATGATGGGACGGCAACATTGGCTTAGATATATGACTTTCGTAGAAGCAACGAAAGACAGGTAGTGTTGGAATGCATGGGTGAATATTTGGTGGAGAGATGGAAACAGCTAATTGGGAAATTACCACCGCAGCGATTGTTAGATCTGAATGCATTAGCACGCTGTAGGGAGAGGGATGAAGAAGTAAGAGAACATGTATATAGACTTTTTGAGTTTAGAGATTAATTAGATAATGATTATGTCGAAACATTTACTGCACCTATCAAAGTGTTTACTGCACCGGGGTACAGGAGTAGGGAAGTCGGGAGAAGAAGAAAAAGGGGTCGCATAATAAACGGCAGCAGTTACCATCGCCGGGGCAGAAGGAGATGGTGAACAAATTATCGTTGCTAAAACAGGTCGGGGCAGACTTAAAGGAATGTCTAATCAAGACATGGGTATTAATGCAGCAAGTAGTAGGACATAATAGAGGGCGAGGGAACGCACAAGCGAGGAGTAGTTTGAATATGTATGGGGGAACAGTGGGGCTGAAATCAGTGTGCATATTGTAAAGAGGAAGCACATTGGCGAGCGCAATGCCCGCATTTACAGAACAGAAATGGGTCTGGTCAAAGGTGACAGCATAGAGGACACCCAGGAGCGAATGGACCAAATAGGAATAGTATGCAGCAGCATCATAATAATGGAGGTAATCAAAACCAAGGCCAAAACCAAAATGCCCCAAACCAGAGTCAGGGACAGCAAAATCAACAATATGGAAATCAGAATGGGGGAAATAGAGGGAAGAGTGGAAATGTTTTTGATACACAGCCAAACACGTATTACAGTAATAGTAATGATTACACATCGGACGATGTGTTATTTCCCCAATAGGACAGCCCAGGACAGGGGTCGGAACCAGTGTCTATTCCTGTGAATCAGAGAGGACCCTACGTAGAAATGAGAGTTGGGAATGAGGAACACTGCTTTCTTGTAGATACAGGAGCCCAGAATTGTTCAATAGACCATCACTTGGTTCCGAATATACCACTGTCAGGGCAAAAGAATATTTCCGTAGGGTTCGCAGGTACACCAGTCATAAACCCAGTGTCCAAACCAGTCCCAGTTATCATAGGACCATTCACTGAACATTGTCCTTTCCTTCTAACAGAAAATTGTGGAGAAAATTTGTTGGGATTGAATTTGTTGAAAAAACTAGTTTCTGTTATACATTGCACGGCAGACGGAGTGTTTCTAACGATATGGCCACACAATGCCCCTGTGTCAGAATTCATGTCGAAGCATTACCAGGGGAACTAAGTAAAGTACCAACCTGTATATGGGCAATGCATGACAATGATGTGGGATCTTTAAAGATAGAGCCAGTAAAGATTATTTTAAAAGAAGGTGTTACCCTACCGCAAATACCCCAATACAAAATTTCGGTTGAAGGTGAGAAAGGATTGAAGAGTATTGTTACCGATTTGATGAAATTAGGGGTAATAGAGGAAATCACAGGCAGTACATGTAACAGCCCGATCCTTCCGGTTTATAAAAAAGGAGGTAATGAGGCACCATACCGTTTCATATTTGATCTACGCGCATTAAACAAGGTAGCACATCCGCAATTTCCTTTAGTGCCAGACGTCACTACAATATTGACAATGATACCTGTTTCAGCAGAATATTTTAGTGTAATAGATTTGAATAACGCATTCTTTAGTATTCCAGTCGACAAGGACAGTAGATACTTGTTCGCGTTCACATTAGGAGGACGATCATTTACATTTACACGGATTCCACAAGGTTACACGGAAAGTCCACGTATTTACAGTAGAGCATTAAAAGAGCAGCTCGACATGCTGGAATTACCCGTGGGTTGTGTACTTTTACAATACATAGACGATTTATTACTAGCTGCAGACTCTGTAACGCTCACCTGATTCCCGTAGAGGCGCCGGTCTTGACTGGGCTGGACCTCTGTGCACTGTATGTTTGACTCGAAGAGTAAGATGTCTGCAGATAGAAAATATGGGATTAATGAACTGGGTTATTGAATGTCTCTCTCTTCTTCCCTTTCTCTTCTCCTGTAGAACCCCGAAGGTTAACGCTCTCACCTTAGGTAAGTGAACGCCGTGCTCTCCATCTGCCTCGGGGCAGGGTGCTGTAACCAGTTTCTTCACTCTTCACTGGATAAGGGGAGCAGGCCTCTTGACTTCAGAGGACTGCTGTCCGTCGTTTACTGCACGAACGGTAAGTTTCGAGTAATTCTAATGTCTTTAAAGTCTTTAGTAATGATGTCTCTTGTTTTGCAGGGTTCCGGCGATGGTGGATGACGGGCTGAAGTGAGTTGAAGATGGAGCCCGTGTGATGAATAGAAGCGCCTGGAAGCACGTAAGTAAGCGCTTCACGATGCGCTCTAACTGTCTTTTTATTTTGCAGGTACAAGTTCGGAGCGGCTGCAGGGTGCCGGAATACCCACTGGGTTAGATGTGGAAAGGAGTAATGGCACGTGAGTATTAAAGTTCCCCAATGTCTTTAAACGCACCTTGTTTTGTCTTTCAGATGCGGGATGCAGCGCCGAAGGCCTCCGGAGCGTGCGAAGAGTTGGTAAGCTTTTGTCTTTCAGATGCCGGAATGCAGTGTGAAGACCTCCGGAGCGCACGAAGAGTAGGTAAGCCTTTGTCTTTCAGAATGCAGCGCGAGGCGTTGGTGACAGCCGATGGCCCAGGTAAGTGAAGAGCTGTCACTGAAGACCGTAATGCTAACCTGTTCTTTCTTGTCTTTATAGGTGTTGCTGAAGACTGGATTCAGGATGGTAAGCCTTTTTCCTTAGGCCCAGGATCAGATGCAGAAGACACGATGAGCGTTCTGCTGCTGAGGATGCAGAATAACGCAAAGCAAGATTCATCCATCGGGTGTGGTTTAAATAGCCTCCTGTAGTGCTTAGGTGTCTCCTTCCACAGCCACGCCTAGGTCAGAAAAGAGTTCCTGCTTTCCAGAAGAGTTCCAGTGTTCTGAACCTAGGGAGTGGCTCCTGCCCCACCCAACAGGAAAAGTAGTTCCAAACAGAAGAGGATCAGAGGCTCAACTGGCAGGCAAGTAAGCAGCATGGTCTGCTGCAGGTAAGTCCACCCAAGCATTATGAGCCCGGCGCTTCCAGCGCTGGGAGTGGGCATATTTATGAGCCTGGTGCCACTGGCGCCAGGACTGGGTCCAAAAGGTCCCAATTGGGACTGGTTGGCACTCGGAACCTGGGTTATGAATCTGCTTCCAAGGGAGTTGGGAAAACCCTGACCTTTTGGAAGCAGAGATCATGACAGTACCCCCCCTCAAGGCCCCTCCCAAACCGGGCTTCTCCGGGGGTTTTGGCTTGTCAGGAAATGTTCTGTGAAATCTTTTGATTAGGCGAGGAGCGTGGACATATTCAGCAGGTTCCCAGGATCTCTCTTGGGGGCCGTAGCCTTTCCAGTCAATTAGGTAAAATAGTTTAGATTTGGAGATCTTGGAGTCCAGAATGCTTTTGACTTCAAACTCGAGTTCCCCATCAACTAGGATAGGTTTTGGAGATTTAGTTAGTCGGGTTTGAGGTTGCACGGGTTTTAATAGAGAGACGTGGAAGACCGGATGTATCTTCATGTGCGGGGGCAAGTCCAACTTGACCGCTACTGGGTTTACTATGGTAGTGATGGAATAGGGACCAAGGTATCTTGGGTTGAATGTGCGTGGCCCTTTTAGAGGTAGAAATTTGGTGGATAACCAGACTTGATCCCCTACTCGATATTGAGGGGCTTCCTTCCGATGTTGATCTGCTCCTTTCTTGTATTGTTCTTTAGCCCTTTGAAGGTGAGAAACAGCTTCCTTAAAGGCTTGGGTGATTGTAGAATGCAGGTAGTCTACTGCTGGTGTTTCAAGATCTTGGAGGGGATCCAACTCCAAGGTTCGAGGGTGACTGCCGTACAAAAGAAAAAACTGGGTTTTCCCAGTTCCCGAATGGACAGAGTTATTGTAGGCATATTCGGCTATCCAAAGGATGTCTTTCCAAGTTTTTTCAGTTTGTTGCAGCATGCAGCGTAAATACTGTTCCAGAGTTTGATTGGTCCTCTCGGTTTGTCCGTCGGTCTGAGGGTGGTGACTGGTCGATAGTCTCACATCAATTTGAGCCGACCGACAGCAACTTCGCCAAAAATGAGAAATAAATTGACTACCTCGATCCGAAATTAGAACCGAAGGAAAACCGTGCAGTCGGACGATGTTTTCGAGAAATTCTCGGGCCAGAGTTGCTGCTGTTGGCAAGCCTTTGAGCGGAATGAAATGCGCCATCTTGGAGAATAAGTCCACGATTACTAGAATCGTATTGTATCCGGAGCATGGAGGTAGATCGGTGATGAAGTCCATAGAAAGCGTATGCCAAGGGCGAGGTGGGATGTCAATAGGGCGTAAGAGGCCTGCTGGTCTTTCCTTTTGACTCTTGTTTTGGGCGCATACTCCGCAGGACATTATAAAGTCTCTGATATCTTTTTTCCAAGACGGCCACCAGAAGTAGCGCTTGATCTTTTCTGAGGTCTTGGCTATACCGGGATGTCCTTCCATTAAAGAATTGTGATAACAAGAGATTACTTCTTTCTGTAAATCTGTGCTGGGTAGGTATAATCGTTCTTGGAATTACAATAAGTTGTCCTTTACTGCAAAGTCCTTTCCTTGCAGATGCCAATTCTGTATGTCTGCTGGAGTTACAAGTTGCCTGGCTTTATCCTTAACTTCCTCTATGGATTGTGTGGCGATTACACCCAGAATTCTTTGTTCGGGAATGATTGCTACAGGTTTAGGGTTGATCAAGTGTTCTTCCACTCCCATCCGAGAAAGGGCATCAGCTTTACCGTTTTTTGTACCAGGTCGATAGGTAATTATGAAGTCAAACTCGGCAAAGAATAATGCCCAACGGAGTTGTCTAGAGGATTGGGCTTTTGCGGTTTTCAAATATTGCAGGTTTCGGTGATCCGTAATCACAGTAACGGTGTGTCGGGCCCCCAGCAGATAATGCTGCCAAGCCTTAAAGGCAGACTTGATAGCCAGAAGTTCCTTGTCAGTAATCGTGTAATTGATTTCAGGAGGCGAGAATTTGCGGGACCAAAATGCCACGGGATGCAACTGATTGGTTACCGGGTCCTTTTGTGATAGAACTGCCCCCATGTTAAGGCTTGAAGCATCAGTTTCCACGATGTAGGGGAGTTCGGGGCGAGGGTGTTTTAAGATTGGTGCAGAGATAAATTTAGTCTTTAAATCCTGGAAAGCTTGTTCCGCCTCGGTAGACCATTCAAAACGTTTGTTTTTCTTTAACAAGGCAGTGATGGGCTGGACTATTCGAGAGAATTCGGGGATAAAGCTGCGGTAAAAGTTAGCGAAGCCTAACATGCTTTGCACACCTTTTACGGAGGATGGTGATGGCCATTTGAGAACTGCATCGACCTTCTTTGAATCCATACGCACTCCGCCAGGTGATAATATGAATCCCAAGAATTCAACTTCAGTCACGTTGAAAACACATTTTTCCAACTTAGCGAAAAGTTTGTGTTGACGCAATCTTTCGAGGACCATTTTCACGTGTTTCTGATGTTCAGATTCCGATGAAGAATAAACGAGGATGTCGTCAATGTAAACAACAACACACACATCTATGAGCTCTCTGAGGACATCGTTCATAAAATATTGAAAGGCGGCCGGGGTATTGCAAAGTCCGAAGGGCATGACCTGATATTCAAATAGCCCATACTTGGTGCGGAAGGCCGTCTTCCATTCATCGCCCTCTTTTACTCGTACCAAGTGGTAAGCTCCTCTAAGATCCAGCTTTGTATATATGCATGCTTTTCTGACTTGGTCCAGGAGTTCAGGGATCAAAGGTAACGGATATCTATTCTTAACGGTGATCTGGTTCAGGGAGCTATACAAGTTCTAAGGTCTCCTTCCTTTTTTGGAACGAAGAACAAAGCTGAAGAAGCAGGGGACTTGGAAGGACGAATAAACCCATTTGCCAGGTATTGATCCAGGTATTGTCGAAGGTGAAGGTTCTCAGGCTCGGTGAGGGCATAAATTCTACTACAAGGAGGAGTAGATCCAGGTATCAGGTCTATCTGGCAGTCATAAGACCTATGAGGAGGTAGAGAGTTAGCCTGATCCTTCCGGAAAACATCTTGGTATTCTAGGTATTCGGGAGGTAACTGGGGAGTCTCTGAAGAAATTGCTGCCAGTGCAACACCAGGTTGAGGGTGACAAGTAGAGACACATTCTGGAAACTGGACCGTTCTTGCTCGCCAATCGATCAGAGGATTGTGTTTCTCTAACCAAGGTATTCCTAGAATAATCTGAAACTGAGGGGCCTTGATCACATCGAACACGATCTTTTCATGGTGTCCATCTTGACTTATTAGCGTCACTTCTTGAGTGGTATGCGTTACTGGCCCGGAGGCTATCTCCGTACCATCCACCGTAGTAATGACGTCCTTTACAGCCTTGGGACAAAGAGTTAGATTCATCCTCAAAACCATTTCATGATCCACATAATTGCTGATGGCACCGCTGTCGACGTAAGCTTCAATTGCATGTAATCGATCCGGATTATCAGGGCTAATGAGGACCATAGGTATCACGAAATGCGAGGTCACGGAACTGGTTTTCACGCTCGGCAAGAGGACCTCTATTCTTGTCGGGCGAGGTCGTTTCCCTGCTCAGAGTTTGTAACTTTGGTAACTGCAGCTCCTACTTTCTTCTTAGCAGGTTTCACCGGACAGTCTCGAAGAAAGTGCCCTGAGTTTACGCAATAGAGGCATAATTGCAACTGTTTTCTCCTTTCCCGCTCCTTTTGTGTTAGCGGACCTTTCAGACCCCCTATTTGCATGGGTTCCCCGGAGTCTACTCCTTTGGAAGGAGTTGGCGGTTTGGAAAATACTCGAGCATCAAACTTGGAACGATCGGCCTTCCTGTTCTGCAGTCTGTGATCTATTTGAACGACTAAGTCTATATAGTCCGAACAATCTTGTGGGGGATTCACTACTTGGGCTAACACATCTTTGAGCTCTCCACGTAGACCTCTATAAAACAGCGTAATCCTTTTGTCCTCAGGCCATTGAGTTTCCACTATCAGTCTGTTGAAAGACGCAATATAAACCAAAAGGTCTTGATTACCTTGTCGCAACGAAAGAAGCTCATTGTCCAAGGCCTGCCCCTGTGAATGTCTTGCGAACAGTTTTTCCATACTGAGCTGAAAAGCTTGAAAATCATGGAGGACCGGATTATCTTGATTTACTAGAGGGATCGACCAGTCTGCCGCATTGCCACTAAGGTACGAAAGCACGAAAGCTACTTTAGCTTGATCAGTTGGAAAGGCTGCTGGCCGGCATAAGAAATGCAACCGGCACTGATTGATAAATACTGCAAACCTCTTTGGGTCACCAGAAAATCGTTCGGGCGGAGCCAGAGGTACATTCTCAGGTAGGTTGATCTGCACTGGATTCATAGAGGATGTAGAAGGAAGATTTCCCCCAGATGCGGGTAACGGGGTCTGTCCGGTTTGTGACTGTAGCAATTGTCTGGCGAGATCATCTGTTCGCTCCTTGGAAATAATCAGTTCCCTTCTTAGAGTGTTCGTTTCCTGACGGGCTGCATGCACTTCTGCCCTTAGTTCCCCAAGTAACTGGGCAAGTTGGTCGGTATACGAGGTTTCCATAGCGCCTGGACGGGAGTTTTGTGGTGGGCTTTGCGTTCTGTAACGCTCACCTGATTCCCGTAGAGGCGCCGGTCTTGACTGGGCTGGACCTCTGTGCACTGTATGTTTGACTCAAAGGGTAAAATGTCTGCAGATAGAAAATATGGGATTAATGAACTGGGTTATTGAATGTCTCTCTCTTCTTCCCTTTCTCTTCTCCTGTAGAACCCCGAAGGTTAACGCTCTCACCTTTGGTAAGTGAACACCGTGCTCTCCATCTGCCTCGGGGCAGGGTGCTGTAACCAGTTTCTTCACTGGACAAGGGGAGCAGGCCTCTTGACTTCAGAGGACTGCTGTCCGTCGTTTACTGCACGAACGGTAGGTTTCGAGTAATTCTAATGTCTTTAAAGTCTTTAGTAATGATGTCTCTTGTTTTGCAGGGTTCTGGCGATGGTGGATGACGGGCTGAAGTGAGTTGAAGATGGAGCCCGTGTGATGAATAGAAGCGCCTGGAAGCACGTAAGTAAGCGCTTCACGATGCGCTCTAACTGTCTTTTTATTTTGCAGGTACAAGTTCGGAGCGGCTGCAGGGTGCCGGAATACCCACTGGGTTAGATGTGGAAAGGAGTAATGGCACGTGAGTATTAAAGTTCCCCAATGTCTTTAAACGCACCTTGTTTTGTCTTTCAGATGCGGGATGCAGCGCCGAAGGCCTCCGGAGCGTGCAAAGAGTTGGTAAGCTTTTGTCTTTCAGATGCCGGAATGCAGTGTGAAGACCTCCGGAGCGCACGAAGAGTAGGTAAGCCTTTGTCTTTCAGAATGCAGCGCGAGGCGTTGGTGACAGCCGATGGCCCAGGTAAGTGAAGAGCTGTCACTGAAGACCGTAATGCTAACCTGTTCTTTCTTGTCTTTATAGGTGTTGCTGAAGACTGGATTCAGGATGGTAAGCCTTTTTCCTTAGGCCCAGGATCAGATGCAGAAGACACGATGAGCGTTCTGCTGCAGAGGATGCAGAATAACGCAAAGCAAGATTCATCCATCGGGTGTGGTTTAAATAGCCTCCTGTAGTGCTTAGGTTTCTCCTTCCACAGCCACGCCTAGGTCAGAAAAGAGTTCCTGCTTTCCAGAAGAGTTCCAGTGTTCTGAACCTAGGGAGTGGCTCCTGCCCCACCCAACAGGAAAAGTAGTTCCAAACAGAAGAGGATCAGAGGCTCAACTGGCAGGCAAGTAAGCAGCATGGTCTGCTGCAGGTAAGTCCACCCAAGCATTATGAGCCCGGCGCTTCCAGCGCTGGGACTGGGCATATTTATGAGCCTGGTGCCACTGGCGCCAGGACTGGGTCCAAAAGGTCCCAATTGAGACTGGTTGGCACTCGGAACCTGGGTTATGAATCTGCTTCCAAGGGAGTTGGGAAAACCCTGACCTTTTGGAAGCAGAGATCATGACAGACACAGAGGAGATTTGTAAAGAAGGCACTGTATTACTACTGTCACACCTAGCAGCACATGGCCATAAAGCTAGTTTGAACAAATTTCAGTATAATCGAAAGGAGGTAGTTTATTTGGGCTACCTACTTTCGAAAGGAGGGAGAAGACTAACACCAGAACGCATAGAAAGTATTTCTTGTATGCCTATTCCAAAGACACAAAAAGAAGTCGGAGCCATAATAGGCATGGATGAGGAATGTCAGAGAGCATTTGGTGGATTGAAAACTGCGTTATGCTCAGCTCCAGTTTTGGGTACGCCGAACTATAAGAACATTTTCAGACTATTTGTGTGTGAAAGTGAAGGATGTGCATTGGCGGTTTTGACACAAGAACAAGGTGGAAGAAATAGGCTGTGCGGCTATTTTTCATCTGCGCTGGACCCTGTAGCGCGCGCACTACCACGATGTTTGCGATCTGTCGCGGCGGCTGCTGCTTCAGTGAAACAAACGAAAAGGATGGTATTGGGGCACACTTTAATTCTGATGGTGCCACATGCCATAGACGTTCTATTAAATAGAACACAGACGCAACACCTCACCTCTGCTAGATTGACAAGATATGAGATTATCCTGTTTGCGCCCCATATCCAAATTATGAGGTGTAGCGCTTTGAATCCTGCAGAATGAATGCCATTAACCATAACAGAAATTGGAAAGAATGAATCACCCCCCTCACGTTTGCTTAATAGTCACTGAGGAAGAAACCAAGGAGAGAGTTGATTTAAGTGATATTCCACAGAAAGAGCCGGATGGAGAGTTATTGTGTGACGGCTCATGTTTTAAATTACCAGAGGGCACGACAACTGCCGCATACGCTATCACTACCCTAGAGAGTGTTGTAGAAAGTAAAAGAATCCCCTATAATTCAGCACGAGCTGCAGAAATGATAGCAGTAACCAGAGCCTGCGAGATTTCTGAAAATTTGAACGTGAATATATATACTGACAGTCAGTACACGTTTGGAGTGGTTCATAATTTTGGACGACTCTGGGCTGAGAGAGGGTTTCTGACATCACATGGTGCCAGAATTCAACATGGCCCTTTGATTGTACGATTGCTGTCTGCACTCACGTTTCCAAAGCGCCTAGCAATAGTGAAATGCAAGGCACATAAAAAGGTAACATGCAAAATAGGAGAGGGAAACGCGTTTGCAGACAGGATTGCGAAACAAACTGCCACTGATTTAAATACTAAGATGATGACGGTTCAGACAGAGGAAGTACCCTGTATGATAGAAGATGGAGTTGCGACTGTCAAAGAAATGCAGGCCGAGGCTACGGCCAATGAAATACAGGGATGGGCAGAGGGATCTGCTGAGTTGGATTTGGAGGGTTGTTGGGTGGACAAGGAAACTAGAAACTGGATGTTGCCAAATTCATATGTGACTGCAATGGTCACAATGGCCCACAGTCCTATGCGCATCTGTGCCAAGAAAATGATACAGCACCTTTCTACAGTATGGCAGAATGCAAACATAAAAAATAAATGCAGAGAGGTTGGTGCAGAACTGTATCACGTGTTTACAACACAATGTAGGAAAGGGAACAGTGACGCCAACAGGCAGTTTTGGCCCGCCCTCCATGCCGTTTGAGGTAGTTCATTTTGATTTCATAGAGATGGAAAGGTGCCAAAACTTAAAATACGTCTTGGTGGTAATCTGTGCATTCAGTAAATGGGTGGAGGCATATCCTTTGAAGGACTGCACAGCAATGAGTAAGGCAAAAGTAATTCTGAAGGAGTATTTTTCCAGATTTGGCTTGCCCCATGTCCTATGGTCTGATAATGGACCACATTTTGTGGGTGCAGTGGTGTTACAGATATGTGCAGGTCTCCAGATTGATAAGAGATTCCATAGTTCAAGGCATCCGAGTTCTGCCGTTCTTGTGGAGAGGCACAACGGGATACTTAAATCAAAGATTAGCAAGATTTGTGCGGGAAGCAAGTTGAGTTGGGTGGATGCATTACCAATAGCACTATTATGCATGCTTACGTCTGTACAGGCTAAAACTGGGCTCTCCCCATACGAGATCGTAATGGGGAGGCCGGCAAATGTTTGGTGCGCACCTCAGCCAAAACGACTCAGTGAGATAGAACATCCTGTGCTTAGTACTTATTGTGGCCTTTTAATGCAGAAATTGCGTTTGATTCATCAGCAGGTGCAGGAGGCATTAAGCGTGCGGTATACCAGGCCGGGGAATGCGCTGGAGCCAGGTGACTGGGTGCTGCTAAACAACTTCGAAAGAAAATCATCATTAGCACCCAGGTGGCGCGGGCCCTATCAAGTACTTTTGGCGACGTAAACGGCAATTAGGGTGGATGGAAGGAAGTCGTGGATCCATGCCACCCATGCCAAGAAGATTCCAACTGCACTGAAAGTCTTGCCTGACACCAATGACTGGAAAGAGACAGCGGTCGCAGAGACAAAAGAAACTGTTGCCAGTAAGCAGCCACCTGATCTGCCAAAACGGGAAGTGAAACTCGAAACAAAGTCTGAGATGATTGCCAAAGAGGGGGAAGGGCAAAGAGTGCCCCAACGTTGCCCAGCAGAATCGACATCACTGCTGACCGACTTGAAATCTGCCTTGCAAATACCAGCAGAAACAAATCGTGTACCCCTTTGGCGCCCAGCAGCACTTGTCAGCACGCCAACCACCGAATCTGCACCATTGGCGCGGCGCACACCAGCACCTGCAGAAACGCTGCAGGCTGACTTCAAGCCTGAATCTGAAAGTGCACCAGCACTGTTCACGGATCATACGATACCAGGAGCAAGGCGATACAACCTGCAGCCTCGGAAGACAAGGAGATCTGGATTCTTTTTCTTTTGGTGTTTATGTCAACCTCTGGTTCAGCTCATGGACGGAGCAGGAACCAGGGGTGTAGAGGAGAGAAGCGTGAGAATTGTGCGAGTCGGACAATTCAAGACTCGCGGCTCCACTCTGCAATCATAAAAGTACATGTGTCCGGAACCAGAGCGGACAAGCTGGGCGCACATGGTACTATGGCAAGTGAGATAATTGATTAATAGTACATGCGTCCGGAACCAGAGCGGACAAGCTGGGCGCGCATGATACTGAGACAAAAACTGATCAAAGGTCCTCTGAGCAGTGTAAGAAGGGACAAGTGATCTCGCCTAAAAACGAATAATCAAAGCCAGGCTGAAACAAAAAAGGACAGGCAAAACTGAACTGGGAGAATTTCATTGAACTTATAGACATCAGAGCAAACGCGACAAAGAGAGATATCCACAACTGTGATAAGGAAGAAGAAGGACGACGAGAAACATGCCGGGACCGGTTCCAGCCTCCTCCTGCACCAGCACTGCTGAAAATGAGTCAGTTATAAAGACTATAACTTTAAGAAAAACACATGGTTAAACAAATTGTATGCTGACACTAACGATAATGATGTGCTTTATGAGCGTGGTAGCATCAATATCAACAGCCCTAATATTATGGTGGGTAGAAACAATACACCCATTAGAAATGTTTTTACCAATAATTAATATATCCACTACTGAAAGCCCGGTTCAGGTGATCACTTATACCCTACCCCCAATGGAAGAAAAACACAGGGACGGTTTTGGGAATAATACATTATTATTAATCATGAACATGACACATGCAATCCTGAAGAAAACAAACTGCTGGGTATGTGCCCATTTACCACAGCATGCTGGGAAAGGAATAGGGTGGTATGTGCAGCCGTTACCATTAAGTTCTGCATGTAGTGCATCTTTAGGTGCAATGTTCTATGGGAAATGGAATGAGAGTAGTACGGGTCAATTGGACAGAACCAACATGAATGAGTTTGAGGAGATAATAATGAAGCCTGTGGGTTGTTCCATTTTCCATAAAGCACAAGTAATAGCCCCAGAGCCCACAAGGAAAAGCACACGTAAAATAACACGACAAAATAGACGAGATAGATTGTTCCCGCCAGAAAAAACATCTGTAATGACGTTTCGTGTAAGAACAGAAGGGAACAAAGATGCGATTCCCCCATCTTCCACGGTGAATTATAGCCCAAGAACTGTCCCGTTTTGCCTGAAAAAGAAAGGATCTTTTTCAGTCGGAACATATACTGGTTGTATGAATACGGTGGTACTAAAATGGGAAATAGAACCAGTATACGTAGGTGATCCAGTTTATTTTATATGTGAAGAGAAAGCATACCCTTGGTTGCCCAGAAACTGGGAAGGTACATGTTATCTTGGGCTATCGTTCCCAGGAGTATTCCTCTTGGAAACAGCAGCCATAGCCAAATTATCCAGAACTAGAGTCAAAAAGACTGACGAGGGTGTTTTAATAGCAACTGATGTAGCAAAATCATTCGTTCCATTCTTAGGACAGATAGTGAACTCCTATAATATAAGGCAGTTGTCCAGAATCCTAAAGAATACAATAAACACAACAACAGATATATTATTCAACATGACATTGGAAGAAAGAGGAATCAGGTTAATGACGCTGCAAAATAGAATGGCTCTCGATGTAATCCTGGTTGATCGTGGAGGATTTTGCAAAATAGTGGGATCAGCATGTTGCATTTATGTCGATGACTATTCCCCCACGATCTTTGAAGCAATAAAGAAAATGCACGTTCTAAGCTCTGAACTCCCCACGGGAGACGGGGGCTGGGACATAGGATCTTGGTTTTGGGGAATACTACGATCTTGGGGATGGAAGCTGATCTCGATACTAGTAGTGGTGTTCGGAATATTCCTAACGTGTTGTTGTTGTATACATTGTTTACCCATAGTTTGTACAGAGGTAACAGAGGGATGTACGGAAGGATGCATGCAAATGATAACAAAGAAAAAACAACCTCATGATCGAACTTGCCCAGACCCAAATGAGATGAGAGTAATGAAAGAGTTGATGGCAATAGATATTACTGAAGGCAATGATGACCACGATAGCATGCGAGATTCAGACATAAGTACTTCAGATTAACCATCACTAGAGGAGGTTTCAATAACTAGATGAGACGTTTGGCATACGGCCAAAGGAGGGTTTGTCGGTCTAGAAATCTAATTTGAGACCACAAACGTATTTTGGTGGCCGTGGGCCAGCCGTCTCATGCACGATACGACAGAATATAGGTTTTCGAGTGTTCTAATGAACAGCCATTTTGATGTAACAAGAATCGCCATTTTGTTTTCTAACCATTGCTCATTGCTTTCTGTTCCTATTGCTTCGCAGTATATTTTTTCGCTTACACTGCTTGACTGAGGAACAATGCTGTCTGTATATGAAAAGGACAAGGCCACAGGACCAAGAGGATAACAAGAGTTTTGCTGAAACACAAACGTAGGCAGCGCCAGGAAGAATGCCCGGCTCCCTCCTTAATATAGCCTTGAAGCAGAGCCGCAGGGCATTTAATCATTTTACAGCTGCCAGCCAGTCTTGTTATATGGTAGAATATGTTAGAATAATACTGCTAAAGGCTTGAATTATGCTTTTCTAACAGCCCCCTTTGCTGAGCCCGCTAAGAGCATGTCAGCTCCCAGGACGCAAATAGCACCTGATAGATAGCAAGGTCCGGAATGTAACCCGGTCCGGAGTGTAACCCCCTCTGCATGTAGCTCGCTTCCAAGAACAGAAGCGCCATGTTCTCTTCAATAACCAAAAGATGCCTACGCACTCACAAATTGCAAATTGTTACTAGAATAGATGTTTTAAGGTGTCATGGTGTCATAGTGGCCGGAGATGTCCATCGTCACACCAAGTTCAAAGAAACCCAATGAAGAGGGGTGTTAACCATGACATAGCTGATTGTTTGATATGCATTTTGTATATATGTAACTGATGTACGTAATTCACTCTCTTGCGTCCCATGAGGTCTAGAGATACAAGTCGCCGGGCGTTGAGACCGAGTTGGCCAACTGAGACTTTTCCTTTGCAATAAACCCTAGCTTTGGGAATACAACCTCGTGTCTGGCATCTCTATCATGTGTGGTGACTCGCCTTGTTTCCATAGATGTCAGAGTCCCCTAGGGGCCCCTTTCAAGATGGTGCCCAAATAGGGACCCTCCCTCACTTGTTCCTTCGCGTAACGTTGTAATTGAGAAAGGCAGAGAACGGCGAGGACGGGACGATCGAGCCGGGATCAAGAGGTGTTCGGGGCACCCTGACTCGGTACCGTCCGTTCCTCCCGGGGTTGAAGTTAAAACCGCGGGGGCAAGAGGCGGGACTGACCAACGGCAGTGCACAAGGGTAACCCGCAGCGCAATCAGCAAGGAGAGGAAGGTGGAATTGCAGCAACAGGCAGAGATGTATATAGACGGGAATGATGGGACGGCAACATTGGCTTAGATATATGACTTTCGTAGAAGCAACGAAAGACAGGTAGTGTTGGAATGCATGGGTGAATATTTGGTGGAGAGATGGAAACAGCTAATTGGGAAATTACCACCGCAGCGATTGTTAGATCTGAATGCATTAGTACGCTGTAGGGAGAGGGATGAAGAAGTAAGAGAACATGTATATAGACTTTTTGAGTTTAGAGATTAATTAGATAATGATTATGTCGAAACATTTACTGCACCTATCAAAGTGTTTACTGCACCGGGATACAGGAGTAGGGAAGTCGGGAGAAGAAGAAAAAGGGGTCGCATAATAAACGGCAGCAGTTACCATCGCCGGGGCAGAAGGAGATGGTGAACAAATTATCGTTGCTAAAACAGGTGGGGGCAGACTTAAAGGAATGTCTAATCAAGACACGGGTATTAATGCAGCAAGTAGTAGGACATAATAGAGGGCGAGGGAACGCACAAGCGAGGAGTAGTTTGAATATGTATGGGGGAACAGTGGGGCTGAAATCAGTGTGCATATTGTAAAGAGGAAGCACATTGGCGAGCGCAATGCCCGCATTTACAGAACAGAAATGGGTCTGGTCAAAGGTGACAGCATAGAGGACACCCAGGAGCGAATGGACCAAATAGGAATAGTATGCAGCAGCATCATAATAATGGAGGTAATCAAAACCAAGGCCAAAACCAAAATGCCCCAAACCAGAGTCAGGGACAGCAAAATCAACAATATGGAAATCAGAATGGGGGAAATAGAGGGAAGAGTGGAAATGTTTTTGATACACAGCCAAACACGTATTACAGTAATAGTAATGATTACACATCGGACGATGTGTTATTTCCCCAATAGGACAGCCCAGGACAGGGGTCGGAACCAGTGTCTATTCCCGTGAATCAGAGAGGACCCTACGTAGAAATGAGAGTTGGGAATGAGGAACACTGCTTTCTTGTAGATACAGGAGCCCAGAAGTGTTCAATAGACCATCACTTGGTTCCGAATATACCACTGTCAGGGCAAAAGAATATTTCCGTAGGGTTCGCAGGTACACCAGTCATAAACCCAGTGTCCAAACCAGTCCCAGTTATCATAGGACCATTCACTGAACATTGTCCTTTCCTTCTAACAGAAAATTGTGGAGAAAATTTGTTGGGATTGAATTTGTTGAAAAAACTAGTTTCTGTTATACATTGCACGGCAGACGGAGTGTTTCTAACGATATGGCCACACAATGCCCCTGTGTCAGAATTCATGTCCGAAGCATTACCAGGGGAACTAAGTAAAGTACCAACCTGTATATGGGCAATGCATGACAATGATGTGGGATCTTTAAAGATAGAGCCAGTAAAGATTATTTTAAAAGAAGGTGTTACCCTACCGCAAATACCCCAATACAAAATTTCGGTTGAAGGTGAGAAAGGATTGAAGAGTATTGTTACCGATTTGATGAAATTAGGGGTAATAGAGGAAATCACAGGCAGTACATGTAACAGCCCGATCCTTCCGGTTTATAAAAAAGGAGGTAATGAGGCACCATACCGTTTCATATTTGATCTACGCGCATTAAACAAGGTAGCACATCCGCAATTTCCTTTAGTGCCAGACGTCACTACAATATTGACAATGATACCTGTTTCAGCAGAATATTTTAGTGTAATAGATTTGAATAACGCATTCTTTAGTATTCCAGTCGACAAGGACAGTAGATACTTGTTCGCGTTCACATTAGGAGGACGATCATTTACATTTACACGGATTCCACAAGGTTACACGGAAAGTCCACGTATTTACAGTAGAGCATTAAAAGAGCAGCTAGACATGCTGGAATTACCCGTGGGTTGTGTACTTTTACAATACATAAACGATTTATTACTAGCTGCAGACTCTGTAACGCTCACCTGATTCCCGTAGAGGCGCCGGTCTTGACTGGGCTGGACCTCTGTGCACTGTATGTTTGACTCGAAGGGTAAGATGTCTGCAGATAGAAAATATGGGATTAATGAACTGGGTTATTGAATGTCTCTCTCTTCTTCCCTTTCTCTTCTCCTGTAGAACCCCGAAGGTTAACGCTCTCACCTTAGGTAAGTGAACGCCGTGCTCTCCATCTGCCTCGGGGCAGGGTGCTGTAACCAGTTTCTTCACTGGATAAGGGGAGCAGGCCTCTTGACTTCAGAGGACTGCTGTCCGTCGTTTACTGCACGAACGGTAAGTTTCGAGTAATTCTAATGTCTTTAAAGTCTTTAGTAATGATGTCTCTTGTTTTGCAGGGTTCCGGCGATGCGCTCTAACTGTCTTTTTATTTTGCAGGTACAAGTTCGGAGCGGCTGCAGGGTGCCGGAATACCCACTGGGTTAGATGTGGAAAGGAGTAATGGCACGTGAGTATTAAAGTTCCCCAATGTCTTTAAACGCACCTTGTTTTGTCTTTCAGATGCGGGATGCAGCGCCGAAGGCCTCCGGAGCGTGCGAAGAGTTGGTAAGCTTTTGTCTTTCAGATGCCGGAATGCAGTGTGAAGACCTCCGGAGCGCACGAAGAGTAGGTAAGCCTTTGTCTTTCAGAATGCAGCGCGAGGCGTTGGTGACAGCCGATGGCCCAGGTAAGTGAAGAGCTGTCACTGAAGACCGTAATGCTAACCTGTTCTTTCTTGTCTTTATAGGTGTTGCTGAAGACTGGATTCAGGATGGTAAGCCTTTTTCCTTAGGCCCAGGATCAGATGCAGAAGACACGATGAGCGTTCTGCTGCAGAGGATGCAGAATAACGCAAAGCAAGATTCATCCATCGGGTGTGGTTTAAATAGCCTCCTGTAGTGCTTAGGTGTCTCCTTCCACAGCCACGCCTAGGTCAGAAAAGAGTTCCTGCTACCCCGACTACACGAAAGAAGTCCAAAAAGCCCGCCAATCTTTTGACTCCGTTAAGAGGAAGCTCCAGTCACTATCCATCAAATATGCCCTCTTCTTCCCGGCATTGCTAAAAGTCCAGTATGAGGGCGCTACACACTTGTTTTACAACCCCAAAGATGCATGGGACTGGCTTGAAACTCACGTCCTCACGGAACCCAACGGGAGACGTGGGCCATCGGGCCCACCCACGCAGCGACCCCGACCTGGGAGACCCTCGCCCCCTCGTTCCCCGTCTGAGGCAGACGACAACGCGTCAAGGACCCCGGCGGGAAAAGGATGAATACCCGGTACTGTAGGGCCCAAACTACAGATTGGTAGAGTGGAAATGCTCACTTAGCGGCCGCCGCCCCCTAAGGCTGAGCGTGCGTTACCACACCCGGGTTATCCCGAAGAAGTTTATAAAGTTATAGGTTTAATGTTTGGGCGACAGGTGCTCCCAGTTGGAGGGGAAGTACAGGGTGGGGGGGAGTTCAAAGTTCGTAAAGAAAACGAAACAAGAAACAAGAAGATACGACACATAGAAGCACTGGCAAGGGAGCCAGATATTGGCTATGGGCAAGACCACAGACACGATCATCATCCAGGCAGGAGATATACCAACACGAGAAGACCTTCGGGCATCCCCCCCGAAAGTATAGCATCGCACAAATCTCGAGCGTACAAGACTACCATTGATCCATCAAGATATCCAGATACGCGCCCCACGCAGAGAGAATGAACTCCAACAAGGCGGCCGTGCTCTCCTGGAACGTTAACGGCCTCGGCTCCAGCATAAAGCGAAGACTGGTGCTCCAGTACCTTAACCGTTACTCACCTGATATTGCCCTACTAAATGAAACACACTTGCTAGGCACGAGCACAAACTTCTTCAAAAAAACCAACTACTCTCACACCTACCAGGCTGGATTCACAACAGGAGCTAGGGGCACGATGATCCTGGTTCACAAGCGAGTCCCCCTGCAGGTCAGGACGGTCAAGATCGACCCCCGGGGCCGATATGTTATGATACTGGCCGACATCTGGGGCGAGAAATGGGGCCTCGCTGCAGTCTACGCCCCCCCCTCACAGACGAAAGAGCTACTCTCCGAGCTACAGAGCCGGTTGCTTGAGGATGTGGCCGATGTATGGGTGATTGGTGGGGACTTTAATGAAGTGATGAACACTACAATCGACAGATCTCACAGGAGGCCAGGTTCCTGTCTTGCCCCCACACCACTCGCCATGTTCGCCGAAGCTCTGGGTATGACAGATGCATGGCGCGCGCTCCACAACAACGAGGCTGGGTTCTCCTTCTTCTCAGGTGTCCACAAGTCATTCTCCCGAATCGACTATGCCTTCATCCCCCGCACCCACGCAGCGACCCCGACCTGGGAGACCCTCGCCCCCTCGTTCCCCGTCTGAGGCAGACGACGACGCGTCAAGGACCCCGGCGGGAAAAGGATGAATACCCGGTACTGTAGGGCCCAAACTACAGATTGGTAGAGTGGAAATGCTCACTTAGCGGCCGCCGCCCCCTAAGGCTGAGCGTGCGTTACCACACCCGGGTTATCCCGAAGAAGTTTATAAAGTTATAGGTTTAATGTTTGGGCGACAGGTGCTCCCAGTTGGAGGGGAAGTACAGGGTGGGGGGGAGTTCAAAGTTCGTAAAGAAAACGAAACAAGAAACAAGAAGATACGACACATAGAAGCACTGGCAAGGGAGCCAGATATTGGCTATGGGCAAGACCACAGACACGATCATCATCCAGGCAGGAGATATACCAACACGAGAAGACCTTCGGGCATCCCCCCCGAAAGTATAGCATCGCACAAATCTCGAGCGTACAAGACTACCATTGATCCATCAAGATATCCAGATAAGCGCCCCACGCAGAGAGAATGAACTCCAACAAGGCGGCCGTGCTCTCCTGGAACGTTAACGGCCTCGGCTCCAGCATAAAGCGAAGACTGGTGCTCCAGTACCTTAACCGTTACTCACCTGATATTGCCCTACTAAATGAAACACACTTGCTAGGCACGAGCACAAACTTCTTCAAAAAAACCAACTACTCTCACACCTACCAGGCTGGATTCACAACAGGAGCTAGGGGCACGATGATCCTGGTTCACAAGCGAGTCCCCCTGCAGGTCAGGACGGTCAAGATCGACCCCCGGGGCCGATATGCTATGATACTGGCCGACATCTGGGGCGAGAAATGGGGCCTCGCTGCAGTCTACGCCCCCCCCTCACAGACGAAAGAGCTACTCTCCGAGCTACAGAGCCGGTTGCTTGAGGATGTGGCCGATGTATGGGTGATTGGTGGGGACTTTAATGAAGTGATGAACACTACAATCGACAGATCTCACAGGAGGCCAGGTTCCTGTCTTGCCCCCACACCACTCGCCATGTTCGCCGAAGCTCTGGGTATGACAGATGCATGGCGCGCGCTCCACAACAACGAGGCTGGGTTCTCCTTCTTCTCAGGTGTCCACAAGTCATTCTCCCGAATCGACTATGCCTTCATCCCCCGCAATGTAAGTCACAGGCTCCTTGACGCTGACTTCCTCGCAAGAGGTATTTCTGACCACTCTCCGCTCCTACTGTCTATGAAGAACTCTTGCCGTGGTCTGGATCGTAATTGGCGCCTGAACACATACCACCTACGTCTCCCCGAAATAGCGGAGGAACTGGAGAAGAAGACAACAGAATACTTCGAAATCAACGAAGGATCAGTGGATTGCCCGATCTCGCTCTGGGAGGCATATAAGACTGTCCTCCGCGGAGAAGTTATCTCGGAAGTTTCAGCCTACCAACGAAGACGAATCCGAAAGATCAAAGAGGCAGAGGCGCGCGCCCTGGAGTGCGAACAACAAACCCTGGATCACCCCACCCAAGAAGCTAAGGAGGATTTGATCACCGCACAAGTGGTCCTTAGCAACCTGGCTCTAGACAATGCACGGACAGCCCATCAGTTAGTCCGGAGTCAAATCTACGAACGAGGTGACAAGGCGAATAAGACACTGGCCTGGTTGGAACGGCGCGAGCAGACCAAGGGACATGTGCGGGCAATTGAATCTCCAGACGGAACGCTCCTCACAGACGACTCGGACATTGTTGCAGCATTCGCCGCCTACTATGAGAAACTCTACACTCCACCAACCGAGCACTTGCCTCCCGAACCCACATGCTACCTTGACCGGTTCGAGATCCCGAAGCTCTCTCAGCGCCAAACAGACCTCCTGAACGCCGAAATCACTGTAACTGAGGTACAAGAGGCGCTCGCACAGCTCCAACCTGGGAAGACCCCGGGTCCCAACGGGTTCCCTACAGAAACATGGAAATGCCTCGGCGGTTCACTGCCCGCCCACATGCACCGTATGTTTCTACGCAGCAAGGAGCTGGGGGCACTCCAATAATTGACCGATTCATTAGGGACACCTCCCACTGGCAATCACTCCCACTATCACTATTGGGCAGAGCGGCGCTATTCAAAATGCTGACCCTCCCCAGACTACTATATGTACTTCAAAACGCCCCCCATATAATCCCCTGTGACACCTTCGCACTCATTGACAGACGCCTCCGCACACTGCTGTGGGGAGGGAAACAATCCAGGATCGCCCTGGAGACGCTGCAGCGATCAGTGTGGGAGGGAGGCATCGGTCTACCATGCATTCGCACCTATTACCTTGCAGCCCAGATTGGGGTGGTAAACGACTGGATACATGCTGACCCCACACTCCCCCACATCCGCCTTGAAATGGAGAGCATGACCCCACTAACCCCACTACAGACCCTGTACGCCACCCACGACCAACCCCCGTCCTTACCCAAAATGACACGTCACATTTGCTGGGCCTGGCGGGATGCGCACAAACTGATAGGCTGGAAAGGTAAACCAACGCTATCTCAACCCCTATGGCACAACGCACTCCTCCCAGAAATAGTGAAGATGGGCCCCTTGGGTCACTGGTGCGCGAAAGGGATACACACACTAGCACATGTGATACAAGAAGGCCATCTCCTTGACTTTGAGGCCATGCAAGAGCGTTTCGACCTCGCACCTATGGACCGGTTTCGACATGTGCAAATGACCCACGCCATCCGCACCCAATTCCCTGACACGACGACCATACCCCCCTGTACTCCCATTGAGACCACCATCCTTCCGCAACGCATTACCTCTAAGGTCACCTCCACGATCTATCAAGCCCTTAACTCCTTCGGGGCGACGCAGCTAGATGGGCTCAAAGAAAAATGGGAAAGGGATATAGGTCACATGGAACCAGAGGACTGGGTAGAGGCATTAATGTCCCCTAGAGAAATAGGTATTGATTCTAAACTCAGGCTTATACAACTGAGGATCCTCCACCGCACATACTATTCACGCACTGCCATGGTCAGATGGGGTGGACTGGTAGATGGGACATGCCTCAGGTGCAAAACAGAACCGGCCACCTTTTACCATATGTTATGGGAATGCCGAGTCTTACAGGTCTTCTGGGAGAGCTGTACCAACACGATTTCTGCCACCCTGGCGACACCAATCCCCAGGGACCCCAAAATGATGCTGTTGGGAATCCGAGGTGAAGTGGATCTCTCAAAACATGATAGAATATTTCTGGCACTGGCACTTGGGACAGTCAAAAGATTGATCGCGGCTAGCTGGGGCTCCGCCGAACCCCTATCTGTGAACCGATGGTGCAATGAGTTGGACAGATGTGCGGCCCTGGAGCGCCGGATTTACAACGCACGGGGGTGCCCCCGCAAATTCCAGAAAATATGGGGCAAATGGCTGGACGCTAACTGAAATGTACCGAGAGGAATAGAAATGTACTATTGTTAACATTGGTTACCTGCCATACCCAACGAATGCCTGATGGCCCTCGGCCCCACCGGGTTCCCTCTGCCTCTTTGAAAACTGCCTTACTATCATGTTCTGTTGTATGCCTTTGACTCATGCCTGTTTTGTTGTTGTGTTACTAAAACGTAATAAACAGAATTATTAAAAAAAAAAGAAAAGAGTTCCTGCTTTCCAGAAGAGTTCCAGTGTTCTGAACCTAGGGAGTTGCTCCTGCCCCACCCAACAGGAAAAGTAGTTCCAAACAGAAGAGGATCAGAGGCTCAACTGGCAGGCAAGTAAGCAGCATGGTCTGCTGCAGGTAAGTCCACCCAAGCTTTATGAGCCCGGCGCTTCCAGCGCTGGGACTGGGCATATTTATGAGCCTGGTGCCACTGGCGCCAGGACTGGGTCCAAAAGGTCCCAATTGGGACTGGTTGGCACTCGGAACCTGGGTTATGAATCTGCTTCCAAGGGAGTTGGGAAAACCCTGACCTTTTGGAAGCAGAGATCATGACAGACACAGAGGAGATTTGTAAAGAAGGCACTGTATTACTACTGTCACACCTAGCGGCACATGGCCATAAAGCTAGTTTGAACAAATTTCAGTATAATCGAAAGGAGGTAGTTTATTTGGGCTACCTACTTTCGAAAGGAGGGAGAAGACTAACACCAGAACGCATAGAAAGTATTTCTTGTATGCCTATTCCAAAGACACAAAAAGAAGTCGGAGCCATAATAGGCATGGATGAGGAATGTCAGAGAGCATTTGGTGGATTGAAAACTGCGTTATGCTCAGCTCCAGTTTTGGGTACGCCGAACTATAAGAACATTTTCAGACTATTTGTGTGTGAAAGTGAAGGATGTGCATTGGCGGTTTTGACACAAGAACAAGGTGGAAGAAATAGGCTGTGCGGCTATTTTTCATCTGCGCTGGACCCTGTAGCGCGCGCACTACCACGATGTTTGCGATCTGTCGCGGCGGCTGCTGCTTCAGTGAAACAAACGAAAAGGATGGTATTGGGGCACACTTTAATTCTGATGGTGCCACATGCCATAGACGTTCTATTAAATAGAACACAGACGCAACACCTCACCTCTGCTAGATTGACAAGATATGAGATTATCCTGTTTGCGTCCCATATCCAAATTATGAGGTGTAGCGCTTTGAATCCTGCAGAATTAATGCCATTAACCATAACAGAAATTGGAAAGAATGAATCACCCCCCTCACGTTTGCTTAATAGTCACTGAGGAAGAAACCAAGGAGAGAGTTGATTTAAGTGATATTCCACAGAAAGAGCCGGATGGAGAGTTATTGTGTGACGGCTCATGTTTTAAATTACCAGATGGCACGACAACTGCCGCATACGCTATCACTACCCTAGAGAGTGTTGTAGAAAGTAAAAGAATCCCCTATAATTCAGCACGAGCTGCAGAAATGATAGCAGTAACCAGAGCCTGCGAGATTTCTGAAAATTTGAACGTGAATATATATACTGACAGTCAGTACACGTTTGGAGTGGTTCATAATTTTGGACGACTCTGGGCTGAGAGAGGGTTTCTGACATCACATGGTGCCAGAATTCAACATAGCCCTTTGATTGTACGATTGCTGTCTGCACTCACGTTTCCAAAGCGCCTAGCAATAGTGAAATGCAAGGCACATAAAAAGTTAACATGCAAAATAGGAGAGGGAAACGCGTTTGCAGACAGGATTGCGAAACAAACTGCCACTGATTTAAATACTAAGATGATGACGGTTCAGACAGAGGAAGTACCCTGTATGATAGAAGATGGAGTTGCGACTGTCAAAGAAATGCAGGCCGAGGCTACGGCCAAAGAAATACAGGGATGGGCAGAGGGATCTGCTGAGTTGGATTTGGAGGGTTGTTGGGTGGACAAGGAAACTAGAAACTGGATGTTGCCAAATTCATATGTGACTGCAATGGTCACAATGGCCAACAGTCCTATGCGCATCTGTGCCAAGAAAATGATACAGCACCTTTCTACAGTATGGCAGAATGCAAACATAAAAAATAAATGCAGAGAGGTTGGTGCAGAACTGTATCAGGTGTTTACAACACAATGTAGGAAAGGGAACAGTGACGCCAACAGGCAGTTTTGGCCCGCCCTCCATGCCGTTTGAGGTAGTTCATTTTGATTTCATAGAGATGGAAAGGTGCCAAAACTTAAAATACGTCTTGGTGGTAATCTGTGCATTCAGTAAATGGGTGGAGGCATATCCTTTGAAGGACTGCACAGCAATGAGTACGGCAAAAGTAATTCTGAAGGAGTATTTTTCCAGATTTGGCTTGCCCTGTGTCCTATGGTCTGATAATGGACCACATTTTGTGGGTGCAGTGGTGTTACAGATATGTGCAGGTCTCCAGATTGATAAGAGATTCCATAGTTCAAGGCATCCGAGTTCTGCCGTTCTTGTGGAGAGGCACAACGGGATACTTAAATCAAAGATTAGCAAGATTTGTGCGGGAAGCAAGTTGAGTTGGGTGGATGCATTACCAATAGCACTATTATGCATGCTTACGTCTGTACAGGCTAAAACTGGGCTCTCCCCATACGAGATCGTAATGGGGAGGCCGGCAAATGTTTGGTGCGCACCTCAGCCAAAACGACTCAGTGAGATAGAACATCCTGTGCTTAGTACTTATTGTGGCCTTTTAATGCAGAAATTGCGTTTGATTCATCAGCAGGTGCAGGAGGCATTAAGCGTGCGGTATACCAGTCCGGGGAATGCGCTGGAGCCAGGTGACTGGGTGCTGCTAAACAACTTCGAAAGAAAATCATCATTAGCACCCAGGTGGTGCGGGCCCTATCAAGTACTTTTGGCGACGCAAACGGCAATTAGGGTGGATGGAAGGAAGTCGTGGATCCATGCCACCCATGCCAAGAAGATTCCAACTGCACTGAAAGTCTTGCCTGACACCAATGACTGGAAAGAGACAGCGGTCGCAGAGACAAAAGAAACTGTTGCCAGTAAGCAGCCACCTGATCTGCCAAAACGGGAAGTGAAACTCGAAACAAAGTCTGAGATGATTGCCAAAGAGGGGGAAGGGCAAAGAGTGCCCCAACGTTGCCCAGCAGAATCGACATCACTGCTGACCGACTTGAAATCTGCCTTGCAAATACCAGCAGAAACAAATCGTGTACCCCTTTGGCGCCCAGCAGCACTTGTCAGCACGCCAAACACCGAATCTGCACCATTGGCGCGGCGCACACCAGCACCTGCAGAAACGCTGCAGGCTGACTTCAAGCCTGAATCTGAAAGTGCACCAGCACTGTTCACGGATCATACGATACCAGGAGCAAGGCGATACAACCTGCAGCCTCGGAAGACAAGGAGATCTGCATTCTTTTTCTTTTGGTGTTTATGTCAACCTCTGGTTCAGCTCATGGACGGAGCAGGAACCAGGGGTGTAGAGGAGAGAAGCGTGAGAATTGTGCGAGTCGGACAATTCAAGACTCGCGGCTCCACTCTGCAATCATAAAAGTACATGTGTCCGGAACCAGAGCGGACAAGCTGGGCGCACATGGTACTATGGCAAGTGAGATAATTGATTAATAGTACATGCGTCCGGAACCAGAGCGGACAAGCTCGGCGCGCATGATACTGAGACAAAAACTGATCAAAGGTCCTCTGAGCAGTGTAAGAAGGGACAAGTGATCTCGCCTAAAAACGAATAATCGAAGCCAGGCTGAAACAAAAAAGGACAGGCAAAACTGAACTGGGAGAATTTCATTGAACTTATAGACATCAGAGCAAACGCGACAAAGAGAGATATCCACAACTGTGATAAGGAAGAAGAAGGACGACGAGAAACATGCCGGGACCGGTTCCAGCCTGCTCCTGCACCAGCACTGCTGAAAATGAGTCAGTTATAAAGACTATAACTTTAAGAAAAACACATGGTTAAACAAATTGTATGCTGACACTAACGATAATGATGTGCTTTATGAGCGTGGTAGCATCAATATCAACAGCCCTAATATTATGGTGGGTAGAAACAATACACCCATTAGAAATGTTTTTACCAATAATTAATATATCCTCTACTGAAAGCCCGGTTCAGGTGATCACTTATACCCTACCCCCAATGGAAGAAAAACACAGGGAAGGTTTTGGGAATAATACATTATTATTAATCATGAACATGACACATGCAATCCTGAAGAAAACAAACTGCTGGGTATGTGCCCATTTACCACAGCATGCTGGGAAAGGAATAGGGTGGTTTGTGCAGCCGTTACCATTAAGTTCTGCATGTAGTGCATCTTTAGGTGCAATGTTCTATGGGAAATGGAATGAGAGTAGTACGGGTCAATTGGACAGAACCAACATGAATGAGTTTGAGGAGATAATAATGAAGCCTGTGGGTTGTTCCATTTTCCATAAAGCACAAGTAATAGCCCCAGAGCCCACAAGGAAAAGCACACGTAAAATAACACGACAAAATAGACGAGATAGATTGTTCCCGCCAGAAAAAACATCTGTAATGACGTTTCGTGTAAGAACAGAAGGGAACAAAGATGCGATTCCCCCATCTTCCACGGTGAATTATAGCCCAAGAACTGTCCCGTTTTGCCTGAAAAAGAAAGGATCTTTTTCAGTCGGAACATATACTGGTTGTATGAATACGGTGGTACTAAAATGGGAAATAGAACCAGTATACGTAGGTGATCCAGTTTATTTTATATGTGGAGAGAAAGCATACCCTTGGTTGCCCAGAAACTGGGAAGGTACATGTTATCTTGGGCTATCGTTCCCACAGAGTATTCCTCTTGGAAACAGCAGCCATAGCCAAATTATCCAGAACTAGAGTCAAAAAGACTGACGAAGGTGTTTTAATAGCAACTGATGTAGCAAAATCATTTGTTCCATTCTTAGGACAGATAGTGAACTCCTATAATATAAGGCAGTTGTCCAGAATCCTAAAGAATACAATAAACACAACAACAGATATATTATTCAACATGACATTGGAAGAAAGAGGAGTCAGGTTAATGACGCTGCAAAATAGAATGGCTCTCGATGTAATCCTGGTTGATCGTGGAGGATTTTGCAAAATAGTGGGATCAGCATGTTGCATTTATGTCGATGACTATTCCCCCACGATCTTTGAAGCAATAAAGAAAATGCACGTTCTAAGCTCTGAACTCCCCACGGGAGACGGGGGCTGGGACATAGGATCTTGGTTTTGGGGAATACTACGATCTTGGGGATGGAAGCTGATCTCGATACTAGTAGTGGTGTTCGGAATATTCCTAACGTGTTGTTGTTGTATACATTGTTTACCCATAGTTTGTACAGAGGTAACACAGGGATGTACGGAAGGATGCATGCAAATGATAACAAAGAAAAAACAACCTCATGATCGAACTTGCCCAGACCCAAATGAGATGAGAGTAATGAAAGAGTTGATGGCAATAGATATTACTGAAGGCAATGATGTCCACGATAGCATGTGAGATTCAGACATAAGTACTTCAGATTAACCATCACTAGAGGAGGTTTCAATAACTAGATGAGACGTTTGGCATACGGCCAAAGGAGGGTTTGTCCGTCTAGAAATCTAATTTGAGACCACAAACGTATTTTGGTGGCCGTGGGCCAGCCGTCTCATGCACGATACGACAGAATATAGGTTTTCGAGTGTTCTAATGAACAGCCATTTTGATGTAACAAGAATCGCCATTTTGTTTTCTAACCATTGCTCATTGCTTTCTGTTCCTATTGCTTCGCAGTATATTTTTTCGCTTACACTGCTTGACTGAGGAACAATGCTGTCTGTATATGAAAAGGACAAGGCCACAGGGCCAAGACGATAACAAGAGTTTCGCTGAAACACAAACATAGGCAGCGCCAGGAAGAATGCCCGGCTCCCTCCTTAATGTAGCCTTGAAGCAGAGCCGCGGGGCATTTAATCAGTTTACAGCTGCCAGCCAGTCTCGTTATATGGTAGAATATGTTAGAATAATACCGCTAAAGGCTTGAATTATGCTTTTCTAACAGCCCCCTTTGCTGAGCCCCTAAGAGCATGTCGGCTCCCAGGACGCGAATAGCACCTGACAGATAGCAAGGTCCGGAATGTAACCCCCTCTGCATGTAGCTCGCTTCCAAGAACAGAAGCGCCATGTTCTCTTCAATAACCAAAAGATGCCTACGCACTCACAAATTGCAAATTGTTACTAGAATAGATGTTTGAAGGTGTCATGGTGTCATAGTGGCCGGAGATGTCCATCGTCACACCAAGTTCAAAGAAACCCAATGAAGAGGGGTGTTAACCATGACATAGCTGATTGTTTGATATGCATTTTGTATATATGTAACTGATGTACGTAATTCACTCTCTTGCGTCCCACGAGATCTAGAGATACACGTCGCGGGGCGTCGAGACCGAGTTGGCCAACTGAGACTTTGCTTTGCAATAAACCCTACCTTTGGGAATACATACACTTTGGCGTCTCTATCGTGTGTGGTGATTCGCCTTGTTTCCATAGACGTCAGGGTCCCCTAGGGGCTCCTTTCAACGGGATGTTGATGCCTGTTATTGCTCGGATATGCGTCAGAACCCCCTTCCAATAGTGCGCTGCTTTAGGGCAGTCCCATAAGAGATGGAAAAGCGACCCCTCTTGCGTGCACCCCCTCCAGCAGTTCGGTGAGGGCCTCACACCCGCTTTATACAGTTGGGACGGCGTAATGTAGTACCTAAAGCATACTTTATATCCTCCTTCCCTATTAGTAACACCTGGTGCTCCTGTGAAGTCTTGACCAAATTTTGTCCCAGGCCTCAGGGTCCATGGGGCACCCCAAATCGCGCTCCCAGTTCAGCATTTACCTTTCCTTTGATTCAGGGTTGGTTTTTTCTAAGAGTTTATAGAGGGTGGAGATCTTACCTCTTGGAGGGGATGCCGTTAGCGATAGTTCGAGGGGTGTTAAGTCCCTGGAGCCTCGTTCTCTGACGGAGCGTTGCGAGATCCAGTGCCGGATCTGAGTATACCGGAATCGTTCCTCCTCAGTGATGTTAAACTTCGCCTTACAGTCCTCAAAGGAGAGCAGCTGGCCTTCATTTAAAAAGTCTGAGATCCTGTGGAGGCCGCCCTCTGACCATTTAATGAAGCTTCGGTGGCAAAGGCCGGGGGAGTAGCCCGGATTGCCCCAGATTGGGGTCAGCGGGCCCAGCGTGCTTTTGATTCCCCACTTTCTATTTGCAACTTTCCAATTGTCCACTGTATTGCCGGTTGCTGGAAGCTGAGACATTGCGGGCGGAGTATTCTGGGACTGGATGTGGGGTAGGTCTGATAAGGGGGACGTGCACCATGCTTCTTCCAGTTGCAGCCAGGCTGGGTGATCCTCCGAGCGAGTCCAAGGGAAGGCGTGCGCGAGTTGATCTGCGCGCCGATATCTAGCGATGTCTGGAACCCCCAGATCTCCAAGTTGTCGGCTGCGGGTCATGATTTTCCTGGCGATGCGGGGTCTTTTGCCTCCCCAAATGAATTTCATAATATCGCGCTGCAAAGCTACAAGGTCCGCTTCCGGGATATGAGTTGGGAGCGCGTGGCAGTGATATAGCACTCTGGGGAGCAGGTTCATTTTTACCGCGGCAGCCCGACCCAGCCACGAGATCTCCTGTTTGTCCCACCATTTCAGGTCTGAGTGTAGCGTTTTAAATAACTGAGGGAAGTTGTGTTTGTAGATTAACGAGCTGGATTTGGAGATGTGGACGCCCAGATACTCCAACGAGGTGTGAGCCCAATAGAGTATTTCTCTGGCGCCTTGGGAGGTTAATCGGGAGGACGGAGGACTTATCATAGTTCACCCTGAACCCAGAACAGGCCCCAAATGCTTCTAGTTCTTCAAGTAGAGGTTGCAGCGAGCTGGTTGGATCCATAATGGTGAGAAGTACATTGGTGGCGTAAAGCGCCACTTTATGTTCAGTCCCGCCTACCCTGATCCCTTTAATATTAGGATTGAGGCGGAGTATCGCGGCAAATGGCTCCATCGATAAGGCAAACACCAAGGGAGATAGCGGGCACCCCTGGCGGGTCCCTCTAGATATAACAATGCTTGTTGAATTCCTCCCATTGACCCGGAGTTGCGTTGATGGATGTGTGTAGCATGCCATTAACCAGGTTATAAAGTTGTGACCGAGGCCGATATGGGAAAGAGTGTTCCCAGTTGACTAGATCAAACTAGATCAAACGCCTTATGTGTGTCGAGGGAAATTACTAGGTGCAGGGTTTTCATTCTGTTTGCGAACTCAATTATGTTGAGTGTGCGCCTGATGTTATCATGAGTCCCTCTGCCAGTGATAAAGCCTGTTTGATCTTTGTGAATTAGTTCAGGGAGAAATCTAGCTAATCTAGCTGCAAGAACCTTGGAATAGATTTTCCCGTTAATGTTCATTAGGGCAATTGGCCTATATGAGGCCGCTTGCTCAGGGTCCTTTCCCGGCTTCTGCAGTAAGATGGTAGTTGATTCTGCCATGGAATGTGTTACCTTTTTTGTAGATAGAAATGAGTTGAATAATACTGCTAATTGTGGGGTCAGGATGTGAGCGAATGATTTATAGAACTTAGGCTTAAGCCCATCCGGGCCTGGGGCGGTGTTTTTAAGTGATTTGATGGCTTCTAGAATTTCCTCTGAGGATATTGGGGCTTCCAGGGATACTATGGGGGAAGAAGTCGTGGGGGTATGAAAAGATTCCAGATAGCGCTGCTGTTGGGCTCTATCCTCCTGAGATGTTGGTGGTCCTTGCATGACCGCTTTATGGTGGTCCAATAGGGTTTCGATTATGTCTGAGGTGGTAAATTTGCTTAATCCATCTGACCCTTTAATGCTAACAAAGTTGTTTCTGGTGTGGGTTTTCCGCAATTTGTACGCTAGCAACCGGTTCGCCTTGTTACTTTTGTGATAGTAGAATTGTTTTGTATATGCTAGAGCCTTTGCCGTGCGGTCGGCCCAGTGCATCTCCAGAGCCCTTTTTGCCTGTTTTAGCTCCCTGTCAGCCTTTCTAAAGTATTGGGTCTTAAGGTCATTTTCTAGGGAGGATAGTTTGGACTCTAGAGCTTCAGTGAAGATTTTGGAGACTCGGAATTGCTCGGATACTGCACTAATTAATACTCCCCTTATGACTGGTTTCATGGCCTCCTATAACAGCCCAATTGGGGTTTCGGGGTTCTGATTTTCCTCTAAATAGTTAATCAGTGCTTCTTCTGCCTCGCCCCTGATCACCTGATCTAACAGTAAGGTGTTGTTCAGTTTCCAGAACCTAGGAGGGGGGTCCGGGCCTCCCAAGATAGAGAGATCTGCCGATGCGGGCGCATGGTCAGACACCATTCTTGTGTGGATTTCTATATTGCTAAAGCAGGTGAATATGGTGCTGGTGGCAAGTAGTACATCAATTCGGGAGTGACCTCTGTCTGTGTTTGAGAAGAACGTGTAATCATGAGTGTCAGGACTGGCTACCCTCCATATGTCGACCGTGCCCGACTCTTTAAGAAATCTGGCAAATGCAAGGGCCCGGGAAAAGTCAGGGGGCATGGGGGAAGGGACTTGTCCTTTGTGGGGTCCGGGACTAAGTTGAAGTCCCCCCCCGACTAGGAGATACCCTGTGGTAAGTTAAAATCAGTGGGAGTAGCTCATCTATGAATTTGTCCTGATTTGCATTCGGGGCATAGACCCCCGCAATTGTGATTGGCGGTTCTGCAATGAGGCCTCGGATGAAAAGGTATCTACCCGATGGGTCCTTTTTGACAGTGGGGTTGGATAGAGGGAATTTGTCGCTTAATAAGATCGCCACCCCCCATCCCCCCGTTTTTTCTCACCACTAGAGGCAAAGAAGCCCTGTTTAAAGCGCTTGAATTTGATTCGGTGTTCGTCGGCTGGCAAGAGATGAGTGTCCTGGAGAATTACCATATCCCCGTTTAAAGCCGCCAGCCTGTGCTCCACCGATTTGCGCTTCCTGGGGGAGTTAAGGGCTTGGACATTCCAGGTCAGGATGCAAACCTCCCTAGCGTTGTTCGGGCCTATCAGTTCTGAGTACGAAGCAAGTGTTGTGTGGGTGAGCTATGCGTTGGCTGCCAGGCTTTGGGGTCTTCCTAAGGGAGCGTGAAGGAGTGCTATAATTACTGATGTCTACAAATAAAACTAAAGCCGTTAACTGTGGTTTTAGGGGAGGTGAACGGTTCCTATGGCTTAAAACTGCCCCCCAAAACTTTGAGAATGAGACCATAAAGCTCATTCGTGGGGTTACTGGTGGACCCCGTCGTCGAGAGTTGCATCCCGCTAAATGAGCAGAAAAACCACCCAGGACGTGGGGTGATAAGCCTGAGGGCCGTGTAGGAAATAAGGGCCTGGGGTTGTGTGTCAGAGTGCGAGTCTATTGGTGTCCCCCGGGGTGCTAGGCGTTGACATAGCGCCTACCGAGTAATATGAGGGGAAGATGGAGAGCTGAAGGGCGTCTGAAGGCGCAAGGGGTCGCCGAGTAGAGAGAGACAATTGGTCTAGCAAGCCGGCCAGAGGGAGATGTGTGAGGCGACTGATCAGTCCGGATTGCGTTGCCTCTGGGGGCCCCGTGGTCTACGCCGCCCAATGGCACGGGACCAGCGATTGGATGTAGGCGACTTGGGTTGGGATTGAGAGCAGGTGGCATGGTCAGAATCCTCATTTGCTGATCTTATTCCCAAAAATGGGTCTGCCTCCTTGGGGCTTCGGATTTGCTTGCGCACGCCCTCCCACTCAAAGCACAAAGATGTGGGGTGACCCCATCTGTATTGTATTTTCCTTTCTTGAAGCCATTCCATGAGGTTCCGAAGGGCTTTCCTTTTCTGGAGGGTTATGCTTGCAAGGTCTTGGAACAATGCGATATTTGCACCTCTGAAAGTGATTTGTTTCAAGGACCCGGCCTCTCTCATTATTTCCTCTTTAACCTTGAAAAAGTGAATCCGGGCGAGAACATCTGGCGGAGAGGAAGAGGCTTGCCTGGGCGTTGTACGATGGACTCTGTTGATTTCCAGCGGGGCGCTGTCGGGGAGAGTTATAATGAACCTGAGTAGGTCGCTAACGAAACTCTCGAGATCTGCATTGGTGATTGAAGCGGGAATTCCGCGGATGCGAATATTAATGCGCCGGGAGCGATTCTCAATGTCCTCCTGCTTATACTCGAGTGCGTCGCATCTGGCTTCCAGGGTTGCTGTTCTATTTAAGCCGCACTCCAGTTCAAAGGTGTTGTCACATAGGCCATTCTCCACCTCCTCGGTGCGCTTTTCCACTTCCTCCACTCTTTTGTCTAGAGATGCGATTTTTTTGGTGACCTCCTCTGTGCCTTTTTGGATCTCCTTAGTGAGGGCTACTAGAAGGTTTTTTAAGTCTGATTTGGTGGCGAAGTGCTCGACCTGCGGATGCTCCGGTAAAGGGAGGACGCTTGGAGTCGTTGTGGTGGTAGGGGCGGCTTTGCTCACCTTATTTTGGCCCGAGTTGGACATCATTGCTGCAATATCTGCTTGCTTCGCCGCTTTTCCACTCTTCGACATGGTTCCGCCGTGTGGTGGGGACGGATGAAGCGCGACTGCCACAGTGTTGACTTACAGTGTACGCAGAGATGCCAGGCTTGGCACCGCTGAGCAGAACTTGTGCCAGGAAGGAATAGCGAGCCCCACCTCATAGAAGGTCAGCTCAGCCGGTGCGGGCGATGAGGATGAGCACAGAATGGTTTTATAGGCTGCTCAGCGGCCCGCTGGTCTTTGCAGCGCTGATGGGAGGGCCCGGGAGGTCAGGCTTCGCAGATGAGGAGGAGAAGTGACTAGCAGGATAGATGGGGTCGAGACCCCCCGAATGTCTGGCTGGAGATGTGAGCAAAGGAGATCAGCAGGTCCGGAGCAGAGCTGCAAAGCGAGGAGTGGGTATGGTCCAGGCGAGTTTTAAATTGCCTGCCGGAGGTGCTGGAGAAGGCTGTGCCAGGCGCTTCCCTATGAATCTTCAGAACAGGGCAGGGTGCGCAGGAGCCACTGCCCCTGGCTTCAGGGGGCTGATGATGTTAGGCTGTGGGCTCGCAGGCGAGGGTGCTACAGTAGGTGCTACTACTCCCCCTGGATTAGGTTTAGGCTTATGGATCCTCCAGGTGGGCCCCAGCTCCTGCACCGTCCCCGGGGTCCACAGGGGCGATGGGCAGAAGGCACCAGCAGAGTTATTAGAGTCCAGCAGGGAGGTAGGAGCAGCATTGCCACCTCAATGCCTGGCAAATCTCATGTAGGCGAGCCCCCGACCCCAGTCCGCCAGGGCAGAGGCTAAGCGTATAGAGAGATGCTGCATTTAAGGCTGGTTGTTGCTTGCGAGGTGGTGGCCAATCGCGGGCGGGCGTCCCCCGCAGCGGGGGCTACGCCGATCCGGAGCGGGCGCTCCCCCAAGACAAGCCCGGCCCTCGCTCGATTGTGTGCAGTGGTTGGAGGCGCACACTCACCGCAAGGGCTCTGGGCCGCTGCAGCGCTGCGCCCCGGGTCCAGTTGGCTGTCCCCTGGAGTCCGTAGGCTGTGGTAGAGACTCTCCTGGCGCCCTGCGTGGGGGACAGATGTCGGCGTATTCTCAGGCGTGCGGGTCACGCGGGGCGCCTGAGATGAAAGTGAAGGAGCGCCCCTCCCCCACCGGGTCCCCGAATGCCACGGGGGCCCACAAGTAGGCGACACGTCCGGGCTGTGGTAGAGACTTTGGCCGGGGGATCCTGCAGAGGTTCTCCAAAGCCCCGCGGGTGCATCCGATGTGCACGCTCTCCCGGGTCTACGGGCTGCACGGGGTGCCGAAAACGAGAGCAGAGGAGCGCTCCTCTCCCACCGGGGCTCCGGATGCCACGGGAGCCCGCAGGTCAGTGCGCTTCTGGGCTACGGTGAGGACTCTGGCTGGAGGGCTTTGCAGGGCATCTCCTGGCACCCCGCAGATGTCAGTGTTCTCCCGGGCCCGCGGGCCGCGCGGGGAGCCGAGGCGAGAGTGGAGGAGCGCCCCTCCCCCACCGGGGCTTCGGATGTTACGGGCGCCCGCTCGCCATCTTGGAAATTCCAGCGTGGGTCCGGCGGGAACAAACTCGGCTCACAAGGCTTAGAAGCTGCCTAAAAACTCTGCCGACCCCCCTCGAGTGATACAGCAGGGTTTCATAATGCTGTAGGGTCGAGGACCAGTACGGCGAGAGTCTCAGTCTGTGGGGAATTCACTCCAATGACGGGGCCGTCCAGGAGCACTTAAGGAGCCATGCCACAAGGTCGGCTCCCGGCCACGCCCCCCGGCATATGCTATTCTTGCAGCTGGTCCTTTTTTTCCCTTTTTTCTGTGCTGCTTAAATGCAGTTAGCTGGGGTCCTGTGATGTACAAGAACAGTCACAAAGGGACCAGCCATAAAACAAGGGGCTTGTAGCAAGCTGTTTAACCAAAGTCTGTGATTGTTGGCAAATTATGTAATCTCATCTCGCATTGCCTAAAACAATGTGAGTTCTAAAAGCCTGCCATCTTTATACATAACAATACCAGTTTCAAAACAGGTTAAAATCAGTCTGTGATTGATAAACGTCTTTGAGCAATGATTGCATTAGGGTGTATTTCAAGGTTAACCTCTCAAACCTGGGCATATGTTATTCTTGCAGCCGGTCATTTTTTTCCCTTTATTCCATGCTGCTTAAATGCGGTTAGTTGGGCACCTGCAATGGACCAGAAGTCTTAGTGTAATGCTGTGTATTTATTGGGGATATTTAAGCATAATTGTTGCGCCGGGCACACAATTACAGATACAGGATTAGTTACTTATACAGATTATTCCTCACTGCTGGGTTTAAGCATTATGGGTAGCGTTTTCTTAGTATCTCTGGCAAGGCATAAATTCGATTTCAAAAATTGATTAGCAGAGTTTGCTAATTAAATGTTTTTTGATTAGCAAACAGACCCATTTGATTAGCAATTTAGTACTAATAATGTTAATGTCATCAGAGGTCATTTGTACCCAAGACATGAAATGAGCAACAATGCAGCAGTTTTGCGTACCGCTGAAATAAGATATTTATGAGAGGTTTAAGGCCTTGCGAATTCTTTAAACTTCAGCTAGACATGCAGGTTGGGTACCTTAGTTTACCTATTCAAGCTAAGAGAAATGCACTCGACGCATAGCAACGGAGGACAAATACAAAATGCGGTTTCTGTAAAATGGTGCATGTCACTACATACCCACTTTACGTTTTGCACACTGCTGCCACCACGAGGCCAGCCATGCAGAGTGAACTTTTATTTGACATTTACTGCAAAGTAAATGTTAAATAAAAGTTTCAAACATCTCTTGTAAATGCTACTCGCCCTTCATAAAATCCACTTGACTTTGCGAGCCACAGATGAGTATCTGTAAAATGTAAAAGGTTAACTGCATGAATGGACACAAATAAATAGATAAAAAAAGGTTCTGAAAACAGTTTGGCCAGCTGTCCCCTGCACGTTGTAATATATAATACAATCATAATCACAAAGTAAAGCAAGCTCTGGAGGCTAACTGCAGTGTTTGGTATTGCAGTAGATCTGTAGATGTACAGACTGGATGGAACTATTGATCACTACATTGCATAAGCATCTCTATAGTTTGCTTTGTGTATCGATTATGTAAGAGGAAAGACTAAACAGAGAAGATTGCATAGCAGGCAGAGAACTGGCCAAACTAGGTGGATTATTGTTGTTGGTGGTCATCTCACTTTCAGGGTACCTGGTATAAAGCAACAGGGTGATAATATTGAATGTCAATGACTATGAGTTTGTTCATGGGTTGAGCACTAGTTGCAAGATGTATGCAACCTGCAGGTTACAGAACTGGGTTTGACATCAAAAGAATTTGATCATGTGCTCATGTTCATTTTCAAAAGAGTTCACTCGTCAATATGATGCATCTTCCCCAACAAAATTAAATATAGTTGACACTATGAAATTTAGATGCACAGACCTAAACTTTACTGTAAAGCATGGAGATGATGTAGTGTTTTACAGTATCAATACTGTAATAACTTACATTTTACGAATTGAATTGCATTTCCGTCTTTTAAAAAATATATAAAGTTGACACATGGGGGGCGTGGCTAAGCAGCCATGGAATAGGCTGCACTACCTGAGAGCTCCATGATCCGACAAATTGACCCGGAGCAATGCACGAGTTTCAGTGGCATATTCCAACTTTAAAACACATTGACAGGCGTGTGAGCAGTCCAGGCACAGAGTGAGCGGATCGGCGGACTGCAAGAAACAAAGTAGCAGGAGCGGCGTGACTTTGTATCCAGAGCCGGCACGGTACAATGGACAACAAAATGGCGGCGAGATAGAACAAAGGACTCCTAGGCAGCATCGATAACAAGGGGCGAGTGGGTGCCACTGCCCGAACGGCAATTGACTTCGAGCCCGGTGGCGGCTCGAGGACAGCTGATCGCAGTGCCCCGATGTGAAAGGAGGAGCGCGCGGCCCTGCAGTGGATGTGAGCGACCAGGAACTAGCAGCAGCAGGTTTCTGGAGAAGCGGAGTGCCCGGTGGCGCACAGATCAGGCGCCCTGCCGGGGCAATCGGCTGTACGGAAGACCAGAGGACTCTCTCCCTCGCCGTGAGGAGCGCAGGAGCACGTAGAAACCGAGGACCAGCGCGCGGGACAGCCGCGGCTGGGAACGGTCAGGTTCATGCAACAAGCCCGAAATTCGAGCGAGTGTGTGAACGCTCCATGTTCAGGTGAACAACAGGCTGATCGGAAGGAATCGGACACTCTGTGACCCCCGTGGGACAGCACAAATGTACTGCGTGCAGGGGGTGGAAAGGAACCATAAGCTGGGGAGCAGTTGCCAACAACAGCCTCATCACAAGACAAGATGGAGATAACCCCACGCACGAAAACGTGGGGGGCGAACTATACTATTTACGCACGACAGATACTTGCAAGTCTCACAAGTAGACAGCCCTGGGACGCAGGAGCATCATGTTTAAACTACATGGTGCAACACACAGACGGCATAAGAATAAGCCATAACCATCACGCAAGATAGTGGAAGCTAGGGGCCTGCACAGTCTACACACCCTGGGGTGCCCAGATCACGAGGTAAGAGGTACCGGAGGAGCGTGCCAACGAGGCCCACGCATCATGGAATACATAGGCATCAAGGGGCCCTGCTAGGAGCCAGAGAGGGCATACTAGAAGATATCACAACGGCTGAAAACGTGGGGGGACACAACCCATCCGGTGCACGGCACAGTATAGACTAACGTTCTCTGCACCCCACACAGACAACGCCTTTAAGCATCAACCACCCCTTTGACACCAAGGGAGACCTTGGAAATAGAACTGGTGTGCTACAGAGCAGCTGGAACGTGGTATACAGACAGAGTTGCGCAATGTTGGCAAGAGGGGCCAAGGCAAAGAGCAAGCAACCCACAATGGACGCCTTTGCCAAGACGCAGCAGACCCCTACCGCTCCGGCACAAGGCGCGGGAGCAGCGTCCGAGGAGGGTACCCCAGTAAAAGAGGACTGCTTGGTCCTTGCAGCCATCACGGAGCTGAGAGCCTCATGGGGAACAGCAATAGCGGACTTAAGAACGGCCCTAGAAACTAAAATAGATGCTGTAGGAATAAAAGTCACCCTGCTGCGACAAGATGTTCGATCGCCAGCTGAAAGAACGAGTGGTCTAGAGAGTGCAGTGAAAACAAACACAGAAACCGGTGCAAGCAATGCAAAGGAGGTACATATACTGAAGCAACAAGTGGCTAATCTTGAGAGCCGAGCAGATGAGGCTGAGGGGAGAGCGAGACGGAACAATATACGCGTGGTCGGCCTGCTGGAAGGGGAAGAAGGCCAGGACCCAACGGACTATGTGGAAAACATGATACTGCAAGAGAAAGGGGCCAAACAGCTTTCACAAGGATTTACAGTTGAGCGAGCGCACAGGGCCTTGAAGAGGAAACCGCGACTTGGGCCCCCCCCGCAAGCAATAATAGCAAAGATCTTGAATTACAAAGACCAAGAGAGGATCCTGGAGTACTTTCGTAAAGGTGGAACGATTAGAAGAGCAGCTGCTACTATCACAGCGTACCCAGATTATAACATGCTGGTGCAAAGACAGCGTTACAGCTATGTGTGGCCGTCAAGAGGAAGCTACGCACAGCTGGGATCAAGTATATGCTATTGTATCCTGCAAAGCTGAAAGTCCTGCATAAAAGTAGGGCGTTTTCTTTTTACACCCCAGAGGATGCGACGGCGTGGTTGGACATGCAGGGTTGCTCGGACCAAGAAAAAGAGAAAGGTGGCAGGGGGAGATCTGGAATAGACTGTTATGCAGAGGACAGGTGAGGAATTATAACATGGGGCGCTTGGACCTGTAGAATTTGTTGGACTGGAATATAGTATATATAATGTATAAGTAAACTAGGTAACACTAAGCGCAGCGAATCTGAAGCAAGAAGGAGCAGCAGGATGTAGACAACTTATCCCCCGGAAGTAGTAGTAGAAAAGCCATTAGGGCGGTTCACCCTGCGGAGCCGCGAGTACAGGCTATTGCCAGAAAGGGCTAGATGCGGGGGTGCCTGAGATCCAGGGATGGAGCTGGGCAACAGTTGGGTAGGGTATTGTTGGGGCAGGGCAGGGATGTGGGAGGGCGGGAGGTTTGGGTGTTTGATGCGTTTGTAGTTAGGGGAAGTTTGGAAGTAGTTGGGAGACGTCTGTATTGGGGAACAAGCCTAAATAAAAAAGGAAGGATTTGAGACCTGATGGAACTGGTGGGAACTTGGGGAGGGGAGAGACCCAGATATGCTATGGGAGACCTCAAAGTAGTAACCTGGAACGTGAGAGGGCTCAATAGTTATTTAAAAAGAAATAAGATTATTATGTATTTGCGATGGCAGAAAATAGACATAGCCATGTTGCAAGAGACTCACCTGACGCAAAGAAATTGGAGGTGGTACGGAAGAAGTGGAGAGGGACTGTAGTGGGGGCAACATATTCAGCGTATGCTAGAGGGGTAATCACCTGGGTGGCACCGCATGTACCGTTTCAGATATTGCAATCCACAGTGGAGGCAGATGGAAGGATGGTAATATTAAAGGGATTGGTGGAAAACAAGGTGATATGTGTGATAAACACCTATGCCCCGAATCAGGATATGGCAGCATACTTCAGAACCCTATACAGTAAACTCAGCGCAGGCCTAGGAGGGGCAGTGATTTGGGGGGGGGAGATTTTAATTGTGTAATAGACCCGAAAATAGATGGATCAGACTCTAAAATAGATAGACCGACCCCAGCAGCCAGGGTACTGCAGTCCTTGATAACAAACTTCGGGTTGGAGGACGCATGGAGATTACACTATCCGCAAGATCGACAATATTCCCATTATTCAGTCCCCCAGAATCTACACACTAGATTAGACTATGTGTTTGTCACGCATGCGCTAACGACAGAAATAACACAGATAGAATACAAGGTGAGGGTCCTATCGGACCATTCACCGCTTATATTGACGTGGCAGTATCGAACCCCGAGAGCGAAAATACCGGCATGGTGTCTCAGAGCGGAATCGCTCAAGGACAACATCTTCAAAGAAGACATGAGAGAGGAAATAGTAAGCTACTTTGAGACCAATACAGGTAGTGTGGAGTCGGCGGGTGTTCTCTGAGAAGCATTTAAAGTAGTAGTGAGGGGGAGAGCAATAGCCAAGTCCAAAGGGCTACAAGGAGGGATCGTAGCGGACCTACAAGAAGCGGAAAGGTAGCTGGAAAAGGCAGTGAAAGGGGGAGATATCACCAAAGATGATAATGAAGCGATACTTAGGTTACAACACAAATGCGCGGGATATTGGGAAAGGCTGTGCAATCTAAACTATAAAAAATACATAGAGAGACAGCATGCAGGGGGAGATAAACCAGGGAGAGTTCTGGCATGGTTATACAAAAGCGAGACTCCCAGACCAGTAATCAGAACGATAGCGAAAGAAAATGGAAGTATAGCAGATACTCAGGAGGAAGTGAATCAAGAATTTGCAAAATATTACCATGCCCTATATGGGGACTTGGAGGAATGTGACAATAATGCAATAAGCAAACTTTTAGAGGATATAGGATTGCCGCAGATTAGTGCTGAAGAACGAGAGGAGCTAGACGCACCAATCACCCTAGAGGAACTGGAAGAAGTGGTGAGGCAGCTACCCACTTGTAAAACCCCAGGGGCGGACGGACTCCCCAGTGAATTTTATAAGATGTATAAAAATGAGGTACTCCTACCACTCTTGGAAATGCTCAACGAAGCGTATGAAGTCGGGAAGCTACCAGAATCCTTGAGAGAAGCGATAATCATACCGCTCCCCAAACCCATAAGCCTGCCGGTGAGTGCGGATCCTATAGACCCCTGTCGATGCTGAACCAGAACAGCAAAATATTGACGGCGGTCTTGGCAAACAGAATGAAGAGAGTCATTACTAAATTGATACATCCCTAATAGGAACATATCCAACAATCTTAGGCGACTCCATCGAGTCATTGAGTATGCTAATGAAGAGACAAATGAAAGGACAGTTGTGTCGCTGGATGCAATCAAGGCCTTTGACTCGGTCAAATGGCCATGGTTGATTGCTGCATTAACAAACTATGGAATAGGGCCGGGGTATCTGAGATGGGCCAAATTGCTATATAGCGAACCGCTGGTCAGAGTTAAGACAGGGTCAGTTATATCAGAGAGGTAGCAGCTTGGTAGAGGCACCAGACAGGGATGCCCGTGGTCCCCCATGTTGTATATCCTGGCCTTGGAGCCTCTAGCGATATATTTGAGGCAGCAATATGACACAATAGGCATTATCATTAAAGGGGAATAGCATTTAATTTCTTTATATGCTGATGACATGTTGTTGTACCTGCGCTATCCAGAAGAAAACCTACAGTATGTCCTGGAAGTGCTGGATCGAGTTGCAGGGCTCTCAGGTATAGCAGTGAATCCCAAAAAGTCTTGCGAGTTTCCATTGGGGAGGTATAAAGGGATCCCACTGGAGCAATTACCGATCCTCCAGATACCATGGGAGGGCAACACGTTTCGATACCTGGGGATAGACATATATCATACAGTAGAAGCAGAGCACCGGCACAATACTGAGAAGGCTATACGGCACATAGAAAATAGTATGAGATTTTGGGTGAAACTCCCCTTGGTGATGATGCGAAGAGGGGCAATGCTCAAAATGGTAGTCCTGCCAAGACTGTTACATTACTTTGTGAATATCCCACACTTGATATCCAAGCGATTCTTTGCTAAGTTGAGCAGTATATGCAGGGAATTCCTCTGGCAGGGGACAAGGAACAGGATGGCCCTTTGGAAACTGCAAAACTCACACGAGAAGGGAGGCATAAAACTTCAAAATTATGAGATCTATTATATAGCAAGCCAACTCCAGTACGTAGCTAAATGGCTTTATGAGGAGCCGACCTCGGAGACCAGGTTGTTCCAACAAGATTGTGCCCCATTCTTCCTTAAAGAGATGATGTGGTTACCTAAAGTAGACATGGAGGGGCGCCCGAGGATGATGGTACTTGGGTGGGAGATATGGCGTAGAGCTTGTAAAATGATGGAGGACCCTTACCCATGCTCCCTGCAGGTGCCATTGGTAGCTTTGCCGGGAAAATAAATACAACTAAGATGAATGATCAGGAGGCATTGGGAGCCTGTGGGGGTAGCGCCTTTTTGAGACATATGGCAAGAAGGGAATATAAGGGATTTCGAGGGGTTGGTGGAAGAAACAAGGGTACATGCAGGACAGTATATTACATATCATACATAGGGTGGTGCAGCGGAACAAAGAGACGTGGTCAGAAGAAAAACTATCCAGTGAACCTGATACCGCCATAGACACAATATACGACATAGCAGAGGGGGGCCATGAAATATCAAGACGATATAAGCTTGTGCCAGCAAGACATTTCAAATGAGGAAGTTAGTAAAAAAAAAAGTAAGATTTGATTGGAATGAGTTATGTGAAAATTAGTTCAACAATATCAAGTTAGATTTGAATGCTGCACCCACTCTTAAAACTTTCAATCCCAAAAATACTAGTATTATTACAACTGATGCCAGTAATCACGGTCTTGGTGCTGTTTTGTCGCAAATAGATGGTAGAAGTGAGTTTCCCATTGCGTTTGCGTCCAGAGTGCTAACACAAGCTGAGACAAATTATTCCACAATTGAAAAGGAGTTGTTAGCTGTAAGATGGGCTGTTGAAAAATTTAGATCATTTATATGGGTAACTAAGTTTGTGGTTAGGTCTGACCACAAACCCCTTAAGGAAATTCTCACTACTAAGGGACTCGACAAGACGTCATCCAGAATTAGGAAATGGGAAGTGAGTCTACAAGAATACAATTTTGATGTTGAATTCGTGCAAGGAGTAAAAAACAAATCAGCTGATTGTTTGTCAAGATTAATCAATGTGGCTTAAAGTGTGGATGATGAGCAGCTGAGTAAGGATGAGGAACACATTTTGAGTATATGCCAAGATATTGTATCTGAAAGACACTTGGACACAGAAGGTCCTGATATTGAGAAAACTGTAACCTCGTGCCGGAGAAGCCCAGCAGTGTGCTGTACTCAAGAGTACCGTGCTAAAAACGTGGGGATGGGGGACCCCGGCCATAACATCTTGACTAATCATTTTGTGAACAGTTCTTTCTTTTCTTGTGAACATTATCGCACACTATTTTATAGCATAGTGGTAAGGATTGGTTATATGTTTTTTAGTATAGGGGCCTCATTACGACCCAGGCGCAAAGCGAAAAACGATGGCGGTAAACGATTACCGCCATCGTCTTCCGCTAGGGCCGATTACGACCCGTGACCGTAAACTACGATGACATTAGCGGCATCGTAGCTAACGCTGCCGCTGACTGCGCCAAGGGCGCGCGCACGCGAACATCAACACCGTACTTAGCGCCATGGCGGAAAGGTACGCGAATGCCGACCCAAGCGGACATGCCCCTAACGCCATCACCCAGCCCGTTAAGTACCTTACCGCCATGGTGCTAATTACACCATCGCGAACCAACCGTAAAGGGCCATGTAAAGTGAATGCAGCTGCCACAGGTGCACAGAAACAGCACAGGTGAAGGCAATACAGACTCAGGAAGTACAAAAAGAGCACACCCCACCCCTTCCCACACCCAGTCACACTCCACAATGATACCAATAGGACTAGCAATGTTGGGGCTGGAGGACCTGATAGCAATGCGAGTGCTACAACAGCAACTACAACAACAACAACAACAACAACAACAGGCTGCACAGAGGAGACGCAGGAGGAGAAGGAGGGCAAGGCAGGCCCAGCAAGCCCCACCAGCACAGCCAGTGCCACCACGCAGGCAGCCCCCAATCCCACGCATCAGAGCCAGCCCATTCAACCTCACCGCTGAGCAGATCCACACCCTGTACCGACTGGACCGGGACACCATCACCACCATTGTGGACATGATACACAACATCGTCAGCATGATTGAAACACCCACTGCCACCCCCCCCCTACTGAAGGTAGTGTCCGTGCTCCACTTCCTGGCCACAGGCACCTACCAGCACACAGTGGGGCACTTGCATGGCATATCACAACCATTATTCTCGCGTACACTGATGCAAGTGCTCGATGCCCTCCTCAAGCACACAGATGACCACATCTCATTACCACGGTCTGCCCAGGAGATTGCCAACACCAAAGTGGGTTTCCATGCACTGGCCGGCATACCTGGTTGCATTGGTGCCATTGACTGCACCCATGTTGAATTGGTGGTCCCACATGCCATGGAGGTACCGTACCGCAACCGTAAACATTTCCACTCAATCAACGTGCAAATGGTCTGTGACTCCAACAGGATCATCACACATTGTTGTGCCAGATTCCCCGGATCAACCCATGATTCTATGGTCCTTCGGAACTCCACAATACCACGCTACATGGAGCGACATGCAGGCCCAAGATCCTACCTACTCGGTGAGTCTAATGTCATGAGCATGGAAATGCAAAGTGGGTGTTGAATGACGTACCAATGCATATTTCATCTGGCAGATACAGGGGGGTGATGCATACGTCACATGGGTGCAACTAGCAGTAGCCAGATCATTCCCTGTGGCAGCACTGACGTCAACAGAGTAGTGTACACATCATGCCTGACCTAATCATCCCAACATGTGAATGAAAGTGCATCCCAAAAACGACACAACCATCTGCAAGTGCATTGTGCAAATTGTGACCGCATTGACCCTAAAGAAAACCACCAACATGCACGTCACCATGCACCAACTACTGAAAGGCCTGTCCCCCACAACTGCGCACAAAGGAGGCACATGACAGACAGGAACATCAATGCACCACTACAAGACCCACAAACTGTCCCAATTGACACCAGTAATGCTCACTGGGGTCATAATGAGCCAGACATCAATGTTGCTATCATGTGAGCTTCAAGCTCACAGGACACGTGCAAGGTCACATGAATGACGGCCTGAACGGACACAGTGGATGGCCACTCACAAGGCAATCGTCCCCCCTGCATTGTGTTTTTGCATGCAAAACAGTACATGAGAGCCATGAACACATACTGGTTGCACAGTGTAAATCCATAACCACAACTCCAATTGGTGCACAGTAACAGTCAGAATCAAGGCATGGTTGTGCGTCATGTTCACATATCAATCTCGTTCCTGACACATTCTTTTCTCACATTTTACAGGTGATGCGGGCTATCCCCTGAATAGGTGGCTCCTCACACCAGTGCGGAACCCATCGAACCAGCATGAGGAGGACTACAACCATGCCCATGCATGTACCCGTGTGGTGATAGAGCATGCTTTTGGCCTACTGAAGGCACGTTTCCGCTGCCTCAGCAGGTCTGGCGGGGCACTCCTGTACCGCCATGAGAAGGTTGCAAAGATCGTCATGGCATGTGTCATGCTACACAATATGTGCATCAGACGAAACGTGCCTCTGCCCCCTGACGCAGAACCACAACCACCTGATGATGGGGATGATGGGGATGGGGCAGCACCTCCGGGAGGCAGCGATGCACAGGAGGGGCATATAATGCGTCAGAATGTCATTGACCGATACTTCTAGCACACACAGCGAGTGTGTAACATATGGATGGCACTTGGGGCACTGTGTGTGTCTGGTATGTCAACACTGTGGACTGTAAAACAATAAAGCACACATACGCAATGAGCAATGTCCACACATTTCGTTTGTGAGAAAAGAAAAAGTGTATTGTTCTTCTGAATAGGTATAACAGAACCCCTCCCCCTCCCCCCTGAACACTCCAACACACCCAATTCCCCCCTCCCCCTCCCCCCTGAACACTCCAACACACCCAATTCCCCCCTCCCGCTCCCCCCTGAACACTCCAACACACCCAATTCCCCCCTCCCCCGCCCCCTGAACACTCCAACACACCCAATTCCCCCCTCCCCCTCCCCCTTGAACACTCCAACACACCCAATTGCCCCCTCCCCCTCCCCCTGAACACTCCAACACACCCAATTCCCCCCTCCCCCTCCCCCCTGAACACTCCAACACACCCAATTCCCCCTCCCCCTCCCCCCTGAACACCCTGCAAACATGTGACAGTGCCCGTGGTGAAGTGTGTATAGTTTAGCACACTATTGACTGCCCCCTCTCCCGGAACCTGGGGCCCCCCTGCCTGTGCTCCTCAGGGTCCTGGATGACCTGCGGACGGGAGAGGCTTGTGCTGAACTTGAAGCTGAGGATGTACCGGGCTGCTCAGTACGGCATGTGTCCAGAATTGTCTGGATGAGCTGGCTCATCATCTGCCGCACTGCAGCAAGTTTGGTGCATATGTCCCTGCTGGCAGTTTGGATGGCAGCCCTGATGCCATCAGCACTCCTCTCCATGGCTGCACTGGCACTTCCACATTCTGCAACATGCTGCGTGAGGAGTGTGCCCAGTGCTTCCTGCCTGTTGGCAATCTGCTCCAGCGACAGCTGGAATTCTGGCCCAATGGAGGGTGCCAATGGGACTACTCCCATCTTACACAACTCCCACTGGGCTTGGAATTGCTGGCCATGAATTAGCTGGCGATGGGCCCTGGGTGTCATCTCCATGATGGCTGATTGGGGATAGGTGTGGTGAGTGCAGTTGCGTGTTGTGGTCAAGTCCAGTGTCATCCTCCACATCACTGTCGGAGCAGGCAGCGATGGCTGCAGTCTCCCCAACAGTACTGCTCCCTGCTGACACATTGCCCTCAGTGGGCAACAGTGGGTGTTGTTTGGCTGCAGGCGCTGTCACAACCCCTTCCTCGGGGGACTTTGCTGCCCTGGCCTCTTCAGCCTGGCGTGGTTTCTGCCTGGGTCCAGCAGAGGTGGATGCATGGTTCCCTTCTCCCACTTTCCTGGCCTTCTTGGCTGGGGTGCTGGTGCTGTCGTCCCTGCCAGTGTCCGATTGCGAGCCTGTGGTGGAGCAGAGGAGGGTGACTGTTATTGATGGTTCAGCGGACATTGAGCAGGCATTGTGAAGAGTGTAATGGATAGATGGTGGAGTTAGTAGCCCGTGACATACAGGTTGCCTCCCTTTAGGTTCGGTTTTGCATGCAGGTGTGTGTCTTCCTACTGTACAGTGTACATGCTGCATGTGCGCAGGGTGTGGCTCATCTGCTGATGAGTTGCGTCTGCCACATTGTGATTGTCACGTGCAAGTGTATCAGGGTGTATTGCAAGGCTGGATATGAGGCACCTACCTGTGTCTCCAGATGTCGGGGCCCCTCTCTCCATCTCGCCGACACCTTCGATGCACTCAATGCCAATCAGAGAGGCACATGTCTCCTCCCATGGCTGCATCTTCAGTGGGGAGTCTGCTCCCCCGCCAGTTCCCAGGGCCAGGTTACGGTTGGCAGACATAATGCCTCGGACCCTGATCCGCAGGTCGTCCCATCTCTTGCGGCACTGTTTGGAGGTGCGTGGGGTGGTTCCAACAGCACTGACACATTGTGCCACAAGTTCCCACACCTCCTTTTTGCGGCCTATGGCTGTCCGGGTCATCTCAGTGGAGAAGACAACATCGGCCTTCTCCTGGAGCGTGTCTGCAAGCATTTGCAGTTCCTCACGACTGAAGCGCTCCTGCCGCTGCCTGTCACATGCCTTCTTGACAACTTTCGGCATGGTTGGCTGAGGAAATGGGTGCGTTATGGGAATGTCAGGGTTTGAGGGTTGGTTGTGGTGTGGTTGGGTAGGATGGCAATGGATTGTGTTTTTTAAGATGGCCGCTGTGCTGTTTCCCGTTCCGCCGCGATTACGCTATTTCCGGTTCCGCCTAATTGCGGTCACCGCTAATTACGGTGACCGCTGACTACGGTCGGCGCAATGATGGGTGGCGGTAGGTCACCCTGCGCTGTTAACGAGGGCGGTAAGGGCTGTTTACGGCATGGCGTAGTTTACGTTACCGCCATGGAGTAATGCTCGTGCGCGATGGGTCGTAATATGGCGCTCTTATCGCCATCGGACCATGGCATTAACGCTCATTACGCCATGGCGGTAATTTCGATCACTTACCGCCTGGGTCGTAATGAGGGCCTAGGACCTTTTTATTTGACTAGACTCCACTTGTACTGTAAAAGTATTATTTGATGGTCGTTGCTTGCTCCCATCTAAGATTTAGGTTTAGATTAGGCACCTGGCTCCTTGGCGGTAGGCATCATGACACCCGCGGATACATCAGTGCCGCCACCCAGGCTTCTGACTGTATTGGTCCAACATCTAATTCCCATTTCAATTTAAGATTAGAGAGTTCAGGAGTTGCGAAGGAGGTTATGACCTTGTACATTGTGGATGTGACCTTAGTAGGTATGCATTCAGAAATGACATTCCACTCCGGTGGTGTACATTCAGGCATATCGGAGAGTGAGGGGAGATGTGCATGTATTGCGTGGGAGAGCTGAATGTAATGGTAGTGTGCTGCAGCAGGGAGACCAAAACTATTGGTTAGTTCTTCAAAAGAAATCAACTTGCCTTCTGTAATTATGTTCCCAACCGTTACTATTTCTGCCGAAATACATCCCGGCCATATCTGTAACTTATTTAATTCAGGTAGCTACTATTCCTCCATAATGTTTGTACCGGGGGTCACCTTTTTGTCCCAGCCAATGTATTTTTGCGCTTCTCGCCATATTAGTGTAGTGTGGACTGTTATCGTTTGTGGGGGTGGGGGGTTCCCAGGGTCTGATAGAGATTCATGACTGGGGACATGTCTTGTAGCACATTTATCTCTGCTCGGATATGAGGCAGGTCCCTATCTCCGTGTAGGGTGTCATTGACCACCACCCTCTGACTTGCCCAGTAGTATGATTGAAGGCGTGGCAACCCAATTCCACCCTCCCAGATGGATCATTGCAGTGTCTGTATGCTGTAAGGTTTTAATAGTGGGAGAAGAATTTGTGTGTCATCGGCATAATTGGTGAGGGTTATGCCAAATTCTTCTAGGTCCTTTAATAGAGGTAGGGTGAAGAGGTTGTAGAGGGTAGGGGAGGTGCACATACTTGTATTACTCCCTTACTATCGTAATTCACTGTAACATTTACACTGTAACTTTTAAAATACTAATAAACAAAGTTTAAAATAAAAATATTGGGGGTTAACCTGCAGCCCGAGTTAAAGGCACAAGCGAAGCAAGGGCGTTTAACGAGGGCACCGGGACATTACCCCCAGGTATAGCTCGTGGAACGGGTTACTAACACTATTAGAACGCCGAGTTACCAAAGCGGTAACGTGCAGAATTTTAAAAAAAGTATTTTCATTCAAAGAACAGGACGCCATGCGCGTCTCGTTCATTGAATGAAAATACTGTCCAAAGATGGCCGCCATGTTTGAGGCAGGCGGGGCTCCGTATGGAGCCCCTCTTCCCATTCCACGGTGGCCAAACGGAGCAAGGAGAGAAGCAAACAGGTAAGTGAGGATTGGGAGTGAGTGTCAAAATAACTGCAGCGGCAATGGGGCGGAAGATGGCGGGCTGGGGAGTCGGCGATCAGGCAGCTTAGAACGCGGGCTATACCGGGGGTATCAACCTGCGTTTCTAGCCTACTGATTGGCCGCCTCCCACCCACAGTGTGCTAATATTATTTTGATCATTTGCAAAAGAGGTTCTACAGGTAAAATCAACAAAGGTCTCTGCTCAGTGGCAGCCTTCCAACTTAAGGGGCCCTGATTCAAGCTACGGTCATTAGGCAGGACGACAGACAAGCAGGAACAATCTTCCCCAAGAAAGCAGTTATCTCATGTTGACTAACAAAAGCTGACAACATTTCTGTCTCAGCACTCACAATTACATGTATGTCCCATAGTGCATCTCTACAGTGATTGTAGTGCCTTATAAGGAAGAGCTAGGAATGCAAACTATCCATAGGAGCACACATCCTCTGCATGAGCGGTTCAAGGCGGCCGGGGAATGTGAGAAATCCGGTCAGCATAGCCCTTTCCTGCATGTCTGCATGCAACAGGGGACAATGAGCACAGAGGGCAATTACACAGGCACTTCCACATCCAAGCGTGCATACCTTTGTGAATCAGGGAGGCACTGTTCTATATTCAGCGCCCGACTCCTGCGGCACAAGCCCTGCCCGCCACTTCTCTGGCTGACACACATCTAGTGCATGTGCATGTGAGCTTGCAGACTCACTTTTGTGAATCGTGGCAATTCCGGAATGCCGCGTGTTTGTCCCCTTGCAATCACACTTGACACTCACAAGTGGACAAAGACGTTTTTGAGTTGGCCTCCTAGTGCGCAGAAGTCCTGAACTTGACTGGTATGGATAAATTGGTGGGGAGGGGGGCATGGACATCATTTGCGGGGTGCCTGGTTTCCTCCCTGGGACCCCTGGCTCTGTTCCTGCATCTCCTGGATCAGACTGAGGTCACAAAAGCAGTGCCATTGAGAAGAGCAAAACAGGGATCCGAAATGAGGTGTCGGTCTCAGCAGCACAAGGGAGCAGGAGCAGCCATGGGTAGGAGCAACCTGAGGCAGGAGCAGCACAAGGGAGCAAGAGCAGCCGGGGTAGGAGCAGCTAGGGGTAGGAGCAGCCAGGGGTAGGAGCAGGCAGGAGCAGCCAGGGGCGGGAGCAGCACAAGGGAGCAGGAGCAGCTATGGGTAGGAGCAGCCAGGGATAGGTGCAGTCAGGTGCAGGAGCAGCCGCGCCAGGAGTAGCTACGGGTAGGAGCAGACCAGGGCAGGAGCGACCAGGTGCAGGAACAGCACAAGGGAGCAGGAGCAGCCAGGGCTAGGAGCAGCCATCGACAGGAGAAGCCTGTGACAGGAGCAGGCAGGGGTAGGAGCAGCCAGGGGTATGAGCAGCCAGGGGTGGGAGCAGCCAGATGTAGAAGCAGCCATGCGCAGGAGCAGCCAGGGGCAGGAGCAGTCAGGAGTAGGAGCAGGCAGAGGTAGGAGCTGTGTGTGTGTGTTCGAAATTATGGGCTGGTTGATAATACAGTGTGATATTTGCACATCGGGATTAATCAGCTACTTTACATCACCAAGATTATAAATCATCTTTGAAATTCTCACTAATAGCTAATAGCTCGTTGTTATTTATGCAATGACAGCATAGGTTTTTCTGAAGCATTTCAAGACGCATCTTCACTGTCACAATTAAAAACATCCTGACCTATATTTTAAACAATAATAGCTTGTATTGGGGGAGACTGTTTTACTCGATGAGGCACCCAGACCTGATTGCAAGCACTTATGTGTTTTGCATTCCCAAACATGTGCTAAATAATACATGCCTACAAGCTATACGTTCAATGCTTAGACATTCCTGCTTTTTTCTATGGATTCTGGGACTTGTAGCCCTGGAATTATAATTGGAAAAACAAATCTAGAATGTAAAACAAAACAAGACTGAATTGGGCATCTGCAAAATGGCATGGTGTTGTGTCTGCATGCTATGATAACAAGCATTGGCAAAGTCAGCAGTACTGACGTTTGTGTATCCACACTTTTGTGGCACTGAAATAATGTTATAGTCTGGCCATCAGAGGGCAACAGCTCGCAAAGTGTCTTAGTAGCTAAGAATATAATGGCAGTGCCTGCCAAATGCCTAATTGGTGCCTATGTAAGAGCCCAAAATGTTGCATTTGCCAAGGCTTTTATTAAACAGGAATTCAGTGCAGGGAACAGATGTAAGGACGCACATGCTACATGTGAACCCTCGGTTTATCGAGAAAGAAAAATGGTTTAGCAAGCTTCTTATTTCGAACACAGTCGATTGTTTGAATACAATCCTGGTCCAGAATTGCTTTTTTAATGCCCTCCCGATTCGCCACCAACTCTTTTGGCACTCTATGCAAACTTACCAAGCTGTTCATGGCTAACTCCTTCAATCTCATCAGTTGAGGCAACTTGCCCTGGTTAATGTGGTTAGCCACATCTTCATGCAGAAAGGCCACCTTCGGAGCCAAGATGGATCGATATAGAGAAACTATTTTCTATTCCAACAATGCCTCCAAAGAAGACAGACTCAGGTCATATCCTATGCTAGAGACAGCAAGGTACTGTGGAATATTTAAAACCTTCTTCCAGATTCTCCCCTCTAGTCTCACCCAGTTAACTTCCCCGGCCTGAAAGTTTTAATCCAGACCGTAAAGAACTTTAGGAATCTCCTTCGCTTTGTAAAAATGAATCGAGGGCACCAAGGAAAATTTACAATACTTTGTTAAAACCTTTCTCATCTGACAAGCTAGCTGATCTATTACACATTCCAAGTGTGCTGTCTCTTTCAAAACTGATGGATTGGCATCCAGGATCAGGCCCAAATACCTTCGCTGGTATTTGGAAACCATTTAGAAGCCATTTAAAATGTAGGATACACCTTCCAGGATTAGAGAAACCCACAATATTTGTTTTTGCAGGGTTGATTATTAAATCATTAATCGCTGCATATTTCCCAAACCCCCTTATAAGGCGTTGCTGGCCTATTGAGGTGTAGTCCACAAGGACCACATCATCCGCATATGCTAGCCAACTCAGAGGTTGACTCCCTATCTTTGGAGCTGCAAGCGCACAAAGAGTTAATGCCTTGTTCAGGTCTGCGAGGTAGAAGTTAAATAGGCAGGGAGCCGAGATGCATCCTTGCCTAACTCATCTGCCTGTTAAGATTGAGCCAGGAGCCAGAGAGGATACCGTTACCATCAAGTCTGACCTGAATCTTGGTGTCTGTGTGCAGATGCTTCATGATGGCCAATAGGCCTGGAGGGAGGCCCCATTGATGTAATTCAAGCCACAGCCTATTTCTGTTAATCGTGTCGAAGGCCAAAGACAGATCGATCCATACTCCATAAACAACCTCCCTTTGCAACCTCCCTTTGACCATGATTTACCTTTTAGAAGCATTATCACCCAGTTAAATGAGATGGGGAGGCCTCTCCTAAACCCAGTCTGGTGTTTCTGCAGGATTCCGCTACCCTCCTCCAAACTCCAAACTTCCAGCTCAAAGATCTCGCTATCTGCATCAAGAAGACCGATCGAGCGACAGTTGACTGCTACCGCCCGATCGACCCCCTTGTAGATTGGAACAAAAATGGCAGAACTACATGAGGGGGGAGTTTCCTCAAACTGCAAGATGTTCTCAAACAGATTGCATAGGATCCTTGACCAAGCTGGCACGTTCGATTTCAAAATTGAGTTGGAGAGGCCATTTGGCCCTGGTGCTCTGGAGGATAATACCCTTCCTATCAAGTCCTCGATACGCTCCCTCGAAATAGTCAGGGACCACCGGGCCTGGAGAGAACAAACGATACACTCAGAGGACAGCAGACCATAAAACTTCAGGAAGTGGGAGCACCATGTCTCCTCCATAACAGCGTTATCCTTGAGCGACCAATTGCAATATCTTGCGTTGGTTAAAAATTTTCCAAAAGTTTCTAGATTTACTCTTAGATAGGGCCCTTGACATAATGTCCCCGTCCCGTTGTGATCTCAAGTCCCATTGGGCTTTGGACCAGTTCTTATAGCCATTTAACAGAGATTTACGATTGGAAGCTATTACCTGTGCCCCTCCACACTCGTTCTTAAGGGCTCTAATAGCTCTTCTCAGATCCTTTTTCTTCTCTCGAGTAGATTCGTCATATTTGTGTTGGTGGCAGGCCTCGCCCTTTGAGCTCATCAGATTCGGGGTTTCCAAACCCCAAATAAGATCAGTATAATTAAAAGGGTAACAAGCCCAAAATAGATCTGTTTCATCCACTTGCTCCAAGTAGCACTCAAGTTTTACATTTAAAGATTCACCATCTCTTTGAAACTTCACAGCCCTATTTCCTCACTGATACACTTCCAAGGGGATTGTATATTTCTCCTGCGAACAGCATGTTCCAAGATCCAAACTAACTGTCTAAATGCTGTGATTGCTTCTATCCGTCTCAATGATTTCAAATCTGTCACAGCATGCTAATAAAGCCCCTGAAATCGATCATTGAGCTGTAGTGACCATTGGTCCACGTTGAAATCACTGCACCCGCTCCCCTGATAGATCCGTTTTCCATATGTAAACTCCATTCAGTCAAAAATTCCAATTATTTCTCACCATTCATCAACGAGATCCTGTTTACATTGTTATTATCCGAAGCTGATATACAGCAAAAATTAAAATCTCTACCCAATATTATTTCTGTGTTCTTACTGTCTTTCATTACTGTAAAGAGGAGCGAAGATAGATCTTCAAAAAATACTGATAAGTGTGAAATTGCAGGGTTCCAGTACACGTTAATCAAGACTAAACATCGCAATAGCCTCTTGACCCTTATCTGTAATCGAGCAGCACAAATTCCCTGATTTTCAACTGGAATTTTCACCACGCTCACAAAAATAGAATTCCTGGCTGCTGTTAATAGACCACAAGACAGACGAGCCCCGTTCAAATGCGTGGCATGCTGTTCCACATTAGTGAAACCATCTAGGGCGAGAGAGCTTAGTAGCCATGGCTCTTGGAATAGCCGCAAATCAAATCCTCCAAAGATCTGTTGTTGAATGGTGCCATTCTTAAAACTACTGGAACCCTGCATGTTCCAACTCAACAGTTTAACCTGATTATTTACTAAAGCCGCTCTTCTGACAATCCGAATCGCTGTAAGAGCTCAGACAGAAAGTTTGGTAGAAGAGCAAGGATGTTGTCCTTCTTACACCCGCTCGACCAAACATCGATGTCAACCACCCCCCCGCCCTTTGTTCCTGCGTTGGACTTTGTTCACTACTCCTTTTGTTTACAGGGAGAGAGTTCGAAATCACAAGGCCCTGTTTCTCCAGGTCATCCGCCACTGCTCATATTGCTTCAACCCCCAGGCGGAATTTCACACCCAGTACCACGAGGTCTGTTCTAGATTCGTAAGGGAAACAGAAGTATTCCAGATCGTACATTGAAAAAAGCCACAAGGATGGAATTGTTTTTGTGATAGTCAAAATAGAACTTCTGTTTAACATCGTCACATCCGATTTTAGTGTTTTACATTCAAGCCATATTTTTGGAATTCTAAACAGGAGAAGGGCACATTCCTTCTCTATAGTTCTTGGCCCAACCCCACCACAGATGAAATCGCCTAGGGGGAGTGTGGAGCTGGCGGCAGCGTTCACCTCTCCAGTATTTCCTGGCACTCCCAGATCAGGAGTTGCTAATACTGACGACGTAGAAGTCATTGAAGGTACTGGGCCAGGAGTAGGAAGCCTAGGGTTTATGTTTTTCCAATTGCAAAAAATTGGTGCCAGTTTGATGACTTTTTTCTGAATTTCGGGAGTCGGGTCTACAAGGGCCGAAACTGATAAAGAAACACCATCCATTTGAGACGCAGAGTCAGTTAATCTTACACTAGTTTTTTCATGGGCTATGTTAGTGACTCCACCACCTTCCTTAGTTTTGACTTCCCCTTTCGTTTCGCTTCCTTCAATGATGGTAATTGGCCAGGGGCCTCTGTGACATCTGGGGATTCATCAACCTTGTCCATAGTGTTGAAGAATTGCCGATGACCAGCTCTCCTAGATCTTTTTAGTTTTTGTTTTTTAGGGGTTTTTGCATGGGTAACTGAGAGCCTTTCTAGTTAGTGTTTTTATGGATGGCTTTGTTTCTTAAGATACCATCAGAAAGGGTTCATGGAGAAACTGTTGGACATTTAATTGAGACCTGCTTCTCATGGGGAACAGTCACCAATTTCACTCCGGCTCCAGGAAGATCTATTTCAGGTGGAATTTGAGCGAGCCTAATAAACTCCTCCATTGTTGAAAGAGAAAGGGGAGAATCGTCCAGGACACCCGATAGTACTGCCTGAGGGGCAGACAACTCCTCAGACGTCAAGGATGTCACCATATCAATCAAACTATCAATTTTAACGTTAATTCCTAGAATCTGATGATTCAGAGAGGCCACCTCTTCCTGGAGGGTGTTAAGAGTTAAGGATTGTACAATGACATCCATTTTAAGGACAGCAAGTTTCTCTAAAAAAAGTATTCACAGCAGACGTAAGCCCAACAATGGTGGATTCACAACCCACCACTTCTTTCGTAATTTCCAATAGTGTACCCGATTGCACATGAACTTCTTCCTTCAAATAGTTTGAAGAACTTTACTATAGAGGTTAGTACAAAGTTGAGCACCACAAGCACTCATTGGGGAGGATAAGTGGGATCCAGAGGTAGAAAGGAGGAGACCGCAGCCTGGTGAGCGTTCGTCGCTGACACTTCAACTGGACCCCTCTCTGTCACATCATTTGATAAAAAGATTGGGCTCATTTGTGGGACTTCACTCATGTCAAAAGAAGTGTTTCCCAAGTTTCTATCGGCATCACGGTTGGCTGACAAGATTTCCTGGGGCTTCCGCACTGTTGAAGTGATCAAGACGAGGCCCAGTAAAACTACACCACTCAGGTTTTTAACTCTCGCCTCTTGCAGGACATCCTCATCAGTCAGGCTACGATTGTGGCCAAGCGGAAGGCAGTCGTTTATCTTTCTTTTCATTTCTTCTCTTCTCAGCCTCCCCTGCTGTCCTTTCTTCCTCCCTATGCTGCAGACCCCCAGTTCCATTAGCCCTTCTCTGCTCAATAGCCCTCCCCTTCTTAGCAACTCCTCTCTCTTTACCGACCTCTCTCTTCTCAGCACCCCTGCTGTTCTTTTCCCCTCTCTGTTCTCTCCGTTATTAGCAGGTGATTATTTGCTTAACATACTCCCTCGTAAACTCCTAACCTTCCTCTGACAAGCCTCTCTCTCTCCAGGGACCCATTGCCAAATGAGTCCCCCTTCTCTTCTCTGCTCTGCCTGCTTTCTTGAGTCCTCCCTCTCCAGTCAAGGCTCTCCTATCATTCCCTTTCTTCAGCAAGATGTATGCAGTGCCTCCCTACACCCCTCTCTGTATGATATGATATGATGTGGCATTTATAACGCGTCTATACACAAGTGTTTCAAGGCGCGACACGCAAGGGAGGGGGAACAGAGGGAAGACAGAGACAGCGATCCTACTAGGCAAAGTGTCATTCAGAGTGCGCAAGTGCGAGTGGGAGGGGGCAGGGGACAGTGTAGTACATGTGGTATTAGAATAAATAAAAACAATAAGAGAAGCAGGGCCTGCTGGTGGCAAGTGCAAGGGTACATGCAGACATCAGGTGTGAAGTGCTGGTGGGGGACTGTAGGGGTACATAAACCGTCCCCAAGAGCGGGGGTTGCCAGGGAGGCAGTGCAGGTGTGTAACTGGCGAGGGAAGGAACCTGTGCCCGAGATCAGATAGTGGCCAGGTAACCAGTACAGTAACAGCCAGGACTTCAGCAGGGGAGAGGAGGAGAGAAAGCAGAAGTAAAGAGGTAGGTTTTGAGGTGCTTCCGGAACCGGAGATGGTTCTTCTCAAGTTTCAGGGAGGCAGGGAGGCTTTTCCACAGGGGAGACCCTCGAAGAAGAAAGAGATCTACTTTTTAGCTGTACACTATTTCTTAGCAGCCTCTCTTTAACCCTCACTGTCAGCGCTGGCTGGATTCTCCCGGATCCCATGAAAAACGTCCCGCCTCCTGGAAAGCTACTTGTATCTGATTTTATTTCCTCTGAGACAGGGATTCGAACTCGGGTCTCCAAAACCCACGTCGAGTGACTTTCTCACTAGCTACAGTATCACACTATGTTACAGCGATTTCAGGTTACAACTCTTGTGAATATTCCTGTCAGGATTATTCTCTGCAGAAAATATTCACGAGTAGCTTTGTAAAGATGTGCACCTTTTCTAATTTGCTTACAGAGAACTCCTCCGGAGTTCTCCCTCACCTTAACTTACAACCCCCTCTCGACCCAACCCCGCCCCCACAGCTGGAGGGATCCCACAGTAATAATTTCCATTTCAAGCACTTGCCCTATCCACTCCTACTTTCACAAATACTTCCCCCCCTTTTACCCTTCTCTCCTCTGCAGTCTCTGCTACATCTCGCTCTTTCCACAGTAGCCCCTTGTCTCTGCACCCCACCCCAGACCTTTGGCCTGTGCTCTATTTAACCGCTTTCTCCTTAGCAGTTTTGGCTTGCACTCCTTTAGTACCCTGCTGCCTCCTTTACATGTGGGACTGCCCTCCTTTACTCCATTTTCCATCAGCATTATCTACCCTTCTTTAACCCCCTTTACTCCTTCTCCTCAGGATACTGTGTTCCTTTTAAGCCTCTCTCTTCTCCGCCGGATCGGCCTTTTGTATCCATTGTAGCATATCTATCACGCTCTCTCTCTGTCTCTTTGTCTCTCTAGCAGGTCATGCTCTCCTCTTTCTATCTACTTCGCTCGCCCTCTCACTCTTTCCTCAATCTCTCTCTCTCTTTCTATATGCCGCTCTCTAACTCACTTTCCCCTCTCTCTCTTTCCTTCTCTCTTTCTCCCTCCTCTCTATTCAGCAGGTCATGCTCTCTTTTGCTCCTCTTTCTATCTGCCTCTCTCTATCTCTCTCTCTCTCGTACTCTCTTTCCTCTCTCTCTCGCTCTCCCTTTCTCACTCTGTTCAGCAGTCGCTCACACGTTTGCTGGTCTTTCTATCTGCCTCTCTCTCTCGTCCTCTATCTCACTCTATATATCTGTCACTCTCACTCTTTTCGCTCGCTCTTTGTCTCTCCCTTTGTCTCTCTATTCAGCACGTTATGCTGTTTTGCGCCTCTGTCTAGCTGCCTCTCTCTCTCTGTTACTCTCTTGCTCTATCCATGTCACTCTCACTCTTACTCCCTGTCCTTTCCCTCCCTTTCTCTCTCGCTCTCCCTTTCTCTCTCTCTGATCAACAGTCCATGCATACGTTTGCACCTCTTTCTATCTGCCTCTCTCTCACTTACTCTCTTGCGCTCTGTATATCTCTTACTCTCTCGTATTCTCTTTTCTCTTTCTTTCTCCCTCTCTCTATTCAGCAGGTTGTGCTTACTTTTGATCCTCTTTATATATCTCTCTCTCTCTAGCTCTGTATATCTGTCACTCTCTCTCACTCTCTTTTCGCTCACACTCTTTCTCTCTCTATTAAGCAGGTTATGCTCACTTTTGATACTCTTTATGACTGCCTCTCTCGTACTCTCTCTGTCACTCTCTATCTCTTACTCTCTTTTCTCCCCCCCCCTTCGATATCTATTCAGGAGGTCATGCTCACTTTTGCTCCTCTTTCTATCTGTGTGTCTCTCCTCTTTCTATCTGTGTCTCTCTCTCTCCAGCAGGTCATGCTCTCTTTTGCACCTCATTCTCCACACCAGCCCATACTTTATTTCCCCAGTCTGTAAGAGTTATTACCTATCCCCCAAGCCGACCATCCCTCTGTCCCCCATCATCACCCTCTGCCAATTCTGGCATTGGTCCTGCAATTCCCCCCCCCCCCAAGTACTGTAACTGGCTGGTTTTGCACTTTGAAATACGGTGGTACCATAAACCAGGACCCAGACCAGCAGGTAAGTTGATAGTAAGTTTATTGGTAAGTATATGCCAGGAAGATACCGGCACGTCCCTCTGTGCCAGCTTACAATATCCAATTGTAACTGTTGGAACCCCCGTTCAGAACATAACACACACAAGCACTCTACACTCACTGACATCACAGCATTCCATGTAAGTGATGCCACCAGCACCCAGAGATACACTACAACACTTCTCCCTCCTTACATTTCTGCAACAAGAAGGATCTCACAACTCTAATATCTCCAACCGTAACAATACCCCCACATATACATGTGGCCAGCACGTAAATGCACCAACACACCAGACCCCAAATGGACATCACTAATATACCTAGAAGGCACTGTCCACCTGGAGCTCGCTCACAACCCCAAAATACACCATACCATTAATGAGCGGATGCCATCCAACCTAAAACAACAACACTAAAGGAAACTGAGCCTCGAATAATACCGAAACCATGGCGCACCATAAACCTAACGTGGCACCCCTAGAATCTGCACCCTAACCGTGCTCACAAACAAAACTGAAAAAATAAACTGCACCTTAAAGTGCCAGAAAATCCATCCAACTACCTACTGCACACCAACCAATCAGAATACATTCACCAACACCACCGAAGAATACATAATGCATTCAACTCCACTCCGCCCGCACAAAACACAACAGATGAGAACCCACCGAAGTAGGATAAGGGCTAACACCTCCCCTAAAACCTGGACTGGAAAACATTCGAGGAACAAAATAATGAACTAAGAACTCCACCTGTCTCAAGCTGCCCCTTGAAACCTAAAGCCTGTCACGCTCCAGCATTCCCCAAAAGTTCACTATGCTAACACCCCAAACCTTCCGTGCACCAACAACCTTCCACCCTAGTCTGCCCCTTAGGGCACCATCCCAGCTCAACAGAGAGCGATAACAAACACATCACCACTAAACATCAGTCCACTACAGCACTCATCCAGAGCACACTCACACACACAAACACCATCAGAAACCTTGGTCACCCTCAACAGCGCCAACATACTCCTCAAACCACCACGAGAACCCAGGTCCCTGCCAACTGCCTACAGCAGTACACCAACCGCACACCCAGGACCCCTAGTCCAAGCCAACTGCACCACCGCAGTACATCCCCACATATTCCGGGACCCCAAGTCCCTGCTGGAACCACACCACAGGAACACTGCAGTACTCCACCACAACACCCCAGGGCCCCTAGCCCCAGTCAGACTGCATCACCATAGTAGATCCACAGATGTGTACCACAACTACTACTGAAAATACACCACCACACCACACGTGACTCCTAGTCCTTGCCAGGCTGCAATGCAGCAATATCATCACTCACTCATGGGGCCCCAAGTCCCAGCCACTTACGGCACCGCAGTCCTCACCTCCGGGACCCCTAGTTTAAACTAGGCTACACAATAGGCTACCATAACAAATCCACTAGGCGCCAAAAGTACAGGACTCCCATTACGCCACACCAAATTCATTTGGGCAAGTCACCAATAATGGGACCACATTGCCCCAAAATAACCGCCCAAGGAAAAATTTTCACTCTCCACGCCCACACTCCGCTGCCATCACATAGACGACGGAGAACAGAACGACAAAATGCCAAAGTCATTTTGTTCACTGGACGACGAAAGTTGCTATTATCCAGTGGGAACGTCAGAGTCTAAATAGCTGTGCAACAAAACAGAAATGCACATCACCCACAAGTCCGCCCACCCGCGAGTTCAGGTCAACTGACCATTAATCCCCAAGCTGCAAAAGAAAATCATGTTAGAATAAACAGTACGCATTCTAAGTGTCCAAAAGTACAATGATGAAGGTAGACCCGCAACCCGTGAGTCCAACCACCCACAATCCAGGTAACACTTCCAGGAAACATTACAGAACCCCCTGAAAGAAAATCACATTACACCATAAGCACAACTTTAATTCCAATAACACCAGGGCCACAACACTACACACACACACACTCACACCGGCCCCCAACACACAGATCATAGTCCCATTCCTAGCAGACCTACAACACAAAGACAAGACACCACACACACAGGCCGTAGACAACTAAACACTCATACGTCGCAAGGATACAAACAGTTCTCCTCCAATTGCGCCGCTGACAGCACACGAACTACAACATCACCACGGTTCCAAACCTTATTCCACAGTGCCAAGAAGCATCCACCCACACAAGTAAGCCTGCCAATCCAACAGACCGCACCGTCCTTTATGCATCGCTTGTGCACAAGACATAAAGCGACGAAAATCCACACTTATTCTCAGTGACATTTTCGGACACAATCCGTCCGCAACTCCGATGGTGCGCATTAACACTGTTCTCAATACTCCAACGGATATTCCATGAGAGGACACCGTACACGCAGCGTATTCTAACTCTCTTCTGCGTTGCAGCTGCCCACGCTGGAACGCCCAACGATGACGGACCGACATCATCATTCTGTCTTGGACACCGAAGGAGTCACATTGCCGTTTCCCATACCACACGGCAAACACCCCAGAGTCCACAAAGCCGAGTGTCCTCATCTCAGGCGATCTCTGCCACCGCTGCCACCCAACAATGGCACATCCACGGCAACACAGACATTGCCGCACCATACTGCACCAGGGACCTAACGGTGCAGCGCCTCTTAACCTGGGCCACCTCCAGGCACAACCCGGCCTCATAAGGCTCGCACAGCTAAAACACTAACCTCCTCACAACCGCAGCGCCTCAGCCCAACATGCTCCGACTCTGCACACCGAACCGTGTGCCGTGCACCCCCTCTTCCTTGGGGGCACGTTGAACTCACACCCTGAGTACGACAGGGCCCACAGAAGGCCCCTTCTACACGGTACCCTCTTCCTCAGCACAAAGACCCATGTGCAATTCAGCTCTGCTCCTAAGCACACTCACTGGACTCTTGAGCTCAGCACCTCCCGGCCTTCTGAGACACCATTCCCTCTTAGGAAACCAAGAGAAGACATGACTGGCATCATCCATGGGATGCAGGTACATGCAGGGCGATGTTCCTGGACTTCAACTCCTGTCCCCCCCTCAACAGGATCCCATCCTCGTCGCCAGTGGAATAGGGTGGTACCATAAACCAGGACCCGGACCAGCAGGTACGTTGATAGTAAGTTTATTGGTAAGTATATGCCAGGAAAACACCTGCACGTCGCTCTGTGCCAGCTTACACTATCCAACTGTAATTGTTGGAACCCCCATTCAGAACGAAACACACACAAGCACTCTACACTCACTGACATCACTGCATTCCATGTAAGTGATGTCACCAACACCCAGAGATACACAACACACTTCTTGTGTTTACGCTTGTGCTGCACTTATTGCAGCATTTTATGTTTTTCAAAGCCAGAGGAACATCAGAGGTTCTGTGCCCCTCTTCTTTGCTTTGGAGGCAACCCGATGTGGTTGCGCTCACAGCTGGCGCCATTCAAATCATCAATCAGTAAATACGTTGATAAATAAAAGCAGTCCGCGTGCCCCCTTCACCCCCCACGTGTGTCTGCTATGGCACTGTACCTTCAGCGACCCCCTCCTGCTCGGGCCCCATTTTGCCCACGTTCTTCCTTGTGAGTCGCTTGGACACCGACCGGAAGTAGTTCCTTAACCTGTTGCTTCCGGCCGCGGCTTCCTGGCTCTGGCACGGCTCCTTTTCATACTTGGCGGCGGGGGCCGAGAAGGCCCTTTGGAAGACAGACCTCTTGGCTTCGGCGGTGGCGGGTGCTGTCTCGGAAACAGCATTGCCGTCAGCTGTGGGCACGTTAGCCTCGGCCTCCCCCTTGGCGTCGGCCTCGGGATGGCTGCGTGAACGCTTCCAACTCTGGAGCTTACGCCACTTGCTGCTCGGCGTGGGTGAGGCCCCCGGGCTGCTCCCCAGTGCCTCGCCGCGTTCAGGTGATGTCTGCCACTTGTAGGCCTTCAAGAGGGACCTGTTCTCTGGACTAGATACAGCCTGAAGAGCCACTTCCTCTACTTGGATCTCCTCTGCCATCCTTGAAAGGCGATTGGGAATAAGATGCCCCAACAAGTGACTCGCTGTTGCTCGAAAGGAAACCACTCTGCCGTCAGTTTTTGTGGGTTTGCTTTGCTCATGCCGTTCTACCTATTTTTTTTAAAGGAGGAAGCAGGGGGTGTTTCTCTCACTTCCTGAGTGCAGCTTCCTTTTCATCTGCGTTTTTATACTTTTTCTGGGTTCCCAAGGTGCAGTGCTTAATTTGTAAGAAAATAAGTGCTGGACCCAAATATTTTCTTGCATGGGGGTGGGGCAGCTCTCTCTACTGTTGACACCATCCACTGTTGCTCCATACAGTGTCACATGGCTGATCCATACGGTGTCAACATATGTGTGGTTAAAGCTCCAACTCCCACTAGTTTGTTGAGTGTAAATCAGCCTAACATATTAGTTGCGTCTTGAAATAAAATACATGTTGGGCCTGATTCACAGATCATTTTTCAATGGAATTGCACGATTTAAAAAGAATTCCGTGAATCAGGCCCGAGTGTTTCTTTAAAACACATAATCAGCTTTTTTTCTGTAATCCTATCGTACCAGGTGGAGCCTGTTCACCATCGAACCACAGGAAAAAAGAGCAATAATACTTTCCTCCTATGTTAAATGAATGGACGAAAGTAGGCAAAATCATTACTGAACTGAGTTGCTTGTCAAACACTGCAGCAAGATCGTCTTGCATAGATATGACTGGCGCTCCTGATCGCTATGGGTCTTTTCACTGATCTTGCCCCTGTGTTGGCTGGTTGCTGTCCTGTGGCTGTCAACCCACCCTGCTGGTTATTACACTAGAGCATTTCCAGTAATGTCATGCAGGCTGAGTGGAGCAGTGTGTTGAGATGGCCAGTATCAGTGTCTAGCATTGTCACCTTCAATCTCATTGTTTTTCAAGAAAATTGATACGTAGCCCTACCCAGCCAACCTGGGTCATCAGGTTTGTGAATAAAATGAGCCATCGCAGGACACAGAAACCCCTGGCTAGTGAACACTCTTGTTGATTGTTATGTTACTATGACTGGCTGACAGTTAAAATAATAAAGTTTCCAAAATACCACAGCATAATCAAGCTGGGCTTAAAAATAAGTACCTGGGCTGAGCCCTGGCAGGCTCACTCCACAAATGAAGCACTGCTGAGGTGTAAGACTTGCAGCTTAAGCATGCACAAATGCTGGCTGTTCTCTGCTGCAAAGCAGGCTCCAGCTGCTTTGGCACCTTACGTCGGGCGCTGGAGCCAGAGTTGAAGAACAAGGGCCAACAATAAGGCTACAAAATGAAGCTATATGTCATAAGGAGACAAAGGGCATTGATATGACCAGGCAAACGTGCACAAAATCACACAGTGAGAAAATACATAGAAAACAGCATGAACCTAAGCACCAAGATACACACCCAGGATGTGCAAGTAGAACCTAATAGAAATATACCAAAAGGGATGCGGGCAAAGCACTCAGAAACTCTTCATGATTTCAGGCAAAGTCAGCAAGGTCTTGAGAAACACCACCTGGGAGGCCTGTAAAGCTCACAACCCCTTCTGAACAAACGTGTACCCTGAAATGCTATAACAACAAAGGGAGGATGACTTCATACATAAGACTCCTCACAAAGGACAAGCAGGGACATCGCTTAACCAACATGCCTGGGATAACGGAAGTGACATCACAGGAAGTAATGTCACTTGGCCTTTGACCCGGATGACATCAATTCTTCTTTAATCCTGGTGACAGTAGCGAAAGTGGCTAATGGGAGTAATAAAAGTACATCAATGTAAACATTTTAAAATACCAAATACGTACTGAAGCAGACAAGAATATTTTAGATACCAACCACATTTTAACAAGGGAAGATTTGAATATATCTTTAAGCAATCATTATGACAAAGCATTGAGCAATTTTGGGAAGTGCTGTGACTGGATTCTTGCTGAAATGGACTCAGACTAGCTTACATTGATGGAAAACCCAGTGAAGATGCACAACAAAATGAAAATTGTAAAATGGGGAAGATATAAAGAGAATGTCATTGTATACACTACAAAGGGAGCTAACTACACACCTGAGGACATATAAGGAGATACAGTCCTCTGTGATGAGATTCCCAGGGCAGAAGTATCGTTCCATTTATGTGCACTTTCGTCTTAATTTACTAGGCTCCCTACAAAGGTGTGGTGCCATTAGGGGGATCCCTTGGCAAGAAAGACATTTGCAGTTCTGTAAAAAGCCGAGAGAGGCAGACACGCTAAAACATTGGCTGATTGGCTGTAAAGCAACACTTGGACTAAGGAAAATCTGGTTGGGAAAGTTCATAACGAGTTTAGAGGATTAAAACAGTGAAGTCAAAAGGGCTGGGCTCTTGTATGGATACTCAACCTCAATGACCATTGCTTTAGCACATTTTATATAGTGATACTCAAAAAGGCAAGGGAAAATATGTTTCTCTATCAGTCCTCCAAAATGAAGTAGGGAAAGGAGTAATTTGTCAGATAGATGGAAGATATAATCTAGGGGTTAGAAATAAAGGGAGGACATGATAGGTATATAGTATATGATATTATATTGTAATGTGGTGAATTAATTCATGTCTGTAATGTTTGTTTTAGAATGTTGTGGCTGAAGTAATTTATTGCTATCTGTAATGAGCTAAGAATTGTGAAGTAAATGATTAAAAATGTGTTCATGTTTTTAATAAACTATAAATACAAAAGAAAATTGGCAGAGGCACTGCCATAGATATGCAACTTCATAATTGTATGGCCAGATATATCCATATTATGCCAATTATAACTGCATGTCGGGTATTGTCATTATATGAAAAGTAGATCCCCTAGATTGCCAGTTGCTGCCTACCCATTTATCAACTCGGAAGAATAAATGGCTAAGTTGGTCTTGCTAGGATTTAAACCTGCAAATCTGTCACAGATCGCAGCAGTGCACACTCAACCCACTGAGCTATCTAACTGCTTTGCTATTAAAAATGCAATGCCACCATACGAAAGCATTTCAAAACAGGCTGCACAATGTAGGCCAGGCACGTAATAACACTTATCATGTTTGCTGTGGCCTTGATGATGCACAGTAGAAAATGCCATGCCACAGTAAGAGATACCTAGACTGGCAGCACCAAACCACATATTTATTTATTTATTTCACTTATAAAGCTCGCAAACAACCCTGGGGCATCGAGGCGCTGTACAGATACCAGATACATATAGTCAGGGGGTGTATTATGCATTAAGTACAGATTCAGGGAAAAGACACACAACAGTCTAGTCAAACAAGCTGGTTTTTAGGGCTCTACGGAATACCCAGTATGATTGTTCCTCTCTCAGAGTAGGGGGGAGGGGATTCCACTGTTTGACTGCAATGTATGGGAAGCTTGAACCTCCGGCTACAGCCTGTCTGATTTTGGGTAGGAGGAGGAGGTGTGCATAGGGTGTCCTGGTTGGTTCGGTTGATTGATTAGGGTTACCATACTTACTTTATCATAGCTGCCTAGAAAAGTATACAGTGCCACAGTAAGGACTGGCTGCACCCAAATGCCCATCTTGCCAGCTAATTACTCTTATCATGGTTGCTTTATCAAGGATGGGCAGTACAAAATGTCAAGCCGCAGGAAGAAATGGCTAGACTGCTCATTTACACTGCACCCATCCACCATTCACTCAGACAGCCAGCCACCCATACATCATGCACTCACACACTTTACATAATATACATGCACATACACACACACACACCATTCCAAGCACGCACGCACATTTACAAAAAAAACATTTGCTTACCTTTTTCCAAAGCCATTGCAGCTCAGAGGAACTCCTTTGCAGACAGGCTTCTCTCCCATGCTCCACGCATGTAAGGCACCAGCTTTGGTTCCTGTCATGCGCAGGGCAGGGGAGACAGAGCCTTCCATGTTCTGTGAGGGGTAGGTTAGAGGGTTCTTTTTGAAGTCAGTCTAACTTCAAAAAGAAATTATTTGAAACTGAAATGATTTATTTTTCTTTCAGACTGACTTCAAAAAGAAATTAATGTAAAGTGGGCTCTCGTCTGAGAGCCCTCTTTACTTTCGGTTTCTCTCTGCCTCTGCAGGCCCCTGGGGTCGCAGAGGCAGAGCCAGGGGTCATACAGGAGTTGCCAGGGGTTACAATTGTGACCCCATGCGACCCACCCCCAATTGATGTCCCTGGGGACAAGTGGGAATAGTGTTTACAAGATAGAAAGAGAAAGATAGGCATTCACACCAGAGCAGGACAAAAACAGCACACCACATCTAACGATCGATACGGAACAAAGAGAAATGTGCAGGGGAAAAATAGGAGCAGACTCCAATAGGAAGTCAATGAACAGGAACGGGGCAAACAGAAATGCTAGCCGAAATCCTCCGCTCTCCCCAACCAGGGAAACAAAAAGAATGGTACATAAAATAGTAAGTCTATCCATGAGAGGGGTCTAAAGGATCATGCATACTGTAAGGTCAAAGAAATATATAACACAGACAAACTGGGATGCACAGGAAAGGAAAGTACTACACAGTGCTGACTGCAAAACAAAGGAAGCCAGAAAGGGAATCCAGGAAGCACAAAATACTAATAAGCACATTAAATTGGAAATCCTGGGATCCAAGTACAAGACACAAAGAACTATGAATGGGAAACTAAGAATAAGAACCAGGAACTAGCCTCTCAACGTCCTTTTGCAGAAGCAGCCTTTATCTTCCCAAACTAACCGCGGAGAGGGGGGCGGAGTCTAGGAGCCGAGTGTGAGAGCAGTCTGCTGCAGTCTTTGCAGCCTCTCAACGTCCTTTTGCGGAAGCAGCCTTTATCTTCCCAAACTAACTGCGGAGCGGGGAGCGGAGTCTGGGAGCCGAGTGTGAGAGCAGTCTGCCGCAGTCTTTGCAGCCTCTCAACGTCCTTTTTGCAGAAGCACCCTTTAACTTCCCAAACTAACCGCGGAGCGGGGAGCGGAGTCTGGGAGCCGAGTGTGAGAGCAGTCTGCCGCAGTCGGCTGCAGACGCGGAGCAGGACACTAATGGAGCCTGAAGTGCGTCCTAGAACGAAATCCGCTAGGACGCCAAGCACGGAGTACACGAATCGAACACATCCTAGCAAACTATCTATTGTCTCTATGGAAAAGTGTGCAGAGCCTCCTAGCCTGCACAAACGGCCGATCGAGCAGCACGGGAAAAGCCAACTATAAGGGAGCACCAAGCCCTTAAATACGCGGAGACCTCCAAACGAGAAGCAAGACTTACCACAAGTAATCCCACTGCGTCCAGCGAGGGAGTTCCTGGGCCCGCCACAGCAGCTGAGGGAGCTGACGATCCTAGAGAAGTGGACCCAGCGGGCGAACATCCGTGGGAACCCGCCACGGGTGGGCTGGACCGCGGACCGGCGAGGACCGGTGACGCGATGGAAGAGTCGGCCCACTCACTCCCTGCTGCCGCAAGCTGTGTTCCTGCCGCCCCTCGGGCGAGTGGCACTGGCGCTGGAGCGGTCGGAGGACAGCCCCTGCCCGAGGTAAATTCGAACACGGCAGGTGGAGCGGGAATATCAATCGCACCGATGGAAGAAGTCAGACCAGCCATTGCAACCCTCCCACCCGGAAAAATCTAAGGGAAAGAGCGGAGAGGAAACAAGCACAAGGCTAACACCATCGAGACCCAGGGAGGCCACTCCACCTGGCAAACCAACGGATCTCACAGCTAACCCAGTATTGAAACTGAACAGTATAGACTTGCCCCGAACGGGCCAAACCACAAAACCACAACTTCACCTTTACGAAATAGTTAAGGGAGACTTGGTGCCACTTCCAATGCACGAGAAGTCTCCATCCTCTATGCAGACAAACTTAAAGAAGAAGCCGAAGGAGCTGACAGCTAGAATACCGAATAACTGTGAGATTTCAGATCTAGAGATTGAAGAAATTTCCGATTGTGAATCTGTAAACATCAGGAAATCAAGCAACCAATCTCGAGGAAGATCAGACCCTATCGCCCAAAAAAGTTGGGAAAAAGAAAAGCAAACCCATAAAAATAAAAAAAAGAACAAACCGAAAATTCAAAAAAAACAACAAGGAGTCAAAAAAGGGTTAGAAAACAGGGAAGAGGAACCTGAATCCAACGTGAGAGAATTTGAACTCGTTAAAGTCATAAAAAGGAGAAGAAAGCAAAAGGAAACTCTACCAAATCCCTCACTCTCATAACCCCTAAAGGCCTTCTTTACCAAACAATTCAAAAGAAAGTTAACCTCCGAATTAGAAGTCTCCGACGCGGAAATGCTTGAAATAGTGCACAAGCAATCGACGAGCAGCAAGCAGAAAATCACAGACTCTATTTGGACGCAAAAAAGTGACCTACCTAAAAACAGTGAGATCTTAAAGAAAACGCTGGAAGAAGATAAGGACAGTACAGAACCAGCAAGACCACTAACGATAGACCAGTCATCGCACGAAAAGTCACCTCCAAAAACCCAAGCAACGACGAGCAGCACGCCCAAAAAATGACCAAACCCTTAAAGGTTCAATTTGAACAAACGAGCAGAGATACGCATGGACAAAACCACACTTGGCTACAGGCTCATTAAAAACCCCGTCTAAAACGTCAAGGGAAGGGGAAGGTAACCATCGGAGCCCAGAATCAACTAAACAAGGAAGATCCAAAAGCCAAAATTTAGACAAGCTCGACCAGAACGCCTTGCCGGAAATATTAAATCAAGAACCCCTGCTTCCACAAAAAAAACGCTGTCTGAGTGACATGGCAGTAGGACTACAGAAAGCCTCAACAAACGAAAAACCGGACATGATTACAAACATGACAGCTATGTCAGTCGTATTAGCACCTTTCTGCAAACTCTACGAGGCAATAAAAGAAGACCTACAAGACAATACGGCAGTACTTTCCAACATGATTACAAAAATTTCACATGTAGAGAGCTACCTCAACACCTCAACAGGATGGAAGCACAGAAAACTGGACAAAACCAACTAAGCAACGCAAGAATAGAAGAACTGGAAAAAAAGATCGCCACAATGGAAGGGCTCTCAGTAACCCTACAGACGTTCCGGGATGGGCCAACAAGGCCGCAGCCGGCCCAGGAACAGCCGACAAATCGAATTTCAAACCATCGCGCAAACCCGAAGGTGGATCAAACTCAAACCAAAGCGCCACAAAGCGGAAGGTTAGCTCCCGACAAAGTAAGGAACGAATCGGCACACTTCGTTCCTACAAATAAATCGCCGACCACGCAGAAGATGGATACACAAACAGAAGAAATAATCATCATCAACTCACCTCGAACCACAGAAGATTTCTTGCTTGACAATGTCCTAATGGACACATCCCAACATATAAACGCCTCAACATGCACAGACGAGGATAGCACCTCTATGACCCCAAGCAAAACAAGCCCAAAGAGAGGGGACCCTATAACAAAAACACCAGAGCCTCATCGCTTGGAAACAAACAGCCAAAAAAAGTCAAGATCAGCTCACTATCACGACTCCGAAGGAACGAAGGCACATCCCGCAAAAGGACCACGAAAAATCAAAGAGGAAATGGAGAAGCAGGAAAGACTTCCAGCACTCAAACGAAAAGAGAGCGACACAGACTTTCAAATTGGAGCAACAAGAAGAAGGAAAAAACCACCTCCGCTCAACAGTAATTCATCTCATGGAAAAAACAAGAGCCTTAAGGAACATCAGATCTGACGATCTTGAGAGAGTTTAACCCGACCACTCCAGAAACCTAGCCAAAGCATATTTACACGTGAAAGAGGAAGCACTTAGCAACATCGACAGCCAAGCCTTCAAGGAAATTAAACAGTTGGGGTTCGTATTAACGGAACTAATACCCCGAGGAAATAAAGAGGAGAAAGCATCACCCGATTTAAGATCAAAGGAAAAAACAATCCCCAAAAGTGCAACAATAGAAAGGCAAATCTCTACAGTCACGTGCGAAAACGTCAAACCTTCAAGTTTAGAGGAAAAAACAAGACCCAAAACCGCGCCAATAGAAAGGCAAAATTCTACTGTCACGAGTGATCATAACAAACACACAAGTCTCTCTAACAAAACAAGAAGACACGAGAGGCAGGAAAGCAACAAAAGAGAATTAGGGGGGTCAAGGGCCAGCGAAGACATAGTCGGTCAGAGATATTCCAAATAGAACAGCTAGAGCCCATGAAGGACCAAGACCCTCTCAATAGGCCAAAGATTCTGCAGATTATGAAAAGATCCAAAACGCTAAACCACTTAAAAACTAAAAACATCAAATTAGTAGAGCCCTACCACAGTAACGGAAGACCCAAAGCCTACATCCATATTGAATCAGAGAGCAAGAAAAAAAATTATCAAAATGCTTGTCAAGAACTGAGGGAAATGGGTTTCAAAATAACAGAAATAAAGAACCAGGACAGAAACAAGAACGTAAACCAACAGATACCTGCAAAAACGTAGAAAAACGAACTCTAGTCGTTCGGGAGAAACACGCGACCTAAGCCTGAGAAAGGATTAATTCCACCCTTACAGACGAGAGGACTCTTCTAGAAACCTTGACGGGATAAAACGCATGGAATCACATCCTGTAGTGCGCAAGCCACAAGGTCCCTGGAATTGGCTCCGTTCAACGTGGTCTACAAACAGTAATAAATAGCAACGACCAGGGCCAACCCTCTCGAACAGCACCATTCCTAAGAGTAAAGAGGAACGGCCCAACAAAGAGAACTTCTGCCTGGGATCATGGAACACCCGAGGTCATGCTCATCTAACCCAGCTGAGTGACGTGAACCTGGGCAGCTTTGATATACTGTGGCTGCAAGAGACATGGTTAACGGCCAAACCTACGCTTGACGGCTTCACCGTCCAAGTCTCCCCAGCGATAAAAGGTGCACTGGGAAGACCGTCAGCGGGCCTTTTGACTGCCTTTAAAATAGGCGTGGGTTTAGACGAACCAAAGAAATGGAAGGAAGCATACGAAATGTTGGTGTGCGTTACATCGTGGCACAGTCAGGTTGGTAATCTCGACGGAGGTGACCATAAAAAACTGGCTATTATCAACTGCTACTGGAACCCACAGAGAATGTCAGCGGAATCGTTTTGTGCGAAAATGGGCTCCACGATTGATCACCTATATGAGACCTTTAAAGACATCGGAATATTATTTGTGGCGACCTCAACGCCTCCTGGACCGACTCCCACTTAGCCAAATCCACCACATTAGATCCCACTAGGAAACGAGGGAACGCATGGCAAGAACTAATCACTGAAAGGGACATTCAAATCATCGATACCCTCTTCCCGAACCAAAGTAATATCCCAACCTGGGAGAGGGGAGAGTCGAGTGCCACAATTGACCATATTTGCATCTCGTCGGGCCTGATAGATCACGTTATGAGTTTCGGAGTTGAAAGAACAACCAACAGCGACCATAATCTCGTTTCGTGCTCATGGAAGGGACAGAGAAAAGCAAAGCCTACGTATCCTCTAGAAACCAAACTCAGCAGTCAGGACTTGCGACTAAGAATAACGGAAAATGATATTCTAAAACTGAGTCGCGCATGGGACAAGAAAGTCGGGTCCAACAACTCGGAGAACATAAAAGAAAGACCGGATTACACACCACTCCTATTGCTCTACAAAAAACCGTGGAGGAAATCACACATATCAGCTCAGCCTCCACATACTTTCAACAAAGAAGTGGTCAATCAAAGAAAATTGAGCCGCTGTCTGAAAAGAAGAGCAAAAAAAATCCAATGACCCATCTGATTGGGAGCTGTGGCGTAAGGAGAACAAACGATATCTCATTTGGCAAAAACAACACAAGACTCTACAATACCAACTTGACGCAGAGTCTATGATGAAAAGCCTGACGTCCAAAAAATCTAACGAATTCTGGTCGCTTCTTAACAAGTCAACCAAGACCCAGCAGAAGTCTCTGTGCAACGCGGTAGAAGAAAACAAATGGATATCCTACATAACGTCAGAATTTGAGGAGGTTAAGGATTCACCTACCCTCGAAACAACTAATAAGAATCTCACATGGGTTAACCTCACAAACAGAGAGAACATAGAAGCTAAAATCATGAAGCTCAAATCTTCCAGAGCTCCTTGTCCCGACGGACTAACCAACGTGATGCTAAAGCAATTTCCTAACCAATGGTCGGAGGTGATAAGCAAAATCTTTGAAGAGTGTGAAAAAAAAAAGAAATCCCGGAATCATGGCTGAAAGCTGTAATTGTCCCCGTCTATAAAAAGGGAAGCAGCGAAGACCCGGCCAACTATAGGCCCATCGCCCTTTTAGACGTCATTGGCAAAATCTACACTTCCCTTCTACTGGATGATTTTCGACTGTGGGAAAAGAGCAGCCAACACCGGGACAATCTCCAAACGGGATTTCAAAAGAAAGGATCGACCTCAGTAAACATCATGATTATAAACTTCTTTTCGGCGAAGGTAAAGGAAGGCGCTCCAATGATCCACCTAGCCTTCATCGATTTATCAAAGGCTTTTGATAAAATTGACCGCAACTCTCTCTGGACAAAACTTGAGACTTGAACTGTCCCCACTCAGTTCTAGACCCAATTAAAGCCCTGCACTCAGATAATTTTGTAAGAGTGAAACTCAGCCAAGAAGGAACACTATCAGAAGAGATTGGAATCACAAGAGGAGTCAAGCAAGGCTGCCCCCTAGCACCATCTCTCTTCATCTCGTTCCTAAGTGATTTCCAACATGCTGAAAACGAAACAAGATGCTTTCCTCCAAAATTAGGCAAAACTACTATACCAAGGCTCCTTTATGCCGATGATATTATCTTAATCGACCATACAATAATCGGTCTTCAGCAGAAACTAAATAACTTGCCCAAATACATGCCCAAAATCACCTGATTATCAATAAAAACAAAACTAAAATTCTGACAATTGAAAAATCAGCAAACAAAAGATCGAAACAACCAGTCTGGTTCTTGGAAAAAGAAAAAATCAACACAGTTAAATCGATAAGATACTTGGGAGTCGACCTAGACAGCTCAAAGACATCATTGGCGATGCAAAGGACATTATGGGACAAAGCTAAACGACTAACGGCGCAATTACGATCGGTTGACAAATAATTTGGCAAATTTTCCCTAACACCTGCCTTAAACTTTTACAAGGGAAAAATCATCCCTGCGCTGATCTACAGGATGGAAGTCTCGCTCGTAATTCCCCCTAACATTTGGACCAAACTTGAAGGCTTAATTTGGAAAGCAGTCTTGGGACTTCCCAAGTCGACTTCAATGGCAGCAATCCGAAGGGAGCTGGGCCTAATATCTTTAGAATCCATGGTGGAACAGGCATCCATGAACCATCCTGGACAATCCCTTGCCTGCCTTTTCCATTATCAATGATGAAATGAGCAACACTAAGTGCGCAGCGCTGGGAAAGGAGAGTGAAGTTGCAGGGAATTGCATGCTCTGTCAAAGAGCTCAAAGAAAATCCCGACAGAATCAAGGAAAAAATAATAAGGACTGACTGGATACGAACCCTCGATCTGGCAGCTAATAACAAACTCCTTACCCATCTTCCTCCAACCTTTAACAAAGTTAAAGCACCAATCAAGTACTGCACCAAATTCCCAGATAAAAGAAAAAGAAACTTGCTGATGAAAGCCAGACTTAACTTATTACCAACGCAGGAAATACTTACTATCAGATCCCCCTTCAACGTGACGGACTGTCGACTATGCAAAAAGCTGGCAACGAAAGAAACTTTAAGGCACTTAATCTTAGACTGCGAAAAGAAGAAGCACAACAGAACAATCTATCTAATACCATTGACGGAGAACCCATGGATGTTCCAAGAAAATGATCGATGGAACAGACTAATATCAGGTGAATCCACCAGATGGTCAATGGCTACAGTAAACCTGATCGAGGCAACTTTCAAAGAATTAAACAACGTTAAGCCGTCCAAAATAAGGGATTCCAACTGAGGTTCAACCGACGGAGTCTTTGTTTGAGCCTTTGCTCGAGCCTTGAAGGAAGTAGGTCTCTTACCTGAAACTTAAAGGACAAACTCATCATTGATAAGGCAACTGTAGTCAACTGAACTATGAACAAGGTAACATAAGCAATGAAGAACAGAAGATTTCGATAAATTTATCAGGGCCTCCCTGTATAAAACAAATCAAAAAAATAAATAAATAAATAAAAATAACCAGGAACAAGGGACCGTACACAAACAGGAACACTGCAACAATGGCCAGCGCTAGACTGAAGCCAACTGAGCTGTTAAAACTGGCTAATGGATTCCAAGATAGCCACCATCTGAGGTAGATGCACTCCTCCGAGCTCCGTCCGAGCGGGAGATCTAACAGAGACATAAGCAGCCCAAAGAAGCCCCCAAGCGAACCAAAAGTCGATCCCCGGGCCGACGCGGGTGGCAAAGCCGTGGGGAAGGAGAGGCGCACAAACTGAGCCTCAGCAACACAACCCGAGGACAGGGAGAACGGCGGGACTTCCCACGGCCCCCACCAACATACCTTTTGGTCTAAAGCACCTTGCGGCAACCCGCCCTGATACAGCTTCTGGCCTTGGCTGGCTGGGGACCCCCGAAGCGGCGAACATTGCCCTGCGGCTGACTTGCTCCTGGAGGAGCGCACCTGGGCGGAATCCGCTGCTCGCGGCCGCGAACCCGGAGTCCCCCTTTGGCCCCTCAACCCCCCGCCTGCCCGCAGGTGGCCGACGCCGCTGCGCACCAGCTGGAGCGGGGGGCCGCGGCCGGAGGAGATAGGTGGACCGGGGCCACAGGTCTGATAGCCGCCACTGCCGGCGAACGCACGGCCCTCTGGAGCTGCGAGGAGAGGAGCGCCGCGGTCGGGCCCACGCTCTGGCTGACAAGTAAGGAGGAGGGAGGGGGGACAAGGCATCGCTGAACCGAATCCGTCTCCCGGGCCTACGCCGGAGGGACCAGTGACCCTCATCCCGCAGGCATAGACTGTACCCAGAGGAGGGTAGCCTGGCAGAGAACCACAGGCCTGAGCAGCCAAAGCCCCCTAACGTGCTGGACACCCCCAAAAGGCAGCTCCTGGCAGGGGCCACAACTTGGGCCAGGCAAGGGCTCCCCCCCGTGGTGTCTACCCTCCGCCTCCGACTGCGACTGGGACCCAGACTGGTGCCGACTGGCGCGGGCTGGCCCCCCCCACTCGGAGGGCCTGTCATCTGCAGCCCATCTGCTCTACACGGCCCGGGGCTGACACCGGAGGCAACGAGCCGTGCGCGGCCCACGGCCTTGCTTGATCACGCACTGCGGGAGATCCGGAGACTTCCTCCTGTGGCGGGTCCCTGCGGCGCAGCGAGCTGCTCCTTCTCACGCACCATCTGAACCCGGGCCGGCGAGACTTCAGATGAGAAGCTGGGGGGCTGCCTGATCAGCGCTGCATGCCCACTGTTGCCTGCCTACATGGATCCCTGCCTCTCCCCCCAGCTGACATAACATCCCCAGGAGAGTGCCCCCGGGGCCTGCACTACTACTGTTTACCAAGTTGCCACATAGTGAGCGCACGATGTGTGCCCCCAGAGCTGGACAGGGCTAAGGGCACAACAAAGAGTCCTGCCAACATCCACGGACTCAAGTACACAGCAGCGGTGGCCTGGGCTCACAAGTAAGTGGCACACCCAGCCCCACCGCGCCCCCACAACAATTGCATAACCCTGACATTAGCGAAACGCTAACCCAACAAGAACGCCCCGGCCCACCCAGACAAGCAAAGGAATGGCAACACTGACAGTTCCCTAGCCCCTGCACCAGGGATAAAAGCCCCCCGAACCACGCACCGCTGCACAAAACAGTGCCACAGTCCAACCCACAGCCACCAAGTGCGGCAGTCTGCGCAGGGCGCTGGCATCTGATAAACCGCCAGCCTTCGTATGGGTGCACTGCCCCGGACTAGGCACACCCATCTACACCGCAGTGAAGCCAGAGAGCCCCGCACCGGAGTCCCCCCGGCCCCATCCACCTGGTGACATATCACAGACTCGCTCCTGTCCTGTGACGCTCATAAGGGGGCTGATAAGGGGGCTCATCACCATCTGGGCCGACGCTGGAGCGCGCCCAGACACCCCCTACACACAGAACCCCAAGGAGAAAGGTGAGGAGAGGGGTGGCTGCTGCCCCAGCAGTATATTGGACTCTTGAGGCCACCAGTGCAGTCCACGCAGTGCAAGGGAATTACACCCAGCAGGCCTTAAAACTCCCAGCTGCAGTGGCAGAGGCGCTCCCGACCAGCACCAACACCGGGGAGAGGTGAGGAGCGGGGGTGCAGGCTGGGAGAGTGCCCCCTTCTTGAGACCAACAACACCCGGGAGGGTACGGACCCCCCCAACTGGGCCCTGCCACCATCTCGGGCCAATGCAGGAGCGCGCCCAGGGCCCCGCCCCCTCTCCCCTGCCATTAAAAACGTGACTATCTGGGGGTACCCCACACTTTGTGATTGGTGCCCTTTGCACCCCGCTGATCAGCCCCAGCTTGGTGTTTGGGGACACCCAACCACACGGAATACCGGTAGGAAAACCTAATCAGATGGAGCTATCCCTAGCAGAGACCCACGAAAACAAGTGTCAAGAGGCCCACACAGAGTCTCAACGGAGAGAGAACCTTATGCCCGGGATTAAAGGGTAAACCCCCCACACAAGAACCAAGACACCGGCGAAAAAACAAAGTCGTCTGCTGGAAAGCTGCTGGAGCACAACACAACAAAGTGCCCCCCAAGAACCTCCGGACCAGGGAGAACCAACAACGCCTAACAATTCCGATATGGCTATAAATAAGGAAGAACTACTTGACTGCCTTAGGGGCATGGAATCCAGGATAACAAACACTCCAGCCCCAACTAGAAACAATGAAAGAAGAGCTGAAGACATCCCTGAAAGAGGTACGACAAGAAATAGACGAACTTTGAGGCAGAGTGGACACACTCGAAAATGGACTCTCACATATGGCAGAGGAAGCAAAGCAATACAATAGCCTACTAGACCAGGGCACCAGAGCTACAAATAACCTAGAGATCCAAACCGAAGACTTGGAAAATCGCTCATAAAGATCCAACATCCGGGTCAAGGGCCTCCCAGAGACGATCCAGGATAAAGATCTACGGGACACCATGCAACACTGCTTCAGCAGCATCCTGAACGACGCCCCCCGCCCCCCAGAGAGATTTGAATTTGACAGAATCCACCGAGTGGGCCCCAAAAGGAATGAGCCAGGAGTGAGACCTAGAGATGTTCTTATTGCCATGATCTCCTATAGTCTGAAAGAAGACATCTTGAGAGCCGCACGTACCCAAAAAGAACTAACAATCAATGGAGGGCGAATCCGACTGTACCAGGATCTAGCGTTGATCACCCTACATAAAAGGAAGCTTATGCAACCGATCACAAAAGCACTACAAGCCAAATCAATCGCATACAGATAGACATTCCCCTTTGGACTAGCCTACCCTGGAAAGAGAAACAAAGAAGGATCAGTACATGCGAAGAAGGCCTTTCATTACTACAAATTGAGTAAGAACAAAGCCAAACCGAAACTAGCCCACACAATAGCGCACCCAGCAACCAAAATAATCAATGGGAATGGTCCTCCGAGAGGAAAAAAAGACCTAACAGAGAAAAGAAACTGGCAGGTCCCTTCAAATATCACGAACGAAACACCCTGAAGAAGACACTAAATAAAGAAGCAACTGGAAGAGAAACCGAGGAAACACCTGACCACAGCAGGTGGGCCACCTCTAACTAACCCGAAACAAAACACACCAAAAGACAGAAGCAACAAACATATTACATACAAAAATGGCAGATACACTGATTGTATTGCTAAATGTACAAGGGCTGCACTCCCCTGGGAAACGATGTGCGATTCTCAACAGGCTCGAGAAGATGCCTGCAAAGGTAGCGCTCCTTCAAGAAACCCACCTCTTGAAAACGGATGAAAAAAGAATGCGTAACAAGGCATTCCCACAACAATACTTCGCCTCCAGCGGCTCGAAAACAAAAGGGGTCGCAATACTGCTGGCTAAGGGACTGAACTTCCGAAAACAACAGATGATTAGTGATAATGAAGGGAGATACCTGGGAATCAAAGCAACTATAAAAGGGAAGACCTACACAATCCTGACGATATACGCTCCTAACGACAAACAAGACCGATACATCACTGATCTCCTACTGAAAATAGGGAGCTGGTGTGAAGGCCAAACAATCATAGGAGGAGACTTCAACTGCATAATGGACCCTAACCTCGACAAAACCCTGCCCCCTACGGCAGCCGACCAGAGAAACAGACAGGCGTTGGGAAAGTTCCTCAGAGAGCTAGAAGTAATCGAGACCTGGCGCTTCTTCCAAGGAGACACGAGAGAATACACTCATTATTCTGGGGTGCACAGAGGATACTCCAGAATAAACATGATCCTGGTGTCGGCAACTCTAATCCCCCAAGTGACTAAGGTGGAAATTGGAACACAATATATTACAGACCACGCCCCAGTACTAGTTAGCCTGGAAATAGACGGAGGGGAAAATAAGCAACGCCCACCGTGGAGACTCAATGAACAGATCCTGTGCGACCTAGCGCTTAGAGCACACATGGAGGAAACCATAAACAACTATTTCAAAGAGATTGACTGGACAACAGTCTGGGATGTGGGGAAGGCCGTAATCCGGGGAGAATTCATGGCCCAAGCAGCAGTATACTGTAGGGAACGAGCGATACTAACCCGGAGGATGGAACTAGCCCTAAAAGATGCAGAGAAAAATCACAAGGCCCGACAAACGCAGAAATCCTGGCGAGAGCTAAAGAAGGTTCGTGCCCAACTAGAAAGTCACACTGCGGATGCGTGGCACAGACGTTACTGAACACAAAACAATCCTACTACGTCCACAGCGGCAAGGCAAATACATTTCTAGCGGCCAAATTAAACAAACAGAAATCGCGTAACTATATAGTTGCCTTAAGAAATGAAAAAGGAGATAAGATCACAAAAGAGGAAGAGAAAAGAGAAATAATGGTCCGATTCCATGAAGAACTACTAAAGAGAACAAACCTAAACGCGACAGACCAAAAATCATACCTACAGGCTACTAACCTACCCCAAATCTCGGACAAGGACGCAGAAATCCTGGGGAGGCCATTCACAGCTCAATAAATCAATGAGGCTATCTCTTCACTACCAAGGAACAAGACCCCGGATCCAGACGGCTTCGGAAATGCCTACTACAAAATATTCCGAACGCAACTACTGAGACCCCTTACCCGACTCTTCCACACAATTAAAGACACCGGATCGATCTCCTCAAATATGGCAAGATCCTCCACGATCCTTGCGCTTAAACCAAACAAAGATCCCACCGAATGGTCAAGTTAAGGCCCGATAGCACTCCTAAACACGGATACAAAACTATACACAAAGATATTAGCGAATAGGCTATCGCAGATCCTCCCAGATATCATCCACGAGGACCAAGCGGGTTTTGTCAGGGGATGACACACCCAAGATAACATCAGAAGAGCCATAGATGTGATCGAATGGGGGAGACGGACAAACCAGAAATTTGCAATAGCTGCCCTGGACGCCTCACAGGCTTTCGACAGCTTAGACTGGGAATACCTACAGATGGTCCTGGAGAAATTCGGATGCGGAACACTATTCAGCAGGATGATCTTGGCAAATTTTCAAAGCCCATCTACATCATTTCGGATAAATACCTGCGACTCAAAACAAGTGGAGATACGGAGGGGTACGCGCCAGGGCTGCCCCCTATCTCCACTAATATTTGCAATGGCTATGGAACCGCTAGCAGCAAGATACAGAGGAAACCCCGACATAAAAGGAGTGCAAATCAAGGAGACCCCGCAGAAAATAGCACTGTATGCTGATGAGGTGATGCTCTATATGGGAGATACTACAAATACACTACCGAAAGCCGGGGAGATACTGGAAGATTTGGCCACCATATCTGGATTTTCAATCAATTACAATAAATCAAACGCACTAAACATAACTGAAGACGCAACTACAATAAACTGCATGAAGCAAAGATTCCCCCTGAGATGGGAGGAAACACGCTAGAATACTTGGGAGTTCAGGACTTATATAAATCAAACACCCCCTCTCTCTGGAAACAACTAAAAGCGGACCTGCTGAGATGGGGTAAGCAGGAATTATCGTGGTTCGCCAGAATAGCAGCGGTAAAGATGACCCTTCTCCCCCGCCTTCTATACGTGACGAGTTCAATACCCACGACGATCCCATCACAGATAATAAAAGAACTTCAAAACCCAGTATTTAAATTCATATGGGCGAAAAAGAGACCCAGAATACAGAGACGCACACTGACCCGTCCCCCGCTCCTGGGAGGCCTGGGAGTCCCAGACCTAGGCAGATACATCATGGCAGCGCACTTGGCCCCCATTCTCCAGTGGGCTAATCCAGAAGACATCAAAGGCTGGAGAGCCATAGAACAAGCACCCACACAGATCCCGATAAAAGCGCTCCTAGCACTAAGCCTCAAGGCCCGCGAAGCAGAAGGAAAATAACTAGGAGCTACTAAAACAGCCCTGAGTAGCTGGGACAAAGCCATGCAAATGAAAAAGATCAAACGAGGACTGGGTCCACTATCTCCAATAGCACATAACATCGACTTCACCCCAGGCCTGAAGAAGAGTTTCTGGAAAGGCTGGAAAGACGCGGACAACTTGACACTGCAGGAAATGTACCAAAACACCGACCCAATCCCATTCCTAGAATGCAAAAAGAAATTCGATCTAGGGGAAAATGAAAGGTTCTGGTACACACAAGTACGACACTAGATCTCCCATCCCTCAGTGAAAAGAGCGGGAACGAGAACCCTAACAGGCTTGGAACTAGCAATGCAAGAAGATGAACCAAAGAAAGGGATATCTAGAATCTACAGACTGCTCGATGGAGCACAACCAACGGACAACCTAAAATATAAAGAGAATTGGGAAAAAGATGTAGGAGAACCAATAACGGAAAGAGAGTGGGACCAAATATGGACAAGAGCTCACAGATCATCCAAATGTACAGCAATTAAAGAAGCTGCATATAAATTATGCTACAGATGGTACATGTCCCCCCACAGACTACACAAAATAAATCCAGAATATCCCCCAAACTGTTGGAGACAATGTGGAGGGAGAGGAGATCTATTCCACATGTGGTGGACATGCCCCAAAGCAATTACCTACTGGAAGAAGATACTGGGACACATCAAAGACATTACTGGCAGAGAATTACCACTATCACCTAAGGTGGTCCTGCTGGGAGTGGAGGCAAAGGGAATATATGCAGCATCGGGGCATATATCCACGCTAATAACACACTTACTATCAACAGCACGAATAACATTAGCGCAAAGGTGGAAAACACTAGAAGGATCGACGACACTATGGTGGTGGATGAAACTATGGGGAGTAATGGCAATGGAGAAGGTAACTGCCATAAGAACAGAAACATATCAGAGATACCTATCCATATGGTCCCCCTTCAGAGACTTTGTTGGAGACAGGGAAGCCCACTTCTACAAACCACGAACCCTCAGAAATATATCTATCACTTAACATCAGAACAGAGAAAGGGATGGAAAATCAGCACGACAATGTTTGGGATTTTTGGTTAGTACAAAAACATCAGCGATAGGGAATGTTATGTGGGTGTTATGAACATATGAGGTGTGAATGGTATTCTGTCTAGAATGTCTGGTAGGAAGGTATTTTAGGGTTTTGTAACTGGAGGGATTTGTATAGTGACAACATGGCATCAGGAATTTAGGAATTATAGGCTCTTCTTCATTTAAAAGAGAAGAATACTGCGGATCTCATGATGAGGTCACCACATCTCCCCGACAGCCATCTCCTCCCATGTTATCCTCCCTCATAATACTACTCCAAGGATCAGGATCAGGTAGCGGCTGCGACCCCATGCACCAATAGAGAAGATCACTGCCTGGGGATCAGTGATGACTACACAGGATTCATCACAGGAGCCACCCCCTCTGAGGCTAGGGAGGTGAGCTCGCTACGCAAGACCGACCCTAGGAGTCTGGGCAAGTGGGACCACATTGAGAGTGTCCCCGTCTCATATGGTGGTACGACCACGAATGAGCTCTGTTGGTCTGGAAGGCGGGTAGCAGACTGCAAGACCAGAAGGTATGAGGGATCCCGAGTCCACAAGCTCTGCACATGTCGGACAGTGGCTACAGAGACAAGCTGATGAGGTTAAGGGAGCCTGAGAAACCCGAGTGTACAAATACCCTATGGAAGAAGGATCGATAAAGATATGAACATTGTAAATAACAACTGGGAAAGCTATCACGGTTATGGGAACCTGAGAAACCTGAGCGTGCAAAACTCCTATGAATGGGGGACTGAGAAAAGTATGAATATTGTGAATAATGGCTGGAAAAGCTAACAATGTTACAGGAACCTGAGAAACCAGAATGTGCAAAACTCCTATGGATGGGAGATAAAAGTATTAATATTGGGAATAACGGCTGGGAAAGGTATCAAGGTTATGGAAACCTTAGAAATCCAAGTGTTCAAAACTATGAAAGAGGGATTGAGTAAGGTATACATATTGTGAAAGACGGCTGGGGGAGCTATCAAGGCTACGGGAGCCTGAGAAGCCTGAGTGTGCAAATATCCAATGATAGGGGGCTTGAGAAAGAGCTATGAATACTTTGAAATAAGGCTGAGAAAACAACAAAAGGTACAGAACTCTGACAGGACCGGGTGGACAACTACGCTATTTGAAACAACTTGGGTGAAAGAAAATAATCACCAGACTTCTGGACAAACCCAACACCTCAAAGGTTTGTTTACAAGAAATCCTGGTTCATAACAAGGGACAGCTATCGTTGATAAAAGGAGAATGTGAAACCCATAACTTGATACAAAGACGGGGAAGAATATCCTACTATGGAAAAAGGAACTTTGACAGTCAAGTACAACCCAAATATAAATTGGGCAGCCAGATGCCCAACTGAGGCTGGATGTTGGATGTGTTTCTAATGTGTTGGGGCCAGTTAGTTTGATAGGATTCAGACCGAAGAACTTTATTTTGGACTTTAAAGTGCACCCGTAGCTTTTGTTTTTCTAGGTAGGAAACTTCCCTCAGAGCGACAGGGACATCATTTAGCGGTCTCCAGGGGTCGCAGCTGCAACCACTGAGGTCTCCCTTGCTACCCCTAAAAAAAACATTTTTTAATTCTTTTTATTTTTTTTAATGGAAGCTCCTGGGCTGTGGCCAGCACCATTTGGCTCTTTGTTTCTGGAGTTGGTGGCTTTCTTGATCAGGCCTCTTAAAAAACAGGCGTTCCACAAATGTACCACTTGGAGCCGTGACCCTAAATAAGAAAGAATAGGAATAATCAATAATTTGTCTTTTTGGAATTCTATACAATGAATGCTAGACTCATTAAAGGTACTCATTTCAGGCACACTTTAGTGGGTGAGTCACTGATTTAGTCTGTTCTTAAACACCTCCAATTCACAATGCAGACAAAAACTTCCAAAAATCATTTAGTGTGGAATAAGCATCCATTTCATCACGAGTTTGGCGGTAATCCTTCCATTTGGCGGTAATGCTATTACCGCCGCATTCAAGGGTCCGCCAAATCACAGGCTTGGCGGATTTCCCCCAGCTCTGAGCTGGGGTGGAAATCCGCCACGATTTTGCCGATTTCCGGCGTTATTACCGCCGGCGGTAATAGCGCCGAACATTCCCGATTGGACCCAATGGGAAATTCCCAAATGGGCCCAATGGGGAATGGGAACTTACCGTTCCGCCAAACCTGTGATCCGGCGCTAATAGCACCGGGGGTTTGGCGGTATGGCTAATAGCCCCGGCAGTAATACAGTTAGCGCCCAACTCGTGATGAGGCCCTATGTATTTTGCTTTTACCAAGTTGAAGTTATAGCATGTTTTTTTATGCCGATGTCTCAGTTACAATCAGCACAAGGCATTTCATCTCAGTGTCCTCGGCCACTTGACAAAATCCTTGTGCCGAAAAGCTTGTGTACAGTGTAGAAATATTTGACCATAGCATATAAAGTGGCCCTTGCTGTTCAGGGTGTTTGCATGTATGAGGCAACGAGTGGGTAGAGTACGAGATGCGGTGTGAAAGCTCTGCTTTCCCAGCACTACTGTAAATTCTTGAATACCCAGTAGTGAACCCTCCCAATGGTATGTATTTTACCAACCTCTGAAGCCTGCGAAGTAGATCCATGTAGGTTTGACATGTGGTAAACTTTCCACCAGACCGACAGATGAACTGGCTTGCTGTTAAATCTCAGTTACCAGTTTAATGGTATCCACTACAGAGTGTAATTTGCTTTCTGACTTTTAGAACATTCAGACATGAAATTGCTCATTTTACTATAGCCAGTAAGATAGCTATAGCTGGTAAGATAGCTCAGTGGGTTGAGCATTCGCTGCTGCGATGTGTGTGTGATTTGCAGGTTGCAGTTCCGAAACCTGGCAAGGCCAACTCAGCTTTTCATCCATCTTGATGAATATGTATGTATGTATATTTGTTCTTTATAAAGTGTTTAAGCGTGAGTGCTATATAATAACACATAATTATCATTTGGCATTGGAAGTTCGCTTGCATTCACATTAATTTATTAATATGGGCATATGCACACTGTTATTAACTATACATATGGTGTTCCATTCTTGTATGAAATGTGTATCACATTATAGTGATATTGTAACCATATTTATAGTAGTTTACTTAGGAACAATGCCTTGTGATGCCACTTCCTGTTTTGTCAACGGTTGAAAGGTCGTGTTCCATCGCTTTCCGTGATGTCACTACAGGATGGGGTCAAATCACATCACTTCATGTGATATCATCAGAGGTCAAGTTGTTTGTTGTTTATAACCTTTTTGGCTCACTCACACAATTTTCCCTCTTGGTTGTATTTATCGCAAATGCCAATAAAGAAATATAAAAATAAAAAATAAAATCAGAGGTCAAGGGTTGTGTGATGTCATTTCTGCCACACCTGGCATTTCGGTGAAATTACATCACTGCATAGCGATGGGGCTAGTTAGGTGTTTTGTTCTCATTGAAATAAATAAATAAAACTCATTGAAAATTACTTCTCGTTATCCAAATCCTTCTCGTGGTTCACCTCAGATTCCAGTAGTAGAATCTCTTTGAGTAAGAACGGGAATAAACAACACTAAGGTATGAATGTGTAATCACAGAGGAAACCTCAGTAGGCAACGTAACAAAGCTTAAATGCTTGGAGGAAAAAACATGAATGAGCCAATTATCACAGGCATAGCAGATCACTATGAGCTCTAATATTGTCACATTACATGGCATGGCATGTCTCTGCCAATGTTTCCTCTATTTTTTTTCTGTAAGTACGGATGTTGTAGGCTTTCGTGCGCACATTATTTTCCATGTCTGCAACTGACTAACGAGGTAAACATGAGCATGCAAAGTTACTGAGCTATCATCTCAGAAGGGAGTTTGGAAGTTTGAAGGGGAATTTCCCACTCCCCAACTTTGCAATTCTTTAAACATCAGTGTAAAAGGTAATTCTTACTGCACTTTTTTTTACAACGATATAGACTAAAACAACTTTTTCTAATTCATTACAAAGAGAGCTCATCAACTAGTCCAAGACTTCAAGATGTGACACAGTATATAGCAAATGTACTCCTATATATAGAAAAATGTGTATGCACAAAAACATTGTATGTTCAGTATAAACAATAGTTTTAGTTGTGGCTATTCTTTTTTTATTGTTTGTATTTATTCACAGGTGTGTGGCTTAAATATAAACCTTTCACCCTTTATACACATAAAACATCCAGCCACAATTACAATTACAATTAAAAGCCATTTTAAAAATCTCAATATCAAAACATTCTGGAAATTAGTAACCTCATTCTTGACATATACCATAACTAACTGTGGTCACCAGGACACTCCCCCTCCACTGTAATTCCTGCCAAAATGTCCTCTAAATATTTAACCAAAGCTTTGATTGTTGTCACGCTCTCGTCACAAATGATCCTGGTCCACCAATAAGCCTACACTAGACATCTTTGATATTTCAAAAATCTCTCCCAAATACAAGGTTCTTTTTTCCCCGACAACCCCTGGCAGAATAATACTAAGTGGTACAATGTTTCCCTAGACCTCTCCTTGCTACAAAACCTGTAGTATGGATACATCCCCTTCTATTGTCTCCTTGCAATTAAAATCTCCTTTGTTGAATATAAATTCATACGAAACCGTAAGAATTGCACTCTTTAAAAACTGCTAAGGAACAATCTCAAATATCTTGGAGGGGTTTTGTAGGATCGACATTCCACATTAAAGTTTCGATAAAGCTTATCGTGTGATCTCTGATCCATTGTATCCACCCAGTCCTTTCTCCATAATTTGGTTCTTACTGCAGTTGGGGTGGAGAGTAGCATTTCCTCCAATATATCCAACTCAATTAAAATCGAAGAACATGCTGATCTCCACTACTCTAAAATTGTCTCACAGTGAGTAGCAAGGCCTCCTTCAGCAGTTCAAAGCTTCCCTCGGGCGATTTGAGTATACATTTTGGGTATATGCATACCACCATTGCATATAGCGATGTAAGACCCAGCTCATATCTTACAACTTGCATTGGAGCCCCTTGCGGAAGGCACAAAACCCTTCTCCAAAATAAACCCTCAAGTACCGCCCACAGTGAGTGTGCAGTTGAAAAAAACACTTCTGCACCATAAGTCAATATAGCAGACACTTTTATCTTATAGAAAGTTATTACAGGTACTAATGACATCAACCAAACCTCTTAAGTAGAATAGAGCCCTGAGCAGCTAAATGTTTTGCTTTAAGTTATGCTATCCTGGGCCCATCATTGGCTTTGATGTTTACCATCAGTGAAGGATTTTACATTAGCAATTTGTTCCTTTTTTAGACTCCAAGTCCTTGTTTTTCCTCTCCTCCCCACTGCTGATTGTACTATCAAAATGTTTGTCTTTGACACATTAATCCTTATCCTTAACTTATTTTTGTCCACATATAGCTGCAGAGCTTCTATTTGTCGCTGGAGACCTATTGGCGTTTGATCGATAAAAAACAAATGGTCCACGTAGAGCAAAAGCCCATTTAATCTTGGTGGAAATGTTCTGAACTCACCCAGGGTATCAGCTAGGTCAGATATAAACAAATTAAAAAGGGCTGGGGCCAAAGGACATCCTTGTTGTTTTAAACCTTGTCTAGTTACTATCGATCTTGAAAGATGCCCCATGCCATCCAACCTTACCTTTAAAGAAGTATTTGAATACAGAGCCCTAATCACCTGCATTAATCCTGCTGGACACCCCCACTTAGCCAATTTGGTCCACAGGAGCTATCTATCCGCAGAATCAAAAGCCTGTTCGAGATCAACAAACACCAAGTATATTTTCTCATTACCCATGATGGAACGCATCTTCAGAATATTTAACAAGAAGACATTCTGACTAGTTCCTACCTTCTTAGCAAAGCCTGATTGGTAAAGGTCAAACTGCCCAGTGCTAGCTACCCAATGAGATAACCTCGCCAGGAGCAAAGAAGCAAATAGTTTACTAACTAGTCAAGAAAGGCGATTGGGCAGTAATTCTTCAGATCCCCCCTAATCCCCTTCTTGAAAATTGGAACCACAAGGCAGGGATAGTCCTCAGCCTGATGATCTCAGCGAACAATGCCATCAAAAAATCCGCCCAGACGTTTGCCTCTTTTGTATGCATTAAATTAGTTAATCCGTCTGGGGCCATGGAATTCCTAGTCATTTTTATGAAAATAAACAGATCTTCTCAGTCGAATGAACAATTCCAATCAGCCACCCCTAAGTCACCATAGAGCTCGTTGGCTTTGTCAGGAATGTCAAAAAAACTAGAATAATGCTTTATCCATGCTGTTTCTGAGACCGCATTCAATTGCAGAGCTTGGTTTGGCGTACCCACATAGTTGAGCAATTGTCATATTTCACTTCTTGGTGCAAATGTTTATCAACATGCTCTCAGCGTCTTCCTGTTCTATTTTCTACTTATCCGCTCTAACCCAGCTCCTATACTTTTGATGCTGTTTTAGCAAAAGAACCAAAGTATTAGGACCCGGCCATAGTCTTATTTGTTTTAAATCTGCTTTGAGTGCCCTTTATTCTTGTACAACACCTGAATTATAAATATGTTTGGGAGAAAATTCCCTCCTCCTTTTTGAGCCCATGGAGCATAAAAAGTCCATTAAAAATCGTGGATAATCAATGGTGGAAGGGTTATTGATATTTTCTTGTTCCATTCCACTTATAACATATGATGCAGTTCCTTTATGTCTTGTGCAGTCATTCTCAAGTGATTACGACCTTGAGTAACCTCAAGCTTTGACGCATAGGTACTTTTAACAGGCATTATATTCATAGACCAAGTCATTTGCAATATGTGATGACCACTTACGTTCGTAGGCATAGCTTCTGATCTTGTTACGGCTGGTTAAAAATTCCCACTTACAAAAATATAATCAATTGCTGGGCTCTTAGTGCCACATTTCCAAATTGAGTACCCCGAAATATCCCCCTCGACTAGTCCATTTAACATATGAATGGTCCTATTCATTACCTCTTCCCCCAACAAGAGCCTCCTTCTTTCTGTTAGATTCAGTTTAACACCCTTCTCCTCCTTGCCCCTATTCACACAACCCAAGTCATGCATGTTAAAATCCCCACAAATTAGTTTAGGATTCTGCAGGGATTCACAACATTAATTTAAGGTATCATTGAAAGTTTCTATGAACTCTAAGTCCTCACTGTCTTTGGGATTCCAATATACATTACATGTTGCATACCAAGCGCACACATTTTGTGTTAAAGGTTTCCCTCGAATTACCAGTATTTGTGTATAGGGGTTAGAATGTTTTACCAAAACTACCTCGATGTTAAACCCACTATTTAAGGAGGCCTGAGGAGGGTCGGCCATTCCACATTAAGGCCCATCAAGCCCTTGATGGCAAGATTCAAAGTAATTTAATAGCCATCGAGGGCCGGCACCTCACGTATCTAAGTATCTTAAAGTCACAAAATCAAAAAGGACTCAAAGTGTAACTCACCTTTCGCAAAGAGGTGCTTGAACCCTCTTTGGTTCCAAGATGCCAGCCTATCCCTCCCCAGCTCTGCTGAGACCTGCTGTTCATTTCCCATTTTATTCAAAGCCTGTGCCTGCTTCAGATAAACAAGACCAAGAGTCTTCTCCCTCTAGTGGTTGCCGTTCTACTTCCTCATACACCACTTTCCTCTGAGCACCTTCCTGTACCCCCACAGTTATTGTGTAAGGCATTCTTTGCTTGCCTATGACTTCTTGTTTTCTATTTTGACATTCCCCTACATCGCTCATATAAGCCTTTGAAAGCAATTCTCCTTTTGGCAAGTGCCGTAGTGGCCTATCACACATGTTTCGGTTTCCATCACAGGGCCCCTGAAAATCCTGGGTTTTATTTGATGTCAGGGGTATATCTCTTAAATCAAACCCCAGAGGAAGCAAGTCCTCAGCTTCCTCTAACATTGCTTTCACCAAACTAGAAGATAAATATAACAAGACCCTATCTAGCTAGCTGTCATTTGGGAACTCAGCAAGGTCAATATCCCTCGTTTTGATTGACATCAACTTAGGTATACATCGTAAAAGCCTCAGCATGTTATAACTGTTCAATATTAAACCATCTCCCAAACTAAATAGTCTTTCAAGGCTCACACAATGAACATTTGTATTGTATTATTAGATGTATTAGATTGTCCACGGTGGAGCTCCAGTCAATGTTTCTAAAATACCCCCTGTAGATTTGTTTTTGCAAGGTGCAATAGCAGCTTTTACTACTGCCTTGTGCTTTTGCTCCAAAGTTAAAAAGGGCGAGGTTCTATCGGAATAAACATCTTTCCCTCCCTTTTCAAGGTATGACAATCTCATTACAGCTGTTTCATTTCGCGCCACGGCAACATTAGCTACCAGAAGGATGAGGTACTATTACAGTCCACATCTTTCCCCTCAATTTCAACATGCAAGAGTCTTGTTACCACAAGACAATTCTGTTCCAACATTAGAGATTTTGGGTTAGATTCATCAGGTAGCACCTCCAAATAACATCAATCTTTCAAGGCGTTTAATGCCAATTGTGGCACTGCATTGATCGAAGCAACCGGCAGTTGTTCATCAATTGAATGGGTTGACAGGTTAATCAGAAACCTTATAGAAGCCATTGATGACTCAGCCCCAAAGGTATCGTCACTGGGGCTATGGTCAGAAAGATCTTCCAAAGCCGGCCAACTCTTACAGGCATTGTTGTGATGCTGTTCTATAATTTTCTTTTTTCTGGGTTGAATTTTTTCCAGAGTTATTGTAACATTTACATTTCGTAACAATTTCCTAGAATCATTCAATCTCGTTTTTTTCCCATTACTCACATTTTTTTATTTCTTTGTCGACTGTTTTCATCTTTCTCCTTGTCGAATTAGGATAGTCTTAAGCAATAGATTCGATGTTCGGTGAAGCAATGTTAATTATTTCTTCAACTTCAGCTGTAGTTTACACACAGGATGCTGCAGTCTGTGTTTCTATATTCAGGGGAGCTATAACAGTCTCTTGTTCAATTTCAGTAGATGATGACTCACAGAAGAGAAGTTCATTAAGAACATCGGTGGTCATCATCGCCAATTGTCCTGTAGTTTCCTCCAAGCCCGTTTCCCAGATAACTAAAGAATTAGATTCACCTTTATTCCATTGCTAGGTTCTGTCCTCGACATCATGACCATGAGTTGATATCTCCTTATTAGTTAACAGCGTAGCTACTGGTGGTTTGCTGTTCTTAACTTCTTCTATTCATAGCTTTTGATCTTTTCTGCAGTTACGTTCTTGAATGAATTGTTCCAGTACACTTTGGAGCATCTGTTCTGAATTCTTCTCTAAGTTTCCCTGGGCTGCAGTAACAAATCCTTCAATGAAAATCAATTTGAAGTCAATCATAGCTACCATAGTTGAATGGTTCTTTAAGTTCTCATTTAGCACCTCATATAATTTTAGAAATGGGGCCAGTCAAATATTTAAAGTGGACATAATACCAATATCGATGCCCCGACTACCATCTCCCCCCACTAGCCCAATGCCCGTGCAGCCCCCTGCATGCAAAGGGCCCCAAGGCAAAGGGCAGCTCCCACAGTACCAGCTCCAGACTGTGTCTGCCTGTGTTCGCCATGGGAGCATGCAGCTCAGCCGTCAACCAACAGCGACTGACAAGGTAAGAAAGGTGCGGGGAGGGGGAACAGCCGTTACTGCTCCCTATTTAACTGTCCCTCCTCTCTTATTACTCCCATTAGCTACATTTGGAGTCTGCTGCACGTCGCAGTTGTATGTTATCCATATCTGGCATTAGGTGAATTGTTGCAGTTAGCCATTTGGGGCTTTTCCCTCTCGATCTAGAAAAAATGAACCTGTGTGTTTTATATTTGCTTTTGTGTTTGAAAATTAAGCTTTACTCCTCTATCTAGAAAAGTCAAATCTGTGTATTTTGCATTTGCTCTTGTGTTTGAAAATTAGGTTTTCCCCTTTATCCCTCTATCTAGGATTGTTTCCCCTCTATCCAGAAGACTTGTTTCTAGGTGTCTTGCTTTTCTGCTGTATGCTGAAACCTAAGCTGTTTCCCTTTATCCTCTTCACTTGATTCTAGATTGTTGCATTGCTGTGTGTTGAAGTTGGGCATAATGCACTGCAGTTTCTCAGTCTTTCCCTCTCTCTCCCCCTCCTTCTCTCCATGCTCTCCCTCCATAGTGCTTTCAATCTCCCCTATCTTCTCTAACTGCTACTCTATCAGCTATCCTACCTCTCTTTCGAAGTCTGGAAGGAAAAGTTCAAGAAGGATCTCTCCAATCTAGGCCTGCCCATCGCTGACATCTATGTCAACGCTTCTTCCAGGCAGACTGTCACTGACATCCTCTTTGTCATTCTCTCTCTGGACCTTTGTATTCCCCATATGGCCTCAGTGCTCTGCCCTTTCTCTTCCTCTCCCATTAATGGTGGCACCCATTGGGAAGCACTCTTGGCACACTTCCTTTCCTCTAGGGCCATTATTAATGTCTACCTGAATGGCACTGTCATGGTCCAGGGCTCTCAGCCCACCGCCTCCTTATTGATAGACATCTTCCGTCTCTCATCAACTTCCTCCCTTCTCATGCCACTCCTCCTTCTGCCATCCTCTTGCCCCTCTGCCACCACTGAGGGGTGTACCACATTGTTCTACCTCTCCTCAGAAGACCTTCAAAAGTGGCAACCAGCTCCACTTAGCTACCCTCAACTCTCGCTCTGCTGTCAAACACTCGTCTGACATCTGCCACCTCCTTGAAGACCTTGACATAGAGGTCCTCGCTCTCACCCAGATGTGGTTCACGGCTAGCTCTGTCATGAGTTTTGACACTCTCATGCCGGAGGGCTACAAGATCCTCTCTAAGCCCAGGCCTAACCGGTCCGGGGACGGAGTGGGCTTGATCTTCCCTGCATGGGCCCATGCTACTATCATTCCCACTCAGTCCTACTCCTCCTTTGAATACCTTGTCTACAGGTTTGGTGTAACACCTATCCTCTTGCTGACTCTGGCCACCATCTACAGGCCCCCTGGCCCGGTGTTCCTCTTCCTCTCAGAGTGGTCTGACCTCACCTCTTCTCTCCTGGCGTTTCCCCTCCTCGGAGACTTCCATATCCACCGTGACTCCCCTGATGCAGCCTCTGGACTCTTCCACAACCTCTGTGACTCTCTTTCCCTCTGCATTCTTCGCACCGGCGCGACGCTCCCAGACGGACCTTGGATGCTCTCATATCAGCAGACATTCCCATCTCCAACCCTCTCACTACTCCTCTCTCCTGGTCTAATCCTGCTCTGCTGTCCTCTCACATGGACCTCATGGGTCCCCCGGCTAAGCCCCCTCCCATATTGCCAGTCTCCTTCTCCGTCAGTCGACCTATGAAGTGAGTGTCAGTTGCTGCTTTTGCCACCACCTTCATTCCCCCTCCAACTCCTGCCACTGACTCTCACTCTGACACAGCCCATACTAACCTTCAACTCTCCATCTCCAACACTCCGGACATCCTTGCCCTTGTCATGAGTATCAGCATGAAGCCTGCCTCCAAGAGCAACATCAGGTACAACACGGCGGATCTTTTCAAAATCTACAAGGAACTTGCCAATCTTACTGCAGTCTCCATTTCTCCTCTGCCTTCCCTGGCCCTCTGCACTGCACTCGCCTCTCACTTCATTACTAAAACTCAAGACATCCTGTCCTCACTCTCTGCTACACCACTTCCTTCTCACTCACCCTCTCTCAGACCTCCCTTAGCCCCCCTCACACCTTCCCTCCTACTCTCCTCTTTCTCTCCCATATCACCTGTTGAGGTCTCCAGACAAGTCTGCTCTATGAAAGTCTCATCCAAACAGGTGCTCCCCTGCTCCTCCAGAACTATCAAGAACAGCATTGTCTCCATTGCTCCAGCCTTGGCTGATTTCTGAAATCTGCAATCACTCCTTTGCCACTGGATCCTTCAGATTACTTCTCAAGCACTCCCTTGTGCACTCTCTCCTCAAAAAGCCTTCTGCTGACCCCTCCTGACCAGCTAACTACTGCCCAATCTCCAGTACCCCCTTCCTGGGAAAGCTCTTGGAGAAGCTGGCCATCTCCCAGCTTATCCACCCCACTGAATCTGTTGGTTGTCTCCACGACCACCAGTCTGGCACCAGAGCTGCCAGAGGCACGCAAACTGTACTCCTAAACAACCACAAAGACTTGCTCTCTAAACTTGATTCCAACCCTGCCTCTGTTCTCATTCTTCTTGACCTTTCCTCTGCCTTTGATACAGTCAATCATACCACCCTTATAAATCGGCTCTGTGATGCCAAAGGCATCACAGACCTGGCTTTGGACTGGTTAACCTCCTTCCTCTCTGACCGACCTTCCCAGGTTCAACTGGGCCCTTTTCTCTCCTTCATCTCACTCTCCACATGTGGTGTCCCTCAGGACTCTATCCTCTTGCCTTGGCTTTTCAACATCTACCTTGCCCCCTAGCCCATTTGATCTCTGCATTCTGTCCAAAAATCCAGTGTTATGCGGATGACACGCAGCTATCCATTAAACTTCCCTCCTCTGCCTTCTCCTCTTCCTCTCTCGAGTCTGACTGCCTGTCTGCTGTACATGCATGTCGCACTGCTAAAGATCTCTGCCTTAATGTCAGTAAGACTGAGATCCTTCTCATTGGGACTGCAGCTCCCTCCTTCACTCCTACACTCTGGCCACCCTCCATAGACCCCCTCCCCTCACCCTCCTGGGAGGCAAAAAACCTTGGTGTCATCTTCAACTCCTCTCTCTCCTCCTCTCCTCACATCCCAGACCTTGCCAAGTAGGTCCACTTTCAGCTGTACCTCCTCAGAGAGATACTCCCTTTCCTCAGCTTCCCCCGGAAACTCAATGTCTCCAGAGCTCTGGTCCTCTCCAGACTGGACTTCTGCAACAGCCTCTTCCTCAATCTGCCTAACTCCTCCCTTCTCCCACTTCAACTAATCCAGAATCAGACTGAAAGATTTATCCTTGGCCTCAAGCCCAGGGATCTCATCTCTCCAGCCCCAAAATCTCTCCACTGGCTCCCGGTTGCTGGAAGGATCAAGTTCAAGACCCTATGAATCGTCCACAAGGCTTTCTGGGGCCTGGGACCCTGCTATATCCAACTCTCTCTCCCTAAATACCGCCCTGCTAGAGCCCTTTGGTCTTCTAGCTCCAACTCTCTACATATCAGATGCTTTTCCAAGAAGAGAGTGGGGTGTAGATCTGTCTCCTCCACAGGTGCCCTCCTCTGAAATGGCCTCCCTGCCTCTCTCAGACTTGTGCAGGATTTCCTTAAGTTCCAGAAGCTTCTCAAGACCCTCCTTTTATCTTCCTCCTTCCCTCTCCCCCTCTCCTGCCAATTTCCTCCTCTGCCTCTTTTACTGGCTGCCTGGTTCCTTCAGATTCTTACAGGGCACCAGGCCCTCCTCGACCACTCTAGCCCTGCACTTGGTCTCACCTGATCCCCCCTACCCAACCCACACTTGCCCTCCCAGGCTCCCTCCCCCTGCGCTAACCTGGCTGAGCCTGCACCCCCTCCGTCGCACTTAGCACGTGGACCTTCTTCCCCTGCACTCTCTGCATTCCCCTGGCCTCCCTTTGTACTCGCTTAACCCACAGGCCTTTCCGCCCTGACCGGCACTTCCCTCATCCCCTGCACTTCTTGTTACTGCACTTGCATGATCCAAATGTCATAATGCCTAGTAGGACTGCTTTTCTTTTTTCTTCATCTCTGTTACCCTCCTTGTCTTGTTGCACCTTGAAACACCTTGTGTATAGGCGCATTACAAATACCCAATAAATAAATAAATGAATAAATCTCCCTCAGCTTGTTCGCTAATTCTGCAGCGATGGATCATGTTGTTTTTCTTCCTTCTGTTCTCAGATGCCATCGAACTGGTGAATCAGTAGTAGAGGAACTCTCTGGAGAGCTTGCTGCTCTTCTTAAATTCTCCAATGCTGTTTTTTCATACAGCCACAATACAGCCACATTGAACCCTGCTAAAGTTGATTCATTCAATTCAATGTAAGCCCGTGCGAGCGAAGGGCGTCAGAAAAAACTGCTGTTGTGCTGTGGCTGCGCACTGGTCTATTTACTGTTGGATTACCGGAAATGAACTGTGTGGAGAGGCGAAGCACCGTTGCGCTTGTAAGCCCTGCCCCCTTGCTCCGGGTCACGCCCAAGCAGGAAGTGTGCCTTCAAAGACCTCCCCAGACACCCCTACGGCGCTAAGCCTGTACGAGCGAAGGGCGTCAGAAAAAACTGCTGTTGTGCTGTTTGGCTGCTTTCTGCGGCCCTGGCGGAAAAGTTCTTTCTATCAATCCCTGTCTTGGTCTTCCTACGTCGTGGTGATTACCATGAGGAGCTGCACTACGAAAATGAAGTCTGCAGTGGACGAAATGCCGACTTCAGGATTAAGAACTAGACTTCAGGTAAGACAAAAATTTAACTCCCTCCCAGAAGTGGAGGGAAACTCTGAACAAACAACCAAAGGGGCATTATAAAAACGTGTTAAAACAATCATGTCTACCGTTTAACACAAAGATGCAAAAGAGTCTTTCTGTGGGGGCCGTATTGACCGCCGAAAATGATTCAGCCCTGCCCTTGGAATCAGAAATGGTTTCAGCTACAGCTCCTAAACCAAATGAGGTGGGCAGCCCCCATGATCCCCAAATCGCCCCATTCCAGGAGGCAAGAATAATTTATTAAGAGAATCGGGACTCATTCCCAAGTATGGCGGGACCTATGATGCATGGGTCACCTGGAGATCACCAAAATTGTTTTACAGGGGAAAATGGCTTGGTGGAAAGCCCTGACCCTTTTCAAGAGCTTGGAGATCGCATGTTATAAAACAGTGAGGAATTATTTGAAACCCCTGTCAGTGCCCAGGACATTCCGGTAAATGATGCCCCGACGGAGAGCCCAAAAACCCAAAGTGGGTGAAAGAAAATTCTCTGAACATTGCCTTGGCGGAGCAGCACAAACCCCGGAAGGGGGGGTTATGCGATCAGGGGGTGTGGCATAAATCAAAAATTGAGATTGAGTTAGGCCATGCCACCACGGAACAGGAGGGGATTGCCCCGACTATTAAAGATAATAGTGGCACCTTAACGGGAAATGCAATTGAAAGATCGCCGGGGAGAGAGATTAACACAATTATAGATGGACGCGAATGTGCAAAGGAACTTGCTGAACAAATCCCAACCCTAAGTGATTCTCCAGAGGGCATATGGAAAAATGTAGGCCCCTGGGAATTTGTAGACTTGGACCAATTGGAGGAAGCATGTCAAGAACCCGTAAACCCTGAAGCTAAAAAATCCGAACAAATGGAAGCCGCACGTGCTGAATCCATACGAAAGGACATCTTCATGCCTTAGATGGGAGAAAACCCATACCAGGGGTTTAAATCTACTCTGCTATTGGAAAATAAGCAAAGTGAGGAGAGGATCTCGGTTGAATAAATCGACGGTGATAAAGAGAGGGAATATCCAAAAATCACTCCTGACCGAGATATGTAGGAGAATAAGGACGAGTGGGGCGATGCTGGGAGAAAAAGATCACGACCATAGATCGACCAAGCCCTATCAGAAACAAATGACTACTAAAACGACGCAAATCCCGTCTGCTGTGGATGAAAGGCCGATCCGAGAAGGTATGACTAAAGAGCAAGTCACACAGCTAATTAGTGATGCTTGTAAAACCGAAAGGCTAAAGGACACGGCGCAAATCCAAAATGTGACCATGGCATCCTTAAACATCACAATTACTCCATTCCTAAACCTATATGAAGTGATAAAAGACTCTCTACAGAAAGTGGTTTGTACTAACATACAAATCAAAGAGGCAAATATGGAAATGGAAACCTCCCTGAAGAGACTAGACATAAGAATGGATAAGGAAGCAGAGCAAACTCAAATTTGGCAAAACCGCCTTAGTGATTTAGCTAGAAAAGATACAAACGACACATCACTATTGATGGAGGCAGTCTTAGAGGATTGCAAATGGATGAGAAGCTTGCATAAAAAGGAAAATTCACCGGACACGTTGGCAGAAAACATAAAGGCTGGAAAGGGGCCAATGTAATTAAACCAGGGAGAAGGTGCCAAACCCAAATAAACAGGCCGAAATCCTGAAGAAGTAGTCTTGATTTCCCCAGGAAAGCATGCAGAGAAAAGAGGAGATCCCTTAATCAAACCAAATTTGTCAAACTTTGCAATTGTTGCAGGCGCTACTTCAAATGCCCAGGACTCCCAGGAAGGAAATCCGAGGACAAAAAACCTGGAAAAAGAAAAGAAATCAAAGAATGAGACCCTAAAACGGAAATTAAAGGGTTCCAGGGCTTTCCTGAGAAATATAAGAACGCCACTGAAAAGGGAAAGCCTACAATGTGCCAAGAAGCCCAGAAGGGAAATGACACTTAGACAGCTAGCCCCTCCACCTGATCCCATGGCAAATGATATCACAAAGTCCTTGCAAGTATAAAATGAGAATTGGTCAGATACGGAGCTAACTGCCGATCTAAGTGATCTCATCGAAATAATGGGTAAAAATAGGGAGGATGAAGAATGGGAAAGTATCAGTTTCTGATTGGCAGGCTATAGAAAATTGGGAACATGACCTCCAGGGAGTGCAAGCCAAAGATCCAGCGATGCTGAGAAAGCAAAGAGACAAATTGACAAGGCTGGAAATGATTGAGGACACACAGACTGATTCATTAAAGAATAGACACATCCACGAAGAACAAAGAGGTGAAAACATTGGAACAAAAAAGGAAGCGGCATGCGAATGAAGAAAAGAAAGCACAAATTCAGCTGGGAAAGCCTACCCAAAAATCAAAAACTCAAATAAATGGGGGAAAAAAATTGAAAAGGATCAGAGAAAAGAACCTCCTGCTCGAAGTCCAAGGAAAGATAGAGTAACTAAAGGGTGGTACCTAAAGCTGGAAATAACATCAAAAGGCCCTAGAAGGGTATGTGACTCTTCAATCAAATTTCAACTTTACGCAATGTCTCCACGGAGGACATAAAATTTGTTGAGTTTGTAACAGAAAACCGTATGGATCAGGTGATATTACATCTAAACTCAAATTGGATCAAGCAGAAATTGGTAGAGGCCAGCGACATTCTAAAAAAAGGGATTTCCGATTGGAAGCCTTCGAAGAGAAAGCTAAGCAAGTCCATATAAAAGAAATTAACATGGAAGAAAAAGAAAAAAATGACGAGAAGGAAACATACAAAGTGATAAAAGACAACGAAAAGAGAGAAAATCTGGATCTGTTCTAATGTTTGAAACTAGAAAGGACCAAAGAGTGAACACAAAAGCACTACCAAGAATCCAGGGGGAAAAATATCTACAACAGAAAAAAATGCTGCTCGGGTCAGAACATTGAGGTTCACAGTGGACAACTCAGGTAATATGAGTAAAAGAAAAAACAACTTTAATGAAGGTAAAAAGAAGACAGACGATTGGACATGGATGGCCAATGCCCTAATCACTAAGGAAAAACAATAGATTAATGAGGAGCCCCAGAGAAATGTCCACTGTGCCTCATGGAACACCAGAGGCTTTAAACACCAACATCTGTTTACCGGTGGAAGCAATTTCTTGGGCAAATATGACATCATATGTACACAGGAATCTTGGCTACGGAAAACCCAACTATGTGAGGGATATGAAGTTTACATAAATCCAGCTAGAAAGGGGCCAAAGGGGAGACCATTTGCGGGCCTGATGATCCTAAAAAGATTAGACAGTCACTTACAAGTTTTGGAGCACAACATACCAAATCCTTTTGTGCAAATTCTTACATAGCATTTCAATCGGAGGTTAAAGATGGTCCAACCAAGATGCTATTGATTAACACTTATTGGAGCGAAACCATGCCTGAAAGCTACCTAAAAGATATAATGGAAGTCATCGACAAGGCAATGATGGAGGACAAAGACCAACCTATCTTACTCAGTGGTGACGTAAACATCAAACTACTGAACAAAGATGGAAGACAAAAAGTGGTAGAACAACTTGTAGGAAGTAATACCCTGGAATGGGTAAACTCCTTTATAATAAAGAAACAAGCAAACAGTGACCACAGCCTATTGGAAATAGAACTCTCTTGGAAAACAAGAAAACCACCAATGAGAAAGGGGGTGGAGGAAACGGAAGTGTCCTGGGGAAGAAATCGATTACGGATAAAAAAACACTCAATACCAAAGTTGGTGGAGAAATATAATAATGCTATAGGAATTGGTAAAGATGTGGTGGAATACAGATGGCTGTTGGAAGCTTTTGAGGACAAGTATGATCCTAACAGAGCTAAAATAATCAAAAGGAAACATGCTTATGATGAACTCTACTAAAAGCAAACAATATAGAGCAGAACTGGCACGCATTAAAAGGAAAATCTCTGTAGAGAAAGAGGAACAACTGAGGAAGTGTCGGCAAATATACAAAAATTGGCTACGCTCCACAAGACATCAGAGAGGACAGGGAGATGCGGAAAAAATGCTAGCCGCAGTGTCAACGAACAATGCAAGATGTACGTGGGATATAATGAACAACAGCAACCTTTGCCAATCTGCAATAGGTGTTAACCAAGTCTCAGAGGAAAATTGAATTAACCATTACACCACACTATATGAAGAAAAGAATTAGAAAATGGATATAGAGAACGATCATGACGAAAGCCCCTGGTCAATTGAATTTGACTGCAATGACATCTTAGGGATGATAAAAAAACAAAGTTCCTCTAGGGCAGCAGGCCCCGATGGCATCTCAAACAAGATGCTCAAGGATAGCAATGAAGAATTGACAAACCTAATTTTCATACTGTTTCAACAAATAAGACTATCCAGAAAAATCCCTGCTTCTTGGAGAGAGGCATTCATCGTGCCAATTTATAAAAAAAGGGGACAGAGGAAACCCCAGAAATTATAGGCCAATAACTTTGCTGGACTCAATTGGCAACCTATTTGCATCCATTCTGCTAAGAGACCTGAAAAAATGGGCAAAACAGGTTGACATCCTGGATGAGAGGCAAACAGCTTTCATCAGTAGAGTAGGAACATCGTTAAACTTGTTCCTACTGAATCTTATGAAAGCAAAGGCACTAGAAGGAAAAAAAGCCATCTATTTAGCCTTTATCGATCTCGAACAGGCGTTCAACAGGATAAACCGTGATCGCCTGTGGCTAAAGTTGAAAAGCTTGGGATGCCCAATCGATCTATTAGAAGCCATCCGAGCCCTGTATACCAATACTACCATCCAGGTCCAAACAACAGCAAATGGAGGGATTACAAAAAAGATCAAAACATCTTGAGGGATAAAGCAGGGATGTGCCCTAGCACCCTTCCTCTTTGTCATATATATGGCCGACATGAAGATCTCACAAGGAAGGGTCCGTGTTTTTGCCCCTAAGAACGATGGGATTGAAGTGCATTGGGTGCTGTACGCCGATGATGTGGTATTTCTCAATCTAATGCCCATTGGTCTTCAGCGACGGATAGCGGCTTTCAAAGAGTTTCTAACTGAAAATGATATGAAAATAAACATAAATAAATCCATGGTATTAACAATGAAATCCAGTTGTGGGAAAAAAAGTGTTAAGAAACATTTTGGGCCTCATCACGAGTTGAGCGGTAACGATGGCGCTATTAGCGCCGGCGCTAATAGCCCTACCGCCAAACCCCCGGCGCTATTAGTGCTGGATCACGGGTTTGGCGGAAGGTTATTGCCCATTCCCCATTGGGCCCATTCGGGAATTCCTCATTCCCCATTGGGCCCAATGGGGAAAATTTGCGCTATTACCGCCGGCGGATTTCCTGCCGGCGGTAATCGCGCCGAAAATCGGCAATTTTGCTGCAGATTTCCCCCCAGCTCTGAGCTGGGGGGAAATCCGCCAAAGCCATGATCTGGCAGACCCTTAAATGTGGCGGTAATAGCGCTACCGCCGCATTTAAGGGTTACCGCCAGACTCGTGATGAGGGCATTTGTCTGGTCACTAGATAATGAAAACTTGAAGGAGGTAGATACAACATTATATCTAGGTGTGAGGATAAACAAAAACTGTAATGAAGAGGGCCATCATGCACTAATCCGGGAAAAACTAATGACTTTGACAAACCAGGGCCTAGTCATAAATCTAAGATATGGAAAGTTTTCTTTGACGCCTATTGTAACCTTTTACAAACAAAAGGTGGTAGCCGTAATTACCTATGGAGCAGAGGCATTGCTAGCCCTGCGTTGGGAAATCTTGAGTTCATGCAAAGCATACTTCTGGTGAAAAATCTTGAAGCTACCAAACAATGAAATCCAGTTGTGGGAAAAAAAGTGTTAAGAAACATTTTGGGCCTCATCACGAGTTGAGCGGTAACGATGGCGCTATTAGCGCCGGCGCTAATAGCCCTACCGCCAAACCCCAGCGCTATTAGTGCTGGATCACGGGTTTGGCGGAAGGTTATTGCCCATTCCCCATTGGGCCCATTCGGGAATTCCTCATTCCCCATTGGGCCCAATGGGGAAAAGTTGCGCTATTACCGCCGGCGGATTTCCCGCCGGCGGTAATCGCACCGAAAATCGGCAATTTTGCTGCAGATTTCCCCCCAGCTCTGAGCTGGGGGGAAATCCGCCAAAGCCATGATCTGGCAGACCCTTAAATGTGGCGGTAATAGCGCTACCACCGCATTTAAGGTTTACCGCCAGACTCGTGATGAGGCCATTTGTCTGGTCACTAGATAATGAAAACTTGGAGGAGGTAGATACAACATTATATCTAGGTGTGAGGATAAACAAAAACTGTAATGAAGAGGGCCATCATGCACTAATCCGGGAAAAACTAATGACTTTGACAAACCAGGGCCTAGTCATAAATCGTAGATATGGAAAGTTTTCTTTGACGCCTATTGTAACCTTTTACAAACAAAAGGTGATAGCCGTAATTACCTATGGAGCAGAGGCATTGCTAGCCCTGCGTTGGGAAATCTTGAGTTCATGCAAAGCATACTTCTGGTGAAAAATCTTGAAGCTACCAAACTCGCTGCCAGTGGAGCTAATAAGGAATCCCTGGCCTCAATAGTCTGGTTGAAAACTCTATCTCTCTACCAAAACTTTATCCTCGACAACCCACCACAACCCTTTGAAATTCTAGCACAGAAAGGCCCGATAATTAGAGACAAGATTCTCCTATGCTGGAAGAACAAATGTAAAAGTCTCTTGGAACATCTCAGCATCTCGGAGGACACCTTGAAATATAACCCCGATAAGGCAAAAAGAACCCTCCAGGAAAAGGATTGGGAAGAAACAAAAGAGAAGAAATTGGCGAAAAATCTGTGCCATAATATCATATGGGAGCGGAAAACATTGAATACCCTCCCCCCTTATCTGAAGAGGTTTCCATCAAATCATTACAGAGACCTGTTGTTACGATGTAGACTGAATATCTGGGCCTCTAGAGAAGTAGAATGGAGGAGAAAGTTAATAGAAAAGTCTAATTCGCACTGCAGATTCTGTGAAAATAACTCATTGGAGACCATCAGACATGTTATGTTAAACTACCCGGCACTGGAACTGAAACGCCTGACGGAAATGGGAAGTTACATGGCCGAAATCTCCCCAGAGAGGGAGGAAAAATATTGGGAGAGATTATTGACAGTGGAAAAGGTGGGGCGAACAATTGACGCTTTAAAATTTGTTGAATCTTTGAAACTGGGGTTGGAGATGGAAGGATCATGAGAAAGAAGGGAGATAACTGGACTATAGTAAACTCCCATTTAAATGGTCGGAAAGAAGGAGGGGAAAAAAAGAAAAAAAAACATTACATAACAATAACAATAAGGTCATATACCTAAAGAGTGGAAAAATTGGAAATGTTAAAGGTTTAACTGTTTAACCAATAAAACATATTTAAAAAATGGGTTTGATGTGTTCAGACGTGCGTAAAGGCCACTCTGACCTTATGGTACTGCACTGGTAGAATGAATCATTGTTCACACGTCAGACTGAGCTTAAAGGCGTTCAAGGGCTGTCATGGGTAACATACCTAGCGCTCCCTTCTGACTTAAGGGCATGTTAGTACTAAAGACTTGCAAAGAATTTGAATCAACCTCCATTGCTGTGGTGCTCTTTGCGATCTCCTTCTATAGAGAGTAGGCCAATGCACAACTGCCTTTTCCCAGATGTACATTTGAGGGCCCTGCTCTCTGACCATCTTCCACAATTATTAGATTTCCAAAATGAAGGTCTACAGGCAAAGGTGTAGATAATATACTTTCCGTATCCTTTTAAGTCAAACTTGACTCTGCCACAATTGCCATCTCTAACCGCTGAGTTGATTCAAGCCGCTCCAAGTCTGCTATTTCACCAGCCCATCCTAGGATCAAACAATATTGATTTAATGAATCAGAAGTCTTTCCTGGCTATTCTCCAATCTCACTCCTTTATGAGAGAAGCGTTTTTTGAGGAAGCACTTGTCAACAGAATCTGTTATAATGCTCATCCATGATTTTGGTTGCAGTTTTCAGTTGGCTGTAAGCAAAACGTCCCCATAAGCCCTGATTTTATCTTTGTCCTCTAGTTGCCTCAGATCAGAAATGTAGTCCCTTCGTTTGATGATCCTAAAATTGAACAATTTACTTTCCCACCTGGGGGTACTGCCTTGTTTGCAAGGCTGACAGTCTCTGAGGGTTTCGAGTGGAAAGTCGACTCCTCCTGGTCATCTGTGTTGCTTGTCTCGAGACTTTCGGTCTGGAGCTCTGAGGGCTGAGTTCTAATTTCACTCTCCCCACATCGATGGCCACAAAAGGCTCCAAAGGCTCCAGCAATTTGTCCAAACTGTTTTTCATGGCGGTACATGACAAACTAACTGTGCTTTGTTCCAGTCTCTCTCGTAGGTTATGTAAGGAAGGCATGGTATCAACAGCAAGACAAACACAAGTGACCACAGTTCAAGTGTGTTTATTGAACTTTAGAAAGGGTTTGCAAAACCCCTATCTAATGCTAAATCTACAGATGGGAGCAAGCTACGACCATCAAATAATAATAATAACGCAGTCCTAGTGGTGTCTTGTCAAAATAAAAGGGCTTATACTAATAAGCCTATTGCCAATCCTTACCTCTAAATACACATAGTGTGGGAAACAGTGTTAAGAAAAAGAAAGAAGTGTTCTCAAAATGATATGTCAGGATGTTCAGGCCATTGGCCTCCCTTCCCCAGGTTTTCAGCATGGGACATGGTGATACACCTGAGCTTAGCACAGTCTCTGGCTTCTCTAACACAGGGCTACAGTTCAATCATTAGCATCAGGGCCTTCCATGACCAAGTCTCTTTGCCTTTCAAAGTCTCTTCTTTCAGAGGGCCTGATGCAACGAACAAACAATACGTTATTTTCCTCGTAGGATTTCACAAGTACTCAATTTCTCAGGCGATTTACTATTCACCTCGGATCCCCCTCAGGCTGGCTCAGATCCTTTCAGCACAATGCTCATGGATATTTATGCATCCAATTTCTTGTAGGATAGTCTTTCTCGGGTGATTCACTGTTCACCCCGGATCAACTCAGCCAGGCTCAGATCCTTTTAACAAAATGTTCAATTAGTCTCCCTCCGCCGGGCTCAGACCAATTTCAAGTTAACTTTGACACTAATTAGCTTTCAACAAAAAGTTCTTTGCTGATCTCCCTCTGTCGGGCTTGGACAAATTTCAATTTAACTTTCTTTATGCTATTAAGATTGAAGACTTTCGATTGTGCACAGGAGTTTGCTTGACCCTTTGCTGGACCGCTTCGTTTCACAATTTTCATCACACTTTCCCTTTTACCACCTTTCAGTTGGATACCTTACATAGACTTTGGAATGAGCACGCACATGGTGCCGGACCAATTTGTCTAAGGTATCATATTTTGGCTTCAAAGTTCAATCACTCATCTGTTGTTCAATTTTACTCACGTTGATTATCACATACGCTTCATACAATGTTCGCTTCAGAGTTCACTATGCAATGTTGCCGCTTGTAACCTTGGCTTCAACGCAGACCAGCCTTGTATCAGTCTCCCCAACTCACCGGCTGTGCTGACTTCACTGGCGCTGCTTTGTTGTAGGAGCAAAGGACAGTACCACAGCGGCAAGCGATTCTCCCCGCCTTGACTATTGGCACGGGAGAGCCCTGGGTAACTCCGACACACAATGAGGATTGTTCAGCCTTGTTTCTTGGTCTTATGTTTTCTATTCTCGAAGGTTCAGGAAAGTAACGGTTCCTTGTTGAAAAGGTCAAGGGCATGTCCCCCTTTGCAATCCCCTTCTGTTTTACCGTCTTTCGCCTTGTATTAAACTGCCATCTTGGAACTGCTGCTTCCTCGTGTGCTTTGCCTTGCTCAGAGTGTGCTCTTGTGCTCCACCTTTTATCCATGTGGGGAAATGTAATGGAAGTCAGGTAATGGTCAGTAATTGCCTGACACTGCCTGACCTCTATATTGGGACATGTCAGGTATATGGCTCGGGTTTTAGTCCATTTTCTCTCATAGTGAGCTGTCCGTGATAAAGTGTTTGTGTTGGAAAAGGGGGGGGGGTGGAGATCCTAAGTATCCTATTGGATAGGATGGTGTAAAGGTGTTACAGGGAAAGGGATACCGCGTCTCACCATCCGGTGTCCCACTCCCACTCCCTGAAGCCCCTTCACGCAGGTGATCCTCCCGCACTGATCATGATGGCTGTGTCCTGGCCACCTGGATGAAAGATCCCCGGGGACTAGTGGGTGAGACTCCTTAAGGTTTCTCACAGTTAGCATCCCATACTCCCCACCTTGTTTCTGGTTCTAGTTCAGTGATGTGGCCGCTAACTGCCATGACCCGGCCAGCATGTGAGTCCTCAAAAAGAGGGGGAAAAAAACCTTCTCACCATGACAGTTTGTTACATCAACAGCTTTCGGCATTGTCACAAATAGTATATTATAGTATGTTTCCATTAGCTTTTAATTATCACATACACCAAGGTTTCCGCAATACTTGTGAAAGGGTCTTGCTCCCGTAAGTTGTTACCCCACAACACCCTCTTTGGCGGTTTCTCTTGTCCACTTCTCTTCCCCCCTCTTCCAGTCACTCACCCCCTTGGCAGGGAGATTCTCTGGGTTCCCCTTTCAACCAAATCCCACAGTGGCAGCGTTCCGTATTAGACACACTCCTTTCACCTTTCACAGCTTGCCCCTGAAGTGCTTACAGAAGTACTGAACTGTTCACACCACACTTCAGTAGTTCAAATCAATCCCTCGTCAGCGGCGTTGCGCATGGATGGTGAGGTCTGCTGTTTTTAATGGCTCCAATCTCCTTAACTGCCTCCTGCTTAGCGCAACACTACGGCATGTAGATGAAGGCTCCCATGAGTCAGGCTCCCTTGCTGGCAGCGTTAAGCATTGCTGGTGAGCCCCGCCGCATAAAGGCTTGCCTGGCTTCTCAATGTGCCTTCTCATGAAGGCTCCCAGCTCCGTCCTGCTTGCTGGGCTGAGCCGCTGTCGTCTCCATGTTTCAATAAGCCCAGACAAACGCCTCTTTTGCGGTGTCGCTCTGGTCTCTCGCACCTCCTCACTCTCCTTCCATATCGCCATTGCTGCACATATGTCAACACTCAAAAAAAAAGAAGCCCACTCCTCAGTAGTAGAGCCTTGCACCTGTTTCCCTGCCTGTTTTTACTCATCCCCTCTCACTCCCTGGTCGTACTGATACACCCCTTTCCCTGCCCACACTCACACAGTTTGACCTTGTAGCCTTCTGAACGCTGTGCTCCCTGACTCCAGTCCCCACTACGTTGACCTGTCAGGCCGACTCTTGGGACACTGGTCCCTCATCCCGGACCTCCTCACAGGCGTACTCAGACATTGACCCAAATTAGCCTCTGACAATAGCTCGTTCAGCACAGCACCCGGATTCCCCGAATTCCCCTTCACATTTGCCAAGACACAATAAAATGAGACTTTGTCATCTCTTATTGCAGGTTCTGCATTTTTCACTGCGCTTTGATTATTTAACAATGTTCTTTTCAGAAGCATTGACTCGCTGAACAGGCACAAGTTACACCGAGTGTAAGGAATTGATCTGGTGTCCATATTCATTTTCCACTGGGCACTTAAAGGGATAGTACACTCTAAAATTTGATTGGCTCAAAAGATGGGCCATAATCAAAAATATATATATATAAAATATTTTTAAAGAAAGTTCCTATGTACAATTTTGAGCAAATGAGGCTCAAAGTGTTTACATGGGGGCATTCATTTTGTGATTTGAAGCAGCCTCCTCTGTTCATGTTAAGCTTTGCTCTGCCAGCAATAATCAAGGAGCAAAAGCCCCCTATTGGGAGCTTTTGCTTACTGAGAGCAGAGTTTAACATGGCGAGGAGGCTGCCTTCACTTTCATTTTACGTTTTCTGTGCTCCCCAATCCCAGGAAAGCACAGAAAATGTGCCGGCAGAGTTTTCATAATTGCTGCAACTTTCTTTCCTAGTTTTCCGTGCTCAGGAAACTAGAAAAGAAAGTTGCAGCAATTATGAATACTCTGCCGGATGCTGGTAAAGTATTCATAATTGCCTGGACTTGCCTACAAGAAAAGGCGCGGAAATTATAACTACAACGCTGTTGTATTTATGATTGCCGTGGTTAGAAAACCACGGAAATTGTATTTATGATTGCAGTGGCTTCAGCTTTAAGTCTCCCCGGCTCCCCCGCCCGGTGTCCCTGTTCTATAGTTCTTTGACCGTGCTTGCTTGTTTGCTCTGCACGATAATATTAATCATATAGACAACCATTATTGAGAGGCTTACTAGTTTTGTGTCCTTTTCTCTCCTTATCTGGATGAAGGGAGGGTTTGGATGATTAAATGTGTATTGCTTGCTCTTATTCCTCGACAATTTTGGGGTCTGTTGCTGGTGTTCTCCTGCACGGCTACTGTGGTGCCCTATTGACTGTTAGGTGTGATGTGCTGTTTAGTCCTGCTCCTCAATATTTGCCTCCATTTTCCCTTATTCAGCAAACACCTATCCCTTCTCAAGCGTCTAATATATGAAGTTCTCCCTTTGCTGTCATAGCCTTTCGGGGTTCCTGTTTGATCAACAGGTTATGTTGACGTTGCCAGCATTCCAGGCAATGTTTGTCATCCTTTAAAATACCTTAAATACCATCAAGGTGTTAGCTCACAGACCCTGTCATTGCTTGTCCTGTCTGTGGGTGTAGTGCTAACAGTACCTATAACAATAATTGTGGTGAGGTGCTTGCTGACTTTGCTCGTAATCATAAGGAGCTTCTAAGTGCTTACTCCACATCCATATTGATATATTTATATCAAGTTTTACTTGCACATCCTGGGTGTGGAGTGCATGTTTCTTGGTTCTTGAGTGCATATTTACTCACTGTGTGATCTTGTGTACATTTCCCTAGCCATACCCACTGCCATATGTTTCCTTCTGAAAGAGGGCTGTGGTGCTGGCAGGGCTATTTCTGTGGAAGGGCTTAGTTGGTTGCAGGGCTATTATTATGGCAGGTTTCTGGTCATGGCATGGCAGGCACTTGTTAGTGCAGGCCTCTGGTTTCTGCCAAGCTCTGGTCACGGCAGGTCACTTGTTAGGGCAGGTCACCTGTTATTGCAGGGCTATGATTATGGCACAGTTCTGGCTAGTTCAGGAATATGATTAAGGCCGGTCTCTTGCCATGGCAGGCCTCTGGTCATGACAGGGCTCTTGTTAAGGCAGGCCTCTGGTTATTGCAGGGCTTTGGTTATTGCAGGTCTCCCATTATGGCAGTGCACTTCCTGGGGCAGGCCTCCTGCTAATGCAGGGCTGTTATTTTGCCAGGGCTATGGTTGTTAAAGGACTATGATTAAGGCCAGTCTTTTGTCATGGCCGGCCTCTGGTCATGACAGGGCTCTTGTTAGGGCAGGCCTCTGGTTATTGCAGGGCTTTGGTTATTACAGGTCTCTGATTATGGCAGTGCACGTCTTGGGGCATGCCTCCTGCTATTGCAGGGCTATTATTTTGCCAGGACTCTGGTTATTAAAGGACTATGATTAAGGCCGGTCTCTTGTCATGGAAGGCCTCTGGTTATGTCTATTCTATAAAAAGAGTATCATAAAAGTGCCTATATACAGGTGTATCCCATCATATAGTTCCAAAATAACATAATATCTTCTTGTATTCAAAAACACATTTTATTATTTCACATAAACAAGCCAAAATGTATTGGTAAGAAACAATAAATAAAAATGATCATATCACATAAAACAAATTTAAGACAAAATTCTTTACAAAGCCTAAAAAAACATATCAAAACAAGTAAACCGACATAAGTGGGTCTTAATTTAATAGTATGATTAAGGTCCACCATGTGTCTTGTTCACACTATGATCCTATTTGCCACAAGTAGTTCCGGATGACTTTTGTTAGTAATATTTCATAGTATCCCGACTTGTACAAGTTTCTGTCCTTAAACACACAAATGAAGTGTATTCTTCAGGGGCATGTATTGTCTTGTGTATGAAGTCTGTTTTGTTAAAATACTTTCTTCTTTGAAAACGCAAAAAAAGGGTACCCTCAACGACTCGTAGGTTGAAAGTCCCTGAGTCTTGTGAACACCTTAAATGGTTATAATAGGCAGATTCCAGTTGTTGAAAAAGATTCCTGCCTTTGTCCTCTTCTCACAATTCAAAGAGATAGTCTGGTCTTTGGCATTGTCATCTCTATCAATGCAATAACTGAGATGATTTCCAATTCTTTCCACAAAAAACCTCATGTATTGGTTTATGGGTTAAGGCTCAAGAGTCCAAGGGGGGAGTGGCTTGGCAGCCATGGAATAGGCTGCTCTCTTCGTGAGCTCCTGGATCCGACAACTGATCTGGATGAGCACATACCTATAAACCGTCTATTATAGCATGGAAAGTCGCACGAAGCGTGCAGATCCGGTGGAAATTATATGAGTTATGACACTTTGCAGCCTCCGCCGGCTGAAGAGAGGCTGATGAAAAGATGGCGGCTAGACCCGAACTAAGGATCCGAATCAAAGGAACTTCTGTGAATACTGACCGAGCTTAGCCTGGAGATCGCTATAGTGGGGGTACAGGAGCGTACTTCCAAGAGCGAGTCACAGCTGGTAACCAGTAAAACGAATTGAGCAACCGTGTCGCTGCCCACGATGTAATATCTGGGTCACGGCAAAAGCAAGAATGACCCCGCAGGCGGCGGCAAACAGAGTGGGGAACACAATGTGGACGTGAGTATAATCGCGCAGGGAAGCTTGGGACCCCCCAAGGCACGGACGATAAACCCCCAGAAATAGGGCTGAATACAGCAACCAGAAGAGCTGTAACGCGGCGCTACAAACGAAAGGACTGAACGGCCTTGCACACTAAATGGAGACACGGAAGCGTATGCGAAGAGAATGCACGGCCGCAGCAGGATTGTGTGAAATAGACAAGAATCTAGCAACTTTGTAGCCTCAAACAGATGACCCTGGCCGGGGAGTAAGATGGCGGCGGAACACAAACAAAGGAGCTTGGATGCGTGAACAGAGACTGTTGCAGGGATAGCTGCGACAGGGGCAAGTGCATGGGCACAAAAGACGAACGACAGCCGGCATATACAGAAGGGACACAAAGTGAACGGCAGAGCGACGCTGCCTCTGCGGGAGCACCTGGGACACAGGAGAAGCTAGGAGAGACCCTGCAGGCAGAGGAATACGGGGGACGGAACCTCGCGGAAGTGAAAGCACGGATGTGCTGTGAAGCCCGAGGCCCCCAAGCAAGGTCGCCAGGTCCCCAGGAAACGGGCTGAATTCAGCGGCCACACGCGCTGCAAGCAGAGGATGCACCGGACAGCAATATAGAAGCGCATATTAAAGGAACATGAGGCCACATAGGGAAAGTGTCATGTAACACAAGAGCAACCCCACCCTCGCAGATAGCGGGCATTGCGTGAATATAGCAGCATACCCTGTCTGAGGACTGCAGGATATGGAAACAGGGTGCGGGGCACCTGGCATGGGCATACGAAAATTGCATTTGCCCAAGGAACTGGTGACACATCCAGGGGCATCATACAGCAGGCACGGACATACGTGCACACCACAGTGCAGCTATGCACAAGGTATAGCGCCTTGAGAAGGCTGGCAAGACTAGGAACAAAATTGCTGAACAGCAAAGGCCTCACAGAAACAGTGGAACGGACAGCAGCTGAAGGCACGCGGACAGGGTGCCCGGCTGCAAAGGCGGTGCACCCCCGAAACAGAACGAAGCTGGGGGCTACGGGAGAGGTGAATGGAAGGGAGGGGGGACACCCCTGATGGGAAGCAAAAGACCCTGCTAACACCTTCAGGTCAGCTGAAATGGTGCTGGGCACGACCTCCTCCAAACCAATGCATCAGCCCCTGGTGGGGTCCGGACACGCTTAGAGCACCAGTGAGCATGCCGACTGAGCGTGGGAGATGCGCACGAGATACAAAGAGGTGAGGTCCAAAGGCGACGATGCCAAATCGGAATTAACAAGTCCCGGGTAACACTGAACGCCCTGTGGAACACCTAATTGCCCCGGAGTTGAGAAGCTGTGGGATCAGAACAGCAGACTGGGCATAGAAGTCCTGCACACCAAAGACTAAGCTAACACTGCAGACAGGGCCACAAGGAGCCCTGCACCTGAGAAGCTTAGGCGGAGGGCCGGCATGAATACCAATATACTACGGCTACATCTGCAGCCAATGTAATATACGGGCAGGACCCGGAGCGCTGACGCAATGGCCCTCAAGGGTGGTAAAGGTAAAGACAAGCAGCCAACGATGGACATCTTTACCACAACACAGCAAGCACCGACCACGCCTGCACAAGCCAAGGCCAACACAGCGGAAGAGATGACCACGCAGAGGGACGACCACCAGATCCTGGCAGCCATCACGGAACTGAAATCCCCGTGGGGAACTGCAATGGCAGACCTCAAAGCAGCTTTGGAAACCAAGATAGATGCCGTAGGGATAGAGGTCAACCATCTTAGACAAGACGTACGAGCGTTGGCGGACGGAACGAGTGGCCTAGAGAGTGCTCTGAAAAAGAACACTGATGTTAGCACTACCAACGCCAAAGAGGTCCACATATTGAAGCAACAAATGTCGAACCTGGAAAACAGAGCTGAGGAGGCCGAAGGGAGAGCAAGACGGAATAACATACGAGTGGTGGGCCTACCGGAGGGAGAAGAGGGCCAGGACCCCACAGACTACGTGGAGAACATGCTCATTCAGGAAATAGGAGCAGGCAAGCTCTCCCAGGGGTTTGCGATAGAGCGAGCGCATAGGGCCCTGCTGAGAAGGCCCCAACCGGGAGCCCCACCCTGAGCTATAATAGCAAAGATACTGAACTACAGAGACAGGGAAAAGATTTTGGAATTTTTTCGGAAAGGAGGAACAATAACGCGAGCGTCGGCGACAGTCACGGCGTATCCGGATAACACCATGCTGGTACAGAGACAACGGTAAAAGCTATGTAGCGGTGAAAAGGAGGTTGCGGACAGCTGGACTCAAATACATGCTGTTGTACCCGGCAAAGCTAAAGGTCATACACAAAGGGAAAGCACACTTCTTTGAAACCCCTGAAGAGGCGACAGGCTGGCTGGATACCCATGGATGCCCAGGGTCTGGCGACGACCAAGATCGAGAAGGACAGGATAAGTGATGCAACGCTATGGTTGACATTGCGGGGGTGGGGTTAGATTCCACAGCAGACATAAGCAAAAGGGGTGCTGAGCACACTAAGGAAGTGCAGATGCTAATTAATTAAGGGATAAATGCAGCGGGCAAGCCTGTTGCACTGGAATATAGAATTGCATATTGTAAATATGAGCCATAAATGTGCTGCGAATAACAGCCAAAAAAGGAGACACGAAACTAAGAAGTCCAACCCCTATTAGTAAAGTAGTTGAGGCGCCAGTAGGTGTTATCTCCCTGCTGTGCCCTGAGTACAGGTGAAGGCCAACAACGGGCAAGATGCGGGGGTGCCTGAGATCCAGGGATGGAGCTGGACAACAGTTGGGATAAGGGAGGGGAGGGAGGGAGTTGGGAATTGAGTTGGGGCAGGGAAGGGAGGGGGGAGGGAAGGATAGGGGGGAGGTTTGGAAAGTTGAAGTGTTAATAGTTGAGGGTAGTTTTTGTTGGGGTACAAGCGTGCATGGGATAGCTCTGGCATACTGGTCAGGAGTTGGGGAAGCACAAAAGGAGGCGGGGATAGGCTAGAATATGGTGGACTTTAAGGTAATTTATTGGAATGTCAGGGGGCTTAATAGCTATCTAAAAAGGAATAAGATCATGATGTACCTAAGAAGGCAAAAAATAGATGTAGCCCTACTGCAAGAGACCCACCTCACAAAAGATACATTGGAGATGATTCAGAAAAAGTGGGGAGGTTCTGTTATTGGAGCAGCATATTCGGCCTACGCCAGGTGAGTGATTACGTGGGTAGCACTGCATGTCCCATTTCAACTGCTACAATCCATGATTGAAGCGGATGGGAGGTTAGTGGTTATACGGGGCTTGGTTGAAAACAAAGAAATATGTATAATTAATACATACGCCCCAAACCAGGACACTGTTACATATTTTAAGACCCTATACAGCAAATTGTGTCCGCACATGGGGGAGGCAGTGATCTGGGGAGGAGAGTTCAACTGCACATTAAACCCGAAGCTGGATAGGTCGGATAACAAACAAGATAGGCCTGCTCCGGCAGCTAAGGCCCTGCAGACCCTGCTTACGAAATTACAGCTCGAGGATATATGGAGGGTGCGTCATCCACGAGATAGACAATACTCACATTACTTCGCTCCACATAACATGCACACGACGCTAGACTACATGTTCGCCACGCAGGAAGTGGCAGCAGACGTACTACAGACGGAATACAAGGCGAGGGTCCTATCGGACCACTCGCCATTGGTTTTAATATGGCAATATCGTCCTCCAAGGGCCAAGATACCAACCTGGCGACTAAGAGCTGAAACACTCAAAGACGTAATGTTCAGAGAGGACTTAAGAGAAGACATTTTACAGTACTTTGAGATTAATACTGGGAGCGTGGAGTCAGCTGGTACGTTATGGGAAGCCTTTAAGGTGGTGGAGAGAGGGGTAGCGATAGCCAAATCTAATGGGCTGCAGGGGGGTGTATTATAGGAATTGCAGAAGGCCGAAACCAAACTAGAGATAGCCTAAGTAGCACAAAGCACAAAGGAGGAGGCTGAAATCATAGGCCGACTGCAACAGGAATTTGCAGAATACTGGGAGAGGTTATGTAACCTGAACTACAAAAAATATATAGAGAGGCAGCATGCGGGGGGGAGACAAGCCTGGAAGGATGTTAGCGTGGCTGTATAAAAGAGAGACCCCCAGACCCACGACAAGAGCAATAATAGGGGAAGAAGGACAACTAATAGACACCAAAGAGGGCATCAATCGGGAGTTCCTGGAATACTATAGGAAATTATATGGGGATGAAAAAGGTAGCCATAACGGGGAAATAATGGACACGCTGGAGGACATAGGATTGCCACGGATTGGCGCAGCTGGCCGTGAGGACCTGGATGCCCCGATTACACTAGAAGAGCTGGAAGAGGTGGTGGTACAACTGCCCATTAGTAAGACCCCAGGTGCAGATGGGCACCCTAGCTAATTTTATAAGATGTACAAGAACGAGGTATTACCCTCGCTAATTGAAATGCTAAATGAGGCATGCGAAATAGGGAGGTTGCCGGAGTCTCTAAGAGAAGCAATAATCATTCCTCTTCCAAAACCCGTTCAGACCACTATCGATGCTAAACCAAGATAGCAAAATACTCACAGCGGTATTAGCAAATAGAATGAAAAGGATAATTAACAAATTATTACACCCTGATCAAACACGGTATGTTCCGCGTAGGAACATATCCGACAACCTCAGAAGACTTCACCGGGTTATAGAACACACAAAAGAGAACTCGGAAGAGATGGCGATTGTATCACTTGATGTGATAAAAGCCTTTGACTCTGTCAAATGGCCATGGCTGATCGCGGCTTTGACTCACTATTGGATAGGTCCAGGGAACCTCAAATGGGTCAAATTACTGTATAGCGCACCGCTAGCCACAGTCAAAACTGGAGAAATAATATCTGACAGATGGCAACTGAGCAGGGGCACTAGACAGGGATGCCCATGGTCTCTGATGCTATATATTTGTGCACTGGAACCCCTGGCAATATACCTGAGGCAGCAGTACGAGTTAATAGGGATTGAAATAGAAGGGGAGCCGCACCTAATCTCGCTATACGCAGATGACATGCTGCTATACTTACGATACCCTGAAGAAAACCTCCAATATATTTTGGAAGTGATGTAGCGATTCGCATCGCTATCGGGTATAGCAGTGAACCCCAGGAAATCATGCATATTCCCACTAGGGAGGTATGTAGGGACCCCAAGCGATAAATTACCCGTCTTACAAATACCATGGAAGCCGCAAACGTTTAGATCCCTGAAGATAGACATTTACCATACGGTAGAGGTGGAACATCAAAACAACACCGAAAAAGCGGTACAGAAAATCGAAAATAGCATGAGGTTCTGGGCCAAACCTCCCCTGGCAATGATGGGAAGAGGAACGCTGCTGAAGATGGTGGTATTGCCAGACTATTACACCTTTTTGGAAACATACCATGCCTGATACTGAGGCGATTCTTCTTGAAGTTACAGAGCATATGCAGGGGGTTCCTATGGCATGGGACGAGGAACAGAATTGCCCTTTGGGTGTTGCAGAATACACATGATAAAGGGGGTATAAAACTGCCGAACTACGAGATCTATTACCTAGGAAGTCAACTGCAATATGTGGCTAAATGGCTGTCGGAAGTACGGGATAATCTCCCATTGGGACAATTCTTGAGACTTAAGAGAAACAGTTCAAGGAGAAGAGATTATAAAGAAGAAGCGAATAACATGCAGGAGCACTTAATTAAACGAGGGTACCGACAATATATTGTCGATGCCGCTTCTAAAAGGGCTGACAATAACAATCGGGACTCACTCCTTCAATACAAGGAACAGAGGGGCGAAAGGACAAGAATGAGCGCCTGGTATTTGTTAACATCTTCAGTCACATGTCACATGCTATTAAACGTTTGATTTGTAAACATTGGGACATACTGGAGAAGGGTAGTGATCCCATTTCAAGACTGATCATTGCCTTTAAACGGAGCCAGAACATTAAGGAGCAGATAACTCAGAATGATATAACATCTAGACCAACCACCTCACCTACCCTAACACAACTTTGGGGTTTACAAGCAGTAACGGGTTATTTCCCATGTGGAACATGTACCTGCTGTGCATTTACTAAGAAAACCACATCGATTGATATTGGGTTGAAAACCCCTTGGTTACAAAAAACGTTGACCAATTGCATCACAAGTTGGGTAATCTATCTAGTTGGGTGTCCATGCAACAAGCTATACATAGGCAAGACAGAGAGAAAGGTGAAATTGCGGATAGGTGAACACCGTAGCTGTTTAAAGAATCGGACTAAGAATGCCCCGTTGGTAGGACACTGGGTAGAATGCACTCACCAAATACAGGATCTCTCCTGGTCGATTGTTTACAATCAGAAACCGAGTAATGACATCAACCGGGATAGACTAGCGTTGTCAAAAAAAGAACGCAAATTTATTGTTTCACTAAAAGTATGCTCAATGGTCTAAACGAAAATTTCGACTGGGTACTGTAGAATTTCAGTACGGTCTGAGAGATGGTTTAATAAATATTATAAACCTTGTCCGTCACTCTGTGAGCAGAACATGCACGGCAGCTCTTATATTACATCGACTTGTTCACCTGTTAACGCGGCTTTTCATCTTCCCCTCTATAGCATGGATGGTGATGGAGACTTGTAGTTGTCTTGATATTGGGAAAATCTTCCTCGGGACCAGCCCTTAGAGCAAAAATTACCAAATTCAGCCCAAAATACAGGTTCTATTGTGCCGAGCAGTGAACTCATGCTAGTGATAAATGACACCTTCAAAAAGTTTTAGTATTTATTCTAAACAGTGAATTTCAGCAACATTTTGGGATTCAAGTTAGAGAAGATTACAAAGCACAAAACTTAGAGAAATGCAAAATATAGAAAAACATAGAACTTAGAGAAACATAGAGAAACATAGAGAAACACAGTCTTACGCCCCTTCAATCAGCACTGGGAGACCCTGGCCCTCATAAGCTAGCTGTAACAAGCCCCGCTCAGAGCACAGCGCTACAGGGTGCCGACAGAGCAACAGATTCCGGACACTTGATCTTGCTCGAACCAAGTCCACATATCGATCTCCCACCTGAGTCATGTGGGCATGCATTTCTATAATCTCGTGCTGTCAGTCCATGACGCACAGTTCCAGAACTTTCCCTGTGCAAAATATAGGCTTGCTCATGGAAAAACCCAACTCTGTGAATTTCCACTGTGCTCCTTTTCTGTGCCCCTCCCTACTTGGAGCCCATCTGCGCGAAAGCTCAGGAATGTCTTATCAGTGCCTTCTCAGAGAAAGAGGATTTGTTTACGAAGCCATGCAGGGCTACCGTTAGAAAGGCAGAATATTCTAAGAGAAGCCGAGATGAATTAACCCCATGTGAGCAAGCTCTAAAAGGCATGCACTCATAGCTTAGTGTTCATAGCGCTTAAGATTGGCTATCTAAGCGCTATATAGGTGCCATAATGTTCCAAACACTCCAATAATGTCTATTAGCTACAGAGCTGGGGCCTTCGCCCTGCCTGTCTATCTACAATGCATAATGTGACCTACCACCCCTACTAGGCCTGCATATTCCTTGTAGCTCACTACTGCGTAATGGAAGTGCTACAACAGACTACTGTCAGCATTTTTGGCACATACTTTGAATAAACTATTGACTTTCAGCGGCTAATGCTGTCATCTAAAGCCCTGATTGGCAAATTTGCAATTTTGTGTATCACTACAGTAGTCTGCTCTGGGCTTTTCCTCCTGTTTTGGTTGTCATGGGATGGTTCGCATCTGACGTGCTGTTTCTCTGTGGGCGGCGATAGATCGGCGACCATAGAGTAGAGATCGGATCGGACTGAATAACATTTCCGCGTTATACAGTCGGGTCACGTGACATGGTTAAGGTCACATGCCGCGATGGGCACTCTCTGATTGGCTAATCATGAGGCGCTTGTAATGAATTTAAAGACGGTTGGATCCTCTGAACCGAGAGATACGAACACGGGGGACAACGGCAGTCACCAGGAAGGATGTTGAGACGGACCAACGCAGCGAACGATCATACGCTGTGATGGGTCGACAAGTCACAAGCCAGACGAGGAGGCGAATCGAACGGAGCTCGGAATATCGAGGATGCGGTGTTAGACCCATATAGAGGTAAGTAAGAAGTCGGCTAGCGATAACCGACTGAGGGCTACTCAGGTGGGGAATAAGAAGCCAGACCTTACTGATACCAACTGCAACTTGCTGATACTGTTGTTTTTTGGTGTTGTTGTCAACAGTGTTGACGCTCTCCGATGCTCCAACGTAATGGGGATAAGTTTGACCCCAAACAAGTCGCATTCTAAACCTCGGGTCAATTCGGCTGTGCGAGTTCCGGCTACCAAACAGCAATAGTGGAAGATAATGGTTCAGCTTCCGCTGTAGGATGAATTATTCACCTTCTACAGGGTAAGCCAACCCTTTTAAGAGCAATTAGAAGACGCTAAAGGCAAGAATGTATCTGGTGGGGGAACTACAATGTAACAGAATGGTTGCTAATTGTTGGCTATATCATCCTTTCCAGATCTATAATCTTGTTGTCGTCCAGCAAGTTTGACACATATAAGGAAGGTTGTGACTATCAACAAAGACAGTGTTAATTTGCTTAGGATAACGTGCCCCATCCATGGGTAAGTTAACCAGGGCTTCATGATGAAACATGCGAGATGGGTGATTAATGCCCGTGTTGAAGGGCAGCGAGCTAAAATAGCCCCCCTGTTAGTACTTCCTGTATGTTCTGTTATCTCCAGACGCCTTGTGTCTTTCTCTCCAGACGCTCTGAGTTCTTGAGCAATTGTGTCTTTTTTTCTTTTCATCGAGTTTCTCAGTTTCGTAGTTTCTCAGTCTCTGGTGTACCAGTTTGATTGTGTATTGTCACACATGGGGTTGAGTTCTCAACAGGACAGAAACTCAAAATCACTGACTCAATGGAAACTCTCATGACATAGAGGGTGAGATATATATATAGTACTTCTCAATGGTGGTGGAGGGGGGTGTCTTTGGCTATGTGTCGTGGTTGAAACCTTTATTGAGCTAGTCATGAGCTCTCGTACACTGAGTATGGTAACGACTATGTTTCTCAGGTACTGGTATAACCATAAGGTATACCTTTGTTAACAGTTAATTGACATACTGTTTTTATGTACCGCTCTCTTATAGGTGAAAACTATCTCGTGAAACTATCGACGAGCAATTCCGTGAATGCAAAGATTGGGTTTGCCAGTTATCAAAGTATTTGGACTTTGAGGAGAATTTTCGAGTTCACTTAAAACCAATCACTGTCAGTATGCAATGATTCTGATTTTTAGTCTGCCCCTGATGAATTTCCTAGAATAACCTGTATAAGGAAAGAAACATGTTGGGCCTGTTTTTATCATTGTTTAAAAGTTTTTTTTGGTGTGTATCTGTATGAATGAGTCATAAGTTCTGTATGAGATTGCACGGTATGAATGGTGAGGAGTGGGTAAATGAATAAGTGAACTGTGATCACATATTATCACTATGTATAAGCCACTTTGTCATCTCGGCTCCCATTTACGGATAGCCATTATGGAATTACGTTGCATCAGTGATATGGAGTATTTCTTTTTTGTTTATGCTCTTGTTCTTTTTTCTCTCTTTTGTACTCTCGTGATTAACTCAATGAGAACATTTCTTAATTAGAATTTCTTAACTAACATTTTGAAATGATCTTTTGTATTGGAGATATATTAAATATGTATATGAAATTTTCAAATAAAATATGTAATTGTTTTATAATGTTCAATCTTGTGGTTGTGCAATATTGATGAACGCGGTAGCTTTTGTTGACATGAGATAGCTTTTTTCCTTTCAATTTAAGAGAGCGGTACTTTTGAGAGTCACAAGCCTTTTTGTTATATGCCAAGGGTTCCACCCTTAATGTGAGGGTCTGCTTGTGATGCATAACTTTTCCGTCAAACCTCTCAGTGTTTTCTTGTCGGAAGACCACACCTCAGAATCGAGATTGCTGCGATTAGAATGTGCCCCGTACTTCCTAAAAGAAATAATATGGTTGTCCAAAGCAGAGATAAAAGAGCGTTTAAAGATGCTGATATTAGGATGGGAGATATGGCGGAAAGCTTGCCAGGTCATGGAAAACCCGACACTGTGTTCACCCCAAATACCGCTGATTGCACTAGCCGGAAAGGATGAGCAATTAATTACGACAATTAGGAGGCACTGGGATTCGGTGGGAATTGTAACAATGGGAGATATGTGGCAAGAAGGGGAGATTAAGACATTTGTAGGGCTGGTCGAAGAAACAGGGTTGCACGAGGGGCAGTATATAACATATAACAGAGTGGTACGGCGATTAAAGAAACATGGTCAGAGATAACATTAGAAGAGCAACCGGATGCCACCATAGACACGATATATGATATCGCAGAAGGAGGGCACGAAATATCTAGGCTATATGAACTTCTGATGACCAAAGTGGGGAAGGAAGTGACACAATTGAGACAGGATTGGGAAGAAGAGGTGGGGGAACCAATGAACGATGGGATGTGGGAGTGTGCACAAGGGTGTTAGGGTTGGCTCTTATGCTTGCATGTGTGCTGTGCCAGGATTAATGTCATCATCAGAATGTAGTCTGTGAGTGTTGAGTGTGAGGTTAGAATGTTTGGAGTTGAACTGGTTCTAACCGAGGCAGTTAGAATATGTGAGCGGTGGGTGGTGGGAGCCAGTTGGCTCTTATCCCTGATCCTCTTGATATCTCAATGACTTGATGACATCTGATCCTGTAACTAAGAAGCTAATAAAGTAACCACCAAGAGTACCTGGCCTGAGTATCCTGAGTGTCCTTGATGAGTGAACCCTATGACCAATGACAGGTCATAACAAAGGGTACCATAAAAAAGTATCTAGGAATACTAGGTTGCAGCAAATACAGCTATATATAACCCATAGAGCATATATGACTCCCCAAAGAGTAGCCAAATTCAAGAATGCTGAACGGCAAACATGCCCGAAATGCAGAGAAGACAGTGCGGGGATGACACATATGTTTTGGGCATGCCCTGAAATTGGGACATTTTGGGAGGAAATAGCCCACCGGCTAGATGAGAAGGGGATCAAACTAAATGTCAACGTGGGCATGCATGATAGGAGAATTCCCTAGACCACGCCAACTAAAACATGTAAGTAAACTAAAGGACTTGGCATATATACTTGCCAAGCGCAGGATAGCAATGGGATGGAAAGCATGTAACAGACCCAGAATAGAAACTTGGTGGAGTCATCTACAAAAATGGACTGAAGCTGAAACAGCAGTATGGCACGAAACCGGGAATGGAGGAGGGGAGGAAGAGGCAGAAACCCTGACAGCCTGGAAGCATTTAGTGGCCACGCTGTATGGACCCGCCCAAGACTGGTCAACCAATCAGGACTCAGTGGAGGAGACAAAGAGAGGAATCCCTTAGTAGGAACAGGTGCAGAGCGACACATGGATCAGGCTCGAATGGGGAGGTAAGGGGGGGAGTATACCTGGAAGCGCAATGTAAATCTTGAAATGCTACAATGTGTGTTGTAAGTTTGTTGCATTTGTTTGGTTGTAATAAATGATAATAAAAATTGTTTTAAAAAAAAGGCTCGAGTCCAAATGGATCTGAAGTTGTTATACATGTTTTCATCTGCAATGTTCTTAAAGTTTTTTTAGTACTGTACTGGGCCACAGATCAAATCTCCAGACCTAGACATCCACCACACATCAACCTTGGTCTCTGGTCATGACAGGGCTCTTGTTAGGGCAGGCCTCCTGTTATTACAGGGCTATTATTATGTCAGGGCTCTGGTTAAAGGACTATGATTAAGGCCGGTCTCTTGCCATGGCAGGTCTCTGGTCATGATAGGGCTCTTGTCAGGGCAGGCCTCCTGTTACTGCAGGGCTATGATTATGTCAGGACTCTGGTTATTAAAGGACTATGATAAAGGCAGGGCTCTTGTCATGACAGGGCTCTTGTTTGGGCAAAGCTACGGCTGTGTCAGGGTTCTGGCTGTTACATGATTTTTATTATGGTACAGCAAAGGTTATTACTGTTCTATAACTATGACAAGCACCAATGATTTCATTTTTGCTCCATTGTTGGTGCTTGGTTGCTTGCACCCAATTAAATAAAATATGCAGTTGGCCTGATTCTTAAATCATTGCCTGATGCAAATGATGGGATTAACTTGTGCTTTCTCTTCACTTGGGCCCACAAAGGTTGAGCTCCATTTGCAAAGTGCTTCCTCATGTGCATTTAGAGATGCCCCTTTCCCTCCTGGTGCGGAATCGCGAAAAGCAAGCGATTCAAGGGAGTATACTTCTAACGCACACCCCAACTCAAAAACACTTTAAAAGGCATAGCACACACACATCTCACACATAGACCCTTTGGAGCAAGTGCAAGGAGATGTGCACTGATTAAGAGGTTTATTTTTGACACTTTTGCGCATTTTTTAGTTTAGGTGGAACAGCAGCAGTATGAACTGGTGTGGCCCACTTGCATTTCTATCCCTCAAAAAGGGAGAGAAATGTCTTATTTGTACAGTGACCAGCCCATTAAAGGCCCTCCACTATGAAATATGCTCCAGCACTCACGTGGCTGCTGTGAGCCTATCATACATTAGTGTGGGGATTGCAATCCTGACACTAATGTATGTTAAGGGGGTGGCTCTCATTTGCTGGGCACATGGCCAGGCCACCCCTGTTATTTATGGCACCTGTGCATTGCTTAGAATCACGCAAGTAAAAAACTGTTTGCATTTTGTCACCTTGTATAATTCTTTCAGAAGGGGACACACTTAGTCCAAATTTCCAAAAGAAAACTGGTTTCTTCACAGAATTTTCGTGAGACTAAATTAGATTGACCTATATTGCAAACTTTTCATATTTTTGTTGCGCTTTATATCTCTCTAGTATTCAAATAAAAATGTTGATGTTCTTATTTTGTCTCTGATCCTGCGCAGAAGAGGTGGGGTCAGTGCACCCTCTTTGGCGCGCCTTTTGGCGCCAGCCGTTTTGGCGCCGCTTGCCACATTAACTCCACATCCCTCTTCCTCGTGCAGTGCACCTCAACGACAGGAACCCTTATATTTTTGCTTGCTTCAGACCCCTCATCTATATCTGGGAATATAGCCCGCCCCTACCCTGGCATGCCTTCATTTTTAAAACATTGGGTAGTGGCTTTGCTGTATACCTTGCTCAATCCTTTCTCTGGCATAAGAGGGACAAAGTTCCTGGCTCCGCTAAGGAATATCGATTGCAGGGTTGGCAGGCTGGATTTGGGGTCGAGTGGCTCCCGGGGCCCCTGCTGGGAGAGGGGCACTGGTTGAGAGGAGCGGCAAAGTCTACAGTCCCTGCTCCCTGCCGGGCGCGACTCTTTACAGTGGAGATGACTGATGGATCCCTGCTGAGCTGAGGGCGACAGGGCTGAGAATGCTATTACGGGGTACAGGCTGTGGCATAGAGTGGCCTCTTTTTTTCTGGCCCTGGGCACGGAATCGGTGCATCTGGGCATTTCAGGTAAGAAGAAATGGCTACAGAGGCGGCCATCTTGCATTTGAAAATACGCTGTGGCGCCTGGTTAGAGCACGCCGGCTGGTTGCCTGGATACCACGCCGGAGCTGTGGTGCCGGCGTGTGATTGGATGTGTTGCTGAGGGAGGGCTGTATACATGTGTGAAGATGCGCGCCCCCTGGTGTCCCTAAATGACAAACGCCGGGGCTGGTAACTTCTTGCAGTCCCAGTGCGGAGTCTGTGCTGATACATGAACAAGCTTTTGTATCCTGTTACTCTATCAGGATTAGTAGCAAGCGGCAGGAGAAACGCAGACATATGGAAGCTTCTTCCTCTTCCACCTCAATTTCTCCTGACAGGAGAAGGCATGTTAAAAAGAGATAATCCCCTAATGAGTTTTCGCAGTTAAGGATAGTTAAGATTTTCAAGAAAGCCTTGCATGAAGGTAAAAGGAAGAGGAAGGACTCCCTTTCTTCTACCTCTTCTACATCCTCATCGTTCTCATCCTCTTCAGATTCTGACCCGGAGGAGAAAGATCATAAAGGGAAGCATCTGGATAAAGAAGTGGTGGCACCAGCTCTGGGCGAGGCCGTGGATTACATGGGATTCCCGGAACAGGAGTTAGTGGGAGAGGGTGTGAGAGAGAGAGAGAGAGAGAGAGAGAGAGACAGGGTGGTACAGAGACGAGGAAGAGTAGGATTCGGAGTAATGACGATTACCAGTTGGGGCCGACCAGCATGGCACCGGGTCCGATCAGTGGTCATGATGCCAATATATTTAAGGAGTACAGTGCACGCCGCACACTGTATCAAATAAAGTGTCATCCTCGGCATAGTGCGCTCAGAAAATGAAACTGTACTTGGACTCATCTTTAGTTGAAAATTCCGCATTATGCTCTGAGCATGCACTTTCTTAGAAAAAAACGCGCCGAAATCGCGGCGCTAAAGGGCTGACACCTTAATGTCCTAATCCGGCAGATGGTATTCCTTTAGTGATATGTTGGGAAGTACTGCCACCTGGTGGACAAATATTTAGAAGTACCTTTCTATATACACGGTCATAGATTTTTGTTTGCTTTTTGCCTGTGTGGTGACTGAATGTTACAGTAAAATGGTTAGCTACTGACCTTTTACGGGTGTGTTAGCATGCCCTGTCTCCTTAAAACAGAGACAGGGTCACGTGGGTAATGATGAGGGAGAGGGGAGGAGGAACGGAAAAGGGAATTCACTTTCCAGTTTGTTATGATTAAAGAAAGATGTATCCTGTTCTTCCTTGGTGGCCTTATTTCCGTGGGCCGCACAGCCCCAACAACTGGCGATGAGGCAGACTCCGTCGCATGCCAAGGTCCTCCTCCCCGGGCGCAAGCGATCCCGCTGGTGCTTGTTTCAGCGGCCGCCAATGAGTCGCTCCTACAACCTTTACGACATGGGGTGACTCGATCCCGGGCCCCCTTCCTCACAGTGCAAGTGGCATATGTTTTCCTGTGAGAGTGACACAGAAGGATCAAAGCGCCATCTCCATCGCCGCGTGCCAATCCTCCAGAAGCTGGGACATTCACACGTCCTGGAGCACATGCAACCACAGGTGGGTGGTCCTTTTCACCCTCCGTGTCCCACAAAGCCTGGGAGTCATCACGAGGCTCCATGGACACATGCTGCGCTTCCGCTGCCTGTCCTTCTGAGGCGGTCTGGGCCAGCCTCCTCCTCCAAGTGCCTTGTGGCTAGGACTGGCTCCACCTTCTGACCTCCCTGGGCATACACCATCAGATCCAGAGTGTGTAGGCGCATGACGACGCACGCACACTCCCATAGCTCTCAACCATTTATGTCGCAAAGGCGGGTGAAAACACCCGATTTTATTTTTGGCGGGTGAGAGGTCCATTGAAACGAATGGGCGTGCATGAGGCTTGGCGGGTGAGACAGCTGTTAACAAGGCGGGTGACACCCGCCAAAAGCGTGTGAGTTGAGAGCTATGCACTCCTGGGGGAGCTACCATCTCTACATGTACTTTTGAACATTTGCTCTTGCGTGCCAGCCACCCACTGGCCACCACTAGAGGGCGGTGCTGCTACTGCTGCCATTCACTTGTTGTTTTTAGTGGCGCAAGAACCCGAGTCTTCCGCCTGCCACCATGAGCTCACCACCAGGTCCTGCCCTGCAACCGCAGGACACGCAGGGCCCACCTATGAGCTCGAAAGCTACTGCGTGGCGCATGCCACCTCAGTTCTCCATGACCACGCAGGACAAAGTCCCGAGGTGGGTGGAATGGCTGGAAGACTTCAATAACTTTATCACGGCGGCGGGTGAAGAAAACTCCCTGAAGTTACGCAGCATGTTCCTCAACATAGCCGCAGTGAAGTCAAGACACTCATAAAGACAATCCCCACCGCTGAGCAGCCCGACTTCGCGGCACTGATCACGGCCCTCAACAGAAGACTTGTGATTGAGCCCAATAGAGACTACGAGAGGGACATGTTCAATCAGTGTACCTAGAGAGGTGAAGAGACAGTTGAGGAGTTCATCACTCGGCTGAGGATTAAAGGGGTGCAATGCCAGTTCCACGCCTTTTTGCTGGATGAAGCCATTTGCCTGACGGTAATTGAGGGGTGCCTATCTGAAACGCTCAAGAAACAACTGCTCAAGAAACCACTCTCAATTGATGAAGTCAGCGAAATGGCCAGAATCTTCGAGAGAGTGGACGTAGAGGCTACCCAGATATCCCGAAGCACCACGTCCAAGCAAGATAAGAGTGAGCTTATTGCAGTGGTCCAGCCAAGCAACCCAAGACCTGGTGATAAGATGGGCCCCAGAATGCAGAGGCAATGTTACCGCTGTGGGATGGCGTTTCCCCACTCAGGGACATCCCCCGCACTCACCCATAGGTGTGAAAACTGTGGCAGAAAAGGCTACTTTCAATCAGTCTGCAGGGAAGGCAGGTCCTTTCCCACCCCGTGCATGACACCCTCTCCACAGTACAGAGTGTACAATCGGACCCCGCAGAACCCGGCATACCAGATACGCCTGTACCAGCAAGGGCAGAGATGATTTGTGAGGGTGGTAGAGGACCACTACCTTGAAGACGACGCTCAAGAAGTCGATACCTATGAACAGAACCCAAGGGTCAGGGATGAATACGACGGACCACCACAACCATGCCAATATCAATACCTGGCAGCACCCAAAGGACCGGAGTACGCGAATGACCAGTACGACCAGTACGTCGAAGACAAATATTTAAACCTTATCATGAATGTGAGAGAAGCAAGAGAAGCACAGAGGATACCGGTGGAGATATGCGGGTGGCATTTCTGCTTCCTGGTCGACTTAGGAGCCACCGTGAACATCATGGGGGAGAGAACATTTCTCCAAATGCCTGACAGGCCGGAGTTGGCCCAAGCCAGGTCAAACATTTTCCAGTGGGGAGCCGACCTCCCCTACATTCGATATTTCAGGCGCTGGCTCTTCCACAGAGGACTGTCCACCACCACGATCATCCATGTGATCCGGAGCCTGACCAAAGGGAGATGCATTCTTAGCTACCGCACGGCATCTTGCCTGGCCCTCATTGACATTCATGTCCATGAAGGCAACACCATCCGGTTGACTGCTCCTGCTGGGGGCGCAAAGGACTAGGTCTGCACCATAGGGGATGGTCAACCACCCAGATGCCCCATCACGAAATACATTATCCTGGAAAAGTTCCTGCTCCTATGTAAAGGGCTAGGCAAGATGAAGGGTCCCCCCTTGAGACTACATATTGACACATTGATCAGACTGTCCCCCAACACCCAAGGAGAGGGGGTTTTCACCTGCAAGCTGCTGCGTCGAGCGAACTCAACCAGCTACTGGATGACGGCATCATCGAACCAGCTATGGGCCCGACCCCATTGGTCTCGCCGCTGGTGATAGGAAGGAAAGGGGGATGCCTGAGACTCTGTGTGGACATGAGTATGGCCAACACTGCCATCCAGAAGGAACGGCACCCAGGACCACGCATAGAGGACATGATCGTTCAGTTGAACAAGACCGTTCACTTTTCCAAGCTTGATCTTAACCAGGGATACCATCAGATGGAGCTTCATCCAGAATCAAGGGGCATCACCGCTTTTGCAACCCATGATGGCCTCTCCCGCTACAAATGCCTTAACTTCGGCATTTCATCGGTGGCCGAGATCTTCCAGGCAGCCATCAGACAGGTGATCAGGCCGGTGCTGGGGGCCCTTAACTACAGTGACGATATCCTCGTCTTAGTGAGGTTTCGGGAGGAGAATGACACTGCCCTGCTTGCGACTTGTGCCGCTGTCCAAGGAGCAGGGCTGACACTCAGTATCGACAAGTGAGGGCGCTCACACCCACCAAGCGCTATGTCGACAGCTGCGGGACTACCGCAATACACCCCATGAGGCCACCAATAAAACCCCTGCGGAGTTGATGGGTGTAATGACCGGAGGGGGGTCTGCACTTCCGCTCTCTATATGGTAGAGGGGAGGCACAGCGACCCCTGCCAAGATTCTTTAGTATTGGTACGTGGTCGAGCAATCAGGGCCTAGCTTCTCAGCAGGTGATGCAAGCTGGTTCTTAAGTACAGCGTAGTCCCCCAGCACCCACGAAGGAATGTCCACACACTGTATCGGTTAAAACACAGTCTTTATATAATTAATATTTAAGGTCATATACACAATCACGATAACTCACATTGTACTCCGAAAATCAACAATGGTAAATATGTACAATTTTAAAGTGGTACCACTAACGTTATTAGATCTCCTTAAAGTGCATACGGTCAGAATGACACACAGATCAAAATAAAGAGGAAACCAGCAGTAGAGAGAGGAAGGAAAGCAAGATGGTTGAGCAATAGGCATAATACTGGTCCCACTACCTAGACACAGTTCTGTGTGGAGATTCCCCCACCTGGGCAACCTGTAGAAGAAAGATACAAGCCCAGCCCATATATTGTTCACACTTAGACTTTCCAATAGTTCTGCAACCCCAAAGTACCTGGCGTTGTAGCGTTCCTCATCAGGGAAATCGACAACCCTTCTTGAGTGTCCTCCCTTTCAGGCAGGAGTCACGGGTCGTCGAACGTCCAACGGAGAACAGGTCAAGCTACGACGGTGAAGTGCCTGCGTCGTTCCTAGTGGTGCTCGTTGACGGGGAAACGTAAACGTCCTGCCAGGAAGAGGCATGCGGGGCACCTCGGTGTCGATAGTTCTGGACCGCAAAGAGTTGAAGAACTGTGGCCCAGCAAGGGCGTTGATTCGTCGGCGTCTCTGTGGTCATTGGGTGGCGGGAAACACACCGGTGGATGCTGCTCGGCGCGTCGACGGTCAGATCTTCTCCAGCAGGATATGGCGGCGACGATGCAGACGAGAGCGTCCTTGGATCAATGAAGTTCTTAGGCAACGGGAGCACGGCGGCTCCAGTCGGCGATGGCGGTCGTCGACAGTGGCGGACAACAGTCCGGACACTTCTCCTTGGAGTTCCGCAGCAGTCCCCTCTCGAAGGTCTGTCTACCAGGGAGCTTAGGCAAAGATCAGCTGTGCACGATGGTCCCTCATAGCTCGGGAAGAGGGCGCCTTACCAGGTCCACTCTGGGTCAGTTCTTGAAGCACAGCAGCTTTCAGATTGCAAAGGAGAGCAACAGCAATTCTTCTGGTCCAGCAGGGCTTCAGGATTAAGCTTCAGTTACTCCAGTTACTCGTCGTAGTGGACGTCAGCTTCTGAACACGATTCCTAGCAGTGAGAGGCCCCCAGATATACTGTTGATCTCCCATTCATTCCGCTGGGTCACACTCAAGCATCCAATCATGACTAAGGGCATTCATGCAGGCAGGCAGCCAATCAGGCACACAAGGTATTCAGGCCATTCACTTCTCTCCAGACACTCACAACAAATTATGTGTATTGGTACAAGTACCGAGCCATTCAACACTCCAAGCTGCATTCATGCCGGTTTCGGGCAGGGCTGTCAACCATTGTGTCACTCCATTCACCCAGGTCCCACCCACTGGCGTACCCACAACATACGGTCATTGAGAAGGCTCCAGCCAGTCTGGTCGGCACTTCCCCACACTACCATATACAGAACTTCCACCCAACAGCCCGTCAGGGGGAAGGGACAGAGGCAGGGCTTCCCGGGACTTCGGGAAGATCAAGGTAACAGGTGATGGAAGGCAAGAGGCCATGGGGGCCATTTTGTCTCCATCAGGAATCTACTGATTCCAATGACAGGGCCTGGGCATCCCAAAATGGAGGACGCTCAGGCACCAGTCATTTCAGCACGGAGCTGCCACCAGCCCGTACCCTGCTCTGTGGGTCACACACAGTTGCCCAAAAACATACACTAGGGGCACAGGGTTATACGCCTACCAATGGGTGCCGTAAGGGTATCCCATGGATCAGTTCACCAAACCAAAAGAGAGAGAGCTGCACCGCCAGGAGTCCCACATGAACTCCTGCGCGGAAAATACGACAGAACCCACGATAAAAAGGCAGTAAAGGACAAAGTTACGGAGGCCCTGTCCCTCCGATGCATTTCCAGCATCACAATGGGGAAGTATCAAGTTCGCACCCGTATTGTGAGGCACCCCATCGGGCAGCCGGAAGCAGACCCCGAAGTCATCAGGAGAGATGCTGATCAGAAGGAACAAGCTCGGGTGGAAACCGACGAAAGGAGAGGAGCCAGGCCAAAGGAGTTCCATGTGGGGGATGAAGTGTTGATGCAGCAAGCTATGTCCAGAAAGACGGACTCCCGGTTTATCTGAACTCTTTTCAGGTCACTGCTGTAAAGGGGACTATGGTGACAGCTGTGAATTCCGAAAAGGAAATGACAAGGAACAGTTCATTGTTCAAGCATGTTGTTAAGAGAGAAGATGAACGGCCCCCGCCTCCTGATCCTGACCCGGAGCCACGTGAAGCAATGGATGATCTGTGGATCCCTCCAGGAACGTCTCGTCAGCACACGTCTGAGCCATCAGGCAGTCCTGGGTTGGCCTCGAGCGGTGGCATCATTACCCGGCCGCAACGGAACTTCAGGAAGTCGCTTCGCCTGGTCGAAGAATGTTAGAGGGGAGCAAGGACATTTATCCGGGGGTGTTGTTAGCATGCCCTGTCTCCTTAAAATAGAGACAGGGTCACGTTGGTAATTATGCGGGAGCGGGGAGGAGGAACGGAAAAGGGAATTCACTTTCACTTTCCAGTTTGTGATGATTAAAGAAAGACGTATCCTGTTCTCTCTTGGTGTGCGTCCTTATTTCCGTGGCCCGCACAGTCCCAACAGGGTGTTACTGGTGACAATTTCAAGAATTGTGCCAACAGTAGGCAATGTCTCTATGCATGATAAGACTTGAGTGCAATATTGAACACTTTGCTTCAATATACACCTTATAAAATTCTAAAACCAAAGACCATGATAAAGGATTAGAGAAAAAGTGATCACAACTCTGCCTTTTTTAACACAACTTCTGATTTCTGGGGCAAGGAAGAGTAGGACTAGGAGTAATGAAAATTACCAGTGAGTAATCAGAGCAGCAGTAAGTTAGGAATAGCAGGATCAAGCAGTGATATCTCAGGGAGTGTGTTACGGAAGAACTCCACGTTCTATGCAGTCCAACTGCCATGGCTTTCCCTGGGCCATATTGTTGAACTCACCTTGCAGCTGCCCCCTCTCTGGCATGATGCTTCAGCGCTCCTTTTACTCTACGATGTGAATTACCTGCCTCCTTCCGTCTGCGATGTTGTTCCATGCCACTCCCACCTGTCGCTCCTACATTGCTAAATAATTACACTCAAAATTGTTGATCATGGTGCGTGATACAAATGCACAGGTGAAAAAGGAACAGGGTATCTTAAATAGGACTGCCTTTCTTTTCGCACATGACTACATTCAGGTGTGTCCTTTTAATTAAATACATAAATACCATGCAGCATTGCCGCTGACATCACTCATTAAAGTCCCACCCTTACCTCAGTCCTGTTATCTTGTGGAGACTCTGTGTTATTGACCGGTACAACCCACTGCCGTGGCCCTTACACTGGTGGTTTTGGCATCTTCATTAATATAGCTCTGCCCCAAAACACAGAATGAAGATTTATGATCTATCTTATAGACTGAGAGAGGGGCCATTATCATGGGATAATGACCTGTCACCCTTCTCTGTAATACGTTGAGGATGGGTCATTTTACCATGCTAGAACGACTCTTCCCATGGTCTATAAGGCTATTAGCGCATGGTGGTAGAAGCAATACATGTTTCAGAGTGTTTGTGGTGAAGTAACAAAATTCCCCCCTCCCCTCCCAGTGCCGAGGCCTTTTTTGATGATTTTGGTATTTCACCATTCAATGCCTTCTAACATTTTCTGTGTCATTAACCCCTTAAGTGGCAAGGTCGAGGTATCTTGTCCTTGGCAACAGGGAGGTAATCCCAAGGACGAGATACTTCGGCCTTGGCACTTAAGGGGAGTGAATACAGTAGACAGACAAACTGAGCTAGTAAATTGAATGTGGTTTGATTTTTGTAGTGTATTTCATAAGTTAAGCATTTTAATTGCAACTTGGAACACGTTTAACATGAGCATGCATTAGGTGTCCTTTAAAATTAAACAGTTTCCTTATAAGAAAGCGAAAGCATTTTCCAATGTTTTATCTTTCCCCTTTGTGTTTTAAATGACATGTCGCAGCAAACAAAACAAAAAAACTACTGCCAGAGAGGAAGTGTCTTGTTGAAAGAGAATCTTACCTGGAAATTGCATTGTTGTTTCCCTGTCTACTTCTGAAGACAGAATGTTAAAAAGGCAGTCAATACCAGAAGTTATTGACTGCATTATACACATTCTGATTGGCTGAAAGGTCAATAACGATCTGCATGTGCTAATATTATTTACTGCCCATCTAAAAATTATTACAGCTGATACTTTTGTTCCAATTTTCTTAGGCATCGCCCAATCATGTGTTATCAGAGACTACAGAATGTGTCTCGAGGACTCGAACAATTGAAAGTAAAATAGTTACTGGACACCAAGAACTCATGAAACCTAAATCAGATTAATATCACCATACGCTAGATAAACTCTATTGCAACAAGAAGTCCTCAACTTCTGAGCTGGACTGATCACTATGCAGTACCTAGACATATCTCCTGCCAATCTAATACCAATATCTTTAACCAACAACCAATCGTAAATAGGAACATATAACACCTGAGCTGGTAAACAAGGAGCATATTAACAGTTTCTTGATAATGATATTATCTAAATAGCAAACAGAAAGATCTATGCAGTATTTATAAACATTAAACAAGCTTTTGATAGCGCTGACCGGTGAAAACTCTGGGAGAAATATGGAAATGCAACCGCCCCCCAGACCTTATAGCTGCTAATCAAGCACTATATACAGACACGTCTATCCAAGTTCAACTATCTAACCAAGGAGCCTTATCTAATAAAATTGTAACGTGGAATAGCTTAAAGCAGGGATGGCAACTTGCAGCTACCCTCTTTAATCTATATGTCTCGGAATAAAATTTTGTACTAAGAGACATAAGAACATATCCACCTGGATGGTCTATGCAGATGACCTTGTCTTCCTGAAAGAAACGCTGATTGGCCTACAACTGAGTTTAAACACCCTCACAGCATACTTCCAAGAAAATGGCCTATCTATCAATTCTGCAAAGACCCAAATGTTAGCTTTCTCCAACTGACACCATCAAAAGAATGGAAAATGAATCTTATGGCTGGGATCCACCAAGTTGGCACAAGTAAAAACACTAAAATACTTAGGAGTTTGGATCAACTCATTGATAGATGAACATGAATGGAGGGAATCCTTATGCACAAAGGCTCGGTCGCCAGCACGCCAAGTGCTGATGCTGCACAGAAAATGTGGGAAATTCTCCTTACGAGCAGTAATACTCATCTATCGGCAAAAAGTAATCCCGGTCATTGCTTTTTGGTGCGGAAGCTGCCCTGAATTTATCATGGAAGACTTGGGACTACCTAGAAGGGATATTATAGAGGAAACTGCTCTGCCTACCCAAAACGTTTGCAGTACCCAGGATACGTTTAGAAATTGCAATTCAATCGGTGCACTCAATAATTCTATGGAAATCAATTGATCTCTAATGAAAACGTCTTACCGGAGATGATGTTCAACCATTAAATATCCTCAGGACAACTGAGAGTAAATGACAAAACTACCTACTGAACCTCTGGGAAATCAGATGAGCCATGTGGTTGGAAGCTCTGGATGGCTATGTGGTTGGAAGCTCTGGATGCACCATGTGGTTGGAAGCTCTGGATGCACCATGTAGTTGGAAGCTCTCGATGCACTATGTGGTTGTAAGCTTTGGATGCGCCATGTGGTTGGAAGCGCTGGATGGCCATGTGGTTGGAAGCTCTGGATGGTCATGTGGATGGAAGCTCTGGGTGGCCATGTGGTTGGAAGCTCTCGATGCACTATGTGGTTGGAAGCTTTGGATGCGCCATGTGGTTGGAAGCTCTGGATGGGCATGTGGTTGGAAGCTCTGGATGGTCATGTGGTTGGAAGCTCTGGATGGTCATGTGGTTGGAAGCTCTGGGTGGCCATGTGGTTGGAAGCTCTAGATGGCTATGTGGTTGGAAGCTCTGGATGCACTATGTGGTTGGAAGCTCTGGATGACTATGTGGTTGGAAGCTCTGGATGGCCATGTGGTTGGAAGCTCTGGATTCCACTGAAGAAACCATATTAACTCACTCAGCAGCGGTGAGAAAAATAATAACACGGAACCATTGGATAGAGACACAGCAGGCCAAAGCAAAATACAAACTTTCAATTAACTGCTCTGCTGATGTAAGAGCAATAAATCAACTGTCTTCATATCTTCACAGATTTCCATGTCCAAAAGACAGAGATGTGTTTTTCAGGCTGAGAGTGAATCTGTTTCCAACCAGAGAAGTACTCGCCCAAAGGAAACAATTGAACGGGAACCCAATGTTCTGTCGGTTCTGTCTGGACTGCAATCAACTAAGCTCTGCATTAGCTAATATATTCCACAATGCAGAACCATTTAAACAAATACTCTCAAAAATAAAAAAAAGAAAGAAACTTGGTTCTCAAAATATTTACTAGTCTTAAGGCATACAATTGATAGATTAGGGCAAAAAGGGAAGTCTTCAAAAAACCCTGAAGACAATAACATTTCCTCCACACAAAACCAGGCGACAGGCATACTTTTCAGTACTGAAACTTTGATTTGACAGTGCAGTAAAATGGGCAGCGATCCCATAACTGCCACTTTATTGCTGCACCGCTTCACAATTGATGCCTCAGAAACAGAAATCCTGATCTGCTGCAATCCCAAGACTATCGGGGACTATTCCATGCGGCCACTCATTCACGGTCCTTTTAAAATTCTAATATCTTCAGTTTGAAGCCCAACTAATAACTTGATGTCATCTCAGATTTTTCAAACACCACACATAAATGCTTTGAGCAGTAGTTTTGGCTACTGTGCATGATGTTGCATTTTCTATCTTTAAATCCCCTTTGTATCTAACATATTAGAATTCTGAAATTCAGTCTACTCAGGTCTCTCCACATTTGAATAAGTTGCAGAGGGTACAGAACCCAGGATTTTTAAAAAGATCCCAAAAAGTTCTTGTATATCACCAGGATTGGCTCAGTTCCACTGGTTGCCAGCAGAGTGGAGTTAAAATCCTTCATGGAGTCCAGCAGAGCGAGTGGCAGTAACGGTAAATGAGTTTGGTGGTATTTTACACAGAAATTCCGCCAAACCCGTAAAGAGACCCTAAGTCTGGTTCATCGGGAGCTCCATTGGACTGGACCAAGTTCTTTAATAACATCTCTTTGACAACACTGGAGCTCTGATACCCAACCAAAGACTGTCCAAGAAGGCACATATATGGGTCAAGGAGCTTGAAGCACGGTCAATTTTTCTGCTCAATGGACAATTACTGCAACATACCCCCCCTATCCCGACCTGGCAGATGGGGAGTTCTTTGACATACCTGGATTATATCTTTGCCCCAATGAAAATGATTTGCAAGCTCCAGTCCTTGAAAGTTGTGCTAACTACGAAAAGTGACCATCGCCTATTGGCTTTAGCCTGGAAACACAACCCTACAGGTTTGACCCTCCACAACCTGCCTACTCCGCAGCTCAATAATGGGTAGAACAGACTTCGAATACTAGCCTCCGATGTACCAATCATGACGGAAACATTCTTAAATCAGCAAAACAGAGGAGCAGAGGGTTTGGAATATGAATGGATGCTGATACCGTATAAAACGAACACATCAAAACATTCCAGAATGGCTTATAAAGGATTCTACATGTATAACGCTGAACTGGTCGAACAAAAGAAAAAATATAGATCAGATATGAGAAAATTGAAGGCAAGTGATGCAAAGGAACGTAGTAACCTTATTCGGAAAAGAAAACAGAGATACAAAAATTGGTTGTTGATGTCTAAGGCACATCGATTACAACTCGATGCTGAGATGATGCTCAAAACGTTGGGCAATAATAACACCCGTGAACTTTGGCCTTTGCTGAATGATAATCAAAGAATATCCCTAGCCTTAACAGCGGTAGTCCCAGAACCTTTATGGATTGCTCATATCTCTACACTTTATGCCAAGAAACTCAATGAAGAAGAGCGGCAACAAGAAAAAATGAGCAGCAAATGGAACATCACCTGGGACAGAGACGATATTCTGATACTGATAAAACATCTTAATACGTCTCGGGCGCCTGGTCCCGACGGCCTCTCCAACAGTATCCAGCAACTACATCCGGAAGCTTGGGCGGACTTCGGTGCCTCGCTATTTGCGACAATAATGGAAACAAATCGGATGCCACTATCATGGAAAAATGCTGTGCTGATCCCGATATTCAAACAGGGTGAAAGACCCTTGCCGGCCAACTACCGCCCTATTGCATTACTAGACCCTTTAGGGGAAATCTTTGCTGCACAACTCCTTCGTCAGCTATCTCTGTGGGGAAAAAGGACAGGCAGACCGGCTTCGTTAAAGGAGCAGGCACAAACATCAACATAATGCTCCTCACCTTAGTAAAGCTGGAAGCTCTAAAAGCAAACAGAAAGGTCTATGCAGTATTTATAGACATTAAACAAGCTTTCGATAGCGTTGACCGGTGAAAACTCTGAAGGGAACTGTGGAAATGGAACTGCCCCCCAGACCTTATAGCTGCTATTCAAGCACTATATACAGACACGTCTATCCAAGTTCGACTATCAAACCGAGGAGCCTTATCTAATAAAATTGTAACGTGGAATCGCTTAAAGCAGGGATGCCAACTTGCGGCTACCCTCTTTAATATATATATTTTGGAATTAAATATTGAACTAAGAACATATCCACCTGGATGGTCTATGCAGATGAACTTGTCTTCCCGGAATAAACGCTGATTGGCCTACAACAGAGGTAAAACGCCCTCACGGCATACTTCCAAGAAAATGGCTTATCTATCAATTCTGTGAAGACCCAAATATTAGCTTTCTCCAACCGACACCATTTATGGAAAATATACTTTATGGCTAGGATCCACCAGGCTGACAATAAAATACTTAGTAGTTTGGATCAACTCATTGATAGATGAACATGAATGAAGGGAAGCCTTATGCACAAAGGCTCGGTCGCTAGCACGCCAAGCTCTGATGCTGCACAGAAAATTTGAGAAATGTTCCTTCCGACCATTAATACTCTTCTATTGGTAATAAGTAATCCCGATCCTTGCATTTGGTGCAGAAGCTGCCTTGAACTACCTAGAAGGGATATTCTAGAGGAAAGTGCTCTGCCTACCCACAATGCTTCCAGTACCCAGGATACGTTTAGAAATTGCAATTACATCAATGCACTCAATAATCCTATGGAAACCAATTGATCTGTATCGAAAACTACTCACCAGAGATGATGTTCAACCATTAAATATCCTCAGGACAACTGAGAGTACACAACAAAATAACCTACTTTACCTCTGGGAAATCAGAGGTTCCATGTGGTTGGAAGCTCTGGATGTGCCATGTGGTTGGAAGCTCTGGATGGCAATGTGGTTGGAAGCTCTGGATGGCCATGTGGTTGGAGGCTCTGTATGGCAATGTGGTTGGAAGCTCTGGATGGCCATGTGTTTGGAAGCTCTGGATAGCCATGTGGTTGGAAGCTCTGGATGCACCATGTGGTTGGAAGCTCTGGATGGCCATGTGGTTGGAAGCTCTGGATGCACCATGTGGTTGGAAGCTCGCTCTGGATGGCCATGTGGTTGGAAGCTCTGGATGGCCATGTGGTTGGAAGTTCTGGATGCGCCATGTGGTTGGAAGCTCTGGATGCGCCATGTGGTTGGAAGCTCTGGATGCGCCATGTGGTTGGAAGCTCTGGATGGCCATGTGGTTGGAAGCTCTGGATGCGCCATGTGGTTGGAAGCTCTGGATGGCCATGTGGTTGGAAGCTCTGGATGCACCTTGTGGTTGAAAGCTCTGGATGGCCATGTGGTTGGAAGCTCTGGATGCGCCATGTGGTTGGAAGCTCTGGATGGCCATGTGGTTGGAAGCTCTGGATGCACCTTGTGGTTGAAAGCTTTGGATGGCCATGTGGTTGGAAGCTCTAGATGGCTATGTGGTTGGAAGCTTTGGATGCGCCATGTGGTTGGAAGCTCTGGATGTGCCATGTGGTTGGAAGCTCTGGATGGCCATGTGGTTGGAAGCTCTGGATGCGCCATGTGGTTGGAAGCTCTGGATGGCCATGTGGTTGGAAGCTCTGGATGCACCTTGTGGTTGGAAGCTCTAAATGGCTCTGTGGTTGGAAGCTCTGGATGCACTATGTGGTTGGAAGCTTTGAATGCGCCATGTGGTTGGAAGCTCTGGATGACCATGTGGTTGGAAGCTCTGGATGGCCATGTGGTTGGAAGCTCTGGATGCCACTGAAGAAACTTTAATAACTAATTCAGCAGCGGTGAGAAAAACAATAACACGGAACCATTGGATAGAGACACAGCAGGCCAAAGCAAAATACAAACTTTCAATGAGCTGCTCTGCTAATGTAAGAGCAATAAATCAACTGTCTTCATATCTTCACAGATTTCCGTGTCCAAAAGTCAGAGATGTGTTTCTCAGGCTGAGGCTGAATCTGTTTACAACCAGAGAAGTACTCGCCCAAAGGAAACAATTGAACGGGAACCCAATGTTCTGTCGGTTCTGTCTGGACAGCAATCAACAAGAAACGATCTGCCATGTCTTGATGGACTGTGTTGCGCTAACCCAAATCAGACGGAAACACCGTGAGGATTCCCCACAAAGAGAAGCAACTCTGAATCCAGAGGAACGCTGGACGCTGCTGCTAGTGGGCGAACAAAAATCATATATTTTTAGGATTGTCCGATTTTGGTTAGAGTTAACTACTTTAAAGAACTTCTGCATGAAAACTGACTGACTCTTTAAAATGTGAGAAAAACTTAAGCAAGTAAAAGGTCAGTAAAAAACCAAATTACTAATTTTAAAAAAATCAAAGTCTACCACCATTCCTGTTCTCTAAAAATCGCTGCTGTGGTAAAATAAAAGAATGGGTGAGAGGTGCGGCGGTTTGCACATTTATAGTTGAAGAAGGCAGACCCGGGACCCGTTACCTGAAGACAGAGGCACTATATATAATGATTTGTTATTTATATAGCGCTTTCGCCAACGCGCTGTACATAGAACATATTTACATACATTTATCATCCCAACCGCAATTGGTACTCATTTATCGACCTCGGAAGGATGAGAGGCTGAGTTAGCCTTGCCGGGATTCAAGACCTCGGAAGGATGAGAGGCTGAGTTAGCCTTGCCGGGATTCAAGACCTCGGAAGGATGCGAGGCTGAGTTAGCCTTGCCGGGATTCAAGACCTCGGAAGGATGAGAGGCTGAGTTAGCCTTGTAAATACGTCCCTTAAGACATTAAAAATGACTCCATGAAACAAATTAACCTTTGCTCAGCCCCAGCTAGTGCCATGGGGGCAGTGTGGGCTATTGGTTTGCGCTTCAAAACTATCATATCATAGCATGGAAATGCCAAGCAAAACAAAAAGCAGAACAATAACGTGCAGCCAAAAATTTGAATACATGTAGAAAGTCAAATGAGATGGAAAACCTAAAGCCACAGTCACAAGAGTGGGAGCAGAACAGCGGAGTCCAGCAGCTAGATCACTATAGCACACAGGCGCAGTAAGGTCTGAGCAGGTCCAGGTTGCCCTGGCAACTAGATCACTACAGCACGCAGACGCAGTAGGGTCACAGCAGGTACAGGTTGTCCTGGCAACTAGATCACTACAGCACGCAGACGCAGTAAGGTCTGAGCAGGTCCAGGTTGTCCTGGCAACTAGATCACTACAGCACGCAGACGCAGTAAGGTCTGAGCAGGTCCAGGTTGTCCTGGCAACTAGATCACTACAGCACGCAGACACAGTAGGGTCACAGCAGGTCCAGGTTGTCCTGGCAACTAGATCACTATAGCACGCAGACGCAGTAAGGTCTGAGCAGGTCCAGGTTGTCCTGGCAACTAGATCACTACAGCACGCAGATGCAATAAGGTCTGAGCAGGTCCAGGTTGTCCTGGCAGCTAGATCACTACAGCACGCATGAAAGTTCTGAGCAGGTCCAGGTTGTCCTGGCAGCTAGATCACTACAGCACGCAGACGCAGTAAGGTCTGAGCAGGTCCAGGTTGTTCTGGCAACTAGATCACTACAGCACGTAGGGGCAGTATGGTCTGAGCAGGTCGAGGTTATCCTGGCAGCTAGATCACTACAGCACGCATGAAACATCTGAGCAAGTCCAGGTTGTCCTGGCAACTAGATCACTACAGCACGCAGACGCATTAAGGTCTGAGCAGGTCCAGGTTGTCCTGGCAACTAGATCACTACAGCACGCAGACACAATCAGGTCTGAACAGGTCCAGGTTGTCCTGGCAGCTAGATCACTACAGCACGCAGGCGCAGTAAGGGCTGAGCAGTCCAGTTTCTCCAGAGGAATAGTCTAACGTGATTTGGGGAGAGTTTCAAGAAGGTCAACAGGATAAGTCCAAGCAACAGAACAGGATCACACAAACATCCGGCATTAGGGGGAGAAGAGATGGGAGGAGATCTACACCCGAGCAGGCCAGATTGAGTGGAGAGCTTATCATGGGTAGGGGAGATGGCAGAAAGAACAACACTGGTGCAAATTGCGACAGGGTGTCAGTTGGGTATATTGTAAGGAGGCTGTAGCCAGCACAAGGAACCAAAACTTCCAGATATCACAGGAACAAACGGAGCCAGAGCACAAGACAGAGGCAGTCTGGATATGCAGGCAGGTTTCCAAGAAGAGAAAACAATAAGCAGGGCAAGCATACTGTTCAGGCGGACAAGTTGATTGGTGCACAAATGCAGGGCAGTGAGCACTGACAGGAGGAACCAAAACAGTGCACCAATCCCTCGCCATGGGATTCCAAGACAAAGCCATGGGCCAAAGCAGGAGATTCGAGGAGCGAAGATTGAAGGATACTAGCAGGGAAATAAGCGGTAAGGCCTCTGCACAGCATGGAGGACTGCCTAGAGCTGTGGGTCCACTAATGCAGTTAGTTGAAAGACATTCCCCATATGAAAGCCTGCCTCAACTGCAACTCTCGTGTACAAGGGTTTGTGTCTACTAAAAGTCTGTGCAGCCTGTAACTAATAGGCGAGGGTGATGATGAGGTAACTGGAGATGAAATCACGCCACACCACGCCATGCCACGCCATGCCATAAATGTCAGATGAAGGTCCCTACAAGTGATCCCTTCCAACTGACTAGGTATTGCAGATTTTTGTGGTACACCTATGGGACTATGTTCCTTACAACTTAGTATTCTAGCGGGCCTTGCACATCTATTGGTGGAGGGTGAGCGGGAGCATGTGTGCATTTATGTAGGGCTGCAGCAAGGAATCAGAGAACACCGGGTGCATGAGCCTTTTAGGGGCGAATCACAAGGGGGACACAACTGGATCGACTACTCATTATCGTGTATGGCCCTATAAAATGAGGAAGCAATTTATGTTCCTAGAGTGAGCAGGTAATGGGTTAATAGCCAGAACAGGTTGCTTGTGACACAGGCCGGGCCAGGAGATAGTTATTTATCGACTAAGTATTGTATGAAGTTGAGGTTTTGCTAGCTAATCTCTTTCATGCATCTGGCTGGTCTGGCCATGCTTAGCTAGGATAAAACCGAAGAAGGCAGATATTTGTATAGGTAGCCTACACCTATAGGGATGCAGCCTGTGATTTAACCCTAGATGCATGGGACGTGTTGTACGCAAATTCTGCAGTGGGCAACCAAATGAATTAAGTTTCTAAGGGCCTCATTACGAGTAGCGCGGTAAAAACGGGGTCATTACCGGCATGGAGGTAAGAGCAGGTCAATGCTCGTATGACGCCATAATAGCGGGTGATTACGGGTGCGCGAGCACGCGTGATCCCCAATGCCGGTAATGGCCATACTGGCATGCTGCTAAAGGCCCTCAAACACCCCAATAGCGCCATCACGGGACCCGCCGAAACCACGTCCGCCTAATACGGACCCGGTAATAACAACATGCTAATACCGGGCTCGTAATACCGGACCCGGAAGTAACATCATTGCGTCAGAACGGGAAATGCGCCGGCGGCCATCTTTAAAAACACAATCCATTGCAATCCTCCCAACCCACCAGTTGTTTACAGGAGAGACCAGTGGCAATACATACACCATGTCGAAGGCAACCCGGAAGACTACCCCCCGCCTGTGGAATAAACGCTTTTCTGAAGCAGAATTGGACATGCTTGCAGACACCCTTGCCACACATGCTGATGTGATAAAAGACCAGAACCTGAAGCGTGAGGTGCAGCAGCGCAAGAAGGAGATCTGGCAGGAGGTAGCCCGCAAGGTCTCCGCTGTTGGAACCACCCCACGGACAGTTATGGATTGCAAGAAGATGTGGGATGACCTCCGCCTCAGGGTCTGCAATATCTTTGCAAGCAACAGGAGGGAGGCCATGGCTACAGGCGGGAGTCCCCACTCTCCTGCCAAACTCACCACCTGGGAGGAGACGGCAAGCACCTTCATCAATCTGGAGTCCATCGAGGGATTTGGGGAGATGGAGATGGGTGCGGCAACATCAGCAGATGGAGGTGAGTGACCCTGCAGATCCATGTAGGGGAAACCATGACGTCGCACAAGTGATGTGGAAGAGAGTCTAGGCAAGGCAATGCATGTCCCAACACACACATGAACATATTCTTGTCCAGATGGAGGGCCAAACCCTGCCACACTGAAATGCATGCTGAGTCCCAATCCCATTACCAACACACAGCCAAAACACACGGACCTTGCCCATGTAATACATCAGACAAACCCCAATACAACGTCATGCCACCTGACATGCAGCAAATGCCAAAAGGCCCCCTCATACTACCCTGTGTAACACACCTGTAAGACATGAATGCACGATTAATGAGATACTCCACAGCACCATAGAATGCATCTGGCATGTAACACCATCACTGATGCCCTGCATCTCTTCTACCCCCCCCAGGCACCGATGGAGAAGATGCCAGCCAGGATACCACGCCAAGGGCATCCACATCCCGGCCACAGAAAACGGCAACTGACACCACCACCTCCGGGGCAGCCTCGCAGCCCACACCTACACCCAGTACGCCTGACACTGTGGACACCCAGCTGGCCACACCTACACCCAGTGCGCCTGACACTGTGGACACCCAGCTGCCCACACCTACACCAGTGGAAGGCGAGGCCCTAGAACCACTGGCCACCACCGAAGGTGACGTGGAGGAGTATGTGGACCAGGAAGGAGTCACGCATGTGGGATGTCCACACTCCCCAAGCCCCGTTTCCACCCCCCCGCCCCAAACTCTGCCCTCACCCACTTACAGCAGTGCCGATCCCTGCCTGCACGATTCCGACCTGAGCCCATCCACGAGGACATCACTGATAATGCAGGCCTCGTGACAGCACCCTCGACCACTGCTGCACCCACCAACAGCCTTGAGGTACGGCTGTCGAGGGTGGAGGCCAGACAGGTGTCGATGTTGGACCTGCTGCGCCAATACATTGCGGAGGGCGAGGACATCAGGCGGGAGATAGCCACAGCCATAGCGGGGACCACAGCCGCCATAACGGCCAACACAGCTGCAGTCAATGCCTCGGCAGTGCTGATGAGAGACTTTCTGGGGGCCATCACACAGGTCCTGACATCCATCCTGCTGCACATGCAGCAGCCACGACTTGCAGCAGGCGTGGAAATCCCCACCGACTCCTCACCAGCCACCACACCTGCTTCCTCTGTCCCCACTCTGGACCCCCCCAGCCCTGTGCGTCCTACAAGAAGGAGTGTGAGGCACACTGAAATGCTGCCCCGAACAGCAAGAAGTCCCGCAAATAGTGTGGGAGAACTATGGGAGTGGCTCAGATGGTGTTGGGGGTGAATGGCAGCATTAGGGGGAGTTCACTGGGGGGGTTTGGGAGTTCACAGGGTGGTTTTGGGAGTTCACTGGGGGGGTTGGGAGTTCAATGGGGAGTTTTGGGAGTTTACTGGGGGGGTTTGGGGGTTCACTGGGGGTTTTTGGGAGTTTACTGGGGGGGGTTTGGGTGTTCACTGGGGGTTTGGGGGGGTTGTCACATTTTTGCAGTTTGAATCAATACACCCGTTGTGTGAAAAAACATTCAATGCCTTGTCATTGTTCATTTTGTGTATATCCATTTAATGTATGGCAGTGTTCAGTGCCCAACTCCCAACATTCCCTGTGTGCATGTCCACATGAACCCAGTGTGTCACTGACTCATATCTATCAAAGTCCCTGTGGTTCCGAAGTATTCGTGAATCAGTGATTGGCGTACTGCATGGCCATCCTGTGCATCACGTACTGGCAGGGGTGCTGCTTCACCTCCGTCTCCATCCTCATCATCCTCACCCAGTGCATTCATGTCAATGTCAGGTGGCAGTGGTACATTTCTCCGGACACACATGTTGTGCAGCATGACACAGGCCATGGTGATCTTTGTCACCTTCTCAGGCCTATAAAGGAGTGCTCCACCAGACCTGGTTAGGCAGCGGAACTGCGCCTTCAACAGGCCAAAGGTCTGCTCAATCACAACACGGGTACGGGTGTGAACCCGATTGTACTCCTCTTCATGGCTGTTCCGCGGGTTCCGCAGAGGGGTAAGTAGTCACGGCTTCAAGGGATATCCTCCATCACCTGCAGGCAAATACAAATAGGTGTGTATCACTCTGAGCTGCCACCTTCAGGATTCACAGTCATTCCCGCAGCCATTTGGTGTGGACATGCACTTGTCCCTGTACGTATGCACAAATATTATCTAGATGCATTCTATACTGCTATGAGGTGTGGTAGTCTGGATGGCGTTGAATAGATGATGCAGGGTGAAATAATGCATGCTGAGGTGGATGTACTGTGGTTGTACGACAGTGTTTCACCTCCCATTTTTGCTGTGTACACTACACTGTGCATGGTCACACTAGCCACATTGGCACAGTTGCGATTCTGTTTAGTCATGCATTGCTTGACATACACATGGTGGCCAGGTTGTGCGTCTTACATATGGTCATTTATATACATTAATGGTCAGATGTGTGCCAATGATGTGTCATGTTGGGTTTGGGGGGTTCAGGTCAGGAGTCATTAGCTCTGTGTGCATTCTCCACTCACCGTCCATTCCCACCCAGGTGGAGTATGCATCCCACCCATTCCCACCCAGGTGGAGTATGCATCCCCCTCCATTCCCACCCAGGTGGAGTATGCATCCCCCCCCCATTCCCACCCAGGTGGAGTATGCATCAACCCCCCATTCCCACCCAGGTGGAGTATGCATCCAAACACATCACTACCCCGATGCACTGCCATGGGCCAGTCAGGCAACTCACCAAGCAGCCAGGCACGTGGTCCAGCATGTCGCACCATGTGACAGGGTAGCGTGGAGTTACACAGCACCATGGCATCATGTGTTGATACGGGAAATCGAGGGCGCAGCAATGTGTTATGATCTTGCTGGAGTCACATACCATCTGCACATTGATGGAGCGGTATTGCTTGTGATTGCGGTACACCGCCTCTACGGCATGGGGGACTACATATTCTACATGGGTGCAGTCCAGGGCACCAACACAATTGGGCATGCCTGCCAGTGCATGGAAGCCTACTTTGGTGTCGGCTATCTCCTGGGCAGTCCGTGGTAGGGATATGTGGGTTATAGCGTGCTTCAGGAGGGCATCCAGCACTTGGGTCAGCATGCGTGAAAATAGTGGTTGTGAAATGCTATGCAGCTGGCCCACTGTGTGCTGGTAGGTGCCTGTGGCCAGGAAGTGGAGCACAGACACCACCTTAAGTAGCGGGGGGGTGGAAGTGCGTATTTCTATGAGGCTGGCAATGTCGTTGCCTATCATGTCCACTATGGTGGTGATGGTGTCCCAGTCCAACTGGTACAGGGTGTGGATCTGGTCAGGGGTTAGATTGAATGGGCTGGGTCTGATGTGAGGGATTGGTGGCTGCCTGCGAGGTACTACTGGCTGCACTGGTGGTAATTGCTGGGACTGTCTCACCATCCTTCTCCTCCTGTGTCTCCTCTGTGCTGCCTGTTGTTGCTGCTGTAGTTGTTGTTGTAGTTGCTGTTGTAGCTGTAGTTGTAGCAGTATAGGCATGTCCCCCAGCGCCATGATTGCAACAGCTAGTGGTAGCATTTTGGTGTAGGAAGGGGTGTGGTGTGTGGGTGTACTCCTTTTATACTGGGCCCGACTCCATTGAATCCACCTGTGGTGATTGTGTGCACCTGTGGCAGTTGGCTTGATTGCTGATTGCTATTTACGGGTGGTCCGCAATGCCTGTATGGCCGCCATCGTGCAGGCCCTGATTACCGGCCTTGGGATGCCGGTATTTGCATGCCCGCGTGGGTTGTGATGTCCTCCTATTACCGGCATGCCGGTATTTACTCCCCGAAGTGGCGCGTGTACGCGCCCATGCCAGTATGAGGGGGCACAGTACGGGCGGTGCCAGTATTGGCGGGTTGTCGGGTCGGAATGCCCCAGACCTGTTAACGATGCCGCTATTACCATTCTGCCTTCCTTTTTTCATTACCTCCATTCTTGTAATGAGGCCCTAAATGTTTCAAGAAGTAGCGGTGTAAGGTACAGTCCAACGGTTTGATATAACCCCTTAGTCTGCCCATCTGTTTGTGGATGTTATACAAAGGGCAGCTATAAATAGATTCTCAAAAGGGATGTGAAGGTCACCCAGAAATGGGAGGTAAATTAGTTGCTTCTATTAGTTAGCAGAACCAAAGACAGCTCTTGGAGCCGGAAAACATGATGTAGCATTAACCCTTTGACTGCGTTAGGACGTTAATATGTACATTTTCATAGGAAAGCACTTCAATTTCTGGCAGTGAAAGAGTTAAGGAAAAGAAACTGTGCAGGGAACAAAATGTTCCAGTTCATTGAACCAAAACCACGACCATCAAAATTGTGGCTCAATCATGACCTTTTGAAATCTCCATTATAAAATTCTGACTGTGTACCAGGGCCTGGTGGGATGGGCAAAAGGATGCAAAAGACCAATGATTTTGCTAGTAGGTGACTTGTGTACAGACAACACATGTCTGGATATATCTGATGACATAATTCTGCGTGCATGGCCACAAACACTACTTTGGTAACAGGGGGGTGGTTTTCTAATTGTAAGGATGACCCACTACTTTGAGAACATGAAAGGCCATGTTTTAGTACCAAAGCTCTCTTCAAGCAGGTGCAAGTCACTGTAGTAATAAGGTATGTAATGTCAGTCGGACCAAGGCTGGTGGGCACCCAGTAGACACAAAGACTGTGGTCCCGCAGCAGGATTCGAGGCAGGGGTCACCCTGCCTATGTCGTGATCACCCGACATGGCACCAACGCTGGGGTACCCCAGCGGACATCTCCGGACCGGGGGCACCCGGTCAGCCCATGAGCACACAGGCTCCTCCATGGCCTGGGGCACCCAGGCCAACACCAGAAGATGGCACCGGAGTTGCCCAGCAGGGGCACTGGCACCTCTCTGCAGGGTTGCCCAGCAGGGGCTCTGCAGCATCACATAAGTAGAGTTGCCCAGTAGGGGTTCTGCAGACTTAGGGACAGACCGTCATGTACATCATTGCCCAGCAGGGGCACTGTCTAGGTGGAGGGACATGCAGCCACATATGCAGCACCAGCATGGCGCTGGTAATAAAGGACACACCACACTAGAGTCAGTTACTTCCAAGACTGACGAGCGGGAATCCTTTTGTTTGGTCACGTGGTCACGGACAGCACGAGCCCTGGGAGATACCATGCTACCAGGAGGGGTGACACACCACAGGGTAATCTGTCTCTGTACACTTGATTTTGCCACACAGTTTCTGATGCTTGATGGAGGGTCTGCTTTCCGATGCACTGTATGAAGGTGGCGTGTGTGGCACAGAAACGCATGCTATGTTCTGAACCCACAATAGCAGGATCCTTGAGAACTTTGTTCTTATTGGAGCCATGAAGATGTGAGGCGGCATCTGCCTTGGTGTGCACAGACTAGGAGATAGGTGGCAACACACTTGCTTAGGATTGATGAAACATGCTCAGCGCACTGGTAAGAGGTTCTTCTGACCAGAGTACAATGCTACTTGATTTGTAACCTCTTTCAGATGATGCCTTCCTTGAGAGATGAGATGGCATCATTCTGTTTGGTGAATGTTAGCTTCCGGGTAGTATATGCGACCAGATGTGACTGCTTAGATGGCGTACAGCGCTGAGACAGTACAGCAGACAGAGCAATAGCGGTGGCTTCTAACATCCATGCATGATCAGAATCCTGCAGGATCAACACAGTCAACGGTGCTCTGCATGACTTCTGAACAACTCTAAAGAACCCTTGAACAAAACACCTTTGAAAATCAGCAAAAGAATGGAGCCCTTGCAGCAGCATCAGAGAGCCAGCTACAGGCCTTCATGAAACAGGGCGTTCCTTACTGGGGTCCCTCTAGACCTCTTCTGGAGCCAAGGTAAAGAAGGGTCCCTCTGGAACTCTTCTGGAGCCAAGATAAAGAGCCAAACCTCCACCAATGTCACATGGAAAGCACATGTTTCAAGTACGAAGTACAGGCGCAGTTTCTGAAGTACCCATGTAACATGTTTGGTGACACAGAAGGTGAGTATATGAGGATATCGTCCCGATACATTACTGCATACAAGTCTAAGGCACCCTGAAAGACATCATTGAGAAAGTGTTGGAAGGTTGCTGAGGCATTACCGATATCGTGGTATTCCTAGAGGCCCTACTGGACACAAGGAAATTCAGTTTTGTGTATAGGTGGGCATCACAGACATGAGCTAGAAGGATGGAAACAAGGGCAGATGATACCTTTCCTGACTGTCATTTGTTGAAGTAATAAATGGGATACATTACTCACGGTAATCGTATTTCTGAGGCTTGTATCTGCTTAGATTCACATGCTGTGCATAGGCCAACATCTAGTGTGTCAGGGTTCCATTGTATGTCCCGTCGGGTAATCAGAGGAGGAGTTCACGTAATAACAAACTGTCTAGTAAACCCATGGGAAAATAACATTTTAGGGTCCAAAGTGAGAGGGTCTGCGGTGACTCAGAACCGTTTTCCCTTGTTTCTTGCACAATCCTTTTGCAGAACGCTATGGGTTACCGTGGAAATGCTGGCTGCCATGGTATACGCGTAGACGCTCAGGGCTACGGCGCCGTCCCCTGCGCAAGGTCAGGTGACTTGTATTTAAGCTGCGCCTCTGCGCACTGCAGTGCTTCTGAATTTGTCTAAATCCAAAGCTCCTTACCTCGTATCTTGCTTTCTTGGCTTCTTGTATCCCCTGCCCTTCTTGTTACCTGTATTACTCCCTCCTTGTCATTGCTACCAAGTCTTACCTGCTTATACTCGACCCGGAAAGGAAACGGACTGCACTTGTCTGAATCCTCAAGTCTTACCTGCTCTTACCAGACCCGGAACGGCCACGGACAGCACTCGTCTAAATCTTCAAGCCTTAGCTGCTCATACCAGACCCGGAACGGCCACGGACTGCACTCGTCAAAATCCTCAAGTCTTATCTACTCATACCAGACCCAGAAGGCCACGGACTGCACTCGTCGAAATCCTCAAGTCTTACCTGCTTATACCAGACCCGGAACAGCCACGGACTGCACTCGTCGAAATCCTCAAGTCTTACCTGCTGTCATGAGCGCTACTCCTGAGGAGCCAAGACTGGCCCAGCGTCCCCGGAAGCAGGCTCATCATCCACACCCCCGGTTCCAGCAGACCCCTACAGGGGCCCTTTGGACCATGTCCTGGCGCCGCGGGCGCCAGGCTCATAAGGAACCACAGTCCCGGCGCCATGGGCGCCGGGCTCATATTCTTAAATTGTGCAGTAGTGATTGGGTGGACTTACCTGTGGCAGACCATGCTGCATACTCACCTAGAACAATCCAAGCTGGGTGAAGTCCCAGCCACTGGCTGGGAGGGACCAATCCTCTGTTACAGGAACTCTTTTCTTACCTGGGTGGGGCTGATGCTAATCCTCTGACACTGGAACTCTTTTCTTACCTGGGTGAGGCTGGAGGAAGAATACGCACCAATGCACTTCTCCACTATTTAAACCACGCCCGATAGAATTCACGTGCTTCGCGTTATTCTGAAACAGCAGCAGGACGCCCACCGAGTCGGCTCCTGCATTCCAGGTCCAGACACACCCTCAGCTTCTCGAGCAGCAACCTGTGGATGAAGAAAAGGCACAGGAACATCTACTCACCAGAATTCAGCCACAAGAGTCCAGTCTCCGACAACCTGCAAATAAAGACATAAGGTTAGAAAACGGGCAACACGCTCGCAGCTGCGCTCGCTTACCTTATCCATCCGTGATCACACCGGAGTTCACCACGGCCTTCGCTTCGGCAGCATCCCAGCACCTGGAAGACAAAAAACATTGTTAGTGGTGTCCGAGCCGAAGGGTTCGCAACTCAGTTATACTTACGCGCTTCTTCACGCGCAGCAGCGGCAGCATCGCCCTCAGCATTTCAGCACCTGAAAGGAAGGAAAAGACATTGGGCCTCATTACGACCCTGGCGGTAAGGGGTTTATGCCAGCGTTAGCTGCGCCGACCCCTTACCGCCAATTACGAGGTCCCTTAGCGCCATGGCGCTTTTAACACCTGCTTTTAGCAGGTGTTAAAATCCATGGCGCTAAGGGACCATGGAGTTAATTATGCCACCGTAATTTACGGTGGCGTAATTAACGCCTTCCCCACTCCCATTATGCCCTATGGGGCAAAAATGGGAATGGGGAAGGGTAAATGGGGATTGGGGACTTACCGCCCCCGCCAACCTCGGAATGGGGCGGTAAGTCCGCCAACCACCATGGCGTAAACGTAGTTTACGCCATGGTGGTAAAGTCACGACCCAGGCGGTAACTTACCGCCTGGGTCGTAATGAGGCCCATTATCAGAGGCGCCCATTTGGAAACGGCCACAATTCAGTTATACTTACGTGCCACCGCACGTGCAACAGCGGCGGCATCGCCCACAGCATCTCGGCACCTGAAAGACAGAAAGGGACATTATAAAAGGGTGCTCCTTCAGAAGCGGCCTCAGATCTTCTATACTCACGAGCCTCTTCTTGCACAGCAGTGGTGGTGTCGCCAACAGCTCCTCGGCACCTGAAGGACTATTACCAGCCACAAAAGGACACTGAGCCTAAACACTGAAATCATCCAGTGACGTAACTGGATTCCACGCGCCCCTGCACCAGAAGCAGGATGGAGAGCTCGGCTTTACTAAACCAAAGGTGAGAGTTCGTGGAGACCAGTCGAGAACCAAGAAGTGGGAAAAGCAGAAGATTGGTGGGAGAACTTATCCAACCAGCTTGTAATTACCCCTTTTTCTTCCACCTGCAGAAAACTCACCTTACAAGCCAGACAGTCAATATTCGGAGGTCCTGCCCAGAGCGTCTTCCGAGTTCTACGCCTCATCATAGTCATAGAAGCAACTGTAGCAGTCCAGTTGGGGTCAGCGCCTCCGTGGGAATCAGGTGAGCGTTACAGAACGCGAAGCCTACCCATAATCTCCTACCCAGGTGCTATGGAAACTTCCGACACAGACCAATTGGCCCAGTTGTTGGGGGAATTAAGAGCTGAAGTCCATGCTGCTCGCCAGGAAACGAACGCCCTTAAGAGGGAATTGATAATGTCAAAAGAACGAACTGACGATCTCGCCAGACAGTTATTACAGAGTCAAGCGGGGCAAACTCCTCTATCTAACTCAGGGGGGAATTATACCCCAGTTACTTCAACCAATCCCGTTCAAATCAACCTACCTGGAAATGTGCCATTGGCACCACCTGAACGCTTTTCTGGTGACCCTAAAAGATTTGCAGTGTTTATAAATCAATGCCGACTGCACTTTCTTTGTAGACCCGCAGCCTTTCCAACTGACCAGACCAAGGTAGCCTTTGTACTTTCGTATCTTAGCGGCAGCGCCGCTGATTGGTCGATCCCTCTGGTTACACAGGATGACCCAATTCTTCGGAACTTCTCAGCCTTCCAGGTGAGTATGGAGAGACTTTTTGCAAGACATTCCCAAGGGCAGGCCCTGGACAACGAACTCCTCTCCCTGCGACAGGGCAACCAGGACCTCTTAGCCTACATTGCATCTTTTAATAGGTTAATCGTGGAAACTAGATGGCCCGAGGATAAAAGGATCACGCTATTTCACAGAGGTCTGCGTGGTGAACTTAAAGACGTCCTTGCCCAGGTCGTGAATCCTCCTCAGGACTGTTCGGAATATATTGATTTGGTGGTCCAATTGGATCATAGGCTCCAAAACAGAAAGGCGGACCGATCCATGTTTGAAACCCGAGTATTCACGAAAACACAAAGCAACGCCAAAGGGGTCGACACCGTTGGACCTATGCAGATTGGGGCCGTAAAGGGTCCCTTAACCCAGAAAGAGCGTGACAGAAGACGACAAATGCAATTGTGCCTCTATTGTGGAAACTCTGGACATTTTCGTCGAGATTGCCCGGTAAAACCACCTAAGAAGACAGTAGGAGCTTCTGACAAGAACTCTGAAAAGCCTGAGCCGGGAAACGACTAGAGGTCCGCTTGCCAAGCTTAAAAACCAGTTCTTTGACCTCGCACTTCATAATGCCTATGGTCCTCATAAACCCAAAGCAACCAGAACGTTTGCATGCTATTAAGGCATACATTGATAGTGGAGCAATAGGAAATTACGTGGACCGCAAATTGGCTTCCAGGATGAACCTACCTCTTTGTCCAAAGGCGGTTAAAGACGTCATTACCACGGTGGATGGGACCGAAATCGCCTCCGGACCGGTAACCCATACCACTGCTGAAGTGACATTAATAGGCCAAGACGGGCATCGGGAGGTAATTGTGTTCGACGTGATCAAGGCTCCTCAATTCCAAGTAATCCTAGGAATCCCTTGGTTGGAGAAACACAACCCTCAGATTGATTGGCGAGCAAAGACGATAATGTTCTCTGAGTGTGCACCAACCTGCTATCCACGACCCAGCATTGGCCTAGCGTCAGCAACGACTGACGGTCCACAATTACCTCAAGAGTATCGAGAGTTCCAAGATGTTTTTCAAAAGGAACAGGCTAACACCTTGCCACCTCACAGATCATACGATTGTCAGATAGATCTGCTACCCGGTGCAACTCCCCCTTGCAGTAGGATTTACGCCCTCACCGAGCCTGAGAACCTTCATCTGCGACAGTATTTAGACCAGTATCTAGCCAATGGCTTTATCCGTCCGTCAAAGTCTCCTGCATCCTCGGCTCTGTTCTTCGTACCAAAAAAAGAAGGTGACCTCAGAACCTGTATTGATTACTGTGTTCTGAATCAGATAACAGTAAAAAACAGATACCCATTACCTCTGATCCCGGAACTCCTCGACCAGGTGAAAAACGCCTGTATTTATACCAAGCTTGATCTCCGGGGAGCTTATCATTTGGTACAGATCAAGGAAGGTGATGAATGGAAGACGGCATTTTGCACTAAGTATGGGCTATTTGAATACCAAGTGATGCCCTTCGGACTATGCAATGCGCCGGCCGCCTTCCAATATTTCATGAATGACGTCCTCAGAGAGCTCATTGATGTCTGTGTTGTCGTCTACATAGACGACATTCTTGTGTACTCATCTTCGGAAGCTGATCATCGAAATCATGTTAGGGCGGTCCTTGAAAAACTTCGCCAACATAAACTCTTTGCCAAGCTCGAGAAATGTGCCTTTCATGTCACCGAGGTCGAATTTCTGGGATTTATTCTGACACCCAAAGGAGTCCACTTGGACTCGAGAAAAGTTGACGCAATCCTCAAATGGCCATCTCCTACTTCCGTGAAAGGCGTTCAAAGCATGCTAGGCTTTGCCAATTTTTACCGCAGATTTATTCCAGAGTTTTCACGAGTGGTACAACCCATCACATCCCTCTTAAGAAAAAATAAGCGCTTTGAATGGTCTGCAGAAGCTGAACAAGCCTTCCGAGAGCTAAAGGCCAAGTTCACCTCGGCGCCAATACTGAAACACCCACGCCCGGATCTCCCTTACATCGTTGAAACCGACGCCTCCAGCTTAGCAATGGGAGCAGTTCTATCACAAAGGGATCCAGAGACTAACCAACTGCATCCTGTGGCGTTTTGGTCTCGAAAGTTCTCGGCGCCTGAGATTAATTACACCATCACGGACAAAGAGCTTTTAGCTATTAAATCCGCCTTTAAGGCCTGGCAGCATTATCTCCTCGGGGCCAAACACACAGTTACGGTGATCACCGATCATCGAAAATCTACAGTATCTGAAAACCGCCAAAGCTCAATCCTCCAGACAGCTTCGCTGGGCTCTATTCTTTGCTGAATTTGACTTTGTGATCACTTACCGCCCGGGCAGCAAGAACGGCAAAGCGGATGCTCTTTCCCGAATTGGAATGGGAGATAACGTTGTCAATCCCGAACCCGTACCAATAATTCCTGAACAAAGGATCTTGGGTCTGATTTCTTCGCAATCCATCGAGGATATTGAGGCAAAAACTAAACAACTTGTGACCCCATCAGACTTACAGAGCTGGTTACAAAGAGGAGAGAACTTCACCGTAAACAATGACTTGCCTTATTTCCAAGGACGATTATTCCTACCACACGCCGATTTACAAAAACAGGTAATCTCCTGTTATCATGATTCATTAACGGAGGGTCACCCTGGCATCGGCAAAACCACAGAAAAAGTGAAGAGACACTTCTGGTGGCCTTCATGGAGAAAAGACATAAAAGAATTTGTGATGTCCTGTGGTGTGTGCGCTCAAAACAAGGGTCAAAAGAAAAGGCCGGCTGGTCTTCTGCAACCATTAGACATTCCAGCGTGTCCCTGGCGTACCCTTTCCATGACTTCATCACAGACTTACCCTCTTGTTCCGGGTACAACACTATTCTCGTTATTGTGGATTTGTTTTCTAAAATGGCCCACTTCATTCCGCTAAAAGGCTTACCTTCAGCTTCAGTACTAGCCAGAGAATTCCTTGAAAACATTGTCCGGTTACACGGCTTCCCGTCGGTACTAATCTCTGATAGAAGAAGCCAGTTTATTTCTCACTTTTGGCGTAGTTGGTGTCGGTCAGCTCAAATCGATGTAAGACTTTCAACCAGCCATCACCCCCAGACCGACGGGCAAACTGAGAGAACAAACCAGACTCTCAAACAATATTTACGATGCATGCTACAACAGTCTGAAAGCAACTGGAAGGACATCCTTTGGATAGCTGAATATGCATACAACAATTCAGTTCATTCGGGAACCGGGAAGAGTCCCTTCTACATCTTGTATGGAATTCATCCTCGAACCTCCAACCTCGGCCCACCTCAAGATCTTGGAACACCCGCCGTAGATCAGTTGCACTCTGTTATTACCCAAGCTTTCAAGGAAGCGACTGCACATCTACAACAAGCTAAAGAAAGGTACAAAAAAGGAGCAGACCAACACCGAAGCGATGCCCCTCAATACCAGGTTGGGGATCAAGTCTGGTTGTCCACCAAACATTTATCGCTAAAAGGACCTTTGCACCTTCAACCCCAAATACCTGGGACCATATTCAATTACGGCCATAATTAATCCAGTGGCCGTTAAATTAGATTTGCCAACCCATATGAGAATACATCCTGTGTTTCACGTATCTCTTTTGAAACCCATGCAACCTGGAACCAGACTGACCAGACCTCCAGAACCCATTCAGGTGAATGGAGAGCCCGAATTTGAAGTTAAAAACATTTTGGACTCCAAGATCATCAAAACTATTCTACCTAATCGACTGGAAAGGCTACGGACCCCAGGAAAGATCCTGGGAACCCTATGACTACGTCCATGCTCCTCGTCTAGGCAGGAAATTCCACTGAACCTTTCCCGATAAACCAAAACCCCCGGGGAGGACAAGTTTGGGAGGGGCCTTGAGGGGGGGTGCTGTCATGAGCGCTACTCCCGAGGAGCCAAGACTGGCCCAGCGTCCCCGGAAGCAGGCTCATCATCCACACCCCCGGTTCCAGCAGACCCCTACAGGGGCCCTTTGGACCATGTCCTGGCGCCTTTGGCGCCAGGCTCATAAGGAACCACAGTCCCGGCGCCATGGGCGCCGGGCTCATATTCTTAAAGTGTGCAGTAGTGATTGGGTGGACTTACCTGTGGCAGACCATGCTGCATACTCACCTAGAACAATCCAAGCTGGGTGAAGTCCCAGCCACTGGCTGGGAGGGACCAATCCTCTGTTACAGGAACTCTTTTCTTACCTGGGTGGGGCTGGAGGAAGAATACGCACCAAAGCACTTCTCCACTATTTAAACCACGCCCGATAGAATTCACGTGCTTCGCGTTATTCTGCAAGAGCAGCAGGACGCTCACCGAGTCGGCTCCTGCATTCCAGGTCCAGACACACCCTCAGCTTCTCGAGCAGCAACCTGTGGATGAAGAAAAGGCACAGGAACATCTACTCACCAGAATTCAGCCACAAGAGTCCAGTCTCCGACAACCTGCAAATAAAGACATAAGGTTAGAAAACGGGCAACACGCTCGCAGCTGCGCTCGCTTACCTTATCCATCCGTGATCACACCGGAGTTCACCGCGGCCTTCGCTTCGGCAGCATCCCAGCACCTGGAAGACAAAAGACATTGTTAGTGGTGTCCGAGCCGAAGGTTTCGCAACTCAGTTATACTTACGCGCTTCTTCACGCGCAGCAGCGGCAGCATCGCCCTCAGCATTTCGGCACCTGAAAGGAAGGAAAAGACATTATCAGAGGTGCCCATTTGGAAACGGCCACAATTCAGTTATACTTACGTGCCACCGCACGTGCAACAGCGGCGGCATCGCCCACAGCATCTCGGCACCTGAAAGACAGAAAGGGACATTATACAAGGGTGCTACTTCAGAAGCGGCCTCAGATCTTCTATACTCACGAGCCTCTTCTTGCACAGCAGTGGTGGTGTCGCCAACAGCTCCTCGGCACCTGAAGGACTATTACCAGCCACAAAAGGACACTGAGCCTAAACACTGAAATCATCCAGTGACGTAACTAGATTCCACGCGCCCCTGCACTAGAAGCAGGATGGAGAGCTCGGCTTTACTAAACCAAAGGTGAGAGTTCGTGGAGACCAGTCGAGAACCAAGAAGTGGGAAAAGCAGAAGATTGGTGGGAGAACTTATCCAACCAGCTTGTAATTACCCCTTTTTCTTCCACCTGCAGAAAACTCACCTTACAAGCCAGACAGTCAATATTCGGAGGTCCTGCCCAGAGCGTCTTCCGAGTTCTACGCCTCATCATAGTCATAGAAGCAACTGTAGCAGTCCAGTTGGGGTCAGCGCCTCCGTGGGAATCAGGTGAGTGTTACACCTGCTCATACCAGACCCGGAACGGCCACGGACTGCACTCATCTAAATCCTCCAGTCTTACCTGCTCAGACCTGACCTGGAATGGCCACGGACTGCATTCGTCTAATAAATCCAAGTCTTACCTGCTCTTACCAAAATCAGAACGTCACCGAGTACAACCTCTTCATCCCACAAGTCTTACCTGTGTCAAACCTTCTTTCTGGAACTGTCAAAAGACTTTTTTGGACATTCAGGAATACCGCGCATCGGCGCAAGGACCAAGGACAATGGCGCATCTGCGCAGGATTTCAAGAACAGCAGCGCAACGGCGCCAGGATCAATTAACTTTTAGGCGTCCTCGTGCCGGCGGGTATAGGAAAACCAAAGACATTGTTTTCCGGGACTGCCAACTCATTTTCCACATTTCTGCAGCGACTATCCAAGACACTCATTTGGTAAGCAAAAGACCATTAGTTACTTCTTCCTTGTTATTCCTGCACTCTTGGTAATAGTTCCTTTTTGCTTTCAGGGTACTCATTGATCTAACTTGGAACATTCGGTCCCAGTCTGATTTTCTTGTTTGTGAGTATCAGTTCAGTATCTTGCTTTGGAGTTCCATTGCATTTAGCCTCATGTTAATGCCTGATTAATTTTCTTGCAGCCAGCTGTTGGAGTACCATGGTGTACCTTATTTCGGGCAGTACTGACCTCAAACTGTCCTTATGTACACTTGAGGGATATATTGTCAGAAAGCCTAAATTGCATCACAACGTGTCAAGCCACCACTACTATTTGGCGTTCCTGGTTCCTGGCATAGTGGAAGCTGCAGAGTATTACAGTTGTTGTTTGGGGTACAGTGTATATGCACACACTGGAGACCTTGTCCCCCGAAATAAAGTCTATAGGGCAATAGTAGTCTTGAAGAAGTGCAAAGGATTGTGCCTGTACCTTGCTAAATACAGTGTATGATCCTTAACAGTACAATAAGGGGCTGGAAGTAGCCACCACCTGATGTGCAGCGAGTACGGCTGATGGAAAAGGACAGCGTGGCTTATAAGGAGGCTGTGGCCATCATAAGGAAACCAAGCCAGACAGCCGTGGAGGCAGTCACGGAGGAGGAAAAGGGTCTGGTATCACAGGGGCAGCAGGAGCCGGAGGACCACATAGAGGCCGCAAGCAGATCAGGAAAGAGATGGGGAGCAGCTCAGTGTCTCAAGGCAGCAAAGAGTGTGCTGAAGAATATGCAAAACAGGGCAACAAACAGTCCACACTGAATCCCAGGACACAGCCACAGAGGCAACCAGGAGACTCACGGAGAAGCAAATATGGAAAGATCCCGGGAAAGGAAATAGGTGGGACAAGGTATGCGTGACATACAAGACTGCCAGGAAGTGTAGTGACAATGTAGCGGGAAGGTGGAAAATATTTGCTTGCAGTTGAAAACTAAGGTCATCATGTAAGCCAAAGACGCAGGTGGAAAAAGCAGTAGTTTATTAAAACCAGTAGTAGCTGTGGGCCCACCAATTGGCCATCTTGCCTAACTGTTTTTCCAGTTTCACACTGAAGTTCTCCCTTCATTCTAGAACATTCCATAACCAAAGCGATGGTGAAATGCAAATGCAGGCATTGTAATGATCTAGAACATCTTGGTAGGGAGTGTCCGTCAGGCGGGATCCCACCACTTGCCTCAACTGCCAGCCCCATGCACCCGAGCTAGAACCAGGCAATGAGAGGTTCAGGTTCTACAAGGTTCATGTACATTCTCTTGTGAATATCTCAGAACGGAAAACAGCCTGTACAGGTGGCACCGTGCAGGAATGCAAGTGTTCAAAGAGAGGAGATCCCCACATTAACAAATGCAATCTAACAAATGCACCCCACCCCCCCCCCACCAACTGTGGAACACTATGGCCATTTTAACACATAGCCTTCTTCCCAAAAAGACAGACAGGTGATACACTGGTCATGGTCCACGCCAGCTTTGAGTTGACAATGCGCAGTGTTTTTGCCGCTGGGTGCCCACGCACTGTGCCACCTTAGTGTTCCAGGGGCCTAAATAGTGTCTCTGGCACCAGTGCTGGAGTTAGGTTGGTGGTGGGGATCACAACACTTTTGAGAAGATAGGGGCCACCTCTGCAGTCTGCAGCTGGGTCTCTGTAATATGGAGCAGCACACTGATCATCAAGATGTCTGCCGTCTCTAGACCCCAATTGTTATTCTCACCCAAGATGTTGGTGCCAGCTTTTCTGGTTCTTACGGCTTGATGCTCTTTCAAACAATTTAAAAGGGAGGGCATGCAACGCAGAGATTGCCCACAGAGCGTTCAGCCTTGCCTTGTTTTTACTGTTGCCAAATAGTTAAATTTTGCCATTTCCTCCTTGCTCTTTTTCCTGACTTCTGGATTTCATTTGCTTCTGCCCCGCTGGTCTTCACCTCCTATTCGTTCATGTGCTTCCTACTTAATGAGTCTCCTCCTTACAGTGCTCTTCACATATCTGCCACACCACAACTGGTCACTTCTTCAGCACCGTCAGCAAGGTCGCTGTCCACAGGCATTTCATCAGAAGATCTTGTATTCCCGCCTAGTGACTTACTGAGAAACTCATGTTCTGTTGGGATGCCCTGACCTTTCCGGTCTAAGCAGCCCATCCTTACCAATACGTTTCTCGTCCCAGGATCCAACTATGACATGGCACGTGACTCCCTGACACTTAGCCTGCCTAGGGTACAGGCGGGACGATGCTTGTTTAAGGCCCTTTGCGGTGGTCTGACAATTGTAGAAAGGAGCCGCCACCGGTGTCAATGATTCCCCAGTGTTGGCAGAGTGATATCTGCACAACCACACAGAAATAGTGATCACTGGTATTTAATCTGAAAGCCGCAGCCCTCGGCTTTTTAACAAGACGTGCTGGTGAGCACCCATTCTTAACCCATAATCCCTGATCCAGAAGAGATAGAACGAATGACCAGAGAAAATACTGAGTTCAACATAGAGAGTGCACAAATAAAGAGAAAAATCAAAACGATGCACTGGGGAAATAGACTGCCCACCCCCTTTACCATTACATGTTCCGTCCCGTTTGTGGAGATAGCAGGAGGTCAGTAATTTACATTTGTTTTTATTTATATGCTGTTACAAGCCATTGTCCGTGATTCAGAACTGAGAAGAGACACAAAAGTACAGTTCAAGGGTTTTTATTAACTACACGCCACAAAGTAAAGCCTAAAGGATCAGCATCCCTGCAATAATCAATAAAATAGTTGTCAGGATTATGCTAATTCTCAACAATAAGGTGCCAGAATGATATCTCAAAGCACCAGGGTCTAATGTTAAGGGAAGGCCATTTCGTTATCAAGAAAGGGTCAACAGAAATAGGGACTCCCCTTCTTGCTTAAAAGGGGTTCGCCAACCATAGGGTGTTCAGAGTCCCAAAGATCAAAGGAATCGAACTCAAGGCAATTGGTGCAAAGTTTCCAAAGTCTCAACAAAACCCAAAGGTGCAAAAAAGAAGTCTCCCCTCTTCAAGGGGGGTGTCGCTGCTCCTTATAGCCTCTGTCAGAAAGTGGTCTTCTTGTCCTATGCTTCTTGAGCAGCAGAGGTTCTTCAGACTCTGACCCATGGCTCACAGGAAGCTAGGTGTTTGTAGGGGTCTCTTGTCCGGTGCCCCGTATGGAGGTTTACTCAGGACCCTCTATTTGCAGAGATGCAGGGGATTTCTACCAGATTGAGCCCAAGGTTGATAACTCCAAGATGGTCGGCTGCACCCGGGAGGGTTTGGCAGAGAAGCATGGCCCTACTGCGGCCTTTCACCCACCTTTCCTCTCAATGGTTTCTCTGAGGTCCTTCTCCACCGGTGTACACCCATCATAACCTCCCTTCTCCTCCAAGGATTAAATTCAAAACCCTCTGCATTGTCCACAAGGCTTTCTGGGGCCTGGGTCCAACATACCTTCAGCTATCCCTCTGCAAATACCTCCCATCTCCAGCACTCCACTCCTCTACCTCTAACTCCCTCAGGGTCAGTCGTTTCTCAAAGAAATGAGCTGGGGGTAGATCTCTGTCTTCGGCCTCCCTCTGGAACAGCCTCCCTGGCACTCTAAAACTTGAGGAGAACCATCTCCGGTTCCGGAAGCACCTCAAGACCTTTCTCTTTACTTCTGGCTTCTCCCCTCCTCTCCCCTGCTCATTCTACTCTCCCTCGGCACCATGCACCTGGCCACCGCCTGTCCTCCGGGCCCAGGTACCTGCTCATCTTGCCACCCTCACGCACTGCCTCCGGGCCACTTCTTGCACTGGGGTCTGTATCTCTACCCATACAGACCTCCGCTTTTCTTCCTGCACTTTAAGACCTACCCGGCCTGCTGCCTTAAACCCAGCACTTGCCACTTGCTGGCTGCACTCCCATTGTTTGTTGCCTTTTTTATTTATTAATTTATTATTATTTTAGTTTTTTCCTCCTCGCTCCGCACTCTCCTTTTGTTCCCCCTTCCATGCACTTCTCCCCCTCCCCCTCTACCCTGCACTTGCACGTTCTCAATGTCACTGGGCCTAGTAAGATCGTTGTTTTTGTTCTCCCCTGTTCCCCTTCCCTTGCCTTGTCGCTCTCTGAAACACTTGTGTATGAGCGCGATAGAAATAAAATATCAATATCAATATCAATGTAGTGGCACCATCAAGTTCCTCTACAATCTTCACTGGACCAATGTGGCCCTGCATAACCTCCCGGGTTTCTCCAAGTGGCTGGTGGCTCCTCCTCTTGACTTCTCAGGACTATGTAGCTCTATCCCCCATTCTAGCCAAACAATACCTGGTGTCTAGCTGATGATATCTCTTTCCTCCAACTGCCAACAACTCTCCCCCCTATGGGGGTGTCCAATCTTCTCAACACAACTCTCTCGCAGATCTCAGTCTCCTCCTCCAAAACAATCCTCTCCTTCCTTGTCTTGAGTCTCCTCTTTTTTCCTCCAGACTAATCATAATCAGCTAAATATCTGATTTGCTTCCTTCCACTACAGGATCTCTCTCCGTCAAGCCAAAAAAGACTCACCAGGGTAACACCCCTCACTCTACAAATACCATATCGCCCTCCCCAAAATGCCACACTTCTCCAGCCTCCAAACTCACCAACATTTCCTTCTGTCAGTACTCTGCACTCGAGGTCTCCAGGAACGTGGTTTCCCAAGGGATGACCTGCTTCTCCTGCTAGTCCTCAGGGAATGACTCCCATTGATTGGGCTGGCTTAGTTTTAAAGGGCGTGTGCTCGTCCCCTTAAGTGGTGCTCTGGGAAAAGGATTTCACCTTGAAGTGTAAGCTGGACTGACATTTTATTGGGCCACGTGTCTGTGGTCATGTGGGCTAAAAGGGTAAGCAAGGGAAGCTTTTAATTTGTATTAGAATGCTTTCATCGAGGAGAAATGGTAACTTTGCATTCTCCCAGAGTGAGTAGGAACAGGGGGACAATTCGTTTAAGTTGCAATCAGGGCAGGAGGTGCATGTAGGCATTCCTTCCCTTTGTTAAGCACGACTTTGAATCAGTTGGCAGCTATTTATTTGCAACTGCTTGGAGGGAGCTAGAGCCTTCTTCCATACCGTGCAGACTCTGGCCATGGGGGGTCTTCAGGTCCTCTAGTATGTAACTACGAACCGAACAAATGCAGGGCTCTATTTTTACAATGGACAATACATCAATATTTGTATTTTGTGTGTAATGTAGTTCATTTAAGGTTGGCATTTGTGCACTTAACATTTTTAGTTCAATATGTTAGCGTTATAGTGTTAATCTTCTTTTATTTAGTAATATGTTAATATGAAACCAATATAAATATTGATCATTTACATAGCACTCGCAAGGAGCAGATGTCATTACCTTACTCAATGGTACTCATTTTATTACATATTTGAAGTATGAAAGAAGGATTTGGCCCGGATGGGATTCAAATCCCTTCACTCCATTCTTATTGGTGTGGAAAATTAATTCACATCTCTGACCCCCCCATCCGCTTGACTCTAGTCTTACTAGCAAGGTTAAGGTAAGCCATTACATGGTTCGACGACTAGGAATTGCCTGTGAAATAGCACAGGAGACTTACTTCATGCGGGTAAGAATCATGGCCAAAAGCGTGTCCAGCAGAAAGGTCAGAGCTAAAGAGAATGAATATCCAGTGGGGGGAACGCAGCGAATGCACAGAGTTGGGCACCCAGGAGTCCATCATTAGTCCATAGCTGGTCCAGTCTGAATCCCCAATGTTTGATAATGATTGAAATGATCCATGGCAGTGTGGCTCACGTTTGAACCAATATTGGAAAGTCACGACAGCCTCTATAGCAATGCAGGAGTGGTTCAAAACCCTCATGAAGGAAGTTCAGGAGCATTCTCAGATAGAGGGCACTTTGCGATCACACATATCCCTACATATACTGCTCTCTGAAGATCTGCTCAACTAACTCGTGTTCTACATGCCAATGACTGCACATGCAGACATAGCTGTACATGAAGGCAACACTGGACTCTGCTCAGATTTCTTACACCTACCTCCTGCTTCCTGCAGGGGGAGAGGCCAAGGTGTAATAGGCATGAAAACGCACCAGCTTTCTTCATCGTCTGTGCTATCAATTCGGACAGAGGAAAGAGACATATGGACATTGACAGTTTCCACCATGACTGCGTGATAGAATCAATCAATAGAGATCAAGTATTGGACAGGCATAAAGTTTCAAAGCCAATAAACAATCAGCATTATTTTATTATTTGTTAAAGAATTAATGATCACAGCCTACAGAGTAATAAATGCCATACTTGGAAGCAGAAAACGATTTCTTGAAAAGTTATCAAAATCAAAAATGAACCAATAATCAAAGATTCGAAATTTCATTTTCTATTGATTTTTACTTCTGTCAATTTCCGTTTCTGGATATTTCTGGAAGTGCGTCATGGTCCATGAGATTGCTTTGAATCTTATAGCCATTTCTCTGCATTCCTCAAACCTCCTATGGCAGAAACAAAAGCAAACATTAGCAGAGAAATACCCAAAGCACATCTCTAAATGTGTTGCAGCTTAAACTCAGACTGAGTTAAATTTATTTGAATTGCAGTTGCGTTTACTATGTACCTGAAAGACAAATTGGTATAGTGTACAACAGAGCTATCTTCGACGACATGGCAAACAGAGTGGTCTCAGACTGTGAGTCTTTTTCAAGAAAACTCTTTGTTAAACAAGTGTAAGACAAAACAGGGTTGGAGCAATAAAGCAAAGCGTTCCAAACCAAACGATTTAGAAGTCTGTCCCGGTGTCAATAGCGCAAATGTAAGGTACACTTCACCTATGGCGTCAAAACGGTGCCCACGTACAAAAACCCTAAACTAAATGTGCCTATCACAACTAAACCACAACTTAATATAAAGGTTTCCTGAAGCAAATATTTTTAAAAAAATCTGTGAATTGCTAAAATAGTTCAATCAAATGGTGAAATGAGAATAACTTCAAGTTGTTCCCTAAAATAAAAAAAAGTCCATCAATTCAGGGAGGCCTTCTCTCTGGCCTCCTCAGGTAGACAAGCAACAAGACTGCTTCTGTGAAAAACCAAACTGGGACCTGTAGTTGCCTTCCCGATGCAGGGCCTCTTAGGCGACGGATCAGATAGGTCCTGTGCTTCGGTTCTTAATCTTAATCCCTTGATTGATTCATCCCTCAAACAATCTCTCACTCTCTCTTTGTTGCGTAGTATGTTGCCCCAACCTCCAGCTAGGATTCTGAATTTCTCTCTCTTACTCCCTCTTTGGGGTATTCTCACCTCTTACTTGGTTGCCCTTTTCTTTTTCTCTTTGCTTTTACCCTCTCCTCTGCAGGTGACTTTGCTTTTGCCCTGCTTCTCTTCCGGGGACATGCTTCTGCCTTGGTCTCCAGGATTTTATCGAAGGATTTGCCCTTCTCCTTTTCAGGGGACTTGGCTTTTGCCCCCCCCCAACCCCCTGTTTTCAGGGGCCTTGCTTCTGTCCAGCACTCTCACCAGGGTGTTATGGAAAGGGTGCCTTAGCCTCTTCCCAGGCTTCTCAGGCAGGTCAGCTCTCCCACCTTTTAGGTTTAGGTGGGCCTCAGGGGTACTCTTGTTCACCCTGGTTGGGTCAGTTTCCTCTGCTTCTTCTCAAATGGAGTGGTAAAACTAGCATGGCAACATTGAAAAAGCTCAGCACCTTGATGGCAAAAAGGATATCATTATGGGTTTGCTCTGTGTCATGTCATGCTAGAGTTTATCTATGCCTTACCTGGGAGAAGCCTATCAAAGTACAGGAATACATACATGCACTGCCAGACACCCTTCTGTGCGAAATGTATTAATAATGTGTGTATGTCTTTGGCTCAGGGGAGGTCAGTATCTACACCAAGGTGTACTTGTGAGCTTCGGTGTGGTGATACCATGCACAATGGAAAAGGAGAGCAAAATTGCTCCTTACTTGCGTCTTAGGCCCTTAACGGCCACACATTAATAGGTTCTATAGTCAGGAAAGCTGGTAAGCACTATGGGCACTTTTAAACGAGGATGGGCTTTGAACTGTGGCCCCTCCTGGGAGCTCCTGAGTCCTTCTAGGAACTTCCTGGGGATGGTTATAGTGGTGTGGGAAGCAGGATTCCTCTTGAGCGGAGTCGGAGCTATTCTGGGAGTTAATCTGGATAAGCATTCTCAAGGGTGCTCAGGCTCTTAAAAATGCTTTTGATTCATTTTTTAAAACATCAATTTCCACTTACAATCCTCCTCACCCCATATTCTTTACGAAAGTCAAAATAAATGTCTTGTATGGTTTTCCCCACCAGATCGCACCATCCTTCCATTATTGACTTAAATTTGATATCACTTGCTCGCGTTCACAGTTCTTGTATTTCTTCCTATCATTTGTTCAAGCACACTACAGCAAGAGTATATCAAGACAGCAGTATTCCCTTTCAATAGCGGTGAATATGTGTTATTCAAAAACAACATTTCCCATAAATCTAAGGAATACAAATATATTATACTCCACTTTAATGTGCTTTGTTTGGATTGTTTTTGTATTACTCTATTTGCGCTGGTGTAGCAAGAGAAGGCGGATTTGCTAACCTGACCTAGCGCGTTGAACCGTTTGTTGTGCTTGGGAGAAAGAACCGAGTGGCTGATCGTAGTCATAGCCTGATGGTGCTTTTTAATTGCCCCGTTTCTCCCTGCCCTCCATTGTGCAAATTAACTTTCAGAGTGCAACATGTCTCAAGACAGGACAGTGTTAGTGTTCTTTTGCTATCCCAGGCCTGAAAATTCAGCTGCGCACCCGTGGCAAACTCAAGGATTCTCTGCCGGGATGGACATTTTTCAGCTAAGAGCCGCTGACAGGGGTACTGACGTCACCCGGTGGCCTGCACCTCCAGCGCATGTCCAGTCCTCATTCATATGCTCAGTGCCTCAGGAGAGACAGTGCTCTGAGCCGCAGTAATGCACGGTAAGCCCCACTAAGCAGAGAGGTCTGCTATTCTAGGTTTGGGTCAAAGTTAGTGCTGGCCATTGGGTCTGCAGTGCCGTGGGCGGCAAAAGATGTGTGGGCCCCCTGATTTGCATAAATAGTAACATCAGTGATATTGCAGAATGAGTATTTAGTACGCAAAGGTATCATGTGAAGTTAAATTAGAAACATGTTGCCATGCGTAAGGTAGTAGACAAATACAGTGATGTGCACTAGACAGAAGAGCATTGGCCTTTCAAAAAAATCAATCAACAACGAAAAAATTACCTGAGAGAGGACATCTTCCAATAAATATGATAACAAATTATAAAAAACCTTTTAAACCCTTTTGAACCCAGCCATATGTAGTGAAATATTTCCCGTAAAACAAAATCCCAATATGATGATTGTATGTGTGTGCACTGGAAACATGACAACCTGGGTGACATTCTGGTAGCCAAGTGCTTGAGGAAGCTTGCTGACTTCAAAAACACCCAAGGGTGGTTGTGTCCGCCACCTGGAAAATGTTTCACTGTCCACGCACATGTATCCTTTACTTGTGCCTTGAAAAACAGCACATGGCCACCATCAGGGAAAAACAACTGCACCAGTCTCTGGGATTGCAACCTCTTTTGCCACATCCTGGGCAAATATTCAGGACTCACTTGCCCTCTCATCATTTCCCTTCCTCAACCCCATACCTGGCTTTCAACAATACTCTGCTTTATGGCAATGACTTAAAAAGTGCACATACCATAGTAAGGTACTCACTCAAATAGAACAATCATGACGGAAATGCGTTAAGCAAAAAGTGACCAGTTGTGGCATTATCCCCTCATTTTGCCTGGGAGACTACAAATGCCAGAATGCAATTCAGCAAAAGGCAAAAAATTGCCTTTGTATTTTCATGACATGCAATGTGAGAAAAGGTTACCTGTTTGTGTTAGTGTTTGACAAATGCAGGGTTCATATATGATGTGATGAAAATATCACATTCTACCAATACTAACCCTTTTTGGTGCATTAAATATGAACATCTGAAAACAATGTAGCAAATTTAAAACTGTGTTGTGTGATATATTGTCATTAACCTGGAGGAGAGCGTAGATTTAGGCAGCTAACTGGTGCTTTGTGTGTGCTTTCAGAATGAAAATGCCTATTTGCATTTTTTAACACAGAAACGTTACAAACATCTCATCCAAAACAATGGTCTCTTAAAACAGCTATCACTTGTAAACCGCCCCCACTTTAAATGCTCTGGTTGAAGAAAGAAAGTAAGTAATAAGTAGTCGTTCAGGGGCCGGCAGCATCTGATGGGCCGCTGGGAGTGGGTGTTGGTCTCTTGAGAGCCACAGGAGGTTGGGAGGCTACACTGTGGCCTCACGCGAGCTTAGCATGGAAGCCGCACACAGCCCCCCCTCCTTTGCTACAAAGGAATGCACATTCTGTACAGCTCTGGTGACACGGTTTAGGTCTTCTTGGTCGAAAATATTTGACCTTTTCCAATTTGACCTAATTTTTTCGGTTGTTTTTTTGGTAAAAAATCTGCAAACTCTCCCCTCACCTTACCCTATTGCCTTACCCCTCCCCATATATTTAATTTGACCCAAAAAAACTATCAACAAAAATGATTTCAAATCGAAAAGGTGAAATGTTTTTCGATCAAGTATGCTAATACCAAAGAGATAACCTGCGCCTGCAGAAATTTGTCTCTGCAGCGAGCTCAGAGGCAACTGTCTGGGTGGGACCCATCTGCACCCCCCCTCCCCCATGAGCTCATTAGTTCTGCTCCCCGGCCCCGGAAACAGGTCTGGGTGTACCCCATGAAAGGGTACCCCGTCTCTGGTAGGTAGAAAAAAGGACGGGAGTCACTGAGGTATCCCCATGAAAGGCCACTCCCCTGTGGCCACTGCACACAATGGATTCTTACTAGGAAACCCGCTGGGAGATTGGACACAAAAGATGGCACACTCTTTAGAGCTATTACCATTGGCCCTACCAAGGGGATCACAGATCATAGACGTTGAGTTCCAGTCAATGTTTGATCCTGGTGAAATACACTACCCAAGGCCCTCTTAAACATGCACAGAATGTGGCTTGAAGGCTACACACCAGCGGTGTGGAATCACAGGAATGCTGAATGCCTCAGACCAGCAGGTGGCGGGAAAGTACACTGGCACTGGATATGGGGTGGGAACTCCAAAAGAGCAAGGGCAGGTCATCGAAATTGTGCTAGAACAATCTAATAGACACAATTGTTCTCCATGCTAGACCTCTAGACCGAGCGTCCAAGGAACAGATTAACCTGCAGATCCAGGAGGGTTGGGGTTAAGAGGGCCATTTGCCTATTACAGCATACCCTCAGAATGCATGAAAGGTGCCATGGTCAGGATTGACCCGGCACTCGGGGAACTGGCAAGCACGTTGACCCCCAGAGAGAAAGCGAGTAGGGCGGTATTGGAGGACCAGCTCAGTCCAGGGCAGACTTCAGTGGTGAGAAGAAGTATGAGACAGCGCAACTTCACTGAGAGGCATAAAACATATGACGAGGACCATCAGGAGAGCAGTGTCCTTGGGACAAGGATCCTAGTACAGGGAGTTAGTCAGGTGAGAGCTGATCCTGGATCCTATTACGCAAACCCTGGGAGAGCAACACCATCTATAGGAAAATCCAGTGTTACCTCAACCTGCTGGGAAAGACCCACATTGAATCAATCAACAGAAGAACCCTAGAGAATGGGTAGCACCTGGGCTGGCCTACCTGTGGATGGACTGTCCCGCAGATCCAATAGAAGACTATTTGAGAATCCTGTAAACCAGCAACCCAAAGACTGGGGTGTTTAATGGACAATGGGCTAGAGCGATTGAGAGCCCAAACCAAGAATTTAATAAGTACGAGTTTCCTTTCATTTCTTGTTCACAATCTGATTTGGACACTGCAAACCTTCATTTTTGGACTATGTCAGAGAGACTATGACCCAAAGGATTTAAGATCCCTTTTTACCTACTTGGGAAAAGAGCTTGGAAGGTCTGGAAGAACACTGACCCTTCTGCTGGATGGAAGCCTCCTGAATTATTTCACAGCACCATAGCACTTGTATTCCTTACACCACTCTCACCCCCAAACCACATTTATCTTTTATTTTATTAATGTACTTTTCAAAAACCACTTCTTCCAGCCAGACAGACACTTGTCTTGTGTGCTGTACCCGCTTGCCACTTTCCATGTCAGGTAATAGGTCTGTTAGGTGTGTGCCTCGGTCATGGAGGCTCTAGCAATGTTGGAAACATACACGTCTCATCCTAAGATGGCTGACATGTACACCTATGTCAAAGGTCATAGGGATGCAATTTTATTGCTTATTCAGAACTTGGAAGTATTCATCAGTGGATCCGAGCATCATGTCTCAAAGCTGTACGCCCGTAGAGCGGATGCTTTTTCCTGGTCCCCATTGCCTTCCTTCTTTTTCTCGCCTGCCCCTAAGTCCACCTCTTCTCTGGTTCCATTTCTCCATTCTCAGATCCTTATCCATAGGAACCTGACCTGTGTCTTGGTTTTCCTCCTGGCCAGACTGCATTTTGCTAAGTGGATACTCCCTGTGCATTCACTTCTTAAGCATTCCATTCTATTCCTCCTACTGCTGGGGAGATTCCTGCCACCTTTTTTCTTTCGTCCAATCAGCTTCCTTGGGAGTTTTGTTCTACCTCTGTGGAGGAAACTCTGCCAGGAGTGCTTCACGTTCACACTGGTCAGAGTGTCTTCTGGGAGGGCAGGCCTTACCTGAGTTAACCGCATCCAGATAAGGAAATGCCCATCGCTGACAAAATATCTCTCTTTAAACCCAACAGGGGAGCCGTCACGCCAACCACTGGGCTGTCTCTTTCCCCAATCCTTGAGTAAGAGCTCTCTCCCCAACCCATGGGGTATGTCACTTTCCATTGCTTGGGACATCTCACTCCCCATTCTTAGGGATTAACCTCATTCCCACGTTTGGGGTATCACTCTCATCCACATTCCGTAGATGCTCATTCCCCCTCCTTTCTACTCTCAAACTGCCTACTGTTTTCCTCCATCCCCCATCTTCTCAAGACTCCCAGTAACAACATTTCCTTTACCACAGCTTTCCTCCTCCTTTCCTCTCTCTGTCAACTACTGTCCTCTCCTCCAGCCACCTCCAAAACGTTCTCTTCTTTTACTCCAATGAGATCCTTATCCTTCTCTCTTCTTGCACCAAACTCCCATGCTGCCAGGTTTCTCTGTGTACGTTTTATACTCCCCAGCGCCACCTCCAGGGTTGGTCTCAGGCCCATTGTATGCAGGTGTGTGCAGTCTGGTTCCGGGCTGGTCATTCGTCCAAATTCCTTCTTGGATGGCATTTTCTGCCATTTTATATTCCTGGTGCCCCCCTCTGCATGGAACAAGGATTTTTCCCAGCATGCAGAGCACAGAGCAAACACTATGATAGAAAACACGGTCTACAGCCTAAACCATTACAAAGTTATTTGACTAGAACTATATGCGTGACAACATTTACCAAATATAGTACAGAACCGAGGAGGAGTAGCCTACAACATTGTCATTTGATTCACTGCCATGACATGTTAAATAATTGCCATTGTTTGATCTAAGGAAAAAGGTGAAACTCTAAAAGATCTGTTGGTTAGTTCAGTTCAGTGATCAACTCCAGGGACATCCAGGATTGCAACCTGGTAGAGACTACCAGAAACTACTAGTGCACACCATCCCATGTGGCAAATGTATAGCCTGGCCTTTGACCCAAAAATGCGGATATTTAGAAAATGCAATAAAACGATACCCCATGCAGATATCAACTAACTGCAAAGCCCCAAAGGTTTTAACTGTACTGCCCAAGTAAGAAACCTTTAATTGGCATGACTACCAAAAGAGTAAACAAGCGGATCAAAGAGCAAAGATCTAAAATGAGGTTAACACATCACCAATTGTATTACATTCCATGGAGCATAATTCTACAGCTGTAGACATGCAATGGCCTGTACTAGAAGTATCTCAATAAAGAGGGTGTACGGATCTATGCCTCTTTTTTAACCAGATATTTAACATACATAACACAGCACCTTAAAGAGACACTTGTTTCTTCGTAAATGTGCCTTTCATTCACTCATCACCATTCTCAAACCATCACATCACTGTAGGAGCCTCATTGAGCCTTTTGGATTCATACAATATTTTAATATATTACAATACTTTTTAAAAATTATTTTGTCAAAATCATGCGTGAAACCATATTAATCTCGTACATATTAGCCTCAGGAGGATAGCTCAGGGGCAACGTGCTTGCCTTCGAAGCAAGAGGACATGGAACAACACAGGTTCGATCCTCGGTTCCACGCTTAGAAATCTCTGGTTAAGCACGTTATAAATAACCAATCATATCATTCACAGTACTAAAAAATACACTATAAACAGAAGACAATGTGTAAAAATAATTCACAAAACAGCAATTTCTTTTGCAACAAGGTAAACTATTCACTACTCTGTACATAAAGCCGAAAAATAGGAACAGTGCTTTACATTTTGAAACTTTCCACCTGCAGACCCTCAAAGAAAATTTTCCTTTTCGACAATTCCTCCGTTTTAGAATAAACTGTAAACTGCGAAATGACTATGATATGATAAGTTATTGATAATGCCAGAGGTTTCTAAGCGCGGACCGGGGATCGAACCTGTGTTGCTCCGTGTTGTCTTGCTTCCAAGGCGAGCACATTCCCCTGAGTTATCCTCCGAGTCCAATTTACTTGCACAAAGTTACCCGAACAAAATCTTAAAACAGTGTCGGAAGAGAGCACTAAACATAAACAGGAGAGATTGCCTGGAATTAAAATAAAGGACCAAACGGGATAAAATAGTGTGTGTCACGACTTTCAGTCCGTTGAGTAACTTCGTCAGAAAAGAAGTGCGAAAAAATTGGCACGTTCTGCAGACAGCAGACTTCAAACTTAAAAAAACAATGTTTGCTTTTGAAAAATGTTAAAACAACTTCTAAGAGCAAAACATGATAGACAGAGCCAGAACCAAGGGGAACAAACACCCTGGGGTTTGCCCCAGTAGTTGGACACTTCAATTGTGGCACGTGCCCAGTATGCAATCTCACAAAGAATACGAAGGAGATTGAGATCAATGTAGGGTGACCAGATTTAAAAAGTAAAAAACCGGGACATGGCAACTAACATAAAAGTAAGACTAACTCTTGAAAGTGGCTGTCAAGGCACTACACTTCAGTAGCGTTTGGAGGAGCAGGGGGTTTAAGTGTTACTGTTGAAATAAACACATATTGTAATTCATTTATCACAAACTAACACTATCTTAAGTTGTAAAATGCAGCATTTCTTGTGCATTCATGCCTGTCAGCTATAAAGAGCGACTACCAAAAACGGGGACCACTGCAGTTTCCAATGGAAACGTAATATTGAGAAAGGGGGACAGAGCACAAAAAACCAGGACAGTCCAGGCAAAACCGGAAACTGGGACGTCTGGTAACCCTAGATCAATGGGATAGTATGGCAATTTAAACATTTCAGTAATTGCAAGACTAAGTGCAATTTTTGGAATTAAATGACTGGGCAATCTATTTTACCGAGGGAAAACACGACAGAGGATTTGTGAGCACAAATCGTGTATCAGAAATAAGGTGCAAGACAAACCATTAGTTGAACATTTTGTTTAAAAAAAAAAAGCATACGCTAGAAGACATGCTATGGTTTATTGTGTGGCAAGTAAATTTGAATTCTACAGGAAACCGAGATGAAAAGCTCCATAGAATGGAGCCAAGAGATTGATACAAAAATGTGATACTGTAAAAAAGGGCCTTATTGTGTGCATTGAGTGCACACAATAAGGCACACACTTGTAGCAGGGTGATCTGAAGGACCTAGACCAGACGGGAAGAGGCGTGGAGCTTTGATGGAGGAGAGAGCTGTCTCCCTAATAGAAACACAGACGATGTCAAAAAAGAGGGGTCAGAAGGGACACAATCACGAATCAGACAGAACCCATCCATGTAAAGACAAAACTCTACACATGGAGGATAGGGGGAAGAATTCGCATACAGAGACGTAAATTAACATTTGTACATAAACACTTATGAGGAAAAAAGGGCAGTTAAATTGGATTGCGCATCCGGCAGAGTCTAGAGGAGAGAACTAGACATCCTGCCGCATTTTCAAAATGGAGCTGGTACTGGGATACAGCAGAGTTTTGATCACAGCTGTCTAGTGTGTGGCGTTACTCTTGGGAAGGGAACGCGTTCCATGAACCGTTGCTATGCACCCGTCGGCAACCAGTGTTGCCAGGTCCGCTTATTATAAGCGACTTCCGGGTTGTTTTTGCCCAAAGACGCTTATAATATTTGGAGGTCACTTGTCGCGGATTTTGTCCACTTGTTGGACCGTCTGTGCGCGTGTAATTGGGCTTGTTTATATTGCAGTTAAGCCCATTACACATCGCACAGTGTGTCCTGCACTGGGCTGCTCGCAGCACTTGATGGCAATTGCTCCTTTGTCTTGCTCCCGGGTGCGCCCTGTATTTTGCATATGCTTAAATGTTTGGCACTGATGGGATCGTTACTTGCCCACCAGGTGGCCCATCAATGCCAAATGCCTAAACATATGCAAAAAGAAAGCGCACTTTAAAAGTTTTGTCATGCAGACAGACACACTGACATGCAAAGGGGACTGTTTTAGTTTAGCAAGTGTCACTCTGTTATATCCGCCCGGCGCCCCGCAACGCGGTGACGCAGGGCGTCTGAATAAAAGCCCCGACCCCGCGCAAGGGAGGCAGTTCCGGGCACAGACTCTAACAACGTGTGGCGTGTTTCATTTTGCTCCGGCCGGAGCTGCGCCACTGCGGCCTACCTCAGAGGCCTTCAACGTTCTGCCTCCACGCGGAGCCAGAACATAACACTGGCGACAAAGGAAACGGGACCCAGCACACATGCTCGGTGCCCTGCCATCTCATTCCTCTTGCAACGCACGACCGACCGGCATCCAGGGGCCACTGGCACCGCTCTTTGACGTGTGAGCCCACCGCACATGCAGTGCGCACGTGCGAACACGGCAGCAGGCACCTGGAGAGAGGCAGCGGCCCCATCCGCCAACACTTCACAGGTCGGCCTCAAAAGGGACCATCAAGTGATGACGACACCCCACCATGGCGGCTGGCACGTCCACCCCCGGGCCCGGCACGCCCTTTAGACTCGCGGCGAATCTGTCGGTGTCGTCACCGCCAGCTCGCCTATAAAGCAGCTCCTCCACTATGATTCAACCATTTAACCCATTCATGGATCCGTCTTCGGTTAGCCCCCGGTGGCAGCTCTGGCTCCAAAAATTCGAGATGGCAATGGAGTGCAAAGACGTAACTTCCTCCAGGAAAATGAGATCGCACCTATTATTGAATGTGGAGGACGAGGTGCTACGAATCTTCAACTCGCTAACCATTGCGGATGGCCAGGACATTTACCAACTTTCGAAAGACGCTTTGACGGCTCATTTTCTCCCGCAACTCAACCCCGATTATGAAAGTTTCATATTCTGCACCACGTTTCAGGCAGAACGGGAGACCTTGGATGCCTACCACACCCGGCTCAGGAAGCTGGCGATGTCGTGTGAGTTCACGGATGTCGAGAAAGAAATCCGGAGACAACTCATTAACGGCATCCAATCGGAGAAACTAAGAAGGATGGTGCTGGGTGAGAGGGGCATCTCCCTAACACGCATTCTGGAGCTGGGTCGTCAAAGGGAGCTGGCACATGCAAGGGCCGCCAACATGGGCATGACTCTGCAAAAACTACAACCTGCCCTCGTGTCATCCATGGTGGCCCATGTCACCAATAGACAGTCCACTAGAGATGAATCTGGCGGCAACTACTCACCGGCCAGATGGCACCCACAGACCCGGGACCCACGGAGTGTGGATGGTGTGGTGAATCGCATCATGGACGGCGAAATTGCCCGGCGCAAGGCACAACGTGTGGGGCATGTGGCAGGAAGGACCACTATGCCAAGGTGTGCCGATCATCGAGCACTCCACTACCGCCTCCGCAGAACCCCCAGGACAAGAGTGGAACAAAGAAAAAGAAGCAGGCAATCACGAGGTGAGTTGAAACGACCAACTCGTCGACCAAGGAAGAAGGGGATGACATCACAGGGACTCAACAGGACCCCGGTAGAGAGCAGCGGACCAAAGGGAGGAAAGTCTACCTGGTGTCAGCCCTGGATCGTGGGCACGCTTCGCAGAAGAAAGGGCTCCGGAGCCGCAAATGCCAGGTCACCCTCCAAAACCAGCAGGTATGGATGACCATAGACACGGGAGCCTCGGTGAACGTCATGCCCACAAGCACCTTCCAAACACTGCGACCACGATCAGCCCTCAAGAACACAGACACTCTCCTGTTTGCATATGGCTGCAGAAAGCCGTTACCGGTGGTTGGCAGATTCCACACCACCGTCAGCCATGGTGAAAACAGGATACCATCCACAATGTACGTAGTGAATGCAGGGATTGAATGCCTTCTGAGTGGCGATGCGGCTGAGGATCTAGGGCTGGTACAGTTCATCAGTCAAGTCAAGGAAGCCCAAGAGGTCGAGAACATCCTTGCACAGTATCCCAACCTGCAAAACGGGATTGGGTGCCTGAAAGGAAAGACGATCAAGCTCCATATTGATAAGTCGGTCCAGCCAAAGGCCGTCAGACACCGGAGGACCCCATTCCACATGCGCGAACAGGTGGAGATAGAACTTAAAGCGTTGGAAGAAGTTGGCATTATAGAAGAGGTGACGGGGCCGACACCATGGGTGTCCCCAATGGTGGTCACAAAGAAACCTAAACAGCCGGGAAAGGTCTGCATTTGCATAGACATGCGCCTCCCGAACACCGCCATCAAGAGGGAGCGCCACATCACGCCAACCCTCGACGAAATTGTGGCTGACCTCACGGGATCGAGAGTCTTCTCGAAGGTTGACTTGAAAGCAGGATACCACCAGCTGAAGCTACACAGGGACTCTCGGTACATAACCACATTTTCTACACATTTGGGTCTGCGAAGATACAAGCGGCTAAGCTTTGGGATATCTTCGGCGGCCGAAGTCTTCCAACAGACCATTCAAGAAGCCATCCGGGGCATACCAGGTGTCCTAAATGTGAGTGACAACATCCTGATCCATGCCCAGGACAAAGTTGAACACTCGAGAAGACTACAGATGCTTCTGGGCCAATTAGAAGATGCGGGCCTAACCATCCACAAGGAAAAATGTGAGTTTTTCAAGACAGAATTATCGTTTTTTAGCTACAAGTTTAGCAGCACTGGAATCTCACCAGACTCCCAGAAGGTTGCTGACATACAGGCCGCGAGCCCGCCCATGACACCCACCGACGTCCGCAGTTTCCTGGGAATGGCCACGTACTGTGGGAGATTCATCCGGAACCTGGCCACTCTGTCGGAACCCCTTTGAGAACTTACCAAGCTTAACGCGAAGTGGGAATGGGGGAAATCATGCCAGGAAGCTTTTTGAAAATATCAAAGAGTCGCTTTCCGTGGATACGAAAATGCTGTCAGCATTGATGACATCGCAGAAGAAACATGCAATGACCCCTGTTGCGATTTGGTAAAGGATGCCATCAGTTCAGGGGACTGGAGGTCCTTCATGAAAAACACTCACAACAGGACGGAAGAAGCAAAAGCGATCCTCACAGGGATGTTCACCGTCCGCCAGGATCTGTCGATAACACATCAAGGCCTGCTGCTCTGCGGAAATTGCATCGGCATCCCGCCAGGCCTGCACGACTGAATAGTGGCCCTCGCCCATGAGGGCCACCAAGGGATGGCTCGAACGAAGGCCCGAATTCGACACCGAGTGTGGTTTCCACAGATAGATGAAAAAGTGGAGAAACTAGTCAATACCTGTCTACCGTGCCTGATAACCGGAGCTCCACCTGATCCAGAACCTATCCAGTCGGCGGAATGAGGCTCTGGCAGGTGGGACGCAATAAGCATTGACTTCTGCAAACTACGAGAGGGGCTGTAACTCCTGATGGCCACCGATGATCACTCCTGATACCCTGAAGTCGAGGTGGTTGAAACCACGGTGGCGGAAGTGGTCATCCCGGCCATCGAGAAGATGTTCGTGACACATGGACTACCCACCACGATCAAAAGTGACAACGACGCACCCTTCCAAGGGGAGGAGTTCAAACACTACCTGAAAGATCTGAACATCCAGTATCACCACATCATGCCAAGGTGGCCCCAGGCGAATGGAGATGTGGAACGGTTCATGAGAACAATCAACAAAGTGCTGAGGTTATCAAAAGCAAATGCCAGTCCGTGGAATGTCGACCTCTATTGTTTCCTGAGAAACTACAGGGTCACCCCGAACTGCACAACGGGTGTCCCCCCAGTTGATCTCATGTTCGGCACCGTCATAAAGTCGTCCATTCCATATCACCCCAGCAGAAGACCGGACAAGCTCGACAATGAGCGCACCGAAAGAAGAAGAACAGATGCCAATGCCCACATGAGTGCCAAGAGGAGGTCGAAAACCTCCAACCACGAGGTGGGCGACCAGGTGGTCATATTACGGAACCCGACAAAGTCCAAGATGGACTCCCGCTATGAGACTCTTCCATGGACCGTCCGCGAGACACAAGGGACCGTGATAACCGTGCAAAGTGGGCACCGTCAGGTGACGCGCAATGCGTCGTGGTTCAAGGCAGTGCCGCGCAACCTTTGGACTGATGGGGACTGTGCCCAAGAAGATGAGGACTCCCTGCTGATTGAAGACGAACCTGCCAATCTTCAGGGCGAGGACAACGCAGGTGACAGAACGTGGGAGCAGTGGAGTGAACAGATCTGGTTGAGCCGCAGGTGGAAGGTGAGAGATCAGATGAGACGGCGGCACACAGCTCCTGGGGTGGGAGGTATGGACTAAGAACCGCCACCCAGCCGCCAGCTAGGCGCAAGGACTATGTGTGGTAGTTTGCACCACGAGAACCTTGAAAGTGAAAAGTGCCTGTATTGTTGTGTTCATAAACATGGGCATATTCATGTGGGTGTGTTTAGTTGTTAAGTTTATTTATAATAAAGGAGGAATGTTATATCCGCCCAGCGCCCCGCAACGTGGTGACGCAGGGCGTCTGAATAAAAGCCCACCCCCCCGCGCAAGGGAGGCAGTTCCGGGCACAGACTCTAACAACGTGTGGTGTTTTTCATTTCGCTCCGGCCGGAGCTGTCCCACTGCGGCCTACCTCAGAGGCCTTCAACGTTCTGCCTCCGTGCGGAGCCAGAACATAACAAACTCTATAGCAATATTATCCTGATGATAACCCTAGTGCTGACGCATTATCCACTAAAATCCTCTATTTATTTTTTAAAACTTTTTTTGCAAGACTGGGTTAGAGGATTATTGGAATCTATATACAACATTTTTATTATTTGTTTATGATACCCATCCTTTGCCAAATTATGTTGCTACACAACGTTTATTAACCAATAGCAAAGTGAATAAAATACAGTAGTGCACAGTAGTGTAAAAAGAAAATATATTTCAGGTGCGTATTATTTTTCAATCTGGAACTTCTAGTCACCATGCAATAAAATATTGTTCTAACACACTATGTCAGTGTTCTGTTTATGTATGTTTTTCTTGTTGTGTTATGTTTCTTAGTTTTGAGACCTTTCCACAACTTTTTAGGTGCACGCTTGTTTTTTCAGCGTATTTGGATGGGACTCAGCTTGTTTTGGGCTTGTTTTGGAAGTGCATTCAGCTTATTTCTTCCTTCCGACCTGGCAAAACTGACGGCAACCTGAGCTCAGCAGAAGGTGAGTAGACACTGCATGAGCGACGCGGCCACAGATGCAAGGTAAGTAAGAACATTTAGTTGTCAGGATCTTTTTGTTTAGAGTGGAAAGACGAGACAAAAATGTATGGCAAAGTTATTCGTGTCCACAAGCACATGTGATGTCAACATAACTGTGTGATGTCCACGAAGAAGAGGCACAGGACGGCACACTTTTTATACAGTAAAGTGTGAGAAACCCATCAACGAGGCATCTATGGCTGCATCAGTTGTTTCAATAGGAAGTATCCCCTAAATACTCCATTATTTCTCACTGCACTAGGCACATCAGTTATTAAGGACCAGGACATTAGCTCAGACACTGATGAAGTGTTTCTAAACGCTAGTCGAGGGAAATTAACAGTGGAAATCAATGCAGCTTCGCACACAAGTTGTAAAATTGTGTGCAGGTTAAATATGGGAACCTATTTAGTCCAGTACAGTATGTTAAACTTAAAGGCATATGTATGTTAGATGTAAGTACCTACCTCTCCGTTTTCTACACAGAATTTGGTGTGTAACCAGAAGACCCATAGGGGAGCATTGAGAGTTGAGCGCTCCTCTTAAAAGAGGATAGAAGGCGAGAAGGGCCTTACAGAAGGCCCATTTCAAGTAAGTGGGTGCAGAAATGACTTGCAACATGTAGCCTGCCGCTCTGATAAAAAGAGCTTGCATGGGAGCATGTGTGTTCTAATTTGTTTTAGAACTGAGAGCCTGCCGTCAACGAAGGACAGGAGAAGAGTGCAGAAAATTATTTCAAGAGGTCATAATAGCATAAAGTGCAACAAAAGGGATCGAATTGGAAAAGTCCCAAGTAAGTCGATTTCTCTGAGCCCTTGCGCAAGATAAGGATACAGGATAAGATGACATGGTTATGAGAGTATTCATGAATTTAACTAGAAACATAAATCACCTGCCCGCTTATAACTTGCAGCCAAGCATATTTAACTAACTTCAGGCGTGCAAGGGGTGTACTAAAGCGCTGACTGGTGTAAAAACTTTCAGGTTTGCCCTCTTGTAGGGAAAATCAATAACATGTGCCAGATAGTTTGCTTGCGACGAAGAGGTGAGATTATATGAATGCAAGACCTTTCCTGTTTACTCCATAGGAGGACATGGGTACCATATGATGGGGAATTCCCTAACCTAAATCATTAAAACCAATCCTTTGCACACTTAAATCTTGCAGCCGTACAACTCCAGACAACTGAAGCTGGCTAATAAACGGGCTGATTGTATATATGAATTACATAAGTAAATCTCTTGTTCAATTTAGTAATTCAGGTAAATACTCAGTGTCCTGTGGCTGTTGTTGGGTGAAATCTGGAGGCCTGCGGGTGCCGGTGTCCTGAGGAATGCCCCCGATGGGGTGCTGGTGGCCTAGAGTGAAGATGTGAAGGATGTGGCGTGCCTGCTTACAGCTCTGACTGGTGATCCGTGTCGGAGCCTCCTTCGGTTTGCCCTGCTGCACGGTAAGTAATGCTCAGAAACACCATTGCTGCTCTGCAGGGCTGTCCATGCTGTGGGAGTGAGCGTGGCGACCAGCACGTTCGTTTGTTGTGCGCCCGGGCCGTTGCGGCCATGATCTGAAGCAAGAGCAGTGAGTTAGTAGCAGACTGTGGACCCCGGGGCACTCAACCGGCGGCGATATTACTGGAGGTCATGGGGCACAGGATAACAAGCCTTTATTCCCCTCATGTACTGCGCTGGATGCAGGGCCATCTTAAGCAATTTTGGAGCCCTGGGCACAGACATCTTTGGGGCCCCTCTCCACCAAACCAAAGGAATCAAGAATTCTTGTTGTGCCTCCCACCCGTCACGCTCACAACCTATAGGTTGATGTGCTGTCTCGTAGCATAATAAGCACGTTTACTCCCTTTATGTCTCCTTACCCTCTTCATTCTTGCTCTAATCAGAATGATAAACAATTAGCATTTGAAGACAAACATTAGCCGTCTAGGAAAAGGTTACTGTTCTAGTACATACAGTATACTTTTTATCAATAGCATCCAGGAAGGTATGCAGCCTGTAGTATTAATGCAGTACCGTATGTAAAAGGTACATGTAACCCATAATAGACAGAGAATCACATTAGCTGCCTCACAGAATGCAAAAGTGCACATGCATGGATAGAGCAGACCAATTGGAAGGAAGGAGAAAGCTACACATACCATAGCATGCATAGTGGATGCAGATTAGAAGCTACCAGGAAGGCGTCTTTATCCAGAGAGAATGAGATTAGAAGTGGGATATGGTTTTCAAATAGTGTTGCCATTAGATATCAAAGGAACAAATGCCTGTGGTGTGCGATATAAATATGGTCACTATTAAAGTGAAGCAATGCTTTAGCCAGTGAAACCATGAATAAGACTTTTATGAAGATCATACAATGAGAAGGAAATCACTCTGAAGGGCTGACAATTTTGAAAGGTTTAGGGACTGGCAATATTTAGAGGTTAGGCAATACAAGATTAAACGAGATGCCCAGGATTACACATTGGTTAAGGGGTGAAGCTGGGATTTGTGACAACTCTGCAATTTCTGCATTTGAACACTTTCTTTTCCGGTTCTTACCTTCCACTAAAACAATCTAATTGTATAAAAACAGACTTGGAAAGTACACAATCATATTACAAAACATGACCACTTGTTAACAAAATATTATAGATGGGTGTTATGCAAAATGGGAATGATTCTAGCTTCAGTCTCTCCATCATCAAGGGAAGTATATAGTTACCAGCATAACAATCGAAGCGATTTAACAAATTTAATCTCGGTTTGTCATTTGTATTTTAAAGCTTTAAATACTTCCAAAACAATGGCTTGTGACATTTTCATTTATGAACGTGCATAAAAACCTGTGACTTTTATTAAAAAGCAAACGGTTTTTTGTGTCAAACAAGCAGACCTTAAAATATGCTTGCCTAAGGCCTGCAACATCTGGTCCGCTCTCTTCTGCCTACCAACCCTTCCATCCAAATGGCCTACATAAGAAGAAATATCAAGTAATGGGCTAAACGATACCAGTAGCATGCAAAAACGCAAACTTCACAGAAGACAACACAGTAATGTAAGATATATTAGATGCTTTGACCAGGATCAATGTATCGTCTGTTGGCAAATCCAGGATACAACCATGAACGCTTTTGTTCCATAGTCCTTAATTTGGATACTTATTCACCTCTAGGACTAACAGTTTATGCCATCCTTGGAGGCGATTGCCCTAGGTTTTACAACACCCCATCTGAACAAACCAATTTCTAGACCTTCACAATACGGATGATATGTTAGTTTTTATAGAGACCCCTATCTGGTACAGGTACATTGCTGATAATAGCAGATGTTGTTCTGCAAAACCAAGTACATATGCAGGCAGGTTTATCAGACATAGGAAAGGCTCAGCCAGCCTTGCTGCAATGTGATGTTCTAATTTTGCGTATGAACACATATCTCTGCAATGGGTGCTTCACACACTGAGCTAACTTCTGAACCATTGTGGCACTCAATTTATCAATATGCATTTCACCGTTGCCTGTTGCATATGATCAACATAATTCCCACAGGAAGGAAAGAATGCTACAGAGTTGTGCCATAAGGAACACACAAACTATGTACACCGCAGTGAACACAGAAAACAAAACATGATGAATTGATCAAGGCTGACGTGTGCTATTTAAGACTGGTGAACAATCAAATCTTACTTCATCTGATTAGGCAGCCCTGTGGGGCCCACTCCAAGGTGGTGGCCCTGGGCAAGTGCCCCTTTTACCCTCCCATAAACACGTCTCTGGCTGGATGCACCCATGTTACTGTGGTGGCCTGGCGGGCACTGCGAACGCACCAGCCGCTCGTCGTCACGCCGGCTCCTGAGTGCTGTACTCCAGTTGTGCACCATCTCCTGCAGCAGCCAATGGAAGACCGAGGGAGAGCATACATGGAGAAATTACTATTAAGGCTCTGCAAGGTAGGGGCTCCTGGAGGTATGGAAAGGCACCCACTGCTGCAGTATAATTTCTAGATTCACTGCTCCCTCTGCATCATGCTATGAGTCTCTACCAACACTTTGCTCCTAGACTGCATGGGGCCCAGAATATTTGGCGTGGTACAGATCAGCAGATTGCTACATTGGGTTCCTCATGCCCAGTTTGATGGGTGAGATAGTGGGGGTCATTACGACCCTGGAGGTAGCCAGGCCGCTATTTACGGCATGGCTACCCCCATTCCGTGTACCGGGTCCGGGTTCCTGGAACGGAGAAATACCGGGCCATTCTGACCTTGGAGGGCCCGGTATTTCCCCATTCCAGGAACGCATCCCCATTCCCATTCGAGCCCCCATAGGTCTCAATGGGAATGGGGAGCATGCTAACAACGGGCCCGTTAATGACGGGCCCGTTGTTAGCATGCTGGTCTGCTCGCGGGACCTGCTAAGGACGTAATGCGGCGGTAGGGGGTTAACGGGACTGGCCGCTCTACCGGCCCCGTTAATCCCCTACTGCCAGGGTCAGAATGACCCCCATTGTCTTACGGCTTGCTGTCCCTGCTGCTTGACTGGTCCTCTTGGAACATCGCTTGCTATACCCATGTTGTGCTCATGATGTTTCGACAAAGGGGTCTGTAAGAGGATTCAATTCAACACTACAGCTAAGTCAATGCCTAGTCTGGGATATTGAATGGAAACCCTTATTGATATATCCTTATGTCCAGTTCATGCGGTCTGGATGACTACCCCTATATAACACCCCTCCCTGGGAATCCCCCTGACCCCACTGAGCCAAGAAGTAGTTCTGTTTTGCAAGTTAAAAGGTTTATTTGATAATTTAAACAATAGATATATATATCACATTTTATAATAATTTAATAATTTAATATCACACTGAATCTGAGCAGTAATCAATAATGGATAGTCTGGCACTAGCACACTTCTTTATAATCAATGATGAGTGGTGATAGGATGGATAAGATAGCAACAATACTTTATGGTTTCAAATGGATGCAAGGTGGAATGAAAATGCAGTACAGAAAATACTCAATATGCGTTCAACAAAACAATGTAATCACTTTTCTCTGGCAATCCCCTCCCCCCTTTATGCAATGCAAGGAAATGGAAGGAAAGCACACAGTTCTCAGAAATGCAATCAAATGTAATTCAGTTCACCCCAGCAGCTTAGACTACAGAAGTTTACAACACAGGCCCAAAATGCTTTTATATGTGCTGGCAATGAAGTGAAAAATACGCTAAAATGCTTTTAATTCCCTCTAGAGGTTCAGGGTGAGTGGTATCAAGTTAATATTAGTCCAGGCTCACTTTAGCAAGGATCTAGGAGTAACTAGCAGGTTAAACGAATTTTTGGCAACTGAAAGCAAGAAAACTGCTGTTTTCACACATTGAGAAATTTGCAAATCGCTGTAAATTCGCGGTAAAGGGGGTAGGGATGCGGTTCTAGGTTCGTAGAAAAGCCACGATTCCCAGCTTTCAGAGGAAAGTTAAACCAAGTCTCTAGGACAAACGGTTACGGAGATATGAGCGATTAAATAAAGGTAGTTTTCGGATTTGGAATGTTAAAATTCAAAGTGACAAGTGACAGCTAGCAACTAGAAAATGACAGGTGACAGCTTTACAAATGACAGGTGACAGTTAGGAGGCAGTTCTACTTAGATTAAAATAGATTGAATTATATTATTTTAACTAAGAGATTGGTTCTGCACAGTCTTGATAGGTACTCACACTATATTCTTGAATTAAATGGGCCTCGCCACGGATCTGGTCAGGTTTTAGACTGGACTCTGGTCTGGTCTCTGCACTTCACAGTGATCTGGGTCAGCTCTCTGGTTCTGCTAACAGTGGTCTGGGTCAGCTCTGCTCTCTCTCTGGATTCTGGAGATTGATGGATTTGAAGTCTGGATCTCTGGATGTGGTATGGTCCGGCAGAGTGCGTTGCAGCAAATGGAATTGAAGGTCCCTATCTGTCCTGACTGTCTGCTTTTATGTGTTTTGAAAATGGGTGTGTGTGCAGCATCACTAGGCTCTACCCCTCTCCACTTGTCATTGGCCACTTCATCCTCTTCCACTTGATTGGGGGAATGAAATGAAGTGTCATCATGATGAGGTCTGTTTATGATACAGAGAACCCACCCCTGTCAAATTACACACAATCTATATTTTGACCCAAAAGACATATTTGCACAGGTACACATTTGTTTAAAATTACATGCACCCATCACATATCACAGGAGGTATACCCTGTCCAAATCTGCTCTTCCTGGGAGCTTGCATTCAGAAATGGCGACATTTGCACTTTTTAACTGGTTTCGCAATATCGGACATTAACCCAAATTTACACACATGTGCGCAAGGAGTATGGACATTAATTGATGAAGTGTCAGATTTTTAACATGCATACATTTTAAGTAATACCCTCTTAACTGCTAGCTTGCCCCCAGATCATGCCACCGGTTCTAAAAACCTCTTAAAATGTGGGCAGAAAAATCACAAGAATTATGGTATCATTTAAATAATTATGACAAGTCCGTACTATGAGTTATTCATCTTTTTCTAAAACCATATTCTGGCTACAGGGGTGTGGTTTCCCCCCAGCACAAGGTTGAATTTCTGGTTTTTCCAGTTCTGCCAAGCCAGCTTGCTCTCACAGGCAGTGCTCCTCCCCTTTGCTTCCAGGAGGAAGCCACTTTTTACGGTCCCCATAATAAAACATTTGCCTGAGTCAGGACAGGGCTTTGTTCAATTTCCTGCAGAGCCCAGGTAATTCAATCAGGGAAGTGTCATATCCCTTTTGGTGGGAGCAGCAAAAGGCAGATAGGCCTGGGAACACAGCTGTTGTGCAAGTCTTAACTCCTGTCGGGGGTAGCTGGTGGGCAGAATTCAGTTCCTTAAGCCAGGCCCCAGCTAATGTCACCTTTGCTCCCCAGTTTAAGTCAATACAATTTTTTTACATATGCAGCTAGGATGCTGATTCTAAGTTTAAGACTATGACATTTAAACAATTGCAACCTATGTGACAATCAAAAGAAGGTCACTCATTTCTTTTAAACATTTAGGTTTTTAGTGTCTTTCAGTCCAAATTTACTTAAACTGCTGAAATCCACAACTCAGCCAGTCTTGTTATAAACCTTCAAGTCACTTCAGAATATAACTTTAGATTGTATCCACCTCTCAGTAAGTCTTTCTTTGGCTTGCCTTGGGTTCATTTATTCAGTTTTAAACAAAATCTGGTGGTTTTAAAACGCCGGCTTTCTGATAGTGGTGAGTACTGGTACTGCACTCCTTTTTGGGATTTAAGAAAATGAATTCCCCACAATTCTAGGTTGCTTTTGGCAATCAGCATTGCCATTCCCAATGGTTTCAGACTACTGTGTGGGTAGTCCAATGGTGGTTTTAGGCAGTGCCCTTCTGTGCCCATAACATTGGCAAAAATGAGTGGCAGCCTATTCTTCATGCATTTCCCTGTGCATTTTCTGGGAAGCTCTGGCCATCATGATGTTTTCCATGTCAGTACTGCACAGTTTTGAGGTAGGGCTTGGATGCATGGATAAAAACATCCCACAAGCCCCCCTCTTGCGATGGCCATTCTGTTTCACTGATGGGACTCGCAAGACCTGGGATGTTTCCTCATCTTCTTCCAATAGACGGCACAGTTCAGCATCTTTTCCTCCATCCGGTACTGATCGATCGGTTCTCCTCGCCGGTCCTGATGGGAATATTGGGCGGTACACTGGGCCCCCCGCGTCTCTGCTCCCGGTCTCCGGATCGTCCTCCTTGGCCCGTCTCCAGGTTTTCTTTCTCCTAGGACGACAAAGGAAGAGCGGCAATACCTATTCATAGACATTTTTCCCCCACCATTGATATAATGGGGTGGCATATAAATTTATAGTCAAAACAGATGAACATGCACATTTCTTTTTGCATTCAAAAACAAAAACACCCACATTGAGAAACTCAGAATTTGATAGGCGATATGTAGGATATTTTAAGTTAGAACTGAATTAATCTGAGACAGTACCCTCTAGGATTCAGGAGGATTCCTCCAGTTGTTGCAGAGTGTGCCTGGGATGGCAACACTTCAACTGGTTAATGTGCACCCACTTGTCTTCCCCCTCTGCCAAACCGCCTTTGGGGATGCGGATCTTGTAGGCCACAGGAGAGATTTTGTCTATAATCTCAAAGGGTCCTTTCCATGTAGGCAAACATTTTCGCTGTTTGGCCTGGTTCCTTTGGAAATTGTATAGATAGACCCGGTCCCCCACCTGATATTCCTTCCTGGAAGTCTTCAGGTCATAGTGGGTCTTCATGCTATCAGCTGATCTTTCTAGATTCCGCTGAGCATAGGCAAAAGCATGTTGAAGGTGTTTCCTTAAATTCTCCACATACTCATGAGTTGTGGAGGCATTTATCAGTGTCTGCTCTTGGGTCCTGTAGAGCAAATGCTGAGGAAGCACCATCTTGCGTCCAGTCATCAACTCAAATGGTGACATTTTGGTTGCAGATGAAGGGGTAGATCTGATGGCCATTAGGACCAGAGGTAATCAGATATCCCAACTTGGCCCAGAATCTGCCACAAACTTCTTTAATATGCCCACAATGGTTCGGTTATATCTCTCTACTGCCCCAGAAGAAGCTGGCCTGTAAGCAATATGTAACTTCCTTTTGACCCCCAGTATCTCCCACATCTTTGTTATTACTTCACTGGTGAAGTGGCTACCCCTGTCTGACTCAATCCTTTGAGGTAGACCGAAACGGGAAAAGATGTGGTTAATCATCAGGGCAGCTGCGGTTTCTGCCTTGCAATTTGGGGCTGGGAGACATTCCACCCACTTGGTAAACAAGCATGTCACAGTCAACATGTACTTATTCCCCCTAGCAGAGCGAATCACGGGGCCTACAAAGTCGATTTGTAAATCTGACCATGGCAGTGTCATCCCCCTCTTTTGGAGAGGCGCACGGTGCGTGAGGGATGATGGCTGAAATTGTGCACACACAAGACACCCCTTCAAGTATTGGTCGAGGTCCTGCCCCATGTGTGGCCAGTATGCAACCTCTCTTAAGATTTCCAGTGTTGTGTGAAACCCCCTATGACCGGCGGTGGCCGCATCATGGGCGTGACTTAACATCAGGCTTCGGAATGAGGTAGGAACCACCCACTGATCGTGGCCAGCTTTGGATTTCCTTACCAGCAAACCGTCTTGGATCCGGAACATCTTTGGACATTTCATCAACACCCTTAGGTCCTCTTTCCCAATATAATCGTTATCCGTCAGGGGAAAGTTCTCAGGGTCCTCAAGGTGTTGGTAAAACTTGCCAATAATTGGATCCCCCTTCTGAGCGGTAATCAAATCAGCATCAGGGGTCTCCTTACTCCATTGTGCAATTGAAAGGTCGTTGTGAGCATTTGTCTGGGACCTAGTGATAGCAGTGACCTGGATTTCCCCCAACAGGGACTCAATCTCAATTAGATCCCCTTGGATGGCCCCGGTTTTGGCCAGCTGATCAGCTAAGTCATTTCCAGTTTTGTCTGGTCCCTCTACTTTGGAATGACCCTTGATCTTTTTCCAATAGATGGTCATCTCATTCGAGGTGACCAGATCATCAATGTTTTGGATCAACTTCCCATGTTTCAAGGGTTTGTTGTTAGCACATAACATGCCTCTGGTTTTCCAATTAACCAGGTGCTCCACGAACCCATTCCGTACATAATCCGAATCTGTGATTATGACCAGTTCGCGGAGTTCATGCTGGACAGCAGTGAGGATGGCCTGATGCACAGCCATCAATTCTGCCACCTGACTACTTCGGGGACCAATTTTGTATCCAGCGGAGGGTTCTGGGGACTCATTCACCCATGCATTCCCTACGCCGGCCACCAGTTCTTTCTCCCCGTCGTTGTCAACATGGTAAGAGCATCCATCCACATACACAGTGGGCATTCCCTCACACTTGTCCTCTTCAAAGACTTTGTGTGGGGAATTACGGTATGCCTCCATGTTGTCTTTGATTTTTAGACTTTCGTCCTCGAGACAGTTTTCTCTGGCACAATCATGCAAGTCAGCCAGACCTTGCGCGAGGGGACTCTTCTTGTTTTGGCCGTATCTGACCTCCACAGGAAAGCCTTGCATTGACAGAATCCAGGAAGTAATTCGGGAATTACTCACATTCCCGGCTCGGAATCTGTCACTTTGGAGATATTGCAGAGGCTGGTGTGGAGTCTCCACTATGATGTGTTCCCCCTGGATAAACGGGCGGTAATTCTTCAATGCCCACACCGTTGCCAGGAGTGCCTTCTCACAATCGTTGAATTTTTCCTCCACAGAGGATAAAGTTTTGCTCGCATAGGAGATTACTTTATTGACCTTGTCATGCTTTTGGTATAATACTGCCGTCAAGCACGTATTAGAGAACCCCGTCTCCAGGAAGAACTCCTTGTTTCTGACAGGGTAAGCTAGGCAGGGCGCTTGTGAGAGGCTTCTTTTGAGTTGTCTTACTGCCTCGGCTTGTTCTGGACCCCATTCCCACTTGACCCCCCCCTTCAGGAGATGAATCAGGGGTCTGGTGATCTCTGCGTAGCCCTCAATGAACTTTCGGCTGTAATTAGTCAGTCCAAGGAGGCTCCTTAGTTCCCGCAGAGTTGTGGGGTCTTTCAGTTTCTGAAGTGCTTCCACTTTCTTTTCCTGGGGACAGAGACCCTGAGGAGTAATCTCATGCCCCAAGAAATTAACACGGGTTCTACACCACTGTGCTTTCTGAAAGGAAAGTTTTGCTCCGGCGGCCCTCAACTGCGTCAGAACATAACGGATCTCCGCTATGTGTTCCTCCACAGATGAACTTTTGATGAGGATATCATCTACATAAGCCAGGTTACCCCTCGCACCCAGGTCGGGCATGGCCTTATGTAGGAAAATATTGAACTCATTACCGGAGTTAAGGTATCCGAAGGGAGTCCGGGTCCATGTATACTGCTGGCCCCCAAAGGTAAAAGCCAGCTAGTATTGGTCCTCCCTACTGACCGGCACGGTCCAGTATCCATTGGTCAGGTCTATTGCAGTGAATACCTGTGACCCCTAGATCTGGGCCAGCCCTTGGTCAATGTAGGGCAGAGGCCATCGCGAAGTATGGACCCGTTTGTTGAGCTCCCTGAGGTCGGCGCAGAGTCTCCACTGGCCGTTTGGCTTCAATATTCCCAGCACCGGATTATTGAAGGTGCTGTGGACTGGACGGATTATTCCCCGGGACTCAAGGTTCTTAATTATTTCAGTAAGGGACTCCATTGATGCGAGAGGCAAGCGATATTGCTTCACAAACACTGGAGTCATGCCAGGGTCCTTGGGGATTGTTGTTGTGTGGATGTCAGTGCGACCACAGTCATATGAGTCTACCGCAAAGAGATCTTGGAAATCCAAGAAAACTTGTTTCAACTTTTGCTTTTGTTCCAGAGTCACACAGGCATCAGCTAGGTTGACTCTCTCTTCCACCATCTGCCTGAAGCCTGGAAAGACTTCTGGTTTGGCTATCTCAGCGGCCTCCTCCAACTGGGTGGAGAAGTCCCTGGTCAGAGTGCTGATTTGGCTGGAGGCTTCAGGTGGGAAAGGCAGCCCTCATGGACCTGGAAAATCACCTCATCCCTCCTGAAGTCACAAGTCACATCTTCCTTACCATAGGGGCAGGAAGTGTACACCAGGAAGTTCCCCCCATGCCGGGTAAAAATCCTGTCTGGTGTTGTATTGTCATCACTGTCACTGTCAAAGCAGTCCTTGGGGATTGGCCCTAACAGTTCATTACCTAAATCTATGGAAAAATGTCGGTCATCAACCGCCATTCCAATAATGGTGCCTGCGGCTAGAGTAATACTCTTTAAGTCGCTGTTATCCACCTCTATTAGAATGGTGTCATGTTCTATGTTGACTAATGGAGTTGGGTTTACCCCCAACCCTTGCTGTTGGAGAGAAGCGTTTAGATGTATGTAAGCATCAGGGTTTTGCAGATATTGTCCTCTTTTAGCTTTCACTTCCAGGGAGAATTGTCGGGTCCTTTCTGGGATGGTGACTTCCTCTTTGATCTGAATTTCAACTGCATAAGGTAGCAATTGAGCTGACCTAAATGCTTTTTCTGGATCATCAAAGCCCATGGGATTATCCGCTAATCAGGACCAAGCTTTGAAGTTTATTAGGTCCAAACTAATGGCAAAGCGATTGAGAATGTCACTGCCTAAGTAAAAGGCGGCAGTGACGTCTCGCACGACCCAACAATTATGGACTATGCTCTTGTTGCCAATGGAGATTTTGAGCATACACCTGCTTGGCAGGAGATGTTTGGAATTAGGCGCTTCCAGGTCCATTTCCCATTTGTCTATCAGTTTGAATGTGGGAATGGCTGGATCTTTTGGGAGTTGGCGGAACATGGCTTCGCTGATGAAGCTCTTACCGTTGTTCACGCACACTCGAGCGAGAACAGAGTCCTTCCCATCATTTAACTGAACAGGGATGAACAACTGCTCTCCAATTTGCTGAATATCAGCCAGGCTCTGAGCTGATTTCACATCTTTCTGGACTATAGGAGTGGGAGTTTCTGATTGTGGATTAGTAAAGAATTTCAGGGTGTTTCCTTCCAGTGTGGAATACCACCTTAAACTGGAAGGAAGGTTGATTTTCAGAAATAGAGAGGACCCCCCATCACCAGTCTGTTGTCCTGCTGCTATTACTGTCACGTCTGGAATTTGGCTATTCTGGAAGTGAAATTCTACTTGGTCAGATTTTTGTTCAACCATGTGGCAGGTGCCGTTTAAACTAACATGGTTGACACTCTGTTTTAATTTTATTGGTCGGCTAGTCTGGGTCCAGAGGACCTTGTTTACGCAATCTATTAGAGGTAACAACCTTCTCAGGAGGTCATTCCCCAGTAAACAAGGGGTGCCCTCTGGAGTCACTACTATGACCGGGTGTTTCACCTGGTGTCGCCCGATCTTAATGTCCAAGTCTGCAGTCCCCTCAACGGGAATTTCCTTCCCGTCAAAGTTCTGCAGTTGTCCAGGAAGAGAGGTGAGAGGAATTTGGTAATTCTCTCCCCTTCCTGCATTCAGTTCATCAAAGGCCCTTCTGGACAGAAGGGTAGCTTGAGATCCCGTGTCCACCAGTGCCAAAATTGTACCCTGCCCCTGTACTTGTACCGGGGCATAGTATCTTCCCTCCTTCTCCTCAAGGGGGCACAGATAATGCACATTTTTGGACAACTGGTGGGCTAACTTTCTAGTTTTGGACATCGCTAGCGAAGAGATTTGGGCAGAATTCTGTGGAGAGCCTTGGGAATCTGAAAGAAAAATTTGGCAACTGGAGATCAGAGCCATTGTGGGTTCCCCTGTTCCCCTGGCTCCGGTTCCGGGCCGCCCCCCCCTTTTTGGAGGCAGTCACCAGGATGGGTTTGAACCAGGGGATTTTCTTGCTGTTGGTTCTGGGATGAGATGGTGGGCGGCGGTAGCTCAGTCTCCACATCTCCCTATTCTGGATTTGCATCCCTAGGGACCCATTTTTCTTTGGGAGGAGTTCCCCCCTCTCTGAAGGAGAAGATCCTTTTCCCAGGATCCTCTGAGGATCCCTCTCCCTCAAATTGGAAGATCTGTGCCTCCTCCTCAAACTGTGTCTGTTTGGGTCTTTTGTTTCACCTACCCCCCCTCTGTTCCTTAGGAGGCAGACTTTCAGGGGCAAGAGATTTTGTTTCCGGTTCCTGGGTTTCCAGGGGCTGTTTACAAGTGAGGAAGGAAGCTTCCTCCAAGGCTTTACATCCCCCTTCCCTTTGTGCCTCCTCCCTGGGAACCGGTGAGTTATCGGGGTGCTGCCCCCGTCATTGTTCTGGGGCACCAGGTCCAGAGTTGGGTGCGTTCTGTGCCGGCATGCCGATCTGAGGGTTCTGCTGAGCCCTCAGTATGTGACCCAGATCCCGCGCCATGTTTTGAACCTGGCGCTCTAACTGGGAAACCCGCTCAGGCTGATACGGGGCCCTGTTTTCTCCCCTGGGCTGATCCCGGGAAGGGTAGCTATCCCTTCTTTGGTAGTACCCCTGGTTGGGAAGATTTGGATACCCCTCCACCCTTGGCCTCCCCTCTCCCGGATTCGGTTGTCTGGGCTCAGGGAATTGGGGAAAGAAGGGTGGAGGATTTTGGGGCTGGAAATTGGGTGGATACCTGGGGAAAAAGTTCTGCCCAGGATTTGGAGAATTTCTGCCCTCCTGTGGGAAGTTGGGAGGGAAGTTCCCTGGGTTAGGTGCTTGGCTGGATCCCCCCCCCTTGGGCTGGAGGAGTCCACACATAACCCAGGATGGGTCTATTTCCCTTGTAACGGGGGCTTACATAATCAGGAGAGCGAGGGACCCCATTTGTGGGGCTGCCTCCCTGGCTCCCTGTCTGTGACTGGCCCGAGGACCTTCTGGGCCTAGCATTATTAGGTGCAGGTAGGTTTTTAGGCCCCCCTATCTCCAAATCCAAAACGGGGGTGACCTTTACCTCTGCCTCCTTGGCAGCAGCAGGGGTGCTGTTGGTTTTGGGATTTTTCTGGGTATTGCTTTTATTTTCTATGGGCTTCTGCACCTCATAGATCCGGGTAGCCTGTTCAATGACCCAGTCTAAAGATCTTTTCTCATGAAAATCTCTCACGAGCTGGGTCATTATATATTTGGGCAAGGCATGGAAAAATGTATTGACGAATTCTCTGCTGTCTGTGCGCACCCTTCTGGTGGTCTGCGCAAAGGCACGTTTCAGTTCTTGCACAAACTCTTGTGGGGCCTGATCCTCCCCACACAGCAAATTGTAGACTGCCTTGCGAGCCTCTTGGGGATTTCTGTGAACAGAAAAATGTTTTAATATGGCCGCCCTATAGGTGGACCACCTGGAATGATTTTGGTCCTCCAGCCCTGCAAAGAAACTGGAGTACTCTGGGGAGAATGTCCACTTTACATATTGGATACAGCTTTGGCTGTCCTTCAAATGGAAAGTCTCCATCATTTGCTCAAACAACTCTAAGTGCTCCCAAACAGAATACTTGGCATTCTTATGATACGGCGTGATGACGCTCCAGATTGCCTTAATCTGCTTTAAGGGGTCCTTAAGCAAGGCCCTTTTTGTCTTATTGGCCCTTTTGGTCCGGGTAACCCTGGTCCATTCATCTTCTGACTCAGAGGCACTGCTCCCAGAGGTTCCCGTCTGTTCTTCCAGGTTTTCCCGGATTCTGCGAGCCTGGGAATGGCTGGCAGAATGTGGGGACCTGGTCTCCTGTGTCCTGTACCGCTCAGAGGAGTCTTCAGATCCCTCCTTGCTGCCAGGATTTGATGGGTACCCCCCCCACTGACCTAACTGGGCAGAGGTTTTCAGGATGCCCTTAATGGGCCTACTCTCCTGGGGTTCCCCATCAAATTGCACTGTGCTTGGGTGCCCATACCCGGATGCCCGCCCCTCCATTCCTGGGTGGTACTGGCCTATGAGCCCCATGCTTCTGGCTGGATAGTAATCTGCCATCCCTGTGGCCCTGTGCTCATGTGCGCCAGGGGACATGGGGCGGCAGAGTCCAGGGACTGAGAGAAATAAAGGCCTCTGGTACTAGGGCTCCTGGGGTTATGCTCAGGAGTTTCTCTTTCCCAGCGAACCTCATCTCTATCCGCCCCTGCTCCCTGTTGCAATGCAAGAGCCTGCGCCTTCAGTTCCTCAGTTAAGGCCTTACTAGACTCTATCAGTCTCTCCTGCATCGCTACCTGTTGTTGGAGTCTATCATTGTGCTGGCAGAGAGCCTCATTCACTCTCTGCGTTTCCTGATTGGTCCTGGAGCACTGGGCCAGTCTTTGCTGCAGGAGGGTTACCTCCTGAGCTGTGTCCCTATTGGCCTGCTCCTGTCTTGCCAGAGCCTCCTCCACCTTCCTGGTGTGCTCTAACACGTTCTGGTGTTCTTTTTGGAGGTCACCCAGTCCCTGGAGGGCCAGGTGATTTTCTTCCCTTTTCCTTTTTAAGTGGCAGACTTCCTGGCCTAAGGTATCCCTTTCCTGACTAAGAGCCTGCATCTGTGCCACCAGGTCGTCCCTTTGCCTTTGGAAGGCACCAGCTTTCTGGCGCTCCTGATCAAACTCTGCCTGGGTATCCAGGTCTTTCAGAACCACTTTATTGTTCTCTGCCTTCTCCCTATCTAGGTGGCTTTCCAGGGTGACTACCTGCTCAGCACATGCCCTATTGAAGTCTAACTGTTGCTCCAGCTTTTTCTGGCTCTGCAGTAGGGAGTCCAAACCTTCTTGGTACTCCTTCTGCAAGGCCAGAAATCTGGTACCCTGGTCAGCCTTTTCCTGTTGCAGGATGTCCATATCCCTCTTTATTTTAATGATGTGCTGTCTACTCTCATTTTCTGACTCCTGGCTCCCCTGCAGCCTCTGCTCAGAAGAGACCAGGTCAGATTGGAACTTCTCTAACGCCATCTGTCGCTTATTCGCCAGATCTTGGCTTTCAGTACATTTATCCTGCATGTCTCCCATATATAGGTACAGGTATGCCGCTATCCTAACCATCTTGTCTTGTTCATCCTTAGCTTTAGGAGCCATGTATAGTTCACTCAGGGCCACATGTAAGGGACCCTGATCTCTCCATATATCTGACCCTGTTTCTGTGACCTGTTGCGTGATGGCCTGCAACCAGACCATGCGGTCCTGGTGAGTCCACTCACCTCTCACAAATAACTTATGTAAGAAGTGCTCTCTGGCTATTTTCATGTCTACTAAGGTCGTCATTCTAGAGATTGGTCTCTGTCCTGACTTACAGAAGTTTGTATTTTATTTATTTTATTTTTTTTTGCAAAACAGACCTTTTCCTTAGAGCGTTCCTTTGAGGAGTGCTTTACAGCGTAACACAGCGTGTGATCCGACCGGATATATGTATCTGGTCAGCTGGCACGCTGTATTAATCTGCACAAGTGATAAATCTAATCCAAACGTCCGGCACGAGCCCCCAATTTGTAAGAGGATTCAATTCAACACTACAGCTAAGTCAATGCCTAGTCTGGGATACTGAATGGAAACCCTTATTGATATATCCTTATGTCCAGTTCATGCGTTCTGGATGACTACCCCTATATAACACCCCTCCCTGGGAATCCCCCTGACCCCACTGAGCCAAGAAGTAGTTCTGTTTTGCAAGTTAAAAGGTTTATTTGATAATTTAAACAATATATATATATATATCACACTTTATAATAATTTAATAATTGAATATCACACTGAATCTGAGCAGTAATCAATAATGGATAGTCTGGCACTAGCACACTTCTTTATAATCAATGATGAGTGGTTATAGGATGGATAAGATAGCAACAATACTTTATGGTTTCAAATGGATGCAAGGTGGAATGAAAATGCAGTACAGAAAATACTCAATATGCGTTCAACAAAACAATGTAATCACTTTTCTCTGGCAATCCCCTCCCCCCTTTATGCAATGCAAGGAAATGGAAGGAAAGCACACAGTTCTCAGAAATGCAATCAAATGTAATTCAGTTCACCCCAGCAGCTTAGACTACAGAAGTTTACAACACAGGCCCAAAATGCTTTTATATGTGCTGGCAATGAAGTGAAAAATACGCTAAAATGCGTTTAATTCCCTCTAGAGGTTCAGGGTGAGTGGTATCAAGTTAATATTAGTCCAGGCTCACTTTAGCAAGGATCTAGGAGTAACTAGCAGGTTAAACGAATTTTTGGCAACTGAAAGCAAGAAAACTGCTGTTTTCACACGTTGAGAAATGTGCAAATCGCGGTAAATTCGCGAGTGCGTTTTTCGCGATTGCGGCAAAACTATAGGGTATAGGAATGCGGTTCTAGGTTCGTAGAAAAGTCACGATTCCCAGCTTTCAGAGGTAAGTTAAACCAAGTCTCTAGGACGAACGGTTACGGAGATATGAACGATTAAATAAAGGTAGTTTTTCGGATTTGGAATGTTAAAATTCAAAGTGACAAGTGACAGCTAGCAACTAGAAAATGACAGGTGACAGCTTTACAAATGACAGGTGACAGTTAGGAGGCAGTTCTACTTAGATTAAAATAGATTGAATTATATTATTTTAACTAAGAGATTGGTTCTGCACAGTCTTGCTAGGTACTCACACTATATTCTTGAATTAAATGGGCCTCGCCACGGATCTGGTCAGGTTTTAGACTGGACTCTGGTCTGGTCTCTGCACTTCACAGTGATCTGGGTCAGCTCTCTGGTTCTGCTAACAGTGGTCTGGGTCAGCTCTGCTCTCTCTCTGGATTCTGGAGATTGATGGATTTGAAGTCTGGATCTCTGGATGTGGTATGGTCCGGCAGAGTGCGTTGCAGCAAATGGAATTGAAGGTCCCTATCTGTCCTGACTGTCTGCTTTTATGTGTTTTGAAAATGGGTGTGTGTGCAGCATCACTAGGCTCTACCCCTCTCCACTTGTCATTGGCCACTTCATCCTCTTCCACTTGATTGGGGGAATGAAATGAAGTGTCATCATGATGAGGTCTGTTTATGATACAGAGAACCCACCCCTGTCAAATTACACACAATATATATTTTGACCCAAAAGACATATTTGCACAGGTACACATTTGTTTAAAATTACATGCACCCATCACATATCACAGGAGGTATACCCTGTCCAAATCTGCTCTTCCTGGGAGCTTGCATTCAGAAATGGCGGCATTTGCACTTTTTAACTGGTTTCACAATATCGGACATTAACCCAAATTTACACACATGTGCGCAAGGAGTATGGACATTAATTGATGAAGTGTCAGATTTTTAACATGCATACATTTTAAGTAATACCCTCTTAACTGCTAGCTTGCCCCCAGATCATGCCACGGTTCTAAAAACCTCTTAAAATGTGGGCAGAAAAATCACAAGAATTATGGTATCATTTAAATAATGATGACAAGTCCGTACTATGAGTTATTCATCTTTTTCTAAAACCATATTCTGGCTACAGGGGTGTGGTTTCCCCCCAGCACAAGGTTGAATTTCTGGTTTTTCCAGTTCTGCCAAGCCAGCTTGCTCTCACAGGCAGTGCTCCTCCCCTTTGCTTCCAGGAGGAAGCCACTTTTTACGGTCCCCATAATAAAACATTTGCCTGAGTCAGGACAGGGCTTTGTTCAATTTCCTGCAGAGCCCAGGTAATTCAATCAGGGAAGTGTCATATCCCTTTTGGTGGGAGCAGCAAAAGGCAGATAGGCCTGGGAACACAGCTGTTGTGCAAGTCTCAACTCCTGTCGGGGGTAGCTGGTGGGCAGAATTCAGTTCCTTAAGCCAGGCCCCAGCTAATGTCACCTTTGCTCCCCAGCTTAAGTCAAGACAATTTTTTTACATATGCAGCTAGGGTGCTGATTCTAAGTTTAAGACTATGACATTTAAACAATTGCAACCTATGTGACACTCAAAAGTAGGTCACTCATTTCTTTTAAAAATTTAGGTTTTTAGTGTCTTTCAGTCCAAATTTACTTAAACTGCTGAAATCCACAACTCAGCCAGTCTTGTTATAAACCTTCAAGTCACTTCAGAATATAACTTTAGATTGTATCCACCTCTCAGTAAGTCTTTCTTTGGCTTGCCTTGGGTTCATTTATTCAGTTTTAAACAAAATCTGGTGGTTTTAAAACGCCGGCTTTCTGATAGTGGTGAGTACTGGTACTGCACCCCTTTTTGGGATTTAAGAAAAATGAATTCCCCACAATTCTAGGTTGCTTTTGGCAATCAGCATTGCCATTCCCAATGGTTTCAGACTACTGTGTGGGTAGTCCAATGGTGGTTTTAGGCAGTGCCCTTCTGTGCCCATAACATCGGCAAAAATGAGTGGCAGTCTATTCTTCATGCATTTCCCTGTGCATTTTCTGGGAAGCTCTGGCCATCATGATGTTTTCCATGTCAGTACTGCACAGTTTTGATGTAGGGCTTGGATGCATGGATAAAAACATCCCACAGGTCAGCTCCAGGTTTGCTGGTCTCCCTGTTTGATGAGGTTCCCATATCCTGTCTGCAACCTCCTAAAGCGCATTGCCACATATCCCTTAGCTAGTGAGGTTCGGGCCGAGGGGGTGCCACTGCTACCAGTATTCTTGGCCTAGGTGCCCCTCTGGTCGTCTCTGCGTTCGCGAGTGAGTTCTTGGCTTGGGTGTACCGGTACCCGGATCTGACTGCCTGGTTGGACGAGCCACGCTCATGTTCACATCCCTTAGACTCGGATAATCTGACATAGCAATGGCTTTGCTGGGCGTGGATGTTGAAGCATATCTTTGATCTTCTGGTGGTGTGAGCAGTACAATGCAGTTGGATTTGACCGGCTGCTGCCTCCTAGTTTTGACATTGCTAAAACGCCCAAGATGGGGAAGCAGGGGGATATCTCCAGGATGCTGCAGTCCACGTATAGGAGCAAGCGTATCAAGGTTGTGATGGCCCAGGTACATGGGGTCGACCCCCTCCCAGCTATGCTTACACAGAGGTCTACTCAATCTGACCTGCAAGATCAGTTGGCCGAAATTCGCAAGAAAATCCACAAAAGCATGGAGGAACTTTCCCACAAGATACTGGCAGTAGATAAGAGATTCAGATGCCGAGCACAGGGTGTCTGAGGTGGAGGATACCGTTTGTGAGCATTCCTATGATGTGGGTTAGTGCTCCTACCGACTTGAGGCCTTGGAATCCCGTTGCGAGGCCTTGGAAGACAAGCAGGAAGACGGGAAAAATCGACCTATCCAATTTTGTGGCTGATCGCGTTCGCTCCATTCTTGAACTGACAGTGGACTAGGATATTGAACTTGATAGAACTCACCGGGCCAGGTCTCTTGCTGCCTTTACCTAGGACAGGCCTGCCGACGTGCTGTACTGGGTTCACTTCTTTAAACCTAAGAACGTATAATGGATGCAGCTAGACCCCTGCTGTCCATCACATTTCGCAACATGCCACTCTCACTGTATCAAGATTTGGCATTGACGATCTTTGCAAAGCGGAAGACACTGCGCCCGCTGACCGAAGGGCTACATACAAGGGAAGTGCCTTATAGATTAAGCTTTCTTACTGCACTCTATTTCACTCATCAAGGGAGGCGCCGGGTGGTCTGAACACTAAAGGCGGTGGAGAACTTGCTGAATCCAGAGGGTGCGGATGGGGGTGACCCAGAGGGTGAACAGGGTTTGAGTCAGGGTGTTGACCGACACCATCGCAGAGATGGTTTAAGGTGGGCAGGGGGAGGCGGGTGAAGTGGCCAGTCAGAAAGGTTTGAATAACCAGGGGTTTTGAGAGGGCGTTTGTCTACTGTAGTGATATCTGTGGTGATATCTCCTATAAACCTACACCTGATGGGGTGGTTTTGGGGTTTGGGCTGCAATGTTCCGTAGAGTTGGTCTGTAGTTAATTGCAGGGTTTGAGCTGGCAGGGAGAGTCTCCGGGTTTACGTCTGTTTTCCGCCCTCCAAGTTGGGTACCCGGCGGAGTTTGCAAATGTCTGGAAGTTGCTCATGTTTGAGCATGGTTTGTGGTTGGGGTAAGAGGGGGTGGTTGATTCATAAATGTTGGCGGTGGGTCGGACATTCAATCTGTGAAACTAGTGTGTGGGCAGTTCAGATTATGGTGAGGGGGAGGGCAACCTAATTTGTGGGATAATGTTGCCTAATGGAGCAGTTGATGCTGAGGGGGAGGACCTAATGCCGATGGGCACATAGAATGTACATGGTTTGAATTCCCCAAATAAAAGGAAGTCTGTCTTAGGCAAGCTAAGGGATATGTCTCTCTCCATTGTGTTCTTATAGGAGACCCAAGCAGGATGAGAAGCCTATGAAAACAGGTCTTTCCCAAGCCAGTTTTTTGCCTCTGGGGATGAGAAAAAGCAGGGAGGGGTGGCCATTTTGGTGGGCGAACAGATCTGGATCTCGTAAATTAAGGTCCTTCGGGATACGTAGGGGTGCTATGTCTGCGTTAAAGGCATGTTGTGGGAGCGGATGTTTACGCTGGGGTCCCTGTATGTCCCTAATGTTGCCCAAGATGTATTTTTGGAAAGCTTTCTACTCAAGGTGCTCCCTTTCACTGAGGGACAGGTCATATTAGGCGGGGATTTCAACCTGGTGCCCAACCCCCTTGGTGGACAAGACTCTCCCTAATACTAAGTTAGATTTTAAAACATTCTACTGCTTTTGCGCTATTCCTTCGGGAGTTGGGGTTAGTTGACGCATGGAGACTGGCTCATGTGGATGACAGGGATTGCTCTGACATGTTCATTGAGGCTAGATCTCATATTTATTCCTAGTGCATTGTACCTGTGTGTCCAAGGGGTGGAAATAAGTACACGCACCCTGTCTGACCACGCCCCTGTGACAGTGTTCTTGGCAAGGGTGGATAGGCCCGAGAGGCCCAGACGCCTATGGAAGTTATATGACCTGATGCTTAGAGACCCTGCGGTGTCTCGAGAGTTGGGGGGAGGTAATTTCCAATTACTTTAGGTAAAACAGTAACTCTGGCCCCTCACGGGACATTGTGTGGGACGCTATGAAAGCCGTAGAAAGGGGGGAGCTCATCAGCAAATCTGCGGCTTACACTAGAGAATGGCAGCTGGTTAGAGTGGGGTTGGAAGGGGAGGTTGCTGGGGCTGAAATGGAGCACAAGATGTTGGGCTCTCGTAGGGCCTTGCATGAACTCAGGATGGCACGTAAGAAAATGGAGGCGCACCTGGCTGACATGACGGCTCAGTCAATGCTGAAACTGAAGCAGTATCATCAGTATCATTACGCAAATGGAAATGAAGCCAATCACTTTCTGGTAGCCAAGCAGCGTAAACTCCAAAACCAGAACTCAGTATTAGTACAGGATGAGCAAGGCGTTAGTGCAGCGGGTTGAGGCAGATAAATTGGCTCATTTTAAAATCAGTATTCAGTGGTGAGCTTGCCCTGGCAGAGGCCCAGACCCAGTGGTCGAAGTGAGCGGGAGCAGACGGGATGACCTTTTATAGCTCCTATACTATTATTGTAAAAAGAAAGTGTTCCAGAATGGTTTCGTTTTAAAATAGAAGTGTAGGAAGAAGTTGAAACTTGCACTTTCAGTGCCCTGCACTGATTGAACGTTCCCTTAAACAGCAGGTGCAAGTGTTTGGAGTGTGTATTTTGTGTGGGAGGGGGCGTGGTGATGGAGTTTGTGGGAGTGGGTGCAGGCCGGCAGGGAACATAGTTCCACTACTTCTTTTCGTACACTTCGACCACTGCCCAGACACCGTATTTGGGAGATGTGCACATGCCCAGTCTATCTTGTGAGGATAGGGAATCTCTGGAGCTGCCGATTTTACAAAGGGAAGTGGAATGGGCAATGAAGACCCTGAAGAACAAGGCTCCGGGTCCCGATGGATTTACAGCTTCCTTTTATAAGAAATGTTGTGACCTCCTGGACCCACCCGGTAGATCTCTTTAATTCCTTTATGTCCTCTGGAAAGGTTGCCCCCTCAATGGGGGTTTCTGCAACTGTACTGATTCCCAAGCCAGGAAAGGATTCCCTGCGTTATGACTTGTATCGTCCAATTACACTCAATAACATGCACTCAAAGCTTTTTTCCAAAATGTTGGCCCGTCATATGTTGGGCTCCTTCCGGGACTCATAGACAGTGATTAGACAGGATTTATAATGTGGGGCGAGTCCTGAGTCTATTGGGAGTGTGGAGGTGTTCAGAGCTAGATTTAGGAATTAATGCGCTGGACGTCCATAAGGCTTTGCATAGGGTGGACTGGGGGTATTGCCTGTTTTTTTTAGAGCAGTTTGGGTTAGGCCCAAGGTTTACCAGTTGGGTAATGCCAATCTATCAACACTGATCTACATGCCTTAGGGTTAATGGGGCGCTGCCATCCAGGCTGCCAATTACCAAGGGTACGAGGCTGGGCTGCCCTCTATCGCCATTGATTTTCGCCTTGTTTGGAGCCTTTTGCAGGCCGAATTAGAGCCAATGGGGCAATAGAGAGTATTCGGGTTGGGGAGACGGACTATAAGGTGTCCCTTTACGCAGAGGATGTTTTGCTTACCCTGAGTAATTCCCATTCTTTTCTAGCGGATGTGCTGCAGGAATTGGGTGTTTTTTGGCCAGGTCTCTAGGTTCAGGGTAAACTATGATACGTCGCACGGGCTGGATGTTTATCTGAGATCCAATTTAAGGAGCATGATTGGTGCTCTTGCTCCAATACAATGGACCCAGGAGACTATCCCCTATCTAGGGGTGTGCATCCCTAGAAGGACTTTGGAGGTCTTTTTCGGGCTAACTAACCACTGCTATTTCAGGAACTGGCCGAAGACTTAATTAGGTGGCGACGCCAGGAGGTATCTTGGTTTGGTCATATTGCGGCGCTCAAAATGAACCTGATCCTGTGCCTGCTTTACCTGTGTTCGGCATTGCCGGTGAGGATCCCTGACTCGGATCTTTGCACACTTCAGCGGAACATTTTCAAATTATCTGGGGGAACAAGCATGCCATGATATCTAGGAAGGTGCTGTCGAGGCCAATGGTGGTGGGCAGCTTGGGGGTTCCTGATGTCTTCTGCTATAACCTAGCCGAGCAGCTGTCTCATGTCTTTACCTGGGATGAGGCCAATTTACAACCAAAGTGGAAATTAATTGAGCAAGAACAGTCGGCGTTCAGCCTGACTCAGCTGCCTTACATGGATAAGAAATATCTGGTGCAGGAGTGGGGTTTCACTCTGCTAACAACAACTAAATACACACTTTATTTAATGGGGAGGGCTCTTCGCAGGTGGAGTGTGTCTATGGGGATAGGGCCCCTTTACACCTGTATGGGACAATCCGGGATTCCAGGCTGGCTGCGATCGGGTGAACTTTGGGAAGTGGATAGCAGGTGGATTGTCGAAATTGCATCAGCTTTATAAAGCTAACCGCCCAATAACATTCGATGAATGTAAACGTACCTTTACACTGCCGTAAACTGAACGGTCCTGCTATGCGCAGATGCAGCATTGGGCTTCTCACCGACTCACAAAACAGGGGGCTATTAGGCCACTGTCTGCCCTTGAGCTAACACTATAGGAGGGTTTGTCACAGGGTCGGATCTCAAAGCTATACAAGCTATTGGACAAAGGGGACCCTGTTGTGCGCCTACCGTAAATGGCTAAATCAAAAGCTGACTTCAGTGGGCACGTTGAGGATGAGGCGTGGCTGAGTATATGGAGTAGGATGCCTAAGTCTTGCAGATGTGTCACGGACAGGGAATGTTCATACAAATTATTTTACAGATAGTATCTCACTCCGGAAAGGTTGCACCACCTCGTTGGAGATTATTCTGTGACATGTTGGCAGGGTTGCGATGCTGTGGGTTCTCTTTTTCACATTGTGGGGATGTGTGCTACAGGGCTGTCACCCCACATGGATCCAGGGGTGGTAGTCCTGGGTGACACAGGTTTTGGACTGTTCCCTTTTACTGGCCCAATGGCCACGCCAATTGCGTATTTACTCTTGGCAGCGAAACTGACCATTGCCCGAAACTGGAAGTCTGTTGATGGCTCGGTGGTCCAGATGTGGTGGGTAAGGATATGGGACATTCTGGGTGCTGACAAAAGTACAGCATTGTGTAAAGGGTGGTATGCCAAATATATTTCTGTGTGGAGCCCATTTATTGATTTTGCAGAGAATGATCCCGCGATTGTTACCAAGCCTCCTCTGTTGCGGCACTTTCCGTTATTGTAGTACTACATGACCTTTGCAGTGATGTACGGTTTGACACTCTTTGCGGGGGGCGGGGAGTTTTCTGGAAGTTGGGGCTTGTGTTGTATTGCTCTATGTTTGCACCATGTAGTCCTCCGTCGCCAGGGAATGGTCTGAACTGTGCCCATCATGTATATTCCTTTCTGTACCCACAGTACGCTAAATAAAGATTTTTTGGGAGAAACAAAACCGACTGTGTAATATAATTGCTTTGCATGAATGGGATGCAAAAGTGAGAGTGAAAGGTTGGAAATTAAGTTTCTGTGTTTGTTTTTTACAGCACATATGGTGTTATTATAACAACATTTCTGTGAATAGGATATATATTTTTCCTAATATGTGCATATTCTTTTAATAATACTAGGATGAATAAAGTTTTTAGATTATGATCATCTGGAATTGCACAGTTTTTTTAAAATAAAATAATACACAGACTTCATTTCATCCACGACTATTGCTACATAAGGCGGCGGAGCTGCAAAACCCTAAGCTATGATTGGTTGGCACAGAAAAAGCACAGACCATGAGCCTCTGCCACTAAGAGAGACCATGTTCAGAAAGAGGCTATGACCCATAAAGGGAAATCGGAACATCAAGCATCAGAACGAGTCTCAGTCTCGCTCTAAGCATGGCAGCAATGTCACGTGGTTTGGTGCTTACTGGGTAGTTAACGTGATCCAACTGGAGGAAGAAGAATATGTCATGTGGTTAGGAAAGGGAGATGTGTAAGGGGGAGTTGTGGGTCCTCTGATGTAGTGCTCAAAGATAAAGGATAATCCATTAGGACGCGTGATGTTCAAGTGGAACTAACGGAATGTTTCCCATTAATGTATGATATTCATTGTCTGAACCCCTATACAAAGTCACTGGATCTGTATGTGGGAATGCCATTTTGGGATGGGGCTACTCTGCCAGTTTCTCTGTAACATTTCTCTGCAGCTGCAAAGAAGTTCTCTGCATCGGTCACCCACTGTTGGTTTGAGCCGAGTTGTGGCTATTGTTTTTTGATGTCCACACATGCATAAGGCATTTCAAACTAATACTTAATGTAACTGAATGAAGAAACACGGCATGTGCTGAAACCACTGTTGCTCTGAGGCCTTCACTGCTGGCCTTTCTCTATCCAAGCTCCATTTGGACATTGTGGGTGACCTCTTTATTCTCAGATGATTTTAGAGCAATTGGTTAATGGGAATGTGTGAGAAAATATGTTGTCCCTAAAATCACTGGAATTGCAGTGGGTATTCCAAGTCTAAGGGCGGGGAGAAGGCACCTGTCTTTGAACTGAAAGGTAGTGGCCTTCCATGGTATTACATTTATGGAAGAATACGGAAAAGCAATGGAGAAACACATGAACTTCGGCTTATCGCTAGACTCTGGGCAGGGATCCCGAGCAAATAATGCCATATGTTTTTCACACACTTTGTCATCTTACCTCAGGCATCCAAACACCATGTACACTTGAGAAAGAGAAGTGTCCACCTGCTGCACAAGCTAGGCTTTAATTGTGAGAAATAAAGAATTAACGGCATGTGTTTTGGAAAGCCCAAAATACTAACGTAAAACAAACTTTGAATATATATTCCTGTATAACAATTTAAATGTTAGCCATTCAAAACAATAAATAACGGAAATATAAATGCTGGGTTCAGAATGCGGGCTCAAAAACCACTTTAAAAGTAATTTGTCTTCTTGCCTTTGCAGACACAGTGTTTCTATTTTACATTGGGCTCAAGCGGCGAGGCAAGCCGCGAAACGCGTTAACATTCCCAACGCGCACGGACACTTTGGGAGAGCCAAATTTTGATGGCTTTTTAATTTTTGTGCCACTTTGTAAGGCATTAATAAAGATTACTATTCTCGAACGTTGGTGTCCGGACTCCGCAAATCTTGTGATGTGAAGAGTGCTACTCACCCTGCCTGATGTCATCGGTGCTTTGAAGAGGGATATATATATATATATATATATATATATATATATATATATATATGTACAGGTTTATTAAAATCTTATAGAAAGAACAGACACAAAACACTATTAAAACTTCGTGCAATCACCAATACAATTTGTGAGGTGCCAGGAATGTGACACAGACACAGAGAGGTCATAGTTTTAGCAATAGACTTTAATTTCAAACAGAAAGGGGTTCGGAAAATTCCTTCTGTCCCTACGTAAACCAAAACAAAGGGTCTGTCCAATGTCAAAATGTCTAAAGCAAGAATGTCCTGTGTCCAAAGTTCTTTTCTGGTCCTCACATTTTAAAAATAATCTCTAAGGTGAAAAGGGCAATGTCTCGCCCTTAAAGAGTGTACGAAAATATTCAAGTTCAAAAGGAAAGGAGGTAATTCTAACACAAAAAGTTCCCAATTGGATGGATTTCACAGTTCCAGCGGATTATTCCTTACACCAGGTTTTCCTCTTATAGCTGTCCAAGCTCCTAAGCACAGCAGCTTTCCTTAGACTTTTCTATTTAGGAAAATAGTTTGTATATTAAACAACATGGCTGTTCGTCTCAATTTTGTGGGATACCTGCTGTATTCCCTTGCCAGGTTTCTTCTCCTCTTTAAAATAATGTCAGCACACTATACTCTCCTGCCAGGGTGTTCTAATATGCTTCACTTGACACACTTGAAAACTTAAATCTTCTTGGTATACTCTCCTGCCCGGGCTTTCTCATATGCCTCCCTTGACACACTTGCAAACTTAACAATGGCCCTCATTATGTGGTTACCCTCAACCTTGTAATACTGTTAGCGCTGCCTGACATCTCGGTACTACCGGAATAACGCAGGTGGTGGCGGTACAGTAAGTTCCCATTCCCATGGAGTCCCAGTCCCATCTGACTCCATGGGAATGGAAACCCTGAGGCACCCTCACCAGTAGCAACGATGAGGGTACTTCAGCGAAAAACCTGCCGGTTGGTGCCTGAACAACCAGCAGGTAAGACATGCCGGTTGTTCAGCTCCCCTACCGGCAGACTTGAAGTGAGCTGGTCTGGAAAAGGTGCAATGCTGCCCTGATTGCACTTCCCCCACCCTCTCCCTAGCACTTCCCCCTCTCCCTTCCCCATGCACTTTGCGTTGTCGCACTTGCACGATCTGAATGTCACAAGGCCTAGTAAAATGGTTTGTCTTGTCCCCACTCTGTCTTCCCTCCTTTGTCTTGTCGCTCCTAGAAACACTTGTGTACAGGCACGTTATAAATGACATATCATCATACCCTTATTTCAGGACTGGCTCACTTATAATGAGGCCCAATATATTAATTCTGTTATTTCTCTTTTGGAAATATCGAGTCTAAGAAGTTGTCTCATATGCTTCATATATTCTCATTTGCCTTCGATAGGGTTGCCGAAGCACCCCGGTGACCCAGCTTCCCTCTTATGGACTCACTGTTTCTCTATGGCGTGCTTTAGTTCTCCTGCTGTAAGCATTCAGAGGCTCTTTGGCGTCCTGTTCCTTCTCCCGGGTTCGCCAACCTCGCTTTGTGGCTTCCGGGTTCATCGTGTCTCCCATTTGCCCGCTATCCACTTCTCTGTAGTCAAGCGGCATGGATGCTGCTCTCCGGGAACCCACGAACGCCAGGAAGTCTTCCCTTCTCTTCCTCTCATGGCGTCCATGCATCGGACTGGCTCCTGCAGTCTTATTTCCTTTTCCTTCTCTATGAGCCAGTTGGCCCCACCTTCTTTCCCGCAGCACAGTGGTCCCTCGGTCAGTACCGGGAGCATGGGATTCTTCCAGCCTGCATCTCCTTCCTGTCAGCTGCTTCATTGTTTTAAATGTCCCGGCACCAGTTATGCGCTCGCAAGCACTAGAGCGCAGCTTGTGCTCTGGTCTTTATCGATCTTCACTACTCCACTCAGCTGTGTCATCACAATACTTTTACCTTGACAGAAAGAGAAGTCAGTTCTTGGTGACTTATAGGCAGAGCATGGGAAGGTATTTTTAGTAGCGCACGTGGGTGGATGAAGGGAGTTATGGCAATATGCCATTAGGCATGGGAATGGAGGGGGTATCCCTAAAATGAAAAGTGTGATACTATGGGGGTCATTATGAGGTAGGAGGTAACTATGCCGCTATTAGTGGTATGGCAACCCCCTTACCGGGTACCGGGTCCGGGTTCCTTGAATGAGGAATTAACGGGCCATTCCGACTTTGAAGGGCCCGGTAATTCCTCATTCAAGGAACCCAGACCTGAACATCCCCATTCCCATTCAAGCCCCCATAGGGCTCAATGGGAATGGGTAGCATGCGCGCGGGTCCCGCTAAGGACGCCTGGTTTCTCGCGGGACCCGCTAAGGACGCCTGGTAAAACCAGGCGTCCTTAGCGGGTCCCACGAGCAGTACTCGTAATGAGGCGTCAAGGGGTTGACGGCTCTGGCTACTTTACCGGTGCCGTTAACCCCTTACCGCCAGGGTCGGGATGACCCCCTATGTCTCTATCTTGAGAGTTGCCTCCCCCATGTGATCCTCCCTCATATAGCCGCCTCCAGAGACAGGATCAGGTAACGGCTGCCGTCCCCTGGCCACATGGGGAAGAGGTCACCACTGAAAAAGGAGTGATGACACCATCGAATTCATCATAAATTCCGTAATTTTTAAACAGTTATATATATTGGACATAATTGATTTATATGTTTCAATATTCATCAGTCAATTTCAGGGAAGTTAAAAAAGAAACAATAGCAATTACTAAAGATGTAGAATAAGCGCCTAAAATCAGATACCAAAAAGAAATGTCATTTAAATAGGCCACATCATGCACAAATTGAGTTAAAAACAATTCTCGTTTTGCCAGGTGGAAAGGGCAATGAATACAAATATGCTTTAAAGACGCAACTGCATGGTGAAAAAACCTACAAATATTATCCAAACACAGACTCCTAATCAATATTTCTTGTATGTGGATCATGTTTAGTCTTAATCTTAAAAGGGTCCTCATTACATGTGCATCAGGGCATTCAGTAATGTACTGGGGGAAGTATCCCCTCTGTTTATTCTCAAGGCTCAAATCACGAAGCACTTTGTAGAAATTTCTTTCGTCACATGTTTGTTTTAACCCAGTCTGCATCATACATTTGCTTTTTTACATCATCTGGATTTGGAAATTGCAATAAGATGTTCTAGGCTAATATTCCATTTTACATGTGCCTCCAAGCATTTACCTTTAAAATTAGTCAGACAACCCGAGTTAGGATACTCCATCTGAGTAGCAAGTAATTGATACAAAGATTTAGAAGCTCTGATAATGTATTTCCTACACAGAGAGATAGCTTTTCACATTGCTATGCAGTACATAGACATTAATCCCAACTCATATTTTATAAACACTATGGGAACACAATAAGGCAGATTCAAAACTTTACGTCATACTATCCCCTAGAATATTCCAAAATGGAACTCTTCTGAAAATGAGCTTCTTTCAATGCCGTAAAGGAGATCAGGAAGCAGTAAGATTATACTAAGTAATTAGTGGGATCAGCGTAAAACGGCAATATTTAAAAGCTATGATAGGCACCTGTAACCCAAATTGTCACCCCTTGCCCATTAGTTTATCATGTTCTATAGCACGATAGAACACTCTCGCTAGAAAAAAAGCAGGTACTTAATAGACTGAACAATTGATACATTTTTTTCCACCAAGAGACCCAGTGCATCCAGGGTATCTCTGCACAACGCCATTAAAACACAAACACGCTAGTCTTAGTAGGATTTGCTTTTAGCTTATTCTGACAAGTGTAATCATAAAAACATGTTAAAAGGAGTTGAGGCTCCACTCGAACTCGATCCATGAGAAGTACATCATCAGCATAACTGAGCCAGATCATTACCTATCTTCGGTGGTACAAAAGAAACAGGGTCCACAAAATTCAGCAAAGTCCAACACATACAAATTAAAAAGGTGGGGGGGCAATGGGCACCCCTGGCTAAGACCCCTAGCAGTCGGGATTGCCTTGGAGACAGAACCCTGTGTGTCAAGCCTGACCCTAAGCTTGGTGTCAGAATGTATATGCACCAAGATGCAACAAACAAAGGGGGTCCTGGGAGTCCCTCTGCCAGACATTCATCCCGGTTATGAGCGCCTTACCCAGATTCTTTAGCTCACTATCTTTCACAGAGGAGAAATATCCAAAAATGATCAGTCTTTTTCCTGCCCTGTGGCAGTCCAGCACCGAAATGCTAGGCAATTCTCCTGTGAACAAGAGTACCAACAGTAAACCCAGACGAGTGTTTTGGTCTGGTTGGACCTCATCAGTATGGTGGAGCTGTGCCTCTCTAAGAATAGAGAGCAAGGGGTCCACGTCTGGATTCCCCTAGTAACTTAGGGTGAGATCCAAAGCTACTTAAATCATGCAACAACAAAAAACCTTGTTTTTTTGCATATTTTAAGTAATTTATGGTATGTATCACCATTGTACACCCCTTCAATTGCTTCATTGTTTCTAATGGCAATCGCAAGAGGTCCTACCCTAGTGCAACTTTTAAAGGGGACAATGGGTATCCTTGTCTTGAATCTCTTCTAATGGGTATAGCGTCAGAGATTCTACCATTGGCTCCAAGTTTGGTCAAGGACGTCTGGTGATTAGTCAGAATCCATTTAGTAAAGTTCGGGCCGGACCCAAAGGCTTTTAGGGTGAGTGTCAAGAAATTCCATTCGATAGTGTTAAACGCCTTGTGCGCGTCCAGGGCAGTTATGCAGAATCTTTGGCCCGGTTTACTTCCCCAATCGATGATGTTCACTACTCGTCGAATATTATCTTGTGTTCCTATATTCAATATAAACCGTTTGGTCTGGGTTCACGATTCTCGGCAGGAATTGTACCAATCAGTTTGCTACGATTTTCTGATATATCTTGGGGTCTCCATTTAGGAGGCATATCTTGAAGTGTGTGCATTTGTCATTAGGATTCTTGTTGGGTTTTGCTATCACTGTTGTGAGAGAGTCTAACATTGTGGCAGTTGTCGTACCAGGATCCAGAAATAAGTTAAATAGTTTACTCATCAGGGGAACTAGGTGTTGTTGGAAAACTTTATAGTTTCTGTTCGTGAACCTGTTTGGGCCTAGGGTTTTGATTACAGGTAAGCTGTTAATCACCTGTTCAACTTTCTGGGTCGTTATTAGGGATCCCAACCATAGTCTCTCTTGGCCCGTAATCTGCGGCAGCCGCAGGTCTTGAAGGTATCTAAGTTGAGTCTTTTCGTCTTCCGGCGTGCCTTGAAATACCCTTCCATGATTTTTAATTTCGCCCTTTACGTATCGATCCTTCCCCAGGTTGTCCTTAATACAGGCTATCCAATTTTGCATTTTCAATCTCTTCAACTTTGCATTGAGAAATCATTTTCTTTTATATCCTGCTTTTTGGTATGACTGTTTAAGTTGCAACATGTCTTGTGCTGATATAGTAGCATATAAGCATTCCAATTGTTGTTGGGTACCTTCAGGTCTAGGCTGACCGGTGTCCGTTTGTGGGTCCTTTCTTGTTCTTTTAACTGACATTCTAGGAGAGTCCATTGTGATTACTGGGCTCTAACATAGGCTGCTATGAGTTTTATGATTCCTCCCCTGACCACTGTTTTCTTACCATGTCACACCATGTTTAGGCTGACCTCCATCTTTGCCACAAAGTAGTGCTGTAGCATTTATTCTATATGAGTGTGCACTTGTTGATCGCTAAGGAGAGGTCATTCGGCCGGCAGGACCGAGCCACAGGGGATGTCATTGCGGCACAAACTATGACCAGCTCCACTTGGGCATGGTCCAATAAGAAGCTTCCCCTAGCTCCACACTGTCAATAAATGGAATACGCTGTGAAGAAGCTACAAGTATGTCTTTTCTTCTAAAGATTTCGTGTGCAAAGGAATAGTGAGAATAATCCCATTCTGCCAGATGGAAGAAACTCCATAACTCAATCAGAGAGAACACTCTTACAATTGGGCCAACTCCATGACATTGCATCTGTCCCCGCATGTGGTAACAAAGTTTTGTCTAGTGTGGGTCCAATACACCATTGAAATCCCATCCAATTATAATGACACCCTCTGTGAATTCCCCTATTGGGAGCGAGGCTTAAAAAAATATATCTTGTGCCCCATTAGGAGCGTATAGTTTGATTAGTGTCGTTAATGTGACCTCCCATCTTCCTTTTGCCATGATATATTGGCCCTCAAGGTCTTATTTGATTATTGTGAAGTTTAGCCTTTGGCTGATTAACACTACTACCTCTCTTTTCTTCCCCCCCAGACCACATAATTTCTGGGTGCAAAATGCTATTCATCTATTCCTCTCAAATACGTTTCTTGGAGTAATATCATGGCTGGGTTACGTTCCCCAAGTCTCCCCCCTATTGACCTCCTCTTTAAACGGGAGTTTAGGCCCTGTCCATTTAGGGATATAACTAGCATCGAACTATCAATATGGCTGTTTACTTTCAGCTGAGTCAACCTCCCCATTCTGTATCATGGAATTGATATGCATCCCGGTCAAAACAATTGAAAGCAATAAACATAAGCAGTATTAACTATAAACATGATTTCACCATAGTAAACCTCTAGCATAAAAAGTCTTGTGTTTTGAAACAGGCTTATTTTCGAGGGCCTCGGTCCCCACAGCACCCCATACCCTGCAACATCACTTAATGACCTGTGGGGCCATTTGAAAACAGAAAGATTGACATCAACATAGTCGGCACCCCCCAGAGCAAACCCGGGTCCCTTTTACCAGCCAAACAACCTCCTTGAACATGTTTCTTCCTTAGGAAGCCGAGTCATGCGAGAGCGTTCCCTCATGGTAAAAACCCCTTTCGTATTAAAACCCAGTTCGTATTCTTCATCGCCTCTTTGTTCGGTCAGAACCGCTAAGTGATACACCAAGCGTCTGCTCATTGGGGATCCGGTGAGGCTGCGCACGTCCCCGTTGGGCCAGGCGCCTCTTTCTTGCCCCTAGACGAGATTCCGGCTTCTGCAAACATCAGTCTTCTTCACCCACATTTCCAGATGGTGCAATTCCCCACAGCTCTTGGGCCTCCTCCAGTGATGTGATTGATTTAGTGGAGCCATCCTTTTCAAAGATGATTTTGCACGGGAAACCCCAGCGGGACTTTGTTCCTTTGCCTCAGAGCCATTCCGTCACTCACTGTAGGTCTTTCCTTTTCCGAAGGGGGTCATTGTTGAGAGATCTTAATATAGGACAGAGGTCTTCAAACTGTGGGGCGCCCCCCAAGGGGATGCAGCTGCATCATCGGAGGGGTGCGAGAGCCCAGCAAGAAATGTACAAAAAAAGGATTTTTTTTCTTTCTTTTTCGATTAGAGGAAATGGGCAGGAGCGATTCACAAGGTCGGACTGGAGCATAAAACTATATCAAGCACCAATGAAAAAGTGGCCCGCAGTTGCAAATGGATATTCATTCCTTTAGTTTGAATAGTACCCAAGGGGGTGTTTTCAAATTGTGATAAAGAATATTTATTCAGCAACAATTGTCAAAACTACTAGCTGCATAGTAAAGTACCTCATCAAACTGGCCCACATTGGTTAAAAAAGTGGCCCATTTTGACTGGCCCACACTAGCATTTTGTATTTTTGGTACGGGCATTGCCCTTTTTCCCTATAGGCCAGTCCAAGCCAGGAGACTCATCCATAAAGGGCGAGGGGGCGTCCGCCCAGTGGCCCCATCACCCATTATGGAGGAGCCGAAGAGCCAGCCCAGTGAAACACTGAGTACTCCCTCAGCTGCTTTTTTCCAGATGTGGGAGTGCTCCTGGGCTGGCTGAACTGTCAAAGGGAAACACTGTTTCCATTTGACAGTTCAGGTCAGTTCTCCAGCTGCACATGCTCACTGAGCTATGCAATGCTGGGGGTGTTTTGCTTTGCCAGCCTTGCAAAGCTCATTAGAAATGCTGGCTGGGGCACTGCATGTCTGTATGTGCTAGAGGGAGCTCCTGCGCCCTCCTCGCAGATACGGACAGAGAAGCCTGGAGCGGGGTGTTTCAGCACCCACATGCAGTCCCCTGCAGAACGAATGTCTATGTTTATTTAATTTTTTATTAAAATGCATATATTCTTTTTTTTTTTTGAGTGAGTGTATGGTGATAGGTGCTTGTGTGAATGATAGTGCTGTGTGAATGTGTGTGTGCGCGCATGTGTTTGTTTTGGTCCAGTGAGCTGATTTTGGAGAGTGGAAGGTACAGGGGGGGTAGGAGGGTTGTACAACAAAGGCATTTTAAAAATTCCTTTGTTGCACAATACCCCAACCCACCTGCCAAAATCAGTTCTCCTTCTGAGGCGCTGTAGAGCCCAGGGTACAGGGATGGTATTTTTTTTACTGGATATCTATCATAGATGTGCAGTCAAAAATACCATGCTTACCTCCTTGGCTCTCAGCACCTTGCATACACACATAATCATGTTGATTGTGTTAGGCACTGTGGGGCCCAGGGGACAGGGATGGTATCTTTTTACTGGTAATCTGTTATAGATGTCCAGTAAAAAAATATCATGCCTGCCGCATGGGCCTCCAGCGCCAATTACAAACTGTTTGGCTTTTTACCCTTTTTTTCTTCAAGGTGTGCGCTCGGTCACTCTGGCATATCTGGTGGAAATATTTATGCCCCTACACTTAAAAAAATTCACCAGCCACCACTGGCACAGGGGCTGTGCTCAGAGCAAGGAGGGGTGGAGAGAGCACAGGGACTGGGCTAATAGTCAGATGAGGGAGTCCAAGGACTGTGATGGGAGTAGGTGGGGGAGCCCAGGGACTATACTGGGAGTAGCTGCGGTGGTGGCGCTCAATCGTTCATAGCCATTTGGACTTACTGTCCATTTGGTATTTTGGGGGGAGGGGCGGTCTGCCCACATTTTGCTCGGTGGGCCCAGGCCTAAAAGTTTGAAGACCACTAGGATAGGGAGATCTGAGCATTCCCTGAATAGTATATGGAGACTCCTCTGTGAGGTAACCATCAGTCTCTCCTCTGTGCAAAAGAAATACACGTGTCATGACATCAGGCATCAGGTTCTTCCTCTGCTGAAATGTGTTATAGGTTCTGTGGGTTCTGTCCAAGTGGAGGTCTCTCATCTCCTAGCAGTGTAGAAAACAGGTCCTTAACATAAACCTCTAAGTCAGCGTCCGAGATCGCTGTTGGGATCCCACAAAGGCGGATGTTATTCCTTTGTGACCTGTTTTCGGCATCATCTTGCCTATCTACAGACAGTTGTAGTACGGTTTCCAGTCCAGAGACACTGGCTTCAAGGGGGGAGTGCTCATGGTTCTGTTCCCCCATACATCTTCCAGGTCATTTAATCTGTGCTCTGCTCTTTGCATGCAGTTTCTTTTCTTAAATTGAGAGGGTTTACTCCCCTGCTTGTGTAATTGGCCTTCACTTCTACTAAGAGACGGTATAGCTCCTGCATAGTGGCTAGGCCATCCCCTGCCTCCTCTGTTGGCAGTTGTTCATGGACCTAGGCTGTAATCTGGATCTGCTTCTCTTCCGGGGCCTTTTGCGTATGGAGTCATGATTTGATGTATCCTGCCAATATGGCTTTCCCTTGGGTGTATGTTCCACCATTGGGACAGAGTGTGCGCCCTCTTGACACACTGTGGTCCTAGGGGAGAGGCCTCACTGATTTTTGCAGGTCCTTTCTTTGCTGTTTTCTTTGTGGAAGGATCCGCTCCCCATAATTCAGGGTGAACCCACTGTGTGGGGGTCCGTTTCTCCCTCACTCTCTGTTCTGTCCCTGATGGCTTCTCGCACCTTGCGCTTAGTCAGCACCCCTGGGCCTCACAGTGCTCCACAGGCCCGCCACTGCTATCCTTACACCTACAGGCCCTACAACTGCGTGTGTCCATTCTCCCCCATGGTGAGGGGGTCAGGGGTGAGCAGAGGCAGCCCTATTCTCTCTGAGCAGCTGTGCTACTCCTGATTCGGATTTAGAGGCAAGGGATCAGGGTCCCTCCACGGCCCAGCCCCAGCCTCCGGGTCGATCACTGAGGTGAAACGGCAGGCCATGGGTCAGTGGATAACGGTCGCTGTGGGAGTCAGGCAGGCACTCCGATAGGACTCTGCTGGCAAGCACCATCTGTCCTTTTCTCCTTGGAGCTTCCCAACTCTGCTGTTGCTAACTTCGGCAGGAGAGCTCAACGTCACAAAAATGGGTTACACAGACCATCAAGCATTTCTTCCCACTGCTGAGCTGAGAGTCTTAAACTGGTGGGGGGAGCTACACGATGGGGTATGGGCGCCAAACTGGACCAGGTCCTTGGAGGCGCGGAGGAGTGCAACTATATCAGTCCTCCACTCGTCCACACCCCCTGGTTCATTACATGTGTGGATCTCAACTCTTGTCATGGTTTGCTCATGATGGGTCAGCATTGAGCAACTGTCCGTTTTTTAATAGTTTCGTTTCTTTGTGCAATAGCCCAAAGGATCATACAACAGACCTTAAATTGCATGTGTGCTAGCAGGGGGAGTCTGTGTAGTTTGACAAATGAAAACATATGGTTCCTTTAATCAGGCACATTGCTGTGTAGAAGACCATATTTAGGAGGCTACAGTGAGATCATAGAGCCCTGTGAGAAGATGAGTGCTGCCTATGGATACATGCTAGAGAATAAGGGCATGTGTGGATGCTGATCTGTTCTTATGTATTGCTGTATCTTACAAAATAATCTAAGCAGGTTATAAGCTATTTTCTGATACTTTTTGCTGACGTGGTCTTTGATGGTGACCTGGAAGTGAATGTAGTAGCCGTGGGACACAGCTTGACCGAGGAGGGTCTGAGAGAATCCATCCAACACCATAATCTAGAGCAAGGATTGGTTATCAGGCTTTAGGGAGTACAGAGGAGTAAGGAGTACTTACTCCACTAGATGTTCATGGTTTATCATGCGCAGATCTAGTGTGCTCGCTCTCTCTCTCTCTCTCTCTCACCCTCTGCACTCTTGTGCCATCTCTATCCTCTCTCACTATCCCTCTCTATGTCTATGTCTCTCTCCTGTTCTCTGTGGGAGAGAGTCGCGTTGTCATGTCTGTTTTGCCATAACCACCACAGCTACTGCTGAAAGCGGAGCGAAAAGGAAAAAAAACAAATATGTCTAAAGAGGGTGGGGGGATGCAGGGTGAGGGGATACACTTAACAATTTTCTGATAGATGGTTATCATTCCAAGTTGGACAGTCTGGTATACTCCTATTGTACTCTTTCGAAATACCCCTATGAGAAAGGGGACAGGGACAAATAGCAACAATGAGGATTCCTGATGCTTTGCATAAAACCAAGGAGCATTTTAGGGATATATGAATGGCTATAAATCTTTGCATTTAACAACTGTGTTTGATCAAATGGGTGTATGCTTGAATCACTATTGGGCTTGATGCTCATTTAATTTTTCACAGCAATGACACTAATAATAAAGTGTTTGAAAGCATGAATCATGTATACTTATTCGAATAGCATCAGGATTTAAATATAAAAATTGAATGAATGTGAAATCTTTTACTCCACCGAGAGTGGTTCAGGCTTCTCATTTCTGGAGATGTTTCATCTACTTACTGGGTTTGGAAACATTACATATTTTTGACATAGATGCAAGAGATCCAGCTTTAATGCTTGTAACTGTTGATTATCATTCACCAACAACATGCTTAGATAAATTTGGCTATTGATGAAATATTCGTGGATGATGTTTCCCAGGTTAGAGATTCGAGACTCCTGGCACTATTTGTAGGGTAGGAATTGGTGAGAAGGTGGACTTGAGAACGTGTAGAAAATGTGAAGGTTGCAATTGGAAACAATTGTCAGCAGTTTGTCAGAAAAAAAGTGAACCATTTTAGGGTTGCATAATCAAAAGCCCAACCATTGTATAACTAGAGGCTCTGAAGAAGGCCCAGTGGTCGATGGCATCTAAAACTAGAAAGACTAGCAGGCATGGACCTCCTCTGCCTGTGATGTGGAAGGTGTCAGCAACCTGCTGGAATGTTACTTTCTGTGCTGCAGGGCGAGGAAACACTGACCAGTAGGTTTGAAATTGATGATGCTGGTCTATATGGCTTTGGGGGTCTATTAGTACTGCACTTGTAAAGAAAGATCTTACAGAGGTATGGAAAGTCTGAGGCCAAGCTGAGTTTTTTTTCGAAGAGTTGTATATTGCTGTATTTTATTGTGAAAGGGGTCGTCGCTGTTGCATGCAAAATGTGGCTGATTTTGAAGACGTGTTTTAGAGCTTTTGTTGGGAAGGGGACATATTCTTCCCACACCCCCAGGCACTAGAAAATAAGGCAAAGGCCATTATCAGTAATGTAAGAGACCATAGGGGAGAGGGGTGCCCTTATTGGCGTTCACACAATTACAATATTGTGCATTCTGTAGGTGTAGTATGTATGGGGGAAGAGCCGCCATCTTAGATATTAGCAGCCATAGTGTAGCACACAGCTTAAACGTGGCGCGGCAGAGAGCACCCCAGGCCGAGACCAGCGAACACGAGCCCCGGAATATGTTGTATCTCAATCACTGATGAGCAAGCCCAGGGCTAAACAGATCCATAAAACCCTTAACTGTCCTAAAATGTTGCCAACCTTTGCACCCTGGGAAGAATGTGCCCTGCAAGAAAACTGGAGGAGGGCTGGGGGCCTGTGTAAGGAAGGCATGGTATCATGCCGGTCCAATAGCACAGTGAGTACACTGCTTGCTTTGACATCTGTACAGAGCCTGCTGACGCAGGTTCAAATCCCAGCAGGGCCAAACTCAGCCTTTCATCCTTCCGAGGTCAATAAATGAGCACCACACACCATGGGTAATAATAAGCAGCGCTCAGATACCTGAGGGTTTGTAGCGCTATATAAATGCAAAATTATTATTATTATTATTATTATCAGTAGTAGACACAGACACAATGGATACAAGTTTCGAAAACCTTTATTTGGTCATTTGGTTGGGTTGGTAGATTTCCTAACTGGTCATATCTCTAGAATGGGAGTAATCTCAACTATTAAATAAATGACAACCAGTCCCAGTCAGTATAAGTCAAAATAAAAAAGCCTATTCTAAGAAAACCTAACCTTGCCCTCTTCTCAAAATGACAAATGTGTTAGGGGAATGCAAAAAGAAAACATTGCCTCAAAGGAAATGTCAGAATGGCTTTACATAACAACTCCCTTACCCACGTTCATCACCACAGAGTCTAGATAGTTTCCTAAAAAGTATCGGTAGATGGCACAGTTCTTTCAGTCTTGCTTACTGGCGCAATTCAGGTTTGGGCTTCAAGTTTCTGATGGTTCAATCACTTCCCTAGGCTTCGTATGCCTTGTCATAAATATACAGTTCCACTTTTGACCTTTACTGTAAAGTCTTCCTTCTGTTGGAGTCGAGCCTGTCTTTCACCTTTGAATTTATCACACAGTTCTGCACAGGCTTCTCTCTGCCGGGCTCGAGCCTTTCTTTCTCTTCATGGGGGGTTTCCCTTCCCCACGTTTTGTCTCAAGTGTCTTTTCACTGTCGAAGACTTTTCAAACTGCAAGGATTTTAAATAGACCTCTGCATGACCACTTTGACCTCTCTTTCAGTAATTCTACAATCCACAATCTTCCTCCTCTTACAACAGCAATGCCGCTTGGTACTTGTAGTTTCTTATTCTCTTTAGTTTGCCTTCTTGGCCTCTTTCAAAGTTCACATACTTTGCTTTTCACTCATTCAACTTTCTTTTGGGATTATGATTGCTTTCTTGCCTTTGATTCCCAATTAACTCAGAACATTTCACAGAGACTTTTGAATGTGCGATTTCGCCTCGCAGTATCCATTCCTTTTATAATTCAGCAATTGTCCTTTCCATTAAGCGTTTTATCGGCATACGCGCAACCTTCACCTTTTGAGTTACTTTTACTTTAAACACAAACTGAACTTGTGTTGCTTTAGATAACTCACCAGTTGTGTTAATCAGCATTCTTTCATTAACGCTCTTCATGCAGAAGTGAAGACCGTTTTCAACTCCTTCTCTGCTCCTCCCCAACTCCGTCGTTCACCTAGGAGGGTGGCGGGCTGCTTTCAAGTACCTTGAAGGTTTCTTTCTTCTGCTCACTCGGTTTCAGTCTTGGAACGCTTATGGCTTCCCAAAAGTGTGGGATTCTCGCCTGGCTCTCTCTCAAGCTTCGTAACTGCAGATCAGCCCCTTGGCCTTCCGACTTCCATTGCCTTGTTTGCATCAGCCCAAGAGAGCTTTTTCCTTCTGGTATCCAACCTCGCTCACAGTATGCCTGTGCGCGCCACCTTTTATTCATCTGAATAGGAGTGTTAACAAGTGGCAGGTGTATATAGTTAGGATTACGTGCCTGACTCTGCCCAGCCTCATTACAGGGACAGAGCCATTGTAAGTCAGTGGTGGTAATCTGCCTGACCTTGTTCCTCATCTTCCTCGGCTCAGTACTGTTGGCAATGTAACGTTGGGATGAATTATGGGAGCTGTAGTTTCCCATAAAATAAGCAGGGATAGGGGTTAGATGGATTGTGGAAATAGGGGGATACCACGTCTCGCCATCAGGTGTTTCTCCCCCACTACCTGAGGACCCCTTACCCTGGTGATCCTCCCTTGCTTGTCCACCCCCAGGGTCAGGATGCAAAAGCGATGGCCTTTTCCTGGCCACCTGAGTACAGGATTCCCTGGGGACTAGGCTGGTTTTTCACACTGTGAACAGTGCAATCCCATGTGAAGGAGGGTACAGGCCTCCAACCCCCAACATCCTTAATCTTAAATGATTGCCCCCAACTGCTTTGCTTTCAAGACCCCTGAATTCCAGTGTACAAGATAACCTCTTACCATAAAACCTGCTGGATCCCTGATCGGTCAAAAGATCAGAAAGCAAGACCCTTCTGCCGTCACAATGAGGGTGGGAGACCTCGGAGGAATGCCGGCATGTATGTGAGCGAGTGAAGTGTGTGTGAGTTAGTGTGACCTCGCCACCTCCCCACCCCCAGAGCCTCTGTCTGCTTTGTGCCAGGTGCCCCTATTACATAGAGATAGATGTGTTTTCTTAGTTACTATTACAATTGTTACATGATCATCGGCTGAACAGTAACAACTGCAACATCACCCACGTGGATGAAGATGGACGGACGAGGCTGAGACCAATGGCCTGGCATACCCTATGTGTAGGATCTCGCCAACCAGCAGCGCAAGTTTCCACTGTATGTAATGACGTCACCAGTGACGATGCTTACTATTACTATGCTTACTATTATAATGTACTGCACATGCTGATGTTGCCAGAATGTTCTTTTGGATTACAAATCAGTTTTCCACCAGGTATATGTGTATTTGTCATACCTCTTGAAGAGAAAGAATTACAGATCTCTCTTGTCCTCTCCTGCTGAGGTGAGTTGAAGTTAATTTTTTCAGATGACCCAATGGAAATAGAACAGAGCCAACTCGGTAGACGGTCTAAGGTACGAAAACTTGGGGGAACCTGCTACCCATGGGACTTGATATGATATGATATGGCATTTGTAAGGCGCCTATACACAAGTGTTTCAAGGCGCGTTCTCTTGTGAGAGAAACCTCTCAGGAGGAGAAGGGTAGAAATATTTCAAGCAGTTCTAACAAATTGACATCTAATCCGAAAGAACTATCTATCCATCTTCCCTTAATCACAACATCAATGGAACAGGAAGATAACTCTCTAGGGAACAAGAAAAAGGAAGAGGATATCCTTTAATAATTAACCCCCTTTGTGAACCTTACAAACAATGTTATTCTTGTAAGGGGTATGGACACGTGGTAAGACATTGTCCATTGAATGAAAGGGACCTTTCCCACTCACTACCAGGGAATTAATCTAACCAATCTAACTATATATATAAATAAAGAAATATACAAATTCAAAGAGATAAGAACATTGTACCGTTAGACGAGGAATTACACAGTTGACCTGGTATCTTCAAAACCACCCCAAAAGAAGGACATAATAAACAGAAGGGAGAAAAGAAACCAGAGATATTCTTATGTACAGGAAATAAAACCTAATATCAAATCCCTGCAATCCTGGAAAGGAAAACCTGTTGTGCTCAACTAGATAGTGGGAGTAAGAAATATGCATTACAAGCAGAATTACTTCCCCAGAAATGGAGAAAAAAAGGTGAAGAGAGAGTAGGCAGTATTCATGGGCTTGTTGTAACCTACTCAAAAGTTGAAATACCCATTTCTATTTTAGGTAAAGTGAAACAGCTGGTAGTGGCCGGAATTCCTAACTTAACAACTCCATTTGTCTTAGGAACAGAGTTACCCCAGTTTGATCAATGTGTTTCCAGGATATCTTTAAAGATCTAATACTGTTGGAGCTGAAACATTTTTCCTCCGGGAAATTAAAATTCCCCAGAATTAAGGCGAATGTTAGTGGTGAAGAAGTCCTCATACCTCATGCCTCAACCGAAGAAAACCAACTTAAGGGGTATGCGGAATGTCTTGGACCGTACTCTAAATTGCTCCACAGTGGAAACCCGGAGATGTCAACAACAATATAATAAAGAATTTCTCTCCCGGTTTCCGGAATGGTCCAAACCGCATTGGGAAATGGTATGTGAGAAACCTGAGGATATTCTCACAACTACTCCCCCTGGATCCTCTCTGCAGGAGGCCAGGAAAAGGCCATCGCTTTTGGATCCTAACCCTGGGGGCGGACAAGCGAGGGAGGATCCCCCTAGATAGAGGGTTCTTGGGGATTGGAGGTGGAATACCCTTAGGTGTTAGGAAAGATTTCATTATTGTATGTAATTTTCCCTCCATGTGTCAACCCCCAAACTTTTTGCTGCTGTTTTACACCCTGATCTAGACTTTGCCAGAGAAGTGTAGCCTTCCGCCGCACTCCTCTGGGCTTTCACTCAATTCTTATGGGGAAACTGACATGCCCTTAAGACAGTCAGTACTGGGAGACTTTGTTTCCCTTAGTCCTTTCCTCATGTTGCAGCTTTTGTGCAACATGAAACAAGAGTGCACTGTAACTTACTTTACCGCGCTCTTGGGTCTCTAGTCATTCGAAAGTCCCTAGAAACTCTCACTAGACTTATTATGAACTGTGCAAGTGTGTCACGGACAGGACTGGTGGAAGCTATCGTTTCTCTTGTGTTTTGAAGCCTTTTTCGCCATGTTATCCACGCTTACCGCATTTGGCACAAATGAGTGGCCTGGCTCCAAAATGGCCATGCCACGAGGTTCTTTGTCCTGTCCTCTGACCGTCTTGCCCCTTCACCTTCCCCAGGTCGAGCCGACCCGGGTCCGTCCTTATTTGGTCATGCACTTTCCCGCGAAACCCAACGCTTTCGCAGGCTTCCGCATGCCTTGTGTGTGCCTCCAGGATGTGGGCTGGGATGTCTGTTCCCAATACACATCCTGGGTGCCAGAGAGTCTGGAGTGCCCTGAATGCCTGGGACCACCGTGGTCCGTGATTTGGTACAAAGGGAACTTTGGATAAGAGGAGGCTGAAACCACCACTACCATCTCGATCTCCTGAGTTCACACTGAACAAGGGATAAGGAGCCAAGTATCCTGCAACGATAAGCTGAGTCGATGAACCGCTGGTGACCCGCTGAAGGTTTGGCACCCTGAGCCGCTGTCGTCCTGCGTGACCCCTCTGCATCTGATCGTCCTAGAAGGTCTGCGAAGGCGCTTCGACCCATTGGAATAGTTGGATCAACTATTCCCGGCACCTTCATCAAACCCTGCAAGTAAGCCTCTTCGGAAGTGTCCCTGGGCCAACCAGTGGGCTGACCAGTTTACGCAGGACGCTTTGCTCTGTCACCGCCGCCGTTTCGGGGAAGCCCTCGAAACTTGGTCTACTGCTTGCTCTGCATCCACGGCACCCTCACACCGAAATTCAAACACTTGGCATTCCCAGGTCTGAAGTGAGACGAGTGCGCCCGGACCAGAGAAAACGCGGTTGCCGTGTTGCCCTGCTGCGGTAACAACCTGTGCACGTCCGCTGCATTTGGGACACCCTCGACCATGCATCCTGCTACACAGAATCTACACAGTGTCGAGACGTCCTGATCATCACAGCTGAACCTGCCAGCAACGTGAACTGAACTGGAGTCTGCCTGCGTCGGGGAGCGGTGAGTAGTCCATACCCCAACCGGTGGCCCCTCGCGCAGGAGCCCGTTTCTTTTCTACCGCTGTTGCGAAATAGCGACTCTATCCCTTACTCTCACCCTGCCTCTGCCCACAAGTGGAAGCCTTGCATGAGTAGTTGGGTCTTGTTCTTCATCGCTTCATTCACCTTCCTGAACTGCCTGAGATCCTTGAAGAGACCCTATTTTGTCCATTGGCACAAGCGCGTGCAGGTACTTTTGAGCATAAGGCACCTATCTTCGTAGGGCTCGGACTCCCTCCTAGTTAGGTGTATTTCTGATGTCGAACTGGGACTAATGATTACTTGCACTGCCTTTTTTCCTCCCCATCTAGATGGTCTACATATTACGTGCTCATAACTCCTTAGACCCCTCGGTCTTGTATATATATTGTATTGATTGTGATGTGTTAGTTTACTTTAGTATTATAGTTATTCTTTGCTATGGTCGATGTTACAAAGGCCTTGTAATAAATGTGTCTATATTTTTAATATAACATCTGTCTGGAGTAATTTGTAAGTGTCCTTACTTTGTGTGCTCATTGAGGTCTTTCAGTCACTCTCACCCCTCTTGAGACTTAGTCTTGACCGCCGCCATCGCTACCCTGATTGGCCTGACTTGTCCAGAGGTTACCCTGTTCCAAGAAACTAGGCTGGCCTTCTGAACCTCTGCCCCTCCAGGTCCGAGTTCACGTGGTAAGACATTGTCCATTGAATGAAAGGGACCTTTCCCACTCACTACCAGGGAATGAATCTAACCAATCTAACTATATATATATAAATAAAGAAATATACAAATTCAAAGAGATAAGAACATTGTACCGTTAGACGAGGAATTACACAGTTGACCTGGTATCTTGAAAACCACCCCAAAAGAAGGACATTATAAACAGAAGGGAGAAAAGAAACCAGAGATATTCTTATGTACAGGAAATAAAACCTAATATCAAATCCCTGCAATATTGGAAGGGAAAACCTGTTGTGCTCAACTAGATAGTGGGAGTAAGAAATATGCATTACAAGCAGAATTACTTCCCCAGAAATGGAGAAAAAAAAGGTGAGAGAGTAGGCTGTGTTCATGGGCTTGTTGTAACCTACTCAAAAGTTGAAATACCCATTTCTATTTTAGGTAAAGTGAAACAGCTGGTCGTGGCCGGAATTCCTAACTTATCAACTCCATTGGTTTAGGAACAGAGTTACCCCAGTTTGATCAATGGGTTTCCAGGATATCTCTCAAGATCTAATACTGTTGGAGCTGAAACATTTTTCTTCCAGGAAATTACAATTCCCCAGAATTAAGGCGAATGTTAGTGGTGAAGAAATCCTCATACCTCATACCTCAACCGAAGAAAACCAACTTAAGGGGTATGCGGGATGTCTTGGACCATACTCTAAATTGCTCCACAGTGGAAACCCAGAGATGTCAAGAACAATATAATAAAGAATTTCTCTCCCGGTTTCCGGAACGGTCCAACCCGTATTGGGGAATGGTATGTGAGAAACCTGAGGATATTCTCACGACTACTCCCCCTGGATCCTCTCTGCAGGAGGCCAGGGAAAGGCCATCGCTTTTGGATCCTAACGCTGGGGGCGGACAAGCGAGGGAGGATCACCTGGATAGAGGGTTCTTGGGGATTGGAGGTGGAATACCCTTAGATAGGACACAGTATTGCACATTCTCCTTTCGGGAAGGAACCATATACCTGAAGTGGTTATGTTATATTGTGCACCAAGAACAGCAGGAGATACTATCATCCTTGACATGATAGACAGAGACAGAAATAGACTGGGAATGAGGTACCTTGAGCCAAAACACAGTATCCCCTTTGTCTTGATGATAATCAGCCTGTCCCGTTTTCAACTTTTTTAGGCCATTATATGGTAGGTCCCCTTTATTCCCCTCTCGGGGTACCTAACAGTACTGAGACGAGGAAGAAACAACTAAGAGTTAGTAATAGTACATACTTTCCCCAATCTGGTAATGAGAGAAGGAAGAAGCATTAACGTAAGGCATGTCCATGTGAACATGGCCGGGCAGTAGTGGTTATTGGTATACATCTGCAGCCCATTGAGGGACCACAGGTGTATAAAAGCTGGAAGGCTGAATCCCAACAGAGAAGCAGGGAAATAGAAAGTGTAAGCAGAAGGAGCCGTGCGGGAGCAAGCAAAGCAGAGACACAGAAAAGCCAACCCAAACCCTGAGAGTCCTGCTGGTGTAATTGTGCAGGGCGGAGGTCCTACAGAAGGGAAGGAGGACAGCAGGTGCTGCCGAGAAGCAGAAGCAGAGCTGCGCATGGGACCCGGAGAGAGCTGAGCGAAGCACCCGGCCAACAGGCTTTCCTGATCAGGGAGAAGCTGTTAACAGGAGCATAGCTGCCAGGTCCGGTTAAGTGTCGAGGACACTGCAATAACCTGGGCGCTCAAGAGACTGTAAATGGAATAGCGGTCCACGGCAACAAGTAAAGTTGCCTTTAATCAATACTGAATCAAACGAAACATGCAAAGTTGCCTTTACTGAATACAGAATTGAATGAGAGAAGCAGAGTTACATTTATTGATTATCGAATTGAATGAAACATACAAAGCTGCACTTATTGAACTGAATGAAATAAGTTAAACTGCATTTATTGAGTACTCGGCTGAGTGAAATAAGCAGAACCTACATATATTGGATACTGAATGAAAGAGAAGAACACACTTGCTAAATACTGAACTATGTACTGAAAGCAATTAAGAAACTAAGTTGAATGAAAGGCTCTGTCAAGATTGAGAAACCACTTATACATTAAAGTTGTGGAGCTCCATTGGAGAAACTACTTGTTTGATTGAATGTTGAACTACTCAAGGAGACCTGGAAGTTCCTAGTTGTGCGACCTGTAATGGGTGGACCATGTGGTCTAAATCTTTGCCAAGACCAGAAAACTACTGTCTGTTGAATAAAGAACTGTGGAAAGTGAATCCAAGGTTCGTGATTGTGTGACCTGTAATGGGTGGACCTTGTGGTCTAAAACTGCGCCTAGACCAAAGAACCCTGCTATGCTAACAAGGAAGTTTGCTGTTGTGGAAGAAGGAAAACAACCATTGGTGTATACCAGACTTGGGGAAGGGAACCCTGAGTTGTAAAGAATTGTTGTAATACAAAATCAAAGCTCCAAGATACTTATTTTTAGGTCATCTTTTGATATTGATCTTGGGATGGAAACCCTGAGACCTGCTGCCCTGAAACTGTATTGAACTAGGGGAAGGGCATTGTTCTGGTGTATTTTCTTGTATACTTCATTAATCGGTCATACATGCATTAGACTAAGAGTTAGCAGAGTAGAGATATTGTGATGTCATGCAATTCTATTTAGAGTGTTTTGATTCTACGTTACATTCCAGTGTGGTCAGTTGGAGCCTGCCTCTAAAGGGGGTGCCTGCTGTCCTTGTATCTTCTACTTATTAAAGACTTATGAACTTACTCATGCCTGGACATCAATCTTAACATTGGCGACGAGGATATTATGCACTATAGAATGTGACAATTAGCGCATTTCTCAGGAACATTACTGAAAACTTTGTCGCAATACGTTTCAACCATTGTACTACATCAAAATCAAAAATGTTCTTGCAGAACTTGGGATCACATTGTATATTTTCTCAAAAGGTGTGACTGCTTCATTTCACTGCTACTAAACCTGTCGTAGAAACTCCTTGTGAAGAAAGCGCTCACACTCCTCTTTGCCACGACACAGTCCAATTGTCGAGCCCCAGCAGATGTAACTAAATCCAAAGTTATGCTGCGTAGTGGACGTAATTTACAACAGAACAACAGATGCGAAACTCTTCGGACTCCTTTTACCCATTGTTGCATCCGATGGTGAGATTGATGTGCATTACAAAGCCGCCACCCATCATTGAAGACTGTCGTTGAAAACAAATCCAATACACCTTCAGTTGAACTCCTCGCTGAACTGGTTTGCGCAAAGCCAGCTGACCCAGAAGATGCTTCAAGCACGTAGAAGCACGTTTTGAAAGGTCCCTTACTCGGCACATCCATTGCAGTACATATCAAGTAACGCAACCAGAACGTTCACACAGGATTCTCCGCCACAGCAGCTATCGCCAACACCCAGTGCCAGGTAGTGACGTCACCATTATTGTCCGGAGAGCTGAGCTGTATGGAGCTCCCTCAGCCAACCGTCACAGGTGCATCCATAGCTGAAATGTCACCAAAGTCCTGCAATTAGATCGATGGGGTCCATGCCATGCTAAGACTGCACACAGGTACTGTCATCAGTATTGCTTCTGCCTGTAAACGCTGCAGCCGCTCCTCTCAATGCATTTAATAACACTGATAGTAGCCCCTTTATTGCACTCTCTATCAGGAGCCACTTCCACAGTTTGTTTCCCCCGGCCCCCTAGCTTCCGCCAAATTTAAGTTGCTGCTCTTTAGCCCAACGATGTGTAGGAGCAACACGGCCCCTGCTCCCATACTTTACATGGGCTGTCTGAGGCGAAAGCAGAACCAGATGTACAGCGCTACCCCAAAACACCTCCAGGTGTCCTTACTCTCACAGTCACACTGGGCAAGGGTATGCTTACCTTGCGGCTGGGGGGGCAGTGGATGCCTCTGTGGTTCTTGCTTCTTCCTGGTGGGCAACCTCCTTTCTTCCTGGTGGGCAACCTCCTTGCCACTTTTTTATTGGTTGCTCTATGGTCAGCATGGGATGTTCAATGGTGAGCTTTTATTAGCTCAGGCATGGTGCCTGGAGTGGTGGAGTAGAGGTTATTGGTTGCTCTATGGTGAGCATGGGATGTTCAATGGTGAGCATTTATTAGCTCAGGCATGCGCCTGGAGTGGTGGAGCAGTGTGAGTTTTGGTTGCTCTATGGTGAGCATGGGATGCTCAATTGTGAGCATTTATTTGCTCACGCATGGTGCCTGGAGTGGTGGAAATAGTAGTGCGTGTTTTGGTTGCTCTATGGTGAGCATGGGATGCTCAATGGTGAGCATTCAGTAGCTCAGGCATGGTGCCTGGAGTGGTGGAGTGGAGGAAATGGTATTGTGCTCAGTTGCGAGCATTTGGTTTCTTTAGAGGGTGTTTTGAGGACACCCACAGTGGAGTGGAGATGAGTACGCTTTAGGCAGATAGTGGGATTTAACACTGTAGATTGTGTTAGCACAATTTGTTGTTGGTGAATGATGATGCAGGGTTATTGTTGTGATGTTAATGGAAATGGTTGTGCATGAGATTGTGGGGCTGGTTCCCTTGTAGCGAGTTCCATAAAAGGCCTGTTATGGTTCTGGTGATTGTTTTGGAAGTGGGTTAGCTATTTGTAGCCACTGTAAAGATTTAGTAGGGGATAGCTTTATGCTAGGAGCAGTTTGCTGGATGGGTATCTAGAAGGAAAGTTTTTCTTTGATATATATGTTAGTAATGATTGTTCCTTCTGTTTCTTCATTTGATTGCATGTTTATGTAAGGGGGGAGATGTGTTATGTCCCATCCATCCTAGTTCATTAGCTGTTCCTAAGTATGTGTGAGCCTGTGTATGGAATGTTTGTATTAAAGAATTCCATCTTGAATGTTTTGGTGTGAGTGCCAAGGTTCCTTCTGTGTCAGTTGGAAAATGAACTAGGCACAGGGGGGACCGGTGGATGCTTCTATCCTATGAACCTATCCTGTATTATTCCTAATGTACTTACCTGTGTTCCTACGAACTTACTAAAAATACCTAAACCTAACAAGGCTCCTGAGTGGTTATTTCTAACCCCAAGTATGCGAACTTGTACACAATGCCATAAGCAAGGAGGAATGGCAATCTGCTGATGTTAAGGATGAGGCCCTGGGGCAAGTCAAATTGTGGACCAAAACAGGTTGGCCTAGGAAAGACCTCATTGAGAAGAAATTTGATGTTTTTTATTGCATTAAAGAGGAGTTGAGCATATCAGAGGATGGATCTCAGCTCAGAAAAGGAATGAAGATAGTACCTCCCTGTGATATCAGGCCCAAATTAGTGGACATAGCCCACCAAGGTCATCTAGGTATGGGGGGTACCAAAAGGCATATCAGACAATCATTTTGGTGGCCAGGAATTGACAGTCAGGTAGAGAGGTGTGTGAGGAGTTGTAAAGAATATGAGAGAAGCGACAAGAGCAAGATTGTTAAGGAGGCTCCCTTAAGTCCTGTCAGTGTCCCAAGAGAGCCATGGAGGAAATTAGCAGTGGATTTAATAGGGCCCATACAGGAACTGGGAGAGGATTTTAAATACTTGATCGTCCTGGTGGATTATCACTCAAAATGGGTTGAGTGGAAAGCCATTAGAGAAGCAACCACTTCACAATTGATACATTTTTTTGAGGAGGTGTTTTACAGGGAGGGATTCCCTTCAGAGCTCGTTTCAGATAATGGGGTACAATTCTGTTCGGACAGGATGGTGGAGTTTCTTAATAGGTTTGGTATCAAACACTACAGGACAGCACTTTACCAGCCTAGAGCGAATGGTCTTGTTGAGAGAGCCAACAGATTCCTAAAGGGAGGATTACAGTTAGCCATGGCTTCAGGTCTAAGGTGGCAGACAGTTCTCAGGGAGATGGTCTGGAACTATTGCGTGACCCCACACACTGTTACCGGCATTTCACCTTTCACGTTTCCCAAGGGTAGACAACCCGGGACAAAGTTATGTCTGGGCTGGTTGGATTTAGCGAGGAGTGTACATGTTAACAGGGAAAGGCTCATGGATCTCATTAGAGAGGCTCAAGATGAGTACAAAGAGAAATTTGATACAAAAAGGGGTGTCAAGGTGACGCCATGGTCAGTGGGGGATTGGGTTTATGTTAAGAATCCCAGGTTTTCTTCCAAATGTATTGCGAGTAAATTCATTGGACCTAAGAAAATTGCTGTGATCAGGGGAAATGTTGTCATCATGGAGGGTGGAGAATGTTGGTCAATGGCCAAACTGGTTAAGTGCAATAAGTTTGACAATGATGTCGGTGATGGAGCGAGAGAAGAGCAGGTTCTTGTTGAGCATGCAGAGGATGAACATATGTTTGAACCGAAGGTGAGTACAGCTTTCGGTCACAACAGCAGCTTCAATGCAAACAGGGTCAGGAGCAAACCTGTCAGGTTGAATGATTATTACCTGGGTTAAATCTGCCACAAATTAAAGGGAAGAGATGTGTTCTGGTGTATTTTCTTGTATACTTCATTAATCAGTCATACATGCATTAGACTAAGAGTTAGCAGAGTAGAGATATTGTGATGTCATGCAATTCTGTTTAGAGTGTTTTGATTCTACGTTACATTCCAGTGTGGTCAGTTGGAGCCTGCCTCTAAAGGGGGTGCCTGCTGTCCTTGTATCTTCTACTTATTAAAGACTTATGAACTTACTCATGCCTGGACATCAATCTTAACAGGCATCCAGACCTGTATAAAGTGTGGAACTTCATTGCTTCAAGTCCGAAAGAAGGTAAATGGAACATTGTAATGAACGTGTTGACATTTGGGGAAAAGAAGCTGAAGAGTAAGCCTGAGCTGGAAGCCGTTCCTTAGTTTCTCTAGGTAGGGAAATCCCACCTTAGCATAGGGCAAGTTAGGCCTTAGTCCATCCTGACATTTTCGTTAAAAAAGGCTTTCGTTATACATTGAATCTGTTGTCCGTGTCTCCTTCCATGATGCCAATTTCACAATACTTACAATACTTTCCACTTAAATCTGCACTGCTTTAATGTCCTTGTCCTTTTGCTGTGTGTGCCCTGCCGATGTAGGCTCATAGTAGGAGCATTTGTAATGTTTATTTTAGAAACAATCAGCCAAAGTGAGGCCTTCAGATAATACTTTAAGAGTGGATTTACATCAGTGAGGAAGGGGTCCTGCATTGCCGTTTTAAGGGCAGCCTTTGCACGGTGAATCACCTTTCAATGTTAGGTCACACCCGCAGGATGTGGGCTAGTTGAAAGCGATTGCCATCCCCACAACAACTCACCCCCAATATTTCTAAAAATAATTCAAATTAGAAAATGTCTACACATCTCCATCCTTCTTTAAGCCAACCCTCCACTCCCATTTGAGCCTTTGGATTGCCTTATCAGCCTGCATGAAACGAGAAAAGGGCCTCTGTGTCGAGTTAATTTCCCTTTGCAGTATTTTCTGGAGGTAGGGTAAAATGTTTGCGTACCATGCGCAAAACATTTTGCACTACAAAAAAGGACCATTAGCATCCCGGACATTGTGCTTAGGTGATAATGGTGATGATCACCCGAGTGGTGGACCATACTGTTCACGGCATGGCTGCCCTTAATAATGGTCTTGCAGGTTACCTTGTGCTGGCGGGCCCCCTACCAGCCAACATTAACTACCACTGAAGTGATTGTAGTAGTAGTAGTTTGTCATTTATAGAGTAGGGTGCCTTTTCCTCATTGGTATGGCCTCAAAGAGCTTGAGGGTGAGGTTGAACACCTCTCGGGGACCAAAGTTCAAGGTTTGGGAAAAATTCCAGAAAAGTTATAATGCGTGTGTGCATTTGGCCAAAAGGAAGTTGGGTGGGATGGCCGGGCCCCAGTTAGATACCCATGATGATCAGGCATGTGGATGGGTGCTGTGAGGTGGTCAGGAGAGTGCATGAGACTCATTTTGTGTCCAGCTACACTGAATTTTTGTCATGGGACATCGCTGTATTATGATGGGAGAGATGCTGTGCGTTGTGTTTTTGACTGGTGTACGGAGGCAAATGTGTGCAGGTGGGTGGCCGTGCCTGCGGCTAGAGTCCAATGAAGTGGTATGCAATATATATCCTTGAGACCCTAGTTGGTTCTTTGCTTGCGGTGTGGGCAGTGAATCTGTTCATTGGTTCTGCTCTGAGTTAGACACTAACTTGCTCCAGAGATATCCTGTGGAGGCAAATAATGTCACAGCCTCAGTCAGACGAGAAGTGGGGATGGGTTTGTCAGGTTGCAGGAGGGAAGAGACTGGTTTCGAGGGCCTTCCTCAAGGAGAGGTGGTCCTCTACACAGCTGATGCTGAGTGGAAGGGATTCTAGAGTGTGAGAGCTTGGATGGAGAAAGGAGAGTCTGCTATTCTAATGGAATTGAAAGTCGGGATCAAATGGAAGAGTGCAGAGCCAGATATAAGGTTTCAGTTGGATTGGTAGCGTGTACATTTGTGTTGGAGGAATTCAGGGCCTGTCTTGTGGAGGACACAGTGGGTAATGCACATGGCCTTGAAAGTGGCCCGATGGCCGATAGGAAGCCATTGGAGCACCCAGAGGGCTGGAGTAATGTGCTCTCTGAGGGAGAGGGTGGGGAGAAGTCTAGCTGAAGAGTTTTGTATTCATTGGAGCTTTCAGAGCTGATAGGCAGGGGTGCCCAGATAGAGGGAATTGGCGTAGTCTAGGTGGGAGAGAATGATAGCCAAAACTGCTGTGTCTTTGGGAGGGTAGTGTGAGAAACCTGAAGTTGTCTCACGTGCTAGTCCCCGGGGATCGGTCATCCAGGTGGTGAGGACACGGCTATCGCTATTGGATTCAGTTCCTGGGGGTGGACCAGTGCGGAAGGATCACCTGGGTGGGGTTCTTCAGGGAGTGGAAGTGGAACGCCAAAGAGTGAGACGCGGTATCCCCTTCCCTGTGACACCTTTTCCCCATCCTACCCGGGAGGATATTTAGAAATTCTACCCCAGCTCCTTTTCTACACAAACACTTTCTCACACCGTGAAAGACAACAGACTAACACCAGAGCCGTTTACCTGACATGTCCCAATACAAGGGTCAGGCAGAGTCAGTCAATTGCCGATAACTACACACACCGACGGCCCTTTCCCTTCCCCACAGGGATAAAAGGTGGAGCATGAGGGCACACTTTGAGCAGGGCCGAATGCATGAGGAAGCAACTGTCCCGGGACGGCAATTCAAACGGCAGTGGAAACCGAAAGGACGACAAGGAGGGAGCTGCCCTTTCCCTTTTCAACCCAGAGCCACAAAGCCTTCAATAAAAGAACAGTAAGAACGGGAATTGCAGCTGGCGATTGTTGTGACAGATGTCAAAGGTACACATGGCCCTCCCGCACTGATAGCCAGGGTGGGGAAAAGAGCTTGCCGCTGTGGTACCGTCCTTGACACCAGTGGAAGAAAAGCCAACGAGTTCAGCACAGCCGGTGAGTCGGAAGAAACTGATATTGGACGGACTGTGTTAAGCTCAAAGTTGCAGTGGCAACATTTGCGTAAAGAAAAGAAGATAATCGGCAAAGGTCTTTTGTGAACAACAAAGGTATTAGGATTAGAGTGGTGCCACGTGAGCCCTCATTCGAAAGACTTTAACGAATGCCCCACTCCTGAACAAGGAGGATATTGAATTGAGAAAAACTACAGAAACCAAGAGGCCCCAGGGGAGGCCGGCGTGAGATATCAAAGTGGTCTTACAAGGGTCAAACTAAACCCCTTATATAGTTGTAAGTTTTTGACATGTTGTGAAAGTGAAGTGAACTGTGTTACTGAGGGGAACGCTGTGATAATTGTGATAGCGTGAAACCTGCACTTGCCATAGAAACACAGTGACCCAGTAAGACGTAACCACCCTTCAGAGGTCTGTGTGAATTGGCGAGTGCTTTTGGAGGCAGGTGTAGGAAGGTCTGAGCTCGAACGAGGGGGACCTTAGTAAAGTGGAGAAGGTAACCGAGAGGATTGTTTAAAAAGACATTAAGATTCCTGAATATTACAAGATGATGATGATGTGATTGAAAAGCTAATTGAACTGCATTGTGGTGACAAACGTGAACCCGACTGAGGGATGTCCACAGTGAGTGGTTGGTCTGAGCCCAATTGAGGGAGGCTAACATTGTAAGGGGGATCCTCAGGTGAAGAGTAATCACCCGACGTGAAGATTAATAGAAGGAACTTTTGTTTGTTGTTTGTGATATATCAGGCCCTCTGAAGCAAGAGAATGGAGACTTGGGCACAGAAGGCCCTGATATTTGAAAATGAACTGTAAACTCTGGCTAGAGAAGCCCAGAAATCTGATATGCTCAAGAGTCCCGCCTTGTCCCGTGCTTCAAACGTGGGGAAGGGAGACCCCGGCCATAACATCCATAACATCCTGGACCACCTCAGATTTAGGTTTACAGTAGGTGTTTATCTCACCCATTTTTGCAGTTTAATAAACACCCTTGAACTGTCATCACTTGTGTCTGTCTTGCTTTAATACCATGCCTTCCTTACAGTAGGAGAGATAGGGGACAATGATTTGTCTGAAGATGCAGAGGTGAACGTGACATGATCTAGATATGGCTTTCATGTGGTGAGAGAGAGTTAGATCCAAGGTGCATCCCAGTTTCTTTACTTAGCTGGATGCTGCGGGGCAGGCAGTCTAGGGAGCATGGCCAGGGGGTGGGTTGAGCGAAGAGTGAGGTCTTACCACAGATCAGGATTTCAGTTTTACCAGGATGAAGGAGGAGGTGGTTAGCAGTCATCTGATGGGGTAATTTCTGTAAGGTAGGAAGCACGGTCAGGATAGGGCGAGGCTGGGTTTTTGGGTATCTTAAAAAATATATATATTTGTGTGTCATCGGCATAGTTGTAGCAGGTTAGGTCATGTGAGTGGATGAGCTCGGGGAGGGAGCTTGAGTAGAGGTTGAAGAGGAGGTGGGGAGAAGCCACCTGTAGGACCACATTGGAGACAGGGCTGGGGACAAGAGAAGGGTGGAAGGAGGGTGAGTTTTGAACGCTTTGCAAGGAAAGAGGAGATCCATCTTCAAGCATTGTCCCTGATGCCTAGAGAGTAGTGTCTGTCCATGAGGATGTTGTGGCTGATAGTGTTAAAGGTTGTTGAAAGGTCAAGGAAGATTAGTCCAGCACATCCTCCTGAGCCTGCCATTCTTTTCATGTCATCCCAGATAGAGAGGAGGGGTGTTTCAGTTCCTCTGAGGGGCCTGAATCTGGATTGGCCAGGGTCGAGTAGGCAATTGGATTCTGTGAAGAGGCAGTACTGGGCGAATGACGTGTGGTCCAAGAGTTTGGCCATGAAACTGTTTGAGATTGGCCAGTAGTTGAATGGAAGGAGGCGGTCATGGGAGGGCATTTTGAGTAAGGATTTGATGTCAGAGGTGTACAAAGCAGCAGGGAATATGCCTGATGTCAGTGAATGGTTAATTATCGAACTTGAAACTCTGCCTGAGGAGAGTATGTTCTTTAGGAGGGTGGGGCGGGGGGAGACAAGGGTCTTCAGGAGATCAAGAAGGGCAGCTAATGGGAAGTAGCTTCAGGAATTCTGTATGGGAGATGGCTAAGAAGGAGAAGAAGGGATCTGCGGGGGGAGGGGCAAAGAGTCAGGAGAAGGAGGAGACAAGAGAGGGGCGATAGGTGTTAATTTGGTGGCAATGGTGTGGTTTCTTTCTATAGCGATGTAGCAGTGATCTGACAGGGCATTAAAGAGTGCCTGGGAGTGGGGGAGGGGGAAGCAGAGAGGGGCCTTGAATTCTACAATGATCCTGTGAAGTTCCTTGCTGGAGTTAAGGGCTGTCCATCTACTCTAGGCTGGCCCAGCCTTTGAAAGACAATGGCTACAAGAAACTGCAAAAAGCTGTGTCAGAATCATAGAAGGTTCTACAGCTATTCATCAAATTCACTATAAAAAAAGAATAGTCAACAAGATATTATTCAACCGTAAGCAGGTGGACTGACCTTGAAACCACTCCAGGTTTGGATCTTGCTGAAGAGAGCATCCCCTGGGCACGTTGTCTGCCCCATCTGGCGGTGTCCATGGATGGTGTATCCCGGGATCAGATATCCGCCACTCACTGCGCACTGTAGGAAGTTGTCCTTCACTAGTGTTAAGGCATGATCCGGTGGAAGCTGTGAGGTGTAGTCCCCGATGAAACTGACGCCGTAGCCCTTGGAGTTGTAGCCCTTAGTATGGGCTCCCTGCCATGTCCAGCCACGGCCCTCATACAGGTACCCATCGGCTCCTGCAACAAAGCTGCAGAGAGAAATATTGCCGTATGGATATTCAAAAGTCTTTTTCGTTATTGGTGCATCCATACTGGTGCAAGAAACAAAAGGTTTAACAATTATACACATACACCACTCCACTAAGGAAGGGTATAGAGATATCATTTGTTGTGTAAAAGGGAAGTCTGTGCTCCATGTCCATTCAACCATCGATCGCTCTCTGCAGAATAATCTTCCCTTAACAAGATGGCAAAGGTTGCATGTGAGCAGTATATGCAGAAACTAACTAGGACTGCAGAGTGGTAGATGCAGAGCTGACTGATTGCAGATGGGTACACTGGAACGGAGTAGCATTGCAGATTAGTATAAATGCACCTGACCTAAGTAGACTTACAGATAGCTTAAGTGTAAGCAGTGCTGATGAGACTAACAAGGGTTGCAGGGGAGTTGAGATGGTGTATGCATGTTTGCAGATACTCACTCGGATTGCAGAATAACTTGTAAGCCGGGTAGCAGGGACTGAATGGGAATAGTGAGCAGCCAGTACAGCTGGTAAGTGGGAACTGACCGTTATTAAGGGGTGGCAGGTAAGGAAGGACTCAGTGGCACTACAGAGTAGCAGATTTTCAGGCACTGACCAGGACTGCTGAGAAGCAAGAACAGCTGGCTAGCAGGGAGGGAAAGTAACCGCAGCCTGGTAGATAGCATACATTGAACTAGACAATAGAGAAATAACTAATTGGAAACTATGCAGAGGTGGACGGACACTGGAGAGCAGCAGGCTCATGGGGTCTGAATGGGTGGACAGAGTAGTAGGTATGCAGGGGCTGTCTATGAGTGCAGTATAGTAAATAAGCAAGAACAGGCTGGGAATGCAGAGTAGCAGGTATGAAGAGACTGACTGGGACAGAAGCGTAGAATGGAGAGACTGGGACTTCACAGAAGCAAGTGAGCAGGATTGCATGGACAATATGACTGCATTGTAGGAGATATGCCGGACGTGGCACAGAGTGGGGAGTAGCAAGTGCACAGGGACTGACTGGGATGACAAAGAAGCAAGTATGCAGGGACTGACTCGGGCTGCACAGTGGCAGGCGAGAAGGGTGCTGATGGGCGGGATGGTGCTGATTAGAATTATTTCTCTGGTAATGTTAACATGGGGTTTTGCGCTCATGCTTCTCCACTACTCAGCAGACCTGGCAAGTCAACGTAATTCTATTTCTCCACATTTTGCAACCCGGAGTTCTCTCTGCAACCCGCCTTGTATCCCATTACCCTGTGACTCTAACTGCACCCAGAACTGGTCTAGCCTTGACTGTTGGCCTGCTTGCCTGACAGACTACCCCCTTGCAGTGTCGCTGCAATGCCTGGCTTTTTCCACTGTGTGTTCCAGGAATGCTGTGTTTCGCTACCTCCTGAATTGGGGTATACATTCAGGGATCGCAATTGAGGGGAGCTGATAACTATTTATCTCCTGGCAGCTTAGAAGTTCCTGGTTGGCCTGATATGAATAGAAACCAGAATCTACGTTTGACTCCCAAGGCCAACTTGTGTAATATGAACATACCATGAGATATAAGCTCTGTGTGTTTGGGAACATGTATGAAGGGGCATTAATTACAACAACAGGTCTATCCCCTTATGTTTTTGTTTTAGTTTTCGGGGAGCTTGTGGCAGAACAAGGATTACATATATCATAATACAACAAACGCCACAAACGACCACATTTCTTCAGTTATTTCAATGAACAGCAGACGAATACTCAATCACTGCACATGGGGCTCCAACCTATACAAATTCAAAAGGGATTCTTTTTCTGAGATTTAAACATCTTGTCTTTACCCAACTCATCTAATAAAATGACTCACAATACATATAATTATACAAAGTGCAATAGTGCGCATGCCTTACATGCCTTACATGCAAAATACAGCACATATGACGATGTTTCATACATGTTTGCACATGCTCACATAGGGAATGCTACGGTTTACTCAACATGGTCAATCATGAATAGCTTCAGTGAGGTATAGTGAGGTATTCGAATAACAAATAAACAAGGTGTTATTTTCCAAAACTCTCCCTTTTCTCTGACACTTTGAAGGGGCTTGAGGACACATCTACAAGACATTTAAAGCCCAATCGGTCTTATGGGCAGATGTTATAGTTGCACCTCAAATGTGTAGCATGCTATGCACTAACTTGTCCTTTCCCAGAGGAGCTCCTGCATACTGGATGTTGCCGAACAGCCTGGAGCTGCCTTACGCTCCCGCTCATCAAACCTATATTTCGATCCCTGACATGTATTGACTTTAGCCCTGGACTTTATACTCATGAAAGGCCTGCAGATGTTTCTGGGCAATTCTTCGCCATAATGTTGTGCTCTGAGATAGTTACTGAACTTCCTCCTCGGAGAACATCTCTGCCAAGTACATCCAAGGGCCTTGTAGTACATCCAAGGGCCTTGTAATTCCATGTGGCATAGGACCCTTAGTCTCTTCCCAGCACCTAATGCTGCATTCAGAGTATTGAGTAATATATTATAGAAAGGGGAGAGCATTGGACTTAATGGGGATAAAAAACATGGAAAAGGTGATGTGTAAACACAGTAACCTGCCAACAAATGTCCTGAATCTGAGACAGTTAACCTTTCATCTATGAAATTATTGAAACATGTTTAATGGGGGTTAAAACATGGATATTCCTCTACCCTTCTCAGGCATCCAATAGCACGTAATTTACACAAGATCTCATGGTTTGCATCTGGCAGATTCTTATGAAAGAAACTTTGGTGATGAAGATTTGATCCCATTCTGCAGCAAACAGGTAGTGTTAAAGTCCACCTCAGTGGCATAGCAAAGTGTCCATGGACTCTAGTGCAGGTAAAGAAAGTGTCCCACTCCCATTGACAAGACACCACATCACCAACCTGCCTTCCACTCCTGCCTCCATTTCCTCATCACCTGCATCGTTCTTGCTGTCAGGAGTCTGACCGGAAGGCACAGGGCAAAACGCTATATCTCACTGTATGCCTTGTAGATTAGGGTAGATTCCCAAGGCAATGCTAACATATAACAGAAGCAGGGTACATACCAAGCTGATCTGAATTGAGACAGGTATTCACAGGGACTGCATGGGCAGTAGCTGGCTGTAAGTAAAGAGACAGAGAGAAAGCAAAGACAAGCAAATATACTGGGCAACACGGACTGATAATATTAAAGGGTGTACTAAAATATGATAAGGGGTCTCCATGGATTAGGGAAAGCCCTTGGGATCGGTACTAGCAGATTACTCTTAACACTTGTCATACAGCAGCGTCATGAGTTTGGCGTGCCGAAGAGACTGTTGAACTCAGTGTAAGGGTAAAACTGCCCGAGACCATATACTGAGGCAGGTAAGACTCCAATGGACTAGACGAAGGCAACAGAAGCATTTCCCTTATCTGATCTGAACAGAGACCAACCCATGGGTCACACTGTAAAAGGATACAGAGCAGAGGCAGAGCAGTGGACCAAGATGTAATACAGGCAGAAAGCAGTGTTGAAAGAAGTAATCAGCCACAGAACAGGATAGAGAAACAAAGTACAAAGCAGACACTGGAATATCAGAATACACAAGGCAAAGGACTCAGATAAGATAGGTCGCTTCCAACATAGCGACTACGAGGGGTTCAGGAAACTCAGAGTACTTAAGAATAGGCACTAGAACTGTGGTCTGAAGTCTGGTCATATCGCAGGCAAGAAACAAACAGGAAAACATCAAGAGACTGGGATTGCAGAGAGAAAAAGAGAGAAAAGCTAGGCAGACAAAGGACACGTCTGTGAAGCAGAAATGCTTACAGAAAACAGGTTTGACAAAAAGTCAGAACAGATATCAGCAAAGAACTGAATGTCTTTAACAGCAAAACAGGGCAAGATTTCAGACGTCAAAAGCTGGAAATCATTAAAAAGGTTCAAAAACAGGCATACTGCAAAAGTAGACTGCAAAGGTGCTACAAAGCAGCAACAAGCAACAGGATTCAAAAGCCAAAATCAGGCTATTCAGGAAAAGTTCAAAAGCACAAACCCCCCGTGGAAGCAGTTGACTGAATAACTGCTTCTGTTCAAAGTGAGCTTGTAAAGGCCCTCCCAGCCAACAAGGTGGAGTCGATAGCAGGCGCAGGCAGCTGTGTTCAATTAAGCCCAGCTCTGGCCTCAGTAGCCTGTAGCAGTGGATCGTAATTAGCAGCCTAGCCTGCAGTAGCTTGGAACAGGTGAACGCAATCAGGGCCACTCCAGCTCTTAGTTGCTTGCTGCAAACCAATGTACTTAGTATGCTTCCTCCAGTCCTCTGCCTCTTGGACAGCATACATGTACCAGAATGCATCTGCTGATTTAACCCAAAACCCGGAAATGGAACATAAAATTAGATTGGTCTCAAACTGCAGCGGTAAACCAAGTAAATGAATGCAAAGGCAGTTTGCAGGTTTTAACTACAGAATTATGCCACAAAAAGAGTCTCTCATTGCGCGTATGTAGCTTTGTTGGGTGGCAGGTTGGTAGGATCCTGACACTTGATATCTCGTGTCTTACTCCCCCTTTCTCTCCAGTTTCCCTCTTTCTCCCATACATCCTCCCCCTCCCACAACTAATGTCTTCAACTTACATGCCTCTTTTCTTGTGCCTCTTTGCTCTCTGTTCCCTTCACTCCTACCTTGCTTTTCTTTTTTCCATATTTCCTGCTTCGAGACCCCCACTCTCTTGCCTATCTTTTCCCTCTCTCTCCTTCCTCTTCCTTGGCTCGTTTTCCACTCGCTCTTCACTCTATTGCTGGCCCTCTGTCCCCTTTCCTTGTCTCTCTTCTGCTTCTAGCCTCTTTTTGATTTTATTTCCTGGCCTTCCCACCTCTCTCCTGTCTTTCTTCCCCTGTCTCTTCTACCTTCCTGCATCTTTCTCCCACCCTATCGTCCTACTGCCTCCTCCCACCTCTTTGCCGGAGACAAATATCTTCCCATATTCTCTCACATCACCAACCCACCAATGCAACCCTTTAGCCCACAGGTGTCAAATACCGCTCTCACTTGTAGCCAATATCGTCCCAGCCACGATCTTCTTGATGGAATCTCTGCATGCTGCGCATGTCTGCTGCACATTCACCAAAGGTTCTGCATGGCTGGCCGGGCTCGTAGGTGTGATGTATATATACATAGGCCAGCGGCGTGTTGAGGAGAGTAGGAGTCCCTCTGTATGGCTTCGCCTCCCACATACATCGGGGTATGATGGCGGGGCAGGCTAAAAAAGCAACAATGATATATCTGTTAAGACACAGCACAGTTCGCAATAGGATGGCAAAGGTCATTTCGTGAGATCTACTTATCCGATGTAACTTAAGTAGTTTCTGTGGAATATCTGCATTGTGTACAATGTCTCCACTTCTCTCAGTAGATCCTTCTCTTCATAAATCAGAGGTGCATCCATGATTAAACCATTGCGATGAAAAAATTAAAGACTCTACAATGCCACAGTATACTGACCACTCGCTATGGATCCATGCCTTGCTCAGTTTTACACTATCCTCGCCCTATCTTCTTACATCATTTAACTTCTAAGGTTAATGTTCCATCTATGATCAAGCCTTGATGAATAGAGAGGAGTCTTACAAGTGCAGGCAAGGAAACCAGCCTCAGAAATAGTGGATTACCAATGACCTTCAAGTGCACATGTGCTAGACCAAGAAGGTCTAGTACTGGATGGGCTAGTTCCTATGAGCTAGACCCTGAAGATCTAGTTCTGGCATCTTCCTTGGGACATGGTCTAGTGCACATGTGCTAGACTCTGAAGGTCTACTTCTGGCATCTTCCTTGGGACATGGTCTAGTGCACATGTGCTAGACTCTGAAGGTCTACTTCTGGCATCTTCCTTGGGACATGGTCTAGTGCACATGTGCTGGATCAAGAAGGCCTACTTCTGGCATCTTCCTCGGGACATGGTCCAGTGCACATGTGCTAGACCACGAAGGTCTAGTTCTGGCATCGGCTTTAGCACATTGTCCAGTGCACACGTGCTGGATCAAGATGGTTTAGTTCTTGCATCTTTCTAGGGAAACGGTCCGGCAGATTTCCTATGGACATGACACTACGCTGCTCAAATACCAACATCACCAATACAGCTAATCTCATGTATAATTGCCTGTCCTTTAATCCCTCTGCCAATGCAGCCTGCAACTGCAGTAGGTACAGCGCACTGGCCAAAGTCTACATGCCTAACCTGTGAGCAGCGTCAACTGCCTCTCTGCCTGATGCGAGTGTAGATTTCTCATGCCTCCATTCACTGAACAATCAGGCACACAGTGGCATCTCTAAAGTGTCAAACAACCTATTGGACCAATACCACAATACGGTCTATGTAGACATGCACTTTAATGGCAGAAGTGCAATAGCTTGAAAGCCATCTACACAAGACCGTCCCAACATATATTATTATGGCACGCCCTGCAAGAGGCAATCCATTACTTTCTTATATATCCACGTGTATCATTGCTCTTATTCTCTGCCCACTCAAGATCGTTATCAGCAGGTTCTGCGCCCAGTAAACCTTGCAATGCCTGCTTTTTCTAGCCTGTGCGCTCTGAGAACAGAAGCAGCCGGGCTGAGAATGTTAAAGTGCCCAAGGAACCTGGGCAAGAAGCCTGCAAACTGGAGATAACTGTGATGGGCATAGGGGTGTGTTGCCCCAGACCTAAACACGTATGAGAGTTGTGGCCCTCACTGCACTTGTCAAAGCAAGCAATACACAACAACCAGATGACTAATTTAACATGATCTAGTAGCAGTGATAAGCTTAGCATGGGGTTGGAGTATCCCACAGACCCCTTTCACCTCCTAGTCACCACATATTTATTTTGTTGTTAATTTAGAACACGCTTAATACCAGCGAGTTGTTCATGAGCATGGGATCGGAATTCGAAACCTGTGTTGTGCTGCGTTTCCTTGCTTCCAAGACAAATGTGTTGCCCCTGAGCTATCCTTCCTTCAAAATCAAACGTATCCAAGTCACCATCTTTCTAGACACCAGATTCTGGCATGTTGGACACCTGAGCTCCACGGAGTCTTTTAATCAAGGCTGCAGGGCTGTAAAGTCAACCAGTAACAGTTGTGAGCTATATAAACATGTGTAACCTTGACATGACCTCATGACACATTTGTACCTACTTGGGTGCTGTTCGCAACATCCTCAGACTCCTTATCTACCCTTTAAGGGGCACTCCATACAGGGTTAATGCGGTAGACAAAAGTTATTTTGGGATGGAGGCAGAAAGCGCAGCTAGACGAGCACAGCAGTATTCTCTTATCATGTCCCCGGTTGTTCCCTGACTTCATTGATACATGTCGTCCTGCTCACCATGGCCACATGTGTAAAGGTGAACAGCAGCCTAACAGAGCCTGATGTCCCCCCTGAAGTCCCTGCCTTGAAGCAGCCCTGGTCACAGATTTCTGTGCCTCCTGCTAACAGGTGGATGTCCTTGTCCAGGGAAATACCACCATGTTCCTATGAATACCTCAGCTTTACTTCTCTACATCCCACCCAGAAATCAAGTGTAGCCCTCCCCAGCCAACAATAAAGTTCCCTACCAGTGATGACCCTCCCTTGCTGTCATGCATTTCCTGTCGGCTCAAGAAACGTAAGAAGGAACTATCTGATGGTTAAGAAGAACACCTGCCTCATCACTTGTCAATGTATTTTCAGATTTGTGGCACTTTCATCGTCACGATGGGACCCTGACATGCACTGTGCTTTGTACCTGTTCTCAAAGGGGGAATTATTATAAATGAAGGTCTGGCGACTGCTGGCTGCTTGCTGCAACTTATGTAGTCATCGGTTTATGGGAGGTGCTGACCAATACATGGCACATTTCTCTCTTGGTGTACGGCAAAATCAAAATGGACCCTCCAACCTAAATATCTGCCTGATACTTAGTACCAGCTGGTCACAAGCAAACGTTTGCTTCCATTCCTTTATGAAATGGGAGTCACGTTATGCAAATTAAAACACCATAAAGACTCCCCATTAGAAGAGACTTGGCAGTGCTGCAGAATTTGTCTGAACCGAGGCTTAGCGCGACTAGTAGGTAAAGAACAGCTGGCGGTGATACACATGAGTCCTTGAGGTAAGGATGCATCTAAATGTTTACTCAATACCAGTTTCTCAATACCTATCTTGTTAGATGACTTATACCCTTAGGTCCAGTGTGTCGGAGTCATAACTGTTCATGCTCTATCTATCATTGTTTTGTAAAGTGCACAAACACCAGCAATGGAAGAAATTAAATGTTGCAATAAATACTAAAATTGCTTAAGGACGGCTGGGAAGCATAAGGGATCATACCACATACCTAAGTATTGATGAAAGGTCTCTGCTGCTTTCCGGGCGATAGAAAGTATCAAGTGGCTGTCTTCTGGACCCCGTCCCAAAATCTGTCCCTCTGCCTCCTTGTACATGAGCAGCACATTTTTCACCTGCTCTTCTAATCTTCCAATGTCAGAGGTGGCCAAAAAACGTTGGCGTCGGAAGCTGCTCTCGATTGCCGACTCTGCAGCTGCTCCCGGACTGATGTAATACTTCTTCAGCAAGAGGCTAAGCTTGACTGCTGAAGCCTTATCCTGGACTATGTCATTCCCCAGAATGAATCCATCGAGAGCGCCATTGAGGAAGGAGTTGGTGAGTCCTGAAGGTGGCCCAGCCAGGGTAAATATCTGTGGCTGTGATACACTGTCCCAGCACCCGTCTGGTCCTATTGGGGCATTACTCTCATGAAGATGGAACTGCAGGTAGGCAATTGCCAGGACATGAGTTAGCATGGAAGCATCAAGAGGGTCTGCGTTGACCAACAACTCTTGACTCCTTTTGGATAAGGATGTTGGAGATTTCATCGATAGGACTTCTTCGGTTCCTACTGCAACTTCTACTTCCTTGGGAGAGGACAAGAGTTGCTCTGGGTGGTGGATCTTCTCTGCTCCCTGCCCCCCTGGGACAGGACCTTTGTTCTGAGAAGAAACAGTCATTTCTTCTCTCTTCTTCAGACCAGTCTCAATTCCTGCCAAAAGTGGTGCGAAAGCTACCGTTGTACCATCAGGCGCCAAGACCACGCCATACTCGATTTGAGCTTTGAAATCGTATGTCATAATATAGCTGATCAATTGTACATCAGCTTCCTTTATGGACTGGCGATTTCCAGGTTCTTGACTGCTTTCGCTGGCTTTTTTCCGAAGTTGATCAATCAACTGGCGGGCGGAAGCACCTGGGTGCTTCACCTCGAGATCTTCTATCACTTGGATGACATTTTTCATTGAGAATGCGTGTGACGCTAGAAGAAGAGAACAGCAACATATATTTAGTAGGAAAGTAACACATCGAGGAAGCAACCACATCAGTGTTGGCGAAACGGTCGTTCAGAGCAGATGGTTACAGATAGCTATATATTGCTGAGGATTTAAGGTGGAATAAAAAGCCTTTGATTGAGCTGGCGGGGATTTGATTTCTGAGTATTGCAGTGCCAAGGCAGAGGGGAGGCAGACAGACATGGGTGAACGACAGATATCAGTGGCCAATTAGGAGAGCCACAATGATGCCACTGACCAGTCTCTGGAGAAACTGGTCCATTTCCCAATGGGCTGCACCCTCAGAAAGGCCAGCAGGGTCAAGGCAGACACACTCTCCAAGTGTTATTAAAAAATCCAATACAGAGGTATATTTTATGTTTTGTTAAAAAGTTTGAATGCATTTAATTAATCATAGACATACAGAAAATGAATAAAGATTATAGATACTCAAGTTTAACTGACAAACATGAATACATTTGCAAATATAATGGTCTATGAGATAAAAGTGTCACCACTGAGGAACGGGTTGAATTTGATGGCACAGCATGACTGCTATTGAATCAGGCATTGTGAACAATTGTTATGCGCGCCAAGGGGCCATTCGGTTTGTCGTCTGGCTCCAATAATATGATTAGTTTATCAGTGGGGAAAAAAAGAGTCACGGTTTCTACCTACAAGTGGGCAAAGACTTCAAAGGTTGGGAATTCCTATGTTAAGGCCCTGTCATCAATCCTGAGGAATAGGGCACTTGGACAAGTATAAATGTGATCTAAATAACTTATATTCTGGAGTAGAGAGGGGAAGGGGAAAATGATGATCAACACAAAAAGTATAGTGCCACTCAGCCCGTCCTTTATTTGCTCCCAAACCTCTTCACCGTACAGAACTCACAACTGGACACACTATGGACACACTATGGTATTTCCCGGGAGAAGTAGGAGTGTGCCTTCCAGGTCAATTCTTCTCTCAGCTCTGGCTATCGGCTGTCAAGTTCTTGGGTAAGGTTGTAGTATGGCCTCTGGGCAGGTATGGAAATTTAAAGGAGGAATCTCAAAACAAACCAGTGGAGGAAAGGAGGATTAATGTAACTTCATTGAAAGTGCCTAATCTAAAGGACCCAAGTACAATCCCCAACTGAGTTTCAAGGTCTCCGCCCAGGGCATTGTCCTTCAAGTTCCTCAAAATCACTGGGGCTTTTTGCCAAAGCCCACTTCTCTCTTAAGGCCTTCAGCTTCGTTACGGTTAATGGCATTTGTCATGGCTCTGGTTGTCTTGATCTGTGTCTTGGTCCTGGATTGTAGGATGAAGTGGTGACCTCTGAAAAGCTAGACTGTGTGCCCGGGGGGTTTCTCTGTGAATAAAGTGGCCTGGTATTTCCCCCCTTAACTGTTACTGCTGGCTAGGATTCCCCCGCCCCTCCTTCTAACCTGGCCTCTCAAAGGTTGGAAAGGCTTCTTTGTTTGGACTGGTGGCCTGCCAGCTCCTATAGTGCCCAGCTGGCTTCACTCTCACTGCGCAAGGATATTAATTTGTGGCTCTTGTTAGTCCCTAGGCATAGGTGCTCAGCAGTCCACTCAGTATAGACTGCCACCTCAACATGGCTTCTCCCAAGCCCCGGCTAAACTGTCTCAGCAAACCCTCTTTCTCATTCCATAATTCGACTTTACTGTCTTGGATTGGCCGACACAGGTTCTGCCCTCGTAGCTCTCTTCCTCCTTGTCTTTCTCCCACTACCTGGCCACCTTGGCTTGGCCAACACCAGATCTCCCTCCCTGTTCCCACCTCTCCAACTCTCCTCACTGTAGCCACACTCACATGATGCCCAGCTATCACCCACAAGGTAAGGAAGTGTGTGCCTTTTTTGATACATGTGCTGGTAGAGTGATTGGAATCATAAGGGCCTCCAGGGGAGTTGCTAGGTCTGGAAAAGACCCGGGGCTAAGCTGATGTCGGAACCGTTGGGACTGGGGGCTAGCTAGTCTTTTGGCTGTAGCTCCTGAGATTCTATCCGGGGCTACAACCAAAAGGTCAGGGGCAACAGCCGCCTCAGCCCCCCCCCCCTAGCAGCGCCCCTGAGGGCCTCCATGGCTCAGGATCACAAATACCCTGTATGCCATGTTGGAATGGAGCAGTATTACCATGGCGGCTTGCAGATATGGAGCTCTAGCGGTTTCCCAGATAGCTTCTCTCCTCCCTGCCAGTGGCGCTGCATGAAGCGTGAGCATTCATCGTGTGTGATTTTGATGCCTGCCATACCATTTCTGTTTGGCTTTAGGTCCATGCCAGAGTTTGAGCACCAAGAATGTGTTGAGCGTCCACCACTTCTCCGAGCAAGGGCTTCCCGTCATTTGCCGATTAATGGGCAAAATCACTTACCAAAGCTGTAAAATGGTTATTATGGATGTTCTACCTGGTAATATAGGGATGACTCTGGGACTTAGGTTTGAGCCTTGCTCTATCGAACCATGACGCACATTTCCCCTTGACTGGCCTGAGGTATTTTTACTCTAACCTGTGTCCCTTAACCAATCAGGCAAGGTATACAGGAACTCTGTGGGGCCATCTCTGTACTGCCTGCAAACGTCGTTCTCTTGGCCCTACAGAGTTCTGTAGTCATCCTCCAACAGTGAGAAACAGATGACCTCATCAGAATACAATTACAAAGTACAAATGAAGTACTTCCCTACATTACGTTATTTCTAATTAAAATGAGGGTGGTGTTTTGTTTGAATTTCGAGAGAGTGTGCTGGGATGTATGACTTTCCTCTAAAACTGTATTTAACAAAATAAAGAAAGCAATAAAGGGGGGGCCCCGAAGTATTAATAAAAGCAGATACTTTTTAGGTGTTTTTTCGGTTTCACTGACAGAAGCTTTGGCGAGAGATGCTGGAGCAAAGACCTGGCTTTGGGTATACACGTTTTGGCTGATGGTATGTAAAAACATTTGGGAAGACTACTCAGTATTCTATCATGGGGATAAATATGCTTTTTAGAGAAAATAAGGTCTCACGAAAAGCGTCCCAAAAGGTAGCTCCGTGATTTCTGGGGTTATACCCTATAAAATACGCACCACTCCACTATTTAAAAAACACAAGAAAACATATCTCATACACAAACTATGCTGATGACACCCAGGCGCTCATCCCTCTCTCGGGTGATTATTTGTCTGACCTGAACACCCTCAACTCCATTTACTCAACGATCCAATCCTGGATGGCAGATAACTGGTTATGCCTCAACAGCGACAAAACCAAACTTCTGTTAATTGGATCCCCGGACACCTTGAGTAAATTGGATAAGCAATATAGCTCCTTCACCATTGATTACATTCCCATCGCTGTCTCGCAGTCTGTTAAGACCTTGGGCGTATACGTGTAATCTAACGAGCCGATGAATAGGCAGGTCAATGCTATTGCCTCCTCCTCAGCTTACCATTCCAAATTGCTTAATGCAGCCAGACCTTTCTTATCCCAACAAAACTGCCTCACCATTGCTAGGGCAATAATTGGGTCAAGACTGGACTACTGTAATGTCCTCTTTGTGGGGACCTCCTGCAAGAATATTACTAAACTACAGCTAGTAGAAATTAATGCCCTTATGGCTGCCACAGGCATCTCACGAAGGCACCACATCTCTGAGGTTAGGAGGCAGGTCCACTGGCTTACCGTTAAGGAAGGGATTGTTTTAAAAACCCTCGCCCTGACACATAAGTGTGTCCATGACTTGGCAACCCCCTACCCGGTCCAAAGGATCCCCAAACCCACCCCAGCTAGGCCAACACAAACGGCATATTCCAACAGGATCACCGTACCCAAGACCCGCAGAGTTTGTGCGGGCGGTACCAGTTTCCCAGCCATGGCGCCACCTACTGGAACTCCCTCCCTTCTCATATCAGGCTAATTGACTCTCATGCAGCTTTCTGTATAGCCATCAAAACTAGACTCTTTGTATGACACTGCACCTGTACCCTCCCCTCTGCTTCATTTTCTCTGGATCAAACGTGCTGCTGTTATCCTCCTAACTACCTGTATGTATCTGTGTATATGTAACCAAGTAACCTGTACCAAGTATATTTGTTGTTGGGCCGTATTCCTTGTAACCCTGAATTAAGCCTACCTACGCTCCTGTAATAGCGCCTCGATGCCTGTGGGCTGTAGTGCGCTCTACAAATCCCAAAAATAAAAATAGACTTTGTTCTCTTTACTCACTCCTCCGACCCCTCCTCTTTCCTTCTTATCGTTCCTGGTGTATCCATAGCGCTCTGGTGGTGTCTTTAAGTACTATACAAAAGCCTCATATAAAATGAAATAATATAAATGTGTTTGCATCCTTGGACTACTAACAGGTCCTGGCCTCGATATTCAGAGGTTCTGCTGTCATGGTGCTCCTCGGCAGCATAAGGCGGCCTGATATTGTTCATGTACACCTACTCTGACCTGTACAACCTTTACATCGGTACTGCTGTTATAGCAGGGCTATGCAATCTTTGGCTCTCCCGATGTTTTGGACTACAAACCCCAGCAGTCCTAGCTTATAGCTCAAGATACAATGTATACAATGGTGGCTAAAAAGGTTTCTTGATTGCTCCCATGTGATACCATGCCCACGTCTTGGGAGTACATTTCTCATCGACTACTATGCTATGGCTGTTGTAGTTTTGGGTCACGTCAAATACATTGGACTACAGGTAAAAGCAAAGCCCTTGACTGTAATAAGGTGTCCCCAGTGACATGGAGTCTTCTGGTAACCTTAAGGGCGGATGTACAATAGAAACGAAGCACCTGAACTGCCTTACACACACAACCCGAGCTGGTGAAGAGCCTCTCTGCCTCTGGTACACTACAGAAAAGCGGGCAGAGAGGGTGTGTGTGTGTGCTGATGTGAGTGCACCAACCCCTTAATATGGACTGGTCACTATTTCCAAAACTCACCCCCTCATGCTTTAAGAGAGTCCAAACCATGATGAGGAACTTTAAGGCAGTCACTGCAAGCCATCCCATGTGACGTCGGAGGAGCACATCAAGTCCTGGTTTTAGACTCCCATTCTGGTACTGCAGGGCTCTCAAGATTCCTGTGAGCATATGTGAGAAGGCTGTCCAGTCCTCTTGTTTTTCCCCCCTAGAGTTCTCAGGCTTGTAGTTATTCCCACCTTCAAGTGTTAGAAAAAGTACCATTCCCAGAATTCCAACCAACAACACAGGACCACTGTCTCGGGCATGGCCACGGGACGGTACACCCCGTTTCGGCACCGCCGGTTCGGCGACGGGATGTTTTGGCGCTGGGATGTTTTGCCGCGCTGCACACCACTGCACATCGCCTGCTGTTTAGGGAAACGTTCAGTGCAGTGCACTGAAAGTGCGAGTTTCAACCTCATCCCACACTATTTTAAAATGAAACTGTTCTAGAGCGGTTTCATTTTAAAATAGTGTGGGATGAAGTTGAAACTCGTGCACTGAACGTTTCCCCAAACAGCAGGCGATGTGCACTGGGTGCGGCGCAAAGGGCAGATTAGATCTGCCGGGCTCACGGGGGTGGGGGCTGTGCTGCTTGGAGCAGACTGCTCCGAGCAGCACAGCCCCCATCTTCGCGGGCCCGGCTGTGTAGTCTGCGTGGCTGTGATGCCTGCTTGAGGAACTCGCAGGGCATTTATGTGTGGCCAGTTCGGCGCGGGCTGCCGCACCAAACCGGCTCCTTGGCCGAACCGGCCGCGCCGAACTGGCTCCTGCGCCGAACCGGCCGCGCCAAATCATCCCGAACCGGCCATGCAGAAATGTCCTGCTCTGCCACGGGAAACATGAAAACGCTGCGCTTTCATTTTGGCGCCACCTAGTGCATATACAGACCACAAGTATCAGCTGGACTAGACAAGCTACTCACACCCAGCATGCGTTACGTAAGACCTCTGACTCCGGTAAAAGTAAACGGTAGATCTCTTTCTTCATCTGGGGTCTCCCTCTGGAACAGCCTCCCTGTCTCTCTGAAACTCGAGGAGCTCCATCTATGGTTCCGGAAGCACCTCAAGACCTTCCTCTTTGCTTCTGCCTTCTCTCTTCCTCTCTCCTGCCGATTTCCACTCTGATACTGCACTGGTCACCTGGCTACCTTCTGATTTTGGGCCCAGATCCCTGCCTGCCCAGTTGCACACCTGCACTGCCTCCCGGCAACCCTTGCCCAGTTGCACACCTGCACTGCCTCCCGGCAACCCTTGCTCTTGGGTCTGTATATGTAACCCTGCAGTCCCCCTACCTGCACTTTTGGACACCTGCTGTCTGTACTTACCCTTGCACCTGCTGGCCGCACTTCCTGTTATTGTTTTGATCCCATGTACAGCACTGCCCCTCCCCTTTCCCCTGGCACTTTTCCCCTCCCTCGTCCCCTGCACTTGCGCAATCTCAATGTCACTTGGCCTAAAAGATCGTTGTCTGTCCTCCCTCCGTTCCTCCTTCCTTGCCTCGTCGCGCCTTGAAATACTCATGTATAGGCGCGTTACAAATGCCATATCATATCATATGGTGACTAACTGATGAATCGGCCATTAACTTTGGCCGGATCAGTTTTCAAAGCATCCGCCTTCCGCCTCTAGCATTTGCCCCCCATTTACAGAATGTCTCCCTTAATATTATTCTATCTGTATGATTTAGTGCCACCATCTCTTTACCAGATGTTATGTGGAGGCCTTGCCTAACCCGCTGGCACATGTTAACAACAAACATGCGTTGATCAGGTGTGTTTTAAGCTTTCATTTGCAAGGGATAGTTTAAACAAGGGGATTTCTTTTTTACACAAGCCGTTTCATTTGATGCACTTTTGTATCCCTGTAGCAAACATCTAATGACGCAGTAATTTCAAATTCCTGAATGGGAAGACTTAATTTAGTGCAAAATTATTTCTTTTGTTAGGCAGATGTGTGGTGATAAATTATAAATGCTCAACAAAATAAAAAATAAATAATACAGAATATTTTTTTAATACAAATTACAATGGGTGATTTCTCGTGTTTTCTCATTAGGGTTAAATACCATAAGCCACTTTGAAGCTCATTAATCTCTAAGCATATTCGCTACCACACACCAAAGAACTGAAAGCAGGGTTACAAATGTCTGTGATTATTGAACACGTTCTGCATACATCTGTCATTGGCCACCAAATGCACATTTAAAGTGGCACAACTTTCAGAGCTCTCATTCGTGAAGAAACCATTAAGCCTTACTTTTGATTGGAACTATACGGCTTGTAGTTTTCCTAATTTTCAAAAGGGAATGAAAAAATGCCAGTCCCAGAATCCAATGGGTAAAAAAACAGGACTGGAAGGCATTCTCAAGTAAGTCCCTGAGAATACCGAGAGCACCAGACAGCGGTTACTTATGAGACTGATGCTTCCTTATGAAATGTGCGCCTACCTTCAGCCCCGCCTCACTCCCAGGTAAAATCCAAGGTACACCATTGGAGCCTGCAAGTGGATTAATAGCTGAAGATTATCAATGGACAGGTTCTTGGCTTCCGTTGCTGTGTCTATATGTCTAGGGCAGGAGGACGCACAGCGCTAATGAAGCTTATGTATCGTGTAACGTGTTCGCATCACGCCCTGGCGCCTCAGGGTTTTAGGCACTGTACAAATGAAAACATTAAATAAATAAAAGAAAGAAAGGTAGCCAGTAGGGGAGATGAGACCTTATATGACCATTTAAGAAAACTTATGATGCTTTCTTCTCTGAGTCAGAAGGGAAAGGTATGGTGGCCTAATTCAATAGAAACGTCCAGACATTACGCATTTACATTAAGCCCCAACACATTTATAGTTAAATTGGCATTTAGAAACTACGGAGACTTCGTTCGATAGCTCCATCCCACCATCTCCTAGAGGGGAATTCCGAGCCCCCCAACACCGCCCTGGCCCAGGCTCACTGGTTCCTACCGTCGCTGGCTTCCGCCCGCAGGCCCGGGCAGCAGAGCAGGCTGCACAGCAGGGCGGCAGCGGCCACCACGGACGCCATCGCGCAAGGGGAACGTTCTCCTCTGACAGAGGGCCTCCGGGGAGTGCCCAGGTATATAGCAGCTGCCTCCACCCGCTCAAGGTCGGAGATAAAAGACGCACAAATCAATACAGGCGTGGAGGCTGCTTTTATCGCACCCCTTCCTTGCCTGCCTGCCTGCCAGCCGAGGAAGCGAGCGGTGTCTTTCCAGGAGGCGTGGGGGAGGCAGTGATGACTCACTGCCCGTGTTCAGGTACAGGTTCTACCGCAAGGCGTAGGCCTGGGAGCTACCAGAAAGACACGGACACTGGAGACCTTGGCCTAGGGATAATCCCTACAGCGCCGCTGGGCAGGGCACGTAGACTGAGCGGGCAGATGCTATCTGAATAAGCTAGCCCTCCAGCGCCTGTGGGCAGGGCACGTAGACTGAGCGGGCAGATGGCATCAGAATAAGCTAGACTTCAGTGCCTGTGGGCAGGGCATATAGACTGAGCGGCAAGGGGGTACAGGCCTACAGGATTTCCCAGTAGGCCTCTGCGCCCTTGGTCTCTTTTCCACATGTTCTCATAGGAAAAGGGTTGGGCTTGCTGAAAATGTGTAATATGGGACCACCACCCCTGAGCAGGCAGATGACATCAGAATAAGCTAGCCCTCCAGGCCTGTGGCAGACATGCCAACATTCCCACTCACCTGGGCGGGAGATTTCATCAGAGAAATCGGGAGTCGCACATTTTCCCATAGTGATGCATTGGGGCTATAAGTATTTTAGGCGGGAGAACATGACAAATAGCAATATTTTTTCACGAAAAATTGGGAGTCTCCCGCCTAAATCGGGAGGGTTGGCATGTAGGCTGTGGGCAGGGCATTTATACTGAGCGGGCAGATACCATCAGAATAAGCTAGTCCTCCAGCGCCCAGGCTACCTTAAAAGGCAGTTTTTGTATTTGTATTTATTAATCTTATATAGCGCTTTATACCAAAGCGCTGTACAGTTACAACAACAGGGTACATTTAACATAACAAAAATTGTAACAACGGAAGCAATTACAAACATGAAACAGTCACCAAAAACAGAATGTAGAGCAATTATTAAGAGGGGGGAGGTCAGAGGAGGGGGAGGGCTAGGAAGAAGAGGGAGGGAAGGTAGGAGGAGGATGGAAGGAGGGGGTTGGGAGAGGATAAGGGAGGAGGAGAGGAAAGGGGGTAGGAGAGGGGGGTTCAGCAAGAGCTCCAGTCAGCCTTTTATCCTAAATTTGATAAAATGAGTATCACAGAGTTTATCAGTGTTGCCATAACCAGTTCATTGTATAGTGTGCCCCATAGGGATTGTTTCATTTGTTACTGCTGTAGCAAAAAATGTGGATAATTTATGATGGCGGCAAATGTTCCTGCCATGCAATCCTTCAAAACTACCACCCCACGTGTCCGAACCAAAGGACCTCCAGCCTAAGGGCGCTGTCTGCTCAGGACCAGGAAATCCTAAGAGCCATAAAGAACATTTCTTTGCTGAATTTGGATAGGTTCCTGAATGGAACAAAAGCGTTGTCATATTAAAGCAACAACTCGCAGATAAAGTGAAGACATGGGATTGGTGTAAAAAACACAAATACGTAACATGCTTCAAATCCCTATGTGACTATCCTAGGTTTGATTTTACTTACCTTGAACCCCAGAGAGGTCTGGGTTAATTTTTTTTGCCTAGATGCTGGTGTATTTTTCGTTTACTGAGGATGAATGTGTTACCCACTCGTGCGGGGTGGGGCTGTTGGTATGGTATTGAGAATAAATATAGATATTGCATGGTCTGTACATTAAAATACATGCCTGAAGAAGAGCCACATGTTTTGACCATTTGCAAAAGTTTGGAAGACATCCGGGTTCTTCGTGATATTTGTACACAGTTGGATTCTATTAAAAGAGAGCTTTTGGGCCCACTGTTTAGCTGGGAACCGAATGTCCCTCCCTAATCATTGCCATCACCAAGTTGTGGATGGAAACAGAAAACTTGTTGAATGGTAATGGCATGTTTGCCAATTGTCTTGAATCACGATGTTTTTTTATACATGTTTATGCTGAAATGAAATGGGATGATGTTGTATTGTGGTCTGATAAAATGTAATTTTGTCTTTAAAAAAACGAGTAGAGCCTAGGACCATACTGCCTGCTGCCCACTGAACAGGCCAATAGGTCCTTCTGCCTTTCACTGGCCACATGACTGGCTCCCTGAGCACTACATTGTCAACAGTGTTAATGTAGTGTGCTTGCTCCTGATCCCTACCCCCAACCGGCCATCACATTTTAGCTGCTTGCTGTTTACGAATCCCTGTATTATTAGTGTTCCTCCCTGCATCAATAAATAACAAAAAACATAATTAAAAAAAAATATATATTTCAGTGCAAAATATGAGTAATAGAGTCCTTGCCCCTAAGGGCTGCATTGCATATGTTTGCATGTTTAACACATATGATCATAGCGTGTAGGGCATGCATTTAATATATTCTCAATTTCTCATGTGCAATATTAATAACCCTAACCCCTAAGGCTCGCCTTCCATATACTCTCAAACCCTATTTAAAAGTGATTCTATTTAAGATGCTTAAGCTTCCATGCCAGATGCACCTTGTAATCTTACCCATACCGCTTTGCCTTCATGTGCATTTAGAAAAAATGGGACAATTTATCTGGCCCCACTTGGTCTAACCACCCCCTCTGAATGGCCATAAGCAGCTCTGCCACCTTTAATCACTGCTTCACCATCAATATCAATATCTCATCAATATCCCAGGAATTGTTAGCACACTTGAAACACTTATGTGTATAGGCGCGTTATAAATGCCATTATAAATGCCATATCATGGCATGAGGTCTGCACTGTTGAGGTCTTCGATCAAAAAAGTATCAGCCGGAGGAGCGACCTCTTCCTCGTCCAACACTGGAGAAAATTTAGGAAGAGAACATTTCTGGACGTGGGCATTCTGCCCTGAGTCTCGCTCTAACCTCCTTGTCCAGGGGCTTGCATAGCCTGGCCTTGATGTACTCTGTTGTTCTCGGAGATGGTTCCCAGTCAGTAGATCTGGGATTTACTAAGTCTTCCGGAGTAAACATCCCCTTAAAAGGAGAATGTTCCTTGGGTGGTTTCTAGGGGATGGGGGCTGCCGCAATCCCTGAAGTTGAGGGTCGTGACCCTATTGTTTGCGCATCCTCATCTGAAGAGGTTGGAGATTGCCAAAATCCAAAATTATATCCCTCTTGGTCAGTGGCCTGTTGGTATCCCTCCAGGCTTGAGGGTCTAGTACGCCTGTTTTCTTCCTCGGGTAAAAGGGTCCATCAGCAGAGGGGGTTACCTTCCTATCCAAAAAGGACTTTTTCAGCCTGGAGAAGACGTCTGATAGGGCAGCAGTGGCTGGTTCTGGCTGGCGCGGGGGGGGGTCGGAGAGTTTTTACTCAAGCAAGCCAGGATACATCCCCCATCTGAAAGGTGCTTTCTCTTTTGTGTCTTTTTTTCTTGGTAGGGAGTTCTCTTGTAGGTGCTCCTCCATGTCGTCCAGGCGCTGCTGAATAGGCAGGAGCATTTCCAATACAGCTCTTTTGATGCTGGTTTCCACTGAAGAACCCAGCACCTTTTACAGGCTGTTTGCCATTGCCACTTCATCTATTCAATAAGTATCCTCCTCATATTCAGACCAATCCTGGCCTTCATGAAGGGAGTACTGGGCTGGCATTTTTACAAATATATTTTACCTTTCCTACCTCTGCTTTTTTTTTTTTTTTTTACATATGTTGTATTATATATATATATTTTTCCTGTGAGCACAGAACGCCTTCTCTCAAGCCCACTGTGCAGATATGAAGACCTTCAATATAACCCTTGGCGCAATCATCTGTCTTCTTTTTCTTTTTTTCTTTTGTTTTTTCTTTAAAAAAAAATATATTTTCCAAAATGAAATGCAGTGTTATTTCAGCTTCTGATACTCACAATCGCAAAATTCCGTTATGAAAACGTAACGGAAATGCGCTCGCGAGCACCAGAATTCTCAGAAAAGGACCTGGAATGCAAGGGCTCCCTCTGGAGACCGCGGGCTGTGCCGTGGTCACACGGGAGTCCGTGCTGCTTCCCCGGAGCTCCAGAGACTCGTTCTGGACCACGGAAGCAAGCGGGTGACACACACGAGGGTTCACAGAAGCGGGGCCTCGCATTGAACGCCTACGCTTTGACAAACGAAGCAAAAAGAACAACGTTAGTGCGCACTATACTCCGACGCCAGTAGGAAGCAGCTGGCTTCGGAGAGAGAGAGGCCACGGAAGCCGAGAGGACGCGTAATGCGTTCCTCAGACAAATATAATCAACAAAGCAATTGACACATTAGAAAGCGCGCGGCTGTTAATCTACAAGGAATGAAGAGAGTAAATAAAAATACACAAAAATAGACTATGAATACAGTCTTAGAACATGATGTACTTATCTCTTGCTGTGAGCAGCAAAGAAAGAGGAAGTTACATCATGTTCAAGACTGTTTATGAGGGGATCCAGATACCCATTGGAGACTCAGGTCACATGTTGGCGGCCTCTGGATGAACTTTCAGGGAGTCTTCTGGGAAATGGAGTTTGTTATTTTTCTCAGGGACATATGGACATACTATATTGTGTTACTACCTTTATTGTACATATTTTGTTATATATTTGTTATATATTTTTTCGTGCACCTTTTTCCTATGCATATTATCTATTGCACTCAGGTGCACCAAAAATATCTTGCTGCTGAGCTTTTCTTTACGTGTTAAAATAAAGAAAGAGAAGCATAATGCTTGCCTCCGTGTCTTTAATAGAATCAAGACGTTCTAGTAAGTTATTATGGAAAATCTTTATTCCTTTACTCACCTGATAGGCGCCACCTACTGTATTATTCTAATGTATTCCTCCTGAATAATTCACTGTACCTCTACCTGCTTTTCTCTCACCTTGATACATGTCACCTACTGTATAATTTTGATGTATTCCTCTGGAATAATTTCTGCTGCCCTCCTTGCTCTATGTAACCTATCATACTATGTAACCCAAGCTTTAAGTATCCTTGTACTCGTTGCGCCGTGTTACCTGTGGGTTCGGTGCGCCCTACAAATTAATAAACAAACAAACAATTGAGTGACATCTATGGAAAGACAGAATCCGTAATAACAATCGGTCTTGGAGCCGTGACAAAACGGCGAATGCAACAGGATAACTCAGAGAAGCATGCCCTTTGTATACCATGCAGCTGACACTGTGGTCCGGCGTGATCAGGACGCATTAGCGGCAAAGCGCGTTCTTATAATTATTGGCGGTTTCCACTTGGGTCTGACATGCAGCAATCAGTTCTGCCGGGGGACAGAACGAAATAAACGGCAGAAGGGCTCCAGCGTGGTGAGGCCCAGGAGGCGGGGCAAAGCTTTGCCAAGGAGTATATGCAGTTGCAGTTCCCACTGCGGTCCGGCTGGCGGTGTGGAGCGTGGCTCATGGTGAGGGGGGGCCACATGGGTACACCTTATACTATAGCCTCGGTATATGCTCCAAATGTGGGACAGGGTAGGTTCGTGAGTGAGACCCTGGGTGCTTTGGAGGGTTTTGCGAGGGGGCAAATCATCTTGATGGGGGATCTTAACTTGGCCTGGGATAAGCGGCTAGATCAGACACAGCATGCGGGCAGAGGGGGGGCTGTGGCCTTCCCACAGCTTAAGGAGCGGGTTGAGGTGGCAGGATTAAGGGATGTGTGGAGAGCATTGCGGGGGAGCAAAAGGGATACACGTTTCTTTCCGATGTCCATAGAACCCAATCAAGAATTGATTACATCTTGGTCTCTGCGAGCCTGGTGGGCAGGGTGGAGCGGGTCGAGGCCGGCCCCATGGGGATTGCTGATCACAGGGTAGTGCAGATGAAGATGCAGCTGGGGAGGCGAAGGCCAGGGGTCTGGAATTGGAATTTCCCAGAGGAACTCATGAGGGATCAGGTGATCCGGGAGGAGATAGGGAGCAACATTAAGACATTTTTTGAAAGGAATAATGGCACAGAAACGAGCCTTAGCACAAGGTGGGATGCGTTCAAGGCCACTCTGAGGGGGGAACTCATTGCTCTGAAGGCGGAGAGGAATAAACATATGAGGCTGCTGGAAACCCAGTTGGAAGGAGAGGTGGAGGCCGTAAGGGTGAGGCTGAGGGAGGCCCCCACAAGGAAAGTTTATAGGGAATATATGTTAGCGGAGGGTCAACTGGGGATTTTAAGGACCAAAAAGGCAGAAGGGGCAATGCTAAAGGTCAGGCAAAACTTTTATGCAAAGGCCAATAAAGCAGACTCACTTTTAGTGTGCTTACTAAGGAGTAACAGGGAACAGAATGTGATCACGGCCATGAAGGATGAAAGAGGGGAGACGCTCACCCGAACTGATGAGATAAAGGAGCATTTAGCCAGATTTTACGAAACCCTGTATACATCACAAGATCCAACGCCCCAGCCTCAGAGGGACTTCTTGGGAGTCTTGCCCCTCCCCCGACTCGCCAGGGAAACCGGGGAGGAACTGGGATGGGCTATCACGGAAGACGAGGTGAGAGCTGTTATAACATCACTTCCCTGTAATAAGGGGCACCTCCCTACACTGATCCATCAAGATCAGACAGGTTCATTCTAGGAAGACAGACGACCGATAACATCAGGCAGGTGGCCTATTTGGTTGAGAAAACGCAGATGATGCCTACTCTGGCGATTCTCCTAGCCTTGGACGCCGAGAAGGCGTTTGATCGGGTGGAGTGGTTGTTTCTGTTTCTAGTTATGGAAAGAATGGGCTTGGGCGCAGAGTTTATCAGCATGGTACAGGCAAACTATAGAGACCCCACCTCGTGCATCCTATTGAATGGTGCAATGTCACTACCAATTAAATTAAGATGTGGAACGAAGCAGGGGTGCCCCCTCTCCCTGTTGTTGTACGCTATATACCTGGAGCCTTTACTCTTGGTGATACGATTCAGGGCATTCCATTTGGTGGATATCAGCATAAGGTGGCGGCGTTCGCCGATGACATGCTGCTTACTTTGACGAACCCAGTGGGGTCAATAAAGACAAGCATGGAGCTATTGTCCAACTTCGGGGAAATTTCAGGCTTGCGAGTGAACTTGCAAAAGTCGGAAATAATGAACCTGTCGCTGAGGCATAGTGAGACAAGGGTTTTAAAGGCAGTTTCCCCATTTAAGTGGAGTCCGGGCGAGATACGATATCTAGGGATCAGGGTCAACCCCATCTGGCAGGTTGGTACGGGGCAAATTATGCCCCCGTGCTGAGGGCCATTAAAAAAGACCTCAGGAAGTGGAGCACTCTAAGGATATCCTGGCTGGGAAGAGGATCGGCACTCAAAATGGTGGTTCTCCCACGGTTGCTTTACCTATTTCAGGCTGTCCCATTGCCCATCCCATCGAGCTTCTTCAAGGAACTAGATAGGGCAGTCAAGGACTTCATTTGGGAAGACAAGAGGCCGCGCTTGGCCAGATAGCTAATGTCAGCATCTCAGGGAGAAGGGGGCTTGGCCCTACCAAACTTTCGCCGGTATTATGTAGCCGTGCAGCTCATGGTAATCAGGGAATGGTTCTCGGAGGAATATGACAAACAGTGGGTTAAAATGGATAGAGTCGGTGGCTCGGCATCACCTAGGGGAGGTGCTGTGGCTCCCGCTTATGTTGCGGCCGCCTCACCTGTATGTGAGCGCCATTACAAAGGGGTTGATTGAAATCTGGGATGGGACCATGGAGAAGCTGGGGATCACGACTTTCCCATCACCATTCACCCCCATTTTCAACAATGGGGACTTCACCCCGGGGATGGAAAAGGGGGCATTCCTGAAGTGGGAGAGAGACGGTTGTAGGACTATCAAAGATATGTTTTGTGGTCAGAATGTGAAAACGTTTGAAGAGTGCAAGCAGGAGTTTGGGGTGGGCGAAGGGGAACGGCACAGATATTTTCAGATCAGACATTGGGTGATGTCCACGGATGTACGAAGGGCAGCCACTCGCGATATGACGCAGTTTGAACGGTATCTCCTGACGCATGAAGGGTGCAGAGGGCTGATTCGGATCTATATAGGTTCTTGGAGAGCGCAGGCCCGAAAACGAATTGGGCGTATATGGGCTGATGGGAGCGGATCTTGGGGGCTAGAATAGAAAGGGAGTGGGAGTGGCTGTGGAGGTTGATCCCGAAGGTGGCAAGGGCTGTTCAACTACAGGAGGCCTGGTACAAGTACGTATATCGTTGAAACTACACTCCGGCCCGCCTGCATGCGATATATCCAGCAACTCCTGGGGTATGCTGGAGGGGCTGTGGCGAGGAGGGTACAGAGGCACACATCTGATGGGAATGCCCCAACATCAGACCCTTCTAGAGGGACATCTCACGGGCACAAGACCAGGCGTTTGGGGAGGGTGCAAGTCAAGACCCCTGGGAGATCGTAATGGGAAGGCGGCAAGAGGCGGAGGATGGGAGGAGGGAGACAAGGGCAAATCAAGGCAAAATTCATCTTCACATTAGCCGCGATGGCCCTCATTGCCCAGAGGTGGAAGAGGCCCATGATTCCAACGGAGCAAGACTGGCTGAGGAAAATGTGGGAGATAGTATTGATGGAATGGGCTACTTATGCGGTCAACAACAATCTGGGGAGCTTTTCATCGGAATGGGGAGAGACCTTGGCCTACTTAAAAGGGGATTTCAGGGAGCAATGGCGACCACAGAGACTCAAACTGTTGGACCTTCATGGCTGACTCTCCGGAAGGGAAAAGGGTGGCCAGGGGGGGCAGCTGGTGCTATGACAAAAGTTGGGGGAGGAAGGGGTGGGGGGAGGGGGTTAAGTTCTGCGAGTTTTGTCTGTTTTCATGCAATTAAAACAATAAAAAAGAAGTTTTAAAAAAACGGAATAAATAAAAGGAAATAGAGATAATAATATCGTGAGTAGGGCCTCTAGGGGGTGGTGGGATATAAGGGCGCCTCTTGGAGCTGGAGCGGAGGATCATAATTCAAGTACTGCCTGCAGGTTTGATTGCACTGAAATAAGGCTGCTAGGATCACAAGCCTGGTGGGGACTGGATGAGCTGACCAACGTGAGTAATAGTTGAGCGTCACCCGACATAACTGGGGCTACGCATTGGTGGGTGAACACCGCAGGTTTTCCCCGGTGGACTTAGGCACAGGCTGGCGGACGGGTGCTGATCCTGGTACAAACTCGCACCCCAGAAGTCAACGCCTTACGACCCATACAGGGTCATCAAAGAGCAACGAGGTGCCCCAAGCAGTCATACGTCCTCACTGGGGGCAAGAGCAGGAGGCATACCTGAAGCAATGCTCAAGCACGAAAGCCGACTTGGCACGCAGGGTCGTGAGACCTGGACGCTGCCCTATGACTAGTATAAAGGAGTAAGCAACCAAAGAGGCACAACACCAGGGGGAATGAGGGCTCATTTACTGGAGTGCTGTCTGGTCGTAGCGGAGGACTGGTCAGTGGGCATTGTGAAGCACTGGACCTTGACGTAGAAGTGTGGCCTTGGCTTCCAAACCACAGAAAAGCAAGGCTAAGCAACCAACGCTGGATACTTATACCAAGCCCACTACGACGGCCGAAACCGCTGGTGCAAGGTCACTGTCATGACCCTTGCCCCTGGCCCTCACTGGCAAGTCAGCCTTCCAGTTAGGACCAGGTCAAAGGCCTTAAAACCTCATCCAAGACTCTCTTAACCATCATGAAGACCAACATTAGAATGGGACTATTTACTTGGGACTATTTAACTTGGGGGGGGGTTCAGCCAACATGGAGGCACACACATAGCTCAGTTACAAGGAACTGAGCTATGCGGTCTAGTCTTTTGGGTGTGGCAGGCCTGGGACTACTTTACCTGGACTACTTTGGGTGTGGCAGGCCTGGGATATTTTTAGCTGGACTACTTTACCTGAGACTATTTAAACCACACCCAAACAGCAGAACATGCTTTGCGTTATTCTGCTGTGGGCAGCGTAACGCCCACCGTGTCCAGTTCTTTGATGCCAGCTTACCTGAAACCAAGGACCTGCAGAGAGAGAAAGAACACTACGAAACTTACATTGAGCAGTATCCTGTCTTCAATCCATCGCTGACTTCAGTTCCACTCACCTGAAGGTATGAACTCCATCATCCGGCACTGCATGCATCCTGAAATACCATAACCTGGAAAGAGGAGAAAGAAAGACGGAATTAGTAAGTGTTTACTCACGTTTCCCCCCGAATGAAGAAAGCCGCACAATTCTTACCTGGGTGGTCATCTCCTGGTCAGTATCATTGCTGGAACATTACGGCGCTCAGCGAGGAACATCGCAACCTGCAAGGAGAGAAAAGACACAGGTTAGCAATATAAAAGGCGAAACAGCGCAGCGCATTGCGCATTACTCACTGGACAGCATCGCGCACACCGCGCTTTCGCCTACCGGCCCATGCTCATCTTCAAACTGCATGACAACACCAAAATACCTTTCCATACCTAAAAGGAAAGAAGCAAGACATTATTATTCGAACTAATAGGAACATAAGAACTGCATATAAAGACTGTAAAGCAGCAAACCTACGGAGCCGCAGCAGGCCTGGATTTCCAAAGGGGGGCCTGCACCAGTGAAGTAACTTGGTCACTGCTCGCCCCCCACATCTATGCGCCCTTGCCACGAGGAGCAGGACGAAGAATCCACCTTTTACAATATTAAGGTGAGGAGAAGGCCCAAGGGGGAGGAAGGAGTTGAGGCCAAGGGAGGTTGGAAAACATAAAGACAATCTGGTATTGAATCCAGCTCTCCTATATTGCAGACCCATCTTTAACCGGAAGCCTTACCAAGGGACCAGGAGAGGGTTTGAGAGTGCAAATCATCCAACCAGGGCTGGGTGGCATCCCCGTGGATACCAGGTGAGCGTAACAGAACACAAAGCCTCAATAATATTATCCACCTGGGTGTCATGGAGACTTCAGAGACTGACCAGTTAGTTCAGTTGTTGGGACAATTACGCGCTGAAGTACATTCAGCCAGGCAAGATACCAACGCTCTTAGGAGAGATTTGATTGTTACTAAGGATCGTACCGACGAAATAAGTAGACAATTGCTCCAATCACAGGCAGGACAGACCCCATTGCCTGGTAACATTCCGCCAGCACCTGTACCAACTTTTCCACCAATCCAGTACAAATAACCCTTCCTGGGGCAGTTCCTTTAGCTCCACCTGAACGATTTACAGGGGACCCCAAGAAGTACGCAACGGTCATGATCCAGTGTCGTTTTCATTTCCTTTGCAGACCTGGGGCTTTTCCTAACGACCAAGCGTGGGTTGCTTTTGTCTTGTCATATCTGGGTGGCAGTGCTGCGGATTGGTCGGTACCATTAGTAAGTCAGGATAACACGTTGTTACATGACTTTGGTGGTTTCCAGATGGAAATGGAAAAACTCTTTGCTCGTCATACCCAAGGCCAAGCATCAGACAACAAACTTTTGTCACTCCGTCAAGGAAGTCAAGACTTGCTTACATATATAGCAACATTTAACAGACTAGTCGTTGAAGCTGGTGGGCCTGAGGAAAAAAGGACCACACTATTTTATCGGGGTCTACGAGCGGAACTAAAGGATGTCCTTGCTCAAGTGGTTAACCCACCTAAAGACTGTGGAGAATTCATCAACCTTGTGGTGCAATTAGATCACAGATTACAAGAACGAAAAGCAGACCGGATAAGGTTAGACACTCGAGCTGTGTATGTCCGGTCAAAGGATAATGTTCCACGTATATTGGAAAACGCGGTAGAACCCATACAAATCAGAGGTGTACGGCCCCCTTTCACTAAAACTGAAAGAGACAAGAGAAGGCAACAGCAATTATGCTTATATTGCGGAAAATCAGGCCACTTCCTCAAAGAATGTCCAGTGAAACCACCAAGGAGAACTGTTGGAGTCACAGAGAAGGAAGATAATAACAAGGAGTCGGAAAACTACCAAGCCCAGCAAGTGTAGAGGTCCGCTTGTCGAGCGAGAAGGATGAGCCACAGACCTCACGCATTGCATTACCAATAATTCTGGTCAATCACCAACAACCATCTCGGGTGCATGCTGTCGAAGCATACATAGACAGCAGAGCAGTTGGGAATTATGTAGACCAAGATCTGGCAGCATAGATGGGGCTTCCCTTATGTTCTAAATCGACTAATGAAAAAGTTACTACTGTTGATGGGACGAAATAGCTTCCGGACCAGCAACCCAATGTACAGCAGCACTAACCCTACTGTGCCAGGATGGACACCGAGAATCTATTGCATTCGATCTCCTCAAAGCTCCTCAGTTTCGACTAATCTTAGGGATGCCATGGTTGGTAGCTCACAACCCTCTAATAGATTGGCGTGCCAAGAATTTGGCCTTTTCCGATGATTGTGCTTGCACCTGATATTACCAAGAAATGGAGAAAACAGACTTAAGTACATCTGCTACTCCCAGTACGGCGGCGATTGTACTAGGTGTGACTAGTACTCTACCAAATGAATACCAAGATTTTCAAGACGTGTTACAGAAAGAACAAGCCAATACTCTACCACCGCACAGGCCCTACAACCTCATACCTGGAGCGCAAATTCCTTGTGGTCGAATCTATGCACTTACTGAACCAGAAAACCGCCATTTGAAATCTTATCTTGATCAGTACCTGGCAAATGTATTTATCCGGCCATCTAACTCACTGGCAGCCAGTCCCTTATTCTTCATCCCAAAGAAGGAAGGAGATTTGAGGACTTGCATCGACTATCGCATATTAAACCAGATCACAGTAAAAAAACGTTATCCACTGCCCCTTATTCCCGAATTATTGGATCAAGTCAAATACGCCCAAATCAATACCAAACTAGACCTTAGGTGGGCGTAACATCTTGTTCAAGTGAAGAAAGGAGACAAATGGAAAACCACCTTTCGTACCAAGTACGGCTTGTATGAATACCAGGCAATGCCTTTTGGACTTTGCAACGCTCCTGCTGCATTCCAGTACTTAATGAATGATGTTTTGCAGGAGTTAATCGATGTTTGCGCCCTGGTTTACATTGATGACATCTTAGTGTATTCTGCTACAAAAGCAGACCATGTCAGGCATGTCCGCTCCGTCCTTACTAAACTCCGCCAACATAAACTGTATGCTAAACTCGAAAAATGCTCTTTTCATGTCACTGAAGTGGAGTTCCTCAGTTTTACCTCACACCAAAAGGTATCAGAATGGAAAGGCACAAGGTAGATGCCATTCTTAACTGGCCGTCACCATCTTCCTTTAATGGAATCCAGAGTATGTTGGGCTTTGCAAACTTTTACCGCCGATTAATCCCAGATTTTTCCCAAATAGTGCATCCAATTACATCATTATTGAGAAAAAACAATAAAAAGTTCCATTGGACCGAAGAAGCAGAAAAGGCCTTTCAAGAACTTAAGAAAAAATTCACTTCTGCTCCAGTTCTACGGCATCCTCACCCAGACCTCCCTTATATGGATGAAACATATGCCACTAGCATAGCTATGGGAGCTGTTCTCTCACAAATGGACCCAGGAACTGGCCAGTTACACCCTGTGGCCTTCTGGTCACAAAAATTCTCACCTCCCGAACTCAACTATGCTATCACAGACAAAAACTCTTGGCTATAAAATCAGCTTTCAAGGCATGGCGACACTATCTCCTTGGTGCTAGACATACTGTCATGGTCATAACTGATCATCGAAACCTGCAATACCTAAAAAAAATCAAAGGCTCCATCATCCCGTCAACTGCGGTGGGCTCTTTTCTTCGCTGAATATGACTATGTGATCACCTACCAGCCAGGAGTCCGAAACAGAAAGGCTGACGCTTTGTCCCGCATGGGTGTTGATGAAAAGGTATACATAACTCCCGATCCAGTAGCCATCATTCCAGAAGACAAACTCCTGGGTCTTACGAATACATTGACACAGGGTGAACTCCAAATCAAGATCCAACTCTTAATGGATCCCATCTCACAAGAGTGGTGCACTCAAGGAGAACATTACACCATTAAAGACCAGTTACCATATTTTAGGAACCGTCTATACTTGCCAAGTAAAGATTTACAAGAGCAGGTTATTTCGGGTGATCACGACTCCCTGATTGAAGGTCATCCTAGAATTGCCAAAACTCTAGCTAAAGTAAAATGAAACTATTGGTGGCCCACATGGCATAAAGACATCATACAATGTATCCAATCTTGCAGTGTGTGTGCACAAAACAAGTCCCAAAAGCAGAAACCAGCTGGTCTTCTCCAACCATTGGAAATTCCTCCCGCACCATGGCACACACTGTCCCTTGATTTCATTACAGATCTACCTCCCAGTCAAGGATTCAACACCATCTTAGTAGTTGTAGACTTGTTCTCTAAAATGGCACACTTTATTCCTTTTAAGGGTCTTCCAAATGCATCCAATTTAGCAAAAGTATTCCTGGAGGAAATCATACGGCTACATGGCTTTCCTTCGGTCTTGATCTCAGATCGGGGTAGTCAGTTCGTATCCAACTTCGGGAGGAAATGCTGTTCAATGGCCCAAATTGATATTCGACTATCCACAAGTCACCATCCTCAAACAGATGGCCAAACAGAAAGAACAAACCAAACCCTCGAGCAATACTTTGCATGTTACATCAAGTGGAAAGAAATTGGAAGGACTTGTTATGGATAGCTGAATATGCCTATAATAATTCATTACACACCAGCACTGGACAGACCCCTTTTTACACTATATATGGTAGACATCCGCGTACTTCAGAATTGGATCTCCCAACCCCTTTGGAAATGCCAATGGTTAAAACCCTACATACTACTATTTCCCAGGCCTTCAAAGAAGCAGCAGAACATTTACTCCAAGCCAAGAACAGACAAAAGAAATTCGCTGACCAACATCATAGTAAAGCCCCCGACTATCAAATTGGAGACAAGGTCTGGTTAGCATCAAAATATGTGCCCATAAAAGGGACTCAGACCTTTCGTCCCCGATATCTGATACCTTATTCTATTGAATCCATAATAAATCCAGTGGCAGTTAAATTAGCCCTACCACCCACTATGCAGATTCATCATGTGTTTCACGTATCACTCCTGAAACCGGTACAACCCGGTACTCGGGTTACAACACCACCAAAACCAGTATTAGTTGACGGAGAACCAGAGTTTGAAGTAAAGGATATCCTAGACTCAAAATACACCAGATCCAAACTATACTACTTAGTTGATTGGAAGGGATACGGCCCTCAATACAGATCATGGGAACCTAGTGAATACATCCATGCACCTAGCTTAATTAAAAAGTTCCGTCAGAATTACCCAGCCAAACCAGGACCAGGCAGAAGTGCCACCGTGAGAGGGGCCTTGGGGGGAGTGCTGTCATGACCCTTGCCCTCACTGGCAAGTCAGCCTTCCAGTTAGGGCCACGTCAAAAGCCTTAATACCTCATCCAAGACTCTTTTGGAATCAGTCCTGGCGCCTTTGGTGCCAGGCTCATAACCATCATGAAGACCAACATTAGAATGGGACTATTTACTTGGGACTATTTAACTTGGGGGGGTTCAGCCAACATGGAGGCACACACATAGCTCAGTTACAAGGAACTGAGCTGTGTGGTCTAGTCTTTTGGGGTGTGGCAGGCCTGGGACTACTTTACCTGGATTACTTTGGGTGTGACAGGCCTGGGACTATTTTACCTGGACTACTTTACCTGAGACTATTTAAACCACACCAAACAGCAGAACATGCTTTGCGTTATTCTGCTGTGGGCAGCGTAACACTCACCGTGTCCAGTTCTTTGATGTCAGCTTATCTGAAACCAAGGACCTGCAGAGAGAGAATGAACACTACGAAACTTACCTGGAACAGTATCCTGTCTTCAATCCATCGCTGACTTCAGTTCCACTCACCTGAAGGTACAAACTCCATCATCCGGCACTGAATGCATCCTGGAATACCATAACCTGGAAAGAGGAGAAAGAAAGACGGCATTAGTAAGCGTTTACTCACATTTCCTCCCGAATGAAGAAAGCCACACAATTCTTACCTGGGTAGTCATCTCCTGGTCAGTATCATTGCTGGAACATTACGGCGCTCAGCAGCAACATCGCAACCTGCAAGGAGAGAAAAGACACAGGTTAGCAATATAAAAGGCGAAACAGCGCCGCGCATCGCGCATTACTCACCAGACAGCATCGCGCACACCATGTTTTTGCCTACCGGCCCATGCTCATCTTCAAACTGCAGGACAACACCAAAATACCTTTCCATACCTAAAAGGAAAGACGCAAGACATTATTATCCGAACTAAGAGGAACATAAGAACTGCATATAAAGACTGTAAAGCAGCAAACCTACGTAGTCGCAGCAGGCCTGGGTTCCCACAGGGGGGCTTGCACCAGTGAAGTAACTTGGTCGCTGCTCGCCCCCCACATCTACGCCCCCCTACCAAGAGGAGCAGAACGTAGAATCCACCATTTACAATATTAAGGTGAGGAGAAGGCCCAAGGGGGAGGAAGGAGTTGAGGGCAAGGGAGGTGGGAAAACATAAAGACAATCTGGTATTGAATCCAGCTCTGCTATATTGCAGACCCATCTTTAACCAGTGGCCTTACCAAGGGACCGGGAGAGGGTTCGAGAGTGCAAATCATCCAACCAGGGCTGGGTGGCGTCCCCGTGGATACCAGGTGAGTGTGACAGTCACCCCAAGCAGAGCTGACACTCGTCAGAGGGGATCAACAGATCCTAGATGCCATAGCATCCTTGAAGGAATCTCTCGAGGCTAAAATTGATGCCATCAGTATAGACGTGAACCTGTTGAGACAAGATGTGAGGGCGCTTGCTGGATGCACAGGTACACTGGAAAAGACAGTCGCAGAAAATACAAGTGACCTCAAAGACACTTGTGAAGAAGTCGGGGTACTGCAACAAGTGCGTAATCTGGAAGACAGAGCTGAAGATGCAGAAGGCAGAGTGTGAAGGATTCTAACCGGGCGTCACACACTGGATCAGGACTCTTGCCTTTAGCCTAGGATGTAGCGCTCCATTAGAATACTTTTTGTTTATTTTCAACAAAATCAAATTGAGCCGATAACCGACCCGTCTCACACCCCCTTTTACAGATACCCCGGGTCACAATGGACAATGAACCAGGCCGGTTGGTGGGAATACAATATATATATATTTTTTAAACTTTTCTTTATTGACATGATGAGAGAACAGACAATCAACACAGTGCACGAGATATGCACAGATGCTGTTACATGGATGGTTATTTGGTGCATTGGGAATACAAATGGAGGTAGACTTTCAGTTTTTACAGTTCAGTGAGTCACAGCAATGGTCTTGTTTACTTCCTCAGGAGGGGGGGGGGGTGACAGTAGTTCTAGGTCCTCCTTGATGTTCAGATAGCTACAAAATTCAGTCCATACATTCTTGGGGCGAGAGGGCAGCGGGAGGGTATTGATGTAATCCTCCTCACACGTTTGAGTCCAGGTGAGGGCCCTCTGCCACATCTCGAATTAAGGGGGGGAGCGGCACTTCCAACATTGTAATATGCATTTTTTGGCCACCATGGTGGCAACATTCAAAAACCTGGACACTTTTCTTAATTTGGGCTCGTCCCACAGGCCGAACAGTACAGCTAATGGCTCAGGAGGGTTGTGGGGCGCTGTTATTTCAGAGAGAGCGTCTATTATGGCTTTCCAGTACGGGCCTAGTGTGTCGCAAGCCCAAAACATATGTATGTGATCTGCATCTGTAGATTTGCATCTGGGACACGTGTGAGCCTGGTTGTGTGAGAATCTGTCCAATCTGTGTGGTGTGTAATATAATCGATTCAGGAGCTTGTATTGTATACATCTATATCTGGCGTTTAAGGAGGTAGTGCGAGTGTGTATGCACATTTTCCTCCACATTGCATCAGTGATGGGCAGGCCTAGCTCACCGCTCCACATGTCGCGTGCCGTCTGTGGCACATCTTTAGGGTTGGCCATCAGCATTTTGTACAGCGAGGATATTATCCCTCTGGCCCCGGCCGAGTTGGTTATATAGTGGATCTCAGGTGAATCTGGGGGTTCGTCGGGGTATGAGGGCCACCAGGCACGGACTACTGCTCTCAACCTGAAGTATTGTAATAGTTCCAGCGCAGAGCCAGAGTGACCGGGACGATATGTCTGCGGTGTGATAAACTTCCCTTCAGGGTATAAATCGGTCAGGGCTCGGTATCCCAAGTCATACCAGTGTTTCATTAGGAGTTTGTCGTGTGTGGGGCTGAGGCCTGGGAACTGCAGATGGGCAGCCATTTGTAGTACGGTTGGTGGCCAGGTTGTGTATGTAGTATTCGTTTCCAAGCCATGGTTTTTGCCGCTACGGGGTCAGCTGGGGAAATGTATGATGGAGTATGAGAGAGAGGGTGTTAATCCCTTCACTTGCTAGTTTTTCGAGTTTCACCTGTGGGGGAGGATCGGTGAATGTGTACCAGTGTGTAGCGTGTTGGGCATGCGCAGCGGTCCAGTATTTAGCGAAGTCTGGGGACGAGCCCAAATTAAGAAAAGTGTCCAGGTTTTTGAATGTTGCCACCATGGTGGCCAAAAAATGCATATTACAATGTTGGAAGCGCCGCTCCCCCCCTTAATTCGAGATGTGGCTGAGGGCCCTTACCTGGACTCAAACGTGTGAGGAGGATTACATCAATACCCTCCCGCTGCCCTCTCGCCCCAAGAATGTATGGACTGAATTTTGTAGCTATCTGAACATCAAGGAGGACCTAGAACTACTGTCATCCCCCCCCTCCTGAGGAAGTAAACAAGACCATTGCTGTGACTCACTGAACTGTAAAAACTGAAAGTCTACCTCCATTTGTATTCCCAATGCACCAAATAACCATCCATGTAACTGCATCTGTGTATATCTCGTGCACTGTGTTGATTGTCTGTTCTCTCATCATGTCAATAAAGAAAAGTTTAAAAAATATATATATATTGTATTCCCACCAACCGGCCTGGTTCATTGTCCATTGTGACCCGGGGTATCTGTAAAAGGGGGTGTGAGACGGGTCGGTTATCGGCTCAATTTGATTTTGTTGAAAATAAACAAAAAGTATTCTAATGGAGCGCCCCCATTCTCGTATGGAAGAGTCATATGCTGCCACTTCTTAAGAACCGCGCCTGAGTGCCACAAAAATTGGACTCATGTAGTGTGTAGGTCCTTGAAGTATCGTTTCCCGGGCCAGACCGGCACATTAACAAAAACGTAGAGCAGCCTTGGGACAATTATCATTTTGATTAGGGACAGTCTGCCCGATAAGGAGAGCGGGAGGTTGTGCCATTTCGCCATTGGGGTCTCTGAAAGCTACGCCGCAGCCACGTAGTTGTCGGCCAATAGTGAAGATTTAGTGAGGGATACCTGGACTCCGAGATATCTGATGCCCTTTGGTGACCAGCAGAGGGGGAATTCACATGCTGGTTGAGAAGTGGTCGGCGTGAGCAGGAAGATTTCAGATTTGGTATAATTTATGGTGAAGCCCGAAAATGTGCCGATTTTTGTTATGTCCCGTATAATCGGGTCCAAGTGGACAGCCGGGTCTCTGATATAGAGGAGTACATCATCTGCGTAAAGTGGGATGATCTCTGGGTTGTCACGCAGACGTATACCTTTACGTATGTGTTTGTCTCTGACACTGTCCGCCATGAGTTCAATAGCAAGTGCGAAAAGTATTGGGGAGAACGGACAGCCTTGGCGCGTGCCCCTATGGAGGGCGAAGGGGGCGGAGACCCTGGAATTGACAAGGACACTGGCCACGGGATTTGTGTAGAGCAACTTGATATGTGAGATCATGCGTGGGCCGATTCCCATTTTGTGAAGTACAGCCCACATATATTGCCCAACACCATGTCAAATGCCTTCTGGGCATTGAGGTTGACCGCTACGGCGCTGGCTGTGGTTATTTCATCGAGGGTGAATGGAGCATCAAGCTGGTCGCAGGTCACGCGGGAGAGGAGGGTCATGGGAATTCGGTCTAGTAGAACGTCTGTGTCTTGTGGGCTGTGCTCTTGCTGGGGGCCGTATAGGGTTGTGTAGAACACGGTGAATGTCTCGAGGATGCCTTGGTCGGACCAGCAGAGGGCGCCCCCTGCATCCTTGACGCAGTCAATGCGTGTCCTGCCACCCTCTGCACGGACTAGTCTGGATAGTGTCCTCCCCGGTCTGTCCCCCTCCCCGTATTTCCTGGCTGCTACGGGACGGGCGTGGTGTTGTATCTCCCTCCGGGCATGGGTCTCAAATGTTTCCAGTTCCGCTCTAATCTGTGCCAGCATGGTCGGGGAAGGGACGGAGGTATACTCCCTCTCAAGTTCTTTTAGCTTCACTTCCGATCTCTGCAAGCTATTTCTAATGACTTTGAGGACCCCAGCTTCTCTAGAGATGTACATCCCCCTGATGAAGACCTTGAATGCCTCCCAGCATACCCCGTCAGATGTATCTTGTCTGTTGTTGCAGTTGAAGAAGGTGTTAATGTCAGCCAAAATATCAGCTTTAAAAACTATATCTTGGAGGGCCTCTGATTTGAATCTCCAGGAGGAGCGGGGGGGGCTGGTCCTGTCCTAGGGTAATGCGCAGTGTTACTGGTGAGTGATCTGAAAGTGTGCGCGGTAATATCTGAGTCTCTGTGGCCCTGCCCACTATGCCGTCTGACATGAGAAACAGGTCTATCCTGGATAGGCTATCATGTACCGATGAGTAAAAGGTATACTCTCGCGCCTGCTGGTTGAGAACTCGCCATACGTCTTTAAGGCCAAGTGTGTTCATGTGTGCATGTAATCTATGGGCCGCACGTGATGTGGCTCTACGGGCAGTCCCGGATCTGTCCAGCTCATTTTCCAGAATTAAGTTCATGTCCCTCTCCCATATGATGGGAACACCAATATACTTCAAGAGCGTGGTGATGATTGCGTCAAAGAAATCGGGAGCGTCGAAATTAGGGGCATATGTGTTCACTAGGAGGCATTCCATATTAGCAAGTGAGCAGTGAAGGATTACATATCTGCCCTCGGGGTCAATGTGACTGGTGCGCAATGAGAACTGGACTGATTTGTGTATTAGAGTGAGTACCCCCCTGGACTGGGTCGAATATTTCGTATAGTATCTATTTTTGCCCCAGGTCGGGGCGAGGTATGTCTCTAGGCGCCCCAGGGCATGAGTTTCTTGGAGGAAGAGTATCTTAATTCCATGTCTCTGGGCCTAGGCAGTTCTCCTGCGGGCTTTGGTAAAGTTACTCAGTCCACGAATATTCCATGTCATGAAATTAAGTGACATAGTGTCGCATTATGGGACATCCTTGCAGTAGTATTCTTTACCATTTCATAGCTTGCATTCACATGCTTTACAGGTACACTGCGCTGGAGTCATGTACCTCCCTGCCATGCCATTTTCCTTTAATCCAACCCCAACAGTGCCACCCCCCACCCTGTTAAGAAAGGAAGAAGGCAATGAATATGGCAAGGGAAAGGTGCACGGAATCGCACAGTGAACAACTTTGAATCTAACAACGTGCATACAATACCCAAGACTCGTGTATACTAAAACCCAGGAGTGCAAATAGAGTGAAACAATAATACCAATATTTGAAAAGGGATGTGGGGTAAGCACTTAGAACCTCCTTATGACTGAAAGGAAAGTCGGCAAACTCCTTACCCACTATGCTATTACAGATACTGACAGCGCTAAGCCCACGTAGAGGGCAAGCAAGGACAGGATCTGTGAGCTGACACTCTGGATAATACTGAATAAGGAACTTTAGAAACAGTACTCACGAGGACCGGAAAGACCACTTGAATGTCAGTAAATTCACAAACCCAGTAGATCAAACAGGGACCCAGAAGGCTATAACAGCAATGGGTGGAGGATAACGAAATTAATAAGACCCAAGTCAAGGGGCAAGTAGGAATTGTGATTGTAGAATAGAGAGGAAAACAAAAGGCATTCACACAGGGACTAGTTACAACAGCACCCCACACCTAATAATCAAATGGGAAATAAATGCAGAAGTGCAATGGAAAACATGGAATGGATCCCAATAGGAAGTAAGGATCAGGAGCAGGGAAAATGATATCACAAAAGGAAACCTTTCCCACCCATCCAAGGAGAAAAGGCAGGAAGCTAAATCTATAAAGGGAAAGACTAAAGCATCAAGTTTTTTAGTAGCAAAGGACAGCATCAAAGAAACAGAGAACACAGGCACACTGGGCTGCATCAAAGGCTAAAGCACAGAGAAAGGCTGCCTGCAGACAGAGGAAGACAGAAAGGGAAATCCAGAAAGCAGAAATCAATTAAGCACATGAATCCGAAATCCAGGGCAGAGGAACAAGAAACAGGAACTAGGAACTAGGCAAGAAAGCTAGGAACAAGGAACAAGGGACCAATCAACAACAGGAACACTGCAACAATGACCAGCGCTGGACTGAAGCAAACTGAGGCTTTTAAAGCTGCTTAACGAGCACACCCCTCAGGTGTGCCGCCTGCTGCACCTGCAGCCACAGGTGTTGCCTATCCTCCACCCAACCTTGTCCTGCAAGGGAGGAGGTGAAGCAGTGAGCCAGGCATTCTGGGAAGCATAGTCATTTGATTAAAGTAGCATGCTGGCTGCCAAAAACCTGGAATGGATCCGGAAGGAAAGTAACTTGGAAAATAAGGTTTTAGCGCTCCCAATTCATCACAACACTGTAACATAAGGTTCGGAGGAAATGTTCAGTAGGGAATAAACCCCAAAACATGCCCCCAAGTGGCGGGAACGGGAGCGAAGGGAGCGAGCCGTGACACACCCTCACTGCCCAACCCCAATATGCAGTGCACCCCCAACCCCCAAAACAAAGGTGCCAACAGTTGAACCGACTTGCACCAGGAGGTGAAGGTCGGAGGGCCGGATCCAACGTGGATATGCCCTCATCCCAGCCCAACAGGAGCCAAACATTAGCAATAACCAAATGAAATTAAACATTGCAACTGTAGCGGGGAGCACTGATGCCGTGCGGCCGGCATTTTAAGCATGATGTAGGGCAGCAGTGCTGTCCCGGATATGTTACTGCGGTAGACGGATTTTGCAATCAGCCCCTAGAGCTAGAGAGCACTCTCGAGCTGGGCAAATCCGCAGGAGAGGGTAGGACACAAGGCTAGCTCCTGGAATCAAGAGGGGAGAATGGCCAGTGTACACCATCCAGGAGCCAGCCTGCGACCCAAATGCATGTGATAGGGAGCCATGTTTACTGAGTAGACAAAGTCAGGTTGCCATCAACACATCATAAGACAAGGATCAGTGGGTGTGATAAGTCTCCATGAGCCACACTGCTCCTGATTAGCTGTCGTTGGCGCAGTCGTCTCTTGGGCCGTGAAGTGGTATTTGCAACTCGATAAATTTCACCGCTTCGTCTGGGACAGTGAAGAAATACGGTTTGCCATTGTGGGTGATTTTGGGTCCCGCCGGGAACACAATGGCATATGGGATGATGCACTCCCTGAGCAGTTTCTTAACGCCAAGGAATTGACGCCTCTCCTGCTGTACCGCCACTGAGAAGTCTGGGAAGATTCTAATAGTGTGGGCCTAAAACCGTAGGTCTCCCTTCTCGTGCGACAGGCGAAGAATGAGGTCTCTGTCGCGGTAATTGAGTATCTTAGCAATGATGGGCCTGGGGCTGTCGCCCGGCGTAGGGCGTGGTGATAAGGCCCGTTGAGCTCGCTCTACTGTAAAATATAGTGAGAGGTCCGGATTATCCAGCAGGTCTTTCAGTAGTTTTTCCACTGCATCTTCCATCCACCCCTTGAGGGCATTCTCGGGAACTCCGATAATGCGCAGGTTGTTTCTGCGGGAGCGAGACTCCAAGTCATCACATTTCGCCTTAACACTCTTCATGTCACGTGACAGGGAGGCCACAGTGTCTTGGAGCGTGTGTATTCCGTCCTCATTGGCGGAGATTCTATTTTCGGCCTCAGTGATCCTAGAACCCGCCTTGTCCACCTGAGTTTTTAGTGAGGCAACATTTGCGTTAATGTCGTCTAGCTTTTCATGAAAGGAGGCGAAATTTTTGGCCATAGATTCCATCAGCGTGGTGAGATCTGGTGCTACAACCCCATGGCGAGTGTCCGGGTCGGATTCCTACTGTGAAGATGACGTGTGGCCCGGCTCAGTCCGCGGAACCGATTTAGTAAACTTGTCCATGGTACCCCCTTGGGCAGCACCCTTGGATCTCCTAGGCATTGCGGCAGAAAGAAGCTAGGGTATGGTGCAGGCTCACCGGCGGAGAAGATGGTGTTGTTGAGGGTATTGGCCTCAGCGGGGCTGGAGGCCTCCTGCTAGTGTCTCTGCGTCAGCAGGGTGCGCAGGCCGTAGCGGAGGCAGTAAGTTACGGCGAGGCTGCAGTATGAAGTGACGGCTGGGGATTGAGGAATACCGCTAAGCGGCGAGGCCGTGATGGCTACGGCATGATGTCCCTTCGCGCGCTTAGATTTCTTGCGTCTGGTCCGCCATGTTGGGCCACAGCGGGGGAAACACTGTACGCACCTCCCTCCGCTCCTCACCTGGACCGTGTGCGAGCCCTAGAGTCCTCCCAACTGGGCGGCAGCCAGTCCCTAGCCGCTAGTATGGTGTCAGTCGCAGCAAAGGGCACGGCCTCCAAGTACAGGGGGAGGCGGGCCGTGCTCCAGCGCCGGCCCCAGCCGCGCCGCTCACTCCACGCGGGCCCCCGCAGTAGACAATGTCGGGTCTCCACAGCACACTCGGGGCCCACCGCCCTCGCCTCGCCGATACCACTGAGGGAGGGGACCCGGGGCCACCTCTGCAGTTGTTGTGGCATCGCCTCTGGGGAGGGAGCCAGCGAGGGAAGTCAGACGTCAGGCGAGCGCCAGGCCCCGGTGCGCACACGGTCAGCAGTCGCCAAGGATGTCACATCTAGGCCCTTGAAAGTCGTATCGGGCCCAAACTTGCACAACACACGCCCCACAGTGTAGGCAGTAGCTCAGCCAAGCAGTGATGCTAGATAGCGTAGGAGACCGCAGATGTAGTCGGATCTATGCCTGGGCCGCACAGAGCTAAAAAGCTAGGCAGCCATCTTGGGGTGCTGCACAGTGCCACCCTCGGAAAACAATATTTATTTATGTTAATTTCAAAGAAAGTCACACAATTTTTATATGGGCAGCAACCATCAATGGGTTGCTAATAACAATGAAAACTACTGAAAAACACTTGGGTAACCTTCTACAAGAACATATCCAAAGCACAATTTAATAGGAGCACTTTTTCAATTAGGATAGATAGCACCCAAGTTAAGGTATCCCCTTGCAATGTTCCCTCAACCCACAATTACTCGAGTTATAAGTGGATAGAAAGAAGCAGGCCTAAAATGACGCTCGTATTCTTACAAATAATTAATTATATGTGTGATTATATAATGATGTACATATGTTTTGTCGCAGTATCAGGGATGTTATATTACTAGCAACCATAAGGCAAGGTATCACAAAAGGCATACCGTTCAAAAGCAATGCGAAATTGAGAACCCAGTGCAGTCGAAATCACACATGGAAAGTTGCATTTACACTTTTTTTTCAGTTTTAAATGTCAAAACGTTTATTTTTTTACCAATAGGTGAAATATACAAAATCAGAATGCGGTTTTTAGGCAGGGTGATAGATGCATATCACAGGGACAATATGAATGTGAAAGAGTGACTATAGCTGAAGAACTAGATGAGATTTACAAGGTGAAAGGAGGTTCAATTTTGGTAAAATTAAGCAATTAAGAAGAGAAAATTGGTTTTAAAGAAAAAGACAAGTTTCACTTACACTAGATTTAATGGCTAGAAAAGAGGAACGCCACCCGTGAATATCTAAATTACACTGCAGTTGTAACCCTTCACGCAGTGTACCCCTTTTCTTTATGGAAAAATACATTTATTTAATAAAAATACTGCTAAGGAGTTACAAGATGGGGTGAATGAAAGAATGGCGCTAACACTAGGAAATCAAGGACAAGATGCACAGAGAATTAGAACAGTTTAGACAAGTTATCAGGGTATGGATAGCATTACTAAGAAAATAGGGCAAAGACAAAGGGGTCAAGATGGGGTATGCTATGTGTTGCTATGGGATGGGGAAATACTCACAATCAGTGCTTAAGTTTGGGATTTGGGACAGCCAACCGGGTTCTGGGCTCAAAGGCTCTGGTCACTGTACGGCAGACTCTCCTGGCAAAAGACAGATGAGCAAAGGTCTGGTCACGGCACAGCGATGCCTCAGCTGGATGGAGCGAGTAAGCAGGGCAAGCAGGTGGCACTGGAGAATCCCAAAGAGGGCTCAGCCACCTTTCCCCTTTCTGCCTGAAGTTAGAGGGATTTTGTTATGGGGTTTTAGTTCTGAAGAGTGGCTCTGCCTGGATAGGAAAGCCTGGATCCACTATCCCTTTTCTGGCATTAGGGTCTGGAATCTTGCAGAGTGACGTTGGAATATCTGGATACGCAGGCGCTGGACAATTCAGAAGAGAGTGTCCTAGCGTTCTATCAGCTTTCCTTATTTATAAGGCATGGTGACATCATAGGATTATATGGTGGGGCTGACTTAGCTGGGCAGGCCTCTAAACAACTGGATTGGTCAGGGGTGATTGTTACGGCCTTGCTGTCACCTGGTTGGATTTTCTTAGGGACATGACATCAGCTTTATGATGTGGCTTTACAATGCAAACTTTAGCTAAAATCATACTTCACATAAATCACACATTTGCGAAATTGTGGAATTTTTTTACAAATTATCTAGGCAGATTACATATTTCACACAGATCATGACAGTCCAACTCTCTAGTTTATGAGACTTTGTTTCGTCTTTCTAATAATTTGTCGTCATTTTCAGTGATAAATATTCAAGCTAAAATTCTATAACTTTATAAATGGGTGTAGATTATCATAAGGCATGTAAGTATTGAATTTCAAAGTGGCATCATGTACACATTACTCAGAATATTCCCTTCTCTGCCGTTTCTGTTCCCAATATGGCAGTGAAGGCTTCCAGATCTTGTTTAAAAGCCACAAAAATTACATTTAAACTGTTAACTTTTTTACATTCCAGCCCTGTTACAGAGATAAAAGTCTTAAAAGTGTATTATTAAAATAGTCATTTGAAACAAATGGTAATCATTGTCTCGCAAATAAGGGCCTACCTTACAAGGCTGCTCTTGAGTTGGCTTTGAAGCTCCCAGTGAAAGTTGCGAGGACATGTGATTTCGTATTGCACACGCATGTGTCCCAGAATCTCTATTGTAAGAGGCCTTGCCCAGACAAAAGTCTGATGGGCATGGGATGTTTTGCCTCATGGTCCATTCAAAGTTTCCAAGGCCATAATTATCACAGAGGTGTCGCAGAATCTGCTGTGGCTTCTCTTTGGGGTAGGCAACTCCTGTTGTCAGCAATCCCCACCCCCAAGCAGAAAACCTGCTTGGCTAGTTCCACAATGCAGCCAATGCCTTTACTTATTTATTTATTTAGTTTTCCTGAATCAGAAAGCCAGGCTGCTGAAATCAAACATTATGTTATAGTTCTACCCAAACCCCCTTACATTTCCAGGCAAGGACAAGTTTTTTATTCAACATTGTACTTTTAAAACAGGCATTTTTCTTATTTGTAAAAGCACATTTGGCACGTGATGAATGCTGCTGGATGTCCCTTTCAAATTCGTTTTTTCTCTCCCATCTGGATTCCAAACACTGTTTATAGCCCCAGTCAGTTTCTCTTACACCACAGTCTTTATAAGGCACAAGGTCCCTTGAAATTGACATATGCACAGAGCTATGATTTCTTTTGCAGGGTTTATTTTTGACACTTTGTAGCAAAAAGTCAAGCGCTTTTCTGTGCAGCTGAAAGTAAAGTTTCTGGTGACTCCCAGATCAGGCCTGACACAGCCTGTCATTCAAGGATAATGCTTTCTTTTGCTGGCACAATCTGGATATGGATGGGCATGGCAGGGCCTCATTGATAAAAGCAATATGGTGTTGAACAGATGAAAATAGCCTCAGGGCAGCATCCTCTTCAATGTAAAATATTCCCTTTTCAATGGGAACTTTTTGCAAGCAGCAGAGCAGCGCTGCTTTTGAATTCACTTCTTTTGGTGCACACAAGAACACATACTCGCGGCCTTTCTCTGTGTGCTCTCTGTTCCAACTTTCCCAATAGTTGTTTGGCAAGATGGTGCAGTCATCATTTTGTAGCTGCAAAATGGAGTTTTGATGCAGGGCAATGGTGCTCCAAGGAGCCAGCGTAGCCATTTTGCTGTTAACTGCTGAAGTGCAGCTTGATCATGGATGGGAATTCTGCTGAGTGGGTAAATGTACGCCAAAAATTCCCCCTAAACTCTTCTGAAACGTTTTGTTGAGGGAGAGTAGGGTAAAGCAGGGTTCATTAGTAGGCCAAAGCGGGGTTCATTAGGTGGAGTCCTTCCATCAGGGAGCGGTGCACCACGATCCTCCCGTTGTCTTTCAAGGGAGTGTGGAGTGACACCCACAGCTTTCCCTTAGGTCTATCTTTGTGGTGTGCAGTGACACCCCCAGATTTTCTTCGATCTCTCATTTCCAGGCCCGGGGAGTTTCTCCTTGGTCTATAAAGGCACAGCCAGTACAAATCTATTGAATAAATAAGAACCAGTTACTACATTTTCCCACTGACTACCTTCCATGAAAGTTGACAGCAGTGGGACACACATGCATTCAATTATTACAGTGCTTTGATAATAAAGACAAGTGATCACTCACAAGACACAGATAATTATTGATTTGACTAGAATCTTTTTTTTTGGAATCCCTTTCATCCTGACAATGAAGAAAATACTCCCTGTTAAATAATGATACCTCTAACCCTACCTGTTCCCTTCTGGCTCTTCTTTTTCTGGTCCTCATTCCCCATATGTTTCCTCTATTTGATTTAATCTGGGCTCCTCGATTAGCTGCAATGTGTGCTAGGGTGACAACTCTTTAGCTTATTAATATGGACCCATTTCTCTTCTGTCAGCTCTCCTTTGGGGATGCGGATTCCATAGGCGACAGGGGAAATTTTATCTACAATTTCAAAAGGACCGCGCCATCTCGGTAAAAAGTTCTGCTCCTTCGTCTGGTTCTTTTGGAAATTGTACAAGTAGACCCTGTCTCCTACTTGGTATTCCTTTTTGGTTGTTTTTAAGTCATATTGAGTCTTCATCACCTCTGCAGATTTTTCCAAATTCCACTGAGCGTACGCAAAAGCATGTTGAAGGTGTTTTCTTAGATTCTCAACATACTCATGAGTTGTGGAGGCGTTTATCAGTGTCTGCTCTTGTGTTCTATAGAGCAAAAGATGAGGTAGCACCATCTTCATGCAGTCATTAGCTCAAATGAAGACATCTTGGTCGCAGAAGAAAGTGTAGATCTGATGGCCATCAGGACAAGCAGTAATCTGATGTCCTAACTTGGCCCAGAGTTTGCCACAAACTTTTTTAGAATGCTCACAATGGTTTTATTGTACCTCTCAACTTCCCCACTAGAGGACAGGCGGTATGCAATGTGAAGTTTCCTTTTTACCTCAAGTATCGCCCACATCTTTGTCACCACTTCGCTGGTGAAGTGACTACCTCGGTCTGACTCAATCCTTTGGGGTAGGCCAAAACGTGAGAAGATGGGGTTGCTCATCAAGGCAGCTGCTGTTTCTGCCTTGCGATTTGGGGCCGGGAGACATTCCACCCATTTGGTAAACAAGCATGTTACTGTTAACATGTACTTGTTCCCCCTAGAGGAGCGAATCACAGGCCCGATGAAATCTACATGTAAATCGGACCAAGGCGGTGTCATCCCCCTCTTCTAGAGGGGAGCTCGGTGTGTGAGTGAAGTTGGCTGAAATTGTGCACGCACAAGACACCCCTTCAAATATTGGTTGAGGTCCTACCCAATGTGTGGGCAGTATGCAACCTCCCGCACGATTTCTAAATTAGTGTGAAACCCCCGGTGGCCGGCTGTGGCCGCATCATGGGCATGACTAAGCATCAGGCTTCGGAATGAGGTAGGTACCACCCACTGGTCACAGCCAGTGATGGATCTCCTTACCAACAAACCGTATTGGATTCGGAACATTTCTGGACACTTCATCAACACTCTGAGGGCCTCTTTCCCAATGTAATCGGTATCCGCCAGGGGAAAGTTCTCAGGGTCCTCAATGTGTTGATAACATTTAATAACCAGATCCGCTTTTTGTGCCGTGATTAAATCAGCATCTGGGGTCTCCTTACTCTACTGGGCAGTTGCAAGTTCATTGTGAGCATTTGTCTGGGACCAAGTGATATCAGTGACTTGGATTTCCCCCAACAGGGACTCAGTCTCAAAGAGATCCCCCTGGATGGCTCTGGTTTTGGCCAGCTGATCAGCTAGGTTGTTTTCAGTTTTGTCTGGCCCTTCTATCCTGGAATGACCCTTGATCTTCTTCCAATAGATGGTCATCCCACTACAGGTGACCAGATCATCAATATTTTGGATTAGCTTGCCATGTGTAAGTGGTTTGTTATTAGCACATAGCATGCCTCTGGTTTTCCAATTAACCAGGTGCTCCACGAACCCATTCCGGACATAATCTAAGTCGGTGATAGTGACCAGTTTCTGGAGTCGGTGTTGGACGGCAGTGAGGAGAGCCTGATGTACTGCCATCAACTCAGTCACCTGACTACTGGGGGGGGGGCGATTTTGGACCCAGCTGAGGGTTCCGGGGCATCATTCACCCAGGCATTCCCAAAGCCGGCCACCAGTTCCTTTTCCCCGTTGTTGTCAACATGGTAGGAGCACCCGTCCAAATAAACTGTGGGCATTCCCTCGCACTTGTCTTCTTCATAGACTTTGTACGGAGAATTCAGGTTCGCCTCCATGTTGTCCTGGGTTTTAAAACTTTCGTCCTCGAGAAAGTTTTCTCTGGCACAATCATGCAAGTCAGCCAGGCCTTGCGCGAGGGGACTCTTCTAGTTTTGGCCATATCTGACCTCCACAGGAAAGCCTTGCATTGACAGGATCCAGGAAGTAATTCTGGAATAACTCACATTTCCGGCCCGGATTCTGTCACTTTGGAAGTATTGCAGAGGCTGGTGTGGAGTCTCCACTATGATGTGTTCCCACTGGATGAACGGGCAGTAATTTTTCAATGCCCACACCGTTGACAGGAGTGCCTTCCCACAATTGTTGAATTTTTCCTCCACCATGGGTAAAGTCTTGCTTGCATAGGAGATGAATTTATTGACCTTGTCGTGATTTTGATATAATACTGCTGTTAAGCATGTATTTGAGAACCCTGTCTCCAAGAAGAACTCCTTGTTTTTGACAGGGTAAGCTAGACAAAGTGCTTGTGAAAGGCTTCTTTTGAGTTGCTTTACTGCCTCTGCGTGTTCTGGACTCCACTCCCACTTGACCCCCCCTTCAACAGATGGATCAAGGGTCTTGTGACGACTAAGTAATCTTTAATGAACTTTCTACTGTAATTAGTCAGTGCAAGGAGGCTTCTTAGCTCACGCAGAGTTGTAGGGTCTTTTAGTTTTAGGAGTGCTTCAACTTTCCTTTCCTGGGGACAGAGACCCTTAGGAGTTATCTCATGCCCCAAGAAGTTGACATGGGTCCTGCACCACTGTGCCTTTTGGAAGGACAAATTTGCTCCGGCAACCCTCAACTGGGTGAGAACATAACAGATTTCCGCTATATGTTCCTCCACAGTTGAGCTTTTTTTAAAATTGTTTTTATTGTAACATTAGTTTTAATACAAAAAGAAAAACTTTTAAGTTACAGTTCATCCACCCATAAAACAAAACAATATCTTCTAATTAATTCTTTCAAGACTTTACACCTATTTTGATTGTCCTTTTACTTCCCTAAAATTGAAACTTTACTGCTCCTTATTATTTAACATCAGGGCATCCAGAAAGTTTATTGTGGCGCATATTAGCTGAGTATTACCTCCTCCAATCAAATAGCTCCACCATGCATCCATGTTACCAGATAGAGGTGCAAATTGAACTAAATGCAAGGAGCGCTGACTTGTGATTGACACGCATTCGGTGATTAAATGTCTCACAGATTCTACTTCCTGTTTGCAAAACCGGCACCATGAGTCATGTACACTCGGGTCTCGTTTCAACATTTGGATATCTTTGGTGTAATAGAGATTAAGACGTAACCGAAGGAACATATCTCGATGATACCTAGATGGAAATTGCTTCAGATCTTTCGGGAGCACATCAAGTTGGTTCAAGACACTACCCAAATCGAGTGATGTTGCGAGCTTCATCCGCCTTTCTTCATTTGCTATCCAGTTTCCCAACCGCAGTTTCCTTTTTGCTTCTTGCGGTCTTAACAGCACTGATTCTATGGAGACATCTGCTTTATCCAAAGCATACATCAGTCTTGCCTTCCACTCATTCAACAGACAAGCCGAGGGGTGCGTTGAAACTGTATGTAAGATGTCATAAGGTTTAGCAACTGGATTCAACCGAATTTTTCTTAGAATGGAAACAGATTTCAACTGAACAACCCCATAAAGTGATTCAATACCTAGCTCATACCGTATTTCAGAAATTGACACGTTTTTTGGTAATATTAAAACCTTGCGCCAGAATTTACCTTCTAACCTATCCCACAATTCATGGGAGATGTTCCAACAGGATTCACTACCGAATGTTATTGCTGGCACCACTTTTTGAAGGTAAAATGATAACACTGGCCCAAGGGTACATTTCCCAAACTCTACGTGCAATTTTACTCCCTGCAACGCAAACATCTGCATACGGGCCAGCAGATCTTGGGTCCAATCCCATTCCCGTATCGAAGTGTTGAACAGTACCCCTAGATACCGAATGTTATTTGACACCTCAAGAAGTTCATCTGCTATTCTCCAAGAGAAATTATTAGATTTCTTTGAGCTGCAATTACCCATCACAATGATCTTTGACTTTTTTGTGTTGATCCGTAAATCATTATGTATACAATATTCTTGAAATGCATTAAGCAAACGCTGCAGTCCAATTGGGGTAGAGTCTATTAGCACAATGTCATCTGCGTAAATGGCCCAACTTAATTGATGCCCATTTACTAACGGTGGAAACACCCTTTGACCATTTAAGGACAACGACAGGTTAGAGATGAATAACTTGAATAGTTGTGCCGCCAGAGGACAGCCTTGTTTCACTCCTCTTTTAGTAAAGATTTCATCAGATAAGTCACCTTGCTCATTTAGCCGTACTCTAATTGAGGTCTTTGTGTGGAGCGCAATCAGTGGAGACAACAACTCACTAGGGCATTTCCAGTCGTATAATTTCCTCCATAGTAGATTACGGTTTATGCTGTCAAACGCCTGACTCAGATCTATGAAGGCGAAGAACAAGCTTCTTTTTCGCATCAAGGAGTCAAGCTTCAGACTGTTCAAGAGGACCAAATTGAGCTCTACACTCACTCCTCTCATAAATCCTGTTTGACGTACGTCAACCGATCCCACATCATTGGCCCATGTCGCAAGCCGTTTCTGAAGGAAAGATGAAAAAACATTACCGATTGTGTTCAAAAGGGCAATCGGGCGATAGTTGTTAGGATCGTCCCGATTGCCCTTTTTAAAAATGGGCACCACAACCGCTTTCAGCCAAGACTCAGGCAGCACTTTCTCGTCAGCAATACGTTCAAAGAGGATGGCCATGAAATTTGCCCACAAGGCACTGTGGGTTTTTAGTATCACATTAGAGACGCCATCAGGACCAACTGCTCGTGATGACTTTAGTCTTTGGATTGCCCATTCAATATCCTCTTCAGAGTCGGCCACGTTCCACCTCGATGTATTCAAGATCAAATTTGGAACCTCAATGCAATTGTGGTCGTCAAATACCCTAGAGAAGTGTTCCACCCATGTATCTCCGTTCACACCATTTGACATTGCGTATGAATGTTTTACGCCACCAGTATTGATAATCTCCCAGATGTGTCTACTATCTTTTTGTAAGATTAGCTTTAACATTTGTTCCGCTTGGTATTGAATTCTGATCGTTTTGAAAGATTTTATCCAATTACGGTATTGCTGACGCCGAGATTTAAGTAAGTCCAGGATGTTACTGGGGCTGGATTGCTTCAGGTTACGTAGATCCTCTCGTAGTTCTTTCTTTGCTCTCCCTATTGCCGCACTACAAGGGTGGTTCAATTCTGTCACATTACCATTGTGGATTTTAGTCATCACCTTATATTGATGCAGCAAAATTGGATAGTTTATCCTTGAGAGGGACGAATTTGACTGTAGAAAAGTCGGTGTCATCTGGGCCAACTGAGGAGCATTCATTCGTAGTCGATTAGTTCGATTATTTACTGTGATGTTGGCACTATACTTAAGATTTTGATTTTTTGGTTCCTTTAACCAAGACAACACCAGTGCATCATGATCACTATTGTCAGTTTCTAGTATTTTTAGACTTATGATGAGATCTAGAAAGTTTCTGGACGCCCAGATATAATCAAGTGTCTTCTTACTCGTTCCCCGTTTCCAGGTAAACCCTGGAGGGATGTCGCCTCCTGTGCATCCATTCAACATTGAGCAACCACTCCGGGAAATATCGTTTGTCCATCGGGTACCACAGTCTATTGATATAGTTCCTGAATTACAATCAGATGTTTTACTCTTTATCAATTTCTTGTTAAGCCAAGCGTAATTGAAGTCTCCACATATCAAAATTGTCAGGTTACTAAAGGACAATAGACACTCGTCAACTGCGGCCATAACCGCCGCAATGAAAGCACTTTGTGAAATCATTGCCGGGTTCCAATACAAGTTAATTATCAATAACACTTGATCATGTGTGCTTATGGACTGACTCTTTTGGATCGTTGTGGCTTGTACAAACATATTCGTGTTTTTGGAGGAAAGAATCTTCCATTCCAGGTTGTTTTTAACCAATGCTACAAGACCTGAGAAAGGGCGCCAGATCGATTTTTTAGATTTACACATTTACCGAACTGGAGACCAACATAAAACGGAACTTTTCCGCAAGCCGACAGATCGGAATAGTTTACTCCACTTTCACAGCTACCACCCACATGGCCTCAAATACAACTTGCCCTATGGACAATTTTTGAGAATTCGAAGGAACTGTACTGAGGTTGATAAGTTCAGAAAACATGCAGAAGATTTACATGAAAGACTGACTGAAAGAGGGTACCCCCGTAAAGCCATCAGGGATGCCAAAAAGAGAGCCACATACACCCCCAGGGAAGTCTGCCTCGAGACCAAACCTAAAAAAGAACTAGACAGACTGATTTGTGTTACCACATTCAGCCCGTTGAGTGACATTATCCAAAAAGCAGTCAAGAAAAACTGGCATCTAGTCAAACAAGAAGGTACGTTCAACAAAGTCCCCTATTTTGCATACAAAAAGAATAAGAATTTGAGGGACACCCTTGTCCACACTTTTGTCGAACCAACACGACCAACTGAAAACACACTGTGGAATTTACCGGCTATAATGGGACACTACAAATGTGGCCACTGTGTGGCATGCCCTTTGACTCTACAGAAAAAAGTCTTCGAGCATAAGAATGTGAAATGGACACTGAAAACACACACGAATTGTAACTCAAAAGGAGTCATTTACATCATCGAGTGTCCGTGTGGCCTTCTATATGTGGGCAAGACTATGCGCCCCATAAAAATGCGTATCTCTGAACATCATTCCTGTATCCGGAACAAAGTCCCGGATAAACCGCTTGTAGGCTACTTTTACCTCTGCAAACATAAGGACGTGGACCTGAGATGGTACATTATCCAAAAACTTGAACCAACTGTGAGAGGAGGAGATCTCAACAGAGCCCTCACCCAATTGGAACAACGTTGGGTCATAGACTTGATACAGTTAAAACAGGTCTAAACATTTCCGTAGAATGGACTGATATATCTTACCACATTCATTCAGACACCTCCATTGACAACGAAGTAACAAGCAAAACTGTTTGATCATAATTGTTGTTCTTTTCCTTTCACTCACGTTTTTTAGGCGGCTATTACAAATGTGCTTGTTATGTATCATCATGCTTTGATAAATCAACATGTCTTTTTCATGATACTAACTTACCATGGTACTGCACACACACTAGCAGGTTATATGACCCGGTGTCATGCTTTCTTTCACATGTTATACATGCCCTATGACGATCCTGGCATGCTATATTAGGGAACCATCCGAGACATATGTATCTGGACGCTCGCTCTCTTTGCGTCCTATTAAGATATCCGTCTCCAGTTTGAGCTTCATGCCTATCTGGCCACCCCTCGTCCTCTATCTATACCTATCCAGCCAGAAGTGGTCACTTTAGCCAGAGGTTGGTTCTAACACACTAAGAACCTGCCGGCTCACTGGCCGTACAGTTATAAAATTTCTCCACAATACGATTCGGTTGCCATGGCAACGGCGCACCAACATATTGTTTTTCAATTATCTATTTTCTGGGGACATTACACTTCAACAGCCCCGTTAATAACACGTGCCAAGACTGTGGGTATCATGTACATTCGGGTTCCCTCACAGTTAATTGTGTTTCCCCAATTCAAAATGACGTCCGCTATATCAGTACGCGGCTCCTAGCAACGGCGTCTTCGCCGTATGCGCGTCTCTTTCAGAATCGGATAGACGCGACAGAGGTTATACCTGTGAGACCTCCGCCGCAGGCAGAGCCTAACATTCTATGCGTCCTTGGCGCGCTCGCTCTACAGTGGACTGTGTTACAGCAGCTATCAGCGCTCGCAGACACAGGTAACCTCGTACTCTTTCACCTCCCACATTAGTTCATACCATTCCTCGCACGGTATGGCGAGAGATGTGACAATTCTTTTATGTTCACATTTTAGATCCTTTCCCTGATTACAGTCAGATGGACACATTTTTGGGTGCACTTTGAAGCCATTTAGAGACTTCGCCCTACTAGGTAAGCGGCTTTCTGTAAACCTAAGTGCACATCACATGCAACATCCACATCCTGAAAGTGATTAGAGCCTTATGTCTTTTGTTTTTAACTACAGCACTCAAATGTGAAGATTCAGTTGTCCTATTACATTGATTTTGGATACCTGGCTACCCTGTATAGGTAAGATTCTCAGAATAGTTATGTAGACCCATAAATCTTTTCTATCTTTTTTTAACCTTGAGCCTCTAATACCAGTTTCAGTCACATGGCATTGTTCATTTCCCCTGTAGGTAACTCACCTCCACCTGTGGTTTGACTCGCGTCCCCACAGGTAAGCTATGTCGATTCAATTCTTCGATATACACTTAGTGATTTATCTCACTCACGTTAACTAATTTATATTGAACCTCCCCTTATCAATGTCCTTCATTCCCGTTTCATCACCCCTTGAACATCCTGAACACACCATCTTCCCTTCGTCCTGATGAAGGCCCTAGGAAGAAATGGCTCATTAAGCTTGATTATAGGGCTGAAACACCTGGTGTAGACGCTTTTCACCAATTCACAACATTACCAATGTTAACTGTTTGTTCCCTTGTAGATATGCACTACTGACTTGTTTTGTCTATTTGTTCACTTTGTGTATGACGCCTGTCATCTGCTTATAACAGTGACAGTAGTGATTGCATTACTTTTGTTCAACCATACCAGTATGCAAGAACAGTATCTTGTTTCTGCTTTGTTCTGACAATGCAATTTGTGTTTGCTCATGTGTGTGTTCTTTCACATTTTGTTCAAAATGTATAATATAGGAAATGTGTAACATAGAAACTTAAAACTATATCTAAATATAAAACTTTTCGAAATTTCCCATGTGATTTTTTACACATGTACGTGCTGTAAGCTTTGGGATGAAACAGAAGGGAGGAGGTTTTTCCTAGTAAGATTGTTTTTCCAACCCATTCATTTTTGTTCTAGCAACTGAAGCCTTCCTGGGCAGAATAGGGTTGTATCCACCAAGAGCCCTTTTTTTGATATGACATCAGAAATGGACCAATTGGCCCAATTACTAGGAGAGCTTCGTGCTGAGGTTCATTCTGCCCGACAAGAGACTAATGCCCTGCAGAGAGACCTAATAGTGACCAAAGAATGCACTGAAGAGATTAGCAGGCAATATTTGCAATCACAGGCAGGACAGACACCTCTACCTGGAAGCAATACAACAATGCAAAACCCTGCCATACCACCCACTCCTGTACAGATCACGTTACCTGGAACAGTGCCCATGACACCACCAGAAAGGTTCTCAGGCGACCCACGGAAGTATGCGGCATTCATCAATCAATGCCGCATTTATTTTCTATGTAGGCCTGGAGCATTTCCAAACGACCAAGCTCGGGTAGCTTTCGTCTTATCATACCTGAGTGGTAGTGCAGCAGATTGGTCGGTTCCGTTGGTAACCCATGACGATCCTCTATTACATGACTTTCCAGAGAGAAATGGAAAAATGTTTTGCTAGCCATACCCAGGAACAAGCAGTAGACAATGAACTATTGTCCCTCCGACAGGGGAATCAGGACTTGTTAACGTACATTGCCACCTTCAACAGACTGGTTGCCGAAGCTCGGTGGCCAGAAAACAAAAGAACCACGTTATTCCATCGAGGCTTACGAGGCGAATTAAAGGACGTCTTAGCCCAGGTGGTTGATCCACCCAGAGACTGTGCGAAATTCATAAATCTGGTCGTGCAGCTAGACCACCGGTTGCAGGACCGAAAGGCAGACTGGTCTAAGTTGGACCCTCGGACCATGTATGTTCGACCAAGGGAAAACACACCCCGTGTACCTGAAAATGCTGTAGAACCCATGCAGATTGGAGGGATACGTCCTCCATTAACAAAACAATAGCAGGACGAAAGAAGAAAACAACAGCTTTGTTTGTATTGTGGGAAACCAGAACATTTCCTGAAGGACTGTCCAGTAAAACCCCCAAGAAGAACAGTCGGGCCATAGAGAAGGATGAAGCTAAGGAATCGGAAAACGTAGAGGTCAGTTTGTCGAGTGAGAAGAAAGAGTTGCTGACCTTGCACCTTGCAATACCAGTGATCTTAATTAACCACCAACAGTCGTCAAGAATGCATGCCGTTGAAGCATACATCGATAGCGGAGCTGTTGGAAATTATATTGATCAAGAACTGGCAGCAGAGATGGGGCTTCCTTTGTGTTCCAAGCCAACTTTGGACAAGGTAACCACCGTGGATGGGACAGAAATCGCTTCCGGACCAGTAACTGAGTGCACAGCCAGGGTAACCTTGCTGTGCCAGGACAGACATTGGGAGTCTATTTCATTCGATCTCATCAAGGCACCTCAGTTCAGGCTAATACTAGGGATGCCATGGTTGGTTGCTCACAATCCTTTGATAGACTAACGGGCACGAAAATTAACCTTCCTCTGTGACTGCTCCCCTGCCTGCTATTACCAAGAGGAGAAACCCGACGTCTGTATCCCCATGACGACCCGGAGCGACAGTATCAACCCTGGGAGCAACTAATACCTTGCCAAGTGAATACCATGATTTCCAGGATGTTTTCCGAAAGGACCAAGCCAATACATTGCCGCTGCACAGGCCCTATGACTGTCAGATCGACCTTGTTCCTGGTGCACAAATCCCTTGCGGCAGGATCTACGCTCTCACAGAACCAGAAAACCTTCATTTGAAATACTATTTAGACCAGTACCTTGCAAACGGATTTATCCGTCCTTCGAAGTCCCCCGCAGCCAGTCCTTTGTTCTTCGTACCGAAAAAGGAAGGAGACTTGAGAACCTGTATTGACTACTGCGCATTGAACCAGATCACTGTGAAGAACTGCTACCCCTTGCCACTTATCCCTGAGATGCTAGATCAAGTTAAAGATGCCCAGATTTATACCAAATTGGAACTTCGAGGAGCGTACCACCTGGGCCGAGTCAGAAAAAGAGATGAATGGAAAACCGCCTTCCGTACTAAGTACGGCTTGTTTGAATATCAAGTAATGCCCTGCCAACGCTCCTGCGGCATTCCAGTATTTCATGAATGACGTCTTAAGCGAGTTAATTGATGTGTGCGCCGTAGTGTACATAGACGACATCTTAGTATACTCAGCCTAGGAACAAGATCATGTCAGGCACGTTCGTTCAGTCCTCACCAAGCTCCGTCAACATCGCTTGTTTGCAAAGCTTGAAAAATGCTTTTTTCACGTCACCGAAGTAGAATTTCTTGGTTTTATCCTTACACCAGGAGGCATCAGAATGGACGTGCACAAGGTAGATGCCATTCTGAAATGGCCTTCACTGACGTCTCTAAAAGGGGTACAGAGCATGCTGGGCTTTGCAAACTTCTACCGCCGGTTCATCCCAGACTTCTCTCAGGTTGTGCACCCAAACACAGTACTATTACGAAAAAACTATAAAAAGTTTGCTTGGACCGAAGAAGCAGAAGAAGCCTTCCAGGAACTTAAACAAAGGTTTACCTCCGCTCCAATCCTGCAACATCCTCGTCCAGACCTCCCTTATGTAGTTGAAACTGATGCATCCAATCTCGCAATGGGGGCTGTCCTTTCACAGAGAGACCCGGAAACCGGCCAGCTACATCCTGTGGCCTTCTGGTCGAAAAAGTTATCACCTCCAGAGATTAATTATGCCATCACGGGCAAGGAACTCCTGGCTATCAAATCCACCATTAAAGCCTGGAGGCACTACCTTCTGGGGGCCAGACACACCATTACAGTCATCACTGACCACCAAAACCTGCAATATCTCAAAACAGCCAAGGCCCAGTCCTCGTGCCAATTACGGTGGGCCCTTTTCTTCGCCGAATATGATTATGTAATCACATTTCGACCAGGAGTCGGAAACGGAAAGGCGGATGCCTTATCTCGCATGGGCATAGATGAAATAGTATATACAACTCCAGACCCAGAACCTATTATATCTGAAGACAAACTCTTGGGTATCACGATAGCCTTAACACAAGCAGAACTACGAAAAGAAATCCAATGAGCAATGAATCCTGATGCCTACCTCGCATGGCAAACTCAAGGAGAACAATATACCATCAAGGACCATTTACCCTTTTTTAGGGATCGCCTATATGTACCCAAGAAGGAATTACAACAGCATATTATTTCAAACTATCACGATTCATTGATCGAAGGGCATCCTGGGATCACCAAAACCCTAGCTAAGGTGAAAGAGAACTTTTGGTGGCCTACCTGGTGTAAGGACATCATTCAGTATATTCAGTCCTGCGGTGTCTGCGCACAAAATAAATCACAGAAACAAAAACCATCTGGTCTCCGACAACCATTGGACATTCCTCCAGTTCCATGGCACACTCTTTACCTTGACTTCATCAATGATCAACCTCAAAGCCAAGGGTTCAACACCATCCTTGTAGTTGTGGAACTTATTCTTGAAGATGGCACATTTTATTCCTCTCAAAGGCCTCCCAGACTCAACCACTTTAGCAAAAGTGTTCCTGGAGGGCGTGGTTAAGCTACATGGCTTCCCTTCGGTTCTGGTCTCTGATCGAGGCAGCCAGTTTGTGTCAAACATCTGGAAAGAATGTTGTGCAATGGCGCAGATCGACGTTCGGCTATCTACCAGTCACCATCCCCAAATGGACGGCCAAACCGAGAGAACCAATCAGACACTCGAGCAATATTTACGGTGCATGCTGCACAACGAACAAAGGAATTGGAAAGACCTACTATGGATAGCCGAATATGCATATAACAATTCTTTGCATTCAAGCACGGGACAAATGCCCTTCTATACCCTTTATGACAGACATCCACGTACCTCTGAACTAGACCTTCCAGCCAGCTTGGAAATGCCAGCGGTAAAGACTCTACACACAACCATTACTCAGGCTTTCAAAAGGGCATAGGAACACCTTATTCATGCCAAAGAAAAACAAAAGAGATTCGCCAACCAACACCGGAAAAAGGCCCCTGATTATCAAGTAGGAGACAAAGTTTGGTTAGCCGCTAAATTTGTACCCATCAAGGGAATTATCAACCCAGCAGCCGTGAAACTGGATTTACCACCTAATCTACACATCCACCCGATATTCCATGTGTCCCTCCAGAAACCAATGCAACCCGACACACGGATTGGGACACCACCTAAGCCCATACTTGTTGACGGAGAACCAGAATTCGAAGTCAAAGATATCTTGGACTCTAAATACTCTAGGACCAAGCTATATCATCTCGTCGATTGGAAAGGATTTGGACCACAAGATAGATCCTGGGAGCCCAGTGAGAATATCCATGCACCACGTCTAATCAGGAAATTCCATCGGGTCAGACAGTGGAACACCATGGGAGGGGCCTTAGGGGGGAGTGCTGTCACGACCCTCACCCAAATCCCCCTCTGGCAAACCCATTGGCTAGGTGGAGTCAGGACTCGGGCCTCTAGAGCCTGGCATCCTCTTCAAAAGCCCTCATGGGGCCAGTCCTGGCGCCTATGGCACCAGGCTTATACACCATGAAAAACAATGTGCTTGGGAACTACTTTATTGTATTGTCAGCCAACATGGAGGCATCCACATAGCTTGGTTCTTAAGAACCAAGCTATGCGGTCTAGTGTTTTGGGTGTGGTAGCCTAGGGACTACTTTACCTGGACTATTTTGTTGGGGCTATTTAAACCGCAGCTTGCAACGTGATGCTCACCGTGCCCAGCTATTCCCTCGAACCTCGGATAAACAGAACCTGCAAGGAGTCAAAAGGAACATCATTAGCAGCAGCATCTTACCTGCAGTCTTCATCTTTAAACACTCGCAGCTACTGAGAACAGCTTCCTCGAATCTGCACGCCTCCCAGACAGAACGACCTGAAACAGGAAGATAGAGGCAACATTAAAGAAAGCAGTAGAGACATTTACAAATTACGAACTGCTCAAAAGGCTTACCTGGCTGGTCGCCTCTCGCTGGCACCACTCCGGACATTCCACTCTCGCTGAAGAACACCGTGACCTACAAGGAAGGAAAACACAGGTTAGCAAAGGCAAGACTTCGCAGCGCTGTGCATAGCGATTACTTACCGCATCATAGCGCTTTTAATGCTCCATCATTTACCAACGGGGCTCAACCAAGCCATTTTGCCGCGCTGAAGCTCTGCATACCTAAGGGAGAAAAAAGAGACATTTTAAACAAAGAAAGGCATGCAGGATAGCAACAAAACTAAAGAACAGCAATAAGACCTACCTGAACAATATCAAACGGGCCGGCGTCAGTGAAATAACTGGACCGCACTCGCCCAAGAAAGACAACACGCCCCTGCAAAGAAGGCAGGACGGAGAGCACATCTAATTTACCACAAGGCAGAACCTTCCCTGCAGACCACATCGGGGCAAAGCTGAGAAGCATACCAGCGAGTAACCCGGCTGGGTGGCGTCCCTGTGGATACCAGGTGAGCGTAACAGGCTCCCAGACAGAATATTTTGCGTTTGTATGGTACAGTGCCATTAAATTCCTGATGGCCTTGATCTGCCTAGTGGGGCCTTTCACCAGAACTCTTTTTAGTTTATCTGCCTTCTTTGGCCTCGCCACCTGAGTCCATTTGCCCTCAGACTCAGAGGCGATACTGTTTGAGGCCCCCTCAAGATCATCTAGGCGCTCCCTGATTCTGTGAGCTTGAGAGGGGCTTGCAGAATGGTGGGGCCTAGTTTCTTCTGCCCTGTGGCGCACAGGAGAATAGTCTTCTGACTCCTCTCTGCTTCCATGGTTGGCAGAGTATCCCCTACTGCCCTGATTGGGTGGAGGTCTTCAGGATGCTCTTTTGGGGCCTCTTGTTGTTCTTGTGCAAATCGAACCAATTGGTCCCTTTAGAGGTACTGATTCTGCAGATCTAATTCCCTGACTTTCTACTCATAAGAGGTTTCCTGGTCAGAGACATCACCCATCATATTTTTGCATCTATAAAGGGAGACCGGTCTATCAATTTTTGGGGGGCGCTGACCTGTCAGCTCCATCATGCTAGTCCTACTTAATTCTGATGGTCTCATGGTTTCTGGCTCATGTGAACCAGTAGCCATGAAGTCAGCAGTGCACAAAGTATTAAATGGGTTTGAGTCACCTAGTACAGAGGCCATCATAGTATGATCAGGGATTGCCCTGTCCCTCGCTACCTGTTCGAGGTCCCTCCGATTTGGGTTGGATCTAGTATACTCTTTCTCCAACATGTGATGCTGGAAATGCATCGGAGAGACAGGGCCTCCGTATCCTTGTCCTTTACTGCTTTTTATCGTGTGTTCTGTCGTGTTTTCCGCACAGGAGTTCATGTGGGACTCCTGGCGGTGCAGCTCTCTCTTTTGGTTTGGTGTACAGACCCATGGGATACCCTTATGGCACCCATGGGTGGGGTTACAACCCTGTGCCCCTAGTGTATATTTTTGTGCACCTGTGTATGGCCCACAGAGCAGGGTACGGGCTGGTGGCAGCTCTGTGCTGAATTGACAGGTGCCCTGAGCGTCCTCCATTTTGAGATGCCCAGGCCCTGTCATTGGAATCAGTAGATTCCTGATGGAAACTAGATGGCCCCCGTGGCCTCTTGCCTTCCATCGCCTATTACCTTGGTTTTGCCGAAGTCCCGGGAAACCCTGACTCTGCCCCTTCCCCCTGACTGGCTGTTGGGTGGAAGTTCCATATATGGTAGTGTGGGGAAGTATTGACCAGACTGGCTGGAGCCTTCCCAACGACCGTATGTTGTGCGTACACCTTTGAGTGGAACCTGGATGAATTGAGTGTGTGACGAATACGCATTCTGTGCTGTGGATGTCTAGTATCTGGTGGTTGGCACAATGACTGAGACAGCCTGCCCGTAACTGGTATGAATGCAGTGTGTAGCGTTGAATGGTGTGGTACCTGTCTGAATCCACATTCTGTGTTGTGTGTGTCTGGATGGAGAAGAATGGCCTGAATGCACTGTGTGCCTGATTGGCTGACTGACTGCCTGAATGCCCTTCTGAGTGATGGGCTGCCTGAGTGTGACCCAGCAGAATGAATGGTATGGAAACAGTATATCTGGTGGCCTCTCACTGCTAGAAATCATTCCGAAGCTGGAGTTGAAACTGACATTGAAACTGAAGCTTAACCTTGAAGCAATGTTGGAATAGAAGTACTGCTGTTGCTCTACTTCGTTGATCTGAAAGCTGCTGTGTCTTCAAGAACTGATCCAGAGAGGACCTGGTTAGGCACCCTCTTCCCCAGCTACGAGGGACCACCGTGCACTGCTAGCCTTCGCCAAAGCAACCTGGAAGTCAGCCTACGAAAGACTGTCAGCTGGAGACGGGGACCGCTGACGAGAAACGAAGAGAAACACTGGACATTCCATTCACCGTCGTCGACCAGGGTTCGCAGGTTTGCTATAACTGCTGGAGGCCCGTCGAAGTTAGTTGCCCAGAAGCAGGGACTGATGGACGCCCTGCCGTCGATAACTGGATCCGCAAAGCTCCATTGATTAAGACATTTGATTCCCGGGCGCGCTCGTCCACTTCGCTGACTGCCTTATCCCGCCGGAAGAAGGCCAGGCCGTCAACGCACTGAGGAGCATCCGCCGGTGGGTTTCCCGCCACCCAAAGACTGTAGAGACGCCAGACGACTCAACGCCCTTGCTGGGCCACAGTTCTTCACAAACTCTTTGCGGTCCATCGATGATCCGTGGTTCCTGTTTTAAAGGGAGTCACTCAAGAAGGATCCATTGACTCCTCCTCGAGGAACTCTGCTATTCCAGATACATTGCGGTGGTAGAAACACTTTCAAAGGAAATAAGACTCATTGAACAATATATGACCCGGGCTTGTAGCATATCTTTATTTTACAGGTTGCCCAGGTGGGGGGATCTCCACACAGAATTGTGTCTAGTGGTAGGGGCCAGTATTCTGCCAATTGTACTAGCCAACTGCTTTCCTCCTATGTCTATTGTTGGTTACCTTTATTAATTGATTTGGGTGACATTTGACTAGAGTACAGTTGATGCACTTTAATGAAATCTGATAATAATTGTGGTACCACTTAGGACTGGATAAATTTGCCATTGTAGATTAACTGAGCACAAAGTGAGTTATTGTGATTGTGTATATAAGCTTGAACCTTAATTATATAAAGACTGTGTTGTAACTAATACAGTGTGTGGATATTCCTTTGTGGGTGCTTGGGGACTACACTGTACTTAAGAACCAGCCCGCATCACCTCCTGAGAAGCTAGGCCTTGATTGCTCGTCCATTGCTACCAACAATAGATAATCTTGGCTGCGGTCCGCTGTGCCTCTCCGCTACCATATACAGAGCAGGAGTACAGACACCCCACTCCAGTCTTTACACAGGTGGTAGCGGTGGGATGCTTATGGTTTTAAGAATCAGTGTATAACCGTGCCACTTACAAAATATCTGCACTTTGTTAAATTGAAGTTTAGTTGTGTATAAGATAACTGCTTTACAAACAATGGAATCTATTGCGAATGGTAAATTGACTCGGATGAGCTTAGAGGCTCTCCAGAATGCTTGCGAAGCCAGGGAATTAGATTTTGAGGATAAGTCTAGTGCTGAGCTGATAGCTACTCTGGTGGACTATCAAACTGATTGTGAAACTCTTGAAGGGGAGGATGTAACCAATGAGTACTCTACCCCTGGGGTTGTTGCTGAATCTGATTCTGGGAATGCCACCATTCCTGCTGCCTCTATTCTGAACCCCAGCACTGCTCTTCAGTGGGAGGCCCTGAAGATTCAACTTTTAAAATTGGAGCTACAACGGGAACAGTTAGCCTTTCAATACGAAACGTTGGAAACAGAAGCTGAGTCAAAGAAAGAGAAGTTGGCACAGCAAGTGCTACTCAAGGATAGGGACAATGAGCACCAGTAAATTCAGCTGGAGAGAGCTATAGTGGAGACTTCAGCGAAACCAGCTGAGAGTGTCAGGTCCCCAGCCACCAAGTTTATGAAAGATTTGGTTGGTGTGTATGTGGAGGGTTCTGATATCCTTCAATGGATTGAAGCGTTTGAAATGGCTTGTGTAATTCATGATGTTGATAAGAGAGATTGGGCTAAGTGTTTGTTAAGCAGAGTGCCACAGACTGGGTATGACTGTATTCTGAAACTGAGTGTGGAAGAAAGGGGTCAGTATGAGTGCATGAAGTCTGCTTTGATTGCCAAGTTTGGCAAGACACATAACCAATACCTTAAAAGGCTCAGGGATTTTAAGAAAAGAGAGAATGTGTCTTGGGTTGACTGGTTGAGTGCTGCACATATGAGCGTGATGGGATGGATTGATGGATACAAGGGGAAAACATTTGAATTGTCCCACCTGTTGTTTTCTGAGCATTTTTCTGAAGCCTGTTCACCAGAGCTGCGTCAGTATGTTGCTGACCAGAACATTTTGGATCCCTTTAAGCAGCCAGGCTGGCTGACAAGTGGGTCTCCCACCGGGTGTCCGCTAAGAACTCCAGTGGGAAGGACAAGGACAAAGAAAAGGGGACCTCTCAGAAAGCTGAGGAGTCCCAAAAACAATCACAGTTGGGTAAACCAAAACCTTCCTCTCCTAAGACCCAAATATCTAGTGGGGATAAGTCCTCTGTGGGTGGGAATAAGAGTAGCGGTCCACCTGCTGCAAAGCAGGCTCATAGTGGTTCCAGTACCGTACCTCACACTCCTGGCACTGATGGTAATGTGGGGCTCTGGATCACAAGAAGGGTGACCCTGAGTGTAAATGTAAGGCACTTGGAGTCCAGGCTGTCAGCCTGAGCTACCCTTACCCCATGTCTGAGGTGGAGGCCACTGTCCTCCCCTCCTCTACAGGGATCACATTTGGTGCTCCCATAGAGATTTCCCAAGTGTCCCTTGGGGCCTGGGACCAGTACGCAGAAGTACTGGCGACAATCCCACAGAAAACCTAGAGAAGTGTCCTCTTGAATTGCCAGCCTTCTACTTGTTTCAGAGACCCTGGGGCAAGCATGACAGTAGTGGACAGGACCCTGCTCAAGCCAGAGGACTATATAGGTGCTCCTCTGAGAACCACCAGGTTAGCTGGTGTGCCTCCCAAATTATCATCTGTAGCCTTAGTCACACTCATGATTGGAGACAAGACAGCAAAGCTTCCTGTCCTGGTTCAGGACAATGTCCCTGCTAACATTCTGTTAGGAAATGATCTTGTAGAGTTGGGGTTGATCTCTGATGGTCTCCCCATGACAGCTGCGGCAGTCACTAGGTCACAGGTGACACAGGGTCTGGCTGTGAGTCAGGTACCCGAGCCAAAGGCGAGGCCTAAGGCAAGAAGACGGAAGAACAAGAAGCACCTCTGTGAAGGGGGCTCCTTCTCTTCCTGCTGTTCCTACAGCACCCATTGGGATCCATGCTCCGGACGGGCTGGGTCCAGTGGAAAACCCAAACTGAGGGAGAAGAGGCAGAAGAGCCTCCTGCGGGAGAGGTGCTCAACCCGGAGGACCACCCCGACCTTCAATGCCTGTTGGCTGAAGGGGGACCCTCCCGGGCGGACTTCTGTAAGGGACAAAGAGAGTGCCACTCTCTCAAGGGTCTGAGAAAACAGGCTCTGTCCCAGGCACAAGGAGAAGTGCCTAGGACATTCGGGATCTATTGGGAGGGTGAGCTCCTTGTTAGTGAGCCCACTAAGCCTGGACCTGTGCCCTCAGGAGGTTGATGGTACCCCAGGTTTACGGGCCCTTCCTGATGCAGTTGGGGCATGAGGTGCCCTTAGCTGGTCATCTTGGTACTAAGAAGACTAAGCAGAGGCTCTCTGGCCATTTCTACTAGCCCCAGATGGAGTAGAAGTGGAGACCCACTGCAGGACCTGCCCAACTTCTCAGTTGTCTGGCAAGACTGGAGGCAGTGTCATTGCCCCACTGCAGCCGTTGCCAGTGGTTGGCACACCGTTTGAGAGGGTGGGCATCGACATTGTCGGTCCCTTTGACCCTCCCACTTCAGGTGGACATCGGTTCATCCTGGTCTTGGTTGATCATGCCACCAGGTACCCTGAGGCTATACCCCTTGGGACTGTTACTGCCAAGGTGGTTGCCAGGGCTCTCATGGGCCTTTTCACCTGTGTTGGATTGCCTAAGGAGGTTGTCTCTGACAGAAGATCCAACTTCATGTCTAGTTACATGAAAAGCATGTGGAAAGAGTGCGGGGTAAACTACAATTTCTCCACCTCTTACCATTACCAGACCAATGGTCTGGTTGAGAGATTTAATAAAACTCTCAAGGGCATGCCAGGAGCTTTGGAAGAGCACCTAAGGAGGAAATGGGATCTCCTCCTGCCATGCCTGCTGTTCGCTTACAGAGAGGTACCTCAAGAGGGTATTGGTTTCAGCCCCTTTGAGTTATTCTTTGGAAATCCCGTGAGGGGGCCTATAGCCTTGATCAGAGAAGGCTTGGAAGCCACCCCTCCAGGTCCTGCCAAGCAAGGTGGGGACTATGTGTTAGGCCTCAGACGGAGGATGACACAGATGATGGGTCAGGCGACAGCGAATCTCAAGGCCAGCCATGAATTGAATAAGTACTGGCATGACCTTAAAGACTCGCAAGTGAATTGGACTCCAGGCCCGGAGATCCTTGTGATGGAGCCAAGCCTCAAGCTTTGGCAGACAAATGGACTGGATCCTTCAGGATAATCTCCAAGATGGGCAAAGTCAATTATCTGGTTGACATGGGAGTCTCTGGGGTACCCCTTCAAGTGTTCCACATCAACAGGCTCAAGCTTTTCCATAGCCGAGCGGAGGTCTCATGTCTCTTGCTATCTTCAGAGCAAGAAGAGGATGAGAGTGAGGTCCTTCCTGATTTGCTGCATAGCAACCCTCAGGATGGCTCAGTGGAGGAAGTACATCTCTCTCCAGATCTGACAACAGAGCAGCAGAGGGCCTGCAGGGCTTTGCTCCAGCAGTATGCCTCTCTGTTCTCACTGACACCAGGCCTTACACCATGGTGTAAGCACTAAATTGACACTGGTGACAGTGTGCCTGTCAAAAGCAGGTGCTACCGTTAAGAACCACATCCAGGTCGAGGTCGCCAAGATGTTGGATCTGGGTGTTATTGAACCCTCAACCAGTCCCTGGTCCAGTCCAGTCCAGTGGCCCTTGTTCCTAGGCAGGTACCAAGGATTGGAGGTTCTGTGGGGACTACCAAGGAGTCAACACCGTCACCAAAACTGACACGCACCCATTGCCCAGGGCTCATGAGCTCCTGGCCACCATAGGTGCTGCCAAATTTGTGAGCACCTTTGACCTTACCCCAGGCTATTGGTAAATAGCTCTGACAGACCATGCCAGGTAAAAGACAGCATTCTCAACACCGGAGCGACTCTACCAGTTTAGGATCATGCCTTTTGGGGTGAAGAATGCCCCTGCCACCTTCCAGAGATTGGTCAATCATGCACTCAGTGGGCTGACGGTCTTCTGTGTGGCCTACCTAGACGACATTGCCTTCTACAGTTCCACCTGGGTAGTGCATTTGACACATCTGGATAAGGTGTTACAGGCCTTGAAAAGGGCTAACCTCACTATCAAGGCCATCAAGTGCCAGATAGCTCAGGGGAAGGCCACGTATCTTGGTCATGAGGTAGGAGGGGGTCAAAGCCAACCTTTCAGCAGTAAAGTACAGGATGTACATGACTGGGAGACTCCCACTACTCAAACCCAGGTGAGAGCCTTTTTGGGCCTCAATGGGTATTATCGCAATTTCCTGGCGGCCTATGGAACCATAGCTGCACCTCTGACAGCTCTGACTTCACCCAAACAACCTAGGAAGGTTAATTGGACTGAAGACTGTCAGCGGGCCTTCGATGGCTTGAAAGAAAGTCTGTGTAAGGCACCTGTGTTGTGTGCGCCTGACTACAGCTGACCCTTTATCGTCCAGACGGATGCCTGTGACACCGGAATTGGAGCTGTCTTGTCCCAGTTAGACAAGCCCGCCAGGAATACGACATACAGCCAGGAGTTAGACGATGGAGCATCGGAGGTGGCGGTAACTCTAGGTTGCCATGCGGCTTGACGCTCACGTAGGTTCCTTCCTCTAATCGTTCCTGCATGTGCAGGCGTTCTGGCGTAGGCAGCGATAACGGTCCATCGGCTTCCTGGGTTACGAGTAGGGAAGCACTGATCGTGTGGAGCTCCTGTGCCGGACCCCACTGCATTTTTGGGCACTCTCGCTACTTTATAGCTGGCTTGGGCGATCGTAAGGTACCCCGGCTGGTTTATTTGGCTGTCCGCTATAAAGAATAGCACAACGCGGCGTGCTTTGATGTGTTAAGCGCTTCTCCTGATTGCAGGTACCGGCAGCCGATAGCTGATAGCCCATCCTAGCAGGGGAGATGCAGCTTATTGGCGTATATTGTTTATTTCCCAGTCTTGAGTCTCCCTGGCTGATAATATGGCCACTAAGAAGAAGGTCGGTGTCAAGTTGCTTGCAGGACTGGCGGATGTGGGCTTAGAGGGCTTAGTGGCATCCTCTGCCCTGACTAACAGAGATCATGTCTCTGAGGTTTTGTGCCATGATTCCTGCCCCTCATGTCCCCAGCCCTCCAAGATGTCAGACTGGAGCCAGGCCACGATCACCTACATGGCCCTCAAGGGCCTCTCCATCCCTCCAAAGACCCACTTGGAGTCAGACTTGGTGCTTGTGGCACCAGACTCACTCACTCCCATAGGATAACATTGGGGATTGGACTTGTAGTGCATTCATGGGGACAAGGTGGATGCCCCCACATATTTCGGTTCCCAGAACTGCATGTGCAGTCTAGTCTTTTGGGTGTGGTTCAGCCCAGAGACACCTGGGATACCCAGAGACTATTTAAGCCATGCCCAGGCTGAGAAACATGCTTTGTGTTTTCTGCACCTGCAGCGTGACACTCACTGTGTTCGGATCGGTCTCCAGTAGGCCTGCATCTTTCTTCTGCTCTCAGCTCCTGCAAGAACAAGAACACCATTAGGAACAGCCTTACCTTGTGGCGCTTCTGCCCATCATTCATCGCTCCTTCTGTTCTGCGGGCATCTTCGGCAGGGTCATTCCCATCCCGGCACGCCGCTTCCGAAGGAAAAGGGAAAAGAACAGAAAAAAGGCATTAGTAAGCATTCAGCAAATGTTTGCTTATTTTTAAAGACTGTACGAGCTTCAAACGCTTACCTGAATCCCACTCGCTCTGGGGGAACTCTGTCTCCGGAACTTCTCATCCATCTGCAAGAGGGAAAAGACACTGCAGGTTAGCGTGGAAACATCTAGAGGCGCCGCATACCGCGCTTACTCACCGCATTTCTTCTTCATAACCGGCATCCACGCCGAAAATGTTGCGGCACCTAAAAGACACAGAAAAAGAACTCAGTTGAATACAAATACGAAAGGGTTGCATCGCGCATCGCACTCTCACTCACCTTCAGCGCTACTCATCTCAGCAGCACGTCGCCATCCCCGGACGCCGGCCATCATCTAAGGAAGGAAAGGAACGAAGTTAGAGAACTGTTCAAAAGACTCATTATACTTATCTGTTGGACTCTTGCCAGTGAAGTAACTAGGCAGCAACGAGCCCGCATCAATCAACGCGCCCCTGTGCTGAAAGCAGGATGGAGAGCACACTTTCCAAGAAAACAAGGTGAGCTGTGGATCAAAGGGAAGGGTTGGACCCCGGGGAAGAAGGGGTTCAAGCACACAGAGACAATAGGGAGTTAAACTCTACCAATCCTGTGTTTCAGACCCAGTCTCCAGTCGAGTAGACTCCAGGGAAGGGTTTGAGGTCGTAAGAGGTGAGTGACATCCCCGTGGATACCAGGTGAGCGTTACATTTTGGCACTCAGCTCCCGCAGAAGACTGCGACTGAAGTGCAGCCTGAAAATTAGCCAATTTGTCTCGGACATGGACAAAGTTGTGCATCCTGCCTCTCCTTGCAAATGTTTAACTCAGGAATTGGGCAGACTGGTGTTACAGGACCTGCAGTTCTGGATAATATACAAAGTTCTAGTATTATTGACTCCACAGTGCCAGTCCCGTCCCAGCTGTTTCCTCTTTCCTGGATGGGTTTGAGAAATTTGCAGGGAGGAACTTGGCCCTCTCAATTCCAACACCCCCTGCTCTACAAGGGTGGGTTAGGCTACTGATAACTGTCAATGGCCCGCTCTTATGGCTAGTATTGCTAAAGAGTTACTTATTTGCAATAGCCGCTTTGACCTTGGTTTATTTTTACGAATTCATTAAATGATTGGGCGTCAGACTCATGTCCCCATAGAGTGGATGTTGCATCACAGACAGATGGGCCTTATAACTCAGCAGACCAGTTACAGGTACATAACGCCTGTCAATTCAATATTCAAAAGGTGATGATAGACAAAGCTCTACAAACCCTCTCTGGCAGTGAGGAGCCTTTGGTGGTTATTGGGCCAACATTGACTAGCAATGAGAGGGCTCATACTCCTAATGCAGATCTTAAAGGTATAATACATGAAGCACCTTTACCCCCTCTGGTAATTGACCTTAAATCTGGCCCCAAAGAGGTTACTAATATTACAGCGGAGAAGGCCAAATCTAAGATGTTTCTCTCGCGGAATTTACAACTAAAAAAGTTACAGATGCCAAAAATGAATGACACTGATACCCATGATTTTGTTATGGACCAGAGAAATTTAATTATTACTAATGTTTGGAAAACTGAAGATTAAGAGACTAGAGAAGCACTGAGGAACAAGATTCTTGCATGGCTACGTCAGAGAACAGGACCTGGGGTGGTCAAATTGTCTGATTTAAAAATCCTTCGTAGGATAGACTTGAGCGGCTGGTGCACACAACCAAATAGTGACTGTGTTCTGGTTGGTTGTGGGGTCAGCACTTTACCTGCTTTCCTAAGAAGATGGAAATATCTCCCCAGAGGGTACTCGAATTGCAACTTGATTCTCTGAGTTTTTACTGCTTTAGGGAGTAATCCCTTAGATTTTTTTTTCTCCATCCTTAAACAGCCGTTATCAGATCCCTGTTTATCTTTTATGATTGTTTTTCAGTGACCCTGGTTGATAATTTTTTGTTAAATGTTACCTTGTTTGTATTTATGTTGGTTGTACTGTACGCGCCCTCAAGCCTCCGGGTTATTGGCTGCGCAATATAAATGCAATAAAGTAAAGTAAAAGATGACAGGGAGGGAACATCCGATCATATTCATCAGTAGACAACTCAAGGGTAGAGAACTTAGGTGGGCTACTGTTGAAAAGGAATGTTTTAACATAGTTTGGAGCCTTAGGCATTTTGGGCGCGACCTTACCTCAAGGTCCAAACAGATCATAAGCCCCTGAAGTGGCTTATGCAGATGAAGGTGGAGAACCCGAAACTGCTCAGGTGGTCCATTAGCCTGCAAGGGCTAGACTTCACCATAGAGCATAGACCAGGGAAGAGTCACGATAATGCAGATGGCCTTTCCAGAAGGTATGTTGACCGTCTGGATGAGGGTGTCTATCTCGTGGGAGATTAGGCACCCTAACCTCAGTCTGAGGGGGCGACTGTGATGCTCGAAATGCATCAGAGGGACAGGGCCTCCATATCTTTGTCATTTACTGATTTTTATCATGTGTTCTGTCGTGTTTTCTTGGTAGGAGTTCATGTGGGACTCCTGGCAGTGCAGCTCTCTTTTGGTTTGGTGTACAGACCCATGGGATACCCTTATGGAACCCATGGGTGGGGTACAACCCTGTGCCCCTAGTGCATGCTTTTGGGCACCTGTGTGTGGCCCACAGAGCAGGGTACGGGCTGGTGGCAGCTCCATGCTGAATTGACAGGTGCCCTGAGCGTCCTCCATTTTGGGATGCCCAGGCCCTGTCATTGGAATTAGTAGATTCCTGATGGAAACAAGATGGCCCCCGTGGCTTCTTGCCTTCCATCGCCTGTTACCTTAGATTTACTGAAGTCCCGGGAAGCCCAGACTCTGTCACTTCCCCCTGACTCGCTGCTGGGTGGAAGTTCCATATATGGTAGTGTGGGGAAGTATTGACCAGACGGGCTGGGGTCTTCCCAATGACCGTATGTTGTGGGTACGCCTGTGGGTGGGACCTGGGTGAATGGAGTGTGTGACGAATACGCCTTCTGTGTTGTGGATGTCTAGTATCTGGTAGTTGACACAATGACTGAGACAGCCCTACCCGAAACTGGTATGAATGCAGTGTGTAGTGTTGAATGGTGTGGTACCTGTCTGAATCCACATTCTGTGTTGTGAGTGTCTGGATGGAGAAGAATGGCCTGAATACACTGTGCGTCTGATTGGCTGACTGACTGCCTGAATGCCCTCTCAGTGATTGGTTGCCTGAGTGTGACCTAGCAGAATGAATGGGAGATCAACAGTATACCTGGGGGCCTCTCATTGCTAGAAATTGTTCAGAAGCTGGAGTTGAAACTGACATTGAAATTGAAGCTTAACCTTGAAGCCCTGCTGGAAGAGAAGTACTGCTGTTGTTCTACTTCGTTGATCTGAAAGCTGCTGTGTCTTAAAGAACTGATCCAGAGAGGACCTGGTTAGGCGCCCTCTTCCCGAGCTACGAGGGACCATCGTGTACTGCTAACCTTCGCCGAAGCTCCCTGGAAGTCAATCTACGAAAGACTGTCAGCCGGAGATGGGGACCGGCGATGAGAAACGAAGAGAAGCACCAGACATTCCGTCCACCGTCGTCGACCAGGGTTTGAAGGTTTGCTATAACCGCTGGAGGCCCATCGAAGTTAGTTGCCCAGAAGCAGGGACTGCTGGACGCTGTTCCGTCGACGACTGGAGCCGCATTGCTCCATTGATTAAGACATTTTATTCCCAGACGCACTCATCCGCATCGCCGACTGCCTTATCCTGCCGGAGAAGGCCAGGCCGTCAACGCACCAAGGAGCATCCGCCGGTGGTTTTCCCACCACCCAAAGACCGTAGAGTCGCCGGACGACTCGACCCCCTTGCTGGGCCACAGTTCTTCACAAACTCTTTGCGGCCCTGAACTATCGACATCGAGGTGCCCCGCACGCCTCATCCTTGCAGGACGTCTTCGACTCATAGTTGGCGAGCACCATCAGGACCGAAGCTGCTGCCTTGCTGCCAAGTTCACCTTCTTCGAGGCCCATCGACGATCCGTGGCTCCTGCTTTAAAGGGAGTCACTCAAGAAGGATCCATCGACGCCCCCTCGAGGAACTCTGCTATTCCAGGTACATTGGGGTGGTAGAAACACTTTAGAAGGAAATAAGACTCTTTGAACAATATATGGACTGGGCTTGTAGCATATCTGTCAGGAATTGGGTTTGGGGCAAGAAACGGCGTAGGTGGGACCGTGTGTAGTTGTAGTGACTTTGCGCAGCAAGCCAGCTGTAAGTAATTAGGGGCTACCGCCGGGCGGTCAGAGCGGTCGTGAAGGAGTAGAGCGAGCACGCAAAGAGAATAATGGTATGCTGATCACCATACTCGGCTGTGGCGGAGAGCAGCTTCGACCCGGGTGGGTTCACATTGTTCCCTACTAAGCTGTCTCTAGAGCCGGGCTGCGGCGGTGAGCAGAGGGGGCTCCGGCGGTAGTACGGTGTCATCTCATGAAGTCCGGGTGAGCTCACGAGCCACCCGGACACACAGATAAGTGCCTTCACATTTCCTCATGGCATTGGGGGCAGAGTTCACAGAGATATGTTTGTTTACATTTGAGTATGATTGATCATTAATCGTTGGAACTACGAACTACTAAAAGAGCACAGAGTTAAGTGTTCAGTGCCTATTATGATTATTGTGTGCCCTACAGCAAGGAGCTATGTTAGGAACTCTCAGTTATGGTGTATGAAGTAATACCTGTTGCAAAACCTGATATCCTGCGAATAGGTGCATACTATGACTGGTGTTAATGCAGGGCACTTAGGTCAAGTTCATCAGAAGTTTACATGTCTGATAGAAGTGGTTCCTTCCCAGCTAAGATGACAAAAGAAGCCCTTCTCCATGTAAATGCTGTTTGTTGCTTTTGTTGCTGTTGCTAGCCCATGGGGCCATGTATCTTGTTTCTTCATGCCCTTGTTTGTGCCATACAGCTTGTTGCTAACCACATGTCTGGCAGTGGAGTCCATGTACACTTAATGTTTGTCTCCTGCCAATCCATGTTTTATGTTATGTGAAATCAAGTTTCCTTCATGGGTATGCAAGTGGAGGATGCAGGTAATAGGTGTTTAGGCAGATGTTCTGAATGAGTAGCCAGCATCAAGTGCAGAGGTTAGGATCAGGAGTATAGGCTTTTCAGTAGGAATGTATTGTGCTATAAGTATAGATATGTATGTTTTCTCTACCCCACCTTACCTTTGTCTGTCCACCCCCTTTCCCTAACTCCGTCTTCCCCCCATTGGCTGCCACGTGGTTACCTGTGTAATTACTATCAGGCGCCCGTGCCAACCACGGTGGGAGGGTCAATCTATTCTGCTTCAGTGGTTCGGGAGAGGGGGTCGGTACCCTTTCATCCCTTTACAAGTTTTGACAATTTCTTCATTTTACAAGTTTCCCAGGTGGGGGGATCTCCACACAGAACTGTGTCTGGTGGTAGGGGCCAGTATCCTGCCAATTGTTCTAACCAACTGCTTTCCCCCTATGTCTATTGTTGGTCACCTTTATTAATTGATTTGGGTGACATTTTACCAGAGTACAGTTCATGCACTTTAATGAAATCTGATAATAATTTGTGGTACCACTTAGGACTGGATATATTTGCCATTGTAGATTAACTGAGCACAAAGTGAGTTATTGTGATTGTGTATATAACCTTGAACCTTAATTATATAAAGACTGTGTTGTATCTAATACAGTGTGCGGACATTCTTTTGTGGGTGCTTGGGGACTACACTGTACTTAAGAACCAGTCCGCATCACCTCCTGAGAAGCTAGGCCTTGATTGCTCGTCCATTGCTACCAACAATAGAGAATCTTGACTGGGGTCTGCTGTGCCTCTCCTCTACCATATAGAGAGCAGGAGTACAGACACCCCCTCCAGTCCTTACACAACCTCACTAGTTTCTCCTTCTCAGTCCCTATGTCTTGATAATAGGCAAAGATCTGAGCCTTTTGTTCAACAATCAGGGCTTTACTGGCCTCTATGACCCGGTCTTGAGCTACCACCTGCTGGTGGAGCCCCTCTTTCTCCTCACAGAGGGCCTCATCGTCTCTTTGCTCTGCCTATATGGTTTGGGAACAATGAGACAATTTCTGTTGCAGGAGGTAAACCTCCTTTTTCTACACATTTAGAGCCTCTATAGCCTGCTCTAACTCGAGTTACATTTGTCTCCTATGTCCCATTCATTTATTGCATTCTTCTTTTATGCCAGTCAGTACCTGAAGGTCTGACTCCTTTCTCTGCAGATTGGTTTTTAAACTGCTCATTTCCTGGTATAGGGCCTCTTTCTCCTGATACTGGACACCCCTTTGTTCAGCCAGGTCATCTCTTTGTTGTGTTATTGTTACGCTCACCTGATATCCACCAGGGCGCCACTCTCGAACCCTCTCCCTTGATAGTGTGTTGGACGTGGATAGCGCCTGCAATACAGGAGAACTGGATATAAGGCTTAAATGTCTCTCTTGGATTGATTCCCACCTCCCTCAGCCTCGAATTCCTCCCTTAAATCTAATCTCTCTCCTCACCTTAATATTAGGTATGGTGTGCTCTCCGTCCTGCGTCTCTGTGCTAGGGTGCATTGGAGGTGTGGGCGTTCTGCAACCTAGTTGCTTCAATGGTGCGTTGCCCAGTGTTCGGGTCCAGGCCTGCTGTGACTCCGATTTGCTTGATGAGGTAGGTACTACTGTTTTACAGTCTTTTATCTTGCCCTTTTCTTCTTTTGCCTTTTTGTTGTTATTAATGTCTCTAGTTTCTTTCCCTCAGATGAGTTGGTGAGTTTTGGCATTGCCGTGCTGTATAGGATGAGAATTGCAGCAAGGTAAGTGAATGCACAGTGCGCAGCGCTTTCTTGCCTTTTCTTTTTGCTCAGCTGTACCTGCGCCACTTACTTTGCAGGCCGTTATGATGTTCTGGGCCACTGTGATGTTCCGAAATCAAGGAGAGACTACACCTGGTAAGTGGTTTTCGTTGTCCTTGCGTGGCCGTGAGCGAGCGCTCACTAATAATGTCCTTTTTGTCTTTTTCAGGTTGCTGTAGCGTTCTGAAGATGGATGCGGCGTCGTGATGAAGAATCCCCGGATCGCGTGTATTCAGGTGAGCAGCTGGTGGTAGTTTGAAGATGGAAGATTCAAGACAAAAGCCAACCTGCTACTTACAGGTAAGCGCTGAATAATGGTGGTCTTCTTCTTCCAGATACAGGATTCAGCACGTGGCAGGATGCAAGAAAACTGGAGATCAGAACTGGACACAGTGAGCGTTACGCTGCTAACTGCAGAATAACGCGAAGCATGTGCTGCTGTTTGGGTGTGGCTTATATAGCCCAAGTAAAGTTCCAGGTAAAGTAGTCCCAGGCCCAGCCACGCCCGAAACACTAGACCGCATAGCTCAGTTCTTTTGAACTGAGCTATGTGAGGGCCTCCATGTTAACTGAAGTCCCAATCTAAATGTTGTCCTTCACATAACAGTATGAGCCTGGCTCCAAGAGAGTCCCTGATGGTGTTTTGTGGCCCTTGAGGCCACAATGGAAGCCTGTAACCTGGCCCCAACCGAAAGGCTGGTTTGGCCATGATAACCAGGTGCATGGGTGACAGCACTCCCCCCCCAAGGCCCCTCTCACGGTAGTTGTTCTGCCTGGCCCTGGTTTAGTTGGATGATTTTGATGGAAACCTTTTACCAAGCATGGTGCGTGGATGTTCTGACTTGGTTCCCATGTTCTGTCCTGAGGACCATATCCTTTCCAATCTACTAAATAATATAGTTTAGATCTAGTGTATTTTGAATCCAGGATGTCTTTAACTTCAAACTCCGGTTTTCCATCTACCAGTACTGGTTTTGGTGGCGTTGTACTGGTTTTGGTGGTGTTGTAACTCGAGTTCCAGGTTGCACAGGTTTTAGGAGTGATACATGGAATACAGGATGGATCTTCATGTTTGGTGGCAGTGTTAGTTTAACAGCTATTGGGTTTATTATAAACTCAATGGTGAAAGGTCCTAGATATCGTGGACGAAAGGTCCGGGTTCCTTTTATTGGCACATGTTTTGACTCTAACAGACTTCGTCTCCAACTCGGTAATCAGAAGCCTTTCTGCGATGTTGATCAGAGAATTTCTTTTGTCTTTCTTTAGCTTGAAGTAAATGTCCAGTTGCCTCTTTGAAGGCTTGAGTAATGGTTGCATGTAAGGTTTTCACCGCTGGCATCTCCAGAGCCCTGACAGCATCTAATTCAGAGGTGTGTGGATGCCTACCATATAGGGTATAGAAAGGAGTTTGTTCCGTGCTGGTATGCAGGGAATTAGTATAGGCATATTCTGCTATCAATAGTAAATCCTTCCAACCTTCTTCAACTTGGTGTAACATACAACGAAGAAAGAATTCAAACACTGTTTGACAGGTGCTGCAACCTGAATGTTTTATTAGTCTTTCGTTGTAGAAAAATGTCTGTACTGTTTATACAGAATTAGAAGGAATCATTTTTGTTTTTTTTTCCCTCAACACGTGTTTCCCCACTTTACTTTCAGTGGTTCTTCAGGAGGTAAATGTACATATATAGCTTTTGTGAACAAGAATAAAGAAAAGGGGAAAAATAATTTTCTTTACAATTTTTTACAAAAATAATCGATATATTGATAGACTGTTCAGTTAATATGATCAAAAATGTCTAGAAGTTCCTTAATATTAGGAACATACCAGGCGCCTTAAACATTTTGCATCTGATTAACCAAGATTGAACCAAAGTTTTACAAGTGAATTTCACATTCATAAACATAATTTGCCAAAGGAATGGATACGGAAACAAGAGAGAATATATAACAAAAATGTGTCTTACTGGTTAATGTTTTCTTATGACTTGTAGGTTGTAATTAGAATGGTAAATGCCTGAGCATCCGTAGATTTGTTTTTTTTGCTGAAGTTTCTACTTCTTTTGTAGTACAGGGCAGTCCCTATTTAGTTTAGAGAGAGAAACTGTATTTATCAAAGGATTGGGGTAAACCATCCTGATTATTTCCAAACCTATACGTGCTGAAAATAAGAGAATGGTCACTGAGGCAGATTGTTCCCAGATTTCTCTTACCTGGATTTCTCCTAGGATGCGATTCCGCCGGATTCTGGTTTGTAGCTGGAACATACAACGAAGGTATTGTTCGAGTGTCTGGTTTGTCCTTTCCGTTTGGCCATCCGTTTGGGGATGATGGCTGGTGGATAATCGAATATCGATTTGGGCAATTGAACAGCACTTCTTCCAGAAGCTAGATACAAATTGACTACCTCAATCTGAAATCAGGACAGAAGGAAAACCGTGTATTCGTACTATATGTTCCAGAAACACCTTCGCCAGATTGGATGCATTTGGAAGACCTTTAAATGGAATGAAGTGTGCCATCTTAGAAAATAAATCTACAACCACTAGGATGGTGTTGAATCCTTGACTGGGAGGTAAATCCGTAATGAAATCGAGAGAAAGTGTATGCCAAGGTGCGGGTGGAATTTCCAAGGGTTGTAGGAAACCAGCTGGTTTTTGCTTTTGAGATTTATTTTGTGCGCACACACCACAGGTAAGGATAAAGTGAATAATGTATTTGCATCATGTTGGCCACCAATAGTTTCTTTTCACTTTGGCTAAGGTTTTGGCAATTCCTGGAGGACCTTCCATCAAAGAGTCATGATAACCGGAGATGACTTGCTCTTGTACTTCTTTACTTGGCAGATATAAACGATCCTTGAAATATGGTCATTGATCCTTAATTATGTGATGTTCGTTTTGAGTACTCCATTTTTGTAAGGTCTCAGGATTCATTAAGAGCTGGATCTTGTTATGGAGCTCACTTTGGGTTAGTGTTGTTGTCAGGCCTAATAATTTGTCATTCGGAATGATAGCTACTGGATCTGGGGTTGTGTATACTTTCTCATCAATACCCATGCGGGATAAAGCATCAGCTTTTCCGTTTCGGACTCCCGGTAGATATGTGATCACGTAGTCATATTCTGCAAAGAAAAGTGCCCATCGCAGCTGACATGAAGATTGAGCTTTTGAAGTTTTTAAGTATTGAAGATTTTTCGATGATCTGTAAGGAACAAGTTACTTACCTGTAACTGTTGTTCTCCAGCATGGGTCTGGCATGGATTCACATGCTCATGAATATTCCCCGTCGTCAGGCTGGGAATCCTCGGTAAAGAAAAAACCAGTATCAGTTTCGTTTCTGATCTGTCTTTCGTAGTAATAACCAATCACTGGTCTCTGCGTCATACTGACCACAGCCAATGACTGCCCTCTACCTAAGCACCGCCTCTGGCAGCCATCTTCAGATTTGGAAGCACGTGAAGTGGCAGTATGACCAAGTGAAGAGCCGCAGAGGGGTAGGCGGGAGGGTTCGCATGTGAATCCATGCCAGACCCATGCTGGAGAACAACAGTTACAGGTAAGTAACTTGTTCCTTCTCCAGCATGGGGTCTGGCATGGATTCACATGCTCATGAATAAAGAATACATAGCAGTACACACATGCACAACCACGGGAGGTGGCAAAGGCTCAACATTAAGCATCACATCAACTCAACATTAAGCATCTTACCTCCTCACCAGGCTCACCTCAGGCGAACAGGTTGCGCAGCACTGCTTGGCCGACCCTGGACTCCTCCCTGGAATCCCGGTCGACGCAGTAGAATTTCGTGAAGGTGTGCGTCGACCTCCACGTAGCAGCCCTGCATATGTCCAGCAGGGGCACACCAGATAGGAACGCCGTGGTAGCTGCGATCGCTCTGGTGGAATGGGCTCTCGGACGGCCAGGCAGCGGTCGGTTTGCCAACCGGTGACAGCACATGATACAGCCGGAGAGCCATCTGGAGATGGAAGCCTTCGAGAGAGCCTTCCCCTGATTGACAGGTCCAAAGTTCACAAAGAGTTGTGACGTCTTCCGAAAACCCTTCGTGCGGTCCACGTAGAACTTCAGCGCTCTAGCTACATCCAGCGAGTGCAAAGTCCTCTCAGCCGGCGACGAAGGCGACGGGAAGAACACAGGTAACACCAAGGGTTCGTTGAGATGGAAGTCCGACGGTACCTTGGGCATGAAGGAGGGGTGCGTCCTGAGCACTACCCTCGTGTCGTGGAAAGTCAAGTACGGGGCCTTGCAAGAAAGGGCCTGGATCGCTCCCACTCGTCGTGCGGAGGTGATGGCCACAAGAAAAGCTGTTTTCCACGATAGAAACTTCAAAGGGGCCGAGTGCAGAGGCTCGAACGGAGGTCCCATGAGCTTGGTCAGCACCACGTTGAGCTCCCACGCCGGGGCCGGAGCCTTCACCGGCGGGAACGATCTGAACAGTCCCTTCATGAACTCTTTCACCAGACGATGAGACCACAAGGACGTCCGCCCCGTGGTTCTGGTGTATCGGGAGATCGCAGCAAGATGAATCTTGATGGACGCGTGTGCCAGACCAGCTTTGGCCAGCGTCAGCAGGTACGGCAGTACTTGGGGGGCCGTAATCCGTAGAGGGTTAATCTTCTGTGCGTGGCACCAGACAGAGAACCTCTTCCATTTGTGTCCGTAGCATTTAAGAGTCGAGGACGCCCTGGCCTTTGCAAGAACCTCTCTGCAATCGGCCGGTATGTCGTATCCTCCAAACTCTAGCGCTGCAGGAGCCAGGCCTGCAAGTTCAGCGACTTCGGGTCGTGGTGGAGGATGGCGCCTCCTTCCCTGGAGAGTAGATCCGCGTCCGCCGGCAGCTTGATCGGCGGGGACGCTGACAAGTCCAGAAGGTCCGGGAACCATATCTGCCTCGGCCACGCAGGTGCGACGAGGATCATCCTGCACCGTGACCTCTTGAGCTGGTTGACGAGCCGGATTAGCAGAGGCAAGGGAGGGAACGCGTAGAGGAACAGGCCCTCCCAGGGGAACGAGAAAGCATCGCCCATGCTCCTCGTCTGGGGAAACCTGCTGGCGAACCTCCGGCACTTGGTGTTCGTCGCCGTCGCGAACAGGTCGATCTGGGGTGTGCCCCACCGTCGGAAGAGGCGATCCACCAGATCCTGCCGTAGTTCCCACTCGTGGCACGAGCGCAGCTCCCTGCTGAGTGAGTCGGCGATGGTGTTTTTTATCCCTGCCAGATGAAACGGCACCAGAAAAATCCCTTGGGCAACGGCCCAATGCCACAGGTCCTGCGCCTCCTTGGACAGCGCTGGGGACCTGGTTCCGCCCTGTTTCCTGATGTAAAACATGGTGGTGGTGTTGTCGGTGAAGATCCTCACCACCTTGCCCTTGAGGGACGGAAGGAAGGACCTGAGGGCCCAAAACACTGCACGGAGCTCCAGGACGTTGATATGCAGGGACTTCTCCGTCGGGAGCCAGAGTCCCCTTGCGTGCAGATTTTCGGTGTGCGCTCCCCACCCTTCCAGGGAGGCATCCGTGGTCACAGTCTCCTGGTGGGCTGGGGTCTGGAAGTCCATGCCCGCCGTCAGATGCGCGCGGGTGCCCCACCACCGTATCGCTCGTCGGAAACTCTCGTCGAGCTTCATCCTTTCCTCGAAGCTGCCCGTCGTCTGGATCCAGCGCGCATCCAGGAATTCTTGCAACGGGCGCATCCGGAGCCTGCACATGGGAATGAGGTAGATGCAGGAAGACATCATCCCGAGGAGGGACTTGATGGACCTCACTTTGGCCGCGTCGGCCACCAACATCCGTTGCACCTTGCCCAAGATGGTCCTGGTCCTCTCCTCCGACGGGGAGGCCAGAAGGGACACTGTGTCGAGCCTGGCTCCCAGAAACAGTGCGACTTGCGCGGGCACCAGGTGGGATTTGGCGTAGTTCACGGAGAATCCCAGGTCCGTGAGGAGTTGGACGGTCCTTGCCGTGTGGACCACGGCGAGCTCCCTCGTCTTGGCGCGGATGAGCCAGTCGTCCAGGTAGGGGTAGACGTGAATCCCCTCGCGGCGCAGCTGCGCCGCCACCGGTGCGAGGCACTTGGTGAATACCCTGGGTGCCGACCGTAGTCCGAAGGGAAGGGCTTTGAACTGGTAATGACGCCCTTGGACCACGAATCTGAGGAATTTGCGGTGCCCCTTTAGGATGGGAATGTGGAAGTAGGCATCCTCCAAATCCAACGACGATAGGAAGTCTCCTTCCTCCAGCTGACCCAGGACGTGCTGGAGGGTGACCATCCGGAACTTCTGCGCCTTGATGAACTTGTTCAGACGTCGCAGGTCTAGGATGGGGCGCCATCCTCCCGTCTTCTTCTTCACGAGGAAGTATCTCGAGTAGACTCCGGAGCCCCGAAGCCTCTTTGGGACGAGTTCGATGGCGCCCTTTCTGAGCATCGCCTTTACCTCCAGGAGAAGTTGAGGGACGTGAAGTTCTTTCCTGGCCACGGGGGGGACGCGCGGGCACATTCTTTGAAACTCGAGCGCGTGGCCCCGGGCCAGGGCGTCCAGCACCCAACGGTCGGTGGAGATGGACTCCCACACGCTGACGAAGCCCGCCAGCCGGCCTCCCACCGGGGTGCTTCGGTGGGGGCCCGACCCCACGGCCGGTTCAATCCTGCTTGGACGCGGCCTTGCCGCCTTGACCTCCTTGGCGACGACGGCGGGGTCCGCTAGACTTGCCTCGTCCTCTGTAGGCCTCTTGCGACGACGAGCGGGCCGCTTGACGGTAGGAAGCGAAACCGCCGCCGGAACCTTTGGAGGCGCCCTTGCCTCCGCCGCTCCGAAAGGGCGTCCGTCGTTGCAGGACTCCAAGGGCCCGGGCCGTCTCAGTATCCGCCTTGATGGCCTGAAGGGAATCGTCCACTGTCTTCCCAAACAGGTTGTTCCCGTCGAAGGGCATGTCCAGGACTCTGGTCTGGACGTCCTGCCGGAAGTCCGTAGCTTTGAGCCATCCACGACGTCGAAGGCAAACGCCGTTGCCCAGCTGGCGGAACCCGGTGTCGGCGATGTCCGTCGCCACGGTGATGGCGTGGTCCGAGGCCACCTCACCTTCCTGCAGGATCTCAAGGGCCTCCGCCCTCTTGTCGTCCGGCAGAAAATCCAGCAGGGGAGCTATCTTGTACCAGAGCTCCCTGTCGTAGCGGGCCACGATAGCCAAGGCGTTGGCCGCTTTAATCGTCGTCGCTGCCGACGAGATGACTCTACGTCCCATAGCATCCAATTTCTTTCCCTCGCCGTCCGGCGGGGAAGTCGATGTGGAGGCCGCACCCCCCCCCGCTTTCTTCCTGGCTGCCGCGGAGACGACAGAGTCCGGGGTAGGCTGCGCCCGGAGGCATAGGGGGGCCGTGTCCGGGACCCGGTACTTTTTCTCGTACCGGTCTCTTCTAGCTGGCGTCGTGGAAGGGTTCTTGAGGAGGGAAAGGCCCTCATCCCAAATGTCGTCCAACAGAGGCACTGCGAGGACCGTCTTCCTCTTGGCCTCGCGCCGCTGATAAAGGAAGCCTTCCTTTTTCTTCTCCTCAGGGCAGAGTTGGAAAAGCTCGGAAGCCCTGGAGATCATGGAGTGGAAAGATCCGATCTCGTCGGGCGGAGAAGCCCTGGTGGGAGGCGACGACGGAAAATCCTCGTCGTATGTCTCGTCGTCCGTACCCGTCGCTGCCGTGTCAGTCCCCGTATCATCCCCTCGGGAGGGTTTCACGGGGGTCCTATCGATGGGCACAAAGGAAGACTCCCTCCGAGGAGGCAGGGAGATTCTGGGCCCTGAGGTCGCCACCACTGGTGCAGCCACCACAGGCTGAGCCAGGGCCGCCGCGACCGTTTCGATAGAGGGCTTGGTCGGATGGATCAAGGCCTTCACCACCTTAGGTGCGCTCACCGCCTTATCCTTGAGGGAGGGGGCACTGCCACGCTCCTCCTCTGCCTTAGAGCTCGACCGGGGCCTCTCCAGGAGCTTCGCCGGGTGCTCGGCCTTCCTCTTACCCGACCCAGAGCGTTGGCTCGTGGTTGATGGTGCCGGGGAGGGTGCGCCCTGCCTGGCGCCCGTAGAGCCCGACCGTTCGGCGCTCCCGGTGCCAGCGGACTCGCGGTGCTTGGCCTTATGTTGGGCCCCCGTCGCCGGGGCGCCCTCAAAGGTCTTAGAAGACCGCTCGGATTTCTTCTTCTTCTCGCCAGACGGGCTCTTACCCTCCAGCCAGTTGGCGAGACGTTGATGGCGGTCCTTCATGGTCCGTTCCGACATGTTGCCGCAAAACGCACAGTCCTTCTCCACGTGCGTCTTGTCCTCATGAAGGCAGTAAAGGCAGAAAGAGTGTTCGTCCTCCTTGAAGACGTTCTGCAGCTGGCATCCAGGGCAGACCCTGAACAGCTTTCCGGGCGTCGAGCTTCCCTTCTCCTGGGCCATCTCCGAGACCGGCCTGAGAAGCTTCTGGATTCCTCCGAAGTGTAGCTCGACGAAATCTTCACCCTTGAGGGGCACAGATGAATCCGACACGGGTCCCCGTTGATCGGATGTAGGATCGGTGGAGCTTGAGGCTCATTTGACCGAAAGAATCGAAGTTTTTTGTGAAAAAAGCGCGAAAAATAGCACTAACGCTCGAGAGCAATAGCACGAGGATCCCAACACATGAACGTGCGGTAAAAATCTGAAGATGGCTGCCAGAGGCGGTGCTTAGGTAGAGGGCAGTCATTGGCTGTGGTCAGTATGACGCAGAGACCAGTGATTGGTTATTACTACGAAAGACAGATCAGAAACGAAACTGATACTGGTTTTTTCTTTACCGAGGATTCCCAGCCTGACGACGGGGAATATTCATGAGCATGTGAATCCATGCCAGACCCCATGCTGGAGAATCACAGTGTTGGTATGTCTGGCACCTAGGAGATAATGTTGCCAAGCCTTGAAAGCTGATTTGATAGCTAGAAGTTCTTTGTCTGTGATAGCATAATTGAGTTCTGGAGGTGTGAATTTGCATGACCAGAAGGCCACACGGTGAAGCTGGCTGGTATCGGGATCCCTTTGTGAAACAACTGCTCCCATTGCCATGCTAGAGGCGTCCGTTTTCTTTGCTCCCATTGCCATGCTAGAGGCATCTGTTTTCACCACATAAGGGAGATCTGGGCAAGGGTGTTGAAGAATTGGGGCGGAAGTAAATCTTTTCTTGAGTTCTAGAAAAGCCCTTTCTGCTTATTCTGTCCATTGGAATGTCTTATTGTTTTTTCATAATAATGATGTGATCGGGTGCACTATCTGAGAAAAGCCTGGGATGAATCGGTGATTAAAGTTTGCAAAGCCCTGCATGCTCTGGACTCCCTTGAACGAAGTTGGCGACAGCCAATTAAGAATAGCATCTACTTTGTGCATATCCATCCTGATCCCTTTTGGAGTAAGGATAAAACCGAGGAATTCAACTTCGGTAACAAGAAATTAACATTTTTCAAGTTTAGCATACAGTTGATGTTGACAGAGTTTTGCCAGAACTGAACGAACATGTTTGACATGATCTTGTTTAGAAGAGGAGTATACTAAAATGTCATCAATATAAACCAAAGCGCACACGTCGATTAGTTCCCGTAAGACATCATTCATAAAATACTCAAATGAAGCGGGAGCATTGCAAAGTCCAAAGGGCATTACATGATATTCGTACAGGCCATACTTGGTACGAAAGGCAGTTTTCCATTCATCTCCTTCCTTAACACGAACGAGATGGTATGCTCCCCTAAGGTCCAATTTAGTGTACATCTGGGCATCCTTAACTTGACCTAGCAGTTCCGGAATTAGAGACAGTGGATAGTGATTTATTACGGTGATTTGGTTCAGTGCGTGATAGTCGATGCAAGTTCTCAAGTCCCCTTCCTTCTTTGGTACGAAGAATAAGGGACTGGCTGCCAGTGGTTTAGACAGGCGGATAAACCCATTAGCCAGGTACTGATCTAGATAAGATTTCAAATGGAGGTTTTCTGGTTCTATGAGTGCATAGATTCAACCACAAGGGACTTGTGCACCGGGTATGAGATTGATCTGGCAATCATAAGGCCTATGTGGTATTGGTTTGTTCTTTTTGAAAAACGTCTTGAAAATCTTGGTATTCGCTTGGTAGAGTAGCTATAACCCCCAGTTCTTCTGTTGCTATTCCCCGAACAGCTGTCTGTGAATCCGTTTTCTGCTTTTCTCTGTGGTAGCAAGTGAGAGCACAGTCGTCGGAAAAGGCCAACTTCTTGGCACGCCAGTCTATTTGAGGATTGTGAGCTACTAACCATGGCATCCCTAAAATCAACCGGAACTGAGGAGCCTTGATATTGCTGTACGTTGGGTTACATTGACACCCTCGCTCCGGCACTTGCTGATTTTTGCAACCACTCCTTTACCTTGGGATCCTTCCCCTCCTCTCTGAAGCACTCCTTTGCGCATTCTCTTCTCAAGAAACCCACAGCTGATTCTTCTTGTCCAGCTAACTATCACCCAATTTCCATGACTCCCTTTCTTGGCAAACTCCTGGAAAAGTTGGCCATCTCTCAGCTTAACCTTCATTCCAATTCTGTTGGCTGTCTCCATGACCACCAGTCTGGCTTAAGGGCTGCCCTTAAGGGCTTCCAGAAGCATGGAAACTGCTCTCCTGTACATCCGTGGAAGATCTGCTCTCCAACCTTGACTCTAACATTCCCTCTGTCCTCATCCTCCTCGATCTCTCTTCTGCTTTCGACACGGTCAACCATACCATTCTGCTCAACCGTCTCCTTGAAAACCTGGGTATCACTGATCAGGCTCTGGCCTGGCTGACATCTTTCCTCTCAGATTGACCCTCCCAGGTCCAACTTGGGTCCTTCCTTTCATCTATCTTCCTCTCTACCTGTGGTGTTCCCCAGGGGTCTAACCTCTCTCCCTGGCTTTTTTCAACCAATACCTGGCAACTCTCGCCCACTGCATTGCCACTTTCTGCTCAAATTTCCAGTGCTACGCTGACGACACTCAACTCATTTTCAGGCTGTCCTCTGCCACCTCCTCTCCCTCTCTCATCTCTGATTGCCTAACTGCCATTCAAGATTGATGTGCCGCCAATGATCTTTGTCTGAATGCCAGCAAGACGGAGATCCTCCTCATCGGCACACCTTCACTATCCTTTCCCCTCACTCTCTGGCCAGCCTCACTTGGCCCTCCTCCTACCCCCACCTGCGAGGCTAAGAACCTCAGGGTCATCTTTGACTCTACCCTTTCCTTCTCCGCCCACATCTCTGAGGTCTCTAAAAAGTCACATTTCCGACTGCACCTCCTCAGAGGTACTCTGCCTTTCGTCTCCTTCCCCCAGAAGCTCATGGTATCCCAAGCTCTGGTTCTCTCTAGCTTGGACTATTGTAACAGCCTCTTTCTAAATTTACCTACCTCTACTCTCTGCCCTCTGCAACTAATCCAAAACAGAACTGCGAGATTGTCCTTGGCCTCAAGCCCTGGATCGTATCTCTCCAGCTTTGAAATCTCTCCATTGGCTCCCAGTGGATGCAAGGATTAAATTCAAAACCCTCTGCATTGTCCACAAGGCTTTCTGGGGCCTTGTGGTCCAAAATACCTTCAACTATCCATCCGCAAATACCTCCCCTCTCGAGCTCTTCGATCCTCTACTCCAACTCCCTCAGAGTCAGTCGTTTTTCAAAGAAATGAGCTTGGGGTAGATCTCTGTCTTCAGCTGGGGCCTCACTCTGGAACCACCTCCCTGCCACTCTAAAACTTGAGGAGAACCATCTCCGGTTCCTGGAGCACCTCAAGACCATCCTCTTTTCATCTGCCTTCGCTCCCCCTCTCCCCTGCTGATCTGTCCTCTATTTGCACCGTGCACCTGGCCACCCTCTGTCCTCTGGGCCCAGGTACCTGCTTACCCTGACACCCTTCCGCACTGCCTCCGGGCCACCCCTTGCACTGGGGTCTGTATCTGTACCCATACAGCCCCCCCTTTTTCTTCCTGCACTTATCAGACCTACCCTGTCTGCTGCCTTAAACCTAGCACTTGCAAATGGCTGGCTGCAATTAAACTGTTTGTTGCCTTTATTATTTATTTATTGTTATTTATCTGTTTCTCCTCTGCTTCGCACTTTCCACTTCCCCCCCTTCCATGCATTTTTCCCCTCCCACTCTCCCTGTTCCCCTCCATTGCCTTGTCGCGCTCTGAAACACTTGTGTATGAGCACAATAGAAATAAAATATCAATATCAATATCAATACTGGACCAGAAGCTGTTTCAGTACCATCAAGAGTTCAGTAGTCGGCTTTTTGCATAGGGGAAGCCCTATCTAAGCTGCCAGATCTTGATCTATGTAGTTTCCAACTGCCCCGCTGTCTATGTATGCTTCTACGGTATGCATCCGCGATGATTGTTGTTGATGGAACAAAATCACAGGTAATGCAAAGTGTGAGCGACCGAACTATGAGGGTCTTCTCGCCATCTGCAGCTGCAAACCCTATCCCCATCACTTGCGGGGTAACCCAGGGTTCATGTGTCTCTCCAACCCTTAATATATTTGCATGGATTTAGCACTGGTGAATAGAATTTACAGCATCGTTCAGGCATGGATGGCCACTCACGGCCTCTGCCTGAACGATGCTAAAACTGATGTTCTCATCCTAGGACCAGCATCCCTTTTCTCCAGACTTAGCACGGACTACTCATCTTTCATCATACATGGAAATTCTATTAAGGTTGCCAATGAAGTAAAAACTCTAGGTTTTCACTTAGACTCCACCCTAACATTCACTAAACAGGTAAACACTCTAGCCTCTTCAACATCATACACATGCTAATTAATTAGAGCAGGCAAACAATTCCTCTCTTCCAATAGTTGCATGATCCTAGCCAGAGCCCTTATCCTATCCAAATTAGACTACTGTAACGCCCTATATATCGGAGCCAATAAATACATTATTAACAAATTACAGATACTCCAAAACAATGCCCTTAGAGCTGCCCTCAGTATCTCTAGGAAAGAAAATATTTCCGAAACAAGAAAGAAGCACAAGTGGCTATCCACACACGAGAAAATCCAACTAAAAACAGCATCCATCATCCACAAATGCTTAAACAATAAAGTGCCACGATATGTAATAGAAAGGTTCTCTAGAAAAACATCCACTAGACCCATGAGACTAGCCAATTCCAACTGCCTGCAGGTGCCTCGATTTAAACTATCTACCATTGGGGCACCAGCTTCCCAGTCAAAGCAGCTCAACTGTGGAACTCATTACCTCCCACACTCAGAATGGACCAAACCTTCGCCAAATTTAGGCAAAACTTGATTACATGGCACCTAGAGAATGATGATAAATGAACCTACAGAACTTGACATCACCTGTAAATAACTGGGAATCTGACTGTATATAGAACTATCTGGTTATTCCTTAACATTATGTACTGTATGTAACTTATATAAAATACCTGTTAGCTTAGATGATTCTTTTCTTCCTTTCCTCTTGATACCATTGTAATTAATGTAACCTGTTACCAAGCTTCATGACTTCTTATTGCTTGCGCCCTGATACCCTTGGGTCTGGTGCGCATAATAAATATTAAACAAACAAACAAACATAAAACAAAGGCAACCAGTGACTGGTCATTAGGAAAAGCCCCGAGTCTACAAAGGAAATGAAGACTACATTGGTTCATGAACGTTGCGTACTTCTTTGGATCCCCCGCAAACCGTTCTGGTGGAGCTAAAAACTTGTCCCAGGAAGAGTTACTTTTACCGGACTGGCTGGTGTTGTCACTTGCAGAACGCTTCCAGGTAAGGGGGCTGTCCTGCCTGTGAATGGAGTAATTGTCTGCTCAATTCCTCAGTACAATCTTTAGTAACTATCATTTCTCTCCTAATGGTGTTGGTTTCCTGCCTGGCTGAATGTACTTCGGCACATAGCTGCCCCAATAACTGGGCTAAATGGTCCATTTCTGAGGTTTCCATGAGGTCCAGGTGGATAGTTATATAAGGCTTTGCGTTCTGTTACGCTCACCTGATTTCCACGGGGACGCCACTCAGCACTGGCTGGAAGATTAGCACTCTCGAGCTCTCTCCCTTGATAGTGTGTTGGACGTGGATAGCGCCTTCAATACAGCAGAGCTGGATATAAGGCTTAAATGTCTCTCTTGGATTGGTTCCCACCTCCCTCAGCCTCAAATTCCTCCCTTAAGTCTAATCTCTCTCCTCACCTTAATATTAGGTATGGTGTGCTCTCCATCCTGCGTCTCTGTGCAGGGGCGCGTTGGAGGTGTGGGCGTTCTGCGACCTAGTTGCTTCCCTGGTGCATTGCCCCGTGTTCGGGTCCAGGCCTGCTGTGACTCCAATTTGCTTGATGAGGTAGGTACTACTGTTTTACAGTCTTTTATATTGCACTTTTCCTCTTTTGCCTTTTTGCTGTTATTAATGTCTCTAGTTTCTGTCCCTCAGATGAGTTGGTGAGTTTTGGCATTGCCATGCTGTATAGGATGAGAATTGCAGCAAGGTAAGTGAATGCGCGGTGCGCAGCGCTTTCTTGCCTTTTCTTTTTGCTGAGCTGTACCTGAGCCACTTCCTTTGCAGGCCGTTATGATATTCTGGGCCACTGTGATGTTCCAAAATCAAGGAGAGACTACACCTGGTAAGTGGTTTTCATTGTCCTTGTGTGGCCGTGAGCGAGCGCCCACTAATAATGTCCTTTTTGTCTTTTTCAGGTTGCTGTAGCGTTCCGAAGATGGATGCAGCGTTGTGATGAAGAATCCCCGGATCGCGTGTATTCAGGTGAGCAGCTGGTGGTAGTTTGAAGATGGAAGATTCAAGACAAAAGCCAACCTGCTACTTACTGGTAAGCTCTGAATAATGGTGTTCTTCTTCTTCCAGATACAGTATTCAGCACGTGGCAGGATGCAAGAAACACTGGAGATCAGAACTGGACACGGTGAGCGTTACGCTGCTAACTGCAGAATAACGCGAAGCATGTGCTGCTGTTTGGGTGTGGCTTATATAGCCCAAGTAAAGTTCCAGATAAAGTAGTCCCAGGCCCAGCCACACCCGAAACACTAGACCGCATAGCTCAGTTCTTTCGAACTGAGCTATGTGAGTGCCTCCATGTTAACTGAAGTCCCAATCCAAATGTTGTCCTTCACATAACAGTATCTCCAAGAGAATCCCTGATGGTGTTTTGTGGCCCTTGAGGCCGCAATGGAAGCCTGTAACCTGGCCCCAACTGAAAGGCTGGTTTGGCATGATGACCAGGGGCATGAATCGTGACAGTTATGGAACCTCATTTCTGGCGCTCTTCATCAAATTCTGATTGAGACTGGAGGTCTCTCATAATTTATTATTTTCCTCTTCCAATTTTTTTATCTGATCTTGCAGCATAGTTATTTGTTCTGAGCAGGCCCTGTCATATGTTATTTGTTGACTCAGCGAGTCAACCTTTTCCCTACACTCCTCTTTCAATGACTCTAATTGGGCCTCTTGATCTGTATTATTTTGCTATTGTAGCGCCAAGTCCTCTCTTAACTGTCTGATATAGTTTCCAGATTCTGCCTCAGAATCTTGGCTCTTTTGGAATTTTTGTTCCACTGATTTTAGTTGAGTCTGGATTTTAGTTAAGAGTTCAGATTGATTTTTTGAGTTGTATACTTTTCATGCTTTTCCCGCATCACCCCCATATGGAGATACATGTAGGCCATGATTCTGACAATTTTAACCTGCTCCTCATTTCAGAGTCATGTACAACTCGCTCAAAGCTTGATGTAATAGGCCACCATCCTGTCACTTGTCCATGTCCAGGGCGGTGACCTGTTGCACCATTTCTTCTAGCCAGACTTTTTCATCTTGTTCTGGCCATTTCCCCCTGACAAATAATGTGTGCAGAAGGTGCTCCGTAGCTATATTGATCTCTACTATGGCCATTTTGAAAAGTGTTCTTTCTTTATTACTTTATTTATGCAAGTGTAATCTGTATTCTGTTGCTTTTTTGTCTATATTTGGGGTTGATTTAGCTTCAATTTCATACACAGGCCTGGTACTTAGGATTTTTGTTTTGGGGAGGCGCTTCTACAGCGTAACACAGTGTTGCAACCACACAAAGTATCACTACCTTGAAGGTTAGTCTGCTGTGTTAAGCTATCACGGGTGAATAAACAAACCCAATCCCTGACTACGAGCCCCCAATTTGTGAAGGATTCTAACTGGGCGTCATACACTGGATCAGGACACTTGCCCTTAGCCTAGGATGTAGCGCTCAATTAGAATACTTTTTGTTTATTTTCAACAAATTCAAATTGAGCCGATACCCGACCCATCTCACACCCCCTTTTACAGATACCCCGGGTCACAATGGACCATGAACCAGGCTGGTTGGTGGGAATACAATATTTATTTATTTTAATTTAAAAGAAAGTCACCCAATTTTTATATGGGCAGCAACCACCAATGGGGTGATAATAACAATGAAAACGAGTGAAATACACTTGGGTAACCTCCTACAAGGACATATCCAAAGCACAAAATGTATAGGAGCACTTTTTCAGTTAGGATAGATAGCACCCAAGTTAAGGATTCCCCTTGCAATGTTCCCTCAATCCACAATTACTCGAGTTGTGAGTGGATAGAAAGAAGTAGCGCGTAGTCGGGGATATGAGGCAGCAAACAGAATCAAAATCCGACCTACCCTCACAAAATAAGAGGCAAAAACCCTTTGCAATGGCCTAAAATGACACTCGGATTTTAACAAATAATTAATTATATGTGTGGTTAAATAATGATGTACATATGTTTTGTCACAGTATCAGGGATGTTATATCACTAGTAACCATAAGGCAAAGTATCACAAAAGGCATCAAGTTCAAAAGCAATGTGAAAGTGAAAACCCAGTGCAGTGGAAATCACACGTGGAAAAGTTGCATTTACACGTTTTTTTTCATTTTTAAATGTCAAAACGTTTTTTTTTTTAAACAGGTGAAATATCCAAAATCGGAATGTGGTTTTTAGGCAGGGTGACAGATGCACATCACAGGGACAATATGAATGTGAAAGAATGACTATAGCTGAAGAACTGGATTTTAAAGAAAAAGACAAGTTTCACTTACACTAGATTTAATGGCTAGAAAAGAAGAACACCACCTGTGAATATAATAGTTACGCTGTAGTTGTAACCCTTCACACAGTGTACCCCTTTTCTTTATGGAAACATTAATTTATTTAATCAAAATATTGCTAAGGAGTTTCAAGATGGGGTGAATGAAAGAATGGCGCTAACACTAGGAAATCAAGGACAAGATGCACAAATAATTAAACAGTTTAGACAAGTTATCAGGGTATGGATAGGATTACTTAGAGAATAGGGCAAATACAAAGGGGTCAAGACGGGGTATGCTATGTGTTGCTATGGGATGGGGAAATACTTACAATCAGCGCTTAAGTTTGGGATTTTGGGACAGCCAACTGGGTTCTGGGCTCAAAGGCTCTGGTCACTGCACAGCGGAATCTCCTGGAAAAAAACAGCTGGGCAAAGGTCTGGTCACGGCACAGCGACGCCTCAGCTGGATGGAGCGGGTAAGCAGGGCAAGCAGGCTGAAGAGGGAAAATAGGACAGTCCCTTCCCTGACGCACGTACAAACTATGGGCGACGACGTCACGACTAAAGAACCCCCAGCCACACAAGTTCACACCTCTGTCCACTGCCCCAGATGACAATGTACACCGTGACCATGCTCCACCTGCGAAACCAGGCCGCATCCGACCCAAATCACGAGGTGGGAATCAAGACGGAGCTGGGACCGATCGCATGGACCAGCTTGAATAAAGACTCACAACCTAAGTTTCCATCATTAGAGATGACACGACGACATAGCCACAACAGACAGAAATACATGTGCTGCCACACACCTGGATCAGTCACACACCATCCCACACGAAGAACACACTAAGTGTTATGACTTAGCGGACCGTGTACACTCACAGACGTACATCGTTATTATTTTTCACATAGGCCAGCAACCGGGCCGCAGAAACGCAAGACGCCGAAAGAGGTTGTGTATATGCTTGCAGTGGCTTCATGCTACTAACCCTGGAGACCGAACCCTACAAATGGACCGATGTACACGGAACCACACAGCACCCCAGGCCCCCTCGTCTTATGAACCTTATGTCACAACATGCAACCAAACCGAAGTAGGCCTCAGACCAGAGTCGACAGGCCCAGAGCAGCTCATACAGAGCTACAAGGTGTTGAGCATGCAGAACAGCCCATGGCTGGAGCCACCGCAGCCAAGGTCGCGATGTTGAAATCCACATTCCGTGCTCTCCAAGCCAAGGTGACACCTACCACTGCTGCAACTACCAGAATCAAAATACAAATCAAATCCCCGTAAGTCTGCCTCAGCCACAGCCTCTCAACACGTGACCAGACCGACCTGATACAATGCCTATTCCCAAAGACTGAAGAAGCACTGGTGGCCCACGTCTGGGACCCCTCTTGCAACAAAGTCGTAACAACTCAGGCACAGGCAGTGATGGGAAAGGAGCACTCTATGGCGGTAGCAGGACCTGTCCATTGTCTTCCACAGACACATAGTCATACATTGTTGCCAGAACCAGGTACATCGCGGGCTGCGAACAACGATGGTCCCTCACAACCAATCACTAACTCTCTCCATTTATCATTTTCGTAGTAACAATTTTTAGGGACAAACCAATTGTACCACCTGACCTCTATTCCACCAATAACCCCTTTCACTTATATGGTCCTATACTGAACCTACCACTCAGGGAACAACCCCGGAGTGGTACGGCTCTGCCGATCACCAGATATGTCCCTAACACATTGGAGGGTCCGGTGAGATCGTCAGTGATAAGATGGCCCAGCAACGCAGCCCCCTCTACCGTTGCCCCCTTGGAGGACTGCAAGACTATCGCGGAACTGCGAGATGACCGGACTGCGCAATCCGGAGATTGGCCGTCAGGGGCCGACTTAAAAAATGTACCGGCCACGGTTGGCGAGTGTCCAGACGCGGTCCAGACGAGGGGAGGTGGCGAGCTAATTGGCAGGTTTGCCCGCAGCCGAGCGTCACCGGCAGACGTGAGCCTAAAGTGAGTATGGTCAACACAACAAGCAATATTGTGTTGTGCGGGCGGGGGGAGGAATTGTAAATAGGGTGGCGGATGGTTTTACGTTGTCGCAAAATGTGGTCTATCGGTGGTGATCGGCATGTGAGTCGTAGTAGGGAACGGAGCAGAGGGAGTCCCTTCTTGAGTTGATGAGCATATTGGGTGGGGCGACGAGTCCCCACGTGTTGGACGGAGTGCCGCGCTGATTGGTCTAAATGGCAAATACATGTATGGGGGTGTGGTATTCCTATGAGTCGGCATTGTAGTTCTATGAGTAGATGAGGATTCCTATTAATTGAGTGTTTTAGCTCGGTGAATAGATGACGTATTCCTGCAGGAGGTAGCTAGAGTCTCTCTCTCAGATTGCAGAAGATAGTCGGCTGGTTAAGGTCCCCTGGTGAGGGAGCGTATCACACGTGAGGCGACGTGGCGAGTGCAGACTAACTATATTAAGAAATAGATTGACTGATACTCCACTCCAGGCGTAGTGGGAAGACAGCTGTGGGGATTATCGGGTTTTATTATGTGAAAAGTGGCACGCATTACATGTCAACAGTGTGTACGTAGTATGTTGTGTTAGCTGGTGACGTCACCTATAGAATTTGCATAGAACATTGCGTTTTTTTAATGAAGATTGGAGCCGCAGCCAGCGGCTAAGGAGGGGTAAAGGTAAGCAGGCTGCTGTGCACGGAGAACGCCGGCACGTCCTCGAGGAGGGGGTGTCGAGCAGCGCCACCACCCGTGTGGGCGGGACGGTACGAGCATACGCAGCACAGGCTGTGAGGCAATAGAGGAGAGGAGGGGCTCGACCAACAACACGGACACGCCGAGCAGCGGCAATCCCAAAAAGGCAGGGTGGCCAAGAGCACGCCGTGCAGGGTATGAGGCCGTAGGGGGCTTCGGACGCCACAGGTCAAAGGGGGCCCTAGAAGCACTGTGGGGCATTGAAAGACAGCAGCCAGGTGCAAGACAAACACAGAAATAAGAGGTGAAGTGATTAAGAGAATTTCAATGCACATTTTTATTTTTCCTTCCTGTTGACGGCAGAGAGTCGGAAGTCCCCAACTAGGGGCCAGGTAATGGTGGTATATCTTTACGAAAAAAAGATGTCTATGGGATAGGGACCCACCATGGGTACCACATGTTAACAACACCACTCCAATACATATGTACAACACTGCTGCCATACAGAGACAAGCTAGTAAAGTTCAGTATAGAATGGACTAAAGGTGCAGACCAAAAAATAAGGATAGCTTGGCCGCCTAATGGCAGCTTCTGCAAGGAAACTCAACATTCATTGTTAGCGTATTTACACAACACATACAGGGGAAGAAACTGACAAACAATTTAGAGATTTTTGAGCTTTGGAGGATGTTTCAGGGATATGGCCCAGGGATGCTAAGCATGCAAGAAGTAAAGGAAGAAGGAGAACTAGGGAGAGGGGAGCGCTCTGCCCCAGACCCCCCCCAGCGGTGTCGCAGACAGTGCTGAGGGGAGTGAGGAAGAGACTGAAGGGTTATACCCAATAAGAAAATTGAAGGAAGCAGCCAAGCCCCGAGAGCTGACAGCAGCAGAGGGATACTCGAACCCTAAATACAACCCACCACCGTATGCTCCGGAGGAGCCCTACCAAAAAACGTTACTAAAGAGAGACATGGTATGTACAGAAGGAATACAGGTGGCTGTTGATGCCATAAAGAAAGCACAGCTTGAATGAGCAGGTATAGGACGAAGACGAAGGGATAGCAGCACAGGTGCTGTTAAAGCTACAGGGGACGATCACAGGGAAAGAAGAGGAGGCGATAAAGGAAATAGACGGAGTGGAAGCAGGACGAATGCAGAGGGAGGGAGAGGTAAGTAACAGGGAAGAAGGGAACTCCACAAAAGAGGAAGAAGCAGAACTGGAGGAAAAGATAACCGAAATAAAGAGAACACAAGGCATACTCGCTAAGCAACTTGAGCTAAAGGAACTGGAGAGACAGATGCAGCTGGGGGGGGGAAAAAGGAGTGAGGATGGAACTTGAGAAGCAAGGGGAAGAAGTAAAGGAACGGGACGAGGCACGCATATGGGGTATCGCAGAAAGGGTAGGGCGTATGGAACAGCGGGAGAATAGGAGAAGAGAGGAGGAAAGGGAAGAGACCGACCAGGAAATGACACTCTGGAAGAAAAAGATTCTATCAGAAAGCACACGTAAGTACGAAGAGGGTGGGATACTAGAAAGCATACTAGCAAGGGGTATTGGGGAAGTGAGTACCAAAGATAGGAACGAGAAGGCCCTGGGCGAGGTGAGTGACGCCATAATGAAGGAACTACGCAGGGTCAGGGCGAAGATGGAACATAAGGATGAACAGGGAGAGGAAGTTCAAATTGTCAGGCGATGCCTTGCACACTCAAGGATTTTCTGGGGCTCGAGGGGTGGTTCAATTTTCTGATACTATCTCCTTATCTGTCAGAGATCCTGACATATCTCTGCCCTTGTTATACTTGTTAGGCAGAATCCTGTGCAGTGCCCTTAGGGACCACTACACACAATTAAGAATACAGGTGGCAATACAAGTTTTACCTTTGGTACAAGCCTGTACTACTATGTCATAGTGGTAGCAGTGGCGGAGCAGCCAGGCTTATCTCAACAGTATATGAGCAGTAGCAGAGATTACACAAAGGGACCACAATTACTGTGACTCAACCAAACACTGACTCAAGGTTTCAGGTCGAAAAATATAAGTACATTTATTTTTGAACCATTTGTTGTAAACACAACACTTCTATTAAATTAAAACCACACAAAAAGTATACTACAACTAACCAATTCACTTTGTACAGTAAGTCGCAAGGTAAGTACCCTGTGTTTGAATGGACCGGTGTTACGAACAAAACATGTTACCGCAAATACAAATGCGATCACTTTTTGCATATATGTGACATGAAATGCTACCGGGACAAAAACACACTTAGCACCTGAGATACCCAGAAGGAGATGGAGGCAAAAATCAAAGGCAATATTTTGGTTAGGCAGACAGAATCGAGAAACACTTAGAGACAGGAGTTCAAGAGTCAGAGAGCCGGAGCCAGGGTCAAGTGACACCGGGGACCTGTTGCCGAAAATCACACAGTCAGACAGTTCATGATTCAACGTAGCCAAGAGTACTTCGATATTGTCAATGTTCGGAAGCAAAAGTTATAAGAAGGAGGGAAGAAAAGGGGTTCACCCTGTTTCCTCAAGCAGAACACAGTACCTTATTCCAATGGTGCAACTGGTGCCATGGCAGTTGTTCCTGTTGGTGTCCCGCAGACCCACGCTTCCTGGAGCTACGAGGTGAAGGAGGACGTCTGACGGGGGTCTGCACCACACAGGGATTAAGCCGGCAGCAGCTACAATGAATCAAAGGTGTGCTCCTTAAAAACAGGAGAGGTTCTTCAGGTGGCTATCCGGACCACTACAGCTGTGTGCAGCGATTTCGACCATGAAGGCAACCTCTGGCTGAAGAAGATGAGCTGGTTATCCCCACCAGGCTCAAGGGAAGAAGACTCCGGACTGGATCTTCTCTAGTCGTCGAAGGGTAGATAGCTCAGGACTGCAGCAGGGCTTCACCGGGACAGGATAGTTGCAGCAGTCGTCATTCTCTCCGCTTCTCTTCGGGTTTCTTGTAGTTCCAGTGGCGACTCTGACTTCTAGCCCAAGAGACCTGCCTTTTATGCGCAAAACCCCCATTCACACAGCCTGGCTGTCAATCACCCAGCAGGGGGGTTGTCCAGCCGGGACAACCACCTCAGCCAATCATGGCAAAGTGCGACTTGGGTTTCCTAGGATACCCTGTGCAGGGGGTGACTACACCCCTCCCTCACATTCAGCCCACCTAGACACCCAGGTGCCTGGTGGAGGGCTTCTGGGCAGAAGCCCGCCAAAAGACAGTGAACAAAGAAGGCGAACTTAGTTTGCCGCGCAAAGTAAAACACAAGAAGGACTTTAACAAAATTAAATGGCGAATAAACCCAACCGGAGCCAAAAGAAAGACAATTTGGTCAAGCGGGTTTATGTTCGAGGCTAATATAATAACCTAAAACAATACCACGTTTATGTAATATAATCGCAGTAGAAAAGTTAGGGTAGATACCACTGCCACCAGCCAAGTCTAAATGTTAAAAGAGCGAAACAATGCTCTAGGAGGTACAGATAAAAAGGGATACAAAGTAACCCTTTCCAGTACTCCATGTGAGATGGGGTGTACTGGATCTGTGGTAGATTGACTAGGTAAAGTTAATGGTAACTTTACCCTTTTCTGGGGGACTGTAGTCAGCCTCAGAAATGGAGTCGGGGGAAGTCTCAAAGACAACCCTGTGCCACGGCACTGAAGGTGCGTGTGACACACAAAAGAAGGGGGCTATTGAAGTGGTGTACTCCAGAGTCCACAATCACAAAAACAGAGAAATATGCATGGCAAAACACGGTGAGAGTGGGGCAAAAGCTCACACTCTTACCAGGTGGAAAAAAAATAAACTCCAGAAGTCCAGCAGAGCTGCTGGGGGACTCACTAGGTGAGGGAAATTAGCCATCAATGAGAATTCTCCCTAACAATACTCAAAACAAGCGCCATTGAATATACTCGAGCATGATATCATGAGCAGGTTGAACATGACCATCTCCTTCACTGACAAAGGCATAATATCCTCCACACCAGGCATACACATGCTCACCGCGAGGCACATACTTCAGGCTTATTGTGGTAAGACAGTTGCGAGGGCAGAACCAGTGGACGCCGAGATCTTCCAATACTGGACAGACATGGCAATAGAATGGCTACCAGACATTGAGGGTAAAGTATGGAGAAGACCAGACGCCTACCTTTTCGGGCCAGAGACGCCCGCAGGTGAGGGAGAAGGAGCAATAATATCAGTGGACATCGAAGGAAAAGTAGCTAGGAAGGACTGGATTGCTGTTCACGCTCAGGATGAGGAAGTAAAGGTATGGAGAGCAGTAATAGCACTGGCAGAAAGGTGTAGGTTAACGCAGGTGTCAGATGAGAAACTGTTCTCAGATGAAGAAGGTGATTGCAAGATGGTGTTCCAGATGAGTGTTTACGTCTGGTTAAAAGTGACATACAAGGAGGTAGCACAAAAAATGGCAATGGCACTAGAGGCACCCCTCCCAGCACCACCTGATTTTTGCGAGGAAGACTTGGCTACTGTACCTGCCTCATTATGGACGACTAGTCCCTATGATGTAGGTTGCATAAAGAGCATTGGAGGGGTGAAGATAAAATTGAAATTGGGAGCAATACTGCCCAGAGTCAGACAACACCCACTGTCAAAAATAAAGAAATGTATGAGACAATAAGCGCACTAATAGAGAGGGGTATATTGGTACCATCAGAATCACCCTGCAACACCACAGTGTACCCTATGCACAAGGCCAAGGGAGGGTTGTGGCGTTTCATACAAGATTTGAGACCTCTTAACTACATTGTAGAGGCAGAGTACCCGGTGGCAGCTAACCCTGCCACGAAATTGTGCGGGATACCAGCAGAGCCATCACGATTCACTGTAATAGACCTTAAAAATGCCTTCTTTTCACTAGCACTGCACCCAGACTCACAAGACCTGACAAGTTTCACATACAGCAACACAAATTGGAAACACAAAAGGTTACCCCAGGGATACTGTGAGTCACCATCTATTTTTAACAGGGTCATACAGATGGACCTGAGGAACGTTGAGCTTGAGAGCACAGTGTTGCAATATGTAGATGACATTCTCATCTGCAGCACCACCGAAGAGGAGTGCAGGAGGGACTCTGTGAGATTGCTCACAGTGCTGGCTGAGAAAGGATACAAGGTTGACAAAGAAAAGTTGCAGTACTGCCAGGAACAGGTTCTATACATAGGCCAGATCATATCCCAAAAGGGGCGAAACATTGCACCACAAAGAGCTCAGACAATAATGAATACACCACAACCACAAACAGTGCGAGAGTTATAGCAATTTCTAGGCCTGTGCAATTACTGCAGAGCATGGGTATTTGAGTACAGCACCTACACAGGACCCCTACTGACAGCCCTCAGGGAAGCGCAGAGAGGGGGAGAAAGTTGGGGTGGACGAGAGAGATGACTGGTGCATTCAATGAATTAAAGGAGGCCATATCAACAGCACCAGTCCTGGGTACTCCCAATTACAAAAGAGAATTCTATATCTTTTCACATTGCGATGGTGTAGTAATGAAAGCAGCGCTCAACCAAAAACCGAGCATGGGACACAAACCTCTTGCATTTTACAGCGGACACCTGGACCCAGTAATGATGGGACACTTTCCGTGCGAAGAACACTTGGCTGCTGCAGCATTCACAGTAGAAAAGTCATCATCCATAACGATTGGATGCTCTACAACACTGTATGTGGAGCATGCCCTCTTTGACATTCTGCACAAACCAAAAAGCACACTCACTATACAGAAAGCAATGGGTTATGAGATCATACTATCAAGACCAGAATTGTAAATAGTGAGGTGCAAAAATGTTAACCCTGCACAATTCATAGCAGAAGAGGTTACTGAAGGCGAACACGCACAAGATTGCACATATGCTATTGAATATTACTCATCCACTCGTAAGGTAGAGGAAGACGGTCTAGAACCATTGATCAAAGTGATGGCATAAGAAGTACAGGTACAGCCGTAGTGCGATTAAGGCAGGATTGGACAAGCAAGCCAGTGAAAAGTGTCAAATTGCCCCCACAATGTTCAGCACAAGCAGCATAACTGGTGGCCCTCATATTGGCCCTAGAAGAAAGTAATGGCAAAAGAGTAATGATATATTCTGACAGTGCCTACGTCACATCTACAACATGCACTTCTACTGGGTGAACTAATAGAAGTGATAACATACCCGCATGAGCTGGCTCTGGTGAAATGTCAGGCACATATAAATGGTGAAGATCAAATATCTAGAGGTAATGAAGCAGCAGACTCCCATGCAAAGCATGCTGCATATTTTGGCGAGATGTGGGACCTCCAAGAAAAACAAAGAGAGGGGGAGGCAAGACAGATGATAATGAAAGAAGACTACACACACCTCCCCGAAACACAGATCATGGAATTACAGGCAGCAGCCCCAATGACAGAAAAAGAATTGTGGGTAAAAAGAGGATGCACAATGTCCCCAACAGATGCACTATGGAGACAAAACAACACAGGAAAAGTAGTTTCGCCCATGGCCCTAGTAAAAACCGCCCTGGCACAACTGCACCACCCCACCCATACAGGAAAAGAGGTCATTGCAGCACGAATAAAAGAGTCATGGTTCTGCCCTGAATTAAATGCGCACGTTGCAAACTTCATCAGCAATTGTCTTACCTGCCAACGGTTTACGGCCGGTCACACATTACAAGTGATCAAAGGTACAATACCATGGCCTGAAGGACCCTTCCAACACCTGCACATCAACTACGTCGATATGATCAATGTATGCCAAGGCTACCGATACATGATTGTGGTAGTATGCCCCTTCTCAAGGTGGATTGATGCTGGCCCGTGCTCCCATGCCAACGCACTCCAGGCAGCAACATTTCCAGTGAGGAAGGTGTTCCCGAGGTGGGGGGTGTGCGAAGTATTGAGGTCAAACAATGGTCTACATTTCGCGAATGAACTATTCCAGCACATCACCACTTTACTTGGGATCAAACATAAATTTGCCTGTGCGTATCACCCGAAAGCCAATGGCGTCTGTGAACGCCGCAGCAGCCTATTGTTTAATTTTTTTTATTGTGTATATAGTTTAATAAACAAACTTTAACACATTCTTAGATAGAAATACAACAAAAAAGAAGAAAAGAATTTCTAAAAGTGGAAACATTATTTCCACATATTTAACCGATACCAAAATGATATAAAATTATATAAAAAAAGGATATCAGGCTACAAAATAGAGCACATTTACATATCCTTAGTAAAAATACCAGTACATGACAATTCATCTAACACGATCCATTTGTAATGATAAAAAAATAAAAAAATTAATTAGTTATCAATCATATCCCAAGGAGCAATACAGACATAAATGGATCCTAGGTTCATTGCACAGCATATAAGGTATACTCAGGGTTAGGAACAAAGGCTTTTACTCAATTCCTCCAATAATTTCACATCGCTTTCAAATTTCCGTAGTTGCTTATTTACACATTTCCATACTTGTGTTATAGCGATGATCCTACTACGACTATATCCAGACAAGCAGTTTAACCAGAAATATTCATGGGTTATGTCATCCAGATCTTTTACAAATTTAAGGTAGTAATGAGCATAGATGGATTTCATCATTGAACAGTTTGTAAGCACATGTCTTGCCGTCTCTGTTTCTAGCTTATTACAGCACAGTCTGCAAGTTCTTTCCTGGGCTGGCATTCCACTCCATGCCCCTTTAACTCCTAAGAAATCAAGACGGTTTAAGCGGATGTTCATAAACAGCCTCCGCGTTATCAAGGATGGGAGGAGTTGGGGCGTGGCCAACGGGCTCAGCATGGAGACGTGATCTCTGCGAGCTCCCGGGCCGCCAGCAGAATCCTGCAAAATCCTGGAGAAAATCGAAAAGAAACCAGCGTACACTCGAATTGAATCGAAGAACACAGCTACTGCCATAACCTGCGCGACTGGTGAATCGGCGGTTAGTAGCAGAGGAAATCGCTAAAGAAGATAAGGGAACCGGCGCCGAAGCATATCCAAGATGGCCGCCGGGACCTGAGAAGGAGAGGCTGCCTCTGGGGACGGACGGCGCCGCGGGGAAACGGACGCTGCGGTGGCGTGAAAGGTGTGGCGCTGTCCTTCCCGCTGCGCCTCGCGCTGCTCCTGCAGAAGGGGGCAACGTGTGACGGAGGTGGATCCTCTGCCTCGCGCTCTGCCATTGCTAGGCGGGAACAAGCACCAGTGCCCAACCAGAGAACCGGAGCACGTCTGGCTCCTCGCGACGCATTTGAGGAGAGACTCCGGAAGAATTAAGGCGACCCCTGGAGGTACACCGGACGCGGGCCATCTGCTCTGGTCGATCACGGACATTCGCGAGCACTCCATTTATCATCGAGCGCTCGTTGTAACACAACAATTGACAGCGGCGGTGACCGGCGAGGTGAGGGGAAAGCGGAGTGCCCGAGCTGGTCACTGAGGACAGATCGCAGACCGGGCGAGAGAGAGATCTGGAACCCGGCCCCCACCGTCTGCCGTCCTGAACATACGGGCCCCACCCGGCTAGAACAGGAGACCAGGAGCGGAGAGAACCCATGAAGCTACAGCCCTGAAAGCGACACAGCGCAAGAAACCCGTAGGCCACGCCGGTAAGGAGAGGGGCGGTGGAGGCATAGCCCTGCATTTGAGATTCTGCATTTAGAGCGACCTAAACACAAAATAGACTGCCAGAATGGCAAAGGGAGCAGAAATCCTGAAATAGAAGGCAACCAATATACTAATTGAATGCAAACGGCGCCCTGAGAGAGGCGGAATCCAAAGACCGAGACGAGGGAAGCTAAATAGACTCAGAAACTGGCCTAACGGGAAGGGAGTAGGCCCCACGCTCAGTTTGAACGACAGTTCCAAGCTACACATGTGATCACAACACAGGGGAAGAAGGGAGCTGGGAATCCATAACCAGCACAACAACTGAAGACACCCGCTGGTGCTGCGGCCTTAATACACAGCATACAGGTAGTCACACAGTGCACCACCCATCAGAGACAACAATCTCCTGCATAGAATATCAGCACTGTAAGCACAAATTCATGAGACAGGGAAGGCACGCTAAAGATTACATCCCACGCAACAATAAACAGACAAACAGTTGCCACAATGGGCAAGGATAAACTAACAACAAAAAAAGTGGGCAACCAGAGCACTATGGAGCAATTCACAACTCCCACCCTGCCGCTACCAACAGAACCAAATGGCCCGGAAGATAGGCAGAACCCGGAAGAAACCCTCTCCCTAAGGGATGTGATGACCGCCATTGCCAATTCACGGGCATCCATGGAAGTTAAAATGGATGGCATTTCAACAGAAGTTTCCCTGTTGCGGCATGACCTTCAGAAACTATCATCCCGCACTGGAGAGGCCGAAACCCGCATATCGGCTGCGGAAGATGAGCTGAGAGGCATGGGCCAACAAATGAACAGAGCGCTAGAACGAATTAAAATACTGGAGAGCAGGGTGGAGGAGGGAGAGGGCAGGTCAAGAAGAAATAACATCCGCATTCTTGGACTGCCCGAAAAAACTGAAGGAGAGAGCATGGAACTCTTCCTAGAAAAATGGCTTGTCGATCTGTTTGCGCCCAAGACCCTCTCGACATTATTCTCAATAGAAAGGGCACATTGAATCCCAACAGGCGACCCGATCCCTGGTAAGCAGCCGAGAACTGTTGTAGCGAAGATCCTTAACTACAGAGATCGAGACGCAGTGCTGCAGATGGCCAGGACAAAAAGAGAGATAATATACAATGGCTCCAGGATCGGCTTCTTTCCAGATTTCACTAGGGAAGTGCAAAAGATGAGACAATCCTTTGACCCCCTCAAAAGGCGACTTCAGACACTAAATGTAAAATATGGCCTCCTGTTCCCTGCACAATTGAAGATATATCATAATGGCACCACAATACATTTTACTGATCCCAAAGAGGCATGGACCTGGACCAAAAAGAATCTGAAGGGGGAATGGAACCCACACAGAAGACAAGAAACGAGAAGGAACAGACCACGCCGGAATGAACCACCGGATAGACCGGACTACCAAGAACAGGAAGCGATGCCCCAAAGAGGTGATGAATAACTGCAGCAGAAGATGTAAAATGGCAAAACACATGACAAGCATGAAACGTAATCTGCCCAACACAAGCAGCACCTGGCAATAAAGCTGGCGGCCCGAAGACCAACACGGCACAAACCCCCACAGCAGGAAGTGCATACGGAGGTACTCTTGAGCTACAGAGACCTAAGCACTAGAAAAATAGTTAGATAAGTTAAATGTTCTGTTTAATGGGCGACAGATGCTTCAGTTGGGGAAGGAGTATGGGGAGGGGGAATCGAGAGTCACACAGGTATTCAAATGACGCCTGGCCTATCAAGGCCACTCCGTACATGAAATATATGAAGATCACAAATGTCAATCATCTGCATACACCAAGAAACTCAGTGAATAATGGCTACAGACGCACATAGGGAGAAAAAACTCGCCTTCATGACATGGAATGTGAATGGTCTGGGAAACAGTATAAAGAGAAGACTAGTAACACAATATATAAACCGACACGATCCGGATATAGTGATGCTGACTGAAACACACCTGGCGGGCACGAACTGCCAATTCTTCAAGAGAACGAAATATAAAACAGCAGTCCACGCGGGTTTCTCCATGGGCTCGAGAGGAGTGTTAATCCTGATACATAAAAGAACTCCGATAGATGTAACAAAAATAATTCAAGACCCGGGGGCAGATTTGTGTTTGTGCAAGGCACACTATGGAACCAAACCATAGCGACAATGGCAATCTACTCACCCCCAGCACTAATGGCCCCTCTAATGGAGGAAATCACGCCCATAATAACAAACAATCCAGAGGATATACTGGTGGTGGGCGGAGACTTCAATGAAGTGATGAGCACTGTTAAGGACCGCACACATCAAAGGGGGAGAAATCCGACACTGCCGACCAAACTGGCGAACTTTGCATCAGCACTGGGCCTGAAAGACGCATGGAGGGACCTTCATCCAGAAGAGAGACAATTCTCTTTCCACTCGGGTGCACACGGATCGATGTCCAGGATAGACTACTTTCTCCTCCCTGGAGAGAATGTGCATAAAGTAACTGAGGCAACTCTGCAGCCTTGAGGAATATCGGATCACTCCCCACTCACGATAATGCTTGAGACAGAAAGACCCCGTCCTCCACCGAAATGGCGACTGAATGCATTCTATCTAGGATTCCCGGAACTTACAGAGAAAATTCAAGAAGCAACTAAAATGTACTTTGAATTAAACCAAGATTCCGTGGATGATTCTGGAATAGTATGGGAAGCATACAAGGCGACCCTAAGAGGTGAAATTCTGAGCTGGACTACAGCACATAAAAAAGCACACCAACGAGAAGTAACAGAAGCAGAAGTGGAGGTGAAGCGAGCAGAGGAGAACTTTATAAGCTCTGGTGCGGAGGAAGACAACTTAGCCCTACAAGGGGCACAAAAGAAGCTACACAATGTTGCGCTAACATGCGCGAAACAAGCACACAGAACTATGCGTGCAAAAATATATGAAACAGGAGACAAAGCCAGCAAAATGCTAGCATGGTTAGAAAAGAGAGAGGAGAGCCACCCACAGGTACGTCGAATAAGAATCACGGACACTGAATGGGCCTCAACAGACGCGGGCATCGCAGAGGCCTTTGCAACCTACTATGAAAAGCTATATACCCCACCGACGAACCCAATAGACCCCAACATGTTGGCCGCAATGACCATCCCAGCATTAAACGAAACCCAGAAGATGAATCTTGAGGCTGAAATAACGGAGGAAGAATTAACGACTGCCATCTCCCAACTACAAAATGGGAAAACCCCGGGGCCTAACGGCCTACCAGTGGAAACATGGAAAAAAATCGGCACAGAAGTGGCACCACACATGCTCAAAATGTTCCTACAGGCGAAAGAGAAAGGCATACTACCACCGGACCTAAGGAAAGCTAACATAGTAGTGATACACAAGGAGGGCAAACCCCCAGATGCTTGCAGCTCGTACCGACCAATCTCTCTAATTAACACTGAAGCTAAAATTCTGGCAAAAATACTGGCCAACAGATTACAGAAAGTAATAACTTCCTTGGTCCATCTGGACCAATGCGGCTTCATGCCACAAAGATCCACACGGATGAACATTCATAGACTCCACGCTGCCATTGAAAAATCCCCCACCCTACAGGACCCACTTGCCTTGCTCACTATCGATTTTGAGAAGGCCTTTGATTCGATCCACTGGCAGGGCCTATAGCTCATTATGGACAGAATGGGATTTGGAGAGCACTTCACAAACTGGGTTAAACTCTTATACAATGCGCCGAAGGCAGAAATTAGAGTCAAAGGCTGGTCCTCACGCACCATAGCACTTGGGAAGGGTACTAGACAGGGATGTCCCCTCTCTGCGATGTTATTTGCACTCGCAATAGAACCACTAGCAATAATGCTAAGGGACTCCCCAAATTGGAAGGGGTTCCACTGGGCACAAAACTGGGAGGACAAGGTATCCTTATATGCAGATGACCTCCTCATCTACCTAAGTGACCCAGTGGCCTCCTGTCCCATCGTTATGAATATACTAAACACTTATGGAAACTTCAGTGGGTTAAAAGTAAACTATGACAAATCCCTGCTGTTTCCGATTAAAGGACTGGATGCAGCAACCTTAGATACTTGCCTATTTAAGACGGAGAAAGAGCAGTTCCAATACCTAGGGATACAAATCACCACAGACCTAACACAATACATAGAGAAAAATCTGCATCCAGTGAGGGATAGGTTCGTAAATGACGTAAGACACTGGATGAACCTTCCGCTCACCCTGCTAGGGAGAGCTGTCCTATTCAAGATGTTGGCCCTCCCCCGATTCCTATACGTCTTGCAGAACGCACCACTATACATACCTAAAATAGAATTTCGCAAAATAGAGGAATCACTTAGGACACTGCTATGGGGAGGAGGGCATCCCCGAATTGCGCTAAAAACACTACACCGCTCGATATGGGAAGGGGGAATCGGTCTCCCACACCTGCAAACGTATTACTGGGCAGCCCAAATGTCAGTGGTGAATGACATACTACATGTCGATCCAATGCTACCACATAATAGAGTAGACACCCAGGCAAACCATGGGATCACCCCACTAGAAAGCCTCTATCAAAAGACAACAAGACAAGTCACACCTACAATGACTGCTCAAAGAACACAGATATGGACAGACACACATAAACACCTGGGATGGGAAGGGAAAGTCACATTAAAACAACCACTGTGGCATAATAAAAATCTTTCAGAACTTAAAGAAATTCCCAAGTGGGTAACCTGGGAGGAGACGGGGATTGAGACACTGGAACACATGATACGGGATGGAGAAATTAAGACCTTTCAAGTCCTGAGAGATGAATTTGATCTCCCCATCACAGAACACTTCCACTACCTGCAGATGAGACATGCTCTCACGGCGAGCAAAATAGACATCCCAAATGTGCCAGAATGCACCCCGATTGAGAGAAACATCGTGATGGATCGAATCGAACACAAAGTAACATCCACAATGTATAACGCCATCAATTCGTTTGCCACAAAGGAGCTCACAAGACTCAAAGAGAAATGGGAAAGAGACGTAGGTCAAATACAACCAGAAGACTGGACAGTGGCTCTTATGTACCCCCGAGAATCAGCAATCTCAACCAGAATTAGGCTGATTCAGCTAAAAATTCTACATAGGATATACTACCCCAGGGACGACCTGTACCAATGGGGGAGGGCGACGGACCCCAACTGTCTAAGGTGCCATCACCAGAGAGGAACCTTCTTTCACACTTTATGGGAATGTTCGCAGATACAAGACTTTTGGCAACGATGCTGCGATAGACTATCAACAGTGCTTGGCCGCAAAATTCCAATAGACCCCAAACTCCTAATACTGGGGATAGATGCGGAGATAGAACTATCAAGATTTGAAAAACTCATGTTCGCAACAACCACAAGTCTTGCCAAAAGGAACATTGCTCAACTATGGGGCTCACCCACTCCGGCCAGGTACGAAAAATGGATAACGGATGTAGATGGATGTGTGCCAATGGAAATAAGAGTGTATACTACGAGGGGATGCCCAGAAAAAGCGACCAAGATATGGCAAAGATGGCAGGACAACTGAAGGCTGATAAAGAAGCCATAAAACACTGAATGCTAAGCAATGAACTTAGATAAGTGATCGAAACGAACTCATGATAACTGCATAATGTACGCAAAGACAGGCCAGATGCCGGGAAGAAATGTATACATGTGTGTTTAACCATAATGACTAAGGGTGAATTATGTATTTTGGTTGTGTTTTGTTTGTACCTATAAAACAATAAAAAGTATTTTATGAAAAAAGGATGGGAGGAGCATTAGATATTCTTGTGGCTCCTTATAGTTAAAATACATCCTAGAAAAGTAGCTTAAAGATTTCATACTAGCAACTTTTTCGTGGCTGTTTACCCAGTCCTGCTTCTCAGCTGCATTTTTCAAGGATTTAAGAATTGAACCTTCACCGCCTTGCCACCTCGATGTCCAACATAGCTTCCTAAAGAAGTTCTCATTCATTGTTTTGAATTTAGTCATTACCACATTGGTGCTAGTCTCCAACGGGGAACGAAGGATCGTAAGGAAAGAGTCTGGCAAAGAAAACATAATCTTAATATAGAGCTTTGCTCTATTCAGGTTAATCAGGGTAGAGAGGGAAGTAAGACCCATCTTTAGCCTAATTGCCTCAATAGGAGTGTAATTGCTTAGCCCCATAATTTTGCGCCATATCAGTCCTTCAATTTTTTCGCCCACTTAGACCAATCGCAGTATGAAGCCTCAAGACCATAGAGAAAGGCAGACACCAATTTCTGTCTATAGATGGTACTGATTCCACATAGGCTGTATCCCGCAGTTTTTTTTGAGAATGTCAGTACTGCTCCTAGAGTAGAAAGAACCTTAGCCCTCTTGTTTTCCTGAACATTGTTATTCATCCCACTTTTTCCAGACACTACCTCATAGCCCAGATATTTATATGCATTAACTCTTTTAATGAGCCCAATATTACAAGAAATAGTCGTTCTATTACTTCGCCCAGTCCCAATGTTCATTTTAAGACCATTCTTATCCGCATAACAGCAGACAGCAGAAAGCCCTAGCACTATCCCGACATAAGTGTTGTCAAAGATAACAATGTCGTCTGCATGGAAGATCCAGCCCAATTTGGTGTTTCCAATCCTAGGGAAAGCATTCATTTTTTCCATATCTTGCAGAAATCAGCCATGAATAGATTGAAGAATATTGGCACCAATGCACATCCTTGTCGAACACCCCGCTTAATAGAGATTAAGTCAGACATTAGTCCCATATTGTTCACTCTTACTCTGGTGGTATTATTTTAATACATCAGTTTGCATATGTATAATAGATGGCCCGGCATACCCATCGCCTCTAGTTTCTCCCATAGCCGGCTTCTTATTACCATATCAAAGGCTGAGGAGAAATCAACATACAGAATATAAAGAGGTAATTCCGATTTAATATGAGCCTGCTCTACTAATGTATTTACCAGCAAAATATTATCAATCATAGAATAGCCCTTGCGGAACCCAGTTTGGGCCTTATCAAGGATGTTATTATTTGCTATCCATAGATTTATTTCATGAAGAACTAATGTACAAAATATTTTGCTGGGTACATCCATAAGTGCAAGTAATCGGTAGTTTGCACTCTTAAAGATAGGAATTGTAATGGATGTGTTCCAGGATTTAGGTAGAACACCAGTATCAAGTATTTTACGAAAGATAATAAGCAAGGTATCAGCCCAGCTGTCAGGATTCTGCTTGATGATGATATTGCATAGACCATCCGGTCCAGGGGCTCGAGATGATTTGAATTTCTTAATTATGTCAATAACATCATCACGTTTCAGCAGAAGGTTTTTAATAGGTTTTTTAACCAACACAGAAAATTCACCCTTAAATTTCTCCTCAAGATGTTGAACCCAAGTTTTGCTGTCTATACAGCAGGCTAAGTCTTGATTAATTTTCCCAGATAGTGTTCTGAAGTTTGCCCAGAGTTTTTTCGTATCACCTGTCAAGAGAATTTTAACCATAGCTTGCCAGCAGATGTTATCAGTAGAGGCTCTATATCTGGATAGCTCGTTCCTATATTTGTTCCTTATTTTCCACCTTTCCAGGGTGTAGCAAGCCAGCTAGGAATTAGTATATCCAATAGCTTTGATCGCATTACGCATCTTTTTCTTTTCTGCATTAATTATCTTGTCATAGGGGGCAAAATGGGAAATTTCCCATAGGCATCATAGCATGCTTACAGGTCGCAATCCAATCAACGGCCTCATCTGCAGTCATCTTAGTCATATCTTTGAGCAACAGGCATTGGCACCAACTATTAGCTTTTTTAAGGTTATGGTCAGACCAACCCAATCTATTTCCATTGCCCAATACCTCAACTTCCCCAACCTTGTCTGCCAGATTTATCCCTGAGGACTTTACCTTCAACATCCAAGATAGTATAGCATGATCACTAAAAGAGGTCGGTTGAACTATAAATTGTGACACATGTTCAAAAAGTGAGGCATTAAGGAGAATACAATTAATGGTAGAGTTTTGATGCCCATTAGACCATGTTGTTTCTAGTCCAAGCTTTCCTCTATTAGCGCCATTTGCCAGATACAAATCGACATCAGCAATAAAGATCCTCCACCTATCAGATTTAAGATTGGAATCTTTGCCTTTCTCATGTTCTTCCATATTAGAGCAATCATATACATTGTTGGCATTCAGGTCTCCACCTAATATAACATTAATCTCAGCATCATCCTCATCCTGATTTTCGGCAAGACACTGAAAAATGTTGAGTTGTATATCCAATGTATGACTATCCCCAGGGGGATCATATGTATTTCACAGGGTTATTTTTGACCCCCCTCTATTTGCATCTCAACCATTAATGTATAGGGGCAGCTATCCACATAGCTGAGTTCCAATGAGGGTATACTATTGCACAACAATATTGCCAAATCGCCAAAAGGTCGGCCCGAAGAGCCCCTTCTGGCCTTCCTAAAATATGTGGTGTAACCATCAAAGACTGGTTGAAATAAAAGCCATGTCTCTTGTAGAAAAATTATTTCAGAGTCCCTCAATAGGTGGTAAAATCCATTACTACTAATGTCACAACGAACCTCTGCGATGCCTATGGGTACCTCCGTCCCCAAGCACCAGTGAAGGAGAGAATAATATACTCCCTCACCAGTTATTGAGGCCTCAGGTGAAAAAGGGTCGGGAACACGGGTACCAGGTGCTGCAAAGGAAAAGCAGGTGAGTGTGAGTACAAGGCAGTAACTTGGGAATGATCAATACTCAAGATAATGGAGTGGGACCTACCTAACAGGGAGGACAACCAGGACGGGAAGACAGCCGGGGAAGTTGGGGTTCAGGACCCCCTCACGTAGGGGCTGGACGTGGTGCTGAGCCGAAGTCCAAACCAAACAACCTTGCGCCAGGGAGTTCCAGAAGCAGTTCCAAGAAATGTCCAAAGCCAAAGGGTCCAAGATCCGAGGAAGGTAACACTTGAAAGTTCAAAAAGCCAAGTCCGTAATCCGTAAGATGCAGGTCCAATGATGCAAGCCAGAGAGTCCCAAAATCCGCTAGACAATAGTTCAGGCAACCAAATCCAAGGAGCAGGCAAAACAGTCCAGAAATATCAGAAGCCAGGGTTCAAAAGCCGGAGGGTCAAGATCCAGGAAAACACAACGCCACTCGAATTGCTGAGAACAGCTGAGAAGCGCGGAAAATCAGCTTCAGTGTTCTTTTAAACCGGTGTTTGGGTCACGTGATCGCTTCTTCACTGGGTCACGAGAGTGGCTTCGCGTTTCACGTGACCCTCGCAACCGGGAAGTGGCAACATGATTGGTTGAGCGGGCCGCTCCTACGGCAACACGTGGGCGTTGCCTACGTAACCAGGACGCCGGGGTGGTGAGGCTCAATCCACCCCAGCGCCATCGCGGCCACAGTCTCCATGCTGTCGTGCGCCGCCTCCCTCTTACGGGGAGCCCGGCACCATGGCCTCTGAAGGGGAGCGCCCGGTAAAGGCCACTGCCGCAGGTAAGGTGTCTCTGGGAGGTGGGCGGTGTTGCGCGGCGCTGGGAGGTGGGCGGTGCTGCGCGACTCGTAACAACTAAGAAGATGGCTATGGCCACGAGTATTCCAAGAAGATATAGCTAATTTAGTTCATCCTTGGTTATTCATGGTTGGCAGAAAGGAGCACAGCCATTCCCAATATGATTTAGTAACTACATCCATATTAACATCTTTTTTCCCCTTGGGGGCCTTCCCTGATTTCACATTATGAGGTTCTTGGAATTTAGTCTGCTTCTTAGAGGCAGGGGCAGCATCTATTTCATAGCCATATTTTTTCAGGTCAGATTTCGCAATCCTAGTAAGGGAAACTACTGCCTCAGAGTAACAGTGCACTTTAGTCAAGGTCATTGAAAGAGGCTCCACAAACTTGAAGTCACTACTTTTCATCAATCTCAGCGAAAGTTGGGAGTAAAGAATCTCAAGTAGTAGACTTCTGTTTATGGGCTTCTTTAATCTTTTCTATCCAGCAGAGATGGTAAACGATTTTTTGGGCAGTTTCACATTTTTTCCATTGGATTTGTCTCCTCCTAACTTTTTAGTCATTAGAGGATGGACAGGAGGGCTGCTTCTAACATCCAAAAATTCAGGATTAGAAGCTTCAGAGGAGACTATGCTAATATCATTGGTGGAGTCCATCTCTTCGGATTCTAAATTGCTTGAGCTAGATTCCGAACTACCCTTCTCCGGTTTCTTATCATTAGGGTTTGTTGCTCCAACCAGCCAGGATGTGAGGTTCCCAGATTTAAGTGCCAGTTATTTAGCTTTCCTGGCCAACCTCTTTCTCGCCCTTTTGGTCGGATTACGCTTAGGGAGCTTTGGAATGGGGGGGGGGAGCTTGCATTACCTCAACCACCTCAGGTGCCAGAGATTTACTATTAAGAGCCATATTCCCCTTTTTTGTCCTGCAAATTTCTCTTTTAGATAATTGTCAGTTTTCATTTTCCTCGGACTCATCACCCACCAAAATCTCCACCAACGTTGATTCCAAATTAGCCGTAGCTGAGATAGCAACACCTTGTATATCCGGCATCCTCGTGGCTGATGGGGATAGATGGTTGTCTAAACTGACAACGCCACCTTTACCCATCACCACATGGTTTAGGATATTCGTATTCTTTTCAGCTAAACATAGTATATAATGGCACAATTTCAGTAGTATTTTAAGCGCAAAGCTAGTGGCAATATTGTGAGCCTCAATATCCTTAACTTTTTTGCTTAAAGCTACAGTTTGCCAAGGTTCCATCAACCGACAACACAGACTGTTCTCTAGTGCCAGTGCTAGGCTCTATAGACCTGTCAGCCAGGCCACTTAATCGAGGGATACAAAAGAGTCTGTCAAGATTGGAGGAAGGAGGGGGGGGTGGAGGAGGTAGAGATGGCAGAGGTAAGAAAATGGGAGGCGGAACATTTTCAACAATTGCATCCGGATCATCATTTTCCCTCAACCCAGCCTCTACATCCACCTGTGCATTGGTCATAGGTTTATTGCATTCCATATTTGCAATCTGACTCTCCAGACTGTAGCACAGGTTTAGCAGTGAATTATTATTGGCAAAATCGGCAGGTATTGAAACCGCTTCTGCCAAAGCACCCACCACAGATAGAGGTTCCTCGTGAATGTCTGCCACTGTAGCTTGGCCTTGGAAAAAGTCAGTTATCTTATTTTCCTTCAGTACAACAGTCTGTGTGCTTACATCACCAGTATTTCTTAGAGCACCGTTTTTGCCATTTTTCTTCCCAGCTTTAAGTTTGCTGCGCAACTTCATGGTTATTGGCACAGTAAGACGCTGTTATAATAACAGAAGAATGAGTATGACAATAGTGGACACCTCCTTTACTTAGACAGACTGTACCTAAAGAGATGGCACACACACTTGTTGCAAAAGGTAAAGGGTCAGCGTCCACGGCTCAAAGAGTAAAAACTCCACAGTCACCGCTCACAGACGCAAAGAGAGAAGACTGGCAAATAATAGCAATTAGCAGTAAATCAGCATCAGTGGCTCAAAGAGCTAGGCTCCGCAGTTACCACTCATAGATGCGAAAAGAAAATAATATGGTCGGCATTACCAAGAAGTAATAAATCTGTTTCAGCGACGCAAAGAGCAAAGCTCTGCAGTCACTGCAAAATAAACACTGCCAACAGACCACCTACAATTGAAAATGTACTTCAGCCATTACCTGTGAGTCAGATCCAAGGCTTTGATCACACAATCCGTTTCACACTTCAAAACAAATCCAGCACATTAACATGTGTGACCGCTGGTAGAGAAAACACAGTCGGACTTCAATCACAGAATAAAAGGTCCTCAGGGCTATAAATCCTCTTGTAATAGACACACGCCACGAGTCAGCTAGTACTTCATTGCCCCTATGGCTGTTAGAAAATAAAGTTTTACCAGCCAGCAGCAGAATGTAGTCTTCAGTTTCCCACTCACCAGAAGTACATGCAATCCTTATCTCTGCTGTGACAAGGGGGAAATGTCCGTACTCCTGGAGGTAAATATGTCAGCTGGGAGTAGCTGGTAGTGGGCTGTATTCCAGCCTCCCGGCCAAAGGGCAACAAACAGATGAATTACGACGCCCTTCACTCCTGCAGGGCAGGGCTTAACCTTTGCACGGAAAGAGCCACAGTGGTCACGGGCTTCTGCACCACCGGAATTTTCTTTCCAAAGCCTAAGACACTAGCTCCATCAATGGCCTATTAAAAGAATCCATTGCGAAAACAGGCGACTAAGAAGAGTTGGCTCTACTGCCTTCCCCTGGCCCTGTTTGAGCTGCGAAATAAGCCTAGCTTGGACCACCACCTCACGCCCCACGAGTTGATGACCGGGCGCCAAATGCACCTCCCATTAACGCCACCCACAAGAGCCATGTATGACTGAAGGAACAAACAATGTGTTTGGACAGGAAAGGTATGACTATGTTACTTCTCTGGTTACTAGTGCTTCTTTTATCTCTCAACAGATTCGACGGACACAGGGGAGGTCAGAGAACCATCACCATGAAACAGCTTACGACGAGGACCAAACAGGTCAGTGGATGGTAAAAGAGGGGGACAGAGTACTGATCAAGAACTATAACAGAAAGTGGAATTCCCCCCGGTTTACAGGGCCACATATCGTTGAAAGAGTGGCACAAAGGGCAGTAAAGCTAGAGGGAAAAGCTGTTTGGAGTCATCTGCATGACATCAAGCCCTACAAAGCACCGACCTCGTCGCACCACAGCAACAACAGGGCCAACGCATCAGCACCCGCAACGACAGCCGACGGAAAAGACACACCACAATCATCAAATGCCCCTAAGGACACTAATGAGTCCCAGCTCGAGTTCCAGCCCGCAGCCCACCCTATGCTTAGGAGATCATAGACACAAAATGCCCCTACTGAACAATTAATAGATATATGAAGCCCCCGTTGAACAATTAATTTACCCCTGAAGAGTAATAAAGAATGTAATAAAATAAATGAACAACAGCAGTTACTAAACAATAAACATCAACAGGGGTATCGACGATATGTACCACACTGTGTAACAGGTGCATGTTCTCTTCTCCTTTTGTCTCGCACATGCAGGTCTTGCGAATTTTAATGGTATATATGAATATATGATAAAAACATACTGATCGGTGCCCAGGCTTAAATGTTGCCTCCCATTGACCATCCAGAAGCGCTGTCACACCAATTCATACACGGGCTGACAAGGCCAACTCATTCAAGACCCAGATGGCCATGTGTTTATTACAACGCTTTTATTCAATTCATTGTGCGGTCAGACCCACACCTCTATGTAGCCTTAGCCGCCCTGAGAGACAGGGCAGTTAGGAGAATGTGGGGGGAGCTTTTCGCATGGGCATTGAATGATTATTTGATCCGCAGGGCTTGAGTAACAAATACTAACAGTAACAACTCAAAATTTTAGAAAATTTCAGGCGGGCACCTATATCATCTCAACTCAATAGCTGCAGGACGGCAGCGACTGTAAGATCAACATGCCAGTGGTCGCAAACAATTGTAATTAAAGTGTTGGGGGTATTTTTAACCACTGGACTGATAACTGCCGCTGTCTGGCAGGCCTACTATGCTTTGCATGCACCCGCAACACCCAATACTAACATTTCCCTTACTTCAGCTGCAAGGAGCACTGTGTCAGGTGGTACGAGTAGTACGGGACAAAAGGTAAGAAGAGGAAAACGTAGTGTTTCCCTTGATGTACAGGGGGTCGACACATATCTAACAGAATCCGCACACGTCTCTAACAACATGTGGTATAAACACATGTTCAAAATTGGTAAAGATACTGATCTATGGCAAGGTGTACACAAAGAACGGATGGGTGGACGGAGTAGGGGGAACAAAGATATTGACATTGGCGAAATCTCCAGTAGTAACAGTACAAGAAGAAAACGACAAATGCTACAAGGAGTGGGCAAAGAGTGCGGGGCTGCTCACATGGATGGATAAGGAGGAGGAGCCATTAACAATAATTCCCGTTGCATCCCCCACGCTATGTTACCAGCATGATGGAGAAGTTGCTGTAGGAGTGAACAAAGGATGTAAAAGAATAGTAAAGCTTCCTGAGGGGGGCTCTGGAACAGCAGTACTAATGGGCCACTATTGGGCCTGCTGGGCAAACGCATACCACAGCCTACCTCAATCATGGGGTGGAGTGTGTAGCTTGGTACACGTCAATGTACCATCCCTAGTAGTGCCACAGAACCCCATCAAAATGGAAGACGTCCCAAAAATGGATGAAGGAACCAGAAGGAGAAGGTCTCTGGAACAAATTGGTAGCACATTGCAGGGGGCACCCCACCAGGCAAGACACTAACAAGAATAAAAAGACGAAGTGAACCTCTCACAGGAAATTACCTCTGGGGTAAATCATAAACAGCCCTCAGCGACATCCCAACACCTCACTGTCAGGCTTTCAAGAATACAAACACCAATAAAGGATACCAGAGTATTCAAAGGATACACGAAGTCTATGCAAACGATACACATAGAGTCTTCTGAAGATGACTCGGAGTACCGCGGAGTCCGTTGAATTCAGACCTTCCAACTGATGTCACTCTTCGACTATGTAAGTAACAGTCAAAAGAGAGGAATCAGTGGAAAGGGCTTGTATTTGAAAAGGAACCACCAGCCTGCTGAAGGAAACACAAGAAGGAGTTTTAGGAACTGATCCGAATTGATTGGAGTCAATATAAAGCTGAATAAATTACACTAACCTGCGGAATAGGAAAGTCACTCAGGAAACTCCACATAAAATAAACATGAACCAACGAAAAGGAAAGGGAAGTTAGTCAGGAAACTAACCCGAACGGAACGAGGGTCACACTAGATCCGGGATGGTGCACACAGGGTAGCGTCCATAAAATCCAGTGCACTGAATCCTGTAGCCTTGGACTGAAAGAGTGGAGGTGCAGAACAGAGTATCCTGGAGAAGTATGTGGATCAAAGAGTTCAGAATAAAGCAGAGACTGGTAGAGTCCTTTAGATGAAATGGGAACTGGATTGGGTAATTGACAAGGAGTAGAATAAATGCAGAAGGTCCCTGCTCTGACCTTAATCCGTTGTATACAACTCTCCTCTTTGGATACAGGTGGTCAGTAGCAGGTGCAAGTAGTTGGATGGCTGTGGCTCAAACACTCCGCTGATGAAAGCGGAACAGGAGCGGCTGCAGGCAGGAGAAGACGCCGCCGGGTAACACAGCAATGCGGCGACGTAGGAGGCAGCTCTGAAAGCCAAGGAGAACAGCTTTTCTCCGCTGGTGAATAGGTGCTGCAAGGTAATGCGGTCGGGTGTCTCCAATACTCCGCTGAGAGAAGCGGAACAAGAGCAGCTGCCGACAAGAGAAGGCACCGCCAGGAAACACAGCAATCCGGCGACATAGGAGACAGCTCTGGGAGAACGGCTTTCTCCAATGGTGAATAGGTGCCGCAAGGTAATGCGGTCGGGATACAACTGTTCGGAGACTGAACAGCTGACAGAAAGCGCCACTAGGAAGTGCGGTAAGGAGTTCTTAAAGAACAGCAGCTCCGGAACGTAGCGAAAACGAACAAAGATCAGAAGCGCCCAACCCCAGAAGCTCCTGATTTAAATACATGTCAGCTGATGTTTGCGTGTAGCGCGTGATGACATTACATCAGCTGACACTCGCATATGCCGTAGATCAGATCATGATCGGCATTACGCATCGGCAGAATGGATGTTCTATGCAATAGGGATGAAGAATGCACAGTCCCTTAAAGCGTAAGAGAAAAGCCTGAAAATGTTAATGGAATCGTTTGCCAGGAAGTTTGCCTAAGAGATGCCAGCGTGTAAAAAAACGGCCTGGCTGTCCTCTGGGCTGTGCGAGTAGGAATAGGGGAGAGGCCAGGTTTGGCAGGTATGACAGTGCCATCCCCCAAAGGGCGTCCCACCCCTCTGGAAGCGTGAAACCGGAGCAACAGCGAGGGTGCATAGATGTTAGCCAACGGTTCCCAGGAGCGATCTTCGGGGCCGTATCCCTTCCAGTCGATAAGGTAGTGAGGGAACCCATCATGCATTTTCATGTCCAATATCGCCTTTACCTCGTACTCATCAGAGCCCTTTACAGATACAGCCAAAGGCCGCACAGGCAACCGAGTTCCATCCCTGAATGGTTTCACCAATGAAACATGAAAAACCGGGTGTACTCTCCAATGTGAAGGTAATTCCAAACGCACAGCCACAGAATTAAGCACTTTGATGATCTTATACAGCCCCACAAAACGAGGTAGCAGTTTCCTTTTGCCTGGTATCTTCAGGTTTTTGGTGGACAACCAGACTGACATACCGATCTTGTAGGGCGGAGCAACACGTCTGTGCCTATCTGCATGCTCTTTCGAGCAAGCTTGTGCTTCTTCCAGGTTCCTTTTAATTCTGGTATGCAAGGTAGTAATTGCTTTTAGCTTGTTGGCTGCTCCAGGGACGGTGTACCGGGAGGCTGCAGGTCCACTGGAATGGACCGTGGATGCTGACCATATAGTGCGTAAAACTGAGAAACTCTGGTAGAGGAATGCACAGAATTGTTATACGCAAACTCGGCTGCGGGCAAGAGTGCAAGCCAAGTGGTCTGGTATTGTAGCAATAAACACTGAAGATACTATTCCATAGTACCATTAACCCGTTCCGTTTGCCCATCAGTCTGAGGGTGATAAGAACTGGATAGGTGCTCGTCCATCAGAAGGGCCGATGTCAATGCCTTCCAAAAACGGGATGCAAACTGCGACCCCCTGTCAGTGATCACCACAGATGGCAATCCGAAAAACCGGAATACATGTTTCAGAAAGAGATCAGGTAAGACACTGGCAGTGGGAATACCCAGACAAGGTAGGGATAGTGCCATTTTGGTGAAATAATCCACCACAACCCGCACTGTATCGTATACCTGGACAGGGGGTAATTCGACCATGAAATCCATGGATACTATGAACCAGGGTTTGTGAGGTACTGGTAATGGATGTAACAATCCCATAGGTTTACCTGGTGACCCTTTGCATTGAGCACATAGAGCACAGGAGGAAACGTAATCTATTATGTCTTTTGACATGCCAGGCCACCAACACCATCTCTGGATCAGTTCCAGTGTTTTCTTTTGACCAGGATGGGCCGCCACAAAAGAATCATGACCCCATTTTAACGCTTTGGAACGGGTCTTTTCTGTAGGTAGATACAAAAGGCCATTCTAGTATGGAAGTCCACCGTTGATGTTCAGATTCAGTTTTACCACTTCTTGGGGATTCTGAGAAGCCCAATCTGCTATATCTTGTTTCAAAGAGGGTTGAATAGAGCAGCTACAGATCACTTCTCTGCCAATAGAGTTGGGTTCTTTATGTCGTCGTCGAAGTTACCAATATGGAAACGGGATAATGCGTCTGCTTTGGTGTGGTCTTTGGCCAGGCGATACGTGATACAGAAATCAAATTGGGCAAAGAATGCATTTAATTGTTTTGATGGCCTGAAGGTTGCGATGATCTGAATAGACACACACTGTATGCTTTGCTCCAAGGAGATAGTGACGCCAGGTCAGGAACGCGCCTTTAACCTCCAACAGTTCCTTCTCTGTGACTGTGTAGTTCCTCTTGTATGGGACTAATTTACGAGAGAAAAATGCCACAGGATGTTCCATCCCAGTGTATGCACATTCCTGAGAAAGGATAGCACCAATAGTGTTAGGCGATCCTCTGCACACCGATCCACTGCACACCAGAACACTGCTCACATTTCCCCAACACCTCCCTCCAGGGTTCGAGGCTCATGTGATTCGGTTAACCCAAAGGACCGAAAGCTCTGTACCAGGTATGGTGTACGGGCTCGATTGCAACCCTTCCTGCACTGGCAGTTGCCATGGAGAACATACAGCAGAAGGGGCGGCGTTACATCTCCACGCCGATCACGTGATCCAGAGTGGCATTCCTCACGTGACCTTGGTGGACGTCACATGACCCAGAAACGTCACATGACCCAGAAACGCACAGTATATAAGGCTTGAGACACGGAACACTCATTGCTTCTCAGCTGTCTTCAGACCCTGTTTGGCGTTACGTTTTGCTCTACTGTTTACCTTGATCTCGGAACTCTATCTTGGACTCCTTCGGATACTCCTTTGTACCTTTGCTTGGAACTGTTTACCTGTTGCTGGATTTTGGACACGACCCTGATTTGCCTTTGGATCATCCCTTGGTACCTTGCTGAACTCCTACGCCATTTCCCTCTTGGGATTCAAGTCATGCCTTCAGTCCTACAGGTGGCTTATCCTGCATCCACGCTATTCTGCGGTTCTACTGTTCTAGGGACCGCCTCATCTGAGTCTCGGACCTCCCTCCTAGGTTTCCTGGGTTTTCCTAATACCAGATAGGTAAGACTATTCAGATCCTTTGGGTAACGTGATATATTGTAATTGCCTGGTACTTAACCTCCTTCCTTTTTGACAGCAGCATCGATGTTCCAGAGGTTCCGTGGATCCTGGAAGTAACATCTCCCACCTGTGGCCCCAAAGGTCGCACAGCGGGTTTCTTTTAGTTCCCCTGTGCGTCACTTGAGGACGGAGGTTTCAACGGTCTACACGACACTCAAGTTAGAACAGACTGAGAAGCCGTATAGTCGTGTTAGACAATGCAGGGATCCACGGAAGAACCCATAGCTGCTTTAGTCCAGGCGATTACATTATTAAGGGCAGATATGGCCGCCGCGAATACGGTGATTCACCAAAGATTAGATTCCATACAGAGTGTTCAGCATTCTCTTCCTGCAGACCCTGAATTCGGAGATGCTAGCACTTCAACCACACCTCCTCCCTTGGCAAATACCCCAGCTCCAACTCCGGTGGTCCTCCCAACCCCTTCCCCCCTGGCCGCTCCTGAACGTTATCAAGGTGACCACAAGAAATTCAGGACCTTCATCAATCAGTGCAAATTACATTTCTTGTGCAGACCTCTGGCCTTTCCTAATTCCACTGCTAAAGCCGCCTTTGCCCTTTCCCATTTGGCCGGGACTGCTGCCACTTGGGCTAATCCTTTATTGGAGAATAATAGCCCGGTTCTTTATGATTTTAGTTTAGTTTAGTTTAGTTTATTATTTGTATAGCGCCGCCTGGCCCTAGGGCATCCAGGCGCTTACGATGAATACAACAAGAATAATGAATACAACAAGAATAATGCAGCAGAAATGTACAAATCGATTACATATTTACACATTTACAGTCTTGGTGCATGCTAGTGAGGTAGGGCTAGGCAGTTTCTTTGGATAGAAGCCAAGTTTTGGTGTTGTGTCTAAATCTGTGAAAGGACGGTTCTGATCTCAGCTCGAGTGGAAGTGAATTCCAAAGTTTGGAGGCAAGCACGGGGAAGCTGTAGCCACCTGCTTTTTGGAGCTTAAATCTTGGGATATTTAAGCAGTGTGTTTGAGCTGATCTGGTAGGGCGCGCTGGGGTGTGGTGCTTGAGGTTGTCGGATAGGTATCTGGGTGCTTGGTTAGCTAGGCATTTGTGTGTGAGTGAGATGGTTTTATATTCAATTCTTTGTGGTATGGATAGCCAATGGCAGGTGCGTCTGGCGTCCGAGATGTGTTCATGTTTGGGTATGTTCAGGGCTGCTCGCAAGGCGTTGTTTTGTATGACTTGTAGTTTGTTGATGTTTTTCTGACTGGTTCCCAAGTATAGCGCATTGCAGTAGTCAACTTTGGAAAGGACTAGCGCTCTGGCTAAGGTGATGCAGTTGGATGGTGAGAGGTAAGGTCTGCTGGCATTGATGAGTTTACAAGTGTAAGCAGTGGCTGATGAGATGGAATTGATCTGTCTTGTCAGTGTGAGGGAGGAGTCGAGGTAGATTCCTAGGGTTTTGACGCTGTTAGAGACGATGATGTTATTGCCGTCTATAGTGAATGCTTGATAGAGTTTGTCGAGTTTATTAAGTCTGGGTTGGGAACCTAGGAGAAGAAGCTCGGTCTTGTCGTCATTAAGGCATAGGCCATGCTTGGCCATCCATTCTTGGATAATGGAATAAATGTTGTTGAGAGCAGTGAGGTCGGTGGAGTAGTCGCCTGTTAAAGGGATCAGTATTTGGGTGTCATCTGCGTAGTTGGTGTAGATGACACCCAAGCGGTCCAGTATGTCAAAGAGGGGTTTCGTGAATACATTGTATAGAGTGGGGGAGACGCAGGAGCCCTGGGGGACACCGCAAGTGACTGGGGCTGGGATGGCAGAGGCTGTGGGTGCGAAGACTCTCATGGATCTGTTGTTAAGGAAGGAATGGATCCATGCGTTGGCGTTATCTGAAAATTTGGCTGCTGAGGATAGATGTTTGCAGAGGATGTCGTGGTTGACCAGGTCGAAGGCGGCCGATAAGTCAAGGAGGAGAAGGAGAGCTAGTTTACCATTGTCTTTAATGTTGTCCATCTGTGTCTTAAGGTCAATCAGGGCGGTCTCAGTGCCGTGTTTGGGGCGGAATCCTGATTGTCTGAGTCCTAGTAAGTTATTTTTCTCAAGGTGGTTCTGTATCTGGAGATAGGCAGCTCTGTCGAGGATTTTTAGTAGGAAGGGTACAGTCGTTATGGGTCTGTAGTTGGTGGGGACATTAGGGTCAAGGGTGGGCTTCTTAAGTAAAGGAAGAACCCAGGAGTCCTTGAGGTTGTTGGGCACTATGATGGAGGTGAAAGATGCGTTGATGAGGGAGGTGATGAAGGGAGCAAGTTGTTTGGCTGCATCTTTAATGATAGGGGCTGGGCAAGTGTCGCCTTGGCATTTGGACGGTTTAAGAGAGTAGATTATTTCTTCAACCTCTTTAATGGTTATGGTGGAAAACTCAAAGAGGTTATTGTCATCATTTTGGGGGGTGGTGTGGGTGTGTGTAGAGGGGGTGATGTTATCGGAGAGGGTGAGGCTTTCTTTCTTTGTCAGGATTTTGGCTTGTAGCGTGGCAATTTTTCCTAGGAGTGCTTCCTGGATGTTCGTGCACCAGTGGATGTCTTTGTTGCAAGTGTCTGGAATGGGGGAGGGTGATTCGAGTTCTCTCAGGATATTGAAGAGCTCTTTGGTATTAGATTTGGCGTTGCTGATTCTTTCATTGTACATGTTTTTTTTAGACTGGATGATGGCTGATTTATAGATGTTCGATGCCAGTGCGTAGGATGTCTTATTAATAGTGGATGGTGACTGTTTCCATGCTAATTCAGCTTGTCTTTTGGATTTGCGGAGTGTTTTTAGTTTGGGGGTGAACCAGGAATTGAGGTGTGCTCGTGGTTTGGCTTTCCGAAGCTTGAGTGGTGCTATGGTGTTTATGGCCTTAAGGATAGTTGTGTTGTATAACTCTACTAATTCAGTAGGGTTGGTCATGGTGGGTGAGAAGTCGATGATGGGTTGGAGTAGCGGGAGGAGTTTCTCTAGTGTGATATTTTTGTTGTTTCTTGTGAGTGTGGGTGGGGCATTGGAGGAGGGCACTGGTGTTTGAGTGCCTTTGTTGATGGTGAAGGTAATAAGGTGGTGATCGGTCCAGGCGCATGGAGTGTTGGAGAGGATGGTAGTGTTGCAATTGAGGTCAGCTATCCAGTCAAGGATGCGGCCTTTGTTGTGTGTGGGTTGTGCGATATGGTGGGTGAGTCCTAATTCTGAAATAGTGTTGGCGATAGTGTGAGCTTTGTCATCTTTCTCATCATTGAGACCTAGATTAAAGTCTCCTAGGATGAGTAGTCGAGAGTTAGGTTTGATATTGTTAGAGAGTAGAAGGGCTATGTCGTCATTAAAGGATAGTATGGGGCCTGGCGGTCTGTAAATGAGGTGGATGGTGATAGTGCTTGTGTGCGTTGTGGATAGTTTGAGGGTGAGTAATTCCGCTGATGTCAGTGATTGGTTTTGTATGTGTCTAATGTTGATGGAACTTTTTGCAATAACGGCTACTCCACCACCTTTAGCTGTTTGTCTGTCTGCACGGTAGATGGTATAGTCATTGGGTATGGCAAGTGATAGAGAGGGGCCAGATGCTGGGTGGAGCCAGGTCTCTGTAATAGCTATGAAGTCGAGATCATTGACGGTAATAATGTCGGCAATGTCTAAGGCATGGGTGACTACAGATCTCGCATTGATGAGTGCACCTTTAATGGTTTCGGTGGTGATGCATGATTTTTTGGTGTGGGTGCGGGTGCGATCAGGCCGTGTGATATCTGGTCTGTCGGAAGTGTAGGGCGTGTGCAGTGAGGGGCAGATTTGGTTAAGGTTATGTTTTGTTTGTTGCCTAGATTGGGGAAGGATGCGGGTGTGTGTGTTCTGGATCTGAGTCGGGTGAATCTCGATAATCCTGAGCAGGGATAGGATCTGCTGGTAGTGAGGTTCGTGATAGTGGGTTGGCCGATGGGAGTAGTTTGTGATGCTTCTTGGGGCCTGGGGGTGTCTGCTATGCGATGAGAGTCAATGGAGGAGGTAGGCTGGAAGGGGTTGATGTTGGGTAGGAAGGGGGTGGGGCAGGGTATGGGATAATGTCTGGGGCAGGCTAGTCTGCTGAGGCCGTTGGGGTGTAAGCGAAAGTGTGGCCCTGTACAAGGGGTGTCATGGGGGACCAGGCAGAATGGGAACATAATGAGGAAGGTCCAGGTTATCATGTCTGAATTTAGAGGGAACTGACGCACAAAATCGTCAGAGAGAAGCTAGTGCGCAATGTTAGTACACAATGGTGCTGCAGTGAGGGTACTAACGCAGAGAATCGGAGAAATGCTAGTGCACAGTGCTGATACCCAGTGCTAATACACAGTGTACTCTAAGCGACCATAAGGCACTACACAATGTCACAGTAGTCTCTAAGCGACCATAAGGCACTACACAATGTCACAGTAGTCTCTAAGCGACCATAAGGCACTACACAATGTTACAGTGGTCTCTAAGCGACCATAAGGCACAACACAAGTGGTCACAGTGGTCTCTACGCGACCATAAGGCACTACACAATGTTACAGTGGTCTCTAAGCGACCATAAGGCACTACACAATGTTACAGTGGTCTCTAAGCGACCATAAGGCACTACACAATGTCACAGTAGTCTCTAAGCGACCATAAGGCACTACACAATGTCACAGTAGTCTCTAAGCGACCATAAGGCACTACACAATGTTACAGTGGTCTCTAAGCGACCATAAGGCACAACACAAGTGGTCACAGTGGTCTCTACGCGACCATAAGGCACTACACAATGTTACAGTGGTCTCTAAGCGACCATAAGGCACTACACAATGTTACAGTGGTCTCTAAGCGACCATAAGGCACTACACAATGTCACAGTAGTCTCTAAGCGACCCTAAGGCACTACACAATGTCACAGTAGTCTCTAGGCGACCATAAGGCACAACACAAGTGGTCACAGTGGTCTCTAAGCGACCATAAGGCACTACACAATGTGAGCAGTAGTCTGTGTTATACCGTACTGCGAGAACAGGGTTCAGTGAAGGCTTGAAACAGTTCAGGTTGCTGGCTGGAACAGTTGAAAAAAGGTTGCTGTAAGGGGCGGTATGTTTACCCCAGAGGAGATGGGCAGGGGATCTAGCCCTATGCTCGGTGGCGTATACAGGCTAGAGATAGGCACAGTGCACAGTGCCTTCGAGGTGGGCCGGTTCGGAACCTGCTGGCTTGTGGTTGGCTCCCAATAGAGGAGAGGGGCCAATCACGATGTTTGCAGGGTTGCGGGGCCGGATGGAGGGCTAAAGATGCGGCGGACAGCCATCTTTAAATGGTGTGGACCTCGGGGCTTCGATTGGTGGCTGGATGCACTTTGAGTGCATTAATGGGGCAGATCCTGGCAGGAAAGGCCGCACTGGGCAACGCTGGAGCGGTGCGGATATTACTAAATAAATTTTGATTTGTTAGTTCTAGAAATGTCTCGAGTCTTTGATACTAGACACAAGGCACAGTCTAGGGATTTGGAGTTGTTAGAACTAACTCAGGGCAGAGGGACTTTGATAGATTACATCACCCGGTTCAATCAATTGGTTGCCGAGACATCATGGCCAGAAAGCAAGCGGGCAGTTATCTTTTATATGGGGTTGAGTAACGTAATGAAAGATGCTTTAGCAGTGATACCTTCCATGCCCACTCAGTATCAGGAACTAGTGGATCTTGCTCTGCAGGTAGATGCACGGCGATCAGAGCTTAGAGCTGAGTTGGGGGTTTCTTCCCACCCTACAGTCGTCAGTACCCCTGCTTCTAGTACGGAAGAACCTATGCAAGTAGGGGGTTTACGTAGCCCTATTACAACATCTGAGAGAGAACGTAGAAGGGTGGATAATGCATGCTTTTATTGTGGCACCACGGGACATTATGTGAAGGAATGTCCTCGACGTCCCAAGAAGAGTCAGGTTTTTCGGACAGCTCAACCTTAGATCCGGAGATCAGGTCGAGTGTTCAGTCTTCATCTCCGGGTACCCCTCTTGCCTCTGCTCGTGTTCAACCCATCTTTGTAAAGGCCACTCTTTATCCCTCTACAGGTATTTCTCATGCAGTCACGATCATCATTGACTCAGGTGCTACTGGGAACTACATAGACATTGCGTTAGCCCATTCCCTCAATCTACCTTTAGTGGTAAAAACCCGACCTGAACCTGTTCAGGCCGTAGATGGCACTGCACTAGTCTCTGATCCTGTTAGACACCAAACTGCACCTCTATTGTTGACCATACAAGACATTCACACAGAGACGTTAAGTTTTGACTTGATTACCACACCTCAATTCGGTATCATATTAGGAATACCATGGTTACGTGAACACAATCCTCTGATTAATTGGCAATCAGGCACGGTGCTCTTCGAGTCTGAGATTTGTCAGAACTATTGTCTCCCAACCCATCAAGCAACCGATACTCCTTCTCGGGCCTTGGGAGCCTTAGCTCAACTCATGCTGAATGATGATGGATCAGAGGTTGTGAATTCCCATACCGTTGGGGGGGTGGTGTCAGGGATTCCATCTGAGTATAAAGCATTTGAATCAGTTTTCGATCGTGGTTCTTCCGAGGTACTTCCTCCACACAGACCATATGACTGCCCAATTGAATTAATCCCTGATTCCACCATTCCTTCGGGCAGGATTTATTCCTTGTCTCCCTCGGAAGAACAAGCATTGAAACAATATGTACAGAACGCCCTACGATTAGGACACATCTGCCCCTCTACTTCACCAGCTGCAAGTCCTATATTTTTTGTACCTAAGAAAGAGGGGGATTTACGTCCTTGTGTGGATTATCGGCGTCTTAATGCTATCACGAAAAAGGATAGATATCCAATTCCGTTAATCACACCCCTTCTGGACCACTTATCTCATGCTTCTGTTTTCACCAAGCTGGATCTTCGCGGCGCATACAATCTAGTGCGCGTTCGCGAAGGCGATGAGTGGAAAACTGCTTTTTGTACCCGTTACGGCTTGTATGAATACCTAGTCATGCCCTTCGGCCTATGTAATGCCCGGCAACATTCCAGCGTTTTATGAATGACATATTCAGGGACATTCTGGATGTATACATGGTTGTGTATTTAGACGACATCTTGATCTTTTCACGTAATCTTGATGACTATGTAAAGCATGTCCGAGAAGTATTATCCCGTCTGAGCGAACATTCCCTATTCGCCAAACCCGAGAAATGTCAGTTCCATAAAACGTCTGTTGAGTTTCTGGGATTCCACATTACCCCTGGGGCGTTATCTATGAACGAATCCAAGGTTAAAGCAGTCCTAGATTGGCCAGTTCCTCAAACACTCAAACCCTTGCAGGCCTTTTTGGGCTTCTCCAACTTTTATAGGCGTTTTATTTCCTCCTTTTCCACAATTGTTGCCCCGCTCACGGCCCTGACCAGCCCTCAGGTACCCTATCGATGGCAGAGGGAACATCAGGAATCTTTTGAGGCTTTGAAAACCGCTTTCACTACTGCACCGGTGCTCCAGCACCCCAATCCCGATCTTCCGTTCATAGTTGAGGCGGATACCTCTTCTTTTGCCTTTGGTGCGGTATTGTCGCAGACATGTCCTACAACAGGCAAATTGCACCCGGTGGCATACCATTCCCGTAAGTTCTCCAATACTGAGACACATTATACCGTAACGGAGAAGGAACTCCTGGCTGTCATGGACGCCTTTCGTGTCTGGCGCCATCATCTTCTGGGGGCTAAGCATCCAATCACTGTATACTCAGATCATCGAAATCTACAGGATCTGGCCTCATTGAAGTGCATTAATAGCAGACAGGTCCGGTGGCATCTTTTCTTTTCCTCTTTTGATTTCCATATTATGCATCGTCCTGGGACCTCACATGGAAAACGGACGCCTTGTCACGTTCCCCGGGTGGGGTCGAGTTGCCAACCTTCCCTGACACTGTTCTCGGAAAGAGTCATGTGATTTGTCTCTGCACTCCCTCTTTGACATTGTTAGATTCTGTACGATCTTGGACTAGCAATCATTTCGACCAATTGCGAGATTGGGACCCTGTGTATTCTGATGGTTTGCCTTTTGTGCATGAACGTCTGTTTCTTCCCACACCTGACACTCGTAATTTGGCCCTTGAGTGGTCTCATGATGCTCCCTTCAATGCCCATCCCGGTCAAGAGCACACTTTGGATCTCCTAAAGCGCTGGTGTTGGTGGCCCTCTATGAAGCGCGATGTGGAATGCTATGTCAATTCATGCGCTGTTTGTGCTCAGGCTAAACATCGAAGAGGACGACCGGTTGGGCTGCTGCTTCCGGTACCTCCAAGACCTTGGCATACACTGACAATGGATTTCGTAACCGATCTCCCCAAGTTACAAGGTTTTGACACCATCTGGGTGGTGGTGGACACGTTCACAAAAATGGTTCGTTTTGTTCCTTGTAAGGGTATTCCTTCGGCCCCGGTCTTGGCAGACTTGTTTTTGGAGCATGTGTTCGTGTTATTTGGACTCCCTTCGGTCATTGTATCCGATCGAGGGTCACAGTTCACCTCTCGTTTTTGGAGGTCATTGACTAAATTACTGGGCATCAATACCAGGTATTCTTCGGCCTATCATCCTGAGACTGATGGGCAGACCGAAAGGACGAATCAATCTATGGAGCAGTATCTTCGGTGTCTTATATTGCAACAACAGACCTCCTGGTTGACCGTTTTACGGCTTGCTGAGTTCGCATACAATAACGCGGCTCATTCTGCTACAGGTTTTTCTCCATTCTACGCCCTCTACGGTCAACACCCCAAGGTATTGCCTGTCCCTGATGCTTCTGTTTCTTCGAATCCTGCAGCCACGGCTTGTCTTAGGGATCTGTCTGCTGTTCATGCTAGTACTGTGGTCCATCTCACTGAAGCAAAGGCTTCTATGAAGGCCAGTGTTGACGGCAAGCGTCTGGCTGCTCCTCCCCTGGTGGTGGGTTCTAGGGTGTGGTTGTCTTCACGTCACCTTCCCCTAGTGGGTTGCCGGAAACTGCTACCTCGTTTCGTTGGCCCGTATGTGATCTCTCAGGTTGTGAATCCGGTGGCTTTTCATCTAGTTCTCCCAAGTTCTTGGCGTATCCATCCTGTATTTCATGTCTCTCTCCTCAAGCCTTGTCCTGATTCTTCCCGCCTCCGAGCCCCTGTTGCTCCCGTGTCCCTGGACTCTCCTGATGTTTTTGAAGTGTCGGCCATTTTGGGTTCCCGTTGGTTTAGGGGTAGGCTCCAGTATTTAGTGGATTGGAAGGGTTACGGACCGGAGGAACGTTCTTGGGTTTCCGCCTTGGATCTTGACGCCCCTCGGTTGGTAGCTCGCTTCCATAGGGATCACCCGTCCTGCCCACGGGGTCGTGGGCCGTTAGGAGGGGGCTATGTTAGGCGATCCTCTGCACACCGATCCACTGCACACCAGAACACTGCTCACATTTCCCCAACACCTCCCTGCAGGGTTCGAGGCTCATGTGATTCGGTTAACCCAAAGGACCGAAAGTTCTGTACCAGGTATGGTGTACAGGCTCGATTGCAACCCTTCCTGCACTGGCAGTTGCCATGGAGAACATACAGCAGAAGGGGCGGCATTACATCTCCACGCCGATCACGTGATCCAGAGTGGCGTTCCTCACGTGACCTTGGTGGACGTCACATGACCCAGAAACGTCACATGGCCCAGAAACGCACAGTATATAAGGCTTGAGACACGGAACACTCATTGCTTCTCAGCTGTCTTCAGACCCTGTTTGGCGTTACGTTTTGCTCTACTGTTTACCTTGATCTCGGAACTCTATCTTGGACTCCTTCGGATACTCCTTTGTACCTTTGCTTGGAACTGTTTACCTGTTGCTGGATTTTGGACACGACCCTGATTTGCCTTTGGATCATCCCTTGGTACCTTGCTGAACTCCTACGCCATTTCCCTCTTGGGATTCAAGTCACGCCTTCAGTCCTACAGGTGGCTTATCCTGCATCCACGCTATTCTGCGGTTCTACTGTTCTAGGGACCGCCTCATCTGAGTCTCGAACCTCCCTCCTAGGTTTCCTGGGTTTTCCTAACACCAGATAGGTAAGACTATTCAGATCCTTTGGGTAACGTGATATATTGTAATTGCCTGGTACTTAACCTCGTTCCTTTTTGACAGCAGCATCAGTGTTCCAGAGGTTCCGTGGATCCGGGAAGTAACATCTCCCACCTGTGGCCCCAAAGGTCGCACAGCGGGTTTCTTTTAGTTCCCCTGTGCGTCACTTGAGGACGGAGGTTTCAACGGTCTACACGACACTCAAGTCAGAACAAATAGCCACATTGGAAGCGTCCGCCTCTACTATAAAGGGCGTATTTGGGTCTGGATGTTGTAAGACCGGGGCTGAGGTAAAGACCTCTTTCAACATATCAAAGGCCTTTTGAGCCTCTATTGTCCAATGATATGGATTCTTAGGACTTGTCAAGGCTGTGAGAGGTGCTACTATTTTAGAGAAAGAGTGAATACATCTCCTATAAAAGTTCGCAAAACACAGAAAAGATTGCAAGGATTTGACGGAGGTAGGTACAGGCCAGTCCAGGATGGCTTTGACTTTGGAACGGCTCATTCTCACCCCCTGACTGGTGATGTCATAACCCAAGAACTCCACCTCTTGGGTGTAGAAGACACACTTTTCGGCTTTTACGAACAGATGATTTTCTCTTAGCCTTTGGAGGACTTTGGTGACATGTGTAATATGGTCTTCCACAGAGGTTGAATAAATCAGTATGTCATCGAGGTAGATGACCATAAATTGATCAATATAGTCACTGAAAATGTCGTTCATAAAATATTGTAACGTTGCGGGGGCGTTGCACAATCCAAATGGCATGATGAGATATTCGAAGAGACCGTACCGGGTTTTAAAAGCGGTCTTCCACTCGTCGCCTTGTCGAATGCGCACAAGATTGTACGCTCCCCGCAAGTCCAATTTCGTGAAAACGACAGAAGTACCCAGCTGATCCAGCAGGACATTGATTAAGGGTAGAGGGTACTGGTTTTTTACAGTTCTTGCATTGAGAGCCATATAGTCAATGCACGGTCGTAGGTCCCCCTCCTTTTTTGGGACGAAAAACAAAGGAGAGGGTTCCGGCGATTGTGAAGGGCGAATTAACCCGTTCTTGAGGGCTTTGTCAATGGAATCTTTCAGGACTTCATCCTCCCGTTGGGTGAGTGAATACACACGCCCTGTTGGTATCTTGGCACCCGCAATTAGCTCAATAAGACAATCATATGGCCTATGTGGTGGTAACAAATCATCTTTGCCCTTGTCAAACACGTCGGATTAGGCATCATACTCCTTAGGCACCAAGACAGAATTGAAACCAAGCGCGGCAATACTATGAGCCCTGTCAAGGAAATCCAGTATAGGTGTGTGTACTACTTTTGATTCTAGTAATCATTTCTCATTGTAATAATCCGAGGGGTATTGGATGTGACCGGTGACCCAGTCTATGACGGGATTATGCAATTTGAGCCAGGATAAACCCAAAATCAATGGGTATTGAGGAGCGGCAATTATGTCAAAAACCAGAAATTCTGTATGACCATCGGGTAGAGATACCTTGAGTGGTATGGTCTCTTCCGTTACCAACCCAGAAGACAAGGCCGAACCATCAATGGTACTAACTGCTTCTGGAATCGGTTTGATAACCTTAGGTATAGCTGATTGGGCAGCAAGGGTTATGTTGAAGTAACTATTGGATGCGCCTGAATCCAACATCGCCTTGGAGTGGATAATGTTCCCGTTGAGTTCCAACGATACTGCTACCGCTATGGAGTACGCCATGTACTGAGGGGAGTCAGTTTTGGTACTCGACAGAGGGACCCCTGTTATTGCCGAGCTTTGGCGTTTCCCGCCTTCCTAACCGGTTTCTTGGGGCACGAAACCAACTGATGTTCTGCTGAACCACAGTACATACTTAAATTGTTTTTTCGGTGATTGTCGCGTTCAGCAACCAACAAGCGGACACGTACAGCGCCTATCTGCATGGGTTCGGGTTCACTGAAGGTGGACTGAGACGCATCAGAACCACCAGGTGCTGACATAAAGGTTTTCTTTTCCCCTTTTCTAGCGGATCGTCGTGCATCTATCTGGAGGATCAGGTCTAAAAGGTCCGAAAACCCTGCAGGAACCACAGGGACTGTTGACAAGGCGTCTTTTAATTCTTCTGACAGTCCTTTATAAAAGACTGCTGTCTTCTTGTCTTCTGGCCATTGGGTTTCAGCTGTGAGCTGATTAAAGTGAGCGAGGTATGCCAACAACGTCTGATTGCCTTGCTGCAAATTCAACAGTTCTAAATCCGTGGCCTGGGTAGCATATCGCATATCGAAAACCTTGCTCGTTGCAGATAATAGAGCGTCACAATCATACAATAATGGACTGTTTGATTCAAGTAAAGGGTTAGCCCATGCTGCAGCTGTAACGCCCAGATGCGACAATACAAATGCCGCTTTTGTGGTCAAGTCTGGGAATGAGCTAGGTCTACATAGAAAATGAAGGCGACATTGGTTTACGAAGGTACGATAGCTCTTGGGATCACCCATGAACCTGTCAGGTGGAGCCAAGGGGAACTGAGTTGGCATGAGTATCTGTACAGCTTCCTTTTGTGGGCCAAAGAGACCTAAACCAGAAGCTGTTGGTTCTGTTCCCATCGCCCCCTGGAGGATTGCGTGCATGGCGGCCTGCAGCACATCCATGCGATGGCGCAGTGTATCCTGAGCCGTTATCATTTCCTGCCTCAGGTCAGCCACTAGCTGAGTGAGTACAGTTAAAGGGTCAGCACCCTCCATAATGAGGCTTCTGATTCTGTCAGGCTTTCACGAATACCAACACCAATAAAGGATACCAGAGTATTCAAAGGATACACGAAGTCTATGCAAAGGATACACATAGAGTCTTCCGAAGATGACTCGGAGTACCGCGTAGTCTGTTGAATTCAGACCTTCCAACTGATGTCACTCTTCGACTAGGTAAGTAACAGTCAAAAGAGAGGAATCAGTGGAAAGAGCGTGTATTTGAAAAGAAACCACCAACCTGCTGAAGGAAACACAAGAAGGAGTTTTAGGAACTGATCAGAATTGATTGGAGTCAATATGAAGCTGAATGAATTACACTCACCTGCGGAATAGGAAAGTCACTCAGGGAACTCCACACAAAATAAACATGAACCAATGAAAAAGAAAGGGAAGTTAGTCAGGAAACTAACCCGAACGGAACAAAGGCCACACTAGATCCGGGATGGTGCACACAGGGTAGCGTCCATAAAGTCCAGTGCACTGAATCCTGTAGCCTTGGAGTGAAAGAGTTGAGGTGCAGAACAGAGTATCCTGGAGAAGTATGTGGATCAAAGAGTTCAGAATAAAGCAGATACTGGTCCTTTAGATGAAATGGGAACTGGATTGGGTAATTGACAAGGAGTAGAATAAATGCAGAAGGTCTCTGCTCTCACCTTAATCCGTTGTATACAACTCTCCTCTTTCGATACAGGTTGTCAGGAGCAGGTGCAAGTCGGTGGATGGCTGTGGCTCAAACACTCCGCTGAGGAAAGTGGAACAGGAGCGGTTGCAGGCAGGAGAAGATGCCGCCGGGTAACACAGCAATGCGGCGATGTAGGAGGCAGCTCTGAAAGCCAAGGAGAACGGCTTTTCTCCGCTGGTGAATAGGTGCCGCAAGGTAATGCGGTCGGGTGTCTCCAATACTCCGCTGAGGGAAGCGGAACAAGAGCGGCTGCCGACAAGAGAAGGCACCACCGGGAAACACAGCAATCCGGCGACGTAGGAGACAGCTCTGGGAGAACGGCTTTCTCCACTGCTGAATACGTGCCGCAAGGTAATGCGGTCGGGATACAACTGCTCGGAGACTGAACAGCTGACAGAAAGCTCCGCTAGGAAGTGCGGTAAGGAGTTCTTAAAGAACAGCAGCTCCGGAACATAGCGAAAATGAATAACGATCAGAAGCGTCGAACCCCGGAAGCTCCTGATTCAAATACATGTCAGCTGATGTTTGCGTGTAGCGCGTGATGACGTTACATCAGCTGACACTCGCATATGCCGTAGATCAGATCATGATCGGCATTACGCATCCGCAGAATGGACGTTCTATGCAATAGGGATGAAGAATACACAGTCCCTTAAAGCGTAAGAGAAAAGCCTGAAAATGTTAATGGGATCGTTTGCCAGAAAGTTTGCCTAAGAGACGCCAGCGGCCTTGCTGTCCACTGGGCTGTGCGAGTAGGCGTAGGGGAGAGGCCAGGTTTGGCAGGTATGACACTCACAGACTGTTCAGTAGATTAGTCATGTTCTTTTCATCAATAATACATCCGGGGGTACAAGCATATGCAAATGCGAAGTGGCTGCAGATAACCAGGTGGGAGCTGATGATGACAATAAACTCCACAGTGAACGGATTCAACGCCATTAAAGAAGAATTGAGAACAATCCGAATGGTGGCCCTACAGAACAGAGACATGTTGGACCTCCTCACTGCAATGGAAGGAGGAGTTTCAGCAAAAATTGGAAGTTCCTGCTGCAAATTAATTCCCGCGAATGATGAAGATAATGGCACACTATCTGAAGCAGTATCACAATTGGCAAAGATGCATGCGAAGTTGGAAGAAGAAGCTAAGGGAACAAAAAAGGAAGGAAGCTGGTTCTGGTACCTCTGGTCATGGATGCCATCATGGCTAGCGGATGGCCTCAAGGTGTTAGCAGGTTGTAAAATACTGGTACTGGCATCACTGATGAGAATAAAGTTATGAATGCAAGATCAAAATGAACAGCAGAAGTAATTATCGGTATGCATATCCTTATGCCTGCAGAAAACGAACTGCGCACAGACATCGTCCTCAAGGAACGTGAGCGGCTGCACCATCAGATAGTGGAAGCAGACTTACAGGACGACAAATGAGTGGACAAATTTGTGGTCAACAAGTCGACCGGAGGGGTACTGAAGAAAGAAAATGGGACAGTCCCTTCCCCCGACCCATGTACAAACTATGGCCGACGATGTCACGACCAAAGAACCCCCAGCCACATGAGTTCACACCTCTGTCCACTTCCCCGGATGACAATGTACACAATGACCACTTTCCACCTGCGAAACCAGGCCGCATCCCGCCCAAAGCACGAGGTGGGAATCAAAACGGAGCTGGGGCCGATCGCATGGACCAGCTTGACTAAACGACTCACAACCTAAATTGCCATCATTAGAGATGACATGACGACATAGCCACAACAGACAGAAATATGTGCTGCCACGCACTTGGATCAGTCACACACGAAGAACAAGCTCAGTGCTATGACTTAGTGGACCGTGTACACTCACAGACATACATCGTTATTATTTTTCTCATAGGCCAGCAACCACTTCACAGAAACGCAAGACGCCGGACAGTTCGTGTATATGCTTGCAGAGGCTTCATGCTACTAACCCTGGAGACAGCACCCTACAAATGGGCCAATGTACACGGAACCACACCACACCCCAGGCCCCCTCGCCTTATGGACCTTATGCCACAACATGCAACCAAGCCGAAGTAGGCCACAGACCAGAGTCGACAGGCCTAGAGCAGCTCATACAGAGCTACAAGGTGCTGAGCATGCAGAACAGCCCCTGGCTGGAGCCACTGCAGCCAAGGTCATGATGTTGCAATCCACATTCCGTGCTCTCCAAGCCAAGGTGACACCTGCCACTGCTGCGACTACCCAAAGCAAAATACAAATCAAATCCCCGTAATTCTGCCTCATCTACGGTCTCTCAACATGTGACCAGGCCGACCTGTTACGATGCCAATTCCCAAAGACTGAAGAAGCACTGGTGTCCCGCGTCTGGGACCCTTCTTGCAACAAAGTTGTAACAACTCAGGCACAGGCGGCAATGGGAAAGGAGCGCTCTTATGGCAGTAGTATGATCTGTCCATTGTCTTCCACATACACATAGTCATACATTGTTGCCAGCACCAGGTACATCATGGGCTGGGAACAACGATGGTCCCAGGCTTGGGGGCTCGCTGATGGACCAATCAGGGACCGGGGGCTAACCACTGACGACAATACCTCACCACCAATCCCTAACTCTCATCATGTATCATTTTTTTATTAACAATTTTTAGGGACGAACCAAGCGTACCACCTGACCTCTACTCCACCAATAACACCTTTCACTATATGGTCCTCTACTGAACCTATCACTCGGGGAACCAACCCGGAGTGGCGGTAGGTTCGGGTACGAGCTTTCGCAAGTGACGCACAATGTTATGTCACTCAGGTACAAAATGGGCCTGCGAGCCCATCTAGGATGAGAAGTGGCCTGGAACCTACGCTCCACGTATCTGTCCCTGTCTGTTTTCCTGTAATAAATGACAATAACTGATTGCTCTTGTGGGTCCCCTCTACTTCTTTGCGACACGGAAGGAGTTAGGGCCTTCCGAGAGCTGGAGGTCCGCAGACCCCAGGTAAAGCGCTGCCTACCACCAGAAATTTCCCTAACAAGGCGGCACTGGGGAGTCCCAAAGTCGGCTCAGCCACCTTTCTCGTTTCTCCCTGGAGTTAGTGGGATTTTGTTATGGGGTTTTAGTGCTCAAGATTGTTTCTGCCTGCATAGGAAAGCCTGGATCAACTATCCCTTTTCTGGCAGTGGGGTTTGGAATCTTGCAGAGTGGAGGTGAAATATCGGGATACGAAGGCGCTGGAAAATTCAGAAGAGAGTGTTCTGTCAGCCTCCCTTATTTATAAGGCATGGTGACATCATAGGATTATATGGTGGAGCATGCTTAGCTGGGCACGCCTCTAAACAACTGGATTGGTCAGGGGTGATTGTTACCGCCTTGCTGTCTGCTGGTTTGATTTTTTTAGGGACATGACATCAGCTTTATGATGTGGCTTTACAATGCAAAGGTTCATCCCACAGTTACTTTAGCTAAAATCATTCGTCACATAAATCACACATTTACCCAATTGTGGCATTTTTACAAATTATCTAGGCAGATTACATATTTCACGCAGAGCATGACAGTCCAACTCTCTAGTTTGTGAGACTTTGTTTTCGTCCGGCTAATCATTTTTCATCATTTTCAGTGATACATATTCAACCTAAAATTCTATAACTTTATACATGGGTATAGATTATCATAAGGCATGCAAGTATTGAATTTCAAAGTGGCATCATGTATGGCAGTGAAGGCTTCCACATCTTGTTTAAAAGCCACAAAAATTACATTTAAACAGTTAACTTTATTACATTCCTGCAAAGTCCTGTGGCAGAGATAAAAGTCTTAAAAGTTTATAAATAAGATAGTCTTTTGAAACAAATGGTCATCAATATCTTCCAAATAAGGGCCTACCTTACAAGGCTACTCTTGAGTTGGCTTTGAAGCTCCCAGTGAAAGTTGCAAGGACGTGTGATTTCCTATTTCACACGCATGTGTCCCAGAATCCCTATTGTAAGAGGCCTCTGCCCAGACAAAAGTCTGATGGGCATGGGATGTTTTGCCTTCTGGTCCATTCAAAGTTTCCAAGGGCATAATTATCACAGAGGTGTCCCAGAATCGGCTGTGGCTTCTCTTGGGGTTAGGGAACTTCTGTTGTCAGTAAAACCCCAAGCAGAAAACCTGCTTGGCTAGTTCCACAATGCAGCCAATGCCTTTACTTAGTTATTTATTTATTTAGTTTTCCTGAATCAGAAAGCCAAGCTGCTGAAATCAAACATTATGTTATAGTTCTACCCAAACCCCCCTACATTTCTAGGCAAGCACACGTTTTCATTCAACACTGTACTTTTAAAGCAGGCATTTTTATTATTTGTAAAAACACATTTGACAGTTCTGTTGCGGGGCAATGGTGCTCCAAGGAGCCAGCGCAGCCATTTTGCTGTTAACTCCTGAAGTGCAGCTTGATCAGGGATGGGAATTCTGCTGAGTGGGTCAATGTACCCCACAAGGGCTTGGCGCAATAACGTACAAATTACTGGGCTCCCGGAAGGAGAAGAAGGTGGGAACCCGACGGAATACATTGAGTCACTGCTACAGCAGGAAATCGGCCCCGGCGCCCTCATGCAAAGATTATAGTTGAAAGAGCGCATCGATCACTGGCGAGGAAACCACCACCTGCAGCTCCACCGAGGGCAATAATAGCCCAGATACAAAACTACTGAGATAGGGAGAAGATCCCTGAGTACTTCCGCAAAGGTGGGACGATCCAACGAGCATCAGCCACAACAGTTTATCCGGATTACACACTTCAAGTGCAATGGATGAACTATATAACGGCTTAAAGGAGATTACGAGTGTCGAACCTGAAGTTTGTTGTATCCTGCCAGACTGAAAGTGATACATTAAAATCGAGCCATCTTCTTTGAGAACCCTGAAGATGCACACAAATTGATGGACACGCAGAATTTGCCAACTGGAACAGAGGCCGGTCCGAGTAAAGACGAGTAGGCATATGCAGAAGATTAGGTTCATTGCTGGGGATAGAAGTCGGCAAACATATAACAATGAAAAGGGTAAACCCTCTCAGATGGAAGCTACAAGAGGATATGATAACTAATGCAGGAGCCCACGATGTGGTGCTTATTTAAGAGCACACGACACGGGAGCGCCTACCCGCAAGGTTGGATTTGTTTGTTTGGATACTAGCGGTTATGTATCCGCCTAATGCACCCACGCACCAGGCGATTTCCCTGGAGCGACAGCGAGAAGTGGGGATGCCTGAGCACAAGGTATTGAGCTGGGCAATTGTTGGGAGGGGGAGAATAAGGGAGATGGGGTAGTTAGTTGGGTGTTTGCCTATGAATCCACACTGTATATACTGAACATGGACTTGAACGCAGGCTGCCGAAATGTATCAGAATTTTCAAGTGTGATGGGGGAACTTAAGATTGTGTCCTGGAATGTCAGGGGCCTTAACAGTTATATGAGACAGAATAGAATCATGACCTACTTGAGGCATCAGAAAACTGACATTGCACTCCTACAGGAGACTCATCTTACAAAAGAGATACAGACTGCACTGGCCAAGAAATGGAGAGGTACGACCTTGGGCTCGCCATACTCTGCTTATGCTAGGGGTTTATTAATATGGGTGGCACTGTCGATACCTTTAAAGGTGCATAAGACCTTTCAAGATAAAGAGGGCAGGATGTTTGTTGTGAGGTCGGGTGGAACACAGGGAATTCTGTATAATCAACACATATACACCAAACCAAGAGACTTCAGATTACCATTGCATGTTGTATCCATTAATAAGTCCGCACATAGGCGGTACACTGATATGGGGCGAGGACTTTAATTTGTACGCTTAACACTACACTGGACAGGTCGAATCATAAATTAATGCACCCTTCCCATGTCTGCCAAATCCCTACGCACATTGTTGCAATCATTTCAGCTTGTGAACATCTGGCCGACTCTGCACCCGCAGGCCCGTGGTTATTCACATTACGCAGCCCCCCAAGACCTGTACACTAGATTAGATTATATTTTTACAGGCAAGGATCTCCTGAGTGAATTCATGGGGGTGGAATATAAAGCACAAGTGTTGTCAGATCATGCTCCTCTGGTGGTCACGACGCAGGTTTTCCCCCCAAGAGTGCGTATCCCGACACAGAGTTTCGGAGCAAGTCCCTTAAAGATGAGGCATTCTGGGAACCTTTAAAAATAGGGGTGCAAGATTACTTTACGCATAATACGGGAAGTGTGGTGTCAGCAGGCACGTTATGGAAGGCTTTCAAGGTGGTGATCAGAGGGACGGCAATTGCTAAGGCGAAAGGGGTTCAGGCAGCAATAGAGAACAACTTACGCAAGGCGGAAACTAAATTGGAAGCCATAATGGTTAGAGCAACCTCCCTAATTGGAGCGCCCGAGAGGCGGTTGCCCTGCAGCAGGAGTGTTTGGTGCACTGGGATAGAGTAGGTAAACTGAGTTATAGGAAATATGTGGAACGACAGCATGCTGAGGGAGATAAACCTGGGCACTTGCTAGCCTGGTTGTACAAGGGCGAGACGGAGCATAGCATGATTCGAGCAATCATGGCAAAGAATGGGGAGCTTTGCGAGAGGCAACATGACATGAACAACTATTTCTGTGCGTTCCATAAGACGTTATATGAAGAGACATCAGAAACCCGAGAGTCAGAGATTGAAAAGGCTTTAGAGCAGATAGACCTTCCAAAGCTAGATGCAGAAGAAGCAGACAAGCTGGAAGCCCCCATAACTAAAGAAGAGTTGGAACACACCATACAAGGGTTGCCTTCAGGCAGAGCTCCAGGGGCGGACGGACACCCCAAGTGAGTTCTATAAAGAATTCATGGCAGAAACTACGCCCCCCCTATTGGCAATGCTGAACGAGTCCCTAGATAAAGGCATTTTGCAGAAGTCATTACGAGAGTCCATTATAGTTCCATTGCCGAAGCCTAACAAACCTGGTACTGAATGCGGCTCTTACAAACCCCTCTCGCTGCTTAATCAGGATGGGAAAATATGGACGGCTAACAGGTTGAAACCAGTAAACACAAACTTGTGCACTCAGATCAGTCGGGATATGTCCCTCATAGAAATATCCCATGTAATCTAAGACGATTGCACCACGTCATAGACCATAACCAAGACAGCACCCAGCCCATGGTGGTAACCTCACTAGATGAGAGCAGCTAAATTATCATCATTTTCAATATGTGATAATCCTAGATCCTTTTTGCCTACCTATCTAAGGAAGTCTCCGGATCGAAGAACTAGGGCTGACTTCCTAAGATTTAGATTAAATATTCTACCTATCTTAGAAATCTTAAATATTAGAGATAAGGGAGCTTTCCCAAGTAATATTTGTCAGGAGTCTGAGCTGAATTTAAAGCATACCACCCAACACCTACTAATGACCTGCCCAGGGACACGGAACCTAAGGCTTTTTTTTTGATGATATAGTTTATTTGTAAACTTTTTCATCATTTCCCAGATTTTGTTCGTATCTAAGCTTAGTGCTTTAAAATGCAATTATTGTTGTGTATTTATTTTTTTATTTTTTTTTGTTTAGTTCGAGTATAGAGCTTAGAAAAAGAACAATTGTGTAGATGTATTTTTTATTATTACCGCTGAGCAGTGTGGCCCACCGTTCTTGAGTGGTCATTTGTTTGGCTGACAGTTGAAAGAACGTTCCAAATTGTTTACGTTGAGGGGAGAGTTCTTTGCATTCCATGACCAAGTGGAAAATAGTTTCAGCTATTTCTTTGTCTTTGCAGAACCGGCAGTAGTTGTTTACAGCATCGATCTGTCTTGTTATAGATAAGTATGAATTTGTGGGAAGAATGTTCAGACGTACTTTTAGAAACATTGTACGAATGGTTTGGTCTGGGAAGATTTGCAAGTAGGCTGGTGGTTCATGAATTTTTCTATTGTCTTTTGTGCACTGAAGATTCTGTTTGTAGGTATTCTTTTTTTTAATCGTCTTTATCCAGTTGTTATGCAAGAGTTTTATTTTTGCATGTTGTGGGCGAAGCGTGAGGAATTCTTCTGATATATCTTCGTTTTCCATTTCAGTTCTCATTGAGGCTTTCCATTTTGTAGTATTGTAGTGTTAAAGGTGTTTTCTTTTGCTCGTAGAATTTGGATAGCTGGTGTTTTTTCATCTGTAAGTATTTTGTGGTAAATGTCTAATCTTTTCCATTGTACAAAGGAGTCGATTGACTGGGTTGCCAGTTCGTAGCGTATTCTTGGCATTGGGTATGTTTGTGGAAGCCGAAGGATTTTTCGCCAAAATATTGATTCGTATTTTGTTCCGTATGTTAATATCGGTATGTACTTCTGTCTGTAATAGGTGATGATGGGATTGAAAGAAAACTTGCCATATTTTCTATGAAGTATACATCCTTGTCTTGATAGGATTTGCGCTGTTTGATCAATTTTGTCTATCCATTGGTCTTCTGATTTCGATTGATTTATTGGAATGCCTAGGTATTTAAAGGATGTCACAGTTCCAATTTTGGAGTCGTTAATGGTAAAAGTCGGTTGGTATGATTTTTTTGTGGATGGTTTCGTGAGAATAAGGGGCCGATTCATGGAACAAACGTGCCCTGAAAATCTACGTGCAAGCAGGCGCAAGCAGGTGCAAGCGGAAAAAAAGAGGCGTGCGATTCATGGAAGTCCCTGCGCGTGTCTTCCTCGGGATGTGCGCCAAACCCGTGCATGGCGCACACGTCACTGCAACATCGCGAAAGGCGTGCGCGACGCGCACAGTGAAAGCGCACAACCTCAGCGCACACACCAGAAAGTGGGCGGGACATGGGGCGTAACGCGCGGAATGGGGAACAACACGCGAAAATAAGGGCGTAACTGGGGATGTACTGCAGGGAAGCAGACGGAACGCCCACACGCACTCGAACCACACGTATTCATGGAATCGAATAGGGCAAAGCCACGCACAGCCAAAGACACGCACAAGCTGAAACACGGCCGCCACACGAAGGCAGGCGGTAGAGTCCCAGCGCATCAAAAAAGTGGCGCGCGGGAAGTTAAATACGCGATTGAGCGGGGTACGTGGATTTCAGGGGTGCGCGAGAAATTCTACACACGATTGGCCTGGGTACGTGTATTACAGGGGTGCGCGAGAAAATCTACACGCGATTGGCCTGGGTACGTGGATTTCAGGGGTGCGCGAGAAAATCTACACGCGATTGGCCTGGGTACGAGGATTTCAGGGGTGCGCGAGAAAATCTACACGCGATTGGCCTGGGTACGTGTATTACAGGGATGCGCGAGAAAATCTACACGCGATTGGCCTTGGTACGTGGATTTCAGGGGTGCGCGAGAAATGCTACACGCGATTGGCCTGGGTACGTGGATTTCAGGGGTGCGCGAGAAAATCTACACGCGATTGGCCTGGGTACGTGTATTAAAGGGGTGCGCGAGAAATCCTGCACACGATTGGGCCTGTGCGAGTGGGGCAGTGTATTACGTGGGTGTGCGGGAAGTTGAAGAGGTGAATTGCCAGTGTGGGTCCTCCCAGGTCTCCCCTCTACCCCCTCCACGACCTCTGCAGGCAGCCCACACCACAGGGGACTACCCTGCACCCCTGGTCATGTCCCACAGGCAGCCCATCCACCATGGGCATGCCCCCCAGCCAAGCCACATGTCCCCTTGCACCCCCACCCCCCAGCACCGTGGGGCACCTGCCAGCAGGCCCCCAACCATGTCCCACTCATGTCCCCTTGCACCCCCACCCCCCAGTCACCAGGGGCAGCCTCCACCAGGCCCCCACCCATGTCTCCCACCACCCCCACCCCTCCAGTCACCAGGGGCAGCCTCCACCAGGCCCCCACTAATGTCCCCCTGCACCCCCACCCCCCAGCACTGTGGGGCACCTTCCAGCAGGCCCCCAACCATGTCCCCTTGCACCCCCACCCCCCAGCAGGCCCCCACTCATGTCCCCCTGCACCCCCACCCCCCAGCACTGTGGGGCACCTGCCAGCAGGCCCCCAACCATGTCTCCCACCACCCCGACCCCTCCAGTCACCAGGGGCAGCCTCCACAAGGCCCCCACCCATGTCTCACACCACCCCCACCCCTCCAGTCACCAGGGGCAGCCTCCACCAGGCCCCCACCCATGTCTCCCACCACCCCCACCCCTCCAGTCACCAGGGGCAGCCTCCACAAGGCCCCCACCCATGTCTCCCACCACCCCCACCACCCAGTCACCAGGGGCAGCCTCCACCAGGCCCCAGACCATGTCTCCCACCACCCCCACCCCTCCAGTCACCAGGGGCAGCCTCCACCAGGCCCCCACCCATGTCTCCCACCACCCCCACCCCTCCAGTCACCAGGGGCAGCCTCCACCAGGCCCCCACTCATGTCCCCCTGCACCCCCACCCCCCAGCACTGTGGGGCACCTGCCAGCAGGCCCCCAACCATGTCCCCTTGCACCCCCACCCCCCAGCAGGCCCCCACTCATGTCCCCCTCCACCCCCACCCCCCAGCACTGTGGGGCACCTGCCAGCAGGCCCCCGACCATGTCTCCCACCACCCCCACCCCTCCAGTCACCAGGGGCAGCCTCCACCAGGCCCCCACCCATGTCTCCCACCACCCCCACCCCTCCAGTCACCAGGGGCAGCCTCCACCAGGCCCCCAACCATGTCTCCCACCACCCCACCCCCCAGCAGGCCCCCACTCATGTCCCCTTGCACCCCCACCCCCCAGCAGGCCCCCACTCATGTCCCCTTGCACCCCCACCCCCCAGCACTGTGGGGCACCTGCCAGCAGGCCCCCAACCATGTCCCACTCATGTCCCCTTGCACCCCCACCCCCCAGCAGGCCCCCACTCATGTCCCCTTGCACCCCCACCCCCCAGCACTGTGGGGCACCTGCCAGCAGGCCCCCAACCATGTCCCACTCATGTCCCCTTGCACCCCCACCCCCCAGCACTGTGGGGCACCTGCCAGCAGGCCCCCAACCATGTCCCCTTGCACCCCCACCCCCCAGCAGGCCCCCACTCATGTCCCCCTGCACCCCCACCCCCCAGCACTGTGGGGCACCTGCCAGCAGGCCCCCAACCATGTCCCCTTGCACCCCCACCCCCCAGCAGGCCCCCACTCATGTCCCCTTGCACCCCCACCCCCCAGCACTGTGGGGCACCTGCCAGCAGGCCCCCAACCATGTCCCACTCATGTCCCCTTGCACCCCCACCCCCCAGCAGGCCCCCACTCATGTCCCCTTGCACCCCCACCCCCCAGCACTGTGGGGCACCTGCCAGCAGGCCCCCAACCATGTCCCACTCATGTCCCCTTGCACCCCCACCCCCCAGCACTGTGGGGCACCTGCCAGCAGGCCCCCAACCATGTCCCCTTGCACCCCCACCCCCCCAGCAGGCCCCCACTCATGTCCCCCTGCACCCCCACCCCCCAGCACTGTGGGGCACCTGCCAGCAGGCCCCCAACCATGTCCCCTTGCACCCCCACCCCCCAGCAGGCCCCCACTCATGTCCCCCTGCACCCCCACCCCCCAGCACTGTGGGGCACCTGCCAGCAGGCCCCCAACCATGTCCCCTTGCACCCCCACCCCCCAGCAGGCCCCCAACCATGTCCCCTTGCACCCCCACCCCCCAGCAGGCCCCCAACCATGTCCCCTTGCACCCCCACCCCCCAGCAGGCCCCCAACCATGTCTCCCACCACCCCCACCCCTCCAGTCACCAGGGGCAGCCTCCACAAGGCCCCCACCCATGTCTCCCACCACCCCCACCACCCAGTCACCAGGGGCAGCCTCCACCAGGCCCCCAACCATGTCTCCCACCACCCCCACCCCTCCAGTCACCAGGGGCAGCCTCCACCAGGCCCCCACCCATGTCTCCCACCACCCCCACCCCTCCAGTCACCAGGGGCAGCCTCCACAAGGCCCCCACCCATGTCTCCCACCACCCCTACCCCCCCAGTCACCAGGGGCAGCCTCCACAAGGCCCCCACCCATGTCCCCCTGCACCCCCCCCCAGCACTGTGGGGCACCTGCCAGCAGGCCCCCAACCATGTCCCCTTGCACCCCCACCCCCCAGCAGGCCCCCAACCATGTCTCCCACCACCCCCACCCCTCCAGTCACCAGGGGCAGCCTCCACAAGGCCCCCACCCATGTCTCCCACCACCCCCACCCCCCAGTCACCAGGGGCAGCCTCCACAAGGCCCCCACCCATGTCTCACACCACCGCCACCCCCCAGTCACCAGGGGCAGCCTCCACCAGGCCCCCAACCATGTCTCCCACCACCCCCACCCCCCAGCAGGCCCCCACTCATGTCCCCTTGCACCCCCACCCCCCAGCAGGCCCCCACTCATGTCCCCTTGCACCCCCACCCCCCAGCACTGTGGGGCACCTGCCAGCAGGCCCCCAACCATGTCCCACTCATGTCCCCTTGCACCCCCACCCCCCAGCAGGCCCCCACTCATGTCCCCTTGCACCCCCACCCCCCAGCACTGTGGGGCACCTGCCAGCAGGCCCCCAACCATGTGCCACTCATGTCCCCTTGCACCCCCACCCCCCAGCAGGCCCCCACTCATGTCCCCTTGCACCCCCACCCCTCCAGTCACCAGGGGCAGCCTCCACCAGGCCCCCACCCATGTCTCACACCACCCCCACCCCTCCAGTCACCAGGGGCAGCCTCCACCAGGCCCCCACCCATGTCTCCCACCACCCCCACCCCTCCAGTCACCAGGGGCAGCCTCCACAAGGCCCCCACCCATGTCTCCCACCACCCCCACCACCCAGTCACCAGGGGCAGCCTCCACCAGGCCCCCAACCATGTCTCCCACCACCCCCACCCCTCCAGTCACCAGGGGCAGCCTCCACCAGGCCCCCAACCATGTCTCCCACCACCCCCACCCCCCAGCAGGCCCCCACTCATGTCCCCTTGCACCCCCACCCCCCAGCAGGCCCCCACTCATGTCCCCTTGCACCCCCACCCCCCAGCACTGTGGGGCACCTGCCAGCAGGCCCCCAACCATGTCCCACTCATGTCCCCTTGCACCCCCACCCCCCAGCAGGCCCCCACTCATGTCCCCTTGCACCCCCACCCCCCAGCACTGTGGGGCACCTGCCAGCAGGCCCCCAACCATGTCCCACTCATGTCCCCTTGCACCCCCACCCCCCAGCAGGCCCCCACTCATGTCCCCTTGCACCCCCACCCCCCAGCACTGTGGGGCACCTGCCAGCAGGCCCCCAACCATGTCCCACTCATGTCCCCTTGCACCCCCCAGCAGGCCCCCACTCATGTCCCCCTGCACCCCCACCCCCCAGCACTGTGGGGCACCTGCCAGCAGGCCCCCAACCATGTCCCCTTGCACCCCCACCCCCCAGCAGGCCCCCACTCATGTCCCCTTGCACCCCCACCCCCCAGCACTGTGGGGCACCTGCCAGCAGGCCCCCAACCATGTCCCACTCATGTCCCCTTGCACCCCCACCCCCCAGCAGGCCCCCACTCATGTCCCCTTGCACCCCCACCCCCCAGCACTGTGGGGCACCTGCCAGCAGGCCCCCAACCATGCCCCACTCATGTCCCCTTGCACCCCCACCCCCCAGCACTGTGGGGCACCTGCCAGCAGGCCACCAACCATGTCCCCTTGCACCCCCACCCCCCAGCAGGCCCCCACTCATGTCCCCCTGCACCCCCACCCCCCAGCACTGTGGGGCACCTGCCAGCAGGCCCCCAACCATGTCCCCTTGCACCCCCACCCCCCAGCAGGCCCCCACTCATGTCCCCCTGCACCCCCACCCCCCAGCACTGTGGGGCACCTGCCAGCAGGCCCCCAACCATGTCCCCTTGCACCCCCACCCCCCAGCAGGCCCCCAACCATGTCCCCTTGCACCCCCACCCCCCAGCAGGCCCCCAACCATGTCCCCTTGCACCCCCACCCCCCAGCAGGCCCCCAACCATGTCTCCCACCACCCCCACCCCTCCAGTCACCAGGGGCAGCCTCCACAAGGCCCCCACCCATGTCTCCCACCACCCCCACCACCCAGTCACCAGGGGCAGCCTCCACCAGGCCCCCAACCATGTCTCCCACCACCCCCACCCCTCCAGTCACCAGGGGCAGCCTCCACCAGGCCCCCACCCATGTCTCCCACCACCCCCACCCCTCCAGTCACCAGGGGCAGCCTCCACAAGGCCCCCACCCATGTCTCCCACCACCCCCACCCCCCCAGTCACCAGGGGCAGCCTCCACAAGGCCCCCACCCATGTCCCCCTGCACCCCCACCCCCCAGCACTGTGGGGCACCTGCCAGCAGGCCCCCAACCATGTCCCCTTGCACCCCCACCCCCCAGCAGGCCCCCAACCATGTCCCCTTGCACCCCCACCCCCCAGCAGGCCCCCAACCATGTCTCCCACCACCCCCACCCCTCCAGTCACCAGGGGCAGCCTCCACAAGGCCCCCACCCATGTCTCCCACCACCCCCACCCCCCAGTCACCAGGGGCAGCCTCCACAAGGCCCCCACCCATGTCTCACACCACCCCCACCCCCCAGTCACCAGGGGCAGCCTCCACCAGGCCCCCAACCATGTCTATCACCACCCCCACCCCCCAGCAGGCCCCCACTCATGTCCCCTTGCACCCCCACCCCTCCAGTCACCAGGGGCAGCCTCCACCAGGCCCCCACCCATGTCTCACACCACCCCCACCCCTCCAGTTACCAGGGGCAGCCTCCACCAGGCCCCCACCCATGTCTCCCACCACCCCCACCCCTCCAGTCACCAGGGGCAGCCTCCACAAGGCCCCCACCCATGTCTCCCACCACCCCCACCACCCATTCACCAGGGGCAGCCTCCACCAGGCCCCCAACCATGTCTCCCACCATCCCCACCCCTCCAGTCACCAGGGGCAGCCTCCACCAGGCCCCCAACCATGTCTCCCACCACCCCCACCCCCCAGCAGGCCCCCACTCATGTCCCCTTGCACCCCCACCCCCAGTCACCAGGGGCAGCCTCCACCAGGCCCCCACCCATGTCTCCCACCATCCCCACCCCTCCAATCACCAGGGGCAGCCTCCACAAGGCCCCCACCCAAGTCTCCCACCACCGCCACCCCCCAGTCACCAGGGGCAGCCTCCACAATGCCCCCACCCATGTCTCACACCACCCCCACCCCTCCAGTCACCGGGGGCAGCCTCCACCAGGCCCCCACCCATGTCTCCCACCACCCCCACCCCTCCAGTCACCAGGGGCAGCCTCCACCAGGCCCCCACCCATGTCTCCCACCACCCCCACCCCTCCAGTCACCAGGGGCAGCCTCCACAAGGCCCCCACCCATGTCTCCCACCACCCCCACCCCCCAGTCACCAGGGGCAGCCTCCACAAGGCCCCCACCCATGCCCCCCTGCAACCCCACCCCCCAGCACTGTGGGGCACCTGCCAGCAGGCCCCCAACCATGTCCCCTTGCACCCCCACCCCCCAGCAGGCCCCCAACCATGTCCCCTTGCACCCCCACCCCCCAGCAGGCCCCCAACCATGTCTCCCACCACCCCCACCACTCCAGTCACCAGGGGCAGCCTCCACAAGGCCCCCACCCATGTCTCCCACCACCCCCACCCCACAGCCACCAGGGGCAGCCTCCACAAGGCCCCCACCCATGTCTCACACAACCCCCACCCCCCAGTCACCAGGGGCAGCCTCCACCAGGCCCCCAACCATGTCTCCCACCACCCCCACCCCCCAGCAGGCCCCCACTCATGTCCCCTTGCACCCCCACCCCCAGGGGCCGCCTCCACCAGGCCCCCACCCATGTCTCCCACCACCCCCACCCCTCCAGTCACCAGGGGCAGCCTCCACAAGGCCCCCACCCATGTCTCACACCACCCCCACCCCTCCAGTCACCAGGGGCAGCCTCCACCAGGCCCCCACCCATGTCTCCCACCACCCCCACCCCTCCAGTCACCAGGGGCAGCCTCCACAAGGCCCCCACCCATGTCTCCCACCACCCCCACCACCCAGTCACCAGGGGCAGCCTCCACCAGGCCCCCAACCATGTCTCCCACCACCCCGTCCCTCCAGTCACCAGGGGCAGCCTCCACCAGGCCCCCAACCATGTCTCCCACCACCCCCACCCCCCAGCAGGCCCCCACTCATGTCCCCTTGCACCCCCACCCCCAGTCACCAGGGGCAGCCTCCACCAGGCCCCCACCCATGTCTCCCACCACCCCCACCCCTCCAGTCACCAGGGGCAGCCTCCACAAGGCCCCCAACCTTGTCTCCCACCACCCCCACCCCCCAGCAGGCCCCCACTCATGTCCCCTTGCACCCCCACCCCCCAGCAGGCCCCCACTCATGTCCCCTTGCACCCCCACCCCCCAGCACTGTGGGGCACCTGCCAGCAGGCCCCCAACCATGTCCCACTCATGTCCCCTTGCACCCCCACCCCCCAGCAGGCCCCCACTCATGTCCCCTTGCACCCCCACCCCCCGGCACTGTGGGGCACCTGCCAGCAGGCCCCCAACCATGTCCCACTCATGTCCCCTTGCACCCCCACCACCCAGCACTGTGGGGCACCTGCCAGCAGGCCCCCAACCATGTCCCCTTGCACCCCCACCCCCCAGCAGGCCCCCACTCATGTCCCCCTGCACCCCCACCCCCCAGCACTGTGGGGCACCTGCCAGCAGGCCCCCAACCATGTCCCCTTGCACCTCCACCCCCCAGCAGGCCCCCACTCATGTCCCCCTGCACCCCCACCCCCCAGCACTGTGGGGCACCTGCCAGCAGGCCCCCAACCATGTCCCCTTGCACCCCCACCCCCCAGCAGGCCCCCAACCATGTCCCCTTGCACCCCCACCCCCCAGCACTGTGGGGCACCTGCCAGCAGGCCCCCACTCATGTCCCCTTGCACCCCCACCCCCCTGCAGGCCCCCACTCATGTCCCCCTGCCCTCAGGTCCTGACGAAACGCAATCATGGCAGTAATGGGCAGTATACCCAGCACAAACACCCAGCCAAGGATTGCATCCACCCACATAGTAGATGCAATTACATGATACAACCCCAATGGCAAGTATGTAAATGAACCCATGTCCGTCACACACACATACACAATGGGTGCAAGTGAATGTCAAAACCCATATCATGACATGCATGAAACCAATGAGAAAATACCACAAATGTAAGTAATAAATATATGTATTAAAGATGAAAATGAAGTAAAGAAATAAAACACACAACAATGGGGATGACAAAACAAATGGTCCATGTCCGAGAACTAATAGAAAAAATCAAAAAACAAAGGAATCCAAAAACTAATGTAGTCCAAAGCAAAATAATGGGTGGAAAAAATAAGGAAAAACCATTGCCTCATGGTGAACACAAATATAAATCCAACAAATGTTTTCCAAACATCAAACTATGTACAAGAATATCCCAGGGTCCATGAGCCCAACACCATAAATGAAACCTACTACTACTAACTAATAAAAAATATATATACAGAAAAGTGGCCATTGTCCGAGCGGTCCAAAAAAAACTTAAAAAATAAAGGAAACCTAACACTAACTAACTAAAGAACTATATACAATGGCAGCGGGCAAGTCCTGCGGCTCACTCTGTGATGTTGCCGGCCAGGGCATCATCGAACTCCATGTCGATGTCCCGGAGGCGGGACTCTGTCCTGGCCCCGAGGTCTCGCAGGGACAACCCCGTGTCCACCTCAAACTCCCTGCGAGCTTCCTCGAGGCACTCAGCCCGCCTCAACGCCCGACGCATGGAGAACTCCGCCCTGACCATGGTGAGCCGCTCCTCTTCCGCCCGCTGCCGCTCCGCACCTATCCGCTGGACCAACTGCTCCCACACGGAAGACACTGCCATCCCAGGGTTCTCCTGCCCTCCGGCCGATGCCTGCCCCTCTGATCTTGATGGCCCCGAGCCATGATGCCTCCCACGTCGAGCCTGCTGCTGCCTTCGACGCCACTGCCTCTGCCAGCACGACGGCATCCAGGCTGATGGAATCCACCGATGCCGTCGTGCACGTGCCCTGCCAGATGATGCCGGCACATCCTCCATGTGCAGGGGGACAGTTGCTGGTGTGTCCACCCCTGCTGGACCTTCGACTCCCGACTGTGGCAGGGATGGGGTCCCCACCGAGCTGGCTGCGTTGGTCGGGCCAGGTCCACAGGGGGCCCTGGTGGCATCTGGGCCGGAAGACGGCATGGAGCACGACTGGCGCATAGCCTCCACAGAGGAGGAGAGAGTCGCCAGAAGGCCACACACATGTAGGAAACCCCCGACCATGGCGGCTCCCAAATGGTTCACGTACGCACGGTGCTCTTCGTGATGATGTGCATGCTCCTCCCGGGAAGCATGCACCTCATCACGAATGCCAGCCGTGCGCAACGCGACACCAATCAGGACCCTCGCCACACGGCCAGGGGTCCCCTCGTCCGCAGGTAGAGGAGTGTCAGATGACATGGACATCTCCCCTACCTGCGGACGGGCCTGGGATGGGGCATCCCTGCTGGTGCATGGTGGTGCAGTCACAGTGTTAGGGACAGTGACATGCACAGGCACCTCCACGGCGACCTGTGCTGCCTCCTGCCCCTGGCCCTGGACTGCACCACTTGCACCAGCGGGGATGCCCCCACCAGGCCCCATGTGTGGCTCAGTAGCGGCCTCCTCCCCCTCTGTGGAAACCACCAACCTGGATGTCTCCACGCCGTCTTCCGCCGGTGCAAGCCCCTGTGGGGGCTCACCCACCCCTTCCGCTGCAGCCGTGGCGGCATCCCCGCCGCTCTGCTCCACAGCGCCTTCTCGGCCCTCTTCTTCACTTGCCACTGTGTAGAGGGAGACATAGAACACAAGCATCAGGGTACTGTACAATGGTCCCCTAGATAGGAAGCAACAGTAGATGAGTGGCACTGTCATACATCACTTCCATCATGTCCCTCCACAACACATGGGTCAGTGCAGGCAAAACACATACAGTAACAGGCATGGCGCATGCCATGGACATTGGCATACATGACCAAGGGACTCATGATTCATGCAATGTTGGTTTTAAACTCACATGCATCATGGGTCTTGCCATCACATGCACACACCTCACTGTAGTACCATCCATCTGGCCTCGTACACCACAGACGCAGTGGATACAAGGATGACTAGGCTGCATCAGTGAATCTGAACATTGTCACAGACATGTGTCATGCATCCATGGCAGTTACAAGTCACAGACACGCAGGTCAGACACACACACATGGACACCATACGTGTACATGGGACCAGCACCCATCCCTCACCCCCACCCATGTCCAGGAACAGAGACTGCCATGCTTCCATGTGTCCATTCCGCACAGAGCCCCCCATGTTGCAATAGAACACATGCACCAACCATGTGGTTCACACATCACTGTACTCACATGCCTGACCATGATGTCCCTGCACACACACATACGTACATTGCCTATGTCACACATACAGGCAGGTATCAGACAACCAGCACACTGCAACATGCCCTGTCTCACACAGTAATGCTTGGCCACTTACCGGCCAACTCCAGATGGGTCTGCCTCCGAAGGATCTGGGCGTGGAGCGCTGGGTCTACGCGTTCCAGGACCCTCATCTGGATGTCACTCAGGCGTGCCCGGCCCCCCTCCGCGAGGCGCCGGGCCTTATTGAGGGTCCTGGACCTCAAGTCCTCCCAGCGCTTCTTGATGTGCTTGATGTCGCGGGTTGCCACCCCCTCTGCGTTGATGGCAACCACTACATCGTCCCAGATCCTCTCCCGTCCTTCCTTGTTGGCGCGTGGTCTTCCGAAGAGGGCATCATAATGCCCCAGGACATGCTCCACCAGGACACCAACTTCCTTCTCACTGAAGCTGGTGGCCCTCTGCCTCTCTGGCTGGGGGTCGCCACTGGTCTCAGATGGTGCTTGCCCCGACATGGCGACCCCCGAGGCAGGCGTGGGTGGGCAACTGGGTCCTGGGGCTGGGCTGTGGAGCGATGGTATCCCAGTCGGGAGTCTACTGTTCCAGCAGGGGTGGACACAGCAACTGGACCCCTGCAGATGGCTGATGTGCAGGCACCAAATGGCAGGGCACGGTGGCAGCAGGCAGGCAGGCAGGCAGGCAGGCAGGAGCAGATGGCACGTGGGAGGCTGCTCGGGGCACTGGGCGGCAGTGATTCGGCCTTCTGGGCAGGAGCGTGGTCTTCCGTGTGTATTCGCGTGGCCAGCTTGATACGGAGTGATTTGGCACGTGAAAAATCTGCACGTCAGCGTGTAATTCGAGGAAAGGCCCTTAGCGCGTAAGCGCGTCTGCACGCATACGCATTTTCATTGGACCAAAGGCCCTCAGCGCGTGAGCGCGTCTGTGACGTGTCGTGCGAGGGTGTATCCCTCATTGCACGTGATGACAGAACACACGTAGATTTCAACCAATCGCGTGTGAAAGTTCACGGCACCCCGGAACACACGTACCCAGGCCAATCGCGTGTAGATTTTCTCGCGCACCCCTGAAATCCACGTACCCAGGCCAATTGCGTGTAGCATTTCTCGCGCACCCCTGTAATACACGTACCCAGGCCAATCGCGTGTAGATTTTCTCGTGCACCCCTGTAATACACGTACCCAGGCCAATCGCGTGTGGAACTACCCGCGCACCCGGAAACACACGTACCCAGGCCAATCGCGTGTACGCTCGCTCCCCTCCGATCACACGCGATGACACCCGAATACGGGAAACACGTGCACGGCAAAAGACGTGCACAGGCGTCAACGAGTCCGCCCACACGGAGCGCGGACAGCATAAAAGTGCGCGCAAACAACAAACGCGTATATACAGCGACGATGAATGCCCCATTTGTTGCTGCACTGATCGTGGGACACCGCAGGAGGAGGAGAATAGCCAGGGCACGCATTTTTGCACCACGGACAAGCCTTTTTGGGATGCCTGACGACCAGGTCTACGGCAGGTATAGGTTTCCACCCCATATCATCCTAGACCTGGTCAGGGAGTGGGAAGATGACCTCACATCCCCCACCCTTTGCTCCCAAGCATTGAGCCCCTTGGAGAAGCTGCTCAATGTCTTGCATTTTTTGGCCACTGGGTCGTTTCAGCGGACCACTGCCATAGTGGGGGGGGTCTCACAGGCCACGCAGTCACGCTGCCTACACCAGGTACTGGCAATCATGACAGCGCGCCCCTCAGTCCGCAGGCACATATACATGCCCAGAACACCCGCGGAAAGGCAGGCCGTTGTCCTGGATTTTTTCAGGGTGGCACACTTCCCCAAAGTGCTCGGTGCCATAGATTGCACCCATGTGGCCCTACGTCCACCTAGGGCCACTGAGCACATCTACCGAAACCGCAAGCACTGGCATTCCATCAATGTACAGGTGGTATGCGATGCAAAGGGAATCATCACCTCTGTCTATGCAAACTACCCTGGCTCCACCCATGACAGTTTCATATACAGAATGTCCGCCCTGAGCCGGGCCCTGGAAGCTGGGCAGCATGGCGACACATGGCTCCTAGGTCAGTACAAATGCCCTTGCACATGCATGCAAGTCACACACAGACAAACATCCCAACCCTAATAATCTCAATTATTATCGCCTCCCCAGGGGACAGTGCCTACCCTCTGAGCAACCACATGATGACGCCAATCCGGAACCCCACCACACCACCCCAGGTAAGATACAACGCTGCCCATATTGCAACCAGGGGCATAGTGGAGCGCACATTCGGAGTGCTCAAGTCACGTTTCCACTCCCTTGACCGCTCTGGTGGGCAACTACTCTATGCACCACCAGTAGTGTGCAGGATCATTGTGGCAGCATGTGTCCTGCACAATGTTGCAACACGGCAGGGCGTCCCGGTGGACATGGTGGTGCCCCCACATCCCCAACCACAGGCACAGGCGCTGCCCATGGGAGGGGACAGGGCACGTGGCGAGGAAGCCCGGACCCAGCTTGTGGCCACATTTTTCACCTAAACTCCCACCCCTGCGGAGTGCACACAGGCCTGGCACATACCAGGTGACAATCGATGATGACAAAGTGACAGTCAACTGTCACAACCCTACCACCCTGAGATAGTTGCCATGGAAGTGCCACCTCGTCTGCATCCCTAGCTACTTAAACACAAGCTATCCTGTGCAACCAAAATGCACACATATGACATGTGACATGACATGGGCCATACACAAGTATTCCAAGGCGCAATGAGGCAGGGGGGGGGAATAAGGGAACACAGAGAACGGTACTACTAGGCCAGGTGTCATTGAGATTGTGCAAGTGCAGGGGTAGGGGGAAGGGAAAAGGGGAAGGGTGGGGGGAGTCCAGTACAGGGGAAGTAGGCCAAAAGAATAATACATAGGTCGCCTGGTGGCAACTGCAAAGGTAAGTGCAGACAAGTGCTGGGAAGGGAGGGCTGTAGGGATAGAGAGACAGTACTGCAGTGCAGGGGTTGCCAGGGTGGCAGTGCAAGTGGACAGTGGCTGGGCCAGGGACCGAGGTTGGTGAGAGTGTCCCAGTAGCAGCTCCTGTGCAGTTCCAGTGAAGAATTCTGCAAGGGAGAGGCAGAGAGTAAGCAGAAGCAAAGAGGAAGGTCTTGAGGTGCTTCCAGAACTGGAGATGGTTCCCCTCAAGTTCAAGTCAGGCAGGAAGTCTGTTCCAGGGGGAGGGCCCTGCTGCGGAGAGAAACCTACCCCCAGCTAGTTGCTCGGAGAAGCGGATGACCTGGACATGCAAGGTGTGCATCACACACACCTGCAAAACAGGCCATGGCCATCACTGTCATGTCAGTCAAACCCTCCCAAACATCAACATGACATGGCAAGCAATACCCATACACTGACGCAGTAACAATAAGGTACACATTGCCATGTCCTAAATGTACAGTGGCATCGGACAATGATGCCTGACCCGGAATCAGATGAAATGACAGACCAACAAAATGTCCCACCCAAAATAAGTCGTTTCCAAATGCATTGCAACAGTCGTAGACGTAACATCACAATGAATGCCTGTCTATATGCACATTATGCATTGCAAAATCAACACTGCAGCTCATGTGTGCAGTGTCCCACTCCTGCATCACACTGCTCAGCGCACAGCACAGTGAACAGCCATTGCGTGTGATGCACACCCTGAGCATCACATCTAAGTGACAGACTACATCAAACATCAAATTTGGCATGTACTGGAACCATAATCGGTCACAGAACATGTGCTGCCGGGACACAGTGGGCACCAGAAGGCAAACAGTGTACATGTGGATATGCAAGGGTGGGAGTACATGGAGTGCATCCGAGTGCAAGTGTGTGGTTCTGCAGGGACATGCACTCCACATATGCATGTGCACTCAAGTGACCATTAGTGTTCCCTACACATCACATGTGAACATCCACCATGTGTACACCCCAGCATGTCAAACCACAACTATCCCCTCGCACCTGAAAGGAAAACACAACACATGAACAGGCATTGATCAGCAGAACACAACATGTACATAGGACAACAACATTACAATGTCAGAGTTCCCATCACACTGCAGGGCAATGCAACTATCAACAACAACCCCCCCCCCGCACAAATGACCATGACCCACTGAACAACTGCACCTGGGTCATGGAGCCTCCAACCCTCATTTCCACCTGGCCACAGGATCACCTTTACCCTTCGTGTCCATCTCCCACCTTGTGTGTAAAAAGATGCCTGAACCCTCAGAATCCACACTCATTTCCAAAATCACAAAATCCAAGGCATGAAAACGAACCCAAACACCCTCCAATAGATGACTTGACGTAGCAGTACCTCACAAACGCCAAGTACTACCACAATGATGCAACAACCAAGGTAGCACAGCAGAACAATGTCACGACAGGATGTGAGACATGTGTGGTACATGACATAGGATGATGCACCATGAATGGATGTGTACTGTCACAGGTCCCCTGTACAGGCGCGGGAGTCTCATGAAACAACCACCCACACCATGTCCCGGGTGCCTGCAAGGTCAAACTCACACAGGCCCCTGAGATCATGGTGGGGAATGAGGTTCAGGGATATGCAGTCGGGACAGGTGTAGACACACTGGATGACTGGAATGAGTGGCAGGTGAGGGGAGGAGGAATGACACATGAAACTAGGGAATGCACGAAAATGTACAACCTGCATGAACACATACACAATCCAAACAAACTTGGACATCATTGTCATGGCCTTCTGTAGTCCAGGCTCAGGAGTGGTACGAACCAACCACCCCCTCTAGGGTTTTGGCGCCTGCAAGTTCGGGGCTTACACAGGCATCCGCAACCCCAGTGGGGAAAGAGGGTCAGGGAACGTTGCTTGGATAGGCACGGGAAGCAGGAACACCGGGTAGAGGGTACAGGTTTCATAATTGCATAGGATCACGGGTGATTAGGGAAAAAAACATACCAAATAGGACCACACATACATCCATGCATCAGTACACTCCCCAGCAAGCCTATGCAGGGCAGTTTGTAAGGAAAACAACAAGACACTTAGCTCTGGTTTTGAGTGCTGGCCTCCTGCCTGCGCACTCTCAGGGCCGGTTACAGGAGCATCCAATGCTGCAAAGAGAGACACAGTCAACAACCTGTATGTGCCAATTACACGAAAACACAACACAAAACATGCCCCATAGCAACAAACTACTCTACAAACAGACAATCAGTGCTCGATGCTTCGTACCAATATATAACATCACCCCTGTGACGGGTCATACACAGTCAATGCAGTAAGTCAGGCGCTGGTGGGTGCGTGGCAAATGGAACACCAATGTGTCACAATTCACACAACATGCAATGTTCCCTGGGTAAGCAGACAGACCCATATGGCAAGCCATGACTACAGAGCAAGTTGCGTACCACCATGACCAAAACAAAGTTGGCAGTGCATTTATCATGAAGTACGTGGAATAGACATGCACTGCACCCAAGTATGTCCCTTGCTGTATGTCCCTGTGAGCTGCCCCTTTCCATGTCTCGGAAGGCTACATGGTTGATACAAGTGCCTCAATGAACCTTGGTGTACCGCAGGGTATGTGCCACTGCCCCTGCATGTGTCCCAGACAACCCTACTATCAACAGCCATCAGTCCACAAACACACCTGAGCTGCATTGTGTGCTTCAACACCAATATTCGTCTAAGCTCACCCTCAGTGCTGTGACTAAGCCTGCATGTGCAACTCGCCTGGTGCAAGCTTTGCTGTGTCGTGGCCCCCCTGTGATGCTCACCTTGCCTGGAGTTCCTTGGAACATGTCAGCAGTTCTAGGATGTGGGTCTGCAATCACTGTGGCTCTGCTCGTGCACACATGTGCATGTGGGCACCAACAAACGGGTCAGGAATTCCGTCGTCCAATGGGCCATGTCTGCTGGCAAAGGTGCTCTGGTGCCTCATCCCCCTGCAGAAAGTGCATGAAACAAATGATTAATGCATCAAAGTGATCTGTGTGTGTCTCATCAGGCATCTCATTACTTGACCATGTCAGAGAGTCACATCACAAATCACACCATCAGTCCGTCTTTGACTTCCAAAGTGTGGAACACTATCTACAGCATGAATTGCAACAGGCACGTGTACAGGAAAGAAATGAGCCATAATACACAATGCATAGCAATCAATGTCCACATTAATCATGACACACCCCATCTAGCAAAAGCTGAACAGTGGACAATTACACCTAAATCATCCCCACTAGGGGTGTCAACACAAGTCACAAAGCACCAGACATGCCACAGATATGACAGTCCAAAGCCCTTGTGTAAAATTCTGTAACACCGAACCATCCTTGCAAGCCCATGGATAAGGGAGGCAGGAGTGGCATATGTGAGTCAAGGAACCCAAGCAGCAAACACATACACAAGACAACCATGAAGGGCCCAGCTGGAACATACAGTGGATGCCTTCAAAAACCACAAGGCACCGCACTGTCACATGAAAGCACAATAGACTACAAATTTTAAACTAACTCAACTATTAACTAATTACACTAACTATGGAAAACCTACATTACCTATTTAAACTAACTATCAAACAGAAACTTAACTAACTAAACTAAACGAAAAATCAAAAATGGCCACATATGACCCGGGGGTGAGGGGAAGCACCCAGGAGGGGGGAGGTACAGGGTGCTGCTCAACATCCACATGCGATGATGCTGAGCCAAAAAAAAATACCTCCATGGGCTCAACGCCTGCACAGCACGACCTATGTGGGAGATAGATGGTCGTCCGAGTCTGGCTCATCCGGGAAAGGAGGACGTGGCACAGTAGCCTGGCCACGCCTAGCCGCAGCTTGCCCCTCGTCGGCAGCAAGTCTGCCGGACAGGTGAGCCTGGTTCTGTGTGGCGATGTTACATAGGTATGCATGCAGAACCTCACGTGATACACGTGCTTCCTCTAGCAAGGTAGCACGTGTAACACGGAGTTCCTCCTGCAAGGCCTGGCTGGACAACCGCTGCACCTCCCGGCAAGCCTGTAGCTCAGCCGAGATGGTGCGCTCAAGCTGTGCAAACCTCTCCTCTGCCTGCTGCCTCTGGGACATCATAAGGACACCCAGAGTGGATCTGAGGGAGGCATACTCCTCCCTCAGGGCATCCATGTGCGCCTCTGCGTGAGCAGCAATTGCTTGACGCAGAGACGACATTTCAGCCTGGCGTGCCCTGTCTGAGGCCGCCATGCCCAGCCTGAGCGAGCGGGCCGTGGACCGTGCCGCCTGCTGCTGGAGAAGCACCTGCCTAGCAGGGGGGAGCACAGATCGGGCCACACGCTCCATGCTGTCAGCGATGTTCTCCATTGCTGCCCCCTGCCGTTCGGAATTGGCAGTCATGTCCTGCTCCCACTCAGTATACAGCGGTTGCACGCGGCGACCGCGTTGCCGGGCTTGACCCCTGCGGGACCCAAGGACGTTGGCACCGCCTGCGGCTGCACGACTACATGCCCCCGTCGACGTGATGTCCCAGGCACATCAGTGACTGGTGTGGAGGGTGACCCTGCGTCCCGATCCACCACGGGCGGAGGAACCAAGACTGTCTGATCCCTCAGTGCAGGTGTCGCAGACAGAGGAGTGTCCACATCAGAATCACTCACCCCTGACACATGGACTTGATGCTCATCCAACTCAACATGGACGTCAGAGTCGTCATCAAGGCTGGACTCATAGGCAGCCAGAGACAGGATGGACTGCAGCACTTGGGGGTTTTCGTGGCCTACCACCCCACGACCCCCACTAGTGCCGGGTTGATGTGGTCTTACCAACCCTGTGTCTGGCATGACAACACCATCCTCTGCATCCATTGCGTCATCACCTGAAAAATAGAGAGGAAAAGGTCACTACACATGTCAGAAGCACACAACACACACACACACCGACAGCAAAGGCATCCGGCAGACATGTGACACACAACATATGACCTGGCATGCATGCTGGGTCTACTTTGAATAGCTACTGTGATCAGACCTGTTGAAAGGTGGCAGTTTGCATGGAAGTGGGTCTATGCAGTGCTGAAAATGTGTACGCCACTCACTACCTACATATACAAGCACTCCATGGTGTGTGCCAGGAAATGTGAAGGCAGTGCAATGTCAAATTCAGACATCACGTGCATTGTGTATTCTATGTGTACCATGTCTAGCAGCCAAGCACCCCTCCACCCCAGTACCAAAGCAGGGATGCCTAGCATGGTATCAAAAGGCTGCCCATACACCTGTGTATTGACAAGCAGTGTTGACTGGCATCAACAGCTTAATGTGATTCAAATTACAACACTGCAAATGATGCTGGGACAGTGGGCAGGACATATGATGGAAGATCCGGAGGCCAGCCACCTGTGAAGAAGACACAACAAGAGTTGGACAGAGTCATTGGCCATTGAACAAGCTGAGGCCTGTGAGCCACACAGATTGTCAGAGCCTAAACATGTGTGCAACGCAGGACTGAGCCACAGTTGACATGGGGAGGCCGATAATATGGCAGGCAATGTATGTAACCAAGGACTCATATTACAGTGATCATCCAGTCAAGGACACATAGGGGCATGCGTGCAATGCACATGGAGCATGAATGGGCACTCATGTCCCTGCGGGACATCTGACCCATGCACAGTACAAGTGGGATACCCTGCATCGAGTACTAAGGCTGTACCACACGGCATATGTCTGGCAGTTTCTAAGCTGGAAGTTAGCATCTACACAGGACACATGAACAAGAAACTACACATTGGCAAGAATGTAGCAGACCAGTGCAAAGGTGGAACTGGGGTGCAGAGTGGCGGAGGAGGGGCAAGGGAGCATGCCCACATGGAGTCCCGCATGCAGGCAGAGGAGACATGCATGACGGTAGCATTGCATTACTTACACATCAGAACCATGTACACGTCACATGTAGCAGCAATCATGCACAACACATCCCACAAGTGAAACACACACGTCCTCAACAAGTACGCATCAACACTCACTGGGCTGGGCATCAAAGTCCAGCATCTCTCCCACACCTTCGACCAATTCTGGTGGTATGAACTCCGCAACGAGAGCCTCATGCGGAGTGAGTTCTTCCTCCTCTGGTGCAGGCCCACCGCCAGTCACCAGAGTCAAGTTGTAATTTGAGGCACGCTTAGCCTTAGTGCTGCGCTTGATGTCATTCCAGCGCTTTTTGCACTCCTGCGCCGTGCGCACCTCATGGCCGAATGAACTGACATGTTCCGCAACATGCTTCCAGTGGGTGTCACGTTGGGCAGCCGTAGTCTGACTATTGGCACCCACTAGCATGTCACGGCTGTGTCCCCGCACGTAGTCCACGAGGAAGTCCAGTTCCTGCTTACAGAAAGGCTTCTTCCTCGACGTGCAGGAGGTCGTGGCTGTGTGTGGGGTCCCAGCCTGTGCTGCAGGTGCAAACTTCCTCCTCTTGGACTGTGGCGCAGACCCTGGCTGGCTAATGCCGCCGTGACCAGTATGGCCAGTGGGTTCGGTGGATTGAGCCGAGGGAGTGGCAGGTGGAGGGATGACCAAAGGCCTGACTTGTGTCAGTGGCAGCTGGGTGCCCACTAATCGACCCTGCGCAGCAACATCAGCTGTGGCAGGGTCATTGACCGCAACTGTCCTGGTTGGCAGACTCACAACCGGGCTGCTGTTGGGTGCATCTGCCCCTGCACTTGCCAACACCCGGCTGTTCGGGGCAGCAGATGACATGACTGCCCCAGGGACACGTGTCTTGGTCTGAGCAGCCCGGCGTGCCCCTATGGTTTCCCCCCTGGCCTGTTGGAGATCTACCAAGGGCTCTTCAAGTGCCAACGCAGCCTGCGCTGGCAGACCCTGAGCCTGGGTGGCGGTGTCCACAGCTGCACCTGCAGCTACCGCTACCCTTGGGCCCGTGGCTGTCGATGGAACGGACTGCCGGGTCATAAGGGTGCCAGTGCCAGATGCAGGAGCTGCATCCCCCGGAACCACAGGGGGTGGTGGCATGGCTGCACCAACACATGGCACAACATTGTGCTCAAGTGGCGCACCCCTGCCTCTTCCCCCTCTGTGGCTGCCCTGGACACCCTGGAGTCCCCCTACTCCCTGGTCACCACGGCCACGTCCCCGACCACGCCCGCCACGAGGAGTACACGCAGCTGAGGCGCCCCTCACCTTTGGTGGCCTCCCAACCATGGCACAGATGTAATAGTGCTGGCACAGATGGAGTGGTGCCAATGGGCGGTGTACAGCACAATTGACCTGGGCAATTGGGGTGAAGGGGGTGGGAAGCAAGATGTTAACAGCCCCCCTGCACCTGCAAGGCTGTATGTGACCCCGGTGATGTGGTGACGGGTCACGCAACGCTCAGGCACCCCAAAACTGCAGTAAAACCGTGCACGCAACCCTGCAGCCTACGTGCGTGGATTTAACCTCCCGCAGTACGCGGTGGCACCCAGTAACACGAATAACGCGTACGCGTGGGACACGCAGGCTACGATGACATCGAAAATGGGTGCAATACACAGGGGCACCCGCAGTGGGAAAAGGAGCGTTTGCGACTCACCGTCTGACTAGCGCGATGCAGCAAAACACGCGTAGCCAATACCCCCACCAAAAGAAGAGATACGTCCTTGAGAGCTGTGAAGTAGATGGCGCGCGAAACAACTGGAAGCAGCAACACACGTCGGTCTCCACGGAAGGCACGTACAGCGAACTGCTGGGCCCGCTCACCTTTAACCCGTGCTGAGGGAAACGCACGCGCGCGTCACGTCACATGCGGACGTGCAGTTTTTCACGCGCGATTACGCGCATTACACGCGGACGTGCAGTTTTTCACGCGCGATTACGCGCATTACACGCGGACGTGCAGTTTTCCACATGCAATTAGCCTGGGTACGTGTGTTTCCGGGTGCGCGGGTAGTTCCACACGCGATTGGCCTGGGTACGTGTATTACAGGGGTGCGCGAGAAAATCTACACGCGATTGGCCTGGGTACGTGTATTACAGGGGTGCGCGAGAAATGCTACACGCGATTGGCCTGGGTACGTGGATTTCAGGGGTGCGCGAGAAAATCTACACGCGATTGGCCTGGGTACGTGTGTTCCGGGGTGCCGTGAACTTTCACACGCGATTGGTTGAAATCCACGTGTGTTCTGTCATCACGTGCAATGAGGGATACACCCTTGCACGACACGTCACAGACGCGCTCACGCGCTGTGGGCCTTTGGTCCAATGAAAATGCGTATGCGTGCAGACGCGCTTACGCGCTAAGGGCCTTTCCTCGAATTACACGCTGACGTGCAGATTTTTCACGTGCCAAATCACTCCGTATCAAGCTGGCCACGCGAATACACACGGAAGACCACGCTCCTGCCCAGAAGGCCGAATCACTGCCCCCCAGTGCCCCGAGCAGCCTCCCACGTGCCATCTGCTGCTGCCTGCCTGCCTGCCTGCTGCCACCGTGCCCTGCCATTTGGTGCCTGCACATCAGCCATCTGCAGGGGTCCAGTTGCTGTGTCCACCCCTGCTGGAACAGTAGACTCCCGACTGGGATACCATCGCTCCACAGCCCAGCCCCAGGACCCAGTTGCCCACCCACGCCTGCCTCGGGGGTCGCCATGTCGGGGCAAGCACCATCTGAGACCAGTGGCGACCCCCAGCCAGAGAGGCAGAGGGCCACCAGCTTCAGTGAGAAGGAAGTTGGTGTCCTGGTGGAGCATGTCCTGGGGCATTATGATGCCCTCTTCGGAAGACCACGCGCCAACAAGGAAGGACGGGAGAGGATCTGGGACGATGTAGTGGTTGCCATCAACGCGGAGGGGGTGGCAACCCGCGACATCAAGCACATCAAGAAGCGCTGGGAGGACTTGAGGTCCAGGACCCTCAATAAGGCCCGGCGCCTCGCGGAGGGGGGCCGGGCACGCCTGAGTGACATCCAGATGAGGGTCCTGGAACGCGTAGACCCAGCGCTCCACGCCCAGATCCTTCGGAGGCAGACCCATCTGGAGTTGGCCGGTAAGTGGCCAAGCATTACTGTGTGAGACAGGGCATGTTGCAGTGTGCTGGTTGTCTGATACCTGCCTGTATGTGTGACATAGGCCATGTACGTATGTGTGTGTGCAGGGACATCATGGTCAGGCATGTGAGTACAGTGATGTGTGAACCACATGGTTGGTGCATGTGTTCTATTGCAACATGGGGGGCTCTGTGCGGAATGGACATATGGAAGCATGGCAGTGTCTGTTCCTGGACATGGGTGGGGGTGAGGGATGGGTGCTGGTCCCATGTACACGTATGGTGTCCATGTGTGTGTGTCTGACCTGCGTGTCTGTGACTTGTAACTGCCATGGATGCATGACACATGTCTGTGACAATGTTCAGATTCACTGATGCAGCCTAGTCATCCTTGTATCCACTGCGTCTGTGGTGTACGAGGCCAGATGGATGGTACTACAGTGAGGTGTGTGCATGTGATGGCAAGACCCATGATGCATGTGAGTTTAAAACCAACATTGCATGAATCATGAGTCCCTTGGTCATGTATGCCAATGTCCATGGCATGCGCCATGCCTGTTACTGTATGTGTTTTGCCTGCACTGACCCATGTGTTGTGGAGGGACATGATGGAAGTGATGTATGACAGTGCCACGCATCTACTGTTGCTTCCTGTCTAGGGGACCATTGTACAGTACCCTGATGCTTGTGTTCTATGTCTCCCTCTACACAGTGGCAAGTGAAGAAGAGGGCGGAGAAGGCGCTGTGGAGCAGAGCGGCGGGGATGCCGCCACGGCTGCAGCGGAAGGGGTGGGTGAGCCCCCACAGGGGCTTGCACCGGCGGAAGACGGCGTGGAGACATCCAGGTTGGTGGTTTCCACAGAGGGGGAGGAGGCCGCTACTGAGCCACACATGGGGCCTGGTGGGGGCATCCCCGCTGGTGCAAGTGGTGCAGTCCAGGGCCAGGGGCAGGAGGCAGCACAGGTCACCGTGGAGGTGCCTGTGCATGTCACTGTCCCTGACACTGTGACTGCACCACCATGCACCAGCAGGGATGCCCCATCCCAGGCCCGTCCGCAGGTAGGGGAGATGTCCATGTCATCTGACACTCCTCTACCTGCGGACGAGGGGACCCCTGGCCGTGTGGAGAGGGTCCTGATTGGTGTCGCGTTGCGCACGGCTGGCATTCGTGATGAGGTGCATGCTTCCCGGGAGGAGCATGCACATCATCACGAAGAGCACCGTGCGTACGTGAACCATTTGGGAGCCGCCATGGTCGGGGGTTTCCTACATGTGTGTGGCCTTCTGGCGACCCTCTCCTCCTCTGTGGAGGCTATGCGCCAGTCGTGCTCCATGCCGTCTTCCGGGCCAGATGCCACCAGGGCCCCCTGTGGACCTGCCCCGACCAACGCAGCCAGCTCGGTGTGGACCCCATCCCTGCCACAGTCGGGAGTCGAAGGTCCAGCAGGGGTGGACACACCAGCAACTGTCCCCCTGCAGATGGAGGATGTGCCGGCATCATCTGGCAGGGCACGTGCACGACGGCATCGGTGGATTCCATCAGCCTGGATGCCGTCGTGCTGGCAGAGGCAGTGGCGTCGGAGGCAGCAGCAGGCTCGACGTGGGAGGCATCATGGCTCGGGGCCATCAAGATCAGAGGGGCAGGCATCGGCCGGAGGGCAGGAGAACCCTGGGATGGCAGTGTCTTCCGTGTGGGAGCAGTTGGTCCAGCGGATAGGTGCGGAGCGGCAGCGGGCGGAAGAGGAGCGGCTCACCATGGTCAGGGCGGAGTTCTCCATGCGTCGGGCGTTGAGGCGGGCTGAGTGCCTCGAGGAAGCTCGCAGGGAGTTTGAGGTGGACACGGGGTTGTCCCTGCGAGACCTCGGGGCCAGGACAGAGTCCCACCTCCGGGACATCGACATGGAGTTCGATGATGCCCTGGCCGGCAACATCACAGAGTGAGCCGCAGGACTTGCCCGCTGCCATTGTATATAGTTCTTTAGTTAGTTAGTGTTAGGTTTCCTTTATTTTTTAAGTTTTTTTTGGACCGCTCGGACAATGGCCACTTTTCTGTATATATATTTTTTATTAGTTAGTAGTAGTAGGTTTCATTTATGGTGTTGGGCTCATGGACCCTGGGTTATTCTTGTACATAGTTTGATGTTTGGAAAACATTTGTTGGATTTATATTTGTGTTCACCATGAGGCAATGGTTTTTCCTTATTTTTTCCCCCCATTATTTTGCTTTGGACTACATTAGTTTTTGGATTCCTTTGTTTTTTGATTTTTTCTATTAGTTCTCGGACATGGACCATTTGTTTTGTCATCCCCATTGTTGTGTGTTTTATTTCTTTACTTCATTTTCATCTTTAATACATATATTTATTACTTACATTTGTGGTATTTTCTCATTGGTTTCATGCATGTCATGATATGGGTTTTGACATTCATTTGCACCCATTGTGTATGTGTGTGTGACGGACATGGGTTCATTTACATACTTGCCATTGGGGTTGTATCATGTAATTGCATCTACTATGTGGGTGGATGCAATCCTTGGCTGGGTGTTTGTGCTGGGTATGCTGCCCATTACTGCCATGATTGCGTTTCGTCAGGACCTGGGGGCAGGGGGACATGAGTGGGGGCCTGCAGGGGGGTGGGGGTGCAAGGGGACATGAGTGGGGGCCTGCTGGGGGGTGGGGGTGGTGGGAGACATGGTTGGGGGCCTGGTGGCAGGTGCCCCACAGTGCTGGGGGGTGGGGGTGCAGGGGGACATGAGTGGGGGCCTGCTGGGGGGTGGGGGTGCAAGGGGACATGAGTGGGGGCCTGCTGGGGGATGGGGGTGCAAGGGGACATGGTTGGGGGCCTGCTGGCAGGTGCCCCACAGTGCTGGGGGGTGGGGGTGCAAGGGGACATGAGTGGGGGCCTGCTGGGGGGTGGGGGTGCAAGGGGACATGAGTGGGGGCCTGCTGGGGGGTGGGGGTGCAAGGGGACATGGTTGTGGGCCTGCTGGCAGGTGCCCCACAGTGCTGGGGGGTGGGGGTGCAAGGGGACATGGTTGGGGGCCTGCTGGCAGGTGCCCCACAGTGCTGGGGGGTGGGGTGCAAGGGGACATGAGTGGGGGCCTGCTGGGGGGTGGGGGTGCAAGGGAACATGAGTGGGGGCCTGCTGGGGGGTGGGGGTGGTGTTAGACATGGGTGGGGGCCTGGTGGAGGCTGCCCCTGGTGACTGGAGGGGTGGGGGTGGTGGGAGACATGGGTGGGGGCCTTGTGGAGGCTGTCCCTGGTGACTGGAGGGGTGGGGGTGGTGGGAGACATGGGTGGGGGCCTGGTGGAGGCTGCCCCTGGTGACTGGAGGGGTGGGGGTGGTGGGAGACATGGGTGGGGGCCTGGTGGAGGCTGCCCCTGGTGACTGGAGGGGTGGGGGTGGTGGGAGACATGGGTGGGGGCCTTGTGGAGGCTGCCCCTGGTGACTGGAGGGGTGGGGGTGGTGGGAGACATGGGTGGGGGCCTTGTGGAGGCTGCCCCTGGTGACTGGAGGGGTGGGGGTGGTGGGAGACATGGGTGGGGGCCTGGTGGAGGCTGCCCCTGGTGACTGGAGGGGTGGGGGTGGTGTGAGACATGGGTGGGGGCCTTGTGGAGGCTGCCCCTGGTGACTGGGTGGTGGGGGTGGTGGGAGACATGGGTGGGGGCCTTGTGGAGGCTGCCCCTGGTGACTGGGTGGTGGGGGTGGTGGGAGACATGGGTGGGGGCCTTGTGGAGGCTGCCCCTGGTGACTGGAGAGATGGTGGTGGTGGGAGACATGGGTGGGGGCCTGGTGGAGGCTGCCCCTGGTGACTGGAGGGGTGGGGGTGGTGGGAGACATGGGTGGGGGCCTGGTGGAGGCTGTCCCTGGTGACTGGAGGGGTGGGGGTGGTGGGAGACATGGGTGGGGGCCTGGTGGAGGCTGCCCCTGGTGACTGGAGGGGTGGGGGTGGTGTGAGACATGGGTGGGGGCCTTGTGGAGGCTGCCCCTGGTGACTGGGTGGTGGGGGTGGTGGGAGACATGGGTGGGGGCCTTGTGGAGGCTGCCCCTGGTGACTGGAGGGGTGGGGGTGGTGGGAGACATGGGTCGGGGCCTTGTGGAGGCTGCCCCTGGTGACTGGAGGGGTGGGGGTGGTGGGAGACATGGGTGGGGGCCTGGTGGAGGCTGCCCCTGGTGACTGGAGGGGTGGGGGTGGTGGGAGACATGGGTGGGGGCCTGGTGGAGGCTGCCCCTGGTGACTGGAGGGGTGGGGGTGGTGGGAGACATGGGTGGGGGCCTGGTGGAGGCTGCCCCTGGTGACTGGAGGGGTGGGGGTGGTGGGAGACATGGGTGGGGGCCTGGTGGAGGCTGCCCCTGGTGACTGGAGGGGTGGTGGTGGTGGGAGACATGGTTGGGGGCCTGGTGGAGGCTGCCCCTGGTGACTGGAGGGGTGGGGGTGGTGGGAGACATGGGTGGGGGCCTTGTGGAGGCTGCCCCTGGTGACTGGGTGGTGGGGGTGGTGGGAGACATGGGTGGGGGCCTTGTGGAGGCTGCCCCTGGTGGCTGGAGGGGTGGGGGTGGTGTGAGACATGGGTGGGGGCCTTGAAGAGGCTGCCCCTGGTGACTGGGGGGTGGGGGTGGTGTGAGACATGGGTGGGGGCCTTGTGGAGGCTGCCCCTGGTGACTGGGGGGTGGGGGTGCAAGGGGACATGTGGCTTGGCTGGGGGGCATGCCCATGGTGGATGGGCTGCCTGCGGGACATGACCAGGGGTGCAGGGTAGTCCCCTGTGGTGTGGGCTGCCTGCAGAGGTCGTGGAGGGGGTAGAGGGGAGACCTGGGAGGACCCACACTGGCAATTCACCTCTTCAACTTCCCGCACACCCACGTAATACACTGCCCCACTCGCACAGGCCCAATCGCGTGTAGGATTTCTCGCGCACCCCTGTAATACACGTACCCAGGCCAATCGCGTGTAGATTTTCTCGCGCACCCCTGAAATCCACGTACCCAGGCCAATCGCGTGTAGAATTTCTCGCGCACCCCTGAAATCCACGTACCCAGGCCAATCGCGTGTAGATTTTCTCGCGCACCCCTGAAATCCACGTACCCAGGCCAATCGCGTGTAGAATTTCTCGCGCACCCCTGAAATCCACGTACCCAGCCCAATCGCGTGTAGATTTTCTCGCGCACCCCTGAAATCCACGTACCCAGGCCAAACGCGTGTAGAATTTCTCGCGCACCCTGAAATCCACGTACCCTGCCCAATCGTGTGTAGATTTTCTCGCGCACCCCTGTAATACACGTACCCAGGCCAATCGCGTGTAGAATTTCTCGCGCACCCCTGAAATCCACGTACCCAGGCCAATCGCGTGTAGATTTTCTCGCGCACCCCTGTACTACACGTACCCAGGCCAATCGCGTGTAGATTTTCTCGCGCACCCCTGAAATCCACGTACCCAGGCCAATCGCGTGTAAATTTTCTCGCGCACCCCTGTAATACACGTACCCAGGCCAATCGCGTGTAGAATTTCTCGCGCACCCCTGTAATCCACGTACCCAGGCCAATCGCGTGTAGAATTTCTCGCGCACCCCAGAAATCCACGTACCCAGGCCAATCGCGTGTAGATTTTCTCGCGCACCCCTGTAATACACGTACCCAGGCCTATCGCGTGTGGGGACACCCGCACACCCCTGAAATACACGCTCCCCGCTCTGCGTTTGCTGCTGCCGCCCTTTGCGCTGGATTGGGCATTTTGATGGCTTTTCCCTGCGCGAGGGGCGTTCTTGGGGGCGTAACTGACGCTGCTGCAGGGTCGCTGCGCCACTCTGCGCCACGGCTGATTGTGGATGTTGGAATCCATGAATACGCTGTGCGCCTGAATGTGTTTCGGCGCACGCGGCTGGTGCAGACTACCGCACGCGCACACTGTGCGCCAGCCGCGTGCGCCACTTGTGCGCCGAATTCTATGAATTGGCCCCTAATTGTCTTGGTTTTCCCAGTGTTGATTGTTAATTCGTTAGTTTCCATGTATTGACTCAAGACTGTCAGAGAGGCTTGTAGTCCAGTTGGTGTTTTGTCTAGCAGAACAATATCGTCTGCATATGCCATTGCCGGAACTGGTATCAAGTTGATTTTTGGAGGGTTGGTTTTGTTGGATGTTAGATGTTCTTCAATGTCAGCAGTGTACAGGTTGTAGAGTGTTGCTGCCAGAGGGCATCCTTGTTTTAGTCCCTTTGCTGTTGGTATAGCAGAAGTTGTGGCTCCTTGTTTCGTTAAAATTACCTTTATGGATGTTTCTGAGTACAATAGGATGATCGGTTCAAGGATATTCGGCGGGCATTTCCATGTTCTAAGTTTCGCCCATAGTTTTTCACGTGAGATTGCATCAAAGGCCATCTTTAGGTCAATGAATGCTGCGTATATTTTGGTGTTAGAATTGATGGCTTCATGTTTGATTAGTTGTAATAATATCAAATTGAGATTTGTTCCAACGTTGGCCGTGAATCCTGTTTGCCTAGTTGAGAATTTGTTGTTTTTTGTAGCCCATGTGGTTAGTTGTTTTAAGAGTACTGCTGCAAATAGTTTCCCTAACGGATCGAGGAGGGCAATCGGACGGAAATTTTGAGGATCTTCCCTTGGTCCTTGCTTGTGAATTGGTACAATTATTGCCGACCTCCAAGAGTTGGGTATTCAGTGAAGTCTGTTGATCAAAATTGTAATGTGGCACAAGAAGTTCGCCCAGGCAGTTGGGTCTTGTTTAATGACAGCATTGGATAGGCCGTCAGGGCCCGGTGCTCTGGAGGTGTTCAAATTTTTGATCAATTGCATGAAGTCTTCGAATTCCACATGTACTTTCCATGTTGGTTCTATTACAGACATTGTGTTCTGAGGGTCTGTTCTTCGTGATGCATAAATGTTCGCAAAATGGGTTATCCAAGTTTCTTGTGGTACGTTAGCTGTAAGTTTGTGTTGTTTTTGATGGTTGTCATTGAGCAAGTTCCAGAGCTCTCTGGTATTGTGAGTCTTATGGAGTTTGAGTATGTTTTCTGCGTCTGCTTGTTGGATGACGATTTTTTGGGATTTGATCCAATTGGAATGGTTCTGTTTCAAGGATTTAATCTGGTTCCTATTCTGTGCAGATGAGGTTTTCTTTAGCTGTCGTATTGTTCGGTTTAGACATTATTTTCTTTCAGCAATTTCTCGATTGTATGTATGACGGTGGTCTTTATGAAGATGGTTTTTGATGGTTTGTCGGAAAGGAAGTAATATCCATTCATAGTTGAGTTTTTCATGATCTGTCAAGTTGGCATCTTGAAATTTTTTGGCAGAGTTGCTAGAGTTGGTTTTGGAATCCTTAGTCTTGATATTGTACCATTTAGCTCAAGCAACGGTGATATTGCTGGTTCACTTATTTGGGTGAAAGGTTGAGAGTGAACAGTGAGTTGATTATGATCGCTTTTGTCGGTGGGTACCGTTTGTACTTTTGTGACTGATTGCTGTAGGCTCTCCGATAGAAATATATAATCGATAATTGCATGAGATGATCCTCTGGTCCATGTTGGGGTGTAGGGTGTAGAGGTAGTTGCATGGTTCAAGAGAGTCACATTTCGTGTCGTGATTTCTTTAATCCATCTCCTTGCTTTTGGGGAGAGTTCTGAGAGGGTTAGCAGGCAGCCATTCTTGTTGTGCAGCTTGATGTTCAAGTCGCCGCAGATTATTATTTCCAGTATTTGATGTTTTGTTGTAGCTTTGTCAATTGTCAGGGACACTCCATCTAGGAAAGCATCCTTTGTTATTGCTGCTGGGTTCCAGTATAGGTTTAGGATTAAAAGTATTGAGTCATTTTTACTTTCTCCGTTTTGATCAATCTTTGTACAGGTCAGTGTAGTGAGTTGAGTCCAAGGATTTATGTTTTCAGAGGTCATTACTGTGCTGTAGGGGTTTATCTTGATTAAGGTGAGGAGTCCAGATGCAGGTCTTCCTTGTTTTTGCACAATAGCCGGATTGAGAAATGTGATAAAACCGTCGCATGCTGGTGGGTCACTGAGCCAGGTTTCCTGAAGGCATATGATTTGGTATTGATCAAGTTCAGTAGATGGGTTCGTAAAAAGGTGTAGGTTCCCTCTAGTGTTCCACGAACAGAGGGACCATGTGAACCCGAGCTTGATTAGTTGTTATGAATTGGACATTGTAGAGTCGTTTGTAAATGCAGTATCTGTGAACGAAGTTTCAGAGTCATAGGTTCTTCTGATCGCTTGAGAGGTTGACGTGTTCGTATTAAGTCTTCCATAGATACAATGTCTGTGAAAGAGGTGTCAGAATCGTAGTTTCTTCTACTCAGTAGATCATTTCTGCGTGATTGACGTGTTTGTGGCGGGTTACTTAGGCATCTGTCAAGTCTGTTATGTTCGGGTAACTGACCTACCGTATCTGATTTTGTTTGGTAGTAGTTCTTTTTCTCGCTCCTTGTGGTTTCTTAGTTCTTCGGTTTATTGGGTAGTCTTGTATATGTTGTAGCCCAACATGTGAAACCAAGTTTTTGTAATTGGGCTCGCATTGATAGAATGAGGTATTGATTGTCACGTTCAGGTATCTCTATAACAATTTTATCTAAATTTGAGTCGTCTTTGAAGGTTATGAGATCGATGTCTTTTGTTGTTAGTTTATTCACGTGAGGTATTGCGCCAAAGCGACAAAGTAAATTGGTTCTATTTAAGATTATTGGTTCCAGTCTTTTGATTTCATTTTCAATGTAGATTTCGCATATTTCATTCTGTCGTAGTGGATTGACGAATAATGGGAGGATTTGGTTATGCTCAGTAGAATCTTGCAGTGTTCTCGTAAGCGAGCCCGATTTTCCATCGAAATGTCTGAGATTTCTTCTAATGAGAGGTCTCTACTTTTGTCTTGATTTTTATTTGGCTGTTGTTCGTAAGCTGAAGAGTATTCATCAATTATTATAAAGCCCGCCTGCTTTATTGGTTGAAAGGAATATGGGTTGTTTTCTAATGCTTGTTCTTCATGACTTCATGAGTGGATAAGTTGAGCAGTTCTTCGTCAATGGATGATTGCGGTGGGATCAGTTGCGATACTTGAGAGTGTATCTGAATTGTGGGCTCTTGATCTCTCTGTGTACTGGTAGGTAGTAGTATTGTACGGGTTGTGGTTTTTTGCTTTGGTGGTTGTGGAGGTTGAGTATTCTGATTCACGGTTCTTAGAAATGCTTGCGATCCCGTTTGTCGTTTTTTGGTATTTTTCTGCTGTGTGGGTTTTGCCTCATTTATTGTTTTTTCCTTTGCGAAGATGTGGTAGGCTTCTGTTGGTTTCTTAGTTGTTTTATTTAAGTTGGTTGCCTCTGGCTTTTGAGTGGTGGTAGTTTTGTCTGGTTCATTTGGTGCCTGTTGTTTGACTTACGCACTTGTTTCCGTTGGATATTGTGCTGGGTTTGGATGAAGGAGGCTCGTGGTTCCTTGGTCATTTGGTATGTTCAATTGTTGCTGGTGATGTACTTTAAGCATCTGTAGTAATTCTGCTGTGAGCTTTGTTTTTTCTTGCCGGTCATCTCTCGCTATTTCAGCCAGTCTTTGTTGCCATCGATGTGTTTCGTCTGATTCGACTGACAGGCGGGTTTCAACTGTTGAAACAAAGTGTTCCATGTGAATCTGTTTTGAATTAATTAAAGCTAGGAGAGTTGCTTGATCCTTCATAGTGTCTTTCATATCTTCGTGTAATTTCAAGAAAGGGATCATCGCTTGGGAGAGTGTTGCGATGAGCATATTTTGCAGATCTAGCATTGTTGTAGGAATCCTCAGGTTTATGTTTTCTTCAGAAGGATCATGATTTTGCGTGGCGTTGACATTCTTTTGTTGGGGATTGCTTGATTTTGAGTTCTTAGTTATGGGATCTGGGGTGTAATAAGAGTCATCTGAGTCATAGTTGAAGCGTGTAGGAGTTGTTTTTCCTTCAGCGAGATCAGATTGCAGTTCTTTTTCACCGGTTTGTTTTGAGTGCCTTTTGAGTGCCGTGCAATATGCACGGTGTCGATGTTAATTGAATTTGATTTGGTTCTGTTATATTTCCAAAAATTTTTTTTTTTTTTCTATGGTTGTCATTATTGACTCGATTTCTGTAATGTCCATTGATAATCTTGCCACTTTGGTTCTTGGTTTAGGGATTGTAGAATCCACTGAAAGTGTGGATTTGATAGAGTTGTGGGTATGAAGCCACGCAAGTCTTACAAGTCTTGCTTTTTCTTTCTTCATCTGTTGAGATGTTATCAGTGCTGAGTGTTGGGTATTTGTGTCTTCTCGAAGTTCAGTTGACTGGTGTTGTGCAGTGTCTTTACCAACAGGGTGATTGGGGATATCTTTTACTTTTTGTTTGGTGCTCATTTCGTATGATGTGACACTAGTTTCAGAATTTTGGCTGTTTGTTGCACTTGCTTGGATTTGTTCAGATGCCGTTTTTGTATGCTCTTCAATGTTGGTTGGAAGATTTCGAGTATGTTCATGTGTCTTGTTACTAAGGGAATTGTGATTTGTAGGTTGCTCTTTTCTGCTAAGGCTGACAGAAGGATCGTTTTCAGGCCTTTCAGATTGGGGTCGCGAAGTGCACGAGGGTGCAGCGGGTGAAGTGTCTTGTTGAAATTCAGAGCACGGATTGTGAACTTGTGCTTTGATTTCCAGAGGTAGCAGCTCTGTTGAGTTGAGTTGTTGGGTGTCTACAGTAATTTGTGTCTCAGGCGGAGGTTGGGGAATTTCCTGGATAAAGTTGTCTTTTTCTGCATCAATTTCTGTGATGAACTGAGATTCTTGTGTGGGTTGAGGGTTTAATAGCAGAGGTTTTTGGGTTCCTTGAGGGTTGCTTTGTTAAAAGATTGTTCCATTGTTAGCTGTAATAGATCTTGCTCCGTAGTGCTAGCTGTTGCTAGTTTGGTTGTTTGTCTTGTTTTTGGACGTTGGATGGGATGTTGCTTGGTGGGTCGAGTCGAGTTGTCGTCATCATCGTTGGGTCACTATGTATTCAATTGGGATCCAAGGAAATAGTCCTTTTCGGTCTCCCAAAAGTTTTTGCAGATAGGGTTTTATTGATGTAGAATTCAGGTTCAGGGGGTGAGCCCTTTCAGTCCTCTGAGCAATGGTAGGATCAGAGTGTGTTGGGATCCAAGGATGTGATTCCTTTCGGTCTCCCAGCAGTAGTTGAGGGTAGAATTTAGATGGTGTCGCGTTCAGGATCCAACGGACGAACCCTTTCGGTCTCCTGGACAGCGGCATGAACCAAGGCTGTGTTCCTTTCGTAGTAGTAATTGAAGGTATAGTATAGATGTTGTGGTATTCAGGATACAAGGGACGAACCCTTTCGGTCTCCTGGCCGGTGTTGGCGCGTAGATGTAGGTTTTCGTTATTTCAGCTCGGTAAGATGAAGCTTTAGGATCTTCTACTGGTTTCGCTTTTATATTAGGGATGGTCAGTGGTGCAGGATCCAAGGGGTAAACTCTTTCGGTCTCCTGTTTGTATTTCGCACTGACCGACGCTTTCTTCAATTTGAAAGTATGATGTTAGAGATGGCTTTTGTTTCGGGGTAGATGTCAACAGGGAGGCAGATGTTGGAAGTTCGATGTTTTATGGGCACAATGGGAGACTGGGCCAGTGAGTTCTTTAGGGGCGGACGTCTTTCATTGATTCTTTCCTTCTATTCCAAATTTTTTTAATTTATTTTTTTTTGTTATTTTTCTTAAAACGTTTTTAAGAAGGCGCTGAATGTCAATCTAGGTGAAAAGGCGAATCCCAATCTGTGGAGGTGAAGTGGCCGCGCGAGCTTGCCGTCCGCCAGGCGCCCGCTCAGCAGGAAGGCAGACGCGGGAATACAGCAGGAATACAGCAAGGCTGTGGACGTCAGAGGTCGACAGGCAGAGATGTTGAGGCAGGGCAGCACTGTGGCGAACAAACGTTGCAAGGCGGCGAGGCCGTAGTCGCCGAGGATCAACAATAAAGAGCGGTGAGCCGAAGCAGTGCAAGCGCGGGCCCGCCGACCGCTCTGTAGTCGAGCAGGAGGCAGTCGGATGCTGGAGAACAGCGAAGCTGTGGGCGTAGGAGATAAGCAGGTGGAGTTTGCTGAGGTAGAGCGGTACGAGCGCGGGCCCGCCGTCCGCTCTGCAGTCGATCAGGTGGCAGTCGTACGCTGGAGAACAGCGAAGCCGCGGGCGCTGGAGACGAGCAGGTAAGACCGCAGGGGTCTGTGAAGTCTGTGGGTCTGTGAAGCAGTGCAGAGAGGGGGAGAGTGGAATCCAAGGGGCCCGCAGGGAGCACAAACAGTGGGGAGGGTAGAGGGGGCGGTCTCTGCTGAAGTCGGAGCAGAAAGTAACCTCCGGAGGGTTGAAAGCCGAAAAAGAAGGGCGAAAGGAGAGGGTCCAGGTCCGGGTGGAGTAGCGTAGAGGAAGGGTGGAAGGAAGGAAGGGGGAACAAGGAGTTGAACTAAACAGATGGGAAGGTGGGAAAGCGTGGGAGCGCGGGAGAGGAGGGAAGAAAGGGGGGAAAGGAGTGAATGGTAGAAAGGAGAATAGGAATTGGGGGGTGGGATGAGGAGGGGAATATCGCCCCTGATGGGGGGAGGAGGAGTGTGTCTCACCGGGAAGGCAGTCAAGGCGTTGCATCCAGCAGTAAAAGGCAGTCAATCTGCACGGGTTTCCAGCGAGCCCGGAGGCAGGGTTTGGCGGGCGCCGCGGAGCCTGCAGAGCCTAAAGACCAAAAGACTCTGCAGCAGACTCTGCGGCCGCTCCGCGGCTTTCTGGGTGTTTTGAAGGAAGCACCAGTTGAAACAAAAAGAGGACTAGAAGCAGGTCACAGTTCCTCACAGGTACAGGAGCAAACACTGTAGAGTCTTCTCACAACCGCAACCAAAAGACTCTGCAGCAGACTCCGCGGCCGCTCCACGGCTTTCTGGGTGTTTTGAAGGAAGCACCAGTTGAAACAAAAAGAGGACTAGAAGCAGGTCACAGTTCCTCACAGGTACAGGAGCAAACGCTGTAGAGTCCTCTCACAACCGCAACCAAAAGACTCTGCAGCAGACTGAAAAGATTTGTTCATAATGCTGAGTCTCTGGATTCTTTCATGTTTTGGGAAAGAATGTCCTCAGGAAATGAATTGTTTTTGACAGCCGAAGTGGTAAAGATCCTGAATGTCTTAAATCTCACTAACAGGAATATAATTTGTTAGAGGATGAAAAGAAAGAAAAGTGTTTCCACTTTTGTTTTTCAATCGATGTATTGGTTTTATGTATGTAATTCAGCAATTATTTTTTATTTATTATCTTTAATTGATATTTTGATTTCATGGAGCTGAATGTTAATACTTGTATCCTTGATGTTTGCTTATTTATCTCTCATGTATGGTCTATCTTAGGAATGTATATGCCTGGTGTCATGTGTGGTATTTTTCTTCTAGTTTCCTCTTTTTATAGTTCTGTTGTTTTAATTTTGTTAAGATTTTAGATTTTTCTTCCTTCTTGTTTTGCTTTTTCTTTTTTTTGAAGCTTCTTAAAAAAATGGATGTGTAAAAAGTCAAGATTTTGTTTTGTTTTGGCTATAACAAAGATCACAGGTAGATATAGCAGGTGGAATAGGCTGGGGAGCAGGGGTAGGGGGAGCTGGGAGAGTTGAACAGACAAATAATGTGATGTATCATCGGATGATGTTTGCTAAGTGTTTACGTTATAGTGTGTAAAATTAAGAAAACTTGTTTAAAAAAAGGATGCATTTTTGGTGCTAACTTCTGTTGTATAAACATCTAATTTATGACTAGGCTCTCCTCTGGTGGTTTTTAGGAAAGGGAAAAGGGGGGTCCTCTTTGTGTTTTATAGAGGGGCTTGACTCTGGAGGACAAATTTACACTGCAGACAAAAGGGGTGGACTCTGGCTGCCTCTTCCTCTGAGACACTAACAGGTGTTGCATTAGCATACATGAAACCAAGTCTACACTGGTAGGACTTGTATTTTTTATAGTAGAACCCAACAAGACTTTTTCAAAGGTGCTAAAACTTCTTTATTTAACACACAACAAGTTTTCCTTTTTTATAATAGATATACAAACTAAAAGTCCACTTTCACAAATTGCATTTCCATTATATTGTATCGGCATATAATGTCAACAACACATGATTGTTAGTACAACATAGTTATCAAGTGCAATGTTACTGCGCATGCACTGAAAAAGAGTCGACACTCAAATGTGTTTCCAGCTATGTAACAACACAGGTGTTGATGGTGGGTCGTTCTATAGCTTTCCACAGGACTGTAACATGAGAAGGAATCGAGTAGTCTTTCGTATGTTGCTCAGAAAAAACTGTGGATAAGGAACAAGAGAAGGAACGTGTGTTGTTTAAAAGGTTCTACTAGATAAGTAACTAAAAAACATGATGCAGTGCTCAGACATACCTGCCTTCAACAGTATTTTGTCTCAGGGCAAAATGACGAGTGGGGAATGGCGGATCCAAGTGTGCCAGACCAAGGAGAGATCGTTCTCTTGAGTTGCAGAAGAGGCTTCCACTACAACATATAGGACACAGCATGTTTTAAAGAAATGTGTCCTACTTGTGTCATGTATTTGACAACAAAGTGCACATGAAAAATAAGTGCTGGTGACTTATTATTGACCGGTGTAAAAATCGTGAGACAGTGTGGCTAACTGTGCAAGGACGATTGTCCTATTCGGTAATCTCTATTCATTATATGAGAAACGAAAAAATGTTTTTATATGGGGCCTGACAGTTAAATGTAAACGTCCCTATGGTGCCAGTACTTGTAATATCCCAAAGGAGAGAGCGGTATGCTTACCTTCTCGTACTGGGAAGAGCTCCCGAAGTGAGCTGTGTATTCCGTTCGTCGCTGGACGTGCTCCGCGCATGCGTTGTGTCGTGCCAGGGATACGAGCGATCAGAAAAAGACGAGAGCGAGCGATTTGCGCATGTGCGTGCGACTAGTGGTGGAACTGCCGCGCGTGCGTGAGAGGAGAATGCGAGAGCCTACGTGTGTTTATGGCTTAGTTACTGTTGTTATGTCGCGTCAGAGGAAGGCGTAGTCTGTGTGTGCGGGGAACTAGTCCCGTAATTGTTATGTATGTAGGGAGTCTGTGTAGTCCGGGTACTCATTTTGAAAACAACAAAAACACAACACAGTATACATTATGAGCTTGAATCTCAAAAATAGAACTGAACATTCATAGAGACATGTTCATGTTTAGATAAACAGACTTTTGATAGTTTGATTGGTCCCGTCTGTTGTCCAGATAGATCTTGAGTATTCCCAGGCATTCGCTCTGTGGAATGCTGGTGTATAGGGCTTCTACGTCAAAGGTGACCAGGATGTCATTTTGTTCTGTTCTGATGCTGGCGAGGTGATGTATCATGGATGTAGTATCTTGCGTATATGATTTCATTTTTTGGACAAAAGGTCTTAAGAAGATATCTGTGTATATGGATAACGGCTCTAAAAGTGAACCTATTCCAGACACTATCGGTCTCCCCAGTGGTTCTGTGGTGTTCTTGTGTATCTTGGGAATACAGTAAAAGGGGTAATTGGGTGTTCTGTTGTGAGAAAAACGTTTTTCCAACCCTGAGATTCCGCAAAAAGCATGAGACTTTTGATTTCATCCGTTGTTGGATTATGGTCCAATTTTTTTTAGGACCGTCTGTCTTGAAGGTGTTTTTGTAGTTCATTTTCGTAGAGGTTGTTGCCCCAGAGCACAATACCCCCTCCTTTGTCTGCTGGTATGATGCAGAATGTTTTTTGGTTTTCCAGATGTTGTAGTGCCAGTCTTTCCTGTTTAGTAAGATTATCCCTTTTGTGATTTTTGGTTTTGAAAAAGGTGTCCATGTCTCTCTTAAAAAACCATTTCGCTAAATGGCCTAGAATGGAAGTATAAAACCTTCTCCAACTGCCGTACAAAGTGGAGTATATACGTCATACGGTGCCCCTGTGACTTACTTTATATCGGCAAGAGTAAAAGAGAGGTGAGGCAGCGTATCTGTGAACACAGATCATGTCTAAAAAATGCGGTTGAAGATAAACCATTGGTTGCCCACTTCAGCAAACTCAAACATAAATATACAGACTTCCAGTGGGCGGTCATCCAAACCATAGATGAAAAAGAACGAGGAGGTGACAGAGACCTAGCCCTGAGGAAATTGGAACAGAAATGGATCCACAGATTGGACACAGTGAAAAATGTATTAAACATCTGTATAGAGTGGAACCTCTTCTTCTAATACTCCACCAACCGATGTACACCTCCATACAATTATTTTCCAGCACTGTACTTCCCAACCTTGCCCCTCCCACCATTAACCAATCAAGATGCAGAAAGTGGGACAATGACGTTACAGTAAGGAGAAGCACGCCTGGTTTTTCAAAAACCATTTAAAACCACTTCGGGCTTAGCGTTAAAAATATGTTCAAAAATGTTTTTCAAACTATCAAAAGTCTGTTTATCTAAACATGAACATGTCTCTATGAACGAATATACATGTTCAGTTCTATTTTTGAGATTCAAGCTCATAATGTATACTGTGTTGTGTTTTTGTTGTTTTCAAAATGAGTACCCGGACTACACAGACTCCCTACATACATAACAATTACGGGGCTAGTTCCCCGCACACACAGACTACGCCTTCCTCTGACGCGACATAACAACAGTAACTAAGCCATAAACACACGTAGGCTCTCGCATTCGCCTCTCACGCACGCGCGGCAGTTCCACCACTAGTCGCACGCACATACGCAAATCGCTCGTTCTCGTCTTTTTCTGATCGCTCGTATCCCCGGCACGACACAACGCATGCGCGGAGCACATCCAGCGACGAACGGAATACACAGCTCACTTCGGGAGCTCTTCCCAGTACGAGAAGGTAAGCATACCGCTCTCTCCTTCGGGATATTACAAGTACTGGCACCATAGGGACGTTTACATTTAACTGTCAGGCCCCATATAAAAACATTTTTTCGTTTCTCATATAATGAATAGAGATTACCGAATAGGACACTCGTCCTTGCACAGTTAGCCACACTGTCTCACGATTTTTACACCGGTCAATAATAAGTCACCAGCACTTATTTTTCACATGCACTTTGTTGTCAAATACATGACACAAGTAGGACACATTTCTTTAAAACATGCTGTGACCTATATGTTGTAGTGGAAGCCTCTTCTGCAACTCAAGAGAACAATCTCTCCTTGGTCTGGCACACTTGGATCCGCCATTCCCTTGGATCCGCCATTCCCCACGCGTCATTTTGCCCTGAGACAAAATACTGTTGAAGACAGGTATGTCTGAGCACTGCATCATGTTTTTTAGTTACTTATCTAGTAGAACCTTTTAAACAACACACGTTCCTTCTCTTGTTCCTTATCCACAGTTTTTTCTGAGCAACATACGAAAGACTACTCGATTCCTTCTCATGTTACAGTCCTGAGGAAAGCTATAGAACGACCCACCATCAACACCTGTGTTGTTACATAGCTGGAAACACATTTGAGTGTCGACTCTTTTTCAGTGCATGCGCAGTAACATTGCACTTGATAACTATGTTGTACTAACAATCATGTGTTGTTGACATTATATGCCGAATCAATATAATGGAAATGCAACTTGTGAAAGTGGACTTTTAGTTTGTATATCTATTATAAAAAAGGAAAACTTGTTGTGTGTTAAATAAAGAAGTTTTAGCACCTTTGAAAAAGTCTTGTTGGGTTCTACTATAAAAAATACAAGTCCTACCAGTGTAGACTTGGTTTCATGTATGCCAATGCGACACCTGTTAGTGTCTCAGAGGAAGAGGCAGCCAGAGTCCACCCCTTTCGTCTGCAGTAGGCTCTCCTCTGGCCACACATTTGCAGGATATCAGGTTAGGTAATAGTATTTCATGAATACACTAGTGACTGTGTGAGTCTATGCCTGCATGAAACAAGGATTCTATATTAGTTTGGTATAATTCGATAAAAATAATCTACATACAATTCATACGAAATGCTCTCCGTTTTAAATTGCACCTCTCCATACAAAAATGCATTTGGCTTTTTGGAAATGAAATTTCATTTGCATTCAGTTTCAAATAGAAGACACAGGACATGTTCTTAAATACTGCACCTGTGTCCATGGCAGATCATAATTTGCTTGGCTCCCAGCCCCTTTTATTCCTGGGATTTTACCATGGACAACACTCTGGACAATTTGGAGTTATATATTGGGTTTTTATACTTACATTTTAAATGTGGCTTCTTATTTTTGGAGAACCAGCTGCGGCCCCCTTTCTCTGAAATTATTGCCTCAGCAAGGTGCCTGGCGGTCTGGGGCCCAATCTCCAATGTGGGATGATCATCACTCTCTGAAAGTGCGTCTGTCTCCAGCCTGCTTGGGAACCAGTCATTCAGATGGTTTCAGCTCTGCTAACCAGCTACCTACTTCCACTTGTATCCAGTAATATGCTACAATATTTATTTCCCATTGTTAATCCTATCTCTCTGTGAGCAAGATATTTTATAATCTCATCCCCTCATCTTGTATGACTTCCATTAGTTCCATGATCTAGAAGGGAGGGGTGAACGTACTCCTAAACATATAAAGAGGACAGTCTCTAGATTCAATTATATTTAAAGGGCTCAGCTATTCCAATTTGACGTAGCACACTTTTACAACATGGCAATTAGTAAGATGCACAATCCAAAAGAAGAAATCATTTTATGAATGCCGACTGTCTCGCTCTTTCAAAAAAAAAATTCTGTTGTCAATTCACTTTAAGAAAACTATCTGTGCTGCATTTCCCGCCACAGACCCAATAGCCAATAATGGTGGGTTCAGTCTGGTAACCACCACTGCAAACAATGCCCCCCCCCCATAAAATCACTGTCAATAAGTACAACAATGGAAACATTTTGTCCAGGACAAAACCGGCAGCCACTTTCCATAATCTTGCCTATACTCATTAAGTTGCCAGCTAATTCCTCCTTGTCCTCCACTTGGCAAAAGCCCAGCCTCCGGGAGTAGGATCTACCAACATAATGGGGTAAAATGCTACAAAATCTGTACGCTAAAATAAATCTGACTCATACACCACAGACACAAACCCTCCCCTTCTCCTCCAAAGAGAGAACAAGCCCAACAACTTCCACATAGTGGGTTTTTTAAACGCAACATCAGTCCTGAAGAATTATGCCACCCTTCCAGTCACTATCGAGGACCAGCAGATTGACATATTGGGCATTACAGAGACATGGCTCAAAGAGAATTATGTGAACACCCCGGACACATATATCCTCACCAACAATAGATCAGACCAGGATCACACCAGGATGTGGCATGTTCCTGATCTACCCAGACAAGTTCCTGGTCTTGACTCAAAAACACCACACTAGAATACTTAACGTGTATATGCTAAATGGATCACAATACATCCATCTCATGCAGAGTGGCTTACCACCCACCTGGCTTTTACTCAGCCTTTATTCGGTTGTGGGCTGACCTTATCAACAACACGTTGGCCATGTCTGAGAAGATCCTGATATAATGGGAGATTCTTTTTTGTCTTGATTCTCTTCTAGATAAACTAGTCAGCAAATGGAAATCCAAAATGGAAATCCACACCCTGGCAACCTGGGTTAACTCGGGCACACACATTAATGGAAATAGACAAGACATCATGATGCCCATACAACTATCTCTTTAGGGTGACATCCTACACACAAGTGCTACGGTCTGGCCACCAGTTCATCGTCAATAATTGGAGCCGTCAAAAACAACCATTACCTCGAAATTAGGAGAATGCTGGGCATTCTAGCAGAACTAGTCTTAAAAAGACCAATCCCCGCCCGCCCCCAAACAAGCAATTAAATTGTTGAACAACAAACTCAACACCCATGCAGGACACTTGACCACTAGTGGAGAAACTCTCTGTTAGGACCAGTAGTCAGGGTCATTATAAAGGATACTCTGGTAGCTAGCTGTGATCTTCAGGTTACTTTAATCAGGTTACTTTACAAGGAGATTAGGAAGTATAGAACTAGGGAAGCCCACTGGCTCCCACCACCCGGGCTAAATCATTACCAACTGCCCTGGGTGGAATCACATACACTCTGCATTCCAGTCAGTCACCCTCCAGGCATTCCATTCATTACCTCACACCTACAGAGACACAGCAAGCATTTAGGGAGCAGGATAAAGCAGGGAACTAAACATATAATAGGAATACCATTGATATTGATATTGATATTTTATTTCTATCGCGCTCATACACAAGTGTTTCAGAGAGCCTCCCTTCCTTCCACCTAACCAGACACACAACACACCTCCCTTTCTTCCACACCAACGAACACATACCTCAAACATGCGCTCAACCCAATTCCAAATGCAAAAGAGAGGTTACACAAACAGGCGTAACGAACCCACTGGCAGAAGGACCACACCAACACAACTACCATCTCAAACCAACAAAACAAGACAAAACTCCTTTCACTTACCACTACCACTGGCGAGCATCAAACCCGTCACATTCTAGCACATGCCTGCCCCTTTGGCCGACCAAACACACATCCAGAAAACCTTCCGACAAACCTAACCACCTTCTTTCTACCACTGCCACTGATAGATCTTGGAGCTGCCACCCCCAAGCACAAACAGTCCATAAATGGACTGGCACGTAGTCCCACTGCACCAAACCGAGAAATCCAACTAACTTCCGGATACAACAAATCCTAGCAGATCTAACCAAGAACAACTGGGGCACACACACACTCAGCATGCATGCACAGACCCAAACATACTACACACGCACCTCGGTAACAAACAAGCACAGTGGGATCCCAAACAAAATAAACCCTATGAACCCCAGTTTGCTGGCCACACAAACTGAGCCATAAAACACCTAGGATCTCAACCGAATCCTACATTACTACACACCAGAAGGGGCTATCGGCGACCTGCTGAAAAATGTATTGGCATTCACTGTGGGAACAAATAGAAAGAATATATAATAAGGAAATCCTACATGGAGATGGCGGGGCCAACTCTTCCCCCCATAAAACTACTCCATCCAGACCACATACCTCTGGCTGGGTCTCAAAGCTTACCTCACCTGGGAGTGGGAACACTCCCATCCAGCTATACCTAACGGTCACCCCACTGGACACTGTAAAGCACTAAACAACTGACAACTGGATGTGAAGGCGTCCCAACCACACCAGTACTACAGACAGCATGCAGACAGTGCACTGCCCCACACCTGTTAAACCTACCCAACAACATAAATGGGTTACTCTTCCTATCTATACTAGTAACTTCAATGGGAAGTCACTCTCACCCATACTGGAACTTCAAAAACATGCAGCTCAATGCTTCACAACATAAATGGGTAGTCACACTCACCCATACTGGAACCTCAAAAACATTCAACTCACTGCTACCCAACATCAATGGGATACTCTACTTACCTATAGTCAAACACAATATATCCACCATACAGGGCTACCTATCAAGGAAAGGGTTGTCTTCAAAATGATAGCCCTAACCCACAAATGTATTCATGGCCTCGCCCCCAGATCCCTAATGCAAAGGATCTCCAGACAAACAGCCTCCAGACCTGCCAGATCTGCTTATGCCAACCGCATCACCGTCCCTCATACACGCAGAGTGCGTGCTGGAGGATCTAGCTTCCCAACTATGGCCGCCACTCTCTGGACCAAACTCCCAGACCAGATTAGATCTATCGAGTCCCATGCAGCCTTCCACAAGGCCCTAAAAACAAGGCTCTTTGTCTAAAGGGTCTATCTTCATGTGTAATTTCTCTACTTATGCTATAACAGTGAATTCAACATACTCTGTAATGTAGAACATTGTACTCCGTAACATAACCCTGTAAGTAACTGTATGTTTTAAGCTTCACACATAGGCCGCTTTTTGTAACCCACAAGTAAGCCTCCTTAAGTTTACTTGTACTGCCTCGTTCCTCTGGAGGGCTGTAGTGCGCTCTACAAATTCAAAAATAAAATAAAATACAACAACAACGGGTCGCACCATTCTCACACATACCACCATGGCAAGAGCATACAACTCAGCTCTACACAAACTCAATGGGACACTCACCCACACTAAAATGATATGTATCAACAATAGCCTAAGACATAATGCCCCAGCATGACATACTAAATGAGCTGCAGTACTTCTAAAACATTTCATAACAGTGCACTGACTGATCTTGTCATCATCTAAAAGTCCATGTTGCATATTTCCGAGATGCAACCTATCATCCAGCAAATCCTCCAAGGATGTTAAACCAGAACATAGACAGCATCCCCTCAAAATGGACACACCCTCGCCCAACAATACTTTTACTGCTGAAAGTCCATTTTGCAAGGGTGAAAGCTACTATCCTGAAAAAACCTCAAAAGAGTAATTCTAGTAGTAATCGCGGTTAACATTCACACACTGCGCTTGTAGTGCTCACCAATAAACTGTTGTTAACACACCAACGTGGAGTCACACACAAACACACCACTGACATCACCTTGTTGCACATACTACTGAAATTCCTCAAAATAGTTACATCTGTAACATTGATCCAACATCACTTAGGTTCGGGTACGAGCTTTCGCAAGTGACGCACAATGTTACGTCACTCAGGTACAAAATGGGCCTGCGAGCCCATCTAGGATGAGAAGTGGCCTGGAACCTACGCTCCACGTATCTGTCCCTGTCTGTTTTCCTGTAATAAATTACAGTAACTGATTGCTCTTGTGGGGCCCCTCTACTTCTTTGTGACGCGGAAGGAGTTAGGGCCTTCCGAGAGCTGGAGGTCCGCAGACCCCGGGTACAGCTCTGCCAACCACCAGAAATTTCCCTAACAAGGCGGCACTGGGGAGTCCCAAAGTCGGCTCAGCCACCTTTCTCGTTTCTCCCTGGAGTTAGTGGGATTTTGTTATGGGGTTTTAGTGCTGGAGGTTGTTTCTGCCTGCATAGGAAGGCCTGGATCAACTATCACTTTTCTGGCAGTGGGGTTTGGAATCTTGCAGAGTGAAGGTGAAATATCGTGATACGAAGGCGCTGGAAAATTCAGAAGAGAGTGTTATGTTAGCCTCCCTTATTTATGAGGCATGGTGACATCATAGGATTATATGGTAGAGCAGGCTTAGCTGGGCACGCCTCTATACAACTGGATTGGTCAGGGGTGATTGTTACCGCCTTGCTCTCTGCTGGTTTGATTTTTTTAGGGACATGACATCAGCTTTATGATGTGGCTTTACAATGCAAAGGTTCATCCCACAGTTACTTTAGCTAAAATCATTTGTCACATAAATCACACATTTACCCAATTGTGGCATTTTTACAAATTATCTAGGCAGATTACATATTTCACGCAGAGCATGACAGTCCAACTCTCTAGTTTGTGAGACTTTGTTTTCGTCCGGCTAATCATTTTTCATAATTTTCAGTGATAAATATCCAACCTAAAATTCTATAACTTTATACATGGGTATAGATTATCATAAGGCATGCAAGTATTGCATTTCAAAGTGGCATCATGTATGGCAGCGAAGGCTTCCACATCTTGTTTAAAAGGCACAAAAATTACATTTAAACAGTTAACTTTTTTACATTCCTGCAAAGTCCTGTTGCAGAGATAAAAGTCTTAAAAGTGTATTAATAAGATAGTCTTTTGAAACAAATGGTCATCATTATCTCCCAAATAAGGGCCTACCTCACAAGGCTGCTCTTGAGTTGGCTTTGAAGCTCCCAGTGAAAGTTGCAAGGACGTGTGATTTCCTATTTCACACGCATGTGTCCCAGAATCCCTATTGTAAGAGGCCTCTGCCCAGACACAAGTCTGATGGGCATGGGATGTTTTGCCTTCTGGTCCATTCAAAGTTTCCAAGGGCATAATTATCACAGAGGTGTCCCAGAATCGGCTGTGGCTTCTCTTGGGGTTAGGGAACTCCTGTTATCAGTAACCCCCCAAGCAGAAAACCTGCTTGGCTAGTTCCACAATGCAGCCAATGCCTTTACTTAGTTATTTATTTATTTAGTTTTCCTGAATCAGAAAGCCAAGCTACTGAAATCAAACATTATGTTATAGTTCTACCCAAACCCCCCTACATTTCTAGGCAAGCACAAGTCTTCATTCAACACTGTACCTTTAAAGCAGGCATTTTTATTATTTGTAAAAACACATTTGACAGTTTTGTTGCGGGAAATGGTGCTTCAAGGAGCCAGCACAGCCATTTTGCTGTTAACTCCTGAAGTGCAGCTTGATCATGGATGGGAATTCTGCTGAGTGGGTCAATGTACCCCACAAGGGCTTGGCCCAATAACGTACAAATTACTGGGCTCCCGGAAGGAGAAGAAAGTGGGAACCCGACGGAATACATTGAGTCACTTTTACAGTAGGAAATCGACCCCGGCGCCCTCATGCAAAGATTATAGTTGAAAGAGCGCATCGATCACTCGCAACGATCACGGGCGAGGAAACCACCACCTGCAGCTCCACCGAGGGCAATAATAGCCCAGATACAAAACTACTGAGATAGGGAGAAGATCCCTGAGTACGTCCGCAAAGGTGGGACGATCCAACGAGCATCAGCCACAACAGCTTATCCGGATTACACACTTCAAGTGCAATGGATGAACTATATAACGGCTAAAAGGAGATTACGAGTGTCGAACCTGAAGTTTGTTGTATCCTTCCAGACTGAAAGTGATACATTAAGGTTGAGCTATCTTCTTTGAGAACCCGGAAGATGCACGCAAATGGATGGACACGCAGAATTTGCCAACTGGAACAGAGGCCGGTCTGAGTAAAGACGAGTAGGCATATGCAGAAGACTAGGTTAATTGCTGGGGATAGGAGTCGGCAAACATATAACAATGAAAAGGGTAAACCCTCTCAAATGGAAGCTACAAGAGGATATGATAACTAATGCAGGAGCCCACGATGTGGTGCTTATTTAAGAGCACACCACGCGGGAGCGCCTACCCCCAAGGTTGGATTTGTTTGTTTGGATACTAGCGGTTATGTATCCGCCTAATGCACCCACGCACCAGGAGATTTCCCTGGGGCGACGGCGAGAAGTGGGGATGCCTGAGCACAAGGTATTGAGCTGGGCAATTGTTGGGAGGGGGAGAATAAGGGAGATGGGGTAGTTAGTTGGGTGTTTGCCTATGAATCCACAATGTATATACTGAACTTGGACTTGAACGCAGGCTGCCGAAATGTATCAGAATTTTCAAGTGTAATGGGGGAACTTAAGATTGTGTCCTGGAATGTCAGGGGCCTTAACAGTTATATGAGACAGAATAGAATCATGACCTACTTGAGGCATCAGAAAATTGACATTGCACTCCTACAGGAGACTCATCTTACGAAAGAGATACAGACTGCACTGGCCAAGAAATTGAGAGGTACGAGGTTGGGCTCGCCATACTCTGCTTATGCTAGGGGTTTATTAATATGGGTGGCACTGTCGATACCTTTAAAGGTGCATAAGACCTTTCAAGATAAAGAGGGCAGGATGTTTGTTGTGAGGTCGGGTGGAACACAGGGAATTCTGTATAATCAACACATATACACCAAACCAAGAGACTTTAGATTACCATTGCACGTTGTATCCATTAATAAGTCCGCACATAGACGGTATACTGATATGGGGCGAGGACTTTATTTTGTACGCTTAACACTACACTGGACAGGTCGAATCATAAATTAATGCACCCTTCCCATGTCTGCCAAATCACTACGCACATTGTGACAATCATTTCAGCTCGTGAACATCTGGCCGACTCTGCACCCGCAGGCCCGCGGTTATTCACATTACGCAGCCCCCCAAGACCTGTACACTAGATTAGATTATATTTTTACAGGCAAGGATCTCCTGAGTGAATTCATGGGGGTGGAATATAAAGCACAAGTGTTGTCAGATCATGCTCCTCTGGTGGTCACGACGCAGGTTTTCCCCCCAAGAGTGCGTATCCCGACACAGAGTTTCGGAGCAAGTCCCTTAAAGATGAGGCATTCTGGGAACATTTAAAAATAGGGGTGCAAGATTACTTTACGCATAATACGGGAAGTGTGGTGTCAGCGGACACGTTATGGAAGGCTTTCAAGGTGGTGATCAGAGGGACGGTAATTGCTAAGGCGAAAGGGGTTCAGGCAGCAATAGAGAAAAACTTACGCAATGCGGAAACTAAATTGGAAGCCATAAATGGTTAGAGCGACCTCCCTAACAGGAGCGCCCGAGAGGTGGTTGCCCTGCAGCAGGAGTGTTTGGCGCACTGGGATAGAGTAGGTAAACTGAGTTATAGGAAATATTTGGAACAACAGCATGCTGAGGGAGATAAACCTGGGCACTTGCTAGCCTGGTTGTTCAAGGGCGAGACGGAGCATAGCATGATTCGAGCAATCATGGCAAAGAATGGGGAGCTTTGCGAGACGCAACATGACATGAACAACTATTTCTGTGAGTTCCATAAGATGTTATATGAGGAGACATCAGAAACACAAGAGTCAGAGGTTGAAAATGCTTTAGAGCAGATAGACCTTCCAAAGCTAGATGCAGAAGAAGCAGACTAGCTGGAAGCCCCCATAACTAAAGAAGAGTTGGAACATACCATACAAGGGTGACCGTCAGGCAGAGCTCCAGGGGCGGACGGACACCCCAAGTGAGTTCTACAAAGAATTCATGGCAGAAATTACGCCCCCACTATTGGCAATGCTGAACGAATATCCTAGATAAAGGCATTTCGCAGCAGTCATTACGAGAGTCCATTATAGTTCCATTGCTGAAGCCTAACAAACCTGGTACTGAATGCGGCTCTTACAAACCCCTCTCGCTGCTTAATCAGGATGGGAAAATACGGACGGCTAACAGGTTGAAACCAGTAAACACAAACTTGTGCACTCAGATCAGTCGGGATATGTCCCTCATAGAAATATCACATGTAATCTAAGATGATTGCACCATGTCATAGACCATAACCAAGACAGTACCCAGCCCATGGCGGTAACCTCACTAGATAAGAGCAGCTAAATTATCATCATTTTCAATATGTGATAATCCTAGATCCTTTTTGCCTACCTATCTAAGGAAGTCTCCGGATCCAAGAACTAGGGCTGACTTCCTAAGATTTAGATTAAATATTCTACCTAGTTTAGAAGTCTTACATATTAGAGATAAGGGAGCTTTTCAAAGTGATATTTGTCAGGAGTCTGAGCTGAATTTAAAGCATACCACCCAACACCTACTAATTACCTGCCCAGGTACACGGAACCTAAGGCTTTTCAGACTGAAAAGATTTGTTCATAATGCTGAGTCTCTGGATTCTTTCATGTTTTGGGAAAGAATGTCCTCAGTAAATGAATTGTTTTTGACAACCGAAGTGGTAAAGATCCTGAATGTCTTATATCTCACTAACAGGAATTTAATTTGTTAGAGGATGGAAAGAAAGAAAAGTGTTTCCACTTTTGTTTTTCAATCGATGTATTGGTTTTATGTATGTAACTCAGTGATTATTTTTTATTTATTATCTTTCATTGATATTTTGATTTCATGGAGCTGAATGTTAATGCTTCTATCCTTGATGTTTGCTTGTTTATCTCTCATGTATGGTCTATCTTAGGAATGTACATGCCTGGTGTCATGTGTGGTATTTTTCTTCTAGTTTCCTCTTTTTATAGTTCTGTTGTTTTAATTGTGTTAAGATTTTAGATTTTTCTTCCTTCTTGTTTTGCTTTTTCTTTTTTTTAAGCTTCTTAAAAAAATGGATGTGTAAAAAGTCAAGATTTTGTTTTGTTTTGGCTATAACACAATAAAAAATAATCGAATAAAAAAAAACAAAGATCACAGGTAGACGTAGCAGGTGGAATAGGCTGGGGAGCAGGGGTACGGGGGAGCTGGGAGAGTTGAACAGACAAATAATGTGATGTATCATCGGATGATGTTTGCTAAGTATGTACGTTATAGTGTATAAAATTAAGAAAACTTGTTTAAAAAAAAGATGCATTTTTGGTGCTAACTTCTGTTGTATAAACATCTAATTTATGACTAGGCTCTACTCTGGCCACACATTTGCAGGATATCAGGTTAGGTAATAGTATTTCATGAATACACTAGGGCCTGTGTGAGTCTATGCCTGCATGAAACAAGGATTCTATATTAGTTTGGTATAATTCGATAAAAATAATCTACATACAATTCATACAAAATGCTTTCCGTTTTAAATTGCACCTCTCAATACAAAAATGCATTGGGCTTTTTGGAAATGAAATTTCATTTGCATTCAGTTTCAAATAGAAGACACAGGACATTTTCTTAAATACTGCACCTGTGTCCATGTCAGATCATAATTCGCTTGGCTCCCAGCCCCTTTTATTCCTGGGATTTTACCATGGACAACACTCTGGACAATTTGGAGTTATATATTGGGTTTTTATACTTACATTTTAAATGTGGCTTCTTATTTTTGGAGAACCAGCTGCGGCCCCCTTTCTCTGAAATTATTGCCTCAGCAAGGTGCCTGGCTGTCTGGGGCCCAATCTCCAATGTGGGATGATCATCACTCTCTGAAAGTGCGTCTGTCTCCAGCCTGCTTGGGAACCAGTCATTCAGATGGTTTCAGCTCTGCTAACCAGCTACCTACTTCCACTTGTATCCAGTAATATGCTACAATATTTATTTCCCATTGTTAATCCTATCTCTCTGTGAGCAAGATATTTTATAATCTCATCCCCTCATCTTGTATGACTTCCATTAGTCCCATGATCTAGAAGGGAGGGGTGAACATACTCCTAAACATATACAGAGGACAGTCAATAGATTCAATTATATTTAAAGGGCTCAGCTATTCCAATTTGACGGAGCACACTTTTCCAACATGGCAATGAGTAAGATGCACAATCCAAAAGATGAAATCATTTTATGAATGCCGACTGTCTCGCTCTTTCAAAAAAAAAATCTGTTGTCAATTCACTTTAAGAAAACTATCTGTGCTGCATTTCCCGCCACAGACCCAATAGCCAATAATGGTGGGCTCAGTCTGGTAACCACCACCGCAATGCCCCCCCCATAAAATCACTGTCAATAAGTACAACAATGGAAACATTTTGTCCAGGACAAACGCAAAAACCGGCAGCCACTTTCCATAATCTTGCCTATACTCATTAAGTTCCCAGCTAATTCCTCCTTGTCCTCCACTTGGCAAAAGCCCAGCCTCCGAGAGTAGGATTTACCAACATTATGGGGTAAAATGCTACAAAATCTGTACGCTAAAATAAATCTGACTCATACACCACAGACTCAAAAACCCTCCCCTTCTCCTCCCAAGAGAGAACAAGCCCAACAACTTCCACATAGTGGGTTTTTTAAACGCAACATCAGTCCTGAAGAATTATGCCACCCTTCCAGTCACTATCGAGGACCAGCAGATTGACATATTGGGCATTACAGAGACATGGCTCAAAGAGAATTATGTGAACACCCCGGACACATATATCCTCACCAACAATAGATCAGACCAGGATCACACCAGGATGTGGCATGTTCCTGATCTACCCAGACAAGTTCCTGGTCTTGACTCAAAAACACGACACTAGAATACTTAACGTGTATATGCTAAATGGATCACAATACCTCCATCTCATGCAGAGTGGCTTACCACCCACCTGGCTTTTACTCTGCCTTTATTCGGTTGTGGGCTGACCTTATCAACAACACGTTGGCCATGTCTGAGAAGATCCTGATATTTTGGGAGATTCTTTTTTGTCTTGATTCTCTTCTAGATAAACTAGCCAGCAAATGGAAATCCAAAATGGAAATCCACACCCTGGCAACCTGGGTTAACTCGGGCACACACATTAATGGAAATAGACAAGACATCATGATGCCCATACAACTATCTCTTTAGGGTGACATCCTACACACAAGTCCTACGGTCTGGCCACCAGTTCATCATGAATAATTGGAGCCGTCAAAAACAACCATTGCCTCGAAATTAGGAGAATGCTGGGCATTCTAGCAGAACTAGTCTTAAAAAGACCAATCCCCGTCCGCCCCCAAACAAGCAATTAAATTGTTGAACAACCAACTCAACACCCATGCAGGACACTTGACCACTAGTGGAGAAACTCTCTGTTAGGACCAGTAGTCAGGGTCATTATAAAGGATACTCTGGTAGCCAGCTGTGATCTTCAGGTTACTTTAATCAGGTTACTTCACAAGGAGATTAGGAAGTATACTACTAGGGAAGCCCACTGGCTCCCACCACCCGGGCTAAATCATTACCAACTGCCCTGGGTGGAATCACATACACTCTGCATTCCAGTCAGTCACCCTCCAGGCATTCCATTCATTACCTCACACCTACAGAGACACAGCAAGCATTTAGGGGGCAGGATAAAGCAGGGAAATAAACATATAATAGGAATACCATTGATATTGATATTTTATTTCTATCGCGCTCATACACAAGTGTTTCAGAGAGCCTCCCTTCCTTCCACCTAACCAGACACACAACACACCTCCATTTCTTCCACACCAACGAACACATACCTCAAACATGCGCTCAACCCAATTCCAAATGCAAAAGTGAGGTTACACAAACAGGCGTAACGAACCCACTGGCAGAAGGACCACACCAACACAACTACCATCCCAAACCAACAAAACAAGACAAAACTCCTTCCACTTACCGCTACCACTGGCGAGCATCAAACCCGCCACATTCTAGCACATGCCTGCCCCTCTGGCCGACCAAACACACATCCAGAAAACCTTCCGACAAACCTAACCACCTTCTATCTACCACTGCCACTGATAGATCTTGGAGCTGCCACCCCCAAGCACAAACAGTCCATAAATGGACTGGCACGTAGTCCCACTGCACCAAAACGAGAAATCCAACTAACTTCCGGATACAACAAATCCTAGCAGATCTAACCAAGAACAACTGGGGCACAGACCCACACACACTCAGCATGCATGCACAGACCCAAACATACTACACATGCACCTCGGTAACAAACAAGCACAGTCGAATCCCAAACAAAAGAAACCCTATGAACCCCAGTTTGCTGGCCACACAAACTGAGCCATAAAACACCTAGGATCTCAACCAAATCCTACATTACTACACACCAGAAGGGGCTATCGGCGACCTGCTGAAAAATGTATTGGCATTCACTGTGGGAACAAATAGAAAAAATATATAATAAGGAAATCCTACATGGAGATGGCGGGGCCAACTCTTCCCCCCATAAAACTACTCCATCAAGACCACATACCTCTGGGTCTCAAAGCTTACCTCACTTGGGAGTGGGAACACTCCCATCCAGCTAAACCTTACGGTCACCCCACTGGACACTGTAAAGCACTAAACAACTGACAACTGGATGACAACTGGATGTCAAGGCGTCCCAACCACACCAGTACTACAGACCGCGTGCAGACAGTGCACTGCCCCACACCTGTTAAACCTACCCAACAACATAAATGGGTTACTCTTCTCATCCATACTATTAACTTCAATGGGAAGTCACTCTCACCCATACTGGAACTTCAAAATCATGCAGCTCAATGCTTCACAACGTAAATGGGTAGTCACACTCACCCACACTGGAACCTCAAAAACATTCAACTCACTGCTACCCAACATCAGTGGGATACTCTACTTACCTATAGTCAAACACAATATATCCACCATACAGGGCTACCTATCAAGGAAAGGGTTGTCTTCAAAATGCTAGCCCTAACCCACAAATGTATTCATGGCCTCGCCCCCAGATACCTAATGCAAAGGATCTCCAGACAAACAGCCTCCAGACATGCCAGATCTGCTTATGCCAACCGCATCACAGTCCCTCATACACGCAAAGTGCGTGCTGGAGGATCTAGCTTCCCAACTATGGGCGCCACTCTCTGGACCAAACTCCCAGACCAGATTAGATCTATCGAGTCCCATGCAGCCTTCCACAAGGCCCTAAAAACAAGGCTCTTTGTCTAAAGGGTCTATCTTCATGTGTAATTTCTCTACTTATGCTATAACAGTGAATTCAACATACTCTGTAATGTAGAACATTGTACTCCGTAACATAACCCTGTAAGTAACTGTATGTTTTAAGCTTCACACATAGGCCGCTTTTTGTAACCCACAAGCAAGCCTCCTTAAGTTTACTTGTACTGCCTCGTTCCCCTGGAGGGCTGTAGTGCGCTCTACAAATTCAAAAATAAAATAAAATCCAACAACAACGGGTCGCACCATTCTCACACATAGCACCATGGCAAGAGCATACCACTCAGCTCTAGACAAACTCAATGGGACACTCACCCACACTAAAATGATATGTATCAACAATAGCCTAAGACATAATGCCCCAGCATGACATACTAAATGAGCTGCAGTACTTCTAAAACATTTCATAACAGTGCACTGACTGATCTTGGCCCTCATTACGACCCTGGCGGAAAGCGACTGACCGGAGCGCCACAGCGTAAATAGCGTTTCCGCCATTGCACGAAGGAGCAAAGTGCGGCCCATTCCGACCCATCGGGCACGAGCACCACGGCATGGCGGAAGTGCAAAGTCCGCGATGGCGGAAATGACCCCGAAACGGCCCACACCGCCGCCGTACGGCGCCCTAGGTGCAATACCGCCACCCCTCTTAGCGGTCACCGCAGTGTGCGCCTACCGGAAAGTACGGTGGCCGGAAATATACGGAAACGGAAGCTAAAACATGGGCCCGGAACGGGAAACATCCCGGCGTACACCTATAAATACACTAAAACCACACAACCACTAAAATCACTACCCCGAAACACACCCCAACCCGCCAACCACCCTAGCGAAACCAAGAATAATGGGAAAAGCAGCGAAGAAAGCGTGCGACCGCAAGCGGCAGGTCCACTTCTCCCGTGAGGAACTCACCGTGCTAACAGAGACCCTCCAGGAGAATGCTGCCGTCGTCTTCTCCACGCAAATGACCAGGACGGCACTTGCAAACAAGAAGGCCATATGGGCTCTGGTGGCACAGCGGGTAAGTGCGGTGGGGACCGCACCCCGCACCCCACAGCAATGCCGCAAGCGATGGGACGACCTGCGGATACGCGTCCGCAGCATACTCTCTGCCAACCGCAACATTGCCACAGCCACCGGGGGAGGTCCTGAATCACCCATCAAGTTGACCCCCTGGGAAGAAATCTGTGCCTCCACCATCGGAATGGAGAGCATAGAGGGAGTCGGAGGGATGGAGAAAGGAGTGCAGACATCCGAAGATTCAGGTAGGTGGCCCAGATAAAACAATGCCAAATCCACAAAGTCCATCCATGTGAAGTACCATGTGTCCACATAGTGCAACAGAAACACATGTCCAGGAGAACGTCCACACACATCGGCCTGATAGCGCACGTTAAAACCCACAATAAATACATAATTAATTAAAAACCCCTAAAACACGCACTACACGTGCAGCAGGCCCACCCTAACTGCAGGCTGCCAAACAACTGCACCCTCACTCCACACACAAATGAAACCACCCCCAAGACCCCGACCCAAATCACCCTCAGGCACCACCCCAATGCATGTGATACAATGCCATTCCAATTCCCACTGACCCATCAATAACCCTCGCCCTCCTTTACTCCACCACAGGGTCCGATCCAAACGACGAGCTACAGGACACCCCTACCAGCACACCTGCAAAGAGGGCCAAGACCAACGGCCAGAGACCCTCCACCTCAGCTGCACGCATCAAGACACGGCAGCAGCACAAATCAGGTGGCAGCACAGAGGAGGGAACATCAACAGGCACCCCAGCAGCCAGCATGCCCACAACACCACCACCACAGGTCCCCCCAACGGATGCCACAGAAGGCACTGCCTCTGGTGGCAGCAGCACCATAGGTGACACCCCATTGATGGCAGCATGCTCCGACACAGAAGACGGGGATGTCGAGGTCAGATCCATCCATGACCTGTCCCAATCCCCCTGTCTGTCCCCTCCCGTACAACATGAGGATACCACGCAGGGGCACCCACAAGACGACGACTGGCCATCCCCCACAAGCCCTGTGGCAAGGCAACATGAGGACAACAGCCCCTCTGTGACACCACCGCAAATGGCCATGGCCCAGCAGAGGCAACAGTCCCTCGACAAGTTAATCGTCCAACAGCAGCAAATGGCCACACTCCTCAAGGGCCATGCCGATGAATGTGGGGGCACCAAGGCAGACATAGAAACATCAACAGAGACACTTAGGGCAGAAATGGAGAGAGGTACAGAGACGCTAAGGGCACAAATTGAGAGTAGCACCGAGAGCCTGAGAGTCCAAATGGAGAGTAGCACCGAGAGCCTGAGAGTCCAAATGGAGAGTAGCACCGAGAGCCTGAGGGGGGAACTGCATGCGACGTCCAAAGACGTATGTGCCGAACTTGCCGCAGTGCGCCGTGTGCTCACTGAGCTCTCGCAAACCCTTAGGGACATGCATGGACGTGAGCAGGCAGACACATCATCCGTTGCAAGTTCCGTCCAGGGCAGCCCCCAACGTAGATCTGGAAGGAACCTGCGCTCCACAGGCAGGGGTGCCCCTGATACCCGCAGAGGGGGCATGCAATAGCGACAGCCCACTGACAATGAGCATCTTTGGACACTGGTGTTCGGGGGGGAGATAGGAGGGTGGAGGGGGTGTGTTGGGCTCACTTGGGTGGCGGGTCGATAGGGTGTTCAACATGATATCACATATGCCATAAAAAGTGCACGATCAACCAATGAGAAGTGTGGACATTGATCTTTGTGTACTAGGCCATCATAGGCGTACAGTCCATATTGTGCATGTCCCAGACACACGCAGTGCCACGAGTCCCGTGTCCATGCATCAGCCACCAGGCGTGAGTGCTAGAAGCATACATCAATGAGATGCTGACGAATGTCACGGCCCTCCGGTGCCTCGCAGACTCCATGAGGTGCTGCCACATCCCCACCCTCATCATGACCATCTTCAGGTGCTTGCAGTTCTGCGTCAGGGGGCATGGGCACATTTCTACGTACGCACATGTTGTGGAGCATGACACATGCCATCACCATCTTTGCAACCTTCTCATGGCGGTACAGGAGTGCCCCGCCAGACCTGCTGAGGCAGCGGAAACGACCCTTCAGTAGGCCGAATGCCTGTTCAATGACTACACGGGTACGTGAGTGGGCATGGTTGTAGTCCTCCTCATGCTGGTCCCGTGGGTTCCGGACTGGTGTGAGGAGCCATCTCTTCAGTGGATATCCAGCATCACCTGTATGTGGACGAGAAACGTATGATGTGGAATGCCATTGATACGTACGCACACCCCCCCCCCCTTCCTGGCAGGTCATTGACAAATCACATACCCCACATCATCATGCATGTAATGAGACTCACCGAGTAGCCAGGATCTGTTCCCTGCGTGTCGTTCCATGTAGCGTGGTATTGTCGAGTTCCTCAAGACCATAGAATCATGGGTTGATCCAGGGAATCGGGCACAACAATGTGTAATGATCCTGTTGGAGTCACACACCATCTGTACATTCAGGGAATGAAATTGTTTTCGGTTGCGGTACTGGGCCTCCATGGCATGTGGGACGACCAATTCAACATGGGTGCAGTCGATGGCACCAATGCAACCCGGTATGCCGGCAAGTGCATGGAATCCCACTTTTGTGTTGGTTATTTCCAGCTCCGAGCGTGGTAGAGAGATGTAGTCGTCTGCGTGCTTCAGGAGGGCATCGAGCACTAGCAATAGTGTCCGTGAGAACAGTGGCTGAGAAATGCCATGCAACTGTCCGACTGTGTGCTGGTAGGTGCCTGTGGCCAGGAAGTGGAGTACAGACACCACCTTCAGTAGGGGTGGGATGGCGGTTGGGCTATCTATCATGCTGACAAGGTCAGCGTGTGTCATGTCCACAATGGCGGCTATGGTGTCCCGGTCCAGACGGTAGAGGGTGTGGATCTGCTCATCAGTGAGGTTGAACGGATGTGCTCGGAGGCGTGGGATTGCGGGCTGCCTGCGTGGTGGTAGTGGCTGTGCTGGTGGGCCTTGCTGGCCCTGCCTTGGCCTCCTCCTCCTCCTGCGTCTCCTCCGTGCGGCTGGTTGTAGTTGGTGTTCGTCTACTTCTTGGAGTCGGAGCACTTGCAGTGCTATCAGGTCCCCCAGGGCCAACATCGCGAGTCCTGCCGGTAGCATTTCGGTGTGGTTGTGGGAGGGGACTGGCTGTGCAATTTATGTGTTTTCAGGCTGTATGGCCTCCACCTGTGGTGATTAATTCCACCTGTGCAAACTGCTCTCCCCTTTGGCCGAGCACGTCCCGCGCACAACGCTGCAATTCGGGGAATGGCATCTTGCTATTGCAATCATGTATTTGTACCCGATGGCCGTGTAAGATTGGTTGATATGTTCATTCTGCTGTGGTCCCATTGTTTCACGTACTATCTGTGCAGTCGCGAACAGACTTGTGAGGGGTCAGTGGGACGTAGTACTCGGTTAACGGTGGGCCCTCATGCATCACTGTACCGAGTTGCAACGACGGGCGGGGCGTCCCATTCGTGGGTGAAGGCAGTTGCCATTTTCACACACAGCCGCACTCGATGGGATAATTAGTGATTTCAAACGGCCACAGATGCCTTTTCGACGTGATGTTGCAAATGAGGAATTCGAAGGGCGGCGCTTTCGGTTTCCAGCTAGCGGCGAGGAGATGCCCACAGGTCTGACTGCAAATGTAACGTTCTATTGTTCTATGTCCTTGAGACAGGGCCCATGGCGAGGGAGCAATGATTGATATGAATAGTTTGGGATGCGCAATAGCTACGTGGGCGATGAGGCCGTCCGTTCCCAAATACATGTTACTTCACAACACTGGAATTACGGGCTGGGGCACTGTGGATTTAGCAGGCTGCATAACGCACAGACTCAATGGATGTTTCTAATGTCATGTGAGTAATTATTCAGGCATTTTGATCCCGGGATGAGGGAATGATGGATGGATGCATGGGCAGGTGATTTGGTACAGAGTTTGCCATGTACATGGCTTCTTGGGACCTATCCGCCTCCCCTACGCTATGTGATGCAGGGCTGCCATAGTGGGACCATCGTCCATCTGGCCTTGTTGAGCCCTCCCTGTCTCGAGGCGCCCTCAGACACTCGTTTGTGATGGTGTTTGCACCTCGATATAGATGGTTGTGAGTCGCAGGTGGTTTTGGGGTGGTGATGTTCCTTTGGAGTGGGCTAGCATGCATATGGCTGTGGATTTCGTGTGATCATTGAAGTGAGTTGTTGTTATGTAGTTCTGATGGCCATTCTGTTCTTTTTCTTTTCTTTTTGTTGACAGGTATCTCCTCCCCTTTTGCCACTGCCATCTGTATGCCACTCCTGCAGATGGATTTTACTCCCGACACCTGCTGCTTCGTGTTAATCAGTGGAGCAGCATTACGATCTTATGGGACGATCGCCAATGGCCCACATGCCCTTACGCAGTACTGGTGGCTCGGAGCAACATTTCGGCCTTTCAGCTGGACTAGTGCCTCCCCATTGGGACGGCCCTGCGGTTGTGTGCGCTTCCATGTTGCCTTTTCGTACGTGAATGTGGCTCTGTGTACCATGGGGGAACAGGGCGACACACAGGTAGTGGCTGGTCGTTTCTTGCGGAAGCAGCCCACAATGGCGGTTGGTGTTTTGGATTTCGTGGCCTGATGGCTGTATGTGCTTGGTGATTTTGATGTGCATAAATGTCTATTCTGATTTGGCCCGTGTAGCGTTTTTCTTTGCAAGTGATGTGGCATATGCCTATTTGGGGGGCGATGTATTGTGAGGAGATCTGCATTGGGTTCCAGCTTCGGGGTTTAGTTGCGTGGTACTGTGCTGTGCGCGTTTGCCTACGAAGCCCAGTGAGGTCAGGGATGGGGGCTGCCAATATGCCAGTTTGAATGTTGTCATGCTCAGGGGCGGGGGATTGGGTTTTGTGTAACAGATGCCGGTCAGCCAGGTGGACTGGTTGGATGATGTGTTTTTCGGTATATTGCTGGTCACAGGTGCCTGTGTTTGCGTGCGTTTCTTGGTGGGGGACTGTGGTCATGTCCATTGGGATGGCTTGTGTATTCGTGCCATCTGTGCCCTGCAGCTCCCATTGGCCCCTGTTGTGTTTCTTTTGTTCGTTGGCATGCATGGGTGACTTGTACATTTCAATGGTTGCATTGTGGCTTCATTGCACCTACGGGGAGTTGTACTTTGTGGGCAGGGAGCGGTGTACAGGCACTCAGTGGGGCCGTTTACGGTTGATTCGCGATGCCGTACTTCTCGCCATGGCGGTATGGTCCATTCCGCCATGCCTGATGGCGTTAGGTACATGTCCGCTAGGGTCGGAATTGGCGTACCGTTGCACCATGGTGGTGTTTGCGGTTTGGCATGGCGCGCGCGCGCGTGCTTGGTGCAGTTAGCGTTGGCGTTCACTACGGTGTCGCTAATGGCATCGTACTTTGCGGTGACGGGTCATAGTCGCACCGAGCGCTATTCGATGGCGGTATTGCATTTCCGCCATCGTTTTTCGATTTCCGCCAGGGTCGTAATGAGGGCCCTTGTCATCATCTAAAAGTCCATGTTGTATATTTCCGAGATGCAACCTATCATCCAGCAAATCCTCCAAGGATGTTAAACCAGCACATAGACAGCATCCCCTCAAAATGGACACACCCTCACCCAACAATAATTATACTGCTGAAAGTCCATTTTGCAAGGGTGCAAGCTGCTATCCTGAAAAAACCTCAAAAGAGTAATTCTAGTAAAGATGTAATCGTGGTTAACATTTCACACACTGTGCTTGCCAATAAACTGTTGTTAACACACCAACGTGGTGTCACACGCAAACACACCACTGACATCACCTTGTTGCACATACTAGTTGCTCCTGAAATTCCTCAAAATAGTTACATCTGTAACATTGATCCAACATCACTTAAACCAAATTCTCCAATTACATATAGACACAGCCTCACGTCACCATAGGCCAAACTTCCTGGTATCTGAGATACCTGCAGACAATAACACTGCACTACTAAGAAGGTTGTTCTTTATATGTCCTTTGGCAGTACACGCAGAACCTCCAGCCAGCATTTACTCTCCTTTTTTTATTTTTTATTGAAATTCCTTTTCTCAAACCTGCGGCAGTCGTTCTTTCATGAGGCAGTCCTTTCTCCAAACAGATCAATGCGCCGTGTCCCGTAACACACAAAACGCCTCAATGCTAAATAGTCTGTAGTTTCGTCTCACGTAACACTCGAAGCGTCTCACAGGCACAACGGGATATGTCCCTCATAACCTCTTCAATGTCTGCGATCAGACTTGCTTCCTAGTCATGTTAGAGCACAGTGAAAGGTGCTTTACTCAAACTTATCCTTGATGCTCTGCCTCGTACCAACGATCTCCAGAGCCCTGAACAGTGATGCATCCAAGGTTCTGGTGCTGTCACAGCTCCATCAGCGCACCCGCTGACGTCACCACTTCTACCCTGAACCCAACAGCTCAGTCACTCATGGTATCAAGTCTACTGGGGGTTCTGTTGAGGTGCTGAAAGACAAACAGTCGTTGGTATGTCTGCTTCCCCAGGACCAACCACAACAGTCACTGGTTCTGCTACATCAGTCTTTGGCACTCTTACTTTACCTGCGTGCCTTCCAAACAGTCTATTATTTCCCCCTGGGTGGTGGGACTCATCATGGGGGACAGTGGGCTCACTCTCCTTTCATTTGGTCTCTCTGCTTCCTGCTCTGCAACCCCCCTGCCTCCACCCCATCCCCACAGCAGTCTCCTTTCTCCTCTCCCTGGCTTTCATTCACACAGGTACCTGTCTTCTCCAGGGTTCTCCAAGGTCTTCACCAAGACCATCCTCATAGCCAATTATTAAGACCAGTAGTCAGGGTCATTATAAAGAATACTCAGGTAACCAGCTGGGATTTTCAGGTTACTTTAATCAGGTTACATCACAAGGAGATTAGGAAGTATAGTGCTAGGGAAGCCCACTGGCTCCCACCACCCAGGCTACATCATTACCAACTGCCCTGGGTCGAATCCTATACACACAGCATTCCAGTCAGTCACCCTCCAGGCATTCCAATCATGACCTCACACCTACAGAGACACAGCAAGCATTCAGGGAGTGGGATAAAGCAGGGAAATAAACATATAATAGGAATACCATTCCTAATACTCTCTCAACTCTGATGATAAATTAGCCTTTCTTATCCAGGGTAGAGGATATTGATTGAAAGGTAAAGGAAGAGTTAGCTACAAACCGCTCTGCAGGAGCATTTAATAACTGAATGCACTCTCACAAATAACAGCTGGTCCCTCTCCCTTGTAGGAGCTAGCAGACCTATTGTCCTTAGAGTTTTTTGACATTATCCACAAAATCCAATCCACTGTCAGCACAGAAAATAAATACCTTCTTACTGCACCTAGTATAGGCACTAAGAATACTCCTTCGCTGCTATCATTTAAACCCACCTCCCCTGCTGCATTGCCAAGCTAGTGAAAGGCATGAAGGCATCAGGGCAGCACTTCTCCCTCTTGTCCTTCATCCATTGTGAAGAACACTATCAATTTACTATCCACCACCATGTTCCATGTCTGAAATGCTTCATTTGTGACAGGCTCAATCCCTCATGGAAACCACAAAACCCATCCGAGATGGTCAGCACCCCAACAACTACTGCCCAATCTCAAATATAAATACATAGCCAAAATCCTGGCGAAATGTGTTACCACTCAACTAATGGAATACAGTGAGCCTTCTGACTTACTACATGACAAATATTCAGGGTTGATATGCCACTGGGGCACATAAATTACTCTAATATTTGCGAGGGAAGAGATCGTCAAAACACACAAACTCAACACTAAGGGGGTAATTCATAGAATTCGGCGCACAAGTGGCGCACGGGGCTGGCGCACAGCGTGCACGTGCAGCATTCTGCGCCAGCCGCCTGCGCCAAAATCCATTTAGGCGCACAGCGAATTCATGGAATCACACATCCATAACCAGCCGTGGTGCAGAGTGGCGCAGCGACCCTGCAGCAGCACCAGTTACGCCACCAACCCTGCCCCTTGCGCCAAAGAAATCGCACAAATTCAGTACAAGGCGCAAAGGCCAGTGGACCAGCATACAGCCCCCCCAACCACGAAAACGCGTGCAAAACTCCCCGCGCACACCCCAGAATACACGTACCCCGCTTGCGCTATGCCAATAGCGTGTAAAACTCCACGCGCACCCCTCAGAATACACGTCCCCCGCTCGCGCAAGGCCAACAGCGTGTAAAACTCCACACGCATCCCTCGGAATATACGTACCCCGCTCACGCCAGGTAATTTGCATGGAAAAAGTCCCCCCTGTGGTGTGGGCTGCCTGTGGGGCATGGGGAGGGTGGATGTGGTGCCTGCGGGGCATGGGGAGGGTGGATGGGCTGCCTGTGGGGCATGGGCAGGTGGGGCATGGGTAGGGTGGATGGACAGACTGGGCGAATTTCGGGGGTGCGCGGGAAGTGTCACACGTGATAGACATTGTGCGAGCAGGGTACGTGTATTTGGGGGGTACGCTGGGAGTTTTACACACGATAGGCCTAGAGCAAGCAGGGTACGTGTATTTGGGGGGTACGTGGGGAGTTTCACATGCGATAGGCCCTGGGCGAGCAGGGTACGTGTATTTGGGGTGTACACAGGGAGTTTCACACGCGATAGGCCTAGCGCGAGCAGGGTACATGTATTTGGGGAGTACGCGGGGAGTTTCACACGCGATAGGCCTAGCGGGAGCAGGGTACGTGTATTTGGGGGGTACGTGGGGAGTTTCACACGCGATAGGCCCTGTGCGAGCAGGGTACGTGTATTTGGGGGGTACGCGGGGAGTTTCACACGCCATAGGAACTGGGCGTGCAGGGTACGTGTATTTGTGGGGTACGCAGGGAGTTTCACATGCAATAGGACCTGTGCAAGCAGGGTACGTGTATTTGGGGGGTACGCGGGGCGTCTCACACGCGATAGGCCCTGTGCGAGCAGGATACGTGTATTTGGGGTGTATGCGGGGAGTTTCACACGCGATAAGCCTAGCGCGAGCAGGGTACGTGTATTTGGGGGGTATGCGGGGAGTTTCATACGCGATAGGCCCTGTGCAAGCAGGGTATGTGTATTTGTGGGGTACGCAGGGAGTTTCACACACAATAGGCTCTGTGCGAGCAGGGTACATGTGTCCTGGAGGAGCGCGGGAATTCATACACGCTATAGGCCTTGGGCAGCGGGGTACGTGTATAGTGAGGGGTGTGCGTGGAGTTCCACACGCGATTTCCCTGGGCGAGCGGGGTACGTGTATTCCTGGGGTGCCCCAATGCGAATTGGCAGTGTGTGACCTCCCAGGTGAGCCCTCTCTCCTCTCCCCAGGGCTTGCAGGCAGCCGAAACCACAGGGGACTACCCTGCACCCCTGGCCATGTCCCGCAGGCAGCCCATCCACCCTGGCCATGCCCCCCAGCCAGATGTCACCATGCACAAGTGAGCACCGACACATGTCCCCCTACACCCCCACCCACCCAGCAGTGACAGGCACCTGCCAGCTCGCCCCGACTCATGTCTCCCCCACCCACTCACCCACCCAGCAGTGACGGGCACCTGCCAGCAGGCCCCGACTCATGTTCCCCCACCCACTCACCCACCCAGCAGTGATGGGCACCTGCCAGCAGGCCCCGACTCATGTCCCCCTGCACCTCCACCCACCCAGCAGTGACGGGCACCTGCCAGCAGGCCGTGACTCATGTCCCCCCACCCACCCAGCAGGGACGGGCACCTGTCAGCAGGCCCCGACTCATGTCCTCCCCACCCACCCAGCAGTGACGGGCACCTGCCAGCAGGCCGCGACTCATGTAACCCCCACCCACCCAGCAGTGATGGGCACCTGCCAGCAGGCCCCGACTCATGTCCCCCTGCACCCCCACCCACCCAGCAGTGATGGGCACCTGCCTGCAGGCCCCGACTCATGTCCCCCCCAACACATCATCATGATCCACAATCATGGCCCTCATGGCCACCCAAATCCCACCGCACGCCACCCCTGCCAAGTATTACATACACCCCACATTGAAATGGCCATTACATGAAACAACCCAAATGGCATGTATGTACATCAACACATGTCCGTCACACACACACATTGGGTGTCAGTGAATGTGAAAACCCACATCGTGACATGCATGAAACCAATGAGAGAATACCACACATTGAAGTATGAAACAAAAATGTATTCAACACAAAATGCCGTGAATCAAATGAAAACACACAATAATGGCAATAAGAAATAAAATGCTGCATGTTCCAAAATGAGAAAAAATATGAAATCAGAATCCAAAAAAATCCAAATGAAAATGTGTCCAAAGTCTCCGTCCAACAAAGCAAATCAAAAGGGAAAGAAATAAGTAAAATCCATTGCTCTATGGTGAACAAAAAATGAAAATGACGATGAATCCACTGTTCAACTATATACAAATAACAAATCCAGGGTCCATGAGCCCAACCATTGAAATCAAACCCACAAAAAAAACTACCTAATAAAGAACTTTTTACAAAACGGTGGGGCATAGACTAAGCGCCCCAAATGAAACAAAGACATAAATGAAACCTAACACTAACTAACTATATACAATGGCGGTGGGCAAGTCCTACGGCTCACTTTCCGATTTCCCGGGCCAGGGCATCATCGAACTCCTGTTCTATGTCCTGGAGGCGGCCCTGTTCCATGGCCCCGAGGTTTCGCAGCGATAATGCCATGTCCAACTCCAACTCCCTGTAAATTGCCTCGAGGCACTCGGCCCGCCTCAGCGCCCTGCACATGGAGTTCTCCGCCCTGAGCATAGTGAGCCATGCCTCTTCCGCCCGCCGCCGCTCTGCATCTATGTGCGGGCCCAACCACTGCCACACGGAAGACACTCCCAATCCAGGGTCCTCCTGCCCTCTGGCCGATGCCTGCCCCTCTGATGTTGATGGCCCTGAGCCATCATTGCTCCCACCTTGAGCCTGCTGCTGCTGTGCCTGTGCCCTGGCTCTTGATTCCTGCACGTCCTCCGCCTGCTGGGGTGCAGTTGTTGGTGTGGCCCCCCCTGCTGGACCTCCGACTCCCGACTGTGGCAGGGATGTGTCCTCCACCAGCCTGGCCGCAGGGTCAGGGCCAGCTCCACAGGGTGCCTGGGTGGCACCTGGGCAGGAAGATTCCACAGAGGACGACTGGCGCATAGGGGGTTCAGTTGAGGAGGGGGGTCGGAAGAAGCTCCAGCACACGGAGGAACCCAGCACCGGTGATCCCTCCTAGCCGGTCGACACGGTCTTCGAGGCATTCAAAATGATGTGCATTGTCCTCACGAGAACCCTGCACCTCACCCCAAATGTCACGAACCCAAAACGCCACCCCAGCCAGGACAGGCTGAACACGGTCCCGGATTGCCACATCTGCTGGGAGAGGAAGGCCAGTTGTTGTGCGGCTATCCCCTCCCTGAAAATGGGTCTGGACGAAGGCATCCCTGCTGACGCCGGATGATGCAGTCACAGGATCGGGGACAGGATTACACACAGGCACCTCCACGGCGGCCTGTGCTGCCTCCTGTCCCTGCCCCTGGACTGCACCACTGGAACCAGTGGAATCTCCCCTCCAGGCCCCGTGCGTGTGACTTCCACGACCTCTTCCTCAACCAAACCCCCCACCAACCTGGATGACTCCGTGTCATCTTCCTCCATAGGCCACTGTGGGGTCTCAGCTGACCCTTCTGCTGCCGAGGAGACCACCTCCGACCTCAGCTTCTTGGACCTACCCCCGGCAGCTGCGGCCACAGACGTGGCACCAGACTCCTCACTCCCCGAAGAGATGTCAACCTGGGAGGGGAGCTGGGCCTTGCGACTCCGGCTGATGGTGGGATCCCTGCCGCTGTGCTCCATAGACTGTCTCCGCCCTCTTCATCAGTTGATGCTGCAGACAGGGAGAGACAGAACACAGGCATCAGGGCAATGTACAATGGTTTGATACACACATGACAGTTGCACATGAGTGGCAGTCTCAAACTTTAGACATGGCATCACACTCCCCAACACACATGTCATTTGAACTCACACAAATGAGAAAATCAACAGGAATGTTGCACCAGGCAGCACCATCCATACACTAACAATAGCATGAGTAGCCGAAGGTGAGCCTGACATCAAATGCAACACGGGGAGTGTAGAACACATGCACACACGCCACCAGACATACATGCATCTGTACGTCTCCACCACCTGTCGCAGTGATAACATCCCCATCCATGTCACATCTGGCAATCAGAGCCTCCTACATGTCAGTGCCACATGCATCCATGTAGTATCACAGTTGCACACTTGTCAAATACACACACATGCACATGTACATAGTGCAGATGCATGCAGGTGGAACCAGCATCCATGTGTGACACCACAACCATGCCACAGTACATACACAGAAATTCTAAAATGTGTGCACCCACCTCTGCATTTGGCCAGCATGCTTACCAACACATACACCATTGATGTGTCTCACACATGAGAGGACTCACATGTGGCAAGCTCACGTCCCTGTACATACACATCCATACATGGCCCTACAAAGACAAATGTGCAACCTGCACATTCCTGCCACACCTCAACATGCACAGCGTCCAATCAGTACGCATGTACACTTACCGCTCGACTCCAGACGGGTTTGCCTCTCAAGGACCTGGACGTGGAGCCCTGGGCGTATACGTTCCAGGACCCTCATTTGGTTGTTGTTTAGGCGGACCCAGCACCCCTCAGCATCCGTTGCCTTCAAGAGGCACCGGGCCTTGTTGAGGGTCCTGGACCCGAAGTCCTCCCAGCGCTTCCAGACGTGTTTGATGTTGTGGGCTGCCACCTCCTCCACGTTGATGGCAGCCACGATGTCCATCCAGATCCTCTTCCGTCCTTCATAGTCAGCGCGCAAACTTCCAAAGAGGGCATCATACTGCCCCAGGACTTGCAACACCAGGATACCAACTTCATTGGCACTGAAGTTGGTAGCCCTCTGCCTCCCTGCTGGGGGGTTGACACTGGTGCCAGATGGTGTTGTGTCCGACATGGCAACCCCCGAGGCAGGTGTGGGTGGGCAACTGGGTCCTGGGGCTGGGCTGTGGAGCGATGGTATCCCAGTCGGGAGTCTTCTGTTCCAGCAGGGGTGGTCACAGCAACTGGAACCCTGCAGATGGCTGACGTGCAGGCACCAAAGAGCAGGGCAGGTATTTTGCAGGCAGGCAGGCAGAAGCAGATGGCAGGTGGGAGGGTGCTTGGGGATCTGGGGGGCAGGAGCGTGGTCTTCCGTGTGTTGTCACGTAGCCAGTTTGATACGGTGTGATTTGGCACGTGAAAGAATTGTACGTCAGCGTGTAATTCGAGGAAAGGCCCTTAGCGCGTATGCCCGTCTGTGATGTTACGCGTGCATGTGTTTCCCTCGTGACGGGTGCATAGTGATTCAGCATGTGAAAAAACAGCACGTCCGCGTGTTAATGTGTGTAATCCGAGAGAAGGGCCTACGCGCTTAAGTGACGTGACGCTCGCGGGCATTTCCCTGAGCACGGGTTAAAGTTGAGCAGGTCCCTGGAGGTCCTGGTACGTGCCTTTCATGGAGACCGACATGTGTGTTGCTACTGCGTGTTGTTTCGCGCACCATCACTACTTCACTGCGGATCAAGGACGTATCTCTTCTTTTGGTGGGGGTATTGGCTACGTGTGTTTTTCATTATCACGCTAGTCTGACGGTGAGTCGCGCACGCTATTCTTCCCACTGCGGGTGCCCCTGTGTATCGCGTACCCGATTTTGAGGTCATAGTAGCCTGCGTGTCCCACGCATACGTGTTTTTGGTGTCCCTGGGTGCCACCGCGTACTGCGGGAGGTTAATTCCACACACGTGGGCTACCGGGGTGCATGCACGGTTTTACTGCAGTTTTGGGGTGCCTGAGCCTTGCGTGACCCGTCACTTCATCACCGGGGTCACATACAGCCTTGCAGGTGCAGGGTTGCTTATAACATCTTGTATCCCACCCTCTTCACCCCAATTGCCCAGGACAATTGTCGTGTACACCTCCCATTGGCCCTTCTCCATCTGTGCCGGCACTACTCCATCTGTGCCATGGTTGGGAGGCCACCAAAGGTGAGGGGCGCCTCAGCTGGGCGTACTCCTCATGGCGGGTGTGGTCAGGGACGTGGCCGGGGTGACCGGGGAGTAGGGGGACTCCAGGGTGTCCAGGGTGGCTGCAGAGTGGGAAGAGGCAGGGGTGCGCCAGATCAGGATGATGTTGTGCCACATGTTGGTGCAGTCATGTCACCACCCCCTGCTGTTCCAGGAGATGCAGTTTTTACATCTGGCACTGGCGCCCGTGTGACTCAGCAGTCCGTTTCATCCATAGTGGTAGCTGCAGGTGCAGCTGTGGACACCACCTCCCAGGCTCAGGGTCTGCCAGCGCAGACTGCGTTGGCACTTGAAGAGTCCATGAAAGATTTCCAGCAGGTCAGGAGGAACACCGTAGGTGCACGCAGGGCTGCCCTGACCAAGACACGTGTCCCTGGGGCAGTAATGTCATCTGCTGCCCCGACCAGCCGGGTGTTGGCAAATGCAGGGGGAGATGTAGCCAACAACACCCCGGTTGGGAGTCTACCAACCAGGACAGTCGCGGTCAATGACCCTGGCACAGCGGATGTTGCTGCGCAGGGTCCATTCCAGGGCACCCAGCAGCCACTGACGCAAGTCAGACTTCGGTCATCCTTCCCCCTGCCACTCCCTTGGTTCAATCCACCGGTGCCACTGGCCATACTGATCAGGGTGGCATTCATCAGCCAGGGTCCGCACCACTATGCAAGAGCAGGAAGGTTGCATCTGAAGCACAGGCTGGGACCCCAGACACAGCCACGGCCTCCTGCACGTCAAGGAAGAAGCCTTTCTGTGCGCAGGAACTGGACTCCCTTGTGGACTACGTGCGGGGCCACAGACGTGACATGCTAGTGGGGCCGAATTGTCAAACTACGGCTGCTCATCGGAATACCCACTGGAAGCATATCGCGGATAATGTGAGTGCATTCGGCCATGAGGTGTGCACAGGTGCCGAGTGCAAGAAGCGTTGGGATGACCTCAAACGCAGCGCTAAGGCCAAGCGTGCCTCTAATTACAGCATGACTCTGGTGACTGGCGGTGGGCCACCACCTGAGGAGGATGACCTCAATCCGCACGAGTCACTCGTTGCAGAGTTCATACCAGCAGAATCAGTCGAAGGAGTGGGAGAGATGCAGGACTTTGATGCCCCGTCCAGTGAGTGTTGTTGCGTGTACGTCCAGCCCATGTGTGGTTTGCCTGAGTGATGTGTTGTGCTTGACTGCCACTACATGCTATGTGTACATGGTTCTCATGTGCTAGTCATGCAATGCTTCACTGGTGCGTGCTTGCTGTGCAGGATGGTGGACATGTACAGCAGACGGGGACTGTCCTCATCACCACACTTGCACCCTACTCACATGCTAGTCACCCAGATGCCCCTCCGGTCCATGTTCCAGCTCACTGGCCCTTCTGCATGTAGCCAGGGGTGTCTTTCCCCTCAGCATTGGGACTATGTCATTGCATGACTGACGTGCATGTGTCCCCTGCCTGCATGCGGGTACTCCACGTAGGCATGCCCCCTTGGCCCTCCACCCCCCTGTACCCCAATTACACCATTGCACTGGTGTGCATCATTTTGGCGTACTGCATTGGCCTGTTCAAGCCTCCTGTGTACATGCTAACTTCCACCTGCCAACCTGCCAGACACATGCAGTGGGGTACATCCTCTGCCCTTCATGCAGGGTGTCTCACTTGGACTGTGCAGATGGCAGATGCGCCGCAGGGACATGAGTGCCCATTCATGCTCCATGTGCATTCCATGCATGCACCTATGTGTCCTTGACTGAATGATGATTGTAGTACGTGTCTTGGATGAGCAACATTTCATGACATATCTTCAGCCATCCCATGCCCACTCTGGCCCAGTCCTGCATCACACACATGTTTAGGGTGTCACAGTCTGTGTGGGGCACAGTCCTCCCCCAGTTTCAGGCCCACTGACTCTGTTCAACTGGTGTAGTTGCTTTTGCACACATGGGTGTACTACTAAGGGTTCGTCATGTGTCCTGCTTACTCTCCCATCATCATCTGCTGTGTTGTCAGTTGGCTCAGATGATGCCATTGATGCTAGTCAACACTGTCTGCCAATACACAGGTCTCTGGTCACCCTTTTGCTACCATGCAAGGCATCCCTGCATTTTCACTCAGGGGAGGGGGTTTGCTTGTAGACATGCAACCCATTGCATGCACATTGCATGTGATGCCTGAACTTGCCCTTTCACTGCCTTCACGTTTTTTGATACACATCATGAAGTACTTGTTCATGTAGATAGTGAGTAACGTACAGGTTCTGCACTGCATCAACCCATTTCTGAGCGTGTAACACCGTTCTACATGCCTACTCATTGATGCAATGTCAAATTGAACAGGCATGCATGGCAGGTTCTCTTTTGTGTGTGACATGTCTGCTTCATGTGTTGGCTGTCTGTGTGATGTCAATGTGTGTGTGTGTTTTGTGCTTCTAAATTGTGTACTAATGTTTTTTTCTCTCCACTTTTCAGATGATGACGCAATGGAGCCAGAGGATGGTGTTGTCAAACCAGGTACAGGGTTGTTATCACAACCACAACCCGGCACAAGTGGGGGTCGTGGGGTGGTAGACCACGAGAACCCACATGTGCTACAGACCATCTTGTCTTTGGCTGGCAATGAGTCCAGCCCAGATGACCACTCTGACAGCCATGTCGACTTGGATGTGCATCAGGTCCATACGTCAGGGGTGAGTGATTCTGATGTGGACACTCCTCTGTCTGCGACACCTGCACTGAGGGGCCAGACAGTGGTGCGACCTCCGCCTGTGGTGGATCGGGACACAGGGTCACCCTCCACACCAGTCGCTGATGTGCCTGGGGCATCACGTAGACGGGGGCATGTAGTCGTGCAGCCGCAGGCGGTGCCAACCCAACGAGGACGGCCGGTATACGGGTCCCGCAGGTGTCAAGCCCAGCAATGAGGTGGCCGCGCGCCACCGATGTATACTGAGTGGGAGCAAGACATGATTGCCAATTCAGAACGGCAGGGGGCACCACTTGATAACATCACTGTGAACATGGAACGTGTGGCCCAATCCGTGCTCCCCCCTGCTAGGCAGGTGCTTCTCCAGCGGCAGGCGGCGCAGTCCACGGCCCGCTTGCTCAGGCTGGGCATGGCGGCCTCAGACAGGGCACGCCAGGGTGAAATGTTGTCTCTGCGTCAAGCAATTGCTGCTCACGCAGAGGCACACATGAAGGCCATGGAGGGTGAGTATGCTTCCCTCAGATCCACTCTGGGTGTCCTCTTGATGTCCTAGAGGGTGCGGTCAGAGGAGAGGTTTGAGCAGCTTCAGCATACCATCTTGGCTGAGCTACGTGCTTGCCGGGAGATGCATCAGCTGTCCAGCCAGACCATGCAGGAAGAACTCTGTGTTACACGTGTTACCTTGCAAGAGGAAGCACGTGTATCACGGGAGGTTCTGCATGCAGACCTGCGTGTCATTGCCGCACAGAACCAGGCTCACCCGTCCGGCAGACTTGCTGCCGGCGAGGGGCAAGCTGCGCCTAGGCATGGTCAGGCTCCTGGCCCATGTCCTCCTTTTCAGGATGAGGCAGACTCGGACGACGACATATCTCCCACACAGGTCGTGGTGTTTGTTTGTTTGTTTGTTTATTTATTTATAAAGCGCTCCGGACCCGGGAGTAAATTGGCGCTGGTACATGTTACAAAGCACAATACATGGTAATTAACAGTGATGTTTTTAGCAAAAAGTTATATACAGAGAGTACAGGCCATGGCCAATTAAGACATAACTGGTACATGTACAATATATACAGATAGTAACTGTGTCTAGCATACTAATTGACTTTGTGCCAATAGCCACCCAATGGCAAGTTTCCTGAAGGACTGGAAGGAACTGGCTGACTTAATGTTTAGTGGCAGGGAGTTCCAACGTTGGGATGCGAGGACAGTGAAGCTAGAGCCTCCGGCTCTTTTAGAGTTAAATCTGGGCACCATGAGACCTAGGGTGTTGGAAGATCTAGTAATTCTGTTGGACTGCTTCCAGGTGAATTTATTGGTAAGATAGGGGGGGGCTAAGTGGTTGAGAGCTTTGTATGTGAGGCAGAGAGTTTTGAGGTCAATTTTTTGTTGGATGGTGAGCCATTTGCATGTGATTCTAGAGTTGGAGATATGCTCTCGCCCAGGAATATTTAGTGCTGCTCGTAACACGTTATTTTGAATGACTTGGAGTTTACTAATTATAGCTTGGTTGGCGCCTAGGTAGAGGCTGTTGCAGTAATCTAACTTGGACTGTATAAGGGCTCTCGCTAGAGTAAGGCAGCTATTAGTAGAGAGAAAAGGTCTACAGGCCCGAATTAGTTTACCTGTGTAGGCGGTGGAGGAAGTGGTAGAGTTGACTTGCTTGGTGAGATTGATATTGGCATCAAGATAGAAACCAGGAGTTTTCACGTTTTGGCGACAGGGATGGTTTTGTCATCGATGATGATTTTAGAATAGTTGGGGCTCAGTTTTTTTAGGTTGTTAGGTGAACCAACAAAGAGCAGTTCGGTCTTCTCGTCGTTCAAGCAGAGGCCATGTGTGGCCATCCATGCCTGAATGACAGAGAAAATTTAATTGATCCTGGTGACATCAGTATTGTAATTGCCAGATATGGTGAGGAGTATCTGGGTGTCATCCGCATAGTTTGTATAGGTGACACCCAGGCGATCCAATTTATCAAAGAGAGGCTTTGTAAAAATATTATAAAGAGTGGGGGAAACGCATGAGCCTTGTGGGACACCACAAGTAATGGGGACGGGGTCTGCTGCTGCCACAGGGGAAAAGACCCTCATGGTTCTGTTGGCCAGGAAGGACTGTATCCATGTGACAGCAGAAGGGGAGAAATGAGCAGCAGAGGAGAGGTGGTTACAGAGTATTTTATGGTCGACCAAGTCGAAAGCTGCTGAGAGGTCTAGGAGGAGTAGGATAGCAGCCTTACCATTGTCTTTAATGTCGTTGATCTGACTTTTGAGATCAACAAGGGCAGTTTCTGTTCCATGCTGAGGTCGAAAGCCAGATTGACGCAGTCCTAGTAATTGGTTGGATTCTAGATAATTCTGGATTTGCAGGTAGGCAACTCTATCCAGGATTTTTAGCAGGAAGGGAACGGTGGTGATAGGCCTATAATTAGTAGGAATGGCTGGGTCCAGGGTCTGTTTTTTGATTTTTGCTTTTATTTTAGTTAGTTTATATTGACTATTTGATAGTTATTTTAATTAGGTTATGTAGGTTGTTCATTGTTATTTTAATTAGTTAATATAGTTTAATATTGTTTGTCTATTGTGCATTCATGTGACGGCGTGGTGCTTTGTGGCTTTTGAAAGCATCCACTGTCTGTTCAAGCTGGGCCCTTCAAGCTTGTCTCGTGTATGTGTTTGTAGCTTGGGGTCCTGACTCACATAGGCCACTCCTGCTTCCCTTATCCATGGGCTCGCTAGGATGGTTCGGTGTAACAAAATATTACACAAGGGCTTTGGACTTTCTTCATAACTGTGGGCTGTCTGCTGTTGTACTACTTGTGTTAACACCCCTAGTGGGGATTGGTTGCATTTTATCCACTCCATGTCTGTGATCAATTTGGGTGAGTATGTGATTGATGTCTCCATTAATTGATGTGGATAGTGATGTATGTGATTTTCTTGCCTGTATATGTGCTTGATGCACTTCATGCTGTAGACAGTAGCCTGCACCCTTGGCCTGTCAAAGTGACACTGATGGTGGGAGGAGTTTGGATGTAGGTCTGTGACCTGGACCAGTGACAACCAGCATGAAGACACACACACAGGGAACTTTCCAGCCTTAATAATTTATTTTATGCCCTTTCTACAGGAAGATGAGCCTCCTGACTACCTTTGCCAGCAGACACAGGGACGAGTAATCCAGAAAACTGGCCACGATCGGTGGTGCAGACGTGTGGATGTGTGCGCAAGCAGAAGCACAGGGCCTGTGCTCTGACGTCCGACAGAAGCAGACGTGTTTCTAGGAGCTCCAGGCAAGGTGAGCAGCACAAGGGCCCACACACCGCAGCCAACCTTCCACCAGGCCACTTGCACATGCATGCTAAGTAGCACCACTGCTGGGGAGCTTTGCCAGGCATTGTTGGAGAAGCACACAGTACAGCTGACATGCGTTGAGGGCCAAATGCCAAGTAGCTTTACAAGTTGTCAGGTGCACACGCAGGGGCCATCAAACATATCCTCAAGTACCCCCTGCTCCATTGAAGTAGAGTTATTAGGGTAGTAGCGTTCCTAGCCAGAAACTGATACAGCGCACAAGGACACCCAGAAAGGCACAGACTCGTGGCCAGTGCATGTCATTTGCATGTGCAAATTGCCACGTGCACTACCTATTGAAATCTGCGGCTGCCAGATCCCAACTTGTACTGAAGTTGCACCTTGCTATGCGTGTCTAGCAGCTCACCCAGGGACCATTGTATCATTGTATCTTTCTTTTCTCCAGCTGAGCGTGGAGAGCGGTCGCCGGTGGCCTGAGGGGATCAGCAGGCCTGGAAAGCCCTGCCTGGGCCTCCGTGAGTTTTGTGTTCTTTGTGCAGGAAAAAGAAAGTGAATTGTTTGCACGCGCTCCCAGCGCGGTGTTTGGCCTGCTCCTGCTCCCCCCTCCCACTTCCTGGTCTTCCCCTCCCTCCCCACCTCCCTGCCCGCCCACACCCCCCCCCCTTCCTCTCCCTCTGCCTATAACCTCCCCCCTCCTGGGCAGCCCTCTGCCCGGCAGCCCCCGCGGCTAAGGGCCCCAGGCCAAGGGCGACTACTACAGTGCGGCTCCCTGTGTGTCTGCAGGTGTCCGCAGGGGACGCCAGGCGCCAGCTCCTCCGCTCTCCGGCCCACCCCTCCTCACCTTGCTCACCTCATCCGCATGATGCCTCGCCCCCCCTATTCCATTATTTTGATAAACTAGGGTGCTTTTTCCCCCCTCGCAGGATTCTCAAACTTAGGTGGCCCTGACCTACTACGCATTACTGTTTGCTCTGCATTGTGGTAAACTAGTGCCCTCCACTCACTTCCTGTCTGCATACTCGTGGCGTCCGCTTCCCCTCCTACTCCATGGTGCTCTCTATCTCGCCTATCTACTCTAACTGCTTCTCCATTGACTATCCTGCTCTCCTCACTAAATCCGGTAGGAAAAAGTTTAAAAAGGACATCCTGGTCTCCAACCCAGGCCTCCCTATCGCTGACACCTACACGAGCGCCTGCTCCAAGGAAACTCTCACTGACATTCTCTTTTTCGTGCCTTCACCTGACCTATGGACCCCTCACATGGTCGCTGTGCTCTCTCCTTTCTCCACCTCTCCCATTAATGGTGGCACCCGTTGGGATGTCCTCTTGGCCCCTTTCCACTCCTCTAAAGCCATCATTAATGTCTATGCTAACGGGACCGTCTTGGTCCAAGGCCCTCAAGCCAACCTTCACCTCTTTGATAGACGCTTCCCATGCCTCATCAACTTCCTCTCCGCTCCCGCTGTCCCCCCTCCTCTGTCCTCGGCTACCTTGCCTCTCCCCTCCCTCCCTGCCCCTTCTCTTGCTCCCTCTTCAACTCCTTCTCTAACACCTCCGCAGGGCGTACCTCTGATCTGTACCCCTCCCCGGAAGTTTTTCAAGGGTGGCAACCTTCTCCACATTGCCACTCTAAATTCTCGCTCTGCCATCAAGCACTCCTCTGATATCTGTCGCCTTCTTGAGGAACTGGACCTCGACGTCCTCGGTCTCACTGAGACTTGGTTCACTGCCAGCTCTGCCCCCAGCTTCGACACACTCCTACCTGACGGCTACAAGATCCTCTCCGTGCCCAGGCCCAACCGTTCAGGGGGTGGTGTTGCCCTTATCTTCCCTGAGTGGATTCCTGCCACTGTCACTCCTACGCAGACCTACTCCTCTTTTGAATGTCTTGTCTGCCGACTCTCTCTCTCTCCTAGCCATTCCCTTACCGTGGCTACTATCTATCGGCCACCTGGTCAAATTTCCTCCTTCCTCTCTGAGTGGGCTGACCTCTCCTCCTCACTCCTGTCCTCAACCACCCAACTCCTCTTTCTCGGTGACTTCAACATCCACCTCGATGCCTCCTGTCCCCCCACTGGTCTCTTTCGCGAACTCTGCAACTCTCTCTCACTCTCTATTCTCCCGTCTGGGCCTACTCACTCTGCAGGGCACACTCTTGATGCTCTGATCTCTTCTGACCTTCCCCTCTCCCTCCCTCTCTCCACTCCTCTCTCCTGGAGTGATCACTTTCTCCTATCCTCCCACCTCTCCCTCCCTACCCCACAGGCAAAGCCACCCTCTTCACTGCCACCCACCTTCTCGGTCATCCGGCCCATGAAGCGCGTGTCAGTTGAGGCTTTCGCTGCTACCTTCTCGCCCCCTCCCCCCCCCCCGGCTGACTCCCACCCTGACACAGCCCTCTCCATGCTCTATTCCTCTATATCTGATACTCTCGATATCCTTGCCCCCGTCATGAGAATCCGCCTGAAGCCCAAAGCCAAATGTAACTCCTGGTATGACTCGGATCTCGTCACCCTAAAACGCAAGTGCAGGGTGGCAGAGAGGAAATGGCGTGCTTCATGTTCATCCTCTGACAAACTGGCCTGCCGCCTGCTCCAAAGGCAATACCGGCTCTCCGTTCTCACCAAGAAGAGAGCCCTTATCCAAGCCCGCATCTCTGAGGCATCTAATAACTCGGCCGAACTCTTTAAAATCTGCAAGGAGCTGGCCAACCCTGCTGCAGTCTCTACCTCTCCTGTCCCTTCCCAGGCCCTCTGCACTGCACTGGCCTCGCACTTCATCTCAAAAACTCAGGACATCCTGTCCTCGCTCTCCTCCGCTCTCCTCCCTCCCTCTCTTCCCGGCTCTTCCTCTTGCTCTCTTGCAGCCGCCCCTCCGCCCTCCTTCTCTGCTTTTCCACCTTTTTCTGCTGATGAGGTTTCCAGACAAGTCCGATCTATGAAAGCCTCGTCTAAACAGGTTCACCCCTGTTCCTCCAAAACCATCAAGGACCACATCGACTCCCTGGCTCCTGCCCTGGCTGACTTTTGCAACCACTCATTCGCCTCTGGAGTCTTCCCATCCCCCCTCAAGCACTCCCTTGTGCACCCCCTCCTCAAGAAACCCTCTTCCGACCCCTCCTGCCCGGCCAACTATCGCCCAATCTCCATTACTCCCTTCCTGGGCAAACTCCTGGAGAAACTGGCCATCTCCCAGCTTAACCTCCATGCTGAATCTGTTGGTAATCTTCATGACCATCAATCCGGCTTCAGAGCGGCCAGAAGCACGGAAACTGCTCTCCTGAACATCCGTGAGGACCTGCTCCTTAACCTCGATTCCAACACTCCCTGTGTTCTCATTCTGCTCGATCTCTCCTCTGCCTTTGACACTGTCAACCATGCCATCCTGCTCAACCGTCTCCGTGATAACCTGGGTATCACTGGTCAGGCTCTGGCTTGGCTGACCTCTTTCCTTTCCGGTCGACCCTCCCAGGTCCAAATGGGCTCCTTCCTCTCTGACATCTTTTTCTCCACCTGTGGTGTCCCCCAGGGATCCAACCTCTCTCCCTGGCTTTTCAACCAGTATCTGGCACTCCTTGCCCACCGCATCGCCGCTCTCTGCCCCCACTTCCAGTGCTATGCGGACGATACCCAGCTCATTTTCAGGCTACCCTCGGCCTCCTCCTCTCCTTCCCTCATCTCCGACTGTCTGTCTGCTATCCAGGAATGGTGTGCTGCCAATGACCTCTGCCTTAACGCCAGTAAGACTGAGATTCTACTCATCGGCACACCCACTCCCTCCTTCCCTGCAGCTCTCTGGCCGGCCTCCCTTGGCCCCCTTCCCGCCCCTACCTGCAAGGCTAAAAACCTCGGGGTCATCTTCGACTCCACACTCTCCTTCTCTCCTCATATATCTGACGTCTCTAAGAAGTCACACTACCAGCTGCACCTCCTCAGAGGTATTCTTCCCTTCCTCTCCTTCCCCCAGAAGCTCACTGTCTCCCGAGCCCTGGTTCTCTCAAGGCTGGACTACTGTAACAGCCTCTATCTTAATCTGCCTGCCTCCACTCTCCGCCCTCTGCAACTTATCCAGAACAGAACTGCGAGACTTGTCCTTGGCCTCAAGCCCAGGGACCGTATCTCTCCAGGACTGAAATCTCTTCACTGGCTCCCAGTGGCTGCGAGGATTAAGTTCAAAACCCTCTGCATTGTCCACAAGGCCTTCTGGGGCCTGGGGCCTAAATACCTTCAACTCTCTCTTCCTAAATATCTTCCTTCACGAGCCCTTCGCTCATCCGTCTCCAACTCCCTCATGGTCAGCCGCTTCTCGAAGCAACGAGCTGGGGGTAGATCTCTCTCCGCAGCAGGGGCCTCCCTCTGGAACAGCCTTCCTGCCTCCCTGAAACTTGAGGAGAACCATCTCCGGTTCCGGAAGTACCTCAAAACCTTCCTCTTCGCTTCTGCCTTCTCTCTCCCTCTCCCCTGCTAAACCTGCTTACTCCCCACTGAGTTCTGCACTAAACCTGCATCTGGGCCACTCTCAGCGACCTCGGTCCAGGGCCCAGCCACTCTCCACTTGCACTGCCTCCCTGGCTCCCCCTGCACTGTGGGACTGTCACTGTATCCCTACAGCCCCCCTTCCCAGCACTTCTCAGCACTTGCTCTGCACTTACCTTGCACTTGCCACCAGCTGGCCCTTTTTATTTATTATTTTATTACGCTACTTACCTTGTACTGCACTTCCCCCCCACCTCCTCCCCCTGCACTTTCTCCTTTTCCCCTTACCTCTGCACTTGCGCGATCTGAATGACACCTGGCCTAGTAGGATCGTTTGTCTGTTCTTCCCCTTGTTTCCCTCCCTCCCTGCCTCGTCGCGCCTTGAAACACTTGTGTATAGGCGCGTTACAAATACCATATCATATCATATCATATCATGTGTGATTCTTGACGCATTGTTCTTCCATTTCCCGTGCGGCCACATGTGCCTGCCTTACTGCATTGACAGTGTATGAACCATCAGTGGGCCAAGCTAACGTATGGGTACAAAGCAGCAGGCAGGGGTGTTTGTTTGTGGAGGAGTCACTTACTTTGGGGCATGGATGGTTTTATGTGTGTGTGTTGTAAACAGACATTCAGATTAGTAACTCACGCTCTCCTTGCAGCATTGAACTGCTCCTGTTACCTGACCTGAGAGTGCGAAGGCAGGAGGCCAGCACTTACCCCAGAGGTAAGTCTCTCTTTAGCTTGCATTTGACTCATTTGGTACAATGTGCATGATGAACATGTTTTCTCAAATTGAGTATGTGTTTTTGTGAATAGTTGTATTTTGCCTACTTTCACTTGCAAATCCACCCCCCCTCTCCTGCCCCTCTTTCCGGTTATCCTGAATACCAATGCCTGTCCAAACCACATATCCCTGATCCTCCTTCCCCGCCGGGGTCTTAGAGGCCTGTGTAAGTTTGACCTTGCAGGCGCCCAGACCACGGAGGGGGTGGTTGGTTTGTGCCACTCCTGCGCCTGGACACCGGAGCTGTGACAATACCCATCAGTTGTTGCATCCTCATTGTATGTTATGTACCGTAAATGGTACCCATCCTGTTGGACCATTGTTCAACTGTGCTACCTTGGTTGTTCTATCATTGTGCTTGTACATGTGCTTTGAAATTTCCTGCTACTTCAAGTCATCTACTGGAGACTCTTCCAGGGTTTTTTGGTGCCTACAGGCCTTTTCCCAGGTTTGTGGGTTTGGCTCCTTGGAGTTCTCTGCGATTTGGTTTTTTTACCAGTCAAGGTGGCCTCTGAGGGGGCTGGACCCTATTTACACGCAAGCTGGAACATGCAGACCAAGGGGTAGGGTGATCCTGTAGACAGGTAGATGTGAAGGAAGAAGGCTACATACCCCAGAGACAGTTGTTCAGAAGGTCATGGTGATGTGTATATGAGGGAGGGCCTTTTGTTGTTGGACAGTTGGCTTGGGCTACAGTGTTTTGGGCACTCTGACATTGTAATTGTGGGGTACTATGTACATGATGTGTTGTGCTGGTCAATGCCTGTTCCTGTGTTGTGTTTACTTTTCAGGTGTCAGGGGATTGGTGTGGTTTGACATGCTGGGGTGTTCACATGGGCAATGTTCTCATGTGATGTGTACAGGACACTGAGGGTCACTTGATTTCACATGCATATATTGAGTGCATGTCCCTAATGACAAACACAGTTGCACAATGATCCACCACACGTACAACCACCCTTCCATGGTCACAGGTGCACACAGATTGCATTCTCAGGCCCGCTGTGTCCCTGCAGCACATGATCTATTACCATTTGGGTATCCTGTACATGCGTCATTTGGTTAGTCATTTTCATGTGATGCTCAGGGTGTATCTGCAACGCAATGGCTGCTCAAAGTGCTGTGTGCTGAACAGTGTGTTGCAGGAGACACACACAGAACACTGGTTTGGGAGTCTGGATTTTGCCATGCCCAATGTGCATGTGAACGGGCATTCAGTGTTGTGTTCATGCTACGACTGGTGGAAAGCATTTGTGTCTGACTGTGTATGTGTGGGAGGTTGTTGGTCAGTCATTTCATCTGATTCCATGTCAGGCATCATTGTATCGTGCCAGTTTTCATTTATGACATGTCACTTCGTATCTTATTGGTCATGTGTTGGCCTTTTGCTATTGCATGCCAAGTCATGGCAAGTCGTGGCAGACAAGGGTGATGTGGTTTGGGAGGGTTTGGGTGACATACCAGGGATTGTGATGGCCTGTTTTGTAGGGGTGTGTGATACACACCTTGCATGTGTTCCTTTTGGTCACACAGGATTGGTTATGTTTAAGTAGCTAGGGATGCACACAATGTAGCACTTCCGTGGCAACATTCTCAGGGTGGTAAGGGTGTGACAGTTAACTGTCTCTTTGTCATCATCGATTGTCACCTGGTATGTGCCAGGCCTGTTTGCACTCCGCAGGGGTGGGAGTTTAGGTGAAGAATGTGGCCACAAGCTGGGTCCGGGCTGCCTAGCCACAAGACCTGTCCCCTCCCATGGGCAGTGACTTTGCCTGTTTGCCTGTGGTTGGGGATGTGGGGGCACCACCATGTCCACCGGTACCTCCCGCCGTGTTGCAACATTGTGCAGGACACATGCTGCCACAATGATCCTGCACACTACTGGGGGTGCATATAGTAGCTGGCCACCAGAGCGGTCAAGGGAGCGGAAGCGTGACTTGGAGCACTGCGAATGTGCGCTCCACTATGTCCCTGGTTGCAATATAGGCATCATTGTATCTTACCTGGGGTGGTGTTGTGGGGCTCCGGATTGGCGGCATCATGTGGTTACTCAGAGGGTAGGCACTGTCCCCTGGGGAGGTGATAATAGTTGTGATTATTAGGGTTTGGGTATTTGTCTGTGTGTGACATGCATGCATGTGCACAGGCATTTGTACTCACCTAGGAGCCATGTGTCACCATGCTGCCCAGCTTCTAGGGCCCGGCTCGGGGCGGACATTCTGTATATGAAACTGTCATGGGTGGAGCCAGGGTAGTTTGCATAGACAGAGGTGATGATTCCTTTAGCATCACATACAACCTGCACGTTGATGGAACGCCAGTGCTTGCGGTTTCGATAGATGTGCTCAGTGGCCCTAGGTGGACGTAGGGCCACATGGGTGCAATCTATGGCACTGTGCACTTTGGGGAAGTGTGCCACCCTGTAAAAGTCCTGGACCACGGCCTGCCTTTCTGCGGGTGTTCTGGGCATGTATATGTGCCTGCGGACTGAGGGGCGTGCAGTGATGATTGCCAACACCTGGTGTAGGCAACGTGACTGCATGGCCTTTGAGACCCCCCCACTATGGCAGTTGTCCGCTGAAATGACCCAGTGGCCAAAAAATGCAGGACATTGAGCATCTTCTCCAAGGGGCTCAATGCTTGGGAGCACAGGGGGGGGGGGATGTAATGTCATCTTCCCACTCCCTGACGAGGTCTAGGATGATATGAGGTGGAAACCTATACCTGCCATAGACGTGGTCGTCAGGCATCCCAAAAAGTCTGGTCCGGGGAAAAAAAATGCGGGCCCTGGCTATTCTCCTCCTCCTACGGTGTCCCACAATCAGTGCTGCGACAAATGGGGCATTCATCGTAGCTGTATATATGTGTTTGTTGTTTGCGCGCACTTTTATACTGTGCGCGGGGACGCTTCCGCCTGCCTTTGTGTGGCGGACGTGTTGACGCCTATGCGTGTCTTTTGCCGTGCACGGGTTTCCCGTATTTGAATCCATGAATACGGGTTGTTCGCATGCCTGTGGGCGTTCCGTGTATTTCCCTGCAGTACTTCCCCAGTTACGCCTTCCTTTTAACGCATTGTTCATCATTCAGCGTGTTCCGCCCCCTTTTTGGTGTGTGCGCGGACGTTGTGCACTTTCCCTGTGCGCGTCGCACACAGCGTTCGGGATGTTGCTATGACGTGTGCGCCCGTGTTCGCCACGCATGGGTTTGGCGCACATCCCGAGGAAAACACGCGCAGGGACTTCCATCAACTGCAGTAATCAGGTGCAAATTGGCAACTGTGGTCAGAAGGGATACTATCATACCCAAACCCAAGGCCGGGGAATGGTTTGGAGGGACCACATGGGTGACCCATATCAGTCATGACTACACAGCCTCACCTGGCACTCAATCAGAACACATCACCCAAACAACATACACACGGATTGCACAAACATGCATGGGCACTCACCGGACAATGCTTCAAGATCTGGTAGGTCCCCCACGCCTCTGATCTGATCCTCTGTGATGAAGGCTCCAGCGACAGACTCATGTTCAGTGAGTTGGTCGTCCTCTGGTGGAGACCCACCGCCAGTCACCAGAGTAGAGGCATGATTGGAAGCCAGCTTGTTCTTTGCTCTGCGTTTCAGGTCATTCCACCGCTTAGATCAATCATCAGCTGTGCGCCTCACAAATCCAAGGGCACTAATGTGGTCCGCGATGGTCTGCCAGTGGGCTCTACGTTGAGCAGGCATAGTCTTGCACCCTGCAGTCACTACCATTTCGCGGCCATGGGCCGACACGTAGCCCACAAGTGCATCTAGTTCTGCATCACTGAAACTAGGCTTCCTTGACGTGCTAGAGTGGGTAGCCGTGGCTGGGGTCCCAGTCTGTACCGCAAGAACACCCTTCTTCTTCTTGAGAGGTGGTGCGGACCCTGAGTGGCTCACGCCGCTCTGGTTGGTAGGAGCAGAAGCGCAGGTGGACTGGGCACTGGAAGTTTCCAAAGGCACAATGACCAAAGGTCTCACTGCAGGCATTGGCTGCAGGGTGATGTTGGCAGGACCAACCTCGATGTGATGGACTTGGACCGACACTGTCCCGGCTGAGAGACTCGGAGCTGGGGTGGATTGAGCTGCAGCTGACCCTGCAGCCTCCTCACCCTGGCTACTTGGGGCAGCAGATGACATTGCTGCCCCAGATCCACGTGGCCTGGTGACAGTAACTTTCACCGCCACACGTGGCTTAGACTTGGTGACACGGAAGTTAGCCTGGGAGTCACCCTGTGCCGGTTCTGTTGACAATATGGGCCGGTTTAACAAGGGCTGAGCTGGGATGGTGTCAGCTACATTTTCCCCAACCATTTGGCGGGTGATCGGGGCATAGGTGTCCCTGATTGGTCCTCCACACACTGGCCTCTTGGGCCACCCTGCACATCCTGGCCACATCCCCTACCGCACTCACTGCTTTGAGCTCATCCACCTTTGCCTCCCTTACTGTTTGGTCTCCGCCCAACCATGGCACTGATGTTGTGCATATGGGAGTTGTAGTAAACAATTGTCCTGGGCAATTGGGGTGAAAGGGGTAGGGTACTAGATGGAATTCGTACCCTAGTGCTCTAGCAATGCTGTCTGTGTCCCCTGGGGGAAGATGACGGGTCACGCAACGCAGAGGCACCCAGAAAACAATATTTAACGTGCACGCAACCCCTGGTAGAGCACGTGCATGGAAAACTTAAACCGCACTACGCTGTGGCACCCAGAAACACAAAAATAAGCGTACGCGTGGTACACGCAGCCTACAATGACCTCTGAACGGGTACGCGACACACGGGGGCAACCACAGTTGGAAAATACGTGCGCGACTCACCGACTGCCTGGAAAAAGAACATGAAAAAGACGTGCGTGTGCACGTTGGCAACACCCCACCAAAAGAAGAATTGAACGCTGTCTGAGTAAACAGGGAGTATGAACTGGAACCGTTGTGAAGTTATCGTGTGTGAACTGACAAGAAGTACAAGAATCACCCGCTCGCTCTCCACAAAAAGTACGTACAAGAAAATGGCGTACCTTTTAAGCCAGCCCACATGTGCAACGTCACTTACGCGCCTACGCGCTAAGGCCCTTTCCTCCAATTGCACGCAGTCACACCCGGACATGCAGTTTTTGCACGTGTACAATCAGCATGCACCTGTGTTGAGGGAAACGCCCTTGCGTGTCATGTCACAGACACGCTTACGCAATAAGGGCCTTTCCTCGAATTACACACTGACGTGCAGTTTTTTCACGTGCCAAATCACTCCGTATCAAGCTGGCCACGCAACAACACACGGAAGACCACGCTCTTACACGTCAGCCATCTGCAGGGGTGCAGTTGCTGTGACCACCCCTGCTGGAACTGAAGACTCCCGACTGGAATACCATCGCTCCACAGCCCAGCCCCAGGACCCAGTTGCCCACCCACACCTGCCTCTGGAGTTGCCATGTCAGACACAACACCATCTGGCACCACTGGCAACCCCCAGCCAGAGAGGCAGAGGGCTACCAGCTTCAGTGCCAGTGAAGTTGGTATCCTGGTGGACCAGGTCCTGGGGCAGTATGATGCCCTCTTTGCAAGTTTGCGCGCCAACAATGAAGGACGGAAGAGGATACGAGGAGGGGGTGGCAGTCCACGACATTCAAAATGTCCGGAAGCGCTGGAAGGACTTCAGGTCCAGGACCCTCAACAAGGCCCGGTGCCTCTTGAAGGCAGCGGATGCCAAGGGTTGCCGGGTCTGCCTAACCAACAACCAAATGAGGGTCCTGGACCGTATACGCCCAGCGCTCCACCTCCAGGTCCTTGAGAGGCAGACCCGTCTGGAGTCGAGCGGTAAGTGTACATGTGTACTGATTGGACGCTGTGCATGTTGAGGTGTGGCAGGAGTGTGCAGGTTGTACATATGTCTGTGTAGGGCCATGTATGCATGTGTATGTACAGGGAAATGAGTCTGCCGCATGTGAGTCCTCTCATGTGTGAGACACATCTATGGTGTATGTCTTGGTAAGAATGCTTGGCAAATGCAGGTGTGGGTGCACACATTTTTTAAATCCTGTGTATGTACTGTGGCATGGTTGTGGTGTCACACATGGATGCTGCTTCCACCTGCATGTATCTGCACTATGTAAATTTGCATGTGTGTGTATTTGACAAGTGTGCAACTGTGATACACCATGGATGCATGTGACACTGACATGTAGGAGGCTGATTTTCAGATGTGACATGGATGGGGATGTTATCACAGCGACAGGTGGTGGAGATGTACAGATGCATGTATGTCTGGTGGGGTGTGTGCATGTGTTCTGCACTCCCCGTGTTGCATGTGACGTCAGGCTCATCTTCGGCAGCTCATGCTGTTGTTTGTGTATGGATGGTGCTGCCTGGTGCAACATTCCTGTTGATGTGTTCATGTGTGTGAGTTGAAATGACATGTGTGTTGGGGAGTGTGATGCCATGTTTGAAGTTTGACACTGCCACTCATGTACAACTGTAATGTGTGTATCAGACCATTGTACAGTGCCCTGATGCCTGTGTTCTATCTCTCCTTGTCTGCAGCGTCAACTGATGAAGAGGGTGGAGACGGTGCTGTGGAGCAAAGCGGCAGGGATCGCACCGCCAGCCGGAAACGCAAGGCCCAGCTCCCCTCCCAGGTTGTCATCTCATCGGGGAGTGAAGAGTCTGGTGCCGCATCCGTGGCCGCAGCTGCCGAGGGTAGGTCTAAGAGGCGGAGGTTGGAGGTGGACTCCTCGGCAGCAGAAGGGGCCGATGGAGGAAGATGGAAGAGTCATCCCGGTTGGTGGGGGGTTTGGTTGAGGAGGAGGCCGTGGAAGGGACACACACAGGGTCTGGAGGGGGGGATTCCACTGGCGCTAGTGGTGCAGTCCAGGGGCAGGGACAGGAGGCAGCACAGGCCGCCGTGGAGGTGCCTGTGTGTAATCCTGTCCCCGATCCTGTGACTGCATCATTCCGCACCAGCAGGGATGTCCAGACCCGTTTTCAGGGAGGGGATGAGCACACAACAACTGGCCTTCCTCTCCCTGCGGACGTGGCAATCCGGGACCGGGTTGAGCCTGTCCTGGCTGGGATGGCGTTGCGTCAACGGGGCATGCGAGGTGACCTGCAGTGTTTTCATGAAGACACTGCACGTCATCTTGGATGCCTCTTTGACCGCGTCGACCTACTGGGACGGGTCACCAGGACTGGATTCCTCCGTCTGCTGGACCTTCTTCCGACCCCCTCCTCACCTGAATCCCCTATGCGCCAGTCGTACTCTGTGCCATCTTCCGGCCCATGTATCAACTGGGTACCCTGTGGAGCTGCCTCTGACCCAGCGGCCAGGCTGGTGGAGGACACATCCCTGCCACAGTCGGGAGTCAGAGGTCCAGCAGGGGTGGCCACACCAACAACTGCACCCCAGCAGGAGGAGGACGTGCAGGCCTCAAGAGCCAGGGCACAGGCATAGCAGCAGCAGGCTCAAGGTGGGAGCGATGATGGCTCGGGGCCATCAACATCAGAGGGGCAGGCATCGGCCGGAGGGCAGGAGGACCCTGGATTGGGAGTGTCTTCTGTGTGCCAGCGGTTGGGCCAGCACATAGATGCGGAGCGGCGGCGGGCGGAAGAGGCACGGCTCACTTTGGTCAGGGCGGAGAACTCCATGTGCAGGGCGCTGAGGCAGGCCGAGTGCCTCGAGGCGATTCAGAGGGAGTTGGAGTTGGACATGGTGTCATCCCTGCGAAACCTCGGGGCCATGAAACAGGCCCGCCTCCAGGACATAGAACAGGAGTTCGATGATGCCCTGGCCAGGGAAATCGGCAAGTGAGCCGTAGGACTTGCCCGCCGCCATTGTATATAGTTAGTTAGTGTTAGGTTTCATTTATGTTTTCCTTTCATTTGGGGCGCTTGGACTATGCACCACCTTTTTGTAGATAGTTTTTCATTAGGTAGTATTTTTTGTAGGTTTCATTTCAATGGTTGGGCTCATGGACCCTGGATTTGTTATTTGTATATAGTTGAACAGTGGATTTCTTGTCATTTTTATTTCATTTTTCACCATGGAGCAATGGATTTGCTGATTTCATATTTTTTTCATTTTGGAACATGCTGAATTTTATTTATTATTTCCATTATTGTGTGATTTCATTTCATTCACTTCATTTTGTGTTGAATACATTTTTGTTTCATACTTCAATGTGAGGTATTCTCTCATTGGTTTCATGCATGTCACAATGTGGGTTTTCTCATTCACTGGCACCCATTGTCTGTGTGTGACGGACATGTGTTGATGTACATACATGTCAGGGATGGCACTCTATTAAGCGTGGCACAGGACACCCAGAAAGGGTTTGGGTGGTTGTGCCAAATAAAGTGGACAGATAAGAACACACACAGCGGAAAGGAAAGAGAACGAAGAGTAGGCAAGAGTAGCAAGGGAAAAGATACAGAATGAATACTCTCTTGGGGTGTATGCAGATATAGGAAAAGAGTATTCCACGAACCTTGGAAATACTCTAGCCTTCTGCACAGTTTGCTATAACAGAGGCCCACGCTGTTTGCTCATGACTTGGAACAGCAGCTATGGGTGTCTGTAATGTAGAAACGAGACAAGGGAAGGGGCAGAGGTTGACAGTACAAGAGAAGATACTACAGACAAATCCAGGAAAGGAGGTGATAGCAAACTAGCAGAAGGAAATGAAGGGAAAGTCGTGTAACAGGATAGGATAGCAGAGGACAGTAGGGAACAAGGTTGAGAGCTCAGAGGAGCAGGAAAGCAATGAGTAAGCCCACAGGAGTAGGACTGTAAGGTAGAGAGCCCAGAGGAAAAGGGCTTAGGGCAGCAGAGTAAAGTAGACTGCACGGCAAGGATCCCAGAAGGGCCGGGCAGTAAGGAGTGAACCCTGAGGGGCAGGGCCGCTGAACGTAGAAGGTAGCAGAGGACTGTAGAGGGCTGCTAGGCCGAGAACCCAGCGGAAAAGGTAGGTAGTAGGCAGCGGAGCTTGATAAGCTGCAAAGTAGGAAGGCCCAGAGGACAAGGGCTGTAGGTAGCCGGAGTGAGGTAGGCTGCAGAGCAGGGAGCCCAGAGGACAAGGGCTAAGGCAGCCGGAGTGAGGCAGGCTGCAGAGCAGGGAGCCCAGAGGACAAGGGCTGAAGGCAGCCGGAGTGAGGCAGGCTGCAGAGAAGGGAGCCCAGAGGACAAGAGCTGAGGCTGGAAAGCAGCAGAGCGTGATCAGCTGCAATGTAGAGAGCCCGCAGGGCAAGAGCGGAGGCTGGAAGGCAGCAGACGTGATTGGCTGCAATGTGGAGAGCCCGGCAGGGCAAGGGCGGAGGCTGGAAGGCAGCAGAGCGTGATCGGCTGCAATGTGGAGAGCCCGGCAGGGCAAGGGCGGAGGCTGGAAGGCAGCAGAGCGTGATCGGCTGCAATGTGGAGAGCCCGGCAGGGCAAGGGCGGAGGCTGGAAGGCAGCAGAGCGTGATCAGCTGCAGTGTGGAGAGCCCAGAGGAGCAGGGCTGTGAGGCAGGGAGCCTGGAAGGCTATGGCTGGAGGCAGCAGGGTGGAGCAAGCAACAAGGCAGGGTCCAAGCAGGAGTGAAGGTAAACAGCATACAAGATCCGTAGGAAGACGCGAAAGGTAGAGGAAGGACTCTCAATGCAAGAGGCTGAGCCACTGCAGGCAGCAGCCTTATATACTGCCTAGCCCAGCACAGAGGCAGGCTAATTGGTTGCACTTGGCAAAGCACACCTGCAGGCAATCGGCCACCACCCTTTCTGTTCCTGGGCTGGTGGAAGCAGAGCAAATCCCTAGGGCTTCTGGGGGGTGTAGTTCCTTTGATGACCAATAGGAACAGCCAGGAATCGATGCTTGTAGCCAAGTGCATTATGGTATGCGTAGTTTGTTGGAAAAAATAATAAAGCACCAAAGTCTCGCAAATGGGAAATAAAGTCCCCAAAGTAAATATAGATGGATCCAAGAGTCTGTTGTAAATAAATGATAAACAAATAGTCCATATTGAGCGCAAATGGATGCGCCCATGGCGCAGGCATGACAATACATGCCATTTCGGTTGTTTCATGTAATGGGCATTTCAATGTGGGGTGGATGTAATACTTGGTTGGTTATTTGGGCAGAGGTGGCGTGGGTTGGGATTTTGGTGGTCATGAGGGCCATAATTGTGGATCATGATGACGTGTTGGGGGGGACATGAGTTGGGGCCTGCTGGCAGGTGCCCCTCACTGCCAGGTGGGTGAGGGTGCAGGGGGACATGAGTCGGGGCCTGCTGGCAGGTGCCCCTCACCGCCAGGTGGGTGGGGGTGCAGGGAGACATGAGTCGGGGCCTGCTGGCAGGTGCCCCTCACTGCCAGGTGGGTGGGGGTGCAGGGGGACATGAGTCAGGGCCTGCTGGCAGGTGCCTGTCACTGCCGGGTGGGTGGGGGTGCAGGGGGACATGAGTCAGGGCCTGCTGGCAGGTGCCCCTCACTGCCGGGTGGGTGGGGATGCAGGGGGACATGAGTCGGGGCCTGCTGGCAGGTACCCCTCACTGCCGGGTAGGTGGGGGTGCAGAGGGACATGAGTCGGGGCCTGCTGGCAGGTGCCTGTCACTGCTGGGTTGGTGAGGGTGCAGGGGGACATGAGTCGGGGCCTGCTGGCAGGTGCCCCTCACTGCCAGGTGGGTGGGGGTGCAGAGGGACATGAGTCGGGGCCTGCTGGCAGGTGCCTGTCACTGCTGGGTTGGTGGGGGTGCAGGGGGACATGAGTCGGGGCCTGCTGGCAGGTTCCCCTCACTGCTGGGTGCGTGGGGGGGCAGGGGGACATGAGTCGGGGCCTGCTGGCAGGTGCCTGTCACTGCTGGGTTGGCAGGGGGACATGAGTCGGGGCCTGCTGGCAGGTGCCCCTCACTGCCAGGTGGGTGGGGGTGCAGAGGGACATGAGTCGGGGCCTGCTGGCAGGTGCCTGTCACTGCTGGGTTGGTGGGGGTGCAGGGGGACATGAGTCGGGGCCTGCTGGCAGGTGCCCCTCACTGCTGGGTGCGTGGGGGGGCAGGGGGACATGAGTCGGGGCCTGCTGGCAGGTGCCCCTCACGGCCAGGTGGGTGGGGGTGCAGAGGGACATGAGTCGGGGCCTGCTGGCAGGTGCCTGTCACTGCCGGGTGGGTGAGGGTGCAGGGGGACATGAGTCGGGGCCTGCTGGCAGGTGCCCCTCACTGCCAGGTGGTTGGTGGTGCAGGGGGACATGAGTCGGGGCCTGCTAGCAGGTGTCCCTCACTGCCAGGTGGGTGGGGGTGCAGGGGGACATGAGTCGGGGCCTGCTGGAAGATGCCCCTCACTGCCGGGTGGGTGGGGGTTTAGGGGGACATGAGTCGGGGCCTGCTGGCAGGTGCCCCTCACTGCCAGGTGGGTGGGGGTGTAGAGGGACATGAGTCGGGGGTGCAGGGTAGTTCCCTGTGGTGTGGGAAGCCTGCAGGACCTGGGGAGGGGGGAGAGGGCACACCTGGGAGGTCCCACACTGCCAATTCGCATGTGATACTTCCTGCACACCCCCAAGATACAAGTACCCCGCTCGCCCAAGGCCTATCGCATGTGATTCTCCCCGCGCACCCCTCCGAATACATGTACTCCGCTCGCCCAGCTAAATCGCGTGTGAAACTGCACGCGCACTCCTCAGAATACATGTACCCCGCTCGCCCAGCTAAATTTTGTAAAACTGCACGCGCACACTTCAGAATACACGTACCCCGCTCGCCCAGCGAAATCGCGTGTGATACTCCCCGGGAACCCCTCAGAATACACGTACCCTGCTCGCACAAGCCCTATCGCGTGTGCTACTCCCCGAGCACCCCTCAGAATACACGTACCCCACTCGCACAAGCCCTATCGTTTGTGATACTCCCCGCGCACCCCTCAGAATACATGTACACTGCTCGCACAAGCCCTATCGCATGTGATACTCCCCGCGCACCCCTCAGAATACACGTACCCCGCTCGCTCAAGCCCTATCGCGTGTGAAACTTCCCGCGCACCCCCTAAATGCACTGTCCCGGCCCTGTGAACTGGTGGAGGGTTAGCATGGCCTTTTGCGCTGAATTGGGGCTTTCAATGCCTTATCCTTGCGCAAGGGGTGTTCTTGGGGGCGTAACTGGCGCTGCGGGATGTTCTCTGTGCCAGCGCTCAAAATGACTTTGATGTTCCATGAATACGCGGTGCGCCAGAATGCTGTTTAGCGCACATGGCTGGCGCACGCTGGCGTACGCTACCTCTCTGCACTGCTCGCGTGCGCTGCCTCTGTGCTGAAATCTATGAATTACCCTGTTTATTGTGCCATCACGTTTAGACATCAACGCAAACATCCCAAAGCAGACCCTCATTCAGATCCAGAAACTGGTGCCAATTCTACCCCAGAGCCTCTACCCATAGAGCCAGTAAGGGATTGGGGAGCTGTTGGCGTGGCGGATGTGTAGACACAGGGAAATTAAACAGCGGTACATGTGCATTGTGGAAAGGCTCAAATGCTTAGATTTGGCCTCAAGCATGATGTGGTCGGGAAAGGGCATCTTTTGGATACCCTTAGCCCAAAGATGCTTTGGCCACAGTGCTGCAGACGTGTGCACCTTGGCTGGCAGAAGAGGTTGAGCCAGAATAATTGGTGGTTCTGGTGACCATCAATGAATAAGGGAATTACTAATTAACTATGTAAAATGTTGCAGGGGGTGGGTTGCAAGCTAACTCCCAAGATGTGTGATGTGCTGTTGCCATTTCCTACTTCATAGAGGATACCTGGCATTCCATTATGATTTTCCAAATTCAGAGAACAATACATTTACTATGGTAGTGGTAGATGTGTTTTTTAAGATGCTCCATTTTATTGCAGTATTATTATAAGCAATGATAGTGACCTTATTACAAAAAACTGATAGGTTATATATTACTTCTGCAGTCATCAAGATTTATCAGGGAGTTAGGCTCCCCACGCTGAGATCTCTGTGTGACAAACAATAAACACATATACAATGCACAAATTCTTTCATTACAATCAATAAGAACTGAATATGACATACTGAATCTGTCACAAAAAAGATATAAATGATCATGGGCCAAAGTTGACATTTTGAAGAGCAATTATTAAATTATTGTAGATTGTACTTTCTTTTACATCAGCTTTCATCCTTAATATAATAGACAAGTATGGTTACTGAATTACAATACATACTCTTTGTTGTATAATTGACTAGGAGTAAGGTGGTCACTACGGTGAGTAACTTGGTAATACTCCTACGTCCCGTCCCCTTTCCTCCATACTTGTGGGAGATTCCCAAGCACTCCTTACAGGAACTACGGGTGGATGGAAATACCCCTTACTGAAAAAGGTTCTTCAGCACAGCCTGACCAAACTGAGCATCAGCTCTAGAACTCATATCGAGGCAGTAATGCTTACAGAAAGCAGATGGAGAGGCCCAAGTAGCTGCCCTAGCGATGGATTCCCAGGGAACATACTTCTGAAAAGCAACCGCAGCTGCCTTGCCCCGCACCAGGTGTGCATGAATACCTTTAGGAGGTTTCAGCTTTTGGACAGTGAAAGACTCTGTGATACAGGCAGCAATCCACCTAGAAATAGTTGCCTTAGACGGCTGTTTGCCTTGAGGGTTGCCGAAAGTCACAAAAAGTTGAGAAGAACTTCTAAGCTCGGAAGTTCTATCCAGGTAGAACTTAAGAGCTCTTCGGACATCAAGACAGTGTAGAACCCTCTCCACCTCAGAGGCGGGGTTCGGAAAAAAGACTGGTAGGGAAATCGATTGATTCAAATGGAATTCGGTCACCACCTTCGGCAGAAAAGCCTGATTAGTTCGAAGGACTACCTTGTCCTTGTGAAAAACCAAGAAAGGATGCTCCACCGACAATGCCTGGAGCTCACTCACTCTCCTTGCCGATGTGACGGCGACCAAAAAGGACACTTTCCAAGACAAGTACTTGAGGTCCACAGTAGCCATCGGCTCAAAGGGTTTATGGCACAGCGCCGTCAGGACAACATTCAGGTCCCATGGCGGGTGCGGATTACGAACTGGAGGGTAAAGGCGTGTTAAACCAGCGAAATGCCTCTTTACCACTGGGTTAGCCAGAGAGTACGAACACTGATCCGTAGAGTGATAAGCAGAGACCGCTGACAGGTAAGTCCTGCATGACAGAACATGAACCACTGACTCTGCTAGGGAGGACACGAAGGACAACACTGTGTCAACCGTGGCCCTCCTTGGATCCAATTTCTTCTCTGGACACCAATGACAGAACCTGAGCCATTTACTCTTGTACTGAGATCTGGTCGAAGGTTTTCTGGCTGCCTGGATAATACGCATGTTATCCGCAGACAAATTCAGATGCTCTAAAGACCTGAACTCAGGCACCAAGCCGCCAAGCTGAGCGATTGTGGGCAGGGGTGCCACAGATGCTGCTCCCCCTGGTGGAGAATATCGGGAGTTACCGGTAACCTGATCGGCGGATAAACCGACAGGTGTTGGAGTTCTGAGAACCAAAACCTGGCCGGCCACCACGGGGCTATCAGTAGAAGAGAACAGTTCACCGAGTTCTTCAACTTCCAAATTGCCCGGTGAACTAGAGGCAGAGGCGGGAAGGCGTAAGCTCTCATGTTGTGCCATGGAATCTCTAGAGCATCCCCCAGAGAGGAGGCTCCCAGCCCCCCTCTGGAGGCATACAGAGGAAGCTTCTTGTTCACCACCGTCGCGAAGAGGTCCACCTGCGGTGTGCCCCAGCGCGAGAAAATCCCTGAGAGGACCTCCGCCTTCAACTCCCACTCGTAGCTGACCACTGTCTGCCGGCTGAGGGCATCTGCTGTGACATTCAGCTGTCCCGGGATGTGCACTGCAAGCAGCCAGACACCATGAAGCACGGCCCACTCCCAAATCTGGATGGACAGGTCCACGAGGGGGGGAGACTTTGTTCCCCCCTGCTTGTTGATGTAATACATTGACACCACATTGTCCGTTCTTCTTATGCGGACCACTTTTTTGACAATGACCGGTCTGAACGACTTGAGCGCCAAGAAAATCGCCAGAAGCTCCAAATGGTTTAAGTGCAGGAGTTTGTCCTGAGGCGACCAGAGGTCCGAGACCTGAAGGAGATCTAACGTCGCACCCCACCCTAGGAGGGAGGAGTCCGTCGTGATCGTCACCATAGGGACCGGGTCCTGAAAACCGCGCCCCCAGACAGATTGCTGAGAGATGACCACCAGTCCAGGTCTACTCTCATGGAATCTGGAATCATTATTCGCATGGAGTCTGGGTCCACTGCCTGACGCCATGAATTCCGAAGGGCCATCTGGGTCCATCTCATTTTGAGACGAGCACGAGGAAGAGCCAGCACACACGAGGCCATGAGGCCCAGAAGCCTCTGGAACCACCAGGCCGACATACTCTCCAACTGCGCAAACATCTGACACGTGGCCAACAGATCCGCCATTCTGTCACCGGTCAGGTATACTCTGCAGTCGATCGTGTTCCAACGAAAACCCAGAAAAATCAGGTCCTGAGAGACCGTCATGGAGGATTTCCGCCAGTTCACCGACAGCCCAAGATGGAACAGGAGCTAAAGGAGAGACTGGAGGTTGCCCGCTGCCGCCAGCGGACAAGGGCTGCGTAGAAGCCAATTGTCCAAATAAGGATACACATGGATACCCTGAAGACGAAGATAGGCCGCAATCACCGACATCATCTTCGTGAAGACACGCGGCGCCGAGCTGAGGCCAAAAGGAAGCAACCGAAAATGGAAGTGCTCCTCTCCCAAAGAGAAACGGAGGTACCTCCTGTGTGGAGCCCAAACCAGGATATGCATGTACGCATCCTGAAGGTCCACCACGCTGAGCCAATCGCCCGCCTGCAATGAGGAGCGAATCTGGCCGGGCGTGATCATCTTGAATTTCTCTTGGGGTAAGGAAAGATTGAACTGGGAAAGGACTAGGATGGTGCGTAGGCCAGCCTGGTTGGGTTTGGGCACCGTAAACAGCCGGGAGTAGAAGCCCTCCCCTCGCTCCCCAAGGGGAACGGGTTCCACAGCTCTGAGGAGCAGAAGTTTCTGAACCTCGGCCTTGAGGGAGGGTGATCCTGACAGCTGAAAAGGAGGGTTCAGGGGTGGGGTAGGGGGTAAAGGTAAGCGGAAGCCCGCTCCAGCGACTGACAAGACCCATCTGTCTTCTGTGATGGTCTGCCACGCCTCCCAATGAGACGCGATGCGTCCTCCCACTGGGGTCTCGTGCGAGCATGGAAAAACCTCATTTGGCAGGTTTATCAGTGGCGGTGCCACCTGAACCTGATGAGGAGGCTGAGGAGCGGTAGAAATACTGCGTACGCTGTTGTCTACGGCGGTTATTTACCGCAGGAGTGTCCACTCTGCACGATTTGCGGTCGAGGAAGCCCCTGAAACCAGAAGAAGGTCGACTCTGCGATAACGGTCTTTGAGGTTTGAAAGGAGCTTTAACCAGAACAGACAATGATTTAGCCGTCTGAGTGCTATCCTTGGTTTTGGTGAGCTCTACATCAGTAGAAGAATGAAAAAGCTCCTTACCATCGAATGGAAGGTCCAAAACCTTGTCTTGCACTTCCTTCGAAAACTTAGTGGCATGCAACCACGCTTGCCTCGAGGTATCAACCCCGAGCATCATGCCCCGAGCCGAGGTGTCTACGTGATGAGCCGCAGCCTCCAGGAGATCCTGGGCCAAGACCCTGGCATCGGAAAAGCCACCTCTGAAATCTTCCAACTTCTCGACCGGAATGTGCTCTTCAAACTCCGACAGACCTTTCCACATCCGCATGTTAGCTCCCGCCAAAATCAATTCGGCATTGGCCTACCTGAGCTGCAAGGCCGAATTGGCAAATATTTTCCTCCCTAGGGAGTCCAGGAGCTTGTCCTCCTTTCCCAAGACCTGAGTAGCGTCGCGGAAGAGGATGCTGCAGGTCTGGACTGCAACGTGGCCGCAGCCACCACTGTGGAGAAGGGAGGCGGACTAGACGACAAGGCCACTTCCTCTGAAGAGTGCAGCCTGTACCTCGCGTCAATCTTTTTATTGATGAAAAGTCCTGAGTGTGGCTTCTCCCAGACTCTTCGGACCTCAGCCAAAACATCCTTCTGCAGGAAAAGGCCGGTACGCTCCAAAGGAGACAGGGTGAACACCCCAGAAATCACGTGGGGACATCTAAGAAATTCATCATGTCCAGTACCCGGTCATGAAAAGCTCTAAGAGAGCGGGGAACGTCCTCGTTGTCCTGCTTGCCTTGAGGGTCATCTGACAGGTCAGGATCCTGCTGAACCATGTCAGGCACTGCCTTGTCCACTGGGGACACCGGTGGCAAAGGCGGAAGAGCTGGGGCAGGCACCACGGGCAAAGGAGGCATCGGCAGAACCACCAGAGGAACGGGTGGAGCCGGAGGCGCTGGTGGACACATTTCCTTAAAAAGCCCTTTGAAATACTCCCTCATGGGGTCGGTGCGCATAAGCGCTTGAAATTTACAGAAAAAAGCGTCCTCAGGAGATTGCTTCGGAACCTGAGGAGGCCTCTCATGAGGTGGACAAATACAGGGACGTAACGGAGAAGGGTGCCACGCCGGGCCCTCCGCCGAAGTATCCACATAAATAAAAGGGGCTGCCTCTGCAGGCAACGAAACATTGTGCGGAAGAGGCATCCGGGCGTTCCAATCATAAACGGGCCGGTAAGGATACGCACAAGTGACCTTATGTTCACCCAAGGGACCGAACCCTACACCAGGGGCCGATGGCGTAGTTGTAGGGGTAGTACCTAAAATGGCCGCTGTGGTCGTGGCGGGAATGGCCGCCATTTTGTCTTCATCTGAGGGGAACTGCGGCACGTGAGGAGGTGAGGCAGGGGTCCCTGTCGATGGATCAGGGGTCTTAATTTTAGCCTTAACATAAGGAACCTCGGCAGAGCCGGTACTATGAGGCCTGGAATGTTTCTGCGACATACCAACCGCCAACTGAGCCTTCGAAGGAAGGACCTCGGCACTGCCGGTAAAAGAAGAACCTTGCTTCTTTGCCCCCTCAACAGATCTGGTATCACCACAAGAGCGGGAATGGTGAGAAACCGCTTTCACCGACAGGGCCCTGCCTGGCCCCTCAGAACTGCTGGTAGCCTTAGCCTCTGTACGAGGGACCTCGGGCCTAGGCCCGGTAATAGCCTTATCGGCACGGGCCTCGAACATCCATTCGGTAAACACAAGCCCAGCCAAGGCCTCGGGGCGCACCCCGGTTTTGTTTTTAAGGGAAGCCGAAAGAGAGGCCTCAGAGCAAGCTCCGGTACCCTGTGACTCAGCAGTATTGGGTCTCCACACAGCCCCCACAGGAGGGGCCTCGGAAGTTACTCCGGTGTACACAGGCCCCTTATGGAGACCCTCGGAGAAAACTCCGGTAGAATTATTAGACCCGACAGGCACCTCAGGGCGAACCCTGGTGACAGAGCGATCAACGCCCCTCCCGGCTCGAGAGGAACCCGGGAAGGTATCCCCCGGCCGGGGTGCTCTGAAAACTAAAGAACTTACCGGGCGTTTCTTCTTCTCGTCGATGAACGCCTGAAAATGAGATGGAGGAGCGCGTCGGAACACCTCCTCCCACCGTTCCAACTGACGTTGAAGAGCCCGAACCGAAAGGGAGTCACAGTAAAAACAGGAGTCCCAGCAGTGTTCCAGACCCAAACACTCTAAACAAAGAGGATGGGGATCCGCCCTCGCGAAGCGACGATGACACGAAGAGCAGTCTGGAAAGACTAATTTAAAAGACATAGACAGACTAGAAGACGAACGCTAGCGAGAGCCAGAGAGGAAAACAGGGAAAAAAATCTTCCAAGGATGCAAGTGCGTCCGGCCCCGATCGAGTGGAGAAAAGGACTGAGGGGCGATGCACGGGGCGGAGCCAAGGTGGGCGGGGTTACGGCCACGCGCCGGGCCCCGTGCAGGAAAGAGAGGAAGGACACATTTTTGGAAAAATTTGGATGCTTTTTACAAAGTGCTCCGGTCCCGTCCCACAGGACGGAGAGATGTCCCACAAGTATGGAGGAAAGGGGACGGGACGTAGGAGTATGCTTATAATTATAGTCCAAGTACATGTTTTGGAGTTTTGACACTCCTTGCAGACGCACCATCCACACTAACCTCATGAAACTATTTCAGTAAATGTTATACCAATGACTCAAGATGCTGTACACATGCATGTTGGACAAATACAGGCATTTAACACCTGTGGAAAGCTCAAGATGAACATAAGCTGCCAATGCTAGAAAAAGACCAACTCCATTTAATCAGATTTGGGGACAAGACGTGTGCTGCCATTTTCGGGCAAGGTTTCACCATATTTTCATGTTTTTTACTTGACATCCAACAATGGTGAAAGCAATAGTCAAATATGAGTATCCAAAGCAACGAATTCTTTTCAACTAAAGTACTAATATTGAATCTATACAAATGAATGGAGATGACAAAATGTTGTGAAAATCGAGAACAACAAATGTTTATTTATCCAAAAGTCATACATGAACATTTTTTAACTCAGCATTATAGTTCAGGCAGTTGGTAGTCTTAATTAGTAACATAATCAGAATTGAATTGCAAACAATCAACACAACTGTTAAATTAAGGCAGATGATGGTCTTGTAGACAAGCCAACCGGTATTTCAATGGAAACTAGAGTTCTGGTCAGTACTGATGCTCCGCCTGTTCCATCTTTGCCAGAGCCACAATGACCAAAATGATTGAGTCAATTTCGATTATACGTAAGTCACTTGTGTACTAGAAAAAAAAATATACAAAAACTCATGAACCCTGTCAAAACCTTCAAAAATACATAAACCTAAAAATGACAGATCACCCTGACCCGGCCCCCACACTAAGAGGGACAGTGATATTACTTAACATACAAATCATGCAAAAGACAAACCATACTTCTGTCACCTTCTTGTATATATTTTTAGAAATTCAGATCTGCTAGTTTGTTGAAAGAAATGGAGGAAAATACAAAATCGGAACAGAAAATGGTTCTGTTAGCTAAAACCTATATTTGTATCAAATACCTTCTTATTCAAATGCCACCTGCCCCACAAGTCTCTTCTTGTTTTAGATTACCCTGTGAGCCTAAGATTTTAGATGGGTCCCTGGTTTTGAGAGTCAAGACATTTTAAATACCTGAATAGTAAGAGGAAGTGTTGGATTCTGATGTGAATATTTGGTTGTCCCTTCTCTGCCACATCTGCACCACCTCTGTATTAAACCCAGAATGATGTGCATTTGGCAGAGGCATGAAATCTTTTTCCAGAAAAACTCTCCAGGCACAAATAAACATCCATGTTTTAGGTTTCTTTAGAAGCTGACTTGGGACATCAAACAATCTGTGACAGCTCAGCAACAGTCTATACGCTTTCCTATATGAAAAAAACCTTCACAGTAAAAGGGAACTCTCTGCCACCCTTCGGCAACAGTATCTCCACAATAAAACAGGTGAAAATGGGCTAAGAATCTGGAGTCACTTCCAAAGGTTTTATCAAATCTGCTAACAATTGGTGGGAACACCAAGTGAGCAAGTATACCCACACGGGTGGACATCAGTGAATGCAGAGGGTTAGCAAAAAGAAGAAGCAGCAACTGTTTCATGGGACATTGACAACACTTCCTCTTGAAGCTCCGAACTGGGCACAAACAATGCATGCCTAAAAAATAAGAGACCATCCTTCTTCATAATCCTATTATTAGGCAGAAAAGAACTGAATGCCATTTGCTTTCATGAACCCAAGAAAAGGACCGAACAACAACTTGCTGTGGAGTCTGGGGTTGAATGCAGAAAATTCACATGATGTAACTCAATATGTTGGTTTGACAAGGCTCTGTCTTGACATATTTGGGCCTAGGAATGTATGCAATAGTGAAGTCATATTGGACTAAAACGTAAGCCCACCAGGGCAGATGACGTTTGGGATACTGAACCTGTGGCAGAATCTTTGTGTGGTGGTTCATTAAAATGAGGCTGTTGGATCAAAGGAAGCATGCAAATATTTGACTAAGAGGAAGTTTGGCAGGTGGGCGGAAACTCTCAATTTTGTCATGGTCGATATCCACATTTCTCTCAGTCTCTAGATGATCAGAGATAGGTAGGAACCTTTACTTCAAAGCAAACTAAGCAATGATTCTCTTTAAGTGGGAACTAGGACTTCAATCCTAGCATGCAATGGTTCTCTTAAGTCTTTTTATCAAATGTATCTGGGAACCGCTATTTAAATTCCTACCGTGAAATGGTTGTCTGGTCAATCTACTCAGAGTGAGCCACTAAATTCTTGCTTGAGAGCGTCTCCTGATGTTGCGAGCCCCAGAGTTTGGCCTCTATCTTGTCGTTTCCACTCTCCTATCATATTATTAGCTGTCTTCCTCTTATGTATTCGGTCCGAGATGCACACTCCTGACTCATGGCCTTTGCACCAGTTAGAAGCCACTCCTGGATCCAGTACAAAGTCCACACTTATGGCTGCCCTAACCTTATTCTCACTGCTTCTCAGCTCTCGCTCAAACCTCCCACCCATATTTCACAGATTTTTCTGAAAGCACTGAGTGGTCTCTAGGTCACACCTCACCCTCTAGTATTCAGGTAGCTCTACATCTCAGAAGTGTCCATTGTAGGTGTGTGTCTCTATTCATCACTGCTTATGGATACTTTGCCTGCCATTGGTCAGTGTTCAGCTCCTCTGTCTTTCAATGCCCTTCACATATGCCTGGTTGCAAGTGGGAAGATCACCCCATGTCGTCTGCCTTGCATTCTGCTGGCCTGTGGTCTCTCTTTTTCTTCCTGGACTAAGAGATACAGTATTCAGAGCGGCAACTGGCGAAAAGGAGAACCAAGATCCAGACACAGCGAAACAACCCGAAGTTTGGGAAAATGGAGAAGCTTTCCTGTTGCAGAAGGCGAACACAGCAGGCCATCATGCCTATTCTGAACCGCCAGCAAGAGATGGCGGCGGCCTTTGGTGGGAAAACAGGATGGGGCAAAAAGGACTTTGTTTTGGTGAGGCCAAAGGATGGGGAGGGTGGAGCAAGAGATCATGCAGTTTAAGGATGTTGGAGCAGAGCGTGGAAGTGACTAACAGTGTTAAAGGTGAGCTATTGGTTGGTGAAAGTAAGTGGTACTTGCGCATGATAGTGCTTGTATGGTTAGTTAGGTGTGTGACTGAGGCTTAGTACAAGAACAGGGGAGTAAGTGAGAGAGAGTGAGAAGGATGAATGGGAGAGTGAAAGGAGGTTGAGTGCAAAAGAAGGAGCAGTAGAGAATAGTAGAGAGGAGTGGATCATAGTAAAGAGAAGAGGGAGAGTAGGCGAGAAGAATAGGACAGGTATGTGATCAAATCAGAGGTACAGAAAAAAGAGAGAGTAGAAATTGAGAGGAGGAGGAGAGGGAGTAGAAGGAAGGAAAGGAGAGCCGGTCTGGAATACACAACCGTTAGAAATGCAAGACCGAGTGGGACTTGAGAGGTTGTGAAGATCATCCATTTGTGGGAAGTCAGACTAGGATCCACAAGAAAAATTACGGAGGGAGTGAAGAGATAGGTCTGGGGCCGTCAGGACCTCATCATAATAAGCACCATAGACAGCAGGGGTTACTGATATCTAGCTGCCTCCATTGTTGATAAAGAAACTTAGGCCAAGGAGGTTGCAAGCCCATGGGAGACGAGTGTCAAGAATCGTGGATGTCGTGTGGATAGAAAAACCTCTGTCCACAAGCACCAGCCAGAGAGAGAGAAATCACTCACTGGCCGGTCATTGAGGCTGCAGGAAACTGGCACGGCAGCGCTGGGACTCCAGGTGGCTGAAAAGGAAAACAGAACAGGTAAGGAACAATACAGAAGGGAATGGAACACAAGCGGACAATCAAGCTCTGACCTACCCAGAGTAGACCTGGGATAAGTGTGGAAGCGGAGAAGGATACCAATCTCCAGAAGGACCGCAGGTGCTTCTCCACCCTCAGCGCTGCGGGAAGTAATAGAGTTCCAGAGACCTGTGAAAACCCAGGAAGGGTTCAGTGCAAGGCAGCCCCAACAGAGGTCTGGGCGTGATGATCCAAGACAAGGTGTTCCTGTAGCAAGGAGTAGCGCAGAAAAATACCAAGAAACATATGGTACAAAAAGGCAATCCAGGAGCAGTCTGTAAACAGTCCGGGGTTGAGCACCGAAAGAATTCCAGAGACAAACAATCCAAGGGTGATCCAAAAAACAGTCCAGCAAAACGGGGCCACGGGGTCAATAAACACCAGGAAATCCAAAGAGCAAACAAGAATGAGCAAAAACAGAACACTGCACTAACTGGCCCACTGACACAGCTGAGAAGCGGCGCGCATAGCGTCCTGTTTTTTTTTATACAGGTTGCTCCTGCAATTGCCTGCGAGACCGTGGCGAATGCCGCAAGGACCTTGGTCTCTGTGGCCGAGGACAATGCCCCCCCCCCACCTGATGTGCGGCTGGGACAGACACTGCGGGGTCATGCCTGTTAACGGGGCGGTAAGCAGAGCCGTGGGAGGTGAGCAAACCCTGCGCTCACAACTGGGACGGCGTGACAACGAGAGAGGGACGGGCATTAGTGCGTCATGATTTTCAGGCATTGTAATTATCACTGCTCAAATTGATCACTGTAAAATAAAAACCCTTGAACCATCACTCGACTCATTGTTGTTCTTAAGGTCATCTGTAATTGATTCACTTTGGGGATTGGTGCTAAATTGAGTGGCCACTCCTCTTAGGAAATGTCTTGCTAGCTTCCAAGCTTCCTGCTAATATAAAATCAATCCCTGGCTTTCTAGTATTCAGCTACAAATGAAGCCCGAGGCCCACCCCCATTCTGTTTGTTATTTCATGGAGATGTTGACAGTTCAAAGTCTCCTCCATCGGGCTAAATGCACTTAATGGAAGGAGGGAAAGAGACCCTTCCCCTAACATTCTTGGGGTGCTTAACTGACATTTGATGGAAGAAATGTGGAGTTTACATGCAGCAGAGGACCAACAGCCTAGGATACATAGGGACCCAGAGGGAGAGTGTGTGCTGGAACATTTGATCCTGAGATGAAGTTGCAGAAGAGAGCTTCAGCTCACTGTTTTTCTCCACATAGGGCCCAGAGAACTTTAAAGCCCAAAGGTTATACTTCTCGCACTGATGCTCGTCAAACAAAGAAAATAACTTCAAGCCTGGTTTGAACCAAAAGACTTCTTAATGCACATTGCTGCTTTGAGTTTGAACTGCTGCAGCACATTTGAAGCTGCCTGAGAAAGCAAGTTAGGTTACCTGGTTTGAAGCTAACCATGCTGTGATTGAACATCTTCATGCCAACTTCGAGACATCTAGCCTGAGCATTCAGATTTCCCAACCTTTGAACCACAGCTCAAACCTGAAAAAAGCACTTAGGTTTCTACAAACCACTCTGGCACAGAACATCTGGCCTAGGTGTCATTCCCAGGATTCTAGACACCCTGACTCCAAAGCAGTACATTGGACTCTGACGCTGGTTAGATTTCTGTTTCGGCTACTGTATCCAAAGACATTAAAAGACTATCTTTGTGACTTCCCATTTTTAAAAGTTTTGCCTTTTTTTTCCTCCTTGCAGTAGAAATCCCAGGGAATGTACTCCTCACATCAGTATAGGTATACAGCCTGTATTGCCTGGATGCTTTCCCCTACCTGGGTGGTTATTTGGTATTTAAAATATGTGTTGTGTTTTTTAATACAGACTATATTTTTATAGATCCTTGATTGGTCATTACTTTTATTTTGATAGTTGCAGTACTGTGTTATTTGGAAGTTTCTGCAGCTGCTCGACATCTATGGAGATTGAACCCGGCGCTTGGCCCATGCTACCAAAGATGAAGGAGGTATCCTATATACCTTTCTCTGTTTACCTTTATGACTGAAACATCTCTGAGCCACGTTGTGGTACAAGTTTGGGCTTAGCTCATATAACCCTTTTCTCCCGTTTGTATCTACCGCATCTCTGCCAAACTAGAACTCCTCTCATCTACTTACACTTAGAGCTTTGTAAACTACTCCCCCAAACATTTCAATGTTATTCAGCAAACAAAGCAGGCAGACAAACCCATTGAAAATATCTCAGTTGCCATAGGCAAACTCTTACAATGGTTTAGAATGTGCCCGCAAATGTATCTGCAGTAACCATAATTGAGCCACACCTCTGACAAGGGCAATTCCACAATAAAATAAGTGGAAATATTATGCCAGGGTTCAGTGAAAACATCCAGTGGTTTTGACAATCTGGGTTGGCGTTTCCCCTGGCAACTAGATCAGCTATAATTGGCAGCCATAAGTAGTTTGCACATTCCGAATCTTAATCTATGTAAACTACTAGATCCATTACAATACTTCATTAGACTCTATTTCTCAAGTTTATGCTGTGAGAAACCTGAGGGTATTCTCCCAAGTAGACCTCAGGAATCCCTTATTCAGGTGGCCAGGGACGGGCTGGCACTCTCAGATCCTAGTCCTGGGGGTGGACAAGCGAGGGAGGATCACCTGCGTAGGGGAGCCCAGGCTTATGATTGGGGGAATATCCAAGGTTAGATGCAATATTATACCGGGGAAGAAGGAGAGGAGGACAAGATCCATGAGGCCTTTGTAGGCTGTACTACATCTGCATCCCTTCCTCCAATTGAATCTCTCTTGACCAAGTCCCATCACACCTCTGTACATAACCAATGCTTTAGAGTCCCAAACACTGTTGTTCCCAGAAACGATCTCTCCCAGACTCCCTATTTTCCTAGTCCCCGCCAGATAATCCCAACCATTCTTCTTCACATCCCTATGATTATTCTTTCCCGAACACCCAATCTACTTTGACAAAACACTACAGTTTCCACAATCCCCTCTTTTCAGTTCACATCCCTGTTTGCTTCATAAACCCTATCCATCCCATCCCTCTGATTGTCATTTTCTGAATGACCCGTTGAATTTGACCAACGACTAGTTCCCAAAAACCCTCTTACTCATTTCACAAACCCTACTAAAACCATACTTCCGACATCACCACAAACCCCTCTAGTGTGAGAGTTATATTCCCATATAACACCTTTTCCTCTTCCTCTCTATATCCCGTAAAAACTCTGGCACTCTAACTCCCCCCTTTTTCCACACAAACACTTTTGCACAACACAAAAGACAATGGACTAACACCAGAGCCGTTTACCTGGCGTGTCCCAATATCAGGCAATTGACCAGAATCACACACACCTGATGGCCCTTTCTCTTCCCCAAGGGGAAAAAAGGTGGAGCACAAGAGCACAGGAGGAGCAAGGCAGACGGCACGACGTAAGAGCCAACTCAACACGGCAGTTTAAGAGGAGGAGAAAGACGGCACGGACCAGAAGGGAGACAAGGAGAGAGTCGACCTTGTCCTTTTCGACCAAGGCCTGTGGAACCTCCACAGAGGGAACGATAAGTCAGCGAACAGTAGCCAACGTGTATTGCAACAGATTTGCCTGGTACGCGAGACCCTCCTCCGCTGATTACCAAGCCGGGGAGAGACGCTGGTCTCTGTGGTACAAACAATGACTCCAAGACATCAGAAAGCCAAGCAGTTCATCACAGCAGGTGAGTAGAGGGGAGTGTCGATAAGAAACTGAACTGTGTTGAATGAAAAGCAGCCAAAGGCTAAATTGAACTTTGAAAAGCAAAAAAGATGCGATTAAAGAAAGAGGGGTAAAACCAGATACAGAGGAGTCCGGCACCACGGGGGTGCTAATGAGGAAACTCTGGGCGATTACCCAATAGTAAAGACTACCGTAACAAGAAGGCCTTGGGGAAGAGGCGAAGAACAGTCAAAGTGGTCATACAGGGTTCTCGGAAAATTCTCTGTACCGTCGAATGCCTTTGACTGACCGACAACTGTGAAAGCTAAGGGAGGTGAATCCAGCATGGTGAAAATTAGCACATGAACTGTGTTTCGTGAAGATTAGCAAGAGTGATGAACAAGGGATGTTAAATGAAAGGGGCAGAGTCTAAAAGTCCCATAAGTCCCATGAGGAATGGTTGGTAAAGGCTGGCAAGAGTGAGCCCGGCAGAGGGAAGCCAACAACCCAAAAAGAATTGTGAAAGTTAACCCGACAAAGGGGTGTACATGAACAGTGTGTTATAAAAGTCGACGAGTGTGAACCCGGTAGAGGGAAACCGACAATCAAAAGTCGACGAGAGTGAACCCGGCAGAGGGTAGCCGACCACCAGGGGCAAAGTCCGAAAACCTGTTTAAAAAGACATTAGGATTTGTGAAACCGTGACCATTGCAAGACAAGGGGAAGAGAAGTGTACCCCTTGTCTTCTGGGGGCTGAGCCCACCCGAGGGAGATCCAGGGGTGGAAGATTATCACACAAAGTTCACTGAGAAAGGAACTGTATTGGCAATTTGTTCAATACGTCTGAGGGATCAGCACCCAGAAGAGGAGGGCCCAGGGGTGTAGCCATCACCCAAAGTGTTCGTAAAACAAAACTTTGTGTTTGTTTGTTGAGAGCATCAGGCTTCGAAGGCAAGAGACTTTTCATCATAAAGAGACTTAACCATCGAAGAACCTGATAGTTGATACGGAACTGTTAGCTTGTGCTGAGAAGGCTCGAGCGTGTGCTGTGCTCCAAAGTCCCACCTTGTGCCGTGCTAAAATGTGGGGAAGGGAGACCTCGATGCAATCATATCCTGACTTATTCTTTGTGAACACTTTCTTCCTTATTTTGAATACCCTTTCCCACACTCTTTCTGTAATTAGTTGTAAGGAATTGGCAATAGGCTTTTCTTAGTATAGGCTTTTTACTTAGACAAGCCCGCCACAAGGACTGCCTTATTTTTCCTTTGATGGTCGACGCTTGCTCCCATCTTAGATTTAGATTAGGTATTTTTCAACCCTGCACTTACAGTTTAATAAACACTCTTGAACTGTGACACTTGTGTCTGTCTTTACTGTTGTCACCATGTGTTCCTTACAATGCGTATTGTTAGGAGAGAGTATATATGGGATTTTATCAATACGGACACAACGGCCACCAGTGTAGTCTTTTAAATACTTCTTCCCAATCATGTGATTCGTGATGTGGTTCCACAGAGATTTAAAGGTGGTCCGCCTAAAAGATGAGAGCTGTGAGGCAATAGGAAGCCAGACGACATGCTGAGAAAGCCTGGTGGTGCCAAAGGCAAAGGCCTGGTAGTTAGTATACCATCTTATTGAATTTCTATACGCTGTGATCAAGAAACATTCCAAATAAGAAGCCGCTATCTTGCACCGAGAAGATTGCAGAAAAGCAGAGGAGGGAGAGCCTGTAAATTAGCCTAAGAGCCCTACATGACATGAGGACTCCAGCAGAGAAGAACTTACCAGCCATGGACCACATACATACCGACAGGTGATGCTGAGAACCAGGGACCAGCCAAATAGGAATCGTGGTTCTGTTACTCCCCAACAATCGCTAGTCCTCAAAGAGAATCTGGAGAATAGCGAGTGGTAAGCTGCCAAGCTCAGAGAAGTATGCAAAAGAGAGGGGTATGCTGACCACATATGACAGCCAGATCGGAGTTATGATATTGGTCTCTCCACAATGAACACTAAGCCTCAAAGAGAATTGGGAGAACAGCAAATGGTATGCTGACCTGCTGAGAAAAGTATGCAAAGCACAGTGTGACACGCTGACCACATGTTACGTGCCAGATGGGAGTCATCACTCTGAAACTGCCCAGCAAGTGCTAAGCCTCAAAGAGAACTAAGAAGCTTGAGTCGGTTTGCTGCCAATCTAAAATCACTGTGCGTGTTTTGCAACCTCTGAAGGAAAAAACGAACGCTTTTCTTGCCTGCTGCTGCCTGCTGCTGTGTCCTGCGCTGGGAGTCAACAACAACTCGCGCTAAGTCACACGCTCGCTTCCAGGAGGAGGCGGAGCACCGTGGCTGTCACGTGAACAGTCACGTGACCTTTTTCTCGCCATAAAACACAGCCCAATCCAGGCGAGCGGCGCGTGTTTTGCAACCTCTGAAGGAAAAAACGAACGCTTTTCTTGCCTTCTGCTGCCTGCTGCTGTGTCCTGCTGTCCTGCGCTGGGAGTCAACAACAACTCGCGCTAAGTCACACGCTCGCTTCCAGGAGGAGGCGGAGCACCGTGGCTGTCACGTGAACAGTCACGTGACCTTTTTCTCGCCATAAAACACAGCCCAATCCAGGCGAGCGGCGCGTGTTTTGCAACCTCTGAAGGAAAAAACGAACGCTTTTCTTGCCTGCTGCTGCCTGCTGCTGTGTCCTGCTGTCCTGCGCTGGGAGTCAACAACAACTCGCGCTACGTCACACGCTCGCTTCCAGGAGGAGGCGGAGCACGGTGGCTGTCACGTGACCTTTTTCTCGCCATAAAACACAGCCCAATCCAGGCGAGCGGCGATAAGCCCGGCGGGGTAAAGGGCGCTGGCTGTTGTGCGGCTGTTCGGCGCTGGAGGCGCACAAGATAATGTTAGCAGATTGACGGATAAACAACACCTGGGTAATCTTACCCAGAGCTGAGATCGGAGACCGGCTGAACTCACTGCACCGGACAAACAAGGTGAGCTAATCCCGCACCCTTAGTAGATATTCAATTCTATCTATCTCTGAACGCCAATCAATAAGCGTACAACGCCAGATCCAAATAGTTTACCACCTGGGTGGGGTGGTGCCGGGAGTCTGCGGGGGGCCTGATCCTTTCGATCCCTAATCCCCCACAGTTCAGAGAACAATTTAAAACTGAGCTGAGCTAACCACACATCTGTAGAGTCTCGAGCACTCACACCAAAAAGAGAATGGCTGATACACAAGGGCATATTGGAAAACTTAATGCGGACCTATCAGTACCGACTAAAACGCTGTCTGCTGGCCGCATACACGCGGAAAGCTTGACACACCCACACACAAGATCACAGTTACGAAGATGGAACTCGCTGGCTACCTCATGTAAACCCCTATGGCGGCAGTCGACCAAGCTCTATCGCAAACCCGAATGCAAGTCAGACTGTGACGGTGACTGCACGGGGGAGACAAACCGTTTATCATCAGCATCTGACCCCGAAAATAGACAAGGTCTAGACCAAGACTTAGATCAGATACAAACAAGAGAAGAACTACTGAAAATTCCTGATGATATGACCAATAACCCGCGACATACTATAAGTCTGCAGAACGCGGGTCAAAACCGGATAGCAAGTTGCCCAGCTGCGATAGGTCTCGCTCTCACTAACACAAAAGGAGTCCCAGAAAGTGATCCCTCAAGCGTGCCCCTGAGCAATGATATCTGTGACGCTGAGTCAGGCACGAATGGTTCTCCTCGTAAATTACCTCTACAAAGCGATAGGAGCCAGGTCTCGATCCACGACGAATGTAGCATCCTACCACAGGACACTGAGATGGAAGCGACGAAGGAAAGCCCATACATAAATAGACACGACTCCTCCACAACCTCCCCGAAGAGCTTACCAGCAAATGGAGAAGACCATCTGCATTTAAAGCAAAAAACGGGACATATGGACGATTGGGTCGGTGCTTCAAATGACGATGAGGTCTTCCACCAAGCACATCACGACACAACTGAGACCCTTAGCATCAATGAGCCAATCGCTACGGGATCCAACAGGAGAAACTCATTGGAGGTCGTTAACAAGATACTAAACGACATCACACTAATAAATAAAGCACGAGGCGCCACAGCAAAAGACAGACTGGTCAGTTCGATCAAAGAGCCCAGTGTCACCGAGGCCATTGAAGATATTGTAGATGTAATGAAGGAGACCTTGGGAGCTCCGTCCCTATCACAATGGAAAAACGCCCATGGGAAACGCAGGCGCATCGACCACAGCCTATCTCCTACCCTACCGTGTTCACAGAGAAAAGGCACAAAGATCCCTTCACAAACTTTAATGAGACCATCAACACCCCCATCTATGCACGGAGGCCTCCCTGAGACGACACAATCGCCCGCCCCCCTTTCGTCATCATCGTCTGACTCTTCTTACTCAGAGTCACAGTACAACAAACCAAGCTGCCCCAAACCTCGAACGCACCAACTCCCACAAAATAAGTATGAGGAGTTCTCTTCTGAAATAGTCGGTTGCATAATGAAAGAGATTCAACCGCTTGTAATGTCCTCTCTTGCAATATCTATAGCTCCGTTTTTAAAACTATATGAGCAAGTAGATGGGAACCTCAGAGACCTGTCCACACTAGTTGCAATGATTAATTCAAAACTGGTAGGTCTGGACATGGAAATTACATCAACAAATCAAGTGCAACGAGAATCCAACAAAAGAATTGAGGCTCACTTGAATACTCTCCTGGACCAAAGGAAATCTAACGGATCGGAAAAACAAGTTACTGGCAGAAATCGCTAAAGAAGCACTCAACCTCTTAAAAACAAGGAAAATTCCAACGCAGTCTACCAATGATGAACGCATTAGTATCCGTCCGGATTCTCAAGAGTTGACTTGTATGAACAACAAAACAAGTCCCCAGGCGAGCACCAACCGGGAGCCCAATTTGAATAAACGAGTTTCTCCATTGCAACAATTCGAGAGCACAACAATCGAAAGCCAAGGGGTGACTAGCCCCCTGCCTCCACCTATAGATCTAACCAAAGATGACGCCACACAGCAGAAAAGTTTATATGATGACACAAGATCGGAGGAGACAAGAAATCCCGAAGTACATGATAACGCAATAAAAGTTATTCCATCTAACATGCACCCACAGGATCAACTTAACAAGCCTTGCTTTCAAACAATCTTAGATAAAACAAGATCGACACTGAATCCAGCCTCCCTCGATCCACAAACACCAACTACCTCAACTGACATCGAGAAATGCGCCAGACTACAAGACTGCGCCTCTGGGCATCTTGACACTGAAACCGAAAGAAACCGAAAGAAATAATGGCATCTTTGCGATCTTCAAGCAAAACACTAATCAGATCACGGGGACACATCTAAACCAAACTAGAAAGGAACCTCAAATTAAAAAAACAAAAAATCAACGCACTAAGAACTCTCGACGTGGAAACAACTCCAGAAAGTTCTTACGTAACATAAAAACAGTAAATGTAACTGTAAATCAGAACATAAAATCCGTGGATCCAACACTGAACAAAAAGAGCACAGAAAAGGAGGTAATAGGCGAGCTCTCAAATCAAAAAAGCGAGGAACCTGATAAGGAAGCTGAACAAATGAACGAGCTGATAAATATGTCAACTTACGAGGACACTGACGAATTGGAGCCAATCGACCCTAAGACTTCAATTGGGTCACCTTCAAGTCCTAATGACCCTTCACGAGACACAGCAAATAGGAATACAGAACAAAAATCAACATCTACATTGTTGTCCTCACATGTTTCAATGCTACAAAGAACTTGTACAATGATCCCCAAGATTGCAAATCGAAAAAGCCCCACCGGTGGAGACTAGTTCTATCTTCCTCACTCTGACAGAAAGACGGGAAAGGCTGCTCAAGAAAAACGAGGATAGAGACTGTCAAAAGACAAAAATTCTCAAAAGCCTGCCCGAACCAGAATGCAGGAACGAAAATCGAGAGCCTTATGCTGATCTTCCAAAGTTTGCACCAAACAAGTGCTATGGGAAACGACCTTCGTCGATCAAAGCTCACGCAATAAAACAAGCGCCTGGCGAATATAAAGGAAGTGCCCCTCACCAAAATGAACAGCTAGGCAATAAAACTGCCATATCCACTCATAAAATAAAGATTGAAAGATTAGAAAGCCAAGACGACGTGATCATGAACCGTAATAATGTTCTACGACTACTCCACTGCGTCCCGCGTCTGAGAACGATACAATCGTATGACATCAAAACAGTGGAATTCCCACAGGAAGGCCAAAACGACCTTGTTCTACTACATCTGAAATCAAAAATGATAACCAACAGTATCTTGGATGCAACGCCAGAGCTGATGTCGCTCGGATTCGACATTCTGGAACTAACCAACGAAGATAACCACAAAAGCCACTCCAATAAAATTACAGAACTACAGCTAGTCTCATCCTTCTGGAAGAAAAGTAACGAAGCGAAGAGCCCTGAGAAAACGCAAGAGGTTGGCCAACACAATAGAAATCAGTGCATCAACAGTGACTGTGGCCTGAGAAAAGTGGAACACGTCCAAAACGACTCGGTGGAACAAATCCAAATCACAGTCGCTGGCACCCAAGCTTTCAACAAGAAAAACTGCACAGTGGAACTGGAAAACAACGAAAACGAATCATCGGATAACTGGGGGTGGCTCGCAAAAGCCCTGAACAAAACAACTCAAAGCTAACGCCAACTAGAAAACTCGCCCCCGACAGTCAAGTTTGGCTCTTGGAACACCAGAGGATTTGCGCATTTATACCAAGAGAGCTGCTTCCCAGGGTTGGATGTCGTGTGCCTTCAAGAAACGTGGCTGGATAACTGCCCCATCTCCGGAGAATACGAGATCGCTTTTAATCCAGCCATCAAACAACTGATGGGTAGGCCCATGGCAGGCCTTATTACCATGATCAACAAAAGCTCTGGATATCAAATCCTCAATACTGAAAACGTGACTCCATACATTCAGGCAACGACAATTGCTCAAAGCAACGTAGGAAACAAGAAAATCCACATCCTGAATCTATACTGGAACCACAAGATTATAAGTGGCAATGGATATATAGATCAAGTTACAACTGTCATAGATGATTGGTTCGAAGCAGACGTTGGTGCTGATACTGTGATCTGTGGAGACTTGAATATGAACTGCCTAACAGCAAACAATGAATCGAATCCAAAAAATCTCAACAAAAAACATCTCGCCAGTCAATGAGCGACAGAGATGGAGCTAAGAAACCTCATGCTGATGAACGGAAACACAGCAGGTGATATCCCAGCTCAACCAACCTGGTCTAGAGGCACCCAACGATCGACGCTTGACTACTTTTATGTCAGTGAGAAAATACATCAACATGCAATATCACTCACGGTGCACCCTATGGCCAATAGTGATCATGATTTAGTCATTCTGTCATGCATCACAGCTAATGGAGTCAAACCCACAACATGGAAATTCCCGGTAATGATTGAATCCAACAGGGTGAGATTGAAATTAAAGAAAACAGAGGTTAAAAACATACTAACCACATATGTAGATGAGCAAAATGAGACTGAATACATCCATCTCTTAGACGACTACAAAGAAAAACATCAAGGATCCAAAGCTCGTGGCTTTGCTGCAAGACATAAATTTGATCTAGTGCTGAGAAAAAGAAAGAGAGAATTAAGAGCGCAAATAAGACATCTACCGAAAACTGACTCCAATAGTTACTTAACTGCAAAAAGAAATTGCAAACAAAAGTACAAAAACTGGTTACGATCACACAAAGCAGATATGATGCAGAACGATTCAGAACTAATAATGGAAAAACTGCAAAACAAAAACTCCTCTGCTTTCTGGAAGATAATCAACAACGAAGGAGCCCCGCAAATGGCATTACTGACAAACGCAATTTCTGAAGCTGAGTGGATACAACATTTCTCGAAGCTATACAGCAAAAGAACAACCGTAGCAGAGACACCATCATCTACCTTAGAAAAATGGAAGTTAGAATTTGATAAAAACGACATTGAGGAGATAATAAAAAGAGCTAGCTCCTCTAGAGCACCAGGCCCGGACGGTCTAACAAACCACACAATCAAAGAAAGTCCAGAGCTGTGGGCAGAGCTATGCCACATGATGTTCAAAAGAATATTAGCTAATTGCAAAAGTCCGGATTCATGGAAATGCGCAATAATCATTCCTATTTTCAAGAAAGGGAATCGATCTGATCCAACAAACTACCGACCCATTGCGCTGCTAGATGTGTTAGGCAAAGTGTACGCGACTCTCTTACAACAACAACTTGTGAAATGGGCAGCTGATTCAAAACATCTGGACCCACGTCAGACTGGCTTTGTCAAGGGTGTAGGCTGCTCCTTGAATCTTCTCTTAATCAACCTCCTTAAAATGGAAGCCATAAGAACAAAAACCCAGGTGTACTTCGCACTGATAGACTTCTCACATGCCTTCGACAGCATAGATAGAGAGCTACTATGGGAGAAAATGAAGACGTGGGAATGTCCGGAAGATCTGATAGCGGCCATCAAAGAGCTACACACTGGCACAAGCATCAAAATCCGCCTGGACCAAAAAGGCACCCTGTCCAAAGCGATAAACACCTTTTGCGGGGTTAAACAGGGTTGCCCACTGGCTGCTATAATATTCAATTTATTTTTATCGGACATTGGAGGAGCAATTGACAGCGCACGCTCCTTCTCTCCAAAAATACACGGAGCCCCATTAAGCTGGATGCTATATGCCGATGACTTAATATTGCTAGATGTAACACCTATAGGCCTACAGCGAAAGATCGATGCAGTAGACCTATATGTGAGAGCTAATGGCTTACAAATCAACAAAAAAAAGTGTGAGGTGCTAACACTGCAAAACTTGAAAACAACAAAGCACAAAAAACCTAAATGGCACTTGGGAAAAGAGTGGCTAAACAACACAACAAACACAAGATACTTAGGCATGCAAATTAATTCAAGCCTGAACGACAGTCAATGGGAACAGGTAGCCAAATCCAAATGCCGGCAATTTGCATGCCAAGCTAGCGTATTACACAAGAAATACGGAAAATTTTCAATAAAACCGGTAAGGAACTTTTACTGCCAAAAGGTAGTGCCGGCCCTGATCTTTGGTGCTGAAAATGCCCTCGGATGCTCTGCGGATGTCTGGTCTACCCTAGAAAACATCTTCTGGGTAAGAGTTCTGCAACTACCAAAGGGTACATCAACTGCATGTATCAGATACGAGCTAAACTTAACATCAACTAATGCACGAGTTAGTTGGAACCTGCTGAGCCTCTTCAGAAAGATGACCATGAAGAAAGTGGCCATGCAATTTGAAATACTACAAAATCCTAGCAAAGGAAATCCCAACTGTCTGTTATCAATGTGGTATAAACGCTGCGAGGAAATTTTGGCTTTTTATGACATCGATCTAAAAACCCTACACGACAATCCGGATGCTGCAAAAATTAAGGTCTGGCGATTGGACTGGATCGTGACTGGGAACTTAAGATCAGCTAACAACTTAATGAAGGAGGTGCCGTGTGAAGCAAGAAATCTAAACACCCTACAACCTTATATCAATCTGTTCCCAGACAACGGCAGCAGAGCCTTGTTTCTACACTTCAGACTAAAAGCATTTAAAACAAGAGAGTGGTCTAGAGAGCAACACAAAACAGAAGAACTCAATGCAGCCTGTAGATTTTGCAATCAGAAGGAAGAAACTTTAAAACATCTAACACTCCATTGCAAAAGCCTACATCGGGAGAGAACACTGACATTAGGGCCTCAATTAACGAAATTTCAAACGCCAAGTGCGGACGACTGGTGGCAAGCTCTGTTCGACAGTCGGGAGAAACATCTGAATTACGCGTTAATTCGCTTTCTGAGCCTGTTGAAAAAACTACTGATATAACACCTAAAACAAGGGCAAAACTGTGAGATCGCATTAAAGAGGCTCTCAACTAGCGAAGGATCGAATGCGACTTACAAACTCATGATGTTAAGGTGTCAACAGACGAGAGCTACCTGGCCAGTTAAGGAGAGAAGAGTGAATAAACTGTAGTGTAATATTTGCTCTCCTTTTTTAAAAGCATTTTATGCCAGTAAAAATAATAAAAAAAATAAATAAAAAGAAAATCACTGTGCACTGAGAGGGATCTATAGAACACACAACACACAGACAATGTATTTCACTTTCTTTAATATGATCCCAATAAGGGTTCTGTGAACACCTGTGGGATAGGGGTTTCAACTAAACTCAAGAGGGAAGGAACTCTAACGGTGCCAAGATGGAGAGCCAACCAAAATATGTCATGCCAAGTTTAAGAGTGTCTAAGAACCTAATCCAAAAAGTACAATTCCCTATTCTACACAAATCCCCAGTTACAGTTCTATAGCCCACTCCTGACTATTTTCAAATCATTCACAGCAACATCATGTTTATAGCACTCAAGCCCATTAACTTAGCTTTCTTTTTGGTTAGCACCTTGGTTTTTGTATCCTCCTGGTGTTGCTTCTTGGCTCAGATATTATGACTTTCTCGCCAAAAGTCACCTTCCTAGGCTCCCGTATTGTAGACACAGACTACACCTACCTAAAAGTCCTAATAACTGCATGTTGCCTTACAGGCTACCCACAATGATTACCAACAGTAATTCCACCTCATTGGGTGCATTCCAGACTGAAATTATTATAATAATAATAATTAATATTAATTAAGATTATTATGTATTTATTTATTGAGTGCAGACTTAACTTTGGGAAGTACACAGAGCACTTTACAAGTAGTAAGGGGAAGTACACAGAGAGGAAAGCAGTGATACAAGAAAGCAGGAAGCTAACAGGGGATGGGGAGGGCAGACTATTTGGCATCAATGGATCTGCAAGCAACCAAGGAAGGAAACTGTGAGAAGCTGAAGCCCAGTCGCAGGCTAGGTGGGGAGTGGAGGGTATATGCACCTAGATTTTAGGAAGAAGGGATTCCTTGAAGAGGAGGGTCTTGATCTCCTTTATGACATTTAGAAGCGACAGGGCAAATCTCAAGTAGGCAAGGAGGATGTTCCAGATCTTGGGGGAATAGACAGAGAAGGCCTGTCTTCTGTTATATTCCATCTTACACCAGCAGAGATCAAGTCTGCACATGTTTCTTTACCTCTGGTGGATTACCTCTGGAGATGCTGAGATTCTCAGCAAAGTAGCTTGGGTGTTTTGGGCAGTGGCCTTGTAGGTGATGCAACGGGATTTGGAGGTGATAAGTGCCTGCAGCGGGACACAGAGGTTCTTAGAGGGTCGGGGTGATGTGGTCACATTTCTTGAGTCCTTTGATAAGTCATGCTGCTCCATGTAGGACACATGGTAGGGGTGCCAGGGTGGTCACCGGAAAGGCCATCCAGAAAGGCCACCAGCCACGTGGGAGAGGACCAAGGTTTGGACAGTAGATCTGTTTGCTGGGAAGAAGGGCTTAAATTTGCACAGGAGGAACATTTGGTTCCAAGCTGTGTCTTCCTTGCTTTGTGATCCTAGAAGGTGAGGTGTCTGTCAATGGAGAACTCAGGTGACAACAGGGCACACTATAGGCTGACAATGCACCTGAATTTAAAGAAAATTATGTGTTTCACTCAAGTACATGAATTTAATAAAACATTGTTATCAAAAGATGTAGATCAATCATAACTAAATGAATGATACATTTGGTAATCTCAACAAAAAAATGAGTACAACATAGGCAAATGTCTATCAGTACATAAATCATATGGCAATTACAAATCAAAAGAGTCCTTTATACATGTGGTAATCTATTAATCGATAAGTAACTACATAATACCACTGTCTCCTTCACAGAGCATAAAGTACTGAAATGGGTCTGTGTGGTTCAGTACGGCTCTTCGTTTATATACTACGCATTTCGACAAACAGGTCCTTCATCAGGTATGAGAAGTAGAGACATCTCTGCAAGATAAATAAATAAAGATTAAGTAAGGAATGTTTAAGTATGTAATGTACAATTAACTAGTGTAGCATATAACTAATAGTAGGCTCACCTTTGTGTTCGGCATCTATTCCAGGGTGGAAAGTTTTCAATGAACATTAATCATCCAGTAGAAATGTTCAATAGCCAGTACAGGGTTTCCTGGAAGGGAAATAAAAATCACATGTAAAAGTGGTTAACTAAATGTTGGATGGCCAGGCCCGGGATCAGTCGCTATGGATTAGCGCTGGGTCCCATGACAAGGCCATCAAGTAAATGTGTTGACTGTGGCATGGGTAATTGCATTTTTTTTAAATGTGTTTATTCATATGTGGTTCATACATGAACCTTTACAAACATACATACTCTATTTAATCAATTGAACATTTCAGTCATTCTAAAATTTATTCCAATTACTTAAAAGACATAAAAACATAAAACATATATTCATTACAAAACATTTTTCATAAAACATGTAAATATTGCATTTTGGGTATTTTTCATCTCCCATTTTTATTTTTTCCTTTATGTGCAAAAATAAACTCACCAGTGCACTCTTGATCGGTCAAGTTAAAGAACAGCTTGCTGATGAGTGTGAGAATATAATAGAGTCATCGGGTGGTTAAGCAGAATGTGTAGTTGCTCACTGTGTCCTGTGGCACAAGAAGCACATCCTGGTAAGTGTCATTGAGTATAGGTGTAGGGCTGTCCATTACATGACAGAAACACTGAATATGAAAAAGACTACCTTCAGTAATATTAAGTAATGCAGAATCTGAGTCTTTGACTGCTCGTCGAAACAACATGTGAAGTATGCTTGGAGTGTTGTCTGGGTAACAGCCGTGTGGCGTTTTTAGCTTAACGCGATTACTGCTGTGCAGCGTGGAAAAGAGCTGTGTGTCCTGTAGGACAAAATGCGGATCCAAATTACAGCGCAATTTACAGGTCATTCTGCCATTATTCTGCTCTTGGTGAGGGAGACGACGGCGCAAGCTGCCATAAGTGTTGGAATGTCCGTGCTCGTGGATGAGCAGCAGATGAAGTGCATAGTATGGTAAGTGCTTTGCGGCCTGGAGCCACAATGGGTAGAAAGTGCAAGCCTACAGGATTGAGGCTGGTGGGTGTCAAGGCAAGTGCTGCGAGGTAGGCAGAGGCTGGGGCGATTGGATACGGGAAGCCAAGTCCCCTAAGGATATGTAAGGGCCCTGGCCACCAATCACAGCGACTGTGAGATTATCAGTGGAGGGAGGAAGGAAAGGAGGAGGTGAAGAGGAAAGTCTTGAGGAGATTCCGCAGTTTGAGGAAGTCCTGCTCAAGACGGAGAGTAAGGGGGAGGCTGTTCCATAGGAGGGGTGCAAGCTGCAGAGAGTTAGTGCCAGAGGACCGCAGAGGTCTAGAGGGAGAGTATTTAGTAAGAGAAAGTTGCACATAGCATGGTCCCAGGACCCAGACAGCCTTTCATATACGAGTGAAAAGAAGGCCGGAAGTCTGTGAAAAATGTTAAAGAGGTGAACTTTAAATTAAAGGAAGAGAGAAAAAGTGAAGCACTAAGGTGTTTTAATGAACAAGGATTAATCTGATGAAGATTGAATTGTCATAAAGGGGCAAAGCTAAGCCCAGGACACTTGGTTGTGTGACCTAAAATAGGTGGACAGTGTGAAAGAAGTGTGCAAGAGGCACGATAGGAAATGACAGTGTAAAAAGGGTGCGAGCAACCCAGAAAGAAGGAGACCATTGCAGGGGTGCACAGTAAGTGAAAGAAGCTTGCAAGAGGCACAATGGAGAGAAGGAATAAAGGACAGTACAAGTGTGCATGACAAAGGGAAAGGAATATATGAAAATGGTGCAGGAAGCACCTGAAGATAAAAAGTGCAAAGGAAAGCAAGAGTAAGAAACAAAGAGGGGGCAAAGTATTAGAGAGGTCGTGCTGAGGAAAAGCAGAGCCTAGCTTTTCAAAAGCCTCTGATTCTACCCCATGATAGGATTGTTTGTTTTGTGTTGAAAGCTGGAAGAGGCCTGAGCTTGGGTAAGGGATCCCTGAGAAGACTATTGGGGAAAGTAAAGTGCATCCTGATAAAATATACTTTGTGTTTTGAAAGCTGGAAGGGGCCTGCACTTGGGAAGGGAACCTTAAGAGACCCAACCAAGTTGGAGACTTATTGGTTTTCTTTTTACTGTTGAAAGAAATGATGCGTGGGGAAGGGACCCCTGAGGGACTTCAAGAGGAACTGTTACATTTCTTTTGTGGCGTTTGAAACTTGAGTATGTTGAAGCTTATGGAAGGGTTCCCCAAGGAACTCAAAGGCACGGAAGGTATTTGAAACCACTGTAAGGGCACAGTAGAGAAGGTTTTACGAAAAGCCCTATTGTTTGAACCCATCTTTGTGACATTGACCAAACTGTACCTGGTGAGAAAACCACCTGTAACCAACTTTGGTTTCCCATTTTTGTTGAACCACTATTTTTCCTTTTCAAAAGTCTTCCTATCACATTTTTCTCAACGAGTGAGGTCAAGCATATGTTTAGACAGACAGACTTTTATTGTGGAATGTTAGACAATGACAGCCTTTAGAAACATCAGTTAAGAACCACCCCTTTAGAGTTAGGGCCAGTAAGGCATTACAGCAACCCAGGAACCTTAGTACATATAGATTTTTAAAGGAATACATTTGAGTATGTGTCTCTCTTGATACCATGCCTGTCTCTCACAGAATGCTACATTTGAAAGTCTCTCATCACCCATTGTTGACCGTAAGTAACTTTTGATCAACTTCAGCCTGCTAAAACTTTGTAATGGGGTGGCACTACTTACAGGCAAAGTGAGAAAAAGTATGTGCAAATTAGAAAGGTTTGGTTAAACACCCTGCATATCATTGGCTATCAAGAAAGGCAGCACACATTGTTTCTTATTAACTGCTTGTTGTCAGAGAATATTTCCCCATACAGTGCACAAAAAGAAGAATACTTTTCCACAACATCTGGCAATGAGACATCACCCGCTTACAATTTAGCTAACTCTTTCAATGTGTCAGAATTATCTGAGCTTGTAAAATGTTTAGAATCCGGTGCTGAGAATTTATGCACAGTATTTCTAAAATCTTGAAACCTCATTGTCATCTGAGCAACGAATGAATCAACAAGAACATAGAAGGTTTCTACTTTGAATGCCTTACTCCCATTCTCCAAAGGATTATCATCAGTTGCTTCATCATGAAAGCTTGTCTTTGCCCTCTTCCTTTTTTCTTGAAAGTGTGTTGATGTCCCACACTCTTCAGCCATGTTTCTAGCATCTGTTTCAAACCGATCAAATATATCATCTGACCGAAGCTTCTCTAGTTCCTTACAGCATGTCACAACCACGTGTTCTGCAGTTACTAGACAGTGTATGCACAGTTTCCGTACTTTGTACCAGAGACATATTAGGAATTTAAACTCTAAAGTTTCAATTGTGTTCCAGAGCCCCTCTGCATCCCAAAGTGCTTTTCCGTTTACATTTGGGATGCATCCTGTGGATATTTGGTGCAATGCTGTGCTAATTGGTACTATGTTCTGTTTCACAGAATCTACTGCCCTTTCACAACTAGCCCATCTAATGTCAAGATAGCTTTTTTAAATGTCAAGACTGTTTCCTGTAGGTCATGCTCCGGTTGCTCTTCCTGCAGAACTTTCAAGCGAAATAGGCTGCCAGTAAGGAAAGTATACAGTGCCTCAAGTGTACCAATTTTTATTTTTCTTTTACACATGACTGTGCAGCATCAATCAGCACAAGGTTTAAATTGCGCACAACTGTGAACATATATAGCTCTGGGCCCAACTTCTTTCACAAGTGCTTGCAGTCCAGCAATACATCCGGACATAGTGCTTGCACCATCATACCCCTGTCCACGGATTAAGGAAATATCAAGTTTCAGGGACTCTCAAGTCGATGTCAATAGTTTAGTAAAGTCTGCCGATCCTGTTCCATGGAGTTCAGCAAATGTTACTAAATGTTCCGCTGCATGACCAGATGATGTAACATATCTAAGAGATAAAGAAAATTGATCATCTCTGCTGATATCTATTATAGAGTCAACAATGGCACTATATAATTTGGCCATTGTACCTTCTTCAAGGATAGGGTGCATTGTCTCTTTCACTAGTGCACTAATGAAATCATTCTCGATGTCCTGCCTCAAGTAGGTTTCATTCTGCTTAGCATGAGCAATATGCTGTGCTAAAACATTGTCATACTTGGACATCATCTTTAGTAACTCCAGAAAATGTCCTTTATTGGGCGTACTTCCCAATCCTGCATGTTCTCTGTGTCCACAGAGAGGCAGCCCTTGCTTGGCGAGATACAATATAGTATCAAGCAGTCGCCTTAGAATACCACAGTTTTTCTCTATCTGTTCCCTTTCAGCTTTTATTATCTCAGAAACAATAGTTCTATCTTGGCTAATTCTAAATGTGGTTATGTCATGCGCTCACAGTCCTGGAGACTGTGGGACCGGTGGAGCGCGAGGCACCATTGAACTGTGCCACTACGCTATTCCTCGGCTCTCTTGCCGTGGTCTAGTGTATTTTCAACATGGCCGCCGCCGGGCTGCATTTAACGTTGCTCACCCCGGCGGTCGGCGCGTTTCAACCTGGTAGCATTGCTTGCCTTTGCGTTACTACGCTGTTTTTTCTCCTTGGCTCTGTTGAGCCCAGCCCTTGCTTTCTTTCCGCGTCCCAGCGGCACTCCGTCCCTCCTTCTTTTGCCTTCCCCCTGCTCAGCTGCTTTCTGCGGCTCGTTAACCCTGCTGCCTCTTACCCGCATCCCCTGTCTTTTCGCCGTCTTCCTGCCTCGGCGCTCCGCTCCCGTGGTTCCTGTCTTTGGAAGCACACAGTCTGCTTTCCTTCTCCCTCTCATTCCTTTCGCTTTCTTTACTCCTTTCCCCCTCATTTCTTGTATTGACTTACCTGCCCTGCATTCCTTGGGACTGCCTTCCCTTGTTACCCAGCGTGCTTTCGAGGTTACCTGTGGACTTTCAAGCTACGTACATACTAACCTGGGGAAAGATTCCATCTGCCTCCTTTTACTGATCCAACCTACATTCGTGATTGCCTGTGGAGGACCAAGCTGCCTACAAAGTAACCTGGGAAACAACAAGAATCCATTCAGTCCATCCAAGGGGTTTTTTGTGCCATTCCGGCTTTTTCCCCTACTAGGCTACCCCAGGGGCTGGTCCACTGTGCTACTTGTCCATTAAGTAAGCACAGTGGCGGCCTCCGGTGGTAGACCATACCTGCACAAGAAGACTGATTTCCGCAGGAAGAAGACTCCCACTATCAGTTCTGGCAGTTCAGGTGAGGAGTAGGGGGATCTATCTGACAAAGATCATGACAGGTTATGTGTGGCTGTTTTTCAGCTTCACAGTGTATCTTGGAAAGTTCATGCATTATCATTTTTTTCAGTTCCTTTTTTAAAATTGGAAAAACCACAGCTAGGACCAGACCAAACCTCTTCTTTTTTGCGGCAAATGGCCAACATGCAAAGCAAAAAAGATAGTTACCTGCAGCACTAGCTCCCGATTTCATCAAACCTACAAAGCATCCATTGAGACCAACTCCCAACAAACCCTTCTGCGTATGACCATCACAGACATCCGAAAGCTGTTAGACAGATACAAAAGCTTAACGTCTGACACTGAAGCTCAAGATGCAACTTTCAGGGCTAGCTATATTCCCCTGCTCCTCGCCTTCAAAAAGCCTAGGAGAAATCCCCACAATCCTACTTCTAATCACAATCACACGTACAACATGAAATTGGTAACTAAAGGAAGACTTCTAAGGAAACTAAAGCAGTTACCCAGAACACACCAACGCTGTGGGAATCTCTCCACTCAGAGATGAGAAAATACAAACAGTGGCTCAGAAACACTAGACTCGCCCTTTACCAGACCGACGCAGAAGACATGCTTAAGGCACTAACCAACAAAAAATCCCGGGAATTATGGTCACTCATCAACAAATCAAACAAACACCCCAACAGCCAAATGATCAACTCAGTCTCAGAAGCTATCTGGACTAAACACTTCTCTCAACACTATTAGCGCCATGGCTGCCCCCAAACTCGTTCCGACTCCGCCCTGGTGAATGGAGCAATTACCGGTCCATTCCAAGGTTGGCAGGACCGGTAATTCCCCATTCACCAGGGCCATTCCCCATTCCCATTGAGCCCCTGTAGGGCTCAATGGGAATGGGAAAGGCGCTAATAACGGTACCGCAAATTGCAGGTCCCATCCTTAACGCCTGAAAAAACCAGGCGTTAAGGAAAGACCCGCAAAGGGAACTCGTAGTGCCCTTACCGGTGCCAGTAATCCCTTACCGCCCACCTCGAAATGAGGCCCACTGTTTCCCTGGACTTTAGACTTTTCCCTTGTTATTAGCACCCCTCTTCTGGGTTTACTCTTGCCAACTTCACATTCACTTTCACTTGTAATGTTTACGGGATTCACTTCCCCTTTTACTTTCACCATGTGGGATTCACTTCCTTTTTCTCAAGTTTATGGATCAAAGTCTTTTGATTGTACAAGGATTTTACTAGACCTCCAGTATGAGCATGTTGACCACTTCTGGTGGCTCTCCTATGGCCTTCTGGTTTCTGTAGTTTTCTTCAAACGGGGATCGACCAGAGTTGGAGCGACACCCACGTGGTGCCGGTTCCCTCTGCAGCTGGTCTCCCCTCAGCAGTTTTACAGTTCTTTCATAGTTCAGTGCAGTTGAAACTTGCCACTTTGCGTTCCTCATTCAACACAGCCTGGCTTTTATCGGTCCCCCCCCCCGGCTGTGATGAACCACTTGGCTTTCTGCTTTATTGAAGTCAAGGCCGGTACCACGGTAGCAGGAGTTTCCCTTGCTCCCGCTTATCAGCGTCGACATGCTTTGTGTACTGTTGACATCTGTTGTAAGGCACTTGTGCTATTATCCGCGGTCTTAGGTACTCCTCCACCCCAGGTTCTGCTGATCTGGGAGGAAAAGGGATAGGTCACTTCTCTCCTCGCCACCCTTGGGGAGCCATCTCATCGTGCTGTCTGCCATGCTCATAGTGTGCTCTCTCACTCCACCTTTTATCCCTGTGGGGGAAAGGAAAGGTCATCAGGTGTGCGTGATTCAAGTTAATTGTCTGACTTTGCCTCACCCTTGCGGCGGGACATGTCAGGTAAACAGGTTTATTGCATGTCTGTGGTTGACTATATCGGGAACAAGTGTGGGTATCAGAAATTATAGTCTTTACATTGGAAAGGGAAGAGGTTGCAGTGTCAGAGTATCCTACGGAACATGATGGGGAGGTTTGCAGAATAGATGAGAATGACCAGGATGTAGAACAGAACAGAGGGGATTGTGGGAATGGTAGTGAGTTGTCAAAGCAGGTTGGGAATGTGGGAAATGATAATCAGAGGGACAGGAAGAAGAAGGGTGGGGAGTTATTCTTTTTGGGTATGGCCGGGTTTGGAACCTTAGAGGATTGATTACGTACAAAGGGGATGCTGGATCGGGGCAGGAGAGTTCTAAGGGGAGGAGGAGAAGCAGATGCAATACAGCCCATGAAAGCCTCGGATATCTCTCCCTCCTCACCTTCCCCGGCAAGATACTGCGTCTTCCTTTGGGCATTCTCCTGAGCATAACCCCGGGCTCCCCTACACATGTGATCTTTTCCCGCTCGACAGCCTTTTGGGTCGGAATAAGAGAATGTCATCCCTTTCTTGGCCACTTGAATACAGGACTCTTGAGGTTTGCTAGGTGCGATACCCTCAAGTATTTCACACTTCCCTCAAGACCTTCCAGGTAAATGGGCTGGATCGCAGTATAAGGCTGCCAGTGTGGGACAGTTTTTGTGGTGAAAGTGGGGCACTTGTGTGTGGGCCAGTTTGACAAATTACTTCACCATGTGGCTAGTAGTTTTGACCAGTATTTCTGAATACAAATTCTTTAGACTATACAATTTGCATCACATCTCATCAAATAAACCTCTCCCTAACGGGAACTGGTACTACTCCAACAGTCTTTTACAAAAGGGATGAATTGCCATTTGCAATACATTGCAAATACATCGCCATACCAACCATGAGCAAGTGATGTGCATCAATCTGTACAGTAAGCGTGAAACACTCAATTCAAACACTGTATGCAGTCAGTGTGCTCCCCCGGTTACTACAAGTTCCACTTGAACGTCAAGACAATATAGCCATCCACCAACAGAGAGAAGGCATAAAACCAGAGTGTGACAAGACACCAGTGCACCTGCCCCACATGACCTGTCATATGGGGCACGGCTGCACGGCATTAATGGCACGGTGACCTCACTGCACCATCATATGCCTATTACCCGCCACCCACTCACTAGCTGCCTCGCAAACATATTCAGTTCGGTACTGGGAGGTAGTGGTGGTACTGGTCTGGTACAACTTGGTGACACGGCATGCATGGCATGTACATTGCATGCCACAGAACAGCTGGTCTATGCATGCATGGGCAGGCCTGGCCTGGCCAGGCATGTGACGTGCTGCAGTCGTGCCACACACTCATACTGCCACCGGGACCGGTGTGGTGAGAGACCCTTGCTGACGGACCGACCGCCAGCCATGCAAGCAGGCTCTAACTATCTGCCACACGAGCAACCGTGGGTGCGGGTCGCCAGCGGCATGCAGCAGCACCGGCAGGCCTCACAGTGTGACATGTGCCGTCATTCTTTTGCCATTTGCAGTCACCGAAAAGGTAATAGATGGTGCTAGGCTGCTGCTAGCACTATAACAAGTTTTCAAAGGAATTAAGGTCACTGACACACAGGCAAGAACTCACCAATTGACTGAGCAGCACGCATACACTTGAAAATAGACAGGTGGAAATAGAAATCTCACACTTGAGCGCCAACTTTTCCTTCAGGTATGCTTTCAGCAATGTGTGCCTGGCTTCATAGCCTACTTTTAAGTATGCAGAAAGCAACTAAGCATGCACACAAGTGGACTTTCGGACCAATAGTGGTCTCTTCCCTCCCCCAATGCTTTTGTGGGCAGGTGCAGCTTTAGCGAGGATACTGCTTGTCTACAGCTGAACTGAAGGTAATATTATTATATAATCTGTGCATAAAAGCATGCTTATTTAGTGTGTGTTGGGCAGGAAAAGAACGCTTCTTGTTTCCCTGAACCGCTGTTCAAACAGGCAACACACTGCCAAAGGAATTGGCAGTTTGGGGATGAAGGGAAAGTCAGAGTGCCTTCAGTGTTTTAGTTTTTATGTCGGTATTGTGACCAAAGAAAGTAACTACTTCATTTGTTTCCTTTCTACCACAGCCACAGGACCAACCAAGAGTCGGGGGAGGGTAGGTAGTTGTAGCAGTGAAGCAGGTTAGCCCTTGTGTAGTGAGAGTTAGGAGGACACTTGGCTTGGACTGCGGCAATGTGTCTTGCAGAACGGCTGGTCTCACAAAGAGTTAAAAGCAACGAAACACTACAAACACAAAGTGGAGTTTATGCAAGATTATCCAATTGCTGTATGAAAATAAATTGCAGACATCTAAAGGAGCATTCATTCATTGCTCTGTTCTAGCCAGGCCAGGCCAGCCGAGCCGCTGTCGTCAAGGGTGGCCGTGACCACTGGCCACCACTACTCACACCCAAAGTTCCAAACTGTGCAGTGCGCACAACGCACAAATTAACACATTATTTCCATACATTACCTATGATACCAGTTACTTCTGGTATCTCTGTTATCAGATGTAGGCACGCTGGCAGAGGGCCCGGGTGTCAACCGTCCAGGCGGCCTGGGGTAGCCAGCAGCACTCTTGTGGCAGGCCGCAGGTAGGCTGCGGAGAGTGCTCAGTGCAGCAGCAGTGGGCAGAAGGTGCTCAAGGCTACAGCGGAGCAAGGCTGTGAGCAGTGGCGTGGCTGCTGGTGCTGCCAGGGGCAGGCTAGGATGGGGCTCAAGCTGCAAGACAAGCCTCAGTCACTCTCTCACTCAGTACGTGCTACTGTACTTGCACGTGATGTCGTTGTGGTGGTCTGGGGTCCCAGGAAGGCACTTGTTGTTTCTCTGGGCTGGCTGGCTGGATTGCTACATTTATATCAAATGTTGAGTGAGTGAGTGTTTATGATTATTATCGCACCATAGTGCGATTTTTGCACAAGACTAAAGCACGCCAGCAGGGAGAGAGGCGAGAGCCTGCAGGCAATGCTTGCTAGCAAAATCCAATCCATTGCATTTGCAGAGCACAAGCAATGTGCCAATGAGGGGGCTGGCTGCAGCCTGCAGGCAATGTGGCACTGTCGCACTGACAGTTGGTGCACCGGCTCAGCCATCTCCACTCGCCCACACCTCTAATTCAATTTGAACATCATTGCTTGGCCTTGGTAGCGCATGCATGTGACATTTCACTTGTCTACATCCGAATCCGATCCAATTTCCGACCGTTTTGCAAACGGAAAGGAAGAGGGAACAGAAGAAGAATTTCCAGGCTGGGCCTGGGACTTGGCAGGCTGGATGCTGCCCTGCCGGCAGGCTCGCTCGCCTCTGGCAGGCATGGCATGCAAGCACTGGGCCAGTCTGAGATCTATCTGAACTCGTTGTCTTATACACAATGACACTCAAGGCTGGCATGTTACATTTTTGTAACAACACAATTGTTTGCTTTTCAGACACCCACTCAGATTTCTGGCTGAAGTTAGCTAGCAGAACTGCCGGCCACAACCAGCAGTTGCTGCTGCACATGCGGCAGTGTGCGGCCAGCCCGCATGGGTCGCACGTCCTGTACATTGATAAATAACTTATGGCAGCCAGCCCCGGGTGGCCCGCGACCCAGTGGGAGGCAGGGGGGGCACACCGGGCACCAAAGGGGCACCAGAAGGGTGATACCCTCATTCGCCCTCCTGGCTCCGCCACTGGTTCTGTGCTCTATCCTGATACTTCCCCCAATTCAGGTTGTAGTCCAGCCTTAACATGCTTGTGCAGACTGCAAGCCAAGATTCAGAAACTAAACATGGATGGGTTTGCTAGGTTCTTGCTTGTTTTGTGGTTTGTTCTCAGAGCGAACCGGCTCACTATCCTCCAAATCGCTTCTGGTTGTAGTGTCAAGGATAAGAATTCTGGTTACCTTAGTCCCTAAACCCGTTGTGATCTCATGGCACACTTCCCCTTTCTGTCTCCCTTTGATCTTGTTTCCTTATGACACATAGGTACAAGAGAGAGAGCCACACTCACTTTACCCATCTGTTTTTACTGGCTCTGATCTAGGATGGAGTCAGTTACCCCCATTGCGGGGCAGCAGTGGCATAGTGGCCCACCTGCATTCTCTATCCCAAGCCCTCTTAAGCACACATCACTCGACTGGCCTCTTCAGGTTAGTGCAGGGTTGTGGCGGATGGTGAGGCCTCAGGAACCATGTGCAAAAGAGCACTTTCACTCGAGGGGGTACAGCCACCATGGCCAGAGCAGGTCCAGGGAATGGCAGAGGGCTCGGGCAAAACAAAAAGGTGATGCCTGGAAGGTTTTGAATTAATCATAACCACGGGCACAGTTCTGGGCAACCCTCAGGACCATCGTTTTTCACACTGCCAAGCCATTACAAAAGGGGAAAGACTACATGAATATCATGTTTGTTCCCACACCAAAAGGGGCAGTGCGGCCCGAACTGCAAGGCCACATCTCTTCTGCACAAGACCACCAGCATCCCCAGACATCTTTCAGCATTGATGGGCATCCTCAGTGAGAAGTAGCTCCAGTCTACAGGCCCAGCAGGCTCAGGACCCACGATGGGCACAACCGTTCCACTCGTGGAGAATTAAATGTTAAATGTTAAAGGTATTTGTACCGCGCACCGTCACCACCGGAGTTGGTCCACAGGCGCTCTGGAGGGTCTGGAAAGGAAAAACAATGGCGGGGTAGGTTAATGTGGTGTAGAGGGAGTAGGATAGTGAGAGAGTTGGTTTTCTGTGGGCAGCTTCATCTCGGTATACACCATGCAATGAGCTTTGGTGCAAGTATCGGATCGAAGTTGGCCTTGTGTGCTGTGGGGGTGGTTTATGTGTTGTTGCAGTGTGGTGAAGTGCATGCGGCTTGCGGTGCGAGAGGTGGTTGTGTGAGATTTTGAGTGGTCTACGTATGCAGAAAGTTTTAGCTTTTTTGGTTAGTAGGTTATAGGCTTTGCATCCGATCTTCACAGTATGGCTACATACCTGAATTTTGGGAATCCTGCATGGTGTGGCAACAGCTTCAAGAGTTGGGGGTTATGGTTATGTGTCCTGGAACTTCGGGTGTGGTGCGAGTTAGGCAGAAACCTGTGCAGTTCCCTCTGGGACCACTGCAAAAGATTTAAGACTACAGGTGGTTGGCAGTAAACCCAATTGTTAGCAGTTTGTACCACCCAGATTTACCTGGTAGCTGTGGCTGAGCAGTCAGACTTCTCTCAAGAAGAGTTAGGCAGTATACAGAGTATTCACAATAGGTCAAAAGAACACAGTAGAACAAGCAAACACTGACCAGAGCTTGGTGTAAAAGAGATATAATTATTTATTTAAAAACACATCTAGTTAAACACACTGGCACTAATATCAAGCAGTTCAAAAACATGGTCACTAAAAGATATACACTCCCTTCAACGATTAGTTAGACAAGTCTTAAGTAAAGCAACACTTATTTTCAGACAGCGGTGAGCGCTTAACGAAGATGGCACTCTAATCAATCGGTTTAAAAGGGAGAGAAAGGCAGAGCAAAGATAGAAACAGATCCCAACACTTTCGGAAGAACACAGTAGGAGAAGAAGGCAGGTTAAACCCGTAAAGTCAAAGTTAACAAGGCCGGACCCACTTTAACAGGCTCCGATCGAAATGTGTCCAAGGTCACACGGTTCAAAGTGCCCAAAAGTCTCGCAATAAGTTCAGAAAGAGTTGGACCAAAAAGAAAGGGACCAGTTAGATGGTCAAGGCGGCCAGCCCAGTCCAGAAGGTTAAGGGATTACTGTTACCTTGTAGCAATCTTTAGAAAGGGAGGCCTGGCGGACACGGTACCTTAAAATGGTGAGAACGCTCCAGCGGGGGCAGTTGTTCCTGGCAGCGGGTGCAAGTCGGTGCTTCGTCCGGGGGAAGAGAGGATCTCGTCGGGGAGGAAAGCAGGAGTCCGTTGCACTGCCAACGAAGAAACCAGCCGTGGAGTTCTCAATTAAAAGGAGCGGTCCTTTTATTCGCGGTCCAGTGGTAAATGGCTATCCGGTTGCCGGGGTGCTTGGCACGGGCAATTCAACCACAAGACGTCCTGGCATGCGAGAAAAACAAGGTAAACTGGTTGTGCCCACCAGTCAGGGGAAGAAGACTCTCCAGGCGGGAGATCTTCTCTGTCGTTGGGAAGTGGTGAGTCGGCTCAGCAGGGCTCCACCGGTGGTGTTGTTGTAGCAGGTCGGCTCAGCTTCTCCCTCGTCGGATTTTCAGGTCCTGTGGCGACTTCTGAAGTTCCAGTCCCAAAAGCCCTGCTTTTCTGCAGCACACCCCCATTCACTCAGCCTAACTGTCAATCAAACATGCTAAGTGGTGAGCCGGCCGGCTCACCACTTTGGCCAATCACACCAGAGTGCGACTTGAGTTACCAAGGTAACTCAGTCCAGGGTGCCTAAACCCCCTCCCGCACCCCCTGTGGTACCCAGACAGAGTGGCACCACTTTTGGAGGCTTCTGTGGAGAAGCCCGCCAAAAAGTGGAACAAAGGGCTCGACCTTTGGTTTGGAGTTACAGAGGCGAACACAAACGCCATTTTAAAACCGAGTTCTGGCAGAAAATACCAACCGGTGAATTAATATTAATTAAATAAACTGGCGGTATGTTAGAGGCTATGTTAAAAAGTATTAGCCTCGAACAATGGGAAAATCCCATAGAGATATATTTGCGGTTGAATATAAAAAGTAGTATCCATTGGCACCAGCCAAAACTCGACGAGGGGGGACGGGACAGTGCCCCCTCAAATAACAGACCCAGGGGCAATCAAATTGCCCCTACCAGTACATCCACAATATGATGGTTTGTACTGGTTCTGTTAGTAATTTGGGACTAGTAAAGCCAATGGTGACTTGACATGCCCTGGGAGACAGTAGTCAGTCCCAGGGTATGGAGTCTATGGTGGGGGGTCACTATGACACCCCTGTGTTACTGCACGGAGGGTGCTGTGTAACACACATAAAACAAACATATGAGACCCTATGGAGTAAAAGACGCCATAGCCCATGAAACAAATTAACATTCAAAGGAACACCATAAATCATGTCCAAGAGTGGGAGGAAAAGAGTCTCACTCTTGGCAGGAGAAAAAAACGAACTCCAGAAATCCAGCAAAGCTGCTGGGGGACACACTAGGTTAGGAAATTCAGCCTACACAGAGAATTCTCCCTAACAGTGTGGGCCGGGTTTTAGTGGAAGACTTGTCTCAGTGCTTCTGTATTGGTTTATCTGCACGTTCAGTATTTGGCGTCCTCATCTTGTGTCTGCCTGTGTTCAGTATTTCGTGTCCTCTTCTTGTGTCGGCCTCTCATTGTGTCTTATAATGTGGTGTGGTGACTGTGTCCTTGGATTCTGTTTTGTTTGGTTGTTCATTCATCTTTCTTCATTGTTGTTTTGGCTGATTGGGCATTCTTGTTGGTGGACTTCTAGTTATGCCGTGAAGAGCCAGGATTTGAGAAATTTCCTGAATACTAGGTGGTTTCTAATGTTCCGTATATTCTTTGGTAGGTCATTCCAGGTTGTTGGTGCCTGGTGAGAGAAAGAGGATCCTCCGTGTTTTCTTCTGTTGTAGGGTTTCGGTTCCAGACGGATATTGATGCTTGATCTCAGCGTTCTTGTTGGGAGGTGTAGATGTAACTTGCCTCTTAGGAATTCTGCCCTTTGGTTGTTTATTGCTCTGTGCGTGATACACATTGATTTGAATTTTATTTGTTGTGTTATTGGTAGCCTGTGTAGTATTTTTAGCGCGGGTGTGATGTGCTGTCTTCGGGGTAGATTTAGAAGTAGTCTGCTGCTGCATTTTGTATGCAGTGTAGTTTTTTCAGGAGTGTCTCAGGCTTGCCCAGGTATAGGCTGTTGGCATAATCTACTCTAGACATGACTAGGGTGATGATGGTAAGTGTTTTGTTGGCGAATGACTGGAACGGTAGGATTCTTTTTGCCGCTCTCAGCAGAAAGAAGCATTTTTTGAGTAGGGCGTTTACTTGTGGCTCTAGAGAGAGATTGTCGTCCATCAGGACCCCTGGTTTTTTACAATCCACAATGGCGCTGGGGGTCGTACCGAGTTCAGTGAGCCAGAGGATGTAGTCGATGTCTCCTCCGGTTTTTGTGATGATCATTATCTCTGTTTTGCCTGGGTTAATTTTGAGGTGGTTCAGGTTCATCCAGTTGGATATATCCCAAAGGCAGTTCTCTAATGTAGTGTTTTCTTCTCGGGTGTCTTGTATTTTGAAGATTATCTGTGTGTCCTTGCCTTAGTTGTAGCAGGTGAGGCCGTGCCTTTTGATTATTTTGTTTAATAGGTGTAGGTAAATGTTGAATAGGAGTGGGGAGAAAGATGATCCTTGTGGTACTCTGCATCTTGAGTCTCTTGGGTTGGCCTTGAAAGGTTTCATCCATACAGTTTCCGTTCTGTTTGTTAGGAAGGATTTGATCCATAGTAGGGCGGTGTCTTTTATTCCCAGTCCTTCTAATCTCGTTATCAAGATGTCGTGGTTGACTGTGTCGAATGCTGCGGATAGGTCTAGAAGTATCAAGGCAGTGCTGTTGTCTGAGTCTGCGTTTGCTTTTAGGTCATCCCATATTGAGAGGAGGGCTGATTCCGTTCCTCTCATTGGTCTGAAGCCAACTTGTGCCTTGTCTAATAGGCAGTGCTCCTCTATGAATCCTTGAGTTGTTTTGTAGACGTGTGTTTCTAGCAGTTTGGCTATGTACGGGATATTGGAGATGGGTCTGTAGTTGGATAAGTCCTCTACGTTTCCTGCTGTGTCTTTGAGTAGCGGCCTGAGGTAGGCCGATTTGAAGGCCTGTGGTACTTTACCAGTAGTGATCGAAAGGTTGAGGCGATTCCTATGGTATTCCATGGGAGTTCCTTGTATGAGAATAGATTTGTATATGTCCGGGGCTAGGGGTCTTCTGGAGAGCCTGATTTGTTGCTTTGATTTACCAGTTTGACATATGTCTCCACTGATATTTCGGGGAAGCTTCGTAATTTGTTTGGATGTTCCTCCTGAGGATAGTTGGGGGCTGTAGTGTGATCTTGTGGTCTGCTTTGTATGGTTTGTTGGATGGCGAGGATTTTATTTTTGAAGTGGTCTCCTAGGTCATTGCATAGTTTCATCGATGGAGTTGGTGTGTTGTTGCATCCTGGTGGGTTTTTTATTTCATTTTTGATTTTGAAGAGTTCCTTTTGGGTGTTTGGTGCTTTGGAGATTCGGTTATCGTAGTGTTTCTGCTTCGCTTTTTGTATTTCCTTTTTGTATGAGCGGATTTGTTATTGAAATTTCAGTTTGTTTGCATTGTTATTGTTGATCCTCCATACTGATTCCAGTTTTCTGTTTTCTCTTTTCCTTGCGCTGAGTCGTGGGGTGAACCATTTTGCCATAGTTTTTTTCCACGAGGGAGTTAAGGGCTTTTCTTTGGCGATGGCGTCTAGGGTAGTTACGATCCCGGTGTGGAGTAGAGCTACTTTTTTGTCCAGGTCCACTTCTTCCATAGTTGTTGCATGTGGTTTGTTGAGCTCCAGCAGTTCGGTTAGGTTGAAGTTTTTGATGGTTCTCCAGTTTCTTTTCATGGTGGTCAGCGATTTGTCTTGTTGCTTATTTATTGGGGCGGTCATTGTGATTACGAATGGATTGATGAGGTGGTCGCTCCAGAGTATTTGAATAGGAGGTGCCATGGTAATGAGGTCTATATTTGCAAAGATTGCATCAAGTGTGTGTCCTGCCGAGTGTGTTGCTCCTTTGACTAGTTGTTGCAGATTCATTGCTGCTAATTGGGCAGTTAGAGATTTTTGTGTAGTTGTCGTTTCTTCGTCGAACCAGATGTTGAAGTCTCCGAGGATGATCAGATGATTGTGATTGATGGCTAGGGTGGTGATTGCTTCCGTGAAGGCGTCCACGAAGTAAGCATCGTAGGTTGGTGGTCTGTATAGCAATATGAATTTCAGGTTTGTTTTGGGGTTTACTGATAGGTGTAGTATTAAGGATTCGCATTTGTCTATGTTTAGTGGCTCTACCTGTTTGATGGCGAGGTGTTCCTTGTGGATGATTTCCAGTCCCCCTCCTCTTTTAGTTTTCCTGTTTGCTTGGATGCATTTGAGGTTTTCAGGCAGGCAGCTGTTGAGGGTGATCTTGTAGTTGTCGTCTAGCTATGTTTCCGTAACAAAAAGGATGTTGATACCCCCGTCTGATAGGAGGTCGTATATTTCGGTTGAGTGTTTGGACATTGACCTTGCGTTTATTAAATTACAGTGGATTTTCTTTGTATGGTTTTGTATATTGGTTGTTCCTGGTTCAGGTTTGTTGTTGTTCTGTTCTGGTGTTTCTATATTGGTGTTGATTGGATGAAGAACAGCGAAGGATGCTTCTTCATTGAAGCGGTCCATTAGGCTGATATCATGACTTTTTAGTTGTGGTGTTTCTCCAATGATGCCGATTGAGTGAAGATCAGCGGTAGTTTCCTCTTCATTAAATTGCTCAGTTAGGTTAATGGTAGGGTTGTTGGTTATGAGGGCTTTGTCATCTTGTCTGGTATGTTGTGGGTATCAATGTTGCCCCTCTGTTTTTGTGATGGATGGGGTAAGGGGGTTGGAGCCATCCCACTCTCTTACTGGGTGATCACTTATTTTTTCCGGTTGTTTCGGAGGATTCAGTGCTGGGGTGTCGGCGCTCTGGTTGTTGTGAGGTAAGGTGTAAGATACAAGGATTTGTCTCTTACTGGGTTTGTTCTATCGATGACCGTGTTAGGCGGGGTGTTTCCTGGAGTAGAGGCTGCTTCTGCTGTGTACTGTTGGTTTTGTATGTCTGTGGCTGCCATTGTTGCAAGTTATTGCTCTCTTTCTCGTCTTCCTCTTCTGGGACCCGGCATCTTGGTTCACAGTGCAGAGGTGATAGGGTTGGTGGTCCTCTCTGATGTATTGTGCAGGTGCAATATTTATGTTTCTTTGGTCTTGGTAATCTAGAATGTTCTCTGGTTCATCCTGTCTTTCTGTCGGTGGGTCAGGTGTGTATCCAATGGGTGGCCTGTCAGGGGGTTTTGGGTGGGCGCTCGGCTGTGAGGTGGATTTGGACTCAGTTGGGTGAGCGGTGATAGGTCTATGGTTAGTGGCAAGAAGTTGGGGCTAGTTTCACTGGTGCAGGTGATCAGGAGGGGTGGTGTTTAGTGCCTAAATTGGGTATGGGCAGTTGCAGCCCAGTTCTGGTGATCTAGTGTGCTCGTTCAAGTAGCTGGATTCGTGACCCCTGGGTAGCTAGAGAGGGTCTAGGTCTGGGGCTGATTATTCAGGTCTGAGTATCATCATAGTGGAAAAGGCCTGGCTTCAGGTAGTGATTGCGCACAGCTGGGTAAGAGAGTGCCACACAGTGGGAGCGGGCCCACGCCCAGCAGAAAGATTGGTTACAGTCCTGAATCCAGCTGGACCCGAGAGTCCCGCACAGTGGTGTAGAGGTCCACGCCTAGGGGAGCAGTTGAACACAATCGTAAACACAGCTAGATTTGAGGGTCCTGTACAGTGGGAGAAAGGCCTAGGCCTAACAGAGCAGTTGAACACAATCCTAAGCACAGCTAGATTCGAGGGCCCGCACAGTGGGAGAAAGGCCTATGCCCAACAGATCAATTGAACACAATCCTAAACACAGCTAGATCTGAGAGTCCTGCACAGTGGGAGAAAGGCCCATGGTCAACAGAGCAGTTATACACAATCCTAAACACAGCTAGATTTGAGGGTCAGTCGAACAGTGGGCACAGAGCTAAGCACGGCTAGTTTTGAGAGTCCTGTATAGTGGGAGAAAGGCCTATGCACAACAGATCAATTGCAAACGATCCTAAACACAGCTAGATTTGAGGATCCTGTATAGTGGGAGAAAGGCCTATGCCTAACACAATACTTGAACAGAATCCTAAGCACAGCTAGATTTGAGGGTCCTGTACAGTGGGAGAAAGGCCCACGCCCAACAGAGAAGTTGTACACAATCCTAAGCACAGCTACATTTGAGGGTCCTGTATAGTGGGAGAAAGGCCTACGCCTAACAGAGCAGTTGTACACAATCCTAAACACAGCTAAATTTGAGGGTCAGTCGAACAGTGGGCACAGAGCTAAGCACAGCTAGATTTGCGAGTCCTGTATAGTGGGAGAAAGGCCTACGCCTAACAGAGCAGTTGAACACGATCCTAAGCACAGCTAAATTCAAAGGCCCGCACAGTGGGAGAACGGCCTATGCCCAACAGATCAATCCTAAACACAGCATGATATGAGAGTCCTGCACAGTGGGAGAAAGGCCCATGCTCAACAGAGCAGTTGTACACAATCCTAAACACAGCTAGATTTGAGGGTCAGTCGAACAGTGGGCACAGAGCTAAGCACGGTTAGTTTTGAGAGTCCTGTATAGTGGGAGAATGGCCTACGCCCAACAGATCAATTGAAAACGATCCTAAACACAGCTAGATTTGAGGATCCTATATAGTGGGAGAAAGGCCTACGCCTAACACAATACTTGAACACAATCCTAAGCACAGCTAGATTTGAGGGTCCTGTACAGTGGGAGAAAGGCCCACGCCCAACAGAGAAGTTGTACACAATCCTAAGCACAGCTAGATTTTTTTTGTTGAAAATTTGGTTTTATTGGAATTTTACAGTTATGACATAATTCAAAAAATAATGCAAACATCCATATATATCAAGGCGAGGTCACAACTTTCCCCTCCCCCCTCCACCTCCCACAACCGCCCCCCCCTATCCCACACCATGGTTTAATGGTAGGTAACAACAACAGGGTCCAGCACATCATCTGAGGATACAATGCGAGCATAGGGTTGCTTCCGAGAGAGAAACGGTGCTAAAAAAATAAGGTCCAACATATAAGAGTCACATGTCTTGTAACAATCGATTTCCTCCCACTCCAAAGGGGTTGCCCCAATCGTGTTGTTCCCATCAAGAGAACCATCTGAGATGGTTACTCGTGCCTCAGGCTGTTTTCCCGTATTTGTCAAAAAATGGCAGCCATAGGGCCTCGATGTTAGATTTGGATTCATCGATCAGGTGGGTCAAATACTCCATATCGTAGATTGCTCATGTTTTCGCTACCCACTCCCCCTCCCCCGGAGGTCGGGGTGATTTCCATTTCTGGGCCCAGCAGCATCTAGCCGCGACTAGCATGACCTGCACATGTGGTCGTGTTTCACCTTGGGGCCCCCCTCAACCTCAATACCGAACAACACCAGCCAGGGGGACAGAATCTCACCAATCCGTCCACTCCCCTTATCCATGACAGGACCTCACTCCAATAGGTTTGTGCCACCTGGCACTTCCACCACATATGGACATAGTCTCCCTTTTCAACATGGCATTTCCAGCAATGGGGGTCATAGCCTTTTCTCATTCTGTCTCTCCTTTGTGGGGGGTAGTGCCATCTGTGTATCAACATCAGGTCCTGGTGGCGGTATTGGGGTGCAGTTGTGGAGCGGTGTGCCTGCCTACAGATCGTGGTCCATCTCTTTTCCGTTATAGGGGTGCCCAGGTCCTTCCCCCATTGTACTTGGGAAGATGGGGGGTCCCGTGGGGTAGAGAACAGCAAGAAGCTATAAAGCCGCGATATCACCCCCTTGGTACCTTTGTGCGTTATGAGGAATTTCTCAAAATAGGTTAGGTCCCGCCTAAGTGTGTCTCCCCATCTGCTCTCGGTAAGGGCACCCTTGAGCTGTAGATATCGAAAGGGGGAGAGTTCAGGGAGGCCTAGGGCGTCCTTCAAGTCACCTAGAGAAATAAACACCCCATCCACCCAGAGCTGTCCGGCCCTACAAAGACCTATCTCACACCATTGCTAGTGGTTCGTTGATCCCTTCCCAAAGTGGTGGGGCCCAGATGCAGCTCAAAGGTGAGGGCCACGTTGTGAGCCATCTCAGGTAACCCCCTTCCTTCCAAATAGACCACAGCACTCCCAACACTGGGTGTTTCAGAACCCTTCTTGGAATAGATGTCTTGGGGACCCATAGCCATTCGTCCAATGTGACCGGCGAGAAGAGTGTGTTGTCTAACGTTACCCATTGTTTCTTTGGGCCAGTCATCAAGTGGTCAACAAGGACGCGCAATTGTGACGCCTTATAGTAGGTGTCAAGATCGGGAAAACCCACTCCACCCTCATCTTTGGGTCTTGTGAGAGTGTCGTAGGCAATTCTATGGGATTTACCGGCCCATAGATAACGGAGAAGGGCCCGTTTAATCTCCAGGAGGAATGGGTTTGGTATCTGGGTTGGCAGCATTTGAAACAGGTACAAGAATTTGGGGAGGATTACCATTTTGATGGAGTTGAGGCGAGCCATCCATGAGAGGCCGGATTTCGACCAACGTCCCAGGTCGTGTTTGATCGACCTCCATAGGGGCGGGATTTATCTACATTGACCCTGTAGCCTGCCAGGGAACCATATCGCTCCAGACTAGTCAACACCTCTGGGACAGATTGGGATGGTTTAGAGAGGTACATGAGGACATCGTCGGCAAACAGGGTTATTTTGTAATCAGTTCCCCCCATCTTAACACCCTGGATCTGATCGTTAGTCCTGATTGCTATAGCCCAAGGTTCCATCACCAGGGAGTATATGAGGGGGGACAATTGGCATTCTTGTCTTGTGCCTCTCTCTAAAGGAAAGGACTCTGACTCTCTTCCAATGACCACCACTTTAGCAGAAGGGCGGGAGTAGAGGGCCGTCATCCATCCCCGCCACCTCGGTCCCATCCCCAAGGACGATAGAACCCCCTCCATGAAGGCCCAGCTCACCCTGTCGAACGCCTTCTCCGCGTCTAGAGACAGGAGAAGGGCACCATCGGATTTCACTCCGTTTGAGCTCAATATGTGCAGGGTTTTGCGCATATTATCCGCTCCTTGTCTATTTACTACGAAACCTACCTGATCGGGGTGGATCAGCCGGGGGAGACACCGATCTAGACGTGTCGCCAGGATCCTGGTGAAGATCTTGGCGTCTGTGTTCAGGAGAGAGATGGGCCTATATGAGCCACACTCCGCTGGATCTCTGCCCGGCTTAGGGTTAACTGTGATTATAGCCTGCAGGAATGTCGGTGGAATGGTTTTTAAGGTCTTGATGTGGTTAAATAATTTGGTCAGCGGTTGGGTTAGTTCGGACTGGAATTGTTTATGGAAATCCGCTGTGTACCCGTCTTCCCCCGGGGTCTTGCCTATTTTAAGCTTTTTGATGGCCTCCTCCACCTCCTCCTCCGTTATCTCCTTGTCCAGTGTCTCTCTCTCTCTAGGTCTGTGAGCTTGGGTAGGGGTGGTCATCAAGATATTTTCGAATTTCATCCAGTGATTCACCCTCTTGTTTGATATAGAGTGCGCTATAAAAGGCCGCAAATGATTCTGCTATATGTTCAGTTTTTATCTGGGTGTTACCCGCCCCGTCCTTGACCTTTTCTATGTGTCTGTCCGCCCTATTTCCCCTCAGCCTGTGTGCCAGAAGACTCCCAACCCTTTCGCCCCTCTCGTAGTATCTCTGCTTCGTGTATCTCATTTTTTTAACTACCTCTCCAATCAGGATTGTATGCAGAGCCTGTCTCTTCTCTCTCATTTCATTCAGGAGGTTTTTGCGGTCTATATTTCCCTTGGTGAGCTGTGCCCTCATGGCCCGCAGGTCTTCCCGGAGTCTGGATTCTATCAGGGCCCTCTCTCGCTTCTTGCTTGCACCCTCTGCAATGAGGAGACCCCTGAAGGTGGCCTTCACTGCCTCCCAGACTGAGACCATTGGGACCTCCCCTGTGTCGTTCGATACGAAGAAGGCCTTCATTTCGTTCCTAAGGAATTCCCTAAACACCTGGTCCCTCATGAGGGTATCGTTACAGCGCCACCTACGTGATTTCACGGTGGCTTGCAACCGCCATTCCATAACGAGGAGCTCATGATCTGACCAGGTCACAGACTCAACCGTAGGGTCCCCAACCTCTCCTCCAAGACCAGCAGTAAGTCAATTCTAGTGTAAGTTTGGTGGGGAGGGGAGAAGAACGTGTAACCCCCAGGGGTCTGCCAGCAGTTGCGCCATACATCAACCCAGTAGTATTCTTGTAGGAGGTCCCTCAAGGCGAGATTGTCTTTTGTGGGGGCTCTTGGTCCCGTCCCTTTGGCTGACCACCAGTCCAGATGGGGGTCTGTAATGAGATTGAAGTCTCCGCCCAGGATTGTGGCTCCCTCGGCCCACCCGTCCATGACCCCAAAGACCCTGCGAATAAACTTGACTTGGCCGGCGTTGGGTGCGTATATTGTGGCTAGTGTGATTCGTGCACCCTGGGCTAACCCCTTGATCGCCAGAAATCTGCCTCCAAAGCCCCTCTTTTGTCTCTACATCGGTGAGGTGCAGCGATTTACCCAAGAGGATACCCACTCCCTCCTTCTTAGAGGATTTGTGCGAGGCCAAGAGGTTTCTGCCTAGCTCCTTTCCCTTAATCGTTGACTCGGCCCCCCTTCTATAGTGGGTTTTTTTGTAGGAAGAGGGCCAGTAATTTCTGTTTGCGGAATAAGTTACTCGTGAGAGACCGCTTGTTCTGCGAGTTGAGACCCTTAACGTTGAGCGTACCGATCCAACCTTCAACCATGGTCGTCGCTATCCTTGCCCTGTGAAACCTCAGTGAGTGCCCCTGTTATCATCTGTTGGCTTGAACCCCAGAACCATGGCGTGGCGTTCCCTATTTCTTTCCCTGAACCCCCTCCCCTCCCCCCCCGGTTCCCCATTTCCCTTACCCATTTTGGTAGGCGTCCGTCTCCATCGCCCGACAGACATCGGGTTTAGTCAACGAACCACCAGGGCCGCTGCCTGGGCCCCGAGAGATAAATAGTGTGGAGCGTACCCTCCAACTTTTACCCTTAGGAACATTCAACAGCTTTAGTCGTGGTCCAGTCCCTCAACAAGACCTCCCCTACCCCAGTCCCCTCTACTCCTGCCACGTGTCTCATAGGAACTGGGTCCAACCGTGAACTAGCTTCCAATGTGAGTTGTAGGGATCTTTGAAGGCCTCAGGGGGATGCAGCTGGCCACCCTCCGACGACCGAGAACAACCCCACTCCGTGTTTCAAACAGGTGGGACCCGAAACCTTCAGCCCTCAATTTTGGCCTAAGCCTCGCCAACCGTGGCAACATCACAACGTAACATAAATCGCCCCCAAACATGAGGGGGCCCGTGAGGACCCTGCGGTCAGATGCAATACAACACAACAACATAACAACACCACATTTCTTAACTTTCTCCCCTTCCCTCTCAGTCACTCGGATCCACCGCGCGTGCTTTGGCATCTGCAGAAGTGGACAAATGCTTCTGCTCAATTTACCGGGGCGAGCGAGCGAGTGAACCACAACCGATCAGCGCTGCGTTCCATTTCTTCTATCCCGTAATCATGCGGGTCCTCCACGTCCCTCCGAGGGGTGTCTGGTTTTCCTGAATTTCCAGGTGCCCTTCACTTTGTATTTCCCCTGGCTGTGGTCAGGGCCCGTGGGGCCCAACTCGGGTCTCTGTCGGGTCCACCGCTCTCCCCCGAGGGCCCCGGAGGGACCCTGATCAGTTCGTCGATGCCTCTTTGGATGTCTTCTTCTGTAACAAACTGAAAGTTTTCCCCTTGCCACTCAAAGGATTGGTAGAATGGGTGTCCCCAGCGGTACCGGACCCCCTTCTCCTGGAGCCACCTGGTGATCGGGCCACATTTGTTCCTCATTTGTAGCGTGAGGGCGGACAGGTCCTGGTATATTGCTACCCTGGAGTTGTCGAATTGTATCTCTCTTAGGGTTCTAGCTCTTTCAAGTATTTTTGTTTGTCCCTGTAATAGTGGGACTTCGCAAGCATGGAGCGTGGGCCCCTACCGCCTCCGCCAGCTCGATGAACCCTGTCGATCAGGATGGTTTCTCCGGAGTCGGTTCCCAGGACAATCCTAATGATCTCCTGCACTTTGCCCTCCAGGCCGGTCTGGGTCTCCCCCTCCACCTCCGACAGGCCGAAGAATCGCAGGTTGCATCTCCGTTCACGATTTTCCATATCGTCCACTTTGAAGCGGAGCTCTCCCTCACGCTGCTACATCTCCTTGAACCTCGCCTCCATCTGAGCCTCCAGGAAAACGGTGGATGCCTGGTTGTTCTCCACCCCCTCCATTCTATCCTCCAACGTGGAGACCTTGGCGGTGAGGTCGGCCAGCTTGGCACCCATGTCCGTTCTCATCCCCCTGATTTCGTCTAGGATTGTCTGGATATTGCTCTGCATGGTGTTCATGTCGGGGGTCGGCGTGGGCGGCGGGTTGGTCTCCATCTCTTGTTTTCGGGGGATGAATTGGTATCTTGCCTGGGTTCCTTTCCAACTCATGGGGTGTCTCCCCCTCTAGGTCTTCGGAGTTCCTCGAGATCTCCCCCTGGGGCTCGGTGAGACGGTCCCCTCGATCCGCGCCAACTCAGATGAGGTGTGGTGGTTAAGACGGACGGGTCGTGCCCCAACCCCCCGGCGGCCACTACACACGGTTTCTCCGACGTGGGGCCGGTGGGTGCTTTCAAAGGTCGCAGATGGGCCCAGGCGCGCTCCCGCGTCGGCCCGGGCCTGTTCGGTGTAGGCCTCTAAGAGTTGTGTTGCAGCAGTAGCTGGGGGAGTCCTTATGGTTATTGTTACGAAGATGTTCCCCAACGCCTGGGGGGTGAAGAGAGGAAGGAGCCCGCGCGCTCCAGCGACGGCCCGGGTCGAGATACACAGATGCGTGTGCGGCAGGCCGGGGTCCGGCCGCGGAGGCCCAAAGCGTATTAACGTCCAGAGCCGCCGCAGCGGGAGCAGAGGGTGGGTTCGTCTGAGGAGGCCCCCACGGGCAAGGGCCCCGGTTTCAGAGGGACTCCCACGGGCTTCCAGTGCTGCCTTCAGAGGTGCAGGGTGTCGATTCCTCAGATTGATCCCGGCAAGACGCTCATCCGCGGAGAGGAGGAGCCCAGCCGCGCAGCTTCACCTCGTGCGTGGCACGGGCCCGGAGGGGGGAGGGGAAGCGCGGGTCCTCCAAGTCAAATATCTCGGGAACCCGGGCACCCCCACGACTCGGGAAGGTATCTCCGGAGTCCCCAGAAGTTCCCCCACCTGGATTCAGCCTTTATAGGAGGATAACGTTCCTTTTATCCCAGTTTACTGCACAAATCTCTCGGGGCTTCAGGGGAGCCGAACGATCAGGCGGCCATCACGCCTGCGCACCCTGGTGGCCTCAGCACAGCTAGATTTGAGGGTCCTGTATAGTGGGAGAAAGGCCTACGCCTAACAGAGCAGTTGTACACAATCCTAAACACAGCTAGATTTGAGGGTCAGTCGAACAGTGGGCACAGAGCTAAGCACAGCTAGATTTGAGAGTCCTGTAGAGTGGGAGAAAGGCCTACGCCTAACAGAGCAGTTGAACACAATCCTAAGCACAGCTAGATTTGAGGGTCCTGTATAGTGGGAGAAAGGCCTACGCCTAACAGAGCAGTTTTATACAATCCTACACACAGCTAGATTTGAGGGTCAGTCGAACAGTGGGCACAGAGCTAAGCACGGCTAGTTTTGAGAGTCCTGTACAGTGGGAGAAAGGCCTACGCCCAACAGAGCAGTTGAACATAATCCTAAGCACAGCTAGATTTGAAGGTCCTGAATAGTGGGAGAAAGGCCCATGGCCAACAGAGCAGTTGTACACAATCCTAAACACAGCTAGATTTGAGGGTCAGTCGAACAGTGGGCACAGAGCTAAGCACGGCTAGTTTTGAGAGTCCTGTACAGTGGGAGAAAGGCCTACGCCCAACAGATCAATTGAAAATGATTCGAAACACAGCTAGATTTGAGGATCCTGTATAGTGGGAGAGAGGCCTACACCTAACACAACACTTGAACACAATCCTAAGCACAGCTAGATTTGAGGGTCCTGTACAGTGGGAGAAAGGCCCACGCCCAACAGAGAAGTTGTACACAATCCAAAGCACAGCTAGATTTGAGGGTCCTGTATAGCGGGAGAAAGGCCTACGCCTAAGAGAGCAGTTGCACACAATCCTAAACACAGCTAGATTTGAGGATCAGTCGAACAGTGGGCACAGAGGTAAGCACAGCTAGATTTGAGAGTCCTGTATAGTGGGAGAAAGGCCTACGCCTAACAGAGCAGTTGAACAGAATTCTAAGCACAGCTAGATTTGAGGGTCCTGTATAGTGGGAGAACGGCCTACGCCTAACAGATCAATTGAATATAATCCTAAACAAAGCTGGGAGAATTGTACAATACTAAGGACAGGCTGTGGGACATAATCTTAGTGTTTTAGATAGGTTTGCTAAGTGGTTAGGCTTCCGGGTTAGAGTGATTTCTCTACACCCCACCCGGGCCACTCCTACCGTGCTGGTCCTAGTAGTTGCTGGTTGACTGCTGGCCACTGGCTTCCCCTGCGAACACCTGCTGACACTTCCTGTAGTCGCCTCTGTAGGAGCCGCCCTTTGCCTTGAGGCCCTTAGCCGCAGGGGCTGCCGGGCAGAGGACTGCACTGGGGGGTCAGTTATGACCTGGTGAGTCTGCCAATGGGAGGCAAATGGGCGGGCAGGGAGGCGGGATGTTGGGGAAACACAGGAAGGGAATTGATTCGCGGGATGCAGGCACACGAAGGGTTTGGGGGCTACAAGAGAGGCTTTTCCAGTTAAATTAGCCAAGTGGGGCCACGGGCAGCGCAGCGCTTACCTTGGAAGCTGGGTAGAAATGGCCTGCACGCGGTGGAAAGCGGGTCGCTGGGCTCCCTGCTGCACGGCTGGGCAGCCAATCACAGCTGATGGGCGGGCAGGGAGGCGGGAGGTTGGGGAAAACAGGAAGGGAATTGATTCCCGGGATGCGGGCACACGAGGCGCCTGGGGGCTACAAGAGAGGCTTTTTCCAGTTAAATTAGCCAAGTGAGGCCACGGGCAGCACCACGCTTACCTTGGAAGCTGGGTAGAAATGGTCTGCACGCAGCGGAAAGCGGGTCGCTGGGCTCTGTGCTGCACGGCTGGGCAGCCAATAACAGCTGATGGGCGGGCAGAGAGGCGGGAGGTTGGGGAAAAACAGGAAGGGAATTGATTCCCGGGATGCTGGCACACGAGGGGGCTGTGGGCTACAAGAGAGGCTTTTCCAGTTAAATTAGCCAAGTGGGGCCACAGGCAGCACAGCGCTTATCTTGGAAGCTGGGTAGAAAGAAAAAAATTAAGCGAAACAAAAAGTTGATGGCTGGAATGTTTTGAATTAATTACAACCACGGCCACAGCTCTGGGGAACCTCCCAGACTATCCTTTTTCAGCCTGCTATGCCGTTACAAAAGGGAAAGTCTTTATGCAAATCAGGCTTGGTCTGACCCCAAAAGGGGCAGTCCAGCTTGGATTTCAAGGTCAGATCCCTTCTGCACGATGCCACAAGCATCTCTAGACATGTTTTGGCCTTGTTGGGCGTCATCAGTGAGGAGTAGCTTGGGTCTCTAGGCCCAGCAGGTTCGGGAACCGCGTCTCGGCATACTCGTCCCACTCGGGGTGACTACAGCAAAACAAAAGAGGTGATGGCTGGAAGGTTTAGAATACATTTTAACCTCTGGCATTGCTCTGGCCAACCCTCCAAACAATCGTTCTTTGCCTGCCAAGCCATTACAAAAGGGGAAAGACCATATGGAAATCAGGCTTGGTCCCACCCTGAATGGGGCAGTCCAGCCTGAATTGCTTGGTCACATCCCTTCTGCACAAGATCAAAAGCATCCAAAGACATGTTTCAGCCTCATTGGGCATCATCAGTGAGTAGTAGCTTGGGTCGATAGGTGGAGAAAATATGATTGTCTGGAGGGTTGCCCAGAGCAATGCCAGAGGTTAAGATTGATTCTAAACCTTACCGCCATCAACTCTTTGGCTTAGTCACCACCAGTGGGACGGGTATGACCAGACATGGGTCCCGTGTCTTCAGGGCCTAGAGACTACTGTCCTGTTGGTGTCAGCCTGGACCCCCTCCCAGACCCTCTTGACCTGGTAAAGTGATGGCACCCCACCACAGAAGAACACTATAATTGAAGAGCCAACGCAGGTCCAGCAGAAGGACACCGGAGCAACGCATCAGTGGTCTATGCTATGCCGTGGGATGCTTTAAGCGCCACAACATCAGCTGACGCAGAGGGAGAAAACCAGTTGGGGCACATGGAAAGGGAATCACCATTAGCCCCCCAGGGATTACATTTACTAAACCAATGCCTACACAAAGGCGTCGCAAACCCGTCTAAGCCTCCAGGGAAACCTTTAAAAGACAAAGGCCCCCATGGAGGCTGAATAAATACTGGACTCCTTGGAGCCACTGTTAGCTCCAGGCGAGGAATACAGAAAGAAGGGGGGAAGGGCTTACTAGCCCATATGAAGTTTCCGGAAACCCCTCCCGACCACACTACACCACACCACTCCAGAAGGGAAGCTACCAGATAAGGCAAGTGGCCAATCCTGGAAGGGGGTGGAGTATTTAAGTGAGCGTGTGTGAAAGGTTTGGTGTGGAATAGTTGGGTGAGGACAGGAGTTGATGAAGGACGTCCGAGAGAACAAAGGAGGAGAGAGCAACTTGAATATGGAGGCTATTGGAGAGAGGAAGTCTGTGGAGTATTTGCGTGTGAGAGTGGAGAGTTCGAGGAGTAGAGATAGAGTATGAGTAGCAGGGTGGTAGAGGAAGCGGTAGTAGTTGTGGGAGTAGTAGAGTGGGAGCAGGCAGTGGTAGTTAGTGGTAACGGATGGTAAAAAGTGTTAGTGAGTGGTAGTCGCCAGAGAAGACAGCAGCAGCATTGAGAGATAGTAGTGGTAGCAGAAAGGTGAGAGTCGGTAATGGCTTGGCAGGTGAAGAACGATGGTCTGGAGGGCTGCCCAGAGCAATGCTAGAGGTTACGATTAATTCTAAACTTTCCAACTATCATCACTTGTGTTTTGCTATACCCTTGAAAGTTTGACATTAAAGTTCTTTAAAAAGTGTTCCCCACATGGTAACTGTGAAGTAAGTGACACTGATAAGGAGGACTGATAATAAATCTCTTGTGCATATATTGTCCCCGGGAGGGGGTCAGAAGAACTTCCTTGTAGGTTACTTAGGATAGTGACTAATCTACAGCAGTATAGATGCAGAATGGAACTCAACCTATGGAAGGACATTGTGGAGCCTGATTGCAAATCTAGTCTGTCTGTGGAAGAGAAGATGCCACAGAGTCAAAGTGTGATGCGGCATGGGTGGAAATTGGTGCAGGATTTCCCCTGAAATGTTTGGCATGTTGAAATACTGACATTTCTGCTAGTCAATTGGCCCACAAGGTGGATGAGTAATAAAAAGCATTTTAGTCTTGAAAGCAGACAACCAGAGCGAAATCACAAGGGGGGCGGGGGCTTTACTTTAAAACATTTAGCAAGGTCTCATCAGAACTAAATGAGCAGAGGGACTGCATATGCAGGAGGAGAAAGTGGTCTCTAAATTCAGGACCAGGCTTGTGATCCTGGCTTGGGTCATCACATAGAGGAAGTTGAGGGAAGACATTTGGTGGTCGGGTATGGACAATGAGGTGTAAAGAAAGCCCTGACCATGTGGATCCTGTCAATACAGCAGCACGGCTGCCACTCCTCTATCGTGCCCACTCATTCCAGTTCAGTTGCCTTCTAGACCATGTCAGAGGGTAGTGATACCATTTTTAGGTCCATTTCCTGAAGACTCTAGATATCTTGTGTGTATGTTACATTTTAATTCTAGGTGGCCGCTTGGCCAACCCATGATGGATGATGGAGATGAAGATGGTCTGTCCTGTAAAAGGGATTGGTCAGTGAGGAAATATCAGAGGTTATTGTCTCAGACAATGGGGTTCAGTTCTCCTCACAAGAGTAGAGCGCATTCCATAATTGAATCACTTTTAAACATGCGTGCACCTCACTATACCATCCCCAGTCAAACCTGCTGGTACAGCAGTTTAATAAGGATCTCAAGGGGCCACTGTAGATGTGCATGCAGAACGGTCAGCAGTTGAAGAAGTGTCTACATTTTATTTTGTCCTATTACAATACACTGCAGTGACACCATTTGAACTGATTCAAGGCTGTTTACTTTCCACTGACATGTGCTTTCAGGTGTGTCACAGACATGGTGAGGGTGCTTTAGAAGAGGTTACTGGATAAACTAGCTACCAGGAAGGCTACCAGGAAGGAGTACAAGCATCACAAACGGGGAGCCAAGCATTCAAGTGTGAATATGGGAGAGTGGGTTGGTATAGGCATACCAGAAAGGGTCCCCAAGGGCAAAGTGTGCTATTCCAGCTCAATGAGAGTAAAGTAACATAGAGGCAATTGTATTCTTTCGGAAAATGGTGACAGGTGTAATATCAGACATATGGTACCTTGCCCCTTTCCAGTCCGTCCCCACTGCATGACCTTCATGGCCCATTGTCTGCTATTGTAGCTCCCACCGTTTTGCAATGGGTTCAGGGTGCCTGTGGTGTCAGGTTGAGGGAGTCAATCGTGTTCAACAAAGCAGTACCCCTATTGCATGTAGCCCTGGGATGGCAGAGGGAGCTGGCCATGAGGTATCTGTTTTACCATGCAGGTCCCACCACAGACCATTTATGAGGGGTCCCCCCATAGGACTCAAAGATGATGTGATGTACTTGGTGGTGTTTGGCTGTATTCCTCTTGCGTGGAAAGATGACAAGCATTTGATGGTGGTCGAGGGCGTTCTCTCTGCCACCCCTTGACAACTAATAAAGTCTTCTATCATTACCTTACTTTTTGCAGCCTTCTTCTCACCAAACAAAGAATATAATACACTTTAACATTTACACCCGCAAAATGAGCACCTTTGATTTGCAACATGGAGATACAACTGGTAGCAAGATGGAAAGCCCTGCCAAGTGGGCTGCACATTTAATAAATACATAAATACATGAGAAATAAAGAAGAGAAGACTATCTCCCAAGTTTTCTTGCAGCGCTTATGATGGAAAACTACTGGTGAAAGAAGGCAAAGACTGTCTGCACTTCTTGCATTCAGCACCTAAAGGCTAGGAAAGAATGGCCAAAGGTGATCCAGGGCCCATCTTGTTAGCTGTCATCCTACCTGTTGAGAAATTGCACAAAATGACACATCTTCACAGCTCAAACAAGAAGCAGGATGGAGCAACATTGGTAGGCTGTGCTGGGCCATGTGGCAGGATTGCCTCCAAAGACATCCGCACCATAAGCGAGCCTCACCCTGGGGTGAAACAATCCATTCTCTTACTACAAAGGCCCACAGTCCTCACTGCACAATGATAAACCCCTACATTGAGCTTTTCTTCGGGTGTAAGGCTAAGCAGGCCCTGGGTTCGCTGATGGACAATTTTTATGCAATTTGAATGCACACTCCCGCCACCACTAGGATCAGAGTCATCCTTCTGGTCCTTCCGCAAAAGCCTCAAAACATGGTTAGTCACGCAAGATCTGTAAAGCACTGGATGTCAATATGCTCTACCTTAAGCCAAACTTGCATGTTTGTAAGCGATAGCACCATATATTTGGTCTCTAATTAGCACCCAGATATATGAGTAATTTTACTTTACCGTATGGTGTGTTACCATGACCTGAATTTAATCAGCGCACAGCTGCCTTTGGGTTCGTAGCTCTCTACAAATGCCAAAATCAATAGATAAATGCAGAGGATCACCTTGCAAGATCATGTGAGCTGCCAAACACCCAGGTAATTCTTGTGCACAGATTGACATTTCTCAGGAAAAGCATTGTATGACAACACAGACTGCCTTCTCTGAAAATACATAACATGGCACAAACCTACCAGTTGGCAGACACGCCACAGCCATGAAACTGGCCCTAAAATGGTCTTCCCATGAAGATGCCCACACTTTCAACAAGCAATGCCTCAAAGTCTCTATGTTGACAAATGCAGCAAAATGAGCAATAAGTGTGCCTCCTGCAGAACCCGTTCTGTCATGCACCAAATAGGTTCACCATTTCCATCTGCTACAGGTGTGTCACACACAAGGTCATACCTGTAGAAGTTGAAGTAAGCTCATCCATTATGCCAAAATATGCCGAACAAGAGACAATACCAAAAGAACTGGCATTGCATACGTTGGACCTAGAAAGGCCGATTCTGCAATGACTGTACCGGTGTGCCCACTACTGACAAAGACGATTTCTATCTTTAGGTTGCCAAAGAGTCCTCCAACACACCCCTGAATTTTTCACAGAGATGAAGAATTTTGATTGATGGCATATGGATGCAAGCACTTATCAACACAGGTGCGTCTGTAAACATGCTCCCCAAATGGAAGATCCTAGAATAGTAACCTGCACCCCTTTTTCAGCCACAAAACTGTCAATCTTTGCATTTCCCAGCACTTTTTTAATTCCTCTATGAGGCATCTTCATTACCACTATCCCATATAAGGAAAACACAACACATAAAAGAATGATTCTGGCCAAAACCAGCTGAACCACTGGACCTCCTTAGGTTCGTGTTTAGTATCCATGCAGCTGCTTTAAAAGATCTGCTGTTCCAGGCCACGGTCAAGCATCGGCTGCATGCACAAAAGTGCAGTCAAGCGCATCATCAACAACACTGACCAAGCCTTAGAGCGGGCTCTTGCACATACATTAAAATGTGGAGGAGGAACTAGCAGTGCTAAAGGCCTATATCAAGGGGAAAAGACCCAACATGAAACGTTCTCAATGGTACTCATAAAGGATGCGAAGCAACCAGGCCAGTTCTGCATTTGTTTAGACATGCACCTTCTAAACCAAGTCATCCAGAGAGAGAGAAAAGACCCTGGTTACTGTCGATGACATGACGGGAGCTCCAGGCTTCTAAAAACTGGTCCTGACCAGCTAAAACGGAGAGAAAGAGTCCTGTTCAATTAGATCATTTTCCACACATGTATGGTATGCCTCCAAAGTTATCAGTTCAACTTTGTCCTTTCATCCTCCGCAGATAGGTTCTAGAACGCATGTGCCTTCCTCCATCTGGGAGTCACAGCATAGGTTCTAGAACACAGGTGCTTCCCTCCATCTGGGGAGTCAGGTGCTTCCCTTCTTCTAGGGAGTCATTGAATAGGTTCTAGAACACAGGTGCTTCCCTTCATCTGGGGAGTCACAGCATAGGTTCTAGAACACAGGTGCTTCCCTTCATCTGGGGAGTCACAGCATAGGTTCTAGAACACAGGTGCTTCCCTCCATCTGGGGAGTCACAGCATAGTAACAACATTCTGGAGCATTCGTGCAGAACAGAAGGCCATCTGGCAACGCTATGAGCCGTGCGCCAGTGAATGTTGGAATAGGACTAATCCAGCAGAAAGAGAAGTGTGAATGCCCCAAGAATTGATCAGATAATTTCGACAACGTATTTAGCTGAGAAGTTATTACGACAGATCCCAAGGAGGTCAAATATATCATGGAAATCGGTTCGGGAAGTGCACAGCATCACAGCCTTGCAAGTCTATGTGGGCTGTTCATCCCCATGCAGCACACACTAAAAGACCCACTTTGAGACCTCACCATTCCAAATGACCATGGATCCCCTCATGACTAAACCACAAAGTCCACAAAGACACTAAGATTGTCGTTCATGCCGGCCAGTGCTGTCTAGAGGTGATCCTAAATTAAAGTTACTAGCATGGCCAGAACAGTACACTCATATCCCCTAGTCGGGCACTCCGGCCCCCAGAACAGCATTTCTGTATTTCTAGATCAGAAGACGAGTGAAAAAAATGATCTGGGGGAAATTAAACACTACCACCTATACACCTACAGTTAACCCTTCAAAACCATGAATCATAAGCCGCACATTCCAATATTAGAATGCACAACCTCCTGTCAAACTGCAAAAAAACAAGAAATGTATATTACTGTTTGAAGGCTCCAGATTTCAACTGGCATGCCACTCACGTGTTGATACCCTAGCAGACATCTTGTTCCATCTTTAAAGGTTGGCCACGTCCAAGAAGCACAAGCAGCTGAAGACAATAAAGAACTTTCCCTATTGCAACAGAGATTGACCCGTGAAGAGCGTTGAAGCTGGACGAGGTAGCCAAACGAAGAGAATGTGAGGAGGGCATCCAGACCATCAAAGCCAAACTCTATTCAGAACAACCAAGCCCTTACCACATCAGCAACACCATTGGAAATAGCAAATCAAGGTAGCCATTGCTGCCATGACCACTATTCCTGAAGAGATGTCGAGGGCCTACTGCTGCAAGGCCTGGTGATCGTAATCCTCGCCTAAACTCACCACCACAGTCACTCTGTTTCCTTGAGGGACACCAAGGTGTGGCTAAGACCAAACTGAAACAGGAAAAGGTGTGGTTAAGAGGACACGACTAGCTGACAGTCCCGCAACTGGTGTCATGGATCATTTCCCCTTATCTCCAATCAATATAGAGGGAAACGCCTTTGAGAGAAGGTCAGCACAGTCTTCTGCTCCCTCCCAGGACGGTGCCCACCTCCTGCTATTGGTAGATGATTATGCCCAATATGTAGAAATAGAAGAAGTGGAGTCTGAGTAATGAGTGTTTATGGCACTGGTGATCCACGGAAATTCCTACACTGCTTAAAACTGACAATGGACCACTGTTTTACTGGAAAGACGTCCGGAAATACTTGTACCAGTTCTGAAACAAACACACATACGTCATCTTGTGGTGGCCAACAACAATAGCAAGCCGTCTTGTCCATCATACCGACTCATTGGTATCGAGTGGATCCATGGATGAAGTTATCAAAACAAGCAGAAGAAATAATAATTCCCAAACGAGTGCCAAATGGCAGGGGGAAAGTACCATGCATTTTGCTAAGGGGCAACGTTCTCATCCTGTTGGCTTTCATCCACATACAGCGTACAAAGGTGACAGTGGAAGGCCCAAGCCAGCCCATTAATCACAACTTGGCAGTCAATACTGTTGCTTATTTGTTATTCCCTCATCTAAACAGTTATGATCCTTTCATATGCTTGAGCCTGACCATTTCATCCCTAACTGAAATTGGTGTACTAGTCTGCCTGTAATAAACTGGCTGCTTTGATATTTCCTGTTTCAGCTATATACATAGTATAGAGTGAAAGCCATACAAGTGCTAAATGATGCTCCCACAACAAGCACAGCAAAGAACCCCTGTTTTGAAAAAGAACACAACAATAGAAATCTTTAACCGCTGAGGTTACAGAAAAGATCCTTTACCTGTGGTAGGTTTCCAGCAGTAAGGCAGACTGGCTGTTAATCTAATGTTCACTTGCAACCCCAGGCACCCCTGGCTTGAAGCATTCATCTAACATGACTGTCCACAAAAAGTAGCCAACACTACAAACATAAACCACCTCGGATCTGGAATCATTTTCAAACGTCTGTATGGGTCCTTAGATATATTTTTTTTAAAGCACAGGCAGTCACCAGGTACCATGAACCTGTTTATATACCTAACTATTGTGTTACCACATGATAACCATATGTGGTCACACAGAAGGGCCGTTGATTATAGTAATCATCAACAAGGGTAGAGTTTGTATAGGGCAGCCTCTAGCGTGTCAGTGAAAGTTTTCAGATCAAGAGCAAGCCAAAGCATTTAGAAGTATTTTATGTACAAAGTAATTTTAAATAAATTAACCATGTACTTAATGCCTCATGCTTTATTTCTTGAGCCCCATGAAACAATAGTCTCTCCACACTCGAGCATGCTCAGACAGCACTTAATTTACAGAGTATGAGCAAAGGGAAAGGGGGCCCTATCAGAATACAATACACAAGCAAGATCACAGGCCTCCTCTGAGGAAAACCTTAACATACCTCATGGATAGGCCATGGGCCGCCATGACCAACTTTGACAAATCACGGTTATCTGTGGTTGTGTCATTGATCCTAGAAACGGGATCCTACGCTTGCGAGCACCGGAGCCCAGGGTTTGCCAACATCAGCCACTTTGGTATATCTGGATGCCTTTATTTTGTTAAAGTAACTCGCAGCTGCCACTGTATTTATCCGCTTCCACCCCTGCCGCCATCCCTCAAGATGCACTGTATGCTACATCTTCCAAGCCCTTCTGTCATTAGCATTCTGTCTCTGGGATGTGGGCTTGAGCCTAACAGACTTTGCAAAGTGGAATATGGCAGATGCTTGGATGCAGGAACCCCCTCAGTGATTTGTGGCAGGTATGATTGGTTATTGTATGATTGGTTATTTATAACGCACTTAATAGCCAGAGGTTTCTAATCCCGCACCCGGGGATTGAACCTGTGTTGCTCTGTGTCGTTTTGCTTTCAAGGCGAGCACGTTACCCCTGAGCTATCCTCCGGCAACAAAGGTGTTTCTTATCAAACAAAAAACACTGACATCACTGGGGAGCTCTGTGGGGGTGGGCATCTAGTGTTAAGAGTGATGCTTTACCAGGCAGTGGGAGACAAGCGAGTTGTGGAGGCTGTTCCATATCCAATCACTACTTCCCCACCACAATGCAACATGTGCCCATTACTGGGATGCTCTGAGGGGAGCCTGTTGGCTATCCCTAGGCAGTGAGCACCATCAAGCAAGGTTGAGCGCACTATCAAGTGGCATGAATAGCTTAGAAACTGCCTCCTAGAGCTCTAAGCAATGAGCCTTACACAATAAAATTATTGTTTCCAGAGTGGTTCCAGAGACCTCTTCTCATGGCCCTTTGCTGTTTTTGGCCTCCCTTTGGAAAATATCTAGCCGTCTGCCAAGGCCATACACCCAGGGACCAGTATGCCGAGAGAGGTGTGAGCGGAACCAGAACATCTCTCCACTGGTGCAGAGATGAGGAGAGAAGGCGTGGAGGGAGATGTTTCCTCTAAGCGAGCCTGCCTCCTGCTGCCTATTGAAGCCGTTTTCACACATCAGAGTGTAAGCCAACAGGATTGGAGAAGCTACTAGAGGACCTCTCGGTTGGGAGGGAAAGGCCCTCTGGGCACCGCACAATGTCGATCCAGTCCTGGAAACTAGGAGCACTGGGGTGTTTGATTGAGCGGCCTGCTGGACCAGGGCTCTTTGGAAATTCCATCACAAGGTGCTGTTTGTTAGGGGTTTCAATTGTATTTCCTGTCTGTCAGGCTAAAGCAGCTTGCTTCCTACGTTGCCTCCCACCTTGCTTAACTTAAGCACCATCAGGAGATGATTGAGTGAGGGCCCGTGAAAAAACAATTATCAATGAAGGAAAGGTGTTTGACAAGAGTCAAATGCAGCTTATATGTCTACATTCCCTGTGGTGTACCGTATCATTCATGTGGAGGTTCATTGCCTTAAGCAATCAGTTCCTAATCTATTAAATCTCCAGTAGTGTACCCTCGTGCACAGTGTCTCTCGCTCCTGTCAGGTGCGACTATGCAGTTTTCCTATAGGCACATCAAGGAAAAGGGGGATCTATATCGGCCCTTATGAGTTCGGCACTATTGCGAATGATGAAAATTCAGTTACCTTCACCAATAAATTGTGATCCTATGAGAAAGATCGAATCCACTTAGCTGGAGCTCTTCGGAGAGAGCTACAGTACTCTTTAGGAGCAGTCTCAGTTCTCAGGCAGCCATCATTTCCGTGGTATTGTCTGCGTTCCATATTGTGCAACAATTATTATGATGATTCCAAAAGGTCTTAGCTATTTACTGATTTGCAGCCAAACTCGAATTACCGGTTTACTTTCACTGTGAGCCAGTTGGGCCCAATGCCAGTGCTGAATGGGTCATGAATGATTCTTTGGCACTCATTAGGACTCTGGAAGTATAAGCTGAAAGTGCTGGTAACAGTATTACCGCCAACTTTACCGTTCTGCGGTCCTGATCACGAGTTGGGCGGTATCCCTGCTGGGATACCGCCCAACTTTATTTGCATTAGCGCCCACCTGTCTGGTTGTATTACCACCGGATCACGGTTTGGGCGCTAACTGTAAGTCCCCATTCTCCATTGGGTCCATTGGACCCAATGGGGAATTTTCGGTGCAATTACTGCATGATAAAACTGCCGGCGGTAATTGCGCTGAAAATTGGTATTTTCTCTGCACACCAGACTAGTAATAGGCCACCCTTAAAAGCGTCAGTAACACTGTTAGCGCAGCATTTAAGGGCTAGCACCCAACTCGTGATCAGGCCCTGCCAAATTAGGAGGCAACGGTATTACCGCCGGCGGTACCCACCAACAGTACTACCGTTGGCAGTTGGCAGAATTAATGCCAATAGATGTAATGTTGGCATTATTACCACTGAAATCACATAATGGTATTACAAGTTGGAAAATGGTGGTAATACCATTGAAATTGGGTAGTAATACAGCCTAATCACAGTGCATTTACCTCCACCTAGAAGGTGGAGGTAAATGCATACAGGTGTTGTAAAGTGAGCCACAGGTGCACCCAATCCACGCAAGAAGGGTTCCATTAGGCCCACACCTTCCCCAAACAAACTTTCCAATACCATCATGTTGCCACTGGCTCCTGTGCACATGGGCATGCAGCTGCTCCTGGTCCGCATTGAGCTGCAGAGGCAGGAGGAGCAGGAAGTAGAGGCGGGGGAGGAGGAGACACCATTCAAGGTGAGCACCCATACTCTGGGTCAAGCCTTTGTAGAGAAGGAGCTAAGTACCCCCACCTCAACCATCTCGCCCACAGCACCTGTATGTTGGATGCTGGAGTGTGAAACACGTGCAGTACTAGTGAAAATACCGATATCAAGGAGAATCTGGGAGGCAAGGTTCCCATTGAAGAAACCATACCTGCATACAAGACAATATGATGGTTGTCTGAATGAAGTTCCGGAATGATGAAGAAGAATGGTGACATCATCACCATCACCCAATAATACAAAAAGAGACAAGGGCAATTTAAGGACACAGGGGTTCAGCCCTAAAACACATGATGGACAATCAAAAAACTAAATAACCCATATGTCCCTTCTAAACCTCCACCTGTTGACAGGACTACTCAGCCCATGTACCAAATAGGTACTGAGTAAATAACGTACCTTTCAATGGAAGATATTAATACATGCAATTTTATTTAAACAAATAAAATTCAATCATCACATATAAAAACAGCATGTAAACACATAATCCTAAAACATACAAAGTGTATTTCATAAGTGTGTACAGTCATAAAACACTGAATACATTATAAAACCACAATACCCCAAAGTGCAAATTCTAAAATGCTAAAAATGACCTCATAGTAGACTATCGCCTACTAAAGGTAAAGTATTGCCTAAAGTGCAAAGTTATAAAGTGTATATCAACAGTACAGTGCAAAACAGACGTTAGAGATATGACAAAAGGACCTGTATGAATCAAGGTAACCCTTTGGTCTATTGGATAGTATTAGGTAGATACATCCTTTCTTCACAGAAGTAGAAAGATCATAATTAATATGTCATTAAAGGCACTGTTGTCAATTTCAGTGCTAAACAACATCACCATCAACGTCTTGCAGAGAAAGGCTGACGTAAGAGAAGAGATTCAGAGATGTAGACAATTCTATAAGGTATCAAGAAACGATCGAGATAAATGACATCTTGGCATATAGATGAGGAAACTTATGCTGCAGACATAATGAAGAGATCAAGCTATTTCCCACGTATACACATGCAAAGAAATGCAAGCAGATTTAGTATGCTTAAAGGCTAGCTAAATAGTGAATCGATTGTGGCAGGTGCCAACATGAACATACATATATATATATATATATATATATATATATATATATATATATATATATATATATATATATATATATATATGTATATATATATATATATATATATATATATATATATATATATATATATATATATATATATATATATATATATATATAATACAGCCACGGTAGTGGCTGTGTAGTTATGGTTAAGTTGCTGTTTCCTTAGGAAGAGCACTTTTTGCGCGGCTTATATCTCCGCTCCCCCTGGACGAATCCTCATCAAACTTTGCAAAAAAAAGTATATGGTCCACTCTGAATTGTTTTGGAAAGTTTGGTGGTGAGGTTTGGTCCAGGGGGGGAAAAGTTATAGAGGGGTCCCAAAACTTCTTTTTTACCCATAGACTGGATGGGGGGAAAACTTTGCGCACGCCTACAGCCGAAACCGCTGGATGGATTTTCACCAACTTTGCGGCACGAGCAGGGGCTTGGTCTCCAAAGCGTGCTTTTGTAAAGCTGGTGAAAATCCGTCCAGTAGTTTTCTTTAAAACGATCAAAAAGTAGGTCTAAAAAAATTAGTGATATCTTTGTCCGCTCCGCGGAGACACTTCCCTTTTTCGATACGCGGGTAGGAGACCAATTGGCTAATGGGCTTGCGTCATGTCCGCGGACACGCAACGTGTCCGCCGATTGGCTGGAGTGAGGCGTGATGTGCGTCAGTTTGTTCCGATGCGCCCGCCATCTTGGATCCGCCAACAGCGTGTCGACGAACAGAGGCGAAATGCAGTTTTGGGGAATGTTTTGGTGTGCAAGAGTGCTTAGGGAGGTTTAGGGAGGAAGAGATGGGTGAAATACTGAATTTGTTTAGGTGGCAGGTGCTACTGATGTATTAGCCATGCCCGCGCTGTCCAGGATGTTCGTAATTACTGAAAATGAGGGGTGCACTAAGGATAGTATTCCCGTCCGTGCTGTGCGCTGGCAAGTTGAAACTGTTCTAAGGACACGCGTGGTGTCAGCGGACGTTAAAATTGAGTATATGTCGCCGTTAACATTTTTCAATCTATGGGTGTCATACTGAGTTATAAGTCACCATGGGTGTGATATACTGTGGTGGTTGTGGCCAGGGCCTAGAGTCTTGGGTGCATGGCCGCAAGCCGTACACCCAAGACTGTAGGCCCTGGCCACAACCACCACAGCATATCACACCCATACATCACACCCATAGAATCGAATATCTATTAGGTGGTTGTGGGCAGGGACTAGAGTCTTGTGTGCAAATTGAGTATATGCCGCAGTTAAAATAATTGATTATATGGGTGTGATAATGAGTTATAAGCCACCATGGGTGTGATATGCTGCAGTGGTTGTGACCAGGGCCTAGAGTCTTTTGTCCCTAGTCGCAGGCTGTAGGCCGTATGCCATACACCCAAGACTCTAGGCCCTGGCCACAACCACCGCAGCATATCACACCCATAGATCACACCCCTAGAATCGAATATCTATCAGGTGGTTGTGGGCAGGGCCTAGATTCTTGGGTGCAAATTGAGTATGTGCCGCAGTTAAAATGTTTCATTCTATGGGTGTGATAATGAGTTATAAGCCACCATGGGTGTGATATGCTGCAGTGGTTGTGGCCAGGGCCTAGAGTCTTGGGTGCATGGCCGCAGGCCGTAGGCGCTAGGCCATATACCCAAGACTCTAGGCCCTGGCCACAAACACAGCAGCATATCACACCCATAGATACACCTATAGAATCAAATATCTATCAGGTGGTTGTGGGCAGGGCTGGGCAGGGCTGAAGGCCATGCACCCAAGACTGAAGTTATAAGCACTGAAGTTATAAGTCAGCATGGGTGTGTCCAGGACCTAGAGTCTTGGGTGCACGACGAAGGCCATGCACCCAAGACCAAAGTTATAAGTACTGACGTTATAAGCCACAATGGGTGTGATATGCTGCGGTGGTTGTGGCTAGGACCTAGAGTCTTGGGTGCATGGCCGAATGCCCATGCACCAAGACTGAAGTTATAAGCACTGAAGTCATAAGTCAGCATGGGTGTGATCTGGTGCGGCGGTTGTGTCCACGACCTAGAGTCTTGGGTGCATGGCCAAAGGCCATGCACTCTAGACCGAAGTTATAAGCACTGAAGTTATAAGCCACCATGGGTTTCATATACTGCAGTGGTTGTGGGCAGGGCGTAGAGTCTTGGGTGCATGGCCGAAGCCCATGCACCCAAGACTGAAGTTATAAGCACTGAAGTTATAAGCCACAATGGGTGTGATATGCTGCAGTGGTTGTGGCTAGGACCTAGAGTCTTGGGTGCATGGCCAAAGTTATAAGCACTGAAGTTATAAGTCAGCATGGGTGTGGTATGGTGCAGTGGTTGTGGTTGTGATATGCTGCAGTGGTTGTGGCCAGGGCTTAGATTCTTGGGTGCATGGCCACAGGCCGTAGGCTTTAGGCTATGCACCCAAGACTCTAGGCCCTGGCCACAACCACCACACCATATTTTGGTACCTGGAGGAAATATTCTTTTTCAATTTCTGTGATAAAAGAAAAGAGCATGTTAGTGTATGTATAGTCTAAAGACTTATTACATTGCATAATAGACATTTAGCTTTTTTTCGACCCTCATATTTAGTTTACAAACCAGTGCACTGTGCATTTTGCTCAGTTTCTGTGTTTGTTTTTCAAATCATTGGGTCTGTGGGGAAAAAAGATCCTTGTCGGATTAAAAAAAAACCTTTTTTTGTTATGCTACAGTCTATTTGTTTGTTTGCTTTCAGTGTTCACTTGTTGTTTCTGGTTAATGTTCTATCTGTTGGCTTTTTGCAGATTTTTGAAGCAGTTACCTGTTGGCGTATTCTAACTGTCTATTTTTTGTTACAATTTAGTGGTATTCATTTATCTGTTTAGTTGTTATAGAATCTTGGGCCAGTTAGATACCTGTTGGCGCATTCTAACTGTTTATAGTTTTTTATAGTTTTTTAATTGAATTTTTGTTAATGTTGAAGTACAGATTAGTTATTAAATTTTGGTTTTAAGAAGATGAAATAAGCATTTGTAAGATTTGCTGGTAATCTCTGCTTTAGAGTAATGGTACTATCATTACATTTCGAACCATCCACATTTCTTTTTAATATATGCAGTGTAGTGGCCTGCATTGGTTGTGGTTCCTGCGTGGTAGATTATACCTATTGTTGTGAAGTTTTTCTTACCAAGCGATACTTGACCGTGTGTGAATCCAGTCAGCTTGCAGTTGTTTTTGGTACCATCTGCATTGTAACGTAGATAGAAGCATTAGTATTACTTAGTTACTATGTGTTTGTATTAGTAAGGTGGAGCGATTATCTGAATTGCAGGTAGTACATAATCTGCCATGGTTTGCATTTTGTACAAGTTGCTGAAATGGAATGGATTCGCAATTAGGTATGGATACATACATGAAGCGCTCATTAGGGATTTGTTCCTGTGTCACATTGTTGCCGAGAGTGCATGTATGTTTTCATATGTATGAAATCTGGAATATTTCATTCATAGGTATGTTTTTGTTTTCCAGTACTTGTAGTAAGTGCATTAGAGATTCTTGTGGATCTTCTTTTGAGTTTATAGTGAATTTCACCATTCCAGCACAGTAGTCCAATTCTTGTCTTTTCCGTGAACACTATAAGTGTTGTCAGGATTGTTTTTTTTGCGTTTCTATGAAGGACTAACATTTGCAAACACAATTGGTCTGTACTGTGTAAGTAAATGTTTTCAACAATTGGTGGCAATTGAAATAGAATATTCATTGCTACATTTGTGTAGCAATTTACGCCAGTTATATTTAATATTTGAATGGAGCAGATAGTTCTGTGTCCAAGTCATTTCTTCGAAGTGGGTGTTGCTTCTTTGAAGAAGTACCTGAGTTACTTTGACTAGTAGGTTCTTCTTTGGTTGTGGTAATTGAGGAAGTACTAGCTTCTTTTACTCTCTTTGGAGGATTTGCAGTCAGATCCTGTTGCATTTCAGTTTGAATTAGTTTTCTTTTACACCGTTTAAATTTTTGTGGAACAGGATATGATTTTAGATGGGGGTGTATAGTGAACGTAGTCTATTGTATTCTAAAATGCAAGGAATATCAGCGTTTACTTTACTTGCATCAAAGTTGATTGGAAATAGACCGTCAAGTGTACGTAAGCGTGATAGTGCTACATAGCTCATGCCTTCTTTAAAGACTGTGTTACCAATATCTATCAATGCTTTGTCTAGGGTAAGACCTTGGGATTTATGAATGGTGACTGCACATGCAAGAGTTAGAGAAAATTGTTCTCCGCGTACATACATGTCTTTGAAGAGAAGGAATCGAGTTGTTGAGCGCCCTATCCTTTTTACTTCTGAAAGTTTGTCGAAGAGAATATTGACAAACTGAATGTTGTTGTCACATGGGTATGTTTGAAAGCCAACAACTGTACCCAGTGCTCCATTAACTAGTCCTTGCTCCACGTCAAGGTTACGTTTAAGCATTATGCTACAGTTTAAGGATAATTTTAATATTTTCTCCAACCCAGCTGTGTTGGAGACAGAATTTTCTAAGGTATTTAGTCTTGTTGTGGCTTGTTGACACATGGGTAGTGTCATATCATGTACGTCCAGTTTGTCTGTGGAGAAAATTTCAATTATTGGTTGCATTTCTTTTTTCAACATTGTTTCATTGAATTTGGAACAGCTTGCAAGAGTTGGCATTAAGGACATACAATTGACATTTTTGTGTGCTAATTGTTCCATAACATCAGTAGCACATGAGTTATCGTCATAAAGTGCATGGATGTGCCGGGTTTTTAATATTGCTTGTGCTTCTTGAGATAGTACACCAACTCTAATACTTTTTAAAATGTTGGCGTAGGTGTGGTCTGCAGATTGCCGCATGTTTTCTGTTAATTCTCTGTATTGGAAATGTTGCCAAAGGTTGACATTTCCTATGCTGCCAACAGTTTTACGGCAGAGTTTATGTCCTAAGGTTTTAAAAATAGGTTCACCTTTCACTGGTGTCAATTGAAGAAGATCTCCGAAAACAATAATGTGTTTTCCTACAAAGAGTTCTTCGTAGTTTGTTTTAAGTACGTCTTGCAATCTGAGGTGAATCAAAGACAACATTAGGTTGGAGACCATGCTCACTTCATCTATTAGCAGCATTTTCATTTGTTTTAATACTCTGCGTAGGTCCATTGCAGCTTCTGTAAAAAAATGTGTAATAGTCTAATTTGTTTTGGTGTTCTACTGGAAGGAGTAGTAATCGGTGTAAAGTGAAACCTTCTATGTTGTAGGCAGCTAAACCTGTGGGGGCAGTTACAACAGTTGACAGTTTGGTGTTTGTCAATTGTTGAAGGAACTTGCTGATGATTTTGATTAAGAATGTTTTGCCTGAACCAGCTTCACCACTGACGTATAGCAGTATAGGTTTGTAATTTTAGCAGGTACATTCTTTATTTTCGTGTTGTACACCATGTGCAATTTCTTTTGTTACTTCTTCAAAAATGGTGCGCTGGTCTTTGTTAAGTTTTGATTGTAGTACAGTTAAGTCTTCTGTATCTTCTTCATAGTGACACATGGTGTTTTCTACTTCTGTCATAGCTAATTCTGCCTCATTTGCTATTAGTGGCTGTCCCAGTGGTTCTTGGCTTCCTGTTACAGAAGGTTGACTACTGTCGGAAGTGTCCTTATCTAGTTGGGCCTGGAGTTCTTCTTCGTGTTGCTGTTCATTGTGCAACATTGTTTTGTACTGCGTAAAGTTCGCATCGGTGATAGTGCTTTCATTTGCTTTGAAAGCGCCTTCATAGCAGTCATAATTATCTAGTATCTCTTCTTCTTTTCTCCATGGTTTAAAAAGTTGTAGCAGGGACATGTAATATAGTTATTTCTATTGAGGAGTTTTTAATGACAATTTGATATGATTAATTAAGCTTCGTTTGGTAAGTTTCACTAAGCTGCCTTCACAATCTGTCACTCTATATCTCCCTTTTTTTTCATTGGGTTTTATGTTATTTTGTATGCAAAGGTTTGGGCTATGTGGTATTGACACATGGTTTCCAAAGTGGTACTCCTGTTCGGGTAGTATGTGTCTAGTAAATTGTTTTTCAAAATGTCTTGGCTGTTGGGATCATTTTTGGCTATTGTTTCTATGTCACATATGATTTGAGAACTCTTTTTCTAGATTTAGCAGGACCAAGACCTAGCCATAGTATATTTACAGATTTTCCATACAAAGCAGTACCGGTTAAACGATCTGCAGCTTCGTGGGCGCCACATTCTCTATGAGAGAGCATTTTTATGCCTAAGCTGTACAATTTCTGAGATAGTGTTTTGTCTGATGATATGTCATTCCAGAGGTCTTGAAGCTCTGTTTTTTCTGCTTTTGTTATGTAAGCTGTAACATATTGTGGAACTGTCTGCAATGTACTGCACATCTATGTTTGCATCCCATAAGAGGGCAATGATTGCATTGTAATCATTGATATATTTTGATTCTTCTGTTCTTTTTATGTAATACGTGTTCTTAGGTGATTTACCTTTAACACTGTGTCTAACTGAAGACATGAAGTTGTTCACTTCACCCGTTTCTGTAACTGGTCTAGGGAAACCAAAGCAGCATTTGGTGTAGTATTTCCCTTTGTTTTTGTATTTGCGATGACAATATTTGCCACATTTGTGTCTTTGAAATTGTACAATTTGTGCATGAAGGTCACTATGTCTCGTTTTTGAAGGGATTTCACAAGTGACATATTTTTGGATGAACTGCAAAACAGTGGCATCACTGTCCTGACCAAATTTAGGAATATCTTTAATCCATAAAAGCATGTGGTGCTCCTCTGGCTTGGTACTCTTTTCTCCAAAAGAAGTGTTGCACTTTTCCGAGGGGAGGAACAGTTTTATTACAAATAAAGTGTAGCATAACAATGAAACGATGGTGGAAATATCTTGAAACATTAACAGGATGTAGAGAGCAAAGTTCTCCAGGTGTTAGTATATCTATGTTTGTTTTGTTTGATATGCGTAGGAAATCATGTAAATCTTCCCATGCATATTCTGCACAACTTAATGTAACAAACCAAGTGGGTGGTCCAAGGTTTCTGATCATACAACGTACATCTGCTTGACGTCGGAACCAGTATTCTTTTGTACCACGCATGTTTGCAAACAGATTTGTAATGCTTGATTGTAAAACCTCATCTTTTTCTTGCACTTTTTGTATTAATTGCGTAGCTGACATATTTTGAAAGTGGTTTCCCGATTTCAATATGTGTGCAACTCCGTAACATAGAGTTGCTAGTTCACCTTCAAAGAGTAGGTGGAATATGTATTCCACATTTTGTCTAAAACTGGGATCTTCAGAATACATTAGTAATGAGCGGTATTCTGATGCTGTTATCTGAGTGGGTCTATCATCATACCTTCCTCCTTTGCCAGTAGGAAATAGTAGAGGAAAAGCACGTGCTTCTATACTTTTTACCCATATGCTCATTGGTGATCCTTTGGTTTGTCGCATTTGGTACTTTTCTAGTGCATCATCTATGCTGTAATTAGAGTGTAATGGATGAATTGTATAATGGTCTAAAATATTGGATACTGCAACAGGATCCAGAAGTTCAAATTGACCAGTTTCTGCTGACTCTTGAATTTTTTCAGTTGTTTCCCTTAAGTTTTTTTCAATATATTTTTTTTTGTAGTATTCTTTATTGTCTTTTAGATATTGCAAGGCTTGTCTAATTTTATGTAAGTCCATGAGTTGTTGCCAAATTTTTTTGTCTTTTGTTGGTACACCATTTACTAAGACAATTAAAGATTGCTCTATTGGACGTTGCACTGCTAGAGTGTGCACATTTTCTGTCAGATCTAATGGTAAATAAACTACCAATTCACCAATTCAGAGGGAAGTAATTTAGCTGTTTTTGGTTGAAGGCGTATTATTGCTTGAAATGGGTGTACTGTTTGAATTATGATGCTCTCATATAAATTGAGTTGTTGCAGGGGTTTTGATAGTGGGAATAATTGTGATAGCACGTGAAGGAGTTTGGTTGTTATCAAGTTTTGTAGTGCAGTAACTGCAAAGTATTAAGGGGTAACTTATTTCGTATTTGTTTTCTGCTAAAAGGTCGAGAGCTAATTCAAACCATTTGGAATCTTCATTGTCTTCTATTTTGTATGTTACGTCTATAGTTTTTGTGTTACTTTTGTAAAAAGTTCTGCGGCAACACACACACACATGGTTTGGTACTTCAGCAGATGTACTTTTAAATTTTATTATTTCTTTTTTGTATGTGTGTAGCAGAAGCTTGCCATGTACAGAATTGTTGCTAATCTGTTCTAAAGCTATTGCATTTTGTAGATGGCTTTCACTTCCAAAATATTTCCTCTGGATATGGTCGATTTCTTCTTGTAGGTCTTTGGGTGTACCATGTAGAAGGGTGTTATTTAAATTGGCTAGTTCTAAAGCAGGACATTTAGCATAGTACAGTTTATAGACTAGATTTCTTACAGTTGAATGATGTGTTGTTATCATTTTGATATCATGGAAGGTGCTTTTGCAAATAGGTCCTAAAATGCAGGCTAATGAATGTCCTTGTAGTCCTGTGTATTTGTGCACTGGACAGATATCCATATTTTGCAGCACTTTCATTTTGATTTTGTCTTTACCTTTCACATACTGATTGAGGAACTGGTGTAAAGATTTGAAAGATTTGTTGGGAATGTTACACAATGATGTGCCTGGTCATTTGTATACTGGATGTTCTGGTTCAGTCGAATGGAGAGGTAATTCTGAGTTTTCTGGGGATATTTTTGTAAGCAGTGTTTCTTTTTCCATGATGGTTTTATTAATTTTTTCATAACCTCGTCCACTGCTATGGATGGCAATTGTGTTTGTTTGGTTTTGTTTGTATGCTTATTCATTAAAATATGGTTCTGTGATCGTGGCACGACTCCATTCACCTCCACAGATATTTAAGAAGTTATTTTTGTTGACATTGTGTTTATTGAGAAGTTTTTTTTGTAGTTTAGTACTTAGTTTTGTTAGTGGTTTCATCCTGTTTAAAACTAAAATAAATAACTTCCTTTTGAGAAGGATTGCACTGTCTACGAGAGCTTCTAGGATAAATTTTCTACGGTAGGTTTTAAGGGTTGTGCATGATTTCGCTCCTGTTTTTATAAGATTCTGAAGGACTCTGTGGCGGAACATTTTTGCTAAAATACTTTTTTTGGAATGGTTATTTGCTAGTATATGAAGATTTATAGGAGCAGTCTTAGCAGTAGAGGTAGCAGAATTCTTGTTAAGCATTTTCTGTTTCATTTTACATTTTGATAGAGGAGGCAAAGTTTCTGTACTAGAAGCTTCTTTTGTTTCGCTAAATGACTGCATTAGCTGTTTTGTTTGAACGTTTTGTACAAACTCTGGTAGAGATGGATGCTTATTTTGGACACTTTTATTTTCATTTGCTCTATTTCTGTGTTGCTTTCTACGGACTTGCATTTTGGTAGGCATTCTTTGGGGTCTGTTGAAAAAAAAAGAAGGCATGGGTTGGTCTGTTTTGCAATGTATGTGTGATGTGTGCATGCATGTATGGGTTTGATGGGAAAGATGTATGTGGTGGTGTGTGAATGTGCATTGGGCAGTTAAAATGAGTTGGGAAGGCTATTCTTCTGTTTGTATGTTACTATACTGCAGTTTAGATGAGAGTAGAAAGTGAGCTAGTTGTGATGTGAAGCATTAATAGTAAAAGTAATGGTATAAAATTAAAACAGTTCTTTGTTTTGTAGTACTAACATTCTACGGGTTGAGAATGTTATTTGTCTTCCAAAAAAACAGGGATGTGTGTGCCAGCCTGCCTGCTAATCTCTGTTTAATAAATGGGGATTTGGGGGCAGAATGGTTCAGAAATCGATGTTTTTTTTGGTGTGCAAATTACATGAATGAGCCACACAGTGTCTTTGAGGAACAGTAAGAATATAAAAGGTAGTATTGTACTTACTTTTTTTTGTGGAATGAGCAGGTTTCTTCGGATATGTTTGTAGTTTAGATGCTGCTGATTTTCAGGAGAGTGGTCTTCACTGCAATTGTAAAAGGAAGAGGTTAGTAATTTTGTGTGTTTATAGCACAGATGTTAATGTACACGTTGATTTTTTACCAGGTTACTCACCGTAGTGACCACCTTACTCCTAGTCCATAGTCCCCTTTCCTCCATACTTGTGGGACATCTCTCCCGCCTGTGGGACGGGACCGGAGCACGTTGTAAAAAGCATCCAAATTTTTCCAAAAATGTGTCCTTCCTCTCTTTCCTGCACGGGGCCCAGCACGCGGCCGTAACCCCACCCACCATGGCTCCGCCCCGCGCATCGCCCCTCAGTCCTTTTCTTTGCCAGGTCAGAGACCCATTACCAATACAGAGGAACCTTATTAGAGGGGACGGCGGGCGGGCGTATGGAGGAAAGGGGACTATGGACTAGGAGTAAGGTGGTCACTATGGTGAGTAACCTGGTAATACTCCTACGTCCCGTCCCCTTTCCTCCATACTTGTGGGAGATTCCCAAGCACTCCTTACAGGAACTACGGGTGGATGGAAATACCCCTTACTGAAAAAGGTTCTTCAGCACAGCTTGACCAAACTGAGCATCAGCTCTAGAACTCATATCGAGGCAGTAATGCTTACAGAAAGCAGATGGAGAGGCCCAAGTAGCTGCCCTAGCGATGGACTCCCAGGGAACATACTTCTGAAAAGCAACCGCAGCTGCCTTGCCCCGCACCAGGTGTGCATGAATACCTTTAGGAGGTTTCAGCTTTTGGACAGTGAAAGACTCCGTGATACAGGCGGCAATCCATCTAGAAATAGTTGCCTTAGACGCCTGTTTGCCTTGAGGGTTGCCGAAAGTCACAAAAAGTTGAGAAGAACTTCTAAGCTCAGAAGTCCTATCCAGGTAGAACTTAAGAGCTCTTCGGACATCAAGACAGTGTAGAACCCTCTCCGCCTCAGAGGCGGGGTTCAGAAAAAAGAACGGTAGGGAGATCGATTGATTCAAATGGAATTCGGTCACTATCTTCGGCACAAAATCTGGATTAGTTCGAAGGACTACCTTGTCCTTGTGAAAGACCAAGAAAGGATGCTCCACCGACAATGCCTGGAGCTCACTCACTCTCCTTGCCGATGTGACGGCGACCAAAAAGGACACTTTCCAAGACAAGTACTTGAGGTCCACAGTAGCCATCGGCTCAAAGGGTTTATGGCACAGCGCCGTCAGGACAACATTCAGGTCCCATGGCGGGTGCGGATTACGACCTGGAGGGTAAATGCGTGTTAAACCAGCGAAATGCCTCTTTACCACTGGGTTAGCCAGAGAGTACGAACACTGATCCGTAGAAAGATAAGCAGAGACCGGTGAAAGGTAAGTCCTGCATGACAGAACATGAACCCCTGACTCTGCTAGGGAGGACATGAAGGACAACACTGTGTCAACCGTGGCCCCCCTTAGATCCAATTTCTTCTCTAGACACCAATGACAGAACCCGAGCCATTTACTCGTGTACTGAGATCTGGTTGAGGGTTTTCTGGCTGCCTGGATAATACGCATGTTATCCGCAGACAAATTCAGATGCTCTAAAGACTTGAACTCAGGTACCAAGCCGCCAAGCTGGGCGATTGTGGGGAGGGGTGCCATATCTGCTGCTCCCCCCGGTGGAGAAGATCGGGAGTTACCGGTAACCTTATCGGCGGATAAACTGACAGGTGTTGGAGTTCTGAGAACCAAAACCTGGCTGGCCACCACGGGGCTATCAGTAGAAGAGAACAGTTCACCGAGTTCTTCAACTTCCAAATTGCCCGGTGAACTAGAGGCAGAGGCGGGAAGGCGTAAGCTCTCATGTTGTGCCATGGAATCTCAAGAGCATCCCCCAGAGAGGAGGCTCCCAGCCCCCCTCTGGAGCATACAGAGGAAGCTTCTTGTTCGCCGCCGTCGCAAAGAGGTCCACCTGCAGTGTGCCCCAGTGCGAGAAAATCCCTGAGAGGACCTACGCCTTCAACTCCCGCTTGTAGCTGACCACTGTCCGCCGGCTGAGGGCATCTGCTGTGACATTCAGCTGGCCCGGGATGTGCACTGCAAGCAGCCAGACACCATGAAGCATGGCCCACTCCCAAATCTGGATGGACAGGTCCACGGGTGGGGGAGACTTCGTTCCCCCTGCTTGTTGATGTAATACATTGACACATTGTCCGTTCTTATGCGGACCACTTTGTTGACAATGACCGGTCTGAACACCTTGAGCGCCAAGAAAATCGCCAGAAGCTCCAAATGGTTTATGTGCAGGAGCTTGTCCTGAGACGACCAGAGGTCCGAGACCTGAAGGAGATCTAACGTCGCACCCCACCCTAGGAGGGAGGAGTCCGTCGTGATCGTCACCATAGGGACCGGGTCCTGAAACCCTGCGCCCCCAGACAGATTGCTGAGAGATGACCACCAGTCCAGGTCCACTCTCATGGAATCCGGAATCATTATCCGCATGGAGTCTGGGTCCACTGCCTGACGCCATGAATTCCGAAGGGCCATCTGGGTCCGTCTCATTTTGAGACGAGCAAGAGGATGAGCCAGCACACACGAGGCCATGAGGCCCAGAAGCCTCTGGAACCACCAGGCCGACATACTATCCGACTGCGCAAACATCTGACACGTGGCCAACAGATCCGCCATTCTGTCCCCGGTCAGGTATACTCTGCAGTCGATCGTGTTCCAACGAAAACCCAGAAAAATCAGATCCTGAGAGACCATCATGGAGGATTTCCGCCAGTTCACCGACAGCCCAAGATGTAACAGGAGCTGAAGGAGAGACTGGAGGTTGCCCGCTGCCGCCAGCGGACAAGGGCTGCGTAGAAGCCAATCGTCCAAATAAGGATACACATGGATACCCTGAAGGCGAAGATAGGCTGCAATCACCGACATCATTTTCGTGAAGACACGCAGCGCCGAGCTGAGGCCAAAAGGAAGCACCCGAAACTGGAAGTGCTCCTCTCCCAAAGAGAAACAGAGGTACCTCCTGTGTGGAGCCCAAATTAGGATATGCATGTACGCATCCTGAAGGTCCACCACGCTGAGCCAATCACTCGCCTGCAACGAGGAGCGAATCTGGCCGGGCGTGATCATCTTGAATTTCTCTTGGGGTAAGGAAAGATTGAACTGGGAAAGGTCTAGGATGGTGCGCAGGCCAGCCTGGTTGGGTTTGGGCACCGTAAACAGCCGGGAGTAGAAGCCCTCCCCTCGCTCCCCAAGGGGAAAGGGTTCCACAGCTCTGAGGAGCAGAAGTTTCTGAACCTCGGCCTTGAGGGAGGGTGAGCCCGACAGCTGAAAAGGAGGGTTGAGGGGTGGGGTAGGTGGTAAAGGTAAGCGGAAGCCCGCCCGAGCGACTGACAAGACCCATCTGTCTTCTGTGATGGTCTGCCACACCTCCCAATGAGACGCAATGCGTCCTCCCACCGGGGTCTCGTGCGAGCACGGACAAATCTCATTTAGCAGGTTTATCGGTGGTGGTGCCACCTGAACCTGATGAGGAGGCTGAGGAGCGGGAGAAATACCACGTACGCTGTTGTCTACGGCGGTCATTTCCCGCAGGAGTATCCACTCTGTGCGATTTTCGGTCGAGGAAGCCCCTGAGACCAGAAGAAGGTCGACTCTACGATAACGGTCTCTGAGGTTTGAAAGGAGCTTTAACCAGAACAGACAATGATTTAGCCGTCTGAGTGCTATCCTTGGTTTTGGTGAGCTCTACATCAGTAGATGAATGAAAAAGCTCCTTACCATCGAATGGAAGGTCCAATACTTTGTCTGGCACTTCCTTCGAAAACTTAGTGGCATGCAACCACGCTTGCCTCGAGGTATCAACTCCGAGCATCATGCCCCGAGCCGAGGTGTCTACGTGATGAGCCGCAGCCTCCAGGAGATCCTGGGACAAGACCCTGGCATCGGAAAGGCCACCTCTGAAGTCTTCCAACTTCTCGACCGGAATGTGCTCCTCAAACTCCGACAGACCTTTCCACATCCGCATGTTAGCTCCCGCCAAAATCAATTCGGCATTGGCCTGCCTGAGCTGCAAGGACGAATTGGCAAAGATCTTCCTCCCTAGGGAGTCCAGGAGCTTGTCCTCCCTTCCCAAGACCTGAGTAGCCGTTGCTGAAGAGGATGCTGCAGGTCTGGACTGCAACGTGGCTGCAGCCAACACTGTGGAGGAGGGAGGCGGACAAGACGACAAGGCCACTTCCTCCGAAGAGTGTAGCCTGTACCTTGCGTCAATCTTTTTATTGACAAAAAGTCCTGAGTGTGGCTTCTCCCAGACTCTTCAGACCTCGGCCAAAACATCCTTCTGCAGGAAAAGGCCGGTACGCTCCAAAGGAGACAGGGTGAATGCCCCAGAAAGCATGCCCTCCTGTGGAGCAGGTGCATCGGGTACTGGAACATCTAAGAAATTCATCATGGCCAGTACCCGGTCATGAAAAGCTCTAACAGAGCGGGGAAGGTCCTCGTTGTCCTGCTCGCCTTGAGGGTCATCTGACAGGTCAGGATCCTGCTGAACCGTGTCAGGCACTGCCTTGTCCACTGGGCACAACGGTGGCAAAGGCGGAAGAGCAGGGGCAGGCACCACGGGCAAAGGAGGCGCCGGTGGAACCACCAGAGGAACGGGTGGTGCCGGGGGCGCTGGTGGACAAATTTCCTTAAAAAGCCCTTTGAAATACTCCCTCATGGGGTCGGTGCGCATAAGTGCTTGAAATTTACCGAATAAAGCGTCCTCAGGAGATTGCTTCGGAACCTGAGGAGGCCTCTCATGAAGTGGACAAACCCAGGGACGTAACGGAGAAGGGTGACACGCCGGGCCCTCCGCCGACGTATCCACATAAATCAAAGGGGCCGCCCCTGCAGGCAACAAAACATTGTGCAAAGAGGCATCCGGGCGTTCCAATCATAAACGGGCCGGTAAGGATACACACAAGTGACCTTAGGTTCACCCGAAGGACCGAACCCTAAACCAGGGGCCGATGGCATAGTTGTAGGGGTAGTACCTAAAATGGCTGCCGTGGTCGTGGCGGGAACGGCTGCCATTTTGTCTTCATCTGAGTGGAACTGCGGCACGTGAGGAGGTGAGGCAAGGGTCCCCGTCGATGGATCAGGGGTCTTAATTTTAGCCTTAACATAAGGAACCTCGGCAGAGCCGGTACTGTTAGGCCTGGAATGTTTCTGCGACATACCAACCGCCAACTGAGCCTCCGAAGGAAGGACCTGGGCACTGCCAGTAAAAGAAGAACCTTGCTTCTTTGCCCCCTCAACAGATCTGGTATCACCACAAGAGCGGGAACGGTGAGAAACCGCTTTCACCGACAGGGCCCTGCCCGGCCCCTCAGAACTGTTGGTAGCCTTAGTCTCTGTACGAGGGACCTCGGGCCTAGGCCCGGTAACAGCCTTATCGGCACGGGCCTCGAACATCCGTTCGGTAAACACAAGCCCAGCCAAGGCCTCGGGGCGCACCCCGGTCTTGTTTTTGAGGGAAGCCGAAAGAGAGGCCTCAGAGCAAGCTCCGGTACCCTGTGACTCAGCAGAACTGGGTCTACACACAGCCCCCACAGGAGGGGCCTCGGAAGTTACTCCGGTGTACACAGGCCCCTTACGGAGACCCTCGGAGAAAACTCTGGTAGAATTATTAGGCCCAACAGGCACCTCAGGACGAACCCAGATGACAGAGCGATCAACGCCCCTCCCGGCTTGAGAGGAACCCGGAAAGGTATCCCGCGGCCGGGGTGCTCTGAAAAGTAAAGAACTTACCGGGCGTTTCTTCTTCTCGTCGATGAAAGCCTGAAAATGAGATGGGGGAGTGCGTCGGAACACCTCCTCCCACCGTTCCAACCGACGTTGAAGAGCTCGGACCGAAAGGGAGTCACAGTAAAAACAGGAGTCCCAACGGTGTTCCGGACCCAAACACTCTAAACAAAGAGGATGGGGATCCGCCCTCGCGAAGCGCCGATGACCCGAAGAACAGTCTGGAAACTCTAATTTAAAAGACATAGACAGACTAGAAGATGAACGCTAGCGAGAGCCAGAGAGGAAAACAGGGAAGAAAGTCTTCCGAGGATGCAAGTGCGTCCGGCCCCGATCGAGCGGAGAAAAGGACTGAGGGGTGATGCGCGGGGCGGAGCCAAGGTGGGCAGGGTTACGGCTGCGTGCCGGGCCCCACGCAGGAAAGAGAGGGACACATTTTTGGAAAAAATTGGATGCTTTTTACAAAGTGCTCCGGTCCCGTCCCACAGGATGGAGAGATGTCCCACAAGTATGGAGGAAAGGGGACGGGACGTAGGAGTATATGTTTTTGTGGTAGTATTCTTGTTTGATATCTGAACATAGTGTATGCATGCATTTCATTTGACTATGTGCAGCCTTTATGTGTTTTACAGTATGTTAGTTCAACATTGTTTGCAAATGAGTAGAATTTTAAGTTCATGAAATTCACTTGTTTTTTTCAGCTGTGTTGTAGATAGCAGAGAGGTTTGGAAGTGAATGTTCATTATAGTAGATGGGAAAAATTTGAATAATTTCATATTATAACTAGACATGCGAATAATCGGGAGCACCTGAGAGGGAGATTTCACCACAGCAATCGCGAACATTTATTTTTCTCATAGGATTGCTTTGGGATTTGCATTAATTTAGGCGGGAGACAGTAAAAAATTGTAACATTTTTCAATGAAAAATCGAGAGTCTCACGCGTAAATCGGGAAGTTTGGCATGTATGCATAGGTTATGCGGGAGACATTAAAAAATAGTGCGATTTTTCAATGAAAAATCGGGAGTCTCGCACTTAAATCGGGAGCGTTGGCATGTAGGTATTGGCTATGCAGATTTAGTGGCATTACTCTGTTTATATGGAATCATAAGAGTTGTACATGTACTCTGAATAAAATATGCATACCTGTACTCATGCATGTGGATATGCATGAAGCTGTAAGTAGAAATCTTCGAGACTTGTACAGTAGTTTTTGTAGTAGGTGCTTTCCAATGATATGAGACTTGTATTCAGAGTGATCAGCAGTACATTTGAAGTGCGGAACTCTGATGATGGAGTTAGATGTAGAGGTATTGGATGTGATTGGTGGATGGTTGTGTGACTGCTTAGCTGTATCCAATGAGGGAATGGAACCGAGAGTGATGTGGAAAGTGTAGAACGGCTGGCCCAAAGTTACGTGCCACGCGGACACCGCGGCTGTCTGTGGGTAGGGCGTGCCACATACAGGGTTTTCCAGCAAATGCAGTATGGAAAGGGGACTGTAGGGATCAGCCAATCAGATGTTCACGTTGTTGATTTGTGTAGAAAGAGAGTGTGTGTAGTGAAGATGGCAGAGGTGGAGAAAGTCAGGGTGTTGGTGCTCGGAGATTTGTTTGTCCATGGTTAACAGCAGTATTCTCAATGCAGGCATGTGGAAAACAATTTCGATGTTAGAGGAGTGGAAGTGGTGTGGAGCGCTGTGACTGACTGCAATGTAGAGGCAATTCTCCAATTCTCCAAGATTGTAGAGATATGCGTAGGATGAACAGTCCCCATGTGGTAGTTTTGCACTATGGTGCTTTCCATTTGGGCTACGTGAGTTCCCCAACTTTGTTGGCAGATTTGGAACAGTTGGTTCAAGCAGTAATCAACATCCTTCCAAATGCGAAAGTAATTTTTTCTTGATTATTACCTAATATGGGACAATAGTTCTGTTTTTTGTCCTCAGCAAAACATTGCTAGGTGTGCAATCAATCGAGGCATGCGTGCTTTCATGCTAAGAGCTGGTATGTTTTTCTCTAACAACGAGAATATTGTTTCGAGTAATGCTGCTTATTTTGAAGCAGATGGTGTTTCTTTATCTTTTTGGGGAAATGTCATGTTCTTTTGGAATGTAAGGGTTGCTTTGGAACAGGTTACGTGAAGATTCTAGTTGTAAAATAAGAAGAAAAAACCCCCCAAAAAATATAAAATAACGTGTCTGTCAGGCATCAGCAAAAAAAAACAAAAAAAAAATCTCTTTTCAGAGTCCACCTTAAAGGTGACATGGGGACACTTTTTAAATGTACATTCACCACGCTCAGATCTTCTACATGTCCGGGGACATGGCGGTAGTCTGCGGACAGCGCGTATTACATACGGGGTTTCTGGGGTGGAGAGGCATGCAAATGAGAATGAGCGGAGCTAGGGATTGGTCAGTAAAGTTTAGTGGGTGTGTTGTGTAAGGAGAGATTTAGTGAGGACATATTTTTCTGGAGAGAAGAACAGATAGCTATGGCTGTGTGTTTTCGAAAACAGATTATCTGGATTTTGGGAGACTCATGGATACATTGGTTGAAGGTGCATGCAGAACATTGTGGTGTATCTGCAGATCTTGGATTCCCTCATGTGGAAGTGTACTGGCATGGAGTGCGTGGAATGAAGTGGCTGGACTTGGTACCTCTCTGTGATACTTTACAGACAGAGCGTCATCCTGACATAATTATAATTCATTGTGGAGGGAACAGTTTAGGACATGTGTCTGGAATTTCTTTGCAATTTGCAATGAAAGAAGGACCTGAGAAGGTCATGGACATGTTTCTAAATTCCCAAGTAATTTTGTCTCGTATTGCGCAAAGACAAATGTGGCTGCGTTCTTCTTCATTTGGTCCACAAATGGAGAAAGCGAGGCGCAATGTCAATAAGGCTGTTTGTGCCTTTCTAAGCGATATTGGCATGTCCTCTTTTCACAATGAAAATATTATGTTTCGTAGCACATTCATTTGTCGCAGAGATGGAGTCCATCTTACATACGCTGGCAATCAGATTTTTCTTAGAAATGTACAAAATGCATTGCAACCTTTTTTGGAATGATAGTGATCTATTTTGCATTAGATGTTGACGAATCCAAGTTTTTCAAACACACAAAACACCACCAAAAGGCTCTTTTCAGAGCTACCACTTAGTCCCAGAGAAAAGTGCACTGGTTTTGCTAAGGCAGCACCCCAAAACTTTATCTGTCCTAGGACTGTCCGTGGACTTTTAAAAAATAAGCAGGGACCTCACTGTTTATTTGGTTGTTCTATTTTTAAACTGAGAAAGACGGCTCTGAAAAGAGCCTTTGTTTGGGGGATTTTTGTTGTTTTATATTTTTTTGGCACACTAGGAGAGGAGGGGAAAGGAGGGTAAGGAAGGGACACCAACCACGGGGATAAGAAAGGGCAGGTGTAGAGAGGAAGATGTAGGGTGGGCCTTATTTAGGTAGGTAGCAGGTCTTCTGGTGGTCCGTGACCGTAGTCTCGAAAGCACTTCGAAGACTCTTCCCCCTGCAGAGTACTGCATCACAGTACATACACAATATTGTGACCCTCGAAAGGTAAGGGTCAACAGCATCGTGAATGGCCAGTGAAGCAGCTGGAGGGATGCGCTCTCCCACAGGAGTGTCTCTTGTGGTGAGAGGAGCGGAAACGGAAGATGCTGTGGAGCAACTCAACCTACTACGTTCATCACAAGGTACAACCTTGCGAATGTCCTCCCCGTGGAACGAAGTTAGGTGTTGCTTCATCGATGTCGTACCAAAGCTGTACGAACCACGTCCTCCACGACCAATTTGCACTTGTTACAGGTGACCCTGTTCGCACGTGCTTTTGGTACGTTACCATAAACGGTAAACAACCACCACACCCAAGACTCCCGGCGAGTGCTGGTAGTAGGGCGTTCCTCCACCTCATCCTCTTCATCCTCGTTCTCTACATCCTTTCCCCCTAGGCTTTCCCCCTACCCCCATCAAGGGGAACATTTGTGCTATGGAGGGAGTTGTTTCCAGTCACCTGCCAGTAAAATCGAGTGTGAAAAATACAAGTACCAGAATCCTCAGAGTCAATTAGTTTGCCACAACTGAAAAAGAAATGAAGACACGCCTGAAACAGTAAAGAAACTCAGCCTCCCTGAAGATTGATGGAGTCATGAAAACGTGCGTTTGGAGGAGAAGCTAATGACTGGTAACAGAGCGCCTGCCTTACCAATTTTTAAACATTGTTGCAGGAGTCCCGGGCTCAAAGGCAGTAGCAACAGGGCCATCATGCCTTACAGTGGAGAGCCACAACCATGGCATTTCCTTCCCCCCATCAAGGGGAAAATTTGTGCTATGGAGGGAGTTGTTTCCAGTCACCTGCCAGTAAAATCGAGTGCGAAAAATACAAGTACCAGAATCCTCAGAGTCAATTAACTTGCCACACCTGAAAAAGAAATGAAGACACGCCTGAAACAGCAAAGAAACTCAGCCTCCCTGAAGATTGATGGATTCATGAAAACGTGCGTTTGGAGGAGAAGCTAATGACTGGTAACAGAGCGCCTGCCTTAACAATTTTTAAACATTGTTCCAGGAGTCCTGGGCTCAAAGGCAGTAGCAGCAGGGCCATCATGCCTTACAGTGGAGAGCCACACCATGGCTTTCCCCCTCCCCCCATCAAGGGGAAAATTTGTGCTATGGAGGGAGTTGTTTCCTGTCACCTGCCAGTAAAATCGAGTGTGAAAAATACAAGTACCAGAATCCTCAGAGTCAATTAACTTGCCACACCTGAAAAAGAAATGAAGACACGCCTGAAACAGCAAAGAAACTCAGCCTCCCTGAAGATTAATGGAGTAATGAAAACGTGAGTTTGGAGGAGAAGTTAATGACTGGTAACAGAGTGCCTGCCTGACAAATTTTTAAACATTGATTTTTTACTGTAAAATAATTTGGATTGTCTAAATAAGTTGTTTTAAAATGTTGGTGTCACAAGTCTCTCCCCTTCTCACCTGTTTCTGTTGTGTACTTGCGACCTTCTGGGAATTCTTCTTTACGGTCCGGGATTTTCATAGACCCGAACACCGATCTTCATCGTCCAGCATGAGAGTAGTGGTTCAGTTTCCAGGAGCGTTCAAAAAGTCCAGGGTAATTCCAGGAAGTAAATAAGGTACGCTCAGAGGCACGGAGGACCGTGACTCGAGCGCGGAAGGTTTTCCAAGAGATTGGAGAAGGAAGGGAACAGGAGGGGATTCAAGGAACTGGGAACAAGGAATCAAGCGAGAGCCCCAATCGAACTCCGGCTAAGCACGTCCGACTACAGGTAGCGGTAGCGTTGAGATGCGCAGAGCCGCAGGGGCGTGTCTGTTTTGTAGGATGAGCAGCGTGCAACGCATAGACTGATCCGGAGCATTCTGTTCCGGGCGGCCATGTTGGAAGGATAACTGCATGTAATCCCCAGCGAGTCAGGGACCAGGAGTTCCAGAAAGGACGTAGACGACGGTTCATGACAGTTGGGCACCCAGACAGAGTCCGCAAATTAGGACACACGCTCAGCGTGGGTGCGGTCAAATGATGACGTCGGGAACACGTCCGCGAAGGGAACGGGTGTCCGCAGGACAGCAAATGCACAGGTGGGCGCATGCGTGCGGGTGTTCTACGGACAGTGTTCGGTCCTGAAACTAATTAAAAGTGCAACACAGGTGAGACGGACAGTTACGGACAGGCGCGATGTTCGCAGGTGCGTAGATGTTCTGCAGACTGTACGGCCAGGTATAGTGTCCTTAGAACACCTCCATTTTGTTTGATTATGGCCATCCCAGACACCACCTCTGTTCTACGGACAGTTTCATCTTGGTTGCGAACGGTACGGACAGCTATAGTGTCCTTAGGACACCTCCATTTTGTTTATTTACGGACATCCCGGACAGCTGGTGTGTTCTAAGAACAGTTCCATCTTGGTTGCGAATGGAACAGACAGGTGTAGTGTACTTAGGACATCCAAATTTTGTTAATTACGGACAGGCCGGACAGGGGCACTGCCCGCGGACATTTTAACTGCTTTTTTAAAAACAAATAAGACACAAAGAATTTTATTACAAGAAACATAAAATGTTTTATTATATACATATACACAAATTATGAAAGTTCGGGGGAAGCAGAAACTGATACAAAAACAGGGGAATTAGGGGTTTGGAGAGGATGGATGGGAGGGGATGAAGGGATGGAAGTCTCATCAAAACGTTTATCTTGTTGTTCACGGTTTGGGGATAGTTCACTGGGACATGGAGAGGGGGCACATGTATAGGTGGGACAATGGTACTTAATTCTTTCTTTGATGTGGTCCTCTACTAGTTGTTTCAAACTATTGAAATTTTCCTTAAGCATGTCTACTTTCTGTTCAATGCGTTCGAAAGTCTTTTCCATTGTGTCTTTTGGAGTAACATTTTCAATGTTTGTATGGTCTGTAATAAATAATATATATATATATATATATATATATATATATATATATATATATATATATATATATACATATATATATATATAAATATATATATATATGTTAAGTACACATTAGGTAATGATTATTAATTTCCTTGTATAGACAAGTGTCTACCATTATTATCACTGTCTTCAGACATTTCCTCATGTGAAAAATGTTCTTCCAGCCACTCCAAAGTACTGCACATTTCTGTGTGAAAAACAAAAATATATTAATTATACTGTACCTCATACACAAAGTAGAGCAATATATACAAAAAATTAAGTTTACTTACTAGTTTCTGGTAAGTTGTATACGTTGGGTTGTGTAGGTCTACTGTTGCTTATAGCTCTGCAGTTTCTGTGAGGTAATTATGTTGGAGGTATATCTTTTTTGTTATGGTATAATCCATTGTATTACATATCGTACTTCAATGGCTGGTTGATGTGTTAAATATGTAGGTTCCACTGCGTATTTATTAATATATATAATGTGTATATGTGCTGCTTTTTGAACTTGCGTAGTGTTTATATGGTATGATAGAACAATTTCAGATACCCCCTGCGTGTTTGGGTAGTGTTGATGTTCTCCGTGACCGTCCACGGACATCAAAATCATTAGCGGGGTGTTCGGTATGTTCTAAGTTAATTGTATGTATAGTAAGGGAACCCTAGTACACATCTATCAAATTTACACTATGAAAATGTATATTCAGTAAAAAAAACTTTGTTAAAGGGCCGTTATGGTTAAGTTGCGCTACTAAAAGTCTATGAAATTCAGTAAAAAAACTTTGTTAAAGGGACGTTATGGTTAAGTTGCGCTACTAAAAACCTATGGAATTCAGTAAAAAAGCTTTGTTAAAGGGACGTTATGGTTCCAAGTAAAACCGAAAAACCCCTGAAATTCGCCAGTTATGGTAAGCTAAGCAACCATATCTCGCGCCACCACCGTGCACTGCTAAGACTACCACCAAGGACATCAAAGATGACATCACAAATGTCATTGATGACACCAACCAACCAACACTGATGACAGAGGGGGGTTTCCTTCCCCTGACTTTTAGGTAGGATGTCAAAAAAGTATCTTGATCCAACCGTTCTTTTTGTGTCTTTAGACTGCACTCACAATGTTCTTGTTCAAATAATGAATTCCTTAACAGCTATGAATAAACTCTCTCCCTAATTAACAAGGCATCGCATTGGTTTAATTCTAACCTGATGGGGCCCAAGATAGACCCGCCATTATCTGTATGGCTAGAAGAGTGAGCTGGGTTGGTAGCAGGCCCAAAAATGTGTCAGGTGATTGTGTAGTGGTGACCTTCTCGGATGCAACAATGGCTAATTACCTTTTAAATTCTAACCTAGCATGAGGTCTTAAGCCAAATGGGAGTCAACTATTCAGTAAGCTTCTTCGCTTGGACTATTTTTATGTGAGGCTAGAGGGGCAGGGGTCAGGGGGTCAGTCCCATAGGAGCAGGGTAGAGGAGGAGGGTAAGGGGAAAGGAAACTCCTCAGTCCGTCCGGTTCCAGACTGCAAGATTGTGGGTGGCTGGAGCAGGATCCACATGAAGTGAAGCCTGCAGCGGGGCAAGGGCACAGTGTTTGGCACCTGCTGTGACCCTTCCTAGGTCTTTCCTCACTGTTCCCTGCTGGATGCCACGCCCCCCTAGATTGAAAGCAACGGCCCTGACCCTGCAGCGGTGAAGCCCGCGGCGGGGCAAGGGCGCGGTGTTTGGCGCCTGCTGTGACCCTTCCTGGGTCTTTCCTCACTGTTCCCTGCTGGAGGCCATGCCCTCCTGGATTGAAAGCACCGGCCCTGACCCCGCAGCGGTGAAGCCCGCGGCAGGGCAAGGGCGCAGTGTTTGGAGCAGCAGGTGTTCGGTGCTGGAGGAGCGAGGCCATCAGGACGACCACTGGATCACTGACTCTAAAGGAGGTAACTCGGAAGCCAACCATCCATCGTTGACATTTTCCCCCCTTTATTTTTTATCACCCTTGCAATCACTCTTTGGGGGCCCACCATGTCTTTTGGCGCAGTCATGGGTGAGAACTCACCCTCTAAACCCCTTGTGTTTTTTGGTCCTGAGCTCGGCCAGGGTCCACCACTTGGGGCCACCAGGAAAATTAGACAGCTAAAGAGGAGTTTGAAAGTGGGACCAATAGCTGCAGATACGTTACATCCAGCGCCAGGATCCCCTCATGAGGCTATAGCACCAATTGCTTTTGGGGATGCTCACCTCCTGATTAATGAAATCCACCAATATTTGGGCAACCTAGGGGCCAGCCCACCATCTGTATTGATCATGGCTGCCAAAGTTCCTGAACCTCAGTTGAACACTTTTACTGATACAACCCCCGCCTGCCCTGCAGCACAAGTTCATGCTTCTCCCCTCCAGCCCTGTGCTGCTCCTCCTCCGACCAGTCTGTCTGGGTCTGCCGCTATTTTATCACCCAGTCCAAAGAACATCCCTGTTTTTGAGAGGAAAGAAGAAGGGGAGAGCTGTCACCATGTTTGTTGCTGTAACTGTAATCAAGTCTGGGCTGAGCTCTCTCAGATTAAGACATTGCTGCTGTCTCTCACTGAGGAGGTGACCAGCAGAACAATTGCAGGGCAATCAACTTGCAAACAACCAGATGCAGGGGGTGAGCTACCCACTGGAGCCAGCGGGGATAGTGACTCTCTTCTTCATCCCCCACACCCTGTCAAGTTCCTTCCTCCCCCCTGCCCACTGTTTTAGAGAAACTCAGAGCACAACCCAGTGAAAGCAAAATTGAATGAGGGACGATCAGTCAAGCTCCTACAGCCCAATTATGTACATAATGGACCCCCACATCCTGAGGCCCCAGCTAGGCTTTCATTCCTAAACCTACATCCCACCATAGCCAAGTGTGATAAGCCACGGGACAGGAGGTCCATTCTACTGCAAAAACTTCAGAAACCTTCCCCCAACCGACCAGAAGCAAGGGATGCACTCCTCAACAAAATCCTACACTGGTTTAGAACCATAGTGGGATGTCCGTTTCTGACTAAGGCCCACATTGTCAATTGTGCCAGAACGTCCAAATGGGGGGAAGACGATTCTGTTGAAATAAAGCTCTGCGACAATTAACTGGCTAGGAGCATATTGAACGGTGTCCAGTCATAATTTCGAAAACATAATTTCGAAAGTCAAAAAAGTCGAATCAAAAATGTCGAAAAAAAAAATGTCGAATTGTTTTTTTTTTCGATATTTTTTTTTGGGCTTTAGTTTTTGTGAAAAAAATAGGTAAAAATAAAAAAAGTGGGGTTGGGGGGGAACCCCCCCATTTCGAAAAAAAAACGTCATTAAAAAAAAATTCGACATTTTTTTTTTTCAACGTTTTTTTTTCGACTTTTTGACTTTCGAATATTTTGTATTCGAAATTATGTCTATGAACCTATTGAACGCATACCAGTCTTGCATCCCACACCTGAACAGTGTAATTGAACTGTCTCTCTATTCGATGGACTCTGGATCCTTGGGCTGAGTGTTGACTGGCGGAAATGCTATCCCTCTTGGGGGAAAAAGGGGCTAATAGGCTTTCTTGCATTTAGCCCTCACCACAACCAGCTGTGCCCGACTGTATCTGCTTCGTTACCGGGCCATGGTTGGACCTATATCTACTGGGACTACCCTCCCCCCTCTGCTATCTGCTGTGGTTGTCTTAAAACACTAGATATGTTTCATATTGCAAATGTGTGTTTGTTTTGTATACTTTCATGGCTTTTTCTTGAATAAAGTTATGTTGAATTGGTATTAGAATTCCTTAACAGTCTTCCTTTAACTTGGTCAAACAATACATTCCAAAACAGTCTCCCTTTACCTTGATCAATCAATAATCTCCATATCAGCTTTTCTTTAAGTCTTTTTGTAACCTTCATGGATTGCCTGGTATACTCCCCAGCCAGGTATCTTCCACCCATATCCAAACTTTACACAACTTCAGGTGCCTGGAATTCCTACTTGCCTGGACGGCTTTTATTTCACTGTACATTTATCACAGTAGCACATTTCCTGAGGTGCTTGCCACATTTGCCTTTGGTAACATTTGCTTCCGTTTTCCCCCCACATAGGCATCTTATGCACTTAGAATCGTTAGGGTTTCATGTTGCACTTTGTCTTGCCAGCATTCAAATATTCTGCTTGTCGGATATTTGAAATCGGATTGGACTTGATCTGCATTTTGAACCACTTTGGTATATTGTCTGTATTTGCAACCTTGTAACATTCATTCATTAGTTCACACACACTTCTGTTTGCTCTGGGATCCCCAACAACCTTGGGCAGGCTCACTGGTCGTTTACTGTGTCCCTGACTCTTCGCGTGCCTTTTCAACAAAGCACCTTCACTGGATTGACTTCCCATACGATGCAGACGTTCCCCCGACGTTTCCTGCAGCTTCGCAATCACTCACTGGCTTACCTCTGTGGCCTGGACCGGGGTACGCTGCCTCCCTGCACAACCTCACCTCCAGGAGCCCCGCTGTGGCTCCCAGTTCTTCTGCGGTCCTTCAGGTGTGCCTGCTGCCCCTCTCTTTCTCTCTCGCCACACCTGTAGGTGAGCCTCGCATTCTTGAGCGGCCGCCAGACTTCGGACAGCATTTTCCTTGCTGCTTTCTCTTGCACAATGATGATTCTGTGTCTCATTGCCTCTACTGTTTTTAAATATCCTGTGCACCTTAGGCCCAGTCGAACAACTAGCCTGTGCGTTAGGCTTCTCCTGATCTGCATAGACAGATTCCTGCTCTTCCTCATCTCAGAACTTGTGGTTTTCTGGGAGTTGAAGTCCATAGCTGGTATTGGGCTTCTTGGATTTTGTTAAAAAGTTTCACAAAAAGTCACATCAAAACAAGATGATGCCATACATGAATTATGAATGGCTGAGTCATAGATAGAAGATGGACTAGAGGAATTCAGGGAAAAGGTTTCTGGCTTTTACTATAGGAGGGGACTCTTTAGTGACAACAAACCATTAAAGATTTCCGGTATTAGAGGGTTTTATTCAGAGGAAAGGGCGAAATACCGCGTCTCACCCAATGGAGTCACTACCTGCCCCCAGTCATTGTCTCCTCCCATGTGATCCTCCCTCATATAGCTGCCCCCAGGGTCAGGATCAGGTAGCGACTGCCATCCCATGGCCACATGGGAGGAGGTCAACGGAGGGGAATCAGTGATGACTCCACCAGATTTATCACATAGCACAATTGATATGCCATGTGAGGGGGGTTATCACAACTGAACAATGCTTGCCCTGTCAAGGCCCTGTAAATGCAGGGTCTGCCCCTGCACCTCCGCACATGGGAGACTACAGCCCACAGGACTAGGACATGAGTGACAATGATGCAGTTAAATGCCAATGCATATACGGCTAACAGGCTAGCAACACACACATAGGACTACAGGAACCACATTGCAACATTTCACATTCCTATACCTGGAATGACATGCTAGAACACTGCAACAAAGGAATGCAACACTGGCAGAAGTAATGTCATATACTCAGGTGAACATGGATGTGAAGCCAACATGGAATAGGTGCACACAACCTGCACTAGTCTAAACACCCATCAGTGCACATGCATGGGAGTAACACACTGGTCCCAAACAGGCACCATGGCATGCTGCCCTGTCAATCACAGAACCTGAAAGTGATGAGTGCTGGCTGTGAGCTGTGTGCACGATATTCCATGACAGAACACATTTACCCCCTTAGTGAATTACTTCATATGCAAGTACTGGTATGGTACATCATGTTGTGTGACCATACTTGTGAAATACATTCAAAGTGTATCAACATGCCATTGTAATGTGCAACACATCCACACTACTCTGTGACTGACACCTATGACCTTTGCCCTTGCAGGTGACTCTGGATAGTCCCAGCTGCCATGGCTGATGACACCAGTGCGGATTCCACAGGCGCCACAGGAGGCGGCCTACAACAGGGGACATATCCAGACCAGGCTCTGCATCAAGCAGAGCTTCAGGCTGTTGAAGGCTCGTTTCCAGCGCCTACACCCTTCTGGAGAGGCCCTAATCCACAGGCCAGAGAAGGTGGGACAAAGAGTTCTTGCCTGTGCCATGCGGCACAACATCTGCATCAGTCGAAATGTTCCCCTGCTTCCAGATGAGGACATGCCACCCCCAGAAGAGGAAAACTCACTACCTGCAGGTGCTGTGCTGCCATGCATTGAGTGGGAAGAGGGTAGGGATGGATGTCTGGTTCAGCAAGAACTTATTGACAATTCATTTTGAAATTTATTTTTATGACAATTGAAATGCTACGCTTCTCTGTATATAGTCACATTATTAATTAAACGCTTGTCCTAGCATTGCTTTAAATGAACAACTATTTAATGTGCAAATGCAAACAACCCTCCCCAAAAACCATCCCCAGAACACCATCCCCAAAACACCTCCCCCTCCCTAAACGCTCTCCCTAAACACTTCCCCCTTCCCAAAACCCCTCCATAAACTCCATTCCCAAAACACACCCCCCCCCACCCAAAAACCTCCCTAAACACAATCCCCAAAACACCACTGCAGTGTCGGACAGTTACTTCCAGTGCCTGTTGGGCATTAAATGCCTGCTCCGGCACCTTGGGAGTCAGGTGGCACTGTGAGCAGCACCTTGTGGTTCTGGGTTGTGTGCCCCTCTGTGGTGGTAACAGAGGTTATCTACGGATATACTGCCGGGTGAGCTGAATGCACGCATCTAGGGTCTCAGCAGAGGCTGACGTCACCTCTGTGTGCTTCTGCATTGTCTGACCAACTGTGGTGATGGCAGCGGGGACCTGGCCGAGGGAACAGGAAATCATGGGGAGTGGAAGCCCATGTTCTGCTCCTCCTCAACTGCTACTCTTCGTTGGTGTTATGGGCGATGCACGTGTCACGATGGTCTGGTGGCAGCTCTGCCAGTGCTGGAGAGGTGAGCGTGCTGGGACCCTGATGTGTTGCAACCAAAGCAGGGACGGCAGCAGTGTGTTGTGCCACAGGTGCTGGCAGTGGCATGGCAGTGGCAGCTTTGCCACCTGGCTGGCTGGTGGAGAGGCTACTGTGCAATGCCATAGGAATGGTGATGTCCTCCAGTCCTGCTGGAGTTTACACTCTGGTGGTATGTGATGGGGGTGGCCTTGTTGACTTGCTCCACCGCTTGCTCCTGCTGCCAATGTGTCTGGTTTGTGTAGATGGCGAGGTGGATGGTGTGGTAGCAATAGATTGTCTGGCCTCCTCACTGTCCGTGGACTGTGTACCTGCTCGAAGTACAATGATATGCTGTCAGTCATCTTGCAGACATGTTGTCAATTGGCTTGGAAGACACATGCGACATTCAGTGTGTTCTTCATACGCACATTTATGATTGGCATGGGTGGTATTGGGCCAATTAGTGCTGCTACTACTGGGTGGAGGTAGTGCCTGCCGAGAGTGTACACGGTTCATGCATGTACATCTTGCCTGTTGGCCTGCCAAGGTGGCTTGTTGTTGTGGGTGTGGTGGGGCTTTACTTGCAAACATAGTCAATCATGGCACACATGGGTGCTTCCCATGTGGCATGCACATTTCACCAGCTGTGCATGTGCATTTCTACACTTCCCTGCCTCCCCTGGCATATGCATGTATTCACTGTGCATTTGCTGCGATTGCCATGTGTTTGCCCATTCCCTTGCCGATTGTGCTCATCAATGCTGGGGGACACATGCTTTTGACAAATGCATTCACATGTACGTGGGAGGTCTTATAGACTTACTGCCATCGCCGTGGTTCCCTGCTCTGGCCTCTGCACTGCCGACGATACCCTCTATCCCCTGCATGTGGAAGATGGAGCTGTCCTCCTCCTCCTCCCACAGCATGAGGGTGAGGGTTTCCACAGAGCCACCTCCTATGGCAGCACTCTCCCTCCTCTGGCATGCAATGAGTTTCCGGATCCTGTACTTTAAATCATTCTCTCGGTTGCCCACTGCTGTCACCTTATCCTTGATGGTCTCCCATATCGCTGCCTTTCTCTGTGCAAAGGTCTGGGACCCACACAGAAGAGAAAGGAATTGCAAAACAAGTTGCAGAGATCCCGAAACGACAGAAAGGGATCTGGGATCCCTGTGAAAGAGAAAGACATTTTCTGGAATTCTGAATTCAATACTGTAGTCGGGCAGGATAGTGCACCAGACTTAGCACTACAGTTTTCAGTTGGAAGAATGAACATAACAAAGACATTCCCCCCTTATCCTCCCCCCTCATACGAGGAGAATATGTTTTGTGAGGAAAAGGTCTACAGTTAGGTCTGGCAGGATGGTGAATGAGACTTAACACTACATTTGGGAGTTGAAGGCATAAACAAGGGGAAGAGATTCACCCTCACCTTTGATATTTGAGAACGGTGTTTAAAAAATCAATCATTGTGTTTTCATACTATGAACTGTACTTTAAAGGTCTGCATCCAGGGGAGACTACCAGGGGGTGCAGATGTTATGGCAGCTTGAGCCGTCGTCTCCCTCACCAAGAGCAGAATAATGGCGGAATGACCTGTACATTGCGCTGTATTTCATAATCGGACACCACATATCGAAGTTGGACCCCCTCAAGTATATGAGGACCGAAGCAGAGACACAGCAGTGCCCTCTAACATTCCGAACGCTGCCTGGACCAAGACGTGGCCTGCAATGATGAAGCAAGAATGGCGGACGCCACGAGAGCATAGAGTAATTGGCCTGACTCACTGGCACACAACGTAGTTTTTGGAGACTTTGGCCCTGCGCCAGACCATTTCCACATGCCAGCTGACATGAATTGTAGGCGGTAAGGAGGGGCCATAGTGCGCAACGCTGATATATATAAGTCACAAGTGGCGAGCAACTGAAAATAACGCTCTGGATTGAAAAGAAACAGCCCGAGCATACAAGGCATGCAACATTAGCTTTGGTAGGCACCCACTTCACCGCGCAGCGAGACCGATGCGCACATCCCATAGTGGAGGCTCTCACCTAACAACGAGTGTCAGGGAAGCAGTTGTTGCAGCAACTCGGCGCACCAAATGAGGACATCTTGGCAGTGAGTCCCATAAGACCGCGATGCAAGCCTATTAGGTGACGAACCCACTGGGGCGCAGCAGCACTTGATACGATTCACAACACTTGAAGTCTGCCCGTTGAATTGGACAATTACAAAGAATCTTGACTACTTATGTGAAAAATAGAGCACTCTCAGAATTGGACGGAAACGGTTTCACATGCAGACCTCAGACAATCCTGCCATGCCACAGTCAGTCAGTCTAAAAAGCTGCTTTGAGGAGCGCAGCACCATGGTATAATCCCGCAAGAGGGAAAAGTACTGACATACAGAACGTATCACATGCATGGTTGATGTGGTTTTTTGGCGAGTCGACTGCACACACAGCAAACATTGCAAAATATGTGCCTGCTTAATCACAAACCAACATCATATAACATTTCAGTTAGCTGTAATCTAAAAACCTAAAAGTCCATGTTGCCATTTCCAGGAGGCAACGCTAAAACCTGCAAATCCTCAAGTTTGTTAAAAACTAACATGCCAGGCATCATCAAAAAAACACTTTAAATGCACATCATAATCAGTTACCAGTCATGACCACTCATGCACCATACATACCCACTTCCAAATCCTAGTGACATGCCGAAAGGATGTAACCCCATACAATGTAAACAACATCACCCAATGCGATACTAACAGACCAAAACTGCAAAGCCCCAAAAGGATTAACACTAACTTAGTTGTAAACATCTCTGCTGCAAAAGGTTATAACTAGTCATGTCATAATCAAAGTCACATGTAACACACACTGAAAATGAGCTAAAACAGGAAGAAATACACTGACCTCACAGACCTCACCATACCATGTGAACACACACAAACCTTAATAAATGCAGCTTAGCCAATCACCCTTCCATAAGTCGTACAATCGCTGACCACACGATAACACAACTTCAACTTCATGTTCACAATGGAAAGTCAAACACTCAACATAACCGCAGAATGCCCAAGCACATAGAAAGAAACATTGACCAAAACTCCACCTTCAGTTCCACCTAAACTACTCCCTTTCACCATTAAAAAGGGAGCTCATCAAACAACTACCAGATTGAAAATCAAAAGCATGAGAGCGCCAGACAGCTGGTCGATTAGTCGAACAACCAACAGTAACTAAACATGGCTAATCACTACTTCAGGGTGCTCCGTAAATGTGCTTTTTCGTAAAACATGACAATGGGCCTCATTACGCAGTAGGAGGTAATGGATTACCGGCACCGGTAAGGGTGCTGGTGCCGGTAATCCCTTACCTGTTCTGACCAGGTGTTAAGGACGGGACCCGCTAAGGGACTTCAGAGCTAATAACAGTACCGCAATTTGCAGTACCGTTATTAGCTACTTCCCCATTCCCATTGAGCCCTATGGGGGCTCAACTGGGAATGGGGAATGGTTCTCAGAATGGGGACTTACCGGGTCCTCCAAGGTTGGAATGACCCGGTAAGTACCCATTCTGAGAACCCGGACCCGGTATGCGGTAAGGGGGTAGCCATGGTGCTAATAGCACTGTGGCTACCTCCTACCGCGTAATGAGGCCCAATGTATTTTCACGTTACCATCTTGACCCAAGAGTGGGATCCAAGTCGGCTATGCTGCCGCACAACCTTACTGAAGCACATCCATGGCCCATAAACTGCCTTACGCAGCCGAACCGCAAGACTTGTCCCACGTAGCTTTGCTTCCTGCTCACACAAGCGCTCCTCAATGGTGCTTTCCTCTAAGCCTTGGCTCTTGCCGTTGCTCTCTCTGCCGTACCACGAACTTCAACTGCGTCACTGATCCACAGAGTGCAGACAATGCCAACGCTCCACAACATCGCTAGTAACCAGAGTGCACCCGCTGACGTTACCCCTCAACACTGGCAGCTCCTACCGTCGCCGCCACTGGCAACAGACGCACGGGCATAATCTCCCCACAGCCCGGATCACTACTGCACAATCCCCTCAGGGCTCCCGCTTCTGCAGCGAAGTAAGCGATTTTTTCCAGTCAACATGTGCATAAATAAACACTTTTTTTGATACCGACACCACAGCTGTCCTGCAACTTCGCTGTCTTCGCACCCTGCCACAACAGTAACGCCCCCGCCTTCACGAGATAGCTTTAACAAAAATCAGCAGTAGGACTTTACAAACTCACTCCTTCTCAGAGAGCCCAGGGTATCCTAGGTCCACCCACTTACGGGTTACTGGCTCTTCATCCCCACAGGGAGTAAGGCAGGATGAACTGTGCCTGGCACCTTTTAAAGACTCTGGTGCCTGTGCTGCCACATGCCAGGAAAGTCACCCTCTTCCTTGGGTGCCTACTAGACAGTCTCCTCTGCTCACCCAGGTTGCCTACCAGAGAAGCCTCATTAATCTTCCCTGGGTGCCACTCTTTGCTGACGCCTGGGTGACTTCCAGGACAGTCTGCTTTTATCCGCCCTGGGTGGTGGGACTCTTCATAGGGGGCAGTGGGTTCCCTCTCCTTAGTCACAGTCTCTAACTTCCTCCTACTCTGCACCCCCCGCAGCAGTGTCTCCTCTCTCCTTTCCATGGTCCACAAACACAGGTACCTGTACTCTCCAGGGGTCCATCCAAGGTCCTCTGCAAAACCAGGCCCCGTCGCCAAAATGTTATAACAGGGTTTCAGGTAATATGCTCAAAGGATATGCTGTCAAGCTGTCATGTAGATCAGGTTACTTTATTCAGGTAGTTCAGTTCATCAGGTATTATCAGGTCCATTAGGAAATCAGGAAGGACAGACATAGGAACCCACTGGCTCCCACCACCCAGGCTCACATCTTTCCACTGTCCTGGGTTGAACTCTATTCGCACATGTTATGTTATCTTATATATATTTCTAAAGTGCACGTACGCCCGGAGGCATCTTGGCGCTGGGTGGAGCGAAAGACAAGCAGCAGTGAGCAGGAGCCTAGTAAAGGTGAGTCTTTAGAGCTCGGCGGAAAGACAGGTGATTTTCAACCGCTCGAAGCGACAGTGGAAGGCTGTTCTAAGTTTTTGAGGCTGTAACCGAGAATGCGTGGCCGCCAATACGCGATAGTTTAACTCGAGGGACAGAATTCAAAAGAGTAGACAGAGAGCGCAAAGGACGGGACGGCTCATATCGGGGAAATTTAGCCTGGATGTAATATGCGCCCTGCTTGAGGCATGGTGCACAACACACACAGATTTAAAGAGAATCCGCTTCTCGATGGGCAGCCAGTGTGGTTGTCTAAGGAGCGGGGTCATGTGGGCTCGAAAAGGGGGACAGATGACTGTGTGAGCAGCAACATTTTGAAGCATCTGGAGGGGGTTGGTGAGGTAGCATGGCTGCCCCAAGTATAGGGAGTTACAATAATCTGTGGTGCTCAGCACTAAAGCAGCCACCACGGGTGCGTGATAATTAGTCAGAACAAAAGGAAGCACCTTACATAATATACGCAATTTAAAGTGTCCAGACTTTCATACGGCACTCACTTTGGCTGCCATGGATAGAGAGGATAGGAGTATCACTGCAAGATTTTTTACTAAAACAGCTGGCATGGGGCAAGTGCCTAGTACTCAGGGGTTCAAAAAGAGAGAGGGCTGGAGGTGCCTACCACCAGCACATCAGTTTTGGATCTGTTGAGTTTCAGCCAGTTGGCCGCCATCCATGCACCAAGATCTTCTAGACATCTCCTTAGCCGAATAGCAGTGTCTGCCCTTGTAAGATCCAGCCGGACCAAAATCTGTGTATCATCGGCGTAAGAGTAATGTCTGAACCCATGCAACAAAATAAGAAGCATAAGAAGGCGAATATATTGTTGAATAGAATGGGAGAGAGAGCCAATCCCTGAGGGACTCCGCATGAGAGCAGCCCAGGAAGAGAAGAGAAAGGGGGCAGAGATACTGACCGGGTCCGATTGGACAATAAAGCATGTAACCAGTTAAAGACTTGACCTGAGATGCCAGCATCAGATAACCGGGCCAAGAGGGTGGGGTGGTCAACAGTGTCAAACGCTGCAGACAGATCTAACAGCAGTACCGCTCCCACCCACCCATCCTGATCAACTAGCGGGGAGATATCATCCATTACAGAATTCAGGACAGATTCCGTTCCTCTTCCGGGACGGAAGCCAGATTGGAAGGGATCGAAGAAGCCAGAGGATTCAAGAAAAGAAGAAAGAATAGGGGAGACCAAAGCCTCAAGAACCTTCATAGAGATGGGAAGCAGAGAAATAGGGCGAAAATTGGCCATTTCCTTGGGGTCCAAAGATGGCTTCTTTAATAGTGGAAGCACTAGCGCATGTTTCAATGGGCTAGGAATTATGCCAGTTTAAAAGGGGTCATTGATTGCAGCTGTAATGTGAGGGAGTATCTCGCTCGATATGTCTTTGATCAGAGTAAGCGGAATAGCATCTGCCGGGGAAGCAGATTTGAGGCCATGAATGGCCTTCAGTATCTCGAGATCAGAGAACACAGGGAAGGATGACCATTGTGCCATAGGAACAGGCAGCCCAGGGAAGCACGGGCAGTCAGCAGCAGCGGGGGCTGCTTTTGCAACGTCAGTAAGTATAGTTACAATTTTTGAAGAAAAGAAAGAAGATGAGGAGTCGCATATGGCTTGGGGTGGAGTCGAGCCTGCTTTAGTCGGGGAGGAAAGAGAGCTGACCAATTCAAAGATGGCCTTAGGCTTGTTTATGGCAGCCTCTACCTTGGACCCAAAAAAAGCCTTTTTAGCTAGTACAAGGAACAAGTTACTTACCTGTAACTGTTGTTCTCCAGCATGGGTCTGGCATGGATTCACATGCTCATGAATATTCCCCGTCGTCAGGCCGGGAATCCTCGGTATAGAAAAAATCAGTATCAGTTTCGTTTCTGATCTGTCTTTCTTAGTAGTAACCAATCACTGGTCTCTGGGTCATACTACCCCCAGACAATGACTGCCCTCTCCCTAAGCCCTGCCTCTGGCCGCCATCCTCAGATTTTTACCGCACGTTCAAGTGTTGGGAGTCCTCGTGCTGTAGCTCTCGAGCTTTTGCTGCGTTTTCGTGCTTTTTCAGGATATTTTTCTCATTTTTCGGTTAAATTGAGCCTCAAGCTCCACCGTTTCTACATCCGATCAACGGGGACCCGTTTCTGAGTTTTCTACGCCCCTCAAGGGTGAAGATTTCATCGAGTTATGCTTTTGGAGGATTCCAGAAGTTCCGAGGCCTACCCCGAACATGGCCCAGGAGAAAGGAAGCTCGACGGCCAGGAAGCTGTTGCTGACAATAGCCTTTTGGTAATCGGATAGGAGGTTGCTCAGTTTTTTAAACTTAAGTTCTTCAGAGAACCACGGCTCCGATCTATGCTTAGTTTCTTTAGACAATCTGAGAGGTGCCATCTGTTCAGCCACCTCAAAAAATACATTCTCCACTGAGTAGAAGGACTGTCAGATGTGAGTTGTTGAAGAAGAGCGGTCACAAGCTCAGATTTAGGTACTTTCCGCCAATCACGTCTGAGAAGCCAGTCTGTGAACCGGATGTTAGGGAGAATTCTCTGTTAGGCTGAATTTCCTAACCTAGTGAGTCCCCCAGCAGCTTTGCTGGATTTCTGGAGATTTTTTTTTTCTTCTGCCAAGAATGAGACTCTTTTTTCTCTCATTCTTGGAAATTATTTATGGTGTTCCTTTGAATGTTAATGTGTTTCATAAGCTATGGGGTCTTTTACTCCATAGGGTCTCATATGTTTTACTTATGTGTGTTACACAGCACCCTCCGTGCAGTAACACAGGGGTGTCATAGTGACCCCCCAACACAGACTGCATACCCTGGGACTGACTCCTGTCTCCCAGGGCATGTAAAGTCACCATTGGCTTTGCTAGTCCCAAATTATGAACAGAAACCAGTACAAACCATCATATTGTGGACGTACTGGTCGGGGCAATTTGATTGCCCCGGGGTCTGTTGTTCGAGGGGGCACCACTTAGCATGTTTGATTGACAGCTAGGCTGAGTGAATGGAGGTGTGCTGCATAAAAGCAGGGCTTTTGGGACTGGAACTTCAGAAGTCGCCACAGGACCTAAAAATCCGACGAGGGAGAAGCTGAGCCGACCTCCTACGACAACACCACCGGTGGAGCCCTGCTGAACCGACTCACCACTTCCCAACGACAGAGAAGATCTCCCGGCTGGAGAGTCTTCTTCCCCTGACTGGTGGGCACAACCAGTTTACCTTCTTTTTCTCACATCCCAGGACATCTTGTGGTCGAATTGCCCGTGCCAAGCACCCCGGCAACCGGATAGCCATTTACCACTGGACCGCGAATAAAAGGACAGCTTCTTTTAATTGAGAACTCCACGGCTGGTTTCTTCCCTGGCAGTGCAACGGACTTCTGCTTTCCTCCCCGACGAGATCCTCTCTTCCCCCGGACGAAGCACCGACTTGCACCCGCTGCCAGGAACAACTGCCCCCGCTGGAGTATTCTCACCATTTTAAGGTACCGTGTCCGCCAGGCCTCCCTTTCTAAAGATTGCTACAAGGTAATAATAATCCCTTAACCTTCTGGACTGGGCTGGCCGCCTTGACCATCTAAATGGTCCCTTTCTTTTTGGTCCAACTCTTTCCGAACTGATTGCGAGACTTTTGGGCACTTTGAACCGTGTGACCTTGGACACATTTCGACCGGAGCCTCTCAAAGTGGGTCCGGCCTTGTTAACTTTGACTTTACGGTTTTAACCTGCCTTCTTCTCCTACTGTGTTCTTCCGAAAGTGTTGGGATCTGTTTCTATCTTTGCTCGGCCTTTCTCTCCCTTTTAAACCGATTGATTAGAGTGCCATCTTCGTTAAGCGCTCACCGCTGTCTGAAAATAAGTGTTGCTTTACTTAAGACTTGTCTAACTAATCGTTGAAGGGAGTGTATATCTTTTAGTGACCGTGTTTTTGAACTGCTTGATATTGGTGCCAGTGTGTTTTATTAGATGTGGTTTTAAATAAATAATTATATCTCTTTTTACACCAAGCTCTGGTCAGTGTTTGCTTGTTCTACTGTGTTCTTTTGACCTATTGTGAATACTCTGTATACTGCCTAACTCTTCTTGAGGGAAGTCTGACTGCTCAGCCACAGCTACCAAGTGAATCTGTGTGGTACAGACTGCTACCAAGTGGGTTTACTGCCAAACACCTGTAGTCTTAAATCTTTTGCAGTGGTCCCAGGGGGAACTGCACAGGTTTCTGCCTAACACCGGAGAAATAGGAGAGTGATGAGATAGAGAGAACAGAATCAAAAGGTGATCGGACCATAAAAGGGGAGAGTGAGGGGAGATCGAAATAGAGGATTTTGGAGCACAAATGAAGTCAAGAATGTCGCCTAATTGATGGGTAGGTTCAGTAATCAACTGTGGAAGCGCTAAATTGTCCATTAGTGACAAGAAAGTCCTTACCTGATTAGAGTTAAAAGTATTGGGTGATAGATAAAGCACACCAGCGACACATAAACATTCCAGTCTTTCAGCAAACATTCCACATATGACATCACTCCTTACATACCTCACACAAGCTGGATTAATGCCCAGGAAGGAAAGCCAATCACAACAAACGTGCAGTGAAAGTTTGGAAGACACAGTTTTTCTTTTCCTTTCACTTTTTCCAATCCGGCCCGGAGGACGGGGCTAGGTCCGTTCAGAAAGGGTTTAAACTGTTATAAGGATAAGGGGAGAATCCAAGTTGGGCAAAAGAAACCTTATAAAGCATGCCGCTTATTTTGGTCCTCAAAAGGGTTTGTTTGTTTGTGAAACTTTCAATCGCAGTTGTGGTATGTTCCTACCATTCCAAAAATAGATAGACTTATGTTGTACACAGCTCGGTGAGGGTTCCCTGAAGTGTGGCTCTTTTTATTTTAGGGCATCTCTGTTAGAAGAGAAGTTTTGATAGAGGCACTTTTCAATGGGGGAGTTGGGTTGGGGGGGAAGTTCACATCGAGTTAAAAGAATCTTTGTCACTAACACATACTTGATGGAAAGAAAACAGCCTAGTACACATATAGTCCCCAAGAACTGTTCACTGTTTAGTCGATCGAGCAAGACAAAAAGAAAGCAATTGACATGCTATCATGGCGCCAGCTGACGTGATAAGGTTTGGGTACCTTAATGTTAAAGGTTTGAATTTGTCTCAAAAGCACTCTATGCTAAAGAGGGAATTCAAATTTTCCAGATTAGATGTGTTGTTTGCTCAGAAAACAACATTGAAAAGGGGTAAAGAGTTCAAATTAGGTGGGAAGGAATTGGGAGGGGCACTGTGGGCATCACTTCAGCACAAAAGAGGAGGGATGGGCATCATATACATGAAATCCCAAGGCCTCCAAATAACACAGATTCATATAAACGAGGAGGGGAGATACATTGTGGTAAATGGGAAGGTGAGATCATGTGCAGTAACTCTTTGCTCGACTTATGCACCCAATCAAAACCAGCAAGCCTTCAGTAGAGACCTCTTTGCCTTCTTAGACGGCTGGAAAACAAGTCTGTTAATATGCACAGGGGACTTTAATGTTATATCAGATTGCACTATGGATTGGGACTCGATGAGGCAGGGGGCAACCCCTCCACTGTGCCCAGGCAGCGATAAATTCCCCGGTCTCCTGAAAGCTAATTACCTAATCGACACATGGAGAAAGGTGCACCCGCTGAAAAAACCATTTACCTTTTACTCCCCGCCACACTTGACATATTCATGAATTGACTACGTCCTAATAGAAGCCACATACGAATACACCATACTTATGGCAACTATTGAAATTGTGGGATGGTCAGACCACGAAATGTGCTTATTGGAAATAGATTTAGGCCTGCCTCCACAGACAGATTGCAGATGGATTTGTAATGACACTCTCTGCAAGGACATGTTGTTTAGAGACACCCTTGCTGAAGAAAGAAAAGTTATTTTATCAATAATGACACAGGTGAACTCACACTAGATATAGTATGGGAAGCGGCAAAAGCTACATCACGGGGTGTTCTGATAGCTGAGGGGGCGTTCAGAAATAGAACCAGGTTGTTGAAGGAATCTGCATTATAAAAAGAAATAAACCAGAAGGAACTGCTCCTTCAAACTCAAACTGCCCTCCAAGAGGAAACTATCAAATATCAGAACGCTCCGGAATGAATTGAGCAACATATGGCAAAACAAAGCGTTGATTCAGCTTCGGCTTTTGAAGCAAAAATGTTAGGAGAGAGGCGATAAAGCTCATACCATGTTAGCTGCACATCTACGAAATCAGAGAGCGGACTGGGCTGTACACAAGGTCAAAGATGAAGATGGGAAAGAATTGATTAATCCGGTTGAGATCACTAAACGGTTCGCACGATTTTATGCTTCCCTATACACCACGGAGGTGGGAGGCACAGAAGAGGACATGGCGCAATATCTGTCGAAATTTCTTCACGCTCCACTAGGTAATGAAAGCTTAGCATTACTAAATGCACCAAAAACGATTGAAGATGTTCAGAATGCTATATCCAAGCTTAAAGCGGATTCAGCAGCAGGATGGGCTCATGCCAGCCTTTTATAAAGCCTACTGTAACTCATTAGCTCTCTTCTTAGTGAAATTATGTGATTTGTATTGCAGGTGCTGGGAGGGATAAACTATAGTTCAAAACAATGGTGGAGACCTTGGAGCTGGAGGGCATGCTCGGAGTGAGTGAAATGTGCGTGTGAAGGTTAGAGTGCCCCAGAACCTCCGTTATGCCTAATTAATTAGTTTTCTAACCTTTGACGTGAGAAAAAGATGATCCCTGCAGCAACCACGTGATGGAAGACGGACGGACAGGGCTGGAACCAATGGCCTGGCATCCCTTATGGGGCAGGCGGATCCTGTATAGGCACACACCAATCAGCCGCACAGGATTTTACCCTATGTATTGTGTCATGTATGACAATGTTTTGCTTTATAGGATCCTGCTTGTACTACTTTTTTCAGTAGAACTTTCTTATCAGCGGTTGCTCTCATCTGCATGTGAGATTAAAAACTTGTTAGCCTTACAAGATCGACTTGGGCCTTTCTTCCCTAGCAGGTTGTATTCTCGCTGGTGTGAGCGTTTAGGGACTTGCCTTCAAGGGGAAGGGCGTAACAACAGCATTTGCCATATGAGTATTGAAAGAGGCAGAGTTAAACTACTCAACTTTTGAAAAAAAAGATTTAGGTGTGAAGTGGATTTTGGAACATTTCAGAACACTCATCTAGGGTTTTCCTGAACGTTAAGACAGACTATAAGCCTTTGATCCACATCATGAACTCTAAAAGCCCACATCTAGCTTCCCCAAGGATATGCAGGTGGATGATAGAAATTATGCAATACAATGTGAGGATTGTGTACACTCAGGGCAAAGGGAATGCGATTGCGGATTGTTTCGACAGGTTGTGAGGCCAAGGGTAGAAGATGACAAAGAATGCATCATTGCACATATCCAGCCAGGGATTTGAAGACTGGATCAAAGCATCAGCAGACGACCCAGAATAGGAACTACTACGTAGGGCTTTTCATGAAGGATGGAATGACATAGGTAACCATCTTGCTGAGTATGCCCAAGTACAAGATGAGATCGCAGAGAATGCATTAAGTGTACTGTGGCGTGCTGGACTGAGGAGTCGGAGACAGAGGACATTACAGTATGTTTGTTTATTTAAAGAAAGTAGAAAATACCTACCTTTCCCTAATTCTAGAGAGTGGTCCCTAAATGTGACAAACCTGAGGTGTCTCGCCCGCTAGTCCTCGAGGATCTGTCATACAGGTGGCCAGGACACGGCCATCGCTTTTGGATCCAGTTCCTGGGGGTGGACCAGTGTGGAAGGATCACCTGGATGAGGGGCCTTTGGGGAGTGGAGTGGGACACCGGAGGTTGAGACACAGTATCCCCTTCCTTGTAACACCTTTTCCCCATCCTACCAGGTAGGATACGTAGGAACTCACCCCCCCCACCCCTTCACGACACAAACACTTTCTCACGGACAGTTCACCGTGAGCGACAACAGACTAATACCAGAGTCGTATACCTGACATGTCCCAACACCATGGTCAGGCAAGGTGTCAGAAAACGCTCCAGGTCTTGTATCACCCCTGCGGTTCACGTGTCTCATCCTCACCAAAAGCTACTGTCCCGTTATACCACCATACAGAAGGCGGGCTTGCGGTATCCACGCTCTACGCACGGAACACATTTGCGTCGGGAACTGCGTTCCCGACGCCTCACGTGGAAGTTGCCATGGAGACTACGTCAGTGGACGCAGCATCTTCCACGTGATAGAAAACGTGTTGGGTCACGTGACCATCTTGGTGCCGGTACTTCAAGTACTTAATGATCTGGCGCCCACTTCTCGCTGCTTCTGATCCAATAGTGACAGCGGTTTTTTCTTGCTCAGATTTAGTGGTTTTGTTTGATCTCGGATTACGTTTACTGGATTGCTCTTGGATTATCCTTACCTGTTCTTGTATCTCGACCTCGGATTGTTTATGGATTATCACCATCTTCCGATCAATTGGATTCTTAGACTGTCCTTTCGTACTCCTGAGAATCACATTGGTAGGAAGAAATATATTCTTCACGACGGGTCAACGCGGAACCAGGTTCCTGGAATTCTGACAGAATCAGAAGCCTTATTATGGATGCCGCGAATGACCCGTTGGCCGTTTTGGTTCAGTTAGTGGCCGACCTACGTGCCGATATGACGGCCACCCAGGCTGACACCCACCGGCGCATTGATGAAATGCAAGCCGGTATCAGGGAAGTGGTTACAGGAATACCATCTTTGGCCTCCGCTTCCGCTTCAGGTCAGGCAGGGCCTTCGGTCAGACCTGATTCTACGCATGTGTACATGGCCGCTCAGTTCCCGCTTGCTCCCCCAGAAAGGTTTACTGGGGATCCAAAATCCTTTCGGACATTCATTAACCAATGCAGACTGCATTTCTTGTGTCGGCCTACCTCGTTTCCTGATGCGACTACTAAAGCAGCCTTTGTCTTATCTAACCTTGGAGGTATGGCCGCGGTTTGGGCGAATCCTTTGTTGGAACAAGGCAGTCCGCTGTTGTTCGACTGCGATGCATTGATCAGTGCTATGACGAGGGTGTTTGATACTCGCTACAAGACTCAGGCCACGGATCTGGAATTGCTGAATCTCCGTCAGGGGGACACTCCTTTATTATCGTATTTGGCTAAGTTCAATCAGTTGGTGGCTGAAACTGGTTGGCCGGAAGATAAGAAAGCCGCTCTGTTCTATAAAGGACTGTCGGATACGTTAAAGGATACCATAGCTACGGTTCCGGTGGTTCCTACGTCCTTTTCTGATTTCTTGGATCTAGTACTCCAGATTGATGCCCGACGTACCGAAAGAAAGGGGGAGAAGAGAATGATTACGGTCAATACCACTATATCCCCAATCCCTGTTTCTGGCGGTGACGAGCCTATGCAAATTGGGGCAGTTAGGGGCCCGCTAACGACAGAAGAACGAGAACATCGTAGACGGAACAATCTGTGCTTTTATTGTGGTTCCTCTACTCATCTGCTTAGTGCATGTCCAAAGAGACCCCGCAAGTCGGGAAACGCCAAGGCCCGGTCGTAGAAGGAACCCCTACGCCGAGCTCTTCCCTGCAGGGTTCCTCGTTGTCCACGCCTTTTTACATTGACGTCATGTTGAGTTACGATCAGGTCACTCCTTGGAGTTCTGCAGCTGTTCTTGACTCAGGGGCAACCGGTAACTACATTGATGCCCAATACGTTCGGAAATGGGGTATTCCCTTGTTGTCAAAAAGTGTTCCGGAGGTAGTCAATGCGGTTGACGGTTCAACCCTACTTTCGGGGCTTGTTACTGAACATACCATTCCGTTGTTGTTAACTATTGGCGCTGAGCATTCGGAAATCATCACATTTGACGTCATTATGGCACCGCAATACAAACTCATCCTGGGTTTACCGTGGCTCAAGCTTCATAACCCGGTCGTTAACTGGGAGACCGGGGTTATAGCTTTCAGTGCTCAGCAACGCCCTCGATCCTGCAGTTCCCTAGAGTCCATGTATGAAGTACCTGAAGCTCCTAGTCGGGCGTTGTTGAACTCTGTGGTTACAATCGGAGCTGTTGTTAACACCGTATTACCTGTCGAATACACAAGTTATAAGGACGTCTTTGACAAGGGGAAAGCAGAGATCCTGCCGCCTCATCGGCCCTATGATTGCCCCATTGTTCTCAAACCGGATGCCAAGACACCTTCGGGACGTATCTATTCCCTTACACAAAAGGAAGAAGTCGTCCTTAAAGAATATTTGGATAAAGCCCTCGAGTTAGGTTTTATTCGGCCTTCTCACTCTCCATTTGCTTCACCGCTCTTTTTTGTACCCAAGAAGGAGGGGGACTTAAGACCTTGTATTGATTATCGGGAACTCAATGCAGGTACTATCCGTAATCAATACCCAATCCCGTTGATTTCTGTCTTGCTGGATCAGTTAGGGTCTTCAGAATTCTTCACCAAATTAGATCTAAGGGGTGCGTACAATTTGGTCCGGATACGTCGAGGGGATGAGTGGAAAACAGCCTTTAAGACACGATATGGCCTATTCGAGTATTTGGTGATGCCATTCGGGCTTTGCAATGCCCCGGCCACATTCCAGAATTTCATCAACGACGTTCTACGCGACATGATCGACAGATTCGTTATTGTCTATTTAGATGATATACTCATCTATTCTCCATCCATGGAAGATCATGTACGTCATGTTTCACAAGTCTTACAACGCTTGCGGGAGCATCGTCTTTTTGTCAAACTGGAAAAATGTGTATTCCATGCGAGTGAGGTCGAGTTCCTTGGATATGACATCACCAATAAAGGAGTGCAGATGAGTAGCAATAAGGTGAAAGCTGTCTTAAACTGGCCTGTACCAACTTCAAGGAAGGAGTTACAATCATTTCTGGGGTTTTCGAACTTTTACAGGCGGTTCATTAGACAATTCTCTTCGATTGCTGCACCCCTCACCGAATTGACCAGTAACAAGAAACCTTATTTATGGAACGATAACGCCCAAATAGCGTTTGAGTCTTTAAAAGCCGCGTTCACTACAGCCCCGGTGTTGCTACACCCAAATGTCAAACGTCCATTCGTTGTCGAAGCTGATGCTTCGGATGTCGCGGTAGGGGCTGTCTTGTCCCAAACCTGCGCTGATACCAAGGAGTTGCATCCAGTCGCCTACCATTCGCGCAAATTAACGCCCTATGAACGTAACTACACCGTTACTGAACGGGAATTGTTGGCCGTAAGAGACGCATTTATGATCTGGCGTCATCATCTCCTTGGGACGGAATTACCGGTCCAGGTTTTTACTGACCACAGAAACCTGTTGGCGTTGCAGTCCCTGACGTGCACCACTGCGAGACATGCCCGTTGGCATGAATTCTTTTCCATGTACAACTTTAGTTTGACTTACCGCCCAGGTGTCTTGAATTCCAAGGCGGACGCGCTATCCAGAAGCCTGGGTAATGATGGTTCACGTCCACAGGATGGGTCTTTGTTATTACCTACACAAGTGGTCTGTAGTTGTGTTCTACAACCCACTTTGAAGTCAACGCTCCAGAACTGGGTTGATAAAGAGCCCACAGAACTGGCAGACTATAACATGGATATTCTGCATGGTCTTCCTTATGTCCAGGGTCGAGTTTATATGCCTGATCAGGATACCCGGTGTACAGCTATTTCTTTGTGTCATGACGCTGCTATCGCAGCGCATCCTGGTTCCCAGAAAACTCTTGAACTCCTCAAACGCTGGTGTTGGTGGCCTTCCATGCGAAGAGACGTCTCGCAATATATCTTGACCTGCGCCATCTGTGCCCAGTGTAAGTCCCATTCAGCGAAACCTATGGGGTTATTACAACCATTACCAGTGCCAGCCAGACCTTGGGCGATGATTACCATGGACTTTGTGGTGGAGTTGCCTTTGATTGATGGGTTTGATACCATATGGGTGGTGGTTGACAGCTTTTCTAAAATGTCTCTCTTTGTGCCTTGCCAAGGCCTGCCATCAGCTGCTAAGCTGGCAGAGTTGTTCTTGCGACATGTTTTCAGGTTTTTTGGGTTGCCTGAGATTGTGGTTTCTGACAGGGGGTCCCAGTTCACGTCGCGTTTTTGGAGGCATCTAATGTTCTCTTTGGGGGTAGATGAACGGTGTTCCACAGCGTTCCATCCCCAGACGGATGGTCAAACAGAGCGGGTTAACGCTACCATGGAGCAGTACCTCAGGTGTCTCATCCTTCAACATCAGGAATCCTGGCTAGCAGTTCTTCCTTTGGCGGAATTCGCGTATAATAATTCCAGCCATTCATCAACGGGAACATCGCCATTCTATGCCTTGTATGGGCAACACCCACGCACCCTTCCTCTTGATTGGAATCTACCTGAGGATTGTCCGGCAGTTCAATCTTGTATCAAAGATTTGTCTCTGGTCCGTGATAGGGTGCTGGAACATCTGAAACAAGCACAAGAACAGGCGAAGAAGTACGCGGATCGGAATCGCCGTCCTGCACCCGTCTACATTCCAGGTACACGGGTATGGTTGTCCACTAAGAACCTACGCATTCCAGGTCGACGATGCTTGTTGCCACGTTTTGTAGGTCCTTATGTTATAAAGGACGTCTTGAGTCCATTGGTGGTCAAATTAGAACTTCCGCACTCTTGGAAGATACATCCGGTTTTCCATGTGTCCATGGTTAAGCCTTGTGTAGACAGCACCAGGATACCGGCTTCTCCGTCTCCGATATTGGTTCAAGGGGTGGAGGAGTATGAGGTCAATTCCATTCTTGATACCAGGGTTTCTCGTGGTACCAGGTATTTCTTAGTGGACTGGAAGGGTTACGGTCCGGAAGAACGGACATGGGAACCGGAGCAGAATGTGCATGCCCCGTTGTTGGTTTCCCAATTTTTGGCCTCTCGGGGGCATGGGGGTCCTTTGGGGGAGGATACTGTCAGAAAACGCTCCAGGTCTTGTATCACCCCTGCGGTTCACGTGTCTCATCCTCACCAAAAGCTACTGTCCCGTTATACCACCATACAGAAGGCGGGCTTGCGGTATCCACGCTCTACGCACGGAACACATTTGCGTCGGGAACTGCGTTCCCGACGCCTCACGTGGAAGTTGCCATGGAGACTACGTCAGTGGACGCAGCATCTTCCACGTGATAGAAAACGTGTTGGGTCACGTGACCATCTTGGTGCCGGTACTTCAAGTACTTAATGATCTGGCGCCCACTTCTCGCTGCTTCTGATCCAATAGTGACAGCGGTTTTTTCTTGCTCAGATTTAGTGGTTTTGTTTGATCTCGGATTACGTTTACTGGATTGCTCTTGGATTATCCTTACCTGTTCTTGTATCTCGACCTCGGATTGTTTATGGATTATTCTTGCCTAGTGATTTGGTTTTGTCGAAATCGGACCTCGAAGCTTGGGAGACCTCTTACCTTCGTTCTTTCCTTCCTTCCTTTTCCCTCTCCAATCCCTTCCCTGTCCTTCCCCAGGGTGCTGTAGGCGTCCTCGTGCCGGCGGGTACAGGCTTGGTGCTGGACTAGAGACTTCCTGAGCACCTTTTAGGCGTCCTCGTGCCGGCGGGAATAGGTGGTTGCTGGACTAGTGACTTCTTACACCTTGGATTGTTTGGTCCACCGAACAGAGGGCAGATACCATCACACTGTTCCTACAGGAAAGAAGAAGGACTTTGCCAGGGACGTTCACTTCCAGGGAAAAAAGGGTAAGAAACCTACCTTTCCTTACCATTATTTCTTCCACTCATTCTCTGGTACTGATTGTCTTTTCTCTTCTTCTGGTCTCCAGAGTACCCCAGTATAGAGGACATTCTTGCATGAAACACTTCTGGTTAAACCGTTTTCTGCAGGTTAGTCTGTTGAGATTTTGTTACGTGTTCTCTTGAAAGGGGTGTATTTGATTGTAATCAGTATAATATTCTGCAGTCGTTGGCTGGAACCTGGAACCATCATCTACCGGGAAGTTGCGGGCCGCTCAGCTCTACGATCCCAACGACTCTACACCATCTTCCGATCAATTGGATTCTTAGACTGTCCTTTCGTACTCCTGAGAATCACATTGGTAGGAAGAAATATATTCTTCACGACGGGTCAACGCGGAACCAGGTTCCCGGAATTCTGACACAAGGTCAGGCAATTACGGATCATTACACACACCTGACTTCCATCACACTTCCCCAAACGGATAAAAGGCAGAGCATGAAAGCAAACTCTGAGCGAGGCAAAACCCACGAGAAAACAGCAGTTCCAAGGTGGCTGTTTAATACAAGGAGAAATCTGTTTTAATAAGCTAAAGTATTCTTTCTGATTGAGGATGTTGATTACATTTTTCCTTTTCTTCTTCTTTTCTTGATGTTGTATGTCTTTTGTATGAAGTGAAAGGTTTATACGTTTGCCTGAACCAAAACACTTAATAAAAAAAGTTTACAAAATTTAAAAAAAAGGGGGCGAGACCAGAGGGTTGCAAGGAGGGACGCAACTTTGACCTATAAAGACTGTTACTTTCGTGAGCTTTGGAAAGTAAGAAACCGAAGACCGTGTCAATAACCAAGGTGGGGAGGAGTGATTGCCGCTGTGGTACTGTCCTAGGCTCCTATATCAAAGCAGCGTCAGAAAGAACACCAGAGCCGGTGAGTTGGAGAGACTGATACCAAACCAGCTTGTGTTTTGAACCAAGGTTGCAAGCAGCAACATTGTATAAAGAGAACAGTGTGTGAGGCGTTTGGGATGAGCGACGTGAGAATAACTGGAAGCCAAAGGAAATAGTTAAACTTTATAACTGAACTTGGAGAGGCCAAGAAAAAATACCATACACAAAGTGGTCCGGCGCCACGTGGGTGTTCATTTGAAAGTCTCTGTGAGGTATCCAACTGATGCAGAGTGTGAGAGAAAGAAATATTGAGGTCCAAGTGGACATGCAACGGGTCCCTAGACCCTGTGCACATTCAAAAGTCTTCGATAGTTTAATATACATCACAATTGGTCCGAGCCCGGCTGAGGGAGACTAATTGACCGAAAGAAAGTGATCTCAGCCCGGCAGAGGGGGATCCGGGGTGAACCATGAGTCACCCAAAAAAGAATTCTCTGAACTTTGATTTGAAAGGGATCTGAGCCCAGAAGAGGGGAATCCAGGGTGAACACCCAAGTTGAATACTGGTGAAAAGGAGAATAACGTTTGTGTGTTGTTTTGGTACAGCAGGCCCTCTGTGTCAATAGACTTGCAAGAAGTAAAGAGACTTGGACACAGAAGGTCCTGAACTGGGAAAATGAAACTGTATCCTCGTGCTTCAGAAGCCAGAGTGTGTGCTTTGCTCGAGTGACCCACCTTGCCCGGTGCTGTGAACGTGGGGAAGGGAGGTCAATGGCCCGAGCATCCTGACATATTATTCTGTGAACACTTCTTTCTTTTTCATGAACATTACCACAAATTATTTGGAAATTAATGGCACAGATTGGCAATCGTTTTATTTTTTAGTATAAGCCCTTTTATTTTGACAAGACTCCACTAGAACTGCATTATTATTATTTGATGGTGGTAACTTTCTCCCATCTATAGATTTAGGTTTAGATAGGCGTTTATCACACCCTTGCGAAAGTTCAATAGACACCCTTGAACTATGTTAATGTTAATGTTAAAGGCATTTATATAGCGCACCGTCACCAACAGAGTTGGTCCCCAGGTGCTATGTAAAAGAGGTGGTGGGGGGGTTAGGTTAGTCGGGTGTGGAGGGAGAAGGAGAGTGGGAGAAGTGATCTGCTGTTGGCGGCTTCAGTTCGGTTTTCACCGTGCACTGCGCTTTGGTGTAGATGTCGGATCAGATCGAGACCTTGTGTGCTGTTGGTGCAGTTTATGTGTTATTTGTTGTTGCGGTGTGGTGAAGTTGGTGCGGTTTGCGGGTGAGAGATGGTAGTGTGATTTCCTGGGTACAGTAAGTAAGCAGAGGTTTGAGGTTGTGTTAGTAGGTTGTATTCCCTGGTACTTACCAATCTAGTTTAATATAGGTGGCGTACCTGTGGGTGTTCTTAGTAGTTAGTTACGATTCTTGGTCATCCTGGTTGTGTCGTCTGAGTCTTGGGTGGGGGTTGGCTGTGGCTAGTCTTTCACATTCTGGATTGGTGCTGTAGTTTGGCCAGCTCCTATATTCCGCTGTCTTTGTTGACGGTGGTCTGCTGGATTTGGGTCTGACTGTCAGGGTATTGTTGATAGTCATTTTATGGTCTTAAATCTTGGTTTTGGTTGTGTGTATGGTCATTGGTGTCGTCCTATAATGGCTAGCTCCTATTATGTGATGTGGTACGTCATAGATTGTCTACATTGGCTTCTGTATGTTGTTGGTCGGTTGTTTGGGTCCACGGTTAGCGTTTTTGCACTCGCCATTGTTGTGGTGGTCCCCTCAATGTACTGCCTGCCAGGGGCAGAAGGATTACTATGAATATTAGAGATTACTTTGTTTACTATTAAATCTGCATAGAGCTGTTTTGCTTATTCTTGTTTTTCTTTATACATTTTCCACCCCTCTCATGTTCCTTTGCTAATGGTTTCTTCCTTCCCTGTGCCCTGTTTGTCTCCATTTTGTTTAAGGAGTGAGATGTTGTAGTTTACCTCTACAGTGTCATTCTGAATCCTCCCTGTGAGGGGTTTGAGAACGGTACAGGAGAGAAGGGAGCAGTTTGCAGTGACAGCTCTGTGTGTGGGCTGTGCCCCGGGGGTCTTTTGTACCAATAAAAATTACCTGCATATGGAATCCTGCCTCTGCATAAGCCTCATTTACAACAATTGTCAGCCTGTTGAAGACTTCTTACCAACCGGTACTGCTCAACACTGCCAGTGTCTCACGGATGTTAGTCCCTTGGCTTTCTCAGGATTCACAAATATTTCAGCTGTGATCCTGGTGCATGTCAACCACATGTTATTATATCATGCATCATTTGAGCAGACTTCTTACATTAAGTGGAATAGGGTGTGGAACAGGAAGTGTGGAATCAGAATGGTTGTAAGGGGGTTCAAGAAAAGAAAACTAGTGGGAGGAGGCTGGTGTGTATGCTGATATACTTGGAAAAAAAGAGCATACAGATTTACCTACCGTTAGTGTTTCCGTAAGAAGGGAGAGCAATCCCAACAGGATAGGTGACGAGCACAGCAGCTGAAAAAACCAGCATAACGAGTACTACATGGTCAAAAACCTGCCACAGGCCAACGAAACCCGCTTGGAAGAGTCCTTGTTGTAGAGGACCATAGTAAGCAAGGGCACTAGAGTAATGTAACTGCAGTGCTCAGGGCGCCTCGCACAGCGGATGCATCCATGTGAGAGAGATGTTACCACCACGTTGTAGTCTAAGCATTGTTTCACTGCAGGGACAACCGCCAATGTAACGCAAGGCATCAGAAGAAAGCACAACTGGCGCGTACTGAATATACAGTGCACTATAGTTATCAGAGCCACCAAGACACCCTGATCACCGGGAAGCACCAGTAACGCTTTTCGATATGAACATTAGTGGCAATATGAAGCAGTTACAGCACACACAAAAAAAGAGAAGGGACAAAGGATGGAAGAGTTAAATGTTTTTATAGAATGGCGTCCAGGGGCCCATTCTGTTCCTACCCACACCAGCAGATCCTAGGAAGGGTGGTTTCTTAAAGTATATTTTGGCAGTCCGGGGACTGAACTTTTCCATTGAAAGAAAAGATAGCTTACTCTACTACTGCTTAGATCCTGCTGGCCAAGAGATATTCAAAAGGTTATCTGATCCCATGACTGCAGAAGGTGATCTAGCCATGTCCCTGTTCAAGACTAGCTGGAATAAAGTAGACAAATACTATCGCGATCAAAGAAAAGAAAATTCAAGGCCGCTATCACTTTGCCACACATGAGCAAAAGGATGGCAAAAAGATTGAAGAGTTCATCACAGTTCTCAGAGGCTTAGCCATTAAATGTGAGTTTGGTCACTGTAAAGAAGAGCATCTGCGTGACCAACTCATGATACAATGCATCAATGGCAAAATCAGGGTGGAACAGTGGAGAGAAAGAAATCCCACATTGGATGAAGCCATTGAGATAGCCAAAAACGTGTAACATATAGAAAACTGCATTAAGGAGCTCCATGATGACATGATGAAGGGCACAGGCCGAGTCAATGTAACTTACAATGAGAGTGGAACATTAAGAAGAGAATCAAAAGTAGGATGGGTAAAAAGATACCCACGGTAGTCAAAAGAAGGAAGGAGCACCAGGGCGAAGTGCTGGAGGAATCTCTCAGATAGTCATGCCCATGTGGAAAGAAGTGGCACACGCCATTTTGCCAACGGCAAAGAATTAATTGCCATACACATCACATGTAGGTATTGCAAAAGAAAGGGGTACATGGCCGGGTGCTGCAAATTACAAAAGGATAATGTAGGACATATCTAGGAAGTGTCTGGGTATGAAGAACACAGTACTACAGATAAGGAAGTGTTATCCATCGTAGGCGCAATATGCGTTACAACCAGGAGGAAGAAACCTCATGCTTACGGTTCTGAAAGATTGCTCTTTTTGCACCTTTCCATTCATAGATTCCTATGGGGACTGCCCACCGCCGGCCCCCAGTCTTTTTGCTTATTTTCAACCCTGTCCTGACTTTTGGAGGTCCGTAAAGCATTCTGCTTTACTTCCCTTGCCAATTTTGCTCCTTATGGAGAAATGTACTACCGTTGCACACATCACCTTACTGAGAAGTGCAGTTAGGATACTTTGTACCATTATAACCTTTTACCTAATGGCTTTTTGGTGACAATGGGCCTCATTCCGGGTTTGGAGCTAACCATGGAGTAATTAGCTCCATGGCTGCCTCCGAAACCGTCCCAAATCCGGCATGGTGAATGGAGTAATTACCGGTCCATTCCAGGGTTGGAGGGACCGGTAATTCCCCATTCACCTTCTACCCTTCCCCATTCCCATTTCTGCCCCATAGGGCTCAATGGGAATGGAGAAGGAGGTAATTACGGCACCGTAAATTACAGCACCGTAATTACCTCCGAAGTACCTTTGCGGGTCCCGTACTTTACTCCTGCTAAAAGCAGGAGGTAAGGAAGGACCCGCAAAGGGACCTCGGTGCCGGTAATTCCTTACCTCCAACCTCGGAATGACCCCCATTGTACCTAAGACAAGCTGGTGGCAGCAGTGTGAGTTCTACTGTTTTTGTCTATCTCATACGCTTTTGCATTTACCAAGAATGGCTACTAAAGGTGGCAAACACCCTAAAATAGCAGTGCCACAGGAATTTTGCATTTCCTTTAGGCATCTTGTCCTTTGGCCGTCTTCCTGCCTTCTCAGGTCAGAAAATGACTTGCCCAGTGAAAGCTGCTGCTTTCGCAGGCAAGGGTCTTTTGTGTGTGTGAGCCAGAGGAGGAGGCTGGGACTGTCTGGACCCAGTCCACATCTGGCCCCAGTGCACATCCTCTGGCGCCCTAAAGCCTGTTGCTTGGAGATATGATGATCAGTGGTTGTCCAGGATTGCACAACCCTGGGCTGTTTGAATGTTGCAGATCAGGTGGGATTGGGCTAGCTCCCAGCCTGTGTCTTGGATAAAAGAAGGGCACCTGCAGCTATTCAACAGATCATAGTTGGAACCAAGACTTCTATGAAGAGCAGCCCACTGGCGACCCATGGACAACCTCTCTACCTGAACTGCTTCGACTCTGGTGATTGGCCCCAGTGAAGCCCTGCTCCTCTGCCTGATCTCAGAAGACCCTTTTGTGGGAGCTTGGGGCTCATAAGGATCTTCAGCGTATGCCATAGGTTGCCTGTCCACTCAATTTCAGCCTTCTCACAATAAGGGAAGCTGAGCAGGGGATGCTTTTGTGTCCACCACTGTTAGATCGCCTGGCGCCACCTCACCGTGGTGATCTCCACTGGAACCATCCTTCTGCAATCCCGTGAGGTGTCCTGATGAGTGTGCACTGCTGAGGTCGGCATCTTTTCTTCATTTGCCTGGAACCGTCTGGTGAGAACCGCATCCAGCTCCTGACATGAAATGTGACCTCTCCACCTGCAACCCCTTGGTTCCCTTCTCCCGAACCAAGGACAGGAGATTAGAGCCCCATCAAATTCCAGCAGGGTAAGTAAACATACCTGCTTCTGTCTCCCGTAGGGTAACATTGGGTAGAGAGCCCTAGTCCCTAAACTCCAGCTGGTCCAGCCTTTGGTCGTTGAACCTGGGCTCAGGATGCTTTTTAAGGACTTCGCTTTGGCAAAGAATACAGACTAACCTAATTTGAAGTACACACTTATGTTACTTTAAAGAACTTTTCAATCACCACCACACTGCACATCAGTTATAATTATTATTGTTCTTTTATAATGTACTTAACACCAGAGACCAGTTTCTAAGCACAAGACCGCGATTCAAACCTGTGTTTCTATCTGTTGTGTTGTTTCCAAGACAAACACGTTACCCCTGAGCTAACCTCAGTTCTGGAATACCTTCCCTGAAGAAAGTATTGTGGGAACATGCGACGTTTTGGGCACAAAGCCCCATACATCTTAGTGTAATGGTAGCCTGGAAAACTCCAGAATTATGTAGTAGGTATGTAGCCAGAAATACTCAGATTCAATGATGGAAATAGTCAAAATGAAAGTCAAAAACCTGCTTTATTAACATCCAAATAAAGCAGGGATAGCATACAAGCGAAGGTGTGCAGCTCTCAAAAGCTCTCATACAAAACAACAGATTATAAGGTAGACTTTCATCATCATCACTAAAGTCGTACTATAATCTTAGTTACAAAAACCTATGGGTTAAGGGGATTGGTTAAGAGAATTTACTACATATGCATTATATACGCGCTAAACCTCTAATTGGTTAATCACCATCTGATTGCTCCTCCCAAGACCACCTCTAAACTGGGCGGCATAACATTGAGGGTCTTAATTGGTTGGTATTCTACTGACCAACCTTGGACAACTGACAGGTCGTCAAGACATGAGCCAGATGGGGGTAGAGGGAAAGAGGTCTGCGAACTGCTTGCCTTTCAATTAAAACATATACTATCCCTTAGTCCAAGCCCATTAGACAGAGCGCCTTCTTTGTAGTTAACCTTGTATGGCACCTCGTGTCTGGGTATATGCGTGAAGAGTGAGGCAGGTGTCCCACTGTGTCCAGGGCTAATGAATAGACAGTGTTTTTCAATTATGGGTCATGTGTGATTAGACCGCTTTGGAATGATTTCACTATGCATTTATTGAGAATTTAGCTAATATGAGTGCAAGTGTTATTGCTTTTTCTACCACTGGGGACTTGCTTGATCTGTTCCCTTTAAGGTCTTGGGCTTATAATTATCCTGCAACTGCCATACAAAGGCTGGTTGTTCTTTAATTCATCTTGAGAATATATGGCTTGTGCCTTTGGAATTATTATCTTGTGTTCTCTCTGAGCCATCCGGACCCTCCTTAATTTCTCAGTAACCTTGACGTGGTCTGCATACCTACTATCTAAGCCCTGCAGGGATCTGTATTTCAGTGAATTCCGCATTTTGTGTTCTTGTGAAGCCTTGAGGCCTTTCATTTACTTGAAGTGTTTTGCAGCTTTCATTTTGGAAAAGATAGCTGCGCAAGTACTGTCGCATTTAGCTTATACATTGCTTATGTTAGTATTCTTCATGTCTAAATGGATGCAGTCGATATTGTTTGTGTATAAATGCATATTTGACCTAGTGTTTATGTTTCTTCATGGTGAATGTAAATTTGCTTCGTGTCTATTGCATGCCCATGTGTGGTTTCAATGGGTGTTTTGCTTATTCTCGCCATCTTTAGTTAAATCATATTCTGCTGTACCTGTCTGGGATATGGACAGTAAGGCCGTCTTAGTGAGTAGTGTTTCTCACCTGTGCAGTATTGTGGCGGGGGAGGGGCAGTAGCTTTTGATGATGTATTTATTTGCCTCTCACCAATAGGGCTGGACCTCATAAAATGGAGGGAACTAAGGGTGAATGTATGTATAAGTGATATATGGTTTTTAATTACTGCACGTATCTGTGATTTGTTTTATGTTTAGTGTGTTCAGAAAAGGCATAATAAATCATTGCATTTTTATATACTGCCTAACTTGAATTATTGGTGTTGTTCTGTATGGACTCACTGTAGCCCTAGACCAGTCTCACACTTTTCCTGAGACTAACCCTTGACTGCTCTTCCACTTTACCTTGATTGGGTTTTGGCTGATCTCTCACTGTCTTCCCTGATTACCATAAATAAGATTGCCTCCAACACTTAGAAGCCCATCTCAACACATACATAAAAACTAAATGTGCTTAAGGTTGATGTGGAGCATACTATACACTAATCGGCAAGCTAACATGGATTGACAAGTTTAATCGTTGCGATAAACAGCAATAAACATGCAGGAAGTACCCATAGATATCATTGGGGAGTTTGAAGCTACGTTAAAATAAGAAGATGAACCTGTGGGAAAGTCTACGTTGTGAATAAGGGAGAAAATCTTCTTTCCTGGCATGATCAAGCAGAACTATCAATTAAATTAATTCCTATACACCCCAAGCATGTGTTGTCAACATATAAGAAAAGGTCTGAGGACAGTGCAAGAGGATTTGCAGATGAAGTATGGTCTTGGACACCAGAAGTATTCAGAAATGAGATAGCAGCTTGACTGGATTTGCGCTTCTGTCAAGTTGGGCCTCCCTCCTAGGCTGAGTACCTGTTTCAAGGGGAGAAGACTTCCACCTGATGTAGAAGCCAGGCCTCAACTGGCAAAGCAACAGGGGTTAGGAGGGACCCAACGCCCTACACCCAACGCCCTACACCGTTGAATATCCTACCAGTAGTTAGATGGTGTACAGTGTGAGGCATCCAGGGTATTCGTCCCTTCACCCCAGATGGAGCCACCCCCTTTGAGGCTAGGGAGATGAGCCTGCTCTGCAAGACCCTTCCTCAGGGTCTTGGCAAGTGGGACCTCATAGGGAATGACTCCCTTCTTGGGGACAAGGACTCCCATTCTGAAAATGAACTCCAAGTCCAGATTACATTGTCTGCATACATGTGAATTAGAAAGACTGTTACTTCCCTTTTGACGCCACCAAATATTGACATTTCTTTCATCTCTTTGCCTCCAGGTAATGCTGGATCTCACCTGAACTCAACAGATAAAGAACAGCAACACACCACTTCTTTTTGTGATACTATTTTGGATTAACCAAATAGTGACATTTCTTCAACCCCTGCAGCTGACCAGCATCGACTCCAGTGATTGGCCCAGTGAAGCCCTGCTCCTCTGCCTGATCTAAGAAGACACTCGGGGGTGCTTGGGACTCACAGGATCTTCAGCTCATGCCATAAGTCGCCTGTCCATACAATTTCAGCCTTCCCATGACAAGGGAAGCTGAGCTGGGGCTGATTTTGTGTCCACCACTGGTAGATCGCCCATCGCCACCTGCATGTGGTGATCTCCACTGGATCCATCCTTCTGTGAATTCAGGTAATGCTGGATCTCGCTGGAACACCAATCAAAGAAGGACACACTCTTTTTGTTTGTGATGATTGTGATGCTGGAAATGTTTTGGATGGACAGGGGCTCCCTGTCCTTGTCCTGTAGTCCTTTTTCATTTGTGTTCTGTATCGTTTTCTGCCCAGAGGTCCATGTGGGCATCCTGGCAGTGCAGCTCTTCCTGTTTTTGGTTTGTTGTACAGACCTATGGGATACCCTTATGGCACCCATTGGTGGGTGTACAACCTTGTGCCCCTAGTGTATGTTTTTGGGCACCCTGACTGGCAGTTGGGTGGAAGTTCTATATAAGGTGTTGTTGTGAAGTCCAGGCCAGATTGGCTGGAGCCTTCCCAGTGACTGTATGTTGTGGGTACACCCTGTGGGTGGGACCTGGGTGAATGGAGTGTGTGACCAATATGCACTTGTATGAATGCAGTGTGTAGTTTTGAATGGCTGGGTACTTGTCCCAATACACATTTCTTGTTGTGAGTGTTTGAGAGGGAGGAGAATGGCCTGAATGCACTGTATGCCTGATTGGCTGACTGACTGCTGAATACCCTTCTGAGTGATTGATTGACTGAGTGTGACCCAGCAGAATGAAAGGGAGATCAACTAGTATATCTGGGGGCCTCTCACTGCTAGAGATCGTTCGGAAGCTGGAGTTGAAACTAACATTGAAACTGAAGCTGAATCTCGAAGCCGAGCCTGAAGAAGGTTGACTGCTGTCTCCCTTTGCCAAAATCTGAAAGCCGAAAGCCGTCGAGACTGATCCAAGAGAGGACCTGGTTAGGCGCCCTCTTCCTGTGCTCCAAGGGACCTTCGAGCATCGCTAACCTTCGCCGAAGCGTCCTGGAAGTCAGACCCTCGACAGGCTGCCGACCGGAGACGGGGACTGCCGAGGAGAACGAAGATAAGCACCGGACATTCTGTCCACTGCCGTCGACCAGGGTTCGCAGGTTTGCATAACTGCTGGAGGCCCATCGAAGCAGTGTTGCCCACAAGAGGGGGCTGCTTGATGCTGTGCCATCGACGACTGGAGCAGCACACTCCTTTGCCTAAGACTTTTGATTCACGGACGAGCTCGTCCGCACCGCCACCCACCGTATCCCGCCGAAGGACAGTCCATCGACACGGCGAGGAGCATCCAGTGGGTTTCCCGCCACCAAACGACCGTAGAGACACCGGATGACTCGATGCCCTTGCTGGGCCACAGTTCTTCAGAAACTCTTTGTGGTCCTGAACTAACGACCTCAAGGTGCCCTGCACGCCTCTTCCTTGCAGGACGTCTTAGAATCGTCATCGACGAGCACCACTGGGACCGAAGCTGCTGCCTCGACGCTGAGTTCACTTTCTTCGAGGGATCTCAACGATCCGTGGCTCCTGCTTTAAAGGGAGCCGCTCAAGAAGGATCCGTCGATGACTCGTCGTCGAACTCTGCTACTCCAGGTACATTGGGATGGTAGAGACATTATAGAAGGAAAAAAGACTTATAGAACAATATATGGACTGGGCTTGTGATATATCTTTACTTTACAGGTTGCCCAGGTGGAGGAATCTCCACACAGAAATGTGTCTAAGGGCAGGGCCAGTATTTGAAAGTCAAACTTGGGTGTATTCTGCATTAAACTTGAAAGTCAAACTTGGGTGTATTCTGCATTTAACTTGAAAGTCAAACTTGGGTGTATTCTGCATTTAACTTGAAAGTCAAACTTGGGTGTATTCTGCATTTTAGTTTGTCCATTGCTTTTAACCTGCTAGCCCAGTGACTGTTCTGTACCGCTGCACTTGCTTTGGATATCTTGGCTTCTAACCCTGTCTCCCTGTTGCTGATACCTATACCACCGCCTCTTCCAGACAGACCCTCACCGACATCCTCTTTGTTGTTCCTTAGCCGGATCTATGGATCACCCATATGATCTCTGTGCTCTGTCCTGTCTCCTCCTCTCCCATAAATGGTGGCACTCGCTGGGATATCCTAATGGCTTCTTTCGACTCTTCCAGAATCATCCGTAATGTCTACCTAAATGGCACCGTCATGGTCCAAGGTCCTCAGGCCAATCTCCTCCTCTTCGATAGGTGGTTCCCTCGCCTCATCAACTTCCTTTCATCTCCGGCTGTCCCCTCCTCTCATTCCTCAGCTAACTTGCCCACTCTTCCCTCCTCTGCCCCTCTTCAGGCTATCGCCACTACTCTGCAGGGCTTACCTCTGATTTGTACCCCTTCCCGGAAAGTCTTTAAGGCCGGCAACCTTCTTCATCTTGCCACTCTCAACTCCCGCTCTGCCGTCAAACATTCTTCTGACATCTGCCACCTCCTTGAAGAACTGGACCTTGTGTCCTCGGTCTTACGGAGACATGGTTCACGGCCAGCTCTGTGACAAGCTTTGACACTCCCCTCCCTGATGGCTACAAGATCCTCTCCGTAACCAGATCCACTCGGCCTGGAGGGGGTGTAGCCCTGATCTTTCCTGAGTGGATTCCTGCCACTATCATTCCCACTCAGATCTACTCCTCTTTCGAATACCTTGACTGCAGGCTTTCAATCTATCCTAGTCACTCTATTACTGTTGCGACACTCTACCGGCCCCCTGGTCAAATCACCTCTTTTCTCTCTGAGTCAGCTGCCCCCTCCTCCTCCCTCATGGCTTCAACCACTAAACTCCTCCTCCTTGGTGACCTTAACATCCACCTCGATTCTCCCTGTCCCTCATCTCTGCTCTTTCGCGACCTCTACGATTCCCTTTCCCTCTCTATCCTCCCCTCCCCCGACGCACTCTGGAGGACACACACTTGATGTCTTGATCTCCTCTGGCCTCCCTCTCTCTATCCCTCTGACGTGGAGTGACCATTGCCTTCTCTCCTCTCATCTCTCACTCTCTTCCCACCTAGCCAAGCCCACCCCAACACTGCCACCTACCTTCTCAGACATCCAACCTATGAATCGTGGGTCAGTTGAGGCTTTCGGTGCCACCTTCACTCCCCCCCCTCCTCCTCTGGCTGATTCACACCCTCCCTAACATAGCCCTGTCCCTACTCTACTCTTCTATTTCTGATGCTCTTGCCCCTGTCATGAGGATCCGCTTGAAGTCCAAAGCCAAGTGCAATTCCTGGTATGACTCTGACATAGCTACACTTAAACGTAAGTGTAGGGTGGCTGAGAGGAAATGGAGTGCTTCTTGCTCATCCTCTGACAAACTGACCTGTTGCCTGCTCCAAAGGCAATACTGACTATCTGCCTGCACCAAGAAGAGAGTTCACATTCAAGCCTGTGTCTCCGCGGAATCTAACAAATCGGCTGAACTCTTTAAAATCTGCAAGGAGCTGGCCAACCCTGCTGCAGTCTCTACCCCTCCTCTTGCCTCCCAGGCTCTCTGCAATGCCCTGGCCTCTCACTTTATCTCAAAAACCCAGGACTTGTCCACCCTCTCCTCCACTCCCCCTCCCTCTCCTATTCCCTCTGAGTCTGTGCTATCTGACCCCCCCTTCACCACCCCTCCACTCTCCTTCTCGTCCTTTCCTCTTTTCTCCCCTGATGAGGTCGCTAGACAAGTCCCATCTATGAATGCCTCATCAAAACAGGTTCATCCCTGTTCCTCTAAAACCATCAAGGACCACATTGACACCCTCGCTCCGGCCCTTGCCAATTTTTGCAACCACTCCTTTGGCTCAGGATCCTTCCCCTCCCCTCTGAAGCACTCCCTTGTGCATTCTCTTCTCAAGAAACCCACAGCTGATCCTTCCTGTCCTGCTAACTATCGCCCAATTTCCATTACTCCCTTTCTGGGCAAACTCCTGGAAAAGCTGGCCATCTCTCAGCTTAACCTTCATTCCGATTCTGATGGCTGTCTCCATGACCATCAGTCTGGCTTCAGAGCTGCCAGAAGTATAGAAACTGCTCTCCTGAACATCCGTGAAGATCTGCTCTCCAACCTTGTCTCCAACGTTCCCTCTGTCCTCATTCTACTCGATCTCTCTTTTGCCTTCGACACAGTGAACCATACCATCCTGCTCCACCGTCTCCGTGATAACCTCGGTATCACTGATCATGCTCTGGCCTGGTTAACCTCTTTCCTCTCTGATCGACCCTCCCAGGTCCAACCTGGGTCCTTCCTATCATCTATCTTCCTCTCTACCTGTGGTCTTCCCTAGGGGTCTAACCTCTCGCCCTTGCTTTTTAACCAATACCTGACAACTTTCACCCACTGCTCAAATTTACAGTGCTATGGGGACGACACTCAACTCATTTTCAGACTGCCCTCGGCCACCTCCTCTCCCTCTCTCATCTCTGATTGCCTTACTGATTGCCTTACTGCCATTCAAGATTGGTGTGCTGCCAATGATCTTTGTCTGAATGCCAGCAAGACGGAGATCCTTCTCATCGGCACACCTTCATCATCCGTTCCCATCACTCTCTGGCCAGCCTCCCTTGGCCCTCCTCCTAACCTCACCTGCGAGGCTAAGAACCTCAGGATCATTTTTGACTCCACACTTTTCCTTCTCTGCCCACATCTCTGAGGTCTCTAAAAAGTCAAACTTCCTACTGCACTTCCTCAGAGTTATTATTCCTTTCCTCTACTTCCCTCAGAAGCTCACTGTCTCCCAAGCTCTGGTTCTGTCTAGGTTGGACTATTGTAACAGCCTCTTTCTAAAACTACCTGCCTCTACTCTCCACCCTCTGCAACTAATCCAGAACAGGACTGCAAGACTTGTCCTTGGTCTCAAGCCCTGGGATCGTATCTCTCCAGCTCTGAAATCTCTACATTGGCTCCCAGTGGATGCCAGGATTACATTCAAAACCCTCTGCATTATCCACAAGGCTTACTGGGGCCTGGGTCCAAAATATCTTCAGCTATCCCTCCGTAAATACCTCCCCTCGCGAGCTCTTCGCTCCTCTACCTCTAACTCCCTCAGGGTCAGTCGTTTTTCAAAGAAACAAGCAGGGGGTAGATCTCTGTCTTCGGCTGGGGCCTCCCTCTGGAATAGCCTCCCTGCCACTCTAAAATGTGAGGAGAACCATCTCCGGTTCCGGAAGCACCTCAAGACTCTCCTCTTTGCTGCTGCCCTCGCTCCCCTTCTCCCCTGCTGATCTGTTCTCTTGGCACTGTGCACCTGGCCACCCTCTGTCCCCTGGGCCCAGGTACCTGCTCACCCTGCCACCCTCCTGCACTGCCCCCTGGCCACCACTCGCACTGGGGTCTGTATCTGTACCCATACAGTCCCCCAACCCCATTTTTTCTTTTTCTGCACTTATCAGACTTACCCAGTCTTCTGCCGTAAACATAGCACTTGCCACTTGCTGGCTGCACTACCACTGTTCATTGCCTCAATTATCTATTTATTTTTAAGTATTATTATTTATCTGTTTCTCCTCTTCCGCGCACTCTCCACTCTCCCCCTTCCATGCACTTTTCCCTTTTCCCTTTCCCATGCACTTGCGCGTTTCTCAATGTCACTGGGCCTAGTAAGATCGTTGTGTTCTCCACTGTTCCCCTCCCTTGCGTTGTCTCATGTGTATGAGCGTGATACAAATAAAATATCATATCATATTCTGCCAATTGTTCTAGCCAACTGCTTTCCTCCTATGTCTATTGTTGGTTAACTTTATTAAGTGATTTGTGTGACATTTAACCAGAGTACAGTTGATGCACTTTAATGAAATCTGATAATAATTGTGGTACCACTTAGAACTGTAAATATTTGCCATTGTAGATTTACTGAGCACAAAGTGAGTAATTGTGATTGTGGACATAACCTTGAACTTAATTATATAAAGACTGTGTTTTAACTAATACAGTGTGTGGACATTCCTTTGTGGGGGATTGGGGACTACACTGTACTTAAGAACCAGCCTGCATCACCTCCTGAGAAGCTAGGCCTTGATTGATTGACTATGTTACCAATAATAGAGAATCTTGGCTGGTGTCTTCTGTGCCTCTCCTCTGCCATATAGAGAGAAGAAGTACAGACCCCTGGCCAGTCTTTACAATGATGAATATAAAACCAAGAGGAACTTTGAATCAAAGAGAAACTCGTACACAGGGAGAAGAAACAATCCTACGCAGATGCAAGTCTCCGAAGGAAAGACAGTATTGAGTAGTTTGCTGGTCACGTGACTGGTCCTGTAACTCAGTTGCTCCACTCACCTGCAGTTTTCGAGCATTCAAAGCCTCTACTTAAGGACGGTTGGCCAGCTCCAGGCAGACAGCATTGAGTAAGCTGCTGGTCACGTGACCAGACTCTGCCACTCAGTTGCTCCGCCGATCACCTATTTATTTAATCAATCCTCCTTAAGGGTCCTTATAACTGGCATCCGCAGCAAAGGATGTGCAAAAACAAGGGCCTCACCTGTTTGTGCCTGTTCTGGCGTGATAGGGCCAAGGGCCTGACCCGCTATCCTGCATTTCACCTACAAACTAATCGCTAGTACTGCTACTCACCAAAAGACATCACCATGCGTCTCCTCTCTCCACAGCCCTTCCCCACTCTCATTAGGGTTGGAATGGCCTAGTGCCCTGGGCAGCCCCGGAAAGCTACCTTAGCGAACCTGATCAATATTGCCCATGCCCCCATCCAACACCCACCGACTACATGCACACGCCCTCTCATGTTGATCAATGCTCACTCAGCAGTCGCTCATGCTGCAGAGATCGCTGACCCCATCTCGTACAACAGCCTTGGTGCCCTGAAACATGGTTTACCCTATCCTCCGAACATGTTTTCGACATCCAACTACCTCAAGGATACTGCATCCAACATGCCAGCCGCCCAGGAAGGGCAGGAGGCGGAGTGGCAATCATCCACAGGAGTGATTGTCCATGCTTCATCATCCCCTCTACCAGAACAAGCTCATTTGAATTACTTACCTGCCAGTTCCCTCTATTGCACAAGAAATCCACCACCTTCCACCTCATCTACAGACCACCTCACAGGAGTGATTCTTTCATTGCAAACATCTCCAACTTACTCTCCTCTGCTAAATTAGCACATTCAAATAATGTCTCTCTCTGTGATTTTAACGTCCCGAATCACAGGCGGACCACCACACTCGAAGCACGCTTTTCGCACAGACCGCTTCCATGGACCTTAAGCACAATGTGCTCTCCACCACGCACAACAAAGGCAGCACCCTAGACCTAGTCTTCACATCATTCCCCTGCATCGCCTGTGCAGACCCTATCCCACTTGACTGGTCCTACCACACCGCTATCCCATTATCAGTCACCTACTCGACTATGGCTCACAAAGGTCAGGCTCAGCAACTCTGCTATGAAACTTGTGGACACTCATGCCACCCTTAAATCTGGCCAGGCTAAGACCAAACCACCCGCCCCATGGTCCACTCCTGAGCTAGCCTCCAACAAACGCTCAATCTAAGCCCAGAGAAACGGTGGCGTAAGAACCATAACTCAAGAGACCTCACCAACCTCCAATCTCTGTGTCCAAACCATAGGATTCTGATTACTGAGGCCAAAGCAGATTACTAATCCAACACCATTACGGCAGCCTCTAACAGGAGCAAAGCCCCGTTTTGAAGTTGTAAAGCATTGTGCCAAACCCTCAAGCGACCTGAGGTAATACAACTCAGTAAAAATGCAACAGAATGAACACATATTATTATTCTTATTTTAATTTGGTTTTGTATATCATAACAATAATAACCACACAGAGCAACAGGCTCCAATGCAATGCACTACATTTAAAAAAATGAAAAACTACACAAATATACCTATCCCTTCTAAAAGATACTACTATATAACAACCCCCCCACCGCTGCAGCTTGCATTTTGGTTAGTTAATCAAGTACAGTTACTGCATCTACTTGCTCCATATGTTCTGCTCTCTTCTTCACTCCCATGCTTGCAAATATTGTTACAGTAAGTGCTAGCCATCTTTGCATGTCTATTCTGGTTTCTACATTTTGATTCTTGAGTGCCCTCTCCCACACCCCTGTTTCTGCCGTACACCACTTTTCCAATTCTGTCCACCATCTGTGCAGACTTGGTCCTCTCGTATCTTTCCACCCCATGGCTATGCTACGCTTGGTCAGTATATGCATCAGGTCTTTAAGTTTATTCAGTGGCTTATCTTTCATGTTCATCCTATGATCATGTTCATCCTATGCCCCAGCATGCAGGCTTCCGGTGTCTTAACATCCAGTTCAATGCTGCATTGGGCCACTTCATTTGCTATCAAACATGTACATGAGCCCGGCCTCCTCTCCCCTGCATTTGGGGCACACTTGCCTCCCTGCCCATTAAAATGTGGAAATTACCACAGGTGTGAGGTATGCCCTTTGCACTATATACATTTGTATTAACTGTAATCTGGTGTTTCGAGATAACTTCTAGTGATCACGCTTTATTTCACTCCATTCTTTCTCCTCGAACGTCTTCCCCAGTTCCCTCTCCCATTTACTCTTACAATTTAGTTCAGCCCTTCAGGTGCAGTTTAACAAAATTTTGTAGATTCTCGACACAGCGTGTCCCCCCTCCGCCACTGTGAGCAAATCTCAACATCCTCATTTTCAATATCCCCTTCCGTGACATTTGGCCACCTCCTGCGTAGTACCGCCCAGAACCGTATTATGCATCAGGAACTGCCCCGCTTGTAATCCAGCGTCTTCCCGTAATTCCCCAAACGTTTTCCACCCATCCTCATGCTGCAGGTCTCCAACTGTGGCTACTCCACACATTTCCCAACTTGATTCTATCATGGACCTATCCCCCTCCTTACCCTCCAGAACCACCACTATCGGCGTCTGCGGAGAGAGCAGGTTGTTACAACCATGACCCTACAGGCCCTGCGCCAGATTCGGATGCTCAGTTTCACCAGGTAGTGGTTCTCATGCTAGTCTTTGGCAGGCACCCAGAGGAGAGCCCTAAGGTGTCCTCGCCGCAATGTGGGCTGCAGCAGCGCCGTCTCTATCGTGGGTTCATCAGCCATGCATTTCAGCACATGCTGTAGTTGACACGCTAGGTAATACAGCTCTATATTCGGTACCCTTAGCCGACCCTGGTCATATGGCCTTTGGAGTGTGTTCAGAGCTACCCTGTTCCGCCTGTCCTGCCACAGGAACCCCCTACACAACTTGTCTAGTTCCCTAAAGAAACGCCCCGGAATATCGTATGGGACATTTCGAAAGCAGTGCATAAGTCACGGTAATGCCACCATTTTCAGCAATCCCACCCTCCCCATCATTGACAACGGGAGTTTACCCCAGAAACTCATGGACGCAACTAGTCCGGCCTTGGCCCGCACTGTGTTAATAAGATGCTCACAGGAAGGGTCCCTATATATGTTAATGCCCAGGTATCTGAAAGAAGTCCTGCTCCAGGGCAGGGAAAGGTCCGGCAGATTACCTTCCTCTCTCCTTGCGGTGGCTGCCAGCGGGAACAAACATGATTTCTTCTTGTTTATTTTGATGCCAGTGAACTTGCTGGAATTACCCAGCATCTCCAACATGTATGGCAGATTCACCTCGGGATCCCTCACATATACCAGACTATCGTCTGCGTACATAGATATCACATGTACTATTCCCTCTATGTCTATGCCCACATCCCTGTATTCCTGCCTCAGGTACACTACCATGGGCTCTGCTGCCAAAATGTATAACATCAGGGACAGTGGGCACCACTTTCTAGTGCCTCATTACAGCTGCCATGCCACCGAGTACATACTTCCCGTCTTGACCCTGGCCATTGGATCCGTATATATCAAGCGCACCTATCCCATAAACAGCAGGCCAATCCCCATCTTCATCATTGTGGCATACAACCAGTCCCAGTGCACTGAATCGAATGCTTTTGTAGCGTCCAGAGAGGTGACCGCGCCTTGTGAGGACTTATCCGCTGTGCTGTGAATCACGTGGTGTAGCCGTCTCAAATTCTGTGAGATGCTTCGCCCAGGCATGTACCCTGGCTGGTGTAGGTCGATCAGTGTATGTATTACTCGCCGGCGTCTGCTTGCCAAGATGGCTGTGAGGATCTTGCTATCCTGATTTAGGAGGGACAGAGGCCTGTAGGATCCACAGTCCGAGGACTCTTTGCCCGGCTTGAGCAGTGGCACTATCAGGGCCTCTCTCATGTTTGCGAGCAGGATTCCGTCCACAAACAACTTGCTGTACACCTTGGCCAACAGTGGCGCCAGTATATCCACATACGCCTTATAAAACTCTGCTGGGATACCGTCCGTCCCCGGTGCGTTCCCTGTCGGCAGGGATCTAACACTGACCACCACCTCTTCTGGTGTTATGGGTTCCTCCAGAGACTCTGCTTGGGGGCCATCCAGTTTAGGTAGGCTTATCTGGGCGATAACATCTTGTATGTCCTCCTCAGTGCCGCCCTGGAGGGGCGCGTATAATGCCTTCTAATATTCAGAGAACACTTCATTTATCTGCTCCTGCGTGCGCACTTCCTCCCTCCCTACATTCCTGTTAGAGCAAATGGGGGCCCTGACATTATCGCGTTAACACAGCCACGCTAGTGTGCTCCCCAGCTTATCCCCTTGCACATGACTCCTCAACAGGTGCCTTGCATAATAAAGATTTTCCATAATAACTTACTAGAAATTCTTGATTCTATTAAAGACAGGGAGGCGAGCATTATGCTTCTCTTTCTTTAATTAATAAAGATTTTCCATAATAACTTACTAGAAATTCTTGATTCTATTAAAGACACGGAGCCGAGCATTATGCTTCTCTTTCTTTAATTAATTATATATGAGAAAGCTCACTTTCTCATATATAATTAAGTAAAGAAAGAGAAGCATAATGTGAGCCTCCGGTCTTGACTTAGAATTACATTTACCAAGCCTGCCCCATTGTGCTAGGCCTGCTGCTTTAGTGCAATGAACTACTCCAAATGTTCCTTACTTGTCGAGACCTTCCCCCTCCCGCCTCTTCAGTTCGCTCTCCGTCTGCTCCAATTCCCTCATCAAGACCTTCTGCACCCCTCCTGATTTGGCTATCATCACTCCCCTGATCACCACTTTGTATGCTTCCCAGACTGTGCCCACTTTCTGTACGCTCCCCTCGTTTATTTCAATTTATTCGACAGTGCTTTTCCTAACGTGCTCAGCAAATGCAGTGTCCTGCAGTGCTTCGCTCCTCAGTTTCCACGTGGGAATTGGTGGTCTTAAGAGGGCACTCTCCATCTCACCACCAGTGGTGAATGGTCCAACTGCATTCTGTCTAGGTACTCCGACTCCGAAAATTCAGATCTGCTTTCCCCACCCGTAAACATATAGGGCCTCATTACGAGTTTGAGGCAGCCACGCCCTTAATAAGGGCGTGGCTGCGTCCAAACTCAGGTCTGGGATCCCTGGATGGGGAAATACCGGGCCATTCTGACTTTGGAGGGCCTGGTATTTCCTCCTTCAGGGAACCCGGACCTTACCCATCCCCATTCGAGCCCCCATAGGGCTCAAAGGGAATGGGGAGGGAGTTAATAACGGGCCCGTAATAGGGTGGAATGGGATTAACGACGCCGGCACCATTACCGGCGCTGTTAAACCCATTCCGCCCGCCTCGTAATGAGGCCCATAGTCTATTCTGGTGTACACTTTATGTGGTGCTGAGTAATGGGAGAATCCCTTCGTATCGCCATGCTCAGCCCCCCACAGGTCGCGCAATTGGAGGTGGTCTACTAATGAGTTCAATACCCTGGCCGGGGGGAATGGCCACTTATGCTTGCTGTCAGACCTGTCCAAAACTGGGTTCATTGTGCAATTGAAGTCCCTTCCCCAAATCAAGGTACCCCCTCTATATGGACCCAATCTTGCATGCAGTGATCTAAAGAACACTGTAGCGTCATGATTTGGAGCGTAGGTGTTCACCACGCAAACCTCACGGTTTTCTAATAACCCAATTATTTTGTCCATCCTGCCTTCATTGTCCATTTTCACTGCCAATACCTTGAATGGTATGTTGGGGGCTATCCAAATATGTGGAATATGTAGAGCCCACCATCACACACCCCCACGCTTATTTCAGGTTCTTTTGCTTCTGCCCATCTAAATGTGTTTCCTGTAGCAGCGATATCCCAACCTTGTTTCTCTGGATATACATGCTCACTCTCTCCGAATATACATGATCACTCTCTTACGTTTCACATAGTTATTCAAGCCCCTCACATTCCAAGTCATTATTCTGACCGTGTTAGCCATAGTATCTCATGTGGAGAAGTCAGTGTGGCCACCAGCCTTTGGCCAACCTAAGAAGGAGTTTAATGCAGTCCACCATCAACTGTGACAGGCTCCCCTCTATTGTCCCACGCCCCTCTCTTCCCTTACACCCCTACCCCACGTCAAACATAACTCATTCCACTGTGCCTTGCATGCTGGGATAACCCTGTTTCTGGTCCAATCCACCCAGTCGTAAGACTAGTTTCCTGGTGCCCTACGGGCGGGTCCAAAACAGGGCCCTCAACTAACTGTGAGGGTGTGTAGGGTATGCCTCTGCGTTCCATATACCAGTAGTCCATGATCCCCACTCTGCCCCTGCAATTTTGACTTATCATTTCTAGCCATCACATTCAATTGTCCCCTTATGCAGCATCTTAAAGTTCCACCTCCTGCTTATCTACTAAGTGTTTGTGTTTCTATGTCGATCCGCACCCCTGCTATCCATTCTGTCCAGATCCTTGGCCGGTCTCCGGTTCGGTGGACAACTTCATCCCGTCCATCCATTTGAGTGTTTCTTCCGGCGATTCGAAAGAAGAGGGATTTGTCATTGTAAGACTCTTTTAGTCTCGCTGGGTATATGAGTATATACTTGAGTCCCGCTTTAAGTAGTCTGGTCTTTGTGGTGATGAACTGTGCTCTCCGCTTCTGAACTTGGAATGTATAGTCAGGGTACACAGCCACTTTGTATCGTGCCCCTAGCCCTAGAGAAGGCCAGTATCTTTTATCGATCTCTATAATTGAGCACTTTGGCTATCAATTCCCCACAAAGGGAAACTAGCTGGCATCAGAGAAAATGATGGCAGATAAAAACTATAAGCTAAAATTGGAAAGAACATCAAAGGATGCTAAAAGAATCCTCTTAAATAGGAACAATGTGGTAATTCTGTTCAATCAGTTTTCATCACTGTGGAAAATCTCTTCTGACGACATTGCAATTGTTGAATTTGTGGACGAAAGGAGGACCGACCTGGTAATTATATATCTCAGGTCAAGTAAGATTAAGGATATAATCAAGACAGCTAAAGAGAGGTTGGAAACTATGGGCTTAAAACTAAGCGACTTTGGGTCTGCAGAGGGGAAGACCCAGGATGAGAAAAGCTTACGGCGTAAGCAAGATTCTAAAGGGGAGAATACAAAAACTATAGAGACAAATCATAAGAAACGGATGGAAAGGCCCCAACCAAAGACCAGAACAAGTGAGACACAACGGTCAAAGGACAAAAGAAGAGAAACCCACTGAGGAAGAAGGGAAGATAAGGCTCTTACTTATGCCTGCCAGTGACCTAGTTACGGAATTAAGATTTACTGTAGATAATTCCAGATTAAAGAGCTGGCCCCTCGGAGCTAATGAACTAAGGCGTAAACAAATGGAGGATTGGTTTGGGGTGGCAAGTGCCTTGACCACAAAAAAGAAACAATAGGTTCATGTAGAAGCCGACGGAAAAAAGGTTCTGTGTGCCTCATGGAACACCAGGGGATTCAGGCACCTGTTTTCTGGAGAAAGCAACTTCCTGGGAAAGTACGAACTAATTTGTCTACAAGAGTCATGGGTAAGAACTGTTCCAATTTGTGAAGGATAAGAAGTCTATATGAACCCTCCAAGGAAAGGTCTTATGGGAAGACCTAGTGCCAGACTTCTGACACTGATAAAAGCTGGCAGTGGTTTTCATGTATTTGAACATCACATCCCAAATCACTTTCTTCAGCTGTTAAAAATAAAGAAAACTATGGTCTCTCATGAGATTAGAATACTTCTAATAAATACCTATTGGAGCTTTAACAACTGTGACGTTGAAAATTACTTACGTGATATTATGGAGGCCATAGACAAATCGATGTTGGAGGATAAAAACCAACTTATATTCCTGTGTGGTGACCTTAATCTTAAATTAATTAATTAATAAAGGAGGAAAGCTGAAAACAAGCACTCAGCTGGAAGAAAAGGAACAGATATGGTTAGAAGAAATGGAAATCAGAGAGATGAAGATGCTGAACAGACAGACAAAAGGTGATCTCCATGGGGCTGATACGTAGATTATTGTTTTGTGGCTGGAAACACCTTAAAGTGGATACATTCCTTCACTGTAAAGAACCAGCTTGCCAGTGATCATGCGCTGCTGGAAACGGAATTCCACTGGGAAGCCAGAGAGCTGGACATGAGTACATCTCTCCCCTTGCAAGTAACTTGGGGTCGTAATAGACTGAGTATAAAGTCTCAAGCCATCCCTAAAATAACGGACCAGTTCAATTTCCATATGAAAGGCAATCCAGATGAAGTAGAATATAGACGGCTACTTAAGGAATTTGAAGTCAAGAAGGATGTTAATAAAACTAAAACAATTACAAGGAAGCTTTCGTATCATAAAGAGCTGGTGGCCAAACGGAAAAACATCAAGCAGAACTGCTATGACTACGCCAAAGCACTTTCCCTGATAAAGAAGACCTTATCAGAAAGTTTAAACAGTCCTGTAAGAACTGGTTGAGATCATCAAGGGCCCAGAGAGGGCCCAGGATGATGCAGAGCAAATGCTGGCTGCAATCAGGACAGGAAATGCAAGGAGCCTCTGGGAGATAATAAACAAGGGTGACGACTTTCAATCTGCATTAGTTACTAATCAAGTCTCGGAAGAAGAATGGGTCAAACATTATACAAGACTCTTTTGGCAGAATTCGGAAGTAAAAGTAAATAAATGGAGAACGTGACCCCTTGGCTCATTGAATTTGATCTTGAAGAGATATCTATGATGATAAGAAAACTGAGCTCCTCCAGGGTGACCGGGCCGGACGGCGTATCAAATCATATGCTAAAAGAAAACTGTGAAGCCTGGAACGACTTAATTCTGCAAGTATTTCGACTGATAATAAAAAGTAGAACTATTCGGAAATCGTGGAAAAGGCACTGATTGTGCCTAGTTACAAGAAAGGAGACCACAGTAACCCACAGAATGATAGGCCTATTGCTCTATTGGATTCCATCAGGAAGTTATTTGCCTCAATCTTAGTACATGATTTGAAAAGCTGGGCTACTAAGGCTGGTATAATGGACAAGCGACAAACAGCTTTTGTGAGTGGAGTAGGCACCTCCTTGAATCTATTCCTTTTGAATATATTGAAATTAAGAGTGCTTGAGAAGAAGAAGAACATCTACCTGGGCTCTTTTGACCTAGAGCAGGCCTTTGATGGGATTATCCGAGAACTCCTCTGGGCTAAGTTAAAAGCATGGCACTTCCCGGAAGATCTTCTATAAGCCATTCAAGCACTTTATACGAATACATCGGTTCGTATCCAAATTTCAAAGGAGGGGCACATGACTGAGAAGATCTTGACCTTTAAGGGTATTAAACAAGGATGTGCCTTGGCGCCATTTTTATTTGCATTGTACCTAGCTGATATGGTGGAGTCACAGAGGAATGTGAGAGCTTTCCCGCCCAAGGTCGAAGGTAGTGAGTTAGCCTGGATCCTATATGCGGATGACGTGGTATTTATAGACGAAACCGCTATAGGTCTCCAGAGACGAATCACTGAATTCAAAAAGTATCTTGACGAAAACAGCATGAAGATCAATATAAAGAAATCAATAATCCTAATCATGAAATCAGCCCAATGGAAACCAACGAAGAAGAACTTTACCTGGATGATTAAAAATCTGAATCTGGAAGTAATCGAATCGATAATTTACCTTGGAGTAAGAATCAATAAAAACATTAATGAACAAGGCCAATATTGCCTAATTAGAGAGAGGCTATTGAAACTTACCAATCAGGGCTGAGCACTCCACTGTAGTTATGGCATCTACTTGATGATTCCAATACTATCCTTTTATAAGAAAAATGTAATAGCAGTGCTGACCTATGGTGCTGGGACTCTGTTAAACCTATTGTGGGAAACATGGAGTTTATGTGAAGCCTTTTTTTTGGCGGAAAATACTTAGGCTGCCAAACTGTCTAGCAGTAGCAACAATAAGACAGGAACTTCTCTGGCATCGACAGTATTGTGGAAAACCATCTCCTTCTATCGAAAGTGCATCCTCGATTCACCTCCAATACCCTTTGAGATCTTGACAAGCTCTTTTCCGATAAGGGCTGACAAAAACTTCCAACTTTGGAAAATGAAATGCAAGGAAGTGTTAATGCATCATGACATTAAGCCCGAGATGTTAAAAGGAAATCTGAATAAGGCAAAAATAATAATTCAAGAAAAGCACTGGGATGCTACCTAAACACTTAAAAGACAGAATAACTTCTGTCATGATATCATATGGGAACGAAAAACATTAAATGATCCTCCTCCATATATGAAAGAATTTCCGTCATCTCACTATAGGGATCTACTGATGCGCTGTAGATTGAATATTCTGCCATCTAGGGAGGTGCAACTATTAAGAAAGCAGATTAAAGTTCAAGAGGCTAGCTGCGATTTGGTAGAGACTCTTCCATACTCGAGACTACAAGACATTTGATGCTGTCCTGCCCAGAACTAAGTGCTTAAAGAGAATACATTTTGGGCAGTTACGTGGTTTTGATGGACCCAAATACAGAGGCAAAATATTGGGAGAGACTTATGGCGGCCGATAAAATTGGTCGGAAAATTGATGTTCTCAAATTTATGGAATTCTTACTACCGTTCAAATCTGATGTTAACACTTCTGAATAGTTGTCATGACCCTTGCCCCTGGCCCTCACTGGCAAGTCAGACTTCCAGTTAGGGCCAGGTCAAAGGCCTTAAAACCTCATCCAAGACTCTCTTGGAGTCAGTCCTGGCGCCTTTGGCGCCAGGCTCATAACCATCATGAAGACCAACATTAGAATGGGACTATTTACTTGGGATTATTTAACTTGGGGGGGTTTCAGCCAACATGGAGGCACACACAGAGCTCAGTTACAAGGAACTGAGCTATGCGGTCTAGTCTTTTCGGTGTGGCAGGCCTGGGGCTACTTTACCTTGACTACTTTACCTGAGACTATTTAAACCGCACCCAAACAGCAGAACATGCTTTGCGTTATTCTGCTGTGGGCAGCATAACGCTCACTGTGTCCAATTCTTTGATACCATTTTACCTGAAACCAAGGACCTGCAGAGAGAGAAAGAACACTACGAAACTTACCTGGAACAGTATCCTGTCTTCAATCCATCGTCGACTTCAGTTCCATTCACCTGAAGGTATGAACACCATCATCCGGCACCAGATGCATCCTGGAATACCATAACCTGGAAAGAGGAGAAAGAAAGACAGCATTAGTAAACATTTACGCACGTTTCCTCCCGAATGAAGAAAGCCACACAATTCTTACCTGGTTAGTCATCTCCTGGTCAGTATCATTGCTGGAACATTACGGCACTCAGCGAGGAACATCGCAACCTGCAAGGAGAGAAAAGACACAGGTTAGCAATATAAAAGGTGAAACAGCGCCACACATTGTGCATTACTCACCGGACAGCATCGCGCACACCGTGCTTTCGCCTACCGGCCCATACTCATCTTCAAACTGCATGACAACACCAAAATACCTTTCCATACCTAAGAAGAAAGAAGCAGGACATTATTATTCGAACTAAGAGGAACATAAGAACTGCATATAAAGACTGTAAAGCAGCAAACCTACAGAGTCGCAGCAGGCCTGGATTCCCACAGGGGGGCTTGCATCAGTGAAGTAACTTGGTCGCTGCTCGCCCCCCCCCACATCTACGCGCCTCTGCCACAAGGAGCAGGACGGAGAATCCACCTTTTACAATATTAAGGTGAGGAGAGGGCCCAAGTGGGAGGAAGGAGTTGAGGGCAAGAGAGGTGGGAAAACATAAAGACAATCTGATATTGAATCCAGCTCTCCTATATTGCAGACCCATCTTTAAGCAGAGGCCTTACCAAGTGACCGGGAGAGGGTTCGAGAGTGCAAATCATCCAACCAGGGCTGGTTGGCTTCCCCGTGGATACCAGGTGAGCGTAACAGTAGGATTATGAAAATCTGTTATTTTTTACTTTTGGATTCGAGGCTGACGAATTTAGATGTTAGTTGATAAATGTGATGGATGTATGGATATATGTTAAAGGTTGAAATTTTCTGTTTAACCAATAAAAAAATGTTTTATTAAAGAAAAGTAAATTGAGCACTTTGGCTATCATTGGCCTGAGTGGAGCGCCCAGGGGCGGTCTTCTGATGAGAGAGCGGTGTGCTCTTTCTATTGTGAACCCTTTTGAGAGTATTCCTGCTTCGATTTTCTGGAGCAGTAGCGTTTCCACGTAATTGGTGGGTTGTGCTCCTTCAATATCTTCTGGGATGCCAACAATACATATGTTGTTCCTGCGGGCTCGTCCTTCCGCCTCCTCCGCCCTGTATTCCAGGAGCTTCACTTTCTGCATGAGAACATCTACCTCTTTCGTCGTCTGCGCCCTGACTAAAGTGTTTTCCTTCACTTGTTCCTCTAGCTTACTTGTGCGCTTTGCGATTGCCCAACACCCCGGCGGGACAAAGAAGAGGACAAAATGAAGGAGCAATCGCTGACCCCCGAGAACCCAGATCCAGGTAATCGACATATTCTTGAAGCTATTGGGGTACTGCAAACCACCATGGAGGGCAAAATAGACGCAGTGGCAATCAATTTGGCACTGCTGCGCTATGAAGTCCGCTCCTTATGATGCTGTCTGCAACTTTAGGTGTCCTCTACCAGTGTGCACCACGCACAGACCACGTGCCTTATGTATCCGCTCAGCCACTGTGCAAATCCTGCTCTTGATTCTGCGCGGGGGGTCCGAGCCCCCAAACAGTCTTGAGGAGTGGCTGGAGGGTATGAAATGCCCTCCGTTCAAGTGTGTGCTTTTGACAGGGCACTGTGGCCGCTCAGCAGCTGCTCCTATGGCCAGTGCGTGGCTCTAGCAGGTGATCTCCTTCAGGTGTCGTACTCTATGTGCTCCTTTCTAAGCAGTCTTCTGGTGCACTGTGTGCGGCCCCGTGACTCCTTGGGCTCTGCACAGGGTTCTGGTCACAGTGCGCTCGTGGGTAGCCTCCCTTTTCTTTGTTTTTGTTCTATTCGCTTTGAATGAATGACCCCCCGCTACATTCGGCATTACTTGTCTATACCGGCTACTTTGTATCAGTGCCACGTCGGTTTCTCCTGCTTCTCTCAGCCCGGCTCCCTCACCGGCGTTCCTCTGTTGCAACTGTATCCCTTGTGCTCGGCCATGGAAGCTGTGTGCCTTTTGTAATCCCATCCAGGGTTGGTGCCGCAAGCCTCATCTCTTCTCATCTCCGCGAGGGAGACGCTTTTAGTGTAACCCTTTCTCGTCCCGTTTGACGCTGTCCCTCGGGGGCGGGTCTTGGGGAGCGGTATTAAGTCCTTCTCACTATTCTCTGTACGGATGCCACCACAGGGGCTGGGGGTTCAATCCTCACTGCCGCCGTTTTATGCCACGCTGATAGCGTCGCATGCAGCCGTCTGTGCAGCGATTGTGGCCGCCTACTCCAATGCACCTGCTCTCTGTGATCTCCAGCTTACTCTCTCTCTGTCTCGCTTCGGCGGACCTCCTCGCATCCATAGCAGTCGTTCACCGCCGCAGTGCAGCTCAAGCCCTTCCAATCCTGCGTGTATACAGAGGGTACGTCTTTCGCTTCCCCTCGCGTTGCTCCTCAACCTGCAGCGCGATGTTCACACAGCATGGCCCTATGTTCTACCATCCGGCATTTTGCCGTGCACCGTAGGTCTGGCTCTTCGGGACTTCACCTGCTCGACGTTCACCCTCGGACCGCAAATCACTCCTTTTTTACGCTCATCTTGTGCCCATGGTATACATACATCCATGGATGTTAGCTGGTCGTGCATGGTGGGGTTAAAGCACAATTACTTAACAGGATCAGCAAAGGATCAGCAGGAGCTCTGAGGAAACATGTCCTATTCCGCAGCCATGTCGCCACGCCCCGATCAACACATATTTTATTGGCAAAAATATAAAAATCTGTGAGACCATCGAATCAACATCTCACAGCATTAGCATCTCCTGCACTCCAGCAAACACACTGTCCCTCTGGACCAAATTCTCTCCTCTATTTCCCCCGGATCTCCTAGAAATGATTGCCTCCCTCAAACCTACTTCTTACTATGACAATATAATTCCAGCCTCCACCATTAAACAATTGCTGGGCTCAGCGCTGGATGTGTTCCTCAGCATCATCAATGCCTTCCTCACAGAAGGATCCTTCCCAGACACAGTTAACTTCATTTCTGATATTTCACACTTAGGACTGCTGTGAGAATGGGCTGTCCCTGTCCCCACTACCCTTCTAATCACTCCCAAGGCATGCAGGTGATAGATAACCCCACATCACGATTTCAAGAGCCGAAACATGTATGTATATGAATGCAGGTGCGAACAGTGAAATGCTTTATATTAGTAGGGCCTTTGTTTACAGCGAAGCCCAGGTTCTGTCCTTGGTTCTGTAGGTAAGCCAGGTGGAGTGAACATAACCACCATAGTTTTGGGGGGCTATAAAGGCCGATGTGCTCAACAGTGTTGCGCCACTAGGGTGGAGACAATGGGGAATCTAACTTCTTTACACATTATTTCTAATGTGAATATTCTGGTGAAGTGTCACATGCAAAGCAACTCTCTTCTCCTCCTCCTATCCACAAAGCGTTCTACACACCACAGGTCACACTCATCGCACCACATTTGCAATATGAGGAGCATTATTAGAAATGTTATATGTGTGGCTGAGCGACCAAAGGCTTTTTAGCCAGCTTTGAAAAAAGTACATACAGTGAAAGGTCAGGCACCCATATTTTTAAAAGCTTCTAGTGAAACTTTAACAAATGTTATGACATGTGCAAACCTAGCACTTATATTCTACAGCACTGAGAAAACACTGCTCAAGGACATTCACACAGCTGGGGGTATACAGCACTGAGAAGGGACTGCGCAAGGACATTCACACTGCTGGGGATTTACAGCACAGAGAAGTCCCTGTACTTTGAATGAAGACATTCAAAATACATGGTGTATGCACACGCATGTGGGAAGGAGAATGTAGACGGGATTGGCTGCTTCAGCAGTTCAGCATAGAGTCTGCCAATAAAACGTTGACTTGTTTAGCCCTTTTTATGCTGATTTATTTATTGGCGTTTTAAAGATGCCAACTGCGAGGATAGTTGAGTAGTACTGCTAGTTGAAGAAAAGTTATGTGTACATGGTAAATAAAGTTAGGTGCAGTTAACCAGTTCACATTTCAGAAAGAATTTGTATGTTTGTGATATGATTACACGTAGATGTTATAGGGGTGAAGGATTTCTAAATTGTATTTCAACTGAAAAGGGCATCAGTGTACACATTGAGGCCTGAACGTACAAGGAGCCATGCCTGCCGATCCCTGCAGTTCTTGGTTTGCCCAGTAACTTCACCTATTCCTTGGAACCGTCGGCTGCTGATGTAGATGTACACAAACACCCAGAGCTGGCAGCGCAGACCAGGCACCAAAGCTAGCACAGCAGGGCCAAGCAGCAGGAGGTGGCACTGCACGATCACGCAGCAGGAGGCGGCACTGCACGATCATGCAACAGAAAGTGGCACTGCACGATCAGGCAGCCAGAGTTGGCAATACAGAGCCAAACAGGCAGAGGTAGCAGTGCACGTCCAGGCAGCAGGAGGTGGCACTACACGATCAGGCAGCCAGAAGTGCCTGGTGTGCCTGGGAACGCTTCCTGCACAACCGTGCTCTCGCTTGCTGCTACCGTGAATTACCAAAGTCTTTCTTCCTGGTTCATCACAGACCTCGCCTCTCTAGCTGACGCCCGCCTTCATCATCACCAAAGAAGAGGGCAGCATAGCGGAGTGTGGTCAAGTGTCTGGTGTGACTGGGAATGCTGCTTGCACAACTGTGCTCTCACTTGCTGTTACCGTGAATTACCAAAGTCTTTCTTCTTGCTTCATCACAGACCTCGCCTCCCCAGCAGACGCACGCTTTCATCATCACCTAAGAAGAGTGTAGCGTAGCGGAGTGTGTTCGAGCGCCTGCTGTCCGGTGGGCTGTGGGTTTGGGGGCCCAATAGAAGAAGGCAGGACCTTAAGAAGCTCTAAGAGCAGGAAAGAAGGTGAACTGGCCTTAATATCAACAACAGACATTTCTAAGGTGGCATCAGCCCCGCTTTGTGTTTTCGGGACAGCAGGGCGTTTGCTCCAACTGAGGCGGTAAGACAAAATTCAAATTTACAACAATAAATATCTTACTGCTGTCTTCCCCAAATCCCCAATTACAATCATTGCTCGAGCTGCCTCATTCACACCTTCCACAGGAACCTGTGTCTCCAGTGCTAGGAAATGCTACAGCTCGGGAGATCTTGTTCACACCCTCTTCACCCGAGGGAAAGACACCATTGGAGCTACATTACTTAACTACTCCCCAAGCGAGAACTTCACCGGCTATTCCCGACATAGGTTTTATTGCCATAAGTATTGACATGGAGAATATGCCGGCGGATAGCAACCCGAATTCAGTGATCGGATCCCCACCACTGTGCTCAGGTAAAGGGCTGCAAGTGGGTCTAGCGGATCTCGTCTCACATTCGTGTTTGCAGTCTTGTTCTACATCGAGGGGAGGGCAAGAGGCAGTAATGGAGGACGGTGATCCTCCTGACGTTATCCAGGCTTCCACTACTGACTTGGCTCCGGCAGAAACAGTACTGCTTCCAGGTTCAGGGGTGTTTGTGAGGACACAGATGCATGGTGAGCCCGCTGCGTTAGTCTGTCACTGCAAATCCAGCATTAGGAGCCCTCTGTCTGTGCCCCAGATATTTTGGAAAGAAAACGACTCCATACTGCAGTCTGAAAGGAATGTTCTGACCTCTTTTAATGAGAAAACACTCCAAAAAGGTCAAACCTTTTCAACACGGCACAAAAACCTCCCAAAAATTAGTTGCAAAAATTCTTTGGGAAACACAAACCCTTTGAAGCAATTCCCTTGTTTCATGCCCAGCAGATGTACCAAAATCCCCCTTTGTTTGAGTAAGGAAATGAACAAATCTGGAAACCAGGCAAGGACATACAGGAAAACAACGATGAGGGGGCACGGCCCAGGTACTACCTTACTCTTACCCTGCTTGCCCAAGCCGGTTTTCCCTAGGAGAGGCTTAGTGTAAGAGTATTTATCTGATGCAGAACTGCTAGAAGGCACAGAAGCCTGTGCCAACCTGTCTTCAGAAAATCTCGGTAAACACGATACCGTGATAATGCGGGAAACTCCAACACCCTATAATTTTCCCCCTTTCATCACGCCAGGTAACTGTAAAAAAACTCTGACCCCATCAATTTGTTGGGGGGGCTCCGCAACAATCTCTTCACTCTACTGAGGCAAATGCAAATTTTGTGTTTGCTGGTTTTTCTATTTGTGAGTTTGGTATTGCAACCTCATTTGATCTTTTGTTTGTGTTTACATGTACCATATCCAGTATGTAAGGACTCTTAATGATTGGTGAGTTTGTTGGTTTTGTTGTGCGCTCTGATGTTACCTGGTTCACTATATCGCTAAAGCCTCCCAAAAAGGCTATTTTGTCCTTGCAAGCTTCTTCAATTATATCAATCAATGTTTTGAAAATGATGTTTTCAGACTCCCTCTCTCTAGCTCTCCTTTCTTTTGTTGCCTCTTTGTATGACTCGATGTATGTTAATTTGGATTGCATGAGTGCTAGTAAGGTGGTCTGGTCCTTGTAATTAGCATTGAGCGCCTCGTACAATTTAAGAAAGGGGGCCAGTGTTATTGTTAATGTGGCCCCAATAGCTGATTGCAAATTTGTTAATTGATCCATGGTTACATGTATGTCCTCAGTTTGTGTTTTATGTTTGGCTTGCCATTTTTCAAGTGACTTCGATTTTTCATAGGTCTTTTATATTTTTCTTTTTCTCGATCAGACTTTCTTTCTGTTTCTGAACTTTCAGAGTCATCACTGTTAGAAGAAGAAGTTATTTCTAGATTGTTTTGTTTAGACTGAGTCTGAGCCATTATTTTCAGGGGAGGGAGGGGTTGTTCGCATGGGTCCTCATATCCCCGTACCACTTGTACTGGATTTTGTGCCTGCGGGTGCAAAGGAACATCAAGTCTCACTTTTTTTGGTGAGACCGTTTGTATTACAGATTTTGCTTCTACCTCTGTTATTGCACGCTTTGCTCTTTGTTTGTGGGGCATGGAGGTTTTGGCTGATCCAATTGACCTCGAGGCCAGGTCACGATGCTCAGATCTTAGAGTATCATTTGAGTCAGAAAGTTCATAATGTACTGGCACTTCATTCGGCAAAGCTTTGTCAAACTGATCTAGTACTCCATTTCGAGAGTCTTGTGTGGATGTCTCTCCCTTGCATTCAGGAATTTTTTCAGTGATTCCATTTTTGGGACAGACAACTGGTATGCTCTTCATGGTGATTTTAGGCTCATAGCAACCTGACACCTGTAAAAGTTCAGTGTCAGTTACCTCTCTACATGTGTCATTTTCTGCCTGTACCATAGTTGTAACCCTGTGATTTGGGGTAAGGTCATCCATTATTGATACATAGGACTCTTTTGGTCTAAAATGCCATCTTATAGATTTAAGGTCAGATAAGGACTTTGTCCGTTGCTTTTGCCTAAGCCCCAGCACTTTTAACTGGGCCACTGTCCAATCCTATGAGGTAGCATCTTTTTTTCCCATTTTCTCATGCGTCAGAGATGACAACATTTTCCTAACAGGCTTTGAGTTTAGTTTTAAAGCTGCACTTGTACTTTGTGTGTTTGCTTTTAAAAGTTCTGGTAGGGGCATTGGTATCACTATTTCAGATTGCAATTCAGGATTTCCTGACATGTTGTGGCTTAACTTTTGTTGAATATGTACGATGTTGGGGGGGCGAGGCAGTTTGCTTAAGTGTCTCATCTATGTTGTTATTTGAAAAAAAAGCCTAGAGTGTCGCTGTAAGCAGGAGACTCTGTGCTGAAGGCCCACCCCTTTTTGCTTGCTGCTTCCAGCTCCCACACCGATCCCACCATGGGTGCCAGGACTGGAATTGTGCACCCCGTCACAAGGGGAGTCACCGGTAAAAGACTCACCTCCATTGATCACCCCCGAGCCAGCCTCACTCGCTTCGTGAAGCCCATCGCAGCTCCCTCTCCCAGCGCCTCACTCTCCGTGAGGGCCAGCGGCCGAACAGGCTATGCACTCCAGCACAGCCAACACAACCATCACAGACTCGGACCCATGCGTATGCAAGCTCAACCGCAAGCGACGGTCGCAAGAGGCACAGATCACACGTGGAGAGAGCTGACAAGGGCGTGGGCGATGTTTCCTCATGTAAGTCCGCTGCATAAGGAATATGATTGTTTTGTTCCAGTGTATCTTGGTCAGCTGCTAGATTTGTTTTGTCAGTTGACCCATCAATCACCCTCATTTTCTCAATGTCAGTTCTTGAGGTCAAATGTAAGATGTTATTTGTGCGGCATTGCTCAGCATGAAACTGAGGGTGTTGTTTTCCAACCGTGTCGATGTTTATGGCGGGCAGCTTCATGCGGCTCTGTGTTCTGAGTGCAGGGTTAGTTTGGGCTGGCTCCATTTTAGCCCTCACTAAACCCTTAGCTAAGACTCAGCCAACAAACTGCGGATACTCTGCGTCCTAGTGGGGGTTATAAGCAGTTCTTTCTTAGGCTCCTCCTTCAGTAATGTTGGTGAAAAGACTCAGCAAGGTAGCAGGTAACAGCAGTAGAGTGGAGTATTGTGGCAACCAATACTCAGCCAACACTCTGCGGACACTCTGCGTCCTAGTGGGGGTTATAAGCAGTCCTTTCTTAGGCTCCTCCTTCAGAAAAGGTTGGTGAAATGACTCAGCAAGGTAGCAGGTAACAGCAGTAGAGTGGAGTGGAGTATTGTGGCAACAAACACACAGCCAACACTAAGCTGATTTGTTCCAACACTTCATTCACAAAATTGGGCCATTATCTGATCCCAGCACGTCACATACTCCCCATCTAGGAAAGACTTCTCGAATTAGGAATGTCGCTGCGCAAATGGCATCAGGATGTGTACATGGACGAGCTTCAATCCATCTCGAGAACGGGCACACTACCAATATCAAATACCTATAACTATTACAGACTTGCAGCATATCCACATAATCAATGTGTAGGTGCTGAAAAGGACCAGTTGGTCGAGGACCTCTGACTGTTCGTGCCCAGCAGTAAACCTTTGACATATGATGCAGTTTACTACATAAAATGCAACGTGTACCAACCGGTTCAGTACGAACCAGTCTTCAGCAATAGCTGCTGGGAGGCTCTCCCTAGTAACATGCGCAGGTTAGAGTAGTTGTTCCAAAGCTACCCTTAGTAAGGCTACAGGCATTACCGGTATACCAGTGCTGTCCTGTCACCACAGTACTGTGGTGGGGGTTAAAGAACACCCCCTCTGTATCCACAGATCTTTTTCTTCCTGCAAAGCGCTACCCTGTATTTCCATGATCTGTATTTTTGCCAAATTATTAAAACTTTCATTCACAATCATCATCACCACAATCTTCTCTTTCACAGCAGGTGTATCAAAGGTCATTATGTCCAGTGAATATGCAACTCTTTTTGCCTCTTCGTCTGCAGCTTGGTTTCCAGACGAAATAAAATCTGTTCTCTTAGTGTGTGTTGCACCGGAGTGCGGCGGTAGCCCCTCCTTTTCCAACGTACCAATCCTGCATGCACCGTTGATGTAATGTAGGCAGAGTCACTATACACTGTCACTTCCTGGTCTATGTGTTTCCCGAACGCGACAATAAGCGCCACCAATTCTGCAGCTTGTGCTGAGAAATTAGACGGTAGTCTTCCACTTGCCATTACTTCAAACTCCCTGTTAGCCTTATGCTTACCATAGAAGCACCTGTATATCATTTTCCATTAGTTTGGTCGATTCTTGAGGAACCGTCAATAAAAACAATTTCTCCCACGGCAAGACCATTTTCTTTCATTCTCCGGATATCATCATAGAACTCTTCAAAATTTGAGCAGTCATGCACTTGCTCGCCTTCTGCCAATGGTTCAGCAACAAACATGGCAGGGTTCACAGTTTTGCATTTAACAATTTGTATTGTCTGATTCGATATTACCACCTCATGCGCAGAAGCCCTTTGAGATGTCAAGGTACCTTTAGGTTTTTCTAGGACTGCAAACAAAGCATGCTCAACAAATAACGTGATGGAGCATCCCGTTGGTATACTAGCAGACTTCTCAATAGCGAGCGTGGCGGCTGCCAGCGACTGTTCGCATGGGAAGTGACCCCTCATGACTGGGTCTAAAATCCCACTGTAATGCACCAGGGGCTTATACCCTAACATAGTTGTTTGCGTAAGCAGTGCTGTCATAACTGTTCCGTGCGTGTGCAAAATAAAAGGAATTCACCTGCATAATTGGGAATTCCTAAAACTGGAGCTGTACAAATTGCTTTTTTCAATTCATCAAAGTCTTCCTCCATTTCCTCAGTCCATTCAATATTTATCAGGTTCTGTTGTGCTTTTTTCACGGCTTGCAGCAATGGTTTGGTATACGTATTGTAATTTCCATGCTCTAACATAGTTACATAGTCCTAAAAACTGCTGTATTTGTTTTATCGTGTGCAGTTTAGCTGTTTTCAAAATCGCCTCAGCCCTTTCTGGTGTGACTTTCTTTCCCCCATGTGGGATTAACTGTCCTATGGACAATACTTCCTTTTGACAGTACTGCAATTTCTCTTTATCCACCTTATATCCCTTTTTTGCGAGAATAATCATCAATTGAATCGAGTCACGTCTACACTCTTCTTCAGACGCGCTGCAAACTAGAATGTCATCTACGTACTGCAAAACAACACTTGGCAAATCTATATTACTTAAGTCCATCTGGAGGACTCTGTTAAAAATTGATGGAGACTTACAATACCCTTGGGGCAACCTTGTGCTTTTTAGTTTAGTCTGACGGAACGTGAATGATGTCAGATCTTGAGAATCTTTGTACAATGGGATTGAGAAAAAGGCATTTTTCAAGTCAATCACCATGAAATATTGTGCTTCAACTGAGATATTCCATAAAATTGTTGCAGGGTTCAGAACTAGAGGGAACTCTGCCTCTATAATTTGGTTAATTGGCCTCATGTCCTGAATTAAACGTCACGATCCCCCTTAACTTTTTTTAATAGGGCACACTGCAGTATTACAGGGTGACTCTGACGTCACTAGATTACCTTGATCCATTATAGCGGATATAGGGCCTCATTACGACCCTGGCGGAAAGGGGTTTGCGGCAGCGTTAGCTGCGCCAACCCCTTTCCGCCAATTACGAGTTCCCTTTCCGCCATGGCGGTTTTTTACACCTGCTTTTAGCAGGTGTAAAAAACCATGGCGGTAAGGGAACTTGGTGTTAATTACGCCACCGTAATTTACGGTGGCGTAATTAACGCCTTCCCCACTCCCATTATGCCCTATGGGGCAAAAATGGGAATGGGGAAGGGTAAATGGGGATTGGGGATTTACCGCCCCGCCAAGGTCAGAATGGGGCGGTAAATCCCCTTACCGCCATGGCGTAAACGTAGTTTGCGCCATGGCGGTAAAGTCACGGCCCTGGCGGTAACTTACCGCCAGGGTCGTAATGAGGCCCATAGTCTTAGAAATCCCATCTGCTTCTCTGGACATAGGATATTGACATACACGGGGTAATATTGCTCCTGGTTTCAGGTTAATCTTAACCTCTCCTAATTCTTTCAGTAGTCCTATGGTATAAGGGCCTGTTGTCCATAAAGAAATGGGCACCTTTTCCATATCCTCATCAAAATATGTGGGTTGTTGTCTCATGATTGCCATTCGCTGTGGGATCTCTCTTCTTTCTGTTCTAATCCAATATGTGATGCTTATTTCAAACACCACTTCATCATCTGATGGGTCATCTTTAAATATATCCTTGTCAGTGACGTCAGTTAATGTGAACCCTTCTTCAATAGCATTCACTGTCCTCCATGGCCTGCCCGCATCATCAAATCCTTCAAGCATGCCCAATTCTCCCTGTACTATGGCTGCTTGTCATTCTAGGGGGAATATCTGCTCCCCTTCCTCATTCAGAGGTATCTGTGGTCGGAATAGAAACTCATCAGGTATTCTCATTACCATGCCCACTAATCCAGGTAGCCATGTCAACAAGATGTGCATTCCATAATGAAAATCTTTGGGCTCCAAAGGCTTTCCTTGCAAAGCTATTTGCCCTCCGAATGCCATAATAAACTCAATCACATTTAAATAATGTATTCCTGGTGTTGAACACACTATGGGCCTCATTACGAGTCCGGCGGTAACCGAGGCGGTAAAACCGCCTCGGTTACCGCCGGACTCGTTTTACCATTCCGCCTCCATGATTCCCGGAATTACTGGGGCATTACAACCCCGGTTTTCAGTGAATCACGGAGGCGGAATGGTGTTAATCCCCATCTCGTAATGCTGCCGGTGTTTCCTCGTCCGCCTGTAGGCGGGCGGTGTTAAACCCGCCAGGTCAAACCTGGCGGGAACATCATCTCCCGCCTGCAGGAGTCGGGATCAGGCGGTCCGGAAACAACGGTGGCGGCGGGTTTACCACCACCATTATTTCCGGACCGCCTGATTTGTAATGAGGCCCTATGCCTTCATCAGTAAAAGAAATTCAATAATGGAACAGACATGTCACATTCTCCTATTGAAACTGGCAATTTTTCAGTAAAAGGAACTCTACTTGTAGCTCCTGTGAAACCTTGAACATTCATGGCATTACCTGACAACGAAAATGTTCCTTCTCGTATACATGAGCGAGTCGCTCCAGTGTCTACTAAAAACAAAAATAATTTGCCTCCTATCGTGATGTCAATCCATGTTCCTCGTTAGGATTAGGCGTTAATGATAGTATTGAACACATCAAGTCCCCCAGTGAGCTGTCCTATTGTGGGTACATACTTATCCCTGTACCTGTAAAAGGATTTCCACCCTCGACAGTGACACCCCCTATCCTAAGAGTCAGCAATTGAACTGTATTTGTATGGGTGAATGCTGTGATTGCATTTGTGGCGGACTCAATTATGCTTGCTGTGATTGCAACGCCTGTTATCCTCGCGGTGCATGTGTCTGATATACTGTCTGATCTTGGGCAGATCTATCCCTCATTTGCAGGCTATATGATGGAGGATAAGCTGTTCCCCCTCTAGAGAATTGCCCATTCTGTACATACCCTTGACTCCTACATGTTCATGCTATAAACCATGTCATTCCACATGTCCAACATACAGGAGAGAATCTCCCAAATTTTCCATCCTGCATACCTTGATTATTACCTTGATTATTCTGAAAATATCCTTGGCTATTCTGAAAGCTTCCTCGACCTCAGAAACCTCCTCTTCCTCTCTGCATAAATCCATGTCTTCCTTGCTCTGGCTGCCGTTGGTTATTCATCTGAGGCATACCCACAGACTGTTGCGATCCGGTCCCATCTCCACTAGTTAGCATCGCCCCTTCAATGGCATATTTGATAGTTTTTTCTGCACTCATTTGGCTTCCTCTACCTTTCTAGTATCCTCCTTCTTCTTGTTTTTCTCTTGCAACAGCTGACAATGATGCAAAATGGTCAGTTGAATCTCAGGCCATGGCTTTGCTTCCATACCCACCAATTTCTTGAGCTGCCTCTGTACCTGTTCCAGCAACCCTTGATATAGAATATGATAAAACACTGGTATAGATTTCCCCCACGGCTCTTGAGTTTCCAAAGACCACTGCTCTTGGAAATTTTGAATATAAGCAAGCAGATCTTCCCAAAATTTTCGTGCCTTTATAGCTCCGATATCTGATGTGTCAGGATATTGCACTCTAAGCGCTTTCCAAACTGCTGCTCTACAGTTATTAAATGGCACACCATCAGGTGTTGCGTTCTGCGCGGTAACTCCTGCGTATCCTGCTCTAGACCAAATGTCGTCAGCTCTCTCCCCAAGGATGGCTGCAAGGAGACATTTAATGTCTCCTATGGCTAACATATTACCTCCTGTCATTTTCTCTAACTCATAGATCCATTTTCCGGCACCTGATGTTAAACTGGGCAACTTACATCTTAAGTTGTCCTTATCCATCTGAGGCCATGGAATATACTGTGGTCTAACCCCACCTTTTTCTAATAAAGGAAACTGGGAAATCCCAAAATCACAATCGACTTCCATCGTTTGCCTATCTATAGTAGGGACAATGGTTCCCGATCGTCTTCTTCCTGGCAATGACCTTATTCTGCTTACATACGGCAGCGATTCGCCTTGCACACTCTGAGATTGTCCTTTAGGTCGACCTGGCCATGCCACTGGGTCTGGCGTCCTTGGTTTAGGTAGGTACAGGTCTGACCATCTAACATCTTTATCTGTAAATAAACATTCTCCAAACCCACATGCACCGGTCCCTTCTTCCTCACGGAAAGTGTCCCCTTGTTCTGACATTTCTTGTCCCCAACTTACGTGACTACCCTCTTTCTTGTCTCTATTCAGAGTAGCCTATTCAGACACAGAGCTCGGTGCTCGGAACTAAACAGACTTTCTTCCTTTCCTTGTGATTGGGAAATCTCAAATTGATCATTTTTCCCTTGCCTTTTTAATTCATTTTTCGTCTTCATTTCATGATATGCTTTTGCAATTCTGTCCCCAATAGTTTCCTCTTCAAAATCCTCCTCTAGTTTACCCTAGGAGGCCCTGCCATCGGCTCCTGTGATGGGAAGAATTCTTCTATGTCCTCCCATGATACTAATGGATTCAGAGTTCTTAACTCTTTCTCAATGCGATCAATGTGACGCGCTCTCTGCCTCCTTTTCCGTTCCATTTCTTCATCTAATGCTCTTCGATTCTTTGCTTCTTTCTTCCTCCTGTCTCTTCATCTCTCTTCTCTCGTTTGCCCAGCATATTTCATATTTTTTTTGCCTTTGTATTCTCTTTTCTCTTAACTTCTCTTTGTCTTCTCGCTTCTTGTCTATTCTATCCCGTTCTTCAATTGCTCGCTGCCTGTTTTCATTCCTCATTTCATCTTCTGCTCTTTCTTCCTTCCTCAGCTGTTCTTTTTAATACAGATGTTCCCATCTTTTCATTTAAGCTCATCCACTTTGAATCGTTTCTCTCTGTCCCTGTCTTTTTCATCTTGCTCGTCTTGATCTTCCTTTTGCCATACTTCACCAATGCTCGTCCCATCGAGTTTGCACAATATCTGACTTCCCATCCACTCATTTTGTATGAGCGCTATCTCGTCAGTTTTGTCTTTTTCTCCTTTCCTTCTCTTTATTTCCCTTTCTATATCCAGAGTCATACCTGGTTGTTCACTTCTCTCTTTGTCCCGTGGGACTACAGAGACCATGGGCCTCATTAAGAGATTCGCGGTAAAAACACTGTCATTACCGGCATGGCGCTACTAGCGCGTCCGTGTACCCTGGGCGCCGCAAATATCGGCTGATTACGAGAGCGCGTGCACGCACGTATCTCCATGCCAGTAATGGCAGCACCGGCATGCCATTAAAGACCCCCCAATCTACCGATAGCGGCATCACAAAACCTGCTGATACTGCCTCTGCCAATGAGCAACCCCTAAATAATGGACACGGCAATACCATCATGTTAATAGCGGGTTCGTAATACTGTACCCGGAAGTAACGTCATCGCGCCAGGACGAAAAATGCACCGGCGGCCATCTTAAAAACACAATCCATCGCAATCCTCTGACCACAGCACTGGTACTGAGTCGAGAGCAGCCCGAATCACCTGAAAATGTCCAAAGCTACCAGGAAATATACCCCCCACCTGCGCAAGAAGAGGTTCTCTGATGATGAGCTTAATATGTTAGCTGACACGTTGGTTGGCCATGCTGATGAAGTGTTCACAACAGACCTAAGGCGCCCAGCCCAACTGCGCAAAAAAGAAATCTGGGAAGAGGTGGCGAGGAAGGTCACTGCAGTTGGCACCACCACCCGCAATGTGAAGGACGTAAAGAAAAGGTGGGATGACCTATGTCTCCGCATTCGAAACATCATGTCTGCCAACCGCAGGGAGGGCCTGGCAACAGGTGGCGGGGACCACTCTCCCACAAAACTGACAAGGTGAGAGGAGACTTGTAGCAGCACCATTAGTATGGAGTTGAGCGAGGGATTTGGAGACGTGGAGTTGGGAGTGCCGTCATCGGCAGATGGAGGTGAGTGTCTCCACAAACCACAGATAACCAAAGCATGACGTAGCACAACTAATGTGATTGTGAAGTAAGGCAATGCATGGCCCATCATACACACATTGACAGATCCATGTCCAGATGGTGGCCCAAACACTGGCACATTGATATGTATGCTGCATGCCAATCCCATAACCAATAGACACCCAGCACACAGCAAAACATCACATGTCACATCACGCAAACCGCAATACAACGGTAGGTCACACAGCACACACCAGTGGGAAAATGTGAGTACCCGATGTATGCCAATATGGTCCCCCCTACTGCAAGCACCCTGTCCACCACCCCTACAAGTATGCAATCCATCAAATGGGAACAACTGAACAACACCAATGTATGCATTATGCACATACCACCATCACTGATGCCCTGCCTCGCTTGGTCCCCCACAGGCACAGATGCTGACAGTGATGGCCAGGAGGCTGCCGCACAGGCCACGACACCCTCCAAGGGATCTAGACCCAGCCAAGAAGGTACAAGACCATCAACCTCTCGGGCAATATCAACGCCCAGATTGCCACACAGAGCAGCACCAACAATACAGGGCAGGCCACAGGAAAGGCAAACACATTCCGAGACACCACCTGAAGACACAGCTATGCTGGACTTGTCCACTGTGGTGGAAGCAGAGGCGGATGGCACACAGTCTGCTGCCACCAGCTTAATCAGGGAGGTAGCTGCCTCAGCCCCCCATAGCGATGCAGAGGCAGAAGGCCATGTTGAAGACCAATCAGACATGGAAGTCAACCTCCATGGGGATGGCGCACATACGCCGAGCTCACATCCCACCCCCAGCACACCACACAGGGCACCCCAGTCCGCACCCATCAACACCAGTCCGGAGTACTGGGGAGTCCACATCTTTGGTCCCCATCAGAGGACACCCCTCCATTGGCCCGCCCCGCAAGTGGCCCGTCCACCTCCACAGCCACCTGTGACATGGAGGCCCGCGTGACCAGGATGGAGGCCCGCCAGAATAAGATGATTGAGCTGGTCAGGCAGTACGTTGCGGAGGGTGAATTGACCCGCCGGGAAATCCGTGAGACAAATGCTGCAAACATTGTGGCCATGATCAAAAACACAATGGTGATACAGGAGAGTCCAGCAGCAGTGACGCAGGTGCTGGGCAGGATTGCCGATTCAACTGCAGCAGCAGCGTCCTGCACCATCAGATGCACAAGCAGACACGTCCACTTCATCCAGCACACCTACAAGCTCCGCTCAAACCAACCCTGTCCGGTTCACCAGGCGCAGCATATGCCACACAGATATGCAGACCCCAGAACATAAGAGAGGCTGCCACTAGCAGGGCCACCCTGCATGTGCTGACTGCATTTTGATGAAAAACATTCATAGCACATCATGTGTGGGATGTAAATGTGATAGGGGGTATGGGGTGTTGGGGGTGTTGGGGGAGGGGGTATGGGGTTTTGGGGTGAGGGGGTATGGGGTGTTGGGGGGAGTGGTGACGGTGTATGTGAGGTGGAGGGTTCAACCGCAATGATGTTTAATTTTCAATACACCCGTTGTGTGCAAAATCATATCATGACTGGACATGCACACGATCCCAGTGCCCAGTGTAGTACTAACACAGAACCATCAGCATCCCAGTGTTTCAGAAGAAATCGTCAATCACAGATTGGTGCACAGCACGACCATCTTGTGCATCGCGAACTGGCAGGGGTGCTGCTTCTCCTCCATCATCATCTTCATCCTCACCTGGTGCATGCAGGTCAATGTCAGGTGGCAGTTGTACGTTTCTTCGGATGCACATGTTGTGCAGCATGGCACAGACCATGGTGATCTTTCCCACCTTCTCAGGCCTGTAAAGGAGTGCTCCACCAGACCTGCTGTGGCAGCGGAACTGTTCCTTCAACAGGCTAAAGGTCTGCTCGAGCACAACACCGGTACGGGTATGAGCCCGATTGTAGTCCTCTTCGTGCCTGTTCTGCGGGCTCCGAACAGGGGTAAGGAGCCACGGGTTCAAGGGATAGCCAGCATCCCCTGCATAGGAGCACATTGAGGTATGTGTGAGTCAATTTCTGACATGACACCTGTACTTATCACTCTCATGCCTGCAGCTATTTGGTGTTGGCATGCACATGTCCCTGGATGTCTGCACACATGTTCATTTGTTACAATGTGTACTGTACTATGGTCTGCAGGTGTGGATTGCGTTATACAGATGATGTAGGGTGTTCACTTGCATGCTGTTGCAGATGTACTGTGGATGCCTACCACTGTATAGGTGATGTATAGCACCCTGTATGTATTCTGTATGTATTATGTATGTATTCCTACTAGCAACATTGGCACAAGTTTCATCATGATTTGTCATTCATCTGTTGGTATTTCCATGGTGGCATGCAGCACGACTGTGGTGGAGGGCCAGTGACAATCAGTGTATTCCCTTGGTGGGATTACTTTGTGGGCACTCATGGGTGCATGTCCTGTGTTGTGCTTTGCTGCAGTCTGTATGCACCCCCCTCAATCTCACCCAGGTGGAGTATGCATCCCCCCCAATCTCACCCAGGTGGAGTATGCATCCCCCCACCAATCTTACCCAGGTGGAGTATACATCCCCCCCAATCTCACCCAGGTGGAGTATGCATTCCCCCCCCAATCTCACCCAGGTAGAGTATGCACCCCCATCTAACCCAGGTGGAGTATGCATCCCCCCCCCATTACACCGCCATGGGCCTGTGAGGCGACTTACCAAGCAGCCAGGCACGCCGTCCAGCATGTCGCTCCATGTAGCGGGGTAGCAAGGAGTTCCGTAGCACCATTGCATCATGAGTAGATCCGGGAAATTGGGCACAACAATGTGTGATCATCTTGCTGGAGTCACATACCATCTGCACATTGATGCAGTGGTTTAGCTTACGATTGTGGTACACCACCTCCATGGCATGAGGGGCCACCAATTCAACATAAGTGCAGTCGAGGGCACTGATGCAATTGGGCATGCCTCCCAGTGCAGGTAAAGCCAACTTTAATGTGAAAGAACTCCTGGGCAGTCAGTGGTAGGGATATGTAGTTGCTTGCATGCTTCAGGAGGGCATCCAGCACTTGGTTCAGCATGAGTGAAAAGAAAGGTTGTGATATGCCATGCAGCTGCCCCACTGTGTGCTGGTAGGTGCCTGTGGCCAGGAAGTGGAGCACAGACACTACCTTCAGTAGAGGGGGGATGGCAGTGCGGATTTCAATCAGGCTGACAATGTTGTCATGTATCATGTGCACAATGGTGGTGATGGTGTCCCGGTCCAGAAGGTACAGGGTGTGGATCTGCACAGGGGTTAGGTTGTATGGACTGGCTCTGATGTGAGGGATTGGTGGCTGTCTACGTGGTACCACTGGCTGCACTCGTGGAACTGGCTGGGCCTGTCTCACCATCCTTCTCCTGCCTCTCCTCTGTGGTGCCTGGTGTTGTTGTTGCTGGTGTAGCAATGCAGGCATGTCCTCCAGCCCCAAGATTGCAACTGCAAGTGGGATCATTTTGGTGTGGGAGGGGGTGTGGTGTGTGGGTGTGCTCCTTTTGTGCTGGGACAGACTCCATTGCCTCCACCTGTGGCGAATGTGTGCACCTGTGGCAGTTGGGAACACAGCAGATTGCTATTTACGGGTGATCCGCGATGCCTGTAATACTGGCATCGTGGAGACCCTATATACTGCCTTCGGGATGCTGGTAGGTCCATGTCCCCCTGTTAGTGGCGTTCCAGTATTGGCCGCCACGAAGGGTGCATGAATGCGCGCATGCCGGTACGGAGGGGCACGTTCAGGTGGTGGCGGTAATGCCGCGTGGTCGACTCATAATGACCCGGACCGGTAGTCGATGCCGGTATTGTAATGAGGCCCCATGTCTTTCACTGGAGCTTTCTTCAAACCCTCATCACTGCTATAAGCAGGTGGTTCATAAATCGGGTTACTATACCCTGTTGCTGCTTTAAGCTCTGAGTAGATACACTCTATCATCTTTTGACTTATCAACATTTGCTTCAAGCATGGTGGGGGCAGAAGGCTCATCACCCCACTCTGTACGCTGACTCAATATCCAATCTTCAAGAGGCGAGTGTTCCCGTTCCTCCTGATACATCTTCCAAAGCTCTAAACTAGCTAGCATTTTCTCCAGCTTTTCCCCTGTGTATGCTGCATGCAAATATGTGGTCATATGCTGTAAAACCGCTTTTGAGAACGATCTCCCTTGCGACCACGGCATGAATATTTTATTCGGGGTTCCTTTAACCCATTCTGCGCTATACTGTTTGAGTTTGGGTACGTGTTTGGGTAATTGCTGGCACATATGCGCGAGTGGAGTAATATCCTCCCTTGTGTCAAGGCTTACATGCCTGTCAATACTTACTGTGCTTCTGTCAAGGATGGCACTCTATTAAGAGTAGCACAAGACACCCAGAAAGGGTTTGGGTGGTTGTGCCAAAATAAAGTGGACAGATAAGTACACACACAGCAGAGAGGAAAGAGAACAAAGAGTAGGCCAGAGTAGCAAGGGAAAAGGTACAGAATGAATTCCCTCTTGGGGTGTATGCAGATCTAGGAAAAAAGTATTCCACGAACCTTAGGAAATACTCTAGCCTTCTGCACAGTTTGCTATAACAGAGGCCCACGCTGTTTGCTCATGACTTGGAACAGCAGCTATGGGTGTCTGTAATGTAGAAACGAGACAAGGGAAGGGGCAGAGGTTGACTGATGGGAACCAACAGACAAGCTCTGTACAAAAGGGTCTACAAACAGTACAAGAGAGGATACTTACAGACAAATCCAGGAAAGGAGGTTGATAGCAAACTAGCATAAGGAAATGAAGGGAAAGTCGTGTAACAGGATAGGATAGCAGAGGACAGTAAGGAACAAGGTTGAGAGCTCAGAGGAGCAGGAAAGCAATGAGCAAGCCCACAGGAGCAGGGCTGTAAGGTAGAGAGCCCAGAGGAAAAGGGCTTAGGGCAGCTGAGTAAAGCAGGCTGCACGGCAAGGAACCCAGAAGGGCCGGGCAGCAAGGAGTGGACCCTGAGGGGCAGGGCCGCTGAACGTAGAAGGTTGCAGAGGACTGTAGAGGGCTGCTAGGCCGAGAACCCAGCGGAAAAAAGGTAGGTAGTAGGCAGCGGAGCATGATAAGCTGCAAAGTAGAAAGCCCAGAGGACAAGGGCTGTAGGCAGCCGGAGTGAGGCAGGCTGCAGAGCAGGGAGCCCAGAGGACAAAAGGCTGAAGGCAGCCGGAGTGAGGCAGGCTGCGGAGCAGGGAGCCCAGAGGACAAAGGCTGAAGGCAGCCGGAGTGAGGCAGGCTGCAGAGCAGGGAGCCCAGAGGACAAGGGCTGAGGCTGGAAAGCAGAAGAGCGTGATCAGCTGCAATGAGGAGAACTCGGCAGGGCAAGGGCGGAGGCTGGAAGGCAGCAGCGTGTGATCGGCTGCAATGTGGAGAGCCCGGCAGGGCAAGGGCGGAGGCTGGAAGGCAGCAGAGCGTGATTGGCTACAATGTGGAGAGCCCAGAGGAGCAGGGCTGTGAGGCAGGGAGCCTGGAAGGCTACGGCTGTAGGCAGCGAAGTGTAACAGGCTGCAAGGCAGGAAGCCCAGAGGAGCTGGACTGAGGCAGGGAGCCCAGAAGGCTAGGGCTGTAGGCAGCAGGGTGCAGCAAGCTGCAAGGCAGGATCCAAGCAGGAGTGATGGTAAAACAGCATACAAAGATCCGTAGAAAGACGCGAAAGGTGGAGGAAGGACTCTCAATGCAAGAGGCTGAGCCACTGCAGGCAGCAGCCTTTTATACTGTCTAGCCCAGCACAGAGGCAGGCTAATTGGTTGCACCTGGCTAAGCACACCTGCAGGCAATCGGCCACCTCCCTTTCTGTTCCTGGGCTGGTGGAAGCAGAGCAAATCCCTAGGGCTTCTGGGGGGTGTAGTTCCTTTGATGACCAATAGGAACAGCCAGGAATCGATGCTTATAGCCAAGTGCATTGTGGTATGCGTAGTTTGTTGGGAAAAATAATAAAGCACCAAAGTCTCGCAAATGGGAAATAAAGTTCCCAAAGTAAATATAGATTGATCCAATAGTCTGTTGTAAATAAATGATAAACAAATAGTCCATATTGAGCGCAATTGGATGCGGCCATTGGCGCAGGCATGACAGCTTCACACAAATAACACTTTACACAACCAGTCACTTCCAGCATGAGCGTGCACCAATAGTCACAGCTCAAAACCTCCATGTTTCGTTTCACTTTATCTTTTCTAAGAGTCAATACTCTATATATCACACATAAACAATTATTTTTAAATACACAATATTTTCTTGTCGCTCTTCGACATTTAACTTTTCTTCTGATTTACATACATATAACATACAAAACATGCAAACATACATGGCCGGCCCACATGTATCGCCTAGCCAACGCTCCTCGCGGCTCTTACTGCCCCTAGTTTTTACCCCTAATGGGAGTGTAAAATATCTTCCTTAACAGACCTGTCTGTTTGTCTCCTATAGATCTATTTCTAGATTTTAAGATATTTTCTTCTGACGTTCCTGAACGCAGGCCTCTGGGCTAACTAACGGAACGCTCATCGTCCATACATCTCTTATTCAATACTTCTTATCAATATTCATAATACTCAACCAACCCTCTATTACTTTTTCCCCTTGTTAGTTTTCCCCCATGCATACAGTTTGCCACGTTCCTCAATCTACTCACCATTTGTCTTTCGACTTCCGAGTCTCGGGATCGTCTCCTCCTCCCTCAGCCGATTCAGCGTTCTGTCCGTTCAGCTTCCCGTAGAAGTCAGGAGGGGTTTCCATGGGGAAAGGTAAGGGACCCATCCTACATAACCTTGCAAGGGTTTGTACTTTAATGTTATGTTATGTATGTACTTGTAACACGCCGATAGCCCGCAGGCATCAGGGGGCGGAAAAAAACAGAAATACAAATTCACAACCTGATCCCTAGCTAGAAGGTCAAAACCAGATAGGCAGTGAAAAATGCCTTTGCTATTTGAGTTTATTGAAATAAAAAGGTTTTCAATGCTTTCCTTAAACTCAGATAGTTTCCATCTTGTCGCAGGACAGCAGGCAATTTATTCCAATATTTGGCTGCCTTTACCGGAAAAGATCTGCCTCGCCCAGAGGCACGGTTTACGCAGGGTATTTTCAATAGACCCACGTCTGCTGATCTTAGACCTCTCTGAGGAATGTAGGAGAATTGTTTTTAAAGTAACTCGCTGCCTCTCCAAAAAGGCATCTGTGGACTATCGTCATGGCTTTAAATTTGACTCTGTCTTCTACTCTGAGCCAATGTAGATCTTTTCTCCCAGTCGATATATGCTCTTTATTTTTGATTCCCTTGACTATGCGAACAGCGTAATTTTCCATTAATTGGCATCTTTCTAGCTCCCTCTTGGTGGCTCCAAGTAATAAGGCATTACCATAGTCTAAGAGTGACAATATAATTGCTCTCGCAATAGTGGCTGTGTTTTCTTCATTAATAAAAGGTCTTATGGCTCTTAATAAACGCAAATAATAATCATTATTTTTGTACAGATAATTAACCTGTACTTCTGAGCCCACTGATTCTTCAACCATCATCCACAATGTTTTTACTTGGAGCATTACCGGGATATTGGCTTCTTTGATGGAAAAAGCTTTATACTCCGCTCCAAGCTTGGATCTCGCCTGATGTGTCCAGAAGATCATCAGTTCGGTCTTGGTGTTGTTCAGGCACATCCAATGTTTTTGCATCCAGAGGTCTATGATATTATAGATCTCTGCTATTTTAGCACTGTCTATGTCGTGGTCGCCTTTTAATTCAAAAATTAACTGTGTATCATCGGCGTAATTTGTAAAAAATATGCCAATGTTTTCTAGTAAGTCACAGAGACTTCTCATGCAGAGATTGAAAAATAAAGTAATCTAACTGCTATCTACGGGGAGCTTCACATCCTTTCAGCTAAATGGCGGAGGGCATCCGATAATACCGGGACCCAAAAGTTTTACTTAGATCAATGGGTATTTAACCATTACCTCTGCTACCAAGTGAACTCTTATTCCCAAGAACCCTTTAAGATGAGGTAGCAATACTCAGAGGTGGATGGGGATGCAGAAGTTACTCCGGCATCAATAATCAAAACGACTCAGGAAGTTTGGCAAAGTGCTTTTCTGTTTTACTATCAATCATCTAAAACAGGGAGTACAATGGGCATCATCCGGATCCGCACAGCTCGGTCTTAAAGCTTTTAACAAAAAAAGTGTTGTTTTATAACAAAAATGTGTCACTGCTGACAACATATTATGTGGCAAACTACAAAACTTATGGGCACCTGTGATTGGCTCTCCGTGAACCTCTAAGTATATGTTCTGTATAGACACTGGTTATGATTGGGTACTTAAGTCAGGTGGGCATCAGAACCCACCCCCAATAACTGGTCACTAAATACATGAATATTCATTGGGTCTTCATACTATAGGGCTTCTTCTTATATGGCCCACTATGATTGGTTTGGCACCCTTGTACCCTCTGGAATATTCCTCATGCTAGCAGCATGCAGGCTACCACTACAGGTGCATGGAAGATCGGTGTGATCACGCCTCCCCTCCAATTAACCCACTATCTGTCAGCACTCCTTCGGTTTGTTCAGACAATTAGCTTTTGAACTTGGCCCTGTAGCTGTGCACTTCGTCTGGTAAATAAAGGGAGGATATTTTATTTATTTATTTTTATTTATTACATTTGTTAAACGCCCAAACCGTCGGGTATCACAGCGTTGTTACTGACATCTTGTGATAAATTAACAGTGTTCCAGTTACATTAGCTGACGCATAATAAAATAAATTACATAGGTTAATACATTTCAACCTCTCTTACATTATATACATATTCTAAGGCAGTCAGTCCAGGGGAAGCATGTAAAGTAAAGTAGGCCTCGGGTGGATTTCTGAGTGGTTAAATTAGTTTTGGTTGAAAAGCCAGGTTTTTAATGATTTTTTGAAATGGGTGAAGGAGTCTTCGTTTTTAATGTTAAGTGGGAGCTTGTTCCAGAGTTTCAGGGCCATGACTAGGAAACTGCTGCCTCCCGCTCTGGAACTTTTGAAGCAGGGGACAGTAAGGAGTGCCTTATTGTTGGATCTGAGCATTCTCTTGGAGTGTTTTTTGCTAATTGTGTTATTTAAGTAGATAGGAGCTTTGTTGGAGAGGCATTTGTGGGTAACGCACAATGATTTAAAGATGATTCTTGCCTTAATGGGTAGCCAATGAGTCTCTCTCCTGATGTTGGAGATATGGTCGAATTTCTTAATTCCTAGTGCAGCTCGTAGTGCTTTATTTTGCATTAATTGTAGTTTCCCTAGGTTGGGGTTAAATGTCCCTAGAAGGAGTATGTTGCAATAGTCCAACTTTGACAGTATTAAGGCTCTGGTTGGGTGACACAGTTAGTGGGTGTCAGGTACTGGCGACTCAGGGCAATCAATTTGGAAGTGTAAGATGTGGTTGACGAAAGGGTGCTTACATGTCTGGTTATTGTAAGGGTAGTGTCTAGATAAACTCCTAGTGTTTTAACCTGCTGGGATACTAGGATCGTGGAACCATCAATGTTGATAGTTGCATAGTCTGAGTGGAGGGCGCTGATTTTAGTTTGGGAGCCCACAATGAGAATCTCTGTTTTCTCATCGTTGAGGCAGAGGCTATTTAGTGCCATCCAGTTTTGGATTATTGCATAGATCTTGTTAATGATCATCGTATCTTGAACATAGTCCCCTGAGATTGGTATGTGGATCTGAGTGACATCTGCAAAATTGGTGTAGATGACACCCATATCGTCCAAGGTCGAGAAGAGGAGCTTAATGTAAGCATTATATAGGGTAGGCGAGAGACAGGACCCCTGGGGTACCCCGATGGGGACTGGTATGGGGTCAGCAGCCTCTTTACCGATGCTTAATGTGGATGTGCGTTCAGCTAGAAAAGATTTCACCCAGGTTGGCATCTTTAGAAAAGCAAAAGTCATTGGCTAGAGTATTGCATAATTTATCATGGTCTACTAAGTCGAATGCTGCAGATAGATCTAACAGCAATAACATGCAGAGTTTACCTGAGTCCCTGATGGTAGCTATCTGAATTTTTTCAAGTCCAGGAGAGCAGTTTCTGTGCTATGATTGGGCCTGAAACCCGATTGTCTAGCTCCAAGGAGGTGATTTAGTTCGAGATGAGTTTGGATTTGGTCGTAGGCTATTTTGTCAATAATTTTGAGCAAGAATGGTACCGTCGTTATTGGTCGGTAGTTCGTGGGTACTGTAGCGTCAAAGGATGGTTTTTTCAGCATGGGGATCAACCATGCTTCTTTTATACATGCCGGGACTATGTTTGTATTGAAGGAAGCATTCACAAAATTCGGAATAGTGGGGGTGAGAAGTGGGGCGCAGGGTTTAACTAAATGGGCTGGGAAACTGTCCCATTTGCAGTTGGAGGCTTTTAGTTTAGCGATAGTGTCTGCCACTATGGCTTGGGTCACTGGGGTAAATTGGAATTGTAAGTTCCCATTTTCCTTAGTTTTATTGAGATTAGTGTTAGTTACATTTTATTCGGCAAGGATTTTTCTTTTAGTGAGGATTTTCTTTTGAAGTAGCCCGATTTTGGAGGCTAGTGAATTTTGTATGGTAGTGCATCATTCCTTACTAGAGTTTAAGACATTCAGTTGTTGACTGATATCTTTTCTGCCTTTCCGACTTTCTGTAAACATCCTGTTTTCTGTAAGCATTTCTGCTTCTCAGACTTGTCCTGTTTCCGTCTTGCTTTTTTCTCTTTCTTTCTGCAAACCCAGCCTTTTGAAGTTTTCCTGTTTGTTCCTTGCCCGCGATATTTCCCGACTTCAGTCCATAGTTCTAAAGCCTGCTCTTAAGTATTCTGAGTTTCCTGGATCCTTTGTATTCGCTGTTATGGCAGCAACCTATCTTGCCTTAGTCCATTGCCTTGTGTATACTGATATTCCAGTCTATGTTTTGTACTTTGTTTCTCTATCCTGTCCTGTACCTGGTCATTTCTTTCAACGCTGCTTTCTACCTGTATTACATCTTGGTCCACTGTTGTGCCTCCGCTTTGAATCTGTTTACAGTGTGACCCTGGGTTGGTCTCCGTTCAGATCAGATAAGTGACCCTGGGTTGGTCTCCGTTCAGATCAGATAAGGGAAAGACTTCTGTTGCCTTCACCTAGTCCGTTGAAGTCTTACCTGCCTCAGTATATGGTCTCCAGTTTTACCCTTGCACTGAGTACAACAGTTTCTTCAGCACGCCTAACTCATGACGCTGCTGTATGACCGTTGTTAAGAGTAATCCGCTGCTACTGATACCAAGGGCTTTCCTTAATCCCTGGAGACCCCTTTTCATATTCCAGTACACCCTTTATTCTGATCACTCTGTGTTGCCCAGTGTATTTGCTTGTCTTTGCTTTCTCTCTGTCTCTTTGTTTACAGCCAGCTTCTGGCCCTGCAGTTCCTGTGAATACCTGTTTCAACTCAGATCAGCTTAGTATGTACCTTTTCTGTTATATGCTAGCATTGCCTCTGAAATCTCCCCTAATCTATAGTGCATACTGTGAGATATAGCCTTTGCCCTGTGCTCCCCGGCCAGACTTGTGATGCATTTGTTGTAACTTTCTTGACAGGCATCAGTTACACTGTGGTCTTTTTCCTTGTTTCTGAGCCAGCCCCATCGTCTCCAAAACTTGCCATGCCATCAGTAATTTCCAGCTGCGCCACACATTTTGAAAGTCTTTTTCTTGTTTATAAACTTTCAGCCTGCTAAAGTGAATTGAGGACCTTCCAGGTTATATACATTCCTATGTATATACATTGGCGTATTGCCACAATCTAATTCACTACGTAGCCAGCCTTATGCATACTTTTCCCTACTTGCGTTTCCAGCAACTTTGCAAGTGTAAACTGATTTACATAGTCTTCTGTGTTTCTGTAGACTGAGCATTTTCATCTCAAGCCCGAAATGTTGCTCATCTGTACCGTCTATTCTTTAAGTCTTTAGAGAATACTTGTTATGTTTCATCTCTCCATCCAGCTTCTAGATACGTCAACTCCCTTTCATGTGACGTCACCAGGTTCCTTTCCGTGTTCAAATGCACATTTCTTCCGGTACTTCATCCAAAAGAGTGCTATGTCTCCGTCCATTTAGATAGGGTTTCCTTAATGGATATCTTGTCTCGAAGCGTCTCTGCGTCATTGGTACACTGACTGGGACTGCTCATCTCTGGTTCCCAACATATAGGCAACATAAGGGCAGAGCTTGGAGCGAGGATGTCTAACTGTACTGCTACACTGCGCCTCATTTATGTAGGCCTGTAGGTCTACCAGTGGAGGCAAGGGCCTGCATGCCCTGATGCCGTGGGACCCTCATGCCAGTACGGTGGAAGAGGTCAGCGCGGTCAGGGGCATGGCTGGCTTGGCCCCCAGCCCCACTGGTGCTGGAGTCCTATAGCACCATGGGGCCTGCCGGATAACCAGGTCAGGCCCCAACCTCCACAGACCCTGGGCCTATGGAGTGCTGGCGAGGATAGCACTCTGGGGGCCCGCTGGATTTCCATGGCGGGCCCCCACAACACACATGGCAGCGATGTGTGTGCCTTGCACTTTGCAATCCAACCTCCTGGGGCTTTCAGAGCATGCGTCTAATGGGTTTCACGTTACTAGTGCCCACTGGCAGCAGAGAGGGGAGCCTGAATTGCCAAGAGGTCAACCTGCAGACATCAAACATTCAGAGATCGTTAGACCTTAGAAAGCAGATTGGCTCCCTGGGCGTGACACACACCTGCTGCAATGCATACAGGCATTTCTTCTTCTCAGTGTTCCCAGCTTGTGCTCCTGCTGCAGTGGCGAGGGCAGGCTAAGGGGATGAAGCCCATCTTGGGGCACAAGCAATTATATTTAACTACTTAGTGGATGGCAGTGGTGTGGAGGGGGTATCCCGATCTGAACAGAGTGCTAGGACAGTGTTGACTAGCAGTGCACGTGGTAGGCACAGGAGCAGCTGAGTTTAGCACTCCCGTTCTGTACATGGACGGTAGTGCTCATAGCAGATAGCAGAGGCAGTGTCATGGCACCATAATAACCCAGGCTGAGGGCAGCTCTGAGCAGCAATGTTGGGGAGCGGCCGTGTGGCTCCCCCTTGGCACCTTGTCGTGCCCCTCACCCACTGATGGGAGGTGCGGGGGTACTTCGACGCTGTCAGTAAATCCTACCCTACTAATTACTTACTGAGCATGCGCAGACACACTATGTATGCTCAGTCGGCAGGGATAGGATTTTCTGACACCCACAGGTGTATTTACAACAAGGCCGACTAGGCCCAGGCCTAGGGCGGCAGATTATCAGAGGAGCACCATTTTATTGCAGTTTATTTTCAATTTACTGGTGGTCATTTTTTAAATATAAAGCCAATTTTGTTTCTCTGAGTCTGGCTGATCCACAACACTGCAAGTAATGTTGAACTGCTAGCAATCATTCCACTCTGGCAGCTAAAGTCTTTGATAGCCTTTTGTATAAAAAAATATTTTTAAAGTAAAAGCGTACCAAACCCAGAATGCTTTTTAGTTATTCAGTCATACAACTCTCGCAGGCATATATGGCAGATATAAAGCTCTTTGGTCATTCTTATCTTCCGAAAATGCTCTTTAATATGCAAAACAGTCAAAACCTCATTGGTGTTATTGGTGCCACTTCACATTATCTTTGGGGTTCTTTCTAATGAATATACACATACACAATGTTAAGCAATCACTTTTATAGTCAAATGCACGACATGCATTTTTTTAAGCTGTTGCAAAAATGAGAAATTTCCATTCAGAAAAGTAAAGGTTAAAAATGATGCATCATTTTACAATATGAAATGCATGCCTATGCTTAAGACAAGCACAGAATTCCCACAGGTGTAGGTGGCTTTAAAATGATGTTCAGAAGCAAGCACTAATTTCCCCTCGGCCCCACATTTCAGAGGTCTGTGGCTGCCCAAAAGGTGCAGCATGATAGAGATAACAGATAAATTAAAATGGCGAAGGGTAAATCTGAATGCGCAAGTGCATAAAGAAACATGTGAAAGGATACCCAAAGCTATAAAAGGGTGAGAACAAAAACTGTGTGCCAAAGGTAAACACTGTTTCACAGCTGCAAAGGTGTCCCATAAAGATATCCATTCAGCCATCTTTACAGAAGCTGCTCAGTGCTAAACAGGCAAATGGCATCCCTGCTGGGTTTATCATGTGTCTTTAACATTCTGCTACACGCTCAGTACTACCAGGAGAACCAACTGCAAAGTATATCACACAATGCACAACTGTAATGTTTATAAGTAATATTTACATTTATTATATTTTAAATACAAGGTAGGACTTTTACTCTGAAACTGTACTTCAAATGGACAGCAGGACAGCTATATCTATACCCATAAATCTCACAATAATCCTATTTATTCTACTGTTCAACCAACCCTACGGAGTTAACAAACATTTGAAATTACCTTAACAGCAAGATGGGAAGACCCATAGCCTAAACCAAACAACAATTGCACAAACAGCAATTATGTAAACAGTATGTACCACTCCATTTGCTATAAAAGGTGTCTGCATTGTGCAGCTAAGAGAAATGCTGTTGCTTCCAGCACATGAATGTTCAGGGTCACCCTTATCCATTACTCCACCGTAAGAATGCACAGCAAAACATTCTAATAACCTTCTCCAACTGTCTTTACTAAGATGTTTATGCGTAGGCACAGTTTACAAACTTCACTTGTGATTTTGTCATATTTTAAAGCCGTTCCAGCCCATGGGATTGGACGTACATCGGCTGCAGCAGGTTAACTTGCTTTATTTCCATTTTACCCGCTGCTAACACCAGAGATCTAACCATGAGAAAGGGGTTGAGTTCTTTTTATTCAATATTTTTATAAGGTGTGCCTGCACCACTTGCATATATTTCATATGTAAACTTTACCATTTGACAAGACCAGATGTAGACATTTGGTTATGTTGCAATAATATTACAGACCAGTCTAGGTGCTTCTCATAGAGTGACAGCAGGCAATATGTGAGACAAACCAGATATTAGCATTAAAACCAAAATTCCCTGTTCCAACGTTCCCTCAAGTGTGTCCAGTTTGTTCTTATGACTTCCTCTAAAAGACTGTTTTCGGTCCTAACCGAAAGTAGGCAATTAGCCGCGCACATCGTGGAAGTACATTTGAAGTACTGTTAACTGTGGCCGCATGCTGCTGGAGCTCCTCTGGAAGCAGCTGATCTCCCGTGCCTCCCTAACCACGCGATCAAAAACGGAGCCGTCACGAAGTCCTTTTCGGGTGCACTATCTTCCTGGCCTCTCTTACAGGAAGTGAAGGTGTGCCCTGGAACGCTGACCCGCCCCCTGTGTGGTGACGCCCCCCCTGGCTGAAACAAATTACGTGCACCCAGCGCACCCACGCGCGCACCTCATGGAAGTACATTTGAAGTACTGTTAACTGTGGCCGCATGCTGCTGGAGCTCTTCTGGAAGCAGTTGATCTCCCGTGCCTCACTAACCACGCGATCAAAAACGGAGCCGTCAGGAAGTCCTTTTCGGATGCACTAGATGCCTGGCCTCTCCTACAGGAAGTGAAGGTGACTGTTTTCCTGTTTAGAGTTAAATTACACCCTAGGACTTACGAGGGTTGTGCAACGTTGTGCTCGTTGCATGTGTCACATTGTGCTAGTGAACTTAAACGCTGTGACTTTGTTGTGCATGACCTTCTTAATTAAACAAGACACGCTCGTGTGTAACTTTGAACGCTGAAAAGACCTTAATATATTAACTGCTGATTCAAGTCTATTTCCCTTCCTTTTTTGAAGGTGTGCCCTGGAACGCTGACCCGCCCCAAGTTGTGGTGACACCCCCCTGGCATAAAAAAATTACGTGCACCCAGCGCACATAGGCGCGCACATCGTAGAAGTACATTTGAAGTACTGTTAACTGTTCACGGTGCGCAGGGCGCTGGGTGCACTAAACGGCTTAAAAAGGTGATTAATATCTGTGGCTAGCTTACAACAACTATGGGGCGGTTGGCCTTCGACTGTAAGTGAGAAAAATTATCTGTTTCTTTTCTTCTGACTCCTGGGTCGGTTCTTTGCTCCGGACCGCTGGATACAGTGTGTTTTTGCTTATTCAATTTGCTATTCCGCACTGAGGTGCGGTCTTGAATACCTAATGTACTGCTTGACTTGTTTGACTGAATACTTTTTGAATTCTGATGCTGCCGAAACCGTGACACAACCAAAGCAGGCGTAGAAAATTGTGTACTGATGAGATTAATATAAACTGTCTTGGAGTACACATTGTCTAACATTGGAGACAACCAACTATTATTCAAAATAATTACCCCAACACGGAACCACCCTTGTAGGTGAGTGGGGATTCCTATGTTTAGTTCCAAATGGTTTATTCCCTTCACAGTGGCAGCCCCTCTACAAAATTTGTGGCTAAAAATAAACATTCCAAAAATCTAAAAAAACAAAAAAAACGCCATATCAGATCTTTCTCCAATTGTTGAGATTGCAAACATGGAGCAAACTCAGGTTGATCTAACCATTGTACCAGCTTGGAATTCTGCTTTGGCAAATGATACAATTTCCCATGAAGTGGCATTCGCATACGCACGATCCCAGGCGGAGCTAGCATTATCAGACCCGCCTAAACAACCAACAGCCCCTGCAAGGGGGGACTTGGCACGTCCGTCCTCTAGCCGGAAGAGTTTTTTAAGTATGAGAATGGACAAGCCACATTCTATTGGGGAGGGTACGCCCGATCTATTGAATACTTCACCCTCCGACAATTCAATTCTTGCCCCGGCAGTTCTCGCTGCCCTTGAAAAATGCGTCCGCTTGTCGGACGGTCCCTCAACCCCTGTTACACTGCCTAGTTTCAAAAGAGCTGATGTACATTTGCATTGTAAGGAAAGTGTGATGCTAGATATCTCCAACATTTCCTCAAGTTCTATGAACAATCACAATCCTTCTGCATCAACAGATTCGATCAAAGAGCCACCTTCCTCACCTAAAATCGATCCAATGGACCCGGTGGACAGAGTAGCCTCCTCTCCTACTTCTAAGCCCCCAGTCCCTCCTTTGGGCTTTCATCTGCTGGATCCCTCAGATGACTTGATGTCCTTAGAGGCTTCATATCCTGTCCTAACACGTATTTTAAATGTACTTGATAAAGGACATGACTACACCCACTATGAACTCAGGGACTGCAAGTCATCACTCAACCAAATATTATTTAAACTCAATAAATTGGAAGGCTTCATCTTTGCGGACTCGATCCGCATCGAAGGGGTCACCCCCTTGATTGGCGGGCCAGGACCTGCACTTATTGCTAATTCAGTAAAGGTAGACTTAGTGAACACAGCTACTCAAACCGAATTGAAAGATCAGGCGGTTTTTGATGTACCGCCGCCTGCTACCCAACCCAACATCTATTCATTTGCGCAATCCTTTGCCCAAACGGTTGCTGCCCCCCTAGTTCCATCCCATCATCACATTTTCACTCATGCTCAATTATGTCAAATGGTCAATATTAACACAGAAAAGATCGACCAAATACTATTATTTGCTCAAAAGAATCCGATTGAATGCCCTATTGAGTACGAAGTGGCTCAGGAGGACTCGGAGATAGAACAGATATCCCATCCAGATAGTCCATCGGCTTTGACCAACCTTTTCGCGGAGCACAAGAGCGATCTTACTCTCCAGATGGAAAAGTAAAGGGTACGAATGGTAATTCAGCCAATGCTGGACAATTTTTCACCTCTCGCAAAGAAAAGCACCTTTTTCTTAGACCGCTAAAAAGGAAGGCGGACAGACAACCACCTTTGCCTGTGGCAAAATCCCAAATTTCAACAACAAACAAAAAAAACAAAAATGAAAATAAAAATAAAAATACAGATCCTGTTCATATGGCCAGCTCTGAAAAGGTAGACAAACAGTCCCCAGAAATAGAACAAGGCCCGGCGCTTGAAACAAAAAAAAATTGTCAGCTTCCTCCGCAAAGTAATGGTACAGTTCCGCCATCTACACAACACAAAGGAAAGAGAAACATGACAAATGGCAAAGAAGCTCCAGAGCCCAATTCTGGTGGACTTTCTGAGTCAAATGACAAAACATCAACATTTGGCCAAACTCAACTGTCGGCTTTTTTTAAGCCGATAGCTAGCAAAGTTACACAAGCAGGGAAAGTAGTAAGTAAAACCTTTTTGAATTTTGAAGAGTCACAAACTTCAAAGCCGCAACATATTAATCCAATAGGCAGACTGCAATCTACTTCACCGTCGGGAAGGGAGTCAGACTTTGTTCAGTCTGATGATGCAAAAATGCGGCATTCATCTCAAATGACTGGGCCCTCTGTTGAGAGGAATGACAATGAATCTCCATATTTGGAAAACCCAAAAAACAAAGCTAACACACCGTTTCCTACCATTCTTGGTTGGGAGTCCGATCCGGACATTTATGGAAAAACCCGAATAAACCGTTCAGCCTTGCTGAAGGCCTTTAGGCAAATTCCAGCACTTAGGACGCTCCATTCGGACGATATAGAATGGATTACTCTTCCTCAAACCCAAAATGACCGAATGGTTTGTAAAGTACAAACTACCATCATCTCCGACCTCATATGGTTACATAGGAGGGAATTGCAAATGATTGGGCTCCTGCCAACGCCATTTGAAATTCTTGATGAGGCTATTGCGTTTTATGAAACTCCACTCTGTCACTCTGATCAAACAACACCAACTGTAGTTGCTCCTAAGGGCCAAGGCGGCATACAACCAGAAGTAATAAGTCAGTTGGTCTCCCTCTCTAATGACAGTAAGGATTGGTCATGGCTGACCTCTCTGGCCTCTACAATGAACCCCGCCATGGGCAACATCCCCACCTAATAAACGTCACAAGATTTCCATTCTTTCATGGAACTCTTGTGGCTTCACCAATCTTTTTTCATGTTTCAATAAGAAACTTGATGTCACAGAGTGCAATTTACTATTTTGCCAAGGACCCATGGCAATACAAGACATCACATTGCCTGGGTTCCTTGTCCATAAATTGCCTGCTGAGCGTGGCCAAAGTGGTCGCCCACATGGCGGAATTGCAATTTGTATAAACACACAACTGCATTCGATCACACACGAAGTTTATAAATCTTCACTGTATTGAGCTGTTGTTTTATCATTACAACCTCTATCCACGGACTACTATTTATGTGTATCCTTATACCATAATCCTATAAGTCTAAAAATTGTCACTGCATTTGAGCTCTTGGATACACTCTTAGATCAAGTACTCATCAAATATGCAGCTTGTCGAATAATAATTGGTGGAGATTTCAATGCAGAATGTTGGTTGCAACCGCTTACCAATATGGATAGCTAGAGTATCTTTTCATCACATGGTAGGGGCCTCATGTGGAACCGGCACTTAGCATTTTGGGATATAACATTTCTCCCAATTCAAATTTCAGGATTAGGGTATACCTGGAAGAGGGGTACTCAGATCCTGCATAGATCATTTTGCTATTTCATTGAACAATCAAGATTGCTGCAACCACATATTAACTATAGATCCTGAATGTGGGGATCATATGATAATCATGCTGATTATATACACTAATGCAGTTGTTTTAGATCATGATCCCAATCATCTTGTCTCGCTTTCAGATTGGATTCAGATCACGGATGGGAACCTCCCTTAATGCAACATTGATGGCCCACTTACTGGAAATAATAAAGTCCCCGGATACAGGGCCACTATAAATGGCCTCGGTGGACTTAACTGCTGCCTTTGACTGTGTAGTGAGAGGCCTGATTTGGCGAAAAATTGTTGCGATAGGTGTTCCAGGTCATCTCATATTCCTAATTGCAAAACTCCATAACAACACAGTGTATTTCATTAGGGTCAATCAAGCCGGTGCCATCACAGGCCCTATACCAATTGCGCTTGGAGTCAAACCGGGTTGCAACCTGCCCGCCACCTTGTTCAATCTATATCTCTGCAGTATAAGCGATATCTGGATTCAACAAATTAGCTATCCAGCACATTTAAGCCACTTAAAAATGCAGTGGCTTGCATTTGCGGATGATATAGTTATATTTGATCGAACACCGTCAGGTCTGCAAACAAAGCTAACCTTGTTTGCTGAATACTGCGTAGACCACAATCTACACTTCAATGCAGGTAAATCTAACATCTTCCTGTTTAAGAATTTTAAAAAAAACGCTCATGCCGACGTCTTTGGACCATTGGTTCGATTGCTATTCCACAGACGCCCACAATTCGATATTTGGGATATTTTATATCGGATTCAAACGCAATTTCAACTTGGAAGAGCATACTGAATCAAAAGGCAAAAACTCTTACAACACAAATGCATATGATTTTGGTTAAATACTGCAAGTACTCCTTGATTCCATTGTTTGATTTCTACACCCTTAAAGTCAAGGCGATACTATTGTACGCTCTTGACATGTGCTTGGCGAACATAGATCACTTCCTTGATCAATTACAGGGTCGTATTTGGAAGGATGTGTTGCGTCTGGCCAACTCGCTACCAAATGTGGTGCTAAGACAAGAACTAGGACTGACATCATTATCTGCCTGCTATAATTGGCGCCAATTAACAAATTTCGCAAAAATGCTATATCCTCTTCAAAACTCCTTGTATGAGGATCTGGGGAAGATGATGAATGATCTTAACCCCCCTTCCATTAAAAAATGTTCTAGAAAAATGGAAGTTCTCTTAGATGAGATTGCTTTGACCCCTGCTGATCTCGAATTTCGCCAAGCGCATGTCAAGATCCGCCTTTTTGCGTACGACTGGTGTGGTACATTGAATGCTATGGAAGAATTTAAGTCATACAGCGAAGCTGCCAAATTTGCAACATCTCGTGCTCAACACAAGCCATACCTACAGCAATTTCCCTGTCCAATAGCTCGGGACATGTACTTAAGGTTTAAACTTAATCAATTCCGAACCTTAGAAAAAACAATAAAAACTTGGCAATTACGGTCACAGACTCTTGTAGATTCTGTAAGGTGATAAATTTGCATGAAACACTTAAACATCTGACCATATATTGTACCTCTTTTGAAGTGTAACGGAAAGTAATATTTAAATCTGAAAACATGAGTGATCCTTTTGAATCAAGGGAATGGCTCTGGATGGTATGTATATGGGGCACGACAACTAAAGCAATTTTACGGCTCACGCGTTTTTTTATCTATGTTGAATGTTGAACTAGAAAAAGTAACTGCCTGCTAAGTAAGAAATTTTGCGTTGAACTGCAATAGAATTAAGTATGAAATCTTGACCATGTTGAAATATGGGTAGACATACCTTGTTGTATTTATGTCAAAATGTTCTATCAAAGCAGTGAAAACCAAATTGATACTATGATTGCGAAAATTGTCAAATGGGAACGTATATACTGGTCTAAACTGTGTAAATGAAAATGTGGAAACTTAGAAAAGGGGTGAAAATCACAACATAACAACCATCACTGAGTTAAAAAAATTATTTCAAGTGTCTTTTACATTTGGTTTTTATAGGGTCAATTCTAAAAATGTTATGTTTTAGAAAAAGTTATGAAAATTTCAAAAAATGTGTATGTGAAATATGTAATGTAAAAGAAAGTTGTAAAAGTTTGGTAATCAAACTATAAACAACGGTTTGAATAAAATCTTTTTTAAAAATTAGCCGTTAACAATGACCTCTAATGAACTCAACTGGAGGACCACACTGCCTTCTCCAAATCTTGGGCAGCAGGGATATGAAAACACTCAACTTACATTTCATAGAAGATAATGGAATTAATAGAAAGTAAACAATAAGTTTCTAATTCCTGCAACCCTAAAAAGGTCCTTATAGTGTTATGAAGCCAAAATGGGGGACAACGTGGGAGTGAAGGGTCTAGTTTAGGCGACATGGACAGAGTTGCACCTTGGATATGGACACTTAAAGGCATCTGGACAGAATGCTGGCTCAGACGGACCACTAACAGATAGCAACGGTAGCAGGACCAGTTGAACTTGGGACAGCTATGGTCGCGCACTCAGCTGGATGTCCCTACCTAATTATCAAGGGGCATACCCAAGCATTCAGAACGCTAAACCCATAGTTCTCACTGGGGTAGTCAGGAAATGAAATGTGACAATTTCAACAAGGGCTATTGGGCACCGAACACACTTTAATGTCTTATGGGGGTAGGCATAGGGACGCACAAAAACACACTAAGACTTGAGCCACAGGTGGTAAGATCGATTGATTTATCTCCTATCGCACTCAAAGAATGCCACCATCCAGGTCCTTTCCAAAGGTATTATGCTAACCCCATCAGAAGAAGTACTAGAACAACCAGTCGATCGTCTGGGGAGACCTAAGAAAACAACACCGAAGAAATGATCTGTCTGACTGAGTCTAAGGTTTGTATAAATCGCACCATGTCTGTGGACAAATGCCGCAGGCATGGCTCCCCATCCATGTACTCTACAATGCAGCTATGGCTATTCAAATCCTGTCTAGCAGCTTGCCTAGCCGTCCACACTGAAACCCCTGACGTGCCTCAACACCCCTGCTATTAGCATACAGCGACAACCTATGTAAAGATTTAGTCTAGTTGGGCACACATTGAGTCTCCTGCACTAACACACTTATATTAAACCGCCAACAGCACCCGTCCACGTGCCTGACATGTGGGTTGCCTACTGCAGGCCTAGTCAGCCCTCCGAAGTCCTAACCTGGCAGGATGCACACGCACACGTCTTAGAGTTAACTCTTTGAATTTCCCGTACATGGACTTCAGTCCCCGAGGGAGTCCCAACCACAAAAAGCATTGAGGCCATTCAAATGGGAAATGATGACTACAATACAAGGGGCAGAATCTGGTGAAGGTGCAGAGTCTGGCAGAGGTAGAGTAAAGTTGGCGGGGGCCTGCACTTATTTGGGCCTAGGGCAGCAGAAAGCCTAAATACCCACTGCTGACACCTAGCAAAAAATGACATTACCTCGGCGCAGAAACCTCTGTGGTCCTCCACATCTAACACCAATGGCTGCGGTGCTCGTTATTTCTAGTTAAAAATATATATATGTGGGGCCCATTGGCTGTAATCAGCCTTGTTGCTGCCTGTTTCCTGAGACTAATGGAGGACGGATTAGTGCGATGGTTCACACAGAGGTTATCTTTCCCCTGTAACACTTTGCACAATCAGATTTTTTACTCCATTAGATTAATACAATTTGAATGAGCGCCAGGCGCACCCTGAAGCTTTGTTGGGAAAACAAATGGACACCGTAGACGGGTGACAAGTGCGCACGTGTGTGCTCCGAGAAGGTGCATACATCCTCGCCGTTCAGCCCGTCTCCAACACATTGATCTTTATTTAAAGTGCAAATCGCATTTTTGTTCATTATAAATGATGGATTCGGAGGCCTCCCTCTTGAGCCTGCGTGCGCCTCTTGTTTGTGTCATTTGCTCATGACTTGGTGGATTGAGGAGCCCTTGCTTGGAAAGGGATTGTCCGAGCCGAGGCAGGAGTCCTAGATCTTCTCTGTCAACAATCGTTAAAGCAGTGACACTGTGCAGCCAGCGCTCCAGATAAGATTTTGAGGTGGGAGTCTTTTACGCATGATTGTTCCGATTAGAGAGTGAATGCAATTTTAAGAGAGTAACAATGAGTTTTCTCTTCTGCAAGAGAGTAAAACGTATGCAACATACACCCAATGCAAACATAAAATCAGACCGGTAGACCAAAAGAGTTGTAGATCAAAATTGTATGCCTTCCCTTTAAACATTTTAATACACTTGTGGAAGATATTCTGCCATAAAATAACTTGCAAGTAGATGCTACATACACAGCTTCATTTTCAAAATAAAATTCTGGAGCCTAGAAACTCTGTTAATAACTACTATAGATTAACACTCATGTATTGCCTTCAGAGGGAGTGTGAGTAAGCAAGTGTTATCATATGATTTACTTACTGGAACTTCCACACATAATCTCAGCAACAGTCACAACCTGCTAAGCTACCTATCCCGCTGTCTGCGGCAGCAAATAAATGTGGATCCCCAGACACTGGTTAGCAATATCACTTCAAATAACCAAACAGTACATGCAAGCTGAATTGCATTATGGCAGGCATATTTATAGTTTTACTGGTTTATTGTTTGGGTACAAAGCCAAAAACATAATTCTGGCAATTTTCGTTTTTTTTTATTTATTTGTTTTGGTTTATTATAAACCTTTACAAAAAGAAACAAGAAGTATATAAAATACAATCCACACTTAATGTAAATTCTACAAGATAGGTGAATAAAAGAGAGAGAAACAGAAACATACCTAACAGATAAAAGAAAACATTTCTTAAAATATAGACTTTACAATTAATTCTAACAACTCATCTCAGACTCATGGGTCAAAAGATATACATACAGATAACTTCAAATAAAATTTCTGATATGATTTCACAAAGGACATAATAACAGCCTTTGCCAACACTAACTCAAATCACAGACATTTCTCAAGAATGTGGTTACCCGTATGTTCAAATTGGTTTTCATGCAACATTCTATACCATATGAATTCTCTATTTACATCTTGAGTTGATCGTACAAATTGAGCAAAGTAGCTTATCCTATAAGACAAAAGACCCGGACATACCAGAAGAACGTGTTGCAGTGTTTCAGGTACACCTTCCTTTTTACAATATCTACACCATATCCACTCTCCAGAATTACAATTTCTAATACATTTGATTTGGTTAGTTTGAATTACATTAAATCTAAAACGCATAAAGTCGTTACGCATTCTCTTGCTAGGATATTTCTTTAAATAACCTTCCATAACCGGAAACCATTTCCATGTAGAACATGTATATTTGTATAATTTAGATTCAGTAATTATGTTCTTTGTTTTCTGCCAATCGAAGCCCATAAGGCTTACTTTAATTTTGTTGGGTTTAAGACGCAAAGATGTAACGGCATACCTAACTCATCAAGGCATTGCATCGTCTCAACATGTAAGATGTGTATAAAAGGATTGGTAGTTTCCCTATCAGCACAAGCATATAGATTATCCTCGTCCGGGATTTTACATTTTCTCCATAAAGAGATTCTTTTCCAAATGGCATAGGTAGAAAGCGAAATTAAACCAAATCCGTATTTTATCAGTTCAAAAGGAATACATTTTGGTAAGAAGAATAACACAGACCTCCAAATAGAACCTTCTATGTAGTTCAAATATTCGTGCATCTCATTTGAAAATAGTTCCATACCATAAATAAGACGGGGAATAATTTATTTAACATAAAACTCCTTTAATGGAACCATACAAAATGTCCCAAATTTAGTTTCAATAGCACGCATTTGCCTGATCGCAACTTCAGCTTTTAGTTTGACCTGGCTTTTATTCAGGGTAATAGAACCAACCCCAGAAAAATAGTAGCCTAAGTACTTAAAAGTGATCTTTTTATCTCCACATGTCCAACAAAATGCGTTTTCCTTCTTGTTAGATCTCCCAAAAGGGACAATTACTGTTTTAGATGGATTAATTTTAAGTAGTAAACTAGGTATAAACATCTCAAATGCCTTTAGCAATCTTTGGAGACCGATCTTCGTATTATCCATCAAGAGGAAGCCATCCGGATAGGCCATCCAAGACAAACAAACGTTGTTCAATTTCGGACTGACCAAAACCTTATTACTTAATGCTTTATTTGCCCCACTCACATATTGATTAAATATAGTGGGAGCCAACATGCATCCCTGTCAAAGACGGTTGGGAATGATAAATTCTTTGGAAAGAAGTCCCTCAGAATTGAATCAAACCTTCATCCTGGTGTCAGAATATAAGGCCATTACGATATCAAGCAAGTGTGTAGGAATGCCGAGATCTTTTAACAACTGCCATTGGATTTTCCTGTCAACTAGGTCACAGGCCGAACTCAGATCCATTGATGCAACAAACAAGGGTCTATTTCCTAATTTCATTGATTTGGCAATTAAAGATTTTAAAATTAGGCCTCCGCAATCAGTGTCGATATTCTTTTTAAATCCAATTTGTTTGGGATCTAAAATATGTTTTTCCGTGATCCATTTTTGTAAATCTAATAGAACAAGAGAAGCAAACAATTTAGACTTCGGATCAGCTATAGCGATCGGCCTATAACTTGATAGACACAAACGTGGGCCTTTTTTAAATATAGGTATTATGATAGAGACTCGCCACGATTGAGGGATGCATTTGCATAATAGGATATTTTCAAATAGCAAAAACAAAATATTGGCCCAAAAGACTGGATCAGCTTTCAAAAGTTTATTTGAAAGATTGTTCGGTCCGGGAGCACCCGAATTTTTAGATTTTTGAATAAGACCAATTATGACTTCTGAAGTAAACTTTAATATCCAATTTGGTCTCCAAGTGGTCGGAATAGATTCTGCAGTATCATTATTGATGGAAAGTTTTGAAAAACCCAGCCATGTATCTTCGTCGATTACGTTCAAAGAGATGTCCTTCTGCGGTCTTTCTAACTCATTAATTAAATTCCAAAGGTTGGTACCCCCGATTTTAACGATTTTAACATTGCTTCACCATCCAATTGTGAACAAGTCCCTATATGATGTATTAACCAGTTTTTAAAGCTTTGTTTGATTTTCTTTTTCAACAACAGAATGCTAGATGGAGGTAGACCAGATTTGTATGGATATCTAAGTTCTTTCCTAAGAGAAGATTTGCTGTCATGGACTTCAATATCAGTATGATGGTTATGACATTTATTTGGACTAAAGATCTTGCGTGAATGTTCCATCAACTTCTTTATGGTAATGTTGATGTAGTATGTAAAATTTTGGTCTGAATAAAGATCCATCCGTTGGTAATGGGACAGAACGTCATAATCTTTCACCATAGTTGCAATGAATTTCACATTTTTTTCTTGGGTCCATTTAATTCTATTACCCTTGAGGTTAGAAAACAAGCCTTGATTATACACATTTACAATAGATCTATGATAATTAACAGTTATTTCAATAGTGAGAAAACAATGATCACTGCATCTTGACTCCTTAATTTCAAATTTATGGATGCCCTTTGACAAACCAACCGACAGGAATATATAGTCAATAATTGACTCAAAACCCCTCCCCTTCCACGTAAAATTGTCATTATTCAGGAGATCCAGACCCCATAATTCAGCAAAGTGAGTCTATATTCTCCCACGCAATTTAGGGTTCCTCCTAATCTGAGCTGAGTGCCAGAATTAGCTAAAACAACGTCCCCAGACAGACGATCACAATAGCAGTCAGCATTCATATCTCCTGCAAAAACAAGCTGCCCACCAGGATTGTCTTGGAACCAGAGTTCAATGGTGGATCCCAATTTGATACGTTCTTTCACAAGTTGTGGATCAGTCAATTTGTTGGGATTCCAGTATACATTTACAATAAGCATGGACATACACTCTTTTTTAGCCCCCAGTTGAAAAGAGGCCATGAGGAAATGAGGGCAGAAACACCACTCTCCGTTTTTTGTTAAATCGTTGGAGTCTTTAGCAGCTATAATGGGACCCCCCTTGGGGCGGCCCTTATTTACACCATATGCACAATTAGTTGTCACGCTAAAGCCTTCCCAACATAGTTGAACTCTAGACCATGTTTCCTGAATAAGGGTAAAGTCAAATAGGGCCAAATAACACATCAGTTTTTCATTGTGCATTAAATTGAAACATCCTCTAGAGTTGCAACTCACGAGTTTTAAGCTGTTACAAGAGCTAGAGGGGCTTGCCCAGCTGTTTAAGCGTGTCAATAGACTCCAGCAAAGACAAGGCCAGCCACCTCCAGTCCTGTTTATTCAGATCAAATTCCATTTTGGAGTTGGCCCCATCTAGGTTCGATTCTTGGTAACCCCTGACATATTTCACTAGCCTTGGTACAGGAATTGGAGCCAATGGCATAGTAGGCTGTTGTTCGTATATATCAAATCCTCGAGATTGCAATTGTTCAGCGACTTTCAAAAGTAAAGACCTAACCAGAGGTGAAGTTAGGACAAGTCGTACGTAATCGTACCTGAATTTATGAATAAAGTCTATTAATTGTATATCTGCTGATGAAATTAGACTTAACTCTGGAATGGTCGCAAATAAGGATAAGATGTAAGGTCTACTCAAGGGAATGTTTTCATTGTCACTGAATAACATTTTGATAATTAACCCTGGTATCTCAGGGAAGACCGGCTACCTCAAGTCAGTATCCTGGTGACTTAAAGCCCTTTGGTCACTTCCACCACCCAAATCACTCAGAGTAACGTGGTGAACACCACCCCTATTCCCTTCAAAATCACTCTCTTTGTATTTGTCTGGAATAGTTTCTACTCCCTTGGCTTGGGGCAGTGGAACGGTCAAATTACGCCTTGGCTCTAATGGAAGATTATCCTTAAACACCTTAAGTATAAGTTGGCGTAATTCATCTTCCTTCGTATCTCGGTTTGCATCATCCAGCCCATTACAGGCCTCGATTGCAGCCTTGTACGGTAATGTCCCATGGTTTAAGCTATTCATAGCTGCAAAATCAGATTCATTAAACTTATTTGGCTGCATAATTCCTTTACATACTTTCCAGTCTGTGTTACCCATACCAGTATTAACAGTACTTGCAGCGCAATTCACAAATTGTTCCCCAGTTACACCCGCTTTAACAGAGTCATCAGGTTTCCCAACTGTCATAACACTGGTTTCCCAGAGATCAGCATGGCCATTCCGACCCCATACAGAGTTGAAATTGGTTAGCTCGCTATTATTTTCTGTCAAGAGTAGTGTTTTAAAAATTTCAAACATGGCTTCCCTTTTCTTTTTCATTGCGTCATAAAGAGCGTGTTCCCCCTCAGAGAAAACACCCCGTGAGGCTTGATCATTCAATTCTTTAGGGTCAACAGGATCATCTTGCATGGTCATGTTTTTCTTTGACCTTACTCCATTAGACTCGGGGACAAAGATTACATCCACATCCTCCTGTATTGTGTGTTTTAAGTCAAGGTCCGTCATGCATTTTCTAGATTATTTTTTAAAAGCCTCATTATTTTATTTTCTTTATTTTAGCCAGTTTTTTACACTGTCTTTTAGATGTTTTTACTTCAAAATCATCATTGGCAAGCAAATTGGGGGCCTCACTCCCATCCATAGCAGCATTGACTTTCTCACACAGAATGCTCTTCTTGCCCATATTAACTTGTGGTAGCATCCCGCTATCCTCTTCCTGTGTCGTGGGTATAGTTATTACCTCATTGATTGATGAGGAATTAACCAACTCCATCTTTAGTTTTTCACCATTACCATCCCTCACGGCAGTAAGAGGTATCAATATCTCAGCCTTAGGTACGTGGGCAAGTGACTCAATGAGTCTCAGAGGTAAATTCCCTAATTCACTAGCCAAGCCCGCAATGGCTGCCATCTGTTTTCTCAATTCAGACAGCATCAGTCTATTGAAAATACCCATCATAGTTGATAGATCTGAACTCATTGCGGCTTGGGTAGGGTCAGGGATATTCCCTACAGATTGGGCTGCTGTAATGTACTCAATAGATGGAAAGGTAGAGGGAGAGTCCGAGAAGTTATCATAGCTAAAAATACTTGGTATGCACACATCATGCAAAACAGGTGCCACTTCTTTCCCACCAGTTATTTTTTCTTTTGGTTTAATAATATCAGGTGACTCCAGCTCTAAAAAGAGCAATTGAGATGGATCAGTCTGGTCATCAAGAATTGTATTGCCCACTGGTGAGCATTCTTGGGCACATTGCAACAAAGCTTCCTCATCATCATTGGAGTCAGGCAGTGGGAGAGCTGCTGAACGAGCAAGACTTGCACGTCTTGTACTAATGGCAGCAAAAAAGTCTGCTCCAGCTTCGTTTCTCATAGCAGAATGTTGGATATACGATCCGTATGTATCAGAACGGGTACGTGGAGAAAACAAAATGGGAGATATAGACTTAGTATATTAATATGGTGAGTCAACACGTACTGCTATAGCTCCTCGACCCCCGACCCCCGCCAGCCGAACAGCCCAACAGCGTACACTTGCGTGCACTTCCGGATGCGCACGTGAGATGCGCGTGCACCGGAATGTTATGATGACGCTGCACCAATGGGTGGCGAGGGGGCGGGTCACAGGGTGGGTCTATGGGAGAAACAAGGAGAGTTTGTTGGTATTTGAATCACAAAAAAGCGCAAACAATTACATAAGCGCACACCCCTGGGAGGGGGCGTGAACTACAGTCCCAAGTTATTTACTTGATGTAATGCTGTAAAGGAAGTTCACGTGTTTCAGGGCAGTCAATCTTCGCCTTGCCGACTAGTGCTTCTAAAGAGGACCGCACAATCAGGCAGAAATTCGTTGATTCAGACAACAATCAGGCGGCGATAGAACGTGGACCACAGCCCAACAGCGTACACTTGCGGGCACTTCCGCATGCGTGCGCGAGATGCGCGTGCACCGGAATGTTATGATGACGCTGCACCAATGGGTGGTGAGGGGGCGGGTCACAGGGTGGGTCTATGGGAGAAACAAGGAGAGTTTGTTGGTATTTGAATCACAAAAAAGCGCAAACAATTACATAAGCGCACACCACTGGGAGGGTGCGTGAACTACAGTCCAAAGTTATTTACTTGATGTAATGCTGTAAAGGAGGTTTGCGTGTTTCAGGGCAGTCAATCTTCGCCTTGCCGACTAGTACTTCTAAAGAGGACCGCACATTCAGGCAGAAAACAGTTGATTCAGACAACAATCAGGCGGCGATAGAACGTGGACCACAGCCCAACAGCGTACACTTGCGTGTACTTCCGGATGCGCGCGCAAGATGCACGTGCACCGGAATGTTATGATGACGCTGCAACAATGGGTTGCGAGGGGGCGGGTCACAGGGCGGGTTTGATGTAATGCTGTAAAGGAAGTTTGCGTGTTTCAGGGCAGTCAATCTTCACCTTCCCGACTAGTGCTTTTAAAGAGGACCGCACATTCAGGCAGAAATCCGTTGATTCAGACAACAATCAGACGGCGATAGAACATGGACCGCAGCCCAACAGCGTACACCTGCGTGTACTTCCGAAGTCTGCAATTACAGTTGGGAAGAAATGCAGTCAAGTGCATACATTGCAGACTGGTCCCAAATCCCTGCTTCGACACTAAAGTGTGTGATCGTGGACAAAAGCTGGACTGAGCCCTGTTCCACTGTTCGACCTATAGCATTAATAGTAGTGACCAATTTGTATGTCTCTTGGCTTACTCCTTGCTGCTTGTTTAATATAACTTCACATGCACTCCTCCAGTACTTCCATTGTAGGTGAGTTTTAAGTTGGATTTCTGAACTCTGACCTGGTGGGCAGAGGTTCAGAAGGCCAGCCTAGTTTCTTGGAATAGGGTATCCTTCTGAACAAGCTAGACCAATCAAGGTAGCATTGCCGGTGGTCAAGACTAGGTCTCAGGAGGGGTGAGGGTGACTGAAAGACCTCAATGAGCAGACAGAGTAAAGGACACTTAAAAAATCACTCCCAGTCAGGTGCATATATATCTAAAATACAAATACATTTATTCAAGGCCTTTGAGTTTCAACACAATAGTTATTAACAGTAGCACTTTTAAACTAACACAATCCGACTAAAATACATATATACAAACCCAAGGGGCCTAAAGGGTTAATGCACGAAATGGGTCCACAACCTAGTAAAGGGACGGAAGCAGGTAGTGCAAAGAGTCTTTATGTAGTTCTGCAGTCATCACAATCCTAACTGAAAGGCAGTCCAGTCTCTAAGAAGAGGGGATCCTATTTCTCAAATGTACTTGCCATGCTGGCGCAGGCGGTAGTGCAGATGGGCAAAAACGGGGTCTCTTGTAGGGTCTGTAGCTGCTCGGGAAGGTGGGTGAGGTGATGCAGAATAGATGCCCACTATTCATGGAGGGTCTCCCCGTGAGGGCAGAATAGGTTCCAGGAGTTGGGAATAGTTTGATAGCTCAGGCTATCTGTAGAAGTGAGAGGGGCCCTCAGGGGCCACTCATGTGTAAAAATGGATGGGGGCCACCAGTAAGGGTTGCAATTACTCACCGACCCCTGGTACACTCTGGACCAGACTTTGGCAGTCGAGTCCAATTAGGTTGCAGGTTCAAATGCGACACTCTCACGGCTCTGCGGCTTTCAGTGACAAAGTTACAGCGTTGATTCCCAAACGGGACAGTGGTGGCGATTTCCCTGCTCCTGGTGGATGGATCAGGCCAGTTTCACTGTAGCAGGCTTTAGGGCACAGAGGGGCACATCTGCAATGCACTTGCAAAGTACGTCACCACAGCTGGGCGACACGGTAACCGTGTGTAGTCCGGTTCGGGCGATCTCTCTTTACTCCAGACCTGCGAACACCAAGTGTACAAAATTCGGTGTGAGAGTGCCGTGAACACAGAGCTTGCGATGTACCAGGTTTCAAGGGCCTCCTCGAAACGGCTACGGTATCAGAGCAAAGGTCCTGTGCAAGCTGGTCAGCCCACTGGTTCGCGAACAGCGCGCCTGTTCGACCTATCCGAAAGGAATGCAATGTGGATGTCATCCAGAACAGGACTGCAAGACTTGTCCATGGCCTCAAGCCCAGGGACAGTGTCTCTCCAGGACTGAAATCGCTACACTGGCTGCCAGTGGCTGCGAGGATTAAGTTCAAAACCCTTTACATTGTCCACAAGGCCTTCTGGGGCCTCGGGCCAAAATACCTTCAACTCTCTCTTACTGAATATCTTCCTTCTTGAGCTCTTCGCTCATCCACCTCCAACTCCCTCAGGGTCAGCCGCTTCTCCAAGCAACGAGTTGGGGATAGATCTCTCTCCGCTGCAGGGGCCTCCCTCTGGAACAGCCTTCCTGCCTCCCTGAAACTTGAAGAGAACCATCTCCAGTTCCGGAAGCACCTCAAAACCTTCCTCTTTGCCTCCGCTTTCTCTCCCCCTCTCCCCTGTTAATATTACTGAAACTGCACTGAATCTGCAACGGGGCCACTCACCTACCCCGGTCCGTGGCCCTGCCACTCTCCCCTGCACTGCCTACCTGGCAACCCCTGCACTGTGGGACTGTCTCTGTATCCCTACAGCCCCTCCTCCCAGCACTTGTCTGCACTTATCTTGCACTTACCACCAGCTGGCCCTTATTATTTATCTTGTTCTACTAAACCTGTACTGCACTTCTCCTCTCCCTTTCCCTCTTGCACTTTTCCCTTCCCCCCCACCCTGCACGTGCGCGATCTGAATGACACCTGGCCTAGTAGGATCGTTTGTCTGTCTCCCCTTGCTCCCCCCCTGCCTCGTCGCACCTTGAAACACTTGTGTAAAGGCGCGTTATAAATGCCATATCATATCATATCACTTCCGAGAACGCTTACTTGCAGGGTTTGATGAAGGTGCCGAGAATAGTTAGTCTCACCATTCCAATGGGTCAAAGCGCCTTCGCAGACCTTCTAGTTCGATCAGATTCAGAGGGGTCCAGAGGGACAACAGCGGGTTCAGGGTGCCAAACCTTCCAGCGGGTCACCAGCGGTTACTAGACTCGGCTTCTTAGATTCAGGATAATTGGATCCTATCCTTTGTTCAGTGAGAACTCCAGAGATCGACATGGTATGGGTGTTTGGTGCCTTCTCTTATCCAGAATCTCCTTTGCGCCAAAACGAAGAGGAGCCAATGGGAGATCTGCTCACATACAGGCACACCATACGTGGACCAATCATGGACCTCGGTGGCCCCAGGCATTCACAGCACACCAGACTCTCTGGCACCCAGGATGTGTATTGGAATCAGACAGTCCAGCCCACATCCTGGAAGCACATCCACAAGGCAAACAGAAGCCCGCGAAAGCTTGGCGTTTCGCGGGAGAATGCATACCCAAATAAGAACTGACCCGGGTCGGCTCGACCTGGGAAAGGTGAAGGGGCAAGATGGCCAAAGGACAGGACAAATAACCTCCTGGCATGGCCATTTTTGAGCCAGGTCACCTATTCATGCCAAACGCGGTTTACCTGGCAGGAAAGGGTTCGAAATACATGAAAAGATAAGCTGCCACCAGCCCTGTCCAAGGCACATCTGTACTTCTCCTAAAAAATCCTTCGAGAGTATCTAGGGCCTTTAGAAATGACAGGAAGACCCAAGTGCACTATACTGGAAGGTACATTGTGTATTTGCAACATGTTGCAGAAAAGTTGCAACATTGACAAGGACTAAGGGAAACAAAGTCTCCCACTACTGACTGTATTTAAGGGCATGTCAGTTTCCCCATAATAAAGTGAGCGAAAAGCCCAGGGGAGTGCATTAGAAGGCGGTTTTCCTCTGGCAAAGTCAGACTATGGTGTTTAAAGGAATGGTTCGGTCAGAAATATTATTGTCACTATGGTTCGGCCATGTGTTTTTAACCATAAATCGATCGATCGTACAAACATTTCCTATGCACCTTACCCGAGTTTTCGTCTCTTGAACACAAGCGAAATCAGGCAGCAGGGTGCGGCAATCTTGTGATAATCTTATCACTTGCGGCATTGCACTGGGTGACCTGCGTTTGCGGCACTAAATCATATCCCCCGCCCCTGAGCCTGACATCACGAGACGCGTACCGCCCATTTCACAACGCCAAAGCACGTCTCGTGTCAACATTCTCTGCGCTTCAGCTAATGACATGTCGCCATGGAAACGGCAGGAAGCCTCTTTCCTCAATAAGTATAAACAGACCGTTTCACAACACACAACAGCAGATTTTCTTTTCCATTCCTCTCACTGTATTTCTTTGAGTATTCTGTGACTCGTTTCTGTGCTCTGGTCAGCTACCTTCGTTGCTTGCAGCCTGTGTGAACAGATACCAGTACCACCGCTATAAATTATTTTCGTTTGTTTACCACACAACGGGAACAATAATGCCCTACATGTACGAGCCCGAGTATTCCGAGGAGGAATTACTGGAAAGAGAAAGCTGCGTAAATGATGGGCCTTTGGACGACAGTTGGGCAGACGTTTCAACAGACGAAGAGCCTGGGCCTAATCGCATGGACGGTGTTTCCACCTGGTGTACCTGCAATCGGTGCGTGCTAATGCCAACCGAGGAGGAGAACTGCTGCTGCCGAGAAAACTCTGGATGCTTGTCCTACATATCGCAAGGCGATCCACAGCCGCAATGCGTTACCGAGTTGCCAGACTTCATCGCAGCCTGCCTCACTCGGTCGTGTTGAGGATTTTGATGGTGCTTATGCATGAATTTCGCGCAACATTTCGCCCTCGTAATCCAACTAATGAGTAAGTATAGTCTGGTTGTGATGTCAGTTAGGCCACTACTATTTCATAGTTGTCCCCTATATTCTCGTAACTTCAATATATCATTGTCATATCAGTTTAGTCTTGCAATTCTCTGGTAATAGTCGCATAAAAGTCATTCAATATTGTGCAATGTCTAGTTAGCATTTGTCCTGGCAAAAATGCCATTGCATACAAGAATTGCCATTGACAACTAAGGTTTAATACACTTATCTTGGTCATTTAAACACAGTTTGTATCTTTCTCTTTCACAGGTGGTACCGGCTGGTGGCCTATCGTTCGTACACATGGTGGCTTCATGGGAGGCTTGGAAACTACGTTCGACGAGTAATACCCGCCTTTGTCGTTGGTGTCATTAGACAAACTTTCCCCAGTGACAGCGGTCAGTACAGGGGATTTTCCCTCACCGAGCTGCAACCAGACCTTTACTATGTGTAGTATTTTTGTGCCATCAAAATAAGAAACCAAATAAAACACAACATATTTTTTATCAATGGTTGTTTCAGTTTTTAAGGGAATCAAGTGTGTTTCCATTCAGCAGTGTTCCGGTGCCTTGTCTGCACGCCCCAGGCCCATCCATCCCCCCTCCACTATCAAAGGCAGTTAGCACCAGTGGATGTGCGCTGCCAGGGGGTGCTGTCAGGGGCGCAAACTGCCAAGGTGCCAAACACCATGTACACTTCAAAAGGTATCTTACGCCCAGGGGCCATTGTTCACCTGGCCTCCTCAGACCCCGTTTCTCCAGGCAGGCTCCCCTTGAAGCAGGGCGCTCCCCGGCAATACACATAAGTGTGTCGCCATTCAGCAGCGTTCCGGTGCCTTGTCTGCACGTCCCTGGCCCATCCATCTCCCCTCCACTATCAAAGTCAGTTCGCACCAGTGGATGTGTGCTGCCACAAGGTGCTGTCAGGGGTACGAACGGCGCAGGTGCCAAACACCATGTACACTTCAAAAGGTATCTTACGCCCAGGAGTCATTGTTCACATGGCCTCCTCAGACCCCGTGTCTCCAGGCAGGCTCCCCTTGAAGCAGGGCGCTCCCCGGCAATACACATAAGTGTGCCTCCATTCAGCAGTGTTCCGGTGCCTTGTCTGCAAGCCCCAGGCCCATCCATCCCCCCTCCACTATCAAAGGCAGTTCGCACCAGTGGATGTGCGCTGCCACGGGGTGCTGTCAGGGGCACGAATGGCCAAGGTGCCAAACACCATGTACACTTCAAAATGTATCTTACGCCCAGGGGCCATTGTTCACATGGCCTCCTCAGACCCTGTGTCTCCAGGCAGGCTCCCCTTGAAGCAGGGCGCTCCCCGGCAATACACATAAGTGTGCCTCCATTCAGCAGTGTTCCAGTGCATTGTCTGCACGCCCCAGGCCCATCCATCCCCCCTCCACTATCAAAGGTTGTTCACCCCAGTGGATGTGCGCTGCCAAGGGGTGCTGTCAGGGACGCGAACGGCCAAGGTGCCAAACACCATGTACACTTCAAAAGGTATCTTACGCCCAGAGGCCATTGTTCACATGGCCTCCTCAGACCCTGTGTCTCCAGGCAGGCTCCCCTTGAAGCAGGGCGCTCCCCGACAATACACATAATACCACGACATATACACGTCATTCATTCACAAACATACCAATTTTTGTTATTCTTTATAAACCACTTGATATTTACCATGAGAACATCTTTGAGCACTGCAAGTCAACTCGTGAACATGCTACTCTGTGACCACTTCGAGTGAACTCGTCAGTGGGCTACCTGTGAACATCTCCCTGTTCTCCTGCCACTAATTACTCTGCTTGCTGAATCCAACTGTTTGTTGGTGAAGGTAAGGGCACGTATCCTAATCATATCTCCTTCATTTGTAAATTCATATCTATTTCGAAGTAACGTACTAAGTAGTGCTATGTTAATTTGTCTCATTGCTATTGACTTGAGTTTCTTTTTGTTATGTTATCGATATATCAATTTTTATCAGTGTCAATTGGCATCGTATTGCATCCTTCGCGGACCGTGTCTATGTATAAGCATGTTTCCTTTTCGTGCATGATAGAACATTCAAGGGACGAGTAACATGTTCTGATTTTGAACACATCAATGAAACGTTTGTTAAATTTATCCTATAATACAGCCGCCCACGCTGCACTGGTTTTGCTGTGGTGCCCAAAAGAAAGCGTGCAATGAACAATGTATGGTCCAATTCATTCTTTCTCACATTTTTATGCAAAATAATTTTCTAATAATGTTCACCTTTATTTTGCAGAATTTACAACAATGCCTGCATGTTCTATTTTCGGTTGCCCTTCGAAGACGAATGACAAATCCAAAGGCATTACAATGCATGTATTCCCTAAGACTGTTGATCGAATAAGAGAATGGGTCAGATATTGAGGATATCCACCTGAAGAGCTTGAAATTAGAGTCAAACAAGTCTTGGAGGACAAGAGGGGTCATCGATACCGCATCTGCAGCCTGCACTTCAACCCAGATATGTACGACACATCCTTGTACACAAAGAGGAATCAACTGAGAACAACTCGGAAATTGGTCCCAAACACTATTCCGACTTTATTTGTGAAACTGCCGACACAGGTGAGTCACGCTTCCAGATTTAGCTTTACGTCTGTATTTTCGGTGTAAATGTAACTTATAATACTTTCGATATTTATGTGATTGAATAGCTGTTTAAATAATGACTATTTTGCTAAACATCAGTCCTTGTTTTTGAGAACCCACATAGAAAATTGTTTTATGGGGACAGATAACTAAGCATCATTTTCTCGTATTCAGTCTCCAAACATGCCACTTTTTAATGTTGGAATTTCTAAATCGAATAATACTTTTCCTTTACAACTCCATGACTATCCACCGAATATGGAGCAAAAAGATTCAAAATCCTTGTCTTGCCTGGAGTCATCAACCACTTCGAGTGCGTATCAGGTAATCTTACCTAGCTATTCTGTTCCAGACTGGTTTTATGCACGAATTCTAGATAATGTGATAATATTTACATATTGTGTAATTGTTAAACACAATGTTTCATTCCTACTTTACTTTTGATATGTACCTTTGTCGTCTTTCCAAATTGTGTGTCCAGTTGCCAATATTTTCGTCCTTACTAATGCAAGTACTGTGTTTCGGGGAGATGCTGAAGCGTCCGCTACAATTACAACATCCCTCGTAGTAGATCCGGTGCCAGAGGTATGGGTCTTCACAGTTCAATTGGATGAGATAATCTGATCATATTTACATATCGTGTAATTGTTTTTAACAATGTTTAATTCGTACTTTACTTTTGATATGTACCTCTGTCGTCTTTCCAAATTGTGTGTCCAGTTTCCAATATTTTCATCCTTCCTAATGCAAGTACTGTGTTTCAAGGAGATGCTGGAGCGTCCTTTACAATTACATTATCACTTGTAGTTGTTCCGGAACCAGACCTTGCAGTTGATCCGGAGCCAGAGGTATGCGTACTTACAGTACCATCTAATGAAAGAAAGTCGGTCTAATTATATGTGTAATGCAGATGACTTATTTTAAATGGATACTATTTTTTGTAGGGATGCATACAAGATCCGTATATTGAACGGGAGGCACGTGGATCTGAGTCGGTGGGCCATCTTGCTGATAGTGATGTTAGAGTAAAGAAGGTTTCAAAGAAAAGAAATAAAAATAAGGTTAGTTATTTACACTTTATATTTTTGGCAATTGTTTTGTGCTGAGGCCTTCAATATATGCTTTTTTTAATGTAAATTGTACAACACTGTATGTTGGATTTACACGGAACATCCCTTTTCCTATCTGCCCTGTAGTTGCCCGATGGAGTACGGACTATGCAGACACAGACAGCGATACAAATGACAGATGCTGCTTGCCAAACTGTTTTCACCAAGGAGGAACTATTAATTGAGGTGCGGCGTGTTCACACTCGAGATGCCTATGTCCAATGGCCAGAAAATGAATTTAATATGACCGGCGAATCCAGCAAAGTGTTTTTGGACCATTGCTACAATGCGCCTGCTCCGCCAGATGAAGGTGAAAGTGAATTTATAGAAGATAGTTTGACATTACTCGATGAGCACTTGACCCAATCGACACCCGCCAAAGAAATGGCCCCCAAAAAACAGTCCACATTGATGTTTTTTCCTATCCATGGTCAAGTAACAGATGTTGAAATGACAGAGTCTGAAGCATCAACACTATTGACCGACGAACCAGACAAAGATATCGACTATAGTATGTCCAGTTTGGCTGATATGTCAACAACGGTTCAGTCCGAAACAACAGTGTTGCCGGATGACAATCTAATAAAAGAGGCCAAATACATAGTATTCAACAGCAGCTTGATGGAGATTATAAAGATGCTGAAATGTGTGCATTCAGTGAGAGGGGTAGTATGTGGGAAGCCATTGGTGAGCGTGGCTCGTCTAACACACAGCAGTAACCTCAAAATACATGCCACCTGTGAAAAGTTCCATACAACATTTTCATGGTCCGCTCAACCGATGCTGTGGAAACTGCCAGCTGGCAATCTACTGTGTGCAGCAGCTTTACTTTTCAGTGGCTCTAGTTTCACAAAGTTATCCAGTTTCTTTCAGTTTGTGGGACTCCATTTTATTTCTAAAACACAATACTACAAATACCAACGTGATTATCTATTCCCTGCCATTAGTGAAGCTTGGAAAATTGAACAATTGGCTATTGAAAGTACATTCTCCGACAAACGGTTCAGGCTAGCCGGCTCTGGACAGTGTGACAACCCCAGATTTTCTGCTAAGTACTGCACCTACCATTTTCAGGACAAGGAAAGTAAGAAGATTGTGAGTTCGGTAGTCGTGCAGGTGTCCCAATGTAAATCCTCAGTGGCCATGGAGAAACTTGGTTTTATGAAATCACTGGAAGATCTACAATCGAGGGCAATGCAAATCGACCTCATAGCCACAGCAGACATGTTTCAATAGCCAAGACAATGAGAGAGCAGTATCCAAATATTACACATCAATTTGATGTATGGCATGTTGCCAAATAAATCAATAAAAAAATCTCGGCGGCAGGGAAACAAAAGGTTTTGAAAGTATTTCACAATGGTCCCAGTCTTTCAGCAACCATCTTTGGTGGAGCTCCAAAACATGTGATAGGTCTGTGGATATTCTACTGGAAAAATGCCGGTCACTAATGCACTACTGTTACAACATTTACCACTGGACATAAAACCAACATTTCCACCAATGTGAACATGGCCCTTTGTCCCCAGAGCAGGCACGGAAGAAGTGGTTGATTCCATCTTCACCTCCACACAAAGCCCTTGAGAAGATTGTGTTTGATAAAACTCTATCTAGAGATCTGAAGGGACTCACAGAATTCTGTCACACAGGAGATTTGGAGGTGTTCCACAATATGTGCCTAAAGTACAGGCCAAAGAGATTGCATTTCGGCATCCAAGGGATGAAATCTAGGACTTTACTAGCGGTATTAGCGCATAACGAGAATGTAGGCCGGGAACAATCTAGGACTGCAGGAAAGTTAGGGATGCTTTGCTACACTATGGCCTTTACGAAAAGAAGCAAAAAATGGGTTGTCAAACCAGTATATGAGAAAATGGAATTCGATTTTGTGAAAGATCTTATTGTTAATGTCGTAGAGATCCATACTCATGGAATTGCGCACAAATCTGTTCAGAGCACACATACATTGCCACAAAAAATTGTCAACGTGCCATGTCCACCCAAAGCAGAGCTCGTTCAATCGTTCAAATCCTGGTACAAATGACTACCATCTGTTTTTATTTTTGCCAAAAATGTTTTTATAATCTGTACGAATAAAGTATGCAAATTGTCTTTTGAAATCTATCCTCTTAGTCCTTTTCTTAAAAAAATAGTACAATTATTACGATTGCTTTCACATTTCACAGTTTAGTCGAGCTACTGTGGGACCTTCATTTTTCGTGTAAATGACCAATGGATAACAGTCTTTGGGTTTTGGCAGTTGCCTTGCCATAAAGTTCCCCAAACAGCTGAATATCTGCTTGTCACACAAAAGGGATTAGACCTAGGCTACAAAACATTCTAGGCACGTAAGAAGTATTGACTGTGAAAACATGCCATGGGGTAGGAGGCCATGAGATAAGCAGAGGTGGGCCTATCACTAGACACATTTCGACTCAGTTTTTGTGTTACATCAACTATAATTTGAGAGTAGGGGGCATTCTGTCATTGGCAAATTTCCCCTACACCTCAACAGCGCCACGAACAAGGACCAGTGACAGCCCTCAATGTTTTCATCCTGTGCCCATGCTTCAAAATTCATGTTCTCATGGATGCGTTGACATTGGATGTTGCAAAGTAAGAAAGTATGTTCATTGTGAGTGAAGGTCAACAGCTTTGAATTTTTGCTTCGGAGCTGGGAGACCCACGCGTCCCACGCACAGTATAAAGTCCTATTGTTTTTTTACCTTGAGAGGCAGGGACCATTCCAAAAGGGATTGAATTGAAGGGGGGGTGTAATAACATATGATATGATAAGGTTGCCCATTCCGAAACTGGACCTAGTTACATATAAGTTCAGTTCATGAAAATTCGTTGACACGAACGGCGGAGTCTGCATTACGGTCTGAATTACGCCAAGAGAATGGAAATGCCGAATATAATGTAAGTTTCTTTTTAGACGATTTTATACCAAAACCAGTTGAAAGACGAATAGCTGACCGTTATTGCTGGGTCACATTATACTTGTTCGTTCTGTGTGGCCTATTGCAATGAAGTGCTAGTACAACTTTTGTGTGCTGGGCTATCTACTGGGCACATGGGCAGGCCAGCATCGAGACGCATGTAGACCACCACTCGTTTCTCCCTGGTTCTACGCTAATAAATCATTACATTGTTTGTGCACCTCGAATTGTTGCCCCAGTTTACGCATTACGTTTAGAGCTCAACATACTCCATTGCACTATCCTGGGAAGCAAATAGCGGAGTACTTTGATATTCCACGTTGTATTCTCTCGGTTCACATTGTGTCACCTCCGCGCTAATAAAGAAAATTATTAATTGTAATAAAGATCGGCTACTGAGACATAATAAAGATCGGCTACTGAGACACAGTTCTATTATTATGTTTTGCAAACAGGTACATCGTGCCATTCTGCGATTGTCATCTATTCCAGACCCCGATCGATGGATTCTTCAACCGCCAGCTACAGCTACATGTCAATCACTGGATCTACTTAACCGTCTTTTGGGACGACAGACAAGGTCCAATATGCCCGTATGCGGTACCAGCGATAAGGAGCAACATAACAACCTTTACGGTGGTTTAGTGCCAAGTTCATGCACCAGCTTTGCAATTCACCATGCAACCAAAGTGCTTCATTTAGACAAAACGAACACCCTGTGTACCAAAAAGGAACAGCGCGTGACTCATGATAAACATTTCCGGATTTGCGGATCGAGAGCAAAGGAAAAAAGTCCCATTTTGATCGATTATGTCAGACGCCGAATGTTATCGAAACATTTAATGTGAAATAAATGTACTTTACCAATTGTACAGTCTTGCTGTTTCCTTTTAAAGTACAGTTTCATATTCCTAATTGTGACGTGCTATGCTGTGAGACGATGTGTGTTGTTTTCCGGGTTCCGCGTCTAGTCGTGTAGGTGACGACTGGGCGCATTTGGCTACGCTGCCCAGTAACGTCACGGAGAGAGGCGGAGAATATAAATGATTTGGTGAGGTCAGGCTCAGGGGCGGGGGATATGATTTAGTACCGCAAACACAGGTCGTCCAGGGCGATACAGCAAGTGATAAGATTATCAAGATGGCCGCGCCCTGCTGCCTGATTTCGCTTGTGTTCAAGAGACGAAAACTCGGGTTAGGTGCATAGGAAATGTTTGTATGATCGATCGACTTATAGTTAAAAACACATGGCCGAACCATAGGGACAATAATATTTCTGACCGAACCATTCCTTTAACATCAGCAAAAAGTTGGGGGGGTACACAAGTGGAGGGAAAATTGACACATGAAATTGAAATCTTTCCTTAAAGTGAGCAGTCTTTTATTTTTTATTTTTTTTTATAACTCTGTTTATTGAGTTTCAACAACAAAACATAAAGAAACGAACATGAATGAGACATGAATCAGCGTTATAAACATGTAGAAGGCAAATGGCCATAATAACAGCTCGCGTGGGCCCACTGGCTCGAGGACCGCAAGACATCAATAGGACAAGGCAGGCAAACAATGCTGACAGTGTTGGTGATGAACCCTCACCCGCTGGTCTCATTGAGCATCTAGCCATTGACCCCATTTTTTTCAAATTTGCGGGGGCAGCCCCTTGCATTATAGATCCGCCGCTCTAAGGTTGCGCACCTGTCCAACTCGTTACTCCAACGGTTCAGGCTCAGTGGGTCGGCAGATCCCAAGTTGGCCGCAATAAGTCTTTTGCCAGCCCCCAGCGCAATTGTCAAAAAGTAAGCAGTCTTGATTGCCCGATAGGTTTCTTCCTAGATAGTCAAGAATCTGCAGCTTTGGCATAACTGTCACGATGCGACCCTGGAAGCTGTGGGCAAGATGGAGGGTCGGCAGTTGATCGCCTTCAATCCCTCTTTAACGGACTAGATGTCCATGGTCCAGCCTTACATATTGTAGCCACGCTCCCTGCTTGTAGCGTTGCAACTTTTCAGTTACCGACGCTCGAGCTGTATCCCGCTGGTTCGTGAGATCCCGTTCCTGTTCCTCATTTGTTTCTGCCCGTCCTCCCTCTTTGTTTTCTTTTTGCCCTTCGTGGTTCCCTTCTGCCGCTTGTTTCTCTTGTGCCCTGGCCCCGCAGCCGGCTCTGTTTTTGCCCACTTTCGTTTTCAGAGCCGACCTGCGGTTCCTCCTTCTGGTGTGTCGCTTCTGGGTGGATACATTGTATCCTAGGCTTTCTCTGTGTCGGCTCCTTTCAACAGGAAGTTCAGGAACTGCATTTCTCTCCATTGGGTGCTTACTGATTTTCCTTAATTCCCATTCTAGTTTTTCTTTTTGTTATTTTTTTTCCATGCTAGATCCCTCTCTCTCTCTCCCTCTTTCTTTCTTTCTCTCTTGCTCACTCGCTCTCTCCTTCCCCCTCTTTTTCCCTTGTCTTTTTGGCAGCCCTTCTCCTTTACACGGGCATTTTTCTCTGTGTCCTTACCGCATCAACCCAGTACCTCTGAACTCCTTTTTTTTTCCACTGTTCCCTTTTTACCTCCCGGTCCTTGAGTCCTGCACTTCTCCTACGAACCCCGCTCCGGACCAGAGCTCTACATTTACCTCCCGGTCCTTGAGTCCTGCACTTCTGCTACGAACCCCGCTGTGGACCAGAGCTCTACATTGGTTCTACCGCCTCTACTTACCTCCTTACTAGAGACAGCGGAACAGGGTTTTTTCTGCCTATTTCGGCTTTTTCCCTGTTAAGGAGCTGGCTCCTCTGGATACCCCTTTGGCCGTTTTCCTTGGCGGTCAAGGTGGCTTATGGGGGGGCTCGTCCCTACCTACACGAAAAGAAAAGAGAGAGGAGAACTAAGAAGAAAGAAGAAGAGGAAGAGGAAGACTCTAAAAGGACAAGAAGAAAGAAAAGGGTTGATCCTCCAGGCAGAGCTTCAGAGACTTCAGGTGAGGAGAGTCGGTGAGAGGAGTCCTCTGAAACTGACAGCTTGCAACGCCAAGAGCCCAACATGGTTTTGCTGGAGCAATATCAGGAGATCGTCACTGCTCTTCAAGGACTCCAGGTAGAAGTTCAATCTCTTTGTGCGGAGAACGTGGCCCTAAGACAACAAGCTACCGTGTGAGATGACAATCGAGGCGACCTTCCTCCTCTTGCTTTACCTTTTGGAAAATATGATGGGAACCCAAAGACTCTCAAAGAATTTTTGGATGCCTATTTTGCGTTTAGACCCGAGACCTACAAACTGGATAGAGCCATGGTTGGGTTCCTTGTGTCCAACTTGGTGGGCAATGCCCTAGCGTGGGCTACTCCTCTGTTCACTATGGCTGATCCCGTGATGAATGACTACTCTCTCTTCACCCAACGGTTCAAGACCATATTCGACCGTCCAGAGGTTCAATACTCATTGTACGAGGCTCTTCGAGACCTTCGCCAAGGAAATCAGTATGTACAGACCTATGCCTCCACTTTCATGAAGTTGGCAGTTGATGCAGGCTGGCCAGACTCCGCACAACAAACCTTGTTCCGTAGGGGGTTTCATGATGACCCCCTACGGAAAGGATGATCTAGCAAGGGTAGCACGCCCTGTATCTTTTCAAGAACTGGTGGCTCTCACTCTTCAAATTGAATACCGACTGTCAGAGAGAAGGCAGGAAAGGGGAAGAACTAGGTTCCCTCCTTCTATCGGAACCCCGCCAGCTGTGCAGCCCAATCGGGACCCGACGGAGAAACTGATGCAGATTGGTGTAGCAAGAGGCCCCTTATCGCCCGAAGAATGCAAGAGACGCAAGGAGCAAGGACTCTGCATGTACTGCGGTTCTTCTAAACATCTGCTATGCAACTGTGCCAAAGTACCACCCAGGCGTTCGGGAAACGCAACCTCCCGGACTTAAGCAGGGGAAGTTCCCGGGAAGAAACAGCTGATCCCGGCAATGTTACTCAGCTAGAAAGGGATACTGAAGACAACAGACTTATGGTATTTTCAGTCAAATTGACCTTCCAAGCTTTGCCTACCTTGGAAGCGTTGGCAATGTTAGATTGTGGAGCAGCAGGCAACTTCCTGGACGTACAGTGGGCCCAAGAACAACATATTCCATTGTGTAACAAGAGCAATCCTCTTCCGGTAGAAGCGGTTGATGGGTCACCTTTAGTATCTGGGCCCATAGTCCAGGAATCTTGTGCCACAGTATTAACCCTGTTTCAGCATCGGGAGCAGATCACCTTTGACGTCATTCGGGCAGCCCACTTCCCGATTATCTTGGGTATGCCTTGGCTCCGAAGGCATAATCCTATTATAGATTGGAAGACCAACACAATCTGTTTTCACTCTGAATACTGTAATCTACACTGTCTGCAACAACTCACTCCAGAATCCGGCGAGGGAACTGCGGGCTCCATGTCCACTACAGTCATACAGACTATCCCTCCATGGTACCAGCAGTTCTCAGATATCTTCGAAGACAGGCTCCCTTGTGTCTTGCCACCCCATCGCCACGAGAAGTGTGCTATTGAATTGGTTCCTAGCGCATCGGTACCATTTGGTCGTATGTACCCCATGTCTTTACCTGAAAGAAGGGCTCTCAAGGAATACCTCAAAGCCAACCTGAAAAAATGACTCATTCAGGAGTCTCGGTCGTCTGCGGGGGCTTCTATGTTTTTCATACCTAAGAAAGGAGCAACGGAGTTGTGCCCTTGCATCGACTATTGTGGCTTAAACAGTTTGACAATGAGGGATCGCTACCCTATGCCCCTGATTAAGGATGTGCTTGAGGCAGTACAAGGATCAAGCGTATTCACCAAGCTCAAATTAAGGGGGGCTTATAATTTGCTTAGAATCAAGAGAGGTGACAAATGGAAGACAGCATTTAGAACACCACTGGGGCACTACGAGTACTGAGTAATGCCTTTTTGCCTGGTTAACGCTACCGCTGTCTTCCAACGCTTTGTGGACAAGGTGTTCCCCGACCTGTTGTTTTCTCCGGTAGTGGTATATCTCGATGATATTATGGTCTTCTCCTCTTCGCTGACGGAACATCGACGACATGTCACTGAAGTCTTGCAAAGACTAAGGGACAATCAACTCTTGGTCAAACCGGAGAAATGTACCTTTGAGGCTCCCTCTGTTTCTTATCTGGGTTTTATCCTCTCAAAGGATGGAATCCAGATGAATCCTGATAAGGTCAAGGCTGTGTTACAGTGGCCCACTCCTAAGTCCCCTAAGGATGTGCAGAGGTTCCTAGGCCTATCAAATTTTTATCGAAAGTTTATTCCTGGGTTTTCGGACATTGTTTTGCCTTTAACCAACCTCCTCAATAAGGGAAGAAAGTTTGAGTGGGGCGAAAAAGCCGAAGAAGCTTTTCAACATCTCAAGACGGCCTTCACCACTGCCCCTATACTGGTCCAACCCAATCAATCTCTGCCCTTCGTTGTAGAAACTGATGCCTCTGGCGGAGCCATAGGGGCAGCTTTGCTACAGAAGGGGGAAGACGGCAAGGAACATCCAATGGCCTATTATTCATGGACTTTAACCTCCTGTAAACGCAATTACTTGGTGATTGAAAGGGAGCTGTTAGCTATCCGTCAAGCATGCATTGAATGGAGGCACTTATTACAAGGAGCTACACATCCCTTTCTGGTTTGCACCGATCACAGAAATCTTAAGGTCCTGCAGCAGATGGAATGTCGTACTTACCGTCATGCCCGTTGGGCATACTTCTTCTCACAGTATGATTTTGTTATGACATATCTACCTGGAAGGATAATACTCTTGCAGACGCATTGTCCAGATGCTTGGCAGGAGACATAGATCAATCTCAAGGAACTGAAGAGATATTGGCCGGAAAGAAGATCTTGGGGGCGATTCACTCCTTTCTTAAGGAAGTGAAGGACTCCATCCGTCGCCTACCGGCGATCCAAGATCGAGAGCAAGGCTAGGAGAGATGGGGGGATTTGTAATTCCATAAGGGCTTGCTGTATCTTCCATCTAAACCACTACAGGCACAAGCCTTGTCCTGGTGCCACGACCTTCCTTCCGCGGGCCATAAGGGTCAGAAGACTACGTTAGACCTACTTACCAGACATTTATGGTGGCCAACAATGGTTAAGGACACCAAGATTTACATGAAGTCATGTCCTATATGTGCCATGAACAAGCCCTCTACCCAACAGCCGGTAGGTCTACTCCAGCAAGAACCAATACCCTCGCAACCGTGGGAACACATCTCTACCGACTTAATAGTTTATCTCCCACAGTCCCAAGGGTGTACGGCCATTATAGTTACGGTGGATTCTCTTAGTAAGATGGCACATTTCTCCCCTTACCGGGATTACCAAGTGCACCTGAGGCTGCTTCTGTGTTTTTGAAGGATGTGGTCCGCCTACATGGTCTTCCCCACACTATTCTGTTGGATAGAGGATCCCAATTCACATCTAGGTTCTGGTACACCCTGTGCAGACAGCTCGTATTAGACGGGAGCTTTCATCAGGATATCATCCACAAAGCAACGGGCAGACCGAACGTCTCAATGCCACCCTAGAACAATACATACGTTGCTTCTGCAATCAGGAACAAGAGAAATGGACACACTTTCTGTCGCTGGCCGAATTCACATACAACAATGCCACCCACTCAGCTACCAGGGTTAGTCCCTTCTATTACACCTATGGTTTTCACCCTCGACATGTACCCCTTTTTGGACTCACTACCACCACTAATGCCCACTTTAGATCAACAACTAGAAGACCTGAGGCGGATACAAAGAGAAGCACTGCGTAACCTTGAAGCCAGTAAAAAGAGGTATAAGATTTATACGGACAAGAAACGACAACCAAACCCCCCATGGGGAATTGGCACACTAGTTTGGTTATCTACCAAGTACTTACCAAGGGGGGTCCATCCTGGGAAATTTTCATCCAAGTATATAGGCCCTTTCCCGATTACCTCCAAGGTCAATCTGGTAGTCTTTCGACTACGATTACCTTCCAGGCTCAAGAGGATTCACCCGGTCTTTCATACTTCTCTTCTGAAAGCTTACCATTCTGATCCTCATGGATGCCCGATTCCTCGTCTTTCAATAACCAAGGACCCAGAGCCTGAGGAATATGAGGTTGAAAGACTAGTCGATTCCCGGAATAGACCGTGAACCCTACAGTACCTAGTCCACTGGAAGGGCTATTCATCAGCTGAACTAACTTGGGAACCCAAAAGTCACATACATGCCCCGAGACTGCTCCGCCAATTCCACAGACTCCATCCAGGTAAACCTGGAGGGACCCACATGAAGAGGGGGCATGTTGTCACGATGCAACCCTGGAAGCCGTGGGCAAGATGGAGGGTCGGCAGTAGATCGCCTTCAACTCCTCGTTAACGGACTAGATGTCCGTGGTCCAGCCTTCGATATTGTAGCCACGCCTCCTGCTTGTAGCATTGCAACTTTTCAGTTACCAATGCTCGAGCTGTATCCCGCTGGTTCGTGGGATTCCGTTCCTGTTCCTCATTTGTTTCTGCTCGTCCTGTTTTCTTTTTGCCCTTTGTGGTTCCCTTCTGCCCTTTCTTTGTCTTGTGCCCTGGCCCCGCAGCCGGCTCTGTTTTTGTCCACTTTCGTTTTCAGAGCCGACCTGCCGTTCCTCCTTTTGGCTTGTCCCTTCTGGGTGGATACATTGTTTTCTAGGCTTTCTCTGTGTCGGCTCCTTTCAACAGGCAGTTCGGGAACTGCATTTCTCTCCATTGGGTCCGTACTGATTTTCCTTAATTCCCATTCTAGTTTTTCTTTTTGTTATTTTCTTTCCATGCTAGATCTCTCTCTCTCTCTCCCTCTTTCTTTCTTTCTTCCTCTCTTGCTCGCTCGCTCTCTCCTTCCCCCTCTTTTTCCCTTGTCTTTCTGGCAGCCCTTCTCCTTTATACGGGCATATTTCTCTGTGTTCTTACCGCATCAACCTAGTACCTCTGAACTCCTTTTTTTTCCACTGTTCCCTTTTTACCTCCCGGTCCTTGAGTCCTGCACTTCTCCTACGAACCCCGCTCCGGACCAGAGCTCTACATTTACCTCCCGCTCTTGAGTCCTGCACTTCTCCTACGAACGCCGCTCTAGACCAGAGCTCTACATTGGTTCTACCGCCTCTAATTAACTTCTTACTAACTGCCGACGGTATGGCGTCCTACAAGACAGCGGAACAGGGTTTTTTCGGCCTATTTCGGCTTTTTCCCTGTTAGGGGGCTGGCTCCTCTGGATACCCCTTTGGCTGTTTTCCTTTGCGGTCAAGGTGGCTTCTGGGGGGGGCCCGTCCCTACCTACACGAAAAGAAAAGAGAGAGGAGAACTAAGAAGAATGAAGAAGAGGAAGACTCTAAAAGGACAAGAAGAAAGAAGAGGGTTGATCCTCCAGGCAGAGCTTCAGAGACTTCAGGTGAGGAGAGTCGGTGGGAGGAGTCCGCTGAAACTGACAATAACACGCATTACAGCCAATTCAGCCCGTGATGGCTAATCGCATCAGGGGGATTAAAGAAGTGCTGGAAGTACTCGGGCTGCATACAAAAAGGAGGGAGTGGGATGGCCGGACAGATGGGGAGGGTAACAGGGGGGGTTGGGGGTGTGGGGGTGTGGGAACAGGGGACCAGGAACACAAACCTTGGCTAAACAGTGCACTCTGCAAATTTGACCACATACCTTCCAAGCTTTACTCAGTACAAATAGTTTGGATTTCAAGGCCTACAAATTGCATAACAACGCAACATGACAACATGTAAATCCTTACAGCAACATGTTAAGCCAAGGGAATATCATTGTGGCTTTAATTTCCACTTCCTGAATGCTTAAGCATAAGTCCCAAAAATCTAGTTAAGACATGTAATAAAAGAAGTTGTGTAATAAACTCAGATATGCAGATTCTTTGTAACAAACCGCCAGTTCATTATTATTCATGATGTTGCAAACATTTGATTAATGACTTAAAGCAACCTTATTTTTTTGCATTTCAAGCTAGTACACATCATGGATATAAAGCGCCCATTTAATGTGTTAATATAAACACATCATTGAATGGGCGCATTGTGTTGCTCAATTTAACTATCACAGATGTGCAAGGTAATTGGTGCTTTGCAAGCTCTTTCAGTTGGAAATGTCCCATCATGCATATGAAAGGCTCTGCCACTGATAAAAGAAATGTGTTTGTAACCTGAGCACTTAAAGACCTGCAGAGCCACGGACGCTGTGTGTGCCTGCCTAGCTGAGACCTGGTAAACTGGCAGTGCTTGAATGTCAGCCTGAGCCCTTTCTACAACTGGCTCGGTAGAAAGATAAAGCATCCAAATGCAGATCAGATAGCAGCAGCAAAAGAGTGGGATGCTCACCTTGCTGGTTTCTCTTGGCATCACCACCCCTATGTTGTTTGTGGCCTCCTGTCTTAGCTGTGAGCCCAAGGCTACTCTTCCTCTGAAAGTACGCGGCAGTACTGTGGAGTGAAGGACACGTGCGCAGGAAAGGTCTCATGGAGGGGAGGGGGGGAGGGCGAGCCCTGGATACACGTCACTGAGAGAGACTGGGAAGGGGCTGGCGGGGCAGGGCAATGCACTTATTATGCCATATGCTGCACATGCGTAAGCTCGGCAGGCCCGAGGTGTGGAGAAAGCGTTCACAACTTGACACAGCATGATTGGTAGTGAGCGTGGTTTCACCTTGTACTTTAAGTTTAAGGTCATTAATTGTGTGGGTTGTACTGTCGGGGGTCTCACAGATGGTGCTTGTTGGCTTCCCTTCCCCTTGGTTGTCCAGACTGCTATTCACTGTTCACGCTGCTATTTAATGTTTGCCTCCACGTCCTTTACTTACTCTGGCCAATCGAATTAACAACGGCCTCCTCCTCTTCGAGCCCTGGACCGAGCCGAGACATTATTGATACATAAATGCCATCCCCACAGGCGTTTACTGCTCTTATAAAATGGATCAATCCTTTGTTTCCATATTTCTAGGTTTCACTCCTCTCATGCAGAGCGCCCGGCCCCATGGGAATCGTCCCAGAAGTCAGGGAAGGCAGCAAAACAGTCCATGGAGACATTTCCTGGAGGACGCCTATGGTCTGCATTTCATTCCATAGGGGCTTGCGTTACTATAAACTCCAAGACCCAGCACGGTGCACCAAACATTCACTTGTGCAGATCCAATACTTCTTTTTCACTCTAGTGCCATCTAATGTTTTCTAATGAAAATAAATACAACGTAAACGGTACGCAGTAGAAAATGAAATGTTCCGTAATAGCTATAATTACATGCGTAGAAAGACACCTTATCTGGAGGGCTGTGTGCAGCATTAATCATCAAAGGCAGTAAACTATATGTTAAAAATGCACAAGGAGGTGGGCCAAAATGAAACAGTTTAACTGTAGTGCATTATGATATGATATGATATGGCATTTATATCGCACCTATACACAAGTGTTTCAAGGCGCGATGAGGCAAGGGAGGGGGAACAAAGGGAATACAGACAGCGATCATACTAGGCCAGGTATCATTCAGGTCGCGCAAGTGCAAGGGAAGGGCGAAGGGAAAGTGCGGAGGGGGGGTACAGTGCGGAACATGGGATAATAGAATAAATAACAGTAGGTAAATTACGACCAGCAGGTGGCAAGTGCAAGGGTAAGTGCAGGCATCGAGTGTCAAGTGCTGGTAGTGGGACTGTAGGGGTACAGAAACAGTCCCCAAGTGCAAGGATTGCCAGGAAGGCAGTGCAGGTAAGCAACTGGTGGGGAAGAGGATCTGGGCCCGAGATCAGAGGATGGCCAGGTAACTAGTGCAGTTTCAGTATCAGCCAGGAAGTCAGCACGGGAGAGGAGGAGAGAAAGCAGAAGCAAAGAGAAAGGTTTTGAGGTGCTTCCGGAACCCAGAGATGATTCTCCTCAAGTTTCAGGGAGGAAAGGAGGCTGTTCCAGAGGGAGGCCCCAGCCGAATGAAAGAGATCTATCACCAACTCGTTGCTTGGAGAGGCGACTGACCCTGCGAGAGCTGGAGGCGGATGAGCGAAGAGCTCGAGAAGGAAGATATCTAGGAAGAGAGCATTGAAGGTACAGAGGCCTCAGGCCCAAGAAGGCCTTGTGGACAATGCAGAGGGTTTTGAACTTAATACTTGCAGCCACTGTGAGCTAGTGCAGAGATTTCAGTCCTGGAGAGATACGATCCCTGGGCTTAAGGCCAAGGACAAGTCATGCAGTCCCGTTCTGGATGAGTTGCAGAGGGCGGAGGGTAGAAGCAGGCAGATTTAGAAAGAGGCTATTGCAATAGTCAAGCCTAGAGAGAACTAGAGTTCTGGAGACAGTGATCTTCTGGGGGAAGGAGAGGAAAGGAAGAATACCTCAGAGAAAGTGCAGCTGGTAGTGTGACTTCTTAGAGACGTCAGAGATGTTGGGGGAGAAGAAGAGTGTGGAGTCGAAGATGACCCCAATGTTTTTTGCCTCACAGGTGGGAGCAGGAGGAGGGCCAAGAGAGGCCGGCCAGAGAGTGACAGGAAAGGAGGGAGCGGGTGTGCCGATGAGGAGAATCTCAGTCTTACTGGCATTATCATTGGAAGATGGGTTCAAGAGCACTATACTTGTAATAATGGTGAATTTAATATGGTTTCACAATAGAATTAGCCCTCATTTCATTGCAAATCAAAACAAATTAAAACAAGCTCCCAAAATGCAAATTACTTAGGCTATTTTAAACAATGTATCATTTTATTTGGAAGATGCCGCTCGTATCGCCTTGTTTCCAGAGAGTTTCCTTAGAGACAATCACCTAAGATGGCGGCCTCCATGGTAGAGCTCACTCAAAACCAAAGAGTTCAGAGATGGGCAGGAATGGGTGGGATTAGCCATAGGGATTACATTGGCTAGGGGCAGCGAATGGGTGTGCTTTCAACTGTGTATCCCTCCTCAAAAGTATTGCAGACCTTCATTCAAAGCCCATATTTGAAGCTCTTATGTTAATGACAATAGTTTTGGCTTTTAAGGTAGCACTTTCAACGCCACCTAATAGCCCAAACTAAAAATAACTATCTGCCTTACTGTAAACGGTTATGCTGGAAATGAGTACCCAAATGGTTCAGCCTGCACAGAATAGTCAATTATGTCCCACTGCACAAAACACATCTCTGCTCTCGGTTACTTGGCCCGGGCAAACCGGGTGGCTGCCCGTGCCGCTATTGCCCAGAGGGGGCGTATTTGCCCGCCCTGGGACGGGGACGAATTGGCATGGGGGGCATGATTGCTCTGAGGCGACATGTGAAAGTAGTGGCAGCAGGTGCCTGGGTCACCAAATATTGCGTTGCTGCTTGGGGACAAAAGGGTGCCTCTCGCTTGGATTCCAGGATTGCAGCCATGAACCATCCAGCAGCAGGACTGGCGATAAGTGTTTTGTACAGCTAAAAGGTGGGATCCCGTTTGCGAAGCCAGGGTGCTGTGCATATTTTCAGATGGCCTGATTGCAGTCTAGGGTGGCAGATAGGGGAGTCCATATATATAATATTGAAGTGCGAGTTGGTGGTATGTGGCATATAGCTGCACTATCATAAAGGGGCAATTGGCGAATAATAAAGAAAAGCAAATCTGGAGGGGTAGGGCAGATATCTTTTTGGTCTAGATTATAGCATTTTATTATTCCCTTTAACAGCATCTGTAGTCCCCAATGATTGGCTCAAATGGAAAAATAAGCTGCATTTTTAAGCCAAATGAGTGGCATTTTGCAGCCTACAAGGCAAACTTTCATTTTGAATGAGCCGGACCCTATGCTTAGTACTGCAAGTATTGCCTTTAGTGTTTTGATGAAAGCAGTTGCCCACGTGCATGTGTGAGGTGCATCTTAGAAATATTCAATTTCTTATTAATTTCACACTCTTGATTTGCCCTGATTAGTTGGGTATTTACGTATTACTGACAAAAAGCCCCCATAAGGCTGACGTTGTGCTATAACACACACACACACACACACACCCTCCCCCCCCGACTTTCCATCACATTATTGCCATAGACGTCCTCGTCCCCCCTCTCGGGCAGGAAGAGTCCGCCACACCATCCAGAACAACTCATGTTTGCCTGTCATTTTCATGTTAGAACCGAACACAGCATTGCACAATAGTATCAGAACAATATTAACTTTAAAGTTCACGCTTACTTAAAAGTGTACATGAGTAGTCGCTTAATGCTGGGAAGGAAACAGACAGGATGGGAGAAAAACCATTATATTAGAAGTTAGCTACGATATATATATATATATATATATATATATATATATATATATATATATATAAATATATATATAATTACATGGCCCACGGTTGTGGCCGAGTAGTTATGGTTAAGTTGCTGTTTCCATAGGAAGAGCACTTTTTGGACTTCGCTCCCCCTGGACGAATCCTCACCAAACTTTGCAAAAAAAGTATATGGCCCACTCTTTTTTTGTAAAGTTTGGTGAAGTTTGGTACAGGGGGGGCAAAGTTACAGGGGGCGTCCCAAAACTTCTGTTTTTCCTATAGACTGAATGGGGGAAAACTTTGCGCACGGCTACAGGCTAAACTGCTGGACGGATTTCAACCAAATTTGTGGCAGTGGCAGGGGCTTGGTCGCGAAAGCGTGCTTTTGTGAATTTTGTGATAATTCATCCAGTAGTTCCCTTAAAAACGATCAAAAAGTATGTCTCTACAAATTAGTGATATCTATGTCCGCTTCGCGGTCACATTTCCCTGTCCGCTCCGTGGAGAAGATTGCAATTGGCTATTCCGTGACATGCTGGCCGCAACCATGTTGCGCTTTCACCGATTGGTTGTGGAACAGCGTGAAGTGCGTCTTAATATTTCGATACGTCCGCCATGTTTACTTCGTTTTTCTGTTGAACGCGGACATCGCCGCTAATATACCTAACCGAAGAAGACACCAATGCACTTGTTACACTTATGGAACCCTGTTTCGAAGGGTGAGCGTTAATGAGACTTGGTAGTAGAAAGTGAAACGCTGAAGTATTCTTGTTAGCACTGTTGTACGATACAGTGAAACTTGCTACTCATTGTACGAAATAAATTTACTGCGTCCATTGTACAATACATAAACAACCTTACTGCGGTCAGACTGGCGGGAATCCGAGGCAGCCACCTGCTCTATTTCGTACACACAGAAGTTCCGCGCGTGTCCGGGAGTAGTGGTTCTCATGAATAGGCGCTATGTTGTTGCAAAATGAGAATGTATTTGCATTCGCAGTGAAGGCCACTTCATTTTCTGTTTGAAATACGAGCTCAGTACGGCCGCATATTTGTCGACATCCATAAGGGTCAGTTGTTTTGTAACCTTGAGGTGCATGGAAAGAGCAGAATGAATGTAGGGAGTAACAATTAGAAAAACATATCGTTTGATGAGGTTATGCTTCAAAAACGTTTGCACTAACCATGAAATATTAGTTACACTACTGTCTGACTGCAGCTAATGCAATGGAGCCGGTCCACATCATGTAAGTGTATTTTTCCCACCTATACACAGAATTGACATTAAATTTTTACTTTGGTGGGAAATAAAATATTTTTTCCTAATGCATTACAAGGTTTACGTGCGGTCGAATTTTTTTTCCCCATTATGGACATTGCACATTGTCGCCGTTTGTAGCGTACCAGTACATTTCCCCAAATGAAATTATTATTTAGTAATAAAAGTATGTGTTACAACTTTGTTTTGTGCAGAGGTTGCGTATTGATATACGTTTTTGTAGTGATACACAAAATTGCAACCTTGCCAATCAGGGCTTTAGATGACAGCATTAGCCGCTGAAAGCCAATAGTGTATTCAAAGTATGTGCTAAAAATGCTGACAGTAGTCTGTTGTAGCACTTCCATTATGCAGTAGTGAGCTACAAGGAATATGCAGGCCTAGTATGAGTGATAGGTCACATTATGCATTGTTTATAGACAGGCAGGGAGAGGGCCCTAGCTCTGTAGCTGATAGGTATTTTTGGAGTGTTTGGAACATTATGGCACCTATATAGCGCATAGATAGCCAGTCTTAAGCGCTATAAACACTAAGCTATGAGTGCATGCCTTTTAGAGCTTGCAGATGGGGTTAATACATCCCTGCTTCCCTTAGAATATTCTGCCTCACTAACGGTAGCCCTGCATGGCCCCAAGCTAATCTCCTTTTCTCTGGGAAGGCACTGATAAGACATTCCTGAGCTTTGGCAGATGGACTCCAGGGAGCCAGGGAGGGGCTCAGAAGAAGGAGCAGTGGAAATTAACAGAGTTGGGTTTTTTCCATGAGCCAGCCTATATTTTGCACAGGGAAAGTTCTGGAACTGTGCGTGATGGACGGGCAGCACGAGATTATAAAATATCCATGCTCACATGACTCGGGTGGGAGATCGTCCTGTGGACTTGGTTCGAGCCAGATCAAGTGCCCGGAATTGGAGCTCTTGACGGCATCCTGCAGCGCTGTCCTCTGAGCGGGGCTTGTTACAGCTAGCTTATGAGGGCCAGGGTCTCCCAGTGCTGATTGAAGGGGCGTAAGACTGTGTTTCTCTATGTTTCTCTATGTTTATCTAAGTTCTATGTTTCTCTATATTTTGCATTTCTCTAGGTTTTGTGCTTTGTAATCTTCTCTAACTTGAATACCAAATGTATATGAAATTCACTGTTTAGAATAAATACTAAAACTTATTGAAGGTGTCATTTGTCACTAGCATGAGATCACTGCTCAGCACAATAGAACCTGTATTTTGGGCTGAATTGGGTAATTATTGCTCCCGAGGGCTGGTCCCGAGGACGATTTGGCCCATATCAAGACATTTGGTGGCAGCGGTGGGATTTGTGAAGAGCAGTGCCTTGCTGTGAAATGACAAATTGTGTGAGAGAACACAGTGCAGAGTGAGGAGCAGGCTGTCGCATTTCCTTGGTGGTCTCACTGCAGCTCTGAGACTTCAAAAGACAGCAGCGTTGTGTCGGCTTGCCGTGGCCGATAGCTTGTGTGGTTAAGACTCCCTTCAGTAAATCAGTCGTGACTGACTTATTGCTTGGGAATGGAGCCAGGGAGTACAAGGCGATAAACAAGCGGGAAATGGCTTTGTTTAAAGCGCTCTGATGAATGGTCAAGAAAGATATATGTTCAATTAGGAAAGAATTTTATCATGCGGTTTCCCCAGTTTAAAGTTGTAATTTGAAATGCAAAGTGAGACGGAGTTCTCAACTCTATTCTGTCATGAGGGCAGGGAAAAATAGTTGCAAGGATTTGACATGCAAATTGTGAATAGTAATCTAACCATTGACTCAGCCCCAGTGTGCTAGCGAGTGGGGGGCTGTAATTTTCGGAGGCGAAGGTTCGCTTTTTTGATGTATGCTTTTGAAGTGTTGACATTCCTGAAAAATAACGTGGGGAATGAGCCGTGCTTAGGAGAAAGAGTAACATATGTGCTGAGAGCCTAAAGGGTTTGTTTTTTTTCTTTTGGCAACTGTGAATTTCATGTGCTCGTGGTGCATTCTGTTTAAAGGAAACACACTAAAATGGTTATATTGCATTTTAAGCTGTGCCATGCTTATAATGGGTGAGAGACTCACTTAAAAAAGAAAGTGAGTGATGTTATTTGGATTTTCGATTTTTGTGTATTGATTTGAAATTGCAGAATCAGTTTGCAATGGTTTGGGGGGAAAAAACAATTTATATTTTTCTAAATTGCCTCTAAATTGCCCCTGGAGTATTTTTGACTGTTCCCACGCTATGCCATGGATTTGTACTGTTGCCTTATAACTGATGCATGTTTGGAAATAGTGACCTGTTGACTGTGATACATGGTGAAAAATGTTGTTGACACATTTAACAGCCCACAAGCAATATAGGGTGTGGGTTGCTCTTGCAGGGAAACCGTGCAGGGAGCTGCACTAAATATGGCATTTTTTAAATGCACTGAAATAAGTGGTTATATTCTGGCAATGGTACAACAGAATGAAAAAATCTGTGTGTGATAAGATAGCACAAAGATTTAGTGGGTTGCGGGTTCTTTTGAAAGATCGCACATTGCATTGGAGTGAGCTCGTGAAGCCAAACTACAAGGTTACGAGGAAGAAGAGAAAAAAAAACGTATGCTTTTAAATGGGACATTAATCAGTTCAAAACAGTCTAAAACACGCTTTGACATTTTGCAAAATTACATGGAGTAGAATCTGATGACAAGAAAAGTGCCTCTTTTGAAAATAAGAGTCTTGCTGTGTGTGCAGAGCTTGTGCCTTGAAGCTGTCTTGGGCGAGGTGCAGGAAGGCAAACAAAAGCAGAATACTGCACTCCTGTTTAATGAAATGGTGTTTCAGATATGGGAGCTTTTCTGAGTTGCTGGAACAGTGCAAGAAAGAGTTAATCTGGATGAACTGTCTGAAACGAGTGCCTTTCCATTGAAGCCGCCACAGTTTAAGAGTTATAGGCAAAGAGATAAGCTTGCTGCGCGAAAGATAAACAATGACATTCCTGCATTCCATCCCCTGTGAGAGACACCCAGTGTGAGCAAAAAAACTGAGGAGAGGGGGTGCAAAGACAGAAATGTTGATCAGAAGTAAAGAATTTGCCCAGTAACACTGGAAGGAAAACAAAGGCTGTATGCAGGATGGCAGATGGGCACATCACATCTGAACATTGGGGAACCTGTGCATCTGTGAATGGGCTAAGAAAAGACAGCTGCCCATTCCAACAGACATTGCCATGCAAACCGCATTCCCATGCACCATGTGATGTGATGTGAAGTGAAACGCTATTGCTGTGCAAGCTGCATCCCAGTGCTCCATGTGATGTGAACTGAAGTAAAGCGCTGTGCACTGGAGAAGAAACCTCTAGGTGCTTTGAGAAGAGAAAATACACAGCTGGCAAAATGCAAGCTACATTGCCAGGGCTGGAGTAACTGACAAAGACATTATGGCATTCCAGATGGAAGCAAAACTGACAAAAAGCGCTTAGCCGTTTTGCAAGAGACAACATGCAGAGCGGGGCTTTGGAGTACAACATGAACACTGCACATTAGCCATGATCAGAAGCCTCACGGCTTAGTGCAAGAATGAATGATTTGTTGAAGCAACAAAAGAAACTGACTTAGACTATCGCGCTCAAAGGGGTGGGCCAAGAAATTAGCAAACACCCTTTGAAAAAAAAAAATGACAAGTGAAAAACCAGAGGCTTGAAAGACACTAGCTGTATGGAGAAAAATAAACAAAGCTGCTTGTACAACTGCAGGCGGTATTGGACTGAAAGACTTTACCTTTGAAAAATGGAGTGATGCCAGCAGGGCAAACTAAATCAAGATCATGAGACACTGGAAGCAAGTTGGCGCCTGGCATTCGTGATCGCTTTGGTGAAAAAGAAAAGCATTGTGCGACCTGGGTACTTATTATATGGCTTTTGTAAAAGCACAGATCAGTCTGAGGTACCATTGACCAACTATGATCGCATTGCACAAATGAGTTTGTGATTAGGCAGTTACACCCCGTATGGTTGAGTGTAAATAAGCCCCCAGGAAACATGCAGAAGGGTGATAAATAATTGCAGTAGCAATGATAAAGTGTGTAGTTACCTGATGAGACTTCTGAAGATGGGGGTGGTGTTCAGGGAAGGGGTGGATAACGCTGATATTGAAGTTTTGATGACATCCTAACATTTCTGTTTGTATTTTGCCTAGGCAAAAAAGCAAGACAATAGCGCGCCATTGACAGAAGTAGATGTATTCAATTTGTGGGTGACACTGATCAGTCAAGCAAACTGTGCTCAGAGAAAGCGAGTCAACTTTAAACGTGTCCTGCACCGCACTCAATGCTGCTAACATGCATGACGTATGAGGACATTTGTTCTGCACCCTGCGAAAGGTGTCCAACAGAGTAATAACTTTTGCTGAACTGGCATGGTGCAGACTTGGCTAGTTATCAAATATTTGATGCTGCACATTCAAATGATTCAGTTGCTGGAAATAACTTAATTGATATGTCTTGCCTTTCTTGTTTAAAGGACTATGGACAATGAGTTGTGGACTGTAACATCATGCACCACAAACAGCTGTGTGACACAGCACTTGAATGCAAACACATTGAAAAATGGTTTTTAAATGCACTTTTTGAGATGAATCTGAAAAAACGAAATGGTTTTGCTCTTCCAACTGAATTGCTTTAACCAGAGATGCTTTGCTTTTTTGAAAAAAAAAAAACTTCTACGTTGCACGTAGGCAGGAAAATGATTTATGAATTGTTGGGGCAGCAGAAATATGCAAGCAGGAGCGTAATTTATTTTGAGATAAAATGAGTGCGCACATCAAAGTCACCTGTGCGTAGGTTAAGATCCTTAATTGAAGTAATGCTGCCAAGTGTGTGAGCTCTAATTTGAGATGGTAACCTTTGAAACACTGGATACTTTTACAGCCAGCTTTAAGGCGGGTAAATGAAACCATGACTGACTAGTTATTTGATTTTATGACACAGAGTGTGACACGGTTTTTGTTAAACCAACCAGTTTCATGTTTTTGTGGGGACAGCTGTCTCCAGCACACTAATGCAAAGAGTCACCTTTTGATTGTAGACATTTGGAATAATTCTTTGGAAAAGCACTACAAATGAGTATCCACACGGAATTGCTAGCGTACTGGCCTGGCACATTGTCAGACATCTTTTGTCACTGACTCATATGACTGGTGTCTATGAAGTCATAGGCCCAAATGTTTCAGTGAATGGATACAACGATTTGTTTAATTTGTTTAATGTGATGTTTTTTCTGACCAAGAACTGCAGCAAGTGTTCTCGCCAAGATTTTATGGACTATAATTTGACTAAATGCATTTTACACAATGGTGTGATGAAACAGCCACTGCCGGATGGTAGTATGGTGTTTGTGGCAAAAACTAATATTGTATATGGTAGATATCCCACTTGAAGAAGGGTATTCTCCAAGTCACAATAGGTAGACACTGTAAACATGTTAGATTTTCCAGTAGTAAGGCAACATTTAAATTGTAGGCGGGTAATGCACCCCTCTATTATTACAGTGATACACTTAGACATAGATTTATCACGAGGCAATGTTTCCTTAGTACTACCAAGCTGCTACAAATGGAGTCCATTTCTATGGCCCATCACTAGAGTGCGCGTAGCTAGGGAGCTAGATTCATTAATTGCAGGAGCTTTATATGCTTGTGACATAGAAACTGTGCACAATAAGCTAGCCACTATGGGTTCTGATGCCAGCTCTGCTATAGAAATTCTGGCCTAGTGGGGCCTATTGATACGCCCAACACTGCTACAAGTATTGGCAACCACTGAAGATGGCAGAATTTTAGGTATGAAGACATTTTTTCTGCCATAGGGCAGGTCAACAAGACCGCTAAATACACACGATGCATTGTATGGCAAACATTGTTTAATCAGCAGGTGTTGGCTTTTTACTGAGTGGGGGCGACCACCCTCCACACACTGGCACGCAGAGCTACAGTTACCAGCATACATATGGATCAAATTGCTTGCTTTTGATTGCATGAATAACACATGCCATGCTCGATGTAAATTAGTAGAATTGTTTTTATTTAGATAACCTGGTGCCCATGGGTTCACCTTGTTCACGAAATTAGATGGTTTCTGGTTGGGTTCCACATACATGGGGGAAGTGTCTAGTCACACAGCCCATAGTCACGTTTGAATGCCCTGGGATCAGGGGGAGGGTAGGCCCTTAGAATGAAAGGATGCCAGGTTTTAGAATTGGTAACCATACATAAATGCAATAGTACATTGTAGATTAGACTACACTGGATTGCCTTGACATTCTAACTGCATGCTGCTTTTTAACTGACAATCCGTTATACAATAATTATTTAGGTATTGTTGTGTAGGCCAGGTTTTGGCTAGGGTAAATGCCCATGTTCACTTTGTGTAGGTATTTTTGTGTAGGCCAGGTTTTGGCAAGGGTATATGTCACTGTTCACTTTGTGTACATTTTTGTTTAGGTAGTGTTTTTTACTAACCTTGCATGCCACGCTAACTAACCGCTAAAAGGTAGTTTGCTTAAACCTCTTGCAAAGCCCCAAGGTCTTTATCACTGCACTAAATACTATATTGATGTGTATTAGTCAGCATTTGTCGCACACACGTTGAATAGGGGTGGAATGTAGTGATACACAAAATTGCAACCTTGCCAATCAGGGCTTTAGATGACAGCATTAGCCGCTGAAAGCCAATAGTGTATTCAAAGTATGTGCTAAAAATGCTGACAGTAGTCTGTTGTAGCACTTCCATTATGCAGTAGTGAGCTACAAGGAATATGCAGGCCTAGTATGAGTGATAGGTCACATTATGCATTGTTGATAGACAGGCAGGGAGAGGGCCCTAGCTCTGTAGCTAATAGGTATTTTTGGAGTGTTTGGAACATTATGGCACCTATATAGCGCTTAGATAGCCAGTCTTAAGCGCTATAAACACTAAGCTATGAGTGCATGCCTTTTAGAGCTTGCAGATGGGGTTAATAAATCCCTGCTTCCCTTAGAATATTCTGCCTCACTAACGGTAGCCCTGCATGGCCCCAAGCTAATCTCCTTTTCTCTGGGAAGGCACTGATAAGACATTCCTGAGCTTTGGCAGATGGGCTCCAGGGAGCCAGGGAGGGGCTCAGAAGAAGGAGCAGTGGAAATTAACAGAGTTGGGTTTTTTCCATGAGCCAGCCTATATTTTGCACAGGGAAAGTTCTGGAACTGTGCGTCATATACGGGCAGCACGAGATTATAAAATATCCATGCTCACATGACTCGGGTGGGAGATCGTCCTGTGGACTTGGTTCGAGCCAGATCAAGTGCCCGGAATTGGAGCTCTTGACGGCATCCTGCAGCGCTGTCCTCTGAGCGGGGCTTGTTACAGCTAGCTTATGAGGGCCAGGGTCTCCCAGTGCTGATTGAAGGGGCGTAAGACTGTGTTTCTCTATGTTTCTCTATGTTTATCTAAGTTCTATGTTTCTCTATATTTTGCATTTCTCTAAGTTTTGTGCTTTGTAATCTTCTCTAACTTGAATACCAAATGTATATGAAATTCACTGTTTAGAATAAATACTAAAACTTATTGAAGGTGTCATTTGTCACTAGCATGAGATCACTGCTCAGCACAACAGACCCTGTATTTTGGGCTGAATTGGGTAATTATTGCTCTCGAGGGCTGGTCCCGAGGACGATTTGGCCCATATCAAGACAGTTTTATTTACGCTTTTCCCCTCAGATACTTCCTTCCCTATTGTGATTGTCACGGATTACAGCTGCCGAGTGACGGCTTTTTTAACCGTCAAATCCAACTGTTCATTACCGGTTGTCTGTGTGTCTTTAATTCAGTGGGATGATTGTATTGGACCTCTATGTCCTTACGCTGCTGTCGCAATAAGAAGTAACATTCCATCCTTTTTGGTGGTGTAGATCACAGCAGTTGACGTCGTCTTTCACATCAATGTGGGAGTAAAACGACTACTGTGGCGGCAACGCTTACTTTCTGTGTGTGAAAGAAACCAATGTGCCCATTACCATTTTCATTGTCGACGAAAGACAGAAACTTACTACTTGTATGGAAATGTGCATAGGGCAATCATTTCGCACAGCTCCTTGTGAAACACAACTACTTTACTAATTGCTTAGGGTGATGATTTCGCTCAGTTTATTGTGAAATAAAACTACTGTACTAATTTTTAAATGTCAGTGTTTGTTTTACAAATGTACTCTCTGCTTTCACAATGTGGCATGCTACGTTGCATGTTGTAATGTGTTCTTTTGTAGGTGCTACATCACGGCACGTACGTCAATATGGACCCATTTGTTTAAGCTGCCAAGGAACGTTATGGAGAAAGGTACTGCATACCCCACTTGCTTTGGCTACGGGAGGGTCAGGCCCATCTCATTTGCTTTAGTGCCGTCAGGCCAATTTCTGTCACCGTCAGACCAATTTCTGTCACCCAGATGCCCTATTAACCAACATTAGTTCAGAATAATTACTATCTTCTTAAAAGCGGGGAAATGAGGTAAGGTGCACTGAAAGTGTTTGGTGCACAGAAATGTTTGTAAAATAATACATGGTTAGACCCTCCCAATACACATATCTTCACACCTTTCAACCTGTGCCACTTACGAAATTATATGTTGAACGGTGAGTGGTAATGGTGTTGCTTCCAGTATTTCTAACGTCATTGCGCTTCCCATCACAGAGTTTGTTTCAGATTTTATGTAAACGTAAATAGACTACTCCTTTGCGTTTTTTAAGCACATTTGTACATAAAAGAATTACTACATGTACAACACATGTATGTAACGGTCATTGACAAAACCCGAAAAGGTTTATGTTGTGCATGTGATAGTGTTTTGATATTTAACAAGTGTACTCATATACATAACAAATCAACGGTACAGCTTCCGTCTCTGAGGGGTAGCCTCTATGTATGGTTAATGGCCACAATGTCGGGGATGTGGTGACTGGCCATTACTGGAAGGGACAAAACATTGCATTGAGGTCGCCATGTCCACCAGGGACTGCCTTTCTGGTAAAGGTGTTCCTTATAACCATACATTTCTCGATGAACACAAATGTGGTGCTGCCTTTACGGTCACACAGTTTCATTTTTGCTTTCTGTAGCCTGCAATGGAAAGCGAAGAAGGGTTTCTATCCAACACCCTTCTTCCCTTTCTATGGTGGCCATCTTGAAAAATGATTTGTTTTCTTCAGCCGGGAACGCCGGAGACGTTCCGGTTGAAGACAAAAAATCCTCTTTCTTGGTAGCACGGGTTACTGCTGTAAAATCTCGATTGCTTATGGCATTCATCCCCACTCTTTGGCGAGAAATAGGGGTTAATGATTCAGATACGTCGGTATGCACTCTTGCTTATATTGTGTTGCACGCTTGCCTTGTGGAGTTCTGTGCCGGACATTTTCCATTTTCAAATTCGTACAAGAATATACAATGTCACCCAGTTACACATGTCAATGTGAAGTGCGTATGACTTTTCGAACACGCCCCCATGCTGTGCTCCAGCATATGATAATGTGGAATTCTTCGGAAGGTGGGCAGTTACTTCAAATGTTCCTTTACAGTAGTATGCTTATGTGTTACCATTAGAACCCTGATAAATGTAGTACACATTTTTTGTTAACGTGCTGTTATGATATATTTACACTACTAAAAACCCATGGCATTCAGTTAAAAAAAACTTTGTTAAAGGCACGTTATGGTTACGTTGCCCTCCCAAAAACCTGTAATATACACTACAAAAAAAACTTTGTTGAGGGGACGTTATGGTTAAGTTGCCCTACGAAAAACCTGTGTTTGCCCTCCCCATTATGGTTCAAATTAAAACCGAAAACCCCCTGAAATTCGCCAGTTATGGCAGACTGAGCCCCCATACTTGCCATCACCACTGTGCACCCTGGAACTTGTAGGTTTTTCAATGAGAAATTAAGGAAAACTACAAGTCCCAGAATTCAAAGCAAAAAATAAGACTGGCCGTCTTTCTCACGCACAGCAATAGGAAATAGGAAACTGTGCTCTGCACTTTTGATGAGCAGTGAGCTTTGACAATGACACCAAGAAGTTATTTAATGCAGCACAGACATGATAAACTATTGTGCCTGGCTGGGGCCTTCTGTCAGCATTTGCAATATAAGTTACTTTAGACTTTGCTTGTAAACCTGGGGGCGAGTCCCCCTGTCCCTTGCCAAAATATACATAAAAATAATCCATATAACGATCCATTGCCTCTGTGTCCTCCTCTTCCTTGTCCCACTCCTTAACTCTATGAAGGAGTTAGCCTTTACATCAGTCCCTTATTGCATTTTTTTGTTAACACCATTCCTCCCCCCCCCCCTATAAATATGATGCAGTACTTGAGCACCTCATGTTTGGTCAGCCGCACTGCAGCCTCTTCTGACATTTTATGGGCCCTGCTGGGCTGCATCTGTGCACACAGATTTTGAGCATTATGTTAGGTAGTGCTTGCGCAGAGTCAAAGTTTGCATCATGAGAGTGTGTAGCAAACTCATGGGGGAGGGGGCACATTTTTATTTTTTGCCCTGGGTACTGTATTGCCTAGAAACTGCCCTGTCTGTTGCATGTAACAAATCCCCAAAATACCCCTCTCCGGCAGGCAGGGCAAAAAAAGCCACCCCAAAAGAAAACAAACCAAAAATAACTATCCACATTATTACTGTAAACTGGTATACTGGGAATTCACCTGGGACCGCAGGAGTGGCCGTGCTCGGCCCCATTGCACAAAAACACCCTCTTGCACATAACGAATTAGCAATATACTCAGAAATACCTCCCTCCTCCGGACAGGACAAATCAACCTGCTCCACTAAAATAACATCCAAGTAAGCGATAGCTATAAGACTTACTGTACACCAAATTCGCATGTTAACGGAGCAATGGTGGTGTTCATCAGCTCTCGGCCATGGTGCTGCCTTAAACTTCGACCTTCCGCTCTCGGCCACGAGGCTGCGCCAGCCTTCCCGCTCACGCCACGCACACGTTGATGACGCCTGCAACCTGGTGCGCGTGACTTCCCAAACGTGCAACCCACGTGATGACGAGAGGCAGGATCTTAGTTAAGGGCCGTTTCTCGAATAGGAACTAGAAACTACTGTTGCTGAGCAGCCACCGCCGCAGTGCTATCAGGTAAAAAGGGAACGTGGGGTTATGCCCTATTATACGCCTTGGGGACGGAAAGGTGGGACTTTACACCATATCAGTTACATGAACAGAGGTGGGTGACACGGGATGCACTGTCTGACCCTGGCCGCCAATGAGGAACGCGGGTGGGCGCTTGGTAATACTAATAGGCCATAAAACGGTGTCCCGATAAACTGTAAAGGGCACGGAATAGTACCCTCTTTGGGGCATATCATAGGTAAGTGGCAGCTATAAAATATACACGTGTCCCTGAGGGATTGCTTGGCGTCAGGGCTGTATGTTCCATGATACAGGGACATGCATATGCTATTATCGCCCAGTAGATTGTGCAGGGATCGAAGTGTACAAAAGAGTAGTGGGTCTACCTTCACCGCATCACACCGACCCCTCAATCAACCCACAATACAAACCCGATACCCGTGTCCTGGCTTTCCTCCATTTCATCATCCGACACAGTGTTTTATGAATGTATGCACGATCAACACTGACAGAAACGTTGGAAAAAAACGACCACCATTACTTAATGTATTTTATTGTTTGAAGCACACAACTGGCTCGAGAGCAGCGAGCGCTGAACTGAGTGTGGGTAGTTAGCATTTCGGCAAACACCTTTTAATAGCGCAGTACTGCGATTTGGGTGTCTGTGCTACGGTATGTGCATCAATTGGAATTAACCGTTTAGGAATTTCAATAATGGCTCCCCAAGCATGCACCTTTATGCAAACTTTCTCTTCTAATTACCCACGATACGGACTCTCATGTGACCTGCCCAGGACCATAGCAACTTCCCCTCCACCACCTATTAACTGCACACATAGCTGTGCCTGCAGCAATTTCATGTTAATGGTGCTTGTCTGCAGAAGACAGAGGCTGATTATTGCAGTGCAGAGCTATGTTGGTCTTCGGGAATGGGTGCCAAGAAGGCTATTCATGCAAACCAGTGTCTGCGAGATAGCTCAGTAAGATGCAAGACTAGAGTGTTCCAGGCAGACCCGGGTGCACATACAAAATTGTGGGGAGCAAAAAACACCTGCTGTCTATGAACGGTGCTCATGGTTACAAAAAGTAAGGGACCAATGGTGGATTTTCACAAAAAGTAGAGGAACATGGTACCCTTTTAGCTCCCGCCCACTTAACCTCTGAGATTGTGGCTCCAGTTGTCAGGTGACCGATCCGACATCCTCAACATTGTGGGTGGACTGGTTCTAGGCAGCAGCTGCTGGCTCCTTGGGACAAGATTTCAAAAACATGAAACGCTTAAATAAAATGGTGATTACAGAGTTTCATTGAGAGAAAATGATGTATTGGCTAGACTATTTGTGTTGAGTCATGAGACACTTCAATGGCAAAGGAAATGGAGAGGTAGAACTGCCAACCAGTTAATTGGTAGAGGCGAGCCATTAGGGCAGCCTGGTGGGCTGACTCTGAGGCAGCCAAAGGACCCCTAACTGACATCTTTCCTATTCCACACCGCAAAACCCCTGCTTTGTTTCTTGTCGCCCAGCCTGCTCAAGACAGGAGCCATCTATACTGTTGTGCCTTGTTGCAACATTAAACCCCTACTACGTACCGGTGTACTTTTCTAAACCCTATAACACAAAACCTGTATTGCCTCCACTTCCCTCTTCCCAGTACTTACTTGTGAGGCACAGCCTTCACTGACGGGACATTTTTTCCAGTTAAGATAGTTCCGTCCCTCCCCAGGAGTTATTCCTCCTGTTGCCCTACTCCCTCAGTTAATTTATTCCTGTCACCTGGACAGGGGCCTTTTTTTTTATTTTTATATTTTATTTATTTTTAATTATTTTGGTTGGCTGAAATAAGAAAATTCAACCTTTTAAAAAGTCATGACATATAAAAGACATATTTTCATACAATTTCATCATGCATTACAAAATTCACATGAATTATTACAAAAATGTTCTTTATGTTAAAACAATCATTGAAATAAAGACAACAACTTAAAAATTAAGTAAAACATTTTTGGTAAAGTAAAATAAACTCCATCTATGTGATAAGCTGTTTAGACATCACATGTTTTTCAATTAGATGTTGGTGAAAAAGGGATGTCAAGGAATTCTACCAAAGCAACTTTAACCGACGTTCTATTAGTAGAGAAAAGAGCATGCCATATGTAATTAGACGTGAAAATCAAAACCAAAAGGTTGCTGAAAAACAAGGCCCGCTCTGTCTTCAGGGCGAGACTCTACTACCACCACACTCTACTACCACGTGTTGTAACGTTTCCGTGAGCCCAGGTTGTTTACAGAAACGGCAGGAGATTTCCTCTGAAATTCTACCTCTCCTGACACGTATTTCATTCTCAATCTCATATACTGATTTCGGATGTACGGAGATGGACAGCGCACTAGATAGTCTGCCATCTGACCCAGTTTCTTGTAACCAAAAATTAATACATTGAAATCGGTGTAGGTGATGCATTTTTCTCGTGTACATACCCAATCGTATCTGTGAAGTTTCATCTTAAATTTATCTGGGTTAGCTAATAATTCATCACTTGACAGATCATCGAAAGTAATAATGTCAAAAACAAAATTACGCTAAACAGTTGGAAATTTGTCCTTAGAGGCCAACATATAGCAGGCTACAGTAGATAGTATAGTGGAGCATTCGACACCCAGCATGTATTTCCTAAGAAAAGCACACAATTTCCAAGCCACGTGCACAGCTAAGGATGCAAGGCCAAGTTCGTATCTGATTAAGGCCATCGGGACGCAATTAGGTAGTTGCAGGATGGTCGTCCTGAACCAAGCCTCAATTCTCTCCCGTTTTACTGGATTCCAAGGCAACATTGCCTCTACATCATAAAGAATGGTTGGAACCACTTTTTGTTGATAGAACATTATGATATGGGACTAGGAGAATTTACCATATTTATGGGCTAGAATCTTGGGCTGTGTGAAGTTAGGCTTTGTAGTTTTGATTCAACCGATGTAAGAAAAGTTGGGCTGGCAGTGTGCCCACTAAAAATTACTCCTAGATATGTCTATTGTTCTACAACCATTAAGTTGGATTGATATAGTTTCCATGAAAATGTAGTTGACTTCCCTAGCTTTGCTCCACAAATTACGATCTGCGTTTTTTCGACGTTAATTGGTAGATTGTTTGCGTTAGTGTATTCTTCTAATTTGGTTAATAGATTTTGCAGTCCTCGGGGTGTCTGTGATGGCAAAACCAGGTCATCTGCATAAAGTAACCAAGCCAGTTTTTGTGAACCAAACTTGGGAGCATCTGCTAAGGACTCATCTAGACGCCACCCTATATCTCTCAGAAATAGGTTGAACAAAGTGGACGCCAGAATGCATCCCTGCCGTAAACCACGATGTGTTTGGAAAGTGGTTGACAATAGGCCCTGCAAGGTAAAACGCACCTGCATGGAGGTGTTGGTGTGTTATGTTATGTTATATTATGTTACTTTGCATTTATATAGCGCCTTATATACCATTGGTATGGTCTGAAGGCGCTGATAGGTTGAACGCCCTTGGGAACCGTAGTTCAAGTCAGTAGAGAGAGTAGAGAGAGTCAAAGGTGCGTGTGCAGCTGGTGTGGCATTCGTGTCATAGCTGCTTCTTAGCGGTAGGTGTGGTGGTTGGGCGGTCAATAGTATGTGTTCGTTCTGGCAGGAATTATCCAGATCGATCGTGGCTGCGTTACGCCTGAGGAGAACGCCTGGCTGGGGGTGTGTGTAACCAGCAGTGTTTAGTTAGAGTGATGGGGAGTATGAGGCAGATGTTGGTATGAGAACAGCTATACCGTATGGTGTCATAGTATTGCTGTGTTCTATTTGAGTGGTGGTTTAAAGAAGAGAGTAAGCGTGGAGATGTGAGTATGGTGGTTTACAGTAGGTGCCTGAGATCGCGCCCACTCCAATAGTTCCATGAACTTCATCCGTTCCATGTACTCCGACTGTTCCATGCATTACGACCGTTTCAAGCACTCAGACCATTCCTTTCAGTGTTCTTTCAGACATTCCATGCCCTCCAAACCATTTCATGTACGTCCCGCCATTCTGTGCACTCCCATCCGTTCCATGCACTCCAACCATTTTATGCCCTCCACCATTTTATGCACTACTCCTGTCATTCGTTCTAGCCACGTTATCCTTTGTCCATGCGTCATCCATACACATAAGTCATCTTCACACTGATCCTTTGATTCGTTCTACCCATATTATCCTTACTCCATGCATCATCCATCCACATACGTCATCTTCACACGTTCCATTCACTTAACTAATTGTACCACTTCACTAGTTCCCCCCACTTCGCTGGTTCCAAGCACATCACCGACAATGCCTGGAGCTGACTCACTCTCCTCGCTGACGTAACGGCGACCAGAAAGGACACTTTCCAAGACAAGAACTTGAGGTCTACCGTAGCCATTGGTTCAAAGGGTTTATGGCACAGTGCCGTCAGGACAACATTTAGGTCCCATGGCGGGTGCGGATTATGATCCGGAGGGTAGAGGTGTGTCAAGCCAGCAAAATGCCTCTTCACCACTGGGTTAGTTAGAGAATAAGAACACAGGTCTGTAGAAAGGTACGCAGAAACCCCTGAGAGATAAGTCCTGCATGACAGAACATGAACCCCTGACTCTACTAGGGAAGACACGAAGGACAGCACTGTGTCAATCGTGGCCACCCTCGGACCATCTTCCATCGCCTTGGCAAACATGTTGGGTTCTATGGGCATATTAAGGAGGGTAGACAGTCTCAAACTGGAAGTAATGTGTAGTAATTCTATTAAGGTTAAGAGTGAAGAAGGGAACTTGTAGTCAGTTAGCTTGATAAAAAAATGTCTAGTCGATCAACTGAGTCAAAAGCGACACGAAAATCCACAAATGCCATGTAGATCGGCTGTTTTCACTCTGCTCCTTTTGCTCTGACCATATTTAGTGCTATGATGTTAGGAATGGTACCAAGACCCGCCACAAAACCTGCCTGAAAGGGATGTCTGTTTTTGGATTCTGCCGTCCATCGATTGAGTTGTTTCAACACAATGTGACTATATATTTTCCCCGGTGCATCAAGCAAAGCTATTGATCTTGTAGCTTTGGGGTTTGGAACAGTCTCCTTTTTTATAAATGGGAATCCCAATTGAGTGCTTCCAAGAGAACAGTAATTGTTGTGTGAGGTTTATGTGAGAGAAAATCTTATAGGATGTCGGCCCAAAGTTGTGGATGTTGCTTCAATGTAAAATTAGAAAGACCATCAGGTCCCGGGGCTCTCGATTTGCTCACCTTTATTTATGTAGTTGAGAATATCATCTCTATCAAAATCTAGTTTGAACTGTTGGAACGCCTCAACTTCTGAAGAGTAAGCCAGGCTACTTGGTTTAGCAAAGAGTTGTTTGAATTGTGTCACCCACTCTAGTTCAGATCATCCATTTACCTTACCTGTACACTGAGTTGGGGAAACAACACCAGCCTGATTTAGAGTCTCCCACGTACGAGCCATATTTTTGATTTGTATCAATTCCAACATCCTCTCACCATCTTGTTGATACTGAAGAGCCTTATGGGCTTGCATCCAATTTTTGAGTAGTTTTGATTTTGACTAGAACACGTGCCCTTGTATTTGGAGGCAGCAGTATTGCTTGTCTTTTGCTTGCTCGAAAACATGCTTTTCTTTCAGGATTGAAACTGAAGTATTTTTTTTTTTGTGAGATGTAAGACGTGGGACTGTGAAACACTAGTATAAGATCATAATAGTTAGTTACGCCTTCGTTACGATTGTACTTGAATTGACAATAGACTGAATCTAATGCAGAGTTAGTGTCCAAAGGTGGATTCTGACCATCTTGTACGATTTTAAGGCATAATTGACTTGAATCTCCCCCTTTCCTTGCAGTTGTTGCACAGTGGACTTAACATAGCTTACGCGCCAAAGTAGCCTAAGCATATTGTGATCGCTTTGTGTGGTGGGTATTACTTGAAACTCGATTATATTAGAAAACAATTTAGCATCTACATAAAGTCGATGATTGCTTTGGCTTTTCCACGTATGTTCTGGAGGAATATCATTTAGACATGCTCTGTTGGCCATGTGTAAGCCACGTGATTTTGTAAAGTGTGACCATTGCAACATACAAGCCTGATTCTGAGTGGTAACAGGGTCCAAACAATGTAAATTCAAATCACCAGCAACTATAATGTGAGAAACGGTGTCCAGTCATTATCTCGAAAACAATCTCGAATTACAATAATGTCGAAACAATGTCGAAAACAAAAATGTCGAATTGTTTTTTTTTTTTTAATTTACATGTTTTTTTGGGGTTCCGGTGGTAAAAAAAAGGGGTAAAACATAAAAAAAAATTAAAAGGGGGTTGGGGGGGGGGGGAACCCCCCATTTCGAATAAAAATCAACAAAAAAAAGAAATTCGACTTTATTTTTTCGACATTATGACTTTCGACATATTTGTATTCGAGATTATGACTATAAACCGTGAGAAACATCAGATGAGAGTGCTATTTGTTCAAAAACGTCATTTAGATCGTTAAACAGTACTTCAATAGAAATTGCTCTAGGATTCCAGTACAAATTAACTATTGCATAAGTAGTTTGATGATCTACAAACTTTGTTAATTGAATATACGGATTTGGTGATGTCCAAGAAGAGAGGATGCCATTTGAATTGGTCTTAACACCTGTCAGGAGCCCTGAAGTTGGCCGTCCCTTTAAACCCCTCGATGCTGGTATTAACAATACATCATGACTGTCCCAAATGGGGGCATTGGTCAGCCAAGTTTCTTGGAGAACCACTATATCATAACTCTCAATGCCATTATTGGTTTTATTTAACAAGTGCACAAAGCCGCAAGTGTTCCAGCAAGCCAATGAGAGAACCTTTTGATTTACGGGTAAGTCTAGTTGGCTGTTGTTCTTGTGACAATTACAACGGCATGCATTTGAATCTTGTGGCCTTAGTTTAATAAGAGATTTAGGGTTCACACTTAGGCAAGGTGGGATTGTTGGGGAAATTGTTATGTGGCTCTGTATTATATGCAAAAGCAGGGCCAGCGAGTACAACAAATCCCATTTTGAAGAGCTGTTTGGCTTGCCAGATGGCATTTAGTACAACTCTTGATCTCAACCACAATCTTACCAGAGTCAGTGTTTTGTCATCAAGAAATTCAAACTCCTCAATGTCCGAAGACCCTATATCTTCTGGCTGGGACATCAGAGAATAATTCTATTATACTCTGGCGATTTAAGTGATACTGTGTGAATGGGGCCTGTCTACAGCCAATAAGGATCGAGAAGGGACAGCCACTAGATGGAATGGACTTTTTCCATATCCGCCTCTTTGGGTTTTTGCATGATGGGCATTTGTTTAGGTTTATGCAACATTAGGATTTTCAGTATGCCATCTACCTCCCTGGCCATTCCTGTCACATGACCTGTCACACAACTTGATGTAGGAGGAAAGTATTAACTGGAAGTATTATCAGGGACTGCTGTTGTCGTAATGCCAGCGGAAAGCAAACCCAAATAAAGTTGACCATGGGGGCTATTTATATCATCAGTTCTCATAGTTTGAGAATGCATTTCCCGTACTTTACTTAATGCAGAGTTCTTATTTTTGGAGGCTGAGGATTTGTTCAACTTTTCTGCAGCTTCAGCAGATTCTGAATATTTGGGCAATTTTGAGGTATTATCAATTAATGTGGGTCTTAACCCTGCCATGTAGGCATCTACTTCTTTTCGTATTTCATTTCTTCGCACATCCAAGGCAACATTTTCCTTGTGTGTTAGTGATGTGTTTCCTTGAGTTGGATTTGCTTTCGGGGCAGAGCTTGCAGCAACCGAAGACGACCCTTGCATGGTGTCCACAACTTGCACCAGGTCATCAATGGAGCATAAGGTGCTATCACTTGTTGGGTTTCAATGATTGATCTGTTATTACAAACCAAGTTCAAAGATGCATATTTCTTAGCTACCGCACTTGCTGCTAATGTCAAACCCTTTTTTGGTGGAAGTTTTACATCTTTAAAGAATTGCTTAGTAGCTGAGCTGTTATTTTTTAATTGCTTTCATGTTTTTTTATTTCTTTTCAGTGTTTTTCCCCATTTTTAAAGACTGTGATGTCATGTTATTTTCACTGTCTTTTGGAAAAAATGGCAACAGCCCGTTTCTCAGCTATAATAGGTGCGCTTTCTATGGGGACAGAAGTCTCCACCAATGCGGAGGCTTGTGTGTCCACTGTGATAATCCCGTCAATGACGGGAAGTGAAGTGATACAGTCAGCCTGTACAGCAATAGAATTCGTAGGAACTTTAGTGGCCTTGATAAGTACCAGTGATGCATTTGAGTCAGTAACATTGTTATTTGGAACACCTACGCCAGTGGCCAAAGTTTTAAGGGTTTGCATGATGTAACAATCAATGACGGGAAGTGAAGTGATACAGTCAGCCTGTACAGCAATAGAATTCGTAGGAACTTTAGTGGCCTTGATAAGTACCAGTGATGCATTTGAGTCAGTAACATTGTTATTTGGAACACCTACGCCAGTGGCCAAAGTTTTAAGGGTTTGCATGATGTAACAATCAGGATTTTTCTGCTAGTCCAAGATGTTATCCAATTGTGACGCTTGGAGATTGGTTAAACTTTTTGAGTCTTTGGAGGTGAAAATCAATGTGTTTTTATAGTTAAATTTAGAGCATTAAGTGTAATTTGAATGAGAAAGGTCGTGGGTTCGCTTGTTGAATGACTCCCAAGGTCTCTTCTTAGCAGAGTAGGTGCTATATAAGATGCTTCTAGATCGTATTCTACGTGAGTAAGATCTCGGGGGAAAAGCTCTGGTGAGCATGACATTTTATCCCAGCTTTGCTCCAAAAAGGAGTTTGATTCATTTGTCTCAAGGTCAATAATTGCTATGTCTTTTGGGGCAAGTGGTGAGTTTGTGTCTATAGAGTCAAGATCGCAACTTGGGCCAGTAGGATCTCCCTATAGAACGGTATTATCAGACAGCAATGCATTGGACAATTTTTTGAGGAAGACACCAGAAGAGTTGGAATTTTGTATGGGTTCTGGGCGAGTTGTTGTTCCTTGGGCGAGTTGTTCTATCAGTGTCAGGAGGACCAGCACCAGACAAGGCAGAAACTCCTTCAGTACTAAACTGCTTTGTTGGTATGTCATGGCAAAAGGAGCGTATGTCGGCATTCAGGATTAGTTTACCATTACCCAGTTTTTTGGATTTATTCACTCGATGCATTTGATTAGAAGCAATCTGGACTGAATTTAGATATGATGTTTGAAATTCTACATGCTTGCCCTTTAGCCCCATTTGTTGGGCTCTTCCCATCACTGGCATATCAGAACATAAAGTGCATACTACTCGATTCATATTGAGTCACAACTCAAATCTTTGGGAGGTCAGCAGTTTTTGAGCAGATCACAAAGAGTAGTAAACGAGAATCCCTCTAAGTACAGCAGCTGTATTTAAAAAAGAAATGGTGCCGAAAGTTCTGTCCAAGAGAAATCTCGGCTGAAATGTTTGCAGTGTTTATTTGCAGCGTATCCAAGACAGGCTTGATTTAGCTGAGGCGAGGACCACCAGCGCTACCCAGATCAAAGGCCTGCAGTCTCTGGGTGCTATGATGGAAGACAAATCTGACAAAAAACAGGGCTTGGGAGCCACCTCGGTATTGCCTGTGCAGGGTGCTTTACGTTATTGCCTGGAATGAGTATGAGTGTGGCTTGAAAACTATGCTTAGTTTATTCCTAGGCAAGGCATGTAGAAGGGATTGCTTTGAACATAATGAGCAATCAATCGTCGCTCTTACCTGGGTCTTGGTTGGAGCGGCCCCCACAAAGGAGCATCAGCTGCCAGCAGACAGCCAACGGCCGTGATGTACGCGCACCCTTCACTTGTGCGGGCAGCTACTACAGCACGGTGTTGGGGAGAATTCTCTGTTAAGGCTAATTTCCCAAACCTAGTGAGTCCCCCAGCAGCTTTGCTGGATTTTTTTGGGGTTCATTTTTCACTCCTGCTAAGAGTGAGACTCTCTTTCTCCCACTCTTAGACCTGATTTGAGGTGTTCCTTTGACTTTGTATGTGTTCTATGGGGTCCTTTACCCCATAGGCTTTCATGTGTTTTTGATATGAGTTACACAGCACCCTCCGTGCAGTAACCCAGGGGTGTTGTAGGGACCCCCAAACATAGACTCCATACCCTGGGACTGACTACTGTCTCCCAGGGCATGTAAAGTCACCATTGGCTTTACTAGTCTTAAATTGTGAACAGAACCAGTACAAACCATCATATTGTGGACGTACTGGTCGGGGCAATTCGATTGCCCCGGTGTCTGTTGTTCGAGGGGGCACTGTTCAGTCCCCCCCGACAGTTTTGGCTGGTGGCAGTGGATACTACTTTTTATATTCTTCCTGCCTCCCTGAAACTTGAGGAGAACCATCTCCGGTTCCAGAAGCACCTCAAAACCTTCCTCTTTGCCTCCGCTTTCTCTCCCCCTCTCCCCTGCTAAAATTACTGAAACTGCACTGAATCTGCAACTGGGCCACTCACCGTTCTCGGTCCTTGGCCCAGCCACTCTCCCCTGCACTGCCTCCCTGGCAACCCCTGCACTGCGGGACTGTGTCTGTATCCCTACAGCCCCCCTTCCCAGCACTTGTCTGCACTTACCTTGCACTTGCCACCAGCTGGCCCTTGTTATTTATCCTGTATGCTATAACCCTGTACTGCACTTTCCCCTCTACCTTTCCCCCCTGCACTTTTCCTTCCCCTCTACCCTTGCACTTGCGCAATCTGAATGACACCTGGCCTAGTAGGATCGTTGTCTGACTCCCCTTGTTCCCCTCCCACCCCCCGCCTTGTCGCGCCTTGAAACACTTGTGAATAGGCGCGTTACAAATGCTATATCATATATATTCGACCGCGAATATACTCCTATGGGATTTTCCCATTCGAGGCTACCACTTTTTAATATAGCCTCGAACATACCGCCGGTTTATTAAATTAATATAAATTCACTGGTTGCTATTTTTTGCCGAAACTTGGTTCCAAAATGGCGTTTGTGTTCGCTTCTGTGACCAACCCAAGTCGAGCCCTTTGCTCCACTTTTTGGCGGGCTTCTCCACAGAAGCCTCCAAAAGTGGTGCCACTCTGTCTGGGTACCACAGGGGGTGTGGGAGGGGGTTTAGGCACCTTGGACTGAGTTGCCTCTGCAACTCAAGTCGCACTCGTGTGATTGGCCCCCGGCTCACCACTTAGCATGTTTGAGTGACAGCTAGGCTGAATGAATGGCGGTTTTCTGCATAAAAGCAGGGCTTTGGGGACTGGAACTTCAGAAGTCGCCACGGGACCTAAGAATCCGAGGAGGGAGAAGCCAAGCCGACCTGCAACGACGACACCACCGGTGGAGCCCTGCTGAACTGTCTCACCACTTTTCCCGACGACAGAGGAGATCTCCAGTCCGGAGAGTCTTCTTCCTTTGACTGGTGGGGATAACCAGTTTGCCCGTCTTTTTTCCTTCCTGGACCATCTCGTGGCCGCCTTGCCTGTGCCAAGCACCCCGGCAACTGGAACACCATGGGTTACCACTACCGCAAAGAAAAGGGTAGTACCTTGTAACTGGAGAACTCCCGGCTGGTTTCTTCCCTGGCAGTGCAACAACCTTCATCTTTCCTCCACGTCGAGACCTCCTCTTCCTCTGGACGAAAACGCCGACTTGCAACCGCTGCCAGGAACAACTGCCCCCGCTGGAGCGTTCTTACCATTTCAGGTACTGTGTCTCGCCTGGCTTCCCTTACGACAGATCGTTCGGGGTGACATTAAATCCTCCACTTTCTAACCTGGGTTGGCCTGAGGCCTGTTAACTAACTTTTCCTGACTTGATCTCAATCTTTTATGAACTATCTACAAAGACTCTTTGGGCATAACCCCACTGTGTGATCCTGGACACATTTCGCTTGCTCTCTCTAAGAGTGGGCCTGGCATTTGAACTTCCTTGCTCTCCAGTAGACTCTGCCTAACCTGCCTCACTGTGGTTCTTTGAAAAGTATTGAAATTGTGTGCTTTCATAACTTTGCCTTTTCCCTCCCTTTTTCTATAACTTATTAAAGTGCCATCTTATGTTAAGCGCTCACCTCTGTCTGAAAATAAGTGGTGTTTCTCCTTAAGACTTGTCTAATAAGTAATCAGGGTTGTATATATAATAGTGACTGTGTGTTAAATTTTTGAGTTAGTGTAATTTACAAGTGTGTCTTTAAATAATTATATACTTTTACACCAAAGCTCTGGTCAGTGTTTGCTTGTGCTACTGTATCTCGGTACCTATTGTGTATACTGCCTAACTCTTCTTGAGAGAAGTCGGACTGCTCAGCCACAGCTACCAGATAAATCTGGGTGGTACGGACTGCTACCAATTGGGTTTACTGCCAACCACCTGTAGACCTAAATCTTTTGCAGTGGTCCCTAAGGGAACTGCACACGTTTCTGCCTAACACACGGTACAGAGGGCATATGCCCCTCCGTTGTCCTCAGTTATCCTCAGACAGCTCAGCTCAAAGCTGCCGCTCTGCTCCCCGCACACGACACTCCACCGCTGCAGCTCCGTTAGAGGAAAGAACCTTTATGCGTGAACACACAGATCATCAAGTCCCACCGTTTTCGAAACCATAAACTCGTCCCGGCCGCTTCCGACAATCTCCTTTTATCTTCTTGCTGCGGGGCTTTGAGGGGCAACAATTGGTAGCAGTGTGTGCATACCCTTAACCTGCGCATGGGTGAGGGAAGAGGAAAGCAGCTTGCATGTGCTTCCTGCAGACTGACAGGCTCATTTGAGGTTTGGCTATGCTTCTCTCTGCCCCTTGTTTGTGGGGCAAGGAGATCCAGTTGAGATGGCACTAAGATTTGGCTGGCACTGGGGGGGATCTGCAGTCACCTGCTCGCGGTGGGAAGTTGTCCCACACCCAAGCACAGTTAAGAGGATCGGTCTGGATGGGAAACCCTACCCGGGCCCTAGTTTTCTTTCTGCTATGTGGACTGAGCAGGTGTGGGAGTCCCACTCTCTGTGTGGGGCTGTGCGTCAGGGGCTTGATCAGGGTATGACTTTGTGGTCTTCCCAGTAAGGTTGGTTGAGCGCATACTGAGCGGACGGGGCTGAGTCCAGTTTGTTCTGTGTGTAAGCTTTTCCTGCACCACACAGCCGATGTTGATGGGCCAGCACAGTGAGAATGCCCAGGATTAAAGCCACTAACCCTCACCCATTAGCTGTTCACACAGCTGTGCCTGCATCAGTTTCACATTAATGGTGCTAAGCTGCAGAAGATAAAAGCTGAATACTGCTGTGGAGATTCGAGAACGGGTGCATTGCCCCAAGCAGACTATTCCATCCCAACACATGGGTTTGCTTGTCTTTATTTGATTTCTAAACTTAACTTTGGCCTGATGGACAGATGTTCAAGAGGCCACCCTTGTTAGTGAAACGGACACTTTTGGGAAGATAGCCAGACCAATTCACGGTATCTTGGAGAGCAGTCGAGGCTAAATCGAAAGGGGGGTGGTGGTGATTAGAGGTCTACAGTGAAACACCAAGAATTAACATTAGACAGAAGTATAGGAAAATATACTATTTATTAGGGCCAAGAAGCAACGCAACAAATAATAAAAAGCAATCGCAAAATACCTCCAACACAACACACTGTAAAATATATACAGTTACTGGAGTCAAATGCGATTTTAAAAACTCTGCCAATACCTGCAAAGGAAAGGGAAAATAACTTGAATTGACGAATTTCAGAAGTGAAAACCCTAACTTTATAAGTCCAGCCCTATGATGAATGGAACCTCGTGATCAATGTTTGATGCTTGTGTAAAAGCGTTAAGTCGTGCATAGAATCACAAAGTACGTTTTTAGAGAACTGGAAAAGTTAAGGACTGAATTCTGAAGGCTGAAAACGGGTTCCAAGAGCCGGGGAGGATCTGCTGAGATGAACAAAGCTATTCACAGCTTTTGGAGGGCTTTAGGAGGCGGAGGCTACTCACGCCAAAGAAAGGGCTACAAGGAATCCTACATGCGTAAAATGATATGGATGAACAAGGGGCGACCGGAAAGTGGTTTCAGTACTCGTTGCCCTTTGCTCGGATTTGGTCCAAACTTGGCAGGTCTGCAAGGGGTCGTCGGAGGTTTGATTTCCCACCCTCGATTCGGGGTCAAAGTGCAGATGCAGGTCTGGTTTGCAACAGGAGCTGTATCTCTCAAATAGTTTGAGGAACAAAGGAAACACTTATGCCGCTGGTCTTGGGGCACAAGAAGGAATGCATGAAAACCTCCTTCAGTGGCTCACTGTCACATGGTGACACAGGGTCACCCAACTCTTGCGATCTGACGCTGCCTTCGCTATCGTGGGCCAAAACAGCTGGGACAACAACATTTGGTGGAAAGGTTCCGTATAATGCAAATCGAGAATTCCCCCCCACCCAAATTTTCGAGTCAAAACGTGACATGGCAACGCTCCTGCACTGTGGTCAAGGTTTGAGCTGTACAGTCCACTGGTTGGCCCAGGGACATTTCCCAACAGGCTCTTTTGCAGGGCAACCAAGGGGGCGTTGAGAGTTATTGGTCCGACCACTCCAAATGTGTCTGAATCCTACATAGTCCTCACAAAGACCTTGCCTAAAGTTTCCTCCCAGGTGCCCAGGGAAAGGAAGACGCTTCCTGATCCTAGGGATATTAGCCAGGAGGAACACCTGTGAGGAGAAGGGCACCAGGGGTACAGTAGGATTCCGTTGGGTGAGACGCAGTATTTGTCTTCCTCAAGGAAGGAAATCTCATTGAGACCGGAATATATAATGGCTTGCTGTCGGAGAGAGCTTTTATTTTCCCAAGCTAGCTATCTGGTTGAAAACCATCTTAATCAGTTACCTATTGGGAGTAATAACCCCCCTTTCTTTTGTTCTGTCGCATTGTTCATTTTTAGTTAAGTTTTTTAATAATCTGCATAATTCCTGAAGTTTTTCTGTTCCAGTACGATTTATCAGAGTATCAATTAATTGGCTTCAGTAACTTATATGGCCATTTAAATGTCATGGGGCGTCCTTTGCAGCCAATTCCTTTTGGTCTACTTCAGAAGTTGGGGGTGTCGGGTTTTAACTTTAAGGTGGCAAAATTCTTAAATATGTTGGGAATGATATATGCTGGTATTTTTCTTAAATAATTCCGAGGGTTATGTAGGCCAGTATGGTGATGCAAATCACTAGCTTATAATCCTCATGAAAGGTTATGCCCTTGAGTTTTGGGTTCACTCTGATTTTAGGAGGAAACTGGTGGCGACCGAGGGCTCCCCTGACAATGCTGTGCTCCAGCTGCAGTATCTCTGAGAGGGTGCCATTCATTGCAGTTTTGTCAGTGGCCAGTAGTAGTTTGCATATATTGGTTGTGTTATCATTGGGCCAAATACCTGTTTCTCCACGTCCCTGCCAGAAAGCCCCAGTTGACCTTGATGCATGTTTGCTTGGCATTGAGGTACACCACCACTGGTGAGCCCTTGAAGAACCTTCAAAATGTATGTATTAGGTGGCAGGGGTCAAGTACGTTATTGAAAGCCTGTCTACCTTGAATGAACCCTTCCTGGTCATGGTCGGTTAGCTGTGGAGATGTTTGTGCATTCAGTCAGCGATAAGCTTAAATAACCTTCAGCTGCATAGTTCAACTGTGAGAAGAAATCTTTCTGATCATTACTTCCTTTTAGGTTTCAGGATAAATCTCAACTTTGTCATTCACTTCACTCTCTTCCATCTTTTGTTACGACTGGTGATTATTATGAGGAAGAAACCATCTTGTCCAACTCCACCCACCCCCAACTGCATCATCTCCTCCTGAATGGGGTTATCAAGTGTGTCCTGTAGTGCTATTATGAGAATTGAGCAGATCCAGCAGCCAGCATAGCCTGATCAGCTTTTTCCTTCGGCTAGAGCTGTCCTTCATTGTCAAAATATCAATCCGTTTTATGATGTGCTTATTAATCATTTCTTCACAATTATAGTAGGGCTGTCTTCTTTATTTATGGAGAATATTTAACTGACTGCGGTTATTTCACGCTTCCGAAGTGCCAGCTCTGTTGCCAAGCTTTTTCTGTTTGTACTCCCGAATTCACGTGATATTAGCTGTGTACCGGCACTCGCTGACTCACCGTAGTCTTTCCTCTCTGCCTATTGTTAGGGGAGTTCCTAAAGTCCACGTGAGGTAAGACTTCATAAAGCTACCCCAATGGCATACAGGTCCCCAACTCTAAGTATAAGCTTTTACTACTCCAGGAACCTTGGTAGAGCTGTCAGGCTTATCATAGAGGAAGATGTGAGCTGTAGAGAAGTACACTGAACCCAGTTAGTACAACAGTCCAAAGAAACACTTAACTATATTTTAATCTGAACTGATTGGTTATTATATTTATATAAGGAATGTCTTAAAATATTTGGATCACTGAACCAACACACACAGGATTACTTCGAAGGCCACTGCTTAGTTGGTAGTTGCTTGCAGTACAATTGTTAGAGTTTGACACAAATGACAGTTCTACCGTATTATCAGTACGGCCGCGCACTCGTGTTAAAACAAAGATACACGGTAATTGTATTTGGTTATTAAAACCACATTAGAAAAAGTATTTTAGGAAGGAAACGGGTTGGTTAATCGTACAGTATCAGAGCTTCAGGTTCTATGAGCAGTTTCTGAACAAACTAAAGCTTGTCATTTTGGCGAGGGCTCTTGGGAAGCAGCCAAACAGAAAAAGTTCCTGTGGATACTTTCAGTCTCAAGGTAAGAATGCTTGAAGAATTAACACAACGTTGGAGACCCTGTTAAAGGGACACAAGTCGACACTCTGGAGCGACTTGTTGGTTAAAGGGTAAGCAATACCTTTTCACCCCAAGTACCTGAGGTTAGAAGAAATGTTCGTATCTGGGTTCTCCTCTGTGCAGCAGCGACAGACCCGGTCTCCTGATTCCTCGGTCTGGTGGCGAAAGGAAGGACCCTGAATGGGATGTTTCAGCAGCAGTGTCGAGAGAGGACCTTCTGGCATGGAATCTTCTCTGGTCAGTCTGTGTTTTTGGCACCTTTTTCTCAGCACCAACAAAAGACGCAATTCGCCCAGTCAATCTTCGATTCCTGGAGTCCTGTCCTCTGGTGAGGGTACTTGGATGATTCGTATCATGTCTCTAGAGGTTCACCTGGTGCTCAGCAAAGACTTCGGATTTGGCATCTGTAAAACATTGCACCACAAATGGGTCAGAGGTCTCCTGGTATTTGCGATCTGCTGCTCTGGAAAGGCACAGCACCTTGGAAGATGGCTCAGATTGTAGATCGTCTCAGGGCTGGTGGGTTCCACCAGCCAAAGGGGGTGGAGGAGTCCTCTTCGGGGCTCTGTCGTGTAGAAAACTGGGTCAGGACAGCAGTGTTCACTTCACGGTGGTGCAAAGGGTTTGCAGGTGGTGCAAAGGGTTTGCAGGTGTATCTGGTCGTCTTCAGTTACATCGAGTTCCCATGGTCGACTTACCTTTCACCTCAGGAACCTCACCTTTTATTCAGTTTAAGCACGCACCCCTCTGCAACCTTCTTGGCCTTTCACACTTAACAGGGTGGCTGGCTGTCCAATCAGGGGAGCCAGACCCTCAGTAGGCCATGGTTCCATTCAGGCAGACAAAGGGCAGCAGTGTAAATAACTCCTCCCCCACTTGCTGCCTGCCCAGACGCACTGGAGCCTAGGCAGGGACACCCGAGGGTTCCCTCTAAAGTCAAAACGCAGACCAGCCCCTCCCAGAATGGTAGAAGAAGGGCTAACCTAGAACCACCACGCTAGAAATAAAGAATCCACCATGTTGGAACATAAGTGATAGTAATAGTTGGAAGAACACGTCCACCACCAAACATAACTAGAGGGTTGTCAATGTGACTAAAAATTCACAGGAGCAGAGAGAAGGGGGGGATACTAGGCATTCCATTGGCACACTGAAGGTGGTGTGTGCCATATGTCATAGTATAACGTTTGAGGAGGAACAGAAAGTTACCCTCTATCCTTAAGAACTGTAGTTCATAAAGATAAACACAAAATGTCGCAGGGTTTCCAGCAGTACTGCCCGTAAGGAGCTGCGTGCTGTAAACATTAAATGCAGATGCCTTAAAAGTGATATGGAGGTAAGTAGACTCCATAGTAAAGGTAAAACATGGAGAACAGAGTTCCAAAAACCAGAGCAAATATGAATGAATGAATGAATGAGTGGAAAAATTCAGGATATAAAGAAAAAGGTTCAGAAGCCCAGCAAAAAGTGCTGGGGGTCTTACTAGGAGAGGAGGTGAAGCATAAAAACGATAAATCCCCCAAACACTTATCCTTTAGAAACACTTGGATTGGCTCCTGCAATAGCATGCGTATTATTTATAAATGTCCTACCGCCAGGAATCGCAGCAAATGAGCGCAGCAGCAGCACTCCTTGAATGGTGAAGTCGCTCCAAAGACCGATCTGTGGTGTTGACGGCCCATGGTCCTCTGCTGAAGCCACAAATAGTTCTTTGGATTCTATTTCCTGTGAGTCGCTTCTTAGTATGGCCTCGACAGATACTATCTGACCATGGGGATTTATTAGCACTTAGGTGGTAGGTAAACCTGGCCATGACAGATGATTTGGCGAATAGTGTTTTGATGAATGCTCACTACTGCTTTGATTTCTTGCAAGATTATGCTCCTGAATTTGTATGTGTTACCGAAACCTGGCTTTGGGAGTCTTCTGGTCCCTCTATAGTTCAAGCACTTCCCTACAACTATAATGTAATTTTCTGTGATCGGGTAGCTGACCATTCTGGTGGTGGAATTGCATTTGTGTAAAATACTCCTTTGACTGCTATTGCTCTACTTCTTAGCCATGCGATTAAGATGGAAGCATTACTACTTCGATTATATTTTTCTGCCTCAATGACCATCTTTTTAATTATTTACCGTCCTGTCCTCCATCCTATTATCCCATGTTTTCTGACTCTTGTTGCTAGTTGCTGATCTGAATGTTAGATTCTCCAAACTATTGGTTGTTGGTGACTTTATACATTTAATGACTCACATACTCCGTCTGTCTCATTTGCTGGCAGCATTATCAGATACCGGACTTATGCATTTGATATCTGAACCCACACATAAGTGATACTCTGGATATAATATTTTCAACTGAGTGTACTACCTCAGTTTTTCAGTTTCTTGTGGATTGGACGGATTACATTCCTTTCTTTATACGGAGTGATGTCCATGCTACCATTCCCCAAAAAAACCAATCGTTTTTTTTAATTTTTATTTATCGTGCCATAGCCAACATTTGACTTTACTTAAACACTTACAAAAAATATATACAAAAAGAATAAAACTGTAACCTTACAAACAATATACACACTCCAATTTATAACTTAAAAGAGAACAGCAGCAGCCGAAGGAAAGAAAAAGGAGGCAGCAGAAGACAACATATTTCGAAGACAGTAAAACTCTTTGGTCTCCAAGAGACTACATTTTGCATGAATTGCTCCCATTAAACACAACACAATATAATGAGGCGCAAATGGTGGCATATTAAAACCTCTGATGTGGTTGCCACAATTGACCTAGGGTGCATCTATCAACGGGATCATGATCTGTTGACTTGTTAGGGAGAATTCTCAGAAATGTGTTAATTCCCTTTTAGCTTAGCGACCCCCCCAGCTCTTTTGCTGGACTTTTGATCCCTCATGTAAGTTTAATGTGATTTATTCTCTGTTTCTTTTTACTTTGGAGTCTGACAAACTCGTAGGTATCATCTTTACATTCTGGCACACAACACCTTCAGTGCAATGGCACAGGAACGTCTCTTAGATTTCCCAAACATTTAAATACCTTCTCTTAGTGAAACTGTTTCCAAGAGCAGTGAAGTGAAATTGACTTTACTTACATTTTGTAACTTTCTAGATCCAGCACACACTATCTTACCACAGGGTGCTGGAGGGGTTACATGGTATCCCCTTTGTCTAGTTTCTCATGTAAAAATGTTTCATGTTACTCATTCTGCAATTAATCGCTGGTGGCAGTGGTTTACTTTTTACTACCATTGTGGTTTTTTTTTTTACCGCAGGCTGCGTTCGTAGGCACACATGGGTGCCCATTTTGTAAAAATGGCCCCCGTCTTATTTATTTATTTTTTGGCATTTTCTGTTGGAAAGGTCCTTCTTGCGATTTACTTTGTGCGCCAAATCAGGTTTGGTCCCTTTGTTCGTTTTGTCTTTGGCGGGATTCACGATTGAAGGCCACCTCTGGCTCCAGTAAGTCTGGCAGGGGCAGGAAGTGAGGGAGGTGCCCGAAACTCCCTGTGCTTAATCCCCTTGGTTACAGTAATGCACCCAAAGGTGATTGCTGGCTGGCTTTCCAGCAAGGACAGCTACCCTGCTGTGTGATTGACTGCTAGGCTGGAATGAATGGGAGAAACCTGCATAATATGTTATGTCCACTTATAAAGCTCACGGTCGCCCGAGTGCATCTAGGCGCTGAGAGGGAAAACCACTAAAACAGAGGGCACATCAAAAAGAGTAACCAGCTCAGAAGAGGTAGGTCTTCAATGATATCCGAAAAGACAGGTGGTTGGAGAGTAATGTCAATGCAGGAGCGAGATTATGCCACAGTTGTGCTGCTGTGATTGAAGAAGCACGGCCGCCGAGCCGTGATCGGGGTGCACGAGGCAGCCCTGGGGAGCTTGACCGCAGTGAGTGGTTAGTATAACATAACGTACAAATTTAATACGCAGGTACTCTGCACCCTGATCATGTAGAGTGCAGTGAACAATGCAGAGTGCCTTAAACTGGATGCGCAGTGCCACTGGAAGCCAGTGAAGAGAGCGCAGTACAGAAGATATATGGGACCCATACGCTGTACCCGTTGCCACCCTAGCTGCCCGATTCTGAAGGCGCTGTACCAACCCCAAGGTCTGCGATGGTATAAGGAATTACAGTAGTTCAGCCTACTCGGAATCATGGCCGCTACTACTGAAGGGCGTAGCATTGCTGGAATCAGATGGAGCACCTTCCTTAAGATTTTCAGCTGAAAGTGCCCATCTGGCATACCGCAGATACTTGGGCTGACATGGATAAATTGACCGACATAATGACTCCAGGGTTTTTTTACCTTCAAAGAAGGAACCGGAAGCGGACCCAATGAAGGAGGCCAGAAAGAAGCGATCCACAGTGAAGGGTTGGGAGGAGAAGCCAGCACCTCCGTTTTGTCCCCATTTCAATTTCGACCAGTTGTGTCCCATCCACTCACCTACGGCAATCGGGCACTTGTATAGGCACGGTGACGACACAGCCCGATCTAGATCTAAACGGATCAGTAACTGGATATAGTCTGTGTTTGAGTAGCACATGATGATGATGAAGGAGCGGATTAGACGGACCAGCAGAAAAATATAGATGTTAAAAAGAATGGGTGACAAAGCAGAACCATGAGGGACAACACAACTAAGTTGAGATGGTTTAGAAAGAAATGGAGAAAGAGAAAGGGTTCGATCGGCTGAGAAAGAGCCAAACCATGCTAATACCTGACCCGAGACACCAATCTGGCCTAGGCGGGAGAGTAGGGTAGCATGATGGACTATGTCGAATGCCGCTTAAAGATCTAAAAAAATCAGGGTGCCGACACTGCCCCGGATCAACGAACCTGGCCATGTCATCCTACAAAGAGACAAGGACACTCTCAGTTCCCCTGGCAGGACGAAAGCCAGACTGGGCTGGGTCAAGCATCCTGGACAATTCCACAAAAGAGGACAATTCCACAAAAGAGGACAATAGAGGGGACACCAGTGATTCAAGGATCCCAAGACGGCTTCTTCAGAAGGGGGAATAACGAGAGCAGCCTTGAGCTCCGGGGTGGGGAGGAGGGTGCGGGGGGCAGGGGAGAATAAAGCCAGACTTGCAAGAAGTGTTTACGGCGATCGTGATCTCACCCAAAAGATTGGCTGATGGCTCTTTGATAATTCCAAGAGGTAGTGGATCGGAGGGCGCGCAAGATTTGATCTTTTGCAGCGCCATAGACACCATCTCCTCCGAGAAGGGAGGAAAAAGGGGACAGGGATGACCGACAGCATCCTGGATGTGGAGATTGTCGGATGAAGAAGTCTGAGCTAAAGAAACAAGACTCCCTGCAATATTCGCACGGATAGTCTCGACTGTAGTAATGAAGAATTTTGAGAGTTGCATAGCTACTGGGTAGGGCTTATATTAGGGGTATGTTTAGTGGAGGAGGACAAAGACTTAATCACAGAAAAGAGGGTCTTTGGTTGATTTAATGCCGTTTTAATTTTCTTGGCAAAGTAGAGTTTTTATTTTTTTATTTTTTGCTACAAGGTTGGAATTCGAATATGCTAAAAGACCAGTCCTGTACACAAGTCTATCAGCAGCATCATAGCCAAGGTGCCATTTCCGCTCTAGCTGTCTCTCCCCGAGTCAGGCTGACCTCCAATGATCAGTGAACCAGGATTGGGACGGAAGTCTACAGGGTTGGAAATAGCGAGGGGGAGCTACTTCATTGGCAACATCCAGCAGCAGAGGCTTTTTGGCTTGGAAGGCAGTCAACCACTGGACGAAGAGACACCTGCTTCAACTCCTGGAGCGTTTGTTTGCCCGGTGAAGTCCTGGTGCTGTGCTGAAACTCTGAATTCACCTCGACTAGAAAAGACCTGCAAGGGCAACTTCCCCCTTTTTGAGTTGGTGGGACCAATCAACTCCAAAGTAAGCCTGTCTGGAAATCCTCTCGGAGCTGGTTGCATTTCCACTGCTGCTGCTGGAACCGAAGAGCCAGGGAGAGGAACACCAGATTGTGGGCGTTGCTTTTAAATCGGACCCGAGTGCTAGGAAGATCAACCGGACTTCCCTGATGCAGGACTGACCAAGCCTGAGCCACCTCAACAGAGTACTGGACCCCAAATGCGAGGAAAGTTTGAAGTGGTATCCGAGAACTGCAGTGTTCCTATTTGCTGTCAGGTGCGAGGAGCTGAATGAAACAAAGAAGAACCGCTGAATTGAAGTTTGCCCATTGCTGCCTCTGACCTTCCCATTGCAGAGTAGGAGTCCCCAGACGTCCTCACTCTTTTCCCCACGACTGAGCAGCAGGTACAACAGGATCTGCAGTGCTGTACAGGATTCAGAAGCCAGCTGGAACACTTTCTTCTAACCAGAGGTACTAGTCTAAATTAACTTGCCTCTTGCTGTGTAGCCTTACTTGCTCTCAATTGAGACCTGGCCTGAAAGCCTTGCCCCTCACAAGTCTCTCAGCTTGTGGCCCTTCAAGTGTTCTATTTTCTACAAACATTTGCAAGACTCTTTACCTACCTGCAAAGAAGATCTTCAGTTCCACTTGACATTGGCTGTCCTGGCTCCCTGAGTGACTCTTCTTACCTCTGACTTTGTGCTCTGGCCTTCCCCAGGAAAGGCAGGAAAGGGTTAATTTACTCTGCTTTGGAAGGTTTTTAAAAAAGTACTTACCAGTTTATTAATTATTTGTTAACCTTTTGTTTTATTCCTCTATTCTATCTTTTGCACCAAACTCAGTATTGCTCTAAATGTACCAGTGATAAATCAATGTCCACAGTGTCCTAGCTATTTGTCACCTGAGGGTGTAGGAAGTGTCTGTGTGCCATCCCCAATGGGTATCATTTCATTTAGAGAATCTTGAGTGTGTTTTGAAGTATATTTAAGTGTTACATGTTTTGCTCCCTTTCTGAAGAAGGCTTATGTAACTGACTGTGAAATAAATTAATTGTTTTATCAAGAAACCTGGAGTGTGTGTTTATTTGGATAACTTTGTGGTGAAACTCTGTCACAATATTACTACTCACATTGAAACCCTCTCCCCCCTGGCCCCTTGAGGTAAGCCTGGCTGCTCAGCCAAACCCTCATACCAACCTGTGTATTTCAGACTTGTACCAAAGGTCGGGTCCCTATTGCCAGGACCTCGGGGTTATTGTAGTGCACCCAAAGGGTACTGCATCCAGTCTTGCCTACCATCACTCTTGTGTACATTTTTAATATTGCTGCTGATCGCCTGGCACATCTTAACTTTTAAACGGCGGTTTGGCCCATCTGAACCCTGGTTCACTGATGATGAAGCGTAGACAAGCTGAAAGACAATGGTACTTGTGTGAGGACATGATCCGATTTCGGCAGACTACGAATGTCTGTCATTCTGCTATTAGGACAGCTAAAAGTAACGTCTATACTGGTCATATTGAAACGGCTCTTAACCAGTTGAATGAGCGCTTTAATTTTGTTTGCTCTTTCATCGATTTCAGCCCCTTAAGCATAAAGCATTGGTTATTCTATCCCAGTCTCTGTGTGATTCTCTCTCTGCTTTTTGTAGTTGCAACATTTTGGATATACATGGGGAAAATTGCTTTGTCTGGTTTACAAACTGGCAGATTTGTCTTGGCTGCACTGCCAGTTGTGCAGGAACATTCAGGGTCTTGTTTTCCCTTCTTTTTGGTGGAGGATATTATACAAGCGACAAATGGAATGAAATCTACATCTCCTATGGTTTCTATTCCCTTGAGTGTCATTAAAGATATTATTTCAGGTATAACTCCAACTGTTGCTCAGGCTATCAATCACTCTTGTACTTCGGGTATTAAACACACGTTAGTTGTTCCTCTTCTTAAAAAGCCATAGCTGGATGTCCATGTTTCAGCTAATTATCGTCCTACATCACTGCTCTCTGTGAAATCAACAATTTCACAATTTGAAATTGTTGATTTCACCTCTGATCCCTGCTTTTCTTGAGACTTTGGGGTTCTTTGATCGTTTTCAATCAGGCTTTTCCCACGTTTGGAGCAGTGAGAGCATTCTTGTATCAGTGAAGGATGATCTGGTTGAGCTGTCTGACCAAGGTCGAGTGGGTGTCCTGATATTAGATCTTTCAACGTCGTTCGACGCGGTCGACCACTTCATCTTGTTTGACCGTATGGCAATGGCAAGATTTTATGGCCAGGTTCTGGGCTTGTTTAAAATCATTCCTTTCTGGCCTGTCCGATTACTTACGCTCTCAACATTTCTTTTATCTCCATCTTCTCACTTCTGTGGGGTTCAGCAGTGCTCCGCTTTGTCACCTATTCTTTATAATATCTATATGCAGCCCCATGTCAAGCTCATCCACTGTCAGAGACTTTGTTGCTACTCCTATTCTGATGATCTGCAAATTATACGACATAATCTTGCTCAGCAGGATACTACAAATCAGCTTGAGCGTTGCTTGGAGGATGTGGGATGTTGGATGAGTGATAACTGGTTTAGGCTAAATGGTGACAAGCCAGGTCCTCCTTCTGCTTCATCAGTGTGGACCTCGGCCTTTTGGCCCATAGCCCTTGCCCCCTTCCCTCTCCAGTTACTTCAGTCCAGGACCTTAGAGTGAAGAGTATTTCATGTCTTTCCAGTGAAGCTCGGGGATCTGCGATCTGCCAAGCTGGTTATTATAAACTTAAGATGTTGCTTAGTTATTATTTTTTTTCTTTCTCCCGTTTAAAATTTGTTTTATTTTTTTATTCTCCCTTCAGTTTCATGCCTCTGTGGTGGCTTTCCTGGTAATGAGCACAGTTGACTATTACAACTCTTTATATCTTGTTGACCCACCGCTTACAGATGCTTCAGAACTCAGCAGCTAGAACTGCCATTCAAACTCCTTTGTAGAGCCCACATTGTTCCAGTTGTATGGCTTCATTTGCTTCCTATTTCAAAACGTTTTCAGTTTAAATCCCTCTTTGGTACACTGCGCTTTTTATGGACGCGTGGCGGAATATTTACAATCGATTACCTGTTAGGTCTCTCTTCTAAAAGGAAATATTCTCCTCCACATTCGCAGGAGAACAAGCAAAGTCCATATTAAATGACTCCCTCACCCGTGGCATCTTTCCTGAGGCCTTTTTAAAACGGCACATCTCACACCTCTTCTGAAAAAGGCATCCCTCGGCCCCCTTTAGCCTAAGAATTACTGACCGATTCCCAACACTCGATTCTTGGTGAAACTCATTGACCGCGCTGCATACACTCAGCTCAACCGTTTCGTAGAATCCAACAACCTTCTCGATCCTGCTCAATCAGGCTTCAAGCCTTGCCATGGAACAAAAGCCACCCTGATCTCGATTTGGAATGATCTCAAGGTTTCGGCAGACTCGGAGGGCTGTGCAGCACTGGTTCTCCTTGACTTGTCAGCTGCCTTTGACACTGTTAACCATTATATCCTCCTTGACCGACTCCACTCCCTACGAATCCGAGGCTCGGCACTCCAATGGATTTCCTCATTCCTCAGCAACAGGAAATATCACTTTCCACTCCCCTTTTCTCTCGACCGCCCACCCAGTGAAGACTGGAGCACCACAAGGCGCCTCCCTTGCTGCTCTCCTTTTCAACCTCTATCTGACTACTCTACGAGGGATTATCCGCGCGCACAACCTCACCTGCTACAACTACGCTGACAATATCCTGAGAATTCCAGCTTCAACCCATGACCTTGAAACTTGCCTCAGAGACCTTGACAGATGGATGACAAGAAACCACCTCTTTCTGAACCCAGATAAAACTGAGATCATGGTGTGCAGCAACACTGCCCTTCTCCCGCAACCACTCCCATGGCCCCCTCCCTCCTACTTCCGATATAGTCAAAAGCCTTTGCTGCACTATGGAATCTGCCTTAACCCTCTCCCATCAGATCAATAATGTATCAAAATTCTGTCACTACCACTTCAAGCTCCTAAAACGCATTTTCCCTTACCTCACCTACCCAAACAGACTTGCCGCTATTATGTCCTGTTATGTCAAGACTGGACTATGCCATCTCCTTATATCTGGGTACACCGGCATACCAACTTAACAAAAAAAAAAATTCCAAAACGCTGCCGCCAGACTCCTTGCACTGGGATACAGGAATCGCATCTCCCCGCCCTCTGCACCCTTCATTGGCTCCTTGTTGGACGAAGGGCCACTTTCAAAATCCTATCATTACCCATCGACAGAACACAAGACCCGCCCAGCGTACCTACAAGTTAACACCCGAAGGTCAACCACTGCCCTCTTACTAGTGATTCCAGCCTCTAATTCAACCAGGATTAGAAAGTCTGCCTACTCAACCTTATCTCCAACTCTGGAACTCATGCCCTCCTCAAATTCGACACATCTAAGACTACATGCCCTTCCGTGAAGCTCTAAAAACCTGGCTTTTGTTTTTGGTAAACCGGGGCACATGGATGGGACGATATACTTTTGTATTATTCCTTTTTATTTCAGTGTCGGAAGCGGCCTCTCGTTTCTTTGTTTCCTGCTTTCATTGAGGTGCGGCTTGACGCTTGACATAGCTACACGTCTGTAGGTCCTGTCCTTTGTCGGACGATCGAGTGAGCAGGAGCGCTGACTATACGTGTCCGCCGGCGAGTTTCTGCATCCCCCCTGTGTTATGGTTTAGCATGGAGGGAGAAGTGGATTAAGTGGCCTGTTGGAGATCCATCTTGTTCCAGTCCAAGGTGGGGCAAGCTACGAGCGGCAAAAACAGGGTATTGTCTGACATAAGATCCCAGCGCGGTAAGCTCGTCCCTGTTTTTGCACCCTGAGCCCTGAACCTTGCACACGCTCAGGTGTGAGAATTGTGGGAGACTGCGGGGGGCAAAAACCCCTTTGATCCCCTTTGATCCTGCAAGTGTCTTAGTTCACACTTTTGAGTGGTGGCTAGTGAAGGCTTTTTTTTCTGGTGGTTGTGTGTTTGGAAGATTTTTATTTGCTCTCATCTGTTTACACGTGCCATTACAACAACTTGTTCAAATTGTGGTGTGCTTAAAACACCTTTATCCTGAGTATTCTTCCAAGTGTTGGAGAGCACGCTGCTACTCTGTACTTCTTAAAATCTTCTTAAATTAAACTTGTCGTAGTCCGACAGTGAGTCCAGACTGCCCAGTCCAATGTGTTTTCAGTAAGTGGAGCTGTTGGAACCTTTCAGACCCTCCAGTGCTTCAGTACCGTCTCTACTCCACTGCTACCGTTATTGCTTCTGGAGCTTAAAAGCACCTCTCTCGCACAGCGTGGAGTCAGGCAGTGAGTCTAGTATGCCCAGTCTGCTTAGTCTGTCAAAGTGTGTCTCTGTGCTTGTGGACATGTCTGATTTCACCTAAGGCTAGCTCCCTCCCCGGACCCCAGACCCGCCACAAGACTCTCCAGCATCGATGGATGCTGAATCCATGGACTGCTGCACCGCTTAAAGGCTTAACCGGCTTGTCGGGCAGCAAGGTAAGCAAGTTAATCAATCGGCCTGACAGTCCAACTCAACCCTCTTGCTACCTTACTAGAGTCAGCCCGGTCAGAGCTGCCCAAAGCCGTGTTTCAACCACCTTCGCAGCCCGCATTGGCAGGTTCCATGGTCCATGCTGCACCGCTCCCTTCAAATGTTACTGACTTTAGTGGACACGAGTGACACCTCCCAGGTTTCGGTGGTTGCTCGCCCACCTGCGTTGCTGTCATTGTCAACTCTCGTCCCCATCTCAGTGTCGGTGCAGGAGCATACCTTGATTCCACGAGACTCTCCGGTGAATGCGGATTCACCAGACATTTACTTTAACCCGTTCGATATTACGGACGCCGAGATTATGAGTGTCTCACAGGTTATTGAAGATGTCGCACAGCCCGAATTAGTTGACCTCAATGGGACTTCCTTGACTTTATCGTCATTGAGCCGTGTTGCTGCGATTTCAAATAACTATTTGACCGACTCGGCTCCCAAAGCCGCCCATATTATTATGGAAAAGCCCCCGGCTGTTTGCGTCTCAATGGAACCAACAACTACAGCTTTAAATCTGCAGTCGCATGCTCCAACTCAGGAGTCTTGAACCTGCCGGCACCTAATAAATTGTCTTTGTTATCCCCTGTTAGAATTGCCACAGGTCCTTTGTCGCAACCAACTGTGAAACTGGCCTTGGCTGCCTCACTTGCTTCCACGCCCCAGCAAGCGTCTTCTTACCGCCCTGCCGAAAAATCCTTGGAAACTCGGAAAATGGCAAGCTTGCCTCTATCTTCTGAAGCCGGAAATTCTTCAAAAGAAGTGCGATCAATTCCTGAAACAGTCAACCTTTTTAAATATGCAAACTCCTCACAGAGATTCATCATGTCGAGCGAATCTTGAGTGTTGACTGTCCTACGACTACTTTCACAAAATCGAGCCTCTAAGTTGCGGCCGCCATTCAAATTCATAACAACGTTCTTGCAGCTTCATCACAAGCAATGATTCCTTTTGTCAAACTTTATGAAACATTGAACGAATCTATTCGAGATCAGGCTGCCATCTTGATGACCTTAACCACCAAAATGGACCACTTTGATAACATTACCAAATTTTTGAAACCACAAATGCAGGCCGAAGCCGAATCGACGATGCAATGGCAACTTCGGCTTGCCGACCTGTCGGCACGTCATCACTGTCAAAACGACAGCCTGACCTCCTGGATTACTAGATGCAGTCAAATGGATGAGGCGTCTACTGAATTGGTTTGCTTCCTCATGTGGGTGCCAGCATTGAATAAAGAAAACATAGTCAAACTGGGCGCTCAAAGACCCCCCTATTGTGAATTCATCAAATATGAACTCTGCTGAGACACCCAGCCCAAGTGATGTACTGAGTGTGCTACCAGGAGATCCTAGACCAACGCAAGAATTGACCTAGTCATGTCTGACTTGCCACCACGGTCCATTAGTGTTGTGGCTCAGTCTTTACCCAGGGTCAATAAAAATCTGGCCACTTAAGGATTATTGGCTCTCACCACTGGGCACGAATAGCCTCCCCAAGGCCAGCCTCAACTGGACCCACAAGGACCGCAATGTGCCTCATTTGGCATCTTTGTAGGCCACGCAAAATCAGGTAACGTCGGTACATCACCGAAAGCAATGATTGCAGTACCCTCAGTCAAATTGATGGTGACGTCTAAGAAGTGAAGGCGAGCGTCCCCAGCTAGCACGATCCTCCCCACAATGAGAGACAATAATGGACTCTCCCAGGATGGGAATAAGGCCAAGACAAAGTGCGGGTGAGGGTAAATGGGAGTTTATCAACCAAAATAGGTCATGCAAAGGACTCTGCAAACTCCGAGAGCGCTCTGTCTGACAATAGCAAAGACAGGCGTATATATATTTACAAAAAACGTCATAAGAACCTACATACTATAGGGGGCACAAGTTCGTGGGGATTGGGTGGCGACGACTAGCTATAGGTGCTGCTGCGATGTGGTTTGCCGTGGCTGGAGGACGTCACTGGTTACCCTCGTGGGTTGGGCTGGGCCTGGCAGGTCAGCTGGGTTCATCCGGGCGGTGTTGTGCAAACTGTGGCCAGTGTCAGAGATGAATGTCTTTCCTGACTTTCTGCCCTAGGACCACGCACACCGCAGTCATTCAACCATTGCAATATTATCGTCTCTGGTAAATCTTCCAATAGGTTATTCTACAGGTTAATGCAACACAGGAGGAATGCACCTAGAGTGGGGTCTGTTGGCGATGCAGCAATACATGGTTACCATCGTCCTGTTGACCGGGTATTGTAGGTCGTGGGGTTGGGTCTCGGGGCATGGGGGAAACGGTCCATGTCATCATGTCTTGTTAGAAGCCATTATGGATGTGTTCCTGTAATGTTGCCATAATATTAGGTGTCCTAATTTTATAGGGGCCATTAACCTAAGGTGAGCCAGTGGGTCGTGGAGCCTAAGAAAGGGCGCCTCTGGATCTGTGTTTTCAGGCCGGGGTTTACTGCTGGGTTGTAAATAATTCAGGTGGCAGGCAGTGGCCTTGGGTGCTGCGGGGGAACTACAAATCTTTGCAGCGGCTCCAGCTGAGTTGGGGGAGGTGGAGCAGCGTGGCACATGCCTCTGCTTTTTCGTCTGGCAGGCTTCACTGGGAGGAAGGGGGAATGGCCTTGCATGTGCTCACAAAGGTATTTTCCTCGTGTGTTGCCGACTTTAGGTGGAAGAAGCATAAACATTCAAATAATCTACAATACTCATTGAGTATTTCCAAAGCTCACGTTTTGACATTGCTAGTGCCATCCACATGGCCAATTCGAGCACATTTCTTGTACACTAGGTTTTTAACAACTACAACATTTTGTTATATGCTTATGCATGCGCGGTAAGTGAGGTAGTAGTAAGGTTGGTGGAGCACGCAGAAACAACCCGCCAATGAGACTGACGGCAGCGGCACAGAGTGGGCTTGGACACACATATGGTGCATTTTCGTGCACCCCTTACACGAGCCCTCAATATGGTTGCATTTGTCTTTCTTTGCACTCTAGCAGCATTAGTTCGGTTATGGTGCGGGACCGTGGGGTGCAATCCTTTCAACGACACACATAACACGAAAATCCCCGGGACGCTTTTACTATTTGCGCATAACTGCAGGGATGTGGGTGCTTCATTCCTAATGTCATATGAGCACACATTCTGCCATGTTTATACATTTTACAGGTTTTTTTAGTCGGAGAGGTTGTGGAGAGAACGCTTTCATCACAAGTGGTTTTCTCATTAGTATTTGGGAACTTTGCTTTTGTCAGAGGACCATTTTACAGTTCTTTTTCCACCCAGGCCCTGCTGGCCGGGTCATGCTGGGAACAGCGATACACTGCGGAAGGTGAAATGTTAGTGTTGGTATCTAACACTAGCTTATGCCCGTCTTGTTCGTGGGAACGGGCTCTCAGCGGATCTGCCAGAGAGCTGTGGCCACAGGGATAATTGAAACTCTCCAAAGGTGGGGGCCGTGCTGCGGTGCACAGGGCTCAAACCATCTTCATTAGACAAAATGGTTTCCGAGGCCTAGCTAAATTCAGCAGGTTTGGTCAATGTCTTCGGCAGGTGACCCATCCACCACCTGGGCCCTGGTGGTAGGGAGGGGACCCCTGACGAGCCATGGGCCTCACCGGGAGAGAGAATGCAGGGGAGTGGGGTCTTTTGGACCAATCCTCCCCTACAGAAGCAAAAGAGTATTCTGGCTACAAGATCCTACAAAAATAAATCCAGCACCTCAGCTCACTCAAACAGAAAAAAATGTATAAGGAACTTGACGAGCACACCGACCCCCGCCCCCCCCCCCCCCCCCCCCCCAAGACTGGGGCTTTTTGTACACAACACTGGCGCCATCGGAAGTGCCCGCTCCAAAGTGCCGGACGGCACTGTGCAACCTTTGAAACCAGTCTTAAAACGAAGGCGAATCAATTGCGACGATTGTTTATAGTGACGTCCGTGTTGGTTTCAACAGAGCTATGTGACCGATCTATGTATCCTTGTTCTGATGACTGCTCCCAGATGTCTGCTGTCAATTCAATCTCGGCCTCAATACATACCAACAGCCAAGCCAAAGGCACTAATTTTCCTTTCCATCTAATGGCCATACCAAGTGCTTACCTAATTCCGGAGCTGATAGTGGCCGGCTGTCGTCCGCAAGTCCATCTGTCCCGAGTCTAAATCCAAAACTCGCTCTGAATCAACGTAAACAACTCATGCACTTTAAATCTCGATTTCATGTTTCAAAGTCAACCTCTCAGGCTGGGCATAGCTGTAAATTAAGGCTCCAGAACATCCACAGTGACTATAAAGAGCTGAACCTCAATAGAGGTAATGTGTTGAAACTGTTCAAGTGTATTCCATCTCTTCGCTCGATAACCTCAGATGATATCAAAATCGTTGAATACGCTACCGGGCGTTGCCGCGATTAAGTTCTGCTCCACATTGATTCAGCAGGGGTTCGTAATACGATTCTCAAAGCTGCTGACGATCTATTGTTCTTTGGCATCTCCTTGGAACCTACGAAAGCAATTGTAGCTCGTTCCCCCCTGAGTCGGCAGAAGGCCAGGAAGGAAGAGTTCTGATGTGTCGCATGTACGGTCTCTTACGCGTACTGCCCAAACTCAGAATTGCCTTGCAAGCTCAAATGTAAGCCGAGAAAATCCAGACAGACTATGCACAGGCCTAGCCATGATTGATCTCCTCGGAAAGGCAAAACTCTATTTTTTTTTATCATGGAACACCTGTGGATTGAAACGTCTGTGATAACTTGAAGGTCTCCTTAGATCAAGTCTTTGCAATTTGCCTGCAGGAAGACATGGTTATTGGACACCCCTTGGAGAGATGGTTTTACCATGTCAGTAAACCCTGCGGTCCAAAATGCTCAAGGAAGACCAAGCGCTAGTTTACTAATAATGACCCGTGTTACTCCAAACTGGTCATCTCCGATCTGCTCAAATCCTAACCCTTATGTCCAAGGAATCATCATGCATACTCTGAACTCCAATCTAGCGACGAAAAAACATCTTCTTATTGTCAACAGTTATTGGAACCCTGCAAAAAGTAGTGCAAAGGTTTTTGTTAATACTGTATGTAACTTGATAGATGATGCAATGCTGCTATATAACAACTTAACAATTATCTGTTGTGGGGACTTCAACTGTTCTTGGTTTCAATCAGTCAACTAATTGTTAAAAGCGACGTCCATTAATGGATGTGGTGGCCAGAGGGCAAATGTGGGCCGACGCAATGATCATGTTAAATGGTGCTGTTAGTGGTGATATCCCTGCCCAGCCAACCTGGCACTGTGAGCACCAACACAGCATCATTGATTATTTTTGGGTTTCAAGGAACTTTGAGTTGAAGCTCTTAAGCCTTCAAATCCAAAACATGACTAATAGTTACCACAAGCTCTTGAAACTTAGCTGCCTTTTAGATACCTTTTAGCTCTGGTCAAGTGGTCAAGTATACAATCTTCCAGTAGAAACTAACAGTGCAGGTAATCGTCTTCGCATAAATGCATCGCAGATCAGCAGCCTGACTGACAGATTTACTGGCTTATTGAATGGTGTTGATTTCCCCTCACTATTGATGGAACATCAAATTGTCACTAAGGTTCAGGGTCAAAAGCATACCCAACATAACCATGCGTTCAGTCTAATCATGCATGAGAAATAAAAAGCTTTGCGTAAAGATTTACGGCTCATAAAAAAGAACTCCCCAAAGAGCATGGTTTCAGGTGCTGTGAGAGTTAGAAGAGCCATTTTTAGGAATTGGGTAACCTAAAGCTATCATCGAACAAGATCGTGCCAAGCTGATGATGAAGCTTATAATCACCAAGAACACTCGGGGAAATTTGGCAGTTATTAAACATGGGCACAACCGACCATTCAACCACACCTCAAAACACCATCTCGGGTGATAGATGCTCCAGACATTTTTCTGGTGTTTTTTCCAGTTCAATTAATTCCTTTGAGTCGTACTCGGTTGCAAGTCATGGCTCTTGGGCTGTTGACACCCCGCTCGATGAAATTGAACTAGCAATTAAGAGTCTAAAGAACTCTCGTGCTGTTGGCCCTGACCTGATTAGCAATGTGATCCTCAAAGAGAACTTATCAGTCTGGGCCATCTTCATTGAACGATTATTTGCCCGTATTGCCTTGCAAAAATGTCTACCTGTGTCATGGTTAACATCCATTATAGTGCCCATCCATAAGAAAGGTAGCTGGGATTGGCCGGATAACTACCGACCGATTGCCCTCCTAGATACAATCGGGAAGATCTTTGGCTCTGAGCTGAGCTGAGCTGTGCTTGAAGCTTGTTCAATGGGCGCATTTAGCTGGTATTCCTGATGTACGGCAAGCTGGCTTCACAAAAGGTGTGGGCATCGATGTCAACCTTTTGATTCTCATAATTCTGAAATTTGAAGCTCAGAAAGCCAGGCATAACATCTACCTAGCATTTATTGACATGAAGCAGGCCTTTGATTGCATAAATAGAGGCCTGCTCTGGAACAAATTAAGAAAATGGAATTGTCCACCAAATAACCTTGATCCAACAATAGCTCTTCATTTGAATACCTCTATCCAGGTAAGCCTGAATAGAAGTATTGAACTGTCCGATTCTATCCAAAGGGCAAGGGGTGCCCCCTTGCTGCTGATTTGTTCAAATTATTCTTGGCGGATTTACCGAATCATCTTGGACATGTCCACTGTTTCCTCCAAAGATCAACAAAGTTCCAGTAAGTTGTATTGCTTACGCGGATGATCTAGTGTTAATTGATAGAACTCAAATTGGTCTCCAACGGTTGCTCAGCTCTTTACATGTGTACCTATCGATCAATGAGCTCACAATTAACACAGAAAAAACAAAAATTGTGGCATTTGGCACTGTTTCAGGTAAAAAGGCCAAGGCGTTCAGGTGGGCCGTAGGTGGCTGGTTTGTTGATACTGTTGACTCTATAAGATACTTGGGTGTGCAGTTCAACAACTCCATCTGTGAACACCAATGGGTGAAAGATCTGAAACTAAAAACCATGAGTCTTGCCTTCCAAGCGGCAAAAAGAAATAAAAGCTATGGCAAATTTTCTTTATCCCCGGTCCTGACGTTCTACTTGCAAAAGGTAGTTCCTATTCTAACTTTTGGCGCTGAGATCAGCTGGAACATCAGCGAGCGTATCTGGAACTCTTTAGAAGGGTGTTTTTGGCGCTATGTTCTGCACCTACCTCAATGCGTTTCAATTATATCTTTATGAGATGAATTGTCACTGAACTCTTTGTATAGCCATGTGATCTGGAAATCAATTACATTAATGATGTCTGTTGCAAATCCAATTCCTGCATACCGAATATTCAATAAAACCTATTCTGACAATAATGTTACCTTATTAGACATGTGGCGTCTCAGAGTACAAGCCTGGGTCGATGCCGCGGGAATCTCTGAGTTCGATCTTTCCACAAGACCACAACATTCAAAAAAGAAATTTGAATCTTGGGCTTGGATCATCATCGACAAACTGGAAAAACTATCTTCAACAAATTGGCCAGGCATTGGTCAAAAAAAGTTAACTCTCTAGTCACATTATTTAATGCATTCTCCATCTCGCTATCACCGTGAGCAATTCCTCAGGTTCCGACTGAACATCTTGAAATTCTCTGCAAAAGATAAACTGGCAAAAGACAATCTATGCTGCTTCTGTTCTGTGGCAGTCGAATCGCTGAAACACTTAGTGATCGAGTGTGAGAAAACTAGTGCCTTGCGTTCTGTACATTTGAGTCAATTTGCTCCTTTAGATAATGATATGTTCGCTTGGGGGCTTTAGATTTCATCTGGTGCAAATGTTAAACATGTTGGTGCAATTGTGAACTATCTTGATGCACTACTGAAATGCCCACTTTGAGTAATGATCTCAAGCTTCTATTCTGTGTTTTGGAGGTAATGAACTGGGATAGAATTGACTTTCCGCATGTTATGTATAAACTGGCTGATGTGTTTTTAACTTTGCTTTTGCTCGCTTTCTTCTTTTTTCTGACGTGAAGAGTTATTGGTTTTGTAAGCGCCTATTGAGTTATGTTCGTGGAATTGAAACAAAAGTTTTTATGTATGTTAAAACTATAGATTTTTCAATAAAAAAAACATGATTAGGACGTCTAATTCTAGAATCAGGAGTTCAATTACAAATTGGAAAGTAATTACAGCCGGCCAACAAGTGTTCCTAGGGATACAGAGGGAAGTGATCACAGAAAACGACCAATAAGACATCAAGGCAGAATTGGTAACTGTCGGGCCACAGGCCACAGTTGGCAGCCTTAGTGTCCTGCAGGCTCTAGGATGTACACCTGCTGACTCTCCGCTTCACGATACTACTACGCAGGAGTAGCAGCCTCTCGTGCCATCAAGTTGATCATACCCATTCACTCTCTACCTTACCCGACTACATACCTGATAACAACCCACCTAAGGCACTAAAACAACCAAGCTCTACAATACCTCCTGTCCTTTAGCACCACTGCCTCATTATGACTACGTTGCTGCAAGCTATTTCCTGACCTATAACCAGTATCCTGCCAAGACCAATCCTGTAACCCACCATAAACCACAACCATGGACCCGGAAGATGAGCTCCCTGACACATAGTGCTGACCCTAAGAATAATGACCCTCCGACGGTGCAAATCATAACTTACTCCGGTGCAACCTGTGAATCTACCACCGAGTATACCAGTACCGCAAAACATGAGGACGATCACTGCCTGCTCATTCAGACCCAGAAAGTAATCCGGAACAGAGGGGGCCCCTAAGAGCAAATCATCCACTACAGACACTCGCTTGTCCTACCACTATGCTCACTCTCCACTTTACACCAACAAACAATAGAGCGCAGCTATACCCGTCAATCCGTTTCGGCCTAGCTGCACACATATGAACAATTCTCCATGAACACCTCAACAACTTGCTAGAATGCAGATATACCCCACGATAAAATTGGCCTAGCTGCACATATAAACATCCTACATAGGCCTAATGCCGCCACAATGCAGTCTCAGCGATCAATCACCTGACTGCACCCATTCCACTGATCTCCAACTACCACAAGCGCTTTGAGATCATATATATATATATATATATATATATATATATATATATCTCATAAGGTTATGTCCACGGTTGCAGTCTTCGTTCTATGGATTCTCTTCGTATCCAGGTCCCCCGTTTTAGACTCCCCAGAAGGTGGGGGTCGGGACTTCTCTGTTGCTGCTGTTAAACTGTGGAATGCTCTTCCCTTAAGTTTTCGGACCACAGTTAATCATGCAGCTTTCCGTACATTTCTGGAATATCATCTTTTTTTAAGTTTATTGTCTTCTGATCTGTTCTTGTTGAACCTCTGTTGTGCTGAGTTTATAGAGCTAAGATGCCCTATGGGTGAATGTTCTGTGCTTTATAAATCTATAACATAACATCCGAAGGTACATGTTGGCCTGCAAAACCACAGCTTGATGTATTCTCTCTTGGCTTACAGGTAGTTGGTTTGTTGGTTAAAGCTTCAAACCTTGTGAAGTTTGCAGCATGAAAAGCCCTTGTATTTCTTTCATAAGTTTTGATTGTCTTTTGTTTTTAGAAAATGGACGCTCGATTTACAAGGGGGAAGTCTGCCATCCTGGAGCGCTCATTAACCCGTCCAAAGACCGAGGTCAGCCTGAGTGCTTTTACTCTTCTGTTCTCTGAGATTATCCAATATTGCCAGAACCGGGTCTATTCTGTATCGGAGCTTCAAGGCAAGCTGGCTGAGTTGGGACAGCAGGTTGGGGCCCGTATCCTTGACGTGCTTGTTATGCGGGAGAAGAATGGTAAGCGAGAGACAAAGGTCATCAACATCCTCCTCTTCATAAAGGTTAATGTGTGGAAGGCCCTCTTTGGGAAGGAGGCAGACAAGCTGGAGCAGGCCAATGATGACGATAAGACTTATTACATCATTGAGAAGGAGCCACTGATCAACACATATATCTCTGTGCCGAAGGAGAACAGCACGCTCAACTGTGCCTCATTCACAGCAGGAATCGTGGAGGCCATTCTGACTTTCAGTGGCTTTCCCGCCAAAGTCACTGCCCACTGGCACAAAGGCACCACACTCATGATCAAGTTCGATGAGTCGGTCATTGCCAGGGACAAGGCCTTAGATGGCCGCTAAGCTGCCGTGAATATGTGTGCGCTTTGTTGAACTATTCTTCATTAAAATAACTCTACTATGGCAGCATGGAAGATGCTCCTGTCTACTCTTGAATATATTCTAGGCACCCTGGAACAAAAATGGTTGTTCAATCCAGAGCGCATGGGAAGCCCGTTCGGATGAGGGCTGTAAAAAAGTATATACTTTTGACTTGTGGTGTAACTGGTATTTTTTTCCAGCAACAGATATTATCCGAAAAATTCAGATAATGGTAGACTAGAAAATGAATCTGTATTTCGATAGGAACAACATTGAATTCTTTTCCCTACATGGCCAATACTGTTCCATTGACTCGTTGATTCCATTACTTAATTTATACCAATAGTAAGCATTACTGGTGTAATGAAGAGATGCAATTTGTAACAAAGAGATGCATGTTGTCAGTCCCTTTTTAAAAGAGGAATCCCAAATACTTTTGTTTTGAAAGTTTTGTTGTCTTTTCTCATATTACTATTTGATGAATACATGCCATTCAGGTCGTATTATGTGGATTCGTGCTTTATTTTTCTCAAAGCTTGTTAGTTTCTTTAAAGAATTGGTTCCCTACTTTAATTCTGACTGCACTGACAACTGTGGTGTGTCGCCAGGGTGAGTCTTTTTTTTTTGCATTGTCCTTCTCTGAAACATTTCCAGTTTGATATTTATTAAAGTCAATATGCAAATGGACTCCCTGTCCTCATCCAGATTCTGGTGCATGATCCATGTCTACAAGTGACTAGATGAGTGGCTATGATTAGAAAGTGAATTTGACTTTAGAAACGGGACACTGAGGTTTTAATCCTGGAGTCCGACAGGATTTATTGGCATTTGTTTCAAGCTGCCTGCCAGCCTTAAAAACTCACTTGCCACCTCAATTCTACACATTCACATAATTTCTCACTCGCCAAGAGCCATTTATCACTAGCCATTGGCTAGTGGTGAGCGCTAAGTTTGAGCCCCGATGTCAATGTTCCCTTCTGCGTAAATTTGGAAAAATATCTTTTCCAGTAGGAAGCCATGCATACAAATGGTTTATATCTTGTGTCTAGGAAACGGTTCAACAGTGGATTTGACGTGATCATATTTTAGGAGAGCAAGCAGTCTTCAGTAGAATTGTAAAATTCAGAAAGCCCCCTGTAGTTGCGATACGTTGTCTTGAGCCTCCAGTGGCTGTAGAAGTTGTAAAATAAGTATTTCATGTTATTGCCCTTTTCCTTACTGCTCTTTATTATTAGAAATGTGGGTCTATTTGCTTATAGCGAATTATATTTTATTAACCTATGCTTAAATTAAATGAAGCTACCTTCCTGTAGATATCCAATGTTAAAAAACACATAAAATAATGCTAATACTTAAAGCATTAGGATGGGTAGTGAAGGCAAGCGTCCCCAAACAGCACGATCCTCCCCGCAATGAGAGACAATGAAGGACTCTCCCAAAATGGGAATAAGGCCAAGACAGAGTGCGGGTGAGCGTAAATGGGAGTTTATCAATCAGAATAGGGCATGCAAAGGACTCTGCAAACTCCGAGAGCGCTCTGTCTGACAATAGCAAAGACAGGCGTATATATTTACAAAAAACGTCATAAGAACCTACACACTATAGGGGGCACAAGTTCATGGGGATTGGGTGGCGACGACTAACTATAGGCGCTGCTGTGATGTGGTTGGCTTTGGCTGGAAGACGTCACTGGTCAGCCTCGTGGGTTGGGCTGGGCCTGGCAGGGTGGCAGAGTTCATCCAGGCGGTGTTGTGGGGCCATCGCGGCCAGTGGCAGAGATGAATGTCTTTTCCTGACTTATTAGCCCTAGGCCATGCACACCGCAGTCATTCAGGCATTTTGATATTATCTTCTTTAGTAAATCTTTCAATAGGTTATACAACAGGTTAATGCAACACAGGAGGAATGCACCTTGTGAGGGGACTGGAGGTAATACGTCAGGGCATGGTTACCAGTGTCCTGTTGACCGGGGCCATAGGTCGAGGGGCTAAGCTTCAGGGCCTGGGACGGGCGGTACATGTCTTTCTGCCTTGTTAGAAGTTGTTATGGATGTTCCGCTGTGTGTTGTCAAAGTGTTGGGTATCTTGATTGCACAGGGCCATAAGTCTGAGATGGTCCGGTGGGTTGTGAGGTTTACGCGGGGGCGCGTGTGTTCAGGCAGAGGTTTACTGCTGTGCTGTAAATAATGCATGTGGCAGGTGGTGGCCTTGGGTGCTACAGAGGGGGTTACAAATCTTTGAAGTGACTCCAGTCTGGTTGGGGGAGGTAACGCAGCGCGGCGCGGCCTCTGCTCTCATGCCTTGGCAGTCTTCGTAGGGTGGGAGGGGGAATGGCCTTGCACGTATTTCACAAAGGTATCTCCCTCGTGTGTTGCCGATTTAGGTAAAGACATCACAAACCTTTGAACACTCTTATAATACTTATTCAAAACATTACAAAACATGCATTTAAACTTTGCTGGATGTGTCTTGATTATACCCAGTCTGAGCATCTTATTTATACATTATGTTTTAACCAGTACAGTATTTAGTTATATGCATATATATATTTGCAGTAAGTGAGGTAGAGTTAGGATTGGTGGAGAACATAGAAAGTAACCCGCCACTTGCTCGTGACGGTGGTGGCGCATGTGGGGCCTAGACATGCACACATGACATGTGCCTTCTTTTGCATTCTTCACATGGGCCCTTTGTATGGTTACATTCGTTTTCTTGTGTCCTCTAGCAGCTTTTAGTTCAGTTATGGCGCGAGCCCATGGGGTGTAAGTTTTTCAGTCATACACGTAACAAACAGATTCCTGGTGCGTTCCTTTATTATTAGCAGCCAACTGCAATGGTATAGGCTCACCATCGCTTATATCATGGGAGCATGATTTCTTGTAATTATACATCTTACAGGCTTTTGTAATATAAGGGATTTTATGGAAGAAAAGCATCCTTTGCAAGTAGTCTCAACATTAATATATAAAGATTGTCTGTCATCTAACGACCATTTTACTGTTCTTTTCATTTGCCTAGGCCTGTTGGCCGGGTCATGCTGGGAGCGATGATACACTGCGGGAGGTGAACTGTTACAATGTTAGTGTATTACACTAGCTCATGTCCGTCTTGTTCGTGGGAACGTGCTCGCAGCGGATCTGCCAGGGTGCTGCGGCAACAAGGATGACTGAAACCCTCCAAGGGTGGGGGCCGTGCTACAGTGCGCTGAGCTCACACCATCTTTACCAGACAAAATGGTTTCTGGGCCTAGCTAAATTATAATACATGTGGGCATTTAATACGTGCGGGCAATGTCTCCAGTGGGTGAGCCCTCCACCACCTGGGCCCGGGTGGCATGAGGGGACGCCCAAGAGAGCCATAGTCCTCACCTGGGGAGAAAGCGTAGGCGAGGGGAGGTCTTCTTGGACCAGTCCTCCCCTACAGTAGCTGGGAGATCTACCAGTGCGTCATTAAAGTCTTTGTTCTTTGGGACCATTACTGTAAAAGCTGTGTTGATTTGGATTTGTAGTGTCACACACTGCATGTTGGCAATTTTTGGGCACTGTAGCTGCATAATTTTGGACAGAGTGTCAGGCAAATCCTTGAACGATTACCTAAGACAGGGTTTGCCCAAGAAAAGCTTCGATCAAGGTTGATTTCTGACAGGGTATTCCACAGGGAGGCACTCTATCGGCTTCAGGAGCCAAGTAGTTGACATTTGAAGTTAACATGAATGAATTTAGGTTCGGTTTGAGCAAACCTATGGTAGGATAGTATTTACAGAAAATGTGGCACATGCATCAAAGAATTATAAATTAAGTGCATTTTAGAAATCCCTAGTTTTCCCTAATATCTATAAACCTGTGTAACGCACTGAATTTGATAAATGAGAAAGCAACTATTATTTACTGACGATGCCTACTAGCTACAGTATGTAATATAGTAATTGCTCTGGTCAGAGAGCAGGGATGGCAAATATAGCCAGAGGTGCCATTTCTGCCCCCATAACAAATCACCAGTATGCCTGTCTCTTTCTGGTATATTACGACAAAAAGGTCTGAGTGTCTCCCCAAGAATATGCCCCAACGCCACTTTACTGCAAACCCTTAAAATGTGTATGTTTCTTGTACAGTGCTGATTACTGAATTCAGAAGAGAACTGGATTGGGTGGAATAGTAGTGAGTGGGGTGGGGAGTGTTTAGTTTGGCAGAGAAATGAGAGCACTGGTGGTAGTAACCATGAGAAGAAACGTTGCCGGACAGTTACAAGTTAGGCTGCGCAATGAGATGAGGACTTAGCTGAGGTCCTATGCATGCAGTCCCCTCCCTTCTCCTCCACCCCCTCCCCCCCCTTCACCCCACCCCACAGTGTCGGCAGAAAGGCCCACCATGTTCCTGGCAAAATCCCACATATCATGTTAGATGGAGGGAGAGCAGTCTGGGTGCCAGTTGTGGGTTTTTGTAGAGTGACTTCTGATAGGGCAAGTTCATTAGGGCTCAAACACGGTCACATTCTCTTGGATCAGCCTTGACGCATTGGAATTCTGTAGGCCAGGAGTATTAGATTGCAGAGCATCAATTCTCACCCTAGGCTGCATTGGTTTGCTGCTCCGTAGATGAGTCCTTATACTGAGGGCTGTACCAAACTGAGCTATGGTCCTGTTTGGAACTCATGGCAAGTACAGGAAGGGCTCTACGTCCCTTACTGAGCATTGTCCTTGTAAAGGCATGATTGTGCAGAAAGTAACCTGTTATACCATCTGTCTGTACTGTCAGTCCTTTGAAGTTAACTGAATAGTTTCCAGGAGGCGAACTTGTGCGCCCTTGCTCTCTCTCGTGTGCCCACTTTCTCTCTCCCTCTTGTGCACTCACTCATGTGTGTGCTCCCTTTCTCGTTCTCTCGTGTGCCCTCAATCTGTCTGCTTAACAGGAAAGGAATTGCTGCGGACGGAGAAGGGCTACACAATATTTCCTAATATCTAACCTGTTATCCCACATGCCATCTTTGGATGATCCTGTAATACTGCTGCGCTGCACATATTAACTGCCTGTTAACTCTTAGACCTCTGACCACTACCGTCATTATTTTGGCCTCTCATTTTACATTTATAATAAAACTTCCAGGTTTGTCCCCCCGTATATTGTACTGGGAATGCTTGTTCTTTTAAGTTTCCTCACTTGAATCCTGACCATATTAAACCGCTGCAGACTTTGACATAAATATTTGAGTATGAGCTAAAAGCACCTCTCGGGAATCGGGCATTAGCCATTCAGCACAAGCTACCACTGGTGAAAGAGGAACTAATGCACTGCATGTAGCAAATTTAACATCCGCATAAGCTGCCAACTCAAATGTTTTGTCCGTTTTATGTTTTATAATGCTCCTTTTATACACACACTCCCAAACAGATTTACTGTTGCACAGGTATGTTTGAAAGGCACCACTTGGCTTTGAAAATCGTAATTGTTGGTGTCAAGCTAAACTAGGTTCTTTTTTGACAACCGGCAAAACAAGCAGCAAAGACACATACCTCCTTTCCCCTTTTGTGGTAATGTGGACTGAGGGAATGCTATCCTCTCAGATGGGGTGTTTGTGATCCAGTAGCAACCCAAACCGCCAAGTACAGCTGTGCAAAATAAAAGGAGTGCCCAGTCAAGGTGCTATTAAAATATGTTGTTTAATTAAACATACCAATGAAAAAATAACTGCGAAACCACTCTGAAACCCCACGCCTGTGAAGGACAGACCTGGAAATATAATTGTGCAGAACTCTGGGTTTTCAGCATGAAGGAAAAATGGGCAAGAAATGCAGCAAGGAATTAGTATGTTCTTGGACAAAGTTGCAGAAGGGACTTGGTTACTGCTGGTTCAGGTTGGCGTATGAATCGATGCTCCAGTGGTTCGAGTCAAGGTCTGTTGACTCCTTCCAAAGGGGGTCCATCCTGGGAGAAAATTGAGTAAAGCCTAGAAACTCGCCTGCTGAGGCACCAGGTACAATGAGGACGAACATCTAGCCTCAGGAGTCGCGCAGTGGTCCCAGATTCGTCTTGGATCCTGTTCTCCTATGGCCTCTCGGGTACTTTGGGGGTGGTAGAACCTGAAATCACACAACGTTATTGAACAATATTGGACTGGGCTGTAAAAGACAATGTAAGGTACTCCCTAAGTTTTCTATTATAGGTTGCCCAGGTGGTGGGCGGGGTCCTCACTCGGAATTACTTGTGTAGTCTAAAGAAAGTATTCTGCGACTATTCATGACTTACCCACCTTTCTATGCTGGTTACACCTTATTTAAGAATTCACAAAAATCTGTGTTATTGCCTAACATAGTGTGTGGACATTCCTTTGTGGGGGCTTTGGGGAAGCGCCATACTTAAACTGCCAGCATCACCTCCTGAAAGCTTAAGCCTGGCTGCTTGCCACGTTTACCAAATTGAGTTTTACTGGGGTTGTTCTATGCCTTTACTCTATCGCATAGGTGACTGAAGTACAGAGACCCCCTTCCTGTCTTTACACAGAGGTTTTGTGCATAGTGGCAGGCTCTAGTCCACAGCAGGCCACTCCCAATATTCCCTGGAAGTGGGTAGAGAGCAGAGCTTCCTGCTGCCTTGCTAGAAGCAAATCTCACACTTGTATGTGCTAAAGAAAATGAGTGGAAGGAAGAAACCAGAGGTACAGAGAGAAAGAACCCTTCCCCACTTGTGTTGAGCTCTCTCTGACTCCACTAACTACCCACTTCCCAGACCTATAACCTCAATGTCCATTTGGTATGAAACACCCTGGTGTGAAGGTAGTCTTTTTGTGAAGGATGTGCCCTTTGATCCCTGGTTCCCCGGACAGTGCCTGTTGAGGGGCTGTATTGCTGGAGAGAGGGGATACCTAACCTCACAAAGGATTGAAAGATGGCAGTCCCCACTGGCTGCTATGTGCAACAGAGAAAGCTGCTCTGTGGAGAATGCACACAGCCTGTCTGTGGCTGGTCTGGCTCACAATGTTGACACGTATAATACAGAATCTGTTTTGATTGGAATAATTATGTGAAATACCAGCTGCCATACCCTAAACTCAGACATGGCTTATGTTTAAAAGTAATTGCCACCATGATGATGTCTCATAATGTAATTTGTGAACAGAGAAGCAGATTTTAAATGCAGCCCCTGTGCTGAAGTGGATTGCCTGACACTGCAGCTGTCAAGAGGGCAACTGTGACCTGAACCTGCTCTGTGCCACTTCACAGCATGTGCTCCAAATACTGATTCAGCAGTGCACTATGATCTTGGCATGGAGATGAGGAATGGGGGGGTGGGGGAGCGGGCTCTGGTGAACCTTTACGTAGTGAATAGTGTGGAAAGATGTTGTGTGCTTAGAGATTCCATTCAATTGGATCCAAATTGCATGCTCTGCCTTCACTGCATCAACATGAATAAACAGAAGTGGGCAAGTTGACACAGTACCAGTGCATTATGCCATCCCAACCATTAACAATAGTATTTGATTTTATCTGCCCTCATTGTATCTTTCTCTGGGTAAACATGAAATGGTTATTATGCTGATCTAATGATAAACTGGTTTAAAGTGGTTGTGGTGACATTTGAGTGTACGTTTATCTACCACAGAGAACCAAGGTAATTTGCCATGGCTCCCCTCCTAGATGAAATAGTTAATGTAAAGTGATAACCTTTAAGTTGATACCATTGTGCTTCACATTTGTTCTCACTATCTGTTTAGTGCCTGCTTCAAAACAGTTGTGTAAAAGACACCATCTTGTATCTATCCTTGTATATAAAAGGTTTGCTCGGTGTCGGTGCTTGCAAAAGCTATATTAATCCTGTTATATATACTCTTCTGCCTCAACTGCCTCTCAATACTCATCAAATTTCCCCCAGACTGCTTTCCTTCTACCTCATTTACTTGCACCCTTAGGAGTTCATTTCAACTTGGAGCTTAAATATTGTAACTTGATCTCCAAAATTGCTTCTGCTGTGTCCTTCTGAGCATTGGAAAAATGTCACCTCTCGTTCTACTGTTAAACGCTGCATGTTCTGTAATATGTGCACCATTCTTAACCTGGTCCCACCAAATGCCCCCCATCCCCTCAAAAAAGTATTAAACTTTGCAACTTGTGCTCTATTCAACCTCCCTGGTTCCATGTGAGAATTGTCGCCTGGAAAAAGTTGCCAGGTAGGTGACTTCCCTGACCCCAAAATAAATTTCCCCAAATTTTCTAGGAGGGGTATATTTTTATATTATAAACTCCAATCGTAGACTATTTGGGGGAAAGTGTTTGATTTTTTTTTTTTTTACTGAGACAACATTTTTGTGGCAACCATTTCCCAGGTGACTTTATTACTAGACACCACATCCTTGATCTTCTAACTAAATCTTTATCTGCTGTCCACGCAGAATTGAGATGAACTCAAGTTTTTATTCTTTTCTCCAAATTCATTGGCTTACCATTCCTTGCTTCACTTGCACTATTGCCCTCGTCTTTTCCCTGCAAATTCTCTGCCTTTCATTTCAACCCATCACCCCTCTCTGCCTGTCTCTTCTCTTTTCCATTTCATCTTGCTTCTATTTCACTTCGACTGGAACTTGTAACATAAAATCTCTCAATTCCTTCAAATGCTCCCTAAAGTCATACCACCTTGTAATTCCCAAGCCCCTTCTTTTATTTGTTGTGAATTGGCTTACACAAGGTAAACCTTTCACAAGTTTTAACCAAATACACTTTACTTGTAAAAAAGAGAAAGTATAAACATAAATAATTTACATTTGCTGTATGGAAAAAAAGATGACCAAAACAAACAAACCGTTTGCCAACATGTGTTTCAACCTGCTTTAGTCTTCATCAGGTCAAATATTCGATCCCACTCCTAGAAAAACTAGTGACCTAGACAGTACAGAAGTGTCGCCATTAGGGAGACCTGCAGATGGTTGGTCCACTGGGCAGGAACATTTTAGGGAATGTTGGGGCTCAGGTGCCTTTGGCTCTCATTTCCCTGAACCAAACAAATGGATCAAGATTCTGGTCGGTATTCTGTCCCGCAGCAAACAAAATATGTTCCCTTAACCTTTTCTGAATCGGAACAATAAACGAGTGACATTTCAAGGGCAACGTTATTAGTACATGAACAAGTTAAAAAAAACAGCAGCCAGAAGGAGGGTAGGACAAGGACACGGATCAGTAGCTGTATGAAAAGGTACACATACCCAGCATAGACAGAGGACTCATTAGCACTCTCAGGGCACAAGAATGGAGACAGATTGAAAGCAATGAGAAATGTACACATACCATTGAAAATAATTAAGCAATAAGCCCCTCGATGCAGTGGCATTACCGAAGGCCCTGGGGCCCATAGTTAACGAAGGCCCCAGAGCTTTACCTAACTCGGTAATACTCCTGCGTCAAGGGTCTTATTGCTATTAGTACCCCGATCCACATGATCGGGGTACTAAAAGCATTGTTTTTCTTTTCCGAAACGTTCTGGAAAAATGTAAACAAAGAAAATGGCCGGCATGGAAAGGAGAGAAGGGACTACATGTAGTCTCTTCTTCCTTTCCATGACGGCCTGTTGTGGGTTGGGAGCGGACGCGTTGGGAGGAGTGTTCCCAGCGCGTCCACTCCCGAAATGGACCAAAAAGAAGGTAAGTGGGGTTGGGAGGGTTTATTTGGATTGGAAGGGGGGAGGGGGACGAAACACTTCCTGAATCCCCGGCGGGGAAGGTGGCCGCCTCCAGCCGTGTGTTGGCTCGGAGCAGGGATTACCCTGTTGCGAGCTTCCTCATTGGCAGAGGGGCTGACATCCCCCCCATGCCCTCTTGTCAGGGACAAAGAAAAGGAATGCTGGGAGATTGCATACTGATTGACCCTCGCCGGGTACTAATAATGGATATAAATTAGAAGCAACGAGAAAGGTGCATGTATGCTAGCACAGACTGAAATTACAAAAGATCTACCGTTTTCAAGTTGTATTAATATTAGTCGGTGAAGAAACAAATGTCTTTTTGGTGTCGAATCTATCAATGCCACTATTATTATACATGAAGCAAGCTTGTCAGACCTTTTTGAAGAACATCCCCTGAGAGCTAAATCACTTTTAGATTTGACAATTTAGAAAATGTTTAGAGAATTGCAATTTTGGCATTTCAGGCATCACACGATGAAATGAGTTACTCAGGACCAAACGGTTTGTTGAAGAGTTGAAGCTGGAATTTGAGCCAATCTGCAATTTCCATACTTGACATATTATTTGTCTAAATGCGAAATTATTATTATTTCCCATATCTTATCATAGTGTAAGGTACAATTATTGTGATAGGTTTTTTTTTTGTTTATTTATGAACAGCACACAGGAAGCATAAGGTTAGCAGTCAAATGCAACTCATTCCTCCCAGCTTAAAACATCAGCATAACCCACCCCCACCCCTATATTCCCATCGAACAAAGATCATTCTCGATCTGACAGGGCATGACTGGGTGCGTCCACCCGTCCACCCCCCCCCCCCCCCCCCCCCCCGTCCCAGTGCAAAGCCCTCTCGCCGGAAAATTGAGGTCATAATCCAGAAAGGGCACCCAAATGTTTGATAACCGGTGAAGAGTGCCTGCCTTGGCTGCTGTGAATTTCTCTTCTATCAAAATATCCCAGCGCTTAGTCCACCAAAGCGCCATCAGAGAGCCCTCAACAGACTTCCAGGTGTGAGCCACCGTGATTTTTGCTGCCAGCAGAAGTTGGGTTATGAGGGCGGCCTTCCTGTCTGTTCTTGGGTATGAGCCCGGGATCGGGACTCCTAAGAGGACTGCTTGGGTAATATATTTTATTGTGGTAAGGCATTGGGTCCAGAACTCTCTGACCTTTGGGCATGTCCACCACATGTGGAAATAGGACCCTGGGAGGCCACAAAGGCGCCAGCATTTGGGATCCAGGGTCTGAGAGATACGGTGCAGACGTGGAGGTTGGGGCTGTACCACCGTAGAAGCAGCTTGTAGGCACACTCCTGGTTGGTAATGCAGGGGGGGGTGGTGGATGAGTGGGTCCTCGACCAGATATCGACCCAAATCTGGTCCTCCATGGTGAGCCCTAGGTACACATCCCATTGGGTCATATAGGAGGCTTTCGCGACATGGGGGTTTTCCTGCATCAACTTGTAGAGGGCAGAGATCTTCCCTCTGGCTGGCTAGTAAGTCTTTCGCAGTGAGTTCCAGAGGGGTCAGGGCTTGTGTTGCTGCCAGTCGAGTCAGGGTATGAGAGCACCAATGGCAGAGTTGCCAATAGGCGAACCTGTCTGTTTCTGCTAGCTGGAATCAAAGGATCAAAGGAGCGCAGACGCCCCACCTTGAAGAGCTGTCCCAGGGATTGAAGGCCTCCCACCACCCAATTCCGAAAGTTTGCGGGGAAGGCTCCCGGCGAGAAGGTTGGGTTGTGAAAGATTGGGGAGGAAGGGCCCATTCCCATTGGGATGCCCCCTCGTCTCAGGGCCCAGTCCCAGGCCCACACCAAGTACTTAGTTGAGGACAGTACCCCCGGCCATGTGCGGCGCAGGGGGGTGGGGATGTGCAGGAGAAAACGGAGGGGAAGAGGCAGTTGAGACTGTTCTATCTCCACCCATTTTGGGCGCCCTGAGGTAAGAATCCATGCCAGAATGTGGGCTAATTGTGCTGCTATCTGATACCTGCGAAGATCGGGGACCCCCAAACCGCCCAGCCTGGAGCTGCCCATCTTGTTCTCTGGGGAATTCACTACCTCCTACCTCGCCAGATAAACCTAAGCATTTTCCTTTTGGAGCCGCCTTAATGGGGGAGTGGGATTGAGACCGGCAAAGATGAACAAGCGTAGAGGAACCGTGGAGTAGGTTCATTTTACAGGCCATTATACCACTTAGAAGCGAGATCTCCTGTGGGAGCCAGTGGTCCAGATCCCTCTCCAGCTCCCTGAAAAGGGGCAGGGGGGAATGTTTAACTGGTAAACATCTGCCGGGTGGGCGGGAATCTGAACCCCCAGGTAAGGGATCGCCTTAGCACTCCATCGTATTGGGCATTGCTTCTCTAACACTTCCCTCTCCCCTTGAAACATCCGAATCCCCATGGCCACCAACTTCGCAAAAATTGATGGCAAAGCCTGCTACTCTCCCAAAGCTGTGAATCTCGGCTAAGGCCGGGCTCAGTGAGGCTGAAACCTCTGTGATGGTCAGTAGCATGTTGTCGGCATAAAGCGCAATCTTGTGCTGGGAGGGGCCTACTTGGGGGCTCTTGATCTGCGGGTTGAGATGAATGCGTTGGGCTAGAGGCTTCATAACCAGGGCAAAGAGCAGGGGAGATGAAGGGCACCCCTGTCTTGTGCTGCAGGACTGGGTATTGGACCTGATAGGAGGCTGTTGACCCTCAGAAAGGTCTTGGGAGACGGGTAATTGGCCAGAACCACCTTTTGAAAAACGGGCCGAAAGTGGAAGGATTCAAGGGCCTGACGCAAGAAAGACCTGTCCAGTCGATTGAAGGCTTTAGTCTCGTCTAGGGCCAACATGCAAGCTGTTGCGATTCTTTGTTAGCAACGTCTATTAAATTCAGGGCTCTGCGGATATTGTCGCTCATTGACTTGTGGGTTATGAACCCTGTCTGGTTCGAGTCTGAGGTTGGGGAGGGCGCCTGCAAGCGGTTAGCCAGGATCTTTGAGTATATATTGGCATCAAGGTTTAACAGTGAAATGGGCCTATTAGAGCTATTGTTCACCAACAATCTGTTCACTTATTACTTTTAGCATAATACCATTGTTTGGTTTTAGTTAGCATGTGCGCCGTAGCCTCGGCATAGTGTGCCTCCCGTCTCTTTCGTTCCGCCTGCAGGGTCCGATAGGATTTCAGGGACCAGTGCTGTGCGGGCGTCTCGCCTGAGCCTATGGAAGGCTGCTCCATGGGCGATCAATTCCCCTCTAACCACTGCCTTCATGGCATCCCAAGTATTAGCCGGGGACATGTTCTCATTCCGATTCCCCAAGAAGAAATGTTTAATCGACTTGGCTACGGAGTCCCTTACTGACATGTCATTCAAAATGGGGTCATACAGGTTCCACTGACGGCGGGGGGTACGGGTCATGAACCCTGAGCGTCGGTGTCACTGGAGCGTGGTCAGAAAGGACCCTGGGGCCAATACTGACATCCGTGAAAGCCAGGATTTGGGGGGAGGCCAGAAGCAGGTAGATCCGGGAGAAGGTTCTATGCACATATGAGTAGAAGGAGAAGTCCTTCTCGGTGCGGTGGATTACTCTCCAGGTGTCCACGACATCCAGGGTTCAGAAGAGATGAAGAAGACTCTTTGCCAGTTTCAAGTCTTTGGGGGCGCGGGGTGTGAGACCTGACCCTGAATGGGTCTGGGACTCCGTTGATGTCACCTCCAATGACGACTTGGCCCTCGGTGAACGGAAGGAGCACCTCCTCTAGGTACCTGTAGAATCCTTCCTGGTTATCATTGGAGGCGTAGGCAGAGACGAGGGAATAGAGCTGGCTGAAGATGAGGCATTTGACTGCGGTAAAGTGGCCCTCCGGGCAGTGTAAGGAGTCCAAAATTTGTGGCCTAATATTTTTTGCACAATTCCTAATAAATTCAACAAAGTTCCAAACAAGAAGAATTTTACATACACATTTCTAAAAGAAAAAATCAAATGAGAAAATATAGTAATTGTTTAAAAAAAATAAAAAATAATACCACAATCAAAAAAACAAAACATTTGGAATAGAATGGGAATAGTCTATAAAGATTAAGAGCTAAACTAGACCACATTCAATTTTCAAAAATCTAACCACCGCTAAATGCATCAATGTCTTCATATCATAAAGCATGCGTTTCCATAATAGATCAAGGTCCATGCTATTTAGATCTGGACAAAGCAACAAAAATAAAATGCTCGAGTCAACATTAAAGATGAACAATCAATCAATAAATGCCGCAATGTCTCTACTACTCCTAGCTCCCTGCAGAATCTACACACCGTGGGAATTACCAAAATGTTTCCTCGTACTGACATGATTGCTCCTGTCAATAAGACATTGAAGCGAAACCTCATAAATGCATTTCTCCAGCTTCTATTTGGAAAACGCTGTAAATATGGTTCCGGAAGACCTAGGCATTTTATAATGAGAAACCATATGGGAATATAATCTCGACTTCTTGCATTGTATTAGCCCAGTTGTTAGGCAGAATCCTGTGCAGTTCCCTTGGGGAACACTGCAAAAAGATTAAGACTACAGGAGTAAGCAGTAAACCCAATTGGTAGCAGTCTGTACCACCCAGATTTACCTGGTAGCTGTGGCTGAGCAGTCAGACTTCTCTCAAGAAGAGTTAGGCAGTATACAGAGGATACACAATAGGGCTAAAAACACAGTAGAGCAAGCAAACACTGACCAGAGCTTGTTATCAAAAGTATATAATTATTTATTTAACACACACTTTAGAAAATACACTAGCACTATAAATCAAAAGCAAGTTCCAACACAATCAGAAAAGTATTCACACCTCCCTTAGCGATTACTAGACAAGTCTAAGTCAAAACGCAGTCAAAACGCCACTTTTTGTCAAAACAGGGTTGAGCGCGTAACTTAGATGGCACTCCAATAATTAGGTTAAAGGGAGAGAAAAAGGCAGGTCATGAAAATAAAACAGTTCCCAACACTTTTAAGAGACAAAATCAAGTTACTGAAGGCAGAGTATACTGTGGAGCCAAAGTTCATAGGCCAGGCCCACATTGAATGGAGCAAGGCGAAATGTGCCCAAGATCACACGGTTTAGAAATGCATTCAAGTCTTTGTAGAAATGTTCAAAAGAGGTTGGGGTGATTCAAAAGACAAAGTTAGGTCTGGGGGCCAACCCAGTTGGAAAGCCAAGGATTTAAGGGTCACCTTTAGCAATCCAAAGAAAGGGAGGCCAGGTGGAACACAGTACCTTTAAGAGTGAGGAAGCGCCAGCGGTGGCAGTTGTTCCTGGCAGCGGGTGCAAGTCGTGGTTTCGACCAGGGGAAGAGAGAATCTCGTCGAGGAGGAAACTTGGAGTCATTGCACTGCCCAGGGAAGAAACCAGCCGCAGAGTTCGTCGGTTAAAAGGTGCGTTTATGGTATTCGCGGTCACAGTGGTGAAGCTTGGCTATCCGGGCGATTCGACCAAGAGACGTCCTGGAAGGCGAAATGGCGAACTGGTTGATCCCACCAGCTCTGAGGGAGAAGAATCTTCCAGCAGAAGATCTCTTCCTGTTGTCGGGAAAGTGGTGAGGTTGTTGCAGCAGGTCTCCACCGGTGGTGTCGTCGTTGCAGATGGCTCAGCGTCTTCCCTCTTCGGATTTCGTAGGTTCTGTGGCGAATTCTGAAGTTCCAGTCCCAAAAGGCCTGTTTTTATGCAGAAAAACCCCCATTCAACAGCCTAGCTGTCACTCAAACATGCTCACCACTGGGCCAATCAGAACAGAGTGCGACTTGAGTTGCGAAGGCAACGAAGTCCAGGGTGCCAATTCCCCCACCCACACATGCTGTGGAACCCAGACAGAGTGGCACCAGTTGGAGGGCTTCTGTGGAGAAGCCTGCCAAAAAGTGGAACAAAGGGCCTGACCTTGGTTGGAGTTACAGAGACGGACACGAACGCCATTTTAGAAAAGAGTTCTGGCAAAACGACCCAACCGGTGATTTAATATTAAATAAATCAGCTGTATCTTTAATGTTGCACCAAAAAGTGGTGCGTTTAAAATCAATGGGAGAATCCCATAGGAAATATTCCGGTGGAATATTTTGCGTGGTAACCACTGCCACCAGCCAGAAACTCGACAAGGGGGGGACTGGACATTGCCCCCTTGGAAACCGACCCAGGGGCTATCGAATTAACCCCTTCCAGTACTTCCACAATATGATGGTTTGTACTGGTTCTGTTCACAATTTTGGACTAGTAAAGCCAATGGTGACTTTACATGCCCTGGGAGACAGTAGTCAGTCCCAGGGTATGAAGTCTATGTTTGGGGGTCATTATGACACCCCTGTGTTACTGCACTGAGGGTGCTGTGTAACACATACACAAAAACAGATGAGACCCTATGGAGTAAAAGAACCCATAGCCCATAAGCACACAAGAAGTCGGACATACCTCAAATCATGCCTAAGAGTGGGAGGAAAAGAGTCTCACTCTTAGCAGGGGAAAAAAACAAACCCCAAAAATCCAGCAAAGCTGCTGGGGGACTCACTAGGTTTGGGAAATTAGCCTTATTAGAGAATTCTCCCTAACACCAGTCTAAATTCCGAAGGGTTTTTTTAATGTTTTTTGGAATATGTGCATAGAGTTGTTCCCACATTTATCAATAACTGTTTACATATTTTAGTTAGCTTACTGAGAAAAATTTAGTTTGTAGAACCTTGTTTGCTAGCTCAAGTCGGAGTACATGTTTTTAGTGTCCGCTCTTGTGAGATTTTGATACAAGGGGAGGCATTTACATTCGATAAGGCATTGCAGCAGTTGGAGACCTAATGCATATCTCAATGCAGCTAAAGGAATGCATTTCAGTAGACCCGACAACATATTTCTCAGCATGCTGGCTTCTAATTTGTTTAATTCCCAAATGCCAGCTATAAACGGTAATTCTAAACCGTAACACATTTTCGGGATGGGTTTCTGTTGGTAGAACTTCAACAGCGGTAAGCAGGACAATGCACCACACTTGCGATCAACCATTTGCATTTGGGTGATACTCAATTTGGCTTTCATAAAATAGTGGTTTTGAATCTGAACATTGCTTGGATTGTCTATCACAAGAAAGCTAAGATAAATCCTCGAATGCTTGTCTATCACAAGAAAGCTAAGATAAATCCTCGAATGCTTAATTGTCAGCTTTGTTTTGTCGAAGAACCATTGTTCCGATGATTGCTTCTTCCTTCGGGAGAAACACATTACATGAGATTTTTGCCCATTTACTATCAAACCATTAATGGGCAAGAAGTCTGCAAAGGCAGACCACAGATGCTGCTGGCCCAATGGAGTCTTATCAAACAACAAAACGTTGTCCGCATAAGAACACCAACTCAATTTCTTCCTCTGTAATGTAGGCTGGATGAAGGACGCCTTCTGTAAACATGGACCAATATCAGACGTATATAGATTATATAAGGCAGGAGCAAAAATGCGTCCTTGCCTTAATCCATTAGAAGTTCTAATAGGAAAAGAAAGAAGGCCTTCGTTGTTTAAACGTATTTGGATTTTTGATCCTTCTTGCAAGTGAATCAGGATCGAAAGGATCTCCTGGGGGATGCCTAATGAGTTTAATTTCCTCGGTAATACCGCCCTATTGACCAAGTCGAACGCTAAAGATAGGTCCATACTTGCAAGGAATATTGGTGTAGTTCTTTGTTTCCATCAGATTTCTTGTAGGAGAGAAATTCTAAATCCTCCTGCTGCTGTCCCCACTCCTCGCCTAAAACCAAATTGCAAATTTGATATTTGCTTCAGACCACTCTTCAATTTGTTGAAGGATAGGACTAGTGAATATTTTTGACTCAGCATCTAGTAGGGTGATGGGATGATAATTTAATGGCAAAGTTCTATCGATCGCCCTTTTTATAGATTGGGATTATGAAAGACATGTTCCGGGAGTTAGGGATGCACTTTGTTAAGCCTATATTTTCAAAGAGGAGAGAACACGCCCTTGCCCAATTATCTGGGTCACTCTTCAAGACAATATTAGACAGGTTGTTTGGTCCCGAGGCCCTAGACGAGCTAGCCAACTTAATCTTTTCCCGAATTTGTGGGATTGAGAATTTACAGTTCCACTGAGTAGATAATATGGCATTTGTTATTCTCATTGTTGAAATGGCAGGGCTCTAGGGGCATAGAGGGAACTGAAATGCCCGGCCCACACTTGTTTAGTAATTGGTTTTAAAATAGAGTCAGTATTTGGGCAGCTACTGCCATTGACAAGGCGCCAAAACTTGCGCAAAGAATTATCTCTGTGACAGCAACATTTTTTCATTGTCAGCCTGATACATTAAAAACGTATGACCTCTTAGCCAATTTTATATAGTTGTTTCAGATGTTTTGCACCCTTTTTTTTTTTTTTTTTTTGGATTCGTCTGAGGTTGGCAACAATCTTATTTTTCTTAAAGCTAGATGCAAGACACTTTTGGCGGTACGTACCATGTTATCATATTGATGAATGTGGAATTTCTTTATCTGCTTACTAGCAGGTTGTTTAATGGATTTGCTATCAGAGTCTTTACAAATGGGATAAAGTGAGTATGTGTAAATCTTGTTTGCTTTTCTTCATAGGTGGACAAACTATAATCATGCAAAAACAAGTTATTACATGCCTGGATGTTCCCAGGATGCCAAGTGATTCTATTTCTTGCCTGATTCAGATTTAACGCTAAAGACATAAACTGGGATGTTGGTACTGATTTTACGATCAAAATATCCACTTCCAACATTTAATGATCACTCAATGCCGTTGGAGTTATAACAAAAGATTCCACTGAATTGAGTATATAATCAGAGGTAAATACATAATCAATGGCAGATGACCTATTCCCTACTGATCAAGTATTATAGTTCATGTGAACCCCAAAAATAGTGTGCAAAGATCGTAAACCCCAAGAATTAAACCATGTATTCCAACCCATAGTATCACTTTTCTTATGTGCAGCCACAGAAAGTTCTACAGTGCCTTCCCCAGTGTAGTCCATGTTCACATTTGGCAAAAATGAGGGAACAACATCCACATATTCTGTTACAAGCTTTATGTTGGTGTTAAGATCACCCATGATCAATATCTGTAGGCCTACAAATGTAGGCAAACAATTCTCTATTAATAAGTCTAGTTAATTCATACAAATTGGATTGCGGGGACCAATATAAATTCAAGATCAACAAGTGCGTAATGTGACTATTTCCATCTAATTCAATTAAAGTCCCAAGCACGGATGGTGGAAGCAAAAATGATTCAATGAGATGTAAACCAACTCCCAGCTTGATAGCTGTTAGTAAGCCTCCAGATGGTCGGCCTCTATGGCTTTTAGTAGCAAGCAGGTGACAGCATTCGAAGCCATCAAGCTGGATAGGGGTCGTCATCCAGGTCTCTTGGATGCACAGTATACTTTTACTTCTCAGTTTGTGACATAATTGTGGTGAAGATGATAAATGGGAATGGCCGCAGGAGTTCCAACATAGTATAGATAGTCTATTGTCTGGGTTAAAGTTCTTTTAGCGATTCTATTTGAGATATAGAATCCTACAGTGTCAAGGCCAACTATTGCCAGCTCATTTCCTGATCTAAAGGATTCCCTGGCTCCATTTTTTTGGGGCTGCGGTAAAGAAGGCTGGGGGGGGGGATTCACTTTGTTTATTTTCGTTTCGTTGTGGTAGCCCATCCCCAAAAACCAAAATATCGAAACCCCTACTATTGAATTGATCCAGTTCAGCTAGTGCTTTATGGAAGACCAATCTTGAGTGAAATACAACCCTCACATGATCATAACACATTGCGTGAATAAAGTCAATACTCTTGATGTCAGCTGAGGCAAGATTTCCTAGTGAAGCGATGTTATTAAATAGTTGTAAAGATCTTTCCTTATTCATAGAGTGTTGATTACCACAATCAAACAGAGGATACAATAAGATGCTTGGAGAGTCTAGATGACAGGGTTTCCTCCATTGGATATGCTTTAGTTTGGTTGCCAAATAGCTTTTTGGAAACCTCTGACTTAAATCCGCCAGATTATCAGTTTTCCTGGGTACAAAGGAATTATGGCTCTTAGGGGCCGGACCTATTTGTTCTTGTGCAGACAAATTTGATGAGGGAAAGGAATTGGCCGACTGCTCTCCTCCTCTCTATTACATTATTGGATGACGTTGCTCTCATGCTTAAACACGGCATCTTGATTTTTTGGTCAAGAGGTTGGCTCGAGTCTGTTGTTTCTCTGCCCGTCCTAAGCACTTTCTCAACTGTTTCGCGAATAAGCAATTCCAGCTGAGAGGCATTGCTTAGTTGTTTTTCCGGAACTGCTATTCCTGCCGAAGGAATATGTGTGTGGTCTTTAGATGAAGTCAAGTCGACTATATCTGGGGGGGGGGGGCAGCTGAAGAATCTAATTCGGGATTCAAATTTGGAGGCTGTTTAGCTAGAGGACCCACTTGATGCCAATGATGCCCCCTTTGAGGAATTCAGCACTAGAAAGTTCACTAAGTCCACAGATGCTGAAGCGGGAGGAAGGATTAAAGGCATTGCTTGATTTACTATTTTTGGTTTGGCAAAAAGGCCATAGATCTCCTTTTCTCCTAGAGGTATAGGCAAATTTGTCCTTGAATGGAGCAATTCCGGACAAGCTGGGTGGGTGTCTGGGTTTACTGTCGGGCCGTGAATTGTTTCTTTTAGATCATTTTTATGGGTCATCTCCTCCGAGATGGTATTTTCGGGTGTTATGTATTCTCCGGTATCATTACTAGGAAGCTCTCCACGGGCCTTTACCGCTTCCGCTAGATGACTTTTTACCTTGTCCTCTCCAATAATGTTTTGCCAGGTATTTTTGGCTGCCATTTGGCTATTCTGGCCGGCGGGTGCGAAAAGGTGCCCATGAAGATTGGCAGGAGGGGTTTGTGATCCGTAATTGCCGTGAACCTTCTGCCATACAGATAGAGGCGAAAGGTGCGACACCCCCACAGTACGGCAATTGCCTCCTTCTCAATGTGAGAGTATCGCTGCTCTGTCATTGTGAGAGCTCTTGACGCATAGGCGATGGGCCTCTTCTCACCTTCTTTGGTGACCTGCATGAGTATGGCCCCCAGGCCGACAGGGCTGGCATCCACAAAAAGTTATCGGGAAGCGTAGTGTCGTAGTATGCCATTTTTGTGTCCACGGATAATGACTTGGATATTTTCAAATGCTTCCTGGCACGCTTTCCCCATTCCCACTTTGCATTGAGCTTGGGAAGTTCTCGAAGGGGTTCCGAGAGAGTGGTCAGGTTCCGGATGAAACTCCCGCAGTACGTGGCCATCCCCAGGAAGCTGCGCACGTCAGTGGGTGTAATGGGCGGACTCGCAGCCTGTATGTCGGAAGCCTTCTAGGGGTCCGGTGAAATGCCAGTGCTGCTGAACTTGTAGCCAAAGAACAATATTTCCGTCTTGAAAAACTCATTTTTCCTTGTGGATGGTTAGGCCAGCATCTTCTAGTCGGCCCAAAAGCATCCGTAATCTTCTCGAGTGTTCTCCTCTGTCCTGAGCATGGATCAGGATATCGTCACTCGCATTTAGGACACCTGGTATGCCCCGGATGACTTCTTGAATTGTCTGTTGAAAAACTTCGGCAGCCGAAGAGATGCCAAAGCTTAGCCGCTTGTATCTTCAGCTGGTGGTAACCTGCTTTCAAGTCAACCTTCGAGAAGACTCTTGATCCCGTGAGGTCAGCCACAATTTCATCGAGGGTTGGCGTGATGTGGCGCTCCCGCTTTATGGCAGTGTTCGGGAGGCGCATGTCTATACAGATTCGGACCTTTCCTGTTTGGGTTTCTTTGTGACCACCATCGGGGAAACCCATGGTGTCGGCCCTGTTACCTCTTCTATAATGCCAGCTTCTTCCAATGCTTTGAGTTCTATCTCCACCTGTTCACCGACTTATCAATGTGGAGCTTGATCGTCTTTCCTTTCAAACACCCAATCCCGTTTTGCAGGTTGGGATACTGTGCAAGGATGTTTAGACCTCTTAGGCTTCCTTGACTTGACTGATGAACTGTACTAGCCCTAGGTCCTCAGCCGCATCACCACTCAGAAGGCATTCGATCTCTGCATTTACTACGTAGATCTTAGACGGTAGCCTATTTTCACTGTGGCTGAGGGTGGTGCGGAATCTGCCAACCACCGGTAGTGGTTTCCTACAGCCACATGCAAACAGAAGGGTGTCTGTGTTCTTGAGGTCTGGTCGTGGTTGCAGTGTTTGAAATGTGGTTGTGGGCATGACATTTACAGAGGCTCCCGTGTCTATGGTCATCCATACCTGTTGGTTTTGGAGGGTGACCTGGCATTTGCGCCTCCTGAGCCCTTTCTTCTGCGTAGCATGTCCACGATCCAAAGCTGACACCAGGTATACTTTTCTCCCTTTTGTCCGCTGCTCCCTACCAGAGTCTTGTTGAGTGCCTGTGACGTCATCCCCTTCTTCCTCAGTTGAAGAGTTGGTCGTTTCGACTCGCCTTGCACTCGCTTGCTTCTTTTTCTTGGTCCCACTCTTCTCTTGGGGATTCTGTGGAGGCGGTAGTGAAGCGCACGATGACCGGCACACCTTGGCATAGTGGCCTTTCTGCCAGATGCCCCACATGTTGTCCCTTGCGCCGGGCAGTTTCGCCGTCCATGACGCGGTCCGCCACACCATGCACACTCCGTAGGTCCCGGGATCTGTGGCTGCCATCTGGCTGGTGCGTAGTTGCCGCCAGACTCATCTCTTGTGGACTGTCTATTGGTGACGTGGGCCACCATAGATGTCGCAAGGGCAGGCTGTAGTTTTTGAAGAGTCACTCCCATGTTGGCGGCCCTGGCATGTGCCAGCTCCCTTTGACGACCCAACTCCAGAATGCGTGTTAGAGAGATACCCTTCTCACTCAGCACCATCCTTCTCAGTTTCTCCGATTGGATGCCATTGATGAGTTGTCTCCAGATTTCTTTCTCGACATCCATGAACTCACACGAAATCGCCAGCTTCCTGAGTCGGGTGTGGTAGGTATCCAAGGTCTCCTCTTCTGCCTGAAATGTGGTGCAGAACATGAAGGTTTCATAATCCGGGTTGAGTTGTGGGAGAAAATGAGCTGTCAAGGCGTCTTTCGATTGTTGGTAAATGTCCTGGCCATCAGCAATGGTTAGCGAGTTGAAGATCCGTAGCACCTCGTCCCCCACATTTAACAATAAGTGCGATCTCATTTTCCTGGCTGTAGTTATGTCCTTGCACTCCATAACCATTTCGAATTTTTGGATCCATAGCTGCCACCAGGGACCAACTGATGATGGATCCGTGAATGGGTCAAATGGCTGAATCATTGTAGAGGAGCTCCCTTGCGGGCGAGCTTGCGGTGACGACATCGACAGATTCGCTGCGAGTCTAGAGGGCGTACCGGGCCTGGTGGTGGACGTGCCGGTCGCCATAGTGGAGCGTCACCGTCACTCGACGGTGTCTATCTTCCTCACCTCGGTGCGTGGTTTCAGGTGTCAGTGGTCCCTTATGAGGCCGACCTTCGAAACAGTAGCCGATGGGACCACTGACTCGCTCCAAGTGCCTGCTGCTGTGATCGCACGTGCGCACTGCGTGTGCGATGGCTTCACACGTCGTGTTGTGGTGCCTCTGGCCACTGGATGCCAGTTGGTTGTGTGTCGCAGCACCCTGGGACCGCTGTGGAAAACAAATATGACGATACAGCAAAAAAATTATTTATTTTTTGGGGGGGGGGATTTGTTACACAGGGCAGATGAAGGGCCGTTACCAGTGCTAGCAATTGTTCAGAAAAAGTCCAACACACCAAGAAGGGCTCAGCGTACTGCAGGCTTAACGGGCACTTTCAGCAGGCACTTACGACTTGGGCACGCGCCCCGGATGTTTGTGAGCCAAAAGGGGGCTTCACACTACAAGAAGAAGAAAAATCCAATCAGAGTGGGCAGAAATAATAGCTCCCACGAGGCTCCAATAGCAGGGCTCAGCGTACTACAGGCTTAACAGGCATTTACGGCAGGATCACTATCATCTGCTGGTAAGCCAGCGTATGAGCCTAAACACTTTGGTTCCACACTCTTGAATCCGATTACCTATTCGCATCTCCCAATTAAGACTTAAGGCTTTTTATTATGGATGGCTGCTAGTTTTTACATCCTCTGGTTTGGAGGAACCAATCTCTAGACCTGCATCATACCGATCCTATGTTACTTTTTAAAGCGTACGCTATCTGGTGCAGGTACATTGTTCATAGTGTAATAGGTGCTACTATCGGAAAGGTATACATAGAAGCCAAGTTTATCAATTTCAGACATGGAAAGGCTGAGTTGGCCTTGCCGGAATGTGGTACTGTGATTTGGCATATGAACCCAATCTCTGTGTAATTAGTGTTTAACACACAGTTATCTTCTGAAGAATCGTGATACTCAAATGTATGAATTTGCATTTCAACTTTGCGGATTTAACATGATCAATATATTTGCTAGAGAAGGGTGAGAATGCTACAGGAGTTGTGCTATAGCGAATAGAGAAACTGGGGCAGAGTCTCCAAAATGAGTGCAAATGAAAAATGCACAGATGATGCCGTTTCTTTCATTTGTGCATCTTTCAGAGATGTGCAGGTCACCTTATTCCCAAGGGTGGCCTGCACTATTCGGGTGAGGCTGAACGCTAGCGCAAAGACGCACTTCCCAGCCCCCTTAAATACACGGGGAGCGCACCTGACGCCTGTGTATTACAGGCGCCATTGTGGGAGTGACGGGCACTAAGGCCTGCCACTGAGAAATATGGTTAACAAATAAAAATGCATTCCTCTCCTTGTTTGAAGGATAAAAAGGCAAGTGGGGGGGGAAGCAGTTAAAGAAAATGTATGAAAGGTTCAGAAATTAATATATTGTGTATGGGGCCTTCCCTGGCTTGTGCCTAGTCCAACAAGGGCTTTCATTTTTACACATAGGAAAGCGCTTCACATTTTTGGATTTGGGATGCACATTGAAATTCACAAAACTATCCCACTTATTGGCCCAAATGAGTAACGGGAATGAAAAAGGTATTCGTCTAAGATGCACCCATTCAGAGGCCCTTTGAGGATTTAGGTGTACCTCTTTTTTTGACGTGAGTGATGAGATGTTGTTTCTTGGAAACCGGACACCACGTGACCCTGCACCCCGCACCCCTAGGTGTTTTGCCCTCCCATAAAAATGCCTCTGCCACCGCAACCCAAAAGCCAAGAAATACCTACAGAATTTAACACAGAATATCCTGACCAAACACCACTACAGCGAGGTCCAAGGAAAAACCCTAGCAAATATAACAACTTTATAATGCACCGAACTTCCTAACGAAAGGGACTAGAGCCCCTCCTGTCTAGCAGAGAGTAAGTCTACCTAACATTGTTAATAGAATAAATATTTTTTCATGTCGCTGCGGCTCTCCAGCAGTCTTCGTTTAGTCGTCCTGCGCTGAGAGAGACGGGCACTGCTAGCTACACCTGAAGAGATAATAACTGGTTAACATAGATTAGTAGAAGTTAGTAGAAGACCACTTACTTTGCAGTGAGCATTAATCTACCTTGTACATTTTGCCTATGACGCTCAGTCTCTGTGCGCGACGTACTGCGTGATGACGTCACGTGTTTACACGTGACGTCATCACACACGTGATGTCCTGACGCGCACTACGCAGGAAGCCATTTCCTGCTCTTGCATAACAAGTGTTTCTCGTTACGAGGCTCACTGAGGACAAGTATACCATCCTCTATGGATATTCAAGCAGAATCTTTTCCTATACACCAACAAAGAACACAAGAAGGTAAGACTTATTGGGCAGACTCCTAAACAGAAGTAACTCAGATTACTTCACTGAACTTACAATACGGCATAACCTATTGCCTGTTAACAGTTCCCCTATTATTATTATTTTTGTGTCTCCTTCTTAGGAGACCTGAGCCTCACTGGGGTAGGGACCCCTTTCCTGAGTGTTTGACACTGCTTGTTCGGCAGGACATTGTCTTAACATCCTGAACTCAAGGCACCCATGGCAATCAAGTTATTCACAGCCTTATGTATAAGGTACATCCTGAATTTATCTCTCTGTAATCTTTCTTACTACCTTGCCCAGAATATTAATTTAGACATACCTAGTTTCCTCTAAACAGACTTACCTTGAATTTCAGGTTATGCCCCCACCAAGATGGGCCACAATAGACTGAAAGAGTAACTTAAGCAATGTCTGTGACTACAGACTTAGAGAAAACCTCGGGGCACCAATGTGAGGTAGGACATACTGTGCAGCTTTTGAAAAATATAATCATTAACAATTAGTTGTTGAGTACTATGTGAACAAGACACAACCTGAACATTATGGTTTCTCTTATAGATATCCAGAAAAATCACCATTGAAATTTAGAAATTGAAGAAAGTCTTTGGACATGATTAGATCTTGACAATCCTCAACACTTACTCCTGAAGAAGGGACTTTTCCGGAAACGCGTTGAGTTATATGTATCATGACCTGTGAGAAATAAGAGACTGTTACATATTTGCACAATTGTATATTTTGTGATTAATTATTTTGAAAATATGATGTATGGTAATAAGTGATACCTATTAACTGAACTATGTTTGTGAATAAACAAATATACATAAACCACTGTTTCAAGAATTCATAGTGAACCCAATTTACCAAAGCAACTAGCAAGAGGGTAGTTGTTGTGGAAGTATAAATACTGTTTTCACCCTATGCCTATATGCACCTAATATCTAAAGATACTAGTTGATGAATTTTCTTTGGAACTATCCACATGAATCATTTACAAAAATGCTAACCTATACTGTTGTGAATATTTATATTTAGAAAACTATACCTACCTACTGACTGTCCCTGGACAGTAACCTTGAGTGTGCAGGGGATGCGAGGAGTCCACAACCTAGTTTTCCAAAACCCACAACCTAGTGTCAGGGTTGTGTTTCTCTCCTCTGCACCTTACTATCAATTTGAAAACCACTTAACAGGTTCATTCCTGAAGATTTTTAGGTGTGCATAGGTGTTCTTTTTTTCTGTTGTAACGTAGATTTGTCAACATGCCCTGCTCCAAGCCCCCAGTTTCTATCGAGAAAACATCCAATTGCCTGTTGTAGATGTGCACAGCAGCCCCTGGAATAATCTGCTTTGCCCCAACCAGGAGGCTCAATGCATTGAAGGAGGAATAGCAACAACTATTGAGTAGACTTAAGGAATCACCTTCACCCAAAAAAGATGATGGGGATAATGTTTTTAAGGAAGCAAAAAAAAGGACTTGCAAAATATTTGTATACAACCCCTCCCACCGTGGTTGGCACGGGTGCCTGATTCTGAGTAACAGGTAACCACGGGGCAGTCAATGAGGGAAAGGGGATTAGGGTAACCAGTTGGATAGGACGGGGGAATTTGGGAAAGAATATCTTTAGACACATAATCACTCTTTTTTGTGACCCTGTGACAACCTGCACATGCCCCTAAATCATGTTCTTTGACCACCTGACATCTCCTCACAGACTTAAAGTATAACCTCTCCTGTCCAATCCTGGCAGTATTTGACCCCCTACCCCACGTAAGCAACATGAAACATAACAGTGGCATGGACAATGAAATGACATGATGAATTGGTACATATACAACATATAATAATTATTTTGATCAGAATTTAGTACATTGCTCAGTACACGTGTTTCCTCCTGCTCTATGTGTTCACTGTCACACACAGAGGATATAGGCAACCATAATTTCCCTGCACCAGAGCCTGTGTAAATTACCCAGCTCTGCAACACTTGTGTGCTCCACATCAACTTGGTTTTCATAACAATCACTTATTTCCTAATACTGCCCCATGACGAGTTAATGCCCTGTGTATTCTGAGAATATGCTTTAGCATTCAACAAGGCCACTTACCTGAGACTCGTGAGCCTCGTGAGGACTCCCGAGCAAATGACTCTGCAAGCACCGTACCAGTTCACAGCAACTCTTCTGTCTCACCACTGTAGCCAGAGAATCATCACCGCTGAGGCCTGGAAAAAATTGTTCAGAAGGTTTGCAATGTTCTTTGCAGCTGAAAGAAAACGAACGCTCCACGATTCATCAGGTGCTTCAGCAACGCCTGTGCATCCAACCGTCAATCACCAGCACCTGGCCCGGGCAGAGGCACGCCTTACCAAGCCAACCCTGCGTGCCGTACGCCCCTAGTTTTCTCTTGATGGCTACAACCACAATGACAGTAGCATTCACCCACACTCACAACAGATTCAAAAAAGCTCACTATCCTGTCCCTCTTCCTCGTCCCAGTCCTTACGTCATTCATGAAGGCAATCCACCTTCTCACCAGTTATAAAAGTGTACCATAAAAGTAGTGGAACTGTGACTCTGGCGGGGGACATAGTAGGACGGAATGGAGCCTCTTGAAACACATTGTCAAGGGTTGCAGTCGTGCTAGCAACATCCAATTGAGGTGAAACAGATTTCAGTTTAGCTGTAACTGATTTCTGGTGGTAAAATGGAGAAGAGTACTTTAACTTCACAAAAAACAGTTCTGGAGTGGTAAAAATGGTTGCAAAAGTAGTGGAGCTGTTAACAGTAAAAAATAAAAGTAGTGGAACACCGCGCCCGACCGTTCACATTGCTTCTCACACAGATTAACCAAAATCCATTTAATAATTTCCATTGAACATTTTCCTCCTGTAAAGGAGATTGCTTAACTCACGATTTACTGTTGTTTTTTCTAGTCGAAGCGGAGGCTCTTTGGAAAGGCCTGCCCGGCTAGTCTGCCAAATAATCCAGGACAGCAATAAGATGTGAGAATCCCATATCACCCACAGGGGGGGGGGGGGGGGGATTGGAGAAGGGGTTGTGGGCCCAAGCACTCCCATGGATGGGTTGTTAAGACTACCCTGTGCTCCAGCTACCAAAGGGTTTGGTGCGCATTACCAAATAAATAAACAAACAGTTCCCCCCCACCCCTTCAACATTTCGGGGGGGCAGTATTGGGTCAAGAGGTCTACCAAGGGTCATGACTCAGTTCAAAGAATAGAAAGCCGAAACCAGCTCCACTTACTTGGCAGCGCCAAAATGAATTAGTTTCAAACAGTAATGTGTTTTGAAAAAGAATATTTTTATATGCTCTTATTTGAGACACGTGTTTCGGCAAATTCTTTGCCTTTTTCAATCAGGGCTGTCATCAATTGGTTATACATTAGTGTAAAATAAAATAGCATAACACCATCAATAATTAAGTACAGCACATACAGAGAACAGAAAGTGCATCAAAAACATATACAGTAACAACATACATATAATTTGCAAACAAAAATAAAGATTGCACAATATTATACATAATGGCATAGAGAAATCGGGGGGTTTAGGGGATGTATGTTACTGGGGTTTAAAAAGAAAGGAAACAATAAATAGAGAAACAAAAATAACATGAATTAGATTTTGTACCAGTGTTCATCATCACCAGAGAGGTATTGCATTATATTGGTATAGTAAAGTGAAAATGCACAGAGTCTTACCTAATCAGAATTATAATGGTATTTAGGTTAGATTTCCAATGGTTGCACAAATCTCGGGATAAATCCCACCTACAGAATATGATTAGATGTTTGTCATTTAAGACATTCAGCTCAGTGTCTTTTGGGAGCTAGATGAAATTACATACCAGTAATCCTGAAAGCGGTTTTAAATGTAGTTTGCTTGTAAATATAGATATTCTGGCTAATTGGAGGGTCTCCTCAAATGTTTACCTTTGTAAAAGTTAGCGCGTCCACAAGGTTCAGCAAAGTTGTACATTGCAAACTATTTTATATTAAATCTGGCCACAAAGTCAAATATTCTGCTGTCAGCTAGTGAGCAGTAGAAAATGTGTGCACACGTACTGCCTTAAAGCGCATCAGTGTCGCGTTACCTTTTGAAAAGATAGTTGTATATGCGTAAAAAGCTCCCTTACGACTTGCTACTATATTTCCTATATTTAGACAGCGATGTATTAGGTTAGATACTCAGCGGTCAGGTACGATCTAGATAAGGGCTTACCTTAAAAGTGTCCATGTTCGTACTGAGCGTCGGCAACATGGAGTTGCGGGTGCGTTGTGATTATCTGATGTGCGTGCGGTTGCCCTGGCAACAGAAGTCCCTTGTTGCTGTTGCCGATCGTCAGACCAAGCGGGCGCCACGTTTGTGAAGTAAATCCCATGTTGCTATATTCTAGGTTATCCAATGCCCAACTTAGATTCAACACACTGGGATATCATATAAAATTCATATGGGGATGCGCAACACCTTGAATTCAGTAATATATATAGTCAGTCATAGGGTAGTAAGCTTATGGTTTTCAAAAAATCTTGGGTCAATAATTGCTACTCGTATGAAGTAAACATATATAGGGCCTCATTACGACCCCGGCGCTAAACCATGGTGCTATTAGCACCATGGTCCATGCCGGGGTCCGCCATGGTGAATGGCGGGATTACCGCCCCATTCCAAGGTTGGCGGGGCGGTAATTCCCCATTCACCATGGGCCCTTCCCCATTCCCATTTTTGCCCCATAGGGCTCAATGGGAATGGGGAAGGCGCTAAGTACGGTGCCGCAAATTGCGGCACCATACTTAGCACCAGGGTCCCACAAAGGGAACTCGTAATGAGGCGTTAAGGGTTTAACGGCGCCGACACCTTTTACGGCGCCGTTAAACCCTTAACGCCAGGGTCGTAATGAGGCCCATAGTGTGTATGTCGCTAATGAAATGAGTTATTAAGCTGGTAATACTTATATAGAAACATTGCATATTTTAAGGTGCAAAGCAGAACATTCAATTGCTATTGCTTCAATTAATCCATTAACTATAAGCCCAGTGTCTGTTGTTTATGTCTATGCCACTATATTGAGAATACCTTAAATAATTGGGACTAGTTTTTCATAAAGGTATCTATCTGAATTTAAACCTCACTTGTCCGGAAGCTGTTTGAACATATATAGTGTGAATGATTCAAATATACTTGCCGACATGCCACCAAATGGATGACAAACGGGACATAAAATGTATTGGATTAAGAAAAGTTAACCTTGGCAGACACAGTGGCGATAGAGAACTATGTCTGAGACAACAAGAAGCAAGATTAATTTGCATTTTCCGATCCAGAGCTGTCGGCCTCAATTCGGACAGAGAGATGGGGGTGTTTTTGTGAGAAGAGCGTTACACCCGTTAAAACCTGGACAAACTAGTCAGGAGTATTTACATGTGTAATACACACCCCTAGATAATATGGAACACCTCTATGAACAGTGACTACTATTTGATTTATATCTTTTTGTTGAAAATAATAATTGAAACACATTGACTCAATGGCTAATCAACTAATATATTTGAATCATTCACATTATATATGTTCATACGGCTTCCGGACAAGTCAGGTTTAAATTCAGATAGATACCTTTATGAAAAACTAGTCCCAATTATTTAAGGTATTCTCAATATAGTGGCATAGACATAAACAACAGACAATGGGCTTATAGTTAATGGATTAGTAAAATTTAAATGAAGCAATAGCAATTGAATTTTCTCCTTTGCACCTTAAAATATGCAATGTTTCTATATAAGTATTACCAACTTAATAACTAATTTCATTAGCGACATACACACTATATATGTTTTACTTCATACGAGTAGCAATTATTGACCCAAGATTTTTTGAAAACCATAAGCTTAATACCCTATGACCGACTATATATATTACTGAATTCAAGGTGTTGCGCAACCCTTATGAATTTTATATGATATCTCAGTGTGTTGAATCTAAGTTCGGCATTGGATAACCTAGAATATAGCAAGATGGGATTTACTTCCCAAAATATGGCACTCGCTCGGTCTGATGACCGGCAACAGCAACAAGGGACTTCCGTGGCCAGGGCAACCACCCAAACAACAGATAATCACAACGCGCCCACAACTCCATGTTGCCGACGTTCAGTACGAACATGGACACTTTTAAGGTAAGCCCTTATCTAGATTGTACCTGACCACTGAGTATCGAACCTAATACATCGCTGTCTAAATATATGAAATATAGTAGCAAGTCATACGGGAGCTTTTTACGCATATACAACTATCTTTTCAAAAGGTAACGCGACACCGATGTGCTTTAAGGCAGTACGTGTGCACACATTATCTACTGCTCACTAGCTGACAGCAGAATATTTGACTTTGTAGCCAGATTTAATATAAAATAGTGTGCAATGTACATCTTTGCTGAACCTTGTGGACGCGCTAACTTTTACAAAGGTAAACATTTGAGGAGACCCTCCAATTAGCCAGAATATCTATATTTACAAGCAAACTACATTTAAAACCGCTTTCAGTATTATTGGTATGTAATCTCATCTAGCTCCCAAAAGATACTGAGCTGAATGTCTTAAATGACAAACATCTAATCATATCTCCTGTAGGTGGGATTTATCCAGAGATTTGTGCAACCATTGGAAATCTAACCTAAATACCATTATTATTCTAATTAGGTAAGACTCTGCATTTTCACTTTACTATACCAATGTAATGGAATACCTCTCTGGTGATGATGAACACTGGTACAAAATCTAATTTGTGTTATTTTTGTTTCTCTATTTATTGTTTTCCTTTCTTTTCAAACCCCCGTAACATCCATCCCCTAAACCCCCCCCCCCCCCGATTTCTCTGTCATTATGTATAATATTGTGCAATCTTCATTTTTGTTTGCAAATGATTTGTATGCTGCTACTGTATATGTTTTTGATGCACTTTTTGTTCTCCGTATGTGTTGTACTTAATTATTGATGGTGTTATGCTATTTAATTTGACACTAATGTATAGTGACACTAATGTATAACCAATTGATGACAGCCCTGATTGAAAAAGGCAAAGAATTTGCCGAAACACGTGTCTCAAATAAGGGCATAGAAAAATATTATTTTTCAAAACACATTACTGTTTGAAACTTATTCTTTTTGGTGTTGCCAACTAAGTGGAGCTGGCTTCGGCTTTCTATTCTTTGAGCATTTTAACGGAGCAAGGGGTAGTCTCCGTACCTCCACATGGCAGACGACAAACAATAGGTGCAGGACACTCAATGTGGGTACCCTAAAACCCCAGGCTTTTCATACTTCATGACTCAATTGGTTATCCAATGCCCGTCCTTCCCATCCTGGACCCATCTTCCTCCTCCTAGCCTCCGTGGTGGAGTGGGCTCGGCCACAAGCACCCGTGTGAATGACATGTCGACTCATCAGGCATGTGTCGGCTCATGCTCAGGTCCTGCAAATCCCTGAGGGCGAGAAGGATGGCCTAAATGGGTGCGTGGCTCCACCATTGCCACCCTCCAGTTTAAAGTGGACTTCCAGACTTCTCAGGGTGCTAGTGGTTCCAAATGCATGGTACTACACAGCTAATATTGGCAAAGCTAAGTTGAAGTCAAGGTCCTTGTGCTTTCCACTTCCTCCTTGCAGTTCCACCAGAAGGAACAGATGGGACCTAGTAGATCAAAGGTCAGAGCATGGGTTCAACAATGGCAAGGTTGTAGGTTCAATTACACTCATTGGTTTGAAAATACTCGACCTGGTAGGTTGGATTATGCTTTGGACAGACAGCACAGCTTAAATACATCATAAGAGAGACTGTAAGGTAGTGGCAATGGTCATTGCCATTCTACCCTAGTCCTTACTTCATGAAGTATATCCAGGAAGGAGTTGATTCAACCACAAGAATTAAACAAATTTGAAGCACACCAAAGAGATTTTTATCCAGAAAGGCCCCCAAAACATTGTGGGGTCTACATGTTTGGTTGGGAACAGCGAGTCAACATGTACGTAAACTGACAGCTTCTCCTCAGGTTCCAGTAGGGTAGGGTTGGCCCCTGAAGCAAATAATAGGAATCTTTTCTGGTTCCTCCCTTTCTTCAGAGCATTATTTTAATGGCAGGGATCAAGAAAAGGTGTTAATTCTCCCTTCCCACTGCTGACCTCTAGGGTCATCAATCAATTCTGGGATAAGCGCTGTGATTTCCATGCAGGCTGCTACATGGCTAATGCCACAATTACTTACCGGTAATCTTTATCATACCTAGTTCTACTCATCCTTGTCCCAGTACTCATCCCACCTCCCACCTGAAATGGGGGCATTGCTTCGACATGATGGTGTGTTATAATGTGGTGAGGTAGGCAACTTCCTCTATAGGAAGGAGGGGCCAAAGGGAAACTATGAAATGGAGTTTGGTGAATATCTGTGGGAATTGGGTCTGCATGCACTGCTATACTACATAGGCAGTCAAGAATTGATGCAGTTAGCGGGATTTACATTTCAAGCATTTACACGTGTTTTAAAATCGCATAGTGGCTAGCATCTCAAAGATCTACTGAATGGGTTTTAAGAACCCATTTGAAATTCCAAATGCGCACAGACTTCTAACATGCACCCATTAAGAGGCCACAAAAGGAGCCACTATGCCTAGAGTCACCATCTTAAAAAAGGTTGCGATATCAGCAAGCCTTGCAGGTCATAAAAGAAAGATGGAAAAAGTTAACATCTTGCTGGACCACTCGGAAGAGTCGAGAATCAAAAGAAAAGTTCTGCATCCTCCAACCAACCCTAAGCAACCTGTATATATTAATTATGGGTTCTTCAATCAAGCCTCTATGCACTTCACCCACAACTGACAATCCGGGAGTTCTTATGGCCCAGATTATCTACCTACAAGGCCTGCACAAGCCATAAGACTTGCTACTTGATAGTGTAGTAATAGTCTACTCAGAAACATGTTAATGAAGCTGTGAAGTGGTAAAGAATCGCCTCTCATGTCATCCTATACATCCCATAAATAGGAAAGTGCTTGCAGTTCTCTACATGGATAGAAAAATCAATGCTACATGAAACTGCTCTACCAAAGTTCGCCAAGCATAATTTGCTGGCACACAAAGGCTTCCATGGCTCATGTTGTGCCCTGATGGTTCCTACCACTCATCTGTGATGATACTGCATTGTACGTCTGCGTTTCAGAATTAATGGTGTTAATCATTCTTTTTCTCTGATTCAGCATAGCTTTTCCCTCACCAATTCCAAGTTACCTTATTCAATGTCTTGCACTTACCCACCTCACTACAACCAATACTTCCTAGTATAATAATGCCCATGAAAGACCTTATAATATGGCCATTAAATATAAAGAGTCTAAACACTCCTGTTAAAAAAAAAGGAAATCTTAAACTACTTGGGGATAATGAATTGCTATCAATATAGCACAAGGTAGTCAGTAGGTTTTGCAACAGTTAGACCAAAGGATTCAATTAGTCGATTTTAGATCAAAGTACAAAATATTCATTTATTCTAAACAATTCATTGACATAAAAGACAATTCGGCTTGTCAGTATTATGGTAAAAGCACTATAAAACACAATCCTAATGGTGACAGTATGTCCTGTAGAGTGAGGACTAGTGTTAAATTAATAGACACTGTTCATTATTGACAACATTCAGAGCATCTAATAATTTACTGTTGTCATACTCTTAGAAGGAGTCAAGTTTTCTAATTCTAGTTGATCTATAAACTAGAGCTTAAGACTCAACATGTTTCTGTTCTCTTATGTAGATATCGGAACATTTGTCAGGAGGATGGTCACATTAGTTGTGATAACATTAAAACATATGTAACGCCATCATTAAACATTTGATAGGTGGCAAAGGTTTGTTGGTATTCTTTGTATGGTGTAACTGTTGGAAAACATACAGGAAAAAAGAAAAAAGAAAAGCTTTAGATGCTAGATTCCCATTTTGGATTATTATCATTATAATAATGCTCAGTAAGGCAAATAAATTACCTGCTTGAGCGTGAGGTTAGTCTCTGGTGGATGCTGTCCCCTTGTACATTAGGACTATTCATCAAAAGTCTTATACGGCCATGTGTGCCGTTGTATCGACCTAGGGAGGAATATCCAAGAGGCTAGTCTCTACTATGACCAAAACTGCTCGCTTCAATTCATACGCATCCTAAAAATAATCGCATAGAACCAGTGGTCTATTAAAAATATTGCATACCTGTTGTTCTTTCAATCTGTGGACTCCCTTGGGCGTCTACTGAGGTCTGTAACTTCTTTGTTTACTTAGTTCTGGATCTAAATGATTCAGAGTCCCTAGGGGGGTCAAGGAAGAAACTGATCAGGTTTAGATAAAGCTGATCTTTGGAGACGTGCTTACATGGTATCTATAGTAGATATTATTGAATGTGTTACCTTGGTATCCATGGCTTTTTTGTCGGTACTCACTTCTAGGGACTATCAATGTCTTAATTCGGATTCTGGATCTTTAGTAATAACGAGTCTTGGGACTGGATAGATCCTGTGTGGAAATGGAAATACAAATAGTAGTAGTTTACTAAGGCCCAGAGCCTCCTCCAGCCCACTCAGGGAGATGAAGGTGTCCCCTTCCCACATTTGGCCCGCTCTGCTTAATCCGGCCTCCTACCAGGACTGAAATGCCAGTGGCTCCGCAATCCCATCCCTCAGCAGGGTAACCCAGATATTGCTCAGGAGTTGATGGCCATGTTGTGAGCCATCTATTGGCCCCTCCTTCCCGCCATATAGACCACAGGACTTCCAGTACAGGGTGATGCTACACTCTCCTCAGGATACAGGCCCTAGCGACCAACAGCCATTCATCCAGCGTGACCGGAGCTAGTATCGCATTATCCATGGCCACCCATTTGAGTGTGGATCTAGGTGATCCACTAGGATCCGGAGCTGGGCTGCCCTATAATACGGTGCCAGGTCAGGGAACCACACGCCCCCCCCCCCTCCTCCTTTGGCAGAATCAGTATTCTATATGCGATCCTGTGATTGGCCCCACCCATAGAAATCTCAACATGGCCAACTTCATCTCTGCAAAAAATGATGCAGGTATTACTATAGGCAACAGCTGAAATAAAAACACATTTGGAAAGCACGACCATCTTTATGCAATTCAGGCGAGCCATCCAGGACAGTCCCGAGCTCGACCATCTCTCCATGTCTCTTTTTATGGTGAACCAAAGGGGGAGGACGTTTTAGGGAAGTGGTCCCCATAACACTGTGTCACCTGGACCCTGAGGTATCTGAAGGCGTCCGCCTGCACCCTAAATGAGAGTCTTGCAATATATTACCCGTTGTAATGGGAAGGCCTCTGACTTGGTCCCGTTTACTACCACCTTAGCCGCCCGTTTTGAATACAGGGCCATCATCCATCCCCTACAACTTGGGCCCACCCCTAAGGACGCAAAGACCTCTCTCATAAATGACCCGGTGGAACGCCTTTTCGGCATCCAGGGCCAACAGAAGTGGCCCCTCTTTTGCTACCGGCGAGTCAAGAACGTAAAGCGTCTTACGCATGTTGTCTGCACCTTGCCTATGCAACACGAACCCTGCCTGGGCAGGATGGATCAACCTCGGGAGGCACAGCTCCAGGTGCGATGCAAGGACCCTGGCAAAGATCTTCGTGTCAACATTGAGGAGGGAAATTGTATGATTTGGCATTTATAACGCACCTATACACAAGTGTTTTAAGGCGCAACGAGGCGGGAGGGCAGAGAGAAAACGGAGACACTGATGTTACTAGGCTAGGTGACATTGAGATCACGCAAGTGCAGAGGAAGGGGGAATGGGAAACGTGCAGGGGGTAAGAGGGCAGTGCAGTACATGGAATCGGCAGTAAAAAAAGAAATAGTATAAATAAAAGTAATAAGTAAAAAGTGCAGACATCAGGTGTCCAGTGCTGGTAGGGGACTGAAGGGGTACAGAAAATCAGTCCCCAAGTGTGGGGGTTGCCATAGAGGCAGTGCAGGTGTGCAACTGGTGGGGGAGGGGATCTGGGCCCAAGATCACAGGGTGGCCAGCTGACCAGTGCAGTAACAGTTTCAGCCAGGTGTTCAGCAGTGGAGAAGAGGAGAAAAGCAGAAGCAAAGAGGAAGGTTTTGAGGTGCTTCCGGAACCAGAGATGGTTCTCCTCAATTTTCAGGGAGGCTGTTCCAGAGGGAGGCCCCAGCTGAAGAAAGAGATCTACCACCAAATCGTTGCTTGGAGAAGCGACTGATCCTGAGGGAGTTGGAGGCGGATGAGCAAAGAACTTGAGAAGGAAGATATTTAGGAAGAGAGAGTTGAAGGTATTCAGGCCCCAGAGGGTTTTTTACTTAATCCTCGCAGCCACTGGGAGCCAGGGCAGAGATTTCAGTCTTGGAGAGAAACGATCCCTGGGCTTGAGGCCAAGGACAAGTCTTGCAGTCCTGTTCTGGATGAGTTGCAGATGGCGGACAGTAGAAGCAGGCAAATTTAGAAAGAGGCTGTTGCAGTAATCCAGCCTAGAGAGAGTCAGAGCTCTGGAGACAGTGAGCTTCTGGGGAAAGGAGAGGAAAGGAAGAATACATCTGAGAAGTTGCAGCTGGTAGTGTGACTTCTTAGAGATGTCAGAGATGTGAGGAGAGAAGGAAAGTGTGGAGTTCAAGATGACCCTGACGTTTTTAGCCTCACAGGTGGGAGCAGGAAGAGGGCCTGTACGAGGCACAGTTGGCTTGGTCCTTCCCTCACTTCGGGATGACTGCTATGAGAGCCTGGAGAAATGACGGCAGTATTGTATCCTCCCCTATTATAGAGTTAGACAGCTTTGCCAGAGGTGCCACCAGGTAGTTTTGGTATTGCTTGTAAAAGTCAGCCGTAAAACCATCGTCTTCCGGGACCTTACCTGCCTTCAATCTTTGGATGGCCCCAATACCTCTTCCTGAGTTATGTCACTATTTAGGGCCTCACTCTCTGCCCTCGTGAGCCTGGGGAGGCCTCTTTCGGCCAGGTGCCGTCGCGTTTCCCCCACTGACCCCTCTGCCGGCTTGGCGTACAGCTCCTTGTAGAAGCTTGTGAAACAGGTCGCAATGTCCCCTGCCCCCTTCACCACATGACCCTCAGCATTCCGTACTCCCTCTATCCTCCTTTCCACCCTAAGGCCCCTCACCCTATTCGCCAGGAGGGTCCCCACTGTGTCTCCTTTTTTTGTAGTACCTCTGTCGGGTGTATTTCATCTTCTTCACAACCTCCCCTATCAAGAACGTGTGGAGTCCCTGTCTGTTATCTCTCATGTCACCCAGGAGTTTTCCCTGTCTGCATCCAGTTGGTTTAGTTGGGACCTTAACATTGTCAGTTCTTCTCAGAGCCAACTTTCAATTAACCCCCTTTCCCTTTTCCTACGAGACCCCTCAGCATTGTGTACCCCTCTTATGAGTGGCCTTAGCTGCCTCCCAAACCATAGCCATACCCGTTATCATTAGTTTTGAAGTAGGCCTGTATCTCCGTCCCCAAGTAGTCCCTAAACACCTGGTTCCTGGACAAGGTGTCATTGCACCTCCATCTAAAACAATGCAGAGGCTCTGGGAGCCGCCACTTCACCACCACCAGCTCATGGTCGGACCACGTGATCATTTCGACCCTGGGTGTCCCCACTTCACCTTCCCATTCTCTCAGGAACCGGAGGAGATAAATCCTCATGTAGGACTGGTGTGAGGGGGGGTAACGTGCAACCTCCTGGGCCCACCCACTGCTTCCACCAGACGTCCACCCAGAAATGTTCCCGTAAAAGATCCAGAAAGGCCAAGTTATCCTTAGTCGCCGCCTTAGTGCCCACCCCCTTTGCTGACCACCAGTCTAACGTGGGGCAAACCACCAGAATGAAATCCCCCCCAAGAGTGTTGCTCCTTCCGCTCAACCATCCATCATCTTGAAAACCTGACGCAGGAACCCCACCTGCCCATGTTAGATGCGTAGAGAGTAAATAGCGTGATCTGTGTCCCCTCGTGGATACTCTTTACACCTAAGAACCTTCCCCCAAACTCCCCCCTCTTAACCTGGGTTCCCGTCAATCGCAAGGACTTGCCCAGCCGAATGCCTACCCCTTCCTTCTTGGAATCCTTATGGGAAGCCCAGAAGCTCCTGCCTATCCCCTTGCCCTTTATTGGCGATTCCGCCCCCCGCTTGTAGTGGGTTTCTTGCAAGAAGAGGATCACAAGTTTCTGCTTCCTGAACATGTTGCTAGTTATTATTCTGGGAGTTTAACCCCTTCACATTCAGCGTACCTATCGCCACCTCAACCGTGTTCCTTATGGTGTACCCGACCTCTGTTGCATGCATGGTTTGCTGCATAGGGTACCCTACCCTGATATCCCCACCATCTGTTCCCACCACTAACCCATCCCATCCCACCCCTCCCTCCCCACCCCAATCTGAGGCGTTCAATCCCGTGCCCCCGTCACGTTGGGCATATCTGTCGAACCGCTAGGGATGCCACCTCTACCTTGGCCACCATATTAGGCAGCACTGCTATCCCCTTCCGTCTCATGTCAACCCGGGTAGGGGGTGGAATCCCCATCTCTAAGTGAAAAAATCAACCAACTCCCGGATTCCTCCCTCCTCCCTTTGTAAGCCTCCTTCTTCCCTCTAACTCCCCCGCCTCCACAAACTCAATGTCAAGGATCATAACTGCAGGCCATCCTACCGGCAGCCACAGGGGATCCCCCTTCTGAACTTCCAACTCTGAAGAAGCCCCCGAGCGGGCCTCAGGGTTTCCCCCCAGTAATTAGGGAGGCTGACATAGAAAATTCAGCCTCCTGGGGGGTCCGGTGAGGGTCCGGTCCATGTCCTCTGAGCTCCGACGTGGAGTCCTCTCGACGGCCCACCAAATCCTCTGTGACCCGCTGTATCTCCTCCTCCGCTACCTGATGATACTGCTTGCCCTCCCATTCGAACACAAGAGCAAAAGGGTAGCCCCAGCGGTACCTCACCCTCTTCTCCTGAAGCAATCTAGTGAGAGCCCTGCACTTCTTTTGCCTCAGTAACATGTGGGCTGATAGATCTTGGAAAATAGCCACCTTCGATTCACCATAGTTCACCTCCTTCATGCACTTCGCTTTTTTGTCCCGGTAGTAATGCATGCGCGCCAGGACTGAGCGCGGGCCTCGGGATCCTCCTCTAGCTCAGTGCACTCTGTCTATGGTGACCCGCTCTCCTTCCCTGGAACCGAGGACCATCCCTATTATTTCTTGTATCTTTTGTTCCAAACGCACTGGGGTCTCACCATCCACCTCCTGAAGCCCGAATAATCAGAGGTTATTCCGCCACTCCCGATTCTCGATGTCATCAACCTTAAGGCGAACTCCTTCTCGCGCCTCTCCATTTCCATGAAGCATGCCTCCATATGTGTTTCTAACAGTCCACTGGAGGCCTGATTAGCCTCCACTCCATCCATTTTGTCCTTCAGGGTGACCACCTTGGCAAAAAAATCTGACAATTTCGCCCCTTGTCCGTCCTCATCCCTCTGATCTCTTCTAGGATGGTTTGTATATCACTCTTGATGGGGCTGGAGCTGGCCCTGTGACTGCAGTGGCCTCTGCCATTGTTTCTTTGCCTTGTTAGTGGAAACGCTCCATGGTACCCCGCCAGCTCATAGATGTCCTTTATCAATACCTCTGGTACCCCTTAGAGGTGGTTGGTGGGGTTGGAGGCTGCGCTCCTGCTTTGGTTACCACCACAAACAAAAGTCTCTTCAGGAAGGCCTGGAGTGGTCAAATATACTGGGAGTCAGCGGTATCCCACACTTCCTGTGTACTGGTTTCTGTCCCTCCAAAGTCCTTGTCACTCACGAGGTGCCCCCCCTCTGCCCCTTCCCTACTTCATGGTTAGGCCTCTATGTACACTTGTATATAAGCAGCCAGCGGGGTGTGATTCATTGCAGGGGGGTCCCCCCCAAATGGCCTGTCCTGGCTCGTCTCTCCACCTGTATGAGGGCCCTTCCTTTCCTTGTTTCTCCCCCCCCAGGCAGTGGGGCTCTCAAGAGTGCGAGCCACCCACCGTTCACCGTGCTGCTTCATTCCTCCATCCCCATGCTGCTGTCTCCGTGGTCAGGAGGCTCTGTGGGTGCAGCTCCAGGGCTACTGTAGCTCTTGATGGCTGCCGTGGGTCTCCTTGGCAAACTTCTCCTTAGCCGGGGCCCCCTCTCACGCCACCCGTTCACGGAGACAGGAGCATCAAGGTCTTGGCTGTCACCTGCACTCCAGACCCCGCCGGGAGCTATCTCCTCTCAGGATCTTCTACTCGTCCACTCCGACGCCGGTTCCGACCGTACCTCCACTGTGGTACCACGTAGCAAGGTAGGCCGGGGTGGCTGGAGCACATATCACCCGCCCACCGCTTTCTCCTGGCGGGCGGGTGCCTCCACCGCCTCCTCCTGCTAGTGCTGGTTTGAGACACGCGGGCACCTCCCTGGGCCCACTGTGTGCCTCCCTGTCTCTGCCTGCAAATGCTGATGCCTGACTTGGCCGTTCCATAGCCACAGCGCCACGGAGCTGCACCTCCCGGGGGAGGGGACAGCTCACAGGGGCACTGCCCGCTGTGTCTTCCAGGCCGGCGGGTGATTTCTTTTCTCTCTCACCCTACACCTGCGGGGCTTGCACCCAACGGCAGCACGGGTCCGGGCCCGCTCCTAACCCTGGTGTCATTCGTCCCAGTGCAGCCTCTTCTTTCTTCTAGGCAGCCTCCACAAAACTCTGCAGGGCTGACAGGGCACGCTGCCACAAGGATCAGCTCCAGCATATGGGGTCAGAGCCGATGCGTGCCGAACCTGGGCGCTCGAGTGAACTGCTTCTTCCCACGTTCAGGAAGGCAGTCCTGCGGGGAAGCAGTTGCTGCTAATCTGTGTATCTCCTCAAGTTCACCAGAGCAGGGGACGGAGCTGAGCAGGGGATGGAGCTGAGCACTCAGGCAGCCATCTTGCCTGCACTCCCTGATACCTCCCCTGTTATTCAATACTTTTGCTTCAACAAGAATAACTGGTAAGTCTTTCAAGAATTATACTATTGTCATCATTCCTAAACTTGAAAAAGACCCACTCACCCCCATCCAATTAAAGGCCACACTTGCTACGCAAAACAGACTAACTATTCACAAAGGTTGTCTAGAATACATAAGCACCTAATTTGGGCAATCTTATATCCCTCTACCCTAGCTGGTTTTATGAATGGTAGGTTAGCATGCAATAACACTGTTTGCCGCTGTGACTAAAGTGGCAAACTATACTTATGTTCTGGCTGCACTGAACATGTTAAGCTCAGAAAGATCCTTTGAGAAAGTCTACTCTTCCTTTCCAAAACCCTAGTGGTTTGGTTTCAGAAGTCCCTTTAGAGGAATGATTTCTATCCTTTAGAATCACCCCTGGATCTCCTGGCACGTCATTTACAGACAACATGTGCGCTACTGTAAGAGATGGGGTTCCTTATCAGCATGGCAAAATCACAAATTCAGCCATCGCAGGACCTCCAATTCTTAGGATCACGGTTTTGGACAGAATGGGGCTAGTAATGCTTACCATTGACAGAGCACACAGACTACAGGGAGAACAGAAGAAACAACTCTCTTCTCAGAGGGGTTCAGTCAGAGACTACCTACAAGTGGAGGGGCATATGGCTTCTTGTGTTTTCCCGGTTCCCTGGGCATGCCTTCATTTGACTCCACTATTGGTTCATTTACAGATAAATCTCAGAACTTTAACGCAGGGTCCTAGTGTTACCTAATGTTGGACCTTCAATTGTGGCTACAACTGCCCAAACTGCTTAGGGGATATTCTTTGACCTGGTCATTGCAGACCATTGTTACCACCAATGCAAGTAAGATGGGCTGGGGTAGTTGCACAAGATTAGTCTTACCGAACACTATGGACAATGGGAGATGCAGTTCACTCAACCAATTAGAGGGAGCTAACTGCAGCTCACAGAGCCTTGAAGACATTCTCTCTACCTCCTCTAGGGAAATGCTGTCCTGCTAAGGACTAACACCACTACTTCTGTCTCATATATCAGCAAGAAGGAGAGTCTATGCCTACAGTGTCTGGGGATCATTGCAAAGGATCTGGGGATTTGGTGAGAACAAAACCTTCTATTCCTGAAGGCTGTACACATCATGGGGTTGGACAACACTGTAGCGAACACACTGAGTTGAGTGTTTTCTTCATCAGATTGAACAAGAAACTAACCAGGTTCAGTTCCAGGTTTCCAGCTTCAGGCACCTGGATGGTGGATGCGATGTCCATTCTCTGTCAAATTGGTCTTGTGATGAATCAGAGGTGATCATCCCAAAAACCCTGACCTGGATCCTTTCTCATGTGGCCAGGGAAAGGCAGCCTCTACCTGATCCTGACCCTAGGGGTGGTATTATCCGCGAGGATCACACTGGAGGAAACACGGGTCAGGAGGAATGGGAGAACTCTCTGAACAATTTCCCTAATGATCATGCAGCCTTAATGGCTTATTGTAAAATGTATTATTCTGATCTTAAAGCAAATAAGAACATTATGGACTTCAAGTCCATGTACTGTTTTATAACCATCCTGACTAAGGTATATCTTTCTGAGTGTAACATCCAGACTAAGGTGTTGCGTTTGAAGGAGAAATACAATGTATTTAAAAAGTGATTGGTCTTCAATGAAAAGAAAATTTACATTAACTTCTGACTTGATATGTAAAGTAAAACTCTTTTTGGTTTGCTAAGCAGAAGGTTGTGGAAACTTTAACAGTTGTCTGTAAGTATGAAGAAACCCTTTGGAACCAAGATAGTCGCTTTGTCAAGTGAAGTACATATTGAATGAAAAGAACTTTGTATTCTACCTGGAGTGGAATCTGGCTAGTGAAAAGAACTTTCTTGAAATTGAACATTGGTTTGAAATATCTTGAATTGATCTGGGGGAACCGGGTCCAACCCTGGTTATAAGTATTCCTGTTTATAATCTTTATGTTTGAATTTCAATATTATTATTGTGAAGTTTAAACAGCCAAAAAATTCCTGTATGATTAGTTGTCATGTGGGGAAGTCCTTGTTAGTCTAGAAGTAGAAAAAAAGGCGTTTGTCTCACCCCTTATCATTTAATAAAATGACGACTTGTGAGAAAACTATATCTGTGTCTGTCTCGCATTTCTGACCCCTCACAGTCTACTTTACACCTTACACCTTCCCATCCATTCCCTTATTCCTGAAGGTCCTCCTGAAGTATCAGATACTCAGTAGTGGAATCATCCTGGTAACCACATAGGGGATGAGTCCCTGTGAGGATGAACATGTGATACCCAAGGACGAAAGTAAAAAGCCTATACTGAAAACAAATCTATTGCCAATTCCTTACTACTAATTACAGAAAGAGTGTATGATAGGGCGTTCAAATAAAGGAAAAAGTGTTCATAAATAATAAGTCAGGATATGTCTCTGTTCCACACGTTTTTAGCACGGGACAAAGTGGGAATTTGGTGCACAGTACACGCTCGAGCCTTCCCAGCACGAGCTAAAAGTCCTGTATCAGCTATCAGGTTCTTCGATGGTTAAGTATCTTTTCAATAAATGACTGTTGCCTTCAAGGCCTGATGCTCTCAACAAACAAACACAAAGTTCGGTTTTATGAACACTTTGGATGATAGCTTCACCCCTGAAACCCCAACTTCTGGGCGCAGACCCCTCAGAAGTCGTATTCAACAAATTAACAAGACAGTTCCTTTCTCAGTGCCCTTTGGGTGATAACTTCCCACCCCTGGATCCCCCTCGGTTGGACTGGTACCCGAGATGAAAAGGTGGACACTTGCCTTCCCCTTTTCTTGCAATGCTTCTTGCTTTCACAAATCTCAATGTCTTTTTAAATAGGCTTTCGGTCTTTCCCTTGGTTATCGGCTTCCATCTGCCGGGTTCACTCTTGCAGATTCTTGGGTATCGGCTTCCCTCTGCCAGGTACACTCTCACCACCTTTTGTAATGGATTATTCACTGTATACACCCCTTGGTCGGGTTCGCTTCATTCCACACACTATTCTGTATTGTCGGCTTCCCTCTACCGGGCTCACTCTTGCCAACCTTTACCAACAATTCCCCACAGGACTTTTTGCCCCTGTTCATTAGCATCCCTCTGCCGGGTTCACTCTTGCCAATCTTCACGAAACACAGTTCATGTACTTCATTAACATCCCTCTGCCGGGTTCACTCTTGCCATTCTTCACGAGACAAAGTTCACGTACTAATCTTCATCATGCATAATTCACTTCCCTTAGCTTTCACAAGTCTCTGTTAATCAAAGACTTTCAACGGTACAGAGGATTTTACAAGACCCCTGTATGACCACTTTGACCGTTCTTTGCCTCTTCCCAAGGCCTTCTTGTTACGGTAGTCTTTACTGTTGGGTAATCACCCAGAGTTTCCTGCGTGAGCACACATGTGGTGCGGGACTCATCTGTATCTGGTTTTCCCCCTCCTCCGTTAATAGTATCCTTTTGCTTTTGAAAGTTTAACTTAGCCTTCGGCTACTTTTCATTCAACACAGTTCGGTCTCTTATCGACACTCCCCTCGACTCAGAGGCTGTGATGAACTGCTTGGCTTTCTTTCGTCTCAAAGTCACGGTTGGTACCACAGAGACAAGCGCCTCTTCCTGGCTTGACAACCAGCAGAGGAGAGTCTTGTGTACCGTTGACATCTGGTACAATACACATTGGCTATTGTTCACTAACTTATTATTCCCTCTGCAGAGGTTTCACAGGCCTCGGTCAGAAAGGGCTAGGTCGACTCTCTCCTTGTCACCCTCTCGGTCTTCTACGTCTTTCTCCTCCTCTTGAACTGCTGTGCTGTTAGCCTCTACGTCGTGCTGTCTGCCTTGCTCGTCCTGTGCTCTTGTACTCCACCTTTTATCCCTGTGGGGAAGGGACAGGGCCATCAGGTGTCTGTGTGATTCTGGTCAATTGCCTGACTTTGCTTGACCCCGGTATCGGGACACGTCAGGTAAATGGCTCTGGTGTCAGTCTGTTGTCTTTCTTGTTGTGGGAAAGTGTTCATGTGGAAAAAGGGGGCAGTGTTTTAGAATATCCTACATGGTAGGATGGGGAAAAGGTTTTGGAAAAAGGGGGATACGAAGTCTCGCCCGTCGGTGTCCCACTTCTGTTCCCCAAGGACCCCCCATCCAGGTGAACCTCCCTTACTGGTCCACCTCCAGGCACTGGTTCCAATAGCGCTTGCTGTGTACTTGCCACCTGGATGACAAATCTCCAGGCACTAGCGGGTGAAACACCGTCAGGTTTCTCACAACACCCTATCACAATTGTGGAGCTTTTCTCAATGGCAAAGGCAGCTGCCACAGGAGCTTGTTCACATGCAAACTCTCCTTGCATCACTGAATCTAGTGTACTGCTGTAGTAGGCCAGTGGTTTATGGCCCAATGTGCTGTTCTCTGCATGCACCACAGTCATAAGTGTGCAATTTGAATGTGAAGATATGTAAAATTCCTGTGCGTAGTCTGGAGTGGCTAGAACTGGGGCTGTTTACCATGTCTGCTGTCCATTCTAGTTTATGGCTGCCCTTTTGGGCTTACTTGAGGCCTTGAAGGAGCAGCCTTGTGTACGCTGCATAGTCCAGAATCCATGCCCTGAAGTAGTTGCATAACCCCAGGAACTTCTGCATGTCTTTTACTGTAACCGGCTTGAGCGTGTCGTGGCGTGCACAGCTGCTGCACTGTCTGGTATGATTATTTTGCCTTCTGCTCAAATGAGATGTCCTAGGTAGAAGTACCTCAAGCTGGCAGTAATAGAGCTTGGCCTTTTCAACTTTGTACCCCTTGCGGGATAACAGTTGCAGTAGCGTAATGGAATCACTGCAGCAGTTTTGCTCGCTGTAACTGCAAACTAATCTGTCGTCCATGTACTGGATGACCATGCTGGGTACATGGATGTTACCTAAGTCTTCGTGCAGTATCCTGTTGAATATACTCAGGTTCTCGCAATAAATCTGGGGCAAACGAGTGTGCTCGTAGCGCTTTCCGCCATGTGTGAATGATGTGAGATACTGTGAGTCTGAGAGCAATGGTATTGAGAAGAAGGTGTTCTTTAAATCGACCACTGTGAAGTGCGTCGCTTCTTTGGGGATGCTGCACAAGATGGAGACAGGATTCAGAACTAATGGAAATTCTTTTTGCACCACGTCATTAAGTGGGCATAGATCGTGGATCATTCTCCAATTGTCCTCCGTCGCCTTTTTCGACAGGGTATATGGCCGTGTTCCATGGTGAAGTAGGTGGCACTATTATTCCCTGGTGCAATAAGGCCTGCATTGTATCTCATATCCCTTCTTCTGCCTCTCTTGATAGTGGGTATTGTTTTACTTGGGGTAGTACTGCTCCATTTGTTAGTGTTATCTGTACTGGGTTCACTTCTTTCAGTAGACCCGCATTGTGTGGGTTGGTTGTCCATAATTGTATTGGCACATGCTTTAAGTCTCCCTGGATGAGGTGAGGCAGTGCGACAATGGCCATTAGGGGGCTCTGCTCTCTTCTATACTGCACCATGGTATTGCAGGGGTTGCAAATCTCAAGTATTATTTCCCTGTCATCATCATTGTCCTCACAATGTTCTGCATCTGTCAATTCCTGGACCACAATTCTTTTGGCAGATACCAACAACCCCTGCAGATCTAGGGACAGTATGGTGCCTGCTACTAACTCTATAGGAGACACTACAGGGCGGAAAATGAAGTCAGTTGGCACTCTACAACAGGCTTTGGTATTTTGCGGCATTGCTTGCAGGAGCACTATTATGCCATAAATGAACACGCCTCGCACCACTACGTCACGTGTATTACAAGCATTGCCCTCATTGACCACATGCGTGGCGTGGCCCCGACAATGCTGTTGTCTGTGAATGAGATCGTCATGTTCAACTTGCTCAGCAGAATCCTGCTGAGCAAGTTGACAGGAAAGCTCTCGGAATACAGTTTAGGAGCGGGTACTACCTTACCTCCTACCTTTACATCTAAATCTTTTGTATAGCGAACCGTGAAAATAGCCCCAGAGAATCTCTGCGTGTCAAAAGTTTTGCCACATAGCGGGAAGTCACATTCACTGATGCATGATTTCTCAGCGCCTGAATCTACCATAAAGATTAATTGTTTGTTTCCTATCTCTGCCCCCACCAAGGGTTCCTCTTCTGGGCTGAGGGTCATTGACAGGGCTGGACACGCAAGTGTTCTCTGTGGGCTGTCCTAGTCAGGATATGTGCCTGTCCCCGGGAATGAGAAAGGGTTTTCCTCTACTACTTTAGTGCTTTGGAAAGGGGCCACTGTACCATTGGGCGCTCCACAGAAGGCATTTGCGTTCCCTGCCTGCTGAACGTTATTGTGAGGTGGATAGTGTAGCATCATCTGTTGGGGGGGGTGTCGTAGTGTGGGAGGGGAGGGCCTGGGATCTTTGGGGGCAACTGAGTGCAATCTTGGTATATCTCATATGGAATTGAGGTAATTCTGGGAGTCTTGGTTAGGTCACATGCCGCCCGCAGTCTGGATAGATCTGTGCTCGTCAATGTTAGTGGTAAAGGATAGATTCACTTATGTCCCGTCAATGCCTTCCCATCTTCGTTTGGGCCTGTGCCCTTGTTATCGTTGCGTGCCCACCCTCCCCCTCGCGCTCCTCTATATCCTCGACCATCTTCCAGTGGTTCAATATTTCCCTTTGTTTTGTAATTGTTTCCCATTGTACCTTGCTGTCAGAACGGTGGACATGTGTTCTAGCATGCTCTTGTCAAAGGAGCCCTGCACCTCTTTGGGCAGGCCTTGTTTCATTATAGAATAGAAAAAGGGTATTGACTGGTCCCATGTGTTACCCATTTCTGCCCTCCACACCTCTTGGACATGAACAATGAATTGTGCAGTGTTCTCATAATCACCCATGGCACACTGCATAATGGGCTGTAAATCTGGTGTGTCCGGGAAAGCTCGCTGCAGGGCGTCCCCCACATTAGCTCTAATCTTATTGAAAGATTCTCCATCATGAGCCTCGTTGCTTAGGGTTTTTCCTGGGTACTCCCCCTTCATCTACACTTGGGTGGCCTGATCACTGACAGCGGCCACCAGTAAACTTTTAATATCTCCTACTGCTAGGGACACTGCCACTGCTTGTTTTTCGAAAGCGTAATCCATTTCCCCATGCCCATCGGAAGCACCTTTATTAGGTTGTTTTTGTCCATCCGTTCCCACGGTACATAGTGTGGCCTCCCTGTACCCTTGTCTATTATGGGCATTTGCATTTTTAGTTTACTCTTCTCGCCCTTTGTCGCACTTCCCTTTTTCCTTGCTGCTGCCATCCGGTCAAACCTCTCAACCTGACTTCCCATAGGGTCCCTACTCTAGGGGTACGTTGAGGCGCTTGCTCTGCCTCCACATCCTCCTCAACCTCATCGAACGTACTCCACTCATCTTCGCCTCCGCTGCTGGACCCTACATTTTTGTAACCCAGGCTATCTGTGTCACTGTCACCCTCTATGTGTACGGTTCTTATGGGTGCGTTGTCTGTCCTGAATAAAAAGTCTCCTGATTTCCACTCATCCGTCTCCGCTGCACTGGTGTGTCTGAGAGAACTGTCTTGGTTAGGTCACATGCCGCCCGCAGTCAGGCTAGGCCTGTGTGCGGCGATGTTAGTGCTAAAGGATAGATTCCGTTATGTCCCATCAGTGCCTTCCCATCTTCACTTGGGCCTCTACCCATGATATCGTTGCGCGCCCACCCTCCCCCTCGCGCTCCTCTGTATCCTCGAACATCTTCCAGAGGTTCAATATTTCCCTTCTTTTTTGTAACTGTTTCCCTTTGTACCTTGCTGTCAGAACGATGGACATGTGTTCTAGCATGCTCCTGCCAAAGGAGCCCTGCAATGGCCATGAGCAAAGCATGGCCCTCCCCTAGTCTCGGTCACCCACTGGTTGTGGTACTTCTTGACCCTGTTGCAGTTCAATGGCAGGGCCTTACACATGTACTCTATGGGCACTTCTCCGCTCATGGTTGTGTCTTCCGTGTGTTTCTAGGAGTACTACGCCTGTGCTAAAGCGCCACACAATTATACAGATATAGTCAAAAACACTGTTCAAGTTTTTTTCCCCTCTCTTTGTCAACGAAAAGATCAAAACATTCTCTTTTCCTTTCCCCACACCTCTGATTCTCTTCTCGGTCTCCTTACTCACACAAACCACACTCTCTTCACACACGCAAACCACACAATGCCCCTCCTGGGCCTCCTCCTTACACAATGAAATACACAAATAAAACAAACTAAAATAACAAGCTAAAATAACAATCACTACTAGTCCCAAACTCTCTACTTATACAGAGCTCCTATGTGTTTTCTCCTTTCCTCTTAGTTAAACAATGGTTCTGGCGCCACCTTCCCCCCTCACTCCGGAGGCTCCCTATCTTCCTGTTTTTTTTTCTTATTATTCTCCTTACAGAAATTAAGAAAAAGAAAACAAACCAAAGGCATGCCACATACCCAATTTCACTCCACTTGTTCACACTACCCCATACATCTGTCCCCTACTTGTTATCCCTTGCAAGGCTATACTCACGTGCACGTGTTTACCCAAACTCCTCCGTTCACAGGATTCCAACAACACTGGCCTGCACCTCTCCTTAGTGCCGCACTTTGCTCCAAAGAGCAGACAGGATTCTGCAAAGACGGCTCCTTTGCAGCCACTGGGAAGTATGTGTTTTTGGGGCTGGTCGCAGTAGGTGGGCGCGGTCCTTCCGGAGAGGCTGCCTGGATACCTCTGCAAGTATGGGGGTGCTGGGATCACGTTGGGGTCCCCAATGGAAGGCACGCCCCTGTACGCTCATGCCAGGAACAAATACAACCCACTAGGGACAAAAGGCCAAGAGATTTCTTGCAAGGATAACAAATTTTAATTGTACAAAAATAAGAATGCAAGCAAAGAACTCTGCTGCGCGAGAATGTTCTGGGCGAATTAGTACAAGCAGAGGCGTATAAGGCATCACAGCGTCATCACTGTACAGTAAAAATCTGCGTGGCTGGTTAGACCCTATGCATGAGCTTGCTCCATTGGGGCTGCCATACTGTGACTGGCTGCAGTGTCGTCCGTCTGTCTTCCACCATGTGGGGTCAGCTGGGCTCATCTCTCCAGGGACTGAAGGTCAAGCTCTTCACGTGTTGCTATCACAGAGGTACTATCGTAGAATAATACTGCTACATCATTATGGCATGCACCTGAGAAACTTGGGGACTGGCACAGGGGGAGGAACACGATCATGCTGACCCACACATTCTTTGCTCAGTTCATATCACACTCTCTGCGCTAAAGGCTTACAACCTCACTTTAGACTATAATAGATTCCTCCCTGTATCTCATATTACAAAGGGTGTCGTTCTGGTATAAGGTGAAATGGTTGTGTTCGTTTAGATCTTTTACGACCACTGTGTTTATGGTTGGTGGTCTGAGATCATCTGCTATTGCGGAATTCAGGGGTCTTGGACTGGGACAGTCGTGGGTGTCATTAATCCTGGTGGGCTGGGTGAGGGTTGGAGTTCTGCTGGTGGCCAGGTTGTGATGAATGAGCGCAGCGAGGAGCATGGTGCTGTCTCATGGCATAGCAGGGTGCATTCCTACCTGGGATAACAAGTAATTGCAAGAGTTAAGGAACAAATGGACGTTTTTATGGGAAGTAGCAGCATGGGTTCGTCTGCCCTCAGCGTTTCGACTTGTTCAGCCTTCTCCGCCGGGCCCACGTTTACTGCACAGCCATTCAGGACTAAATGCATCTCCCATAACTAGAAAATGGCGTTTCTTTATATGCACGCAGTAAGTCTATACATCTATACTACATGACATGTTGTGTCAATGCCGGGTTTCTTAGCACGGCCCTCTCCCCCCCCCTGGTACGTCACACGTCTCTCTATGGGACTTGTCTCACTCTAAAGAGCCTTGGGGGGTGGGGAAGGCTCATTTCCTTCCCAACAAGATCAAATGCCCTTTCGGTATGCAGCACCATGGTGTGAAGCTAGTCCTTTCTTGAAGGATGTGCCCTTTGAATCATGTTGCCAGGACAGCTTTTTGTGGAGCGATTGTCTCACTGGAGAGGGTGTTACCTGTCCCAACAAAGGATCAAAGAGAGGCAACCCCATAGCTACATTATTGCTGGGAGCAGCAGAGACAGCCAGGCTGGGGGAATACACATAACCCTTTCATATCTGAGCAGGGATCACAGGGCTGACACATGTGTGATATCAGTTTGATATGGCCTGGATAATTGTGAGAGATACTAGCCACAATACCTTAAACTCAGCTGCCACCAGGATAGGAACTGTCCCATTTCTGTGGTTTGGGGAACAGCAGTGCTTGTCTTAAATGCAGCCACTGCACTGCAGAGAGTTGGCTGCCACTGCAGCTGGCAGGAGGGCATATGTGACCCCTGAACATACTCTGGGCGGCTGGAGAGCAGGCGGTGCAGGTCTGGGTAGTGATCCAGCAGGTGTACATTACAAATGGAGCTAGGGAAAGGAGGCTCTGATTAGATTATACTTTCTGAGATGGAATTACCTGCATCATTGTATTAGTAATAAAAATAACAAAAGGCCATGACTTCTACACCCTTGCCAGATGGCAATTCCTCACATTGCAACAAACTGGGAGCAAGAGATGGTGGGACAAAGAGTAAGAATAGTGTAAAGAAAGACTGAGAAAGAATGAAGGACCGGAAACTGCAACAGCAACTGGAGAGTGTAACGGGTACATTGCGAATATGATTAGGGTGGGTGGCAGGGACTGTAGAGTGCAAGTTGTGTATTGGCAATGTGTCAAGAATAGAGAGTATGCACATGACTGGAAGAGTGCAGATTTGGCAATGTATGTTGTAATTGTATTGTATTTGGTTATTTATATAGCGCTCTTTCCCCATTTGTATGGCCTCAATGCGCTTGTGATTGGAACGCCCTTGGTGACCGCAGTCAATGTGGTGGAAGGTTCTAAGAGTTTAGATTAAGAGATGCTTGTGTGCATTTTCGCCGGCTTAGGACTTAGGTGGCTGGCTAGGCTCCATTAAGCAGCCCAAAGGTCAGACATGAGGGTGGGCGCTGATGTTGGTTTTGGATAGAGTACTATTGCTGAAGATTCGATGTGTGCCCAGCTATACCAAATTTCTTTCGTTGGTAGTCGCTGTATGCTAGTGCAGAGGTGCTGAGGTACGTCAAGGGTTTCAGTGTGGATGGCTATGTGTGCAGCGGGACCGGAAGGGCATAGCCATAGCTGGATTCTATGGTGCATCGATGTACGGCCGTGCCTGCGGCCTGTGTCCCCTTACATGGTGTAAGGTATACGTACTGAATGCTTTAATGTAGTTCAGCTGCAGCGTTCTTTCTTTGTACAATATGTACTGAATGGTCTCATTGTTACTGGTCTCTGTGGAGCGAAGGTCTGAGCAGCAAGGGTGAGTGAGTTTATTGCAGTGTGCCTCCGCGGATTTTGCCAGCTTCTCTGTGTATTCATTGGGTAGGAGTGTGGTTTGGCATGAGGTGATAGTTTGTCAGGGTGAGTCGATGCAAGCGCTGCCGATTATCGGTGCTGTGAGTGTAGGAGGAGTAGGGTTTATTACGGTGTGCCTTAGCGAATACTGCTGGCATCCCGGCAGTATTTATTGGGTAGGATGTTGTTGTGCATGGGGGCGATAGTTTGTCAAGGTGATCTGCTGTGAACGCTGCTGGCATATGTTCTGTAATCAGTGTATAGGAAAGTTGGGTTCAGCAATGTAGTTTAGCAAGGTGTAGCGGTTCAAGAGGATATTGCGGAAAAGCTGGGTTTTTAGGGCCTTTCTGAATTTCAGGTTACTTTTTGTATTTTGAATGTGTAGCGGTAGGGAGTTCCAGATAATCAGTGCGTCAACGGAAAATGGGGATCAGCCCAGACTGGAGGAGTTGTGAAGTGGGACCACTAGGTGAAATGCTGTGCGTGGTCTGAGACTCCTTGAGGGCTGGTAGCACAGGTTTTTTTTTAAGGAATTCTGGACCGGTTTTTTGGATGGCGCGGTGAGTGATGCACATGGCTTTAAAGGTAGTGCGTCGACCAGTTGGGAGCCAACGGAGGACGTTTAATGTGGGGCTCATGTGTTCTCTGGGAGATAGGTTAATGAGCAGGCGCACAGCTGCGTTTTGGATTCTTTAGAGTTTCCTTAGTTGAAATGCTAGAGCGCCTAGGTAGAGGCAGTTTGCGTAGTCTAAGAGGGACAGGATGATGGAGTTGATGGCAGCGAAGCGGTGAGGATAGGTGAGGTATGTGAAAATACGCCTAAGAATCCCTAGATGGAAGAAACAAGCTTTAGATACGGATGTGGTGTGTTGGGCGAGGGATAGGTCCATGTCCAATGTGCATCCAAGGTTTTTTACCATGTTTGAGGTTGCTGGTGCTGGTACGAGAGATTGAGGCCACGGAATTGGTTGGGGAAACTAGGATTTCAGTTTTTCATGGGTTGAGGATGAGGTGTTTGGTCATCATCCAGTGGTTAATATCCGAGAGGCATGATGACAGGTCCGGACTGCCGGAGCCTTGAGATTTTGGGATTTTAAGGATGATCTGGGTGTCGTCTGAGTAGTTGTAGCAAGTAAGATTGTGAGAGCGGATGATTGTGGGTAGGGGTTTTAGGTAGAAGTCGAAGATTAGGGAAGATGGGGATACTCCTTGTGGGACACCTTTTCTTACTGATCGTGAGGTGAATCTGCACGGGTGGAGGTGTGAGTGATTTGAGACGGGAGAGGAGATCCATGAGAGGGCTGTGTTTCTGATTCCTAGTGTTTGTAACCTGTCTAGTAGGATAGTGTGATCGATGGTATTGAAGGCTGCAGAGAGTTCGAGTGGATGAGTACAGTGCAGCCTTCTGCGTCGGCTATTCTTTTGAATCCAAGTGATTTGCCTGCGGCTAAAAGTACCGCGGGCAAATCGTTTGTTGGAGAAAAGTGCGAACTACCAAAAGTTTGCACCTTTCTCATGCGAACACACATACATTCTTAGAAAGAGATAGTGGGCAACTGTTACGCTCATCTGGTCTCCACGGGGGCATTGCACGAAGCTGAGCGATGAATGTCTGCACGTGCATTGCGCGAAGCTGAGCGATGAATGCCTGCACGTGTCTTCTCTGTCTCGTCTCACTACTTCTTTCACGAGTGGGCGTTTGCCTAGAATGTTGAAACGAGATGTTAACCAGCCGTGAGGGGCGGGCTAGACTCCCACCTCCCGTAACTTCCTAGTGCTCCCCTCGGCTTATGCCTCACCTTAGGTGTTTTAATGTCGGATTCTCCGTCCTGCGACTGAATGCAGGGGCACGTTAATGTTCATAAGCCTCTCTTCTGGATCTAGTTGCGTCACTTATCCTATGGGCTGTAGCGGAGTCCTGAACAACTGTGACTCTGTAGGTAAGTCTCTATGCCAATAGATTCTTGGTATCGTTTTTGCTCAAAATGTTCTTTGTTGCCAAAGTTCTCACTATTGCGCTTATTCCTTCGCAGGTGAAGTTTTGGAGGTGCCAGGTGAAGGATTGACTCCTCTCTGCTACGCTGGGCAGTGTTCCTGCAGGTGAGTATTAGCACAAGAGCGCTGCATCCGAATTTATTTAGAAATGGTTCTTTTCCCTTGCCCGACTAACCTGATGTTTTCTTCTCTGTTGTGCAGGTGCGGTGTGACTCCGGAGCGGTGATCGCGTGAACCGTTTTGATGGATTACAGGAACAGTGCAGCTTCCGGGTCAGTATTGGCTCTCTATGCTTGTGTTTCCTTGCTGCAGATGCGACGATTCCTGAGAGCGGCAGAAGGGAAGGCCTTTCGGATGGGCTGCTTCTCAGGTAAGGACTCAACCGCTGTTCTTGTTCTTGAGCTAAGCAGACACAGTGAGCTTTACGTTGCAGGAGTGCAGAATAACGCTGCAGAATAACGCGAAGCGTATTCTGTCCTTAGGGTGTGCTTTATACAGCCTTGCACAAGTAGTCCCAGGTTAAGTAGTTCCTCCAGCCATACCCTGCACAAGCAGTCCCAGGTAAAGTAGTCCCTCCAGCCACACCCGAAGCTAGACTGAATGGCTCAGTTCTTCAGGCTGGGCTATGTGTGTCTCCATGCTCCCTGCAACCTGCTTTACATTGATGGAATAATATGAGCCTGGCGCCAACGGCGCCAGGACTGACTACAGGAAGTCTGAGGCAACCTTTTGGGGCCTTAAAGGTCCCCATGGAGGCCCGCAACTGGGGTAGGCTGGTCTGCTCCTGACGTCTGGGGGCATGCACCATGACAGCAACAAAAACCACAGAGAGTCCCAGTGCTTGCAAAGGTAAGTAAGTTATGAGTACGCTGCAGCAGGTAATTGTTCAAGTGTGGGTGCTTTGCTCTGCGACCCACAGTTACGGAATTACTGAGAAAGTTGTGAACAATTACACTGTGCCACACCATATAGTTCAAAGTGTATGGTTGTACAATATTTAATTATTCTTCAATTCAGCCCGACACGTGTTTCTGTGATGCTGGGAATGCATCGGAGGAACAGAGCCTCCATATCCTTGTCCTTTACTGCTTTTTATCGTGTGTTTTGTCGTGTTTTCCACGCAGGAGTTCCTGTGGGACTCCTGGCAGTGCAACTCTCTCTCTCTTTTGGTTTGGTGAACAGACCCATGGGATACCCTTATGGCACCCATGGGTAGGGGTGCAACCCTGTGCCCCTAGTGTATGTTTTTGGGCACCTGTGTGTGACCCACAGAGCAGGGTACGGGCTGGTGGCAGCTCCGTGCTGAAATGACTGGTGCCCTGAGCGTCCTCCATTTTGGGATGCCCAGGCCCTGTCATTGGAATCGGTAGATTCCTGATGGAGACAAAATTGCCCCCATGGCCTCTTGCCTTCCATCACCTGTTACCTTGATCTTTCCGAAGTCCCGGGAAGCCCTGCTACTGTCTCTTCCCCCTGACTGGCTGTTGGGTGGAAGTTCTGTATATGGTAGTGTGGGGAAGTACCGACCAGATAGGCTGGAGCCTTCTCAATGACCGTATGTTGTGGGTACGCCTATGGGAGGGACCTGGGTGAATGGAGTGTGTGACGAATATACATTCTATGTTGTGGCTGTCTAGTATCTGGTGTTTGACAAAATGGTTGAGACAGCCCTGCCCGAAACCAGTATGAATGCAGCTTGGAGTGTTGAATGGCTCGGTACTTGTCCCAATACACATAACTTGTTGTGAGTGTCTGGAGAGGAGTGAATGGCCTAAATACCTCGTGTGCCTGATTGGCTGCCTGCCTGCATGAATGCCCGTAGTCATGATTGGATGCTTGAGTGTGACCCAGCGGAATGAATGGGAGATCAACAGTATATCTGGGGACCTCTCACTGCTAGGAATCGTATTCAGAAGCAGAAGTCCACTACAACGAGTACCTGGGTAACTGAAGCTTGATCCTGAAGCCCTGCTGGACGAGAAGAATTGCTGTTGCTCTCCTTCACAATCTGAAAGCTGCTGTGCTTCAAGAACTGACCCAGAGAGGACCTGGTAAGGCGCCCTCTTCCCGAGCTACGAGGGACCATCATGCACAGCTGATCTTTGCCTAAGCTCCCTGGTAGACAGACCTTCGACAGGCTGCCGACCCGATACGGGGACTGCTGCGGAATACCAAGGAGAAGCGCTCGGACTGTTGTCCACCACTGTCCCCTACTGGAGCCGCCGTGCTCCCGTTGCCTAACAACTTAATTGATCCAAGGACGCTCTCGTCCGCATCGTCGCCGCCGTATCCTGCTGGAGAAGGTCTGACCGTCGACGCGCCGAGGAGCATCCACAGGTGGGTTTCCCCCCACCCAAGGACCACAGAGACACCGACAACTCGACGCCCTTGCTGGGCCACAGTTCTTCAACTCTTTGCGGTCCAGAACTATCGACACCGAGGTGCCCCGCATGCCTCTTTCTTGCAGGATGTTTACGCTTCCCCGTCAACGAGCACCGCTAGGAACGAGGCGGCACCTTCACCGTCGTAGCTCGACCTGTTCTCCGTCGGACGTTCGACGACCCGTGACTCCTGCCTGAAAGGGAGGACACTCAAGAAGGGTTGTCGATTTCCCCGACGAGGAACGCTACAACGCCAGGTACTTTGGGGTTGCAGAACTATTGGAAAGTCTAGTGTGAACAATATATGGACTGGGCTTGTATCTTTCTTCGACAGGTTGCCCAGGTGGGGGGGATCTCCACACAGAACTGTGTTTAACGGTAGTTACCAGTATTCTGCCTATTGCTCAACCATCTTGCTTTCCTTCCTCTCTCTACTGCTGGTTTTCTCTTTATTTTGATCTGTCTGTCATGCTGACCATATGCACTTTAAGGAAATCTAATAACATTAGTGGTACCACTTTAGAATTGTACATATTTACCATCGTTGATTTTCGAAGTACAAAGTGAGTTATCGTGATTGTGTATATGACCTTAAATATTAATTATATAAAGACTGTGTTTTAACCGATACAGTGTGTGGACCTTCCTTCGTGGGTGCTCGGGGACTACACTGTACTTAAGAACCAGCTTGCATCACCTCCTGAGAAGCTAGGCCTGGATTGCTCAACCACGCACCAATAATAGAGAATCTTGACAGGGGTCTCTGTGCCTCCCCTCTACCATATAGAGAGCGGAAGTGCCGCCCCCCCTCTGGTCTTTACAGCTGGTGGCATCAGTGGGATGCTTATGGTTTTAAGACTCAGTGTATAACCTTGCCACTTACGAAGGATATCTGCACTTTGTTAAATTAAGGTTTAGTCATGTACAAGAGAACTGCATTACAAGCAATGGAATCTATAGCGAATGGTAAATTGACTCGGATGAGCTTAGAGGCTCTCCAGAGTGCTTGTGAAGCCAGGGAATTAGACTTTGTGGATAAGTCTAGGGCTGAGCTGATAGCTGCCCTGGTGGTCTACCAGATCGATTGTGAAACTCTTGAAGGGGGGATGCAACCAATGAGGGCTCTACCCCAGGGGTTGTCAGCAAAACTGATTCTGGGAATGCCACCATTCCTGCTGCCTCTGATCCGAACCCCAGCAATTCTTTAGAGCTTGAGTTATTGAGGATGAAGTTAGCCTTTGAATATTGCAAGTTGGAACTAGATGCTGAGCTTAAGAAAGAGGAGTTGGCACAGCAAGTGGAACTCAAAAATAGGGATCTTGAACTCAAAGACAAGGACACTGAATGTCAGCGAATCCAGCTAGGGAAAGCTTGAGTGGAGACTTCAGCGAAACCAGTTGAGAGTGTCAGGTACCCCGGCAACCAAGTTTATGAAAGATTTGGTTGGTGTGTATGCGGAGAGTTCTGATATCCTCCAATGGATTGAAGCGTTTGAAATGGCTTGTGCAATTCACGATGTTGATAAAAGAGATTTGGCTAAGTGTTTGTTAAGCAGAGTGCCTCAAACTGGATATGACTGTATTTGGAAACTGAGTGTGGAAGAAAGGGGTCAGTATGAGTGCATAATGTCTGCCTTAATCGCCAAGTTTGGCAAAACGCCTACCCAATATCTTAAACGGTTCAGGGATTTTAAGAAACGAGAGAATGTGTCTTGGGTTGACTGGGTGAGTGCTGCGCACATGAACATGATGGGGTGGATTGATGGTTACAAAGTGAAAACATTTGTTGAATTGTCTTTTTGTGCATTTTTTGGAAGCCTGTTCACCAGAGCTGCGTCAGTATGTTGCTGATCAGAACATTTTGGACCCCTTTAAGCTGGCTAGGTTGGCTGACAAGTGGGTCTCCCACCGGGTGTCCCCTAAGGACTCCAGTGGGAAGGACAAGGACAAAGAAAAGGGGGCCTCTCAGAAAGCTGAGGAGTCCCAAAAGCAATCACAGTTGGGTAAACCAAAACCTTCCTCTCCGAAGACCCAAAAACTTAGTGGGGATAAGTCTGTTGTGGGTGGGAGTAAGAGTAGTGGTCCGCCTGCTGCAAAGCAGGGTCCTAGTGGTTCCAGTACCATACCCTGCACGCCCGGCACATGCTGGGATTGGGGGCTCTGGATCACCGAAGGGGTGACCCCAAGTGTAAGGGTAAGGCACTTGGAGTCCAGGCTGTCAGCCTGACCTATCCCTACTCCGTACCTGAGTTGGAGGCCACCGTCATCCCCTCCTCCCCTTCGGTGCTCCCGTAGAGATTTCCTTAGTGTCCCTTGGGGCCTGGGACCAGTATGCAGATGTACTGGCGACTATCCCGCAAAACACTCGTATGTTTTTTGAAGTGTCCTCTTGAAGGGCCAGCCTTCTACTGGTTTGAGAGACACTGGGGCAAGCATGACAGTGGTGGACAGGATCCTGCTCAAGCCAGAGGACTATGTAGGTGCTCCTCTGAGAACCACCAGGTTAGCTGGTGGGCCTCCCAAATGTTGACTAAGGCCTGTAGCCTTAGTCAACATTACGATTGGAGACAAGACAGCAAAGCTTCCGGTCCTGGTTCAGGATAACGTGCCTGCGAACATTTCGTTGGGAAACGATTTGGTCGAAATGGGGATGATCACAGATGGTTTACCCATGGCTGCTGTGGCAGTCACCCGATCGCAGGTCACCCAGGGTCCGGCTGTGAACCCGGTACCTTTGCCAACGGGGAAACCCAATGCACAAAAGAAACAGAGGAGTAAGAAGGCCGCCTCTGTGGAGGGAGCCCCTACTCCTCCCGCTGTTCCGACAACCCCCATTGGGATCCATGCTCCGGACGGGCTGGGTCCAGTGGTAAATCCCGTCTCAACTCCTGTGGGAGACGAGCCAGAAGACTTTCCTGTGGGAGAGGCTCTTAACCCGGAGGATCATCCCAACCTTCAATGCTTGTTGGCTGAAGGGGGACCCTCCCGGGTGGCCTTCTGTAAGGGACAGAGAGAGTGCCACTCTCTTGAGGGTCTGAGGACATAGGCCCTGTCCCAGGCACAGGGAGAAGTGCCTAGGACATTTCGGATTTATTGGGAGGGCCCACTAAGCCTGAACCTGGTGCCCTCAAGAGGTTGGTGGTACCCCAGGTTTACCGGCCCTTCCTGCTGCAGTTGGCGCATGAGGTGCCCTTGGCTGGTCATCTTGGTACCAAGAAGACTAAGCAGAGGCTCTCTGCCCATTTCTACTGGCCACGGATGGGAGTAGAAGTGGAGTTCCACTGCAGGAGCTGCCCAACTTGTCAGTTGTCTGGCAAGACTGGAGGCAGAGTCATGGCCCCACTGCAACCGTTGCCAGTGGTTGGCACACCATTTGAGAGTGTGGGCATCGACATCGTCGGTCCCCTTGACCCTGCCATGTCGGGTGGACATTGGTTCATCCTAGTTTTGGCAGATCATGCCACCAGGTATCCTGAGGCTATACCCCTTCGGACGGTTACGGCCAAGATGGTTGCCAGGGCTCTCCTGGGCATTTTCACCCGTGTTGGATTCCCTAAGGAGGCTGTCTCTGATAGAGGATCCAACTTCATGTCGAGTTACATGAAAACCATGTGGAAAGAGTGCGGGGTAACCTATAAGTTCTCCACCTCTTACCACCCCCAGACCAGTGGTCTGGTTGAGAGATTTAATAAAACTCTCAAAGGCATGCTAGGCACTTTGGAAAAGCCCCTCAGGAAGAAGTGGGATCTTCTCCTGCTATGCCTGCTGTTTGCTTACAGAGAGGTACCTCAAGAGGGTGTTGATTTCAGCCCCTTTGAGTTACTCTTTGGGCACCCCGTGAGGGGGCCCTTCGCCTTGATCCGAGAAGGTTGGGCGGCTACCCCTCCAGGTCCCGCCAAGCAAGTGGGGCACTATGTGTTAGGCCTCAGACGGAGGATGACACAGATGATGGGTCAAGCAACAGCAAATCTTAAGGCCAGCCAGGAATTAAATAAGTACTGGCATGACCTTAAGGCATTGCAAGTGGATTGGACTCCGGGACAGGAGGTCCTCATGATGGAGCCTACCAAGCCTCGGGCTTTGGCAGATAAGTGGACTGGACCCTTCAGGATAATCTCCAAGATGGACGAGGTCAATTATCTGGTTGACATGGGAGCCTCTGGGGTAGCCCCTCAGATATTCCATGTTAACAGCCTCAAGCCTTTCCACAGGCGGGCCGAAGTCTCATGTCTCTTGCTAGCTTCAGGGCAAGAAGAGGATGAGAGTGAGCCCCTTCCTGATTTGCTGCATAGCAACCCTCAGGATGGCTCAGTGGAGGGAGTGCATCTCTCTCCCGAACTGACGACAGAGCAGCAGAAAGCCTGCAGGACTTTGCTCCGGCAGTACGCCTCTCTGTTCTCACTGACACCAGGCCTTACACCGTGGTGTAGGCACGAGATTGACACTGGTGACAGTGTGCCTGTCAAAAGCAGGTGCTACCGTATGCCAGATACCGTCAAGAACCACATCCAGGCTGAGGTCACTAAGATGTTGGATCTGGGTGTTATTGAACCCTCAACCAGTCCCGTGGTCCTTGGCCCCAAGGCAAGTTCCCAGGCAGGTACCAAGGATTGGGGGTTGTGTGTGGACTACCGCGGAGTCAATGCCGTCACCAAAACTGACGCACACCCTTTGCCCCGGGCTGATAAGCTCATGGACACCATAGGTGCTGCCAAATTTGTGAGCACCTTCGACTTTACCTCAGGCTATTTGCAAATAGCTCTGATGGACCATGCCAAGGAAAAGACGGCGTTCTCAACACCAGAGGGACTCTACCAGTTTAGAGTCATGCCTTTCGGGTTGAAGAACGCTCCTGCCACTTTCCGAGATTAGTCAACCATGCGCTCAGTGTGCTGGAAGCCTTTTGTTTGCTTTACTTAGACGACATTGCCGTCTACAGTTCCACCTGGGAAGAACATTTGACTCATCTGGATAAAGTGTTGCAGGCGTTAAAGAGGGCTAACCTCACTATCAAGGCCACCAAGTGCCAGGTAGCTCAGGGGAAGGTCACCTATCTTGGTCATGAGGTAGGAGGGGGTCAAATCCAACCTCTCCCAAGTAAATTACAGGATGTACATGACTGGGAGACTCCCACTACTCAAACCCAGGTGAGAGCCTTTCTGGGCCTCACTGGGTATTATGGTAATTTCATGGCAGACTATGGAACCATAGCTGCACCCCTGACAGCGTTGACTTTGCCCAAACAACCTAGGAAGGTTAATTGGACTGAAGACTGTCAGAGGGCATTTGATGGCTTGAAAGGAAGTCTGTGTCGGGCACCCGTGCTGTGTGCGCCTGATTACAGCAAGCCCTTTATCGTTCAAACTGATGCCTGCGACACCGGAATTGGAGCTGTCTTGTCCCAGTTAGATGGCACAGGAAGTGAACATCCGATCATATTCATCAGTAAACAACTTAAGGGTAGGGAACTTAGGTGGGCTACTGTTGAAAAGGAATGTTTTAGTATTGTTTGGAGCCTTAGGCGTTTTAGACCCTACCTTACTGGGTCTACCTTCAAGGTCCAAACTGATCATAAGCCCCTGAAGTGGCTTATGCAGATGAAGGGTGAAAACCCGAAACTGCTCAAGTGGTCCATTAGTCTGCAAGGACTAGACTTTACCATTGAGCACAGACCAGGGAAGAGTCACGATAATGCAGATGGCCTTTCCAGAAGGTATGTTGACCGTCTGGATGAGGGTGTCTATCCCGTGGGAGATTAGGCACCCTCCACCTCAGTCTGGGGGTGGCGACTGTGATGCTGGAAATGCATCGGAGGGACAGGGCCTCCGTATCCTTGTCCTTTACTGCTTTTTATCGTGTGTTCTGTCGTGTTTTCCGCGCAGGAGTTCCTGTGGGACTCCTGGCGGTACAGCTCTCTCTTTTGGTTTGGTGAACAGACCCATGGGATACCCTTATGGCACCCATGGGTAGGGGTGCAACCCTGTGCCCCTAGTGTATGTTTTTGGGCACCTGTGTGTGACACACAGAGCAGGGTACGGGCTGGTGGCAGCTCCGTGCTGAAATGACTGGTGCCCTGAACGTCCTCCATTTTGGGATGCCCAGGCCCTGTCATTGGAATCGGTAGATTCCTGATAAAGACAAAATGGCCCCCATGGCCTCTTGCCTTCCATCACCTGTTACCTTGATCTTCCCGAAGTCCCGGGAAGCCCTGCCTCTGTCCCTTCCCCCTGACTGGCTGTTGGGTGGAAGTTCCATTTATGGTAGTGTGGGGAAGTGCCGACCAGACTGGCTGGAGCCTTCTCAACGACTGTATGTTGTGGGTACACCTATGGGTGGGACCTGGGTGAATGGAGTGTGTGACGAATATACATTCTATGTTGTGGCTGTCTAGTATCTGGTGTTTGACACAATGGTTGAGACAGCCCTGCCCGAAACCGGTATGAATGCAGCTTGGAGTGTTGAATGGCTCGGTAATTGTCCCAATACACATAACTTGTTGTGAGTATCTGGAGAGGAGTGAATGGCCTGAATACCTCGTCTGCCTGATTAGCTGCCTGCCTGCATGAATGCCCGTAGTCGTGATTGGATGCTTGAGTGTGACCCAGCGGAATGAATGGGAGATCAACAGTATATCTGGGGACCTCTCACTGCTAGGAATCGTGTTTAGAAGCTGAAGTCCACTACGACGAGTAACTGGAGTAACTGGAGTAACTGAAGCTTGATCCTGAAGCCCTGCTGGACGAGAAGAATTGCTGTTGCTCTCCTTCACAATCTTAAAGCTGCTGTGCTTCAAGAACTGACCCAGAGAGGACCTGGTAAGGCGCCCTCTTCCCGAGCTATGAGGGACCATCGTGCACAGATGATCTTTGCCTAAGCTCCCTGGTAGACAGACCTTCGATAGGCTGCCGACCCGATACGGGGACTGCTGCGGAACTCCAAGGAGAAGTGCCCAGACTGTTGTCCGCCACTGTCGCCGACCGCCGTCGCCGACTGGAACCGCCGTGCTCCCGTTGCCTAAGAACTTCATCGATCCAAGGACGCTCTCGTCCGCATCGTCACCGCCGTATCCTGCTGGAGAAGGCCTGACCGTCGATGCGCCAAAGAGCATCACCGGTGGGTTTCCCGCCACCCAAAGACCACAGAGACACCGACGACTTGACGCCCTTGCTGGGCCACAGTTCTTCAACTCTTTGCGGTCCAGAACTATCGACACGAGGTGCCCCGCACGCCTCTTCCTTGCAGGACGTTTACGCTTCCCCATCAACGAGCACCGCTAGGAACGACGCGGCCACTTCACCGTCGTAGCTCGACCTGTTCTCCGTCGGACGTTCGACGACCCGTGACTCCTGCCTGAAAGGGAGCACACTCAAGAAGGGTTGTTGATTTCCCCGACGAGGAACGCTACAACGCCAGGTACTTTGGGGTTGCAGAACTATTGGAAAGTCTAGTGTGAACAATATATGGACTGGGTTTGTATCTTTCTTCTGCAGGTTGCCCAGGTGGGGGGATCTCCACACAGAACTGTGTTTAACGGTAGTTACCAGTATTCTGCCTATTGCTCAACCATCTTGCTTTCCTTCCCCTCTCTACTGCTGGTTTCCTCTTTATTTTGATCTGTTTGTCATTCTGACCGTGCTCTGTAAGGAGATCTAATAACGTTAGTGGTACCACTTTAGAATTGTACATATTTACCATTGTTGATTTTCGGAGTACAAAGTGAGTTATCGTGATTGTGTATATGACCTTAAATATTAATTATATAAAGACTGTGTTTTAACCGATACAGTGTGTGGACCTTCCTTCGTGGGTGCTCGGGGACTACACTGTACTTAAGAACCAGCTCGCATCACCTCCTGAGAAGCCAGGCCCGGATTGCTCGACCGCGTACCAATAATAGAGGATCTTAGCAGGGGTCTCTGTGCCTCCCATCTACCATATAGAGAGCGGAAGTGCATACCCCCCTCCGGTTTTTACAGTTTCGAGCTTGGCTCTTCCTCTGAGGCTGATACATTTAAGGCATTTTAGTTATACAGTTGATCAAAATAGTTATAGGCAGTTTTATACATTCCAATTATAATTTAGGATAGACCAAACCATGGTAGCATTAGGGGTTGCAAAACATGTTCCAATTGCATACAGTCATGTTTGATTGATAATAAATAAACCATTATATAAAGTCCAGGACAAGTCATGCAGTAGTTCAGTATATTGTTTGAAAATAAAGGAAATGAATCATGCATGTTACCCATTGAAGTAGTGGCATGAAGCAAGTCCAGAACCGAAAAAGCAAATGTACAAATAGCCGTCTGTTAGCGATTGGAGGCACACAAGTAGCCACGGTCATAATCTACGGTGCGACCACATTAGCACTTTCATTTAAGGAAAGTATATTGTACATATTTACCAAATATTCATGTCCGTTCTGTTAAAGGCGCTAAAGAGTAAATAATTGTAATTGGAATTTCTTATTGCACCTTTTCAAATGGTTTAAATTATTGCTGCATGGCAAGAGTAACTATATAACTAATTAGGTATTCACTTACCAATTTGAATTCCTTATCAATATTCTAAACTTGAAAACTTAATTCTATAATGTAAGGAGAGAGAAAGCGAAAGGTTGCAAAAATTGCTGCAAGTGTAACTGATTATTTGGCAAAAAGAAGAATTGTTAAACAATGCACTAAGGATTAAAAATGTTTACCTTAGGTGCTGAATTAGTAATTTCACATTGATTTAATGAACTGCAGCATGTCCAGAAAACTGCCTTTATGTTACGGATTTACGTGATTGATTGCAGATTATAAATTGGCACCCATGCGTAATTATATGAAAAAGAATGAAATAATAGCCATAAATTAGTATTAGGGTCCCAATTACTGCCAATACACATACATTCTCGCACCCCCCCCACACACACACACACACACACAACACACACATAACACCCCCCCCCCCACCCACACCCTCAGCACACCCCCAACATAAACAAAACCCACTTACCTTCATCTTCATGCTGGTTCCCTGCAGCGGCAGTTCCCTTTCACTTCCGGCGCTGCAGGGTCCTTTTTCTTTTCTTTTTTCTTTTTAATGGAAGGCTGCAGGGTTGTCCCCCACAGCCCCCGCTCACTATACTGTAAAGTATAGTGAGCGGGGCCCAGGGGGGGGTACAGCCCCGCTGCCCCCGTTTCTTTTACGGAAGGCTGCAGTGGTGTCCCCCGCAACCACCGCTCACTATACCATGAAGTATAGTCAGTGGGGCGATGCGGAGGACACCCCCGCAGCCCCTGTTTTTTTTTTTTACAATGCTACCACCAAAGGTTTGAACTTTTGGTGGTAGCATTTTTAGAACAAATGGTCATTGCGACCATTTGTTTTCGGGAAAATCGTCCTAAACCATTCTTTTTAGGTCATGCTAAATGGAGACTAGGGAGGATTCTGTTACCCTGAGTGGCCTGATGCCCGATTGCGCAGGGTATAGGAGGCTGTTGGATACAGCGAATAGGCCAGGATGCTTGTATGCTGTTCCGCGAAATTTGGCCATGAAGCATGTGTTGGAGATTGGCTGGTAGTTCTGAGGGCGTAGAGTGAATGGTTGAGGGTGGAGAGTGTAATACTACCTGCACAGGGTGAGGTTAGGATGTTTTTGAGGAGTGTGGGCGGGCAGAGGTCCTCAGGGGAGCCTGAAGGGCGGCTATCTTCTACAAGCAAGTGGAACTCCTGGTGTGAAATGGTAGAGAGAGTCGAAGATTTGTATCAAGGGTGGGTTTTGACGAAGGTCAGCCTGTGGGTGGGTAGGGGGCAGGGGCATGTGTTCCAATTTAGAGATGATGGCGGAGTGTCTGTCATTAGTGACATTGTGGAACTGTAATGATAAGGAGTCACATAGGGCTTGGGAGACGGGTGGTGGTTGGCTTGAGCAGGCTGGGGCCAGTTGCTTGCTCTGGTTTCAAGCATTTAGGATTCTGTGTCCATAGAATGTTTTCTTGGTTTTTCTGATTTCCAGTCTGTATGCTCTGGTTGTTCTTGCTAGGGCGGTTTTGTTCTGGGTTGTGGGGTCCGTTCTCCAGGTCCGTTCAAGGCTGTATTTAAGGGTTTTTAGTGATTTGAGTTTGGCGGTGAAGCAAGTGGTGTGAGGGTGTTTGTAAGCCAGAGGTCAAAGGTTTCGATTGCTAGAAGTCCTTCCTGGAGGTAAAGTGTAGGGAGAGAGTTGAGGAGTGAGTGTGCTAGGGCCAGGGTGATTATGACTTTATTCCATAGTGGAAGGAGAGGAGAGGAGAAGAGAGGAGAGGAGAAGTTGGTGGTGGTTGTGTATGGCCTTGACCACCAGCCGCTGTGCTCAGTGGTTAGGAGAAGTAATTTGCTGAGTGATCAGTCCAAGATAGGGGGCGCGGCGGGCTGGGTAGATGTGTGTAGTGCTGAAGATTGCATCGAGAGTGTGACCTTCCGTGTGGGTGGGTGTGGAGATGTATAATGTCAGGTTGAGTGACTCTAGATTGTCTATGAGTGATCGGGACATAGAGTTTGCAGGTGAGTCGAACCATATGTTGAAATCCCTTAAGATGGTAAGTGTTGGATGTTGGATGAGGTAGGTGGCCTGCGAAGTCTTTGTTGTAGCCGGGGGGTCTGTAAATGAGTAGGAAGCTGTGCGAGGTTGAGGGTGAGAACTGCAGTTTTACCATGAGGGTTTCGGAGTCTCTGGTGTTAGTTGAGGTATCCTTATTATTAGTGGGAATTGGTGTTTGTGTAGTATTGCAAGCCCTCCACCCCTTTGCGATCTGTTCCAGACAGTAAGGCTGTAGCCGGGTGGGAAGGCCTTGTGCGCGATGGGCTCCTAGTCGCCGGCAAACCAGGTCTCAGTAATGAAGAGGATGTCTGGGTTTTCTTCTGTGATGCGGTCTGAGATGTGGAATTTATTTTTGGAGACTGGCCTGGCATTGAGGAGTACAAAGGATAGTAGATGGGGTGTCCTTGTAGGTGCAGGGCGCGTAGGGTTTTTAGTGGTAGGGGGGGGCTGGAGTGACGGGGGCAGAGAGGTGGGTGGAGTAGGGTGATGAGGGAGGTGCAGTGTGGAGAAAGTGGAACAACAGGAATTGGAGATGAAGAGAATAGGGCAAGGACTGGGTTCGGTGTGGGTGGGAGATTTTGGGTCATATAGTTTGGTGGGAGTGTTTGCAATCTGTACTGGAGAATGGGTTATGCTAGGAGGGGCATAGGGCAGTGCTGGACTGGCCTATAGGGAACTCTGGAAATTTCCCAGTAGGCCTCTGCACCCTGGGCCTCTTTTGTGTGATATTTCCAAATGTTTCCATAGGAAAATGGTTGGGCTTGCTGAAAATGTGTAGTATGGGGGGAATTATTTCCAGGGCCTCTTTTGGATACCAGTCCACCCCTGGCATAAGGTGTCTTTGGTCCGGGCCCTTCATTGGTTTTTGGACAGTCCAAGGAGTGTGGGTGAGAGTGTGAGGGGCTGTGGAGCTTGGGGCTTTGGCCAGAGCTGCTCTTGCTGTGCTGAGACTGGGGAAGTGCGAGTTGGAGGTGCTTTGTTGTTTGAAAGTGGTGTGAGCAGCTGGTGCTGGTGAGTGGTTGGTGGCAGGAGTGGTGTGTGCTTGGTGTTTTATATTGCATGCTGTGCGATCCGGTATGTTCCGGGGGACAATGTACTCTGCTCCCTCTCTCCATCTTGCCATTCTTAATTGAGCGCAGCGGGATCTACGTGGGGGGAAAACGGGCTGGGTGGTGGGGTCTGGTCCGGCGAGGAGGCAGGATAGGTGATGTGTAAGGGTTGCAGATTGATGAGGTGCAGGGATGGGGTGATGGGTTGCGTGTTGATGGTGCTTGAGTTTGGCTGTGGTGAATCTCATCAGGCCTACTGGTGTGCCAGCGTGTTACTCTGCTTCGACCAGTGTATAGCATGGTGTCTGTCTAGTGGGACAGGAACGCCAGAGTATGTGTCTGAGGAGAGGTGGACTACCAATTGGGATACAGCGCTAAATATTTGTACTTACCCGGTCTATGGCACCTGGTTACGGCAGTCGGGCGGGTTTCACCGGAAAGCCTAGTTTTCACACAGTGATTTATAGATAGATAATGGGGGTCATTCCGACCCTGGCGGTAGGGGGATAACGGCACCGGTAAGAATGCTGGTGCCGTTAACCCCTTACCGCCCTATTAAGAGGTCCCTTAGCGGGTCCCAACAGGACCGGCTGGTTTTACCAGCCTGTTTTAGCGGGACCCGTTAAGGGACCATGGAGCTAATAACGGGCCCGCACATTGCGGGCCCGTTATTAGCTCCATCTCCATTCCCATTGAGCCCTAAGGGGGCTCAAATGAGAATGGGGAATGGTTTTCAAAATGGGGACTTAGCGGGTCTGCATAGGTCAGAATGTCCCGGTAAATCCCCATTCCGACACCACAGACCCGGACCCGAGTTTGGGGGCAGATATGAGATCCCAGATAGTGTTTCTAGAGGTCTAAGCCCCTCGGGATGGTAGGCAGTAAGCAGACTGCACCCAGATTCGAGATTTCTAGACAGTTGGAGAGGGCTTACACTTCACAACATGGCAGACGTGGGAGCAACGCAATTAAACTAGAGATTACTAGATAGCATGAGCGGCCCATGTTTCACAAAATGGCAGATATAAACACATTCATATTTCAGACTCCTAGATACTGGGAGAGAGGCCTATCTTTCACAAAATGGCAGATATAAACACATTCACATTTGAGACTCCTAGATAGTGTGGAGAGGGGTGTTGGTGACTGGGGTATGCAAAAACGTTGCACCATTGTATGTGATAAATGTAAAATATGTATCCACTTCAAACAAAAATAGTAGACAAAACAAACACTGTTCTGTCAAGCTTGGGAAATCTGAGACTCTTTCCATCTGTCAATCAATGTCCCAGTCTCGTGATCACTACCACTTCTAGTTCATAAAAGATTTGCCCAGCAGAAGGTGTCACAGATGGCCTCAAGTCACACCAACTCTTGAAGGCAGTACAAGGGTCTTCATTGAAATATTTGTAAAGGCCATCCCTATCTCGCTATCATTTACCCTGGGCAGGTCCCTCCTTGGCTGAAGCATCCCTCAATCCCAGGATGGTCACTAGAGATTGCTAATCTCTACTATCTACCAACTGACAGGCTGGTCATGATGGCCTAAGTGCAAACAACCTCTCTCTCTTCAAAGCAAGATACAATCTAGGTGAAATCTAAACTATGTACCACAATACGATAGTACAATAATAGGTGCCTTCCAGACCCTCTGTCATTCTTATCAGATGCTGTCGGGCTTACCACGGACTTGTGCCTTCACGGCAGCTCGAAGAGGTAAGACCTGTTTCTGAACGAGGCCAGCCTGCCACCCTAAATAAACAGGGTAACTAGAAGGCCCCTTCCAAAGACAGACCCTGGTCAGTGGGGAAACCCTCTGGGGAATAAAGGCCTGTACTGAGGGTCAGAATGCGAAATATCCAAAGCTTATAAGTATACTCCAGCAGCGGCTGATCCAAGTTGATAGAATGCTGGACCACTTGCACGACTCCAGGAGAATTGAATTAGCAGGCTCCAATATGTAGAAATAAAGGAACCAAGAAGGGAATAAGCCAAGCAGAAAGGGAGGAGTAGGACAGTGCTGCAGGCATCAGAAAAGTGCTATAGAGTAAAATGGGACAGAAAGAAGGGAAATAACACATTCAGAGCATCTTAGTAACCTACCAGACAAGTTGCGACACAGGTATCTCTGGTTCTGCAATGTCTATGTGCCGTCCGCCAGCTTGATGACATCATCTCATTACGTAACTCCGTAAAATAGAGATTTCCAAGAACTAGGCGGCTAACGTGACTTGCCAAATATTGTGTAGCAGTCCCAAACGATAATCTGGAAATGCCATACTTGGCGAGCCATGACATCCTCAGGTACCATTTGGTCCTTTAGTTTCACCCCCTGGTACTCCATGCCCTGATGTTCTATCCTTTCTCCTCCTTCCTTCTACTGTCCTCCCTTCCCACTCTCCTATTTCTCTCCCTCGCTCGCACTTCCTTTCTGTCCCTCCAATGTTCTCTCTCACCTCCAATTCTCCTTACCTCTCGACCAATATTCTCTCTTCTCCACGTTACCCATTCTCCTCACTGCTGCTCTCCCTCTACTACTCTCCACAATCCACCCTACTACTCTCCCCTCTCCACACTATTACTCTCCACTACACTACACCCACACCTTCTCCCACAGTCACCTTCCTTTCACTCACTTTTCCATTCACTCTCATTCACCTCCTACTCTTCTTCTGATAGTCTCACTTACTCACCTTGCAACCCGACACTCACACCCAAATACCACTTTCTCCCACCAACAAATACCCCACCGTGCACATTACTTTAGCAATCCTCCTCCACATTCCTCTGCACCGCCCTTCCTCTGCTTGGTCTTTTGGTCCTCCTCTTCCTCCATGAACCTCACTCAAACAGCCCACACCATCATGTGGCCCTTTTTTATCCTCTCCCTTACCCCTCCATTTATTCTCTCCCTCAACTGGTTCCCCCGGCCAACTGCTGGCTCCTCGCTCCGCATGGGCTGGGTTACAGGTACAAAAATGCATATAATGGGTGTTAAGCCCTAACCCCTTTTCGTATGCGGGTCCATCGGCATTTGGGAATGGCGGGCCGCTCAGTGTATAGTCAATTCAAGCATTCGTGCCATGGTGAACTTTGATGTCCCAATTGCCGCTTTGATGCCGTGCTCCCGCTGGAATTGAACACAAGATTGCAGCCCATGTCAGCTGGAGCATCTCGATTGCTGGTTTGACATGCGGACCATTCTGCTGCCCTGCTGGCTCTAAAATTGGGGTTGCAGTCGGCCCCCGAAGAGTGTCAGGAGGTATTGGGTATATTGAAGGACCCCAACCATTTGGAGATAAGACTGCTCATCAGCAGGTGGTTGCCAGTTTGAACTGGTAGGACCTTTAAACAGTTTGCCTTATTCAATTGGTCGACCACTTGATGAGCAGTGACACTAATCTAGAAGATAAAGAGGGGGCTTGGATGGGACTGGATGCGGAATGTATGGTGTGGCTATGATTAGAAGGAGGTGTGGGGGCTGGGATGGTGGGAAATCATGGTGGGACTACTCATATAAAATGGGGGCTGAGGTGCAAAGGGGGAATGACAGGTAGAGTATGTTTGTAACTTGGGGTGGGGGTCAGGTGGTAGCTTAGGGTAAGATTGGGTGTCTGAGTGAATTTTATGGGGTAGTTAAGATGAACGGTAATTGTGCAGAATGGGGTAGTTTGTGAGGGAGCCCAGTTGGAGCAAAAGGGGGAATGGGTTATGGGGAGACCCTCCTGAAAAAGCGGGGTCAGAGAGAGTACTGCAGAGTTAAAAAAGAGCATAAGGGGAGCTGTAGGGATTAGTATAAATGAGGAGGTCGATCAGTTTCATATGTTGACCACCTTACGAATATGCGACTACTCATAGGCAGTAAGTAGTTGAGAATAGTTGGGGGGCGAGCAGTTGTGCTCGACGTCCTGTAACTGGTAGTCTATAATGCACATAGATCTTGTCTGGATTGCCGGTTTAATGTGAGGGTAGTGTGGCACCTCTGCGGTTCTCTGCTAGCTATCTCCTTGTTGGGTTGCACGCTTGCACTACTGCCAGGCTTTCTGGGTGATGCAGTCCTAAGGGACTATCAGAAAGCAACTGGCCAGCATTGTGCAATACAGGTATGGGGCAACAAAAGGTTGTACTTGAGTCAGATAACCAGGCACAGGTAGAAGAAACAGAGACTGGAGCCCTCCCACACCATGCCTCTGGGGCAGGAGACTTGCTCTGGTAACAGGGGGAGTGACTAATGATACTTCATTTCACGTGTCCCGATCTTCTATTGACAGAGTCAGGTCCCCAAGTGTAGAGGTCCCCAAAGTGTGTCTGTCTCTCTCTCTCTCTCTCTCTCTCTCTCTCTCTCTCTCTCTCTCTCTCTCTCTCTCTCTCTCTCTCTCTCTCTCTCTCTCTCTCTCTCTCTCTCTCTCTCTCTCTCTCTCTCTCTCTCTCTCTCTCTCTCTCTCTCTCTCTCTCTCTCTCTCTCTCTCTCTCTCTCTCTCTCTCTCTCTCTCTCTCTCTCTCTCTCTCTCTCTCTCTCTCTCTCTCTCTCTCTCTCTCTCTCTCTCTCTTCCCCCACTCTCTGTAATCCTTTGCACCAGCCCCCTGGGCCTCTTCCTAAAACCCAACCTCATACACTCTCTCTTGTCTCTGGGTAGCTTATTTCTGCTGCCTAATTTTGGGAATGTAGGATGTCCATCTATTTCTCTGTACTTTGTAATGCGATTGTGTGTTGGGCATGGAGGAATGAATGGGCTGTGATAAGAGGCGTACCCATAGCTCTCCAACTCACCCGCTTTTGACAGGTGTCACCTTCCTTGCAAGCAGCTGAATCACCTGCCAAGTCCCTCATACGCCCATTCACTTCTATGGGCTCTCACCCGCCAAAAAGAAAATCGGGTGTTTTTACCCGCCTTAATGGCACAAAAGGTTGGGAGCTACGGCATACCTCTACGTGGTGCCACAGAGATACGCATATATACAGACATGCCAACCCTCCCGATTTAGGCGGGAGACTTATGAATTTCTTATCTAAAATGTAGCTATTTTTTACTTTCTCCAGCCTAAAATAATTCGTACTCCCAATGCAATGCAGTGGGAGAATTCAATTATTCCACTTTCTGTAGCAGAATCTCCCTCACAGGTGCTGCAAATGTTGTCATGTGTGCATATATGCTGTACCAAGTTGCCTATTTCATCTGTGTGTATGTGTGTGTTTGTGTGCGCATAACTAATAGTACCCTTGGCAGTTGTGTAAGAACAAAGTTAATTCTGAAGACTTTTTCAGTAGAAACAAGACATGCTACAAGACATGCTACTCATAGCTCTCAACCTTTCATGGCCCTTGTCTGGGTGAAAAAACCCGATTTTAAATTTGGCGGGTGAAAGTCCATTGATTCCTATGGCCGTGTAGCAAGGTGAGAGAGGTGCCTAAGTGGCGAGTTAAGAGGGATGTGCTACTAGAAAACACTTCTAATGTCCAAAACTGACATGTGAAATGAAGTATCATTAGTCACTCCCCCTGTTGCCAAGCACTCACGGGTTAAGGAGTGCTGCCCCCAGCGTTGTGGAGGCGGAGCCATGTTACGGAGACCGAGGGAGAAAGGGGGTTTCTGGGTAAGGCGCGGGAAGCGCCAGTATTGATGTTACGAAGAGGGATTAAAGAGGTTTTGTTCCAGTATCTCCGTGTGCGCGTCCTCCTTTTCCTTGGTCTGCAAGAGGCAACACTGGCGACGAGGCCATTTCCGTGCGCCCACGGAGTCCTCCTTTCGGCAGTCCGCCGTTCCTCCGTGGCTTTCCGCCACTTCCGCGCTGCATGCGCGTTCGAGGCCGTCCCTGTTGGCAATCCGCCAGTTCCTCGCTCCGGCTGCGACTGGGCCTCCTCCCGCCCCTCCACCTCCTACACGGGCGGCAGCTGCTGACCGCATCTGAAAACGCTGCGTTTTCCCTCTCTCGCTCCCGCACTGCATCAGGAAGCACGACTTTGGACCCTGGCAGTCCGCCTGGTCCCCACGTTGCTACGAGTACTCCAGGGAGTGTGCAGGTGGGCCCTGGCCATCCGCTGCGGCACCCCCTACGTCGCGTGCCGGCGAGCCTGCCCACGCTCTCCAGAGGCCCAACAAGGACGTTAGGCATTTGTCCTCATACCGCCAGCCTAACCAAAGCATCCACAAGGGCCGAGCACACACCCACGGGTCCCCACCTTCTAGCATCATGAGCACATCGGGCTCCATCTCAGGGTCCAACCCCGGGTCACCTACACCAGCTCATATTGTACAGCCGATTCAGCTGCGACTACCCCCGCCTTTCACCATGACTACACAAGCCACGAAGGGGCCCAGATGGACTGACTGGATGGAAGATTTCCAGCATTACGTGAGGGGGTCTGGTGATGGTAATTCCCCCAATATTAGGGACATCTTCCTCAATCTCGTAGGGGGTGAGATAAAGACGGTGGTCAAGACCATCCCTGCAGCTGAACAGAACACTTTCAAGGATTTGATCAAGGCTCTAGATAGACTTCTCATCATAGAAGTTAATCGTGACTATGAACGCTACCCATTCAACATGTGCACCCAAATGCCACAGTAGACAGTCGACGAATTCATAACCCGCCTAAGAGTAAAAGGCGCAAACTGCTAATTCGACGCATTCTCGTTGGATGAAGCTATAAGATTGAGGGTCATTGAAGGCTGCCTATCCCCTGCTCTCAAAAAACAGTTCCTGAAGAAACCCCTCACCATCCAGGAAGTGAGCGAGCTCACTCGCATACACGAGAGGGTTGATGCCCAAGCTACATCCATGGGCAATCCGAGCAACCCCAAGCAAGACACAGCGGAACTGGTCGCAACCATACAGCCATCTCGTCCAGGTGACAGAGGGTCACAATCATACAGAACTCAAACCATCCAAGCTCCTCGCCAATAGAGACAGTGCTATCGTTGTGGGATGTCCTTTCCGCATGCAGGCTCATGCCCAGCCTTATCACAACGGTGCACGAACTGCGGAAGAGAAGGACATTTTCACTCGGTGTGCCGAGAAGGCATACCATTTCCCCCAGCGAGGCCCCAAACGCCTGTCAGGCCATTCTTCAGTCCGCCACCTCCACAATACATCCAACCCAGATACTACCAACAAGGCCAGGGACAGAGGCGATATGTCAGGGCCATCGACGAATACCAAACGCAGGGGTACCCACTACAGCCAGAGCAGGCTGATCAGACCAAATATTTCATGGACGAATATGACCATCCACCAGAGGAATACAGGCCTGAGACTATCTACCGGGACGAGCAGGGAGCCGCATACGGCATGCCATATGACCCATATGACCAGGACGAGTTTGTCAATCTCATACTCGACACTGAAGAGGCCAGAGAAGCCCCAAAAATCCCCATCAAAATGGGAAACAGCCAATTTCAATTCATGATCGACCCAGGCACTACTGTCAACATAATGGGCGAGCAGGACTATGCCAAACTACCGAACCCACCGGCACTCGAATAATCTCGCTCAAGAATATTTCAGTGGGGAGCTACCACCCCCCTACCGACGGTAGGATGTTTCACACAACGCCTCCTCCTGAATGGCCGGAAAGTTGACACAACAATACACATTATCCGGTCACTTGCCAGAAGCCGATGCCTACTCAGCTACCACACGGCATCCCGCCTGGGGTTGATTGAAATACACGTGAGGCCGGGAGACTCCATCACAGCGACCTCCGAGAGCACAAACATGAGAGACACAGTTGGCACCATAGCATGCTACCAGTCGCAGAACCTGGTCACACAGCTTGACATCACAAGGGATTTCCCCAACCTCTGCATGGGGCTGGGAAAACTCAAGGCCCCTCCCATCCGACTCCACATCGGTGAGGCCAGTACCGCAACATCCCCGGAGAGTAGGTTTTCACCTGCAAGCGGCAGTATCAGACGCACTCCAACAATTGCTGTCTGATGGCATCATTGAACCAGCCACAGGTCCGACACCATGGGTATCCCCACTCGTGGTTGTACCCAAGGAGGGAGGAAAGATCCGTTTGTGCGTGGACATGAGGGTGGCAAACACTGCTATTCAGCGCGAGAGGCATCCGGGACCGTGCATTGAGGACATGATCATGCAACTGAACAACGCACGGATGTTCTCCAAACTGGACCTCAACCAAGGATACCCTCAGCTGGATCTACATCCGGAATCCAGACCCATCACGACGTTTGCGACTCACAACGGTCTCTACAGGTATCGGCGTTTGAACTTCGGGATCTCATCAGCCGCGGAAATCTTTCAGGAGGCCATTCGGCAGGTGATCAGACCCATCCAGGGCACACTGAACTACAGTGACGACATCCTCGTCTTTGGATCATCTAAAGAGTCTCATGACAAAGCCCTACTCGCTGCGTGTGCAGCACTCCAGGAAGCGGGCCTCACTCTCAATATTGCCAAGTGCCGTTTCAGCAAGACAAACCTGAAATTTTTTGGACACATCTTTTCCAGCGAAGGGATGATGCTGGATCCCGACAAGGTTGACACTATCACCAACTTGGATGAACCGCGACAGGTTGCAGACGTTCGCTCATTTCTCGGCATGGCTGGCTACTGTGCGAGGTACATACCACACTATGCGTCCCTTACCGACCCACTAAGGAAGCTTCTCCAAAAAGAAACTGTGTTCGAGTGGACCCCTGCGTGCCACCAGGCATTCTCTGACATCAAGCGTGCCCTGACGGAAGCACACCACCTGGCATATTTCAATCCTTCATGGCACACTAAAATCGTGGTGGACGCAAGCCCGGTGGGCCTAGGTGCCATCTTAGCCCAAACCAGCGGGGCGGATGTCCACCCGAGACATGTGGTCGCCTATGCAAGCAGGGCCCTGTCCACCCCGGAACTGGCTTACTCCCAGGCGGAGAAGGAGAGTCTAGCTGCCGTCTGGGCATGCAAACATTTCCATGACTTCATCATTGGGAAAAAGTTCACTTTAATCACGGACCACCAGGCCTTGTTATTGCTTTTTGGCAACCCGCACACCAAGATGCCCCCTAGAATAGAGCGGTGGGGAATCCGCTTACAAGAATATGACTAAGACATCTTGCATCGACCCGGGGGTGACCTTAACCCCGCTGACTATCTGTCACGACACCCAGTTGGGGCCCCACTGACCCGGGAGGGAGACATCGCCTATGTACAATACATAGCGTCCAACTCGCTACCACCGGCACTGTCCCTGGAGAGAGTTGCCGCCGCATCAGCGGCTGACCCCACCACGCCACTCGCCATCAGCCTCACATTGACCAACAAATGGAGGGATCATCACAGAGCAATGCTGGCACACCCAGGGGTGTGCAGACAGGAGATTGAAAGGCTGGCCAGGGTATAAAGCGAACTGACCGTCAAGGACAACGACATCCTCCTCAGAGGGTGCAGGATCGTCATCCCCGCCACGCTCAGGAACGAAGTAGTCAGTGCGGCCCACGAGGGACATAGAGGAGCGGAGAACACCAAAAGACAGCTGAGGTGCCATGTCTGGTTCCCGTTTCTAGACGCGGCAGTAGAAGAATGGGTGAAGAACTGCCATGCCTGCCAGTGCACGGCTCCTGCGAAACATCCACCCCGCTCCAACACACACAGATACCCAATCGGCCGTGGGAGCGTGTAGCCATGGACTTCTATGGGCCCACGGAGGCGGGTGACTACCTCCTGCACCTAATAGACGAACATTCACGATTCCCGATCGTCAAAACAGTCCCCACCACCGCATTTCCTCAGGTAGCAGCAGCAATAGAGGAGGTATTCAGCGAGTGGGGGATCCCCAAAATAGTCAAATCTGACAACGGGCCCCCGTTCACTGGATATGAGTTCGGAACACTAGCGGAACACCTAGGGTTTGAACACATGAAGATAACTCCTCGCCACCCACAAGCGAATGGGATGGCTGAACGCTTCATGGCGTCGATCAAGAAAACAAGACAAAGAACCAGAGTAGAAGCAGTCGATCCGCACCAGGCACTGTGCGGACTCCTACGGGACTACAGAAACACTCCTCATGAAGCCACCAACAAGACACCTGCCGAGCTAATGCTTCGCTACAAAGTGCGATGTCCGATGAGAAGCTGCCTGACATGGACGTCCTCCGAAGGGACGCGGAAGCCAAAGAGAGAGCAAGACGAGAGACAGATGCTCGCCGACATGCAGTGATACAAGATTTCCACATAGGGGACGAAGTACTCGTCCAGCAACCAACGCCCAGGAAGACAGATCCGCGGTTTGCTCCAAGCCCCATGAGGGTAACCGCAGTGAAAGGCACGATGGTGATGGCCGAGGATCAGAGCAGAGCCGTCACCAGGAACTGTCAAAAATTCAGACACTACCTCAGACGAGAGGGAACAGAACCGCTCCAGCGATCGACCTCTCCAGAAACGCGAGATTCGCGGGATGACCTGTGGATCCCTCCGGGAGGAGACCCAGGAGGGACAAGCTGGGAAGTGAGAACCACGGAACTGCAACAGCCAGGTGACCAAGATGAGAGACCACGGAGAGGTGTAAGGAAACCTATGAGACTTGTTGAAGAATGTTGATTTCGATGTTTGAATATATTGTTCGGGGGTGATGTTGCCAAGCACTCACGGGTTACGGAGTGCTGCCCCCACCGTTGTGGAGGCGGAGCCATGTTACGGGGACCGAGGGAGAAAGGGGGTTTCTGGGTAAGGCGCGGGAAGCGCCAGTATTGATGTTACGAAGAGGGATTAAAGAGGTTTTGTTCCAGTATCTCCGTGTGCGCGTCCTCCTTTTCCTTGGTCTGCAAGAGGCAACACCCCCGCCCACATTACTCCATACATGCCAACATTTTGCCACAGCTGGGAGGGAGATTTTGTGACAGAAATCGGGAGAAGGAATATTTGAGGGCTCTGTCTCTTTAAGACAGAGACAGGTTCACGTGGGGTATGATGCAGGAGTGGGGAGGAGGAAAGGAAAGAAGTCAGTATCCGGTTTTATCGGGAATAAATTAGTTGTGTCCTGATTCCCTGGTGTCACGTCCTTATGTCTAAAGGCTACAAAAGCCATAACAACTGGCCCTCGAGGTGTTTCCACAGTGCACCAGTCCACCTCCTCCTGGCACGCGCTGTGCCTGTGTCTGCAGCCACATCCAGACTGTGTCAAGTGCGGTCCTGCACACGCAGGTCGGGCGATCCCGCCGAGGCTGCAAGGCCCGATCACGGGCGCTGAGCTCTTCTTCTCCTGCCGCATTGCAACTCGCCAGCGGCCAACACTTCCCTGCGTGTCAGAAGACGCAGGCAATGACATTACTGCAGGTGGCCCCCCTCCCTCTTCCTACTCCCATCGCATGAGCCCGCTGCACGGCTCCTTGGAAAGCCACCGCTCGTGCGGGCCACCCCCTGAGTGGCCCTACCCATGTGGGCTACCAGCAGAACAGAAGAGCAAAACAAAAAAAAGGAAAATAGAATCAGGCCCACACACCGTGTTCATCACGTGGGCCTGGTCAGCCCTCAGTTACATGAGTTCCTAAGCTCCAACGCCAGCTACGCTCCCCTGAAGAAAAAAAAAACAATAAAGGAAAACATAAAAGAATTAGCAATACATTGCATGGACAGTTGACCTGTCCTGCACATCACAACCTGCACCTACCTTCAGTGGCCACATCCTTCCACTACGTGCCAGGAAGTCTGACTGTGTGGTCAGGTGACCACCACCAGGGGGCACTGCTGACACCCACTGGCAGCAGAGGAACACACTGGGCATTGCAGGCTCCTAAATACCCCAGGTGCCATCATGAGCTCACTGCCTGGTCCTGCAGTGCAACCCCCCCCCCGCCATGCCGAACCCTCTAAGATCCACTGCCACTTTTCAATGACCCCACAGGCAGACAAGGGCCCGCGGTGGGTGGAATGGCTAGAGGACTTCAATAACTTCATCGAGGCAGCAGGTGAGGAAAACTCTCCAAAGCTGCATAGCATGTTCCTCAACATTGCTGGGGGTTACGTTACGACGCTCATGAAGACTATCCCATCGGCTGAGCAGCCTGATTTTGCAGCACTTATAACTGCCCTCAACAAAAGACTTGTGATTGAGCCCAACAGAGAGTACGAAAGGTACATGTTCATTCAGAATCCCCAGAGGAGAAGAGACTGTTGATGAATTCATCACTCGTCTGAGGATCAAAGGGGCACACTGCCAGTTCCATGCCTGCTCGCTAGATGAAGCTATTCACGTGAGGGTGATCGAGGGTGCCTATCCCAGACGCTCAAGAAACAACTGCTCAAGAAACCGCTCTCGATCGATGTAGTCAGTGAAATGGCCAGAATCTTTGAGCAAGTGGACGTACAAGCAACCCAAATGTCAGAGAGCACCACGTCCAAGCAAGATATAGGTGAGCTTATTGCAGCCGTCCAGCTGGGCAACCAGAGAATCGGGGACAAGAATACCGGAGGGGGATACCAGACAGCCCCCAGGATGCAGAGGTAATGTCACTAATGCGGGATGACGTTTCCCCACTCATGGACATGCCCCATGCTCACCCAGAGGTGTGGAAACAGTGGCAGAGAAGGCCACTTCCAATCAGTCTGTAGGGAAGGCAGGCCGCCACAGTACAGGGTGTACAATCGGACCCGCAAAACCCGACATACCAGATGTGCCCATACCAGAAAGGGCCAAGACGATACGTGAGAGTGGTAGAGGACCACTACGCTGAAGACGACTCCCACAAGTTTGAAACCTACGGACAAAACTCACGGTTAGAGATGAATACGATGGACCACCACAGCCATGCCAAAGCCAGTACGTGGCTGCACTCCAAGGACCAGAGTACGAGAGTGACCAGTACGACCAATGTGCCCAAGACGAATATGTATACCTCATCATGGATGGGAAAGAAGCAAGAGAGGCACCAAGGATACCCGTGGAGATATGTGGGAGACAGTTCTGCTTCCTGGTCTACTCAGGGGCCACTGTGAACATCATGGGGGGAAAAGAATTTCTTCAAATACCTGACAGGCCAGCGCTGGCCAAAACAGTGTCCAAAACTTTCCAATGGGGAGCTGACCTCCCCCTACACTCCATCGGATATTTCAGGCGCAGGCTCTTCCATAGAGAACTGTCCACCATCACAATCATTCATGTGACCCGTAGCCCGACCAAGGGAGATGTTTACTTAGCTACCGCACAGCGTCCTGTCTAGGATCCATTGACATTCATGTCTATGAAGGCGACACCATCCGTTCGACGGCTCCCACCAGTGTCGCAAAGGACCAGGTCTGCACCATTTGGAATGGTCATCCATCCGGATGCCCCATCACGAAAGACAAGATCTTGAAAGAATTCCCGCTCCCATGTAAAGGGCTAGGCAAGATGAAAGGTCCACCTGTGAAACTACACATAGACACATCGATCCGGCCGGTCCCCCAACATGCGAGTAGAGTAGGTATTCACCTACAAGCAGCCGTGTTGAACAAACTCAACCAGTTACTGGATGACGGCATCATCGAACCGGTCACAGGCCCGACCCCATGAGTCTCACGGCTGGTGATCGTGCCAAAGGAAGGGGGACACCTGAGACTCTGCGTGGACATGAGAATGGCCAACACCGCCATCCAGAGAGAACGACACCCAGGACCACGCATAGAGGACATAATCGTAGGGGTATCATCAAATGGAGCTTCATCCCGAATCAAGACTGTGGAAAATGTTAAAATGCCGTTTGTTGTTTATCGTTGTTGACTAAAGAGAAAAAAAATCAATCTAAGTTTGGGAGGAATATGATGTCACGTGTATCGCGGGTGACCAAGCTCACGTGCTGGGGGCGGGGCCAGAAGAATGAAGGAATCACAGGAACTGCGCATCGAGCGTCAGTCCGGGTTTATGCATTTAACACGCTGGTCCTGGTTTATTTCACCTGCACTGCGTGTCACCGGCCCGTGCGGGTCTGCATGCCCCAATCGAGTCTCCTCACCACCGGAGACCCAGACCGAACAACCACCTTTGCAACCCATGACGGCCTCTTCCGCTACAAACACCTAAACTTTGGCATCTTATCGGCGGCTGAGATCTTCCAGGAGGCCATCAGACAAGACATCAGGCCGGTGCGTCGGGCACTGAACTACAATGACGATATCCTTGTCTTTGGGAGGTCGCGTGAGGAGCACGACACTGCCCTACTTGCAACGTGTGCCGCCGTCCAAGGAGCGGGTCTGACGCTCAATATCGACAAGTGCCGATTCAGCAAAACCAAGCAAAAGTTCTTTAGGCACATCTTCTCCACTGATGGCATGATGTCTGCATGCCCCAATTGAGTCTCCTCACCACCGGAGACCCGGACAGAACACTGGCAATGAGGACGGCTCTCCGCCACACGCACCTTTTCATCTGCAATCTGTCACCTCAATCTGACTGCTGTAACGCAGACCAAGCTGCAGCAACACGCTCCGGTAGGAAGATACACGTCGCATAGAACCACCGAACGTTCAGTGAAGTCGAACGTTCCATCACCTCGCAATCGCACGCGAGCGTATTGTTTTAACAGCTCCTTCAACGTTCCATCAGCATCCCGAACACTCCACTACCCTGCGAATGCATGCGAGCTCTGGCACAAGACTGCCTCAATGTTGTACAACACTATGAACGTTCTGCCTTCTCGCGAACGCTCACGGGCAGCAAACCAAGGCTCCCCTATCAGTCTGAAGGCAATATCCCTCTATTTGAAAGCATTCTGCACACGTGGATACACAGATCTGCCCAGAACTGCCTATTCAAGCCATTGACTGCATGACATCACCTAGGAAGACAAGGCAAAGGAGGCCCACAGCACACAGGGCTCCCACATGCGCTCAGGGATAGAACTGTATCATGCTCCCACTGCCTGCAAGTCAGCCAATCGGCATGTGCTCACATGTGCGCCTGAAAAAGAAAACTGATAATCAAACCCTGCGCAATTTGTCCACCTGCCACAACAGCAACCAGGCAACACCATGTCTACCACGAATGCAAGCCTGTCGAGGGCAGGAGCAAGCGCCTCAGACAGGAGGAGCATTAACCCCAACCCAGATCGCCCGGACCCCGCTCTGACCACCCTCATGGCGCCATTCGACCCGTTCTCCATGGGTGCCGCCATCCGCTGGGGCATCTGGCTACAACAATTTGAGTTGCATCTCGAGGCCAGTGAGATTGTCGCGGACAGAAGGAAGCACACTTTTCTCCTACTTAACATCGGCATGGCCACACTACGCCTCTTCCACACGCTCCCCAACAATGGCGATGCAGACAACTACGACACAGCCAAAGCAGCACTGACGAACAAATTTAAACCCAACCTCAACCCACACTACGAGAGATTTCACTTTTGTATGGCCAGACAATGCGAAAGTGAGACAAGCCGTGATTCAACGTCTACCGCTGGACAACCCCCAGAAAAGCAAGGAAGTGGCAGCCATCAAGAGACATCAAAACACCCGAGATCAAGGAGGCAAGAGCTCAAACCCTCCCTTCCCCCCGACCCTACCAGCCTCAAGGACGAGACAGCTCCTGTAAATGGTGCGGAGGCACATGGCACTGAGGGGAACCATGCCCCGCATGGGGTTCCACATATGCCAAAAGTGTAACCACCTCAACCACTACGCAGCAGTCTGCTTACACCCACCAAGTGGAAGAGATCGTGAGCAGACGCCACAACAGCCGCAGGAGCACCGAAGAAAATTTGCACCACCAGAATCCCCTCGCCAGCCAGGCAGAAATGGGAGAGCAGGAGCTGTACAAAGATCACCAAACAGCAGCAAAAGCAAAGACATCGATGACAGTGCCTCACCCGACAGGCGCGAGAGAGAAAAATGAAAGAAGGCAGGCAAGAAGATACACCGAGTGCATCTAATTTCAGCAGTAGAACCACGAAAGTCCAGACTCAGGAAGAAAACCAAACAACGGAAAAGGCCCTCCTGCACCGTCATCTCGGACGGAAAACCCATTAAAGTAGTCAATGATAGAGGGGCAACCGACAACGTGATGCCAGTGGCAGCATTCAACAAGCTCAGCCCAAGACCAACACTCCAAGACAGGAGGGTACAGCTTTTCGCCTATGGCTGTAAGAAACCGCTGCCGGTGCAAGGATCTTCCGATCCGACCTCTCCCACAATTAAACAGCCGGCCGAACAAGAATTTATATAGTAGACGCTGGCTGCGAAACTCTCCTTATCTGCAGAATAGTGGAAAAACTACGACTAATCCACTTTGCATTCAGCATCCAACCTACAGAGATGGACGACCTGCTCAGAAAGCATCACCACGTGTTCCAGGGCATTGGCTGCCTGCGAGGCAGGTCTATCAAACTGCACATTGACCCCACCATAGAGCCCAAAGCCGTGCAACATCGCCGGGTACCCTTCCACATGAGGGAGGCCGTCAAAAAAGAGCTTGAAAAACTAGAAAAGCCGGCATCATAGAGAAGACTTCAGGACCGACTCTGTGGGTATCCCCCATGGTAGTGGCGCAAAAACCCAAACAACCTGCTGTGAGAATCTGCATAGAAATGAGGCTCCCAAATGCAGCAATCGGGAGAGAGTGGCACATCAAGCCAACCACTGAATAACTTATCGTCGACATGACGGGCGCCACACTGTTCAGCAAGCTCGACCTCAGGTCAGGGTACCACCAACTCCGGCTAGCGAAGGAGTCAAGATATATCACCACATTCTTCTCCCACCTCGGCCTGATGAGATACAAGCATTTGAATTTTGGAATATCCTCAACATATTGTGCCAGGTTCATCCCGGACCTTGCTACCCTGGCAAGCCCCTCCGTGAACTCACGAAGAAAGACCAGAAGTGGGAATGGTCACATCAACACCAACAGGCATTCCAGCAAATGATGGACTCGCTGAAGGACTCGCTGTCCACACCCACAACAATGGCGTACATTGACGGGGAAACGTGCACCCCATTGCCTTTGCAAGCTGTGCATTGACCAAAATGGAACAGAACTACGCACATATTGAAAAGGAGGTGCTGGCAATCCTCTGGAGGTGACGACACTTCAAGGTGTACCTTTTGGGGAAAACAGCTAAGGTGTTCACAGACCACAAACCTCTCATTCCCATCTTCAGAGGCTCAGCACCATATCCCCCGGCAAGAATCGAGAAGTGGATGTTACAACTACAATCCTACAACAGGAAAAATGGCACGCGGCAGAGACCGATGAACACGTGTGTCACGCCGTCGCATGCGCCCGGCCCCGAGCGCTCACGCTACAGGAAATTGCAGACGAAACCAAGGCAGAAACCATATTGACCCAAACCGCTTAGGCCGTCCAGACCGGCGACTGGAAAAACTTCCTAGCCACGGAGGCCCGACAAACGAAAGCGGCGCAGGAGAAACTACAAGCCCAATTTGGGATCCGCCACAAGCTGACGGTAGAGCGCAAAGGGGTAGTGTTGAAAGGACACCGAATCATATTACCAACAACGCTAGAAGAGAGAGCACTCAGGCTATCCCATAGTGGGCACCAGGGGATTGCGAAAACAACCTTGTATTTTAGGTCCCGGATGTGGATGCCCCGCATGCAACAAAGGGTAATGGACCTCATAGAATCCTGTGCAGCCTGCCAATCCGCCAGAAAGGCTGCAAACCCGGAACCAATCATCAGCACCCCACGGAACAACACGAGGTGAGAATCTGTCAGCAAAGACTACTGCACCATCGCAGGGGAAGGATATCTGCTGGTCCTCATGGATGAATTCAGTCGCTACCCGGAGGTTGAACATGTGACGTCCACCAGCTCTGAAACAATGATCCTGGCGCTGGAGAAAATATTTGCAACGTACGGAATCCCAGCAAAAATAAAGAGCGACAATGGGCTGCCATTTACTAGTCAGGAACTAAGGCAGTTCTTCCAAGATACCAGCATACGACACAAGAGAATCACCCCATACTGGCTGTTAGGGAGAATTCTCATTCTATGGCTACTTTCCCTCACCTAGTGAGTCCCCCAGCAGCTTTGCTGGATCTCTGGAGTTTATCTTTTCTACTTGGTAAGAGTGTGAGCCTTTTTCCCCGCTCTTACCTGTGTTTTGCCATGTGTATTTATACTGTGTGTGTGATCTTGGGCTCTGGAGCACACCAGTCCATGATCCCCAGTTTTGTGTGTGTTACACAGCACCTTCAGTGCAGTAACACAGGGTTGTCTTTGAGACTTCCCTCTGACTCCATTTTTCTGGGGCTGCCTACCGTAACCCAGAAGTAGGTAAAGTTGCCATTAACTTTACATAGTCACTTTAAAACTACAGACCCAGTGCACACCATCTTACATGGAGTACTGGAAGGTGTTAATTACTATCCCTTTTTGTCTATGCCTCTCTGAGCTTTGTTTTTCTCTTTTAACATTTAGACTTGGCTGGTGGCAGTGGTATCTACCCTACCTTTTCTTCCGCGATTATATAACATAAACGTGGTATTGTTCCAGTCTATTATAGTAGCCTCAAACATAAACCCGCTTGACCAAATGTTCTTTCTTTTGGCTCCGGTCGGGTTTATTCACCATTTCTTTTTGTTAAAGTCCTTCTTAGGTTTTACTTTGCGCGGCAAACCAGGTTTGCCTTCTTTGTTCACCCTCTTTTGGCAGGCTTCTGCAAAGAAGCCCTCCTCTTGGCTCCTGGGTGTCTAGGTGGGCTGAATGTGAGGGAGGGGTGTAGTCACCCCCTGTACAGGGTATCCTAGGAAACCCAAGTCGCACTTTGCCATGATTGGCTGAGGTGGTTGTCTGGGCTGGACAACCCACCTGCTGCGTGATTGACAGACAGGCTGTGTGAATGGGGGATTTTCGCATAAAAGGCAGGACTCTTGGGCTGGAACTGAAAGTAACCGAAGAGAAGCGGAGAAGAAGACGGCTGCTGCAACTACCCCATCCTGGTGAAGCCCTGCTGCAGTCCTGAGCTATCTACCCTTCAACGACCAGAGAAGATCCAGTCTGGAGTCTTCTTCCCTTGAGCCTGGTGGGGTCAACCAGCTCATCTCCCACACCCAGAGGATCCTCTTCGTGGTCGAAATCACTGCACTCTGCTGTAGTGGTCCAGATAGCCATCTGAAGAGAATCTCCTGTTTTAAAGGAGTGCACCTTTTATTCACTGTCGCTGCTGCTGGCCTCATCCCTGGGTAGTGCAACTCACTCCAGACGTCCTACTTCTTGTCCCCAGGACTGAAGCTCCAGGAACTGTGGGTTTGCGGGAAACTACCAGGAACAACTGCGTGGCACCAGCTTCTTCAAAGAATAAGGTACTGTGTCTGACTTCGAGGAACTAGGGTGAACCCTGTTCTCCTCATCCAAGGCTCGTTCTTGTCTTCTCTCCTTCTTATAACTTTTGCTTCCTCTTTTGACAATATCCAACTACTCCTTGTAACCCCTAGAGTAAATACTCCGTTAGGAAATGCCAGCCAGAAGCCTAGGAAATCTCAAATTGAATTCCGTAGTGGAAAAACACTAACCTGTTCGGGTGTCAATGGATCTGGAGCTGCAACGGTCGTCGGAAGGATCCCCCCGAAACTCCTGCTCCCCCCTGTACCTAATAATAAGAATTGGTAGGGGAGAACACGAAACCCAGGGAAACCCTCTGGGGAAAAAAACCCTGGATGACAGGAATCCTTGGTCTTGCTGAGGATGATCACTTGCTTCGGAAATGGTGGAACATGGGGGTCCCTCGTTCCTTAGGTAGCAGCGTGAACAGGAGATCTATATTATGAGAGGCACAGGTGAGTGGGAGAAAGGAGACTGAGGAGATAGTACATGAAATGCAGGTATCAAGTCTGATACTAACGTCGGTTTGGAAACGTGACAACCTTGGGAATGTAACTTCTCCGGCCGTTTATGGGGGGAGAGTCCAACACAGAGGAATGTGACTGAAAAGGGAAGAATGGTAAGTCTGAATAGAAGGAAGAAGGGAGAACCTGTTCTAACCTAGGAATGCACTTACTTCCGCTAGGCGGACGGGTCGCCCTATACAGAGAGCAGAGCGATCGGCTCGGCTAGTCAGGACGAGGGAGTTCTCGTGGCTGCTGGAAGAAAGGGAAGGGAAAGGAGCGAAACAAGAGAACGTTAACACAGGACAGAAATTAGAGAAAGCAGTTGGACTTGGGTAGTTTCTATTCGCGAGCGAACTTACGGAGCACCACTAATAGTAGTAGCGACGCATCGGAACAGAGTTCCGGATTCCTTAAAAGGGGTCAGATGATCAGTCACGTGATCTTGATGACAACGTGCAACGACTAGACCGTTGACACTGGTTCTTCTTGTTTTCCCCGTTTCTCCTGGAAACAGAACCCCACACAGGGACCAATGACGCCGTAGTTGCCAACGGCGGAACGGTGTGACAGTATGCCCCCTCCTCAAGGGGGGAGAACCCGGTTTACCCGGGTGAAGTCGAAAGAATTGACGTACCAACATAGGAGCATGTACTCCAGATGCGGTTCCCAAGTCCGTTCAGAAGGGGAATACCCCTTCCAATCCACCAGAAACTGGAGACGACCTCGGCGATATCTAGAGTCACAAATATCTGCAACTTCATACTCAGGACCTGATGCAGTCAGGATAGGAGGAGGCAGATGACTGCTGGACCGGGAGAAACGGTCTGGTACATCCAGCCTGATCTGAGAGACGTGAAAAACAGGATGGATACGAGACCAAGAAGGGGGCAAGGATAACCGTACTGCTAAAGATCCTACCTGTTCCAAGACTTCAAAGGGACCAAAAAATCTCGGAGACAGTTTGGAAGGAATCAGGTGTCTAGGCAAAAAGCGAGAGGCCAACCAAACCTTAGTCCCGGGATTAAGAATGTGTGCAATTCTCCGGTGTCTATCTGCATTCTTCTTGGCATGCTCCTGCGCTGCTTGCAAATCTCTGCGAGCCGTCCGATGGCCTTCTTGGATATCGGCTATCAAGCTGTCCACCCCTGGGAATTGAGAAGAGGTTGCCGAAGGAGACTGAAGAAATGAAGGGTGATAACCATATGAGCAGTAGAAGGGGCTGGTCTTCAGAGCTGCATGCTTGGCATTATTATAGGCGAACTCTGCAAAGGGTAAGAGTTCAACACAGTTGTTTTGAGCTGCCGACCCAAAACAGCGGAGATAGCACTCTAAAGTCTGGTTCAAACGTTCCATCTGCCTGTTGGTATGGGGGTGATATCCTGAACTCAGAGCTCTTTCAATGTTTAAAGCTTGACATATCCCTTTCCAGAAACCCGATATGTATTGGGGGCCTCTATCGGAAATGATCTTATCTGGAAGACCATGTCTTGCAAATATTTCAGAGATGAAGATCTTAGCCATCTGAGCCGTTCCTGGAAGTTTAGGTAAAGGGGTGAAATGTGCCATCTTGGTGAAATAATCCATGGTGACCATAATAGTGGTACTTTGCGACGAAGGAGGAAGGTCTAAGCCATTGACTGCATGACATCACCTAGGAAGACAAGGCAAAGGAGGCCCACAGCACACAGGGCTCCCACATGCGCTCAGGGATAGAACTGTATCATGCTCCCACTGCCTGCAAGTCAGCCAATCGGCATGTGCTCACATGTGCGCCTGAAAAAGAAAACTGATAATCAAACCCTGCGCAATTTGTCCACCTGCCACAACAGCAACCAGGCAACACCATGTCTACCACGAATGCAAGCCTGTCGAGGGCAGGAGCAAGCGCCTCAGACAGGAGGAGCATTAACCCCAACCCAGATCGCCCGGACCCCGCTCTGACCACCCTCATGGCGCCATTCGACCCGTTCTCCATGGGTGCCGCCATCCGCTGGGGCATCTGGCTACAACAATTTGAGTTGCATCTCGAGGCCAGTGAGATTGTCGCGGACAGAAGGAAGCACACTTTTCTCCTACTTAACATCGGCATGGCCACACTACGCCTCTTCCACACGCTCCCCAACAATGGCGATGCAGACAACTACGACACAGCCAAAGCAGCACTGACGAACAAATTTAAACCCAACCTCAACCCACACTACGAGAGATTTCACTTTTGTATGGCCAGACAATGCGAAAGTGAGACAAGCCGTGATTCAACGTCTACCGCTGGACAACCCCCAGAAAAGCAAGGAAGTGGCAGCCATCAAGAGACATCAAAACACCCGAGATCAAGGAGGCAAGAGCTCAAACCCTCCCTTCCCCCCGACCCTACCAGCCTCAAGGACGAGACAGCTCCTGTAAATGGTGCGGAGGCACATGGCACTGAGGGGAACCATGCCCCGCATGGGGTTCCACATATGCCAAAAGTGTAACCACCTCAACCACTACGCAGCAGTCTGCTTACACCCACCAAGTGGAAGAGATCGTGAGCAGACGCCACAACAGCCGCAGGAGCACCGAAGAAAATTTGCACCACCAGAATCCCCTCGCCAGCCAGGCAGAAATGGGAGAGCAGGAGCTGTACAAAGATCACCAAACAGCAGCAAAAGCAAAGACATCGATGACAGTGCCTCACCCGACAGGCGCGAGAGAGAAAAATGAAAGAAGGCAGGCAAGAAGATACACCGAGTGCATCTAATTTCAGCAGTAGAACCACGAAAGTCCAGACTCAGGAAGAAAACCAAACAACGGAAAAGGCCCTCCTGCACCGTCATCTCGGACGGAAAACCCATTAAAGTAGTCAATGATAGAGGGGCAACCGACAACGTGATGCCAGTGGCAGCATTCAACAAGCTCAGCCCAAGACCAACACTCCAAGACAGGAGGGTACAGCTTTTCGCCTATGGCTGTAAGAAACCGCTGCCGGTGCAAGGATCTTCCGATCCGACCTCTCCCACAATTAAACAGCCGGCCGAACAAGAATTTATATAGTAGACGCTGGCTGCGAAACTCTCCTTATCTGCAGAATAGTGGAAAAACTACGACTAATCCACTTTGCATTCAGCATCCAACCTACAGAGATGGACGACCTGCTCAGAAAGCATCACCACGTGTTCCAGGGCATTGGCTGCCTGCGAGGCAGGTCTATCAAACTGCACATTGACCCCACCATAGAGCCCAAAGCCGTGCAACATCGCCGGGTACCCTTCCACATGAGGGAGGCCGTCAAAAAAGAGCTTGAAAAACTAGAAAAGCCGGCATCATAGAGAAGACTTCAGGACCGACTCTGTGGGTATCCCCCATGGTAGTGGCGCAAAAACCCAAACAACCTGCTGTGAGAATCTGCATAGAAATGAGGCTCCCAAATGCAGCAATCGGGAGAGAGTGGCACATCAAGCCAACCACTGAATAACTTATCGTCGACATGACGGGCGCCACACTGTTCAGCAAGCTCGACCTCAGGTCAGGGTACCACCAACTCCGGCTAGCGAAGGAGTCAAGATATATCACCACATTCTTCTCCCACCTCGGCCTGATGAGATACAAGCATTTGAATTTTGGAATATCCTCAACATATTGTGCCAGGTTCATCCCGGACCTTGCTACCCTGGCAAGCCCCTCCGTGAACTCACGAAGAAAGACCAGAAGTGGGAATGGTCACATCAACACCAACAGGCATTCCAGCAAATGATGGACTCGCTGAAGGACTCGCTGTCCACACCCACAACAATGGCGTACATTGACGGGGAAACGTGCACCCCATTGCCTTTGCAAGCTGTGCATTGACCAAAATGGAACAGAACTACGCACATATTGAAAAGGAGGTGCTGGCAATCCTCTGGAGGTGACGACACTTCAAGGTGTACCTTTTGGGGAAAACAGCTAAGGTGTTCACAGACCACAAACCTCTCATTCCCATCTTCAGAGGCTCAGCACCATATCCCCCGGCAAGAATCGAGAAGTGGATGTTACAACTACAATCCTACAACAGGAAAAATGGCACGCGGCAGAGACCGATGAACACGTGTGTCACGCCGTCGCATGCGCCCGGCCCCGAGCGCTCACGCTACAGGAAATTGCAGACGAAACCAAGGCAGAAACCATATTGACCCAAACCGCTTAGGCCGTCCAGACCGGCGACTGGAAAAACTTCCTAGCCACGGAGGCCCGACAAACGAAAGCGGCGCAGGAGAAACTACAAGCCCAATTTGGGATCCGCCACAAGCTGACGGTAGAGCGCAAAGGGGTAGTGTTGAAAGGACACCGAATCATATTACCAACAACGCTAGAAGAGAGAGCACTCAGGCTATCCCATAGTGGGCACCAGGGGATTGCGAAAACAACCTTGTATTTTAGGTCCCGGATGTGGATGCCCCGCATGCAACAAAGGGTAATGGACCTCATAGAATCCTGTGCAGCCTGCCAATCCGCCAGAAAGGCTGCAAACCCGGAACCAATCATCAGCACCCCACGGAACAACACGAGGTGAGAATCTGTCAGCAAAGACTACTGCACCATCGCAGGGGAAGGATATCTGCTGGTCCTCATGGATGAATTCAGTCGCTACCCGGAGGTTGAACATGTGACGTCCACCAGCTCTGAAACAATGATCCTGGCGCTGGAGAAAATATTTGCAACGTACGGAATCCCAGCAAAAATAAAGAGCGACAATGGGCTGCCATTTACTAGTCAGGAACTAAGGCAGTTCTTCCAAGATACCAGCATACGACACAAGAGAATCACCCCATACTGGCTGTTAGGGAGAATTCTCATTCTATGGCTACTTTCCCTCACCTAGTGAGTCCCCCAGCAGCTTTGCTGGATCTCTGGAGTTTATCTTTTCTACTTGGTAAGAGTGTGAGCCTTTTTCCCCGCTCTTACCTGTGTTTTGCCATGTGTATTTATACTGTGTGTGTGATCTTGGGCTCTGGAGCACACCAGTCCATGATCCCCAGTTTTGTGTGTGTTACACAGCACCTTCAGTGCAGTAACACAGGGTTGTCTTTGAGACTTCCCTCTGACTCCATTTTTCTGGGGCTGCCTACCGTAACCCAGAAGTAGGTAAAGTTGCCATTAACTTTACATAGTCACTTTAAAACTACAGACCCAGTGCACACCATCTTACATGGAGTACTGGAAGGTGTTAATTACTATCCCTTTTTGTCTATGCCTCTCTGAGCTTTGTTTTTCTCTTTTAACATTTAGACTTGGCTGGTGGCAGTGGTATCTACCCTACCTTTTCTTCCGCGATTATATAACATAAACGTGGTATTGTTCCAGTCTATTATAGTAGCCTCAAACATAAACCCGCTTGACCAAATGTTCTTTCTTTTGGCTCCGGTCGGGTTTATTCACCATTTCTTTTTGTTAAAGTCCTTCTTAGGTTTTACTTTGCGCGGCAAACCAGGTTTGCCTTCTTTGTTCACCCTCTTTTGGCAGGCTTCTGCAAAGAAGCCCTCCTCTTGGCTCCTGGGTGTCTAGGTGGGCTGAATGTGAGGGAGGGGTGTAGTCACCCCCTGTACAGGGTATCCTAGGAAACCCAAGTCGCACTTTGCCATGATTGGCTGAGGTGGTTGTCTGGGCTGGACAACCCACCTGCTGCGTGATTGACAGACAGGCTGTGTGAATGGGGGATTTTCGCATAAAAGGCAGGACTCTTGGGCTGGAACTGAAAGTAACCGAAGAGAAGCGGAGAAGAAGACGGCTGCTGCAACTACCCCATCCTGGTGAAGCCCTGCTGCAGTCCTGAGCTATCTACCCTTCAACGACCAGAGAAGATCCAGTCTGGAGTCTTCTTCCCTTGAGCCTGGTGGGGTCAACCAGCTCATCTCCCACACCCAGAGGATCCTCTTCGTGGTCGAAATCACTGCACTCTGCTGTAGTGGTCCAGATAGCCATCTGAAGAGAATCTCCTGTTTTAAAGGAGTGCACCTTTTATTCACTGTCGCTGCTGCTGGCCTCATCCCTGGGTAGTGCAACTCACTCCAGACGTCCTACTTCTTGTCCCCAGGACTGAAGCTCCAGGAACTGTGGGTTTGCGGGAAACTACCAGGAACAACTGCGTGGCACCAGCTTCTTCAAAGAATAAGGTACTGTGTCTGACTTCGAGGAACTAGGGTGAACCCTGTTCTCCTCATCCAAGGCTCGTTCTTGTCTTCTCTCCTTCTTATAACTTTTGCTTCCTCTTTTGACAATATCCAACTACTCCTTGTAACCCCTAGAGTAAATACTCCGTTAGGAAATGCCAGCCAGAAGCCTAGGAAATCTCAAATTGAATTCCGTAGTGGAAAAACACTAACCTGTTCGGGTGTCAATGGATCTGGAGCTGCAACGGTCGTCGGAAGGATCCCCCCGAAACTCCTGCTCCCCCCTGTACCTAATAATAAGAATTGGTAGGGGAGAACACGAAACCCAGGGAAACCCTCTGGGGAAAAAAACCCTGGATGACAGGAATCCTTGGTCTTGCTGAGGATGATCACTTGCTTCGGAAATGGTGGAACATGGGGGTCCCTCGTTCCTTAGGTAGCAGCGTGAACAGGAGATCTATATTATGAGAGGCACAGGTGAGTGGGAGAAAGGAGACTGAGGAGATAGTACATGAAATGCAGGTATCAAGTCTGATACTAACGTCGGTTTGGAAACGTGACAACCTTGGGAATGTAACTTCTCCGGCCGTTTATGGGGGGAGAGTCCAACACAGAGGAATGTGACTGAAAAGGGAAGAATGGTAAGTCTGAATAGAAGGAAGAAGGGAGAACCTGTTCTAACCTAGGAATGCACTTACTTCCGCTAGGCGGACGGGTCGCCCTATACAGAGAGCAGAGCGATCGGCTCGGCTAGTCAGGACGAGGGAGTTCTCGTGGCTGCTGGAAGAAAGGGAAGGGAAAGGAGCGAAACAAGAGAACGTTAACACAGGACAGAAATTAGAGAAAGCAGTTGGACTTGGGTAGTTTCTATTCGCGAGCGAACTTACGGAGCACCACTAATAGTAGTAGCGACGCATCGGAACAGAGTTCCGGATTCCTTAAAAGGGGTCAGATGATCAGTCACGTGATCTTGATGACAACGTGCAACGACTAGACCGTTGACACTGGTTCTTCTTGTTTTCCCCGTTTCTCCTGGAAACAGAACCCCACACAGGGACCAATGACGCCGTAGTTGCCAACGGCGAAACGGTGTGACAGTATGCCCCCTCCTCAAGGGGGGAGAACCCGGTTTACCCGGGTGAAGTCGAAAGAATTGACGTACCAACATAGGAGCATGTACTCCAGATGCGGTTCCCAAGTCCGTTCAGAAGGGGAATACCCCTTCCAATCCACCAGAAACTGGAGACGACCTCGGCGATATCTAGAGTCACAAATATCTGCAACTTCATACTCAGGACCTGATGCAGTCAGGATAGGAGGAGGCAGATGACTGCTGGACCGGGAGAAACGGTCTGGTACATCCAGCCTGATCTGAGAGACGTGAAAAACAGGATGGATACGAGACCAAGAAGGGGGCAAGGATAACCGTACTGCTAAAGATCCTACCTGTTCCAAGACTTCAAAGGGACCAAAAAATCTCGGAGACAGTTTGGAAGGAATCAGGTGTCTAGGCAAAAAGCGAGAGGCCAACCAAACCTTAGTCCCGGGATTAAGAATGTGTGCAATTCTCCGGTGTCTATCTGCATTCTTCTTGGCATGCTCCTGCGCTGCTTGCAAATCTCTGCGAGCCGTCCGATGGCCTTCTTGGATATCGGCTATCAAGCTGTCCACCCCTGGGAATTGAGAAGAGGTTGCCGAAGGAGACTGAAGAAATGAAGGGTGATAACCATATGAGCAGTAGAAGGGGCTGGTCTTCAGAGCTGCATGCTTGGCATTATTATAGGCGAACTCTGCAAAGGGTAAGAGTTCAACACAGTTGTTTTGAGCTGCCGACCCAAAACAGCGGAGATAGCACTCTAAAGTCTGGTTCAAACGTTCCATCTGCCTGTTGGTATGGGGGTGATATCCTGAACTCAGAGCTCTTTCAATGTTTAAAGCTTGACATATCCCTTTCCAGAAACCCGATATGTATTGGGGGCCTCTATCGGAAATGATCTTATCTGGAAGACCATGTCTTGCAAATATTTCAGAGATGAAGATCTTAGCCATCTGAGCCGTTCCTGGAAGTTTAGGTAAAGGGGTGAAATGTGCCATCTTGGTGAAATAATCCATGGTGACCATAATAGTGGTACTTTGCGACGAAGGAGGAAGGTCTAAGCCATTGACTGCATGACATCACCTAGGAAGACAAGGCAAAGGAGGCCCACAGCACACAGGGCTCCCACATGCGCTCAGGGATAGAACTGTATCATGCTCCCACTGCCTGCAAGTCAGCCAATCGGCATGTGCTCACATGTGCGCCTGAAAAAGAAAACTGATAATCAAACCCTGCGCAATTTGTCCACCTGCCACAACAGCAACCAGGCAACACCATGTCTACCACGAATGCAAGCCTGTCGAGGGCAGGAGCAAGCGCCTCAGACAGGAGGAGCATTAACCCCAACCCAGATCGCCCGGACCCCGCTCTGACCACCCTCATGGCGCCATTCGACCCGTTCTCCATGGGTGCCGCCATCCGCTGGGGCATCTGGCTACAACAATTTGAGTTGCATCTCGAGGCCAGTGAGATTGTCGCGGACAGAAGGAAGCACACTTTTCTCCTACTTAACATCGGCATGGCCACACTACGCCTCTTCCACACGCTCCCCAACAATGGCGATGCAGACAACTACGACACAGCCAAAGCAGCACTGACGAACAAATTTAAACCCAACCTCAACCCACACTACGAGAGATTTCACTTTTGTATGGCCAGACAATGCGAAAGTGAGACAAGCCGTGATTCAACGTCTACCGCTGGACAACCCCCAGAAAAGCAAGGAAGTGGCAGCCATCAAGAGACATCAAAACACCCGAGATCAAGGAGGCAAGAGCTCAAACCCTCCCTTCCCCCCGACCCTACCAGCCTCAAGGACGAGACAGCTCCTGTAAATGGTGCGGGGGCACATGGCACTGAGGGGAACCATGCCCCGCATGGGGTTCCACATATGCCAAAAGTGTAACCACCTCAACCACTACGCAGCAGTCTGCTTACACCCACCAAGTGGAAGAGATCGTGAGCAGACGCCACAACAGCCGCAGGAGCACCGAAGAAAATTTGCACCACCAGAATCCCCTCGCCAGCCAGGCAGAAATGGGAGAGCAGGAGCTGTACAAAGATCACCAAACAGCAGCAAAAGCAAAGACATCGATGACAGTGCCTCACCCGACAGGCGCGAGAGAGAAAAATGAAAGAAGGCAGGCAAGAAGATACACCGAGTGCATCTAATTTCAGCAGTAGAACCACGAAAGTCCAGACTCAGGAAGAAAACCAAACAACGGAAAAGGCCCTCCTGCACCGTCATCTCGGACGGAAAACCCATTAAAGTAGTCAATGATAGAGGGGCAACCGACAACGTGATGCCAGTGGCAGCATTCAACAAGCTCAGCCCAAGACCAACACTCCAAGACAGGAGGGTACAGCTTTTCGCCTATGGCTGTAAGAAACCGCTGCCGGTGCAAGGATCTTCCGATCCGACCTCTCCCACAATTAAACAGCCGGCCGAACAAGAATTTATATAGTAGACGCTGGCTGCGAAACTCTCCTTATCTGCAGAATAGTGGAAAAACTACGACTAATCCACTTTGCATTCAGCATCCAACCTACAGAGATGGACGACCTGCTCAGAAAGCATCACCACGTGTTCCAGGGCATTGGCTGCCTGCGAGGCAGGTCTATCAAACTGCACATTGACCCCACCATAGAGCCCAAAGCCGTGCAACATCGCCGGGTACCCTTCCACATGAGGGAGGCCGTCAAAAAAGAGCTTGAAAAACTAGAAAAGCCGGCATCATAGAGAAGACTTCAGGACCGACTCTGTGGGTATCCCCCATGGTAGTGGCGCAAAAACCCAAACAACCTGCTGTGAGAATCTGCATAGAAATGAGGCTCCCAAATGCAGCAATCGGGAGAGAGTGGCACATCAAGCCAACCACTGAATAACTTATCGTCGACATGACGGGCGCCACACTGTTCAGCAAGCTCGACCTCAGGTCAGGGTACCACCAACTCCGGCTAGCGAAGGAGTCAAGATATATCACCACATTCTTCTCCCACCTCGGCCTGATGAGATACAAGCATTTGAATTTTGGAATATCCTCAACATATTGTGCCAGGTTCATCCCGGACCTTGCTACCCTGGCAAGCCCCTCCGTGAACTCACGAAGAAAGACCAGAAGTGGGAATGGTCACATCAACACCAACAGGCATTCCAGCAAATGATGGACTCGCTGAAGGACTCGCTGTCCACACCCACAACAATGGCGTACATTGACGGGGAAACGTGCACCCCATTGCCTTTGCAAGCTGTGCATTGACCAAAATGGAACAGAACTACGCACATATTGAAAAGGAGGTGCTGGCAATCCTCTGGAGGTGACGACACTTCAAGGTGTACCTTTTGGGGAAAACAGCTAAGGTGTTCACAGACCACAAACCTCTCATTCCCATCTTCAGAGGCTCAGCACCATATCCCCCGGCAAGAATCGAGAAGTGGATGTTACAACTACAATCCTACAACAGGAAAAATGGCACGCGGCAGAGACCGATGAACACGTGTGTCACGCCGTCGCATGCGCCCGGCCCCGAGCGCTCACGCTACAGGAAATTGCAGACGAAACCAAGGCAGAAACCATATTGACCCAAACCGCTTAGGCCGTCCAGACCGGCGACTGGAAAAACTTCCTAGCCACGGAGGCCCGACAAACGAAAGCGGCGCAGGAGAAACTACAAGCCCAATTTGGGATCCGCCACAAGCTGACGGTAGAGCGCAAAGGGGTAGTGTTGAAAGGACACCGAATCATATTACCAACAACGCTAGAAGAGAGAGCACTCAGGCTATCCCATAGTGGGCACCAGGGGATTGCGAAAACAACCTTGTATTTTAGGTCCCGGATGTGGATGCCCCGCATGCAACAAAGGGTAATGGACCTCATAGAATCCTGTGCAGCCTGCCAATCCGCCAGAAAGGCTGCAAACCCGGAACCAATCATCAGCACCCCACGGAACAACACGAGGTGAGAATCTGTCAGCAAAGACTACTGCACCATCGCAGGGGAAGGATATCTGCTGGTCCTCATGGATGAATTCAGTCGCTACCCGGAGGTTGAACATGTGACGTCCACCAGCTCTGAAACAATGATCCTGGCGCTGGAGAAAATATTTGCAACGTACGGAATCCCAGCAAAAATAAAGAGCGACAATGGGCTGCCATTTACTAGTCAGGAACTAAGGCAGTTCTTCCAAGATACCAGCATACGACACAAGAGAATCACCCCATACTGGCTGTTAGGGAGAATTCTCATTCTATGGCTACTTTCCCTCACCTAGTGAGTCCCCCAGCAGCTTTGCTGGATCTCTGGAGTTTATCTTTTCTACTTGGTAAGAGTGTGAGCCTTTTTCCCCGCTCTTACCTGTGTTTTGCCATGTGTATTTATACTGTGTGTGTGATCTTGGGCTCTGGAGCACACCAGTCCATGATCCCCAGTTTTGTGTGTGTTACACAGCACCTTCAGTGCAGTAACACAGGGTTGTCTTTGAGACTTCCCTCTGACTCCATTTTTCTGGGGCTGCCTACCGTAACCCAGAAGTAGGTAAAGTTGCCATTAACTTTACATAGTCACTTTAAAACTACAGACCCAGTGCACACCATCTTACATGGAGTACTGGAAGGTGTTAATTACTATCCCTTTTTGTCTATGCCTCTCTGAGCTTTGTTTTTCTCTTTTAACATTTAGACTTGGCTGGTGGCAGTGGTATCTACCCTACCTTTTCTTCCGCGATTATATAACATAAACGTGGTATTGTTCCAGTCTATTATAGTAGCCTCAAACATAAACCCGCTTGACCAAATGTTCTTTCTTTTGGCTCCGGTCGGGTTTATTCACCATTTCTTTTTGTTAAAGTCCTTCTTAGGTTTTACTTTGCGCGGCAAACCAGGTTTGCCTTCTTTGTTCACCCTCTTTTGGCAGGCTTCTGCAAAGAAGCCCTCCTCTTGGCTCCTGGGTGTCTAGGTGGGCTGAATGTGAGGGAGGGGTGTAGTCACCCCCTGTACAGGGTATCCTAGGAAACCCAAGTCGCACTTTGCCATGATTGGCTGAGGTGGTTGTCTGGGCTGGACAACCCACCTGCTGCGTGATTGACAGACAGGCTGTGTGAATGGGGGATTTTCGCATAAAAGGCAGGACTCTTGGGCTGGAACTGAAAGTAACCGAAGAGAAGCGGAGAAGAAGACGGCTGCTGCAACTACCCCATCCTGGTGAAGCCCTGCTGCAGTCCTGAGCTATCTACCCTTCAACGACCAGAGAAGATCCAGTCTGGAGTCTTCTTCCCTTGAGCCTGGTGGGGTCAACCAGCTCATCTCCCACACCCAGAGGATCCTCTTCGTGGTCGAAATCACTGCACTCTGCTGTAGTGGTCCAGATAGCCATCTGAAGAGAATCTCCTGTTTTAAAGGAGTGCACCTTTTATTCACTGTCGCTGCTGCTGGCCTCATCCCTGGGTAGTGCAACTCACTCCAGACGTCCTACTTCTTGTCCCCAGGACTGAAGCTCCAGGAACTGTGGGTTTGCGGGAAACTACCAGGAACAACTGCGTGGCACCAGCTTCTTCAAAGAATAAGGTACTGTGTCTGACTTCGAGGAACTAGGGTGAACCCTGTTCTCCTCATCCAAGGCTCGTTCTTGTCTTCTCTCCTTCTTATAACTTTTGCTTCCTCTTTTGACAATATCCAACTACTCCTTGTAACCCCTAGAGTAAATACTCCGTTAGGAAATGCCAGCCAGAAGCCTAGGAAATCTCAAATTGAATTCCGTAGTGGAAAAACACTAACCTGTTCGGGTGTCAATGGATCTGGAGCTGCAACGGTCGTCGGAAGGATCCCCCCGAAACTCCTGCTCCCCCCTGTACCTAATAATAAGAATTGGTAGGGGAGAACACGAAACCCAGGGAAACCCTCTGGGGAAAAAAACCCTGGATGACAGGAATCCTTGGTCTTGCTGAGGATGATCACTTGCTTCGGAAATGGTGGAACATGGGGGTCCCTCGTTCCTTAGGTAGCAGCGTGAACAGGAGATCTATATTATGAGAGGCACAGGTGAGTGGGAGAAAGGAGACTGAGGAGATAGTACATGAAATGCAGGTATCAAGTCTGATACTAACGTCGGTTTGGAAACGTGACAACCTTGGGAATGTAACTTCTCCGGCCGTTTATGGGGGGAGAGTCCAACACAGAGGAATGTGACTGAAAAGGGAAGAATGGTAAGTCTGAATAGAAGGAAGAAGGGAGAACCTGTTCTAACCTAGGAATGCACTTACTTCCGCTAGGCGGACGGGTCGCCCTATACAGAGAGCAGAGCGATCGGCTCGGCTAGTCAGGACGAGGGAGTTCTCGTGGCTGCTGGAAGAAAGGGAAGGGAAAGGAGCGAAACAAGAGAACGTTAACACAGGACAGAAATTAGAGAAAGCAGTTGGACTTGGGTAGTTTCTATTCGCGAGCGAACTTACGGAGCACCACTAATAGTAGTAGCGACGCATCGGAACAGAGTTCCGGATTCCTTAAAAGGGGTCAGATGATCAGTCACGTGATCTTGATGACAACGTGCAACGACTAGACCGTTGACACTGGTTCTTCTTGTTTTCCCCGTTTCTCCTGGAAACAGAACCCCACACAGGGACCAATGACGCCGTAGTTGCCAACGGCGAAACGGTGTGACAGTATGCCCCCTCCTCAAGGGGGGAGAACCCGGTTTACCCGGGTGAAGTCGAAAGAATTGACGTACCAACATAGGAGCATGTACTCCAGATGCGGTTCCCAAGTCCGTTCAGAAGGGGAATACCCCTTCCAATCCACCAGAAACTGGAGACGACCTCGGCGATATCTAGAGTCACAAATATCTGCAACTTCATACTCAGGACCTGATGCAGTCAGGATAGGAGGAGGCAGATGACTGCTGGACCGGGAGAAACGGTCTGGTACATCCAGCCTGATCTGAGAGACGTGAAAAACAGGATGGATACGAGACCAAGAAGGGGGCAAGGATAACCGTACTGCTAAAGATCCTACCTGTTCCAAGACTTCAAAGGGACCAAAAAATCTCGGAGACAGTTTGGAAGGAATCAGGTGTCTAGGCAAAAAGCGAGAGGCCAACCAAACCTTAGTCCCGGGATTAAGAATGTGTGCAATTCTCCGGTGTCTATCTGCATTCTTCTTGGCATGCTCCTGCGCTGCTTGCAAATCTCTGCGAGCCGTCCGATGGCCTTCTTGGATATCGGCTATCAAGCTGTCCACCCCTGGGAATTGAGAAGAGGTTGCCGAAGGAGACTGAAGAAATGAAGGGTGATAACCATATGAGCAGTAGAAGGGGCTGGTCTTCAGAGCTGCATGCTTGGCATTATTATAGGCGAACTCTGCAAAGGGTAAGAGTTCAACACAGTTGTTTTGAGCTGCCGACCCAAAACAGCGGAGATAGCACTCTAAAGTCTGGTTCAAACGTTCCATCTGCCTGTTGGTATGGGGGTGATATCCTGAACTCAGAGCTCTTTCAATGTTTAAAGCTTGACATATCCCTTTCCAGAAACCCGATATGTATTGGGGGCCTCTATCGGAAATGATCTTATCTGGAAGACCATGTCTTGCAAATATTTCAGAGATGAAGATCTTAGCCATCTGAGCCGTTCCTGGAAGTTTAGGTAAAGGGGTGAAATGTGCCATCTTGGTGAAATAATCCATGGTGACCATAATAGTGGTACTTTGCGACGAAGGAGGAAGGTCTACAATTAAATCAGTAGAGATTAATTGCCATGGTCTTTCTGGTATGGGCATGCATGCCATTAAACCGAAAGGAGGGGACCGTACAGTCTCGGATTGGATGCAGATGCTGCAAGCATTAACATAATCCGTGACGTCCGATAACAACGTAGGCCACCAGAGGTGTCTTTGAATCAACTCGAGGGTAGTTTGAATACCTCGATGACCAGCTGCCCGGGTGTCATGACACATCCGAAGCACTTTTACTTGTAAGGGATACGTGGGAATGAGTACTTGACCCTCATGAAAATATAAACCTTGGTTCCAGGTTAGGTGGTAGGATCTAGCCAGTTCTTCGCACAATTGTCGTTGATTTGTAGTTTCGGTTTTTAGGGCTTGGAGAAAATCCACAACACTGGATATGAATCGAGCATGTGGAAACATCTTTTCCGAACAGAATCTTGTAGAATGGGGATTCTTACGGGATAGAGCATCCGCTCGAAGATTCTGACTCCCTGGTATAAAGGTGAATTCAATCCTTTAGGGGAGAAAAAAGTGTGCCCATCTTGCTTGCCTACTGTTGGTAGTTTGGGCCTGTTGAAGCACCTTTAGGTTTTGATGGTCTGTACGAACCACAATGGGAAAAGGAGATCCCAATAACAGATGTCGCCATTCCTCAAAGGCCTTCTTGATGGCCAGAAGCTCTTTTTCGAGCACCGAATAATTCTCTTCGGAGCTGGTGAAAGTCTTCGAGAGATAGGCCACAGGTCTTTCTTCGCCAGATCTTGAAGTTTGCAACAATACAGCCCCTAGGGCATGATGAGAAGTGTCAGTCTGAACAATAAAGGGGCGATTCTGACCAGGAGTAACTAAAATAGATGCTGAAGTAAAAAGCTCTTTCAGGTTAAGGAAAGCCTGTTGTGCTGGTTCATCCCACTTGAAACGTACGCCTTTCTTGAATAATCTAGTTATAGGTAGAACAGCCTCGGAGTAACGAGGAATAAACTTACGATAGAAGTTGGCAAAACCTAGAAAGCGTTGGCCTTCTTTTACAGAATTGGGAGAGGGCCAGTCTAGAACAGCAGAAACTTTTCGATGATCCATGGAGATACCGTTGGCTGATAACACAAATCCCAGGTAAGTAATCTGAGTTTGATGAAATTCACATTTCTCGACCTTGCAATATAGGTGATTAGCTTGAAGACGTTCCAGGACGATATTGACGTGACGAATATGGTCTTTCTTGTTGGTAGAAAACACCAGAATGTCGTCCAAATAAATGATTACGAAGTGAAGAAGGATGTCCGAGAACAAATGATCCATAAATCTTTGGTACACTGCTGGTGCGTTTATTAGTCCAAAGGGCATCACTTGGTACTGATAGTGACCAAAGGGGGTGCGGAAAGCTGTCTTCCATTCGTCTCCGAGGGCGATGCGAATAAGATGGTAAGCCCCCCGAAGATCCAGTTTGGTGTATATTTCTGCCCCTCGAACTGCTTCCAAGATGTCTTTAATCAGTGGCATCGGGTATTTATCGGGAATAGTAATTCTGTTTAGTCCTCGATAATCGATGCAAGGGCGCAATTCTTCTGAATCCTTCTTCGCGATAAAAAAAAGTGAAGCCCCCGCAGGGGATTTAGATTCAGTTATGAGTCCGTTCCGAAGATTTGCCTGGAGATATTCTCTAAGAGCCTTCTTTTCCTTTTGGGAAAGGACATACATTCGGCCGAATGGGAGAGGTTGTTCCGGGAGGAGAGTGATGAGACAATCATCACGACGGTGCGGTGGTAAGGAGGGAAATAAGGGTTTCGAAAAGGCTTTGTGGAAAGGCTGATGACACTCAGGCACAGTATTCAACTGATTAATAGAAGAAGTTATGGGGATCTGAGAGGTTTCTGGAGGGATCTGTATACCAACTGCTTCTTGGGAAATGCAATGGGCTAAGCAATATTCTGAACCTAAGAAAATCGTTCCAGCCGTCCAATTGATATATGGATTGTGGGTACGAAGCCAAGGGAGTCCTACATTAACCGGTAAGTGTGCCGTCTTAATCAGATCGAAAGTTAGACTCTCCTTATGTGAAGCAATTAGACACAACACACGATGGGTATGTTCTCTAATCAGCCCGGAAACCAAGGGACTACCATCCACACTCTGGATTGGGGTGGAACAAGTCTTAAGTGTCCTTGCGATGCCATGAGTGGCCGCCCACTGATCATCCAAAAAGTTACCCACTGCCCCGCAGTCGAGCAGAGCAGGAATGTTTTGTATTATCTTCCCTGGGAGACTGAAGGTAATAGCTAATACAATCATTGAATGGTTGCATATAGGTGAATCCGGAGACAGCCCAAAAATATGTGGGGAACTGTGATCTGATACCCCTACCGTGGTTCCCTGTATGGCAGGGTTTTGTCGTTTCCCGCCACCTGTGGCTTGGGTCTGCGTGGTGGAACTGTAGGACAATCACGCAATATATGCGATGAGGAGCCACAATACATACAGAGGCCCAATGTCTTCCGTCGTTCTCTTTCTGTGTTAGTTAATGGGCCCTTGATGGACCCACTGTGCATGGGTTCTTCTCCAGAAGGGGTCTTAACAAAACTGGGCAGTAGATCAGAATGAGTTTGACTTCCTTTAGACTTTTTTCTTTCATGTTCTCTTTCAAGAAGTCGGTACTCAATTTGCATGGACAAAGTAATCATGTCAGCCAGGTTGGCGGGACGTGGAACTTTGGAAACCTCATCCTTCAGTTCCTCAGAAAGACCTCGGCGGAACAATGTGAGAAGACCATCATCCGGCCATCCTAGTTCTGAGGACAACTGTTTAAACTGAGTGATGTACCAGAGAAGGTCCTTATTACCTTGTCGGAGATCAAGAAGTTTCTCTTGTATTGACACTGATATCTCCTAACGACTAAACATTGATCTCAGGCTATTCACGAAAGCGGGGTAGGAATCCAATACTGCATTCCCCGAGGTAACCAAAGGAGTCGCCCAGGCTAAGGCCGGACCAGAGAGATGAGAAATGAGAAATCCCACCTTGTCTTTTTCAGTTGGAAAGAATCGAGGTTTAAACGTAAATTGTACTGTGCAACTATCTAGAAATTCCTTAAGTTTATGAGGCTCCCCATCGAACTTGCCCATGTTTAATGAAACTGGGGGGGTCTCAGAAAAGGCACGTGTCACTTGTTGTCTTAATTGGGCATTGTCTTGCTTAATAGCTTGCAATTCTAACGACATAGACTGCATAGCCGTCATTAACTGTTGCATTTGTTGCTCCATAGTACCGACACCCGACCGGATTAGCTTTACTTGGCGTCACTATCTGTAACCCCTAGAGTAAATACTCTGTTAGGAAATGCCAGCCTGAAGCCTAGGAAATCTCAAATTGAATTCCGTAGTGGAAAAACACTAACCTGTTCGGGTGTCAATGGATCTGGAGCTGCAACGGTCGTCGGAAGGATCCCCCCGAAACTCCTGCTCCCCCCTGTACCAAATAATAAGAATTGGTAGGGGAGAACACGAATCCCAGGGAAACCCTCTGGGGAAAAAAACCCTGGATGACAGGAATCCTTCGTCTTGCTGAGGATGATAACTTGCTTCGGAAATGGTGGAACATGGGGTCCCTCGTTCCTTAGGTAGTAGCGTGAACAGGAGATCTATATTATGAGAGGCACAGGTGAGTGGGAGAAAGGAGACTGAGGAGATAGTACATGAAATGCAGGTATCAAGTCTGATACTAACATCGGGTCTGGAAACGTGACAACCTTGGGAATGTAACTTCTCCGGCCGTTTACGGGGGGAGAGTCCAACACAGAGGAATGTGACTGAAAAGGGAAGAATGGTAAGTCCGAATAGAAGGAAGAAGGGAGAACCTGTTCTAACCTAGGAATGCACTTACTTCTGCTAGGCGGACGGGTTGCCCTATACAGAGAGCAGAGCGATCGGCTTGGCTAGTCGGGACGAGGGAGTTCTCGAGGCTGCTGGAAGAAAGGGAAGGGAAAGGAGCGAAACAAGGGAACGTTAATACAGGACAGAAATTAGAGAAAGCAGTTGGACTTAGGTAGTTTCTATTCGCGAGCGAACTTACGGAGCACCACTAATAGTAGTAACGACGCATCGAACAGAGTTCCGGATTCCTTAAAAGGGGTCAGATGATCAGTCACGTGATCTTGATGACAACGTGCAACGACTAGACCGTTGACACTGGTTCTTCTTGTTTTCCCCGTTTCTCCTGGAAACAGAACCCCACACAGGGACCAATGACGCCGTAGTTGCCAACGGCGAAACAGTGTGACACTCCTGGCATCATTGAATCTTGAACTATCTGACTGTGTGATCCTTGACAACAGGAAACCTGTTCCACCTAACACTGGTGCCGGCCTATTGACTTTTATCTCTGGGTTAGAAAGTGTTCTGTGATTCTGTGTGCCTTGACAAAGGTATTGCTGATGATTTTTGCCCCCAACTCTCTTTTGGTAACTCAGGTGCTAATGTTAAATGTGGTTTTACCCCGGTAACATTTCTTCCCGCGGATACGTGTATCTTTATTAAGACCGAACTGTCATTACTGTCAAAAAGTGATCGCCTATGTAGTCCCGGTAACGTCTTTTGTTTCACAACAACGGTCCGAAAAATCATAAGGGACCTTGAGTTGTTTTCTCCAAAGTGAATTGGTTGTGTGTAGTGTATTTTACGTGTGGTTTTAATAGAGGTGAAGTGTTTTGCAAACAGATGGTCAAAAATAAAAGTACTTTTTACTTTTCAACCAAAAACCTTGAGTCAGTGTTTGCTCGAGTCCCAGTAATTGTGGTTCTTTGTGTAATCTTTACTACTGCTCATTTGCTCTTGAGATAAGCCTGAATGCTCCGCTACTGCTACCACTTTAACAGTGTAGTACAGGCTTGTACCAAAGGTGAACTTGTATTGCCACTTGTAGTCTTAATTGTGTGTAGTGGATCCTAAGGTCACTGCACAGGATTCTGCCTAACACTGGCCCCTAACCAACGGTGACGCAGAAAGGTTTATGGGGTTACTGAATAAAGTCATTTGCATCGCCAAGGAACGCAACCGTCCATGGCTAACCGCTGTATACCGATTCCTGAGAACTTACCGCCAGACCCTGCACTCATCGACCGGAATCAGCCCTGCAGCCCTCATGTTCGGTGTGCTGATTCAAGTGGAGCTCCCAGTACACCCACACTGGGTAGCCCCAGATCCGGACATCCCTCGTATAGAGGAGAAATGAGTCAGACGCAATGAACAGGAGAGCCGAACCCGACATGTCAGCCACCGGGAGTTGCAGCCGTGGAACACAGTGCTGGTGAAGAATCGGGCTCCACCCAAGAAGATGTCACTACATTTTGAATCCCGAACATGTACGGTGCGCAAAACAAACCACAGCATGATCACGCCCACCAAGGGAATGAAACCGTGACCAGGAACATATACCACTTCCGGAAAGTCCCAGCAGCAATGTGGGAAGAAAGACCGGGAAGCCCAAGGGAGGAGCCAAACTCACCTGACCGACCCGGGGCCCCCAGGCTGGTAGAGGAAGACGACACACTGCAGGCATCCCAAGAACCGACGCTCCCTATGGCCCATACCCCGTCAGCCTCCCCTCGGATGGAAGAAACTGAAAGAACTCATCCTCGCTACCATCTGAGGGAGAGGCTGCGACCGTCATCCCACCTCCAAGGGTATGTCATACAGGGTGTTTATCACTGATCAAGCACAACAGAGTTGCGCTCCTAAGAGACTAGAATGGACTGTGAAACATTTTAAAATGCTGTTTGTTGTTTATCGTTGTTGACTAAAGAGAAATAAAATTCTAAGTTTGGGAGGAAGGTGATGTCAGGTGTATCGCGGGAGACAGAGGTCACGTGCAGGGGGGTGGGGCCAGAAGAATAAAGGAATCACGGGAACTGCGCATCAAGCATCAGTCTGGGTTTATGCATCTAACACGCTAGTCCTGGTTTATTTCACCTGCGCTGCGTGTCACCGGCCTGCATGCCCCAATCGAGTCTCCTCACCACCGGATACCCGGACCGAACAACCACCTTTACAACCCACGACGGCCTTTTCTGCTACAAACACCTAAACTTGGCATCTCATCGGCGGCTGAGATCTTCCAGGAGGCCATAAGACAAGTCATCAGGCCGGTGCATGGGGCACTGAACTACGGTGCTGATATCCTTGTCTTTGGGAGGTCACATGAGGGGAACAACACCTCCCTACTTGCAATGTGTGCCGCCGTCCAAGGAGCGGGGTCTGACACTCAATATCGACAAGTGCTGATTCAGCAAAACCAAGCTAAAGTTCTTTGGGCACATCTTCTCCGCTGATGGCATGACGCCAGATCCTGACAAGGTCTCCACCATCTTCAACCTTCAAGAGACTGGCCAAGTAGCAGACGTGCGTTTGTTCCTGGGGATGGCAGGCTACTGCGCAAGATATATCCCACATTACGCCTCTATCACTGAGCTGCTACGAAGACTGCTGCAGAAGGACATCCCGTTCGCATGGTCGGCTGAATGTCAGAGGGCTTTTGACACCATAAAACAGGCCCTGGCAGAAACCTGGAGGCTTGCTTACTTTGACCCGGGCTGGCACACCAAAATCGTGGTGGATGCAAGCCTGGTGGTGCTAGGAGCCATACCAGCTCAGACGAATGGGATTGACGCTCACCCCAGGCACATTGTGGCCTATGCCAGCAGAGCATTGGCCCCGCCTGAGTCTGCCTACTCACAGGCTGAGAAGGAAAGCCTGGCAGCCATGTGGGCATGCAAGCACTTCCACAACTTTGTGATAGGGAAAAGGTCCACCCTCATCACTGACCACCAAGTGCTGTTGTCATTATTTGGAAACCCCAGAACCAAGATGCCTTCCAGGATTGAACGGTGGGGCATCAGGCTCCAAGAATATGACTTTGAAATCATCCGGAGGCCTGGGGGGGGGGGTTGGGAGAACAATCGGGCAGATTATCTCTTGAGACACCCAGCAAGCAAGCCCATGCCTAGACCCGGTGACACTGAGTATATCAACTATGTGATCTCAAACTCACTCCGACCGGCGGCTATCTCGCTTGAAATCGTCACTTCAGCCTCAGTGGCGGACCCCTCTATGGCCCTGGCGATCAGCCTGACAGAGAATAATAGGTCAACACACAAAGGGGAGTCCCCCAGATGAACCATTCAGGAACAAATTTGATGGCCCAGTCTCAATTTAAACTGGGTCCCATTCCGTAAATTGTATACATCACCTCACAGAGTGAAAAATACACAGTGTACCATATTTTTCATTTAATATGAAAGGATCATAGTTTTATTTCGTAGGCCATAGGTCCTACGTACACCAATCATAAAAAACACCACATACAGACATATATAAATGTGGAAAATGTGTAAATGCATCTATTAACAATTTCATGATATAATCATAAAAGCACAGGTGACACAGCAAAGATTGTATAAACCAGAGCAAGGCGGGCACACATTCTAACTTCCTGGCCCTATCTGGCTAACAAGTCACAGATATGCTCCGTATGGCAGTATCACCCAATTACAATGCTAAAACTAATTAGACATGGCGAATTAAATTACGCCTAACCAAAACACACACATCCCAGGTCTACGTCCATTATGGTGTTGTTGGGCCATATCACAGAGCTCGGTAGCATGGAGCGATGTACAGGACGTTTCGGCAGGGCATCAATTCTGCTGCCTTCGTCAGGACCCCAAGGGGAATGGAGTTCTGTGGATGTGATAAATAATCATATTACTGACCTATTCAGCCAAATGAAAAGGCCCCCAGCAGCCCAAAAGAAACAACTTGCAGCTATTGGAAAAGTGACTAATAACAACATAAAGAAGGAAAAGATATCCTCCACTTGTGAAAACACTGAACTACTGTGTATTAGAGGAAATCCACCCTTCACCAAGGTGGTAGCATCAATGTAGAAACAACCTCCACCAGAACAAATCATTCACTGTACCCTTCCCCGTCTATGGGCGAGGAGAGGGCAGAGAAAAAGAAAACGCTCCACAAGGAACGTAAAGTGGGGGAAAATAAAACACACTAGTATAAACCCCCTAGGAGACGAAATGAGGAACTGCTGTGTCCAGGTGTCCGCATGCCAAGTGTACCCAGTAGAGAATAATAGGTGGAAGGACTACCGCTGTTGTCATGCCACGACACAGGTGGTGGTTATGGAACCGCTGGGGCTATGGCCCGCCATAGCGTTTCCCGTCACGTTTTGTTTTTGCCGGTCTAGTCGTTGCACGCAGACGCAGCCGGGGGTACTTATTGCACCACTTCCGGGTTGCGGATGCGTTGCAACGCTTCCGGTTTCCTTTCCGTATTGTTGCTGTTCACTCCGCTGTGTTTTCCCCAGCCTAGTACTCTTGTTCCTCTGTCCGTGCTTTTTCTGCCCTTCCCTGTTCTATTCTTTCTCCGTTTGCCTTCGTTTCTTCTTGTCCATCCCGCCCTTCTTTTTGCTTAGCCTTCTGTAGCTGACTTCCCTATCCTTCTTTCCTTATAGCTCATCTTCCGCCTCTTTTCCTCCCTCCTTATTCTTTCCTCGTCCCTTGTTTCCTTTCTCCTCCTATCCTTACCAATTAGCTTCTTTTGGCTCCTTCCGGTCTTTCGCCCTTGCCTCTCTTTTTTCCTCCTGTCCTGCCCTTTCGAGTACCAGCCCTCGTCAAGACTTTGGATTGGTCTCCGCCTCGTCCTGTATTCTACTGCTCCCACGTGTACCAGTTCTCGGCCTGATTTATGGATTGATTTCTCTTTACGTTCTACTACCACTGTTTGCCTGAGCCACCAGTTTTCCGAGTTGCCTCAGCCTCACGTAGTGTACTACAAATCACCAGGGACCAATACTACCGTCACTCCTTGGATTGGGTGCCGCCTTGACCCGCGTTTGCCTCTAGAGCTGTCCCGCCTACTGAACCACTCCAGTTGGACACCGAGGTTTCTCAGGGTTTTTTTGTGCCTTTGGGCTTTTTCCCCTTCTCGACGCTCCCGGGGGTTTGCCCTTTGTCACCCCTGCAGGTGGCACAGTGGCATCCTTCCGTGGTCGTCCTTATCTCCTCAAAAAAAAGGAGAGACCCAGAAGAAAAGAAAAGAAGGTTTCCAGGAAGAAGGAGGAAGGTGAGGAGCTAGGGGAGGGTGGTGATTCGGAGTCTACTCTTTCAGACGAGGATATCACTGATCCCAGTGACAGTTGTGCTGTGTTGAACCATCCGGGGGTGTGCAGAGATGAACTGGAAAGACTGGCAAAGTATACACGGAGTTGGCTGTAAAGGACAATACAATACTGCTAAGAGGGTGCAGACATGTCATCCCAGCGACCCTCCGGTGTGAAGTGATCAAGACAGCCCATGAGGGTCACAGAGGCGCAGACAACAAAAAAAGACAGTTCAGATGCCATGTGTGGTTTCCGTTTCTGGACGCAATGGTTGACCGGTGGGTGAGTAACTGCATAGCATGCCAATACACAGCCAGGGCCGAGGCCCTGATATTAATCCATCCAATGCAGATCCCTGAACACCCCTGGGAGAAGGTAGCCGTGGATTTCTATGGTCCCCTTGAATCAGGAGAATACATGCTACTCTTCATAGATGAACACTCAATGTTTCCAATAGTGAAGAAGTCAACATCCACGGTGTTTGCCCAGGTGGTAGTGATCTTCAATGAGGTCATAAGCGAATGGGGAATCTCGGGCACCATCAAGTCCGGCAATGGTCCGCCATTCAGTAGACATGAGTTTGCGACCTTTCCGAAGCACATGGGTTTCATCCACCAGAATATCACACCTTGCTGGCCGCAAGCCAATGGAATGGCTGAGAGGTTTATGGTCTCAATTAAGAAAACCATACAAAGAGCTTGCATCGAAGGGTGCTGGCCCCCACCAAGCGCTCTGTTGACTGCAGCAGGACTACCGCAATACACCGATTGAGGCCACCAATAAGACCACTGCGGAGTTGATGATGAAGTATCTAGTTCGCACCCGCATTGTGAGACACCCGATAAGTCAGCCGGAAGCAGACCATGAAGTTATCAGAAGAGGCACTGAGCGGAAAGAAAGAACTTGGGTTTAAACTGGTGAAATAAGAGGAGCCAGACCAAAAGAGTTTCATGTAGGGATGAAGTGTTGGTGCAGCAAGCCATGTCCAGAAAGACGGACTCTCAATTTGCTCCGATCCCCTTTTAGGTCACTGCAATAAAAGGGACTATGGTGACAGCTGTGAATTCTGAAAAAGAGATAACAAGGAACAGTTTGTTGTTCAAGCATGCTGTTAAGAGAGAGGATAAAAGGCCTCTGCCTCCGGATCCCGATCCAGAACCTTGTGAATCCAGGGATGACCTGTGGATCCCTCCGGGTCCGTCCCGTTGCCACTTGGCAGAGTCGACAGACAGTCCAGGGTTGGACCCCAAGTGGTGACACCACTACCCAGCCACAACGAACCATCAGGAAGCCGCTTCGCCTGGTCGATGAATGTTGCAGGGAAGCAAGGACATTTGTCTGGGGGTGTTGTTAGAGGGCCCTGTCTCTTTAAGATAGAGACAGGGTCACGTGGGGTATGGTGCAGGAGTGGGGAGGAGGAAAGGAAAGAAGTCAGTATCTAGTTGAATTGGGAATAAAGAAGTGGTGTCCTGATTCGCTGGTGTCACGTCCTTATGTCTAAAGGCTACAACAGCCATAACAGGGAATTTTCCCATTGGATTGAATTGAGGTTAGCAATATTTTAGGAAGAAGATAGTCAAAATTAGCAACATTTTTGATGAAAAACTGGAGAGTCTCCAGCCCAAACCGGGGGGTTTGGTATGTATGTTACTCTTAAAATTCGTAACAGCACAGAGGAGGGCCAAGTTTGGTTCCAAATGTTGCTGGCTGTATAGAACGTGAGGGATTACATAGCTATTTTATCCACAAGCATGACATCCAGGGCTGACAAGTTTTTATTGAAGTGTTCGCCTCTAGTTCTTTATTGGACCTCTGTGATTGGAAGTCGGGTATTCTAACTGTGAGGAACTGGATTATGTGATGTCCTACTTTTATGTCCCTAGTTATTGTTATTGTCACAAGTTCATGTTTTGATCCAGTAAATGTGGGCGGACTGTTTTTGAGAGTGGAAGATTGCGCAATCGTTTTGAAAGTTACTAGAGCGCAGTACAAAAAGAGCAAAGAGATTATGATTGTTTAACTAATTATATTTAAAAAGTGTACTATCTGACCTAATTATTTATATGTGTATCGAGTCTATTTATATTTATACAGAAATAATGTTCATTCATTTTAATCCATTTTAAAATTTCTAGGGGTAAAACGCACACATTTTCCCGAAAGTATTAGATAATCTGCAACTTTTTAAATGATTTGTTCGGTGGCTAGCTCACATCTGTAAATTCCAAGATGGCAGCTAGATTAGCTGGAGCTGTGTCGGACCGTGATTGGGGACTAGATGTGGGAGGAGCTAGGAGATGGGGGCGGGCCAGGGAGCGTAGGAGCGAGAGATGCCCCGCCCCAGAGACCTGGCAGAGTAGTCGCAGCAGCACTGAGAAGAAAATCCAAAGTGCTTCAGCAGCGGGGGTTGGAGTGAGGCATACGGGCAGGCACTGAAGCAAACTGACACAAGCTGGAGCATTGAAACATTGCGTCACTCACAAGAGCCGACACTGGACCGTCCGCTGTGATATTGACAGACCCCCCCCCCTCCCAAGGCAGCCCTGGAGCACAGCCATGGCATCAGTTGCCCCAGTGAAGAGGAGTCGCAGCCTTGGGTACAGCCCTGGGGGCACCGGTGAGAGCAGCTGATTCTGCGAATGGCGAGAGCTTCAACCAGGGGCAAAGCAATGGCGGAGATATCAGTGCTGAAAGGGGAGAAAGATGCGGCGGGCACAGAGTTTAGACGGGGGCAGGTGGGTGATAGAGCCGAGGGTAAGCTATAAGGGGACAATAAGGTGAGCGCAGTGGCGAGAAAGGGTGACGTTACAGGAAACTGTGTAGGAGAATTGGAGCATGGTTCAGGAAATATAACGTGTCCATTCGAGGACAGTGAGATGGAAGGCAGTCGTGATTGGAAAATAGTGGTGGAGGAGACATAGGCGTCAGGTGAGGGTGTTTCAAAGGGTCTGATGGAGCGTTGTTGGGAAATTGGGGGCGGGGAGTAGACAAATTCCTCATGGGAGCTAAGATCAAAGAATAAGGACTGAAACGGTGAAGGGGCACAGTTGTGAGGGTGAAGGGTGTAAGATAAGTGTAGAAATGGCCATGAGCCCCCGATACACTCACAGACCCTGCAGTCATGCTGAAGCAGTGATATTGGCCAATACCAATCGAGCCACATCGGATGCTTCATTGTTTGTGTGAGGCAGAAAGATGGAAAGGTCGCTCCGGTGGCAGTGTGTTGCTGGGGTCAGGGTGCAGCCCGTGAGCACTTGTTTGATTCCTTGTGAAGGGCACTTGGAGTATAGTGCGATTTCTCTTGTTTAGGCATACTAAACCATTGATCGTGTTCTTTGTAGTGCTTGCAAGTCAGAGGTAGGGGAGTTGCTAATTTGCTTCCCAGTCGTAGTGGCGCCCGCAACATCACCATGTCTTCGGAATTGCCATTGTATCATCATGCGCATTCAGATGACCAGTAAAACAGTTAATTGCTACAGCCTGCAATTTATAATCCACCATTTTTTGTTGTTGAAAATATCACACAATTAATTCGTGATGCACTTTCTCATGGCCCTTTAAATTGAACTTGTCTTTCTAATCTATCCCTTTCATTTGCGGAATGTCATTGTCACGTGCTTTGATGGTTGGGTGCTGCTGCACTTTTGGTTTCCTCTTTCATGCCGATACTTCTGGCTAAATTGTGAACAGTGAAACCAGTACTCCAATCTTGGCTCTTGGTTGACGCATAGTGTAATCCTTAGTGCATTTATTTATCACTGCCTTATGAAATTAATCTTTTTTTTAACACGTTAATTACCAGAGAACAGTCTCTAATCGGGGGACCAGGATTCAAACGAGTGCTGCTCTTGCTTCCAAGACAAACACGTTGCCCCTGAGCTAGCCTCCCGGCCTCATAATGTGTAACTGCCAAAATTGGGCTCCCCAGCAGTGAATCGGTGCCGTAGAGAATGGTTTAGTGTAAGCTGATTTCTGGCTTTCAAACGGAAAAGTGAAGCCAGTTATTTTTCACAACGGTTAATGGCAAAAGTTTTGTAAATATATATTTTGATTCTTGGCTGCTAGAAATGTTCTTTCGACAGATGGCCGCACTAATGGGTTGCTTTCCTTTTTCTTGACTCTTCTCAGCGACTTAACTTCCACACTTGGTACCTTACCTGAAGTATTAGAAAATCTATATTTTTAACGCTCCCTGTAAATCCTATGGTCTATTTTGTGTGCAATTGCTTCATAAAATTCACCATTTCAACCTGTTATTTAAAAGGAATTCATTTTGTTGTGGAGGGTTAATGATTCCCATGGCAATAAATAAATCCAAACTCAAATGTTTCCGATCTCCTAGGTGCCTCAACCGTATTTTTTTTTCTTTGTGATACGTGTGAGGGGGCCTTTCTACTTTGGCCAGGCTCCCTTTGTTGCTACTGCTTGAGTAAATGGCATTCATTGTAATTGTTTATTTGTAAAGCTCTTATACACTGTACACCAGTGAAGTGCTTCAAAGCGGGATGGGTACAAGGGAATACAGAGTCATTCTTAGACCTTGAGCTGGCAAAAAAGACTAGCAAACTAGGCCTGATGGCCTTACTACTTACTAGTGCAAGACAAGAAGGGGGGAGGAGAGGGAGAAGAACATACAAACCTTAAACTGCAGTACTAGGCCAACGACGTTTCAGATAGTGCGTGACAGAGAGTGAGGTGATGGGAGACGGACATACAGAAACAAAAAATGACTGTACTATGCCTGGTGAGCTTGGCCTAGTACATTCTAGGTAATGTAAGTGCGCAGACAGGAAGTGAAGGGAGGGGGAATGGAACAAGTTCGGCCAGTCCAGCACGGCACTGGCTTAAGTGTAGAGAGGTTACCCTTCTCAAGTGCAGTAGTGGTGAACGGAGGCCTGGGGCCAAGTGCGAGGACTGGTGGTTGAGCCTGAGACCTGTGTGCCTCTGGAGGTGCACCAGGCGACCAGTCAGCAAACGGAACGGAATTAGGGAGAAGGGAAGTAGGCAAGAATAGAGAGGTGGTTAACAAGGGAGAGGGAGAGAGAAGAAGGTCTTGAGGAGTTTCCGGAATTTAAGGAGATTAGGCTTATATGCCTAGACTTTGTTCCTTGCTCTCTCATTCGTTTAGCCTCTTGTTGCATTGTGCAACCATTGACCCTTTCTTGTCCTTTCGAGGTTCTCAGTCTTTATGGCCAAAGTCCCTTCTGTGCTACTTTGATTTCCATTCTGTTGCAGGGTGGTCTAATAAAATTAATGGTAGGCCAATTTATTAGTATGGCTTCTCCTGTTCAATAAAAGTTACTTTCGCTGACTCCACCTTGACACTAAATTCCTCAGCATGTCTTCTGCTGCAGGTAGGCATTAGATTGAATTTGATTATCGAAGTGTCTTTCAATCTTTTGTTACATTGCATTACAATCCACAATGTCTCTTGCTCCATAGTAAGATTGTTTCACAACCTTAGCTGACGGCTTTAGAAAATATTTCACTTCCCAAAATGCATCCGTTTATCACACTTTACTCTTGGTCTTTTGTAAGAGTTGGTCTTTACAAACAATGAATGGGGGATATTGCATAAGGCTGTTTCCTAACGTGCATCAGTCTTGTTTATAGCCAGATTCTTGCTTTCTGATAAGACTTGATTTCACTGACGACTTAGTAACTCTTTGTGAATAAATGACTTCTTCCCAGCAGTTTTACAAGGATGATTAGTGGCTAAACCAGCTACTCAGCCCTCACACTTCTACAAAACATGAGGGATCCCGATCATGCAGGTGAAACCGGGTTTATCCCTCCTTCACTTCGCCAGATATTTACTTTGTCATACCATTTGTCAGAATCTTCACAATGTGAAGATAGTAATGGATAGCGTAAGGTTAGGTTTGGAGCAAAGGGGCAGCAGGGGGATGAATATGGAGTACAAACGAAAGGATTGCTGGGGTACATTTCTGGTGAGGTAATTGTGACAAAATAAGTGATGGTGAAGTGAATGCTAGCAGAGTAAAGACGTATATCTCAAACGGGCTACATATAAGGGCTATTTCTCCTTTGCCTTACATGGGCAGAAGGAAGGCATCACTCTCATGAGGGGTGTGTAGTTGAGACAGAAGCTCAACTCAAACAGCAAAGTACAACATTCCAAAATAAAATGTGTCCAATCAAAGTTCTCTAAAAATATATATACTTGAATCAAACTCGCCATATGCAAAAATAACTAAATGGAATACACTACAAAACCCATCCTGTGGAAAGAGCACAGAATATGCCAGAAATGCACAGCTGCAGCACTTTTGGTAATGCAATTTTGGTGCAATACAATCAACTGGCACATGTTCCTCAAACGTATATGTTCTTGTGCTTAAAATGCTTTTAGAGGTGACCCAACAAGTCTCTAGGGCCTAAAGATGGCAAGCTGAACCAGGGTGGAAGTTGACAGTCATTATAATGTCTTTTCTACTTTTCTTGGTGACTTGACCATGTCGAACCATGCTTTTTGGTGTGTGGTAAGGGGTTGCAATCTGGCTTGAATGCAGCAGTCACATTGTTCATACGGGGAGCAGCTGTTGAGCCAGGAGACAGCTAAAGTTGGCTGCGGATCGTGAGGATCACCAGGATTGGTTTGTCAGCGAAGATGCTAGTAACTGTATGCGTAGTTCGAGTTGAGCGCTTCAATGTTTCGTACACGGGTCACAGTTTCATGAGGCCCCCATGGTCGGTTAGACTGTCAATTTGGATCAGTGACGAAGAGGCTGGCGGATTGAACACCACGTTTGCAGCAATGAGTTTCTAGGTCGAACTGGGGCAATGGCACGCTCTACTTTTATGATGCAGTGGCGAACTTGTCCAAATGTGCTGCACATCGGCTCAAAGATCAAACGAGTGCCAAAGACAACTCTGGAAGGTCCTGTGATTTTGAAACACGTCTTTAAGCGGTTTGTTGAAAACATAAGGGCCCTGGCTTTTCTGACTCTCTAGTTGCTGTGACTTCTTCCCCTATTTCTACTCTTCTTTCTTCTCCTTCTGGAGCTGGCAGAGAGGCAGGACTAGTTTCTAGAAGCAGTTCACCACCCATGTGCCCCAGGGATAGTTAGGAGTAGAACTTGCCTCTTCTTTGGACATTCAATCTTCACCACACTCGCACCTCGGAAAGTAAACTTCCCCTAAAAGAGGTCCATGTGAATTCCACCTGGTCCAAAAAGCAATCATAGAAGGAATGAAGGTATGGTAGAAACCCTCTTCTTTTTTTTTTGCCAAAAGTCTACACGTGATTGGACAAAGGCAAGCCTGCTTTAAGGAGTCACAAGCCCAAACATTTATCAAGTGGTCTTTACGTTCTTCCATAATACCCAAAGTGCTTTGTGCTAAAGGAAGTGAAGGAGATTGGAAGGAAGGAGAGAAATTAGATAGATGGTGGAACCCTTCCCTGCTTGTGCGGAACTCCCCGTTTATGCTAACCCATCTCCCTACTCGGACCCATAGCATCAAATGCCCTTTGGTATTCAATGCTCTGATGTGAGCCTAGTCCTTTTGTGTTGGTTGTGTCCTTTGATTTCTGTTTCCCAGGACAGCGTCTGCTGGAAGGCTTTCATGCTGGAGAGAAGTGTTACCAGACTTCAAAAAGGATCAAAGGAGAGGCATAGCCTTTCAATCTCTTGCCTTGCAGGCTGACGGGCCAGGATGTCTAATCAGAATACACTTAACACTTCCACATCTGTGCTGGGCTCACAGTCCTGACGCGTATGATATCCACTATATGTGACTTCTTGATCAGTTATGTGAATTACTATCTACCATAACATCGCCTTTGGTTAAACTGCCACCAGAATAGTAATTCCACATGACTGTGGTGTGGAACAGAAGCGAGCACTTGAAATGCAGCCTCTGTGCTGAAGTGACTTGGCTGTCACAGCAGCTGTCAAAACGGTGTGTGCCTCTGAACGCTGCAGATCAGGAGACCGATGCAGCAGGGCATATTTCACCATGCTTTGAGCATTGAACCTATGAAAGGGGGATCTGGTTAGTAGATCGCCCTTTCTGAGATGAAATGAACAGCATAATTGTATTAATTAATACAATTTTTAAAACCAGCCAGGGCTTCTAGGCCCTTCCTCACACTCTTGGTCTTGTTTCTCTAGCTTGTGAAACATTCTGATTATCGCATTTATCTCTAGGTGCTTGATAAGAATTGGTTCCAACCATGCTAACTTCTGGTTTTACCCTCTCATCATTAGCATGCTTGGTTTGGGTACGTCTCCATGTTCGGTTTGAATCTCTCAAATTCTTAGTCTGTATATGTGTAACAAGCTGCCCGGTAGATTAATGGATTGCCGAACATAAACCCAATAGCTGTTTATGCGAAAAGAAATCACAAGTAGAACAGTACTGTGTTGAAGCGCAGCATTCCGTTGCACAATTAAGACTGCAAGTGATGTACACTGTAGACAAATCCATGGAAGGGGTGATTGTGAAAATATTTTTAAAAATCGCCAGCGTGAAATGTACTGGCTACTTATTTAACCCTCTTGGAATAAAAAGCTTACCGGTAATTCTCATTACTTCTAGTCCTACTCTTCCTCGTCCCAGTACTTACCTTTGAGTACATTCTGTGCTCAATTGAACTTTTTTCTTTTTAAGCTGGTCTTTTCTGCCCCCCACCCTCCAGGAGTTATAACCTCACAGCCAACCAGCCCATGTCAGAAATCCCAAACTAGGCATGGTGACCTTCCGCCAAAGGGTGGGAGGGAGGGAAGACCATACTGGGACGATGAAGAGTAAGACTAAGACTCCTAGTCCTACTCTTCATCGTCCCCGTATGGAGTAATGAAGATTACTTGTAAGTAATCCGAGCATTAATGTCTCTTCCTCGTCCCAGTACTTACCTTTTTAGTTGTACCAAAGCAGAACAGGAAGGATGTCTATGCCCACCAGAAAGGACACAGACACCAAGGTCATTGCAAATACCCATCCAACAGCAATTTATTCAAAGCACAGAACACAGGAAAAGGCACGTTGACCATGAACCATGCCATAACCTCAACCAGGCACAGCCCCCAGAACACCTTCGCCAAAGGAAATATATCGGGGTCCCTCCTCCACGTTGAGCTGGTAATGCCTAATGAAGGTGTTAGGGGGTTGCCCATGGGAAAGCCTGACAACGGTCCAACAAAAGAACCCCTCTCCGATGCGCCCAGGAGGCAGCCATCCCTCTCGTGGACCTCCCCGGAACACGACTCGCCAGACAGAGGTCAGCCAATTCATAGGCCCGCAGGATCAGAGGCTTAATCCATTGGCTGATCGTAGGAGTGGATGCCCAGCGACCAGACTCCCTTCCCAAAGTGACCAGGTGATCAGTGACCAACAGGTGATCAGTGAAACGAAAGGGCTCTGTCCAGGATAGATAATGCAAACACAGCCCACTTGACATCCAGGCAATGCCATGCCTCCTCCTCAGGAGAAGGAGTAGGAAAAAAAGCTGGGAGTACCACCTCCTGAAACAGATGGAAAGGAGAGGAGTCCTTGGGCACAAAGAAAGGGTTGCAGTGTAACACCAGAGCCCCCCACCACACCAGGACCACCAGAAATGGAGTCCTACATAGGAGAGCCCCGTTTTCCCCCAGACGCCGAGCTGAAGTAATGGCAATCAAGAAGGTAGTTTTGAGCTTCAACCACTTCAGCTCCACCTCCTCCAGAGGCTCAAATTGAGGTTTCTGTAACATATCCCGGACCAATAGGAGGTCCCACGGGGAAGAAGACAGCCACCTGGGCAACACCTATGGGGGACCTAACTGCTTCTCCAGAAAACACAGGAACAGCCCCTCCGATGCCAGTAATGGACCACCAGGATGAACACCCCCGGAGCTGACCTGATTCTGTGGGCCACCTTCGGAAATCAAGGGAATTGGAGGAAAGGCATAAAGAAGCTCCGCAGCCAAGGTAAGAGCATCCACCCACCCAATACCCTTGGGGCAGAGTCTGTGAGAAGAATCTGGTAACTTGAGCTTTGAGGGAGAGGCTAAGAGGTCCATCCAGGGAGGCCTGAACCTCAGGACAGAGAGCCAGCTCCCCCAAGGTTGGAAACACCCAGTTTATCCGGTCTGCAGTAACAGTGTCCACACCGGTGGATATGGACAGTCCTCAAGGAGATCGGGAGTGTTTCGGCCCAGGCCCCAATGGACCAAGCTAGATCCTCCAGAGAGCGGGAACCCGTACCCACCTGATGGTTGACATAAACCAGAGCTGTGGTGTTGTCCGTCTGATCCAGAACATCCCTCCCCCAGACCTGAAGACCACCACAGACCTCCTGAATGACCGTCCATTCCTTCCAATTGGCCGACCTCTGCCCCCCCCTTGCCCCGAAGAGACCACCGTACCTGATGCGAACGGCCCAGGAGAGTCACCTCCCAGCCCAGCCCAGGCTGCTGGCATCTGAGGTAAGAATGATCGGCATTCCCGGAGACAATGACACCCTCTTCTGGAGATGGGACTGTAGCAAACACCATTGGAGGGACTTTCGGAGGAGAGACAAAGAAACAAAAGACGACACACCAATGGTCTTATATGCATCCGGGACCAGGGGATTACAACTGCTCGCCCTTGAGAGAATGCAACTTTGCCATAGAGATCTGTTCCAAGCGAGCCTGAACCTGCATGATCTTTTCATGAAGTTCTGAAATCTAAGGGAGGTCCAGTTTTGGAGAGTGTTTAAACTGATAAATGGGGAGGTTCAGAGGCCTGCTCCACTGATGGTCCCTGAAACCCCATTGATAAGTATATCTGCTCCAGCACAATTTGAACTTTGTCGCGGCCCAAGTATTTCCAGACCGCTTCATCATTCGATGAAAGGGAGGACCCATTGGAATCCCAGGAAGAAGAGGAAGGGTGATGAAGAGGAGACTGGTCCAGACTTAGAACCCCCCCCCCGAAGATCGATCAACCTCCGGAGGCCGGCAGGCACACCCTGGTTGCCCCCAACATACCAAACAGCCTCTGCCGGACCCTGAAGCCCTGCCTGTGGCCCTGCAGGCATCCTGGCTCTTGTGCAACCACAAAGCTCCGCAGAGGGGTCATCAAGTGAGGGCCGTCTCTCCCTGACCCCCTTGCTCCGCATGGAGAGGATCCACAACTTCCTGCAGGAACGAAAGAACTGCATGGACTGGTTGGCTGGGAGGTTATACGTTATGTAGGAGGAGTGGCCAAGAAAGTTCCATTGAGCACGAAACATATTCAAAGTTGAGTACTGGAGTGAGGAAGAGGGATGCGGAGGTAAAGGCTGTATTCCAAGCTTCTCTTTGTGATGTGAGTACGGAGACTTGCAGAAGCTCAAGCTAAGCCACAGAAACTTCCCTCCCCCTGCACAAGTTCTAATCGTGTTCAGGCCCTTCGCATCGGGCTCTGTTGTGTTCTAGGTGACCTTTTGTACTTGTTTAATGCCCTTCCTTCTGTGCCAGACCTCTTTCTTGGACAGTGTACCACACAATGGAGCACACTGAGGCTGGCTCTAACTGATGATCACACACTACCATGCAGAATGATTTCTTTGAGTCAGCCTTAACCTGTAGTAAAGTTCCAGGTCAAGATTGGAAGGGGGCGCATTGCAGCTTGTGCTGGGTGGTGCCACCACTGTCTTAGAGCTGGTCTGTCATGATTTCAGTACCAGTCATTGTTGTCGAATTTGTAGAGTATTTCTGTGATGCCCAGATGGCAGAAATAGGAGTTTGTCGCTTACGAACCAAGAATAAATACAGAAATATGGGCACGTTCATGAAAGATATTGACAACTAAGTTTATACAATTTGATACACGTGAAGCACAGAAAACATTCTGAAACAAGTGTAGGATTACAGATGTCTTTGAATTTCTGGGTGCATTCACAATCCCACATTTGCCTCTTCCTTGAAGACCTTGACCTCTATCTGTGCTCTAACTGAGAGCTGGTTCAAGGCCAGCTGCCACTGCTTTTGACTTCCTTCTCCCTAATGGCTATAAGATGATCTCCAAGCCTCCCCCTAACCGTGCAGGCGGTGGGGTTGATCTTATCTTCCCTGAGTGGGTCCCTTATTCTCTCATACCCAGCCTTACTCTTCCTTTGAGAGCCTGGTCTGTAAGTTTGCCGTCTCTCCTACCTCCTCTCGGACCATTGCCCCCATCTAGAGGCCACCTGGCTCTACCACCCTGTTCCTCCCTGAATGGGCTGATTTCTCCGCCTCTTTCCTCACAACCACCACTAAACTTGTCATGGGCGATTATTTGTTTTTTTACTTGTTTACATTTCTTTTTATTGTATTTTTTTTAACATCCACTTTCTCAATCACGACATTCATGCTCTTCCCATGACCTCTACACCTCACTCTCCCTTTCCATTTTTGTCCTACCAACTCAGCTGGACACACTCTTGATGACTTCATCCACTCCTATCTTTCACTCTCCTCCCCATTGATCACCTTGCTCTCCTGGTCAGACCACTCACCTGGGCCCTCTGACCCCCACCCTCCCGTCCATGCCAACCTCGTTCACAAACATCTGTCCGATAAAACGAGTGTCAACTGCTGCCTTTGCATCTACCTTAACCACCCCCTCACCCCACCACAGACTCTACCTCTGACTCTGCAACTTCCATCTTGCCATTACTAACACCCTTGACATTCTTGCCCTAGTCATGAGGATTCGCCTGAAACCTGCCTCCAAGTGTAACTCCTGGTACGATTACGAACTTGCAGCCCTGAAATGCAAGTGCAGAGCTGCAGAACAGAAGGGGCAGCCCTCAGGTTCAGCCTCTGAAAGACTGGCCTGCCGCTTGCTCTAAAGGCAATACAGAGTTTCTATCCACAACAAAAAAGGGCCCACATCCAGGCTTGCATTTCTGATGCATCCAACACTACAACTGAACTTCTTAAAATGTGCAGGGAACTAGCCAACCACTCCAGTCTCCTCCTCACCTCTCTCCTCCCAGGCCCTTTGCGACGCACTGGCAACCCACTACACTACAAAAACTCAGGGCTTCTTGAGCATCCTTGCGTGCCTCACCCCCTTGTCTACTATGGCCTCCCCTCCTCGCTCTGCATTTCTCTCCGTCTTCTCTCCTATCACACCTGATGAGGTCACTAGAGTTGTCTGCTCCATGAAGGTCTCCTCCAAACAGGTTACCCCCGATCCTCCAGAACCATTAAGGACAATATTGGCTCCCTTGCCCCTGCACTCGCTGATATCTGCAGCCACTCTTCTGCTACCGGATCTTTCTTCTCACTCAAGCATTCCTTTGTACGCCCGTCCTGAAAAAACTTTCTTCAGACCGGCTTGCCCAGCTTACCACCGCCTCATATCTAACGCCCCCTTCCATGGGAAACTCTGGGAGATGCTGATCTCTTTACCCCCCCCCCCCAACTGACCAAGCCCATTGAACTTGTTGGTTGCCTCCATGACCATCAATCGGGATTCAGAGCATCCAAAGACACAGAAACTGCTCTTCTGAACACCCACGAGGAGCTGCTCACATCTCTTGGTTCCAGTTCTTCAGCTGTTCTCATTCTACTTGATGTTGCCTCTAAATTTGATACAGTCAACCACGCCACCCTCATAAAAAGACTCCATGATACCCTATGTATCTCAGAGCGGGCACTGGACTGGCTGACATCCTGTTCCAGGTTATTCGGGGCTCTTTCTCCTCCCCACCTCCATCTCCACCTGCAGCGGCCCGCAGGCATCCAACCTTTTTGCCTGGCTCTTAAACATCTGCCTTGCCCCGCTTGCACCCCTCCTTTCCACCTTCTCCACAAACTTCCAGTATTATGCAGATGGCACATAACTCTTTTTCAAACTTCTCTCTGATCCTCTTTTTACTTCCTGCAACATTCCTGACTGCCTATCTGTCATCCAGTCCTGGTGTACTTCCAATGACCTCTGCCTCAACGCCAGCAAGACTGAGATCCTGCCTATTGGGACTCTTGCTCCCTCTTTCATCCCCTCACTCTGGCTATCTTCTATGGGCTCTCCCCCTTCTCCTTCATCTGAAGCAAGAAACCTTGGCGTCATCTTCGACTCCTCTTTCCTTCATCCCTCACATTCAGAACCTTGCCAAAAAGTCACACTTTCAACTCCACCTTCTCAAAGGAATTCTTCCTTTCCTCACTTTCCCCCAGTAGCCCAATGTCTCCAGAGCTCTGGTTCTCTCTAGGCTAGACCACGGCAATAGCTTTTTCCTTAATCTACCCTCTTCCTCTCTACAACCCATCCAGCTAATCCAGAATAGGGCTGCCGGATTTACCCTTGGCCTCAAGCTCAGGGGATGCATCTCTCCAGCCCTAAAAACTCCACTGGTTGCTGCAAGGATCAACTTCAAATCCCCCTGCATCATCCACAAGGCTGGCCGGGGGCCATGCTATCTACAATTTACACTCACTAATTACTATCCCTCCAGATCTTTGTTCCGCCGGCACCAACTCTGTGTTCAGCACTCTAAACAGCAAGCTGGTGGCCGGTCTCTTTCCTCAGCAGGCTCCCTCCTATGGAACATCCTCCCCCTTCCTCTTGATCTTGAGCTGGATCTCCTCAAATTCCGGAAGCTCCTCAAGACTTTCCTTTTTCTCTTCCTCCATCACCTGCTAAATCCCACAGTTGCTGAGATTGGTAACCAGGGCCATATGTGTCTCCCCGCGTCCTGGCCTTCCACACCCAATCGCACACAGCTTCCACTCCTCCCAGCACTTTTCCTTGGCACCCACAGGCCTATGTTATCATAGGCCTGCACTTACCTGTTTATTGGCGGATGACCACTCTAGCTAGGCACTTGGAGCTGCTTACTCCCTAGCCCTTCCCTCTTGATGCATCTAGCACTTACTAACCCACTCCCTCATCCTCCCCCTCCCTCTGCACTTGCGCGCTCAGAATGCTCACAAGCCTAGTAGGTTCTCCTCTATCTTTCATTGTTATATTTGTTTTTCACTATCATGTTTCCTCCCTGTTGCCCTGTGGGCTCTTTGAAACACAAACTTGATTATAAGCGCCTTATGCACGATAAATAAATAAATCGGTAATCACATTGACGTATAGAAACCTAATTGCCACTGCCACTGCTAGCTGCATGGATGTGAGACTAACACAAAGGGCAAGGTAGAAGCCAGCATCTGTAGTATAGCCTCTGCCTCACTGCAAGGTTGGAACAGCAGCCACTACTGGACCGTCATCCGCTGGCACTTTCATCCCACTCGCCAGACGAGTCCTCGTCCATCTTCGCACCGCACTACTTTTGCATGCACTCGTCCTCATACCCAGCACTGTCAAAGCCTTCTCCCCTCGGGAAGTCGAACACCTGGTGAAATTTGTCTGAAGTACTAGCCACAACCAGACCCCGACGAGCAGCGCTGGCTCAAGGTAAACTCAGGGGCGTGAGCTGGAGGCAAGGCGCCCTAAAACACACTTTACAAGAACAGCAGGGGGCTCCGTTCTGTTGTTCGGCTAATAATTGTTTTAGTATCAGCCAAACAGAACGGAGCCCCCTGCGGTTCTGCATGTGTGGTGGTGGGGAGAGGGGCGCACATATTTCGCACAGGGCACTGAGGATGAGTTATTCATGTGAGGCCCCAACCACCCGCATTCCTACTCGTTCCCACGGATTTAGACTCGCCCTCCTATCTAGGCTGTGGCTGACCCCCCCCCCCCCCCCCCCAACAACTGTTAATCTAATGTTACGTTAGCGTGTTGATGGCGGTTCCCGCTCTAATGTATGGCTGTTGTTGGGTACAGTTTGGCGGGAAGTACCGCGTGCTAGTGCTGTGGGTAGTGTGTAACTTCAGGAGACCATCGTGGTGTAGCCATGCCCGTAGGTGTGTTGCTGTCGGGGATTGGCACTATTGTCTTTACTTGACGCGGGGCCTGCGTGTCCAGCCGTAGGCCCACTTCTCCTATCGTGCGACTGTGAGGAGGGGGAGGGTCGAGCTTGGCCCCCATGTCGTGAGCCCTAGGGGGTGAGAAAGGAATAATCTCTAGGCGGGGCGGTCCCCGGATATGTAATTCGGATCCGGCTCACGCCAGTTTTCCATTTTGGTGAGTGGAGGAGGACGTGTGGTAGCTAGATAAGAGAGGGGTGGGGGCGGGGGTGAGTCGGCAACTCTTGAAACGGACCAGCAAGTAAGTGCTGCTTTAGAGTGCCTAGCTGCATTGCTAAACCAACACTGGAAATAAACTGGTTTATACGGTGACAGCCTAGCTGTTAAGTAAAGAACACGCAGCGGAGGCAACAGTGAGCTGACACCCCCCCCCCGCTGCCCCGTGTGTATCTTGGTGGTCGAGCTCCCTTAAGCCCGATTGCAGATTGACTTTCGCCCTTGATAAGGGGCTGTTGGTCTTTGGTCTTTGGGAGAGTGTTTATGGAACCGGCTGCACGGGGCTCGAGTGTAGTCTGGGTGAGTGCGGGGACAACATACATTAATAGTTTGGGGGAGTAAATGGGGCGAGCAGGGATTCAATGAGGTGAGCGTTCGGACTTTGAGGCCTATGAGGGGGGAGAGAAACTGGGTGGGGGTGGTTCAGTTGTGAAGAGGAAACGGGGTAATGGGCAAGTAAACCACAATGGTGTTTTGGGCATGGTGTCATCAACATTACAGATGTATCATGGAAAGATGGCTGCGTGAGGAAAATAAAGGGGTGATGGTGGGGGAGGAGGGGGAAAACTGTCTGCGAAGAGAGGGTGTAGATGTAGAACGGCCCTGTGAGAGTCGTGAATGATGGCGCTACTGCGGGTTGGAGGGTTACGCCGGAGTCCAGTGAATGGGGTGTAGTGGGGAGGACGGAAGAGGTCGATGCGTGCGCTTTGGTATTGTATATGGGTAAAGGGGGAAGAGATGTGGTTGGCAGAGATCATGGATGGAAGTGAGTAGACTGATCGCAAGATAAGGTCGCGTGCTAGTGATGGGCTCTAGGCGGGCGAGGCAGTGAGGAAGCACTGTTGTGGGACATGGTGTAGACTGAGGCATGGAACTGTTGAACCGTGAGCATTGGCCCATTTACTGATCACTGCCTTCCCTCTGTCAAATGCCCCCCCCCCGCCCACTCCCCGCACCTCCTGTGCGTGGAAGTTCTTTTCCACAAAATGGAACACCATCGTGTTTCCTTTTGCTGTAACTCACAACTACCGCATGCATCATAAGAAAAAATGTTCCCCAGTGACGCGGGAGCGCACAAAGTGGTGCAACGGCTGGCAGGTGTTTACATTACTTTGAATCTCCCGGAAACTTACCTGGCTTGCACTGTAGACATAAATAGCCCAGCAGGATTTAGAACGTGCATAGGAAAGGTTACACGATTCCATGTTTAAATGTTGTCAAGGATACATTTACATTGTCCAGTTCTGAAGTACGACTATTCCATTATCATGTGACATGTAAAGTGCTGTGCCATGGCAGAAGCATGGAGAATGTGCACTGCAATGGAAAGCACTGCATGCAAAATAAATGAACATACACCCAGTGCATTAAACGTTAAACCGGTCCGACCAGTGCAAGGCAAACTAAGTCACAGCCAGCTATTATCTTTGGTCGGGGAGTATACAAGTGAGTCCCATTCAGAGTATACATTTTTTTAACTCGAAGACATATATAAATATGTTCGTAATATTTCTTTGCACCTAGTTATTCATTAACAATAAAAGAAACATTAATTCAATTTGTAGTGCCTAACCAAAAGATTTTGTTTCTTCCTGCGGTACTACGTGTACTAATGGTCAGACAGATCCGCGGAGCTGGGTGGGTGGACGCAGCGCAACGGGTCTTTCTGATAATTTCTTTTCAGTATTTTAAATCCCTATTATTAATAATCTAATATCTTTTTTTGGGGGGGCTATATTTGTCTTTGTTTACGGAATAAAAGTGACTGCCACACTCCTTTATTTGAGGGAATGGCCATAGCAGACCCCCTCAGTGTTGCTTTTAGACAGATGGAAGGGTAAATGCAATTTACTGCCCTCTTAATTGCTATGAAAATCTAGCTCTTTAAGTAGAATGATAAATTGAGGGGGGGTAACAAGTTACATTTATTTTGGGGGTGTGGGAATGGTTGAAGTAGTACCAGGTATAGCCCCAGCCATGTGAATAACAAAATTATCTTTTATAAGATGTGTCTATGTAATTTGGTGCGTGGCCTAACACCTTTGTTCGGTAATTTTCCTACTTGAATGTAATTCTTGCTATAAAGAAAGCACAAATCGTCAATGTAACCCGTTATTTAACACAAGTATTGCTTCTTTAACCAGGATCAGTAGCAATACGTTTGTCGCTTATGTTATATTAGCTGGGGGTATCTGGCGTTGCCCATGTCCTGATCGAGTGGTGTCTCACGTGCCCTGGAGGATGTTGCTCTTGTCCTCTTGTCGGCAAGTCTTGCTTCAGTTTGCTCTGGTGTCTCATGTGCCCTATAGAAAGTTGGCAAGTCATGCTGCTGTGTTGTTGCGTTTCAGAAGCTCTTGATATTGATTTTCGCTTTGCATCAGATGGAGCTTTTCTGAGTGGTGTGTTTTTTTTTGTGTGTGGCGTTTTTCAGTCACTCAACAGCTTCAGCACATTTGAGAAACTGCCCAAGAAAGATTGATTGTGCTCTCTTCTCGTGAATGGACTTAAGTAAACTGTAACCTTACCATTTCCCATATTTGGAGTGGCGTGATAAAAAGAAAATTTAGAATTCTTTTTTTTTTTATTTCCCTTTAACAATGCTTTAATAAATACTTTCGAACTGTATACAGTAGCAATACATTTTAAAGGAATAATCAACATATCGAACATTTTGCTTCAGACACTTTGTATCCTTCTAGTACCTATTGTAGTGAATCGGGGTTAGCATCAGTAAATTATTGTCTACGGAGTACATTTTTTGCATCCAAACATAGACTACAATATTGCCCCAGACAAATGAGGAATGCATGCAAAATTTGGTAGCGGTGGGTTCAACGGTGTGGATTGTATTCTCCCTCTCCATGATGGAAGCAGTTTATTCTGTAAAATCAAAATGCAGGGATCCCTTACCGGTAATCTTCATTGTGCCTAGTCCTCCTCTTCCTCATTCCAGTCCTTTATTGATTTTGTTGTCATAAGCCAACTAATCGCTAAAACATTGGTACTGTAAATGTAAATAGAGAAAGGGGAGTTTGGAAGCAGTGTATGGCATTGGTGGTAAGAAGATTTATAATTTTTATGTTTCATCCCCTCTTCCTAGTGAGATCCCATCACTTTTTGCCTGGACCTTTTTTGGTATCTGGTAATATTGTCTCCTTAGATAATGTTGCCTATGCCATTTCCCAGAGACTATATGTATGGCGACTATACAGATAGATAGATTTGTGGGGCCTGGGGTCCATATGATGTCGCCACATAAAAGGCCCCTTTTCTGTATGGCGACATTCTTGTGGGGACATTCACATGGAACCCTTTCTTCTTTGTTCCTGAATGAGTGGAGCATTTTTCCACTCATTAATTCTTAAGGCTCTGTCTTTTGGAACTCTTTCTTTTGTATTTTACTGTCCTATGGAGTCTATTTTTCCTCCATAACTCTTAAAGGCATCTGTATATTACTATTGCAGCAGCCAGCTCCTTGAGGGCAGTGTTGCTGGGTTCCCTTTGAGCTTTTTTCTATATCCTGGAGTAACTACAGTTCTTAAGAGAGATTGGCACACACCATATTATGTGGAACAGGAATATCTCCAACCCCCAGAGGTGAGCTGACCCCGGTCCCATAGCCACCCGCAGTTGCATGGCAGGAAGGAGGCAGCTGGGGGTGGGAGTTGACAATCTATGGCAGTTGGAGCATTAGTGGGGCAATCTTGCAGTAGTTTGTCCAATGAGGGGGGCTTGGAGCCCAACCTGGGAGGGAATGAACAGTTGGAGAATTTTGGGCAGGTCCCAGCAGGGCCACCTTTTAAGATAAGGCCACTGGTGCTTCGCCTCCCATTTTGGGTGCTGGAGAAGTAGACCATAATTGGAGCCTGGGAGTAACTAAGGGGTTGCAGCATTAGTACCAGTGGGGCTGCTATTTGGCCACTAGTGCAGCGCTCCCCAGAGGGGCCACTTTGACGACTTTTGGCAACTGGAGGGGATTGGCAGTGGCCCTGATGAGAATTTGTCCTTTTTGCCACTGGATGTACTTGTTGGGCATAACGGCAACTTGGGAGAGGCACATACAGAATTTGCAATTTGTTTATGGATGGCGTGTAGTGGAGAGAGCGCCCCGTTGCAGAGCGAAGTCCCGGGGAAGCCCGTGCTAATATGAACATTGGAGCAGCTGGGAGGGACGCCAGAGTTCCGCACTCAACGGGAGATGGAAAGAGAATGATGACGACCAAAAGGAACCCAGTGGTGATGTGGTGGCGTTAGAATCGCATTCGGATCAGTAGCCCTCCTTGAGCTGACGTGCTGGGCTGCGTACAGCGTTGCTTGGTTCTTTTTCCTGTTTTCACATTGGGCTCCAGTCATGGAGCATAAAGGGTGTCGCACCAACTGGAAGTGTTTTCTTCTGGCGTTTGTGGCTGCATTTGCCTTATACCATGAGAGACAGTTAAGGAGAAGATACAGAGGTAAGGTCTGTGTTTGGGGCGGATGCGTGGCAGTTTTCTGCATTTTGGTGCTGCTAGGGAGCGGGAGGGGTCTGTTCACGAAGAGTACGGCTGTGTTTTCAAGACCCTTTGCTGGCATTTTCTCTTGAAGATTCACTTCGTTTTGACTGTGGTTACTGACTGGTGTCATCTGCCCTGGCTTTCACGTTGGGGACATGGTTTCCCATTATACTTACACAATACAGTGTTTGCACTGGCAACAATAGTTAACAAAAAAGTTTTCCGTGTGTTTCCATGCTTGGGATAGTTATGTGAGGCCTGTTGAGAATTGAAGTTAAGCACGGTTATAGCTTGACGTGGATGCATTGGTGTTTTGCTTCGGTATGATGTCATTGATTGTGGTGTGCAGGTTTAGTGATCTTCTGACATGGCCTCTGTTTATTAGGAATGATCTATTACCACAGAAATGTGTGTGTCTTGAATGTATTTAGTAACCATTCTTTGCTTCCACAGGACCATCAAATATGTGGGACTCAATTACTCAGGGCATGAACTCCCATCAGTGTAGGGTTTTGTTTTGCTTGCTATGCCTTTTTAAATGTAATTTTGCCAATGCTTGTGTGTGTTGAGGGGGTTTGATTTTGTCTGTTGTATTGTAAACCCAGCTTGCTGGCCTAGCAAACCACTGGTTTGAGTTTGTGACAGTCTATAATGCTTGATTGCAGCTCAGTGTCAGCTTTTAGGGCTCGACCCGTCTGTGGAGGTGCAGTATCCGCTATTGAGAGCCTGGCCATGGGCCCTCTGTGGTGTTGGACACCCGGCACACATTTTATAGGGGTGTTCTGCCACCCATGAACCCGATTTTGGGGAATGGAACCCGGCACTACTTTATAGGGGTGTTCTGCCACCTGTGACACTAATATTGGTTGTTGGACACTGTATCTAAGGGGTTTTCCTGCGCGCGCCTTAAGGGAATTGGACGCCGGTACCTTAGGGGTTGGTCCTTCCCACCTGCTGTGCACGGCAGTGGGTGCTTGTGCTCTGTGCATTTTGGGCATTGATTATTTGTTCTTGTTAGAATACTAGAAGATGAAGGGTCTGCTGTGTTTCAGTGCACCTTAGTTGTTGGCAGCAGGATGAATGAGGGTGCTGTTTTGAGATTGTGTGGCATGGTGATCTGTTGAGTTAGGACTGGTTCCTTTGAGGGTCTGTTAGGCCTGCAACGGGACTTTTGAGTGTCCCGTATAGTTGCTTGGCTTCATTGTAGGTGGGAGCATGCCTCCTTGTGCTTCAGATTGGAGTGAGTGGGATTTGGATTGGAGTTTGGAGTGGAGGTGTCCAGAGTTTTGTTGGTTTCATACTTTGGTCACATTACCCTGTGTATTTTACCTTGCACTTCTTTCTGTTCCTTTATCTTTGGTTTCTGTTGAGGCGGGAGATGTGCTGTGTCTTGTGTTCCCTGCCTTGGTCCTGCATGAATGCTTGCTTGATAGAATGCCTGGTGGAATGTTATGTCTGTGGAATGTTGTGGTGTGAGTGCTCCTGTAAGTTCCATGAATGTCAGTTGGAGTGAAGCAGCCTGTGAGTGGTGGGCCGGGGGATGTCTCCTGTGTACCTTCCTACTTACCTGATGTACTTACCTGATGTACTTACCTGATGTACATACCTTGTCACTGGAACTTAGTAAAGACGTTAACGTTCCTTACATGCAGCACCAGTCTTTCATTTCACCCTGCTACATGGCACATCATCCATTAAGGGCCATAAGTCCAAACCGGTTGGATTGAAGATATATTTTGCAAGCCGGTTAAAAAGTGACTTTAGACAGGTTCAAAGAATGTTTAAGACAATACATGTTTTGCCTCAGGTTAATATACATCCTGAAAAATTAACTTTTTAATCTTACAAGTGCTGTACTGTGTGTTTTTCATTTGAACACATTGTATCATGATTTGTTGGTCTAGCTTCAAAACAATGAATAATTACATAAAAGAAATTAATAATCTGCAATCACCCCCACGCTTCCCTTTCATCAAGTACCTTCGAGGTCCAACCCACCACACCCTGAATGGCATCCCAGCCAAACATGCATATTACACCTCCGTCCCAGTTCCCATTCTTCCTTAAAATAAAGTAAAATGCATACAGGTATAACTATCTCGTAAGGCCCTTGTCTACGTGCGGTAATACGTGTTATTATGCCAATTAATGGTAATGTAAAGTGCTCTGGTAAAGCACATCATTGAAAATTGTGGTGGCCTTGTTGCATATCTTTTTTCCTAAAATGAAAGAAGGGGTGCGCATAAGGGAGAGCCAGGTATTAAACATTTGGCGTTGATTGAGGACCAAGACATACCAGAGCCCTGGGTGCTGGCATGGTTCTGTGTGGTTTCTGGCATTGATAACGGGGTACGTGTACTATCTGAAGTAAAAACTCCAGATTTATTTGATGACAGATCTAGCTGGACACATTAGGTGATAAAGCTAAAGATGTAGCAGGCTGTGTGATGTGCTGAGCGGCTCCCCCAAGTTCCTGTGGTTGGGATGGTGCTAGCAGGTGTACATCTTGGACGAGTGTTACAGTCCTTCTCTGTTGTTAATGATGCGAGTAGATTAAAAGGTTGTGGATAAGAGATGTTTTTGAGTCTTATTAGAATCAGGGGAAACTACAGTATAAAAAGCATGCACACGACAAAGAAATAACTGAAAAAAAAACTCTAAGGAAAAACTGTAGAAAGCTAAAGCAAACAAATGACACGAAATACAAGCAAAAGATAAGTCTGTTAAAAAACAACTACAGGTCATGGGTGAGGTTGCATAGGGCCAAATTAGAGCAAAATGACGCGGAAGCCATGCTGAAGTCGCTGAGGCAGCGAAATTCCAGAGGATTCTGGTCTTTGCTAAATGAAGTAGAAAATCCCCAGAAAGCAATAATGAAGAACATGGTGACGGAAAGTGAATGGGAGAAGCACTACACATCCCTGTTCGAGAAACAACTTAAAACAGAAACACCGGTTTTTCCGAAAATACAACCATGGGATCTAAGCTTCAAACGCATAGATATATCAACCTGTATTAAAAAATGTAGTGACTCAAGAGCAGCAGGGCCAGATGGCCTATCAAACCTGATGCTGAAACAAAACATCGATGAATGGTCCGCGTTTTGCGAAAGACTATTTCAAAACATCATACAAGAGGTTAGAATCCCTGCATCATGGAAAGAAGGCATCATAGTGCCGATATTTAAGAAAGGATGTCGCCTGAAACCAACAAACTACAGGCCAATTGCCCTGCTAGACGTACTTGGGAAGATCTTTGCAACTATGCTCTTACAGAAACTGAATACATGGCTAAAAGAAAGTAAGTCAATTGACGTCCGACAAGCAGGCTTTGTAAAGGGCGTGGGATGTAACCTAAATCTGCTAATATTGAACCTAGTAAAAATGGAAGCAATTAGATCGGGCCAGAAAGTGTATCTAGCTCCGATTGATCTGGCTCATGCGTTTGATGGGGTAGACAGAGAAACGCTATGGCAAAACCTGAAAGATCGTGGCTGCCCATTGAGCCTTATCCTGGCTATAAAAGAATTCTATTCGCAAACATCCGTAAAAATTCGATTGGACGACCAGGGAAATCACTCAAAATCAATACCAACGGCCAGAGGGATAAAACAGGGCTGTCCATTGGGCGCTACCCTATTTAACTTTTATATATCAGAAGTGGGTAGGGTGTTTGAGGAAGTGCGAAGCACGCCCCCCACGATAAACGGAAACAAAGTTAATTGGCTCCTCTATGCAGACGATATGGTAATTTTAGATCTTACACCAATAGGGCTGCAACGCAAATTAACAGCACTTAAAGAATATACAATAAAAATGGGCTTGGAGGTCAATGCAGAGAAATCGGAGATCCTGACCCTAGAAAATCTAAAGGGTACCTCATCAAGAAAACGTCAATTCCAATGGTCACTCGGAAATGGAAAACTTAAAAAAGTAAAATGCAGCAGATACCTAGGGGTGTATATCAACTCAAGCCTGCGAGATGAACCTATGGTAGTTAAGACCCTGAGTAAATGTAAACAGCTGACAGCACAAGCCCGGGTAATCCATAACAAATATGGAAAATTCTCATATAAGCCAGTGATCAATTTCTATAAAAGCAAGGTAATCCCAGCACTAATATTCGGAGCGGAATGTTTGTTCGGATGTTCCAGTGAGATCTGGGCAAGATGTGAGGGGCACTTTTGGAAAAAGATTCTGCAAATACCCCAAAGTTACCCGACCGCTTGTGTAATCTATGAAGTTGGTGTAGCAACGTTAGATGCGAAGATCACATGGAACATGCTAAGCCTGTATAGGAAAACAATTGAAAATTGTGTCCCCCAATTCGAAATCTTGGCAGAACAGAACAGTATACAGCCCCACTCGATCCTCCAGCAATGGAGATCAAACTGTAAAAGGATTCTGAAAGAGATAGAAGTAGACGAGAAACAGCTTGTCAACAACCCAAATGGAGTGAAAAAAAAACTAATGGATCTTGACTGGATTAAAACAATAGAAAAAAGAAATTCACACAAATGTATGAAGAACCATCCTGGAGAAGCAAAAGGGAGAATGCAGCTAACACAATACCTTGAATTGTTTCCATGTAAAGTCCTAAGGAGGGCATATCTGCGATTCAGATTGAATCTATATGAAACTAAAGAAGCCCAAATCTATAACAGGAAATGGCCAAACGAAGAGACAACATGCCGTTTCTGTCGAATAGAGTCAGAATCACTAAAACATTTGATACTTTATTGCAGCGAACTCAAGGAATTAAGAACAAAATACCTGGCAACGGAAAGAAAATTAGCCTCCACGTATAGTGAGGAAGAATGGTGGGGTAGGCTACACTGCAGTAACAACAAAAAACTGGCGGTGGCACTCACACTGTTCTTGAAACAAATAGAAATCATGTGGGGAAAAATGGAGGAACAAACACAGACATAATTCGTATACAAAAGAACCACTGAGTATGGATTCTCCAAGAGACTGCGGCGTCGATCAAATGTTTGATAAACGAGACATTGAGAAATGAGGACGAAGCATTATAAATAGAGAAATTTTAAGTGAAAAATTTGAGCCTCGGATAGAGCTGAGGAGGCAATTGGACATTGTATATTGTATAAGTTTTGATATAAAAAGATTTTCTGAAGTTTGTATAAACTAAATGAAAATAATAAAAAAAAAAAAAAAAAAAGAATTCAAGTGTTACGTTCAAGTTGTGTTGTCGTCCATCTTGATGCAGTGATGCTCCTGCTGTGGGTTCCATTTTAGGGTCATTTTAAGGTGGTGTCAGTTTCTTGTGCGTAATGGGGGGGGAGCCTTGGGGAGCCTGACCAGGTTCTCATCTCCAAGGGTTTCTTGATTGAAGTGTTGTGCACAGGTGTATTACGCATGTTGGTGAGGCTGACACGAATGTGTCCGTTCTCATTTCATCCGGTTGTTGAGGGTGGTGCTCTTCTCAATCTGTGTCCAGTTTTGTGATGGCTAGTCTGTTAAAATCAGAGCTGCCCATCCCCTGCATGTTCATTCTCTGTCATCTATGTGGCACTGGTAGAGTTTTAAAGTTCTGCCTAGTCTAGTCCATAGAGAGTATTACAGATTGTCTGTTGCAATCTAGTGAACAGCCGGGATTTGGGAGATGTTCTGAAGACTGCATGGCCGTAGTCTGTGCAGAATTACCTAAGCCATGAGTTCCACAGCTTGGCTGATCAGAAAGGGAAGGATCTTCAAGATACTCCTTTTATCCACCTGTGAAGAATGACAAGCCAAGTTAACTCTGCCAGAATTCAGTGTTTGCCTTCAGCTTGCACACAGATGTTGGAGGCGAAAACACAGCCTGAAACCATGCAGCTCGACGCTCTCTGTTTGAAACAAAATCTGCCTACACTGCCCCTGCACTTCAATTCCTGTACTGGGTCTTCTTTTAAACTCTGGGCTTAACTAACTCACAGAGAAGACCGAGGTCAACCTTGGAAGGGAGGACTACTCTGGCATAAACGTTTAGGAGGCTAAGTATTGGTGGGTTCGTGGCATGAAAAAACGTGTAAAATAATTATAATGGAGGTGGGTGAGGTCTACACGGGTAGAGGGAGTGAAAAGGATTAAAGGGGAAGGAAGGTGTAGCTTGCAATTCCTGTTTGTATTCTGTAGGAATGTATTAGCGAATAATTCCCTTCTACTGCCCATGCACTCATGCTGCCTCTGCTGCGCTAAACCTCATTCTTTCTGTTTCTGGACTGTCCGGCCCCACTACTCTCAAAGGTGTTTGCTCACTTTTCATGTGCCTATTGATTGATTGATTGTGTGTGTGTGTGTGTCTCGACCAGAGTTGCCACATAACTACATGTCGGGCACCTTTTTACTCAGCCCCTTTTTAGGTCTGGAAATACCCCAACAGTCTGGAGGATGGCTTAGGGACACAGGACTAAACCACCATCACCACTGCTGCTTCTTTACACGCTGTGTAATAACCTGCATAAAGAGGGTTCTTGAATTGTCGCTGTAAGAGCTCAGATGTTCAGGCCCTTTCTTTTTTCTTTTTTTTTTTTAAATATTTGAAAGAATCTACAGTTTGAACACAATTCAAACTTTTGTTTCAAAGAAAAGACAACATAGAAGAAAAGAAATTTCCACAATCCCTCCAGAAGACTAGCACAAAAAACGAATCAAAAGTGTTAGACATCTGCTTTCAGGGTCAAGTCAAGATAGTTCACAATTGCACACACAAGTTTTATGTTGTTTCCAGAGATCTTCCTGGCCCACCATCCATCCACATCTTCACCTAAGGGGGCAAACTTTCCAACGTGTAATGAGCGTTGATTAACTGTCTGTTTGCATTCAATTAGCAGATGTTTAGATGTTTCGATACAGTCCACAGAAGCGGCAGAGATTATCTTTTATAGATTCATCATTTCTTTGCCAAAGGATTTCTTTGGTTTTTAAAATGTTCGCCTGAAACCTAAGAAATAGCTCTCGATGATGACGAGACGGACAATGCAGTAAATAGCGTGCTGGTTCATTTAATTTCCTGTGATCACCTCCCACCAATTTTGTTGATTTCAGCTTTTGTCGTGATTCATAGTTAAGAATCCAAGCCCAATTTTCGAATTTCTTTTTGGCATGCTGCGGGCGGTTTAGAAGATCATGATTATTTATATCTGCAGCCGCTAAGAATGCCAATAACTTGCGGAACCATGTATTAAGTAAGTTTTGGTTGTTTGGAACATGTTCGTTGGCAAAGATTTGATATGCCGATGCCAATGATCTTAAGGCCATTTTACGCATTGTGGCAATTGAATTCCAAACCACTCTGATGTGCAGTGAGTTTATAGCTAGTTCATGTCTCAGTATAGTCATCGAAGTTGATTGTGGCAACCTCAAAACTTTCCGCCAGAAGCGACCTTCCAATACGTGCCAAGTTTGCTCACTTATATTCCACCCAGCCTCAGCCCCAAAGGTTATTATTGGGACCACTTTTTGTAGGTAGAATTTGAGGACAGGTTCCAGAGAAAACATTCCATAGTTCCTGTTGATTCTTACACCTTGCAGAGCGAGCTTTGTCACTTTTGATGTCAATTCATCAACCCATTGCTGTTCACGGATGGAGTTATTGAATTGGATCCCTAGGTATCTTATGGAATCAACAGAAGACATGTTGGTATCGGCGATTTTCCACCAAAACTCTGTCTTTCTTGCTTTTTACATTTCCAATTGACACAATTTTTGTTTTTAATGTGTTTATTGTCAATTCGTTTACGACAAAGTACTTTTGTAGACCAACTAGCAGGCGCTGGAGCCCAATTTGGGTTCTGTCCATCAACACCAAGTCATCCGCTTAGATGTTACATTTAATTGGAGTTTGATTTATCATCGGTGAGAAGCAGGAAACCTGCTCGAGATAGTGCGGCAGATCAGCCAAGAATAATTTGAATAGCTCCGCAGCAAGCGGGCATCCTTCTTTGACACTTTATGGGTCAAGATGGTATTGGATAGCAGACCACTGTTGTTTAGTCGGACTGTGATTGATGTGTGGCCGTGAAGAGCAATGATTGGTTCAAGGATGGATGCCGGACAACACTATTTTGACAGTTTAGCCCATAGTAGGTTGCAGTTCACACCTTCGAAAGCCTGTTTCATGTCTATGAATGCGAAGTGGATTTTTCCATTTTTCTTTAGCGTTTCCAGTTTTAGGATCATCAAGATTAGCAGGTTTACATCGACTCCAACACCCTTCGTGAAGCCAGTTTGCCATATGTCAGTGATCTGCGAAGCTTCAGCCCACTTTGCGAGTTTGACACGCAAATTAGACCCAAAGATGAGATTTTTCCAATCGTGTCCAAGAGGGCAATTGGGCGGTATATTATTCGGATCATCCCAACTGCCCCTCTTGTGAAATGGCACCACTATCGCGGTCATCCATGATTCAGGCAATTTTTTAGACAAGCACATTTTCGGGAACAAAATTTCAATGAAGTCCGCCCACTCACTTGGATGTTTTTTAAGATCCACATTTAAGATCAGCTCTGGTCCGGCTGCGCGCGACATCTTTAGGGCATTAATAGCTCGGACGATTTCATTGTGCGCCATATGAACGTCCCACTGTGTGTCAACGGCACTGGTCGTTAACAAAGCTGCTGTTTCAGATTTCTGAAAAACCAAGGAAAAGTGCATGTCCCATACGTCTCCTGGTATGGTGTTTTATTATATTTGGAGCACAGTTTGAGAGATCCATATTCAAGATCTTCCAAATATCACGAGTGTTCCTTGTCATTAGAGAAGGCGTAACATATGCTCAGCACGATCTTGATCGATGATAATAGCATGAGACCTCGCCCAGTTTCGGTAGGTCGCGTGTTGCTTTTACCGCATTTTGAACGTCCAATCTTGGTAGGCGTTTTCTTATTTCTCTCCGTCTTTCCGCAAGACCTTTTTTTAGCTTCATATAACACCTTACTGTATATATGTCTATGGGACCGCCCCAGGTGCTTTGAGGATTTTCCAGCAATGGTGAAGTCGGTCAGCAGTGGAATATAATCAGTAACTTGAGTGGCTAGAGTATTCATTAGCTTCATCCCAAGGTCTTGGATCTGGTTTCCATTTAGTCAAAGACGGTTACCTTTTGAGTTTGTTTCCAGAGCGACCTTGGTAGGATTACTGGGCGGATTTGTGTCCATCATGAAACAAAGTTGCAAGAGACTATGGTCGCTATTTCATTTTCCTTCTTTGTAGGTCAACTATCATCGTTTCGAGGTTGCTAGATATCCATATGTAGTCGAGGATACTATGTGTTGTATCACGATACCATGTTGGCTTGGCGGGAACATCTCCTTTTGTTATACCATTTTAGCATGGATAAGTCACGCAAGCCCATGGCAATCTGCCATCTTTGCTCTCTTTCTTCAATCACATCATTCGGCAGTCGCTGATACATCTGCAAGGAATGGTCAAACTGGAACCAGGTGCAGTTCAGGTCTCCACAGCAAATCACTGACAAGTTGTTATGAGCTAGCATAGCGTTGTCGATTAGCTGTGAGATTGCAGTTATGAAGACATCTGTGCCGATCTTTGCTGCGTTCCAGTAACCGTTTATAATCAATAAGTGCTTCCTGGCTAGGAGACTTTTTCCCATTGTTTGCATGATGGTACCTTGCACGTATGGGTTTGGATTTGCTGACACAGGAACTGACCATGTTTGTGTTATTCTCACAATAGTTATAAGGCCTGAGCTTGGACGACCTTTGGCTTTTTCAGCCACAGGATTTATTAGGATGGTGAATCCATCACACGTCGGCGGTTTGCAGAGCCATGTTTCCTGTAAACATATGATAAAAACATTTTTCAAGGGTATTTCAAAGTCATTGAATAAGTGTTTGTAACCGCGTGTGTTCCATGATGGAAGTAAAAGTGGATATTCAATGTTGGTCAGTCATGGCTAATGCAGATTCCAGAGCTGATGTTGATTACAATTTTTGAACGGTACACTTTATTGCAAAGATTGGTCATGTCTTGGGTTCTTGTTGACACTCCTAGACTGCCTTAGTGCGTCAGAATGAACAGGTTTCATATGTCGCTTGTTTCCTTCATTTGATCTTTCTGTTTGAGAAGGTTTATCCTGCTCAGGTTCGGACAAAATTTCAAAACCGAAGAACAGTTCATCGCTGGCCCTTAAAAGTGTGCTACGTACGCTTGCTGAGTTGATATGTAGGAGCACCTGATCTGAAGATTTTTCTGTAGCTTATTCAACAATCTGTATGTCATCTGATTCAATTGTTCGTAGCGATGGCACACATTTTAATAATTTCATGTTTGCTCGGTTAAGGTTTACTTCAGTGTCGTCACTTTGGATATTTTGTAAGCGTAGTTTGCAACAACTAAGTGCTCCTTTAATGGGTTTATTTTCGTGTACCCTCGTTTTGAAGTGAACACGCTGATTGTTGATTTGAGGTAAGTTTCGGGTTCAACTGCGGTACAACCTCAGACACTAGGTTTGCCTATGCAATACCTGCACTGATGGTTTGCTGGTACTCAGCCGAGGGTTTCATTGCTTTTGCTGACCCATTGTTTGAGTTCTGAGCGTGTGCCTGAGATGAAGCCAAAAGATTACAATTTGAGGCACTAGAGGCATCTTGATTGTCATTGATCGTGTATGTGGATAAGTCGCATAGGTTTATTGAAGTGGATGCAATTGTGGTAATACTTGTCTCAGAGGCAGAAATTATTCTTCTTCGTTTTAAGGTCGGTTTTTGTTTCTCTTGAATTGAGTGAACAAAGGTAGCCTTATTTGATGCAGATTCTGACTTTTTCTTTTTATGGCCATCATAACGTTTAAATAAACGCAGTCTTGGCGGAGTGGATAGATTTCTTATGAAAGTGTTGGTCTTTGAGGGTCCAGCCAGTTTGGGTTTCTTTGTTGGTTTACCACTTGCATTTTTTCCAGATATTTTGGTTGCGTCCGTGTGTGAGGTAATTGAAGTTGTTTTAGCTGTGCAAGTAAAGATACCAAAGGATTAGAACTGAATTCCGGGCAAAGCCGTTTGTGGTTGAATATCATCCTGCGAGGTTTCAATACTGCAATACTGGCGACATGGATTCCATCATCGTTTATTTGGCTTCTTGGAACACCTGTACATTTTGCCTTTTCAGTATTGTGTTCCAATTCCAGAGTTTTGCGATGGATTTGCTCCTAATAACGTAGTGGTTTTCTTGGTTTTGTGTCGAGAGTCCACAACATCCACATGTGTCCCACTGGCAAAATCCATCGAGGATAGAGTCTGATCTGGTGTGGTCCGAGCAGGCTGCATGTTAGGAACTTTCATGTCGGTTTGCACGGTGCTGATACCGTCGCAGTAACGGGAGACAGAGCATTGGCACTTTCTCATCAGCTTGAAAGCTTCTAACAAGCCATCGACCAATTTTGCATGTTGGCTACTGTTTCGAGTGGCCAAGTCGCATTGGCTTTGTTGCCAAGCTGCTGTGCTCTCGGCCTCTGCATGTATTTTATCTTTTAGGAACATGTTGGACCTTTCGGTTTGTTCCATTTTCTGGGTCAAGCTCAGTAGCATTGCGCCTTGGTCCTGGATCCGTTCGCTTAGGGCTTCATAGAGTTTCACAAAAGGTATCGTCGCCAAGGAAGAAGCCGCTAGAACGTTGTTGTGGATTTGCATGGCCGCAGCCGAGGAGAGACTGGCCTTTGCTGGTGTATGTCCGGTATTTTCTGCACCACTTACAGAGAGACTCGAGGAGTCTTCAATTTGTGCGTGGGCATCGACTGTGTGGCCAGTTTTTCGTGCCGACTCGAGTCCTTTGGCACTATTGCTGTTCCTTGTGGACGCCATCGGCGTGCTTGTGTTTAACTTGGCGATCTCGAGAATTTGAGTCGGCAAAGTACCTTTTGAAGAGTTCATTGTTGGCGCGTACATGTGTTTAGAATTTGCTTTTTCTAAGCATGGTGCAGCGAATAAGCCCTGTGATTTCTGGGCTGAATGTTGAAGCAGAGAATTTCGATATTGTTCCTTGACTGGTGTGGTCCGGGGTTTGTGTGTGGAGTCTCGGGTTTGGAGATTACCATCAGCATACAAGATGGGATTTACCGATGACATAAGTGTGGTGCTCGCAGCTGGCATCATGCAACCACGACTGTTTTTTCTGCTCTGCAGGTTTTGCTACGCATAATTATTTCATCTGGTAGCAGTTCTGACAAATTAAAAATTTGTCTTGCAGGTTTGTCGAGACAGATTCTACTGGACGTAGCATGGTAGCATATAACCTTTTCCCATGAGGTGCCAGACCCTCATGAGTAGCGTGAAATTGAATCCGATGAGAATATTTCGTGAGAGCACTCGAAGGTTCTTGTGTACTTCCCACCCGACCAGTTGTCTCCTCCGAGATACTTAGGGGAGCGCTCAGCCCACCTGTTTTCTGTGTGAATTCTAACTCCACTGACGGACAATCGGCTTGACTAATGGCTGGAGGTTGGTCCTGCTCTGGATGCACATACATAATTTGCTGTATACCATTTGGGCTTTTCGGGCTTGTTGATATGGTTTGTTCGGGATCATTAGGGGCGGATGCAACATTTGATACTGCCATCAGGTCTGCATCCGTAATCTCAAATGGTGAGTAGAACAGCTCCAGAGGTACAGGTCTGGGGATATTCTCTCGTAACTCGCAAATTGATTGTGAGACGGGTCCTAGGTTGTTTAACGATAGCAAAGGGATTTGTAGTGGCGCTATCGCAGGAGGCAGGACAGACTGTTCAGGGACGGGGTCGACCCAGGACCCGGATTCGTTGCTGCATTCAGTAGAAGGAGGCGGGTCATGGCCTCAGTCGAGTCAACGAGGGAGCTACAGTCCGGTCTGTCAAAGGCCGCAGCAGCCGCGTCCGACTCTTTTAACACTTCCGCCGTAACCAGCAACTGGCCGGCCGGATTGTTCGTCGGCAAGGCAACAATTTGTTTGCTTACCTTACCGTCTGAGGTTGTAGCCTTATTCGAGGCTGTCCACGGATTCAGCATGCGGCGCTGCTGCAGTGTTTTGTGGCGAGTCTGAGGCCCTTCTTTTCTTGTTCAGGCTGTCCGCCATGATGCGCCCTGGATCGGACTGGGGCAGACTGGGAACTCGGTGCCGAACTCCGCTCTGCGCCCACAGTCAGTTTAAGTAGGCAACACAAACGCAGGACTTCAAGAAAATCATGCCGTGCAGCTCCTCCGAGAAAGGACACAGTGAGACCGGGGCAGACTGGGAACTTGGTGCCGAACTCTGTGCCCTTTCTCACTACATTTGGTACTCTTATATACTAGTAGTTTTAGTTTACATTTATAAAGCCAGGTTTATAAGTACCAGAATGCAATGTTCTAGCTGGTTTAGCATCTCACACCTGGCATGAGCTAATTTGATGCCTTTAACCTTTGTGCTGGGTTATATATGTGATAACCACCTGCTTAGGCATTTTAATCACATGCAGCTTGTTAGTATGCATGAGGTGCGTACAAGCAAGAGACGCCATAACTTTTAGTGAGAAGCCACCCCCAATTGCATGCACTCAGCAGGAGACTGCGTGCTTTTAACTACAACAGACACCACTTCAGGCTCAGTTTCAAATAGTATGTAGTTGGAAATGGTGTTCAGCAGAAGAGACCTCCATCCCAGCCCAACTTGTACTAATATGCAGTCATAGACTGTCAGTTTAACAGAAAATATGTAACGTCGAGCTCAGTTTCAGATGATGGGTAGTCAAAGACAGTATGTTAATAGGTGAAATAGCAAACAAAGGTGCTGAGTGAAGGGGTGGGGAAACGGGGCCACTGCTCCCAGAGTTCTTTAGCAATGAGGCCAGGAACCTCACTTTGCACCCATAAAGCCTTTTACAGTTTTCGGTTCAGTTCCTGGCTGTACATCGAATATTAGACGATCCACAGTGTCAGCGTGGCTGTAAATGAAACATTACTGGCTTTAAAGCCATGTACATGAATGTCGCTGTTGGTAATGCAGCGATTTTGAGCACAATCACGGATCCATATCCTATGTTGAATTCTTTGACGGTAGAATGACACATTGTACTAAAGTAGAAAACCACCTAGGTAGCTCAGCATGCGAGTGAAGGTTGCTAAAATATTGTATGTTTTATAGGTGACTGGCTTTTTGCAATTCCTTATACAAATAGGTGCTATAAAATGCCTTGTTTGGTCCCGGATTAGGTTGCTCTGGTTGCTTGCTCATATTTGGGGTACGGAATTTATGTTCCCATACTGGCATTCAAAAGTTGGCACCCTTGAAATCGTAGCACAGTTTCCTAATAATGGCTGCTGGCACAACAGAGCCATGTGCCTTTGATTGAGCAGTTTGACAAGCAAGTAACATTTTTAGAAGTATACACTGCGATTAAAAGCAAGGGGAACAAAAGTCACAGGGTATTTTTGGGAGCAGCCCAGCAAAAAAGTAAATGCAGTTCAATGAAAACTGAAGCGTTTAAGAAGCATGTTTCACTTTTGAATTTCTTTTGTGTCTTTTAAAATAAATGACTTTAGAAGTTGCATATTTAGCAAACAATAGTGTGCCCCACATGTGGCAAGCTCGTAATGTAGATGGCCTCCACCCCAGCGATATTCATGGTGTCTGCTTCAGGCCAGAAGAAAGAACAGGGTAGCAAACGGGGACTGTAGACACCTGATTGGCTGCTAGTCCTCGGGGGAGGAGTGCATGGGAGCAGTTGGGGAGGGAGATTGTCCCTCTTTGCCCTTGATACACCCACAGACACCCATGTTTTTGCCGTAAACAATTTCCCATCTAAGTGTTTTTCTCCCTTCTGAGGCATTGACTGTTTCGCACACTGGATTGGCAGTTCAGGGCTTAACCACTGATAATTGCATGCTGCGAGGTAGGACGTTTCGGTCACCATGTGTCTTGTGATTATATGCCATCAAAAATTGGTCACGGCTCTGACCTCATCCGAGCTAGTGAACCGACACGAGGATTGCAACCTTCCCCTAGCTAACATGTAATTAACCACCGATTGGCCGTGCCCTTTTGCTCTTGAAAAACCAAATGCATTTCAGACGCCACATTGTTCATTGTTGTTAGAATGGATTTCTGAAATCTGCTCTGGTGAACGGAGGTTCAGGAGGCCACCCTAGTTTAGTGAATCAGGGAACACTTCTGTGAAGCTAGCCAGTACAATTCAAGGTATCTTGGAGAGCGGTCAAGGCTTAGTCTCAGGTGTAGTTGGGATGATCGGAGATCTTGTATGAGCACACACCACAGTAGGACACAATAACTACTCTTAAAAAGTAGTATATAAAAATATTCACAATGTATTCATCCTTTAACAAACACACGTGAATCAAGAAGAACACATTAACATCCCTATTTATACACACACAATGTAAAATCTGTGTACAGTCACGTTTCGTAAACCAAAAAAGTGATGGGTGGAAGGTTTTGAATTAATCTGCACCACTAGCATTGCTCTGGGCAACCTTCTACACCACTGTTTTTTATATTGCAAAAGGGGTCTAGCCATATGCAAATCAGTCGGGTACTGACACCAATGGGAGCATCCCTGCCCGAAATGCCAGACCAGGTCACCTCTGCACGGAAACCCAAGCAAACCCAGTCATGTTTCAGCTATGTGGGGCCTTCTCAGTGAGGTGCAGCTTGGTTCTCCTTTCGCTCAATGCGATAGAGTGCAGATTCCTGTCAAAACCTGTGAGGAGGGAAAACGCACAAACTCTAATACAATGGCCAACTCCAGAAATGGGTATCCCTAACTTGAGAAGGCCAGTCCTACGAAGATTGGAGCCTTGTGTTCAATGTTATGTTTGTGCGTAAAAGTGCTTGTCGATGCGTAAAACTCACAGGGGAAACATTCTAATGGGAAGGAGGACACTGGTGTGTGAGGAGTTCAGTCGGAGGCGGGTCTGCTACAGAGGACCAAGCTGTCCCCAACTTTAAGACGACTATAGGAAGCAAGAGCAACCCAAGTCAACAACAACCACAAGTGGGATCCTTCATGCATAAAAACTGTGGCAGGTGGTAAGTGGCACGATTACTTACTGCCCTTAGCTCACTCCTGTTTCAAACTTGGCAGGATGAAGAAGGCTGCCTGGACTACGAAATCCCCTTCTTGTGTATGCTTCAAAGTGCACAAGTGCTGCGGGTGCAGATTCTGGTCCGATTTCCATCAGGAGCTGTATCTCTCATCACGTATGCAGGGCAAAGAAAACACTGATACAGCTGGTCCCAGTCCACCCGAAGAAAGGCGGGAAAGACACCAGCAGCGACCGCCACTGTAGCACAGTGAAGCAGGAGCACCCGAAACTCGCAGACTGACTCACACCTCTTTCTGCAGCCCAAAGCAGTAGGGACGACAGCAAGAAGGTGCCTTACAGCGCAAACTAGGATTCTCCCAAAACTCGAGCCAAAACTCAATGTAACAACGCTCCTGCACTGGTGCCAAGGGACAAGCTTGTCAGTCCACTGGAGGGCCCAGGGACACTTCTGAGGAAGCTTGTTTGCAGGGCCCCAAGGAAATGTTGGGAGTGATTGGTCCCACCACTCAAAAGGGTTGAAGCACCTTTGCAGGTCTTTATAGATTGAGCGCAAAGCAGGGCTCTACCGGGACAACACCGGGCTTAGGGTGCCAAACCTTTGCATGGTTCTGGACATTCCTTGGTTCTGCTTTGCTTCTCAGGATACTTGGCTCCGTGTAGAGGTCTATTTGGACCTCAGGGTGATCTGCGGGTCTGCACTCGGAGCCCCTCCTCGAATCTCAAAGTCCAGCGCCAGCTTTTGCCAGTGAATGTATGCCCAAATAAGAAATCCATGGGTCACAAAGAGCAAGGGGAAGGACAAAGGACAAAATGGCCCAAGGAGAAGACAAAAGACCCCGTGGCATGGCCATGACCGACACTAGCCACAGTCATGAGCCAAATGTGGTAAGCACGGGATGGCTCGGTAAATACACAAAAAGCTTCTGCTGCCACCAGTCTACTATTACCACATTATCCGGTTACCAAAAAATCTTTAAGGGATATCTTGGGCCCGAAAACGCAAGGACCCATTACAGTAATCTACTTTGCGCACTGAAATACAGTTGCCAAAAGTGGCGTCAAAGTCATAAGACTAAGAGAAACAATATTTCCCAGTACTGACTGTCAGAAGGACAAGTCAGTTTCCTTAGAGAGATAAGCGAAAGTCAGTGGAGGACAGCTGGAGGATGTCTTGTCAGGAGGCTGAAACTAAAAGTTAAGGGGGCCACAAATATAGAGGTAAAACAGAAGTATGTGAAATTTTACCTGGCAATTGTCCCCCTGCCCCTGAAGCATTCTGGCTGATGACTGGAGGGCCTCTTCTGCCTCCCCTGTCCATCACCACTCCTTTAGCTGCATCCCCATTTGGTGAATTATTTTACCTCCCCACCCTTCTGTCCCCAGCCCATGCAAAGAGCTGTCTGCTTCTTTTAGTCAAACAGATCAGCAACACGTTTATAACGAGTGGAGCGAATCCTTACATGAGTAAGTCACGTTACCAGGAGGATTCAAGATCTTGGTGCAACATTCTACATGGCGTGTGTATTCGGCTCTTCTGGTAGTAACAAGTTTGGGCCTTGAGAGTTTCTGCTAAGTGGCTGTGCTTGTACTCGCCAAAGCTTAGCGGCGTAGCCAGGATTGTCTAACAATTGGGGCCTGAATCTAATGTAGTTGGGCCCACCGCAGTGAGCATACGTTTGTAAATGCCCCACAGTGCTGCTGAGTGGGCATTTACAGATTTGATTTATTTGAATTTGTATAGCGCACAACGGCCCTGACGCATTGTGGCGCTTGTTAGGGAGAATTGTCTGTTTAGGCTGAATTTCCTAACCTAGTGAGTCCCCCAGCAGCTTTGCTGGATTTTTGGGGTTTATTTTTTTCTCCTGCCAAGAGTGAGACTCTTTTACCCTCACTCTTGGACATGATTTGAGTGTATCTATTTGATTCTATATGTGTTTAATGGGCTATGGGGTCTTTTACTCCATAGGGCTTCATGTGTTTTTGTGATGTGTGTTACACAGCACCCTCAGTGCAGCAACACAGGGGTGTCATAGTGACCCCCAAGTATAGACTCCATACCCTGGGACTGACTACGGTCTCCCAGGGCATGTAAAGTCACCATTGACTTTACTAGTCTCAAATTCTGAACAGAACCAGTACAAATCATCATATTGTGGACGTACTGGCCGGGGCAATTCGGGGTCTGTTAGTCGAGGGGACACGTCTCCGTCCCCCCTGAACGAGTTTTGGCTGGTGGCAGTGGATACTACTTTTTATATTCGACCGCAAATATATCCCTATGGGATTTCCCATTGTTTGAGGCTACCAAATTTAATTATTTAATTCCTATAGCCTCGAACATACCGCTGGTTTATTTATTTAATATTAATTCTCCGGTTGGTATTTTTTGCCACAACTCGGTTCTAAAATGGTGTTTGTGTTCGCTTCTGTGACTCCAACCCCAAGTTGAGCCCTTTGTTCCACATTTTGCCGGGCTTCTCCACAGAAGCCCTCCAAAGTGGTGCCACTCTGTCTGGGGTACTTAGAAGGGGTGGAGGGGGATTTAGGCACCCTGGACTGAGTTGCCTAGGCAACTCAAGTCGCACTTCCTCCTGATTGGCCCAAGTGGTGAGCCAGCCGGCTCACCACTTAGCATGTTTGAGTGACAGCTAGACTGAGTGAATGGGTGTTTTCTGCATAAAAGCAGGGCTTTGGGGACTGGAACTTGAGAAGTCGCCACAGGACCTAAGAATCCGACGAGGGAGAAGCTGAGCCGAATGCTACGACGACACCACCGGTGGAGCCCTGCTGAACCATCTCACCACTTTTCTCAACGACAGAGGAGATCTCCAGCCCGCAGAGTCTTCTTCCTTCGACTGGTGGAGATAACCACTCTGCTTCCTTTTTCGCTTCCTGGAGCATCTCGTGGCCGCCTTGCCTGTGCCAAACACCCCGGCAACCTGGATACCACGTTTTACCACTACCGCGAATCAAAGGGTAGTACCTTTTAACCGGAAAACTCTGCGGCTGGTTTCTTCCCTGGCAGTGCAACGACTTTAATCTTTCTTCCACGTCGAGACCTTCTCTTCCTCGGGACGACGCCGCGACTTGGCCCCGCTGCCAGGAACAACAGCCCCAGCTGGAGGATCCTTTCCACATAAGGTACCGTGTTCCGCCTGGCTTCCCTTGCAACCGACTGTACGGGGTAGATTTAGTCCCCGGCGTTCGACCCTGGGTTAGCCTGGGACACCCTGGCTAAACTTTTCTTAGCCTTACTAAAACCTTTCTGAACTCCCTGCAAGACTTTTTAAACCTGTTGTTATTGTGTGATCTTGGGTGCATTTGTGCCCTGCTCTCCAAGTGTGGGCCCGGCCTGTGGACTTTGGCTCACAAGTAACTTTTGACTTTCCTGCCTTGCTTCAGAGTTCCTAAGTATTAGTGAGGTGTATTTGCCTACATTCTGCCTTTTTTCCCTCCCTTTTCGTTAACTTATTGGAGTGCCATGTATAGTTAAGCGCTCACCTCTGTCTGGAAATAAGTGGTGTTAACTAAGACTTGTCTGATAAGGAATAAGGAGTGTATATATAATAATAGTAATTGTGTTTAGAGTGATTTACAATAATAGTGCTGGAGTGTTTCAATAAGTGTGTTTTTAAATAAATAATTATGTACCTTGATCCCAAATCTCTGGTCAGTGTTTGCTTGTGCTATTGTATCTGAGTACCTATTGTGTATACTTTGCATACTGCCTAACTCTTCTTGATGGAAGTCTGACTGCTCAGCCACTGGCTAAAAGGTAAATCTGGGTGGTACAGGCTGCTACCAAGTGGGTTTACTGCCAACACCTGTAGTCCTAAATCTTTTGCAGTGGTCTCCAAGGGAACTGCACAGGTTTCTGCCTAACAGCGCTGTTACAGAAGGTTTTGGTTGGTACATACATGTGCGAGTCAAAGAACAGTACAGAAAAGGCAGAGGATATATTATATACAGAGAAATAAGATGTGCGTGTTATTTGTCAGGAGATATAATTTCCTGTGGCAGTGCCAACATCTTGCAAATGCATAGTGGGAACACGGATAGTTGAACAAATTGGTTTTTAGTAATTTGTGGAAGACATTGTAGGATTCTTCATTTCTGAATGCTGCGGGGCAGGCATTCCAGTTCTTAGGGGCTAGGTGTAGGAAGCTGGAGCCTCCTGCTTTTTTCCTTTTTGAAGAGTAGGACCTGGATCTGGTTGGCGAGATGTGATCTGATGGGCCTGGATGATGGTGCGGGTGATACTTTCTGAGAGGTAAGGAGGGGCATTAAGTGAAGGGCACTTGTGTGTGATGGCCTTTGTTTTAAAGATGATGCGGTCTATGATAGTTAACCAGTGCACGTCTTTCCTGGCCTGGTAGATGTGTTCCCTTTTCGGGAATGCTCAATGCTGCTCTGAGGGCATTCTTTTGTGTTACTTGGAGATTATTGATGTGTTTGGTTGATGTGCCAAGGAAGAGTGCATTGCAGTAGTCGATCTTGGTGCCTACTGTGGCTCTGGAAATTCTTTTGATAAACAGGAAGGGCTTAACAGCATTGATGATGTTTGTGGTGAGGGCACCGGAGGAGGCCGTGGCACTGACCTGACGTGTCATGGTCAGGGAGGAGTCGAGGTATACCTCTAGGGTTTTGACTGGATGTTGACGCAGTAATGGTGGTGTTGTCAATGTTAAATGTGCTGTATTGTGGGGAGAGTTTATTAAGAGTTTCTGTAGTGCCTACCACGAGTATCTCTGTTTTATCTCCATTGAGACAGAGGCCGTTGGCTGCCATCCATGTTTGGATGGCTGTGTAGATGTTGGTTAGAGCTGTGGCGTCTTGTTCGTAGATGCTGGTTAAGGGGAGAAGGACTTTGGTATCGTCGGCATAGTTTGTGTAGGCTATGTCACGTCGATCCAGGTCGTGACATAAAGAGGGGGAGGGTGAAGAGGTTGTAGAGGGTGGGTGCGGTGCACGAACCTTGTGGAACTCCAGTGTATTGTGGTAGGAGAAGCACAGGCAGAGTCTGAAAATACTCTCATGAGTCTCCCTTTAAGGAATGATTCAATCCAGGCTGTGGCTTGTGGGGAGAAGTGGGCCGCATTTATAAGTTGCCTACCGAGAATATCAATATCAAGTTTACAAGATCAAAGGCAGCCGAGAGATCTAGCAGAAGTAGTGCTGGTTTGCCTTTGTCCATAATGTTGCACAATTGAATTTTAAGATTGAAGAGGGTAGACTCCGTTCCATGGCCCGGGCGGAATCCTGATTGCCTTTTACCTAGGATTTTATTTTCTTCCAAAAATTGCTGGATTTGCGTCTATGCCAACTTGTCTGAAACTTTAAGCAAAAAAGGGACAGTGGTGATGGCCCTGTAGTTGTTGGCTATTTCAGGGTCCAAGGAAGGTTTCTGCAGTAGGGGGTGAACCCACACTTCTTTAAGGCTGTCGGGATCTGAGTTGGTTTTGAAAGATGCATTGTTGAATGTTTTTAGAAAAGGGGAAAGGGTTTCTGCGCAGTCTTTGATTAATTTGGCTGGGCAGGCATCACCTTTGCAGTTTGATGGCTTGATTTTGTTGACGATATCTAAGACTTCAGATTCAGTGACCTCCCTGAAGGAGAAGGGTTTTATGTTGTTGGGAGTGCTTTTAGTATCTGGGTGGGGAGTTGGGGTGGACCGTTTGGAGAGGTTATTATGATGCTCTTCTATTTTATTTTTTGCAGTAACTCAATTTTGTTTAACAGAGCTGCCTGTACGCTTGTACACCAGGTTTTGTCTTTGACAATCTCCTGAGATTTAGTAGCTGGGGTGGATAGCTCTTTGAAGGTGGCAAAGAGTTCCTTAGACTCGGAAGTGGCCTTAGTGATGCGTTAGTTGTAGGAAGATGATTTGGCTGTCATTATTGCTTTCTTGTTCTGAGTGGCTAGGGTCTTGTAGGAAGATAATGTGGATTCCTGTGGAGAACATAACCACTTCCTTAGGGCTTTGCGTTTTTGGGTGCGCAGTTCTTTCTGTTCTGCGGAGAACCAGGTATTGCAGTGTTTAATTCAATTTTGCTTTTTTTATTTTTTAGGGGTGCAATAGTGTTGACGTCTGTGGTCAGAGTGGCATTGTAGATGTCTGCCAGTACCGAAGGGTCTGGGGATTTTGGGAGGTTAAGTGTTAGAGGGTTAAGGTGAGGGAGGATCCTTTCTTTGGTAAGGTTCTGTGCACTTCTAGCTAATGCAGGTGGAATAGGGTTGAGATTTTTAGGTGAACTGGCTCGGTTTGTAGGAAGAAGTGTAAAAGGTGGTGGTCAGACCATGTGGTAGGGGGGGGTTGGAGCTGATGTCTATACCACAGTTATGGTCAACCGGGCAATCAAGGATGCGTTCTTTACAATGGGTGGGAGTCGTTTTTTTTTTTTTTTGCAGGAAGCAGAGTTCCAGTAACGCTTGGGCCAAGGCTTTGGATAGTTTGTCTTTTTGGTTAAGTCCAATTTTGAAGTCCCCTAGAAGAACTGTTTTGGTGGAACTTTTCACCTAGGAGGTGGATGAGATTCTCATGGAAGTCTGCTATGGGGCCTGGTGGCGGTAGGGTGACGGTGGTGTTGGGAGAAATGGTGATCTTAACTGTGAGGCAATCTGTGTTCTCCCGAAGGTTGGAGGGGGTTTGTCTGAGCTCTAGGCAGTCTTTGACTGAGGGCTACTCCACCCCCTTTGGATGTGTTCCTGTCTTGCCGAATGATGGAGTGTCCTTGTGGGAGGGCTGGAGCAAGGGCAGGATCAGCCGCTTCGTGGAGCCAGGTCTCTGTGACTGGTAGGATGTCAAGGTCAAGATTGGTGATGAGGTCATGTATTTCTGTGGCATGTGCTGGGAGGGATCTTGCGTTGATAAGTGCGCATTGCAGATTGATGGTTGCTGTGTTCTTCCTTGTTTTCACTTTTGGCGGGAAGAGTGGTCAGTGCTGCTGGTGTAGCAGTGCTGTTAGCGTTCAATGGGATGGATGTAGTGGAGACATGGCACTAAGGTTGAGGCGAGAGCCTAGTCTGGTGTCCCTTATATTGAGGGGGCATGGAATCAATGGAGTAGGGCGAGAGGCAAAGTGTGTGATCCATTCAATGGGGGGGGGATACGTGTTGCATGGTGGTGGCAGGGTCAGTGTGCCAGTTCTCTGAAGTAGGTTTGGAGTGAAAGGTAGGTAGAAATTTGGTAGGTGTTATAGTGAGGGATGAAGGTGGGGGCCTGCCGTAGTGAGCATTGCTTTCTGTGGAAGTTGCATTGTAGCTAAGGAAGGCATGGCCAGTGTGAGGGAGATAGTTGTGGTGTTGGGTTTAGGGCTGGCTAGGGCAGCTATGAGGCAGTGTGCGCAAGGAGATAGTGCTTGGGCAGGCTGGCGTGGAGCGGTCTAGGCAGGGGACCAGTTTATCGAGGCAGAGGGGACCAGTGCAGAGCAATTGGAGCTTATATAGTAGTTTTGGTGAGTAACGGGCAAAAAAAATGCGGTCTGGGGCAGGAGTACCAAGTACAATCTGGGGCGCAGGTACAAAATGCGGACTGTGGCACGGGTACAAAATACAGTTAGGGGCACGGGTATAAGATAAAATCTGAGGCAGGCAGTGCAATGTGGGGTGAGTTCAGACAGTTTGTGCAGGCATATGCAGAGTACGTTTCTGTGGGGCACGGTTACAGGATGCAAACTAAGGCACGGATACAAAAGTGCAGTTAGGGGCAGGCAGAGCAATTGGAGAAGGTACGATAATAAGGGACCACTTCTGCCAGGGGCTAACAATATGCATAGACATAGCTATTAGTACAGTTCAATGGTGGAGCATTACAAATATATATTGGCGCAAGAATATAACAAACCGGACAATAAGGTAGTTTGGGTAGGTGACCAGAGATCAGTTGGTGTATGCTGCCGTTTGTGACGGGAGCGTGCGGCAGGGCTGGAGAGTGGGGGCTTGAGTGCCTCGTGAGACAGGCGCACAGGATGTGGATGGTGGGCCTTGCTTGCTCAGGCCCTACTCGGTCTACGGCTCTGTCTGGGAGCATCAAAACACATAGCTAAATCAGTGTAGTGCACAACAAAAGGAGCTGTTCAAATGCGCCCCCCCGAAATAAATGTATTTAACAGAGAACAACACTATATCGTGGCAATCTGCGTGCAAGTCATCATACTCTCTCAATTCATTGTACAATAATGGTCCTTTCCTCACATCCTGGAATGGCTCAATGACAGAACAACACCTTCCAATCTGTAGTGTACAAAGCACAGAATGTTGACAGTACGACATTTGGATGATCCCATGTGCTAAAGATCATTGGTAGACCGTATTCTGCCCCCCCCCACTAGTTCCGTATCATCTGCTCTCGCCCCCGCTCTGTGGATCACAGAATGTAATCTCAGTTTATTATCACCGAGATGGCGCATGACGGGCCTCCGTGTTGGTGAGTGCACATGCCAAGGCCACATGCCACCCATGAGGGATGGCTGAAGTGCACAACCGGTGGGTTGTGGGTATTAAAGCACTGTGCGCAGATCCACTCAACACTTTAACTCTCGGGTCATTCAACAAAGGATCTCGATCAGCCAGGAGTGCTCCTCAATGTTCTTAAGCTGAACACGCCACGCCACAATGTGCACACCTAGCATCCAAATGTTGCTGTGCGCTTCTTGTCTAATACATAGCTGGCAAGGGCGTCCGCTTTGTCACCACTATTGTGGGACGGTGACAGAATGCCATCTGCAATGGCATGCAATCCTGAGCAGTTTCGATTTTTGCTCTGCAAAAAATGCTGATTTTCTTTTCAGAAAGGTGGCTCTGCTAAACAGCCCTCACATTATCAATGCTCTGTGCTTTAAAAAAAAAAGCAGTTTACACACATGTACTTTGCTGGGCCTTATCGACCGACACGCCAACAGCTGCAATGTGATTTGATAATCTGGTCGCTGCAATGTAACGCGCATTGCTGAAACCGGCTGCTGAGATCAAATTCATTCTAACAGTCATGTACTGCCTTTTAAATTTTGTCACCCATGATTCAAAATATGTTTATTGAATTTCCTCATGGCCTGGTGGTAGAGCTTTGGTTAAATATAAAACTAGGTCTAGTTTAGTATTGTGGGATATGAGGAAATGCAGGTAAAACTGCCTAAACCCAATTTGATGTCATTTTACATACTTGGTTATGAATAAGATCTCATTGGTGGACCTGTCTTTTTTGCAAGTAGTGTTATCCAACATAACCTCTCTTGAGAGCGAATTGGTTTTTTGTAAAGCCTTGATTAAACATTGAGTTGTGTACCCTTGTTCTTTGAACCTTTGTTGGATCTGCCACACTCCTGCTGATAATCTGCCTGCGTACTGCAGTTCCTTTTTACCTGAAAAAAGTCCCCTGCGATAATGTTCGATATCACTGTTCTTTTGTGGCAACTTGTAGCATACAAGATGGCATTGACAGCTGTAGACTTTCTAAAAGTCTGTGTGTGTAAGAAACTATTGCGAACATCAATCTTCAAATGAAGGAACTCCAATGCGGTGTTACTAATATTACCGGAGAATTCAATTCCATGATTTCAGATATTGTGTAAAGGCTATAAACAGTTCGGATGACCCAATCCACATGATCAGAACTTCATCAATGTAACGTTTCCAGGTTACAATTTCTGCCTTGAATTCATGTTCGGAAAATATAATAAAATGCTCAAAAAAACCCATGAACAGATTTGCCAGTGTTGGTGCGTATTTTGCACCCATTGCGACACCTTGTGTTTGAGGGTAATATTATTGATTAAAGAGAAAATAATTATGGTTGAGTGTGAAGTCTAAAAAGGCTTTGATCATGTCTACATGTTTACTGAAGGATGCTGAAAGATAACGGAACGTGAAGTTAATTGTGTCAAGTAGTAATTGGTGTTGAATGGATGTGTATAGTGCTTTAACATCCAAACTCGCTAATTTGAACTGTGGTACAATGCAATTGAATTGTGGCACCAAAGTTTGTGTGTTATCATTCAGATATGCAGGCAGCAGTGGCACAAGTCCTTTAATTGCGGTGTCTATGTATTGTTCTAGACCCTCCTTTGCCCAGCCCGTTCATAATAGGACAAACTTTGGGTAACGTGATATTGTTTATTTATCTTTGGGAGAAAGTACATGGTCGCGATGACCGGATGTTATCGGAACAAAACTCATTCATCCTCTGACAATAAGCCATGTGAAAACAAGAAATCTACTAACACCTTGAGTTCTAAAACAGTTTGTGTACTGGGGTTACCTCTGACCCGCTGGTAACACCTAGGGGTACTTAGGTGATCGTTTGCCATACTCAAATAGTCAGATGAATTCAGAATGATGATGTTACCCCCCCCCCCTTTGTCAGCCTCCTTAATTACGATACTCATTACGATGTCATTTGCTAGCTGAGAAAGTGCTCTACATTCAGCTTGTGACAAATTAGATTTGATGCTGGAAAAACCCTATATTAACATGTTCGATACAGTGGTGGATTTCTTTGGTGATGGCCTGGTAAAATGTATCTATTATGTTCTCATTTGCTGTTGCTGGAAGAAATTTAGACTTTTTTTTTTATGTTCGTAAATCTCCATATTACGTTGGTGAATACCTAATTAATGCTGGAGTGACGATGTTGATGGTGTGGTCTCTGCAGCCAATCATAATGCCATCTGTTCTCTATATCTGATATAAGTACTGGGAGCTTCTTGTCTCTCAACAACCCGAAAGGTAAATACCTGATTGTGAAAGAATTCTTTTCAATTTACTAACAAATTTAAATAAATCTATCTGAAATTCAATTAAATCAGACTGGACACTAGGAGCAAAAGAGTCCTTTATTGAGGAGTGACAACTCGGACATCGGGAGTTCCCTGTTTGACAAGTTGTGTACAAAGTTTTGAGAATCGGTTTGGTTATGAGATTCTTGGTTCTGGACCTGGTTAGCCTTGTGTTTCCATTTTTGTCGATTTCTAATCCTCGACCCTCTTCCTCTTCTACCTCGGAAGATGAAGCTGTTATTACAGTATTTTGTCGTAAAGGGACCTGAACGCGTACCTGTTTTGTAAATGTGGGATAAGCATTTAGAGAATTCCCCTTCTTATACTGCTTAATTTCGGCTAAAAATCCTCTTCTGCGATGGGTTAAACCTGACGCAGCACTGCCTTCCCCAGGCTCAGTTGTGACTAGGTTTTCTTCCTCCGATTCCACCTCTGAAGATGCCCGAGTGGTAGTTGGTGTTTTAACCTCTGGCGTCATGTGATGAGTCATATTTGGTTTGAAAAGTATAAACCCTATCGTTGTTGTAGTCCCTTTCAGCTCTAAAAAATGGACGGAATTTGCACATTTTTATCTCGTCTTGGTATTGCTTCAAAATGGTATACATTTTAGCAAAATGTGTGTCTTTAGAACTGGAAGGATTACTCATTTCTGTTTATTTCCTTTTTAATCTCCTCAGTCTGTGAGGTAGCCTGTTGTTCCCGTTCTGCGTGCTCAATAAGTAATTTCAGCATTTTTTCAGAACTCAGGGTTAAATTCTCTTCTCGTTGCTGGGCTAAATCTTGGTCATCAGTATTTGTGAAATCTGGGAAAGAACATGCTTAAGGGTCTCTATCTCGTTAATGTTGCGACACAACCAGCAAGGTTACTTTTTTTAGCAATGTCGCCTGGCTCCCTCAACAGCAAAACACGGTAGTTGATTTAGCCCAACCTATAAAAAAAATCTTCTAAACCGAGGGCAAGATAATTTCATTAACTATCCTTGCGCTCTCCCGAGCATATGTGTGCACAACCATAGGCTGTAGAGGCGAGTACCTGATCACACACTATGTTGCTGTGGTAATCCCAGCTCTGGGCCTTCTTTCGTAGCTGAATTATGAACTTATATGTATTTTGAATCCATCCCCAAAAGTCCCTACATTACTTATTTAGCCAGTCAAGCTTTTTATTATCAGTTACTCACTTCTTCCAATAGTCAGAATCCGAGTATCCTGTTTGGCAAAGTGGAGCCATAAAGATTTCTGTCTTGTTTCTACCACAGTACTCTGGGAGATCAGACCAAGCTCGGGCCCCCTCATACTAGCAGGGGCTCCATTTGCAACTCCTAAAATGCTTTGCAATATTAACCCTTCAAGTCTGCCTAGCCATTTTTTATTCAATGTCTGTAGGACAAATGGAGCACCATGTAAATATAAAACGCTGCACACATAAGTATATGCCACATATTATTGTAAATATAGTGAAAGTGACTTTTGGATTGCCATCATTTTTGAGATGGGACTTTACATCTAAAGACGAGGGTATAGATCACATATTTTATTCTGCCACTGTGTGATAAGACTGAGAACCAACCAAGAGCTATGATGGGCTCAAAACCTTGTCATGCATTTACTTCCCAAAAGAACTTGGCAGGCTCCGAATGTTTGTGGAAGAACCTGATAGCGAAAAGTCTGGAATATTGAGACATGTGAAACCTTCTTGGATTCCTTATATTCAGAGAAGTGCAATTTGGTATTTGATGTGCCCTGTATAGAAAAACGTTTATCTGTTTGTTTGTGATTTATATTTAAGGACTGTCTTTATTACTCGTTTGAGTACAAAACAAAATTGTAATAAGGTATAAAGCCTATTGCTGTATTGTGTAGCATCACTGTATATACAATTCCCGTGAATATATGAATAAAAGTGCATAGGTTTTGTTTTAACCAAAAGGATATGAAATGTTGGGTAGAACCAACGCCTCATTTGAGGTTTCATTTCTGCTTTATCATGCAAGTTGGAAGGGGAGCAAGAAATACTCAAAATAGGGAAATGACACCTTCAAAGAGTCACATTCCCAGGCTAACACATCCAAAGGCTGTTGATGGAGTTCAGGCCTGACCCAGCCTTGGAATATGTAATAACACCCGGAGATTACACAGAAAAAGACATTGACTACCTTTTCGGGCCTGTTCCCAGGATGACCTAAATAAGCATATTGCCAGATGTCAGTAATGGAGCTGGGCCATTGATTTTCAAAGGTCTTGTTATTATCTGTCAAAGTACTGGCCTGTCATAAATGAACTCCATGAACACAGTTAAAGTGAAGGTTGTTCGGAATACACATTCTTAGCATAAAGAAGGGAGTATGTAGGTGATGCACCGCCTCTGGGAACATTTCTGCAACTTCATAGTAGAAAACATGATTTGTTTTTACATGCGGGAACTCGCACATTAAATGTGTAATCACTAAATTGATTGATGCAATGCAAGCTCCAATAAACCTATTATTTTGACGTTTTGTAGATGGAAGTATTCTGTCATAATACAAATTGAAATTGACATGTTTTAAATTAGAAAAAAGTGGCAGAAACACGTATGTTAGTAATAGTTTTAATACAGCATATTTTAATCGGAAATACAGCATAAAAACGAAATGGGTTTTCCTCAATAGTAGTTTCTCCTCCCACCTTTGGAAATTGGAAAGCCACACCTTGGTCACAAGGCAGAGGTGAAGTCATAAATATCTTTATTACATGCACACAGGACATAAAGGATATATAGCAAAAGAATAAGGAAGGAGAAGGATTATGCAATATAGGGAGCTTGATATGAGAATCCAGCGGGAGAGGGGAGAACACAACTGCGCCCCTGGAGAGAAGCGGGTCAGTCCATTGAGCGATGAGGCAGTTTATGGGCAATTGATGTCTAAATGGCCAACTGAAGTGAGTTTGTGCTGAATAAATGTTTACCAGCTGAGCGAGTCCCCGCTGGCTCACAAAATCAGATGATACATTTAAAAAAGTAAATTAAACCCCTCCCAATCCTAAAATATCCATGTAGATTGACTAGGATAAAAGCTGGGGTGATAAAGGAAAGGGACTGCGGGGAATGCAGTTTGAAAACTAAAGCACACATGCTAATATTTCAATCTCCTCTGTTACATCTTATACATCCAAGTGAGATGTTGTTCTTTGAAGCCCTATTTACTTGGCATTGAGAAATTAAATGTAAAACTGATTGCCTTTTGGTGCCACTTAAAAGTGGAACTGCCCTTAAGTATTTTTTCAAATATGATTAGATGGCTGAGCCGCAACTGAGATGGCTGCCCCAACATCGTAGCTCCATGGCCAAAAATATCCTGTCCTGGTATCCTAAAATTCGACACAGCGTTGTGGAAAAATACACCACCATGCTGCTGGAGATGGCGGCAACGGGTGGGGCAAATTCTAGGTGAACTGGACCTTGAACAGAGGAGATGTTGGTAATGGCGGGAGAGGCCGTAGGAGACCCGGCGGATGATGGTCTAGTTGGTGAGAGAGGAGTGGAGACTAGCTGGTCAAGGAGGAGTGCCAGCGACAAGACTGGTAAGGTAACACGGGACACTTAACACTATCGGAAGGGTGGCGGACTGCCTGCGTCACAGGCACTCAGGTGTAACTGTCCCATGGGGGGTCCTTTGGCTACGCTCGACAGAGTTGCAGAGCTGCGCAGCGAGCCATGTCCAGTGCTGCGCCTGTGCTCCCCATGTGAAGCACAAGGTTTTCAGATGCCTGGCTGCCTGTGGAACACTTGTGCAGGCTCCTCTTCATAGTGACCCAATTGTGGTCAACCTCCTGAAATTGGAGGGTTAACCCTGGACTCTTGAAGGGACTGCCATTTCAGAACAAGTGAGAAGGCGCCAGCTAGGAACAAACCCCCCCCCCCTCCCTCTTTATAACCTACAGCAATGTGTCCTGACTGCAAATTACTGCCTGTAAACGTGAGGCCCCTCCTTTCCTGGACCAGTAGGCCCACAGAGATGCACTGGTCCCTGCATAAAGCTCGCCTGCTAATTGGGGTGTGATTAAACTTATCTGTGGTGTCCCATACCCTACTACCCCCGGCTGGGATGACCCACTAAATGGGAGGAATAAAAAGGATCCAATGGACTCCTACACAAAAACAACGCTGAGAGATTCTCCCCCAGTGGTTACCCCCCACCCTGCGAACACGGATGACCCCATGCCTGCTGCAAATATGGACCAATACATGTTGGTGATGCAGGCCGGGTTTGCCACTGTGAAATCCAAGCTAGATGACATTGTTGCCAATATTAACTCTCTCCGCATGAAACTTGGCAAAGAAAATGGTCGGATAATGGAGCTTGAGACGCATGTGAGCGACATTGAGGACACTATGGTAGTACATGGGCAAGATCTTAATGCCTTTTAAAAAGGAGCTCTTGCCGGTGCTTGCGAAATTTGAAGATCTTGAGTCTTGCTCGTGCCATAATAACATACGGATAGTGGGAATTCCTGAGAAAGCAGTTATTGGCCCCCTCGAGATATTTGTGGAGGAATTCCTGTGGTCCATATTCAGCGAGATGCAGTTTTCAGCTCAGTTGCTAATCAAAAGAGCACACCGCTCCTTGGCCCCCCTTCCAAAACCTGAGGCCCCTCCATGTACGATCATAGACCTCCTTCTGAGTTACCGGGCATGGGATCTCATGCCCCGGCTGGCTTGTGGAAAGGGCTCTCTTCAATGTGACTCTGCGAAAGTTCACATCTACCCATACTTCTCCTCTGGGGTCCAGGCAGGGAGAAGATCTTTTGACCATGTGAAGCGATATAGGCAGATACAATATTCTATGATGTTTCCCCGCAAAGCTACACATTCAACATGCTGGAATGGCACACATTTTGAGTCTCCGGAGGAGGCTACATCATATGTTCAGTAATCTATTCCTGTTCCAGCGAAGCCTACTGGTGCAGTTGCTGAACACAATGATGGGGCAGCTTAACGGGCAGAGGCGTCAATTAATGATTTGAATGGGTCCTATTGTGATTGGCCGGGGCAACGTTTCTTGCGGTGTCTGGGGAAATGAGAAATTATATCCCTGTTGGCCACTACGAGTTAGGACGCAGTGTGTGTTGCCGTTCGCATTGCGCCGCCTGCTGGTTTATACAAATGTTCATGGGGTAACTGTCAAGTTTGGGTGGATGGTGAGGGTTGGGGGTGTCGGGGGTGGTCAACGATGTTAAAATTGAAGAAATTGATGGTAAATATTGAGAGCATTACATGTAGGTCACATACAAGTGTATTCCATATGTTAATAGAGTGTGCCAAGTATGGCAGCTGATACACCCGCATGGGGTTGCCTACAAATCAAACTGTTGACATGGCAGGTTCGTGGGCTCAACAATACAATTAAATCAAGGAAGGTCTGCTCATGTGTCAAGACATGTGCCTAAGACCCCGATGCTGCAGGAGACCTATGCCTTGGGAAGGGTGATATGATATGATATGATAGGTTATTTATAACTCGCTTAATACCCAGTGGTTTCTAAGCGCGGATCCGGGGATCGAACCTGTGCTGCTCCGCATCATTTTGCTTCCAAGGTGAGGGCGTTGCCGCTGAGCTATCCTCCTGAGAATTAATCCTTTGCTCGGAACGGAGGTCCCCAGAGATGCATCCTTCACTAGGATTCTGGGTATCATAGACTCTCAAGGGCGCTATGCAATAGTGTGGGGGTGAAGTGGCTGGTAACGCGACCATGTTGGTTAATACATACAGGCCTAATGTGGATGATGCTGGGTTTTATCATACGATTGCTTAAATGTTAACTCCCTTAGATGAGACCTGGGTGATCTGGGGGGAGGGAGGGGGCTTTCGAGAGACTTTAATATGATCCTGGACTCGGATTTGGATAGGTAGTCTTGTGTCCACGCAATCTTACAGGGTTGTCCAGACGCTACACCAATTATTTTACATCTCCCTCTTCCTGTTATTTAGTGGGAACTTCACCCAGAAGGGAAGGAACTCTCCTATTACTGCTCTGTCCACGACTCAAATTCCTGTATCAATTTTTGGTTGCTGACCCCTCAGATGGCCCCTGTGGTACGGGACTGTACAATTTGTCCACGCACTTTGTCCGATCATTCCCCTGTGTCCCTGAACCTTGTGATTGTTGGTTACCCTAAGCTGAATCCACGCCAGAGAATGGCTTTCTCTTTCCTGAAGGACTGCAATGTAGCTGAATCCTTGTATATTGAAATTTGTTGAATTTTTCAGTATTAATAAGAGTTCTGTCCGCACCCACTCAACGATATGGGAGACATTTAAAGTATGGGTGAGATGTATCATTATAACATCTGCAACCCTGGAGCCCGGTGAGTGCGTGCGCCTAGGAAGCGCCTTGTTTGCATTTCTTTTGCCCATTCAGTGGCACCCCGAGCCTGAAAGCAGGCCCCTTGCTCTCCTTTCCTTCCCCGCACCCTCTTCCTGAATCCTCGCCCTCCCGCCTCCCATCCCGCCCGCTCTCATTGACCAATCCGCGGTGCTTGGCGAGCCTAGTGACTCGCAGCACCCACCGGCTCCATTTGCCATCCCTGTAGCCTGGTGAGTGCGTGCACCTAGGAAGCGCCTTGTTTGCATTTCTTTTGCCCACTCTGTGGCAACCCGAGCCTGAAAGCAGGCCCCTTGCTCTCCTTTCCCTCCCCGCACTCTCTTCCCGAATACTCGGCCCTCCCGCCTACCGTCCCGCCCCTGCCCGCTCCCATTGGTCCTTCCATTGTGATCAGGAAGCCTGCCGGTGAGTCCACCCATCTAGGCCTCTAACTTTATCTCCCCTGCCAGGCCAGAGGCCACCCCAGGCCCGTGTGCAGCCCTATCAGCCCCGCTCTTGAGTTCGCCTCCCTTCCGTGTTTCCCTTTCCCTAAGCCCGCCCCGCTCCCTGATTGGTACCCCATCTAGGTCATAACGACTCTCCCAGGGCAGCCCTCCTGCCCGTGCAGCCCTGCGGCTAAGGGCCGTAAGGCCAAGGGCGGCTCCAACAGAGGAGGCCACAAGAAGTGTGTGCAGGGGAAGCAGGGGCTGGCCGTCAACCATCATCTACAAGGACCAGTGAGGTAGGAGTGGCATGGGTCAGGAGTAGAGAATCTAATCTCCCCCAGCCTACGAGCCACTTACCAAACCCAAAGTAAAGAAGATGATTGCATTGTATGATGTTTAGATTGCACTGATAGGCCTCTCTCCCACTATTCAGGTCTCTCAAACTTAGCAGGGGTTCTGTCTCCAAATTGCATTGTACGACGTTTAGATTGCATGATTAGGCCTCTCAAATTTAGCAGGGGTTATGTCTCCAAATTGCATTGTACAATGTTTAGATTGCATGATTATGCCTCTGAAATTTAGCAGGGGTTCTGTCTCCAAATTGCACTGTATGATGTTTAGACTGCACTGACAGGCCTCTCTCCCACTATACAGGCCTCTCAAATTTAGCAGGGATTCTGTCTCCAAATTGCATTGTACGATGTTTAGATTGCATGATTAGGCCTCTGAAATTTAGCAGGGGTTCTGTCTCCAAATTGCATTGTATGATGTTTAGATCGCACGGATAGGCCTCTCTCCCACTATACAGGTCCCTCAAATTTAGCAGGGGCTCTGTCTTGAAACCGCGCTTTGTGATGTTTAGATTGCATGATTAGACCGATCTCCCACTGTACAGGTCTCTCAAAACAAGCAGGGGTTCTGTCTCAACTGCATTGTGTGATGTTTTGATTGCACTGATAGGACTCTCTCCCACTATACAGGTCTCTCAAATAACCTAACTGCGCTTGGTTGAGTACTCTATCAACCCCGGAAACCCACCACAATCTAACTCAATTAAGTCCCATTCCAGCAGACCGTTAACACCCTAACCCCCCCGACAGTGCACCCTTATGATATGATATGATATGATATGGTATTTGTAACGCGCCTATACACAAGAGTTTCAAGGCGCGACGAGGCAGGGAGGGAGGGCAACAAGGGGAAGACAGACAAACGATCCTACTAGGCCAGGTGTCATTCAGATTGCGCAAGTGCAGAGGTAAGGGGAAAAGGAGAAAGTGCTGGGGGGGGGGTGGGGAGGTGGGGGGGGAAAGTGCAGTACAAGGTAAGTAGCGTAAATAAATAATAAATAATAAATAATAAATAAAAGGGCCAGCTGGTGGCAAGTGCGAGGTAAGTGCAGTGCAAGTGCTGGGAGGGGGGCTGTAGGGATACAGTGACAGTCCCACAGTGCAGGGGGAGCCAGGGAGGCAGTGCAAGTGGAGAGTGGCTGGGCCCTGACCGAGGTCGCTGAGAGTGGCCCAGATGCAGGTTTAGTGCAGAAATTCAGTGGGGAGTTAAGCAGGTTTAGCAGGGGAGAGGGAGAGAGAAGGCAGAAGCGAAGAGGAAGGTTTTGAGGTGCTTCCGGAACCGGAGATGGTTCTCCTCAAGTTTCAGGGAGGCAGGAAGGCTGTTCCAGAGGGAGGCCCCTGCTGCGGAGAGAGATCTACCCCCAGCTCGTTGCTTCAAGAAGCGGCTGACCATGAGGGAGTTGGAGATGGATGAGCGAAGGGCTCGTGAAGGAAGATATTTAGGAAGAGAGAGTTGAAGGTATTTAGGCCCCAGGCCCCAGAAGGCCTTGTGGACCATGCAGAGGGTTTTGAACTTAATCCTCGCAGCCACTGGGAGCCAGTGAAGAGATTTCAGTCCTGGAGAGATACGGTCCCTGGGCTTGAGGCCAAGGACAAGTCTCGCAGTTCTGTTCTGGATAAGTTGCAGAGGGCGGAGAGTGGAGGCAGGCAGATTAAGATAGAGGCTGTTACAGTAGTCCAGCCTTGAGAGAACCAGGGCTCGGGAGACAGTGAGCTTCTGGGGGAAGGAGAGGAAGGGAAGAATACCTCTGAGGAGGTGCAGCTGGTAGTGTGACTTCTTAGAGACGTCAGATATATGAGGAGAGAAGGAGAGTGTGGAGTCGAAGATGACCCCGAGGTTTTTAGCCTTGCAGGTAGGGGCAGGAAGGGGGCCAAGGGAGGCCGGCCAGAGAGCTGCAGGGAAGGAGGGAGTGGGTGTGCCGATGAGTAGAATCTCGGTCTTACTGGCGTTAAGGCAGAGGTCATTGGCGGCACACCATTCCTGGATAGCAGACAGACAGTCGGAGATGAGGGAAGGAGAGGAGGAGGCCGAGGGTAGCCTGAAAATGAGCTGGGTATCGTCCGCATAGCACTGGAAGTAGGGGCAGAGAGCGGCGATGCGGTGGGCAAGGAGTGCCAGATACTGGTTGAAAAGCCAGGGAGAGAGGTTGGATCCCTGGGGGACACCACAGGTGGAGAAAAAGATGTCAGAGAGGAAGGAGCCCATTTGGACCTGGGAGGGTCGACCGGAAAGGAAAGAGGTCAGCCATGCCAGAGCCTGACCAGTGATACCCAGGTTATCACGGAGACGGTTGAGCAGGATGGCATGGTTGACAGTGTCAAAGGCAGAGGAGAGATCGAGCAGAATGAGAACACAGGGAGTGTTGGAATCGAGGTTCAGGAGCAAGTCCTCACGGATGTTCAGGAGAGCAATTTCCGTGCTTCTGGCCGCTCTGAAGCCGGATTGATGGTCATGAAGATTACCAACAGATTCAGCATGGAGGTTAAGCTGGGAGATGGCCAGTTTCTCCAGGAGCTTGCCCAGGAAGGGAGTAATGGAGATTGGGCGATAGTTGGCCGGGCAGGAGGGGTCGGAAGAGGGCTTCTTGAGGAGGGGGTGCACAAGGGAGTGCTTGAGGGGGGATGGGAAGACTCCAGAGGCGAATGAGTGGTTGCAAAAGTCAGCCAGGGCAGGAGCCAGGGAGTCGATGTGGTCCTTGATGGTTTTGGAGGAACAGGGGTGAACCTGTTTAGATGAGGCTTTCATAGATCGGACTTGTCTGGAAACCTCATCAGCAGAAAAAGATGGAAAAGCAGAGAAGGAGGGCGGAGGGGCGGCTGCAAGAGAGCAAGAGGAAGAGCCGGGAAGAGAGGGAGGGAGGAGAGAGGAGGAGAGCGAGGACAGGATGTCCTGAGTTTTTGAGATGAAGTGCGAGGCTAGTGCAGTGCAGAGGGCCTGGGAGGGGACAGGAGAAGTGGAGACTGCAGCAGGGTTGGCCAGCTCCTTGCAGATTTTAAAGAGTTCGGGCGAGTTGTTAGATGCCTCAGAGATGCGGGCTTGGATAAGGGCTCTCTTCTTGGTGAGAACGGAGAGCCGGTATTGCCTTTGGAGCAGGCGGCAGGCCAGTTTGTCAGAGGATGAACATGAAGCACGCCATTTCCTCTCTGCCACCCTGCACTTGCGTTTTAGGGTGACGAGATCCGAGTCATACCAGGAGTTACATTTGGCTTTGGGCTTCAGGCGGATTCTCATGACGGGGGCAAGGATATCGAGAGTATCAGATATAGAGGAATAGAGCATGGAGAGGGCTGTGACGGGGTGGGAGTCAGCCAAGGGGGGAGGAGGAGGCGAGAAGGTAGCAGCGAAAGCCTCAACTGACACACGCTTCATGGGTCGGATGACCGAGAAGGTGGGTGGCAGTGAAGAGGGTGGCTTTGCCTGTGGGGTGGGGAGGGAGAGGTGGGAGGATAGGAGAAAGTGATCGCTCCAGGAGAGAGGAGTGGAGAGAGGGAGAGAGGGAGGGAGAGGGGAAGGTCAGATGAGATCAGAGCATCAAGAGTGTGCCCTGCAGAGTGAGTAGGCCCAGACGGGAGAATAGAGAGTGAGAGAGAGTTGCAGAGTTCGCGAAAGAGACCAGTGGGGGGACAGGAGGCATCGAGGTGGATGTTGAAGTCACCGAGAAAGAGGAGTTGGGTGGTTGAGGACAGGAGTGAGGAGGAGAGGTCAGCCCACTCAGAGAGGAAGGAGGAAATTTGACCAGGTGGCCGATAGATAGTAGCCACGGTAAGGGAATGGCTAGGAGAGAGAGAGAGTCGACAGACAAGACATTCAAAAGAGGAGTAGGTCTGCGTAGGAGTGACAGAGGCGGGAATCCACTCAGGGAAGATAAGGGCAACACCACCCCCTGAACGGTTGGGCCTGGGCACGGAGAGGATCTTGTAGCCGTCAGGTAGGAGTGTGTCGAAGCTGGTGGCAGAGCTGGCAGTGAACCATGTCTCAGTGAGACCGAGGACGTCGAGGTCCAGTTCCTCAAGAAGGCGACAGATATCAGAGGAGTGCTTGATGGCAGAGCGAGAATTTAGAGTGGCAATGTGGAGAAGGTTGCCACCCTTGAAAGACTTCCGGGGAGGGGTACAGATCAGAGGTACGCCCTGCGGAGGTGTTAGAGAAGGAGTTGAAGAGGAAGCAAGAGAAGGGGCAGGGAGGGAGGGGGAAGGCAAGGTAGCCGAGGACAGAGGAGGGGGGACAGCGGGAGCGGAGAGGAAGTTGATGAGGCGTGGGAAGCGTCTATCAAAGAGGTGAAGGTTGGCCTGAGGGCCTTGGACCAAAACGGTCCCGTTAGCATAGACATTAATGATGGCCTTAGAGGAGTGGAAAGGGGCCAAGAGGACATCCCAACGGGTGCCACCATTAATGGGAGAGGAGGAGAAAGGAGAGAGCACAGCGACCATGTGAAGGGTCCATAGGTCAGGTGAAGGCACGAAAAAGAGAATGTCAGTGAGAGTTTCCTTGGAGCAGGCGCTCGTGTAGGTGTCAGCGATAGGGAGGCCTGGGTTGGAGACCAGGATGTCCTTTTTAAACTTTTTTCCTACCGGATTTAGTGAGGAGAGCAGGATAGTCAATAGAGAAGCAGTTAGAGTAGATAGGCGAGATAGAGAGCACCATGGAGTAGGAGGGGAGGCGGACGACACGAGTATGCAGACAGGAAGTGAGTGGAGGGCACTGGTTTACCACAATGCAGAGCAAACAGTAATGCGTAGTAGGTCAGGGCCACCTAAGTTTGAGAATCCCGCGAGGGGAGAAAAGCACCCTAGTTTAACACAATGCAGAGCAAACAGTAATGCGTAGTAGGTCAGGGCCACCTAAGTTTGAGAATCCTGCGAGGGGAGAAAAGGCACCCTAGTTTACCAATAAATTGGAATAGGGGGGCGAGGCATCATGCAGATGAGGTGAGCAGGTGTGGGCCGGGGAGCGGAGGAGCTGGCACCTGGCGTCCCCTGCGGACACCTGCAGACACACAGGGAGCCGCACTATAGGAGTCGCCCTTGGCCTGGGGCCCCTAGCCGCGGGGGCTGCCGGGCAGAGGGCTGCCCAGGAGGGAGGAGGTTATAGGCAGAGGGAGAGGAGGGGGGGGGGTGTGGGCGGGCAGGGAGGCGGGGAGGGAGAGGAAGACCAGGAAGTGGGAGGGGGGAGCAGGAGCAGGCCAAACACCGCGCTAGGAGCGCGAGGAAACAATTCTACTTTCTTTTTCTTTTTTGGAAATGCACAAAAAAAAAAAAAAAAAAACCCAACACTCACGGAGGCCCAGGCAGGGCTTTCCAGGCCTGCTGATCCCCTCAGGCCACCGGCGAACGCTCTCCACGCTCAGCTGGAGAAAAGAAGCGAGCGTGGGGAACGGCCCTCGAGTAGGCCAGAGGGGAGGCAGGCACACAGCCAATCAGAGGGGGGGGTGGGCGGGCAGGGAGGCGGGGAGGGAGAGGAAGACCAGGAAGTGGGAGGGGGGAGCAGGAGCAGGCCAAACACCGCGCTAGGAGCGCGAGGAAACAATTCTTTCTTTTTCTTTTTTGGAAATGCACAAAAAAAAACACACCCTACCCACCGACAGAAAAGCAACACTGAGCCAGAGTACACCCCAGCGTCTCCAGATAAGAAAAAATCGAGGTCACTGCGACAGCACAACACAGCATAGAGGACCAGCTACCTTACTAAGCCTGCACCTAAACTGGAATATGGCCCGACCCAGAAAAGGACGCAGAGAAAGAGAACAAGATCGTGCAACAAGAGACGCGAACACACAACACCAACAGAACCCACAAGAAGCGGCCCCATTGGAAGAAAACATGCCTAACACAGCCATAACCGGAACAAAATCCACAAGAGAAAAATCCTTATACCTCACACCTTACCTCGCAACAACCACGGTACACAGACACCCCAACACGGAAACCTCGAAACATGCAAAGAATTTCCTGAAACACGCAAAAAGAAGAGGAGCACTCAACAAGAGAGTGGGAGGGCTCCGACCCATTACACCTTACATCACAAGAACAGAGGGGCAACATCGATTTCCACTACATCCCGCACAATACGGCGAAGCACCAACACCCAACAATCTGACTCAACGAAGAAACCACTGCTGATCCTCATCTGAGCACCATCACAGCAGAAACAACAATACTAATCAGCCCTGTTATCAACCTATTGGACCGCTTCAATGAAGAAGCTGCCGTCGCCGTTCTTCATTCTGCCAACATCAAGGCGGAAACACCACGAAAAGACAATTACAAACTTGAGCAACAAATAACCTCAAAACAAAATCTCGCCCAGAAAATCCACTGTAACCTAATAAACGCCAGGTCAATGTCCAAACATTCAACTGAAATATACGACCTCCTGTTAGAAGGAGGCATAGACATCCTATTTGTAACCGAAACATGGCTAGACTCCAACTACAAGATCAGCCTTAACTCCCTGCCTGAAAACTTCAAATGCATCCAAACAAACAGAAATTCCAAAGGGGGGGGGCATCTAGCGATCACCCACAAGGAACAACTGGCCATCAAAATGGAAGATCCACTAAACATCGAGAAATGCGAATCCTTAATACTACGACTTTCAGTAAATCCCAAAACTAACCTGAAATTCATCCTGATATACAGACCACCATCTTACGGTGTAACTTTCATAGACGCTTTCACGGAAGCAATTACCATCCTAGCCATCAAATGCAGCCATCTGATAATCCTTGGAGATTTCAACATCTGGTTCGACGAAGAAACCACAACTACACAAAAATCCTTAACCGCACAACTAGCAGCCATGAACCTACAACTAGTCAAAGGAGCAACCCACTCAGCAGGGCACACACTTGACGCAATCTTCGCCAACAAGGATCTCGCCACCACGGCACCCCCAATTCAAATACTTTGGAGCGACCACCTCATCATTCCATTCATAATCGCAACGGCCGCTGCAACAAAAAAGCAACAAGAAAAACAACCCATCGTGATGAAAAGAAATTGGAGAACAATAAAAAACTCCAACCTAACCGAACTCCTAGAACTCAGCAAACCCCAAGCATCAACCATGGAAGAAGCCGACCTAGACAAAAAAGTTGCACTACTTCATATCTGGATCGCAAAACAACCCTAGACGACATCGCTAAAGAAAAGCCCTTCACCCCATCACGTAAGAAAACCACAGCAAAATGGTTCACCCCGCTACTCAATGGCATGAAAAGAAAAAACGAAAACTAGAATCTGAATGGAGGACCAACAACACCACCGCAAACAAATTGAAATTCCTACAACAAATCTGCTCATATAAAAAGGAAATGCAAAAAGCGAAGAGGAAACATTACGACAACCGAATCTTAAGAGCACCAAATGCTCAAAAAGAACTATTCAAAATCATAAACGAAATAAAAAACCCACCGGGCTGCAATAACACGCCAACTCCATCGATGAAACTCTGCGAGGACCTCGGAGACCACTTCAAAAACAAAATAACCTCCATCCAACACTCCATACAAAACAGACCAAGCGATCACAGCTCAAATCCCACTGACACCGACGAGGAACACGCAAACAAGCTACGAAACTTCCCAGAAATATCAGTTGAGGCTTTCGTCAAACTGGTAAACCAAAGCAATAAATCAGGCTCTCCTGAAGACCCTTGCCCCACCCCCCCCCGGACATATACAAAACAATTCTCAAACAAGGAACCCCATGGAATACCACAGGAACCTTCTCAACCTCTCAATCTCAACAGGTAAAGTACCACAGGCCTTCAAATCAGCCTACATCAAGCCGCTTCTCAAAGACACAACAGAAAACGTAGAGGACTTATCCAACTACAGACCCATCTCCAACATACCCTACATAGCCAAACTGCTAGAAACGTACGTCTACCAAATAACCCAAGAATTCATAGAAGAGCATTGCCTACTAGAACAGGCCCAGGTTGGTTTCAGACCCATGAGAGGAACAGAATCAGCTCTCCTCTCAATATGGGACGACCTAAAAACAAACGCAGACTCGGACAACAGTACCGCCCTGATTCTCCTTGATCTGTCTGCAGCCTTCGACACTGTCAACCACGCCATCCTCATAAAGAGATTAGAAGGACTAGGGATAACAGACACTGCCCTACTATGGATCAAATCCTTCCTAACAAACAGAACAGAAAGAGTATGGATGAAACCTTTTAAATCCAAACCCAGAGACTCCACGTGCAGAGTATCACAAGGATCATCCTTCTCACTGCTTCTATTCAACATCTACATGTACCTATTAATCAAACTCATAAAAAACATGACCTTACATGCTACAACTACGCCGACGATACTCAAATAATCTTCAACATACAAGATACCCGAGAAGAAAACACCACACTAGAGAATTGCCTTCACGACATATTCAACTGGATGAAACTCAACCACCTCAAAATCAACCCAGGCAAAACAGAGATAATGATCGTTTCAAAAAAAGGAGACATCAACTCCATCCCCTGGCCAAGAGAGCTTGGCACCACACCAGAACCATCAACTGTAAAAAACCTAGGGGTCCTGATGGATAACAACCTCACTCTAGAGCCACCAGTAAACTCGGTAATCAAGAAAGGTTTCTTCCTCCTGCGAGCAGCAAAGAGGATCCTACCGTTCGCCAACAAAACACTTACCATCATTGCTCTGATCATGTCCAGAGTAGTTTATGCCAATAGCCTATACCTCGGCATGCCCGAACGACTTCTAAAAAAAACTGCATTGCGTACAAAATGCAGCAGCCAGACTCCTCCTCAAGCTACCCAGAAGAGAACATATCGCACCCGCGCTAAAAATACTACACTGGCTACCACTAAAACAGCAAATAAAGTTCAAGTCCATGTGCATCACGCACAGAGCAATACACAAACAAGGCGCACAATTCCTAAGCGACAAACTACGCTACATCAACCGACAAGAACACTAAGGTCAAGCACGGACATACGCCTGGAACCAAAACCCTACAACAGAAAAAAACTCTGAGGATCCTCTTTCTCTCACCAGGCACCCGAAACCTGGCACGACCTACCTAAGAATATAAGGAACACAACAAACCACCTAGCATTCAGGAAACTCCTCAAATCATGGCTCTTCGCAGCGTAACCATAACGGAGATGCTCTAGAATGCGCAGACATTAAAACAACGATGAAAATAACTCCAACCTCGGCCTCTCTCAAATTGGACAAACACTCAAACCAAAGAACCAACCACTCGACAGAGCATAAGATATCATGGAAAATAGCCACTAAAGGAAGGCTCCAGAGACTGATCACATACTTAGACCCAGACGAAAGCCCTCTAGTGACTCGCCCACTCACACGTACCGGACGGACCATATCCAGACCGGCAGACGCATTTAGATAGAATTGTGAATATTAGCATGGCCACACTTAGATGGAGTCGTGGGTATTGGCCTGCGTCGCATCTGGATGGAACTTTGAATGTTGGCATGCCCGCACTTGGATAGAATTGTGAATACTGGCCAGCGTCGCATCTAGATAAGACCTTGAATGTTAGCATACCCCCACCTAGGTGAAACTTGAATGTCAACATGCCCACACTTAGATTTGTGAATATTAGCCTGCGTCGCATCTAGATAGGATTGATTGAAGGATAACATGCCTGCGCCTAGATGAAACTTGAATGACAGCAGGTGCCAAACTCAGAATTATGAACACCAGCCTGCGCCGCATCCAGATTAAGTTAGGAATGTTAGCATGCCCACACCTAGACAGATTTCTAAACACTAGCCTGCGCCACACCTAGAAAAGACTATGAATGTAGGCATGCCCACATGTGAAGGCCAACAAGTGCCACACTTAGATAAAACTGTGAATGTTAGCATGCTAAAGGTCATGTAACCCACTAACCAATATAAACTCAAACTCTGCATACTTATCTCACTCAAAAAACTCACACAACCATCTCTCGCACAACAAGCTGCACGCACCTCACAACACTGCAACAACATATAAGCCGGAGCAACAGCACACGCGGACTGACACCGATCCAATACCCGCACCAAAGTTCAGCACCCGGTGTACACCGAGTTGAAGCTGCCACACCACTCCTCTCACTATCCTACTCCCTCTACTAACCAACCCCCCCCTTATCATTTACAGATCCGCCAGAGCGCCTGGGGACCAATTCCGTTGGTGATGGTGCACGGTACAAATACCTTTTAACATAACGAAATCCTCTTTGTCCCTTAGGAGCATTAGGTGAGAGCTGTGTCGGGTGGAGGGCCAGCTCAAGGCACTGGAAAACGTTTATGGTAGATCCCGAGGGATGGTATTTTGGGACGGATTGAGGGGTTATTAGGGGAGTTTCATACACTGGCATACCGGTAGGTCCTGCATATGGCCATTCCCACTAGAGGAAGGAGATAGTGAGGGGGTCTAAGCTGGCAGGTTGTTAGCCAGACTAGTTAAAGCTGAGAACCATCGTCATCCTATTGAGATTATCCATGGCCCGGCCAACACTGTGTTGGGGAGCGAGAGAGATATTAACTAAACGTTTTTCCAGTTTTTACTCCATGCTATATTCTAACTGCGACAAGGTCACAAAGGACGATTATTTCTGAGATATGTCTGCATTGAGTTACCCTCACTGTCGACTGAGGCTGCCTTCACCCTGAAACAGCCTTTCACACTAGAGGAGATTGAAGATGCAGTGAAGTCATTAGTCACTAGCTACTGGGAAGGCTCCGGGATCGGATTGGTTAGGGATAGAAGTTTACAAGGAGTTCCGACTGGAGCTAGTTCCCAGTCTACTAGCGGTCTGGGAAGAATCCCTAGAACAGGAGACACTCCCATAATCCATGTGGGAGGTCATCATTACGGTTCTACTCAAGCCCCATAGACCTCCCCAAGATGTGCCGTCGTACAGATAATTATCCCTAATTAATACAGACGGCAAGATCTTTGCGATAATTATTGCTACACGGCAACTCCTGTTCTTGCCCCAACTGGTACACCCGGATCAGTCGGGCTTCATACCCACTAGATCTACTGCTTTGAACTTGCATCGGTTGTTCTGTGTAATGGCGCAAGTGAATCCTCAGGCTAGGGTGGTCGTGGCTCCCTTAGCTTTCAACTCTGACTTATGGCGCTATTTGTCCTGTGTACTATGCCACTTTGGTATTGATCCTTATTTTTTTAGCTGTACCCGTAGCTATACACTAACCCGTTGACTACAGTCCACACCAATCTAACACAGTCAGCGTTATTGCCCCTGTGTAGAGGCACTAGGAAGGGCTACCCCCACCCCCATCTATTACACTTACTATTGAGCCGATGGCTGCCTTCATCAGAAAGGTACACAGACACAGGGGTATCAGAATAAATGGTCCACCCCAGATGATCTCTATTTCTGATGACACACTACTCTGTCCGAGACCCCGAGCAGAATTTAGCCCCAATTATGCAAGACGTCCTTGAGTTTTCTAGATACTCTGGATACAGAATAAACAACACTAAATCTGAACTATTTCCACTTACGCCATTTACAACTCAGCCAGCGGATCCTGAGGGCTTTTGATGGTCACCCTTGCGCTTAAGATATCCGGCAATTATGGTTTCTTGGAGCCGACAATCACTATACACTGACAACTATGAACTCTATTTACAGCAGCTGACGACCAAGCTAGCAAAACTACAGATTTCTTTATATGGGTGGGTAACTCTACTGAAGATGATGGCGCGCCCATTTTTCACTTGGCTGAAGTCGTTGGCCTCTGTTTTGTCGGGGGCGACAAAAATTAGTTGTCAGAACCATATGAATATGGGGGCCTGGTGTTGAGATGGATTTCTGAACTCTGACCTGGAGGGGCAGAGGTTCAGAAGGCCAGCCTAGTTTCTTGGAACAGGGTAACCTCTGGACAAGCCAGAACAATCAGGGTAGTGATGGCGGTGGTCAAGACTAAGTCTCAAGAGGGGTGAGGGTGACTGAAAGCCCGCAATGAGCACATTTCGCTAGTAGACTGGGAACTAGCTCCAGTCGGAACTCCTTGTAAACTTCTATCCCTAACCAATCCGATCCCGGAGCCTTCCCAGTAGCTAGTGACTAATGACTTCACTGCATCTTCAATCTCCTCTAGTGTGAAAGGCTGTTTCAGGGTGAAGGCAGCCTCAGTCGACAGTGAGGGTAACTCAATGCAGACATATCTCAGAAATAATCGTCCTTTGTGACCTTGTCGCAGTTAGAATATAGCATGGAGTAAAAACTGGAAAAACGTTTCGTTAATATCTCTCTCGCTCCCCAACACAGTGTTGGCCGGGCCATGGATAATCTTAATAGGATGACGATGGTTCTCAGCTTTAACTAGTCTGGCTAAAAACCTGCCAGCTTAGACCCCCTCACTATCTCCTTCCTCTAGTGGGAATGGCCATATGCAGGACCTACCGGTATGCCAGTGTATGAAACTCCCCTAATAACCCCTCAATCCGTCCCAAAATACCATCCCTCGGGATCTACCATAAACGTTTTCCAGTGCCTTGAGCTGGCCCTCCACCCGACACAGCTCTCACCTAATGCTCCTAAGGGACAAAAGCAAGGCCACTTACAAATTACTCCAGACAGGTTTTATATTAAAAATAGACACTTTTATTACAAGGCCTTTGTAACATCGACCATAGCAAAGAATCACAATAATACTAAAGTAAACCAACAGATCACAATCAATACAATATATACAAGACCGAGGGGTCTAAGGAGTTAGGAGCACGTAATATGTAGACGACCTAGATGGGGAGGAAAACAGGCAGTGCAAGGAATCATTAGGCCCAGTTCGACATCCGAAATACACCTAACTAGGAGGAAGTCCGAGCCCTACGAAGAGAGGAGCCTGATGCTCAAAAGCAGCTGCACGCGCTGGTGCCAATGGACAAAAGAGGGCCTCTTCAAGGATATCAGGCCGTTCAGGAAGGTGAATGAAGCGATGCGGAACAAGTCCCCACTACTCCAGCAAGGTGTCATGCACGCTGGACGCTACGCTCGTAGAACAGCTAGACCGTTCTACTCCAAATGGAGGTTATTCGATACGTTACCGGGAAAACGACGTTTGCACTTTTCACGTCGCTAACCTCACGTGACTTTTGCTTCGTCACGTGTACTACGGTATTACGTATTTAAGCAGCGTAGAAACTTCACTCGCTGCTTCTGATCGAATCTATTGGCGTTGTGTAGCTGAACCTCTGATCTGCATCCTGGCATATTTCTACAGCTACTTTTGGGCCTTCAATAGCGTGTGTTCTGCCACACGCTGATTCCTGGAGCTATCCCTTCGCGTGATAATTCACACGCGTTCTCTGTCTTCAAGCGTGGCTGGTCCGGACTGCGCGAATCCTGTCCGCGTGTAATTCCACACGCGCACGCTGTCTCTAAACGCGGCTGTTCCGGACTGCGGGAACACCGCCCGCGTGTTATTCCACACGCGCTCCCTGTCTTCAAGCGCGCCTGGCCAAGGCTGCGTGAATCCTGCCCGCGTGTAAAATCCACACGCGCTCTTTGTCTTCAAGTCCGGCTGGCCAAGGCTGCGCGAATCCTGCCCGCGTGTAAAATCCACACGCGCTCTTTGTCTTCAAGTGCGGCTGGCCAAGGCTGCGTGAATCCTGCCCGCGTGTAAAATCCACACACGCTCTTTGTCTTCAAGTACGGCTGGCCAAGGCTGCGTGAATCTTGCCCGCGTGTAAAATCCACACGCGCTCTTTGTCTTCAAGTGCGGCTGGCCAAGGCTGCGTGAATCCTGCCCGCGTGTAAAATCCACACGCGCTCTCTGTCTCCACACGCGGCTGGCCCGGACTGCGTAAATCCTGCCCGCGTGTAAAATCCACACGCGCACGTTGTCTTCAAACGTTATTTTCTTCGCGGCTGTTTAGAACCGCGTGTACTTCTAACTCCTGCATCTGTGGAATTAACAGAAGGATTGAACCCTATAGTGGGAAGGAAGCCTTTCAAGGATTATTGGAAGGTGTCATTGAACTGAACTTTGGACGCTATCCTGTGGTGAATTCAACCCGTATCTAGCGTGAGCCTCGTTCCGTTCGGGATAAGTCTCCCTTACTAATTTCCCTTCCTTGTCGTTTGTTCTTCATTCTACAAATCCATCAAGAGACTTCTGGATTATTCTACCCAAATCTAAAGGTCAGTGTAAACATTCCTGTCATTATCTAATTCATCATACTCAGGTTGGAGCAGTTATTCATGATACTTTAATTTGTCCTAGGCTGGATTTCTATACCTTACCCACGCCCTTTCCAGTGATCCATCGCTCTGCCTGTTTTATCAGCCAGAGGGTTGTATCATTTGGAAGGTCTTCAATTGACTTCACGACTATCAAATCGTGTGAACAGGGATCCGGAAGACCCTACCTCCTGTATCCTTTTGAGTATTGTATCCTTTTCAGTTAATACTTTGGTACATTCTGACACAAGGCTTCCACTTGTGGGCAGAGGCAGGGTGAGAGTCGCTATTTCGCAACAGCGGTAGAAAAGAAACAGGCTCCTGCCCAACGGGCCACCGGTTGGGGTATGGACTACTCGCCGGACCCCGACAAAGGCAGACCCAGACTTCTCCAGTTCACGTTGCTGGCAGGTTCAGCTGCGATGATTAGGACGTCTCGACACCGTGTAGATTCTGCATAGCAGGATGCAGGGTCGAGGGTGTCCCAAATGCAGCGGACATGCACAGGTTGTTACCACAGCAGGGCAACACGGCAACCGTGTTTACTCTGGTCCGGGCGCACTCGTCTCACTTCAGACCTGGGAATGCCAAGTATACGAAATTCAGTGTGAGGGTGCCGTGGACGCAGAGCAAGCAGTAAGCCAAGTTTCGAGGGCTTCCCCGAAACGGCGGCGGTGATAGAGCAAAACGTCCTGCGTAAGCTGGTCAGCCCACTGGTTGGCCCAGGGACACTTCCGAAGAGGCTTACTTGCAGGGTTTGATGAGGGTGCCGGGAATAGTTGATCCCACTATTCCAATGGGTCCAAGCGCCTTCGCAGACCTTCTAGGACGATCAGAGGCAGAGGGGCCTCGCAGGACGACAGCGGCTCAGGGTGCCAAACCTTCAGCGGGTCACCAGCGGTTCCTCGACTCAGCTTCTTGTTGCAGGATACTTGGCTCCTTATCCCTTATTCGGTGTGAACTCAGGAGATCGACATGGTAGTGGTGTTTCCAGCCTCCTCTTATCCAAAGTTCCCTTCGCGCCAAAACAGAGAGGACCCAATGGGAGATCTGCTCACAAACACTCACACCATACGTGGACCTATCATGGACCCTGGTGGTCCCAGGCATTCAGGACACTCCAGATTCTCTGGCACCCAGGATGTGTATTGGGAACAGACATCCCAGCCCACATCCTGGAGGCGCACACAAGGCATGCAGAAGCCTGCGAAAGCTTTGGGGTTTCGCGGGAAAGTGCATGACCAAAGAAGGACTGAAACGAGTTGGCTCGACCTGGGGAAGGTGAAGGGGCAAGACGGTCAGCAGACAGGACAAAGAACCTCGTGGCATGGCCATTTTGGAGCCTGGCCACTTACTCGTGCCAAACGCGGTTAGCGCGGATAACATGGCAAAAAAGGGTTCAAAACACAAAAGAAACGATAGCTGCCACCAGTCCTGTCCGTGACACACTTGCACAGTTCATAAGTCCAGTGAGAGTTTCTAGAGCCTTTGGAATGACTAGAGACCCACGAGCGCGGTAATGTAAGTTACGGTGCACTCTTGTGTTATGTTGCACTAAAGCTGCAACATGAGAAAAGGACTAAGGGAAACAACGTCTCCCAGTACTGACTGTCTTAAGGGCATGTCAGTTTCCCCATAAGAATTGAGCGAAAGCCCAGAGGAGTGCTGCGGAAGGCTGCGCTTCTCTGGCAAAGTCTAGAACAGGGTGTAAAACAGCAGCAAAAAGTTTACATACAATATGAAATCTTTCCTAACACTTGGCGGGGCCAGAACTCTTTGGTGTCCCAGGCCCACTTCGCTGGGTACAGGTACACGGCTGGCGACCCAGCCGCTCACATACCATTAGAGAGATATGGGGCATCCCCCACGGATCGCCGGCGGTCGGTCATATTCAGCGAGTTGTACGTTGCCCCCTGCACCTTTGATCCCGTTTGATCTACGGTTAATGCCTGGGCCAGGATATGCAAGAAGGTTGGGGATGGGGGCACCCTATAATCGGGAAGTCCCCCTGTGGAATTACCCTGTTATTTCCCCCACATATGTCAAGGGGCTTAAGAAATCCTGGGACGTCTCAGGACAAACAAAAATAGGTGACATCTACCCAGGTGTGGACAGTTTGTATATGGATTCTTTTTTTCAGTACATTCGGGGGCATTAAGAGTGCTCCAATACAACTGAATGCAGCCCGCATTTCGCAAAAAATTGCCTTCATTTTCAGTTGAATCTGAGACACATGGTTGTGTCAACACCATAGTGTCAGCGGGTGACATACAGTGTGGGGATGTCCAGGCTTTATTAGTTGATGTCCCATCTCCCCTCCTGCAATACTATTGGAGAGATGGGGCTTCCAATAAGTGATGAGAAATGGAGCTAATGTTGTCAACTGACTAAGGCAGTGTCTCTGAATGCTGGGCTACGGTTGAATCAATTCAAAGTGCTGAACCAATTACATTACGCTCCTGCTAAATTGGCTAAGTTTTCCCCAAAAGATACAGCTGCATGCTTGAAGTGCAGGGGTCCACGTGCGGATGCCTTCCATATTTACTGGGCATGTCCCCGGTCATGACATTTTGGGGCAAAGTGGCAGAAGCAATTGACTTTATGCTTGACACCCCACATTCCCTATCCCCACTTGAATACCTGCTTGGAGACATTGGGAAAGCCTCAGACTACGAGACGATTTTTTTAATGTTGCATGCACAGTCGCTAAAAGATGCATTTAAAATGTTGGAAATCCAAGCATGCACCCAGCTCTAATGACTGGCTGCAGGAATTAGTCTAGGTCAATGAATGTGAAGAGAGATTTGTCTGGTCTGTGTCCCCTGCACGTCGCCCTAAGGATATTTGGGCTCCACTCAAGACTGTATTTAATTGATTCGAACTCTGAAACTGCGAGTGCAGGGCATCCATATATTGCTGCCCCTTAATACGAGGTCACGATGTGTAAAGTATAAAGTATGTGTAAAGTATAAGTGCGCTGTGTACCGATGTTATGATACAGTATTGCAATTAGCCCGATGTATGACTATCTCACAAATGAGGTTTAAAAAAAGTATTATTTCAAATATAATTAGTGGCGCGGTCCAGCCTCATCTTGGGTCATATCGCTGCAAAATATCATTGCCCAAGATGGTGATATGCATTTATGGTGCCGGGGAAGCCATAATCCAGATGTTGGCATAATAAAAATAGTAAGAATTATTTTTTTAATGAATTGTGCTAAGGGCAAACCCCTGCAGTCCCTTAAGTTTCAATGCACAGGAAGAGTCATGTTGAATGTGGAGGGGCAAACTTTTTTTTTTAACATTGTACATGTTACCCCCTACTCAGGAATGCATAAGGGCTACAGTAGCGACTGATGGCCGGAGAAAAGGGATCGCAGTTCTGAATAACCTAGTCCAGAAACACACAACTTCCCATAACACTGTGAAAGAGATCTGGGAACGCGACCTAGGCATCACACTAAGTGAAGAAAAATGGCTTGGATACTGCCAGCTGACCAAAACCGTATCCCTGAACTCGGGTCTGCGATAAATTCAATTCAAGGTGCTTAACCAGCTACACTAAACCCCTGCTAAGCGATCTAAATTTGTAGAGGGATGCACTGGGAAATGCCTGAAATGCAATTCGCCTGACGCAGACGCGTATCACATGTACTGGTCATGCCCCATGGTGGCGACGTTCTAGGGCGAGGTCGCAGAGCCTTTGGAGGAAATTACGGCTCTCCCTCAGACTCCCTCCCCGCTGAAATACTTATTCGGGGATATTGGCAAGATGGGTGAGACCACTAGACGATATTTTTAACATAGCATGCGAGATTGAAAAACGATCTATACTGAAATGGTGGAAATCCTATTAAGGTGTCCTGTAAAAATGACTTCCTAAGAGACTTGTCAATGATAAATGAATGTGCAGAACAATTTGGGTTAACTGTACAGACAACATGCTGCCCTAAGGATATCTGGGCCCCGTTCAGAAACTATTTGTGCAATGTGTTATCTGACAGTGAAACCACCCCCTCCCCCCCACAACACCATGAATGCTAAGACAATATTTGATATGTGATCAATGTGAATATTTTGTATTGAATGAAGATTACTACTAAATCTGTGATGCTCTGTACCGTTGTAGCTCTCAAGTTAAAATAAAGTTTATAAAAAACATTGTACATGTTACAATGTTTAAAAAAAAGTTTGCACAGCACATATTTTGAGAGCACAGTATGCTTGTGACTTAAGAATAGAATCATCAGACCCCTGAGTATTATTTAGAATTCAGACCAACCGGAGATATATCCAAGTTGCCCATTGTTTAGTTAAGTTGCTTGTACCTAGTATATACACATTCGCTACCTCGCACAAGTTGGGTGATTGTATAATTGTAATAATGGCAGTTATTCAAATAACTTTCTATGCTGCCATACTTTTCTTGATGTTGGAGAAAATTTAATGTTTAAAAGCGTTTGTATGTGGTTGAAATTTTATCTTTGGAAAAACAAGTGTAGTTGGCTAGAGAAGACAATGTGAAAGAGTAATGTTTCGTATATTTTAGAACACAATATACGTACAAGTAGACTGAATCAAGAGTGAATGCTTGTATAGACTGAGTTTCATGTAAGCAGGTAATCTGGTTTCTTTTTTTGTTGATTATTGATTTGGTTTACATAATACTGTAGTCTGTGCTGCAGATATGGTTTTGAAGTGGGAGTATTTAATTCCTTATTCTTGAAAGTTGGAATGTAAAAGTTTTTTAGTGAGCAAAAGCAGAAGTCCCGTTCCCAATGGGAGTATTTTATAAATGAATTCAAATTGGTTTGCACAGTAAAACAGATATATTTTTGGGAGAAATACTTCTTTGCCCAAGTTATTCTGGCACATTTGAAAGATACGTTTGACGTCTTCATCTGAGCAAGATGTCTGCCGGTTAAGTCAGGTTGGGTGGGCCGGTTAAGTCAGGATGTGTGGGGCTCCAAAGATGAGGTCAGGGAATCTCCTTTTAGCCTAGTTAATCCCATGGCATCCAAACTCTTAAGCCTTGCTTCCTTGTACAGGCTTATTCCTAACTCAGGACACCTTCCCTTCAACTCTGAAGACAGGACAAATCCTCCCTCTGCTGAAGAAACCCACTCTGGGTCCTGACAACCAAGGTAACAATCGCCACATCACCAATGTTGCCTTTCTAGGTAAGATCGAAAAAACGGTTACATGTGCAACTACAACACCACACACAATCTCCTCTGAGCCTACCAATCCAGGTTCAGATGCATCACGGAGACCGAAACCATGTAGATGGTTGATGATGCCCTCAACATCTTTTACGATGGCCACCCCTGCCTCTGGTTCTACTCAACCTCTCGGCCGCTAGACCACCAGGCACTCCGACATCTTACATCAGTGCATGGGGATCAGCAACCTTGTTCTGCGCTGGTTCAAGTCCTACCTCACCGACCGCTAGCAGTTGTTCAGATCGACTCCTCCAAATCGCCAATGCTACCCATCACCCGTGGAGTCCCGCAGGGTTCCATCCTCTCCCCAGTGATCTTCAATCTATATGGAGCTTCTGGGAGCCCTTGTAGCCACACACAACATCCACAACCACCAATATGCTGACGTCCAGCAGCTATAACTCAAGATTGACTCCATCAAGAGCATCCACAGGCTCAGAACCTGCCTCTTGCTGATCCAGTCTTGGATGTCCTGTGCATACTTGACTCTCAACCCCTCCAATACCAAATTCCTACTCCTTACCAGCAACACCAAACACACAGAAATGGTCATCAACCATGAACCCTGAGGGCTTCACACCTGAGCTCACCTCCTGCACAAAGTCCCTTTGGTTCTACATTGACAAACGCCTCTCTTTCAAGACACACATAGCTTGGTAAAACTGACAGCTTGGTATCAGCTCTCCAGCCTGCGGAAAGTCAAGCCCTTCCCTCCCCATTCGTGGTGGCCAATGCGCTCCTCAAAGGCCTTCCCTCGTCCTCCCTTATGCCCGTGTGAAGTCTCCTACATGCAGCTGCACGCCTCATCAAGGGTCTATGCAGATACAACCACATCATCCCCGGCCCTCTTCGATCTTCACTGGCTGCCACTGCACGCATAAATCACCTTCAAGTCTTGCTGCATCATCTATGAAGCAGGTCCCTTAAGTCACTAAGCTACCTCACAGAGAACCTCTTCATCTCCAGCAGACCGCGCACCACCAGAAGCCAGGACACGTGCAGTCTTGAAATATGCTGATGCAAAAAGGAAAGGACCAAAAAACAAGCCTTCTTTGCCTAGGCCCCAAGACTATGGAACCTCCTCCCCGTTGGCATCGGACTCGCCCCACGCACAGTGCTTTAAATGGGGTAAGAAATTGAGGGGGGCCCTCATTTGGGGATGTGGCTTACCTGATGGGCGTGACCTAAAGAAGAGCATGTAAAAATTCACAGGGGTTTTCTCGTCTACATAACTAAGCGCATATTGCAACACTGCTGGTACAACCAAAACGTATGATCCTGGTTAAATCATTTAATTTCACTGTCTTTTACTGCAGCACTTAGTCCTGGTGTAGTAAAGAGTGTGATATAATGCTACAGCATACAGCAGTGTAGCCCCACAGTGTACAGTAGCGCCTCCTCTGTGAGTTTATTTTGTGAGACCCCTCTTGTGAATGCAGAAATTACAAGAACCAGAACGCAAAGTTTAAGGAATTATAAAATCCAGTAGTCGCTCGTCATTTCATACCTGCAATGTGGCAGTTTGTGTTTGTGATAGCTGTTTGCTTATAGCTTCTAATCCCTGTGCACTATTTGCGATATAGCACATGCACCTTTCCAATTGCTCCGCATCTCTGGCTTGTCCATGCAGCAACACTAATGTTCCTCGTGTCTACAATTATACAGTAGCTCAAAGCACAAGCTCTGCTACATACACATTCCTTGTGATGTCTAATCTGTGTTTGTGTCTACACTTGGGTATGCACCTTGTTCCTGTGGCTGCTGATCTGTGTCCTGTATCTGCACCACAGCCCATATAATCTCCTTGTGGCTACTACTGTTAAAACATGTCCTGTCTCTATGCTAGAATATGGGACCATCACCGCAGACTGCTAATGCTACCCTTAAATGACACTTTGGGCAGATGAAATGGGGTAAGGGAACTTGAAGCGCTTTTCCATGCACTTTTAATAGCTTCCAAGGCAGTATATACCGGTCTCCGTGAGTGGCAACTGAGACTGGCAATCGCAGATTCTAGGATCACTCATTTTCTTTGCTTCAGTTAGGGCTCAAACTGTCCATTACCCAGAAGTACTGTGGTTTTGGATGCAGTTTTAGTTTTTATTTCTTGGTCGTGGTTTTCCATCCGGTGTCGTTCATGCTTATTTGATGCTACTGTTCTTGTTCAGTGAAATAAGAAAAGTAATATTATTTATTTATTTTTTTTATTAAGTGTATTTGGTTTATTACAAACCTTTCACCATCAATAAAACTTTTTTTTGTTATCTTACAAAGAGATCTGTCACAACCAGTCAACATCAAGCAGATATCGAGTCTGATATATCCTATATAGGCGAGACTAAATTTAAAAAAGCCATTTTCATTTATATTTGTTACTTAAGATAAGTTTTGGCTCTCCTGAGATCATAAAGTTAAAAAATTGAATTAATTCACAGTACAATGTTCAATAAGATATTTACACCAACACTGCACGGTGGGTCTTTTTAGCCAATTCAGTTCCGTTTTTATGATGTATTTCCTTCGTCAATAAGGTCTAGCCTTTTTAATGTGTTTTCCAGAAATTTGACTGTTACGAAATTAATTTTTGGTGATTGACAGGCGTAGATTTTGCTCCACCATTTTTCTGCATCTAAGCCGCATAAGTCAGTGATGTTACTGGTTAGGTACAAATTTCGCAGATCTCTCAGTTCTGTGCAAAATAATACTAAGTGGTGTAGCGATTCTTCACCTCCATTGCACAATCTGCACTTTGTACATATTTTTTCTTTAGTGTATCTTGCCTTTGTTGTTTTGTTTTGCAAGGTGTTTAACCTGAAACGTAATAACAGATCTCTTTGTTTGGGGTTCGGAAACTTTCTCAGGTAATCTGGTATGATAGTCATCACCCCACAATTAGATTTCAATAGTGTATGTGTTTTTGACCGAGCTCTTTCCATTTCAGTCTTCGACCAGTCCTCAGCCCAAAGTGCTCTCTTTATAGCTATCAGGTTTTCTGCTAAGGTTTGGGCTTTGAGGGTAAATTCTGTCAAAGTTTGTTCATTTTCTCGTTTCCAATCTTCTACCACTTTTTCTTCATAGTTGTTGAATTTTGTAAATAATTCAAATTGGGGCGGCATTGTATTATTCGTTATCTTTCTATACAACATTAGTTTGTTATATCGGATGTGTATGTATAACGATGTTAAGCCCAGTTCATGTCTGATAACCGTCATTGGAGTAGCTTTTGGTATTGGTAAGATTTTTTTCCAGAACAAACCTTCTAGCATGGTCCAGAACTTCTCTGGGATATTCATACAGGTTTCTGCTCCGTATATCAATGTTGGAATTACTTTCAGTCTGTAAAATGTGATCACCGGTCGAAGGGAGAATTTTCCATATCTTTTATTGATAATGGTAGCCTGGGCTGTTAGCTGTTTTGTCTTTGCCTTTAGCATCATTTTCCAGGGCTCTTCATTTTTTATTCCACTTATTTGTGATCCCAAGTATCTCATTTCGTCACATGGTTTTATCCAGGTTTTGTTTACTTTCCATTCTTCATTTTTTGTCTTTTTCCATCTTTTATCGCCGAATATTAGTATTTCGGTTTTTTCTGCATTTATTTCTAGGTCGTTGTTTTCTATATATTTTCCGACTAGATTTAAAGCCCTTTGCAGACCAATTTGTGTGTGGTCTAAAATTATCAGATCGTCTGCATAGAGCAGATGGTTGATCGGTCTGCAATTCAATTTCGGTGGAAAAGTCCTGCTATTTCTAAAGCAGTGTTGTAGGTCTTCGATATAAAAGCAGAACAAAGTGGCTGCTAACGGGCATCCTTGTTTAAGGCCTTTCGTTGTTTTTATCTCCTTAGATAGATTACCATCTTGATCTAATTTGACTCTCATTGAGGTTTTGCCATACAGTTCTTTGATGGCTTTCAGGAGATCTGTCGGGCAGCCTTTAGAGGCCAATTTTTCCCAAAGGCGGCTTCTTTTCACACTGTCAAATGCTTGCCGTAGATCAATACTGGCTATATACAGTTTTTGTTTGTTTGTATAGGCTCTTCTTTTCATCAGTCCTAGAATAAGCAGATTTAAATTACATCCCACGTTCTCAACAAATCCTGATTGTCTTTTATCATATGTTTTAGAATCCTTAATCCACGTTTTCAATTGTTTTAGCAGGAGGGTGGCAAAAATTTTCCCAACACAATCTAATAGGGCAATTGGCCGGTAGTTTTTCGGGTCCATCCTATTGCCTTTTTTGAAGATTGGGACAATAATTGCCGACTTCCATGATTTTGGTATTTGGCCTTGTTTCACAATCCTCTTAAAGAGTCTTTCACAGAAAATTGCCCATTTTTCTGGATCTTCTTTTAACACTGCATTTGATAAACCGTCCGGTCCTGGAGTTCTTGAGGAGCTCGCTCTTGAGATTAAGGACTTTATCTCCTCCTTATCGAAATGAATTTCCCAGGGGCAAAGTTTTTCTTCTTTGGTATTATCTTCCATATCCAACGTTTCTGGCTCATTAAACAATTTTGCAAAATGCTCAGTCCATACGGTTTCTGGTATTGGATTCGTGAGCGCCGCTGTTGATTGTTTATCATTTAGTAGGTCCCATAATGTCCTGCTATTTGCATTTGATATTGCTTTCTGCATCTCTTCAGCGTCTTGTTGTAGCAGTTGTGATTTATGGGCTTTCTGCCAGTTTTTGTATTTTTGTTTTCTTTTTTGCAGCATTATTTTCGTGTCTTTGTTCTTTCCATTTTTTAATGCACGTAGATCTTTTCTTAATAGTCTCTTTTCTATCGCTACTGTTGGATCATATACATGTAGTTTTTTTGTTCTTGGTTTTAGGTATTTCCCAGAATATTGTCTAAATATCTGTAGGGATGTGTTATATTCTACAGACTTTTTTTCTTTTGACTGACACTTTTCTAGGTTTTCTAGTACAGTGTCGAAGTCGCTTTTTTTCAACCTTAATCGATTTAGGCCATGTTCTAACTCTATTTTTATGTCCCATTTTTGCTTTATTCGGGTTTCCCAGTGTAGAAATTCGGCGATGATTGGTTCATGATCGCTGTGGTTTGAAGGTGTTATTTTAAAGCTTTGAATTTTCACTAATAATCGTTCACACACAAACATATAATCTAGTGTGTTACTTACAATGCCATTTGACCAGGTCTTTGCTGGCGGTATGTCTCCATTCGTGTTCCCATTCAGTCTATGTAATCTCCTTACAATCATTTCTTCATTCCATTTTTTTCCACGTTTGCGTTTTTGGTCATTTTTTTGGATTATATCATGATGGTTTGCTTTATTTTCTTCAAAGCAATCTGCGTTAAGGTCACCGCAGGTGACGATATTTAGTTCTTTGTATGCTTCTATTTTTCCATCTAAGTATTCCGTTATTTGGTCTATGAAGCATTCACTTTCGATGTTTAGGGGGTTCCAGTAAACGTTCATTATTAGCACTATTTGCTTGACTTTTGTAGCTTCAAGCTGAAAGTTTATGACTGTTGCCTGTATGTACGGGTTAATATTCATAGATTCGATTACTTTTATTTCTGACCCGTTTTTGATTAATGTTAAAAGACCTGCAGATGGTCTTCCAGTCGCACTTCTTTTGGCGGGGTTGCATAACACAGTGAAACCTTCCTTGAATGGGGCAATTTTTAACCAAGATTCTTGTATGCATATTATATCTAGCTCATTTAAGGATGGATTGAAATCATTAAAGAGATGGCTGTGACCTCTGGTGTTCCAGCTTCCTATTTTCCATCGATCAGTGTAGACTTTTTTGGATGGCTATAATTTTGGTTTAGTAGCAAGAGTGCCAGCTAGCCAATTCCAATATTTTGGGTCCTCTTTTGTTATTTGTTGGGGGTTTGTTGATTCGCTTGTTTTTTGGGTTCTTCTTATGGTTATTTTTATTTTGTCTAAATGCTCTTTTTCATGCCTTTGAATCTGATCTTCATTTCCATTTCTTTTTGGTATTCTATTTGGTGGTTCTGTGGTTGGGTATGTTGTGTTTTCGCTTCCACCTGGATCACTCTGATCATGCTGGTACTTCTCTCTCTGATTTGACTTTCTATTTTCAATTTTCGATTTGAAGTGATGTGCTTCTTCATCTTCCGAGAATTTCCTCTCGGAAAGCACACTTTTACTTTTTTCACTGGTTCCCAGTTTATCATTGAAATTTTGGTGATCTTCTGGATCTGAGATTTTGAAGCCCAATACTCGAAAGTTCTCATGTGCCTCTAGCATGATGGTGGCAAGTAGCACCGAGTTCGTCGTAATTTCTACCAGGTCGACACGCGTTTCTTCAGGGAAGCTTACTGTCAGTATTTCTTCTGATTTTATTGTTTTCAGTTGTGGGATGTATTGTAAGAGTTTCATTACTGCTGATCTGTTGAGTATCAGACCATCCGAATTTCTTGCTATTTTTTCGAGTATTACAACCCTATTTTTCGGTGGTTTAGGTTTTTGCTTCATCCATTTTTGTCTTGCGTCGGTGGCTCTAGCGTTTCCTTGTTTGTCGCTCAAGAGCCAATTTTCTTTTCTTGTTTCATTTTGTTGTGCGTTGTTTAGATTGAACAGTTGTACATTTTTTTGTGCAGAGCATTCATTCATTTCTTTTGCTTTAGAGTATTTTTCTGTGCATTTTTTTAATTTTTCACTTAGGGTTAGAAAATCTTCTTTATTCACCACCCTAGAATCAATGCATACTTCTTCAGCTTCATAAATATTAGAATCCGTTATTACTCTTTCCTGTATTTCGTTTGTGTATCCATTTCCGTCTTCATAAATAGAGCAATCTAGGAGTTCTTGAATGGATCCATCATGTGAATTGTCGTCTTCTGAAGATACAGAGACCGTTTGGCTCTTTTCTAAGGTCAACTGAGGATGGTTCTCTATTGGTTTGTTACATTGTATTGTGTTGTTCGACTCTTCTTCTATTATATCTTTTGAGTTTCGCAAGAAACTCCTTGACCCGCTAATCTTCTTCTTTTCTTTGAGGATCGCATTCTTTGTTTTACATGTGCTTTTTTGGCCTTTCTTTTGTGTGATATTTATATTTGTTATTTCAGTCTTCTTGCTTATATTAGAATCAAATATAGGAAAAGCACTTGTTGCCACTTTTCCTGCATTTTCTATTCGTTTTTCAGCAATCTCGGATGTGATATTTTGGCTCCTTTCATTCCCGATCTGTGTTTGTTTCGGGATTAATCTTGTATTTGGGAGCATAGAGTCATGGGCCTCATGGTCTCCATATTCTTCGGACTGTAATAGTTCAAATCCGGGCACATATGGAGCATGGTGGACTTCTCTTTGCTCTTTATGTGTGCACGCTCCTGTTTTTGAATCAGTCCTGATCGGGTGGAGAGCTAGAGTTGTAATGATTTCCCGAATCCCTTCTAGGAAATGTTGTTTGTCGGTTTTCGCGTCTTGCAATAGATCAATCAGTGTTTTTAGAACCACTCCCTCCATTTCTTTCTCTCGGCTTCGCTTTTCTTTGATATGATCTATAACTGATTCCACGTAGATCAGTTTGCTGTTCATTAGGGCAATCATTGTCGATTGATCTCGTTGGTTTTCAGTTAAAGTTTCGTATAGTTTCAGGAAATGAGCCATAGTTATCGATACAGATGCTATGATTGCTTCCTGTGCCTCTTTTAACCACTTTTTTTCATTTGTCATTCCATGAGTAATGCCATTTTTTCGTCTTTGTAAGATTTTTTCCCTCCTCGTATTTCTCTCATTTGAGCTGTATTCTGTTGAGGTTGAGGAGTTTTCCTCTGACGACGTCAATTCTTTTGTGCCTTTATTTCTTTGTGGTGAAAAATTTTTGATGTGATCTTGTAGTGCTTTTATTTATCTCTCTCTCTTCAAAAGGCCTTTGTCTGTGATTTTCTGCTTCAGACGTGACTATAATTATATTGTCGTTGTTCGTGGATTCTTTAGGTGTTATATTTGATGGGTCACTTCGGATATTTGTCAATGGGTTTTTCAGGGTATTCTTCTCTGGTGAATGAAATCTGGGGCGTTTGGAGGCCCAGGACTCGGTTTGTGCATTTCCACTGCCTTGTTTTGTTGTATTTTCTTTTTGGCTTTTTTCGTATAGACTTTCCTTTGCAGTAATGCTCATAGCATCGAATTTCCCTACAGATGGATTTTCTTTCTGAGTGTCTATGATCTCTGCTGTGTTTGATAATAGGTCATCATCTGTCATTTCAGAAGTCACGTTCCTTATAGGAGAGGTGTAATTTCCCTTTGACATAGTTTTTGAAATGGAGCTTTCATGTGTATTTCTTTTCGGTTGAATTTTGCCATTATTCATGTCTTCGCTCATTTCCCGAGGGGCAGGTTTTCTATTGAAGTGTCATCTTAGCGTGCCGATCTCAGATGTAGAGTAGCATCTTTTTTTTGTCTGTTTCTTCAGGTTTTGTAAACAGTGGGATTCTAAACCTTTCTCTTGGTTATTATCTGCACCATTATTCATCCTTTTTATACTGGTGCTTTTTTTTTGGACTTCAACATGTGTGTTGGGCATTTCGTTTGCAAGTGTGGAAACTGCCTGGTTTCCCTCAAGGGCCAATTGTTTGGCCATGGTAAGCTGGTTGAGGGGGCTCAGCTGCCTTAGCCCTCCCGTGGAAGCATACCCTTCAGCTGGGCCTTCCACGTCTTCAGCCAACAGAGGGTTAACTTTTTCCTCTGCACGCGCTGCATCCGCAGTCCAATCAGGCTCCCGGCAGTTTTCGCCCACAGTCAGGAGCAGCTCTCCCGGCTCCTCGCTTCTGCGAGGCTCAGTGCCCGCTCCTCTCGAGCCGCCCGGCCCCTCCCACCACGGGTCCGCGGCGGAGCTCGCGGCCTCGGCACCCGCACCCGTTCCACCGCTCGACTCCCCCCGCCCGCGACACACCGCACTTGGGCCGCCGCCGTCAGCGCCCGCCATCGGCTCGGCGCGTGCAGACGCCCCTGCACCTCGCTCACCACTCCCCCTCCGCACCACGCATTGCGCTGGTCGCTGCGGACACCAGCCACGTCCACAGCGGCCATGCGCTTCTCGTCGCGGGGGGGGGCCAGAGCCACAATGGCAGCTGCACGTCTCCCCAGGGCCCAGTGGCGACCCCCCAGACGCCGCACAGGCACCCAATAGCGGCGATGAACAGTCATCCGACAGGATGGGTGAAAACACCTCGTTTGTAAGTGTCGTGCTTATCAGTTTACTTGTTTTATTGGAACGTAGATCTACTGGCAATTTTTTACATTGCTTTCCAATGTTTTTAACAGCTATCTTTGAATTAACTGAGCTGAATGTGGTAACTAATGAAGAGTTGAAAGGCTGTTTCTCAACCTGGTCGTCTAGTGCACGTACCTTGCTCTGTGTTCTTGGATGCAATTCTCCTGATGTTTCGAGGTCCATTCGTTCACACATCGGCGAACACTCGGCAAACACTCCGCTACGCTCCGCGTCTGTGGGTGGTTCTTATGGGTTCCAGGTGTAGAAACAAAGAACAGACTCCAGAACAGACTCCAGCAGACTCCAGCAGAGAGTATGGGTAACAGGGTTTCTCCTTCTCCTTCTTTGCTGCCAAACACTCGGCAAACACTCCGCTACGCTCCGCGTCTGTGGGTGGTTCTTATGGGTTCCAGGTGTAGAAACAAAGAACAGACTCCAGAACAGACTCCAGCAGACTCCAGCAGAGAGTATGGGTAACAGGGTTTCTCCTTCTCCTTTGCTGCCAAACACTCGGCAAACACTCTGCTACGCTCCGCGTCTGTGGGTGGTTCTTATGGGTTCCAGGTGTAGAAACAAAGAACAGACTCCAGAACAGACTCCAGCAGACTCCAGCAGAGAGTATGGGTAACAGGGTTTCTCCTTCTCCTTCTTTGCTGCCAAACACTCGGCAAACACTCCGATGATATTTCCGACGTATAGAAGTGTTTGGGTCTAGAAACATTATAGCGAATAGTAGAGCTGATATGAAGACAGCAGTTCCAGTTTTGGGGAACGATTACTGTACAAGAGAACACATTGATACGTCATTAACAGACAGAATGGAATTTCTAGAGAGCAGCCAGCAAATAAACCTGCTCTTAGGCGCATGAGACCCGCAAGTGGGCCACAGTGAATGTAATGTTATGAAACGGGCTTTCTGTGTAGCAGTGAAGATGTTGGCTTTGAGAAGCTAATGTCTCCACCATGGGGAGACGTTAACACCCTTTTGGCTCTACTCCTGTTGTGCCTGTTGCAGTGCATGGCTGAAATGGATTTCTTACACCCAGCCTTAAGCTGTAACGGGCACAACCGGGAGTGAAGACAAAAGGGTGTTAATTTTGGGGACCTTGAGCTGTGTGTGTGACTAACACAAGTGCCAGCCAGCCACAGCTTCACTCAACTAGTTTGAGCGATGCTGTGACAGGCCTGTACTTCTGTCGGTCACAGCTGCCTGGCTGGCTCATATCCCGTCACGGCTGTGGCGGGACAATGACACGTTGTGAAGTGGTGGGACCGGGGGCAGGGGAGACCCTGGCTCAACCTCACTTTTTGGAGACTGCCGGGACACGGCTCTGGCTGGCCCCGGCTCACTTAAAGCACTGCCCCTTCAGAAAAGAACTCTAGCCCGACTTCTTCAAGGACTCTCTCATCCTCAAAACCTAGACCGCCACCTGACTCGCTAGATGCTGTCCACCCCTCTCCTGCCTGCCACACTGTACAGCTGTACGGTATCCCTCCTCTGTATCCTACTGCCTGCTGTATATCTGTTCTGTTGTTACCTCTGAAAAGCACTCTGTTGTGTATCTGTACTGTTGTATACCTCTGTATAGGGCCCCGCTCCATTGCTTTTTAAAGCTAGGCCTGGGCTAAATAAATACCATAATAATGGGGCGAGGCATGTCTGAAGCGCACATGGGCTTTTGATTACTGATGATTTCTGTTTGGCGGGTTGTTTCCACTTCAAAAACACGCAGCTGGTTGTCTGTCTGTCTGCCTTTTCGTTCCCGAGTGTCTGCGTTCAGAGCCAGGGCTTTGCCACCTTGACTCCTTGAGGTGTAGGCGGCGACAATGCACAGTTTTTCTCAACTTTGTCTGCTGGGAGGTTGCTACTATATACCACCACCGGGAGTACACTTGGCATCCTTTCCAAAATCTGTGTTTTCGGCACTGGCAAGGTCGCCTGATCGTAATCTCAGCGCATTTTGCACCCTGGTTGAGTGCAGGCCCTTTTTTTTCGGGGTCGAGTGGGGGCCTGTCTGCATGACTGGAGCGCTTATATAGCTGCTCACTTTAAACATTTAAATAATAACTTGTTCATGGTATGTAATCAGTGCCTTAAGTGGCACTGCAAAATGAGCCTGGGCTCATCAAGGGGGCATCGCCTAACGGGGCACCTGCTGGCTCATTAGCCGCACCCTTTGATGCCCCCTCTCAATGGGCTACAGGGACCCGCCGCCAGGCAGACTTTTATTTTTTATTTTTATTTTTATTTTAGATTAGCACCCTCTCCCCAAGAGTTGGCGTTCGCTGTTCAGCGAGGCTCCGTCAGCATGCGGTTGTTGGGAGCAATAAACCCGATGCTCGTCGAGGCATTGCAGCTGATCGCGAGCAGTCATTCCTCTGTTCTGGCTGGGGTGGGGAGGTGTTTTCCTGCTACGGATGGGTTTAAACTAGTGGCTCTGCACCCTGCGCGTGAGCAGTGCTAGAAAGAATTTACATGGGCCCTCGGAGGTGCAAGGCCCAGGGGCGGAAGATGGGAGGTGGGATTGCAGGGGAAGCGGCCATGCGCAGCACCTACCAGGTTCTTGCCATTCGCACCAATGTGCGCAGGGTGGGCCACCAGGCCCTAGGAACAAAAGGGACCCAGACTACTGGGCGCCCAAGCAGGCTGAAGGTGGCAGGGACAAGTAACCTACTCCTGTCATACAGGAGGTCCCTGCCCTTTACGGCCAGATCAAAGGCCCTCCTCCCATCCGGATGGAAGGGAGGACACAGCCTTTGATGTAACGATGGGGTGGGGGACTCCCAGTCCTCGCGTCCCTTTTTGGGTTTTAACAGAGGAAGGCGAGGCAGCCCCTCCATTGCTTCCCTTTCCAGTTGCACCCGCGCCCCGTGCACACAAGACTGCTGGCACTTGCCAGAAAACGGAATAAAAACCTCCCTCCCTTTTAATAAGCAGTGCCAGGCATAGGTAGCACCAATAATAAATGACACAATACGACAGTCAGCGCTGGGATAAGGGTAGAAAGGTAAATCAAGCTCCACTAGAGAAGACTAAATAAGAGGCAATGCAACAAAAGGTGAAATGACGGAGGAACAATCAAGGGAGCAAATGGATGAATGTGGAAAAATACCAACGCCTCACAAGAGGCTAACAAAAAATTGGGAAGATGTTGAATAAAAGGAAGGAAGCAGATGGAGTTAAACAAGGGTACATCTAATTAAGATTTCTGTCACATGTGACTTCCACACGTAGGCATTGTAGTAATAAAACACTTATGCAGCAAGAATTACATATAGTAATTGAAAAGATGGTTTATTTATATGGTAGCCCCTATAAGAGACGCGTGTTTCGGCACGTACTGTGCCCTTTTCAATCGGGGCAGTAGTTTCTTGTTATTTATGGTTCGTATGGTCATGGGTTTGAGACACTTTTCTCAGTTTTCGGGTGCTGGACAACCAAAGTTGATATATCAAAAAACCCCAATAACCTTTGCTTACATCTAATTAAGGCTTAATGACTAGATAATGATGAAATGCTTCAACACGCTAACGCCTCGCAAAGAGGCCATATAAAAAGGAAACGTGCAATAGAAAAGAACGAGGCCAATGTCTAATCAAGGAAGGAGAAACATAACTAAAACACTGAATGGATTAAAGATAAACTTCAAAGAGGAACCTATGCCTGCCAAGAGGCAACAAAAATAAAGGAAAGATGCCACATAAAAGAAGGAACCAAGTGGCAGAAATTAAACCGGCCACGGCTCAACGCCGGGTCATTACAACTTTGCAATCTTTGTTATGAAGGGCGGCAGGGATCAGCCTCCGACTCCCTGGATTTAGTGCACTTTTTCCCCACCAGAGGCTGTAGGCCCAGGGACCCCAGTCCCACAAACCAGATGTTCCCCAGCTGTTGCTTCTCAGAGGTGCCAACAGATGCCAAGTGCCACCCACCAAGATCCCAGGGAGTTTTCTGGAATCCATAGTATGCATTACGATCTCCCACAACCAAGATTCTACCATTCAGATACCGCCCAGACCACTCTTCAATAATATGGCACACATTCTCAACAAAAGAATCTATCGAGATACCTTTGTGCCAATATATATTGAGGATCAAAATGTTCACATAGCCATCCCGAGATATAAGATCCACCCCAAGTGCACCAAAGGGTACGTTTTCAAGGATTGGCACACTCAAACTCAAAGTATTTTCTACTGCAATAAGCATGCTCCCTAAGGGCCTCCCATCAGCCCTCTTTTGCTGATTGGGCAAAGATTGTGTAGCCATCTAAGATAGGACTTGAGGTCAGCCATGTCTCTTGTAGACAAATACAATTGGCCTCTCTTAGATTGGCTAAACAGGTTGGATTAATAAAAAGATGTGAGCTACGACGGGTATTCCAAGATTGTAAACGCCGAGGGACCATTTTCCACTCTCTGCTCACACACATATGGGCTGTTTTGGAGTTTTATTCTTCAGCAAAACACATTCGCAAACTATCAAAGGTTAAAAAGATCCAAACGTGAGACCTGAAGGCATGTCCTTCATTTTTATTTAACTATGATTGAGGACAACGCAGTTTTGTGAACATTGTGAAATAAACATGTCAGAAATGAGAAACACTTTGTATTTTGCTCTTTTTTCACATTGGGCCAAGTAAAAGGCTAGCCTGTTGCTGTTTAGTTACACTAAAGGTTTATACTTGCATCCTTCACGAAATGGAAAACGCTCCATATTTTTACTGTCTTCATGATATATAAACACACCGTAACTATCGGGAAACGTAGTATTAAACAGTATACCAAAAGCATGAGACCAGGAATGGGGGTCAGTTGTTATGTGGCATAACTTAGTTCTGTTTCAACCCCATATGAGGCGCTCCAAATAAGTACTGGACAAGAAAATGGAAGGTTCCCTGGTTAGCAGGTTCAATGCAGGGCAGCAAAGCTAGATAGGACGCTTTGCGTTTGCCGGTTCAATGCAGGGCAGCAGATCTGGGTAGGACGCTTTGCGTTTGCCGGTTCAATGCAGGGCAGCAGAGCTGGGTAGGACGCCTGGCGTTGGCAGGATCAATGCAGGGCAGCAGAGCTGGGTAGGACGCCTGGCGTTGGCAGGATCAATGCAGGGCAGCAGAGCTGGGTAGGACGCCTGGCGTTGGCAGGATCAATGCAGGGCAGCAGAGCTGGGTAGGATGCCTTGCGTTAGCAGGTTCAATGCAGGGCAGCAGAGCTGGGTAGGACGCCTTCCGTTGGCAGGATCAATGCAGGGGAGCAGAGCTGGGTAGGACGCCTTCCGTTGGCAGGATCAATGCAGGGCAGCAGAGCTGGGTAGGACGCCTTGCGTTAGCAGGTTCAATGCAGGGCAGCAGAGCTGGGTAGGACGCCTGGCGTTGGGAAGAAGCAGCTCCTGTATTTTATTTTTTCATTTGTATAGCGCACGCAAAACCCTCAGGCATCAGGGCGCTGGAGAGAACCTGTCGTGACTTGCCGCGTAGTGAAGAGTAATGGACCTCTGTCCACAAATCACCCACAGGGATGAGTAAAGAAACTCCCTGTGCGAGCTTTGAGGCCACAGGTGTTGTGTTTCTTCGTCAGATCTGATGACGTCCTGGACCCCGGAGGCTGTTAAAGGGAAGGTAAGATTAGCACAGGCAGACACAAGACTGGGATATGCAGAAACGTGTATAAATCTCTTACCTAAACCCAACCGGGATGATTCTGGGGTGCCGGGGGCCTGGTGCGAGGGAGAGCCGTAGGTCTGGACAGCCGTGTCAACCGTAACCCAGATGGTAGTGGCTGGTTGTGACTAGGTGAGCACCTGAGTTTGCCACTTAGCGCCAGTGGCCAAAACCGTAGAGTCAAGAAAGGGTGATCCGTAAGCAATCCGTTAATCAAAAGCCGAGGGTCCAAAGTAACAATATCCGTGCAACAAGATCCGAGGAGTCAGCAAGCCAGTCCGTAATCCGTAAGCCAAGGTCCAAAAATCCGTTGTATCCAGGTATCGTGAATGCTGCAAAAGCCGAACAGAGTCGTGGAACAGCTGTGAAGCGGTGATGGAACTCAAACTTCCCGGTTTTATGCGTGCCGGCTCTTGATCACGTGAGCGGGATTCTGGGCACGTGATCGGGAGAGCGCCGCGGAACCAGGAAGTAAACGCAGTCGGGTGTTCCAGCTCGAACGTAGTCTCCATGGGAGTTGCCAATGGTAACGAGGCAACAAACCGGGTCGGACCTTCCGCACTGCCCGCCCTCGTTGACCATGGCGACTCCCTCGCACCCTAGGTATGGAAATGTCCCGTGAGGTGGTCTGCAACCCAGGGGCAGTACCTGTGTGTGCTGGTGTGACTGTGCATGGTGGCGGGACTGGTTTGTGTATGACAGAACCAGTTACATGTAGGCTGGGGCAGTGACGATGCACAGTGGTTACATTCTTCAGGTACTACACAGTGCATAATGGTTACATTTAGCAGGTACTCCTCTTCGCAACAGGAGCATCATTTGATGATATTTGAGGTTCATGTTACGCAGGTTAGTCGAACAGCCATGTTTTAAGGGCTCTGCGATTCATCGTCCCTTAATGCCAGTGGAAGGGAAGGGAATTCCACTGGGGGCTCATTTTAGTTTTCCAATTTTTCGTATGTTTTTCTTCCATGGTCTTGGATAGCCAGTGAGGAAAGGTCCATACATTTTGCCACAGTGGCATCAAACTGTTCTCTCTCTGCATGGTCAAACATTGAGATTTGGTCTGCCACAAGTCTGGGCAAAGAGCATTTCAAAACCATTGCTGCTCTTTGCAGTTTTCAACCAGCATAAGCAGGCCCACATATGCATTAGTGCAGGTGTCTACAACCTGCAGCTCTCCAGATGTTTGAACTACCACGGCCATTAAGTGTAACAGTACATTATTGCTAATTGGGGAGTCCCTCAAGTTCAACTATACTTTTTCTAATGCTTTTATTTCTTTTAGCTAATAATTGTTCATAAATGCTTAATAAGAGTGTTTTATATTTGAGCATAATGCAACACTATATTGCTATTGCAAAAGCTTTTTTCAGTGATAAAACATTGTAGGAAAGACAACGACATCTAATGTTAAAATGTGCACATGGATAATAAGACAATGTTCATAGCTTTTCTAGTAGTAGGCCCACTCCAATATTGCTCTCCAATACTATACCTGCGAGGGGCTCTGGGGAAGTGGTTTCTCCTGTAAGAGGATTCAATTCAACACTACAGCTAAGTCAACGCCTAGTCTAGAATACTGAATGAAAACCCTTATTGATATACCTTTATGTCCAGTTCATGCGTTCTGGATGACTACCCCTATATAACACCCCTCTCTTGGAATCCTCCTGACCCCACTGAGCCAAGAAGTAGTTCTGTTTTGCAAGTTAAAAGGTTTATTTGATAATTTAAACAATAGATATATATATATATATATCACACTTTATAATAAATTAATAATTGAGTAGCACACTTAATCTGATATGATAAAGATTAACAACGGAGAATCTGGCACCAACACGCTTCTCTATAATCAATAAGGAGTTGACATGAAATGGATAAGGTAGCACACAGGTGAATAGGAACAAAAGAAGAAGGTGGTACAGAATGCTTTATGTAAGCTCAGGTGGATGCAATATATTCAATGAATGCAGTACAGAAAATACTCAATATGATTTCAACAAAACAATGTAATCACTTTTCTCTGGCAATTCACCCCCCCCTCTTTATGCAATGCAAGGAAATGGGAGGAAAGCACACAATTCTCAGAAATGCAATTCAAATGTAATTCAGTTCACCCAGCAACTTAGACTACAGAAGTTTAAAACACAGGCAAAATGCTTTTATATGTGCTGGCAATGGAGTGAAAAATATGCTAAATTTGCTTTTAATTCCCTCTAGAAGTTCAGGGTGAGTGGTATCTAGTTAATATTAGTCCAGGCTCACTTTAGCAAGGATCTAGGGTGTAACTAGCAGGTTAAACGAATTTTTAGCAACTGAAAGCAAGAAGCTTCTGTTTTCACACGTGGAGAAATTTGCAAATCGCGGCAAAATTCACGAGTGCGTTTTTCACGATTACGGCAAAACGGTTGCGGAGATATGAGCGATTAAATAAAGGTCGTTTTTCAGATTTGAAATTTTAAAGTTCAAAAAGACAAGTGCAGCTTGCAACTAGAAAATGACAAGTGACAGCTTTACAAATGACAGGCGACAGTTAGGAGACAGTTCTACTTAGATTAAAATAGGTTGAATTATATTATTTTAACTAAGAGATTGGTTCTGCACAGTTTTCTAGGTACTCACACTATATTCTTGAGTGAAATGGGCCTCGCCACGGATCTGGTCAGGTTTTAAACTGGACTCTGGTCGCTGCACTTCACAGTGATCTGGGTCAGCTCTCTCTGGTTCTGAAGATTGAGGGATTTAAAGTCTGGATCTTTCTGCACAGCTTTCTCTGGAGATTGATGGAGGTAAAGTATGGATTTTCCCGGCAGAGCTTCCAGATGCAAATGGATTTGAAGGTCCCTATTTGTCCTGTCTGTCTGCTTTTATGTGTTTAGAATGTGGGTGTGTTCTAGCATCACTGACCCTACCTCTCTCTCAGCTTCTAATTGGTCAAACTTCCATTTCTCATTTGATTGGGGGAGCTAAGTTGTGTCAGAGTGATGTCATTTTATGGCTTGCAGAGAGGACACTCCCCAGTCAAATTGCACACATTCTATATTTGATAACAAAAGACATATTTGCACAGGTAAACATTGGTGTAAAATTACATGCACACCTCACACATCATAGGAGGTATCCCCTGTTCAAACTCTGCTCTTCCTGGGGGCTTGCATTCAGAAATGGCAATATTTTACTTTTTAACTGCTTTTGCAATTTCGGACATTGACCCAACTTTACATACATGTGCGCAGGGAGTATGGACATTAATTGATGAAGTGTCAGATTTTTCACATGCACACATTTTGAGTAATATCCTCTTTTCCGCTAAAACCCCCCTGAACATGCCACCGGTTCTAAAAACCTCTTAAAATGTGGGCAGAAAAATCACAAGAATTATGGTGTCATTTATACAATTTTCACATGTCCGCTCTATGAGTTATTCATCTTTTTCTAAAACCATACTCTGGCTATAGAGGTGTGTCTTTTCATGTCACATGGTACAGAAACCAGTCTTTCCAGTTTCTGGCAAGCTCAGAGACCCTGCCCCTCCCAGCTTCTGCCAAGAGGAAGCTCCATTTACGACTCCCGCCAATAAAACATTTGCCTGAGTCAGGACAGGGCTTTGTTCAATTTCCTGCAGAGCCCAGGTAATTCAATCAGGGAAGTGTCATATCCCTTTTGGTGTGAGCAGCAAAAGGGCAGCTAGGCCTGGGAACACAGCTGTGACTCAAGTTTCACTCCTGATGGGGTAGTTGCCAGGCAGAATTCAGTTCCTTAAGCCAGGTTTCAGATAAAATGTCACTTTTTGTTTCCCAGTTTAAGTCAAGACAATTTTTTTTACATATGCAGCTAGAATGCTGATTCTAAGTTCAAAACTATGACATTTAAACAATTGCAACCTATGTGACACTCAAAGTAGGTCACTCATTTCTCTTAAACCTTGAGATTTTTAATGTCTTTCAGTCCAAATTTTCTTAAACTGCTGAAATCCCCAGCTCAGCCAGTCTTGTTATAAACCTTCAAGTCACTTCAGAATATAACTTTAGATTGGATCCACCTCTCAGTAAGTCTTTCTTTGGCCTGTTTTGGGTTCATTTATTCAGTTTTGCAAAAAGTAAAATCTGGTGTTGTTTTAAAATGCCGGCTTTTGGATAGTGGTGAGTACTGGTACTGCACCCCTTTTTTGGGATTTAAGAAAATGAATTCCCAACAGTTATGGGTTTGCTTTTGGCAATCAGCATTGCCATTCCCAATGGTTTCAGACTACTGTGTGGGTAGTCCAATGGTGGTTTTAGGCAGTGTCCTTCTGTGCCCATAGCATCGGCAAAAATGAGTAGCAGCCTATTCTTCATGCATTTCCCTGTGCATTTTCTGGGAAGCTCTGGCCATCATGATGTTTTCCATGTCAGTACTGCACAGTTTTGAGGTATGGCTCGGATGCATGGGTAAATACATCCCACAAGCCCCCCTTCTTGCGGTGGCCATCTGATCCTTCACTGGTGGGAACCGCAAGATCTGGGATGTAGTTCTCATCTTCTTCCGGTGGATGGCCAGTTCAGCATCTCTTCCTCCATCCGGTACTGGTCGATCGGTTCTCCTCGCCGGTCCTGATGGGAATATTGGGCGGTACCCCGGGCCCCCTTGCGTCATCCTCCCGGTCTCCGGATCGTCCTCCTTGGCCCGTCTCCAGGTTTTCTTTCTCCTAGGACGACAAAGGAAGAGCGGCAATCCCTACTCATAGACATTTTTGCACCACTGTTGAGATAGTGGGGCAGCATATGCATTTCATCATAACGAAACATTACATTCTTATTTTGATAAAAAACAGTATAACTAAGAGACAGTTTCATGCAAATCACAATATTTTAGAGACTAGATGTGGTATGTTTTATGGTTGGAACTGAATTAATCTGAGACAGTACCCGCTAGGATTCCAGAGGATTCCTCCAGTTGTTGCAGAGTGTGCCTGGGATGGCAACATTTCAACTGGTTTATGTGGACCCACTTGTCTTCCCCCGCTGCCAAAGGACCTTTGGGGATGTGGATTTTGTAGGCCACAGGGAAGATCTTGTCGATGATCTCAAAGGGTCCTTTCCATGTAGGCAAAAATTTGCGCTGCTTGGCCTGGTTCCTTTGGAAGTTGTATAGATAGACCCGGTCTCCCACCTGATATTCCTTCCTGGAAGTTTTCAGGTCATAATGGGTCTTCATGCTATCAGCTGATCTTTCTAGATTCCGCTGAGCATAAGCAAAAGCATGTTGGAGGTGTTTCCTTAAATTCTCTACATACTCATGAGTAGTGGAGGCATTTATTAGTGTCTGCTCTTGGGTCCTGTAGAGCAAATGCTGCGGAAGCACCATCTTGCGCCCAGTCATCAACTCAAATGGTGACATTTTGGTTGCAGATGAAGGGGTAGATCTGATGGCCATTAGGACCAGAGGTAATCGGATATCCCAACTTGGCCCAGAATCTGCCACAAACTTCTTTAATATGCTCACAATTGTCCGGTTATATCTCTCTACTGCCCCAGAAGAAGCTGGTCTATAAGCAATATGCAGCTTTCTCTTGACCCCCAGTATCTCCCACATCTTTGTCATTACTTCACTGGTGAAGTGGCTACCCCTGTCTGACTCAATCCTTTGAGGTAGACCAAAACGGGAAAAGATGTGGTTAATCATCAAGGCAGATGCCGTTTCTGCCTTGCAGTTTGGGGCTGGGAGACATTCCACCCACTTGGTAAACAAGCATGTCACAGTCAACATGTACTTATTCCCCCTAGCCGAGCGAATCACAGGGCCTACAAAGTCGATTTGTAAATCTGACCATGGCAGTGTCATCCCCCTCTTTTGGAGAGGCGCGCGGTGCGTGAGGGATGATGGCTGAAATTGTGCACACACAAGACACCCCTTCAAGTATTGGTCGAGGTCCTGCCCCATGTGTGGCCAGTATGCAACCTCTCTTAAGATTTCCAATGTTGTGTGAAACCCCCTATGACCGGCAGTGGCCGCATCATGGGCGTGACTTAACATCAGGCTTCGGAATGAGGTAGGAACCACCCACTGATCGTGGCCAGCTTTGGATTTCCTTACCAACAAACCATCTTGGATCCGGAACATTTTTGGACATTTCATCAACACTCTTAGGTCCTCTTTCCCAATGTAATCGGTATCCGTCAGGGGAAAGTTCTCAGGGTCCTCAAGGTGCTGGTAAAATTTACCAATAATTGGATCCCCCTTCTGAGCGGTAATCAAATCAGCATCAGGGGTCTCCTTACTCCATTGTACAATTGAAAGGTCGTTGTGAGCATTTGTCTGGGACCTAGTGATGGCAGTGACCTGGATTTCCCCCAACAGGGACTCAATCTCAATTAGATCCCCTTGGATGGCCCCGGTTTTGGCCAGCTGATCAGCTAAGTCATTTCCAGTTTTGTCTGGTCCCTCTACTTTGGAATGACCCTTGATCTTTTTCCAATAGATGGTCATCTCATTCGAGGTGACCAGATCATCAATGTTTTGGATCAACTTCCCATGTTTCAAGGGTTTGTTGTTAGCACATAACATGCCTCTGGTTTTCCAATTAACCAGGTGCTCCACGAACCCGTTCCGTACATAATCCGAATCTGTGATTATGACCAGTTCGTGGAGTTGATGCTGGACAGCAGTGAGGATGGCCTGATGCACAGCCATCAATTCTGCCACCTGACTACTTCGGGGACCAATTTTGTATCCAGCGGAGGGTTCTGGGAACTCATTCACCCATGCATTCCCTACGCCGGCCACCAGTTCCTTCTCCCCGTTGTTGTCAACATGGTAAGAGCATCCATCCACATAGACAGTGGGCATTCCCTCACACTTGTCCTCTTCAAAGACTTTGTGTGGGGAATTAAGGTATGCCTCCGTGTTGTCCTTTATTTTTAGACTCTCGTCCTCGAGACAGTTTTCTCTGGCACAATCATGCAAGTCAGCCAGACCTTGCGCGAGGGGACTCTTCTTGTTTTGGCCATATCTGACTTCCACAGGAAAGCCTTGCATTGACAGAATCCAGGAAGTAATTCGGGAATTACTCACATTTCCGGCCCGGATTCTGTCACTTTGGAGATATTGCAGAGGCTGGTGTGGAGTCTCCACTATGATGTGTTCCCCCTGGATAAACGGGCGGTAATTCTTCAATGCCCACACCGTTGCCAGGAGTGCCTTCTCACAATCGTTGAATTTTTCCTCCACAGAGGATAAAGTTTTGCTCGCATAGGAGATTACTTTATTGACCTTGTCATGCTTTTGGTATAATACTGCCGTCAAGCACGTATTGGAGAACCCTGTCTCCAGGAAGAACTCCTTGTTTCTGACAGGGTAAGCTAGGCAAGGCGCTTGTGAGAGGCTTCTTTTGAGTTGTCTTACTGCCTCGGATTGTTCTGGACCCCATTCCCACTTGACCCCCCCTTCAGGAGATGAATCAGGGGTCTGGTAATCTCTGCGTAGCCCTCAATGAACTTTCTGCTGTAATTAGTCAGTCCAAGGAGGCTCCTTAGTTCCCGCAGAGTTGTGGGGTCTTTCAGTTTCTGAAGTGCTTCCACTTTCTTTTCCTGGGGACAGAGACCCTGAGGAGTAATCTCATGCCCCAAGAAATTAACACGGGTTCTACACCACTGTGCTTTCTGAAAGGAAAGTTTTGCTCCGGCGGCCCTCAACTGTGTCAGAACATAACGGATCTCCGCTATGTGTTCCTCCACAGATGAACTTTTGATGAGGACATCATCTACATAAGCCAAGTTACCCCTCGCACCCAGGTCGGGCATGGCCTTATGTAGGAAAATGTTGAATTCATTGCCGGAGTTGAGGTATCCGAAGGGAGTCCGGGTCCATGTGTACTGCTGGCCCCCAAAGGTAAAAGCCAGTTTGTATTGGTCCTCCCTGCTGACAGGCACGGTCCAGTATCCATTGGTCAGGTCTATTGCAGTGAATACCTGTGACCCCTGAATCTGGGCCAGCCCTTGGTCAATGTAGGGCAGAGGCCATCGGGAAGTATGGACCCGTTTGTTGAGCTCCCTGAGGTCGGCGCAGAGTCTCCACTGGCCGCTTGGCTTCAATATTCCCAGCACTGGATTATTGAAGGTGCTGTGGACTGGACGGATTATTCCCCGGGACTCAAGGTTCTTGATTATTTCAGTGAGGGACTCCATTGATGCGAGAGGCAAGCGATATTGCTTCACAAACACAGGAGTCATGCCAGGGTCCGTGGGGATTGTTGTGGTGTGGATGTCGGTGCGACCACAGTCATATGAGTCTACCGCAAAGAGATCTTGGAAATCCAAGAAAACTTGTTTCAACTTTTGCTTTTGTTCCAGAGTCACACAGGCATCAGCTAGGTTGACTCTCTCTTCCACCATCTGCCTGAAGCCTGGAAAGACTTCTGGTTTGGCTATTTCAGCGGCCTCCTCCAGCTGGGTGGAGAAGTCCCTGGTCAGAGTGCTGATTTGGACTGGAGGCTTCAGGTGGGAAAGGCAGCCCTCATGGACCTGGAAAATCACCTCATCCCTCCTGAAGTCACAAGTCACATCTTCCTTACCATAGGGGCAGGAAGTGTACACCAGGAAGTTCCCCCCATGCCGGGTAAAAATCCTGTCTGGTGTTGTATTGTCCTCACTGTCACTGTCAAAACAGTCCTTGGGGATTGGTCCTAACAGTTCATTTAATAAGTCGATGGAAAAATGTCGGTCATCAACCGCCATTCCAATAATGGTGCCTGCGGCTAGAGTAATACTCTTTAAGTCGCTGTTATCCACCTCTATTGGAATGGTGTCAGGTTCTATGTTGACTAATGGAGTTGGGTTTACCCCCAACCCTTGCTGTTGGAGAGAAGCATTTAGATGTATGTAAGCATCAGGGTTTTTCAACTCTTGTCCCCTTTTGACTTTCACTTCCAGGGAGAATTGTCGGGTCCTTTCTGGGATGGTGACTTCCTCTTTAACCTGAATTTCAACTGCATAAGGTAGCAATTGAGCTGACCTAAATGCTTTTTCTGGATCATCAAAGCTCATGGGATTATCCGCTAATCGGGACCAAGCTTTGAAGTTTATTAGGTCCAAACTAATGGCAAAGCGATTGAGAATGTCACTGCCTAAGTAAAAGGCGGCAGGGACGTCTCGCACGACCCAACAATTGTGGACTATGCTCTTGTTGCCAATGGAGATTTTGAGCATACACCTGCTTGGCAGGAGATGTTTGGAATTAGGCGCTTCCAGGTCCATTTCCCATTTGTCTATCAGTTTGAAGGTGGGAATGGCTGGATCCTTTGGGAGTTGGCGGAACATGGCTTCGCTGATGAAGCTCTTACCGTTGTTCACACACACTCGAGCGAGAACAGAGTCCTTCCCATCATTTAACTGAACAGGGATGAACAACTGCTCTCCAATTTGCTGAATATCAGCCAGGCTCTGAGCTGATTTCACATCTTTCTGGACTATAGGAGTGGGAGTTTCTGATTGTGGATTAGTATAGAATCTCAGAGTGTTTCCTTCCAGCGTGGAATACCACTTTAGACTGGAAGGAAGGTTGATTTTCAGAAATAGAGAGGACCCCTCATCACCAGTCTGTTGTCCTACTGCTATTACTGTCACGTCTGGAATTTGGTTGTTCTGGAAGTGGAATTCTACTTGGTCAGATTTTTGTTCAACCCTGTGGCAGGTGCCGTTTAAACTAACATGGTTGACACTCTGTTTTAATTTTATTGGTCGGCTAGTCTGGGTCCAGAGGACCTTGTTTACACAATCTATTAGGGGTGACAACCTTCTCAGGAGGTCATTCCCCAGTAAACAAGGGGTGCCCTCTGGAGTCACAACTATGACCGGGTGTTTCAACTTGTGTCGCCCAATTTTAATGTCCAAGTCTGCCGTCCCCTCAACGGGAATTTCCTTCCCGTCGAAGTTCTGGAGTTGTCCAGGAAGAGAGGTGAGAGGAATACGATAATGCTCTCCCCTTCCTGCATTCAGTTCGTCAAAGGCCCTTCTGGACAGAAGGGTAGCTTGAGATCCAGTGTCCACCAGTGCCAAAATTGTACCCTGCCCCTGTACTTGTACCGGGGCATAATATCTTCCCTCCTTCTCCTCAAGGGGGCACAGATAATGTACATTTTTGGACAACTGGTGGGCTAATTTTCTGGTTTTGGACATCGCTAGCGAAGAGATTTGGGCAGAATTCTGTGGAGAGCCTTGGGAATCTGAAAGAAAAAGTTGGCAACTGGAGATCAGAGCCATTTTGGGTTCCCCTGGCTCCGGTTCTGGGCCGCCCCCCCCTTTTTGGAGGCAGTCACCAGGATGGGTTTGAACCAGGGGATTTTCTTGCTGTTGGTTCTGGGATGAGATGGTGGGCGGCGGTAGCTTAGTCTCCACATCTCCCCAGTCTGGATTTGCATCCCTAGGGACCCATTTTTCTTTGGGAGGAGTTCCCCCCTCTCTGAAGGAGAAGATCCTTTTCCCAGGATCCTCTGAGGATCCCTCTCCCTCAAATTGGAAGATCTGTACCTCCTCCTCAAACTGAGTCTGTTTGGGTCTTTTGTTTCTCCTACCCCCCCTATGCTCCTTAGGAGGCAGACTATCAGGGGCAGGAGATTTTGTTTCCGGTTCCTGGGTTTCCAGGGGCTGTTTACAAGTGAGGAAGGAAGCTTCCTCCAAGGCTTTACACCCCCCTTCCCCTTGTGCCTCCTCCCTGGGAACCGGTGCGTTATCGGGGTGCTGCCCCCGTCATTGTTCTGGAGCACCAGGTCCAGAGTTGGGTGCGTTCTGCGCCGGCATGCCGATCTGAGGGTTCTGCTGAGCCCTCAGTATGTGACCCAGATCCCGCGCCATGTTTTGAACCTGGCGCTCTAACTGGGAAACCCGCTCAGGCTGATACGGGGCCCTGTTTTCTCCCCTGGGCTGATCCCGGGAAGGGTAGCTGTCCCTCCTCTGGTAATACCCCGGGTTGGGAAGATTTGGGTACCCCTCCACCCTTGGCCTCCCCTCTCCCGGATTAGGTTGTCTGGGCTCGGGGAATTGGGGAAAGAAGGATGGATGATTTTGGGGTTGGAAATTGGGTGGATACCTGGGGAAAAAGTTCTGCCCAGGATTTGGAGAATTTCTGCCCTCCTGTGGGAAGTTGGGAGGGAAGTTCCCTGGGTTAGGTGCTTGGCTGGATCCCCCCCCTTGGGCTGGAGGAGTCCACACATAACCCAGGATGGGTCGATTTCCCTTGTAACGGGGACTTACATAATCAGGAGAGCGAGGGACCCCATTTGTGGGGCTGCCTCCCTGGCTCCCTGTCTGTGACTGGCCCGAGGACCTTCTGGGCCTAGCATTATTAGGTGCAGGTAGGTTTGTAGGCCCCCCATCTCCAAATCCAAAACGGGGGTGACCTTTACCTCTGCCACCTTTGCAGCAGCAGGGGTGCTGTTGGCTTTGGGGTTTTTCTGGGCATTACTTTTGCTATCTATCGGTTTCTGCACCTCATAGATCCGGGTAGCCTGTTCAATGACCCAGTCTAAAGATCTTTTCTCGTGAAAATCCCTCACGAGCTGGGTCATGATATATTTGGGCAAGGCATGGAAAAACGTATTAATAAATTCTCTGCTATCCGTGCGCACCCTTCTTGTGGTCTGTGCAAAAGCACGCTTTAACTCCTGCACAAATTCTTGTGGGGCCTGATCCTCCCCACATTGCAAATTGTAGGCTGCCTTGCGAGCCTCTTGAGGATTTCTGTGAACAGAAAAATGTTTCAAGATGGCCGCCTTATAGGTGGACCATCTTGAATGATTTTGGTCCTCCAGCCCCGCAAAGAAACTGGAGTATTCCGGGGAGAAGGTCCACTTTACATATTGAATACAGCTTTGGCTGTCCTTCAAATGGAAAGTCTCCATCATTTGTTCAAACAACTCTAAGTGCTCCCAAACAGAATACTTAGCGTTCTTATGGTAAGGCGTGATGACGCTCCTGATCGCCTTAATCTGCTTTAAGGGGTCCTTAAGCAAGGCCCTTTTTGCCTTATTGGCCTTTTTGGTTCGGGTAACCCTTGTCCATTCGTCCTCTGACTCAGGGGCACTGCTCCCAGAGGTTCCTGTCTGCTCTTCCAGGTTTTCCCGGATTCTGCGAGCCTGGGAATGGCTGGCAGAATGTGGGGACCTGGTCTCCTGTGTCCTGCGCAGTTCAGAGGAGTCTTCAGATTCCTCCTTGCTGCCAGTACCCCCTCCACTGACCTAACTGGGCAGAGGTTTTCAGGATGCCCTTAATGGGCCTACTCTCCTGGGGTTCCCCATTGAACTGTACTGTACTTGGGTGCCCATACCCGGATGCCCACCCCTCCATTCCTGAGTGGTACTGGCCTATGAGCCCCATACTCTTAGCTGGATAGTAATCGGCCATCCCTGTGGCCCTGTGCTCATGTGCGCCAGGGGACATGGGGGTGGTAGAGTCCAGGGACTGGGGGAGATGAAGGCCCCTGATGTTAGGGCTCCTGCGGTTATGGTCAGGAGTCTCTCTTTCCCAGCAGACCTCATCTCTATCCGCCCCTGCTCCCTGTTGCAATGCAAGAGCCTGCATTTGTGCTTTCAGTTCCTCTGTTAAGGCCTTACTAGACTCTATCAGTCTCTCCTGCATCGCTACCTGTTGTTGGAGCCTATCATTGTGTTGACAGAGGGCCTCATTTTCCCTCTGTGCTTCCTGGTTGGTCCTGGAGAACTGGGCCAGTCTTTGCTGCAGGAGGTTTACCTCATGAGTCCCATCCCTACTGGCCTGCTCCTTTCTTGCCAGAGCATCTTCCACCCTTCTGGTGTGCTCTACCAAGTTCTGGTTTTCTTTTTGGAGGTCACCCAGCCCCTGGAGGGCCAGGTGATTTTCTTCCATTTTTCTTTTTAAGTGGCAGACTTCCTGGCCTAAAGTGTCTCTTTCCTGACTGAGAGCCTGCATCTGTGCTGCCAGGTCGTCCCTCTGCCTTTGAAGGGCACCAGCTTTCCGGCGCTCTTCATCAAACTCTGCCTGGGTATCCAGGTCTTTCAGAATCAGTTTATTGCTTTCTGCCTTTTCCCTATCTAGGTGGCCTTGCAGGGTGACTACCTGCTCAGCACATACCCTGTTGAAGTCCAGTTGTTGCTCCAGCTTTTTCTGGCTTTGCAGTAGGGAGTCCAAACCTTCTTGGTGTTCCTTCTGCAAGGCCCGAAATCTGGTATCCTGTTCTGACTTTTCCTTTTGCAGCACATCCATATCCTCCTTTATTTTAGTGATGTACTGTCTAGTCTCATTTTCTGACTCCTGGCTTCTGTGCAGCCTTTGCTCAGAAGAGTCCAGATCAGATTGGGCCTTCTCTAACGCCATCTGTTGCCTTTTTGCCAGATCATGGCCTTCAGCACATTTATTCTGTATGGCTCCCATATATAAATATAAATATGCTGCTATCCTAACGATCTTGTCGTGTTCATCTTTGGCCTTAGGAGCCATATATAGTTCACTCATGGCCACATGTAATGGACCCTGATCTCTCCATAAGTCTGACCCTGTTTCAGTGGCCTGTCGCGTGATGGCCTGCAACCAGGCATCCTGGCCCTGCTCAGCCCATTCACCTCTCACAAATAGTTTATGTAAGAAGTGCTCTCTGGCTATTTTCATATCTACCAAGGTCGTCATTCTAGAGATTGGTCTCTGTCCTGACTTACAGAAGTTAGTATTTTATTTTTGCAGAACAGAACTTTTCCTGGAGTGTCCCTTTTGAGGAATGCTTCACAGCGTAATGCAGCGTGGTGATCCGACTGGATGTATGTATCCCGTCAGTTAGCACACTGTATTAAGCTGCACAAGTGGTATTCTAACCCAGACGTCCGGCACGAGCCCCCAATTTGTAAGAGGATTCAATTCAACACTACAGCTAAGTCAACGCCTAGACTAGAATACTGAATGAAAACCCTTATTGATATACCTTTATGCCCAGTTCATGCGTTCTGGATGACTACCCCTATATAACACCCCTCTCTTGGAATCCTCCTGACCCCACTGAGCCAAGAAGTAGTTCTGTTTTGCAAGTTAAAAGGTTTATTTGATAATTTAAACAATAGATATATATATCACACTTTATAATAAATTAATAATTGAATAGCACACTTAATCTGATATGATAAAGATTAACAACGGAGAATCTGGCACCAACACGCTTCTCTATAATCAATAAGGAGTTGACATGAAATGGATAAGGTAGCACACAGGTGAATAGGAACAAAAGAAGAAGGTGGTACAGAATGCTTTATGTAAGCTCAGGTGGATGCAATATTCAATGAATGCAGTACAGAAAATACTCAATATGATTTCAACAAAACAATGTAATCACTTTTCTCTGGCAATTCACCCCCCCCCCCTCTTTATGCAATGCAAGGAAATGGGAGGAAAGCACACAATTCTCAGAAATGCAATTCAAATGTAATTCAGTTCACCCAGCAACTTAGACTACAGAAGTTTAAAACACAGGCAAAATGCTTTTATATGTGCTGGCAATGGAGTGAAAAATATGCTAAATTTGCTTTTAATTCCCTGTAGAAGTTCAGGGTGAGTGGTATCTAGTTAATATTAGTCCAGGCTCACTTTAGCAAGGATCTAGGGTGTAACTAGCAGGTTAAACGAATTTTTAGCAACTGAAAGCAAGAAGCTTCTGTTTTCACACGTGGAGAAATTCGCAAATCGCGGCAAAATTCGCGAGTGCGTTTTTCACGATTACGGCAAAACTATAGGGCAGCTTTCAGGGGAAAGTTACTGCAAGTCTCTAGCACAAACGGTTGCGGAGATATGAGCGATTAAATAAAGGTCGTTTTTCAGATTTGAAATTTTAAAGTTCAAAAAGACAAGTGCAGCTTGCAACTAGAAAATGACAAGTGACAGCTTTACAAATGACAGGTGACAGTTAGGAGACAGTTCTACTTAGATTAAAATAGGTTGAATTACATTATTTTAACTAAGAGATTGGTTCTGCACAGTTTTCTAGGCACTCACACTATATTCTTGAGTGAAATGGGCCTCGCCACGGATCTGGTCAGGTTTTAAACTGGACTCTGGTCGCTGCACTTCACAGTGATCTGGGTCAGCTCTCTCTGGTTCTGAAGATTGAGGGATTTAAAGTCTGGATCTTTCTGCACAGCTTTCTCTGGAGATTGATGGAGGTAAAGTATGGATTTTCCCGGCAGAGCTTCCAGCTGCAAATGGATTTGAAGGTCCCTATCTGTCCTGTCTGTCTGCTTTTATGTGTTTAGAATATGGGTGTGTTCTAGCATCACTGACCCTACCTCTCTCTCGGCTTCTAATTGGTCAAACTTCCATTTCTCATTTGATTGGGGGAGCTAAGTTGTGTCAGAGTGATGTCATTTTATGGCTTGCAGAGAGGACACTCCCCAGACAAATTGCACACATTCTATATTTGATAACAAAAGACATATTTGCACAGGTAAACATTGGTTTAAAATTACATGCACACCTCACACATCACAGGAGGTATCCCCTGTTCAAACTCTGCTCTTCCTGGGGGCTTGCATTCAGAAATGGCAATATTTTACTTTTTAACTGCTTTTGCAATTTCGGACATTGACCCAACTTTACATACATGTGCGCAGGGAGTATGGACATTAATTGATTGAAGTGTCAGATTTTTCACATGCACACATTTTGAGTAATATCCTCTTTTCCGCTAAAACCCCCCTGAACATGCCACCGGTTCTAAAAACCTCTTAAAATGTGGGCAGAAAAATCACAAGAATTATGGTGTCATTTATACAATTTTCACATGTCCGCTCTAAGAGTTATTCATCTTTTTCTAAAACCATACTCTGGCTATAGAGGTGTGTCTTTTCATGTCACATGGTACAGAAACCAGTCTTTCCAGTTTCTGGCAAGCTCAGAGACCCTGCCCCTCCCAGCTTCTGCCAAGAGGAAGCTCCATTTACGACTCCCGCCAATAAAACATTTGCCTGAGTCAGGACAGGGCTTTGTTCAATTTCCTGCAGAGCCCAGGTAATTCAATCAGGGAAGTGTCATATCCCTTTTGGTGTGAGCAGCAAAAGGGCAGCTAGGCCTGGGAACACAGCTGTGACTCAAGTTTCACTCCTGATGGGGGTAGTTGCCAGGCAGAATTCAGTTCCTTAAGCCAGGTTTCAGATAAAATGTCACTTTTTGTTTCCCAGTTTAAGTCAAGACAATTTTTTTACATATGCAGCTAGAATGCTGATTCTAAGTTCAAAACTATGACATTTAAACAATTGCAACCTATGTGACACTCAAAGTAGGTCACTCATTTCTCTTAAACCTTGAGATTTTTAATGTCTTTCAGTCCAAATTTTCTTAAACTGCTGAAATCCCCAGCTCAGCCAGTCTTGTTATAAACCTTCAAGTCACTTCAGAATATAACTTTAGATTGGATCCACCTCTCAGTAAGTCTTTCTTTGGCCTGTTTTGGGTTCATTTATTCAGTTTTGCAAAAAGTAAAATCTGGTGTTGTTTTAAAATGCCGGCTTTTGGATAGTGGTGAGTACTGGTACTGCACCCCTTTTTGGGATTTAAGAAAATGAATTCCCAACAGTTATGGGTTTGCTTTTGGCAATCAGCATTGCCATTCCCAATGGTTTCAGACTACTGTGTGGGTAGTCCAATGGTGGTTTTAGGCAGTGTCCTTCTGAGCCCATAGCATCGGCAAAAATGAGTGGCAGCCTATTCTTCATGCATTTCCCTGTGCATTTTCTGGGAAGCTCTGGCCATCATGATGTTTTCCATGTCAGTACTGCACAGTTTTGAGGTATGGCTCGGATGCATGGGTAAATACATCCCACACTCCAGGGCCTTGCTTTGGGCACAGCACGATTCTCTGTTGCAAAACCTACCACAGTCGCTCGCAAGTGACAATTTTGCCCTCGTGTTGGGTAGTGATTCGGCTCTGGCAAGAGGGGTATGATGAAAATCATGACAACTATGAACTAATGAGCGACTGCAACCTACCAGGATACAGTTGCGCTATGTGGGCGATTGGGTAAGCATCAGTATGGGGATAATTTCCTTATGACTACTGTGTCCTCCTTGCTCTTAAACTGTTGGTTGCGTTGGTGAAGGGTGTTCTTCCAGAAACCTTGCAAGAGGTGTTAGGTAGATTATTACACACATACGTATATAATACACATGCTTAACTGTGGGTTTGACTACATCCTTTTGATGATTAATGTATAATGGGGGTCTGCATCCGGCTGCTCTCCATAGGTTTTGGACATCTCCTCCTATGCTCCCTAACCATTTGGATCGCTGGTAGGACTGATGGGGATTGTAGTCGAAAACATCTGGATAGCCAAACGATGTAGACAATAAAATACTTGCTAATATTCTATCTGGTAGGTGCTCCCAGTTGATCTCAAGACTTGCACTTGAGACCCCTGCACGACGATCTGTCTGAATTTGTGTCTTGAAGAGCCACCATGTCCAACATTAGGCGGCTTTTTCTAATTCTGGAGCACTGTATTATATTTTGTTTATTTGCATTTGTAAAGCTCCTAAACCCGGTGGCAACAAGGCGCAGCTGCAAACCAGTTACTTGGTAAATATACTTAAAGAAGTAAACACTTTACAGTCAAGAAAAAGAATAAAGCGGTCATGTGGAAGGTTGTGTAGTTTCCAGAGTCAGTAGTCTGTCGTAGCAAGGTTTAGACAAAGAGACTAGCTTTAAGAGTTTTCCTGAACGCCCATTGAGACTTTTCCCTCTTAGTGAGGGAAGGGATGGTGTTCCACTGAGATGCCGCTATCAAGGGGAAACTCGCCCCCTCCTTTGTCATGTTTGATTTTCGGTGGTGCGATTCGGTGGACGTGGGAAGCTCTGATCGTTCTGGAGGAGTTGGCTTTAACAATACCGGTGCTGGGCATTTGTGGGCGATGGTGAGGATTCTGAAGTTAACCATTTCCTGGATAGGCAGCCAATGCACCTTTTTTCTTGCTGCTGGAATATGATCACTTTTGGATATGTTGAGTGCTGAACGTAGCATATTTTGGATTACCTGCATTTTACAAATGTTCATCTTAGAGGTGCCTACAAGAAGGGCATTGCAATAAATGGTAGTCTTGCTCTAGTTATCGATATTGCAATGGACAAATAACTAGATAGTGTGAATAATTGCCTTGCTGCGTTGAGAAGTTTATCAGTGTTAGCTGCTGAAGAGGCGATTGCGTTAACTTGTTTTGAGAAGGAGAGCATGGCATTGAAGTGCAATCCCAAGTTTTCATGGACGCCAAGACCAGGATTCTAATGCTGTCAATCGGGAAGGATGAATAAGAAGGGGAAGAGTTTTTTAAGAATTGCTGGTGACCCTACTACCAAGATTTCCATCTTCTCATCGTTTAGTCACAGGTTGTTCGTAGCCATCCAGTTCTGGATGGTGAGGTAGATTTTATTAATCATTGTGGTGTCTTCATGTGACCCCGACAGGGGGAGGAGATTTTTAAGTATCAGCATAGTTGGTGTAGACTATGCCACGGTCGTCCAGTAAGTCAAAGAAGGGTTTGGTGAATATGTTGCAGAGGGTAGGGGAAACGCATGATCCTTGCGGGACAACACAAGGGATGGGTTTGGGGTGGCCTTTGGCCATATCCGAGAAGACTCTTGTGGATCTTCCTTCTAGGAATGATGCAACCGAAGTCATGGGTTCTTTGGAGAAATTGGCCGCTGTTGTAAGGTGGTGAGAGTTTTGCCGTCTACCAGGTCAAAGGCAGCCGATAAGTCAAGGAGGAGCGCTGCCTGTCCTTCATCTCTGAAGTTATCCATTTGAATTTTCAAGTCTAGAGTGCCGATTTTGAACCATTGTCTTGGTCGGAATCCAGATTAGTGCTTTCAGAGGATATGGTTAGATTCCAGGAAGGGTTGTATTTGGTTGTAGGCAGCCCTGTCCAAGATCTTTAGCAAAGATGGCACTGTAGTCATTGGGCAGTAGTTGTTCGGGGTGGAAGGGTTTAAGTTAGGTTTTTTGAGTAGCCGAAGTACCCAGTATTGTTTCAGACTGGTAGGAACATGGTTAGCTGAGAAGGAGTAATTGATTGACCTGATGATGAATGGGGCTAATATGTCTGAGCAATCTTTGATAACAGAAGCTGGGTGGATATCACCTGTGCATCTTCAAGGTTTCAGTTTGCGAATAATGTTTAGTCTCTTCAACAGAGGTGTCTCTGAAATGGAATGAGGGGGTAGTCTGGTGGAGGGAGAGGGCGGGTATAAAAGGTAGGTAAACGTTCTCCTGTAGTAGATGTAATTTGGCTTTCTTGGCAGTTTGAATGCTGGAGCACCACAGGTTATCTTTCTTGATAGTGGATGGAGGGGCAGCTGTATTTTCCAGTTCTAAGAATGTAGAATGGTTCATGGGAATTGGAGGTGGCATTAGAGATTCTGGTATTCTAGGCAGATGATTTTGCTGCTGTAATGGCTGATTTGTATTCTTTTGCGATCTTGTTAAATGCAGATTATGTAGTTATATCGGCTTCTACTTGTCGCTTGCTAGTACTTTGGGCCTGGAGGTCTGGGGTGAACAAGATACTGATGTGGGCGATCAGCTTGGCTTTTCACAGGGTCAGAGGGCCACTGCATTAACTGCTTTGGCTAGAGTATCTGAATAGAGGTCTGCTAGTATATTGGTCTGAGAAGGTGATGTATTCCTGGAAGAGTGGTAAGAGGTGCAGAGAAATGGTTTATTTGGTTATTATTCGGGCACTATACGTCCACCAAGGTGGCAGAGCCTAGACTGTAGGCTGGGAAGTCTTGGATGGTGAATGAGATGATTCGACCAAGGACATGGGTATCGGCAGAGATGTGAACCTGGGAATTGAGATTGGCAACCCAATCCAGAGTCCTACCTTTATTGGGCGTAGGAGCATTTACACAGTGTATAAAACCCAGGTCAGTGAGCATCTTTGCAAGGGAAGTGGCATGATGGTCCGTCGGGTCATTGAGTCTGAAGTTTAAGTCCCCTAGTATATTAGTTCTCGAAGTAGGCTTAATATTACTTCCTATGGATTGTAGGAAGACTTCTTCAAAGGAGCCAGTAGGGTCAGCCGGGCAATAGATAATCGGTCGGTGAAGAGGTGAGTTTGGTTGAGAACAACTCGTAGTTGTCCACTCTCGGCGTAGTGATGGGTCTTATAGTAAGGGTGTCTCTAAATATAAGGGCAACCCCACTCCTCTGGCAACTGACCTATCACTTCTCAGGCTAGTGGAGCCATCGGGGATGGCCAAGGACCGGGCTGGTCCGGACGTTTGGTGAAGCCAGGTTTCTGTGATGGCTAGTATGGCCAGGGCTTGTACCGTGATCAAGTCATTAATGTCAAGGGGGTAGGCGGGTATTTATGTGGCATTAACGGGGACTGCTTTAGCAAGGGAAGGGGGACCAGCTACAGAGTCGTTAGAGCAGGATGTATCAATGGGCTTCTTGTCAGCTTGGATGCAAACAAAGCATGCAAATGTGTGGACCGTTTCTTTGGGGTGCTACAGAAGTCTGGTATGGGCTTGAAATGTTTTACTACTGTTCTCTTTAATGCCACATCCAACATACTGTGAGATCTCTCCGTCCTGAATATATTCTCATAGGATTAACTTGTTACAACACCAATATGCTTTAATAATATCTGTCACCATGTGTACTTTAAGCCCACACAATACTACTCGCATGCATAGTATGTAAATGTGTATGTGTAATGATGCCTCAATCACATGGTTCATGACAGTCATAAACGTCCTATGCCGAAGTAACAACTGAAGTTGTATACACAGAGAGCTGGACTATACCTTTATTCCCCTATTCCTAGTTGAGATCCCACTGCTTCTCCCAGGTGGCCTGATGGAAAGAGGACTCCGCTTGGAAGCGCTTTATCTCTGCCTTCATTGTGGAGCCCCTGGCCTGCTTGCTATGGAATAAATAGGCTGCTTTTCTGGGCAGGCGCAAGACCCCTCATTGGATGCAGGTGACATTTAGTTTTACATGCGAGACCAGTCTTCCACTTTCCCTCGGATGTTTGAGCACATTGAGGATTTGGGTTGGTTTCGGAATTGCAAATTAAAGGGTGGAAAGTAGCAATTAGAGCCACTTGCAGACGCCGAGATTGCCCCATTAGTAGTACATCTTTCTTACTTGGGTCTAAAAGTTAGTGTTAAGGGGGAAGAAGTACATAATGGCGGTGCCAACAGACCAGTCTGAATACATCTATAGAATTGTGGGTCAGGTTCCAATTGTCATTAATTGGTAGGGTCAGGTGGTCTTAACCAAAATGTTAATGTTACCCAGGCTCCTCTACACTTTGCAGTAAGTACGGCTGTGCAGACCGCCTGCAGTGTTTGAGGCTCAAGCTTCTGTTGTGCTTATTCTGGAACAGCAAAATGCCCGGTACTGGATTGCATTTTCTGAAACTGCTAGTGATCATCGATAATAACTTAGTCCGTGCAAAAAAACACTGTTGGATTATCAAGTTGAAAAAACATTTTTTTTATTTTTTATTATTGTGTTTTGTCCTGCCAAGGGGGTAAGACGATTGTTTGCTGGCGGTGCAAACGGGTGTGGGCGACTGAACGGATTACGTGATGGACTCCTCCACCACCACCCTCCAACTTTAGGGGTCAGGGGGTGGTGCTGACTTTCATGGCTGGTTGTTGGAGGGACTGCATGCCCAGGCACTTCCCTTCATTTTAGCATTAACAGGGCAGCACAAGATACTAGCTTTGAAGCCGTTTGTGTCCTAATTGCATCCTCACGGTCATTTCTGGATGACCCTTTACTGCCAATGATTGATTTTTTTTATTTTTTTTTATTTTTTTTAGCATGAGAACAATTTTTTAAGAAACTTTTGCTTCCACCAATATTTAATGTGCCTTTACTGATGAAATCACATACGCTAAGAGGGAGGCAAGTGCTCCAGATTGTGGGGCTTACTAGGCCACCTCTTCAACACTGCCATTGATTCCCTGGTTCGTGGTACGTGATGGAGATCATCCATAAACGAATGGAGGTCTTGATGGTGCCTACCAAAATGCCCAACACACACTTACTAGCCAGGGCACAGAGGTATATGTTGCTTACTCATCTAAGGGCAATACATCAGGTTGGGAATGAACATTCGAAAACAAAGGATGAACAATCTATGCACATGTCTGTACTCGCGATTTGGGGTAATTCCATTTGTCATAAGCAGCTAGCTAAATTGGGTGGGGACTTATAAACCGAGGTTGACTGAGAACACTTGTACAACGATGGGAGGGTGTGTGGTGGAAACTTGTTTTGTGCGGTCTTGGGTTTAACAAGACCCTTTCTCTTGGCTAAAAAGATCTGGGCGGTGCCACCAGAACTGCCAGCACGCTTGCTACCATTTTGGATGGATTCTGTGGTAAGCGATTATTGAGCTATACAAAGTTTGTTCCTCTCGAATTAATAAAGCAATGGCTAAATGATATGCTAAATGGGATGCATAGATAGATGGGGCCTCGAATATCGTGGAGAATGGATGGCCACAAAGGGCACGTCTCGAGACACGCGCAGTCAGTGCACGTATACAGCGGGCACACTTGCCTCAGGCCCTCTTACAAAAAATGCAAACAAACACTAATGGATCCCTGGCCACTTCTCCTTTGTATGTGGGAGGAGCCTTCTGCAGTGAAGTGGTTTGGTTATTAAAGATTATCAAGATGGCCACAAACACAATCTATAAAGGGTCAATCTCAACTCAACATCTGTTAAAAAGAAAAGTTCAATGTTTTTCAGGTGTGCTCTGCTTGATCCTGTACTGGCGAGACACCATGTTAGGTGTAAGTATAATAAAATTGGCTCAGTTGAAAAGCGGTATCCTAAAGCGGACTATGGATAAGATTGTGCCATTTACTTCATTTGGGACACGTATTTCAATGCAGCCTTGTTCTCCCCCTATCTTGCGCCTTCCCGAGAAACCGGGCAGTCTGTAACTGGTTTATTAGCTAGATTGCTTGCTTCCCTGGCGTTCAGCTCAGCTTTGCACAGAGTTGGCCATCAGTACCGGTTTCTTGCTGTGGAACACTTTGTACATTGCATATTGTATGTATTTCTGTTGGAGGTCTACACCTTTCATCAATCCATTACGAATGATGCCATGCAGTGCATATTTTTTTTTCTTCTTTATTTTAGCATGTTCGTTGTATCAATATGTGATATGTACTTGATAGTTCGATCAAAAGGAAAACCATAACATGATGTTGGGAACAAGGTCTTTCGAGGCAAGCCTGCACATGGGCGGAAGTGTCCTTGATACTCGTGCTCCAGTGATTTTATTTTTATTTTTTTCACCCACTGGAAAGATTAGCAATTAAGAACAAGTGGTTATTTAAGGCTCTTAGATGAAGGCACAATTTGCAGAGGGATCAGCCGTGTTGGTGACCAAGTCCATAGCATACCCGTCTCGGTGGATGAGATCCCAATAAATTGTGGGTTGCTGACCTTTGGCGTCTACACTTCTACCTGACAAAGTATTCGACCAGACCAGACCAGACCAGACGTGCCAAGTCTCCCACGACTCACGGAAGTCGCCAGCAGAGGGAGACAAACTCTAGCACTCGCTCCCGCCTAAAATAATTAAAACCCCAATGCAATCCTATGGAGAAATTCCTTTCTGCTGCTTTTTGGAGAAAAATCTCCCTCTCACCTAGTCAAGAAACGTGGCACGTCGGAGTGTGGTGCCTGACCAGTTAATGTCAGTGCTTGCTTGGCAAACGGACGAGGGACTAGTCTTTGATCAAAAGGGTAGTTGAGCAACAGAATTCCATATTTTTAAAATGATCATCTCACCTGTCAGTTATTTTACTTTTCTTTGCTAATGTTTTTAAAATTATGCATCTTAAAATTTCATTAGCTTTTGTGAGGGGCGGACTGAGGCTGCCGCCAGACCACTGAGGCTGCCGCCAGACCAGCTAAGGGTGCCGCCAGACCACCGCGAGACTGCACGGGTTGGCGCTAGAAAATTGCAGAGGCGCGCTGGCTTCCAAAACAGTGCACGGACTCCAGAGTTTAGAATTGTTAGCTAGATGACATTTGAATGGTAGCACTCATGCCCACTGGAGGTCAGATGCACTCGGGTAGGAAGTGCTAGCTAAAATATCCAAGTAGTTAATCACCAGCCTGGGCCTTCTTCATATGTCGCGGTTGGCATTGGATAACTTGGACATATTTCCCTTGCTTGCATTTGCAGGAAGTGGGGCTCGGAGTCGGCTGACAAAGTGCACGTGAGCTGGCTAGTGTGTAGGGGTCATGCATTGGCACATAAAAAAGGGGACTTATCATATAGAGGCATGCATTAAGTATAGTTTAACCATGGGCTCATATTTGCATGAATACAGTGCCCACATATACAGTGTGTGTGTCCAGGGCTTTCTCCCGCAGGCTGTGCGGACAATATTGCTGCATTGGGAGGACGCTTTCAGCCCAAGCCCCTTATTTTCCTGCCACGCTTGTGGCCTGAGCTTCATCATTTCTGTGGGTACTTATCTTAAACTGCCTGGCTTCCTGCTGGCAGATTAAATGGTGCCATGGCCTGCGCTTTGCACGTGCCTCTCATTCCTTATCAGTCGTTGGAGAGCATTGCATGACTTTGGTGTCTTAGGTTTAATACAGGCATCAACCCGAGAATTGCCCCACTATTTGTACGGGGCAAGACACCAGACTGTTCTTTAAACTCGTAGTTGGTAGCTGCCCACACTATGTAACGATGCATGTTCAGGCGGAGAGCCTAAAGGGACTATGCCATGGCCCCGCTCAGTAGCTTCTGCCCCAGGTGGCTGGTCTAAGGTCAAAGCAAGTTTGTGTAGGCCTCCTGTGTAGGCCCAGTTCATCTCGGAACGCAGTGTGTTCTTTGTGGGTGGCTTAATGGGAGAAGAGTCCCCCTCTTGTGGGTATATGCTCCTGGTGACAGGCCAGCAAGCCTAATTCGTACTCGCTAGAGGGAGGGGCTGGGCTCCCTGTGTCCAAAGCTTTCCTGTGCAGGCTGTACGCTCTTTTTAAAGGTTCTGATGAACCAATACACAATTTTAATATCAGCGTTTCATAACCTGGTGATTTTCAAGAGATGGTTATCTTTCAGCTGCTTGTCGCAGTGTCATCCAGATTCTGTCCATTACTCTATTGACACCTTTTGGTGTGCATCGATTTGTTGTGCGTAGGTTTAAAACCATACAGTTTGTGCTTCGGTGAGCATGGGTCATTCTAAATCTAGCATTACCTCCTCATACCTGTCCTCCATGTATGAGGCACCCTCACCCTGAGATATGTGACCCCCTTTACTTGCTCCAATTAAGAACCCCCTCCACCCCTTTTCTATAGATGTCTTGGACGCTTCCCCTGCTCGGGGGTAAAGGAAGTAGGTGCCCAGCCTACATCCTGTCTCCTGCTATGACATGGTAAATAGTCTATTCTTTCTTTTGTCTCAAGATAGTTCGACCTCAAAATGTGCTTTTAGATGTCTGCATTGGCCCTTCACGTCTCCAGTCCTACATGTCTGTGCCCGGCCTTTTCGTGCAGCAGATTGTGTTTGGAAATTGGACCACATAAGACACTCCAGTCAGTCCATGCCCTCACCCCTGTGAATTCAGCATGGGGAGTCTTACCCCCATTGTTATGAGGAATTGAGTACGGTGACAGCACTCTACTTAGCAGGGAATTGTCCGACGTTTTGTTTACCTCTAAACAAGATGGCAAGATATTTACATGTATGCTTGTTGTAATCAGTTGTAGATTAGGGGCTTCCGAGTCCCTCACAGCTCCCTCCCCATAGCAATGGTTAAAGGTGAGCCCATACGTCCGGCTCATGCTCCAAAGGGCAAGATGATGGACATGGGAACAACATCTTGCTTCAGATCACACACATAGAAGACCCTGGAGAGTTCATGCAGTCCCCCTACCTCAATGGAACCCACCTTCCCCTTCAGTCACTAAGATGCCTCGAAAACTGGCACAGAATAATGCAATAGATGCCTGGCTGCCCTATCTCTAACCTATGCTGGCGCCAGTTCCCTTGGACCTCCTACCTCTGCGAGGGACCACAGACGTACTTTGGAGGGGGGCAGAGGGCTGGCCAATGATACCGTGGTTATAGCTGCAAAGCTCCTGTGGAATGAGACTGTGATGGACGTTGCCATGCACCATCTGCATAACCTGGACTTGTGGCATGTTACAGGATTCTAAGTGATCTGACCGCGGCTCTATTTGCACCGGCTGGAACATTTGCATGATAAAGGTGCAAACTACCAAAGGTTTGCACCTTTCTCATGCGAACACACTTACGTACTCGCACCCACACACACACAACACACCCATAACAACCCCCCCACCCACACCCTCAGCACACCCCACACCACCAACATAAACAAACTACCTTCATGCCCAGTCCCTGCAGCGCCAGTTCCCTTTCACTTCCGTGATCGGGAACTGGCGCTGCAGGGTCCTTTTCTTTATTTTTAAACATTTTTTTAACGGAAGGCTGCGGGGTGTCCCCCGCTCACTATACTATGCGAACCATTAGATTCGGTCAAAACGACCAAAACCTGTAACGGCCACCCCCAGTTGCTGAGGGTCCCCACTGATGTGTTCAGTGGCTATGTGCCCGCCCCAAAGATCGAGCTTTACATTTTAGAGTTTGTGGGACGTGAAAACAAGAGTGTAAGGAACCTGAGTAGGCTGTCGCTCCAAGGCCTTGGTTGAAAAACTATCCACTAGAGGCTTTTGTTAAGGAATTTTGAGATACTGAAGGAGGACCCCATTCTACCCTCCCTCCTACGAGCCCTGTCTGTGTCTATAGAGGATGCTACCCCATCGGATCTAGGAGAGTGGTGCCGAATTTCTTTAAAGGCGGGGACCGACCCCGCCTATGTGATCCATTCACTCCTGGCTGACTTGTTGGCCCTCGGTTGTGTGCTGGAGGAGAGCCTGAAATGCGAAGGTCTACTGGAAATTATTGAGGAGATTATGTTGACTTGCAGTATCCCTGTCCTTGGATTGGAGAACATTGAGCCAGACAGCAATACTGGGTTAGACTTTGGAGAGGCATGTCAATAGGCCATCCTGCCCTTCCTGGGTCAGGGGCATTTTGGATTCCAGAAGCTCCAGTGACATGGTCGCAGGAGGTGGGAGTTGGATGGATTGGGACTTTTTTTTAGGTGGTCTGGGGAGGTAGCTTTAGCAGGTGCAACAGAAGTGATGGCTGGAAATGCCAGCAAAGGAGAATATGGGGTACCTGGGTTCATATGTGGGGTGAACCTGTAATCTTTCCTTAGGTTAGGCATGGAGACAGTTCTCCTCTTAGGTGAGTGAGGTTGGAGGTGGTTGGGGTGGTGCAGCAACTAGGGTGGGAGGGGGTGGGATCTCTGTGTACTGAGCCATAATAGGAGGTAGAGGCACAGTACATTGCTGATGTGCAGTTTGAAGGGTTTCATGTTTACTGCTGGGTGCATGGCAATCCCAAGCGATGTCCAGTAGGGCTTGGCAGTCAAGTGGGTGAATGATGTGTGAAGATGCAGTGTGTTTGGGTGATGCAGTAATGAGAGAAATAATTTCTGTGAGGTGGCATCTGTGTGTGGTCTGCATGGTGAAGCTGGCATGGTTGTGTTTGGTCGCTGAGACTTGGGTGCGTGAGCCAAGTAGGCAATTTCTAGTGGACGTGACTCTTGGGCGAGAAGGGTGGTGAATGGGTAATGGGTAACGGGCACGCAGTATAGTTAGTCTGCAGTTGTGCATGCAAAATACTTGTAGCACGTTGCATTTTGCATGTGCGAAAGACATGTAAAATCAATTAAAAGCGCATCTAGTGTCAATATGCAGGACACAAGTAAAATCAATTTAGAGCACATCTAACTAATGTTGCTTTGATGGCAAGGCAGAAGCTGGATGTAAAGCATATTTAAAGGCAAAATGAAAGGCGCATTAGTAATTGGTTTGCGTTGCAGAGGGTAAGAACCTTGGTGTCCTCTTCGACTCCACCCTCTCCTCACATCTCCAACGTCTCTAAGAAGTCAAACTATCAGCTGCACCTCCTGAGAGGTATTCTTCCTTTTCTCACTTTCCCCCAGAAGCTCACTGTCTCCAGAGCTCTGGTCCTCTCTAGGCTGGACTATTGCTACGCCCTCTTTCTAAATCTTCCTGCCTCTACTCTTCAGCTTTTACAGCTTATCCAGAACAGGACTGCAAGACTTGTCCTTGGCCTCAAGCCCAGGGATTGGATCTCTCCAGCTCTGAAATCTCTTCACTGGCTCCCCGTGGCTACAAGGCTCAAGTTCAAGACCCTCTGCATCCGTCCACAAGGCTTTCTGGGGACTGCGACCACTCTACCTCCAACTCTCTTCCAAAACGTGTTCCTTCTTGAGCTCTACGCTCATCCATCTCCAGCTCTGACGGTCAGATGCTTCTCCAAGCAGAGAGTTGGGGGCATATCTATCTCCTCGGCTGAGGCCTCCCTCTGGAACAGCCTCCTGCCTCTCTCAAACTTGAGCAGAGCCACTTCCGGTTCCGGAAGCAACTCAAGACCTTCCTTTTTGCTTCCGCTTTCTCTCTTCCTCTCCCCTGGTGATGCACCCGACTGCGCCGCGCACTGGTCACCTGGTCATCCTCTGAACCAGGCTCCTGCATGTTCAGTTGCCCTTGCACTGCCCCCGGGCTTCCCAGCACATAAGGGTCTGTATCTGCAACCCTACAGTCCCTTTTCTCTGCATTTATGAGGCAACCGCTGGCTGCACTTGTGAGTTCAATGCACTTTCCCCTTCCCTTGACACTTCTCTCCTTCCCTGCATTTGCACATTCTGAATTACACAAGGCCTAGTAAGATCGTTATTTTGTCCTCCCTTGTGTCCCCCTCCTTGTCTTGTCGCGCCTAGAAACACTTGTGTACAAGCGCTTTATAAATGCCACATCATATCATCATCAAGCTTAAATAATAGCATTTGTGGTGTGCAGCAGGAATGACTCGTGAGGTGACATGGGGGTCGAGATTGTGTGCATTACACTCCGCATAAGCGGGCAAGCACTTTAGGCAGTCTAAGGATGTGGGTCGAGATAGTCTAGTGGTGGTTGGATGAAAGACAAGGGGCCTCATTCCGAGATTGGAGGTAGCCATGGCGCTGTTTGCGCCATGGCTGCCTCCAATACCGGACCCGGCACCGGTCTTGTTCAGTGGGGACTTACCGGTGCATTCCGACCCTGGAGGGACCGGTAAGTCTCCATTGAACAAACCATTCCCCATTCCCATTTGAGCCCACATAGGGCTCAATGGGAATGGGGAGTGCGCTAATAACGGGCTCGCGACTAACAAGCCTGTTATTAGCGCCCTGGTCCCTTAGCGGGACCCGTAAAGGGACGTGTGGTCAGACCAAACGTTCCTTGCGGTTCCCGCTAAGGGACCTCGGAATTGGGCGGTAAGGGATTACTGGCACCCGTCTCCTTACCGGTGCCGGTAATCCTTTACCGCCCAACTCATAATGACCCCCAAGGTCTTACCCATGTAGGAGTAATCAGCCTTTGCGAATGGTACATGGTACATGGTAGAAATGGTCTTGTAGCAATGTTGCTCAGTGCTCGTCCTTGACCGGCTTAACCTGCTGGCTACGCTATTGGCCTTGATGTAACAAGCCTCGGCCAATCGGTGCATAATAACAAAAAAATCAGGAAGCACTCCAGTGCTGCGTTGTCGGCTGGCCATGCCGGCAGAATCTGTGTGATGCAGCCTTCTAGGTGCAATGCGCACACGGTGCAGGAGCAGTGTGCGATGGTGCAAGTAGTGAAAAATGCTGCTGCCATGTCATCCTAGCCAGATGGGAACTTTCGACCAAGTCTGAAAGGTGCATAGCTGAGAAATGTTGGATTTCCCTCATTTTGAGATTTTGAGATTTGTCAGTCAGTAATTCCTTAGAAGTTGGTAGGAACAGGTTTCCCGAATCAGTAGAATTATTTTCTTATATAGCACTTAATGTTGCATTCCTCCTGCTTCTAAGTGCTGGAATAGGTGTAAATACTCAGTTGAATAGTGCTCAGTTCATAGATCTTGGAACGATAAAGGGCTGAGTCGGCCGCCTCACATGTTTTCATAGTTGTGATGTGCAGGCTGACCCCATATCATGAGGCGAGGGCTTTAATACGCGAGCTAAACGTGCATGATTCCATGTATGCCACACAACCATGGCAATCAGCAGCTCAAAACCAGATTATTGTAAAATATATATGAAATCTTTGCCCGTGTGCTTTTCCTGAAACACTAGCTAGTGGGTTTACAATGCTGTCAGATGTACTAGAAACACAAATCCAAAAGTCTGGTGTATTTGGAAGAAATGCAAGACTCCATGAAATTGGACCTCAATCTGTGAAAAAAGGAATCACAGGGCTGGTGACCCATCACCAGCAGAGGGCCTCCTAAAACTGCATTGGTACTTTTACCACCTAGCACCTTTCCCAAAGGTGTGATGAGGCCTGGCAAGAAACCTGGCACTCGGAAGGTGGACCTATCCGAGAGGCCAAAGAGTGCAGTCTTGGATCTAGGACTAACCCCACCCCCTTTAATGCACCTTGATGCCCTTGGGTTTAGTGCTTTATAAATGGAAAAATGAATGGACATTGTGAGTGTGAATGGAGAATAAAGGTAGCCTTCAGAAGTCGCCACTCGACTTATGGATCTCTACTTGTAAAGGAATGAACGGTCCGAGATTGAAGATCTGGCCCAGATAGGTATGGAAGCTTGTGTGGGAAGAGGCTGGTGTCGGCTGAGCATGCTTATGTTACACCCTCCACAGACAGGCAGGCCAGGGCTCCAGTGCGTGAGGAAAGTGCATTCACTTATTTTAAATCAAATGGATGAGTATCTTACGTGCAGGAGTGTGCACTCTGCTGGTGGAGCTTCGGTTTTCTAGGCTGTTAAAGAAATCTCAAAAGCCATCTCCTGGTTTTCTAGGATTTTTATGCATTTAATGTATTTGACCTTTATAGAGCGCACCAAACCCTCGGGTATCGGGCGCTGTTACATCCATGTTACCTTTAGTGCTTTTGTTACTGATATATATTACTTGGAGTGCTTATGTTACGGTGAGGCAGAGCTGCGCCTCATGTTACGGGGGCTACTGCCGCGTTACCGATACACTTCAAATGGATAACACTGTGTTAAATGCCAGTGCAACTGAGATCATAAGGTATAAACGCAGAATGACAAATACAAGGTGCCGCATGGGCTACGAGAGTCCAGTCCAACATGACATGCAGGTAAAGTACAGGAGCAGTGCAGGCTGCGAAAGTCAAAGCCTTTAGTTACAAGTGGGTGAAATATATGTGCCGCGTGGGCTGCGAGGGTCAAATCCATAGGTTGCATGTGGTTCAGATGCAAGTGCCACGAGAGTCGGGTGCATTAGATACATGTGGGACTAAATACGTGCAGCGCCGGTTACAAGGGCCAAAAAACATAGCTACATGTGGGGCTAGATAAGAGGACCATGCTGTCCCTAGCCTGTGATTGCTTGAAAAATTATTCCGTCTATCCTTTACAGAGCGGGAGCGGCTGCTGGCCCCGGTGAATAACTATGGTTGTCGCGGCATAGAGAAACATGGCCCGACCCCTCCCCTCCACCCGGACGAGGAGATCCTGCGGCGGCGTCTGAAGTACTTCTTCATGAACCCCTGCGAGAAGTTCCAGGCAAAGGGCCGAATACCTTACAAGCTGGGTCTGCAAGTGATCAAGATCCTGATTGTCACTATCCAGGTATGTGACGGAGGGCCTTCTCATTCTGTCGCCTATCCGAGCCTGTTCATGTTCCATCGTCTATCTCAGCTGGTGCGTTTGTATGTTCCCAGTGTTTCGGTCATCTCTTAGCCTGTTCTTTTGTATGTTTATGTTCCGAGGGACCCTTCTTATTTGCATGTTCTTTTGTTGCAGTGCACATTTTAGCCTTCGATTCTCTAGTAGTCATTTCCGTTTCCCCTGTACGCCTGTCCTAGATTCTCACCTGTACTTCTTGGTGTGTTGTCCAACAATGCATCCTGCTCTTCTACATCCCATATTTCAGCCACTTTGCTTATGTGATCTCTTATGCAGGCCTATTGCCTCTGTCGTGTACCTTAGTTGGTAATCCCATTTCCATAATTTTCCCTTTCCTTCTGTGTATTTTAAGTCTTAGATCTTTGATCTTCCTTGACCTGTAACTGAGTATGGGCATATTGTATTCTTTATCCTGGTTTGGTTGCTGTTTCTGCTGTCTGTATGGGCCAGGTCTGTTTTCTCACCTCAATTTCCCTGTTTAACCAAGTCGGTTCTCCCTGCCCCGTCCCTTGTCCATTCGGCAGCTCATACTTTTTGGACTCAGTAACCAGATGGTGGTGACATTCAAAGAAGAGAACACTATTACCTTCCGGCACTTATTCCTGAAGGATTACACCGATGGCTCAGACGACACATACGCTCTTTACACCCGGCAAGACTTCTATGATTACATACAGTATGCTGTGGATCAGGTAATATTGGATGCATCATTTTGTCCACTGAGGCCCAGCATGGGGTATTTCCTGGTAACAGCTATTTCTGGGCTAATATATTTTGCATGAGTTTTAAGTAAACGGAAAACATGGTATATTATTCATGCAAAACTGAAGGTGGATGGATGTATTGTTTTGAATGAATTGGAATCACTGGCTTGGATCTGAGCAACCCTCCAGACCCTTTTTTTACCAGTAGAGAAGGGGTAAGGACATATGCCAATTGGGCTTGGTCGCACCCCACCCCAATAGTGCCAGTCCAGCGAGATCTGTAGGTTGCTTCAGTAGCAGTGGGCTCCTCATAGCAATTCAGGTCTCAGATCCTTCCATTCATTGCTCTTCATTTTTGCGTTTGTATTACCATAACTTTGCTATTGCTTTAATAACAGTTCCGGGGAAGTATGTTGCACTAACATGTGATCTGTGGGGATTCTGTTTTGATTTTAGCTATGGGTTTCCTGGTTCCAAGATGTTGATATATTTGCAATGCCTTTAACAAAGTCGCACTGATTCAAAGGAAGCTCTGCTCATTGTGCAGTTTCCATGGTGCCCATGCACTCGACTCTTGGAATCTGCAGGTGGTCTTGGCATTGTGAGGGCCTCTCCTTCGCTGCGGTCTCAAGTTTTGTAAAGCTGCAGGAGCTTGTGAAGGAGAATCTCTTAAGAGACACTCAGTGCCAGGCAGCTTTTCTCGTGCAGCGACGTGCGTACCCGACCATTGCATGTGAACGAATAGTGATGGCTCCTTAACGTAGTACATCATCGATTTCCATAGTGCGTGCTGGTTGATGCTACATGCTCAATCACCGTCTCTCGCCCATATAGTGCTCATTCCCCAGTCGTGCTTGCCATTAGCGTTCGCTTTCCCGGTAGCGCACACCCACTCTACTCTGTAGTGTGCTTGTCTTAGTTGGACATGCTCCCAAGTAGCAATGTTTCCTCACCCCAGATTAAGCTTTTCAAACGTTCCCAAAGTTTTTAGCCTAGAAATTAAGGTATCACTCCAAAATATCGCAGACCATTACTGCGGATCAGAAAATCCGTAATTTCTGTGATCGAATATTTGCACATTCCAACGCATAAATAGAAGGGGATTGGGTTGGGTTATTAATAAAGGTGGCGGGATGTGGGAGAGGAGCTGCAGGGGGTCTACCCCGCATTTATTTTCAATGAAGTGTGCAAAAAATCAAGAAGACATCTGTAATTTTGGAATCGCAGTAATGAATTCGATATTTTCACATAGATCTGGAATGAATAGGCCAAATCCCTTAGGCCTGCCACATTTTTGTAGAAAAGTTCGGTAAGTTCATGTTTTACAAGACTGGTGCAGCAGGAGATGCCACCAGCTAGGAGGGGAGCCATAAGCCTCTAACCAAGAAAGTCTAGCCCAAGGTTTGAAAACCATCAGGCCAGAAAGAGCTTATTACAGAGGGCACACACGTCTCACTCCAAGGGTAGAAGTGGGAGGTGAGGGGCGCTTGAAAACCCCACTACATTTGGGCCCAGAGGGCCCCTTAAAATATACCCATCTATGGGATTGGGACATAAGATCTGGGGACAAATGCGCTACTTGCTGCTCTGGCCCAGGAGCAGCCGGGTGGTAAGGTGTCAGTCTTTCTAGTGGTGGGATGGTGTCTCAAAGTAGGTGTCGCCCAAGCCTGTGACCCAGCTAAATCGTTGTAAACCAAAGCTGTGGGTGCCTTTGTGGACTCGGAATGCACCTATATTAGCAAAATGGCCATTTTGGCCGTGCCTGATTGTTCACACAGAAAATGTAACGGTCACACACACAAAAATAGCAAAGAGCAGAGCTTAAAGAAACATACACTAGTACTCCAATAAACTACCATGTCATGTGCATTGGGCAACTAATGCAGTGAATCTGGCTAGAACCCTGGTGTAGCCAAAACTGAATCGCAGGTACCCCAGCCTACTTCATGACACCCTTTCAGAGTGATGGTCCCTGTCGGACCAAAATGGGGCGCTTAAAAAACACTACTGCTCCAATAGGCATGTGAGTTAGTACGGCACACCCAAAAAGGGGTTGTAGTAGGGGGGAGAATTTAGTAGAAGTCGCTCTGGTTACAAAAGAAAAGTTGAAAAATCATGTAAGTTGGCAAAAAGCTTACGGACACACAAACCTAGGGAGCAAGAGCCCAAAAATAGTTCTGTCAAGTTATATATTCCATTCCCCTCCCTCATACACTGCACATTCCCCATAAGTGCTTTGCATATTACACACTGCTATATGTTCCTCATCCCCTGTGTTTGTGTATGTGTGTGTGTTCTTCCTCCTATTGTGGACATTATTCAGCTACTTGTTTCTCTTCACTATATAATGTGCATAGTCCTTTGTCGAGTGACCAATGCACACAGCTCCCTGAAGCGGCCATTATCCAGGTTTACAGTCTTCATACACCTGCCTTCTACAGCACTCAATCCTAATGACACAGGATACTAACCTGCTACCATCTCTGGTCAATAAGCCGGTTTTTACTCCGAATATACACCTGTTATGCTGGCCATTAAATGCTTTGACCCATGAGGACCTGCCAATTCTCGAAACCTACTGGCTGATTAAAATGTGACCAAAAAGCATACTATAAAATCACTTTACATAAGTAATGTGAATTGGCTTTTATTCTGCGCAGATCACAACCGTGGTGGTCTTAAAGCGCCTGAACCTTGCCTGAAACTGACAAACTGTGACCCCACCCAGGGTGTAAACCAGACTGTGGTCTGTGGAGTGAGAAGGAAGCTGGGCAAAGGTAAGCAGGGAATGGCAAAGAGGTAGAAAGTCGGGGTACAACAGACAGAACTGGGTCACAACAAGAGGAAAAGATAACCTAAGGTTGATTGATAGTGATAGCTGGGATGCATATATGGCAGTATGGACCAGAACGGGTCATGAAAACAATTAAGGTGTGACCATATTGGATGAATTTGAAACACTTGTGTATGAGCGCGATAGAAATAAAATATCAATATCTTACGAAACAGCAATGCAATGTAATTGTTGTAATTATTTAATCAAGTTATGGGTGTGTGATAGCCTTGCGATCTGCTTTAGACCAGGTAGTCAGAATGAGTTCCCTTATGAGGAGTACTTAAGTTGAGTCGGAGCCAAGAGTTGGCTGCTTGCTCAATGCCAGTTGGGAGAGACAAATGGGCAGTAAGACGAAGAATCTCACCAACCCCAAGCTATACTGAGATGGCAGCCAGAGAAGCAGGGGGGATGAATGTGAAGACTTGAATTAATAGAAGGGACTGGCCTTTTCATAAACAATTATAGGGGGACATTGGTCATAATTATGAACAAGGCGCTTTAATGTGTAGTTTTTGGCTGGATGCAGAGGTTGATTACCTAAGAAACCCGGAGACCTTCTATTGCCTGCCCAATTGTGTGCCAAGGGACAGGGGGGGGAAAGGCCAATGCAACAACAGTAGAGGACCCCTGGACACCCAACAGAGATGCAGAAGGGTATACCAATTGCCCCATAGAGTCGGCCCATTGTTAATCCACCCCTCCTTCAAAAAGTGTGAACGGCATCACTCCGTGCCTCTAATTCATGCAGCCACGTGAAGGTGAGGTCTGACCCACTCACTGAGAATAGCCCCTCTTCTGGACAAATAAGGCATTGTCTGGTGTTGTGCTTTTCTAACCCCCCAATAAAGCAGTACTCCTCCTCATAGTGCACCTTTTCCACTGGCACATACTTCTTGTTCAGCGGTGGTGTACATTTTCTAGGAGAGCGTTTCCCATTAGAGCATGTGCTCCAGTAAGAAAGCATTGCTCATCCCTCAAGTGTGCGTTTGTCAGCATTGTGCCTTGCCACCACCTTTTAGTGTCTTCAAGCATAACTCAGGCAGTAATGTACCTTCGGTTGTCCAGCTTGTTTGCCAGTGTATGCCAGGTTCAGCGGAAAGATCAGACCAGGGGCTGGTGGATGCTCAGTGAGTAGTTTTACATTGATTTCAATCTGTTTTCAGCCTTTGTTAGATGCCTTTGTGGAGGGATTTGTGTGTTTTTATTTACTTTCCACACCCTACCCCTTGCAATTGGCTGAAACGGTCAGGTGGCTCTTTGCCCATTTTATTCTCATTGATCTGTGCCAACCTGTGACTGGAACAGCTGTATTTCAGAGGTCCTTCCAGGGCAGTCTTACCCGGCCAGCCCTCTGTCAAGTGCCCTAAAGCAAAGGGCAGCTCCTGAAGAAGCAGCTGTAGTCCGTGTTTAACCGTGAAGCCAGTTGTCAGCCGTCAACCAGCAGAAACTGACTAGGTAAGTGTGGTCTGGGTGGGGAACTACAGTAATCGCTGTATTCTAAAAAGCCCTGACACTCTTCTTACCTGCATAACATAACATACCAACATTAGCCAGCTAGTAAATGGTATTTCTATTACTGCATTGTACCAACCTTTAGGTGATTTTATTTTACTGTTGTATCCCATACTCTTCCGTTCTCCCTCTCAAATCGAGGTGTTGTATTTACTGTTGTGCCTCTGAATGCAGACTACACTCACTGTCCAGGTGAAGATTAACCATGCGTCACACTTAGAAGTATGGAGATTATTTATTTGTCACAACAGATAGGACTGTGTAGAGAAGCCACATAGAAGAATTTAGAGAGTAGCCACAGCACTAACCACCCCGCTTCTACTTCCTCAAACACACCACCCAAACACTATACATGCCCACTGGGCTAGCCAGCCTACACCCTAACACGAGCAAAACACACTTGCAACAAACAAACCCAGACACTGGACCTTACCCGTACGGACACAAGTCGGTGAGCACAACCCTAATAACCAGCAATCTACATATAAAACACACACTCATTCCCAAAGCAATAAACAGCTACACAGAAAACATCCCAGGCATTCGACCTTACCCATACGGATACAAGTCAGTGCACACATCCTACCATCTGTAAAAAAAAAAAAAAAAACTCCCTCTCCCTCTCCCTCTCCCTCTCCCTCTCCCTCTCCCTCTCCCTCTCCCTCTCCCTCTCCCTCTCTCTCTCTCTCTCTCTCTCTCCCCCCCCCCTCCTGGTTCTGGACCAATCCTATCATTCTTCCCTCACTAACCAACCCCGTCCTATTTCTTGCAGAGCCACGTGAGCGCATGTAGACTGCCCTTGGGTGGTATTGGAGCGTGGTATAAATCCACATAATATAACAGCAGGCTTTCCCTTAACCTTGAGCACCTTGCATCATTCTGTGGTGAAAGCAAAAAGACACTTGGTGACTGGATTCAACCAAACCAACACAAAAGACCACCCACACCAATGTGTTGATGATGAAGCCCAACCATGCAGAGCCCCCATTGACCCGATCAGACCCCTCCCTACTCCTCTCGGCACCTCCCCTCATCCCCAACACCCGGAGTGCTGTGAAGTGGTTCATTTCTATGGGTAGGACAAGGCTACAAAACATCTAAATGGAGATCGCGGCTTGGCCACAGAGATCCAGACAGAATGACTGGGTCTAGTGGTCGGTCGAATCATACCATACTTGTGAACCCTGAGCATGGCCTCTCCTCTGCCAGAATTCCAGGGAATCCAGTTGAACCATCTGAGACTGCACTATTGTTTGGTTTACTCGCCACTTACTCTTTGCTTCCCTTGCAGTAAAGACCAATGTCTGCTAATAAAACAAACCTGTAAGTGGATTTGGTGTCTGCATCCTCGCCTTGCATTTCTGAAGGTTTCTGAACTGACAGAAATGTTTCTAATAAAACTATGTGCCTTCCTATCCCTTCACCCCGCTGGTCATCTATACGAGTGTGCAAGTATTGGGCTCTGAGCATTGTGTACATAGTGCAGGTGTAAGCCATAGACACTGCTGCAGTTCTCTACTCGTCTTCTCGTCGGATGGATGATGCAGCACATGTTCTATGTAGGTGCTGCTCCAGTCCCTTATTGACACCTTTTCAGCGTAGCTCTTGACAGGCATTTCTATCTCTGTGCTACACAAGGCTTTTGTTTTCTTTGATGGGCTCTGACCCGTTAATCCTACCCTGCTTTAGAGACTTCTAAAAATGCGTCATTGCTCAGGCTAAACCAGGTGCATCCATGACCATATTCGTTTTTGAATGATTCTGTTCCTTAAAACGGATGACTTCACTAACCACTGTAGATTTACTCAGGACTGACGCAACCAGGCATCTGCTGGCAGCTAAAGTAGCGGTGTCTCACCAAGTAATTACCTGGGTGTGGTAAGGAATTGGGATAATAAGCCACCACTGACGTAGCAACCTGGTACTGTACTAGACCAGCCAGGGCTGTGCAGATGACCAGTAGTGTTGTGTTGAAGCAGTATAAGGGGACATCAGGCTAGCTGTCTGGCCTTTCCAGGCCGAAGCAGCACTACCTGGAAGGCACCCTCGCAGGGCCCCAGGGCATTACCTGAGTCGGTAATGGCCCCGCTGCTCGGGTCATATTGCTTAAATAGTATGTTGTATATTCTCTGTGCACTGCATGTAATCTTGAATGAAACTTGTAGTCAAACCATAACTAAGACAAAAACGATGTTGCTTCAGACTGGAGCAGCCATGGGTAATCCTAGTAGCCTCCATCCCGTTCAGAGACCAATATTTAAAGAATTCACATTCATCCGGTATCTCTACTCTTAAGACCGAATTCCTGCATTGGGGATTCTAGGAACCCTTCTAGTGCCCCTCAACCTTTTTCCTTTTTTTCCCCCTTTTTTATTATCTTGTAGCGCTGACTTTTTGGGTGGGCCGAGGGACGTTTCCTGAAGTCCTCCATCCATTGCACTCCTTATTACCTTGAGGTCTGTGGTATTGGGTGTCCCCTTAGCCTCCCAGTATTGCTTCTCAGACAGCCCATTTTTGCTCTATGGTGATTGTATCACCTTACTTTGGTTTTAGGTGATAGGTTGGTGGCAGATTTACTTTGGCCGCCTCATCAGGGTTATGCAACATTTTGCCACCTTGGTAGCCCAATGCACTTTTTTGGGAGCAATTGGGGAACCAATGCATTTTTTTTAAATCCCGTTTGCTGCCATTTTATATTTTAGGGCTCCCTTCTTTCAGGGTCACCATGAGGGAGGTCTTAAAATGGCAATTCTGACCACCTGGGCTGTGTGAGGCCTCAATGGCAGCATCCAGTGCTTTCAGCTGGATTTGGCCTTTGTCCCTAAACTTTGCCTTACTTCCTGTGAGGTGGTCTAGGCTAAGTGACAGTCCTACTGACCAACCAGTGAGATTTCCTCTAGTCATTGGTGGGCTGACCTGTGGACAGCACCTTTTTTCAGTGGATGTAAGGCCCTGCCTGGTCCTCATTCACTCTCTGGCTGCTTTGTCCTGTTAAATGGAACAAGCATATCTGCTGACCTGAATGGAGGTGTTTTTCCTGCAGTACTTTGCCCTTTTTGAAGCCCTTTGTGGTTAGTCAGAATCAGGAGACTGGCGACTCATTGTAGTTTGCAAAGTGATAGGTTAATATAGGATTTTAGCACAAAATAAAACTAACACATCTGATCCCTATGCTAAGAGAAAGAAAAGAGTTGAAAAGGGTGCCCATCAGGATAGGATGTCTTATAACATCGTCTGTCCGTCAGTGCTCTGGTTAAGATTTGGAGGTGGGAGTATTTTACTCCCTGTTTTTTAAAGTTGGGAGTAAAAATGTAAGTCTAATTCCCAGTGGCAGTATTTTATAAGCAAGTAAAAATGTTTTAACTGGAAAACGCAAATAGTTTTGTAATAATTATTTATTTGCATCTAGTTATTCATACACATTAAAAGATACATGTTTACTTCTTCTAATCATGCAGTTATAACAATAGTTTCTTCTTGTGGTACTACGTGCACTACTGGTCCAAACATACCAATAGCACTGTGGGAGTGAAAACGGGGGCACAAGTTCCTACTTGTGTTTCTCAATTTTTGTTGGGAGTATTTTTACTCCCTATTTTTTTTCGAGTATTTGCCTATTCTCCAGCATGGGGTCTAGCATGGATTCACATGCTCATGTGTTCCCCGTCGTCAGGCTGTGAGTCCTCGGTAAAGGAAAAAATCTGTTTCAGTTTAATTTCTGAACCAATCACTGAGCTCCAGCCAATGACTGCCCTCTACCCAAGCCCCTCCTCTGGCAGCCATGTTTTACCGCACGTTCAAGTGTTGGGAGTCCTCGTGCTTGGCTCTCAAGCTTTTACTGCGTTTTTCTCTTTTTGAAAGAGTTTTGCTCTATTTTTCAGTCAATCGAGCACCTGTGCTCCACCGATCAACCATCTGTTGAACGGGGACCTGATTTTCAGATTCTTCAGCGCCCCTCAAGGGCGAATTTCATCGTTTTAGTGTAGGCTTCCAGAATATTCTTCAAGGCCTACACCGCGTGGATCAGGGCGGATGAGAAGTATTACCCCTCTCTTCTCAAGCTTTGTACAGACTGTAGTCTGCAGGATGTTTATATGGATGATAAACATTCCCAGTGCCTCTACTGCCTGCACCCACCGCACAAGGAGGAGGATTGTGCATTTTGCCGTGAGCTCTTGAAGCTCACGTTGAAGGATCGGCGTAAGCGGCTGGAGGAGTTTCTGCAGGCTAAGGCCTCTGGCCCGGGTGCGTCCCAAGGGCATGCCTCTCCCGGGTCCGGGAAAGCAGAGCAGTCTTCTAAGTCCTTTTTGAGGGCACACCTCCCACGGGGGTCTAACAAAAGGCCAAGCACCGCAAGTCTGCTACCGTTGGGAGTGCCGTTTCGGCGGGCTCCTTGGCGACCAGGGCATGTCCGACGTCTCCAGCTGCTTCAGTCAGCGCTCCGGATCTTCGTCCAAGAGGAAGTCGTACCATCCAGGCAAACTCAAGGTGGCCCCATAGACGGCCAAGGAGAAGTCCAAAGCCAGCCTGCCCTTGGCGGAGAAGGCCAAAGGGGACTGAGGCTCTGACCAGTCTCCTAAGATGAAGGCCAAGCAGGACAAGGTGTCTGGGACGACCACGAAGACCAAGCAGGACAAGGGACCAGTCCTAACCGCGAAGGCCGAGGTACACCCAACCAATGCTCTGCCTTCCATCCAGGTGTTGGCATCCCTTTCGAAGGCCGCGGAGGCGGACCTGCAGGGTGCCCTTCCAAAGGCAAGAGTGTCCCTCCCTTCCAGGAGGGAGTCTTCATTCCAGCTCATTGAGACCACCCCCGAGAAGATGATGCCGGTCATCTCCCCGAGACCATCCCCTCTGGATGCGAAGAAAGGGGGGGGAGGCGCAGAGTTCCTCCAGGGCACGGATATCTCCTCAGAGGAGGACCTAGTCTATCGTCAGACCATCCAGGAGGGCGATGGCGACAAGGGAAACGTCAGGGTTGCGCCCTATGACGAGGGCACAGACGAAGGCGGCGACGAAGATACCATTGAGGAAAGCAACAGAGGCTCAGGACGACGATGGCCTTGGCTCTCTTCCTGCGCCCCAACTTCCTATATGCCCTCTGCCTGAGCTGCCCCCTAGGGACCACAGTGGACATTCTCTCTACTCTGCATACTCTGGTATCGGAGATACAGAAGAGGAGGCCGGCTACGCCGATGGCCCGGCCCGTGGCCGCCATTGTCGGCCGACCCTCTGGCAACGGGGAACCGCAGGCCAATAGGAGGAGGAGGCACCCACTGCCTCCTTGCCACCCTTGGCTGCCCTCTCCTCCCCCGAGGGATGAGATGGATCCTGATACAGCGACAGACACAGATGACGATGGTGGGATGGGGGACCTCCCGTCACCTCTGCCCAGAGCCTCCCCGCCGGATGAGATAGGCTCGTTCCATGCAATGATCTCCAGAGTTTCGGAGCTCTTCCAGCTCGCACCAGAGGAGAAGGAGGGCTTCTTATACCAGCACTGCGAGACAAAGAGAAAGACCATCCTTTCAGTCCCACTCTTCGATGACATTTGGGATGAAGGCCTGCCGCTCATGAAGAACCCTTCTACGACCCCAGCGAAGAGGGACCGCCTAGAGAAGAAATACAGGGTCCCGGAATCTGCTCCCAAGTGCTTGCAGGCCCAACCGTGACCGGACTCTGTCATCTCTGCAGCAGCCAAGAAGTCGTCTGGTGCTTCATCTTCGGCAGCGTCCACCCCTCCTGACAGCGAGGGAAGAAGCTGGCAGCTATGGGACGACGAGTTATCTACTCTGTAGCGACGACCATCAAGGCCGCCAACGCATTCGCTATCGTAGCGCGTTACAGCTGGGAGCTGTGGTTCAAGATCGAACCTCTGCTGGACTTCCTGCCTGATAACAAGAGGTCAGAGGCGTTGGAGATTCTGCAGGAAGGCGAGGTGGCATCGGACCATGTCATCAAGGTGGCCACGGACATCGCTGACGTCGGCTTTCCACCAGATGGGCAACAGCATTTGCCTTTGTCGCTGTGGCTGGCTCAAGGCCATCAACTTTTGACAGGAGGTTCAGACGAGGGTTTTGGACATGCCCTTTGACATAGATAATCTTTTTGGGAAGACTATAGATGAGTCTCTACAAGCCATCAAAGCGGACATGGGACATTCCTGGGGCACGCCACAGCAGCAACGGCTGTCCTTTTGATCAGGAGGAGAGTCTCCCCGTTCTTCGAAGCTTATGGCGGGGGGCTCCTCTTTCATTGCCAACCACCCTGATCCTTGGCCCAAGAGACCAACAGGGGCCACTCAAAGAACTTCAGAGGTGGACGCCGTCGTCGCCAAGGACCCCAAGGCGGACCATAGACCTCAGAGCAGGAAAGAACTAGCTGTGACGTCGGGCCCCCACCCGTGCACCCCAGTGGGAGGCCGGCTGGCGAACTTCATCAGCGCATGGAAGACCATCTCCACCGACCGTTAGGTGCTGGACGCTTTTGCCAACAGACATACTCTAAAGTGCCAACGGAAGTGTCCCCAAATACCAACGGTGACCCGGCAGGAAAACCACGTCCCTCAACTTGGTTCGGGCCATGCTAAAGAAAGGGGCAATGGAGCTAGTGCCAAAGCGACTCCGGAGTGTATTCAAAGTACTTCATGGTGCGAAAGAAGACTGGGGCTGGAGGCCCATCCTCGACCTACGGCGACTAAACAAGTACAATAAAGTCTCAAAAGATTCAGATGGTCACCCTTCAACACGTTCTCAGACAGTTGGAAGAGGGGGTCTTTCTGTCGTCATTGGACCTGGAGGATGCATACTTCCCCATCCACAAGGGACACCGCAAGTTTTCGTGCTTCCTCGTTCAGGGGAAGCATTACCAATTCAAGGCCCTACCCTTCGGATTGAAGTTGGCGCCCTGAGTCTTCACCAAGTGCCTGGCTGGCTTGCGACTGCAAGGGATCCATTTCTACCCTTACTTGACGACTGGCTCATCCGACCCAGCTCACAGAGCATCGCCGTCGACCACACAGTGAGGACTGTCCGCCTACTGACGGATCTGGGGTTCTCTGTGAAATATGCAAAGTCCTTCTTGACTCCATCGCAGGACGCGCTGTTCCTGGGATCCCGGCTCAACACAGTGTCCTGCATGGCGTCACCTTTGGAGGAGAGAGTGGCAGCCATCCTGGGCAAGGTGCAACAGTTGCTTGCTCTGAAGATCACCACAGTAAGGGCCATCAAGTCTCTAGTCGGGATGATGTCATCATGCATTTATCTCATCCGACTCTGCAGGCTACGGATGAGGCCACTGCAGGAGTTCCTCGACGGCCGTTGGATTCAGGTGTCCTGAAGCTTCCAGGACAAGATCGCCCTCGATGAGGGGTTCTGTCAGGCGATCATGATGTGGTGGTGCGTGCGCTCTCATCTGACCGGAGGCGCAGATTTCCAGGCCCCACCACAACAGGAGACTGATGACGGATGCCTCCCTGGAAGGATGGGGAGCCCACACCGGAAGTCTTCACACCAGAGGCCTGTGGCAACCGGAGGGAAAAGATTTTGCACATCAACGTTCTAGAGCTATGGGCAGTGTTTTGGGCCCTCAAATCGTTCCTACCGTCCCTCAAGGGCAAGGTGGTGCAGGTCTTCACAGACCATACCACCATGATGTTTTACGTCAGGAAGCAGGAGGGCACCAGGTCCGCAGCGCTTTCCAAAGAAGTGCAGGAATTATGGCATTGGGCCGTCACTCAGGGAATGTTCCTCTTCCCGTTTCATCTCGCCGGAGTCAAGAACACAGTCTCCGACTCTCTGAGCAGGGAACTTTGCTTTTGCCTCGAGTGGCAGCTTTGGTAGGACCTAGTGGAGAGCCTGTTCCGCAAACGGGGCAATTCCCAGATCGACTTGTTTGCGACAGCGACAAACACCCAAGTGCCAGAGGCTTGCCAGTGGGGGAGCATGAGGGATGCATTCTCATTCACTTGGTAAGTTCTATTTCTGTATGCGTTCCCTCCTTTGCCATTGTTACAGAGTCATCAGTCAACTCAGTGCCAGTGACTGATGATCCTCGTTGCACCGGTGTGGCGGAGGCAGATCTGGTATCTAGACCTTCTCAGCATGGCAGCGTATCCACCAGTCAAGCTGCCAGTGGTCGCGGATCTTCTCGCCAGGGAAGGAGGGGACATCCTTCACCACGAGCCAGGGTCCCTGAACCTGAAGACCTGGCTCCTGCAGCACTAGAATTCGGTGGCTACGATCTCCCAACAGACTGCAAGGAAGTTCTCGCCAAGGCTAGAGCATAGTCTACTTTGAAATGCTTTGGACCCAAGTGGAAGAGATTTGCAATCTGGTGCCGTTTCCAGAAGATCAAACCACTGAGGGTCAAGGCCCCTCAGATACTTCCATATTTACTGTTGGCTAAATTGGGTCTGGGCCACGCCTCCATCAAGGTTCATCTGGCGGCTATCTCCCGCTACACCGGATCCCCATGGCGACCATCCTTGTGGTCGCACCGATTGGTCAAGGGAACTATTCTGCTCGTTCCTGCCAGTGAAGGCTCCGGCCCCGGTGTGGGAGCTCAATGTGGTGCTTACTAGGCTCATGGGACCTCTGTTCGAGCCTATGCATTCTGCACCGCTTAGGTTTTTGTCTTGGAAAACAGCTTTTCTCGTGGCCATCACCTCTGCACGACGAGTGGGGTAGACCCAGGCCCTCTCCTGTAAACCACCTTACTTGACTTTCTACGAGACAAGGATGGTGCTGCGGACGCACCCTTCCTTCATACCCAAGGTGCTGTCGGATTTTCATCTAAACGAGCCCTTGGTGTTTCCTGGGTTTTTTCTGATGCCTTCGTCGCCGGCTGAAAGGACTTTGCACTCACTGGATGTGGCTCGAGCGCTGAAGTTTTATGTGGCACAAAGAGTTTCCGGAAAACTTCTCAACTCTTTGTGAACTTTGGTCCTGTGAACCATGGGAAGGCCCTCTCCAAGGCTTCCATTTCCAGGTGGCTCTCTGGCTGTATCACCCACTATCACCGGTTGGCAAAGCAACCGCTGCCTGGCTGTCCAAGAGCCCATTCCACCACGGGTATCACTGCTACAACGGTGTTCCTGTCTGGTGTGTCCCTGCTGGACATCTGCAGGGCTGCTACGTGGAGGTCGACGCACACCTTCACGAAGTTCTACTGCGTCAACAGGGATTCCAGGGAGGAGTCCCGAGTCGGCCAAGCAGTGCTCTGCAACCTGTACGCTTGAAGGGGAGCCTGGTGAGGAGGTAAGAGATGCTTATGTTGAGCCTTGCCACCTCCTGTGGTTGCATGTGTTTACTGCTATGTATTCTTTATTCATGAGCATGTGAATCTATGCCAGACTGCATGCTGGAGAAGGAACAAGTTACTTACCTGTAGCTTTTGTTCTCCAGCATGGGTCTGGCATGGATTCACATGCAAACCCTCCCGCCTACCCCTCTGCGGCTCTTATTCTTGGTCCTACTGCCACTTTACGTGCTACCAAATCTGAAGATGGCTGCCAGAGGAGGGGCTTGGGTAGAGGGCAGTCATTGGCTGGGGGCAGTATGACCTGGAGCTCAGTGATTGGTAGTTGGGAGAAAGACAGTTCAGAAATGAAACCGATTTTCTCTGTACCGAGGACTCCCAGCTTGACGACAGGGAATATTCATGAGCACGTGAATCCATGCCAGACCCATGCTGGTGAACAACAGTTACAGGTAAGTAACTTGTTCCTTTTTAGGGAGTAAAAGAAGGCGATACACCCCTTATTTGCAGGGCTGCTGTCCGTCATATAGAAACATAAGCTAAACTGATCCTGGTCATAAAAAGATTTCCCAATGCATTCTGCCTAAATAACAAGCGTTTGGTTGGTTTCTGCCCCCACTGTACTTTCTCTGGGTTAGACAGCGCTGCCTGCCCCCTCAGCAAGGGTCCCCTTTTCACCCCGCAAATTACTCTGGGGGTTTTTACCCTCTGTGGCTCGCTACGAATGTTTAACTCTTCTCAGGGCTTCCCACCTGATGTGCAAAAGAATTGGGAATTTTTCTAGGCCACTTGGTCCCCAATACATGTCAAATCTGTTGTGCAAAAAAGTTTCTATCAATGTCTGTGTGATTGAGCCTCTTATGGCTCATTTCAGAGCCCTCCAACTCCAACCTCTCCCATGAGGTCTCTGGAATCACACTGGCTGGGGTTGGTTTGATGGTGGCCCACTCTGGTTCTGGCTGCTTCTCACCCCACCCTGGGGTCTCTGGTTTCACACCCCTTCTTGGGGTATTTGCTCTTTCAGCCCATCTTAGGCTCTTCACTCCGTCCTCATCTCTTGGGCTCTCCAGTTGCTCAGACCCTCTTGGGATACACCACATACCTAGTTTTCTGTAGTGGCGTCCTTCGGGGAAGGTTCCAGCTTCTCTTCAGTCTTCCGTGTCATTACGCAGGCGTCGGTTTCCCACCGATGCAGCAAGTAACTTCGGTGTCGGTTCCGGCAGGTGCCAGTGGACCACCCTCCATGTGATCGCACCACTTCGGTTGGTGGTGGGCTAGTGATTTTTCATCTTTCGGGCTCCTTCCAGTTAGCAGTGCTCTGCTGGCTTTCTTGTTCCTCCCGCACCACCTGGCTCTGCCTCAAGGGGGACGGACACTTCTCTATGTGGCTCTCTTGCTCTCCCACCCTTTGTCCTATTCACGGCCCCTGTGGGGTGTGAGGCTTAGTAGGCTGAACTACCTAGTCCCAAAGGGGGTGGCTGTCCCTTGGGGAAAGGGGACGAATTCCTTGAATTACTCATATACCGCTTCCGTTATTATGGAGCTCTGCTAATGGCGGTTCAAGGGATAGCTACTAAGTAAATCCACATCGTCTTCATCTCTCCCCTTACACTGTTCTACTGGGAAGCAGAAGTGTTGTAAGTCTAGAAATCACCTCATTACCATGGCATTGGTGTCCGTCCTCATGTACATCAGAGTTAAAGGGGAATGATCAATGATAAGTCTTAACTTTGCCCTGTGATGTATGTTAGGGAGATGTATCATTGTTATGTTTCATCCCCCGTCCTAGTGAGATCCCCATCACTTTTTGCTGGACTTCTGAACCTTTTTTTAATCCTGAATGAGTGGACCATTTTTCCACTCACTCGTTCTTATGTACTCTGTCTTTTGGAACTCTATTCTTTGTAAATCTAACTGTACTATGAAGTCTGTCTGCTCCATAGCTTTTAAAGGCACCTGTGTTTTACTACTGCAGCACACAGCTCCTTATGGGCAGGTTGCTGGGGACCACTAGGGCCCTCCTTTAAGACTATTTTCCTATATCCTAAAGTAAATTACAGGATGCAAAGATACTTAGTATCTTTCCCAAAATGGTATAATCTGAGAGATTGGCACACCCCACCTTCAGTGGACTGCCAAAGGGATACTTTTCTCTGCGCTTGTGACTTTAGTCACATAAACAATCACCTAGTTATGGCTGGTGGCAACCAACTATTGTGCATTTTTACCGAAGGCTATGTCCATAGCCTCGGTAGTGCACTATAGCGGGCACCCAAGTACCAACTTGGGGCCTCCCTTCTTTTATCGTCATTAGTAGTCTGGTAGCCTTTCTACTACCATTCCGGGAGAGGGAGGTCTGGGTGTGGTTTGCCTTTGGCAGGAACCAGTAGGCATCCTTGCCAAGGCTCCAGACTGTCTGGGCAGGCGGGAAGTGGGGGAGGAGTCTTCCACCCCCCCTGTCCTTTGTCTGTCAGAGTGCCTGAATAGGACCAGCTTCCACAGGGGGGTCTGGCTGTTCTGATTGGGCAGCCAAACGCCCCTTTCTGAAAAAGGCTGAGGGAGATTGCAGAGGAGTGAGTGCTTGAACTGTATAAACATTGAGGCTTCTGGAGTGTAAAGCAAATCGACCGAAGTAACCAAAGAAGAAGATGACTACCAGAGACATGTGCAGACCCTTTGTAAGACTGTGCAGCGACCACTGCTGTCCTTACTCCATTTTCTATGCGACAGAGGAGCTCCAAAGAGGACTCCTTCTCTTTGGCCGGTGGCAGCAACCAGTCCCAAGAAGAATAACTTTGAAACAAGCCATCTCCTGAGGTCGTAGTAGCTTCCAGAGCTGCAAAACCAGGAGACTTGATGCCCAGTTCGAGTGCATCATTGTGGAAAGGCCGAATCCGTCCAAATCGATCCTGAGCCTGTAAGGACACCCCAGATATCCAATCTAACTCGCCCAGACCCCCTCACCAGAGTGTGGGACTGCGGGAAGCGAAGAAGATAGCCTGGGCGATCTGTGTCCTTTGTTGGTGCTGCTGAAAAGGCACCAAAACCGCAGAGTGGACCAAGAAGTTGCTGAAAGTTGTGCTACAGGTCCTCCCTCGAGACTGCTGCTGAAAAGGCACTGTCCATTGTCCTGCCTTTCATCACCAGACCAAGGAATCCAGAGCTGCCACATCGTGGAGAAGCCAACACAAACCCTTTCTTCAAAGTCAAGGTACTGTGGAGAAAAAGGTATTGCTTACCTGATTCCAAGAAGTCACTCCAGAGCATTGGAGTGCATGTAGAGGTGTCCAGGGCAACCCCCTCTTACCTCTGACTCAAGCTTCTGCTTGTGTCCCCTTCTCGTGTCTGTTTTTAGGTTTCCTTTGTTAGTTGCTAATTTGCTGCTGCAATAACTTTAGACATTGGAAGAAATCTGCAGGAACTCTTCATTATTTGCTCTTTGCCAAGACTTCAAGCCCTCTCCGAACTGCCTTTAGCTAGGGTTGTGTTTTTGGACTTTAAAGACTTGCCAGCCGAAGAAACTATCTTCCGAACCTTGAGCGAAGGTCATGTTGCACTAACCACCTATTTTCCTCCCTTTAAGTGACTTTTCTATGTTTTTGCAGAGTAAATGCATTACTATATGACATGTTGAAAAACGCATGAGTGCGCAATTACCGATAATACGATAACCTTGTCTCTTCCCTTTCTAACGTTGCTACAATTGTAACCGCGAACAAACTGAAAAGTGCGAATGCCCTTTGAAGTGTATTATGTAGTACTGTAAACGTCTTAAGTATTTAACATGATTCTGGTGTAAATGCATTACACATACATTAATATAAAAGATATATTTTTAATAGATTATGTCCTTCAACGTATTCCACATCGTTGACATGTAATGTTCACAACTGTGTACTTCTGAAATGTTTTCGGCAGAGGGCGTCCTGCGTCGATGTTGTCGGGTCGATGTCCCTCGAAGGCTTTTATAAATAGGACGCACGGCGCCCGTGGCCTCGGTCCATTTTATTCCACAAGCGTGTTTGCTTTGGAGAATCGGCGCGCCTCATGTATTCATCGTGAATGTCTTTTTCGACCCCTCCGACTCTGTGGTCTGCCTTCAAGACTTGCCGGCACCGCAAGTCTAATCAATAACTGACCCGCATCACATTTGTTTCTGGTGTTTGGGGGAGAGTCATGACACTGACGACTGTTCCAAATGTTAGTTGCTGACTGCTTAGGCCTTGCGGGAGCGTAAGGGGAAGTTGCAGGTAGGAGTGGTTCCCGCCATTCGTCTTCCTCGTCTCGGCATTCCCAGAAGTGCTGTCACTGGTCGCCTTCCCCGTCCTCGGAGGATGGCGCCGTGAGGAAAGTGCCTTGTCCTACGAAGTCCTACGAAGTCCTTCGACTCCGGAGGAATGGGCAGCCTTCAGGGAGCAGCAGATGCTGGCAATTTTCCAATCCCAGGGCACAGTTTAATCTGTGCCTTTGAAAGAAACCGGCAGGGCACGGTCTCGGTCCGTGGCTCGTGCGCCTTCAGACTCTGGTCCTCGGCACGATTTTCATCGGGAACCTTTGAGGTCCCGTTCGGACAAGGTTCAGGTGGATCATCAGAGACGTGCTTCTAGATCTCGGTCCTCGTCCCCTGCAAAGACCACAGAAGTCTGGTAAGGGCTCGAGGTCGACTCAGTTGGCGCAGTGTCCGTCGGATACGGATGTCGAAGCTTTGCCTTCACACCAGCCCTCTGCGCCGTTGTCAAAGCCATCAATGCCCTCGACGCCGAAGCCGTCTGCGCCCTCTAATCCTTTGGGGCTTTTTGGCTGGAATTTGCCGATGGAGGTCCCTGGTACTGTGGATCCTCTAATGAAGGCTACTTCAAAGCCTGTGAGGCCTGTTCAGGATTTCACACCCTCTTCTGTCCCGAGGCAGGAGTTTTTCCTCCTTCTGGGTGATATCTATGAGGATGAGGAGAGGTCAGATTTGGAATTTCATCCTGTTGAGCCTACTGTGGCTCCTGCCTTTTCCGGGGACAGTCAGTTGGAAGAGTTATGTCAGTCTCTTCATGATGCCAGTGGCTTGGACACTTCTCAAGAGGTGGAGTTTAGCAGACCTGAGTCTAGGGCTCATGTGGAGTCATCCCATAGGAGGCTGATGACTAGGGTCACGGAGTATCTTGGATGGTCTAGTCCTCTAGAAGCTTTTGTACAGGATGACTTAGCTGATATTTTGGCTCAAGGTCCGTCCTCTGATCCGGTGTTACCTTTTCATTTGACATTGCAGAAAAGGGTGGCGGCTGCTTGGCAGTCACCGGAATCTCTTCCGGCGGTTAACCAATCGTTAACTAAAAAATACTGGCCTTCCAGTAGCGACCCCAGCTACCTTTTAATCTCACCGCACTCCCGAGAGTTTGGTGGTTCAGGCGGCTACGGCCACCTTGAAGCAGGCGGCGTACCCTACCATCCCTCCTGATGGATACGACAAACTCTTCGATGGTTGGGCACGCAAGTTGTTTTCTGCGGGGAGTATGGCGCTGAAGGCAGCCAACTCCATTTGTGCCTTAGCAAGATTTTCACACACTATGTGGAATTGTTTCCCTAGTGGCTGAGCATATTCCCGAGGGGGAAGAAAGAGATGGGTTCCTTGCTCTCGTGCAAGATGGCATGGATGCCATGTGTGAATCCCTTCAGTCCGGGTTGGACACGGCTGACAGTGTTAGCTGGTCCATGGCTGTGAGCACCGTTATACAAATATTTGTGTGATTGCGGAAGTTGGGTTTTGCTCCGGATGTGCTAGCCTGTCTTTTGAACATGCCCTTTGATGGCGCGCATTTGTTTGGCAGCAGGGCTGACGAGAGCCTTGATAGGTTGCAGACCTCAAAAGCTGCGGCTAAATCTTTCAGCGCGGCTGTGCGTCAACCTCTGCCTTTTCGTCCTAGGGGACAGCAGTGGAGGGGAGGTTCCTTTCGCTACTACTCCTCTTTTGGTAGGACGAGAGGACCCGCCAGTCAAAGGGGCCAGCGAAAAAGTACCTGTGGTGGTCGGGGGAAATAGGGGTGCAGAAGCTGCTCAGGTAGCTGCCTCTTTTCCTTCCGGTGCTGCCCCAGCTGCTCCAAAACAGTCATGGGGCCATGTTCCATTGTTCGCCGGTTGGGGGGAGACTGTCGCAGCATCTCGAGGAATGGCGAGCTATTACTTCGGATGGGTTCTGGGTACAATAGCTCACGGCTACTACCTTTCCTTCCTAAAGTGGCCTCACGATAATCCACCGGGGACTCTCTTAGAAGCTTCTAGATCCACTCCTTCTGCAGGAAATCTTGACCCACCTGGAGAAAGGCACTATAGAACTGGTGCTTGTAGCGGAGAGGAACAAGGGATGGTATTCCTCATTTTTTTTTTATTCCAAAGAAAGAAGGGGGATTGAGGCTGATCTTGGACTTGCGTTGGTTGAACAAGCATCTCAGGAAGGACAAGTTCAAGATGGTCACTCTTTCTCAGGTCCTCCAGGCCCTTCGACGTCAGGATTGGTTGGTGTCTCTGGACCTAGAGGATGCTTACTTTCATGTGCCGATTCATCCAAAGCACAGAGTACCTGAGGATTGCGGCTGGTGACTCGCACTTTCAGTTTCGGGTCCTGCCATTCGGATTGACCTCCGGCCGGGGGTCTTCACCAAGCTGATGGTGGAGGTGGCGACAGTGTATCTGAGGCGAGGAGGGGAGGAGGGTGCCAGGGGGGAGATTCACGTCTACCCCTAACTGGATGACTGGCCGATCCGTGCGTGTTCTCTCGAGCAAGCGACGGATCATCTCGGTCTCACCTGCTGCTCCCTCCACAAGCTGGGCTTCTCCCTCAATTTCAAGAAGGCGCACCTGACAACTTCCCAACAGCTCTAGTACATCAGGGATGTGTTGACACATCCTTGGGGAAGTGCTAGCCTCCCAAGGTGAGGGCTCATCACATTGTGCTGATGGTAGACAAGTTTCAACATGCCCAGCGTCTCACGGCTTTCGAATTCATAAGGTTGCTCGGCCTCATGGCATCCTGCATTTTTCTGGTTCATGAGGCCAGGCTGAGGATGAGATCCCTGCAATGGGGTCCCCAAGATGCAGTGGTCACATTTCGCGGGCAAGATGTCGGATCCCGTTCAGATTCCACTCTCGGTCTCCCAGGATCTGTGGTGGGCCAACGAGGGGAACCTGATGAAGAGGGAGCCGTTTTGGCAACCGTGGCCGGAGGTGACAGCTCATGCCGACGATTTGACCGCCAGCGGTCATTGGTCTCCGGAGTCCAAACTCCACATCAACCTGTTAGAGCTGAGGGCCGTCGGGCTGGCCCTGAAGGCTTTTCTGCCGTCTGTGCAGGGGAAGAGTGTCCTGATCATGACGGACAACACAGTGGCCATGCATTACCTCAACAAAAAAGGGGGTTTGGGGGATAGTTTCACTACCGTTGTGCAGAGAGGCAATGGAGTTCTGGTTTTTGGCAATCCAGAAGGGAATATCACTCTCAGCAGTTCATCTGACCGGAGAGGAGAATGTGGCGGCGGACTCTCTGAGCAGGCAGAGCATGGTCTCTCACGAGTGGGAGTTGGCTCCGGAAGTCCTTCTGGAGTTCTTCACCCTTTGGGGAACCCCACAAGTGGATCTCTGTGGACTATGGGTTCCCCTTTCTTCACAATGTTGTGCTTCTGCGATGTGTAGTAATGCCTGGATTTCTACCCAAAAATCTGGATCTATGACCCAGTGGCTCCATTTAGTCAATAATTCCAGGCTAATCCTGATTGTTCAGCCAGCTCAAGTAGCAGCTTTAGGGAGGGGGTAGCAGGCATGGCCAGACCTGTAGGAAACTAGCTCTTCCTGCTAGGCTGGGTTTGGCCATTTCTTTCAAGCTGAAAATATAAAAGTCAAAGGATGGTGGAGTTGCTCTTTAATGTTGGTGTGGATCTGGGTTCACTCGTCTTACTAGCATAGGTATCAACCTTAAATCGTGTGCTTCGTAGCCCAGTTATGACACCACAAGTCTGAATCGGGAGACTGACACCTCATTATAGTTTGCAAAGTGATTCAGGGGGGATAGCCTAGCGGCAACGTACATCCTTGGAAACAAGACGACACGAAGCAACACAGGTTCCCCGGGTCTGCCCTTAGAAACCTCTGGGTATTAAGCGAGTTATAAATGCGCAACGAGTCATATTTCTGTAACAGCGACTCGATGCCCCCGGGCTGTGTCAGCGCTTTAAAAATGCACAAAAAAAAGTGTTTGCTGCTTGATTTTGGAATAAAATGCTATACCTAAACTTGTGCTTTGTATTCTAAGAAAAAGAAAAGAGTTCAAAGGGTGCTTGTCAGGATGTCATACAACATAGTCTGCCAGCTGTCTAGAAACATAAACTAACTTGATCCTGGTCCTTATCACTAAAAAGGAAAAGCTCTAACATGAAGACAAACATATTTCCCAAGGCCTTCTACCCAAATAAGCTCTTGGTTGGTTTCTGACCCCCACTGTGCCGACTCTTGATTAGACAGGGCTGCATGATCATAATGTGTAACTAGTACCCCAATGGTGTTCATTGCTTGACTCTGGGCTGGGAGCCTACTTGATTGATTCTGTAAGTACCAATATAGATAATCTAGTTCCTCTTTTCATGCTAGCACATGTATCTGGGGTTTTCACCCCCTCTATAGATCAACTCTTCTCAAGGCTTCCCGTCTCAATGTTCAAAAGAAATAAAGATGATCATTCGGCCTTGTGGCCCCCTATACAGTTCAAATCTGTTAATCAAAACCGTTCCTATTAATATCTGTGATTTATTCTCTTCTGGTTCGGTTCAGATCCCTTCTGGCTCCTACCCCTCCCTGGGGTTTTCATATTCACCATCCCCGTTTGGGGTTGGTTTGATGGCAGCTCACCCTGGGTCTGACTGCTTCTCACCCCCACCTGGTGTCTTGGGTTTCACACACCACGTTGGGGTATATGCTCTTTGAGCCCTTCTTGGGCTTTTCAGCTCCTCGCTCTGTTGGGGTATCGCCAGACCTGAACGACCACCTCCTGCCTGGTTTTCTGTGGCAGCGTCCTTCAGGGAACCTGTCTTTGTCGACAGCGCGATTACAGATTCTCCTTTGTTGTACGTCATTGCATGGACATCAGTTCTGTTTGCCATGTACCCTAGGTAGTGTTGTGCTTAGTGGGCTCACCTCACTAGTGTACAAAAGGGGATAGTTCACCTTGGAGAGAGGGGACAAATTACCTGGATTTGTCACACCTTATTTGGCCATACTGACTGTGTATGGTGGCTGTGGCATATCCCGGTTTGCCTCTCTAGTGGCCAGTCTGTGCTTCCTGATGATTCCTGCTGCCCCCTCCTCACATCGGCTGGGTTAAGCCTTTCATGCTGGAGCTGTAGTCTGAGTGATTTAGCTCTGCTTTCTGCCAGGATCTTCCGCTTGGCCGCAAGTCGCTGCCAACGACCAGGAGAATGCTGAGACTTCAACAACTAAGGTGCCTCCAGCCCCTATCCCCATCCTAGGACCGGTTCTCCGTCAACAGATGGCATCTTTGCCATTACCCTTCCCGTACTATTTCATAAAAATGTTAACTTCAAGTTAGACGGTAGATGCCGTGATAAGGTCCTTGGTTCTTTTTCTAGGTCCTTGCAGGCTCAGGGTGCTAGCCCTTGGGTACTGGATTGTGAAAACCACACACGGGAAAGCAGCCGTGTACTTAACGTGTTGTTTCGCCATGCTTGAGCCATTTTCACAAAAAAACAGCTGATGCGAGTACCCACCTTTTGGCTCCTGGAGTTGGAAATTATTCATGATACTCCCTTTCAGGGGTCCCTCTGGTCAGGGGTCTAGATTCTTTGGATGTGTTTCTAAACCTTGTTTCCCATTGACCTGTTACTGGGCTCCCCCTGCTCTGCTTCATCTTCTGTGGCTCTTAGTTGGTCCTCGACTCTGAATCTCTTGAGTGGGGACCTTTTTGTTTTGCCTGAGTTTGATTGCTGCAGAACCCTTGCCTGTGGGGTACAACAGACTCGCTTGCATCAATTCCAATGGACATTCGGCATATACTGGAACTCTCCTTGAGTAGCTCTGGAGGTTCTACACTGCCCTGGGCATTTTTTTTATGTCCTGCTCTGCAGTTCTCTAATGGTGACTGTATTATAAGTAACTATTTTCTGGTCACTGTGGAAATCGATTTCCCTTTAGTGTGTTGTTTAGGTAACTATTGCGAAAATATTTTCTTACTTTTCGGAAGCATTGGTCTGCTTTTGAAATGTTTCTTACCCTATATAAGTAGTTTGAGTACTATATGAAAATATGTGTGTTTACTACTATGCCCTAGAAGGTCCAAATTAACGTGGATTGTTGGTTTAGGTCGTAGGTATTTTTCCCTATTTTTCTACTATCTTCTATGTATGTGTTATGTTAGGTGCTGACCACCCACCAGAGCCTTATACACAACGGCTGGGTTGTGCCTTTACAGATATTGTGCAGGCCCATAGGGGGCTTCTCCTTATAGGTTGTGTTGTTCCCTTGTTCTCCCCAACCCCTGTTAATTTGTTTGGTGCCTACATGTGGTAGTGGACCCACATTACAGGCAGTTGGATAAGGAGAGTTTTTTAATAGTGTATAAAATAGGTTTCTATGTATGACTTAATAACGTTTGTTTCAGTGGATCAGGGTGCTGCATTTTCTAGAGATGTGTGGACTGATTACACCTTTGTGTCAAGCTGCTACTCTTACCTGAGAGTTGAGCCATGTCGCTTTGCCAATGTTACTTCCTTCCCTTTCTTGTCAGGTGTTATCCCACATTAAGGTCTGTGGTTGTAGTTCCCTGAACAGTACAAAAACTGCTTGAACATCAACCCTTAATGCTTAAAATACACCACTAGGAATAGGTCTTCTAAATGAACCATGCCCTGACCGTTTAGGAGGACTCTGATTCAGAATCCACTAAACCGCATTTATTTAGTGCACTACTACGACGTCTGTGTTTTTTAATGCTCACAACAGAGCTGCAATCTCTTAGTTGAACTTTGTCTTCATATTTATATCCGATAACAATTGAAGGGCTGTGTATTGATGAGTATGTTACTGCTCTCAGGCTATTTACCCACCAAAAATCGGCCAATCAGTCTTCACTTATAGACATTCATTCGATAGAGTTCCAGGGCCAAAAACGAATTCTGAGAGCGAATATTCGATGTCTTTCTAAACTCCTTCAAGTGAAAGGCCGTGTGTTGATTAAGAAGCGCAGGCAGAAGTACTAAAACTGGCTTAAGGGGCCACAAAATCATACTGGCCCAACATGATGCAGAGCAAATGCTGTCTGCTCTAGCCGGAGACGATACAGGACACACCTTGTAGCTTCTAAAAAAAAAAAAAAAGTTTTACAGAAGTTTGCCCTTCAATTTACCACTATTGCTGAGGAGGCTTGGGTAGACTATTTTAAAACCCTGTTTTCAGTTCCTTGATATGATATGACAGTTTACCTGAAATTAATAACATCCTTAAAAACGTAAAACCCTCAACATGTAAAGGAGACATATGATATGATAGTTTATTTATATAGCGCCTATACACAATGTGTTTCAAAGTGCTTTAAGGCAAGGGAGGGAACAAGGGAAAATACAACCACATTCTTACAGGCCATGAAGTAAGGATGTGAAATTAACTATCGAACTCGGCCTGACAACATTTGCAAGAGCTAAGACATAGATAAAGAAGGGAGGGGGAGAGTGGGAAGGAAACAGACAGGCGACTACCATACTAGGCCTGACAACATTTCTGGTAGAGCTGGAGAAAAACAAAAGGTGAGGGAGGGGTGCAGAAAGGTAGGGGAGGAATAAAATGAGCGACTACCATACTAGGCCTGACGACATTTCAGATGGTGCTGGAGGGGCCATGGGGAGGAAAAAACAGTAATGGGAGGGTGGAGGAAACAGACGAGGTTGCTATCATATTAGGTCCAGGGACAATTTTGATAGAGTAAGTGCATAGAAGAAAGTAAGGGGAGGAGATAGGAAAAGGGAGAAGGGAAAGGAGGAGAGAACAGAGAGTAAGCAGTCAAAAAGAGTGGAGAAGCACGAGTGGAGAGCGAATACAATTGCAGAGGTCAGTAGTAACGCATAATGTTGCAAGCCAGGATACAAGATGAAGATGGGAACAGCATGATTCAGGGCCACCATGAGTACAAGATGCAAAGGAAGTCCAGCATGAGAGTTGAAAGAGTGACGCACCATGTTGTCCATAAAAGTCAAATCCAGCATTGGCCACAAGACGGTGATGGTGAAACCAGAATGTATCAGGACAGACAACCGCAGAAGTAGGCTGGAGGCGGTTGAGGGGGAGCAGGGTAGAAGAATCGAGCAAAACAGGCAACACCTGTGTGTGAGAAGGGGGGGGGGCACAAGGGAACATCATAGGGGGACTAGAGGGGGTGGGTATGGCCTGTGGGGACAGAGGGGGGTAACACATGTTGGTGCATGCTTACCTGCTGTCTGACCAGGGGGTTGGGCCCTGGGTCCTCCTGGTCCGAACAGGTCCAAACAAGAATTGCCGTTTTCATCGTCTGTCCTTCACTGCAGACGCCCGGGCAAGAGACGCCCTTGATCTAATAGTTAAGGGCAGGAAGGAAGAGGCAGGGCTAACAAGTTGGGTGGTGCTTAGGCCAGGTGACCTAGATCCACTTGCACCTGCTCCCCATCTGCAAAGGAAAAGAGGCTGGAGGGCTACTCAAGTAGGGAAACGGAGCGGCAAGCAGGAAGGCACCAGGTGGGCGGGGATTGCCAAGTGGTGAAAAAGAGCGGCAAGCAGGAAGGCACCAGGTGGGCGGGGCTTGCTAACTGGTGAAAAAGAACAGCAAGCAGGGAGGCACCAGATGGGCGGGGCTTGCTAAGTGGTGAAAAAGAGCGGCAAGCAGGGAGGCATCTTGACCTGGGTTGTCTCCTCCTGTGTGTGATCAGGAAGTGGACCGTTTGGTGTAGTTTTATGTGGAGGATATTGTTTACCTTATTTCCAGATGTACCAACCGCAGGGCACCTGAGCCACACGGTCTTTGGAATATAATGTTAAAGGCGCGCACCCTGATATCTGGGCTGAGGTTCAATTCATTTTATTCTGACAGGTGGTAGAGACCGGATGCATTACAACTTCCTGACACAAATCAATTATTGTGCCAATATTCAAGAAGAACGATCAGACTTCACCAAACATTTTTAGACCGATCGCCCTTCTTGATACGCCAGGAAAGCTATTTGCTCCAATCATCCTGAAAGAACTGCTTGTGTGGGTGACTGATAGTAGTAGTTAAGCTCGGAATCAGTCTGAATTTGTAGCTGCTTTGGGAACTTCCTTGAATGCTTTAATTTTGGGAATTTCTAGAAAAAGAATCAGTTTCTGGGTTTGCTGCTTTTTTCGGCTTTCCTTGACTTTCAGACCGCTTTTGATTGCGTAGATAGGGACCTCCTTTGGAATACATTGTTGGTTAGGAACTGTGAGGCTCACGCAATCAATCCCAACTTCTCAGCCTGAAACAGGGAAGCATCCCGGTCCCTGCACTTTTTGATTTATTCTTTGCAGATTTGCGTGATATTCTAACTACAGCTCGTGCTTTTCCACCCAGATTAAATGTCTACCCTATACAATGGTGATTTAATGCTGAAGGTCTGGTCCTTGTGGACCAGACGCCGGTACGACTGCAAAGGCAGCTCTCTGCATTAGAAAGCTATGTGGATACATTTTTTTTGTAAGATCAATGTAGCTAAATCTAACCTCTTTAGTTTTCAGCCAAACAAGTCTTACAGCAAGGCGATATTTAAGTGTCATGTTCACAACATCCCTATGGCTGTTGTTAAGTATAGGTTTTTGGGGCACTTGTGTTAACAATCATAGGGATTTGCCCAATGTAGCCCACTGACGCCACAAGGTGCGCTTGGCTGTTTATCCACCGCAGTTATTCCCTTTGTCCCTTTGTCCAGTTTTGACCTTCTACTGGTGGCGATTTTTATCTTATGGTGTGAATGTAAGTTAGATCTTTGTGGGGAGGTTTGGAAGGCTGCAGAGGGCCTGTTTTGGAAATAGGTTCTGCAGCTCCCACATAGTGTCCTGATCGATATGCGTTTTGCCTCTTAATGAATGGAAGGCATTGTCCTTTTTGAGTATGTACTTTTTGGCGCAGCACATTTTTTATTCCCACTTCGTAATCCAACGATCCTGTTGGAATCAGCGTATTATTATTATCATCATGGGTTAAAGACTGTTTCAATTGTATACAGTCATTCAAGATTGATCTAGACCGTCTTCTTAATTATCTAATAAATGCTAGAGAAAAGCTATGGCACTATGACTTCATCGATATGTGCTCCTCTCAATGCACGTATAAAGCAGTCTCTGGGGGGTGAATCTAGGGCTTTTAACATTCTGCCAAAGTACTTGGGTGGGGGGGCGGTAGTTCCTGTGCCCTGTATACAGATTGTTTTTTAAGGATGTGCCTACATTTATTAATTTATTACCTACCATGTGGGTCTGGGGCGCCCGTCGGAGATAGAGGAGCAATGGTGTTGCTGCTTCTGTAATGTTATGGCGGATATCGAAACTATGAAACTTATTGTTCTCCTGTTCTTTTGTGGCAGTGGTACAGAACCTGTACGCCTGACTCAGTTTAGAGTTTTAGTGGAGGAATAAAGGTGGGCTTTATTGTTTGGTTGACAATATGTACATTTCACCCTTTCTGTGATTCGATTTCTAAAGCATATAGGTTTGATTCTTTAGATTAAAGTTGTCTATATTATCCTGATATTTTACATTTCTTGTGGCGTCTGAGTAAGAAAGATGATATTCTAGTGTATACTTAAGTGTGAGCATAGGCACTTCCTTTTATTTATTGTTATAGGAAAGTGGTTGTTATATTAGAAATGCTAAAATGTATTTTTTTAAGAATATTTATTGCTTGTGTTATATGAATTGATATTGTTACCTTATTCAATTATAGGCAAGTTTTTTTTATAATGAATTGAACTTAGGATGTGGGACAACCTGAGAATAAAGATGCCAAGATCACGGACCCGCATAAATTATGCCCTTGGTGCCTGAGCTTTGAGCATATAACTGTCGATCCGGTCAGTCGATGGCAGGTAAGGCCTTAAAGGAGCGCATATCTAAACTTGCAGTGGCTAGGATTGTCCCCAATTCCCCTTCCACTCCTTTTAAATTTGGGACATCCCATGAGTTGAGGGATTCCTCTCTTCACAAAAAAAGATCGGAGAAACTATGCCACTCATCTTCAAAAAAATCAGAGAAGGCAGTGATCACCTTCAGCTTCTTAGTCTTCTTCCTTCGAAAGGAGCGTAGTCTGCTCAACTAAATCTTCCTCCAAAAAGGAGTGGGAACAATGTGCAAAATCTTCGAGGACCAGGCCCAACCTCCTCTAAGCATAAGAAACGTGACCATGCTATGGTAACATGAGCATGACGCCAAGGCGGAAACCTGCGTGCCCTTGAGCGTGCAGTCTTAGGCTTATGACCTAGAGGTCATAAGACTACTGGAGAGTCTTCGAGTACTCGATGAGAAATCATCTAAGAAAATGTTGAGTTTAGGGCAAAGTCTCTCGTAGCACAAGACAACAGTGTAACCATCGACGCCACTGACATCGACACCATCAACGCCTTCAACGGTGATACAAAAAAAAAGCTGATGCTGATTGTACCTTCTTCAAACCCATTGCATCAAAACTAGGAAAAGGTTTTTAAACCTTTTATGTAAAAAGGATTTTTTTCAGGTCCTTGACTTCAATATACGAGGGCTATGAAACCTCTGATACCCCTCCATGTGGTCTCCAATTAGATTCCCCTAGTATTCAGAAGAATACTAATATACCTCAATGCTTTATTTCAGAAGAGACCAGCGTTAGGGAACTACACAACACCCTACAGCTAGTGGGGTAGACACCTCCCCAGAACTAGAATTTGGCAAACCGGACCCGGCCGATCATGCAGATGGAACCTACAGATGCCCAATGTCCAGAGTGGTGGAATTCTTGGGATGGAGTAGACCAGCTCCTGCTTTTGAACAGGACGACCTGACTGATATATTGGACAAAGGTCCTCAATATGACCCATTTTACCATTCCATGTGGCACTGCAAAATGTTTGCGGCCAACTGGGAGGCTCAAGTCCAACCCGGCAGTAAAAATAAAATTCACCAGAAACTACCGGCCATCCAGTAGTGACCCAGGCTATCTGTCAATTCATCCATTTCCAGAAAGCCATGTAGTACAAGCAGCTACACATGCCTCCAAGCAAGCTGCGTACCCAACCATACCCCCTGATAGGGATGACAAGCACATTGACACCTGGACAAAGAAAGTAATTTTGGCTAGCAGCATGGCTTTAAAGTCTGCTAATTCCACATGAACCCTGGCAAAGTTTACATTCACCCTGTGGGACTGCATAGCGATGGCGGCTGATCACATCCCTGAGGGTGAGGATAGAGACGGCTTCATGAACCTGATAAGGGATGGCAAAGAGACCATGTGTGAGTCTCTGCAATGAGGTCTGGACACTGCTGACGTTGTCAGCAGGCCATGGCAGCAAATACTGTCATACGCAGATTTGTGTGGTTGAAGTCAGGATTTGCACCTGATGTACAATCCAAACTCCTTAACATGCCCTTTGAAGGCTCCCATTTATTTGGAAATGAGGCCGATGAAAAGTTGCAGACCTCAAAGGCAGCAGCTAAGTCATTAAGTGCTGCAGTCTAACAGCCACAGCCATTTAACCCCAGTGGATCATCTTGGAAGGGTAGGTCTTTTCGCTGCTCCTCCTCAGTTGGAAGAGCGAGAGGACAGGCTGGTCAAAGAGGACAGAGGATTCCAAGGTGCTAAGCCCGCCCAAACAGCAGTCTTTACCATTTAGCTGCTGCTTCAGCCACCTCAAAACCACTGTGGTCTTGACTCACAACGCCTCAGTGGAAGGCAGACTGTCGCAGCATATGAAAGAATGGCGGGCTATTACTTCGGATGCATGGGTACTGGAAACAGATGCCCAGTGTTACTGCCTCCCCTTTATACAGAGACCTCTGGTTCATGCACCGGAAAACCATTTGCTTAATGTTCCAGATCCATTCCTGTTGCAGGAAATGTTGACCCTGCTACAGAAAGCTGCTATAGAACCAGTACCTGTGATGGAGAGGAACAGAGTATGGTATTTTCCCTATTTCCTAATTCCCAAGAAGGGCCGAGGACTGAGGCCGAAGGACAAGTTCAAGATGGGCACACTTTCTCAGATCCTTCAGGCCCTCCAGCTCCAGGATTGGATGGCATTGTTGGACCTTCAGGATGCTTACTTTCATGTGCCAATCCTTCACAAGCACAGGAAGTACCCGAGGTTCGCCATTGGCAGTTCTCCTTATCAGTTTTGAGTTCTGCCATTTGGGCTGACGTCCACCTGAGGGTTTTCACCAAGTTAATGGCAGTGGTGGTAGCAAGTCTCATGAGTGGGGATCCGGGGAGGGGGGGGGTGAATTCACGTCTACCCCTAACTGGACGATTGGCTGATCAGGGTACGTTCACCCAAACAGGCCCAAGAACATCTCAGTATCACCTGCCACTCCATTCACAGACTGGGCTTATACCTCCATTACAAGAAGTCTCACATGATGCCATCTCAGAGACTCCAGTTTATTGGAGCAGTCCTGGATGCATCTTTGGGAAAAGCCTTGCCATCCGAGGTGATGGCTCAAGACATTTTGCAGACGGTCGCCAAGTTTCAGAGTGCTCAGCGTCTTCAGGTCTTCGACCTTTTGAATTTGCTCGGCCTCATGGCATCCTGCATTTCTTTGGTGCCAGAGACTTGCCTGAGAAGGAGATCCCTTCCATGGGCTCTCAGAACACAGTGTTCCCAATTCTCAGGGAGGGTGTCAGACCGCCTTCAAATTCCAAGCAGAGTCTCACAGAACCTTCTCTGGTGGGCCTGCAAGGACAGCATTCTAAAAGTAGAAACGCTTTGGCAAACATTGCTGGAGAGAACAGTAGTGACATCAACTTGTTGGAACTGAGGGCAATCATACTAGCGGTGAAGGCCTTTCTGCCTCTGTACGGGGAAAGAATGTCTGAGAACACAGTGGCTATGTACTATCTCAACCAGAGAGGAGGCTTATGGTCGCTACCACTGTGCAGAGAAGCAATGCAGCTCTGGTTCTAGGTAATTCAAGAAGGAATCTCCCTAACAGCAGTTTACCTAGCTGGAGAGGAGAACAAAGCGGCAGATGCTCTGAGCAGGCAGAGCAGTCTCCCACGAGTGGGAACTAGCTCAGGAAGTCCTTCAAGACATATTCACCCTTTTGGGAACCCCTCAAAGGGATCAGTTTGCGACCAGTGTCAACCAGAAGTGCGCACTGTTTTGCTCCAGGGAATTTCCTCCAAGAGGAGCTCTAGGGGACACGCTCATAGTGAACTTGGAGTTACCCCTCCTGTACGCGCTTCCTCCAGTCCCTGTCCTTCCTCACATCACCAGGAGGTTGTGAAAGTTCGAGAAATCCATGATCCAATAGTCCCCGATTGGGCTAGGAGGGCGTGGTACCCAGACCTTCTGGACATGTCCATCTGCCCTCCAGTACGTCTTCCACAAAGAGAGGACCTTCTCTTGGGAGAGTAGGGTCGGGTTCTCCATGCAGAGTTCAAGACATTCAGCATACATGCATGGTTGCTGAGAGTCTGAGGTACAAGTATTGGGACCTCCCGGATGACGTGATGGAGATTTTTGCTTTCAGCCAGCAGGCCAACAACTAAATCCCTATACTGCTGCCTTTGGAACAAGTTCTGCAGCTGGTATAGAGAAAAGGATGTGGACCCTTTTCAATGCGATACACCTACGGTGTTATCTTTTCTACTACATTTGGCAAATCTGGGGCTCCAGATTGGAACAATCAAGGGTTATCTAGCAGTGCTTTCCATATGCAAGTGCACCTAGGAAGAGGCATCCTATTTCAAAATACCCATAATTCAATTTCTTAAAGGACTAAAACATGTTTCCTCCTACACCATTCCAAGTACCAACTTGGGACCTTAACTTGGTTTTAAAGTGTTTGACGCACGCTCCTTTCGAGCCACTCTATTCCTGCCCTTTAAGACTGCTAACCTACAAAAGCATTTTGTTAGTAGCAATAACATCAGCCCGCATGGTGAGTGGGTTGCAGGCATTATCCTCTAAACCTCAGTTTGCCACTTTTTACAAGGATATAGTTGCCCTTAAGGTCAAACTCTTTTCTACCTAAGATTGTATCGGATTACCATTTAGCACAGAACATTGTGCTTCCAGCTTTCTATCCTCCACCTCGTCCTGGAAAGGAAAAGGAAAGATTCCATAGACTCGATCCGAGGAGAGCTCTAAGCTTTTATATTTCGAGGATGGCAAAGTTGCGACAACATGACTAACTTTGCATTGTATATACAGGACACAAACTAGGTCTGTCAGTCACCAAACCTACCCTATCCAGAAAGATCGTACTACAGGCTAGCCAGGAAAAATCCACCAAAAGGTTTAAGGGCATATTCCACTAGGGGCATGGCAACTTCCTCTGCCTTTCAGAGCGGAGATCTGATAAAAAGCATCTGCGAGGCAGCTACCTGGTCCACCTTCCACACGTTCACAAAACATTACTGTTTGGATACTTCTAACAATGAAGAAAGTTTTGGGAAGGCAGTACTATGCTCCATTCTGGGCAAACAAGAACTCAATTCTTACTCCCTCCTCCAAAAGAACCGAATACTACTTTGGGAGTCTATTCTAGATGACGAATACGTGGGAGGACACAATCCATTCGAAGAACAAGTTACTTAACCCGGGTAACGTTCTTTTGACTGTATGTTCCTCCCAAATATTTCTCATCGCACTCCCAATTTACCCCACTGTAAAATTTCCGAGCTTAGGACCTTGCGCTCTTTTAAGGTCTGATCATTTTAAAGGCACTTATCAAGGCTGTTCTGCATTTTGTGGCAAAAAAAGAACTGAAGCCCAATGGGTGCTGATCGTGTAGCCGAGATGGAAGCCCTCGAGGGACATAGAGTCGACCGTCTCGACGCACAGCAGCCTCTGCTATTAAGATCATAGATAAGGAATACGTGGGAGGAACATCTAGTCGAAAGAACGTTACCAGTGGTAAGTAACTTGTTTGTCTAGTTATGTTTCCGCACTCTGGAGGCCCTCTCTACAGCCCTGGTAACACATGTGCATTGACTCCTGGTTAAGAATTGCATCGTTCTTGGGTGTCTGCAGTATAACATTGACTCGCCTCCTCTCTCGCCCTACCAGTACTTGGCTCTCCCGAACCAGACGACCGGACGCTATGCCTATGTTCATGGGACAAGTCAAAATCGGTCTGCTCTCATGTTGTGTCAGCAGTACTACCGCAAAGGCAGCATCGACCCAGCCAATGACACTTTCAGCATTGATCCGAAAATCATTTCAGGTAAATAATTTGTAAGCTAATACTTGCTATGTTAGATGGGCCATTAGTAGGATTACTTTGCTCTTAATCGCAATTAACCGCCCCTTTTGCCAAGGTGTATGCATACATTCTCTCATCAGGGGCCAATGCTTGATGAAAAAAGTATTCTTTGTGTAATGACTTTAACAACTAATGATGAGGCAATGCAACAGCTGTTACTGAGCGAGTGAAGCCTCTGCAGAGTAATACAAATCTATTTACCTTCACTTAGTGTCCGCTATCTCTGTCTGAACCCAGTGCATTTCATCTGAGAAAAAGGACAGATGGTTCCACCTGTGACTGAAAAGAACCAAACACCGTCTTTTAGGACACCACTCCCACACCATCACTCACTGAGCGAAGAGCTCAACACCTACATCTCCTACTAAGACCTACCTCTTAGACCTACTGTCTTTTTGCAAGTACCAAGCCTTCAGTGCTAACTGACTAATCGTACATCGTAGCATCCCCTCTCCTTGAGCGAATCAACCATCCAAGCCATCTCACTAAATAATCATCAGCTGGAGAGGACACCAACTCTTAGCACCATACCTCACTGAAGGTTGAACCCAATCATCTGTCTGACATTGAGAGAAGGACCAACTACCGGGGTCCTCTCACAGGCTAAAGAAGCCAAACCCCTCTGGTATTTTATTGAGAGGACCTAAGTGTTTGTTGGTGGCTAGCCCTAAAGTTGCATGTTGGTGCTGTATGTTACCAGCGCTGAGGCGTCATGATGGCTGTGTATGTTACTGCACCAAAAGTGAACATTTGTTGTGGCGGGACCTACTAGCCATGTTTCAAATCATACCCACTGCCATCCAGACCACCCTCAGGCAGGGTTGGCCAGAGTTCCCTCTCTGGCAACATAGCCCCTGTTCCGCAACATCTGTTAACACTATAAGCCACCAATAATTAAGGAAAACTGTATGCAGACAATATGTGACCATTAATTAAGTTGGCAAAAGGGACATGCATGCCACAGACTGTACTTGTTTTCACTCTCGCCCCTATCACAACCAATGTAAATGACACAATGGCAAAGATCCTGCATCCTCAAAAAAGAAAGTAGTCACTGGGCTGGTGGCCATATCAAAACAAGGGTAAGGCTGCAGACAATGTTTGTTGTGTAAGGATTAAACTGGAGGGCTTGGCAGGCCTCTTTTGTTGTTGCTTGTTGTGTGTAAAAATGAAGTGTGTGTGTGTGCCGTTCTGTTAATGTACTGGCCATTACTTTTTCCTCCCTGCAGACTGCATTGGTGTAGAACCCTTGGAACAAATTCCACCTCCTAATGATGTCTTCAAGATCTTCACGCTCAAGTTTCACAAGTAAGTGATCCCAACATGTCTGGTAAGAAAGCCGTGTGGTTTAGCAATGAGGGACGTCTGTTGATGTGTGTAAGTGTTAGTAAGTGGCTAGCGGAGGACTTCAAAAGTGCTTCTGTAATGCCAAGGTCATTAGATTTGGTTGGTGTTAGGGAGATTTATCATTATTATGCTTCATCCCCTCTACTAGTGAGACCCCAGCACTTTTTGCTGGACTTTTTGACCTTTTTCTTTAAATCTTAAATGACTGGAGCCTTTTTCCACTCATTCATTCTTTTAGGCTCTGTCTTTTGGAACTCTATTCTTCGTATTCTACCTGTACTACTGAGTCTGTCTGCTCCATAGCCCTTAAAGGCATCTGCATTTTAGTACTGTAGCACACAGCTTCTTATGGGCAGTGTTGCTGGGAAACCTCTGGGTCCTCCTTTAAGTTTCTTTTTTGATATTCCCAAGTAACTACAGTTCTCAGGGATAGAGAGATACCTAGCATCTCTCCCAAAACTCTAGTCTGAGAGATTGGCAGACACCACCCCTAGTGGAGTGCCAAAGGGATATCTAGTATCCCCCTTTTCTCTACTCCTGTGAGTTTTATCACATAGAAAATTAGTTATGGCCGGTGGCATTGGATGTGTTCTACCAACGATTGTGTATTTTATGGTACCACAAGCTATGTCCATAGCCTTGGTGGTGCACAATAAGGGCACTCAAGTACCAACCTGGGACCCTCCTTTTTTCGCCATTACTAGCGTGGTTGTTCTTTGTCAGCCCTTATTCTGCCATTCTGGGAGGGGGAGGCCTGTGTGTGTGTGTTTTGCCTTTGGCGGGAACCTTTGGGTATTCCTGCCTAGGCTCCAGAGTGTCTGAGCAGGCAGGAATTGGGGGAGGAGTTTTCCACCCCCCTGTTCTTTGTCTGCCAGAGTGCCTGAATAGGTCCAGCTTCCGTAGGGGGTCTGGCTGTCCTGATTAGACAGCCAAACGCCCCTTTCTGTAAAATGCTGTGAGATTGCAGAGGAGTGTGCTGGAACTGTATAAAAGGTGAGGTTTCTGGAGTGCAGACCCTTTGCAACACCATGAAGCGACCACTGCTGTCCTGACTCTGTTTTCTCTGCGACACAGGAGCTCCGAAAAGGACTCCTTCCCTTCGGCTGGTGGGAACAACCAGTCCCAAGACTAACTTTGAAACAAACCATTTCCTCAGGTCCTAGGAGTTTCCAGAGCTGCAGAACGCCAATACTAGGAGCCAAGCTGCCCAATTTGAATGCATCGTCCTGGAAAGGTCGAATCCATCCTATATTTGCTGTACCCGTAAGGACACTCCAGAGAACCAAAGCAATTCGCCCAGACCCCCTCATCAGATTGTGGGAATATTGACTGGGAGATCTGTGTCCTTTGTTGGTGCTACAGAAAAGGCGCCAAAACTGCAGAGTGCAACAAGAAGTTGCTGAAAGTCGCGCTACAGGTACTTCCTCGAGATTGCTGCTAAGAGATCCCATCCATTGTCCTGACTTCAGTCATCAGACCAAGGAATCCAGAGGTTGTGTCCAGAGCTGCAACATCGCGGAGCATCCAGCACAAACATTTTCTTCTAACCTAGGGTATTGTGGGGGAAAAAGGTATTGTGGGGGAAAAAGGTATTGCTTTTTCCCCCACAATACCTTGATTCCAAGAAGTCGCTCCAGAGCGTTGGAGTGCACTTAGGTGTCCAGGGTAACCCCCTCTTACCTCAGACCCAAGCCGCTGCTTGTGTCCCTTCCTCGAGTCCGCTTTAAGGTCTCACTTGCTAGTTGTTAATATGCTGCTTCAATAACACTAGAGACTGGAAGAAATCCACAGGAACGCTTCCTAATTTGCTGCTTGTCAAGACGTCAAGCACTCCCCGAACTGCTTTTTGCTTGCGTTGTGTTTTGGGACTTAAAAGACTTACTCTGCAAAGGAACCCTCTCTAGAACTTTAGCTCATGTTACACTAACTAAGCAGTTTTCTCCCTTTAAGTGACTTTACTATATGTGTTTGCAGACTAAATGCATTACCGCATAAACCGTTGAAAACCACATGCGTGCACAGGAACCGATGATATGATAACCTTGTTTTTTCCCTTTCTAACGTTGCTACACATGTAAATGAACATAAAAGTGAAAGTGCCCTTTGAAGTGTATTATCAAGTATTCCTAAGTATTCTAGTATAAACATCTAAAGTATTTAAAGGGATTCTGGCGTAAATATAATAAATATATACTTTTTATATAACTTATAAGTGTAAGTGCTTTTTTATTTGATATTGATGTATTTATTATGTCTTTTTATTCCTATTTTGTACATTTTGAAAATCTTGTAAATTTATTTCTTTTTATGTGTTAAGTGTGTGTTAAAGTTTTTTAAACTGTATACACAATAAATAAATAAAATAGTTTACTTACCTACAGCTCACATCTTCCTCTTAAGATGAGCCTGACTGCTCTGCCATAAGGTCCTGAGTTAGTACAGACTGATACTAAGAGTTGGGGATCTACAAACCACTGGGATAGCTTACTAAAGTCTTACTGGCAGTAGCACTTTAGGAAAAACTCCATTAACAGTTAACATGCCGATTTTCTGTTTTTAATCTGTTTTTGTGATTTCATTTTGTGTTAGCCATGATACATTCTAGGAGAATGTCCCTTGTACAGAGGCCAAAGTATTCTTGTTCTGCTGTGCCAGGAGTCATTCTAAGCTAATAGTCCCTGGTGTACATTAGGGAAAATCTTCATTTCCGTGCTAATTCCCTTCAACCTTAGAGACCCCCAGGTCTTTTGCTGGACTTGGGGTTTGTGATTTTATTCCTCCTGAGTGAGTGGGACCTTTTTCTCACTCATGTATTTTTCCTGACTCTGATTTTTGTGTTTCACTGTTGTATGGAACCTGACAACCTCCATAGGCATATGCTTTTTGCATGGTGACACACAGCACCTTAGATTCAGTTCCACTAATTCCCTTGGACTTCTCTGAATGTTTAATTACATTTTCTTAGGTGAACTACAGTTCACAAGAAATAGTAAGACGATCCCTGTCTTACTTGCTTTTCTATTTGTGGGACCAGCACACGCCACCCGATGTGGAGGGCCGGGGGCTGGGGGGGTTACTTAGTAATTCCCTATCCCACGTCTCATGTGACATTTTTTATTACTCTAACATACTTTAAATGGCTGGTGGCAGTGGTTTACTTTTTACTACCATTGTGCATTTGTATTGCAGGCCGAACCTTCGGCTGCAGGACAGCACCTATGGGTGACCATTTTCCCAAAATGGCCCTGGTCTTTTTTTTTCACCATTTTCGGTTTGTTAGTTTCTTCTTGGCTTTTACTCTGGTAGTTGAAACCGGTTTGAGCCCTTTGTGTTTTTGCCTTTGGCAGCCTTCAGCCCTGATGCCAACTCAGGCTCCAGTCTGTCTGGAAAGGCAGGAAGTGAGGGAGGGTCCCGAAACTTCCCTGTCCTTGGTCTCTAGTTGTGAATGAGTGAAACCAATCCCGATTGGCTGGCGGACTGTCCTGAAAGGACAGCCACCATGCTGTGTGATTGACAGCATAGGCTGTGAATGAATGGGAAATCGCATGAAAAGCAAAGCTTTTGGGACTGGAGGCAGTCAACCACTGGAGAGGAACATCCGAAGAAGATGTGACGAGACACCAGTAGCACCCACCTGGAGTGCAAGGTACCCGGTGTAGCCGTGCAGCTGCGCTGACCCCATTTTCATATCGACAGGGAAGACCCGTAGAGGACGACTTCCTCCCTTAGGCTGGTGGGACCAACTAGTCTCAAGACAAGCCCCCGTTTGGCGCAACCCTTGACTTGCTGTGCCTCACCAGAGCTGCAGAAGCCCAATGCCAGGGGTCCTGTGACCATTGACGAGTGCATCTTCTTGCGAAGTCCGAATCCGCCCAAATCTTCGTGGGCATCCAGAGGATCCTACCGAAGCAGGAAATCTTGATCCAGAGTCCAGGACAGAGGGAGCAAGCTTCTTCCAACTAGAGTTTTCGTTCTTCATTGACGCGAGTGCCGCTTAAACAAAGGAAATGCATTGCTGGGTAGTCCCTATCCCGAGTACGCCGCAGGAGCCCACCAGACCTCCCCCGCGTCCAAGGCCCAGTAACAAGGGTCTGCCAAGCTGTAGCAAGGAGGAATCCAGCTGGAATATTTTTCTTCGAATCAAAGGTACTGTGGGGTTTGGGGTATTCCCCTTTAGCCATAGTTTGTGCTTCCCGTATTGCAAAGTGCTTTTTGGAGTTTGTTTATTCACTTTTTATACGCACCAGACCCAGAGGTAACAGGGCGCAGCAATTAGAAAATGCAAGGCTTACATGGTTACAATATACAAATATACAGGTTACAGCGTGTTACATTGAGTGTGGCAGTAAACCAGCATGTTAAACTAAGTATAGCGCAAGTCACAGAAATAGATTAGATTACAAATGAACTTGCGAGCAATGATGCTGAGTTAGATGAGAGAGATTAGGTGAGTAGGCATAAGTTGATCCATCTGCGGAGACCGCCTAAAATGGTGGGAGATTCTAAAGGTTAGTAGCGAGATTACAGGTCAGAGAAATTACGGGTCAGTGGAGATAAGATGTTGAATAGCCTTTTTTTCTGAAGTGTAGGTAGGGATGGTCAGCTCTCAGGTCTTGTGGCAGTAAGTTTCATAATTTAGCAGCCTTCACTGGGAAGCAATTTCCACCAATAGTGGTAAGCCTATATCTGGGTGTAGCCAGGCAGTTAGTGTTGCCCGCTCTAGTTGATCTGAACTCTGACAACTACGCCAAAGTACTGCACTTTGATACTCCACTGTGCCTCCACGATGGTTCACTATGCCCGTGGCCCACTTAGCGATTCCTGCCCAGATGTAACCTATACTTTTTGCCTCTTTAGTTTGGGCACTTACACACATTGCCTACCTACAGTTCCCTTGCCTACCTGCAGTTCCCTAGCCTAACTTCACCTAATACTTCCTCGGGCATGATGTCCAACCTCGATAACAACATCTCTCTGACTCAGCCATCATAACAGCCACCCCTTCCCCATAGCCACACTTTGGGATGGCCCCAGTTAAGTATCACACTGACCAGTGATATACCCACACCTATTAATCCCTACTTAGAATCACATGCTGTGCATATGGTCTGACATCCAGTGGTAACCGCAGAATATTGCATCTTGTCTTTCGGGGACCGAAAGGGGACGTCGGCATAGGCGTGTCTGTAACACTATCCCTATCGTGACGTGTGGTGTACCCAAAATCTCTCACGCGCTAAGGTCCCTCAGATTGTTTTTTTCCGCCCAGATAACTGGTCACCCTATAGCGCAGCCCTTACTAGAGACATTGTTTATCTTTACCGAATTGTCGGTTTATTCCCCGTTAAGTTACTTGGCCCAACAAGAAGATCTTCGACGAAGACTACGGGGGATTTGTCTACGGCTGTGGGTTTCGGCGCATAAGATCCGGCGGCTGGATGTTCCACGTGGTCGGGCCCTCTGGCCGACCTATACAGTAGGGAGAGTGGGGTCGTGGTGGCCATATTGTCGGTATGTCTTTCCTCCTTTCCCCCCTCTTTTCCCTGTTGGTCTGGTCATCCTTCCCTTTAGCTATGGAAAGGACTCCTTTTAGATTCTGCCCTAAGTGTAGGGTCAGATATCCTTGGAAGGACGAACACAGGACGTGTAACGCCTGTCTCCCCCTAGAGCACGACGAGAAGCAGTGTGAGGCATGCAAACTCCTTCGGCCTAAGACCCTTAAGGAGCACCGTGTAAAGCGGTGGGCCGCGTACGGTATGTCATGCGTGGAACCCCCTTCCCCCACCGCCACACCCGCTGAAAGTGACGGGGGTACTTCAGATGACCAAACATCTGTTTTGGATGTGATTGACCTTGAGCGGGCGTTTTCTAGGTCCGCCACGCCCGTCCCCGACCCTTTAAGGCTTGACTCTGGTCTTGCTACAGGGGCGTACGAGCGCATTGCACTAAGCACACAACCCCTACACCAATTTCGACGTCTTCATCGAAAAAGGTGAACGCCAACAGGGCTAACAAAAACTTTGCTGGTTCCCTCGGATCGTTCAGATCCAAAGCCTTCCCCGCATCTGCAGCAGCGTCTTGCGACTGGGCAATCCAAACCACCTAAGAGCGCTACTCTGAAACCTACATGCAGCAAAGCGCGGGAGCCCGATGCTTCGACTGTCTCTAAAGCCGCGGTAGGCCCAAAAACTACAGCTAGGCCTCTACCCGGAAAACCAACCGCTAGGCCCTCTAGAGCCGCCGAAGGTATTACACCTGCCGATAAACCATCGGAGCCACTGTCTCACGACGATTCGAAAGCAGCATCGGAAGAATTACGGCAGCGGTAGGCCTTACCCCGGTTCCGCCTAAGGTTATGAGCCAAGCTGCGGATTGGGTTCCCGATTCTGATGGCGCTTACGAGGATAGTCGAGAGCCTCTTTCTGACACACTGAGAGACTCCTTTCGATGCCGCAGGACGGAGAACGTTGTTTCTCCTCACGCAGGCCCGTTGGGGTCCTCTAAATGGACTACAGGAAAATTCGAAGGGTGTATGGATCGGCTGGAGCAGATTATCAGTTTTTCTGGTCATCCTCCCCCCGAAAAGGTCTTGGGTAGACCCTAACCTTCAAATTCAGGAAGATCAGTCTCATGTTTTCCAACAGGAAGACGTGGTCCAGATGGACACATATAGAGACATCTATAATGAAGAAGAAGCTTCTTTTCTGCAAAACTATGAGGAAGACCAACAGGATACTACAGCCAACTAGGAGGAAACCCAGCAGGAAGGTCGGGACCCATGGACACAGCAAGATCAGGACTCTGATGTTTTGTGCCTAGACTCTCCTCCGTCCACCCCGGCTCGACAGGCCTCTCCTGTAGATGACCAAATGGCATTCAACTCCATGTTGAAAAAAGCAGCTGAATACTTTAAAATTGCCACTCAAGAGACGGTACCTGAGCAGGATTTCGTGGCGGATATCTTTAAGGAAAAACCTCAGGCGAGTCAATCCATCCCCCTCCTTAACTCTGTTAAGAGAAGGGTAGCTCCCTCATTGGTGTCAACTGCTCAAACATGGGCAGTGAATCCGAGAGTCGAAAAATTATTTTGACCTTCTCCTTCCGACCCTCTGTACATCAAAGGGCACGCCATCCCAGATTCACTGGTAGTGACTACCACTCGAAAGAGGGCAGGGGTACCCCTTGCCATGGGGGAATTGCCACCGAACAAGGAATCTAAGCAGCTGTATGCCCTTGGCAAACGTGTCCTGTCAGAAGCCGCATACACTATACGGGTTGCTAATACGCTATTAGCAAGCTATGCTGATGCCCAATGGAACTTGGTCTAGGAAGGCCTCCTAGAGGTCCCCGAACCTGCCAAGTCAAAGCTTCTCTCCATTGTAAAGGAGGAGAGACTAGTTAACTAGAACGTGGTGAAGAACACCCTGGACACTGCGGAAACTGCAGGCAGGTCTTTGGCACAAGGGACCCTACTGAAAAGACAAGCTTGGCTGCGTACATCCGGATTTAAACCTGAGACTCGGGCCTCCCTCATTAATAAACCCATTGAGGAGACTAACCTCTTCGGGAAAGCGGTAGATGAGGCTTTGGAAACAGACAAGAAGGAGCATGAGACTCTAAAGTCTCTGCAACAAATTCCACAGAAACCCTCCTCCCAGAGGGGTAATAACTATCGGCGGTCCTTTCGAGGGCAAGGCCGTGCTGGTCAAAACAACTACGGCACAGGTAACTTCAACACAAATCAAACATCTGGAAGCCCGTCTTACTACCCCTCAAGGAGTCAAACGTGGCAAGGGTAGAGGCAGAGGCCCCAATCCCAGAGGAGCCACGGCCTCTGATCAGAAATGACCACCAAGTCCAGGCCCCTCCCATGTCACCCCGGTCGCGGGGCGATTAACATCTTTCCTCATGGCATGGGAGGGGATAACTTCCAATCAGTGGGTCTTAAAGACGGTTGCCCGCGGTTACTGCGTGGAATTCGCCCGACCTCCACAGTTCAGACTGCCGCGCTCACGGCGCCTTTCACCGGACCATCTGGAGATCCTGATCCAAGAGGTGGAAGCACTGCTGGGAAAGGACGCCATAGAAGCCGTCCCTATTATTCGGGTAAACAAGGGTATTTATTCAGTGCACTTCCGTGTACCCAAAAAGGATCTCACCATGCACCCTGTTCTAGACCTGCGCACAGCGAACAAGTTCATAAAACCCCAGAAGTTTCGCATGGTAACACTGCAGGATGTGATCCCTTTGCTGAAACAAGGGGACTTCATGGCAACATTGGACATGAAAGATGCATACTTTCATATTTCATTGTTGCCAGCGCACAGGAAATATCTAAGTTTCATGATCCAGGACAGGCATTACCAATTCAAGGTACTCCCCTTTGGCATCTGTTACCAAGTCCTGGCAGTGGCAGCAGCACACCTGTGCAGACTATCAGTCCCAGTTTACCCTTACCTCAACGACTGGCTCATCACGGGGGACTCGTTCAACGCTTTTTTTTTTTTTGAACACCCAAAAAACAGTAGATCTCCTCTTCAGTCTGGGTTTCTCAATCAACGAAAAGAAATCCAGTTTAGTCCCCAGACAAGTAAAACAATTTCTGGGAGCTCTAATTCGGACGGAAGACGGCCTTGTCTTCCCCGCCAACGAGAGGGTTCAGAACATGCTTTCTCAGATCCCTCAATATGTAGCCAGTCGGGAGGTGACGGTACGCAAAGCCATGCGTTTGCTAGGGGTGATGGCATCATGCATATACTTGGTTCCCACGCGCGGCTGTGCATGCGTCCCATGTGTCAGGCCAGCGGACAATGGGAAGATCTGATAGTTGTCTCGCCAGCCCTCGTTCTCTCTCTGCAGTGGTGGTCAAGAGAACCTCTTGAAGGGGGAAGACCTTCACCACCCCTGCAGTGGAAGCCACTCTCATGACAGACTCATCTCTCACAGGGTGGGGAGCTCATCTGCTTCAGCAGACAGCACACATAGCTTGATCTTCTCAAGTAGCGGCCAACCATATAAACTTACTGGAGCTGTTAGCGGTGTTCAAGGCTTTGAAAGCCTTTCAGGTAGAACTGCAAGGGAAGACGGTGCTGATTCTTTTTTTTTTTCAAACTTTCTTTATTATTTCAAGAAACCAAACACTCAAATTAATAAACAATCACCCCACTACCCCCCACCCTCAACTCCCCAACTGCAGACTCACAACTTCGCCATCCCAGAACATAACACATTCAGTGTCCATTTTAATACCGCCTTGAGCCACCTTCGTACTGTCCCTAGTTGTCCATTACATACACAGGGTAGTCCACCACTGCAGCGTACGTGTTCCTCCTCCCTCTTAACTGTCCGATGTGGTATCGGGGGAGTGGCACTGCCTGTGCCATATCCATTTGATATTGTCTATATGGAGCCCAATAATCTAACAGCCGACTAGCACTTGGAAGCGTTGAAGCAAACATGGTTTCCAGTCGTTCACATACGTCCATACAGTTCAGCCATTTAGCAAAAGTAGTGGGGGGGTCACCTTCCCCCCATGCTCTAGCCACTAGATATCTAGCCATCACAGATGCCATACCCAGGTTTTTTTTTCAGTACGGCTACCCCCCTCAATCAATGCCAAAAGCCACATTTCAGGTAAACATACTTGCACCGAAGGCAACATCAACGACATGGCCTCTTCAATTTTCCCCCAGAAAGACCTAAGTCTTGGGCAGCTCCAACACACGTAATAAGTCAGCCCGCTCAACCCCACATCGTTTACATGCCGATGAATGATTCGGAAAGCATAGATTAAGAGCGAGCGGTGTGTGGTAGGCCTGATGGATGTACTTGTAGTGAATTAGCCTATACTGAGAGGTCAGCAAGATATGTCGCGTTTGTGTGCAAACGTGCTTCCATTGGTCCTTCACCAATGCTTTCCCAAGAGAGGCATCCCAGTTGATCTTAGATGAGAGCTCTCGCATCACCCTCCCCTCTCTTACCAGCTTGTAAATAGTGAATACTACCTTGGCAGATAATGTGGGGCGGACTATAGAGCACAGGGCCGTTTGGCGGAGAGATGCCTGTGGGAAACCCGGCCATTTAACCTTAAGGATACTCCACAGCCTATAGTACTGAACTAAGGTCAATGCATCCGTACCACCTCTGGCCCCAAGTTCATCCCATAGTCTCAACCGCCCGTCCTGTACTAAATCCCCCAGGGTTTGTATTCCGAGCGCCTGGAACCGTTCCTTAAAGGATCTCTCAAAGGTAAGCGGAATCCCTATTACATTATACACTGGCAGCTCAGGCACACAATGTGGAATGGATTGCAATAACAGGTTGACCCTCTCCCAGGCCCTACAGGTTATCTCCACTGGCTGAACCTCCTCCCTCGGTACTGCGTCCCTGTTACCCCACAGCTTACCCAAAAGAGTGGAGGGATGAGCAAGCGCCTTGGCCAACCTAGCATGCGGAGCTGCTGTGTCTGGAGAGTCCCAACCAGATATGTATTGCACCTGAGCAGCCAGATAATAGATATACATCAGGGTATTCCAAGCCCCCTCCCCCGTACGGTCTAGTGAGAGTATCATACGTGACCCTAGGTTGCTTGCCGCGCCCACACCAACTTCGTCATTAATTTCTTAATACAAGCCCAATAACTTGCTGTGGGCCATATCGGTACATTATTATATACATAAAGAAGCCTGGGCAGTATCACCATTTTCGCCAAAGCGATCCGGGCGGCCTGAGACAAAGGAAGCCGTACCCACACCTCCACTTTCTGTTCCAAGCTCTCTAACGAGTGAAGGCAATTATCTTTTATATAGCTTATCCTTAACCATGGACACCATAATACCAAGGTAACGGATACCATCCGGACACCACCGAAATTCCTCACCCACATCCGCCCTCTGAACTACCGGGGTTAAAGGGAGCTCCTCCGACTTCTCCCAATTAATCCCAAGTCCAGACAGTTCCCCAAACCTAGCCACTTCCTGCATCAATGGAGGCAAGTTCTGGTGCGGAAGCTTAACATGAAGAACATTGTCAGCATACAAAGATATAATGGACAGGTGCGTGTATGCATATATACCTCTCTGCGCATGGGATTCTCTAACATGGCATGCCAGAGGCTCCATTGCCAGCGCAAATAAAACCGGGGAAAAAGGGCACTCGTGCCCCGCGAGGGATATATCTGCACTGAGACTAGACTATTAGTATACACCGCTGCCCTAGGCCCCGAGTATAGGACCTTATTCCATTTAATATACATGAGACCCAGGCCAGACCGACGGAGAACTTCAAACAGAAAAGGCCATTCTACCGAATCAAACGCCCTTTCGGCGGCCACTACCATCGGTATGTCTGGTTTGACGTTATGCAACAGAGTGACTAGGCGCCGAAGATTGTTTTGTGTAGAACGCCCAGGGATAAATCCCGCCTGATCCGGCAGTACCAAGGCAGGCATATGGGGAAGTAGCCGCTTAACAAGAACCTTAGCCAGGATTTTATTGTCTGTGTTCATAAGCGAAAGTGGTCTGTAAGATGATAAATGTTGGGGGTCCTTCCCTGGCTTCAACAGTACAGTGATCAGAGCAGATCTGGTGTACTCAGGAAGAATACCGCTGGCCATGGCGCTATCATATATAGCCAGGAGGTGAGGGTGACCAAGTCTAGGTAGGCCTTATAAAATTAGGTTGTAAAGCTGTCTACCCCCGGGGCCTTCCCATTGGGGAGCAACTCTATAGCCTCACAAACCTCTTCTTCCGTAATAGGCCCGTTAAGAGTGCCGCCCTGTTCTGGATCAAGCCAGCCCAACGCCACTTTGTCCAAATACTGCAGTAATGCATCATGCCCGGGCGTGGGCCGCGACATATATAACTGTTCATAATACTGCCGGAACCTTTCATTTATCCCCTCTAGATTCCGTATACAAACACCATCGTCCCGCTCTATTTTAATTATGCCGGTAGATGATCGCTCTTTACGAACAGGCCAGCGTTTTACTAGGTCTATCACCTTCCCCATATTTCACTGCTTGTATTGGGTCTCCCAGGTTTCTATCCTCACCAATCGCCAACTCCTGCAGCCTCTCCCTGAGCCGCTTCAATTCCTTGAGAAGTTCAGGAGTATCCAGGGTACTCTGCTTCATTTCCCCCTCCCTGATCTCGCCCTCTAGTTTCCTCATGGACCTTCTAATGGCTTTCAACACTCTGTCTTCCCTGGAAATGCAGCACCCCCGTATATAGACTTTAAACGTTTCCCACACTATGCCAGGGTCATTGGACTGAAAAAAATATATCTACATCATTTTCTATCTCGGCCCGAAATGCCCTATCCTGAAGCGCAGCCGCCCGGAATCGCCAACGCAAAGAATTATGTGAGCGTGGCACGAGGCTAAACTCGACCACCACAGGAGAATGTTCCGACAAGGTTCGAGGCAGAAAACGCGCCTCGGAGGTAGCGCCCAATATGGGCCCAGAGGCCATCACGTAATCTCTCCTAGCCGAGCTCCCGTGTACTCCCGAATAAAATGTGAACTCCTTGTCAGTGGGATGCAATTTGCACCATAAATCGTGTAAGTCATGGGTCACTGCAATACTATTCCATGCTCTAACCGCACGAGGCAGGCTCCGCTGCAACGACATGGCTCTGTCCATATCTAGTGTGAGTGCCACATTAAAGTCGCCAGCCCAAACCGTTTCATACCCAGGAAATGTATAGAGATGGCTTGCACATGTATGAAAAAAATCTGGACAGTTAACGTTTGGAGCGTAGACATTCACAACCAGGAGCTTCAACCCCCATTACTTCCCCTGCCGTGATTGGCTATCAATCCTGTGGTTATCCTGTGGTTAGTGAGACACCGGATGTTCCAGGACATCACTGCCACACTTTTCCCAGGTCTACTACTTATTGAGGCCAAGACCATGCACCCAGTATATAGGAAGCAAACTGCACTTTCCCGTGCTAATAACAAGCAACCCGGATACAGCATTTATTATACCAATTACTTCAAGAGACCAACCATAGTCCAGTTAACCACATGAACAGCCCCTTCCAGGCGGTTAATCCCTGCAAAAGCAGCACCTCCATCAGACACTACATGCCAATAAATCACAGCACTCTTCTGGTACAAAGTGGGAGTCACCCCCCCTCCCCAACCAACAGAACAGGTAACCCCCAACAAAACTCCAACCCCCCATCCCACCCACGTCAGAAACAGTAACCTACCGGCTACCCGAACCCTCCCCCCTACCAAACCCAAAAAGCAACGCAGCATCTGTGGTAACTGGGGCACTGGGGGCAAACCAAGCGCTTCTTATGGCAACGACTCATGAGTAACGCATCCTCCCCACATCTCCCGCCACTCCAAGTTAGGTCACTCAATAACCTCCCCACATATATACAAATCCCCAAGTTACAGGATATCGATATCATATCAAGCCGGGTGCCGCTGCGACCCCTTAGGTTCCGGCAGGCTTCTCGCAAATTGTTCCCCAGCCTCTGGTGCAGTAAAAAACACCATTGACCCATTATGCTGCACTCGCATCTTGGCCGGATACATCATTGAGTACTTCATTTCCTTACGCCTCAGGATACTCTTGGCCACTTGGAAGGATTTTCTTTGGTCCTGGACAGCCGGACTGAAATCTGGGAACAGTCGTATGGTGGAGCCCCCCTAACGCAGCTCCCCCTTCTCTCAGGCTGCTCGTAGTATAGTGTCCCTGTCGCGGTAACAAAAGATCCTCGCAATGATGGGGCGTTCCGGGGCCTACGGGAGCGGTCTGGCAGCTGATGAACGGTGAGCCCGCTCCACCATATAAATACTGGACAGCGAAGGTTTATCAAGTACATCCAGCAACAGTTGTTCACAAATTTCTCCATGTTATCAATGTGTGTAGACTCCGGAACACCTATAACCTTGTGGTGTTCCTCCTCGAGCGCCCCTTCAAATCCTCATTCTTGGCCGCAATCTTCTTCACCACTTGTTGTAGATTGGAGACCTCGCGCTGGAGGACCGCCACACTATCCTCAGCGGTCCCAATTCTCAGCGTCTCTTGACCCCTAGCGTGCCCGTGCTCCCCTTAAGTGCCAACAGGGTCTGATTCAGGGTGGCCATATCCACCTGTTCAGGAGTCGGCGTCTGTGGAGTGGCGGCCGGGGCTTGGGCCTGGTCAGCGCGAGGGAACTGATCCATCCTCGCCGGTTTCTTCTGATTGCCCAATCTCCTTTGCAGGGCCTAGCTGGTAACCTCCACACCTCTGACTGAGCTATATCCGGACAATCACCATGTTGGGGCTGTGCCTAGGCGTACTCACATTGGCACTCCAAATTATTCTGCACTGCTCTCCTTTCTGTCTAGCGGTGACATCAAACAGGTGATTAAGTGCCGACTCAGGCCCGCCCCAATTCTGAGGACAGTAAATCCTTATCCAATAGAGACCGCTATATGGGTGCCAGTCCCGTCACCAGCAACCAACTCAGCGGCCCACCGCCAGCAACCTGTCCATATTATCTAGCGGCCGGAAGCACCACCACCCCCCCCTTCAGCCGTCCTTCGCCGCTCCGAGCAATTATAGGGGCCTCCCACCTGCCCCCTAGAAGGCACTGGGCACTCTTGGAAGCTGATCTCCGCTGCACATACCCACGGCGCTCCAGTACGTAGTAGCAGTTTAAGGTTAGATTGGCTGGTCCATAGGTAGAGGGTGCTACAGTAATCTATCACTTCTATCGGAAGGGTTAGTAAAGTACAAGCTCTTTCTTGTCTAGACCCCTTTGTTACAGTCCACAAAGATGAGGTATTTCTGCGCACACATCCCAGGTTTGCGCCTAAATTCATCTCAAAGTTCCATGTGAACCAATCAATCGAACTACCCACTTTCTTCCAGAACCCTACTAACATGGCCGAAAGAAGCCTTCACACACTAGACGTGCGCAGGGCAGTCATGTTTTACCTGGAAAGAACTAAACCACTAAGGAAGACTAAACAATTCTTTGTTTCAGTGGCAGCTGGTAGAGAGGGGGATCCTGACTCTAAAAAAGCTATCTCACGGTGGATTGTCAAATGCATCACACTATGTTACACTCTTGCTAAGAGAGAACTGCCCTTCAAGCCTAGAGCACATTCTACTCGAGGCACTGGGGCATCCATAGCATTCATTGCAAATGTTCCTCTTGAGTCCATTTGCAAAGCGCCAACCTGGAGTTCTGTACACACCTTTACAAAACACTATTGCCTAGACACTCATTCTAGGTCTGATTCTCAGGTGGGACAAGCAGTACTAAGACATCTTTTCTCTACTGTTCCTTCTCACACCCACCTCCAACTCCGGGTACTGCTCGCTTGTCTATGCACAGCATGTGATTCTAAGCAGATTAACAAGCATCAGAAGACATGCATTACTTACCGTGATAGCATTTCTGATAATTGTATCTGCTTAGATTCACATGCGCCCTGCCTACCTCCCCGCTCGGGGTGGAAGGAACATAGACATCTTACTACTGCCTCTCTTTATGTACTCACTCACTATAGGCTTGGGCTCCCTCATGGCAGAAAAAATACAATTGGAGGGACCTTGGTGCGTAAGGGATTTTGGGTACACCACACGTCTCGATAGGGATAGTGTTACAGACACGCCTATGCCGACGTCCCCTTTCGGTCCCCAAAAGACAAGATGCAATACTTCACGGTTACCACTGGATGTCGGACCATATTCACAGCATGTGAATCTAAGCAGATGCTTAGCATTCATCAGCAATGCTATTACTGTAAGTAATGCATGTCTTACAGACCACCTGGCCCCCCACACCATTTGAGGAAGACATCACATCCCTATTAGTTAATTCTAAAACTAAATCTCAGATCATACTACTAGTGGATTTCAATTTGGGCTTCCAAGATCCCAACGACCCTTTTGCGGCCGAGCTTGCTAATACTCTAACAGACTTGGGGTTCTCGCACCACTTCCTAGAACCTACTCACATTAACGGGCGGTTTCTTGACTGGTTAGTTGATTCTAATTGCAACTTCAGCCTTGTGGTCAACTCTCCATGCATTTGGTCAGACCATCATATCATTACCTTCAACATAGATGCTGTCCAATGTCCCAAACAGACTATTGCTCCGGCTTTGCCCACTAGAAATAAAAGGGACAGAACTAGAGACAAACGTATCCTGCTCATTTTACCCACCCTCACCAAAGTGTCTGCCTCCTGCTCTGACCCATCTATTCTAGCAGATACTTATAACAATGTTATGCTCACAGCTCTGAACTCATTCGCCCCAATCAAACTCAGGAAATCCAAACCCCATGCACATCTCAACTCTTGGTTTACACCACAATTGAGAGTGCTACATTAAGAAAAACATACTACTGAAGCCCGTTGGAAAAGCCACCGCTCTGATGCCCATAAAGCTGGTCTCACCATAGCATCCATCAACTACAAAGAGGTCATTTTCCAAGCAAAAAGACACCTTCAACTATCTCATTAAGCAAACGGATTCTAACACCAAAGCGTTTGCTAGGGGTGATGGCATCATGCATATACTTGGTTCCCACGCGCGGCTGTGCATGCGTCCCATGTGTCAGGCCAGCGGACAATGGGAAGATCTGATAGTTGTCTCGCCAGCCCTCGTTCTCTCTCTGCAGTGGTGGTCAAGAGAACCTCTTGAAGGGGGAAGACCTTCACCACCCCTGCAGTGGAAGCCACTCTCATGACAGACTCATCTCTCACAGGGTGGGGAGCTCATCTGCTTCAGCAGACAGCACACATAGCTTGATCTTCTCAAGTAGCGGCCAACCATATAAACTTACTGGAGCTGTTAGCGGTGTTCAAGGCTTTGAAAGCCTTTCAGGTAGAACTGCAAGGGAAGACGGTGCTGATTCTTTTTTTTTTTCAAACTTTCTTTATTATTTCAAGAAACCAAACACTCAAATTAATAAACAATCACCCCACTACCCCCCACCCTCAACTCCCCAACTGCAGACTCACAACTTCGCCATCCCAGAACATAACACATTCAGTGTCCATTTTAATACCGCCTTGAGCCACCTTCGTACTGTCCCTAGTTGTCCATTACATACACAGGGTAGTCCACCACTGCAGCGTACGTGTTCCTCCTCCCTCTTAACTGTCCGATGTGGTATCGGGGGAGTGGCACTGCCTGTGCCATATCCATTTGATATTGTCTATATGGAGCCCAATAATCTAACAGCCGACTAGCACTTGGAAGCGTTGAAGCAAACATGGTTTCCAGTCGTTCACATACGTCCATACAGTTCAGCCATTTAGCAAAAGTAGTGGGGGGGTCACCTTCCCCCCATGCTCTAGCCACTAGATATCTAGCCATCACAGATGCCATACCCAGGTTTTTTTTTCAGTACGGCTACCCCCCTCAATCAATGCCAAAAGCCACATTTCAGGTAAACATACTTGCACCGAAGGCAACATCAACGACATGGCCTCTTCAATTTTCCCCCAGAAAGACCTAAGTCTTGGGCAGCTCCAACACACGTAATAAGTCAGCCCGCTCAACCCCACATCGTTTACATGCCGATGAATGATTCGGAAAGCATAGATTAAGAGCGAGCGGTGTGTGGTAGGCCTGATGGATGTACTTGTAGTGAATTAGCCTATACTGAGAGGTCAGCAAGATATGTCGCGTTTGTGTGCAAACGTGCTTCCATTGGTCCTTCACCAATGCTTTCCCAAGAGAGGCATCCCAGTTGATCTTAGATGAGAGCTCTCGCATCACCCTCCCCTCTCTTACCAGCTTGTAAATAGTGAATACTACCTTGGCAGATAATGTGGGGCGGACTATAGAGCACAGGGCCGTTTGGCGGAGAGATGCCTGTGGGAAACCCGGCCATTTAACCTTAAGGATACTCCACAGCCTATAGTACTGAACTAAGGTCAATGCATCCGTACCACCTCTGGCCCCAAGTTCATCCCATAGTCTCAACCGCCCGTCCTGTACTAAATCCCCCAGGGTTTGTATTCCGAGCGCCTGGAACCGTTCCTTAAAGGATCTCTCAAAGGTAAGCGGAATCCCTATTACATTATACACTGGCAGCTCAGGCACACAATGTGGAATGGATTGCAATAACAGGTTGACCCTCTCCCAGGCCCTACAGGTTATCTCCACTGGCTGAACCTCCTCCCTCGGTACTGCGTCCCTGTTACCCCACAGCTTACCCAAAAGAGTGGAGGGATGAGCAAGCGCCTTGGCCAACCTAGCATGCGGAGCTGCTGTGTCTGGAGAGTCCCAACCAGATATGTATTGCACCTGAGCAGCCAGATAATAGATATACATCAGGGTATTCCAAGCCCCCTCCCCCGTACGGTCTAGTGAGAGTATCATACGTGACCCTAGGTTGCTTGCCGCGCCCACACCAACTTCGTCATTAATTTCTTAATACAAGCCCAATAACTTGCTGTGGGCCATATCGGTACATTATTATATACATAAAGAAGCCTGGGCAGTATCACCATTTTCGCCAAAGCGATCCGGGCGGCCTGAGACAAAGGAAGCCGTACCCACACCTCCACTTTCTGTTCCAAGCTCTCTAACGAGTGAAGGCAATTATCTTTTATATAGCTTATCCTTAACCATGGACACCATAATACCAAGGTAACGGATACCATCCGGACACCACCGAAATTCCTCACCCACATCCGCCCTCTGAACTACCGGGGTTAAAGGGAGCTCCTCCGACTTCTCCCAATTAATCCCAAGTCCAGACAGTTCCCCAAACCTAGCCACTTCCTGCATCAATGGAGGCAAGTTCTGGTGCGGAAGCTTAACATGAAGAACATTGTCAGCATACAAAGATATAATGGACAGGTGCGTGTATGCATATATACCTCTCTGCGCATGGGATTCTCTAACATGGCATGCCAGAGGCTCCATTGCCAGCGCAAATAAAACCGGGGAAAAAGGGCACTCGTGCCCCGCGAGGGATATATCTGCACTGAGACTAGACTATTAGTATACACCGCTGCCCTAGGCCCCGAGTATAGGACCTTATTCCATTTAATATACATGAGACCCAGGCCAGACCGACGGAGAACTTCAAACAGAAAAGGCCATTCTACCGAATCAAACGGCCTTTCGGCGGCCACTACCATCGGTATGTCTGGTTTGACGTTATGCAACAGAGTGACTAGGCGCCGAAGATTGTTTTGTGTAGAACGCCCAGGGATAAATCCCGCCTGATCCGGCAGTACCAAGGCAGGCATATGGGGAAGTAGCCGCTTAACAAGAACCTTAGCCAGGATTTTATTGTCTGTGTTCATAAGCGAAAGTGGTCTGTAAGATGATAAATGTTGGGGGTCCTTCCCTGGCTTCAACAGTACAGTGATCAGAGCAGATCTGGTGTACTCAGGAAGAATACCGCTGGCCATGGCGCTATCATATATAGCCAGGAGGTGAGGGTGACCAAGTCTAGGTAGGCCTTATAAAATTAGGTTGTAAAGCTGTCTACCCCCGGGGCCTTCCCATTGGGGAGCAACTCTATAGCCTCACAAACCTCTTCTTCCGTAATAGGCCCGTTAAGAGTGCCGCCCTGTTCTGGATCAAGCCAGCCCAACGCCACTTTGTCCAAATACTGCAGTAATGCATCATGCCCGGGCGTGGGCCGCGACATATATAACTGTTCATAATACTGCCGGAACCTTTCATTTATCCCCTCTAGATTCCGTATACAAACACCATCGTCCCGCTCTATTTTAATTATGCCGGTAGATGATCGCTCTTTACGAACAGGCCAGCGTTTTACTAGGTCTATCACCTTCCCCATATTTCACTGCTTGTATTGGGTCTCCCAGGTTTCTATCCTCACCAATCGCCAACTCCTGCAGCCTCTCCCTGAGCCGCTTCAATTCCTTGCGAAGTTCAGGAGTATCCAGGGTACTCTGCTTCATTTCCCCCTCCCTGATCTCGCCCTCTAGTTTCCTCATGGACCTTCTAATGGCTTTCAACACTCTGTCTTCCCTGGAAATGCAGCACCCCCGTATATAGACTTTAAACGTTTCCCACACTATGCCAGGGTCATTGGACTGAAAAAAATATATCTACATCATTTTCTATCTCGGCCCGAAATGCCCTATCCTGAAGCGCAGCCGCCCGGAATCGCCAACGCAAAGAATTATGTGAGCGTGGCACGAGGCTAAACTCGACCACCACAGGAGAATGTTCCGACAAGGTTCGAGGCAGAAAACGCGCCTCGGAGGTAGCGCCCAATATGGGCCCAGAGGCCATCACGTAATCTCTCCTAGCCGAGCTCCCGTGTACTCCCGAATAAAATGTGAACTCCTTGTCAGTGGGATGCAATTTGCACCATAAATCGTGTAAGTCATGGGTCACTGCAATACTATTCCATGCTCTAACCGCACGAGGCAGGCTCCGCTGCAACGACATGGCTCTGTCCATATCTAGTGTGAGTGCCACATTAAAGTCGCCAGCCCAAACCGTTTCATACCCAGGAAATGTATAGAGATGGCTTGCACATGTATGAAAAAAATCTGGACAGTTAACGTTTGGAGCGTAGACATTCACAACCAGGAGCTTCAACCCCCATTACTTCCCCTGCCGTGATTGGCTATCAATCCTGTGGTTATCCTGTGGTTAGTGAGACACCGGATGTTCCAGGACATCACTGCCACACTTTTCCCAGGTCTACTACTTATTGAGGCCAAGACCATGCACCCAGTATATAGGAAGCAAACTGCACTTTCCCGTGCTAATAACAAGCAACCCGGATACAGCATTTATTATACCAATTACTTCAAGAGACCAACCATAGTCCAGTTAACCACATGAACAGCCCCTTCCAGGCGGTTAATCCCTGCAAAAGCAGCACCTCCATCAGACACTACATGCCAATAAATCACAGCACTCTTCTGGTACAAAGTGGGAGTCACCCCCCCTCCCCAACCAACAGAACAGGTAACCCCCAACAAAACTCCAACCCCCCATCCCACCCACGTCAGAAACAGTAACCTACCGGCTACCCGAACCCTCCCCCCTACCAAACCCAAAAAGCAACGCAGCATCTGTGGTAACTGGGGCACTGGGGGCAAACCAAGCGCTTCTTATGGCAACGACTCATGAGTAACGCATCCTCCCCACATCTCCCGCCACTCCAAGTTAGGTCACTCAATAACCTCCCCACATATATACAAATCCCCAAGTTACAGGATATCGATATCATATCAAGCCGGGTGCCGCTGCGACCCCTTAGGTTCCGGCAGGCTTCTCGCAAATTGTTCCCCAGCCTCTGGTGCAGTAAAAAACACCATTGACCCATTATGCTGCACTCGCATCTTGGCCGGATACATCATTGAGTACTTCATTTCCTTACGCCTCAGGATACTCTTGGCCACTTGGAAGGATTTTCTTTGGTCCTGGACAGCCGGACTGAAATCTGGGAACAGTCGTATGGTGGAGCCCCCCTAACGCAGCTCCCCCTTCTCTCAGGCTGCTCGTAGTATAGTGTCCCTGTCGCGGTAACAAAAGATCCTCGCAATGATGGGGCGTTCCGGGGCCTACGGGAGCGGTCTGGCAGCTGATGAACGGTGAGCCCGCTCCACCATATAAATACTGGACAGCGAAGGTTTATCAAGTACATCCAGCAACAGTTGTTCACAAATTTCTCCATGTTATCAATGTGTGTAGACTCCGGAACACCTATAACCTTGTGGTGTTCCTCCTCGAGCGCCCCTTCAAATCCTCATTCTTGGCCGCAATCTTCTTCACCACTTGTTGTAGATTGGAGACCTCGCGCTGGAGGACCGCCACACTATCCTCAGCGGTCCCAATTCTCAGCGTCTCTTGACCCCTAGCGTGCCCGTGCTCCCCTTAAGTGCCAACAGGGTCTGATTCAGGGTGGCCATATCCACCTGTTCAGGAGTCGGCGTCTGTGGAGTGGCGGCCGGGGCTTGGGCCTGGTCAGCGCGAGGGAACTGATCCATCCTCGCCTGTTTCTTCTGATTGCCCAATCTCCTTTGCAGGGCCTAGCTGGTAACCTCCACACCTCTGACTGAGCTATATCCGGACAATCACCATGTTGGGGCTGTGCCTAGGCGTACTCACATTGGCACTCCAAATTATTCTGCACTGCTCTCCTTTCTGTCTAGCGGTGACATCAAACAGGTGATTAAGTGCCGACTCAGGCCCGCCCCAATTCTGAGGACAGTAAATCCTTATCCAATAGAGACCGCTATATGGGTGCCAGTCCCGTCACCAGCAACCAACTCAGCGGCCCACCGCCAGCAACCTGTCCATATTATCTAGCGGCCGGAAGCACCACCACCCCCCCCTTCAGCCGTCCTTCGCCGCTCCGAGCAATTATAGGGGCCTCCCACCTGCCCCCTAGAAGGCACTGGGCACTCTTGGAAGCTGATCTCCGCTGCACATACCCACGGCGCTCCAGTACGTAGTAGCAGTTTAAGGTTAGATTGGCTGGTCCATAGGTAGAGGGTGCTACAGTAATATATCACTTCTATCGGAAGGGTTAGTAAAGTACAAGCTCTTTCTTGTCTAGACCCCTTTGTTACAGTCCACAAAGATGAGGTATTTCTGCGCACACATCCCAGGTTTGCGCCTAAATTCATCTCAAAGTTCCATGTGAACCAATCAATCGAACTACCCACTTTCTTCCAGAACCCTACTAACATGGCCGAAAGAAGCCTTCACACACTAGACGTGCGCAGGGCAGTCATGTTTTACCTGGAAAGAACTAAACCACTAAGGAAGACTAAACAATTCTTTGTTTCAGTGGCAGCTGGTAGAGAGGGGGATCCTGACTCTAAAAAAGCTATCTCACGGTGGATTGTCAAATGCATCACACTATGTTACACTCTTGCTAAGAGAGAACTGCCCTTCAAGCCTAGAGCACATTCTACTCGAGGCACTGGGGCATCCATAGCATTCATTGCAAATGTTCCTCTTGAGTCCATTTGCAAAGCGCCAACCTGGAGTTCTGTACACACCTTTACAAAACACTATTGCCTAGACACTCATTCTAGGTCTGATTCTCAGGTGGGACAAGCAGTACTAAGACATCTTTTCTCTACTGTTCCTTCTCACACCCACCTCCAACTCCGGGTACTGCTCGCTTGTCTATGCACAGCATGTGATTCTAAGCAGATTAACAAGCATCAGAAGACATGCATTACTTACCGTGATAGCATTTCTGATAATTGTATCTGCTTAGATTCACATGCGCCCTGCCTACCTCCCCGCTCGGGGTGGAAGGAACATAGACATCTTACTACTGCCTCTCTTTATGTACTCACTCACTATAGGCTTGGGCTCCCTCATGGCAGAAAAAATACAATTGGAGGGACCTTGGTGCGTAAGGGATTTTGGGTACACCACACGTCTCGATAGGGATAGTGTTACAGACACGCCTATGCCGACGTCCCCTTTCGGTCCCCAAAAGACAAGATGCAATACTACACGGTTACCACTGGATGTCGGACCATATTCACAGCATGTGAATCTAAGCAGATGCTTAGCATTCATCAGCAATGCTATTACTGTAAGTAATGCATGTCTTACAGACCACCTGGCCCCCCACACCATTTGAGGAAGACATCACATCCCTATTAGTTAATTCTAAAACTAAATCTCAGATCATACTACTAGTGGATTTCAATTTGGGCTTCCAAGATCCCAACGACCCTTTTGCGGCCGAGCTTGCTAATACTCTAACAGACTTGGGGTTCTCGCACCACTTCCTAGAACCTACTCACATTAACGGGCGGTTTCTTGACTGGTTAGTTGATTCTAATTGCAACTTCAGCCTTGTGGTCAACTCTCCATGCATTTGGTCAGACCATCATATCATTACCTTCAACATAGATGCTGTCCAATGTCCCAAACAGACTATTGCTCCGGCTTTGCCCACTAGAAATAAAAGGGACAGAACTAGAGACAAACGTATCCTGCTCATTTTACCCACCCTCACCAAAGTGTCTGCCTCCTGCTCTGACCCATCTATTCTAGCAGATACTTATAACAATGTTATGCTCACAGCTCTGAACTCATTCGCCCCAATCAAACTCAGGAAATCCAAACCCCATGCACATCTCAACTCTTGGTTTACACCACAATTGAGAGTGCTACATTAAGAAAAACATACTACTGAAGCCCGTTGGAAAAGCCACCGCTCTGATGCCCATAAAGCTGGTCTCACCATAGCATCCATCAACTACAAAGAGGTCATTTTCCAAGCAAAAAGACACCTTCAACTATCTCATTAAGCAAACGGATTCTAACACCAAAGAATTGTTTAAGATTCTGAAGGAACTTGAGATCACCGGCTACACCTCCCGACTCCTGTACTAAAGACAGTAAACGGTGCGCGAATATACAGAAAGCACTTTTGGACAAAATTGCTACCGTTCAAATAAAAATCAAATCCAAGCAAAACTGCCTTCAGACAGATAAGCAATTGAATACCCATACGACTGTAATCACCCAAGCTACCCCTAACATTAAACCGTTCAGCTTCTCCTCACTCACCATTGCTGAGGTTGAATGCTTCATCAATAAAATAAACCCTCCAATTGCCAAGGTGACTCATGTCCAGCGCCCATTATCAAGGAGGCCTGCCACGATCTAGCCCCATTCATTACTGCCTTTATAAATTCTTCTTCCAAAAGTATTGTCCCCGACAACCTAAAGGATGCCTGGGTTATCCCTCTGCTTAAAAAACCTTCTCTGGATCCTTGCCTACCGACCAACTATAGGCCCATTACCACAGTCCCTTTCATGCTCAAAATCTTGGATTGTGCCGCTTACCTCCAGATTCAGGACTATTTGGAAGTCAACAATCTTCTTGGCTTAAGGCAATCTGCTTCCTGCCCCAGCACGGGACAGAAACTGCTCTCATTGACCTTTAAAACACAGATTGAGGTGCTGAAAGACAATGGGAAATTAGCCTTATTACTACTACTCGATTTATCAGCGGCATTTGATTTGGTTAATCACCAAATCCTTTGCCAACACCTCACATCAGCCGCCCACTTTTCAGACTCTGCCACAGTCTGGATTAGATCCTTCTTAAGCAACAGATCTATGCATGTCTTCTCACTGTTCGCATCTGCGGAGCCTGCTCCCTTGCATTGTGGTGTACCCCAAGGCTCTTGTGTGTCACCGACACTTATGTGTTCACCAAACCACTGTTTGATGTCCTTGACTATCTATCTATCTATCTATCTATCTATCTATCTATCTATCTATCTATCTATCTATCTATCTATCTATGCGGACGACACCCAGATATTCATCCCCATCACTGGTGACTATGCAGTGGACACTAAAGCCCTAAATGGCGTCTACTTGGTTTTTCAGGCCTGGATGGCACAACACAAATTGTGCCTTAATGACGTCAAGACGGAACTCCTCGTTCTGGGCTCCCATCAACGCCTCAACCAACTCGATCCCTCCTTCAAATCATTCCTCATCGATGGTAACGTCATTAAGGTCTCCAAGGACACCAAAACATTAGGAATATAGCTTGACGCCACACTATCATTGGATAGACAAACTAATGCGGTCCGCTCAGCTTCTGCCCACACGTGCAAACTTATTACTGCCTGTAGACCCTTCTTGTCTACTCCCAATTGCACTATCCTTGGCAGAACTCTCATCGTGTCTAAGATAGATTACTGTAGCACCCTCTACCTATGGACCAGCCAATCTAACCTTAACAAACTCCAAGTCATTCAGAACAATGGCATTAGAGCAGCATTAAATATACCCGGGGGGCGTGGCTACCAGGCCATGTGAGGAGCCGCGACTCTTGATCCGTTGCAGATCCGCCACAAAAGTGCACACTGAGGTGCCCTTGACCCGTGAAATTACATGCATCTGCATGTGAACATACGGCGCACCCATACAGAGAGGAAGCAACTAAATTAAAGCTTGGGTCCGGCATACCGAAAGAAATGGAAGTTGCGGCGCCCGTGAAACGAAGATCCAAAATGGCCACCCATTGAAGACAAAGGAACTGGGGACGAAAGTCCGATCCCCCTGGCCAGCAACAACGACACGGAGGAGCGCGGAGGAAGGGCGGCACATATCACACTGGTTGCGGCTTTAATATCCCAGGCTTGTTTCAAATAGCACGCCACAAATATGACGGATGTCCATTGCTGGTGCTGCCCAGGGCTTGCACGCCCCTGACACGGTGGGATAGGGGACTACTGTACCCCCTGACATGGGACCCGACAAGAGCTGTGGCCGCCTTGGGCCGGTGGGGGCGTGTGAGCAGGGGGTCTCGGGTGCCTGCACCAGAAGGCGGACTGGCCAGGTAAGAAAGCGGAAAGACGAGCCAAATCATGAGGAAGCCGGCAGCCGCCTACAAGACAGTCTAGCGCACATGAGAGGAACCAGTGGCACTACCCGGAGAGTAATCCACATTGGGAGACCTGCCGGAGCGAGATCCCAAGGACAAGGTGGCCAGATGGTGATAACAAAGGAGCTATGCGGAGATGGTATCCACAAACCTAGGCTGTGACAAAAGAGGAAGCGCGAGGCACACCAGTGAAAAGTGCTACCGAGGACCCCACATAGATAACAGCAGCACCAGCGGCCAAAAGATACTACTGCTGGGGATAGTTTGGGCTACAGCAGCATCCATACAGGCCCACGAGTCGGGGCATAATGATAATAAGGATAGGTGGCAGCTAAGTACGTGCGAGGACATAATCCATTCTGGACACAAACTAGCAGAATACGAGGACCCCTACTACAGCCCCCCCCCCCACAGCACTATTGCCGGATATGGAACACCCCTGACCGCCCGCAAAGAAAGGCAAAGCAATATCGAGATGGCAAACAAACCGGTTAAGGCAAAATGCAAACAACCCACGCTGGAAGAATATGCCAGAACATTGCCAATGGCGGAAGGGGCCAGGAGTAAGGAGAAGACCCCCGCCACGGGCACGGGCACTGGCACTGCGAGCAAAGACCAACAAATCCTGGAAGCGATTGCGGACTTGAAGCTTGCATGGGAAACCAAATTGGAATCGGCCATGGTTAAACTGAAGGCGGCACTGGAACTTAAAGTAGGTGCAGTGCAGGAAGAGGTGAACCTCCTCAGAGAAGACGTCAGAACGCTAGCGGAGCGCACAGGAGAACTGGAAAAAGAAGTGGCCCCAAATACTGCTGCATGTGCGTCCCATAAATCGGAGATTCACATCCTAGAACAACGTGTCAGCAATCTGGAAAACTGGGCAGAAGAAGCGGAGGGACGCCCCCGGCGAAATAACATAGAGTTGAGGGATCAAACCCCACGGAGTATATTGAAACAATGCTGCTGCAAGAAATAACCGGAGGGGGGCTGACTCACTGACTCAAGGATTTGCAGTTGAACGGGCGCACAGGGCCCTGACAAGGAGGGCACCGTCAGGAGTCCCCAACCCCCGAGACCAATAATTGCTAAGATCATGAACTACCGCGACAGAGAAAAAATCCTAGAACATTTCCGGAAGGGAGGGACGATACAAAGAGCCGCGGCGAACATAACGTCCTACCCAGACTACACATTGTTGGTACAAAGACGATGTATGAACTATGGCACAGTGAAAAGAAGATTGCGGGAAGCCGGCTACAAGTACATGTTAATATATCCTGCGAAACTGAAGGTGTACCACCGAAACAGAGCATTGTTCTTTGAAACTCCAGAGGATGCGACAGATTGGCTTGACGCACAGAGCTGCCCACAGCGTAATCGGGTATCCAGAAGGATGACTGAGCAGATGAGTGAAACGAAGCCTGCGGTGCTTATGGTGCCGCAGTCTCAGACACTGGGACTAGAATATAAGACATGGCAGAGTCAGATGGGGCAGATGTTAAAAGGGCTGCATAGAAATCATTTTAAATATGATTCTTTAAGCACGGACAGGTGGCGCAAGAAGTAGGAGCCTACCGGAACCAGCTCTCTCACCCCCACGTATAGACTAGTTAGGTTGCCGGTGACACCCTGCTGGGTTCCTGATTGTTAGGGAGAATTCTCGGTTTAGGCTGAATTTCCTAACCTAGTGAGTCCGTCAGCAGCTTTGCTGGATTTCTGGAGTTTGTTTTTTTCTCCTGCCAAGAGTGAGACTCTTTTTCTCCCACTCTTGGACATGATTTATGGTGTTCCTTTGAATGTTAATGTGTTTCATGGGCTATGGGGTCTTTTACTCCATAGGGTCTCGTATGTTTTTTTATGTGTGTTACACAGCACCCTCCGTGCAGTAACACTGGGGTGTCATAGTGACCCCCCCCACCATAGACTCCATACCCTGGGACTGACTACTGTCTCCCAGGGCATGTAAAGTCACCATTGGCTTTACTAGTCCCAAATTACTAACAGAACCAGTACAAACCATCATATTGTGGACGTACTGGTAGGGGCAATTCGATTGCCCCTGGGTCTGTTATTCGAGGGGGCACTGTCCCATCCCCCCTCGTCGAGTTTTGGCTGGTGGCAGTGGATACTACTTTTTATATTCAACCGCAAATATATCTCTATGGGATTTTCCCATTGTTCGAGGCTAATACTTTTTAACATAGCCTCTAACATACAGCCGGTTTATTTATTTAATATTAATTCACCGGTTGGTATTTTCTGCCAGAACTCGGTTTTAAAATGGCGTTTGTATTCGCCTCTGTAACTCCAAACCAAAGGTCGAGCCCTTTGTTCCACTTTTTGGCGGGCTTCTCCACAGAAGCCTCCAAAAGTGGTGCCACTCTGTCTGGGTACCACAGGGGTTGTGGGAGGGGTTTAGGCACCCTGGACTGAGTTACCTTGGTAACTCAAGTCGCACTCTGGTGTGATTGGCCCAAGTGGTGAGCCGGCCGGCTCACCACTTAGCATGTTTGACAGCTAGGCTGAGTGAATGGGGGTGTGCTGCATAAAAGCAGGGCTTTTGTGACTAGAACTTCAGAAGTCGCCACAGGACTTGAAAATCCGACGAGGGAGAAGCTGAGCCGACCTGCTACAACGACACCACCGGTGGAGCCCTGCTGAACCGACTCGCCACTTCCCAACGACAGAGGAGATCTCCCTGCTGGAGAGTCTTCTTCCCCTGACTGGTGGGCACAACCAGTTTCCCTTCTTTGCTCGCATCCCAGGACGTCTTGTGGTCGAATTGCCCGTGCCAATCACCCCGGCAACCGGATAGCCACATACCACTGGACCGCGAATAAAAGGACCGCTCCTTTTACCTGAGAACTCTGTGGATGGTTTCTTCCCTGGCAGTGCAACGGACTCCTGCTCTCCTCCCCGACGAGATCCTCTCTTCCTCCAGACGAAGCACCGACTTGCACCCGCTGCCAGGAACAACTGCCCCGCTGGAGCGTTTTCACCATTTTAAGGTACCGTGTCCGCCAGGCCTCCCTTTCTAAAGATTGCTACAAGGTAACAGTAATCCCTTAACCTTCTGAACTGGGCTGGCCGCCCTGACCATCTAACTGGTCCCTTTCTTTTTGGTCCAACTCTTTCTGAACTTTTTGCAAGACTTTTGGGCACTTTCAACCGTGTGACCTTGGACACATTTCGTCCGGAGCCTCTTAAAGTGGGTCCGGCCTTTTTGACTTTGACTTTACGGTTTTAACCTGCCTTCTTCTGGTATCGGGTATTAATATCGCCACATATATGGTCGCCGTAAATAATATCGCCGGGAAAATGGTGTGGCGATATTATTTGGGTGACCATTAATGTGGCGATGGAGGCAAAAAAAAAAATACTAAAAGAATCCCCCATTCCATGCAATAATGTCGCCAGAAAAAACGACAATTTTTCGGTGATATTTTTGTATGGCGATATTTTTGTGGTGACATTATTACATGGAACCCTTCTTCTCCTACTGTGTTCTTCCGAAAGTGTTGGGATCTGTTTCTATCTTTGCTCTGCCTTTCTCTCCCTTTTAAACCGATTGATTAGAGTGCCATCTTCGTTAAGCGCTCACCGCTGTCTGAAAATAAGTGTTGCTTTACTTAGGACTTGTCTAATAATCGTTGAAGGGAGTGTATATCTTTTAGTGACCGTGTTTTTGAACTGCTTGATATTAGTGCCAGTGTGTTTAACTAATAAATAATTATCTCTTTTACACCAAGCTCTGGTCAGTGTTTGCTTGTTCTACTGTGTTCTTTTGACCTATTGTGAATGCTCTGTATACTGCCTAACTCTTCTTGAGAGAAGTCTGACTGCTCAGCCACAGCTACAAGGTAAATCTGGTTGGTACAGACTGCTACCAATTGGGTTTACTGCCAACCACTTGTGGTATTAAATCTTTTGCAGTGGTCCCAGAGGGAACTGCACAGGTTTCTGCCTAACACTGATCTCGGCATTCTGAGATAGGACCAGATGCGGGAGAGCCTGAGATCAGGGATGGAGCTGGGCATCAGTTGGGGAAGGGTATGCAGGAGGGAGGGGTGGGAATGGGTGCAGTAAATATAGTTGGGGGAAGTAGGGGGAGGGGGTTAGTTGGGGGAAGTAGGGGAAGGGGGTTAGTTGGGGAGTTCATGTTGGAACTTACGTTGGTTGTGGGAGGGAAACGAGCCCAAGATCATGTCAAACTAAACGGGAGCGAGAAACCGGGAGGGGAGGATGGGCGACGAACCAAGCATGGCGATGGGTAGCCTTACAATCGTAACCTGGAACGTGAGGGGCCTCAACAGTTACCTGAAGAGGAATAAAGTAATGATGTACTTGAGAAGGCTGAAAGTGGATATAGCACTGTTACAGGAAACCCACCTTACTAAGGAGAAATTAGAAGTGGTCAAGAGGAAGTGGAAAGGGCTTATCACGGGAGCCACATATTCAGCTTATGCGAGTGGGGTGGTCATGTGGGTGGCACCACATGTACTGTTTCAGTTGCTTCAGTCCACGGGAGACCCAGATGGTAGAATGATAGGGGTGCGCGGGATGCTGGAGAACAGAGAAGTGAGCATTATAAACTCATACGCCCCTAACCAAGACACGGCGGTTTACTTTAAGGCCCTAAATGGCAAAATTAGCCCCCCACTGGGCGGAGCGATTATATGGGGCGGGGACTTTAATTGTACGTTACACCCTGAAATGGACAGGTCGGATATCAAGCTAAGTAGGCCTAACACCACAGCGAGAGCATTATAGGCCCTGCTGGGAGACTTCGAGCTGGGGGATGTCTGGAGACGGCTACACCCGGAGGACAGGCAGTACTCGCATTATGCACCCCCACACGCCCTGCACATGAGACTGGACTATGTTTGTTGCTTCGGAGCTGGTAGGAGAAATGATGGGTGCGGAATACAGGGCCAGGGTGCTTTCGGACCATTCTCCCCTTGTCCTGGAATGGAAGCACCAGCCCCCTACAGCAAGAATCCCGACTTGGAAGCTCTGAGCCGAGGCCCTGCAAGACTCGGGATTCTGCGAGGAGTTGAAGGAGGCGATTGTCGAATACTTCGACCTCAGCACAGGGAGTGTACAGTCAGAAGGAACCTTATGGGAGGCGTTCAAAGTGGTAGTACGGGGTGCAGCCATATCCAAATCCAGAGGGCTTTGAGGGGGGCATAGAGCGAGAGTTGCAGGAGACAGAGAAGGAGTTGGAAGAAATAATGCATAGGGGGAGCGCCTCGCTGGAGGATGCCGATCGGGTGAACTTGTTGCAACAAACTAGCAGGGAGCATTGGGACAGACTATGTAACTTGAACTACAAAAAATATACCGAACGACAACATGTGGGGGTGACAAACCGGGAAGGCTGCTAGCATGGCTATATAAAAATGAAACGCCAAGACCAGTGGTCAGGGAGTTAAAAGGGGAAGATGGCCAGACATGGGATACCCAGGAGGGAGTTAAAGAGGGGTTCTTTAGATTCTATAAACACCTATGAGGATACGGGGAGGAGATGAGCCGGGAGACTCAGGAAACACTGGAAGACATAAGTTTGCCTAAACTAAACGATGAGGAACGGGAGGACCTCGATGCCCCAATCACACTAGAAGAATTAGAAACTGTGATACAGCAGCTACCCACGTGTAAGTCTCCGGGGCCGGATGGGCTCCCAAGCGAATTCTACAAAACATACAGGCAGGAGGTGCTCCCCCCTGCTGCTTGCCATGCTAAATGAGTCGTTTGAAAGTGGGAGGCTGCCGGAGTCCCTGAGGGAGGCGGTGGTCATTCTGCTCTTGAAACCGGGCAAGCCTAGCACGGACTGTGGGCCATACAGACCCCTATCGATGCTGAACCAAGATAGCAAAATCCTTACAGCTACGTTGGCAAACAGGCTCAAACGAGTCATAGGCAAACTGATACACCCCGATCAAACAGGCTATGTTCCGGGTAGGAATATAACCGACAATCATAGGAGACTCCACCATATTATCGAACAGACCGAGAAGAACCCCAACGAAATGGCAATAGTCTCGCTGGACGCCATTAAATCCTTTGTCTCTGTGAGATGGCCATGGCTGTTAGCAGCGCTGAAAGAATACGGGATGGGCAAGGGTATTTGAGGTGGGTTAAAATGGTATACAGCTCCCCGATCGCCAGGGTTAAAAATGGCGCAACAATCTCTGACAAGTGGCTACTTAGTAGGGGCACTAGACAGGGTTGTCCCTGGTCGCCCATGCTTTACATCCTTGCTCTGGAAACCCTGGCAATCTGCCTCGGACAACAATATGGGGAGATAGGGATCCCAACGAAGGGAGGATCGCACCTCATATCATTTACGCCGATGACATGTTGCTATACTTGCGCTTCCCGGAGGAAAACCTGCAATATGTCCTGGAGGTGATGGAACGCTACGCCACCCTCTCGGGTATAGCTGTAAACCCCAAGAAATCGAGCATGTTCCCCTTGGGCAGATGCAGGGGGGCTTTGCATAGGAACCTACCGGTCTTGCAGATACCTTGGCAGACCAGGACATTCCGATACTTGGGAATCAACATATATCACACGGCCGAGGAGGAGCACAAAAAAATACGGAGAGAGCAATGGAAGGCATCAAGAACAGCATGGGGTTTTGGTCCAAACTACCTCTAGCCATGATGGGTAGGGCGGCCTTGATCAAGATGGTGGTCCTGCCGAGATTGTTACACTACTTTGTGAACATCCCGCATATGCCCCCCAAACGCTTCTTTGTGAAACTCCATAGCTTATGTAGGGGCTTCATATGGCATAACTCCAGGAACAGGGTGGTCCTTTGGAAGTTGCAAAACTTGTGTGATGGGTGGGGGGGGGACAAACTTACCTAAGTTCGAGATCTACTACCTGGCGGGACAGCTCAAGTATATGGCCAGGTGGCTGTCCGAAGAAGAGACAGCCGAACCCAGGCTTGTGCAGGGATACCGCCCCCTTCTTCCTTAGGGAGGTGGTGTGGTTGCCCAAACTAAAGCTGCAGGGATGGCCGAGACTGCTGACACTGGGCTGGGAAGTATGGCGCAAAACATGGCAAAGAGTGGGAATCCTGACCCTATGCTCCCTGCAGGTGGCGCTAGTCGCGCTATGTGGGGAGGACCCGCAAATGATGAGAAGGTTTCGTAGATACTGGGAGCTGATGGGCCTCGTGACGCTTGGAGATGTATGGCAAGATGGGGAGGCACTGGATTTCCAGAGATTAATGGAGGATACAGGGGTGCACACAGGCCAACATATCACCCACACAAGAATTGTCAAACGAGTGCGAGAGAGGTGGCCTGGGGCAGTGCTGCTGGAGCAGCCCGATACGCCCATTGAGACAATGTATGATGTATCGGAGGGTGGACACGAAATTTCCAGCATATATGAGCTATTGATGACTAGGGTGGGCAATGAGCTACTCCAACTGAGGTAGGATTGGGAGGAGGAGGAGGAGGAGGAGCAGGAGCAGGAGCAGGAGGAGCAGGAGGAGGAGGAGGAGAAGGAGGAGGAGGAGGAGAAGGAGGAGGAGGAGGAGGAGGGGGAGGAGGGGGAGGAGGGGGAGGAGGGGGAGGAGGAGGAGGAGGAGGAGGAGGAGGTGGTGGTGGTGGTGGTGGTGGTGGTGGTGGTGGTGGGGTGGGTGGTGGGAGAACCTAAGCCGGATGGACAATGGGCTAGGGCACAAAGGTACCACAAGAAGGAGTCTCGAAACTCGAGGCTGCAGCAGATCCAGTTGTACGTCACCCACAGGGCATATATGACCCCTAGCAAAATCGCCAGATTTGGTAGCTCAGTGGTACAGAAATGCCCAAGGTGCTCGGAGGAGGAAGCTGGGATGTTACACATGTTTTGGGCTTGCCCGGAAGTGGGTAGATTCTGGATAGAGGTTAAGCTACGCCTGGCTGGAAAAGGGATCCCACTGGAGGTGGAGTCAGCGTGGAATGCATGCTGGGGGGCTTTGCCAGACCACGCAATCTTAAGCACATTAGTAAAACGAAGGACCTGATCTACATCCTGGCCAAACGAAGAATTGCTATGGGCTGGAAGACAGCCCAAAGACCTAGAATAGAGACGTGGTGGGCTGACCTCCTAAACTGGGCAGACGCTGAAACGGCAGTATGGTATGAGGCAATCAGTAAGGGAGTGGAGGAGGAGTTGGGACCCCTGATGGCGTGGCGACCACTGGTGGCCATGATGGTGGGACCCTCCCAAGCCGAACTTAGTGAGGACGACATGAGGGAGAGTGGTGAGGAAGATAAACCCGGAGACATGCAAGCAGTTCGCAAAGACTATGGGGCTCAAGTTAACAGGGGCGGGAGGGAGGAGGACTGTGACGCAGTATCTGTTAATTTAACGACATGATACGAATGTCCTCATTGTTTGAAATGTTTGGTGTGTTTATAAAAATTATAAAACATTTGTTTTAAAAAAATATATATACCTGTAAATCACCACATCTCCATCCACAGACGCAATTTTCACTGTCTTCCTGTTGAGCACAGAATCTCTTTAAAAGCATTGGCCCTGACTCACAAGTGTCTGTCCAACCAGGCCCCTATGTATTTAGCCAACCGACTCACACCTCAACTCTACCCGGCCCATGAGAGCTGCACAAGCCAATAGTTTCACTTCCTAGATTTAAACTACAAAAAGCTGGTGGCACCAGCTTCCCTGTCCTGGCTTCCAAGTTTTGGAATACCTTGCCTAATACTATCAGAGCCGACCGAGCCTTCCTTCCATGTTTTTAAGAGCAAAACCAAGGCATGGCTCTCTGCACTTGACTTCTGAGACACCCATCACCTGGCAAACACACATTGTCACTCACTTCTGCACACTGCTGCAGAAATTATTTGCACAGATGGCGTGTATCCCTCGCTGGACATATTATGTAAACCACCTACATCTGCCTTGTGCCCTCTTTGTTTGAAGAACTTTTTTTACATCTCTCTACCTGACTGTGTATTATATAATGTATTTATTTCTGCCTTACTGTAGCTCTACCTGCACGACTACTGTAAGTGGGTAGAGCCTCCTGTTGTGATTCTTGTATGTAATTGTAACGTTGCCTCCAATGATACGCGCCCAGCTGCCTTGGGGCCCGGCGCGCTGTACAAATAAACAAAATACAAATCCCTACACAGCTTGTCCTCTCGGCAAAGTATCTCACTTGCGTTTTAAAGTGATTTCTTCTGAACTTACTAACTTTGTCAAGACTTTATCGAAGAAGAAGTGCATCAGAACTATTGACTTTGTCCATTGTCTTTGGCTGGCCTGGCTCCCTAAAGGCACTCCTCTGAACCTATTGGCTTTGGCAGTACTTGTTCCCTCATAGGTTCAATTGTTCACACTGTTATTCCTGGGATGAAGGTCTACTTGCCTCCCTTTGGGAGATTGTAATCGTTTTACAAAATGTTGAAAGTATGTTCTAAATCTTATTATAACCTTTCCTTCCTTAAACAACTCAATAACTGAATTGGTAACCAAAATAAGTGCAATACTGACCTTTACTGAAGTCACTCCGTGTGCTGGAACATGTGTTGGCATAAAAGTATTTACCAACTTTTATTGTCTTTTTTAAAAACTGAATCCACACTTTGAATGTTACTAGTAGATAAAGCTTTTTAAAGAACTCTTATTTAAACCTTGTGTATATTATAAATACATATTTATATATAACTTTAAGTGTGTAAGTGTTTCTTCGCTACTTTTACGTACTGATTTCAATTGTACAGCTCTACAGCTCACATTACCCCTCTTAGGGTAAGCCAGGCTGCTCAGTCACACTAGCAACTTGTGTAGTACATGCCTATATTAAATGGTGGTTTACCTAATACCAAGCAGATAAGTCTTGTGTAGCCCCAGACCAGTTGGACTGCACTTATTCTTAACTAACAGTGTAGATTTATGGTTTGAGGGAGCAGGAATCCCCTTTCTGATAGAAATGGGCACACTGCATACAGATATGATTGCGCTGTGTCATGAGTGAGTGTGGAGAATGTGGGTGTATGAATGAAGTTCACTAGCGTCTCAGTCCTGGATTTTGTTTGGTAGTGGGAGCTTTTCAGCCAGACCGAGTCAGCTCAGCCTCTACTGGATCCAAATGTATGGCTATGAGAATGAGTAGTGCCTACATGTGTCTAGGTTTTTCCTTGGATTCTGCCTATACAAAACACCAAATGCTTCCTTTCCCCTGCTCTTAGGCTTGTCATACTGTGTATATAGGTTTGTATGAATGATCCTCGGGGAAAGAAGTTGCACCCTATTAGGGGAGTTTTCTTAAAGTCAGCTTGAGGTAAGACTCTATGAAACTATCCCTTGGCAGACCGGTCCCCAACTCTTAGCAGAAGTCTGTACTAACTAAAGGATCCTGGTAGCATGGAAGAGCAGCCAGGCGTATCGTAGGAGGAAGGAAGATGGCAGCTGTAGGCAAGTACACTGAACGAAGTACATTTTTAAAATACATAGTTTTCCAGTGTTTCTTTGGACCATATGTATGCTACATATTCTTTGTGCCAAACTACAGCCCTCTCACCTTTCTAAAATGGGCCTGGTTGCTCTGTCTATCCTACCAACATTCTCAATTGGTACAGGTTGATACTTGGAGTGGAGCTTCTGTACTTTCTCAGATGTATGGTTTTATGAAGCCCTTAATTGGACTGTCCTAACACATACATACCTGTATTTTACATGATGTCGCTGTGGATAATGTTTTGTATTGGAGCTCATTTTTAGTTTCAAATATACTTTAGCTCATTGTAGCACATTGTTTGCTAAACCTCAGCTCACTGATTGTCTGCTTCCCTCCTCCGCAGGCTGATCAACGTCACCATCCAGTTCAAACTGAAGGCCATCAACATCCAGACAATCATTAACAATGAGATCCCAGACTGCTACACATTCACCATCACTGTAAGTAACCCAGGGGCACCCACACACTGAGTTCCATCCTTTGCTCTTCTCTTTCTTATCCTTTGTGAAAACTGCCTCATTGTTCGCTTAGTAAAAGCTAGATTTCTGCAGTCTCTTCATTATTCTGCATGAGGAACGGTTGCTTTTTTTCCTGGCCCCTTTTGCCCATGATTTCTAACTCAAGTGGTAGTGTCGGCAGGAAAGTTATTTAAATCTGAAGCTAAATTTCTACTATTACCTTTTGCCCATGGACAACGTAGCTTGGTTCATGCAGCTTAATAGGAAGGAGTTGTACAGAACAACCCAATGGATCTCTGATCATCGATAGATGGAGATCCTATAGCTTATGTTTGAGTTTTAGCTGCCATACTTTTTTTTTTATATATGTAGGCTCATTTTTACAAATTGCGTGTTTGGTGTGAATGGTTTACATGTCCAGAAGAGGGACCTACTGTAAAACCTAGCACTCTGAAATCTGTTTTGAATGTGATTGAACTTTCAATCTATTCCGCTATGGACAAACTCAATCTCCTTATGGGACCACACCATGCTCCATGTGGTAGATTTATATTGCAATAAACTGTCAAAAAATATATTAAAATCTAAGTCTTGATGGTTGCACAAATGTAAAGCACATCCAAATTACCCATATGGCAATTTCACTTTATTTTAGCATTCTTTTATAAATTGCCCAGTAATGGACTTTATTATGTTTAGTTTGTTCTTGAGAGGGAGTGTTGCATAGCCAATTAATTTGCAAACCTATAGGATGCCTCCACACACCTATTTACCTTTTCTGCTTTCCACTTTAAACTACACAAACCAGTTTACCCACATAGATACTACAGAACAATGCCTTCTAATACCACTCGCCTCACTGTGGTTAACTGCAGCAGAAGAAAGCTGTACCTGACATGCTTCTACCAGGCTGCCACACAGACCCTATGGTTAACTAGCCAAGAAGGATGCTAATCAATGGATCCCTTCTAGAGACGCATTTCTGCAAGTCCCTGCACCAGGATTGGCACGTAAATATACCATCACAATCAAGAGTTCTTCCAGTCTACGCTTCGTCTTTCCCTTTTCTCACCTAGTGGTAGCTGTAGTAGAGCATAGTAGACCAAGACCTCAGTAAGGGAGTGAGGCGGACCAGATACAGGGTGAAAGTTATCACGCTGAATAAAGCAATGTCCACACATTGTTCATATACTCCTAACTGTAGGTACTATCTTTATGATCCGGCAAAACCATGGTTCTTTTTTAAAGTCTCTATTTATTGTGTTTTAGTAACTTTTTACACATCAGCTGACATAGGAAAAATCAATCAATCAGTTTCAATTCTTTACATCTTAAAAACTTTACATCTAAAAAAAACTTCTTATGGTGATAAAACAGTTATACCTCTAAAAACAAGTAAACATGGTTAAAACGGAGCAGCGGGAAGAAAAAGGAAAAAGAAAGGAAAAGAAGAAGGAGAAGAGAACCCTTTCTACTAATTTAAAATGACATCCAACAATTCTAGTAGCCTTATGGACAAGGAGATTTCATTTGGGTTAAGGATTCTGATCCATAAATCCTTTTCAAATATACTAAGGCACAGATCCGTTTTTCTCGACCCCAACAATCGCAAAGCTGGACAATACATACACAAATGTTTTAGAGTTTCATCCTCTAGGGCACAATATTGACAGTCTTTTCCCCTTGGGAACCTTTCTCCTTTTCCCCAGAACATCCATCGTAGGGAACAAATGTAGCTTTATTCTCAACATTTTAGAACCTAAATTCCCTTGATTGGCACTGCCTCAAATATGGCTCTAGAGTGTTGTAGTTCTTCACCGACCAAGTAAAATGTTAGTTGAAACAGCGGTACTCCATGAAAACGTCCCTAAGCTGTATCCGCACATGTCCAAACACCTTTTGCTTCACTTTGTTGGGATTCGTGGACAGTTCATACGTTGACGATTACATTTTTGAATGTACCATGCACCCTAGTCCACCAACACCTTACAGTTGCCCTTTATCCACAATTCTTTCAGGTGGGCAAAAAACGAGGCGTTGGGTGGACAAACTATGCCAGCATATAACTGCAACTTTGCCCAGTCAATCACAGCCTCAATTGGCAGTTGGCCCAACTCGAACAGTATTCCTGCTATTGGGACTGAGGCCAGTAGATGCAACACCCTTCTCCCCAACTTAGCCTCCAGCCTTGCCCAACAGTAATTTCATCACAGGTTTCATCACAGGTAGTAATGAAAACCTTCCCAACTTATAGTCAAATTGAATAAGCTGACTAGTCGCTGCCAAAAATATTTACTTTATTTGGGCTTCTGGTGCATTCCTACCCTTTCCATCATGAATACACAAGTCTAGGTACTTGTACATATTAACTACCTCCAAAGCTTGACTTCTCATGTTGCATCCGCATTTTTTCCATTGACATCTCCCCTATTAAGCACCAGAATTTTTAATTTCGAGCTATTAATTGAGAGATCTATCTTACTAAGGAAATCGTCAACCGCATATAAAGCTGTTTGCAGGCCTATTGGAGTCATATCGCAGATGACGTCATCCGCGTATGCTAAATATTGTACTGCTACATTTCCCAACTTGGGCAGGGTTGTCCTAACAGTTTTCCAACAGCCAAGCATGTCCTTTGTGTAGAAACAGAATAGAAATGGACCAAGGACACACCCTTGTCGCAGTCCCCGTTTCGTCTCGATCCAATCGGAGAAGGAGCCATGTGAGTCCAGTCGGACTTATGTTTGTTCCACAGTGCAAGGCCTCCAAGATGCCAAATAACGATTGGGAACATCCACTATTCGACAGACTCTTCCAAAGAGTTGCCCCATTTACATGATCAAATGCTTTGCTAACATCCAGGAAGGCCAGATAAACCGGCATCCCCTGCTCCTTAGCTTGCGCAGCCAGAAGTGCCAAGACACAACTACTTGGGGCTGTTCCCACAACCCTCTTAAAGTCTGCCTGGTAGGGATCCAGACAGTTCGTGCCCCTAAGCCACTCTTGCAATTCCTTCAGAATAATCTTGGCAAACATTTTATTGGAAGCGTCCAACAAGGAAATGGGCGTGTAGTGTGTCGGACATAGTCTAACGCCTCCCTTAAATTTCAATACAATCAGGGCCGCACACTAGGTCCCTGGAGGCTTTCTATTTACCCAGATGTATTCAAACAAGTGTGACAAAAGCTGAGCCCATAACAGAATATTTGATTTGAAGGTCAAGTTAAACCGTCCGTCCCATGGGCATTCAATTTTTTTTTTTACTGAGCTTAATCAAAACTACAATATCAAGGGTCCAACTAAGGGCCCCATGCCAACTAACATGGGCAAATTGGGAACCCCTGACTTTACATATACTTCTGAGAAATATTTTACCCATGCGTCTTCAGATCTTGCTTGAATTTGCAGATATTGGTCTGTCCCCCTTGGCTTAATCAACTGCCAGAACCTCAGTGTTACCCAGCATGCAGCACAACATTTCTTCAGCTTCATAGATCCCAATAAGGAATTTGTGGCCCTTTAGCCAATTTGTACAGTTTTTGTTTATCCTTGCGGGACCTCCCTTAATCCCCCATGCGTTCTCGTCCTCCCTATCAACCTTCTCTCTAGTCACATCTTCCTTTTATGCTCCTGGACCAAAGGACCAAAGCCATGCTTATGGCCCACCTTCCTTAATCCTGTTTCCAGTTGCTTTACTGGCATCGGGCCCCCCCGAACACTGGAGGAACAGGGGGCGACCGCTTCCGAAGAGCACAGGATGTCCTCTGCACAAAAAAGACTCCCAATCTTCTCATCAAAGGCCATGGCTATTCTCGAGGACCACTTTACTGCATGGTTCTTCGGATTAATTTCAACCTTTAGACCCTTTCCCTCAGAACATGTTACCCCAAGAGGTAGGAGCTGATAGCAAACCCTAGCATGATCACTCAATTCGGAACATTCAACCTTCCACCTTTCTGGAACAAATCGACAGACAGGAAATAATAGTGAAAAGTGGACTTCCAGGCACCATTTTGCCAAGTAAATCCTAGGGGGTCAGAACTTCTCCTGAGAAGTGTCCATTCAATGGCACCATGTCCCAAGCCTCTAACTCCTGTCGTACCATTTGCCCCCTCTCCTGTGCCTCCCTTGATGTTTTTAACCTCACCGATTCTTGGTACCTTTAATCGTCAATATTCAGCGTTAGTCACCCAGGACCATAACAGAAGCTCTATTTTCAGGGATTTCCCCAAGAAAAAAGGAAGACAAAGTTCAGTGCTTCCTCCATCTAGCAGGTTTAGGGTTTAGGTGTACATTTACCAGCAAACACTTGCTAGTCCCTCTCTGATCCGTTCCCATCCATTCAAGCAAGATGGCCAGCATATCCCTCCTTTTCAGATCTATTCTTCGGATGCAAAGCCCAGATTTCTCCTAATGGCAATCAAAATCCCTCCAAATAGGTGACCCCTTATACCTTGTTCTGCCTCAATATAGACTACATCAAACCATTTATAAACGGCGTGTCCAACAAAGTTTCCTACAAGCACACAATATCATATGAGGAAACCAAATCTGGATTATTCACAAAACCCCTAGAATTTCAGGGCACAAAAGACATGGCTGCATTTCAGGCTACCTGGTTGTAGTCCACCCACTGAGATCGGGCATAGTTCACCTCATTTTGTAGAAACTGCACATAGCGCCATGATGACCCAGTCATATCTGGCTGCACGGCACTCTTATGCTCCACTTTCCTATCTCCAACCCCGAATTCTTGGAACACAAATCTTGATATAATGGAAGTTCCCACATCAGCAATTTCAAACCCCAGTGAGACGAATGATTCAGTCAGAATTGCATTTTTGACAATTTGTGAGCATAAATGCAATTTTAAAGTCACAATTCTAGGGTTAGTATGTGTCAATTGTGATTCCCACTGTCATGATCTCTGCTTCCAAAATGTCAGGGTGTTCCCAACTCCCTTGGAAGCAGATCCATAACCCAGGTTCCGAGTGCCAACCAGTCCCAATTGGGACCTTTTGGACCCAGTCCTGGCGCCAGTGGCACCAGGCTCATAAATATGCCCAGTCCCATCGCTGGAAGCGCCGGGCTCATACGCCGGGCTCATAATGCTTGGGTGGATTTACCTGCAGCAGACCATGCTGCTTACTTGCCTGCCAGTTGAGCCTCTGATCCTCTTCTGTTTGGAACTACTTTTCCTGTTGGGTGGGGCAGGAGCCACTCCCTAGGTTCAGAACACTGGAACTCTTCTGGAAAGCAGGAACTCTTTTCTTACCTAGGCGTGGCTGTGGAAGGAGACACCTAAGCACTACAGGAGGCTATTTAAACCACACCCGATGGATGAATCTTGCTTTGCGTTATTCTGCATCCTCTGCAGCAGAACGCTCATCGTGTCTTCTGCATCTGATCCTGGGCCTAAGGAAAAAGGCTTACCATCCTGAATCCAGTCTTCAGCAACACCTATAAAGACAAGAAAGAACAGGTTAGCATTACGGTCTTCAGTGACAGCTCTTCACTTACCTGGTCCATCGGCTGTCACCAACGCCTCGCGCTGCATTCCGGCATCTGAAAGACAAAGGCTTACCTACTCTTCGTGCGCTCCGGAGGTCTTCACACTGCATTCCGGCATCTGAAAGACAAAAGCTTACCAACTCTTCGCACGCTCCGGAGGCCTTCGGCGCTGCATCCCGCATCTGAAAGACAAAACAAGGTGCGTTTAAAGACATTGGGGAACTTTAATACTCGCGTGCCATTACTCCTTTCCACATCTAACCCAGTGGGTATTCCGGCACCCTGCAGCCGCTCCGAACTTGTACCTGCAAAATAAAAAGATAGAGCGCATCGTGAAGCAGGCAACTAGCGCTTACTTACGTGCTTCCAGGCGCTTCTATTCATCACACGGGCTCCATCTTCAACTCACTTCAGCCCGTCATCCGCCATCGCCGGAACCCTGCAAAACAAGAAACATCATTACTTAAGACTTTAAAGACATTAGAATTACTCGAAACTTACCGTTCGTGCAGTAAACGACGGACAGCAGTCCTCTGAAGTCAAGAGGCCTGCTCCCCTTATACAGTGAAGAAAATGGTTACAGCACCCTGCCCCGAGGCAGATGGAGAGCACGGCGTTCACTTACCTAAGGTGAGAGCGTTAACCTTTGGGGTTCTACAGGAGAAGAGAAAGGGAAGAAGAGAGAGACATCCAATAACCCAGTTCCTTAATCCCATATTTTCTATCTGCAGACATCTTACCCTTCGAGTCAAACATACAGTGCACAGAGGTCCAGCCCAAAGAGCCAGCCGTGTGTTACACATCACCTTTGAAGATACGGTATACACCCAGTCAAGACCAGCGCCTCTACGGGAATCAGGTGAGCGTTACACCCACTGCACCCAAAAGGTCTGCTGGTCCTTTTAAGCCAGTTGCTAGTCTAAAACTAGAGGAATGATTAGATTACAAGTCTTCCAATGGGAGTAAAGCAGAGGTGAGAGGAATGAACCAGGAATGTTAAAGCACTGGTTGAGCAATTTATAAAAGGCGAGGGAAATCAGAGTAAAGTGTGTTTCCTGGGAGGAAGGCTGGCGTTTCGTCCTGCAGTGTGCTGAATGGAATGAGGAAAAAGCTCCAGGCCACTGGAGAAGGCTGGTGTAGCAGATACTGTGAGGCTCTGGCTGCATGAAGTCCTGAGAAGGGGAAGATGCCATGTCTGAGGGGCCCTGCAAGGGCCAGAGACTCTGCAAAGCCCTAACTCCATACCTCTGTTGCACCTAGAGATGAGGAAGGGGGACAGTACTTTCTCTAGTAGAGGGGTGCGTGACTACAGAAACCCATTGACTTTAAGAGAGGACTGTTGTGAATTCAGTAACCCAAGCATGAAGTCTGTTTTTGTACCATCCTCCGCTGAGGGTGCTACATCCGCTAACCCTCAGTAGGTGGGATGGAGAAAGGCTAAAACGCCTGTCAATCAAGGGAAGCCTAACCTCTCTAAGTGGCGGTAACATGGTGCGAGTGACCAGCTGTAACTCTCAGGTAGAGGTTGTAGGTGGATGCAGGGGTACAATTAGTCCCGAGAATAAGGGCACTGCCTTGGTTCCAAGGAGAATGCACCTATGCTATATTAGTTGGTACTCCATGTGCAGCAGGTTGAACAGGGAGTTTGTGACAGTGCCCCTTTACAGGTATAACTAATGCAGCATGAGGTTACTGGAACGCAATAGCGCATATACACCATGTGTGAATCTAGATACTAGATGGTGAAGACTACTCTTTGAGAACAAATTGACAAATACGAGTATTCTAAATATAGTTATTTTTGTTTGTAAACACTGCAAACACGTGTTTCGACCACCAAGGTCTTTCTCAAGACTGATAAATATTTTCTTATTAAATGCCTATATGTATATTTATCATGGGGGTGGTATTTACAATATCATGAAAACATCTGTGAACAAACAAAACACATTGAATTATAGAAGCAGTTACACAGTGTAGTATATAAAGTGAACAAAATGTAAGCAATTAACATCATACCCTGTTGGATATGTATATTGTTAGGGGAGTTTTCCTAAAGTCCCACTGCCAATAAGACTTTAGTAAGCTATCCCAGTGGTTTGTAGATTCCCCCAACTCTCGGGATCAGTATGTACTAGCTCAGGACCTTGGTAGTGTGGCAGGGCAGTCGGGCTTACCTTAAGAGGAAGATGTGAGCTATAAGTAAGTTCTCTGAATCTTAGACGGGCACAGCAAAGAAGCACTTACATATATATCTTTTATATAAATATATGTGTATTATATTTACACCAGAATCACTTTAAATGCTTCAGACGTTTACGGTAGAACACTTAGGAATACTAGAGAATACACTTCAAAGGGCACTTTCATGTTTGTGTTTGTTCGCGGTTACATTTGTATCAATGTTAGAAAGGAAAAATAGAAGGTTAGCGTATTATTGGTAATTGCGCACTCATGCGGTCCTGAATCAGGATGATGGCTCCCAGGACCCTTTTTCTCAGGATCAACATGTTTGGACGACCGGGGGAATTGGCCCACTACCCGGACTCATGAAGCCGAGCCAGGTAATATATTTTTGGACGCTCCTCCTGTAGCTCAACCCAGAGAGGCTTCCCGGATAGATGATCATGCAGTTTAATACTATCCTTACGAAAGCGGCAGCCCATTTTAAGATCCTAATGTAGGAGGCAGTGCCTGATTCAGATTTTGTTGAGGATAGCCTAAAAGAAAAGTTCCTGTCCGCTGTTAGGCTGAAACCTGTGCAGTTCCCTTAGGGACCACTGCAAAAGATTTAGGACTACCGGTGTTAGCAGTAAACCCACTTGGTAGAAGTCTGTACCACCCAGATTTACCTGGTAGCTGTGGCTGAGCAGTGAGACTTCCCTCAAGAAGAGTTAGGCAGCATGCAAAGTATACACAATAGGCACTCAAACACAATAATACAAGCAAACACTGACCAGAGCTTTGGTATCAAAGTATATAATTATTTATTTAAAAACACACTGTTTGAAACACTCCACAGGTGGGCGAACCTCTGTCAAAATTGATTGGCGACCAAGGAGCGTCCAAACAGAGAACTGAAAGCAGTCCGCTTTCTATTTCCTTATTCTTCAAGACTGCCTAATATATACACTGCGCAGGTGCGGAGCGCGGCGCAGTGTGCGAAACAGTGTGTCTGGCGTCTGGCCACTGAACTTCGCCTCCAGACACACTGCCCACCAGGAATCTCAACATCGATCGAACATGCCGCCCGTTTCCCCTACGGAAGATGACATCAGCCGCCGGCTCCGAAGTAGCAAACTACCTCAAGAGGTGGGAGAACAACAAGACCTGCAAGATCTGAAGGAGGCACCCAGGCGAAAAGCAAGTAAAGCCCGTGTTACCCCTCCCCCACAGTCAGCACCGGGCATTAACACTCTGACCCCGCTCCCCTCCCAGTCTCACCTGACTTCATCTCCCTCGAGACCGCCCCTCGAAGGCACGACTCAACACGAAAGGCTGTTTCACGAAACCGAGACCGACGGAATGGCTACCTCTTCCTCTTGTGGCCGAGCAGATGACCTGGAAATGGAAACGGAATTGCAATCAACCCACTCGACGAGTTTGCTTGCAACAGAAGTCCAGAGGCCGTCCAACTACCAAACGGGCACTGTCCTCGGCCGTTTCACCGCTATTGCGAGCGACACCCAGCCAGAATCTGTCGAAGGGCGGACTCGGCGGGTGTCTCAACGACCGGGTGCTTTATCCTTGACGGCCATTCTTGATGGGGCCACGCCAAAGCATCTCTTCTCTCCAGGAGTGCGCTTCCACGCAACAAAGCGTGACACTCTCGTTGACGAGTCAAAGACGCCTCAAATGGATCAAGCCTCCAAAGAAATAGACCATTCAGCTCAAATCCATTGCGACAGATCCACAGTCCAGAATCCACCTAAGCGCTCAAAGTACGCCAAACTTGAAGCCACACCCCGTAAGAATACCAGGAACGAGTCCTGGACCACGGACTCTGGCGGCGAGACCTCACCTCTAATTAGATGTTCACCCGACGACTCAGTCTTTGAAGTGTCACCAAGGGAAAAACAGCCCCCGCTGCACAATCAGCCGACCATGCCGACCCGCATATGAAACTAACATCAAATTCCGCGGAAGTCGCAGCCTTGCCCTCCCTTAAGGGTGACACAGCACAACCACCAAAGTCTAACTTGTGAACCAGCCCTCCCGCTACTTCCAGGGATGTACTGGTGCCGCCATTATCAAATTCGCCCCAGGCGGATAAAACCTTGTCACCAAAGGAGAGTATCAAAAGTTAAACCAAGTCCAGGAAAGTCTGGACAAAAAAACCCTGTAAAATACCGCCTAAAACTAAGAGAGGCATTAAAGGGCTGACGGTCCCGCTACTTACCTCGTCCTTGAAAGAATACTTCATTAAGCAGCATAAAAGAAAACTTGATCAGGACCCCGAACTCTCAGACGCCGAAATCTTGGAAGCGATTAGAGAATCCTCGCCAAGAACGAAAGCTCCAAATTCAATCTCCTCAGCCCAAGATTCTCTCCCATGCCAGCCCTCTGTACCAAAGCCGTTACCGCCCATGGACCAAAGAGAAGTTGAACTTCAAGCCTTGTACAGTATAAACAAGTCAGGGGTCACGGAGGGGCCACAAAGTGAGGAGAACCCCCCCCCCCGCATACCGACAGGGTCAGCAAACGAGTCAATAAACAAAATTTCATCGTCTGATGACACTAACATCACGGCGCATAAAGGGAACAGGACCAGTTCAGGACCCAGAAAAATACACCCTGCAGATTAATATGTTTGGACTCGCCCTCACGTTCAAGGCCATTCCAGCAGACTTCTAGGAGAATCCCAACTCTCTCAACAAGAAGGTCTCCCTCCTGCTGAGAGAAGGCCCAGTGACAGATGGGCCCAACACCAATCTGAAAGAGGCCAAATCACTTCACCCAAAACAAGGAGACTGAGCGAAGTCCCTAGCTCGTCAGACAAAGGATCTCCATCAAAGAAAAAAATAGACTTGCTCTTAATCATGTCATCTCTCAGGATTGCACTTAATCCATTCGCCAAATTGTACGAATCTATGCATGAAGCACTCGGACAACACCACAATGATAAGCACCTTGAAGGACAAACTCACCTTCATGGAGGGATTCATAACCGCCATTGACCAAAATTCAAATAGGTCTGAAGCAACCCTGGAAGAAAAACTGGAAAAAATTGAAATAAAAATTGAGAGTATCTTACTGTCACACGTAAAAGTAGTGACCGACCCCTCCCAAGGAACAGAATCTAAATCTACACAGACCATGGCTAATGGAAAACAGCAAGACATGGCCCCTATCTTAGAAAAACGGCCCTCAAAGCTGGCCACATCTTCAACTTTCAGCTCTTCTGATCAAACAAACGGGTGCGTCGCGCACTCCAAAGAAACAGATACACTAAGCATATGGATACATCTACAGAACTGCAAGACCCTAGACTGGCATGTGGCCGTAACCAGCCAGTGGACATTCCAGCAACCCGCACCCTGAAGCTGAGCTCTAAAACTTTACCACCCACCGAGAAAAGAGACCAAATAGCCAACTTGGAAACTATCCCGGCTGGAAACCTTTATCAAGACCTCCTTGAAACACTCAGCTACTGAAGATCTGTCACCTAGATCACCAGACATCCCAGGGGAGTCGTCCAAAAAAAAGGGCTCCACCCAAAGCCTAGTCCGAAACAGCCGCACGTCTCTCCTGTGGAAGGCCAAAGGAAAGACGTCCCTGCCCGCACAGACACGCTCAAATTCGCCAAGTGCAGCCCTCGAAGCTCTAAAGGACCTTCAGAAAAAAGAAAACGCCCCGGCCCTGAAAGCAGCTACGGATTCCAGCTCAAGAAATAGCCAAATGCAACGACAGGGCAGGTCCCGTGTCCCCTCGTACAAGGAAAGAACTAGACCACATAAGACCGAGCATAAGGACCGAATAAACTTGGACAATTCGTCAATCTACAAGGTGGAACAAATCTCAGCCAAGGACAGTTACTTAGTCCTCAACCGCATAACAGTCCTAAAAATCTTGGTTAAAGTTGACAAACTGCAACACCTAACTTCAGATGATAATAGTCCTTGTGGAACCCTACCACAGGGACCACAAAGCCAAAGCCTACCTGCATATCAAAAACAAGGCAGTAAAAATAATTACGGCCGAAGTGGAAAGGGACCTCCGTCGCGTAGGCCTAAAATGCCAACTGATACCCAAGCCTTCATCTGTAAAGTCTCCCAGTGAAAGAGAACACAGGGTCACGAAGAACCTCCCACCCAAAAAAAACAACAATGCGGCACGCCACGACAATGATGCCGGATGGACCAGCAAGAAAAATTCTCACCCCGAAGAGCAGACAGAAAATGGAAGCTTGGCTTAAAAGAAATGGGTATCCTTCATCCACACAGAAAATGGAATGCCAAACAGCAAAGAAGTGGACTACGAAATGCGACACGCGTCCCCTCTGAGGAGAGACCATACCGAGTCGTCTGCGCCTAACCCATGGAAGTGGATTTCGGACACCTTTTCACGATCGCACAAGAAATAGCAGTGACTTCCGTGTCCCATGGTGAATAACTTCAACCAGGAGAGCGACATACCACAACCCAAAGTCAGCACCCTCCTAATGGCATCATGGAACAAGCGTGGATTTCGCCAGTTAACCACCCACCCACTTAACCACCCCGAATGACGCAAACCTGAGCTCCTTCGACCTTATCTGCCTACAAGAAACATGGCTTCTTACCAAACCTACACTTGACGGGTACGACAAAGAAGTCTCACCAGCCACTAAGGCAATCGCAGGCCGTCCCTCGGTAGGCATACTGACCGCCATCCTCCTGGGCTCGGGTATCACCCCGATGGGAAAGATAGCAGAGGGATATGTTATTCTAGCAACTCTCTCATCTTGGCATCATTACGATCACTACAACAACTGCTGCAATAGTAAATCTATATTGCAACCCAGAGCGAACCACTTGCAAAAACTTCTGCAACTCCATAACTTCCATCATCGATGAAACTAGAGTTGACCGGGGCGTCCCCAACCTGATAATATGCAGCGACCTAAATGCCAAATGTGGGTTTGGAACCATCACCACTAAAGACACCCTGCCGCGGATGCTGCTGGACGACCGGGGCCGCACTTGGTCAAAGTTAATGAAATCAAGAAATCTACACAACATAGCAGCCCTTCAAGAAAACAAGTCAAATCCCCACATGGGAAAGACTACGGGCATCAGCTACTATTGACCACATTTACATCTCGGAGGGCTTGATTCCCTTCTTTATTGACTTCACAGTGTTAAAAACAACAAACAGTGACCACAACCTTCTCCAGATGTCATGGGGCGAAGCATCTCACAAAAGAACTTATTACCAAGCCAACATTGAATCAAATAATCAACAAAATCTCCTCTGATTGTCTTCTGACAACGTAAGACGCTTTGCGTCAAACCTAAGACTGAAGTACGACTCTGCAAACAAAGACCCAAGTTCTGAAAGGCCGGAGTATATTTCACTTCTGGACTCCCATAAAGTAAACTTCACCGGCAAATCTCAAGTTGCATCGAACCACATTCACTCATTTAACCACATGGTGATGGAAAAATGACAAGAGATGCGGAAACTCAAAAAATTGGCAATCAAAGAAGGTTCCAACGAATCCTGGGCATCGTTACAAACAAGACAGAAACAATACAAAGCATGGCTGAAACACTATCGTGCCACTCTATACCAGAAGGATGCAGAAGCAATGCAAAGCACTTGGCTATCAAGAAACTCCAGAGACTTCTGGTCACTTCTAAAAAGCGCGAATGGCCTGAAAACCCCTCCAATTTCCAACTCTGTGTCTGAACAAAAATGGATTATTCACTTCTCAGAATTATACCGGCCGCCACCAACTCCAGTGACACTGCCAACATCGTACCCAACGGATACGTGGATTGATCTCTCAGACCGCCAAGAAATCTCCAGAGCTATTAAGAACTTGAAAGTATCCAGGGCCCCAGGACCGGACGGGCTGACTAATTTAGACATTAAAGAATATCCGGACACTTGGTCCAAGGCCATTAGCGATCTCTTTACCATATGCCAACAACAGAATAAAATCCCGAGCACTTGGACCAAAGCAGTCCTGGTTCTGATTTTTAAAAAGGGGGACTCAAGCTTACCGGCAAACTACAGACCAATAGTCCTTTTGGACATTATTGGCAAAATCTTCGCCTCTCTCCTGTTGTCCCACTTCAAAGATTGGGCAAGAAACTCGCCAGCATCAGATACCTTCCAGACGGGATTCTTAAAGGGCGCAGGCACGTCAATCAATCTGCTAATTCTTAACATCATTAAGGCAAAGGTAAAGAGCGGGGCGCCGAAAGTCTTCATGGCTATGATAGACCTCTCTCAAGCCTTCGACCTCGTTGACAGATCGAAGTTATGGGCCAAATTAACATCATGGAATTGCCCAAACCGCCTGCTGGAACCAATAAAGGCCCTGCACGCTTCCACATCTATGCGGGTGCGGCTTAGTCGTCGAGGCATCCTATCAGACAAAATTCTTACTGGCCGTGGAGTGAAGCAAGGATGTTATGATATGATATGGTATTTGTAACGCGCCTATACACAAGTGTTTCAAGGCGCGACGAGGCAGGGAGGGGGGTACAAGGGGAGACAGAAAACGATCCTACTAGGCCAGGTGTCATTCAGATCGCGCAAGTGCAGGGGTAGGGGAGGGGAAAAGTGCAAGGGGAAGGGGAGGGGGGTAAGTGCAGTACAAGGTAAGAGGCGTACGTAATAAATAAATAGGGCCAGCTGGTGGCAAGTGTGAGGTAAGTGCAGAACAAGTGCTGGGGGAGGGGGGGGCTGTAGGGATACAGAGACAGACCCGCATTGCAAAGGGGTTCCAGGGCATCAGTGCAAGTGGAGAGTGGCAGGGCCCAGGACCGAGGCCGTTTAGAGTGGTCCAATTGCAGGATCAGTGCAGCTTCAGTGAAAATTAATTAGCCGCTCAGCAGGGGAGAGGGAGAGGGAAAGCAGAAGCAAAGAGGAAGGTTTTGAGGTGCTTCCGGAACCGGAGATGGTTCTCCTCAAGTTTCAGGGAGGCAGGAAGGCTGTTCCAGAGGGAGGCCCCTGCCGCGGAGAGAGATCTACCCCCAGCTCGTTGCTTCGAGAAGCGGCTAACCCTGAGGGAGTTGGAGGCGGATGAGCGAAAGGCTCGGGAAGGAAGATATTTGGGAAGAGAGAGTTGAAGGTATTTAGGACCCAGGCCCCAGAAGGCCTTGTGGACAATGCAGAGGGTTTTGAACTTTATCCTCGCAGCTACTGGGAGCCAGTGTAGAGATTTCAGTCCTGGAGAGATACGGTCCCTGGGCTTGAGGCCAAGGACAAGTCTCGCAGTTCTGTTCTGGATGAGTTGCAGAGGGCGGAGAGTGGAGGCAGGCAGATTAAGATAGAGGCTGTTACAGTAGTCCAGCTTCGAGAGAACCAGGGCTCGGGAGACAGTGAGCTTCTGGGGGAAGGAGAGGAAGGGAAGAATACCTCTGAGGAGGTGCAGCTGGTAGTGTGACCTCTTGGTGACGTCAGAAATATGAGGAGAGAAGGAGAGTGTGGAGTCGAAGATGACCCCAAGGTTTTTTGCCTTGCAGGTAGGAGCAGGGAGGGGGCCAAGGGAGGCAGGCCAGAGAGCTACAGGGAAGGAGGGAGTGGGAGTACCGATGAGTAGAATCTGTCTTACTGGCATTAAGGCAGAGGTCATTGGCGGCACACCATTCTTGGATAGCAGACAGACAGTCAGAGATGAGGGAAGGAGAGGGGGAGGCTGAGGGTAGCCTGAAAATGAGCTGGGTATCGTCGCATAGCACTGGAAATTAGGGCAGAGAGCGGCGATGCTGTGGGCAAGGAGTGCCAGATACTGGTTGAACAGCCAGGGAGAGAGATTAGATCCCTGGGGGACACCACAGGTGGAGAAAAAGATGTCGGAGAGGAAGGACCCCAGTTGGACCTGGGAGGGTCGATTTGAAAGGAAAGAGGTCAACCACGCCAGAGCCTGACCAGTGATGACCAGGTTTTCCCGGAGACGGTTGAGCAGGATGGCATGGTTGACAGTGTCAAAGGCAGAGGAGAGATCGAGCAGAATGAGAACACACGGAGTGTTGGAATCAAGGTTCAAGAGCAGGTCTTCACGGATGTTCAGGAGAGCAGTTTCCGTGCTTCTGGCAGCTCTGGAGCCAGATTGATGGTCATGAAGACTACCAACAGATTCAGCATGGAGGTTAAGCTGGGAGATGGCCAGTTTCTCCAGGAGCTTGCCCAGGAAGGGAGTGATGGAGATAGGGCGATAGTTAGCCGGGCAGGAGGGGTCGGAAGAGGGTTTCTTGAGAAGAGGGTGCACAAGGGAGTGCTTGAGGGGGGAAGGGAAGACTCCAGAGGCGAAGGAGTGGTTGCAAAAGTCAGCCAGGACAGGAGCCTGGTGCCTGCCCTATTCATAGCTTTCATCGGGGACTTTCAGGACTCAGAAAAAAACAATCAGATGTTTCCCCCCCTAAAGTGGGCTCTAACGAAGTATCAAGGCTGTGGTATGCTGACGACCTGGTCCTTATGGATCAGACAGCAGTAGGTCTTCAAAGACAGCTAGCCAATCTGGCCGCATACATGGCAAAAAACAACCTTCAAATCAATACTGCCAAAACAAAAATCCTAACCATATCTAAAACAGTAGGCAAGAAAAACTCACGAAACGCCTGGTTCCTGGACAAATCAAAAATCGAAGTAGTCACGGAATACAAGTACCTGGGAATAATGCTGGACAACACACTGAGAGAAAAATCACTAGAAAACTTCCTCTGGACCAAGGCAAGAAACTTAACTTTGCAAACACGAGCAGTCGATAAAAAATTTGGAAAATTCTCCTGGGTCGCTACACTCAACTATACGGGAAAATTCTGACTCCAAATACCCTGCCCATTTTCGGACTCATTGTCTCTGGAATTCGAAAAGGGTCTTGCAAACCCCTAACTATCTGGGTTGAAAAAATCAAATCCAACCTTGAAGAAGTAGCATGCACCGAAGTAATTCTCATTTCCAACCCAGGACACGTCAAAACAAAACTACAACAGCAAGATTGGATAAATACTGTCGATTTAACCCACCAGTACAAGTCTTTAAAGCACCTCCCACCAACTCGCAACAAGCTAAAAGTGCCCCTAAAATACTGTGAGAAATTACCAGAAAAAAACCTTAGGAAGATCTTTCTGCGTGCTCGACTAAACTTACTGCACACTAGGGAAATTCTAGCAGCAAGAGCACTGGCTCTGGAGTCTGACTGTCGCCTGTGCGGTGTGCAAGATCAAGTGGAAACGGTTCGCCCCCTCCTCATGAAATGTCCAGCACTAATACGTGAGAGACAAACTTTTATGACACCACTTATCAGCGATCCACTAGCACTAGACGAAGAAACTTGCTGGACCCGACTGATAGCCGGTGACTCTGCAAGATGGTCCAGAACGGCAGCCAAACTCCTGTCGTTGGCCCTGGCGAAAGCCAACAAAGATGCTAGTGGCTCCCCGTCTGCTACGGACATTGGGAACTTGAGCCCCAGGATTGGCCACCCAAATGAGCACGCTCAAGCCCTCGAAACTTGATCACTCTTCCTAAGTGGTGTCGTAATGTAGCTCTTTAAATTCACGCAGCACATCCTGAAAGACCACTCCTGAAACTTCGCATTTTTGTAAAAACCAAAAAGGTTAAAAACAAAAAAAATAAAAAAAAATAAACACTCCAGCACTCTTATTGTAAAACACTCTAAACACAGTTACTATTATAATATTGTGAGGATGTGAGGCTGGAGCGGGACACACGGACAGGGAAGCCCGCTATGCCGCGGGTGGACACGAAGCTGGGGGCGGGCGCCGGGAAGGTCTCCCTGTTGACGGGAGAGCCGCGGGCGGACACGACGCTGGGGGCGGGCGCCGAGAAGGTCTCCCTGTTGACGGGAGTGCCTTCGCAACGCCCCGCGACAGTGTCGGCATTTCGGCCGCGGCGCCGCGGGTGCTCACAGCTGCAGCGCCGCGTGTACCCGCGAAGACCGGGTTCGCTGTCGCTGCGGCTGGGAGACCCGCGAACGGAGGACACTTCGGCGACCTCCGGCGGCGAGCGGGGGCGAGGCTCGGGAACAAGAGGGCCCGGCTTGTGCCGACCGCTCGGCGTCGGAGGTGCGCCAGACAGATGGGTAAGAACCCATAAAGGGGAAACAACCAGAACCCCCTCCTCACCTGATGCAGCACAAACAGCGAACAGCAGCATGGGGCCTCAGTCAGGACGGGCCTCCAGGAGGCAATCCTCGAGGCGGACACCATATTGGGGGGGCGGGGCCAACAAAGAGGGAGTGGCTGAAGGCAGGGAGGGGAAGCCAGAACTAGGCAGCCAGACCAAAGGAGGAGGTGGGGAGGAGGCAGCACTTTTTATAGAGGGTGGGTGTCTAGAGCCCCCACCAATCAAACAAGGGGGGAGGGAAGTTAGTCCCTATTGGTCCTTTTTCCCTCCAAACACTAGGTATAAAAGGGACTGGCCTAATGGTGTTTTTGTTGCTTTTTGCAGGGAGAAGGAGAGGAGAGTGAGAGCAACTGGTGGGCCTATCCGGGTCCGTGAGAGTAGGAGAAACTTAAAGACAAGAGGAATTACTGGGGCCTTTCCCTCACTGTGAAGTAACTGTGGGGTCAACCTGGAGTCCAACTACCATAAGACATTGTGTAATAAAGGTCTACCAATCTCCACTTGGGCTACTGTCCTGATTTCCACAAATATATACAACCCTTATTCCTTATTCGGTAAGTCTTAGTTAACACCACTTATTTTCATACAGAGGTGAGCGCTTAACTATAGATGGCACTCCAATAAGTTCATGAAGAAGGGAGGGAAAAAGACAGAATATGTGAAGATACACCACTCTAAGATTAGGAACACTTTTAGCAAGGCAGAAGAGCAAGAGTCACTTGTGAGCCAAAGTCCATAGGCTGGGCCCACTCATGGAGAGAGCAGAGCACAAATGCGCCCAAGATCACACAGTTACACTAGGCTTAGAAAGTCTTGCAGAGAGTTCGAAAAGAGTTTAGAGAGGCTCAGAAAAGTTTAGCCAGGGTGTCCCAGGCTGACCCAGGTTCGAAAGCCGGGGGCTAAATCTACTCCGTACAGTCGGTGGCAAGGGAAGCCGGGTGGGACACGGTACCTTAAGTGGGAAGGATCCTCCAGCCGTGGCAGTTGTTCCTGGTAGCGGGTGCAAGTCTGGTCGTCGTCCAGGTGAAGAGAAGTTCTCGACTTGGAGGAAAGATGAAGGTTGTTGCACTGCCAGGGAAGAAACCAGCCGTGGAGTTTTCCGGTTAAAGGTATTACCCTTTACTTTGCGGTCGTGGTAAAACGTGGTATCCCGGTTGCCGGGGTGCTTGGCACAGGCAAGGCGGCCACGAGATACGTCAGGAAGGCGAAAAGACGGTGAAACTGGTTATCCCCACCAGTCAAAGGAAGAAGACTCTCCGGCGGTAGATCTCCTCTGTCGTTGGGAAAAGTGGTGAGACGGACCAGCAGGGCTCCACCGGTGGTGTCGTCGTGGCAGGTCGGCTCAGCTTCTCCCTCGTCGGATTCTTAGGTCCTGTGGCGACTTCTGAAGTTTCAGTCCCCAAAGCCCTGCTTTTATGCAGCAAACCCCCATTCACTCAGCCTAGCTGTCACTCAAACATGCTAAGTGGTGAGCCGGCCGGCTCACCACTTGGGCCAGTCAGGACGGAGTGCGACTTGAGTTGCCTAGGCAACTCAGTCCAGGGTGCTTAAATCCCCCTCCACCCCTCCTAAGTAGCCCAGACAGAGTGGCACCACTTTGGAGGGCTTCTGTGGAGAAGCCCGCCAAAAAGTGTAACAAAGGGCTCGACTTGGGTTGGAGTCACAGAAGAGAACACAAACACCATTTTAGAACTGAGTTTTGGCAAAAAATACCAACCGGAGAATTAATAATAATTAAATAAACCGGCGGTATGTTCGAGGCTATCGTAATTAAATAAATAAAGATAGTAGCCTCGAACAATGGGAAAATCCCATAGAGAATTATTCGCGGTTGAATATAAAAAGTAGTATCCACTGCCACCAGCCAAAACTCGATCAGGGGGGACGGAGACGTGCCCCCTCGACTAACAGACCCCGGGGCAATTGAATTGCCCCAGCCAGTACGTCCACAATATGATGGTTTGTACTGGTTCTGTTCAGAATTCAAGACTAGTAAAGTCAATGGTGACTTTACATGCCCTGGGAGACAGTAGTCAGTCCCAGGGTGTGGAGTCTATACTGGAGGGTCACTGACACCCCTGTGTTACTGCACTGAGGGTGCTGTGTAACACCCATCACAAAAACACATGAAGCCCTACGGAGTAAAAGACCCCATAGCCCATTAAACACATCTAGAGTCAAAGAAACACACTCAAATCATGTCCAAGAGTGAGGGTAAAAGAGTCTTACTCTTGGCAGGAGAAAGAAATAAACCCCAAAAATCTAGCAAAGCTGCTGGGGGGACTCACTAGGTTAGGAAATTCAGCCTAAACAGAGAATTCTCCCTAACATCCGCCATGCCATCCCGCTCTTTAAGTCTATTAAAAATCGCATTGCCACCTCCTTCCTCACGTTCTCCTTTACTCAGACGGTCAATCCACGGGAGGAGAAGACGTTTCACCCAGTGCCTTGTGATCTCCTCTACATCTGGGGACATTCTGTTCCAGACTCCCTAGTTGTTATCATAACTAGAACATATGCTGGGGTTCAACGGTGTACCATAATCTCCCCCCGCCCCGCATAAAGCCTGCAAAAATCTTTACGACCTGGGCAAATACATCACTTCTGCTGCTGCCTACAGTACCCACATAGCTAATAATACAACTGGCCTTGTTTGCTATAGTGATGTCCAATGGGGCCTAATTCGGGAGGGTCTGCGGAATGTACCAGAGCCTACTAGGTCACAGCTTCTGGCAGTGGTGCACGAGGGAAGTCTAGTGACGCAGAACATATTGAAAAACACACTTCACTCAGCAGAGACTGTGGGTAGGGTGTTGGCTGAAGGCACTCTTTTGAAACGTCCTGCATGGCTTAAAAATACTGGGTTTTAACTTGAGACACAGGCCTCGCTCATTAGTAAACCCATCGAGGACGTGGACCACGCCATTGAAACTGCAAAGAAGGAGCACAAGTCTTTGAAGTCTCTTAATCCGATCTCGGCCAAGCCAGATGTACAATGTGGGGTCTTCAATACCCGCCTGTCCTTTCGTGGGGAAGGCGCGCCCTGGTTTTCCAGTCAGGCAACATCCGGCAACTTTCAGACCCCTCAACTATGAGCATTTCGGCATGGCAAAGGCAGGGGAAGAAATGGAGCAGCTGGAGGCTCCCCTGCCCTGGCCAGCAAATGACTAGATGATTCGGGTCACCTCCCATGCTTCCAGAGTAGGGGGATGATTAACATGCTTCACGACACATAGGAGGGGAATCACCTCAGATTAGTGGGTGCTATGGAGTGTAAATTGTACCTATTGTATCGAGTTTCTCCATCCACCATGATAAACTCCCACCGAAAAGCAGAAGACCATCTCCAGAACATTTTGGCATCCTCCTGGATGAAGTACTGACCCTGCTGCAGAAGGGAATGATTGAGGTCGTCCCAGATCTTCAGGTAAACAAGGGTATTTATTCAATATTCTTCCTTGTACCCAAAAAGGATCTAACCATGCGCCCTGTATTAGACCTGCGTCTTATGTACACGTATGTCAAACCTCAAAAGTTCAGGGTGAAAAAACTGCAGAACGTCATCCCATTGCTACAGTGAGGGGATTACATGGCCACCTTGGATCCTTTAACATAACATAACCATGTGGCTGGTTGTCCCACGATGAGGGCGGTGTCATTGGCCAGTTGGGTGGGTGCGGGCGCAGCTCCTTGTGTGCGCCTGCCAACATATGGCTCCCCTTTCAAGACCACAGTCACCGACTGTTGGGTGGCAGTTGCAGGTGCCGGGGGTGCAGTACCTGCAGCTTCTGCATCGTTGCCATTGGACGGTGTGTTGGCGCTGGTTGCGGGCCCTGGTGTCCCACCCCTGCCCTTTCTCCTTCCCATTGCCGGCTGGTCCTGGGATCGTGGCTATTGGCGTTGCTCTGGTGGCCCGGCCATGGGATGTAGACTGACCTGCATCCTCCTCCTCTAGAGTGGACGCCTGTGAACCTGTTCAGTGGACAGTGACATGCTGTTTGTCATCATGCATACGTGTACAAAGGGCTTGCTAGTCACACATGATACATGGTGGAGGGACATCATACACGTGGTCTGATGGGTAGAGTTGATTGCAGGCCAATGCAAAGTTTCCATAGTGTCTGCTGAGGATGCACACACCATTGGCATGTGCTCTTTACCTTTTGTGCTGACAATGTGTCCTGTATATACGGTTTTGTTGGGGGGTTCACTTTGGCACTTGGCCTTTCTCAACAGACACGGAGCGCACATAGTTGCTTGTCCTCACATGCACAATCAAACTGCGTGCATAGGTACATGCACAGTTGCCCACCTCCCCTTGACAAGGGCGCACAATTTAGGGTTCCTGTGCCACACCAGTATGGGGCAGGCTTGCTGACCCATGCTTGTGTAGCAGCGGCTTCCTATTGAAATGGAAAGTGGCTTGCTCCTGTGCTGAAATGGGGAGTTGATCATTCAACAAAGCGCTGCTGTCATACCAGCATGGGGCAGCCTTCCAAAGCCTGCCCGTGCTGGTATGGCAGTGGTGCGCTCTTGCAATGATTGACTCGACACTTTCCATTTCAGTAGGAAGCCTTCAACATGCCAGCTTGGGGGAGCCCTTGTAAGACTCCTCCGATTTTGCGTGTCGGGGCTGCATGCATGTGCATTGGGTGTCATTGCCATTGGATGCATTGCCATTTGGTGCCACCTTCAACTGTCCATTGGGCCCATCTATGCTGAGGAAGACATGCTTGGGATGGTAATTTGGCCAGTGCATTGTCTGGGAAAGGGGGGGCATTAAGACTCACCAGAATCTCCTAGGTTGCTTGCTCCAGACCTCAGCACTTCCAAGTCCCTCAATCCCTTCCATGTGGAGAATGGAGCTGGTCGCCTCCCATGGGGTTAAGCCTACGAGGTCCACGATACCGCCTTCTGTGGCCAATGTCTCTTCCGCCAGTGTTTAGACTGGAGGCTGCGGTCCCTGCCCTTAAAGTCATTCCACTGCTTCTTGCAGACCTCGCTTTTCACAGATGCCTGCCTTCCTTTGCCCAGATGTTTTACAATGCCGGGAGCCATATAACTACTCGGCATGGGTCACCACCTAGTCAGTGAGGACCTGCAGCTCAGTCTCACTGAACTTCTGCTTGCTTAGCCTCAGATCAGGCCCCTCCCTTTTGCTTCTTCTTGGGACATGATTTCCCTCCCTTGTGGTTCTGGATGGCAACAGGAAGTGGGGGATTATGGGTATATTGAGTTTTTCAAAATGGCCACCGCTGTGCTTTGTTCTGGCGATGATACTATTTATGCCAACGGTAATTTCACTGCCAGAATTGGTGTTCAATGAATGTGGCAGTAACAGTAATTCCGCTATATGTAGGCAAAATTAACAGCATGGATTCAGTTTCAGCAGTAATTTCGCTGTACAAAGTTACCGTTAATGCCAATGCCAAGTGTTCACATCTGACAAGTTGTAATACGGCAGTGACTCCGCCAGACACCATGGCACTACCGTATTTCCTCCAGACTCATAATGAGCCTCTATGTGTCTCTTGTGAATTCTTGTATTGTTGCAATTACTCACACAGTGAATTGGAATTAGGATACTTTTCATATAATGGCTTTTTTTGTTACTTTTACAATGTGCCTAAGACAAGCTTTTTTACTCTTTTTGATATTTTTTACTTGTGCGCTTTTGTGTTTAGTACGAATGGCTACTAAAGGTTGTTAGCACCCTAGAGGGCCGATCTGCAAGGTTTTTCCCTTCTTTGGCTGTATTTTTGTTTGGCCTTATTCGGCCCTTCTCAGGTCAGTAAATGCTTTACATGGAAATCCCTTTCCCGGGTAAAGCTGTGGCTTTGGCAGGATTCCAGGTGGTTTCTGTATGTGCCAGAGGAGGAGTGTTGGGGAACATTTCTCTTACTACTATTTTACCTATACATTTGTGGACCCCACAAACATTTGGCTTTTGTTTCAGCATCCTGACCAGACTTTTGCCAATGGAGCACAGCCTTTTAGCTGCAGTGCACTGGGATTTCGCTCATCATAATGGGGGAAACTGACCAGTCCTTCAAGCTTCAGGACTGAGAAACTTTGTTTCTCTTAGACTGTCAACTTTGTTATCTCTTTTGGTATATTTTATCATTGCACAAAGTACATTACTGTCCCGCGCAATGGGTCCTTATGTTTTCTGGCCTTAGTCCTCCACTAAGCATTTTATGATGACTGTATAATGTGCCTAGGAGCGAAAGCAGAAGCTTTTTCATGTATTTTAATAACTTTTTACTGAGCCATACCGCGATTACCATGTATGGCTCATGACGGACTAGTCTATCAAGGCCCTGGCACAAGGTTTTTTGTCTACTCCTTTGGCCATTTTGTCTGTTGGCCTTACCCCTGGTCTTTGTGATCCATGAATTCCTTATTTTGGCATGCAGTGCCCGCGAAAGCTGCATCCTCCGCAAGGTACTGCAGGCCTCCAATTGTAGTTACTCAAGCAGTGGGTTGGGACAGGCTGGGCCCAATCCACACTACTGGTGCCAGGATGTCTGGTGTGTACAAGGTCATGAGAGCTGGGTGAGAGTCCTCACAGGACTTTCAATATGAGGGGATATAATGAATGACCCACAGATAAGAAACTGGTCTGAATCGACCCGTAGACGATGCCCAGTATCCTGAAGAGCTGAGCAGACACGAGGACTATCTGGAACCTCGCAGAAGAAGGTTGGCCCGTTGTTGTCCCATTAGAGCCATGCTTTGCGCTTGATCTCCGAAGACCTGTGAAGGGGCTTCAACCTGTTGATGTGGTAGGCTGATCACTCTCGATGCCTCCTGGTTGCCCTGCATAAGAGCCTGTCTGGCAGTGTCCCTGGGCCATCCAGTGGACTGTCCAGCTCGAACCTTGGCACCCGTGCTGGAGCGTTGTCACATTGGGTTTTGCCTCAAAACTTTAGGGAGTCCTAGCTTACAATGCAAAGCACCTTTTCACTGAATTTCATCGTCCCAGCTGCTTAGGGCCGTGAGAGAGAAGTGTGCGTCAGATCGCAAGAGTTGGGTTCCCCTTCATCACTATACGAATTTACCGCATTCCTTCATGTGCCCTGAGACCAGCTGCATCAGTGTTTTCTTTGTTGTTCAACCTGCTGGTGTAAACCGGGGCAGCTTCTACACCCGCAGAGCCTGTGCACTTTGAAGCCGAAGCAAGGGCAGGAAATTGTACCTCTTGTGACCCCCCCCTCCAGACCTGCCAAGTTTGGTCCTGAACTGAGTGTAGGGCGGTGAGTACTGAAACCACTTACCGGTGGACCCCTTGTTCATCCATTGTATTTTACGCAACGAGGATCCCTTGTGGTCATCTTTGACTTGTGTAACTTCTGCTTCCTAAAGTCTTCTGAAAGTTTAATAGCTCACGTCATTGCAGCAGATTCTCCCCTGACTCTTGGAACCTGTTCACCCTTCAGAATCCTTTCTCTAACTTTGCCAGCACCTTAGAAATTGTACTTTAAGACTTTAGGCACGACCAAGCGTTTTTACGCGTGCATTGAACATTGAGCAAAAGGCTCCATTCATCGTAGGGCTGGACTTATAAAGTTAGGGTTATCCATCTCTGAAGACTGACTGTCTGTGCTATCAAGTTTGTCTGCCCTTTTCCCTTACGGGTTTTTAGGGGGTTTCTGCACTTTACCGCATTGACAAAAGTGACTATATATTTTACAAAGTGTGTTGTTAAAGTGGTGATTTTACTGTGCATTTCATTATTCACTTGTGTTTATCCTTGGGCCTAATAAATTGTACCCTTTTTTTTATACTACGATCCAAGGGTAGTTCTTGGTGTCTTATGTGTGCTCATCAAAGACCTCAGATCACCCCCACTCCTCCTGAGACTTAGCCTTGACTGCTCTCCAAGTTACTGTGAATTGCTCTGGCTATCTTCCCAGAAGTGTTCCCTGCTTCACTAACAAGAGTGGCCTCCTAAACATCTGTTCACCAGAGCAGGGCTTAGAAATCCATTCTAACAAGGGAACTGGGACTGGATTCCCAATGCACATCTCGGGTGCCTGAATGTCTTTTGCTGGGCAGATGGGGTGACTAATGGCTTACCCTGATTGGGTAGCCACTGGTGGTTTGAATGGTGCAGAGGCTTACTATTGGTGGGCTTGGGCTTACTCCCAGCATGATTCTTGGATAAACTGAGGACTCCTCCAATGGTAGCAGATCATTGTTGGAGCCAAGACGTCTACGAAGAGCAGCCCGCTGACGACCCCTGCAGCTGACTAGCATCACCTCCAGTGTTGCCCCTGTAAAGCCTTGCTTCAATGTGCTGAACTCAAGAAGGCCTTTGTTTGTGCTTTGACATCCCCCTGAACCGGTGGGGATCGACCAGTCTCAACCCTGGCTTCAGCATCTGTGCCTGCAAAGCCTTTGGAATTGTCCTTGGACCAACCGGTGGACTGACCAGCTCGCTCCTGGGCTCCTTTGCTGCAACAGTTTCATTTTTCAGAGTATATCCTTGAAAGTTGCAGACTTCAGCTTGTGCCACAAGTTGCCTGCTCCTGCTTTTTCAACAAATCTCACACTAGGGATGCTGTTCTGGGCCTGCTCCTGTGTCTGCTACTAGACGATAGTCTGTCGCCGCCTGTCCATGGTGACCCTCATTGAATCTAGTCATCTTCATGTCCGTGAGGTGTCCTGTGGCTGTCTGTCCCACAGAAGGCTTCACCTTTATTCTTTTGGATGTTATACTGGGAGCTGTCTGGAACCAATTCCTAAGTGCCACAACTGACCAAACCAAAATCATGTGAAACAAAGTTTCTGATGTTTGTTAATCTGCTTAGAATCACATGCTGTGCATAGGTCCGACATCCAGTGGTCACTGCGGAGTATTGCATTTTGTTTTTCGTAGTCGAAAAGGGACGTCGACAAGGCGTGTCTGAAATACTATCCCTATAGTGACGTGCGTTGTACCCACAATCCCTCACGCGTCGAGGTCCCTCAGATTGTTTTTTTCCGCCCAGTTACTGGTCGCCTTTATGCGGAGCTCCTCGAGAGACATTGCAGATTCCATCTCCTCGACCTTTGGTCGTTTTCCTATTTAATATATAACATATCGATCCCTCCCTCGACGCAGTTGTGAAGCTGTCTCCGCCGAGCAAGATCTTCGACGGAGGGGACGAGCGGAGGAGATCCTTCGGCGTTGCCGAACACGTGGCCTGGCCTCGCAGGCCAAATATAGTAGGGAGAGTGGGGTCGTGGGACATCTCTGGTTCTTTTCTGAGAATGCCTTTCCTTTTCCCCTTCCTTTCCCTTGGGGTCGTTATCACGATTTATTGCCTCGGCTATGGAGAGGACACCCTTTAGGTTTTGCCCACTTTGCAAGGGCAAGTTTACTTGGAAGGACAAGCATTCACGGTGTAACCGCTGCTTGCCCCTCGATCACAAAGAGGAGGGTTGCACGGCTTGTCGGCTTCTGAAGCCAAAGACTCTAAAAGACCGTAGGGTCAAGAGGTGGGCGGCCTACGCTATGTCGAAGGCCGATTCTTCACCCGCCGCTGCTACCACCGACAGTGACGAGGAACGTGATAACACGACCTCCGTTACGGAAGTCGTACACCCCTCTAAAGTGTGCTCGCGCTCTTCGTCGTCTGTCCCCGGCCCCGACGGGCTCGGCTTACGCCCTGCTTATGGGGATGAACACCCCGGCGACACTGACGCACACGATACCACACATAAGTACACAACCCATAGCTCTTCTTCGTCGAAGACGAAGAAAGCATCAGCGCCCAAGGAGACGCAGGTTCCACCGGCGGTCTCCTCGGACCGTTCAGGTTCGAAGCCCCTCTCGCAACCGCAGCCGCGACCAGCGACTGGGCTTTCGGCAAATAAGGGCGCCGCCCCCAAACCATCGGCCGGTGCGCACCAGCAGAGAGCGCACGCCGCAGTAGAACGATCGACACCCGTAACGTCGAAACCACAGCCCTCTGCTGACAAACGAGTCGCAGAGAGCTTATCGAGGATCGTTGTAGCCGACGCCCAGAAGCGTACGCCGAAAGACACGTCGAGCGCTACGCAGAGGTCGAAAGACACGCCGAAAAAGCCCGAAGAAAGACAGGGACTACCCCCTTCATTCGGGGGGGACCCCCAGCACACCGGAAGGCTTTTCAGAAGGCGACGGGACACTTTCCTCTGCGTTATGGGAGAGGTCGAGCCGTTTTCAGCTAGATGACACTAATTTTCCCCCGCTAGACCGCTCAGGGGTACCCCAGGAAACCATGGAAAGGCTCCATCTCTGCATGGAGAGAATGGAGAGGTTTATGAAGACCCAGAACCCTCCCACTCCCAAGAGAACAAGAGAAGGGCCTCGGGGCCAAATATCAGAGACTAGTCAATGCCCAGCAGGACACAGCCTCAGACTTCCATAATGTGTATGACCTCACTGGTGAGGAACAATACTTGGAGGAGGAGGATGAATTTGTGGACGTTGAAGAGGGACAGAACCAGGAGGAAGGTCTGGAAGACAGCCCAGACATGGTAGGAGAAGGCTTTGGAGAAAATCCAGAAAAAGGACCTTCTCATCCCTGGCAATCCCCATCAGTATATTCGGACACTGATGTCCTGAACCTAAATCCTCCTGACAATTCACCTGTTAGAAACACGTCTCCCATTGACGATCAGCCCACATTCAATGCCCTGTTGCGCACAGCAGCAGCACATTTCGAACTGGACACTGGGGAGATCTCTCCTGAAATAGACTTTGTGGAAAGAGTAATTAAGGAGAAACCCCCAGTCAGCCAGACCATTCCCCTCCTCGCTTCAGTGAAGAGAAGAATCATCCCTTCGCTATCCACACCCGCACTAACCAGAGGAGTTAATCCAAGAATTGAAAAACTTTTCACTCCTTCACCCTCAGACCCGCTGTACATCAGGGGACATTCCATTCCGGATTCCCTTGTAGTAACCAATACAAGGAAGAGGGCAGGGGTGCCGCTGTCCACCAGTGAGGCACCACCTGACAAGGAGGGCAAGAGGTTATATGCCCTTGCAAAGAGAGTCACATCCTTGGCTGCCTTTTCAGCAAGAATTGCGAACAACAATTCTTTGCTAGCTAGCTACGCGGACGCGCAGTGGGCCAAACTGCGCAAAGACGCCGAAGAAGCGCCGGAACCACTACGTACACGCCTGCTATCAACTATTGGCGAAGGAACCCAGGTCAACCAGAGTATTGTAAAGAACTCTCTGGATGCTGCAGAGACCGCGGGAAGTTCCCTGGTTCAGGGAATACTCCTAAAACGCCATGTATGGCTGCGCAACTCAGGGTTCAAACCGGAGACACAGGCGTCTTTAATAAATAAACCTGTTGAAGACTCAAACCTCTTCGGGAAAGTGGTGGATGAGGCTCTGGAGATGGCTAAAAAAAGAGTTCGATACTATCAAAACTCTTGACCAGATCTCTAAGCCCACTACCAGACGCGGCTATGGCAACAAATGCTTTTTTCGTGGCCAACGCCAACAGCAGAATCAGCAGCAACAGTACCCTGCCACCAATTACCAGACCAATAGTGGGCAGTACAGCCAAAGAGGCCAGCGCCGGGGCAAAGGGAGAGGTCGGGGGTCCACCCCCAGAGGCTCCCAAGCCCCCAACAACACCAAGTGACGCGAAGATTCGCGTCCCCTCCCATGCAACACCGGTCGGGGGCCGGATAACATCCTTTCTTCCAGCATGGGAGGGAATAACGTCAGACCGCTGGGTACTTTCCACCGTAGCCAACGGATACTGCATCGAATTCAACAGTTCCCCAACATACAGACCCCCGAGGGGACGACGCATGACACCGGAACACCTTGCCATCCTTCTCCAAGAAGTACAACAACTGCTGGAAAAAGGAGCCATAGAGGTCGTGCCTCTATCTCAGGTAACGGAAGGTATTTATTCAGTGTACTTCCTTGTACCCGAAAAGGATCTAACCATGCGCCCTGTATTAGATCTGCGCCCAGCGAACAAGTTTATCAAACCCCAGAAGTTTCGTATGGTGACCTTACAGGAAGTGATCCCACTACTATCACAGGGAGATTACATGACAACATTGGACATGAAAAATGCATACTTTCTTATTTTAATGTTGCCAGCGCACAGAAGATACCTCCGGTTCATGATAGAGGGCAAACACTACCAGTTCAGAGTGCTACCCTTCGGCATAGCATCAGCACCAAGGGTATTCACGAAGGTACTGGCAGTGGCAGCGGCCCACCTGCGCAGGTTGTCCATCCCAGTTTACCCTTACCTCGACGACTGGCTCATAACAGGGGATTCTTACGAAACATGCTTCTCCAATACCCAAAAGACTGTAGACCTTTTGTTCCAGTTGGGCTTCTCCATCAACGAAAAGAAGTCCAGCCTAGACCCGAGCCAAGTCAAACAATTCCTAGGGGCTCTAATTCAAACAAAGGGCGGCCTCGTCTTCCCCTCCAACGAGAGGGTCCAAAACATGCTGTTTCAGATCCCTCAATATGTGACCGGTCGGGAGGTGACGGTACGCAAAGCAATGCGCTTGCTAGGCATGATGGCGTTGTGTATTTATTTGGTACCTCACGCGCGCCTGCGCATGCGCCCTATGCAAGAGTGGCTCAACAGCCAGTGGTGTCAGGCCAGCGGACTATGGGACGATCTAGTGGTGGTCTCGCAGGCCTTGGTTCTCTCGCTACGGTGGTGGACAAAGGAAAACCTGGAAAGAGGGAAACCTTTGCCACACCCGCGGCGGAGGCCACTCTAGCCACAGACGCATCCCTCACAGGATGGGGGGCTCACCTATCCCATCAGACTGCTCACGGAGTGTGGACTCCGAACGTAGCATCCAAGCACAAAAGTCTACTGGAGCTACTAGCTGTGTTCAAGGCGCTAAAAGCCTTCCAGGAACACCTACAGGGCAAGACTGTGTTGGTCCTTACAGACAGCACCACAGCCATGTACTACATCAACAAGCAGGGGGGCACCCACTCTCCAGGACTGTCCAAACTGGCCCAAAATATATGGAAGTGGGCTCTCAAACAAAACATGTTCCTACTGTCACAACATGTACCAGGGGAACTCAATCTGCTGGCAGACAAACTCAGCAGAGATTTCCCCCTGCCCGAAGAGTACGAATGGCGACTGCACGAAGACATCGTCTTCGACGTCTTCACACTATGGGGATTCCCAGAAATAGACCTATTTGCAACCCTGGAGAACTCACAAAGCCTAAGTTACGCCTCCAGGTACCCCCAGAACCAATCCAAGGGGAACGGTCTGTCGATGCAATGGTCAGGGAAATTTGTTTACGCTTTTCCCCCGACTCCCCTTCTCAAAGTGGTGCACAAGATGCACCAGGAACAAGTGACCATGATACTGGTGGCCCCAATGTGGGCCCGACAGCCATGGTTCGCTCACTTGATGGAGATGTCTCTATCTCCCCCAATGAAACTCCCCTGCCCGTACAACATGCTGTCGCAAGACAAGGGCAGGACCCTGCACCCATGCCCCCAGAACATGAACTTAGCAGCTTGGCTCCTGAGATCATAGAATTCGGACATCTACAGCTCCCGCAGAGATGCATGGACATCCTCAGGGAAGCCAGAAAACCTAACACTCGCCACTGCTATTCTAGCAAGTGGAAGAGATTTGTCATCTGGTGCAGAGGAAAAAGCATCAACCCGATTGACTGCTCTCCCACACATATTGTTCTATACCTGACCCACTTATTGGATTCAGGTCCAGTGTTCAATTCCATTAAAGTCTACCTAGCGGCACTTTCTGCATACACGACTTCCCAACTCAAGGTGTTGTGGTGGAAGATCCCTGTTATAAAGGCCTTCATGGAAGGAGTAAAGAGAATACACCCCCCCGATAGCTGACCCAGCTCCCGGATGGGACCTTAACGTGGCACTTACCAGACTCATGGGCTCACCATTCGAACCCATGCACAAAGCATCTCTTAAAGACCTCACTCTGAAGACTGCTTTTTTAATAGCTATCACCTCCATCAGGAGAGTAAGTGAACTACAGGCTCTTTCTGTTCTAGACCCCTTCGTTACAGTTCACAGAGATAAGGTGGTTCTACGCACGCACCCAAGGTTTGCTCCTAAATTCATCTCGAAATTCCACGTAAACCAGTCTATAGAACTGCCAACGTTCTTTCAAAATCCTTCCAACTTGGGAGAAAAAACTACTAGATGTGCGCAGAGCGGTCATGTTCTACATGGAAAGAACCAGACCACTGAGGAAGACTAATCAGTTCTTCATCTCGGTGGCAGCAGGAAGAGAAGGGGATGTAGTTTCAAAGTCCACTATTTCTAGATGGATTGTTCAATGCATCACTCTCTACTATACTCTTGCTAAGAGAGAACTGCCCTTTAAGCCAAGAGCACACTCTACTTGAGGCACGGGGGCGTCCATAGCATTCATTGCAAATGTTCCCCTTGAGTCCATCTGCAAAGCGGCTACCTGGAGTTCTGTGCACACCTTTACAAAACACTACTGTCTAGATGCACACTCGAGATCTGACTCCCAGGTGGGACAGGCAGTATTAAGACATCTTTTCTCTACTGTTCCTTCTCATAACCCACCGCCAACTCCGGGTACTGCTTGCTAGTCTATGCACAGCATGTGATTCTAAGCAGATTAACAAACATCAGAAGACATTGCATTACTTACCGTAAAAGCATTTCTGATGGTTGTATCTGCTTAGATTCACATGCACCCACCCTTCCTCCCCGCTCGGATGGAAGGAACATAGACTTCCTTTTATATCTCTCTTTTCTGTACTCACTCACGTCTAGAAGGCTCCCTCAGGGCAGAAAAATACAAACAGAGGGACCTCGACGCGTGAGGGATTGTGGGTACAACGCACGTCACTATAGGGATAGTATTTCAGACACGCCTTGTCGACGTCCCTTTTCGACTACGAAAAACAAAATGCAATACTCTGCAGTGACCACTGGATGTCGGACCTATGCACAGCATGTGAATCTAAGCAGATACAACCATCAGAAATGCTTTTACTACGGTAAGTAATGCATTGTCATCTCTTCTGCCTGAAGAACTCTTGGAAAAGGAACCAAGACAGAAGGACAAGCCTGCAATGAAGTCTCTCCCAGTCAGGATTAATATCTTGATCCATTGAGTAACTATTGCATAGTCGGATGAAGTCCTCAGTCTCCCATGAGGTAACAAGGGCATAAGGTATTGACCCTAACTTACTATGACCTGACATTTTGTTTGTGGAACCTGTATTAAGGCTACCTCCTTGGGCCCATTGTAGCATGTTGGGAGTGAGCCCTGATTTGAACTTTAATCAGAGTTATTTAAAAGTTATCATCCTGACTGGTACTACGAATCTCTATATAAACCTACCTGAAGAGGGAATACTTTGGAGTTGGTGACTTTTGGGCTCAAGGTCCAAAACCGTCTTAGGGTTGCACTTGGTAAGAGTTAGGGGAGCAGTTTTATGATTCTTCTGAAAAGCGCTTTCTCTTTCTATGCATCGGAGCACTCAACTGCGTTCCACTGGTCATTAAATTAAATGCTGTTCTATTTCTCCTAAGGGTGAATGTATATGTTGGATTTATACGGGATTTGTGTGACTATATTGATCTGGCATTTTTTATCTACGTAGTGTGTGAACTAAAGGCATAAGAACTATATTTTTATAATTCAACTGTTTAACTGGAATTACTGGAGTTGTTCGGTGTGGACTCATTGTAGCCTTATACCACTCTCACAGCCTTCCTGAGACTAAGCATTGCCACTCTGCTTCCATTCCTTGATTGGGTTTGGCTCACCTCGGTCTTTCCTGTTACCCATAATAAGGTGGTCTCCAAAAGTCCTCCCACCAGGGATGATTTTGGAAATCATTCCTAACAGTTCAGTTCCATTGGAATGAATGAATGGGAAAAGTTAAAGGACTGCTTTAGTGGAGGTAAGTCTGTTTCACCCCACAAGTGCGGATGCTGTGATGGGCAACTGCAGTGAAGGTCACAGGAGACAGTGTTCCAGAGGTCGGAAGTTGGGCCGGGACCCAGGACCCTGAGAAAAAAGCAGCAGAAAAGGAGGACAATCAATGTAACTCTAAGGGCAATGCAGTTAAGACTCTGGTCCCAGGAATTTCTACCATGGACCCGGGGTACACCTCAAAGTGAGTCTCTGGAATAATGGAGGTCTGCATCTTGTCGTAGCAAGGGTGTCCAACTGTCCAGTCTCCAGAACAGTATTTTAAGAGCCCGAAAACACTATCTGGACCTAATCCCGACGTGAAACGTGACCTCTGCACCCGTGGCACCTGGGCCTCCCTTGACCAGACACAGCATAGAAGGAAGTGGGCTCAGTGCATTCAGGAATGCCTGAAGTGGTGGAGGGTTGAGTTTGCATAGCTATTCCTATCCCTCCTACCCCCATACATTGTATAAACAAAGTCCTAACCCCGTCTCTCCCTTGCTGGACTAAGATTGGTAGTTTGGCCAAGGATCCTCTCTGGGCTTCCCCTAGAGAGTTGGGATTGAGAGAGGAAGCTGTAAAAACTTGACTTACCTTTATGTTCTGCTTCTGCAACATTAACTCAGCGTTAGCAACTCGTGTTCACAAATCAAATAGTAGACCTTCCTGAAAATGATAGTTTTTTTTAAACATGTGACCTTTGGGCACTATATCCCAATTCCGTACTGGTTTGGACTTAAACCTAAAATAAGCTCTGTACTTTTTATCTGTGGATGTTTGATCTTACTTACCTACCTGCCTATACTGTTGGCTCTATTTCCCATTTACTTCAGCGGACCAGTATTAGTGATGCTCTTCACGTTGTTAACCATTGCTAAACTGTTTCTGAAGGTAAAGTGCTGGTGTTAGCCGAACGTCCAGTAGTGACAGTGTATATGTATGATAGCAGTTGTGTGATCATACCTGATGTTACAAGTGTCTTCAAAGGCCTGATAAAGAATTGTATATTTTTGTACATATTCTGTCCAACCTGAATCATTGGAGTGCTTTTTGCGTCTTTGTGGTCCTAGACTAGTCTCACAACCTCCTGAGTATATGCCTCACTGCTGTTCTACTCTGGGTTTGGCAAGACATCAGTAGTTCATGTTCACCTTTATAGGTTGGCCTCTCCCAATCTACCCCCAGGGGTGATTCTGAAACCCATCTTAACAAATAGGATTTGGGGCGTTACGTTCCATCACCAGGGGCACACTGCGAGGACTAAAGGCCCACAATTTTGTGTAACCCATTCTGATAGTTTCACATAGAAGTCCCTCTTTAGTTGTAGAGCTTCCCCTAGTACCTTTCAGCATTTAACTCCCCCTAACCTTGACCATTCTGTTGTGCAACTAGTAAGGTATGTGTCATTGCATCGAATGCCTCACAGGGGATTGTCCTGAATCATGATCATGAGGTCTTAACTTGGGGAAGAAAGGAATGTCTTTCTTGTAGTAACTTTGCGGTCGGCGGTCTTTACCAGTAGGGGAACAGTTCCGACAGTCCCAGGGCTCCGGCGACTTTGGGCTAGTTTCTGATGCTGGTAGAGCAGATGGAGGAGGTCCCCTGAAACTGGAGAATGCTGAAGAGCGTCCTGGTCTCCAGCAATGGTGAAATCGAAAAGGAGGTACTCCTTGAACTGCGCCCAGCACAGGTGGGCGGCTCGTTTACAGCATCATTAGCTGCTGCATGTCTTTGGCATCTGCTGATGGGCATGTGTTTTTCACCACTTCGTTGTCTGGGTTAGAAATGTAGTCCGGTCTCGAAAGTGAGACCAGTGATTTGGTAATGTCCAATTTTACTGCACGAGCTGAACGTCTTTACTGCAAGCCTCAGAGCACTTTGCTGTCAGGAGGGTTTTGGAATGTTGAAAATGCCAACAAGGTTTTCTTGCAACCATTTTTCAGGTCAGTCATTTTACAATCACAATTCTTAACATTAGCATCCACAGACACCAGTGCTTTAAGTGGCTTGAGGAATTGAGGGGTCTGTGTTTTTTTTTTTTGGGGTTGTGGTGAAGTGGTCTAAGATTTGATGGTTGTGGCCTTAAGACAAACATGTAAAAATGGTCTGACCTAGATAGCTAAGTGCATATCGCAACACAGTGCAGATTTTAAAAAAACAATCTAAAAAGCTCACTCTGCATGTTTATTGGCGCCAGATTGCAAATAAGGGCCCATGTCTCTTTCTTTAATTTTTGTTGAGAGCCAGTGTGCCACACGTCACACGGCAGTCACTTCATGAACACCAGGAGAGTAGAACATATGGCAGGGAACCGGAATCCCTCTGAACTGGGTGGAGGAAAGGCCATGGATAAAGGATAGGGGGAACAGTTCATCATTTGTAGAGCTTTCCGACATGTATACCATTGGGTTATTCCCCTAGGTTAGGATGAAGGACATTCCAGTCTGGGGGCACGTACTCCCAAGTGAATGGGCAAATATTGACTACTCGCATGCACTCATCTGACCTCCTCACCTCCAGGATTGGCTTTCAGTGTTTTTCTATGTTTACAGATGGCTTGAAAAGTACACGCTGTGTGTTTCCTGCAGCTGTGACTGGCCAAAGTGCCAGTCAGCCACAGCGTCGCTCAAACTGAGGAAGTTGCAGTTTGCACAACGCTGTGGCTGGCTGGCACTTCGGTCAGTCACAGATGCCTTACTTGGGCATGGTGGCGGGCTCGTTCGTGGCGTGATGAGACTGGAGGGTTCCCCGGCAGGCCCCTAGCACAACCTCACTTTGTGGAGACAGCTGGGGCGCAGCCCCGGTCCACTTAAAGCCCTGTCAGACACTACATTTGTATGGACTATTGGTGCTTGTGTTCCAAGCCATTATGACACGCATGCAGTTACTGAACTATCTCGGTGACCTTTGTGACAAATCTGGTCGATTCGTCCCTTCTCCCCAAGGGGGAGCCACCCCGTGTGTGTAGAGCAGGTGAGGGCAAATAATCTACAAATAAATGCCAGATACGTATTGTTACAGCTGTGTGGGATTGTTGCAAGGCTGCTACTGTGCTGGACTGGTTAAGGTCTTAGTAATTGGAAGGCAAGTTGTGGACCAGCTTGGAGGTTCGCAATTGGAACAGTGTTGCGGGTTCATTACTTGTAAAGAAGGTGGGCTTTGGTGACAGCACTTTGTGACTTTCCAAGTGATTAAACGGCATGCAGCAATTCCTGTCACGAAGGCGGTGTATCAACAGTGTGTGGTAAAAGGCTCCTCTGCAGGCAAAGAATATGCTGCAGATAAAAGTGGCAGACATTCCTACATTGGTCAGGGCCCAGTCGATATCGGTTCAGAACTGTACTTTGTTGTCCCACTTGTTTACATGGTTGTGGTACTTGAATGTTTGCCTCAAGTTCTCGCAGGCCTTGGTGTTAGAGACCATGTTGACTGCGCATGCTCAGCTCTCGTCAGATAGCGCACCCAGTCCTTCCTGTCTTTAGACCGCACGTTTAAGGGAAGACCCCTCTTTTTCCCCCCATACCCTCCCGCCCGGTGCGCTCACTTCCTGACCCTAACTTACCTACTTACCTACCTACCTACCTACCTCTTGAAGTGTTTGGGAGGTTAGATAGGTTGGTGCCTTCGTCTTCCTATATCAGTGTGTGCCATATTGGAGAGTCTGAAGCCTGACCCTTGAATGGTTAAAGGGATTAAGTGTAACATCCACATCTCTACCGCTATCATAGAGGCACAGACCATGCAAAAAACCTCTTTGTGTTGGCTGTCCTCGCCTGACTGCTGGGAACTGGACTTGTCCGATGCTCTGTACGAGGAGACACAGTTCACTCGTGTTCCAAAATACATAACCAAACAATGCTGTCCTTATTCATCTTAATCACGAGAAGTCACACTTCTCTTTACCCTGTAGCGCCTCAGCAGGCTCGTTATCCCCCAGCATAAAATCTGCGCATTACTGGGGACAACATTGCTATGAATGTGGTGCACAGGTTTCCAGATTTATTGTACATTGTACTGTAATCTGGAGTGGCAAGTTCCTAGTAGGTTGCAAGCACTGCAAACCTATCACCTGGGGGAACACAGCTGATCAGCCGGTTGCATTAAGTAGAGGACATGGCCTAGTGGTCAAGATAAACATTTCGAACCAAGAGTCTGCATTTCTAAAATCTGCTTCCTGCATTTAACCAAATCGTGTGATCCTATGCAAATCTCGGACTTGCCGTGCTTCATTTTCTTTACATTGGAACACTGTGAGCATCTAGTCACACCCAGAAGCCTGCGGCAAGGCAGTCTTTTGAAACTGCCGGAATACAATAGTTTAATCTTTTCTTGGAAGCAAGAAACATTCAGTGTGTGTGTGTGTTTTTTTTTTTTTTTAACCTGGGAAGATTATTATAAGTTATAAGGATGTGCCTCTTAGGATGCATCTGAGGTACGAGGCAACTTCGCGTTGTCTTGGTTTGCTGGTGGCAATGATGGTCTTCTGTAAGTGGTCTGTCAGTGGTGGGCCATTTTGCACCATTTTGGCGCTGGAGCATGATTGCTCTTCCTTTTTGGTTTTGTGCCTGCTGATGCTCGGTTATGTACATTCTGCAGGTTCAGGAGTACAGTCTGTGTTGCCACACAGCCATGCCAGCGTACTAAATGCCACTTGATGCTTGGCCCATGGTTTCCGTGCACTATGACCCGTCTTTGGACTTTCGCGTTAGTCACTGGCGAGAGGGGTATTTTTAAGAGTGAATTTCCACTTTGGAACTTCTTGGCCCACTTTTTGGGGATCTTAACTTTATTTTTCCCTGTTTTTACTTTTGAATCACTCTCCTATTTTGGTATTCCGAGGTACTTCTACAGAAGTCCCCATGTCGTTGCAACCATTTTTCACGCAACATCAATGTATGTTCCTGGCTTGCCCATAGCACACTCGGCTCTTGGGGTTCTTCCGAAGCATCCCACTTGTGCCCAAGGCTGATACCACTATACATTGGTTTTATGGGGTAGTCTGGTGGTCCTGTTATTTTGTTTTGACTTCACCATGGGTTGAAGCACATTTATCCCATTAGACGCCTGATTTACATTTTTGGCATTCTTTCAGGTACCATTCCTGCTCTTGGCCAGTTTTGTTTTAAGGGCCTCCTTTGTTCAGGGCAACCATGAGACAGGTCTAAAATTGCCATTCTCTACTTGTGGGCTCTTGGAAGCCAGTGAGGCAGCCTTCATGTTGTTTTTTACTGGTTTAGACCAGTCTTTGTCCGCACCACTTTCTATGGGGGTTCTGATTTAAGTGACTGATTCAGGGGCTAACCTCCTGGACCTTAGTTACTAACTAGTTCTGATTGGTCGGCTTTCTTGGGCTAGCCCCTTTTTTGAGTAGTGCTGTTTAAGAGGAAACGCTATACGTCTGCTCATTCTTGTTTCTGGAAATTTCGGAAGAGCAGGTTTTACTTACCTGCTGGAGGTTTTCCCGGCTCCGTTGCTGCAATTTAATAACCAGATATGGCCATACTGGCTGAACTCTGAGTCATTGACTGATCTCTGTTGGGAGTTTGGGTGCTGGGCTTCCTTTGTCATCTTGCTGGTTCCAATTGTGTGCTGGGTCATGCCTTCAGTGGTGAGATCAGCTCCAGGCCATTGTACTGCTCCTGCCCACGGTTTACTGCAGAGGGTGTCCACTTCGATTTGGTCGCTGCCGTCACCTGGAAGGATGTTGAGAATCTACACCCCACCCATACTGGCATGTCCTCACCATAGTCTTCTTCGTGGGACTGTCTTCTGCTGTAGGGAACCCTTCCTTTGTCCGTCAAACAGCTCGAACAAACTGCTAGCTTCTCCAGCCCCCCCCCCCCCCCGAGTCGTCTTTGCCTCTACACTTGCTATTCACTTGGACTCTTTAGGAAGATATTTTCTTTTCCTTTTCAGTCATTGGAGTCGTTGGGCCAGGGCTCAAGTCCCTGGTCAGTCTCATCTAGTAAATAGCACCTAGGAAAGACACCTTGTACTTACCAGGGGTGTTTAGCCTTCCTGGAACTGCATTTCTGGATGCAGAAACTGCGAGTACTGCCTCTGCATCCTGGGGTGGTGGGTTATTGAAGCTAGTGACCTTGTGGTGTCCCTTTGTTTCAGGGGCTAAACTATTCGCAGGAGGGGCTCTACCCCATTTTCCCATTGGCTGTGCTGCATCAAAGCGCCCTCTTGGGATCACCTTTGGTCCCCTCCCCTCTGTGGTTTACCTCCAGAGCCGTGACTCTAGGGTAGAACAGAGGCTGATTAGCATATTCCCCATACACAGTGATTGCCCTTTGACTTTATCCCGTTGATTTCGATGGGACCTTTCTACTCGCCTGAAACGCTTCTTAAGTGAGTGTGGGGCTACCTACCTGCCCCTGGGCATTATTCCTGCATCCTGTTTTGGTCCTGTGAGTTTAAGGCCAAGGATTGGCATTTCAGCTCTGAGCTGTGATTTTGAGTGCATTTGTGAAGTACTCCTCACCACTTATTGCAATCGTAAACGCATAGTTACACTGGTGACGATCTTGGTGACTAGAACCCATTGACTGATGTGTGCGTTTGCATTTGATTAAATACTATGCCCTAGAGGTCCAGAAGGTGTGTGACATTGTTAGTGTTGGCATTGGAATTCTCTTTGACTTCACTGTTAAATGCCTGGTTCCCTTCTCTCCCCACACCTCTTTTATGTCATGTGCCTACCACCAGGTAGTGGACCTACAAAGTCATAATAGTGGGGTGTCGTGCCTTTTTGGCATTCACCGGTTTTCATCATACATTGGGTATTTTTATTATCTTTTTTTGTTAATCGAAGAGGTAATGTGACAAAATAAACGTGTATAATTTTTGGTATATCCGTTTGCTGCATTTACTGTGTGGAATCGTGTGGACTAATTGTACATTTTTCTGTGAGCCTGCATCACCCTCTTGGTGCTAAGCCTGATTGTTTTGTCATGTTATCAATGTAAGGGTGTTTTCAGTGCTTAGTCCCAACTCCAGGTCAGTGGTTGTACCAGAGGCCTCTGCAAAAACCGTCTTAATGGGTACGTGAAGGCCTGTGAGTGGCTGATGAAGACCGCGTCCCTATTTGGAGGGCAGTGGTGCCTTTGGTAGCAGCTTGCGAAGTGTGGCCCTTGAAATGGCTTTTTTAAGGCAGGCGGACTGTGCGAGGACTTGTTTGTCAGCACCCTGATGATTTGTCGACTCGTTGTATTGCGCCACCAGATATTCTGATGGGAGGTGGCAGTTGGCTTCTCGGGCCTCATGACCTTTGTCCATTTTGAATATGACTATACACAATCGGGGTATGTGGACTTTTAATGTTTAGTTTCCACAGTAAGGGATATTTCATGCCGAAATCCGGAATTCTTGATCGGCGTCCCTTCCCTAACCTTTGACCTGAAGTAGTTCATGGACGGTGGAAAAGAGGGCCGAAATGAGTTTGTAAAAAATGTTCCAAATGATTTCAGATAAAATCCACAGTTGGCCCAGCTTCACATGTGACAAGCGACCGTTGCTTGACGTGTACAACCCTCATGCAGTGACTTCCATCTGTGGACTGTCTTGCATGCCAGGCTTGCGGTCCTTCGGTTTACCGGTTTCTTTCCGCCACCCTCCGAATGAAATTTCTTTCTACCAGGGACCTTTTGTTTCGTAAGTAGAATGACTGGTTTATATTGGTGTTGGACCAGATTTAATCGTTAGTAAATTACTTGAGTTGAGTGGATTTCAGGTGCCAACAGCTGCTGTTGTCACCTTGTATCATCGAGGCATGACTTTTTATCCAGTGCCTCTGGTGGGTCCCTCATCTGGGGGTCTTCATGCCATTTGGGGCTGCTGTGGGATTTTTCCGGGAAGCATACTGGAATTGGTAAACATGGGAGCACTGTAGGATTATGCATAGTACAAATCGTCTGGCGCTTTGCAATCTGAGAGTTCTGGATTTGTTCAATGGTAAAATAGAATTATCGTGGACGTGTGCATCCTCCGATTGTGAAACATGCAAGGGTTTACAGGACTTACATAGTGCTAAAGTAAAAACACATTACCTCTAGTAGCTGACCTTTCCATTTTCTGCTAATTTAAGTCTTAGTTTATGCCATGTGTCTTATTTGATCAACGCAGTTTTTGAGAAGATGTGTTAATGCAAATTTGTCTTAACGTTGTATACTTATTGTTACAAAATGTGGGGGGAGGGGCATCTTCTCATTCCGTCTGTTAAACCCCTATCCTGCCTCTTTCAAATCAAGAGCCCAAACTGACTATTTGAATGTTTTTCTTGATATATGGCCAGCGGGCATATTTGAATATTGCACTGAAATCACTGGGTACTGATGAAGCTCTCTTCTTGACCTATTTTACTTGCAGAGACTTCTTTATCCCTGCAGAATATAAGGAGATAAGTAGGTCTTTTTATGCCGGATCATGCAAGAGGAAGTCTTTTTCCGTCCCTACTTCCTCCCAAGTCCCACTTTAGCAACACCGTACCCTGCTTTTCCGTTCCGTGTTTTGTTGTTGCATTGGTCAGCATCCACTCCCAGTCTGTGGTCACTCAGTCTGAGCTTTGAGTGTTCGACTGTGTGTGCCCAATGGGAGAGGAATCGGGCTCTGTGCTGATGAACAGTAGAAGAAAGTCTGTGTCTCCCTTGCTGGAAATGCCAAACCTGTTCTCTTCTGGGCTCAAATATTAGTTAGAAAAGAGCAGTAAGCACCATGTAGATAATCCAACCACTGTGTAGCTTAGCTCAATATCCTTGGTAACCTATGGCCCAGAACTTGCTTTATCTGTGCTATTCAGTTCTTTTATCATAGCTTCACCGTTGACGGTAAAATAGTCCACACCTATGTCAGGTCTCTAATGCAAGTTAATGTTAAAGGACATTTGTACCGCGCACTATCACCACCGAAGTGGTCCCCTGGCGCTCTGGCGGCTCTGAAAAGGGGAGGGGAGGGTGTGTGTTAGTGGGAATAAGCTGGAAAAGTGCAAGAGAGCAGTGATGTGCTGTTGGGTGCCTCAGCCCGGTGGGTCCGTTGGCCGGGCTTGGGGTGTTTTATGGTCCGTAGTCGTTGTGTTCTGTTGTGCAAGTCTATGTGTGGTTTGTTTTGTTGTTGCATTGTTGTGAAGTTTGTGCGGATTGCTGCGTTTTAGGCTTGTGGTTGTGTTTGGTTATAGTTTGAGAGGTGTATGCAGAGGGATGGAATTGTTAGTTGGTTGGTTAGTTGGCATTGCTGTCCTTGCAATTGTGGGATTCCATCTAGGTGCGGTACATTCTAACAGTCGCATTTCTATCTAGATGCCGCGCAAGCTAAAGTTCAGAATTCCATACTAGTGTGGCACATGCTAACAGTCACATTTCTATCTACATGTGACGCAAGCTAGGTTCAGAATTCTAATTGTGGTGCATGCTAAGAATCATATTTCTATCTATATGCGACGTGAGCTAAAGTTCAGAATTCCATACTAGTGTGGCACATGCTAACAGTCACATTTCTATCTAGATGCGACGCAGGCTAGGTTCGGAATTCTAAGTGTGGTGCATGCTAAGAATCACATATGCTAACAATCACATTTCTGAAATTCCATCTAAGTGTGGCATATGCTAACAGGCACATTTCTATCTAGATGCGACGCAAGCTAGAGTTCAGAATCCTGAGTGTGGTGCATGCTAAGAATCACATATGCTATCAATCACATTTCTGTCTAGATTTGGCGCAGGCTAATCTTTGTGGTTCTCTCGGGGTATGGTACTGGTTAACATTATACTGCAGGCAGTGTTTGCTGTCCAGCCACGAATAGGTTTAGGCTGGTGGTCACATCTCTCTAATAATGCATGGTGTAGGTCTGTAGCAGTCTAGGCCATTGAAAGGTAAGTTAGAGTGGTAGGAGCTTTCTGGAGTAGAGTAATTGCTCTACCCCCCACCCATGCCAGCACTTACGGTTTTGTCGGTGTCTGGTGGCTTCATTGGCTTCCCCTGCTGACACCTGCAGACACAACTTGGAACCGCCAATGTGGGAGCCGCCCTTGTCCTTGGGGCCCTTAGCCGCAGGGGCTGCACGAGCAGAGGGCTGCCCTGGGAGGACCAGTGATGAAGAGCTCGGGCCCAATCGGAGCGGGGATGGGCGGGTCGGGAGGCGGGAGGGAAGCAGGAACGGGAGACGCTGCAAGGGGATGCGGGCACACGAGGCCTGGAGACCCCTTTTTTTTCCTTGCACGATGGAAAGTGCAGGCAGGGGGAGAGAGGCGGCGCAGGGCCTACGAAGCTCTGTGAGGCAGAGCCAATCACCAGAGGGGGAGGGCTAGGGAGGCGGGAATAGGGGAAGTAAGCAGAGGGGAAGGGGATCGGGTTACACGGGCCGAGGAGGGGCGTCAGGGGGGTCAAGTGGAACACAGAACTTGCTTTATCTGTGCTATTCACTTCTTTTATTATAGCTTCACCATTGACGGTGAAACAGTCCACACCTATGTCGGGTCTCTAATGCAAGTGGCAAGTCTGGCTCGGTGCTCAATCGCTGCTTCACCCTGGGCACACCTTTGGCAGATGGGCTCTCCCCTGCACTCCTGGTTTGTTTTTTATCGACCAGTCTGTGGTCACTCACTCAGTGTTTGGTTGGGCTTTTTTAAATGTGTTAAATCGTAGTTGAGTATTTAGCAATTTCTAGGTTTTGTACCCTAGCTTGTCGTGCGGTTGTATTTTTGCCTCACTATATATTTTGGCCCAGTTGTCCCTGGCCACTCTCTTCCAGCCTGTGGCTCCCTGTGCTGGGATTCTGGGTGCAGCTGCAAGAAGACGGCACATTTGTAATCTAGTTTTCAAGGGACTTTCTTTTTTTGTTGAGGGTTTTACTGTTCGTCTTTTAGCACCTGATTGTGAATGTAATGTGTTACTTCTCTTGAAATGATAAGAGAATGTACACCTGTTCCTTTGGTCATTGAGTGGCGGTAAGATTTTGGCAGGTCCTATGATCTAATAATGCCTGTTATGAGAACTGGATGAGTTGGATTTCTGTGGAATTTGTGTCCCATTCTAAATACACTGTACGTTCATTGTTGGACCCCACATCCTACTTCATCTGAAAGAGTTGGTGCACCGTAACATTTTATACAATTTATCATATACTCTTATGCAACTTTTGTAGGTCCATTAAGGTTGGCTTCCCGGAACCCGACACCAAAAAATCCTTCATAACGCATATGGGAAATATTTCTTCATCAAGATATATGGCACTTACAAAGCCCCCTGGCCCCCTCCCTAGAGTTATCCCAGGGTAGACAATAGAATTGATATTTGAGGCTTCCTACACATAATGACCAGCTGTGAAGTGCTCTGTTAAGGATATCAATCAAGCGACACGCACCTTGGTTTTGACCTAGTATGTAGCGCACAATTAAGATGCTTTCCTCCTTATTTTATGCAGATTCAATTTGAGATGGTACACAACTCGTATCACACCCCCTTTTCAAATACCTCTGGTCACAATGGACCATGAACCAGGCTGGTTGGTGAAATGCAATATTTATTTATTTTAAAATAAAAAAAAAGCACAATTTTTTAATATGGGGCAGCAATCACCAGTGGGGTGATAATTACATTGAGGATGTAAGCAATACACTTGGTTTAACCTTCTAGTGGAAGCTATACAAAAGACCAGGGAATAGGAGCACTTTTTGATTTAGGAAAGATAGCACCCGAGTTAGGATTTCCCCCTGCAATGTTCCCTCAACTCACAAATAATTCAGAATGGATAGAAAGACACAGCAGGTAATAGGGAATGGAAGGCAGAAAACAGAATCAAAATCCGACCTTCCCTCACCAAAGAAGAGTGGAAAACTGATTTTAAACCCCTTGCAAGGTTATGAAATGACACTCGGAAATGGACAAATAAATAATGTGAAGTTAAAACTCGAAGGTAAATACAATTTCTCGCTAAAGCAACAATGCATACACACTAACAATCCCAAGCAATGGATTACCAAGAGCATATAATTTGAAAATGAATGGGAAATTTAAAACCTGTTGCAGCCAAATGACAAGTGTAAAAGTTGCATTTTCTTAATTCCCGTTTTAAATTACCCAAACCTGTTTTTAATAAAAACAGGTGAAATACTCTGATTTGGAGTGCGGTTTTGGGTTGGGGGCTAGAATTATATCACAGGGATATTATAGAAGTGAAAATAGGTCTCTAACTATGAAACTGGATGAGTTATGCAAGATATAAAAAGGTGCGCTTTGAGCAAAATGAAGCAGTGAAATAGGAAAGGAAATCATTTGTGACAAGAACAGTTTTACTCTAAACCAGATTATTCAGACTAGAGCACCAAAGATGTACACAGTAAGATCCAAGGTTGATTCGCGAATTCAACCCTGTCACCCCAGCGCCCAGCCCTGGCGGAAACGAGTCCGATCACTCGAAATAGACTAATGGCCTAGGATTACACAAGACAAAATCGAAAAGTGATGGCGATGGCACTTAAAATTAAGGACAGGATGCAAGGATGATTCTAACAGTTTCAACAAGTTATCAGGGTAAGATAGGATTGCTTAGAGAGTGGAAGAAAGACAAAGGCAAGACAAGATAGGCTATGTATTTCTAAGGGGTAGGGATTATACTCGGTCCACTTTTGAGTTTTGGGATTTTGGACAGTCAACAGGTTCTGGTCACCAGATAGTGGACAGCTGGAGGGCAGTTCTGGTCACTGGATACTAAAGGTCAGCTGGATGGTAGGATTGTAGCGGGCATGCAGTTAGTGGGCAGCAAGCCAGGCTGGTTCAGGATGCTTCCCAAAAGAATACCACAGCTTTCCGCTTTGGTTATTTGGGAATTTTAGTGGGATTTCAGAATTGAGGCCTTGCTAGGATAGGATCAGCAATGCTTGGGTTTTACAGGGGGCCTTGGAGTAGGGTCAGCAATGCTTTGGCCTTGTAGTTGGGATCTGGACTCAGCAGGATGAATGGAATAGGACGCCGGCGCAGGGAAATCTGGGGGGGGGGCGGGGGGGGCGGGAGAGAGAGAGAGAGAAAGTGTGTGTGTGTGTGTGTGTGTGTGTCTGTCTGTCTGTCTGTCTGTCTGTCTGTCTGTCTGTCTGTCTTGGAAGGGACTCTTATTTATAATGCATAGTGACATCATCAAAGTATATGGCTGGGCAGGTTTAATTAAGCACACCTCTACCTGACGGGATTGGTCAGGGCCGCTAGTCTCCGCCTCACTCTCAACTGGATGGTTTTCAAGAGAATGATGTCAGATTTATGATGTGAGTTTACAATGTTCAAAAACCTCCCACAGTTATTTTAGCCAAAATCCGATTTTGCCACAAATCTCTTATCAAATTATATACACAGGTTACATATTTTATGTAGAGCAAAGCACTTCAACTCTGCAATCCGTGAGACATTGGTTTGCCCTTTTAATACTTTTTGGTAATTTTGAGTATGAACGATTTGGCCTAAAATTCCATAACTTTATACACATGTGTGGATTAACATAAGGGATGTAAGTATAAAAATGTGCATTGGCACCATGGATACTTTCCTAGTAATCCCTGATTCTTTGCCATTTCTATTCCCAATGGGTCAGTGAATTCTACCATGTCTTCAATGAATGCCCATAAAATCACTTTTAAACTGCAAAATGTTTACATTTTTAAAAAGTCTTGCTGCAGAGATAAAAGCCTTTACATTTTTATTCATAAATAGTCTTTGGAAGCAAATGGCAGTCCTCTGTCACTGGACCATTTTTTTTCTTTCTTCAGCTGCTACCAAATGCCATTTCCTCCAGAGAAAGGTGGGGCTTGGGGGGATTACAGCTTGATTGAAGGTTTATTGACCCTTCCCACTTCATGTCCTGGGAGTTTCATTGTTGGTGGGTTCAGCCTAGACTAGATTCTATCCAACCTAATCATTATCACTGGGGTGTTAGTATCTGCTGAGAGACCCTTCTGTTGGTAGCATCCCGCCCAAGCAGAAACCTATTTTCCTTTTGAAACTTGCAAAATCCAGCCAACATAGTTGTCACGCTCACCTGAAATGCACGGGGACGCCACCCAGCCAGTTGGTTGCTGGTATCCTTCTCTACGGTCCCCAGGTGTGGTCTGCGGTGTAAGTTCCGCCTGGAAATACAGGAGGGCTGTGTTTACGGCGGGTTGACCAAGGTAGTATTTCCCCCACCTCCCGCGTGCCTGCAGCCCCTCTGGGCCCTCTCCTCACCTTGTGGTAGAAGTGGGCGAGCTCTCCGTCCTGCTTTCTTGGCAGGGGCGCATTGTCTTTCGTGGGCGAGTGCGGTCTAGTTACTTCACTGACAGCAACCTGCTTAATGTCTTTCAGGTAGGTCTTATTGCTGTTTTGAGTTGTTATTCCTGCATGCCTTTTTCTGTGTGGTTTCTGTTTCTGCTCCCTTAGGTATGCAGAGCGTCTGTAAGGCAAACTGGCTAAGTTGGATCTCGCCGGTAATGATGATGCCCAACGAGCGATACAGTGTAGTAAGTAAGCGCTTTGCGCTGCAATGTCTTTATACGCTGACCTGTTTCTTCCTTCTTTTGTAGGTCGCGGTATGCTCTCAACGAGTGTGGATTCTTGAAGCGATGCCGACCGGAAGACGACCAGCCAGGTAAGCCTTGCAAATAGCTCGTACCTTGCTATGTCTTTAATGCCTCCTTTAAAGTTGTCTTTTTCGCTTCTTTCAGGTCCTTCGCTACGGGAGGCACACTGATCCAACAGAGCTGTTCAGGAGCTGAGTGAATGAAGATGTAGAATGCAGGTAAGATGCTGCTGCTAACGATGTTCTTTTGTCTTTCTGCAGGTGCTGGTTCTCCCAGGCTCGAAAGGTAGCTGGACACGGTGAGCGTCATGTTGCAGACTACAAAGTAACGCGAAGCGTGTGGTCTTGTCTGGGTGCGGTTTAAATAGCCTCCACAAAGTAGTCCAGGTAAAGTAGTCCCTAGGCCACCACACCCAAAACACTATACCGCATAGCTTGGTTCGTATAACCAAGCTATGTGGATGCCTCCATGTTGGCTGATAGCCTAAAAAAGTAGTTCCTGAACACTTGTCTCTCACGATGTATGAGCCTGGTGCCAAAGGCGCCAGAACTGGCCCCAAGAGGGCCTGGGAATTCAATGCCAGGTCTTATTTGAGGTCCGAGTCCTGATTCCACCTGGCGAATAGACTTGCCAGTGGGGATCTGGGATGAGGGTTGTGACAATAGTTTTAACAGTTTTACTTTCTTATATTTGGTCCTGAATTAAACAAGCCAGTTGAATAACATAGCCCATGTGTGTATTTTCCCCAGCAACAAACCCCTTCACATTGCTATGTAATGGCAGGCTTTCATTCAATAGCTTACTTTTAAAACAGGCCTTTCTCTCCTTGAGTTTGCAAAGCCAGTTTTACATGAGTAGTGAAGAGCTGACATTTCTTTTTAAATTCGGTTTTGCATCTCCCTCTCGATTCCCACACTTTCTTGCAGCTATAGTTATTTCTTGTATGCAGGAGTTTTGTTTGAAGCAGAGATGCCTTGAAATTGACATGGCTCAGATAACTGGAGTTTCTTTGAACTACTGAGCTTTGATACTTGTAAAGAAAATGAACGCGTTTTCCCGTGCGGTTAAAAGTGGAGTTTCTTGTTGATTTTTCTTAAGAGTTGCTTTGACGGGGCCTGTCATTCAGGAATCATGCCTGGTTTTGCTAAAGCACAATGAGATATATACTGGGCATGGCAGGGCCTTATTAATCACAATGGTTTAAAGTAGAAAAGATGGAAATGGCTTCAGCAGCATAATTTTAAAGATGTAAAAGTTTCCTTTTAAATGGGGGATTTTGGGCTTTCAGCAAAGCAACTCTGCTTTTTTCACTTTTTATTCCATCTGTATGTCAGAAAACACTGGCACGCTCACTCAGTATGCCCCCTTGTTCCATTCTGCCCAATGTATGCTTGGCAAGACCGTGCAGCCTTCTTTTTGTTGCTAAAAAATGCAGTTATAAGGCCACGGTGCTCACAGGAGCGAGCACAACCATTTTGCTGTTTCTACGCAAATGCAGCTTGGTTTTGGCAAAATTATTTTCAGTGGGTCAATGTAGCCCACAGCCTTGCGCTCTCACTTCGCTCGTCCTGGCTTCATGTTCCTTGATACCGTTAGCCACACACCATTTCTGCTGGTCATGAAAATAGGGATTTGGTACACTGTCAGGAGAGGGTCTTGTCCGCCTTGAGTGCTTTCACGTCTGCCACTCGCCTGCAGGAGATCAGCCATAGCAGCATAGCCAACATGCCTGATAGATGTTTGTTAGATAGGTCCTTGTCTGCGGCCTAACAAAGCTGCACTTATACAGTGGCAAACGTCCCACTCTGACAAAGACAAGACAATCTTTAAAGCTGTCTCCAACAAATACAAAAAGGCAATCATTCAAGCAAAGGCACAATCCTTTCACTCCAGAATCTCCAAAGCCCAATCTAGCAAAAAAGACATTTTCACCATCTTTAGGGAGCTGGAGACTCCCACTCCTGCCCCCCAGAACTTCACCGAAGACACAGCCCGGTGTGATGAAATACAAATGGCCATGCAAACCAAACTCTGCTTTCTCGAAAATAAAATAGTAGCTACTAAACCAGCTCTGCCTAATACCCACATTCCCACCCCACCACCAGCCTCAGACCCCCCACCCCGAACCATTCTCCTTCAAAGCCATACAGGAACACAACATCATAAACTTAATGAGGAACATCAAACCCTCTAACTGTAAAGATGATACTTGCCCAGCCTCTATCATAAAGGACTGTACCAAAGCTCTGGCACCATTCCTGACTGCCTTTAATGCCTCCTTTGCCACAGGGATAGTCCCTGCCTCCCTCAAGAAAGCCTGGGTCCGCCCTCTCTTACAAAAACCTACTCTCGATCCTACCTCCCCTAACTACAGACCCATCACGACTGTCCCATTCCTCCTCAAAATACTGGACAAAGCAGCCTACCTGCAGGTTCAGCACTTCATTGAAAAAAATAAACTCCTAGGACTCCGCCAATCTGGTTTCCGCCCCAGACACGGGACTGAAACCGCCCTACTTGATCTGAAAAACCAGATGGACGATGCCAGAGACATGGGCAGACCAGCACTTATACTACTTCTTGACCTCTCAGCGGCATTCGACCTTGTAGATTATGATGTTCTCTGCCACCACCTCTCTCCCACTGCCAAGTTCTCCCCTGATGCCACAACCTGGATCACCTCCTTCCTACAAGACAGAACCATGCAAGTATTCTCTGACTTAGCTTCTGCCTCGCCCACCATCCTGCTCTGTGGTGTGCCCTAAGTGTCCTGCCTCTCCCCCACCCTCTACAACATCTTTACACAGCCCCACTTCCTCATACACAACGCTATGGGTATCTCCTACACGAGCTATGAGGACGATACCCATATCCTCCTCACCCTCACTGGCAACTATGACAGACTCCTTGACCCTCAATAACCTCTACAACACCATCCAAGCCTGGATGGCAGACAATGGACTATGCCTCAACTCGGACAAGACCGAACTCCTCCTGGTAGGTTCCCCCAACACCTTTAAAAAATCTAGACTCCCAATTCAGTCACTTCTCCATTGACTCCATCAAAATACCTGTCTCACTCAGTCAAAACTCTTGTAGTCTATTTGGATTCTAACCTATCCATGGACAGGCAAATCAATGCAATAGCCTCCTCCGCCGCATATCATGCTAAACTAATCAACACAGTTAGGCCCTTTCTCTCCAAAGAGAACTGCACGAACCTAGCCAGAGCCATTACTGGCTTTAGGCTAGACTATTGCAACATACTCTTTCTAGGTACCTCCACTAAAAACCTGGAGAGGCTCCAAGTCATAAAGAACAGGGCTCTCCGTGCTGCCCAAGGCATTGCTAAGAGAGAACACATCTCTGAGGCCAGGAAACTAGCTCACTGGCTCCCAATAAAGGAAAGGATCATCTATATAAATTTAATAAATAAACAGCCGCAGCACCATATTGACATCCTATAGTTTTGTGTACTTTGGTAATGGTGGGGGGGAGGTGCTTAGAAGTTTCAGATCAGCAGCAGTCAAACCACTGCGGGGTGTTTTCCCCCTATTGGGGCTCCTTCGACAGGTTTGTGTCCCGCCAAAATGACAGATCTACAGTCTCCCACTGCCTGGAAAGCTTTGCCTCTCTTTGCTAGGGAGGCCAAAAAATTCAGTACTCTGACTAAAGGGGCCAAAATTGGGTGAATACTGCACTGGCCTCCCCATAGGCAACATCTCCCCCAAGCTGCATCCTAGTACTTGCACGTAGAGAGGGCCCAAGACTGTTAAAGTCGGCAGCCTGTTTCGAAGTGCCTGGCAGACTCCATCTGCTCCCGATACCCTGTATGCCAGTAGCAGTAATTGCCCCATCTTCGTCAGAGGATGAGGTTCCTCCCAGACTGGATATTCTGTCAGATCCTCTGGGAATCGCTTGTAGGAAAAACGTGGAGTGTTCTATCGGAGCTGGAAACCATGTTTGCGACTTCCAGTTTGGGTCCACTGTGATTGCTTCAGTCTTCTCTCAGCGGATCTTCCCTAAAGTTCGGGCTAGCATCATGAAGGGGGGGTGGGGTGAGCGTAGTATATGGCACCAGACCAGAGCTGCAGAAATGCAACTGCTCCCTGTGCCTCTGGGTCCAGCCTCCAGCTGAAGAACTTGACTAATTGTCTGTTCAATCTGGATGCAAACAGTTTGGTGTCCAGCGTGCCCCAAAGGGCCGTAATCTGGGCAAAGATGTCTGTGTAGCATCCAGTCGCTGGAATCTCGCAAGTAGCAGGATTTCCAATCTGCCACTAGGTTCTGCACTGCCGGGAGGCACTCTATCACAGAGATCTGGGATTGCTGCCTCGACTGATAAAAGTCTTTCGTGAGTTACACTAGCATCCGCGATCTGGTACCTCCCATGTGATTGATGTACCTCTGTCTCTTGCGAGCGCTTTTATTGCAAACGAGCCTGCTAGCAACTCCAGACAATGTGGAGAGCCAGCTCCTCTTGTTACCACTTGCCGCCTATCTCCTGGTGAACGCACCTCGTGACCCAGCTGGCTCTGCTGGCGTCGAACTCTATGATGAGATCTGAGACGTCTCAGAAAATCACCCAACCGTTGCAGATTACCATCTTCTGGAGCCACCATTTCCAGCTCTGATCTCACTTCTTGATCTAGGGGTACTAGCTGAAGGTACCCCATGCCTTCCTGCAGATGCTGATTCTTCAACCTCTGCAATGCAAAGGAGTTGGGAAGATCGCCTCTATAGTGGCTGCTAAGAGACAACTCTTGCTAGAGTTTGCAAGGATATCATGGTCTTGGCTAAAGCTGCACTCAACTCCTTCTTTATCACCCTCATCTTGGGGGCTGGGAGTTCTAGTGTTGCTCTTGTGGTGTCCACTATAAAGCCCAGAAATTCTATGCGTTGCCTGGGCATGAGCTCGGACTTCTCCTGGTCTACCATAAACCCCAGGGATGTAATGAGCTGGGATGCCCAATGTGCTTGCGCTAATAGCATCTGTCTGCTGTCCGCTATTATAATATCGTCTATGTATACTTTCATCCGTATACCCCTCCCTCCTCATGGCTGCTAATCTTCATGAAAGCCCATGGTGCTGAGGCGGGGCCGAAGGGAAGGGACTTCAATTGCCACACCTGCCAGAGAAAGCTCGGGTACCTGCAGTGCTCTCTGGCCACCGGAATCGTATGGTAGGCATCCTTCAGATCCAATCTCGCTAGCCATTCCCCTTTCCAGAAAGTGTCCCTGAGAAGGTGCACTCCTTCCATCTTGAAATGCCTGTAGATCAACCACTCGTTTATTTCCCTCAGGGGGATAGCATGTCTCACTTTCCTGTTAACCAGAAACATGGTGCCGATAAATGCTGCAGTAGCATTGCTGCTGCACTGTATTGCACCCTTTCTGCCTAGCTGTTGCAGCTCTTCTAGCAACTCACTCTCCTCCTGACTCCGCCTGGGTCTGGTCCTCTGGTAGGGTTTCGCCATAAATTCCAGTCTGAGCCCTGCTACCGCTTGGAGTTGCCAGGCTTCTCTGGAAAGCTTCTGCCAATTTTCTATACACCCTCGCGCCCTCCCTCCCACGGGAGGATAACAGCCCACTCTCCTCACCTACTTGTGCTCCTGGGTGCTAGTAGAATCCTCGACCTCCACCCTGCGTCCTCTTGCTGGGAAGAAGGCGTTGTGTTGCCGAGACTCCCAGTAGATTTGCCTGGGATTCTGAGGTCGTCTTTGGGAGTGTAAACGACCGGATGCCGACCTCTACTGTATCCGGTGCCTGGCACAACTCTGTCGGGGAAGATCTTCTTAATGGATGTCTGTGCTTTTCCTAGGTTGGTGTACGTGCCCACAAATCTCCCCATCTCCTTAGTGAATGCCTCGTCAAACAAGAGGCCTTGTGCTGCTTCTCCTCCCTCATAAAAAACAAGGTCTCCTAGCAAGGCATACAGCCCACTGTGCTCAAATCGCTAGCGTTTCTAGGTCTACTGGCTTCCAGTATCTCGTCCTTAGAAACTGGGCTACGGTATTAGGCGCGTTATGAAAGAATAATTATAATCTCTATACCACTCTGCCAGATCCATGATCTTCGCTATGGGCCCTGCTAAATCCAACACTTTTTTCTTGGCACCCCTTCCAGGAATGGTCCATGTCCTTCCTGATGTCTCTGGAGGCTTTGGACACAAATGTGATAATCTTTGGGTCAAGTCCAGGAGGCTCAGCCACTTTCCCAGCACCTTTGCCACCGACTCAGTGTCTACCCACTATGCACCTCATAACTCCTCCTCACACACATCACCCACTGGGCCCTTCCAGGACTCGCCTATAATGCTATACACCTAACATACAGTCACCACATCGTGATTAGCATACTCTACACCACTCTATCGCTACTCACTATCTTCTAGACTACTAACCCTGCTTTCATGGAGCCCACGATGCACCTAATCAAGGGCCCTAGTATAAACTTCAACCCTACGATTAAGGTCACTCCCTACCAGCACTGAGCCTCACTAGCTGGGACTCGAGAATCAAGTCGACCTCCTTCCTACCTAATCTACACTGCAAAACACTCAGGAATAATATTGACACATCCACTCCCCCCACCCCCCCCCCCACCCCCCATCACCAAAAAGTCACTCACCCGCTTAGTAGGCACCCCTACCACCTACCCAGACTCAGCTACTCAAAACTATAGATTAGGAGTTAGGCTCCATACTCACCTGAACCCACAAACTGAACACAACCATATGACTACCAACAAACTGTGTACAGAATACACTAACCTAAGATCAACTCATATAAAACCTCATTTCAATCCAAAAGTGAGCCAAATAAACACTATCCTTCACCCTACTCAGAAGCAGCCCATAAAAGGGCCACTACTAAATGCTAGGTCTCGTTGCCCACGCAACAGATCGCAGGCATCATCCTGGCAAATAACCTCGACTTCTTGGCAGTGACAGAAACCTGGCTACATGATGCAGCGAGCCCTTCACTTGCATTAGCAGTCCCCAACAACTACTCCATCCTGAGAGCAGATAAACTGAATGCTAGAGGTGGAGGTATTGCCATCATCTTCAGATCCACCCTATTTAAACTTTTATTTATCTGAGAGGGTTACATCGTAGCAGAGCCATACCATAGAAATTTCAAGAAGCACCAGACATAATTACAATGTACATGGCAACAGATATGATGAATTATGTAAAAGTTGGAGGAGTAGTGTCTACATCGGGCAGCAGATTACATAAATATAGCTGGTACAGGGTCCATATGTCATTGGGTCGGCAGGTTGAAGGGACAGTCAATACAAATTGTTCCTCATTCTCGTTCACCATTGACAAATCTTTAAGAAAATTGGTTCGACCAGGTCTTCCTGCAGACCTCCAGCATTTCAAGATGCAGCGTTTTTGCAATGGCACATGAGATATTAAACAGTCGCCTTGTAGTTTCTGCCACCTTACCAATATCCCCAAACAGATTTTAATGGAGATGGGGATGCTGGGATTGACCTGATTTCCTCTAGGGGTTCTGCAACTTCCCACCCAGAATTCCATGACCAAAGGACACACCCAGTACATGTTGTAGGCATCTGCATTTGGTGCATCACATTTCAGGCATTTCCCCGTACAGCCCTCCACAAATTTGGTTGGTTTAGCCAGGTTATAGTGCAGTTGATATTTTAAATTGTATCAGTCGTAGCCCTGAGTTCATGGACACATTTTTAATGAGTTGGCAGCAGCAGAGCCACATGGTTTCGTCTATCTCAGTGCCTATATCCCATTCCCAAACCCCTTTTGATGGTGTTGCGTGGAGTGTGACTGTACTAGAGAGTATAACATCGAGTCCCCTCTCCTCTGCCCCCGTCAGCCACCATGGCTCTTATACTTTCATGGGTTGGACGCTCCAAGGGAAATGACGGCCATCTAGCGGAAAATGCAGCCTTCATTCAGTGAAATTGAAAGCGTTTGAGTTGCCCATCTCCAACCGTCTTAAAAAAATCTGTAGGTTCACAGTATGCACCATCTGGGAACATATCCCGCATTTTAAATAGTTTGTTTGGGCCCCGTGATTCCTGGAGTGCCCTGTCAAATGTAGGAGCAATATTGTGGAAATTCCATAGTGAGATCGCTGGGTCATATGGGTCTCAAGTCCAATCCTCTTATATCTTGGACCATGTCTGTATGGTGCTGCTTACTGGGTCAAATGCGGAAGTGTCTTTATATTTACAGTAAAAAATTACAGATCGTATATATGTGGGGGAAGCTGAATTTTTCTCTAAGAGGATGTGGGTGGCTCTATGCTCCGGGTTGAACCAGTGTTTCGCAAACTGTGCCTGAGATGTTAAGTATAGTTCAAAATCGGGGCTGAGATGCCACCACATGAGAACGGTTCCACCATTTTGGCCCACCCTAACCCAGCTGTCTTTCCGCCCCACACAAAGGAGGTGGCGAGTGAATTGAGTTTTGCAAAGGTCTTTCCGGGCCAGATCGGGATATTATTAAAGTAATATAGTAGCTTGGGGAGTACTACCATCTTGAGAAGGGCTACTCGACCCGACATTGGCAATTGGAGGTTAGCGCATAATTGGAATTTGACCGTCAGATTCTGAAGTAGTTCCCCATGGTTTTGAATGTAGTATGTGTTTGTCTCTGGATACCATTACTCCCAAATAGCGGACTTGTGCAAGGGCAAATGTAAACCCATTTATTCCAGACAAATCTCCGGTGCTAGGGGTCAGTGGGAATAGTTCGGATTTTGACACATTGATTTTGTATCCAGAGTAGTCAGAGAATGTGTGTATGTCAGTCATGATAGGTTGCATTGTCTCTTGTGGATTGTGGATGTACAACAAGGAATCATGGGCGTATAGGGATTTAATCTGCGGGGGTCCTGTCATCCTGAGCCCTCTATGAGAATGGTTCGTCTGCACGTATTCTGCCATAGCTTCTATAGTAAGTGCAAACAGGATGGGAGAGAAGGGGCAGTCCTTTCGGGTACCTCTGTTTAACATGAATGTGGGTGACATGGTGGTGTTGGTTAGGACTCTAGCTGTCGGTTTTGTGTACAGCAACCGGACACACTTAACAAAATACCGGCCCAGCCTGAAGCATTCGAGGACCAGGAATAGGTATGACCGGAGACCGAATTGAAGGCCTTTTCAGCGTCTAGTGCTGCGATGGCCGCATTTGCCCCAGGGTCGATCTGTGCCATCACACCAAAGAGGCGTTTTAGGTTCAAGACTGTGGATCGAGTTGGGATAAAGCCGGCCTGGTCGGGGTGTACCAGGATGCGCATATACGGTATAAGTCTAGTGGCGAGTACTTTGGCAAAAGTCTTTGCATCTATGTTGATCAGTGAAAGGGGCCTATAAGAGGCCATGTCCTGTGCCGGTTGGCGGGGTTTAAGGACTGTGATTACCGCCTCACGCATAGATTCAGGGAGAATGCCACAGTCCATTGCTTCTTCCCAAACCTTTAGTAGCACAGGAGCCAATTTATCATGGAATTCTTTGTATAGTTCGGCTCCTAGGCCGTCCGAACAAGGGGCCCTACCTGAAGTTAATGCTTTAATCGCCTTGGTGAGTTCCTCAAGTGTGATGGGCACGTCTAGTATACTGCGTGTTTCAGGTGTTAAAGTTGGGAGATCTAGGTCGTCCAGATACTTAGTTGTCTTCCCTGGATTTTACATTGTGGTTGGAATATAGGGAAGCATAGAAATCGGCGAATGTGGTGTTGTCATGCTCCCTGTTCTCTATCGTCACCTGGGTCGTCTGGATGCTGGGGATGGGGGCATAGTGCCTTTCGGCTTTAAGCATATTGGCTAAAACTTGTCTGCTTTATTGCTTTCCCCATATCTGTTATGTATGTCAGACAAAGTTTCCTTGTTGTGAGTATTGGTGTGTTCAATTTGGAGTATGTCTATTTTGGCTTTGGCTATGTCTAGTTCCCTCCGAACAGACTTCAGTAGCCCAGTGGACTTGGCTAAGATAGCCCCCCGGACCCAGACCTTGAATGTCTCCCACAGAGTAGCATAGCTGCCCACCAAACCTTCATTTAATTTCGAAATTCTTCAATTTCGATGTGGAGTGCCTCACAAACCTGGGAGTCTCTGTATTGAGGGGGGCATCCTCCATCGTCTAGCTGGTGGTGCAGTGTCATGTAAAGTGATGGTGTTATTGGGGAGTAATCTGAGAGGATGCGGGGATGTATTTCACAACCGGATTCAGCATCCGAGAGGGATGAGCTAATAAGCCAGTAATCTATGCGTGAGTGTGAATCGTATACGGATGAATAGAAAGTGAACTTCTCTTATGGATGTAGTGTGGGCCATATATCTATTGCATCCGTTTGTTCCATTATCTGTTTCAGGACCAGTGCAGCCCTAGTAGGTGCCCAAGGAGCTGTTGAAGAGCGATCCAGGGACAGATCAATTACTGTATTAATTATCACGATCTGTCATCCCGTCACCTCCCCTCAAACCAAAACCTATCTACCCTGGGGGTCTATCGTGCTGGAGAGGTGTCGGAAACCTAGTTTTGGGTGAATCAGCATGAGCACTCCCCTAGACTGGGCTGATTATTCCATATAATACCTATGGGGGCCCCCATCGCGGCAGAAATTTGTGGATGGCATTGTTGAGCGCGTGTGTTTCTTGTATGAGAAGGATCTGAGGGTTATGTCTTGTCACATACACTGAGATTTTACTGGCTTTAACTGGGTTGTTGAGACCTCGGATGTTCCAAGATAATAGTTTAATTTTTAGCCCCCCACTAGCCTTTGTCATAGCCATAACTGGACTTGTCGCCATGTCTCATATCTATGTGCTCCCGTCCACTGCACGGCTCCCGCCACAACACAACCCTCTGATTTTAAACTTGTAACATCCCCAAAAAGGCCTGGCCAATTGCCAGGGGTAACCATTCCCTGAGTTCCCCTCCCACCCCCACCCGCACCATCAGCCCCAACCCGATGATGTATCCCATTTCTCATAACTTGTGGAATTCTCCTAAGGGTGTACATTGCATTCACATGGCTGCTGTCTACAGGGGCTCACAACCCCACCTTTAACAACTATTGGTCGGGGCCACTCTTCCTACCCGCAGACGTTAAACTTTGTAATGGATATGATTTGAAAGCCTTTTCAGTCGGCGGGACAGTTTCTCTCCTCACCAGGTCGTGGTCGCATGTTTTAGTCTATTGCCAGGTCTCTGGGGGGGTATGTGGATGGAGGCCTCAATATATGCCATGGCTTCCGTAGGATTTTCGAGTAAGGGCGCCCTGCCCCCATGGTGGATTCTCATCTTTGCTGGGAAGATGAGGGCATAGGGGACGTGGCGTAGCCTGAGCAGTCTCTTGACAGGTTCATAGGATCTCCTCAGTGTTTGCCCATTGGTCAAAGTCTGGGTAAATATGTACTCTGCTTTCCTCATAGTGTCGGGTGCCTTTTTCCCCTGGATATCCTCAGGATCGCGTCTCTGTAGTTGAGGAGATGGGCTATTATCGTTCGGGGCGGTGGTCTGGGGATCGGTGACAAGGTGTGGCGGGCCCTTTGAACGAGAAAATTATCTGAAAAGTATTCCGTGCCTCGGAGGGTTTTCAGGAGATTTTCTACTTGACGTTCCATAGAGAGCCTTTACCAAAGGACTCTGAAATCCCGACAATCCAGATGTTATTTCTTCTGGATCTCGATTCGAGATCCTCACATTTTGAGTTTTTTGGAGTTCCCCCTTCAGTTGCCCGATGTCCTGGTTGTGCTGTTATCGTGTCCTCATTTGTACTGATACTATTTTCTGCGTCAGTAATTTGTGTACTCTCCTTGTCCATCCTTGCCTTCAGGGAGCTGATCGTTGCCACAATGTCATCTAATTTGACATTTACTGCTAGAAAGCTTTTTTGTACAATTGTTGTTAGTCGGTCTTCCCTCTCGTCTGTAAGGGCCTCGGTTGGCTGCCTGTCATCATTTGTGGTGGTGTGTAAGACCCATGAGGCTGGGATCTGGCAAAGGAGTCCATTGGGCCGGTTTTCTTGGCTCCTAAATCCCTCTTCTCGTGACAGCCCATATGCCACAGCCAGATTGGGCTGTGTTCTCCCACGTCTCTTGGCTGTAAGGGACAGTGTTGCTTTGGTGGTCTCAGAACAGATTAGAGTCTTCTGGTTCGTAGGGCCAGTGCCCCTTTCTGCCGCACCTGTACGACTTGCATAGGTCGATCTCAATGACGTTATATTGTCTGGGTTCCCCTGGGGTGATAGTTGTAGTGACTGGACTGGCCTGAGCTGTGTCCTCAGGGCTATTCACTGTTATTATTATTTAGGCTCCTCTGGGTTTTGGGCCACCATTTGGGTCTATTCAGTATGTGGCTTTGCTCCACTGTGGCCTGTGTTGCTAGGCAAAGGAATCTACCGGGGCCTGAGTCTCGTACAGCCTTGGGTACAGTGTCCACTACTAGATCGAGTTGAATATGCAGTGCGCTGTTATATTATAGGGTTGCTTGCAGTGGGGTGTGGGGGGCCCGTGCTAGCACATGTACATGTAAGCATTCAAATTCCTTCCCTTAGTAGTGCGGGAATGTAGTTTGTCGCAGAGGTGTAGGTAAGGCGATAACATGCCACGCGCCTCGTGCCCTCCTGTTTCTGGTTTTTAAGATTGTCCTCTGTATATGTCGGCTCCTCCTGGACGGGCGTGTGGTCCGTTCGCCCTGGCACCTGGAGTTTAAGTGCCTTCTCTGCACCGTGGGTGTTCCACGGCTGACGTGATCTGAGTATGAGGTCGGTCTACGCCAATGCAAGAGTCCGCCGAGTAACCCGGCAGGGGGCTGGGGTATTGGGGCGCGTAGCCCTCCCGTTGATGTCAGTTTTTCCTATACGGTATAAATTGAATTTCAAGGGCTCCCGGGTATAAAGGATTGCACTGGCCTTATGACCCGGTTTTGCGAAGACCCAATTTCCCTCCTGGGACAGCGTTACTGGGGGCTGGTGCGGAACTTTACGTTGCATGTATTTGCACCCACTTCAGTTATTTGGCCATCGTGATTCGGGTGTCTGAGCTTCCCCTCCACCAGTGTAGTTGAATTCAGCGTGCGGGAGGCCCCTGGGGTGCCCTCGCAATTCTGCCCAGTGTGGTTGGTTTGTATATGGGGATATTCGCTCACTGGGGTAATGCGGCCAAGGCTCTCCGCTCAGCCTCCCCCTGGGTTAAAAACTGCCTGCTGTGCAGCCGTTCCACGCTTTGTAATGCGCGCAGCACAAGTCGCGCCTCGAGGGCCCTGTGCCCCGACTCGCCAAGTTTGTAGAGCGTGAGGTGGTGATGGTATTTCCAGCCCACGTGTAGACCATACCGCCCCCGGTGCAGCAATGGCACTTGCCTGTTGTGTTTCTAGTGCGTTCTCCAGCTTTGGGTCTTCATGGGTTGCGGCTCACTTTGAGCAGTGGGGTGGTGGGGCCAGGGCCCCGCGCGTTTGCAGGGATGACCACCCAGACCGTTCACAAGCCCGTGGGGCCGGCGCCCGTCGGAGGTTGGTGCAGGGCCTCATTCCCTGTTGGGATTGTCCAGCAGTGCTTCGTAGGATTTTCAAGGCTCGTCCTCGTTACCCAGCAGTCACTGTCTCTTCAGGATGAATATGCCGGTAAGTCCATAGGGGGTGCAGCCGCAGCACGCTGGACGCAATGATGCTACGGCGCTGTCTCAACCCTTCCCCCCACTTGGCCTTCCTTAGGGTTCTGCCTCCACTGCACCATAGCTTCTCACATGGAGCTCAAGCTTGGCTTCCTCCACACCGCGTTTCCGATGTCGGGCTGGATTTCTCAGTGGGTATGTCACAGATTTCTACTGTTTTTTTTCCATTTACATCAGCCAATCTTCCACCATCAATTCCACAATGATTTGGTGGCCGCTGGAAGGATTTATATCAGTAAGGATGTTGTTTGGGTCAGAGCACTCCGTGCTTCAAGCAGCCATCAGCTTTGTGTGCAACAGCGTCCCCCCTCTTCAGATCCACACTAGATAAGAGAACAGCCACCTCTTCTCCTCTTGATTCATGTGAATTCCTATCAGTCAAATTTCAAACCTCACCCAAAAATACCATTGCTATCCACTTAATATATAGACCCCCAGGGCCTCCAGGATCCTTTGAGGAAGACATCACGTCGCTAGTGGCGGACAACACTAAACCTACGACGCCAAACGTTATACTTGGGGATTTTAACCTTGGCTTTAATAATCCGAACGACTTGCCTGCCATCTCCCTAGCCAACGCCTTGTCAGAACATGGTTTCTTACAAAAAAGTACCCAACCTACCCTTGAGAAAGGTAGGCTACTCGACCTGGTAGCAGACCTTAATTGCAATCTCACCATAAAAGACTCATCACCCCTCTTATGGACTGACCACCGCCTCCGCTCCTTTGATATCAATAACCTGGAGATGAAAATTAGCCCAGTTGCACCACCCTGTCTCACCAGAAATAAACGCAATAGCACAGCTGAGGCCATCGCTCCATTAGTAACTCTCATACTCGATGCACTACCTGCTACTAATGACCTCAACTTGATGGTAGATACCTACAGTGATGCCATGGCCAAAGCCATTGACACAATTGCCCCACCAAAATTGCGCAGTGGCAAACCAAGAGCACACCTGAACTCCTGGTTCACCCCTGATGTTAAATTACTACGCACAGAAAAGAGGAAACTTGAAACTCTCTGGAAAAATACCCCTAACCTAGAGAACAAAACTAACATAGCAACCATCACAGCTACCTACAAAAGTGAGGTTATCCGCACCAAAAAACAAACCTTCATTGACAGAATAAATTAAGCAGCCTCTAGCACTAAAGAATTATTCAACATCCTAAGAGTTGGAAAACCCTAATCCCCCAACAGACATTTGCACGAAAGATCAAACCTGGTGCACCAGCATCCAAAATGCTTTCACTAGCAAAATCATGCAGATCAAAATAACTAACAAACATCAACTAACCACTTGTAATCCAACTAGTCCTTCTCCGCCCGCCTCTGCACACCATACCTCAGGCTTCAAATTCGATCTATTCCTGAGGTTCAAAAAATTAAAGCATCATCGAAACTATCAAATTGTAAAGGGGACAGCTGTCCAGCCCAAATCATAAAGGGTGCAGCCAGAGATTTGGCCCATTTTATCTCCAAACTAATAAACTCCTCCTTCGCCAACTGTAAGCGGATTCAATTCAACACTACAGCTAAGTCAATGCCTAGTCTGGGATACTGAATGGAAACCCTTATTGATATATCTTTATGTCCAGTTCATGCGTTCTGGATGACTACCCCTATATAACACCCCTCTCTTGGAATCCCCCTGACCCCACTGAGCCAAGAAGTAGTTCTGTTTTGCAAGTTAAAAGGTTTATTTGATAATTTAAACAATAGATATATATATATCACACTTTATAATAATTTAATAATTGAATATCACACCTAATCTGATCAGTAATCAATAATGGATAGTCTGGCACTAGCACACTTGTGAATGGGAACAGAAGAATAAGGTGGTAGAGAATGCTTTATATAAGTTCAGATGGATGTAATGTTGAATGAAAATGCAATACAGAAAATACTCAATATGATTTCAACAAAACAATGTAATCACTTTTCTCTGGCAATCCCCTCCCCCTTTATGCAATGCAAGGAAATGGAAGGAAAGCACACAGTTCTCAGAAATGCAATCAAATGTAATTCAGTTCACCCCAGCAAGCTTAGACTACAGAGGTTTGAAACACAGACCCAAAATGCTTTTATATGTGCTGGCAATGAAGTGAAAAATATGCTAAAATGCTTTTAATTCCCTCTTGAGGTTCAGGGTGAGTGGTATCAAGTTAATATTAGTCCAGGCTCACTCTAGCAATGATTCAGGGATGGTTCTTAAGAGGCAAACGAAATTTTAGCAAGGAAAGCAAGAACTGCTGTTTTCACACGTGGAGAAATTTGCAAATCGCGGCAAATTCACGATTGCGGCGAAAGTGTATGGAATAGGAATGCGGTTCTAGGTTCGTTGAAAAGCCAAGATTCTAAGCTTTCAGAGGAAAGTTACTGCAAGTCTCTAAGACAAACGGTCACGGAGATATGAGCGATATGGTAAAGGTCGTTTTTCAGATTTGAAATTTTAAAGTTCAAAGTGACAAGTTACAGCTAGCAACTAGAAATGACAGGTGACAGCTTTTAGGCAGTTCTACTTAGATTAAAATAGATTGAATTATATTATTTTAACTAAGAGATTGGTTATGCACAGTTCTGCTAGGTACTCACAATATATTTTTGAATTGGAATGGGCCTCGCCACGGATCTGGTCAGGTTTTAGACTGGACTCCGGTCGGGTCTGGGTCTCTTCACAGTGATCTGGGTCAGCTCTCTGGTTCTGCTAACAGTGGTCTGGGTCAGCTCTGCTCTGCTGGTCTAGCCTCTCTGGATTCTGGAGATGGATGGATTTGAAGTCTGGATCTCTGGATGTTGTATGGTCCGGCAGCATGCTCCGCAGCAAATGGAATTGAATGTCCCCATCTGTCCTGACTGTCTGCTTTTATGTGTTTTGAAAATGGGTGTGTGTGCAGCATCACTAGGCTCTACCCCTCTCCACTTGTCATTGGCCCTTGATTGGGGGAATGAAATGAAGTGTCATCATGATGAGGTCTGTTTATGGTACAGAGAACCCACCCCTGTCAAATTACACACAATCTATATTTTGACCCAAAAGACATATTTGCACAGGTACACATTTGTTTAAAATTACATGGACCCATCACATATCACAGGAGGTATACCCTGTCCAAATCTGCTCTTCCTGGGAGCTTGCATTCAGAAATGGCAACATTTGCACTTTTTAACTGATTTCGTAATATCGGACATTACCCCAAATTTATACACATGTGCGCAAGGAGTATGGACATTACTTGATGAAGTGTCAGATTTTTAAAACGCATACATTTTAAGTAATACCCTCTTAACTGCTAGCTTGCCCCCAGATCATGCCACCGGTTCTAAAAACCTCTTAAAATGTGGGCAGAAAAATCACAAGAATTATGGTATCATTTAAATAATTTTCACAAGTCCGTACTATGAGTTATTCATCTTTTTCTAAAACCATATTCTGGTTACAGGGGTGTGGTTTCCCCCCGGCACAAGGTTGAATTTCTGGTTTTTCCAGTTCTGCCAAGCCAGCTTGCTCTCACAGGCAGTGCTCCTCCCCTTTCCTTCCAGGAGGAAGCCACTTTTTACAACCCCCATAATAAAACATTTGCCTGAGTCAGGACAGGGCTTTGTTCAATTTCCTGCAGAGCCCAGGTAATTCAATCAGGGAAGTGTCATATCCCTTTTGGTGGGAGCAGCAAAAGGGCAGCTAGGCCTGGGAACACAGCTGTTGTGCAAGTCTCATCTCCTGTCGGGGGTAGCTGGTGGGCAGAATTCAGTTCCTTAAGCCAGGCCCCAGCTAATGTCACTTTTAGTTACCCAGTTTTCTGCATTCAAATAAAATTAACCATTTTTACATATGCAGCTTGAATGCTGATTCTAAGTTTAAAACTATGACATTTAAACAATTGCAACCTATGTGACACTCAAAAGTAGGTCACTCATTTCTTTTAAACATTTAGATTTTTAGTGTCTTTCAGTCCAAATGTACTTAAACTGCTGAAATCCACAGCTCAGCCAGTCTTGTTATAAACCTTCAAGTCACTTCAGAATATAACTTTAGATTGTATCCACCTCTCAGTAAGTCTTTCTTTGGCCTGCTTTGGGTTCATTTATTCAGTTTTACACAAAAAGAAAAAAAAGTCTGGTGTTGTTTTAAAACGCCGGCTTTCTGATAGTGGTGAGTACTGGTAATGCACCCATTTTTGGGATTTAAGAAAATGAATTCCCCACAATTCTAGGTTGCTTTTGGCAATCAGCATTGCCATTCCCAATGGTTTCAGACTACGGTGTGGGTAGTCCAATGGTGGTTTTAGGCAGTGTCCTTCTGTGCCCATAACATCGGCAAAAATGGGTGGCAGCCTATTCTTCATGCCTTTCCCTGTACATTTTCTGGGAAGCTCTGGCCGTCATGATGTTTTCAATGCCAGTACTGCACAGTTTTTGAGGTAGGGCTCGGATGCATGGGTAAAAACATCCCACACAACAATGCTGTACCCTGTAACTTGAAGCAATCTTGGGTCCTCCCATTAGTCAAGAAACAAACTCTCGACCCGTCCATACCAACAAACTATAGACCGATCACAACAGTCCCGTTTTTATTGAGGATCCTAGATAGGGTTGCATATTTGCAAATCCAAGACTATCTTGAGACTAATAAACTACTAGGAACTCATCCATCTGGCTTCAGACCCCAACACTGAACAGAAACTACCCTTGTTGACCTCAAAAGTCAGATCGACTAACTAAAAGACAAAGGCAGAGTAGCCATCCTACTCCTCCTAGACCTCTCGGCTGCCTTTGACTTGTTTGACCATAAGATCTTATGTAACCACCTTTCATCGCTGTCATGTGGATTCAATCCTTCCTAGACAATAGGACGATGTGTGTTTTCTCACCCACAGTGGCGACCAATCCCATACCTATCACATGTGGCTACCACAAGGCTCGTGTGTCTCGCCCACTTTATACAATATTTTTACAAAGCCCTTATTCTACAATCTGGACCGTCTGGGTATCGCCTACACCATCTACGCAGATGACACCCAGATACTCCTAATTCTATCCGGCACCTATGACACAGATGTCTCTCGGATCAACGAAGTCTACACCATCATTCAGGCATAGATGGCCACTAACGGCCTCTGCCTGAATGACAAGACTGAGATGCAGAGAGGACGTTCCTTGGAGAAACTCCCGATGATCCGATCCTGATCCTGGGAAAAAAGTGATGGTTGTCGGCGGACTTTCGAGCCCACGGTGCATCTAAAGGCGTATGAAAGTGGGGGGCACACGGTGCGTGCCCTCCCCAACGGCGAGACTGCATATTCACGGAACCAGACCCCGAAGAAGGTGGCGATCGTGCAAAGGAAGGGGAGCACCCAAGATGGCCGCCTGTGGACAAAGGGCCATAAAAGGACCGATGAACTGAGGAAGACAAGGTTGGTCGGAACGTGGGCGAGCCCAACCAGATAGACGGCTCGCACGTGCCTCGGGCTGAAGGCAAGAACATAAGGGCGAGCCCCCACTGCAGAGGCCATGGGTAGTGGCGAGCTAGCAGAGTGAATCCAGGTTCGCTGTGAAGGGGCCGGCGAGCGAACCCCACGAGGATACAGTGGGGCGCGTGGGCCCAATTGACGCAACAAGATATCTTCCAAGGTGGTGCGACCCCGGATCAAACAGCCTACGATGGAGACCTATGCTAGGTCGCCCTCGGGCGCGGAAGAGGGCAAGAGTAAAGAAACCCCTGCGGCAGCGACGGACCCACCGGGTACTATCCAGGAGGTGCTGGCAGCAATTGCCGACTTGAAGGTGGACTGGGAGACGAAGCTGGGCCTGGCCATAAAAGAGTTGCAAGAGGGCCTAAACCTCAAGATAGGAGCGGTCCGAGAAGAAGTGAACCTGTTGCGCCAGGATGTGCGAACGATCGCGGAGCGCTCTGGGGAGCTGGAGAAGGAGTTGGCCCCGACGGTGGAGGCGTGCAATACACACGCCAAGGAACTTCATGCCCTCGTGCAACAAGTGGGCAATTTGGAGGACAGAGCAGAGCAGGCGGAGGGGCGCGCCAGGCGCAATAACATTCGCATAGTGGGGGTACCGGAGGGAATGGAAGGATCGAACCCCACGGATTTTGTTGAAACCATACTTTTACAGGAGATTACAGGCGGAGAGCTGACCCAGGGGTTCGCGGTCGAAAGGGCGCACAGAGCCCTGACCAGGAGACCGGCCCCAGGAGCCCCCCCGCGGCCGTTGATTGCAAAGATCTTGAACTATCGTGACCGCGAGATGATTCTAGAATTTTTCCGGAAAGGGGGCACGGTAGAAAGGGGGTCAGCGAATATAACAGCGTATCAGGATTACACTCTGCTTGTACAATGGAGTCAAATGAACTTTGGAACGGTGAAGAGGAGGCTCAGAGAGGCAGGCCACCGCTACATGTTGCTTTACCCCGCTAGGCTAAAGGTGATTCATAAGAACAGATCCCTCTTCTTTGAGACGCTGAGCGACGCGATGGAATGGCTGGATATGCGAGGTCAACCACAGGAATCGGATGCCCAGACAGTAGCGGATGGAGATAAGTAGCACGCTGCAGAGGCACCCGTGAGGCCATAGCTATGACATTGGGACTAGAATATAGTTTGATTTTGTGCTTGTGTGGGGGAAGTCACGGCATCTGCCGGCGGGTCCCGTTGAATTCACTTCTCCTAAACAGATGACTGGGAGCTCCTGGGGAGCAACCTCTGCACCCGTTAGTAGTACACTTAGGTCACTGTTAGATTGGTGACACCCCGCAGGGTCCTTGTTCTTGGTCACGAGGCGGGTCCAGACGTGGGTAGGCCTGAGATCCAGGGATGGAGCTGGGCTATTGTTGGGGGTTGGTGGGGAGGGGGGGAGAGTTGTGTGCAGTGGTGTGAGGTTGGGGAAGGGGGCAGAAGGGGACGGTTCGTTAACAGAAGGGAAAGAGCCAGGAAGCGACCCTACATGGGGACCATTATGGGGAGGGATGGGACGGAGATAGACCGACTAGATGGCATCGGGTAATCTCAGAATTGTGACCTGGAATGTACGGGGCCTCAGCAGCTACCTTAAACGTAACAAAGTGATGATGTATTTAAAGAGGATGCGCGTAGACATAGCCCTGCTGCAAGAGACCCACCTCACTAGGGAAAGGCTGGAGGTGGTCGGGAGGAAATGGAAGGGCACCGTTGTGGGGGCGGCGTACTCAGCGTATGCCAGAGGGGTTGTCACTTGGGTGGCGCCTCACGTCCCGTTTCGAGTGCTTGATTCTTGATTCTACGGTGGACCCGGAGGGTAGAATGGTGGTGTTAACGGGTCTCTTGGAAAACAGAGAAGTACACATCATAAATTTGTACGCCCCCAATAACGATACAGCGGCCTACTTTAGGACCCTCTACGGTAAACTTGGCCCCCTGGTGGGAGGTACGGTAGTGTGGGGGGGGACTTTAACTGTACCGTAGACCCCAGTATGGATAGGTCCAAGGACAGGGCAGGAAAATCGGCACCGGCGGCTAAAGCGCTGAGTACCCTACTGAAAGACCTAGGCCTAGAGGATGCGTGGAGAAGGCTGCATCCCACGGATAGACAGTACTCACACTACACAGCGCCACATGATTTGTACACAAGGTTAGACTACATGTTTGTAACAGCCGGGATAGTGAGAGAAATAGAAGGAGCAGAATACAAAGCCCGAGTGCTGTCGGACCACTCGCCCTTGGTGGTAGACTGGAGACACCAGCCCCCACGACCGCAGATCCCTACATGGAGACTTAGGACCGAGGCTCTGCAGGATGAGGGGTTTCGGGAGGGCCTGAGGGACGCCATTGAAGAATATTTTGATACAAACACGGGAAGCGTAAGCTCTGTGGGCACATTGTGGAAAGCGTTTCAGGTGGTGGTGCGTGGGCTAGCTATCTCCCAAGTTAAGGGGCTACAGGGGGGGGGTCGAAAGGGAGCTCCGGGAGGCAGAAGGGGAGCTAGAGGAGCTCACGCGTTGCGTGAGCACCGCTCATGAAAACAGAACCAAAGTAGAGGAGCTACAGTCATCCTGCAGTGCACTCTGGGATAGACTGTGTAGACTCAGCTACAGGAAATATACGGAGAGGATACACGCAGGGGGCGACAAGCAGGGCAGATTGCTGGCTTGGCTGTACAAGAGTGAGACCCCCGCTCGGTGATTAGTGAGATTCAGGGCGAAGGAGGTAGCATATGCAACACCCAGAAAGAGGTAAATGAGGAATTCCTTAAGTTTTACAGACACTTGTATGAGGACACGGGGGAGGATATGGGCCAAGACATACTAGACACATTGGGGGACATTGAGCTGCCCACCTTAGATGATCTAGAACGTTCTGAGTTGGACGCACCCGTCACCTCGGATGAGCTGGAGGTAGTGATTCAGAATTTGCCCACTTGTAGGGCGCCGGGTTCGGATGGGCTACCCAGCGAGTTCTACAAAACCTACCAGCAAGAGTTGCTCCAGCCACTGCTTGCCCGTTTCAACGAGGCCTATTAGAAGGGAGAACTCCCATTGTCTCTCCGTGAGGCTGTAATCATCCCACTCCTGAAACCAGGCAAGCCGGCCGTGGAGCGTGGGTCTTACAGACCGTTGTCCATGCTCAACCAGGACAGCAAAATACTCACGGCGGTGCTGGCTAATAGACTGAAGAGGGTGATTAAGAAACTGATACACCCAGATCAGACGGGATATTTTCCGGGCAGGAACATCACCGATAACCACCGGAGGCTACACCATGTCATAGACCAAACTGAGGAGAACACGGGCGAGCTGGCTATAATGTCGTTAGACGCGGTCAAGGTCTTCGATTCGGTACGATGGCCCTGGCTGAAAGCGGTCCTGATGGGGTACGGAGTGGGACCCGGATACCTCAGATGGGTACAGTTGTTTTACAGCACCGCGATGGCGAGGGTCAAGACAGGGTCTACAGTCTCATATTCTTGGCAACTGGGCAGGGGGACCAGACAGGGGATGTCCCTGGTCACCTATGCTATATATACTGGCATTGGAGCCGCTGGCAATTTGCCTGCGTCAACAATATGGGGAGGTGGGCATAAACACGGCCAGTGGAGAGCATCTGATATCATTATATGCGGATGATATGCTCCTTTATTTGCTCTACCCAGAAGAAAACCTGCAGTACGTCCTAGAGGTGATAGAACGGTATGCCATCCTCTCCGGTATATCGGTGAACCCTGGAAAGTCCAGCCTGTTCCCTTTGGGTAGATATAGGAATGTCCCGGTGCAGAGGCTGCCTGTTCTGCCAATACCATGGCAGCCTGTAACATTTAGGTATTTGGGAATAAACATTTATCACAAGATCGAGATAGAACACAAGCACAACACAGAAAAAGCGATAGAGGGGATTAAGAACAGTATGGTATTCTGGTCCAGTTTCCCCCTGACCATGATGGGGAGGGCGGCCTTGCTCAAGATGGTGGTCCTGTCTAGACTCTTGCACTTCTTTATAAACGTCCCGTTTCTGATACCGAGGAGCCTATTCGCGAAACTTCACAGCGTATGTAGGGGTTTTGTGTGGGGCAGCTCTAGGAATAGGGTGGCTCTGTGGAAGCTCCAGAACCCGTGTGACAGGGGGGGGGGATAGGCCTGCCTAACTTCAAACTCTATTACCTGGCGGGGCAGCTGCAGTACGTGGCCAGGTGGCTCTCGACTGAAGATTCGGCGGAAGCCAGGCTCCTGCGCGAAGATACAGCCCCATACTTTCTGATGGAAGTGGTGTGGTTGGACAGAGATAAACTGGTGGGCAAGGGGCGGCTACTGAGGTTGGGCTGGGAGATCTGGCACAGGACATGGAAGATTGGGGGGGACTCGGAACCATACTCCCAGCAGGCCCCTTTGGCGGCTCTGTGTGGGAGCGACTCTCAACTACTTGAATCGGTCCGCAGATACTGGGAACAGGTAGGCCTAGCCACCCTCGGGGACATATGGCAGGAAGGGGAGGGGGTGGACTTTCAGCGGCTGCAGGAAGAGACGGGAGTACACGGTGGCCAATATATAACCTACACTAGGCTGGTGAAAAAGACTATAGAAAGATGGCCGGAGACAGTGCTTGCGGAGGATCCAGTAGCCTCCCTGGAAACCATGTATGATGTATCGGAGGGAGGGCACGAAATATCGAGGATATATGAGCTCCTGCGAGCAAGGGCAGGGAAGGAGTTGCTCCAATTGAGACAAGATTGGGAGGAGGAGGTGGGAGGACCCATGACGGATGGGCAGTGGGAACGGGCCCAGAGGTACCATAAAAAGGTGTCCAGTAACGCGAGATTCCAACAGCTTCAATTGAATGTTACCCACAGGGCTTATTTAACCCCTGGGAAGATTGCAAAGTTTGGGGGATCAGCTACGCAGCAATGCCCCAGGTGTGGGGAGAAGAACGCGGGACTTTTACACATGTTTTGGGCTTGCCCGGAGGTGCATAGATTTTGGAACGAGGTCAAGACGAGACTGGCTGGCGGGGGGGTGGTGCTGGATGTGGAATTGGCCTGGGCATGCATGCTTTGACTATTCCCTAGACCCCGGCATTTGAAACACATAAGCAAGATGAAGGACCTGGCCTATGTCTTGGCCAAACGTAGGATCGCCATGGGCTGGAAGGCGGCCCACAGACCTAGGGTGGAGTTATGGTGGACAGACCTCTTGAGGTGGGCGGAAGCTGAATCCGTAGTCTGGTTTGAAGCGGTCACCAGGGGGGGGCGAAGAAGAAGCAGGGCCCTTGCTGGCCTGGCGGCAATTGGTGGCCTCGTTAGCAAACCCTTACCAGGGTGACAACGACACAGAGGACCCGATTGATGGCTGTCTAGGTAGTGTGCCACCCAATGATGTTCCCGCAAACAATATGTGAGAACCAGCTCTAGTTTAAAGTGGGAGGAGGGAGTTGGGGCGTTTGAAAATGTGTTGGAATATGATGCTTTCTATGTTTTGAAACAGTTGTAGTGTGTTTGTTTGACCTTAAAAAATAAAATAAAAATATATTTAAAAAAAACAAAAAGACTGAGATGCTCCTAGTCGAGTCACCGAACAACTTACTGAAACTAAGTCCTAACTATGCCAGTATCAGCATAAATGGAAACAATATAGTTTTCTTTTTGTATTTTTATTTATAAAGCGCAAAGAACCAGGCCCAGGGGCAACTGGGCACATACTCTTGAAAACATGTTACAGCAAGTAATTACATTACATTAAGTACATTAATTACAGAATTAATTAATTACAAAGAAATTACACACAATATACGGTAATATACCGAGATGTACAGAAAGAGTACCATAGCAGATTTGTAGTGTAAGTACAGTGAGGTGTATAAGCATGACCTAAAACACACAAGACTACCAGCAGCCAAAGATGCTAAAACATTAGGCTTCTACTTTGATGCCAACTCCAAACTAACCAAACAGATAAATATGACTGCATCAGCCACTGCATATACGGGAAAACAGATCAGGGCATGCAGACCCTTACTGTCACCGAACAGCTGCACTTAACATTACAAAATAATGCGCTCAGAGCTGCACTTAACATTCCCAAAAGAGAACATATCTCGGCAACCAGAAAACTCTGCAAATGGCTTTCTATACAAGAAAAAATCAACTTGAAAACTCTCTGCCTCACCTACAAAGCATTGAACCACCAAGCCCCTCCCTATCTTACTGACAAATTCAACTGGAAATCTTCAGCCCGGACCACGAGATCCACCAACACTTCATGTCTAGTGGTACCTAGATATACCTCAAAGGAGCAGGAGGCTCCAGTTTCCCGGTCCTCGCCGCCCAGCTATGGAACACACTCCCACAGGACATTAAATCCATTCCAACATTTGAAAAATCAGAAGTAACGCCATTTCCTGGCTACTCAATAAGATCTGTAGAGGAAAAACGAGGATCCAAAAGTAGGAACCCTCCCGTCCCCTGCACTCTATCATAAATCCATCAAAAGATGGTTCAACAAACTTTCAAAAGCATTAGTAATAGTTAAACAATAGTTTTCAAATTAGATAGATAATAAAGATAAACATTCAATGATTTCATAAAGGCACCAAAAGGTGGTTTTAATTATAGTCACAATTAGTTAACCATAAAGCCTTAGTGTACAAAAAGCCAAAATGACTGTCTAAAAAATACCATGAAAACAATAAGCAATGATAGTCCATGTATACAATTTATGGCTGACGCGTTTCGGGATACATATCCCTTCTTTTTGAGCCTAGTTGATTTGGACTGCGGAACCTAAATAAACATAAAGAGCTGTTTCAATACACAACATGTTCATATATTAGAAATTAAACAAAGTAATATTGATCTCACATAGACATTACATGTATTGGTCTATCCAATTGGGTGCAGTTCAAAGACATCTATAAAGGATGTTAATCCGAGTCATCCCAGTTCACTCAATAAGATCTAACACTCTAATCCAGTCCGCGCATCTATGCTCCTGCATCTTTCTTGTATGTATAGAATTATGCTCGTATTACTTTGCTACAAACCTCCTGCGGCGCATTTTAGGCCTCAGTACTGCTTCTGTATGTAACATATTTCTTATGTACTATTATGTATGTTTGTTAACTTCTAACCAATGTCTTACCTTAGAGCGCCCAGATACCCCTGGGTCAGGCGCGCTATATAAATAAAATAAACAAACAAGCACACTCTTGCCGCATGTGCAGCCTTACTTCCTTCTCGATAGCCTTGCGTAATCTGAGCCATGTAAGAGGCCACTCGCGGCGAACGTAGCAGTCATTGGATCTGATGTGTATGATCGCCTCAGGGTCGAACCGATCTGTTGGCTCCTCCTTGGGCACTACCAAGTACTTCCTATGAGCCTTTCGCTTTGCTCTTTTCGATTTCTGTGAGCAGCTGTAGTCTGACATTTCGGACTCTGGTGAAGAGTCATCCTCATCCCCTATATTTTGCACCCCTGTGGAAAGGGGCAGGAGGCTTGGCACAGTCGACCATTTCATGAAAGCACCTTTAAGCTTCTAGAACATGTCGACAGCCTCAGGAGGCTTTCTTTTTCCCCTCATTCACTGGAACCGAGGGAGTCCAAGATGCCTTCTTCTTGCGGGCCTGGTCTGCCCTTATCAGCTTCCCCCCCAGACGAGATGCTGTCATCGATATCCGGCCCTTTGCTTCGAAGGCCATCCCCAATCAAGCATGAAAGTGGTTTCAGTCTTTCTTGTAGTGGATATACCTCTTGGGCTACCGCATGAACAAGGGAATCACCCAAAACTCTCTTGAAACCGAGAGTCCAGTCTGTGTCCTTGTCCATGATTACATGGACAGGGCATGCCAGTAATACTATCCCTAGTGTGACCTCCACTGTACCCATGATCCCACATGCCTTGCGGTCCCTCAGATAGTTTTTTTCCACCATAGTGAGCGGTCACTGTGGAGTGCAATTTTTGACATATGCCATTGACTTTATAAAGTGTCAATAATAGTTCCTCTTTCTGTCCTGTTTCGACTGCGTGTCTCGACGCAGTGAAGAACTTGACAGGAGAGGACGAACCGTCGGACGAAGATCTTCAACGGATTTCTATCGGCCTCGGAAGGCCCACCGGGCCTAGGCCCTTAGAGTAGGAAGAGCGGGGGGGGGAGCGGTCCTTACAAGATGTATATATCCACCCCTTTCCCTGGTCGCCCTACTGCCTACCCCAAACATGGAGAGAACTCTGTTTAAATTTTGCCCCTCCTGCAAAAAAAAATATACGTGGATCGATGAGCACAAAGTGTGCAATCTCTGCCTTAATCAGAACCACAACAAGACTCGCTGTCGAGCCTGTAAATTGCTTTGACCAAAAACCCTAAAAGACCGCTGGACAAAGCGCTGGGCCCACCTCGCCATGCAGGCCGAGGCCGCCATTGGAGTTGGAGGAAGACTCTAACGCCGGCAGCGACGTAGTCCCTTCGGACGGCGAGGGTGACTGGGAACATCTTCGTTCCCCACTGCTAGCCTCCAACCCTAGTAGGTAGTCCGGTGGCTCTGTTGTGGGGACGACACCCAGCGACAAAGGCACTACACTTTCCCGCGGCGATGACACTCACTCACTCACTCACTCACTCACTCACTCACTCACTCACTCACTCACTCACTCACTCACTCACTCACTCACACACTCACACACTCACACACTCACACACTCACACACTCACACACTCACACACTCACACACTCTACAGATTCGCTGTCCTCTGGGCACTCCGAGCCAGGCCCCATAAGACCAAGGACGCTGAACATAAGACTCTGTCTACTAACCGCAAGATGTCGAAAGACACTGGGAAAGCCATTCCCAGTGCCGAAACTCAACCCACACCTGGGAAGAAGCCTTAAAGAGTCAAAACTGTCAATTGTAATAGAGAAACATGTCCCCAAGCGTGTAACTAAGGTTTCTACCTCCTAAGAAGTCATCCTCAGAGTCCTATTGAGAAGGATAGACATAAAGACAGGGATTCCTCCCAGTAAGTAAAGACAAAACTCTTAGTAAAGATCCACAAGAGCCGGATGAGATCCCAGCAGAGGACATTTCTCAAGAACAGGATCAAGAAAAATATCATATCCTGATAGAAGTAGAGGAGGGAGATGATAACTTACGTACACCCTCCACTCCTACCATTACATCCCCTGGGATCATCCAAACCTCTGCCAAGTAATCAGCCAATGACATAGACAGAGTTATGAGCAGGATGTCTTTCTTTGTGAACTTTTTTGAAGAGCACCCCCCAGGCCCTTGAAAGCTTAATGAATACACCACCTACCACTCAGGCATCCAGTTCCAAGCCCTTACCTATAACTTCTCAACCCTGCACGTCTTCCCAACTATCAGGGAAAAGATCTCTTCCCCTCCAACCCCCGCCGAGATTTATGATGCACCATCCACTAAAAGTACATGCATCTCCACTGGTCGTTATGACCTACGCGCAGAGGAGGAAGAGTATCTAGACCAAGATACATACTATGATGAGGATGAGGACGGGGGTCAGGACTATAATAATGATGATGACAATGAATTAGTGGTCTTTGCTATGGGCTCTCCAGTCCTACAAGACACTCTCTTACCTGATTCCCCAGTGGAAAACCAGCCCTTGTTTAACGATATCCTACTCAAGGCTGCTGAACATTTTGGCATTGACACTCAAGAAACCCAACGGGACAAGGATTTCGTAGAGAACATCCAGGGGGACAAAGAGGCGGACACAGTTTATACCCATGCTAAAATCTGTGCAAAGAAGGATTCAACCTTCCCTAGAGTTGCCTAGCCAAACTAGGGCAGTGAATCCGAGAATAGAAAAGCTATTCCGCCCGGCACACTCTGACCCCTTATACATAAGGGGGGGGGGCAGCTCAAACCGGATTCACTGGTAGTCACTACCACCCTAAAGAGAGCAAGCACTCCATTAGCCTCTTCCGAAGCTCCCCCAGACAAAGAGAACAAAACGCTCTACACAATGGGGAAGAAGATAGCTGCTTCTGCAGCTTATCAAGCCAGAATCGCTAACAATTCTACTCTGTTGGCAATTTACGATTGCACAAAATGGCACGAGGTTACAGCCCTGGTGGATTCAGCTCCAGAACCCCTTAAATCAAGACTCGCCCTGGTAGCGGCCGAAGGCAGAGCTACTGCCAGCAATCTACTTAAAAACAACTTAGATGCTGCAGATAACGCCAGATGCATTATTGAGGAAGGCACCATCCTAAAGCACCATGCCTGGCTTTGTCAGTCTGCTTTTAAGTTAGAAACAAAGGCTACCCTGCTCAATATGCCTATAGAACCCAATATTTTATTTGGCAAAGCAGTAGAAGATGTGCTGAAGTCAGCCAAGGAAGACTACGAGACACTCAAATCCCTTGGCCAGCTTACTAATAAGCAGACGGGACAAAGAGGGGGTAATAATTTTTGCTGTTTCGAGCCCAAAATTCTCAGAGGCTCTGGGTATAGTCGGAACCAGAGCGGCGCGTGGAATAACAACCAGCAAGCGTCCCAAGGTTATCCTAGAGGCCAACGCAGAGGCTGCGGTAGGGGCAGAAGCCCCTCCTCCAGGGGTGGAGAAACCCCCTCCAAACAATGACGCCCCGCTACAGGTCCCATCCCCAGTCTGTGGGATGGATAGCAAACTTCACTCGCGCATGGTAGGGAATAACCACGGAAAGGTGGGGTTTATCAACGGTAGCGTGAGGTTATTGCATCGAACTCCTGGGAATTCCATCAAATCTTCCCCCGTGGCAGAAAAGATCATCAAGAGAAGAACACCTCATCTTGATGGAAGAAATCGCAGCTCTACTCAGACGCCATCGAGGTCGTACCGATCTAGGAGGTAAACAAGAGTATCTATTCAACATAACTTCCTTGTTCCAAAAAAATCCAACCATGCACCCAGTGTTAGACTTGCGCCCTGCAAACAAATGACAAGCCACAAAAATTCCATATGACAATGCTACAAGAGGTAATCCCACGGTTAAAATGGGGGATTACATGCCAACATTGGACATGAAAGAGGCTTATTATCATATTTCAATGTTCCCAGCGCACACAAGATTCTTGCGTTTCAAAGTAGCATACCAGCACTACTAATTGAAGGTGCTACCCTTCCGAATAGCCTCGGCTCCAAGGGTATTAAGCAAGGCACTGACGGTGGTGGCAGCGCACCTACGCATGGAGGCGATTCCAGAGTACCCCTACCTGGACGACTGGCTGAAGGTGAGAAACTTACCGCCTTTGCAGAATAAACACACAAAAACCATAAATCTTCTTTTCCAATTGGGCTTCTCGATAAACGAGAAAATCTGGTACCAGATGCATCAAAACAGTCCCTAGGAGCTGTTCTAGATAAAAGGACAGGCTTAGCTTTACCATCCATGGAGAGTGTACAAAACATGCCTCGGCAAATATCCCAATATGAAGCCGGTCTCCAGATAAGCGTATGCAAAGCGATGCGCTTACTAGGCATGATGGCAACGTGCCTTTATCTGGTCCGACACGCACGCCTGCGCATGCGACCAATGCAGGAGTGGTTGGCGAAACAAGTCTCAGGCAAGTGGTCAGTGGGAAGATCTAGTGGTCATTTCGCCTACTCTAATCCAAAACCTACACTGGTGGTCAAGAGAATATTTTATGAAGGGGAAACCCTTCCACGAACCGGAAGCGCTAGCGATCGTCACAACAGATGTGCCACTTTCCGGATGGGGTGCCCATTACCTTCACCACACAAAACACGGTCTGTGGACACAAGTCACCGCACAGAACCATATCAACCTACTGGAACTATTAGCAGTCTTCGAGGCTCTACAAGCTTTCGAAAGACACCTGACAAACCAGTCAGTCCAAGTCCTAACAGACAGCACCACTGCCATGTTTTAGATCAACAAACGGGGGGGGGGGGCACACACTCTCCAAATCTGTCCAGGTTGGCTCAGAAAATATGGAGGTGTGCACTCAGACGAGGGATGTCCCTGTCCTCCCAGCATGTTCCAGGGTTACTCGACACTCTAGCAGACTCTCTCAGCAGAGATCTACTGCCAGAAGAACACAAGTGGCAACTACCCCCACAGGTTGTAGACCACATCTTCTCTCATTGGGGATACCCTATTCTAGACTTGTTTGCTACAAGAGAAAACAAACAATACCCAGACTTCGCGTCCAGGTTCTCCCAACCAGACTCCAAGGGGAACGCCCTATGAATGAGCTGGTCGGGGAAATGTGCTTATGCTTTTTCCCCCCTGACACCATTGATTGGCAGAATAGTGAACAAAACGCTCATCCTATTTGCTCCTATGTGAGCGAAACAGTGGTACCCATATCTGTGCAAATTGGCGATGTGCGATGTTAACCCAACACGAGGGGACAACGGTACACCCAAAGTCACACTCCATGAACTTGGCAGCATGGCTCTTGAGGTCATAGGGTTCGGGCACCTTACTCTTCCACAGTGGTGTATGGATATCCTCAAGGAGGCACGGAAACCAGACACTAGACACTGCTATTTCAACAAGTGGAGAAAATATGTCATTTGGTGCCAGTCAAAACAAATAAACCCCATAGAATGTACCCCCGTCAAACATTCTAAATTATATGTTAATGTTAAAGGACATTTGTACCGCGCACTATCACCACCGAAGTGGGCCCCTGGCACTCTAGCAGCTCTGTAAGAGGAGGGGAGGTTGAGTTAGTGGGAGGAAGCAGGAAAAGTGCCAGAGAGCAGTGATGTGCTGTTGGCGGCCTCAGCCCGGTGGGTTCGTTGGCTGGGCCTGGGGTGTTTGCGGCCGGTAGTCGTCGTGTGCTGTTGTGCGAGTCTGTGTCTTTTTTGTTTTGTTATTGCAGTGCAGTGAAGTTTGTGCGGTTTGTTGTGCTGTAGGTTTTGGTTGTGTTGGTTTGGAATGTGAGAGGTGTATGTAGAGGGGAAATTGTTAGTGGAGTTGGTTAGTTGGCATCTCCATCCTGAGCTGAGGCGCTGGGCTTGTGTAGTCTCCCCTGATGCGCCTGTCCTGATCTGGGTCCCTCTGACATTCAAGGTTCCTTACTCCTCTGGTCCCTGCCTCCATCAGGCTCTCTCGTAGCCCACCTGTCCTCCCTTCATACTCCTGTGGCCAGTGCACCTGCCAATGTCAACGAGTCAAGTTGTGTGGTAATTGCCAATATATCGGACAATTCCACAACACTGTTGTACCTGGTGGTAACTAAGGGGGAACTATATGCTCCACTTGTTGGATTCAGGGTTAGTCTTTAACTCTATAAAGGTCCACTTAGCAGCTTTATCAGCTTACACCACTTCTCAAAGTAAAGTCTCGTGGTGGAAAGTGCCAGTCATTAAAGCATTTATGGAGGAGTAAAGAGACTCCACCCTCCAATTTCGAATACATGCCTGGCTGGGATCTCAATGTAGTACTAGTGAAGCTCATGGGACCCCCCTTTGATTCTCTGCACCAAGCTAGTCTTAAACACATTACCTACAAGACTGCCTTCTTAGTGGCTATTACTTCCATTCGGAGAATCGGCGAACTCCAAGCATTGTCAGTGCAGGACCCCTTCTTTATTATCCATAAAGACAAATTGGTTTTACAAACTCATCCTAGGTTTTCACCTAAATTAATTTCCAAATTCCACGTAAACCAATTCATTGAGCTTCCAGCCTTCTTCCAGAAGCCAACTAGACCAGCTGAGGCTAAACTCCACACACTAGATGTGAGGAGGGTGGTTCTCTGCTACGTAGATAAAACCAAACCGCTTAGGAAGACTGATCAATTATTGGTCTCCATAGCTACAGGCAGAGAAGAACGCATTTCAAAAAACACCATCTCCAGATGGATAGTCAAATGTATACAATTATGCTATTCGTTATCGGACAAGACACTGGGCACTGGGCCTCATTACAGGATGGGCGGTCCGGAAATATCAGTGGTGATAAACCTGCCGCCACTGTTAATTCTGCACCGCCCGATCCAGACTCCTGCAGGCGGGAGGTGATGTTCTGGCGGGTTTAACACCGCCCGCCTGCAGGTGGACGTGCAAACACCAGCACCATCACGAGATGGTGCCGGTGTTTCCACTTCCCCATTCCCATTGAGTCCTATGGGACTCAATGGGAATGGGGATTAACCGAATTCCGTCTCCGGAATTCCCAGGAAACCAGGGTCGTAATGCCCTGGTATTTCCGGGAATCACGGAGGCGGAATGGTAATACGAGTCCGGCGGTAACCAGGCGGTTTTACCGCCTCGGTTAACGCTGGACTCGTAATGAGACCCATTGCCTATTACACCCAGAGGCCACTCCACACGGAGCACTGGGGCTACTTTAGCCTTTATTGCAAATGTCCCCCTAGACAGCATTTGCAAGGCGGTTACTTGGAGCTCAGTACATACCTTCACTCAGCACTACTGAATTGACACATGTTCTAAGACCGATACACAGGTGGTACAAGCGGTTCTAAAACATCTGTTTGCCACTGCTCCTTCTCACGACCCACCATCTTCTCATAACACTGCTCGCTAATCTATGCAAAGCATGTGATCTAAGGAGATTCCACAAGCCTCAGAAGGGAAACATTACTCACCGTAATCGTATTTCTGATGCTTGTATCTGCTTAGATTCACATGCACCCACCCTTCCTCCCCTGAGAAAAGGTTCATTGATGTTGGATGAGCTTTCTGTATAGATCTGCTTGGATACAACTGTACTCGCACAAAACTTCATGTCGGGACAAAACAATCTGAGGGACCTCGACGCGTGAGGGTACAGTGGACGTCACACTAGGGATAGTATTACTGACACGCACTGTCGACGTCCCTTTTCGAATTTCGAGAAACAACAACTGCAATACTCTGCAGCTTCTACTAGATGTCGGCCGATGCATAGCATGTGAATCTAAGCAGATATAAACATCAGAAATAAGATTATGGTGAGTAATGTATCCCATATATACACAAGGATAATTTGACAATCTTTAAAAAGCAGCAATAGTAAAATTAATCCCAAAGTTAGGATTCCGTACAACAGGAGCAATAAAGTAGGTGAGTTAACTTTTCTTATGTTATACATATTCCAGCACACAGAGTGACATCATTTGAGGTCCGTAATAACACTCATTTGTGATCACCATTACAATATTGAGTTTAAAGGAGGGAAAAGTTAGTCGGATCAGAACATACTTAGCAAGTAGAGAAACAGTTCGATTCTCCCAGAGGGATTTAGGCAGTCTTTTATCACAGCAATAATGGTGTTCAACAATAAAACCTGTAAGGGTACAATCACTGCCAAAGCCAATAGGTTCAGAAAGGGGGCCTTTATGGAGCCAGGACAGCCAAAGTCAATGGACCAGTTCAAAGTTATGATGCTCTTTTTAGAACACTTAAGTAAAAAAGTCAGTAGTTCAGTAGACAATCGCGGTATCCCTACAAAATATCCCCCCAAAAAATATCGCCGTACATATGGCTGTTTGTCTCGCCATAGGTGATATATTTGGGGGGATAATTTGTGGGAGCAGGGGTTGTGGGGGTGTTCCCTGCACATTTTAAAACAATGCGGGGGTTGCCGGGTTGTCCCCCACAGGGTCGATGGGTCAATATTGCTGCAATAATATGGTGATATTTTTGTATCGTGATATTTTCGCGGGGATATTAACACATGGAACCGAGAATCACCGAAGCTCAAGAGGAGCCACCTTGAAAAAGCACAAGCTGGGAGGCCAGTGCAGGTGAGTTGAGGTTGACTCAAAGGGGTTTAAAATAGTACTCCCCAAGCTAGCAAGCATCACAATTGGCAAAAGGTAGATTTACCCCAAGCCCCACAGTACCTGAGAATTGAAGATTTAGTTTCAGCTGGATGCCTTCCTGTTGCAGTTAGCAGACCCTTGTTCCTGGTCCTTGATCGTGGTGATGAAAGGGAAGACGTCTGGTGAGCTTCTGCGGCAGCACTATCGAGAGGGTCTCTGCAGCAATGGATTCTATGATTCAGCTGCCTTCTGTGGTTTTGGCACCTTTTTCACAGTGCCAAAGAAGAACAAACAGTTCTTGTTGGAAGGTGATTGATCCTTCGTTCCTGGACTCTGGTGAGAGGACTCTGGATGAAGGTTTCCTGCTCCTGTAGGGTCCTCTGGAAGCCCTCAAAATTTTTAGCCAGATTCACACTTCCGAAGACAATGCACTCAATGATGGTCAGCGGTCCCCGGCAATGGGATTCTGCAGCCTTGGAAAGTCACAGCAAGTCGGGTGCTGTGTCAAAATGAAGCGCGTCATAAGGTTAGTTTGTCCCACCAGCCCAATGGAGGAAGTTGTCCCTTGCGCCTTCCCAGTCGAAACGAAAATGGCGTCGGCACAGCTGCAGGGCTTCACTGGGCACTTCGTGGTCCAGGTGGCTGCTGTTGGTGTCTCTTGACGTCTTCTTCGGCAGATTGTCTTCCAGTGGTCAACTCTGCCTCTTGTCCCAAAAACCTTGCCTTTTAAGCAAGTTCCCATTCATTCATAGGCCTAGGCTGTCAATCACCCAGCAGGGTGGCTGTCCTCCCGAACATAGACAGCCAATCCGAAATGGTTTCACTCAGGCATACCTAGAGACAAAGGATAGGGAAGTTACAGAGCCCTCCCTCACTTCCTGCCTTTCCAGAGATCCTGGAGCCTGGACGGGCCTCAGAGCTGATGCCCGCCAAAGGCAAAATGCACAAAGGACTCCAACCTGATTCAAACAGAGTAAAAGCCCAGAAGGAACTAATTGACAAGAAATGGTGAAAAAAGACGACCAGGGCCATTTGGGGAAATGGTCACGCTTGGGTGCTGTACTTCAACTGAGAAATCGGCCTGCAGATACATGGCACAAGTTAGTCAAAAAAGAAACCACTGCCACTAGTCATTCAAGTTAGTATAACAGAATATTACATGAGAAGTTGGGATAAGGAGTTACTCTTTAACCCCCCAGCACTCCACATAGGGTGGTGCGTGCTGGACTCGCACAAGAAAAGGTAAGTTAGGCAGGCATCATCTTACTATTCAGGACTTTTCAGTCGCTCTGCACAAAAGGTGCTGTCACAATGCTAAAAGCAGATGCCTATGGAGTTTACCAGACTCCATTAAACGGTGAGAAACACAAAATCCTAGTCAGAAAAACACATAAGACTGTGAGGAAAATGTCCCACTCCCTGAGGAGTAAACATTTAAAAAGCCCTGAGTCCAGCAAAAGAGCTGGGGGTCTCTAAGGTTGAAGGGAATTGGCATAGAAATGAAAATCTCCCTAACAATGAAGCATTGTCGCTTCCTGAGAAAACAGCTGTGCTCCTTAAGCCTGCGTATTGCATACTGCGCTGGAAGTAAGGAGTCCTATGGCACGTGCATGTCAGCGATGGAGCTGTAACGCTTCCCAGGCGCACCGTGTCATGGTGGGAAATAAACTGAGCTTGATTCTCATCGGTCCGGCTGCACACCGACTTGCACAGTGATACTCTGCTGCGCTTTGGGTTGAATTCGGTATGCAGACATGATCCGACAGTTTGTGCCCCTTGTGCGTTACCAAAGCAATTAAAAGTACTCTGTACATACTCTACGCATCGCGCAATTAAACGTCCTTGGTACCTAATCCACTCACAAATTGTCCGGCACAGTGTGAACATGATAAACCAACACTCTTGATAAACTCCTAGCTGTTGGAGCTCTCAGAAATGGATACTTAGCGTTTGGATGAGCAGAAAAGAGAAAGGACCTGGGCAGGAAGTGACTAGGGGAGCCCGGGGCAGGAAGTGGACTAATCGACTGGCAGGTGCCCAAGTTTTATGGAAAATGTAGTCTAGTTGGTTATTGTAAGGGTTTTCATGTTTTGACAAAAATAAAAATGGAAGAAAAGAGGAAGATTTAAATCTGCACTGATGAGTAGAACAAATGAGGTTGAAGCATAATTCTTCCCTCCGGTCTTGACATACAATTGCGTTTTCAGATTACATTTGTTCCTAATTCCAGAGTGTTATTTCTGTGTGGCAAATCCACACTGAATATCTTAATTGGCTAATATATAATATATAATATAGAAGGACTTAACTGAGCAAGTAAAATATTCCACTAGATGTGTGGGTCCAATTATCTTTGAAGAATGAAAGACCAATCAGAATCTTGCATTGTTTTCTTCATAGGAATGATGTTTCAGAACGAAGGGAGAAGCCTTGCAGGTTGTCTGATTTTTTTTTTTTTTTTTTTTTTTTAAATCCTCCAGTGAATGCATTATCTTGGTATAGGACCTTTTCTGTGCTTGAATGGATTTTAGACAGTAGGGCTTTTTCCGCATTAATGACACAGACCTGACAGGCTTGCACCATACAACAGTAGGCTCTCCTTTATTACACAGATGCTACTCCAGCGATGTCAGAATGTTTGTGTAACACAGGTCTTACAATTTCATTCCTTAGAAAAGAAAGCCATCTCCTTGGGTTACACAGATCATTTACAGTCCCATTGATTTATCTCTTGGACTTCAGTTCTTTTATTCTCATGCTTTGCGCTGCCTTAAATCGAAAACTTTCTGACCGGTTCATCTTGAGTTTTTACCTATATTCTCTTCTCACCCCACAGATTACCTTTGACAACAAAGCCCATAGTGGCCGAGTGAAGATCCTCCTGGACAATGAGGCACACATCAAAGAGTGCAAGGACCCCAGTGTTTATGGACATGGTAAGACTGCTATATATAGGACCATAATTTCTTTGTGCCTTCTCTTTTGGGATGGTCCAGATGTATTGAACTGTTGGGTAACAGTCTGCCGAGAGGTGGCAGTTACCCTGTAGTGGATTGATCCTCTACATCCCCAGTCACTCAACGGTTCCTAGTAATGCATTTCATTGAAAACTTAGAGCTTTTCCCATTTCACAGAACATTGGAGGATTTGCATAGTTTCCCCTATTTGCTCACAGCGCGCTATGTCAGTACAGTGTTTTGGACTCCTTCCTATTCTGAACAATCTTATTGCTATGGTGTGATATTATTTACCACAAGGCATAATTTCTAGTTATCCTCCCATCAATGGCTCAGTCTGTTTCTATCTCTATTCAAAAGCACCTCCTTTTTCACACATAAAGCAACTTCCCCTTTTGTTTACTCCCATCCACCATCAGTCACCCTAGTAACTATTTTGTGCCCAGCCAAAACGGGGTGCTGGGTGGATGTATTAGCTTTCTGGTAATGCCAAACTTTGCTTGTTGGAAAAGTCCAGCTTTACATGGGATATCACACAGAGGACCTGCTGGGACTGAGAAACCTGGAGCTGTGCTTAAAGTTTGAGAGGAGTCCACCCTTCACTTGGCAGCAAGGTTACCCTCAATGTGACGCGACTCTCGTGTTAAATGTGATGGGGAGCAGGATTGGAAAAGGTCTAGTAAGCCCTTTATCACTTTCAGTAAGGGTTCTGTCAGTACCTCATATCACTGAAACTGTGTTTGTGGTTTGCTTTGCAAAAAAAAAGAAATTTCAGTAGTACGGATAAGTAACTTGGGACAATGGCTAGTTCATGTTGTTAGTTGGGAGCGTTCACAGGCCAATGCCGTCTCTGGGCTGGTTAGTAAAGTTTTCTTTTGAACCTTGCATCTGTTTAATTCAGTGGATCTCCCCACGGCATATATGTCAATTGGCTAGATCATGACTAACTTGTGAGGTGAGCGAGGCCCATTTGTCTCGCTCACTTACACATCTCAATTTGCTTGGGGGTGCACTGGTCAGTCGCTGGGGGTACCAGTTATGGGAGAGTCACGCTTATTTCTTTCCACATTTGTTTTTACGTTCCAGCACACACCACATTAAGTGGAGTCCTGCAGATACACATTGTTTCCCTTTAAATTCCCTGTAAATGCTGTTTGTTACTTTTGTGAACTTAGCAATGTAGTGGATCAGAAGGTGGATGCAGACTCTCGGACAATTGCAAGGTGTATTTATTAAAAAATATGAAGGCCCAACTATCCCTATCACTATGGGTTATTGCCTATGAATAACTAAGGTGCCCGTCAGTCATCTGTGAATGTCCAAAAGGAATATGTCAGCTGTCCAAAAGCCAAGGCTAACTGACCCTACCCCGAACGTAACAAACTGAGGTCAGGAGACTGACTTCCATTTCCTTATGTATGCTACATTCACTTCTCTTCGTAGCCTTTAGGCTTCTTGTTAACATACAATTTCTAAATCTTTTTTCGTGACATCTCTTATAAGGTCGTGTAGTTCACTCATGGCATTGTGGACTTTACTTTCCTCTGTAGAAATGGCTTTCCTTGATGCTGGGGAGAATTCATTTTTGTGTCAATTCTTTCTACCTTAAAGACCCCAACCTCTTTTTGCTGGACTTTAGGACTTTGATTTTTTATCATGGAGGGGGTGAGACCTTTTTCTCACTCATGTATTTTTATCTTGGTTTCTTTTTCATTTTGGAGTCTGACAAACTCCATAGGCATCACCTTTTTGTATGGACACACAGCACCTTCAGTGCACTGTCACAGAGAAGTCCTTTGGATTTCTCCAAGGTTTAAATACCTTCTCTTGGATAAACTACTGTTTCCAAGAGTAGTAAAGTGAAATTGACTTTAGTTACCGTTTTTGTAGATCCAGCACACACCATCCTATGTGGAGTGCTGGGGGTTACTTAGTATCCTCTTTGTCTACTTTCTCCTGTAACATTTTTGTTACCCTCACTACAATTAATGGCTGGTGTCGGCAGTTTAATTTCCCTACCATTGTGCGTTTTATTTCCTGCAGGCTGAATCCTCAGCTGCAGTATTGCACCCATGGGTGCCCATTTTGTCAAAATGGCCCTGGCTTTCTTTGTTCTCCATTTTTTGCTTGTGAGATCTTACTTGGGTGCGTGCCAAACCAGGTTTGGTCCCTTTTGTTTGTTTTGTCTTTGGCAGGATTCACAGGTGAAGCCCGCCTCTGGCTCCAGCATGTCTGACGGGGACGGAAGCGAGGGAGGTTCCCGAAACTCCCGGCTATTAATCCCCTTGGTCACAGGAATGCACCCAAAGGGGGTTCGCTGTCTAGCTGTCCTTGCTGGACAGCCACCCTGTTGTGTGAGTGACAGCCAGGCTGCGAATGAATGGGAGAAGCCTGCATAAAAGGCGAGGTCTTTGGCAAGGAAGGCAGTCAACCACCGGGCGAAGGAACCGAAGAAGAAACTGTAAGAGAAGCTTGCTGAAATCTCCTGGACTGTTGGTTCGCCCGGTGAACCCTGCTGCAGTGCTGATTCTCCAGTTTTCGTATCAACTAGAGATGCCCAGAACGGACGACTTCTTCTCTTGGGTTGGTGGGACCAACTGACCCCAAGACGAACTTGACTGGAACCACTCTCCCTGCTGGCTGCACTTCTTTGCTGCTGCTGGAACTGAGTGCCACGGGACAGGAACACCAGGAACAAGTGCATCGTCTTTAAGCCAGACTCGAGCTCCAGGAAGATCCCGAAGACCCTGCCGAAGCAGGGTGACCGAAGCCTGAGCCACCTCAACCTAGTGCTGGACCCCAGAAGCAAGGGGAGCTCACAAGGTGCCCAAGAATCGCAGTGGTGCTATTTGCCGGTAGCTGAAACCCCAAAGTGCAGCTGATCTGGGGTTAGCCCATTGCTGCTGCCAACCTTCAAACCGCAGTGCAGGAGTCCCCAGACAACCTTCCTTTTGTCCCCACAACAGAGGCTCAGGAACACGGAATCTGCAGGACCAACAGGAACAGAAGCCCTTTTCTTCACATCTAAGGTACTGTCTAACTAGGGGTACTTACCTCTTGTTGTGTGTAGCTTGCTTGCTCTCACTAGAGACTTGCACTAGCTGCCTTTTGCAGATTTGCTTGCATCTTTGCTTTTCACCACCCTTACAGCTTGTGGCCCAACAGTGATTCTTTTCTGCACACTCTCTATTCTAACATTGTGCAAGTCATTTGTGCTATCCTCATGACATGCCTCGGTGCTCCTGGATTTTGTTCAATTGACATTGGCTGTCCTGGCTCCCTGCAGACATTATGACCCTTTGACTTTGTGTTTTTCCTGTCCCTCAGATAAGTCCTGCATAAGTACTTGTATTGCTGAGAAAGGGTTAACCTCTACTTCATTGGGTGATTGTAAAGTTCTTACCTGTTAAGAGAACGTGTTAATCTTTGTTTCCTTCCCTAACCTTTATCTTCTTCCACAACCTCAGTATTATATTTGAGTGTTAAAGTGATCTATTAATGTCCACAGTGTCCTAAATATTGAAGTCACCTCAGGGTGTAGGAAGTGTGTGTGTGACACATCCCAAAAGGGGATCTACTTAATTTTTATTATTTTTTATGGCATTTGTTACACGCCCGGACCCTTAGGTATCACAGCGAGGTTACAAACAGCTTATTTAAACATTCCATTCACTTGAGGGGCCAATCGGGCACAGTTATAGTATAGTTTAAAACATTAGAAGACAAAGGATCTATACAGTAGTGGTGAAACTGGGGAATTAACAACCGTAGGAAATCAAACATACGTTGAGGCGTAGCCAGGATTGTCTAACAAGTAGGGCCTGAAGCTAATGTAGTTGGGGCCACTGCAGTGGCATTACCATCTGTAAATACCCATACAGCACTGCTGAGTGGGCATTTAGAGATTTTGTGTGATCTTTGCATGCTCAGACCCTACCCTGTCTATGCTTCTGAACATAAGCAGTTCTATTTACAACAATCAGAGGTAATGCGCAAGTGTAGTCCTATTTCCAAGTAGCATAGAAGTGCTAGTTATTGGAATTGGTTGAGTAGCCAGGTTTTTAAAGATGTCTTGAATCCTGTGAAAATGTCCTCGTTTTTGATGGAGAGGGAGAGGGTTCCAATGTTTAGGGGCTAGATATTTGAAGCTACTGCCGCCTGCTCTCATATTTTTGTACCAGGGGATTGCTAGGAGGGCGTGGTTCTTGGATCTTAGGGATCCAGCATATTCTTTTTTTGCTATAGCGTGGTCCAGGTAAATGGGTCAATTTTTGTTGAGGCATTTAAAGGAAATGCAGAGGGTTTTGAAGATGACTAGCTTTAATGGGCAGCCAGTGGCAGCTCGTAAGGCATTATTTTGTATTAGCTGTAGTTTATTAAGGTTGGAACTGGATGTTCCAAGTAATAAAACGTTACAGTAGTCCAGTCTTGATAAAATCAATGCCCTGGCCAGGGTAATTCAGTTGGTAGGGGTCAGGAATTAGCGATTTAGGGCAATTAGTTGGGCGGTATAGGAAGCAGAGGATGAAAGGGTGTTAATGTGTTTGGTCATGGTGAGGTTAGCCTCTACGTACACACCTAGACTTTTTACATGTTTCAGTACCGGGTTCATAGTGCCATCAATATTGATGGAGGAGTAGTCTGGATGAAGTGCAGCTATTTTGGACTGTGGTCTGACTCATCGTTAAAGCAAAGGCTGTTTAAGGCCATCCAGTTTTGAATTATGGCATAGATTTTGTTAATAACTGAACTGAAGTAGTGTGTTAGGGAGAATTTTCATAAATGTGATAATTCCCTTCACCTTAGAGACCCCCAGCAACTTTGCTGGATTTTGAGGACTTTTTTTACCTGGAAAGAGTGTGAGCCTTTTTTCCAACTCTTTCATGTATTTTGATGTGTGTTTTACTCTTGTGTTCTTTGATTATGGAGTTTTAAGATAACTCCATAGGCATCTTTTCATGTGTGTCACAGAGCACCCTAAGTGCAGTAATACAGGAATGTCTTTTTAGACTTCCTAAAGGTTTAAATACCTTCTCTGGGATAAACTACTGTTTCCCAGAGAATGTAAGGTTAAATTGACTTTACTAGTCTTTAAATTCCTAGACCCAGCAAACACCATCTTCCAATAGAGTGCTGGAGGGTTACCTAGTATCCCCTATGTCTAGAAACTCATGTAGCAGTCACATGCTACCCTTTTCTATCGAAATGGCTGGTGGCAGTGGTTTTACAACACACTACCATGATTTTTCCCGACGGCGAACACCGGTAGCTAAAAACCGCGGGAGCCATGTTTTTCAAGATGGCGCCTTAAGACCCTTTGATTAAACGGGTCCCAGTCTTTTCTTTTTTCACCATTTCATTTTGGAAAGGTCCTTTTAGAGTTTCTATGCGCGCCAAACTAGGTGTGGTCCCTTTGTTTCTATGCCTCTGGCATCTGAGTGTCTGGGGTGGGCAGGAAGTGAGGGAGATCCCTGAAAACTCCCTGTGCTTAGTCTCCTAAGAGACCCAAATACACTCTGGCGTTATTGGCTGGCTGACTGTCCGGCAAGTACAGCTACCCTGCTGGGTGAGTGGCAGCTAGGCTGGAATGAAAGGGAGAAAACTGTTTAAAAGGCGAGTCTCTTGGACTGGAAAGCAGAGTCGACCACTGGAACGAAAGAACCGAAAACTAGCAGGCAGAGGACGGCTGCTGCAACTCCTGCACCGTTGGTTTGCCCAGTAAAGTCCTGCTGCAGGTCCGAATCGCCAAATTAATCTCGACAGAGAAGCCCCTGCAAGGACAAATTCATCCTTTTGAGTTGGTGGGACCAATCAACTCGTAAGCCACCTGGATACCATTCTCGGAGCTGGTTAGGATTCACCAGGGGGAAGGAAACCAGCTTGTGTGTTTGACGACAGCTACCCGGACCGCAGATCTTCCATTTTGCCAGCTTGTTTGACCCGTCCAGATGCAGTGCAGGAGTCCCCTGACATCCTCCCTCTTGTCCCCACGACTGAGGCTCAGGAACAGTGAGATCTGCAGGAACTGCCAGGAACCAACATCTTCAGCTGCATCTTTTTCTTCATACTAAGGTACTTGCCAACCTGATTGAGAGAACTTACCTCTCGTGGTGAAAGTTCGTGAAACTTTCCCAACTTGCAGGCCTAATCAGCTTGTGACCCAACATGATTCTTTTTCGTACAAACTACTTCTGAGAACATTGACAAAGACTTTACCGTTTACTACAAGAACTGCTCTTTCCTATCCAAGACACTAGACCATTGACTTTGGCCTAGGCCTATTGAACTGAATAGAGTCCTCGTGTGAACTGAAACTATTTCACTGCCTAAGAAAGTATTTGTGATCTATTCTATTGACTTGTTACTCTTTTTACTCCCATTCAAAGTAACTGAAATACCATTTTGCTCCTATTTCAGGGGAGCCTAATTTAGTCAGAAACGTATTGGTTTGGTAATGAAGTAGATTTGTGTATAATATTAAGTTGCCTCCTTCTAGTGAATATTTTCTGAATGACTAATAAATTAATAAGTGTTTTACCAAGAAACCTTAAGTGTAAGTGTCTACTTGAACCATTATGATTGTAAGACCTTTGTGTAACATCCTTGTGCTGTTCATATTCCTTCTTGAGAGAAGCCTGGCTGCTCAGCTCGCTACCACAAACTGTGTAGTACAGACTTATACCAAAGGTTGGTTTTGCTTACACCTGTAGTCCTAATTGTATGTGATGGTCCGAGAGGGTACTGCATGCAATTCTGCCTAACATAGTGTATTTTTGAAGTGTATTTTATTGCTGCATATTGCCTTTTCAAAAGAAGGCTTGCTTTAAAAATGACTGTTAAATCAATAAATAATTATACAAATAAGATGAGCCTGGCTGCTCAGCCATACTACCAATCTGTGTAGTTCAGACTTATACCAAAGGTTGGGTCCCTATTGCCAGGAGGTCAAGGTTATTGTAGATGCCCCCAATGGGTACTGCATACAATATTGCCGAAGGCACACAAATACACTTCAGAATACACACTTGGTTTCTCTAAATCATCAAGTACCCATTTGGGGTGGCACACACACTTCCTACACCCTCAGGTGACTTAAATAGCTAGGACACTGTGCACATTAATATATCAATACTAAAGTTGGTGTCAAAGAAAAGAGGTTTCAGAATAAGACAAGAGATCCCACAAATATTCTGAAGCAGGAAAGTACTTTTGAACCCCCCCCCCCCCATTGCAAAGTACGTTAACCCTTTCCTGGAAGGAAGGTAAACACACACAATCAGAGTAGAGAAGAGTCATTCAGGGAGCCAGGCCAGCCAATGTCAATTGGGCAAAAGTCTAGGTGAGCTGAAGCACTTCTTGCAGGTAAGTAAACGTCTTGCACAATGTTTTAGAAGTCTTTTTAGAAAAAGTTGAATCAAGTAGGGCCACCAGCTGGAAGACTTGTGAGTTGTAGAAGATGCAATCAACTGTACAGAAGCAACCAAGACAAGTCTGAACTGAGTACAAGACAAACAGGTAAGTTGTCTTAGACTGTACAGTACCTTTGGTTAGAAGAAATGGTTCCAGCTGGCTTCTGTTGCTGTGTGGCTCTGCAGATCCTTTTGTTCCTGGGCCACAGTTGTGGCCACAAGAGGGAGGACGGGGATTCCTGCAACAGGAAGGTCGGCGGCAGCAATGGGCAAACTTCTATTCAGTGGATCTTCGGTGTTTCAGCTCCTCGCGTCTGACAGCAAATAGCAACACCATGGTTCTCGGATACCACTTGAGACTTTCCTTGCTTCTATGTTCAGCACTCATAGGTGGCTCAGGCTTGGTCAGTCATGCACCAGGGAAGTCCAGAGGATCTTCCTTGCACTCGGGTCCGAATTAAAAGCAACACACACAATCTGGTGTTCCTCTCCGTGGCACTTCGGTTCCAGCAGCAGTGGAAGTACATCCAGCTCCGAGACATTGTTCATACGGGCTTACTTTGAATTTGATTTATACCACCTTCTCAAGGGGAGAAGTCGTCCTTGCAGGGCTTCTCTAGTCGAGGTGAATTCAAAACTTCAGCATAGCAGCAGGGCATCACCGGCCAAACCAACGATCCAGGAGCTGCAGAAGGCATCTCTTCCAAGTTCTTCTGATGCCTTACTTCCTTCCAATACTTCCTCCAGACAGACCCTCATCGACCTCCTCTTTGTCGTTCCTTCGCCAGATCTATGGACTCCTCATATGATCTCTGTGCTCTGTCCCATCTCCTCCTCCTCTCATTAATGGTGGCACTCGCTGGGAAGTTCTCATGGCTTCCTTCAACTCCTCTAAAGTCATCATTAATGTCTACCTGAATGGCACTGTCATGGTCCAAGGCCCTCAGGCCAATCTCCTCCTCTTTGATAGGCGCTTCCCTCGCCTCATCAATTTCCTCATCTCCTGCTGTCCCCTCCTATCCCACCTTGGCTACATTGCCCTCTCTTCTCCTCCTCTGCCCCTCCTAGGGCTCTTTCTCCTCCGCAGGGCATACCTCTGATCTGTACCCCTCCCCGGAAGGTCTTTAAGGCTGGTAAACCTCTTCATATTGCCACTCTCAACTCTCGCTCTGCTGTCAAACACTCCTCTGACATCTGCCACCTCCTTGAAGAGCTAAACCTTGATGCCCTTGGTCTTACTGAGATGGTTCACGGCCAGCTCTGTCACAAGCTTTGACACTCTCCTCCCTGATGGCTACAAGATCCCTTCTGCACCTAGATCCTCCCGGTCCGGTGCTGGGGAGTAGCCCTGATCTTTCCTGAGTAGATTCCTGCCTCTATCATGCCCACTCAGACCTACTCCTCTTTTGATGCCTTGTCTGTAGGCTCTTTCTTGCCTACCCATTCTCTTACTGTGTCTACCATCTACCGGCCTTCTGGTCAAATCACCTACTTTCTCTGAGTGGGCGGACCTCTCCTCCTCCCTCCTGGCCTGTACCTCTCAACTCCTCCTCCTCTGGGACCTCAATATACATTTAGACTCTCCTTGTTACTCCCCTGTATCTTCCGTGACTAGTGCGACTCCCTCTCCCTGTCCATCCTCCCCTCTGGCCCGACTCACTCTGCAGGCACACCCTCGATGTCTTGATCTCCTCTGACCTCCCCCTCTGCATCTCTCTGATCACTCCTCTCTCCTGGAGTGATCTCTCCCTCTCCCCACCCTCCCAAGCCAAGCCTCACCCAACACTGCCACCTACCTTCTCGGACATCAGGCCCACGAAGCGTGTGTCAGTTGAGGCTTTTGCTGCCACTTTCTCCCCGTCCCCCCTCACCTCTGGCTGTCTCACATCCTGACACAGCCCTGTCTCTGCTCTACTCCAATTTCTGATACTCTTGGCCCTGTCACAAGGATCCGTTTGAAGTCCAAAGCCAAGTGCAATTCCTGGTATGACTCCGACCTAGCTACACTTAAACGTAAGTGTAGGGCGGTTGAGAGGAAATGGAGGGCTTCTTGTTCATCCTCTGACAAACTGGCCTGTCTCCTGCTACAAAGGCAATACCAACTCTGTCGACACCAAGAAGAGAACCCACATTCAAGCTTGTGTCTCTGCGGCATCTAACAACTCGGCAAATCTGCAAGGAGCTAGCCAACCCTGCTGCAGTCTCTACCCCTCCTGTTGCCTCCCAGACTCTTTTCAATGCCCTTGCCTCTCACTTGATCTCAAAAACCCAGAACATCCTGTCCAGCCTCTCCATTAACCACGCCTCCTCGCCCTCTCCATGTGTGCTTGCTAACCCTCCTTTAGCCACCCCCCACCATCCTTCTCATCCTTTCCTCCCCTGACGCGGTCACTAGACAAGTCCGATCTATGAAAGCCTTGTCAAAACAGGTTCATCCCTGTTCCTCTAAAACCATCAAGCACCACATTGACACCCTCGCTCCGGCCCTTGCTGATTTTTGCAACCACTCCTTTGCCTCAGGATCCTTCCCCTCCCCTCTGAAGCACTCCCTTGTGCATCCTCTTCTCAAGAAACTACAGCTGATCCTTCTTGTCCAGCTAGCTATCGTCCAATTTCCATTACTCCCTTTCTGGGCAAACCCCTGGAAATGTTGGTCAAATCTCAGCTTAATCTTCATTCTATTGGCTGTCTCCATGACCACCAGTCTGGCTTCACAGCGGCCAGAAGCACGGAAACTGCTCTCCTGAACATCCGCGAAGAACTGCTCTCCAACCTTGACTCTAACATTCCCTCTGTCCTCATCCTCCTCGATCTCTCATCTGCCTTAGACATGGTCAACCATACCATCCTGCCCAACAGTCTCTGTGATAATCTGGGTATCGCTGATCAGGCTCTGGCCTGGCTGACCTCTTTCCTCTCTGTTGGACCCTCCCAGATCCAACTTGGGTCCTTCCTATCATCCATCTAACCTCTCGCCCTTGCTTTTCAACCAATACCTGGCAACTCTCGCCCACTGCATTGCCATTTTTTTTTTCAAATTTCCAGTGCTATGCTGACGACACTCCACTCATTTGCAGGCTGCCCTCGGCCACCTCGCCCTCTCTCATCTGATTGCTTAACTGCCATTCAAGATTGGTGTGCCGCCAATGATCTTTGTCTGAATGCCAGCAAGACGGAGATCATCCTCATCGGCACACCTACACCATCCTTTCCCCTCACTCTCTGGCCGGCCTCCCTTTGAAGGGGCCCCTGAGGGACCCTCGCGTATGGAAACAAAGCACAATCACCACACACAAACTGATATGCCAGACACGATGTTGTATTCCCAAAAGCTAGGGTTTATTGTAAAGCAAAAAGTCTCAGTTGGCCAACTGCGTCCCACGCCCCGCGACATGTGTTTCCAGACCCCAGGGGACGCAAGAGCCGAGAGAATCGTACAACAGTTACATATATACAAGCAAGCATCTTACAATCAGTAGTGACACATCCAATACCGCCCCTAATACATTTCCTTTGAATCGGGTATGATGATTGACAATGGTGACGACTATGACACCTTCAAACATTTATTTAGCAACAGTTTGCAATTTTTGCGAGCCTACAGACACAAGTCTTTGTTTAAAAGAACACAATGCTTCTGTTCTTGCAAGCAAGCTGCATGCAGGGGAGAGACACATTCCAGGCCTTGCTATCTCCTAATTTCTATTTGTGTACTGGGGGTCAACTTGCTCTCCAGGGCTCTACAGGGCTCAAGGGAGAGGGGACGCAAATAAGAGCATAATTCAAGTCATTTAATGTTCACTTCTAGCATTTCTACTGTTCTTCCAAGACTAGCTGGCACCTGTGTACCGATTAGAATGCCTTGCTGCTTACTTTCCAAGGATATGTGAGGGAGGAGACCAGGCATCTCTGTCTGGGTTGCTGCGTTATGTTTCAGCATGTCTCTCGCGGCCTTACGTTATGCACTAGTGGAGCAGAATAATATTTCAATAAAGCAGTTTTAACAGAAAGCAAAAAGCAAACGTTAAAGAAAACATGGCGATTTCAGTCATCTTAAAATGGCTGCGCTTCAGTCAAACTTATGGCTACATATTTCTAATACTAAACACATGAGGCGGTTGGTCTTCGGCCAACAAAGTACATTGCCTTATCATTGAGGGGTGTCTACTTTTTCTGGACTGACAAACCCTCCTTTTGGCCGTATGCCAAACGCCTCATCCATACATTGCATCCTCTTCTGACCAAGTATCTGATTCTGACTCTGATTCTTGTACACTATTGGGCTCCTCCTCATCATCATCAATATCGATTGACATGAATTCTTTTACCGTTTTCAATTCATCATTGCCGTGAGTATTTTGTTTCATAGTGCGCTTTTTTTTCTATCATTTGGACACACTCCTCACTTATTTCAGTGCATATTATAGGTAAGCAGTGTATGCAACAGCACAATGTCTTGAATATTCCTAGTACTGCTACTAGGATCGCAAATAATTTCCATCCCCATGATCGTAATACTTCCCAGAACCAGGAGCTTATGTTTAATTCCCAACTCCCTTCAGGGGGTGAAGGTCAGAGCTCAAAACGTGCAACTTTCTTATCGCTTCGAAAATCGTAGGGGAGGAGTCGCTTACAAATACGCAACACGCTGATACCACGATTTTGCAAACACCGCCACGATCAACCAGGATTACATCAAGAGCCAGTCTATTTTGGAGGGTCATTAATGTAATTCCTTTTTCCTCTAATGTTATATTGTATAATATATCCGTTGTCCCATTTATCGTTTTCTCTAAAATCCTGGACAGTTGTCTTAAATTATACGAATTTATTGCTTGGCCCCAAAATGGAATAAATGATTTTGCTATGTCCTCTGCAATTTAACCTCCTTCCTCATTCCGCCGTGGTCTTGACCTTGCCAATTTTGCTATGTCTGCTGTTTTTGAAAGGAACACCTCAGGGAATAGGAATCCTAAGTAACAAGTACCTCCCCAGTTTCTAGGTAACCAGGGATACACTTTTTCTCCACATATAAAATAAACAGGATCTCCTACATAAACTGGCTCTAATTCCTTATCAAGAACTGCTATATTCATACATCTAGTGAATGTCCCTACTGAATAGGAACCCTTCTTCCTCAGGCAAAAAGGAACGGACCGTGGACTGTAATTTACTGTATAAGAGGGGGCACTATATCTTTATTTACTTCTGGGTTCACTTGAAACACTTGTGTATAGGCGCGTTACAAATATCATATCATATCATATCATATCATTTGAAACGTGATTACAGATGATTTGTAGGGCACAAATAGTCTAACTTGCCGCCTCACTACTGGTGTGATCGGCCGTGCTTTGTGAAATATAGAACAACCTACGGATTTCATAATTTCTTCGAATTCATTCATATTTGTTATATCTAATTGACCAGTTTCACTTTCGTTCCATTTCCCATAATAGAACGCACTCAAAGAAGCGTAACATACAGAACTCAATGGCAGGGGCTGCACATGCCAACCAATTCCTTTACCACCATGCTGTGGCAAATGGGCACAGACCCAGCAAATATTGTTTCTTAATATTGAGTGTGTCATATTCATTATTAGCAGCAATGTGTTATTCCCATAACCTTCTGTGTCTTTCTTCCATTGGGGACAGAGTGTAAGCAATTACATGAACCGGGCTTTCAGTAGTGGAGATGTTTTTCACAGGCAAGAGAACCTCTAATGGGTGTATTTCTTTTAGGTACCATAATACTAGTACGGTCATTATTGGGGCTATTATACTAATCACACACATGACTATTGTTATAATCGGCATAACATTTTTTCGGCAATTCTTTTTGTGTAACCTTTCAGTTTCTATGTTTAACTCCTTATCAGCAGTGGTGCAGGAGGGGGCACAAGCTGGTTCCGGCATTTTTCTCTCTCGGTGGTTCTTCAGCAATGTTCGTCGTGAATATCTCTCCTCGTTGCACTCGTTCGAATGTTAATAACTTCAGTAAATGTCAACAGTCTGTTCTGCCAGTTCTTAGCAGCCTGGATTGCTATACGTTGGGCAAGATCTCTGTGCATTTGCACATTTGCTCAAAGAACTCCAGAGCAGTTATCAATTGCCTTTGTACCATGTGAGCCCCTCTTGTCCCCAAGGGGTGATCGGTGATCTGCACATGGATTTTGTTTACCCTCGCACCGAGGAGCCTCGCTTTTGGGATGTCCGATTTGCACAACCCTCACGCCGCTCTCCTCTAGGCCTCCGGTTCCTATTTCATCCATGATAGGAAACAGAGGCAACAAAGATCTAAAAGAAATGAAGATTGGATCACTCCTTCTTCCGGTTCCGCAAATTATACTGTCTTGCTTCTGGTATCGTGTGATCAATGAATAGAGCGCGTGCGCTTCCAGACTCGAGCTCGGAGTCAGCCTGTGGCGCAATGGAAGATGATGATGGGCGCCAAAGTGATGATGCAGGTATCGTTTCAGGATGCGGCGCAATGAAAGCAGGTGGGTGCCAAAGCAGTACACGTTTACTGTCAGCCAGCAGTGATGCCGATTCTGCTGGACAACGTTGGGGCACTCTTTGCCCTTCCTCTTTTACAGCAATCTTTTCAGGCTTCGTTCCAGGATCAGGCAGATTTTGTGGCAAAGAACTGGCAACAATCTTTCATTTCTGGGAATGCTGTCTCTTTCTGATGGTCTCGATCAGGCAGTTCTTCAGACGGTGACGGGACCTTTTTAGCGTGGGTTGCATGAATCCACGCTTTCCTTCCGTCCACATGAATGGCGGTCTGCGTTGTTAAGAATATCAAACAGGGTCCATGCCACCTTGGTGCAAGCAATGTCTTCCTTTAAAAGTTCTTGATTAGGACCCAATCTCCGGGTTCCAGTGCATGCCCCGGACCAGTGTACCTGATCGGTAATGCCTCCTGCTCCCGCTGATGAATCAAACGCAATTTTTGTATTAAGATTACAATAAATGCTGAGCACAGGGTATTCAAGCTCCCTTAACCGCTTCGGCTGTGGTGCACACCAAACATTCGCCAGCCTCCCCATCATTATTTCATATGGGGAGAGCCCAGTTCTTGCCTGCACAGATGTACGCATGCACAGTAACGCTATTGGCAATGCGTCTACCCAGCTTAACTTGTTTCCTGCACAAATCTTGCTTATTTTAGCTTTCAAAATGCCGTTGTGGCGTTCAATAAGACCGGCACTCATGGGGTGTCTAGAACAATGGAATCGGTTATCAATCTGGAGAACTGCGCAAATCTGTAATATTACCGCGCCCACAAAATGCGGACCATTATCTGACCATATGACACGGGACAGACCAAAACGGGAGAAGTACTCCTTCAACATTACTTTCGCCGTGCTCATGGCAGTACTTTCTTTTAATGGATATGCTTCCACCCGTTTACTGAATGCACATATGACCACTAAGACATACTTCAAGTTTTGGCATCTCTCCATTTCTATTAAATCAAAATGGATTACCTCAAATGACATAGAGGGAGAGCCAAAATTGCCTGTTGGAGTCACCGTTCCCTTCCCCACATTGTTTTGTAGGCACGTAATACAATTGTGGACCAGCCTCTCGGCATTTTTCTTTGTGTGTGTTCTCCCAAACTGTGGCTAAATGCTGAACTATCTTGTTGGCACAAATGTGTGTAGGGCTGTGGGCGGTCGTGACCATTGCAGTTACGTAGGTGTTGGGCACCATCCAGGTTCTACTCTTCTTGTCCACCCAGCAACCTTCTAGATCTAATTCAGCAGAGCCCTCAGCCCACCCTTGTATTTCGTCAGCAGTGGTTTATGCCTGCATCTCTTTGACAGTAGCAATTCCATTCTCTATCATGCAGGGCACTTCCTCAGACTGTACTGTTAACATTTTGGTATTCAAGTCAGTGGCAGTTTGTTTCACAATCCTGTCTGCAAATGCGTTTCATTCTCCCACTTTGCATGTCACTTTTTTATGCGCCTCACATTTCACTATTGCTAGGCGCTTCGGACACGTAAGTGCATACAGCAATCGTACAATCAAAGGGTCATGTTGGATTCTGGCCCCATGTGATGTCAAGAAACCCCTCTCAGTCCAGAGTCGGCCAAAGTTGTGAACCACGCCAAAGGCGTATTGGCTGTCAGTATATATGTTTACACTCAGGTTTTCAGAAATCTCACAGGCTCTGGTTAAGGCTATTATCTCCACTGCTTGTGCAGAGTTGAAGGGGTTTCTTTTACTTTCCACAATACTCTTCAACGTGGTTCTAGCATAGGCAGCAGTTGATATGCCATGAGGTAGTTTAAAACAGGAGCCGTCACAAAACAGTTCTCCATCTGGCTCTTTTTGCGGGGTCTCTCTTAAATCAATTCTTCCCTTCGTTTCTTCCTCAGTAACCATTAAGCAATCATGGGGAGGTGATTCATTCTCACCAAGTTCTTCCGTGGGCAGTGGCATTAATTCTGCGGGATTCAAAGCGCTACACCTCATAATTTGGATGTGTGGCGCAAAAAGGACAATTTCATATCTAGTCAATCTAGCAGAGGTGAGGTGTTGCGTCTGCGTTCTATTTAATAGAACGTCTATGGCATGTGGCACCATCAATATTAAGGTGTGCCCCAATACCATCCCTTCGGTTTGTTTCACTGACGCAGCAGCCGCTGCAACAGCTCGCAAACAACGTGGTAGTGCGCGCGCTACAGGGTCCAGCGCGGAAGAAAAATAGCTGCATGGCCTTTTTCTTCCACCTTGTTCCTGTGTCAAAACAGCCAATGCGCAGCCTTCACTCTCATGTGCAAACAATCTGAAAATATTCACATAATTTGGTGTGCCCAAAACTGGAGCAGAACATAATGCAGTTTTGAGCAGATCAAATGCTCTCTGACATTCTTCATTCCACTGCAAAGGCATCACAACATCCTTTTTTGTGAAATCCACCATTGGCTTCACAATCGAGGCAAAATTTACAATCCACTGTCGGCAATAGGAAGCCATGCCTATTATGGCTCTGACTCCTTTCTGTGTCTTTGGAATAGGCATACCAGAAATGCTCTCTATTCTTTCTGGCGTCAGTCTTCTCCCTTCTTTCGAAAGTAGGTAACCCAAATAAGTCACCCCCTTTCGACAATATTGGAATTTCTTTAAACTTGCTTTATGGCCATGCGCTGCTAAGTGTTAATAGTAAAACAGTACTCTTTTTACAAATCTCCTCTGTATCTGCAGCGATCAATAAAACATCTATATACTGTAATAATACACAACCTACCGGTAATTCTAGCATATCTAGTTCTTTCAATGCTCTGCTGTAAATACTCGGACTCTCTTTGTAGCCCTGTGGAATGCGTGTGAATGTGAATGATCGTCCTAACGTGAAGGCGAACAGATATCTGCTTTCTTTGTGTACTGGAATACTGAAGAAAGCATTTTTCAAATCTATATCACAAAATTATTCTGCCGAGGCAGATATTGTCAAAATTGTGGTAACATCTGGAACCAATGGAAATTGAGGATCTACTACCTTGTTTAATGCACGCAGATGAATTATGAAACGATATGGTACCTCATTACCTCCTTTCTTATACACCGGAAGAATGGGACTGTTACGTATGCTGCCTGTAATCTCTTCAATCACTCCCAATTTTACCAAATCAGAAACAATACTTTTCAATCCTTTCTCTCCTTCTGCTGAGATTTTGTACCGTGGAATACGCGGTAACGTTACTCCTTCCTTTAGAGCAATCTTTACTGGCTCGATCTTCAAGCATCCCACATCATTGTCAGTCATCGCCCATATACACGTTGGCACTTAACTCAATTATCCTGGCAAAGGTTTGGACAAAAATTCAGATACTGGTACATTCTGTGGTGAAATGGTCAAAAATACTCCATCTGGTGTACAGTGGATAACTGCACTCAGTTTTTTCAATAGGTTTAACCCTAAAAGATTTCCCCCACAATTTTTTGTTAAGAGAAATGGACAATATTCAGTGAATGGGCCTAACGTCACTGCTACTGGTTGGGACACTGGATTGATCACTGGGGTACCTGCAAACCCTACTGAAATATTTCTTTGCCCTGACCGAGGTATTTCTGGAACCAAGTGATGATCTTTTGAGCACTTCTGTGCCCCCGTATCTAGGAGAAAGCTATGCTCTCTATTCCCGACTTTCATTTCTACGTAGGGTCCTTTCTGATTCACGGGAATAGACACTGGTTCCAACCCCTGTCTTGGGCTGTCCTATTGAGGAAACAACACCTCATCCTATGTTTAATCACTGCTGTTATTATAGTACGCATTTGAGTGTCAAAAATGTTCCCGTTTCTTCCTCTATTCCCATTTTGCGTGTTTTGATGGCTCCGATTCTGAGTAGAAGTTTGATTCTGAGCTTGGTTCTGATTTTGGGTACCATTCCCTTGACTATTTTGGTGCTGCTGCATGTTGCTTCTATTTTTCCCATTAGTTCCTGGATGCCCCCTATGCTGTCTTCTCTGGCCATACCCATTTCTATTTTGCAGATGTGGGCATTACGCTTGCCAATGACCTTCCTCTCTGCAATAAGCACACTGATTTAATCCCAGAGGCCCTCCATGCGTATTCGAATTACCTCTGCCTTGTGCGTTTCCTCTTCCTCTATTGTGTCCCGCCACTTGCTGGAGTAGCACCTCAACCATTGTTCGTAGTGCCTCTATCCTCATTTGCAAGGGGTATTCATCAAACATCTCATGTATTTCCATTGTGGGGATACTAGGATCTGAAATCCATTTTAACGCCTCTCGTACACATACTTTCAGTTTATCGCCTGTCTGTCTTGACAACAGCAAAAATCTCTGCTGTATATAGGGCACCGCCGCTTCCTTCCTATTACTCCTAATATCTTTACTCCTATATCCTGGCAATATGTGGCAAACATTTCAGCATATTCATCATCAAGTTCATTCTTAAATTCAAAAAGTCTGTCTACATGTTCCCTTATTTCTTCATCTCTCTCTCCACAACGTGCTAATGCATTCAGATCCAACAACCGTTGTGGCGGTAACCTTCCAATTAACTGTTTTCATCTCGCCATTAAATATTCCCCCATGCATTCTAACACTACCTGTCTTTCATTGCTCCTTCTGAAATCATACATTGAAGCTAGCGCTGACATTTCACCATTCCTGTTTATATACATTTCTGCCTGCTCTTGCAACTCCCGTCTTCTCGCCTTGCTGATCGCACTACGAGTCACTCTTGCGCATCTACTTTGTCCAGCCCCTTATCTCGTTTCAATGAGTTCAAGTTAAATTACAAGAGGGGCAGATGGGACAGAAACGATCTCTAGGGAGGTGCAGATGGGACAACGGGAAGTAACTGTTGCAGCACTGACTGGCTAATGGGAGGCGCCGATTGCGTGGTCTGTGGCTGTGCTGGGATTTGGTCAGTTGGAAGGGGGCTGAACAATAGTTACTGACAGCCTTTTTAGTCTCTTCCCTTGGGCCACGCTTTGTATCAGTCAATATTTTATTTATCAATTCATCTGATGAATGCAACTCTCGTTGTGGGTATATTATTTCTATACTCAACTGATCGCGTCTATTTGACTTTCTCAAACTATCATTCCACTCCTCCTCCTCCTCCTTTTCTTTCACTCTCTCTGCTTTCGACTTATGCCTGCGCGCATGTTTCTCTCTACTTCTCCAACGAAGCATAGCTTCCCTTCTCTAGTCCCTAAGGATATCAAATGCTACAGGGTGTGTTTTCTTTTTACCAACACTTTCTCCAAGTTACCTATTCTCGTAATCTCAAAACTCCCATGATTCGGCCACTGAAGATCTTCCTGTTTTCTGGTTTGCCTATGTTAAGTCTCACAAAACATTATCGCTCCCACACCATATTTCACATACATCTCATGTGCCGGCGACCCCAGGGGTTGCGTGACCTGGCCAGTTTTCAAAGATTGTCTACCGCAGCGGAAAAATCCCACTAAGGTGGACAATACCCCAGGCATGTTTTAACCTTACCCTTGGCTAATTAACCTTACGCTGGGTGTTTGATTTTGCAAAGTCAACTCTCAACCAATATCAGGTTTACTTTGAATCGGGGCATGACTCACCTGATCAGTCAAGTCGTCTTTCAAGATGCAATTCGTCCATATACTGACGCAACCAATGACGTTGTGTCTGTGTATCTTGGCTCACTCTGCCTCGTTTTGGGACCCTCGCCTCCTTGTTCTCTGGCCGGGCACGTCGATCAGGGATCAGTTGTGTGCAGATCTGCAAAGGAGTCTTTCATCGCTTTCACAGGGGTGCCCCGAACACCTCTTGATCCCGACTCGATCGTCCCCTCCTCGCCGTTCTCTCTGCCTTCCTTATCTTACACGTACACGATGGAACAAGTGGGGGAGGGTCCCTATTCAGGCGCCATCTTGAAGGGGCCCCTGAGGGACCCTCGAGTATGGAAACAAGGCACAATCACCACACATGAACTGATACGCCAGACACGAGGTTGTATTCCCAAAAGCTAGGGTTTATTGCAAAGCAAATAGTCTCAGTTGGCCAACTGGGTCCCACACCCTGCGACGTGTTTCCAGACCCCGTGGGACACAAGGGCCGAGAGAATCGTACAACAGTTACATATATACAAAGCAAGCATCTTACAATCAGTAGTGACACATCCAATACCGCCCCTAATAAATTTCCTTTGAATCGGGTACGATGATTGACAATGGTGACGAGTATGACACCTTCAAACATTTATTTAGCAACATTTTGCAATTTTCGCGAGCCTACAGACAAGTCTTTGTTTAAAAGAACACAATGCTTCTGTTCTTGCAAGCAAGCTGCGTGCAAGAGAGAGACACAATCCAGGCCTTGCTATGTCGTAGTTTCTATTTGTGTACAGGGGTCAACTTGCTCTCTACAGGGCTCGAGAGGGGGGCTGCAAAGAAGAGCATAATTCAAGTAATTTAATGTTCGCTTCTAGCATTTCTACTGTGCTTCCGAGACTAGCCGGCACCTGTGTACTGATTAGAATGCCTTGCTGCTTACTTTCCAAGGATATGTGAGGGAGGAGACCGGGCATTTCTGTCTGGGTTGCTGCCTTATGTTTCAACATGTCTCTCGCGGCCTTGCCTTGGAGCAGAATAATTCAGCGAAGCAGTTTTTAACAGAAAGCAAAAAGCAAACGTTAAAGAAAACATGGCGATTTCAGTTATCTTGAAATGGCTGCGCTTCAGTCAAACTTATGGCTACATATTTCTAATCCTAAACACATGAGGCGGTTGGTCTTGGGCCAACAAAGTACATTGCCTTACCATTGAGGGGTGTCTACTTTTTCAGCATTGACACCTTGGCTCTCCTCCTTCCCCCACCTGTGAGGCTAAGAACCTCGTGGTCATCTTTGACTCCACACTTTCCTTCTCTGCCCACATCTCTGCCTCTAAAAAGTCAAACTTCCTACTGCACCTCCTCAGAGGTACTCTGCCTTTCCTCTCCTCCCCCCAAAAGCTCATGGTCTCCCAAGCTATGGTTCTCAATAGGTTGGATTATTGTAACAGCCTCTTTCTAAATCTACCTGCCTCTACTCTCCACTGTGATGCTGGAAATGCATCGGAGGGACAGGGCCTCGGAATCCTTGTCCTTTATTGGTTTTTATCGTGTTCTGTCATGTTTTCTGCGCAGGAGTTCATGTGGGACTCCTGGCGGTGCAGCTCTCTCTTCGTTTGGTGAACAGACCCATGGGATACCCTTAAGGCACCCATGGGTAGGGGTGCAACCCTGTGCCCCTAGTGTATGTTTTTGGGCACCTGTGGGTGGCCCACAGAGCAGGATACGGGCTGGTGGCAGCTCCGTGCTGAAACTACTGGTGCCCTCAGCGTCCTCCATTTTGGGATGCCCAGGCCCTGTCATTGGAATCGGTAGATTCCTGATGGAGACAAAATGGCCCCCATGGCCTCTTGCCTTCCATCGCCTGTTACCTTGATCTTCCCAAAGTCCCGGGAAGCCCTGACTCAGTCCCTTCCCCCTGACTGACTGTTGGGTGGAAGTTCCATATACGGAAGTGCTGACCAGACTGGCTGGAGCCTTCCCAACGACCGTATGTTGTGGGTACGCCTGTGGGTGGGACCTTGGTGAATGGAGTGTGTGACGAATACGCATTCTATGTTGTGGGTGTCTAGTATCTGGTGGTTGACACAATGACTGAGCCAGCCCTGCCCGAAACCGGTATGAATGCAGTATGAAGTGTTGAATGGCTCGGTACTTGTCCCAATACACAACTTGTTGCGAGTGTCTGCAGAGAAGTGAATGGCCCGAATACACTCTGTGCCTGATTGGTTGCCTGCCTGCGTGAATGCCCTTCGTAGTGATTGGATGCTTCAGTGTGACACAGCGGAATGAATGGGAGATCAACAGTATATCTGGGGACTTCTCTCTGCTAGGAATCGTTTTCAGATGTTTTCAGAGCTGAAGACCAAACTACGAAGAGTAACTGGAGTGAAACTGACGCTTGACCTTGAAGCCCTGCTGGAAGAGAAGAATTGCTGTTGCTCTCCTTCACAATCTGAAAGCTGCTGTGTCTCCAAGGACTGACCCAGAGAGGACCTGGTAAGGCGCCCTCTTCCCGAGCTATGAGGGACCATCGTGCACCAACTGACCTTTGCCAAAGCTCCCTGGTAGACAGACCTTCGACAGGCTGCCGACCCGATATGGGGACTGCTGCGGAATTCCAAAGAGAAGCACCCGGACTGTTGTCCGCCACTGTTGACGATGGCCGTCGCCGACCGGAGCCGCCGTGCCCCCGTTTGCCTAAGAACTTCATTGATCCAAGGACGCTCTCGTCCGCATTGTCGCTGCGGTATCCTGCTGGAGAAGGCCTGACCGTCGACGCGCTGAGGAGCATCCGCTGGTGGGTTTCCCGCCACCCAAAAGACCACAGAAGCCGGTGACTCAACGCCCTTGCTGGGCCACAGTTCTTTGCGGTCCAGAACTACTGACACCAAGGTTCCCCGCACGCTTCTTCCTTGCAGGACGTTTACGCTTCCCCGTCAACGAGCACCTCTAGGAACGATGCGGCCACTTCACCGTCGTAGCTCAACCTGTTTCCGTCGGACGTTCAACCCGTGACTCCTACCTTAAAGGGAGGGCACTCAAGAAGGGCCATTGATTCCCCGACGAGGAACGCTACAACGCCAAGGTACTTTGGGGTTGCAGAACTGTTGGGAAGTCTAGTGTGAACAATATATGGACTGGGCTTGTATCTTTCTTCTACAGGTTGCCCAGGTGGGGGGGATCACTAGAACTGTGTCTAGTGGTACAGGGCCAGTATTCTGCCAAGTGTTCAACCAGCTTCCTTTCCTTCCTCTCTCTACTGCTGATTTCCTCTTTATTCTGATCTGTGTGTCATTCTAACCATAAGCACTTTAATGAGATCTAATAACGTAAGTGGTACCACTTTAGAACTGTATTTCTGATGTTTGTTTATCTGCTTAGAATCACATGCTGTGCATATTCCGACATCCAGTGGTCATTGCAGAGTACTGCATTTTGTTTTTCGTAGTCGAAAAGGGGACGTCGACAAGGCGTGTCTGTAACACTATCCCTATAGTGACGTGGAGTGTACCCACAATCCCTCACGCTTCGGTGTCCCTCAGATTGTTTTTTTCCACCCAGATATTGGTCGCCTATACGCGGAGCTCCTCGAGAGACCTTGCAAAAAACTTTATTCGACCTTTGGTCGCCCTTAACTTATATTATTACTTGCGTCCCTCCTTCGGCGTCGTAGCTGCAAAGCTGTTCACCACCGATCAAGATCTCCAACGGCGGTGCCTTCGGAGGAGGTTGTTCGGCGTTCGCCGAATATGTGGCCTGGCCTGCACGGCCAAATACAGTAGGGAGAGTGGGGTTGTGGGACATTTACTCATTCTCTTTGAGAATGCCTTTCCCTTTCCCCTCCCTTTCCTTCGGGGTTATTGTCACATGCAATCTGTTCCTCAGCTATGGAGAGGACACCCTTTAGGTTTTGCCCGCGTTGTAAAGGCAAATTTACCTGGAAAGACTAGCATAAACAGTGTAACCGTTGCTTGACCCTCGACCACAAAGAAGACGGCTGTGCAGCCTGTCAGCTTCTTAAGCCTAAGACTTTAAAGGACCGCAGGGTCAAAAGGTGGGCAGCCTACGCCATGTCTAGGTCTGAGTCATCACCCGCCGCCGCCGAAAGTGACGAGGAATGTGACAACCCGACGTCTGTTTCGGAAGTTGTAGACCTCTCTAAGGAGCGTTCACGCTCCTCGTCTGTCCCCGGTCCCGACCAGCTCGGCTCATGCCCTGCTTATGGGGATGTACACCCCGGCGACAAGGACGCACACAGAAAACACACCCATAAACACACAACCCACGGCTCTTCGTCGACGACGAAGAGAGCATTAGCGCCAACGGAGACACAGGTCCTACCGGCGGCCTCCTCAGACCGTAAGAGTCTGAAGCCCCCCTCGCAACCGCAAACGCGACTAGCGACTGGGCTACCCCCAGATAAGGGCGCTATCACTAAACCGCCAGACGACGCACACCGGTAGAGAGTGCCCTTCGGCGTACAGCAAGCGACGCCTGTAACGTCGTCGCCGGAGGTACCCTCGACAGTTTAGTTGTCGAGAGCCTGGCACGGATTATTTCCACCGATAGCCAGAGACGGATGGCGAAAGAGACTTTGGTTACCGCTCATAAGGCCCGGGAAACGCTGAAAAGGTCAGAAGGAAGGCAGGAACCGCCCGCTCCGTCGAGAGGGACTCCTAGCCTACCAGAAGGCTTTTCAGAAGGCGAGGGGAACCTCTCTTCGACGTTATGGGATAGGTCGAAGCGTTTTCCAACGGAAGGCCCTCCCTTTTCTCCCCCTGACTGCTCCGGGGTAAGAAACCCTAGAGAGACTCCAGTTCTGTATGGACAAAATGGAGAGGTTTATGGAGACTCAACCTTTCAAAACCCAAGAGAGGGACCTCAGGAGGATCCCAGGGCCAAGTACCCCAGGCTGTTTGATCCCCCTCCCCCCCAAGAGGATGTAGATTTATATGACCTCACTGGAGAGGACCCCCCCTTTCAGGAGGATGACTAATTCTTAGGCAATGAAGGGGAACAAAACCTAGAGGAGGAAGGTTTTGAAGACAACCCAGATATGGGTGATGGGGGCTTCGGAGAAGACCCAGAAGAAGGCACTTCACAGCCCTGGCAGTCCCCATCAGCGTTTTCAGACCCTGAAGCCATAAACCTGTCCCCACCCAAAGACTCACCTATTAGGAATACATCTCCTATAGACGATCAACCTACCTTTAATGCACTCCTACGCAAGGCAGCAGCGCATTTCGAGATAGAGACCGGGGAAACTTCTCCTGACATCGACTTTGTAGAAAAGATCATTAAGGAGAAACCCCCTGTCATCCAAACCATTCCCCTCCTCGCCTCAGTAAAGAGACAAATGATTCCTTCGCTATCCACTCCCGCATTGATCAGAGGGGTCAACCCGAGGATAGAAAAATTATTTAGTCCTTCTCCATCGGACCCGTTATACATCAGGGGTCACTCTGTACCAGACTCCTTAGTGGTGACAAATACCAGGAAGAGAGCAGGGGTCCCGCTGTCAACTAGCGAGGCACCACCAGATAAAGAGGGTAAAAAATTGTATGCCCTAGGAAAGAGGATTACAGCCTCAGCTGCCTTTTCCGCAAGAATTGTCAACAACAACTCTTTGCTGGCAAGTTACGCAGATGCACAATGGAGCAAACTACGTAAGGACATTGAGGAGGTACCGGAACCCCTACGTACTCGCCTTCTAGCCACGGTGACTGAAGGGACCTTAGTCAACCAAAGCATCATTAAAAATACTCTGGATGCTGCAGAGACGGCTGGGCGTTCCCTAGTCCAAGGAATCCTACTCAAACGCCATGTATGGCTACGTAATTCAGGCTTTAAACTTGAAACACAAGCATCTCTTATTAACAAACCTATAGAAGATGCAAACCTCTTTGGTAAGGAGGTGGATGAGGCACTAGAGACCGCAAAGAAGGAATTTGACACAATCAAGACACTAGACCAAATTTCAAGGCCTCCCAACAAACGTGGTTATGGCAACAAATGTTTTTTTTCAAGGCCAACGCCGGCAGCAACAACAGCAGCAGCAACAGGTAACTGGTCCTCTAACCAAGGCACCAGTGGACAATATAACCAAAGAGGACAACGTTGTGGCAAGGGAAGAGGTCGGGGTCCCACCCCTAGAGGTTCCCAAGCCACCAACACCAAATGACTCAAAGATTTGGGGCCCCCTCCCATGCTTCGCCGGTCGGGGGCCGGTTAACATCCTTTCTTCCAGCATGGGAGGGTATACCATCAGACCGCTGGGTACTATCAACCATAGCCCACGGCTACTGTATAGAATTAAACAGTTCCCCTACGTACAGACCCCCAAGGGGACGACGCATGTCGCCAGAACACCTCGCCATCCTTCTTCAAGAAGTTGACCAACTACTAGAAAAAGGAGCTATAGAGGTCGTGCCTCTATCCCAGGTAACGGGTGGTATTTATTCAGTGTACTTCCTTGTACCCAAAAAGGACTTAACCATGCGCCCTGTACTAGATTTGCGCCCAGCGAACAATTTTGTCAAACCTCAAAAGTTTCGTATGGTGACTCTACAGGAGGTAATCCCCCTGCTTTCACAGGGAGATTACATGACAACACTGGACATGAAAGATGCATACTTTCATATTTTAATGTTGCCAGCGCACAGGAAATACCTCAGGTTCATAATAGAGGGCAAACACTACCAGTTCAGAGTGCTACCTTTTCGGCATAGCATCAGCGCCGAGAGTATTCACAAAGGTACTGACAGTGGCAGCAGCCCACCTGCACAGGTTGTCCATCCCACTATATCCTTACCTCGACCATTGGCTCATAACAGGGGATTCTTACGAAACATGCTTCTCAAATACCCAAAAGACTGTAGACCTTTTGTTTCAACTGGGCTTTTCCATCAACGAGAAGTCCAGCTTAGACCCCAGCCAGATCAAACAATTCCTAGGGGCACTAATTCGAACAAAGGACGGTCTCGTCTTCCCCTCCAACGAGAGGGTCCAAAACCTGCTGTTTCAAATCCCTCAATATGTGGCCGGTCGAGAGGTGACCGTACGCAAAGCAATGCGCTTACTAGGAATGATGGCGTCATGTATTTATTTGGTACCTCGCGCGCCTGCGCATGCGCCAAATGCAAGAGTGCCTCAACAGCCAGTGGTGTCAGGCCAGCGGACAATGGGACGATCTAGTGGTGGTCTCGCAGGCCTTGGTTCTCTCGCTACAGTGCTGGTCGAAGGAAAACCTGGTAACAGGGAAACCATTCGCCACCCCCACAGTGGAAGCCACTCTTACCACAGACGCATCCCTCACAGGATGGGGGGGCTCACCTATCCCATCAGACTGCTCACAGAGTGTGGACTCCGAGCGTAGCATCCAAGCATATAAACTTATTGGAGCTACTCGCTGTGTTCAAGGCACTGAAAGCCTTCCAGGCACACCTGCAAGGGAAGACAGTGATGGTCCTCACGGACAGCACCACAGAGATGTACTACCTCAACAAGCAGGGGGGCACTCACTCTCCTGGAAGTGGGCTCTCAAACACGTGTTCCTACTGTCACAACATGTACCAGGGGAACTCAATCTGCTAGCAGACGAACTCAGCAGAGACTTCCCTCTGCCCTCAGAGTACTAATGGTGGTTACACAAAGACATTGTCTTCAACGTCTTCACACAATGGGGATTCCTTGAAATAGATCTGTTCGCAACTCTGGAGAACTCACTATGCCAAAATTACACCTTAAGGTACCCCCAGAACCAATCCAAGGGGAACGGTCTATCGATACCATGGTCAGGGAAATTTGTTTACGCTCCCCCCACACCCCGACTCCTCTTAACAAGTTACCATGATACTGGTGGCACCTATGTGGTCCAGACAGCCTTGGTTCGCTCACTTGATGGAGATGTCCCTATCTCCTCCAGTGAAATTTCGCTGCCCGTACAACATGCTGTCACAGGACAAGGGCAGGACACTACATCCATGCCCTCAGACCATGAATTTAGCAGCCGGGTTCCTGAGATCATAGAATTTGGACATTTACAACTCCCGCAGAGATGCATGGACATTCTCAGGGAGGCTAGAAAGCCTAACACTTGTCACTGTTATTCTAGCAAATGGAAAAGATTTGTCATCTGGTGTAGGGGAAGGAGCATCAACCCAGTTAACTGCTCTCTCACACAAATTGTTCTGTACCTGACTCACCTACTAGACTCAGGCTTGGTGTTTAACTCTATTAAAGTCCATTTAGCTGCACTTTCCGCATACACCACTTCCCAACTTAGTGTCATGGTGGAAAGTCCCAGTTATTAAAGCCTTCATGGAAGGAGTGAAGAGGATCCACCCTCCCATAGCTAACCCCGCTCACGGATGGGACCTAAATGTGGTACTAACCAGGCTCATGGGGTCTCCCTTTGAACCCATGCACAAACAACACTTAAAGACCTCACTCTTAAGACTGCTTTTCTAATAGCGATCACCTCCATTAGGAGAGTAAGTGAACTACAAGCGCTCTCTGTACTAGACCCCTTTGTAACAGTTCACAAGGATAAAGTGGTTCTACGCACACATCCTAGGTTTGCACCAAAATGTATATCTAAATTCCATGTCAACCAGTCAATAGAACTACCAACGTTATTTCAAAATCCTTCAAACTTAGGTGAGAAGAGCCTGCATACACTGGATGTTCGCAGAGCAGTGATGTTTTATATGGAAAGAACTAGACCATTGAGAAAGACTAATCAGTTCTTTGTCTCAGTGGCAGCAGGAAGAGAAGGAGATGTAGTTTCGAAATCCACTATTTCTAGATGGATTGTACAATGCATCACTCTCTGTTACACTCTTGCTAAGAGATAACTACCCTTCAAGCCAAGAGCACACTCCACTCGAGGCACCAGGGCTTCCATAGCTTTCATTGCAAATGTCCCTCTGGAGTCCATTTGCAAAGCGTCAACCTGGAGTTCTGTTCACACCTTTACAAAACACTACTGTCTAGATGCCCACTCTAGATCTGATTCCCAGGTGGGACAAGCAGTATTAAGACATCTTTTCTCTACTGTTCCTTCTCACAGCCCACCTTCAACTCTGGGTACTGCTCGCTAGTCTATGCACAGCATGTGATTCTAAGCAGATTAACAAACATCAGAAGACAATGCATTACTTACCGTAAAAGCATTTCTGATGGTTGTATCTGCTTAGATTCACATGCGACCACCCTTCCTCCCCGCTCGGATGGAAGGAACATAGACTTTCTTCTATATCTCTCTTTTCTGTACTCAATCACGTCTAATAGGCTCCCTCAGGGCAGGAAAAAATACAAACAGAGGGACCTCGACGCGTGAGGGATTGTGGGTACACTGCACGTCACTATAGGCATAGTGTTACAGACACGCCTTGTCGACGTCCCCTTTTCGACTACAAAAAACAAAATGCAATACTCTGCAGTGACCACTGGATGTTGGACTATGCACAGCATGTGAATCTAAGCAGATACAACCATCAGAAATGCTTTTACGGTAAGTAATGCATTGTCATACCTAGATAGCGAAATGTACTGGTTGCCCATGGTACTTGCAGTACCGGCAATTGTTCCAGGCGATCCCTTTGTATCCACCCACTGGGAACATATTGGATTTCTTAGGGTTTACAGCTATTCCGGACATCCTTGCATATCTATCCATCACCTCCAAAATATATTGGAGGTTTTCTTCTTGGTATTGTATATATAATAGTATATCATCAGCGTATAATGATATCAGATGTCGTTTCCCTCTCCCCCCCCAACCAGAATGCCTTTCATGTCGTATTGTTGCCTTAGGTAGATCGCTAAGGGTTCTAAGGCTAGTATGTAGAGCATAGGGTCCCATGGGCAGCCTTGTCTTGTTCCTCTACCCTGCTTCCATCTTTCTGAGATCACTGACTCTGTTCTAACCCTGGCCAGCGGCTCACTGTACAACATTTTAGCCCACTGTAAATATCCCGGACCCATCCTGTAGCTAGCCAGGGACGCCAACAGCCATGTCCATTTGACCGAATCAAAGGCTTTTATGGCGTCAAGCGACACAATTGCCAATTCGTCCTCGCTTTCATGCCCATATTCAATGACTCTGTGGAGCCTTCTCAAATTATTGGATATATTCCTATTTGGGACAAAACCGGTCTGATCCTGGTGAATCAACTTGCTTATTACTCTTCTTAATCTGTTTGCTAAAATGGCAGTCAAAATTTTACTGTCTTGATTTAACATTGACAGGGGTCTATAAGAGCTGCAATTATGCCCTGGCTTATTCGGTTTGGGGAGTGGTATTATAATCGCCTCCCTGAGTGACTCCGGCAGTCTACCTAATTCGTTTGCTTCATTCAACATGTCTAGCAGGGGGTGGGGGGTACCTCACCCGTAAATATTTTATAAAACTCACTTGGGAGCCCATCTGCCCCCGGGGTTTTATTAGTCGGCAACTGTCTCACCACCTCCTCTAGCTCCTCTAGGGTAATCAGTGCGTCCATCTCCTCTCTGTCCTCTGCACTGATCTGTGGCAATCCTATGTCTCCTAGCGTTTCTGCAATCATTGCGCAATCATCCTCCCCTTCATCTCCATAAAGCAGTCCATAGTAGTCGGCAAACTCTTGATTAATTCCCTCTTGGGTATCCACCACTTTTCCCTTATTATTGATCTAATCAGGGGTCTGGGGGGGTCTCGCTTTTGTACAACCATGCTAATATCCTTCCTGGTTTATCTCCCCCAGCATGCTGCCTCTCTGTATATTTTTTGTAGTTGAGGTTGCACAACCTTTCCCAGTGCCCCGCGCACTTGTGTTGCAATTCTAGTATCAAGTCACTGACTGGATTATAGCCATTTCCTCTTCTAAGAGCCCTTTCCAGTTCTCCCTCTGCTTCTTGTAAGTCCGCCAATATCCCTCCCTGTAATCCTTTGGATTTTGCTATGGCCACTCCCCTTATCACAACTTTGAAGGCCTCCCACAGTGTACCCGCTGAATCCACGCTACCCGTATTTGTCTCAAAGTAGCTAATTATCTCATCTCTCATGTCTTCCCTGAACAGGGGGTCCCTGAGCGCCTCTGCTCTGAGGCGCCATGTCGGGATTCTTGCTCTCGGGGGGATGATATTGCCATCCAAGGATCAGAGACGAGTGGTCCGAGAGGACCCTTGCTTTATATTCAACATGTGTAATCTCCGTCAATCTTCTGGGGTAACGAAAACGTAGTCCAGCCTAGTATATAGTTGCTGCAGGGCAGAGTAATGCGAATATTGTTTTTCATAAGGATGACACGCCCTCCATGCGTCCTCCAACCCAGAATTCTGCAGTAGCATCTGTAACGCCTTGGCTGATGGGGCTGGTCTGTCCAACTTCTCATCTGACCTATCCATTCTAGGGTTGAAAATGCAGTTAAAGTCACCCCCTCCCAGATCACTGCACTCCCCATACACATACTAAGATTGTTACACAATGTTTTAAAATATGCTGCAGTATTTTGGTTCCGGGCATACGTGTTTATAATGCTTATTTCCCTATTTTCCACCAATCCTCTCACCACAGCCATCCTCCCGTCTGTTTCACCAGTGTCTGTAATAGCTGAAACGGAATGTGTGGCGCCACCCAAATGATCACTCCCCTGGCATACGCCGAACATGACGACCCCACCATCGTTCCCTTCCATTTCCTCTTAACCACCTCCATCTTATCTCGGGTCAGGTGTGTCTCCTGCAACAGGGCGATATCTATTTTTTTGTCTCCGTAGGTATAGCATAACCTTATTTCTTTTCAAGTAACTATTGAGCCCTCTGACATTCCAGGTGACTACTTTAAAGTCCCCCATGGTACATCTGTGTTCCTCTCCCCCCCCGACCCCCCAACTTGTGCAATCCGGCTCCAGTCGCCTAATTCTTCCATGTAAGCTCGCACCCCAACTCAAACACCCTCTCATTATGAACACAACAACCCCTCCCGCCACCCCCCCCTCCCACCTCCCCGCCTTCCCCAAACAACACTCACCCTAACTGTTGCCCAGCTCCATCCCTGGATCTAAGGCTCCCCCGCATCTAGCCCTTTCCGGCAAAAGCCTGTACTCAAGGCTCAGCAGGGTAAAGTTGCCCTAGTGGCCGCCTTACTACTAGTCCTCGGGGGTAGATAACTGCCAACTTGCCGCTCCTGCTTGTTCCAAATTTGCTATGCCTAGCGCTACTATGCTCACTTGTAATTTTAATTCTCTATATTCCAGTCCAATAGCATCATAAAGTCCAGAGGTACAGCTTATAAGTCAAATGTCACAAAACATCTTGCTAAGACTTCCCTCCCGCTTATCTCTGCATCGTACATGATACCGTATCCTCACTCACTGTGCTCCTGGCGATCCTGTTCTCCGTTTTGTTCCGGGCAGCCCTGCAAGTCCAACCATGACGCTGCTTCCTCCGGGGTATCAAAAAACAACGCCCTGCCCTTATGTAAAACCTTCAACTTCGCAGGGTACAAAAGCATGTACTGAAAGCCTGCTGTGCGCAGTCTCCTTTTGACCGCTACATAGCTGTACCGCTGCCTTTGCACCAACATAGTGTAGTCCGGGTATGCCATGATCTTGGAGGAAGCTCTGTCTATTGTTCCATCTTTACGAAAATACTCCAGGATTTTCTCTCTGTCCTTATAGTTAAAAATATTTGCAATTATCGGCCGCGGTGGTGCCCCAGGTCGCGGTCTCCTCATCAGGGCCCTGTGCGCCCGCTCTACTGTGAATCCTTGCGAGAGCTTATCTGCTCCTATTTCTTGCAAAATCATGTTTTCCAAATAGTCTGTGGGGTCCTGGCCTTCTTCCCCCTCCGGCAGGCCGACCACCCGGATGTTGTTCCGTCTGGCCTCCCTTCTGCTTCCTCCACTCGATTTTCGAGGTTGGCCACTGGTTGTTTTAGCACATGGACCTCTTTCGCATTGTTTGTCCTTACATATGCATTGGTCTTTACAGCGCTCTCAAGACCACTAGTCCTTTCTGCTAACGCTCTAACATCTTGTCGCAGCAGAGGGACTTCAATTCCTACCACGTCTATTTTGTTCTCTAGGGCCGTCCGCAGATCAGCCATTGCTGTACCCCACTTAGAACTCAGGTCTGTTATGGCCTCTAGGATCTGCTGGTTTTCCCCTCCCGGGGTGTCATCCTCAGTGGCCGCCACCAAACTCTGTGTTGGGGTCGTGGAGGCCCGTTATGTTTTTGCGTAGGTCTCTATCGTGCGCTGTTTAATTCTGGCTTTTGGCCCTTTCACCAACATCCTGCAGTCCTTATTCCACACCTGGTACTAGACCGACAATGTTGTTGTGTTGTCTACAGTTCAGTTTCGTGCTTGCGCGTCGTCCTCATTGGACTGCCCTGCCCAGTGGCGCATAAAGTAGTGTCACGAGTGGGCTGCGTCCGCCCACATCTATGCTCTGGCCACCTTTGTCAATGATTTCGCATGGGTACTGTATTTTGTGCAGGTCCCTAGGGCCCCCAGTATTGCATCAGTCCCTGGGCCTTGTCACGAAGGGACAGCTATTCATGCAGCACTGTTTCATGTGGCACTTCTTCCTAACAGGGGCGAGCCAATCTGTGCTTGTTGCATATTCCAGGAGTGAGAGATTGCCCACTGCAAGTCCAAGCGTCCTCACCCTGTGCCACTTGCCGCCCGTCCTCTGATTTGTTTGCACTTTAACGTCCACTGTACCACCACTCCAGGGCCCTGCCGCAATTATTTATGGACCGCTCGTGGCCAATGTTATCAGCTGATCCATCCGCTGCCTGTTCTGTTTAATGTTACTGTTTACGAGCGGCTGGGTGCAGCGCAAGCATCAGGCGCCTGCCTCTGTAACATAGGGCTCACCGCCGTCGTAAACTGATCGCTCGCGGTCCGTGTCCTCATTGTACTACACTGCCACCTGACATCCTTCGTTGTGCGGCGCGTAGACAGATGGAAGACACGCAAACACCCGGTGCCCGCTTCCACACCACGGGCTTCGCACTGTTATGTGCAATTCCTTCGCGGCCGGTGTCCCCTTTAAATCCGCACTGCTGCCTGCTATGAGCGGCTATGAGCTGCACGCACCCGCCTCCATAATGCAGGAATCGTTGCCGTCAGTCATGTTCCGCTCGCCGGTGTCTTCCAAAGGTTCCCGCGCCGCCTGCTGCACTTTATTGTGCAGCTTATGTGCGGCTGGGAGCCGCGCGCACTTCAGGCACTCGCTTCCGTGGCTCTGCAAGTGCACGTTCCGCTCCCTCAGAGCCCAAGCCTAGTGTCATAATGTTGCTTCACACTGGAGGCAAAGCGTAGCGTAACTTCATGGAGCTAGTTTCTTTTGCAGGCCGTGCTATACAGATGCCATTCAGCTGCATACCATTATTTCTCCCCAGGTTGCGAGTCCATTGTTGTCTGCCATTTTGGCAACACTGTATCCTCGCGGCCACGTCTTCAAAGTTTGTTTTCTCTTAAGTCCCTGGAGCAATACTTGTACTTTTCAGGATAGCTGCAGGGCATGTGCTCCGACGTCCATATCTCCCATTATGGCGCGCAGGTGTTGTTTTCCAGGCATATTTCAAGGATCATCGTGGATCGGCAGGAGCTGCAAACAAAGGCACGTCCTATTCCATGGCTATTTAGCCAGCCCCCCCTTTAACTTTCTTGTGCTAACCTTGAGAGAACTACAGTTCCCAAGGGTAGAAGGGATCTTTGGATCCCTTTTTCTATTTTAAGTGAAACCAGCACACCCCACCTTATGTGGAATACTGTGGAGATACAATGTATCCCCTTTCACATTAAAACTAACAATTCTGTTAGACAAGCTGACCTTCAATGGCTGGCAGCAGTGATGCTTTGTATTAATTTGGTGCACCTTTACTGCGGGCTGTGTTCACAGCTGCAGTAAAGGTACCTAAGGGTGTCCATTTCACCAAAATGGCCCTTGTCTTTTTCCGCCATTTTAGTGTTTTTGTCATTTCTTGTTCCTTCCCCTGACATCCAGGGCAGGAAATTCCTTTGTGTGATTCATTTTCTTTTTTTTCCCTTTTTTTTTTCCTCTTCGGCTGGAGTTCTCTGGTCTCCCCGCCCAGGCTCCAGTCTGTCTGTGAGAGCAGGAAGTGAGGGAGGTGTCAAACTCCCCAGCCCTTTGTTTTATGCCTTGCTTGAATGGGGACAAATCCCAGTGGAGGCATGGCTGTCCTGATTGGACAACCAGACCGCCCCTTCTTGTAAAATGCGGGGAGAGAATGCAGAGGCTGTGTTGTAATTACTGATGAATACTGCGAACCTGGAAGCTGAAGAAAAGTCTACCACTGGAACCGAAGAGGAAGATGAAGGAAACGCAGCTGAAACAATTTCCAGCGACCGGAGAGCCTGCTCTGTAACTGGAGCCTGCTGTAGCCCTTCCTTCCAATCGACTGGGGACTCTGAAAACAAAACCCCGACCGGTGCCTGGTGAGACCCACTAGACTAAGGAGACCTGCATTTTGATCCATCCCACGCGTTGCTGCGACCTTGCGTTGTTGCAATACCCCACTACCCTGGGACCTTGAGCCATTGTACGGTGCACGTTCTTCTGAATTCCAAATCTCGCGGAAACTTCGTGGGCATCTTGGTGGATCTCCAGAGATGCGAATCGACACCGAAAAAGTCCCCTCAACAGAGGACTGGACCTTTGTAACGACGAGAATTCAACTGTGATTTTCTGTCTTCTGTGCTCCTTGAAAAGGCGCCAAATCTGCAGAAACGCATTCAGCCGCGAGGGGAAACCTTGCCTAGAGCCTTCTTCACCGATTCCTGCTGCAAAGTCTACTTTGAGGTCTCGTTTTCAGTCACCACAACAAGGAATCCACTGACCGGGTATTTGGCTGCAGACCCTGAAGTCCTCCTGCAAAATCTTCAATGCTGAGGTACTGTGTTGGCTTGGGTATGTAATTACCTTAAGCCTGTTAGAAATTCTGTGTAGCTGTGGGTTGTTTTCTTTTATGGGGAGGCCTCTCACCTAGTGCACCCAGTCCCACTGGTAGAATCCTGCTAGGGTGTCTTCTATGATGCCCCTGGACCCTCTTCTAACTCTAATGCAAAGTACTCACCTGTTTGCCCAGTTTTCCTAAGGAACGCTGACTTTTGCTACTAAAGAACCTATTCTGACATTGCCTGTTGGTCACTAGTCCTAGTGACCCCCCTTCTACCACTGAGAACACTCGTGCTCCAAGAATAAGGGAAATACTTTAAAGGGATTGGGACTTTGCCTAGAAAAGAACATACGTGTTTAACAGTTACTTACTTGTAAAGAATTGGTTGGTAACTGTAACTCCAAGAGTGAACAGTTACAAATGTTCTTACTGATCTTGAATGTGTGATGCACTATTCTTAAAAGTATGGTTAAACTCTTTTCTTCCTTAGCAACTGTTTTGCCAGTCTAATAGAAAGTAGATTTGTCTAATAGAAAGTAAATGTGAAGGTATTTTACTCTCCTGTGTTTAGGTTGTGCCTCTTCCCAAAAGTAAAGTGTTGGTTTCACCAGATTAGTCCTTTGAGGATAATTGTATGAGTGTCCCCCAACTGGGTCTTGCTTCCCCGGACTTGCTGCTAGCCTGTCCTTAAGTCTGTATTAGGTTGTTGCCTACCCTAGAATAACTGAGTCATTCAGTAAGTGTGACATTGTGTTTTACTCTCCCCTTCATTGTGAGGTTAAAGTATATGGGTTTTACTTACCTTGTGTTAGCTGTGTGCCATCCAAATAAGATTTCAAAGCTCTTGTAATTGTATATTGCATCCTTAGGTTTTACTCACTTACACTGTGTTATGACAAAAGTAGTTATAGGTTTTTACTGCACTTAGAATAAGTGTTCCACTATTCACCAAAAGTATATTGTCCAGTTGACTTATTAATTGATGTGTACTGGGAATCATTATACAACTGGGAGGGTCTACAGCCTTTGCATTACTGAATGTAATTGTAAAAGTAACCATTAGTTTTTACTCCCCAAGAATAGGCTTGACCGATACTGAATGTGTATGAAAAGGTTTTGACTTCTCTAGAACTACTGTTGGGGACTTCAAATAAGGTCTATACATGGGTCTTTGTACTTTCAAGTATAGTGTTGTGTTTTTATACTGTGATTTCATATAATGTTTTAGTGCTTACTTATCCCTAGATTTATCTGGGCCTACCTGTATTTAAATAAATCCTTTATTTTTACAATACAAAGGGTTTCATTGTTTCTTTGGATCATTTACATTACAATTTACTTGTACTGATTCTACAGCCCTCTCTCCCTCCTAAAATAAGCCTGGCTGCTCTGTCTACGCTACCCTGAACTCAGGTGGTACAGCCTTATACTAAGAGTGGAGTCTTGTACTGCCTCAGTTGAATGGTTTTATTAAGCCCTTAGTTGGACTTCAGAAACTGTCCTAACAGTCACTCTACCAACTTGTGTAGTACAGACCTATACCAAAGGTTGAGTTACCTATTGCCAAGAGGACAAGGCTGGTGTAGTCTCCTTCAGGGTTACTTTATATAATCTTGCCTAACATTAGCCAAGGCCGGACTAGCACACGCCTCGATCAAGGTACATCTGGTGGCCATCTCAAGCTAAACCAGGTCTCCAGGAAGGTCTTCTCTCTGGTCTCATAGACCCCTCATGGAATCCTCAAAGGAATTTTTGCTCTTTCCTGCTGATGAAGGCTCCTGCCGTGGCGTGGGAACTGAACGTGGTGCTGATGAGGCTCATGTTGGCTCTCTTTGAGCCTATGCATCAGGCCCCTCTCAATTCCCTCTCGTGGAAAACTGCTTTCTCGGTGGTGGCCATCACCTCTACCAGGAGGGGGGGTGAGATACAGGCCCTATCTTGCAAGCAGCCATACCTGACTTTTCACGAATCGGGGGTGGTGCTGCGGACGCAACCCTCTTTAATGCTGAAGGTTCTGGCGCTGAAGGTCTGGCGGAATTCCACCTCAATTAACCCTTGTCACCGGCTGAAAGGGCTTGTACTTGCTGGACGTTGCTCGTGCCCTGAAGTTCTACGTGGCACGCACAAAGGTTTTCATAAGACTTCATAGCTGTTCATGAACTTTCGTCCTATGAACCATGGGAAGGCCTTGAACAAAGCTTCCATCTCAAGGTATCTCTCCAGCTGCATCATGCACTGTCATCAGTTGGCGAACGGACCGCTGCCTAGCTGTCCGAACCCACTCCACCAGAGCGATCTCTGCGACGACGGCGTTTCTGTCTGGTGTGCCTCTGCTGGACATCTACAGGGCTGCTACGTGGAGGTCCATGCACACCTTCACAAGGTTCTACTGCATCGATAGGGATTCCAGGGAGGACTCCAGAGTCAGCTGAGCCGTGCTATGCAATCTGTTCACTTATGGTGAGTTCATTCCAGTGGTAAGATTTGATTGCTTCTGTTGAGCCTTGCCACCTCCCGTGGTTGTGTAATGTTGTACTGCTGTGTATTTGTTATTCATGAGCATGTGAATCCATGCCAGACCCATGCTGGAGAATAACAGTTACAAGTAAGTAACTTGTTCCTTCTTTCTCCCAGATTTTCTGTGATGGCTTACACAGGGTGTTGTCGGCATCGTACAGGCTGCCCATCACGACGATCTCCTGGTCACACCACCACCGAATCCCTGACTCCAGTCGTCTCTGCTTTCCGTCTTTCGTGCATGCCGGCCTTCGAGCATTTGCTTTGCTGGTCCAGAGCAGCTCTGGATCTTGCAGGCTCTGTGTTCCCCTGCAGCTCTGCTTCCTGTTATGCTACCAGGGGATCTCTGCTGTTTCAGTATGCATTCCTCTCACCTCTCTGAAGAGTACTCCTGTAACCGACTCATCACAGTAGACGCCTTCTCTTTCTTCCTGATAATGGCACATTTTAACTTTCTCTTCAGTCAAGTCTCTGTACTTGGAAGTATTTCGGTTGTTAGGTAGTCCCATGTAAGCCATCAAGTGAATTGGTTTAGGGAGTTGCTCACAGGAACAGGATTCCTTGTCCTCCAAGGAGTCTCTCCCGATATGGTCCCACTTGCCTCGACCCTTAAGGAGGGTGTTACAGAGCGGGCTCAACTCCCTAGCCTCAGAGGGGATGCTTCCCCTTGGAGAGAAGGGACAAATTCCCTCAATTCATCATAGCAGGTTGCCAACAGTGATCAGATTTTTACTCCTTTATCAGTGCACCTTCCTTTTAGAGTTATAATGCCCCTTTGAGTACTGTATACTCAAAATGTCTGTCCCTCTGTACCATATTTTTTGTTAATCTTCCTGTTCTTTCAGTTTGGCAATCCAATATGGTTATGCACAGTCACCATGGTTTCTGAAAGGAAGCCCTGATCATTGCTTTGTTTATCTGAACTTGTTTGAACTGGGGTTTGAGAATGGTCCCAATACGCATTCCAGCCAGCCTATGTCTTTATGCTAGGCAGATGTAGAGTAACTGGCAAATCATGTTTGGACAGCCTCTACCTGTTTGAATGTTGCAGGCCTCCCCATTGCATGGCTGTTGTCTCTTTCATGCCTACATTTTGTATGCAAGGATGGGATCCGGAGCCATTTGGATGTGGTCCACTGGAACATATACAGGCCGATTCATGGAATTAATGTGCACTGAAATTTTCGGCGAAAGCGTGTGAATCGCAGTGCCATTGCGAAAATCGCAGCGAAACCCGCGCACAGCGATTCGTGGAAGTCTGTGCGCGTGTGAATCCCAGGATGTGCGCCAAAATTCTGCGTGGCGCACACGTCTCCAAACAGCATGCGCTACGCGCACAGCAAATCGCACATAGCGCGGCACAGACAACAAAAGTAGGAGGAACAGGAGGCATGACACGTGGAATGGGGAACAACGCGTGAAAATGTGGGCGTCACGGGGGAAGTACAGGAGGCAAATGCACGGAACGCCCACACGCACGTTCAAAATACATATTCATGGAATCAAACGGGGCTAACGCGTGCACCAAAAAAGATGCGCTAATCTGGAAACACGTACGCCAGCAGGTCGTGGGATGCCGCAGGAGGAGGAGGATAGTCAGGCCCAGGATTTTCACACCCAGAACCAGCCTTTTTGGGATGCCTGATGACCAGGTGTATGGGAGGTACAGGTTTCCACCTCACATAATACTCGGACCTGGTGAGTGAGTGAGAGGATGACTTCACATCACCCACCCTGTGCTCCCAAGCACTCAGCCCCCTGGAGAAGGTCCTCAATGTACTGCACTTCTTGGCCACTGGATCATTTTAGCGGACAAGTGCTATAGTGGGGGGGGGGTTGTCACAGGCCACGCAGTCATGCTGCCTACACCAGGTCTTGGCCATCATGACTGCATACCCATCAGTCCGCAGACACATATACCTGCCCAGAACACCTGCAGAAAGGCAGGCTGTCGCCAGGAATTCTACGGGTTGGCACAATTCCCCAAAGTCCTAGGTGCCATTGATTGCACCCATGTGGCTCTACGTCCCCCCAGGGCATCAGAGCACATCTATAGAAACCGCAAGCACTGGCATTCCATCAACGTGCAGGTAGTATGTGATGCCAAGGGAATCATCACCTCAGTATATGTCAACTATCCAGGGTCCACCCACGACAGTTTTATTTACAGAATGTCAACCCTAAACCGGGACCTAGAAGCTGGGTGGCATGGCGATACATGGCTGCTCGGTGAGTATAAATGCCACAGCACCACATGCATGCATGTCAGATACTGAGTAATGTCACAACCCCACTAATGATACCCATCACCACCTCCACAGGGGACAGTGCCTACCCTCTGAGCACCCACATGATGACGCCAATTCGGAACCCCACCAAGCCACCCGAGGTAAGATACAACACAGCCCACATTGCAACCCGGGGCACAGTGGAGCGCACATTCGGAGTGCTCAAGTCACGCTTTCGTTCCCTTGACCGTTCTGGCAGGCAGCTGTTATACGCTCCCCCAGTAGTGTGCAGGATCATAGTGGCAGTATGTGTCCTGCACAACGTTGCAACACGCCGGGGCCTGCCGGTGGACATGGTGGTGCCCCCACATCCCCAACCACATGCACGGCTGCTGCGCATGGGAGGGGAAAGGGCACAGGGTGAGGCAGCCCGTACGCATCTGGTGGCTAATTACTTCACCTAAAATCACACCCCTGTGGAGTGCACACAGCCCTGGCACATACCAGCTGACAATCAATGATGATGACATAAGGGACACTCAACTGTCACAACCATACCAGCCTGAGATTGGTCACCTGGAAGTGTTAGATTGTGTGCATCCCTACCTACAAAAACACCACCAATGCTGTGTCATCAAAAGACACACTTCTATGCTGCTAAATTCATTACCCCCTTGCAAAATACAACATGACAACAGTGCCATGTCACCCAACCCCTCCCCAGCACCGCCACCCAACACACCATGGCATGTCATGCTATGTGAGAGCAAACAAAGCAATCCCCAAAACCTGACACAAGTGTCACAAAGTACAGTGTCCCTAATGGAAACTGGCCACACACAATATGCTCCCAGTAATGTAGAACTAACTACACATGACCAAATACTTACCAACAATACAATGCAGCTACACAATCTCAAACATAGCAAAAACATGACAGTTAAAGTAGCCAACCTGATTATGCCAGCACATCGACCCCTTCCAACTGTACAGTGTTGCTGCCACGCAATGTGTAAGTGCACTGCTTACAACATGAACTCCATCTCCAAAGTAGACAGCCTTGTGAAGACATGAGGAATGAACCTGCAAATTAGGAGGAGGACATGGATGGACAAGCACATATCAGTACAGCTACAAAACCATTATATTAAAAAAGACAGTCACAAGGGGTGTGACAATACAATGCAGTGTACAATACAACAATATCCACTAGCAATGTATACACTGTATTGACTACAGACTGCCCACACAGCTCATGGGAGTCCAACGTCACTGTGTAATTCACTGTCACTTGGGCACACCCTTTGTAAGCCCATGGAAACGGGAAGCAGGAGGGGTGTGTGTCTCACAAACCCAAGCATCTAACCCTAAGCCTGCATGTGCCCAGCTGGAATACAGTGGATGCCCACGGGGCAACACACTGTAAAAAAAAAAAAAAAAATGGCCAGTTTTTAGGCAACCCAGGATGTCCGAGGACAGGGTCCGCACTAACAGCCACCTGTGTGGATGTTGGGGAAAAAAAAACACCTCCATGGGCTCATGGCCTGCACGGCTATGCCATTGTGGGAGAACTGCTGCTGTCGCTCTCATCACCCTCTGCTGCTGCAACAGGCGGTGGTGGTGCTATTGGAGGCAGCCCACGCAAAGCCCTGGTATGGTCCTCCATGGCAGCAAGCATACAGGTGTGGAATGTCTCGTTCTGGAGGATTATAGTGCGGAGATCCCCATGCAGCACCTGACGTGATGCCCAGATCTCCTCCCGAGTTGCCTGCATCTCAGCTGAGAGCGAACGTGTGAGCCGCTCCAGCTGCTGTTCTGTCCAAGTTAGTGGAAACCTCAAGGTCAACAAGAGTCTCCCTGAGGTGATGGAGTTCTACCCTCAGGGCTTCCATGTGGCCCTGGGACTCTATTGATATCGATTGACGTAGAGTCTCCAGTGCCGCCCGTCGGTCCCTGTTGGACGCCCTGTGTGATTGGCAAATGGAGTCTGTTGCCTGCTGTAGTTGCTCCATCTACCTTTCAGGGGGGACAATGGAAGTGGCCACCCTCTCCATTGCTTGAGCCATCATCTCAACTGATGCTGCCTGTTGTGTTGCCATACCGTACATGGATTGTTCCCATACGGTATTGCCTGGTGGCGTACGGCCACCGCGTCGGCGGGCACCACTCCTGTTTGGGGCAAGGCGATCTGCGCCTTGCAGTGCCGGCACTGCCTGAGGCTGCAGGACTGCATTACCCCTCTGATCTGCTGGCCCAGGAACAGGATCAGATGATGTGGAGTGTGACCCTGCATCCGTAACCGCCAAAGGCTGACTTACCAACACTGACATCCCCATAGAGGGTTCTACCCCTGGTGCAGGTGGGTTGGACAGAACAGAATCCCTGCCAGAAACATTTACCTGCAACGGCACATAGGTCTCATATCCGAATCAGCACCTGAATTGAGGTCTGGGGAGGTGCACGCAGAGACACCCTGGACAGAATGGTCTGCAGCAAGATTGGGTTCTCACCCACCACCACACCAAGTCCCCCACTGGTGCCCGGTCGCGCCTGAGATTCCTCCTGGGTCTGCACCATCTCCTCAACAGCATCAAGTGCGTCATCCCCTGCAAAAACATGAGACAAAAAATGGAAACTGGCATTAGCACCATAGCACACAAATAGGCCTGACAAGCTACAGAACCAGTACATGATTTACACATGTCCCACATGACTATAACCCTCCCATGCATGCACTGCCACTCAGTTGGAAGGGGAGGCAAAAGGCAGACACTGATGACACCAAGATGGAAGAGCAACACATTTGCTGCATGCTGGGTATCACTGCCATCACATATTGGCCTGTGAGTGGCATGTCCAATACACATACATGACACATGCCATCACACAGATGGCATGTACCATAGCCATGGTACATTCCACAAGTACATCCATATGTCAGTGAATGAGTACTGTCAGCCATCCATGTGAGATGGACATGATGAGATGAAAAATGCTACATAGTGTGACAAAATCCACATGTGCCACACACTGCAACACATCCAGTGTAAAAAAATACAGTGATTGCAGGCCGATGTACACATCAATGGTTGTGCACTTCAACATGACAGGAAACAACTATCATGTTCCACATTCAAACGGGCCCCAAAGATGTATGTGCTCGGGCCAATACTCAATCAGCCTGAATGGTCAAATCATTCACCTAACAAGGTAACGCATGTGGGGCAATGTGGGGTTCATCAATGACAGAAGCATGTCACAAATGTGACAATTGGGCTGAGGAATGCGTAGCAAAAGTGGGAGAATTGAAACAATCAGCCTGAACGAACACTGAAAAATACAAACAATGTTGTTGCAAGAGACATCTTCAAGGACAACTGCCGTAATGTTGCGCTAAATTACTACTGTGGGCAGAAGGGATACTGTCACACCCAAATCCAAGGCCGCTGAATGTTTTGGATGAAGCACATGGGTGACCCATACCACTCAGGCACACAAACCCTCACCTGGCACTCAATCAGAACCCGTCACCCAAACAACATACACCTGCATTACACACACATGCATGGGCACTCACCGGACAATGCATCATAATCAGGTAGTTCTCCCACACCTTGGATCTGTTCCTCTGTGATGAAGGCCCCAGCAACAGACTCATGTTCAGTGAGTTCGTTGTCCTCTTGTGGAGACCCACCGCCAGTCACCAGAGTAGCGGCATGATCTGAGGCCAGCTTGTTCTTTGCTCTTCGTTTCAGGTCATTCCACCGCTTGTAGCAATCATCAGCTGTGCGCCTCACAAATCCAAGGGCACTTAAGCGGTCAGCGATGGTCTGCCAGTGTGCCCTACGTTGACCAGGTGTGGTCTTGCACCCTGCAGTCACCAACATTTCGCGGCTATGTGCCGACACATAGGACACAAGTGCATCAAGTTCCGGATCATTAAAGCAAGGCTTCCTTGAGGTACCGGAGTGTGTAGCCGTGTCTGGGGTCTCAGCCTGTCGTGCCAGAGCACCATTCTTCCTCTTCTTTAACTTTAAAGGTGGAGCGGAGCCAGAGTGGTTTACGCCGCTCTGGTCAGTAGGGGCAGAATCACTGGTAGGAGTGTGGGAATGCACAATGACCATAGGTCTTGATGCAGGCATTGGTTGCAGGGTAATGTTGGCAGGTGGAATGTCAGTTTGATGGCCTGGACTGACACTGTCCTGGCTGGGAGAGTCAGAGCTGGGGCGGATGGAGCTGCAGCTGCGCCTGCTGCCTCCCCACCCTGCATACTTGGGGCAGCAGATGACATAGCTGCCCCAGATCCACGTGGCTTGGTGACAACAACTGGCACCGTCACACGTGGCCTAGACTTGCTGACCTGGAAGTCAGCCTGGGAGTCATCCTGTGCCAGGTCAGGTGCCACAATGGGCTAGTCCAACAGGGGCTGAGCTGGGATGGTGTCAGCCACGTTTCCCTCAACCATGGGGGGGGGCATGGGTGTCCCTGATTGTTCCTCCACACATGGGGGTATAGGGGTACCCTGCAAATCCCGGCCATGTCCCCTACCGCGCCCACCACACCCACCTTTTGAAGGTCGGCCACCTTTGCCTCCCTTACCGCTTGGTCGCCTCCCAACCATGGCACTGATGTTGTTGTGCGTATGGGAGTTGCAGTAAACTATTGTCCTGGGCAATTTGGGGTCAAAGGGGTAGGATACTAGATGGAATTCGTACCCTAAGGCTCTGTGACCCCTGGGAGAAGATGACTGGTCATGCAACGCACAGGCAGCTCAAAATCAAAAATGAACATGCACGCAATCACTCGTAGACCACATGCATGTAAAAATGAACCCGCACTACGCTGTGGCACCCAGAAACATAAAAATAAGCATACGCGTAATTCACGCAGCCTACAATGACCTCGGAAGGGGAACACGACACACGGGGCAAGCACAGTTGCTAAGTACATGCAGAACTAACCAACTGCCTGGAAAAAGAACGTGAAAAATATGCGGGTGTTCGCGTTGGCAACACCCCCGCCAAAAGAAGAATTGTACGCTGTCTGAGGAGACAGGACAAAAGGAGAAGTGAACTCTGTTTGAAGAAACCGGCCCAACAAAAAATCAGAAAAGAGCTGTCAGAGGTAACGGGGAGTACGAACTAGAAACGCTGTGAAGTAATCGCGTGTGAACCGACAAGAAGTACAGATTTCTCCCACTCGCTCTCCACGAAAAGCACGTACAAGGAAATGGCGTCCTACACGTAGATTTTAAACCGGCCCACACGTACACGTCAGAGACGCGGGTCCTTTCCTCCAATTACACGCGATGACACTCGGACGTGCAGTTTTGCCATGTGTGCTCTGTCATCACGTGCTATGAGGGAAACGGCCGCGCGCGTAATGTAACTTACGCGCTAAGGGCCTTTGGTCCAATGAAATTGCGTGCATGTGCTGATGCGCTTACGAGCTAAGGCCCTTTCCTCGAATTACACGCTGACGTGCAATTTTTTTACGTGCCTAATCACTCCGTATCAAGCTGGCCACGCAAAAACACATGGAAGACCACGCTCCTGCACAGAAGGCCGAATTACTGCCCCCCAGAGCCCCGAGCATGCTCCCACCTGCCATCTGCTGCTGCCTGACTGCCTGCTGCCCACGTGCCCTGCCATTTGCTGCCTGCATCTCAGCCAGGGGTGTAGTTGCTGTGACCGCCCCTGCTGGAACCGAAGACTCCCGACTGGGATTCCATCGCTCCACAGCCCCAGGACCCAGTTGCCCACCCACTCCTGCCTCTGGGGTTGCCATGTCCAGCACAACACCATCTGGCAGCACTGGCAACCCCCAGCCAGAGAGGCAGAGGGGCCACCAGCTTCACTGCCACCGAAGTTGGTGTCCTGGTGGAGAAAGTCCTGGGGCAGTATGATGTCCTCTTTGGAAGTTTGCGCACCGACAATGAAGGACGGACCAGGATCTGGATGGACATCGTGACTGCCATCAACGCGGAGGGGTGGCAGTCCGCGACTTGCATCATGTCAAGAAGCGCTGGGAGGACTTCAGGTCCAGGACCCTCAACAAGGCCCGGCGCCTCACTAAGGCAGCGGATGCCAAGGGGCGCTGGGGCCAGCTGTCGAACCATAAAATGAGGGTCCTGGAACGCATATGCCCAGCGCTCTACGTCCAGATCCTTGAGCGGCAGACCCGTCTGGAGTCGAGCGGTAAGTGTACATGCATGTTGATAGTACGCTGTGCGTGTCGTGGTGTGCCAGTAGTGTGCTGGTAGCACATGTGTTTATGTAGGGATGTGTATGAACATGCGCGTGAGGCTGCCACATGTGAGTCCTCTCAGTTGTGAGACACATTGGTGGTGTATGTGTTGGTAAGCATGCTGGGCAAATGCAGGTGTGGGAGCGCACATGTTTGAATTTCTGTGTATGTACATTGGCATGGTTGTGGCATGGATGGTGGTTCATAATGCATGTATCTGCACTGTGTACATGTGCATGTATGTGTATCTGACAAGTGTGCAACTGTAATGCAACATGGATGCACGTGACACTGATATGTAGAAGGATGAATGGCAGATGTGACATGTATGGCGATCTCATCACTGCAACAGTTGGACGAGATGAAGACATGCATGTAAGTGTGGTGGCGTGTGTGCATGTCTAGTGCACTCCTTGTGTTTCATGTGATGTCAGGCTCACCTTTGGCTGTTCATGCTGTTGTATGTGTATGGATGGTGCTGCCTGGTGCAATATTGCTGTTGAAATGTTCATGTGTGTGAGTTAAAATAACATGTGTGTCGTGGAGTGTGATGCCTTGTCTGTAGTTAAACAATGCCACTCGTGTGTATCAGTCCATTGTACAGTGCCCTGATGCCTGTGTTTTATCTCTCCCTGTCTGCAGCGTCAACTGAAGAAGAGGGCGGAGAGGGTGCTGTGGAGCACAGCGGCAGGGATTATCCCACAAGCCGGAGACGCAAGGCCCGGCTCCCCTCCCAGGTTTTCATCTTGTCGGGGAGTGAGGAGTCCGGTGACGCGTCCCAGGCCGCAGATGCCGAGGGAAGGTCCAAGAGGCGGAGGTCGGAGTTGGACTCCTCGGCAGTAGAAGGGGCAGCGGAGACCCCACAGAGTCCGACGGAGGAAGATGGCACGGAGACATCCAGGTTGGTGGGGGGGTTAAGTGGAGGAGGAGGCTGTGCAAGGGACAGACACAGGGTCTGGAGGTGGGGATTCCACTGGTGCTAGTGGTGCAGTGCAGGGACGGGAGGCAGCACAGGCCACCGCGGAGGTGCCTGTGTGTAATCCTGTCCCCGATCCTGTGACTGCATCTTCCTGCACCAGCAGGGATGCCTACGTCCAGACCAGTTTTCAGGGAGGGGATCCACTTACAACAACTGGCCTTCCTCTCCCTGCGGACGTGGCTATCCGGGACCGGGTTGAGCCTGTCCTGGGTGGGGTGGCATTTCGTCAACGGGCCATGCGAGGTGACTTGCAGTCTTTTCATGAGGAGACTGCACGTCATCTCGAATGGCTTGTTGACCGCGTTGACCTACTGGGACAGCTCACCAGGGCTGGATTCCTCCGTTTGCCGGACCTTGTTCCGACCCCCTCCTCAACTGAACCCCCTATGGGCCATTCGTACTCCATGCCATCTTCCCACCCATGTATCACCTGGGTACCCTGTGGAGCTGCCTCTGACCCTGCGGCCAGGCTGGTGGAGGACACATCCCTGCCACAGTTGGGGAGTCGGACGTCCAGCAGGGGTGGCCACATCAACAACTGCACCCCAGCCGGAGGAGGATGTGCAGGCAGCTAGAGGCAGGGCACAGGCAGAGGCACAGCAGCAGCAGCAACAAGGTGGGGGCCATGATGGCTCGGGGCCTTCATCATCGGAGGGGCAGGCATCGGCCAGAGGGCAGGAGGACCCAGGACTGGAAGTGTCTTCCGTGTGGCAGCGGTTAGGCCATGCTATAGATGCGGAGCGGCATCGGGCAAAATAGGCACGGCTGACGATGGTCACTGCGGAGAACTCCATGCGGAGGGCCCTGAGGCGGGCCGAGTGCCTCGAGGCAATTCGCAGGGAGTTGGAGGAGAACATGTTGTCGTCCCTGTGAACCCTCGGGGCCATGGAAGAGGACCGCCTCCAGGACATTGAGCAGGAGTTCGATGATGCCCTGGCCCGGGACATCCAAAAGTGAGCTGTCGGACTAGTCCGCTGCCATTGTAAATAGTTTTTAGAGTTAGGTTTCCTTTTCGTTTTCCTTTTATTTGTGGTCAATGGACAATGCCACGCACATTTTTGTATATAGTTATCTTTTTAGGTAGTTTCTTAGGTAGGTTTAATTTGTTTAGTTGGGCTCATGGACCCTTTACATCGTTGGACAATGGATTGATTTATTTTTGGGATTTTTGCACATGGATTAATGGATTTTTATTTTGGACAATGGATTGTATATAGTTACATCATGGATTCATTTGGATTTTTTTATTATGGACATGGAGTAATGTTTTTTTTTTTCAGGACAATGTATTGTAAATAGTTGGACTATGGATTGATTTTGCATTTTTATTTATCATTATGAACATGAAACAATGGATATCTTTTTTTAACCTTTTTTTGGATTTGCGTTGGTGGAGCGAGAGTTTGGACTGTTTTTCTTTCAATTTTTTTTGCTTTGCTTATCATCTTCATTCACTCATCTTTTTCACATACTTTTCATTTCATGTTTGATATTTTGGTATGCTTGCATTTCATTTATTTATTTATGTACATAATACATTTTCATATTTTAGTTCCATGTGTGGGATTTGCTCCTTTGGGTTGATGCATGTGAAATTGTGGGTTTACACAAGCAATGCCAACCAGTGTATGTGTGTGATGGACATGTGTTGATGTACATAGTTGAGTTTTGGTTTGTGTCTTGAGATAAGCATGTCAGTGTGGGGTGGTTTGGGAAATCATTGCGTCTCAAGAATGGGGTGGCGTGATGTGGTATTTTTTGGTGTAGAAGTGGGCCATGACTGCATCTTTATTTCATGTAGGTGGGGGGCCTGCTGGCAGGTGCCCCTGACTGCTAGGGGTACAGGGGGACATGAGTGGGGGCCTGCTGGCAGGTGCCCCTGACTGCTGGGGGTGCAAAGGGACATGAGTGGGTGATCAGTAGTGCAAGCTGACATGTGGCTTGGCTGGGGGGCATGCCCATAGTAGATGGGCTGCCTGCGGGACATGACCAGGGGTGCAAGGTAGCCCCTGTGGTGTGGGCTGCCTGCAGGGGCCGTGGGGGGTGTAGAGGGAATACCTGTGAGGACCCACACTGCCAATTCACGTGTAGGACTCCCCGCGCACCCCCAAAATTCAGTACACCACTCTAACAGCAAAATCGCGTGTGAAACTTCCCGCGCACCCCAGGGATACACGTACCCCACTCGCACAGGGCCAATCGCGTGTGAAACTTCCCGCGCACCCCAGGGATACACGTACCCCACTCGCACAGGGCCAATCGCGTGTGAAACTTCCCGCGTACCCCCGAAATACACGTACCCTGCTCAAATCGCGTGTGAGACTTCCCGCGCACCCCAGTTATCCACATACCCCACTCGCACAGGGCCAATCGCGTGTGAAACTTCCCACGCACCCCCAAAATACACGTACCCTGCTCAAATTGCGTGTGAGACTTTCTGCGCACCCCAGTTATCCACGTACACCTCTCGCACAGGGCCAATCGCGTGTGAAACTCCACGCGAACCCCAGTAATACCCGTTCCCCGCTTGGCGTTTACTGTTTGCTGTTTGCCAGCCCTGTAAACTGGTCCAGGGTTAGCGCAGCCCTTTGTGCTGGATTGGGGATTTTGATGGCTTTTCCTTGTGCTAGGGGCGTTTTTGGGGGCGTAACTAGCGCTGCTGCAGGGTCGCTGCGCCACTCTGCGCCACGGTTGGTTTGGGAGGCTAAATTCCATGAATACGCTGTGCGCGACTATGGATTTTAGCGCACGCGGCTGGCGCAGACATTCGCACGCGCACACTGTGTGCGAAATTCTATGAATTACCCCCATAGTCTGAAGCACAAAGATACCGCAGAGGATGCCAGATGAGTGTAGCTGCAATTTACATTGGCCAAGACAACCACTGGAGCCTCTGGACCTTTTCATCTGTAACAAGGGGATGCGAGTACCTGGTTGCAATCTCCATAGACTGGTGGGCTTAACCAGTCTGCACTGTGGTCCTGCTACTTCTGGACCTCTGATGTATTCCTGCATCACACCCAGGCCACTACTACTGTGACCCATTGTGGTTTTAGTGTTGGAAACTTCACTGAAACCTTTGTTGTAGGACTTGAAGCTGTTCACCACGTTGCTCTCCACTGAGAATGCATGTATCTGTTTTCACCTGCTCTAACCCCTGATGACCTCACTTTCTCCCGTCCGGCATCTGGTGGCGGTCTCTTAACATTGTGAGAGTCCAAAGCAGTCCAGCTTGATCTTATAAGTCCAGTGCAGACTAATGGGCCATCAGTAGCTGAAATCTTGGTGACCGTAGCTGCTGGCAGCCAAACCTAAACCGGACACCTCAAAGGATCACTGCACCTATGAGACCTACAGCAATGGGACCAATGTCATATGAACCTTTTACCTGCTGTGGATTTTCTTCCCAAATAAAATTTCAGGAAGATAGAATACGTTGCTTTTTTGGTGCCCCTTGTTTCTATAGGGGTCAATAGAGCCTACATTCCCAACAAACATTTGCTCTTACCTGCCCACAGATGATGGAGCCTTGGTTAGGTTTCTTCCCTAGGGCCCCCCTCCAAAATCATCCGTACTGTGTAGGAATTGGGAGATACAACTTCCCTTAAGGTGACACCTGATGTCTACAACTTGTTTTCATAATACAAAACCCTATCTATTGCATTGAGAACCATGGAGAACTTTTGATGCTGCTATAAACCCCGAAAAAATAAAAGCCTGCACTACTGTAACCTTTACTACTGGTGTAGGGAAGAACTGGTTAAGCGTACCTTTTGGTTCTGTCTTGTAATTATAAGTTGTAGAGATTTCTGTGTACAATGTTATTTCTCCCCCACTTTAGCACCAAGCTAAAGCTAAGCATTTGGATTTCTAAAGCGCCTTCGCCAAGTTTATGTGCAATAATGGAGGTGGTGCCAAATCACATGAAATAATGTTAGAGGAAATTAAGAGAAAAAAAACAAAGATTAATATACAAAAAGAAGAATCGCACGTTTGTGATGGATACATTTAAGCAATATGTGAATGACTGTAATGATTTCCATTAAAGTGTGAATTTGCAATGGCTTTACTCTGAAATATGCAATTAATATTAAACATCAAGACCAAATGTTTTACAGAAAAAAATTGGCTAATGCAATGGATCAACTGTTTTTATGTTGCCATGTAAATATGGAATATCAAACAACTTGTCTTTTAGTATTCTGCAAGGAAATGGACAGTATAATTGCAAATCGCGAGAGGTTTAGTACTTTAATGAACAGATCCATTTATTATTTAAGTTATTGTCACAGATGGCACAAGAATCACTCCAAGTCGCAGAGATGGTTCATGGGATTTTCTTTTTGTGGGGCATATGGCCGTCTGTCTGGTGTCATTATGACCCGTACACTAGCCCAGACACATACGTAGCTTCCAGTTAGTTCTAGTGCATGATGATCCCCTATTGTCCAAAAAGATGGATTATGCTCGATAATATAAATGGCAGCGGTCTTAACTCTTTCAGGAACTTCCTAAATCTCTCCATTCTATTTAGGATTCCTGCCTTTGTGTGATTCAGGCTTCTTCAAACATGCCTAAAATAGCCTATTCTCTACTCTTTCCTTTGTCCACTGCCTCACCCTGTTCTCTACTCTTTTCTTTTGTCCACTGTCTCACCCCTCGCCCCCACAACTCTTCTATGCATTCGATGCTTGCCCTCCTCCTAGTTCTTGCCCCCACCAATTGGCGTTACCCCACCTTCAACGACTGACTCCCTCTCCCGCACCACAACCCCCTCTCCCGCACTTCTACTCAAGCACCCCCCTTTTCAGTCAGTCACATGGACTTCCCAATCACTCCTTAATCTATCTCGTCTATCCATTCTCCACATAATCTGGCACACTTGCACTGCTGAACCACTTCCACTACGTAGTAACTCACCTGGTCAATAAATCGCCACCACTCTCCACTGCTCCTATCCTCTTTTTGGTCTCTTGGTTGTCCTCCATCTCTGACTGTGACCTAAATAGCAACACATCCTCTGCCCTGGTTGGATACCTGCCCCTGGCTAATCTGACCGCACCTGGGACGTGTGTGTTGTGGAAAGTCATAAATAGAGGGGGGGGGGAATCCCCACCCATTTACTCCACGTGGGCTTGCTGCATACTGAATCAGGCTGCTTGGGAAGGCCAATATTCATGTTTGTGTTCTGGGACCCTTTCCTGTAGGGCTCCCGGCAAGTCTCTTAGGGAAGGCTGTAGGGCATCTCCCCTTTCGTTCTCTGGAGGTATAGAAAGCCTTCAGGTTATTGCACAAGCTAGACAGTTTGTGAGCTCCACAAGGTCTGTGGCTTTGCCACGTTGGGAAGCAGGTTCTCCATTTCTCCAGCATTGGATCTTTCATGGATTCACATGCTGTGAATATTCCCCGTCAGGCTGGGAATCCCTGGTTACCTTGATTTGGTCATTTCCTATGGAAAGACACCTTGAGTGTCCCATCAACGTCGTCGTGGGTGCTTTTAGTCCCCACCAACAGGACGTCAAGTGTATAGCTCTGCCCAAGCAGCTTCCTCTCAGATTTCAACCATCTTTCGAGCTTGTGGGGTTCCTTGCATTCTTCATTCCTGAGAGAAAATGACGTTCTTCAAAACAATTTATATTTCATCAACCAGAGCAACCGACTTCTACGTACACAGACCTGTTTATGAACATGGAGACCCCAGGGCCAAAAAAGTCCTTAATTAGGCCTAGAAAATGTGTATGAGGGCGATAGACATGCAGAATGTCTTTACGGTCTTTACCCTAACCATTCTGCTGAAGGAGGTGACTTCTGCCAGGGTTTCTCACAAAAAACCCTGAAGGATAGAAACCCTCGCCTAATCTGTTGGCTCAGTGAGGGAGAGTACCTGACGTCGGAAGTGGCGTCATCACGGAGGTGGAGAGCTACCGCTCCCTCTGACAAGTGGTCTCCATCACGTCGGAGATCTAGGTCTAAAGAGCCGGTAGCAAAACAACTAAAAACAGGTGAGCCAAAGTTGTCCATAGATTACGATCAGGCCAAACATTCCTTTTCTGTTAACCACCAGGTAGTGGTGAGGGGTCCCGTACGGGGTCTAAGCACTCAGACAAGGTACTGTCGACACAAACCTCATCGGAAAAGCCGAGGGATAAAGGTTCATGCCCGTTGACAAAACTCCCATCTGACCCGTCCAGGAGATCCCATCCGACGATGGACAAACACAGATCCAAATGGGCTACGAGAACTTTGTCATCTCTGAAAAAGAAACACTACTCGTCATGGGAGTCTCGCAGATCCTCCTCCGGGCATAAATTGTCCACGAGACACCTTTCGACGACGAAATAATCCACTATGGTGACATAGACGACAGTGGTCTATCCTTCGTCGATGACCACCTCGTTGATTACCAAAAAAACATATATCGTCCGGGGATAAACCTACACAACCGTCAACCGCCATCTCAACGGAGATTATAGAATTATCTATACAGGACAGTATATTGTCCCCTAAAGGTATACTGAAAACCCCAACAGGAGACATGATAGAGCATGGCCGGGTTCCTCTAGGAATGTCCCCTATAAGTTACACAGACATCGTGCCAGAAGATATTCTACAGCATGAAATCACTTCAGATTTTGACCCTCCACCAGAGGAATGTCCAGGTGTTGCTGACTCCGACCCTGAAGAAGGAACATCCCATCCTCCTATCCAAGGACCATCAAGAGGGGAAGACATACCTCTTGGAATTCAGACACCTACTTTACCAACAACACCTGCGGGAGTGGGTGGTCTGAATCCACAATACGCCCTTATAAGCCTGCAATCCTTGCTTTCCCTGCAAGTGCTTACAACACTACAATCGCTATTGGGACAGCTCGATGCCAGGCTTCCTCTCCCGCAGCAACAGACAATTCTGGCATGCGGAGAAGACCAAGTTACACTGCAGCGTCAAAGGGATCGAGGCCATCCCTTTAGAGACCTAGACAAACTTTCTAGAATTCAAACACCTCCTAGACCTCCACCTCCACAAGGACATAGTCTACGTACACGAGAGCAAGAGGAGGGAGAATTGGTAGAGACAGACCAGGACACTGGTCCACGGGATACAAGCCCACCACCTCTGTCTCCTCGCAGAGCTGACACGTGGGACACGGATGATCCTGACCAAGATATGCAGAGTTGTCCTGCTCAGCCCTCGCCTACAGATGACATTTGGGCTTTTCATTCCATGATGTCTAAAGCATGCCAAGAGTTTGGTTTAATTCCTGAAGAGGAAAACAAGGACCGTTTCCTCTTTGACCACATGCGTAAACGCAGGAAGGCAGCGTTTTCCATATCCATCCTGGATGATGTTTGGCAGGAAGCCCTCCGTACTCTGAAACATCAATTTACAAAGCCAGCTATTAAAGGTAGACTGAATAAAAAGTTTAAAGCACCAGACACCACACCCAAATGTATCACCTCACAACCCGCTCCAGCGTCCGTGGTATCAGCGGCAGCAGGCCGCAAGACTCGTACGCAGCACAAATTCGCCACTCCCCCAGACAATGAAAACAGAAAAATTGATGCCTTGGTGCCTTGGGGGGGAGGAGGGGGGGGAAGGTACTCACAATAGGAGCAACAACTGTCAAAGCAGCAAATACCCTTGCAATAGTTGCTCGATACGATCGAGAGATGTGGCAACGGCTGGCGCTTATATTGGAACACTTGCCGGAACAGCAGAGGAAGGAAGCCTTGATGCTAGTTCGTGAACAGGAGGAAGCCTCGAACCTCAGCATTAACATTGCTGTAGACCTCGCTGAAATGGGGTTAAAACAGATTGGCAATGGGGTAATCCTTCGACGGCAGGCATGGTTACGTTGCACCGATTTTCAGCAGGCAGTACAGAACGAAATAATTGATATTCCATGTGAAGGGGAAAATCTGTTTGGGGACTAGATTGATGAGGCCCTTAAGACCATGAAAGCAGACTCGGACACTGCTAGATCTCTTACAACCCTACAGGGCAGGCAGTCCTTTCGCTCCTTTTGAGGAACCTCGGGTAATTCAAGATTCTCATCCCCAAGACAAAAACTACAGTAGACCCAGATACTACTCTCAGGGCTACAAGAGAAATTACCAGTCCTCCCAGCACAGCAGGTAGTACCATCAAGGGCAGCGAAAATAAAGAACAACAATGACTGCCTCTGGGGCAGACCGGTAGGGGGAAATCTGATATTCTACCTCTGCGAGTGGCAGACAGGTAGGGGGAAATGTGGCGTTCTACTTCAGCGAGTGGCAAACAATAACGAAGGACAGGTGGGTGCTAGATGCTATCCAGTACGGCTATTTGTTGGAGTTCAAGCGCCCACAGATCCCAATAGATCCCGTAAAGGTATCACACCCGCACCTTCACATTTTACAACAGGAGGTGCTTCAAATGGTAAGGAAACAAGCAATCGAAAGAGTTCCTCCCTCTGCAAGAGGAAAAGGAGTATACTCCAGGTACTTCGTCGTCAATAAGCCAGACGGGAAGTGAGAGCTGAACATAAACATCAAAAAGCAGAAGTTCAAGAGGGTAACACTTCAGGATGTCATAAAGGCCATAAATCCCCGCGAACATCTGGCAGCGTTCTATCTCAAGAATGCATACTTCCACATTCCAATACATCCACGGCACCGAAGGTACCTCAGATTCGTGGTCGGTGAAAGCCATTACCAATTTCGGGTACTCCCTTTCAGCCTATAATCAGCACCCATGACGTTCACAAAATGCCTGGCGCCAGTAGCAGCTATTCTCCAAAAACAGGGCCACCACGTCTACCCATATTTAGACGACTGGTTGGTTCTCTGAGACAAACAAATGCTTCCCCAACAATTATGATTTACAATAAATTAAACCAAATCTTGCACAATTATGATTTGCAATAAGTTACACCAAATCTTGCACAGTTCCCTCAAAAAATGTGGTGTTCCTGGGCACTCAATTCCTCATGGAACCAAGTCTGTCAGATCCTTATCAGACAGGGTGAAAAAAATTGATAATCTTAGCAAACTTTTTCACACTAAACAAGTTAGTCACAGTTCGCACATGCATGGCTCTCCTAGGGACCATGTCTTCCTGGCATCCCTCTAATTTCCCACTGAAGACTGCATATGCAGCCAGTGCAAACGTTTCTGGCTACCATATGGTCCCAGATCCGGGGTTCTTGGTCAGACAGTTAGCGTCACTCAGACTCTCTCAAACACACTAAAATGGTAGACCTACTCCTGCAACATTGCATAGGGAATGCCCTATGTGGAACCCAACTACCATCTCGATTGTGACTGATGGACACCTAGTCAAAGGTCTTTGGACTCCTGAATAATCCGTCCTCCGCATAAATGTGCTGGAACATCGGGTAGTATATTGGGGCTCTAAAGTCCTTCCTCCAGCTAATTGGCAGTTCGAGTCCTCACTGTTAGGGAGAATTCTCATAAATGTGCTAATTCCCTTCACCTTAGAGACACCCAGCAACTTTGCTGGATTTTGAGGGCTTGATTTTTTTATTTTTTTTTATCTGGAGAGAGTTCGCTTTTTTTCCCACTCATGTATTTTGAATGTGTTTTTACTCTTGTGTTCTTTGAATTTGGAGTTTTAGACTACTCCATAGTCATCTTCTTTTCATTTGTGTCACACAGCACCCTCAGTGCAGTGACACAGGGAAGCCTTTTAGGCTGTCCCCAGGTTTAAATACCTTCTCTGGGATAAACTACCGTTTCCCAGAGAAAGTAAAGTGAAATTGACTTTACAAGTCTTTTTAAATTCCTAGACCCAGCGGACCCTATCTTACAATAGAGTGCAGGAGGGGTTGCCTAGTATCCCCTGTGTCTAGAAACTCATGTAGCAGTCAAATGCTACCCTTTCCTCCCGAAATGGCTGCTGGCAGTGGTTTTACAACGAACTACCATGATTTTTCCTGACCGTGAACACCGGTAGTGTTAAATCGCGGGAGCCATGTTTTTCAAGATGGCGTCTGAGCCCCTTTGTTTAAACAGGTCCCAGTCTTCTTTCACCATTTCTTTTTGGAAAGGTCCTTCTAGAGTTTGTCTCTGTGCGCCAAACCAGGTTTGGACCCTTTGTTCCTACGCCTTTGGCGGGCTTCAGGACTGAAGACCGCCTCTGGCGCGCAAGTGTCTGGGGTGGGCAGGAAGTGAGGGAGGTTCCCGAAGCTCCCTGTGCTTAGTCTCCTAGGAGACCCAAATGCGCTCTGGTGTGATTGGCTGGCTGACTGTCCGGAAAGGACAGCCACCCTGCTGGGTGAGTGGCAGCTAGGCTGGAATGAATGGGAGGAAACTGGATAAAAGGTGAGTCTCTTGGCTTGGAAGGGAGTCGACCACTGAAACGAAGGAACCAAAGATGAGCTTGAAGAGGACGGCTGCTGCAACTCCTGGACTGTTCCTTTGCCCGGTGAAGCCCTCCTGCAGGTCCGAATCGCCAAGTTCCTCTCGACAGAGAAGCCCTGCAAGGACGACTTCTCCATTTGAGTTGGTGGGACCGATCAACTCGACACTAAGCCACCTGGATACCATTCTCGGAGCTGGTGGTATTTTCCTCAGAGTGCTACAGGAAACCGAATAACCAGGGAGAGGGACACCAGTTTGTGTGCTTGACTACAGCTACCGGAATTGAAGATTTGCCATTTCATATAGCGAAAGTGCTTGAAACTCTGGCAACTTGCAGGCCTAGTCAGCCTGTGACCCAACATATGAATCTTTCATTTATGAACTACTTCTGAGAACTTTGGCAAAGACCTTTCTGTTGACTACCAGAACTGCCTTATCCTATACAAGTCTTTAGCCTAACCTATTGCATTGAATTGACTCCTCTGGTGAACTCTAACGATTTGCACTGTTTAAGAGTAACTGTAATCTCCTTTTTATTAACTTATGCCTTTTTGCTCCTACTTCAAATACTCTGAATGCCCTTTTGCTCCTCCTTCTAAGTAGTTTAAATGCCTCAGAAACTGATAGTGTGAAGTATTGAAGTATGTTTTTGTGTGATATAGGTTGCCTCCTTCTAGTGAACGTTTTAGAACTGAATGTGAAATAAACTAATAAGTGTTTCACCAGGAAACCTTGAGTGTAAGAGTTTATTTGAATACTTGTAACTGAGGACCTCTCTAACATCATTGCAGCTCACATTCCCCTTTTGAGATCAGCCTGGCTGCTCAGCAACTCTACCAAATGTTGGTTTTGCTTACATCTGTCGTCCTAGTTTTGTGTAGTGGTCCCAAAGGGTGCTGCATACAAACTTTGCTGAACACTCAGACAACACAACCGCAGAGTTTTATCTGTGGAAACAAGGCGGAACACGGTCAAACTCCCTCTCCCAAGAAGCACAGACCATTTGGCACTGGGCCATCCAACACAACATTCTGCTTCAAATCTTCCACCTTACGGTGATACAGAGTAAGCAAGCAGGCACCCTCAGCAGGGATTTGTCGCAGTCACACGTATGGCAACTGCACAACATCCAGATATGCAAGATTTTCTGGACATGTGGTCGTCCTTTAGACCTATTCGCCACTCATGACAACAAGCAGTGCAAGAGGTTTGCGAACAGGAACCCACATCCCGACTCTCAAGGAGATGCATTCTCGTTCCCTAGAACGGCATGTGCGCATATGCCTTTTCACTTGCCTTGACACATTAGTTATTGTTATAAATGGGATTGTACAAACATTTTTGTTACACGTAACTTCTATGTCCTTTGAACGTAAGTTGTGAACTTTGGATCAGCTTTTTTTTTTTCAAAACAGGGCCCACAATCCATTGTTACAACCAGGGCAATACAAAAGCTATTAACACAGCTGTGTGTACCCAGAACAAGGGCCAGACTGTAAAACCTGAAAAAAGAAATTCTAAATGCATTCCAAACTTGAAATTCTCATGGTCTGAATTGTGTAAGCTTGTCTGGAAGGCAAGAGATTGATGAATGCATGGTCAGTAATGGAAACGTACAATATGCAGTAACAAGTAGGGCCACTAACTGCAATATTGCATACTACACTTTCTGAACAGCTTTTGTCCGCCTTCTGAAATCTTCATCAAACATGACTTGCAGAAAGGCTCGTACAGAAGTGGGGTGTGCAAATGGAGAAGATTTCACACACATATAGATTGACCTCTCCCCAGTAACTTGCCAATTTCGGACAGTTCAACCAAATATTTTCCCAATTCCCCACGTGACCACTCTCTCTCCAGCATTTATCAGATATGGTAGGTTTCGTTTGAGCAAGGCGAGCTGGCGTGTAGTGCCATTGCACCAGGAGTCTGAGCCAAAAATCTTTAATTTGAATTGATCTGGTGAGTTTGGGAATAGTTTTTCATAGTTTCCCATTGATGATCGGTGCCCTCTTCCCCCAGAGTAACCTGCCAACCTTTATTACTGATGGTTGTCCCTTCCCCCCAATGTTTTATATAAATTGGAAATAATGGCCTTGTTCCCTGGATTGGATGACACATAATCCTCAAATGATATTAACTCCCTGGTGGCAGCCACCTTGATCGGGGTTGGCCAAAATCCAGTGTCTCACCTGGAAATATTGAAACCTGGATTTGTCATGTAGCCCCAACTCTTGTTTGCATTTTGTAAAAGGTTTAGCGTTTCCCCCGAATACATATCTCTGAGCTTCTCGCACTCTGCCGCCTTGCATTCCCTGAATGTGTTTGGTGCTAAGGATGGTGTGCACTGGGGGTTAAAGTACAAAGGCGTGAAACGTGAGAGAAAAGTCATGTTTTTTAACTGCTGTGTCCCAAGTATTTTCCCCGGTGTTCATAATTTCACGTGTGTGTGTGTGTGTGTGTGTGTGTGTGTGTTGGCTGGGCGATCTGTTTTCGGTATCCATAATGCTTCCCTTAGTCTGGTTCCTCCCACTGCTTGTTCCATCTGTACCCAACGCTTCTTGAGTGTGCCCATGGACCATTCCTTTATCACCCATATTTGAGCCGCACAATAGTATATCCGGATGCTAGGGAGGCCCACCCCTCCTTTATCCAGTGGCAGCATTAATGTGGTTAAAACTGTCCACTGAGTTTTGTTTTGCCACATAAAATCATAAACTGCCCTATGTATTTTACGGAAAAACGATTGGGGGACTCTGATGGCTAACGATTGAAATGGGTAGAGTGACCATTTTCATACAATTGATTATGCCTAGCCATGAGATCCTAAGTGGATCCCATTTTTTTGTTGTTGAAATTCAATGTTTTACTAGGAGGGGATGGTTAGCTGTATATAGATCTTTGAGAAATGGGGTAATTCTTAGACTTGATAGTGTGATGCTCTCTTTCGCCCATCCAAATCATGTCTGTGCTTGCAAATCTAGAGTTTCCTCTGGCGTAAGTGATTTAAAATCTTTGATTTATGTATGTTTGTTTTTAAACCCGCCACCCCCCCAAATTCCTCAGATACACATGTGGCCACCCGTATTGTGCTTAGTTGTTCGGTTGCCGTAAGCAACATATCGTCGGCATAAGCCATTATTTTATGTTGGACTCCTCCGAACAGAACGCCTTTTATACCCTTTGTCTGATTTTAGCCAATGGGGGTTCCAAATGTTGTGCATATAACATAGGAGAGAGGGCACCCTTGCTTAGTACCACACTGAAGGGACATTAGAGAGGATAGGTGTCCATTTATTGATAGTCTAGCAGTAGGATTTTGATAGATTGCCCTGATCCACCTTATATAGTGAGGTCCAAATCCCATCCTATCTAGCGTTAGAGGAACGACCATTCTAATCGATCAAATGCCTTTTCGGCGTCTGTTGAAGTGTGGGGATCCGTTTCTTCTCTACTTTCTCCAGGATGTTGCTTATGTAACGCTCACCTGACTCCCACGGAGGCGCTGGCCTGGTTCGCACTGTTGTGACCTCGTCTAAAGTGATGCGCAGGGGTCGGGAGACGGACTGGACCGGGCCCCAAATCTGGCTTGTCTGACTCGCAGCAGTATCCTTCTGTAGGTGAAAATAGGGGGTTAACTGTCTGCGGGGTAATGCAATCGGCCTCCCACTTACCCCTCTCACCCTCCTCAAAACCCTTCTGTGCTTCCCCGTAGCGTCTCACCTTAGGGTCTGGAAGGACTAGCTCTCCATCCTGCTTCTGATGCAGGGGCGCGTTGGTATCCAGTTACTTCACTGGATTTCGGATTGGTGAGAACCAAACTTGCTTGGCTTCCAGATATGTTTTTGATAAGTGGTTCCCCTTGTGTCCATGCATTAATGTTCTAATGCTAGTGTCTTTTTCCCCATAGGGGCCGGGGTACGGAATGCCGGGGAACAGGCACCGACCCGAGATGAGAGGTGAAATCCTTGTGGAAATCAGGTAAGTCTTTAATGAGCGTCTTGGTAATGTCTTTTCATTCGCTCATTAACGCTGATGTCTTTTTCCCCTTAGGGGCCGGGGTCCGAAAATGCCTGGATGCGGCGCGGACCCGAAACGAAAAGGGAATGACCCAGCAGGTAAGTCTTAACATGGAGATAAAGCTTCCCTTTTCCCTTCTTTCTCTCATCTTCATTATTGTCTTTTTCTCCCTAGGCGCTGGGGCGCGACTGTGAATCCGGATGGTCGCTGCAGAACATGGAAGCGCCCTGTAAGATTAGTAGAATGAGGCGCTGCAGCGATCGATGTGATGTGCTTTTAAAAATAAATGTCTTCCTTTTCAGGATCGTCGGCAAAATGTCTCCGGGATGCAGATTTAGCAGGTAAGGCCTTTTCCTTCTTCTGTTCTCTTGTTCCCTTCATTTGCAGGTGATTCAGGATGCTGGCAGGCGTGGCAAAAGTCAGGATGCAGGAGCACACACGGTGAGCGTCCAGCTGCTAGATGCAGAACAACGCGAAGCACGTGTGGCTGATCGGGTGTGGTTTAAATAGCCTTGGAAGAAGTTCCTAGAATGTGTCCTTCCTCCAATCAGGTATGTATCCTTCCCCGACCACGCCCGGGTGGTAAATGAGTCCCACAGGTAAAGTAGTTCCTTTCAGGGCCATGAGCCGGATCCCCAGGAGCGGGCATCGTAACCCCCCCCCCCAAGGCCCCACCCAAGGTTGTTCCCTCCGGGGGTTTTGGTTTGTCTGGGAAGAGTCGGTGGAATTTCCTGACTAATCGAGGTGCATGCACATGGTCACTGGGTTCCCACGACCTCTCCTGAGGTCCGTACCCCTTCCAATCAATTAGGTAGAAAAGCTTTGACCTAAACATTTTTGAATCTAAAATGTTCCTCACTTCGAATTCGGGTTCCCCATCTATTTGAATAGGTTCTGGAGGTTTGAGTAGTCTGGTTCCGGGTACCACTGGTTTCAGAAGTGACACATGAAAAACAGGGTGAATTCGCATATTAGCTGGTAAATCAAGTTTAACCGCTACTGGGTTAATTATTACTGTAATAGAAGAAGGTCCCAGATATTTTGGGTTAAAAGTTCGGGGCCCTTTGAGCGGTAAATGTCTGGTAGCTAACCACACTTGATCCCCAATCTGATACGGAGGTGCATCACTCCGATGTAGGTCAGCATTCTCCTTGTATTTTCTCTTGGCTTGTTGTAAATGCGTGGTTGCCTCTTTGAAGGCTCGGGTAATGGTAGAATGCAGATGTTCTACTGCGGGCACTCCGAGGTTCTGAGGTGAGTCGAGGTTTGAGGTTCGAGGGTGATGTCCAAACAAGGTATAAAAAGGACTATGGCCAGTTCCAGAGTGTACCGAATTATTATATGTGTATTCGGCTATCCAAAGAATGTCTTTCCAGTTGCTTTCAGATTGCTGTAACATACACCGTAAGTACTGCTCAAGGGTCTGATTTGTCCTCTCAGTCTGACCATCGGTCTGAGGGTGGTGACTGGTCGATAATCTTACGTCGATTTGTGCCATTTGACATTTGCGCCAGAAGTGGGAAATGAATTGGCTTCCCTGGTCAGAGATTAGTATAGATGGGAATCCATGTAGCCGAACAATATTTTCGAGGAATTCTTTGGCTAGGACAGAAGCTGAAGGTAAACCTTTCAAAGGAATGAAGTGGGCCATTTTGGAAAACAAATCCACAATTACCAGAATGGTATTGTATCCTGAACAAGGAGGCAGGTCCGTAATAAAATCCATTGATAGGGTGTGCCAGGGTGCTGGCGGTACGTCTAGAGGTTGGAGGAGACCGGCTGGTCTTTTATTTTGACCTTTATTTTGGGCGCAAACACCACAGGACATCACAAAAGATTTTACATCTTTTCGCCAAGAGGGCCACCAGAATTGTCGTTTCACCTTTTCCATTGTCTTGGCAATACCGGGGTGTCCCTCTATTAATGTATCATGATAACCGGAAATAACTAGTTCGTGTAAATCCTTGTGTGGCAGGAATAAGCGTCCTTGGTAATAAGGTAAACCATTATCTATGGTAAAGTCTGATCCCTTTTGTATCCAATCTTGTAGGACTGTAGGGTCCAGAAGTTGTTTCACTCTGACTTGAATGTCTTCAAGCGTCTGTAACAAAGTCATGCCTAGGATTCTCTGTTCGGGAATTATTGGTACTGGTTCTGAGTTTGTATCAGGTTCTCCCATTCCAATTCGGGATAAGGCGTCTGCTTTGCCGTTCTTGCAGCCAGGTCGATAGGTAATCACGAAATCAAATTCAGCGAAAAACAAAGTCCATCGGAGCTGCCGTGATGACTGAGCCTTGGCGGTTTTCAAATACTGTAAATTCCGGTGATCAGTGATCACTGTGATGGTATGTCGAGCGCCAAGCAGGTAATGCCGCCAGGCTTTAAAAGTGGACTTTATGGCTAACAGTTCTTTGTCAGTGATTGCATAATTAATCTCTGGTGCCGAGAATTTTCTGGACCAAAATGCTACGGGATGCAGTTGGTTGGTTTCGGGATCTCGTTGAGACAGAACTGCTCCCATGGCTAGGCTGGATGTGTCAGTTTCGACGACATACGGGAGATCTGGACGTGGGTGTTTCAATATAGGTGCAGAGGTAAACTTAGCTTTTAAATCCTGGAAGGCCTGCTCGGCTTCTTCAGACCATTCAAAACGTTTATTTTTCCTCAAGAGTGCAGTAATGGGTTGTACTATGCGTGAAAATTCCGGGATAAACCTGCGATAGAAATTGGCAAAGCCGAGCATGCTTTGAACCCCTTTTACAGAGCTAGGTGATGGCCATTTGAGGATGGCATCCACTTTTCTTGAGTCCATTCGGACTCCTTTGGGTGTCAGGATGAAACCGAGCAACTCAACTTCTGTGGTATGGAAAACACATTTCTCCAGTTTAGCAAATAGTTTGTGTTGGCGCAGTTTTTCTAGAACTGCCCTAACATGTTTTCTGTGGTCAGATTCCGAAGAAGAGTACACTAGAATGTCATCGATATAGACGACAACACAAACATCGATGAGTTCCCGAAGGACATCATTCATGAAGAATTGGAAGGCAGCAGGCACATTGCACAACCCGAAGGGCATTACCTGGTATTCGAATAATCCATACTTAGTACGGAAGGCCGTTTTCCATTCGTCGCCTTCTTTTACTCGCACCAGATGATATGCCCCCCGGAGGTCTAACTTGGTGTATATGCAAGCGTCCTTTACCTGGTCAAGGAGTTCAGGGATCAGAGGCAGAGGATAACGGTTTTTAACCGTTATCTGATCAATGCGCGGTAATCGATACAAGTTCTGAGGTCGCCTTCCTTTTTAGGCACGAAGAACAAAGCCGAGGATGCCGGGGACTTTGACGGGCGAATAAAACCATTGGCGAGGTATTGATCCAAATATTGTCTCAGATGCAGGTTCTCAGGTTCGGTAAGGGCATAAATCTTGCTACAAGGGGGTTGTGCACCGGGCACCAGATCGATTTGGCAATCGTACGATCGATGAGGAGGTAACGTGTTGGCCTGTTCTTTTTGGAAGACGTCCTGAAAGTCTTGGTATTCCGGAGGCAATTGCATGGAGGCAGAGGTTACAGATGCTAGATTAACCTTCAGGTTTTCTGGATAACAGGTTTGTGCACAATCCGGGAAGGTTATTCTCTTAGCTCGCCAATCAATTCGAGGATTATGTGTCTCTAACCAAGGAATTCCAAGAATAACCTGAAACTGTGGGGCCTTGATTACATCAAACACAACTGCCTCCCGATGGCCGTCGGGACCAATAAGAGTCACCTCAGTAGAGGAATGCGTTATCGGTCCAGAGGCAATTTCAGTTCCATCTATTGTGGTGATGACGTCTTTGCTGGTTTTAGGACGGAGAGGGAGGTTAATCCTGGAGACCAACTCACGGTCCACATAATTTCCAATAGCCCCGCTATCGATGTATGCCTTTATTGCATGCAACTGCTTAGGCTGTTCTGGATCTACGAGAACCATTGGCACTATGAAATGCGAGGTCTGAGAGTTAGTTTTCAAGCTCGGCAAGTGGGCCCCTACGCTTGTCGGGCTGAGTCGTTTCCCGAAACAGAGTCTTCAAGGTTTTTAACAGCGGCCCCTACCGCCTTTCGGGGCGGTTTTGCCGGGCAATCTCGTAGAAAGTGTCCAGAGTTCCCACAATAAAGACATAACTTTAATTGCCGCCTCCTTTCACGGTCCTTTTGAGTTAAAGGTCCTTTAAGCCCACCATTTTGCATAGGCTCTGAGACATCAACTCCCTTGGGGTTAGCGTGGGTCTTGACCAACACCCGGGTCTCAAAACTGGACCGATCTGCTTTTTTGTTCTGGAGTCTGTGATCCAATTGGACCACTAAGTCTATATATTCTGTGCATTCTCGGGGCGGATTTACAACTTGGGCCAGGACATCTTTAAGTTCTCCACGTAAACCTCGATAAAATAACGTGATTCTCTTATCCTCTGGCCACCCAGTTTCTACAATTAGTCTATTAAAGGTTGCAATGTAGGATAGGAGATCCTGATTGCCCTGTTGCAGGGATAGAAGTTCATCATCCAGAGCCTGCCCTTGAGAGTGTCGAGCAAATCACCTTTCCATGCTTGCTTGAAATCCTAGAAAATCATGGAGAATCGGATCATCCTGAGTAACCAGTGGAACTGACCAATCGGCAGCGCAGCCGCTGAGATATGACAATACAAAGGCTACTTTGGTCTGATCATTAGGGAAGGCCCCAGGCCTGCATAGGAAGTGCAAATGACACTGATTCATGAATACGGCAAATCGTTTGGGGTCCCCAGCAAAGTGTTCGGGTGGGGCCAGCGGCATGTTTCCAGGTAGATTAATATGCACAGGGTTACTGGGAACCACAGGAGCGGGGTTCCCTCCGGAACCGGGTAGAGGAGTTTGTCCAGCTTGACTTTGCAAAAGCTGTCTGGCCAGGTCATCAGTTCTTTCCTTTGATATTCTTAATTCCCTCTTGAGGGCATTAGTCTCTTGACGAGCGGCATGTACTTCGGCCCGTAATTCCCCCAGTAATTGGGCCAACTGATCAGTCTCAGAAGTTTCCATAGCGCCTGGGTGGGAATTTGTAGGAAGGCTTCGCGTTCTGTAACGCTCACCTGACTCCCACGGAGGCGCTGGCCTGGTTCGCGCTGTTGTGACCTCGTCTAAGGTGATGCGCAGGGGTCGGGAGACGGACTGGACCGGGCCCCACATCTGGCTTGTCTGACTCGCAGAAGTATCCTTCTGTAGGTGAAAATAGGGGGTTAACTGTCTGCGGGGTAATGCAATCGGCCTCCCACTTACCCCTCTCACCCTCCTCAAAACCCTTCTGTGCTTCCCCGTAGCGTCTCACCTTAGGGTCTGGAAGGACGAGCTCGCCATCCTGCTTCTGATGCAGGGGCGCGTTGGTATCCAGTTACTTCACTGGATTTTCGGATTGGTGAGAACCAAACTTGCTTGGCTTCCAGGTAAGTTTTTTGATAAGAGGTTCCCCTTGTGTCCATGCATTAATGTTCTAATTCTAGTGTCTTTTTCCCCATAGGGGCCGGGGTACGGAATGCCGGGGAACAGGCACCGACCCGAGATGAGAGGTGAAATCCTTGTGGAAATCAGGTAAGTCTTTAATGAGCGTCTTGGTAATGTCTTTTCATTCGCTCATTAACGCTGATGTCTTTTTCCCCTTAGGGGCCGGGGTCCGAAAATGCCTGGATGCGGCGCGGACCCGAAATGAAAAGGGAATGACCCAGCAGGTAAGTCTTAAAATGGAGATTTAGCTTCCCTTTTCCCTTCTTTCTCTCACCTTCGTTATTGTCTTTTTCTCCCTAGGCGCTGGGGTGCGACTGTGAATCCGGATGGTCGCTGCAGAACATGGAAGCGCCCTGTAAGATGAGTAGAATGAGGCACTGCATCGATCGATGTGATGTGCTTTTAAAAATAAATGTCTTCCTTTTCAGGATCGTCGGCGAAATGTCTCCGGGATGCAGATTTAGCAGGTAAGGCCTTTTCCTTCTTCTGTTCTCTTGTTCCCTTCCTTTGCAGGTGATTCAGGATGCTGGCAGGCATGGCAGAAGTCAGGATGCAGGAGCAGACACGGTGAACGTCCAGCTGCTAGAAGCAGAACAACGCGAAGCACGTGTGGCTGATCGGGTGTGGTGTAAATAGCCTTGGAAGAAGTTCCTAGAATGTGTCCTTCCTCCAATCAGGTATGTATCCTTCCCCGACCACGCCCGGGTGGTAAATGAGTCCCACAGGTAAAGTAGTTCCTTTCAGGCCTCAAGGAGGCCGGGGTTCTGCAGCATGGTCTGCATCAGGTAAGTGCACCCAAACACTTTCATAATGAGCCTGGCGCCTATGGCGCCAGTACTGACGTTTGCTATGAGCCTGGCGCCATAGGCGCCAGGACACTGTCCAAAGGGCCCCTATAAGGGGTTGCTGGGACCTTCCCCGGGGACTTGATGTCCGCTTTCGGGGATGCAGGGCCTGAGCAGGCTCCCCAGGAGCAGGCATCGTGACAGCTTACTCTACGTATATTGTCATGCGTTTGCCTAGATTTGATTAAACCAGTCTGACCCACATTTATTAATATTAATGAAAGACCTACTAACGGTTAGCTAACACCTAAGTGAACATTTTTGTGCCCAGGTTGATGAGTGCAATTGATCGATAGGACCCACAGATAAGGGTGTTTTCTGATTCGGAATATTCATGCGAATCATAGATAACCATTATTATCTTCATAATTTCATACCATCAATTATAAGAGAAATATATATTTCAGTGCAATTCAATTATGATTTTGCATTCTAAGGGGAGGGTTAACACATCTCCTTTTGACCAAGTGTCTTAATAGGCTAATGGAAGCAAATATAATGACACTAATGGTTGTGAGTAAGTGAAGGGATTTGATCAAAATCCCTGTCCAGTCCAAAATTGCCATGGCTAATGCTGCTGTGTGGGTGGAGTTTGCTGGGTATTTAACTTCAAATGCATAGGAAGAGAGTAGAGTTTTCGTAAAGTAGAAAAAGTTTAACGGGATAAAAGCAGATTTCGGCTCCCCCTGGAGATAGCTGATTAAAAATCTCCTTAAGCAGTGCTTTTCCAAATAGGCTGAATGCAGAGGCTTTTCCCAAGAACCACATTACCTGATAGAGATTATGGGAGCAGGGGACAGACTGAAAGGAAGAAACTACCTGATGGTGATGCCGAAAGCCAGTTGATATTCCATACCTGTCCTAGGCCTTTGAAAGACAAAAAAGAAGTGAGTACATTAAATCCGGAGCATTTAAGGAACTGTCAGAAGAATGAATTAAACCCCAGGTTGCAAACAACAGTATTTTGTGGGAACTCTATTTACAAGTATGTCATTAAAGGTGGGACTGTGTCCGTGACTTGTGTAAGTATATTTAAAATAGATTGTTGTAGAATCTATAACTGTGCAGGCCATGTTTGTCTCACAGTAACACATTATTCAGTCCCTGCGTTTTTACTGGAGCAACATGCATTAGGATTTGTCAGTGCAGTATATAACATCTGACACATTTCCAGTGATTGGTAAATATGTTGAACTGTGAAAACCATACTTTGCATGACCTATTATTGAGTTGTTTCTTCAGAGTTATTTAAAACTGAGAATTAAGTCTATAGTTTAAAGTATCGTCAGATATTAGAAACTCACATTTGTATCTAGAATAGTAATTTAGATGCAATGTTACACGCGTATGAATGTTGGTGTGATTATGCAAATATGTTTGATATTGTGTGAATGCCAACATACATGAGACAACAGCAGGCAGATTGTGTTTTCCTTTTGTAGGCAAGCTGCTATTATTTTTGTGATTTTATTATTTTAAATAAAACATGGGGTTTAGGCCTGCTTCTTTTCCCAGATTTTGGGGTTAACGTCATGATGGGGATTATTAGATTAGGGATATTTCTCTGCAAATCAATCAATTGCTATAAATATATTCCATAGACGGAAGTAATTAAATAAGCAGTTGAAATCTGATAAACTCAAAGGTCCCTGATAGTCGCATAGAGGAGTTATCATCACCCAAAAACTAAATAAGGTGGTGTATGGGTGCTAGGGTCCTTATCCAAAAATATTATAGCCCATAGTGATTGCAGATTTAGGCTCCTGTCACACCAGAACGTAATGCAATGTTGGAAAAAATGATAAATGGAAAAAGTATGATTTTTCCTCTTCAGAAAACCAGGAAGTAAACTGGAAAACCTCTGACATCTTGCCATCAGCCAGTTCCTTGAAATGCCAAGAGTTCTTGAATTTGGGGTATAACAAGAACAGGATATAAAGGAAATCTACCTGTGGCGGTGTTCCTCGTTTAGGAGCTCAGGGAGGCCAGTGGTGAAGTTGCCATAGCTGCAAATGCAGATTTCTGCAAGACTAGCAACCCATTCAAAAGTATTCAACAATTTATCTAAACTGGTGCAAGTGGTCCTAATTGGCCATCCCACCTCAGGTATTTATATATGTTAATAGCATTTACTTGCTTTTTATCAGTGGGTTTAATTTGATGCAATCTGTTGATAAATGAGTATTTTTGTACTCCTGGTGTGGGTCTCTGTTACTTACGAGCCTTCGTCTATCAGAGTCGAATCCTTATTGCTCCAACCACATTAGACCGCTAAGTTGACTTATCAGAACATCAGAGTAAGTTCTAAAAAAACATTTTAACAGGCCTCATTTAGGATTTGCATCGGCCAGTCAGTTTTATTATGAAGAGAATAAATGTCTCACTTGGAATCAATTTAGCATTCTAAAGATAATAGGCAAGCACCCCAGAGTCCTAGAAATGCACGAATGAAGTGTCAATAATAGTTTTTGAAGCTAAAGATCACTACTGTCCGCCCAGCAGAAAGGGAGTTCTTAAAAGGGGCAGTGCTGCTACGGCACTGGAGACAAAGGGGATCCGATTCTGCGATGCCATTCAGCTGTTCGGTAGAAGATGGCACGAGTCCAGTTGCCTGGGAGTGCATACATTGTTAAATAGGTAGATGGGGGCAGGCCTGTAGTTCCTCAGAATCCCATGGATCATGAAGTTATTTTCTTTGGTTTGAAGAGCATCTTTTGTGACAATTGGTCACACACCTTACTGGTTAATGCCAGTTCAGCTGGTTCTGCTGGGTCAAGGGGAGGAGTACATGAATGCTCATGGTTTCCTCTGGTCTGATGAGCAGGCTGAATCTGTTGATCAGAGCATCACTTTAACCTCCAGCTTGATCTTGGGCAGTTTACCGGATCAAGGTTTCCCCACACTGTTTTTGGGCTCCAGTTGCTTCTTGGTACTTGTCCCAGTCAACGTTTAGGTGCAGTTGTTCTTATTTTATAGGAACATTCCAAGGTGAATGGAGGTCTCTACATTTGCACTTTGCAAGTCCTGTCTCAACATGTTATTTCTATGATTGATATTTTGAGCAATCTTATTGCACTGTGTGACGCACAAATGAAGCGGCACACGCGTGTTGGTGTTTTTCACCATTTCTCGTTTGCTTATTGTTTCTTAGGTCGTCTTCTGCTGTCCTAGGCGGGAAAGAGCTTGGTTGAAGTTTTCTCTTTGGCAGGAACCATTTGTTTTCCCCGCAGAGGCACCAGAGTGGGAAGTGGGGGAGGAGCCTAAAACTATGCAGCCCTTTGTCTTCCATTTTGCCTGAAAGGAACCAGTTCCCACTGGGGGGCTGCCTGTGCTGATTGGACAGCCAGCCACCCCTTTCTGTAAACTGCAGGGAGAGTTTGCAGAAGTTATGCTGTAGTTCCTGATAAATAGTCTGATCCCGGAAGCTGCTGACAAGTCAACTACTGGAACCAAATCCACAGAAGTTGAAACAGCTGTAACCATTTCCAGCGACTGGAGAACCTGATGTCTAACCCGGAACCTGAAGTAGCCCTTCCTTCCAATCGACCCGAGGATCCCGAATGTGGCAACTACTACCCAGAGGCTGGTGAGATCCACTAGTCTCAAGAAGACCTGAAAAATGAGCCATCTGTTGCGTGGCCTTCTGCTGGGCCTCCAGAGACATGATTTGAATCCCTCAAGTCCACTCACCAGAGTGCAGGACCAAGAGAGTGAAGATAATCCAAACAGCGATTTTCACCTGGTTCCTGTAAAATGGCATCAAATCCACAGAGCCGCGAGAAGCTGTGAAGAATCCTTTGTTGGAAGCTTCCTCTGGTGACTGCTGCTGCAAGTTTCCGTACCGTTTTCCTCTTCAGACCAAGCATCCAGGGGCTGCGTCCTGTGCTGCTGCATCCTGAAGGCATCCACCTAGAAGCTCTTCTTTTCTGCTGAGGTACTGTGTTATTATGGGTAATACTTACCTGAATTTTGTGTGAATCCTGTGAGGCTAAGTGGGTGATTCAAGTGTTTGGGAGTTTGTCCATACCATTTGCCCAGACCTGATGCTTGGACGCATATAAGGGAGCCTTCTGTAAGTCCATGAACACTTGCAACTAGCTCTAAAGTGACTACTTGTCTGAAGAGATATCCTCTGGAAGCCTGACTTTCTGGCATCTGAAGCCTATTCTGACCTGCCTACAGCTTGCTCCTAGACCACTAGGGTCCCTCTACTGCCTCTGCGAACACTCATGCTTTACACTAGGGAAGGACTTTAAAAGATAGGCTTTTGTCTTGAAAATTATAACAAGTGTGAAAATTACTTCTTGCTAAAGAAGCTAGTGTGGTAACTATATCTCTGTAATAGAATAAGTTGCTAAGTGTCCTTCAGTTTATACTTGCATTAAAGTTGCTGGATGCTGCTTTAATAAGTATTTGAAGTGTTTTACTTACTTTGAATGGTGTATTCCCCCTTCTACAAAGTAATAAGTACTGTTTTTTATTATTCTTAACTGAGTGTAAAAGCTTACCAATAGGGTTTACCTACTTTGAATAACTGAGTGTTCTTCTTGTAGTGTATTAGTTGGATTTTGCTTTCCTTGATCTGCTTCAGTGCATTTAGAAAGGGGGCTTGGAGGTAATACTCGTCTTTGAGTTGCTTTTAGCCCCTCTGAAAAGTATATGGGTCCTTACTTGCCCTGAACTGCGTATTGCCTTCTTAAGTCTTAAAGTTCTTACTTACCTTAGAACGGTATTCTAGACTTCTGAAATGTATCCTTGGTATAACTAGCTATTAGCTAGTAGATAGTTAATGTAACAATAGGTAATACTGACCTTGAATAACCTTTGCTCTTCTTAATCTGTAATTGGTTTATGTGTTCCCTGAATTGCTTTAGTGCACTTCTAAAATAGTTAATTGGTTTATTAGCTGTCCATCAGTAGCTGAATGCCCACATGAAAAGTATGAATTATATTACTATCACTGAACTGTGGTCTTAATAGTAATGTTGGTGGTGTAACTGTGTCCATTCATAATAGAAGAAGAAAGTGACATATGTTGCAAGATACTTGTAACAGTGTTGGTCTAATTAAGTTATTCTGTAATTGAATAACACTTTTATTACCAATAGTCTCTACTGCCCTTGAACTACTTAAGGTATTCCAAAAGTAACTAACCTGGTCTTTTTCCCCAAGAATAGCATTCTGAATGTATAACGAATGTATAACTATAGGTTTGACTGGCATGGAACTGCTTATTGCTATTCTTAATAAGGTTATACTTTGGTTTTAAGTATTAAGTTGGTTCTCCAGCATGGGGTCTGGCATGGATTCACATGCTCATGAATATTCCTCGTCGTCAGGCCGGGAATCCTCGGTATAGAAAAACTCATTATCAGTTTCGTTTCTGATCTGTCTTTCTCAGTAGTAACCAATCACTGGTCTCTGGGTCATACTGCCCCCAGCCAATGACTGCCCTCTCCCTAAGCCTCCCCCCCCCCCGGCAGCCATCCTCAGATTTTTACCGCACGTTCAAGTGTTGGGAGTCCTCGTGCTGTAGCTCGAGTTTTTGCTGCGTTTTCACGCTTTTTTCAGGAGATTTTCTCATTTTTTTGGTTAAATAGAGCCTCAAGCTCCACCGTTTCTACTTCCGATCAACGGGGATCCGTTTTGGAGTTTCTACGCCCCTCAAGGGTGAAGATTTCGTCGAGTTGCGCTTTTGGAGGATTCCAGAATTTCCGAGGCCTACCCGGACATGGCCCAGAAGAAAGGGAGCTCGACGCCAGGGAAGCTGTTCAGGACCTGCCCTGGATGCCAGCTTCAGAACGTTTTCAAGGAGGACGAGCATTCGTTATGCCTCTACTGTCTCCATGGGGACAAGACGCACAAGGAAAAGGACTGCGCGTTTTGTGGGAACATGTCGGAGCGGACCAACTGGTTGGAAGGCAAGAGCCCGCCAGGCGAGAAGAAGAAAAAGAAGTCCGAGCGGTCTTATAAGTCCTGTGAGGGTGCTCTGGCGACGGGGGCCCAACAAAAGGCTAAGCACCGCGAGTCCGCGGGCACCGGGAGCGCCGAACGGTCGGGCTCCTTGACTGCCAGGCAGGGCGCATCCTCCCCGGTGCCATCGACCACGAGCCAACGCTCTGGCTCGGGTAAGAGGAAGTCCGAGAACCCGGCGAAGCTTCTGGAGAGGCCCCGGTCGATCTCGAAGATTCCGGCAGAGGGGGAGCGAGGCTCAGACCCTCATCCCAAGGTGAAGGCCCCAGGCGTACAGAAGGTGACGTTGGCCTTAATTCACCCTGCTAAGACCTCGATTGAGGATGTTGCCACGGCCCTGGCTCAGCCTGTGGAGGCTACACCAGTGGAGGCGCCCTCAGGTACCAGAGTCTCCCTGCCACCGCGGAGGGAGTCGTCTTTCAGGCCCATCGAGAAGACCCCCACGAAGTCCTCCTTGGAAAGGGTGGGGGAGGGGTTGGTGGCCGTCGTGGATATGGGCACGACCTCTGAAGAGGAGCTCATCCAAGTCGTGGAGGAGGCCCAGCCCATCGGGAGGGATCCCGACGAGGGCGACGGTGACGCAGACGACGGTGACGCAGACGAGGCTCCTCAAGAGCCCTCGCTCCCGTCGTTTCCGGCGCCGCAGGACACCTCGGCGGCCATTTTGTCAGCCATCCAGTCCTTATGCTCGGAGATAAGGACTAGGTTGCCCCTTCACCCGACGGAGGTACCTGAGCCAGACCCGACGGGGGAACCGGAGCCAGGACCTTCGGAGAGCCCACCATTTAAGAGGAGGACGACACATCCTAGGCCTCCTCTCCCGCCTCTGCGGCCTTCTCTGCCTTTCCCCCGGTCCACTACCCACGGGGATGATACAGGCATGGACACAACTACGACGGGTACAGATGACGACGGAGGCGACGATGGGACGTGTCCCCCGTCGCTCCCTCCCCGGGCAGCCCCACCCGACGAGATTGGATCCTTCCATGCTATGATTTCCAGGGCATCCAAGCTCTTCCAGCTCTGCCCCGAAGAAAAGAAGAAGGAAGGGTTCCTTTACCAACGGCGCAAGGCTAAAAGGAAGACGGTCCTCGCCATACCGCTTCTTGATGACATCTGGGATGAGGGGCTCGCCCTCCTCAAGAACCCTGCCACGGCTCCTGCGAAGAGGGACTGGTACGAGAAGAAGTACCGGGTCCCCGACGCTGCCCCCTTGTGCCTTAAGGCGCAACCTACCCCGGATTCGGTCATTTCGGTGGCGGCCAAGAAGAAAGCGGGGGGGGGCCATCGGCCTCGACTTCAACCTCCCCGCCGGACGGCGAGGGTAGGAAGCTGGATGCGATGGGACGACGGGTCATCTCATCTGCAGCGACGACCATCAAAGCGGCCAACGCCCTGGCCATCGTAGCCCGCTAACAGTGAGTTATGGTTCAAGATCGCCCCTCTGTTGGACTTCCTTCCGGACGCCAAGAGGACTGAGGCCCTGGAAATCATACAGGAAGGTGAGATTGCCTCGGACCACGCCATTACTGTGGCTACGGACATCGCCGACACCGGTTTCCGTCAGTGGGCAACAGCGTTTGCCTGAGACGACGAGGATGGCTCAAGGCGACGGATTTCCGCTAGAACGTACAGACCAAGGTTTTGGACATGCCCTTCGATGGGAACAACCTTTTTGGCAAGGCGGTTGATGAGTCCCTTCAGGCGATCAAGACGGACACGGAGACGGCCCTTGCACTAGGTGTGCTCCAACAGCGACGGCCGTCCTTTCGGAGCTCCGGAGGCAGACAGGGTGCCTCCAAGGGAGCCGGCAGCAGCTCCTCTACGTACCGTCAAGAACTTTGTTGCATGAGGCCTACAGGGGACGCGGCAAGTCAGGTGGATCCCGCCGTCACCAAGGTGGTTAAGGAGGCAAAGCGGCCTCCAAGCAAGATTGAACCGACCGTCGGGTGGGGCCCCCGCCAGAGCACCCCGGTGGGAGGCCGGCTGACGAAGTTCGTCGGCGTGTGGGAGTCCATCTCCACCGACCGTTGGGTGCTGGACGCCCTGGCCCTGGGGCACGCCCTCGAGTCCCACAAGAGGTGCCCCCGCATTCCTCCCGTGGCCAGGAAGGAAAATCACGTCCCTCAACTGCTGTTGGAAGTAAGGGCGATGCTCAGTAAAGGTGCCATCGAGCTCGTTCCAAAGAGGCTTCGGGGCTCCGGAGTTTACTCAAGATACTTCCTCCTAAAGACGAAGACAGGAGGATGGTGTCCCATCCTGGACCTGCGACGACTGAACAAATACATCAAGGCACAGAAGTTCCGGATGGTCCCCCTCCAGCACGTGCTGGGACAGCTGGAGGAGGGCGATTTCCTGTCGTCGTTGGACTTGGAGGATGCATACTTCCACATCCCTATTCTAAAGAGACACCGAAAGTTCCTCAGGTTCGTGGTCAAGGGGCGGCACCACCAGTTCAAGGCCCTCCAGTTCGGATTAAAATCGGCGTCCAGGGTGTTCACCAAGCGCCTTGTACCGGTGGCGGCGCGGCTGCGCCTGCAGGGGATCCACGTCTACCCCTACCTGGACGACTGGCTCATACGGGCAAGGACAAGGGAGCTCGCCGTGGAACACACTGCGAAGACCGTCCAGCTGCTCACGGACCTGGGGTTCTCCATCAACCTTCCAAAATCCCACCTGGTTCCGTCGCAAGTCGCCCTGTTTCTGGGAGCACAGCTTGACACAGTGGTGCGGCGGGCCTCACCGTCGGAGGAGAGGATAAGGACCATCCTGGGAAAGGTGCAACGTCTGCTGGCCACGGACGTTGCCAGAGTGAGATCTATCAAGTCCCTCCTCGGAATGATGTCCTCCTGCATTCATCTGGTGCGCCACTGCAGACTTCGGATGCAGCCCTTGCAAGAATTCCTCAACGCCCACTGGATCCAGACGAGGGGCAGCTTCGAGGACAGGATCCTGCTCGATGAAGCGTTCCGTCAGGCGATACGATGGTGGGGTGTCCGCTCTCATCTGACGGCGGGAACAGGTTTACTAGCCCCGGCCCACCGGTTGACGGTGACGACGGATGCCTCCCTGGAAGGTTGGGGAGCGCACACCGGGGGTCTCCACGCGAGAGGCCTTTGGCTCCCGGAGGAGAAGACTCTCCACATCAACATCTTGGAGCTCAGTGCAGTGTTCTGGGCCCTCAGGTCCTTCCTTCCGTCCCTCGAGGGCAAGGTGGTGAGGATCTTCACCGACTACACCACCACGATGTTTTACATTCGGAAGCAGGGCGGAACCAGATCCCCTGCCCTATCCAAGGAAGCCCAGGATCTGTGGCATTGGGCCGTCGCCCAAGGGATGTTTCTGGTACCCTTTCATCTGGCAGGGATAAACATCATCGCCGACTCACTCAGCAGAGAGCTGCGCTCGTGCCAGGAGTGCGAACTGCGCCAGGATCAAGTGGACCGACGATGGGGCGAACCCCAGATCAATCTCTTCGCGACATTGGCGAACTCCAAGTGCCGGAGGTTTGCCAGCAGGTTTCCCCAACCAAGGAGCATGGGCGATGCTTTCTCGTTCCCTTGGGACGGCCTGTTCCTTTATGCGTTCCCGCCGTTGCTACTCCGGCTCGTCAACCAGCTCAAGAGGTCCCGGTGCAGGATGATCCTCGTCGCACCGGCGTGGCCGAGGCAGATCTGGTTCCCGGACCTTCTGGACTTGTCAGCGTCCACACCAGTCAAGCTACCGACGGACGCGGATCTTCTCTCCAGAGAAGGAGGCGCCATTCTTCATCATGAACCAGAGTCGCTGAACTTGCAGGCCTGGCTCCTGCAGCACTAGAGTTTGGAGGATACGACATCCCGGCCGACTGCAGAGAGGTTCTTGCGAAGGCCAGGGCATCTTCAACTCTCAAGTGCTAAGGACACAAATGGAAGAGGTTCTCTGTCAGGAGCCGTGCACAGAAGATTAAACCTCTGCGGATTACGGCCCCTCAAGTATTGCCGTACCTATTGTCCTTGGCAAAGGCTGGCCTGTCTCACGCTTCCATCAAGGTACATCTGGCTGCCGTCTCACGTTACACCAGAACTACAGTACGGGCGTCCTTGTGGTCTCATCGATTGGTGAAGGAATTTATGAAAGGACTGTTCCGATCATTCCCGCCGGTGAAGGCCCCTGCCCCGGTGTGGGAGCTCAACGTGGTGCTGACTAGGCTCATGGGGGCCCCCATTCGAGCCTATGTATTCAGTGCCGTTGAAGTTTCTGTCGTGGAAGACAGCATTCCTCGTGGCCATCACCTCTGCACGACGAGTGGGAGAGATCCAGGCCCTGTCTTGCAAGCCTCCATACTTGACTTTTCACGACACGAGGGTGATGCTAAGGACGCACCCCTCCTTCATGCCCAAGGTGCCGTCGGACTTCCACCTCAACGAGCCCTTGGTGTTGCCAGTTTTCTTCCCGTCGCCTTCGTCGCCGGCTGAGAGGACTCTGCACTCGCTGGATGTAGCTAGTTCTACGTGGACCGCACAAAGAGTTTTCGGAAGACATCACAGCTGTTTGTGAACTTTGGACCTGTGAATCAAGGGAAGGCTCTCTCGAAGACTTCCATTTCCAGATGGCTCTCCGGCTGCATCATGCACTGTCACCGGTTGGCAAACCGACCGTTGCCAGGCCGTCTGAGAGCCCATTCGACCAGAGCGATCGCTGCTACTACGGCGTTCCTGTCTGGTGTGCTCCTGCTCGACATCTGCAGGGCTGCTACGTGGAGGCCGACAGACACCTTCACGAGATTCTACTGCGTCGACCGGGATTCCAGGGAGGAGTCCAGAGTCGGACAGGCAGTGCTGCGCAACCTGTTCGCCTAAGGTGAGCCTGATGAGGAGGTAAGAGTTGCTTAATGTTGAGTTGTTGTATTGCTTGATATTGAGCCTTTTGCCACCTCCCGTGGTTGTGCATGTGTATACTGCAATGTATTCTTATATTCATGAGCATGTGAATCCATGCCAGACCCCATGCTGGAGAAGGAACAAGTTACTTACCTGTAACTGTTGTTCTCCAGCATGGGTCTGGCATGGATTCACATGCGAACCCTCCCACCTACCCCTCTGCGGCTCTTCACTTGGTCATACTGCCACTTCACGTGCTACCAAATCTGAGGATGGCTGCCGGGGGCGGGGCTTAGGGAGAGGGCAGTCATTGGCTGGGGGCAGTATGACCCAGAGACCAGTGATTCGTTACTACTGAGAAAGACAGATCAGAAACGAAACTGATACGGAGTTTTTCTATACCGAGGATTCCCGGCCTGACGACAAGGAATATTCATGAGCATGTGAATCCATGCCAGACCCATGCTGGAGAACAACAGTTACAGGTAAGTAACTTATTCCTTTTTATAATTGTGTGATAAATGATGGTACTTACCTTTTCCACGATTTATCTTGGCCTACATGTATTTATAATCATTATTTTTACAATACATATTGTTTCAGTATTTCTTTGGATCATATGTATGCTACAATTTCTTTGTACTAAGCTACAGCCCTCTCCCCCTCCTAAGATGAGTCTGGCTGCTCTGTCCATGCTAGCTACGTTCTCAGGTGGCACAGCCTTCTACTAAGAGTGGAGTTTTTGTACTGCCTCTGATATGGTTTTTATGAAGAAAAACCTTCACAAAATATCAAGAAAACTGCTCATAAACCTTAAAAAATAATATTATGGGACCTGATCATCTCGTCTCACCTGATACCTTTACTGGGATCAGTGTCCAGTGAAATATAAATTCATTGTGCTACGTTTCCTGCTGATTGTGGCGGTATCCTAGTCTTTGGTGATGCTACTTGTACCTGTTGGGGGATTTATAACGTATTCCATGTTTCTCTTCTTGCCTCACCATAGGGGACAACCATCTGCGGCTAGTGTTTGACATCCTGGTGATTATTATCTGCATCCTATCCTTCATCCTGTGTGCGCGCTCCATCTTGCGGGGGCTGCTGCTTCAGCATGTAAGTAGTCCTGCTCTAGCATTGGAACTTGCTCCATTCTGCAGCAGACCTTGCTACAGAACTGATGTTCCTTCAGTTGACAGGTGTCAGTTTTCTATTGCCTTGAGCAGTTGCACCATTCTCTGCGGTGCACTGCTACGCGAAGCACATGGTGCTAGTTTAAGACTACCTGCCTCCTGCTGCTTTTCCTGTGTGTTCACACCCTTCTTGGGGCACAACCTCTTGTGCTCTCTACCCTACTTGCTTCCTGTCCTTCATATTCCGCCTTCCTGTGTTATGTCGTGTTTGCTACAGCACATAAGTAATGCCAGCTGATTGCCACTTGTATTTGTGTAGTCCTCCCTTGTGCTCACAGCCCACAGGCATTCTGTATGAAAGAGAATGACGTAGAATTGTGAGGAATCCTCATGTTTTTGCAATCACAGCTTGAATTACCTCCACAAATCTAGGAAAATGGCTATTCTTTAGCGTCTGAGGCTCACCTAGCGGTAGCTGTGTTGGACCACTTAATACTGGCTTTTTGGGAGGGTAGTTGGGTAAACGATAATATAAAGTAATCCATTGTTATGTTAAGTTATTTTGCATTTATATAGCGCCTTATATACCATTGGTGTGGTCTGAAGGCGCTGGTAGGTTGAACGCCCTTGGGAACCGAAGTTCAGGTCAGTAGAGAGAGTAGAGAGAGTCAAAGGTGCATGTGAGCACTGGGTATGCGTGCAGCTGGTGCGGTATTCGTGTAATAGCTGCTTTTTAGCGGTAGGTGTGGTGGTTGAGAGATCAGGAGTATGTGTTTGTTCTGGCAGGATTTATCCAGACCGAATGTGACTGCGTTAGGCCTGAGGAGAACACCTGGCTGGAGGGGGGGTGTAATCAGCAGTGATTACTTAGAATGATGGGGAGTGAGCGGCGGATGTTGGTATGAGGACAGTTATACCGAATGGTGTCATAGTATCTCTGTGTTCTAGTTGAGTGGTGGTGTAAAGAGGAGAGTAAGCGTGGTGATGTGATATGTTTGGGCTATATGCTCTTTCAAACGTTCCCTGCATGCCAAGCCATACTATGTACGTCACACAGTTCAATGCGCTCCAGTCCGTTCCATGCACTCTTATTTATTCCATGCACTAGAGTCTGCTGTCTGCACGATGCACTCATGCATTCCAGTCCGCCCATGCGCTCCAGTCCGCACTAATACTCCTGACAGTCCCATGTATGCACTCCTGTCCGCCTCATTCATGCATTCCTTTTCAGGCTCATGCATGCACTCCTGTCCGCCACTCGCACTCCTGCCCGCCACTCGCGCTCAAAGCTGCTCTATTTTCTCCACGTCCTCATCCCCTCTATGCCCTCGCCCCCTCTATGCCCTTGCCCCCTCTATGCCCTCGCCCCCTCTATGCTCATGCCCCCGCCCCCTCTATGCCCCCGCCCCCTCTATGCCCCCGCCCCCTCTATGCCCCCGCCCCCTCTATGCCCCCGCCCCTCTACGCACCCGCCCCCTCTACGCACCTTTCCTAGAGGGGTTTGTGTCAGCCCACAAACCCCAGATGTACAGCAGGTTATACCACACTAGAATCTCTGAACCCTGCCATCACTCAGTGGAACCTACATACAGCAGTACAGGGAGAGCCCTTTAGGGAAAACTAAGTACTTAGTGCATTCTGGCATCAAGGCGTGTGATCCGTCATGGGGACACATGCAATATTTGCAAATTTGAGGAAGCCTCATAAATGGATTTAAAGCATGGACTCTTTTCAGCAGACTTCATACCACTTTTGGGTGACCTGGATCACTCATAGTAGTCTTTTATTCTTTTATTTTAAACAATATCCAGTGTTTGACACCAGCATAGAGAGACATCCCATTGTAAGTTGCACTTTGTAATGTTTCCAGAAGTAAAGCATGAGTGCATGAGACCTAGAGACCTCAGCCGTCACCATGCTGTGTTTGAGTGGTTTGTAAAATTCAAGATAGACCAAAGCCTCTTTTGAGCAGAAAAGCCTTTACTTTCTTGCAATCCAGGGCTGCTCTATCTGAATTATGAGTCTCTGGGAACTACTGCGTTAGTTGTGGAAATTTATTTTCTGCCATTAGCATCCTGGCGCCATCTCCCCCCATGCCTGCTTTTTGTTTCTTTCATCCCCCACTTCCCTCCACCCTACATCCGCTCCTTCCCCTTGCCTCCCGCAGGCTGCCATGGAAAGGGAAGAGAGGCTCCGCACTGAGTCCCATGTCCCTTTCCATGGTGGCCATCCTTTGTAAAGGATTTTCCTTCGTATAGTGGGATGCTGCACGCATACCATTGAAAGAAAGACATTTTTGTATTTTTTTTTTCCCCATGGTTACCACTTTGTGGGTGCTAATGGCCTTAAGCACCCATTCCAAGGGCTAATGGATCGGAGCCCTAGTTAGCTGCCCTGGCTTCGCTCGGTCTGTTAAATTGGGTTGCCGGGCCATTATCTCCTGTTCCGGCCTTTGTAGCAGGGGCTTAACGCCACATTGAGGCCATTTCTTGGGCTCTTGATCTACTGTTATCCAAGTCGTTCAAGTGACAACTTTCCAGTTTTGAAAGCACCTAGGAAGAGTTCCACGAGAAACTAGTGCACCATTGTGGAAACTATTTTGGCTTTGGTCCCCTCAGTTAGCTAATTAGCACTTTAGATGTTCTTGCTTTCTGCTTTCTACTTTAATCTAAACCAATCCAACACCATACTGGTTTCAAGCAGATTGTCTTGATCAATTATGAGCACATCCTTTTCAACTTTCCCTATCAATTTCCCTATCCACCCCACTGATGAAGGCATTTCAATGGTCTCACAAAGTGAATCCCCTGGACTATTCTCCTCCTCCGACTTGGGGGTCTTGCACACAAGCCTTTTGAAGCTGTGACTTCTGAATATGTGATGTGTCCTGGGAAATGGCATTCTTGCTCTTGGTTGTCAGGGAGATCTTTCTTTCTGAAACTTTGCCACCATTGATTTCGGTGCAACCCCCAACATGTCTGTTTTGGAGTCCTGCCTTTCCTTGGAGGTAAGTAAAGACTTTTTAGTTTCACTTACATGATTAGCATACTTATTTTGGGTGCACTGGTGTTAGTCTTATGTTGTAGAGTTCATCCTGGGACAAGACTTTAGAAAGCCCACCTTTAGTTACAGGGTTACACCCCCTCTGGTTTAGCCTGAACTAACCAAAGGTTTGGTAGCAATGGCTGAGCAGCCAGGCTTAGTAGCCAGGCTTAGTCTAGGAGAGACGAGGGCTGTAGTGAGGCACACAGAACTCAGAGCATACTTCGTTAAAGGAAACACTTGTACACTAGCAGTTATGAAAAGAAAATAAATATATATTTATTTTATATACACTAAGACTTATAACACTTAAGTAAGCTAAGTACTATCACACAGTAGTATTAAATACAGAATCCTTGCAATATCCTTAGGATAAAAAATACTTAAGAATATTTCTAAGGGAACATAAAAAGTGGCAGAAATGTCTGAAACATGTATGCAAACCTTAGACCAACTTTTGTAACTCTAACCCGTGCTTAGCCAAGCTGAAGAAGTCCAATCCCATCCTAGATAAGTCTCACACAGTCAAAGGGGGCACTGGTCGTCCAGTGACCAAGGGCTGAGGGAGAAAAGGCAGGTAAGCAGTGGACAAAGCAGAGTCTATGAAGATGTTCTTCAAATTTACAGGTAGTATCAGTTAACTTTCTTTGGATAAGGAGCACAAAGGGATGTCCACCCCAATGTATCTCAATGTAGACCAGGAAGGGGATGCAAGTAACAGCTTAACTGCAACCCTGTGAAGCACAGGAACAACAAAGCAGGCCCCAGGTAAGTATCGGGGGCAGAACAGTACCTTGTAAGCGACGAAGCTGGTGCTGCAGAATGGTCCCCAAGAAGAGATGACAGCAGACCCCAGTTCAGGATTGTGGTCTTGGCAACTGGACGCGACACGGACAGGCAAACGGTCCTGCTATCCCCAGTGAGTACTGACACTCCCTGCTCTTCCTACCCGCTAACTGTACCTGCCTTCCCGAACAAAAAAGGTTCTTAGCACCGCTGAAAGCCCCCAGAGCCCACTCTCCTAGCGATCATGATTTGGTGCTTGCCGCATCCAGTTTACTTTGATGTCGGCGCTCACTAAGTACCCTAGCATCGGGACCACTGTGCCTCTCGTGTTCATTGCTAAACCTCCATACTCAGTTTACTATCACTCTAGTGCATCTGGCCTACTGTGTTACTGCATTTAGCCAATTACGATTCTAGTGCATCTGATGTTACTGCATTTAGCCAACCATGACTTAAAGGATTTTAGCCCACTGTAATATTTAGTGCATCTACTGTGTTTTTACTGCCTCCGCTTACTGTGTTCTTAGTGCGATCTTAGGGTGCACTATCCACAGTACCTCCCCACCCCACATCTAGCCTTTGTGATCCTAGGGCTTAATGAGCCACCTCGCCTCATACGCCTGGCCATATTTGCCCTCCCTCCAACAATGCTAGGCTGGCTACTAGTAAGGTAGAAGAAGGCTCAAGTAAGTCAGTCATCATGGACAGGGATTAGTAAAAGCTACTAGTAAGGTAGAAGAAGGCTCAAGTAAGTCAGTCATCATGGACAGGGATTAGTAAAAGTACAGCCACCATTTTAGGCAAGTGCTGACCCCTGTGTCCTTACTACAGCTCTGCAGGCAGCCTGCAATAAATGTCCACAAAAAGTCATGCAAAACGGTACACTGCCACCAGCCTGTTGGATGAACTTGGAACAGTAACTAAAAGTTACCGGAAAAGAGAGACCATTGTTGGGTGGAATTTGCATTTCTGTGCCAATTCCCTTTAACCTTAGAGACCCCAGCTCTTTTGCTTGACTCAGGGCTTTTTAGATCTTTATTTATTTGGTAATGCGCACCGAACCCTTAGGTAGCTGGGCGCTACAGGACAAGTAAACTTAAAGCTTAGTTACAACAAATACATTGGGTACAAACATACAGAGATATAATTTGCTACCACTTGCAGGTTACAGTGAAGGGGTGGAGCTGTAGGTCACATATTACATATTACAGTCAAGTAATGCAGTGGGTAGCAGATGCAGTGAGTGTGGTGGAGCCAAGGCCAAGAATGCCATAGGCAGCAAGAATGGACGTGAAGCAGAGATAACAAAGAACAGGTGCATTCTTAACTAGCCTTCTAGCCAATAATACAAAAGACTACTCACAAATCTTATTGTTGGGGGACTTTAATCTAGGCTTTAACGACCTTGATAATCAACATGCCCAATCAGTAGCAGCCCTGCTGAAGGATCATGGGCTCACACAAAAAGTCCTTACCCCCACCCATATCAAAGGAAGGACTCTATTGGGTGGCCGATCTGAATTGTAACTTTGCCATTACCAACATTGCCCCACAATCTTGGACTGACCACCATCTAATCACCTTCTCTGCCACACTAGATCTCCTCGACCCTAAAACTATTGCTATGGCACCACCACTCCCAACTAGAAGTAAAGAGGATATCACAGCGGAAAAACTACTCCCGCATCTCCCTCCTTCTATCAATAACCTCGCAGGCAATACAGACCTCAGCCTTCTAGTGGAGGTCTTCAATAATGCCATGACTAAGGCATTGGACATTATTGCACCAGTCAAACTTAGTAAAGGCAGACAGAAATCTTAGCTCAATGCCTGGTTTATGACCCAACTCAAAGAAGTAAGACTCCAAAAAAGAAAGCTCCAATCCACTTGGCGTCACACTACCACTGACGAGAATAAAGCCAAGCTAACAGACCATTCCAAACTCTACAAAAAATAAATAATTGGCACAAAAAAGTCTAAGTCTAACACTAAGGAATTATTCACCATCCTCCGGGAAATGGAAGCACTGATCCCTCCCGTTGTCAATGTCCCTAAAGATGAGCAATGGTGCACTGACATACAAAATTGTCATGATTCCTGCCCCTCATGTCCCCAGCCCTCCAAGATGTCAAGCTGGAGCCAGGCCACGATCACCTACATGGCCCTCAAGGGCCTCTCCATCCCTCCAAAGACCCACTTGGGGTCAGACTTGGCGCTTGTGGCACCAGACTCACTCACTCCCATAGGATAACATTGGGGATTGGACTTGTAGTGCATTGATGGGGACAAGATGGATGCCCCCATATATTTCGGTTCCCAGAACTGCATGTGCAGTCTAGTCTTTTGGGTATGGTTCAGCCTAGAGACACCTGGGATACCCAGACACTATTTAAGCCACGCCCAGGCTGAGAAACATGCTTTGTATTTTCTGCACCTGCAGCGTGACACTCACCGTGTTCGGATCGGTCTCCAGTAGGCCTGCATCTTTCTTCTGCGCTCAGCTCCTGCAAGAACAAGAACACTGTTAGGAACACCCTTACCTTGCGGCGCTTCTGCCCATCATTCATCGCTCCTTCTGTTCTGCGGGCATCTTCGGCGGTGTCATTCCCATCCCGGCACGCCGCTTCCTAGGGAAAAGAACAGAATAAAGGCATTAGTAAGCATTCAGCAAATCTTCGCTTATTTTTAAAGATTGTATGAGCTTCAAACGCTTACCTGAATCCCAGCCGCTCTGGGGGAACTCTGTATCTGGAACTTCTCATCCATCTGCAAGAGGGAAAAGACACTCCAGGTTAGCGTGGAAACATCTAGAGGCGCCGCATACCGCGCTTACTCACTGCATTTCTTCTTCCTAACCGGCATCCACACTGAAAACGTCGCAGCACCTAAAAGACACAGAAAAAGAACTCAGTTCAATACAAATACGAAAGGGTTGCATCGCGCTCTCACTCACCTTCAGCGCTACTCATCTCAGCAGCACGTTGCCATCCCCGGACGCCGGCCATCCTCTAAGCAAGGAAAGGAACGAAGTTGGAGAACTGTTCAAAAGACTCATTATACTTACCTGTCGGACTCTTGCCAGTGAAGTAACTAGGCAGCAACGAGCCCGCATCAATCAACGTGCCCCTGCGCTGAAAGCAGGATGGAGAGCACACTTTCCAAGAAAACAAGGTGAGCTGTGGATCAAAGGGAAGGCTAGGACCCCGGGGAAGAAGGGGTTCAAGCACACAGAGACAATAGGGAGTTAAACTCTACCAATCCTGTGTTTCAGGCCCAGTCTCCAGTCGAGTAGACTCCAGGGAAGGGTTCGAGGTCGTAAGAGGTCAGAACAGGCTGAGTGACATCCCTGTGGATACCAGGTGAGCTTCACAAAAATACTCTGTGCAGTAAAATTGCATCCCTCCAACTCAAAATAGCTAATAAGGCCTCACTGCGCCCATCGGAGCAGCAACCCCTCTCCGAATATACACCAGACAGAACTACCATACCCTTCAGATTCAATAAAATTTCTATCCTTGAGACGGAGAAAATCATACTCTCACTAAAACCTTCAAATTGCAACGGAGGCAGTTGCCCGGCCCAATTTATAAAGGATGCAGCTAGACCCTTTCATCTCTAAGCTTATTAATGCCTCCTTCAAGACTAACACAGTGCCCAATAACCTCAAAGAATCCTGGGTTCTCCCACTGCTAAAAAACAAACACTAGACCCCTCTATCCCGACCAACTACAGACCTGTCACCACTGTCCCCTTCTTACTTAAAATAATCGATAGAGTAGCTTACCTCCAAATTCAGGACTACCTTGAAGCTAGCCACCTACTAGGATCACATCAATCTGGCTTCCGCCCTCTATATGGTACGGAAACAGCCCTAATAGACCTTAAGACCCAAATTGACAAGTTGAAGGATAATGGGAAAACAGCTGTGCTACTCCTCCTTGACCTATCTGCAGCCTTCGACCTGGTGGGTCACGCAGTCTTATGCAATCACTTCAGGTCAGCTGCCCATTTCGAGGGGATTGGGTCCTCTGACTTATTCCAGATCTATGACAGTATTATTCACCACAGCTGTGTTGCTTCGGAAACTCTTTCAGCGTCTGCGTCGATGACATTGCTACGCTGTCCTCGAGGGCCTCCATCGAGCCAACATCACCGGATGTTATAAGTAGGACACACGACGCCCATAGCCTGAGTTCCGTTTTTTCCGCGAACGTGTTTGCTTCGGAGATCTCGGCGCCCCTCAGTCTTTCTGAGTTCTGTTCTTTCGGTTCTGCGAACCTGTTCGTTTGTGAAGATCCATGATGTTTTCGTCGACCTCTACCCTGCGGCCGGGTTTTAAGAAGTTTCGGGACTGCAGGTCCAGGATGTCGTTGACAGACTCGCAAGATGCCTGCCTCTGGTGCCTCGGTGGGGACCACGACACGGGTAATTGTGTAGACTGCCAGTCGCTTACGTCAAAGGCCTTGCGGGAGCGTAAGAAGCGGCTTTCTGTTGGTAAGGTGGTCAAGACTCGGAAGTCGAAATCCACTGGGCTTTCGACTGATGATTCGAGGGGTGACTCTCTGCATCGTCGTCATCGGTCCAGTGGGTCTCGGTCCCGGAGTAGGTCCCGCTATTCCTCTGCCTCTTTGAGGCACTCACGGAAAGCGCCGTCACCGGTAGCCTTCCTCGTCCGAGGACTCTGCCCGTCGGCGAGTTGCTTGTCCCAACAAGCATTCCACTCCTGCCGAATGGGATTCATTTCGGCAGGAGATGATGGCGATTTTTCAGTTGCAGTGCTCCGTTCCGTCCGCGCCGTCGAAAGACACCGGCCATGACCGTGCTAGAGACACCACTCGCACGCCTTCGGGCTCGAGCGGACGTCGCAATCACCGGGTGCCTTTGAGGTCTCGGTCGGACAAGGCTGGTCGCTCTAGACATGCCCGTTCCAGGTCCCGGTCCTCGACGCCCTCGAAACCGTCGGAGCCTGTGAGGTCTTCGAAGAAGACATCGACGCCTTTGGCGTCAAGGTCACCGAGGGACTCTCTCGAGGCTCCGCCTCCGAGGAAGCTGTCGACGCCTTCGGCACCCAGGCTGTCAAAGGACACGCTCGGGCTCCGCCCACGAGGAGTGTGTCGAAGCCGTCGGCGCCACGCTCGACGTCGATGCCGATTCCATCAACGCCTTTCGAGGCTGTTTTGTCGGAGGTACTCCGTGGCACGGTGGAACCCCCTAGAAAGGCTCTGGCCAAGGCTAAAAATGTCTGTCCCTTTTTCTGTGCCCTCATTCCAGCCTCTGGATTATATTTCTGAGGTGGATGAAGGATCTGAGGAAGGGATGGTTCCTGATGCGGTACCAGACGAGATTTTGTCTGGTCATAGCCAGATTGAAGACCTGCGTCAGTCGTTGCACGACGCCCGTGGTCTGGACACCTCTCCGGAGGTGGAGTTCTGTAGGCCTGAGCCTGGCACCCATGCCGAGTCCTCGTACCGGCGCCTTATGTCGAGGGTAATGAATACTTGGGGTGGTCTGCGCCACCAGTGGATTTTCTGCAGGATGACCCGACGGATATCCTCGACCAAGGTACTCCAACTGACCCGGTACTGTCATTCCATATGGTCTTGCAAAGAAGGGTGGCGGCGTCTTGGACTGCTCTGGAGAGTCTCCCGGCAGTGAGCAAGTCTTTGTCGCGACAATACCGCCCAGCCAGTAGCGACCCCTGCTACTTGATCACGCACCCCACTCTGGAGAGTTTGGTGGTGCAGGCGGCTACGGCCCCAGCAAAGCAGGCGTCATACCCTACCATCCCTCCTTATAGGGACAACAAGCGTTTTGATGGCTGGGCGAAGAAAGTGTTTTCATCAGGGGGTATGGCTTTACAGGCAGCCAACTCTGTGTGTGCCTTGTCACGTTCACGCACACTGTGTGGCTGATCATATTCCCGAAGGGTTTTTCTTGCTATTGTGTAGGATGGCAAGGATGCCATGTGTGAGTCCGTTCAGTCGGGTCTGGACATGGCAGATTGTGTCAGCCGGTCCATGGCGGCGAGCACCGTGATACGCAGGTTTGCGTGGTTGCGGAAGTCAGGGTTTGCTCCTGATGTGCAAGCCTGGCTCCTCAACATGCTCTTTGATGGTGAACATATTTTTGGCAGCAAGGCTGACGAGAGCCTTGAGAGGTTGCAGACCTCCAAAGCTGCAGCGAAGTCGTTGAGCGCTGCAGTTTGCCAACCTCTGCCTTTTCGTCCTAGGGGACCGCAATGGAGGGGAGGTTCTTTTTGATATTACTCATCCTTTGGTATATCGAGAGGAGCTGCAAGTCAAAGGGGCCACCGTAGGAGTACCAGAGGTGGAAAACGGGGTACTCGAGGTGCCAAGGCCGCTCGGGCAGTTGGCTCTTTGTCTTCAGGCACTGCCGCTTCAGCTCAGTCATGAGGCCATGTCCCATGGTTCGCCGGTTGGGGGAAGGCTGGCGCAGCATCTTGTAGAGTGGCGTGCCATTAATTCAGATGTGTGGGTTCTGGAGATCATAGCCCACGGCTACTGTCTTCCTTTCCGGCTGAGGCCTCACGACAATCCACCAGGGAATCTCTTTGAAGAGTCCAAATCAGGCTCCTTGCGCAGGAAATACAATCCTTTCTGTAGAAAGATGCAATAGAACTGGTGCCTGTAGCGGAGAGGAACAAGGGATGGTATTCCCCCTTATTTTTTGATCTCGAAGAAAGAGGGGGGTTTTTAACCCATCATGGACTTATGCGGTTTGAACAAGCGCCTCGGCAAGGACAAGTTCAAGATGGTTACTCTTTCTCAAGTCCTCCAGGCCCTTCAGCTTCAGGACTGGTTGGTGTCTCTCGACCTCAAGGACGCTTACTTTCATGTGCCGATCCATCCCAAGCACAAGAAGTACCTGAGGTTCGCGGTTGGAGACTCCACTTTCAGTTTCAGGTCCTGCCGTTCCGATTGACCTCCGCCCCGAGGGTCTTCACCAAGCTCGTGGTGGTATTAGTAGCTCATCTCAGGAAAGGGGGATTCACGTCTACCCCTACCTGGATGATTGGTTGATAAGGGCGTGCTCTTCCGAGCAATTCCTGGATCATCTGTCCGTCACCTGCCACTCCCTTCACAAGCTGGGCTTCTCCCTCACTTAAAGAAGTCCCACTTGACGCCAACTCAGCGGCTCCAGTACATCAGAGCAGTGCTCGCCACGTCCCTGGGACAGTGTTTTCCTCCCCGGGTGAGGGCTCATCACATTCGGCAGATGGTGCACAAGTTTCAACATGCCCAGAGTCTCCCGGCGTTCGAGAGCTTGAGGTTGCTCAGCCTCATGGCATCCTGCATTCTTTTGGTGCCAGAGGCCAGGTTGCGGATGAGATCTCTGCAATGGGCTCTCAAGATGCAGTGGTCACAGTCCTCCGGCAGGATGTCGGACCCCGTTCAGGTGCTGCCCTTGGTCGCCCAGGACCTTCTGTGGTGGGCCGTCGAAGGCAATCTGATGTGGGGGGGCTCCATTTTTGCTACCCTGGCCGGAGGTGACGATCGTGACAGTTGCATCCCTCACGGGATGGGGAGCTCATGCCAACGAGTTGACAATCAGCGGTCGTTGGTCTCCGTCGGAGTCCAGACTCCATATCAATCTGTTGGAACTGAAGGCCGTCAGGCTAGCCCTGAAGGCTTTTCTGCCGACTGTGCGAGGAAAGAATGTCCTGATCCTGACGGACAACACAGTGCCCATGCACTACCTCAACAAAAAGGGGGGGGGGGGGCATGGTCACTTCCTCTGTGCAGGGAGGCGATGCAGCTCTGGTTCTGGGCCATCCAGCACGAAATTTCGATCTCGGCAGTTCATCTGGCCGGAGACGAAAACGAGACGCGGACGCTCTGAGCAGGCAGAGCGCAATCTCTCACGAGTGGGAGCTGGCTCAGGAGATTCTCCTGGAGATCTTCACCCTTTGGGGGACCCCACAAGTGGACCTATTCGCCTCCAGTGTCAACCTGAAGTGCGACAGATTCTGCTTGCCGGAATTTCCTCCAAGAGGAGACTGGCGGACGCGTTTGTGGTGGAGTGGTTCTTCCCACTGCTGTACGCGTTTCCTCCAGTCCCCGTCATCCCACAAGTGCTGCGGAGGTTAGGGAGGTTCGGTTCTCAGGTGATCCTCATTGCTCCGGCATGAGGCCGGAGGACGTGGTACCCGGACCTTCTCGACTTGTCCATCTGCTCTCCACGTCGTCTTCCCTACCGAGATGATCTGCTCTCACGGGAGGGGGGTCAGGTTCTCCATCCAGAGGTCAGATCCCTCAACCTTCACGCTTGGCTTCTGAAAGGTTGAGGTATAAGGATTGGGACCTCCCTGAACACGTGATGGAGGTGTTGCTTTTGGCCAGACGGCCGGCAACAAAGTCCCTGTACCGTTGCCCTTGGAGGAAGTTCTGCGACTGGTGCAGGGTTAAGAATGTGGATCCTTTTTCATGTGACATTCCTGTGGTTCTGTCCTTTTTGCTTTCGTTAGCCCACAAGGGCCTGCAAGTGGGTACCATTAAAGGTTACCTGGCGACGCTGTCCATATTTAAGCGCTCGTCTGAGGAGTGTTCTTATTTCAAAATTCCTTTAATTTCTCAGTTTCTCAAAGGGCTCACTGTGTTTCCGCCGTCACCTTTCCAAGTGCCCAGTTGGGATTTGAACCTTGTTCTGAAATTCCTAATGGGTGCTCCATTTGAGCCTTTACATTCTTATCCTTTGAGAGTGTTTACCCTTAAAAGTGTGTTTTTAGTTGCGGTCACTTCCGCTCGGAGATTGAGTGAGTTGCAGGCACTTTCTGTTAAGCCACCCTTCGCGGTGTTTCATGACAGGGTTGTCCTTAGAGTTCGTCCTTCCTTTCTTTCGAAGGGTTTTCTCTGAATTTAATTTAGCCAGAAGGTCATTCTTCCAGCATTTTATCCTCCTCCGCATCCTGGTAAGGAAGAGGAGAGGCTCCATAGGTTGGATCCTAGGAGAGCCTTAAGTTTCGATATTTCACGCATGTCCTGGGTCAGAGTGGACGATCAGCTCTTAATAGGTTATGCTGGAAGGCGTTTGGGACAAGCTGTTACTAAGCAGACTTTGTCTAGATGGATTATTTTGGCAATTTTTGAATGTTACCGTTTGGCGGGTAAGGACCCTCCGGTAGGCTTACGGGCCCATTCTACTAGAGGTATGGCTGCCTCTACTGCCCTGCACAGGGGTGTTCCTATTCGTAACATCTGTGAAGCAGCCACATGGGCTTCGGTCCATACTTTTGTACGACACTACTCCCTAGATTCTATCCATGGGCAGGATCTGGCCTTTGGCAAGGCGGTCCTTTACTCTGCAATTTGATTGGGCTTTCTAAATTTCTATATTTTAAATTCTTTTCCCTCCTCCATACGTTGGTACTGCTTTGGGAGTCTGTCATAGATATGGAATATGTCAGAGGACCCAATCCCCTCGAAGAACAAGTTACTTTCTTACCTGGTAACGTTCTTTCGATGGGATGGTCCGACGATGTATTCAGTATCGCTCCCTTCCTACCTGCCCCGCTACAGAATTTCTTATGCGATTGCAGCTTACGTTTCCGCAAGGCTTTCTGTGGTCATACTGGCAGAGGATTGGTGTCTCACGTTCTGGGAAAAAACTATAACTGAGGCTACGGCCGTCGTGCGTCCTACTTATAACATCCGGTGACGTCTGCTCGACGGAGGCCCTCGAGGACCGCATATCGACGTCATCGACGCAGAAAGATTTTCCGAAGCAGCACAGCTGTGGTGATTACTGTCATAGATCTGGAATACGTCTGGCCATCCCATCGAAAGAACGTTACCAGGTAAGAAAGTAACTTGTTCTTCTCAAGTGATGCCATAACCTGGGTCCAGTCCTTTCTAGCAAACCGTACTATTAGTCTTTTCCCCCTCAGCCTCCGTGACCCTATAAAAAAACGTCCTGTGGTGTACCTCAGGGATCCTGTGTCTCACCTACTATATATAATATTTTTACTAAGCCTTTGTTTGCCAAGTTGGACAGATTGGGTGTCACCTACACAAATTATGCAGATGATACCAAGATCCTCATTCCCCTTTCGGGCAACTTTCTCAAGGACACGGCCTTGGTAAACAAGATATACCTCCTCATTCAGGCATGGATGGCATCCCATGGCCTCTGCCTGAATGACTACAAAACTGAGATACTGATCCTAGGCTCAGAGGTAAACCTAAAAAAACTCAGCCCTAGTTATGCCTCCTTCAATATTGACAATAACTCCATTAAGGTGATGCCCGTAATTAAAACTTTAGGGTTCTACCTTGATTCCACATTAAACCTTAAGAAACAAGTTAACTCACTAGTATCCACAACTGCCTAAACCTGCAAACTCATCCGAGCTTGCAGACAATTTCTCTCTGAAACCAGCTGCATTACCTTGGCCTATGCACTTATAATGTCCAGACTGAATTATTGTAATGCTTTGTACTCGGGCGCTAATAAATACATCGACAAAATTTAAAGATTGCAAAACAACGCCTTAAGTGTGGCCCTGAATATCCCCAACAGAGAGCACATCTCCAAGTTTAGAAGAGATGTCCATTGGCTAAAAATAAACAACAGGATTCTCCTTAATAGTTTCACTTATGTCCAAGTGCCTGAACAACATAACACCACCATTTCTCTCAGAAAGAATAAACGGGAGAATCACAACACGCCCAACCAGATCTGTCAATGCCCCCCTTCTAGAAATCCCTAGATTCAAACGAACCACAGCTGGTGGCTCCAGCTTCCGGTCAAAGCATCGATATCCTGGAACACACTCCTCTTAGACCTCAGAACTGAACAACCCTACCCTAAATTTAGACGCAACGTGCTAAATTGGCTATGAACAAATGACCTCGAACTCTCATCTTTCCGCACCAAGACTGGACCTGTTATTTGTTATCTCTGCTTCACGTTCATTCTTGCTGCCTATGGTATTCCCGGCCTTGGCTCCACCACACTCGCTGTATCTGCTACCCACTGCATTACTTGACTGTAATATGTGACCTACAGCTCCACTCCTTCACTGTAACCTGCAAGTGGTAGCAAATGATATCTCTGTATGTGTGTACCCAATGTATTTGTTGTAACTAAGCTTTAAGTTTACTTGTCCTGTTGCGCCCAGATACCTAAGGGTTCGGTGCGCATTACCAAATAAATAAACAAACATAAAGTAAGGAACTCTGACTTTTGCTCCTTAAGAACCTATCCTGGCACTGCCTGTTGGACACTAAACCCTAGTGACCCCCTTTCTGCCACTGAGAACACTCGGGCTCGAAGAATAAGGAAAATACTTTTAAAGGATTGGGCCTTTTGCCTAAAAAAGGGAATATGTGTTTAAAGTTATTTTCAAAAGAAGTTGGTTTGTAACTTTTCACTCTCAGAGTTAGTTACCAAAGTTATTACTTACCTTCATGTTCTGCCATTCTGAAAAGTATATGTAACATCTTTCCATCCTTCGAAACTGTTTCACCATTCTAACAGAAAGTAGATGTAAGGTTATATTACTCACCTGTGATTTGGTTGTGCTTCTTCCCAAAAGTAATTCTGTTTGCTTCACTTCACTATTCCTGTTAGGATAAATGTATGAGTGTCACCAATTGGATCTTGCTACCCCTGACTTACTGTTAGCCTGTCCAGAATAAGTCTGCATTAGGTTTTACCTACCTAGACCTAGAATAATAACTTTGAGTCATTCATAAAGGGTAACACTGGATTTTGCTTTTGCTGGTCTTTTTTAGACAGACACAGAGTCTTAGGTTTACACCTACCTTTAAGTTGCTTATATCTCCTGTAAAAAGTGTATATGTTTTACTTGCCTCGAGTATAACTGTTATCCTAAAATAAGTAGTTATTGCTTTCCTTAGTCTGTGACCTGAAAATCAACTGTAATTGAATATTACACCCCAAGGTCCAACTCTCCTAGAATAACTGTTTCCCCCTCGCACTTTTCCTTTTCCCCCTTCCCATGCACTTGTGCGATCTGAATGACACCTAGCCTAGTAAGATCGTTGTCTGTCTTCCCTCTGTTCCCCCTCCCTTGCCCCGTCGCGCCTCGAAACACTGGTGTATAGGCGTGTTATAAATGCCATATCATATATCTTGAATCTAGCTTTATACTGTTCCTAGAATCTGTCTTTCACTAGCTCAGAAAAGTATATTGTCCAGTTAATATTACCATTTGATTTCTTGCTGAGCATCATGGTACAACTACTAGGGTCTACTACCCTGGTATTATTGAAAGTAATCTAAAAGTAACTATTGGTTTTGACTTCCGTAGAACTACTGTTCAGTGTTCCAAATTAAGTTATATGCTTTGGTCTGTACACCTTCAAGCATGGTGGTGTTTTCCTATTTGTGGTTATATATAATGTGATAGTACTTATTTCCCCCAAGATTTATCCCAGCCTACTTGTATTTGTTAATGTTAAAGGACATTTGTACCGTGCGCTATCACCACCGGAGTGGTCGCCTGGCGCTCTGGCGGTTCTGAAAGAGGAGGGGAGGTTGAGTTAGTGGGAGGAAGCAGGAAAAGTGCAAGGGAGCAGTGATGTACTGTTGGCGGCCTCAGCCCGGGGGGGGGGGGCGCGTTGGCTGATAAACCATTTATTTTTACAATACATAGTGTTTCAGTGTTTCTTTGGACCATTTGTATTATATTTTTTTATTTGAACTGATTCTACAGCCCTCTCTCCCTCTGAAGGTAAGCCTGGCTGCTCTGTCTATGCTACCCTGAACTCAGGTGGTACAGCCTTATGCTAAGAGTGGAGTCTTGTGCTGCCTGAGATGAATGGTTTTACTTTAGAACAACTGTCCTTATGGGGAGTAAAAACCAATAGTTACTTTTAGATTACCATCAAAGGTTGTAGACCCTAGCAGTTGTACCGTGAGGCTCAGCAAAGAAATCACATAGTAAATCAACTGGACAATATACTTTTCTGAATAGTGGAACACTTATTCTAGGAACAGTAAAAACCTATAACGCTGAATCAGGATAAGTTATTCTAGGGGAGTTGGACCATTGGGTGTAACGTTCAATTACACTTTTCAGCTCAGTGGAACAGTCTAAGATCAGTAAGAACTGTTTAAACTAATTGAGTTTTGCTCCATGCATACCAAGGTCAGTTACATCTATAGAACACTTTTCAAGAATGGCACACAGCTATTCTAGGCAGGTAAAACCTATATACTTTTAAAAGGAGCAATCAGCAATTTGAGGATCAGTCTAACCTAAGGCAGACTTATACTGGACAGGCTAACGGCAAGTTGGGGAAGCAAGACCCAATTGGGCACACTCATACATTTATATCCTAACAGGACTAGTACAGTAGAACCAACAGCATTACCTTTGGGAAGAGGGGGACCCAATTCACAGATGAGTAAATTAACCTATCATCTACTTTCTTTTAGAATGGCGAGACAGTTTCTAAGGAAAGTAAGACTTTGAGTACACTTATTCAGAATGGCACACAGCTATTCCAGGTAGTTAAAGCCTATATATATTTTTTGGAATGGCAGAACATATGTAATATAAGTATTAACTTTACAGATACTTTTCAGAATGGCAGAACATTTCCAAGGTGAGTAAAATAACATTACATGTACTTTTACAAGTGACAGAACGCTTTCAAGGTAAGTAAGAACTTTTGTAACTACTCGCTCTCAGAAGGCAGTTACCAATGAACTCTTTTACAAGTAAGTAAACCTTTCAAGGCGGATCCCTTACAGCATCCAGCCCTTCCCAATTCTACTGCAAGAGTTCTCTGAGGAAGAAGAGGGACCCTAGTGGTCTAGGAGCCACCTGTAGGGTAGTGTGAGATTGGGGTCAGTTGCAGGCAGAGTCACAGTTCCAGAGGAAGACTGTTCAAACAAGTAAGTATTCCACTTTCTATGTTAGCTGAGGCTCCAGGGACTTCAGAGAAGACAATCGAGGAGGATTCCTGCAGGGCACTGTGTGAACTGGGCGAGAGGACTCCCAATTGCAGAAAACACCCCAGAGCTACTCCGGAATCGCAAGAGACTTAAGGTAAGTAGTACCCAAGCTAACACAGTACCTCAGCACAGAAGAAGAGTTTACAGCCTGACTTCAGGATCTGCAGCCAAAAACCGATGCACTGAAACCTTTATCATGAAGACAGAAGAGAGATCCCCCCCTGGATTGTCTTTTTCAGCAAGGTTCGACGCAGAAGGCTACAGACAAGTTTCTTCGCAATTGTTAGGCAAAGTTTGAATGCAGTACCCTCTGGGAACACTACAAGCAACTAAGACTATGGGTATAGGCAAGCCAACCTTTGGTGTAAGCTTGTACTACACAGTTTTGGTAGCGTGTTGAGCAGTCAGGCTTATCTCAAGAGGGGAAATGTGAGCAGAAGTGGAATTACACAAACATTCAGTTACAGGTATTCAAATAAACTCTTACACTCAAGGTTTCTTGCATAAACAATTATTAATTTATCAGTCAGTTATAAAGCCTTCTTCAGAAGGAAGCAAAAGAATAGTAACACAAATATACTTCAATACTGTACACTCTGAGTTTTTGAATTCGACAAGACCCTTTTGGGATGGCCCACAGACAGAACCTACAGCCACAGGTCAATTCAGTAAAAAGGGTGCTGGGGACATTAATATTTTACTGTTGACATTGAGAATACTCATAAAAAGTTGGTAAAAGGCAAAGGTTATTAGAACACAAGAAATTAAAAATATTCATAAGCGGGGCAAATACTTTTAGATTGCAATAGAAGAGTCATTCTCTTCAATAGTCTAAGCCAAAGTCAATGGGAAAAAGTCTTGGATGGGATAAAGAGAATCAAATGTAGGGCCACAGGATGGTTAGACTTGTGAGTTGCAGAATTTACAAGCACTTCCACAGCAAGAGGTAAGTTCTCTTAGACCTGTTTTACAGTACCTTGGTAAAGAAGAAAAGATGCAGCTGAAGACTTCTGTTCCTGTGCAGCTCTGCAGATCTCACTGTTCCTGGGCCCCAGTCGTGGGTACAAGAGGGAAGGCGTTGTGGGACTTAAACTGCACTGGCACGGTCAAAGCTGGCAACGGGCAAACTTTACTTTCAGTGGCTGTTTCGCATTTCAGCTCCTTGCGGTACAGCAAATGGCAATAAGCATGGTTCCTGGCTGTCAAGGTGAACTTTCCTCACATCTGAGTTCCCGCACTCATCTGAGGGTGGGGTCAGGCTTGGTCGGTCCTGCTTCGTGGGAGTCCAGAGGATCTTCCGAAAGCTTTAGGCCATCTTACAAGCAACACACACAATCTGGTGTCCCTCTCCCTGGCTCTACGGTTTCCTGCAGCAACTCTGAGGAAATTCAACCAGCTCCTAGATGGGTGTCCAGGTGGCTTACTTAGGAATTGATTGGTCTCACCAACTCAAAGGGCGAAGTCGTCCTTGCAGGGGTTTCTCTGTCGATGTGAACTTGCCAAGTAGTCACTGCAGCAGGGCTTCACCGGGCAAACCAACGGTCCAGGAGTTGCAGCAGGTGTCCTCTTCAAGCTCTTCTTCGGTTCCTTCATCCAGTGGTCGACTCTGCCTTCCAAGCCAAAAGACTCCTTTTATTCAGTTCTCTCACATTCATTCCAGCCTAGCTGCCACTCACCCCGCAGGGTGGCTGTCCTTGCTGACAGTCAGCCAGCCAATCATGCCAGAGTGCATTTGTGTCTCCTAGGAGACTAAGCAGAGGGAGTTTCGGGCACCTCCCTTCCCTCACTTCATGCCCACCCCAGATACTCTGTCACCAGAGGCGGTCTTCAGCCCGGAAGCCTGCCAAAGGCGATGAAACAAAGGGTGCAAACCTGGTTTGGCGCGCATAGCAAAACTCTAGAAGGAACTTTCCACAAAGAAATGGCTAAAAAGAATACCCGGACCTGTTTTTACAGAGGAGGCTCAGATGCCATCTTGAAAAACATGGCTCCCGCAATTTAACGTTACCGGTGTTAGCGAGTGGGAAAAATCTTGGTAGTTCGTTGTAAAACCACTGCCATCATCCATTCTGAGAGGAGAGGCTGCATTTGACTGCTACATGAGGATCTAGACACGGGATAATAAGTAACCCCTCCAGCACTCTATTCTAAGATGGTGTGTGCTGGGTCTGGGAATTTAAAAGGACTAGTAAAGTCAATTTCACTTTACTTACTCTGGGAAACAGTAGTTTATCCCAGAGAAGGTATTTAAACCTTGGGGGAAACCTAAAAAGGTTTCTCTGCGCCACTGAACTGAGGGTGCTGTGTGACACATGAAAAGATGATGCCTATGGAGTTGTCGTCTAAAACTCCATAATCAAAGAACACAAGAGTAACACGCACATCAAAATACATGAGTGGGGAAAAAAGGCTCACACTCTCTGCATGTAAAAAAATAAAGTCCTCAAAATCCAGCCACGTTGCTGGGGGTCTCTGGGTGAAGGGAATTAGCACATTTATGAGAATTCTCCCTACCACAAGCAATACTGAAATGGCGAAAAAAGAAGACGGGACATTTTTGTAAAATGAGCACCCATGGGTGCCTTTACCGGGGCTGTGGAAACAGCCCACGGTAAACATACACCAAATTTTCTAAAAGGTTCACTACCACCAGCCAAATAAATGTTACATTTACAATGAGAAAGGGGATACCCAGCACTCCACATACGGTGGGGTGTGCTGGTTTCACCAAATAACATGTACAATGGATCCAAAGATCCTTTCTACCCTTGGGAACTGTAGTTCTCACAAGGTTAGCCAGAGAAAGTTAAAAAGTGAGCCCTTAGGGCAACCCAGCAACAATAAGGCAGTATGTGCCAAAAGTTGTCAAAGGAGGATACAATTAAAAAGGCACTGTGGAAAGTCTTAAAAATGACACCCATAAAAAGAGTGAAAGACTATGTGAGTGTGGAAAAAGATTTCCACTCAATGAGATATAAGGAAAAATAATCCACCTGTAAAGATAAAAAGGTTCTGGGGTTGACACGGGTCAGGAAGATTTATCATTGCTTTGAAAATCTTACCTAACAAGGAATTGTATATATTGTACATCACCATTCTGTTGCAGTTTGTGCTGTCCACAGTCCATATTCCAACTAAAACTTTCCCTCTCCACCACCTGTATCATCGCCTAGTGTTAGGGAGAATTCTCTTATACGGCTAATTTCCCAAACCTAGTGAGTACCCCAGCAGCTTTGCTGGATTCTTGGGGTTTGTTTTTTTCTCCTGCTAAGAGTGAGACTCTTTTCCTTCCACTCTTAGGCATGATTTGAGGTATGTCTTTGACTTTGTATGTGCTTATGGGCTATGGGGTCTTTTACTCCATAGGGTATCATCTGTTTTTCATGTGTTACACAGCACCCTCAGTGCAGTAACACAGGGGTGTCATAGTGACCCCCAAACATAGACTCCATGCCCTGGGACTGACTACTGTCTCCCAGGGTATTGACTTTACTAGTCCAAAATTGTGAACAGAACCAGTACAAACTATCATATTGGTATGGGTTAATTCGATTGCCCCCGGGTCTGTTTTCAAGTGGGCACTGTCCAGTCCCCCCTTGTCGAGTTTCTGGCTGGTGGCAGTGGTTACCACGCAAAATATTCCACCGGAATATTTCCTATGGGATTTCCCATTGATTTTAAACGCACCGCTTTTTTGGTGCAATGTTAAAGATACCGCTGGTTTATTTAATATTAAATCAACGGTTGGGTCTTTTTGCCAGAACACTTATCTAAAATGGCGTTCGTGTCCGTCTCTGTAGCTCCAACCAAGGTCGGGCCCTTTGTTCCACTATTTTGGCGGGCCTCTCCACAGAAGCCCTCCAAATGGTGCCACTCTGTCTGGGTTCCACAGGATGTGTGGGAGGGGAATTGGCACCCTGGACTGCGTTGCCTTAGCAACCCAAGTCGCACTCTATTCTGATTGGCCCAGTGGTGAGCCGCCCGGCTCATCACTTAGCATGTTTGAGTGACAGCTAGGCTGTTGAATGGGGGTTTTTCTACATAAAAGCAGGGCTTTTGGGACTGGAACTTCAGAAGTCGCCACAGGACCTAAGAATCCGAAGAGGGAAGAAGCTGAGCCATCTGCAACGACGAAACCACCGGTGGAGCCCTGCTGCAACAAATTTACCACTTTCCCAACGACAAGAGAAGATCTTCTGCTGGAAGAGTCTTCTTCCTTTGAGCTGGTGGGATCAACCAGTTCGCCCCTTTCGCCTTACAAAGACGTCTCTTGGTCGAATCGCCCGTGCCAAGCACCCCGGCGGCCGGATAGCCAAGCTTCACCACTTTGACCGCGAATAAAAGGAACGCACCTTTTAACCGACTAACTCCACAGCTGGTTTCATCCCTGTGCAGTGCCTCGACGCCAAGTTTCCTCCTCAACGAGATCCGCTCTTCCCCTGGTCGAAACAACGAATTGCAACCACTGCCAGGAACTGCCACCGTCGGAGCTTCCTCTCTCTTTAAGGTGCTGTGTTCTGCTTGGCCTCCCTTTCCACGGATTTCTAAAGGTGACCCTTAAATCCTTGGCTTTCCAACTGGGTTGACCCCAGACCTTCTAACTTTACTTCTTGAATCAACCCAACCTCTTTTGAACATTCTGCAAAGTCTTTTAGTGCATCTTAAACTGGGCACATTTCGCTTTGCTCCATTTAAAGTGGGCCTGGCCTATAAACTTTGGCTCTACTCCCTTGCTTTGAACTTCTAAAAGTGTTGGGAACTGTTTGTTTTATGCCCTGCCTTTTTCTCTCCCTTTAACTATTGGAGTGCCATCTAGGTTACACGCTCACATTTGTTTTAACAAATAGTAGTGTTTTAACCCTGACTTGTCTAATAGTTATCAAGGCAGGTGTTTATACTTTACCTGACTGTGTTTTAACTTGCTTTTGATTTAGAGTGCTAGTGTATTGCCTAAAGTGTGTTTTAAATAAATAATTATATACTTTTGATACAAAGCTCTGGTCAGTGTTTGTTTGCTCTACTGTGTTTTTAGCCCTATTGTGTATACCCTTTATACTGCCCTACTCTTCTTGAGAAAAGTCTGACTGCTCAGCCACAGCTACCAGGTAAATCTGGGTGGTGCAGACTGCTACCAATTGGGTTTACTGCTTACTCCTGTAGTCTTAATCTTTTTGCAGTGTTCTCCAAGGGACCTGCACAGGATTCTGCCTAACACCTACCCAGTTACTAAGGTGGTCCTTTTCTAAAGCAATCTGCAAAGGAAGTGCTCTGCACTGTTGCCCTCGTGAACAGGGCTTCTAGTCGAAGTGTTCATCTTATTGTTCAATAAGTACCTATAAATATAAAAAATGCGAGGGAGTCCTGGCAGACTATATTCTCAATTTACATTATTTCTCACAACTTTCTTATCCTTTCCAGGAGTTTGCTAACTTCTTTCAGACACGGTACAGCCAGGGCATATCGATCTCGGAACGGCTGCAGTTTGTGAATGGCTGGTATATGCTTCTCATTATCGGCGACATCCTGACAGTGACGGGAACTGTGATGAAGATCGGGATAGAGTCGAAGGTGAGGAGGAAATGGGTTGGAGAAAATCCCTTAAGATTCAATAAAATCTCCTGGCTCTTTCACGCATATGTCCAGGGCATCACAATGCACTTGACTTTTAGTCGCCATCTCAAGGTATCTCCCCCTCCCTTGCCTCAGATTAGTCTGAAGCCACTGCCTCTGTAAACTGAATTATTGTGCGCCACTGTAGGGGATTTATTGGGTAATAGCCTTACTTTGTGTTCTTCTCCTCAGAATTTTGCCAGTTACGATTTATGCAGTATCCTTCTGGGCACTTCCACGCTACTCGTATGGGTCGGGGTGATCCGGTACCTCGGCTTCTTCCAGAAATACAATGTAAGTTCCACAATAATCAGTCATTTCACCCAAACACCTCTCCCTCTGTCCCTCTTCCCCCCCCCCCTTGTGCATTGGAGAGTTGTATGGAGTCTGGTCTGCTGCTTCTTCATCCAAGTGTGTGGCAGTGTGGTATGTTTGCACTGCTAAAGCTGATGTTTCAATTCTGCATGTATCACAAGGATTAAATCCACAACTTGACTGAATTCACCTAAAGCTTGTTTAGTATGTAGTGTGTTCTTGACTGAAACCTCCTTCCTGGTTGTACATTAATATGTAGAAGTACTGCTCTGGCAGTTTCATTTCCACACCCAAATGATTACCCTTTGTAGCCGTTTGAGTTTAAATTTAAAATGTGCCCTAGTTTTTTATTCTTCAGGTCTTTACTGTGTTGCTTTATTTAAAGTTTGATGTTGGTACATTCAGATGGTGCCAGACGGTCTATCCGCCATAGGAACATAAATCACGCTTTGCAAGTTACAATTCCTTTTTGTAAAATTGTCTGGCCAATTGAAAGACTGGGATCACTAGATGGCTTTTGCTTACATGGATTGTACATGGTATGTACACCCGACTATCCATACTAGAGCCCCCAGCCAAATTTCTCTACCTATCTCCACTGGATTAGGGAGTAACCCACATCTAGGCACCCATATTCCCCTCACATTCCTTCCCTGGCTAACCTAGTTCAGTATAACACACATAATCATCAATGTGTCCACAGAAAATCGCACTTCATTTTATGTTTTTATATTTGTTTTGGTGTTTGTTGAGCATGATCCGAGCTCATGAAGCAACGGTGCTCTTTACATCTGTCGGTATTGCAGGCACACAAGATCAGTGGTATAAAAACATGTTAATCTGCATCAAGCCCGCCTTAAGAAAAAGACCCTCTGACAAGCTGTAACTTTTCATATGTTCTAATAAATGCAGTTCTGGTAATCCCTTCTTAAATATCCTTGCACCGAATATTCTTTGGGTTTCCCCAAGGGGGTCAGGGGAGGGGGTGGCCAGCCCCACAGTTTGAAAACCTCTGCATTAGATGGTTATGGGGGAGGAGGAGCATTCCTTAAAACAGAACATATGGTAGCGGTTAGGAGATATTTTCTTTTTGATGCTTTTCTCCCATAGTCTATGGGACACTCTTTCTTTTGCTTTGAACCCTGTCTTGACTTTTTGAAAGTAAGTAAAGCCGTCTACTTTACTTCCCTTGCCCATTTGCTCAATCTCATGGGCAAACCTAGTAGTCCATAAGACTATCAGTGCTGAGAGACTATCTCTGTGAATTTGTTGTATTGTTACTGTTTGGCACATTTCTGAGAATTCTCCCTATTTCCCCTACTTTAGAGACCCCCAGCAACTTTGCTGTATTTTGAGGACTTGATTTTTTCAACCTGGAGAGAGCGAGACCCTTTCCCACACTCTCTCATGAATTTATTGTTTTTTAACCCTATGTTTCTTTGGTTGTGGAGTCTGTTGGGGAGAATTCTCAAAATGTGCCAATTCCTCCCATCTTAGAGCCCTCCAGCTCGTTTGCTAAACTTTGGGACATTGAACTTTTCAAATCAATGTGTTTTCTGTGTTTTTCTTTTTAATTTATGGAGTCTGACCAACTCCATAGGCATCATCTTTTCATGTATGTCACACACAACCCTCATTGCAGTGGCACAGGGAAACCTTTTCAGGCTTTCCCAATGTATAAATACCTTCTCTGAGATTAACTATTTTTTCCCAGAGAAAGTAAAGTGAAATTGACTTTACTAGTTTCTTTAAATTCCTAGACCCAGCACACCCTATTTTACAATAGAGTGCTGGAGGAGTTACTTAGTATCCCCTATGTCTAGATACGCATGTAGCAGTCAAATGCTACCCGTTCCTCTCGAAATGGCTGCTGGCAGTGGTCTTACCAAGAACTACCATGATTTTTCCCAACCGCGAACACTGGTAGCATTAAATCACGGGAGCCATGTTTTTCAAGATGGTGTCTGAGCCCCTCTGTTTAAACAGGTCCCAGTCTTCTTTTTTTGCCATTTCTTTGTGGAAAGGTCCTTCTAGAGTTTTGCTCTGCGCGCCAAACCTAGTTTGGTTCCTTTGTTCATTCGCCATTGGTGGGCTTCAGGACTGAAGACCGCCTCTGGCGCCAGAGTGTCTGGGGTGGGCAGGAAGTGAGGGAGGTGTCCGAAACTTCCTGTGCTTGGTCTCGTAGGAGACACACATGCACTCTGGTATGATTGGCTGGCTGACTGTCCGCCAAGGACAGCCACCCTGCTGGGTGAGTGGCAGCTAGGCTGGAATGAATGGGAGAGAACTGAAAAAAAGTTGTGTCTCTTGGGTTGGAAGGCAGAGACGACCACTGGAACCAAAGACGAGCTTGAAGAGGACGGCCGCTGCAACTCCTGGACCGTTGGTTTGCCCGGTGAAGCCCTGCTGCAGGTCCGAATCGCTCGAATCTCAACAGAGAAAGCCCTGCAAGGACGACTTCTGCCTTTTGAGTTGGTGGGATCAATCAACTCGACACTAAGCCACCTGGATACCATTCTCTGAGCTGGTTGTATTTTCCTCAGTGTGCTGCAGGAAACCGAATAACCAGGGAGAGGGACACCAGCTTATTTGCTTGACTACAGCTACCAGAATTAAGGATTTGCCAGTTGCCAGGTTTTTGACCAGTCCCAGTGCAGTGCAGGAATCCCCCGGCGTCCTCCCTCTTGCCCCCACGACTGAGGACCAGGAACAGCGCATCTTATTCTTAATTTGTAAGGTACTGTCAAATAAGACTGAGAGTACTTACCTCACGCGGTGAAAGTGCTTGAACTTTTCCAACTCACAGGCCTAATCACCTTGTGACCAAACATATGATTCTTATTTTTACAAACTACTTCTGAGAATTTCTACAGAGTCTTTACTGTTTACTTACCGGAAACATTTTATCTTATCCAAGACTTTAGCCCATTGACTTTGGTCTAGCCTATTGAATTTACTTCTGGTGAACTCAAAGTATCTGCACTGTCTAAAAATAATTGTAATCCTTTTATGTTCTGAACCTATTTCTTTTTGCTTCTCCTTCAAAGTAGTCTGAATGCCTCAGAAACTTAACAAGTATAGTACTGAAGTATATTTGTGTATATTTAACTGCCTCCTTCTAGTGAATGTTTTATAACTGACTGTTGAATAAATGAATAAGTGTTTAACCAAGAAACCTTGAGTGTAAGAGTTAATTTGAAAACCTGTGACTGTAGACCTCTGTGTAGCATCATTACAGCTCACATTCCCTCTTGAGATAAGCCTGGCTGCTCAGCTCCGCTACCAAAAACTGTGTAGTACAGACTTGTACCAAAGGTTGGTTTTGCTTACACCTGTAGTTATAGTTGTATGTAGTTGTCCCAAAGGGTACTGCATGCAAAATCTGCCTAACAAAGTCTGACAAACTCCATAGGCATCATCTTTTACATTGTGTCGCACAGCACCTTCAGTGCAGTGGCACAGGGAAGTCTTTCAGATTTCTCAAAGGTTTGACTACCTTCTGATGGTTAAACTACTTTTTCCAAGAGCAGTTAAGTGAAATTGACTTTACTAACATTTGTAACTTTCTAGACCCAGCACACACTATCTTACTATAGGGTGCTGGAGGGGTTACCTAGTATCCCCTTTATCTAGCCTCTCATGTAACATTTTTTGTTACCCTTACCTCACTGAATGGCTGGTGGCAGTGCTTTCATTTTAACTACCATGGTGTGCATTTACAGCGGGCTGCGTTCGCAGCTGCAGTAAAGCACCCAAGGGTGCCATTTTTGTCAAAATGGCCCCGGTCTTCTTTTTTTTGCCATTTCTTTGTGGAAAGGTCCTTCTTGAGATTTACTCTGCCCGCCAAACTAGGTTTGGTCCCATTGTTTGCATCTCCTGGCTTCACGAGTGAAGCCCGCCTCTGGCTCCAGGGTGTCTGCGGTAGGCAGGAAGTGGGGAAGGTGCCCCTGCTTAGTCTCCTAGGAGACCCAAATGCACTCTGTGGTGATTGGCCGACTGACTCTCCGGCAAGGACAGCCACCCTGCTGGGTGCTGGCAGCTTGGAATGAATGGGAGAGAACTGAATAAAATGCGGGGCTTTTGGCTTTGAAGGCAGAGTCGACCACTGGATGAAGGAACCAAAAAAGAACTTGAAGAGGACGCCTGCTGCAATTCCTGGACTGTTGTTTTGCCCGCTGAAGCCCTGCGGCTGTGCTGAAACTCCATATTCGTATCGACAGAGGAGCCCCTGCAAGGACGACTTGAGACGGTGGGACCAAGCAACCCCAAAGTAAGCCACCTGGACATCCATCTCGGAGCTGGTTGAATTTCCACAGAGTTGCTGCTGGACATCGTATAGCCAGGGAGAGGAACACCAGATTGTATGCGTTACTTTTAAGCTGGCCTAGAACTCCAGGAAGATCCTCCGGACTCCCACAAAGTGGGAATGGCCAAGCCCCCTCAACAGAGTGCGGGACCCCAGAAGCAAGAAAAGTCCATCTCGACAGTGAGGAACTGCAGTGTTGCTATTTGCGGTAGACGCGAGGAGCTGAACCACTGAACCTGAACAGCCACTGAATTGAAGATTGACGGTTGCGAGTGATGACCTTCCCATTGCAGTGCAGGAGTCCCCAGAAGTCCTCCCTCTTGTCTCCATGACTGAGGCCCGGGAACAGTCTTCTACTACTCACAAGTCTAATGAGTTTGTGGCCCTACATTTGATTCTTCTTTTCTTGAAATACTCCTAAGACATTGTGCAAAGACGTTTTCTACTGGCCTAACAGAAGTGCTGCATCCTATATAAGACTTTAGCCCATTGACTTTGGCCTAGCCTATTGTACTAAATGACTCTTCCTGGGGGGATCCAAAAGTATTTGCCTGCTTAAGAATATTTGTCGTCTCTTGCATGTTGTAAATAACCTTTTCCTTTGACTTATTACTATATGATCCTAAATGCAACATTGATATATTAATGTCCCCAGAACCCTAGCAATTGAAATCACCTGAGGGTGTAGGTAGTGTCTGTGGGCCATCCCCAAAGGTATCTACTGATTTAAAGATATATTAAGAGTGTGTATTTCATGAAGTCTATTGGAGTGTTTCTATTATATTGCTCTCTTCTGAAGAAGGCTTATTCTAACTGACTGATAAATAATTATTCAAGAAACCTTGTGTAAGAGTTTATTTGAATACTTGTAACTGTAAATATGTGTAACTCCCCTACAGCTCACATTGACCCCTCTTGATGTAAGCCTGGGTGCTCAACATGCTACCAAAACTGTGTAATACAGGCTTATACCAAAGGTTGGGTTTCCTATACCTGTAGTCAGAGTTGTTTGTAGTGTTCCCAGAGGGTACTGCATACAAACTTTGCCTAACAGAATTCATAACCAAAAGAAACACAAAGCTCAGAACTCACATTGAAATACATGAGTGGGAGAAAGGGTCTCACTCTCTCCAGGTTAAAACAAATAAAGTCCTCAAAATCCAGCAAAGTTGCTTGGGGTCTCTAAGATGGAGCGAATTAGCACATTTCTGATAATTCTCCCTAACAGGCCGCAAGCTGCGAGGCTTATAAGGGGCAAAGCTGCAAGCAACCCTGCAAAGGCAACCAAGAGAAGTCTCGACTGAGAACAAATAAGGCTACACAAGAGGTAAGTCCTCTTAGGTTTACAGTACCTTTTGGTTAGAAGAAATGGCTTCAGCTGGTTCCTGTTCCTGTGTGGCTCTGCAGATCCTGTTATTCCTGTGCCTCAATCATGGGGACAAGAAGGGGGACTTCTGGGGACTCCTGCAACACAATGGGAAGGTCGGCGGCAGCAAAAGGTCAAACTTCAATTCAGCGTCAGTTTGCGGTTTCAGCTTCTCGCGTCTCAGCAAATAGCACCACTGTAGACTCTCGGACACCACTCTAGACTTTCCTCGCATCTGGGGTCCAGCACTCTGAGGTGGCTCAGGCTTAGTCAGTTCTGTTTCAAGGGAGTCCGGAGGATCTTCCTGAGGCTCGGGTCCGACTTAAAATCGATGCACTCGATCTGGTGTACCTCTCCATGGCACTTTGGTTCCAGTAGCAGTGGAAGTACAACCAGCTCCAAGAGGATGCCCAGACGAGTTCATTTTGGGAGTTGATTGGTCTCACCAACCCTAGGGGAGAAGTTGTGCTTGCAGGGCTTCTCTAGTTGAGGTGAATTTGGAGCTTCAGCACAGCAGCAGGGCTTCACTGTGCAAACCAATGGTCCAGGAGTTGCAGCAGGTGTCTCTTCCCAAGTTCTTCTTCGGATACCTTCGTCCAGTGGTTGACTCTGCCTTCCAAGCCACAAAACCTTTTATGCAGGTTTCTCCCATTCATTCCGGCCTAGCTGCCAATCACACAGCAGGGTGGCTGTCCTCCAAGGACAGCCTTCCAGCCAATCACCCTTGGTTGCATTCCTGTATCCAAGGTGACTAAGCACGGGCGCTTCGGGCACCTCCCTCTCTTCCTGCCCCGCCAGACACCCTGGAGCCAGAGGCAGGCTTACTCGTGAATCCTGCTAAAGCCAAAATGAACAAAGGGACCAAACCTGGTTTGGCCTGCAGAGTAAATCTCAAGAAGGACCTTTCCAGCAAGAAATGGGGAAAAATCAAGACCGTTTTTTGTTGTCAAAATGGGCACCCATGGGTGCCTTTCTGCAGCTTCGAATGCAACCCACGGTAAAAACACACAATGGTAGTGAAAAGTAATCCTTTGCCACCAGCCTATAATTGTAGAAAGGGTAACACAAAAATGTTACGAGAAACTAGACAAAGGGTTACTAAGTAACCCCTCCGTCACCCTATGGTAAGATAGTGTGGGCTGGGACTAGAAAGTTACACAATTTAAGTAGTCAATTTCACTTCACTGCTCTTGGAAACAGTAGTTTCACCAAGAGAAGGTATTTAAACCTAAGACTTCCCTGTGCCACTGCACTGAAAGTACTGTTTGGCACAATGTAAGAGATAATCCCTATGGAGTTTGTCAGACTCTACAACCAAAAGAAAAAGTGTTCAAATCACATTCAAAATACATGAGAGAGTGGGAAAAAGGGTCTCACTTTCCAAGTTAGAAATTCAAGTCCACAAAAATTCCAGCAAAGTTGCTGGGGGTCTCTAAGGTAGAGAGGAATTAGCACATTTCTGAGAATTCTCTGTAACACCCACTCTTCCTCCCTTACTGTAGTAGAATGTGCCTGGATGTTTTTTGGGGTTCTCTGTTCTGCATTAGAAACAAAGAATCCGAGGGAACATGACGCGTGAATGACCATGGAAACAGTTCACGTCACAGTAGGGAAAGTATTACTAATCGCGCTCTGTCAACCTCTGTTTTCGAGTTACGAAAACAAATCTTGTAATACCACCCAACTTCCACTAGATGTCGAACTATGCGGTTCATGTGAACTCTAAGCCGATGCAAGCACCAGAAATACGATTATGGTGAGTAATGTATCCCACACTTATATTCTGAAAGAAATAGTTAGGTAAAGCCAACTGCCTTAATTTTGGGAAGTGTGGGAACCAATTCACAGGTGAGTAAAATATCCTTGTTTCTGATGCTTGTTAATCTGCTTAGAATCACATGCTGTGCATATAGTAAGACATCTGGTGGTAACCACAGAGTTTTGCATCTTGTCTTTCGAGGATCGAAAGGGGACGTCAGCATAGGCGCGCCTGTAACTCTATCCCTAACGTGACATGTAGTGTACCCAGAAAGCCTCAGGCGTCGAGGTACCTCAGATTGTATTTTTCCGCCCAGCTATCTGTTCGCCTTATGCAGAGCTCTACCTAGTATTGCAAATTTGTAAAAAAACGACCTTTGGTCATTTATACAACATTTGTCCCCTCTTTGATTACTGAACCACCACCGAAGACAGAACAACCGACTTCGACGGCTGGCGTTCCGGTTGATGCTGTCGACCGCGTGGCCAAGCCTTCTGGCTGACCTGCACAGTAGGGAGAGTGAGGTCTGGGGGTTCCTTTCTTTTAAGAATGTCTTTCCTTTTCCCCTCTCTGTGCCCCTTTTGGTATTGTCATCGCTTCAGTTTCCCTGCGCTATGCACAGGACCCCCTTTAAATTTTGCCCTTCCTGTAAGAGAAAATGTCCCTGGAAAGACGAGTACCCTCAGTGCAATAAATGTCTCCCCCCTCAATCACGCAGAGGTGTCCTGTCAGCACTGTAAGCTCCTGTGGCCTAAAACCATAAAGGAGCGTTGTGTAAAACAGTGGGCGACCTATGCAATGTCACAGGCCGAGGGTAGCTCCACAGCCGCTGAGAGAGATGAGGCCCATAGCGACGACCATGGCTCTGATACGAACGCCATTGACCTGACAACGGAGCAGACTTGCTCCAAGACATCCGTCCTTGGCCCGATAGGCACAACGCAAGTCCTGCTATGGGGAGGTTACAACCTGGCGACGAGGACGCAACCACCTCACATGGGACTTAACACCCAATCCTCCGTACCGTTGCAGCCTACCAGTCGAAACGGTCCAAGGCGCCACAGGGTGTATAGAGTTCCTCGACGACACCCGCTGATTCACAGTATCAACAGCCCTCCGACACAAATGCTAAAGCGGCATGCGTCCGGGCACTCTGTAACTAAGGGCGCCAGCACTAAACCCCTGGAGACTGTCGACGTGCCACCTAAGAGCGTGCTGAAGCTTAAAGCTCTGGTTGCACCGAAAGATTCGACGCAGCCGCCTTCCCACCCTAAACACCTTCCAATAATGCTGAGCATCAGCGAAAGCCTCGCGAAGATTGTCTCTGCGGCTGGTAAACGCAAAGATACTTCGAAAGACCTATCAGGACACCAAGAAGGGCGGGATAGGCCCAAATATATGTCAAAGGAGACTTTACAGAGAGTCCCCAGCCTTTGTCCAAAACCCTCAATGAAAAATCAATCTCATTCTGGACTACAGGATCCTTTTGATGAGTCCTTTTCCCCCTTTAGAATCCTCTGCCTTATCTAAATAGACTAGAGAGAAATCTGAGGGTTGTATGAACAGGCTAGAAAAATGTGTAGTTTTTTTCAGAGAGGTTCACTCCAAATAGGCCTTGTGACGAGATCCCTTATGATATACCCACAATAACTAAATACCAGAGGACCTCAGACCCCCTCCATGAGGAGGTCCTCAACCTTTCAGACCCTGAATAGGTTCCTCCTGAACCTTATGCACATGACCCTTATGCACAAGGGGATGATCCTCATGATCACACCCCGGATTGGGGAGATGACCAACCTGTTGGTGAAAACCCACCATGGCTATCCCCACCCCGGACCCGGATGTAATTTGCCTCGACTCTCCATTGTCTTCCCTTCTGCGTCAGGCCTCTCCTGTGGATGACCAAATGGCGTTTAATGCCATTCTTAGGAAGGCGCCTGAGCACTTCCAAATAGCCACACGGGAGGTTGTGGTAGACTCAGATTTTGTGGAGGACATTTTAAAAGAGAAGACCCCTCTTTGACACCCTCCCAAACAAGAGCTATTAATCCCAGGGTGGAGAAACTATTTAGGCCCTCCCCAACCAATCCCCTATATATTAGAGGACATGCCACACCAGAATCTCAGGTGGTCCCAACGACGAGGAAAATGGCGGGGGTCCCCATGTCTACAGGCGAGTCGCCACCAGACAAAGAGCGCAAAAAGCTATATGCTTTAGGAAAAAGAATCACTACTGCTACGGCTTACTCCACGCACATAGCCAATAACACCACGCTATTGGCTAGTTACTCAATGTCCAGTGGAACCTACTGCAGGAGGGTGTGCAGGAAGTAGCAGAACCAGTACGCACCAGCCTACTACCAATCGTGTTCGAGAGCAAACAAATCAATCACAACATCCTCTAGAATATCTTGGATGCTGCTGAAACAGCTGGTTGTCCCTAGCACAAAGTACTCTTCTAAAGCGCCATGCATGGTTGCGGAACTCCGGGTTTTACCCCGAGACTCGAGCATCATTGATTAACAAACCTGTGGAATATTCCAATTTGTTTGGAAAGGCGGTGGACAAAGGCACTGGTGACCGACAAGAAGGAACATGAGACCCTCAAATCTTTGAACCAGATTACTCAAAGACCTTTTCAACAATGAGGGGGAAGTTCTCGCCGCTCCTTTCACGGGCAATCCTATCAATGTTCCCCACTGTCATGATTCCTGCCCCTCATGTCCCCAGCCCTCCAAGATGTCAGGCTGGAGCCAGGCCACAATCACCTACATGGCCCTCAAGGGCCTCTCCATCCCGCCAAAGACCTACTTGGAGTCAGACGTGGCGCTTGTGGCACCAGACTCACTCACTCCCATAGGATAACATTGGGGATTGGACTTGTAGTGCTTTGATGGGGACAAGATGGATGCTCCCACATATTTCGGTTCCCAGAACTGCATGTGCAGTCTAGTCTTTTGGGTGTGGTTCAGTCCAGAGACACCTGGGATACCCAGAGACTAGTTAAGCCACGCCCAGGCTGAGAAACATGCTTTGTGTTTTCTGCACCTGCAGCATGACACTCACCGTGTTCGGATCTGTCTCGAGTAGGCCTGCATCTTTCTTCTGCACTCAGGTCCTGCAAGAACAAAAACACCGTTAGGAACAGCCTTATCCTGCGGCGCTTCTGCCCATCATTCATCGCTTCTTCTGTTCTGCGGGCATCTTCGGCGGTGTCATTCCCATCCTGGCACGCCGCTTCCTAAGGAAAAGGGAAAAGAACAGAAAAAAGGCATTAGTAAGCATTCAGCAAATCTTCGCTTATTTTTAAAGACTGTACGAGCTTCAAACGCTTTCCTGAATCCCAGCCGCACTGTGGGAACTCTGTCTCCGGAACTTCTCATCCATCTGCAAGAGGGAAAAGACACTCCAGGTTAGCGTGGAAACATCTAGAGGCGCCACTGTTAGACAAAAACCTGTGCAGTTCCCTCTGGGACCACTGCAAAAGATTTAAGACTACAGGTGTTTGGCAGTAAACCCACTTGGTAGCAGTCTGTACCACACAGATTTACTTGGTAGCTGTGGCTGAGCAGCCAGACTTTACTCAAGAAGAGTTAGGTAGTATACAGAATATTCACAATAGGTCAAGAGCACACAATAGAACAAGTAAACCCTCACCAGGGCTTGGTGTAAAAGAGAGATAATTATTTATTGAAAACCACATCTAGAAAAACACACAGGCACTAATAGTAAGCAATTCAAAAACACGGTCACTAAAAGATATACACTCCCTTAAAAGAATATTAGACAAGTCTTAAGTAAAGCCCCACTTATTTTCAGACAGCGGTGAGCGCTTAACGTAGATGGCACTCTAATAGTTCGTTTTAAAAAGGGAGAGAAAAGCAGAGAACAAATTGAAACAGATCCCAACACTTTTACAAGAACATAACAAGAGAGGAAGGCAAAGTAAAACCGTGAATTCAGAATCAGTAGGCCGGAACGAAATGTGTCCAAGGTCACACGGTTGCAGTGCACAAAAGTCTTGTAATGGTTCAAAAAGGGGTTGGACCAAAGAAAGGGACCAGTTAGAGGGTCAAGGCGGCCAGCCCAGTCCAGAAGGTTAAGGAGTTATTATTACCTTGTAGCAATCTTTAGAAAGGGAGGCCTGGCGGACACGGTACCTTAAAGTGGTGAGAACACGCCAGCGGGGGCAGTTGTTCCTGGCAGCGGATGCAAGTTGGTGCTTCGTCCGGGGGAAGATAGGATCTTGTCGTGGAGGAAGACAGGAGCCTGTTGCACTGCCAGGGAAAAAACCAGCTGCAGAGTTTCTCAGGTACAAGGAGTGGTCCGTTGATTCGCGGTTCAGTGGTGAGTGGCTTTCCGGCCGCCGGGGTGCTTGGCACGGGCAGTTCGACCACAAACCGGTCTGGGGGTGCGGAGAAAGAAAGGTAAACTGGTTGTGCCCAACAGTCAGGGGAAGAAGCCTCTCCAGCCGGGAGATCTTCTCTATCGTCGGGAAGTGGTGAGTCGGTTCTGCAGGGCTCCACCGGTGGTGTCGTCGTGGTAGGTCGGCTCAGCTTCTCCCTCGTCGGATTCTCAGGTCCTGTGGCGACTTCTGAAGTTCCAGTCCCCAAAGCCCTGCTTTTATGCAGCATACCCCCATTCACTCAGCCTAGCTGTCAATCAAACATGCTAAGTGGTGAGCTGGCCGGCACACCACTTGGGCCAATCACACAAGACTGCGACTTCAGTTACCAAGGTAACTCAGTCCAGGGTGCCTAAACCCGCTCCCAAACCCCCTGTGGTACCCAGACAGAGTGGCACCACTTTTGGAGGCTTCTGTGGAGAAGCCCGCCAAAAAGTGGAACAAAGGGCTCGACTTGGGTTGGAGTCACAGAAGAGAACACAAATGCCATTTTAGAATCAAGTCTTGTTAAAAAAAATACCAACCGGAGAATTAATATTAATTAAATAAACCGGCGGTATGTTCGAGGCTATGAGAATGAAATTATTAAAGTTGGTAGCCTCGAACAATGGGAAAATCCCATAGGGATATATTTGCGGTCGAATATAAAAAGTAGTATCCACTGCCACCAGCCAAAACTCGATCAGGGGGGACGGAGAAGTGCCCCCTCGACTAACAGACCCCGGGGCAATCGAATTGCCTCGACCAGTACATCCACAATATGATGGTTTGTACCGGTTTCTGTTAATAATTTGGGACTAGTAAAGCCAATGGTGACTTTACATGCCCTGGGAGACAGTAGTCAGCCCCAGGTTATGGAGTCTATGGTGGGGTGTCACTATGACACCCCTGTGTCACTGTACGGAGGGTGCTGTGTAACACACATAGTAAAAACACGTGAGACCCTATGGAGTAAAGGACCCCATAGCTCATATAAACAGTCAAAGGAACACCATAAATCATGTCCAAGAGTGGGAGAAAGAGTCTCGCTCTTGGTAGGAGAAAAAAACAAACTCCAGAAATCCAGTAAAGCTATCTGGGGGACCCACTAGGTTAGGAAATTCAGCCTAAAGAGAGAATTCTCCCGAACAGCCACATACCGCGCTTTCTCACTGCATTTCTTCTTCATAACCGGCATCCACGCTGAAAACGTTGCGGCACCTAAAAGACACAACAAAAATAACTCAGTTCAATACAAATAAGAAAGGGTCGCATCGCGCTCTCACTCACCTTCAACGCTACTCATCTCAGCAGCACGTCGCCATCCCCGGACGCCGGCCATCATCTAAGGAAGGAAAGGAACAAAGTTAGAGAACTGTTCAAAAGACTCATTATACTTACCTGTCGGACTCTTGCCAGTGAAGGAACTAGGCAGCAACGAGCCCGCATCAATCAACGCGCCCCTGCGCTGAAAGCAGGACGGAGAGCACACTTTCCAAGAAAACAAGGTGAGCTGTGGATCAAAGGGAAGGGTTGGACCCCGGGGAAGAAGGGGTGCAAGCACACAGAGAATAGGGAGTTAAACTCTACCAGTCCTGTGTTTCAGGCCCAGTACCCAGTCGAGTAGACTCCAGGGAAGGGTTTGAGGTCGTAAGAGGTCAGACCAGGCTGAGTGACGTCCCCGTGGATACCAGGTGAGCGTTACACCCACATAATCATTATGGCTCAGGAAACAATTGGTCTCCGGGTCAAGGTTCTAACACTCCCAGTACTTACCCTCCCAGAGGACAACGTTGGGGAAAGGGAAGAAGTTGTAATGCCACACCTATAGACTCCCTGGCCTCTGGTCAAAAATGACGCTCGAATCCGGGTCACCTCCTTGCCCCCCCAGTCGTGGGACGCTTAACATCACTCCTGCATGCATGGGAGGGGATCACATCGGACCAGTGGGTGCTCGAGACCGTCACCCACGGGTACTGTATAGAGATCAACCGGCCACCTTGGTACAGACATCCAAAATCCAGGCGCCAGGCGCCTGACACCGGAACACCTCAAGATCCTGCAGGAAAAGGGCGCTATCGAAATCGGCCCTGTTCTACAGGTAAACAAGGGTATTTATTCAGTGTACTTCCGTGTACCCTAAAATGATCTAACCATGCGCCCTGTTCTAGACTTGCGCCAAGCGAACAAGTTAGTCAAACCCCAAAAGTTTCATATGTTGACGCTGCAAGAAGTAATTCCTCTTCTCATGAAGAGAGGGATTAGATGGCAACATTGGACATGAGAGATGCATACTTTCATATTTCATTGTTGGCAGCACACAGAAAATACCTAAGGTTCATGATAGAGGGCAAGCACTATCAGTTCAAAGTCCTTCCCTCGGCATTGCCTCAGCTCCATGGGTATTCACAAAGGTAGTGGCAGCGGCTCACCTGCACAGGCAATCCATCCCAGTTCATCCTTACCTCGACGACTGGCGCATAACAGGTGACTCCTACGAAACATGCCTAGAAAATACTCAAAGGACGGTCAACCTTTTATTCAGTCTGGGATTCTCCATAAACGAGAAAAAATCCAGCCTCGACCAGAGTCCAGTTGAGCAGTTTCTAGGGGCTCTTATTCGGACAGAAGACAGGCTCATCTTTCCTTCCAACAAGAGAGTTCATTACATGCCATTTCAAATCCCTCAATATGTAGCCGGTCGCAAGGTGATGGTACGCAAGGCCATGCGACTGTTGGATATGATGGCGTCCTGCATTTACTTGGTTACTCACGCGCGTTTGCACATGCGCCCCATGCAAGAGTGGCTAAACAGCCAATGGTGTCAGTCAAAGATGCAATGAAAGCCACTCTCACGATGGACACATCCCTCACGGGCTGGGGGGTGGCTCACCTTCAACAGACGGCACACGTTTGGCCCTAGTGGTAGCTTCCAACCACATAAACCTGTTGGAGCTACTAGCAGTGTTCAAGGCACTGAAAGCCTTTCAGGCACAGCTACATGGAAAGACATTACTGGTCCTCCCGGACAGCACCACAGCCATGTACTACCTGAACAAGGAGGGGGGCACTCATTCTCTACTGCTTTCCAAATGTTCTGAGATAGTTTGAAGTGGGCACTCAAACACAAGATGTTTCTATTGTCTCAACACATTCCAGGGAACTCAATCCAGGGAAGACATGCTCAGCCGAGACTTCCCACTGCCCTTATAATACGAATGGCGACTACACGAAGACCTCATCTCCAACGTTTTTGCAGAATGGGGTTTCCCAGAGATCGACTTGTTCGCAACTCTAGAGAACTCACGATGCGCAGATTACACCTCCAGGTACTCACAGAACCAATCCAAGGAGAACGGTCTCTGGATAACATGATCAGGGAGATTTGTTTACGCTTTTCCCCCCAACTCCCCAACTCAACAAGATTGTGCACAACATCATCTTGGTGGCCCCCATTATGGGCACACCAACCCTGGTTCTCCCATCTGATGGAAATGTCTCTTTCCTCCGATGAAACTGCCTTGCCCTTCCAACATGTCTCAGGACAGGGGGGAAACGCTCCATCGATGCCCGCAAACTCTCAACTTAGTGGCCTGGCTCCTGAAATCTTAGAGTTTCGAACATCTCCAGCTTCCTCAGAGATGCATGGATATACTCAAAGAAGCAAGGAAACCTAACACTAGACATTGCTACTCCAATAAATGGAAACACTGTCATATGGTGTAATACCAAGGGCATCGATCCCATTGAATGTTCCCCTACACATATTGTGTTATACCTGACTCACCTGCTGGTCTCAGGTCTTGTATTCAATTCTCTGAAGGTTCACTTAGCTGCACTTTCAGACTACACTACATCCCAGCAGAAAGTGTCTGGGTGGAAGGTCCCAGTAATTAAAGCTTTTATGGAAGGGGTTAAGAGAATGTACCCTCCCATTTCCAACCCGGCTCCCGGATGGGACCTAAATGTGGTGTTAACAAGACTTATGGGGTTTCCCTTTGAACCTATGCACAAAGCAAGCCTAAAGCACTCACTTACAAGACAACCTTCCTAGTGGCAGTCGCTTCCATACGAAGAGTACAACTACATGCCCTTTCTATTCTAGACCATTTTGTCACAATTCAGAGAAGGTAGTTCTGTGCCCTCACCCAAGGTTTGTGCCTAAATTCATCTCAAAGTTCCATATGAACCAGTCTATTGAACTGCCTACATGCTTCCAGAACTCTACCAACGTGGCAGAAAGAAGCCAACACCCACTGGATGTGCGCAGGGCATTCATGTACTACCTGGGAAGAACTAAACCACTAAGGAAAACAACCCAGTTTTTTGGTTCAATGGCAGCTGGTAGAGAAGGGGATCCTGTCTCTAAGTCAGCAATCTCTAAATGGATTGGCAACTGCATCACACTCTGCTACACTCTTGCCAAGAGAGAATTGCCTTTCAAGCCCAGAGCACACTCTACTCGGGGCATGGGGGCTTCCATAGCATTCATTGCAAATGTTCCTCTTGAGTCCATTTGCAAAGTGGCAACCTGGAGTTCTGTACACACCTTTACAAAACACTATTGTCTAGACACTCTCTAGGTCTGATTCTCTGGTGGGACAAGAAGTACTAAGACATCTTTTCACGACTGTTCCTTCTCACATCTCACCTCCAACTCCGGGTACTCCTTGCTAGCCTATGCACAGCATGTGATTCTAAGCAGATTAACAAGCATCAGAAGACATGCATTACTTACCGTAAAAGCATTTCTAATAATTGTATCTGCTTAAATTCACATGCGCCATCCCTTCCTCCCCGCTCGGATGGAAGGAACATAGACGTCTTCCTACTTCTCTCTTTCTGTACTCAAGATGGTCATAAGGCTCCCTCACGGCAGAAAAAATACAATCGGAGGGACCTCAACACGTGAGGTACACTACAAGTCACGTTGGGGATAGTGTTACAGACACGCCTATGCTGACATCCCCTTTCGATCCTCGAAAGACGAGATGCAATACTCCGCGGTTACCACTAGATGTTGTACTATATGCACAGCTTGTGAATCTAAGCAGATGCAATCATCAGAAATGCTATTACGTTAAGTAATGCATGTCATATATACTTTTCAGAATGGCAAAACACATTCAAAGCATAGTGAGAACTTTTGTAACTGCTCATGTTTCAGAGGGACAGTTACCAAGCCAAGTCTTTCACAAGTAACTTTTAAACGCTTGTTATACATTTCAAGGCAGAATACTTTTATTCTCCAGTGCTCCCTAGTCTATTGCATGAGTTCTTTCAGTGGTATAATTGGGACCCTCGTGGTCTAGGTGCCAGCCGATAGGTAGTGTGGCAGGAAAAGACAGTTTGTGAGGATGTCTCTTCAAAACAAGTAAATAGTTTACTTTGGAGTTAGTAAGGATCCAGGGACTTCAGAGAAGACGCCCTAGAGGGATTCCAGCAATGGGCCTGGGTGAACCGGATAAGACGACTCCAAATTGCATGAATCGCCCCCAAAGTTTCCCAGGAATTAGAGAAGGCTTAAAGCAAGTAATAACCCAAGCCATCGGAGTGCCTCCTGACAGAGGAAGAGTTTGCAGCAGGACGTCTTCAGGATCTGCTGCCAAAAACCAGGTAAATGAATTCCTAGTTGTGAAGAGTGGACACTGGAAGGGAATTAGCAGCTGGGATCAACGGGGAAGGCTCCAGGCAATGGTTTCTTGCTGGCTGGATGTGGTTCTGTAGTTTTGGCACCCTAAACTGCTCCAGCACTCTGAGGGGACTTCAAGGACTCCAATCGTGTCTCTGGAGAGCCAGGAGGAGGCCACCAAAGTTTCAGACAGATTCGAACTTTGGAAGACCATGCACCGCACACTGGCTCGAGGTCCCAATGCATTTGGGGTATTGCAGCCCTGCAAGGTCGCAGCACAATGTGGAATGGCTCAAACTGCATGTTGTCTTGAGTCTAATGGATCCCACCAGGCTCTGGGTTGCCATTTTTGGGACCCCCAGGTCGATTGGAAGGAAGGGTAACAGCAGGCTCCGGTTACGCAGCAGGCTCCCCGGTAGCTGGAAATCACTACAGACATCTTTTCTTCATCTTCCCCTTCGGTTTCTGCTCCAGTGGTAGACTTGTCAGCAGCGTCCAGCATTGGAGTTTTTATCAGGAACTACAGCACATCTGCATTCTCTCCCTGCATTTTGCAGCAAGGGGCGATCTGGCTGTCTGATCATGACAGCCAGCTCCCCCACAAGGTGTGTTGGTTCCTTTCAGGTAAGGTGAAGGACAAAGGGTTGCAGAGTTTTGGACTGCTCCTTTGCTTCCTGCCTTCTCAGATACTCTAGAGCCTGGGTGGGGAATCCAAAGGATTCCTGCCAAAGAAAAAACGTGCACTGAGGTTGTTCACACCTAGAATGGCAGGGGAAAACCTCAGTAACAGCAAGCACACATGAAATGGGGGGGGGAAGGAGACCACCATTTTAGCAAAGTGGTGGTCCTTCTTTGCATTACCAAGACTGAATCAACGGCCTGCTAGTAAGAAATACTAAGAGTCTTCGATTCAAACGTGTTGCACTGTGTTGTCTTGCTACCACAAAAAACGTGTTGCCCCTGAGCTATCTTTCCTCCCCACCAGTGTTTCTAGGCGCCACAAGACAAGGGAGGAAAGGCATAAAGGACAAGACGAGCAATCCTACTGGGCCTTGTGTCGTTCGGCTCAGGCAAGTGCGACAATAGAAGCAAGTGATAGGAGAGGGGGTGGAGGGGAGTGCGATCAGGGAAGCATGGTCCTGAGTAAGTGCAGCTTAGATCTAGATAAGTTTGAGGCAGGGGCGCTGTAGGGGTTACAGTTACAGCCCCTACGTGCTCAGTAGAACAGGAGGCAGTGCAAAGGAAGGCTGGTCAAGGAGGAGCTTGGTACCCAATGAGACTGAGGCAACCAAGAAAACCAGTCAGCACAGGGTAAGTTAGCAAGGGAGCAAGCAAGAGAGAGAAGGCAGAGGATAAAAGGAGGGTCTGGAGCTACTTCCAGAACTTCACGTGTTCTGGCTCAAGTCTGTGAGGGGCAGAGAGAGGCCGTTCCAGAGGGGGAGGCACCTACAGAGAAGAGATCTAGAAGGCCCCAGCCCCTCCACTCTCTACCTGGAAGAAGCGAGGTAGCTGAGCGAAGGCTGTAGAAAGAAGGTATTTGGGAAGAGAGAGCTGGATGTAGTGCAGGCACCGGCCCCAGAAAGCCTTGTGGATAATGCAGAAGGTCTTTAACTTGATCCTTGCAGCCACCAGGAGCCAGTGGAGAGATTTCAGGGCTGGAGAGATATGGTTCATGGGTTTGAGGCCAAGGAGAATTCTCCCAGCCCTGTTCTGGATTAGTTGCAGGATGTAAAGAGTAGAGGTAGGCAGATTGAGAAAGAGGCTGTTGCAGTAGTTCAGCCTGGTGAGAACCAGGGCTCTGGAAACAATGAGCTTCTGGGGGAAGTGAGAAAAGGAAGAATACCTCTGAGGAGGTGCAGCTGGAAGTGGGCCTTTTTGGCAAGGTCTGTGATGCAAGGAGAGAGTGGAGTCCAAGATGACGCCAAGGTTGTATGCCTCCTAGGAAGCTGAGAGTTAGAGGGCCTAAGGAGGGCGGCCAGAGAGAGAGGTAAAGTGGGAGCAAGGGTCCCAATAAGAAGGATCTCAGTCTTACTGCCATTAAGGCAAAGATCGTTGGAGGCGCACCATCCTGAATCGCAGAAAGTCAGGAATAAGGGAGGAGAGGAGGCGAGGAAAGCCTGAAAGAGAGCAGAGTGTCACCTGCATAACTTTTTGAAAATTGAAAGTTAGAAGGTCGAGATCAGGTGGGTGAAAGGGACCATATAGACATTGAACTAGACGCTGCATGGGGAGAGAGAGCTGGCAGAGAGAAATTACCCAAGTTGGACCTGGGAGGGGACGGTCCAGGAGGAGGGAGTTTGGCCACACCAGGGCCTGATACGTGATGCCCAGGTTCACACAGTAGGGTGATCAGGGTGGCGTGATTGACCGTGTCGAAAAAAGGAAATGTCAAGGAGGATGAGGGCAGATGGAGAGCTGGAGTCAAGGTTAGAAAGCAGATCTTCATGGGTGTTAAGGAGTACGGTTTCCATGCCTTTGGCTGCTCCTAAGCCAGAGGTATTTATTTATTAGAAGTTATAGAGTGCACAGCAGCCCTTGGGCATCGTGGCGCTGTTACAATGAAAAGACTTGCTGGTTACAAAGAAAGTAGAATGCATAGTGGTTACTTGTTGTAGCTTAGCTTAGTGGTTACAGGGCAGCTTCGCTTTTTGGTTACAGTAGAAAAAAATACAAGGTGGTTACAGTGGATATTAGATGCATGTTTATCTTACATTGGATTAGATAAATGCTTAGCTTACATTGGATACAGTAGAAGTTGAGTACACGCATGGCAAAGTGGTTAATTGGTCGGCCAGGGGGGGATAGTTACAGATTTTTCTAGGGGAGCTAGCAGGGTTAGTTGAGGCTTTTGCGAATGATGAGGAGGGGATGGTTCTGCTCGAATTTCACTAGGGAGAGCATTCCATAGTTTGGGAGCTATGTGGGGGAAGCTTAGACCTCCGGCGTTAGCTCTTTTGATTGGTGGAACTTGCAGTTGGTTGGCATGGTGAATTCTTTTGGGTCAGGTAGAACTGACTCTGTTGATAGTATCAGTTAGATATGCTGGTACAGTGCGACTCATGCATTTGTGCGTGATGGTTAGTATTTTGAAGTTAACCCTTTCACGGGTAGCCAGTGAGCAGCTCGCCTGGGTTGAGTAATGTGTACTCTTTTGTTGAGAGCTGCATTTTGGGTTGTTTCCAAGAATTTGTAGAAGGAAGGTGCTTTTGGAAGTCAGGGGCTGTCCCAGGTGGTATGTAGGTGATGATTTTTATGGTACAGTTAGGAGAGAGCGTGGGAGAGGGATTCTTTAGCGATGAGAGCCATTTGGATCAGTGTGAGCCCTGAGCCTGGAGAGTCTGGTGGTTAGGGTGGGATGATCAATAGATTTAGCTGTGGAACGAGGCTAGTATGTGGGTTGATGAGGAGTGAGGCTGAGGAGTTGGGGAGGGGGGTTTAAGGTGTGAGTGAGTATCGGGCATGATGTGAGTGAGTGAGAATATGGTTAAGAGGAGTGTTTGCGTAAAGAGGAGGAGAAGACTGGTGGTTGGACGTGTTTGGTGCGAGTTCAGGGAAGCTGGGTCAAGCGGACTAATGGTCATGGGTGTAGCCAACAGATTCAGTGTGGAGAGTAATCTGGGAGAGTTTGGCAGCAGAGTTGAAGCTGCAGTCTGTGGCAGTCCGTGGACAGGACGAGCAGCTCAGCAGGATGGTACCTAAACCACCGTCGGGCCGGGACCGGGAAGATGGACGAAGACTGACGAGGAGTGTGAGTGTATCGCTAAGCAAATTAGAGCCAGCCAGGGGTGCCTTATCCCGAGGCTGCCCGCCCCATACCCTATCTCTCACCAAAGACTCCAGATACGCTCGTCAATCTAACTCTTCTGGAGAAATCCCGTCGGCAGACAAAACATTTACACAACTGGGGTCTCCTACCCCAGTTAATAAGTTCACTTTTCCGCAAGCTATCTCGCCTAAGCCTGTGGCCGACGACACTTAAGTGAAGATGGCACCGGAGGATGTTCCTGCGCTTACAGCGTCTCCAGCATCTCCAAGCGGCGAAGCCGAGCTCTCACAGCTACCACTGCCCGCAGCGGCATATACTCCCGGCTCGCCCCCAGTGCAGTCTGCCGAAGGGCTGACTGCGAGGGACTCGCCTGCCGGTTTGAGTTGCGCTGCTGAGGGGCAAGACGGTCGCCCTTGGAGAGGCGCTGGGTCCCCACTCGGCATGCCTCGGCGGGGACCCGCGGAGTCGAGTGTCTCGACGGTGGAGGTGGTGCTCCCCACGGCCGACATCCCGCCGATGAACTCTATAGAGGAGCCGCGGGTGCCGGATACGGTGGAGGAGCCAGATTCTTCATCAGAGCTGCGGCGGATTGCCGTGTTATTCCACGCTGCGGAAAATGCTATGGAAGGTGGAGTCAAGAGCCACTTAGAAGAAGAGGAAAATGAAAGAGGAGAAGAGAGGGAGAAAAAACAAAAGAAAATGTTTTGGTCAGCGCCAGAAGGGCAAAAGCCCCGTACTTTGATCTCGGAGTCCAGCGTCCAAATAGATGACTCCATTGTTGAAATGAATACCACGGATGACTCTACCTTCTCCATTGTGACCCCTCCTCCAAAGAAAAAAATCAACAAAGGAAAGCAAGGGCCAAAAGTGTCTAATTCAGCAGTGCTAAAAAAATATAAAAGCATGCAGCAAAACGCCCAAAAAAAAAAAACAATACAAAAGAGAAACCGCCTGCACTAAAGACTGTCGAAAGCTGTGCTATGCAACTCCCTGAAGGAATACTTCACCAGCCAAGGGAAAAGGAAATACGACGTCCTAAAAGAACTTACGGACGCAGAGATACTTGAAGTCTCTTGTGAGCATTTAACAGAACCATCTCAGAGCGTGGCTGATTCAATTGGCTTCAACAACTATAACAAAGTCCTTGGGCCGTTTAATTTTTCAAGTGTAGTAGAGGTTCCCCTGAAGGCCGTGTGCCCGATTACCTTACCGGCCCCGGCAAGTCCAGTTCTTAATGTTAACCCTACGGTTAACACCAACGACAAAACCTGTGGTCTTGTCTGTCCAAATTTTTTACCACAGATTCCGTTATCGCTTACTTCAACAATATTGCTGAAACCGCAATCCCTTTCGCCAAACACGTCTCAATTGGAAAGCGTGACGGATCCAGAAAGTCCAACAGATCTTTACAACGGAACCCCACTCCAAGGAAACGCTAAGAGAAACCAGACCAGTTCCCCAAGAACTTGCTCCCCACATCAAGGGACTGTATCCCCGATAGCTAAGGCCCCGAGTTGTAGAGCGGGGGAAAAAGAGTCGGGAGCAAAACCCTCAGCTTCCCTCAATTCCTCACTTAGCAACCCCAAGGAGAAAAAGTAAATCGGGAGAACAGCCTCAACAAGAAAATCAGAAAGACTTGCCTCCTAAGCGGCTGGATCTAGCAACGCTGATGTCTGCAATCACTATTGCCCTAGCCCCGTTTGGCAAACTCTACGAGGCATTAAGTGATTCATCAAAAGACCATACTACCCTATTAGCAATGATCCACACAAAACGGATTAACCTGGAAGGTTATATCGCAGCAAAGGAAAAACTGGATTCTGAACTCTTTAATAAAATCCTGCTGACATCCTCTAAAACTGTCTCGACGCCAAAACAACCAAGCCAGAGACCGATTGAAATTAAAGACTCTACAGACCAAGGCTCACAAACTGAACCTGTTCTTCAGCCGACGCATCAGTTGACAACTAACCTCTGTGGGGCGGCCAGTAACCTACCCGAGGCCAATTCTCTCGTGTCCCAGCTTAAACATAAAAAGAACACGTCCTTCTCTGTTTTGGTGGGTACAACTAATTCATTTTCGTCGGCAAACGGGGGGAGGGGTCCCTCCACCATTCAAACACTTCCTAAAGAACGTCCTGTGAAAACGAACATCCCCAAAAAACCTATGGATACTCCGAACAGCTTGTCGCTCCCTTCAACAAGGAGGGACACAGCGAAGGTCCTGGTACACAGAGATAAAAATACAGATTCCCGAGAACAAGAGACCACTACTCCGCAATCACCTTTAACGGGACCTTCGACCAGGCCCAAAAATAATCACCTTAAGGTCGAAGAACTTCCATTTCGAAATTAGGCTGTAGAAAACCCAGCAATTCCATCTAATCAAAGAAAGTCCCCAATCACAACGGAAGATTTCATGAGTGACGACCACTTCATGAACCTCACCACCCATTCATCACCGGCAAGTGAAGTGGAACTACAAAATTGGCACCAGGAAAAACAGGATTTGTCACTTGAAAAGAACAAATCTGCCTCTTCACTACCGCTAAAACGAAGAAGACGGAGTGGTACATGCATTGATGACTTTCCGCGAAGATACCCAAGAGGTCCGAAGGAAGGAGGTCAAGTTCCATCTCCAACAAAACACTGCCGGAAAGAACCAGATTCAAAGGAAGACAATTGCCGCGGCTCAAACAGGAGAAGATCTTCTACTAGTCCTAGAAGATACCGCACTTCAAAAAAACAAAATAGTCCAATTAGACAAAAAGTCTTTTCAAGAGGCCATAGATCCGAAAAAAAACTTCCATCTACTATCTTCAAAATTGAACAAATCCCACAAAACTCATAAGTAATAACATTGAACAGAGGTACAATCCTAAAAATTCTGAAGCATTCCAAGATTTTAAAACACCTGACAACGGCAGACTTAAACCTAGGGGTCTGCAACCTTTGGCTCCCAGATGTGTTTGGACTACCATTCCCATCCGGCCTGTACAGCATAGTCAATGTCAGGAGATCATGGGAGTTGTAGTCCGAAACATCTGGAGAGCCACAGGTTGCAGACCCCTGCGCCTAGTGGAACCCTATCATAAAGGAAACAAAGCTAAGGCTTTTTTTCATGTCAAACACCAAGCGGTAAGGAGAAGTAATAGTGCCGATTCCAGCGATCTCCGCAAATGCGGGTATACCATCACTGAATGGTTATGCACAGCAGATAAAGAAACCAAGTCTGGGCAACACCGACGAGCTACTCAAGGCAAATCAGAAAGAGAAAGAAACAGGAATACCGGTGACTACAGTAAACCTTCAGGTCAACAGACACACTTCAGACTTAACAACGATAAAGAGGGGGGAGGCCCAAAAGAGAAAGTAAACCAAACACCTGTGGCAGTAGTAAGCGATAAAAGAGAAGAACACAGTACAAGCCCCGTTCCAAAAGATTTATCGGCGACATCAAGAACCGAGATAAACAGGACAGCTGAAAAGTCAAGGTCAAGGCCCCAACAAGCAGGAAACTCCAAATCATCATTTGCCCCTTTAAAACAACTTCTTGCGTGGCTCCCTCAGGCACCAAAGCCATCAACGAAAAAATAGCAATCATCATCAGTGAGTCCGAGAAATAATGACTCCATCCCTCAGCTACTCTCGAGAGACTCACAAGCCTTAACGCCCGAAGAACGCTCAGATATTACGCTGATGTCTTGGAACACAAGAGGATTTAACCACCTTACAAAACCTGGTGAGGTTAATCTTGCAGATTATGACATTATCACCCTGCAAGAAACATGGCTCCTAGAAAAACCAGTAATCGATGGATTCTCAGTCATGGTAGCACCAGCTAGAAAGGGTTGTGTGGGACGCCCCTCTTCCGGTCTGCTGATAGCAGTACGAAACGGAGTAGGTCTCACAATCAAGAAGCGTTTGGGAGCCACTAAAAATCATCTAGCTGTGCTTGTCGAATGGTCACAATCCTCTGAAGCAACGACTGATGAAAATAAAAATAGAAAAAACAAACAAAAAGAGACACATTGCCTCGCCATTATCACGACGTACTGGAACCCACAGTCCATTACGGACGAGAAATTCCTTAACATCATTGAAGCTGAGATAGATTGAATTCTAACAACCCAAGAAGATACGCTGATTATAATAACGGGAGACCTGAATGCAAGATGCCCAAGAAAGGGACAAGACAACATCTCCACAAAAGAAAAAATCAAGGCAGATTCGAGGGGATAAATGGCAGTCACTTATGAACACCAGAAACCTTCACAACATCGAAGAAGCACTCCTCCCAACGAACCCGATCCCGTCTTGGGAAAGAGGCAGGCAAAAGGGGACAATAGATTACATTTTTTCATCAGAGGCCCTTTTAGCCCGGATGACCTCGTTTGAAACTTTGCGCTCTGGGGCGAGCGACCATAACATCTTAAAAACTAGCTGGCCATCCAAGCGAGACGCAAGACTTTTTTTATCTGAAGCCTCGGAACCTACCCTGCAAGGAAACCGACTCAAACTCACGAGCGAAAGGATTAGAGAACTGACGAGTGCGTATGAAAGGCAGCAGTATAGAGAAGAGGATCCTCTAAACCATCTAGCAGACTACCAACCTCTGCTAATTCCATATTATTCTAAAACTCAAACAAAAAGAACTGCAATTAATCCTTTTCACGAGTACAACCGAGAATTAGTACTTAAAAGACGAGAGCTCCGGAAATTGAAAAGACAGGCGTCAAACTTAAGAACGACTGACGCTGTGAAACTTTATATCCAAGAGCAAAAAATCTACAAAGCCTGGTTACGATTCCATCGATTTGCTTTATACCAAAAGGACGCCGAAGAAATGCTTAAGAAATTAGCAGATAAAAATTCGGGAGCATTTTGGCAACTGATAAAAAAAAACGACGGCACCGATATGTCATCTACAACCTCAAATTGTGTTGGAGAGGCAGCGTGGATATCCCACTTCTCGTCCATTTTCAAACCCCCTGAGACGAATGTTAAGAACAGAATATCGCCAGTTGCAAACAACGTCTGGGGGGATCTTTCTGACATTGACGACATCAGGCTAGCCATAAAAAGGCTAAAACCATCCATAGCGCCGGGCCCTGACGGAATTACTAACATCGACCTAAAAAACCATCCTGCAGAATGGGCCTTGTTTATTAGCAAAGTGTTCAAGAACTGTACTCTGTCTAGATCAATTCCGGAGTCCTGGTCTACTTCAGTTGTTGCCCCCATATATAAGAAAGGGGACATGTCGGCCCCGGTCAATTACCGCCCAATCGCCTTGTTGGACACTATTGGAAAGATCTACGGGTCGCTTCTCCAAAAAAGCTTTCAATCGTGGTCCAAATCAGCAGAATGTAATGATCCCTTCCAAGCGGGCTTTATGAAAAACTGCTGAACGAAAGTCAACATATTGATTCTCAGCATTTTGAAGAGCAAAGTCATCGAAGGGTCCGGGAAGATCTATTTAGCCTTCATAGACCTACCCAGGCTTTTGACCAAGTCGATCGAGAGCTGCTATGGACCAAACTATCTGCCTGGAACTGCCCGGCATCATTATTGGCACCGATTAAAGCTCTCCATAGAGCAACTTCTATGAGAGTAAAATTGAACCGTCAAGGGTTACTTTCTGAAGCCATATCGACCTTCAGAGGGGTAAAGCAGGGCTGCCCCCTTGCACCGGCCCTGTTTATCTCCTTTATGGGGGACTTCAAAGAAAGCGCAAGCCAAATAAGATCTTTTCCACCTAAAATTGGCCAAACACCTTTAGCCAGGCTTCTCTATGCCGACGATATTATCCTTCTCGATCAAACAGAAATTGGCCTACAAAGGCAACTTAACAACTTGGCCTCGTATATATCCGCTAACAACTTGGAAATCAATAAGGAGAAGACGAAAATCTTGATAATAGAAAAATGCCAGGGGAAGAAGCAAAGAAAAAAACCAAGCTCGAACATTGACAAAGTACCCTTGGAGAGTATTAAAACCTATAAATATCTCGGCATAATGATTGACAGCTCCAAATCTGAACTCGCCAGGCAGCACCATCTGTGGGACAAAACCCGAAAACTAACCACACAGGCGAGGATCATAGATAGGAAGTTCGGACGCTTCTCGTTGATGCCGGTGCTCAAATTCTACAAGGGTAAGGTAGTTCCTTGCCTGGTCTATGGAGGCGATGCCCTTCCCACCCTCCCGATGGCTTTATGGGGAAAACTGGAGGGATACTTCTGGCGGAAGGTCCTCCAGCTTCCGAACTCGGCACCGATTGCATGTATCAGAAGGGAGTTAGGTCTTCGATCGCTGAAAGCAGCTAAAGAGGCAGGAGAAATGTCACTATTTAGGAAAATACTTATGCCCGAGTCACCTCCGCTATACAACCTGTTAAATACAGAAATGAGCAGCAACACCTGTAAGATGTTGACCACATGGGCGTCTAAACAAAGAGCTATTCTTGAGAACATCGCATGCACAGAAGAGACATTGATTGGTAACCCAGTCAAAGTAAAAAAAAAATGGACCAAGAGGACTGGGTTGAAACCCACACAATGGCCGAAAAGAACAAATTTCTAAAACATCTCCCGTCTCAACCTAAAAAATTGGATGCGATTCCCGAAATAATCAAAAGATTTCCAGACAGAGCTCTCCGCTCAACCCTTCTAAGGGCGAGATTGAATCTTTTGCCTACCAACGAAATACGGGCCATAAGAGGCCTTTCTGACTCAAACCTCTGTCGACTGTGTAACACACAATCCGAAAAGGAGTCAGTGAAACACCTTCTCATGAGTTGCCCTAAGACCATCAAATGGAGAAGAGCGTTTTTAGGTCCTCTATTAAAACCCTTTTCACAGTATGATGAAGAAGTGTGGTGGTCCCGTTTAATGAGTGGCTCACGGACCACGTGGTCTATAGCAACAGCCAAAATTCTTAATGCCGCGCTGGACGAATGCACAAAGAAAGGTTTGGTCAACGTCAGTGAATCGAACTGAAACGAACTGCTAACTGAAAATACCCACAAACGGACGGGCTAACAAGAAATAAACAAACGAAAAAAGGAAATTAAGTGAAAAGAAATGAAACGGAACAACAATTTTGCAAAATCATAAAAATGATAAAAGCAAAAAAAAAAAGTAATATGGGAGATGGCCAGCTTTTTCCAGGCGTTTTACCCAGGAAAGGAGTGATACAAATCGGGTGATAGTTTGCTGCACATGTACGATCGGCAGAAGGCTTTTTTTAGGAGGGGTGCACAACGGAGTGCTTGGGGGAAAGATCCAGTGGTGAAAGTGATTGCAGAAATCATCCAAGGCTGGAGCGAGGGTGGCAATGTGGTCCTTGATGGTTCTGTAGGAGCAGGCGGGAGCACCCATTTGAATGACACTTTCATAGATCGGAATTGTCTAGAGACATCGTCGGCTGTTGTCAGAGCGAAGGAGGAACAAGGAAGAGGCGAGGGAGAGGTGGCCTGAGAGAGGTAGCGGAGAAGAACCGGAACGAAAGGACAGGATGACCTTAGTTTTAGTGGTGAAATGAGAAGCCAGAGCCGTACAGAGGGAAAAGAAGAGGTGGCGACTGCGGGAGGATTGGCCAGCCCCTTGCAGATTTTAGAGTTTGGCCGTGTAGAGGCCGCAGAGACACAGGCTTGGATATGAACCCTCTTCTTGGAGAGGACAGAGTCTGTATTGTCTTTGGAGCAAGTGGCAGGCCAGTTTGTCAGAGGAGGCGCCAGAAGCCCTCCACTTCCTCTCAGCCACCTTGCACTTGTGTTTCAAGGCAGTGTTAGGCAAGATCTATCTATTTGTTCTGGTTTTTATATAGCGCCCTATCGCCCATAGACCTCAGAGCACTCACAGCAGAGACAGAAACAACGTAAACCACAAGACTATAAAGAGAACGAGATAGAGATTCTATCAGACTTCTCCTTCGTTGAACAGATATGTCTTAAGCAGTTTCTTAAAGATGGTAAGAGACTTGCTGTTTTTTATGGGAGATGGCATAGCATTCCAAATCGTCGGAGCCCAGTGAGTAAAGTTTGTGCCACCAACTCTTTCCAAGGTTTTCTGTGGTTGTTGCAGATTTTTTTTCTCCACTAGATCGTAGCGTTCTTTGAGTCGGGGCCTTAATTAGTCTCTTAGTGAGATAATTAGGAGCGATACCTGTCTGACATTTGAAGGTCATAACTGAGCATTTGAATTTTATTCGCTGTTGAACTGGTAGCCAATGAAGTTTTTCCTGGCAACTGATGTTTTCTCCCGCCGGCTCAAGCCCCATACCGCCCTAACTGCACCATTCTGAATGGTCTGAAATCTCTTGATGTTCGCCTTAGAGGTACCCATCAAGAGACTATTGCACTAGTCCAGTTTGGAGTTAATTATAGCTCCTACAATCAGCGCAAGATTTTGTTGTGATAGATATGGTCGAATTTGCCATATGAGATTGATGTCAAAGGCGCATGTGGATTTAAGATGGGAGACCTGTCTCCTATACAAGAGATGCGAGTCCATAAAAATGTCCAAGGTCTTAACATGCTTAGATACTTCGATGAAGCTATTGTTTATCTTGATTTGTTTGTATTATTCTAGTTTCCCTATTTTTTGAGGTGTGACAAGAACCAAGAGTTCTGTTTTTGCCTCATTGAGGGCCAAATAGTTGTTTGCCATCCACTTTTGGATAGCATTGAACACTTTGTTTATTCTTTCCACATCCTTTTCATAGGAACCTGACAATTCAAAGACCAGCTGGGCATCATCAGCGTAATTTGTGAATTGAACCCCCAAGTTTTTAAGCATATCACATAGAAGTTTTGAGAAAATGTTAAAGAGCAGAGGCGACAGGCATGAACCCTGCGGTACACCACCGGTCAGCGGTGTTTTTAGGGAGCCGAAATTGCCCTTTACCACTGCAGGCTTTCTTGGACCTAGGAAACATTTAAACCAATTTATTGCTAGGTGGTGGGGGGCATCTGCCAATGGATTTCAATCTCTCAGCCAAGAGATCATGGTCTATAAAATCAAAACCTGAGGAAAGATCAAGTAGCATAAGTAAGGCAGTGTTTCCTTTCTCAACAGTACTAGCAATGTTGGCCTGGAGATTGCATAAAAGATTGTATGCAGTACCCTTTGGGTGTACTAAAATAACCTTGACCTCCTGGCAATGGAGACCCAACCTTTGGTATAAGTCCGAACTACACAGGTTGGTAGTGTGGCTGAGCAGCCAGGCTTATCTCAAGAGGGGTCAATGTGAGCAGTAGAGTTTCACAGTAGAAGTTATTCAAATAAACACTTAAACCCAAGGTTTCTAGATAAAACAATTATTAATTTATTTCACTGTCAGTTGTATAAGCCTTCTTCAGAAGGGAGCAATATATGTAACAATTGAAATAGACTTCAAAACACACTTAGTTTCTCTAAATCAGTTGGTACCCAGTGGGGATGGCACACAGACACTTCCTACACCCTCAGGTGACTTAAATAGCTAGGACTCTGTGGACATTGATTTATCATTGGGACATTTAGAGCAATACCGAGTTTGGTGTAAAAGATGGAAGAGAGGAATAACCCAATGGATAACAAATAATTCACAACCAGGTAAGTACCCTTTAAAACCTTTCAATGTTCAGTAAATTAACCCTTTTCTGGGGAAAAGATAAAGCACAGAGTCGGAGGTAAAGAGGAGTCTCTCAGGGAGCCAGGACAGCCAGTGTTAACTGCACAATGGCATGGGGATCTTCTTTGCAAGTAGGTAAAATGTCTTGCACAATGGTTTTAGAAATGTGTGTAGGAAAATGGAACACTTGAAGGGCCACAAGCTGGGAGGCTTGTGAGGGGCAAAGCGTTAGCAACTCTACAAGGTAACAAAGACGGGTCTCAACTGAGAGCAAGTAAAGCTACACAACAAGAGGTAAATTCTCTTAGACTTTACAGTACCTCTGGTTAGAAGAAATGGTTCCAGCTGGCTTCTGTTCCTGTACAGCTCTGCAGATCCTGTTATTCCTGAGCCTCAGCCGTGGGGACAAGAGGGAGGACGTCTGGGGAATCATGCCCTGAATGGGAAGGTCAGCGACAGCAATGGGCAAACTTCAATGCAGCGGTTCTTCTGTGTTTCAGCTCCTTGCATCTGATGGCAAATGGCAACACTGCAGTTCTCGGGTACCACTTCACTTTCCTCGCATCTGGGGTCCAGCACTCTGTTGAGGTGGATCAGGCTTGGTCAGTCCGACATCAGGGAAGTCTGGGGGTGGGGGAGTGGTCTTCTTAGTGCTTGGGTCCGACTTAAAAGCAATGCACACAATTTGGTGTTCCTCTCCCTGGCACTTCGTTTTCAACAGCAGCAGCAGTGGAAGTACAGTCTGCTCCGAGAGGATGTCCAGACGGGCTTACTGAAGTTGATTGGTCCCACCAACTCAAAGGGAGAAGTCGTCTTTGCAGGGCTTCTCTAGTTGAGGCGAATTCAGAGCGTCAGCACAGCAGCACAGCAGTAGGGCTTAACCGGGCAAATCAACGGTCCAGGAAAGGACCTTTCCAACAAGAAATGGCGAAAAAAAGATCAGGGCCATTTTGACGAAATTGCCTTACTGCAGCTGCAAACGCAGCCCGCGGTAAAAACACACAATGGTAGTAAAAAGTAAACCAGTGCCACCAGCCATTACTTGTAGAAATGTTACATGAGAAACTAGACAAAGGGGATACTAAGTAACCCCTCCAGCACCCTATATTAAGATAGTGTGTGCTGGGTCTAGAAAGTTACAAAATTTAAATGGTTAATTTCGAGGGGATTGGTTCCATATCTGACAGTAATCGCCACAGCTGTGCTGCTTTGGAAAATCTTTCGGCTCCTGCATCGATGACGTTGATATGCTGTCCTCGAGGGCCTCTGTTGAGCCGACGTCACCGGATGTTATAAGTAGGACACACGACGCCCGTAGCCTCAGTTCCGTTTTTTCCACGAACGTGTTTGCTTCGAAAATCTCGGCGCGCCTGGTCTCTTTTGAGTTCTGTTCTTTCGGTTCCTCGAACCTGTTCGTTTGTGAATATCTATGATGTCCTCGTCTTCTACCCTCTGGTCGGGTTTTAAGAAGTGTCGGGAATGCGGGTCCAAGATGTCGTTGACAGATTCGCACGTCGCTTGCCTCTGGTGTCTCAGTGAGGATCTCGACACGGATGACTGTGTGGACTGCCAGTCGCTTACTTCAAAGGTCTTTCAGGAGCGTAAGAAGAAGCTTTCTGTAGGTAAGTTGGCCAAGCCCCGGAAGTCGAAGTCCACCGGCCTTTAGACTGACGATTCGAGGGGCGACTCTTCGCATTGTTGTTGTTGGTCCGGGGGGGGCTTGGTCCCAGAGTAGGTCCCGCCTTTCCTCTGCCTCTTTGAGGCACTCACGGAAGCGCCGTCACCGGTCGCCTTCCCCGTCCTCGTCTGAGGACTCCGCCCATCGGCGGGTTGCTTGTCCCAACAAGCATTCCACTCCTGCCGAATGGGATTCCTTTCGGCAGGAGATGATGGCGATTTTTCAGTCGCAGGGCTCCGGTTGGCCCGCGCTGTCGAAAGACGCCGGCCGTGACCGTGCTAGAGACACCACTCGCACACATTCGGGCTCGGGTGGTCGGCGCGATCATCGCGAGCCGTTGAAGTCATGTTCGGACAAGGGAGATCGCCATAGCCGTGCCAGGTCCCGGTCCTTGATGCTATCGACACCGGCGGAACCTGTGAAGCCTTCGAGGAAGGTGTTGACACCATTGGCGCCGTGTCCATCGAGGGATACTCACGGGGCTCCGCCCTTGAAGTTGTCGATGCCTTCGGCGCCTCGGTCGACGCCGATTCCCCCTATGCCGTTTGTGGAGGATTTGCCAGAGGTTCCCCGGAGGGCTGTGGAACCTCTGATGCATGCTTTCAGTAAGTCTGTGAGGCCGATTTCTGAGCCCTATTCTGTTCCTACTCCTAGATTGGAGTTTTTCCAACCTTTGCAAGATATTTCAGAGGTTGAGGAACTGTCTGATGAGGAGATGGTTGTGCCTCCTGATGTCCCTGATGATCTTTTGTCTGGGCATAGTCAGATGGAGGAACTCATCCATCATTGCATGACGCTAGTGGTCTTGACACCTCTCTGGAGGTGGTTTGGCCATCCTGAGCCTGGGGCGCATGCTGATTCCTCCTATCAGCGTCTCCTGTCCAGGGTGACCGAATACTTGGGGTGGTCTGCTCCCCCTGTTAATTTTACTCAGATGATTTGACGGACATGCTGGATCAAGGTCCACCAACTGACTGTTGCTGTGTCACATGGCTTTGCAAAGGAGGGTGGCAGCGGCTTGGACTGCTCCAGAGAATCAACTGGCAGTTAGTAAGTATCTTCCCAAAAAATATCGCCTATCCAGTGTTGACCCGTGCTACTTATCGAAGCACCCTACTCCGGAGAGTTTGGTGGTGCAGGCGGCTACGCCCTCCTTAAAGCAGGCTGCGTACCATACCATCCCTCCTGATAGGGATGATGAGCGCTTTGATGGTTGGGCAAAGTCTGTATTTTCGGCAATTTGGCATTGAAGTCTGTCAACTCCACTTGTGCCTTGGCGAGATTCACACACACTCTGTGGAACTGTGCGTCGTTGGCAGTTGAGCATATTCCCAAAAGGGAGGAGGAGGATGGTTTTCTAGCCCTTGTGCAAGACGGCAAGGATGCCATGTGCGTGGCTGTTCAGTCCGGTTTGGACACAGCATGTCCATGTCTGCGAGCACCGTGATACACAGCTTCTCGTGGTTGCGGAAGTCGGGGTTTGCTCCTGATGTGCAATCCCGTCTTCTGAACATGCCCTTTGATGGTGTTCATCTGTTTGGCAGCAAGGCTGACGAGACCCTTGAGAGGTTGCAGACCTCCAAAGCTGCTGCGAAGTCTTTAAGCGCTGCAGTTAGTCAACATCCGCCTTTTCATCCTAGGGGACAGCAATGGAGGGGAGGTTAATTTCGATTGTACTCTTCCTTTAGTAAATCGAGAGAAGCTGCCAGTCAAAGGGGCCACCGTAGGAGTACCAGAGGTGGAAAGCAAGGTACTCTGGATGCCAAAGCTGCTTGAGCAGTTCCTCTTTGCCCTCAGGCACTGCCACGTCCGCTCAGTCATGAGGCCATGTCCCATGGTTCGCTGATTGGTGGCCGACTTGCGCAGCATCTTGGAGAATGGCAGGCCATTACTTCAGATGTGTGGGTTCTGGAGATCATAGCTCATGGCTACTGTCTTCCCTTCCGGCAGAGGCCTCACGACAATCTACCAGGGAAGCTCTCTTTGAAGCGTCTGGATCCGCTCCTTGTGCAGGAAATCCTATCCCTGCTGGAGAAAGGCGCCATAGGACTGGTGCCTGTAGTGGAGTGGAACAAGGGATGGGATTCCCCTTATTTTTTTGATCCCGAAAAAAGACTGGGTATTGAGACTCATGTTGGACTTGCGTTGGTTGAACAAGCTCCTCACGAAGGACCAGTTTAAGATGGTAACTTTCTCAAGTCCTCCAGGCCCTTCAACTTCAGGATTGGTTGATGTCACTAGACCTCAAGGATGCTTACTTTCATGTGCCGATTCATCCCAATCGCAGGAAGTACCTGAGGATCGCGGTTGGCGACTCGCATTTTCAGTTTCGGGTCCTGCCTTTCGGATTGACCTCCGCGCCTAGGGTCTTCACCAAGCTGATGGTGGTGGTGGTGGTGGTGGTGGCGGCAGCTTATCTCAGGAAAGGGGGAATTCACATCTAACCCTACCTGGACGATTGGTTGATCAGGGCGTGCTCTCCCGAGCATGCCCTGGATAATCTGTCTGTCACCTGCCACTCCCTTCATAAGCCGGGCTTCTCCCTCAATTTAAAGAAGTCACATTTGACACCTACCAAGCGGCTCCAATACATCGGAGCAGTGCTTGACACATCCCTGGAGCAGTGTTTGCCTCCCCGGGTGAGGGCTCATCACATTCTGCAGATGGTCGACAAGTTTCAATGTGCCCAGAGTCTCCCGGCATTCAAATTCTTGAGGTTGCTCGGCCTCATTGCATCCTGCATTTTCCTGGTGCCAGAGGCCAGGCTGCGGATGAGATCCCTGCAGCCGGCTCTCAAGATGCAGTGGTCGCAGTTCTCCGGCAGGATGTCTGATCCCGTTCAGTTTCCGACCTCGGTTGCCCAGGATCTTCTATGGTGGGACGAGGAAGGCAATCTGATGAACGGAGCACCTTTTTGGCAACCATGGCCAGAGGTGACGATCGTGACGGAAGCATCCCTCACAGGTTGGGACGTTCATTCCAACGAGTTGACAGCTAGCGGATGTTGGTCTCCGTCGGAGTCCAAACTCCACATGAATCTGTTAGAGCTGAGGGCCGTCAGGCTAGCCCTGAAGGCTTTTCTGCCGTCTGTGCAGGGGAAGAATGTCCTGATTATGACCGACAATACAGTGGCCATGCACTACCTCAACAAAAAAGGGCGGGCAGGGTCACTCCCGTTGTGCAGGGAGGCGATGCAGCTCTGGTTCTGGGCCATCCAGCAGGAAGGTTCGATCTCGGCAGTTCATCTGGCCGGAGACGAAAACACGACGGCAGATGCTCTAAGCAGGCAGAGCACGGTCTCTCGCGAGTGGGAGCTGGCTCATGAAGTTCTTCTGGAGATCTTCGCCCTTTGGGGAACCCCACAAGTGGATCTCTTCGCCACCAGTGTCAACCAGAAGTGCGAAAGATTCTGCTCGTGGGAATTTCCTGCAAGAGAAGCCTTAGGGGACGCGTTTGTAGTGGAGTGGTCCTTCCCACTGCTGTACGCGTTTCCTCCAGTCCCATTCTGCATGTGTTGCAGAGGTTACAGAGGTTTGGTTCCAGAATGATCCTCATCGCTCCGGCGTGGGCCAGGAGAGCGTGGTACCCGGACCTTCTAGACCTGTCCATCTGCCCTCCACGCCATCTTCCATAACAAGACGATGTGCTCTCACGGGGGAGGGTGGTTGGTGTTGCTTTTGGCCAGAAGGCCCACAACTAAATCCCTGAACCGTTGGAGAAAGTTCTGTGACTGGTGCAGGGTATAGAATGTGGATCCTTTCCAATGTTCCATTCCTTTTGGTTTTGTCTTTTTTGCTTGCTTTAGCCCACAAGGGCCTGCAAGTGGGTACTGTTGCGAAGTGACTTGCAGGCTTAACTTAGGTTATATATTAGGTTTATTCAAGACACTTCAGTTACAGTTACATGGAAGTAAATAAAGGAGTATGGAGTATTTCAGCACTGGCCCCATCACCCAGGCAGGGGAGCTCTAACTGCCTGCCTCAGTACGGAACCCTCAGATCAGCATTCCATCATTCACCCAACAACATTCCATATGACATCACACACTCACATGTGGCAGATCAACACAGACAGTCACTATATAACACATCTCCCTCCTTTTCCAAAGCCACACACACACAGGAAGTCACAACGTAACACATCTCCTTCCTTTACCAGACCACACATGTACAAATCAGACACAACAAGATATTTCTCTAAACCCGTCTCAAACACGCATCTAATACCAAACCGAAACAGACACATTCACAGCGACACAACACCACTCACCCATTCAAACATCAAATATACTCAGCCTGTTGGGTGTGACCTACTTAGCTAATACATTAAAATACTGCAGAAGAAGCTGAGACACTGGCCAGGCATCCCATCCTCGTCGCCAATGTTGCGAAGTGACTTGCAGGCTTAACTTAGGTTATATATTAGGTTTATTCAAGACACTTCAGTTACAGTTACATGGAAGTAAATAAAGGAGTATGGAGTATTTCAGCACTGGCCCCATCACCCAGGCAGGGGAGCTCTAACTGCCTGCCTCAGTACGGAACCCTCAGATCAGCATTCCATCATTCACCCAACAACATTCCATATGACATCACACACTCACATGTGGCAGATCAACACAGACAGTCACTATATAACACATACCATTAAGGGTTACCTGGCGGCGCTGTCCATATTTAGGCGCTCGTCCGAGGAATGTTCTTATTTTAAGATCCATTTTATTTCTCAGTTTCTAAAAGGGCTAACTAATGTGTTTCCACCGTCACATCGGATTTGAATTTGGTTTTAAAGTTCCTAATGGGAGCTCTGTTTGAGCCCTTACATTCTTGTCCGTTGCGACTGTTGTCTTTTAAAACTGTGTTTTTGGTTGCCGTTACTTCTGCACGCAGAGTGAGTGAGTTGCAGGCACTTTCCGCCAAGCCACCCTTTACTGCGGGTGCGTCTTTCTTTTCTTCCGAAGGTTGTGTCGAAATTTAATTTGGTGATTCTTTCGGGGTTTTATCCTCCTCCACATCCTGGTAAGGAAGAGGAGAGGCTCCATAGGTTGGATCCTAGGAGAGCTTTGCGTTTCCATCTCCCAGATGTCCCGGGTCAGAGTGGACGATCAGCTCTTTGTTGGTTATGCTGGAAGGCACTTGGGTCAGGCTGTGTCCAAACAGACCTTGTCCAGATGGATCATTTTGACGATCTCCGAGTGTTACCGTTTGGTGGGAAAGGACTCTCCAGTAGGCTTACAGGCTCACTCTTCTAGGGGTGTGGTTGCCTCCACTGCTGTACATAGGGGCATTCCGATTCGCAATATTTGTGAAGCAGCCACATGGGCCTCTGTCCATACTTTTGTGAGACACTATTCCCTGGACTCCATCCATGGGCAGGATTTGGCCTTTGGTAAGGCAGTCCTTTATTCAGCCATTTGATTGGGCATTCTAAAATTCTAAATTATAAATTCTTTTCCCACCTCCATAAGTTGGTACTGCTTTGGGAGTCTGTCATAGATGTGGAATACGTCGGAGGACACAATCCCCTCGAAGAACAAGTTACTTACCATGTCTGGTAACGTTCTTTCGATGGGATGTTCCTCCGACTTATTCCAAATCGCCCTCCCAGCCTGCCCCTCTACTAAGAATTTCTTATGCGATTGCAGCTTACGTTTCCGCAAGGCTTTCTGCAGTCATACTGGCAGGAGATTGGTGCCACACGTTCTGGGAAAAAACTATAACTGAGGCTACGGGCGCCGTGCGCCCTATATATAACATCCGGTGACGTCGAGCCTCGACGGAGGCCCTCGAGGGACAACAGGTCGACGTCATTGATGCAGGACGCCCTCTACCGAAAGAATTTCCGAAGCAGCACAGCTGTGGACATTACCTGTCATAGATGTGGAATACGTCGGAGGAACATCCCATCGAAAGAACATTACCAGACATGGTAAGTAACTTGTTCTTCTTTTTCGTACAAACTACTTTTGAGAACTTTGGCAAAGACTTTACCGTTTACTTCAAGAACTGCTCTTTCCTATCCTAGACACTAGTCCATTGACTTTGGCCTATGCCTATTGAACTGAATCGAGTCCTGTAGTGAACTTTAACTATTTGCACTGCCTAAAAGTATTTGTGATCTATTCTGCTAACTTGTACCTTTTTTGCTCCCATTGAAAGTCACTGAAATGCCATTTTGCTCCTATTTCAGGGGAGCCTAATTTGTTCAGAAACTTCTTGGTTTGCTATTGAAGTTGTTTGGGTATAATATTAAGTTGCCTCCTTCTAGTGAATGTTTTCTAAATGATTGTGTTAAGACAAAGATATGCAGTCATTTTATTTAGTTATTTAGTTAGCAAAACCACATAAGATAATGGGCCTTATTACGAGGTTGGAGGTAACCATGCTATTTTTACCGGCATGGCTACCCCCAAACTCTGGTCCGGCACCAGGTCCCGTGACGGGGGAATTACTGGGCCATTCTGACCTCGGTGGGCCCGGTAATTCCCCTTGCGCGGGGCCCAGAGCCAGTACGTTCCCATTCCCATTTGAGCCCCATGGGGCTCAATGGAAATGGGGAGGATGGTAGCAGTGCTACCGTTTATAACGGTACCGTTGCTACCATCCAGTTCTGCCCGCGGGTGCCGCTTTGCACGCCTGATCTGACCAGGCTTGCAGAGCGGCACCTTCGAGCAGAGCTCGTAATGTGGCGGTATGGTAGCAACGCCGCCGGTAGCACTACCGGTGCTGTTGTTGCCTTACCGCCACAATCGTAATGAGGCCCAGTGGAAAAAGGTTGGTTAGTCAAACATCAGCAGAGCTTAATGTTCTAGGCACTTCCTTAGCAAACAAATGTTTTTAAAGTCCAATCCCTAACTATATGAAAAAGTCAGTGCAGAGTGGATTCAGTCTTAAGAAGCAGCACAGCACATGTTCCTCAGGAAACTTTTAATCTCTGGTAAAATATACTTGGTAAGTTAACACAACGATGAAGACGGTGTAAAAGGAATCGCTGAAGGGACACAAGCCGGCAGCTTGTGTTTGAGGTTGGAGTAGACATCCTGGAAACCTCTTCATGCACTCCAACACTCTGGAGTGACTTTTCGGTTTCAAGGTAAGCAATACCTTTCACCCCAGAGTACCTTGGGTTAGAAGAAATACTTGTGGCTGGGTTCTCCTCCCTGCTGCAGCAACAGACCTGGTCTCCTGATTCCTCGGTCTGGTGACAAATAGAATGACTCTGAATTAGATGTCTCAGCAGCAGTCGAGAGAGTCCCTTTGGCATGGATTTCTTTGGTCTCCTTAGTCAGTCTGCGGTTTTGCGACCTTTTCCTCAGCACCAACAAAGGACGGTATTTGGCCGGTGCATCTTCATCGATTTCGGGGTCCTGCACTTTGGTGAGGGGACTTGGATGAGTTGGATCGTGTTCCTGGAGGGTTCACCTAGTGCTCAGCATAGACTTGGATGGATTAGGCCTCTCAAAGACATTGCACTGTGAATGGGTCGGAGATCTCCTGGTATTGGCGGTCTGCAGCTCTGGAAAAACGCAGCACCTCGGGAGATGGCTTAAATTGCAATAAGTCTCTGGGCTGCTTGGTCCCACCAGCCAAAGTGAAGGAGTCATTCTCTTTGGAGCTCCTCTTTCGAGTAGATATTGGGGTCAGGACAGCAGTGGTTGTTTCACGGTGATGGAAAGTGTCTGCAGGCGTCTCTGGTCATCTTCTCCAGTTATTTCAATTTCCAGTGATCGACTTACTTTCACATCAGGAACCTCACCTTTTGTTCAGTTTCACCACACAGTCCTCTGCAATCTCTCTCAACTGTTTACAGAAAGGGGCTGGTTGCTGTCCAATCAGGACAGCCACCCCCCCATTGGGCACTGGTTCAATTCCAGCACCTAGGCGACAAAGGGCAGGGGAGTGAAATACGTTTCCCCCCAGTTCTTGCATGCCCAGAAAGAGGAGCCTAGGCGGGGACACCCAAGGGTTCTTGCCGAAGGCAAAAAGCACGCACAGACCTCCCCTTCTCAAAATGCCAGAATGGTAGAAGGGCTAACAAAGAACAATCACGATAGAAATGGCAAAAAAAAGAAAGACACCATGTTAGAACATGGGTGACCCTATTGTGCATAACCGCGGCTGTAAATACGGTATGTGGTAAAAACATGGCACAATAGTTGGTAGAACACCTTGTTGGGACGGTTTTTTGAAGTCCAACTAATTCAACTCGGAGTACAAAATTCCACTCGGGCTGTACCACCCGAGTATATGGTAGCGTAGACCGAGCAGCCAGGCTTCTCGTAGGAGCAGGAGAGGGCTGTAGGAAAGTACATATAACCTGTAGTATACCAAGGATTCAATAGAAACACAATCTCAAGTATTATAAAAAATAAAAGTTTATTCTAAATACAAGTAGGCCAAGTTAAGTCTTGGGGTAAGTACTGGTCAGAGTCATAAACACATTTATAAAAACACAATGCTTGAAGGTACAGAGACCAAAGTGAACCTTTGAGGCCCTTGTACTCAAAGTAACATGTCGTACTGTGGATGGGACGCAGAATAACTTCTCAAACTAAATAATAAGACCAACTCAAGAAATTGACAAATAACTGTTTTAATATCAAATGTCTAAAATGGAGAGTACAACAGGCATTGCACCGCATAATCTCAAAGCATCTTCTAAAACCAACACATTTATACTAAAAGTTCATCATACGTGACGTCCTACTACATGGCAAACTAAGAAACCTACCGGAGATTGTGGTTGGCTCAGAGGGGATGTCTAAATATACTTTCTATATGGGATAGGATCGTGATTGGTTCTCTATACTCAAGTGGGCATTCAAGCCCTCCCTTAGTGCAAGTCATCTTCAACAGTGATTAGAAAAACATTTCATTGGCTCTTAAACTATAAGGCTTTTCATTGTACAGCAATCTACAATTGGTTGGCATTCTTGTACCCTTCTGGAACATTCAATGCTCTGGACCCCAGGTGCTGGTTGGTGAACTTGACCGGATCTCCCCTTGCACATGTCGCAATTACTGGTTTCCAAGACATAGGCAAAATAGGGGCGGGACTTCCAGTAGAGGCATTCGACTGCTCCTCTACAAAAGCATAAACCTTCAGAATACCAAACAGTAATTCTAGGGAAGTCCGACCTTGTCGTACACTTTTTAATATAGGCCACATCTATTCATGGGGAGTAAAACCAGTATTTACTTTTTGATTACTTTAGAGTATGTCATGGGGTAGAAGACCCTGTCAATTATGCAATGACATTCGGCAAAGTAATTGCATAGCAAACTATGCAAGTATACTTTTCTGAACAGTGGAACTTATTCAAGGATCAGTCAAATCTTAGAAATATTATTCAGGATAACAGTTCTACTAGGTGTGTAAGACCTCTTTACACTAATTTAGGATTGCACCAGGCAAGCTAAGAATCGCAAACAGCTTTTCAAGGCAGGTAAACCCTAATGCTGTAATATACTATTACAGTTGCTTTTCAGCTCAGTTGAACGCAGACTGAGGTAAGCAATTACTCTCAAACTTATTTAAGGATGGCACACACCTATTCAAGGCAAGTAAACCCATATACCATTTTAAAGGAGCTACCAGCAACTTAAATGTAATTATAACCTATGGCAGACTCTAACTAGACAGGCTAACGGCAAGTCAGGGGATGCAAGGCCCAGTTGGAAAACGTATACACCTATTCTTTGAAAGAAATAGTTAGTGAAGCAAACGGCATTAATTTTGGGAAAGGGGCACAACCAATTCACAGGTGAGTAAATTAACCTTTATATATACTTTTCAGAATGACACCACACACATTCAAGGTAAGTAAGAACCTGTGTAACTGTTCACAGTTAAAGTTACCAACTAACTCTTTCACAAATAAGTGCACTTTTAAACACTTGTTATTCTTTTCAAGACATCATTCTTTACTTATCCAGTCCATCCCTAGTCTATTGCATGAGTTCTCTAAGAGACAGAAGAGGGACCCTGGTGGTCGAGAAGCCAGCTGTAGGCAGGGTGAGAATAGGGGTCAGTTGCAGATAAAGTCAGAGTTCCTGTGCAAGAGTGTATAAACAAGTAAGGATTTCACTTTAAAGCTTGTTACAGTCCAGGGACTTCTGAGAAGACACCCTAGGCGGATTCCAGCAGTGGGCTTGGGTGAACTGGATGAGAGGACTCCCAATCACAAGAAACACCCAAAGCTTTACAGAAATCACAAAACAATTCCATGGCTTCCTGATCTGTGTGAAACCCAGAACTTTTTGCTTTGGCTAGGTAACTATTTTACCTTGTTCCTAGGTGAAGGGGAATTGTTTACCCCTCTCACCTAGTCTTGTACTCTTTTTATGGGTGACCTTTTGTTTCTCCATATTGTATGATTGATTTAGGATTTTAATCTCCTGAGTGAGTGGAACTTGTTACCACTCGCTCATTCTTTTTCTCTGACTGGGATTTTTATTTTTACTGTTTGAGGAAGTCTGGTAAACTCCATATGTGTAATACAGGCATCTGCTATTTATTTATTAGCATTTTTAAAGCTCACAACTGCCCTCCGGCATCGTGGCGCTGTTACATGAAGCTTACTTGACATGAAGCTTACTTGACATAGGTACAATATGAGTACAGCAATAGGAGATTGGTTAGACATTGCTCATGTTCCAGGGTTACATGGGAACAGTGATATATAGGTATAATATGAGGACATAGTAAAAGATTGGTTACAGACATTACTCGTGTTCCAGGTACCTATTTACTTGAATAAAATGGTTTTCAGTGCCTTTCTGAAGGCCATGAGGGATGTTTCCGATCTCAATTTAGGTGGAAATGAATTCCAGGATTTTGGTGCTCGCACTGCCGGCTTTGGTTCTGTTGAAGGTAGGAATTGAGAGTTGGTGTGTGTGTACATGTCCCTTTTAGGTCTAAGTGTCTGCACTTGGTGTATTCTCTCAGATAGCTGGGAGCAGATTGGGATAGGCATCTTTTGAGTTATAGTGAGAGTCTTGAACAAGATGCACTCTTTGACTGGGAATCAGTGGGCGTTTTGTCTTGCTAGGGAGATGTGCTCCCTCCTGGGAATACTGAGGGTTGCTCTCAGTTCGTTGTTCTGTGCGATTTGTAATCGGTTAATGTTTTTGGCGGAGGTGGACGTTGCAGTCGTCCAGCAGTTTTGCACCTATAGTGGCTCTGGCAATGTTGAGGCAGTTTTCCGTGGATAAGTGGGGTTTTACAGCATTGATTATTTTGGTTGTCAGTGCTGCTGATGAGATGTAGCTTACATCCATGGACATGGCTGAGTCTAGGTACACTCTTAGTTTATACCGAAGAGGAGACTGTAATTACAGTGCTCTCAATTTTGAAATTGCAGTATTTGCAGTCTAGTTTACTGAGGATTTCTTTAGGGCCCGCCAGTACGATCTCTTTCTTGTCCCCACTGAGACAGAGGCCATTGGCTGCCATCCAGGCCTGGATGATAGCATATGTGTCTTGTAGGGTTTTTAGGTCTTGCTCGTAATCACCAGATAATGGTAGAAGAATTTGTGTATAATCAGCATAATTGGTGAAAGTTATGCCGAATTCTTCTAGGTCGTTAAAGAGCAGTAGGGTAAATAGATTGTAGAGCCTAGGGGAGGTGCAGGAACCTTGTGGTACTCCACAACTAATAGGGGAAGGACTGGCTGATGCTAGGTCTGAGAAAACCCTCATAGCTCTGCCCTACAGGAAGGATGTAATCCAGGTAGTGCCCTCAGTAGAGAAGTGAGCCGTGTCTGTGAGGTGTGTCTTTAGGACTTTGTGGTCAACTAAGTCGAATGCAGCCGACAGGTCGAGAAGTAATAGGATTGCAGATTTGCCCTTGTCCATATTCCTTAGGAGTTGCTTTTTTAAGTCGAGCAAAGCATATTCAGTGCCATGCCGTGGACGAAAACCAGATTGTCTCTTTCCTAGGATGTTGTGTAATTCTAGGAAGGCTTGTATTTGTAGATATGCCGCCTTATCCAGAATTTTCAGCAGGAATGGCACAGTTGTGATTGGCCTGTAGTTTGGAGAGTTCGAGTCTAGGGTGGGCTTTTTTAGCAGTGGCCGAACCCATGCTTCCTTAAGAGAGGAGGGTACTGAGCCAGAGGCAAATGAAGCGTTAATATAAGTTGTAATGTAGGGTGCTAGTGACGCAGCGCAGTCTTTGATTATGTTCGCTGGACAGATGTCCCCTTTGCATAGTGAGGGTTTTATTTGCGTCATGATGAGAAGGACTTCAGGAATAGTTAACTTTCTAAAGGTAAATTGCAGTGGTGGTTTGCTGTCTTGATGGATAGGGTGCTTAGGATTGGGTGCAGTCAGTGTTGGCCGGGTGGTCTTAGGTAGGTTGTCAAATTTGGTTTCTATTTATTTATTTATTTATTTATTTTTAAGTGTGTCGATTTTGTCCAGCATAGCCTTCTGGATGTCATTACACCATTTCTCGTCCTTAACAGTTTGATGTTTGGACGGGGGAGGTAAGACCAGCTCATTGAAGATGGCGAATACTTCTTTTGAGTGGGATTTAGCATTGTCGATTCTAGTGTTGTAGGCAGCGGCTTTAGCTGTGGCTATGGCATTTTTATGTTGCTTAGCATGGCTAGGTAGAAGTCCCGAGTGGGAACTGAGAGGCAGGATTGCCATTTGTTAAGGGCATGTCTTTTGAGTACTTTTAGGTCACATAGGTCTTGGTTGTACCATGACTTAACATGAAAGTCTTTGCTTGGTGACACCCATCAACCTCTGTGCAGTGTCACTGAGGAGTACCTTGGACTTCTCTTTATGTTTAAATACTTTTTTTGTGAGAACTACAGTTCACAAGAATAGTAAGGTAACTTTTATCTTAACCTCTTTTGTGGGTCCAGCAAACACCACCCTATGTCTGATGCTGGGGGGGTTCATTGTAACCCCTTCTCCCACTCCTCATGTAACATTCTGTTACACTGACTAATTTAAATGGCTGGTGGCAGTGGTTTCATTTTACTACCTTTTGTGCAGATGACTAGCAGGCTGATTTGTCAGCTGCAGTAGAACACCCATGAGTGACCAGATAATAAGGGAATATAGATAATACCAAACCAAGCCCCACACCAGACGAAAGGTTCAGACACACTTGTCAACCCAAACAATACTCACTATGATACAGAGGGGTCAGCGCAGCACCAACAAAGCGAGTCGACCCATGAGGAACCAGCATCAACCCAACACACACGGATACAACTATAACGTAATCAGAAAACACCTGAATCAGGACACAAACCCCACTAACCCAACCCTCAATCTTCTGCATACTTAAAACACACAAAGCCACACAACCATCTCTCTCCCATCAATCCGCACGCACTTTACCACGCCGCATCAACAACACATAAACATCACCTACAGCACTCGAGGTCTCGCCCGATCCGATACTATCACCAAAGCCCAGCACTCGGTGTACACCGAGCTGAAGCTGCAACAGCACATCACCTCTCCCACTGCCCTCCTCCAGACTAACCATTCCCACCCTTCCTGTTTACAGATCCGCCAGAGTGCCTGGGGACCTATCCCGTTGGTGACGGTGCGCTATATAAGTACCTTTAACATAACACAACATGGGTGACCATTTTTGGAACTTTGGGTGTTATGATATGATATGATATGGTATTTGTAACGCGCCTATACACAGGTGTTTCAAGGCGCGACGAGGCAGGGAGGGGAGGAACAAGGGGAGACAGACAACGATCCTACTAGGCCAGGTGTCATTCAGATCGCGCAAGTGCAGGGGTGGGGGAGGGGGAAAAGTGCAAGGGGAAGGGGAGGGGGGGGAAGTGCAGTACAAGGTAAGTGGCGTAAAGTAATAAATAAATAGGGACAGCTGGTGGCAAGTGCAAGGTAAGTGCAGAACAAGTGCTGGGGAAGGGGGGGGGCTGTAGGGATACAGAGACAGTCCCGCAGTGCAGAGGGGTTCCAGGGCATCAGTGCAAGTGGAGAGTGGCTGGGCCCAGGACCGAGGCCGTTTAGAGAGGTCCAGTTGCAGGATCAGTGCAGTTTCAGTGAAGAATATTAGTTGTTCAGCAGGGGAGAGGGAGAGAGAAAGCAGAAGCAAAGAGGAAGGTTTTGAGGTGCTTCCGGAACCGGAGATGGTTCTCCTCGAGTTTCAGGGAGGCAGGAAGGCTGTTCCAGAGGGAGGCCCCTGCCGCGGAGAGAGATCTACCCCCAGCTCGTTGCTTCGAGAAGCGGCTGACCCTGAGGGAGTTGGAGGCGGATGAGCGAAGGGCTCGGGAAGGAAGATATTTGGGAAGAGAGAGTTGAAGGTATTTAGGACCCAGGCCCCAGAAGGCCTTGTGGACAATGCAGAGGGTTTTGAACTTTATCCTCGCAGCCACTGGGAGCCAGTGTAGGGATTTCAGTCCTGGAGAGATACGATCCCTGGGCTTGAGGCCAAGGACAAGTCTCGCAGTTCTGTTCTGGATGAGTTGCAGAGGGCGGAGAGTGGAGGCAGGCAGATTGAGATAGAGGCTGTTACAGTAATCCAGCTTCGAGAGAACCAGGGCTCGGGAGACAGTGAGCTTCTGGGGGAAGGAGAGGAAGGGAAGAATACCTCTGAGGAGGTGCAGCTGGTAGTGTGACCTCTTGGCGACGTCAGAAATGAGGAGAGAAGGAGAGTGTGGAGTCGAAGATGACCCCAAGGTTTTTTGCCTTGCAGGTAGGAGCATGGAGGGGGCCAAGGGAGGCAGGCCAGAGAGCTGCAGGGAAGGAGGGAGTGGGAGTACCGATGAGTAGAATGTCAGTCTTACTGGCATTAAGGCAGAGGTCATTGGCGGCACACCATTCTTGGATAGCAGACAGACAGTCAGAGATGAGGGAAGGAGAGGGGGAGGCTGAGGGTAGCCTGAAAATGAGCTGTGTATCGTCCGCATAGCACTGGAAATTAGGGCAGAGAGCGGCGATGCGGTGGGCAAGGAGTGCCAGATACTGGTTGAACAGCCAGGGAGAGAGATTAGATCCCTGGGGGACACCACAGGTGGAGAAAAAGATGTCGGAGAGGAAGGACCCCAGTTGGACCTGGGAGGGTCGATTTGAAAGGAAAGAGGTCAGCCACGCCAGAGCCTGACCAGTGATACCCAGGTTTTCCCGGTGACGGTTGAGCAGGATGGCATGGTTGACAGTGTCAAAGGCAGAGGAGAGATCGAGCAGAATGAGAACACACAAAGTGTTGGAATCTAGGTTCAAGAGCAGGTCTTCACGGATGTTCAGGAGAGCAGTTTCCGTGCTTCTGGCAGCTCTGAAGCCAGATTGATGGTCATGAAGACTACCAACAGATTCAGCATGGAGGTTAAGCTGGGAGATGGCCAGTTTCTCCAGGAGCTTGCCCAGGAAGAGAGTGATGGAGATAGGGCGATAGTTAGCCGGGCAGGCGGGGTCGGAAGAGGGTTTCTTGAGAAGAGGGTGCACAAGGGAGTGCTTGAGGGGGGAAGGGAAGACTCCAGAGGCGAAGGAGTGGTTGCAAAAGTCAGCCAGGGCAGGAGCCAGGGAGTCGATGTGGTCCTTGATAGTTTTGGAGGAACAGGGGTGAACCTGTTTAGACGAGACTTTCATTGATCGGACTTGTCTGGAAACCTCGTCAGCAGAGAAAGGTGGAAAGGCGGAGAAAGAGGGAGGAGGGGTGACTGCAGAAGGGCCAGAGGAAGAGCCGGGAAGGGAGGGAGGGAGGGAGGTGAAAGGAGGAGAGGGAGGACAGGATGTCCTGAGTTTTTGAGATGAAGTGAGAGGCCAGTGCAGTGCAGAGGGCCTGGGAGGGGACAGGAGAGGTAGAGACTGCAACAGGGTTGGCCAGCTCCTTGCAGATTTTAAAGAGTTCGCCGGAGTTGTTTGATGCCGCAGAGATGCGGGCTTGGATAAGGGCTCTCTTCTTGGTGAGAACGGAGAGCCGGTACTGCCTTTGGAGCAGGCGGCAGGCCAGTTTGTCAGAGGATGAACATGAAGCACGCCATTTCCTCTCGGCAACCCTGCACTTGCGTTTTAGGGTGACGAGATCCGAGTCATACCAGGAGTTACATTTGGCTTTGGGCTTCAGGCGGATTCTCATGACGGGGGCAAGGATATCAAGAGTAACAGATATAGCAGAGTGGAGCATGGAGATGGCTGTGTCAGGGTGGGAGTCAGCCGAAGGGGCAGGGGGGGGGCGAGAAGGTAGCAGCGAAAGCCTCAACTGACACACGCTTCATGGGTCGGATGACCGAGAAGGTGGGTGGCAGTGAAGCGGGTGGCTTTGCCTGTGGGGTAGGGAGGGTGAGGTGGGAGGATAGGAGAAAGTGATCACTCCAGGAGAGAGGAGTGGAGAGAGGGACGGAGAGGGGAAGGTCAGAAGAGATCAGAGCATCAAGAGTGTGCCCAGCAGAGTGAGTAGGCCCAGACGGGAGAATAGAGAGTGAGAGTGAGTCGCCGAGGTCACGAAAGAGACCAGTGGGGGGACTGGAGGCATCAAGGTGGATGTTGAAGTCGCCAAGAAAGAGGAGTTGAGTGGTTGAGGACAGGAGTGAGGAGGAGAGGTCAGCCCACTCAGAGAGGAAGGAGGAAATTTGACCAGGTGGCCGATAGATAGTAGCCATGGTAAGGGAATGACTAGGAGAGAGAGAGAGTCGGCAGACAAGACAGTCAAAAGAGGAGTAGCTCTGCGTAGGAGTGACAGTGGCAGGAATCCACTCAGGGAAGATAAGGGCAACACCACCCCCTGCACGGTTAGGCCTGGGCATGGAGAGGATCTTGTAACCGTCAGGTAGGAGTGTGTCAAAGCTGGTGGCAGAGCTGGCTGTGAACCATGTCTCAGTGAGACAAAGGACGTCGAGGTCCAGTTCCTCAAGAAGGTGACAGATATCGGAGGAGTGCTTGATGGCAGAGCGAGTGTTTAGAGTGGCAATGTGGAGAAGGCTGCCATCCTTGAAGAACTTCCGGGGAGGGGTACAGATCAGAGGTACGCCCTGCGGAGGTATTGAAGAAGGAGATGAGGAAGGAGCATGAGAGGGGGCAGGGATGGAGGGTAGAGGCAAGGTAGCCAAGGATAGAGGAGGGGGGACAGCAGGAGAGGAGAGGAAGTTGATGAGGTGTGGGAAGCGTCTATCGAAGAGGTGAAGGTTGGCCTGAGGGCCTTGGACCAAGACGGTCCCATTGGCGTAGACATTAATGATGGCCTTAGAGGAGCGGAAGGGGGCCAAGAGGACATCCCAACGGGTGCCACCATTAATGGGAGAGGAGGAGAAAGGAGAGAGCACAGAGACCATATGAAGGGTCCATAGGTCAGGCGAAGGCACGAAAAAGAGGATGTCAGTGAGAGTTTCCTTAGAGCAGGCATTAGTGTAGGTGTCAGCGATAGGGAGGCCTGGGTTGGAGACCAGGATGTCCTTTTTAAACTTTTTCCTACCAGATTTAGTGAGGAGAGCAGGATAGTCAATGGAGAAGCAGTTAGAGAAGATAGGCGAGACAGAGAGCACCATGGAGTAGAAGGGAGGGGGGGGGGAGACAGACGAAACGAGAGCACGCAGACAGGAAGTGAGCGGCAAGCACAAGTTACCACAATTAGAGCAAACAAAACAGTAAAGCGTATTAGGTACCGGGCCACCTAAGTTTGAAATCCTGCGAGGGGAGAAAAGCACCCTAGTTTACCACAGTTTAGAGCAAACAGTAAAGCGTATTAGGTACGGGGCCACCTAAGTTTGAGAATCCTGCGAGGGGAGAAAAACACCCTAGTTTACCACAGTTTAGAGCAAACAGTAAAGCGTATTAGGTACCGGGCCACCTAAGTTTGACAATCCTGCGAGGGGAGAAAAGCACCCTAGTTTACCTCAACTGAGAATACAGTGATGCAAGTCCCCATGCGGATGTAACCAGGAGTAGGAGGGGTGGGCCGAGGAACGGAGAACAGGTGGAACTGGCGCCTGGCGTCCCCTGCGGACACCTGCAGACACACAGGGAGCCGCACTGTAGGAGTCGCCCTTGGCCTGGGGCCCTTAGCCGCGGGGGCTGCCGGGCAGAGGGCTGCCCAGGAGGGGGAGGTTATAGGCAGAGGGAGAGGAACGGGTGGGGTGTGGGCGGGCAGGGAGGCGGGGAGGGAGAGGAAGCCCAGGAAGTGGGAGGGGGGAGCAGGAGCAGGCCAAACACCGCGCTAGGAGCGCGAAGAAACAAACTTTTTTACAATAATAATAAACACTCACGGAGGCCCAGGCAGGGCTTCCCAGGCCTGCTGTGCCCCTCAGGCCACCGGCGACCGCTCTCCACGCTCAGCTGTTACCCTATGTTACCCGGGGTAATCCAGAAGCGGATCCTTTGCTCACTGTACTTAGAGAGGCACAGCTTCACCTCAGTGATGAGGCCCAACAAGGCCGAAACAAGTGTCTGGGGTTGTTGTTGGTACTCTTCTTCAGAGGAGAATTGCCTAGCATTTTTCGGTGCTGGACTGCCCTCGTGGGTGGGACAAAGACTGATAAGAAAATGGATATTTCGAGGGGCTTGGGTCCTCCGACGTATTCCATATCTATGACCTTAATCACCACAGCTGTGCTGCTTCGGAACAACTTTCTGCGTCCTGCGCGATGACGTCGATGCGCTGTCCTCGAGGGCCTTCGTCGAGCCGACGTCACCGGATGTTATAAGTAGGACGCACGACACCCGTAGCCTGAGTTCTGTTTTTTCCGCGAACTTGTTCGCTTCTGAGATCTCGGCGGGCCTCGACTCTTCTGAGTTCTGTTCTTTGGGTTCCTCGAACCTGTTCGTTTGGGAATATCTATGATGTCCTCGTCTTCTTCTACCCCGCGGCCGGGTTTTAAGAAGTGTTGGAAATGCGGGTCCAAGATGTCGTTGACGGATTTGCACGTTGCTTGCCTCTGGTGCCTCGGGGGGGGACCACGACACGGATGACTGTGTGGACTGCCAGTCGCTTACTTCGAAGGCCTTGTGGGAGCGTAAGAAGCTTTCTGTTGGTAAGGTTGCCCAACCCCGGATGTCGAAGTCCACCGGCCTTTCGACTGACGATTCGAGGGGCGACGCTCTGCATCGTCGTCGGTCCGGGGGGGCTCTCGGTCCCGGAGTAGGTCCCGACATTCCTCTGCCTCTTCGAGGCACTCATGGAAGCGCCGTCACCGGTCGCCTTCCCCGTCCTCGTCCAAAGACTCCGTCCATCGGCAGGTTGCTTGTCCCAACAAGCATTCCATGCCAAATGGGATTCCTTTCGGCAGGAAATGATGGCGATTTTTCAGTTGCAGGGCTCCGGTCCGTCCGTGCCGTCGAAAGACGCCGGCCGTGACCGTGCTAGAGACACCACTCGCACGCCTTCGGGCTCGAGTGGTCATCGCGATCACCGGGCGCCTTCGAGGTCCTGGTCGGACAATGTTGGTTGCTCTAGACATGCCCGTTCCAGGTCCCGGTCCTCGACGCCCTCGAGACCGTCGGGGCCTTTGAAGTCTTTGAAGAAGACATCGATGCCTGCGGTGCCGAGGTCGTCGAGGGACTCTCTCTCGAGGCTCCGCCTCCGAGGAAGCCATCGACGCCATCGGCGCCCGGGCTGTCGAAGGACACGCTCGGGTCTCCGCCCTCGAGGACTGTATCGAAGATGTCTGCGCCACGCTCGACATCGACGCCAATTCCATCGACGCCTTTCCAGGCTGTTTTGTCGGAGGTACCCAGTGGCATGGTGGAACCCCCTAGAAAGGCTCTGGCCAAGGTTAAAAATGTCTTTGTCCCTTTTTCTGTGCCCTCATTCCAGCCTCTGGATTATATTTCTGAGGTGGATGAAGGGTCTGAGGAAGGTATGGTTCCTGAGGAGGTACCTGATGAGATTTTGTCTGGGCATAGCCAGATTGAAGACCTGCGTCAGTCGTTGCATGACGCCAGTGGTCTGGACACCTCTCCTAAGGTGGAGTTCTGTAGGCCTGAGCCTGGCACCCATGCTGAGTCCTCGTACCGGCGCCTTATGTCGAGGGTAATGGAATACTTGGGGTGGTCTGCGCCACCAGTGGATTTTCTGCAGGATGACCTGACGGATATCCTCGACCAAGGTCCACCAACTGACCCGGTACTGCCATTCCAAATGGCCTTGCAAAGAAGGGCGGCGGCGGCGGCGGCGGCGGCTTGGACTGCCCCGGAAAGTCTCCCGACAGTGAGCAAGTCTTTGCTGTGAAAATACCGCCCGGCCAGTAGCGACCCCTGCTACTTGACCACGCACCCCACTCTGGAGAGTTTGGTGGTGCAGGCGGCTACGGCCCCAGCAAAGCAGGCGTCGTACCCTACCATTGCTCCTGATGGGGACGACAAGCGTTTTGATGGCTGGGCAAAGAAAGTGTTTTCTTCAGGGGGTATGGCTTTGCAGGCAGCCAACTCCGTGTGTTCCTTGTCACATTTCACGCACACTCTGTGGAACTGTATTTCGTTAGCGGCTGATCATATTCCCGAAGGTGAGGAACGGGATGGTTTTCTTGCCATGGTGCAGGATGGCAAGGATGCCATGTGTGAGTCCGTTCAGTCTGGTCTGGACATGGCAGATTGTGTCAGCCGGTCCATGGCGGCGAGCACCGTAATGCGCAGGTTTGCGTGATTGCGGAAGTCGGGGTTTGCTCCTGGTGTGCAAGCCCGGCTCCTCAACATGCCCTTTGATGGTGAACATCTTTTTGGCAGCAAGGCTGACTAGAGCCTTGAGAGGTTGCAGACCTCCAAAGCTGCAGCGAAGTCGTTGAGCACTGCACTTTGCCACCCTCCGGCTTTTCGTGCTAGGGGACAGCAATGGAGGGGAGGTTTCTTTCGATATTACTCATCCTTTAGTAGATCGAGAGGAGCTGCAAGTCAAAGGGGCCACCGTAGGAGTGCCAGAGGTGGAAAACAGGTTGCTCGAGGTGCCAAGGCCGCTCGGGCAGTTGTCTCTTTACCCTCCGGCAATGCTGCAGCGCTTCAGCTCAGTCATGAGGCCATGTCCCATGGTTTGCCGGTTGGGGGAAGGCTGGCGCAGCATCTTGTAGAATGGCATGCCATTACTTCAAATGTGTGGGTTCTGGAGATCATAGCCCACGGCTACTGTCTTCCTTTCCGGCAGAGGCTTCACAACAATCCACCAGGGAATCTCTCTTTGCAGAGTCCGGATCCGCTCCTTGCGCAGGAAATTCAATCCTTGCTGGAGAAAGGTGCCCTAGAACTGGTGCCTGTAGCGGAGAGGAACAAGGGATGGTATTCCCCTTATTTTTTGATTTCGAAGAAAGACGGGGGATTGAGACCCATCATGGACTTGCGCGGTTTGAACAAACTCCTCAGGAAGGACAAGTTCAAGATGGTTACTCTCTCTCAAGTCCTCCAGGCCCTTCAACTTCAGGACTGGTTGGTGTCTCTCGACCTCAAGGACGCTTACTTTCATGTGCCGATCCATTCCAAGCACAAGAAGTACCTGAGGTTCGCGGTTGGCAACTCGCACTTTCAGTTTTGGGTCCTGCCGTTCGGATTGACCTCCGCCGCAAGGGTTTTCACCAAGCTCTTGGTGGTGGTGGCAGCGTATCTCAGGAAAAGGGGGATTCACGTCTACCCCTACCTGGACGATTGGTCAGGGCGCGTTCTCCCAAGCAAGTCCTGGATCATCTGTCCGTCACCTGCCACTCCCTTCACAAGCTGAACTTCTTCCTCAACTTAAAGAAGTCCCACTTGACACCAATTTAGCGGCTCCAGTATATCGGAGCAGTGCTCGACACATCCCTGGGGCAGTGTTTTAATCCCGAGGTGAGGGCTCTTCACATTCAGCAGATGGTAAACAAGTTTCAACGTGCCCGCAGTCTCCCGGCGTTCGAGTTCTTGAGGTTGCTCTGCCTCATGGCACCCTGCATTCTTCTGGTGCCAGAGGCCTGATTGCGGATGAGATCGCTGCAATGGGCTCTCAAGATGCAGTGGTCACAGTCCTCCAGCAGGATGTCGGACCCCGTTCAGGTGCCGCCCTAGGTCGCTCAGGACCTTCTGTGGTGGGCCGACAAATGCACTCTGATGAAGGGGGCTCAATTTCGGCTACCCTGGCCAGAGGTGACGATCATGACGGACGCATCCCTCACGGGGTTGTGGAGCTCATGCCAACGAGTTGACAGTCAGCGGTCGTTGGTCTCCGTCGGAGACCAGACTCCATATCAATCTGTTGGAGATGAGGGCCGTCAGGCTTGCCCTGAAGGCTTTTCTGCCGACTGTGCGAGGAAAGAATGTCCTGATTCTGACGGACAACACGATGGCCATGCACTACCTCAACAAAAAGTGGGGTGGAGGGTCACTTCCTCTCTGCAGGGAGGCAATGCAGTTCTGGTTCTGGGCCATCCAGCAGGGAATTTCGATCTCGGCAGTTCATCTGGGGAGACGAAAACGAGAGGGCGGACGCTCTGAGCAGGCAGAGCGCGATCTCTCATGAGTGAGAGTTGGCTCAGAAGATTCTCCTGGAGATCTTTGCCCTTTGGGGGACCCCTCAAGTGGATCTCTTCGCCTCCAGTGTCAGCCGGAAGTGCGAAAGGCTCTGCTTGCGGGAATTTCATACAAGAGGAGCCTTAGGAGACGCGTTCGTGGTGGAGTGGTCCTTCCCATTGCTGTACACGTTTCCTCCAGTCCCCGTCATCCCGCAAGTACTGCGGAGTTTCGGTTCCCGGATGATCCTCATTGCTCCGGCATGGGCCCGGAGGACGTGGTACACGGAACCGTCTCGACTTGTCCATCTGCTCTCCACGTTGTCTTCTCTACCGAGACGATCTGCTCTCACGGGAGGGGGGGTCAGGTTCTCCATCCAGAGTTCAGATCCCTCAACTTTCACGCTTGGCTTCTGAAAGGTTGAGGTATAAGGATTGGGACCTCCCTGAAGACGTGATGGAGGTGTTGCTTTCGGCCAGACGGCCGGTAACAAAGTCCCTGTACCGTTGCTGTTGGAGAAAGTTCTGCAACTGGTGCAGGGTTAAGAATGTGGATCCTTTTTCATGTGACATTACTGTGGTTCTGTCTTTTTTGCTTTCTTTAGCCCACAAGGGCTTGCAAGTGGGTACCATTAGAGGATACCTGGCGGCGCTGTCCATATTTAAGCGCTCGTCTGAGGAGTGTTCTTATTTTATAATCCATTTAATTTCTCAGTTTCTGAAAGGGCTCACTAATGTGTTCCCTCCGTCACCTTTCCAGGTGCCCGGTTGGGATTTGAACCTTGTTCTCAAGTTTCTAATGGGTGCTCCATTTGAGCCTTTACATTCTTGCCCTTTGAGACTGTTAACCCTGAAAACGGTATTTTTAGTTGCGGTCACTTCCGCTCGCAGAGTGAGTGAGTTACAGGCACTTTCAGTTAAGCCACCCTTCACTGTGTTTTATAGGGACAGGGTTGTCCTTAGAGTTTGTCCTTCCTTTCTTCCGAAAGTGGTGTCGGAATTTCATTTAAGCCAGGTCATTCTTCCGGCATTTTATCCTCCTCCGCATCCTAGTAAGGACGAGGAGAGGCTCCATAGGTTAGATCCTAAGAGAGCTTTAAGTTTCTACATTTCACGCATGTCCCGGGTCAGGGTGGATGATCTGCTCTTTATAGGTTGCGCTGGAAGGCGTTTGGGACAAGCTGTTACTAAGCAGACTTTGTCTAAATGGATTATCTTGGCAATTTCTGAATGTTATCGCTTGGCGGGTAAGGACCCTCCGGTAGGCTTACGGGCCCATTCTACTAGGAGTATGGCTGCCTCTACTGCCCTGCAGAGGGGTGTTCCTATTTGTAACATCTGTGAAGCAGGCACTTGTGCTTCGGCCCATACTTTTGTACGACACTACTCCCTAGATTCTATCCATGAGCAGGATCTGGCCTTTGGCAAGGCGTTCCTTTACTCTGCAATTTGATTGGGCATTCTAAATTTCTTTCTTCTAAATTCTTTTTCCCTCTTCCGTACGTTGGTACTGCTTTGGGAGTCTGTCATAGATATGGAATACGTCGGAGGACCCAATCCCCTCGAAGAACAAGTTACTCTCTTACCTGGTAACGTTCTTTCAATGGGATGGTCCGACGATGTATTCCATATCGCTCCCTCCCTCCCTGCCTACCCCTCTACAGAATTTCTTATGCGATTGCAGCTTACATTTCCGCATGGCTTTCTGTGGTCATACTGGCAGAAGATTGGTGCCACACGTTCTGGGGGAAAAAACTACAACTGAGGCTACGGGCGTCGTGCGTCCTACTTATAACATCCGGTGACGTTGGCTCGACAGAGGCCCTCGGACAGCGTATCGACGCAGGACGCAGATGCCGAAAGATTTTCCGAAGCAGCACAGCTGTGGTGGTTACTGTCATAGATATGGAATACGTCGTCGGACCATCCCATCGAAAGAACGTTACCAGGTAAAAGAGTAACTTGTTGTTCTCTTCTGTGAAAGGTACAGTGAGCTAAAATGTGGTTGTGGTCCCTCCCAAGTAGGCACCTTCCCTTTTTTGTGTATTTTTCCAAAATGTCCCGGCTTCTTTTTTCACCATTTTCCTTTTGTCAGTTACTTCTTTGGTTTTCTTCCATCATTTAGAATAGATTTCAGTCCTTTGTGAGTTTTACCTTTTGGCGGGATTCAGCCCTGAAGTCCTGCCCAGGCTCCAGTGTGTCTGAGAAAGCATGAAGTGAGGGAGGAGCCCTAAAGGTCACTTTCCTTTCTCTGTAGGTATGCCTGTCTGAAACCATTTCTAAGTAGGCGGCTGGCTATCGTGAAGGGCAGCCAGCCTGCAGGTGATTGGCAGCTCTATGAGCATGAATGAATGGGTTCCAGCATAAAAGGCGAGGATTTTGTGACCACGGGCAGAGTCGACCACTAGAACAAGGAATCTGAAGCTGAAGACGAGCAGAGACACCAGCAGCACCTCCCAAGACTGCAGAAGCACCAGTGAAGCCTTGCAGCTGTGCTGACCCTGTTTTCAAATCGGCTGGGAAGGACGACTTCCTCTTATGCTGGTGTGACCAACTAGCCTCAAGACCTTCATTTTGGGCCATCCCCCAACGTCCTGCAACTGTCCAGACCGCAGAACACCAATACCTGGGGTACCTGGACCATTATCGAGTGAATAGTCTTCCGAAGATTGAATCCGGCTGAAGCTATGCAGGCACCCGTGTTCTCCTCCAGAGGTAGAACTCTACCAAAAGTCCCCTCACCAGAGTTCAGGACAAAGTAAGCTAAGAGAATCCAACCGACTGTACTCATTTCTTCTTGGTGCTGAGAAAAAGGTGCCAAATCCACAAAGAGCCACTGAAGTGAGCTGAATCCAATGCTGCCGACCCCTTCGCCCGAGTGCTGTCGCAGAAGCCCACCGGGGGACCCCACTTTCGTCACGACCAAGGAACAGGAATCTAGGTCTGCAACGTTGCACCTAAAAGGAAGCCAGCTACAATTTCTTCATCTATAAGGTACTGTTGGGCTTGGGTTGTAATTACCTTGTGCCATTTTCGGTGCGTCCTGGCTTGGGAAGTGTGGAGTTCTTCAAGGAAGAGTTGACATCAACTCCTCTGTGCAGGCCTTGCAGCCTGTGTACTATCAGGAAGGCTCCTCTTGAGCTCCGGTGTTTTTGTTTTCTTCTTGAACCACTGACTTTTCCACCGAAGATCTTCATCAGAACTGGAACCGTTCATTTTGTCTTTGACTATGCCAGTTTACCATCGGTCCATCATCTTTATCCTATTGGCTTTGGCAATGCTGGAACCTCCGTAGGCTTTAATTGTGAACACTTATTGATAGGCGAAAGACTGCCTACATCCCTCTGGGAGAGTGTACTTGTTATTGAAAGTTTCTAGTTCTGGTCTACATAACCTTGACTTCCTACCATGCTCAATTTTGCAAAGGCGATACTAACCTTAATTTACGTCATTCAGTGTGATGGATATGACCAGTATATGAAAAGTTACTCACCTGCATTATTGTTCATTCTATAATTTGATTCTATTCAATGTTATTGTTAGTTGCTTCATTTTAGATTTGATTGTCTGCCTTGTGTGTGTATATATAAATAAATGTGTTTTTTATATATCGTTTAAGCGAGTGTTTACTTGGGTATCTGTATTAACCGATTTCTCTGTACTGCCCTACAGCTCACAGAACTCCCGCCTAAGATGAACCTGGCTTCTCAGCCACTCTACTGACTTGTGTAGTACAGGCCTAAATTTAGAGTTGGGTCCCTAATGCCAAGAGATAAGTCTTCTGAAGTCCCACACCAGTTTGATTTTAGAAAAACTTACCTAAAGGGTGTGCATCTATCTTTCATAAGTGATGTTTTTGAGGGATTTACGTACTTGTTTGTATGTGCTGTTTTATTTGCAATTTTAATCATTGCTGTGAGCTCAAACTGGCCTTGAAACATTCCTTTCTTCCTCTCAGATCCTGATTGTCACCATGAGTGTTGCTCTTCCCAATGTCATCCGCTTCTGCTGCTGTGTGGCCGTCATCTACCTGGGTTACTGTTTCTGTGGATGGATCGTGCTGGGGCCGTATCACACTAAGGTAAGACACTGCAGGTTAGGGGTATGTTGGCTTCTTTCCCCTCATAAAGCTGCTCCGGGGTGAGGTCGGATGACCCATCTTGATGAGAAAAACAACTAACTGCCAAATCATTTTTCTAATCCTTCTGTCTGCACCGGGATAAGCCTGAAGACTAAAATGCTGAAGTAGAGCGCCGGATACCACGTACATTGTAGCTTCTATCCCTGCTCTCTGCCCCTGGATCTTGCTCCGGCCCTATTTCCCATTCCAATACTAGCTTCTATGCCATTATTCTACCTGATTGTGCTGAGGCTCTACCAGGTCTAGAGAAGACTATGAACCTGGTCAGTGCTAGTTCCTTCTCTCTGTGGTCTTCACCTTACAGCTGGTTCATGGGTGGGCTCTACTGTACATTGTTTAGGACTCTACAAATAGATGCAGTTCTGGATCTTGGCCTTCCTAATCCTTCGCTGTCAGCGACTTGTTGATGCCAAAGCTTTGCCACATCATCTGTCCTATAGGCTGTCTGGTTCTTATTCATTCTTCAAATCCGTGTGATTTGCTGCTGCTTTATGACAACAAGATCTCTGTCAATGACTGGTTCATATCCCCTTTCCTCTTCTCTGCTACTCTCCCCTGTTGACTCATACAAGGAGTACTTGGACTGCCCGATTCCTAACCTATTCATCGCCTCTGTTAGTGTAAGCCTCTCCAGACCTGCTGAATTCTGATATGTATCCATTCTCGCTTGCTGTATTATGTCAGAGTTCCATTTTGACCAGGGAAATGGTTGCAGGCTTAACCAAAGGTGGAGTAGTGCCTCATGTTGGTGGCAGAGTGTTGCATGCCTTTCTTTGCCTAATAAAATTGCAAGGAAACCCTGCATGTGTTTTAAACGTTGCCATCATTCCCAGGATCTGTGTCTGGAATTGAATGTGTCCTTATATCAGAGTGCCACAGTGGAACAATGGTGACACTTAGCTGTACACTTACTATTTGTGTAAAGATTTTCCATTGCATACCGTTTGATTTCTATCCTGGTCGGATGCAGCAGTCTGCCTGTTTGTTAGCTTCCATGTACTGTGATGTGGGGCGGACCTGTGTTGTTGGCCATTAACCTAAAGAAGTGGTGGGTTGGTGGGTGGGAGGTTGGTTTTGAAATACTCTTAACCACTAGCAGTGCTATTGGCATCTACAACATCACTTTTTTTTATCCTGTCTGCACCATCGCAGAAGGGGACCAGCCATATGCAAATCACTCACCAGCAGGAGCAATCCATCCTAAATCATCTGAACTGAAGCACAAGCAACCCCTCCCCCCCACCAAAAATATGTTCGTCCTGTTGGGGTCTCATCAGTGAGGTGCAGCTGGGTTTACCTATGAGGCAGCAATAGTGTCGGTGGTCTTCCATGCTAAGATTCTAAAGCCCACTGGCTTGTCTTCCTTCTCGGTTTTCTCACTTCTCTGGTCCTAGACCGGCCAGGCCCCCTTAGTCTGTTGTTCTGCAAACAATCTCTAACACAGTTTAGAGTGGGGGGTCACCTCTGTTAGGAAGGATTGGTCTTTATGCTTCTTCCCCATCATAGATAGTTGAACCTTGCCCGACATGTTTAGCCTTTTTGCTTCTTATCTTGCTAAGCTCATCCGTTTTGAGAGGCACCATTTGGTCCTTATGAACATCAGTGCGGGAGAACTCGGTTCTCAATAACATTATAGGTTTATTTTTTCCTGCACAGATCACCTGTGCAGTGCGATGGAGGTACTTTGGAGTCTCCATACCAAAAACAAAGTTAACTTTGAGGTTATTTGCATGATGTGCCCAGGATGGACTGCTGGAATCGGGTACTTTGTTACCGTTTTCAATTTTTATGGTCTTGTGCGCTTTGGCATTTTACAGCATAATGCCACTTGGTGTACCATGTACTCTAAAAATGGCCATGCATAAAGATTTCATCCTGCCTTTGGCCATCTTGTAGTTTGACATTCTTCCTGCAATACTATTGCTGGATTTTCCATACATGGTAAACCAGTTCTCAGTGAATGATCCAGCTGTCGCAGGCAAAGTGTGTGTGTGTGTGTGTGTGTGTGTGTGTGTGTGTGTGTGTGTGTGTGTGTGTGTGTGTGTGTGTGTGTGTGTGTGTGTGGGGGTGGGTGTGTGGGTGTGTGTGTGTGTGGGGGTGGGGGTGGGGGTGGGGGTGGGGGTGGGGGTGGGGGTGGGTGTGTGGGTGTGTGGGTGTGTGGGTGGGTGGGGGTGGGGGTGGGTGTGGGTGCGGGCGGGCTGGCTGTGGAGGCTGTCTGCACTCAGTCCACATCCATGCCAAAGTGTCTGTTGCTGGGCAGATGTAGTGGCCAGAGGCTGCCCACGATTAGACAGCCTGTGCCAGTTTGAATGATGCAGATCCTTCTCATTAGTGGGCTGGGGGCAACTCAACCACAATCCTGGATAAAGGGGGTGTCTTGCAGCCATTCAAATGATTGTTAGAGCCGAGGCCCCTGCAATGGAGAGCACCCTGCTGTAGACCTGCAACTCCTCAGTCCCGACATCTGCTCAAAGATCTAGCTGCTGAAAGCACTTTAACAGTCAGAGAACACTTCTGCCAGCCATCCTACTGGGCTTCTTTGCTGCAATAGTCGCTGTCCCAAGTTGAGCCTTGGAACTCTGCAAATCCTCGTCTAATTTAAGCATTTGTGTAGCGCCCAAACCCAAAAGTATCACGGCGCTTGTACATAGAAGGGTATGCAGATGCAGTAGGAACACATCAAAAACATAGGTACCAATAAGTCATATTTGTTGAACGTTGGGGAAGATGTTCATTTCTGTGCTAACTCTTACTCACCTGTTGGAACCGCAGAATGTTTTTCTGGATTTGGTGATTATTTTTCCATGTTCCTGGGTGAGTGGGAATCTTTTTTTCCCCCCCTCTCGCCCTTTCCTTTACTCTTTTTATGGATGACCTTTTTATGCCTCTCCATAGTGCATATTTGGATTTATAGTTCCCTATAACATTTCGGCTTAATGCATTTTCCTATGACAGCACACAGTACCTTATGGACAGTGTTGCTGTGTTGCCCCTTGGGCTTCCCTTTATTATTTTCTATTAATGTACCTTGGGTGAATTGGTGTTCCCAAGGACAGAGGCATTTTCATCCCCTTTGCATTTGATAGGTGAGACCAGCACACCCCACCTTTTTGTGGAGTGCTGTGAAGATGCATGCTTTCCCCTTTCTCACTGCCACTCTTATGGCTGGTGGCAGTGAATATACCTTAATTACTTTTAAGTTACTATTACATGCAGGCTGTCAAACAAGCTGTGTTAATGCACTGAAGGGTCAACATTCTGCTAGAATGGTGGCCTTTTAGGCAATATTGTATGCAGTACCCTTTGGGTGCACTACAACAACCCTGACCACCTGCTAATAGGAACCTAATCTTTGGTATAAGTCTATACTACAGTTTGGTAGCGTGTTGAGCAGTCATGCTGATCTCAAGAGGGATCAGTGTGAGCTGTAGGGGAGTTGCACAGAGATACACAGTGACAAGTATTCAAATAAACTCTTACACACAAGGTTTCTTGAGTAAACCATTATTAATTTATTTACCGGTCGGTTTAGAATAAGCCTTCAGAAGGGAGCCATATAAAACGCACAAATACATTCCAAAAATACACACTCTTAGTTATCTAAATCAGTAGACACCCATTTCGGATGACTCAGACACTACCTACACCCTCAGGTGACATCAATTGCTAGGGTGCTGTGGACATTAATATATCACTGTTTGCATTCAGACTTTCTTAGAATTTCAAAGAAAAGAGGGATCAGAATAAAACAAGTATTCACACAAGGATTCTTAAGCAGTTACGTACTTTCAATAACCCCCTAATGCAAAGTCAGTTAACCCTTTCCTGGAAGGAAGGCAAAACGCATAAGCAGAAGAGGAGTCATTCAGGGAGCCAGGCCAGCCAATGTTAAGTTAGCAAAAGTCAAGGTGAACTGAAGCACTTATTGCAGGTAAGTAGCTAGTCTTTCACAATGTTTCAAAACTGATTAGGCTTGTGAAGTAAAGAAGCTGATAGCAACTCTACAGATGCAACCAAGCAAGTCTCCGAGGACAAGTGGTTACACAACAAGAGGTAAGTTCTCTTAGACTTTACAGTATTTTTAGGTTGAAGAAAAAGTGCAGCAGATGACTTCTGTTCCTGTGCAGCTCTGCAGATCTCGCTGTTCCTGGGCCTCAGTCGTGGGGTCAAGGAGGACTTCTGGGGACTCCTACACTGCAAAGGGATTATCACTGCGCGCAACCGGCAAACTTCAAACAAGTGGCTCTTCAGTGTTTCAGCTCCTCGCGTCTACCGTAAATAGCAACACTGCGGTTCCTGGCTGTCGAGATGGGCTTTCCTTGTGTCTGGGGTCCCGCACTGTGAGGGGGCTCGGGCTCAGTCAATCCTGCTTCCTGACAGTCCGGAGGATCTTCCGGAGCTCTTGGACAGCTTAAAAACAAACGCACACAAACTGGTGTTCCTCTCCCTGGGTATCCAGTTCCAGCAGCGACTGCAGTGGATACTCGACCAGCTTTGATAGGATGTCCATGTGGCTTACTTTGGAGTTGATTGGTCCCAACAACTCAAAGGGAGAAGTCGTCCTTGCAGGGGCTTCTCCGTCGTTACGTATTTGGAGTTTCAGCACAGCAGCAGGGCTTCACTGGTCCAGGAGTTGTAGCCGGCATCCTCTTCAAGTTCTTCTTCGGATACCTTCGTCCAGTGGTCAACTCTGCCTTCGAAGCCAAAAAGCCTAGCCTTATTTCTGATGCTTGTTAATCTGCTTAGAATCACATGCTGTGCATATGGTCCGACATCCAGTGGTAACCGCAGAGTATTGCATCTTGTCTTTCGGGGACTGAAAGGGGACGTCGGCCTAGGCGTGTCTGTAACACTATCCCTATTGTGACATGTAGTTTACCCAAAATCCCTCACGTGTCGAGACCCCCCAGATTGTTGTTTTCCACCCAGATAACTGGTCACCCCATTGTGGAGATCTTCATAAGAGACATTGTTTATACTTGTTTCCCGACTTTGTTGGTTATTTCCCCTAAAGTTACTTCAACGGTGCTTCGATTTCTACGACGAAGACTGCGGGAACTTTTGACAGCGGTGGTCCACGACGCCTAAGATCCGGCGCCAGAGTCATTCACGTGGCCGGGCCCTCTGGCTGGCCTGCACAGTAGGGACAGTGGGGTCGGGATGATCATATCTTTCGCTATGTCTCTCCTCTTTCCCCCTCTTTACTCTCTAGGTTTGGTCATCATTTTCATTACCTTTTGCTATGGAAAGGACACCATTTAGGTTTTGCCCCTCTTGCAGGGTCAAATACCCGTGGAAAGACTAGCACGAGAAGTATAATAATTGCCTGCCCCTTGACCATGATGAAGCGCAGTGCGCGGCCTGTATACTCATTCGTCCTAAAACTGTTAAGAAGCGCTGCGTTAAGCGGTGGGCCGCCTACAGCATGTCGCGGGCTGGAGCTTCTTCCCCCACCGCCACACCCACCGAAAGTGACGGGGGCACCAGTAATGACCAAGCATCCATACCGGATACCATAGACCTTACAACGGACACTTCTAGGTCCGCCACGCCCGTCCCAGACCCCTCTAGGCCTGGCGCAAGTCATGCTACGGGGACAACACCCACCGACGGGGGTGTACAAAAGACCCACACTAAAAACACAACCCCAACCCCAGTTTCGACGCAACGGGTGAAAGCGTCAAACGGGACCGCCAAAGGTTTTGACGGAATCCTCTGATCTTGAAGATCAACAGCCTTCCCCGCATCCGCAGCAGCGTCTTGTGACTGGGCCTTCGAAAATTAAGGGCGCTACATCAAAATCACATTTGACCACTGAAGTGCCCTCAGCTGACGCTCCGATGCCCATTAATGCCCCGGTAGTAGAAATATCTACCACTAGGCCTCCTACTCAATCGGTAGTTTAAAAATCTACCGCTAGACCTCCTAGTCGTACGGCACGCCCCAATTCACCGGACTTCGCTGAAAGCATTGCAAGGATTACTTCGACAATGGGGCTGAAGCCTAGACTCAGTGAAACGCAAGGAGCGTGCCGCAGACACATCTAAGGACGCGCCACAGCACCCTGATGATCGCGAAAGCTATGAGGAAAGTCAGGAGCCTTTGTCTAGCACTATTAGTAGTAGATTTCCACCTTTTGCACTTTCTGGTTCGTCTAAATGGACCAGAGTAAAATTTGAAGGGTGCATGGACCGCTAGAAAAGGATTGTTTCACTTTCAGAGCACCCTACCCCCAAGAGACCTCGGGAGGCATCTTTTTCTAGGTGTGCCTCAAGATTTCCTGTAAATGTAGAACCTTCTCAAGAACATTTCACTTCTATCCACCATGAAATTCAAATGGACACTTATTAAGATATTTATGATGATGAGGAGGAAGATACTACCTTCTTACAAGACTACACTGCAGATGACCAGGCGGATGCCACGGACAACAGGGAGGACTCATCAGGTGGAGACGGAGCCATGCGCGCTCCCTACTCACGATCAGGACAGATGTCCTATGTTTGGACTCCCCTCCTTCCACCCCGACCTGCCAGGCTTCACCAGTAGACGATTGAATGGCCTTGAATGCCATCTTACGAAAGGCAGGTGATCATTTTCAAATTGCCACCCAAGAGGCCATACCTGAACAAGATTTCATGGACAACAATCTTAAAGAACTGCCCACCCCCCCCCCCTTCCCGTCAAGCAATTCCTCTCCTTAATTCCATTAAAAGGAGATTGGCCCCTTCTCTTGTCACTCCAGCCCAAACAAGGGCAGTAAATCCAAGAGTGGAAAAATGATTTCGGCCATCGCCTACTGACCCTCAATATATTAAAGGCCACTCCACCCCTGATTCCCTAGTGGTCACCACCACCCGGAAACTGGCGGGAGTACCGGGATAGGCACCTCCTGATAAAGAATCAAAAAGATTGTATGCCTTAGGTAAACGGATTACCACGACAGCTGCTTTTATCACGCTCATAGCAAACACTACGTTGCTGGCCAGTTACGCCAATGCACAATGGAGCCTTATACCCAGGAGGAACCTGAACCCTCAAAGGCCAAATTGATCGCCATCTTGGCTGAAGGCAGGCAAGTCAACCAAAATGTATTGAAAAACACTCTGGATACTACGGAAACGGCAGGAAGGTCCCTAGCTCGGGCACACTGCTTAAACGTCACACTTGGCTCTGAAACTCTGGTTTCAAGCCAGAGACCCAAGCAGCGCTTATTAAAAAACCTATCGAAGATGTGAACCTCTTTGGTAAAGCAGTCGATAATGCTCTGGAGACTGCCAAAAAAGAGCACAAGACTCTTAAATCCCTGCAACAAATCATGTAAAACCCTTCCCCCAGAGGGGAAGCGCTTCCTGCCAGTCCTTTCGAGGCCAATCCTGTTCCGCCTAAAACATGTACAACACAGGAAACAACTGGAACTCGTGACAAGCATCCAGCACCCCCACAAACTATCCACCTAGGGTAGGTGTCAGTGATGCGGGAAAGGCAGAGGCCCTAACTCCAGAGGAGCCACAGCCTCTGGTCAGAAATGACCTGCGGATATAGAAAGAAAAAAAAAAGTTTGGGGGTTGCGGGGGTGTCCCCCGCATGCTCCATGCAATAATGTCACCACAAAAAACGGCCATTTTTCGGCGATATTTTTGCATGGCGAAATTTTTGTGGCGACATTATTACATGGAACCGTCCCCTCCCATGTCACCCCAGTCAGAGGGGCGAATAACATCTTTCCTTTTGGCATGGGAGGGGGTTACATCAGACCAGTGGTTTCTAAAAACGGTCACCCACAGGTACTGCGTGGAATTCGCCCGACCACCACAGTTCAGACAGCCCAAGACGCTTAACGCCAGACCATCTGCGAATCCTGAAACAAGAGGTGGAAGCACTTCTGGAAAAGTACGCCATAGAAGCCATCCCTATTCATCATGTATACAAGGGTATTTATTCAGTGTACTTCCTTGTACCCAAAAAGGACCTCACCATGCGCTCTGTATTAGACTTGCACCCAGCAAACAAGTTTGTCAAACCTCAAAAGTTTCGTATGGTAACTCTGCAGGAAGTAATCCCACTGTTGAAACAGGGGGACTACATGGCAACATAGGACATGAAAGATGCATACTTTCATATTTCAATGTTGTCAGCGCACAGAAAATATTGAAGGTTCATGATGGAGGACAAACACTATCAATTCAAAGTACTCCCCTTTGGCATTGCTTCGGCGCCTAGGGTGTTTACGAAGGTCTTGGCAGTGGCAGCAGCACACCTGCACAGACTCTCCATCCCTGTCTACCCTTACCTCGACGACTGACTCATAACAGGGGACTCTTTTGAAACAGGCCTAGAGAATACTCAAAAGACAATAGACCTCCTGGTCAGTCTGGGATTCTCCATCCACGAGAAGAAATCCAGCTTAGACCCCAGTCAAATAAAGCAATTTCTAGGAGCTCTGATTCAGACAAAAGACGGTCTCGTCTTCCCCTCCAACGAGAGGGTTCAGAACATGTTTTCTCAGATCCCTCAATATATAGCCAGTTGGGAAGTGACGGTACGCAAGGCCATGCCCTTGCTAGTTATGATGGTGTCATGCTTTTACTCAGTTTGTCATGCGCGGCTATGCATGCGTCCCATGCAAGAGTGGCTCAATGGCCAGTGGTGTCAGGCCAGCGGACAATGGGAGGATCTGGTAGATGTCTTGCCAGCCCTCGTGTTCTCTCTGCAGTGGTGGTTGAGGGAAACCCTGTTGAAGGGGAAGACCTTCACCACCCCCGCAGCGGAAGCCACTCTCAGGACAGACGCATCTCTCTCTCTCACAGGGGGCTTCACCTGCTTCAGCAGACAGCGTATGGAGTGTGGTCCCCACAAGTAATATCCAACCATATGAATCTGTTAACTATTGGCAGTATTCAAAGCACTGAAGGCCTTTCAGACACAGCTACAAGGGAAGACAGTTCTGGTACTGACAGACAGCACCACAGCCATGTATTACTTAAACAAACAGGGGGGGCACACACTCTCCAGGGCTATCCAAGCTGTCCCAAAACATTTGGATGTGGGCTCTCAAACAGAAGATGTTCCTGTTGTCCCAACACATTCCAGGAGAACTCAACCTTTTAGCGGACGTGCTCAGCAGATATTTCCCACTGCCCTTAGAATACGAATGGCGTCTACACGAAGACATAGTCTTCAACGTCTTCGCAGAATGGAGAGTCCCAGAGATCGACCTGTTTGCAACTCAGCAGAACGCCCAATGCCAAGACTACACCTCCAGGTATCCCCAGAACCGCTCCAAGGGGAACAGACTCTGGATAGCATGGTCAGGGAAATGTCTACGCTCCCAAACCCCCCCCCCCAGCCCCCCGTGCACTCCCCTACTCAACAAGATATTGCACAAGGAGCCAGTCACCATGATATTGGTGGCCCCGTAACCCTGGTTCGCTCATCTGATCGAAAAGTCCCTCTTTCGCCCCTCTGAAACTACCATGCCTGTACAACATGTTGTCTCAAGACGGGGGGAGACGCTACGTCCCTGCCCGCAAACTCTGAACTTAGCGGCCTGGCTCCTGAGTTTGGACACCGTCAGCTCCCTCAGATGCATGGACATACTCAGGGAAGCTAGAAAACCCAACATCCGCTATTGCTATTACAGTAAGTGGAAACGCTTTGTCATCTGGTGTAATATTAAGCACGTCAATCCCATTGACTGCTCACCTACACTCATTGTGTTGTATCTAACTCATTTGTTAGACTCAGGACTAGTTTTTAATTCACAGGACTAGTTTTTAATTCTCTAAAGGTCCATCTAGCTGCTCTCTCAACCTACACTACATCACAACAAAAGGTGCTGTGGTGGAAGATACCTGTTCAGGCTTTTTATGGAGGGGGTTAAGAGAATTCATCCCCCCCATTTCTCACCCAGCTCCCAGGTGGGACCTAAATGTGGTTTTAACCAGGCTCATGGGATCTCCATTTGAGCCAATGCATAAAGCAAGTCTAAAATACCTTACTTCTAAAACAGCCTTCTTAGTGGCTATCACTTCTATTAGAAGGGTTAGCGAACTACAGGCCCTCTCAGTCCTAGACCCTTTTGTTACAGTCCAGAGGGATAAGGTGGTTCTGCGCACTCATGCCAGATTTGCGCCTAAATACCTTTCAAAGTTCCATGTGAAACAATTGATTGAACTACCCATTTTCTTCCAGAATCCCACGAGCATGGCAGAAAGAAGCTTGCACACACTAGATGTGCGCAGGGCAATCATGTTTTACCTGGAAAGAACAAAACCACTGAGGAAGACAAACCAGTTTTTTATTTTAGTGGCTACTGGTAGAGAAGAGGATCTTGTCTCTAAATCAGCTATCTCAAGGTAGATTGTCAAATGCATCACACTATGTTGCACTCTTGCTAAGAGAGAACTGCCCTTCAAGCCTAGAGCACACTGCCCGGGGCACTGGGGCTTCCATAGCTTTTATTGCAAATGTTCCCCTTGAGTCCATTTGCAAGGCGGCAAGCTGGAGTTCTGTACACTCTACACTCCTTTACAAAACACTATTACCTAGACACTCATTCTAGGTCTGATTCTCAGGTGGGAAAAGCAGTACTAAGACATCTTTTCTCTACTGTTCCTTCTCACCACCCACCTCCAACTCCGGGTACTGCTCGCTAATCTATACACAGCATGTGATTCTAAGCAGATTAACAAGCATCAGAAGACATGCATTACTCACCGTAATAGCATTTCTGATGATTGTATCTGCTTAGCTTCACATGCGCCCTCTCTGCCTCCCCGCTCGGGGTGGAAGGAACATAGACGTCTTACTACTTTCTCTCTTCATGTACTCAATCACAATAGTCTTGGGCTCCCTCATGGCAGAAAAAATACAATCCGAGGTACCTCGGCACGTGAGGGATTTTGGGTACACTACACGTCATGATAGGGATAGTGTTACAGACACGCCTATGCCGACGTCCCCTTTTGGTCCCCAAAAGACCAGATGCAATACTCCATGGTTACCACTGGATGTCGGACCATATGCACAGCATGTGAATCTAAACAGATACAATCATCAGAAATGCTATTGTGGTGAGTAATGCATGTCATTCAGCTTGCTCCCATTCATTACAGCCTAGCTGTCAGTCACCCAGCATTGTGGCTGTCCTTGCCGGACAGCCAGCCGGCCAATCACCTAAGAGTGCATTCCGGGCACCTCCCATGCTTCCTGCACCCGCTAGACACCATGGAGCCAGAGGCGGGCTTTACTTGTGAATCCTGCCAAAGGCAAAATTAGCAAAGGGACCAAACCTGGTTTGGTATGCAGAGGCAATCTCAGGAAGGACCTTTCCACAAAGAAATGGTGAAAAAGGAAGACCGGGGCCATTTTGACAAGAATGGCACCCATGGGTGCTTTATCGTGGCTACGTAGCCTGTGGTAAAATCCCATAATGGTAGTAAAAAGTAAACCACTGCCACCAGCCATTCAGTGAGAAAAGGGTCACATAAAAATGTTACATGAGAAGCTAAACAAAGGGGATACTAAGTTACCCCTCTTGCGCCCTATTGTAAAATAGTGTGTGCTGGGTCTAGAAAGTTACAAATGTAAGTAAAGTCAATTTCACTTTACTGCTCTGGGAAACCGTTTACCCCAGAGAAGGTATTTAAACCATTGGGAAATCTGAAAGACTTCCCTATGTCACTGCACTGAAGGTGCTATGTGACGCAATGTAATAGATGTCTATGGAGTTTGGCGTACTCCACAACCAAAAGAAACAGTGTACAAAATCACATTAAAATACATGACACAGTGGGGAAAAAGGGCCTCACTCTCTCCAGGTTAAACAAATCAAGTCCTCAAAATCCAGCAAAGTTGCTGCGGGTCTCTAAGGTAGAGGGGATTGGCACATTTCTGAGAATTCTCCCTAACATGGCTTCTTTCTTTTTTCGCCATTTTGAAGTGGGGTAGGTCCTGGCTGCAGTTTTGTCTTCGGTGGGAACCCTTTGTGTTTACTGCAGAGGCTCCATAGTGCCTGTGAAGACCGGAAGAAAGGGAAGAATCTGAAACTCAGCAGCCCTTTGTTTTCTGAGGCTCCTGAAAGGAACCAGTTCCTACTGGAGCGCTGGCTGTCCTGATTGGACAGCCACCCACCCCTTTCTGTAAACTGCAGGGAGAGTTTGCAGAAGTTGTGTGTGGGTTCCTGGATAAATGTCAGATACTGTAAGCTGAAGACAAGTCAACAACTGGAGCTGAATGAAGAGGAAGATGAAGAAAAGGCGGCTGTAACTGAATCCAGTGACCAGAGATCCCTGCTGTGTAACCAGAGCCTGTTCTGACCCTTCCATGCGACCTAGGGCTCCTGAATGACAACCCCTACACAGTGGCTGGTGGGACTCGCTAGTCTTGAGATGACCTGCAAAACGAGCCATCCCTCAATGTGATGCACCCTTGCAGGGCTGCAAACCGCCAATACCATGGGACCTCGAACCGGATTGCTGTGCGTCATCTTCTGAAGTCTGATTTGCGCTGAAAACTTAGTGGACTCCTGCTGATCCTCCAGAAGCACTTCAGTTTTTCTTCTGGTGCCTGTAAAAGGGCGCCAAATCCACAGAGCTGCGAGAAGCACAGAAGATTTTTGTTGGAGCCTTTTCTGTCGACTGCTGCTGAAAGTTCCCATCCAGTGTCGTTCTTTCATCCCCATGACTACGAATCCAGGGACTGGAACCTGTGCTGCTGCATCGTGAAGGTGTTTGTACAGAAGCTCTTCTTCACTGCTGAGGTACTGTGTTGACTTGGGTAATACTTATCTTAACTCTTGTGTCGATCCTGTGTGACTGAGTGGGTGATTTGTGTGTTTGGGAGTTTGCCCATACCGCTCGGCCAGGCCCACGCTGTAATGCATCTAGTGAGCCTTCTACAATGTCCCTGAACACTTTCTACTTTCTCTGAAGTCTGTACTTACTTGTTGAAGGAGAAATCCTCCGGAACTCATTTTCCTGCATCTGAGCCTCCTCCTGACCTGCCTACTTTTGGCTCCTAGGTCATTAGGGTCCCACCGCTGCCTCTGAGATCATTTGTGCCCTAGAATAGGAAAGGACTTTAAAATTATAAGCCTCTGTCTTGAAAATATAACAAGTACTTCTTGTTAATGTGTTAGTGTGTAACTTTGATTCCTAAAACAGAGTAAGTTACAAAGTGACCTAAAGTTCTTTCTTACCTTTGAGTTGCTTGTTCCTCCTCTGAAAAGTATACAAAATTATAACTTACCTCTGAATTGTGCTTCACTCTTCTAGAAAGTAATTGAGTGGATATCGTTTTATTGTTCCTGAAACTGAATAGTGTAAAAGCTTCCCAATAGGGGTTACTCACCTTGAATAGCTGTTGTGATTCTCGAGTGTAATATCGGTTGTGCTTACCATGAACTGTTTGTGCATTTCTAAAACAGTCTTACTGAGTTCTTACTTATCTAGGAGTAGCTGACGGCCCCTCTGAAAAGTATCCAAGTTAGTTACTTATCTTTGAACTGTGATCTGAAAAGTAATCTGGTGTAACTGTATCCATTCCTAACATAAGCATAAGTTACAGATGTTGCACGGTGTATACTTGTAACAGTCTTGGTATAACTAGGTGATTCCTGAAACTGAATAACATTGTAGTTTATTACCATTAGGGCCTGCCACCCTTGAGTTACATTGTGTCTTTCTAAAAGTCTTAACTAATCTGGTTTTACTCCCCATGAATAGCAGGTTGGCATTCTACATATGTATCATTAGGTTTTACTCACCTTGAACTCCATATTGCTGCTCTAAATAAGATACCTTAGATGCCATACAAAAGTATTGTTGTTTTTTCTAATTGTGCTTGCGTTATCATATGGTACTTACTTTTCCAAAGATTTATCTTTGGCTACATGTATATAAAATATTCAATTTGTTTTACAATACATAAGTCTATCAGGATTGCTTTGGACCATATGTATGGTACAATTTCTTTGTACCCATCTACAGCCCTTTATCACTTCTAAGATGAGCTTGGCTGCTCTCATTGCTACCATTATTTCAGGTGGTACAGCCTTATATTAAGAGTTGGAGATTCTGTATTGCCTAAGGTAGTGTTAGGAAGAAGTCTCATAAATGTGCAAATTTCTCTCTACCTTAGAGACCCCCCAGCAACTTTGCTGGATTTAAGGACTTTTAAATTTTAACCTGGAGAGAGTGAGACCCTTTTTACCACACTCTAATATATTTTTTTTTCCACTTTATTTTTATTAAGCATTTCAGTAAACAAGAAAACAAAAAAGCCAGGAAACTCTGGCTACAACAAAGTGAAACCACAATGCAAGATAAAATCCTCCACCAACACCCCGACCTCCCCTCCCCTCCCACCCACACAAGACCTTGCCAACGCTAAACAGGTGATGGGTATTGAGAGCAGTAGCGCAGAACAGGACACAGTTAGAAAAAAAAAATAGCTGTTCATGGTGACTGACATAGTACGGCCAAGGCAACCCCCAAAGCCAACGGGAAAGCAGGTAAACAGGCACCTAGGAACACAAAGGGAATTACAGGGTTCCAGCAACACAGTGAAGTTAGTCTCATAGCAGCACAATCATCGTTTAGGAGAACAGCTGTCCAGTCTTGCACAAATTAGGACATTGTGTCATTCATTATCACAGACAGTTTTTCGTACGTGAAAATGGACCAAAGCTTGGCAAGCCATTCAGCCTTAGAGGGGTGGAGGAGCTTTTAGATTTTTGCGCGAGAGTCAGTCTCCCCGCCCTCAACATCGCCCCAACCACCCCTGGAAAGGCGTGCAAATCGGAGTCGGGTATGGGTGTACTAAAAAGGCTAAAAAGAGAACCTCCAAGGGGAGAAGGGATGGGGCCGTGCCTACAATATCCTTGATCCAGCTAAGCAACTCAGCCCAATACACCTGCACGGTTGGGCAGTCCTACCACAAATGATACTAGGTACTGTGCTGCAAGCACATCCTGGGGCACAGCGGGTATACACCCTAAAACATTTTAGACAGGGTAGCAAGAGGGCAGTGCCAAGAATGAAGCAACTTGAAGCCATGCTCCATGGCTGAAGTATACAATGACCCCGAAGGATTAGACCTAATAATCTCCCTCCAAACAGGTTCCTCAAGAGCTATCCCCAGCCTTTCCTCCCATATACACTTAAATGATAGTCTACCCTCCAAATTAGCTGTGAATAGGGGGTTATAAAACCTAGAGAGGGAACCCTTCCTAGACTTTGACTCAACAATGACTCTCTCGAAGGGTGTAAGGAGGCAAGACAAGTCGGCCAGCCATCTGGGGTGGGTGAGAATCCCTTTAAGGGGCAAATATTCAAAAACAGAAATCAGGTTATCCCCCATTGCCTCGGACAGCTGGACATGTTCAATAAAGACACCCGGGCAGAAGAGCTGAGCCGCCCGGTCCAACCCCTTATCCGACCACACCTGAGTATTACGAAAACCCATGGAACCAAGGTCAAAAGGAGGGCCCCAGAGGAACGTCAGGGGTGGGGCCAAGAGGAAAGTTGTTTATTTTCTTTATTTGGTTTCCACGATACCCATAGGACAGCCAGGGTAGGATGGGTCTTAATATGCAGGGGAAGGGATTTAGGGGGAGTCTATAAGAGGTCCCTAACTTTTTTCGGGTGAGCGTGAACATCTTCAATATAAGTCCAATAAGCCCCCATATTGTCTCTCGAGTTCGAGCAACACTCGCAGCTGAGCTGCCTTATGATATTACCTAAAGTCAGGAAGACGAAAGCCCCCACAAGCTTTTGGTAGCGATGAGGTTGAAACCTTAACTCTGGGCTTCTTGCCACTCCAAATAAAGCGAAGAACCTGAGCTTGCAGCACTCCAGGATGACAAGAGGGAGAGCAGAGAAGAGATATAAAAGCCGGGTAAGGACATTCATTTTAATTGTGACCATGTGCCCAAACCACGAAAGAGTGAGAGGGGCCCAGCATACCAAATCTCTACTTAAATATGTGGTGGACACCCATTCCATTCTCATTCCTTGCACTACAGATTTCGCTCTGATTTCAGAGTCCCCACACCCATAGGCATTATACTAGATTTGGATAGATTGACCTTAAGACCAGTGAATGAGCCATAAACTCTAATGAGCTCAAAGAGACGGGGGAGAGAGACGGGAAGGTTATTCGAGTAGGCCAGGATATCGTCTACGAAAAGGGACAGTTTGAATTCAACTTCGCCACATTGCACCCCCGCGATCCCCTGGTCCTCCCTTATCGCAATGGCCAGAGGCGCCATTGCCAGGGCATATAAAAGGGGAGCTAAGGGGCACCCCTGGTGGGTACCTCTGGAAAGGGGACGAGACACTGAGATGAAACCATTGACCAATACCCTTGCCACAGGGCCATTGTATAGAGCTGAAACCCACCCACAGAACCTGTTCCCCATCCTCTGCAACACCTTACCCATATAGGCCCATTCGACACGGTCGAAGGCCTTTTCTGAGTCCAATGAAAGAAGGTAGACCTCCAAGTCCCGCTTCGAAACTTTGTGCATGCGGTCCAAGGTCTTTCTCACACTGTCTGCCCCTTGCCTTCTGGCAATGAAACAGACTTGATCTCTATGTACCAAGGATGGAAGATGGCAAGGAGATTGGCCAGAATTTTAACATCAGTGTTGAAAAGAGAAATTGGGCGGTTGGATTGACAATGGGTGGGGTCTTTCCCTTCCTTAGGGAGAACCACAACTAGGGCGGACAGCATTGAAGGAGGGAGAGCCCCCGTATTAAGGGTGGAATTGAATATTTTAGCCATGAACTGGGTCAGGACCGAACGTAAAGATTTATAAAAGCGAACCATGAATCCATCATCCCCTGGCGTTGTGCCCCCTTTCAGCGAAGATCTAGTGTGTATTATTTCCTGCGGAGTGATCAGGAGTTCCAGAAGGTCGGCTCCCTCGGGGGGGGGGGGGGGAGAAGGCAGGGGATGGGCAGGGAATCCAAGAACTGATATATATCGGCACCGTTTCCCGTATAACCCGAGGAATACAGACGCTCATAGTATTGCCGAAATTGTTCTGATATCGCCCCGTCTCTTGTAACCTTCTCTCCCTCATTGGACCAGATGGCATCCACTCTCCTGTTATTTCTGAGTTCCATCAACCTCCAAGCTAGTATCCTTTCAGCCTTTTCCCCCTTCTCCATACATTTATGCTTTACAAAGGCCAGCTTCCTTTCCGTTTGGCCCACTAAGAGAGCTGCGAGTTTCGACCTAAGCATCTGCAACTCCGCCCATTTGCCTGGGAACATCTGCGACCTCAATTTCCCCCCTGGTTGAATAGCAGCAATCTTTGCTCTTAGTTTTTTCTATTCACTGACCCTTTCTCTCTTCCTCCTCGAGCCCATCCCAATGAGGGTGCCTTTGATAGTAGCCTTGAACGCCTCCCATACCCCAATGACGCCCACCTCCCCGTTATCATTGATGGCAAAATACTCTTTGATGGTGGCCAAGAGAGACCGATTCTTTATCTTGCAACAAGAGGTCATGCACGACCATTGGGTCCCAGAGGGGGGAGGTGTGGTCAGACCATGGCGATGGTCTCCACGCCAAAGTCCGACATGTGCTCCCGGAGTGAAGAATCTATCAGGATATAGTCAATCCTGGAGAGCGTTGCGTGAGGCTTAGAGAAGAATGTAAAAAGAGGGTTGTGACCCTGTTCCACGGTGTGCGAGTCGCACAACCCCAACTCCCAATTAACCCTACGGGAGGTGGCTGCCAGTTTCCTTTGGAGGTGCAAATCGATAACTAGATTGGTTGATTTCCTATCCCTCTCCAGGCAGAGAACCATGTTAAAGTCCCCCCCCCCCAAGAGAACACCCTTCGAGAACCCCATAATTTTCTCCCTCATCCCATCCCAGAAGAGATCCTGTGCCTCATTCGGGGCATAGACGCACACCGAAGTCACCACACCACCCCTCACCTCCCCCTTAACCATAATATATCGGCCCTCGGGGTCAGAGTGATGAGCTCTGGGAGAAAAGTGGGCCTTGGGAAACACCAGAATCGCAGCGCCTCACTTTTTTGCAATATACGGCGAAGAAAACATGTGCTGTATGGCACGTGCTCTAAACTTCGGGTCTTTCCCCTTGACCCAGTGGGTCTCCTGTACAAATAGAAAGTGGAGCTGGAGTCTGTTAAATTTCCTAATCACCATAGACCTTTTAGTAGGTGAATTTAACCCCGACACATTTAAGGACCCCACAGTCAGTGAATGGGATGCATCAACCATCGTAATAAGGCACATCCCCCTCCACCCCTAGGTCCCCGGGGGACCCTACACTACCCCATGTCCCCTGCTGCACATATGCACCTGGATAAACCCATGAGAAATCCCTACATTCGCAACAGCTCTCAAAGCCTGGCAAGCTTAACAAACCACTCCAAAGAACTATCCCCAGTAGAAATCCACCCACCTTTATCCCCGAGCGCCTGGACACCGCGCAACAAGGACATTGTCGCCAGGCCAGACCACCAGCATCCTCCCCCACCAGACTTCAACATTCAAAAACAATATCAAGAGCCACCACCCTGCTCCGAACACAACAAAGAAATGAGTCTGCCAAATTTGCCCATAACCCTGGGCCCCCGCCACTTTAAGGACTGTCATCAAACATAATTCCCTAATTACTCTCAATGCCGTGTAACTCCAAGTCGACCCCCAAGACATCCGGTAAAAGAACCAAAAGACCAGGAGACATCCCCCGACAGGACTGAATCAAGAAAACACCAAACCGAGCCAAACATTTAGTCAAGGTACCCCCCGCCCCCCACAAGTGATCACAAACCCCACCCTCATTTAGCAACAGATTCGGGGGAGGGCGATGCCACCCACCGGAACTTTCTATTACCCCAGCCCTGTCTCCTCTCCGGAAGATCACTTGTGCGTCCATTTGAGACCTGCAAAGGCCCCACTTCAGCACCTCTGGCCTCCTGGTTGCCCTAGGAGGCAGACACCCCAGGAGCTCTTGGGGTCACTCTACGAATGTCAACCTCAGTCACCAGAGAGTATTTATAACCCTCATACTCAAAGGAGAGGGAAAAGGTGTGACCCCACTTATATCGAACACCCTTAGATTGAAGCCATTTCGTTAGAGGAGCGCAAAGGTGTCTCCTTGCAAGGGTGAGTGCCGAAAGGTCTTGGTAAATTGACATTTTTGCATACCCCCCACTCAACAGGCCCCTTCTTGCGCGCCAGCTCGAGTATCTTACACTTCTTTGCATAATAATGGAAACACATAAGAATTGACCTGGGACCCATGGTAGGGGCGCCCGCTCTGTGAGCTCTATCGATGGTCGGTTCTGTGGTGTTGGATTCATTGAACAGAATGCTAATGATCTCATTGGCTGTTCTGATAATGTCAGCCTGCGTTTCGCCCTCCCGGTCCAGAATCCCCTGGAACCTCAGGTTGCTACGACGCTCCGTTTTCCAAATCGTCGAGCTTCAACATGCACTTCGCCTCTCTTCTTTCCAACTCCGATGGGCGCGTGTCCATCTGGGTTTCCAGAATGTCAACAGATGTTTGGTTTGTCTCTAGCGTTTGGACCCGATCATCCAATGCGTCCACTTTCTTGTCAAGGGTGTCCAGCCTCTTCCCAATATCCATCCTGAACCACGAATCTCCTCCAGGAGAGCCGTCATATTTTTGTTTACAGACTGGACATCTATTCTATCCGATTGCATAGGTTCAGGTGCCCTGCTTGCCGCCATAGCACTGTCCTAGGGATGGCAGAACTTTTGCAAAGACCGGGCCCAGTTTATGAACACCCGGGAAGAGCAGGCGCCCCACCAAGGAATCAAGTAACCAGACCCGGAGAAGGAATCCGACCAAACAGTACAGGGGGGCCAGAACAGGAGCCAGATAGAGCAATGGCCTCAAGGATTGAAGACCCCTACAAGAGGTAACACTGTGAAAAAATGTTGACCCACGGGCCCCCCAGCGCAGCATCGACTCCAATTCCACTTCCACGGAGGTTGCCGGGGCGCCCACAAAACAGAGGCGCGGGATCTAGGGCTTCAAGTCAGGATCCGCTGCTGGGAGAAGTGAAGAGACCTATGGGTTTCCTGCCCCACCAGGTGGGACCTCCTCTCTTTCTGTGTTGGGGGTGTTCTGGCCTCTTTCCCCCCTCCAGGATACTCCTCACTGAACCTAATTCAAGCCGAGGGATCTGAGGGGCCGGGGCACCTTGCTCACCACATCCCAGTTGGGAGGAAGGGATCCAGGATGTACCACACCCCCACACCAGACACTGCCTCCAGTGCCCTCCGGCTCCGAAGCCAGCCCCCTCCAAGTTCAAAGTAGGGGCACTGACTCACCAATAAGGTGAGGCTGCAGCAACTGAAGTCTCCTCTCCAACCAGGACCCACAGGAGCGACCACCGTCCAGAAAAAGGAAGAGGGAGTACACAATAAGCACTCTGGGGCTAGGGCAACCCAGGGCACTATCAGCAAGACCAGCCCTTGCTCCGGGGAAGGACCGCATCTCCAGAGCCTCTGGACACGGGCACAAAACAGCAGTCCATAGGACCCCTGCGGGGGAGGGGAGGCAATGGTGGCCCCCAAGCTAACAAATCAGGGCTCCAATCAGGCTCGCAGCGGGGGGGGGGGGATGCAGGCCATACCAGGACCAGCAGCCCGGCCCAGACTCTCTCCACTCCCAAAGCGGGCGCCCGTGCCAATCTCCACAGGGTGTGACGTCGGAGGGGGCAGTCAGAACTCCGCAGACTCCACACAGCCCCCCCCGCTCAGGCAAGGGACAACGGACCACAGGTCCCCCATGAGCGGAGGAGCACAGCACCAGGCTCTTGACCAGCATTCCAGGGCTCCAGTCCGGCCCACGACAAGGGGTGGCACAGGGCTCACCAACCATTATTATTATTATCCTCCGCCCCCTGCGCGGACACACTCGCTGACCTCCGCTAAGTGCCCTGCGATGTTCCGTGGGGTGCAGTCAGGTCCCTCGTTCAATATTACGCCGCCTTAAGCCTCTGGGTTAGGCTCCCCAAGTGCACCAGAGGATCAGGCAACTCCCAGGTGGGTTCAGGGCTTCACCCCTGGAGGATTCGGGGGTGGGGGGGCCTCAGGTCCCGAAAACAAAGTCCTGTGGGGGAGCCCGATGGCTTTGCGTTGGAAAATCTCTGCGCCCACTAGTGACTCCTCTCATGTATTTTTAATGTGATTTGAACACTGTGTTTCTTTTGGTTGTGGGGTCTGACAAACTACATAGGCATCATATTTTACATTGTGTCACACAGCACCTTCAGGGCAGTGGCACAAGGAAGCCTTTCAGATTTCTCAAAGGTTGAAATACCTTCTATTGGATAAACTACTGTTTCCAAGAGCAGTGAAGTGAAGTTGACTTTACTGACATTCGTAACTTTCTAGACCCAGCACACACTATCTTAAAATAGGGTGTTGGAGGGGTTAGTTAGTATCCCCTTTGTCTAGTTTCTCATCTAACATTTTTATGTTCCCCTTTCCTCAGTGAATGGCTGGTGGCAGTGGTTTACTTAACTACTGTGGTGTGCTTTTACCGTGGGCTGCATTCGCATCTGCATTAAAGCACCCAAGGGTGCCACTTTTGTCAAAATGGCCCGATCTTCTTTTTCCGCCATTTCTTTGTGGAAAGGTCCTTCTTGAGATGTACTCTGCGCGCCAAACCAGGTTTGGTCCCTTTGTTTGTTTTGCCTTTGGCAGGATTCACGAGTGAAGCCCGCCTCTGGCTCTAGGGTGTCTGGCGGGGGCAGGAAGCAAGGGAGGTGCCCAAAACTCCCTGTGCTTAGTTTCCTAGGATATAGAAATGCACTCTTAGTTGATTGACCAGCTGGCTGTCTGACAAGGACAGCCACCCTGCTGGGTGACTGACAGCTAGGCTGGAATGAATGGGAGAAACCTGCATAAAAGCTGAGGCTTTTTGGCTTGGAAGGCAGAGTCGACCAGAAGAACTTGGAAGAGATGCCTGCTGCAGCTCCTGGCTGTTGGTTTGCCCGGTGAAGCCATGCGGTGAAGCCATGCTGCTGTGCTCCGAATTTGTTTCAACTAAAGAAGCCCTGTAAGGATGACTTCTCCGCTTGTGGGACCAATCAACTCCAAAGTAAGCCACGTGGACATCCTCTCGAAGCTGGTTGCATTTCCACTGCAGTTGCTGCTGGAAACCGTAGATCCAGGGAGACGAACTCCAGATTGTGTGTGTTGCTTTTAAGTTGGCCAAGAGCTCCAGGAAGATCCTCCGGACTCCCAGGAAGCAGGACTGACCGAGTCTGAGCCACCTCAACAGAGTGCTGGACCTCAGATGCAAGGAAAGCCCATCTCAACAGCCAAAAGTCTGTCGTGGTGATATTTGCTAAGATACGAGGAGCAGAAACCGCAAAGTGCCACTGAATAGAAGTTGGTCCTTTTCAGTCGCCGACCGTCCCGTTGCAGTGCAGGAGTCCTCCAGACGTCCTCCCTCTTGTCCCCACGACTGAAGCCCAGGAACATGGGATCTGCAGAGCTGCACAGGAACAGAAGCCAGCCAAATCCCTTTTCTTCTAACCAAAGGTACTGAAAAGTCTGAGAGAACTTACCTCTTGTTGTGTAACCTCACTTGTTCTCAGTGGAGACTTGTCTTGGTTGCTTCTGTTGAGTTGCTAACCGCTTCTTTACCTCACAAGTCTAATCAGCTTGTGACCCTACTTTGATTTCTTCTTTTCTACAAATACTTCTAAAACATTGTGCAAGACTTTAACCTACCTGCAAGAATTGCTTCAGCTCACCTTGACTTCTGTCCAATTGGCTTTAATAACTCTTCTTCCCTCTCTCTGTGTTTAGCCCTTCTTCCAGGAAGTGGTTAACTTATTTTGCATTGGGTGGGGGTTACCAAAAGTACTTCCCATGCTTCAGAATATTTGCGAGATCTCTTGTTTTAGTCTAATCTGTTTTCTTTGACACACTCTTAAGTATTGCCCTAAATGCAACAGTGATATATTAATGTCCAGTGTCCTAGCTATTGAAGTCACCTGGGGGTGTAGGAAGTGTGTGTGCCATCCCAAATGGGTATTTGCTGATTTAGGTAAACTCAGAAACTGTGTATTTTGAATGTATTTGCGTGTTACTATTATATTGCCCCTTCTAAAGAAGGCTTACTCAAACCGAGTGTTAAATAAAAATATAATTATTTACTCAAGAAACCTTGTGTGTACGTTTATTTGAATACTTGTCACTGTGAATCTCTGTGTAACTCCCCTACAGCTCACATTGACCCCCCCTTGAGATAAGCCTGGCTTCTCAACACGCTACCAACCTGTGTAGTACAGACATATACCAAAGGTTGGGTTCCTATTGCCAGGAGGTCAGGGTTGTTGTAGTGCACCCAAAGGGTACTGCATACAATCTTGCCTGTTCAACTCTGTAATCAACAATCTTGCCTAACTGGTATAGTTTTATAAAGTCTTGTTAGGACTTTAGAAAAACTGTCCAAATTCTGAACAACCAGGTTTTCAAGGATTTTCTCTAAGCGAGGAGTGAAGGAGTGAGTTTGAGGGTAGGTGCTGTGACGCAGAGGCTGGAACCTCCATCTCGTTTAAGATTAAAGCTGGGCGTTTGAAGGGTGTGGCAAGAAGAGGAGCGGAGGGGGCGCACAGCAGTTTTAGCTGAGATGCAGGGATAAGGTACTATGGGGTGTTTTTTTGCACCCAGCGGTGAGTGATCACTAAAGTTTTTTTCATTCTATCCTCGCTTTGATGGGTAGGTAGTGTGCTTCTGGTCTCGTGGCAGAGATTTGGGCAAGCATGTAGTTTACAGTTGGAGGGTTTAAGATGTTGGATAGCTTTGAACATTTCTTCCATAGTTACTGGGGAGAAGTTGAACTAGAGGAGGAGAGGGAGTTTTGGTGTGAGGTGGTGGAGATCTCGAAGTGGTAAGTTTGTCAGAGCGCTGGAGTTTTTTAGCTGCGATTTTGTCTGAGTTTGTCAGTTTTGCTGGCGTGGGCTGATTACAGAGTTGAACACCAAGATTTGTCAATGTGGACCAGGGAGGTGGTAGGGACAGGGCTATCCAAATCTTTGAGGATGCCGAAGAGTTCCTTGGAACTAGAGCTGGCCTCAGCATTCCTGGTGTTGAAGCAATTAGCTTTGGCAGTTATTGTATTTTTGAATGTTTTTGATGCAGACTTGAAGGCATCTAAATTTGAGGGGGTTGGTTCTTTTCTCCAAGTATATTCCTGAGCTTGTTTGAGTTAGCCGAATAAAATCAGTTCTTCGGTGATCCAGGTGTTGGGGGTTTTAGATTTCAAAGGGGCATGTTGGTTGATGGTACCTGTGAGGGACTGGAGGATCAATGAAGGCTGTACCTGAGGGTCATTCAGAGTGGGTACGTGGTGGGAAAGGTGCTTGAGCAAAGTCGGGGTGTAGACTTCTTTAGAATTCCTGCAGGTATTGTGGGAAAGGATGGGGGGGGGATCGTGGGGGACACAGGGTTTGCTGAAGAGCGGGAATGAGCCGAGTGGTCAGAGTTGGGTAAGAATTGGTGTAGTCCAATTGGTGTCAGACTACACAAGACTTATCTGCTTGGTATTAGGTAACCCACATTTTAATATAGGCCTGTACTACACAAGTTGGTAGTGTGACTGAGCAGCAAAGCTTATTTTAAGAGTGGTAATGTGAGCTGTACATTTGAAATTAATAATTACAAGTATCCAAGTAACACTTCCACACTTGATGTTTTATATAAATATTTATTTATAATATACACAAGGTTTAAATAGTCCTTCTTTAAATGTGTTTAATGCTAGTAACATTCAATCAACGTTGGGATTCAGTTTTTAAAAGACAATAAAAGTTAGTAAAAACTCACTTATGCTAACGCATGTTCCAGCACACAGAGTGACTTCAGTAAAGGTCAATATTGCACTTATTTTCGGTACCAATTCAGTAATAAAATTTAGAACCTACTTTCAACAGTTAGTAAAACAATTACAATCTCCCAAAGGGAGGCATGTTGACCTTTATCCCAGCAATAATAGTGTCAACAATTAAAACCTGTGAGGAGCAAGTACTGCCAAAGCCAATGGGTTCAGAGGAGTGCATTTAGGGAGCCAGGACAGCCAAAGCTAATGGATAAAGTCGATGGCTCTGATGCAATTATTCTTAGATAAAGTCTTGACCAAGTAAGTTCAGAAGAAAAAACGGTAACTCAAGTGAGCTACGTTGTAGAGTGCACAAGCTGTTAGGCCATTGCAAGTGAGTTGAGATCAACTACAAAAGCACTTCCCAAGGCAGGAAGTACAATTTATGGCTAAAAGGTCAATACCCCAAGCTCCACAGTACCTGTGATTTGAAGAAAACATTTCCAGCTGGATTCCTTCTTGCTTCAGCTTGGCAGACAGTTGTTCCTGGACCTTGGTCGTGGTGACGAACGGTAGCACGTCTGGCAGGAATGGATTGGCGCCTTTTTCGCAGCACCCATGAAGAAAGACGAGCTCTGGTTGGAGGTGGCTTTGTGCAGGAGGGACCCTACCTGGCCCATAGTACTAGGGTTTTCCCAAACGGCAATTTAAGATGGAATAGCAGCACCCATGAGATGGATGGGGATGCAGATTCATACTCCAGCATCAAATTAATAATGACAACTCAATGGTTTTGCAAAGGGAGTCAGTTTAATGACGAGTACATAAAAACGAGGAGTTATGAATATCAGCAGTTGATCGATGTTCCTTCTCGCTTCAATTCCGATGAACTTCACAAGAATCACATCCTTTATACAAAAAACTTGTCGCTGATGTGAAACGCTAAAAATGTTACTATAGGTACTATATCTGTATATGATAGTGGAGCAAAAGAATTGGATAACTAGTATCAGGTGGGGCATCTAAGCCCTTCCTTCAGAATGACTACTGTGGACGTCACTAAAAGTACGTCTCCTCATTGGTTCTACGGACTGTAGTATCCTAGATTACTTGGTACATTGTGATTGGGTTGATACCACGTCACCTTGTACTTTTCCCCTTTGCTTAGCAGCATGCAGAATGGTTGGCCAGGTGCAGGGTGCTAGTCAGCTCCCCTAGCCTCCCACCAACCAGTACCACCATCCATCACTGGCCATTTGTCAATTAGTTTCTAATTTGTAGGCCTCGATGCTGCTTCTCTGTCTGGGAAAACTGGATATCTGTGCATGGCTCAAGGCTGCGCGTAGGTGTGAAGGCCCCAACTCTCCTCACGCGTTTTAGGCACCGTGAAATCGTCTTCGTCTCCATGTAATTTGTGTATTTGATTTTAGCTTTCTGTCCACCAAATGCCTTCTGCTGCTTATCTCGACTCCTTTGAACAGGATCCTCTGCTCTTGGCGTCATGAACTGTATTAGCCTGTATTAGCTAAGATGACCTTGGTTTCTTTGCATAGGTCCTCATGCATCTGAGTTTCGTTTCTGTCTTTGGCTTTCGATTCCCATGTTTGAGGCCCTTCTGTCCTGGGGCCTCTGGTAACTTGCTGTTGGTTCTGCCCTTTTGCAAAGTGGACATATATGTCCTATAAAGTGCTCCTTTTGAGGTAGATATGTATATGTGGCCCTTGCTGCATCTAATTTCCTACTAAGCTTAGCAAGCCGCACAATTTCCTCCGCTTTCTTGCATTTGCAAGCATATGTACATGTGTAAACTGGTTGCATATCTTCATCGCTCTTATGGCATAAGCTTCTTATACTTGACATTGTCCTTTTACTTCAACTCAGGATCTCGCTTATCCATGGTGTTTCGTCTCTTTTAGTCATTCACAGGTCATTGTTTTCTTTATCTGCGAGTCAGTCTGAGTTCTTGTGACGTCACCATTCGTCCTCTTTTAGGACTTTCATGGCTTCTTCAGGCATTACGTTTTGACAATTGTCATTCTGTCTCACAGGTCAATACAGTTTTCTCAATTGGTACCTTACTGTCCAAGGTTTCTTAAGTGTAGGTACTTCAATAGGCACTGTCCGTCTGATAGGTACCGGGCAGAGTCCCACTGCGGCTCTGTGCTGGTTTATTTGCTCATCAAACGTCATATATCTCGTCGTGACGTTCCTGGAACTTCAAAATGGTCGGTTGGAGGGCGGGCCATACTTGGAGCTTCCCCTACAGATTTCTACCTCATTCCTCGACTCTGGTGAGGGGACTCTGGATCAGGATTTTCTGCTTCTACAGGGTCCTCTGGATGCCCACGAAGATTTGGCCGGATTAGGACTACGATGCACTCGTCAATGGTCACAGGACCCCTGGTATTGGGCTTCTGCAGCTCTGGTGAGGCACAGCAAGTCGGAGGTTGAACCAAATGGAAATTTGTCTTGAGGCTAGTTGGTCCCTCCAGCCTAAGCGAGGAAGTCATCCCGTACAGGTCTTCCCAGTCGATTTGGAAACTGGGTCAGCATAACTGCAGGGTTTCACAGGACACTTGGCAGTCCAGGAGGGTGCTGCTGGCATCTCTTCATGTCTTCTGCTTCGGATGTTCCTCTCCAGTGGTCGACTCTGCCTCCAGTCCCAAAGACCTCGCCTTTTAAGCAAGTTACCATTCATTCACAACCTAGGCTGTCAATCACACCGGGGGGTGGCTGTCCTTTGAGGACAGCCAGCCGACCAATCGGGACTGGTTTCACTCAGGCACACCTAGAGACAAAGGACAGGGAAGTTTTGTGACCCTCACTCACTTCCTGCATGTCCAGACACACTGGAGCCAGGGCGCGCTTCAAAGGCACAATACACAAAGGAATCAAACCTGTTTCAAATAACGAAGTAAAAGCCAAGAAAGAACTACCAAACAGAAAATGGTGAAAAAAGACCAGGCAATTTTTTGGGGAAAATGGTTACCCATGGGTGCTGTACTGCAGCTGACGATTCAGCCTGCGGTAAAAATGCACACTGGTACTAAAAAGTAAACCGCTGCCACCAGCCATTTAAAATAAGTTAGTGTAACAAAAAGAACTGGGATATGGAATTAAGTAAACCCCACCCAGCACTCCACATAGAGTGGTGTCTGGTGGTCCACAAAAGAGAAGGTAAATAAGACGAGGATCATCTTACTATTCTTGGGAAAAGTGTTTTACCCATGAAATGTAATTAAACATTCAGAGAAGTCCATGTCACCTCTTGGTGGCACTGCACCTAGGGTGCTGTGTGTCACCATGCAAAAAGCAGATGCCTATGGAGTTTCAGCCTCCATAAAACAGTGAAACACAAAAATCCTAGTCAGGAAAAATACATGTGTGAGAAAAAGGTCCCACTCAGTCAGGAGGAAGAAAATCATTAGCCCTAAGTGCAGCAAAAGATCTGGGGTCTCTACGGTTGAAGGGAATTAGCACAGAAATAAAAATTCTCCCTAAAAGTCAGATAAGGACACAGGGCTGACTAGTGACTGTGGTATTGAGCATGAGGATCCAGTCTAAGACGAGTCCTTTGTGAGTGTGGTAGGGTAGAGATTTGCTGTTTGAAGTTCCTACCAGTGAGCGTATTACTGTAATCCTTAGCTCTGTAGTCTGGGGCGTCATTTAAAACCTAGATTGAAGTTGCCTAAAAGTATGAACTTGGTAGCCGGTTTGATGAAGGGGGCGAGGAATACAGGGATGTCTTGCTCTGGGAGGTTCTGAAAGTTGTATTGGTGGTAAGAGTAGGACATTAATGGTTGCTTGCGGGGTCACTAAGTATTTTAGTAAGTATCATTTCGTAACCTGGCTGTTGTGGGGGGGGGCGAGTGGTGGGGGGATTGGTAGGGATCTCTCTGATAGCAAGAGAGGTTTTAGTGATGAGGGATACACTACCTCCTGGTTTGTCAGATCGATCGGTATTAAAAATGGAGTAGCTTGGTGGAATGGTGAGTGACTGGGCCGGTCCTGCTGCGCTTTGGAGCCAAGCCACTGTAGCTGCGAAGAGATTGAGCTTGTATTCAACTATGGGGACGTGGATGTGGGTGGCATCAGTGCAAAAGGAGCGGGTGTTGATCAGGGCACCTTGAAATTGTATACTGTTTTCAGTGTCGCTCGTAAGAGTGCTGGGAGGATGAGGGAGGTGGAGGGGAGTGAGCAGGGGGTTTCCTCTTGTTTGCAGTAAACGTTGGAACACTTGATACTTATTCAGTCTTCCTAAAGAGACTTCTAACCTCCTGAAAAGTTTTGCATTGAGACCGGATTCTCTAAGAGCACGAACCCCTTCTTTACTAACTAGAGCAGGCCTTTTTAAGGTAAGAACCTCAATTCCAAGCTTTTGTATGGTGTATGAGAACTAATAGGTTGAGAATAAAGAAGTTAGCAAGTATTGATTACTTACCTTGTTTTATTTCTTTATTCATTTGCTTTGCTACACACACATTATATTGTAAAGGGAATCAAACTGTAATTAGAAGTCAGGTGTTAGTGCTCTTAGCAGAGCACAACAAGGCAAATGTGCACATATTCGAGGTAATTGTTTACTTACCTATGCCTTTTCATTGATAACAGGTGTCTAATGCCTAAACTGGTGTATTTGTATACAATCTGCCCAACATCTATTAGGAGTGCGCTATGTGTGCGCATAACTGAATCCTTCACCACTCACACACTCTTAAGAGTAAGCCTTGCACTAAGCAAATAGTTTGGCTAGCCATTAGTGTTTGTTCCTTTTAATCAGAATTGGGTGGCCTCTCAGAATCTGCCCACATGGCTGATAATCCATTTAACAGCATGCATTGTCTACAAAGCAGTCATGAGTAGCACACCAGTGTATCTGGTGGCACATGCTTCTCACGCAGTCAAGCTACCAACTGGCTGAAATTGCAACTCGTCCATAAAAAGAGGAACCACAAACAATTCTGTTGTCACGCACCCATCCTCTGGAACTTGATCCTGGTATTGGCTCGGAATGCCTCACAGGTCTTTTTAAAAATGTTTTTAAACGCCACCTGACCCAAGGACTAACCAGATGGCAGCACATAACATAACTCACACTACACTACTGTTAAAACGTGCCACCTCAAACACTGGCTACCCACACCATGTAAATGATCAGGATGACAGAGGGTTTTAGGGAGATATATCATTTTTATGTTTTATCTCCTCTCCTAGTGAGACGCCCAGCACCTTTTGCTAGACCTTTTTCTTTCTCTCCGGAATGAGGAGCCAGTTTCCCCTCATTCATTCTTATTTGCTCTGACTTTTGGAACTCTGTTCTTTGTGTTTGTACTTCTTCTATGGAGTCTTGCTTTCCTCCATATCTCTTAAAGGCATCCATGTAACACTTTTGCAGCACTAGGTGCAGTGCTGCTGGGAACCCTCTGGGTTCTCCTTTGATATTGTTTGACTAGCCTTAAAAATTACTGTTAAGGATAGAGGGATACGCTGTATTCTCCAACTTTAAATTATGAGAGATTGGCACACACCACCTTATGTGGAGTGTTAAGGCGATACCTAGCACCCCCCTTCTCTTTTCCTGTAACTCTTTGGTCACAGTGACAACCGTATAGTTATGGCTGGTGGCAGTGGGTGTGTTCTACCAACTTTGGTGCTATTTTTTATTACCAACTGTATTCACAGCCTCAGTTATGCACCAAAGGGTCACCTGTGTTTTAACATGTTTAACATGTGGTTGTTGTTTGTTAGCCCTTCTACTATTCTGAGAGGGGGAGGTCTGACTGTGAGTTGTGCCCTTGGATCTCCCCACCTAAGCCTCAGTGTGTCTGGGAAGCAGTGGAGGAGTTAACATTCCCCTGGCCTTTATCTGCTATAGTGCCTGCATAGAACCAGTTCCCACTGGGGGGTTAGGGGGGTACTTGCTGTACCCACCGCTTTCTTTAAACTGCTTGGAGAGTTTTCAGTGGAGTGAATTGGAAAACTGAATAAAAGGTGAGGTTCCTGAGGCAGAAGGCAAGTTGACCACTGGAACAGAAGATCCGAAGCTGAAGACGTCCATAGACACCTGCAGACCATTCCAGTAACTGTGAAACAACCACTGCTGTCCTGACCAAGTTTTCTTATTGACAGAGGAGCTCTGAAGAGGACCCCCCCCCCTCCTTTGGTAGGAAAAACCAGCCCCAAGACGAACTGCAGATCAAGCCATCCCCTGGGGTTCTGTGACCTTCCCGGGCTGCAAACCGCGAACACCAGGAGACCTCCGACTCATTTGTAGTTTGTCTTTGCATGCACAAACCCTCCCAGAACTTTGGTGCGCTCCAGTTGGACCTCCAGAGGCACGACCCACTCATCCAAGTCCCCTCACCAAAGTCAGGACCGCAGAATCGAGGAAGATTTATCGGGCGGTAACCGTAACTGTTGGAGCTGATTAAAAGGCCCCAAAACTGAAGACCGACGTGGGAGACCGAAGAGATCTTTGCTGAGGGTACTTTCTTGTGACTGCTGCTGTGACATCCCATTCAGAGTCCTTCCTTTCGTCACCATACCAAGGAATCTGGAGACTGTATCCATCGCTCCTGCACAGGAAATAATCCAGCTGCATTTTCTTCAACCAATCTAAAGTACTGTGGGGCTCAAGGTAAAATGTGCCGAATAGTCCCTTCAGTGTGACTGGAGTGTGTTACAAGGCACTTGCATGTCCACCTTTGGCTTGGGCTTAATAGCTTGTGCTCTTCTAGGGAGTCCTTTGAAGGGTCCGTATAACTTGTCATCTTGCTAAGGCATTTTATTTTCGTGACTAATGTATCCTGAGAAACTTCACCATTTCGGCTGCTGCATAAGACTTTTTCTACACTCATACACTGACTTTGATGAACTCTTGTATAGTTAGGGATTGGACCGCCTAAGTATTAGAAGCCTTGAATGTGTTACTAAGAAGTAAATCACAGCTATAGTGTTGAATAACCCTCTTTTTCCTTCCTACAGTCTTTGTCTAAGGTGACTATAGTGAGTGAATGAAACTCATTTCTCTGTAGCAAATGCGGGTAAGCGCCACTACTAGTTATACGGTAGAACTGTAATTACTGTCATTTTCTGGAGCAATTGTAAGCACGCGCAACTATTTAAGCAGTCACCTATGAAAAGTATTGTTGATAATTCCTGTTTGTGTTGATTAGTCTAGATAAGTATTTACCTACCTTGCCTGGTACATATAAGAATACATGTATATTTTCATATAACTTTCAGTGTGTAAGAGTTTCTTTGGACTATTGTATTGACTGGGTTCATTGTACTTAACTACAACTCACATCCTCCTCATAAGATGAGCCTGGCAGCTTGTTGGCGTAGGCCGTAGAGGAGGCTGTGGCATTCACTTGCTTCTTGAGTGAGAGGGTGGAGTCTAGGTAGACCCCCCCCATCCCCTCAGAGTTTTGATTTCCTTGGCATAGCCAGTTTATCATTGTCCTTAACCTCATCCATTTGGATTTGTAGGTCCAAGATGGCTGTTTCTGTGCCATGTCTTGTCCTAAAGCCCTATCGTCTGAGGTCAAGTAAGTTGTTGGCCTCCAGATGTTTCTGGATTTGTAGATGGGCCACTCTATCTAATATCTTTAAGAGGTAAGGGACAGTGGTGATGGGCCTATAGTTAGTCTGTATATTTGTGTCTAGGCTCGTTTTTTAAATTTTTTTTTTTAGGAGGGCCTTAACCCAGGCCAAGGGGGGGGGGTGATGTGGTTAGGTTGTGGGTAGTGCTAGCGGACTTCACCAGACTATTCTTTTTTTTTTAACTCAATTTTGGATTGAAGCAGTGTAACTTTATCAGAGAGCACTTTCTAAATTTTGGCGCACCATTCTGTGTTTTTCACACTGGCTTCAGAGGGTGGGTATGGAGACTCAAGTTCTCTAAGGATACTGAAGAGCTCCTTGGTCCTAGATTTGGGGTTTAGGATACTGTTGTTGAAGGTCTCTTTCTTAGAGTTATGGATAGCCGATTTGTGAGTGGATGCAGCAGCGGTGAATAACGCCTTGTTAATAGAGGTAGGCGATTTTCTCCATATAGATTCAGCCGCTGTTTTGGCATTCCGGAAAATCTTTAGTCAGGGGAGAACCATTTGTTAAGATGGGCTATTGGTTTAGCTTTATTTAGTTTAATGGGGGCAATGGTATTTATGGCTGAGTCAAGTATATTATTGTAGGGGTCAACTAGCTTGTTTGAGTCTAGGTTTTGTAGCTAGATTGGTCTAGGATGTTATGGATCAGGGGGCGTAAACTATGGAGAGTTATGTTTCGGTTATTTCTGGAGAAGATTTTTGGGCCGATGATTGGATTTAGGTTCGGGAGTGCATTCCTCTTGATGGCAAAGGAGATGCAGTGATGGTCGGCCCAAGCGGTGGGCTCGTTCTAGAGGATGGTAGTAGAGCAGTTGAGATCTGCTAACCAATCCAGAGTTCGACCTTTATTATGCATAGGAGCTGTGGTGCAGTGGTTGAAGCCGAGCTGGGAAATGGAGTTTTCCAGAGCTGTGGCATTCGGGTCATTGGGCTCGTGGAGACCTAGATTGAAATCTCCAAGCAATATAATTTGCGACCCAGGTTTGGTGTTATTTGTTAGGTCAGTGACCGGACAGTAGTTCCGCCGAGGGGATGCTAGCGTAGGAGGTGGCTCTAAGGCCCAGGAGTGTTTTTGCTGTGAATGCTACTCTGCCTCCTCTGCCGGCGTCTGTCTGTCCTTCTTATTGAGTAGCCCTCTGGGATGGCTAAGGATAGTGCTGGGCCTGCTGCCCGGTGTAACCAAGTTTCGGTAATAGCAAAGAAGTCCATGCCATTGGTAATGATAAGGTCAGCAATGTCGAGCGCATGGGCTACCATAGACCGAGCATTGATGAGTGCTCCTCTGATGGTAGGGCGCAACATATGGGGATCCCCCTGGGGCTGAGGGGCAGGTGGGGACGGTCTGGGTATTCAGAGGCTTCCAGAGTCTTAGCTAGGCAGGTGGTTGGACGGCCAGTTGTGAGTTTTGGTGGCAGGAGTTGTAAGTCCGGCCTGGTGGGTGTCGTACGGTTTCGGATACGAGAACCTAGTGTCAGGTTTCTGACATCCACTGAGCAAGGAATCCATGGAGCAGGAGGTTAGGTGAAGAATTGGATCCATTCTGTAGGGCTGATTGGGTTGAGTGGGGTCATCTTGTGGTTGCTAAGGTCAGAAGACCCTGTGAGTATGGAGGGTGATTTCAGAGGAGATAGAAAGTAGGTTGGGGAAATTGGGTTGCACAGAGGGGGATGGTGGCCATGGTCAGGGTGGCTCTACGGAGGGCGGCCATGAAGACAAGGCTGTCTTGTCGGTAGGTTCAGAGTTTAGACAATATGCCAGTGAACAGGACGGCGCACACAAGTAGGCTAATTCAGAGTTTAAATGATGTGCCCGTGAGCAGGGCGCGCACAGCTAGGCTAGTTCAACATGAATGCAGTAGGTCAGTAAACAAGGTGTATAGAGGTAGGCTAGTTCAAACTTTAAACAGTAGGCCAAAGAACATGGTGGTGCACATGGTACTAGTACATGGATACTAGCATAACCTTGATTACAGGGAAGGTGTTTAGGAGGCGCGACTAGTAGGTTGGATGAGCAGCAATGAGAGCTATGTGGCTAACTATGGTCGCACATAACACAGTAATCGTGCAGCGGTATACAGGTGTTAGGATATGTAGGCAAATGATTAGGTAAGGCAAGTTACGATGTTACAGAAATGCGAAACAAAGGACAAATATTTGTGTATACGTTTCTAGTGGCTTTTAAACAGGCACATTGCATAAAGGATTAGGATCACTTTGGAGGAAATAGCAGTCCAGGACTTTGGGTAGATCAGGGCAGTGGGTGGAATGCTGCAAGGTACAATTTAGCCGTAGCCGCGTTAGCAGATTTCAAATTGTCTGTGATGGAATGTTATGGCACCGTGGGGGGGTGTTCCAGTACGGAGTGTTGGTCGTCTGTAAAAGGTGAAAGTATATTTTGCAGGATTAACGTAGGCAATAGTGTCTTATGGTCTGTGGGAGCGAGGTGGTTGATGAAGTCGGCACGCGTGCAGGAGAGCAGGAAGTTCAGACCATTATGGCGGTAGGTGGCTAGAGAGTCTGTAGGAGTGTGCGCTGCCAGTGTAGGCTTGAAGACAGTGATATGATGCACACATCGACACACTCACCTGCCCTAGGTGCTCACCGGTGCAAACAGGGGTAAACCGGGCCTTGTGTGTGGGCCTTAGGTGGGAGGCTGGCATTTGCTTGCCGGCTTCAAATTGGCTCACTTTCTAGGCAGGGGTGGCCAATCACGGCAGCCACACCAGTCAACACAGGAAGTCAGGCAGGGCTCTGCGATCAGCTGGGCTAGGCGGACATTTTGTAAAGGCTGCAGCAATGAGCGAGCAGCATGGCTACTGCCGTCACATTACTGCTCACATTGACCCCTCTTGAGAGAAATCTGGCTGCTCAGCCACACTACCAACCTGTGTAGTTCAGACTTATACCAAAGGTTGGGTCCCTATTGCCAGGCAGTCAAAGTTATTGTAGTGCACCCAAAGGGTACTGCATACAATCTTGCCTAGCACTGTGGTGGTGGCAGTGGTGGGATCTATTGTAGAGTTGTTACATAGTGTTTGCTTTACTTCTGTTCAAGTAAAAACCTTGTGTAGGATTAGGAACCTCTCTGTTGAAAGAAAGAAAGAAAAATGAATTGGTTACAAGGTTGTTAGATCACCAAAGGTTGAATATTAGGCCTGTAACTACTACTAATTCAGAAACTGTGGATATTGATAATGAGGGTGATAATTCAGAGTCTAACTCTATTGTCTTAGATGAGTCAGAGGAAGGAGGGGGAGTCCCAGGATAGGAACCCCTCTATGCCTCAGCCTGCCCTTTTGCCTCAAACCTTGTCCACTGGGACCCCACAAGGTCCATCACTGAGTCCAGAATATGTCTCTTGAAGAAATGAGACTTAAATTGGAATTCAAAAGAATACAGGCTCAAGCTGAAGCCAAACATCAGGACATCAAACTTAGGGAAATAGAAATGGAACATGCTCTTGAAATGAAAAAATGGTCTCTTGAAAATGTTTCTATCCCAGAGTCCTCTAGGTCTTCCAGTCCAAAGAGGCCTCGCCTGCCCAAAGAAGCAGTGAGTATGGGTGATGCAAAACTTGATATCTTTTATTGGTTGAGTGCTTTTGAATACAATCATGGAATTCAGGGTCTCACAGGGAATCGGTTGATTCCTTGGCTTTTGTCTAGGCTCCCCCAGGTTGCATCTGATGCTGTAATGGAGGTGGGGAACTTGAAAGATTGGAATATGAGAATGTGAAGCTAGCTTTGATAGCTAGATTTGGGAAAACTCCTTTCCAGTACCTTCAGAGGTTTAGGACTGTCAGAAACACACTGATGGTACCCCTTCGGCTACCTGGGCGTGTGACTGAAAAAAGGGTTACAGAGTAACAGCCTTTGAAGGAATGAGATCTGTTTTTGTTGGAATCTATGATGCCTGCTCTCCTGACCTGAGACAGCATTTGGCTGACTCAAAAGAGATTGATCCAAAGAAGCTAGCAAAAGCTGCTGACTTGTGGGTTGCCAACAGGACTATTCACAAGGATTCTGGGGCCACTCACAAAAAGGATGAGACGCAGCACAAGAAAGATGACAATGAAAATTCTAAATCCAATCACCCAAAAGAGGGCCACAAACATAAGAAAGGTAAACCATATGGGAAACGAGGTCAGTCTAGTGAGACCTCTGGTGCCAAACCAGAGGGAGGTCAGCAGAAGCCCTCATACCAGAAAACATTTGGTAAATGTTATGCTTGTGGGTCAACTGACCATGTGAAAGAGGATCCCAGATGCAAGGTTAAACCTTCAGGGGTCCACACTGCCTCCTTAGCCTTCATCCCTGAGGGAGAAGTACATATGGCAAGTGGAAAGGTTCATCTATTGGTCGAAGACCCCATTGTAGTCTCAGCCAGTGTTTCTTTAGTGTCCCTGGGTCTGTGGGAAAAGCAGAATGTAGATGTGTGTAACTCTATTCCAGATAAAACAAATGAATATTAGAAAGACAGTGTACTTGTTAATGGACAGGATTCCCCTGCCATTAGAGACACTGGGGCCAGCATTAATGTAGTGGATGAAACCTTTTTCAAACCTGAGGATGTTGCTAAGGCACCCACAGATCGCACTAAGCTTGCTAGAGGCCCTCTCCAGATGGTTCCAATACTACCAGCTCTCATCCAGTGCAACGATATGACTGTAAGAATACCTGTCGGTGTTCAGAGTGTGGTGCCTGGGAGAGTCCTGTTGGGGAATGACTTAATAACTCTTGGAGTTGTATAAAGCACCCCAGGCCTTATTGTAAAAGGAAGCAAGATCAGACTAGGAAAGCCAGAGAGCTCACTTTAGATGACTTTCAATGGGTTGTTAGGGGTACCTATAACACCCAGTCCACAGGATGAACAAACTTCTACTTCCAGGAAGAAAGAGACAAAGGGGGAAACCCAAGGTCTCGGGAAGAAAGGAAAGTGTCACATCTGTGCACAAAATAAGAACATTCCTTAGAGGATAGTCCCAGGGCATACCTCTGACCCCTCCACCAGCTCAGGCTGAGTGGAAGGACCAACCAGAGGATGGTAAAACAGTTACTGGTGAAACAGAACTGGAAGAAGAACTTCCCCCTGTTGGAGATCTGGATCCTAAAGACCATCCTGAGCTGCATACTTTGCTTGCAGAAGTTGGCCACTGTAGGGTAGACTTCAGCAGAGGTCAGAGTGTCCTAATCTTGAAGGACTTTGCCAACAGGCAGCTTCCCAGCTGGATGAGCAAGAGCCAGGAAAGCACAGGCTGTACTGGGAGGATGGCCTCCTTTTACAGTGAGCCTGTAGAGTCTACCACAGGGGACTACAGAAGACGTGTAGTGCCCCGGGAGGTGAGATCCCAGTTTCTACATTTAGCAAAATATTCCTTTCCTTCGTCTCCTTAAGTTTTAAGGAGACGAAGGAAAGGATTTTTCTTTATTTCTACTGGCCTAAAACGGGGTCTGAGGTAGATAAATTCTGTAGAGCTGTCACACTTGTCGGACTTATGACAAGAGTGGAGCCACGAACGTGGCACCCTTGGTGGAAGTTCTTTTGAGAGGGTAGGGATTGATATTGTTGGTCCCCTAGACCCTCCTATATCTTCAGGCAACTGATTTGTGTTGGTTGTGGTAGACCATGCTACCAGATATCCTGAAGCAGTACCCATGAGAACTGTTACTGCTCAGGCAGTGGCCAATGCCCTACTTGGTATTTTTAGCAGGGTAGGTTTTCCGAAGGAGGTTATCTCGGATAGGGGGGCCCATGTTATGTCCCACCACATGCAAGCCATGTGGAAAAACTGTGGAGTGACCTACAAGTTCCTAACACCCTACCATCTCCAAACCAATGGAATAGTGGAGAGGTTTAATAGAACTATGAAGAACATGATAGGTGCTTTAGAAGAACCCCTTAGAAGAATTTGGGCCCTTCTACTGCCATGCCTCTTTTTGCTTATAGAGAAGTCCCTCAAGAAGGGGTTGGCTTCAGCCCCTTTGAACTTCTCTATGGTCATCCGGTAAGAGGTTCATTGACCCTAATCAAGGAGGGGTGGAAGAGTGTTCCTTCCCATAAGCCAGTGAGAGTCCCTGACTCCTCTTTACCTCTGACTTTGCTTTGGCTTTTCCTACAGGAAAGGGTTAATTTACTCTGCTTTGGAAGGTTCTTAAAAGTATTTATCTGTTCATGAATTATTCGGTAACCTTTGTTTTATTTCTCTATTCTTTTACACCTAACTCGGTATTGCTCTAAATGTACCAGTGATAAATCGGTGTCCATAGTGCCCTAGCTATTTGTCACCTGAGGGCGTAGGAAGTGTCTGTGTGCCATCCCCAATGGGTGTCAGCTGATTTAGAGAAAGAGTGTGTTTTGAAGTGTATTATAAGTGTTATCTATATGTTGCTCCCTTCTCAAGAAGGCTTATACAACTGACTGTGAAATAAATTACTAATTGTGTTATCAAGAAACCTTAAGTGTAAGTGTTTATTTGAATAACTCCTTCTGTGAAACTGTGTCACAACATTACTGCTCACATTGATGTGGGAGGAGGACACAATCCCTTCGAATTGCATTCATCTTAAACACCAATATGCTTTTTAGACTCTGGGTTTCAGAAAGGAAGGGTTAGGAAAATAGAAAGGTTGGAGCATAATTTCTTATAAGTAAAGACAGTTTGAATCCTCCAATGAAATCTAGGTAAGCCTTTCCCAGCAGTAAGTGTTCAACAAATTACAACCTGCCAAAGTCAATGGATTCAGAACGGTGCCTTTTTGGGAGCCAGGACAGCCAAAGTCAATTGGACAATGTCTATAGTTCTGATGCACTTCTTGAAGAAAGTGTTTCACAAAGTCAGATAGTTCAAGAAAATCACTATAGGAACACAAGCTGTTAATCCCGTGCAAATGGAGTTGAAATCAACTCACAAGGTGAGTCAGTGCACTTCTCAAGGGAGAAAGCACGACATATGTCATTAAGCTAAGTACCCAAGCACCCACAGTACCTCTGGTTTGAAGAAAGTGTTCCAGAGTGATTCCTCCTTGATATAGCCAATCAGACCATTGTTCCTTTGCCTCAGTCATGGGGACATGAGGGAGGATGTCTGGCGGGCTCCTGCAGCAGTACTCAGGGTGAGGGGAGGGGGGATTTCGTCAGCTATGGATTTTCTTCGATTCAGCAGCTCCTCGTAGTGTCGGCACCTTTCAAACTGCACTGATGAAGACAGAATATCGCTGGTTGGATTCTCGTTGTTACAAAGGTCCAGCACTCTGGTGAGGGGAGTTTTCGGACTGGAATCGTGCCTCTGGAGATCCAGCAGGATGCCCACGCGTTTTACGCGAGTTTCAGAATTTGGAAGACTGTGAACCGCACAATGGTTCGAGGTCCCAAGGTATTGGGGTATTGCAGCTCTGCAAGGTTGCAGCATGACATGGGATGGCTCAAAATGCATTTCTTTTTGAGTTTAGTTGATCACACCAGGATCTGTGTCGGGGTCTTCGTTTTCGGAGTTCCCATGTCGATTGGAAGGAAGGGCTCAGCAGGCTCAGGTTACACAGCAGGCTCTACTTTCGCTGGTAATCGTCTCAGCCGTTTCTCCATCATCCTCTTTGGTTTTGGTTCCAGTGATCCCCTTGTCTTCACCTTCCAGGTTCGGGGTATTTAACAGGAACTACAGCACAATTTCTGCATTCTCTCCCTGCATTTTACAACAAGGTGCAGTCTGGTTATCCAATGAGGACAGACAGCCCCCCACTGGGATTTATATTCATTCAGGCAAGGAGGAAGACGAAGGGCTATGGAGGTTTGGACTCCTCCCTCGATTCCTGCCTTCATAGACAGACTGGAGCCTGGGCGGGGAGTCCATGGCACCGCCTCCGAAGATAAAAATGACACAAAGGAATTTCTTGCCCTGGATGTCAGGAGAAGGAACAGGAACGGACATGGAACACTAAAATGGTGAAAAAACAAGACGGGTGCCGTTTTGGTCAAATGAGCACACATGGGTGCCTTTACCCGGCTGTGCACACAGCCCGCGGTAAAGGTACACCAAATTTAATAAAAGGTATCACTGCCACCAGCCATTAAAGGTAAGCTTGTCCCTGTAACAGAATTGTTAGTTTTAGTGTGAAAAGGGGATACATTGTATCTCCCCAGCACTCCACATAAGGTGGGGTGTGCTGATTTCACCTCATAAAATGTAAAAAGGATCCAAAGATTCTTTCTACCTTTGGGAACTGTAGTTCTCACAAGGTTAGTGAGAGAAAGTTGAAAGGGGAGCCCAAAGGGCAACTCAGCAACAATAGGCAGCATGTGCCAAAAGTTGTCAGAGGATAACATTAAAAAAGCACTAAAAAAAGTCTAAAAAAATGACACCAATAAAACGAGTAAAACACTCTTGTGAGTGTGGAAAAAGGTTGCCACTCAATGAGGTATAAGGAAAAATAATACACCGGTAAAGCAAAAAGTTCTGGGGTTGACACAGGTCAGGAAGAGTAACAGTCTTACCTCCAAGTGGACTGAAGAAAAGTCCTCTAACAAGGGAAAGGAAACAAAGATGGAGAAATGGAAAGTAGATCTGATGGCATGCTCACTGCAAGACAGCACTGACTCCATGAAAGAAGTACAATCACTGCGCTTGACCACTGGCAGGAAAGCCCAGACATGAGTTGGAGCCCCGTGATTGGAAGAAATTGTTTAACAAAGCTCTCCTTGGTTTATGTGGCTCAATGAGACTAGAAATAATAATAATGTGTGGATTAGCCAGGTTATTTCACAGCATTGCCAAGTGCTTTGCCAACAATGAATCCTACTTCGATCCCCCTTTCGTCTCTCATCCTTCTAAAAATGGTTTTGGTCATATATTGATGACCGAGCCACCAAAATGCGCCAACATCAAATGGACCTTGTGAAACTTAAAACATTCAGAGCAGGCAGCAAATTAGCTCATTGATTTAAGGAATTACTGAAAGAGCATTTGATTTATGTTCTTAAAATGGAATCCAGGGAGACAACTAGGGGGCGTGGTAGAAGATGACAGCATAGCCACGCAGCTCCCGCTCCCTCCAGCAAAAAGGCAATGACATTGAGCAGTTCTACCCAACAAATGGAAGCCTAGAAGCATCCGAAAGAAAACGGAACCCAGAAGTAACTGGAGCCCTGCAAGAAGGGGGAAAAGGCAGTCGGCACAGGAGGTAGAGGCAGCGTGCCACCCGAGAGGCCTGAAGCAGGTATGGTTGGCGGATCGGCAGAAGACCAGAAGAGCCGGTGATGGATCTGGAGGAACGGCCACGCAGGGGTAAGGTGATTGCAGCCCTCGACGTGGAGGAGCCACCCCTCACAGCGGAGAGACAGGAGCAGGCGCCAAGTGGGGAATCTGGAACCAGAGCAGGGAACCTGGAGGACAAAGCAGGTAGGCTCAGATCCCCCCCCTTGAACCCAGAGACACGTTAGAAACATTGCGCAAGGCCCTGGGAAGCAAGGCAACCGGGGGAAGCTCAGGATGGATTAGGAGGAGACATTTCCTGCCAACAACCGATGCATACCGTGAAGGCTATAGAAGGATACAGAGACTGTGTTGATTGTTGCTGGATCCGTTTTTACACCCCGCGCTGGGGAGAACATAATATAGTTGGGAGTTGGACACCCCCCAGACACCTGCCTGACTCCCTCACCCCCAGGGCGTAGCGCATGTGTCACACACCCTTGTTCAGCGACAACCACCGACAGAAGCAAAACGGCAGCGGGGGAGAGGTCCCACAGGAAGGTTGCATGGAAATGGACACAGCTAGCCAAGAGGAGCCCACCAATAAAGAAGCCCTCCACACGAGGAAGGAGGGGGAGGGCAGATAAGTGCAGCAGGGATCAGGGGATGCCCCAATCGAGGCCCTACACACCCAAGTGACCCACCCACATGGCCAGAGAAGAGGCAAATAAGCAGAGGAAGGTGTTGAAACAGACACACCGGAAGCGGGCCATCAGTCCCAAGTGGACAGACACGCAGAGAGGAGTGTGGCAGACACGGAGACCAAATAAACAAGGAACGAGAACCTTGGAGCAGTGAACCAGGGAGAAACGGCGGCAGTCCCACAAATCACGAACCCCTGCCGACCGCAGAAAGACCCAGGGAGGGCGCCGGGGTAACAGCCGAGGCCCGGCCATAGCGGAGGGGGGTGTCACTGGACGCCACAGAAGATACCACGTTTGAGATAATCAGGAGTGAAAGGCACCCTCATAGCACGGCCTGAGGAGTCATAGGAAGGCCCCGGCACCACAGGTGGCAACAGAGGTGGGCAGCAACAGATCTGTAAAACGGGGTTGAAGGCACTGATAAGGGGGAAAGAGTGGAAAATTAGCCTGGCTGGAGACAAGTGGTGAGGAACGAGACTCGCAGAGGAGAAGGGTTGGGCCAAGACGCGGTCCCATGGAAAAGGTCTAGAGAACAAAAAGGTGCAGAGGTGGAAGACCCCACGAGACAGGGCAAGGGGTTTGAAGACCACGAGAAGGGTAGCGAAGGCTCCTGCACTGAAAGACAGGATAGAGATGGCTGGCATGGCACCACATACAGGGGGACAAGGAGAGGTGGCAAAGAAATCTCCAGGGGAGAAAATGAAGCCCGAAATGGACATATCTATGTTCTCAACAAAGGAAGACTCGAGACATATCCTCGCTGAAATAAAAGCACTCGGAGGGGATATACAAGCCTCACTAGCGGACCTATCCAGAAGAATGTCAAAAGTGGAAAGCAAGTTGAAGGTATAGAGCACAACCAGCTTAATGCGGTTATGGTCGAAATGAGACTCGACGCCAGGATGACGGAGCTAGAACTACGAGAGGAAGAAGTGATGCTCAAAATGGATGACTTGGAAAATAGAGAAAGATGTAACAACCTGAGGATATTGGGACTGAAGGAATCCGCCCAAAAAAATCCAGACCGTGGTGAACCAACTCTTCGAAGCAGAAGGGGGGGAAGGCCAAAGGAACGAGGGAGCCCACAGAGGAGGCAAACCCTATGGGAGTGGTCCCAGTTCCACAGTGGCCAAGTTACAGAGCTATAAGGGCTAAACAACAACGTTAAATAGATTTTGAAGACTCCAAAATCATGGTATACCGAGATCTCTCGAACTTCACTCTACAATTTGAAGTGGAGGGGGTGGACTATAGAATAATGTTGGTCGGAGAAGCGGAACAGGCCTTGGGCCATCTCACGGCCGATGTAGAGGCCATACCGAGGAGCCCACAAGGACCAGCCACGAGCAGAGAAGGTGCAAGACCTGTGCCAGGCCCACAAAGGAGAAGAGGGCCAGCAAGAAGGAAATATGACAGTAGACGGACTGTCACCTCGCAAAGTACCTACGATGATGGAACAGCAGTGGGAATGAGGCTCCAGAGAATAGACTGTGTGAAGACTGGAGAACCACTATGAGGAGTAGACTGAAACAAAAATGCAAAGGATTTGCTGGAGGGAGTCAGCAGAACTGGCTCCAAAGTGGCCTTATGTGAGAGAGAGAGGGTGTCTCTGAAACTTTTACTACACAAAACAAGTTCAGGGTGTTAACAGTTATAAAGTTAAATTGTGAATTAGTTAAAGGGATTCGCTGGAGGATTGCAAAAGTTAACCGGAAGACAAGAAATCTACGTGCAAAAGGGCAGGAGAACTGGGATGAATCCTTAGCCAGGAAAAGATTGAAATGGGTGGCTGAAGGGGGCGGGGAAGTACATCCATAATTGGAATGGGTGAGGTTAGGAAGGGCCTAGCTGTGGGCACACTGAACATGAAAGGTCTCCACTCTCCAACGGAAAGATCACTGGTGGTAAGGGAATTCTGTAAGGCCTTGTTAGACTTACTCTTCTTAGAAGAAATGTGTTTGATAATTGGGGAGGAGCGGCCACTGAGGGGCCGGGGAATAAGTCCGACTCATTGGGCATCTGGAAACACCAACAAGGGAGGAGTTGGCATAGCCCTACACAAACAATGCAGATTGCAAGAGTGCGTAGCCACAAACCTGTTGCAGGGCAGACTATTGATACTACAGGGCAGCTTGGATGGCGCAAAGCTGGTGGCAATTTATCCTCACAACCAAGGGCAGGAGGCATTCCTCCTAAAATCATTTAATGCAGTACAACGCATCAAAGCAGACATGTATATCTTGGGAGGAGATTTAATTTCTTGGGCAAATGAAGCCTGGATAGAAAGGCAAAGGGTGATGGAGGGCAAGCTGGGGCACCTGGGTAGGACGTTGAAGATGCGAGGTCTAGTGGATACATGGAGGAGTCAACACCAACGGGAGGAGGGTTACACCTTTTTTCGCTGCCACACAAAACATAAACTAGAATTGATTATCTATTGATAAACAAGGTAAGAAGTGAGAGTAGTGGACAGTGCATTAAGCCAATGGGGTGGACAGACCATGATATGAAGACCATGACCCTGGAGGTGGAGGGGCTGCACAGACCAGATAGCACATGGCGTTGTAACAAATCACTCTGGGGGGGACCCAATCTTTGCAGATAAACTGGTCAAAGCAATAACTGGATATTTTGAACTCTGGGGAATATACTGGGGAAGTGCGCACTGGGATGGTATGGGACATGGGGAAAGCAACCTGGAGGGACCTCTAGATTAGAGAAGGGGCGAGGAAGAAAAGGGAGAGGAGACTACGGCAAGAAAGATTGAGAAGAGCGATAACGGAGGGTGAAGAAAAGATGCACGCCACTGTAGGGAACATAGATGAGACCAGGGAAGGGTTGCTGTTGAAGTGGGCAGAACTAAATGGGGATGGGGGAAACCCTATGGTATCTCAAACAGAAATATTATGAAAAAGGAGAAAAGTAGGGACGTCATTTAGGGGTCGCCAGAGGTCACAACTGCGACCTCTGAGGTCTCCTTTGCAACCTCTTAAAATCTTTTTTTTTAAACCAAAAAAAAGGTTTTTGTGGGGGGGGGGTTTGTAATGCAAGCTCCTGGGCTGTGGTCAGCACCATGTGCCTCTTTACTTCTGGAGTGGCTGGCTTTCTTGTTCAGGCCCCTTTAAAAAAAAAAAAAAAAAAAAAAAAAGAAGAAAAATAAGAACAGGAGTCCCACAAGTCTAACACTTTAAGTACTGACCCTAAATAAGAAAGAAAATGAATATCAAATAATGTTTCTTTCTGGAATTCTATACAATAATTGCTAGACTGATTAAAGGTTTATTTCAGGTACACTTCAGGGGGTGAGTCACTGATTTAGTCTGTTCTTAAACGCCTCAACCTTTCATCCTTCTGAGGTCGATAAATGAGTACCAACACAAGTTGGGTGATATTGGGTGTATATTTTTTCTATATAAAACGCTTAGGCGTAAGTGCTATATAATGACACACCATTATCATTTGTTCATGGACGTCTGCTTGCATTCACAGTAATTTGGTAATATGGGCCTATACACACTGATCTTAACGATACATATGGCGATCCATTCTTGTATGAAATGTACATCACATCATAGTGATCTCATAACCATATGTTTCGTAGTGTACAATACTATGTGATGCCACCTCCTGTTTTGTCAACTGGTGAAAGGTTGTGTTCCATCGTTTCCCACGATATCACTTGGGGGTGGGGTCAAATGACATCACTTCCTATGATGTCATCGGGGGCCAAGGGTTGTGTGATGTGACTTAGGCTACCTCTGGCATTTTGGTGAAATGACATCCCTGGAGACCAGGTGGATGCCTTACTGGCTCAGAGCACAGAGAGCACAGAGATGGGTGTACAAGCTGAGAGGACCAGAGGGGAGTGATGGCGTCTCACCAAAAGATATCGCTTAGGGCTTTGCTTGATTCTATGAAACCCTGTATAGATCTGAAGCCACGGGGGAGCGGGGGAATGCAGTGGGGGAGTACCTGAGGGAAATAACCTTACCCAAATTCAAATGCCCAGAAATAGAACACCAAGAGAGTCCCATCAGTGTGGAAGGACGCAATTTTGTGTCTCCCCAATGGAAAGGCCCCGGGTGAGGATGGATACTCCATTGAATTATTTAAAAAGAATATGTAGGGGTCCTGTCACCACATATGGTGAAGCTGTATAATCATATTCTAGTGTATGGCACGGATGAAGCGAGTCAAATACATGATGGAACACACTAATCAGATAGGAAGGATGAAGTGGATCAACAGATTGGATGGAGTAGTTTATGTAGAGGAAGGATCGAATGATGGAATGGATGGAAATACTAGTAAACTAAATGATGAACCATACGAAATGTATGAACAGACGAATCTGAGTGAACGGACAGAATGAATAAAACGGATAGATGGTACAGATGAGCGCTCGATCTCAAGCGCCTTACTGAAAACCACCATATCACACTACCATGCTTACTCTCTCCTATACACCACCACTCAATTAGAACACAGCAATACTGACACAAACGGTAAAGCTGTTCTCATACTAACACCCGCCACATACTCCACATCATCCTAATTAAACACAGCTAGCTGAGCACATACTGCTAGCCTAAGTGTCTCCTCAGGCCTAAGGCAGCCAGAAACCACTCTGGATATCAACCCACCGGAATGAACACGTATTCCTGACCTCCCAACCACCACACCTACCACTAAGAAGCAGCTATCATGCGAGTGCCACACCAGCTGCACGCATATCCGGTGCTCTCACGCACCTAATGACTCTCTCTCTCTTTACTGAATTGATCTACGGTTCCCGAGAGCATTCAACCTATCAGCGCCTTGAGATCATACCACTGATGTATAAGACGCTAAATAAATGCAAAGTAACATAACATACAGGGGAAGCACCCCCAATGTTTAGTAAAGCTCTAATATCAGTGATCCCGAAGGAGGGGAGTGATCCGGCCCAATGTGCATTGTATCGTCCCATCTCTCTTCTGAATATGGATGACAAAGTATTCACGAGGATCTTAGTGACTCAATTTGAAGAGAAACTGCCCTGCTTGGTACACCAGGACCAAATGGGTTTTATAGCAGGCAGGGCCCGGATGCGATTCGAAAGACATTATATCTCCTAGAACATATAAAGGGGAACCCGGAGGATCAGGCACTACTAGGTCTGGATGCGGAAAAGGCCTTCGATAGGGTTGAGTAGGGATTCCTCTTCGCTGTGTTACGAAAGATAGGAGTGGGGGAAAGAATGTGCAGCGCAACAGGGGCAATTTATTCAAGGCCCACAGCACGGGTAGTGGTAAACTGGGTGAAGTCAAGGGAATTCGAACTAAGCAGGGGTTCCAGGCACCTATTATTTGCACTAACAATGGAACCGTTAGGAGAGAAAATACCATAGGATGACCAGGTAAAGGGATTTACAGTGGGGGCAGATAACTGCTAGGCAAAGTTTGCCAAGTTTCCTCTTGGACCCCTACACACAACCGGGACTACAGGTGTAAGCAAAACCAACCTTTGGTATAAGTCTGTACCACACATTTTTTGGTAACGAGCTGAGCAGCCAGGCTTATCTCAAGAGGCAACGTGAGCTTGTAAGGGTATTACACAAAGGTCTACAGTAGCAAGTATTCACTTATACTCAAGGTTTCTTGGTGAAACAATTATTAATTTATTACATAACCATTTAATAAGCATTCACTAAAGGAGACAACCAATATCACACACAAATTATACTACAATACTGATTACTAAGCAATTGAGCTCCCTTAAAGTCAGAGCAAAATAGCATTGAAGTAGGAGCAAAAAGGCATAAGTTGATTAAATGAATATTAGTTACTTTAAAACAGTGCAAATAGTTTGAGTTCACCAGAGGAGTTGATTCAATGCAATAGGTGGGCCAAAGTCAATGTGCTAGTGTCTTGTATAAGTAAAAACGGTTCTGGTATTTAAAATGGAAACGTCTTTGCAACGGTTCTTAGAAGTAGTTCACGGAAGAAAGGTTTGTATGTCGGGTCACAAGCTCACTAGGCCTGCAAGTTGCCAAGTTCTCTCGGTCGGGTTTTCACAGTACCTTATATTGAAGAAAAAGATGCAGCTGAAGACTTCTGTTCCTGGCAGTCACTGCAGATCTCGCTGTTCCTGAGCCTCAGTCGTGGGGACAAGAGGGAGGACGTCAGGGGACTCCTGTACGGGGACGGATGACAAAGCTGGCAAATTGGCAAATTTTTGCTTCCAGTTGCTGTCCTTCAAGCACACAAGCTGGTGTCCTCCTCCCTGGTTAATCCTAACCAGCTCTGAGAATCGTATCCAGGTGACTTACGAGTTGATTGGTCCCACCAACTCAAAGGAAGAAGTCATCCTTGAAGAGCTTCTCTGTCGGGGTGAACTTTGCGATTCAGACCTGCAGCAGGGCTCCTCAGGGCAAACCAACGGTCCAGTAGTTGCAGCAGCTGTCCTCTTCCAGCTCATCTTTGGTTCTTTCGTTCCAGTGGTCGACTCTGCCTTTCAGTCCAAGAAACTCGCCTTTTAAACAGTTTTCTCCCATTCATTCCAGCCTAGCCAGACTGTCCAGCAGGATGGCTGTCCTTGCTGGACAGTCAGCCAGCCAATCACGCCAGAGTGCATTTGGGTCTCCTAGGAGACCTAGCACAGGGAGTTTCGGGCACCTCCCTTACTTCCTGCCCACCCCAGACACTCTGGCGCCAGAGGCGTTCTTCAGCCTGAAGCACGCCAAAGCTGTAGAAAAAAAGGGACCAAACCTAGTTTGGCGTGCAGAGACAAACTCTAGAAGGACCTTCCCAAAAAGAAATGGTGAAAAAAGACTGGGACCTGTTTTTACAGAGGGGGACGCAGGCGCCATCTTGAAAAACATGGCTCCCGTGATTTTTAGCTACCGGTGTTCGCAGTCGGGAAAAATCATGGTAGTTTGTTGTAAAACCACTGCCACCAGCCATTTCAATAGGAAAGGGTAGCATTTGACTGCTACATGAGTTTCTAGACATAGGGGATTCTAGGTAACCCCTCCATCACTCTAATGGAAGATGGTGCGTGCTGGGTCTAGGAATTTAAAAAGACTAGTGAAGTCAATTTAACTTTACATTCTCTGGCAATAGTAGTTTATCCCAGTGAAAGTATTTAAACCTTGGGAGAGCCCAAAAGGCTTCCCCTGTGTCACTGCACTGAGTGTGCCGTGTGATACAAATGAAAAAATTATGCCTATGCAGTTGTCTAAAACTCCATAACCAAAGGAAAAAAACACTGAAAACAGACAGAATTAAAAGTACAAAGTCCCAAAGGCCAGCAAAAGAGCTCGGGGTCTCTAAGGTAGAGAGGAACTAACACATTTATGAGAATTCTTCATCACCACCAGATAAGCATGTATGCTGACGATATATTACTTTCTGATGTTTGTTAATCTGCTTAGAATCACATGCTGTGCATAATCCGACATCCATTGGTCACTGCAGAGTATTGCATTTTGTTTGTCGTAGCCGAAAAGGAGACGTCGCCATAGGCGTGTCTGTAATACTATCCCTATAGGGACGTACAGTGTACCCAACATCCCTCACACGTCGAGGTCCCTCTGTTTTTTTTCCGCCCAGAATCTGGTCACACTAATACAGAGCTCGTTGGAGACAAATTGCTAATTCCATTTATTCGACCCTTGGTCGTTTTAATTTAAAATAACGTTAAATCAATCCCTCCTTCGACGGCTAAGCTGTTTCACCGCTGAATAAGACCTTCGACGGCTGTGATTTCGACGGAGGCGATCCTTCGGCGCTGTCAAACACGTGGCCCGGCCTCACCGGCCTATACAGTACGGAGAGCGGGGGTCGTGGGACACTTCTGTTTCTTTCTAAGAATGCCTTTCTCTTTCACCCCCCTTTCCTTTGGGGTCGTTATCACTTTTAACTGTATCCTCAGCTATGGAGAGGACTCCTTTTAGATTTTGCCTGCGTTGTAAGGGCAAATTCACGTGGAAGGATAAGCATAAGCGGTGTAACCATCGCTTACCTCTCGACCACAAAGAGGACGGCTGTGCGGTCTGTAAACCTCTTCGCCCAAAGACTTTAAAGGACCGCAGGGTCAAGTGGTGGGCAGCCTACGCTATGTCTAGAGCTGATTCCGCCGCCGAATGTGACAAGGACAGTGATAACACTACCTTTGTATCGGAGGTTGTAGACCTCTCTAGGGAGCACTCCCGCTCCTCCGTGTCTGTCCCCGGCCCCGACAAGTTCGGCTTAAGCCCTACTTATGGAGATGTACACCCCCGCGACACTGACGCACACAAGAAACATAAAGATAAACACACAACCCATGGCACTTGTTCGAAGTCGAAGAAAGCCCTAACGCCTACGGAGACGCCGGGCCTACCGGCGGCCTCTGCCGACCGCAAGGGTCGTAAGCCCGCCCCGCAACGGCGACCTGCGACTGGGCTGTCCACAGATAAGGGCGCTACCACCAAAACAGACGACGTTCCTCGTGAGAGAGCGCCCATCGGCGACAAGGCCTCGGCACCCCCTAACAGGATGCCAGTTGAACCCTCGATGAACAGTTTAGTCGAGAGCTTGGCTCGTATAGTCTCCACTGATGCTCAGAGACGGGCAGCGAAGGATTCGCCGAGCCCCGCTCACAAAACCAGGGAGACGCTGAGACAATTGGAAGGCAGGCAGGACCCTCCTCCTACGTCGAAGGAAAGACCTAGCCCACGAGAAGGCTTCTCAGAGGGCGAAGGGAGTTTATCCTCGACGTTATATGAAAGAGCTAGACTGCTTCAGGCGGAAGAGCTTCCCTTTACGCCTCGAGACCGTTCTTGGCTACCACAATGGACTTTAGAAAGATTCCAATCATGTATGGATAAGCTGGATAGGTTCATGTGCACCCCTGCACATGTAAAACCCAAAAGATCAAGAGAGGTACTTCTTGAAGAACCTAGAGCTAAATACCCAATACTATTTAACCCACTTCAAGAGGGGGTTAATACTTAGGACCTCACTGAAGAAGACTCTCACTTCCAAGAGGATGAGGAGTTCCTAAATGTTGAAGATCAACAAAACCTAGAAGAAGGTGGTTTTGAGGAAGACCCAGACATTGGTGGTGGGGGCTTTGAAGAAGACCCAGATGGAGGTGGCTCACAACCATGGCAGTCCCCAGGAGCGTCGACAGACCCTGACGTTCTGGACCTGTCCTCTCCTCAAACCACACCAGTTAGAAATCCGTCACCTATAGATGACCAACTTACTTTCAATGCGCTACTACGTAAAGCAGCAGCACATTTTGAGATTGATACAGGGGAAATTACTCCTGAAATAGATTTTGTAGAAAAAATCAAGGAGAAACCACCTACTAGCCAGGCCATTCCCCTTCTCGCCTCAGTCAAAAGACGACTTATTCCATCGTTATCAACACCTGTGTTGGTTAGAGGGGTCAACCCTAGAATTGAGAAGCTGTTTAGTCCCTCACGCTCTGACCCATTATACATTAAGGGTCACTCAATACCTGATTCCTTGGTAGTAACAACCACAAGGAAAAGGGCAGGGGTTCTGCTATCTACTAGCAAAGCACCCCCAGACAAGGAAGGAAAGAAACATTACGCCCTGGGTAAGAGGATTACAGCCTCGGCTGCTTTTTCCACCAGAACTACCAATAACAATACCTTACTGGCAAGCTATGCTTATGCCCACTGGGGAAAGTTACGCCAAGACCTCGAAGTCCCTGAGCCCCTACGAACTCGCTTGTTAGCCACTGTAATAGAAGGTACCCTGGTTAACCAAAGCATCATCAAAAACACACTAGATGCTGCAGAGACGGCAGGCCAGTCTTTAGTTCAGGGGATACTTCTCAAGCGTCATGTCTGGCTCCAGAACTCAGGTTTAAACCAGAGACCCAGTCATCACTCATCAATAAACCAATCGAGGATTCCAACCTGTTTGGTAAGGCGGTGGATGACGCGCTAGAGACTGCTAAGGATTTCGATACCCTTAAAACTCTAGACCAGATCGCAAGGCCTCCAAATAAGCGAGGTTACGGCAACAGACGCTTTTTTTCGAGGCCAACGACAGCAACAACAATACTCCTCAGCAGGCAACTGGTACTCTACTCAAGGAACCAGCGGCCAATACGCTCAGAGAGGACAACATCGTGGCAAGGGAAGAGGTCGGGCCCCACTCCTAGAGGCTCCCCGGCTACCAACACCAAATGACACGAAGGTTCGGGTCCCCTCCCATGCGTCGCCGGTCGGTTAACATCTTTTCTACCAGCAGGTGGGTATAACAGACCGGTGGGTATTGTCAACTATAGCCCACGGGTACTGCATAGAATTCAGTCGGTCCCCTACGTACAGACCCCCAAGGGGAAGACGCCTATCACCAGAGCACCTCGACACCCTTCTTCAAGAAGTCCAACTGCTGCTAGAAAAAGGAGCAATAGAGGTTGTGCCTCTATCACAGGTAACAGAGGGTATTTATTCAGTGTACTTCCTTGTACCCAAAAAGGACTTAACCATGCGCCCTGTACTAGATTTGCGCCCAGCGAACAAATTTGTCAAACCTCAAAAATTTTGCATGGTGACACTAAAGGAGGTAATTCCCCTGCTTTCACCGGGAGATTACATGACAACACTGGACATGAAAGATGCATACTTTCATATTTTAATGTTGCCAGCGCACAGAAAATACCTCACGTTCATGATAGAGGGCAAACACTACCAGTCAAAGTGCTACCCTTCGGCATAGCGTCAGCGCCGAGGGTATTCACCAAAGTACTGGCAGTGGCAGCGGCCCACCTGCGCAGGTTGTCCATTCCAGTATAACCTTACCTCGACGATTGGCTCATAACCGGGGATTTTTCTGAGACATGCTTCTCAAATACCCAAAAGACTGTAGACCTTTTGTTTGAACTGGGCTTCTCCATCAACGAGAAGTAGTCCAGGCTAGACCCCAGCCAGGTCAAGCAATTCCTAGGGGCTCTAATTCGAACAAAGGACAGCCTCGTCTTCCCCTCCAACGAGAGGGTCCAAGATATGCTGTTTCAGATCCCTCAATATGTAGCCGGTCGGGAGGTGACGGTACGCAAGGCAATGAGTTTGCTAGGAATGATAGCGTCATGTATATATTTGGTACCTCACGCTCGACTGTGCATGCGCCCAATGCAAGAGTGGCTCAACAGCCAGTGGTGTCAGGCCAGCGGACAATGGGATGATCTAGTGGTGGTCTCGCAGGCCTTGGTTCTCTCGCTACGGTGGTGGTCGAAGGGAAACCATTTGCCACCCCCGCAGTGGAAGCCGCTCTAACCACAGACGCATCCCTCACAGGATGGGGGGGGCTCACCTATCCCATCAGACTGCACACAGAGTTTGGACTCCGAGTGTGGCGTCCAAACACATAGATTTGCTGGAACTACTGGCGGTCTTCAAGGCACTGAAGGCTTTCCAGGCACACCTACAAGGGAAGACAGTGCTGGTCCTCACAGACAGCACCACAGCCATGTACTACCTGAACAAACAAGGGGGCAGTCACTCTCCAGGACTGTCCAAGCTGTCCCAGAACATCTGGAAGTGGGCTCTCAAACACATGTTCCTGTTATCACATGTACCAGGGGAACTCAATCTGCTGGCAGACGAACTCAGCAGAGACTTCCCTCTACCCGCAGAGTATGAACGGCGATTACGAGAAGACATCGTATCTGACGTTTTCAAACTATGGGGGCTTCCCAGAAATAGATCTGTTCGCAACTCTGGAGAACACCCAATGCCAAGATTACGCCTCCAGATACCCCCAGAACCGCTCCAAGCGGAACGGTCTCTGGATAACATGGCCAGGGAAATTTGTTTACGCTTCCACCCCCTCCCCGACTCCCCTTCTCAACAAGGTAGTGCACAAGATACACCAGCAACCAGTTACCATGATACTAGGGGCCCCGATGTGGGCCCAACAACCCTGGTTCGCTCACCTAATGAAAATGTCACTGTCTCCACCTGTGAAACTACCCTGCCCATACAACATGCTGTCACAGGACGGGGGCAAGAAGCTGCACCCATGCCCACAGACCCTGAACGTAGCAGCCTGGCTCCTGAGGTCAAAGAATTTGGACATTTGCAGCTCCCTCAAAGATGCATGGACATCCTTAGAGAAGCAAGGAATCCGAACACTCGTTACTGCTACTCCAGCAAGTGGAAGCGGTTCATCATATGGTGTAGAGGAAAGAGCATCAACCCCGTTGACTGCTCTCCCACCCAGATTGTTCTTTACCTGACTCACTTATTAGACTCCGGGTTAGTCTTTAATTCTATTAAAGTTCATCTAGCTGCACTTTCTGCATACACCACGTCTCAACATAAGGTCTCATGGTGGAAAGTTCCAGTTCTTAAAGCCTTCATGGAGGGAGTAAAGAGGATCCACCCTCCTATATCTAACCCAGCTCCTGGATGGGACCTGAACGTGGTACTAACCAGGCTCATGGGCTCCCCCTTCGAACCCATGCACAAAGCAACACTTAAGAACCTCACTCTTAAAACCACTTTCTTAATAGCTATCACCTCCATTAGGAGAGTAAGTGAACTACAAGCGCTCTCTATATTAGACCCCTTTGTAACAGTTCAGAAGGATAAGGTGGTTACACGCACACATCCTAGGTTTGCACCAAAATTCATTTCTAAATTCCATGTCAACCAGTCTATAGAACTACCAACGTTCTTTCAAAACCCATCAACCTTGGGAGAAAAAAGCCTGCACACACTTGAAGTGCGCAGAGCGTTCATGTTTTATATGGAAAGAACTAGACCACTGAGAAAGACTAATCCGTTCTTTGTCTCGGTGGCGGCAGGAAGAGAAGGGGATGCAGTTTCAAAGTCCACTATATCTAGATGGATTGTCCAATGCATCACTCTCTGTTTCTCTCTTGCCAAGAGAGAACTCCCCTTCAAGCCAAGAGCACATTCTACTCGAGGCACTGGGGCTTCCATAGCATTCATTGCAAATGTCCCTCTGGAGTCCATTTGCAAAGCGGCAACCTGGAGTTCTGTACACACCTTTACAAAACACTACTGTCTAGATGCCCATTCTAGATCTGATTTCCAGGTGGGACAAGCAGTATTAAGACATCTTTTCTGTTCCTTCTCACAACCCACCTCCAACTCCGGGTACTGCTCGCTAGTCTATGCATAGCATATGATTCTAAGCAGATTAACAAGCATCAGAAGACATGCATTACTTACCGTAAAAGCATTTCTGATGATTGTATCTGCTTAGATTCACATGCGCCCACCCTCCCTCTCCGCTCGGATGGAATGAACATAGACATCTTATTACTTTCTCTCTCTCTCTCTTTTATGTACTCACTCACGCCTAGAAGGCTCCCTCAGGGCGAGGAAAATATACAAACAGAGGGACTTCGACGCGTGAGGGATGCTGGGTACACTGTACGTCACTATAGGGATAGTATTACAGACACGCCTATGTCGACGTCCCCTTTTCGACTACGAAAAACAAAATGCAATACTCTGCAGTGACCACTGGATGTCGGACTATGTACAGCATGTGAATCTAAGCAGATACAATCATCAGAAATGCTTTTATGGTAAGTAATGCATGTCTTACGTCTCGGGGTCGGTAAGGAGAACAGATACTAGAAGGCTATGGGAAGGTATTGGGCTTTAAGGCCAACGTCGGTAATTCAACTCTTCTCCCCCTATGGGAACAAACAGAAGAACAAAGCAGGGGCTGGTAAGGACTAGGGATACCGGTAGAAAAGGGTAGCATAAAATACTTGGGGCTAAGGAGATCTATGAAACTAGAGAAATTATGAGCTTAACTTCTGTTAGGCAAGATTGTATGCAGTACCCTTTGGATGCATTACAACAACCCTGACCACCTAGCAATAGAAACCCAACCTTTGGTATATTTCTGCACTAAACAGGTTGGTAGCGTGTGGAGCAGCCAGGCTTATCTCAAGAGGGTTCAATATGAGCTGTAGGGGAGTTACACTGAGATTTACAGTGGCAAATATTCAAATAAATTCTTAGACACAAGGTTTCATGATGAAACAATTATTAATTTATCAGTCAGTTCGAAAAGGACTTCTTCAGAAGCGAACAATATTAAACACCACACAAATATACTTAAAAAATACACACTCTTAGTTATCTAAATCAGCAAATACCCATTTGGGATGACACACAGGCACTACTTACACCCTCAGGTGACTTCAATAGCTAGGGTGCTGTTGACATTAATATATCACTGTTGCATTTAGAATATCCTTAGGAATAGTGTTAAAGAAAAGAGAGTTCAGAATAAAAGTATTAAGTATTCATACAGTTATTCTTAAGTATGTAAGTACTTTCAATACAAACCCCCAATCAAAGTCAGTTAACCCTTTCCTAGAAGGAAGGCAAAACACATAAGCAGAATAGAGAAGAGTCATTTCTGGAGCCTAGGCCAGCCAATGTTAAGTTAGCAAAAGTCAAAGTGAACTGAAGCACTTCTTGCAGGTAAGTAGAAAATCTTTTCCAATGTTTAAAAAGTCTTGGTAGAATAGAAGAAAATCAAAGTAGGGCCACAAGCTGGTTAGGCTTGTGAAGTAAAGAAGCTGACAGCAACTCTACACATGCAACCAGGCAAGACTCCAACAAGGACAAGTGATACACAACAAGAGGCAAGTTCGCTTAGACTTTGCAGTACCTTTAGATTGAAGAAGAAGTGCAGCAGATGACTTCTGTTCTTGTGCAACTCTACAGATCTCACTGTTACTCATTCGTGGTGACAAGAGGGAGAACTTCTGGGTACTCCTGCACTGCAATGGGACGGTCAGAGCTTGCAACCGGCAAACTTCAAACAAGTGGCTGTTTGGTGTTTCAGCTCATTGCGTCTACCGCAAATGGCAACGCTGCGGTTCCTGGCTGTCGAGATGGGCTTTACTTGCGTCTGGGGTCCGGAACTCTGTTGAGCGGGCTCAGATTTTCATGGAGCTCTTGGCTAGCTTAAAAGCAATGCACACAAAGTGGTGTTCCTCTCCCTGGCTATCCGGTTCCAGCAGCGACTTCAATGTATCCACGACCAGCTTTGAGAAGATGTCCAGGTGGCTTACTTTGGAGTTGATTGGTCTCACCAACTCAAAGGGAAAAGTCGTCCTTGCGGGTGCTTCTCGGTCGATACGAATTTGGAGTTTCAGCACAGCAACAGGGCTTCACCAGGCAAACCAACGGTCCAGGAGTTGCAGCAGGCGTCTTCAAGTTCTTCAGATTCATTTGTCCAGTGGTCGACTCTGCCTTATTAAGCCAAAAAGCCTTGCTATTATGCATCTTGTTCCCCTAGCTGTCAGTCACACAGCATGGTGGCTGTCCTTTTGCGGACAGCCAGCCTGCTAATCACCTAAGAGTACATTCCAGTCTCCTAGGAGACTAATGACAGGGAGTTTCGGGCACCTCCCTCGCTTCCTGCCCCCACCAGACGCAGCTCGCGGTAAAATCCCAAAGTAAACCACTGCCACCAACCATTCAGTGAGGAAAGGGTAACATAAAAATGTTACATGAGAAGCTAGACAAAGGGGATACCAAGTAACCCCTCCAGCACCCTATTGTAAAATAGTGTGTGCTGGGTCTAGAAAGTTACAAATGTAATTAAAGTCAATTTCACTTTATTGCACTGGGAAATAGTAGTTTATCCCAGCGAAGGTATTCAAATTTTTGGGAAATCTGAAGGACTTTCCTGTGCCACTGAACTGAAGGTGCTATGTGACACAATGTAAAAGATGATGCCTATGGAATTTGTCAGACTGCACAACCAAATAGAAACCGTGTACAGAATCACATTCTAACGCATGAGAGAGTTGGAAAAAGAGTCTCACTCTCTCCAGGTAAAAAATTCTCAAAATACAGCAAAGTTTCTAAGGGTCTCTAAAGTAGGGCGAATTCTCAGAAATGAGCAAATTCCCTCTAACAACTTCCCCCCGTTACTGCATAGACTCAACAATGACCTTGAAGCCTGGTCCAAATTAACAATTTCCAGACTCTGGAGGCTGAATGCTCTAAAGATGATGCTAATCCCAAGGGTGTTATACCTATACCAGCCTCTGCCGATAGTTACCAGACTCGCACTTTGTAGATCTAAGAAAGAAAATGGTACGATTCCGGTGGCAGGGGGAAAAAAAATGGGTGGGCTACTGATTACTTGTGCAGCCCAAACAGAAGAGGGGGCTGGGGGAGGGTAGGGTTACCCGAGATGCGCACCGACTACTGGGCGGCCCAATTCTGAGCCCTAATTCCCCATCTGCATATGGACAGTGATAAGCAGTGGGTAAGCATAGAAAACCATCATTTTCGGCGAATCACGTTGGGAGAATGGCTCTGGACACCTGCAGCTGTGGCCCCCAAAAGAATACACCTTCACAGGATTGTTGTCCCCTTTGGAGGTTGTGGAGGGTAAGAAGGGAGATGGGAGGAGTTACAACTTGGCCATCGCCCCTGAGCAACATATGGGCCCCTCTGGTCCGTGACCATTTAGTGGGTCATGAGAGGTTCCAGGACTGGCTTGACGTGGGATTGTAAAGAGTAGGTCCAGGGGTTACATTTATAGAAATGGAGAAGCTAGAAGAGATACTGAATATAGGTAAAATCTCAGCGTTCCAATATCTACAGCTCAAAGGGGTACTAATGCCAGAAGACGGGAAAGTAAAGCTGCAAAGAGAGTTGACAAGTACGGAAAAGATATTGGATACAGAAAGGGCAATGCAGGGAATTATCTCCAAAATGTATTGTGCACTATTGGAGGCACAGGGTGGAATAATAGATGCACATAAGAAGTGGGAGAAAGACCTTGGAATGGAAATGGAAGCAAGAATGCGGGAGAGATTATTTGTAAATGTACACCATACGTCGGTGGCGTGCCAATATAAAATACCTGGGCTCAAAGGTGGCAGTGGGACCCAGTAAGAGTATCTTAAGATTTTTCCAGGAGTGGACCCTCCATGCTGGAGGAAATACGGGCAAATGGCAGACTACTGGCATATGTGGTGGGGGTGTGACAGGGTGCAGCAGTACTGTAAGGAAATTCTGGGATGGATAAAGGGCCTAGAGGGAGTGGAAAGGAGGTTGGACCCCCTGTTAGTACTATTCAAAATTGCGATGGTCAAAGGGGACTGGGTGAAACACCCGCACATGCCGCATTACTTATTGCTGGTGGCCAGAGCATGCCTGGTGGGGGTTGGAAGAGAGAAGGGCTCCCGAGTGAAAAAGAATGGGCCTCAAAGGCCCTAGATTTGTATAGAATATAGTAACTGACAAGACAAGTACACAGCCTATCCCCAACGAGGGCAATGGAATGGGCTCCATTCCTTGAAAGGTATGACCCGTAGAGTCAGCTGAGGGAAACGGAGGGGGAGGAAACAAGGGAAAGGAGAGAAGGGAAAGGGTAGAACTCAGACTCACGCCAGCGCAAGTTACGTACACCATTCTTGATAAACTGCCTCATAAGGGCTGAACAATCGGATTAACGAAGGGGGGAATGAAGACGAATAGCGGGAAAATGAATGAATACTGGTGTGCCCAATTCTGAATCCTGAGGAGGAGATGATGTGGATCTCATGACTAACTAGGATGCAAGGAACTTGTGATCAACGACAGCACGGATAGACACAGAAGTTGGACTACTGACTATGTTGCCACTCTTGGAGTAGCAATCCCAAGACTGTAGATGACGAAAAGGAAGGCTGGGGGTGGGAATGGAGGAGAGGAGGGGAGGAGAGGAGGGGAGGTAAGTTTAGAGTTTAATGACAAATTTGAAAGGGAGGAAATGCAAACATTTTGATTGATGAAGCTTTAATTGAAATGCAAATTATTGATGATATATCTTGTAATACTTTAAGTACATCAATAAAACCAATTAAAAAAAATGGAATCCAGAATGGACATGCTGATGCAGAATGTGCTTGACATAGCTATAAAAAAGAAGTTGGATATATAAATGTTAGTAAACCCATTATAAACCACCAGAGCATTGCATAGTTGGAATAGCCTCCAGTGGAGTGATTGGATGCTCCTCACCAAAAGCCGGAAACAAATGCATTCAAAGTTATTGATGAATATGTATAGCTAACGGACCTGCAATGCATCCTTTTAGTTAAGTATTTAAAAGGTCCTTGCATAGAAGCAACGTTATATTCGAGGGGATTGGGTCCTCCGACGTATTCCATATCTATGACAGGTAATGTCCACAGCTGTGCTGCTTCGGAAATTTTTCGCCGTCTGTGTCCTGCGTCAATGACGTCGATGCACCGTCCCCGAGGACCTCCTCCGACGGCTGACGTCACCCGGTGTGATAAGTAGGACGCACGACACCCGTAGCCTCAGTTCTGTTTTTTCCGCGAACGTGTTTGCTTCGTGAATCTCGGTACACCTCGACTCTTTGGAGTTTGTTGTATTCTTCTCTGTTCCTTTGAACCTGTTCGGTTTTTGTGAAAACCTGTTCTTGACGATGTCTACCTCATTGTCAACCCCGCGTCCGGGCTTCAAGAAATGCAATGACTGTGGGTCCAAGATGTCGGTCATGGACTCGCACGACGCCTGCCTCTGGTGCCTCGGGGAGGCCCACGATACGGATGACTGTGTCGACTGCCAGTCGCTCACGGCCAAGGCCTTGCAGGAGCGCAAGAAGTTGTTGTCGGTAGGTCGGGTGTCTAAGCCCCGGAAGTCGAGGTCTATGGGGCTTTCGACGGATGACTCGAGAGGCGACTCTCTGCGTCATCGTCGGAAGTCCAGTGGGTCTCCTTCCAGGAGTCGGTCTTGCCACTCCTCTGCCTCTTCGAGGCATTTCTGGAAGTGCTGGCATCGGTCGCCTTCCCCGTCCTCTTCCGAGGACTCCGCCCGTCGGCGGGTCGCTTATCCCACCATGCAAGCGACACCGGAGGAATGGGCTTCCTTCGGGAAGCAAATGTTGGTGATTTTTGAATCGCAGGGCACCGGTCCGTCCGCGCCTTCCGAGTGGGTCGGTCGGCACCGGTCGAGAGACACCACTCATACGCCTTCGGGCTCGGGTGGTTGGCACCGCTCGGACAAGGGTAGCCGTTCTCGCCATGCCCGTTCCAGGTCCCGGTCCTCGACGCGCTTGAGACCACGTGATCCTGTGCCGTCTTCGAGGAAGACGTCGACCCCTGTGGCGCCGAGGTAGTCAACGATCTCTCTCTCGAGGCTCCGGCTTCGAGGCCTGTGTCGACGCCGTCGATGCTGGCGGCGCTGCAGCTGACGTCGACGCCGTTTCACTCGACGCTGTTTCTCTCGGCGCCCTCGAGGCGGTAGTGTCGGAGGGGCTCCGTGTCACGGGGAAAGGCCCTAGAAAGGCTCTGACTAAGGTCAAGCATAGCTTTGGTCCCCAGGTGTCTTCCTCTCACTGCCTGGAGTACATTTCAGAGGGTGATGAAGGCTCTGATGAAGGCTTGGTTCCGGTTACAGTGCCAGATGAGCTTTTCTCGGGCCATAGCCAGTTTGATGACCTGAGGCAGTCACTGCATGATGCCAGTGGACTGGACACCTCTATGGAGGTGGAGTTTTGTAGGCCGGAGCCTGGCACTCATGCCGATTCTTCGTACAGGCGCCTTATGTCTCGGGTCACCGAGTACTTGGGATGGTCGGCTCCCACAGGGGAGTTTGTTGAGGATGATCTCACGGATATTCTTGATCTTGGTCCCCCCACTGACCCGGTACTGCCGTTTCATATGGCTCTGCAGAGAAGGGTGGCAGCGGCTTGGACTGCTCCGGAGAGTCTCCCGGCAGTGGGCAAGTCTTTGTCGCGAAAATACCATCCAGTCAGTAGCAACCGCTGCTACTTGTCCAGGCACCCCACTCCGGAGAGTTTGGTGGTGCAGGCGGCTACGGCCCCGGCAGTGCAGGCGTCGTATCCTACCATCCCTCCAGATAGGGACGACAAACGTTTTGACGGCTGGGCGGAGAAAGTGTTTTCTTTAGGGCGTATGGCGCTTCAGGCAGCCAACTCTGTATGTGCCTTGTCTCGTTTCACACACACTCGGTGGAACTGTGTTGAATTAACGGCTGAACATGTTCCCGGAGGGGACGAACAGGATGGTTTCCTTGCTATGGTTCAGGATGGCAAGGATGCCATGTGTGAGGCCGTTCAGTCGGGTTTGGACATGGCAGATTGTGTCAGCCGGTCCATGACGGCGAGCACCGTAATACGCAGGTTTGCGTGGTTGCGGAAGTCTGGGTTCGCTCCTGATGTGCAGTCCCGGCTCCTCAACATGCCCTTTGACGGTGAACATCTTTTTGGCAGCACGGCTGACGAGAGCCTTGAGAGGTTGCAGACCTCCAAAGCTGCAGCAAAGTCGTTGGGCGCTGCAGTTCGACAACCTCTGCCTTTTCGTCCTAGGGGACAACAATGGAGGGGAGGTCCCTTTCGCTATTACTCGTCCTTCAGTAAAGCGAGAGGAGCTGTCAGTTAAAGAGGCCACCATAAGAGTGCCAGAGGTGGAAAACAGGGTACTCGAGGTGCCAAGGCCGCTCGGGCAGTTGCCTCTTTGCCCTCAGGCAACGCCGCAGCCGCTACCACTCAGTCATGAGGCCAGGTCCCATGGTTCGCCGGTTGGGGGAAGGCTGGCGCAGCATCTTGTAGAGTTTTGTGCCATTACTTCAGATGTGTGGGTCCTGGAGATCATAACCCACGGCTACTGTCTTCCTTTTTTCGGTAGAGGCCTCACGACAATCCACCTGGGAACCTCTCTTTGAAGTGTCCGGATCCGCTCCTTGCGCAGGAAATTCAAGCCCTGCTGGAGAAAGGCGCCATAGAACTGGTGCCTGTAGCGGAGAGGAACAAGGGATGGTATTCCCCTTATTTTTTGATTTCGAAGAAAGATGGGGGATTGAGACACATCATGGACTTGCACGGTTTGAACAAACTCCTCAGGAAGGACAAGTTCAAGATGGTTACTCTCAAGTCCTCCAGGCCCTTCAACTTCAGGACTGGTTGGTGTCTCTCGACCTCAAAGACGCTTACTTCCATGTGCCGATCCATCCCAAGCACAAGAAGTACCTGAGGTTCGCGGTTGGCGACTCGCACTTTCAGTTTCGGGTCCTGCCGTTCGGATTGACCTCCGCCCCAAGGGTTTTCACCAAGCTCATGGTGGTGATGGCAGCGCATCCCAGGAAAGGGGGATTCAAGTCTACCCCTACCTGGACGATTGGTTGATCAAGGGGAGCTCTCCCGAGCAAGTCCTGGATCATCTGTCTGTCACCTGCCACTCCCTTCACAAGCTGGGCTTCTCCCTCAATTTAAAGAAGTCCCATTTGACGCCAACACAGCGGCTCCAGTACATCGGAGCAGTGCTCGACACATCCCTGGGGCTGTGTTTTCCACCCCAGGTGAGGGCTCTTCACATTCAGCAGATGGTGCACAAGTTTCCAGACTCCCCCAGCATCCCGAGTTCTTGAGACTGCTCGGCCTCATGGCATCCTGCATTCTTCTGGTGCCATAGGCCAGGTTGCGGATGAGATCTTTGCAACGGGCACTCAAGCTCCAGTGGTCTCAGTCCTCCGGCAGGATGTCGGACCCTGTTCAGGTGCCGCCCTCGGTCGCCCAGGACCTTCTGTGGTGGGCCGTCAAAGGCAATCTGATGAAGGGGGCCCCATTTTGGCTGCCCTGGCCGGAGGTGACGATCGTGACGGACGCATCCCTCACGGGATGGGGAGCTCATGCCGACGAATTGACAGTCGGCGGTCGTTGGTCTCCGTCGGAGTCCAGACTCCATATCAATCTGTTGGTGCTGAGGGCCGTCAGGCTAGCCCTGAAGGCTTTTCTGCCGACTGTGCGAGGAAGGAGTGTCCTGATTCTAAAGGACAACACAGTGGCCATGCACTACCCAACAAAAAGGGGGGGGGCAGGGTCACTTCCTCTGTGCAGGGAGGCGATGCAGCTCGAGTTCTGGGCCATTCAGCAGGAAGTTTCGATCTCGGCTGTTCATCTGGCCGGAGACGACAACGAGACGGCGGACGCTCTGAGCAGGCAGAGCACGATCTCTCACGAGTGGGAGCTGGCGCAGGAAATTCTCCTGGAGATCTTCACCCTTTGGGGGACCACTTAAGTGGATATCTTCGCCTCCAGTGTCAACTGGAAGTGCGAGAGGTTCTGCTTGCGGGCATTTCCTCCAAAAGGAGCCTTAGGAGACGCGTTTGTGGTGGAGTGGTCATTCCCACTGCTGTATGCGTTTCCTCTAGTCCCCGTCACCCCGCAAGTACTGCGGAGGTTACGGAGGTTCAGTTCCCGGATGATCCTCATTGCTACGGCGTGGGCCCGGAGGACGTGGTACCCGGACCTTCTCGACTGGTCCGTCTGCCCTCCACATCGTCTTCCCTATCGAGACGATCTGCTCTCACGGGAGGGGGGTCAGGTTCTCCATCCAGAGGTCAGATCCCTCAACCTTCACGCTTGGCTTCTGGAAGGTTGAGGTATAAGGATTGGGACCTCCCTGAAGACGTGATGGAGGTGTTGCTCTCGGCCAGGCGACCGGCAACAAAGTCTCTGTACCGTTCCTGTGGGCGAAAGTTCTGTGACTGGTGCAGAGTTAAGAATGTGGATCCTTTTGAGTGTGACATTCCCATGGTTCTGTCTTTTTTGCTTTCCTTGGCCCACAGGGGCTTGCAAGTGGGGACCATTAAAGGTTACCTGGCGGCGCTGTCCATATTTAAGCGCTCGTCTGAAGAATGTTCCTATTTTAAGATTCCTATAATTTCTCAGTTTTTGAAAGGGCTCACTATTGTGTTCCCTCTGTCACCTTTTCTGGGGCCCGGTTGGGATTTGAACTTTGTGCTCAAGTTTCTTATGGGTGCTCTGTTTGAGCCTGTGCATTCTTGCCCTTTGAGACTGTTAACTCAAACTGTGTTTTTGGTTGCGGTTACTTCCGCTCGCAGAGTGAGTGAGTTACAGGCACTTTCAGTTAAACCACCCTTCACTGTGTTTCATGTGTTTCATAAGGACAGGGTTGTCCTTAGAGTTCGTCCTTCCTTTCTTCCGAAGGTGGTTTCGGAATTTCATTTGAGCCAGAAGGTTGTTCTTCCGGCGTTCTGTACTCCTCCACATCCTGGTAAGCAAAAGGAGAGGCTCCATAGGCTTGATCCTAGGAGAGCGTTGAGCTTTTATATTTCGCGCATGTCCCGGGTCAGAGTGGACGATCAACTTTTCATTGGTTACGCTGGAAAGCGTTTGTGACAAGCTGTGACAAAACAGACTTTGTCTCGTTGGATTATTTTAGCAATCTCCCGAGTGTTACTGCTTGGGGGGGTAAGGACCCTCCGGCTGGCTTGCGGGCCCATTCTACCAGGGGAGTGGCTGCGTCTACTGCCCTGCAGAGGGGTGTTCCTATTTGTCACATCTGTGATGCAGCCACCTGGGCTTCGGTACATACTTGTGTACGTCACTACTCCCTCGATTCCATCCGAGGGCAGGATCTGGGCTTTGGCAAGGCAGTCCTTTATTCCGCAATTTGATTGGGCATGCTAAATTTGTGTTCTAAATTCTTTTCCCACCTCCTTGCTTGGTACTGCTTTGGGAGTCTGTCATAGATATGGAATACGTCGGAGGACCCAATCCCCTCGAAGAACAAGTTACTCTCTTACCTGGTAACGTTCTTTCGATGGGATGGGCCGACAACGTATTCCATATTGCTCCCTCCCTACCTTCCCTGCTGCAGAATTTCTTATGCGATTGCAGCTTGCGGTCCGCAGGGCCTTGTGTGTCTGACTGGCAGAAAACTGGTGTCGCACGTTCTGGGGGAAAAAACTACAACTGCGGCTACGGGCGTTGTGTGTCCTACTTATCACATTGGGTGACGTCGGCCGTCGGAGGAGGTCCCCGGGGGTAGCGCATCAACATCATCGACGCAGACGCCGAAAATGTTCCGAAGCAGCACAGCTGTGTACATTACCTGTCATAGATATGGAATACGTCGTCGGACCATTAACGTTACCAGGTAAGAGAGTAACTTGTTCTTCTAAACATATGCCTTTTTTACTTATGTTCTGGTGAGATTTTTCAGTTTTCAACCTTCATGTCTTTCCAGTAGACCCCAGAAATGTCCTGTAGAATGACCTGTCATCCTCTTTCCTTGCAGTTCCGCTCTTTGTCCATGGTGTCTGAGTGCCTCTTCTCACTCATCAATGGGGATGACATGTTTGTGACTTTTGCGGAAATGCAGCAGAACAGTTACCTGGTGTGGCTCTTCAGCCAGGTGTACCTGTACACCTTCATCAGCCTATTCATCTACATGGTGCTCAGCCTCTTCATCGCCCTCATCACTGGCTCCTACGAAACTATCAAGGTCAGTATGGCAAATGGATAATTGCATTCCCATTACTACGTAGGACCAGATGATGGATGCCCTTTGCACTGTACACAATGGTCCTTGTTCTGATTGGCGCTCTGCTCCCAGGCAGTAGGATTGCAGGCCTTGTGCCTTGTCTTACATGATTGTGTATGGCACTGCAATAGCAGACATTTAAAACTACTTTGTAATGGGTTTATTTACAGGGATGTAAAAGCGGATAATATACATGTACATTACATTCTGATGCTTGTGAATCTACTTACAATCGTAGGCTGTGCATATAGTTGGACATCTAGCAGTAATTGCGGAGCATTGCATCCTTTTTTCAAAGATCGAAAAGGGACATCAACTTGGTGGAGTCTGTAACTCTATCCCCACAGTGATGTGTAGTGCACCCTTAATTATTCCTTCCGTGGCAAGGTCCCCATGATTGTTTTTTTTTCTGCCATACTGGGGGGGTTGCATTAGGGAGGAATTGATGACAACGAACGAAAGACATGTCAAAAAACGCGTCCTCGGTTAAAGCACACCCTAGGTTGAAGGAAACATTATCTAAAACCTATACAGCCTGTTTCCCAGGTTTATGGCCCCCAGGCACCTCCAGGTTTACCTCAGCGGAATGTCCAGGCATCTTCCCCATTGTCAGTCATAACAAGGTCCTAAAGGCCCTGTCCAAGTTGAGTTGGATTTCCCACTCCCTGAAACAGCAGCTACAGGGACCTGGACTAGAGCATGGTTTGAGGAATGTTTGGACAAGCTGCCTGAGTTTATTGATTTCTCAGACGCGTTTGACAGTACCCGTAAAAGGTTTCCTCCCTTAGGTGAAGATTTGAAGTCGCCTATAATTCAGTCCTCAGTTTTCCACTCTACCTCTCCTGTACAAGATCCAACTGATCCTTTAGTGGACATCTTTCAGGATGTTCCCTATGATCACATATGATCAGGGGGAAGAATTATATTATGTCCCAGACCAGTGAGACGGCTCTCAAGATCCGCCTTCTAAGACCCAGAAGCATGGCTTGATGTCACCAATGATCAGGGGGCTTGGCCCACTACTCTTACTCATGACACAGATGCTGACAACAACTTTGTGGACTCTATGCGTGTCGTACAGTCCAGAGACTCTTTGCTTATTGGCGACCAGCTGCTCGTCCACAATATTCTTAAAAAGGCAGTGGATCATTTCAAGATACTCGCTCAAGAGGCGATACCCGAATCTGACTTTGTAGAAGATATCCTCAAAGAGAAAAAGCTGGTCAGTCAGTCTATCACTCTTCTCAATTCTATTAAGAAGCGCATCGCCCTTTCTTTACTTGCACCCTCCCTGACATGGGCAGTTAACCTGTGCATTGCGAAAATGTTTAGTCCTGCTCCTCCGGACCCCCTTCATCTTCGCAGACACTCAGTTCCTGATTCACTGGTGGTGATCACAACCAGGAAGCATGCAGCTGTTCCTTTGTCGTCAGCGGAGGCCCCTCCTGACAAGGAATGTAAAAATGATATGCCTTGGGCAAGAGGATTAAGTATTCTTCAGCCTATAGTACCAGCATTGCAAATACCACCTTGTTTGCCAGCTTTTGTGATTTTTAGTGGGGTCTTGTGCAGGATGGGCTAGAGTGTTCCTGAAGCAGCCAAGTTGCAGCTACTTGCTGTTGTTCAGGAAGGACGGCAAGTTACCCAAAACATTTTAAAAATACTTTGGACTCTGCCGAGACAGCTGGCAGAGTGCTTGCCGAAGGGACTCTTCTAAAGAGTCATGCTTGGCTGCAAAACTCCTGTTTTAAACCTGAAACACGGGCCTCCCTTATCAACAAGCCGATAGAGGAGTCCGTTTTGTTTGAAAAAGCTGTAGAAAACCCACTTGAAACGGCGAAACCTGCTGCTCCTTTCGAGTGCAATCTTTTACTAGAGCCCAACAGGCCTCTTATGGCACAGAAGGTTCACCTTGGCACTGCAAAATGTGTCCAGTACCTATCAAGCTCCTCAACAGCGAGGGTTTCAGGTGGCTATGTTTTAGGCAAGATTGTGTGCACTACAGCAACCTTGATTGACCTCCAGGCAATAGGAACCCATCCTTTGGTATAAGTCTGTACTACACAGGTTGGTAGTGTGGCTGAACAGCCAGGCTTATCTCAAGAGGGGTCAATGATATGATATGGCATTTATAACGCACCTATACACAAGTGTTTCAAGGCGCGACGTGGCATGGTAGGGGAAACGGAGGTAAGACCAAGATAACAATCCTACTATGCCAGGTGACATTGAGATTGCGCAAGTGCAGGGGAGGGGGTGAGGGAAGGGGAAAAGTGCAGGGGGAAAGGGGAGGGGGCAGTGCATAGGATAACAGTGAAATAAATAAAGACAATACATAAAAGTGCAGCCAGCTGGAGGCAAGTGCAAGGGTAAGTGCAGACATCAAGAGCTAGTAGGTGCTGTAGAGATATAGAAACAGCCCCTGAGTGCAAGGGTTGCCAGGGGGGCAGTGCAGGTCTGCAACTGGCGCGGTGCGGGTGGGGGTACCTGGACCCAAGATCAGAGGGTAGCCAGGTAACCAGTGCAGTTTCAGATTCATCCAGGAGATCAGCAGGGGAGAGGAGGAGAGAAAGCAGAAGCAAATAATAAGGTCTTGAGGTGCTTCCGGAACCGAAGATGGTTCTCCGGTTTCAGAGAGGCAGGGAGGCTGTTCCAGAGGGAGGCCCCAGCAGAAGAGAGATTTACCACCACCTTGCTGCTTGGAGAAGTGACTGACCCTAAGGGAGTTGGAGGCGGATGAGCGAAGAGCTCGAGAAGGAAGATATTTAGGAAGAGAGAGTTGAAGATAGTGAGGCCCCAGAAGGCCTGGTGGACAATGCAGAGGGTTTTGAACATAATCCTTGCCGCCACGGGAAGCCAGAGCAGAGATTTCAGTCCTGGAGAGATACGATCCATGGGCTTGAGGCCAAGGACAAGTCTTGCAGTCCTGTTTTGGATGTGTTGCAGAGAGTAGAGGCAGGCAGATTTAGAAAGAGGCTGTTGCAGTGAGCTTCTGGGGGAAGGTGAGGAAAGGAAGAATACCTCTGAGGAGGTGCAGCTGGTAGTGTGACTTCTTAGAGACGTCGGAGATGTGAGGAGAGAAGGAAAGTCTGGAGTTGAAGATGCCCTCTAGGTTTTTAGCCTCACAGCCGGGAGCAGGAAGAGGGCCAAGAGAGGCCAATGTGAGCAGTAGGGTTGTAACACAGTTTCACAGTGACAGTTATTCAAACACTTATACTCAAGGTTTCTTGATTAAACAATTATTAATTTATTTAAGTCAGTTATATAAGCCTTCAGAAGGGAGCAAAACATGTAACAATTATATTTGCACTTCAAAACACACTCTTAGCTTCTCTAAATCAATGATACTCATCTCATTGGGGATGGCACACAGACCCTTCCTACACCCTCAGGTGACTTAAATAGCTAGGACACTGTGGACATTGAAACATTGATTTATCACTGGTACATTTAGAGCAATACTTAGTTTGGTGCAAAGGTTACATCTAGAATTTAAAACAAAGGTTAACAAATCATAAACGGGTAAGTACTTTTTGAACCTTCCAATGTCAAGTAAATTTAACCCTTTCCTGGGGGAAAGGTAAAGGCATAGAGTCAAAGGTAAGAATGGTCTCTCAGGGAGCCAGGACAGCCAATCCAATGTTAGTTGAGCAAATCTAGGGGAACTGAAGATCTTCTTTGCAGGTAAGTAAGTCTTGCACAATGTTTTTAGAAATGTTTATAAAAATAATATTTACTCTAAGGGCTTTAAGCTGGGGGGCTTGTGACCTGCAAAGATGTAAGTAACTCTGCAAGGGCAACCAAGACAGGTATCAAATGAGATCAAAAGAGGTAAGTTCTCTTAGACTTTACAGAACCTTTGGTTAGAAGAAATGGTTCCAGCTGGCTTCTGTTCCTGTACAGCTCTGCAGATCCTGATGTTCCTGGGCCTCAGTCGTGGGGGCAAGAAGGATGATGCCTGGGGACTCCTGCACTGAAATGGGAAGGTCGGCAGCAATGGGCAAACTTCAATTCAGTGGCACTTCGGCGTTTCAGCTCTTCGTGTCCGACAGCAAATATCAACACCGCAGTTCTCGGATACCACTTCAGACTTACTTTGCTCGCATCTGGGGTCCAGCACTCTGAGGTGGCTCAGGCTTGGTCAGTCCTGCTACAGGGAAGTCATAGGATCTTCCTGGCACTGGGGTCTGACTTAAAAGCGATGCACTCGATTTGGTGTTCCTCTCCCTGGCACTTGGGTTCCAGCAGCAGTGGACGTATAGCCAGCTCTGAGAGGACGGCCAAAAGAGTTCACTTTGGAGTTGATTGGTCCCACCAACTCAAGGGGAGAAGTCGTCCTTGCAGGGCTTCTTTAGACGAAACCAATTTGGCGCTTCAGCACAGCAGCAGGGCTTCACCGGGCAAACAAGGTCCAGAAGTTGCAGCAGGCTTCTCTTCCAAGTTCTTCTTCAGATTCCTTAGTCCAGTGATTGACTCTGCCTTCCAAGCCAAAAGCCTCACCTTTTATGTAGTTTTCTCCCATTCATTTCAGCCAAGCTGTCAATCACACAGCAGGGTGGCTGTCCTTGCCGGACAGCCAGCCAGCCAATCAACTGTGGGTGCATTCCTGTAACCAAGGGGATTAAGCACAGTGAGTGTTAGGCAAGATTTGGTGCAGTTTCCTTTTGGTGCACTACAACAACCTTGACCTCCTGGCAATAGGAACCAAACCTTTGGTAGGTTGGTAGTGTGGCTGAGCAGCCAGGCTTATCTAAAGAGGGATCAATGTAAGTGGTACTTCGGCGTTTCTGCTCCTTGCGTCTGACAGCAAATAGCAACACTGCAGTTCTCTCGATACCACTTCAGACTTTCCTTGCTTCTGGGGTCTAGCACTCTGTTGAGGTTGCTCAGGCTTGGTCAGTCCTGCATCAGGGAAGTCCGGAGAATCTTCCTAGCGCTCAGGTCTGAATTAAGTGATCCACTTGACGGCCTCCAGGGGCACGTACATGGATGGCATGAGCTAGTGCTTCTCCGTGACCCAGGTGCCCTTGATTCGCAAATGTGCTCCCATTTGCCCCTGTTAGGCAAAGTTTGTATGCAGTACCCTCTGGGAACACTACACACAACTGACTACAGGTGTAAGCAAACCAACCTTTGGTATAAGTCTGTACTTCACAGTTTTGGTAGCGTGTTGACCAGCCAGGCTTATCTCAAGAGGGGAATGTGAGCAGTAATGATGTTACACAGAGGTTTACAATCACAGGTGTTCAAATAAACTCTTACACTCAAGGTTTGGTTTCTTGGATAAATACTTAATGTATCTAATTTGATCATCTGGTTCCCGGCAACCGCCCATACGCCCAAACTCTGCACGCCGCGACAGCCCGCCAGATTCTGACGCCGTGCCTGACACTGAACTATCGTGGTCACATCCTGCTGCCTCTCACCCTCGCAGCCAGAAGCCTGCGTACAAGAGCTCCTCCAATGGCCACTCGTCGGATCCTCCCACATTGGTATAAGAACGCTCCTCACATTCCTTGCATATGATATTTCATATATGAGCTGTCCCTCGATTTATATTATATCTGCCTGCTCCATTGAACGCCCTCCAGCGAATGCAACTGTTTAGTGCTCGTTAGGTTTAACTTGTACTCGTATATGTAGGACCTTGCTCCACCAGCTTACCCACATGATCAGCGTTCCTTATCTGCCATAACTACGTGCTGTTTTTGTTAGCACCCTGACCTAATTACCTGCTCCTAATGCTAGTATCATAATTGCCTATAGTATGCACCCTGCTTACTGTGTGGCTGCAGCCTGTGCCCTCAATTCCTGCCTCGCCACTAATAGCTTGCACTAGCATTGCCGGATCATGTATTATTCGTCTGCCTGCTTTGATTTAGAAACTGCCAGTTACTACGTTTTCTGTTTACTGTGTGCCTGCAGCCTGTGCCCTCAATGCCTGCCTCGCCACATACAGCGTGCACCATCTCTTGCCGGCTCATGCACTTCTGCCCGCTTTGCCTTGAAATAGTTAGTGCCTAGACCCCATTGCTGTTTGTCTACCACAAACCAAACTAGCAACGCCCTGAACTATACCTCCTGATTGCTAGTGCCCGCACCTATCTGCCTACCATTGGCTCTGAATCTCACCTTAGCAAGAAGTCAGCGTTTCCCTACTCACTGACCTACTAGTTCTATCCCCACTGATTGCCCACCTACCTCTCCTGAGCCAACTACACAAAAGTCAATCACTCTCCCGCCTACCTTAACCGTGGTGACTCCTCCCTGTACCTATTACTGCACCACTCATACCTGCATTGATTGGTGCCCCATCACCTCTCTAGTATGACAGCTCTAGCCATAAGCCACATTGCCTGCATCACAGTCTATATACTAAGCAGCATACCTCTTACTATGTCACTACACACACCCGCCTGGCTACATACTTCTAACCTACACAAAGCCACAACATCCAGACCATTCCATGACACGACGGAGCCTAAATTCCTGTTACTAAGTCACCTATGCTCAACCACGGCCAAAAACTTGCGTCTTGGAGCCAGGCTAGCCAAAATCTATGAGCCCCCCCATTAGATCGATTCCTATTACCGTAGGACCAAGACAATTAATATCTCAGCCTTGCCAAACCAATGCTACTGCCAACTTAACCCATAATGACAACCATAGGCCCATAAATAGCCTAACTAAGCATAGTAAACCTAAAGTGCTGCAAATCAACCACCCAACTATCACCCCGAACCCTCAGATCAAGGGTGCCCTACTCAACTCTAGATCCTTAGTAGCACATGCTACAGAAATTGCTGACCTAATCCTAATTGAGGACCTAGATTTCCTAGCCATCACCGAGACATGGTTACACCCTGCAGCAGGCCCCAAGCTCGCAGTCCCGGACGGCTACTCCATAATGAGACATGACAGATCTAAATCCAGAGGAGGTGGCATTGCTATCATCTACAAATGTAGCCTCGACATAAGACTGTCTCCACCAATTGATGTTCTATTCTGCGAATTGTTTTCCGTGAAAGTCCCAATCTCCAATGCCCAAACTCTCAGCATCCACTTGATCTATCGCCCCCCCCAGACACTCCTGGAACATTTGAAGGTGACAACACCATCCTTTCCAGCAATCTTAAATATTCTACACAAGTACTTCTACTTGGAGACTTGAACATGGGCTTCAATGACCCACTAGACCAGCTCGCCTTGACCACACTCAACACTCTGCCCGAACTAGGATTCACCCAAAGAAGCAATGCACCTACCCATATTAAAGGCAGAACACTTGATTGGGTGGCAGACTTCAACTGTCAAGCTAACATCCTAGCTATCTCTCCACTAGCTTGGACTGACCACCACCTTGTGTCACTGTCCACTAATAGACCCCTGCCTCTACCAACCATTAGGGCTCCACCTACACTAACCGGAAATAAAAAATGCATTACGATGGACAGGCTTATCCCTGCCCTACTCCCTACTCTTCACACTCCCAGATAACACAGATCCCGAGATTTTGGTTGAAGAATACAATAAAATTATGACTACCTCGCTGGACCTGATCGCTCCCACCAAACACAGACCAAGTAAACCTAAGACTCACTTGAACTGGTTTACGCCTGCTCTAAAAAACCTTAGACAACAAATAAGAAACTGCGAGGCCGCCTGGAAAAAGCTACCCTCAGCAGCTAATAAACTTAAATTCACCAAACTTTCCTCCCTTTACAAAAAAGAAATATGTCTAGCAAAAACGCATGTCTTTTGACACACGTTTTTCCCAAGCCAAATCCAATACAAAGGAACTATTCTCCATCCTCAAAGAAATAGAGACCCCCATCGAACCACTCGACACAAGTGTCAAAGACAAAAAATACTGCCCAGAGATTCAAAATGCTTTAGTGAACAAAATTCTCACCCTACAACATAAGATCTCTGGAAAGAAAAGCATCCTTAAATATCTCAACTACTCGAGTTACTACGGAAAAGATGTCCACCAACAAATCTACCCAATTCAACTTTTCCAAAGTCTCGATCCCAGAAGTGGAAAGAATCATCTTGTCCCGGAAACCTACTAATTGTCAGGGTGGCCTCTGCCCTGCACAACTTATCAAGGATGCAGCTCGCGACCTATCACCCTTCATTACAAAGCTCATCAACGCGTCCTTTACCACTGGCACCATCCCCACCAATCTGAAACAATCTTGGGTACTTCCTTTGCTAAAAAAAACCTACTCTCGACCCATCCGTACCGACCAACTACCGGCCGATCACAACGGTACCTTTCCTTCTAAAAATTCTGGATAAGGTTGCCTATGTACAAATCCAAAAACACCTGGAACTACACCATCTACTAGGAGCTAGACAATCAGGCTTCCGCCCCCAACACAGAACCGCGACAGCTCTTATCGACCTTAAGACCCAAGTTGTCGAGTGTAGAGAATGGTAAAGCGGCCCTTCTCCTCCTCCTAGACCTCTCGGCCGCCTTCGACTTGGTTGATCATACCATCCTATGCAACCACCTCAACTCGGCTGCCCACTTCTCTAGATCCTTTCTAAATGGTAGAACTATGAGGGTCTTCTCGCCCACTGCAGCTGCCGACCCTATACCTATCACCTGCGGCGTTCCCCAAGGCTCTTTGGTCTCGCCTACGCAGTACAACATTTTTACCAACCCCCTTTTCGATGATCTGGTTCTTCTTGGTGTCACCTACACTAACTATGCAGACGACACCCAGATCCTCCTACCTGTTAAAGATGGCGTCTCTTGGGCGCTGAGTACCTGGGCTTCCGGTAGTTGTTCTTGGTGAGGTCGCCAGGCTGTCCGACAGGTGATTGAAGAATATGAGACGCGAGAAACCAGCACACCCCTTCCCCTAGAGTCAACAGGGTTAGAGGTGGACCAGCTCCCAACGCCACCAAAGTGCACCTTCCTGGTTCTTGCGGTGTTGGAGCAGTGTAGCAAGATAGAATTGCGGACGGAATGCCGTGGTGTTTCCAGAGGATGCAAAAAACTGGAGGAGGCAGGCAGGTCTTGGAAGGCAAGGTAGAAGAGCAAGACCGTAGCGGGCACAACAGTAGAAAAAGGCTGGAACAGGCTGGAGCAGGCAAGGAATGGAGGGCAGGCTGGAGCAGGCGAGGACTGTAGGGCAGGCTGGAGCAGGCAAGGACTGAAGCGCAGGCTGGAGCAGGCGAGGACTGAAGGGCAGGCTGGAGCAGGCGAGGACAGGAGAGCAAGCTGGAGCGGCGAGGAATGGAAGGCAGGCTGGAGCTGGCAAGGACTGGAGGGCAGGCTGGAGCAGGTGAGGACTGAAGGGCAGGCTGGAGCAGGCGAGCAGGCTGGAGCTGGCAAGGACTGGAGCTGAAGCAGCGAGGCTTCAGGAGCGAAGACACGATCCGTGAAACAAACCGCATTGAGACGCGGTGAGCTTCAGGATCATGCGCCTTAAATAAGACCGGCAGCACTCGGGAGGCTTGGAACGCAAGCCGTGTTATCCCCGAGTGCTGCCGCGTCCGAAACGAGGCTTGGGAAGCAAGCTTGTGGCTTCCCAAGCGCCTCGAGGACTGCGCATGCGTGAAGACCAAGACGCGGTCGTCCACGCATGCGCAGGCCCCGGGACACAGAAACCCCGGAAGCGCCGGGTGTCGCGGACAACCGCGGACCCCCCAACCGGTATCGGGGATAACAGCGCCAGGATGGGGCGCGTCGGAACCCATAACCGCGCCCCCTCCGACAGGTAAGTGAGGTGGAGGTGGTGACACTACCGCTTTCTGGGGATTAAGGAAATTATTTGGCCTTGGTGAATAGAGTGTACATCATCCAGGCATGGATGGCCACACATGGACTATGCCTGAATGATGATAAAACTGAACTCATCATCCTTGGCACTACCTCCAGCCTAAAAAAACTTGGACCTGACTACTCTTCATTTCTAATTGATGGTATCAGCATTAACGTCGGTCACGAAGTAAAAACCCCTCTGCTTTTACCTTGACTCGAAACTCACTAAATAAACAGGTTAATTCTCTGGCGTCTTCTACGGCAAATACATGCAAACTTATCCGCACTGCCAAACCATTCCTATCTGATTTTAGCTGCATCGCCCTGGCCAGAGCCCTTATCCTCTAGCCTAGACTACTGCAACGCCCTCTACCTGGGGTTAACCAAAGCTACCATCAGGAAACTCCAAATCCTACAAAACAATGCCCTCAGGGCAGCTTTGGGCATCTCCAGAAGAGACCATATCACTGAGAGCAGCCGCCAGAAAAACTGGTTGCCAACCTCGGATAAAATCCACCTAAAAACCCCTGTCACTCACCCACAAATCCCTTAATAACGCTGCGCCTTCTTACCTGGTCAACAAATTCCATAGACAACAATCCTTGAGACCTACCAGAATGGCCTACAAGGATTGCCTCTCCATCCCAAACTTCAATCGCTCTACCATAGGAGGTCACCGCTTCCCGGTGAAAGCAGCTAAACTGTGGAACTCCCTACCCCACACATTAAGAACTGACGGTCCATATCAAAACTTCAGAACCAACATTATCCTATGGTTGAAAGCCAATGCTCATTAAATGTAGTGCCAACTGCAATTACTGCCCTTCAAACCTGTATATTTTGCCACTGTAAATTTGTTGTACCATGATAGTGCTATTGTATATATGTTATAAATTGTATATATGTTATATGTTGACTTTACTATGTATACCCGGTATACCCAAATAACTTTATGTAAATTTAAACTTGTGTAACTAAGCTTCGCATTTTCTTGTACTTGCTGCGCACTGTTACCCCAGGGTATGTCTGCGCATTATAAATAATAAACAAACAAATCAGTCAGTTATAAAACATTCATTAGAAGGAGGTAATTGTATAATAACACACAAATATACTTCATTACATTTCAAGAGGAGGAAAGGGCAAAGGTTTATCAGAACATAAAAGACTACAATTATTCTTAGACAGTGCAAATGCTTTGAGTTCACCAGAAGATTCAATTCAATAGGCTAGGCGAAAGTCAATGGGCTAAAGTCTTGGATAGGATAAAGCGGTTCTGGTAAGTAAACGGAAAAGTGTCTGCACAAGTTCTTGGGAGTAGTTTGTACAAAAAAGAATTTTGGGTCACAAGCTGATTAGGCCTGCGAATTGCAAAAGTTTCAAGCACTTTCACCGTTGGAGGTAGGTTCTCTGTCTTGTTTTACAGCACCTTACAATGAAGAAAGAGGCAGCTGATGACTTCTGTTCCTGGCATCTCCTGCAGATCTCGATGTTCCTGAGCCTCAGTCGTGGGGACAAGAGGGAGCATGTCGGGGGACTTCTGCACTGGGACAGTCAAAAGCTTGCAACTGGCAAACTTCAAGTTCAGTGGCTGTTTCGCGTTTCAGCTACCGTACTGCTAACAACGCTGGTCCTGGCTATCAAGGTGGACTGCTCTTGCTTCTGGGGTCCCACACTCAGCTCGGGGAGGGTCAGGCTCGGTCGGTCGGTCGGTCCGACGTCACGGGAGTCCGGAAGATCTTCCAAACGCTGTCGTCCAGCTTACAAGTAACGCACACAATCTGGTGTCCCTCTCCCTGGCTCTACGGTTTCCTGCAGCACTCTGAGGAAATGCAACCAGCTCCGAGATGGGTGTCCAGGTGGCTTACTTGGGAGTTGATTGATCCTACCAACTCAAAGGGAGAAGTCGTCCTTTGCAGGGCTTCTCTGACGATGCGAACTTGGTGATTCAGACCTGCAGCAGGGCTTCACCGGGCAAACCAATGGTCCAGGAGTTGCAGCCGCCATCCTCTTCAAGCTCTTCTTCGGTTCTTCTTCGGTTCCTTCGTCCAGTGGTCAACTCGGCCTTCCAAGCCAAGAGACTCGCTGTTAAGTTTCAGTTCTGGGCAAAATAAGTGAACTGAGCCACACATAGGTATAGAAGGCTTTACTAAGTTGACACGAGAGGCAAGTTTACATGAAGAAGTAGATTAGGTGTAAGGGAAGGGAGAGACATCCACCGGCCCCCTCATCATCCAAGTCCAGGCCCCAACTGACTTCGTGGAACACCCATACACAGTTCATCCATAACATTCCACACCAACATTCCGTCAGGGGCTCATGTACACAGATCTATCAACCAGGAGGAAAAGTACAAACACAACACATCTTCCCCCTTTATGAAATAAGGATAACAGAGGAGGAAGTAAGGGAACAACACTATAGAACTCTGTAGAACAATCCAAGAAAGACATCTAACCCAGACCATACTTTCATCACAAAACTTCCATACCAAGCAATATGCTCAGAGCAAAGCTGCTTGCTCAACTCCACCAAACTTTTTTTTTTTTAAATAATTTTTATTTTCAAAATAAAATAATACAAACCAAACTTGCAGCATTATACATTACAAACTGTAAACATCAATTAATGCCATGTTACTGCACTTCAAACCCCCCCCCCCCTCCCTCCAAGAGCTTATCAACCTTACAGTTCTGTGTACACTTGGTGTGGCCGGGCGTCGCCCCTCTCGGAAGCAGCAGGGTCCATTTCCGTGCCAAACAGTCCCGTAATTAACATTCTCCAAGCCGCCAGGTTGCCCACTTCTTCCTCCCCACAATTACCACACGCTTCCTGCCATACCACCGTTTCAGCCTCCGCCCACTTCTGCAGGTCCCGCCACCATATCTCTCTTGGCCCATGGCGTTGCTTCCAACTCATAGCTATCCTTCTCTTAGCAAGTACATACGCCAGGTCTCTCAGTTTCCCGAAATGTTTGGTGTTCCGTGGTCTAGGGAACCCTCCCAGGAGGCAGGCCCAGGCCGTGTCAATGCGTAGCAGAACCCCCTTATCTGCTAATTTCTGTGCCACTTACCCCCAAAAGCCTTCAATCACTGGGCAGGACCAGAACATATGTGTCATACCTGCGTCTTCTTCATCGCATTTCGGGCATGCTTGTCTACCTGCGTTCGCAAACTTGGCTATTTTTTTTCGGGGTCATATATGCTCTGTGCGTGATGTACAGCTGTATTTGCTGCAATCTAGCGTTCCTGGACACTTTCTTATGGTATCCCATGGCCCGTTCCCACATCCCATCAGTCATCTGTGCCCCCACTTCCGCTTCCCAATCAAGCCTCAAAACCATCAAGTCCTTCCCCACCCGGGTCATCACCACCTCATATAATCTAGAGATCTCATGCCCGCCCTCTGATATATCATATATCGTTCCGATCAGTGCGTCCGGATCTTCCGCTAGCACCGTCTCCGGCCAAGTCTTGCGGATGATCTGTACCAGCCTTAGATATGTAACATATTGGCCCCCGTGCAGCCCTGTTTCTTCACCCAGGTCTACGAAATCTCTAATGGCCCCATCCTGCCATATGTCTCCCAATGTGGCCAGCCCAACCGTTTCCCAATATGTCCTGATAATTTTCCTGAGCTGGCTGTCTCCCATAGTTAGGGCGACCAGTGGCACATGCGAGGAACACGGGTGCGGGCTCTCAATCAACTGGCACATTCTACGCCAAATTCTCCACCCCAACAGCAACATACATGGGCATCATTGCAAGTCCGACCTAGGGACCCAGACAACCTCCTTTAGATAAAACGGGGCGCAGTCCCTCCCAACCAGCCTAGACTCAGGAGTTTCCTCATCAGAGAGCCATTTGGTCACGTATTGCAGCTGGCTGGCCACATAATAGGCCTCAAAGTTCGGCAGCTTGATGCCTCCCCTATCGTGGAAATTTTGCAGTTTCCACAAGGCTACCCTGTTGCGGATGCCGTGCCACAGGAAGTCCCTGCATACACTATCAAGTTTGACAAAGAACTTCCTGGGTATCAAGTATGGTATATTGCTGAAAAAGTGCAAAAGCCTGGGCAGGACCACCATTTTAAGCATCGCCCCCCGGCCCACCATTGCCAGCGGCAGCTTCTCCCAAAACCGCATACCATCGCGGATTTTCTTTACCGCCGCCTCGGTATTGTGCAAGTGTTCTTCCTTCACAGCATGATATACATCAATTCCGAGGTAGCGGAAAGACTCAGTTGCCCAGGGCACGGGCAACACCGGCAACCGTTCCAGAGGGACCCCAATGAAGCTCCCCAGCGGAAACATGCTTGATTTACTGGGATTAACCGCTATGCCGGACAACTCTGCATACTTTTCCATGACCTCTAAAATGTACTGGAGGTTTTCCTCCGGATACTTCAGGTACAACAACAGGTCGTCAGCATATAGGGATATCAAATGGTTCTCTCCTCCCACCTCGATGCCAACCAAGTCATATTGTTGTCTGAGGTACACCGCCAGGGGCTCCAGGGCCAATATGTACAGCATCGGGGACCAGGGGCATCCCTGTCTGGTGCCTCTGCTAAGTCACCACCTTTTGGATATCACAGATCCCGTGCGCACCCTGGCCAGTGGCTCGCTGTACAGCAGTTTCGCCCACCTCACATAGCCAGGCCCAAACCCGTACCCCTCCAAGGCCGCCAGCAACCACGGCCACCTCACTGAATCAAATGCCTTAACTGCATCTAGGGACACCACCACCATCTCTTCATCACTTCTGTTCCCCTCTTCAATCACCCGGTGAAGTCGCCTGTGATTGTGAGTTATGTTCCTGTTGGGGACATAGCCCGTCTGATCCGGGTGTATCAGTTTACTGATGACCCTTCGTAGCCTGTTGGCCAGGACCGCCGTCAGGATCTTGCTGTCCTGGTTCAACATCGACAGCGGCCTATACGATCCACAGCTTTGTCAGGGTTTATTAGGCTTGGGGAGCGGCACTATCAGCGCTTCTCTGAGTGTTTCCGGTAACCGACCCTTCTCGAAAGATTCATTGAACATTTCTAGCATCGGGGGGAGTATCTCTGCTCCATACACTTTATAAAACTCACTCGGGAGTCCGTCCGTGCCCGGAGTCTTACAAGTGGGCAATCCCTTCACTACCTTCTCCAGTTCCTCTAGTGTAATAGGTGCGTCCAGCTCCTCTCTTTCTTCATCACTAATCCTGGGCAGCTCTATGTCTTCCAATGTAGTTCTGATCTCTGCCTGATATTCTCCCCCTATGTCCTCATACAGTGCTCTATAATAATCAAGGAAGGCTGCATTAACTCCTTCTTGGGTGTCTACCTCCTCTCCGTCCTCTCTAACTATCATCCTGATCGGGGGCCTAGGGGTTTCTCTCTTATATAACCATGCCAGTAGGCGTCCAGTTTTGTCCCCACCCGCATGCTGCCTCTCAACATATTTTCTATAGTTAAGGTTACAGAGCCTCTCCCAAAGCTCCGAACACCGCTGCTGCAGCTCAAGTACTAGGTCTGCATCCCCTCCTGCCTTGCTACTTTTGCGCTCCAATTGTCTCTCCGCCTTCTCTAGCTCCATCAGAACCCCACCCTGCAGGCCCTTTGACTTGGAAATAGCGTCCCCCCGTAACACAACCTTGAATGCCTCCCAAAGTGTACCAGCCGAATCTACACTGCCCGTGTTAACCTCAAAGTACCGCTGGATCGCCTCCCTGATGTCCTCCCTAAAAACCGTGTCCCTAAGCGCCTCCGCACGGAGGCGCCATGTAGGTATTCGTGCACGAGGGCGGCCTTACTGCCAGGTCAACACTAAGGGCGAGTGGTCCGACAGGACCCTCGCTTTATATTCAATTTGAGTGGTCGCCATCACCACTTCTGACGTGGCAAAGAAATAATCCAATCTCGTGTGTAGGCGCTGTGGAGCAGAGTAGTGAGAATACTGCGAGGTATCAGGGTATTTCAGTCGCCAAACATCCGCCAGCCCAAAGTCGCCCAGCAACGTCTGTAGTACTCTGGCCGCCGGGGTGGGCCGATCAATCCTATCATCGGACCTATCTGCCCTTGGGTCGAGAACACAGTTAAAATCCCCTCCCCAAATGATCGCTCCCCCCACACATGTGCCCAGACGGGTGCATACGGTCCTGAAGTATGCAGCAGCATTCTGATTGGGGGCGTATGTGTTAATAATGCAAACCTCTCTATCCTCCACCAGGGCTCTGAGCATAACCAGCCTGCCCTCCGTGTCCACCTCCTGCCACGTGACTCTGAACGGAACGTGCGGTGCTACCCAGTTTAGCACTCCCCTGGCATAGGCAGAGTACGGGGAGCCCACCACCATGCCACTCCACTTTTTCTCAACCAGTTCTAACTTGTGCCGGTTCAGGTGTGTTTCTTGCAATAGTGCAATATCAATCCTCTGCCTTTTGAGGTACAACATAACTTTATTCCTTTTTAAATAACTATTAAGTCCCCTGACATTCCAGGTGACAATCTTAAGGTCTCCCATGGCAAGTACGTTCCTCCCTGCCTCCCATGTAGCGACCCCCAACCGCCCTCATGACACAGATAGCGTTTCGGTCCAGTAACTCCTCATATAAGCTCAAACTCCCTTCAACAATATACACAACTAAACCCCAACTTCCCTCCCCGCCCCCCACCCGTGCCTTCCCCAACATCACACACCCCAACTGCTGCCCAGCTCCAGCCTCAGAGCTCAGGCACCCCCACATCTAGCTCCGCAAGCACCGGTCGGTGAACGGAGCCCAGTAGGGTGAGGTCACCCTAACGGCCACCCAACTAAAACTATTGTGGGGTAGAGAGTATCGCCCCGTAAGGCTCCCGATCAAATAAACATTCACAATGTCTTGACAAATAGTGCAATCATCTGACCTTCTTTACCGAAGGTGTCACACCGACTATATTCAAGTCCCACGAGCCACGCCATCTTGCGACGCCATTTTACGATTCCCGTATCTCTTCCGAGCCCTTTCTGGGCCGAACTTCTGATTCCTGGGGGCATCCTTGAGCATTGAGCCATCCCATAGCATCCTCCGGGGTTTCAAAAAACAAGGTTTTATGTGCATGGAAGACCTTCAATTTTGCAGGATAGAGTAACATATATTTGTGGCCCGCTTCTCTCAGCCTCCGCTTTACAGACCCAAAGTTCACGCGACTACGCTGTACAGTCAGAGTATAATCTGGATAAGCCGTGATGTTTGCCGCTCCTCTCGTGATCGTCCCTTCTTTACGGAAGTATTCCAGTATCCTCTCCCGGTCGCGGTAGTTAAACATTTTGGCGATCACAGGCCTAGGCGGGTTCCCCGGAGGTGGCCTCCTAGTTAGGGCTCTATGTGCTCTTTCTACTGCAAATCCTTGAGATAGGGCCCCTCCAGGTATCTCCTGTAAGAGCATGGATTCGATGAAATCTGTAGGGTCACGGCCCTCCATCCCCTCCGGTAGGCCCACGATGCGGATGTTGTTGCGACGGGCTCGTCCCTCAGCCTCCTCCGCTCTGCTCTCCAGGTTGCCCATCCTTTGTGTCAGGGCATGCAAGTCGACCTTATGAGTGGCGCAATCTGCTGTATTCGGGTCAACTTCTTTTTCGAGGGACTCCGTGCGCTCCGCCAGGGTCCTGACATCTTGTCGTAGCAGATTAACGTCCTCTTGGACCTCTCCAACCTTGCGATCCAGTGCAGTCTTCAGTTCAGTAACGACCAGTTCCAGCTTTGATTCCCAGGCCGCCCTCAGTTCCACAATCGCCGCCAGGATTTCTTGGTTGGTGCACGAAGACGTTGTGCCACTCCCAGCCAGCGCATCCTTACTTTTGGTAGTGTCCTGGCTCGGGGGAGTTTTAGTGAAATCGTCTAAGGTAGGCTGTTTCACCTTCGGCCGCACCGGCCTGTTTGACATGGCTCAGGAAATCGATCGGTTGCTAAAGTAGCAAGTTTGTGTACAGTGCACCTTCACAGCTAGGCCACCGTACAACTCGCCTCTATTCCAGTCCCGGGCCCTGGTCGGCCATTTTGAGTCGCCCTTTGTTCGCAGAGTCTTTTAACTCGTAGCCACCGATCTCCGTCGCCGTTAATCCTATTCTCTCCAGAAGTTCACAATGCGTGGCCAATACCTTCACACACCATCATGTGTATCGTCGGTGGTCAGCGATCCGTCGTACCGCACATATTTGCCCGGATCGTTGCAGGATCTCGGGAGCTCCTCCGGAACGCGTCCTCCTACATGGCTCTCGTAGCCTTGCCCCCCAACTCCACCAAACTTTAAACCAGCTCCTATAAACTAAACTCCAACTCATACACTCAACCAACTCCGCAGCGGGCCCACAACGGACATCAAACAGAGGGAACCAGCCCTCACTCTCAAAACCAAACCAAACCAAACAATTCAGATACCATACCATCATCATCCACAAACCCTTAACAAGATGTGCAAGGACACCATAAGAAGTTAAACACTTCCAACTGTTTCCACCAACACAGGTTACAAATTTCTACAAATAACAACATCAGCATGTTTCACGCTCCCAAAGTAGCGTGAGTGGGACACACATCCCAATACACTATCACACCAAATGGAGCTAGTGCGAAGGATACCAGTTCCACTAGAACCAGAACCTTTTACCGGGACCATAAATCCCACTGACACACAAAATGGTCAGAATGCACCTAGTGCGAAGGATACCAGTTCAACCAGAACCTTTTACCGGGACCATACATCCCGCTGAAACACCATAATGACAGAATGCACCTAGTGCGAAGGATACCAGTTCAACCAGAACTAGAACCTTTTACCCGGACCATGCATCCCACCAAAACACCAAATATCAGGATGCACCTAGTGCAACACTCGCCTTTTATTCAGTTCTCTTCCATTCATTCCAGCCTAGCTGCCACTCACCCAGCAGGGTGGCTGTCTTTGCTGGACAGTCAGCCAGCCAATCATCACAGAGTGCATTTGGATCTCCTAGGAGACTAAGCACAGGGAGTTTCCGGCACCTCCCACACTTCCTGCCTACCCCAGACACTCTGGAGCCAGAGGCGGGTTTCACTCTTGAAACCCGCCAAAGGTGAATGAACAAAGAGACCAAACCTGGTTTGGCGTGCAGAGAAAAAATCTAGAAGGACCTTTCCACAAAAACATGGCGAAAAAAGAAGACTGGGAACTATTTTAGCAACGATGGCTGGGCGCCATCTTGAAAAAGATGGCTCCCGCTATTTAACTTTACTGTAGCTACGAATAGTTCGGGGTCGGGGAAAAATCATAGTAGTTTGTTGTAAAACTACTGCCACCAGCCATTCTGAGAGGAAAGGGTAACATTTGTCTGTTACATGAGTATCTAGACACAGGGGATACTAGGTAACCCCTCCAGTACTCTATAGGAAGAAGGGTTGTGCTGGGTCTAGAAATGTACAGGAATAAGTGAAGTAAACAAAGCAATTAGAGCTGAAGTCCTCTTTTTTTTAGGGGGCTGTGTGGCTGAGGACCAGATGCAGACATGTATATAAAATGTTTCCTGTCTTGATCCATTGACTGACATGAATGATAGCACTTGTTGCAACTAGACACAACTAGTACGTGTGTAGGTGGGTAGCTGTTTTCAGTGGCATTTTTTTTATATACAGGACTAGGTGAAGTGATTTTCACTCCACTGTTCTGGGAAACAGTAGTTTATCCCAGATAAGGTAGTTAAACCTTGGGAAAGCCTGAAAGGCTTCCCTGTGTCACTGCACTGAGGGTGCTGTGTGACACAAATGAAAAAGATGCCTATGGAGTTGGTTAGGCTCCATAACCAAAGGAAACACAAGGGTAAAATGCATTGATTTGAAAAGTTCAAAGTCCCAAAGTTTAACAAAAGAGCTGGAGGGCTCTAAGGTGGGAGGAATTGGCACATTTATGAGAATTCCTAACAGCCCCCCCCACACACTGCCCCGTGACAAAACACGAGACGCACAGGCAGAGGAGCGTCCAGCGGGTGAAAATACGACCAAAATCGCACCAAGGATTCCATACGGCTTGGTACACGAGAGCAGAATGTTGCACGTTCGCTGCCCTCACCAGGGAAGTAGCCGGCACACGTAAGAGAACAGACCCCCCCGGACAACAGGACACAGCAGGCGCTGCAGTTCATACGAACTGGGAAACCAGCGTCAAGTCAGCACGAGAAGTGGCTCCAGCTCCTGACCTCAACACTGGGGTCGAACGCGGTGACGAGTGTTAGGCAAAGTTACCCTTTGAGACCACTACACACAACTAGGACTACAGGTGTAAGCAAGACCAACCTTTGGTAGAAGTCTGTACTACACAGTTGTGTGGTAGCCACTGCTGAGCAGTCGGGCTTATTTCAAGAGGGGATGGGAACTGTAAGGGTGTTAAACAGAGGTCTATAATTACAAGTATTCAAATAGACTCTTACACTCAAGGTTTCTTGGTAAAACATTTATTAATTTATTGCACAGTCATTTATAAAACATTCACTAGAAGGAGGCAATCTATATCACACAAAAATATACTTCAGTACTTCACAAGATCAGGTTCTGAGACATTTAAACTACTATGAAGGTGGAGCAAAATGGCATTCGGAGCATTTGAAGTAGGAGCAAAAAGGCATAAGTTAATAAAACAAATGTTACAGTTACTCTAAAAAAGTGCAAATAGTTTGAGTTCACCAGAGTTGTTGATTCAATACAATAGGTTAGGCCAAAGTCAATGGGCTAAAGTCTTGTATAGGATAAAGCAGTTCTGGAAGTTAAACGGAAAAGTCTTTGCCAAAGTTCTCAGAAGTAGTTCGTAAAAGAAAGATTCATGTCGGGTCACATGCTGACTAGGCCTGCAAGTTGCCAAAGTTTCACGCACTTTCGCAGTGAGAGGTAAGTTCTCTCGGTCAGGTTTTCACAGTACCTTACAATGAAGAAAAAGATGCAGCTGAAGACGTCTGTTCCTGGCAGTTCCTGCAGATCTCGCTGTTCCTGAGCCTCAGTCGTGGGGACAAGAGGGAGGACGTTGGGGGACTCCTACACTGCACTGAGACTGGTCAAAAATCTAGCAAAGGCAAATCTTCCATTCCGGTAGCTGTATTCAAGCACACAAACTGGTGTCCTTCTCCCTGGCTATTCGGTTTCCTGCAGCACTCTGAGGAAAATGCAACCTGCTCCGAGAATGGTATCCAGGTGACTTACGTGTTGATTGGTCCCACCAACCCAAAGGGAGAAGTCGTCCTTGAAGGGCTTCTCTGTCAAGATGAACTTGGTGATTCTGACCTGCAGCAGGGCTTCACCGGGCAAACCAACGGTCCAGGAGTTGCAGCAGCTGTCCTCTTCCAGCTCGTCTTTGGTTCTTTCGTTCCAGTGGTCGACTCTGCCTTCCAAGCGAAGAGACTATCCTTTTAAACAGTTTTCTCCCATTCATTCCAGCCTAGCTGCCACTTACCCAGCAGGGTGGCTGTCCGTGCCAGGCAGTCAGCCAGCCAATCGTGCCAGAGTGCATTCCAGTCTCCTAGGAGACTAAGCACAGGCAGTTTTGGGCACCTCCCTTACTTCCTGCCCATACCAGACACTCTGGCGCCAGAGGCGGTCTTCAGTCCTGAAGCCTGCCAAAGGCTTATGAACAAAGGGACCAAACCTAGTTTGGCAGCAGAGACAAACTCTAGAAGGGCCTTTCCAAAAAGAAATTGGTGAAAAAAGAAGACCGGGACCCGTTTAAACAAAGGAGGGTCAGACGCCATCTTAAAAAACATGGCTCCCACGATTTAACGCTACCAGTGTTCGCGGTTGGGAAAAATCATGGTAGTTCGTTGTAAAACCACTGCCACCAGCCATTTCGAGAGGAAGGGGTAGCATTTGACTGCTACATTAGTTTCTAGACATAGGTTATACTAGGTAACCCCTCCAGCACTCTATTGTAAGATAGTGTGTGCTGGGTCTAGGAATTTTGAAAAGACTAGTAAAGTCAATTTCACCTTACTTTCTCTGAGGAACAGTAGTTTATCCCAGAGAAGATATTTAAACCCTGGGACAGCCTGAAATGCTTCCCCTGTGTCACTGCACTCAGGGTGCTGTGTGACACACATGAAAAGATAATGCCTATGGAGTTGTCTAAAACCTCATAATCAAAGAATACAAGAGTAAAACACAAAATAAATGAGAGAGTGGGAAAAAGGGTTCATGCTCTCTCCAGGTAAAAAAATCAAGTCCTCAAAATCCAGCAAAGTTGCCGGGGCCCTCTAAGATGAAGGGAATTAGCACTTCTATGAGAATTCTCCCTAACAACGAGAGCCCAGCGCCACCACGCAGACTTCTACCCAGCCGGCCCGGACAGACGGTAATCACTGGCCCCCCGGGCACAACAACTGTGGGGGGGCAGGTCCCACTGAAATTGTAAAACGAAGGGTGCCCCAGTCAGCATACCAGGAACGGTCCACTCACAAAGAGACCGACGCCCCGACAGCCGGGAGCACCGGATGCCGTGAAACATACACCACCCTCGAGGCACTGGGCCTTCCCCTCTCCCCATCCGCAAAAGGCTTCATGCTGCATCGAAACAACACATTCCTCCCCGATCACTCACAATAAAAGCCTGCAGACACTCCTCACACAAAGGGCGTAGCAGAGCACAGGCCCATGAAGCACTGCACCTCCAGCACGTAGAATCTGCTGGACCCCATACGTACATCGTGCACCGGTATATGCCATTTCGCAGGTGAAAACCAACACAGTGCATACCCCGGGCCTAAATCCAGGACTGAGGACAATTCCTGTGACAATGTGGTACAGGACCTGACTTGAACATCTCCAACGTTCTGACACACGTTACACGAATACAGAGGCACAACCCAAGTGTGGGAACCGCTCGGCCTAGAAACCCCTAAGGCAGCGAAGCGGCCCCACACACAGGCAGCTACCACTCCCCACCAACAGGCTTTCGCTTTGGAAGGTGTCCCAGGTCCATGTGTCAACCAGAGACATGAATAAGAGACCTTCTTCTCCCCTCTCATTGAATAAAACAAGCAACAACAACACTGAACAGGGATTACAGGTGGCACAGTCCCCAAGTAATAAGGCGCATCATCATTGAAACAGCACTCAGAGATTCGGGGTGCCAGTTGACATGAGACTTCCTGGGGATAAAAGAAAAAGCAGTGGAACTTGGGCACGACACAGGAGGTGTGTGGGGCCCTTTTCTCGATGGGCTTGTGCCCACCTCGCTGAGTTGAAAGACTTGCCACAGTGTGAGACAAATAAGTGGTTTGCCCTGTATGAAAGACCCAATACCTCCGCCCCCGGGACAACAAAGCTAACTCGCACCAGCAAGCCCTTAATACCGTAACACGCACCAAATAAACACTTTGAAATTGGGAGGAACCCTATTGCACCAAGATTAACTGAGGGGCACCAAGATTCAGAATCCAGAGGGAACGTAGAGAACATACGCCTGATCCCTCAAGTCGGTCAACCAAAAAAATCCCAGTAGTAGCAGTTGGAAAGCGCCTCCAGAAGCACCAAGTGAGAATCCTTAGATCGATGGGGGCACAGGGTGACCTCCCGATGTATGCAAAGAAGAAATCAAGGGTGTGTGGCCTCCGACCTGGGGCATGTGCCCGTCCGCCTCAGACGTACAAAACCGAACACACAGACCCTGAGGTGACCAACTTTGCAGCGACTTGTCCGAAGAACACACATATGGCCGTCCCCCCTTGGAACACACAGCTGTATATATCTGGTTACCCCCAACCCACCATTCCACATACGCCGCTAGGAGGAAACATTCAAAGGAACTGAGATCCTGAGAGGTGACCACAACTGAAAACATCACTGCATGGATCCCAAACACAGATTGGCAGATTTTGCATACCCCGGCAAGAAGGTAGGCAGTGACCCCATAAAGACAGAGAAATGGCAACAGGGAGTCAGGACTCGATGGCCACCAAGGGAGATGTTGCCTCGTTGCTAGAGGAAATAAGAGGCATGCATGCTGATATTGGTGGTAAAGTGGACAAAATCAATGTCAGACAAGACCAGATGGAAGAGAGACTTCAAGAGGTAGAGCACAACCAGTCCCCCCTCGACACTATTGAAACGCAAATGGACGTCCAACTGGGCAAAAAAGAATGATGAGAAGCAGAGATGGGCCTAAAGATTTATCACTTTGAAAACAGAGAAAGGAGGCACAACCTCTGGTTCTTCGGAATTCCAGAGAAAGAGGGGGAGATGGAGGAGACCTCAAGAGTGTGGTCCATCAGATTCTAAAACCTCTTCGAGGACGACTCCATCGGTGTCACCAAGATTGAAAGACTCCACAGGGCCGGAGGACCAGCTGGATGCCCAAGATCTGTATTAGTACCTTTTCACAACTACCCCGACGGGCTCAAGATCCTCAAAAAGGTAAAAGTGAACGGTTCAGTAATGATGGGCATGGCGCACATCTCCATATTCCAAGACCTCTCATCCATTACCCTCGCTAAGAGGCGTCTATGCCAGCCCCTAACCAAATGGTTAAAGGAAAACGGAATGCAGGACAGATGGGGATTTCCCTTTTCAATCACCTTTGAACTAGATGGACAGAAACACAAATTGGTAACGGAACCAGAGATTAAAGACATCATTTGGGAGCTACTTGGTGAGGAAGGTCGCGCCCCAGGAAACTGGGACAGAGGGCGAAGGGGACACAGGTTGGTGGATGTAGGGTCCTAAGAGGAAAAGGATTCCAGGTTCGAGGAAATTCATCAAACTCAATGCATCCTCCCCGAATGCACCTTGATGTGACTAGGAATTGCCCATGTAGCGGTGCACAGAAACGTTCACACAAATGAGCTCACCAGAGAGTCACCGTTGGTGAGTAAAGAAACAGCCCGCAGGCAATAGACATGTAATTCGTTATACGGCCTTGCGCAGGGCCCAGTAAGCTATGACGTAGCTAGTAAAGTTGAGAAATGTCATAAATGTTAGTTATGCGATAAACAGTTGGGGGGCAAAACAAGGGGCACCCGATATTGCGATGTTAAGAGCAGGGGTCTGGGCGAAGGACCTCACTGGTGGCTCAGACTCACCTAGTGACGTTAACTGGGGAAGGCCGGGTGCCCAGGGGGAGGGAAGCGTGGGGATTTGAGGGAAGCATGGGGAGGGGAGGGAAAAGGAGGGAAGGAGAGGTGGGGAGGGGGGTGAGGAGCGGGATGGGTGTTGGAAGGCGAGTGGGAGGAAACCTGGGGAAATCACATTTAGCAAAAAGGCTCAAATGTCCTTTGCCACAATGAAACACGCCAAAACCAAGGGACCTATTCTGCATGTAGACATAGGCGGCGATCACAAGCACTGCACATGGCAGCAGTAAAGACAGCTCGCGTAGGTAACCCTCTCTGAATATGCACTTTGAATGTTAAAGGCCTCAATTCACCCACAAAAATATCCCTACTTGCCACAGAGTTTAAGAGATCAGGAATTAATGTTCTATTCAAACAAGAGACCAGATATCAGAAGGGTGAAGAGTGGAAGTTACCAAGTGGCCTCACAGGCAGCACACACGAGGGTTCGGGAACCTTCAAGAGGGTGGGGTAGACATCTTGATACGAAAATACCTACATATGGAGGTCACGAAAACATGCGTTCAGGACAAAAGTTTCCTATTGGGGAACTTGCGTGCCCTGCACACTGTCTATGGCCTTAGAATAAAAGCCAAATTCTTTGAAAACACAATGCCCAAGTAGAATATCCTGAAACCAGTGCAACTGCTTGCCTCATTATTATTCAAATGCAAATTCAGACACTTAGTGTATTTAAACAAAGTTTCAAATGACAATTCAGTGATTCATATAATACAAATATTTATTGTACTGATAGCCCAACGCATTTCGAGTGTGACTCTTCATCAGGGGCAAGTATGTTCATTGTAATTCTACAAAAAAAGTCAGAAAAATAAACGTGATAAGTCTCATGTTAATTATTATACAAAATTCAAAGCATAGTTAATACATTTGTGATTTGATCAAATGATTTGCTTATGGCTATACTTTGTAAAAAGAGTCCCTTCTATTCAAGGTACACATAAGTGAAAGGGAATTCTCACTAGACTAATTTACATCAGGCAAATACATGTTATTAGGCTGCTTTTTTATGACATTCCTAGTGATAGCACAATGCCTATACTTTGTTACACAGGACCTTTAAATTAATGGTCTCCATATGGGTGCAAAGGACTCTCATTAGTCATAGGTTTGCATGAAGAGGATTAGCTTGCGTTTGTATGATTAGATACTCGTGGGTAGGAAAGTACAACTATAGAGAATCGAAAGTTAACCTGTTAGTAAATACAAATATTTGTCACTGGTTGCAGTTTTAACCTAGTGTGTAGTGTAGTAATTTCATGCATTATGTTTGAGGAGGTAAATAATAAAAAAAAAACTTGTATGACCGTCAGTGCTGACTTTAGAGTGATTCTTTAAAATAGTGCCATATTAGGGCGGTAGTTCTACTTTCAGTGTTCTAGTTGAAATGAGGTCCTTATATCATTTCTGTGATAAAAAATGTGGATGTGGTCTTACCGAATGGATTCCTAAGTAGATATGGGGAATTGGGTTATGTCCATATAAAGTGGAGGAGTCTGTGGGGTTGGCCAGAATCAGTCTAAAAAGTAAAGAAACAATGTTTTAAGTATTGCTAAGGTGAGAACAAGTTTAACAAAAAGTGAATAATGGCTTCTACTGGATGTACTTCAAATTCAGTTCAACCGGAGAACAGTTGGGCTCCAGCATGTCCAATCTCATCAAGCAGCTTGTGAAGTGCTTGTTGAGATGGTTGCTATTTGTCTTAGCGGTTTTCAATGATGTCATCACACGCGTGCCCAAGTGACGTCACTGGAGAGCCGTACTGTTTTAGAGCACAGAGACACTATTGATGTCTGTGTGTTCAAAGTAATGGGTATTTTATTAATGATGATATGTTATGTTAAAGGTACTTGTATAGCGCACTGTCACCAACGGAATTCGTCCCCAGGCCCTCTGGCGGATCTGTAAACAGGAAGGGCTGGTAGGGTTGGTCGGAAAGAGGGGAGAAGGAGAGTGGGAGAAGTGGTGTGCTGTTGGCAGCTTCAGCTCGGTATACACTGAATGCTGGGCTTTGGTGCTAGTATCGGATTGGGTGAGGCCTCGAGTGCTGTGGGTGAAGTTTGTGTTGATGCGGTGTGGTAAAGTGCATGCGGATTGCTGGGAGAGAGTTGGTTGTGTGTTTTGTGTGGGTTTAAGTATGCAGAAGATTGAGGGTTGGGTTAGTGTTGTCTGTATCCTGATTCTGGTACTTATGGTTCCGTTAGAGTTGTATACCGGTGGGTTGGGTTGTTGCTGGTTCCTCGTGGGCCGACTTGTTTTGGTGGTATTGCGCTGATCCAACTGTATCCTATTGAGTATAGTTTGGATTGGTCGGTGTGTCTGAATCTAATCTTCAGTTGTGGGGCTGGGTAGGTAATATCTATTCTCAGGTTATCTAGTGAGACCCTGGTCGGTTAAGGCTTTGAATGATTCAGGGTCGGAGTCGTGTTGATGTGTTGTCTTAGTGGATTCGTCATGGTGAGCCTGTGTATTCAGTCCTTAGTATCCTACTGTCCTGACTGGTTCTTTGGTTTCCGTGGGGTGAACTTCCTTGGGACTATTGTTTGGTTGTAGTTTTTTGTGTGGTGCGGCATTGTTTCCTGCTGTGTTGGTGGACAGTGTGTAGTGATGAAACATTCTGTTTCTCACCCACTGGATTCGGGCTTGTGGTGCCGTGCTTCCTTTCCCTCTCTATATTATGTCCTTGGGGCTTTTGGGGAATGTAATGGTTATGGTGATCTTGATGATTCGTCCTAGTGTTTTTTTTTATTATTAGTTTGCTATGTTTACTGTCTTTGATCGTGTTGCAGCTGTCTCCCGTTTGGTCGTTTTGTATGTCGTGGGAAATGTACCTTGGTTTTACTCATTGATTGATCGTTGTGTATTGCGGACACTTTACGTTAGTTGGATGTTATAGTTATGTCAGTGCCCCTGTGACCGGTCTTTTCAGTTATGACACGAAGAGCCAGGTTTTGAGTAATTTTCTGAATAATAGGTGGTTTCTTGTGTTCCGTATGTACTTTGGGAGGTCGTTCCGGGTTTTCGGGGCTTGGTGAGAGAAGGAGGATCCTCCAAGTTTTCTTTTTTTGTAGGTCTTCGATTCCAAGCGGATGTCCATGCTTGTTCTTGTTGTTTGATGTAGGCACAGTTTGTCTCTTAGGAACTCAGCGCCTTCATTGTGTACTGCTCTGAGCGTAATGCACATTGTTTTGAATTTTATTTGTTGTTTTATTGGTAGCCAATGTAGTGTTTTCAGCGCTGGTGCGGTGTGTTCTCTTCGGGGTAGTTTCAGTAGTAGTCTGGCTGCCGCGTTTTGAATGCATTGTAGTTTTTTTTAGGAGTCGTTCATGCATGCCTAGTTCTCATGTCATGGATTCACATGCTCATGAATATTCCCCGTCGTCAGGCTGGGAATCCTCGGTAAAGAAAAAATCAGTTTCAGTTTCGTTTCTGAACTGTCTTTCTCCTAATAACCAATCACTGGTCTCTGGGTCATACTGCCCCCAGCCAATGACTGCCCTCTACCTAAGCCCCTCCTCTGGTAGCCATCTTCAGATTTTTACCGCGCGTTCAAGTGTCGGGGGTCCTCGTGCTATAGCTCTCGAGCTTTTACTGCGTTTTGCGATTTTTCAGAGTTTAATCTCATTTTTTCGGTCAATCGAGCCTCAAGCTCCACCGTTTCTACTTCCGATAAACGGGGACCCGTTTCGGAATTTTCTACGCCCCTCAAGGACGAAGTTTTCATTGAGTTCCGCTTATTGGAGAATTCCAGAAGATCTTTGAGGCCTACCCCGCGTGGACATGGCCCAGGATCAAGGGAGCACGACGCCCGGATCCAAGCTGTTCAGGAGCTGCCCTGGATGTGGATTGCAGAATGTCTTCAAGGAGAACGAGCATTCTAGATGTCTCTGCTGCCTTCATGAAGACAAAACGCACGTGGAGATGGAATGTGCGTTTTGCAAGAACATGTCGGAGTGGACCATGAAGGATCGGCGTATCCGCCTCACCAACTGGCTAGATTGGAAGAGCCCAGCAGCGAGCGGTCTTCTAAGACCTTTGAGGGTGCTCCGGCGACGGGGGCCCAACAAAAGGCAAAGCACCGCGTGTCTGCGGGCACTGGGAGCACCGAACGGTCGGGCTGCTCAGCTGCCAGGCAGGGCGCACTTTCACCGACGCCATAAACCACGAGCCAACGCACTGGCTCGGGGAAAAGGAAGTCCGAGAACCTGGGTAAGCTTCGGGATAAGTACCGGGCGATCCCGATGGAGACAGCCGAGGGGGAGCGAGGCGGCAACCCTCCCCCAAGGTGAAGGCCTCAAGCTCATCCAAAGTCGGGAAGGCCTTGATTCACCCTGCTAAGGCCTCTATCGAGGGAGTGTGGCGGCCCTGGCGAAGCATGTGGAGGCTACCCCAGTGGAGGCGACCTCAGGGCACAGAGTTTGCCTGCCACCGCAGAGGGAATCCTCTTTTCAACCCATCAATAAGACTCCCATGAGAACTTCGGTGGAAAAAGAGGGGGGGGGCGAGACCTTCCGCCAAGCGATCCAGTGGTGGGGTACCCACGCGCATCTCACGGCGGGTATGGACTACCAGACTCCGGCACACCAGGAGACGGTGATGACGGATGCCTCCCTGGAGGGATGGGGAGCGCACACCGGAGATCTCCACGCAAGAGGCCTTTGGCTCCCGGAGGAGAGGTCACTACACATCAACGTCCTGGAGCTCCGATCCGTGTTCTGGACCCTCAGGTCGTTCCTCCCGTCCCTCAAGGGCAAGGTGGTGAGGATCTTCACCGACAACACCACCACAATGTTCTACATCCGGAAGCAGGGAGGCACCAGATCCCCAGCCCTAGCCAAGGAGGCCCAGGATCTGTGACACTGGGCCGTCGCCCAAGGGATGTTTCTGGTACCCTTCCACCTGGCAGGAATAAAGAACGCCATCGCTGACTCACTCAGCAGAGAACTGCGCTCGTGCCACGAGTGGGAGCTGCGACAGGATCAAGTGGGTCTGCTATTACGCCGATGGGGCAATCCCCAGATCGACATATTCGCGCCTGCGACGAACACCTGCCGGAGGTTCGCCAGCAGGTTTCCCCAGCCGGGGAGCATGGGCGATGCATTCTCATTCCCCTGGGATGTCCTGTTCCTCTATGCGTTCCTGCCGTTGTTGCTGCTGCGACTCGTCAACCAACTCAGACAGTCCCGGTGCAGGATGATCCTCGTTGCACCGGCGTGGCCGAGACAGATATGGTTCCCGGGCCTCCTGGACATGTCAGCGTCCCCCCCCCCAGCCAAACTACCGACGGACGCGGATCTCCTCTCCAGAGAAGGAGGCACCATCCTCCACCACAACCCGGGTTCGCTGAACTTGCAGGCATGGCTCCTGCAGCACTAGAGTTTGGAGGGTACGATATCCTGGCGGACTGCAAGGAGGTGCTTGCAAAGGCCAGGGCGTCCTCAACTCTCCAGTGCTATGCACACAAATGGAAGAGGTTTTCTGTCTGGTGCCGGGCACAGAAGATTAACCCTCTGCAGATTATGGCCCCTCAAGTGTTGCCGTACTTGCTATCGCTGGCCAAGGCGGGGTTGGCCCATGCCTCCATCAAGATCCATCTGGCAGCTATCTTCTGCTACACCAGAACTCCAGGACGCTCATCCCTGTGTTACCATCGTCTGGTGAAAGAGTTCATGAACGGACTGTTCAGATCGTTCCCGCCGGTGAAGGCTCCGACCCCGGTGTGGGAGCTCAACGTGGTGCTGAACAGGCTCATGGGCCCGCCATTCGAGCCTCTGCATTCGGCACCGTTAAAGTTCCTGTCATGGAAAGCAGCGTTTCTTGTGGCCATCACCTCTGCACGATGAGTGGGAGAGATCCAGGCCCTCTCCTGCAAGCCCCCATACCTGACTTTCCACGAGACGTGGGTGGTGCTGAGGACGTACCCCTCCTTCATGCCCAAGGTGCTGTCGGACTTCCATCTCAACAAACCCCTGTTTTCTTCCTGTCGCCTTCGTCGCCGGCCGAGAGGACTTTGCACTCGCTGGATGTAGCTAGAGCGCTGAAGTTCTACGCGGACCGCACAAAGAGTTTTCGGAAGACATCACAGCTGTTTCGAACTTTGGACCTGTGAACCAAGGGAAGGCCCTCTCGAAGGCATCCATTTCCAGATGGCTCTCCGGCTGCATCATGCACTGTCACCAGTTGGCAAACCGACCGTTGCCTGGCCGTCCGAGAGCCCATTCGACCAAAGAGATCGCTGCTACCACAGCGTTCCTGTCTGGTGTGCCCCTGCTGGACATCTGCAGGGCTGCTACGTGGAGATAGATGCACATCTTCACGAGATTCTACTGCGTCGACCGGGATTCCAGGGAGGAGTCCAGAGTCGGCCAGGCAGTGCTGCGCGACCTGTTCGCCTGAAGGTGGGCCTGGTGAGGAGATAAGAGGCTTAATGGTTGAGTTGATGAAATGCTTAATGTTGAGCCTTGCCACCTCCCATGGTTGTGCATGTATGTACTGCTATGTATTCTTGTATACATGAGCATGTGAATCCATGCCAGACCCCATGCTGGAGAAGGAACAAGTTACTTACCTGTAACTGTTGTTCTCCAGCATGGGTCTGGCATGGATTCACATGCAAACCCTCCCTCCTACCCCTCTGCGGCTCTTCACTTGGTCCTACTGCCACTTTACGTGCTACTAAATCTGAAGATGGCTGCCAGAGGAGGGGCTTAGGTAGAGGGCAGTCATGGGCTGGGGGCAGTATGACCCAGAGATCAGTGATTGGTTATTAGGAGAAAGACAGTTCAGAAACGAAACTGATTTTTTCTTTACCGAGGATTCCCAGCCTGACGCCGGGGAATATTCATGAGCATGTGACTCCATGCCAGACCCATGCTGGAGAACAACAGTTACAGGTAAGTAACTTGTTCCATATAGGCTATTGGCGTAGTCTACTTTGGACATGACGAGGGTGATGATGATGATGATGGTGGTTGTTTTGTTGGCGAAGGATAGGAACGGTAAGATTCTCTTTACCGCTCACAGGAGGAAGAAGCATTTCTTGAGGAGAGGGTTTACTTGTGGCTCTAGCGTGAGATTGTTGTCCATCAGAACCCCTAGGTTTTTTACAATCGGCGTGGGTGCTGGGGTTGTCCCGAGTTCCCTTGGCCAAGGGATGAATTGTTTTTCTCCTCCCATTTTTTTGTGACGAGCATTATTTCAGTTTTGCCTGCGTTGATTTTAAGGGAGTTGGAGTTGATCCAGAAGAATACATTGCGGAGGTAGTTTTCTAGCGTTGAGTTTCTTTCCGGGATGTCTTGTATTTTGAAGATTATTTGTGTATCGTCTGTGTAGTTGTAGCAGGTGAGGCCGTGGCTTTTGATGATTCTGATAAGTAGATACAGGTAGATGTTGAAAAGTAGCGGAGAGAAGGATGATCCTTGAGTACTCCACAGGTGGAGTCTCTCGGGCTAGATTTGGAGGGTTTCATCCATACTGTTTCCGTGCTGTTTGTTAGGAAAGATTTGATCCATAGTAGGGCAGTGCCTGTTATTCCAAGTCCTTCTAATCTCGTTATGAGGGTGTCGTGGTCGACTGTGTCAAATGCTGCCGATAGGTCTAGGAGTATCAAGGCAGTGCTGTTGTCCGAGTCTGCGTTGAATTTTAGATCATCCCATATTGAGAGTAGAGCTGATTGTGTTCCTCTCAGTGGTCTGAAGCCAACTTGTGCCTGGTCTACTAGGCCGTGCTCTTCTATAAACTCTTGGGTTGTTTCGTATATGTACGTTTCGAGCAGCTTGTCTGTGTACGGGATGTTGGAGATGGGTCTGTAGTGGTGAGGTCCTCTACGTTTCGCGCTGTATCTTTTTTTTTTTTTAAACTTCTTTTTATTATTCAGCGTGGCAGCAAAACACAAGCGAACAGCGTCAGGCATTACAATATGAATACAGTATACATAATGTAGGTTAACAGAGCTTACTTCACATAGTAACATAATCAATGGGTACAATCACAGCATGGAGAGGGCAACATAAGACTGTGATAGGGGAGAGGACCCGAGCAGGTGGAGGGAAGTAGGCGGGGGTGAGGTATCCGGTGTCGCGATTAGATCGGACATGTAAGAGCGGAACCTGAGCCAGACATTCCTAGGCCTGGAGTGGGCGGGTTGCATATGGGACCAGGTTTCCTCAGAGTCCGTGGCCCACGTGACCGCTCTCAGCCATTGGGCGTGTGTGGGAGGTGAGGGGCGAAGCCAGCAGAGCAGGATGGAGCGTACCGCGAGTAGCAGGCAGAGGCCGGCTAATTTTTTGGAATCACGGGAGAGGCCTGGGAGGTCATGAAAGAGGCATACCACCGGGGAAGGAACAATGGGATGGTCGAGCACAGCAGAAACTGTCGAGCAAACTGCCTCCCAAAACTGTGAGAGGCGAGGGCAAGACCAAATCATGTGAATGTAGTCGGCATCGTCCCGGCAGCATCTAGGGAAGCTGGAAGGGTGATCCCTGGACATGCGATGTAGTCTGATCGGGGTGTAGTGAAACCTATGTAGTACTTTGAACTGAATGAGTTTAAGCCGGGAGTTGAAGGACACTCTGTGTGCGCTCGCATAGATGTGCCCAGCGCTCATCCGACATTTCAACACCAAGGTCTACCCCCCCCCACACACGCTTCAGTTTGGCGAAGTCTGCTACAGATGTGGATTGTAACATCGTGTATAACCTGGAGATTTTAACCCTTGTGGGCCCAGGGGAGGTGAGCTCCTCAATAGCAGGATCGTCCGGTGGCAACGCGGGGAACGTTTGATAATTACGCTTGAGGGTCCTGCGGAGGGATGCGTATTGAAGCCATACACTCTGGCCACTCCTCAGGGGCAACGGGAGATTGGGCCATTCAACAAATATACCCTGGTCAAACACATCACGCAACAACTCATAGCCTGCGTCCGCCCAGCGACGAACCGTGCCTGGTGGGACCCGCGGGACCCCCGGGAGGAAATTCCAGAGAGGGAGGTTGCCGTGGTAGGCGTAAGTAGTTTTGACTAGCCTCCACATCTTCGCTAATGCGATGGACGTGCAGGCAACCGGGCTCTGTGAGTCCAGTGCCAAGGGAGCGGGTTGTATCACCAAGGAGCGGATGTCACGGTCACAGACCGCAAGCTTCTCGAGTCGGACATACGGGGGAGAGTCTATTGTATTAAACCAGTGAGAAGTATATTGGATTTGGGATACCAGCCAGTATTTGAGGAAATCAGGGGCACCGAAGCCCCCGTTAGACATGGGAGTAAACAGGGTATCAATTTTTAGGCGGACCGCACCCGAGTGCCAGAGAAAGGAATTCACAGTACGGGTCAAGTCACGGAAGAAGCCCCCCCCTGGCCACAAGGGTATGTTAGTGAACATGTAAAGCAACTGGGGCAACACCACCATCTTCAACAGCCCTATCCTACCTGCCAGGGAGATCGGGAGCTTGTCCCAGACCCGGACCTTAGCCGTCAGGTGCGTGAGGTACTTCTGATAGTTTTCCTGGAAGGTCAGCGCCTGCTGGCGCGTTACCGCTATTCCCAAGTAGGTAAATGTGGATTGAGCCCATGTGAAGCCAAAGGTGTCAGGAGGAGGGAGAGTGCATTCCGTGAGTGGGAAAAGAGTGGATTTCGAGCAATTCACTTTAAGGCAAGAGATTCGACCAAACTGAATGATGTCCTCCAGTATTGGGGGTAAGTTGATGGAGGGAGAACGCACAAACAACAATGCATCATCCGCATATAGGGACATTATGTCCGACTGGCCCGCAGTGCAAAGGCCTCTGAGCGTGGAGTTGGCGGAGCATATCAGCGAAGGGCTCTATTGCTATAGCGAAGATCAAGGGAGAGAAGGGGCACCCCTGTCTCGTCCCCCTGACGATCTCAAATAGGGGGGAGCATTGGTCGTCGGTGCGGACCCTGGCCACAGGGGAAGAGTAAAGCAATCTGACCCAGGAGAGAAAGGAGGGGCCGAATTTGCAACTCTCGAGAACCCGCCATAGGTACCTCCAAGAAACCGAGTCAAACGCCTTTTGCATGTCGAGGGTGACAGCCACTGCATGCGTCTCGGGACTGATTCTTTTGATTATATTAAATAGGCGCCTCAGGCTCAGGGAGGTAGAGCGACCCGGGATGAAACCCGCCTGATCTGGATGGATGATAGATGGCAGGAAGGGAGCTAATCGGAGCGCCAGAGCCTTGGCGTATACTTTGACATCACAATTTATAAGTGAGAGCGGGCGTTATGGACCGCATTGCGAGGGGGATTTACCTGATTTAAGTAGTACTGTGATTGTGGCCTCCCGGAGTGAAGGGGGGAATACACCGGACTCCACAGACTCTTCCCAAAGAGCCAGCAAGTGAGGGAGCAGCTGTGACTTAAAATGCTTGTAAAATTCGACCGGGATACCGTCCGAGCCGGGGGCTCGCCCCGAGGATAAGGAGTCAATAGCGTCTGACAGCTCCTCCAGTGTGAGAGGGGAATCGAGGGAGGCCGCGGCCTCCGGGCACAGGGCTGAGAGAGGAAGGGCATCGAGAAAGGAGTCGATCTCCGCCACTGATACCTCATCTGAGTTGGAGTATAGGGTTTCGTAGAATGTGAAAAATTCCCTGTTGATGTATTGCGAAGAGACAGCCATGGAGCCGTCAGGCCTCTCGATTCCGAGTATGTGTGGGGACCCCGTCTCGTGACGGACCAGTCGTGCCAGAAATCGACCGGGGCGTTCCCCCTCCCCGTATCTCCTCGCTATGCCAGGACTATCTAAAAACCTTTGTTCGCGATCTGCGAGGGATCGGAACGTGTCCAATTCCATCCCTATGTCAGCCAGGTTGCCCGGGCTGGAGTGAAGTGAGCATGTAGCTTCCAGGGTAGAGAGTCTGGATTCACTAGCGGCAAGATCCCTCCGGATTGACTCAAGGACCCCATTCTCTTTGGACAACGCAATCCCTCTAATATAAACCTTAAATGACTCCCATAAAGTGGCCTGGGACGTTACCGAGCCCGTATTAGTCTCGAAGAATTCTTCAATCGACCGCTTGAGCTCGGAACAGAACTCCGGGTCCAGTAAGGAGAGGGGTTTCAGCCTCCAGTTGCGTGTCCGGCCGGGATCAGGACCCCAACCGATGGTCACAGTAACTGGAGAGTGGTCAGACAGGGTTCTGGGAAGGATCATTAGCTGTATAACGCTCTTAACCAATTCGTTGGAGATCACCCATCTGTCAATACGGGAATAGGAATCGTGGACTGAGGAGTAAAAAGAGTATGCACGGGAGTCCGGGTAGAAGAACCTCGATGCGTCTACCATGGCGAGACGGGGCAGGGATGCTAGTGCAGCGTGGGCTGCCCTGGAAAGTTGACGGGGCCTGGATCCAGATCTGTTGAGGGCTACATCGAAAATCGTGTTGAAGTCGCACCCCCAAAGGATGGGGACAAGGGGGAAGCCATCAAGGAGGGACGTGACCTGTACATAAAAATCAGGGTCATCTAGGTTAGGGCCGTAAATGTTCAGCAGGACCACCTCCCTGTGTTGGAGCGTAGCATGAAGCAACACATCTGCCTTGAGGGTCTATTTGTGAGGAAATAAGAGTAAACTTGAGGCTCTTGTGGATGAGGGTCATGACCCCACAGCTTTGGGTAGAGAAATCAGTAAAGAATCTATGGGGACCCCAGGTTTTGGCAAAACGCATACACTGTTCCGCGCGAGCATGTGTCTCTTGTAGAAACAGAATCTTGGACCCATGACGCTCGGCCTGCAACTGGAGCTGCCTCATCTTTTTATAATTGCCCAACCCACGTACGTTCCAGCTCATGAAGGTCCGGTCACTCTCGGTCACAGATGCAGTGGTGGTTGAAAAAGAAAAAATGTCAATACCCAGCGGGCCAATTTCACAGCTCTGCAGCACCAAGTCCTGAGTACCACCTCGCGGTTCGCCTTCGCTGCCAACGCCAACTTTTTAACAACATAACCCCTGACATGACCCACCCCACCCACATCCCCTCCTCCCCAAACAGAGGGATGACAATCCCAACCCCCCTAAACCAAAACCAAACCAGAGGCATCAGCGCCTGGGGGTCTGAAGGCCGGACTGGCCGCCGCAGTCCGGGCTGCGGCAGATCCAAATAAGACAAAAGGTGCCCACAGTAGACATTTGCAAATAACTTGAACAGGGTTCTGTCACATGTTGATGTGGCACATATTTGTAAAATGAACAAAACAAGCAGATTCCGGAATAGAGGATCAAAGTGACCCCGATTCAGGAAGGCAGCCTTGCCTGGCCTCTCCTCGTCGGGACCGATGGATAACTGCAAAACCGTGATAAGAGGAGAGGGGTCAACCAGGGAAATGTTTGTCGATAAACCTGGAGGCCTCCTCCGGGTTCGTGAAGAATAACACCTGGTTGGCGTGTTCTATGTGGAGTTTGGCAGGATAGAGCATAGCGTATTTGACTGAGTGGTCCCGCAGCCTGCGTTTCACAGCTTGGAAAGTCTTGCGTTCACGTTGGACGGCCGTTGAGAAGTCTGGATAAAGATGAATCCTTGCGCCGTCCAATAGTAGCTCCCCTTTTAGTCTAGCGGCCCTGAGGAGGGCATCTCGGTCACGGAAGTTCAGCACCCGGGCTATGATGGGCCGAGGTGAAGCACCAGGCCTGGGCTTAGCTGTCAGGGCTCGGTGTGCCCGCTCAATGGCGAAGTGCAGGGAGAGCTTGGGAGAATCCAGGAGCGAGACCAATGTATGCTCAACAAAGTCCTCCATTGGTTCATGAACTTCATTCTCGGGAACCCCGATAATGCGAAGGTTGTTACGCCTCGATCGAGATTCCAAGTCCTCGTTCTTCTTCTCTACCTCGAGGACTCGGTTGGAGAGAGCGGTGACCTCGGAGCGCAGGGCACCCAGTGCATCCTCTGCGGAACCGACCCGTGTCTCGACCTCTGACACACGGCTGTCAGTCTGCTCAATGTGGGCCTTAATAGAGGATATAGTACCGTTCATGTCATCCAGTTTTGAGTGGAGTGCAGTGAAGCCCTCGCGGATGAAGTCCATCATTCTCCAGCATGGGGTCTGGCATGGATTCACATGCTCATGAATATTCCCAGTCGTCGGGCTGGGAATCCTCGGTAAAGAAAAAATCAGTATCAGCTTCGTTTCTGATCTGTCTTTCGTAGTAGTAACCAATCACTGATCTCTGCGTCATACTGACCACAGCCAATGACTGCCCTCTCCCTAAGCCCCGCCTTCGGCAGCCATCTTCAGATTTTTACGTCACGTTCAAGTGTTGGGATCCTCGTGCTATTGCTCTCGAGCGTTTGTGCTTTTTTCGCGCTTTTTCTTAGGAAAATTTTCTCTTTTTCGGTCAAAAGAGCCTCAAGCTCCACCGTTTCTTTATCCGATCAACTGGGACCCGTGTCGGATTCTTCTACGCCCCTCAAGGGTGAAGATTTCGTCGAGCCACGCTTTTGGAGGACTCCAGAAGTTTCTCAGGCCCTTCTCGAGCATGGCCCAGGAGAAGGGAAGCTCGACGCCCGGAAAGCTGTTCAGGGTCTGCCCTGGATGCCAGCTTCAGAATGTCTTTAAGGCGGACGAACACTCCCTTTGCCTTTACTGCCTGCATGAAGACAAGACGCACGTGGAGAAGGACTGTGCGTTTTGCAGCAATATGTCGGAGCGTACCATGAAGGACCGCCATCAGCGTCTCGCCAACTGGTGGAACGAAAGAGCCCGTCAGGCGAGAAGAAGAAGTCCGAGCGGTCTTCTAAGACCTTTGAGGGCGCCCCGGCGACGGGGCTCCAACAGAAGGCCAAGCACCGCGAGTCCGCTGGCACCGGGAGCGCCGAACGGTCGGGCTCTACGGGCGCCAGGCAGGGCGCAACCTCCCCGGCGCCATCAACCACGAGCCAACGCTCTGGCTCGGGTAAGAGGAAGGCCAAGCACCCGGCGAAGCTTCTGGAGAGACCCCGGTCGTGCTCGAAGGCCCCATCGCAAGGGGAGTGAGGTGGTGACCCTCCCCCCAAGGAGAAGGCGGTGAGCGCACCTAAGGTGGTGAAAGCCTTGATCCATCCGGCCAAGGCCTCTATCGAGACAGTCGCGGCGGCCCTGGCTCAGCCTGTGGAGGCTACACCAGTGGTGGCGACCTCGGGGCCCAGAATCTCCCTGCCACCGCGGAGGGAGTCCTCTTTCATGCCCATCGACAGGACCCCCGTGAAACCTCCGACGGAGAAGAAAAAGGGGGGGGCAGTAGGTCGTCGTGGATTCGGCCTCAACCTCTGAGGAGGAGCTGATCGAAGTCTTAGGCCACGGCGCTGGCGTGGAAGAAGACCATCCTGTCGGGAGGGATCCCGACGTGGGAGACGACGAGAACATCGAGGGTGCCGACGGGGCTCCTGGTCGCCCGTCGGAACCCCCTCAACCAGTGCCGCAAGACAACTCGGCGGCCATTTTGTTGGCTATACAGTCCTTATGCTCGGAGATAAGGACGAGACTGCCGTTACCACCAAGGGAGGAACCGCTCCCGACGGGGGACCCGGAGCCAGGCCCTTCTGGGAGCCCTCCTCTTAAGGGAAGAAGGATTCATCCTCCACCTCCTTTTCAACCTTCGCGCCCTGCTCAGCCCTCCTCCCCGTCCACCACACGTGGGGATGATACGGGGACTGACACGGCCGCGATGGGTAATGACGACGAGGTTTACGACGAGGATCTCCCGTCGTCACCTCCCACCCGTGCTTCCCCGCCCGACGAGATTGGATCGTTTCACGCCATGATCGCCAGGGCATCCGAGCTTTTCCATCTCTGCCCGGAAGAGAAGAAGGAAGGTTTCCTTTATCAACGGCGCGAGACCAAGAGGAAGACGGTCCTCGCTGTACCTCTGCTGGACGATATCTGGGATGAGGGTCTCGCCCTCCTCAAGAACCCATCCACAACGCCGGCTAGAAGGGATCGGTACGAGAAGAAGTACCGGGTCCCGGACGTGGCCACCTTGTGCCTTCGGACACAGCCGACCCCGGACTCGGTCGTCTCCGTGGCGACCAGGAAGAAAGCAGGGGGGGGTGCGGCCTCTACGTCAACCTCCCCGCCGGACGGCGAGGGAAAGAAATTGGACACGATGGGACGCAGCGTCATCTCATCGGCAGCGACGACTATTAAGGCTGCCAACGCCTTGGCTATCGTAGCCCGCTACGACAGGGAGTTGTGGTACAAACTCGCCCCCCTGCTGGACTTACTACCAGATGACAACAAGAGGGCGGAGGCCCTAGCGATCTTGCAGGAAGGAGAAGTGGCGTCGGACCACGCCATTATGATAGCGACGGACATCGCGGACACTGGATTCCGCCAGTTGGGCAACGGCGTGTGCCTTAGGCGGCGTGGATGGCTCAAGGCTACTGACTTCCATCAGGACGTGCAAACCAGAGTCTTGGACATGCCGTTCGATGGGAGCAACCTGTTTGGGAAACAGTGGAAGATTCCCTACAAGCCATCAAGACGGACACGGAGACGGCCCGGGCTCTTGGTGTTCTCCAGCAACGACGGCCGCCCTTTCGGAGCGGTGGAGGCAAACAGGGTGCCTCCAAAGGTTCCAGCGGTGGATTTTCCACCTATCGTCAAGCGGCCCGTTCGTCGTCACAGGAAGCCTACAGGGGACGAGGCAAGTCGGGCAGACCCCGCCGTCGTCGCCAAGGAGGACAAGGTGGCAAAGCCTCGTCGAAGCAGGACTGAACCGGTCGTGGGGTCGGGCCCCCACCGGAGCACCCCGGTGGGAGGCCGGCTGGCGAGCTTCGTCAGCGTGTGGGAGTCCATCTCCACCGACCGTTGGGTGCTGGACGCCCTGGCTCAGGGTCACGCGCTCGAGTTTCTAAAGAGGTGCCCGCGCGTCCCCCCTGTGGCCAGGAAGGAACATCATGTCCCTCAACTTCTCTTGGAGGTAAGGGCGATGCTCAGGAAGGGCGCCGTTGAGCTCGTCCCAAAGAGGCTTCAGGGCTCCGGAGTTTACTCAAGATACTTCCTCATGAAGAAGAAGACGGGAGGATGGCGTCCCATCCTGGAGCTACGACGACTGAACAAATTCATCGAGGCACAGAAGTTCAGGATGGTCACCCTCCAACACGTCCTGGGTCAACTGGAGGAGGGCGATTTCCTGTTGTCGTTGGATTTGGAGGATGCCTACTTCCATATCCCCATCCTAAAGGGACACTAAAAGTTTCTCAGATTCGTGGTCCAAGGGTGTCACTACCAGTTCAGAGCCCTTCCCTTCGGATTGAGGTCGGCACCCAGGGTGTTCACCAAGTGCCTCGCACTGATGGCGGCGCGGTTGCGCCTAGAGGGGATCCACGTCTACTCCTACCTGGACGACTGGCTCATCCGAGCGAAGACGAAGGAGCTCGCCCTGGAGCACACGGCAAGGACCGTCCAACTACTCACGGACCTGGGATTCTCCATAAACTACGCCAAGCCCCACCTGGTGCCCGCGCAAGACGCACTGTTTCTGGGAGCGAAGCTCGACACAGTGTCGCTTCTGGCCTCTCTGTCGGAGGAAAGGACGAGGGCCATCTTGGGCAAGGTGCAGCGGATGCTGGTTGCGGACGCGGCCAGGGTGAGTTCCATCAAGTCCCTCCTCGGAATGATGTCTTCTTGCATTTATCTCATCCGCCTGTGCAGGCTCCGGATGCGCCCGTTGCAGGAGTTCCTGGACGCGCGCTGGATCCAGACGACGGGCAGCTTCGAGGAGAGGATCACACTCGACGAGCGTTTCCGACGAGCGATCCGGTGGTGGGGCACCCGCGCGCATCTGACGGCGGGCATGGACCCCCGGCCACCAGAAGACAGTGACCACGGATGCCTCCCTGGAAGGGTGGGGAGCGCACACCGAAAATCTGCACGCGAGAGGCCTTTGGCTTCCGACGGAGAAGTCCCTCCATATCAACGTCCTAGAGCTCCGTGCAGTGTTTTGGGCCCTCGGGTCCTTTCTTCCGTCCCTCAAGGGCAAGGTGGTGAGGATCTTCACCGACAACACCACCACCATGTTCTACATCAGGAAGCAGGGCGGTACCAGATCCCCAGCCCTCTCCAAGGAGGCGCAGGATCTGTGGCATTGGGCCGTCGCCCAAGGGATGTTTCTAGTGCCGTTTCATCTGGCAGGAATAAAAAACACCATCGCCGACTCGCTCAGCAGAGAGCTGCGCTCGTGCCACGAGTGGGAACTACGACAGGATCTAGTGGACCGCCTCTTCCGACGGTGGGGCACCCCCCAGATTGATCTGTTCACGACGGCGACGAACTCCAAGTGCCGGAGGTTCGCCAGCAGGTTTCCCCAGCCGAGGAGCATGGGCGATGCTTTCTCGTTCCCCTGGGAGGGCCTGTTTCTATACGCGTTCCCTCCATTGCCGTTGCTGATCCGGCTCATCAACCAGCTCAAGAGGTCACGGTGCAAGATGATCCTCGTCGCACCTGTGTGGCCGAGGCAGATATGGTTCCCGGTCCTTCTGGACTTGTCAGCGTCCCCGTCAATCAAGCTGCCAGTGGACGCGGATCTTCTCTCCAGGGAAGGAGGCGCCATCCTCCATCACGACCCGAAGTCGCTGAACTTGCAGGCCTGGCTCCTGCAGCGCTAGAGTTTGGAGGCTACGACATACCAGCCGACTGCAGAACGGTTCTTGCAAAGGCCAGGGCGTCCTCAACTCTTAAATTCTATGGACACAAATGGAAGAGGTTCTCTGTCTGGTGCCACGCACAGAAGATTAACCCTCTACGGATTACGGCTCCCCAAGTACTGCCGTACCTACTGACGCTGGCCAAGGCTGGACTGGCGCACGCGTCAATCAAGATTCATCTTGCTGCGATCTCCCGATACACCAGAACCACGGGATGGACGTCTTTGTGGTCTCATCGTCTGGTGAAAGAATTCATGAAGGGACTGTTCAGATCGTTCCCGCCGGTGAAAGCTCCGGCCCCGGCGTGGGAGCTCAACGTGGTGCTGACCAAGCTCATGGGACCTCCGTTCGAGCCTCTGCACTCGGCTCCGTTGAAGTTCTTGTCGTGGAAAATAGCGTTTCTTGTGGCCATCACCTCCGCACGACGGGTGGGAGAGATCCAGGCCCTTTCCTGCAAGCCCCCGTACTTGGCTTTTCACGACACAAGGGTAGTGCTCAGGACGCACCCCTCCTTCATGCCCAAGGTGCCGTCGGACTTCCACCTCAACGAACCCTTGGTGTTGCCTGTTTTCTTCCCGTCGCCTTCGTCGCCGGCTGAAAGGACTTTGCACTCGCTGGATGTGGCTAGAGCGCTGAAGTTCTACGTGGACCGCACAAATTGTTTTTGGAAGACGTCACAACTTTTTGTGAACTTTGGACCTGTCAATCAGGGGAAGGCTCTCTCGAAGGCCTCCATTTCCAGATGGCTCTCCGGCTGTATCATGTACTGTCATCGGTTGGCAAACCGACCGCTGCCTGGCCGTCCGAGAGCCCATTCCACCAGAGCGATCACAGCTACCACGGCGTTCCTATCTGGTGTGCCCTTGCTGGACATCTGCAGGGCTGCTACGTGGAGGTCGACGCACACCTTCTACTACGTCGATCCGGATACCAGGGAGGAGTACAGGGTCAGCCAAGCAGTGCTGCGCAACCTGTTCGCCTAAGGTGAGCCTGGTGAGGAGGTAAGAATTGCTTAATGTTGAGTTTGGATATAATGCTTAATGTTGAGCCTTTGCCACCTCCCGTGGTTGTGCATGTGTGTACTGCTATGTATTCTTTTATTCATGAGCATGTGAATCCATGCCAGACCCCATGCTGGAGAAGGAACAAGTTACTTACCTGTAACTGTTCTCCAGCATGGGTCTGGCATGGATTCACATGCGAACCCTCCCGCCTACCCCTCTGCGGCTCTTCACTTGGTCATACTGCCACTTCACGTGCTACCAAATCTGAAGATGGCTGCCAGAGGCGGGGCTTAGGGAGAGGGCAGCCATTGGCTGTGGTCCGTATGACGCAGAGATCAGTGATTGGTTACTACTACGAAAGACAGATCAGAAACAAAACTGATACTAATTTTTTCTTTATCGAGGATTCCCAGCCTGACGACGGGGAATATTCATGAGCATGTGAATCCATGCCAGACCCATGCTGGAGAACAACAGTTACAGGTAAGTAACTTGTTCCTAGTTTGGGATTCCGGTGCTGTGACGGGTGGTGATGCAACAGGGGCCTGCTCAGTGGTCTCCTCTGATGATCTCGTCACAGCCTTAGTAAACATGTTGATGGAGCTCTGTTTCCTCACCCCTCCCTTGGTCATCCTAACGATGTTGGAGGTCAAGTGGAGGTGAGGGGGGGGGGGACCCCAACAGCCCTGGGAGAGAGGAAGGGGGGAGCTCGGACCCTGTACCACGTGAGGGAGAGTGCGAAGTATGGTATGAAACAGGGAGTAATGCAGAGGGAGCCGTGGCTGTGAATCCATATAGATGCGATATTGCAGCTACAAGTGCAGGCCGCGGGGTCTCAACCAGCCCAGGGAGGCGTGGGGAGCAACACAGGGAGACCTCGGGGGGTAGGAGACCCCAGGGATGGGGGCGATGACGCCCAGCGGACAGTGTGAGAGCAGGAATCCAAATATGAGTGGCCGAGTGCGATGAATGGAGAGGGGCGCCTCCCAGCGCAATGCTCCGCAGGGTAGACAGGCCGCAGCCTCGAGCACAGCGATGAAGGATAGGGCAGGCAGCCAGTAAACAAAAGGTCCTTGGTGAAGTAGTGGCACCGAGATCACCGTGGCCCCCTCAGAACATAGGAATCCCCCAAGGATGAAGACACACACGGCTCGTGATGTCCAAGGCTCCCCCAATGAAGCGAGGGGATGAAGGAGAGTCCGCAAGGTGGGGGGCGCCAAGACAAATGCAGGCCAGGGAAGCGCCAGGCCCGGGGCGACACCAACCGCTAATGGGCCCAGAGGCCAGGGGTAAGCCGCGCGGCACTGCAGGGAGGGGGTGAGGCAGTGTCGCCGCCCAGGGACGTCCGCAGGGCCTCCCCGTCCCACGTACCTGGTGGCCGCAAGGATCCGGCAGCACCGAGTGTGTCTCGCTGTCGGCGGGGGGGGAGAGCTCCTGCCGAGACGGCACCACGGCGAGGCCCAGCAATCGAAGAGAGGGGCCCGGGCAGCCCCGATGCAGGGCAGACGTCCCTCCAAGTGTGCCCCGGGCCGCCTAGCACCACCGGTCGCGGTCGCCCGAGCCGGCGGTGCGCGGCCTCAGGACGCACCCGGGCCGCCTCCAGATCTTACCACCAGCCAGGGAAGAGGCGGACCTCCACCCGCCGGCGCACATCCACCGGGGCAAGAACACGCCACAGCCCCCAGGCGAGTCTGTCCGCCACTCCGCCGGGGCCGGGTTTTGGCGCGCGGGAGCGCTGCAGGCAGGTGGGGGGGATGGTCACGGTGGTGCCCAGGGATAGCGCTCCACAGCTCCGTTTTTTGTCGGGATTCGATCTGCAGGGTCCCTGGGGTAGCGGCTCCAGAAGCGTGTAAGCCGGGATTGGCTGCCAGGTGATGAAGGTGCCAAATTAGGATCTTGCGATCTGCCAGCCACGGAGCTCAAGCTTCAGGCGGCCATCTTGTTCGGCGCTCAACAGCGCCCCTCCGCGCTGTATCTTTGAGTAGTGGCCTGGTGTATGCAGTTTTGGAGGCTTCTGGCACTTTCCCAGTTGCGATGGAATGGGTGAGGACGTTTCTGTGATATTCCATGGGCGTTCCTTGTTTAAGAATCGATTTGTAAATGTCTGGTGGGCAAGGGTCTTCGGGGGACCCTGAGTTATTGCTTTCATTCACCAGTTTGACAAATGTCTCCACTGATATTTCTGGAAAGCTTTGTAGTTTGTTTGGGTGCTCATCCTGGTTGTAGGTGGGGGTTGTGGTCAGAGCAGACGTTCTGCTTTGTATGGTTTGTTGGATGTTGGTGATTTTGTTTTTGAAGTGGTCTGCAAAATCATTGCAGAGTTCGTGGACGGAGTTGGTGTGGTGTTGCATCCCGGAGGGTTTTTGATTTCATTTATGGTTTTGAAGAGCTCTTTTGGGGTATTTGGTGCTTCCTCTTTGCTTTTTGTATTTCCCTTTTGTATGCCCGGTTGTGTTGTAGGAATTTATTTGTTCGGCGCGTCGTTTTGTTTTCTCCAATCAAGTTCTAGTCTTAGCTTTTTTTTTTTGTTGATGATAAATATTCGATCCAATGGAGGTAATGTGTTTGAAGTAAATCGTACTATGACAACCAGTGTTTACTGTTGTGTACGTCTTGGCATGACGTCATCGCGTATGTATGCATGTGACATCATAGATAAACTAAAAATGGTTGAATATTGAAAGTTGTTAAAGATGTGGCCCAAGTGGTAGGTAATCTGAGTATATATTATGAGAAGAAAGGATTTACATTTTTGAAAGTTACTGTGTCAAAGGATATCTTCTGCTGTCTACGTCACAATTAGTCTTCATCTCAGATGTATGCATGTGACATTGCAAATGGATATGTCACAATTTACTAAAACAGACCCTGCGTTTAGTGTAATACACATATGTTGTGATCCATTCTGTTGAAGATAAAGAGACTGCAGTCATTCATCTGAGTGATGATGTTGAAGTAGGTGAAGTGGTGTAAAATCTAACCATCAGAAGGTGGTGGATATTAGTGCTTGGCGTATCCAACTTAATTAATCCTATGGGTTAGTCATTCTAAGTGCGATGTCTGCCAAGTGTGTTGGTGGGGATGTAAAACACCAGAAGGTGTATATAGGTACTTGACAGAGGCAGTGATCCACGGTCATGCAACAACATCCTAACGCAGTATTCCAGGATCACGAGTGTTTTCAGCACTAGCTTCTAATGTTAGTATTAATTAACAGCATGTTATTTGGAGCTCAATAGGCTTGGTGCAAACTAAGCCTAACAACACAGTATATTAAAAGTAGTACATTGCGGGTAGAGTCTAGTCATTTAAGATAACCAAGGAAATGGTTATACCATTTGGTGGCATTCAACAGTGATTACATGATCCAGTGTGCACAAGGCTTACACATTAAACTGCCTCATCAAGAGTTCAGTCTATCTAGATTCTTACAATATGGTTTTTAGAGAAAAGGACCCAAGTAATAATCTTCATTGATGCCTAGAGGTGTCATGGCATCCAGTCTATGTATCCAGAATAATTCACGTTGTGACAATTTTTAGTAGGTAAGTCGCCACCCTCTGGGTAGTGGATGTGCTACTTCTAGGATGACTACTCTCGTTTCAGAGGTGTGTTGTGTTGATTTTCTTTGAAATGTCTATAGACCGGTGATTTGGTATTCCCCGTCCTAATGCTTGACTTGAGTTGAGTCCATCTGTCCTTTGCTCTTTGTGATGTTTTACCTACATAGTACTTGCCGCACGGGCAGCGGAGTGCATATGGCATTTATGGTCTCACAAGTTGCGTAATGTCTGAGGGGGATCTTTTCCAAGTATTGGGATGGCAGATATGGTCTCGCTTAATGATGCCCGAACAGTGCTGGCAATTAAGGCACGCAAATGTGCCACATTTTTGTTTGCTGAGTGTATTTTGAGGTGGTAAAGAAAACGCCTTCCAGTGTCATGCCCCTTTGAAGTCATATATAGTGCAGCTTCTACCCATGTTTTCTGCAAATGCTATTCTATAGATAAGCGTTTCAGGACTGATGCAGAATCTAGTCATGGTCTTCTCAAGAATTTCTTTGACGGAATGCATTGTGTAATGCTGACTTTTCTCTGAGCCTGTGCCCCCCACATCCTTTTTAACATGAATCTGGAAGAAGTCAGACTGGATGTGCCAATGAGCACAAGTTGATAAGAATATTAGTGGCTGTTGCACTGGTCATCCTTCTGCTGCTCTGTCCAGGCAACATTGCACCTTTCTCTGCATTTACCATTGTGCATAGACTAATAAAGTACTGGGATGTGACCTGGCAGAGCCTATGTGGTGATTGTGCACCCCGACTCCCTTCATTATTTTTATTTGCTCTGTTAGGCATGTTCAGTCTTTTGGATACTGGCCAAGACCTTCCTAGAGCAGCAGTCTACATCCTTTGGCTTTCCAGATATTATGGACTGCTATTCCCATCAGCTGTGGCCAGCAGAGTCTATGCTCAGGGATCTTGGGAGTCCTAGTCAAATACAGGAAAGCTGTTTGTTGTGATCTCCGGATTGAGAAGAAGGGGGACTTGAGGACTCTGTCCAAGAGCTAGTATGGTGAGTAACATTTCATTTTTGAGCTTTGCTGGGTAACCAGGGTTACTGTTTTTGAACTTGTTCAGTAAAATTCTATTGTAGATGTAGTTGACACTCTGCAATGCTCATTCTGTGGTGGTCTTTCTTTTAGCACCAAAGTGCGGGGGATGAGCAAGTGACGGCCCTCCATGCCTACATTGCCGAGTGCAAGGACAGTCCTGGGTCTGGAAAGTTCCGAAGTTCAGGCACCTCTGCTTGCTCCATGTTTTGCTGCTGTAAAAGGTATGTCTGGCAAGAGCAGAATTGTGGGTGGAGTGGGATTTCATTACCGTGGGTTTCGGTAAATTGATGGTCGGGGATGAAGGGAGATTTTGGAACATTGCAATTGGGGGAAATGTGAAATCCATTCAGTTAGAATGATTCAGTAATATTGAGGTGATGTAACAAACATTGGGGGAATGCAATGAGTTGGGAAATGCATGGGATTTGGGGGGAATGGCTGGCAAGGTTCCCAGAGTCTCTTCGCCGTTATATATTTATAAGGTCCTTAAGCCTGATCAGTGGTTTGTTTTTTCTGCTGCGTTTGTATCTGCCCAAGATACAGGCTACCAGCGTTTGCACTTCCACTTCAATGCCCGCTCCTGCCACTCTTGCCTTCACTTGTGCCCAAAAACCTTGTATCACTGGGCAACCCCAGAACATGTGGGTCATTCCCACCCTGGGCTTGTTGCATTTGTGGCATACCTGGATTCCTGCGCCCTTGAACTTCGATATGGCTTCTGGTGTGAGGTATGCTCTATTGGTTATGTAAAGCTGGATAAGTTGTAAGCAGGCATTTCTAGAGATTGTTTTGTGATAGTGGGTTATTTCCCCCCATTCTTTATCTTCAAATTCAAGGCCCAGTTCATTTTCCCACTTCGCCCTGCCTTGAGCTTGTTTCTGGTCGTACCCTGCATCAATGCTTCATAAAGTCGTGATGTTTCATGGCCCCCTTCAGCTGTGTCTAACATTGTTTCTATGGTCTTGTGCTCTGTTGCTAGGTTGGTGGCCCCTGGCCATCTGTCCCTCATACCCTGTACCACCGCCCTGTGGAGCAAGAACTGTCCAGTAGGTAGCCCTGTAGCCTCACTGAGTTCGGTGAACGTTAAGATCTCCTATTCCTGAAGTAGGTCTCCCACGCTATAGGGCTCCCACAGGGTGCGCGTTTCCATTTGTCCCCATTGACTGTTCGCCATGATTGCTGCTATGGGGATTTGTGGGGAATACGGGTCCGCTATCCCCACTGTCCCGCAGGCTCGTTTCCAAAGCTGGGTCCCCAATCTGGCCAGGTATGGACTGTTTTGTAGTGCACCCGCATCGACCCAAAGTAGGTCCCTGAGTAACAGCCGAGGCAGAGCTGGTTGGAGGAGTCGGGTGTCCGTTGTGATCTCGTCGGCCATCCATCGCACCACATGCCTCAGTTGACTTGCCAGGCAGTATAGTTCATAGGGTATTTGTAGTGTCTCCAACGCCACCCTGTGTCTGCCTCCCTGCCAGAGGAATCTTCTGCAAAGTTTGTCTCTGAAGAATGAAGGGGGGACATTGAATGGGACGTTGGTGAAATTGTGTAGTAGGCGGGGTAGTGCCACCATCTTGAGGAGACCCGCCCTTCCAGCCACCAAAAGCATGAGCTTACTCCAAAATTCCATTGATTTCTCGAGGGCGTCTTTGGCTCTAACCGTGTTGAGGTTGTGTTCTGTTTTTGGGTTTCGGTGTATGGTGATTCCCAGGTATCTAAAGGAAGTTGCCTGCCCTTGGAGGTCCAAGGGGGGGGGGGGATCTGGATTCATAGTTATGTAGTGCAGCAAGATGGTAGTGACAAGATTTATCTTTGTTAATCCGGATCCCGGTATATCTGTGGAATCCATCTAGGGTCTCTAGGATATAAGGCAGGAGATGTTCAGGATTGTGTAGGTATAATAGTGTGTCATCGGCATACATGGAGATGAGATGGGTCACGCCGTCTATCTCGATGCTCCCATCTCCGTATACTTGTCTAAGGTAAGCCGCCACGGGTTCAGTGGCGATAATATATAACATGGGGGACAGTGGGCATCCTTGGCAAGTACCTCTGTGGAGAGGCCATTTGTTAGAGTATGTTTGTTTTATTAGTGCGAACTATGGCAGTTGAATTGGTGTATACTAGTTGGGCCCATTTAAAAAAAAAACGGGTCCTATCCCCATTTTCACCATGGTGGCATATAGCCATTCCCACCGCACCGAATCGAAGGCCTTAGTAGCATCTAGTGATGCGACTGCGTATTTCTGAGGCCTTTTTTCCGTGCTATATATGACCTGGTGCAATCTGCGCAGGTTCTCAGTGATGGAGCGCCCCGGCACATAACCCGTTTGGTCCTGGTGGATCAGTAGGGGGACTACTCTATGCAATCTATTCGCTAACAGGGCAGTTAGGATCTTGCTGTCTACGTTTAACATGGAGAGAGGCCTATATGAGCTGCAGTCTGTTCCGTCTTTCCCAGGTTTGAGCAGGGGGATGATTACGGCCTCCCTCATGGTGTCGGGGAGGGTGCCGCATTCGTAGGTCTTGTTGAACACTTTGGCCAGTAGTGGGGGCAGGGTCTCTTCATATGACTTATAAAACTCCCTGGGGAGGCCATCCGTGCCCGGGGATTTTTCAGATGGTAGGGATCTAATGGTTACCATTACTTCGTCGGGAGTGATAGGTTCGTCCAGGGCTTCTGCCATCTGTGAGTCTAATTTGGGCAGCTTAATGATGTCCAGGACATCGTTGATTTCAGTGTCAGTAGGGGGCGAGGTGCTGGAATAGAGGTTTCGATAAAACTCGGAGAAGACTGAGTTAATTTCTTTTTGCGTGTGTGCAGTGGTGCCGCCTGGTTTGCGTATGTGGCAAATGGGTGTCCGGGGAGTCTCCCTCTTATAAAGCCATTCTAAGAGTTTCCCTGGTTTATCTCATAGAGCATGGGTTATTTCGGTGTATTTAGCATAACTTAATTTCCCCAGGATCTCCCAATGTGTTAAGCAGGTTTGCCTGAGTTCGATCTCCCTTTGCAAGTGTTCCGGGGTTGAGTCAGCCCTCCCTTCCAGTTCTCCCAGCTCCCTTTCGGTGCGCTCTAATGAAATTATGGTGGATCTCTGAGCTCCTCCTACAGCTGCTATCATATCTCCTCTCATAACCACTTTATACGCCTCCCACGCCGTGCTTATGTGCTTCACACTATTCCAGTTTGTCTGCCAATATTCATCAGTACTATCTCTTATGTGCTCTCGGAAGGCCGTGTCTAGCAGGGCCTCAGCCCTGAGCCTCCAAGTAGGCATCCGGGGTCTAGGCAGGGACACTTGCCAGGTGACTACCAGCGGGGAATGGTCAGACAGCATCCTGGGCAGGTAATGTGCATCGCCCAACATGGCTTGTTGTTCTTGGCTTGCAAATATGTAGTCCAGCCTAGTGTGGACAGCATGTGGTGGGGAGTAAAAGGAATATTCACGTTGTTCTGGGTGTTGTTCCCTCCACAAATCTTGGAGTAGGAGCTGATGTTAGTTTGGATAATATTTTGGCAGGAGGGGATGGGCGGGTGTGTTTATCTGATCTGTCCTTTAGGGGGTCGAGGGTGCAATTGTGTTCTCCTCCCCAAATCATGGTGCTATCTCTGTAAGGGCTAAGCGCAAGTATAGGGAGTGGAAGAAGACTGTTGCGTCGTGATTGGGTGCATAGGTGCTGATCAGACATAATTCTTTACCCTCTATAGTGCCATGCACTAGCGCCATCCTGCCCTCGTCGTCAGTTTTGATGCTTATTAACCTGAAGGGGATGGTCGGATCAATCCAAATCAAGACCCCTCTGGCATAGGAGGAGTAGGAGGGTCGTATTAGGGTCTTGGCTATTGCTTCCAGTTTCTGCGCGTTCAGATGTGTATCTTGGAGCATGGCAATCCCAGCCTTGCACCTTTTTAAATATGCGTGGATGCGGCGTTGCTTGACAAAGCTGTTCATACCTCTAAAGTTCCATTTCATAACTTTTATTGTTTCAGCCATAGGTATTGAGTGGTCGGGCGTTCGTATCTGGCATCTCCTGAGGCCGTGCTGATGACATGTTGTATATGAAATTTACCTGTGGTCTTGGTGTTTCCTGGTTTTGTTTCCCAACTTTGGTGCTAATTCCCCTTTTCCCTCCCCCCCAATAATTTTAAACTCCCCAAACTTAGAACATGTCCAGCGAGGTTTCCTACGTTATGTCTATCCCGTTTCCGTCCGTTTGACCGTACATTAGTCTTCTGGTGCCCTACGGGTGGGTATTTGTACCCTAAAACAAACTTCTGGGGGTAGAAGGATGTTTGCCTCTGCGGTCTCGCTATAAGAAATCATTCCAGCTGCACTTAAACTCAGTCGTTCTGTTGATGGGCTAATGCAAATTGGAGGACTCACTTGCTGCTCTGTGGAGTTGGGCTCAGCGCAGCCTCCGCATCTTGTCCTCACTGTCTGGGATCTGCTCCCCATCCATCCAATCACGGGCTTCTGCCGGAGTGTCGAACATGTGGGCCTTGTTGTTATGTATTACCTTCAGTCTCGAAGGGTACAGGAGCATGTAGCACAGTCCGGCTGCTTTTAATCTGGCTTTGGTTTGTATGAATTGTGCCCTTTTCATTTGGACCTGAAAGGTGTAATCTGGATAGATGGCTATGTTTGCAGAGTTTCTTTGAATCTGGCCTCCTGATCGCGAAAAGGCCAGAATGATCTCTCGATCCCTTTAATTAAGTACCTTTCCTATCATTGGCCTGTGTGGGGTGCCTGGGGGGGGGGGTTTCTTTTCAAGAGATCGGTGAGCCCTCTCGATAGTGAAGCCTTGCGAGAGCTTTTCAGCGCCTATTTCCTGCAGCAGGAGGTTCTCAACATAATTCGTGGGGTCGGGTCCCTCGATACCCTCCGGCAGACCCAGAAGTCAAATATTGTTCCGTTGTGCCTGCCCTTCTGCCTCCTCAGCCATATCTTCCAAGTTCTTTACTTTTTGCTGTAGTACATCTACGTCTTGTATGAGTTGGCTTTTGGCCTCTGTATTTTCTCAGACCTGGGTTTCCAGTACTTCAGTTCTGCCGGCTAAGGAGCGAACGTCCTGGTGCAGGAGTCCCAGGTCTGTGGCCACGGTGTCAATTTTGTTTTCCATTGTTGCTTGCAACGTTTTCATGGCCTCTAGGATCTGGGTGTTGCTGGGTTCAGCTGCCACTTCCATGAGGTCAGGCTGCGCCTCTTTGGTTTTCACATTTGAGATTTCCGGGCATGTGGGCCCTCCGGCTGCGAAGGTGTCCAAGGTGGTTTGGCGCTGTTTGGACCTTGCCCCCTTCATAAACATCTCGCCCAGTTGTTGGCACTCTATCTTCCCAGGTGGTCTGTGTTAGTTTTAGAGGTGGCGAGTATGCAGGGTAGTGTAGTGTCACGTGCACACCGTTGTAGTCCTAGTTGTGGTCTCGCTATGTTGAGGTGATGTAATATTCTGAACCAAGCAAGATGCTAAAGAGAGCCTGCAATCCCAACACGAAGGTCCCAGGGCCTCTCAATCAATTGCCCGCTCAGTCCCAGGTTAGCTGGGTGGATTGGTCTGTAGTAGCCTGTTTGTACTGCTTACAATCATTCACAACTGAAGCGCTTGCCTCTGCCACTCAGCCACAGCATCTTGTTTCATGTGAAAATTGCGTTGTAGAGGAAGGGAGCTCCGTGCGGGCTATAGTGCAATTCATGCGCAATTTACAAACTAACAAAAAAGAGTGCAGATCCTCATGCCAACATCCAGTTGTAGGGTATGAGGGAATTGCTGCTTGAGCCTTTTCATCAAGTATGGGAAAGCCTAGGTGTCCTGTGCCATGGCCCTGTGGGCCTCCTGCATTCTGCCGCCTGCTTCCCCCTTTTTTTTTTTTCTTTCTTTTCCCCTTCCTCTTGTCACACTCTCCTGCTTATCCAACCGGTGGAGGATCTGGGGGTGGTCTGGGCGGGGTGGCCCGTGTCGTCCCTGGGGCTTATTTGTGTCTTGGGGCCTGACCGCTCCCGCCACCGAATGGGGTAGAGCGCTTGTTCTTCTAGGCCCCTTTATGGCCCGCTGATCTCCGGTCTGCTCTGCAGGGGCTGGGCAGGAGCCCCAGTGCCGTCCAAGCGCTCTGACTGCTTCGAGGGCTAGCGCGAGGGAGCAGCCATTTTGGCCTCGATTCCGATAGTTCGTAGCGTGCGGTTTTTAAGATCATGCAGGGCACCCCCGAACGTGAAAAAGAACGTGGAGCTTCTAGTTGGCATCCGTAACAGGTGTTGTGGTACGCAGGCTTCAGAGGTTCCTTAGTGCCTTGGAGAACAGCTTATAATGAATGGTCACATCATACGGAGCTCACCAGAGACACCTCTTCTTTACATGGCAGTTAGCCACGCCCCCCCCTAAGATAAGCATAGTTGTGGAGGTTTTGAGATGGGATGAAGAAAGTCTGCTAGGCTTTTTCCAAGAGGAGATGGGCAGACTGTCCGAGGCAGCGGGAAGGGAGAATTCTCAGAAATGTGCTAATTCCCCCCACCTTAGAGACCCGCAGCAACTTTGCTAGATTTTGAGGACTTGATTTTTTTTAACCTGGAGGTAGTGAGACCCTTTTTTCCCACTCATGTATTTTAATGTCATTTTTGAACTTTGTGTTTCTTTTGGTTATGGAGCCTGACAAACTCCATAGGCATCATCTTTTACATTGTGTCACACAGCACCTTCAGTGCAGTGACACAGGGAACTCTTCCAGATTTCCCAAAGGTTTAAATACCTTATCTGATTTCCCAAAGGTTTAAATACCTTACTGTTTCTCAGAGCAGTAAAGTGAAATTGACTTTACTTACCATTTGTAACTTTCTAGACCCAGCACACACTATCTTACAATAGGGTGCTGGAGGGATTACTTAGTATCCCCTTAGTCTAGTTTTGCATGTAACATTGTTATGTTACCCTTGCCTCACTGAATGGCTGGTGGCAGTGGTTTACTTTTAACTACCATGGTGTGCATTTACCGTGGGCTGCGTTTGCAGCTGCAGTAAAGCACCCAAGGGTGCCATTTTTGTCAAAATGGCCCGGTCTTCTTTTTTTGCCATTTCTTTGTGGAAAGGTCCTTCTTGAGATTTACTCTGCACGCCAAACCATGTTTGGTCCCTTTGTTCGCTTTGCCTTTGGCGGGATTCATGAGTGAAGCCTGCCTCTGGCTCCAGGGTGTCTGGCGGGGGCAGGAAGTGAGGGAGGTGCCCGAAACTCCCTGTGCTTAGTCTCCTAGGAGACCCAAATGCACTCTGTGGTGATTGGCTGGCTGGCTGGCTGGCTGTCTGTCTGGCAAGGACAGCCACCCTGTTGGGTGACTGACAGCTAGGCTGGAATGAATGGGAGAAACCTGAATAAAAGGCAAGGCTGTTGGCTTGGAAGGCAGAGTTGACCACTAGACGAAGGAATGGAAGAAGAATTTGAAGAGGACGCCTGCTGCAACTCCTAGACCGTTGGTTTGCCCTGTGAAGCCCTGCTGCTGTGCTGAAACTCCAAATTCGTATTGACAGAGAAGCCCCTGCAAGGACGACTTCTCCCCTTAAGTTGGTGGGACCAATCCACTCCAAAGTAAGCCACCTGGACATCTTCTCGGAGCTGGTTGAATTTCCAGAGTTGCTGCTGGAAATCCAATAGCCAGGGAGAGGAACAGATTGTGTGCATTGCTTTTAAGTTGGTCAAGAGCTCCAGGTAGATCCTCCGGACTCCCAGGAAGCAGGACTGACTGAGCCTGAGCACCCTCAACAGAGTGCGGGTCCCCAGAAGCAGGGAAAGTCCATCTCGACAGCCAGGAACCTCAGTGTTGCTATTTGCGGTAGTGGCAAGGAGCTGAAACACTGAAGTGCCACTTGTTTGAAGATTGCCGTTTGCAAGCAGTGACCATCCCATTGCAGTGCAGGAGTCCCCAGAAGTCCTCCCTCTTGTCCCCATGATTGAGTCCCAGGAACAGTGAGAACTGCAGAGCTGCACAGGAACAGGAGTCATCTGATGCACTTTTTCTTCAATCAAAAGGTACTGTAAAGTCTGAGAGAACTTATCTCTTATGTAAAGTTGCTTGCATCTTCTACTACTCACAAGTCTAAACAGCTTGTGGCCCTACATTGATTCTTCTTTTATTCAAAGACTTCTAAAACATTGTGCAAAGACTTTTCTACTTACCTACCACAAGTGCTGCATCCTATATAAGACTTTTGCCCATTGACTTTGGCTTAAGCTGTTATACTGAATGGCTCTCCTCTGGGTATCCAAAAATGTTTGCCTGCTTAAGAATATTTGTGATCTCTTCTTGTTGTAATAACCTTTTCCTTTGACCAGTTCCTAAGAGTGTTCTAAATGTTACAGTAAGATATTAATGTCCCCAGCACCCTAGCTATTGAAGTCACCTGAGGGTGTAGGTTGTGACTGTGGACCATCCCAAAAGGGTCTTTACTAATTTAGAAACTAAAAGTGTGTAGTTTTGGAGTGTATTTGTGTATTGCATTTATATTGCTCCCTTCGGAAGAAGGCTTATTCTAACTGACTGATGTAATAATTGTTTATTCAAGAAACCTTGTGTGTAAGTGTGTATTTGAAAACTTGTCACTGTGAATCTTTGTAACTCCCCTACAACTCACATGGACCCCTCTTGAGATGAGCCTGGCTGTACAACACTCAACCAATCTGTGTAGTACAGACATGTACCAAAGGTTGGGTTCCTATTGCCAGGGTTGTTGTAGTGCACCCAAAGGGTACTGTATACAATCGTGCCTAACCGCAGCGCACTCACCTTGGACATGTTTGATCCCCCGTCTGGCATCAGAAGCTGAAGTAGTGTTGAGGTGGCAACAGCTGGTATTCTTAGACCTTGAAAAAGGTGATTCGCAGCTTCTTTCCTACACATCCAAAGTTCCCTAAAGACACATTTCTTCAGTGCCGCCTCCAGCTATTATTTGATTTAGCAGGCCCATTCCACCAGGGCTCTTAATCAGGTTAAGATCCCTTTGCAATTTGCATATTTTGCACACAATTTGAGCACCTTCCAAGTCGAATGTATGCTTCTTGGCTCCTTTTCCTGCATCTCTACCCCCTCTCAGCACAACTTGCAACCCATTGGGCGGCTGATTGGAAATCTGGTCACAATTAATTCCTACAGCCCTATAATTGGATCCCCCAGGGAAGCCATGTCTGAGAAGCTGCCTCGGGCGTAAAGTCCAGGCGAATGCTACTCACTACTAGATGAAATACTTAAGCTAGTTTAATGTTCAGCTCTATGGATTTATGTACAGCTAGATGGATTGACTAATTCATTGAATCAGCTAGATTATATTAATTAAATTTATATAGCACACATCTGACAAAAAGGCATCATGATGCCAACTCCCACAGGTAAGTAGCTGAGGACACTAACAAAGCAAGAGCAGCGAAACAAGAGATGATTTACAGTAGTGCAGAGCGCCGCAGGGGGAGAGTTTGCCATTTTGCAGCTACAGTAATTCATGCTGAAGCCAGATTGATTTTATGAACATATAGATTGCTTCAGGCAAACTTGCTTTGATTTCTGTGACTACTTTTAATCCAGTTTATAGACTTCGACTTATGCACAGCCAGAGGGTTACTGTAGGTTGATTAATTCACTCTGAAGCTCGACTCATTTCTATGCACAGCTAGATTGATGGTTGCAACTCTTTTATTTTTGCTATTCACTCTAGAGCCATATTCATCAGTTGCACAACTAGATTGTGCTCTATAACGTGACTAATCCCAACTTTACCAACTTGACCACACCACCCCTATTAGGTCAATCGGAATCCAACTGCAAGCATCCAGTAGTAAGTCGAGCACAGGCCCTGGATGCAGCAAATCACTTGGAACCTCTCTGCTTAACTTCTTCAGTCTATTCACCATAGGCAATTACGTGTCAGAATGGCCCACCCACAGAAAGAAAGCCAGACACAAGAACGTATTAAATCGCTAGGACTTCAATCGATATGAAACTAATTCCCTCCACCTACCCAATACCTAACAATTTCACCAAAGAAGTCCTGGAGATGGAGAGAACTCAACAGAGACCGAACGCCTGTTACACTGTGCCCAGCACCCAACCTAAAGTACAAAGCAGGCCAGGTAAAAACAATGCAAGCAGGAGTCGAAAAAGGGCCCACATGCAATCTGGATTGTGACCTATTCATGGAAACGTTAGTCTCGGAAGGCCCACCTTTTCCAGAGGAGAATGGGTGATCTCGCCTGATTCAAGAAATGTACAGCACTAACCGAAATATCCAACCAGAACACCCACTTTCAACACAAGACTGGCTTGCACAACTATCAACAAGGCAGGTTCCTGCAAACCACCATGAGAAAAATAAACACATCAATCTAAATTATAATCTACTATAATTATTTAATGAGCAACAAATCCTAACAAAGCAGCCACCCACAACACCAGAAAATCTGGGTCCCACTATCTGAGAAGATACACAGAAGGTAGGGCAGTGAACATCAAACTAAGAGCCAAAAACAAAGAAGAATATGCAGTGCAAACTGATTAACAGAGATCCATCAGATCCTCAGTGAAGAAGGCGCAGACATGATTTCCCCCACTGAAACATGCATATCAGATGCTTGCTTCTAGGATGATACAGCACAAAACCACAGCTGACAAATTTCACCAAGCCAACTGATTAGTTAAGCAGAGGATCGCTGTGACACACAAGGAACATCTCAGAATCTCAACCGCGCTACCTATAGACATCCCAGACTGCAAAGCTCTCTCTAACCATAGTAACGAACCTTGTGGCTTAACTGCAGCACCTAATCTTTCTTGGGGGTTTCATTTGGAAGTGAAACCTGTTGGGGATGATTTTCACAGAACTGGTATCTGCCTGTGGGATATTTCTCCTTAATACCTCTGTGAGTGGGAACATTTTTCCACACTCACAGAATGTGTAACTCTTTTTATGGGTGTCATTTTTTTGACTCTCCATAGTGTCTTTTTAAAGTTATCCTCTTTAACAACTAATTGGCATTACGTGCCTGCTGTTTCTGGGTTGCTCTAGGTGGGGGGGAGAGGGGGTCTCCTTTTAACTTTCTATTGCTAACCTTGAGTGAACTACAGTTCCCGAGGGTGGAAAGGATCTTTGGATCCCTTTTACATTGTATTCTGTGACTCCAGCACACCCCACCTTATGTGGAGTGCTGGGGAGATGCATTGTATTCCCTTTCAGATTAAAACTGTAGCAATTATGTTATAGGGACAAGCTTACCTTCAATGGCTGGTGGCAGTGATGCCTTGTATTAATTTGGTGCACCTTTACCGCAAGCTCTGTTCACAGCTGCAGTGCAGGCACCTAATGGTTCTCATTTTACCAAAATGGCCAGTGTCTTCTTTTTTCCCCAATTGAGTGTTTATTGACCTTTCCTGTTTCTTCCCCTTACATCCAAGGCAGGAAATTCCTTTGTGTGATTTTTATCTTTGGCAGTAGTACCCCAGAGCCTGGTGAGACCCACTTGACTCAAGAAGCCCTGCTTTTTGAGCCATCCCACATGTTGCAGCAACCTTGCATTGCTGCAATACCCCAATACCCTGGGACCTCAAGCCACTGTGTGATGCACAGTCTTACGAATTACGAATCTCGCTGAAACTTCGCGAGCATCCTGGTGCATCTCCAGAGACCTGAATCGAGTCCGAAAAGTCCCTTCAACAGAGTGCTGGACCTTTGTAACGACGAGAATGCAACCGCCATCTTATGTCGTCTTCTGTGCTCTTTGAAAAAACGCCAAATCCACAGAACCTCATTCAGCTGCGATGAAAACCTTGCCTAGAGCCTTCTTCATCAATCCCTGCTGTGAAGTTCCTTTTGAGGTCTTCTTTTCAGTCACCACGACATGGAATCCACTAACCGGTTATTTGGCTGCAGATTCTGAAGTCGTACTGCTGCAAAATCATCTTCAATGCTGAGGTACTGTTGGCTTGGATATGTACTTACCTTAAGTCACTTAGGATTTCTGTGTAGCTGTGGGGTGTTTTCTGTGATGGGGAGGCCTCGCATCAGTGCACCCAGTGCCACTGCTAGAATCCTGCTAGGGTGTCTTCTGTGAAGCCCCTGGACCCTCTTCTAACTCAGAAGTAGAATACTCACCTGTTTGCCCAGTCTTCCTAAGGAACTCTGACTTTTGCTACTTACTTTGAACCTATCCTGACACTGCCTGTTGGTCACTAGACCCTAGTGACCCCTCCCCCACACCCCCGACCCCCCCTTCTGTCACTGAGAACACTCAAGCTCCAAGATTAAGGAAAAGACTTTTAAGGGATTGGGACTTTTGCCTAGAAAATAAAATAAGTGTTTAAACGTTACTTACTTGTAAAGAGTTGGTTGGTAACTGTAACTCTAAGAGTGAACAGTTAAAAAAGTTCTTACCTTGGATGTGTGATGCACTATTCTGAAAAGTATGGTTAACATCTTTTATTTCCTTAAACTGTTTTGCCATTCTAATAGAAAGTAGATGTGAAGGTGTATTTCTCACCTGTGATTAGGTTGTGCCTCTTCCCAAAAGTAATGTGTTGGTTTCACCAGATTATGCCTGCAGGGTAATTGTATGAGTGTCCTCCGACTGTTGGTGTCACCAGATTAGTCCTTATAGGATAATTGTACCAGTGTCTCCCAACTGGCTCTTGCTTCCCCGGACATGCTTTTAGCCTGTCCAGAATAAGTCTGTATTAGGTTGTTGCCTACCTAGAATAGCTTTGAGTCATTCAGTAAAGTGTAACATTGGGTTTTACTTTCCCTGTGCTATCTAACCCAGAGTCTGTGCTTCTAAATGTCCCTTATACGTCCTACATCAGTCACTTGTATAGTTGGGGAAATATCTAACCTGGATTCCTTGTGAGATTTAAAAAGTATAGGGGTTTTACTTACCTTGAATTAGCTGTGTGCAACCCCAAACATAAGTTACCAGAGTTACTGCTGATCTCAGTCTGTGTTTCACTGATCTCAAAAGCACCTGTAATTGAATATTACATCGTTGGGTGGTTTTACTCACCTAGTATAACTGTGTTATCACAAAAGTAGTTATAGGTTTTTACTGTACCTGGAATAAGTGTTCCACTAGTCACAAAACGTATATTGTCCAGTTGACTGATCATGTGATTTGTACTGAGTCACTATACAACTGGTAGGGTGTACTGCCCTTGCATTACTGAATGTAATTGTGAAAGTAAACATTGGGTTTTACTCCCCAAGAATAGGTGTGACCTATACTGAATGTGTATGAAAAGGTTCGACTTCCCTAGAACTACTGTTGGGTATTCCAAATAAGATCTATACTTTGGTCTGTGTACCTTCAAGTATAGTGTTGCTTTTTTATAATTGATTTCATATAATGTGTTGGTACTTATTTACCCTAGATTTATCTGGGCCTACCTGTATTTAAATAAATCATTTACTTTTTACATACATAGTGTTTGTGTTTCTTTGGACCATTTGTATTACAATTTCATTTGTGCTGATTCTACAGCCCCCTCCTAAGATGAGCCTGGCTGCTCTGTCTACGCTACCATGTACTCAGGTGATACAGCCGTATACTAAGAGTGGAGATTTGTACTGCCTTAGTTGAATGTTTTTTATAAAGTTGGTAGCACTTGAGAAAAACTGTCCTAATAAAACTTCTGTCAAATCATTGAGCTCCTAAAGCACTAACTTTCTCCTTAAAATGTTCACAGGGCAACACATGCTAGACCTGCACTCAATGTAATTTTCAGTCTTGCAACTACTGTCCATACCATACACTTTTTTAGAATCATCAGTGCCTGACTCCCTGGCTCCTGGCTCCTGACTCTCAAAGGACAAGCCACCATCGCCAGAAGAAACTGGAAAACACTGAACCTTAATGAATTAGATATCGCCTTTGAAATCATCAACTTTTCAGAAAATATACCCTAGTGTTAGGAAAGATTTTCTTTTGGCTGCTTTCCTCCCATACACATCTATGGGGCACCCTTTTTTTTGCCTTGTTTGGATCTCTGACCTGACTTTCTGGAAGTAAGTAAAGACTTGTGCATTACTTCTGTTAGAGAGAATGTTCATTTTAGTGCCTAGTTCCCCCCAACTTAGAGACCCCCTGCTCTTTTGCTGGACTTTAGGACTATTTAATTATAACCCTGGAGTGAGTGAGCCCTATTTTCTCACCATCTTGTGTGTTTTGACATGATTTGGATTATGTGTTTCCTTTTGTTTTTGGAGTCTGACAAACTGCATAGGCATCTTCTTTTTGTATGGTTACACACAGCACATTCAGTGCAGTGTCACAGAGAAATCCTTTAGATTTATCATACGGTTTAAATATCTTTTCTTGGGTGAATTACTGTTCCCAAGTGAAGGCTTTACTTACCTTTTCTCTTTGTAGGTCCAGCACACACCATCTTATGTGGAGTGCTGGGGGGTTACTTAGTAGCCCCTTTTCCTACCTTCTCATATAACACTTTTTATGTTACCCTCACTACTTTAAATGGCTGGTGGCAGTGGTTTAATTTTCCTACCTTTGCGCTTTTCTACCGCAGGCTGAATCATCGGCTGCAGTATAGCAACCATGAGTGACCATTTTGTTAAAATGACCCCGCTATTCTATTTTTCCACTATTTTCGAGTTTTGAGGTCTTTCTTGGGTTTTACTCTGCGTACCAAGCCAGGTTTCAGCCCTTTGTACGTTTTGCCTTTGGTGGGCTTCAGTACTGAAACCCGCCTCTGACTCCAGTGTGTCTGAAAGGTGCAGGAAGTGAGTCAGGTTCCCAAAACTCCCTTGTCCTTTGTCTTTAGGAATGCCTGAATGCACCCAGTCATGATTGGCCTGCTGAGTGACAGCTAGGCTGTGCATGAATGGGAGAAACCTGCTTAAAAGGCGATGGTTTTGGGACTGAAGACTGAGTCGCCCACTGGGAAGAACAATTTGACAAACCGTGAACAAAGCTTGCTGCATCCTCCTAGACCTTTGAATTGCCCGGTGAAGTCGTGGTGCTGTGCTGAAACACTTTTTTCTGATCGACAAGAGACGCTCCGGAAGCAACTACTTCTTCCTTTGGGTTAGTGGGATCAACTAGCCCTGAGACGAACTCCACTGGACCACCTTCCCCAACTGGCTGTACTTTCCTGCTGCAGCAACCGAGTGCCAGGGGTTGAGAAATCCGTAGTCTAGTTCAACGTCTGTGATCTGGCCAGAAGCTCCAGGAGTCTCCCCACGACCCTCCAGAAGCAGGACGACCAGAGCTAGAGTACCCTCACCACAGTGCAGGACTCAAGAAGTGAAGGAAGCCCAACCGGTATCCAAGATCTGCGGTGGTGCTGTTTACCGTGCGCTGAAACCACAAAATGCTGCTGATCTGAAAAGAGCCCATAGCTGCTGCCAATGTCCGACTTGCTGCCGCGGGAGTCCTCCAGGCGTCCTCCCTCTTGTCGTCACGACTGAGACCCAGGATATGCATCACTGCAACCAGAAGCCAACTGGACCACTCTTCTAACCAAAGGTACTGTTCTGACTTGGGGTACTTAACTCAGTGTCTTTAGCTTTGCTCTTCTCAGTTGAAACTTGGAGTAGCTACTTAGCTAGAGTTGATTTCAGCTCTGCCCTTCACAAGTGTAACAGCTTGTGACCCTACAGTGATGTTTCTTCAACAAACTCTCTAGGTTTGTGCAAGATTTTGCTATCTAAGAAGTGCCTCAGCTCCATAGACTGTGTTCCAATTGACATTGGCTGCCCTGGCTCCCTGCAGACTCTTCTAGTCCATTTGACTTTGATACTTACTGTCCCTCATAGGTGGTAACTTGGTTTTTAACTATTATTGCTGGGAAAGGTTTTTTTCTAGACTTCATTGGAAGATTTAAAGTGCTCACATGCTCTGAGAACCAGTTTAACATTTTTCCTTCCCATAACCTTTCCTTTCTACAAACCTCAGAATCTACAAAGTGTATTAGTGATGTATTAATGCCATTACTGTCCTAGTTGGTAAAGTCACATCAGGGTGTAGGAACTGTGTAAGAAGCATCTCTAAAGAGTATCTACTAGCCAACTGAAGGAGTAGCTCCGGCACATGGCAGACGACGTAGCTTCTAACTCCTGGTTCCAGACTGCGCAAATGAGCAGAAACGCTCGTATTTGGGGGCAAAATACCTGCAGTACAAGGAGACAGAGTGTGGGTTGGATTTGCTTGCCCCCTGTTACTGTGGGCCTGCTGGCCATCCCATGGCGGGCGCCGCTCCAGAAAGACTGCGGTGCCAGTAGTGAGGGACGATGAGACATATGCAGCGCAGCTGGTGCATTGCACACCTACACCTTGGATGTTAGACCATGTGAAGGTTCCCCGTGATTGTCTTGGGCCAGCTAACGGCCCTCGATTGCAGGGTGGCTTGGGTGGCCGCGAGCAGGGTGGTGCGAAGGAAGTGCAGCGTCGATCCCTCGCTGTGTTGCAACTGCCTGGAACACCGTCACCTTCCCCCTCTGCGCCTGTTGTGGAACACGCCACCCGATCCCGGACCGAGTAGCTTTTCTGATCCCATCCCGGCTGCAGATTGGGGTGCGGTAGCGTCAGGGGGCAGATCTTGTTGTCATCCTCTGGCGCAGCCTGTTGTGTTGTTCCATTGCCTCCTCCATCAGGCAACACTGGCGTGCCATCCTCTGGCAGCTGCCTCCCAGTGCCTGTTGGGCCTCCTTTGCCTGGTGCTGCCCCCCGTGGATTGAGGCTCAGGCAGTGAGTGTGGCTGTGAAGAGGGCTTGCTAGTGCCTATCCGTCCCCCGCGTTGCCCACTACGTGGAACTCTGCATCCAATCCTGACCTGGGGAGTTCTTGGGGGGGGGGGGGGCAGTGCTCCCAGTCATAACCTCAGAACTACGAGTCCACACTGGGGGTGACCAGCTTGCTGTGCAATTGGACGGGCCCTGGCAATCACTTCCCCCGCCCCCCCCCCCCCGACCTGCAATTAGGGCACTGTAATCTCAGACTGCCAGAGCCCATCTGTTGTCACCAGGTACTGGAAATAAACGGACCTCTCACAATTAATACACAATCGCAACACATCACAATCCCCTAGATTCGCCCCGCTGCTCATGCTGAGGGTGTGGATCCGGCAGGTTGTGGATCTGCTGGGTGTGCGGGGGCAGTCGCTTGGAGAGTGAATCCCGTAATCTGTAACAAAGGCTTGAGGAAAGTAAGTGTTTGGGCACAAACTCGAAGATAATTACATGAATGCAGGACTGCAATTTACTATAGCATAGACTTGTTATTGGGCAGCATACCGCTGGCACGTCATGGCTGACATTGTGATTCCAGCACATATGCCCTAACCTAGGGCGGTATTAACACACATAACCTTCAGCACTGAGGCATCATTGGTGGTCGACGAGCCAGTTGCAGCAATATCAGTTGGTTATTCAATTGCATACTAGGTGGCTTGAGACGACTTCCTCTTTGGCTGCTGGGTTGACATTGCGCGTGATCTAAGAGAGGCGAAATCCATCCCATAAAGGCAGCCTACGCTGCACTGGTGAGTGGATGAATCTGTAGTCGCTGCTAACCAACAGTTTATCCCAGCAACAGTACGTGGTGACCCCTGAAAGGAAACTATAAATCACTGAAGTGTATACCACAGAACATCTGGTTGGGCACTCCGCCCCCCCCTCCCTCCAACACCCCCCCCCCCCAACTTCAACAATACCCCGATATTGTCTCTATGCATACTAGCACAATGACTAAAGGGGCTGGAAAGAAGCAAAGCTCTATCAACATGTTTACGAAAACTGCATCAAAGGCTGCTGAGGGAGCAGAGGGCGTGTCCATCCCATCAGGAAGTGAAATTGACCAAGAAGGCCCCAGTTAGCTTCAACACATGATGGTATACATGCGGGAGGGATTCACCACTCTACACTCTAAACTAGACGACATGACTGGCACGATCTGTTCCATAAAGGCCCGGATTGATAAGACCGATGTAGGCACTACAGAGGATGAGGTGGTTGCACTCAGGGCGGACGTTAATGCGCTCTCAAAGCAGGTCCAGATCATCGCCAGGAACAACTCAGATCTTGAATCTAGATCTCGCTGTAATAACCTATGAATAATTGAAATAACCAGAACACAACATAGAGGGTCTGATGGAGGATTATGTGGAACGAATGCTGATGTCTCTGCTGGACGCCCCCAAGATGTGGCCACACTTTGCCATCGAGCGGGCCCATCGTGCACTAGCTCCCAAGCCCCGGCCTGTGCCCTCCTCTCATGCCCGATAATAGCCCGCCTCCTAAACTATCGAGGCAGGGACACACTGCTCCGTGCAGCTAGAACCAAGGGCGAGCTGCTACTCTGCTCCAGCAGGGGCCATCTGTACCAAGACTTCGCAGCATCAGTCCAGAAAGATCGCAAGCCCTTTATGGCGACGAGGAAAAGACACAAAGCACAATGTGAAATATGCCATGCTCTACCGTGCCAAACTGCCTGTTGAACATGCCAATAAAGTGTATTTCTTCACAATGCCTGAAGAAGCCATGTGTTTTGTTGTCGAACATTTTCTAGGGTGACTAGGTGGTGAAACGTCCCCCTAAGAAATTCTCATTTGCAAATCCTGATGGAAATCATGGAGTGGGAGATGGGGCCTGTGTGGTATTCCTAGCTGTTAGTCAAATTTTGTATGCAGTACCCTTTGGGAGCGCTACACACAACTATGACTACAGGTGTAAGCAAAACCAACGTTTGGTTTAAGTCTGTACTACACAATTTTTGGTAGCAGAGCTGAGCAGCCAGGCTTATCTCAAGAGGGAATGTGAGCTGTAATGATGTTATACAGAGGTCTACAATCACAGGTTTTCAAATAAACTCTTACACTCAAGATTTCCTGGTTGAATACTTATTAATTTATTCAACAGTCAGTTATAAAACATTCACTAGAAGGAGGCAGTTAGATATCATACACAAATATACTGCAATACTATACTCATTAAGTTTCTGAGGCCTTCAGACTACTTTGAAGGAGGAAAGTGGCATTCAGAATACTTTGAAGGAGGAGCAAAAAGGAATAGGTTCAGAACATAAAAGAATTACAAGTTTCTTAGTGCAGATACTTTGAGTTCACCAGAAGAGTAAATTCAATAGGCTAGGCCAAAGTCAATTGACTAAAGTCTTGGATTGGGTAAAACGGTTCTGGTACGTAAATGCTAAAGCTTCTGTAGAAGTTCTCAGAAGTAGTTTGTAATGAGAAGAATTATATATACGGAAAGGTGCTGCACTGACTGGAAATCATTGTGCTGCAAAAACAAACTTGTTTTGGCTTTTAAACCAGCATTGCGATCTGTGAAGGGGCTCTTGCTGGTGTGCTTCCTGGAGGAGGCGGGTCTAGCGCTGGACACGTGACGTATCACGTGACTTCCATCATCCTCAAAGCGCTGAGCCAACCGCCCGAGCGGTGAAAGGTGCTGCACTGACTGGAAATCATTGTGCTGCAAAAACAAACTTGTTTTGGCTTTTAAACCAGCATTGCGAGCTGTGAAGGGGCTCTTGCTGGTGCTGGTGTGCTTCCTGGAGGAGGCGGGTCTAGCGCTGGACACGTGACGTATCACGTGACTTCCATCCTCCTCAAAGCGTTGAGCCAACCGCCCGTGCGGTGAAAGGTGCTGCGCTGACTGGAAATCATTGTGCTGCAAAAACGAACGTTTTTTGGCTTTTAAACCAGCATTGCGAGCTGTGAAGGGGCTCTTGCTGGTGCTGGTGTGCCTCCTGGAGGAGGCGGGGCTAGCGCTGGACACGTGATGTATCACATGACTTCCATCATCCTCAAAGTGCTGAGATAACCACCCTTGCGGTGTTAAGCCCATTGGGGTCAAGGCCATTGGCTGTTGTGCGGCTGTTTGGCGCTGAAGGCGTGACCACTAGGCGGGAGACTGCGGAGGTATTAGCTCTTTGATCCCGGCCTAGTAACTGACGGAAGTCCCGCTGTGTCGCTCTGTTACACCGCAGCAGGGAGCTAGAGTGGAAATAAACCACAACGCTATTCCAAATCAGCAGAGTGGCACATTGCCTTATAGGATATTGAAATTGTGGTGGTTCACTCAAAGAGATTGCCTGTGTGGATGTTAACAAACATTAATGTTTACATTCTGCACAGGCATGCCCGGCCCTGAAAAACTGCGTACCATATTTCACCCCACTTTGAAAGAAACTCTTGTATCTACACCAAAATTAGCCTGCCCCCGGGTAAAAAGTGCGCCCTGGGACAATCGACCTTCACGAAAAAGAACACATTCTACCATTGGAACTGGTGATTTGCGCAAATTTGGGTTTGCCACAATAACTTCTCCTGCTCTAAAGAAACCTATAGCAGAAGCAATAAACTTGAGTGTCTCGACTGTGGAGGCGCGACCACTCTTAAATAATCAAGAAAGTGCTATAGCTCTGCAATTGTTAATGAGTTCTCCTACTAATATGGTAGGGAATGATGGGACTAAGGATGCTAAACACTTGTGTAACACTTCGTTATCGGATACTATGATTTTGCAGAATGTTCGTTCTGGAACTGCTGTACCCTTGTTGAACAAATCTGATGTAGAGGTGGTGACGAATGCGGTTATAGAATTGGAATCCTCGGATTCCTGTTTCATAGCCAGGGTAGTTGAATCCGACCTATCAAAAACACTGATTATGTTTCAGGAGAGGAATACATCAGAGTCTGAATCCTCAATATCTTACATTCCTCCAACCCCTAGGAGACAGACTAGGAATGAGTCGGTTACAAATATGGGTTCACAACTTAAAGACCCTTCTGTGATGACTGTGGAAAATATGAATACAGCTCTAATGTCTCTTGCTAGATTGTTTGAAGCTCTAAACTCCAAGGTAGACCTTATTCATATTAATGTGGAAAATATAGCTATATGGCAAAAAAATTGCGGTGTTACATTGGCTCGAAAACAAGTCTCAGATGAGAAAGAAACTGAAGAACTGGCGAAACATTTTGAGGACATTGCATCATTGTATAAAAAACTTATGGGCCAATTGAATTTACAATCAGAAACTCAATCAATAGAGGGCAAACCAAAATGCTCAAAGACTGTAGCTCCTTGTGTAGAGGAAAATCAAATTATAGATGCAAAGGTACAACGTGTGGAGACAGTAGTTCCGTATGTGGAAGGCATTATATATGAAACTTCTCTGGATGCTGCAACAAATGTACAAGGGGGCGTACAATGAATTGGTGCTAGTAAAACCGGTAAGCCGCCAGAGGTGGTCATGTTTAAGGACAAAATTACCAAACCCAGTAAAGAGGCGTACACAATATTTGCAAAAAATCCAGCTACTAAGAAACGGATCTTAGAACCAACTTGAAGAAACCAAAAAATCAAAAAGCCAAGAGTGTTAACGGGACTGGACAAACAAAGCAGTTTTTTAAGTCTATCTCCAAACCAGTAAATTGTTCCACATTAGCGGCAAATGCGATCACCAAAAAATATTTGAATCAAACCTTGGAAAGAGACAAGACTTTAAAGAATGGTAAAGATGTGCTACAAGTTGATTTATCGCATTCACCCTTGGATAAGCTAGTACAGGTTGCAGAGGGGCTGAATTATAGCCAGGTGAATTTGGATGCTGAGCCTAGTAGAAAGGACAAGGTTCTGAAGCACGGCTTAATACCAAATAAACAAGAGCTCAGAAAAGCTGTGGACGAATATATGAGCAAAGTCAATGCTGAGTCAAATCTGACCCATCCTTTAGCTAAACAAACTATTCAATCGAATTCGAAGATATGCCCGCAAAAAGAAACTAAAACAAATTCAATGGGCTCCCCTGCAAGAATCCAAGCTAAAGCAAAGGAGAAGGAAATGAGTGAAAAAATCTGCTCTTCCGAATATGCAGAATGGTCTGCAAAATAATATTCTAAATACAATCAAAGACTGCTTAGTAGCCTTAACTGCTGAACAGAAGACACTTAAATCCTCTATGAAAGCGATATTAGATAATAAATTTGAAGTAACCAATAGGTGTGAGGAAAAAGTGTCGTCGAAGAATGTCTCATTCAAATTACCTTCTGAGAAAGAGAATTGTGGCTTACATCAAGAAAGTAAATTAAAAATAAAAGAGGGGAGTTCCAAGGGGACAGTAAGGAATACGAAAACATCTCCAATGTACTCAGTGTTCATTAGTTGTCGGGGAGGCTCCTTTCCTCTATATATTTTAAATAGAATGAGCATTGTACAACTATTCTCGGACATAGACAGTTTGGAGGACATAGTCTCAGGCGATATCCAACAAGTTGAATTTCCGGATGACAATGACTCAACTGTATCATGTATATGGATGAAGTCGCGCATCATTTATAATATGATATGGTCTGCACAAAACTGCTTTATATGACCTTGGATTTATGCTAATCGCTACCACAAAAGAGAACTCATTTGAGGAGGCGCCACAACAGCCTCGAATGCAAGAGGAGAAAAATGAGTGTGTGGCAAAAATGACATGTAATTGTAATAAAACCTAACTAGAATTTAATGAGGTATGTCCAGCAAATCATAATATAATTATATTGAGTTGGAACACGAGAGGGCACAAACATTTACTCAATAATGATGATCACCATCTTAAGAAATGTGATTTAGTGTTGTTGCAGCAAACTTGGCTAAGTGTACCTTTGTCATGGGATAACCATTTTGTTCATCTATTGCCAGCGATAAAGGGTCAAAAAGGCAGACCAATGTCTGGCCTAGCTACCATATCAACACATGACCACTACAAACAATATAGCTGAGTGGCCCTCTACGAATTCCTTTGTGCAATGTTCCATAATAGAAATACAAAACTCAGAATTTGCAATAATTAACATATATTGGAATCCAATTGCAATTATAGCTGATAAACTCTTCAAAGATATGAATTTATTGATGGAACAAATCATGATTACTAAAAACATTGACCATGTGATTATAGCTGGGGATTTGAATATTCATTTGGTGGCAGTAGGGAGAAAAAGGAATTCGGAACGGGCCACGCAGTGCCTTGAATTTGTCAAGGCTTGGGACTTAATTATGTTGAATGGAGCACTAGAGTCTGACTCCCCTCCTTCGCATATTTGGTCAAGCGGAGGACAAAAGGAAACTATTGATTATATGTTTGTGGACAGAGGTTTGTTTGCTAAAACTGTTAAATTCTCTGTTGTACAAACATCAGCGAGTGATCATATGATGGTGGAAGCAGAATTTGCGCTACAGCAGCCCCAAAAAGTTCAATCACAACAAAAAATGTTGGAGAATTTAGTCATCAATCCACAACGGAATAGACTGCATTGGACTGCTCCAGTGCTAAAAGATTTTGCGGGCAGCTTAAGGGAAGATCGATACTGTGCTGAGAGAGGATTGATGCCTCCGGAGTACTCTGAGAAAATATACCTATTTGCACTTGCTTCTGATAATAACAAGTGCAGCACTGCACAAAATCATACATTTGATCATTTTGTAAGAATTAGAAAAATGGCTTTCCGAAAAGAAAAGAGACAGATTCTCCTGCTGCCAGAACAGAAGCGTGAATTAGCGCTACGCAGAATAAAAACAAAGTATAAAAACTGGATTCGTATACATAAGGCCACTATGAACCAAAATGATGGTGAACACTGGTTGGAAGTATTTAAGAACAAATGTTCATCACAAATTTGGAAGTTGCTAAATATGAGTTCAACTCACCCGCAGATGCAATCGCAACTAAATGGGGTTGCTGAAAAAGATTGGGTGAGTTATTTCACCAATATGTATGCACTTCCTCAAACAAGTATTGCACAAGTAACCGCCAATTGGAAAAACACTCCCTTTGCAATTACATTTGACCAAGAGGATGTGTTATACTATATTAAAAGGGCGAGCTCTTCGAGTGCTCCTGGGCCAGATGGCATATCAAATTTTGTCATGAAACAGAACCCGACAATATGGGCATCCATATTATATGCTGTTTTTCAGACATTATTGATAAAACAAAGTGTGCCAGCGTCTTGGTGCAAAGCGATTACAGTGCCAATTTATAAGAAAGGAGAGCGGACAAACCCGGCCAACTATCGGCCTATATCTCTGCTGGATGCCCCAGGGAAGATCTTCAGTAGAATTGTACTAAGAGATCTTAATGCCTGGACGACTAAGGAGAAATGCTGCGATCCGTTTCAAACAGGATTTGTGGCAGGCTTTGGCACAGAGATTAATATTACAACTCTAAATGTAATCAAGGAGCTCTATGCGTCGAAAAAACAACCGCTTTATCTGGCATATGTAGACTTCTGAGTTGCCTTTGATTCGGTAGATCGCCATTTGTTAATTCAAAAACTAGTGAGCTTTGGGTGTCCTCCAGCATTAGTCCCGATAATACACTTATTGCATTCAAACACCTCAATGCAAGTAAAACTGAATTTGGATGGCCTTCTGTCGGAGGTGATTTTGACTGAGCGAGGCGTAAAACAAGGGTGCATACTAGCGTCCACTCTAATCTATTCATTTTGGATCTAGGATTGGATATTATGAAAGCAATGCATGATGCACCAAAACTTGAAGGGCAGTCCATCGCCTGGCTTTTGTATGCAGATGACCTTATACTTATTTCACAGACGCCTAGTGGTCAGCAAAATATGTTACATAAACTAGATCTGTATGTTGATAAAAACAACTTAACACTAAATCTAGAAAAAACTCAAATTATGATACTAGGCAAAAAGAAAAAAAGACAAAAAAATAGCTTGAATTGGGTCCTGAAAAACCAAAATCTTACTATAGTTGATGAATATAAATATCTTGGAGTATTATTCAGCAACTCGATTGTGAATAAACCTCAGCTAAACAGTATAAATAATAAACTAAAAGTGCTCACCTTTCAAGCAAGGATTCTCCAATATAAGTTTGGGAAATTCTCTTGTGCACATATTCTTGTATTCTTCCATCAAAAAGTGGTACCGATCATCATCTATGGAGCTGAGACGTGGCTGCTGCAAAACAGAATTTATTGGAATAAATTAGAAGCACAGTTTTGGAAAAGAGTACTGAATCTCCCTAATTCCACTCCCACTGCTCTTCTTCGTTTTGAGTTGGGCAACTTATCTATACACGTACAAGTAGCCTGGAAAAGATGTTGCCTGTTCCGAAAATGTGTATTAGGTTTAGCTGAAAAAAAACGTGCTTGCACTATTGGCAAATCACTTAAGATCAGAAAAGGCATTCCCGTTGAAATGGAGAGCGGCTGTAATTGAAGATATGAGTAACGCTAACATCTCGCTTGACACTCTGTTAAATAACCCTAACAAAGCAAAATTGAAATTGCACCAGTATGATTGGAATAACACCCAACAAAAATGTCTGCAATTAAAAGATTTTGATAGAGCGCTTTTCGGTCATAAAAAATTTCGATAGGCGTCAGACTATTTACTAAAATGTCCTTCGTTCAAATTAAGAAATCAAATATTAGTTTCGTTTGAACCTGTGGCCAACCAACCAGATATTAGTAAGAAGAGGTCTATAACAAGTCAAAAATATAACGTGCCGATTTTGTAAAGTATCAAATACTAAAGAAACAGTAAGGCATTTATTAATTGAATGTGATGAATTAAGAATGCAGAGAGAAGTGATGATCAAGAAATTAACACATCATCACCTTATTAAGCGGTCAAATGATGAATTGTGGCATGAGCTATTTGCCACTCCAAAAATGTCCATAAGAATAGCGACAGTGCAATTTTTAAATACAATATTGCTCACTACGGGCTCTGAGGAATAAATGATTCTAGTAAAATGATCGATTATTAGTGGTTAAAGCAATGTATACTTGAAGAAATGTGTGGCTTATATCCACTTGTATGTTCAAATTTACTCATTACTAGTTTTAATGTTATTATCTTCATAAGTGTCTATCAATTAGCATTGATCCTAATGTTGCTTTTAAGTATGTATCTTAAAGTCGATAAGACAGTTCCATCTGTAACTTTTAATGTTTGATGTGTGTTAGAGAAAAGTTTTATGTAATTATTCTTCTTGTCTATGATATGTTTGTTTTGAAAGGTTAATTAATTAGCCAACCAAAATAAAAAATAAAAAACATTTAAAAAAAAGAATTATATGTTGGGTCAGAAGCTGATTTTAGGCCTGTTGGTTGCGAATGTTTCAAGCACTTTCACCGCGAGAGGTAAGTACTTGTCTCGTTTCACAGTACCTTACAAATGCAGAAAAAGATGCAGCTGAAGACTTCTGTTCCTCCCGATCTCGCTGTTCCTGAGCCTCAGCCGTGGGGACAAGAGGGAGGACGTCGGGGAACTCCAGCACTGCACTGCACTCGGACTGGCAAAACTTCAATTCCGGTAGCTTTAGTAAAGCACACAAACTGGTGTCCCCCTCCCTGGTTATTCGGTTTCCTGCAGCACTCTGAAGAAAATACGACCAGCTGTGGGACTGGTATCCACGTGGCTTAGTGTCAAGTTGATTTGGGCCCACCAACTCAAAGGGAGAGGTCGTCCTTGCAGGGCTTCATTATCAAGATGAAGTTATCGGTTTGGACCTGCAGCAGGGCTACACCGGGCAAACCAATGGTCTAGGAGTTGCAGCAGCCGTTCTCTTCAAGCTAGTATTCGGTTCTTTCGTTCCAGCGGTCGACTCTGCATTCCAAGCAAAGAGACTCACCTTTTATTCAGTTCCCTCTCATTCATTCCAGCCTAGCTGCCACTCACCCAGCAGGGTGGCTGTCCTTGCCAGACAGTCAGCCAGCCAATCGTGCCAGAGTGCATTTGGGTCTCCCAGGAGACTAAGCACAGGGAGTTTCGGGCAACTCCCTCACTTCCTGCCCATACCAGACACTCGGCGCCAGAGTCGGTCTTCAGTCCTGAAGCCCCCCAAAGGCGTATGAACAAAGGGACCAAACATGGTTTGGTAGTAGAGACAAACTCTAGAAGGACCTTTCCAAGAAGAAATGGCGAAAAAAGACCGGGATCCGTTTAAACAAAGGAGGCTCAGATGCCATCTTAAAAAACATGGCTAGCCATCTTAAAAAACATGGCTCCCGCGATTTAATGCTACTGGTGTTCCCGGCCGGGAAAAATCATGGTAGTTCTTTGTAAAACCACTGCCACCAGCCATTTCGAGAGGAAGGGGTTGCAGTTGACTGCTACATGAGTATCTACACACAGTGGATACTAAGTAACCCCTCAGCACTCTATTGTAAAATAGGGTGTGCTGGGTCTAGGAATTCAAAAAGACTAGTAAAGTCAATTTCACTGGGAAACAGTAGTTTATCCCAGCAAAGGTATTTAAACCTTGGGAAAGCCTGGAAGGCTTCCCTGTGCCACAGCACTGAGGGTGCTGTGTGACACACATGAAAAGATGATACCTATGGAGTTGCCTAAAACTCCATAACCAACGAAAACACAAGAGTAAAACACACGAGAGATGGGGTGAAAGGGTCACACACTCTCCAGGTTAATAAAAAAAATCAAGGCCTCAAAATCCAGCAGAATTGCTTGGGATCTCTATTGTGAATGGAATTGGAACATTTTTGAGAAATCTGACAAGCACGCACGCGGACTCTCTTTCTCTCTTTCTCTTTCTCTCTTCCCCCCCCCCCCTTACAGGCCCAACATTGACGATCCCGATTACTATATTGAGATGTTTTAACTGCTGGCGTTATACCCCTTTGTGCCTGTCCTATGGGGGTGCGATTTCAATACAATAATGGACCTGAGCCTTGATAGATCCAGTTCCGGGCACCGGCAATTGACAAGGGCTGCACAGGTGTTGTACAACGGCTTTAAAGAAATGGGCCCGATTGATGTTTAGAGAGTGTTAAACTCGACAGTACAGCACTATTCATACTACGCCGAGCGCAAGAGAACACTCGGAAGACCGTACTCCGGCCGAATACGGCATGAATATATAACGGGAAACCAAGTTGGACATTTGCAATTACATGCAACAAAATGACTGACCTTTCAGGAAATTGATTTCCAGTCAATAACTACTTCTGGATTACCAATGTGACTCACATATTGACGCCAAAAGAAAGCACAAGATCTAAAGACGTTAGGCATCACTACACCAAAGACTCTCTCTGACAACAAAGATTGCTGATTGAATATGTCAATTGTATCAACCAGTATCAACCATTATTAACTTTACGCCCTGATGACGACCTAGATAGGTTGAAACACGTGTTGGCGAGGCGAAAACAAATTTCTTCCTTTTTGAATGCATATCTAGCACATATGTAAAGAGAGACCAAGTTTATCTTATGTATGATTTATGATTACCAAAACATGGTTCTTCACCCTTTTCTTTGTATGCAAACAATACTTTTGTCTTTATGTTGAATTGAAATACAGGAATCTTACTCTCTAAACACTTACCAGGTGTCTCTTATATTTACTTATTTCTAAACTCCAAACTCTATTAAACCAATGCCACATAGATGAGGTATATGTATGTTTGAGCGCAGTCTGTGAGGTTAGCATCGTTTTAAAGTTTTACTTTCATACAGGTGATAGTGGAAAATCACCAGTTTAACCACACGGCTGCAGCCGTCTCGATCACTTTAAAATTAAAAGTAGCTCCTGTTATTTCAGTGGTGCGCACCCACAAACAAAAGGGCCACGTTTTCCACGAAAACTATACCAAAAGGTGAGTTACCCAATACCAAGAGGACAAGGGTTGTGTAGTCTCCCACAGGGTTACTACATCAATTCTTGCCTAGCAACTTCCCTTCCCCTTTTGCTCATTTTTATGGGGAAACTGATTAGTCTCCAAGACGACCATTACTGAAAAACTGTCTCGTGTGCAATTGTAACAATACCAAAAATTCACTATCACCCTAAAGTTCTGTATTGTCTTTTTGGTTACTTTTACAATGCACCTAGATCAAGCTGTTGGCAGCAGATATTTTTCTAACCTGTTTTGCTAACGTTACTCATGCACTCTTGCAATTATCGCAAATGGTTTCTAATGGTGCCTAGCACCTTAAGGTGGCAGTGCACAAGGTTTTTGCTTGTCCTTTGACCATATTCTTCTTTACCCTACTTCCTGCCTTCTCGGGTCACGAAATGCCATATATGGAATGCCCTTTCCTGGGGGAAAGCTGCTGCTTTCGCGGTCAACAAGGTTTGTGTGTGAGCCCGGATGTGGGGACTGGGACTGTCTGGTCCCAGTGCAAATTCAGGTGCCTGATTTTCTGTTGCTGGGAAGATGTGGCCATTGGCTATCTGTGATTGGATAGCCACTTCCTGTTTGAATGTTGCTGATCCTTACCCTAATGAGCTTGGGCATGTTCCCAGCAAACATCTTGGATAAAAGAAGGGCTCCTGCAGCCATGCCGAGATCATTGTTCGAGCCAAGACCTCTACAAAGAAGTGCAGTCAGCTGATGACCCGAGGAAGATCCCTGAAGCTGACCAGCAATGACCCCAGTGCTGTCCTGGTGCAGCCATGCTCCCCTGCCTGATCCTAGTCAATGCTTCAATGCCTGGACCGGAGGGAACTGTTGGGTAAGATTTTCATAGCAATGATGCATCTTCCTGACCCGTCGACCCCAAGAACTTTTTTGCTTTACTGGTGGATTATTTTTCCCTATACCTCAGTGAGTGGGACCGTTTTCCACACTCACAGAATCTTTTACTTTTTTTTATAGGTGTCATTTTTTCATAAACTCTCCATAGTGTCTTTTTTAATTTCATCCTCTTTGACAACTTTTGGTATATAACTTTTTATTGTTGCAGGGTTGCCCTTGCAGCTGCCCTTTAGCTTGTCTGTTTTAAATGCCCGCACTAATGACAAGTTGCTTATTTTTTATTGTGACAGGATGCAAGAGGCTAGTGTGGTGTATATTTTTATATAATTGCAATGTGTGTTTGTTCAAGATATCCATCTACAGTAGCATTTTACTTTAGACAGATACTGTTTTTATGCAACGAAAATTATGATTTGTGATAGGTTACCATGACAAGTATGAATGTTGAATATTTGGTATGTATGAAACTACTTATGACCTGTTGTAAAAGTTTATTTATTAAACTAAATGCAACAATAAGAATAACAAAAATAGCTTTCTCTGGCTATCCTTGTGAGAACTACAGTTCCCAAGGGTAGAAAGGATCTGTGGATCCCTTTTGCATTTCTTTAGGTGAAACTAGCACACCCCACCTTATGTGGAGTGCTGGTGAGATATGATGTATATCCTTTCTCATAAATGTAACATTTATGTTAAAAGGAAAAACTTACCTTTAATGGCTGGTGGCAGTGAACCTTTTAACTAATTCAGTGCAGCTTTACCGTGGTCTGTTTTCATAGCTGCGGTAAAGTCACCAGTCATCTTATTTCACTATATTAGTGTTCCTTGTCCTTTCTTGTTCCTTCGCCTGACCTCCAGGGTGGGAACATCCTTTGTGTACATTTTATCTTCAAAACTTCGCTCCCCTTTGTCTTCCAACCTGACTGCAAGAATCGAGTTGAAATTGGGAGACTGGCTGTCCTAAAAGGACTGACAACCCACCAGGTTTGAATGTTTCAAGTCGGTTTGATTGGCTGGGTTCCTCCATAAAAGTCAAATCCTGCAAGCTGATGAGGTAGTCGACCACTGGAACCAAAACCAAAGAGGAAGATGAAGAAAATGCGGCTGAGATGATTTCCAGTCATCGGAGAGCCAGCTGTTACCCCCTCCTTCCACGCGACCTGGGCACTCCGAAAACAATGACCCACAGTCCATCCCACCTCGCGTTGCTATCTTGCGGAACTGCAATACCCTGGGACCTCGAGCCATTGTGCGGTGCATGTTTCTCCGAATTCAGAATATTGCTGAAACTTTGTGGGCATCCTGCTGGACCTCCAGAGATGTGAATCGAGTTCGAAAAGTCCCCTCTCCAGTGCTGGACCTTGCAAACAATGAGAAAACGACCAACGATATTCATTCTTCTTCTGGCTCCTGAAAAGGGCACCAATACCACAGAACCGCATGCAGCTGCAAAGAAACTCGTGCCTTGAGCCTTCCCTGTTTATCCTTGCTTCAAAAATCCTTCCAGGGACTTGTCTTCACAACAAGGAATTCAGCACATGGGTTTTTGGATGCAGATCCTGAAATTCTTCGGCTGCAAACTGTTCTTCTGTGCTGAGGTACTGTGTTGGCTTAGGTATTACTTACCTTAAGTTTCATGTGATTCCTGTTTAGCTCCTGTGATTGGGAGTCCTCTCGTGCAGTTCACCCAGGCCCACTGTTGGAATCCTCCTAGGGTGTCCTCTCAGAAGTCCCTGGACCCTCAACTAACTTTGAAAGTGAAATACTTATTTGTTTGACCAGTCTTCCTTACAAACTCTGACTTTTGCTACCTTTGTGCCTTCCTGAACGGTCTGTTAGATCTAGTGGCCCCCCCTTCTGCCACTGAGAACACTCCTGCTCCAAGAATAAGGGAAAGACTTTCTAAGGATTGGGCCTGTTGCTTAAAAAAGAGAACACATGCTTAAAATTGACTTATTTGTAAATGAGTTAGTTGGGAACTGTAACGCTGAGAGTGGACAATTACACACGTTCTTACTTGCCTTGAATGTGTGTTGTGCCATTCTGTAAAGTGTATATACGGTTAATTTACTAACCTGTGAATTGGTTGTGCCTCTTCCCCCAAAAGTAATGCTGTTGGTTCCACTGTACTATTCCTTTTAGGATATAAATGTATGGGTGCCCCAATTGGGTCATGCTTCCCGTGACTTGCTGTTAGCCTGTCTAGAATAAGTCTGCCTTAGGTTATACTTGCCTATAAGTTTACTGATGGCTCCTTTAAAAAGTATATATGTTTTACTTGCATTAGCTGTGTGCCATCCTAAAATAAGTTAGCGTTATTGCTTACCTCAATCTGTGTTCCACTGATCTGAAAAGTAACTGTCAAAGTATATTACAACACTAGGTTTTACCTTCCAAGAATAGCTGTGTGCCATTCTGTTATCCTCAAAGTAGTAATAGGTATATACTGTTCCTTGAATCTGTGTTCCACTATTCAGAAAAGTATCCTGGTAACACGGTTGGTCGATTATGTGATTTCTTTGCCGAGTGTCACTGCATAAATGACATGGTCTGCTACCCTTGCATTACAGGTCTGTGAACCTTCAGGCTTTGTGGTGGTCTTTTTATAAATGTTTGACTCTATGACCAGTACTTACCCCAAGACTTCACTTGGCCTACTTGTATTTAAAATAAACCTTTTATTTTTTATAATACTTCTGATTCAGTGTTTCTCTTAAATCCGTGGTATACTACAGGGTCTATGTACTTTCCTGCAGCCCGCTCTCCCTCATAAAATAAGCCTGGCTGCTCTGTCTACGCTACCATACACTCTGGTGGTACAGCCTTATACTAAGAGTGGAGTCTTGTACTGTCTCATTTGATTGGTTTTACGAAGTCCTGGACGTCAGAAAAACTGTCCTAACAGGAACAACCAGTCAACTCTTTCTCGAGGATCTGTGCCTTTGGAAGTATCCCTGGACCAACCGGCAGGCTGGCCATCTCTCTCCTTGGCTACCTCTCTGCAGTCATCACTGTTCTGAGTGCATCCTTGGAACTTGGAGGATTCCACTTCTGTAACAGGATGCCTGTTCCTGCATATTCAGCCTTTATTGCATCAACGTAAGCTGTGCTGTGCCTGCTTCTTTGTCCATTGAATATAGCCTGTCACCGCCTGGCCGCAGTGACTCCCATTGCAATCAATCTTCACTCCCTGAAGGTGTCCTCAGGTGGTCTGCCACCGCAAAAGTCTTCTTCTTTCTTAGTTCGGGTGTTCTGCTGAAAGCTGTCTGGAACTGATTCTGAAGTACCTCAAGTGCCTGAAACTAAATCCTTCACCCAAAACAGCCCTCTGCATTCGCGATCCCTGGGCCTTCCTCGCCTGGACCAAGCACAGAAGATTGTGTCCCGATCGGATTCTGGAGCCCCAGCAGTGGTCTCTAGAGAAATCTGAGTAAGGGAAGGAAGTTAACATGCCTGTTTCTTCCAACCTATTTGCCCCCTAAACCCCCCCCCCCCCCAACCTCCTCCTTCACCCTGTTCTCCATAGGGTTCCATGGCCGTAAAGTCCTGTGCCTAAAGCAATCTCATGATTTTCGTTGATGGAGATATAGTGAAGAATCCGTTATTAGGCCTGTTCTAGTGTCTGGGATTAAGTGAATTTACTTACCCGAACTTTAACTCTTTGACTCTATTAATAACCACTGGTATTGTCAATCTTTTCATAAGCATACCTGCGAAGAATATACCTTGGAACTAGTGACTTTTGGGCACAAGTCCCAAAATCATCTTAAGGTTGGACTTTATAAGAACAAATAAGGCAACCGCGTGCCTTATTTGTAATTCCCCTGCCACCGGCAGCCGCAAGCTGGCCATGCGGAAGAAGGCCCACTTCCTGTTTGCTGCCTTTCACCGTCGGATACTGTATTTTATGATCTACTCGTGCAAGGTACGCTTACTCACTGTACATACCGCTACCCGACTAATCATTCTGTCCACTAGAGTCTCCGGCTGTAAACATCCGCTCACTTTAAAAACACACATCCTCCGCCGCAAGAACATTGGGCGCCTCTGTGCTACCCAGAAAGCCTAGACTATCATGCACTGACCATTGCTATTATCCTAATGGCAAAAATGCATGATATTAATCTTGCCATTACTAGTCCCCTACTCTGCCAGTTCGCCACACTCCTAGAGGATTAGCACTGCAGTACTATCCTCATGCCTACGTTGAGCTGCCTCATCTGCCTGATTTGTTGCTGCATTTACCTGGGGACCTTGTACAAACCTATTGCTCATTGTATTACTTGATACTTGCCTACTGCTCACTGTATTACCTGATACTGGCCTACTGCTCATTGTATTACTTGATACTTGCCTACTGCCCCCTGTATTACCTGATACTGGCCTACTGCTCACTGCATACCCTAGCATTGACCCACTGCTCACTGTGCCTTAAGCTAGCTATTGCCTATTGTATACCCTTGATCAAATATACCATCCAGTGTGTGCCACCTGAAGTGCCAGTACCACCGTTAAAATCCACTGCTATAACTTGTACACCAACACCCACAACCGTTACATCACCAGTATACTTTGTATAACCGATTTCCTAATACACGGCGACTGGCTCCTTCCCTTTGCTGTACAAGCCCCATCCAACATGACCAGAGTGGCAGCAATTGGCCCTCCCATCAACTGCCTCCTAGCTACCCAATCACATCGAGTACTCTCGCTAGTAACCCTTGCACCTTAGGAACTCCATACTTCGCGCGAGACTGCCTAAACTTTATGAACTTCTCACGAGACTACTGCCTTCATCAAATAAGAAAACGAACTTCCAAACTCTCGAGAAGCATTTATTTATTTGTTTATTTATTTGCATTTGTATAGCGCATTTACAGCCCAGGGGCATCGAGGCACTGTTACATGAAATCTTGCAAGAAATTTTGATTGAGTGGGTACAGGGGACCGAATTGGTCTCTTGGGTACACTGCATAGAAAATAGGTGACTTAATACATGACAGGTAGGTGACTTTAAAACCTGATCAAGTGAGCAAACAATCAGCAATAACATAGCAAAGGAGTTAGGGAGACAGTTCAATACCAACCCAGGCATTACCCAGCCTCACGCATACGTCACCACTAAGCAGCATAACATGAACATTACCAAGTTAGCTAACCCAATGCTAACTACTCCTGCTCAGCCGACTGCTACTACAGAGGCTCATCCACTTAAAGGAGCCCTCATAAATGCCAGGACAACCTGGATTTCCTGGCCATATCTGAATCATGGCTACATGATGCGGCAGGACCACTACTCTCGCTAGCTGTCCCAGATGGCTAGACCATACTCAGACAGGATAGAGGTACAACACGAGGAGGAGGCATTGCCATTATATCCAAAACGGGCCTTGATCTTAGATCAGCCCCCCGCAAACCATGCAATCTTGCAAAGTCATTACCGTTAAACTCCCCTTAATCAACTCACAGACCCTCATTATCCACCTAATTTATAGGCCTCCGGGGCCCACTTGGAACGTTCGAGTAGGACATTTGCAGTTTACTGTCCAATAACCTCAAAACCACCACCCAACTATTACTACTTGGCAACCTTAATCTAGGATTTAATGACCCCTCAGATAAGCACGCCTTAAATATAGCCAGCATCCCATCTGATCTTGGCTTATCCCAAAAAATTAACAAGCATACCCATAATAAAGGAAGAACCCTAGATTGGGTAGCTGACTACAACTATATTGCCAATATCACCTCCATTACACCTCAAATGTGGACTGACCCCTACCTTGTGTCCTTCACATTGTCTACTGCCAACCACTCCCGCTAGCCACACCCATTGCCCCACCTTGATTAACAAGGAACAAAAAAATATTACAGTGGAAAAAGTGATCCCTGCCATTCTCCCGACCCTTAACTCATTGGCTGACAACTTGGATCTGAGTACTCTGGTCAATGAATATAACAAAACCATGCTAAATGCACTTGACAAAATTGCCCCACACAAACTTAGACCTAGTAAACCCAAATCCCACTTAACAAGTGGTTTACCCCCAACTAAGGGATCTACGACTCCTAAACAGGAAATGTGAAACCACCTGGAGACTACTCCCTTCAGAGTGTAACAAATCCAAACTAAAGAAAATGTCCTCCCAATACAAAAAGGAAATTTGCCTAGCTAAACGTAACTCATACAACAAACGCATCTCTAATGCCAATTCCAGCATGAAGGATTTATTTACCACATTGAAGGAATTAGAATCTCCCATCCCCACACCTGATATCTGCAACAAAAATAAAACCTTGTGTACAGATATTCAACAGGTACTTTCTAATAAAGTAACCACCCTCCAGAACAAAATGGCTAAAAGAAAAGCCTCCCTTACCATGATACCTAAACCGAACAAGCCTGACCTCTCTACTAATGAAACGCCTCGTGACCGCACTGCCAGATTCCAATTCACCAAAACGTCCATACTCGGAAGTAGAAAAGGTTACTCTCTCACTTAAGCCTGCCAACTGCCAAGGTGACCTATGCCCAGCCCAGATTATAAAAGACGCAGCAAGAGATCTTGCCCCTTTTATCTCCAAACTTATTAACGCTTCATTTGCATCGAGCACCATCCCCACTAACTTGAAGCAATCCTGGGTGCTCCCATTGCTAAAGAAGTAAACCCTAGATCCATAAATTCCTACTAACTACCGTCCCATTACGACGGTACCCTTCCTGCTCAAAATACTAGATAAGGTGGCTTATACTCAGATCCAGAAATACTTAGAACTCCATAAACTCCTGGGCGCAAGACAGTCAGGCTTCCGCCCCCAACACGGAACAGAAACCGCCCTTATCGTCCTGAAAACTCAAGTTGATGAGTAAGAGACAAAGGCAAGACTGCTCTCCTCTTACTGTTAGACCTCTCGGCCGCATTCAACCTCGTCGACCACAAGGTCTTATGTGGCCATCTGGACTCTGCAGCTACTTCTCCATAGAGGCCACTAGATGGACCGACTCATTCCTGAGCAACAGAACCATGAGGGTCTTTTCCCCATTAGCAGCAGTGGACCCTATTCCTATCACGTTTTGGGTCCCCCAAGGCTCCTGTGTCACTCCCATACTATACACTATATTCACCAAGCCCCCGTTTGATCTGGACCTTCTGGGTATCACCTACACCAACTATACAGATGATATTCCGATTCTCGTCCCACTTTCCGGGGATTGCGACAAGGATTTGGCTCTAGTGAATAGAGTGCATCTCATCATCCAGGCATGGCTGGCCAACCACAGTCTATGCCTGAATGATGACAAGACTGAGCTTATCATTTTGGGCACCCTAACAAACCTCAAGAAATTAGGCCAGGAATACTCCTCATTCAACATTGATAGGAACCAGATTAAGGTGGCCAAGGAGGTAAAGACCCCAGGCATTTACCTTGACCATGCCCTCACCTTCGATAAACAAGTGAAATCACTGGCCTCCACCACTGCCTACACTTGTAAACTCATTCGGTCTGGCAAACCTTTCTTCATTCTTGAATAATTCCATGATCCTGGCCAGAGCTCTAATACTTTCCAGGCTAGATTACTGTAATGCCCTCTACATAGGCGTGAATAAAGCTATTATTCAGAGGATACAAATCCTGAATAATAGCACATTAAGAGCCGCACTAGGGGTGGCCAGAAGATCACATATCTCAGCAACTAGGCGCCAAAATAACTGGCTCTCGACTCAGAACAAAATCTACCTAAAAACTGCACCACTTACCCACAAAGCACTAAACAATGCGGCCCCTCGTTAAATTATGAATTGGTTCCATAGAAGAACCTAACCAGACCCATGAGAATTGGCAATGCCAACTCTTACTACTCTTAGATTTAGACTTACTAAGGTTGGTGGTAGTAGCTTTCCTGTGAAAGCAGCCAAACTTTGGAACTCCCTACCCACACCCTTTTATAGAAGATCAACCGTACTTGACATTCAGACAAAACTATGTCAACTTGCTTAAATCCACAGACCTGTCGGTGTAACCATGGTATTACCTTTACTTTGGGATATACCATCAAACACTTCTTTATCTGTGTTTGCTGTATATTTGTTTCTGTATCTGAATTGCTTTATGACCTACACATTTGTTGTATTCTTGCCTATATGCATAACCTACATTTCTGATGCTTGTTAATCTGCTCAGAATCACATGCTGTACATATGGTCCGACAACCAGTGGTAACCGCAGAGTATTGCATCTTGTCTTTTGGGGACCGAAAGGGGACGTCGGCATAGGCGTGTCTGTAACACTATCCCTATCGTGACGTGTCGTGTACCCAAAATCCCTCACACGTCGATGTCCCTCAGATTATTTTCCGCCCAGATAACTGGTCGCCCTATAGCGGAGCCCTTGCATAAGAGACATTGTTTATTTTATACCGACTTGTTGGTTATTCCCCGTTCAGTCACAAAAACAACTTCGACGAAGACTGCGGGGGATTTGTCTACGGCGGTGGATTTCAGCAGCTAAGATCCGGCGGCCGCAGCTTCCACGTGGGTAGCAGCTTTACAGTAGGTAGAGTGAGGTTGGGGTGGCCATATTATCGGTAGGTCTTTCCTCTTTCCCCCTCTTTACCCTTTAGGTCTGGTCATCTTCCCTTTTGCTATGGAAAGAACTCCTTTATGTTCTGCCCTAAGTGTAGAGTCAGATATCCTTGGAAGGATGAATACAGGACGTGCAACGCCTGTCTCCCCTTAGATCACGACGAGAAGCGGTGTGTGGCTTGTAAATTCCTTAGGCCTAAGACCCTTAAGGAGCGCTGTGTAAAGCAGTGGGCCGCGTACGGTATTTCGCGGCTGGAATCCCTGTCCCCCACCGCCACAGCTGCCGTAAGTGGCGAGGGCACCTCCGATGACCAAACATTTGTTGCGGAGGTGATGGACCTCGAGGCGGACACTTCTAGGTCCGCCACGCCTGTCCCTTTACGGCCTGAGTCTGGTCTTGTTTCAGGGTCAACACCCGGCGACAGGGACCTACAAGCGCATTTCACTAAGCACACAAACCCTACACCTATTTCGACCGGTACGTCGAAGAAGGTGAAAGCGCCAGCAGGGCTGTTGAAAATTTCGGTGGATTGCTCCGATCGTACAGATCCAAAGCCTTCCCCGCATCCGCAGCAGCGTCTTGCGACTGGACATTCAAAAACAAATGAGGGCGCTACCATTAAAGCAAATCCGACGCTACGGCGGTCCCAAAGGCCGCGGTAGGCCCAAAAATCACGACTAGGCTTCAAGTCGAAAAACCAACCGCTAAGCCCTCTAACGCCGCAGAAGGCATCAAACCTACCGATAGACCATCGGAACCACTATCTCAGGCAGATTCGGCGATAATCGAAGACCGCATCAAGAGAATTACTTCGGTGGTTGGGCTTATTCTTGTTCTACCGAAAAACATGGGGCAGGCCGCGGACAATACTTTGGATACACCATGGTGCCCCGATTCTCACGATACCTATGAGGACAGTCAAAAGCCTCTTTCCAACACCCTGAGAGACAATTTTTTGCACCGTAGGGCAGAAGACAACGTTTTTCCACCCGTAGGCCCTTCTGGGTCCTCTAAATGGACAAGGGAGAAATTTGAAGGGTGTATGGACCGTCTGGAAAGAATTATCAGTTTTTCTGAACATTCTTCCCTAAAAAGGTCTCGTGGAGAGCCTAATCTTCAATCCACTTCACATTTCCAAGAAGATCTGCCTTCTGTCCCCGTCCAGCATGAAGACATCGTCCAGATGGGCACTTATAGGGACATTTACGATGAAGAACCTTCCTTTCTACAGAATTAAAACGAGGAACAGGCAGATGCCACGGACAATTGGGAAGAAACCCAGCAAGGGGGAACTGATCCATGGACGCTTCCCCATCAAGAGCAGGACACTGATGCATTGTGCCTGGATTCCCCTGGGTCCACCCTGGCTCGCCTGGCCTCGCCTGTAGACGACCAGATGGCCTTCAATTCCATGTTAAAGAAGGCAGCTGAGCATTTTCAAATCTCTACTCAAGAGGCAGTGCCTGAGCAGGACTTTGTAGAGGATATTCGTAAGGAGAAACTTCCCTCTAGCCAGGCCATTCCCCTCCTTAATTCCATCGAGAAGATTGGCTCCCTCCCTGGTATCTGCAGTTCAAACCCGGGCAGTGAACCCAAGAGTTGCAAAGTTATTTCGGCCAGCTCCTTCGGACCCATAATACATTAAAGGACACACCACCCCCGATTCTTTGGTAGTGACTACCACCCGTAAAAGGGCAGTAGTGCCCCTTGCCACAGGGGAGGCACCTCTGGATAGGGAATCCAAGAGGCTGTATGCCTTAGGCAAGCGAGTCACCTCGGCTACCGCATATACCACGCGCATAGCAAATCATACTATGCTGCTGGCGAGTTATGCTGACGCTCAGTGGAACCTACTTCAGGAGGGCCTCCAGGAGGTCCCAGAACCGTCAAGACCAAGCTTCTTGCTATTGTGGCCAAAGCAAGGCAGGTGAACCAGAATGTGATAAAGAACACTCTGGACACGGCTGAAACAGGGGGCAGATCTCTGGCCCACCCAAGGGACCCTACTCAAAAGGCACCTTGGCTGTGCACCTCAGGGTTTAAGCCCGAAACACAGGCCTTGCTTATCAATAAACCGATTGAAGAAGCTAACCTCTTCTGAAAGGCGGTCGATGAGGCCTTAGAAACAGGCAAAAAAGAGCATGAGACTCTTAAGTCTCTGCAACAAATAACTCAAAGACCTTCCCCCCAGAGAGGAAATAACTCTCGGCGGTCCTTTCGAGGGCAATCCTGTGCAAGTCGGAACAACTATGGCACGGGGAACTTCAGTACCGGTCAAACATCGGGAAGCCCCACACACTACCCTCCCAAGTGGTTAGCGACGCGGCAAAGCCAGAGGTAGAGGCCCCAATCCTAGAGGAGCTGCGGCCTCCGGTCAGAAATGACCATCAGATCCAGGTCCCCTCCCATGTCACCCCGGTCGGGGGGGCGCTTCAAATCTTTCCTCACGGCATGGGAGGGGATAACGTCAGACCAGTGGGTCATAAAGACGGTCGCCCACGGATACTGCTGGAATTCGCCCGACCTCCACAATTCAGACCACCACGCCTTTCACTGGACCATCTGGAGATCCTGAATCAAGAGGTGGAAGCGCTGCTGGGAAAGGACGCCATAGAGCCGTCCCTATTCTTCAGGTAAACAAGGGTATTTATTCAGTGTACTTCCTTGTACCCAAAAAGGACCTCACCATGCACCCTGTTCTAGACCTGCGCCCAGCGAACAAGTTCATAAACCTCAGATGTTTTGCATGGTAACTCTATAGGAGGTGATCCCACTGTTGAAACAGCGGGATTACATGGCAGGATTGGACTTGAAAGATGCATACTTTCATATTTCAGTGTTTCCAGCACACAGAAAATATCTAAGGTTCATGATAGATACAGGCATTACCAATTCAAGGTACTCCCCTTCGGCATCGCCTCTGCACCAAGGGTGTTTATGAAGGTCCTGGCAGGAGCTGCAGCACACATGCACAGGTTATCTGTTCCGGTTTACCCTTACCTCGACGACTGGCTCATAACAGGGGATTCGTACAACACATGTTTTTTGAACACCCAAAAAACTGTAGACCACCTCTTCAGTCTGGGATTCTCTATCAACGAGAAGAAATCCAGTCTAGTCCCCAGTCAAGCAAAACAGTTTCTGGGAGCTGTAATCCAGACGAAAGACAGCCTCGTCTTCCCCTCCAACGAGAGGGTTCAGAACATGCTTTTCCAGATCCCTCAATATGTAGCCAGTCGGGAGGTGACAGTGCACAAAGCCATGCGCTTGCTAGGAATGATGGCGTTGTGCATATACTTGGTTCCCCACGTGCGGCTGTGCCTGCGTCCCATGCAAGAGTGGCTCAACAGCCAGTGGTCTCAGGCCAGCGGACAATGGGAAGATCTGGTAGTTGTCTCGACAGCCCTCGTTATGTCTGCAGTGTTGGTCAAGAGAAAACCTCTTGAAGGGGAAGACCTTCACCATCCCTGCAGTGGAAGCTACTCTCACGACAGACGCACAGGGTGGGGGCTCACCTGCTTCAGCAGACAGCACATGGAGTGTGGTGCCCTCAAGTAGCGTCCAACCATATAAATTTACTGGAGCTATTAGCGGTGATCAAGGTATTAAAGGCCTTTCAGATGCAACTACAAGGGAAGACAGTGCTGATCCTAACAGACAACGCTACAGCCGTGTATTACTTGAAGAAACAGGGGGGCACTCAACTCTCCAGGGCTATCCAAGCTGTCCCAAAACATTTGGATATGGGCTATCAGACGCAAGATGTTTCTGTTATCCCAACATGTTCCAGGGGAACTCAATCTTCTGGCAGATGTGCTCAGCAGAGATTTTCCTCTGCCCAAATAATACGAATGGCGTCTGCGCGAAGACATTGTGTCCAATGTCTTTGCAGAATGGGGCTTCCCAGAGATCGACCTGTTTGCAACTCAGGAGAACGCCCAATGCCAAGACTACGCCTCCAGGTTCCCCCAGAACCGCTCCAAGGGGAACGGTCTCTGGATAACATGGTCAGGGACATTTGTCTATGTTCCCCCCCTGCTCCCCTTCTCAACAAGATAGTGCACAAGATACACCCGGAACCAGTTACCATGATACTGGTGGCTCCCATGTGGGCCCGCCAACCATGGTTCGCTCATCTGATGGAAATGTCCCTCTCCCCACCAGTAAAACTACCCTACCCCTACAACATGTTGTCTCAGGACAGGGGGGGAGACCTACATCCGTGCCCACAAACTCTGAAGTTAGCAGCTTGGCTCCTGAGATCCTAGAGTTTGGACACCTACAGCTCCCTCAGAGATGCATGGACCTACTCGGGGAAGCTAGAAAGCCTAACGCACGTTATTGCTATGCCAGCAAATGGAAACGTTTGTCATCTGGTGAAATTCCAAGGGCGTCAATCCCATCGATTGCTCACCCACACACATTGTGCTGTACCTTACCCATCTGTTAGACACTGGGTTGGTCTTCATTTCCTTAAATGTTCACCTGGCTGCGCTCTCAGCCTACACCACATCACAACAAAAGGTGTCGTGGTGGAAGATGCCAGTGATCAAGGCCTTTACGGAAGGGGTTAAGCATATTTATCCTCTCATTTCTCACCCACCTCCTGGATGGGACCTAAATGTGGTTTTGACCAGGCCCATGGGTGCTCCCCTTGAGCCAATGCATAAAGTCTAAAAGGCCTGACTTATAAAACGGTCTTCCTAGTGGCTATCTCTTCGATTAGAAGGGTTAGCAAACTACAGGCTCTTTCTGTTCTAGACGCCTTTGTTACAGTCCACAGGAATAAGGTAGTTCTGCGCACTCACCCCAGATTTACACCTAAATTCATCTCCCAAGTTCCATGTGAACCAATCGATTGAACTACCTTCTTTTTTCAAGAATCCCACTAGCATGGCCGAAAGAAGCCTACACACACTAGATGTGCGCAGGGCAGTCCTGTTCTATCTGGAAAGAACTAAACCACTGAGGAAAACAAACCAATTTTTCGTTTCAGTGGCAGCTGGTAGAGAAGGGGACCCTGTCTCGAAATCAGCTATCTCAAGGTGGATTGTCAAATGCATCACACTATGTTACACTCTTGCTAAGAGAGAACTGCCCTTCAAGCCTAGAGCACATTCTACTCGGGGCATGGGGGCATCCATAGCATTCATTTCAAATGTTATCTTTGAGTCCTTTTGCAAAGCTGCAACCTGGAGTTCTGTACACTCCTTTACAAAACACTATTACCTAGACACTCATTCTAGGTCTGATTCTCAGGTGGGAAAAGCAGTACTAAGACATCTTTTCTCTACTGTTCCTTCTCACCACTCACCTCCAACTCCGGGTACTGCTCGCTAATCTATGCACAGCATGTGATTCTAAGCAGTTTAACAAGCATCAGAGACATGCATTACTTACTGTAATAGCATTTCTGATGATTGTATCTGCTTAGATTCACATGCACCCTCCCTACCTCCCCACTCGGGATGGAAGGAACATAGACGTCTTACTATTTCTCTCTTCTTCATGTACTCACCTTGGGCTCCCTCGTGGCAGAAAAAATACAATCGGAGGGACCTCGGCATGTGAGGGACTTTGGGTACACTACACAGCACGATGGGGATAGTGTTACAGACACGCCTATGCCGACGTCCCCTTTCGGTCCCCTACAGAAAAGATGCAATACTCCAGTTAGCACTGGATGTCGGACCACATGCACAGCATGTGAATCTAAGCAGATACAATCATCAGAAATGCTATTACGGTAAGTAATGCATTTCTTATGCCTATGTTTGTCTGTATCGATATTTCTGCATAGTCATTGCATAACTCTCTTTATCTTGTACTTGTAACGTAATCCTTGCATTTGCTTTTACTGATGCGCCCTGATACCTCTGGGTCAGGTGCGCATTAAAAATAAACAAATAAACTAGGGAAGCTGTTCTATGATTATCCTGAAGTGTCTTTTCTAATTCTGACGCATCAGAGTACGTACCTGTGGTGCTCTGGTTACCTAATCAAATGCTTTCCTATGTCTCCTAAGGGTAAATTTATCTATCGTTTTTATAAAGATTTGTGAGGCAATATTTGACTAGAGGTTTCATTTGCTTAGTGTGCATTGTAAAGGCATAATACATCATTTTATTTTTATACTAACCTGTCTAAGTGGAATTATTGGGATTCCTCTGTGTGGACCCATTGTAGCCCACTGCCACTCACACCCCTCCAGAGACTAAGCATTACAGCTCTGCTACCTCACCTTGAAAAAGTACACTGCATTAGAACATCAAGCAGCCAAAAATGTTCAAAATCAAGGAAATTAGAAACTTTACCTCATTCAGCAAGACATACACCGTCCCAGAAACTGTGATATCACCAACCACTTCCAAAACAAAGTGAAAAACCGGCAGCATAGATTGATAGAAACAACAACATTCTTTGCAACAACCTTCTAATCACACCTGGTCTCAACAAATTGAAGCCTGAAGTTTGCAGTAGACCCCCCTGTTTACAGATCTCTCCAAAGGCATCCTCACCCAAGAAACCTCACAAGATAGCCTACGTTAAACCATTCTTAAAAAATAGCACCGTATATTAGGTTGCTTTACTAACTGCTGATCAATATCCAATATACCCTACCAATCTAAAATCCTTTTAACATTTGTATACACCCAAATCCTTGAACATCTGGAGTCCCACCGCGTTCTAGGTCATGCACGAGTATGAGTCAAACATATGAGGGGTATTAGATGTCTGCACTCATACTGATTTTGAGACTCCCCTAAAATCTTCCAGCAGATTCCAAAGAAACCTTAGCCATCATACTCCTGAGTACCTCAGCAATTTATGATGTCAACCACAGATAAATAGACTGGAACAAGTAGACCTGCATTACCACGCCTTGCAGTGGAAGAGGGTGTTCTTCATGGATGGGACCTAATTCCCCTGGCTTCCCCTTTCATTTACAACTCAACCAGAATAGCTTTTGGAGTCCAGCAAGGATCAGGCCTGTTGACACTCCTTTTCAATATGTACATGCCCCCACTTAGGAGGCTCATTAAAACATGTCCTCCCCTGCTACAACTGCCAGGGAGACACACAAAACATTCTCTAAATGATCACCAATGGTGCCACTTATGCCAACTGCCACATACAGTTGAGCATGTATGGTGACTGACAAATTAAAACTCAACCCAATCCCACACCTGAAGCTCCATTACCTAGGCCTATGGTAATCAGTACCTGGACAAAAGCCTCAAGTGATCAAGAATCTAGGAATCCTTATGAACATTGGACCTAGCCTGTAACTACAAATCTGAACTCCAGTAAATATATCCTTCTACCATCTCCACCCAGACCGATTCTGGCATTCGTCACCTTCCTGCACAGGAGCCTTGGCATCAGCACAGTGGTTTGATAAAAAAATCCACTATGATAACAACCAATGTTTTAGCATGGCAGGCTGCTTCACTAAAACCTCAACGCATACAAAACATAGCAGCAGTACTACTACTCCGTCTGAACGGTGGGCACAAAACATCGGCTCTAAGATCTCCTGTAGCTGCATTTCAAAACAATTCCACTTCAAAGCCCTCAGCATCTCCGACTTGGCTGATTTGCACCGTGAATATATACTACTAGAGACTAAACTTCCTGCCACAGCCAGACACAAAGAAAATTAGATTTTACCTATATAGTGACAAAACTCAAACACTCTACCAAAGGCATTCGGCACAATCCAGGATCACCTTATTTTAGGGAAACATTAAATCCTAGCTTTTCTATGCCTAACTAGGATATCCCCCATAAACTGGATACCCCTTGACACTTCACAGCACATACCTAAGAGCGACAATCAGACAACCAGGAATGCCATATCAGCTCCTTACACCACAACACATTCCAGGATTTGACTTTAACTCCTGAGTGTCCAACAGAATACCGGACGTGAAGCAGCACTGTGACATGTGCCACACTTTTTCTCCTCCAGTTCACATGCAGACCTCACCCTAAGTGCTACATTTTATACAGTATCAGATTGTGACTGGTGCCTGAGAATCTATGTAGTATGAGTAATGAAACTAGATCTGGTCTTTTGCACTGCAACCTTGCTAACACTACCCACTAACTACTTGAGTTCTGCGCTCAAACACACGACATGCAAACAAGCCAACTCGCGCATGTGGCTTCTTAACCTTTCCATCAGATGGCAAATGGAACAATACACCTATATATATATATATATATATATATATATATATATAATTTCTGAGGCTTGTGGAATCTGCTTAGATCACATAGGCCGACATCTAGTGGAAGCTGCAGAGTATTAGTCTTTGAAATTCAAAAAGGGACATTGACAGGGTGTGCCAGTAATACTATCCCTAGTGTGACGTCCATTGTACCCATGGTCCTTCACGCGTCGAGAGGTCCCTCAGATTATTTTTTTTCCACCATCGTAGATGGACACTATTTCCCAGAGTTCTGATTTCGGCATAACGCCATTGATTTATCAAATTAGAGTTCGTTACTCTTCTATCCTTTATACCTTTCGTTCACCGACTATCGATAACCTCTCCAACAGCGGTGAAGAAAACGACCGTCGAAGACTCCTATGGACGGATCCTTCGGGCATTGGTCCACACAGTAGGGACAGAGGGTGGAGGACATTGAGAATGTATTTACCCCTTTTCACACATTATCTTCGACGTGCTGCCATTTAATTTCATTCTGGATAGAACCCCTTTCAAGTTCTGCCCAAAGTGCAACAAAAAATTCCTCTGGTTCGACAAGCACCTGGTGTGCAACCTTTGTCTTCCTCGGGACCACGTTGAAGGGAACTGTCGAGCCTGTAAGACCTTTAAACCCAAGACGTTAAAGTACTGTTTAACTAAACTCTGGGCCCTCCACGACATGCAGGCCGAAGCCACCATGGATGTGGAAGGGACCTACACCGACTGCAGCAACGCTGAAATTTTCAGACGGCGAAGGTGATGGGGAAACATCGGTTTCCCAAGCGTTAGTCCCCGACCTCAGCAGACAGGCTGGCAGCCCTGTTACAGGGACGACCCCCGGCAGAACCAGCGCACACACAGCCCCTTCCACTAAGCACACAGCCAAGGTCCGTGACTCGACACGTGTGTTGACCAAGGGCCCACACACAAAGTTTAGGGAGAGGTCCGTAGATTCACTGTCCTCTGGGCACTCGGTCACAAGCGCCACATGGCAGGCCCCGACTGTCGAAAGACAGAACAGATGTTGTGCCTTAATCTGTTCTTGCACGTCGGCAGACGAGACGTTTCGTCACCCCAAAGCCCAAGTTCGACATGCCTCGTCGAAGAAGGCTAAAGACTCCATACAGTTGGGATTAGCCCACCTGGTAAAGGAACACGCCACTAAGGGCCTACTGAAGGGGAAAGAGTCCAAAAATCACACTTCTAAGACCCCTCACAAGGAAAGGCCCCACTCTACACCCAGGAAGAGGGATTCCTATCCATAAAAAGAAGGGGATTCACTTCCCCAAGTAGAAGAGGAATCTTTGTCATCAACCCTAAGGAATAAGGGTCAGCCCTCACCTCTAGCCCCAGTCACACCTCAGGCTTTTCCTTTAGGCCTGATGTCATCCCAAGCTTGGGCCAATGGACATGTGAGGACATTGACCGAGTCATGAGAAGGATGTAATTTATGGTAAATTTTCACAAAGATACTTTCCAAAACTTCCAAATCACACCTCCCACTACAGCTGCCTTGGGTTCTCAAGCCCCTGTAAATGCCCCTACTCCTCAGCCCCCTTCTAACAGTGCTCGTCCTGAGACCCCAACTATCCAATCCCAGCTGGACCCACCCTTCATTGTTCTCTATGACCCAGACTCTGGCACTGAAGATACCTATACAGCTCAGGAGGGCAGAGAACAGGAAGATGACGATTAAGAGGATAACATGCCCTCTCCCGTCACTCTAGATGCCCCAGTAGCAGACTTGCCCATAGACAACCAACCACTACAAAATGACATGCTCCTCAAGGCAGCTGAGCATTTTCAGATAAAAACACAAGAGACTCAATAAGACAAGGACATTTTAGGGTATAAGAAAGCGGTCACGCAGTTCATTCCCATCCTGCAGAGAATTCAACTATCCCTGGAAACACCTAACCAGACACAGCAGTTAATTCACACATAGAAAAGCTCTTCCGCCCTGCTCCCACAGGTTCTCTTTATATCAGGGACAGCTCAAAACTGATTCTCTTGTAGTTACAACAAGGAAGAGAGCAGGGACGCCATTACCCTCTTCGGAGGCACAACCAGACAAGGAAAGTAAGAAGCCGTATACTATGGGGCTAGAATAGCTAACGCCCCTCTTCTTACGAGTTATAACTGCCATAAATGGGATGAGGTGTCTGCATTACTGTCTTCAGCTCCTACACCCCTTAAGACTCAATTGGCCCTGGTAGCAACAGAAGGCAGAGCAGTTTCTAGCTGCATTCTGAAGAGTAACATAGACACTGCTAACCATGCAGGCAGAATTATTGCAGAGAGAACCAATATTAAGAGACCTGCTTGGCTATGCCAATCCGGCTTCAAGCAAGAAACTCAACCCACAGGTCTTAATATGTCTATTGAGCCAACGTTCTCTTCGGAAAGGCCATTGAATACGCCCTCAAGTCTGCAAAGGAGGAATACGACACCTTAAAATCCTTGGGACAGCTTACCAATAAACCCACACTGCAAGGGGGTAATAGTAATTTTCGCCGCTTTCGCTGACAAAATTCACAGAGGTTCAAACTACTATCAGAACCAAGGATCGTCCTGGAGTAACAATCAAGGCCAGGCCTCACAAGGTTACCGAAGAGGACAGTGCAGGTCTTGAGGCCGGGGGAGGTCCTCCACTTCTAGAGATGGAGCCACACCACCAAAACAGTGACTACCCGCTTCAGGTGCCCTCCCATGCCTCTCCAGTAGGAGGGCATATTTCATACTTAACCCAAGCATGGGAGGGAATCACCTCATACAAATGGGTGCTATCCACCGTGGGAGGCGGTTATTGTGTGGAACTAATTCAGCCACCCCAGAACCATCCCCTGCGTCAAGACTCAAAGGAAGAACAAAGCATCCTTCTCGAGGAAATCCCAGCACTGATCCAAAAGAACGCCATTGAAGTCGTCCTGGCGAACTAGGTAAACAAGGGTATTTATCAACCTACTTCCTTGTGCCAAACAAAATCTAACAATGCGCCCAGTATTAGACCTACGCCCTGCAAGCCACCTATGTCAAGCCACAAAAATTCTGCATGACTACGCTAGAAGAAGTGATCCCCCTGCTAAAGAGGGGAGATTACATGGGAACTTTGGATATGAAAGAGGCTTATTTTCATATTTCAATGTTCCCAGCGCACCGAAGTTTCTTGCGATTGAAGATAGCGAACCAGCACACCAATTCAAAGTGCTACCCTTTGGAATAGCATCCTCTCCAAGGGTATTCGCAAAGGTACTGGCGGTGGTGGCACCGCACCTGCGCAGGGAAGCAATCTTAGTGTACACTTACCTGGACGATTGGCTGATTACAAGGGAGACCCCCCCATATTTGCAGACAAAACATTCAAAAGACTATCAACCTTCTCTTTCAATTGGGCTTCTCAATAAAAGAGAAAAAAACAAGCCTAGTCCCAAGCACAACCAAAGAGTTCCCGGGAGCTGTAATAGACTCAAAGGAGGGGTTAGACTTCCTGTCGGAGGACAGAGTCCAAAATATGTTACTCCAAATACCTCATCAAGCCAGCCGCCAGATAAGCGTACACAAACCTATGCGTTTGCTAGGCATGATGGCATCTTGCATTTACCTTGTCCCACACGCACGCCTGCGCATGCGACCCATGCTGGAGTGGTTTGTGATACTAAACCAATAGGGTCCGTACTGCTTTGAATTCAATTTAGAAATTTGTTCAAGTAAAAAGTTATTTATGAGTGTACCGCAAGGGTATCACTCCAATAGATTGTAGGCTGTTACAGACTCAGAAAGCAATCAGGGTAGTCTCATATTTGAAAGACAGTGAAAATATTTATTTAACAAAAATATATGAATAATGCATGAACAGCTAAAGAAAAAGCAATGTGATAAACATATAAATGCATTTGTCTATTAGTTAGAAGGTTAATAGTTGAAAACACAGGAATACAAATATAGGTTTTTCTTTGAAGTTTTAAACAGAATAAACAAAAGAGAACACTGAAAGAAAATGGACAAAAGGCTGCCAATGCTGAGTGGTGACCTGAACCTAAGCCAGCATTCCTATTTATGGTTTATATTTAGCCACTGCACAAGTTGTTTTCAAAAGATTGGCAGAATTAGGATTGTTCTATGTCCTTCAATTTGTTGACTGGTCTGCCTACGTGTGCGTCTCAAAAATTAGTAATATGAACAGCCTAAATCTATTGGAGTGGTACCCTTGCGGTACACTCATTATAAATAACTTTTTACTTGAACAAATTTCTAAATTGAATTCAATTTCCCTATCAGAAGAACACGAGTGGCAACTAGACACAAGGGTCGTAGACAACCTCTTTTCTCAATGGGGTTTCCCCACGATAGACAGTGCTCGTCAAGGCGGCAGAGCATTTTCAGATAGCTACTCGGGAAGAACAAGATAAAGATTTCGTAGACGAAATCTTAGGCGATAAGGCTGTTACTCAGTATATTCCTCTCCGTCCATTCAGCGAAAAATACAGCCATCGCTGAAGACCCCTAATGTTACGCGTGCAGTGAACCCCCCGCATAGAGAAACTGTTTAGACCTGCCCCTTCTGACCTGCTGTATATCAGCGGGCAACTGAAGCCCGATTCATTAGTTGTTACTACAACAAGGAAGAGGGCTGGTACTCCTCTAGCTTCCTCTGAGGCCTCGCCTGACAAGGAAAGCAAGAGACTTTACACAATGGGCTGAAAGGTGGCCTCCTCCGCGGCATTCCAAACCAGGATTGCTAACAATTCTACCCTGTTGTCCAGCTACAACTGCCACAAATGGGATGAGGTCTCGGCCTTACTATCTTCGACCAGGGAACCACTTCGAACCACAGTCTCAGCTTGCCCAGGTGGTTGCAGAAGACATGGCAGTGTCAAGCTGCTTATTAAAAACCAATCTTGACGCCGCAGACAACAAAGGCAGGATAATGGCAGAAGGGACAATTATCAAGCATCACGCTTGGTTGCGCCAATCAGGTTTTAATCCAGAGTCGCAAGCTACCTTTATTAACATGCCCATTGAGCCTAATGTGCTTTTTGGCAAGGCTGTTGAAGGACGCCTTAAAGACGGACAAAGAAGAATACGATACTCTCAAGTCATTGGGCCAACTGACCAATAAACCTACTGGCCAGAGAAGAAAACAGGAATTTTAGTCGCTCAAGTGGCCAAAATTCACAGAGGGGTTCCACCTATAACCAGAGTCAAGGTACTGCCTGGGGAAACAATCAGGGTCAGTCCTCCCAGAATTACCGTAGAGTGTGTAGATCCCACGGTCGCAGTAGGGGCACCTTCTCCCGATGTGGCCCCCCACCTCAAAAGCAGTGACTGTCTGTTCCAGGTGCCCTCCCATGCCTCTCCAGTTGGAGGGTGCATATCCAGCTTCACCCACGAGGAAATCGCCACAGACAGAGGGGTGCTGTCCACCGTAACAGGTGGATAGTGTATAGAGCTCATCGACCAACCCTGAACCACCCCCCACGACAAAGGACCCATTCCAAGGAACACCAGCGCATCCTCCTCGAGGAAATGGCCATGCTTGTATTAAAGAATGCCATCAAAGTCGTCCCGGCCAACCAAGGGTATTTATTCAACTTACTCCCTTGTGCCAAAGAAAAATCTAACAATGCGCCCAGTATTAGATTTGCGCTCTGCAAACAAATATGTCGAGCCACAAAGGTTCTGCATGACTATGCTACAAGAGGTAATCCCTCTACTAAAAAAGGATTACATGGCAACACTGGATATAAAAGATGCCTATTTTCATATTTCAATGTTCCCAGCGCACAGAAGATTCTTGCGTTTCAAGATAGCAAACCAGCACTACCAATTCAAAGTGCTACCCTTCAGAATAGCATCTGCTCCAAGGGTATTCACGAAGGTACTGGCGGTGGTGGCAGCACACCTGCGCAGTGAGTCAATACCAGTGTACCCTTACCTGGAAGACTGGCTCATTACAGGGGAGTCTCCCCTAATTTGCAGGCAAAACATTCAGAGAACTATCAACCTACTCTTCCAATTGGGCTTTTCCATTGAGAAAAAATCAAGCCTAGTGCCAAGCACAACCAAGCAGTTCCTAGGAGCTGTCATAAACACACGAGGGGTTGGTCTTTAAGTCGGAGGAGAGTGTCCAAAACATGTTATTGCAAATACACATTATCAGGCCGGCCACCAGATAAGGGTGTGCAAAGCAATGCGTTTGCTAGGCATGATGGCATCTTGCATTTACCTGGTACCTCACGCGTGCCTGCACATGCAACCCATGCTGGAGTGGTTGGCAAAACAGTGGTCTCAGGCGAGTGGTCTGTGGGCTGATCTAGTGGTCGTTTCGCCAACACTAGTACAACATCTTCGCTGGTGGACAAGAGAAAATCTGTTGAAGGGAGAAACCTTCTACGATCCGGAAGTACTAGCGATTGTCACAACGGACACCCCACTTGCCTGGTGGGGGGCTCATTACCTTCACTACACAGCTCAGGGTCTGTGGTCTCATGCGTCAGCACAGAACCACATCAATCTGCTAGAACTACTGGCAGTATTCAAAGCCCTTCAGGCATTTGAGTCTCACCTAGCAAACCAATCTGTGCAAATCCAGACAGCGCTACAGTGATGTTTTACATCAACAAACAGGGGGGCACTTGTTCTCTAAATCTGTCCAGGTTTGTGCAACAAATTTGGAAATGGGCACTCAAACGGAAAATATTTCTATCGTCACAGCACGTTCCAGGGGAACTCTACTCTCTTACGGACTCATTGAGCAGAAATCCCCTACCAGTAGAACATGAGTGGCAACTACACCCAGGGGTCGTAGAACACCTCTTCTCTCAATGGGGTTTCCCCACTATAGACTTGGTCGCAACAGGCGAAAACAGGCAATTCCTAGACTTCGCGTCCAGGTTCCTCCGGCCAGGCTCCAATGGGAACGCCCTATGGATGAACTGGTCAGGGGAATTTGCTTACGCTTTTCCCCCAACACCTCTGAGGAAGGTGGTGAACAAGATCCACAAGGAACAGGTAACGCTCATCCTAGTTGCTCCTATGCGGGCAAGACAACCCTGGTATCCACATCTGCGCAAACTGCCGATGTGCGGCCCCACTCAAGCTCCCATGCCTGTACAATCTGCTCACTCAGCATGGGGGACTAACAGAGCATCCTCACCCTCACTCAATGAACTTGGCAGCATGGCTCTTGAAGTCAGAGTTTGGCCATCTTAATCTGCCACAGAGATGTATGGATATCTTGAAAGAATCAAGAAAGCCTAACACTAGGCAATGTTATTTTGACAAGTGGAGGAGATTTGTAATTTGGTGCCAGTCTAAACAAATGAACCCAATAGAATGTACTCCTACCCACATTCTTACCTATATACTCCACTTGCTAGATGCAGGGTTAGTATTCAACTCTTTAAAGGTCCACCTGGCGGCCTTGTCAGCCTACACCACCTCCCACAATAAAGTCTCAAGGTGGAAGGTGCCTGTCATCAAATCATTCATGGAGGGGGTAAAGAGACTTCACCCTCCAATTTCTAATCTGCCTCCAGCATGGATCTCAATGTTGTACTCGCTAAGCTCATGGAATCTCTTTTCGAGACGATGCATAAGTGTAGTCTTAAACACCTAACTAGCTATTACTTCCATAAGAATAGTGAGTGAAATACAAGCATTGTCAATGTAGGATCCTTTCTTTGTTGTACACAAAGATAAACTGGTTTTACGTATGCATCCTAGGTTCTCCCCTAAGTTCATCTCTAAATTTCATGTAAACCAGTCTATTGAGCTACTTGTTTATTTTTTTCTTTTTCTTTTTTTAATTTTTTTTCTTTCAGGAACCCCCCAGATCAGCTGAGGTAAAACTCCACACACTAGATGTGAGGAGGGCGAACCTCTACTATGTAGACAAGACCAGACCACTAAGGAAAATAGATCAATTGTTTGTCTCCATAGCACCAGGCAGAGAAGGATACCCCATTTCAAAGAATGCCATCTCCAGGTGGATAGTCAGATGTATACAATTGTGCTATTCCCTATCAAACAAGACACTGCCTTTTACGCCCAGAGCTCACTCCACAAGGAGCACAGGAGCCACTCTGGCTTTCATTTCATTGCAAATGTCCATCTAGACAGCGTTTGAAAAGCAGTTACATGGAGCTCAATACACACTTTCACTCCGCATTACTGCATTGACACTCATTCCAAGACAGATACACTGGTGGGACAAGCGGTTCTAAGACATCTGTTCGCCCATGAACCTTCTCACATCCCACCACCTTCTTCTAACACTGCTTGCTAATCTATGCACAGCATGTGATCTAAGCAGATTCCACAAGCCTCAGAAGGGATACATTACTCACTATAATCGTATTTCTCATGCTTGGATCTACTTAGATTCACATGCGCCCACCCTTCCTCCCCTCGGAGAGAAGGCGCATGGATGCTTATGAGCTTGTCTGTTACGTATCTGCTTGGATACAACTGTACTCGCGCTACACTTCATGCAACCTCATGTCAGAAAAATAACTATCTGAGGGACCTTGACGCACAGTAGCCTATTTCAAGACACTATAGCAAAATCAGCCCTCACATAGGAGGCTCCGTCATATGGGGAGAGGACTTCAATTGCACACTGACCCCCAAAATGGACAGATCAGACACGAAATTAGATAAACCCACCCCCGCAGCAAAAACGGTACAAACCCTGTTGAGAGGCTTTAGTTTGAAGGACATATGGAGGCAGCAACACCCGAATGATAGGCAGTACTCTCACTATGCCGCCCCACAAAACCTGTATACGAGACTGGAATAGATGTTTGCCACCCCGGAGCTAGTGGGGGGGAAATGATGGGCTCAGAATATGTGGCGTCATCAGCCCCCCAGAGCCAGGATCCCAACATGGAGGCTTAAAGCCGAGGCATTGAAAGATACCGCATTCCGGGAGCATCAGAGATAATTGCGTACTTCGAAAATAACACCGGAAGCGTGGGGTCAGAGGGTACCCTATGGGAGGCCTTTAAAGTGGTAGTGAGGGGGGTGGCCATATCAAAATCTAGAGAGCTCCAAGGGGGCATAGTGCAAGGGTTACAAGAGACAGAAAAGACATTAGAAGTAATTATGAAAAGAGGGTGCACCTCACAGGAGGACGCCAAACACGCGAGCCAACTGCAACAGACGTGGTGAGCTCTGGGATAGGTTATGTAACCTAAGTTATAAAAAGTATATTGAAAGACAAAACGCAGGAGGAGACAAACCGGGGAGTCTGCTCGCGTGGCTATACAAGACCGAGACACCAAGATCGGCTATTAGAGAGATATCGGGAGAAGAGGGCCAAGTCTGGAACACCCAGGAGAGCGTGAATGAAGGATTCCTTAGTTTGTACAAACCCCTCCATGAAGACGCAGGGGAGACGGCAGAGCAGGAGATTCAGGAGACACTAGAAGATATAGGATTACCCAAAGTGAGTGAGGAAGACGGGGAGAACCTGGACACCGCAATCACCATAGAGGAATTGGAGACAGTGGTACTAAATCTACCCACGAGCAAAGCTCCTGGGACAAACGGGCTCCCTAGCGAATTCTATAAAACGTACAGACAAGAAGTGCTCCCCCCGCTATTGGCAATGCTAAACGAGGCCTTCGAGAAAGGAAAATTGCTGGAATCTTTGAGGTAGGCAGTAATCATTCCACTCCTTAAACCTAACAAGCCAAGCACAGACTGCGGGTCATACAGACCACTCTCCATGCCAAACCAGGACAGTAAAATCCTCACAGCTGTGCTGGCAAACAGACTGAAACGGGTAATAAATAAACGTATACACCCCAATCAAACCGGATATGTCCCAGGTAGAAGCATATCCGATAACCACAGGAGGCTCCACCATATCCTAGAACAGGCGGGGGTGACCCATCGCTAGATGCAGTGAAGGCCTTTGACTCTGTGAGTTGGTCTTGGATGATGGAGGTCTTGAAAGAATACGGGATGGGTCCAGGGTATCTGCGGTGGGTGAAAATGGTGTATAGCTCCCCAACAGCCAGGGTCAAAACGGGAGCAATAATTTCAGATAAATGGCAACTTAGCAGAGGCACTAGACAGGGCTGTCCATGGTCTCCGATGCTGTACATTCTAGCACTAGAACTACTAGAGATCTATCTGAGACAGCAGTACGAGGAAATGGGGGTTTACACTAAGGGTGAGACCGCACCTGATATCATTGTACGCGGCTGATATGTTGCTATATTTGCTGTACCCAGAGGACAACTTGCAATACATCCTGGAGGTGATGGAGCATTATGCGACCCTCTCGGGTATAGCGGTGAACCCCAAAAATCGTACATGTTCCCCCTGGGAAGGTACAGAGGAGTCCCACAGGAGATTTTACCTACCTTGCAGATAGCAATGCAGATCAGAACATTCAGATACCTGGGAATTAACATATACCATACAATTGCAGACGAACATAAATACAAAACGGAAAGAGCGGTAGAAGGCATCAAGAACAGCATGGAGTTCTGGGCAAAGCTCCCCCTAGCCATGGTAGGGAGGGCGGCCCTGCTTAAGATGGTGGTCTCGCCTAGGCGACTTCACTTTTTTGTAAATATCCCACATATGTTGCCCAAATCCTTTTTTACTAAACTCCAGGGCCTATGCAGAGGTTTTCTGTGGCACAACTCCAGAAATAGTGGCCCTACGGAAATTACAGAATACATATGACAAAGGGGGCATACATCTGGCGAACCTTGAGATATACCACTTGGCAGCGCAGGTACAATATGTTGCTAGGTGGCTGTCGGGAGACGAGACAGCAGAATCTAGACTGTTGAGGGGAGAATGCAACCCTTCTTTCCTAAAAGAACTGATATGGCTGCCCAAACCAGAGTTGCATGGGCGACCGAAATTGCTGGAACTGGGCTGGGAGACATGACGCAAAATGTGCCGAGTGACGGGAAGCCCAACCTCATGCTCCCCGCAGGCACCACTGGTGGTGCTACGCAGGGTGGATGAGCAAGTAAGGAGAGGGATCCGTGACCCTTGGAGATATATGGCAAGAGGTGAAGGCGCTGGACTTCCAAACGATAGTGGACGAAACTGGGATACATACGGGAGGTGGGCACGAAATATCCAGGACTTATGAACTGGTGATGACTAGAGTGGGTAAGGAGTTGCTCCAATTGAGACAGGACTGGGAGGAGGAAGCAGGTGTGCCTATGCTAGACGGGCAGTGGGAAAAAGCTCTGATATTACAAAAAGGTGTCTAGAAACGCGAGGCTGCAGCAGATACAGCTATATGTCACCCATAGGGCGTACATGACCCCCCGAAGATCACCAGATTTGGGAGCTCTGAAGTACAAAAATGCCCCACCTGTGGCGAGGTGAATGCTGGGATGATCCATATGTTCTGGGCGTGCCCGGAGATGGGAAAATTCTGGAAGGAAATTAAGCAACGATGATCTGAAAAGGGAATTAAGCTAGACGTGGAATCCTTGTGGGCATGCATGCTGGGGGGATTCACCAGACCACGCAACCTGAAGGACCTGGCCTACATTCTAGCCAAAAGGAGAATAGCTATGGGCTGGAAGGTGGGCCATAGACCAAGATTAGAGGTATGGTGGAACGACCTTCTGTAATGGGCAGACGCTGAGACAACAGTATGGTACGAGGCAGCTAACAAAGGAGAAGATAATGAAGTGGGACCTCTGATAGCAGGGAGACAAATGGTAGCCACATTGTCGGGATCCTCCCTTGCCAACTCCAGTGAACATGACATGTCTGAGAATGGCGAAGGGGATTAACCCCAAGGTAGGGAAACCAAAAGAACTGCAGTGGAAGCTTGAGTTAAAGAGGGGGGAGTGGGGCAGACGGCAATAAATAATATGCATATGTACGCGAAGAAGCTTGTAACTGGAAATGTCGGGCGTGATGGTTATATGTTGGTTGTTGTAAAAATAAAAATCTGAGGGGCCCCAACGCGTGAAGGATCATGGGTACAGTGGATTTCACACTAGGGATAGTATTACTGGCACGCCCTGCCGACGTCCATTTTCGAGTTTTGAAAACAACAACTGTAATACTCTGCAGTTTCCACTAGATGTAGGCCTATGCACAACATGTGAATCGAAGCAGATACAAGCATCAGAAATACGATTATGGTGAGGAATATATAAATATTTCTGAGGCTTGTGGAATCTGCTTAGATCACATGCTGTGCATAGGCCGACATCTAGTGGAAGCTGCGGAGTATTACAGTTTGTTTTTCGAAACTCGAAAATGGTCGTCGACACAGGGCGTGCCAGTAATACTATCCCTAGTGTGACGTCCACTGTACCCATGATCCCTCACGCGTCTAGGACGCTCAGATTGTTTTTTCCGCCATACTGGTCTGAAGCATTCCGCAGAGTTCCCTGGCCTTAGCCATACTTTTGCAAAAATATTGTTATATTTCCCCATTCCTCCACCCCAACGTCGAGTCACCGAACTTCCACACTCGACGGCGGTCTGGAGAAAGAATCGACCGTGGAGAGCTGCATGACGGATTTGGGCCTCGGAAGGCCTCTGCCCTCGGCTCGGGCCTTGGAAGGCCTCTGGCCTCGGCCCTGCAAGTAGGGAGAGTGGGGGGTGGACATACTCTACACTCTTTGGTATATAGGTACTTTCTTGTATATTCCTACAATTATTAGCCCACTGCCATAAGGTGCGTATGGAGGGTACACCCTTCCAATTTTGCCCCAAGTGCAACCGCAATAACCTTGGGTTGACACACGCTACGTGCAATCTCTGCTTGCTGAGGGACCACCCCGAGGCGAACTGCAGAGCGTGTAGTAGGTTCAAACCGAAAACACTAAAGGACCGTTCGATCAAGCGTTGGGCCCACCACGCCAAGCGTCAAGAGGCCATGGCAGCGGAGGACGCCTTCAGCGATGGCAGCGACACCGTGCTTTCGGATGGCGAGGGCAACGTGGCATCAAGAGACAGCCAAGCGCAAGTCCCCGACCTCGGAAGGTCGTCCGGCAAGGCGGCTATGGGGAAAACCCCTGGCGACACAAGCGCTACCCACAGCACTTCCACAAAACACATGAAGTCCAACCGAGACTCGACGCGCACATCGAGTACTCGGAAAGAGGCACATGGAGAACGGTCCCAATCGGTGTCCTCTGGGCGTTGTCGATCTAGATCGCCGCATGACTCCAGGCAACCATCCACTGTTGCCAACAGTGCCTCACTCCCCAAGGTAACTGTCATGATGCCTACCCCGGAGCACCAGGCCAGGCCCAGCACCCCCGGAAGCAGGCATCATGCCCTCGGGTAAAAGCCCACCTGCCCCTTATAGGGGCTCTTTGGACTCAGTCCTGGCGCCTTTGGCGCCAGGCTCATGTTGGACATCAGTCCGGCGCCTTTGGCGCCAGGCTCATGTTGGACATCAGTCCTGGCGCCATAGGCGCCAGGCTCATAAAGGGAGGTGTTTTGTGCACTTACCTGAGGCCTCCCTGAGACCTGAAAGGGACTATTTTTTCATAGGGACTATTTTTTCACTCGGGCGTGGCCAGGGAAGGATACATACCTAGTTGGGGAAGGATACATACCTGGGACTTCTTTGGAGGCTATTTAAGCCACGCCCAGACAGCAGCTCATGCTTCGCGTTGTTCTGCTTCCTGCAGTTTAACGCTCACCGTGTCTGCTCCTGGACTCCAGCCACGCCCGCCTCGAACCTGGAAGACCTGCAAGGAAGGAAGAGAAGAGCAAGGTGAAAACCAAGGACTATTTCAAACTTCTTACCTGCATCCGGAATCTTCTCGCCAGCATCCCTGAAGAACGACTTCCATTTAAAAGCATTGCGTTGCTCGCTGCAGCGCCACGCTTCACTCACCTGTCCTCGGGACATCTCCCGGCTCCATCGCGGTGTTCGCATCGGACGCCACATCTCTTCACCTAGGGGAGAGAGGAAGAAACAAAAGGTGAGCAGAAGGAACACAGAAGGAAAGCCTGATTAACAGCCATAATACTTACCGGCTTTTCTTCCACATTTCGGGTCGGTGCCGCACCGTTGGCAGGTACCGTACCCCGGCCCCTATGGGGAAAGGACAAGAGACATTTCTGGGGAATGATAAGGACATTTAGAGGGATCGCCCTCATCACTACTCACCTCGGCAGTTTAACCCCTCGACACATCGCCTTCATTCTGCACCTGAAATAAAGGACAGATCACAGGTTAGAAAGACAACATAAAGGGGGCCTCACTTGAACTTTGAACTTTCATACTTACGGCGCATCGCTCAGGAAAGTCAAGTGGATTTTGCCAGCGCCATTCTGAAAACCAGTGAAGTAACTGGACGAACACGCGCCCCTGCACCAGAAGCAGGATGGAGAGTTCATCCTTCCAAACCATAAGGTGAGCTTAAACCGGGGTTTGGAGGAAGTTAGAGAGGAACGAAGGGGGAAGGGGGAAAGGGGGCAGCTAGCACACTATTCTGCAGACTGTTAATCCCCTTTCTCATCTGCAGAAGGATATTCCTACGGGCCAGGCAAGCACGATTTGGAGGTCCTGTCCAATCGGTGTTCCGGGTCCTGCGCATCACGCTAGAAGCGGCCACAGCAATCCAGACTAGACCAGCGCCCCCGTGGGAACCAGGTGAGTGTTACAGTAACAGAGGTTCGATCGTTGGAAGACAAAGCCGACCTCTATCCCCAGACCGCACTCCAGGAGTCGGCATTAGCAGGCCGCGTAACGGCTGTTCCCGAGTCCCAACCTCCACGCTCGAGAGATAGGGACACTACCCCAGTACCTTGGCGCCAGGCGTCGAAAGGCTCCGAAGGGGCGAAAAAACAGGGTAAACACTCTTCCACCCACTGGGAAGGGGAAAAACAACAGAGGAAGCAGTCTCAGCCTCCTTCCACACCTCAAAAACATTCTACTCCACATAAACAGACGGACCAGTCTCAGTCTTCTATTATCCCAAACACCCCTGCTCAAACCAGTAGGTCTAGTCAAGATAAAACAGGGAAAGCCCTCCAAGAAAGAGTCATTCCCAGTTCAAGAGAATGGTCTAGTGATGACATAGACAGTCATATCATCAGTGGCAGATATTTTACGCCAAGAACCCTGAACACTTTCTCTCTTATACCCCCGACGGGTCAGCACCCTCAGGCTCTAAGGATCCAGTACCCCCAAGTAAGAAGTCCTGGGGTGAAGCACCAACACAGTCTTCAGACCCCTTCTGTATACAGCCCTATTCTCAATACCAGGGAGATCCATCCTTTTGTGAGGATCCAGATTTGGGCATGTTGGAAGAACAAACTGGGACGGTCTACTATGGGGATGATGAGGACCAAGAGGAGGAGGAGGAGGAGGAGGAGGAGCACCACCCGGTAGATAAAGAACCCCTGGTTACCGACTCCCCTGTTGACAACCAGCCTCTCTTGAATGAAGTTCTGTCCAGAGCGGCAGACCACTTACACATTGACACCCAAGGTGCTCAAGAAGAGAGGGACTTTGCTGACGAGTTAGTGGGAGAAAGGAGACCTGTTGCCCAGGCCATCCCTATCCTTAAGTCTATACAAAGAAGAATAGACCCTTCCCTTGTTAATCCCAATCTCACTAGGGCAGTAAACCCCAGAATTGAGAAGCTTTTCAGGGCAGCCCAATCAGACCCACTGTACATATGCGGGCATCTGAAACCGGACTCCCTGGTAGTTACAAACACCCATAAGAGGGCGGGAACACCCTTGTCATCGTCCAAAGCTCCTCCCGACAAGGAGAGCAAGAAGAGTTATGGTTTGGGCAGGAAAGTAGCCTCTACTTCCGCCTACCAGGCAAGGATTGCAACTTCACCACCCTGCTGGCGAGTTACAACTGCCACCAGTGGGAAGAAGTCGCGGTACTCATAGATTCCGCCCCAGAACCCTTAAAAAGCCAATTGGCGAGTTTCGGCGGAGGGAAGAGCCGCCTCTGGTTGCATTTTAAAAGCAACCTTTGATGCCGCGGATAACGCCGGCAGATTGATAGCAGAAAGTACTGTTATCAAATGGCATGCTTGGTTACGGCAATCTGGGTTCAAACCCGAAACCCAAGCATCATTAATAGATAAACCAGTGGAGCCGGATCTATTGTTTGGAAAGGCGGTCGAGGACGCGCTGAAAAATGCCAAGGACGAGTATGAGACGCTCAAATCCCTAGGCCAACTAACCAATAAACCCCCAAACCAAAGAGGGAATGGCAATTTTCGTCGCCCGCGTGGACAAAATTCCCAGAGAGGATCAAACTATTCCCAGGGGCAGGGTACACCATGGAACAATAACAACCAGCAGTCTACCCAGGGTTATGGCAGGGGTAATAAGAGAGGACGTGGTAAAGGTAGAGGCAGCCCCAGTAGAGGTGGCGGCACGCCTCCACCGAAACAGTGACGCTCCGTTCAGGGTCCCTTCTCACGCATCCCCAGTAGGGGGACACGTTTCCAACTTCACCCAAGCTTGGGAAGGGATCACATCAGACAGATGGGTGCTGTCCACAGTGTCCGTAGGATGCTGTATCGAACTGTTAGTGTCCCCGAAACCACCCTCCACGACAAAAAATACATTCTTTGGACCACCAGAAGATCCTCCTCGAGGAGATCGTCAATCTTCTAGCAAAGGACGCGATAGAACTCGTCCCGGGACACAAGGTAAACAAGGTTATTTATTCAACTTACTTCCTTGTGCCAAAAAAAAAAGATTTGACAATGCGCCCAGTATTGGACTTACGGTCTGCAAACAAGTATGTCAAGCCCCAAAAATTTCGCATGACTACTCTCCAAGAGGTGGTAATCCCCCTCCTAAAAAAGGGGGATTATATGGCAACATTGGACATAAAGGATGCCTATTTTCATATTTCCATGTTCCCAGTGCACAGAAAATACTTGCGCTTCAAGGTGGACAGTCGGCACTACCAGTTCAAGGTACTGCCCTTTGGGATAGCTTTGGCCCCAAGGGTATTCACCAAGGTACTGGCGGTAGCGGCAGCACACCTACACAGGGAGGCAATCCTGGTGTATCCTTACCTGGACGACTGGCTCATCACGGGGGAGACCCCAGTAATTTGCAGAACAAACATTCAAAGAACGATCGACCTCCTCTTCGAATTAGGTTTCTCAGTAAACGAGAAAAAGTCAAGTCTGGTGCCAAGCACCTCCAAACAGTTCCTAGGAGCTATCCTAGACACGCAAGAGGGGTTGACCTTTCCATCAGAGGAAAGATTTCGGAATATACTGCTGCAAATTCCACAAAACAGGCCGGTCGCCAGATAACGGTACGCACAGCAATGCGTTTGCTGGGCATGATGGCGTCCTGTATTTACCTGGTCCCCCATGCACGCCTGCGCATGCGTCCGATGCAGGAATGGTTGTCGAAACAGTGGTCTCATGCCAGGGGTCAGTGGGACGATCTAGTGGTCATTTCGCCAACACTTGTACAAAACCTTCACTGGTGGAAAAGAGAATCTATCCAAGGGGAAACCCTTTTTACGATCCCGAGATACAGGCGGTAGTCACAACCGATGCATGCCTGACAGGGTGGGGAGCTCACCATCTCCACCACACTGCTCAGGGTCTCTGGTCTCACTCAGTGGCCAAGAGTCATATCAAACTGCTAGAGCTTCTGGCAGTATTAAGAGCGCTTCAAGCGTTCGAGCCCTACCTGTTGAATCTATGAGTGCAGATCCGAACGAACAGCACTACAGCCATGTTTTACCTGAACAAGCAAGGAGGTACTCGTTCACCAAATCTGTCCAAGCTTGCCCAGAAAATTTGGATATGGGCACTCAGACGGAACATCTTCCTGTCATCTCAACATGTTCCAGGGGATCCCAATTCTCTGGCGGATGCTTTGAGCAGAGATCCCCTTCCAGAGGAACACGAATGGTGTCTACACAAAGAAATCATAGAAGATATCTTCGCTCAGTGGGGTTTCCCCACTATAGACCTATTTGCCACAAGCGAAAACAGACGGTGCCCAGGATTTCCCCCAGCCAGGCTCCCAAGGGAATGCCCGATGGATGAACTGGTCAGGGATGTTTGCGTACGCTTTTCCACCAACACCTCTCATCAGGAAGGTGGTCAACAAGATGAACAGAGAATCGATGACGCTCATCCTAGTTGCTCCCATTTGAGCGAGACAACCTTGGTTCCCACACTTACGCAGACTAGCGGTGTGCGAACCCATCAAACTCCCGGGCTGGTACAACCTACTGTCCCAGCACCAAGGTCAAACGGTGCATCCTCAACCCAACTCAATGAACCTGGCAGCATGGCTCCTGAGGTCACAGAGTTCGGACATCTCAAATTACCACAGAGATGTATGGACATCCTAAAAGAATCTAGGAAGCCAAACACGAGGCACTGCTACTTTGACAAATGGAAAAGATTCGTTATCTAGTGTCAGAATAAGCAAATCAACCCGGTTGATTGCACTCCTTCCACAATTCACATACATCCTCCACCTGCTGGATGCAGGTCTGGAATTTAACTCACTAACGGTACTCCTGGCAGCGCTGTCAGCATACACCACCTCCCATAACAAAGTGTCGTGGTGGAAAATAACAGTGGTTAAAGCTTTCATGGAAGGAGTACAGAGACTTCACCCTCCTATTTCAAACCCACCACCAGGATGGGACCTTAACATGGTGCTATCTAAACTCATGGGCCCCCCATTTGAGCCCATGCATAAAAGCAGTCTCAAACACCTGACTTATAAGACAGCCTTCTTAGTAGCAATTACATCTATAAGAAGGGTCAGTGAAATTCAGGCTCTGTCAGTGCAGGATCCATTATTTACAGTTCATAAAGATAAACTGGTTTTACGTACACACCCTAGGTTCTCACCTAAGTTTATTTCTAAATTCCACGTGAACCAGTCCATCGAGCTTCCGGCTTTCTTCCAAGATCCACAAAGCTCGGCTGAGGTGAAACTACACATCCTAGATGTGCGTAGGACGGTCCTCTACTATGTAAACAAGACCAGATTGCTAAGGAAATCAGGCCAGCTGTTTGTCTCCGTAGCTACAGGCAGAGAGGGAGATTGCGTCTCTAAAGGTGCCATCTCTAAGTGGATTGGTAACTGTATCCAGCTGTGTTACTCCCTGTAACGCTCACCTGATTCCCACAGAGACGCTGACCCGAACTGGACTGCTACCGTTTCTTCTATCGTGAGGCGCAGGGCCCGGAAGATGCTCTGGACGGGGCCTCCGAATTTGGATTGCCTGGCTTGTAGAGTAAGTTTTCTGCAGGTGGAAGAAAAGGGATTGATTACCAGCTGGGGTGAGTATGTGTTCCCAACAATCTCCCGTTTCTCACTCTTCTTGACCCCCAACTTGGTTTCTGCGAGCTCTCACCTTAGGTATTGTAAAGATGAGCTCTCCATCCTGCTTCAGGTGCAGGGGTGCGTAGGTTCCAGTTACGTCACTGGATGGGAAATAGTTGCGAACACTGTGTCCTTTCGTCTCTCCTGCGGTAGCCATAAGTATGAGTGTCTTTTCTCCACAGGAGCCGGGGCCCAGAAACCTAAAGCAGGTAAGTCTCTAGGTGAGTATTTGTTCTCTGTGCTTAGTTAGTCCTCACCATGTATTCCTCTTATGCAGGTGCTGGGATGTAGCTGGCGTCGTGGCCGCGGTGGAGGAAGGTAAGTGAAAGAAAAGCGACTGCTTACTTCTAATGATTGTCTTTTTCTGCTTACAGGTGCCGAGATGCTGCCGGCGACACAGCCGCTGTCGTGCGTGATGAAGCACGTAAGTAAGTGGAAGAAATGTGGCCGCTTAGAGCGGGCACCTCTAATGACTGTCTTTTTCTGTCTTTCAGGTGCCGAGATGCTGCCGGCGTCGTGGCCGCGGTGGAGTTCGGCGAGGCCACGGATGGGTAAGGCAAGGCGGCGCGGCTGCGAGCGTTTGAGAGCGCTGCTAATCTTGTACCTTTCCTTTGCAGGATCGTCGGAGGTAGGATTGCTGAGGCCGGATTCCGGTAAGTAATTTCTAATGCTTGCCTTCTCTTTTCTCGTCTGTTTGCAGGTGTTCCGGGTGCTGGCTGGCGTGTCAGGAGCCAGGATGCAGGAGCCGACTCGGTGACCGTCCTGCTGCTGATGCAGAATAACGCGAAGCACGTGTATTCCATCGGGCGTGGTTTAAATAGCAGAGAAGTGCTTCAGGTGTGTGTTCTTCCACCGGCCCCACCCAGGTAAGAAAAGAGTTCCTGAATAGAGGAAATAGTTCCTCCCAGCGCTGATGGCTGTGGACTTCAGCCAGACTGGATTGTTCTGGGTAAGTATGCAGCATGGTCTGCCTCAGGTAAGCACACCCAAGCATTATTACACAGTTTATCAATATGAGCCCGGCGCCCATGGCGCCGGGACTGAAGTCCTTTATGAGCCTGGCGCCAAAGGCGCCAGGACACGGTCCAAAGGGCCCCTGTAGGGGTCTGCTGGGTCCGGAGATGTGGAAGAAGGGTCTGCTTCCAGGGGCACTGGGCCAGTCCTGGCTCCTCAGGAGTAGTGCTCATGACACTCCCTTTCTGAAAGAACTCTGCCTTTCACGCCAAGAGCCCACTCTACAAGTTGCATTTGGGCCACTCTGGCTTTCATTGCAAATGTACCCCTTGACACCATTTGCAAAGCAGCTACTTGGAGCTCTATTCACACTTTAACTCAGCACTACTGCATTGACACCCATTCCAAGACAGATACTCAAGTGGGACAAGCGGTTCTAAGACATTTATTTGCTCATGATCCTTCTCACATCCCACCTCCTTCTAACACTGCTTGCTAATCTATGCACAGCATGTGATCTAAGCAGATTCCACAAGCCTCAGAAGGGATACATTACTCACCATAATCGTATTTCCGATGCTTTTATCTGCTTAGATTCACATGCGACCCGCCCTTCCTCCCCTCTGAGAGAAGGCGCATGGATGCTTGTAGTCTTATCTTTCTATCTATCTTCTTGGATTATCTGTACTCGCTCTACTCCTCATGCTACCTCATGTCAGAAAAAATGCAATCTGAGGGTCTTAGACGCGTGAGGGATCATGGGTACAGTGGACGTCACTCTAGGGATAGTATTACTGGCACGCCCTGTGTCGACGGCCATTTTCGAGTTTCGAAAAAGAAACTGTAATACTCTGCAGCTTCCACTAGATGTCGGCCTATGCACAGCATGTGAATCTAAGCAGATACAAGCATCAGAAATACGATTACGGTGGGTAATATATCATATATATATATATATATATATATATGTATATATATATATATATATCAATGAAAAAGCATTGTTAAATCGACATTATGGTTAAGTTGGACTAATAAAAACCTATGAAATTCAATGAAAAACCTTTGTTTAAGGGACGTTATGGTTACAAATAAAACCGGAAAACCCCAGAAATTAGCCAGTTATGGTAAGCCAAGCAACCATAACTCGCGCCACCACCGTGCACTGTGCGCCATGCACTGCTAAGACTAACACCCTGGACATCAAAGATGACATCACAAATGTCATTGATGACATCACATGTCAATTTACTTTTCATGAAAAGTCTGTACAAGGGATTCTTATTGTAATGTTGCTAAAGAGTCAAGGATCATTGGAATAAATATTTTGAGGTACGTAGTGCATTAAGCAATTCATTGATACAAACCGCATTCTATTATGAAGTTTTTTTCCAGTATACTAAGGTGCACATGTAGAAACATAGGCATTGTGTGCAGCAGACAGGATGGAGGTGCAATATTAATAATCTTCCCATTTTTAATACTAAAATTATAAATGCTTTCTTATTAGTTTTGCATACTCTAAACATTTAATAAGTACCTAATAAAACCCACTTACTATATAATTGCATTATTGCAAACAAATCACAAACGGACAACAACATATACAGGGAATGTGAAGTAAACAAACTGCAATTTTACCAGACAATCTTCATAACCTAACTGGGGGGGCGTGGCTTGAATGCCATGTAAGCGGACGTGTCCCTGCTGCAGCTCCTGCCGATCCGAATATGATCCTGGCAAGAACCGCATGGAGACCAAAGCACTCAGCCCCATTTTAGAGGATTGTGCAGTGGAAGACTCCTGGCAGGAGGAGGGACGTTGAGGTGGAGCCACTTAAGGCAGAAACGGTATTGTAAGCATGGCAGCCTGGAGCATCTGATCGCGGCAAGCAAGAAAATAGCTGCCCCTTAAAGAACAAAGAGGCGCGCCAGGCAAGAATCATTCGAACAGCTGATGGCACAATTTAGCAAAGACGAAGCTTGACAGGCACGCTTTCGGTCACCAAAACACAGTGCCACACTCACACCAAACACTGGGGCGCGAAAACAGCTTGTACCGAACGATCGGAACGCCTCATTATTGCTGATGCGCTGCATGATCTGCAGCGGGGACGGGGTGAATGTACGCGAGAGACCGGAGACAAACGCAGCGTGTGATGGCCCTGGGCTGGACTACGGTCGTGTGACGAGACATGCAGCAGCCTCGTGCCCGCTAACTGACACGAGCTACAGTGACGTGCAACAAAGTATCAAGAGCCCCACACCCATTCGCGGCCATAGACACGATCTGCCCAGGTGCGGGTGACGCGGGAAGAGAGCAGGCTTGGACCGAAGGAAGGCATGGATGGCCTGATATGGAGTTAAGCTGGGGGGAATGTCGGGAAGGTAGTGCAGCCCAGCCACTGAAACAAGGTGGGCTCACTGGGACATTACAATAGCCATAACACAGCCCTGTGCAGGGCAACTGCCCATGTGGTAAAAAAGGGCACAAGACCACGGCTCTATTAGCAGCAATTGGACCCAGCAGTCCCCTGGACAATAAAGGGTGCAGATACCCCCAGCGGTGAGAGGTATCCCACGCCAGAAACAAAGACAAAATCCAGCCTGGAGACTGAGACATAAGTGATCTCCACTACAGGAGCAAGAGGACCCGTTAAGCATAGCCCTAACTGCACTGCAGGAAAGTGGAGGAGGCAAGTGGCCAGAAGAGGAACAGGTCGGGGGACTGCTGCGGACACGGGCCAAGATTGCATAAGACTTGCAGGGTCTCAGGTGAGACCGGAAATGGGCATGTCTGCCACGGTACAGGCCGCAGCAGAAAAGGACATGCCAGCAGGCTGGCCACAACAACTCGCATCACACGGCATCACCGGGCAGGACCAGAGCAAACCAAGGGGAAACATGGCGGCTAAGGCCGGTAAAGCCAAGAGCAAGCAGCCTACAATGGAAGAGTTTGCCAAGGCCCCCTCTGGGATGGATGGAGCTTAGAGCCAAGAAACGAGCAGCACCACTGGATGGGACCCCGGCGTGAGACGATCACCGGATCCTGAACGCCATAGCCGGGTTGAAGACATCCTGGGCGAGTAGGATGGACGCGGCCATAGCCAAACTGAGAACCTCGTTGGAACAAAAAATAGACGCTGTCTGCATAGATGTGAATCCCCTGCAGTAAGACGTAGGGAATCTATAAGAACGCACCGGAACTGAAGAAAGACACGGCAGCCAACACCAATACCGGTGCTGGCAACGCCAGAAAAGTGGCGACACTCCAACAAGTACATAACTTGGAAGCCAGGGTGGAGGAGGCAGAAGGACGTGCCCGCAGGAACAATATCCGCATTGTCGGTCTACCAGAGGGGACTGAGGGCTTGCACCAGACAGACTATGTGGAAACCGTGCTCTTGCAGGAGATTGGGGCAGGCGCGCTCTCCCAGGGCTTCGCAGTGGAGAGAGCACACAGGCCCCTGACCATGAGGCCGAAACCGAGAGCCCCTCCCAGACCGCTCATTGCTAAGATCCTGAATTATAAAGATTGTGAAAGAATATTGGAACACTTCCGGAAAGGAAGGACGATTAGCAGAGGGTCCACGACCATCACGACTTACCTGGACTACGCTTTCTTAGTACAGGGTCAGCGGTTTGGATACGTGGCTGTGAAGAGGCGACTGCGAGATTCTGGGTGCAAATACATGCTACTGTACCCAGCGAAGCTGAAAGTGATCCGGGAAGGCAAGACATATTCTTTTTACACCACTGAGCAGGCAACGGCATGAATGGACTTGCAGAACTGCCTAGCGGATGCGGATGAACAGACACTGGACAAACATATGAGTGGAAATTCGAGGTTGCTGAGACACTTAACGCTGTGCTGTGATAAATAGGCCCTCCCTTGCCATAGCACATTAAGGAAGACTAACGTAGTAAGGCCGCACGTGAGATGTGATACAAACCGTATTATAAACCCCTCAGAGGAGGGATATGGCAGGGATGGGAACTAATGCAGGACAACAGTAGGAGCGTATCGCTACCTCCATAGCTTAGACTAGTAGATAGGACGTCAGTAGGATAGTCCAACCCTACTGGTCCCTCAGCATCGGTGTACACCAGAGGAAAGGGCTAGATGTGGGGGTGCCTGAGATCCAGGGATGGAGCTGGGCACTTGTTGGGTAAGGGGGGAGGGAGTTGGGGAATGGGAAAGGGAGCAGGGGAGTTGGGAGGGGGCCAGGAAAGGAAGGGAGGTGGGAGGGGAGTTGGGGTGTTTGTTGTGGGAATTGAAGGGGAACAATCTGACAACCACTCGCTACTAGAGAAGGGACGGGATAAGGATGATAATGGGAGACCTTAGAATAGTAACCTGGGACATCAGGGGACTCAACAGCTACCTGACATAGCCTTATTACAGGAGACCCACCTCACCAGAGGAAAACAAGAGGTGGTAAAGAAAAAGTGGAGAGGGACCACCATAGGAGCAACGTACTTGGCATACGCCAGAGGAGTAATCATATGGGTGGCGCCACCTGTGCCCTTCCCGATGCTGCAGGCCATGGAGGAGCCGGATGGGAGGATGGGAGGATGGTAGTGATGCGGGGACTGCTAGAGAATAGAGAACTGTGCATTATAAATACATATGCCCCTAACCAAGATACAGCGGCCTATTTCAAGACACTGTGCAGTAAAATCAGTCCTTACATAGGAGGCGCGGTTATATGGGGAGGGGACTTCAATTGCACGCTGAACCCCAAAATGGATAGATCAGACACGAAACTAGAAAAGCCCACCCCTGCAGCGAAAACGTTACAAGCCCTGCTGGTAGACTTTAGGCTGGAAGACATAAGGAGATAACAGCCAAGTGATAGGCACTACTCACACTATGCCACCCCACAAAACCTGTACACAAGACTGGTTTATATGTTCGCCACTACGGAACTAGTTGGGGAAATGACGGGTTTAGAATCTAAGGCGAGAATACTGTCGGACCATTCCCCCCTGGTCCTAGTGTGGCGACATCAAACCCCCAGAGCCAGTATCCCGACATGGAGGATCAGGGCTGAAATAATTGGGTACTTCGAAAATAACACTGGAAGCGTGGAGTCAGAGAGTACCCTATGGGAGGCCTTTAAGGTGGTTATAAGGGGGGCGGCTATATCCAAATCTAAAGGGCTCCTGGGGGGTGTGGTGCAAGAGTTACAGGAAACAGAAAAGGAACTAGAAGTAATTATGAAAAGAGAGGGCACCTCACAGGAAGACGCTGAACAGGTGAGCCAATTACAACAGGCTTGTGGTGGGCTCTGGGAGAGGCTATGCAATCTGAACTACGAAAAATACATCGAATGGCAACATGCACGGGGAGACAAACCGGGGAGGCTGCTCGCATGGCTATACTAGAACGAGACATCAAGATCAGCAATTAGGGAGATAACAGGAGAAGCGGGCCAAGTATGGAACACAAAGGAGAGTGTGAACGAGGGATTCCTTGGATTCCACAAACGGCTCTGGGAAGATGCAGAGGAGACTGCGGAGCTGGAGACTCAGACGCTGGTGGATATAGGATTACCTAAACTGAATGAGGAAGATGGGGAGAACCTGGATGAATAGTGGAATTAGAGTCAGTGGTAATGCATCTGCCCACGAGCAAAGCCCCGGGTACAGACGGGCTCCCTAGTTAATTCTATAAAACGTATAGACAAGAAGTGCTCTCCCTGGTATTAGCGAGCCTAAACGAGGCCTTTGAGAAAGGGAGATTACCGCCTCCCTCAGGGATTTCGGCAATCATTCCACTCCTGAAACCCGATAAGCCAAGCACAGACTGTGGGTCATACAGACCACTATCTATGCTAAACCAGGTGCTGGTGAATAGACTTAAATGGGTAATAAACTCATACACCCCGACCAAACCGGATATGTCCCAGGTAGAAGCATATCCGATAACCACAGGAGGCCTCACCACATCATGGAATAGGCGGAGGGCGACCCGAGCAAAATAGCAATGGTCTCGCTAGATGCGGAGAAAGCATTTGACTCAGTAAGGTGGCCTTGGCTGATGACTGCTCTGAAAGAATACGGGATGGGACCGGGGTACCTGCGGTGGGTAAAACTCGTGTATAGCTCCCCAACAGCCAGGGTCAAAACGGGAGCGATAATGATAATTTCAGATAAATGGCAACTCAGTAGAGGCACGAGACAGGGCTGCCCATGGTCCCTGATGCTGTACATCCTTGCACTAGAACCACTAGCGATCTATCTAAGACAGCAGTATGAATAAATAGGGGTCCACACCAAAGGGGGACCGCACTTGATATCATTGTATGCGGATGATATGCTGCTATACCTGCTGTACCCAGAGGAAAACTTGTAATACATCTTGGAGGTAATGGAGCGCTACGCAACTCTCTCGGGTATATCGGTGAACCCCAAAAAAATTGTGCATGTTCCCCTTGGGAAGGTACAGAGGAGTCCCGCAGGAGAACTTACCTATCTTGCAGATAGCCTGGCAGATCAGAACGTTCAGATACTTGGGGATTAACATATATCACACAGTTGCAGACGAGCATAAATACAATACCTAGAGGGCAGTAGAATGTATCAAGAACAGCATGGGGTTCCGGACCAAGCTCCCCCTTGCCTTGGAGGTGAGGGCGGCCTTGCTTAAGATGGTGGTCCTGCCTAGGCTATTGCATTTTTTTGCAAATATCCCACACATGCTGCCCAACAGCATGTGTGGGATATTTGCAAAAAAACTTCAGAGTCTACGAAGAGGTTTCCTGTGGCACAACTCTAGAAACAGGGTGGCCCTTTGGAAATTACAAAATACATATGACAGACGGGGGTATAATCCTGCCGATCTTTGAGATATACCACATGGCAGCGCAGTTACAATATGCCGCAAGGTGGCTATCGTAAGAAGAGACAACAGAATCTAGATTGCTAAGGGGTGAATGCGACCTGTATTTCCTAAAAGAATTGATATGGCTACCCAAACCCGAGTTACATGGGCGATCAAGATTGCTGGAACTGGGTTGGAAGACATGGCACAAAGCGTGACGAACTATGGGAAACACGACCCCATGCTCCCCGCAGGCGCCACTGGGGGGCTCTACACGGGTTGGATGAGCAGTTGAGGAAACGAATCCGTAAACACTGGGATCCAGTAGGCCTAGTGACCCTGGGTGATGTATGGCAAGATTGGGAGGCACTGGACTTCCAAACATTAGTGAGCGAAACTGGAATACACACGGGGCAATACATCACATATACCAGAATAGTCAAACGGGTGAAGGAAACGTGGTCCGAAATAGCACTAGCAGAACAACCTGATTGCATGATATCTCGGAGAGTGGACACGAAATATCCCGGATTTACGAACTGGTGATGTCTAGAGTAGGTAAGGAGTTGCTTCACTTGAGACGGGACTGGGAAGAGGAAGCAGGAGCACCTATGCAAGACGGGCAGTGGAAAGAGCCCATAGATATCATAAAAAGGTATCTAGGAACGCGAGGCTGCAGCAGATTCAGCTATATGTCACCCATAAGGGCATATATGACCCCCCGAAAGATCGCCAGATTTGGGAGTACAAATGTACAAAAATGCCCAAAGGGTGGGGCGGTGGATGCCGGGATGATCCATATGTTCTGGGTGTGCCCAGAGGTGGGAACAAATAAAGTTACGAATATATGAAAAAGGAATCAAGCTAGATGTGGAATCTGTGTGGGCATGCCTGCTCGGGGGGGATTTACCAGGCCACGCAACCTGAAACGCGTGTCCAAACTCAAGGACTTGGCCTACATTCTGGCCAAAAGGAGAATAGCCATGAGCTGGAAAGCAAGCAGTATACCCAGATTAGAGGTATGGTGGAACGATCTCCTGAAATTGGCAGACGCCGAGACATTAGTATGGTATGAGACAGCCATCAGAGGGGAGGATAATGAACTGGGGCCCATGATGGCATGGAGACAAATGGTAGCTACATTGTCGGATTCCAGTGAATCTGACATGTCCGAGAACGGTAGAAGGGATGTACCCTAGGAGTAGAGATGTCCTAAGAACTGAGGTGGAAACTCGAGTTGAAGAGGGGGGAGGGGGAAGGCAGCAATAAATACTACGCAATGTATGCTGAGAAGCTTGGTATCGAAAATGTTGGGTGTGATGGTTATGTTTTGTTTGTTGTAAAAATCAATAAAAATTGTTTAAAAAAAAATCTTAATAACCAAACTGGTTATCTTCATGTACAGAATGTATTGCTCTGCTTAAAAGCTACTACTTCCCTCTGTATAACTATCACATGAAATGACTGGACCCTAAGGAAAGTAGTGGGAGTACAAATATGAGCATATCCAGAGAAAGTACAGTAATAAAAAAACAGCAGAACAATAAGAAAGTGTTGATAACCTTACTGATTATTTTCATACACAGAAAGCATTGCTATCTTTCAAGTCTGTGTTTTCCCCTATGTATATGTTTCATATGCTGTGAGTAGGCCCCATGTGAATTACTTTAAGAACATATTTGAACTATAAGTCTATAAATATAGTACTTTTTGAATTTTTAGATCCTGACTGTTACTGGTCTAGATATGTCAGTAAAGGAAAAAAAAGAGCCAGACATGTGATGTCATCAGTGATGTTATCAATGACATTTGTGATGTCATCTTTGTTCCTGGGTGTAGTCTTAACAGTGCACGGTGGTGGTGCGAGTTATGGTTGATAACTGGCGAATTTCTGGGGGTTTTCGGTGTTACTTATAACCTTAACATCCCTTTAACAAAGTTTTTTTCATTGAATTTCCTGGGTTATTACCAGTGCCTGCTATTTTCCTACAACTTACTAATATCATACTTACCCAATATAGCAATATTTTTGTCCAATTTACAAAGTGTCACCTTAACACTCTGCCATTTCCCACCTTCTAGAATAATTTTTAACACTTCTATACACTTTTTGCAACTATTGCAACTAGTTTTGCATCTGTAGAAGTCTACGAACATCTGACTTCATTGCGGACCTTCCGGACAGTGCCACATGACCATACGCTGGCGCGCAGCATGATGACGTGTCCGAGAACCCGTCCGCACTTCACAATAAGATCTGTGCTTCACGGGCAGTTCAGAACTGCATTTTCTACTGATCTAGGAACTTTCAACTTCAAAATTTCCATTGCACAGCTCCAACACCTATTCTTACTCATTATTAATTAACAATTCAGTACACAGTACATACTTTTATCAAAACTGCTACTTATCTTAAAATGGCATCAGCTAATGCTATCCCTCCTCCCCAAGAGCCACCACCACTGCTGTAATCAAGGAGCATGAGAAACACTGCCCCCTACCATAGAAATAACACACGCGCAATATTTTCCCCTATCTACCTAACCCTCCATATTAGTGTTTGGTGCCTCTTCCCTCATTTCCCTCCCCACCTTTCGTTCTTAGCTTACCTGCCAAAATAAAAACATCCAAAAACAGTAAAAGAAATTTTCCTTTAGGAACCACCTTTTACAGTTAAAAAATAGAACTAAAAAAAAATGTATAAACTCCATCTACTTTATATTTCTCAGTACAGTACATGGACTCAATAAGATTTTCCAGCATTGCCATTTGCATTTTGTGTTACGCTAATGGGAATATTGTGGCGTTTATCCTCCGTTACAGGGACTGTTATCGCCCAAGCGAAGCAAGGGTGGATAACAAGGTCTCTGGACCATAAACCCCCCCATTCCAACCCCTCTAATGGGGGATGAAGGCCTTTAGCACGCTAGGTTCCCAAAGTGGGAATCCAGGGTGCTAAAAAAATTATTTCTTCCTACACCGTGACGCCTCCGGCCACCATGGAAAGGGAAGGAAGGGTTCCATACAGGGCCGTTCTTAGCTTTCCATGGCAGCCTGCAGAAGGCAAAAAGAGAACTCTATGACCATATTACCACAAGCACATTTTTCTTCCTTTTCAAATCTATATCAATTTCGAATAACTTTACCACAAAGCCAGTCCCAGGTGGACGTGGCCAATTTAACCCCATGTTTTGTCCCTCGTGGTCTTGGCCAGTAGCCAGATTGTCCGGATCATGACCTTATTCCATGACCCGCACAATCTGGCCACTGCTCATTGCCACAGGCTATACCGCAGTCACCAAAGGTATATCACAATTATTTGTACCTACATTATGACACTTGTCAAAAAATAAAACACAGGCACATTTGCAAAACCATGCTTTCAGGTCCTCCTCAATGCTCCTTACACAAGTTTGCTGGAAATCCACTCATTTTTTATTTTTTCTAAAGTGTCAAATGTATGCACATACAATCGTCACACAACCTAGCCCAAACTTGACAAAATCCATTCAGACTTTACAAAAACATTTATCTCTAAATCTATAATCTTTTTGCAAACCTTTGTGTAGATTTGTCAAATGGCACCACATTTATTAGCCTTTACAATATTTTGGAAACCCCCCCCTCTAATTCTGCCCCCTCTTGAGAGAATCCCACCAAACTTTGCAAACACATTCGGGATCAGGTCAGGAATATAATTGCAAAATTTCATGCAGTTTCATTAAGTAGCGCCAATAAGCCATCCAAGAACTGCTTTTCACAAACCCTGTAATGCTGACGTGTCAGCAAACTTCTCAGGACTGTTCGCGAACATCTGGACCGTTCGCGGACTTTCGCTGTAAAAAACATCTGTTTTTTGCTTCTTGTAGCCATATCCCATACTCATCACCCCTCACCATCCCAGATATTATTTGATAAGTTTGACAAGTGCAATGTTGTGTTTTTTTTATGTTTTTATCGCGATGTCCGTGGACACCGGTCTCTTTAATCGAATCCAAGATGGCGAGCATTTCCAAAAAATCGGACGCACCTCACTCTTCACTCCAACCAGTCAGCGAACACGTTGCGTGTCCGCGGACATGACGCAAGCCGATTAGCCAATCAGTGTCCTGTTCACGGAGCGAACAGGGAAGTGTGTCCTTGGAGCGGACATAGATATCTCTAATTTTTTTAGACCTACTTTTTGGTCATTTTAAAAAAGCTACTGGATGGATTTTCACCAAATTCACAAAAGCACGCTTTCGGGGCCAAGCTGCTGCTCCTGCCGCAAATTTGGTGAAAATCTGTCCAACGGTTTGGGCTGTAATGCGACAGACATTTTTTCTCCAGTTCAGTCTATGGGGAAAAAAAGACATTTTGTGAACCCCCTATAACTTTGCCCTTCCTGGACCAAACCTCACCAAACTTTGCAAACAAATCCAGAATTGGCCATATACTTTTTGTGCAAGGTTTGTTGAGAATTCGTCCAGGGGGAGTGAAGTTATAAGCCGCCCAAAAAGTGCTTTTCCTGTGGGTTTTGCAACTTAGCCATAACTACATGGCTGCTACCGCGGGGGGGGGGGGAGGGGGTGTGTGTGTGTGTGTGTGTGTATATATATATATATATATATATATATATATATGTGGCTTTGCATATGTTCCCTATACAGTTCCACACCATTTCACCAATCTGCACAACAGTCACCTGCTAGGACCCTCCAGACATTACCAGCTACATTGTATTTGGAAACCCCACCCTTTTGCATGGATTTCAGCAAAAGTCAAAAATTGTTTGTGGCTTGGCAAAGCATTGTTTCTTATATATTTCCACTCAGATTCACCAATCTGCACCAAAGTTTGCACTGTTACCTGTATCTATGAGGGAATGAACGTCTGGCCAATGCTGGGTGTATCAGCTAGCAACTTATATACCCCACACCTGGCAATGTATTGTATGGACATGGAAGGTCTCCTTTTAGCACCCAAATGCCTGTGTTCTTGACACAAAACTCATAACAGCACACGTGCATGAAGGTCTCTGGTACTTTCAGTCTGCATGCATCAGCATGAGAGCAAAGCATCTTGCATATTCGCTCAACCCCCCTCCACCACAAACCAATCCACTCTTTTAAAACCATTAGAGTGCCTGGAGATTATCCAAATTCCAATGGTGCATAGTGTAAATCCTAATAATTATTTATTTATTTATATTGCGTCTGAAACTTGCATGCATCGAGGCGCCGAAACTTAAACACAGGAATAAAACAAAGAGACGGGACAGACAGTTTAACTAGACCTCTGCATAAAAAAGTCACTTCACTCAGAGTAGAATTTGTAGCTATCGGCTGAACTTTTTGTACTTTTGTTGCCTCAGATCTAAGGGGAGGGAGTTCCATATCTTGGCTGAAGTGACCGGGAATGATCTTCCTAGGTCATTAGCCCGCTTGAAGCTTGGATTTTTGTGTCGATGATTGGAGCCTTCTTGTACGCTCGTAAGACGACACCATGTTTCCATGAATGCACCTGTGAACAAGTGCAGCACCTTGAGCTGTACACATGCAATGACCGGGAGCCATTGCAGATCTTGTTAACTGCTAGTAATATGTTCTCTCCTAGTTTTTCTTTGAATGATATGCACAGCTTCATTTTTTTGCTACATGCAACCTCATACCACACCAGTGTGTCCCTGATTGTGTACATTCTTGTGGTCTGTTAACTAAACCAACCATCGCTACTCAGTACTCACAGCAAGGAAGTACTTAATGTGTCTTTAAGTGTTGTACATTGGGGGAGATTTTAGGTGGTTCTGGGAGGATGGAAAATTACACTGTGATAGTATGGAATATCTGTTAAAGACAATTACTTTTGATGTTGGTCTTCTGCTGCTTTAAGTATCTTCCTTCTGGTTTCTACTTTGCAGATCTTCCATTGACGACGATGCACTTTTAATCAACTGATCTGCAAGGTCTGACTCTTGCTGGCTTCTATTCCTGCAGGAACCCACTCCCAACTTTGCTGGCAGTATCCCTTCGAAATATCTGGTCCTGGAGATTATGCCCTCCCCAGTACTGCAGCTAAGGAGACAGAGCTCTTCCTAGATGGTAATCCTGGAGGTGCCACACCATGCCACTTGTGGACACTGGAGGCTGAGTGCATTGAGGACATCTTATCCTGGAGATGATGTCCCCTCCAAACACTTGAACATTCCTAAAACATTCTGGGTACTAAGCCCTTAATGGACATCTCACTTTGGAGAAGGGTTTGGACCGCGAATACCTCATACGAGAGCTTTCTCAAAATGTCTGGTCTTGGGACGGAACTCTTGTGCCCCTTCACTCCACATCGCCTTTTGGCCATTTAAAGGGACATGCCTGATTGAAGGAAGCCTAGAGTAGTGTGCCTCACTCATCTTGATTTTACAGAAAACTTGCTAGCCATTCAGCACCCACCTGTCATGAATCGGTAACCTGGTACCCACACCCTAGTTGCCTCAATTTGCAAAGGATTGTAGTAGAGGTTGCACCTTAATGGAAACCACTCTGGATCTTTTCCAGTGGGTGTTTGCATGTCACAGAGTGGACTTCCTGCAACTCCTCTGTGTACAGTAAGCGTTCATGCAATGCTTTGACGATATGCTCATAGAACTGACTGGTATACGTATTGCTGAAATTATCAGATCCCTAGTTTTAGATCTTTTTTATTTTTTAAGGTAATACATTGTGATTTTATCTTTGAGCAGCCAACGGTGCTGCTTAATCTGTCTTGAAGTCAGCTAAACATTTAAGGAATCTGAGGTTTGAATCATTGTTGGACTTTTTCTGCCAAGCATGCTCCATGGTGGAACAATACTCCGCCGGCCCCTTTGTTTAGCTGATGCCAACAATAGTATTAACTTTGTGTTCTAATCTAAAAGTAGGTTTTTAATGCGCCTTTTTTTTTTAAATCTACCTTTTAACTGGAAAATGTGAACAAAAGTACCACCATGTCTAACCAAGTTTGGGCCAGAGTTTGAATGAGTTCCAACTGGTTTTATGAAGAGGAAGTTAGCATGATTTTGGGATGGTTAAGAAAGTGCACTCACAATGCAGTTAGGTAGAATCCACTCCTAAACTGAAGGATGTGTGGTCACCCAGTATGTAGAATTAGTGTTACTAAATAGGAGAAAGGTGAGCAGGAGTGATCTTCTGTAAGATTCCTGGTTCTTGCTGTTATCCAGAAGTAGGGGATACTGAACAGTACTGATGCAGTTAACACAATGAGATACCGGAAGGAAGGTATGGACCAGGCTTCTTCTCCCACCCTTGCCTTCATTGCTGCTGCTACTCCAACGGAAGATTCTTTCAAGTGGTTGTCTTCTACCCAAGAGAAAGCTTTGAAGTTGTCCTGTCATGTTTGATGACTTTAAGAGCAGCCTGTTTCACAACTGTTTTTGGACACAAGTTAGCCAATTCAGAAGAAACATTCAAATCAGTTGCTCTACAATAAGTGTTTAGATTCTCGACAAGATGCTGAGTCTATCGGCGCTAAGTGTCCCGTCTTATGATTGACCCCCTACCGCCAGGCCTAGCTTTTCAGCCAACCACACTTTGCATTTTGCTTTCTATTGTAAGTAGGTCCCATATGCCCAACCATACAAAGGGAGGCTGGCTGGAAAGCCGAACTGACTTAAGGAGTTGCACCTGACATGGGGCTACTTGCCATCTATGTGACTTCAATGAAAAGATGATGGGCTTGGAACTACTAACATTTTGAGCTCATTCGTTAAGCCATGCTTATGTTGTAATCACAGTTTAAAACAATAGATTGTTTGTTTTCCTTGAAATCTCCCCCGTGCATTGACATACTTTGCTGTTTACTGCGACAAACCCTATGTAGTACCACTGTAGATTGAGTCTCCTTGAAATAGTGAACAGTGTCAGTTAAGGAATCTTCACCCCTGATGTACCATGACCTGGCATACTTGAACCTAGGCATTGAATCATTCTATTGCACTGCTGATGGTAAATAGTTTGCAGGTGAATCTTGTCTTCAAATAGGATGTGCCTGGAGTCTCTGGAACCAGTGCATATATAAAATGTTTTGTCGATCAGTCTGTATAGTTGGATGTAGAGTTCTGTGACACTAAAGCATCATGTATTTAAGATAGTGCTTGTGGAATAGAACTTGTTTTGGTTAATGTTACTCCTTTCTTCCCCACCCCCCCTTGTTATTTTTTTTCTGGTGCTCTGGTAGGCTGTAGTTCACCTTGTGGTACATGTTCATCATCCTTTTGGGATCCTACCTTTCCAAGTTTGTATGATGGAAAACCAACCTCAAGGGAGGTATCTGGAACCCCCTTGGCTTTCGGTCTACACGTAGACTGCAATACTTGTAGTTGCAAAACCAACTCATTGGGCCTGAGGTAATAGGAAATCCTGCAAGCTTTAGTAGTGAACATGAAATGGGAAGAGCCATCTCGAGTTATGGTGCCATACACGAGAATCCCACTACTAGTCAAGGTGACGTGTTTCCAAAATCTACCCTGAGGAGATGATGAATGGGGAAGAATGCTGACAGACTCGGCCGAGTAGGGATTAAAAAGAGACATTGTATAAATTTACCCCAAGAATAGGAAGCCATGTTATATACAGAACACATTACTCAAGGCATACATGCTGACTTCTAAATACCCCCAATGTCATGACACATTCATAGCACCAGAGGTTTGGGGCCCCCATGTGCTCAGTGTACCCTTGAAGGATGGGTTTTCACCAGTGAGCCATTGACTAGGATTGCACTAGCTTGCATGGCTATAGCGCCTTAACTTGTCATATTAGCAGGTCATTCCCTTTGTGCCCCCAATGACTAAGAATAGGTTTGCTTCTTTACCTTGCTATACCCTAGGTACATAGGATCATTTACATGATTCCACCAGTGTCCTATCAAAGGCTAGTTACCTGTAGAAGCAGTCTTGTTCTGGCTTTTGAAGGCCACATTCCAACTAAATAAGCATACTCTGAAGCGAATTGTATATGCCAAATTAACCTTTAGTTCAACAAAGCCTAGATCTGCGCCCAGAGCTGTATGATCACTTTGGGGGGAGGGTGAGGGCAGTCCATTGAAAATGTGTAATATTATAAGCTACTTAACCAGTTCTAGGTTCCCACCTCCCAGTGGAAGCGGGGCTCTTGGAAAAAAGCAGGATTCCATTGGCAGAACATTTCCCTACAGCTGTCTGCATCCCATTATCAATGGGAAACCCATTCCTGTCCTCGCTGTGATCTCTTCCTTCCCCTCAGGGCCTGCTTGAGGCTTCGTTCCATGACGTATGTTCTCTGACCAAGCATTGCCCTGATAAGTCTGTGTGCCTAATAATTGTCCGCACTCGACTGGACAATGAATTGCAAATCCTGGACTCTGGAGTGTTCTATTGAAACCCAGTCAGTAACCCTCCCCATCCATCCGGCAGGTAAGCAAGAATAATCGCATATGGTCAAGTGCAATGTGACAAGTCACACCACCCCGATCATATGGGGATGGATGCAATTTGTGACATTAATAGCACTCAATGTAAGTACATACTGACCAGTAGAAAATACAAAAGCAAAGGCCATATTTCAAAAGCGTTAAACCCTAAATTGAGACTCTTCCTCGCCCGCTCCTGTCTGAATATGCTTTCAGTCTCATATAAGAGATTAGCGCCTTGGGCAAAATAAATGTAAGTACAATGGCAGCCGTTTTGTAGATCTTGTCCAAGAGTGATGTTCTAGCACTCTTACACAACTTACTGAAATTGACATCCAGTGATGCTGTAGCATGTCTCTACCAGGAGTGGCAGAAGGGGAGGTTAAGACAGGACCCTTTCAGTACACTTTGCTGCGAATGGCATGAAGTTCTGTTGTAGCAGGGACTCACCCACAACTACACAATTCCACTACACGCTTAGCTGGCCCCTCACCCACATAATGCCAACACTTCAAACTCCATTCCCACATGACCACCCATTGCTAAAATAGGAAGTGCACACCTGTTAGGTTTAGCTTTTCTTTGCAACATGGATTTGTGGTCTTGTTTTGACCCCTACTTTCCACCTGCCTAACCTGTACGTTTCTGTTGCCTGTTCTGTTTTTGACCGGCCTTGGTTTTAATAATAAATATGCACACATATGAAGTGTTTTTATCCAAATCCCCTATTGGTGCCATTTGTACAAACTTGAATGATTGATGGCTTTACAGGCTAACCTGCTCCGGAAGTGACGACCGAATCCACAGGCCAGCCAGCAATCTCCTGTGAATTTGGGAAAGGCCAAACATTAATGATTTCCCCTAAATATTAAGAAGTGCAGTGTCTTCAGGCCAGGAATTCCAGAGAATGGAGCCAACCATTGTGAGCCTGCTTACTATTCTTTCAGCACAGCCATAAACGGGCACAACTTTTCTTCAGAGGAACCAATTGGTGCAGAAATATATTGATCTTCATTCGAACAGGTCCTTGGTTTTTCCATCTTTGTAGGATGAAAGGTTGAAAACCTATTATCATGAACTGCCAAATTTTGTCTTTGTATTTTATTTGTATTTAGATGGTGCTTTACACCAAAGCACTTGACAATAAAAACAGTACATCAAATATGTTCTTTAAGGCGATTTCGAAATAGACGGTAGGAAGTAATGGAGTGAAGAACCAGTGGGAGCATGTTCCAATGGAGAGGGGCTAAAAGAGTAAAGGAGCGGAAAGCCGGGCGGGCAGAGAAGAAATGGAAGAAAGAGTTTGCGAGCGCAGAGAGTGCGACAGGGAGTAGGAGAGCAGCAAAGAGAGATAAGGAGGTGCGAAATTATGTAGAGATTTGAAACCCAGACATGTGAAATTAAACTTCAGTTGGGTGTGAAAAGGGAGCCAGCGGAGAGAGGGAAGGGCAGGGGAGATGGAATCTCAGAGACAGAGAAAGCAAGAGACAAATGGGAGATTGTAGATAGTGTGAGACGGGGAGACCAGAAATCGTGGACGAACAATAGATGAGTTGAGTGAAGAAATTAGAAGTTTGGTAGCATTGAAGGTGAGAAGGATTTTCTTGCGAATATTAGAAAGGTGGGCTGGACAGGAAGAAGAAGAGAGGATATATGAGAAGGAAAGCAAAGCGTCCAATTGAATGCCAAGATTATAATGACTAAAAGAAAGAGGTAGGAGAGAGGGAGGAAAAGAAATAGAAATGGGGAGGGGTGAAGTGGGGGTATAGATTAGGCAGGAAAATATAGGATCTCTGTTCTGGAGGGAGTGAGTGCCAAGTAATGTTAGGCTATCCAGGATTGAATGGCCAACAGACTGGTTGAAATGGAAGCATGGATATGTGAGGAAAGGCAAGAAAAGGATATAAAGAGTTGAGTGTCATCAGTGTAGCAGTGTTGGGAAAGACTGAGTGTAAACTGAGAAGAGGGGTGCAAGTACAGAACCTTGGGGGCACCCTGTGAGAGAGGGGGAAAGAAGATAGATTAACGCTCAAGGAAACCTGCTTCATATAGGCCACTTATTGCCCAGTTTCAAATGTCCATCAGTACCAGGTGCTTTACTTTCAGATATTGATTATAGAGCTTGTGCAGTCTGATGCTTCCATATATAAGTAACAAGAGCAAATAAGGAAATGGTGGGCATTGTGCTTTGTAATGGCTTATTGATTATTGCTGTACATCCATTGTCTCTCTAAACTAGTATTCTAAATTTAAATTGACAGCTGTCCACAGAGAATTGAAATGGTTAACCCCCAGGGTGTGCAACCAGCTCTGCATCTGCTTCACTCTGAACCCAGACACGACGATTGGCCCCAATGTCATTTCGCGTCATGTATATTACAGGGCCTGCAGTAGTGTCGCTGCAGTTATGGTTGTCGCTCAACTCCTAGAAAGAGCCCTTTTTGGGTGGCTTTTAACTTTGTTAACCACACCCCTGGATGAATACTCGCCAAACTTTGCAAAAAAGTATATGGCCCCCTCGGAATGGTTTTGCCAAGTTTGGTGCTGTTTTGTCCAGGGGGAAAAACTTATAAGAGGTGTCCCAAAATGTGTGGAAATCCTCAGACTCAATAGAAAATAAATGTTGCTGGTGCCACCAGCCCAAACCACTGGACGGATTTTACCAAATTTGCACCAGGAGCAGCCAGGAGCCAGGAGCAGCGGCTTGGTCCGAAAGCATGCTTGTGTACATTTGGTGTAAATGGACAAAAAGTATGTCAACAAAAATGTATATCATCTGGGTCCGGCCTGCGGGAACATCTGGACCAATCGGGAGGCGGCGTGGAGTCAAACGTGACCGCTGATTGGTCGGTTAAAAACATGAGGTGCGTCACCTTTTGGAACAGACGCCATGTTGAATTTGCGAACAACACCCGTAGTCCGCGGACATCGCAGTAATAACATATTAAAAACACATTGCCCTTGTTCGCGCACTCTCAGATGTTTGGGGAAATCCATGCATTTTTCTGTATTACAGGGTCGATGAAAAGCAGGTTTTGGGTGGCTTATATCTTTGGCGCCACTCAATAAAACTGCATGAAATTTTGCAATACCATTCTAGACCTGACCCTGAATGGTTATGCAAAGTTTGGTGCTGTTTTGCAAAGAGAGGAAAAATTAGAGGGGGGGAAATATTTGAAATGCTTGTTAGATGAGAATTAGTGCAGTCCAACTGGTGTGGGACCACACAAGACTTATCTTCTTGGTATTGGGTAACCCACCTTTTAATATAGGCCTGTACTACACAAGTTGGTAGTGTGACTGAGCAGCCAGGCTTATCCTAAGAGGGGTAAATGTGAGCTGTGCAATGAAACCAGTAAACACTTACACACTTAAAGTTATAATAAATTATTTACACACAAAGATGTTTAAAGCATTCTTTAAAAAGCAGTAATTAGCTGTAACATGAATCCCAAATTAGGATTCAATGCAAAAAGTGAACAATAAAGCAAGTCAGGTAATTCATTCATATGTTACACATTTTCCAGCACCCGGAGGTGATGTCATTTGAGTTCAGTATAGCATTTATATGGTATCACCTTTGCAATATTGAGATTTTCAGAAAGGAACAGTTGAGGTTAGATCAGAATAGACTGATGGGTTATAAGAACAGTAAGAGGCTGCCAAAGCCAATAGGCTCAGGAGGAGGCCTTTGGGGAGCCAGGACAGCCAAAGGCAATGGACAAAGTCAAAGTTCTGAGGCTCTTCTTCTTAGAAATGTTTTCTTAACAGTCAGTGTTCAAAAGAGAAATCGCAGCAACTCAAAAGGAGTTGCCTTTAGAAAGCGCAAGCTATAAGGCCAATGCAGGTAAGTTGAGGTCAACTTGGTGTTGGGTTAAATCGCACTCACAAAAGTAGGAAGCCCACAAATGGCAAAAGAATAAAATACCCCAAGGCCCACAGTGCCTTGAAAATGAAGAAAATGGGGCAGATTTCTTGCTTCTGTAGGGTCCTCTGTTTGCCCATGAAGATCTGACCAGATTTGGACTTGGAAGACAATGCACTCACAAGTGGTCGAGATACTCCGGGTATTGGGCTTCTGCAGCCTTGGAAAGTCGCTTCAAGTGAAGGGTTGCGCCAAAATAGAGTTTGTCTCTAGGCTAGTCAGTCCCACCAGCCTAAGGGAGGAAGTCGTCCTTTACAGGTCTTCCTTGTCGATTCGAAAACAGGGTTAGCACATCTGCAGGGCTTCCCCGGACACTTTGCAGTCATGGAGGGTGCTGCTGGCTTCCTCTCTCGTCGTCTGCTTCGGATTCTGTACTCCAGTGGTCGATTCTGCTCTTAGTACCAAATCCCTCGCTTTTTATGCATGTTCCCATTCATTCACAGCCCTAGGCTGTCAATCACACAGCAGGGTGGCTGTTCTCCAGGACAGGCAGCCAGTCAATAGGAACTGGTTTCACTCAGGCACATCTAGAGACGAAGGACAGGGAAGGTTCGGGACTCTCCCTCACTTCCTACCTTTGCAAACACACCAAAGGCACACTACACAAAGGATTCAAACCTGATGCAAACAGAGTAAAAGCCTAGAAGAAACTAGCAAGAAATGGTGAAAGAAGAAGACCGCAACTATTTTGGGAAAATGGTCACCCTTGTGTGCAGCCTATAGCTGAGGTATCAGCCTGTAGATATGTGTCACTAGGTAGTAAAAAAGAAAATACTGCCACCAGCCATTCAAGTGAGTTAGTGTAACAAAATGTTATGTGAGGAATGGGTTAAAGGAATTACTAGGTAAAGCGCCTCACCCACAGCACTCCACATAGGGTGGTGTGTGCTGGACCCATAAAGTAAAGGTAAGACAGGGTTCATCTTACTATTCTTGGGAACAGTAGTTCACCCAAGAAAATGTAGTTGAACATTAAAAGAAGTCCAAGGTTTACCAGACTCCATAAAACAGTAAGGAACATTGAAAATAATAGGCAGGAAAACACAGGAGTGAGAAAAAGGTCTCACTCACTCAGGAGTAAAATTTAAAAAACCCGGAGTCCAGCAAAAGAACTGGGGGTCTCTAAGGTTAAAGGGAATTGGCACAGAAATTAAAATTCTTCCTAGCAAGTCTTATAAATGTGGTGCAGTTTGACGAATCTGGACAAATGTTTGCAAAAAGAATTTAGACCAAGATTTGAAGGGTTTCGCAAAGTTTGGTGGGATTTTGTCAAGAGGGGGCAAAATTAGAGGCGGGGTCTCAACATTTTTGCTTATAACTCTGTTGCCGTGTGACTAATCTTCACAAAGTATAAACCAACTTTGAATGTGCAAATTCTGAATGGAATTTAAGTGGGGGCTAAGTTATTGGACTGTTTTTGTAAGTATATTTTGACAATTTTCGAAAAATAAATCATGAACGGAATTGCCGCAAACCCAAGCAAAGAGCATTGGCAGAACCTGTTAGCATGTTTTTGCAAATGTGTCCATGTTTTATTTTTTGAGTAGTTTCGTAATGTTGGTACGAAAAATAGTGATATACCTTTGGTGACTGAGGTATAGCCTGTGGCCATGGTCAAAGGCGATGACCTGGACAATCTGGCTACTGGCCAGGACCACGAGGAACCGGCAATGGTAATAAGTGTGGTTTGCCACCAGGGACCAGCTATGTGGTAAAGTTTTTGAACTCTGGATAGGTTTGAATGGGAAAGAAAATTCTGCTTGTGGCTACAGCCCAAATTGCTGAGCAGGATTGCAGGAAACATTTGCGAGGAGCATCAGCAAGGACCTCAAAGCACGGTTTTGCAAATCTGTCCTGTGTTTTACTATTTTGAAAGTGTCATAATGCAAGTACAAAAAATGTTGCTACAACTTTGGTGTCTGGGTAATGGACCTAGACCTGAGCAAGGACCATTTCATGGCCGAAGCCCGGGGTTTGAATGAGAAAACATTTTCTGCTTGCGCCTCCAGCCTGAAGTGCTTGACTGGATTACAACAAACCTGCGTGAGGAGAATCAGCAAGGACCTGAAAGCATGCTTTTGAAAATCTGTCCTGTTTTACTTTTTTGAAAGTGTCAAAAAGTAGGTACAAAAAATAGTGATATAACTTTGCTGCCTACTCTGATTTGCCCATTGGGGAATATGGAATGGCCGAAGCCCATCCCCCATGGATTGTGGAGACTGGCCATGGCTGCAAGCCATGACCACTGGCCATTGGTCACATTAGGATATAGTGGACACTGAACTAAGATTCAGCGTAGGTGCAGAGGATAACTGGAGTTATTTGGTGGCTCTGGGGTCATTGTCAAGCTCATGGCAATAGAAGCATGACTTGCATGTGCTGCTGATAACGACGCACATCAGTATGCGTTGCAAAACATTTTTGATGTCATGGGTGTTAGTCTTAGCAGTGTACGGTAGTGGGGCGAGTTATGGTTGCTTAGCTTACCACAAGTGGTGAATTTCTGGGGGGGTTTCGGTTTTATTTGTAACCATAACGTCTCTTTAATGTTTTTTCACAGAATTTTATAGGTTTTTATTAGTGCAACGTTTTTTTCTTTGACTATGTATACTTGTGTAGCTTAGTTTAGTTTATTTGCTTATATAGCGACTGAACCCAGGGGTAGCTAGGCGATCACATAGGTAGATCCACATAGGTTGATCACATGCTATGTATATGCTGACATCTAGAAGTAGTTGCAGCATATTACATGGTTTGTTTTTTAAACTGTGAATTCCATTGTACTCATTGTCCTTTACGTGTCGAAGTCCCTCGGATTGTTTTTTCCTGCCATCTTAGTCAGACGGTAGTTTGCAGAGTTCTTCAGGCTGATGCCTTTCATTAGAAAAAGTTTATCATAGACTTTCTTACTATTCTTTCACTAATCGCGTATCGCCCGCCGCAGGATCATCTGTTTGATGGACAGAGCCATCATCGACGACCGAACAATGACCCGGCATGCACAGGCCTCACCGGGCCTCTGCCCATCACAGTAGGGATAGTAGGGGGAGGCCATACTTTGATCTCGTTTTATTAAATAGCTAATCTATTCCCCTCATTTCCTTCTTCGCAATGCTGCAATTTCCACTAATCATGGTAAAGACACCTTTTGAAGTTTTGCCTGTCCTGCAATAGGAAGTACCCCCTGGGTAGACACACACAGGGTATGTAACCACTGTCTCCCACGGGATCGCCCCGAAGAAGAACTGTAAATCTTTCAAGCTCTTTGGACCGAAGACATTAAAGGACCGCATAACAAAACGATGGGCCGCCCACGCTATGCAGGCAGAAGCCTCCATTGACATGGAGGGAGCTACCAGTAATGGCAGCCTTGGTGTCCTAAGTGATGCTGAGGGCGAATGAGATTCACCCAAATCCCACTTGCGAGCCCGTGACTACATTAAGCAGGCCTGTAGTGCTGTTACGGAGGCTACACCCGGCGACTCAAGCACGCACACTTCACGCCACACAAAGCACATATCCCATGGTTGACTGTCGACCACACTGTCGGCCGATGAAAGCCACGCGCTGTCAAAAGAAAGGTCCTCAAAAACATCCCTAGCAGACTTCCAAAACAGACCCACAAGTCCGCGTCTGACACTGTGCATAAAACAGACACCCTTTCATGCGCCAAGAGGCATGTGTCGAAAGGCACTTTGACGGCCTCTTCCACTACCTCGAAAATGAGAGAACTCAGTAAAAAACACATCACGGGCCCTCTTTTAAAATTCAAGACGTTGAAATCCACTATACATTCAATGTCTCTACCGTCTAAGCCCTCGACTTCCTGAGATAGTGGCCCCTCTAAATCTAAGGACGACGCTACACCCTCAGACATTCTTTCAGGGACCATGTACCATAAGGAGCCTACACCCTTACAGAACTCTCATATTTCAGAATTCACAAGGTCATCGGAGTGAGATGTCCTCTTTTGTAGACATTATGGACTGCACCCTGCAGAACTGTTTAACCTTCAGGGCCCATCTCACACAATGGTAGATAGGGATGAACCAGCAGCCAGGAAGGCACGCCTGGACACTTTTCAGCCCAGCACCTCTACCCAGAGCCAGACTACCGCTCGGCTTCCCAAACCCCCCCCCTTTGTAGACACTGCATGTTCACTTGACCCTAGCTCTCAAGGTGACCAGTATGATCAGGACCAGGGTGACCAAGAACAATACTATTACGATGACAATGTCTACGTCATCCATTGACCTGGCCATCAAGATCAACCGGTGGCTGACCCACCAGTCGACAACCAGCTCCAATACAATGAGCTGCTCCTCTAGGCTGTAGAATATTTCAACATAGACACCCAGGAGGCCCAAGCTGAGAAGAATTTTTTGGAGGACATTCTTGGAGATAAGAGGCCCGCAACAAAATTAATTCCCCTACTGCAATCCACTACCTTCAGAGACACATTCAACCCGCTTTCCTAATACCAAACCTTACTCAAGCAGTCCATCCCTTCATCGAGAAGGTGTTCAGACCGGCCTCTACCGACCCTCTATACATCAGGGTTCAGCTGAAACCCGACTCCCCTGTGGTTAGCACAACTAGGAAAAGGGCATGCACACCTCTAGCCTCTGCAGAGGCCTCACCAGTTTAAGAAAAGATGTGGACTTTTGGTAGGAAAGTGACTTCCTTGGCGGCCTATCCGACTAAGATAGCCACCAATACACCCTTTTGGCTAGCTACAGTTGCCACTAGTGGGATAACCTGCTGCTACAAATTGAAACAGTCCCAGAGCCCCTAAAATCAACGGAAGGCAAATAGGTAGCCAACTGCATCCTAAAGAACAACCTGGATGCCGCAGACCACGCCAGCCGTATCATAGCCGAAAGCCCGCTCATTAAACATCACATCTGGCTTAGACAATCAGGTTTTAAACTTGAAACACAGGCTACGTTACTCAACATGCCATTGAACCCAATTCCCTGTTCGGTAAAGCGGTTGAGGATGCCCTTAAAAGCGCCAAAGAAGAGTATGACGCCCTAAAACCTTTTGGGCAGCTGTCTAACAAGCCGTTTCTGCAGAGGGGTTCTTCCAACGCAAGAAGGTTTCGTGGGCAGGGCACTTTACGCTCCCCTGGTTACAGCCAGGTAACCAATCATCATTCTGGGGCAACTCACAGGGACAATCCTCATCGAATTTTTAAAGAGGCTGTGAAAGGTCCAGCAGCAGAGGTAGAGCCTCCTCAACCAGAGGATCCACTCCACCTAAACAATGACGCCCCGCTCCAGGTCCCCTCCCATGCCACTTCAGTAGGAGGTCACAATTCACCCACGCATGGGAGGAGATCATGTCAGACAAGTGAATGTTGTCCAATGTTGCGGGCGGATATTGTATAGACCTTCTAAAAAAGCTACTCACCCAACCACCTGGAGGTCACAATTCACCCACGCATGGGAGGAGATCATGTCAGACAAGTGAATGTTGCCCAATGTTGCGGGCGGATATTGTATAGACCTTCTAAAAAAGCTACTCACCCAACCACCTGCCAAACCTCAAGAAAATGACACCGGAAGAGAGGCGCATATTATTGGAAGAAGTAAAAGCCCTGCTGGAGAAGAACGACTTAGAGTTCGTCCCAGCAAACCAAGTAAACAAGGGTGTCTATTCAACATACATCCTTGTGCCAAGGAAAGACCTAACAATGCGCCTGGTACTAGACCTGCACCCAGCAAACATGCATGCCAAGCCACAAAAAGTTTGCATGACACTGCCTCAAAGTAATTACCCTTTTAAAGCAGCGGAACTACATGGCAACATTGGATAGGAAAAATGCATGCTTACATATTTCAATGTTCCCAGTGCACAGAAAATATCTGCGTTTCCAGATAGCGGTAGAACACTACCAATTCAAGGCGTTCCCCTTCGGCATAGCCTTGGCTTCAAGGGTGTTCACAATGGTGCTAGCAGTAGTGGCGGCGCCCCTACGCAAAGAGTCCATCCCAGTGTACCCTTATCTAGATGACTGGCTGAACCGGGGAGAACCTCAAATTCAACACCCAGAGAACTATCAACCTTCTGTTCCAATTAGGTTTCTCCATCAATGAGGAAAAAACAAATCTTTTTCCAAGTAAAACAAAACCATTCCTGGGTGCAATTATAAAGATGGGGGCAGGTCAGGTCTTCCCCTCAAACGAAAGAGTGCAGAACGTGCTGTTACAGATACCTCACTATCTAGCCGGCCGCCTGATAACCGTATGCAAAGCAATACACCTGTTTGGGATGATGGACTCATGCATCTTCCTAGTTGCACAGGTGTGGCTGTGCATGCGCCCATTGCAAGAGGTGGTTAGCAAAACAATGGTCTCAGGCAAGCGCACAATGGGATGATCTAGTGGTTATTTCGCTAACGCTGCTACAGGCTCTTCGCTGGTGGTCCAAAGACAATTTATTAAAAGGAAAACACTTTCACAATCCACCAGTTCAATGATACTATCACGCGCCTCACTCTGCGGATGGGAAGCCCATTTCCTTCACCACACAGCTCATGAGCAATGGACACACACACCACAGCCCAAAACCACATCAAACCTCTAGCAGTTCTCAAGGTTCTGCTATCGTTTCAGCAGCATCTACTAGGTGAGACAGTACAAGTCCTCATGGACAGCACCACTGCCATGTTCTGCCTCAACAAAGAGGGAGGCACACACTCTCCAAGTGTGTCCAGACTGTCCCAAAGAATTTGGAAGTGGGCACTCAAGTGGAACATGTTCCTAGTCTTTCAACACGTTCCAGGGGAACTCAATGCTCTAGCAGATTCTATAAGCAGAAATCCAATCCAGAAGAACACGAGTGGCAGCTCAACAAAGTGATTTTAGATCATATCTTTTCCCTTCGGGGTTATTCCCCTTTAGACTTGTTGGCCACAAGCCAAAACAAACAATGCCCAGACTAAGCATCCAGGTTTCCCCACCCAGAGTCCAAGGGGAACCCCCTGTGGATGAGTTGGTCAGGAATATTTGCTTACACTTATCCCCCCGACGCCACTCCCCAGCAGAATAGTGCACATGATGCGCCAGGAACAAGCCATGCTAATCCTGATAGCTCCAATGTGAGAAAGACATCCATGGTTGCTCATTTCCACCTGGCTGAGCGGGAGACCGCTGCTGCTGCCGCCCCTCCTGCACTGGTGAGCCCCTCGTGGGAATTTTGATATATTGTGGGCTGATTACCCTGTTTCTTCCGGTGCCCCAGGCCCGCTCCCTTCTCTTTCCCTCCCCGATCCTCTGTTGTGCTCCCCCGCCCTCCTTCGTGATTGGCTAGTGCCATATTCTTCCTGAACCCCATGGGCAGTCCTCTGCCCGGTAACCCCCTACAGTAGCGGCTCCTGTTGTCTGCTGGAGACCCCAGTTGTCAGTCTATCTACCAGGACAGCTCACAAGCTTCCCTTCCTACCAACCCACTTCCAACTTTCAGTCTCTTAATACCAGGGTCCCTCCCCAACTTGTTTTTGTATAATATTCACTTATTAGTATTATATAGCATTGTGAAACCTAGGCCTTTCCTCCCTCTATTCAGGATTCTTAATCTTATGTGTGTTTTTCCCGCTGTTTTATAATATGCACTGGGTCACTATTTAAAATTGCATTGTGAAACCTAGGCCTTTTCTCCCTCCATTCAGAACTCTCAAACTGTGGTGTGTTTTTCCCGCTGTTTTTATAATATGCACTTTATCACTATTTAAAATTCCATTGTGAAACCTAGGCATTTTTTTTCTCCCTCCTTAGGATTCCCTAATTTAGGTATGTCTTCTTTCCTGTCTTAGAATGCCCTGTGCCTTTCTTGCGCTCATCCTAAGTTCCGTCGTCTTGTCCCACTCTCCTGTGCGCTTGCCTCTGCTGTCTTGTCTGTCTATCCCTGGGACCCCCTCCTCTCCCACCTACTCTATGGTGCTCTCTGTCTCCCCCTATGTTTTCAAACTGTTTCTCTATTGACTATCCTGCTCTCCTCACTAAGTCTGGTAGGAAAAAGTTTAAAAAGGACATCCTGGTCTCCAACCCAGGCCTCCCTATCGCTGACACCTACATCAGTACCTCCAAGCAAACTCTCACCGACATCATCTTTGTCGTTTCTTCACCAGACCTATGGACCCCTCATATGGTCTCTGTTCTCTCTCCTTTCTCCTCTTCTCCCATTAAGGGTGGTACCCGTTTGGACGCCCTCCTGGCCTCCTTCCTATCCTCGAAGGTCATCATTAATGTCTACTCTAATGGGACCGTCTTGGTCCAAGGCTCTCAGGCCAACCTTCATCTCTTTGATAGACGCTTTCCGTGCCTCATCAACTTCCTTTCTTCTCCTGCTGTCCCCTCCCCCCTTTCCTTGGCTACCTTGCCTTCCCCCTCCCTCTCTGCCCCTCTCAGGCGCTTTCTACACTTCCGCAGGGCGTACCTCTGATCTGTACCCCTCCCCGGAAGTCCTTCAAGGAAGGCAACCTTCTCCACATTGCCACTCTTAACCCCCGCTCCGCTGTCAAACACTCCTCGATATCTGCTGCCTTCTTGAAGAACTTGACCTCGATGTCCTCGGTCTCACTGAGACATGGTTTATGGCCAGCTCTGTCCCCAGCTTCGACATACTCCTCCATGAAGGATACAAGATCTTCTCCACGCCGAGGCCCAACCGCTCTGGTGGGGCGTAGCCCTTATCTTCCCTGAGTGGATTCCTACCTCTGTCATTCCTACGCAGGCCTACTCCTCTTCTGAATGCCTCGTCTGCAGGCTCTCTCTCTCTCTCGCCTAGCCATTCCCTTACTGTGGCTACTATCTATCGGCCACCTGGTCAGGTTTCTCCCTTCCTCTCTGAGTGGGCGGACCTCTCCTCCTCACTCCTGGCCTCAACCACTCAACTCCTCCTTCTTGGAGACTTCAACATCCACCTGGATGCCTCCTGTCCCCCATCTGTACTATTTTGCGACCTCTGCGACTCTCTCTCACTCACCATTCTCCCCTCTGGCCCGACTCATTCTGCAGGGCACATTCTCGATGTTCTGATCTCTTCAGACCTTCCCCTCTCTGTCCCTCTCTCCACTCCTCTCTCCTGGAGTGACCACTTTCTCCTATCCTCCCACCACCCCTCGCCCCCCCTGGCTGACTCTCACCCTGACACAGCCCTCTCCACACTCCTATATCTGATACTCTGGATATCCTTGCCCCTGTCATGAGAATCCGCCTGAAGCCCAAAGCCAAGCGTAACTTCTGGTATGACTCAGACCTTGTCACCCTAAAACGCAAGTGTTGGGTTGCCGTTAGGAAATGGCGTGCTTCAAGTTTATCCTCTGACAAACTGGCCTGCCACCTGCTGCAAAGGCAATACCGGCTCTCTGTCCTCACCAAGAAGAGAGCTCATATCCAAGCCCACATCTCTGCGGCATCTAACAACTTGGCTGAACTCTTTAAAATCTGCAAGGAACTGGCCAATCCTGCCGCAGTCTCTACCTCTCCTGTCCCTTCCCAGGCCCTCTGCACGGCACTGGCCTCTCACTTTATTTAAAAAACTCAGGACATCCTGTCCTCACTCTCCTCCTCTCATCCCCCTACCGCTATTCCCTGCTCTTCCTCTGGCCCTTCTGCAGCCACCCCTCCTCCCTCCTTCTCTGCCTTTCCCCTTTTCTCTCCAGACGAGGTTTCTAGACAAGTCTGATCTATGAAAGTCTCGTTGAAACAGGTTCACCCCTGTTCCTCCAAAACTATCAAGGATCACATTGACTCCCTTGCTCCTGCCCTGGTGGTTTTCTGCAATCACTCCTTCACCACTGGAGTCTTCCCTTCCCCTCTGAAGCACTCCCTTGTGCACCCTCTTCTTAAGAAACCCTCTGCCGACCCCTCCTGCCCGGCTCACTATCGCCCAATCTCCATCACTCCCTTCCTGGGCATGCTCCTGGAGAAACTGGCCATCTCCCAGCTCAATCTCCACACTGAATCTGTTGGTTGTCTTCATGACCATCAGTCTGGCTTCAGAGCTGCCAGAAGCACGGAAACTGCTCTCCTGAAAATCCGTGAAGACCTGCTCAACAACCTCGGCTCGAACACCCCTTGCGTTCTTATCTTGCTTGATCTCTCTTCTGCCTTGGACACTGTCAACCATGCCATCCTGCTCAACCGTCTCCGTGATAACCTGGGTATCACTGGTCAGGCTCTGGCGTGGCTGACTTCTTTCTTCTCCGACCGACTCTCCCAGGTCCAACTTGGGTCCTTCCTCTCCAACATCTTTTTCTCTACCTGTGGTGTCCCCCAGGGATCTAACCTCTCTCCCTGGCTGTTTAACCAATACCTGGCACTCCTTGCCCACTGCATCGCCGCTCTCTGTCCCAACTTTCAGTGCTATGCGGATGATACCCAGCTCATTTTCAGGCTACCCTTGACCTCCTTCTCCTCTCCTTCCCTCATCTCTGACTGTCTGCCATCCAGGAATGGTGTGCCGCCAACGACCTCTGCCTTAATGCCAGTAAGACTGAGATTCTACTCATCGGCACACCCACTCCCTCCTTCCCTGCAGCTCTCTGGCCGGCCTCTCTTGGCCCTCCTCCCACTCCCACCTCCAAGGCTAAAAACTCTGCACTCTTCTTCTCCCCTCACATCTCTGCCATCTCTAAGAAGTCACACTACCAGCTGCACCTCCTTAGAGGTATTCTTCCTTTCCTCTCCTTCCCCCAGAAGCTCACTGTCTCCAGAGCTCTGGTCCTCTCTAAACTGGACTACTGTAACAGCCTCTATCTAAATCTTCCTGCCTCCACTCTCTGCCCTCTGCAACTTATCCAGAACAGGACTGCGAGACTTGTCCTTGGCCTCAAGCCCAGGGATTGTATCTCTCCAGGACTGAAATCTCTGCACTGGCTCCCAGTGGCTGCGAGGAATAAGTTCAAAACCCTCTGCATTGTACACAAGGCCTTTTGGGGTCTGGGGCCGCAATACCTTCAACTCTCTCTTCCTAAATATCTTCCTTCTCGAGCTCTTGGCTCATCTGCCTCCAACTCCCTCAGGGTCAGTCGCTTCTCCAAGCAACGAGTTGGTGGCAGATCACTCTCTTTGGCAGGGGCCTCTCTCTGGAACAGCCTTCCTGCCTCCCTGAAACTTGAGGAGAACCATCTCTGGTTCCGGAAACGCCTCAAAAGCTTCCTCTTTGCTTCTGCTTTCTCTCCTCCCCTCTTGCTGAATTCCTGACTGAAATTGCAGTGGTTACCTGGCCACCCTCTTCTGATCTCTGGCCCTGGCCCCATCAATTGCCCACCTGCACTGCCTCCCTGGCACCCCCGGACCGTTTTTTCTGTATCTCTTCAGTCCCCCTACCAGCACTTATGTCTGCACTTCCTTGCCACTAACTGGCTGTTTATTTGTCTTTTTTTAATCTTATTTATTCCACTTTCCCATGTACTGCACTTCCCCTCTCCCTTCCCCCGTGCACTTTTCCTTTCCCCCCTTCCCATGCACTTGCGCGATCTGAATGACACCTGGCCTAGTAGGATCATTGTCCTCCTTTGTCCCCCCCCCGCCTTGCCTCGTCGCGCCTTGAAACACTTGTGTATAGACGTGTCATAAATGCCATATCATATCATGGTTTCCACACCTGCTCAAACTGGCAATGTGCAAACCAGCCAAACTCCTGTGCCCCTACAACATGCTGACCCGGCACGGGGAGACAACACTCCATCCACATCCTCAGTCTATGAAGTAGGCAGTCACTTATTCTTATTGAAGCTTTATCAGGTGCCGTCAACTCTGCACACAATACCCAAAAGATCCTGCCACCTCTCTTCCGCGACCATCTGCCCGAATATGAGGTGGCCCACATTTGTGATTTGCGTTATTACAAAGGAGGTTTGTATTATCTTATTGATTGGAAGGGTTACCAGCCTGCGGATCGCACTTGGGAACAAGGGTGACATGTCCATGCCCCGGTTTTAATCCATAGATTTCATCATAATCACCCATGGAACCAGGATGTCAGTAGGAGGGGGGCATGATGTCTGGGTTCATTTCCGACCCAGGTCTGTCTGTCTGGTACAGTGGAAAGGAATCAAACAGTGTTTGCGAACCACGATCAAAGCTCTCTGGAAACCTGTTTTTCGCCAACCATACTCAGATTCAGGCACAGATCAGTACTCCACACAAGAGTTCCAGGCAGTCAATCTCTACAGGCCCTTTGTCGTGGTCCCGAAGAAATAAACGGCTCTCACAACCAGGATATGGACAGTCAAACTGGGTAAGTGGGTGAGGTTGGGCCCCCTACTAGCCTTGATCGATCCTAGGGAGTGTCTATGAGAGGAGATTGGAACAGACTAGGTGGCCCTGATACTAGTCAACTGAATTAAGCGACCAGTAGCGTGCTCTAAAACAAGGCTGCAGGGGGACCGGTCCTTTAGGCAAGCTATGAGCCTCAGCTACCATTGTCACCACTCCAGTATGGACATAGAAATTGAGTTTGTTACAGGGTAGGTGAACCCCCTTGCCCCCATGAAAGACACTTGGGGGTCAAAACCGAGCACCTGATAAAATTAGGGGTTCAGATCTGGTGGCTTTGACTAGTTGGGTAGATTATTTGGAAATGTACACCCTGAAATTTGCCATTACAATTGTGTGATGATGTGTGGGTATGCAGGTCATCTTCTTACAGTGGCAATGTGCTAGCACCTCACCACCGTGGGAGTGGGACCAAGTTTGACTGGTTGGGTACACAAACTTACCCTCAGTGTTACCATCCACCTCAGAGACTAGGAGCCCTCCCCACAAGCTATCAATGCCAGTGTGTGTGATTGGTGCCAAGTCTTTGCAGAACAGATTTGTTACAGGCAGAGAAGTAGACTTCTTGCCAACAGACACTGGACATGGGCAATTGTCTTCACTGGGCTGGGGGCACAAGGCGGGGGAATTGATAACGGACATACAAGTTAGGCACACCCACTTGCATGGACTTGGTGGTCTGGGGAGTACCCTTGTATGGTTGTATGGGGGGGGGGGCGGCAAGGGAGGAAGTGAATGGTTGGAGAGAGAAATGTTTGAATGGGGATGCTGCTGGGAAGGATGAGAGAGTGTGAGAGGGACTGGGGAGAAGAAAGAATGGGCAGCTAGGGAAGCAGTGAGAGAGAGAGTTGGAAGTGAGGAGGAAAATAGCTTTGGGGAGATAGTGGGAGAAAATGGGGCTAGTAGAGAGGGTGAGGGCTGAGGGAAGGGGGAAAGGAGAAGAGATAGGGAGAAAGAAGGAAAAAGCAGAGAGATGGGGAGAGAGACTGGGAGTCCTAATGGTACAAAAATATAGCAGGTTGGGGGAGAGGGAGGAGAAAGGGGGAAGAATGGAGAAGGGGAGACAGGGTACCTGCTGCAAGGGCCTCCTTCGGTTATCTGCCCCCACCTGACAGTACACCACAATCACAACCAGCAAAAAAAGAGCCAGGTCTTCTCTCCACATGTTTATAAGGCTGCTGAACCCCTACTCCAGATCCCGCCCCACACCCATCCCCATGATGGACACAACAGGTGGAACGGGTTGCTGCCTGTTCCCAGGGCTCAGTGGAGACTTGACGAAAGGAAAAGCGGAGGGAAATTACAGGGTGTAGGACAAGTGCCCACCCACCCCCATTATGAACATAACAGGGGGAGCTTGTTTCTAAGCTGTTCCCATGGCTTGGTGACAGGAAGGGGGATGGAAATTACAGCCCAGTTTGTTAGAATGCCGTTACTGGAGAGGGGAAGAGGTACTAAGGTAAATATGTAAAGGGCCAAACCTAGGCTGTAGGTTAAATGCTGGCAGCTGTTTGCCTATGCTCGGAACAGGTTTAACAGGGGGAACTGGTTTATGGAGGGAATGGAGTCCTGGGGCAGGAGCATAGTTGAGTTCCACAACTCCTCAAACAGTGCAGGGGATACAGAGTGGACTAAACGCGGGTCCACCTAGCACGGCAGGGTCACCACATACACACTCTCTAAAGACACAATGTCTGCTATCTGTCCAGTGTGCTAGAAAACAAACAACTATAGGGATCTTAACGTAGCAGGTAATGTTGGAAGTACAGTGAATGTTAATACAATAACCAAATACTGGGCGTAATACAGACACAGGAGAACATACAAGCACTTGGCAGAAATAAACCACTGTTACAAGAGATGCAATCTGGGCTTGTTATGAACAGGACAGAAACTTTAGTTTGGGTGAGTGGGTAGATTCATAGACTGGGGAAAAGAAATATACAGTCGCATAAAGTGCAAGATGGAAAATACATTTGGAAAAAATAAGTCACACAATGCATTGGTAAATGAAAACCCACCGAACGCTTCAGTGACAAATGTGTGAAACACAGGTAAAAGCTGTCGGGGGTCCACAGATGGAGACTGCCATTTTCACCCCCCTTTCATTATGCCTGCAGACAAAGTTAAGCCAGTTTATGATGTTATGCCTGCCGATTCACATCTAGAAATTTGACAAAATTCCAGAAATTGATCTTAACCGATGACCAATATTTGTGTTTACAAAAAATGGTATAACCTGGATTTTTCAGTTTCTCTATTTATGCCTCCAGACCTCCACCACCTCACCCCACCCAGGCACCCCCCCCCCCCTCCTCCAGCTCAAATGTAGGGTTTTAATGTAGGGTTTAAATGTAATAAGACATGCACAGACATGTTTTTTGTATAAGAAATGATTTGTTAGTGAGCAGGTGCTACTATGAATAATTGTTTCCAATTGTGATCCTTTTTATGTGGCAATTAATTCACACAATCTCAATTTTCCACAATTCCTCAAAATAGCCCCCAACTATTGCAAATATATTTGTATCCAACTAAACAAGGATGTTACATAGATTTGGCAGCATACGTATTTGTGCCCCCAAGCTGTCTTTTCCAATATATATAGTGTTAAAATAAGACCTGCACTGGCATTGCAAAATTTCTGTTATATCCTTTTTTGTAAACTAAAATATGTGTCGTGAACAGGGGCTGATTTGAGAAACTGTAGCCAGGTTTTAGCAATTTTTGGGATCACACATTCACTTGGCCCCAAAAATTTAAAATAGCTCTACAAATAAAAAGAATGTAACATTTTATTTGCACGGTCTGCATTTGTATTCCCAGGCGTTTTGCTTCTGTGCCTGAACACGTTCTGAGATAAGGCAAAGTAACATGTGAGCGGGCGGTGGGTCTCTAAGTGGTCTGTCACAAAGTACATTGTTGCACAGTATTGTTACACGTTTAAGGCCCTTCCTTTTCCAGTGCATTGAGGCCCTGGCAACCCCACCTAGTTTCCACTTAATTACCTGTGTAAAGCTATGACTGTACCAGGTGACCACATCAACACATTTTGTTTCACCCAAGTCTTGAAAGTACATTAGTCATTATTTAGTCTTGCACTGCTTTGCATTCCGATATATTCCGGCTTCTGTTCAAGATGGAGAAAAAAAAGCTACAAATATCTTCATTTTGCTTAACATACTTCTACAAGGATGTATATGTTGGAGTGGTTTATTATGATTTGTCTAGTGTATTCTTCAAATGCAAAAACATCTCTTCCTACCAAGTAGATCCTGGAATGTATATGTGGTTCAAATTCTAAGTTTCAGACTGGGCTCAAATCCCTGCGTTACCGCTTAACTGAAGTGTGTGCTCTTGGACACATCATTTTATCGCACTCAGACTTCTCTGTGAAAGGTAGAAGTCTTTGGAACTGATTCTGTTCACATTGTACTGTAGAAACAAAATGTTCCACTCATTTGACTGCCCCATAAATAATAACAGTGACCATTCATTGCCGACCATAAAACTGGCAGCAGTGTGTGGTGGTATAAATCAATATAATATAGCCTATATTGCTCATCACAAATTTATGAAGCACTACAGCTACTACTCTACGGACAATACAGAGGCAGAGCATTTGAAAACCATTCAAAAATACTACAGCCCTGAAAGTCTACCGGCACAGGCGCTAGCCGTTGAATGGGGACCCTAAAGGCGCAATGGCTATGGATAAGATGTGGGAAAGCCAGCCTGGGATCATCGACTCTGGTGTAGATGACCCCTACGCCGATGCACACTACGTAGATATGGATGAGGCTGTTAAGGCTCTTAAGGAGTCCCCGTATGAGAATCTGAATGTTTTAGAACTGCTGTTTCCAGAGGCCGCAATGAGCCCAGCGTTAGACACAGCATCCGATGAATACAAGTTGTTTATGGACGTCACTAGCGTCTCTTTGCTGGAAGATGCTGGTTCTGAAATGTGTACTGTGGTAAGTAATGAAGTATGACAGTGTGTAAAAAAACCTGTGAAAACATATGCTCAAGAGTTAAATTTCTTTCTTTTTTGAATTGCAGAAAACGCCAGATAAGCGTGATGGCGCGGTGGGCCTGACCAACGCATTTAACACAGTCAATTATTATTGCGTGTGCTGTTCAAAAAGGATCGAAAGTTCAGCATTCCCCGACGGTGACATGTGTAAGAAATGTGATACTTTGAAACATTTTGAAAGTTCTGATGAGGAAGAAGATGAAAATATAACCCTTTTGGCGACTGTAACAGTTCAAGCTTTTGCGGTGTTGGTTGTGAAAACACGCTTGAAGCGTGGCTATTACCGCTGGTGTGAAGGGCATAAATGCGGAGACCCTTAACAGGATGCTCATCATTGTTTACTCCTGAATTATCAATCTGTAGCAATACGGGCGTTATGTCAGTTGTTGAAGTCATATCACGTTTATCATATGCTCAAATGTGTTTTATAAAACCATGGGTATGTGTGTATATGCTAGTATGGGGGGGGGTCTACAAACAAAAACAATCCAGGAAATACAAACGTGTAGCAAGCCTGAGAAAAAAATGAAATCTTTACGACTGGCAGGACCCGTGATTTTTAGAAACCATATCACCCTTTTAATGCGGAGAGACTTTTCTTACCTGTACAGTCTTAGGAACAGCGATCAAGGGTGTCCGGTACCGTGAAAGCTTGTGTTTTGAAAGATAAAAATACAATAAACCTGCTCCTTATATGTGTACCGTTGTTTCTAGGGTAGCGTTTCTGGAGGACAAGCCAGGCGTGCGGAGCACTACCTGACACCTGGACGTATGTGTGGGGAAAAACCTTTATGCGCTATGCTGAAGGCGAGAATAGCTGTAAACAGCACACACCTGTTGTGGGTTATTTTTTACACTGAGACTCCGATATTTGAGGACTTGTGAAAGTGCAATCTGTGGCATCTGTAACATCATCAAGATGCCGGCATGTGATGAATATGGTTCTGTATTCCTATACAACGTGGGATCTTTATACCTGGGACCTAGAACCGTGTTGAAACACCGCGTGGCTGAAATGTATGCAAGATACCTCTGCCTCAAAAAGGTTGTATTTTACAAGCCTCTGCACTGTTAAATGCTATGAGTATCTGGTGCCTACAGAGTTACAGGCGGGGCTACCACGTTGATGTGTATAGCTTGTTATATATTGTGTCCAATTAAATATCAGCAGTGGTAACGTTTCGTCATCCTGTACATGAATACTACCCAGTATAAAAAATAAATAAAACATCATACACCAACCCTGTCTGGTTATTTTTTTGTCAAGGTTGCATAAAAGCTATTATGATAAATGCGGTGTTGGGAGTTATGGGGGGTGTTGGTGCTCTTTATAGAAAATTACAGCGTGATGAACACTGCATCACACGGGGAGCTGTTAAGACCTGGCTATCTGGTCAGGAGACGTATACCCTCCATAAAAATGCTAGAACATGTTTTAAAAGAAGAATGACCATCGTAGCCTTGAAAGACACGGTGGCAAGCTGACCTGGTGGATGTTTATACCCTTGAAAAGCAGAAATCGGGTGCACGGTACATCCTGACGGTGATAGATGTTTTATCAAAATACGCGTTTGCAGACGCCTTGAGGGATAAGACTGGTGCAAGAGTGGCCATGGCCTTGAAATATATTTCAGCAAGGGCCGAGTACCTGTAAAATTACAAACTGATGCCGGTAAGGAATTTACCGGGCCCCTCCAAAACCTTCTAAAGCAACACGGCATGCATCATTGTAGAACACAGACAAGAGGTTAAAGCAGCGGTTGTTGAAGGTTTTAATAGAATCCTGAAATATAAACTATGGAGGTATTTCACAGCCTATAATACCCTACGCTATGTGAATATATTACAGACTTTTATCGATGTGTATAATGACAGCTACCACTGGTCTATTAAAATGCCTCCCAGGGCTGTAACCTCTGAAAACTCATTATCAGCACGGCGGAACCTGTATGCTGGAAGTATATCGGAGAAGACCAAGAAAACAGCCTTCGGTGTAGGGGACCATGTCCGAGTATCCAAGTTAAAAGGGGTCTTTACAAAAGGTTACCATCAATCCTTTACTGATGAAATTTTCATAGTGGCAAAAGCATCAGTGAAAGAGGGTGTATACATATACCAGTTAACTGATTATGCTGGTGAAGTTGTAAGCAGTAATTTCTACATAGAGGAGTTACAAAAGGTGGTCGACGATCCCCAGCGTCTTTGTAGAGTTGAGAAAATTATTCAGAGTAAAGTTAAGGGGGTCTAAAACAGCATCTGGTAAAATGGCAGGGATGGTCCTGAGAAATTCAACAGTTGGGTCAACGCGGCATCTCTAGAGGATCTAAAAAACAGAGACGCTCCCTGAGAAGAAGATGGAAAACAGCAGTTTTTGGATCACCTTGCCCAGTAACGCCTCTTTAGATATATTCCCCAAAACCGAAATATCGGATTATTCTGTTAAACTGGCTAAACCCATTAATTTACAAGGTCAGTGGGAAGCGGCGCTGATGGAGATTCAGTACCCTCATACGTGGAACACGCTGGACAAGAGATTCCTGGTATACCATCAGACATGGAGAACCTGCTGTATTGATAAAGGTGGGTTTTCCTCACGGCTTCTACCCCACAATACAAGCGCTGCTAGATACTATCAACAAATCGATCGCAAGTCTCGAGCGCTATGTTGATATACGCCTGTCTCTAAATAACTCTCGCCGGAAAGCATTTGTAAGATCTCCCGATCTTACCGTGGAGTTCATATGTAGCGGGAAACTTTCAATGGTGTTGAGGAACGTTCAACATATAAAAATAATACTAAAAATACGGACAAAACACGTGCATATATTGATGGTGTATTTTACAGCCTCACGATCTACAGCGATAATACCAAAGGGTTGGTGACTCATACGCACCCCTGATGCAAACCGCACAAGTCAAGGGTGAAAATAACGGCATTGTTAATATACAAAACATGAAGCCTGATTATATTCCTGTTTCGAAGTGTAATTTTGAAACCATCAACAGACAGATAATGGACGATCAGGGTGATCTGGTCTCATTTAAATACGGGAAGGTCCTGGTGAAACTACAAGTGAGCCCTAGACGAGAGAGAGACAATTAGAACATGGTGATCATGAAGAATTGCAGCGAGCTGCATGCGTATAGGGATTATTACCGCGTACAGGCCAGTTATGGAAATCGGCCCTACTTCCAAGGTGTGCCTGTGATGTATGGTGAGGGACTAGGCAGTATTTTCAGAAGTCTGTTTTCGGTGATCCATGCCCTTCCTGCGCAAAGGGTTTGAATTAACCAAGCCACATATGAAAACAGATGCAACAAACATTTCTAAGGATGTGGTGTCTACTGCAACAACCTCCATCACAAATCTTTTCAACCAACCAGCACAAGAGGGTTCAGGCCTGGTGTACGTGGGTAAAAGCCCTGCAAAAAGAAAAAGGCGAGCTTCGCGCAGGAGGGGGCCTCCAAAGCCGCATAAAACATGAAGATTAACAACTAAAGCCATTCAGAAGAGAAAACGAACGACCAAGAACAGACGGGGCAAGCGAAATAAAAACTGGCCCAGCATCAATATTTTCTAAAGGATGGCCTTTATCCACTGTGCATCGGGGGAATGTGTGAAATCGGAACTAGACCTGTTTGTCGTGCCCCCAACACAGACGAGCGTCAAACAGTTTTTTCATGGAAGTTGCACCCCTTGCGGCACTATCACCATTAGCTCCCATCGAGTTTTACATATTGTGCTCAACTGAGACGTACCTGGATCTGAATGAAGCCTTACTCTACCTAACCTGTAGAATAACAGAGGAGGATGGGACCGCTATCGGAGAGGCTGCAAAGGTGGCCACGATTGCCTACCCGGTCCCGGTCCACCTGGTTGAAAAGCGTGGCCATCACTCTAGGTGATCGCATGATTACACAAATTGACAATATGTACGCCTATAGAGCGTACATAGAAAGCATTCTGAACTACAGCGATGACACTTTGGACACCCAGCTCACTGCAGGCTTTTTTATAAGGACACGGCGGGGCATATGGAGGATTATGCTCTAGATGGAAACGACCAGGGTTTTATAAAGAGATCATCGTATGCGACAGGTAGCAGAAATTTTGATTCACTAGGGCGTCTACATGCAAATCTGTTTTTCCAGGAGAAACCTATGGTGAATGGTGTTGATCTGAAAATTAAACTCTCTCGAAATAGACGCTTTCTGTCTTAACAGTGATGATGCAGAAGCCTACAAACTGGTAATAGTATCAGCGAGTTTATTCATTAAAAGGGTCAACGTGTCACCTACGGTCAGACTCGCTCATGCTGACGCTCTACAAGTATCTAACTTGAAATACCCTGTGGAGAGGACCTCCTTGAAAATCTTCAGTGTACCACCGGGTAGCCATGTTGCCAGTCAAGATAACTTATTCTTGGGACAGCTACCTAAACGAATCATTATTGGCTTTGTCGATAACACCGCTTTTTCAGGGGATTACGCGAACAATCCTTTTAATTTTAAACATGACAACATTAACTACGCTTCTTTTTTTAAGGGTGGGGGCGTCATACCTGCCAAAGCCTACAGCCCAAGTATTCACCAGAAAAATATGATTAGGGAGTATCTGGGACTAGTCTCCATCAGCGGCAAGCACATGCCTGATAAGGGATTTGTGATACCGCGTGAGGACTACGACAGTGGCTACACCTTGCTGGCTTTTGTTTTGAGACCCGATAATGCATCATCAGGACATTTTAATCTGATTAGGAATGGTAATTTATGCCTTGAGGTACGGTTTTCTGCAAATTTACCAAGTACTGTGAATCTTATTATTATGGCCCTATTTGACTCGGTCATAGAACTCAACAATCAGCGGCAGGTGCTGTACAATATGGAATGGATACCTACCAGATCATGCGTTTCCTGTGTAAAGACAAACCTGCTGTGAAAACATTTTGAGGTGTGTTTTCATGTGATAACATTCCAAGGGATATACCTGGAGAGCGTCCCCATCAGCTTGTGGTGAACATAGACCCCCAGCATCAAGAAGGCACACATTGGATAGCTATGTTTATAGACACTGGTGCAATAACTGTTTTCGCTAGTCTGTGGTGTTTCCCAAGCCACCCTATAAACGACAGAGATCTATTGGACTATGTTAAACATATAGCACCCGTGTACAGTATTCTGAAGCCGTGACATGTGGGCAGTGTAACGCTCACCTGATTCTCGCAGAGGCGCCGGTCTTGACTGGGCGACTACCGTATCTTCAAAGGTGATGTGTAGCACCCGGTTGGCTCTTTGGGCTGGACCTCTGTGCACTGTATGCCTGACGTGTAGAGTAAGATGTCTGCAGATAGAAAATATGGGGTTAATGAACTGGGGTTATTGGGGTGTCCCTATCTCTTTCCTCTTCTCCTCTCCTGTAGACCCCCAAAGGTTAACGCTCTCACCTTAGGTAAGTGAATGCCGAGCTCTCCATCTGCCTCGGGGCAGGGTGCTGTAACCAGTTTCTTCACTGGATAGGTAGCGCAGGCCTCTTGACTTCAGAGGACTGCTGTCCGTCGTTTACTGCACGAACGGTAAGTTTCGAGTCATTCAAATGTCTTTAAAGTCTTTAGTAATGATGTCTCTTGTTTTGCAGGGTTCCGGCGATGGCGGATGACGGGCTGAAGTGAGTTGAAGATGAGCCCGTGTGATGAATAGAAGCGCCTGGAAGCACGTAAGTAAGCGCTTGTTGCCTGCTTCACTATGCGCTCTAACTGTCTTTTTATTTTGCAGGTACGAGTTCGGAGCGGCTGCAGGGTGCCAGAATACCCACTGGATTAGATGTGGAAAGGAGTAATGGCACGTGAGTATTAAAGTTCCCCAATGTCTTTAAACGCACCTTGTTTTGTCTTTCAGATGCCGGAATGCAGTGTGAAGACCTCCGGAGCGCACGAAGAGTAGGTAAGCCTTTGCCTTTCAGATGCCGGAATGCTAACCTGTTCTTTCTTGTCTTTATAGGTGTTGCTGAAGACTGGATTCAGGATGGTAAGCCTTTGCCTTTCAGATGCCGGAATGCTAACCTGTTCTTTCTTGTCTTTATAGGTGTTGCTGAAGACTGGATTCAGGATGGTAAGCCTTTTTCCTTAGGCCCTGGACCGGATGCAGAAGACACGATGAGCGTTCTGCTGCAGAGGTTGCAGAATAACGCAAAGCAAGATTCATCCACCGGGTGTGGTTTAAATAGCCTCCTGTAGTGCTTAGGTGTCTCCTTCCACAGCCACGCCTAAGTAAGAAAAGAGTTCCTGGTAAGAAAAGAGTACCTGCCTTCCAGAAGAGTTCCAGTGTTCTGAATCTAGGGAGTGGCTCCAGCCCCACCCAACAGGAAAAGTAGTTCCAAACAGAAGAGGATCAGAGGCTCAACTGGCAGGCAAGTAAGCAGCATGGTCTGCTGAAGGTAAGTCCACCCAAGCATTATGAGCCCGGCGCTTCCAGCGCTGGGACTGGGCATATTTATGAGCCTGGTGCCACTGGCGCCAGGACTGGGTCCAAAAGGTCCCAATTGGGACTGGTTGGCACTCGGAACCTGGGTTATGGATCTGCTTCCAAGGGAGTTGGGAAAACCCTGACCTTTTGGAAGCAGAGATCATGACAGGCAGCACGCTTGTTACTTTGTATCGAAAATGTCTGAGAAACAGTCATTGCGGTCTGTTATGCATACAAGCGTAAATATCGCCGGCCACCTGTAAATGTATATAGTTTTTGTCCAAAATGTAAGTGTGTTAATAACCAGTAGATATGTTTACAGGGCTAAATAAAAAACATCTTGTACTTTTAAAAAGTCTCCTTCTTACTTGTGCACTGTTTAATTTTTTTTTTTAAATGTTTTGCTAGACATGCTTGAAATAATTAGACGTAAAACAGGTGGTTGGTATAAATAATAATGGTATTTTATTACAAGCAGAACCTTTGTTTATACAGTTTGTACGTGTATACATAAAAAAAGCATTTACTTAAGCACATATTTTATTACAAACAGCGTCTTTGTTTAATCAACAGGTCTTGGTATACTCATAAAAATAAAAAACAGATACATTAACCCATATACATATACACATTACAATGGTTAAACATGGTTCTTAAAATAAAAAAAAACACACATTACATACTAAACCAGGCCTCGCGTTTGGGTTTCTTTTTCTTTTTTCTTTTCTTTAAGGAAATATCTAGGGAATCAACATCGTCTGATGCGATTTTAACACCAGTGTCTTTCGGGAATGTTTAAGTCTGCAGCAGATTGCATGAACAGATCCCAGCCTCTAGGTGGTTTTTTGTGTCTTCCAAAGGCCTGCGGGTTGGTAATGCTGCGAACTAAATCATGGACGTTTGAACCTTTGACAGTAGTGCCTTTACATACAAACTCCCCCTTTGCGTTCCAGGGTTCCAACCTCTACTCACCAGTCATCTTGTTCAACAATAGTTCAGCATTTTTACGATAGCAGGGGTTAATGGTGTTCAGGATTTCCACCACCAGGGGATCAGAAACAGGTTGTCCGGGCTTGTGTTGCCGAGACTTGTGGACTCTTCAGGGGGCATGTACAATGTTAGTTTGTTCTTCTCATTGTCGGCTTGTCTAAAATGTGTTAAGTATTTTTGGAGAATAGATGAATAGGGGGTAACTTTGTCGTAGTCCGATAAATCATGAGGTCATAGGACCTCTTGCATTTCAGAATTAAACTGCAGGGTTGCTGATTTTCGAATATCAGGGTCTTCCTGGTTTTGGGTGCTCAGACCATCCAGCTGGAGCTTGTCAACCAGATACATCTTCTGACTGTGCTCCATTACCCGCCCCCTAGAAGCCTGGTGATCAGAGGCAATGCAAGGTCCATGAGCGCTAATATCAAACCTCTGGATTGTTTTAAAAGTTTTCTTTTAACTTTTATGGAGGCCCGCTTGTTATCCAGTTTCTTGAGGATTAGCATCTTCTTTTTTAAGACCCCTAACTGGCGGCCGGATAGTGGAACGTTCCCCCTGATGGGGTTGAACGCAATCTCGGCTATAGCCGATACTAAATCATCAGAAGCCTAGCACAGAATAGCCTTGCGTTCCTGGGGCAGGGCCGTTACTAGCATTTTAAGGAGAGCGTAGTTCCGACATATACTTGCCGTCATGATGGTCGGTCGCGGGTACTAATGAGGGATGCTTTTCTCCTCACCGGATTTTTTTCTGTATGTAAACGACCAGTAAATCCGGATAGAAAATACCTGTGCGCAGTCGGTAGTCCTCTAAGGGGATTGTCTTTAAATCCACCATTAAGTAGCCATAAGGTTTACGGGTAGCGTCTTCAAAGGCCTCCATGAAAAACCGGCTGTTACCCAGATACATCTGTCGCGCTAGAACTGAGAGTTGTTGTTTATCTCTGGGGTTATTAAATAGAATGATATAACTGGCATTACGCGTTATCGAATGGTTGCCCTTGCCCTTGTAGAACACATTCTGTACAATGTAGCAAATACTAAGGTTACAGTGATGTGAATAATGCGTGAAAGCTTTTTCCAGCTCGGAGCTATGGCCATCCATCATGTGATCATGTACGATAATCATTAACAAGGCTTGGCAGTAGCAACCTGTCATCATTCAGAGAATCTGGTGACCCCTCCACAAACTTCAGGTGTGGTATTTTAGAGGACAGTTCATTTTACAAGTTTTGCCAGCAAGAATAAAACCAGATGACATTATCCGGTGGGGCAGGCATTGTGGTATGGGCATTTTCTAGGAGCTGATTAATAAAATATCTTTAACCACAGCTGGAAGGACCCACTAGCACACATGAAAAAGGGTGTTGAAATAGAGTGTCCATCTTGCGCGATGCTTCCTTTTCAGTAGTCGTAGGGTAATGTTTTGTAATCGTTTGTTCATCAAACGCCACCCTCAAAGTCTTCTGCAGCGTCTGGGTGCTAATTTCCCAGCGCTTTTTCTCCGCTCTATGGATGGCTGCTGCACCACTATATCCTTGGTAGTGTTTTTTAAAGTGTACTCACGCAGTAACTCTTTCAAACTGTCAAGATTGATCTTCATGCTGTTGCTGACGTTCAAATTGATGCCTTTTGCTTTCATACAGACAACCAGGTACCCGTGATCGAGTGTTCATCATCGCTGTGTGTGCATTTTTCAGTCTGTTTTGACTCTGCACAAGCCATACAGAATAGGAACATGAGCTTACCAGAAATCCTCTGAGGGAGGACCGGGAAATAAAGCTTCTTAGGGGGGTACACTTGGCATTTGATCAGACCAAAATACTGCTTAATATCCCCAGATTTTCATAGATAAGCTGGTGCCCTAAAGGATAGGGTTTTGAATGGCTGACAAAGGGGTAGAGGCTGGTAAAGTCTAAGTAGTGTATCTTCTCACCAGGGACGGTTTCGTGATGGAGCTTGATGGCATTAGTCCTACCTTCAAAAAGAGTGTCAGGCAGTTCTAGCAGTTCTGGTAAATTCTTATGCTTTACATCAGAGTCTTTTTTTCAACATTGCGGTCCACTCTTGCTCCCAAAGTGTAATAACGCGCAGCCCCGAGTCTCAAGAAAATTCTTTTTTAAAAGAGTTCTCCTGTAAAGATGATCATACGTACACGCCGCCATGGTGTTATAGTCCACTTTCTTATAACATTGTGGGCACCCGTGATAAAAACACCTGTTAAACACCTAGGCCTGCTGCACCCCATTTAAAGAAGCATAGCCGTCTAGAAAGTAGGGCCAATCTTTTTCTCGCCTCCCTACAGGGCATGCTGTATAGGTGTCTTGATCTGCTCAGACATATACATTAGCCACTGTACGGAGGGTGTGGAAAATTGTTTTTGGCGCCCGTGATACATGTCTGGGGGTATGAGGGCTATTGTTTCAGACTTTAGAAACAGCTGCTTGTATATATGGATACACCTGCTAGCCAGGGTGATAAATGTAAAGGGATATACTTATCTTCATCTCAGGGTTTTCAAGATCATCCATAGTGTGCACCTTTCGGGTCATGTCTATGATGCTGTCTCGAAAACTGTTGCAGGCTGTTCTCAAAATATTGACATCTTCATAACAATAGGTTTTTAGCTCTCTCTTAAAATCAAAAACCTGTGTTCGGGCCTCTGTATACAATTTAAGTAAGGCCTCCTTGTCATCAGGCATCATTGTCAAGCCTCGGCTCCACCTCCCCTAACTCCTCACCCGAGTCTTCGGAAATAGTGTCCTTGGAGGCTTTCTTCACCTTAAGGCGATTCGTCTTGTTCTTCGAATCTTTTCCTTACTCTTCCGTTTGTGTAAGTAAGGTCTGGCTCCTCCGGAGGCCACCTTGACAGAGATACAAATCTATCCTTGGGGACCCCAGGGGGCCAGCCTCCAATATCAGGGAAAAAGCCGGAAGGCAGAAAAAACCCTGTAGAGTTCGTATGCTGGAAGGTATTTCGGTCCGGAGAGAGCAGTATCCAAGAATAGATTCTGGATGGTATATGACTGGATACACAGGATTCTGGGAGATGCAGTTCAGAAAAAAGAAGGTAAGGTAGAATAAACTACCAGACTGAAACTCCTTAGAGTACTTCCTTGAAGTAGCAGGTCCTCCGGAATAGGAAGAGGTAGAAAATAAAGGTTGCAGAGGAACAGCCTGAAACCAGGAAGGATAAAGGACAGAATTCCGTAAGAAAATAAAATACCGGCAAACTGCAAATGAAAAAGGGCAGAGTTAGCACAAGACCCTGAATAGAGTGAGAGGCGTGAGCATGGAGACAGCTACAGAAACGTGGGTAAGAATAGCAGAATGTTGCGGTAATAATCCGTGAGGTAGAAAAAAAGTAATGCACAGAGCTAAGGTAGAAAAGGAGGCGAGGTAGAACCAAGAGCAAGCTCCTAATAGGAAGGGAAATTCTAAAGGAAGGCACTGGAGTAGAATAGAAGCGAATGCTCTCAAGGAGGAAACTGCACAACACACAGCAGCGCGGTCTGAAAGAAAACAGATACAACGCACCGGCAAGAGGGGAGGAGCCGACCTATGTAGTAGCGTCAGCCAGCTTGGGTGAGGACTAGAGTGGAGCACACTTGGAAACTAGTGTCTCCAATAGTCCCATAGTCTCCAGGGCCGATTCCTTACAATCATGTATTCTGAACCATAACACTCCATAGGGGGGTGGCTCCCACATAATTCTGATTCTGGACCATATTAAAGAAATGTGGGAAACAACCTTTGCACCCCGGGAAACCAAAAGCCTTAGGCAGTTTGCAGTATGCTTGGCTTCATGGGCAGAAAATTCAAACTGTCGATAAAGCGAATTTTAATGTCTGGTAGAGCGAGGAGCTTCAGTTTTGCAGCCTGAGTTATCAGTTTGACGTCGACTCTCTTTAATCAGTTGTTGTATTATGAAGAAGCCATCGTACTGACTGTTGTGAGCCAAAAAGCTATACCCCAGAATTTCTTAATCAGAAATGTGGTGAGAAATCCTTTGACACAGTCAACCCCATTGAATTCCCAGCTGTCCTCATAAGTGATATGCATATCATAGATATAGTTGGGGATGTGTATGCCTGTCTCTTGCATGCACTCCATGTCCAAGATTATGTATTTCTCTGTCTTGGCTATTTCTTTTGGCTGTGTCATATAACGCTGGTGTTCATCCAAGGAGACCACTTCTACATCACATCGTGGACATATCCATCCCTTACAATCATGATTGACCTTTATAAAACGGCTGCAGGTCCTGCAGTCTGTTTTAAGATGACCTACGGCTGTACCTTGAGATGCTTTTTCAATGTGTTGTTGAAGACAGTGTTTGGGCCGGGCAAAAGTTTTACACCGGGGACATTTAAAACCTGTTTCACTGACCACCACGCAACCGTCTGACACATGTTACAGTGCAAGTGGCACCTGTGAGCCACCTTATTACTATATATGTGACAGCAATGTGGGCATACATTTGAAACCCCTAGGAAACCGTGAAGGTTTAAGATTCCATAATAGTGCTGATCGTGGTATAAATTATATACAGTGTTCTTATTCATGTTGTCACCTGCCGGGAAGTATTTCCAAAGCCTGTCCTCATTATACAGGTTTTTGATATGTACACCGAAGTGATCTTCAAATAAACGCAATTCATGAAAGCCAACCATAATATCAGAGGGTATACCAATACTCTGTGAACCTCCATAGCTTGTGCCTGAATGTATCCATCCGTAACTGTTCTAGGCTCTAGCAGGCCTATAATGCTTGCAGCCATACATGTGTTCCCGTAATTAAAATCCAAGAGCCATCGGTTCTTCTTGGACACCATGCTGTAAAGGGTTTTCTTCAGGGGTCTGTACACCCCCCTCCATCTCTAAACTGGACGACCCCCGACACTAGTCTCAGGGGCTCGGTTATGACCAGTTCGGCCTTACTATGTAACAGTATTCCAATGTTTTCTAGAAACTGCAAAACATCAAAGATCTGCCGAAACGACCGCCTGGTGACAAGAGGCTTGTTTAAAACAGTGCTGTCTAGGCGTATCTGGACAAAATAGTTAGGCCCAACCGTTTCAAGAATCTGGGAGATGAGCCTTTCAACAGCCTCTGTGATCATTAATAGACCTTGCCCGGTTGATCTTAACTGTTCCAAATTTAAAAAGCGAACAATTCATAGTGTTCAACACTTCTAAACTTTGGTAGATCTCTCTGGTATGTGCCCATACTCTGCAAGAAAACTGTGTCCGTTTCGGCCTGTGGTGGTGTGTTTTGGGGCTGTGCTTGCTACATGATTTTTATTTTAGCTTTACTCGGGCGTTTCAGAAACATTTTCCGCTGCCTACAGGTTTGAAGCCATTTTAAACAGCGTGCCGGTAAATCTTTTATAGGTATGTGGCGCTTTTTAACCAGGTTTTTGGGGGTGTTTGTATCTTCCAACACTAACCACAGTGTCTTGGGCGCACTGCATTTAAGTACGTCTCGGCTGTACCCATCCCGGGGTCCACCCCAGATCTTAAAGGCTCTGGGGGTGCTGCAAAACCAGGCCTGTGTGGTATATGTTTTTGTAGCCCCCGTTTGTTTTTTTCAAGTTTGTTTTTAAGAGTTGGGGACCTGTTATTTTTCAGCATTTTTTTTAGCTTGGGTGTTCACCCTGTTTTTAGGCTCTCTAGTGAAAAGAACGTGTTTGGCGTTGACACGTGCTTACGCATATCTGCTAGAGCTTTTTTTTACCAAACCGGTGTCTCAGGTTCCAGGCCTGGCGTCATAATATAGAGTTGTTATGCGATCCGGATAAGTGCTTTTCCTTTCTCTGTTTTTTTTTGTTTAACACTGATGCTAGGTTGAACCCCCACACGTTCTATATCTTCAGAATTACTAATAGATAGCTCAGGGTTGGGGACCATAGGTGGTATGCATGGGGTGGTGTGATCTCTCCACAACTGGGGACCGCCGTAGAGGACTACTAGAGACTACGCTGTTGAGACTTGTAGGTGAGTATGCGTGGGGTGGTTTGATCGCACCCCAACCGGAGGACACTGGTAGAGGACTAGCAGAGACTACACTGTTGGGGCTTGTAGGTGAGTATGTGCGGGGTGGTGTGATCGCACCTCAACCGGGCACCCTGGTAGAGGACTATCAGAGACTATGCCTTTGGGGCTTGTAGGTGTGCATGCGTGTGGTGGTGTGATCGCACCCCAACCAGGGGACCCCAGCAGAGGACTAGCATAGATGCCAACGTTGTGGATCGTTGCAGAGTACAAATGAGGGTGTGTGATCTCACCACAGCTGGGTGTCCGCGGACATGAGCTAATACCATCCTCGATCTGTGTCTCCTGGGGAGGTCTGACATTCACAGGCGTTACAGGTATGGGGGTTCAATAGTCTGGGGTATATGGTTGTTGGGAACAGTAATACACTGCGGGTTAGGGGTACCTAGAACATTTGCAAACCCTTGAGACACCAGTCCCCTATTAAGCAATAAGCGCCTCTTTTTTATTTAAAAGGAACTTTACTGCTCCATCTAACACAGAGTGATGAATATTGGCATTGTACACTGGCTGTGTAGGCGGCTGACCTGCAGTTGGCGGGGTGCGCAGTGGTGGCATCACAGAGAGTGGCTGCGCTATAACTTCTTCCTCAGCAGCAACGCACGCTCCTATAAATAAAAGAAAAAACTGTTTTAGTGTTGTATTAAAGAACAAACAATACTTTACAATACAATGCCAGGGTAAACCTAAAGGTTTACTAGCCCCCCATTAAAATATTAAAGGCCCTAGTTGGTAAAAAAAAATGAGCCCAAACAACACTCTAGAATAACATGAGCGGTCCAGTATGGGGTTTTACAAAGATGCACTGAAATATTAACGGCCCCCTGCTGCGGAAAAAAAAGGGGTTTGTCGGTTAGGAGTTATGCAGACATACAATGGGTATCCCCGGAAGGTTGCTTCCTTTTTAATGAATGGTTAGCTGCTGGTGTGGGGGATCCGGTGTGGGGCCGGGGCGTAGCCTCCGATGTTGATGGTCCACTGGCCTGGGGAACTGATGGGGGCAGTGACGGTCTTGGACCTTCAATGTGTGCATCTACAATAAAAATCAAAGAAAACATTTACCACCAGTCTCTACATCAAGGAGTCGCATAACAGACATATGCTTCAAATACGTAATCATATTTTACACTAAAGACTCAATTCGTGGAAAGCACCCAGGATCCTATATAAAGATACATGCTTTACAGCGTTTGCCCTTTAATGAACAGGTCTAAAGTGACAGCAATAATTACCTGCTACAATGTCCAATGCCTCTCGCACAGCCGCAGAAGTACCAGCCTCAGATCCTGCATCAGGCGTGTCATCATCATAGGTGTGGTCATGCATCACTGCTAAACAAAAATTAAATAACAGCTGATGTTATTGTAAAAAAAAAGTTAATACCCAATATTAAATCATAAAGATCAACAGCTTATGTTAATGCCCCATATTAAATAATAAAGATCAACAGCTTATGTTAATGCACACATATTACATTATTAAAGATCCAAAACCTATGTTAATGCTCAAAAATCTGCAATTAAAATAAATATGAATTGTACACACCCAAGGTAGCTATAGTATGAATTCCATATTCGGCCAAGAGGTCGCTAAGTGCTTCGGAATTGATGCACACAGCCTCCAAGACTGCATCCCATGCAGCATACTCGTCTGCTAGAAAGAATAATTAAATAAATAAGCCTTTGGCCTCCCATGCTGCAAATGACCAAACTCGGAGGCCGTCGACACACGAGCGCACAAGAAACACAACACACAATGCTTGGGGTCCTTATTAACTTGGGACCCTTTGGTGGTCAACTCGCTGGGGTACCGTGCTATGATGCTATTAGTTTAGACCAGTGCTGCTGAATAAGTATTCTTTTAAAATGTACAATTTGCATCACATTCTATCAAAAACTTCCTCTTTGGGTACTGTTCAAAGTGTGTCAAGCAAGGACTGCATAGCTATTTGCAGCTGGGACCATTGGCGCTAATTCACTCTGGTCAGGCTCGGACTGACCTCTAGGTCCTCTGGCACAGCGCTGAACCATAAATGCCAAAAATGCATGTGTGGGGCATTTTCAAATTTTTTATTATTATGGGTCAGAGGGGGCCCCTCTCTCTGGGCCAACGTGTGCCAGTGTGCAGGGTTACTGCACGATGTGGCTCATAGTTTTTGATCACTGTTGCTGAGTAAATATTCTTTAAAATGTACAATTTGCATCACATTTTTTATCAGAAAACGTATCCTTGGGTACTACTCAAACAGTGTCACAAAAGAAAATGAATGGGCATTTACATATGGGTACCTTTGGGGTCCCGTTTGCTGAGCTTCTTAGCTATGAGGCTTATAGTTTTAGCCAGTTGCATTTCATGTTTTAAAAAAAAAAAAAACAGACTCCTTGAGTGCTAATCAAATAGTGGCACAAAAGAAAATTCATGGGCATTTTGCAAACTTGGGTCACTTTTTTTTTTTTTCGTTGGTGCCCGAGACAATCTTATGTCACAGACATGCCCCAGGTATGTCCCAGTGCTGAGGCTTGTAGGCTTGCACTGTATTGCTAGATAAACATGTTTTAAACTACAGGTGTAGCTGCAGGTTACTTCTGTAGTTTAAAACATATTTGTTTAACAATATCGGTTGCTGCAGGTGTCCCTTATTTGTGGGGCTGGCCTACACATCATGGTGAGGCATTCCCAGTTTCTGACTATTTTTATTTTTAAATGACAGGGGAGCTGCGAAATTCACTGCTCCCATGCCATCGGGGCACATGTGGCACACAGGCATCCTCAAATGGCCCATGCAAGGGTGGGCAGATGCTCCCCCTGCAGGGCCCATCACCCTGATCAAAGGCAGATCAACCCGAAGCCTGAGGGGCAATCCTTCAGCAGGGCCATCAACAGCACGGGAGACGCAGGCCAGGTGGGAATCATGTATTACAAAAGCTGGTCTTACTTTCAGAAAGGGCGGCCAGCTTTTGTAATACATGTTTCCCGTCTGACTTTAAATGCATATTACAGCCCGAGCGTCTACCGTGCTGTAATATGCATTTAAAGCCAGGCGGGTGCTGCTGCTGACCTGGGGACACACGCACGGCATCCCCAAGCCCGCAGCATCTTTTTTTTAAAAAAAGGCCAAAAGGGGCTTTGGCGCACACTGGTCAATAAGAGCCCTTAACCACAACATAATTAGAAAAAAAGGAGCTAGGAAGCCTTTAAACGCACAAATGTTTCACAGCATTATTTTTGTTTATATTGGTATGCTGTTAAGGGCTCTGAGACATACATCGGGATGCATGTAGCGAAATCTACAGGACACGTTAAAAAAAAAAGTACCTGGCAAATAACATATTACAAGGGGCTACACATAAAACAACATGTGTAACCCTTGAAATGTAACAGCAGGGCAGTTTCAAAAATAAATGAAAACGGATATGCTGTTGTGTTTCAGGGCCCTGCACATAAATCAGTATTTAAACATACATGCCATCAGTCCACATGTTTCCCCAGAGCTTAACAAACCTAGGGGCCTAGCCACATGTATATATTTTTAAAAATACATTGAGGCTTTAAAAAAACACAGTAACATGTAAAATAGTACCTGCTATAGGTATAAAGCTTAGCAGGACCCCGAGTGAAAGCGCTGGGTAATGGTCCTGTAGATAAATTAAATAATAAAACAATTAGCTTAGCTTTTTACTCAAGGCTACCTTATGCTGCTGCCTGCCTGAGATTATACACCCACCTCCACCCCCCTTGGTTACTTGTGAGTTTGTCTGGCTCGGCATGGTCACTGTAAGTGTCAGGATGGCTTCACACAATGGACCTGCTAATTCACTGCAAACTGAAGAGAGCTTGTCTAAACATCACCCAGAATTTATAGGGATTTAAAACTGGCAGGCTTTTGCAGACAGCTGCAAAATTAACCTGGAAGATCAACACCTTTGGGCATTCAAGACATTGCCCCCCTATGGTTTTGTGACTGGAGTGGCCTGCTTTGTCGGCTGGTAATTCAAGCAGATGCATCACAGCTGACCCTCAGGGGCTGAGCCCCACAGCACTTCCCCTCCACAAGCTGGGAGAAGTGCTGGGGGCTCAGCCCCCCCCCCAGGGGATGCATCACAGCTGACCCTCCCCACAGCACTTCCCCTCCACAAGCTGGGAGGGGAAGTGCTGGGGGCTCAGCCCCCCCCAGGGGATGCATCACAGCTGACCGCCAGGGGGGGGTTAGGGGGAGCTGAGGGCCCCCCCAGCACTTCCCCTGCACAAGCTGGGAGGGGAAGTGCTGGGGGGGTTCAGCCCCCCGAGGGTCAGCTGCAGGGGCGTTGCTAGGGGGGGGCTAAGGGGGCTATAGCCCCTGATCTTTTGGTTGTAGCCCCGGATGGAATCTCAGGAGCTACAGCCAAAAGACTAGCTAGCCCCCAGTCCCAACTGTAACGACATCAGCTTAGCCCCGGGTCTTTTCCAGACCTAGCAACTCCCCTGGTCAGCTGTGATGCATCAGCAGAGTTCAGGGGTATGTACTTCCTCTCTGGACCCAATAGCTGCTTTTGAGCTCTCTCTCTCTCTCTATATTCTCTCTCTCTCTATATATATATATATATATATGTATAAAAATTGGTGGCAAGGCAGGCGCTCTGTTGCCAGTCAAGTTTTCCTGCATTAGCTTCTCCTCCAACCGCACGTTTTCATGACTCCATCAATATTAAGGGAGGCTGTGTTTCTTTGCTTTTTCAGGCGTGGCTTCATTTCCTTTTCAGGTGTGGCAAGTTAATTGACTCCAAGGATTCTGGTACTTGTATTTTTTGCACTTAATTTTTCTTCCAGGTGGCTGGAAACAACTCCCTCCATAGCACAAATCTTCCCCTTGATTTTTTCGCTGAAACACAGCCTCCCTGAAGATTGATGGAGTCATGAAAACGTGCGTTTGGAGGAGAAGTTAATGCAGGAAAACTTGACTGGCAACAGAGCACGCGCCTTGTCACTAATTCTTAAACATTGTTCCAGGAGTCCCGGGCTCAAAAGGCAGCAGCAGCAGGGCCATCATGCCTTACAATGGAGAGCCACAACCATGGCTTTTCCCCTCCCCCCATCAAGGGGAAGATTTGTGCTATGGAGGGAGTTGTTTCCCCGCTAAGGACCAAGTTCCTGTTAAACACACCTCCAGCACTTACGGGTTGGGATTTCAGCCCAGGTGGAACTTCCGGGGCAACCCCTACGAGCTCACGCCCCGGAAGTGACATCATAGGGACGGGATATCCTGTCCTAAGGGGACGTGGAAACCTGTTAAGCCTAGTTTGATGATTAAAGATATCATTCTTCACTACTTGCACCTGTATCCACCCTGAAACAGAAAATCCTATTAGTCAAAAGGAAGCTCCCACTGCCAGATCAACTGCCAGCCCAAATGCCAACAGCCTGTATTAAAGCGTCAAGTTCATTTGATGGTGGAAGATCTTTTGGTGAAGCCCATTCTTTAATAACTGTATTCAACACTTTTTTTGGGCTCATTTGATTTTTTTTAACTGATCCCTCAACTGCTCTCCCAGTCTGTCTGGATTTGAAGGGGGCAAACTGCTACTTGTGTCATTGCTGAAATTACTGGTATTGCAGACATTGCTTACCCAGTAGACCCTGGCTTTGCTAATTCCGAAAACACAGTACTATCTGATGGTGTGGGTTCTGTGTCACTTTTGCCACCTGCGGATGTCTCCCCCCATGACAGTCGCATGGGCTCACCTATCTGATTCTGCTTCCGAATCCAGATTGCCCATATTTATCAGCTGCATAGTAACCTTCACCTCCCCATCACTTAGACCCCTGTTGTCCTAGTGACCAACCCGCGCCTTGAACTTTCATACCTGTGACGGGCTAGTGCATCGCCTGTGATGGCCATATTGGTTGACTTTCCCCACCTTGCAATGATACACCACGGCAGCAGGGGTCTCTCAAAGGGTTACTGGAGGGTAATGGTCTATTTGGGACTTTGAGTAGAGGAACTGCAGGACAGGGACCCCAGGGGTTTTCTTGGCTGCCAGCTGGAAATCAGTGAGGCCTTTTCAATTCATGCGAGAGATTGGATAATAGCATAGTGCCTTACTTTGCTAGGAAGGCACCTGTGTCAAGTGTTTGCCAGTGCAGAACTGTCCTGGTCGAAATTTCCCAACTCAAGAAATTAGTACTGCATTTGATCGAATTGGTAGACAAAGGCACGACCAAGGAGGGACATCTGAAAGATAGGAGGGCAAAAGAAGAAGACCAAGTGAATCAAGTGGAGGGTGGTCCGTTTGTGCCAGTGCCTGAAACCAGCTCTGCCACTGTGACCATCAACACTAACCAGAGCGATAGTGACACATGAATAGGCCTGAACCTAATATTCATCGTCCATCAGGCCCAGTGAACGTGGAGGCATTGCCCAACATAGGTTCAAACAACCACGTATACAGCAGGCCAGTTATTGCTTTTTTCTTGGTCCTCATTATCATACCCTCAGAGTTGTAAAGCAGCTAGGGCAATTGGGGCCAACAATATGCAAGGAAGGGTAATGGGCCACTCTTCGATTCGATCAACTGATCACGACAATAGGCCGCAGTCACTACAGGCAGGGGGTGTAGGTTCACTGTACCTTCTTAAGGTCCCCAAGCTTGCTATAAATTTTCATGACCCCAGAAATGCCCTTCTAAATAAAAGCCTTCATTGGCCCAGGGTCGTGAGGGGATGCTCATTTGTTAGCTGTGAGCAAATTACACTTTGTACCGGGAGGTGCCAATGTTTTCGGCTCTATTAGAATTGATTTTAGAGACTATCATCTGGTTGAGGGGTATTGAATTTCAGTCGGTTTTGTGGCCACCCACTTAACACCACCATAGTACTCTGTCATCTGCATCGAGACAATGTGCCTCACTGGTTGGTGCTCACAGGAGCAAATGCAGCCCTGTTGGGGAATAGGTCATCAAGTGAGGACCCTATGCCTAGACCATCACGGGTCACGGTCCATTGATAATAATAACATAGTTATTTGTTTTGTCCTTGCACAGCCTGTTAGTATGAATTGGGTCATATATGTTATTATCAAGAGTCACTCATTGTATGCAATGTTTTTTATTTGCATAGCGTTGGTCCTTGTATTCGTCAAACTTTTATGGCTTTCAGCTGAAATAAAGTTACGAAGAATAACCATGTTTTTCATATAAACTAGAAGAACATAGTTGTGCGCAATTCATTTCCACATAAAATGTATAAACACTGAAATAAATAATATTGTTAAAACATTGTAAAACGCCACTGAAATTGAGAAAACCATTCACATTGAAAACTAGAATCCTGTTTATTATCAACAGAACTTCAGTATCTGTTTGAGTACGTACGTTTTGTGATGCCTGGGCTAGTTCATGAGAGGTCTACCAATCACCCTTCATATGTTGGTAGCAGTATTGTAAACCCAACCTCATGTAAGGACTTTCTGTTAGAATTGCTCAAGATCAGTGATATCATATGTGATGTCATCTTTATCCTGGGTGTTCGTTTGAGCAGTGCATGGCGGGTACGCAAGCTACGTGTGCATTACTTACCATTACTGGTGAATTTCTACAGCTACGAAGTCCCTTAAAAGGTTTCCTATAAATTTCAATGATTTTTGTTGGCGCAACTACCTATTAACAAACATTTGTCTCTGAATTTCTTAGCTTTTTATTACAGCAACTTATTTTAACATCAATTTCACAATGTCTCTTCGCTAACAATATGTTTAATAGGCACTATGGGCCTGATCACGACTTTGGCGGTAAAGCCGGCGGTATTAGCCCTACTGCCGAACTCCCCGGTGCTAATAGCGCCGGATCACGAGTTCGGCGGTAATGTAATTCGCAATCCCCATTGAGCCCATTCACGAATGCCACATTCCCCATTGGGCTCAATGGGGAAAATTTGCGCTCTTATCCGCCGCCGGTAGTAGCGCAAATTTCGGCGGATTTCCCCCCAGCCAAGAGCTGGGGCGAAATCCGCTGAAGTCCTGATTTGGCAGACCCTTAAATCCAGCGGTAATAGCGCGACCGCCGGATTTAAGGGTTACCGCCAAAGTCGTGATGAGGCCCTATGTATCGAGCAGCCTTACTCCTCTCCCTTATAATATTTATTATGTCCGTCGAATATCCCTCTTGGCAGGTGACACCAGTAGTACCCAAATACAAAGGGGGTGATACAAGATTGCATATTCGTTATACAAAATAATATTGCACTAAAATGAAACTAATACAAATTACACATTTTTGAAACATCATGTTTTGTTTATATGATATGGTGTTTATAACGTGCCTATACACAAGTGTTTCAAGGCACGACGAGGCAAGGGAGGGGGAACAGAGGGAAGCCTAAGACAGTGATCTTATCAGGCCAGGTGAAATTGAGATTGCGCAAGTGCAGGGGAGGGGGGAAGGGAAAGTGTGGAGGGGAATGGGGAAGTGGCAGTGCAAAACATAGTATCAACAGTAAAGAATAAATCAAATAAATAGAAGACAATAGGTAAAAGTGTGGCCAGCTTGTGGCAAGTGCAGGGGTAAGTGCAGACATCAAGTGTCAAGAGCTGAGGGGACTGTAGGGAATAAAGAAACTGCCCCGAAGTGCAGGGGTTGCGTGGGAGGCAGTGCAGCTGGTGGGGGAGTGGACCTGGGCCCGAGATCGGAAGGTAGCCAGGTGACCAGTGCAGTTTCAGTCAGGAGCTCAGCAGGGGAGAAGAGGAGAGGAAGCAGAAGCAAAGACAAGGTCTTGAGGTGCTTCTGGAACCGGTGATGGTTCTCAAGTTTCAGGCAGGCTGTTCCAGAGGGAGGCACCAGCCGAAGAAGGAGATCTACCACCTACTCGTTGCTTGGAGAAGCGACGCACCCTGAAAGTCAGGGGCCTAAGTTAATATATTTTAATGTTTTTAAAATTACAACCGCATGGTTAGGGTTGTACTATATACCAAAGGAAACTGTAGGCCATTTTGAAGTAATTCACTTCAAGACTTCAATTATTGGCACACAGAATTTGTTTGGTGCAGAAACTATTGCCGCACATTTCTCTTGTTCCATCTTAAACCAACAGTAATTTTACAAATAAGCATGCATATAACTTTACTAAATACATAAAGATCCTTTATATGCATAATTGAAGGGATATATTTTCTGTTTTCAAATCACTTTTTGAAAACCTTGTTTCATAATTTGCAAGCATACACTGTATATTTGCAAAATTTAAATTGAAAACTCTATTACCAGAACACATTTTTTCTTAAACTATAGTGTATTATTCCAAATATATCCTTAAATACATAGAACAATATTTTATGAAAATGATAACACAATTTAGAAATAAAATTACACATAAATGCATGTTGTTAAAAATATACTTTATATAAAATAAATCTCGCCCCGTTTTGTATAATTGAGATAACGAATACACAAGAATGTCTTGAATTACTTCCCAAAATATTTTACTGAAGAAGGGCAAATGGTGAATTGTTCTGTATTTTGGCATGAAGTGATGCACTCTTCCCATTGACAAATAAACAATACATTTCTAATATATTACACATACATTATTCTTCCCAAATAAGAACAGCAAGAGAATCAACAGGAGGACCCATAGACTAATCACAAAGGTGCAGTAGCCGGACATTTACCATTTGAAGAAAGATTACAAAAAATAGAAAACTGTGAATGAATCAATTTTGTGAAGTATCTGGGGAAATCAAATTTTATCAAATCAAATTATGTACAGAGATGAAGAATTATTTCAAAAGGCAAATTAAGTATCACTGTGACATTTGCGTGTGTGTTCCACAACCCCAACAATCCCCTCCATCAACCGCAGAGGACATTACTGATAAAATCGTGATTCTCCTTCCTTATCTTGTAATTAATGTACACAAATATTTTCTTTTTTATACTGTTTGGAAGGAAATTAACCTCTCCAACCACCTCCCCCCCCCAGGTGCTTTAGGGTGAGACAAATCCCATAGCTACGCTTGCGATGTACCAGGGGGAGGTGGGTGTGCTAAGACACCCTGTGCAAACACAATATTGCAAATGCGGTAAACACAGGCCCAATGAAGAAAACTGCACAGGCCCAACCACTGATGGCAGAAAGACCCACGCTGCTACCTTCCATAGAAACTTCCCTTTGTTCCATAACAGTTGCAAATACTTGGTATTCCAAGAAGGAATGTGTCCTGCAAGGTCGCAAGACTGCACCAGGCGCCTCACCATGCATATTCATCATAGCCAGGTCAAAAGCAGACCTCCAACCCCACCCAGCCCACCAGGAGTTATGATATTCACAGCTGCCCCAGTACAAGACCCCTAAATTCCACGATAGTAGGTGACCCCAGACCACCAACCATAAACCCAATTGTCATAAAAGATCTAAAAGAACACAGCCATTCCACCTTATTTCATTATGACACACTTTGTAATATGAGGTACAGGGAGGAACACATTATAGTCCAGAGTGAGGTGGAAACCTTGGGTGCGGAGAGTGCGAGATGCGATAAGAGAAGAATATGGTCCAGTTGGCAAACGACACAGACCATGGGTTCAACGTCATAATGGTCGAGCTGCATGCCCTAAGGTTGATGATCATGAGAACCAATGTATCCTGGATATGCTGAGGGCAATGGAAGGAGGCGTGTGCTAAAAAATTGGGGATTCATGTTGCAGGTTCGTGCCTCCCGAAGATGCAGAAAATGGACTGTCTCGCATAATAGTGGCAATACATATTCTGGGAGTGTGTATGAAAATAAAAACTGATATCCATGGAGAAGATTGTTTTGACATCATCTTTGATTGGGCCCCATCCTGGCTAGGGCTCTTGTGAAGATGCTGGTGCCGGTCATGTTCATACTTGTTCTTTTTCTGCACTTGCCAAATGGACTCTGACGTGCCAAAGTAGTGCCTAATAGTGCAATGATGATGGTTTCAATTGGCATTTCAAAAGTACCTCATAATACAAAAGGGACAGAAATTAAAACTGACCATGCCATCCCTGAGATGCTCCCTATCTACTATGGAGAAGAAGTAGATCGCTTATACCACACCATCATTGTCCCACCCATGACACTGAAAATTATAAAGGAGTTTGGATAGATTTAGCTGGGGATGGGGGAGTCTATCTACATGACATGCACCCCTGAAGAATATGCTCGAGCAGGAGAAAGCCTGCGGCATGGGTGCACAACATACGGCCCGCGGGCCAGTTGCGGCCCCCCATGCTCTTTTGTTCGGCCCGCGAGGCACAAAGACTTTCCTAATGGAGGGCGGCCCGCAAGCAGCATCGGCCGCCCTCCATTAGGAAAGTCTTTGTTGTCTTCCGGGCCGGACAAAACACTGGCCCTCATTGGCTCAGCACACATGCACCACGTTGCTCCTATGAGCCACGTAGTGCGTGTGTACTGCACCAATGGAGGGCCAGCACTATGGCTGGCGTGGTCCAGAAGGCTTGATGCCGGAAGGCATTTCAGCCTTGTACCACGCAAGCCGTAGTACGATTCCAGCGACTTCCAGCTTACCTGCTTTCCAGCACGTCTCCGGTATGTGGTCTGTTTGTGTTTGTGTGTTTTGATTTGAATGTTTTTTGTGTGTATGTTGAGATGCGGGGGCGGGGGGGTGTCAGATGTGTATGAATGTTTTGATTTGAATGTGTTTTGTGTGTATGTTTAGATGCGGGGGTGGGGGGGTGTAAGATGTGTATGAATGTTTGGATTTTAATGTTTTTTGTGTGTATGTTGAGATGCGGGGTGGGGGTGTCGGATGTGTATGAATGTTTGGATTTGAATGTTTTTTGTGTGTATGTTGAGATGCGGGGGTTGTCGGATGTGTATGAATGATTGGATTTGAATGTTTTTTGTGTGTATGTTGAGATGCGGGGTTCGGGGGTGTCGGATGTGTATGAATGTTTGGATTTGAATGTGTTTTGTGTGTATGTTGAGATGCAGGGGTTGGGGGTGTCGGGTGTGCATGAATGTTTGTTTTGGAGTGTAAGTGCAGTGTATGTTGAGATGCACGGTGTCTATGTGTGCATGCTTGCTAGTTTGTATGCTGATTTGGGGGGTGGGGGTTCGGGTCTGTATGGGTGCATGTTTGAGAGTGTGCTGATTTGGGGGTGGTGGTTCGGGTCTGTATGTGTGCATGCTTGCTAGTTTGTATGCTGATTTGGGGGGTGGGGGTTCTGGTCTGTATGGGTGCATGTTTGAGAGTGTGCCGAGTTGGGGGGTAGGGGGTTCTGGTCTGTATGGGTGCATGTTTGAGAGTGTGCTGAGTTGGGGGGTAGGGGGTTTGGGTCTGTATGGGTGCATGTTTGTGTGTGTGTGCTGATTTGGGGGGTGGGGGTTCGGGTCTACATGGGTGCATGTTTGTGTGTGTGCTGAGTTGGGGGTGGGGGGTTCCGGTCTGTATGGGTGCTTGTTTGAGAGTGTGCTGATTTGGAGGGTGGGGGGGTTCAGATCTGTATGGGTACATGCTTGAGAGTGTGTGTACTGAGTTGGGGGGTCCAACTGTCATAGTGTTTGGTTGGGGGTGGGGGTGCCATGGGGCATAGTGTTTGGTTGTGGGGTGGGGGCCATGGGGCATAGTGTTTGGTTGGGGGTGGGGGCCATGGGGCATAGTGTTTGGTTGGGTGTTGAGGGTGCCATGGGGCATAGTGTTTGGTTGGGGGTGAGGGTGCCATGGGCATAGTGTTTGGTTGAGGGGTGGGGGCCATGGGGCATAGTGTTTGGTTTAGGGATGGGGTGCCATGGGGCATAGTGTTTGGTTGAGGGGTGGGGGCCATGGGGCATAGTGTTTGGTTGGGGGTTGAGGGTGCCATGGGGCATAGTGTTTGGTGGAGGGGTGGGGGCCATGGGGCATAGTGTTTGGTTGAGGGGTGTAAGTGCAGTGTATGTTGAGATGCAGGGTCTGTATGTGTGCATGCTTGCTAGTTTGTATGCTGATTTGGGGGGTGGGGGGTTCTGGTCTGATGGGTGCATGTTTGAGAGTGTGCTGAGTTGGGGGGTGGGGGGTTTGGGTCTGTATGGGTGCATGTTTGTGTGTGTGTGCTGAGTTGCGGGGTGGGGGGTTCGGGTCTGTATGGGTGCTTGTTTGAGAGTGTGCTGATTTGGGGGGTGGGGGTTCGGGTCTACATGGGTGCATGTTTGTGTGTGTGTGTGCTGAGTTGGGGGGTGGGGGGTTCGGGTCTGTATGGGTGCTTGTTTGAGAGTGTGCTGATTTGGGGGGTTCGGGTCTGTATGGGTGCATGTTTGTGTGTGTGCTGAGTTGGGGGGTGGGGGGTTCGGGTCTGTATGGGTGCTTGTTTGAGAGTGTGCTGATTTGGAGGGTGGGGGGTTCGGGTCTGTATGGGTGCATGCTTGAGAGTGTGTGTGCTGAGTTGGGGGGTCCAACTGTCATAGTGTTTGGTTGGGGGTGGGGGGTGCCATGGGGCATAGTGTTTGGTTGAGGGGTGGGGGCCATGGAGCATAGTGTTTGGTTGAGGGTGAGGGGCCATGGGGCATAGTGTTTGGTTGGGGGTGGGGCCGTGGGGCATAGTGTTTGGTTGGGTGTTGAGGGTGCCATGGGGTATAGTGTTTGGTTGGGGGTGAGGGTGCCATGGGGCATAGTGTTTGGTTGGGGGGTGGGGGCCATGGGGCATAGTGTTTGGTTGAGGGGTGAGGGTGCCATGGGGCATAGTGTTTGGTTGAGGGGTGGGGCCATGGGGCATAGTGTTTGGTTGAGGGGTGGGGGTGCCATGGGGCATAGTGTTTGGTTGAGGGGTGGGGGCCATGGGGCATAGTGTTTGGTTGGGGGTTGAGGGTGCCATGGGGCATAGTGTTTGGTTGAGGGGTGGGGGCCATGGGGCATAGTGTTTGGTTGGAGTTGAGGGTGCCATGGGGCATAGTGTTTGGTTGGGGTTGAGGCGGCCATGGGGCATAGTGTTTGGTTGGGTGTTGAGGATGCCATGGGGCATAGTGTTTGGTTGAGGGGTGGGGGCCATGGGGCATAGTGTTTGGTTGAGGGGTGGGGGTGCCATGCGGCATAGTGTTTGGTTGAGGGGTGGGGGCGCCATGGGGCATAGTGTTTGGTTGAGGTGTGGGGGGGCGCCATGGGGCATAGTGTTTGGTTGGGGTTGAGGGAGCCATGGGGCATAGTGTTTGGTTGGGGGTGAGGGGGCCATGGGGCATAGTGTTTGGTTGAGGGGTGGGGGCCATGGGGCATAGTGGTTGGTTGGGGGTGAGGGGGCCATGGGGCATAGTGTTTGGTTGATGGGTGGGGGCCATGGGGCGTAGTGTTGCACTCCAAGAGTGAACCCAATAATAAAGCTAAAACAGGCACAGTTAGGAGATGTGCATCCTTTGCTTTTTGAGGAAACCTGACTCATTGAAGACCATACTCCTCTTGGGTAACCCAAACAGCAAGCTATAGCAGTCCAAAATAACGGAATGTCCATCTAGGGTCAATAAAATATATATAAGTTAATTAAACAGACGAGATACAATAACTAAATAGAAATACATTATAACAATGGAAAATGTGTAGTACAAAATGTAAGTTTGAAATGCAAATAAAAATCCTTACCCCTCAAAAACATATTCTTTTTCCATGTGTTTAATACAAATTGGGGGTTTAAAAAGCCTCCTGCCACCCCCCGCCTACCACCCCGTCTACATTTACTTTTCGGCCCGCTATAGCCCTCATGTAAGGTACTTTCGGCCCTCTGTCAAAAACAGTTGTGCAGCCCTGGCCTGCGGGATGTATGCAGGGCATGGATGCCAATAAAGGGAACACCACCATATGAGGCTGTAGTAAGACGGGGAAAATTAATGCAAGTATGCAGAAGAATTTGTTACTATAGAAGTAATGAAAGGGGGGAATGTTGGGAGGAAATTAACCTCAGCCACCCACCCCCCAGGCGCTTTAGGTTGAGGTGAATCCCATAGATACGCTTGCGATGTACAACTCTCTATTTACCCCTACTTACCTTTACCCTACATAACATGAATCCCCTATACACATAACTACTCATACATATATACATAGACTCACAACATATAACACTTCTAACAATGGGGTGACTGCTGCAGACAGCTACCCCTTTACAGTACTCCTTTAGGTCTGTCCAATGTGCAGGGCTGCACCTGATGACACTGGCTGAACTGGGCCCTGACGGGTGAGACCTGGCCCACTCCTTTTCTTCCAGGGTGCCTCCTATGCTCCTGGGGACTGCCCACACTCACTGCCGCAAACCGTAGTATTTATATATTATTTAGGGCGAGCCCTGTTGGCTGGGTGGCCCACCAGACATCATTGCTATGACCTACGGCCTCATTTCAGTTCATGGGTGGGCCCCTTTGGCTTGGGGGCCCACCCGAAGTCACTATGCAGCCCGGGCACCATTATCAGGCCGGCAGCATCCCTGTTGCTATGGGTATGCTGCAGCACTCATTGCAATGTGTCAGGCCTCCTCCTGGCCTGCCCCCTCAGCAATGTATTGTGGAAACGCAGGGGGCGTGGCTCGTCTTCAACTGGGCCACTCCGCTGGCCAGCCCGGGCTTTCTTCACCCGGGCCGCTCAACGGAGCGACCCGGGACTTGCACACTGCCTCATCTTCACCCGGGTTGGCAGCGGGAGGATTTCATTGTTGAATGGCCCGCCTCGCTGGCCACGAGGTGGGCCTTTGGTGGCATGGCAGGGCTTCCCCCACACGCGGTTCTGGCCGGGCTGCTCTTGATGGGCCCGGCCAGCCACTGCCACGCTGCCTGGTAATGAATGTCTCTGGGGCCCATTCACTCTAGTCCGGGGCAGGCCGACAGGCGCCACGGCCCAGAGGCGGCCAAGCCGCTCCTGGCATGCATAGCAGCTCGGCTCCCCTGCAAAGTCTCTGCGGGGGATCCCTGTTGCGCCGCCTCGCGCTTTTCTGTGGATTAAGTCCCCACGGGGCCGCTCGAGGCAGCGACCCTCTCCCCCACCCCACCTCCAGCTAAGGCCTTTGCTTTTTCAACTCTTTTTTAAATTCTGCTGGATTCTTTTATCTCTCCCCTGCCCAGCCTATTCTTGGGCAGGGGAGTTCTTTTCTATTGTTCTGTCTTTTACTTTACTTTCAACATTCTATCCATCCCCATGGTGGGCTGTATTGTTTCTTCCAACACTTACATAAATAAACACACACATAACATGGTTATTAAAGGCTTTATTACCCCGGTGTCTGTCTTTTCTGTGTTCACCGAGAGGGCCAGCATGTGGCCGAAACTAGCCGGACATTGTGGGGCCACGGGCTACCCAGGCTTTCCTCATCTACGGGATGCCTTCACCAAACACAAGGTAAGAACATCTCTGTAGACCCCCCCTTAACATATCTTCAGCGCTGTCTTGGCGATTCATCTACATCGGGATCAAGTCTAATAGTCAAATGAAGGAAATGGCTCTCCATCCCCACAGATATACACGCTCATGCCCAGTCCTGCAATCACTATCTGTGCAGTAGTCAAAGATTTGGTGGACATCCAGTCGGGAATGGCCATCCAACCCTCTCTGCTTTCTCAGGCTCACACAGGTGTGGATTAAAGTGTTGGGAGATAATTAGAATACCCAAACTGGACCATTGTATTAATTCAGTGTGTGCCCTGTTCAGCACCCGTGAAGGGGAGTGACTTTTTATGGTCATTCCTGCCACGAAAATTGAAGAAGAGCAACACATCCAGTCTTTCAGTCCACAAGGCATAAACATACCAGATATCCATTTTAGCCATAGAAAGTCTACCTCTCAGTAAACATTGTTACACTATGGTGCCACCAAGTAGACCATACAAAGCAGCGTACATGGAGCTCACTGTCCAGGTAAGGGGACTCACACAGGGACAAGACAAGGTGAGAAAAAATAGTACTCCTGTTCTGAGATCTGTAAGTGTAGTAGCAAAGAACATTGAAAAATAGTTAGTTATAAGTGAGGAATAAATAAGGTCAACGCATTAGATCAATAGCGGATGGTTTGCAATGCAGATAAAAGGGATATCTCGAACACGAGTGAAAAGGGATACTAGTGAAGAAGAGGGTTCCTATCAAAGCACAGAATCTGCAGAGAGGAATGGGCTGCGAAACCTGTGTGAAGCAGGCATACCAAACCAAACTGTGACACCAGTGTTGTTGGATAAGTGGTAAGAATGATGGTAGACTATGGAGCCAACCTCTTCCTCATCTCCAAAGGAACATTAAAGAGCCTGTGGGGTAAGGAGAACTAGAAACTGAACAAAACAAGCTTTAGCCCTGAAGAGTAAGGAAGAGCAAAGATCAAGCCGTGCATGCTGTTGCGGGCTCATTAAGCAGTCCCGCACTGAAGCAGAAAAGCTATGCCTGCAACACGTGCCCTAGTGCAGGGCATGATGAGAAAGGACTGTAAGGTGTTTGCTATACCAGGGGTGAGCTCACATTCAGGGCCGGAAGGACTACGGCATGGTGAGTATGGCAAAGAACTCTTCATGCTAAAAAGCCCTTTCTTGGACTGCCTTCACTTTAGGCTTTACTCCAATAAGAAAGTAATGGAGTCAATGGGATGTGTGTGGAGGACATGCTAAAGAGGTACATGAATGTCATTCTTTGAGGCATTCAAGGTGTATGTGCATGAAAACAAGCAGAAAAATCACAACAACAAAATACAACCGGTCCCTAGGAATGCCAAAGAGGGCATTATTGAACTTAAAGAAGAGAAACTGTGCCACAGTGAAGGTAGAAAGTCCACTTTTTGCCCACTGTTTGAGCATCCTTCACCTTTTGCTTGTTTTCAATGATGATTTGAGCATTGACTTCCATCGTGAACAATTTAGCTGTTACTGGGGATAATATTTTTAAAATATATGTTGCTTTTAGGTACCCGTCCGCTCCCCCCCCCTCCCCAAGTAAGGGCTACCTCGGAGGTGCCCCCAAGTCTTTCTGGGCATGTAGCTTTGCCCAGTCAGTGGTGCTGTTTCTGACACATGTAGTCATTTTGGCTCACATTGTCTCATTCTTTTACCAAAAATGGAATCTATAGTTGCTCGGAAATCCAGTAGCCAGGTAACTGTACTTTGTTGTCCTTGTGTGTTTGGGTGGGTGGAGACTGGGTATGACCATGTTGGGGGATTTACTGATGTGAGATTCGGCCAGGAGCTCAGAAAGGCCTGTGTGCTTTTGTGTGACTGAGAGTGATGGCTGTCTGGGATTACTCACCAATCCACATCGCCGCAGTTTGCCCGGGAAAATGCTTTGAAAAGTTGATGTTTGACGATCAGCGCTTACTGGCAACCCACCAATGGTTTGCCTTGTGCAAAAGTGTGTGATTTGAGGTTGGGGAGGTTACCCTTTACCCTTTGGTTTGGTTCGAAAAACGTAGACTGTCCCAAGGCCGCCAACAGAAGCTCTGCGCCAGCATCATTTGAACTCCGAGAATCCAGGCCATGAAGCTCTGGCTCTTTGCCCACAAACATTAAACCATTTTGGTGTTCCTTCTCCTTGCTCCTGCAGGACCAGCTGGACCTGTTCTTCTGAAGGCGCTTTCATGCTTTCCCTACCTCTGGGGCTTGCCTGTGCTGCTTAACCCCAGAAACCAAGCAGTGCAGCCTATCATAGCAGCATGGAGACCCCCCAATGGTTTGTCCTGCTGAAGTTTGTTCTAGCCCAGGCTTGTGACCCTGGCTGGTGTCACCATTGCTCCATCACCAGTCCCAAGACAGTGGGCTGTCGTGTCTTCACTTGTGCTTCATCAGGGGGCCCCACTGACCTCCGCTAATCTCGTTCTTTCATCCGGGGTCAGAGCCTTAATTTCCTGACCTTGCCCAACCCCTGCAACATCTACTGCTACTCAAAGGACCCTTCTTTGCATACTCCTCAACAAGCGCACACTAACTCTTTTTTGTGGATCTTCCCATCAGATGCCCCGAGACTCTCCCTGTTGTACCGACCCAGGCCAGTTGAGCTAAGAATTGCAACCTCTCCTGCTCCCCCGGCTCACTCTGTGCTCTTTCCAGGTGACTTCTTCACATGGCTCTCCATTCAGTGGCCGCCCCTTACTTGCCTCTCTAGCTTGGGTTCAATGTTCCATGCTTGTAGGATTCCTGTGCTGACCCTGCCCATCCTGAACTGCAGTACTCCTGGCTGGTGACGTCATACCTGTATCAGCTCTTCAATCGCCTGTCCTCGTTGGTGGTGAGTTAAACATTGTGACTGGATGTATTCATTGAGGTTCCCATGTCTAATTGGAGAGTGACAGACATTAGGGGTACTCTGGCTCACGGGAACTGACCAGGAATTACAACCTGGAGTAGGGGGACTGGGTTATGGAGAGGGGTTCTCATGAGGAAGAGGTGTATAGGGATCACACCTAGACTGCAGGCCCAGAAAGTACCTGCATTTGGACATTTTGATAATACAAATATGAAAACCTATCACAAACCCAATGGTCTAACTTTTGCTCCGCTGTCTAGTTACAAGCCGACATGAATCCAGTTGAACCAATTTGTTTTTTCTCTGACTCATCAGGGGGACCTCTTAAAAGTATCTGTTGGGCACTTTGCCTTTTATTGATGTATGCCTAACACGATACTGTTTAGTTAATTAGTGAGCTCAATTTAATTTACTTGTATCTTTAGCGTTTGGTAAATGCTCCACAGATTTATTTTTCGACTTACTTCTCCCGAACAACGATCCTGCTTCAGCTGTCAGACCTACATATAACTTGTTATTTTTTTAGTATTTTTTATTTATTATGCATTTAGTTAAAAAACCTTTACACAAAAAGAAACTTACGATCTTAAATATTAATCATAAAAATACATCATCAAATGTCATCTTTTATCACATTTAGAGAGTAACATCTATTTAAAATGCCCTATAAAATGCATAAAGCATATTTCACTATATATCCATTACACCATAACATTTAAACATATATTTGCATTCTTAAGTTGTGTTAGTGTATTCATTGATTGTTCAAAAAGGAGTTGTAACCCTGGTATTACATGAATGCTTGTATTAGTTACTTGTTGGTTATTTTGTAAAATGTATAAATAAAGTGTTGAAAGAAAAGAAAACATATATTCTCAGTACAATTAATCATAAACATATAATTGCATTCTAAAATCAGATAATAGGATCTAATTCGACTAATCTAGGTACAGCAGCTTTCCAAACCTGAACACTAGCTATGAACTGTCCTCTACCATAACCAGACAAGCATCTTAGCCAGAATTGATCATACCTGATCTCAATCATATGCTCACATGTTTACCATAATAAAGGAGATCCGATGAATCCATGGGCGGGTATTGTGTCGTAACACGTATGCTTGATTCTATCTTTTGGTCGTTTCTCTTTGGGGATGCCGAGACAAGCTCCTCTGTTATCCAGGACTTGTTATTGTAACCGGTGGGTGGTAGATTTCAGCAGCGCTGCTGCTTGTGAAGTGCGGATATGACATGTTCACAACCACCTGTTTCATAGTTGGGTCCTGTCGCCTGTTGTGTGAAATGTTTATGTTGTGACCCCTCAATCTGTGCTGTATTTGCACAAATCTCTAAGTTCACTAGTGAGCTTTACAAGTAACATTACTTTTACAGAAATGTCCTTGTAAGCAAGGAAGAATAGCGGCACGTCTCTAACATGTGTACATGCAAATGCTGTAGCATAATTGTGCATCAGTGAAAGGAAGTTAAGCAGGCCATATAGGTATAAAGAGAATCGGGAGAGGACTGAATTAAGGAACCATAGAATTTGGAGAAGCGTATCATTTTTAGCCCTTGCTTAAAAATGTTAAGCGAGGTACAAGCTCTCAAGTGTAGTGGTAGGTCTTGAGTTGCCTCTGCAACCGGACATGGTTCTGCTCTAGTTTGAGAGAGGCTGGGAGGCTATTCCAGAGGGAAGCCCCAGCCGAGGAGGTAGATCTGCCCCCAACACTCTGCTTGGAGAAGCGTCTGACCCTCAGAGTTGGAGGTGGATGAGCGGAGAGCTCAAGAAGGAAGCTGTTTTGGAAGAGAAAGTTGGAGGTAGAGCGGCCCCAGGCACCAGATAGCCTTGTGAGCGATGCAGAGATTTCAGAGCTGGAGAGATATGATCCCTGGGCTTGAGGCCAAGGACAGGTCTCACAGTCCTGTTCTCGATAAGTTTTAGAGGTCGAAGAGTAGAGGCAGGGAGATTTAGGAAGAGGCTCTTGCAATAGTCCAGTTTAGAGAAGACCAGATCTCTGGAGACAGTGAGCTTCTGGGGGAAGGAGAGAAAAGGAAGAATACCTCTGAGCCAGTGCAGCTGATAGTTTGACTTCTTAGAGATGTCAGAGATGTGAGGAGAGAAAGAGAGGGTGGAGTCGAAGGTGACTCCACATTTTTTAGCCTCACAGGAAGGAGCAGGACGAGGGCCCACAGTGGGCGGCCAGAGTGAGAGAGGAAAGGAGGGAGCAAGTGTCCCAATGAGGAGTATCTCAGTCTTACTGGCATCAAGGCAGAGATCATTGGCATATGACATGCATTGGTAATAGCACGTGCAAGGGTAGCACAGCCAGGCATCTTAAAAAATTGACCAAGTTGAGCAAGCAATTTTAAATGATATGCAGTGCTCGAAACAAGGCTGTTGACCTGGGCCTTCATGGTGAGTTCTTGATCTTGACCTGAGACTTGCTGTTTATGGGGTACCCTGCCAAATTAAATGACCAATATTCAGAGATCATTTTGTGCAATTGAGCGGTGGTACCTAAGACCATCAGCTCAGTTTTGGCATCATTAAGCACTATTATTTGAATCGGCCAATGCACCAGGCCCAGCAGGGCTAGGAATGAGATTTAATGAAAGCTTCTGAAGATGACTGAGGTATTCAGGAAAGCTTGGGAAACAGGACAGATACCCGGCTCGATGGAAAAGGCCAATGTCGCAGTTTTCTTAAAATACAACAAAAATCCCCTGGCCTGCCGCTCGTATTTCCTGTGATCATTAATAAAAATGGAGCCTAAGCTGATGGCAAAGGTGATAGCCAGTAGAATACAAGAACGACTCCCTTCACCAATGCACCCCAACCAGTATGGTTTTATACCTGGGTGTTGGGCATTGGCCAACATAAGGGGCATTCGTGACATACTGATGGTATAGATCAACTAATGTGTAGTAGGTGGAGGTGGCCGTGGATGCCAGCAAAGTATTTGACTCTGCGTCCTGGTCCTACTTGTTGAGAGTCCTCCGCAGATGGGTACAGGTGATTAAATGTGTAGTTTCATAGGCTTGCTGTATCAAAAAACTCTGAGCAAGGGTAAAGGTGAATGGTGAATACTCACCGGAATTTAAACCCAAAAGTGGAGCAAGGCAGGGGTAATTGTTCTCGCCAGTCCGCTTTGCCATGCATATGATGATGAGACATGCAATGGGTGGCAAAGGAATTATTGTTAGTGGCAAATAATCCCAACTGAAAGGTGATGGGTGGAAGGTTATGCATTAACCATCACCATGTAATTGCAAAACCGGCTGCAAAATGATGGGCTTGAACAATTGCCAGCCATCACCTTTTAAATGTGCTTTTGTAACCCCAAGCATGCCTCTATGCACGTTGGTCCTTAGCTTGCTGGGCCTAGAGACCTAGTGAGGCCTAGTGACCCACGCTACACCTTACTGATGACACCCAATGAGACTGAAACATGTCTGGGGTCAATGTGGTCTTGTGCAGAATTGAAGTGACTAAGTGGTTCGGGCAAAACTGTCTCTTTTGGGGTGGCCAAGTATGCTTTGCATTGTTAGGGACATTTCCATATCTAATGAGCAAGAGACATTCCAGGGTCATCACGAGTTGGGCGGTAACCCTTAAATGCGGCAGTAACGCTATTACTGCTGCATTTAAGGGTCTGCCAAATCACAGGTTTGGCAGTATTTACCTCCAGCTCTGAGCTGGGGGGAAATATGCCAGGAATTTGCTATTTTTCGGTGCTCTTACCGTGCGTAATACCACTGACTGTAATCGCGCTGAAAATTCCCCATTGGGTCCAATGGGGAATGGGGAATTCCCGAATGGGCCCAATGGGGAATGGGGAAAGACCGTTCCGCCAAACCCGTGATCTGGTGCTAAGAGCGCCAGACCGGTTGGTGGTAGTGCTATTAGCGCGGGCAGTATCCCTGCGGGAATACCGCCTGGATACCGCCCAACTCATGATGAGGCGCATTATATATACCTATATTACCTTGTGTCCATCCTTGTCTTGTCACTAAATGAAATCTCCCTGACTCCCCAGACAAAATCTAATGAAGAGCCTTAACCATACATGGTCATATGGTCTTTCCTCTTTCTGTAAAGGCTTTGCAGGTTGAAGAACGATGGCCTGGAGGGTTGCCAAGAGCTATAACAGAGGTTAAGATTAATTTGAAGCCTTCCATCCATCCCCACCTGTTTTGCGTAGTCAGTGCTTAAAGTGGGCCGGGGCCGGGCCCCGGCAGTCTCCAAAAAGTGGGACTGAGCCGGGGCCCTGCCGGGGCCCCCGTGCAACCGCAACATTGGCGGAATGCATTATCCCGTCGCGGCCGCAGCCGCGACGGGAGATGCGCCTGTCATGAAGTCAGGCGAGCAGACAGAAGTGGCACCAGCCACAGCGACGCTGTGACTGGCTGCCACTTCCGTCAGTCATAGTAACTGCCTTTGGTGACCCCTCGCGCGAGAGGTCACCAGAGGCAGTTACTGTCCCTTTGTTTCCCCAGGTCGCCGAGGCGTCTTTAAACCTCGGCGAACCTGGGGATTCCTCGACGTTTATAAAACATGGCTTTGAAAGTACACATTTCAAGCCATCTTTTATAAAGCTTTGTCGACGGACAATTTTGTCCGTAGTCAAAGCTTTATAAAAGATGGCTTGAATTGTGTACTTTCAAAGCCATCTTTTATAAACCCGAAATCTTTAAAAAAAAAAGATGGCCTGAAAACTAGGCAAACCGTAGGGTATGCACACAAATATATTTTAATGTTATATATTTGTGTGCGTACCTTACTATGGTTTGTGTACTTTGCAAGCCATCTTTTATAAACGTAGAAATATGTTACATATCTCTATGTTTAGAAAAGATGGCTTGCATAGTGCACAAACCATAGTAAGGTACGCACACAAATATATAACATTTATATATATTTGTGTGTATACCCTACGATTTGTGTACTTTTTAGGCCACGCCCCTCCCACAAGCCACGCCCCCAAATGAGGGCCCCCCCTCGATTTCTTACCCCACTTAAAGCCCTGTGCGTAGTCACCCCGAGTGGGACAGGTATGCTGAGGCGTGTGTCTTGAGCCTGCTAGGCTTAGAGATCCAAGCTAAACTGCAATAAAGACACCCAAATTGGCCGAAGCATGTCTGAGATTGAATGTGGTCTTGCCCAGACGGTATGTGACTAAGCAGTTCAGTCTGGACTGTCTCTTTTGGGGTGGGAAGAAGCCTGATTGGCATATGGTCTTTCCCTTTTCTGCAATGGCTTAGCAGGCTGGAGAGTTGCCCAGAGCTAGGCCAGAGGTTACAATTCATTCTAAACCCAGTACCCCTTGTGTCCTCATCTTACTTTATCTCTCTTCTGCCTTTGACACGGTCAACCATGCCAGCCTGCTCAACTGTCTCTGTGATAACCTGGGTATCACCAATCAGGCCCTGGCTTGGATGCCCTCTTTCCTCTCCGATCGGGCTTTCCAGGTCCAACTTGGGTCCTTCCTCTCCTCTATCTCTACCTATGGTGTTCCCCTGGGGTCTAACCTCACTCCCTCGCTGTTCAACCATTACCTGCCACTTCTTGCCCATCACATTGCCGCTCTCTGCCCCAACGTTCAGTGCTTTGCGGATGACACTCAGCTCATTTTTAGGCTCCCTTCCACCACCTCTTCTCCTTCTCCCATCTCTGACTGTCTGCTATCCAGGAGTGGTGTGCCGTCAATGATCTCTGCCTTAATGCCAGTAAGACTGAGATTCTCCTCATCTGCACACCTGCTCCCTCCTTTCCTGTCACTCTCTGGCTGGCCTCTCTTGGCCCCCATCCTGCTAAAAACGTAAGAGTCATCCTCGACTCCATACTCTCCTTCTCTCCTCACATCTTTGATGTCTCTATGAAGTCACACTACCAGCTGCACCTCATCAGAGGTATTCTTCTTTCCTCTCCTTCCCCCAGAAGCTCACTGTCTCCAGAGCTCTGGTTCTCCGTAGGCTGGGCTACTGCAACAGCCTCTTTCTAAATCTTCCTGCTTCTACTCTCCGCCCTCTGCAACTCATCCAGAACAGGACTGCAAGACTTGTCCTTGGCCTCAAGCCCAGGGATGGTATCTCTCCAGGACTGAAATCTCTGCACTGGCACCCAGTGGCTGCGAGGATGAAGTTCAAAGCCCACTTCATTGTCCACAAGGACGTTTTGGGCCTGGGGACTCAATACCTTCAACTCTCTTTCTAAATATCTTCCTTCTCGAGCTCTTCGCTCATCTGCCTCCCTCAGGGTCAGTCGCTTCTCCAAGCAACGGGTTGGTGGTAGATCTCTATCTTCGGATGGGGCCTCCCTCTGGAACAGCCTGCTTTCCTCTATGAGACTTGAGGAGAACCATCTCCAGTTGCGGAAGCACCTCAAGACCGTCTTCTTTGCTTCTGCTTTCTCTCCTCCTCTCCCCTGCTGAACTCCTGACTAAACCCGCACTGGTCACCTGGCTACCCTTTGATCTCGGGCCCAGGTCCCCTTCCCCACCAGTTGCACATTTGCACTGCCTCTCTGGCAACACCTGCACTTGGGGGCTGTTTCTGTATCCCTACAGTCCCTACCAGCTCTTGATACGTGATGACTGCACTTGCCATTAGCTGGCTGCACTTCTTTACCTTTTGGTTCTTATTTATTTTATTTATCTTACTGTTGATCCTATGTATTGCGCTGCCCCTTCTCCTCTTTCCCCCACACTTCCCCCCCCCTGCACTTGCGCCATCTCAATGTCACCTGGCCTAGTAAAATCATTGTCTTTGTCTTCCCTCTGTTCCCCTTCCTTGCCTCGTCGCACCTTGAAACACTTGTGTATTGGCGCATTATAAATGCCATATCATATCATAAACCTTCCAGCCCTCACCTCCTTTTTTCAATGGCACATTATCCATCATCTAACTATGATATATATTTGTGTTTCATTGAATTTATATGCCATTTTCCTATACTCCATGCAGGGGTGGACCTCCGATCTTCTTATTCAAAATAGGCCCACCTCTCAAGAAGTGAGTGCACATTTGTCTGTAAAGCAAGTTTATTGTATGCAAACAGCCGGGAGGGGCTAGACAACTCCTTAGAGACCGAACTAACCCGATTCTCTCCGAACTACACAAACATTGCACTTTATATACATTGTTGCAACATTTAACACACTCCCATATATTTCGTTACAAAGTCATCCCCCAAATATGATTGGCTAACCCTGTACAAGGAAATCTAATCACCCTAAGTTTCCACAGTATTATTGGATACACTCACCTCATCACCATCCCCTTCAACAAACATTTGCATTGGCTCATTTGTACAGTACAGCCCCTTTTTGGGCTCTTTCCATAGTCAATTGTGACATCATCACATGATTACATATTCACTTACAACAATCCTAATTTATTGCAAGTTTAATCTGGTCGTGGACCTCTTAACCCTGGGTTTGATGCATATGGCTTTTGCAACATCAATATGAGGAGGGAGAGAAATAACCAAGTTTCCTTTAAACTAGTGATAAACATTTTATCCACACACACTTGCTGGCGTGCCTTGTATTTCTCGATTACAACTACTATTTCAGCTCACATGGCCTCTGGCCACATCCTGGTTGTTTCCCTGAGAATTTAATTGAAACCCATAAACCATTTGCCACGTCTGCCCTTAAGCACCTCTTTCACCGGGTTTACCTGGCCCCTAATCGACCTTGCCATATGGCCGGATTTCCCTGGTCACTGAATAACAAACTCCCATGTTCTCAGGAAGATTTCATCTCTTATACACATCAGCACCAAGTCGTACAAATATGACCCACTAGCACTTCATATCATCCTATCGGCAACTGACCATTTAATATTGCAGCTAGCTGAATGCAGTTAGCCACCTTCACCATTCGGCGATCTCAGACAACCAACTCTCCAGCTTGCACAAAGTTCATCTCGCCAACCCAGGTTTCTACGGCCTACACAAACCCCAAACATGAGGGACCTGCGGTGTATAACCTTCCCATGTATTCACCATGTACCCCCTGTTCCCAACTGTCGTAAACATATTTGCCTGAAAAAACCACATATATGTATATATCTTTGCACATGTGTTCAAGACTACTGCGTCCCTTCACAGTGGCGTCTCCATCCACAAATCTCTCGCATGCGCATATAAAGCTCCTTACGTCCCATCTTTAGGCACACTGTATCTGCATACTTGTATGCAAATCTAAAATGTATCCACTATACCCAAAATAACACTAATAGTAAGACTCATCCCATTATCATTAACTATACTAGATACATACCAGATTGCAACATCGCGCTAGTATAGTGTCTACCTCAGTCACCAATATGGCACATGCATTGCAAACCTTTCTTTCCCATTGAAAACACTATCGACCATCCCAACATCCATAATGGGAGCATAAAACCCTGTCTCTCCCGGTCGTGTGCCTTTGTTTTTCTGTCTACATGTGGTGGCGAACGAAGAGGAAGGGACCAGCTGTTGCCAGTTGCATAAAGGAGAATAGTGAAGAAGGGGGTTGCGCTGTTGCAGATGCAGTACCCCTACCCATCGTCTCCGCCTTCCATTTCACCCAAGGCTGTGCTGTTGCAGGCATTGGTATATCCGGTATCTGGTCCTTCCCTCTAAACCATTACCATCGAATGCCGTTCCATCGACAAAAATGCATCGAAAAAATGTGCATTGAATGCATGTTTTTGCAAGTTAAAGGGTTTAGTTTAATTTTAATGAGTTTTAAAGGGTAAAAACGGGGTTATCTGGGAACCTCCATTAAAAAAAATTGCATTCGATGGAAACTTTTTTCGATGCATTTTTTTCAATGGAATGGTCCCTTGATGGTAAAAATTCAATGGAATTACCATAAACCGTATATCCCATCCCCAAACTTTCCATGCACGCCAGACTGCTGCAGGCAAAACTAAAGAAAAATACAAGTTCACAATACATGTGATCATGTTGTTCTCTGTTTTGCCCTGTTGCTGAGGCCAAGCGAGTTGCAAATTACAAAATATCAAGATCACAGTGTTGCACATCTGACTTAAAATCCTTTAATTGCTGAAGGCAACATCGCCCAATTGCAGTCCAAACAAAGTAATATAGGAAAAAAAAATTATTCAATTAATAAAGTATTTGAAAAGGTTTGTGATGTTGCAGATCATATGTAAACACTGACTACTAATGAAGATTGCCAAAGCGCATAGCGCAGGAAGTCTTGATTCTATTAAAGACACGGAGGCGAGTATTATGCTTAACCTCCTTTAATATTGCCAAATACAGCTTTTCAAAACTTATAAAAGTAAACCATCTCTTTCTCTTTTCTTTTTTTTTTTTAAACTTTAGCAATTCCAGCTCCTCCTGCGACCATTTTCCCCCTGTCTCTATGAGCCCACATCTCGCTCCCCAGCCTGATCTGCTGGCGTCTGACTCTATGACGATCTCTGGTGAGTCTCCGAATATGGCGCGGCCGTTCCAGGCTTCCATATTGCTGAGCCAACATTCGATCTCAGACTTGCTCTCCTGATCTAGAGGAACTAGGTGATGACATCTCCATCCCTCTTGTAAATATTTTATCTTGAGCCTCTGTAGAGCTCGATAGTGAAGGGGGCCTGGAAATATCGCTTGAATTGAAGCTGCTAGCAGGCCAACTATCCTGGCTAGATTCCGAAGCGATATAACCGGTCTCTTCAGGGCTGCTTTCAGATCTCTTTTTATCGCTCTGATTTTGCACATGGGAAGTTCTAACATGGCTTTCTTTGTGTCTATTATAAAGCCTAGGAATTCTATTCTTTTGCATGGTATTAGAGCTGATTTCTCTGCGTTGATTAGAAATCCTAGTCCTACGATCAGTGACACTGCTCGCTGTATTTGTTGTTGCAACCTGTCTCTGTCCTCTGCCATAAGCAGGATATCGTCTAGGTATATGATCATTCTGAAACCCTTGTCTCTTAAGTCTGCTGCCAGCGGTTTCATTAGCTTGGTAAATACCCACGGGGCTAATGCTAGGCCGAAAGGTAGGGTCTTGAATTGCCATCTTTGTTCTTTCGAATTGAATTGCAGGAAATTACGGTATTGTTGGGCAATGGTTATTGTCAGATAAGCATCCTTCAGGTCTAAACGAGCTAGCCAGTCTTCTTTCCTGAGAAGATCTGCTAGTAGAGGATTTCCTTCCATCTTGAAGTGTCTGTATATTATCCATCTGTTTAACTCTTTCAAGTTTATCACTGGTCGCACTTTTCCTTTTCTGTGCACCAAAAACATGTTGCTCAAGAAACCTATTGAATGTGGATTTGCTCTCTCTATCGCATGCTTGTCTGCTGATGCCTGAATTTCCTTGTCTAAGAGAACCTTCTCTTCCTCTGAACAAAGCATGCTTGGGGGCGGGTTTAGCTGTGAGGGTGACTCCAGAAAATCTAGCTGGCAGCCCGGGGCTGTCTGAATGACCTTAGCGTCTGATGAAAGCTTGCGCCAATTGTCTATGAGTTGTAATGTCCTGCCCCCCACTGGCGGATATAACGCACAGCGCTCTCTCACCTGCATTGGTATTCTGATGCCTGAAGTAGCCTCTGCCTCTCCTCCCTCTGAAGCTCCTGCTTCTGTTCGGGAAAAATGCGTCTTGTTGGCACGACTCCCAATATTGAGCTCTAGGTCCTTGTGGCCTTCTATTCGTATTGAAGCGGCCGATCGTACGGCCTCTGAATCGACTGGCCCCGGCAAAAACTCGTCCGGGAAACACTTTCTTGATTGAGGCTTGAGCCTTCTCCAAAGCTGTACACTTTCCCACAAATCTGCTCATTTCCTTTACGAAGGTGTCCCCGAAGAGTAGGCCTTGGGCACCCTCTCCCGCCTCATAAGAGGCTAGATCGCCTAGGTTAGCGTCTATCTTGAGGAGCATTGACCTCCTCCGCTCTGCTGAAATGGCCGAATTAGTATTGCCTAGCAAGCTTATGGCGCGTTGTGCCCAACCTGCTAGAATTAATGGGTTTATCGGTTCCCCCGTATCTTTGGCTCTTTCGGCAAAGTCCATTATTTTCGCTATGGGACCTGTCAAGTCCAGTACCTTATCTTAGCAAGATCGCCAAGAGCGGTCCATGCCTTTCCGTAGGTCTTTGCTTGCTTTGGAAATGAATGAGAGCATCTTTGGGTCCAGGTTTGGAGTCTCGGATACTTTTCTCCACTGAGCTCTGGTCTTGGGCACTCAGATTTGAGGCGAAACCTGACCTCTTTTTCTAAGGGTTTCCTAATTCTTTGAGCCATATACACTGCAACTCTTGGCGATGGGGTCCACTCCGTGGACCGTGGATGTTTGATCGCCTCCGGCTCAAACATATCTGACATATCGTCATCCTCAGGGGTGTTCTCAACTATGCTGCCTTTTTCCGTACCTGTTATCTTATCTGGTACGTTATCAATACTCAAACTCTCATCTTCCTCCTCTTGATCAAACTCCTCTGATGATGAGATTGTTTCCCCCATATTATTCGCCCCTGGGGTCAGGTGTGGGAGGCTAGGCACTGCGGATTTGGACAGGAAAGCTTCCTTCAGTCTGAGGAACGCATCAGCTGCCTCCTGGGGCTTCTCTCTCATCCCCTTTACAGAGCCTGGGGGGGTAGAAGAGTGCTTCCTCTTCCGGGCAGCTTTACACCCCCTATTCATCTTCTCAATAGTGTTGGTGGAGGTCCCCTCACCTGGGTCGTCAAGTAAGCCAGTCTTTGAGCCCAAAAGGTTCTCGAGAACTCACAGTCTCTCTGAATAGGTTGAACCCCCTGTGCCACTGCTTTAATCAGGGAGTCCCCTAAGACTTTCTTAACTAAGAGAGAGGTCCCTCTCTTCTTCTTGGAGCTCTGCATCCTGCTCCTCATATTCTTCCCAGTACTCCTCACCTCTGTCTGAGGCCATTTCTGTCTTTGGTAGGGAGACTAGACTTCTCAAGTAGAAGCGTTTGCGCTTAATGCCTATTCTGTCAAGGCCAAAGGGAAAGTCCTCAAGCTTTCTCCCTTGCACAATGGGAAAATAAGAGCAAAACATTTTCTTTTTTTTTTTTTTATACATTATTAGTTCACGCTCCCGGTATGTTTATCCCCTGTCCTTGTGAGCAGAAATCGCTTAAAAACGAGGCTTCTGCAGTGTTTTAGTCTTTCCGTAATGATCTGCGACTTCTATGATATTCGCGGCCGTTAGAAGACTCCACATCCACATTGCGCATGCGCGCGCATGCTCATAGCGATGTGTGCCTGTCTCCCCAGCCGTCTTCCGATGCTGCTGACGGGTCGTAAATAATAGAAAACGCCATCTGTCTAAACGGAACCCAAATGGAAGCGATAACGCTAACGGGCTCTTTCTACTACATGACGAAGCACGGCAGGATTAAAATGGATAATACTACGAGTGTGCGTGAGCTGTTCACCCTGCACGCTTAATTTATACAACGTGTCTGCATGTTACTTTAAATATTGTATCAAATTTATCAATGCTTCTTATAAACAACCGAAAACCTGTAAAATAGAACACTATTAAGCCTACAAAACAACTATTAATGTGAGGTACTTAGCTGTGTATGGCACTACAAAAGACGAGGAAGGCACCCGGAGTTTGGACTGTCTTATACCTTCAGGGACTTACTTATTGGAGGATGAGAACGAGGCTAGGACTACGGAACCCCTGGAGCCTCTTGGGAGTTGTAGGGTGATTACAGAATGAGTTATGTACAGTGCTACTTGGTTTAAGTTCTATTTTTGTAAAGTTTTTTTAAAGAAAAGAGAAAGAGATGGTTTACTTTTATAAGTTTTGAAATGCTGTAATTGGCAGTATTAAATGAGTTTAAGAATAATGCTCGCCTCCGTCTTGTCATAGAATTTAAAGATGCTAACAAATGGGTAGGGTTTCCTGCTTTCAGTGGTTATATTTGTTCCCATTCTGGGGATATTTCTCCAGGGGTTTCAGTTTTTTTTCCAAAATCTGTGCTTATACGTTTTACCCATTGTTTCCCTCAAACAAATAACTGGCAGCTTTGTTTTTTCAGTGTAGGCAAAACTACATCTTTCATTGCTGTGTGTATGTTATGCATCATTTTTGTACGAGAAAAACGAGACAGATTATTTTGATGAATCTGTGCTATCTGTTTGCATTCTTGGACTTGTAGTCCTGAATTTATAACAGAAATGGAAAACAACACATACAGCAGTTGAAGAAATCAAATAAGGACTTGATGCACTGCGGTTGCCTGACATGGGGCAAGTTAAGAGCCTGAATCAATTTTGCAGTGACCCCTAAAACATGAACTACCCAAAGATAATATAAATCGTGATATTCCAGAAAGGTATTTGAGGGACATAGGCCGGTGTATCTACAAATTTATTTTCCAAGCGGCATAAGGACAAAGACCTGAGCAAATGTGTTTCAAAATACTTGTGGGGAAGTCATTTTATCATATTTACTAAGTGAGTGGTTAAATAGACTCTAGAACCATACAAAACACCTGCATATTTCATTTGATGGAAATCAAGGATTCCAAATCACAGCCATGAACATCCTATGTACAATCACATTTTGCTGAAAACTTTGCAATGAGGGGAATAGAAGTGACCTTTCCTTGGCCCATTTCCCCAAAGAACTTGAATGGGCCAGTGTTTGATGGAGGAACTTTGGAATACAGGGCACCACCTGATCAAGTAGTCCATTTGAATCTTCTGTGACAAATCACTAACTGTCCATGTTCAGCCCTGTAGTCTTGGGAATGCAACAATGAACTCCAAATGGCCACTTTTTAAAACAATGCATGGCTTATACAATAAATATGTATTAATGGGCGACTGATCATATGTGCTATTTCAGTATACATCATATGCAGTATAGAAAAGTCAAAAAATGTTCACTAGATGTCAGCACTGACCCTGCTTTAAATTATCAGTTGAATACAGGAATCCATATGTAGAAAGGTCAACTTTTCAGGGGTGGGAAGGGGCTAGAAATTCGATTAAATTAGAGTTTACTGAAATCCAAAAAGCCTACAAATAGGATAAGTTTGCAGTGTTCGCCTCCAGCTGTCGATAAGGCATACAGCACGTACCTGGTATGCTGACATGTCAAAGAATGCTACCGGCATGTCTCCAATCTAACCTGCTTTCGCCTGAAGCAGCGTGTCCACAGATACAGGTTACATATTACACCTCTACTAATACCCAATAGGATGGGCTGCACTAAGGTGTAAAGAGTTTTTTGACAAACATGTGTGCCTCCACTATTGGGAATACAGCTGGGTCATTATTACAGAGTGGCCTCCTGGTGCATGACCTCTCCCTCATACATATAGGGAGATATAGTGGCGCAACTAGACCAAACCTTTGGGGGAGGGAGGATGAAACGCTTCAAATGATGGGGGAGGGTGGGTTATACACCAAGGAAGGTTTGTGGAAACTAGTTTCAAGTTAGCAGCAAATGGTACAATTAAAAGCACATCAGGCCACTCACACGCCCCAGAAACATGATGCAATTGAAGGGGAAAAGGAGCATTTCTATTGGTACCTGGCAGCATGATGCAAATGAAGGACACAATGAGCATTTCTATTGGTACTTGGCAGCATGGTAATGCTATCATTGCAGTGTGGTGTGTGCTTGGGTTTGTCAGTTGCTAGTTCATCGTGCATGTCCAGCCATTGCACCATAATCCCATTTAAACTACACTGGGAATATATATCAGGTGTCAGAAGGCTGGCTCTGGCGACCTGACTAAAATTTGTGGGCCCTGATGTTGTGCTATGGAATAATTTAACATTATGTAGCATGAAATGGCCTGAGATCACATAATATAGCATAGGAAGGCATACAGGCGGGCGAAAGAATGTTTTGCATAGATATAAACAGATGCATGTGAAAAGTGATGTTTACAAAATGAAAAAGGTTTTCTGGGAGGTCTGCTGAGCAAGGCATAGTAACAGCAAGCACCTAAAAATCCTTTGATCTCCCCTCTCTAACCGACAGCATCTTGATACATAACTCCAGCACTGAAACAGCACCGTAGAATTTACACCACCTGAAGACCTATGTGTCTACACTAAATTCCCCTCACCGCCTCACCAATCCACCACAGATATGTCGACACAACTCTCCACACTCTCCTTAACCACTACTCTGCCAGACGCAACAGGCAACAACACAAACAATGTACATTATCAACACACAGCAGATAATCACCACTGCTCCAGACAACTCACAAAATATCTAAAAAATGAGCTCCCCACTGGGAGCCTATCTATCTATATATGTTTCGTATCGCGCCACTCACCCGGATGCCTCGGAGCGCTGATAAGACATAGATACGTAGACGGGTAGAAACCGTTAATCTAGGATCTTCTTCGGCTTTACCTTGATCAAAGAGAAAGGTCTTCAGACTCTTTTTAAAGAGGGATATCGATGGTGTTACCCTCAGCAAGATAGGCAGCGTGTTCCACATCACAGGAGCCCAGACATCAAAGCTGCTACCTCCAAGCTTTTTTAAGTTTAAACGTGGGTAAGCAGTATTCAATTCTTATTGGTTCACCACGCTTCGCTTATGGCCCTATCTTTTCAGATCTACACACACACCACTGATAGAAAGCAACCATGCACTGCTTCCTTTGTTCCTATGTCGTTCCCCTACCCGTCCTCTGGAAGATCCTGAAGCACCAAGAAACCCTGAAAATTGCAATTTGTTCTGTACAGGACTTAAACACATAGCGTAACAGGACATTTGTAAGACCTTCACTCACTCTCCTGTCGTGGGTAAAGATCTGACCGGCCCAAGCAACCCTGGTGGGTGCCATCAACAGGGCAGCACATTAATATAGATTCTGCTACAATCAGGCCACTACACTAGAATCCCTGGCGCACTCAGGGGTAGATGAGAATATATTTCTGACAAATTAAGTAATGTGGGTTTTAAGGAAGGCCAGCGCTACATAAACCAGTGCTACGTGGCAGCCTCGGATCACGAGGGGACACCATTTTGTACAAACAATCATTAAATCTGCCCCACTGTAAGATTATATTTTGAATACCCTGAATAATTTCCAAGGGTATCTGGTCATTGCATCTAATGCCATTCCATCGAATGCATACTTTTGGGGGGTTAAAGGGTTAATTTTTGGGGGAGGTACCCGCCCCAAAAAAGAAAACCCCCAAAAAAAGAAAAAAAATGCATTCAGTGCACATTTTTTAGATGGAAAAAATTGTATGCAAATGCATGTCAATGCAAGGAATCCGATGCAATGACCATAAACCATTTCGAAAGCATAGTGAGAGTAATGTATTTGCCTAGGATCATACACTTTGGGTAAGCAGTGAAGCCAGGATTATAATCCACTCTGTAATTTAGACACCTGACCCTGACCACTGTGAGAAACCTGGCAGTGTTCTGCCACCTATTCCCCCGGGATCCTCTATTCAGGTGGCCAGGGAAGAGCCATCGCTTTTGGATCCCGACCCTGGAGGTGGATAAGCCAGGGAGGATCACCTCAGTGGAAGGTCACAAGGGATTGGGAGGAGAATAACCAAGTGTGAGACATGGTATTTCCCCATTCCCAATAATACCCAAACCCACTCTCCCTCATCCTTCACGGGGTATGTTCAATCACATTCCATCTCCCCCTCCCCATTTCCAACAAACATGGAGACGACGAAGATGCAACTCAGATCAATGAGGATTACCCATAGGAAAAGCATTGGGAAGCAAGACAGGGCCTACTACTACAACCTACCACTTGTCATGATCTCTGCTTCCAAAAGGTCAGGGTTTTCCCAACTCCCTTGGAAGCAGATCCATAACCCAGGTTCCGAGTGCCAACCAGTCCCAATTGGGACCTTTTGGACCCAGTCCTGGCGCCAGTGGCACCAGGCTCATAAATATGCCCAGTCCCAGCGCTGGAAGCGCCGGGCTCATAATGCTTGGGTGGACTTACCTTCAGCAGACCATGCTGCTTACTTGCCTGCCAGTTGAGCCTCTGATCCTCTTCTGTTTGGAACTACTTTTCCTGTTGGGTGGGGCTGGAGCCACTCCCTAGATTCAGAACACTGGAACTCTTCTGGAAGGCAGGAACTCTTTTCTTACTTAGGCGTGGCTGTGGAAGGAGACACCTAAGCACTACAGGAGGCTATTTAAACCACACCCGGTGGATGAATCTTGCTTTGCGTTATTCTGCAACCTCTGCAGCAGAACGCTCATCGTGTCTTCTGCATCCGGTCCTGGGCCTAAGGAAAAAGGCTTACCATCCTGAATCCAGTCTTCAGCAACACCTATAAAGACAAGAAAGAACAGGTTAGCATTCCGGCATCTGAAAGGCAAAGGCTTACCATCCTGAATCCAGTCTTCAGCAACACCTATAAAGACAAGAAAGAACAGGTTAGCATTCCGGCATCTGAAAGGCAAAAGCTTACCTACTCTTCGTGCGCTCCGGAGTTCTTCACACTGCATTCCGGCATCTGAAAGACAAAAGCTTACCAACTCTTCGCACGCTCCGGAGGCCTTCGGCGCTGCATCCCGCATCTGAAAGACAAAACAAGGTGCGTTTAAAGACATTGGGGAACTTTAATACTCACGTGCCATTACTCCTTTCCACATCTAATCCAGTGGGTATTCCGGCACCCTGCAGCCGCTCCGAACTCGTACCTGCAAAATAAAAAGACAGTTAGAGCGCATCGTGAAGCAGGCAACAAGCGCTTACTTACGTGCTTCCAGGCGCTTCTATTCATCACACGGGCTCCATCTTCAACTCACTTCAGCCCGTCATCCGCCATCGCCGGAACCCTGCAAAACAAGAGACATCATTACTAAAGACTTTAAAGACATTTGAATGACTCGAAACTTACCGTTCGTGCAGTAAACGACGGACAGCAGTCCTCTGAAGTCAAGAGGCCTGCGCTACCTATCCAGTGAAGAAACTGGTTACAGCACCCTGCCCCGAGGCAGATGGAGAGCTCGGCATTCACTTACCTAAGGTGAGAGCGTCAACCTTTGGGGGTCTACAGGAGAGGAGAAGAGGAAAGAGATAGGGACACCCCAATAACCCCAGTTCATTAACCCCATATTTTCTATCTGCAGACATCTTACTCTACACGTCAGGCATACAGTGCACAGAGGTCCAGCCCAAAGAGCCAACCGGGTGCTACACATCACCTTTGAAGATACGGTAGTCGCCCAGTCAAGACCGGCGCCTCTGCGAGAATCAGGTGAGCGTTACACCACTAGACTGTCCCATTAATAGAGTCAGACAAGATCAGGCACTTTATCCAAACTTTGCACACCTGATTCCACTTGACTCTTCCCTACACTATAAAAGGTGGGGTTTTGCCAGATGCAGTGAGCGAGCTGGGGATGCCATTATGACCAGAGAAGCCAAGGAGCAGAGAGGTGCAGGAGCTGTAGGCTGAAGGAGAACGGCGTGCGGATACTCTGGCCAGGTGTCTTTGAGGGTCTGCAGCATGGCGAGGGAGCTGTGTCTCCAAGGAGCGGGCGTGAGGCTACCTGCATCCTGCTGGCGGCATATAGTGGAGTGCTCGCCCCTTGAGACCTGTGCCAGCCCCAAGGGTATCTGAGGTGCAGGTGGTAAGACCCTGACCGCAACCCAGCGTATCCTGGAGGAACCACCTGACAATGCGATGTTGCCCGGTGAGTTTCGTGAAAGTTAATGAGAGACAAACTCAGGAGCTTGCGTGTGCTGACTGCAGAGGAGCTGGAGGAAGGCACAGAAGTAAAGCGGCACGGACTGAAAGGCAAGTGACAGATTGTGAAAAGGCATAAAGCAAGAAAGCAAGCAGAAAGAGTGTTAAGCAGCATGAAAGAAAGAAAGCCAAAAGCAAGAGAGAGAGATAAAACAAGCAAAGCTTGAAGGAAACACGTGCTAGGGGCACTGAAGAAAGAGGAAAGTGAACTGTAGGACATATAAGAGAAAGAAGGGTGCAACTGACCCGAAGCAGGAAAGAGGGTGCAACAGATTTGAAAGGGGAAAGTAAAAGCGAGAGGTAGTGAAAAGAGGGTACGAGCGACCAGAAGAGGAAAACAAGAAAGTGCAAGTAGCACAAGAAAGTGACAAGAAGGTGCAAGAGTTCACAACCAAAGGAATAGAGGGTGCCAGGGTCATGATAAAGGCAAGAGAAGTGTGCAAGAGGCATGGCAAAACAAAAAGAGGGTGCAAGTGTGCACGATAGAAAAGAAGGTGTGCAGGAGGCACGATGCCGTGGAAAAGAACAGAGTGAAAGTGGCACAGAAGAGTAAAGGTGCCAGAGGAAAAGTACAAAGAGCAAGGAGCGGGGTTGCAGGTCTGAGTGGTCACGCTTGGGAGGAGCAAAGAGCCCAGCGTTCTCGAAAGTCCCTGATACTACCCCATGAAGTCTTGTCTCAGCGATAGCTGCCCCGCCAAAACACCATTAAGGGCTTGCTTAACTTGTTGGTTCCTTGGATGACAAAGCTCATGAATCTTTCCTTTGACGAAGGACTAGTCCCATCATCCCTTAGGGAGGCGTGGATCACACCCCTGCTTAAGAAGAGTAATGCTGATCCTCGATTGGCCAAAAACTATCGGCCTATTACAAATGTGGCTTTTATTCTTAAAATCATGGATAAAGTAGCCTACATCCAGATACAGGGACATATTGAAGAGCAAAACATCCTGGGGGCACGTCAATCAGGTTTCAGAGCCCAGCAGTCAGTGGAAACCGCGATGCTGGACCTAAAATCTCCCTTGGCCAGCATAGTGGATAGGGGTCATTCTGCCCTACTGATGCTCTTAGATCTCTCTGCGGTCTTTGACCTGGTGGATCATTCCCTCCTAGTCACAAGGCTTAGAGACCTAGCCCATTGCTCTGAGTTAGCAGCACAATGGATATCCTCATTTCTTTGACCCCGGGGAGTCCGTGTGGCAGTGGGTGAGGCGAGTTCCTCCCCTGTTTTACAAACATTCAGCGTTCTCCAGCGTTCATGTATCTCACCAATGCTATTCAATATCTACATCAGGCCTGCTCGGCTTATTGGATGACCTGGGTGTACAGTAATTATGCTGATGCCACCCAGCTCGTCCTTGAGCTAAGTGGGAACTACACGCATGATTCAGCTGCCATAAATAAGATCTACAACGCAAATTAGGCTTGGATGGCTGACAACTCACTTGCCTTGAACAACAAAAAGACTGAGCTCCTAATCGTACCATCTGTTCTACGTTTTAAGAAACTGGATCCCGCCTTTGACACTCTTTGTATCGCTGGCAACAGAATCAATGTCTCCAAGAAGGTAAACACATTGGGGGTAATCCTCGATGCTGAATTTACCATGAAGCTACATGTCTCCCACGTTCGATCTTCATGGGGCCTCATTTCAAAGCTACTCAACTACATCTGCCCATTTATTTCAGTCAATAACTACTCTCTCCTAGCCACTGTACGAGTCAACTCCAGACAGGACTATTGTAACAGCCTGCTGGCTGGCACATCACTTACCAACTTGCACTCACTACAGGTTGCACAAAATAGCGCAGTTTGCGCCATTCATGACTTGTCCAAACGACCCATGTAGGCCGCCCAAAGAAAACAACATTGGTTACCGGTAAAACATTGGATTACCCACGAGACCCTCACACTGTCATTTACATGCCGGTCCGATACATCAACCCAGATACAAGTTGGCTTGGTGGGACATCCTTTGATATTGAGGTGCCTTTGCTTTGGAACACCCTGCACGGGCTGATAAGGTCAGCCAATACTCTCGGCCATTTAAAACAAATAGTCAAACACCACCTCTTCAACTTTAACCCTGGTTGAATCTGGTGCTCGTCACGTTTCACTTTTGGTTGATGACCTTTATGTCTGTTTTGTGTGAACCCGAAGGTCTATGGGCATGTGCCGCGCTACAAGAATTAAAATAAATAAATAAATAATGTAAGAACTGTACAGTGAAATGTACATCCTGACTAGTAGAATTTGTTTGTTTAATGACGAAAAGGGCCTAAGCTTCAGGAAGGGAACCCTGAGAGGCCTAAGTAGAGTTGTGCAAGAGACATTGTTGAACTATGTAAAGAGAGGCCTACAGTTGGGGAAGGGAACCCTGAGAGGCTTTACCTGAACTGTGTATTTCTTGTTGTTTGGAACTGGAAGAACTTCATCCATTGGTAAGACAGTCTGAAATCAGCTGTGCTTTGCAATTCCTTTTCATTGAACCACTATTCTCTTTAGGAAAACTTCCCATCACATTTTGTCAGAGAGTGAGGGCAAGCATAGGTTTAGACAGAGGGGGATTTTGGTGTTGAACTTTTAGACATCAACGGTCCTTAGAAACATCAGTTGAGGGAACAATCCCTTTAGAATTAGGGCCAAATACTCAAGGACTACTGTGAAGATGAGTTGTCTCTCGTTCCCATCTTACCATCCCAAGAACATGCTGCCAAGTAGCCCCATGTCATGCATGACACTGTGAGCTAGCCCTGACTTTTGCCATTGAATGATAGGACTTGCAGACTAGAATTTCCTATTAGATGTATGGGCCTACTAATCCCATCATGCAAAATAAAAAGCCAGGACTGGCTCGTGGTGTCATGCAAGGCATATGGTCACTTGCCAGCTATGCGAGATCTCCCCTGAAATGCAAGGGCCCCCATTCTGATCAAGTAAGGCCTTACTTTTTGTCATCAACATTGCATTAATTGATTATATCTGTTTCGCTCCAAAGATTGTACCTTTTGTTTAAAAACAACTCTGTGACTCCCTTTGATTGTCTTGCAAGCAGGCACAGATGTTCAAGTAATTGCAGCTGTGTGGGGGCTTTCAGTTGGCAGCGTCCCATCACGGGTTCTATTACCTTAATAGTTATGCATTAGGAAGGTGCTGCTGCTGCTAACAATGACATGTGTTAAAGAAGTACCAGTGCAGCTCCAGGCATGGTTTTTCATATGTGCCTTGCCCTGCGCAGGACAGCCCTGGAAGCGAGCGAGGTCCAGCCTGCACACCCGCAGCCCACCGTTCCTTGTGGGGTTGGAGAAAGAGCCGAAGTCCCATTAGGCCAATGCTTGGTGCATTTGATGTGCATTTGGTCTGGAGAAGGCCATTATGCGGCGAAGGCCTGCAGCAAGCAACCTGGCACACGTGAAGCGTCTGGCTATGCCGAGGCGTGCACATCTGCTTAGATTCACATGCTTTGCATAAGCCGCTGCACTGCGCATGCCCAGCTACTGGGAAGGGATGATCTCTTTCATTCCTGGGGCTACTTGGATGTTCCCACTAAAATGGGATTGCAGCCAATTATGCTAATCGCTTAGTGGATTGCCTTTAAGCAACGTGGATTCACAAGTGGCCTACATTAGAGGGTGTGGTGTGCCGTGCATCTCACCACATGTTTGTTTTGAAATATAAATAAATAAACCTCTCAGACTCGAGGTGATGCCGCCCTTCCCAAAACCATTCTCAGATGGTGTTTGTTGGAGTGGTTACATGTGATTTAACTGAATTAAAAAATAACGAAAACTTTTTCATCTAAGTATTTTTATCGAATAAAATACAGAATTTGTTTTAAATTTGGTCCCCGTTTCCCTTTGTTGATAACCCCTCTCCACCCGTTTTAACACCTTACACCATCCCCCATATATATATTTTTTTAAAGGTATTATTTTCGATAAAAATGTTATTGGTTATTTTTAATTCTGTAAAATCACTGCATAGCCTTGGGAGTGAATATGTCCATGCCGTGCTTCCCTGACCGTAGTTTCACCAGGTCCGGTGTGATCATGGTTGCAGGTTCGAGGTCCATGCTCCGGCGGAAACCGGGCAATCATGTTATGTTTAGCTTTTCAGCAGCACCATTTCTTCGACTAGGCCCAAACGTCTTGGACAAACCAGCTGGACGTGCGTGATCCTCTCTAAATAGCTAGCACTGAGGCCAGATTGCAGAAGATAAGCAGGTTCCGGCTTGGATGGCAGTGTGGATGGGGATACAGCCTGGTGCCTGTAGGCACAGGCGTAACGGGAGCCCTCGCACACTCGTGGTACGGGGTCCTGGGAGGGGGCACCCTTGGACTAAAAAAAAAAACATTCATTTTTTTGTCACTCTGCCTTCATAAAGTCATAAAGATATTTCTTTTTGAAGTCCGAGGGCTCCGCCCACCTCATGACATGGAAGCCTCTAGGCTGGAGGCCTCCATGTCATGGGGTGGGGGAGCGCTATGACTTCAAAAAGAAATAGTTTCTTTTTGAAGTCGGAGTGACTTCAAAAAGAAACCCTTTACTTTTGAAGTAATAGGGCTCCCCTCAACCCTATGAGAAGTACTTGTGTGAGTGTATGGTGAAAGGGTACACACTTAAATGTATGGGTGGCTCCCTGGGTGTGACTGTATGGTTAAAGGTACACACTTAAATGTATAGGTGGCTGGGTGTGCATGTGTGTGAATGGTGTGTGTGCTTGTGTTAAGGGGCGCAACAAAATCTACATTTCAGGGAGGGTGCTAACCATTCAAATGTTGGGAGAGCTGCTAACTTCACGGGTGGTGGGGGAGGGGCAAACTAATTTGTATGGTGCATCTAACTTCTTTAGGCATTCTAATGAGACTATGCTAGTGAAGCTTCAATGTTACAAGCAGTTAACTCTCTCCTTAAAGTCTGAATGCACCCACGTATAGACTGCTGTGAGAATAAGCGATCTGCTGTTCCCTCTCTACCATTAAGGAGCCTCATACATAAGTGCTGGGACAAGGAAAAGGGAAGTGGGGGTAATTCTGGGCCAGGAAGCTAATTTTTGGTGTTGGGGTAGGTGGTGGGAGGGAGAGGGGAAGTGTGGGGGGCGGCGGGGGGTTGTGCGATAAATCATAATGATCATCCATGTCCAGGCTAAGCAGGCATGATATGTGGTTTTAGTGGCTAGAGAGATATTTTGGTGCAACCAGTCCAGTTATTTCTTAGCGTGGCTTGACTTTTTTTTTTTAAACTGTGCATCTCTGATAAAGCAGTCCTGTTAAGTGTAATTACCTGGCTAGACTGGCATTTGGGTGCTGCCAGTCTAGCCATTTCTTACTGCAGCATTGTATATTTTTCTGGGCATCTGTGATAAAATAACCATGATAAGTGTTATTGCTTCGACTGGCATTTTGGTGCAACCAGTCTAGGTATGTCTAAATGTCTAAATGTGGCCTGGCATGCTTTAATGTAATATGTTATTCCGTGTCTAGACTGGTCTACATTGTGCAGCCAATTGGACATGTTTTCACTGTGGCATGGCATTTCTAATAGCAAAACATCATATTCATTAAAGTATTAATGTGCCTGTGCACTGTTGGTGACTTGCATGTATTGGATTTTTGGATTGGTGTTACCATATAAAACAATTGCAAATGCACTGGCCTTTTAGCCCATTTTTCTCAAAGTGTGATGCATTAAAACACATATTTATATCTTTCTCCTAGTGCAGTGTGCAGTGTGTACCCCTGCAGCAGCATGTTCATATGTACTGCACAAGCGTGGTAATCTAGGCTGGACCAGAGTGTGGTGCGACCCGTGATTTGTTGCCAAGTTGAGGGGGGGGCCCTCAGCATGTCTCGTAGGGGTCCCCTACATTTTGTGTTACGCCACTGTTCTCCTACTGAGATTATGGTGATCACAGGAACCTGTTTCTTGAAAAGAAAATCAATTTGATTGGTCGATTGTTTAATCAAGTGGCAAGTGGCATTGAGGCTGACATAATTGGCACTCCTCTTCAATTTGATTGGACTGTTTGTTTGGGGCCAGAGAACCTGGTTCTCACAATCAATCAGAGGGGACAGCCTCGAAGCAAATCGTTTCCCAGTAAACAGGGTGTGCCCTCTGGAGCAACAGCGATCACCGGATGTTTCAGATGGTGTCACCCAATTTTGATTTCCAGATCTGCAATCCCATTGACTGAAATATGCTTTCCGTTGAGATTTTGTACTTCTTGAGAGGCCTGAGAGGTTTGAGAGGGATTGTATGACTCTCCTCCCTTCTTAGGTGAAGGTGGTCAAAGGTTTGTTCTGAAATCAAGGTCGCCTATGACCCTGTGTCTAACAGAACCGATGAATCCCACTGACCTTGTATCTGAACAGGAGGATAGAACCTGCCTTCTTTTGACTCTAGCTTAAAGAGAAAGTGTGAGTTATTGGACAGCTCAGCATGAATTTTCTTGAAGTCATTTGTCTCTTGGATTTGACCTTGGACATTTTGTCTTTTGATATCAAGTTCACGTGAGTTGACTTGAGAGCCTGTCGGAATAATAAGGCATTTGGAGATAAGATATGGAGTAGGTGCGTCCCCTTTTCCGCTGTCTTCTATTTTGAGAAGGGACAATCTTCAGAATCTTTTCGTAGGGAAGATACCTCTGCTATTTCTGGATTTTCTTGGTTTATAATTTCTGTTTTATCAGATTGCCTTTTGTCTCTGCAGATTTCTTCAAACTTTTCGGTCTCTTGTTTTATGTTATTGAATTGAGTGTCTTCTCTTTTGAGCCACCTTTCTTTCGGAGGTGTCACAACATCTCTGAAAGAGAAGAAATTCTTTTTTGTGCTTTCTGTGCTCTCTCTCTCTCAATGGTAACTATTTTTATTTTCTTGGAATGTCACTATTTTTCTATGTTTGTTAGGTTCTAGTTCCAAGTGGAAAGAGTTGTCGCCACTAGTTTCTGGCATTTCCTTATTAAATTCCAGTAAGTCTTTTTATGGGCTAGAAATGAAGCTTCCTCCAGGGCTTGACATATTATTGTTTTAAGGGGTCTTTGATGAAGTTCTTTTGGGATCAGCGCCTCCTGCAACTTTGAGTCCATTCTCCCTCAGAATCATAGCTACTGCCAGAACCCCATTACCTGTTATTATCTGGGCCTTCCATGATGTTCTGATTTCGGGAATGCCTTTTAGATACATGGGACACAGGCTCCTCCCTTTGTTCATTTCTCTGGGACTTCTCAGGGTTATTTTCCCCGGATCCATTTTTAGAGGTCAGATAATAGTGGGTGTCTTTCTCTAAGGCAGTGGACTTCAAACTCTTTTGGCCTGGGCCACCCCTGAGCAAAATGTGGACAGGCCGGGGACCCCAAAATGCCAAATTGACAGTAAATCCAAATGGCTATGATCTATCAAGCGCTGTCAACACACCCTTAGCCCAGTATAGTCCCTGGTCTCCCCCACCTGCTCCTATCACAGTCTTTGGGCTCGCTCATCCCACTCCTGCCGACTCCCTGGGCTCTCCCCACCCCACCACAGACCCTGGGATCTCCCCACGCTACTACCACCACTATCTCATGGCTCCCTCCCCATCCTGCTCCCACCCCATCCTGCTTCCACCACAGTCCCTGTGCTCTCCTCACCCCACTTCCAGCACACTCCCAGGGCCAGTGGGGAATTTTTTAAGTGGAGTGCCATGCATCTTTTGCCCAGATATGCCATAGCGACCGAGCGTAGCTAGCTAGCCCGAACCAATCAAGAGGTGTTTGGTGGGATTCTCCACCGGGGGATTTTTTTTAAAATAATGGGTTAAAATGTTGCATTTGAGATCAGACTTTTAATAATAATTGGGTAAAAAGCCAAACAGTTTGCAATTGACACTAGAGGGCTCAGGGGTCAGGCATGGTATTTCTTATTTGACATCTATGATAGATGTCCAGTGAAAAGATACTATCCCTGTCCCCTGGATACCACAGCACCTAATACACTCACGCAATCAACTTGATTATGTGTGTATGCAAGGCTCTGGCATGGGGCAGGCATGGTATTTTATACTGGACCTCTAACATAGAGGTCCTGTAAAAAGATACCATTGCTGTCTCCTGGGTCTCACCGCGCCTAACACACGCATACACAAATAATAATTTTGATTATGTGCGTGTGTTAGGCGCGGTGACACCCAGGGGACAGGGATGGTATCTTTTTACTGGACCTCTATGATAGATGTTCAGTATAAAATACCATGCCTGCCCCACGCCAGAGCCTTGCATACACACATAATAATATTGATTATGTGCAAGGCGCTGGGGAGCCAAGGAGGAAAGCATGGTATTTTTTTTACTTAACATCTATAATAGATGTCCAGTAAAGAAAATGCCATCCCTGTCCCCTGGACTCCACTGATTTTGGCAGGTGGGTAGGGGGATTGTGCATGAAAGGCATTTTTAAAATGCCTTTGTTGTACAACCCCGCCCACTCACCCAAATCAGCTCCACGGACAACCACAAACACACACACACAGCCACACAGCAAGCACTCAATCATTCACATGAGCACCCATCATCATACACTCACTCAGAAAAGCATACCCGCATCCATACACATATTTAAATAGAAAAAAAATTAACATAAACGTACCTTCTGCATCAGTCCTGAAGTTTCCTCCCCAGTGCTCAAGATCCGTCATAAGGAACATGAATCAGGAAGCAAGAGACCTGCGCACGGGTCATGAAACGCCCTGCTCCAGCCTGCAGTCGCAGGAGCTCCCTCTCGCATATACAGACATGCAGTTCCCCAGCCAGCATTTACAATGAGCTATGCAAGGCTGGTAAAGCAAAATGCCCCCAGCATTGCATGGCTCATTAAGCATGGGCATCTGGGGAACTGAACTGTCAAAGGGAAACCATGTTTCCCTTTGACAGTTCAACCAGCCCAGGAGCACTCCCTCAGCTGGAAAAAACTGCTGGGCTGACGTCCCCATACCCATTATGAATGAGCCACCCCTGCCTAGGGCTCCTCCTGCCCTGCTCCTCCCGACCACACTCCCTGCATAGTCCCTGAGCTCCCACTAAACCCACACCCTGCATAGTCCCGGGGCCTCCCACCCTCTCCAAAAACAAGCAAGGGCTTCCCGACTTGCTCCAAACACAACCCAAAAGACCCCCCACCCTTTCCACAAACAACCCCAAGGCCCCCCTCCTTAACTTGTATAAACTATTTCTTTCCTGCGACCGGATTCAAACACCCTGGAAACTTGCACTTTGGAAAGGGATAGAGAGCGCGCTTCCAGGGTGTCTATTGCCTGGGTCAGCCACTCCTGCTGACCCTAAGCCTGGCCTTGTCACACTGAGCATGTGTGGCAGGGGCCATAGTAGGAGGGGATTTGCACTGTGAGGGGTCAGAAATGTGGGGCAGATATTTTTTAGATGATTTCTCAAACTTCTGATTTTATCAAATGATATGTTTCATCAAATGCCTCACTATCCTTGCTCTGACGAGGATTTCCCTGCCTATCAAAACTGAAGGAAAACACTCTAACACCGGATATCGGGCCCTCACACTGAAACATCAAATACATTAAGAAATATATGGCAATTCACAATAACAACAACAATGATATTCACAGTCCTTCTTAGTAACCTGGGTGAACTCCCCTTCCCTAGGTTTCAAGGTAATTTCTGTTCCAATGTTCAACAAAAAAAACAAGAAAATCTGGGTTTGTAATAAAGTCTCAATTCAGTTATTGATTCCTTCTATGAGTCAAAGGATAGTTTTTTTAACCAAAGTTCAAACAACAGAAGAACATCTTTTCTTGCTGGAATAAAGACTTTTCACATCATCAAATAGCACAGTGTTATTTCCAGCTAAAATGCTTTGCTACAACCTCTAATTGCCCAAGAAGAGACACCACAGTTCCATTTTTTGTTCAAATAAACGCAACTGATGCTAATAGTAAGGACACATAGCTTTTGGCCGACACTTAGTAAGTCTTTCTTTATAATATTGAAATCACAGTTTATATCTTTGTGAGGTTGACTTCACAGCAATTCAACTTTCATCTAAACAACTCTCCGGCTTCCAGTAACTTCTGCAAGATTTCACCATGAGGGTCTACTCCTCTACCTCATAGTATTGCACCTTAATTGTGCTACTGAAGTATCAAATCTGCTGACAACCAAAACATCACCACAGCTTGAGTACTTTGTGACTTTAAACCTCTTTTTTCAGATATGACAAGATTCACTTTATGGAACTTCAACACCTTATAGGAAGCAAGGTCTTCCTCTGAATATTCCCTTTTCCAGAGGTGCAGCCTTTTTGCCACTCTTGTCTGTCTGCAACAATGACAACCCACAATTGTCCTTGGGAAACACTTCTCTTTTCTTCCTATTGGCTTGGGCAATATAGGTTGTGTCAGCTTCGAAAGAATATTTACAAGCAGCAAGCTTTGAATCCCCAACCTTGCTTTTACCACTTAGTATTCTGCCAGCCAGGATAATTTATTCAGAAGCTTTGTTGCCAGTCTCTCTTGGCTTTAGGTAATGCTTGCACACTCTTGGCTTGGGCAACGCTGGTGTTTTGTTATGCTGATGACAATGCTTGCACCATTTCTTGGTTTTGGGAAAGACTAGTTTCACTCCTGATTGGAGAAATACTTTGTGCACTCTTAGCTTGGGCAATGTTTGTTCTTTACAATTTGTAATGATAATGTTCAGACTTTTATTATTAGATTGGTTTAACTGTTTTAGAATAGATTCAGAGGTCAGCCTTCCTCTCAGAATTTCTATTAAGCACACGCCACCAGTCCTTTGTGAGTTTTCATCAAGATTCATGTTCAATAAGGACGTTTCAGCTGTGTTTCTTTCCTATACAAGTGAAAGAAATAATATTTGCTTATGTGCAAGTGCTAAATTTCAAGTGCTCCATTGCTTAGCAATCAACGGTACGTTTCACATCGCTTTTCTCACACATGAGTGATTGTATTTGGATACTGTTTCCGGCAGTGTTCGCGCAAGGGATCAGAACGCTCACTAAGACTCATTGCCTTCTGTATCCCTTCAATTGTGTGCTGCAGGACTTCTGGCTTCTGTTTGGACCCACAGCCTTCCTTGTTGAAGGTGTCTGCGGTCCGGCTACATAATTAAAGAGCCCTTCTCGCTCCTGAGACCCACAGCTTCACACTACCTTCTGGCCACGGTCTCCGGCACCTTCCAGTTGTGCAATCTCTGTGATTAGATTCACATGTGGAAAAGCAGCTTGGCTTCACGCCTTCAGCTGCACAACCTCTGCCCCTCAGAGTTTGGGGGAACAGGACCCTTGCAGGACAGGCAGTTAAAATCTGCTGGTTCAAAGTCCTGGCATCCCTTCGGTGCTCCCACTTCTGCCTCGAATGCCAACACTGTGCTCTCATCTTTCTGCTTCTGTTGCTGCTGCAAGCACTCCAGCCACCTTTCTATCTCCATATAATGCACTGCACCTGAGAGGGCCTCTAAAGCCTCTCAGCTTCCTTCAGGTGTGGGCTATCACACATTTTTTTATTGCCTGACAACAGCTGCAACATTGCTCTTCAGCCCACTTCCTCGTCCCAGTACTTCTGGGATAATGGGATTTGTAATCCCTGACAACAAAATTAGGTTTTCTTGTCAGATTCTTAATTTTAAGGGTAGATTTATTTCCCTTGAAGGTATTTAAGGACAAGTGATCATAAGTTACTGGTAAAGAGGAAGGCAGTTTATTTAAGTCAACATTTATAGATTCCCTTTCACTGTACCTTTATGATATGATATGGCATTCATAATTATGGGAGAAAGAGGGATTGTTATACTTATAGGTTTCAAATGGTGTCTCTTTCCTTGTGGTTTTTACTGACATTATATTAGCTGTGCCTACATTCACAGGTTTAATATGTGGTTCAGATACACCATAGTGACAATATGCCATTGCATGTTGTGGCAGCTTTACAAGGCTCTCCCCTGTTAGGGATAACTATTGTGTCTCATCCCACAGGTTTTCCTCACCACCCTGCGCCTTGTTTCCTCCCAGGTGATCCTCCAGCAGTACACCACCCCCAAGGTCAGGATCAGAAAGCATCTGCCTTTCCCCGACCACCTGGGAGGAGGTTTTAGGCAGGGTTTCAGTGAGGGATACGTAGGATTCACCACACATCTCACGTCAGCTTTTTCTTTCCTCCCTTTTGTTTATTTATTTTTGCATTTCAGGCTGGGGTCCCTGGGGGACGCACCCCACATTTTGAATACCTCTGCTCTAAGGACTGAACATAAGCACTGTCTCTTCCACTAGATGGCCTAGAAGAATTCTCCCAATTTTAACATGCCATTCCTGGGCTGCGAATTGTGTCTATCTATCTCCCTCTAGTGGGCTAGATGATTTATCTGAAAGAACATTTTCTGCAGTTCTACATCTCTCAATTCTTCTTGATATTTTACCTCAGGTCTAGATGGATCTTCATTGCCACTTCTATCCCCTCCAGATGTGCTGAATGCAGCACCTTCCCCACTTCTCGCTGGTAAGGGCGAGAAGTCATCTATGTTGGTGTTAGGGAGAATTCTCATCTTATGGCTATTTTCCCTAACCTATAGAGTCCCCCAGCAGCTTAGCTGGATTTGAACGGTTTGTTTTCTTCTCCTGCTAAGAGTGAGACTCTTTTTCCCACTCTTAGGCATTTTTGCTATGTGTGTTCTAGGCTATATTTGTGTTTAATGTCTATGGGGTTTCTCTCACCTCCATAGGAACCATCTTTATTCACATGTGTTACACAGCGCCCTCGGTGCAATGACACAGAGGTGTTGTAGCGACCCCCAAACATAGACTCCATACCCTGGGACTGACTGCTGTCTCCCAGGGCATGTAAAGTCCCCATTGACTTTACTAGTCAATTTCTGTGAACTAAACCAGTACAACCCATCTTACCATGGAGGTACTGGGAAGGGTTAATAGTTTTTCCCCCTTATGCTCATTTTCGAGATGGTACTGTACTGTTCCTCTCTCAAAAGTTTCTGGCTGGTCGCAGTGGTTACTACCGTAAATATTCAACCGTAAATATTCAACCGCAAATATTTTCCTATGGGATTTTCCCATTGTTCGAGGCTACCACATTTTCTGACAGCCTCTAACATACGGCCGGTGTATTTTAATATTAACTTCACTCCGGTAGGTTTTATTTGCCAGAACTTTAATATAACTTCTTTCTCGTGTCTTTCTCTAAACTCCTAACCCAGGTCGGGGATCCTTTGTTCGTCCTTTTGGACGAGAAAGCCCTCCTTTCGCCGCCGCTGAGTCTGGGGTGGGTCCATTGTGTGGGAGGGGGAGTAGGACCGCTGAACAGGGTTGCCTCAGCAACCCATGTCGCACTCTATCCTGATAGGCTGGAGGGTCTCCCGCCAAGATGACCACTCCACTGTGTGAGTGACAGCTAGGCTGTATGAAAGGGGATCTTTTTGCATAAAAGCAGGGTCCTGAGGACTGGAAGAGCAAGACGTCGCCACTGGAACTAAGAAGCCGAAGAGGAGAGAAGCCAAAGACATCTGCAACGACTGAACACCCGGTGAAGCCCTGCTGCAGCATCTCACCACTTTTCTCCACATGACGAGAGAAGATCTTCATCTGCAAGAGCCTTCTTCCCTTGAGCTGGTGGGGCCAACCAGTTCGCCAATCGCCTTCCCAGACCTGCCTTGGTCGAATCGCCAGTACCCCGTAATTGGAGACCAGATAGCCAGGCACCAGTCCACCCAGACCGCGATTTAAAGGAGCGTACCTTTTATTTGTCGGGCAGCACCACGGCTGGTTTCATCCCTGGGTAGTGCAGTAACTTGAACCTTCCTCCACAACGAGAGCCTCTTCCTCTTCCTCTGTATCCCCCGAACTGCAGGAACTACCAGGAACAACCGCCACTGCAGGAGCCACTTCTTCATTTATAAGGTACATTGTTCCGCCAGGCCGCCCTTTCTGCGTAGTAGTACTAAAGGTGTTTGAAATCCTTTACCTACCTGTTGGGTTGGCCGCCCCACTCTTCTAACATTGTCTTTCACTTTCTGCATCCACCTTTTCAAAATCGTTAACCAAAGACTTGACTGCAGCTACAAGAACATTTTGCTCCTGGGCCCTTGCCCTGTACCATTGACTCTGGCACAGGCCTACTGACTCTGGCTAAATTTGTTAGAACTGCCTTCTTTAGATTGCTTCTCAACTAGAAATGTGTTGGTGCACCTACTTCTTATAACCACCCTTTCCTCCCCACTTTTAAACCTTGTGAAATGCCATTTTGCTCAGTTTTCATTTAAGTATTTTTTTTATACTAATGCACTGCCTTGCTTAAACTGGTTCACACACTTATGGGAAGTGTTGCTAGGGTGTGTAAGAAGACATTTATGTATAACTTGTGCTTTCCTTCCCTTGTCAGAATTTGTTAGAGTGCCATTTGTGTTTGATTTATACTGTGCCGTTTTGCTCAGTTTTCACTCTTGCTCAAACTTGTCTACAATTTAACCAGGGAGTTGTGTATACTTTCTTTGACCAAATTTAACTAGCTTTAAGAACTGTGATATGTTTTACTAGAAGTGTATGAAATAAATATATATATTCTTTTACTACAAAGCTTTGGTCAGTGTTTCCTTGGTCCATAGTATTGAAGGCCTATTGTGTAAACCCTGAATACTGCTCATCTCCCGCTTGAGATAAGTCTGACTGCTCAGCCACAGCTACCAACTAAATCTTTGTGGTACAGACTGATACCAAAGGGGTTTTATTCCTCTCACCTGTAGTCCTAATCTTCTGTAGTGCTCCCTAAGGGAACTACACAGGATTCTGTCTAACAGGGGTTCATCACTGTTGGGCGGATTGGCAAAAATGCAATGTAATCCTATTACCGCTGCATTACCTCTCCACCCAATCCCACATTTGGGCAGAAAGTGGGAGATTTACCTAATAGCCCTGTGGTATTAGCGCTGCGGTAATAGCATGCAGAATAGCCATTGGGTCCAACTGACCAATGGGAATGGGGACTTACTGCCGCCCCCCTCCGCAACTCGGGATATGGCACTAATAGCGTGGGACTGAGTTGCGGTAACACAATTTGCATTGTTCTCCTTCCTGATCAGAATTATTTGGGAGATGAGGATGTTAGACACCTTGTGGCTTCTTGTTCTCTAGAGGGGTCAGCTATATTATGTCCTCAGCATGCATATGGAAAGTTTTAGGTAGGTGGAATAAGGCCTTTGTCAGAAGGGAATAATCTCATCTTTCCAAAGAACCTGCCTCTTGTGGTTGTCTGCTGGGTGGTTGCAAGGCCTTTTTTTTATAGTGCTTTACTTCCTCACTTAATTTTTCATTTTATTCCATTTCAGTAATACCTTCCTTCTTATAATGGACTAATTGTTCTCTCAAAGTACACACAGCCCTCCAGATAAGGTGTGTACTAGGCCTTTTTATGCACAGAAATCTTGTCAATATGGCCATTTTAATTATTCCTTGCGTATCACTTACAGATGCTATTTATGACAGCACCCCCATAAATCATGGAGCTCTCTGGTGACAGCCAGGCTAGCAGCAGTTTGCAAATCCACTCTTTAATTTAGCAATCCAAAGAAGAAACTGGGATGAGTCCTGGTCTTTTTAACATTTTTCTCTGTTAATAATTCTATCAAGGTAATACTTTATGATTAATGTAAAAGGGAATTTGTGTTTTGTTCACTTTGTTGAACTGCCTGCATTATGTAGTTTACAGTGTTATTAAAGAATTTTGAACTATGAGCATTTCACTTTGCTTTAGACACATGTAGTATTATGTCAAATTAAATTGTCTTAAACAAGGGCTGCATTTCTGCTTAATTTTCCTCCGTCTTAATCTGCTTTAATAGAGGCAGCGCAGTTGCAGCAGCATGATATTTCATACTTCACTTTCTTTTCCTCACAAAAGCACTTCAATTGCATTTACTGACTTGGGCTGCTTGATCTCTTGAAATTTGAAAAGAGCCTCCCAACAAGCAGTTGTTTAGCTTTTGTGAGAAGGATATTTTTCCAGGGTGTTCTATATGAAGATGTGTTTTTTTTTAATCTTAAGATTGCGTGGGTTTTTCTAAACTACACCATGTGGGAATATCATGAATTTTGGGATCAGAGAACCAGTGACATGATTGTTTTAGTAGAAATGAAGAATGGTATAGCTTGAAGTCGGGGAATTTAACAACACCTTTTTCATATGGAGCTTTGAGCTTGGTTAAAGCAAATTATTTACTCTTACCTTCTCCCCATAACAATTTTAGTAAAATAGAGTATATAGATTTGGAAAAGGAAAGAAATAATGGAACCGATAGAAGCTGTAAATAGTATAGTACAATAGGGGACAGCATCATTTTAATAGTATCTAAGCGTCCCCACCAAGAAAGATACAGGGGTGACCATTTGGAAGTTAGGTCTTTAAGATTGCTCAGTATTATTTTAGTGTTAATTTTAACAGTATCATGGATTGTAGGGGCAAATCGAATTCCTAGGTATTTTATAGAGGTACTACACCATTTAAGACCAAAGATATCAATGTCATGTTTGAGACAATAAGAGTTTAGGGGCATAATTTCCAATTTCTCTCTATTTAATTTATATCCTGACACTTGTCCAAACTTAGCTAAGGCATCAAGTAGATTTGGTAGGTGGCATTTGGGATTCTTGTTAAGAATGAGGATATCATCAGCATACGCTGCTATTTTGGTATATGAGGCGCTAGCCGAAATACCTAGGATATTTTTATTGGATTGTATTAATTCCAATAAAGGTTCAAGCGAAAGAATGTATAGTAAAGGTGGAAAGGGGCAGCCTTGCCGTGTTCCTCTAAGTAAAGGGAAGAAGGAGGATGTTTGGCCATTTGGATAGATAGATGATTTAGGGGATGAATATAGAAGTTTGACCAAAGAGATAAATGCTTCACCGCAACCGTGCCATTCAAGGGATTGAAACATAAAGTTCCAATTGAGACGGTCAAAAGCTTTTTCCGCGTCTAGTGCTATGGGTACATATTCTTGTTTATCTTTTTTGTCTTTAGCTGCTAAGCTGAGGGCATTGAGTAATAGTCTAGCGTTTGAGGATATATTGCGTCCTTTCACATAGCCAGTTTGGTCTGCTTTAACAAGAACTGGGAGTGAGGATTCAATTCTATTGGCTAATATTTTCGCAAAGATTTTGCTTTCGATATTTTTGAGGGATATAGGTCTATAATTGCTGGGAATTATAGGATCTTTGTCAGGTTTAGGGAATATAATGAGAAAAGCTTCTGAGAATGAACCAGATGATGATCTTTGGAATATGAAATATGAAAGTAGTGTTTTAAGTTTAGAAGTTAGGACGTTGGATAGATTTATATAGAATTCAGTAGAAAGTCCATCAGGACCGGGAGGTTTCCCTTTACCTAAGCCCTTAATAGCTTTGATGATCTCTGAGGATGTGATTTCCTTATCTAGGTGGGAAAGTTCAATTTGAGAGTATGTTGCACGACTGGTGTTGAAAAAGGATCCTATGTTGTCATTAGGGATAGGACATTCCGGGGTGTAAAGATCAGCATAGAACTTCCTGAAGCAATTAAGTATGTCTTCAGATTGATAGTGCGATATGCCTTGAGCATCTTTTACATGGGATATATGAAACTTTTTTTTTTTAGTTTTTAAATAGGAGGCAAGCATTTTGCCAGCTTTATTTGATGTCTGATATATTTTTGTTTTATATTTAAGTATCGTCCCCGCGGCTAGTTCTGTAATTTCTTTATTAATTTTGAAACGTAGTGCCATGACCTATCGTAGATTGGTCGTGGTGGTGTCTCTATAATAACATTGTTCAGCTTGGGTAAATTGAGTATAGAGGTCATCTAAATGCTTTTTTCTTAGTTTTTTATATTTACCTGAGAGGGCCATAATGTGACCTCTTAGAGCAGCCTTGAACGCATCCCAGTTGTTTACAACTGATGTGTCACCATCTATGTTGTTTGAGAAATATTGTTGGATAAATGATTGAATGGAATGAGTAAAGTCTGGATCCTGTAGGAGAAAATTATTAAGTTTCCAACGGCTAGTAGTTTTATTAATATCAGATAAACAAAAGGATGTAATTACCGCAGCATGTTCAGATATAATAATATTGGAGATTTTAGAGTCAACAATGGAGCCAGAAAGGGTTTTAATTGCAAAGATATAATCCAGACTTGATAAGGTATTGTGCGGGGGTGAATGGAAGGTATAATCTATTTGTGTGAGATGGGAAAGTCTCCTGGTATCAATTAGTCCCGTTTTGGCTATACAATTCATAAAGGACTTATGGATTTTATTAGTTTTAAATAAACAACTGGATTTGCAATCTAAAAATGGGTCGAGGACTTGGTTCACATCTCCACACATAATTAAGTTGGTGAAGTTATTTTTAAGTATCATTACAGCCAATTGGAAAGATTCTAGATCTCTCTCCACCAGAGGATGGTGGAACTCTATTTGTAATTTACATAAAATGGAATTATGTATGGCTAATGAGTTGAATGCAATCCCTAAATTCAATGCTAAATGGTCCTTTTTCATCCGCTACCTTAACTATTTCAATGTTACTGCACATGGCACCTGAATCTACATACCTATTTTGAATTAATTTGATGTGAGTTGATAATCTCATCCATATGTTTGCAATATAATATTATTATAACTGTATAAACAGTTTGAACAAATATAACTCTATACCCATCTTCCCCTTTACTCTTCTCCCTTTTGTTTCGTGTTTGTTAGTTGGCTCTCTACCAGTATGTTTCCCCATCATTCATTTCCCAACTCTCCCCAATTTATTCTCATTGCAGATTTGATAGAATAACTTATGTTCCATTTTTTATTATTGCTTCAATAACATAAGCTTTGTGAACTTTGCAATATTAAACAAATGGTTTGTTTAATGTTTCATGCTTCATTAACGTCTTCACTTGTTATTATGGTTATTCTTTGTTTATTTGTAGTATTTGGTTCCTTGAAATATCTGTAACCTGCAAACAAATGTGTTATCATTTTTCAATAAAAATAATAAAAATTATTAAAATAAAAAAAAAGATTGTATGGGTTTGCGTGCATGAAAGGGCACTAGACATAGTTTGTTTTCTTAGAACAACAAATAGCTAGGCATGTAGTCTAAACTTTGACTCCCTTTCTGACCACCCATGGATACAGATGGAAGCAGTGCTGTATACATTTTCAGTGGCTCAGATTGTACCGGTGCCTCTCAACAGGACTGCTATATATTCAGGCTATACGCATGTCATGGCACAATGCCAAATATTCACAGCAGGGATGATTGCATCATGTCCACATTTCTTAGCAGGACTGTTAGGTTTTGGGACAGTACCTGAATTTCTTAACAGAGCTGCTGTAATGACAAAGCACAAACATGTTTCTGCAGCAAGCAAATGTACTGAGCAAGAACAGTGTCTGAGCTTTTTCCACCAACCTCCTGAGCTGGTGTGATGCACACTGGCAGACAGTGTGAGAAGTTGGCATTGCTGTCATATACTTCAATCCCTTCTACTCAGTCTTGCACTTTTCAAAACTTCTGCTTCTCCCATTCCCGATTACTGAGTCCCACTGCCAAAAATGTAGCACATTTCAAAGCCTTGTTATGTATCTTCTGACTCATGTAGGCTAGTTGAAAGAGGCTTAGAGCTTTTGACAAGCCATGTATATCAGGCAAGCCTCACATGGAACTGCCAATGTCCTAACCCTATGTCCCTTTCAGTGTCAACAGCCTGTTGGGAAAGACAGCATAGTGGGTCAATAACCCTGCTGCAGAGATTATTGTGAAACCTATTAGTTCAAATCCTGTTGATAGGTGAGTTAATGAGTCAGCATCAGAGGTGTGCGTTTAAGATGCATGTAACATTCAATTGTAACAGAATTGACTTAACTTTTGACTTATCAGACGGACTACTAAATGTTCCATGATTCAGAAGACACAAATGTCATCGGGTTGCTCTACGTATAATGGCTCAGAACACACAAATCACCAGGGCTGCTATACCTGCAATTGCTCAGAACACAACTCTTCAGGGCTGCTATGTTTGTAATGGCTCAGAACAGACACATCTCAGTGGGGCTACTATACTAGTAACGTCTCACAACACACAGATCATATGGGCACTTATACTTGTATTGGCATACCGTCTGCATTCAAGCAAGTGCTGCATCAGGTCAGACCCACCTCTAACTCTATAATTCCCAACTTAATGGCCAAAAGAAGGGTTGCACACATCTACAAAGGAGCACCCAATGGTAAAGCTGCACTAGATTTTCAAATAGAAAAGGCATGTTCAGCTTTTTGGGTATTTATTGGTGCTATGTTAAAAGACAAACAGAAAAACAGGAGCAGAAGAGCAATTCTGAACCTAAGCAATACAGGAGAACAAAGCTGTGGGGGATAGGGGATGAAGGGAAAGAGAACATACTCCACAATCCAAAACAGGAATTCGAGCAACAAGAAGAGAGAGCAATGAGCTACATGATAGGGCAACAAAGAAAGTGAGAAGGGAAAAAGAGTTAATAATAGGACACACACACAATAGGAGTGAGGGATAGAAGCCGAACAAAAGAGACAGTAAAATAAAACACAGATCAACAGCAGGTGGGGAGAGATGGAAATAGAAAATCAATACTAGAGAAGGGTAGGCCAATAACATAAGAGACAGTGCAAGAAAGATAATCAAAAGGAGTAGCAACCACAACGAGAACATGAAAAAACAGATATAGTCAGAGTGATGACATGAGAGAGGAAGAGGAGTTATATCAACTGGTACAGCGAGATATAGGAGGGAAACAGCAACAATAGAATGCTTAGATGGGAGAGGAAGAGTGACAGAGAAACAGACCGCAAAATGGCATCGCATCACATCGCATTGCAGCACTTCACTTAAGGGTGTGAGGGAGAGCATCAGAAAGTGAGAGACGGGGTAAACAGAGTACCAAAGAGAAGGAGAGATGGAGCAAAAACATGGAGTGTTTGTCAAGCAGGTTGTGCCAGGCAGCAACGATAATGCCCAAGAGGCAGGTAGAGTGAGGGACTTGATTTAAGAATCACTCGATGTAACCAGCTGGCATCTGTAGTAGCTCTTGACAGAGTATGTCCTCAAGTATCATGAAGATGAAGCTGGGTAGTATGCATCTACATGGTTCTTGTGTGGGGAAAATGTTATGCACAGGTGCAATAATGTAGAACCACTTTGAAATACAGCTGTTTTGCCACTAATGTTTTTTAACAAAGTTTTAATTTTACACACAAATTGGATAGTTATCAGGCATGTTTACTCTTGTGCGAAGGGGGAAACTTGTTTCTTAAAATTGGATTTACTCTCTAATAATCAAAAAATTGGGAGGAAAATACTCTCACTCCAAAATCCTATCTGGAGCACTGAAAACATATTGGCCTGTTTAGCTTGCAGCGTTGTGCTATGTGAAGTTAACATGTCATTTTTAGCTTGCAGGTCCTGTTGTAAAAATTCATTATTGCACTGGAAGTTTGATTAACGGTAGCATTTTTATGATATGTCTCTCACCAGTGACATTTTCTTTTCAAATTAGTCTTTTTGTTGGACTGCCTGTTTTTTGTCAGTCTCTATTTGTTCCAATTGATCTTGTAGGTGCAAATTGTCATGCTTCACATTGCCCAGTTCATGGGAAGAGACTTGGCTCAAATCCTCACTTTCATATGTCTGATTTACCTTTCGAATCAGTCGCTATTTCTCATGAATTACAGCATCAAGTTCTTGTGTGAACTGATCTCTGTGTTGTTTTATAACACTATAATTATGATTAATGTGATCAAATTCAGTTTGGGACTAAACTTCTTTGTGAATTAGTTTGGTATCTTTCTTGCTTTAATTCCACAATGTGAAGTTTTAGTGTCACAATGTTGTCTAACAGTGCATTATTATATACAGACTGGTCATTATATTTTTCCTGCAGCTTGTTCTGGTTCTCCATACACTGATCATAAGTGTCCTGAAACCTCAAACACAGTGTCACTTGGTTCTGCAACTCATCACAAGTTGTCTTAATTTCAGCTTGCATTTGATCCATGATGATGGAAACCTGACTTTCTTTCAGTGTTTCTTGCAACCACAAAATGCCTTCTTGTTTGTCATTATACAATTGCTTGGTGCTCAACAGCTCCTGAGAATGTGTCTGGGCCGCTTCTTGGTACTGTTTAATCTGAACACCCTGTATGCTGACCTGCCCTCCAGCCTACTTGACCTAATAAAAAAAAACAGATGGACGACGCCAGAGACCTAGGTAAACGTGCCCTACTCCGACTACTCAACCTCTCTGTGGCCTTCGATCTCGTTGATCACAACATACTCTGCCACCACCTCACCTCTACGGCCAAATTCTCTCCAAGCGCTACGGCATGGATCAACTCCTTCTTACAAGGAAGGACCATGAAAGTATTCTCTGACTCAGCTTCCGCATCACCAACTATCATGCTCTGCCACAAGGATCCTGCCTCTCGCCATCTCTCTACAAAATATCCACACAACCCCTTTTTCTCATCCTTGATGCCCTGGGTATCTCCGACACCAACTACGCGGACAATATGCAGATCCTACCCACTCTTACAGGCAACTATGACACTGACTCCAGAACTCTCAACAACATTTACACTACGGTCCAGACTTGGATGGCAGCCCAGGGCCTATGTTTGAACTCGGACTAAACGTCTCCTTGTAGGTTCCACAGACACTCTTAAGATTCTTGACAGTCAGTTCAGCCACTCCACCATCAATTCCATTAGAATACCAGTATCAGAAGCAGTGAAAACACTGAGAGTTTACCTAGACTACAATTTATCCATGACTAGGCAAGTTAATGCAATTGCCTTCTCGGGAGCATACCATGCCAAGCTCCTGAATGCAGCCAGACCATTCCTCTCCAAGGACAACTGCACCAACATAGCAAGAGCCATAACCGGCTCAAAGCTAGACTATAGCAATACCCTCTTCATAGGAACATCCACAAAAAATCTAGAAAAACTGCAAGTCATCCAGAACAGTGCACTATGTGCAGAAAGGGGTATCCCAAAAAGGGAACAGATCACGGCAGCAAGGAAGCAAGCCCACTGGCTCCCAATCAGAGAATGGATAATATTCAAAACCTTGGCACTAACCCATAAGTGCATCCACCAGACAGCACCTTCCTACCTATCACAACGGATGTGTCCTGCCACATCGCTAAGAACAACCAGGACTCCATATATCAAAATGCTTACAGTGCCTCTGGTCAAAACGGTTTGAGCAGGAGGTGCTAGCTTCCCATACCTAGCCTCCTTACAATGGAATGCCCTACCACCACCCCTGCGTGCAGACAAATCACATAGGGCATTCCAAAAAGCCATGAAAATCATGCTCTTCTCCTAATCCAGCTCTACAAATCCCACATGACTGCATAACTGTACTAAATTAGAATCTCTATTTGTTTACATTACCTGTGCTGAATTAAATAAATGTATAACCTGTATATGCCTATCCAACGTGTATGTTCCCTTATAACTAAGCTCCCCACAAGTAACAGTGCCGCGATGCACCAGGGCTGCTCGTGCGCTATACAAATGTAAAGAATAAAATATGAGTTTATACATTTCTTCTTTGACTGTTGAAGTCATATATAGACTCTGTAGGGACCAATTTAATGGGCCTTTTTCATCTCGTCTGTCGGGCGACACAGAAGCAGTTCTTTCCATCATCTCTGTCTTCCACATGTCAATATTCATGGCTGTCCAATCCCTCGTCACATTTAACTTTGAAAGAATATGGGCTTTAACCACAGGCATTCCAACGTCGGACATTTGTCTGTTTAAAATGTAGCAGTCTACCTCCAAAATTCTCGCTACACAAAAATACAAACTTTTCTTACTCCTATTTAACCACTGTCACTCAGTCACTTATAACTCCAAAATCAAACCTCTTATTTTTTCCTATGTAATGTTAGACTTCTGTGCACACCTTAGTCGTCCTTATGAGATTGTGGCATCAATACTATGTAATTGAAATGCAACAAAAGCTTCTAGCCATATTCAGAAGCTCTGCACATCTTGTTAAAAGGTTTATGTTGCAATCGACACCGGTAATCCCAGAAATCACTTTTGTAGGATGTTTTAATCAGATGGCATCACATTTTCTCTGTTTCAGCTTCTTCTTTCACCTACAGGGAAGACAGAGGGTTGACTCTTGACTGATCCAGTGTTGACCGAAGACCAAAAGAAGGACTAACCGCCATGGGTTGCTGGATTTCCGTATTCTTCTGGGGTTCCCCACGGTAACGCAGGAACTTCTCTGGAAAGGCGTGTCCCTTTGTGGCTTTGGAAAGACTCCCCCTTTTCGTATCAGTGAACTTCCAAAGGGCGCTGGTCTCTGCTTAAGTGGGGTCCTTTACCCACTTCTTTGGGATTATTCTCCATCAGGTTATACCGCTTTATTGGGGTGGCCTGAAGTGTCTCTCTTGAGGAACAACTTGCCTATATCTCCAGGATTCGCAACTGCTTTGGATTGAGCGCTTCTGCAAGTGAGATCGCTACCAGTAAGTTAACTTTTATAAATGTCTTCTGAAGCTTACCGGGCTCTCGCAGGTGTGAAACAGAGTGGGTTACCTGGGTACCGGGATTGTATCTTCAGTTCCTTTCAGGGCCATGGGTTCACTTTTTTACTGACTTCAGTATCGTTATTGAGTTGGTCCTGCTTGCTCTCACGCTGCTTGTCGCTGACGGTTTGGGCACAAGTTTCAGACCACACACTCCACCCATCACAGGTCGTGCTACCACCACTGTCTAATTCACCTTCTGCTCATTTTACTCTGCGGCTCCGTGCAAGGCTCTGCTTGGCGGTCACTGTGTAGTTGTTGTACCGCACGGTCCACCCATTACAGGTCATGGAACCACCATACTATTTCCACTCTTTCTCTAAGTTGGACTTCAGCCGGTATGTGAGATGCTTTCCTCGCACCTCTCGGTTTCTCTTTCTCCTTCTCTTAAACTGTCTCATTGTGGCCTATTACTGTTTGATTTCAAGTTCTCGGACTGGTTTGGTGTTTGTCCGTTAATTCCTTCTCTCAATTAGTCCACAGACCTCCGTTTTACCGTTTTGTCTTCTGTGACTAGTTCGGTTTGCTTCTCCTGTTTTCTCTCCACTACTTCTCCACTCTCTCAATGCTGATGCCCTGTATGCCTGTAAGGCTTTCTACTACAGTCGTCTTCGCCACACCTTCCTCCATCTTCAGATATCGACATCTTCCTACCTTCTCTGGATATTGTGCTCCTCATTCTTCTTTGCTGTTTGATATAAATAGTCGGGACAGCCCCAGCATTTATTTACTTAATTTGTAAAGCGCACAAAAGCCCAAAGGCATTGAGACTGTTACAGAGACCAGTTACATGCAGATGATTAGTAGTTACGGTTACAAGCAGATCAATAGGCAATTACATGCAGACAATATTGTCCTTGGCGAACCTCCAATTAGAAAAAAAAACCTGTTTTGAGAGCTCTTTGGAAGACCCAGTATGAATCTTTGGCCCTCAATGCAGGTGTAAGGGAGTTCCATTGTTTAGTAGTTATGGATGGGAAACTTGACCCTCCTGCTTTTATGCGTTTGAATGTAGGCTGGACAAGACGGCAGCCATGGGGTGCTCTAGTGGGCCTGGAGGAGTGAGCTTTGTAGATTTTTTGAGCGAGGTAAGGCGGGGCTGACTTGGAAATGCACCTATGCATAATGGCATAACATCAGTCAAATCGGAAGCAAATGATCGAGCATTCCTCCTGCTCGATTGTAGCGTTCTCAAGCTCGTCTTCATCCCCTGTACCTACTACATCAGGCTGGTTTTATATTTTACAATAACACATAGTTTCGGACGTAATCTTTTCTGTAGAAGATTCGGGCATTAACATCAGCCTGCGGGCGTCATTATCCCCAGGATGGGAGTGCCTCTCCATGTGATCCTCCCGCATGTTACCACCCCGCAGGGGGACTATCGGTTAGTGGTCTAGCCTCATGGAAAAGGGCTCCCCTCCTTCGAGAAGTGACTCCATCTCAAGGATCATCGCAGTACTCACTGAGCATTTTAATGAAGAGAGCAGTCTAATAAGATTGACTTCTACACGCAGTTTCCCCTCCCATTTAATGTGATGTCATCTTGAAGATTTTGACTTTAGACAATTGTAACTTTCTAAAACATCATATTCTTCATAAGTGATCATGGTACTAATTGGTTTATCAGATTGCTCTCAATAAGACAAATTAAATAATGCGAGTTTCATCTCAGCATGACCTATGGTTGGTGTGTTACACATTTTGGCGTTTTACTCACTAATACTTTTACACAACAATTCAATTTCCATCTCAGAATAATGGGCTCACCGGCACAGCTGCTAGGATATATAAATCATTGGCAGCACCATTTTTGCGCGAAGATATCCACATCTGATCTCATGTCTGATTGTCATTCAAGATTGGTGTGCCGCCAATGATCTTTGTCTGAATGCCAGCAAGATGGAGATGCTCCTCATCGACACACATTCACCATCCTTTCCCCTCACTCTCTGGCCAGCTTCCCTTGGTCCTCCTCCTACCCCCACCTGCGAGGCTAAAAACCTCAGGGTCATCTTTGACTCCACCCTTTCCTGCTCCGTCCACATCTCTGAGGTCTCTAAAAAGTCAAACTTCCTACTGCACCTCCTCAGAGGTACTCTGCCTTTCCTCTCCTTTGCCCAGAAGCTCATGTTACCCCAAGCTCTGGTTCTCTCTAGGTTAGACTATTGTAACAGCCTCTTTCTAAATCTACCTGCCTCTACTCTCCGCCCTCTGCAACTAATCCAGAACAGGTCTGCGAGATTTGTCCTTGGCCTCAAGCCCTGGGATCGTATCTCTCCAGCTATGAAATCTCTCCATTGGTTCCCAGTGGATGCAAAGATTAAATTCAAAACCATCTGCATTGTCCACAAGGCTTTCTGGGGCCTGGGTCCAAAATACCTTCAGCTATCCCTCTGCAAGTACCTCCCCTCTCGAGCTCTTCGCTCCTCTACCTCTAACTCCCTCAGGGTCAGTCAATTTTCAAAGAAACGATCTGGGGGTAGATCCCTGTGTTCGATTGGGGCCACCCTCTGGAACAGCCTCCCTGCCACTCTAAAACTTGAGGAGAACCATCTCCGGTTCTGGAAGCACCTTAAAACCTTCCTCTTTTCTTCTGCCTCGCTCCCCCTCTCCCCTGCTGATCTGTTCTCTCTTGGCACTGTGCACCTGGCCACCCTCTGTCCTCTGGGCTCAGGTACCTGCTCACCCTGCCACCCTCCCGCACTGCCTCCGGGACACCCCTTGCACTGGGGTCTGTATCTGTACCCATACAGCCTCCCCCTTTTCTTCCTGCACTTATCAGACCTGCCCAGTCAGCTGACTTAAACCTAGCACTTGCAAATTGCTGGCTGCACTACCACTGTTTGTTGCCTTTATTATGTATTTATTTATTTATTATTATTTATCTATTTCTCCTCTGCTTCACCCTTTCCACTTCTCCCCTTCCATGCACTTTTCCCCTCCCCCTCTCCCATGCACTTGCACGTTCTCAATGTCACTGGGCCTAGTAAGATCGCTGTTTTGTTCTCCCCTGATCCCCTCCCTTGCCTTGTCACGCTCTGAAACTCTTGTGTACGAGCGTAATAGAAATAAAATATCAATATCACATTAGCCTATTTTACGTAATGAACATAATGTCACCAAAATATCATTTTACATCCAGTTGATAGAACTTTTCACCCTGAAAATTATATTTTTAAGTAACTCTTTAGGACCTTCCATTCAATAGTTACAAGTGATGAAGTGAAGCCAAATAAAAAATTCAAAAGGCATTTTTGTTTCTTATTTCCCAAAACTGAAATGGCATCTCCAGTTAATCTGCCTGGTAACAAAACATTTGGTGTCAGTTCCTATTGGAGCTAATGGCTGGGGACTGTATGACTCCTGTTGGTCTGGTCATGGTTCAAGTTCTTTGAAGTAAGGCTGCTGGCAATACCATATACAACTTCAGGTTTTCCCCTTGAATGATCAGAGGATCTGGTAGCCCCTTTTGTTAGACAACCAATCTCTAAAAGTGTGACATTTCTTCCCCCCTGGGAACCTGTTTTCTTGTATATTTAAGATCTTTAGCACAGACCTTGTGGCAAGTGGAAGTTGTAAATGGGCAGCCTTTGCTATTATCACCTAGGCATGTCTCTATGAACCAGGATCCAAGTAGAGTCATAAGGTTTTATGGTGAGCTGCTAAGGCCAGTGATTACACTTTTTTCTTGGGAAAACCCACCATCCCCCAATCCTGTTTTTGTGTTGCTGTGGGTTTCGGATGGAGGAATACCATTTGGCCATATAGGCCTAGTTTCATTCAGGTTGGTTTCATCCACAATTGAAGCCTTTAAAATAAAATGTTTTATCATGTTGCAATTGTCACCTAAAACAGAACAACATAATAACTTTTTCTTTCTAATTAAAGTCCTGCCAAGACTTATATATACTGTTGGTTTCTTTCTACAAAAAGGAAAATATACACAGTGCATGGCCCAATGTGGTTATTCCTCTCCTATCAAATGCACCATGTCACTGAAAAGATGTGCTTTGTCGTTGTTCATTTTTGTTTTTTGTCTTTTACTTTGGAGATATGCTTTTATTGGAGATTGGCTGCGAACATCGCACTTTTTCACTGAACATGTCTTTTTCAAATGCTCTGCGCAGACTGCAGCTCACATTTTGATTTTAAGGTGGCACTTTTTCTTTATTCACACCCTTCTCTCTCACATACATTTCCCTTTAGTGATCCCAGTGGAGGATCTAGATTGAGCTCTGAGCCTGCTGATAGGTGTGAAAGGCCTAACCACCAGGCTATGTTATTTGCAGCAGTCACATGACATAGCATAGTCTTGATTGGCCGGATGCCAAAATTTCAGGAGATTAAATATAAAGGGTTTGAGGTGCAACCTGGCTCAAAGTCACACCTAGTGTACATGCTGAGAATTACCCTGAAAGCCATGCCCTGGTGGGAGCTTCGTCCTTCTGCAATAACAACCATAACTTAGCCCACCGTTTCAAGGTTCAGGATGGAGGGAGAAATGTCTTCCCCAGATCTGTAGGTAACATACTGCTATTTCATTCCATTCATTTCCACTGACTGCAGCTAAGCCGGATTCTTCAAAACCCCTGATCTGTGTGTTGTACTTTTGATGAGAAAGCGTGTATATCAACTGAATATCCAGGTATGGGCAGACATGATTTCCTTGGGCATCTATGAACTCTACAAGGAATCCAACCAATAGTAAAATAGCAATGATAATTTTGGGACCAGAATAAAAAATATTTCTGAGAAATCAGACAAATTGGGGTGTCCATGTAAACAGTTTCACACACTTGGGGTTTAATAGGTTTTCTGGAATTACTGCAGGTGTTATCTTGCCTCTATCCAAAAGGGCTGAAAATGCATGCATCTCTCTACCCTTTTTAAATAATCAATGGACGGTACTCCTCAGAGAGATTCCTGACCAGAAAGAGTAAAATCTCTGAGGGATTTTCTCTGCTTGTACTTGAATCACTGCCTTCTTCAAAAGTGTTTGAAACACAAAGGACAATGCAAGTCTGTGTGTTACATCCTTCTGTAGGAACCTCTTCAATTGACCAGGACATTGCAAAATGGAGGAAAGCTCTATGGAGAAAACATTTCTTATTATATTGAGGACCCAGACGTGAAGAAAACATTGACGGGACACTTCTTGTCCTGAACATCGAGGATGGGATAGGCAGGACTTTGTGATGGTAGTTGTGGCTCAGATATTTTTCTGAACATACTCATCTTCTTCCGCTGGCTCCGCCATGGAAGGAACATCTAGCAGATGCTGACATAGCTGGAAACCTGAATGAGGTGATTTAGACCTGCCCATATAAGTAACTGCTCCCTTCTTTTTCTCAAATGCCTTTTGGGGCAACTCATCAATCTGAGGTTTGTGTTCCAGGAAATGGTAGAGTAAGGTTTTTTTCTGGCAGTCTGTGTCTTCCGTGGAGGTGCAAGTAAGACATGGCATCCAGCAATGGCTGATCTAGCAACTGCTTATTTCTGGAGCTCCAAGTATGACAAATGTAACATCTAAAAGCAAACTGGTCTGAGGTACACTTTCTGACAATCTATGAACACTCTTTAACAGATTCACTGACAGCATGGAGAGGATGAAGATACCTTAGTAAGGATTGAGCAGCTGTTAGGCAAGAATGTATGTAGTAACCCTGTGGGAGACTACATAACAATTGTCCTCTTGGTATTAGGTAACACACCTTTTGGTATAGTCCTGTACTACGCAAGTTGGTAGTGTGACTGAGCAGCCAGGCTTATCTCAAGAGGGGTAAATGTGAGCTGTAGCAATGAAGTCAACAAATACAAGTAGCCAAGTAACACTTATACTTGAGGCTTTAGTTATAAATAGTTATTTATTTAACATCAGTTTTTAATTAAGCATTCTTTAAAAAAGGGCAATATATGTAACAATTAAATATTCTTAAAAATACTTTTCGAAAATCAACACAAAGCTAGTAGAAACTCTTTAGAGATACTTCTTATACATTTCCTATACCCTGAGGTGACTTCACTAACTAGGACAGTAATGGCATTTATACATCACTAGTGCACTTTGTAGATTCTGAGGTTGGTAGAAAGGAAAGGTTAAGGTAAGGAAAGCAGGTTGAACAGGTTCTCACAGCATGTGAGCACTTAAATCTTCCAACAAAGTCTAGACACAAACCTTTCCCAGCAATAATAATAAAAAACCAAGTTATCACCTCTGAGGGGTATCGGGTAATATTATCCCCACCAACAATATCGCCATATATATGGTCATCGGGAACGGCCATAGGCAATATTATTATTGGGGATACTTTTTGGGGTAAATGGGAGCGGGGATTGTGGGGGTGTCCCCCGCTCCCTTTAAAATAATATGGGGGTTCCAGGGGTGTCCCCCGCAGGTTAAATGGATTAACATTGCCATCAAAATATGGCCGCATTCTTTTATGGATATTTTTTCTGGGATATTAACACATGGAACCCTCTGAGGGACAGTAAATATCAAAGTCAAATGGACAAGAAGAGTCTGCAGGGAGCCAGGACAGCCAAAGTCAAATAGCGCACAGTCTATGGAGCTGAGGCACTTCTTAGATAACAAAGTCTTGCACAAAGTTAGAGAGTTTTGTTGAAGAAAAATCACTGTAGGGTCACAAGCTGTTACACTTGTGGAGGTTAGAGCCGAAATCAACTCTAGCAAAGTAGCTACTGCAAGTCTCAACTGAGAAGAGCAAAGCTAAAGACACTGAAGTAAGTACCCCAAGTCAGAACAGTACCTTTGGCTAGAAGAAGAGTGGTCCAGCTGGCTTCTGTCTGGTTGCAGCAAATCAGATCCTGGGTTCCTGGGCCTCAGTCGTGAGGACAAGAGGGAGGACGTCTGGAGGACTCCTGCGGCAGGAATTCGTAGGTTGGTGGCAGCTACGGGCTCTTTTCAGAACAGCGGTAAACAATACCACCGGGGACTCGAGCTCTGGTCATCCTGCTTCTGCGCGGTCGTGGGGAGACTCCTGGAGCTTCTGGCTGGCTTGCAGACATTGCACTCGAATACATGTTCCTGCAGCAGCAAAGTAGTACAGCCAGTCGGGGAAGGTGGTCCAGTGGACTTCGTCTCAGAGTTAGTTGGTCCCACTAACCCAAGGGAAGAAGTCATCTCTTCCGGAGTTTATCTTGTTGATCAGAAAAAGGAGTTTCAGCACAGCAGCAGGGTTTCACCGGGCTATTCAAAGGTCCAGGAGGATGCAGCAAGCTTCGTTCATGTTTTCTTCATCGGGATGTTGTTCCCAGTGGTCGACTCTGTCTTCAGTCCCAAAACCCTTGCCTTTTAAGCAGGTTTCTCCCCTTCATGCACAACCTAGATGTCACTCAAACAGCAGGGTGGCTTTCCTGAAAGGACAACCAGCCAGCCAATCAGGACGGGGTGCATTCAGGCATTCCTAAAGACAAAGGACAGCAGAGTTTTGGGAACCTCCCTCATTTCCTGCCCTTCGAGACACATTGGAGCCAGAGGCGGGTTTCAGCACTGAAGCCTGCCAAAAGAAAAATGAACAAAAAGGGCTCAAATCTGGCTTGACACGCAGAGTAAAACCTAAGAAAGACCTCACAAACAGAAAATTGCAAAAAAAAGAAGACCTGGGCCATTTTGACAAAATGGTCACCCGTGGGTGCTATACTGGAGCTGAGAATTCAGCCTGCGGTAGAAAAGCACAAAGGTATGAAAATGAAACCACTGCCACCAGCCATTTAAAGTAGCAAGGGTAACATAAAAAATGTTACATGAGTAGCCAGGAAAAGGGGCTACTAAGTATCACCCCAGCACTCCACATAAGATGGTGTGTGCTGGACCTACAAAGAGAAAAGGTAAGTGAAGTCAATTTCACTTTACTATTCTTGGAAACAGTAGTTCAAACAAGAAAAGGTATTTAACCCTTATGAGAAATCTAATGGATTTCTCATTGACACTGCACTGAAGGTGCTGTGTGTCACCATACAAAAAGTACATGCCTATGGAGTTTGTCAGACTCCAAAAACAGTGCAACCACATAATCCAAATCAGGTGAAAACACATGTAAGAGTGGGAAAAAATTCTTAGTCACTCCAGGGTTAAAATTAAAAAGTCTTAAGTTAGCAAAAGAGTTGGGGGTCTGTAAGGCAGGAGGAATTGAGCACTAAAATGAAAAATATCCCTAACAGCAGGTTAAGCAGCATATGCCCCTGCACACTGGGTCTATAGGTGAACTAAAAGGGGGCCCTGCCAAATTGGCTAATGAAGGATCCGCTTTTGTGCCAAAGCAAACTAAGGCATAATGAAGCCAGATGTAGGAGAAATATAGTTAATCAACATGTTTGCACTCCTTCATCATTATGTTGCACTCATTGGTCGAAGTGTATGAAAAGAAGTAGTGGAATTATGTTCCCTGCTGGCTGACCTGCTCCCCAGAAACCCCATCGCGGCGCCCCCACCACGCACAATGCAAACCTATGAACAAATGCGCCTGCTGTTTAAGGGAACGTTCAGTGCAATGCACTGAAGTGCAAGTTTCAATTGCTTCCTACACTTTTATTTTGAAACGAAACCATTCCTGAACGGTTTCTTTTTAAAAATAAAAGTTACAGGAACAGTAAAACGTAATTAAAAAAAAAAGTAGAGGAGCACCGCTTCCACCCACTTTGATAACTGCTTGTAGACATCCCTAGGAAGCGGAAGGCAATCTTGTGGAGGCGTTTCATATGTGTAGAAATAAATTCATCGTCCTCCTTTCCTAGAGCAGGATGCCACTTAAGGCTGTCTCTGATGTGTTGCAGAACTTCTGCATACTGGCGGCCCTGTATCAGCTTGACTTTGATCATTATATGGTCATCTGACCTATTTGGTCCTGTATAGGATTTCTGGTCATAGTACCGGGGCGTTGCGAATTGATTGTGCAAATTATCACATGGGATACTCTGGCTTGAAGGGCAAACACCATCAGACGTCTCCCTACTAGTGCAGGAGGCCACTTAAAGCTGTCTTTTGTATGTTGCAGAGCTTCTGAATACTGGAAACCCTGTATCACCTTTACCTTCATCATCTGATGGTCCTCTGACTGATTTGGTCCTGGATTAGCATTCTGGTCCCAGTCCCAGGACTTTGCTAATTGAATGTGCACATTATTGTGGTACCTTGCCATCTTCTGAATCTTGGCGTCTGATACCATTGGAAGTATCAACCAGCATAAATGCTCACTAAATAGAGTTACCATATTCTGGGTCTGGTGGCCCTCCTCATTGATGTTGACACATGATTCCTCTTAGAGGCATGCTTTCGATCAGGACCAGCTTGATCTTGAGCCATATCTAAGCGAGAAAAGACACATGATGTGCGTCAGTAGTCTGGAGAATCCTAGAGCCAGTTTTCATGATGATCAGAGCAGTTGAAAGGGCCACAATTCCTGTCCCTGCACTGTTGGGCTCATGATTTCTGTTTTCTTTTGTTTAGATACATCAGCCTAGAAGCATCCAAGCCAGCGTCCTGAACCAATGCCACACATCCGAGTAAAGAAGGCAGATGTTTGACCAGCACAGAGCTGCAACAATGATCAACTGCTCAGAGACCCACGAACCGAAGTCGAGACACCGACACGACTCTATGCAGCCAACACGGACAAAGAGAACCACAGTGGGAAGCACATCCAAACATGGCCAAGAGGAGAACTGCAAGGCGCTCCCCGGCAATACCAGTGAGCCCGCCCAAGCCTACTATCAACAACAAGAGCTTTCCCCAATTAACTTACCTCAGGGGAGACAGGAATAGGTCCCCGAAACACAAACGCAAACTGTTGCTGACCGGACTGCCATTGTTATTCCACTACGGACCCGCACGGAGAAGATGGGCAGGGCATAGACACTACTTAGGTTCTTTCCAATGTTTGACAACTGTAAGAAAGGTTGGGCCTGATTGCAGAGGGACAGGGAACCAATACCAGCAAGAGGAGGGAGATAAAGAACCCTACAGGAAGCGTGAAGTATGAGTTATTTGGGCGAGGTCAGCGGTGGAGGAGGTAGATGACCAACAGACCAGCAGGAGGGAGGAAGGAGTGGCGAATTGTAAAGGTGATGTCTGGAAAAGGTGAGGCATTAGCTAAGAAGTGGAATTGGTATTGCAGTGTGAGTGAGCATGTTCGTATGGCAAGTGTTGGTAGAGACATAGGCCCTCATTACGAGCATGGCGGTCTGGGAAGTACGGTACCGGTAAGCATGCCGGTACCATACTACGGGCTCTGCTTGCGGGAACTATTTCACCCGCCAGGTTTTTCCTGGTGGGTGTAACGGCACCCGCGAGCAGTGCACGTCGGATGCACCGGCACCATTCTGAATGGTGCCAGTGCATCCGACGTCCCCATCCCCATTCAGCCCTACGGGGCAGAATGGGGATGGGGAGGACCTTGCTATCACCACCCAAAAATGGGCAATTACCGGGTCCGCCGAGCTCGGCATGACCCGGTTCTTGCCCATTCACGGGTGCTGGAAAAAATGCAACTCCGGCGGCAGCCGTGCCGTTAAAAACGGCATGGCTAGCGCCAAAGTTGTAATGAGGGCCATAGTGTAGGGAGTGACTGTAAAAGGTGTGAAAGGTGAAAGGTGAGTGGTCGTGTAGAAGGAGGGGTATGGAGGAGGGAGTAGTAGTGTGGAGGAGAGAGTAGTAGTGTGGAGGAGGGAGTAGTAGTGTGCAGAGGGAGTAGAAGTGTGACAGTGGGAGTAGAAGTTTGGAGGAGGGAGCGGAAGTGTGAAGGAGGGAGTAGAAGTGTGAAGGAGCAAGTCTCAGTGTTAAGGATGGTGGAGTAACATCAAAGGATGGAGGCAAAGTCTAGACAGACTAGGCATAACTCGAGGGTTGAATTCCTTTCCTCTCCATGGGTCAGATGGTTATTTCGAATGGCAATATTTACTTTTAGCGGTTTTCATATCAAGGTGTTCCACTTGAGAGACCCATTCACTAAATTGGAGTAAGTTTGATGCCAAAATTAATTGTGTCTGAAGATTTGGTATCACAGCTATTTCAAGATGTAAAGTTTTATCCAAGATGGTAATTCAACCCTAGAGTTATGTGATGGGTTTTGAACTTGCAGTCATGCTGCTTCCCAATGAAACACTGTAAAGCATCTAAGTTCAAATCTCAAAGGCAAAGGGTATGTGAGAAACCAAAGAGTGTCTCACCGACCAATCCCTTGGAATCTGTCATTCTAGTGGCTGGGGCACATCCATCGCTATTGGATTCAGACCCCAGGGGTGGACCAGTGCGGGAGGATCACCTGGGTGAGGGGTCCCTGAGGAGTGGATGTGAGGCACCCAGAGGCACCCGGAGGAGAGAGACGCAGTATGCCCTTCCCCATTTCGCCATCGGGTTCCATTTATTACCTAGGAACTCTACTCCCACCGCCCACCCCTTTCCTATACACACTGCTGCATGGACAAAGTACTTGGAAAGAAGACAGATTCACACACAGCTCGTCCATTTGACATGTCCCAATGTTAGGATCAGGCAGGGTCAAGCAATTAATCCTGATGACTCACACCTGAATCCTATACCATTCCTCACTGGGATAAAACACGGAGCAAGGCAAGAAGGGCAACTGAAGCGAGCTAGACCAGCAGAATGAAAGTGCAGGAAATCCCAGGAAGGCGACGCGACCATGGAAGCAGAGCAGACGGGGCCAGGAGGCAAATGAAAGGCTGTGGTCCTACCAGCTGCGGGGTGAAGGTCGCTGCAGCATTTCAAAGAGGCAACTCCCTACCACTACAAAAGGTCATGGTGGTACCTCTTTCATGTGCGGTGTGAGGACCTGAAAGGAGGCGGGTCACGCTAGTACAAAAGCCTTGACTAGATGGAAGGTCTTGATAAACTGTATCAGCCGCTGCCGGTGAGCGAAATGGGAGACCGGCTTGTGTGGATAAATGAAAAGGACATTAACATTTAAAGTGCTTGTTGGGTTGTCGAGAAACCGCGAGCGAAAGCACATTGTAGCAAGAATGAAGAATGTCGAGATGCGCATGTGAGAGAAGCCACGAAAGAAATCTGAAGCACCAAGTGTAACTGAGAGAGGAGGCGAATAGTCAAAGTGGTCATACGAGGGTAAAGTCAAGAGTACAAGCCCCCCTCGTACAGTCGAAATTCGTTGACAAAAGGTGAAACAAAGTATAAAGCTAACCTAAGGAATTATTAGCCCTGTGATGCTAACTAAGAACTGCAGATACCAGAAGACCTCGGGAGAGGAGGCCGGTATAAACTTTTGAACTGTATCTAGTATTGTGGGATGCGCGTATGACGTCAGCCGTGAAAAAGAGAAGCCTGATTTTTATATTGTAGCAAGTGTGTTTACTTTCAACAGAGTGACACGGCGAGATGCGATCACCTATCTGAAGTCTCTGTATTGAACTGGCAAGTACTTTGACGTGAAAGCGTAAAAGATTGCAAAGTACCTGTTGGAGGTTTGTTGAAAATCCTCAGCCTCAGGAGAACCTAACCGAGCGTGCCCCTCATAACCATGGCTGACACAGGCTTCCCCCAAGCACCCCCTCCACAGCAAAAGTGCCCAGGAAGCCTGCCCTCACACCAAAAACTGAAATTCACTACCTTAAATGTCAGGGGTCTGAACTCCCCTCCGAAAAGGAAATCTATCCTACAGAGGCTACTGGACGAGGGAACCTCAGTAGCTTTCTTACAAGAGACCCACCTGAAGCCGGCAGACTTCTCCCGCATCCGCAGTAGGTTCTTCCCCCTGCAACTTCTGGCCTCCAATGGCACCAAGAAGGGAGGCATGGCCATCCTCTTTGCAAAAGACCTAAAACCACAAATCCTGGACACTCTACGATGCCAGGAGGGCCGCTTCATTGCAATCAAATGCATTATTTTTGACCAGCTTTACACCCTTATCTCAGTTTATGCTCCTAATGAACACCAGGAAGGGTTTTATCGAGATCTAGAGGAAGCCCTCCTCCCATTCACGGAGGGGCAAGTCATAATTGGGGGAGACTTTAATGGAGCCCCGGATCCACTCAAAGACCGTTCGCACCCCCCCTCCTCTAGAGAGCTGAAGTTGGCAAAAGGATTGCTGCAGCTCTTCTGGACCCTGGATGTCGTTGATACATGGAGGGTATTATCTCCGGAGGAAGAAAACTATACGTTCTACTCATTTGTACATCGCACCTTCTCACAAATTGACCTGCTGTTAGCCTCTCCTCAGATCCTGACCTTCACAGACGACGTCACCATTGGCTTTCGTATCCTCTGTGACCACGCCCCAGTCTCACTAATCTTGCGAGCCCGCGATCCGGACCCCCCTCCCCGAAGTCAATGGTCCCTATATAACCCCATCCTGCATGATATGGCGGTAAGGGACTCCATAGCCAGGACAATTAAAAACTTCTTCAGGGAAAACCGGGACGAAGATACTTCCCCAGCCAACAGCTGGGATGCTATGAAGGCAGTGCTCAGAGGGGAGCTGATCGCCCAAGGCGCAGCCTTTCATAAGCGTAAACAGGCGGCCTGCGCCATCCTGGAAGCCGAAGTCCGGGAAGCGGAAGCCACCCACAAACGGAAGGGTTGGGCCCCGAAAACCCACAGAGCTCTGCAGGCAGCCAGGAAAAAGCTGGAGGCACACTACGCCGAAGCCATGGCACCTCTATTAACTAGGACCAAACAATGGTACTACGCCAACAGCAACAAAGCAAACCAGCTGCTGGTAAATAAACTGGCCAAATCAAAGAGAAGAAACACTATCCTGGGCCTCCGAGACCCTCAGGGCACGATCCAATTCGCGAACCGCAAAAAGCTACGCTTGGCAGCGGCTCACCAGGCAGAGATAATGACCGCAGTCCCGAGGGACCAAATCGAACAACAATCCTATCTTCGCGAAGCGGCGCTCTCGCCTCTCACCTCCTCGGCGAAGGAAGAACTTGAAGCACCCATTACAAGCGAGGAAGTTGAGGAGGCTAAAAAGAGCCTGAAATCTAGAGCCCCGGGCCCAGATGGGTTCTCCACCCGATTCTATAAACTTTTCTGCCCCCAACTGGTCGCCCCATTAACCCGCCTCTTCAGTTCCTTCGCAGCCACCTGGAGCATCACCCCTACCATGCAGGAGTCCATCACGATCCTCCTCCTCAACCCTGACCCTAAAGACACCAGCTCATATAGACCCATCTCGTTGTTGAACCTAGATGCCAGCATTTACTCTAAGATCCTGGCCACTCGCCTGGAACCCATCCTTCCTAACATCATAAACCCAGACCAAACTGGATTCATTACCCACCGATAGACGAGAGACAACATCCGCAGAGCCTTAAACTGATAGATGTTGCCAACCAGGATGCACAACAACTGGCTCTGCTGGCTCTGAATGCAACCAAAGCCTTTGACAAGGTGGATTGGATCTTCCTGCGTCTCATCCTCGAAGCTTTCAGCTTTGGCCCGACATTCCAGAAGATGATCCTAGCTAATTATCACTGTCCAAAGGCCCGGCTGAGAGTCAACGGCCTCCTATCGGATCCGATCCCTCTTACATGTGGAACAAGGCAAGGATGCCCCCTATCCCCGTTACTTTTTGCTTTGGCCATGGAGCCTTTGGCCCAACACATCCACCGTAACCCCCATATCAAAGGCCCCCTGGTTGGCCCAACGCAACATAAGATTGCCCTTTATGCCAACAATGTGTTGCTGACCATCACGGATATTGAGGCCTGCATGAAGGCAGCCCTAGTCGACATCCGAGGATTGGGAGAGTATCGGGCTTCGCCATCAACTTCGGGAAATCGGTGGCTCTGGGAGTGGGATTGAACCCGGGCAAGAGGGAGGTCCTAGAGAGCCATTGCCCGATCCAGTGGAGTGTTAAATCTATTCCCTACCTGGGGGTCCAGATCCCGGCCCACCCAGCAAAAGTATATCAAACAAACTTTGCCTCGCTCTTTGAAGAGATGGAAAAGGACCTCGTCCGCTGGGTACCACAAGAGATCTCCCTCTTGGGCCGCATCACGGCCTGCAAAATGAACCTCCTCCCACAGTTCCTATACGCCTGCTCTTCCTTACCCACCTCAATCCCGCTCCCCCCTTACAACGCTTGCAAAGGAAAATTATCAAATTTATTTGGAGGGGCAAGAAACCGCGCATTCCCCAGAAGACTATGATGGGCAGCATGAAGCCGGGGGTACTGGGGGTTCCTGACCTTCGGAAATACCAAACTGCGGCACAGTTGGCCCATTTCCAGACTTGGGGAATCACCTCAGAACGTCTGAAATGGGTGGAGATTGAACAGTCCCGTCTGGCACTCCCCCTCCGCTTCCTTCCATACATCCACACCGCGATGCGCCGAACTTGGCCAAATATGTTGTCCTCCACCAAACACTCGCTGAAGGCCTGGGACTGGGCCCGCAGACACAAAGTCATCCCGGGAGACCTGAGCGCCTTTTCTCCAATCCTTCTCAACCCGGCCTTCTCCCCGGGTCTTTGCCCAACAGACTTCCGGAATTGGGTGGCGGGAGGCCTGGAATCACTGGGGCAGCTCTTTGAAGGGGGCGCCCCGCAAACCTTTGAACAATGCAAAAGAACCTTCCAGTTGGCAGAAAGAGATAGGTACACGTATGCCCAGCTGCGACACTGGTGCTCCCACCCCCAGACACAAACTGCAGCGACACAAGCCCCCACCCCACTGGAGCTCACCATGAACGACCTGCCATCCCGGCGGAAGATCTCAGCCCTCTTTAAACTTCTGCAAGAAGACCACCTCCTCACCAAGCCCTCTTATATGTCCCAATGGGAAGCAGACCTGGGACATGCGATAGAGGACCACACTTGGATGAACATCTGGTCGAGAACACGCACGGCCTCCCCCTGCATTACCAACCGGGAATGAGCCCACAAACTGCTCCTACGTTGATACTACCCCCCGCTCCGCCTCCACCGCTTCCAGCAGACCTTGGACCCGTGCTGTTGGAGCCTTTGTGGCTTCGCAGGATCATACTTCCACATGTGGTGGACGTGCCCTAAGGTAAGAGAATTTTGGTCCCAGTGCCTCGCCACAATATAAGACATCACTCAAGTGACAATCCCACAAGCCCCCGAACATGTCCTCTTGGGGTCCCCGGTCCCAGGCGCCTACCCAAGAACAGGAAGGAGGGCAGCCCTCATAGCCCAATTTTTGCTGGCAGCCAAAATCATGGTGGCACGCACCTGGAAATCCGTGGAAGGTCCCATGATGACCCTGTGGGGGGTAAAACTTTGGGACATCTTGATAGCCGAAAAGGTCACGGCGGCCAAAGAGGGCTCTCTTCATCGTTTCTGGAATATCTGGGCGCCACTGATGGACTATGACCAGAACTACCTGGCCCTAACTTATAAGCCACGCCTTATCGCAAATGCGCTATATTCAACCAGTGGCCCGCTATCGCCAGACACGGCGAGTTAAGTTGGGGGAATAAAAGTCAGCGGGAGAGGGTGGGGGGAGGGATGAAGGAAGGGTTGATACACATGTTTCACGGGGAATAGTACGTAAGCAAATGTTATTATGATGTTCTCCTATGTGCTGTTATATAAATAAACACATTTAAAAAAAAGATTGCAAAGTAACAAGTGTGATGCTAGCGGTATGAAGTCTTGCGCCCAATCAAGGGAAGCCAGAACTGACTACAAAGGAAGGTCTGAGCCCACAGGAGGGGGACATGAGTGAATCGGGGAAAGGGAACCAAATATTTGTTTAAAAAGACAGTAAGAGCTCATGAGTGTTTTAAGCTAGTAGAATTGGTAGTAAAGTTAACTGAAAAGTGATTTGAAGGCTCCAGTGAACCCGATGCAGGAATGCCAAGTGAAAGCAAGGGAAAGTGAAACCCGCATTTTCATAAAGTGACTGAACAGTGGTGTAAAGACGAAGGTGAACTCAACAAAGGGGTATCACAAGAAAGCCGCAGAAGAGGGTAATCCTGCATGGTGAGAGCTTCGGAAAAGTCTTGTGATGCCAAGCGAAAGACATTGATTCGAGGGATCCAGCCTTTTCTGAAGAAACTGCTTCCTGATGCCTAAAGACGCAAGGGGTGGTCACAGTCATGCCACTGTTCCGCCTTGTCCCGTGATGTAACGTGGGAAGGGAGTGCACGAGTTCAACAGTCCTCAACTACCGAAACCCTTTTGGACATTTCAGTTTGCACTACACTCTTTTGTTATACATATTATTGTCCCACACCCTTTTGTTGTATAGAGGAAGGATTTGGCAATAGGTTTATTACTATAGGCCATTTTGTATTGACAAATCACCACTAAAGCAGCATTTTCTTTACTTTGATGGTTGTAGCTTCCTCCGATCTTAGATATAGGTTTAGATTAGGCATTTTTTTCTTACCCATATACTGTTCAATAAACACCCTTAGATTGTACTCCTTGTGACTGTTGTACGTCTGATAATCTCTAAAGCTAAGAGGGGTTTCCCTGCCTCAAAGAAAACTAGTGTAATTGCCAGGATGTCCAGAACCAAAACTCTGACAATGTCGTGTCTCAAAAGCCAACCTCTACCCCTAACACTAACAACTTAAACCAACTGTGCAAGGATGATCTCTTCCCAAAGTAAAACATTCATGATAGTTCCAACAAACCAAAGAGTTATCAGTCTTTCGGGCAAAAGAAGTGATGAAATAAACAATGTTAATAAACAATGTTTGTAAGTATAGGACACCAAGGCTACGGTTGCATTCCTTTCCCCTAGACGACTTCTGCTTTAATTCCCTTTCGGGCTTCGGAAGCCCCGTATCCTTTTTGGCGAATGTCACTGGGTAAATTACAAGGATATTCTTCTCGGCTTCACAATTCTTTTAACCCATCAACTTGACCCACTTCCCTACCAAGCATAGGATTATGTCCTTTTCACTTCCAGTGTCCTTGACCCCCTTGTTCCCAACTTCTTTGAGTCCCGGACTTGCAAAGATGTGAACAGCTTGGTTTACTCTTCTGCCAAGCCGTTGTCCTCTCATGGATTATCTCTCCTACTGTTACAGGGTCCTAACGCTCTTGTGCCTCATTTCGTCAAGCCTTTGCCTTTCACATGGGTGCGGGTCCCAGACTCACAATGTAGGGTTGTACTTGCTTAGTTTACTCCCCTGCCATGCATACACCTTTGCCTTGTTTGTTCTTTCTTAAATTAGGGTCCCCAACCCTTTAATTCTTGGTTTCTCATATGGGTGCGGGTCACAGACTCGCACTTCGTTATTGTATCTGTTTTGTTCACTATCCTGCCAAGCATACGATTCATCTCTCTTGGTTATTCTCGGGGTCCCAGACCCTCTTATTCTGGGTTTCTCATATAGGTGCAGGTCCCAGACTTGCACGCCATTATCGTATCACGCACTTTGTTGCTGTATCTGTTTGGTTCACTCTCCTGCCAAACATACGAGTCCTCTCTCTTAGTTATTCCCGGGGTCCCAGACCCTATTACTCTTTGACTTTCAAATGGGTGTGGGTCCCAAACTCGCAGTTCCTTCTCAGGGTCCCAGCCCCTCTTGCTCCAACTTCTCGCTTCACCCCATCGCTTCCCCATACCTCAAACACCTCTTGGGTAACCCACGTGTCATGATGCCTACCCCCGGGGAACCAGACCAGGTCCAGCAACCCCGGAAGCAGGCATCAAGTTATTTTGAGCAAGCCCAAAAACTAGGGGCTGTTTGGGTGTGGTCCTGGCGCCTATGGCGCCAGGCTCATATGGAGAGTCAGTCATAGAGTAGAACTTACCTGATGCAGACCATGCTGCAAGCTTACCTGATGCAGACCATGCTTCAGAGCTCCAAGCCAAATGAGGCTTGGAAGGGACTATTTTACCTAGGGACTATTTTTTACTCGGGTGGGGCTGGGAAGGAATACTTACCTGGGACTACTTTGGAGGCTATTTAAACCACGCCCGAAGAGCAGCACACGCTTCGCGTTATTCTGCATCCAGCAGCGTAACGCTCACCGTGTCTGCAAGCCTGCATCCAGTCTTCTGCCACGCCTGCCTCGAGTCTGCAGCTCCTAGAAAAAGAGAGGAACAGAAGGAGACGAGGTTAGAATAAGAGCAAAACCTTCGATCCTTACCTGAATTCCGGATCCACCGTGCCTTCGAGCTGGAAGAAAGAAGCATTTTAGGCGCGCCGCCTCGCCTGCTGCAGTGCCGCGCTGAACTCACCGGCCTTCGCAGCATCCTCACGATCCACTGCATCCTTCTGCACGTTCCCGCCGCACTCTGGCACCTAAGGGGAACACAAGAACAGCAAAGGTGAGCCAAGGGAATAAACAGAGGCAATAGTAACTACCCCCATAGACTTACGTGATTACCGCCGGGGGTACTATTCCTCTTCACGGGTCGGCGCAGTCTCCATTGCATCCTCGCCGTACCCCAGCCCCAAGGGGAACAAAAGGACAACAAGGTGAGACGAAGGGACAAACAAGGGGAACTCTTCTCACTACAATAGACTTACCTAATTTTACCGCCGGAGGAATTATTCCCCCGAACTTCATATTTTCTCTCCACACCTGAATAAGGGAGCAAGCCACAGGTTACATTCTGGCCTTATTTTATTGAACTGTGTACGATAAGCCAAATCCTTACCAGAACTTCGTCAGCTACCACGAGGAACTCTTCGCTGGGGTCAAGCTGCAAACTGCAAGGAATCGGACAAGAGTGAAAGTCAGACATGTGAACTCTTACGAACTACATACTTTTCCGAGTCAATATTGTTCTGGAACTCAATTACTTCGAGCCAGTGAAGCAACTGGTTATCAACGCGCCCCTGCGCTCAATGCAGGATGGAGAGCTCATCTTTTCAAACCATCAGGTGAGACTATAAGAGGGGACATCAAAGGTGATCTGTGGGTAGAACAGCGGGGGTGGGGGGATTTACGCTCAACCCCACGGGTGGTTAATTCCCTTTCTCCATTTACAGAAGAATATTCCTACGGGCCGAGCAAACGAAGCTAGGTGGGCCTGTCCAGTCCGTCATCTCGGCCCTACGTGTCACACTGGTGGAGACCGCAGCTGTCCAGTTCAGATCGACGCCTCTGTGGGAGCCAGGTGAGCGTAACACCACGTACCTGTTAGCTTCTTCTGTGTATGTACCACCATGTACTGAGCAGCTGTGTTGTTCCTCGAGGCTCTGGTAGCATTTGGGTGAGTGGCGGGGTGTGCAGTGGGTCTGCAGACGTCGGACTCTGCCCGATTGTGTGTCCCTCCTCACAGGTGCTTTGCAAGGAGCTGTGGTGCCCAGAGGTTAGTTTCGGCAGCAGCGCGAGCAGCCCTTCCAGTCTGGACCAGGTGTGCATTCTCCTTTTCCTCTATTCACGGCTTCCCGTTCGGCTCTTGTCCGCTCGCCCAGTGCACGGCTCCCGCAGTTCCTCCTCAGAGGAACGTTCTCCTTCTGTGTCCCAGGTGAGTTAATTTTTAACACCCGTGCTGGTTTGTTGCTTTCGTCTGGGCCAATGACATCCTGTGGGAATCTAGACCGCTATAGTTGATCCTCCAAGGTGATCCTCAGACTATTGGTCATCATCTTCTTTATAGTACGTCTTTTCAAACCTGATGCAAAGTACTTAGTTGGTATTTCAGTCCTGTCAAGTGTATTAGTCAGATATCTTTACCGGATTTTGTACAATGTTTTCCAACGGCAAATCAGCTAATTTAAGCACGGGCGTCCTGATATTCTTTTATATCGCTCATGCGTTCCCTCTCCTACTTGGGGCAGACAAGGCTTCCACATACCAATTATGGGAAAATATGTACAACATAAAAATAAAAGCTATCAGTATGGTGAGGTCCTTTAAACAACCTGACGTATTTGACGTCAGGTGCATGTTAAATAAATGTGGCGTAACACCGCAAGCTAGCCAGTGCACGTGTGCCCGTAGCTGAATGTCTCAGGCAGTCCTGCAGCATGCGTTCTGAGGCCTGGAAAATCCCATAATATTAACAACAAGGCAGTCGCTTGGTGGTGGAGGGCCCCCTACCAAAGTGGTGTGTGGTCCATTTAAGTGTGGGCCTGTTGCCCCTTTAGGAAAGAGCGTCATGACAGAGTCATGACGCTCCTCAATAAAAGGGGCTCTACTGGCACATGAGAGGCAGTGCAGCAGAGCCCCAGGAAGGGGCAACTTGTGTCTGTGTCCTTTATCTTCGGATCTGGTTGCCATGTGACCACGGCCTACTGTAGCAGCCCCGGCCTGGGTGCCCCCAAGAAATTGGAACTACAGTTTTCGCTTATCTGCATGTGTCCTGCTGACTTGCTTGAAATTCAGGCCTGGTCTTCTTGCAACACTCACCTCTGCCAAAGTGTTACGCTGTGAAATGCAGCATAGCTGCCTGGACATCTAGTGACCCAGGGTGGCAGCTCCCCATTGGGAGTGCTTATGCCATTACAATGGTGGGTTTCTTACCCAGTACTTGGCCTGCTTGGAGTGGCAGGCGAGCTAAGGACCGCACAATGGCGGATGATATGAGTTGTTAGGGAGTATTCTCAAAATGTGCTAATTTCCCTTACCTTTTGAGACCCGCAGCAACGTTGCTGGATTTGTAGGATTTGATTTTTCTACCTGGGAAGAGTATGAGCCTTTTTTCTTACTCTTCTATGTATTTTGATGTGTGTTTTACTTTTGTGCTCTTTGGTTATGGAGTTTTAACACAACTCCATAGGTATCATATATTTCTGTGTGTCACACAGCACCTTCAGTGCAGTGGCACAGGGATGTCTTTCAGACTTCCCAAGGTTTAAATACCTTCTCTGGGACTGACTACTGTCTCCCAGAGCATGTAAAGTTAAATTGACTTTACAAGTCTCTTTAAATTTACTGACCCAGCACACACTATCTTACTATAGAGTGCTGGAGGGGTTGCTTAGCTTCCACTGAGTAAAAACATTCATGTAATAGTCAAATGTTACCTTTTCCTACTTTAATTGGCTGGTGGCAGTGGTTTAGATCAAACTACCATGATTTTTCCCGGTCGCTAACAACGGTAACTAAAAATCGGGTCAGCCATGTTTTTCAATATGGCGCCCCAGACCTGTCTGTAAAAACAGACTCTGGTCATCTTTTTTTGCTATTTCTTTTAGGAAAAGTCCTTCTTGTGTTTGTCTCTGCGCGCCAAACCAAGTTTGGTCCCTTTGTTCATTGGCCTTTGGCGGGCTTCAGTGCCAAAGCCCTCCTCTGGCGCCTGAGTGTCTGGGGTGGACAGGATGTGAGGAAGGTGCCCGAAACTCCCTGTGCTTAGTCTCCTAGGAGACCTGAATGCACTCTGGCATGATTGGCTGGCTGGTTGTCCGGCAAGGACAGCCACCCTGCTGTGTGAGTGACAGACATGCTGGAATGAATGGGGGAAAACTGTTTATAAGCAGGTCTCTGGGACTTGGAAAGCAGAGTCGACCACTGGAACGAAAGAACCAAAGACGAGCTGAAGGAAGAGGACTACTGCAACTCCTGGACGACCGGTAAAGCCCTGCTGCAGGTCCGAATTGCCTGAAACTCCAACGACAGAGAAGCCCTTCAAGGTTAACTTCTTCTCTTGAGTTTGGTGGGAACAACCAACTCGCAAGCCACCTGGACACCGTCCCGATCTGGTCGAATTTTCATTAGAGTGCTGTTGAAAACCGGATAGCCAGACGGAAGGAAACTAGCTTGTGGACTTTAAGGCACTCACACCTTAAACCAACGTCTTGCTAAAGCTTTAGCCCTCATCCCTGGACAGTGCAGGAACCTCTCGACGTCCTCCTTCTTGTCCCCATGACTGAAGCTCAGGAACAGCGAGAGCTGCTCGAACTGCCAAGAACAACTGCCTCAGCTACAGCTCTTCTTTACTAACAAGGTACTGTGCAAACGAGGTCCGGAAACTTTTTTGGCCATTGCGAAAGTTCGTGGAAACTTTCTCAACTTCGAAGGCTTGTGCTTCCCTAAACATTCGTCAAACTTTTTGCCTAGCCAAATTCTTCTAAACTCTGTGACAAAGACTTAACCGTTATCTACCAGAACTGTGCTATCCTATACAAAATATCTGAACCATTGACTTTGGCCCAGGCCTACGAATTGAATTGCTGGTTGTAGTTAACTGAAACCCTTTGCCCTGCCTATTAATGTATTTGGGCTGTCTATTCTTATAACCTTGTCTTTTTACCCCTTTAATAAGTATCCGAAGTGCCATTTTGCTCCCACTTCAGGGGAGCTAAACTTGTTCATTTACTTACCGGTTGTATTTTTGTGGTTTATTAGTGTGTGATATTGAGCTGCTTATGCTAGTGTAATGTTTTCTAACTGACTGAGTAAATAAATGTATATTCTTTTACCAGGAAACCTTGAGTAAGTGTTTGCTTGAATCACTGTATTAGTTGGTCCTTTGTGTAACTTGTTCTACTGCTCACTTAAACTCTTGAGATACATCTGGCTGCTCAGCCATCGCTACCACTTTACTATGTAGTATAGGCTTGTACCAAAGGTGAAATTGTGCTTACACTTGTAGTCTTAATTGCATGTATTGTTCCCAAAGGCTACTGCATGTGATTCTGCCTAACATGGGTGCACCCCCTGCTGCTTCTCCAGCACCCAGACAACAGGGTTCGCTGGCACCCCTGGTAGAATTCGATGTTAATGAAGCCCCGTCCAGTTTAGACCCAAGATGGATGTTGTGGTTGGACAGACTTGAAATTGACTTTCAATGACCTAAGGGAGGTAAATTACCACGCCATGAGGTTGATTCTTCTATACTCAGTGGGGCCAACGGTGTACAAGTTGTTCAAAACATTACGCCCTTTGGACAATTCATACTGGGAGGCAGGCATGGTATCACAAGTTAGACAAAGACACAAAGGTACAAGTTTCAACACCTTAATTAAGCTTTAAATAGGGGTTGGAAACTTCCTAGCTGGCCCTAAGTCTCTCATCAAGTACGCGCTCTAAGTAGCGCTGTTTGCTGGAACTACGCTCTACCCTGCTTATCTGCAAGCCGCTGGGAATAATTTCATTGGACCTTATTGAACTGCTATTTCCGTTGTTTGGACCTTTACGGTGGCCCTGCCCCCCTTTACCCAGAAGTCCACATAAACACTGTGCCACGCGCATCAGCGCGCATGCATCAAGTACGCGCTCTAAGTAGCGCTGTTTGCTGGAACTACGCTCTACCCTGCTTACCTGCAAGCCGCTGGGAATACTTTCATTGGACCTTATTGGACTGCTATTTCCGTTGTTTGGACCTCTACGGTGGCCCCGCCCCCCTTTACCCGGAAGTCCACACAAACACAGCGCTGCGCACATCAGTGCACGCGCATCAAGTATGCGCTCTAAGTAGCGGTGCTTGCTGTTCGCTGGCTCACTGACAGAGCGCCTCTTTACTTTTTCCCTTTTTCCATCACTACTTTTTTTGTCACGCTAACGGCTTTCAGATTACTCTATTTTGTTCTTAAGTACGATACTAAGATAAACTTCAAAAAGTGTGCTGTTCCATACTGAAAGTAAACATTTGGTGTTTGTTTGCAAACCTGTCTACCGTGGTTTATCGCATCCTTGTGTTGCAGTAATCTCTTGTTGAGTACCAGTACTGGATGTGACGTAAACCACTCTATTTAATCTGCCTGCAGTATTAAGTTAAGAAATGTGAACTTACAATTGTATGGCGACTGGGTTCCGCAGTCGAAAGATGGATGTACCGACTCCTCCAATCACAAGCACGAGTATTGACTCGATGGTATGTGCTGGAAAATCTTTCTACCTAGAGTCCTCCGCACCTGGTCCCCCCCTGTCAGTCTTACCAATTCCTACTTTATACTCTTCCTCCACCCATACTGCCTTAATTCATACAGCAACTGCTGCAAAAACTAATGACCGAATTTATTGTGAAGAAAGCCCCCAAAATCAAGATTCTTTGAAAGAGAGCACGAGTGAAATGGCAATACTGGATTTAAAATTGAGGAAATCGCATCTTGGGGATATGCCCTTCCCTTCACACCCTGGAGATCCTCTTGGGTACCCCTTTGCCCAATAGCGAGTCTGACCCGTTCACTAGGGTGGTGAGTGCTATGCTACGGGCGGGGAGAATGGCCGTGGCTCAAATTTGGAAAAGCCCCCACATCCCTTCTAAGGCGGAATGGCTCACTAAGTGATTGGCAATATTTACGTATGAGAAACTGTCAGCCATAATCAATGATAAAATGTCTTCTTTTTTACAGGAATGGACTATTGTTTTGTTAAGTGCGGACTGTGATGCCTTGAAATTGTAAGCAGTTCAGATGTGGGGGGAAGTTTGTATCTAGGGGAGTGTGGTTAGTTCGCTGGTAGTTCACTGACCCTCACATGACCCACCGGGACCCCATGACATTGAGGTTGTGTAGAAAAGTCTCAATGTATACTGTGTCCTTCTTCTATTCCCCGTGTACTCTCCGCTCTATTTCAACCAGGTAGTTTTTGGTGGGGGGGGGTGGTTGGGCTTGGGTTGGGGAGGGGGTGGGAGCGGGTATGTTATGCGGTCTCTTTGCTTGTGTTTTACTCCTGGCTATTGTCTGTGGTAGACTGTTGCTGGTTTATGTTTGATGAAATATTCAATAAAAACTAAGTGAAAAAAAAGTGAGGAAATCAATTGGTATGTTCACACCATTAGTCTCGCGTTCTCTGGAACATAGCCAATATCCGGTTAACAATTATTTAAAACTCCAGCTGAGTCTATACATACAAATGATGAAAATGACATAAATAAGGAATCATTCCGATTAGATGTAGTGTTCTCTCTGGAACCTACTCATCCTCAAAAGACTCAATCTTTTAGTCAAGGGACAAGATCTGTCTCATTTAGAACTAAGTGAAATAAAATCCACGATGAGACAGATGTGTACTAAAATGGATCATATTGAAGGCTTTATATTCGGATGGGAAACAATGATGACGAATAAACAAAAACTTGAAAAAAATCAGATGTGTAACAATAAACGACCCAGTGATGATAAGGCATCACAATGCAAACTGCAACTCAATGATGAGGATGCAATTGTGCCGCTTCTAGCTTCACCCACACCAGTACCTCCCTCCACAATATTGAAAGCTTGTGAGTGTGTTATTACGGTGGAGTCGGAACATTTGAGAATGGCTATAAAAGAGTTAAGAGCTACTTTCCACTCGACCAATCCACCTCCCCAAGATAATGTTGAACTTCCGGATAGTCCTTCAATATTATTAAAAGTTATGGAAAAACTAAATAAAGAGGAAGATACCCTCTGCGAACCTGAAGCAAATAATGGGTTTCTCTCTAGACGTGCCAAAAGAAATCCATTGCTGTGAAACACTACGCTAAAAGACGAAAAGAAGCACTTCAAAATAAAAAACCAGGACAACTGGAAAGTAAATTAGTAAACGATGCCCACACTACTCTTTCCGCTATACCTGACACAGAATCCGAGGCTATAACTATTGAGGACGACCCCATTGATGTCGAACATCTCTCAAAAGAGAGCCAGGCTGTGCTACTTCCAACGAAAATCTCTCTTTCTATTCATCCATCTACAAATGATTTAATCACTCCTAAAAAGGATTTACGAACAGTGAAAATGTTACCAGAACGATTGAGTGTTACACAAACACTCAAATCGGGTTCCAAAGCAAAACAAACCAAAGTTGCCCCATGTGATATGTCGTTGAAAGCAATGAAATCTAATTTAAGTGCTTACTTTCCAGTAAGTGGAAGAAGTTGCACCTCATACGATCACTAGCGAAGTGAATCTAATTCCCAAATTCCATTAATTACAGTTCCTGTCGTAACACTAGTACAAAGTCCTCAAGCGAAAAAAAACATACAGTGAAGCTTGTATAACAGACCAAAAGAAGAGTATAATACCGCCTCTAACTGAAAAGCCCGCTTTTATGGTCATCAGCGGACTGAGCAAGGTCCAATTTCTATCAGGGGAGGCGGGGTGATGTTAGGAAAGATTTCATATTTGAATGTAATTTTCCCTCAATGTGTCAACCCCCAAACTTTTTGCTGCTGTTTTACACCCTGATCTAAACTTTGCCAGAGAAGCGCAGCCCACAGCCGCACTCCTCTGGGCTTTCGCTCAATTCTTATGGGGAAACTGACATGCCCTTAATACAGTCAGTACTGGGAGACTTCGTTTTCCTTAGTCCTTTCCTCATGTTGCAGCTTTTGTGCAACATGTAACAAGAGTGCAATGTAACTTACTTTACCACACTCTTGGGTCTCTAGTCATTCCAAAGGCCCTAGAAACTCTCGCTGGACTTATTATGAACTGTGCAGGTGTGTCACAGACAGGACTGGTGGCAGCTATCGTTTATCTTATGTTTTGAACCCTTTTTTGCCATGTTATCCGCGCTTACCGCGTTTGGCACGAATAGGTGGCCTGGCTCCAAAAATGGCCATGCCACGCGGTTCTTTATCCTGTCCTTTGGCCATCCTGCCCCTTTACCTTCCCCAGGTCGAGCCGACCCGGGTCAGTCCTTATTTGGTCATGCACTTTCCCGTGAAACACAAAGCTTTCGCAGGCTTCTGCATGCCTTGTGTGTGTGCCTCCAGGATGTGGGCTGTGATGTCTGTTCCCCAATACACATCCTGGATGCCAGAGAGTCTGGAGTGTCCTGAATGCCTGGGACCACTGTGGTCCGTGATTGGTCCACGTATGGAGTGAGGGTTTGTATTGTATTGTATTTATTATTTATAACGCGCAAACCAGCAGGCCCGGAGGCATCAGGGCGCAATTTGTAAAGGTTACAGATATGCAGGTATAACAGAGAATCATAAACATTTACACATGGGATCCGATATGCAGGTATAACAAAGAATCATTATATACATTTACAAGAGGATCTTATATACATATGTACAGTAGTTTCAGTGCCGATAGGTGATAGTAGCGGTCGGCAAGTCAGGGTAGGTCAGGAAGAAACGCGAAGCCGGCCTTAAAGCTGGTTGAAAAGCCAAGATCTAGTATTGACTTTGAAGGTATTGAAAGAGTCTTCCGCTCTAATTGAAACAGGGAGGGAGTTCCATAACTTGGAAGCTAAGACGGGGAAACTTGAGCCCCCTGCTTTTTGCAATTTAAATCTGGGGATCGCTAGACAGTGGGATTGGGCTGTTCTTAGAGGTCGGGAGGTAGAGTGGCGCGACAGTCGACTACCAAGGTAGATCGGGGCTTTGTGAGCAGATCTCCCATTGGGTCCTCTCCGTTTTGGCACGAAGGGAACTTTGGATAAGAAGAGGCCAAAAACACCACTACCATGTCGATCTCCTGAGTTCACACCGAACAAGGGATAAGGAGCCAAGTATCCTGCAACAAAAAGCTGAGTCGAGGAACCGCTGGTGACCCACTGGAAGGTTTGGTACCCTGAGCCCGATGTCGTCCTGCGAGACCCCTCTGCATCTGATCATCCTAGAAGGTCTGCGAAGGCGCTTCGACCCATTGGAATAGTGGGACCAACTATTCCCGGTACCTTCATCAAACTCTGCAAGTAAGCCTCTTTGGAAGTGTCCCTGGGCCAACCAGTGGGCTGACCAGCTTACACGGGACGTTTGCTCTGTCACCGCCGCCGTTTAGGGGATGCCCTCAAAACTTGGCCTACTGCTAGCTCTGTGTCCACGGCACCCTCACACCGAATTTCGTACACTTGGCATTCCGAGGTCTGAAGTGAGACGAGTGCGCCCGGACCAGAGTAAACGCGGTTGCCGTGTTGCCCTGCTGTGGTAACAACCTGTGCACGTTCGCTGCATTGGTGACCCCCTCGACCCTGAATCCTGCTACCGCAGAATCTACACGGTGTCTAGACGTCCTGATTGTCGCATCCGAACCTGCCAGCAACGTGAACTGAACTGGCAAAGTCTGGGTCTGCCTGCGTCGGGGACCGGTGAGTAGTCCATACACCAACTGGTGGCCCCTAGCACAGGAACCCATTTCTTTTCTACCGCTGTTGCGAAATAGCGGATCCATCCCACACTCTCACCCTGCCCCTGCCTGCAAGTGGAGGTCTTGCTTGAGTAGTGGGGACTTGTTCTTCATCGCTTCATCCACCTTACTGAACTGTCAGAGACCCTTGAAGAGACCCTATTTTGTCTATTGTCACAAGCGCGTGCATGTACTATTGAGCATAAGGCTCCTCTCTTCGTAGGGCTTGGACTGCCTCCTAGTTAGGTGTATTTCTGATGTCGAACTGGGTCTAACGATTACTTGCACTGCCTGTTTTCCTCCCCATCTAGGTGGTCTACATATTTCGTGTTTCTAACTCCTTAGACCCCTCGGTCTTGTATATATATTGTATTGATTGTGATGTGTTGGTTTACTTTATTATTATTGGGATTCTTTGCTATGGCCGATGTCACAAAGGCCTTGTAATAAATGTGTCTATATTTTTAATATAACACCTGTCTGGAGTAATTTGTAAGTGTCCTTGCTTTGTGTGCTCTTTGAGGTCTTTCAGTCACCCTCACCCCTCTTGAGACTTAGTCTTGACCGCCACCATCGCTACCCTGATTGGTCTGGCTTGTCCAGAGGTTACCCTGTTCCAAGAAACTAGGCTGGCCCTCTGAACCTCTGCTCCTCCAGGTCAGAGTTCAGAAATCCATCTTAACAGTTGTTGAACTCATTGAAGAGAAAATTAAGTCCTGATGCCCCCATTATATGTCCATTGATTGTGAACCCATCTCATTTACCTTCTCATGGGACAAGTGTTTCTAGGTCGCTTCTCTTGACGGACACAATACGTCCAATAGATGACGTTTGTGAAGTGATTATGGCAGCCCTGGGAAAGGCAATTGAAAATGGTGAAATCACTGCTGATGCAATTACTAAACTTCTACCACCTAAAAGCTCCTGGCAACCTTCGCCTGACACTTAATATTTTAAATTTCAACTCGCAAACCAACAGCACACCGTCTCTGAGAGAAGAGCACTTGGTAGCGCTGAGCAAAGCTATCCAAGATGGAGACACTGTTGCTGATACAGCCAGAAAGGTTTTCCCCGAGGCTGGCTCTACCATGATCTCAAATTCCAATACTCATACTTATCGTGCTCCTCATAGGAAGGGATAGCTTCCCCAATCTCTACCTTTGGCAACTCAATCTCCAAAGGAAATGCACCATATTATTGGCTTAGAACGCATCACAAATTTACTGGGATCTCCAATCATTCATTGTCCTTACTTGCTGGGGTTATTCTCATGTATCCTCCAACTAAGAAACCAGAAATCTGAGGATATTCTGAGAGTTTCTCTTGCAAAAGAGAACAATTATCACACAATATGCTACTTGTCTTCAAAACATATACTCCTCTCCTAACCACTGCCCTATCCCAGCTATCCACCACTCCCTTCGTGATTGCGCTTAGGTAAAGGTGGGGTGGTCTCAACCTCCGTGGGAGCCACAATACTTCCCCCAAATGGCGCCGAGCAACAGCTCTGTCCATTTTTACCCAGTGTTTGAGATATTCCGCCGAGAACCATTCTCTGATCACTCTGAGCTGCGCGGCTTTGTAATAGCGGCGGAAATCGGGGAAAGCCAGTCCCCCCCCTTGCAAAAGAGAACAATTATCACACAATATGCTACTTGTCTTCAAAACATATACTCAAATTCATTTGGTCCTTTAGAGCAGAAATTAGAGAACAAGGGTTCAGTTTAACAACTTTTTCGAACGAACTCGCTGCTCAAGAATATCTCGCCTTTGTTCCACCAGTCGTTGGGGAAAATGTAAAATCTAATAATTCTGTGAATGTTGCCCATGATGTTAAAAATGTGATTACTGCTGATTTTTTGGCTCTCTTAGGCGAAAATAAACACATTGTATGGCTTGAACCCATGTTAAAGTCAATCCTTAGTACACAATGAAATATTACTCAACAATAGCCACTGAAAAAACGTGAATTTGTAATCAAGTCGTGGAATTCATGTGGCTTTCACAATTTCTTTACCTGGTTCAGTACCATGTCTCCGGTTGATTACCCCACTATAATACTGCTTCAGGAAACTATAAACTAGAGCCTTTTATCTTAATGGGTTTTTACTACATATTGCCCACAAGCCAAACGTACAATACTGGGATGTCCTTCTGGAGGTTTAGCGATTGCAATAAATAATTTGTATGGAATCTATTCGAAATTGTTATGGGAATATCTTGGTGGTCGCTCTGACACCTTCTAAAAAAGCAAGGCAAGCGATCCTAGTTGTAAGTTTATATTGGAACCCTGCCAACACCTTACATGAAACCATCCTAAATGAACTAGACCAATGTTTTGAGACCGCAATGATAATATTGGGTGACTGTGATATAGTAATTGCGGGAGATTTCAATTCCAAGTGTCGTATTGGGTTGAAAGATCAACTAACAAAAAGTAAACATTTAATGAGAGAGAGAGGCTCGCTTTGGAACTCATATTTCGAAGATTGTGATATTGATGTGATAGAATGCGCTGATGGAGGAGACATGTGATAGAATGTGCCCGACATGGAGCAGAGGCGATGACTCCTCAACGATCGATTACATCTTCCTCTCACACCACATTATGCAGTTTGCATCACCGCTAGACATCAGTGCGATCCTCTACGGTGATCATGCCCAGCTATCTACCTCTCTCAGGCTTGATTGTTCCATATTACCCCTAGATCTCTTTTTAGTTCACCCTGAAATTGATCGTCCTTTGGTTTCACTCAGATGGAATATGAACTTATGTCATCAATTTTCTGCGTATGTGTCAAAGCAGATAGCAGATATTATAAATGATCAGATTATATCCACTCGTAATATGGACATAATCTGCTCTGCGATAGTTCATTCTGCTTTACAACACTTTAATTATAAGTATAAACCAAAATTGGGGGCGTGGCCAAGCAGCCATGGAGTAGGCTGCGATTCCTTGGAGCTCTGTGATCCGACTTATTGATCAGAAGCAAGCGTATGTGTTGACGGCTGATTCCAGCAGAAAAAGATACTGTATCTGCGTGAATACCTCAGGCAGCAGATGAGTGTATCGGCGGGAGAAGGTGGACACAGCAGCGGGAGTTAGGCTACTTTGTGTCCTGATCCGCGAGCGGCGTAATTGATACTAAGATGGTGGCGCGCCAACAGAAAGAGACCCTTGGCGGCACTTGAAATCGGGTGCCAGGCGGGTAGTGAATGGGCTGCAGGCGTGCAGCAGCTGATGGAACAGTGAGCGGCCGACTACCTGAGAGAAGCTCAAGAATAGCCCGGGCTGACGAGGGGACGCATGCAGTGTCGGGCCACCTGGCCATGAGATAGGCGGCACGTCCTCGGCGCTACCACTGAACCGGGACGATGTACACACGGAATGGACAAGAGGAATGACAACATACCCACAATAGGTTGGAAGCAACGGGCACGCAGGGATTACATCCCGAAGGCGCACCGAGGAGTGGAAGAGCAACTACGGACAAAACAAGCGACGCTGTCACCGTCCGAAACAAAATGGCGACCGATCCGGAACAAAGGATTACACTGATGGACCGTGAAGCGGCCTTGTAAGGATTGGGACGCACATGCTGCTTAGACCAACCATTGCGGCCTGCAGACGCAGCAAGTGGGTATACGCACCCTGTATGTACCACCAGCCTCGGATAGGCACAGAGACCAGAAAGAAGCATCAGGGATGCAGAAGCCAGCACCCTGCTGATAATGGGCATGGACACTGAGAGGAAATTGTGACGTGGGAAGTTACAATCCACCCGAATAACAATTTAATGTGCCACTATAGGTGTAGGTTGGTATACAGAGTCCCCAACAACTCAAATAACAATAAACAGCACCGAGCCGGAGCCAGACACGTGGGCAAAGTGGCATTATGTTGGTGAAAAGTCTGAGAGCCAAGACCAAACAACCCACAATGGAGGTCTTCGCGAAAACGCAGAGGACACCTACAACATCGGAGCGGAGCACGGCTGCGACTACTGTGGAAGAAGCCCCAGAAGGAGATAAGCACCAAATCCTGGAGGCTATAGCGGAGCTGAACACTAAATGGGGCGCGACAATGGCGGACTGGCGGACAGCCCTGGAGAGAAAAATGGATGCGGTAGGAACTGAACTTACCCTGTTATGGCAAGATGTCAGGGGGCTGGCGGAGAGAACAAGTGGGCTGGAAAGTGCCGTAAAGACCAATACTGATGTCAGCACAAATAATGCAAAAGAAGTTCATGTGCTCAAACAGCAGGTTGGCAACCTTGAAAATCGGGTGGAAGAAGCGGAAGGAAGAGCGAGAAGAAATAACATACGGGTGGTCGGCCTGCCGGAGGGGGAAGAGGGCCAAGACCCTACCAACTATGTGGAAAACATGATCCTACAAGAAATAGGAGCAGACAAGCTTTCGCAGGGATTCACGGTGGAGCGGGCGCACCGCGCCTTAATGAGGAAACCATGACCTGGGGCTACACCGAGACCCATCATCGCGAGGATCTTGAACTATAGAGACAGGGAGAAGATCCTGGAATATTTTCATAAAGGCGGAACAATACAGAAAGCATCCGCCGACATTACAGCATACCCGGATTACACGATGCTGGTACAGAGACAGAGATACAGCTACGTGGCCGTCAAGAGGAGGCTGCGAGCAGCAGGCATCAAGTACATGCTTCTGTACCCGCAAAGCTGAAGGTGCTACATAAGAGCAGGGCGCTTTTTTTGGAAACTCCTGAGGCGGTGGTAACGTGGCTGGATCTGCAAGGCTGCCCCAAGCAAGATGTGGACCGTGACCGGCAGGAACAGGACGACTGAAGAACTGGTGCCACGGACATTGAGGGCGTAAGTGGGAGGGGGTACTAGATTATACTGGTAGCGAGACCGGTGAAACACTGGATAACATTCGGGCCTTGTGCTCGGCATAGACTGGAATATAGTGGGCAAAATGTAATTGGAAGCTGCATAGGGTTAACACAATGCGTAATACATTTGGAAATAGGAGCAACAGGATGGAAGCAACCCACCCCCGAAATACTAATAGTTAAGTGGCCATTAGGGCGACTTCACCCTACTGAGCCCTGAGCATAAGCTTGTGCTGGACAGGGATAGATGTGGGGTGCCTGAGATCCATGGATGGAGCTGGGCAACAGTTGGGGGGGGGAGGTGTTGTTTGGGAAGGGATGGGTGGTGGGAGGGAAGGGAGGTGGGAAGTTTGGGGTGTACATAGTTATGAGGAGTTTAAGTTCAAACATGAGCCTACATGGAAGAGCTGAAGGGTTGTATCTGCATAGCATGACTGGGAGGGTTCGGTTGGAAATGGGGGAGGAAGATATCAATGCGGAATTGTTCGGATCTATATCATACCCAACGGAATCCGAGGTTAGTGAGACCCGGCCACATGTAGCAGACACTGAATGCAAAGTACAAATAGGCTCATAATGGAGGGTGGGACTGTGGGAGCAGTGGCAAAAATGGAAATATAAATGGTGTTTAACGGAATTGTTGTAAACTGCACTGCGTGTTGGGTTTGTTCGTATTGTTTGGTTTGAATAAAATTAATAAAAACTTTTTTTAAAAAAAGTATAAACCAAAATTCTATATATATCCCTTTGATACGACTATTAAAAATCTAAAAAGGGAAAATAACAAAGAACTGAGAAACCTAAGGAAAGGGGGTTTTAATACTCTTAATTATCGCAAACTGCGTAAACAAATAATAGTAAAATACTAAAATAATCTCAAACACCTAAGAATTCTTAGTTATAATAAAGTGAACTGCAACTTAATTAGGGCCATATGCAGACATGATACGAGACAAATCTGGCAAACTATAAAAAGCAAGGATAATTGTACGATACCTCCAATGACTAAATGTATCTCAGAAGACACTTGGTGTAATTACATCACATGTAAATTTCAAATGCCAGAAGCATTCAGGAATTTCCCAAACACACCACTTTGTTATAAGGATCTTGTTCGATATCAATGGTCTATTGCTGATATAAAATGGGCAATAAGCAAACTGTCTTATACAAAATCTGCTGGACCTGATGGGCTACCGCCATGTGTCTATAAGACCGATGTAAATGTATGGTCCTCTATCTTAAAAAACAAATTTGGTAACATCATTATGACAGGACATATTCCGCAATCATGGACCACTTCTAACATTATTCCAATTTTTTTTATTTTATTTTTAAACTTCTTTTTATTATTTTCATCGTAATACATGTAAAGGAACAGCAAGCCAACACAAAAAACCAAGGTAACCCCCCCTACTCTCCCAGCCCACTCCACAGCATCCTCGGGACCTCCCCTACCAGTCAGTCCTTTTCCCACCTCTTAACCATATATATCCAGCAGCTTGAGTCTTTGAGGGCACCATTGTTCCCTGAATTCCCCTCTCAAATAGGCCAGCGTCTCTCCCCACTCCGCTGAGAAGTTCTCCAATTTGTTGTTGACTGCATACGTAGCCCATTCCATCGAGACAATGTCCCACATTTTCCTTAGCCAATCTTGTTCTGTCGGGATCGAGGGAGACTTCCACCTCGATGAGAGCCATCGCTGCCAGAGCCAGAGTAGAGATCACTCTCGCCTTGGGATGACCCTGCTTCCCCCCCACTTCCTCCTGACCACCCCTACTCGAAAGTATCTCCCGGGGATCATAACGGCCGCCCTCCCCCAGATGCTGGGTGTGGGCCCATGCAAGATCGCTCCAGAAAGGCTGAAGTATTGGGCAATCCCACCATATGTGTGCCGCAGTACCCTCACCCCCACACCTTCTCCAGCACTCCCCTGATGTAGCCGGATAGATCCCGTGCAGGGGCCGGGGTATAATGCCAATTGTATATATACTTATACCATGCCTCTTGTGATTGCACCGCTTTTGCCAGTTTCGGGATCTGTCTCCACAACCTCTCCCAACCCTTAAACCCTAAACTGACTCCCGATTGCTGTTCCCAGTTCCTCATATACGCCCAGGAAGGTTTCGAGCCAGTAATCTCTAGCTGCTTATAGAGGTCGGATATTAGCCCCTTAGATCCCTCGTGTGTAAGAAGAAATCTTTCAAATTGAGTTAAATCCCGGGTCGCAGCCTTTCTCACCTCTGCAGACATTACCCAGTGTCTGATTTGGAAATATCGGTGTCTCTCCCGCTCTCCTACCCCAAATTCCCGCTTACAGTCCTCGAACGTTTTAACTCCTGTCCCGCTGAACATGTCCCTCAGGGTACTGCAACCCCCAGTCTCCCATTCCCGAAACGCCCCTTCCTCCTATCCTGGGGTAAAGTCACCATTTTGAAAGATCAGGGTGAACGGAGAGGGGAGGGTCGAGATTCCTCTCCTAACCACTACCCTATCCCAGCTATCCACCACTCCCTTCGTGATTGTGCTTAGGTAAAGGTGGGGTGGGCTCAACCTCCGTGGGAGCCACAATACTTCCCCCGAATGGCGCCGAGCAACAGCTCTGTCCATTTTTACCCAGTGTTTGAGATATTCCGCCGAGAACCATTCTCTGATCACTCTGAGCTGCGCGGCTTTGTAATAGCGGCGAAAATCGGGGAAAGCCAGTCCCCTCCCCCTAGAAGCAGTTAGTAAGCGTTTGGACAGGCGTGGCCTCTTGCCCTCCCAGACAAAGTCCTTGATCGCCCGATCCGATTTTTTAAAAAAGGTTTCTGGGACCGGTAAGGGAATGGCCTGAAACAAATATAATAGACGGGGAAGAGTAACCATTTTTAGAACCGCCCCCCCTCCCCATCCAGGAAATCTTATGGGCCCCCCATTTCCTTAAATCCTTTTTAATTGCCAATAATATGGGCTCATAGTTTGCCCCAACCCAGCCCGATAGCGAGGGCGTTATCCTAACCCCCAAGTAACAAAGCCCAGCCGGACTCCACTTAAACGGAGAGAGTGCCCTCGTCTCTTTCGCTTCTCCCTCCCCCAAAGACAGGTTCATTAGTTCGGACTTCGGTAGGTTGACACGCAGCCCAGACACCTCTCCAAATTTGGCAAGTAATTCTATGCTGGCCTTGATGGACCCCTTTGGATTTGTTAGCGAGAGCAACATGTCATCCGCAAACGCTGCTACCTTATGCTGGGCCCCCCCGAACGGTATGCCCCAGATGTCGTCCGCCTCTCTTATTGCCTGAAGAAGCAGTTCCAGGTACATTGCGTAAAGCAACGGAGAGAGGGGACACCCCTGTTTTGTCCCCCGCCGCAAACGAAATGGCTTAGACATCTCTCCATTCACCAAAATACACGAGATGGGATTTTTATAGTTGGCAGCGACCAAGTTTATGAACCCTGACCCTAGGCCCATTTTCGCCATCACCTGAAATAGGAACGACCACTCCACCCGATCGAATGCTTTATCAGCGTTGAGGCGCCAACAGGATCGGCGGAGTGTTCGTGTTGCGTGATTTCTCTACCAGGTGGGCCACCCTCCCGATGTTATCGGAATTTTGCCTTCTCAGCACAAATCCTGCCTGGTCTTGATGGATAAGGGAGGGCAGATGCCTTTCCAGGCGCCTCGCTAATATCTTAGTAAACATTTTTGCCTCGGTGTTGATAGAGCGATCGGGCGGTAGGAGGTTCAGTCCTCTGGGTCTTTCCCCACTTTATGGATAAGGGAGATTTTGGACTCCTCCATTGTAGGGGTGTTCCCGCCTTCACCGCGACACGTGTTGAATAGTTCTGTTAAATGCGGGATCAGCTGGTGAGAGTACGTTTTATAAAAGGAGGCCGGGAAGCCATCGGGCCCGGGGGCCTTATTGAGCGGAAGAGACGCGATAACGGAACTCAACTCTTCCTCAGAAATGGGACGGCCCAGCTCTTCACCCTCCTCCTCAGAAAGGCGTGGGAGGAGCAGGTTCTCCAGGAATTTTTCTGCGGCTGAGGGTGCAGTCCCTGCAAAGAGCCTCATAAAACGCCTTATAAAACTCCACTAGCCTCTCCCGTATCTCCTCTGCCCTCGTAAGCCTCCTACCTTCGACATTTTTGATGGCCGATATAACCTTCTGCTCTTCTGGCCCCCCAAAAGGCGGGCTAAAAGAGAGCCCACTGTATTAGCCTTGGCGTAGAATCCTTGCTGCACCCTCAACATAGCGTCTTCCGCTTTTAGTTCTTAGGATCCCCAACTGTCCCTCCACCAGCCTATACACCCTATAGGTCTTTCTCATGGGGGTCTCTTGTACCCGTTCCCTGGCTGCCTCAACCTCCCTTTCCAATTGAGATCCAACTCCCTCAGCTGCCTGTTTCTCTCCACCTTCATAGCGATGAGCTCCCCCCTTAAGGTCGCCTTGAAGGCGTCCCACCTCGTACTCTGACTGGTATCCGAGCCATTGTTTCTCTCAAGGAAATCCTGGATCCTGCCCCCGATTTCCTCCCTCAACACGTGATCCCTCAAAAGTTCCCCCGGAAACTTCCAACTCCAGACCCCCGGCCGCCACCTCCCGAGATGCATGGTCATCTGCACTACCTTGTGGTCAGCTATCCCCAAAGGGCCCACCTCCACAGCCTCCACTTTTCCCAGCAAGCTGGCAGACACCCAAATGTAGTCAATACGTGACTGAGTTTTGTGGACGTCAGACAGGAAGGTAAACCCCTCCTCTTCCTCCCTAAGAGCTCGCCAAACATCCCTTAACCCGGCCTCCTCCAATCTCTCCTTTAATTGGGGGGACGCCACCGCGCCACCTCCTACATTCTCCCGCCGTGATCTGTCCCGCCCTCTATCCCAAGCAAGGTTGAAGTCTCCCATCAATATTACTTGCCCTCTCGCGAAGTCCTCCAGGATACTCAGAGTTTCCAGCAGGAACTGATCCTGACCTGCATTGGGGCCGTACACTGAAGCGATGGTATAATACACGCCTTGTATCTACCCCCTAAGCATAATATACCTCCCATCGCTGTCCCTAAGGATAACCTGGGGTCTAAAATGAATCCCTCTCCCGAAGGCCAGGGCCACCCCCCCTTTTTTTGTTGGGCCTGATGCGAACAATAATTGCAGGAAGCCTTTCAAGGGCAGGCGGCCCTGGTCCTACCGGTGCAGATGGGTCTCCTGCAGCGCCAGCACATCTGGCTTATGGGATCTAGTAAATTGCTCCATTTAAGAGGGGAATTCAGACCCCTCACGTTATGTATTAGCCACCTGAAGGCCCCAATGAGGTCTCTGGCCTCTACCTCCGCTCACCACTCGCCCTACCCAGAAAACACCCGTCAGTACTCATCCCCACTTCTCCGGCAGCAGGCACAGGAGACTTCCCTCTCCTTCTCCCCTCCTCATCGCTGTCCTGCTATTTTTCCAGGCTCGCCCCTTTCCAATGTAGCTGTGGTTCCCTCCCCAACTCCCTCCCCACCCCCCACGGACAATTCTGCCCTTATTTGTCCCAAGATGGTCTGATCACCGATAATCGCCCCTCACCTTCCATTGAACCCTTACGAGGCCCACCACCCCTATCGCGCCTGGCGTTCAAGATCCCCCCTGCGCGCCCAACTCCACTTCCCCGGTCATCCCTGAGAGACGTAACTTAGCTCCCTTCTGAGGGCTTCTTCTTTTTTCCCCCACTGTTGAATATTCCCAAGGCCTCAACCTAGGCCTAGACTCGTTTGTATGAGGGGAGCTCCGTTCAGGGATACCCTCCATGTCGATTTGCAGAAGATCGGCTTCTTCCTGTACCGTTGTAATGCGCTTTAACATTCCCTTCCATTCAAACACAAGGCCGAATGGAAAGGTCCAATTTTATCTAATGCCTTTATCACTGAGTACCTTCAGGACGGGCCCCATCACTTTCCTTTTTACTAATGTGCTGCTCGCCAAATCCTGATAAAGCGCTATCTGCGGCCCGGGTATGTTATCGGTTCCCTCTGTAGTGCCTTCCGAAGGACTGCCTCTTTCTGAGCATACCAGGCAAAGTCCGCCACCACATCCCTAGGCCTTGGTGCTGCTCCTTTCGGAGCCCTCCCCACCCTGTGGACCCGGTCTAGCTCAACCTGTTCTGGGGAGTCCATACCCAGAATGTCTGCAAAGATAGTCTGGATCACTCCTTTTAGGTCCTTATCCTTAACCGATTCCGGCAACAGTGTCCCCCCATATTAATCCTACGAGACCTATTTTCCAAATCTTCGACCTGTGCCTCCAGATTCCGAGAGGCCACATCTAGTCTTTCAATAGCTTCACTGTTGGCGGTAGCATCTTTACCAACATCCTGTAGGCCTTTCTCCAGCAAATCGGCTTTTTCACCCAGCTGTCTCATTTCTTGCCGGATCTCCCCTAGGGCCTCATTCAAATCCGCTCTCATGAGCTGAAATTGGTCCTGGAACGTTCTAGCGAGGTTGGTCTGCAAATTGTGTACCTCGCCCAAAAAATCCTGTTTTGACATCAAAGCAGATGCCCACTCAGCTTCCAATGGGGTAGGGACCGTTGCCCCCTCTTGGTCTTTTTTCGTTCCTGCTCTAGTGTCCTCCAGAGACCACAAAGAACGGAGGGCACCGTGCATATCACTTGTAATATGGGGGGCACGTCCACCTTTACCCTTGGCTTTTGTAGTCATGGCCCCCTGCACTCCCTCTTCAGTCTACTTGGCCCCTGTCCCAAGATGCGCTTGAGGAAGGCCCCCGCCGTAGGGGCCGGGCCTCTCGTTTTCCTGTGGTTCCATTTCCCGCTGGGGTAACCTTCTTGACTCCACTGCCTCCCGGGGTCCACCGCCTGAGTCCTTCCACTCCAGATCTGGCCTCTCAGGTGGTCAGAAACAAACTTCCTGCTTCCAGTACTTCAAATGCCGCTGTGCCTCTGCGCGGCTTACTGCTTCAATTCTGGGGGGCTCCCCCCCTGCAGAGCCTGCCCAGCACCTGGGCCCGCTAGACCACCCCCGAGGTCAACTCTCTCCCTAGCGTGACAGTGGCCTCCAAATTTTCACCTCCTCCCCCGCGGAAGCTGCAAATCGCCACACTCACCGTCCTCCGCCGGGTTCTCCTTTCCCCTCTCTGGCGATGCCCGATCTGGAGACTTTCCATCCCTGGGCGGCCGGGGGCTGGGCCCGGGCTCCCACTCCACCAAAGTCCCGCCGGAGTCCTCCGAGGCCCCGCAGGGGGTGGCACGCGGGACCAATAGCCCCTCGCCAGCAGTGCCGGCCCACGAGAACCACTCCGCCGTCCCCTGAGGCCCCGGCCAGGGACAGCGCAATGGCGCAGCTCCAGCCCCTCCGCTGCCTCTCCGCGGCTTCCGCGTTCTTGCTCCTCGGCCGGAGCTGTCCCCACTAGACCTGCCGCTTCCTCAGGGGCAGCCCCCCGCGAGTCTCCCACCGGGCAGGGGTCCGCTCCAACAGTTCCGCCTCTGCTGCAGGGATCGGGTCCCGGGAGTCCGCTTCTCTCCCGAGGATCGGGTTCAGGGATTCCCGAGCGCCGGTGGATGCTGGCCATCTCTCTCCGAACTCCTGAGGTCGATTTGCCGGCACTTGTTGCCTCCAGTTCCCTCAAACAGTCACACAGGGGGCACTTTTGAGTGTGATATATCCTGCTGGCGGGGTGGTGGGCACCTCTTTGCCTTCGGGTTACAGGGAGCTCAGTCAGCGCGATCACTCTAAGCCGGCGGCCATCTTGGAATCCCCCATTTTTACAATTTTTAAAAAGGGCGACCCTTCATTACCAGAAAACTATCGCCCCATTTTGCTTATTGATACAGAAGCTAAGATCTTTGCTAAGTTGCTTTTCTTTCAGCTAGAAAAAGAAATTTGGAACTTGGAATTATACTCTAAATTCCAAACAGGCTTTTGCAAAGAAATGAGTACCATCCTAAATGCAACAATTATTGCCCATATCAAAGCAGGGACAAAACTAAAGAACTCATATCCGGTCTATATGGCCATGATCGATATGTCCGCAACCTTCGATAGTGTGGTACGTAACTTTCTGTGGACAGAAATGGTAAAAATGGGCCTCCCTGGTGGACTAATCTACTGGTTCATTAAATTACACATAGATACATAATATAGGATACGCATTTCTGCAGATGGGAGATCTCCCTCCCCGATAAAAACCACACTAGGCTTGAAGCAAGGCTGTAACTTAGGCGCTTGTTTTTTTAATCTGTATATCGCAGATATGGATGCATCTTGGTCTGAAAGAAGTCTGTTCTCGGTAAAATTGGGCATATTATGTCTGCAATGGCTTGCCTCTGTAGACGATATAATCATCTTTGATCCTACTCCAATTGGCCTACAAAACAAACTTTACCTGTTTGAAAATTTTGCACAAAAGCATAATTTATCCCCTAACCCAGCAAAAACAGCGATTATGAAATTTGGCACAAATATGAAGTCAAAAACAAAAATTTTCCGATGGTATTTAAAGCAAACTACCTTACCATTGATTGAAAATACCATATATCTGGGATATAATATAAATGAGGCGAACTCAATGGAATACTGGACAGCTTTATTAAAACTTAAAAGCCACCCGTTGCTCTTGCAGTTGAAGTTAATTCATATGAAATATTGCAAACACTCATTGGTTCCGATAATAGACTTCTGGACCCTTAAAATTGAAACTGTTCTTTTGTATACTATGGATAATTGTCTAATGGCAATGGATAAATGTTTAGACAGCCTTCAAGGCTCTTTGTTGAAAACTGCAATGAATCTCCCATTAAGCCTTCAAACTGTGTCCTAAAACACAAATTGAGCCTCATTGCTCTGTCATCAAGAATAAAATGGCGTCAACTTTGTAACTATTCTAAAATGTGCTTCCCGCAACCCAATTCCTTGTATCATGATTTTAAAACAAATATTCAATTACTAAATACTCCCTCGATTAATACCTACCATCATGAAATACAACAATCCCTTGATGAACTCAATATAACAACTGAAGATCTATCAATAAGACCAGCCTATACCAAGAAAAAAATGTTTGAAATGGATTGGTGTAAAACTATCAGAGCAATGGGAAAGTACAAAATGTATTCGGAATATTGTAAATATGCTAAGAAACGTGTTCCTAGATATAGTTACATTGAGACTTTTCCTTGTCAATACTATAGAAAGAAATATATGCAGTTTAAATGAAATTTGCTTCACACAAAGGAAAGGACAAAACATTGGAATAAGGTCACTGAGGACAAAGTGATTGAAAAGTGTTGTTTTTTCCCGTGCGTAGAACAAAGTGAAACGCTGAAACACCTGATTTTATATTGTCCCCATTTTAAAATCAAGAGATCTAATCTATTAATAAAATGTTGTGATATAAATTTCGAGCACTGCCAGGAAACACTCTGGGCTAGAATGATGAGTGGGGAGTATAGACTCCTAATATATGCCCTTGTGCAGCTTTGTGATTACATTGAAAGTGAAATAAGCCGATATGAGAAACAATGAGACTTCCTTTACTTTTGTAAATTTGATCTTTCTTGTTTTTAATCTGATGTTTTAATTTGATGTTTGTGTTTGTAAAGTTTTAGTTAGTATCTGGGGCGAAGGCGGATTGCCACTATTTTAACACTCGTAAAATTTGTAAAATTTGTAAATAGTTGAACTTATTTAAAAGGACAAAATGATAATAATCAAATATGATGATTTTATAGTTTTCGAATTTTGTAAAGGTTCAAGTTTTCTTGAATAAAATACAAATAAAAAAAAATAAAAAAATAATGGGAGTAGTCACGACCAATAAATAAAAGTAATTAGTCAGAGTCAGTCTAGTCAAAATAAAGACATTTCTAAATCTGAAACCTATGCTTGTCCTCACGCTTTTACAATAACTAAGTGGTGGGAAATAAGTGAAAACAAAAGAGTGTATCAAAAGAAAGCCAGGATGGTAATGGAGTTGAATAACACTTCCTTTGCCTGGGGGCCACAGTTGCAAACCCTGGGACTTGCTAAGCGACCCCAAATTTAAAAAGAAAAAACAAATTTGAATAGAAAAAAACTTTTTTATTGCCCCCAAAATAACGGGTGTTCCTGGCGTAGCTGGTCCTCCTGCGGCGCGGGGGGAACCGCCACACCAGGTCTGGTGGGTCCCCGGCCCAGTCATCACCAATCAGGATGAAGGCTGGGCCGGGGAGGCACTCAGTAGGGGTTGGAGCTGACCATGACATGTGGCACATGTCACATGCCATGTTCAGCTCAATCCCTTCTCCCTCGGCTTTCTTGCAGCTCACATACAGGAACCAGGAAGCTCTTGCAGCTTCCTGGTTCCTGTATGTGAGCAGCATGGAGAAGCCGAGGGGACCTGGAAGGACGGACCGAAGCTGCAAGAAAAAGGTAAGGAGGCTTTTTCTTTGTAATGTGATGTGTGTCTTGCATGTGAGAAGTGCGTGTCAGATGTATGTGTGCAAATGGTGGGTGAATGAGAAGTGATGTGATGTGTGTTTTTGAATGTTGTGGGTGGGTGTGTGCCTGTGTAGAGAATGAAATAAGTAGATGTAAGAGAAGGTGTGAGTGACTGGTGGGTGAATGAGAAGTGATGTGATGTGGGTTTTTTAATGTTCTGGGTGGGTGTGTGCCTGTGTAGAGAATGAAATAAGTAGATGTAAGAGAAGGTGTGAGTGACTGGTGTGTGAATGAGAAGTGATGTGATGTGGGTTTTTTAATGTTCTGGGTGGGCGGGTGTGTGCCTGTGTAGAGAATGCAATGAGTAGATGTAGGAGAAGGTGTGAGTGACTGGTGTGTGAATGATAAGTGATGTGATGTGTGTTTTTGAATGTTGTGGGTGGGTGTGTGCCTGTGTAGAGAATGAAATAAGTAGATGTAAGAGAAGGTGTGAGTGACTGGTGTGTGAATGATAAGTGATGTGATGTGTGTTTTTGAATGTTCTGGTTGGGTGCCTTTAAAGATAATGCAATGTGTGAATGTAAAAGAAGGTGTGAGTAGTGACTGGAGGGTGAATGAGAAGTGATGTAATGTGTGTTTCAGAATATTCTGGGTGGGTGGGTGTGTGTACGTGTAGAGAATGCAATGAGTGGATGTAAGAGAAGTTGTGAGTGACTGGTGGGTAAATAAGAAGTGATGTGATGTGTGTTTTTGAATGTACTGGGTGGGTGGGGGTGTGCCTGTGTAGAGAATGCAATGAGTGCATGTAAGAAAAGGTGTGAGTGAGTGACTGGTGGGTGAATGAGCATACATGTGATAGTGTGTGTTTGAATGTTCCGGGTGGGGTTTGGTGTGTGCCTGTGTGGTGAATCCAGTGTGAGCGAGTGAGAGAGGCGATGTATGGGTGAGTGAAAGGGGATGCATGTGTGTGTAAGGCCCTGGGAGATTGGGGATCACTGGAGCATTTTGCCACATCCTTTATTGACTTTGCATGTTTTACTGGTATTTTGGGCAGATGCAATTTCATGGCTGCCATTCCCTGGCTAGACTGGCATTTGGTGCAGTCAGTCTAGCCATTGCTTACTGTGGCATGACATTTATTACTCAGCATCTTTAAAAGAAGCTAGCATGATAAGTAGTGTCACCTCGCAAGACTTATGTTTTGGCCTAGCGGCCTGTATATTCTTCACTGTAGCATGCCTTTTGTTAACTGAACATCTGTAATGAATCAAGCAAGATAAGTGTTCTTTTGGGTCTAGACTGGCTTACATTGGAGCAGTTTGGACTGGATTTCCTATTGTGACATGTCACTTTTAATGGCCACACCAACACGAGTATGCACTTACATAAGTGTACTGGCATATATTGGCAGAGCCACATTTGTGCCCTGTGCCAGTAATGATACTATAGAAAAACATCTTAAAGCGAACATAAGTATGGTCTTATATGGGAATACTAGCATATGTTGGTGGACCCAGCATGGAAATGCATGGGTATATCCAGCATTCAAATGTTTTTTATACTGGCATATATTGCAGGGACCGGCATGATAATGCACTCGGAAATGTGCTGTGAACTTTTGGTTACTTGCATCTATTGTACCTTTTTTCATGATTTACCCTAGACCCTACAAAACAGATTGTTGGCCTTTTACCCACATTGTTGGCCTTTTACCCACATTTTCCCAGAAAGTGTGCTTTGTAATGGACCATTTTAACCCATTATTCAAAACATTTACTCTGGGAAGGAGAAGAAACCCCCCGATCCCCTGTCCCCAACCCATTTTCGTTAGTTCGGGCTCCCTCACTATTCTCAGTCTAATCACATACTGCTGGTATATTTGTGGACCAGGAACCTCCCTCCTCTCTCTATGTTACATTAAAGATTTAAGCTTTGATTGAAAAACATATTTACTTCTTTCACTTGCAGTAGTGCATGCCCCTGCCACAGCATTATCATCATGGACATTCTGCACACACGTGATGGTCCGGACCGGCCCGGCGTGTGGCATGCCCTGTGCTTTGTTAAGGAGCCTGGGGGGCCTTGAAGTTTGCCAGTGAGTGCCAGGGAGATAAGCAACTTGTGGGTGTTTTAAATTTTAAATAACTGTGTTGTGCTATGAATTTGTGTGTGCAGCAATGATATTACATTAAATAGTGTTTTTTTTTAAAGTCCGCTGGCACCCAGTATTACGCTTAGATAATAAAAACTATCGGAGTTGGGGGGATCTTGGGTATATTGAAAGAAACTTTCCCAGGTATAATACTCCAGCAAAGATAACATTATCAGGTGCACTCCCCTCTGTGCACGCAGACCAGTCTAATAGGTTTCTTCTATTGTAGTGGTAGCTGAATCATCTATACCTTTGTAACCAGGGAATTTTTTTCTTGATACTAAATCCTGGTAAATGATTTCATTTTCAGGCCTTGCTCGTGCAGCATTTTTCTCCTAGTTAAACAGCAGCGCACGCCTCCCGAGGTCAGAGGTTTTTGGCTTGTTTAACACAGCAGTGCCACAGATAACACGTACTTCTATGTCCATTGATCTATAGATGTTTCATACACTAGCTGTTTTTCCATTCAGTGTAATTCGATATTCTCGGATGAGGGATACTTGTTCTTATTTTGGCTGTTTCAACTTCCTTTAAATTGGGAGGATGCCTGGATATTTCTGAAATGAATGGGACATGAGTGATAATATCCCATGAACCTCTCGGGGCTTTTAGATAATCTCTGAGAAGCGAATGAGTCATATTGCGTTTCACCCGAGGATTTACAAATGGAAAACATCCTCCTAAGATATTGGCTACCCACTGAAGGGGGATTTGAGGTAGGGTTCGTAATCGAGTTTCCCTCAGTGATCATGGGAGTTTTTGACCAGTTACAGTTTTTTGATAATGGCATTTTTATTGCCAATTTTCCAATGGTGAAAAATAAGGAGATTGTGAGGGAATGTTTTGTATTAAAGTGGAAAAACTGGGGAAATCTCGTCCAATAATAACCTCCTAAGGTAGGCCTGGTATGACTGCTGAGGATATAATAGTTTGTTTTCCTTTGATTAATAGATATGGGTATCTTGGGATATACTTGTCCCCATGTACAAATGTAATCCTAACTGGCTTCCGGATTCTAACATCTTCTAGGGGAACAAGGTCTGCCTGGATAGCCATTTGTTTACTTCCAGAATCTACTAAGGCTTTTACTGAGTTACTATTAACAATAGCCGTTTCATAAGTAAACTGTGTGTGTGAATTCCAAAAACAGTCACTTAGGGTTTCAATCTCCTCTTCTGGTTCTTCCCATTCATCTCCCATTAGAAATCCTATGTCGATGGGTTCTCCTCTCTGGTTTATCAGGCACTTCTTTGCTATATGTCCTAGTTCTTTACATGAAAAACAAGTTAAAGCTTACGGTTTATTTGTCCTGATTTCATTTCTTTTCCCTTCTTCTCTACTTTTCCAGTCTGTTTGTTTCTCTGATTTCTCCTTTTCTTTATTAAACCACTCCTTATTTCTAAAAGGATTCCCTCCCCTTTCAGGCAAAACATTATTTGAGCACGGGGGACCCTTATTCTCTCTCATGTCTTCAGTTTTATATAGGGAGTGGAAATAACAGTTAGCTTCAGAAAAAGGAGCTGTCTCCATGGCCATGGTAAGAGTTGGTTTATTCAATTGTAAAGGAGCTAGGTTGGCAAAAGGGGGAAAAGACGAGGTTCAGCGCAAGGGCCTGTTAAATTTGGGTGTGGTGAAAGATGCTGCAGGTGGATGCAGGGGGTGGGATTTGCCAAATCTACCGCCAGGTAAGTAGAAATAATTGTGAGTTTTGCAAGCACACTGCGCAACGACACTAATTAAGACCAAAATGGTATAATGATTTTTAATGAAAGCTGAAGTAGCCTGCACTTGCAACAAAATATAAAGTAGCGTAGTGACAGCGGAGCCCGTGAGAAATCGTTAACTAATCACTTACCATAATCTGGTTCTCAATTGAATCAAACCTGACTTCAGCCTCAGTGGAAGGGCAAGTGCCCGAAACAAGTGTCAGGCTACTTCAGCTTTCATTAAAACAATTTTGTATTCAATTGTAACACTGATCTTTTTAATGAGAGAGGCAAATCATTTGTGAATTGTTTGTTGGTTAACATTTCTATTACTTCTGGTAATATATTTTTCCCCATCCATAAAGAGATGGTATTCTTTATTCCTTCACCTAATTCTAAGGGAGTTTCTCCTAGGTTTTAGGCTGATGTCACATAGTTTTTGCAGATAGTTCAAGGGTGTTTATTGGACTACAATTGGGTTTGCAAAATGCCTATCTTAACCTAACTGTAAACATGAGAGCAAGCTACAACCATCAAATAATAATAATGCAGTCCTAGTAGAGTCTGTCAAAATAAAAGGGCCTATACTAATAAACCTATTGACATTACTTCCCTCTAAATACAAATAGTGTGGGAAACAACTGTAAAAGAAAAGTGTTCAAGAAATGATATGTCAGAATATTCAAGCCATTGGCTACCCTTCCTACCCCAGCACGGGACAAGACGGCACACTCGAGCTTAGCATACTCTCTGGCATCTCTAGCATGCTGTTCCAAGCTCAAACGTGTGCTCTTGTGCTCCGTCTTTTATCTGTGGGGGGAAGTGTAATAGAAGTCAGGTGTATGTGATGATCAGTAATTGCATGACCTTGCCTGACCATTGTATTGGGACACTTCAGTCAGGTATACTGCTCGGGTGTTAGTCGGTTTTCTCTCATAACAGGCTTTCTGTGAGAAAGTGTTTGTGTTTTAAAAGGGGGTGGGGGGTTGAGTTCCTAAATATATTGTACCTGGAAAGATGGGGTAAAGGTGTTACAGGGAAGGGGATACCGTGGCTCACCATCCGGCGTCCAACTCCCCAAAGACCCCTCACCCAGGTGATCCTCCCGCACTGGTCGACCCCCAGGAACTGGATCCAAAAGCGATGGCCGTGTTCTGGATGACAGATCCCCCGGGACTAGTGAGTGAGACACCTTCTGGTTTCTCACATGCCTTTCCCCTATGCGATGTAGCCACATCTGTTTCACAGGGAAACCGGGAAAGGAAATTGGCGTTCCGCAGGTCCTTACCTTTTCAGTGCTACACAGTGAAACAGTATGGTTGCAGGTCTAAGAACCAGAGTTTGCTTATCCATACTGATTGAGAGTAATCTGTAACAAGAGTGAACTTCCTTCCTAGGAGGTAGTATCTTAGATGGGTGATGGCCCATTTGATGGCAAAGGCCTCAAGAGAGGCGTCCTTTTGTAATACAAACTCTTTTGAAAAATCTACTACCTTTAAGATCGTGTTCTGGCACAGGGATTTTTTTAAGTTATTGTAACACACCTTGTCCTCGTCAGTCCACTGAATCTTCTGGGGCTCGGCATTCTTTAATTTATCTGTCAATCTAGCTGTTCTGTCTGAGAAATTAGGGATAAACCTATGGTAATAGCCGATTAACCCTAAGAATGCTTTAAGGTCTCTCTTGGTTTTAGCCGTGGAGGTATCTAAAACGGCTTTCACTTTTTCTCATTGAGGCTGGACACTGCCATTCCCTACAAAGAAGCCGAGATATTTCACGGCTGATTGGGCCAGCTTACATTTGAATGGATTGGAAGTTAATCCAGCCTCTCTGAGGGCTCTCATAAGAGTAAAGAGATGGAAAGGATGGTCTTCCCACGTCTTACTATAAATGTCTACGTCTTCAATATAAGCAACACAGAAATCAGTGTAGGGCTGTAATATCCTGTCCATAAGCCATTGGAAAGTGGCGGAAGCCCTGTGTAAACCAAAAGGGAGAATTCTGAACTTGAATAGTCCCAGGGGCATCGAAAAAGCTGTCTTTTACTTATCAGGTCCATGTACTAGGACCTGCCAGTTGGCCGGGAGGATAGCTCAGGGGCAATGCGCTCGCCTTGGAAGCAAGACAAGGCAGAGCAACACAGGTTCGATCCCCGGGTCCGTGCTTAGACACTGTCAGACTTCGTCTGCTCTTCACCGTTGAACGCGTAGAGTAGCCGACAAATTCTTCCTGTTAATGTACCCCTTTGAGTGGGCAAAAATAAAGGAACACACAAAGGGGTCTATTAACTGGAAGATGGAACACCAGAAGACGACCACAGGCTGCAGAAAACAAGGAGAACCGTGTCAGTGCACGTGGTAAACACAACCAATGACTGTGGAGCAGTGTCAAACGAAACTAACCTGATGGCAATCTCCGTTATCTGGCATGCAATGTCTAAGGTCTTCAGATTTAGCCAAGGTCAGCCCTAGAATAAACGTGGTATATTAGGTCTCAGAACAGTGTTGGGCGTGAAGACACAGATAAGAAAGAAAGAGCAATGAACAGACCTTACTGTAGTTCTAGGGTATGGGAGAGCACAAGTCTGAATGTTCTTATCCGTATGTAAGAGTCCAATGCAGTTATCCAGAGCAGGCAACCCTGCACCGCCGGCACGAGGACGCCTTGGACTAAGGTGGCACCAGTCTCTAGTCCCCACGGGCCACCGGAACCCGACGGCACGCGGACCCCTAGAGTAACCAAGAAGGACGCACCATAAGAGGTCTCTAGCCCGTGCATGTAATGGTTCAAGAACAGCAAGGTAGAAATCCAGGAAGGAAACCAAACAAAAACATGGTCGGCAACTGGCGGGCAAAGAACTTTACTAAACGTGAGGCGTAGACAATCCTTTGTACGGTCCAGGTCATGCACAGGAGTATACAAACAAAGTTGAGTTGTGAGGCAAGAGAAGTTTGTGATTCAAAGCAGAAGTTGGCAACAGGGAATTCAGACAGAAAAAGGGGTCAGACGTGAGCAAATCCAGGGACAAAGCAAGGTTTCAAGACAGTAGCACTGATTCAACTGAACGCGATGGTGAGCTGCCGTTTTTAACTGGAAGATGGAATCAGTAGCACAGCGGCAAGATTGAAAGGCATTTAAATGCCATAAGTCACATGACCCAGTCAAGTCGCACCGAGTGACATGTTACGTGGAGAGGACGCCAGCGTCTACAAGGCAACCTCCAATGCTCCAGCATTCGGGAACAACCTGTAACTAAGGACCGCTGCTAGGCATATGCAAGACGGTGTATGAAGCGCAACATATGACTGTGGCATGTTTTCATAGAGCTAGGTTGCCCTTCTTCTTCTTAATCCCTGATATGCAATAAGAGGTCCTGACGCCGTGTTTAATGCAGTGTTTGAAACCACGGTTCATCACAGCAAGCAACCTCTGGGCATTAAGCGCATTATAAATAACCAATTACAATTACCCCTTGGTTAAGTCTAGGGTTGATAGGAAGGTGGCATTTACAAGTTTATCAATCAATTTGTCGATGCGTGGCATGGGATAGGCATCAAAGTTGGAGATGGTGTTGACCTGTAGGAAGTCTCTGAAAACCACCAGGAATGATCGTGACCAATACTACAGGGGAGGACGATGAGCTTGAAGAAGGTTCGATAATATTTGCCGTTAGTGGTTGAGGAAGTCAACAACATGCTATCTGTCTACTGGCTCCCAGGAGTCTATATGGTTTCAAATGGACCACTTTTCCCTTTGGAGTTCTGATATAATGATAAGTGCCTTGCACTCTCCCTGGTTTCTCACAGAATACATCAGGGAATGCTGTGACTAAATCTTTTAAATCTTCTTGTTGTTGACCAGATAGCTCTTGGAGAATTAATTGAAAGTTATCGGTTTCTTCTGGTACAAAACAAGATACTATCGTGGCAGTGGCAGAGGACAGATTTTCCTTCCACTCTTTTAAGAGATTTATGTGGTGGAGATGGGTCTTTTGTTTCCTGTCAGGTTCGGCTACCTTATAGGTACAGGCCCCAGTTTTTTCTAATATTTTATACGACCCATGCCACTTTGAGACAAGTTTATTTTCAGAGGTAGGCAAGAGTACTAATACCTTTTGTCCTATTGAAAATTATCTTAAGGTTACCTTTTTATCGTAGGTGGACTTTTGTTGTGCTTGGGCTCTTTCCATATAATTATGGACTAGATTTCAAACAAGTTTCATATGCTCTCGCAATCTGATACCTGTTTACGAAAGGGGAATAGTTGCCTCTTCTCTTTATTTCAAGGTCTCTTGGTGCATGTCTAGGACATCTCTAGGTTCTCTACCATAAAGTAGTTTGAAAGGAGAGAATACAGTTTATGCCTGAGGGTCTTTCTTACTGCAAATATGGCCCAGGGGATTGTGCGATCCCACTTCTGGCACCACATGTAAGGAGGGCATGGTATCAACAGTAAGACAGACGAAAGTGGCCACAGTTCAAGGGTGTTTATTGAACTTCAATTGGGTTTGAAAAACACCTATCTAAACCTAACTCTAAAGATGGGAGCAAGGTACGACCATCAAAGAATAATAACGCAGTCCTAGTAGAGTCTGTCAAAATAAAAGGGCCTATACTAATAAACCTATTACCAATCCTTTCATACAAATACAAATAGTGTGGGAAACAATGTTATGCAAAAGACAAGTTTTCAAGAAATGATATGACAGGATATTTAAGCAATTGGCTTCCCTTACCCACATTTTCAGCACGGGACAAGGCAGCACACTCAAGCTTAACACAGTCTCTGGTGTCTCTAACATGAGGGTGCAGTTCAAAACTTTGCCATTTAAAGTCTCTTCTTTCAGAGGGCCTGATGCAACAAACAAAGTTCCTTTCCTTTTGGTATTTCGCGTTATGCACAATTGTCTTAGGTGATTTACTATTCACCTCACATCCCCCTCCGCCGGGCTCAGATCCACTTTAACACAATGTTCTCAGGATTTTCACGTATCCAATTTCTCGTGTGATTCACTGCTCACCCTGGATCCTCCTCCGCCGGGCTCAAATCCGTTTTGACACAAAAATCTTTAATCATCCTCCCTCTGCCGGGCTTGGAACTATTTATCTATTGTAACACAAAACTTTGCTTCAACACAAAGCTTGCAATTGACCTCCCTCTGCTGGACTCGGACCAACTTTATCTACTTTGTTACAGACTTTCTTTACTGTATCAATATCGAAGACTTTTGATTGTGCCCAGGATTTTGCTGGACCTGTCGTAGGACCACTTCGATTCACAATCCTTTTCCACTCTTTCACTTTTGTCAACTCTCAGCTGGATACCTTAGAGAGACCTTCGATTGAGCACACACGCTGTGCCGGACCACTCTGTCAAAGGTACTGTATCTTGGTTTCAAAGTTCAATTATGCTTCTGCAGTTCAACTTTACTTGCGTTGGTAATCACACGCATTTGATACAATGTTCGTTCCAGCTCTCACCATACAATGTTGCTGCTTGCAACCTTGGCTTCAACACAGACCGGCCTTGTATCGGTCTCTCCAACTCACCGGCTGTATTGATTTTCACTTATGCTGCTTTGTTGTTGAAGCCAAGGACAGTACCACAGTAGCTGGCGATTCTTCCTGCCTTGATTATTGACGCGGGAGGGCCCCGGGTATAATGCAGGATTCCTCATCCTGGTTTCCTGCTTTCCTGGTCTTACACTTTCTATTTTCAAGGTTTTGTGAAAGTAACAGTTCCTTGTCGAAAAAGGTCAAAGGAACCTCCCTCTTTGCGATCCCATCCTGTTTCGCTGTCTTTCTCCTCTTGTTAAACTGCCATTTTGGAACTGCTGTTTCCTCGTGTGCTCTGCCTAGCTCAAGGTGTGCTCTTGTGCTCTGCCTTTTATCCTGTGGGGTAGTGTAATCGAAGTCAGGTGTATGGGATGGTAGGTAATTGCATGACCTTGCCTGACCATTGTATTGGAACACGTCAGGTATACAGCTCGGGTGTTAGTCTGTTTTGTCTCGTAGCGGGCTGTCTGTGAGAAAGTGTTTGCGTTGTAAAAGAGGGGGTTGAGTCCCTAAATATATTCTACCTGGTAGGATGGGGTAAAGGTGTTACAGGGAAGAGGATACCGCGGCTCACCATCCGGTGTCCTACTCCCACTCCCTGAAGACCCCTCACCCAGGTGATTCTCCCGCACTGGTCCACCCCCAGGAACTGGATCCAAAAGCGATGGCTGTGTCCTAGCCACCTGGATGACAGAACCCCAGGGTGAAGGGGCCCCTGAGGGACCCTCGGATGTGGAAACAAGGCACAGTCACCACACACAAATAGATACGCCATATGCAAGGTTCTGTTCCCAAAATCTAGGGTTTATTGCAATACAAAATAGTCCCAGTTGGTCAAGTGGTCCCACGCCCCGCGACGTGTGTCTAACAGACCTCGGGGGACTCAAGAGGGTGTGAGACGTACATCAGTTACATATATACAAATGGAGCATTTTACAATCAGTAATGACACATTTGATGACTCCCCCAATTCATTTCTCTTTGAATTAGAGGCGATGATTGACCAGTGTGACAAATATGACACCTTAGACCACCATATTTAGTAACAGTTTGCAATCTCCAATTTTACAGACACCATTCTTTGTTTTGCGAGAACACAGCGTTTCTGTTTTTCATGGGCAAGCTGCGTGTAGGAGACTGGCACATACCAGGCCTCACTATCTCTAAGTTTCGATTCTCGCTCTAAAAGTCAGACCGCTCTCCGGGGCCTCACTGGGCTCTGAAAGGGGGGCCGTAAAGAAGATCATAATTCAACTCTTTAAATGCTAGTTTCGTACATTGCTATTCTTTCAGGAGACTCGCTGGCATTCGTATACTGATTAAATGCCTTGCTCCCTGTCTTCAAGGATACGTGAGGGAGAGAATCTGGCATTCCTGTCTGGCTCTCCAGTGTAATGTTTCAACATGTTTCTTAGCCTTGGACCATTGAAGCAAAATAATATCTACAGCAAAGCAGTTTTACATGAGCCAAAGTGGCAACGTTAGAGAGAGCAGAGAGAGAGAAAACAAAATGGCGATTCTGGTCATCTTAAAATGGCTTCACTCTAGTTAAACTAATAGCTAGTTATAACTAATGGCTAATGAATATATATTCTTACACTGTAAATGAGGCGGTTCGTCTTCGGCCAACCAATTATCATTCATTTTCGGACCCTCAAGGGGTGCTTAGTTTTTCTGGACTGACAAGGGACTTGTGGGTGAGACAAGGACAGTACCACAGCAGCTGGCGATTCTTCCTGCCTTGATAATCGACGCGCTAGGGCCCCGGGTAGCTCCGACACACAATGTAGGATTCCTCAGCCTGGTTTCCTGGTCTTACACTTTCTATTCTCGAGGCGCCGTGAAAGTATGGTTCCTTGTAGAAAAAGTCAAGGGAACTTCCCTCCTTGCGATCCTCTTTTGTTTCGCCATGTGCTTTGCCTTACCCAAAGTGTGCTCTCGTGCTTTGCCTTTTATCTGTGTGAGGAAGTGTAATGGAAGTCAGGTGTATGTAATGGTCAGTAATTGCCTGACCTTGCCTGATCATTGTATTGGGACACGTCAGGTATACACTTGGGTGTTAGTCCGTTTTCTCTCATAGCAGGCTGTCTGTGAGAAAGTGTTTGTGTTGTAAAAGGGGGTGTTGAGTTTCTGGTTGGATGGGGTAAAGGTGTTAAGGGAAAGGGATACCGTGTCCCACTCCCACAAGACCCCTCACCCAAGTGATCCTCCTGCACTGGTCCATCCCCAGGAACTGGATCCAAAAGTGATGGCTGTGTCCTGGTCACCTGGATGACAGATCCCCGGGGACTAGTTAGTGAGACACCTTCTGGTTTCTCAAAATAGATGGTAAATGAATTCCTGAAAGAGCTTTTCTTGCCAGCGAAGTTCCCAAAGCACCAGGTTGTATGTTCAGTGAGATGTTATTTTTAGAACAATATGGTCCCACTGATGTAGTTGATGATTGGAGCTAGGAAGGGTATCAAGGAGTAACTGAGACTGGAAAGAAAGATCCATGGATTTGGAAAAATATAGATTGTTTGATGGTCTGGATTCTATCTGTGTTTTCAATATTGACAATTACCTTCTCCCCAGCTGGAGGCAGTACAATTAGTAACATGAGTCCCCCAACTTGTCTCTGTTGAGCCGTATCTCGCTCTGACACCATCTGTGAGGCAGGCATGGTATCACAAGTTAGATACAGACACAAAGGTACAAGTTTCAACACCTTTATTAAGCATTCAATGGGAATTGGAAACTTCTTTGCTGGCCCTAGGTCTATAATGGAGTAGTCTCGATCATTAAATAAAAGTAATTAGTCAGAGTCCGTCTAGACAAAATAAAGAAATGTCTATATCCGAAACCTATGCTTGCCCTCACGCTTTTACAATAACTAAGTTGTGGGAAATAAGTCAAAACAAAAGAGTGTATCAAAAGAAAGTCAGGACGGCAATGGAGTTGACTAACACTGCCTTCCCCAAGCTCTGAGTAATAAGAGTTTGTTAGGAGCTTAGGTGGATAGTTCACACAGTTCAATGGGGCACAGTTCTTCCAGACTTCCCTCGCCTGGCTCCGAACTCACATAGTTCAACAGCATGCAGTTCACACAGGCTTTACTCGCCTGGTTTGTTATCAAATTCTCAAAACACAGTTTTCTCAGGCTTCCCACACTTGGTTCAACATCAACTCAAAATGTTTCACAATGGGGGCCCCTTCCTCAACAGTTCAATACTTGTTTCACAATGGGGTTCCCTTCCCCAACAGTTCAACAATCCTTTAATGGTTTACGTGACAGAAACCTTCGCAAACGCGCAGTATTCACTAGTCCTGTGTGGGACCACTCTGTCAGTGAGGCCTTTTGATTCCCTGGGTGATTGAACTAGCCCATGACGGGCACCAGGGATCAGCTAAAGCCAAATCTCGATTGCATATGAAAGTGTGGTTCCCTGGACTAGAAGAAAGGGTCATGACTTTGTGAAGGAGTGTATATGGTGTTAAGCCTCTGTGCCAGTGAACAGGGAACCAAGGATTGAATTTATGCATGCAGCCCCAAGCCATGGGAGGTTGTGCACGTGAATTTGGAGTCCAAAGGAAGAGACACACATTTCTTAGGCGTAATTGATCAATGGTCTTGGTATCCCAAGATCATGTTTGTCCCTTCTACAGCATTGTGGGATGTGCTACTGGCACTGGAAAAGACTTTTGCGGCACATGGGCTGCCTGATGAGGTCTCCTCTGATAATGGACTACTGTTCCAGAGTGAGGGGTTTGCTGAATTCATACGGGAATGCAGAGTTCGCCATTGGAAAATACCGTTAGCAAGTGACACCCATGACAAGTCTGCCTATCGTGCCCGCTGCGCCCCCTTGTTTCTGGACCGGCAGTATTGTAATGAGGCTCTATGACCTAGCGTTAAGGGATATGGTTCTGTTGAAATACTGATAGCCAGAAGGAAAGTTGTCCCTGACCTATGACCTCGAGACTTGGAGATTGTGGATGTGAAAGAGTCCATGATTACTACATCCAAAAGCTGCAATGCAGTTACCCGGAACTCGTCTTTCTTTAAGAAAGTAGAGCCAGACATTTCTGGACAAAGGGAACACGTACCATATCCCTCAGAAGTTGAGAGCATGGAAGGGGAAGACCAATAGTTCTCAGGGGGTTGTCAGGGGGTGAAGAGGATGGACGCCAAGAGATCCAGATGTGGCAATAGAATGCGGTCCTGACCTGCCACAAGAAAGGAGGCTTCCAGAAAGGAAAGCAGGGTTATGTAATGAGCATAGGATACAGGCAAATGTTATGTTTGTGTGTTGTAAGGAACTCATGGTGGCAACAGTAAAGACAGACACAAGTGATCACAGTTCAAGGGTGTTTACTAAACTGCAAAAGTAGGTTGGACAAACGCCTAATCTAAACCTGAATCTAAGATGGGAGCAAGCTTGGACCATCAAATAATAATAAGGCAGTACTAGTGGCGCCTTGTCAAATAAAAGGGCCTATACTAAGAAAACCCTATTGCCAATCCTTATGCTAAATACAAAAAGAGGTCTGGGATAATGTTCTTAAGAAAGAAGGAAGTGTTCACAAATAATAAGTCAGGATGCAGCACTTTTCAGCACAGGATAGGGTGGGATTTAGGAGCACAGCATACGTTTGAGTGGTTTATAGTCATTGCATCGAATTAAAAAGCATTGAATGCCTTGCCATCGAATAAAATGCATTGAAAAAAGCATTGAATGCATTTTTTTCTTTTTTTTTAATGGGGGGGGGGTCTGCCTCAGCCCCCCTTTTTTAAACCTTTAAAACCTGTTATAATTAAAATAAATCCTTTACCCTAAAAAAAAAAAGCATTCAATGCTTTTTTTCGATGCTTTTTTTCTATGGTAAGGCATTCAATGCTTTTTAATTTGATGCAATCACTAGATACCGCTTGAGCTATCCCAGCATGAGCTATCAGTTACGCTTTCAGCAATCAGGGCATTCAGTGTTTAAGTCTCTTTTTCTATCAAAAGTCTCTTGCCGCGTGGGACTGATGTATTCAAACAATAAACAAATAGTTCCTTGTCACATATACTTTGGGTGAGGCCTTTCTCCTCTGGATCCCCCTCTTCCAGGCGCAGGTCCATATAAAGATCCTGACTGATTACGGGACCACTGATAGTTATGTTCTTTTGCTTTCGAGGGCCTGTCAGGATCAAAGTATCAAAACACAAGTTCCACAAACAGTTATTCTCTTTATCTGGGTGATAGTTCTTCACCCCTGGGTGCCCCCTCGTCCGGGCTCAGACCCTCTCGAATATTAGCTTTTCTTGGTCTGCGTCACTTTGTCATAACATACATTCAAAAGGCTTTCCCTCTTGTATTTTGCCTTGGTGTACTGATGGGTCTGTGGGTATTGGCTTTTCACCATTGGTACGACCTCTTCCGGGCTCAGATATGACTAGACTGTTCGCCTCCCTCTATCGGGTTCACTATGGCTTTCTATGCAACATTTCAGGTGACTTTCATAAATCTTAATGTTCACTGTGGAGATCGCTCGACCGGGTTCACTCTTGACAACACACTGTATTTCGAGACTTTAGACTTCGCCCCCTCTGTATCGGCATCCCTCGTTCAGGTTCACTCTTGCCAATCTGTCAATCGCGCCTTTTCCGTTCAACTATTACGATGAAGCATTCACTTACATTATCTTCACAATCATGTCGGTCAAAGATTTAGACTGTACAGAGGATTTTACAAGACCCCTGTATGACTACTTTGACCTCCTTCTCGCCTTGCTTCCAAGGCCTTCTGGTTAGGGTAGGTTCAAAAATCGGGTAATCACCCAGAGTTTCCTGAGTGAGCACCCACGTGGTGCCGGACTCCTCTGTTGATGGTTTTTCCCTTTTCATATCAATCGCTCTTTAAGCTTTCATAGTTCAATTAGCCGTTTGCTACTTTTTCGTTCAACACAGTTTGCTTTCTTATCGACTCTCCCCTCGACTCACCAACTGGGATGAACGGTTTGGCGTTCTTGCTATTTGGAGTCAAGGTTGGTACCAGAGAGAAAAGCTTCTCTCCCTGGCTTGGTTGTCAGCGGAGGAGTGTCTTGTGTACATCTGACATCTGCTGCAACACACGCTGGCTATTGATCGCGGTATTAAGGTTCCTTCTGCAGAGGTTTCATGGGCCTTGCTCGGAAAGGGCAAGATCGCTTCTCTTCTTATCACACTCTCAGTGTGCGCCGCCTTTCTCCTCCTCTTGAAATGCTGTGCTGAGTTAGCTCTCTGGACGAGCGGTCTGCCTTGCTCGTATTGTGCTCTTGTGCTCCACCTTTTATCCCTGTGGGGAAGGGAAAGGGCCGTCAGGTGTGTGTGTGTGTGGTTCTGGTCAATTGTCTGATTTTGCCTGACCGTGGTGTTGGGGCATGTCAGGTCAATGGCTCAAGTGTTAGTCTGTCGTCCTTCATAATCTGCAAAAGTGTTCGCATCAGCAAAGGGGGGGTAACGTGTTTGTGTATCCTACGTGGTAGGTTGGGGAAGAATTGTCGGAAGAAGGATGTTTTGCTTTTCAGACACGTGTAATGACCTCAGCACTTATCCTATTACACAGACTAAAAGTTCTTGGACTCAGGAAGGCAATAACATACACTTAGACCATTAGTTGGAAAACAATTGGCTTTTTACTGGCCTTTTATTCACATTCCATTAGTATACATATCACTACGAAATAAATGTTAGATGTTAAAGGTCACCAATGGCGTTGGTCCCCAGGTGCTCTGTCGGATCTGCAAATGAGAAGGTGGGATGGGTTAGTAGGGTGAAGAGGGAGTAGGATAGTGAGAGGAGTGGTGTTCTGATGGCAACTTCAACTCAGTATACACCGGGTGCTGAGCTTTTGATGCGGGTATCAGGGCGATGTCAGTCCTCGTGTGCTGTTGGTGCAGTTTATGTGTTGTAGCGATGTGGTGAAGTGCATGTGGATTGCGGTGTGAGAGGTGGTTGTGTTAGTTTTGAGTGAGAAATGTATGTAGAACGTTTTGAGCTTTTTTTAGGTTAATGGGTGATATGATTTGCAGCTAATCACAGTATGGCTGAATGCCTGGGTTTCGGGAATCCGGCCTGTTGTGAAAACGGCTAGTCTTGAGAGTCCCGCATAATGTGGGAGAGGCCCTTGCCCAACCGAGCAACTGAGTACAGTAGCTTACTTCGCTGGATTTGAGAAACAATGAAATAATTAAGTACAGTCCTAATACACAGCTAGAATCGTGAGCATCGCAAGGGGAGAGAGAGGCCCACACCTGACAGAAATTTCGGTTTTGGCGCGACGCTTTGCTTGTTTTATTCTAATGAACTATGTCTACTGTTGTATTCTAAAGAACTATGTATAGTGGGATTCGAATGTCTGTTCTCCCCCTTGGGTGTCGGAGCAGGAGTAGTGGTCTCCTCTTACCCTACCATCGAAGTGAATATGTCTGCTTGCACTTTCGGTGTGGTGTGGTACGTGATGCTGTGCATGAATCATCTAAGTGATTTCGTCTTGGTCTGACTATGTGTTCGGTCTGTAGTGCCCTCCTCTTGTGGATATCTCTCAAGATGTCTTATGGTATGTTCTGGGGTGCATTCTGATCGAGTTTGGTTGTTTGGTCGGGACCAAGGTCGGTCTCTTTGTTCATCGTTGTTTAGCAGTGTGGGCGTTCTTGTGGTTGGTTTTCTAGTTGTGCAGTGAAAAGCCGGGAATGGAGCAGTTTCCTGAATACTAGGTGGTTTCTTGTGTTCAGTATATTCTTTGGTAGGTCGTTCCATGTTTTTGGTGCCTGGTGAGAAAACGAGGATCCTCCGAGTTTTTTTTGTTATAGGGTTTCGGTTCTAGGCAGATGTCGTTGCTTGATCTGAGCGTTCTTGTCGGCTGGTGTAGGCGTAATTTATCTCTCAGGAATTCTGCGCCTTGGTTGTGTATAGCTCTGTGCGTGATGCACATGGATTTGAACTTTATTTGCTGTTTTATTAGCTAATGCAGTATTTTTAGCGCAGGTGTGATGTGTTCTCATCGGGGTAGTTTGAGAAGGAGTCTGGCTCCCGCCTTTTGTATGTGTTGTAGTTTTTTTTTAGAAGTTGTTCAGGCATGCCCAGGTATGGGCTGTTGGCATAATCTACTCTGGGGGCAACCAGACGTGGACTCCCTGCTCACTGTGCTTAGAGAGGCTCAGCTTCACCTCACTGATGATGCCCAACAAGGCTGAAACACGTGTATGGGGTTGCTGATGGTACTCTTGTTCAGAGAGGAATTGCCATAGCATTTCAGTGCTGGACTGCCCTTGTGGGCGGGACAAAGACTGATATGCAAATGATATTTCCCATCTGTGAAGGTACAGTGAGCAAAAAGCAATGGCTGCGAACTCTCAATGTGGTTAATAACCACTGAACAAATTATCATGCCTTGTTCTTTCGAGAGAGGGGCGCCTGCTACCTTTTTGTATTTTTGAAAGGAACTTGGGGTTGGTCACCCTAGCTTGCCTGGGGGCAACCAGACGTGGACTCCCTGCTCGCTGTGCTTAGAGAGGCTCAGCTTCACCTCACTGATAATGCCCAACAAGGCTGAAACACGTGTATGGGGTTGCTGATGGTACTCTTGTTCAGAGAGGAAGTGCCATAGAATTTCGGTGCTGGACTGCCCTTGTGGGCGGGACAAAGACTGATATGCAAATGGGTATTTCCCATCTGTGAAAGTACATTGAGCAAAAAGCAATGGGCCTCATTACGACCCTGGCGGAACGGGTTAAACGGTGCCGTAAAAGGCTGCGGCGCCGTTCAACCTGTTACGCCACATTACGAGGTCCCCTCGCGGGACACGTTAAGCACGCCTGGGAAAACCAGGCGTGCATACCGGGTCCCACGAGGGGAAGCGGGAGCAAACAACGGGCCATCTCGTAATGGCCCATTGTTAACTCCCTCTCCCATTCCCATTCAGCCCTATGGGGGCTGAAATGGGAATGGGGATGAACCGTGTCCGTGTCCTCGAGTGAGGAATTACCGGGCCATCCAAACTCGGAATGGTCCGGTAAGTCCTCATTCCGAGGACACGGACACGGATGCCGTTTTGCCGGCAGCCATGCCGCCAATAGCGGCATGGCTACCGGCATACCTCGTAATGAGGCCCAATGGCTGCAAACTCTCAATGTGGTTAATAACCACTGAACAGGTTATCATGCCTTGTTCTTTCGAGAGAGGGGCGCCTGCTACCTTTTTTGTATTTTTGAAAGGAACTTGGGGTTGGTCACCCTAGGTTACCTGGGGGCAACCAGACGTGGACACCCTGCTCACTGTGCTTAGAGAGGCTCAGCTTCACCTCACTGATGATGCCCAACAAGGCTGAAACACGTGTATGGGGTTGCTGATGGTACTCTTGTTCAGAAATGAATTGCCATAGAATTTCGGTGCTGGACTGCCCTTGTGGGCGGGACAAAGACTGATATGCAAATTGATATTTCCCATCTGTGAAGGTACAGTGAGCAAAAAGCAAAGGCTGCGAACTCTCAATGTGGTTAATAACCACTGAACAAGTTATCATGCCTTGTTCTTTCGAGAGAGTGGCGCCTGCTACCTTTTTTGTATTTTTGAAAGGAACTTGGGGTTGGTTACCCTAGGTTACCTGGGGGCAACCAGATGTGGACTCCCTGCTCACTGTGCTTAGAGAGGCTCAGCTTCACCTCACTGATGATGCCCAACAAGGCTGAAACATGTGTATGGGGTTGCTGATGGTACTCTTGTTCAGAGAGGAATTGCCATAGCATTTCGGTGCTGGACTGCCCTTGTGGGCGGGACAAAGACTGATATGCAAATGGGTATTTCCCATCTGTGAAGGTACAGTGAGCAAAAAGCAATGGCTGCGAACTCTCAATGTGGTTAACAACCACTGAACAGGTTATCATGCCTTGTTCGTTCGAGAGAGGGACGCCTGCTACCTTTTTTGTATTTTTGAAAGGAATTTGGGGTTTGTCACCCTAGGTTACCTGGGGGCAACCAGACATGGACTCCCTGCTCACTGTGCTTAGAGAGGCTCAGCTTCGCAACACTGATGATGCCCAAAAAGGCTGAAACACGTGTATGGGGTTGCTGATGGTACTCTTTTTCAGAGAGGAATTGCCGTAGCGTTTCGGTGCTGGACTGCCCTTGTGAGCGGGACAAAGACTGATATGCAAATGGATATTTCCCATCTGTGAAGGTACAGTGAGCAAAAAGCAATGGCTGCGAACTCTCAATGTGGTTAATAACCCATGAACAGGTTATCATGCCTTGTTCTTACGATAGAGGGGCGCCTGCTACCTTTTTTGTACTTACGTCAAACATGCTTTGCACAAATAGCACGCTGAGGGTAATGCCGGTCCCCTACCCAGCTTGGCCTCTCCTCACCTGCATCTCATCAGTCAAAGGAATCATGGGACGGTCACTCCCTCCACCTTCGTAAGACTCTTCATCGATCCCCCTTCCTGGTGAGACACTTGGCTGAGTGCTCTCGCCTAACTGCCTAAAGAAGCTGGTGTTCTTTTTGACTGTGCCGTTTCCATCGAACGCTGTTATAGAGCTCTTGACGCTCACTACGTTCATGGGTTGGGATGATATGGGAGCGATATCTTCTCTTGTGAGTGTCTATTTTTCACTAGCACCTCATCTCCAGGCACTAGTTGGTGCGGTCTGAGCCCTCTTTCGGATGTTCTCATTACTGGCTCTCCTTTCCTCTGCCACCCTGTCATCATCGATCTCGGTGGGTTCCCTCTCCCCGGTGTCTGGCAACAGCCCTCTGTGGCATCTTTTAAATAGTGTTTCCGTGGGTGCAACACTGGTTGAGCTGTGGGGAGTAGCTCGATACTCCCTCAAGAACTGGTAGAAGGTTCTCTTAAGGCACTGTCCATGCCCGTGGGCAATGCAGAATACTTTGTTAAGGGTCCTCGTGAAGCGTTTCACCTCGACGTTTGCCCGGGGCCACACTAGAGACATTTTTCGGTGGTGAATCCCATATTCTCGCATGAACTGTTCAAAGCTCTCTCCTTGAAATGGCGGCCCATTGTCCGAGCACACTACTTGCGACAGCCCATGAGTGGCAAACACATTTTCCAGTGTATAGGAGGATGTAGATTATGCAGATAACTTGCCAGGCTGATTGATAGTTATAGTGTTGCAAAATTCAGAAATGGAGTGCCGTTTAGGCCAAAAAGTACAATTAAGGGTGACAAGCATTTTCTAGGGTCAGAATGATAACATATTGTCTGGACTTCTTGGCAGCAATTGTGACATTGACCAGCCTCACCACGTGATCGGCTTCTGACTCTGCAAACACCTGAATGTTATCATTTTCATGGAAGACCCCCTCCAAGTCAGCCAGGACACCTCGTATTATGTTTTGGAATACTTCAGCACCCGAAAAAACCCTGAAACTAAGACGATTGTAACGGTATAGCCCTTTGTGAGTCCTAAATGTAGTATCTGGACTCTGTGAGAAACCTGAAGGTGTCTCACCCGCTGGTCCCCGGGGATCTGTCATCCAGGTGGCCAGGACACGGCCATCGCTTTTGGATCCAGTTTTTGGGTGTGGACCAGTGCGGGAGCATCCCCTGGATGAGGGGTCTGCGGGAAGTGGAAGTAGGACACCAGACAGCGAGATGCGATATCCCCTTTCCTGTAACACCCTTTCTCCATCCTATCAGATAGGATACTTAGGAACTCAACCCACCCCTTTCCTGACACAAACCCTTTCTCACAGACAGTTCACCGTAGGTGAAAATGGACTAACACCAGAGTTGTTTGCCCGACATGTCCCAACACTGCGGTCAGGCAAGGTCAGGCAATTACAGATCATTACACACACCCGACTTCCATCACACTTCCCCACACGGATAAAAGGCGGAGCACGAAAGAACACTCTGAGCGAGGGAAAAGACATGAGGAAGCAGCAGTTCCAAGATGGAAATTTAATACAAGAAGAAATACGGCGAGACCGGAGAGGGTTGCAAGAAGGGAAGCACCCTTGACTGTTAAAGACTGTTACTTTCAAGAGCCTTGGAAAGTAAGAAACCAAAGACCAGGAACTAAGGCTGATCAAACCTGCACAGTGTGTTGGAGGTACCCAGGGCCCTTTGGCATCAATAACCAAGGCGGGGAGGAGCGATTGCTGCTGTGGTACTGTCCTTGGCTCCTACATCAAAGCCGCATCCAAAAAGGCAACACAGCCGGTGAGCCAGAAAAAATGATACCAAACGGCTTGTGTTTTGAACCAAGTTTGCAAGAGCAACATTGTATAAAGAGAACAGTGTGTGAAGCGTTTGGAATGAACGACGCGGCTGCAATTGAAAACCAAAAGGAATTACTTGAACTTTATAATTGAACTCTGGGGAAACCATTAAAAGATACCTTACACAGAGTCATCCAGCTCCCATGGGTGCTCATTCGAAAGTCTCTGTTAGCTATCCAGCTGATGCTGAGTGTGAAAGAAATATTGAGATGGAAGTGGTCATGCAAAGGGTCAAGCTAAACCCCTTGCACATTTGAAAGTCTTCGATAGTTTCAAGTAAAACCAATTGGTCCAAGCCCGGCTGAGGGAGACTAATTGAACCTTGGTTTGGAAAGGGATCTGAACCTGGAAGAGGGGGATCCAACGTTGAAGTTTTTGTTTGTGAAAAGGATCTGAGCCCGGCTGAGAGGAATCCAGGGTGAACACCCAAATTGAATACTTTGAATACTAAAAAGAACATTTGCGTGCCTTTTATTTTGGTACAGCAGGCACTTTGTGTCAAGAGACTTATGAGAAGTAAAGAGACTTGTGTGAACTGTGAAAATGGAACTGTATACTCATGCCGCAGAGAGTCCGAGTATGCGCTTTGCTCGAGTGAATGGCCTTGCCCCGTGCTGAAAACGTGGGGGTGAGAGGTGTTTCCCGGACTGGTCCCCCAGGGATCTGTCATCCGGGTGGCCAGGACACGGCCATCGCTATTGGATCCAGTTCCTGGGGGTGGAACAGTGAGGGAGGATCGCATTGATGGGGAGTCCTTGGGGAGTTGAAGTGGGACACTGATGTGTGAGACGCTGTACCCCCCTTCCTATGACACCTTTTCCCCAACCTACCACGTAGGATATACAAACACTTTACCCCGCCCCCTTTTCCGATGCGAACTCTTTCGCATAGTACAAAGAACAACAGACTAAGACTCAAGCCATTTACCTGACATGTCCCAACACCAGGGTCGGGTAAAGTCAGGCAATTGACCAGAACCGCACACACCTGACGGCCCTTTCCTTTCCCCACAGGGATAAAAGGTGGAGCAAGGCAGACTGCACGACGAGAAAGCTAACTCAGCACTGCAGCACAGATTCACAGGCCAGGGATATTCACAGTGAAATGTTTAAAAAAACATTAAGATTTGTGATTGTCACAAAGGAGATTGTGTTGAAAGCCATAGTGAACCCGCGGAAGGAGGCTAACAATTGATGAACTTTCTAGGGATCTGCTCCCGGACGAGGGGCATCCAAGGTTGAAAAGCATCACCCAATGTATATGTGAAAAAGAGCTCTTTGTTTATTATTTGAACACATTAGGCCCACGGCAGCGAGAGTAAAAACAAAGAGGTGAAGGATATTTCTCCTCAGTGGAGGAGGAAAAAGAGGAGGAGAAAGATGGTGCATACCGAGAGGGTGACAGGGAGAGAAGCGACATTGCCCTTTCTGACCAAGGCCCGTGAAATCTCCCTAGAAGGAATAGTAAGACCACGAACAATAGCCAGCGTGTGATGCAGCAGATGTCAATGGTACACAAGATCCTCCTCCACTGATAACCAAGCCGAGGAGAGACGATTACCTCCGTGGTACCAGCCTTGACTCTGAAAGAAAAGAAAGCCAAGCGGTTCATCACAGGCGGTGAGTCGAGGCGAAAGGTCAATAAGAAACTGAACTGTGTTGAATGAAAAGTAGCAGACGGCTAATTGCGGAAAACCAGCAAATGGCTAATTATGGAAAACCAGCAAACGGCTAATAGCGGAAAACCAGCAACAGAGTAGTCTGGCATCACGTGTGTGTTCACTCGGGAAACTCTGGGGTTTACCTGATTGTTGAAACTACTGAAACCAGAAGGCCATAGGAAAGGCAAGAAAAGGGCCAAAGTGGTCATACAGGGGTCTTGTAAAATCCTCTGTACAGTCGAAAGTCTTTGACCGACAGATGATTATGAAGCTAAGGGAAATGAATCCTGCATCGTAAGAATTGAATGAGAAAGGTACAATTGACAAGATTGGCACGAGTGAACCCGAACAAGGGATGCCAATAAAGAGAGGGCGAAGTCTAAAGTCCCAAAATACGATGTGTTGACAAGGGTGAACCCGGCCAAGAGATATTCATAGCGAACTGTTTAAAATGACATTAAGATTTGTGATTGTCACAAAGGAGATGTTGAAAGCCATAGTGAACCCGGCAGAGGAAGGCTAACAATTGAGGAACTTTCTAGGGATCTGCGCCCCGAAGAGGGGCATCCAAGGTTGAAAAGCATCACCCAATGTATATGTGAAAAATAGCTCTTTGTTTATAATTTGAATACATCAGGCCCACAGCAGACAGAGCAAAAACAAAGAGGTGAAGGATATTTCTCCTCTGTGAAAGATAGTGAGCTAAAGAATCTTGGTAAGGCTCTCGCAACTGGGACTAATGTCCGGCAGAGGGATTCCCAGGACACCCCTTGTTAATTTGCATTATTTAAGTAACTTTGGGTCTCACCCTAAGTTACTAGGGGAATCCAGACGTGGACCCCTTGCTCACTATTGTTAGAGAGGCATAGCTCCACACTACTGATGAGGTCCAACCAGACCGAAACACGTGTCTGGGGTTGTTGTTGGTACTCTTGTTCAGAGGAGAATTGCCTAGCCTTTCGGTGCTTTACTGCCCAAGGGCAGGACAAAGACTGATATGTTTTGGATATTTCTCCTCTGTTAAAGATAGTGAGCTAAAGAATTTGGGTAAGGCTCTCGTAACCGTGACTAATGTCTGGCAGAGGGACTCCCAGGACCCCCCTTGTTAATTTCCATGGCGGAGAGAGACTTTTTGGTACAACGGAGACTTAACCACAGAACGCCCTGATGGCTGAAAGCAGAACTGTTAGCTTGTGCTGGGAAAGCTCGAGCGTGTGCTGTGCACCACAGTCCTACCTTGTCCTGTGCTGAAACCGTAGGGAAGGGAGACCCCCAAGTACTGTATCCTGACTTATTGTTTATAAACAATTTCTTCTTTCATAAGAACGTTATCCCACACTTCTTGTTGTATTTAGCATAAAGATTGGCAATAGTTATTTTTAGTATAGGCCCTTTTTATTTGACAACAACACCACTATTGTTCGATGGTCGAAGCTTGCTCACATCTTAGATTTAGGTTTAGATTAGGCGTTTTTCCAACATATCTATACAGTTTAATAAACACCCTTGAATAGTGATCATTTGTGTCTGTCTTTACTGTTGCCACCATGAGTTCCTTACATATGGTGTCAGAAGTGGGATGTGACTCAATTGGAACAAATTGGGGAACCATGCAGTTTATAAAATGTAGTCAAAGAGCCTCCAAACCTTCCATCACCACCAAGGAAACAATAGGGTTTGATATCTGCAGTAGTAGGGAAGCTATTATCCCTCCTGGGAAAAGAGGAATGATTCCTACGGACTTGGTCCTGATACCCCCTTTGGGGTGCCCCAAAATCTGGCCTAGCGTGGAAGTTCAGGATATGCGTTTTAGCAGGCATTATTGATCTCGACTTCTTGGGAGATGTGAAGGTTCTCTTACAGAATCATGGTGAGAACCCTTTTGAGATATGTCGAGGAGATCAAATCGCCCAGGGCATTTCAGAAAGAGCGCTATTCCCTCAGTTTAAAGAAAGTGAACCAGATAAAGCAGACAGAGGCAACTTAGGCTTTGGGGAAGTGGAAAAATCTCTTAATATCGAAGAGAAAAAGGGAGACGAGCCCACCAGTTATCCTGACCTAGCCTTCGCCCAGCGAAATGATCCAGCTCTTGCTGAAGCTTTTCTACAAGCAATCCCAGAAGGAGCAGGCTTAGAAAAGGGAAGTCAATTTCTTTTCTTAAAATATGGATTGCTTTATAGAAAAGAGAATCCATGGAAGGTCTTGTAAAAACACAATTGGGAATACCCAATAGCCACTGAAAGTTTGTACTGGAGATGTCCTGGAGATTGCGCATTCCCACCTTACCTTCCCACCTTACCGGAGGGCATTTAGGACAATCTAAAACGCAGGCGCATATTAGTGGGATGTTTTACTGGCCAGGTATTCACGCGGATATCCAAACATTCATCTGTGAAATCTGTCAAAAGACCAGCACCCACATCCTATTACCAGCCCCTCTAAACCCATTACCAATTATAGAAATCCCCTTTTCAAGAATTGGCATGGACATAATTGGTCCTCTAGAAACATCCTGATTAGGCAATAAGTATGTACTTGGATTTGGGGTTGAATGACCGAAGACTTACCAAAACACCTAGCCACACCCCCACCCACACCCCTACCCACAGCACCAACACACCCCAACACACCACACCCCCATACTTACCTTGAATTCCGTCTCGCTCTGTCCCTGCAATGCCTGTTCCCTTTCACTTCCATGATCGGAAACTGGCGCCGCAGGGACCTTTCCTTTTCTTTTTTTTTTGAGTCAGCTGTAGGGGTGTCTCACGCAAAACCCGCTCACTATACTGAATAGAGACTGTATAGTATAGTGAGCAGGGAGTTGCGGGGGACAACCCTGCAGACCCTGCAGCCTTTTTTTCTTCTTTTTTTCTTTTTGATGGACTGCAGGATAGCTGCGGGGGACACCTCCGCAACTCCCGCTCACAGTATAGTGAGTAGGTGGTCGCGAGGGACACCCCCACATCCCTTGCAGCCCTAGACTGAATTGAAAAGACCTACCCAACCAAAAGGCGACCTTTTAGAAGGTCGAACATTTGGAAGTACCTTCTTTAGGACTTGTGTTTGGGTAGGTCTTTTCAACTCAGTCCTTTTGCCTGAAACCTGTACTTGTGATTGTGGATTATGCAACTAGATATCCCGAGGCATTCCCGAAGCAAAATATGTATGTATTTATTTATGTACTATACTCACAGCCATGCGGCTTTGTATATACAAGATAAACATGAAAAGTCATTACACAATACAAATGTAAACATGTGACATATAATCAAAACGTGTACTTAAAATATATAGGGCTACAAGAGAACATCATAAAAGATCACCGGTACCATGGCTAAAAATCCCAAGGAGATTAATAACAACCATAAAATGACATGAAATCAGTCTAAAATACATCTTTTCATAACATATCTAAAATCTCTTTACATTTCCAATAAAATGTCACCATACAATATATAAAATTAAGGTCATTACCCTCCATACATTTGGGCCAGATAAGAAACATATCATTGCAGTCCAATTGATTATTGTAATATTTGATAAACCTTGCCCTTATAGGAGCAGACTTTCACATTTTGCGATTATGAGTTCCAGTGATTCCATTACATTGTCACCACACAGTCTGCACAGACGTTCAGATCGTGGGATTCCAATTTTGCCAGCCTTTATTTCTAAAACACCACACACGTTGAATTTTAGTAAGAGATACCACTACTCTGGAATGCAGCTATGTGCTCATTAAGCAGCTTTAAAAGCCTCAGTTTCCTTCAGTCCAGTGCTGGTCATTGATGCAGTGTTCCTGTTTGTGACTGGTCCCTTGTTCCTGGTTCTTACCTTTGTGCCTAGTTCCACCTTTCCATTCCTTGTTCCTTATCCCTGGATTTCGAATTTATGTGCTTAATTGATTTCTGCTTCCTAGATTCCCTTTCTGTCTTTCTCTGTTTGCAGGAAACATTTCTCAGTGCTTTCCCTTTTGATGCAGCCCAGTTTGTCTGTGTTCTATATTTCTTTGACTTTGTCCTTTGCTACTGTAAACCTTGATGCTTTAGTCTTTCCTCTTCAGATTTAACTTCCTGCCTTTTTTATTGGATGGGTGGGGGAAGTTTGCCTTTGTAATTCCGTTTTCCTTGCTCCTGTTCCTTTACTTTCTCTTGGAATCCATTCCATGTTTTCCCTTGCATTTATTTCCCATTGATTATTAGGTGTGGTGTGCTGTTGTCAATGCCTATGTTTTCCTCACTATTCTGTAATCACTATTCCTACTTGCCCCTTGTCTTCAGTCTTATGTATTTAGTTATCCTCCCATTGCTGTTATAGCCTTTCTGGGTCCCTGTTTGGTCAACAGGGTTCGTGGGCTTGCTGACATTGAATAGGTATTTCTCGTCCTCGTGAGTACTGTTTTTAAGTTCCCTTATTCAATACCATCAAGCGTGTTAGGTCACAGATCCTGTCGTTGCTTTCCCTCTACGTGGGTTTAGCGCTGTCAGTACCTGTAATAGCAATTGTGGGTAAGGAGCTTGTCGACTTTCCATGCAGTCACAAGGAGCTTCTAAGTGCTTACCCCACATCCCTTTTTTATATATTTGTATTGTTGTCACACTCTATTTGCACTCCTGGGTTTTAGTATACATGAGTCTTGGTTCCTGTGTGCATATTGTTTGACTCAAAGCTATTCACTGTGTGAATTTGTGCACATTCCTCTTGCCATGTTCACTGCCTTTGTCCTCACCTGACACCCCCATTCTTCCCAATAAAAGCACTTATGGTATTTACCATCATCAGAGAGAGACTTCAACGCGTAGGCCTAGATAGTTACAAGATTTAACGGATTCAAATTTAGTACCATCCAATGACCGTGCGGTTCTAGTTTTCGATTTATGTTTACCAGAGAACACCATGATCTTGCTTTTTTCAATATTTACTTTTGGGCTATTATTATGTACAGAATCACCAAGTGCATCGATCAAGGATTATAAACCTTTGGGGGTATGGTCAAGCAGTAGGAGGTCATCAGTAAATGCAAGTCAACTAATTTGTTGTGTATCAACTTTAACCGGACAGTTATTTATGTTGCTGAATGCCACGTTCAGATCAGCTAGGTATGAATTCAACAGGGTGGCTGCGACAATACAGCCCTTCTTCATGCTTCTGCCAATGGGTATAGATGCAGATAATTTACCAATACCATCTAGGCGCACCCTTATGCTGGTATCAGTATGGAGCAGTATAAGCATTTTGAATAGCCCTGGCAGAATATTACAGGCAGCCAATTTTCACCATAGTCTGTTCCGTATCACGGTATCAAAGGCAGCACTGAAATCTATAAACGCACAGTATACTACAGTCTCTCTTCTCAGCCACGCATATTCAACAGAGGTCACCAGGATAAGAATAGTGTGAGATGTTGATGTTTTGATTCTGAAACCTGTCTGATTTGGACTCAGAATATCATTCTCATTTATCCATGTATTCAATTCAGCTAATAGAAGTACTATCAATATACACGAATCTGTCAAACTAGTCGTGGATCAATGTGAAACTCTCTTTCTCAAATTGACCCTCTCTGCTACAATTTCTCTTAATCTTTTAGTGCTCTATAGACCACCTGTTGATACTCCCTCTTTCGAAGAACAACTGCTGGCTTTTATTGGCAATTTCTGTAAACCTCATACACCTACTATTATTCTGGGTGATATTAACCTCTGGGCTGACAATCCTTTGGACACCTCGTCCATCTCCTTAGCAGATTCCCTGCTCTCCTTATCCTTTACTCAGCACGTTAAAACCCCCACTCATATTGGCGGCAACATACTGGACTGGGTAATAGCAAAAAATGTCCCTATTATCAACATCGATGTAAAGCCATGCATCTGGTCAGATCATTTCTCCATAATCTTTCAGACCAACCACAAGTGTATTCTGAGAAAAGATAATCAGCCTACTATCCCTGTTATGTCAAGGAACCTACGTAAAGTCACCCAAGAGGCCTTTCGTACTACGGTCATTCCTCTATTACCCTCTCTAGAGATGACCATGCCACTTTGCGACTTTGTAGCTAACATAAGATCCGCACTCGATACCACTTTAGAAATACTAGCCCCTTTGAAACCCTCTAACAAAAAAAAGGTTAAAAATGCTCCCTATACCCCATTCTCAGTTGAAATTACTGAGGCCCGCTCTAAAAAATGCAAAATGGAACGACAATGGCACAAACAACCATCTGAGTCCAGTTTGTACGCCTATAAGCAGGCGCTTTTTCAGTATAAATCCCTTATTCGTTCAACAAAAGAATCGCATCTTAACTCTAGGATCTCTAAAGCCAAATCTAGCTCCAAAGAGCTTTTCGTTATTCTCCAGGAGCTTAAAGGCTGTACTACCATTTCACTGCCCACGGCAGACAGTACCTGGTGTCAAAACATCCACAACAGCTTCACCAAAAAAACTCTTACTCATCAAAACAATATTAATTCTCAGGTCAAACTATTGACTAATACCCCCTCCATTTTAGATAACATGGCTTCGCCTAATGACTCTCATGTCTTCACCTTTAAACCCGTTTCTACAGCGGAAGTTATTGACATCGTCGTAAAACTTAAACCCACATCTTGTAGGGGAGATGCCTTTCCGGCCTCCCTATTTAAAGATCATATCCACACCCTTGCCCCATGGGTCACTACCTTTGTCAACAGATCCTTCAGTGAATCATGCGTCCCCGAAAACATAAAGGAAGCATGGGTTACTCCTTTGCTTAAGAAGGAAAATTTGGATCCTGCAGAAGCAGGAAACTATCGCCCAATTACTAATGTTCCCTTTTTGCTGAAAATCATAGATAAGATCGCTTATTGTCAATACCAAACTTTTGTCGAGGAACATGATATTCTAGCCTCTCAACAATCTGGGTTTCGCCCCAATCATGGGACTGAGACTGCACTGCTAGATTTGAAATCCTACATTGCTGGCCTTATTGACAAAGGACATACTGCCCTGTTATTATTATTAGACCTATCCGCCGCATTCGATTTAGTCGATCATCAACTACTGGCGGATAGACTAATCACAATCGGCAAATGTTCCCCTGAAGCCTCTGCCTGGTTCAAATCATTTTTGGGACCACGGAACATGAGAGTTACTAAGGATAATGCTCACTCCATGGCCTCCCTACTACTATGTGGTGTTCCACAGGGCTCATGTCTCTCGCCTCTTCTCTTTAACATCTACTCTCGTCTTCTCTGTGCTCTCCTGTCAGCTCTAGGAATTTACTTTGCCAACTATGCTGACGACACGCAGGTGGTTATTAAACTCACTGGTGAGTATCAAAAAGATGTTGAGCACATCAACTCAATTTTCACTGAGATCCAGAAGTGGATGGCCTTAAACTCACTGGCCCTCAACAATGCGAAAACAGAGTTGTTGATTTTAGGCACCCAGAAAAATTTGAAGAAACTAGACACAAACTACGACAACTTTCTGATTGGACAACATACAATTCCCGTATCTAAGTCAGTAAAGACCTTAGGAGTTTACTTTGACCCGCAGTTATCTTTTACCCGTCAGGCCAATTATCTCAAATCCTCGTGTCACTATTACATCCAGCTCCTATGGCAGATCCGTCCTTACCTGTCGAAAGAGAACCTTGCTCTGATTGCAGCCGCCATTGTAAACTGCAAGCTCGATTACTGCAACAGCCTTATGATCGGTACCTCCCAGGCCAACATCAAAACCTTGCAGATCATACAAAACAACGCAGCACGCGCTGTAATGGGCCTTAAGCGCAATATGCACGTCTCTGGCGCCAGGCGTAGCCTTCACTGGCTCCCTGTGAAACAGCGCTTACACCACAAAGGCCTTACTACTGTGTTTAAATGCCTTCATGGCCAAGCTCCATCCTATCTCGCTACCAGGATCAAAAAGAAACCTGTCACCCGTCTCTTGCGCTCAAGTAGCAATATTGTCTTGGTTCAGCCCCCATCTATCCTAAAAAGATTTGGGGGTATTAGCTTTAATTCCTGGGCTCCAGCTCTCTGGAATGCTCTCCCTAAATACCTCTCTAATAGTGAGTCTCTGCCTATCTTCAAAAAGAAATTGAAGACCTTCCTGTTCGATAAAGGCTAGGTCCTTTTCTGCCTTCTTAGCGTAGACCTCTCGGCATCTGAACTTAATTTCCGTTATCTCCTCCCCCTTCTGCTGGCCTTACGAGGCTTAGATATCACCAAGTCTTCATGTCTTTCTTTTTTTTTTTTTTTTTTTTTTTAGTCCTTTGTCTGTCCATTGTTTCTTTGTTGTTTCTGTCCCTTTCCTTCTTCTGTGAGCGCCCTGAGGCCTACGGGTTGGTGGCGCTATACAAGAATATAGATAGATAGATAAATAATACCTTTGCAAAAATGTTAGCAGTAATTTCCAACATTGCCAACATACAATAGTTAGCTTGGGCATTCCAGAGGCCTTTCTTATTAATAGGTAATAGATGACTCTCACGACAGGTAGGAGGGAGTATACCAGATGTTCCAAAGTCAAGAAAAAGTAGCTGTAAAGCATGATCCCACAGTTCTGGGGATAGTTTAAGCAGGCCATTACATATGCCATCTGGGCCTGATGCACAAGATTTATTTAGCTGTTCTATAATTATACTAATATCAATAATCAACGCTTTGCATTCATATAGAGCATGTGAGATAACCATCTTCTCATCTTCAGAGGAGCTAGCACCCAAAGTGGATTTAATGTGGGCAACCCAGACCGGCACAGAGAGAATTTATTGGCAAAAAACACTTTTAGTGACCCCCCTCATTACTTTCCAGATTTCGGTATTAATACTCGAGGTAAGGCAATCTGTTGCCATCTCTCCTTTTCTCATCTGGGTTTGTGTTCTTTCAACCATAGCTCATTTTGGCAAGTTTAATGTGTTATTGATTTCATCAGAACTATAGATACCAAATATGGGATATATAAAAGCAGAAATATCAGCCCACAATTGTTTTTTGGCCGCTATGATCCTAGGATCATAGTTGGATCGCTTGTTGTACGCTTTATTATACCGCTCATATGGACTTTTATAGCATCTTTGCTTGTTAATTTGACCTTTTACACTAATGATCACTGATGAAAAAGTGTCTGTTATATTTAATGAGGAAGGGGTACAGGGATGGTAAATTGCCATATAAAAGCAGGTAAAAGTCTTGTCGGAAGCATTTTTTCCTTTGTCCAAATTATGTGGGTTCCAATGGATGTGGTTGTCCACCATTATTAACAAATATGTCACCATTTAAATCATAGAGACTGGCCAGAGCAGTCCCCTGGAAGGGCTGGAGGAGTACCCATAAAGGCAAGTGATCACTTTCTTCATGGGATAGGATTGCCATGTCATCCACCAATGGCAAGCCCCTTCAATTAAGAAAGACATCGCCAAAAGTAGATGCACTCTTTCCACTGACACGTGTTAATGCCTTGTGTGCATCGTCTGCACAAGAGCCATTCAGGCGAACAAAAGCATAAGCTTCCAATACAGTTGCCCAAGCCTTGCCTTGTCGATTAAGTGCAGCCTGCCTTATAGGTGCAGATTCAGATATCACCTTAAACTCGATACCATCAGCATTAAAGTCCATATAGGAACATTCTGCTTATTTACATCGAGAATGTGTTTCACTGTTAAAATTGCTATCAATAGCGACACGATTAGGTGAATCATAAACATTAATTGAATTAATAGTTGTCTGTGCGTGGGACATTTTTGTAGCTTGAACCATAGATGAAGACCCAAGCACCTCAGATAAAGTCCAAGGCTGCTTAACTAAAACCAATAGGCCACCCTTCAGACGCCCAAGGAGACCTTTCGTTGCTACTCTCCGCAAGGCAGTGCGACCGTGAAGGTGAGTTCTCTCAGTTAGCCACGTTTCCTGAAGAACAGATCCATGGAGGACCATAGGCCGTCTTCATCGAATAGGTGAGAGAATCCCTGCGTGTTCCAGGAACACAAAATGTTAGTTGTCATCAGGACAACGAAGAGAAGGTGGATTTAAAGACGGACCGCAGCCATTGCCAATAGCCATCACTGGGATCCAACATCCCACAGTCAGTTGCACCATCAGGAGTTTTGCAACTAGAATTCAGATTTTCCACACATTCGTTACATAAAGTCATAATTCTATTAAAGACACAGATTATGCTTCTCTATTCTTTACTCAAGCAGCATAAATCAAACAACTTTACATCATCAAAAAATAAACACATTCAAAACTACATTTCCCATAAAGTCTTTTGTATGAGTTTCATTCTTTTGATGTCCATGAAATAACAGAACACGTGATTCCTTACACCAATCATCACCTACAATGTCCTTTATCCTCTCCAACACTCTCAAGTCCTTCCTCTTTCTTTGTCTGTGTCCAACTTTAAGTCAACTTTGCATCCCAGCCGGTAAACGCTGTAAACCACAACCTTTTATTCCTCATGCTTTCCATGAACCATGACCTCATGAACCATTCGATTTAATCTCTGCCGTAGAACCTGAAACACAAACCATATTTCAGACTAATGCCCCAAGGGTGGATAATCGACATGAAAACTTTTCCATATACCTTTTGACAACAATATCAACTTTTATAACATTTTCATCACAGATTGCAGTACATTCATATTTACAATCTCGATTACTGGGTGGGATAATCCTTCGCCTCCATTTCTTTAATAGAATTATGACTTTCTGTAACTAATGTGTGTGAAATCTGAATTCTGTGTCAAGACAAGGAGGCTTGTAATATGCTTGTTTAAAGCTTACTTACCACCAATGTAACTATTCCACTGGCTTAAAATAAAAGGTTTTAAATGTCGATTCATTCAACCAGTCTGCTGCCTTCATAATGTCCTCTACTCTGGCTCCTGATAGGAAAGCCTTCAAGGCCTTTGCTCCTCTCACTGAATGAGCCCCATATGAATCTGTGTCTACTCCAGCCTTTATCATCACCCATCTAATCCATCTTGCTAACCTGGCCGTCGCTACTGCCCCAAATGGTTTCCTTATGGCTATGAGTAACTGGTTTACCCCTGGGGGTCTCCTTGCCCTAGTCATAGAGTCATATTCTGTAATGCATCTCACTGGACATAATTGTGGATGTCCTGGGAATGCCTGATATGAAATTGATCTCAACCACGTCTTAGTTCTCTTCACTATATCAAAGGTTACGCATTGAGGAGATAATGACTTCCTATTAATCTCTAAAGCCTTTACAACTGAGACCCTCTTGCATGACAGTAAACATAATAACATAGTCAACTTGGCTGATAATGCCTTTCTAGATAGTTCATCATTGTCTGGCCATGATAAAAAAACATATTTAAGACTTAGTCTACATCCCATACCTGATCATATTTATGATGTTGTTCTAATTATTCTAACCCCTTTCAGCAGTTTGCAACCTAAAGGATGTTCTCCCACGACTAACCCTTAAATGCTTGGGTGTCCCGCAGAAATAGCTGATCTGACTGTATTAACTGTCCTATACGCCTTACCTTGGGCTGCTAACTGAGCCAAATAATAAACCACATGTACTGCATCTGTTCTAGAGGGATGTATGTCCCTTGCCACACACCAACTGTGCCAACCTGACCAGGCTGTTCTATATGTCTTCTTGGTACCAGGTGCCCAAGCCTCGTTGATAATCTGTTCAGCCTCTTCCGCTAATCCTGGCCTAGACCCGGCTCTCTTGAAATTGCCCATGCAATGTAGCTGAGGCTGCCTGAATTCACTAGAGGGTGACCTTCCCCTGTGGGATCTCTCACTATGAGATCTAATTTCGGCAATGCTATCAGATTGTCGTAAATCATCTCTAGCGGGTTCGGGAACCATGCTTGACCCATCCAATCTGGCGTAATCAGTATCATGGATACACGCTGTCTCCTCGCCTGTGCTACAGTCCTTGCAATCATTGTGAAGGTAGAGAACGCGTATTCTTTGCCTGGACACCACTGTTGCAGAAACGCGTCTATCACTTCCGCCTCCGGGTCCAGTCTCCAGCTAAAAAACCTAGCAAGTTGCTTGTTCAGCCTCGATGTGAAGAGGTCTGTCCTGCACGGACCCCATCTCTCCATCAGTGCCTGGAAAATCCTCTCGTCCAGCTTCCAGTCATTGGCATCCCTGAGGAATCTGGAGTTCCAGTCTGCTATCGCGTTCTGACGACCTGGCAAGTATTCCACTGTCACTGATATCCCTCTCTGTACGCACAAGTGCAAAAATTATTTTGCTAGCACCACTAGCATCCTCGATTGCGTGCCTCCCAGTCTGTTGATATAACAAACTGCTGACACGTTGTCCATCTTGAGGAGTAAGCAACATTGTGCCCTCTCCTGTGTCCAGAATTTTACCGCAAAGGATCCTGCTAGAAGCTCCAAGCAGTTTATGTGGAGATTTAATTTGTCTCCGGATCATCTGCCCCCTGTTGACAGATCTCTGCATCTGGCTCCCCATCCCCACTTTGCTGGCATTGGATTCTATCACTACGTCCGGGGATGACTCAAATATTGCCCTTCCATTCGTGGCATCCATGTGCTGCAACCACCATTGCAGTTCTTCTTTTGCCTCTATAGACAGGGGTATCCTTTGCTCGTATGATGCTCCCCTCCTGAGTTGTTGAATTTTTTGCATCTCAAGGGCCCTGTAATGTAGGGGTCCCAGGAATATCGCCTGTATTGATGACGCTAGGCGTCCCACTAATCTTACTAGTTCCCTCAGGGATATCGTTTCTACTGATAATCTGTTCCGAATCTCTTTCTTTATGTTGTTCACCTTGCTCAGAGGAAGGTTTAACATTCCCTGAACTTTGTCTTATCTGAAGCCCAGACATTCCATGCTCTGTTCTGGCTGTAGGCTCGACTTCTCCCAGTTTATTAAAAAAAAATTGTTGTAACAGCTCTATCATAAGTTCTATTTGATCCCTGGTCAGCGTTTTGTCCTGGCACATTATACAAATGTTGTCCAGATATATGATTAGTCTGATCCCTCTCTCCCTGAGGAAAGTCACTACCGGTTTCATCACTTTCGTGAAACACCAAGGGGCCGATGCTAGCCCAAATGGTAGGCAGATGAATTCCCAAACTTGTCCCTGCCAACGAAACTGCAGAAACCTTAGTTGTTCCGCTGCCATGGGTATGGTTAGATAAGCATCATTGAGATCTATTATCGCAAGCCAGTCCCCTTGTTGTAAAATATTTCTCAGCAAGTGTATGCCCTCCATTTTGACGTGTCTGTAAACTACGAACGTATTCAGTTCTCTTAAATTTATTATCACCTTGTCTTGTGACAGCCTCTCACTATAAACATGTTGCTTATGAAGCTGTCCCTTGTGTCTGTTACTTGTTTTATAGCATATTTCTGTGCTAATTCTCTTATCTCTGGGTTTAGTAATTCTTCGTCTGCTGTGCTGAGCCTTAATAATTCCAATCTATGTGGAAACCCTGTACAGTGTCTAAAACCCAAGCGTCTGAAGAAATCCATCTCCATTTCGCTACCCGGACCCGGACCCGTAATGCAATAAGGGGATAGCCATGGCGCTAATAGCACCATGGCTACCGCCTACCGCGTAATGAGGCCCTATGTCTTTAGAACCCCCTGTAAGGAAACCTTGTCAGTAGTTGAATCTGAGGACGAAGTAGCAGGGGCCACAGCCATCACAGGTAACAGCACTTGCCAGGCACTTCCCAAATGCACGCGCACAGACCCTTATGTAGTGGTTCTAGGGTCAAGTGGACGGGGCTACACACTACAACAGGATGTTAGGTCAAGAACTGCAATATCTGCAATAGAATTAGGTAACAAGGTAAGTACACCTCAATAGCAGTTAAAAGACCAAAGCCAAAAGAGTCAAAATGTCTTTAGAATCACCTGAAAGGAAAACCTTGTCAGTAGTTGATTTTGAAGACGAAGTAGCAGGGTAAACAGCCATCACAGCTAACAGCACTTGCCAGGCACTTTCCAAATGCGTGTGCACAGACCCTTATGTAGGGGTTCTGGGGTAAAGGGGGCAGGGCTACACACTACAACAGGGTGTTTGGACAAGAACTGCAATATCTTCAATAGAATAAGGAAAAAGGATAAGTACACCTCAATGGCAGTTGAAAGGCCAAAGACAAAAGAGTCCAAATGTCTATAGAATCGGCTGAAAGGAAACCTTGGGGGTCATTCCGAGATTGGAGGTAAGGGAAAAACAATGCCGGTAATTGAATACCGGCATCGTTTACCGCCACGGGCTATTCTGACCAATCAGACCGCTATTTACGGTACCGTAAAGTACGATGCAGTAAATAGCGGTCTTGCGTCGCACGCACGACACACCATGCTGATATTAGCGGCATGGCGTAAACCGGAGCTGATCACAAGTAACGCACACACGTAAATAACGGCCTCCTTAAGCCCGTAAAGTACCTTACCGGCATGGAGTACATGCAGGCATCTCAGAAAAGGTGTAAAGAACCCTGAGCAGTGGTTCCCAGAGCCACAGGTGCACACAATCAGCACAGGTGTAGGCAATGGAGTCTGCCACAGCAGAAAAGGATCACACCCTCACAACACACCCCCTCCCACACCAAGATGATACCAATAGTGGTAGCAGTACATGAAGCAGGAGGCCCTGCTTGCAAGGCCACAACTACAATAACAACACCAACAACACCAGGCCCCACCACAGAGGAGACACAGGCGGAGAAGGAGGGTGAGACAGGCCCAGCATGCAGCACCAGTGCAGCCACCGTCACCACCCCGGCAGCCCCTATTCCCACGCATCAGGTCCGGTCCCTCAAGCTAACCCCTGAGCAGATCCACACCCTGTACCAGCTTGACTGTGACACCATCACCACCAAAGTTGACCTGAGAAATGAGGAGATAGTGAGCATCATAGAAATACACACCACTATCCCCCCTCAACTGAGGGTGGAGTCTGTGCCCCACTTCCATGCCACAGGCACCTACCAGCACACAGTGGGGCCCATGCATGGCATATCACAACCGTTCTTGTCACAGACACAGAACCAAGTTCTGGATCACCTCCTCAAGCACACAAGGGACTACAAATCCCTACCATGGACTACCCAGGAGATATACCACACAAAAGTTGCCTCCCATGTATTGGCAGGCATGCCAAATTGCATAGGTGCCCTTGACTGCACCCACGTGGAGTTGGCTGACCTGCATGGCATGGAGGTGGCGTATCGCAACCGCAAGCAATACCATTCCACCAACATGCAGACGGTATGCAACGCAGGCAAGATCATCACACACGGGTGGGTCCGACATCCAGGACCAACTCCTGACTCAATGGCCCAGCTGAACTCCACGCTACCCTGCCACATGGGGTGACATGCAGAACAACGTGCCTGGCTGCTTGGTGAGTTCTCTGACTGTGCCATGCCAGTTCATCGGTGTCATGAGGTGGGTGCCTGCATACTCAAACCGGGTTGAAATGTTGACGCCAGTGCACGATGTGCACCCGACCAAACACCGTGCCACAGAGCCAGTGTAACGCCACATGAGTACAGAATCCCACACTGATGAAGTAAGGCACACACCTAACACTACATGACCAACATGTACCAAGGCCAAATACCACGACACATGCACCACTCATCGGCGGCCCTCACACACCGTAAGGGCATATAGGAAGACACACTGCATATGCACTATGTGGCTGCCTCCAGCATATCACCACATCGGAGAGTCATCCCTGGGAGTGGATTGAACTGAGGCCAGCAGGGACACCACAGCGCATCACCGGTTTGGCACACCCATAGGAGTGCTGGAAGTCACCATAGTACGGATCAGTGCAGTTTGATGAATATGCCACTGACTACAGCCAACACACCCAACTTCGGAATCTCACAGTACACAGCACTTCATGGATCTAACCCCAAGACTGCTGCATCCATAAACGATGCTTGTACTACAAGGTGTGAGTGCCATAGTTCATAGACCATCTCGAAGACGCTACCCCCTACATCATTCCATTGCACAGGACACATAGCGGGGCCAGGAATGGGGTAAATGCATCCATGGACATGTGCGTATGGGCATAAATGACCTGCTGCCATGTAAGACTAGTTCAGTTCTCCACCATGACAGTCCAAACACCTTCATTGCCTACATATGCAGGTGATGATGGCTGTCCCTTGACACCGTGGTTCAGGACCCCTGTCAGAAACCCACAGAACAGGCCCGAGGAGGCCTACAATACTGCCCATACCCGTGCACGTGTGGTGATGAAGCAGGCACTTGGCTTGTAGAAGGCACAAACAACTTGCCTAAGCTGGTCGGGTGGGGCACCCATCTACTGCAATGTGAAGGTGTCCAAGACCCCCATGTCATGTGTAATGCTGCACAAAATGTGCATCCCTTGGAACGTGGCCCTGTCCCCTGACATGAGACTGCTAACACCAGATGAAGATGAAGTGTAGGAGGAGGAGGAAGAAGGGGCAGGACAGCATCATGGTGCCGGTGCACAGGAGGGACATGTTGTGTGGAAAATATTGATTGGACATTAAAACCGAAACACAAGTCAGCAGAGGATGGCATGACATGGGGACATAGGGCACTGGGTGTGGGGATATTTTTACACCATGCACTGTCAGATATCATAATACACATGCTCAATGATGAATGTCCACACAGGTTTAACTTTGCAACACAAACGGTGTATTGGAATTTTAAGTGCATAAGTGTAAAACATACCCTCAACCACCCCACCCCCTTCCCCCCAACTCCCCAATACACCCTCACCTCCCCACCCCCTTCCTCCCCAACTCCCCAACACACCTCACCCCCCACCCCCTCGCCCCCAACTCCCCAACATACCCTCACCCCCCACCCCCCTCCCCTCAACTCCCCAACAGTAGTCCCATGGTGTCAATCAAGGCCACATGTGGCAGCTATGCAAACTACTCCGTGCTCCCGGGGCCCGGGGGAGGCATGTCCCGGCGGCGCTGTGAACGTAGTGAACGTCGTAGTGGCTTGCCGGGGTTGAGCGACTGGTTGAGGGGGTGTCCTCTTGCTGAGTCGGCTGAGTAGGATGCACAGCCTCAAGGGCATCAGCAATGCGTCCTAGGACTTCGCATAGGCGGTTTGTACTGTCCGTCACCACCTGTCGCATTGCCTTAATTCCTCAAGCAACTCCACCCTGCCCTGGCGATTGTCTTGCATCACCTCAGTGATGAGGGCAGTGAGCTGTGCTGCACGCTGTGCATCAGTTGACAGGGTGTCATCCCTGCAGGGGATTGGGCTTACATGCCCTGACAGGGCTTCGACTGGGGGACTGGGCACGGGATTGGCGTGTTCCTGTGCTTCTCTACGTGCACATCGGCCAGGTGTGTCAGGCTCCCCTGAGTCGCTGCATAACACCTGTGGGTAATTGCTGGGCTCTGGGGTGTGGACGGTGGGGTATGAGTCCTCCTCTGACGCTCCACAGATGGACAAGGGGCTGTCCACGGTATCCAGGGGGGCCGTGGTTGCCACCTCCCCAGCGATGCTGGACTCCTTGGACCTTGGGGCGGACAATGTACCTGGCGCCGATGCAAGGAGGGATGGGGGTGGTGCACCCTCCATGGGCCTTGCAGGAGCTGGTGTGGGTGTGTCCTTCCTGGTTGGTATGCGGCAGACGCTGCCTTTGCCCCTGGAGGTGGTGGGACAGCTGGTCTCGGGCTCCTCGCTGTCATGCTCACTGCCTGTGGGGTTAGAAGAGAGGGACGGCATGAGTGATTATTTGAGACGCAAATTACATTCATGGCTACATTCACATATTCAGTCATTTGGGGTTTATGGCCTTTTGGGTATGCAACAGCACTACTTTCTATTCATGGGTGAGATATGTATGCACGTGTCGGAGTCACTCATCCTGGCCTGGTACTGTGTGGTCTGACTCGCACACTGGCCACCCAGCTGCACAGTGTGCATCATGGGATGTGCCAGTTTGTTCACTATGTGTGATGTGCGTTATGACCTTGCACTTGGGCCTTGCTTGGGTGGCAGTTGGATCGGCGTGATTTGGATGGGGGGAGGGCACCATGACAAGGTGCCTTGGCCGGTAATTGGCAGTGTTGACTTTGGACACTCACCTCCATCAGCGGACGACGGTGCCCCACACTCCATGTTGCCGACGCCCTCTATGGATTCCTTTCCAATCAGTCCAGCACATGTCTCCTCCCATGGCATCAGTTTCATGGGGGAACTTGGGCCCCCTCCGGTCTGCTGTGCCTGGCTGCGGTTGGCGGAGAAGATGCTCCGCACCCTCAACTGCAGGTCATCCCACCGCTTGCGACAGTCCTTGGAGGTGCGGGGGGTGGTGCCGACTGCACTCACCCTCTGGGCCACTAGTGCCCAGATGTTCTTTACCCGAAGCACCGGCTCTCTGCGCATGTCCCCGCTGAACACGATGTCAGCGTGCTCCTCAAGGGTGTCTACCAAGGCCTGCAATTAATCCGGGCTGAATCGCTGCTTGCGGAGCCGGTCTTCTGTCTTCTTTGGGGCTTTTGGCATTCCTGCAGGGTGTGATGGCCTTTTCCAGGGTTCAAAATGCTCCCAAGGGTGCTGCCTGATGAGGATGGCAATGGATTGTGTTTTTTTTAAAAAACACATTTTTTTTATTTGTTTTGGCTACACAGTAACCTTTACAAAAAATAAACATTTTAGTAAAAATACATAAAATTTCAATGGATTAAAAACAAATACAAGTAACATAAAATGTTCTTCCTCGGGCACTTTACATTTTCCCCAACAAAAAAAAATTGCAAAATTTTGCTACAATCTTAGCATCTTTGTCCTTGAGTTGTTGTTTTTTGACACGATGGTACATTTGAAATTTAAGACATGATTTTTCCTTAACCCACAATGTTTCGTTCTACATTTCTTTAACCCAATCAACACCTGTCGCAAATACATCACAATTCTTACACAGATCTTACATATATAATAATCATACCTCAGCCAAGTAATTGACATTTGTTTTTAAAAAAACGCAGCACCGCCAGTTGCAGTTTAACCCTCGACCCGTGAAGCATCTCCATCCAGAGAGTTTCCAGGTTAACACATTCTGGGTTGGGGACATATTTCAGAAAGTATTCAATGCATGCTTGTCTCCGTCCCACGCATTGGGTCAGAGGGTGCTCTAGTGTAACATCCCTAGAATCCAAATGACAAAATCTGCATTTCGACCCTACCACTTACGTACCTTGCCTTATGCTCATGATTTGACCCGTGACCAGTGCATTAAAACGGAATCTCATGAATTCCTGTCTAAGCAACTTGCAAGGGAATTTAATGAGATATAATTTCATAGTGCCCATTTTTTTGTTTTCCTTTACAAGATGTGCATACAGTTTTTTACTAGATATTACCACAACCGTCAGATTCCAATCCGCATGCTGCAAGAACATCTTAACTTTCAGAGGATTGTTGATAAGTAAATCTTTGGAGACCCCTACTTCTGTAAGTACTTCCTTAGCCTCCCTTTCCAGTTCATGCAGAACTATGGATAACCCCTCGCCTACAACCAGCGACCTTCCGATAATTCCATAGAGGGTGGACATCTTACCCATAAGTATTTTCCTGTACAGTGATATTCTCTGCCAAAGAATTATACTGGATAATGAGAAAAGCCCAAGCTCATAGCATATAGCTGCTAATGGGACACGTTTGGGGAGGAACCAGACCAGGGACCTCAACAGACGTGCCTCATACTTTGGAAATTAATTTTTAAACCAGAGGGGGCCAATTCCATTCTGTAGCATAGCTGGGCCACGGTTTTATTGCGGTACACTTTTAAACACAGCAACATGGAAAATTTTCCGTATTTATTGTCAATTTTACGCAGTTGCGCACTAAGTGGCCCAATCTTCCGATCCAGGAAGGAACATAGATTTGTCCTGGTTACAGACTCAAAAATGGGGTATCCTAGGTAACGGAGAGAAAAACATATAACAAGTTTAGCATGATCTAAGAACCAAGAGAATCTTTTCTTGTAGCTTAGTTTCATGATGAAAGTTTTTTCATGATTAACAGCCAATGAGTTTTCACCCATATATTCACCCGTATATTTCTTAAAAGCGGAGATCACACGCTGCAAACCAATGGGAGTCAGGTCAAGAGTAATACATCATTGGCATAAGCGGTCCACACAATTTTAGTCCCCTCAACTTTGGGCGCAGCAAAAGATGCTTCTTCCAGAACAGGACCCACATCCGATAAATACAAGTTAAAAATGGTTGGAGCGAATATACATCCCTGACGGAGGCCATTTGATGTAATGATTTCTTCTGATAGTGTACCTTCCATGTTTAAGCGAACCCTAATCTTAGTTTCCACATGAAGATGGTAAATAATAGATAGAAGCTGGGCAGGCAGGTCAAGGGCATACAGTTTGGACCACAGCGTAGCTCTATTTACTAAATCAAAAGCCGAACTCAAATCTATTGATGCCAAGTATATAGGTTGGCTGTTTCTAGGCCTGGTCTGGCCCTGCATAATAGATAATAGCAGTCCCCCAGCATCGGTGCCCACCGTTTTCCTAAAACCGAATTGATGGGGAGATAATATTGCCTCTTTATCCATCCAGGAATGAATATGTTCCAGGACCAGGGACGCAAAGATTTTCGAGTCTGCGTCCAGGAGAGCGATAGGTCTGTAACTGGAAGGTACGGACCTTTCACCCTTTTTATAGATTGGTACCACGTATGACAGATGCCAGCTTGTTGGGAGGACCCTAGAAATAACAATATCCTTAAATAACAGATACAAGATCTTGGCCCACAAAAAACAAATCCCCCTTGAACACTATGTTAGCCAACACATTTGGCCCTGGTGCTCGGGACGACGAGCATCTTCATATTGATCTTTGTACGTCCAGTAGTGTAAAAGGGAAACACTAGTTGCATGTCAAAAGGTGTGCCGGCACTGGCCAGTTTGTAGAAGGTTGGCTATATAGCAAGCCAAAATGCCCTTCCCAGACAGCCGATGATATGCACCCACCTTGTTCTCTATTTTGATTTTCACTTCTCCCATTAACCAGAGTCCAAAAATTTCTCATATTAGTTTTAACTAAAACCTCCAGTATACTTTCGGCATCCTGCTGCCATATGTTTGCTTTTAGTGTTCGAGCTTTTGTTTTCCACTTATTTTTAGTTTTTTTTAACACTTCCACTATATTCGGAGTGTAAGGCTGTTTTGCTAAACGCCGAATCTCTCAATTCCTCTCTTTTTTGAGTTGATGCATAGTTGGGTCAAAAGTATGTGTATGGGCGGGACCTTGTGTCTTAGTCCTCCTGATCCCTTTGGGCCCTAAAATGACACCCTTAACATAATTATTAAAATCCCCATGAGTATACATGCCAGCAATTTTTTTTTCACAACCATTACTTTCGTAAAAATGGAAAAAAAAATTGTTTATTTTTTCAAGAATTTTCACAATGCCAATTAATTCTATTTCCTGCGATATTGGGTTCCATCGTCAGTGGATATGTATCCCTAGAAAATGCCACCGACGGGAACCGAAGGGACAATTTGAGAACATTGTGATCGCTGACCGCAGAAGGTATTATGGTGAAGTCAGCAGTGAAATTTAACAAGTACGTATTTACAAATATATAATCTATGGTTGAGAGTTCAGTACCATTTGTCCAGGTGTAACTTATAGCTTCCTTACTCGGGGAATTATTTACACAGCTTAATCCCCAACTCCTCAGAAAGGGATTCCACTGTAATCCTTGTACTTGTTTTCTATAGGAACCAGGATAATTGGGACACCGCGTCTCCTCTCCCGGTAACCCCTTTGAGCACAGACCTGCTTCAGAGTTGAAGTCACCCATGATCATTATGTTCAAAACTTTTCTCAACAACTGGCATTCCTGTATGATACCATCAATTAGATCAATAAATTTACTTAGGTCAAGTTCCGGACTCCAATAAACATTGACAACCAACAGATGACCAAATGGAATTGGGTGAGAGAAATGCACCAACATGGCAATACAGCCCTTATCCAGGGAAAAATGCATAAGACACTTAAATGGCAATGAAGTTCTGATGGCTGTAAGCAAACCTCCCGCCGGTCTCCCTCTAGCTTTTTTAACTGCAGGTACTTGGTGAATATAGTACGCATCCAGCACTAGGGGAGATAGTGCCCATGTCTCCTGGAGGCAAGAAATACTTGCTTCAAGTAGGTGGATGGCGCTGTCAGACGCCAATCTAAGAGATTTATTTCCACGAGAGTTCCATGTCACCACTGTGAAAATTGAGCAGGTCTATGATTTAACATTAAGAGCTTGAATTTTGGCTACAGATTTACTCAATGATTGTACCAACAACTTTAAATCAGTTTCTGAGCTTGTGGTCTTTGTGCTCGCCCCCTCAGCCTTTTTTGAGAGTACATGAGAGGAGGCATCAAAAAGGCAATTCGCCTCTGCCTCAACCCCATGGCTAATCAATCTGTTGTTGAATGGCTCTAAGTCAAAGCCGAAGCAATGGAGAGAATCTATTTCAGAGACTACTAGTTCCATGATGGCCTGAGAGTAAAATACAAGTCTAACACAATCAAACCTCAAAGGATGAATAAAGTCCACCAATTTAATGTCACCCGATGCAATCATTGAGAGTCTAGGAATTTCACTAAAAAGAGATAACACTATTGGGCGACTTCATGAGGCTGTACTGCCCTGAGGAAGCATGTAATGTAACATAACACTCGGAAAATCAGTTAAGTGGGGTGTTCTCCAATCAATTTGATATGATATATCATTCTGTGTTCTGTAAGAGTTACATTTCTCCCCCCCTGTTTGGTGTACCTTCGTTAACTCATCTTTACTCTGAATAAAGTGGCTGGGAGCCCTTACGTCGGCCCTGTACACTTTAGGGTTGTCCTCTTCCCTCGAGTGCACGGCTTGTGCCAGTTTCTCCCATTGTTTAAACGGTTGGGGATAAGTGATTCTTTCAACAGTGTCTCTCATGTCTTGTTGTTCAGTCATCGCATTTAACTTGTACTTCAGAGGATCAGGGCACTGAAGCTTAAGACCTGCTTCAGGTCCATCCCCAAGATGTGTTTTGTTATTAGGCACAGGAGGAGGATCTATACTGATACCCCCCTGACTTGGGAGATGATGAAGGCTATTTGGAGTATCACAGTCTAGTCTCAACCTAGATGGCAAATCAGTTCGAGATATTTCGATCCCAGCACAGTCTTGTGGGAGCCAAAGTTTTTGTATGGCATTGGAGGGCTCTTCACTATTATCTTTGGGATAGTATCCGGTTTCTGTCCAATTAAAAGTGCCGGGCAATCTGGCACTATGCCTGTAAGAGTTTTCTAGCAAGTTCTCCACTGCTTGTTTTACAAGAATTTTGATATCTTCACTGGGGATCACAGTGGAGACCGTTGGCAATAACCCATCCCCCTCCCCCCTCCTTCCCTTGGGCGCTTCTTTGTTGTTGAGTTCCTCTGCATTAGTAGCTTCCCCCCTATTTAGTGTAAGTTTACCTCCCAAGGGGAGCTCTACTAGCTCAGCCTTCTCCTGAGATACTGGGGTGTTGTTTCTCAACACCTTAGCCGGCGGTGTGAGGTGTGGGTCACCACTGGTTTCCTCTCCACTACCTCGTTTATGTGTTAATTTAGGTGTAACAAAAAGCTTAATATCCATGTTGTCACTCGACCTAAGAATTCTTTTTTTATTTTTTATTTTGTTTGTGGTGTTTATTTTCACGGATTTTACTTCATTGCCTTCTTTTACACCCTGAAGATGTTTACTCCCCATGTTGCCTTCTTCTCTGATCAGGGCTTTCTTTTGTGCAGTTTCTTTTTTTATGAGTTTAAATGTTTGTGTGCAGCCCTTGTGACTCATGGCCTCCACCAGTGTGTCAGCGGCGTCCCCATAATCACCCTCCTTCTGTTCACTACATACTGATGAAGGAATGTTAACATCCTTATCAAGGGGCAAGTTGATTTTTTTTGGTGTACCCTGTTCTTTCAATTCCAAGGCTTTTTTGCTTTAATCATCTAATTGTGAAAGATCTATGACACCTTCATTTGAAAGACCACATATGTCTTTTATGTTGGTGTAAGTGTTGGCAATTTTACGTGCGGGGAGATTCTTGCTTTTTTTTGCTGGGTTTTTGATGGACGCTTGCGTCCTGGCAGCTCTTCGCCTGATGGCCCTAGCCCTCATTTTTTTCTCCCTACGGGAGATAGGGAGGTCAGTGCTATTTCTGCACTCTACAGACGAGTCCACTGCCCTAGATCCCATTTCTTCCCCCTTGGGAACGCCTCCTTCCTCCAGCACCCTTAAGAGTGTTGATGGGCTGTCTGAATTGGTGTGAAAGCAGGATTCCTCTTGCAGACAGCGTTCACTGGAATGCAACAGAAGTGCAACGATGCATACAGCCCAGCCAAACAGCCAGGCCACTTGATTCCACTTGGTGTGCACAAAAAATGTGTGTTTTTAAAGATGGCCGCCGCGCTCCTTCCCGTTCCTGTGCGATGACGATATTTCCGGTTCCGTTATTTAACGGTTGCCGTAATTTACGGCCACTGTTATTTGCGGACATCGCTGTTTCCACTTTGTTCTATGGCGGTATTGTTAGGTACGGTGCGCATCATGCCGGTAAGGGCTTTTTCGGGCCCTTTTGCGGCATGCCGCTAGGTGCTTTACCGGCATGGCGCAAAGCTCGTGCCCGCGAAGTCATAATGGGCCGCAATTAGCGGTCTGTGACCAGATCAGACACGTTCTTTGCTCCATGCCGGTAAAGTCCGGTACTTACCTCCAATCTCGGAATGACCCCCCTTGTCAGTAGTTGAATTCGAGAACGAAGTAGCAGGGTCCACAGCCATCACAGCTAACAGCACTTGCCAGGTACTTCCTAAATACATACGTGTGTGCGTGCAAATGCACGCACACAGAACCTTATGTAGTGTTCTGGGGTAAAGTGGGCGGGGCTACACACTACAACAGGATGTTAGGTCAAAAACTGCAATATCTGAAATAGAATTAGGTAACAGGGTAAGTAAACCTCAGTAGCAGTTAAAAGACCAAAGCCAAAAGAGTCGAAATGTCTTTAGAATCGCCTGAAAGGAAATACTGTCAGTAGTTGAATCTGAGGACCAAGTAGCAGGGTCCACAGCCATCACAGTTAACAGCACTTACCAGGCACTTACCAAATGCACGTGTGTAAATGCGCACGCACAGGCCCTTATGTAGTGGTTCCGGGGTGAAGGGGGCGGGTCTGCACACTACAACAGGATGTTAGGTCAAGAAATTCAATATCAGCAATAACATTAGGAAACAGGGTAAGTAAACCTCAATAGCCGTTGAAAGGCCAAAGCCAAAAGAGTCGAAATGTCTTTAGAATCGCCTGAAAGGAAACCTTGTCAGTAGTTGAATCCGTGGACGAAGTAAAAGTGTCCACAGCCGTCACAGCTAACAGCACTTGCCAGGCACTTCCCAAAGGCGCACGTGCAAATGAGCGTGCACAGACCCATATGTAGTGGTTCTGGTATCAAGGGGGCGGGGCTACATACTACAACAGGTTGTTAGGTCAAGAACAGCAATATCTCCAATAGAATTAGGAAAGAGGGTAGGTACACCTCAATAGCAGTTGAAAGGCCAAAGCCAAAATAGTCCAAATGTCTTTAGAATCACCTGAAAGGAAACTTTGTCAGTAGTTGAATCTGAGGACGAAGTAGCAGGGTCCAGGGCCGTCACAGCTAACAGCACTTGCCAGGCACTTCCCAAATGCATGCGATACAAAATAACATCTCACAGCAGATCCTCAAACATCTGCTACCGTTTTTCTCCAGAGTCGGTTTTCCCAAGGAAATAGTAACAGACCAGGGTTCACACTTTATGAGTAAGCTTATGGCCGAAGTCGAAGAGCTACTCCACATTACCACTCTATGAATTTCGGTGTATCAGCCCAAACCAATGGCCTGGTAGAAAGGTTCAATAAGACCCTAAAATTGATTTTTCAGACGTTGGTAGACAAGGACGGGAAAGACTAAGATGGAATGATCCCATGGGCACTATTTACAGTGTGGAGATCCCCAAAGCTTCCACTGGATTCTCTCCCTTCAAACTGGTCTATGGTAGGAAGCCCAGAGATATCCTAGACATGCTCCGGGAAACCTGTGAAGAATAAGAGGAGGCTCCCATTCTCATCTCACAAACCGCCACCAGAATGCGAGAACACAAGAAAAAGTACTAGCCTATTTGGGTCCCGAAGAGATAGATAACTTTGAATGAATCCCTCCCAAACTATCTATCCAACAACAAGAAGATTTAAAAGATGTGGTATACTCATTTCCCGATGTATTCTCACAAAAACCAGGAAGAGTAAAAGGCACATACCATTATATTAGAATACCTAAAGGGTAAAGTGGCTCATCTAAAACTGTATCGACTCCAGAAGCCCATAAGCAGGTAGTGACTGAGGAAGTCAACAAAATTTTAAAAGCTAATATTATTGAACCATCTTTAAGCCCATGGTCCTCTCCTATCGTATTGGTCACTAAACCAGACCGTTCCTGGAGATTCTGCATAGACTTTCATCAAGTTAATGACATCTCGGACTTCAATGCATTCCCATTCCCTGCATCGATGACCTAATTGATGAACTCAGAGTAGCCATCTTTCTAACTACCCTAGATTTAACCCAAGAGTACTGGCAAGTCCCTGTATATGACCAGATAAGGAAAGAAACACGCTCTCAACGCCTCAACGACTATTTCAATTTAAAGTCCTGCCTTTTGGCTTGCACAGTGCGCCAGTCACCTTGCAATACCTCATGGATACATTTTACAACCCTACTCTGATTTCTATGGAGCTTACATTGACGATATCGTCACTTATAGTAAAACCTGGGAGGACCATCTCTTCCATCTTTATACCATCATGAAAGCAGGCCTAACTGCAAACCCAGCTAAGTGCCGATTGGCCCCACCAGCCGTGAAATACCTTGGCGTCTTCGTAAGGTATGGGAATGTACAGCCCCAACATGAGAAAGTAAAAGCTGTCTTAGATACACCAACCCCTAAGACCAAAAGAGATATTAGAGCTTTTCTCTGGTTAATAGTATATTACCGTAGGTTTATCTCCTACTTCTCGGATAAAACAGTTCGGCTACTAGACAAACTTAGAAATGCTGAACCTCAGAAACTCCAGTGGAACGAAGAGGATGAGATATGCTACAACCCCCTAAAACAAACCCTGTGCCAAAACCCAATCCTAAAGGTAGTTGACTTTTCTAAAGCGTTCATTTTACAAAAGGATGCCTCCCTTACAGGTTTAGGAGCAGTCCTAGCCCAATTTTGCGATGGATTAGAACATCTCATATTGATCCCCAGCCGCAAACTGTTCCCACAGGAAAAAACCTATTTTGTGTTAGAGCTAGAGGCCCTGGCCATCAAATTGGCCATAATCCATCTGAGATACTACCACTTGGGATGAAAAATGTACACACAGATCACTCACACCTAGTTTGGATTGGCCAACGTAAAGAGCCTAACCCTAATGCGATGGTTTCCAGACCAACAACCCCATTGTTTCACTGAAAAGGAAAACACAAGGGAATTGTAGATTTTCTTTCCCGTTCCCCTGTGAAACAAATGTGGCTGCATTGCATGGAAGAAGGGTATGTGAGAAACCTGAAGGTTCTCTCTGACTGATCCCTGGGGTCTGTCATCCAGGTGACCAGGACACAGCCATCGCTATTGGGTCCAGTTCCTGGGGGTGGACCAGTGAGGGAGGATCACCTGGATGGGGGGTCCTTGGGGAGTGGAGGTGGAACACCAACGGATGAGACGCGGTATCCCTCTTCCTATGATACCTTTTCCCCAACCTACCACGTAGGATACACAAACACTTTACCACCCTTTTCCGATGCAAACACTGTCACATATTACAAAGTACGACAGACTAACACTCAAGCCATTTACATGACATGTCCCAACACCAGGGTCAGACAAAGTCAGGCAATTGACCAGAACCGCACACACCTGACAGCCCTTTCACTTCCCCACAGGGATAAAAGGTAAAGCACAGGAGCACAATACGAAATAAGCAGACCAGACAACGAGAGAGGTAGCTCAGCACGGAGGCTCAAGAGGAGGAGAAAGACGGAGCATACCGAGAGGGTGACAAGGAGAGAAGTGACCTCCCCCTTTCCGACCAAGGCCAGTGAAACCTCCCCAGAAGGAATCGTAAAACCGCAAACAATAGTCAGCATGTGTTGAAGCAGATGTCAACGGTACACAAGAGCCTCCACCGCTGATAACCGAACTGGGGTGAGACGCTTGTCTCTGTTTTACCAACCTTGACTCCGAAAAAAAAGAAAGCCAAGCGATGCATCACAGCCGGTGAGTCGAGGGGAGAGGTCGATAAGAAACCGAACTGTGTTGAATGAAAAGTAGCAAACGGCTAATTGAACTGTGAAAGTTACAAAGAACTGTTGACATCGAAAAGGGGGGAAACCAGCAACAGAGGAGTCCGGCACCACGTGGGTGCTCACTCGGGAAACTCTGGGAAATTACCGGATTGCTGAAACTACCATAACCAGAAGGCCTTGGGAAAGGCAAGAAGAGGGTCAAAGTGGTCATACAGGGGTCTTGTAAAATCTTCTGTACAGTCGAAAGTATTTGACCGACAGATGAATGTGAAGCTAAGAGAAATGAATCCTGCATCGTAAGAATTGAATGAGAAAGGTACGATTGCCCAGATTATTTATTTATTTAAATATTTGGATAGGGCGCTACATGCTCGAAGGCCTCAGAGTGCAGCAAGAAAGAGCAAGAAACAATCAGCAGGGACAAATATCAGACCAGATGAGAGAGGTCATTAGTAGAGTTGTTATACTTCTCTTGAATGTGATCAAGGATTGGGATGCTTTGATAGTAGAAGGTAAGGCATTCCATTCACGCGAAGCATGAAAGTCAAAGTTGGATCCCTCAAATCTTTTTAGATTGAAGCAGGGTTGATTCAGCTGAGGATTGTCGCAGGAATGCAACATTCTACGGAATGGTTTCAGTGACAATCTTCCAGATATCTAGAGAGGAGCGCACTTATTCTAACATTTAAACGCAAGAGACAATGGGGGTCATCACGAATTGGGTGGAAACCCTTAAATCCGGCGGCAACAGTATTAGTGCCGCCAATACCGCTCCGCCCATTCATGACTGTAAATCCATGCCGAAACAGCCGGCTGTAATATCGCCGGCTGTAATCACGCCGACAACTAAACACACAATTAGAGAGATATCACATGTACTGCGTTGGTGCTGAGAGCGCCGGAAAACTGGTGCTAATACCGCTCAAAATACCCCCAGCCAAATACTGGAGGTAAAAGAACACATGAGACAGCAATAAGGGCCCAGGTGGAAACAATGCACACAAGAGGCCTACAATAGACACACCCATGGCCCACACACCCTCCCCAACACCATGTAGTCATTAGGAGCAGGGAGGAGACAGTAATAAGGGCCCAGGTGGAAACAATGAACACAATAGACTCACCGATGGCCCACACACCCTCACCAATACCATGTAGCCATTAGGTGCAGGGAAGAGACAGCAATAAGGGCACAGGTGGAAAGAATGCATACAATAGACCCACCCATGGCCCACACACCTTCCACAACACCATACAGCCATTCGAAGCAGAGAGGAGACAGCAATAAGGGCCCAGGTGGAAACAATGCACACAATAGACCCACCCATGGCCCACACACCCTCGCCAACACCATTTAGCCATTAGGAGCAGTGAGGAGACAGCAATATGGGCCCCCGGCGGAAACAATGCACACACGACCCACCCATGGCGCACACACCCTCCCCAACACCATGTAGCCATTAGGAGCAGGGAGGAGACAGCAATAAAGGCCCAGGTGGAAACAATGCACACAAGACCCACCCATGGACCACCCAACCTCCCCAACACCATGTAGCCATAAGGAGCAAGGAGGAGACAGCAATAGGCACCCAGGTGGAAACAATGCACACAAGAGCCCTACAAAAGACCCACCAATGCACCACACACCCTTCCAAACACCATGTTTCCATTTGGAGCCAGGAGCCGTGGTGTGGACATGTACATGCCGCGCCTGGAGCTACATAGGCCTGACAAACATCCCAGGGCCTTGGGAGCACAGCGGGCTTGGGGAGGAGGAGGAGGAGACCAGCACCAGCAAGGTGGCCAGCCATCCCCAGGGTCAGCCCAACACCCAGGGCCCTGACTGATGGGCAGTTGGTGTCTGAGTACATGCTGGACAGGCCAGCCAGTTGCTGGACACAATCCATGCAGACACAGGCAGCTGTATAGCCATCAGTACTGCTGTGCCCCCACGTGTGAAGCTTGTGTCTGTCCTACATTACCTCGGGACTGGCAGCTTCCAACACACCGTTGCCATGATGCGTGGTATGTGTCATGACCACTGTGAGGGGGCACAAGTTGTGCCACAAGCAGGCTCCCACCAGAACCCTGAGGGCCTTAAAACCACTGCAAAAGGGCTCCTGGAGCCAGTCCTGGCGCCTTTGGCACCAGGCTCATAGGTAGGAATGAAGGGCTGTTCAAACTAGGTCCCATTTATGTACATGGGCCTTTAAATCCAAGATGGAAGCACCCACACAGTCTAGTTCTAAGAACCAAGCCATGCGATCTAGTGTTTTGGGTGTGGCAGGCCTGGAACTACTTTCCCTGGTACTACTTTACCTGGGCTATGTAAACCACACCCTGACTGCAGAACACGCTTTGTGTTATTCTGTAACCCGCAGCGTGACGCTCACCGTGTCCAGCTCCTGGTCTTCAGCATCTTCCTGTAATCCTGCAAGAACAAGAACAAGATTATTCTGTCTTACCTGAGAAAACACCATCCAGCACTCAGCATCTCAACTGGGCTGCAATCTGTGGAAACCGAGAGAAGAAGAAACATCGCTCCCTTGTGAATACTAGGTTAAGGAATTCTGGCGAACCGCTACCACTGCTGCTGTTCAAACATTGCGACCTGCAATAACGAGAAATCCGGAAGGGCCTGCGAAGTGTGGCTGTTGGGCTGTGTTCGCTGCTTCGCCGCTTTTTTGGATTTGTTGCCTGCAGTGTTGGTGCCGTCGGCAAGAGGAAGCATTTGCTTCGAACTTCGCGCGTAACGTGCACTTCAGTGGACCCCATTGGACCTTCACAGAGGCCACGCCCCCCTGAATCCACCCGTTTGCCCGCCCACAAGCCCACTGGCCACTTCCTTAATTGCACTCGGACCCGCGCATCCGGCGCGCGCATCCGGAAGTGCCTGCGAAGTGTGGCTGTTGGGCTGTTAGGCGGTAAGGTGGTTTGGTGGTAGGGTTACTCTCTGTGCCCTTGTAATATAGAATGTCAAATTTTGTTTGAGGGGTGATATAGTGAGCTATATTAGTTTGATTGCATTGCCCTTTGTTCCACAGTCCCTCATAGCAACTAGAATTGTTTTGGTCATGGCAGAGGGGCTCTGTAGTGTAAAAAAAAAGAGTCCCTAACTAACCCTAAAAAAATAGAAGCGGACTCTAATGCAGTAAAATCGTCCTCTGCAATGCCCTCAAATCGGCCTGAAAAAGAGAAGAACAAAGAACTTAAACCTCTGCTTGAATCCAATCATAGCAGTACTTTGTTGTCTGAAAATCCTATAATGGCCCTAAAATCAGAGAGCAATGTTGAGAATAAAGTTATTCTTGTACCTGCCTCTTTCGAGTATAACAAAAATCAGGAATTGAAAAATAGACTGGATCCTAAGAAATCTGCCTCTTTGTCAACTAAATATACGGCAGAGGACTTTCATTGTGATGATTTACAGAAATCCAACGAGGATGCCCCTGTCGATACAATCCCTGAAGACTTTGAGGAACAAATTTTGCCGAAGAAACGGTTGGTGTATATTGACTGTGAGACTCCTAAAACTACTTTGGCTGGAAAAAACATAGATTCTAAAATTAAACCAGTATTTTTGTCGGTTAAAGAAGTGAATGAAAGCTCCTCAAAGGATTGGGAAATTGTTGACTGCTACTCTGATCAGAGTCTTGACAGAGATGAAATAAAAAAAATAATGGGAATTGATCAATTTGATCCGCGTACTGCCGATTTTTCCATATTAGCTCCGGCAATTGAAACAGAACTGGGTAAACGGATTTGTTTATCCAACGAACCCTCAACTCCAGTGAATAGAAGCAAGTACGGGATTGAGAATGTGTTCCTATTTAACAATCCCCAAGCATACACCTATTCTGTACCTTCACACTTTAGTGCACAGAAGGAAGCACGTATCCTTGGGGGAACTAATACTTCGAGTAACAACAACATAGGAGGGCCCTCCTTGATGGTAAATAGTTCCCCTATACTGGAACAACCAATGATCCATACTTGTCAATATCCTTCTAGCCATGAAGGAAATAGAGCACCTAGTATTGATTCCAACGAGTCTATTCATTGTAAAATTCGTCCACAGCCTAATTGTCCTACCACTGAACAAGAAAAATGGAATGCCGAACTGCAGCACTCTCTTGAATCTTTTCCGGTCATGACCAGAATTCTTAATTTACTTGATAAAGGTCATGAGCAGACTCATGAGGCAATAAAAATCCTACAGATTCAAATGTCTGACCTCACGAGTTCTCTCAGTAAAATGGAGGGCATGTTATTTGCCTGCCACATGTTTTCTTCCATCATAAACAAAAAAGATTTGATGGCTCATGTTCAAACTATAGGCACTCAAAATAAATTGTTCTCCGAGGTAGTGACAGAAGAACCACCCATTAAATCCGAAAACTGTAAGGTTGTGAACCCAGAGGTAGTGAACTTGAAAAATACCAATGAACCCAACCTTGCTGTTTTGACTACTCTTGTAAAGGAAATGGCAATTAATCTTGCCACACTTTCCAAGTCAATCATCAAGGAATCGCTGGCGACTCCTTGTGCAGAGGAAAGTGTTCCTCCAGACAGTCCATCATTTCTAACTGATCTTATTGACTTAACTGGAGTAGATCTTATCCCTCAGGAAACAATAGAAATACTTGACATTGAAGAGGTGCCTCATCAAACTCCTTCCATTGCCCTTACTAAAAAACAAAGAAGGGCTTTGGCTCGTGCTCAAAAGAGAAATCTTCTAACTAAACTACAAAAGGGAAAACAGGAAAAAAAAACAAAGAACCAATCACGTGACAAAAATGATAATCATAACACACATATTAAAGATATTTGCAATCTTTCAGAGGGAGATAATACCATTGATTTAAATCAGTTGAGCGAGGAATCTAAGGCCCTGTTGAATCTTTCGGAGTCAGACTTGAAAAAAAACAATGGAAAGGAGGACTTGATTATTGAACCATCCTGGCAAGAATCTAACTAATCACGATCTAAGGCAAAAAAGGGAAAGGATAAAGAGGAAGGGGGACCTATTGATCTTGGGGTGGTGCCTAACTCAATTGCGGGGGCTCCACACTGCGTTCAAACTGCCCTCTCCAAATATTATCCAATGTTGAAAATCAAAAAAACTGCGAAAGTGATTTTGGGTAAAGCTAATGGACAAAGAGAAAACAAAACAATCACTTGTCCTAATAATCCAACTGAATCTCAAAATAAAAATTTGGAGGGTGTGAGCTCAAGCGAGCCGGAAGACCAAACCTTAGATAACAATGTTGAATCTAGCAATCAACTAATTATTCATGAAATAAAGAACTCAGAGCATCAAAGACCTAGTCCTAAGCTACCAATTTTGAGTCTGCAACGTCCACAAGTCAATAAGTGCTCTAAATTGACCAATCTTAAATCCACTATGGATAATCAGGAATCCCTGACTAACCGTAATTATGACGACCCAAAATCTGCTATAATTATGGGCTGGGAAAGCGATGAAGCTCGCTATGGTAAGGCTCGCTTGAACCGCACTTTTATGATGACTGTTTTTCAGGATATCCCCGCCTTGCGAATTGTTAGATCTGATGACATAGATTGGGTGAAATTGGCTGATATTAATAACAACAGAATGATTTGTAAATTTATGTCTCCTTTTATTATGAAGATGTTATGGGATCACTCTGATGACTTGGCATTTATTGGTTTAACCGCATCATTTTTGTCATCATTTGATGATGCACAAAGTTACCTAGAAACTACTCCTCTGATCGCTGAAAGCGTTACTGATAGTGTAACCCAGGGTACCTCTGCAAATATTGACGCTAATACTATGAAACAGTTTATGTCATTCATGTCTGTTTTAAAGGAAATGTCTTGGAGGGACCCTATTAACATCATGCAACCAAAGCAACAAAAGGCGATGAAAAATTCTTAGCCTACTCCGACTCCACATTATTTCGTGGAATTCTTGTGGTATAAATAACTTCAAAAAATGGTATCACCTAAATCAGTTCAATCGACCTGACCTCATTTTTATTCAAGAGACCATGAATCAATCCTCCTTTTTTATAGATGGATACTCAGCATTTATTCAGATTGCAAGGCGAGGTAGCGAGGGTCGTCCTTCTGGCGGCCTGGCTATACTTGTTAATTCTGCCTTTCAATGCTCTTTGGAGAGGATTAGTAGTTCAGACTCCATTCTAGCTATTATCATGAAAGATGATTTGGATCCCTCTATGATTCTCTTGTTGGTCTGTATTTACTGGAATAAATTGTCCACTCCTATTGAGATCATCATTGAGGAAATGAACGATGTATTAGAAAAGGGACTGATTTTATACCCCTCGGCAAGAATTATCGTAGGTGGAGACTTCAACTGCTATTGCTATGAAATAGGTGTTCATAATAATGCAATGAGGGATAAGCACTCAATTACTTCCAAAAAGTTTGGAACTATATGGAATTCTTTTTTTCTTGAATGGGATATTCAAACCCCTTATTTTGCCTTGGACGACTTTGCATATACATGGACTAGAGCAAACTTCAATTCTCTTATCGATTATTTTTTCATTTCTTCGAGTTTATATTCGAATATAGATGCCCTCAAAATTATAGATCCACTTTTAGGAGACCATATGATTATCTCTATGCAGATGAATATTCCTTTGGCTCGTTTTAAAGATAATTCTTTTCTATCTCTGGTAGAATCTGACCGGCCCCGCTATACAGTGAGATGGAATCCTAAAGTGTGTGCAATCTTTATTCGGAATCTAGAATGTGATCCTAATATCTTCTTATTTTTATCACCATCCAGCTTTTCACTTATTCATTTAGACCGTTCAAACTCTATTAGAATTCAATTCCATCTAGATGCTATGCTTCAACCAAGGGATAAGCATGAAAAAGCTATTCAGGTTCATGCGCACAAATTTAATAATCAAGTCGCTCATTTAAAAACGCAAAAAAATCACGAAATTCGTCAGATTAATAGAACTTTTCTTTCCTACCTGACTCGTGATAAACTGATCAAAGCAGTACGACAAAGATTTCGTAATAAACTTAAATGGTTAAAAAGACATCTTCTCTACGCAGATAATCAAAAATTATTCTACCATCTACTCAAGCATGACTCAAGGAAAACCTGGAATATTCTTCGTTCTATTACTTCTGAAACCACAACTAATTTTGATTCTGTAATCTCTATTATGTACCGAATTGTAACTTTATATTTTGAATGTTATTTGGATGTTGTCTTCAGAAATTTTCTGATTGTGTTTATGTTTCTTTTTCCTTTTAAATGTACCTTTCTTTTGTCTTAGTTTTAGTAATCAAATGGAAATTCGGTACTTCCATCTTCTGTTAATTTAAAACAACGTTATAGTGTCTTTGTCAGGGAAAGCACTTTTCTCTTTTAAATGTCATGGTGTAATGTTATTTCATAAATTATCGGTGCTTAAAATTTTTTTTAATGTTTAAATCTATTTGTAAAGGTTTTTATTCTAATAAACCAAATACAATAAAAAAAATAACGAGAAAAACAATATTAGAACGCGTGCTTCCAAAACATCGAATTCCATCAGTCTGACCTGAATTCCACCGCGCTATGCCACGCTTCCATCTGGAGCACCACAGCAACATCTGCAAAGGAAAAGAGACATATTCAGGTTCGCTTTCAATATTAAACAACCGCACAGCGCTGTACTTACCTTAACGGATTCCGGGGGCCTGCTTATATCGTGCTCTCATCCACTCACAGCACCACAGCGGCGAAGAAGGAGAAGAAGAAGAAGACAAAGGTTAGCTTTAAAAGACAATAAAGGCGCTGCGCTTCGCGCTTTCTCTTACCTAGAAAACATGCCTCTCCATCCGGCATGCCAGCATCAAGACCTTCGCACCTGAAAAGAAGGAGATAAAGACATTAACGAATTCCCACCATAAACAGAACAAAGACTTACAATTAACAAACCTACCTGCCTACCAGCTGATTCGGGGTGACAGCAGGCCTGGGCCCAAGGAAGGCGTACTGCACCAGTGAAGCAACTCGGGCAGCTCGCCAACAAACGTCAAGGGCCCCTGCACAAGAAACGCAGGGCGGATAGCTCACCCTACAAATAACTAAGATTCATTATTCAGCAGTGGGCAGCTACGCATCTAGGGTTGCAGATCTCAGAGCCTTCCAGACGCCCCTGGGGATGTCAGGTGATCGCAACAGTATGTCCCAGTCCACCTTGAGTGCTGTGCTTGGACAGGTGCTGGATGCACTGCTGCTCCATGTCAATGAGCACATTGCATTGCTAGCCACACAGGCACAGTTCAATCAAGTCAAGGCACAGTTCCATGCCATTGACCAAGTCCCGAATGTGATGGTAGCCCTAGACTGCACACATGTTGCACTTGTAGCACCCAGGGATGATGAGGCATCCTACAGGAACCGGAAGAGTTTCCATTCCCCCAATGTTCAGACGACTTGTAGCCCCGACCTAACTTTCAGCCACTGCAGCACCCGCTACCCAGGATCTACCCACGACTCTATGGTACTGCGCAACAGTACCCTGCCAGCCTACATGTAAAGGCACCGAGGCCAATACACATGGATATTGGATGAGTAGAATCCATGCATGAAATGCATGCCATTGTTCAGCTGATGTGGGGGTTGGGGGTAGACACACAGGAATCCTTGCATGCCACCAGGAGACACAACCAGCACTAGCACAGCACCATTTCCATGCATGTGTTTCACACAAGAACCCCTGCACACGTTCCCCACATCAGCACACACAGAAGTAGAATGCCACACACTAGTGATAGTACAATCACATATTGAAACACAACAACCACAATGCATTTTGTCTGTGTTATGGTGGTTATGTTATGTTAGACTGATTCATAAAGCACACGTACACCTGGGGGCACCATGGTGCTGAGAGTAGAGGAGGAGCAGAAGGGACTAGAAGAGCATTGTTTTGAGTGATCCCTGGAAAAAGAGATGATCAGTAGTAGCACTCAGCGTAAATAGGAGTTTATGACAGGACCTTGCGGCCACTAAAGTGAAAGCACGTCCCCCCACCCTAGCCAGCCTGATACAAGGAAACAAAAGCAATAGGGGAGACTGGGAACGGAGGGCGCGTGAAAGTACATATTGGGAGAACTCTTCCTGGAGATATCCAGCTCCTTGTTTATAGAAGGCACAGTGGACAATGCAAAGTGATTTAAACAGGATCCGCTTCTCCACAGGTAGCCAGTGCAGTTTTCTGAGCACAGGTGACATGTGGGTGCGAGGGGGGGGGGTGGGGGCAACTGCTCTAGCATCAGCATTTTGAAAAAGCTGAAGTCTATTTATAATATAGACAGGTTGACCAAGATAGAGTGAGTTACAGAAATCAACTATACTCAGAACTGGAGCAGCGACCACAGGAGCTTGGAATTGGGTAGGGATAAAGGGGAGAACATTCCTCTGTACACAGAGTTTAAAATGGCCATATTTACTGACAGCAGCAGCCTGATCAGCCATAGATAAGGAGGAGGAGAGCTTAAGCCCAAGGTTTTTCACAGTAGTGGACGGAAGAGGAAACGGGCCAAGAGAGGTAGGCCTCTGGGCTGGGGTCCAGTAAGAGAGGGGGCAGGCAGTGCCCACCACCAAGACCTCTGTCTTGTTTCCCTTCAGTTTGAGTGAGTTTAGTGCAATCCATGCTCCCAGGTCCTCCAGGTGGCTCCTGAGACAGGCAGCAGTGTCGGGACGAGTGAGGTCAAGACGAACCAACAGCTGGGTGTCATCAGCATAGGAGTAAAATCTAAATCCATGGAAGCGGATGAGAAGGAGTAGGCATCTGATATATATGTTGAAGAGTAAGGGGAAAGTGTGGATCCTTGAGGAACCCCACAAGTAAGCCCCACTGGTTCAGAGCAGAAAGGGGGAAGGGAGACGCACTGAGAGCAGTCGGCCAAAAAGGCAGAGAACCAGTTTAGGACCTTGTCGGATATCCCGACTTCCGACAAACGGGAGATAAGTATGGTGTGGTCTACCGTGTCAAAAGCCGCTGATAAATCCAACAGCAGTACTGCTCCCACTCCACCTTGGTCAACCAGGCGAGCAAGATCGTTGAGTACAGAATTTAGCACCGACTCAGTGCCCCTTCCTGGGCGAAAGCCTGATTGGAAGATGTTAAAACATCCTGAGGATTAAAAGAAGGAGGATAGAAGTGGGGAGACAAGGGCCTCCATGACCTTCATTATCACAAGGAGAAGTGAAATGGGGTGCAAATGTTGTGTTGTAGTGCTGCTAGTCTCCCTGACACCCAAGAGCAATCTCACCATGGGCCACACAAAGGAATGCCAAGTGAGTCCATTCGTAAGCACATCCACAAAACAACTGTAGATGAGCATGTGAGGTCACGACCATGAACATCCCTGAGATAGTGACGCCTGAATGGCCATTCACATGCCTGGCCAGATGTTGAAAGTCTACTAAGTAGCAAACGCGACACCAGCCATAGAGACAGCCACAACACATTACCTAACAATATATTACATAAACAAGCAGATATGACGGGAGCCTCATCCTGAAGAATGGGATGCACCACTGTGGCTATGAGACACAGGGGTGGTGCATCCAGTAAATTCCCCATTAATTCAATGGCGCACGTTTCAAAGCACACACGGTGCACATGAAAACACCCTAATCAAAGGAGAAATGTAAAACTGATCGCACCTGTTCAGCATGAGTGTCGCACACATGAACATAGGCTCAGATCCACTGCTGCATGTACATTGACACCAAGTGCATGCTAATTGAACTTGCCACATAACACCATACCAATTTACACAGCCTGCATGCATAGGTCAGCCCATGCATGTCCCTAAAGATGATGGATGTATACCAACATTGCAATGTCATAGCATGTACCTATTGCACACATACATGGCCATAGTGCTGTTATGCTTGAGCTAAAACATGGCTCTGATGCGCAGTCCATTCTGGGGACACTGAAAGCTATAATGGATATTTATTCCATGCCTCAGTGAAAACTGCACTTGCTTTGCTAAAAGATGTGCTTTCAATGTTATCCGTTGCTGAGCCTGGTATGCAGACCTTAGCCAAGGACATTGTGCTGGGAAAGCTGGTTTTGTTATGTCTTGCTATGAGCTATGGAATTGTTTTTCCGTGGTGTTTACAAGAGGGAAGCTTTGCTCCTTGGGGATTACTGTCGGTTGATCCGGGTGGCAACCAACGGTCACTCAGCAATGCGCAAGTGCTAATGCCAGAAGGTTCGAGAAATTGCCACCCCTTTTGAGGAGGGCATATATTGGGAAGCTCTGGAGAGGTCAGGTGGAAAAAACACAAAGACCTCAGTCGGAGGGGGAACGCCTTGTTCCGACCTTCCTGTGGGCTGTTATGCTCTCTGCCTGGCTGTTACCGGGGTCTTCCAGCTGCTTCTGGCGAGATGAGGGTTTCAGTTACGCCCACGGTGATATATTTTCTTTTGAATTGTCTATCTTCTCTGTGATTTATTTCTGTTTTATCACTTGTTGCTTCTTAGCTATGAATACATAGCCGTATAAGTGCTCATTATTTTGCTAACTGCGTATCTGGTTGTGAGTTATTGCTCCGTCTACCTGCGTTCAAAATATTTTCTTTTCTCTGCAAATGTACTGTTGATAAATAATTGTCTGTGCACTCTTGGCAAGCAATACATGTGCCCAGTTAAATGCTGTGTAACCCTTGCATATACACCGAACCTACCTAGGCCTAATATACATGGTTTGTCCCCTGCAGGTGATTCCAGATACCCGCAGTACATATGGCTCACGACACCTGTGTGGAATCCACAAACTCCTGCAGAGCTGGCATATAACATTGCCCATAGGCGTACACGCATTGATGTGGAAATGGCATTTGGATCGCTGAAGGCACGTTTCAGGTGCCTAGACCATACAGGAGGCGCACTGATGTATACATCCCATAAAGTGTCGAAAATTGTACTGACCTGTGCCATGCTGCACAATATCTGCCGCTGCAGGCATGTGCCACTGCCCCCGGATGCTGATGGCCTACCACCTGGGGATGTGAGTGACGATGAGCATGTGCCCATAGCTGGGGAAAATTGACACATGGATGGGGTGAGGGAGGGTAGGTAGGCTAGACAGGCCTTGTTTGACAATTCATCTGATCTGATGGATGGGTACATGTCACATACATTACTTGTCATATATTGAACACAATCATGAATGTCCAAGCTTTCTATGTAGTTTGAACAGGGTTTACTTTTTGTGGAACAAACCCCTCACCCCCCACCAACACCCCAACACACATTCCCCCCACAAACACACATTCACCCTCCCACCACCAGCACCCCAACACACATTCCCCCCTTCCCCCACCAACACCCCAACACACATTCCCCCTACCCCCACCAACACCCCAACACACATTCCTCCCTCCTCCCTCCTCCGACCAACACCCCAACACACATTCCACTCTCCCCCCACCAACACCCCAAAACAGTGGATGTGGGTCCATGTGCCCGGGCCTCTGGCCAACTGTGCATTGTCCATCTATGACAAGCGTTGGCGCTTCCCACGTCTGGGTATCTCTGGTGAGCGGCGTTGGGGATTGTGCAATGAACGTCGCCTGGGCGAACCCTGCAGGGATCCCTCTGTGGGTGTCGTGGAGGTTGATGGTATGGATCCCGCCAACTGCAGCTGCTGGCGAAGGAGATTGCTGGACTCCTGCATCTGCTCGGCATGAGCAGATTGCACCTCACAGAGCTCACATACTCTCTGGGCAGATCCAGTGAGGGCCGCAGTACACCCCTCTACCACTCTACAGGTGCGGGCATTGTCCCACGCCATGGTCTTGGCTGCCCCCGAATAGCACGGCAATCGCCTTTATGTGCCGGTGGCGGTTGTGCTCACCCACCGTTGCCTCAATTTTCCTCTGGCGTTCCTCAATTACGTCCAGCTATCCCATTACGGCAGTTCCCGTGACCATGGGTTTGTTAGGTGTGGTGTTCATTGGCCTTCCAGGTCCAAGCGGAGTCGTAGGGGTGCTGTCGTTAGACATGGCAGCCTGGCTGATAGAGCTGCTGCGGGTGGAGGGGCTGCCTTCAGGTGTCCCGTATGAGGGGGTGTCCACATCGGGCAATGGTGTGTGGGCACAACGTCGATGTGCAGGTACATGGGGTGTATGAATGTAGACTGGCATTTGCTCCGGGGTACCTTGGGGTGTGGCCATGTCCTGATTGTCACTCTTGCTAGGTGAGATACCGGTGCACCATGTTCTTCATCTGTTGATGTGTGCCCGTCCTCGGTGTTTGTGCAACTGCTGGCAACCTCCACATCCTGCAATCCCGTGGTGACTTAGGGTGTTAGTGGTGGTGAAACCCTGGTGGCTTGTGGACATTGAGCTGGCCTGACTGGGCTGCAGTGGGGTGAGCTGGGGTCCGTCCTATGCCATGGTTTGTCAGGCCACTCCTTTCTCGGCGTGTTGGTGCTGGTGTAGATAGTCCAAAGACAGCTCTCACAGTTACATTTTGAGTGGTCTGTAAACGTTGGAGGTTACCTTGTGATGTACCTTCCAGTAGACTATTGCAGTAGTCTAACCGTGAGATCACAAGTGATGAGGCCAAAAGCGCTCTGTTTACAAGAGAAAGATATGGTCTGATGTGAAGAAGCAGCTTAATTACATGACCACAGGATGAATGCAGCTGTGAAACTTGTTTCTTCATTGATAACTCAGCTTCAAAAAGTACCCCAAGAGTTTTCACTAAGTTACTGACGGCAATAGTCAAACCTGCATTGTCAAACTGTGCATATTGGGTATGAAGCCTTTTCATCCGAGGTCCAGAAGCCATAATAAGAAGCTCTGTTTTGGAGTCGTTAAGAGCAAGAGAGTTTTGCGCCATCCAGATCTGTATTTTGTTGTAGACTGGATTTACTGTGTCAGTATCCTTAGAGTAATCCCCATACAACTCAAATAAGATCTGAGTGTCATCTGCGTAATTCGCAAATTGGACACCAAGATCATCAAGAAGATCAATAAAAGGTCTTATGTAGATATTAAACAATAGAGGGGACAGGCATGTCCCCTGCGGGACGCCGCATTTTAAGGAGATGGAATTTGACTGAGCTCTGGGCAAGGCCACTCTAGAGGTCTTTGGACCAAGAAAGGAGGCTAGACAATTGGCTGCAGTTTCAGAGCAGTTGGCCACGGTTAACAGTCTTTTGTATAAGAGTTTATGGTCAATGATGTCAAATGCTGCTGAGGGATCTAACAATAACAGAAAAGCTGGGTGACTTCTTTCAATCATTTCCACAATATTGGATTTAAGTTCCAACAGAGCAGTTTCCGTTCCATGTTGGCATCTGAAACCGGATTAGAGGGCGCTAGAGAGCCATCCAAGATGGCGGCTTCCTGAGAGAGCTCTGTGTGGCTCTAATAAATCCTGAAACATTGATGCCCCTGTGGTGACCAGACAACTTTAGGCTACTGCGGTGCACCCCCGTGAGGGCTTGCTGATCAATTCGAGACCATTTTAGTCCCTCGAGACCACATATAGCCTGATCTGTGGCTTGTGGGTCTCGGGCCTGCAGGCCGGCGTGCAGCGAGGGAGGAGTCGTACTGTGGTACAGCCGACGCCGGAGAGAAACAAAAAGCGGGGACTTGGCCGACCAGATCGAGCGCACTGTGCCGCTCAAGAAAGCGGGTGGACGTGCGCACTCTCGGCGCCTAAGAGACACTGAGGTCACCGTCCCTGCGGCGGCCTAGTGCGGGGCCTGACAGTATTGCAGCTTGAGTGGAAGAATCCAGCTGACCACCAGGTAGGAGCGCGCCGCAGCGTGTACAGCGGTCCCGCGGCTTCCTCCCGACCCGGCCAAGCGTTTCATAAATTGGTCGGAGGAGCGGAGACAGACGCCCTACCTCGGCCATCTACACACAAGTGTGCTCCGTCGCGAGGACGCCCCCCCCGCGAGACCACAGAAGGGAACACGCTCGTCTCCCCCGGGGCCCCTCCAGCGGTCCATGCCAGGCGGAGATCGCCCACACCTCCTAAACCCGCGACCCAGCCGCGGCTGGCTGTGAGAGGACTCCGCTGACCCGACAAACGGCATGGAGCACAACGAAAATTAGTTACGGTCGTGGAATCAATCCGTAGCTCTGCCAGCCAGCTGTCGGGTAAACAACGCGAGCCGCGTTACCGACTCCCCCCGTGTGCTATTAGTTGGATCACTGCTGCAAAGGGAAACAGACTGTGGGTAAATAAGATGCATCCGGCGCTCAATTGAGGAACCAACATATCCACTGGAGCTAATCCCTGCAGCAATCAGCGTCAGCGTACAACGGACTGACCCACCAAAGCCACCGGACCCCATAACCACACGCCAGCGACTATTCTCCACTGTCGCACTTCTAAACACAAGGGACATAAGCTCCCAAGTACCCCAGATCCTCCCACGGCACCTCAGTATACACGCCTCACAGCCTAGAAGAGACAAGGCAAGATTCAACACGAACCTTTGCGTCGTCGACCAGCGCAGCTGAGAGAGAGAATCAACCGACCGGCCGATAACTCGCCTCCAGGACTGCAGCAGCATTTAAGACATGGGGGTAGTGAGAACATTGGTCAAGGACCTCCAAAACCACGCACTTCCCCCCACACTAGCCGCCATCACGGAAACACTGGCAGAGGAACGCTGATACAAGCCAACCAGCCCACAATAAAGCACGACCCCACGTTGCTTCCTCTCGGCTATAACCAGCAACAATCAATGACCGGATTGTTAAAACCCCGAAACCAGCAGCAAAGCACCTCTGGCGACTGCACACGCCTGAGTATCATTATCAGCAGCGACAACCACCACCTTGGCCCACTCCATAGGAAAGATCCGAGGCAACCATGGGAAAAACGGATACATCTAAAAAAAAACTGAACTTCGAAGCCAGTTCCTCAAATAAACCCGTATCCAGCAGCAGATCGGAGTCACCTACACCCGACATGGCACAAGCGGAGGAGCAGACCCCACACTTCGACATCAGAGAGATCCTGATGGACTTAAAAGCCGGAATTAGCGGCCTGGGAAGCAAATTAGACACTCTTTCGTCTAAGGTAGACCAACTCCAACACCGTCTCGATAAACATGCTGCCAGGCTGGACACTGTCGAGCAGTGCGTATCCGACTTGGACGATGGCACAGCAACACTGACCTCCAGAGTCTCCGCGCTTGAAACACAGAGGAAGGCGGTGTGCGCCAAGAATGAAGACTTGGAGGGACGCTCCTGCAGGAACAATATTAGAATCATTGGGGTCAGAGAACAACAACTTCAGGTAAAAATGGAGGACCATGTCGAACAGATGTGCAAAGAACTATTTGGAAACGAAATTCTGTCCCAGCTCTTCGTCATAGAAAGAGCACACAGGATTCCGAACGCTAGACCAGCCCCAGGCACAAACCCTCGGCCTATCATAGCAAAGCTATTAAATTATAAAGATCGCGATGCAATACTCAAGGCAGCCAGAGACAGAGGGAAACTCCAATACGATGGCGACCCGATCCAATTCTTCCCAGACTTCTCCCCAACAGTCCAGGCGCAGAGGCGGTCATACACAACGGTTAAGCGGAGACTACAAGATAACCAGATACTCTACTCTATGCTATTCCTGGCAAATCTTTGAATCCAACACGAGGGGAAAGCTCAATTCTTCAATACCCCGGAGGAGGCCATTGATTACCTTGACCGGGCCGGTTGCAGACCCAGTGCGAACAACCCAAGGCCTCGCCGCGAGGACCATATGCGAAGAGACCCACCGTAACCCTTGACACCAGCAACTAATATTGGTGATATTACTCCACCCCATCTTCATACAAGATAATTGTTATGTAGTGATCTTCTGTGTGCTGCTGTCATGCTGTGAGCCTGGGATGTCAAATGGAGTGTTGCTGTGTAAATGATGGATTGTTGATCTGAGGGTTCCATACTGAGGCAGGCAGTTAGAGCTCTCCTGCCTGGGTGATGGGGCCAGTGCTGATTATAGTCCATACTCTCTAGTATTTATCTGTATGTAAATGTAATTTGAGCTTCCTGTAATAAACCTAAGATGTAACCAAGAAAGCCTGGAAGTCACTTTACAACATTGGCAACGAGTCGGTCTTTAAAGAAGAATCTGCGCAAAAGAAGAAGAAGTTGAAGCCTGAAGGAGCCTGCTGCGGGGGGTGCAGGAGAGAGAAGGACAAAGTGGTGATCAGCACTGCCCCCACAAGACAAGTAAGGCCCATCACCCAGGGCTAAGGAAGGGGGAGGAGGAAGAAAGCAAGAAAGACCCTTTTTGTAGAGGGATCAGCTGCCCACAAGTTAGAGGGAGATCTGGGTGCAAGGGGGCTGAAGAATGAAGCAGGGCCATTGAGGGAAGCTCAGGAAAGGAGCTATGCCCTTAAGAAGTCTTCAGTCAGAGAGAACTGGCAAGATAAGTGAGAAGTCAGTTGGAGAAGATGGGGACTGTCATCCCATATACTGAAGCTCCCTAGGTGAAATGAATCCCATGGGCACAACAGAGTGAAGTCTGGTAAATGGAAGCCGCCTCATGAGGAGTGCTGCGCCTATACTTTTCAGAAGGGATAGATACTCCATTTAAATGCTCCTTATCCTTATCAGACTAACCGATCGCTGGTTTGATATGGTAAAGGAAGGAGTGGAATAAAAGTGCCCATTTTGCTGACATTTGGACATAGAAGTCTTTGAGTTCTCATTCTTGCAGAAGGAAGGAGGTGCTTCATAGTCAGGAAGTACAATGTAAAAGTAATGCAGCGTCAGCTTTAACGAGGAGCAGAGACATGGAAGGGAAATTCGCCCAGGCAAGCATGTGTGTGAAGGAGCATTGAAAAATGTTGCAGAATTTAAGTATTTCATCAACGCAGTGAAGAAATGAAGTGGTACAGTTTAAGTTGCACAACGCAAGTGAAGAGAAGACGCACTGTATCCTTTTTTCTATGAAGTGAAGTGAAGTTGTGTAAGATACTGTGAGTTAGCTATAGCATATTAGAGGATTTGCAGGTTAAGGGTGTTCACCCATGGACTTCTAGAAACGTAGTGCTATATTAATGTGCTGATCGAAGTTGGGTGTAAGAAGTGTAGTGATCGAGTTTGCCTGCGTTGTTGTAAAATGGATGTATTTATGGGAGAATGTGATAGTATAATCTTTTGAGGAATTTCAGGAGTTTAGTTGCTATTGCAACATGGACTTTTAGGAGCAAAGTCGTGTCTTAGGGTCAAAAGATGACCATGGACTTTTAGGACAAAAGCATTAGATGTTTCAGTATACTGCAGTCATAACATTGTTATTTTTGCTGTGCAAATGCAAATATGTTAATGTGCCTGACTCTATTGAGGTTGGATGTCAATCGGATGCACAAGGATTGGTATGAGATATGGTATGAGTCAGGTTGTCACTACAGAGGTAGCGCCTCTGGTGTGGGGTGACACTAGGTAGTGGTGAGAGGTAGCGCCTCTGGTTTGGGTTGCACTAGTGGCATTTGAGAGAGGTAGCACCTCTTATGTGCATGTTATTGGTGTATTTTGTGGGAGGTAGCGCCTCCGATGTATGCATCATGATAGAGAGAGGTAGCGCCTCTGGTGAGTATGATGCGAGTGTAGTTGAGGGAGGTAGCGACTCCGGTTTGTGTGGCACAATTGTTGTTTGAGAGAGGTAGCGCCTCTTATGTGCATGTTCTTGGTGTATTTGAGGGAGGTAGCGCCTCCGACATTTGTGTCACTATTGAAAGAGGTAGCGCCTCTGGTGTGTGTGATGCAAAGGCATTTGATGGAGGTAGCGCCTCCGGGGTCAGTGGCACGTTTTGTATTCGGGAGAGGTAGTGCCTCCGCCAGTATGAAGTAGGAGTGGTAACTTAGTGAGTGTGTGCCGCGTCAGATTAGTACCCCTATATTCAAAGGAGGTAGTGCCTTTATTGTTGAGATTTTCTTATATGTGACGTGCTGAAGCCTGTACTTTTCCGAGAGTGTGGGGTTTGGCATGACAGACTCTTGTGATACTGCCATCGGGTCGTTAGTGGTCATGTATCAGGTATGCAGATGGATTAGGGGATGCCTGGCCAAAGTCTCAGAGTTATTTGCAGTATTTGAATATATTGGCTAAATGGGTTGACCCCGATAGGCTGGGTCTATTTGGTGATTTGAGTTTTGTGTTGTCTTTTTCTCCGGTTTGGATTGTGATATGTTGTTTTGAGACAGGTCCATCAAAGTGTCATATTGTGACTGTTTTGTGTATGTGTGTGTGTGTCTGGTAAAGGAAGGAGATGTGTTGTGTTGTGACCTCATGTGTGTGTGTGTCTGGTAAAGGAAGGAGATATGTTATGTAGTGATCTTCTGTGTGCTGCTGTCATGCTGTGAGCCTGGGATGTCAAATGGAGTGTTGCTGTGTAAATGATGGATTGTTGATCTGAGGGTTCCATACTGAGGCAGGCAGTTAGAGCTCTCCTGCCTGGGTGATGGGGCCAGTGCTGATTATAGTCCATACTCTCTAGTATTTATCTTTATGTAAATGTAATTTGAGCTTCCTGTAATAAACCTAAGATGTAACCAAGAAAGCCTGGAAGTCACTTTACAACAATAATCACCACAGGATCAAAATGTTGTCGTAACAGGGAGCCTTCCCCCACTTGGCGGGCTACTAGCGCCCCTAGCACAGCAATGTACACAGTTATGTTCTCAAGGGCGGGTTTTCCGTGGGCCAGTTGGGGGCGGCCCACGCAGGGGTGGGATGTTGATTTTATCAAGTTACCTAGAAGTGTTCACCAACGTTCTACTGCAAGACAACTGAATGAACCCGCCTCAGTGTGTACAGACGTCGTCAGCCTCTGCTCTGCACATATCCAGTGTTCACAGCCATTCAGCCAGATCAGCCCCACAATCTTCCCGCAATGTACACCCTCGACATGACAGCCATAAACACCAACAGCGTCTCCTCCACGCCAAGTATCGTCCGAACCCGGCGATCATGCAGTCCTTGACAATCTTCATCTAACCACTCCTAATGGATCCACTGAAAATAGCCACCTGGAACATCAGAGGCGCCAACCAACCAACTAAACTCAGAAAGGTCCTTCAATATCTCGGAAGACATAAAATCAATATTACCATGCTACAAGGAACTACACAAATTCCATGAATCAACTGAACGCGAACTGAAGTTTCTGGGTCGCAGACACCAGATCCGCCAGTACGGCGAGGGTCAAAAACCAGGCACACTCCTAGCCCGCCTCTTAAGAATCAACCAAACACCAACCCGGGTGGACCACATCCGAGATGCACAAGGAAACCTAGTACATGCTGAAGAGGAAATAGTAAACGCATTCCACGATTTTTACCAAGACCTGTATAGTTCCAAAAATAACATTAACCCCGAATCACTATAAGAGTACCTCCAGGACACTGAACTGTATTGGGTAGAGCGAGAACTCCGCGAACCATTAAATACACCCATCTCAACTGAAGAAATAGCAGAAGCAATTAAATCGCTTCCGAACACGAAGGCCCCAGGACCAGATGGTCTTACAGGAGAATTCTATAAAGCACATGTAACCATCATAGCCCCAATACTCCTTCGAGTATACGAAGAAGCTCTAGAACAGAAGATCCTTCCTCCCACACTTTGCGAAGCCAATGTGTTCCTGATACACAAACCGGGCAAACCCCAAGAGGACTGCGCCTCCTACAGGCCAATCTCTCTAATAAATCTTGACAATAAGATTCTGGCCAAAATTTTAGCAACACGACTTCTCCCTCTCATGCCCGCTCTAGTGCTAGGAGACCAGGCCGGCTTTATTCCCGGGCACAGTGCCACCTAAGGCATCCGACGGCTATTTGCCGTCATAGCAGCACTTGATCCAACACAACAAGCAATCGCCGTCCTACTAGACGCCGAGAAGGCATTCGACTTCGTAGAGTGGCCTTATCTTTTTGTGACACTTACACGAATGGGCCTGGGAAAATCCTTTCTCAAAATGATCTCACTCCTTTACAAGGACCCCCGGTCATATATTACCCTAGGTAACAAGAAATTGGCCTATATCAGATTAGAGCTTGGTACCAGACAGGGTTGCCTCCTATCAGCCATTATCTTTGCCTTGGTCATGGAACCCCTTGCTTCCAGACTAAGATCCCACCAAATAGAGAGAGGCCGCAACTTAGGTCCACGTAGATTAGTAGTTTCCCTCTACGCCAATGACGTCATGCTATTTGTCAGCGATCCCCAGGCAAACCTTAATCCAATAATGCGAGAAGTGATCAAGTTCAGCAACATCTTAGGTCTGAAAACTAGCCACTCCAAATCAGTGATATTCCCATTGACACCGAATACTCCCAAGTTCACGGATGATCATGGACTAAAATGGGAGACCTCCAAAGTCCGATATCTCGGCATCCTTATGTCACTAAACTACAACAAAATATTTAAAGATAACTATGGCAAAACAGTAGACTCCCTTCGGGAACGTATTCAGAGATGGAAATCTCTTCCACTAACACTATGGGGACAGATCTCATTGATCAAAATGGTGATTCTTCCCAGACTTTTGTACCTATTCACAAATAAACCCCTTCTACTGTCACGCTCCTTGTTTCAAAAAATTAAAAGCATTATCCTGGAACTAATATGGGCAGGGAAACCGGCAAGGGTTGCCTACACAACACTGACACTACCAATTTCGCAAGCAGGCCTCGCGCTCCCAGATTTCGAGAAATACTACTGGGGCACACAGGCACAATTTCTAAGCCACTGGTACACCATACACTTTATACGCCCACATGTGCAGGTCGAACGGGCCCTAGCCTCACCAAAACATTTAAGAGCCGTCATTATCAGTAACCTACCAGTACCACACAACACGATGAACACCGTCCTTTCCACTTACGCCATCTGGAAGAAAATCACCCACAAAAGTGAAATCCATATGAGGTATTCCCCCCTGCTACTAATTAAGTTCATTCCCGGTATGCCCCTAACAAGTGAAAAGGTATTGGCTCAACAAAATTGATATCCAATCTATAGGTGACCTATTCCCCGAAGGAATGTTCATTACCGCTGAGATGGCCAAAGAGAGAGGAGGCAATACTTCACTCGATATATTCATCTACTTTAGACTATGTCACACCCTACAGGCCCAATTCCCATCATTTTCCAGGGAACCAACAACATGGACTCTGCTACACAATAGGATCCAAGCGAGGGGAGAGGGAAGACAAGTGTCCATAATATACAAATCACTGCAGACAGACACAATGCCCACTAATACTCGTGCACAGCGACGATGGGAGGTAGCCTTCCAATCCCCAATTCCAGAAGACGACTGGTCCTACATTCTTCACCAAACCCAGAAAGTCGCCTTGAATACCCGCCTCAAACAAATCCACTTGAACTTCATACACCAAACCTAACACACTCCTGCCAAAAAACAACGTCACCACCCCGAAACATCAGCTCAGTGTAAAAGATGCGGAGCCCCTGACATTTTACCAAAGTGAACAAACATCACTTATCACAGGACAGAGGAGACTAAGTCGAGTATTTTGCAGTCTTGAACATATCTTTGTTAACTGCACCCGAATGGTGCAGTCGGTTTTTGTTGTTTTTGAATAATCGGAAAAATAAAGTATAAAGAAAAAATCTGAAACCGGATTGATGGATGTTCAATATGTTGTTTTCATCTATGACCTTGTGGAACTGTAGATACGCTACTCGGTCCAGAATTTTCAGTAGATAGAGCACATTGGTTATTGGCCTATAATTCTTTGGAACTGCAGTATCCAGAGTATCCTTTTTCATCAGTGGAGTAACCCAGACATCCTTTAGCACGGTAGGTACTGTGCCTGTGTCAAAAGATAGATCGAACATTTTTGTAATCCAAGGGATCAGAGCGTCTAAGGAGCCTTTCAGTATATCAGGAGGGCAAGAGTCCCCCAAACAAGAAGTATATTTTATATTTGTAACTATCTCCAAAACCTCCTCTTCTGTGCAGCTGTGAAAAGGGAGTTTATGAGTGGTTTCAGTTGAATATAAATATGTGCTATTTATGATGGTGGAATTTTTATTGGGGACTAGATGATCAGTTGATTAGTGATAGATAAGTGATGACCGGCAATTTTATTTGAAAACTCATCCTGAATGGATTGACACCAGGAGGAGTCTTTAGAGACAGGAGGAAGACGTGACGAGTGACTTTTAGAATGTTTAAAACGTCTTTAGAATTTGATTTCGCGTTATCGATGCATACATTATACGTTTTCTTTTGTTCTTCACAAGAGTGCACCTGAAGGAGAGATACTGAGGAAGAGGGGGCAAAGTCTAAAGTCCCGAAATACAGTGTGTTGACAAGGGTGACCCGGCCTGAGAGATGTCCACAGTGACCTGTTTAAAAAAACATTAAGATTCGTGATTGTGTTGAAAGCCATAGGGAACCCAGTGGAGGGAGGCTAACAATTGAGGATCTTTCTAGGGATCTGCTCCCGGAAGAGGGGGACCAAGGGGTGAAAAGCATTACCAAATGTATATGGGAAAAGGAACTCTTTCTTTATTATTTGAATACATCAGGCCCATGGCGGAGAGAGACATTTTGGTAGAAAAGAGACTTAACCACCAAAAGCCCTGATTGCTGAAAGAGGAACTGTTAGCTCGTGCTGGGAAAGCTCGACAGTCCTACCTTGTCCCATGCGGAAAACGTGGGAAGGGAGACCCAAGTACTGCATCCTGACTTATTATTTGTGAACACTTCCTTCTTTCTTAAGAAAATTATCCCACACTTCTTTTTGTATTTAGCGTAAGGATTGGCAATAGGTTTTTTTAGTATAGGCCCTTTTTATTTGACAACAACACCACCAGGACTGCCATATTATTGTTTGATGGTCAAAGCTTGCTCCCAGCTTAGATTTATGTTTAGATTAGGCGTTTTTCAAACCTACTTATACAGTTTAATAAACAACCTTGAATTGTGATCTTGGTATGGTGCGCGACACATCCATACGTAGTGATGAAGGTTACCGCATCTTCCACACGCCTTCCCTTTTGCAGGACACTCCAATGGGTGTGGTAGGTCATATCCACAATGTGGGCATGAGGCTGGTGAATTCACTCCTTTCTCTCTTGCCGGCGCCATGTTGCTCTGGGCCCCTCTCACCCGTTGTTTGGGTCCCACGGCACATACGTCATCAATTTTCAGCATCCGTATGGCTGCATACATCCTGGAGGTGCATGTGTGTCTGCCAGCTCATATGATCTGCCCAGTTCGACAATTTGTACCAACGTCAAGCCCGGTCCTCCTAACACTTGACACCACCGTTTTCCTGCTGCACAGCCTTGTATCAGTTGGTTACGTATCATCTCCTCTTCATTGTCCCAAGCAGTTTGGGCTGGACTGCCCATTTTGTGGTGGGACCAACCCTGATTTGAATATGACCTTTCCCCTTTTGCAATGGCTTAGCAGGTGAAGAACAATGGTCTGGAGGGTTGCCTAGAGCACTGTCAGAGGTTAGGATTAATTCCAAACCTTCCAGCCATCACCTATTTTGTTTTGCATAAGTCACCTCGAGTGGGACGGGTATGCCCAGACGTGGACCCCATGCCTGCTGGGCCTAGAAACCCAAGCTACTCCACACTGATGAGGCCCAACAAGTCGTGCAGAAGGGATGTGACCAACCAGTTTGGGCTGGACTGCCCCTTTTGGAGTGGGACTAAGCTTGATCTGCTGTTCTCATACCATCATTTGCCTCATACTCCCCATCACCCTAACTAAACACAGCTGGTTACACACCCTCCAGACTAGGCATTGTCCTCAGGCCTAACGCAGCCAGAATCGGTCTGGATAACAACCTGCCAGAACGAACACATACTCTTGATCTCTCAACCAACACACCTACCGCTAAGAAGCAGCTATCACACGAATGCCACACAAGCTGCACACATATCCGGTGCTCACACGCATCTTATGACTCTCTCTCTTCTTTCTACTGACTTAAACTTCGGTTCCCGAGGGCGTTCAACCTACCAGCACCTTGAGATCATACCAATGGTACATAAGGTGCTATATAAATGCAAAGTAACATAACATAACATAACATATGATCTTTCCACTTTTATAATGGCTTGGCAGGCGAAGAACAATGGTCTGAAGGGTTGCCCAGAGCAATGCCAAAGGTTAGGATTAATTCCAAAACTTCCAGCCATCACCTTTTTTGTTTTGCATAAGTCACCGAGTATGCCCAGACGTGGGTGCCATGCCTGCTGGGCCTAGAGACCCAAGGTACTCCTCAATGATGAGGCCCAACAAGGCTGATACATGTTTGGAGATACTGGTGGTCACGTGCAGAAAGAATGTGAACAAGCAGTTCAGGCTGGACTGCCCCATTTGGGGTAGGGCAATGCCTGATTGGCATATGGTCTTTCCCCTTTTGTAATGACTTGGCAGGCTAAGAACAATTGTCTGGAGGGTTGCATAGAGCAATGACAGAGGTTAGGATTAATTCTGCACCTTCCTACCAGCTCCTATTTTGTTTTGCATAAGTCACCCCGAGTCTGACAGGTATGCCCAGTCCGTGGGTCCCGTGCCTGCTGGGCCTAGAGACACAAGGTACTCCTCCCTAATGAGGCCCAACAAGGCTGAAAAATGTCTGGGGATGTTGGTGGTCTCGTGCAGAAGGGATGTGACCAAGCAGTTTGGGCAGGACTGCCCCTTTTGGGGTGCGATGAAGCCTGATTTGAATATGGTTTTTCCCCTTTTGTAATGGCTTGGCAGGTGAAGAATGATGGCCTGGAGGGTTGCCCAGAGCAATGCCAGAGGTTACGATTAATTTGAAACCTTCCAACCATCACCTATTTTGGTTTGGGTATGTTCCACGACACAGCCCCTTGGTTGCGTGTCCCACGGCACAAACGTCATCGGTTTTCAGCGTAGTATGGCTGCATCCATCCTGGAGGCATGTGTGTTTGCAAGCTCATATGATCTGCCCAGTTCGAGAATTTGTAGTAACATCAAGCCAGGTTCTCTTAACACTTGACACCACAGTTTTCCTGATGCACTGCCTCGTATCAGTTGGTTACGTATGATCCCCTCTTCATTGTCCCATGCACACGTGGACGAGAGATGTCGTAGTTGGCTATGAAATGTATCTAGAGGCTCATCGTCCTTCTGTCTGGAGGTGATGAATCTTTTGTAATCCACATTTGCGAGGGGCATGAAGTGTTCTCTCAGTGCATTTTTTGTGGCTGCGTAGGAGTTGTCGACTGGCAGCAGTGTTTTGAAAATCTAATGAACCGCGGGACCAGCTGTGTAGACAAGGGTTGACACTTTGGCCTCATCATTTGTTTTTGCAGTACAGTGAAGCCTCATGTTTCACTGCACTGGCCTTTGCTCACATGTTATGGGGAAACTGATATGTCCTTAAGGCTATCAGTACTGGGAAACAGTGTTTTCCTTAGTCGTGTCCTTGTGGTAACTTTTTATCATTGCACAAAGCAGCTTACACTGCAGTGCAATGGGGTGCATTTTTGTTTTGGCCTACAATTACACTCAGAGGATTTTTGGTTACTCTAGATGTGCTTGAAAGATGGGCTGGTGGCAGCAGTGACTTTTCCCCACTTTATGGGGAATTTTGTTTTAGCTTTACCGTGTTTACCGCGTTTGGCTACTAACTGTCATGGCCATGCCACGAGATTTTCGCCTGTTCTTTCTGCCATCTTGTTGTTTAGCCTTTTTCCTGGCCTCAGAGTCCAGGAAGATCCTTACAAGGACTTCCAGTGCCCGTAAAAGCAGCATCTTTTGGCAGGCTACTTTAGGGCTTTGTGTGTTTGAAGGCAGAATGTGGACTGGGTCAGTCTGACCCTAATCCACATACTGGTTTCTTTTGTGTCTGAGTGGTATGCATGAGTGTTCCCACCAGGGACCACCAAGGACCACTGTGGGGTGTGTGTGCGGGCTTGTCCTGCTATTGGCTAGTGGGAGTTTCAGCTCCTACCTGGCTTTTAGGATAAGAAGGGGACCGCTGCACGCATTCTTCAGAGATCCTGGAGAAACCTGAAGGAGCCAAATATCCTGTCCAGCTGAGAGACCCACGAAGAAACCTGAAACCTGACTGAAGGAGGCCTGGCAACCGACTTCTGCTGCAGCCATGGTGGAGCCCTGTCTGTCACGTGATCTTTAGTAGCCCAACAAAGGTGCTATGACCCTTGGAGTGGAGGGACCCTCCAATCCCGACATCTGCCTGGTGCCCAGTACAAATTCCGCCTTCAGAAGTGCCCTGGAACTGTCCTGTGGCTGACCAGCTTCGCTTTTGTGCTACCGTGCTAAGTTCATTGCCGTCCCGAGTTTCCCCCTGAAACTTGGCACACCATCAGCTGCTACTACAATGACACCCTCTGCGAGATTCCGGCATCCTAGCACAAAGGGGATCTGAGAAAACCAGAAAGTCCAACCGCAGCTACTGAGTCCAGTTGCATCACTGGGCGCGATGTGCACCATCCGAAACCTACTTACCTGACACGAGTCCAATCCTGAGAGGGGTGCTGCATCATTTGTTTTTGCATTCTTCGACAAAGAGTTCTTGCACCAGCAAAATATCCCAACTGGAGTTATTCTCGAACCTGCAACCCCTGGAAATCGAGGCCCGTGGATTTTGGGCGGGAAAAGCAAAGTAGCACAACCTTCCTTGTCTGGGGAAGATTCAGAGTAAAGGGGGTAAGTTACAGAGCTTTTAACTTACCCCTCGACTCCCATTATAAATCAATGGGCTTATAATAATCATATTTCTAATACTTTTGGCTGCGCCAAGGCTTGCCTTTGCAAGACTGCTGACTGTTGGGGTTAATTTTGGGCATTAGTCTACATTGAACCCTAACTCTAAGAACTTTTCAATGGACCCCAGAAACCCAACCTGCATTTCCTTCTGCATCCTAAATTCTGTGGAACTGTATCCTGAACAATAGGGCACAAGGCCCCTGGCAATTTAGGGCTGGACAATTTTAGCTAGGGATCATCTCTGTGGACCTTTTGGTGTATAATACTTACCTATTAATTCCTTTGCAGGAGAATTTGATTTGTATTGTGCATTTGAACCTGTGAATGTATATATGTATTTAGTTTGATGGTATTGTGTGATAAGTCTACCTGCTTGTATTCATTTTCTTATAGTGTGTTTTGGCAATAATTAAATAACTGTATTTTCATACATCCGGTCTAAGCGCAATTTGTAATTCCCATTGTGTGACCTAATTGTGGACCCTTTACAAGCTCACCCCTCTGAAGAACTTAGCCCAGACCGCCTATCACTGCTACCTATACTGGTTTGGCTACAGCTTCCCAGAGCTGTCTCTTTCACAATATAGGTTGGCCTTCTATACATCTGACCACCAGGCCAGAGTATAGAAAATCAGTCCTAACAAATTGGTGTACAGCAGTAGGATGACCCTCTCCACATAACATCTGGGTGTTTTGTGAATAGGATCTGTATTGGGTACCACAGTGTAGATCACTGGTTGTGTGTCCAGATTATACTTACACAAGACACTATAATATTTGATTGCCCTGTAGATACAAGTCACCTAAAATACTGAATATCATGGATCAATCACTTTCACCATTTTGAGTGCCTCAAAAGTAGAGCAATTGAGAAAGGTATGTGTTGAAAGAGGCTTGACAGTCTCTGGCTTAAAAGCTGAGTTAGTTGTTAAAATTCTGGATTTTGAAAGAAACAAAGTTGGGCCCAACTTAACAAATGGTCCTGATAGTGGCGCTGGGGCTAGACCCAGCACCAGACCCAGCACCAGTAATGTCATTACTGTCACTCCAGTGATTGGTGCTGAGGATGAGGAGGGAGAGGTGCATCCTCTGGACTTCTGGTTGAGGCCTCCTCTAATGCTGAGGCATTGTTCAGTTTGAAAAGAGACACCATCAGGTTCAGAGAGAAAGAACTTGAATTTGCTATGGCCAAATTGGAAATTGAGAGGGTTGAGAAGCAGAAAGATAGAGATCACCAGCTGGAGCTTGCGAAGATTCGGGCTTCACAAGGTTCTTCCAGAGGATCTGGAGATGGTTCTCGGTGCTCATCACATCCTAGGTTTCCTAAAGATCTCCTGAGTATGTATGAGGAAAAGAACGATATCATTGACTGGCTTGATACTTTTGAATATGCATGTGAGGTACAAGGAGTGTGTGTTGCTGACAGGATTGCATGGTTGATCAGCAGACTGCAAGGCACAGAAATCAAGCCAGCGGATATAAACAAGTCCACTATAAACAACACAATCCCACCAGTATTCGGGGCGGTCCCTCAATCAACCCCTCAGATCACTACATGTAATACATAGACAAGTTTTTTTGAAAAATGTATTTATTTTTCTTTATTTAATTAGAAACATTAAAATGATTATTAAATAGATCAGAGCTCATATAAGAGTAAGTATAAATATAGGACATACATTTATACAACATGAATAAAGTGCAAAATGTGAAGACGTATAGCATCCCATATTAGACTTTTTAGAGTATGGGTTTATGAATATCATTTTTGTGAAGACCTTTCAGTTTCTTGTTTATTGCAATGTTCAAACTGCTAGATTCGGAACTAACGACTTTTTTTGCTGCCACTATCAGGATTTATTCCATCTTCGAATTAATTTCGAAACCATCCTGACTATATTCGGTTGACTAGGATTTTTTCCACCCGAGGGATTCCCTTCTCTCGAGTGGATTTTATCCTTCGACATTGACTTGGAATTATTTTGGACGATGGTGATTATTACCCAGCTTGTAATTGGGCAGCAAGTTCCCAGCAGCTCTATTGTGATATTAGCATTTTTCTTCACATTTTGCACTTTATTCATGTTGTATAACTGTATGTCCTATATTTATACTTACTCTTATATGAGCTCTGATCTATTTAATAATCATTTTAATGTTTCTAATTAAATAAAGAAAAATAAATACATTTTTCAAAAAAACTTGTCTATGTATTACGTGTAGTGATCTGAGGGGTTGATTGAGGGACCACCCCGAATACTGGTGGGATTGTGTTGTTTATAGTGGACTTGTTTATATCCACTGGCTTGATTTCTGTGCCTTGTTTCTGGTTGTTTCCCCTCTTGCCAGCGATGTAGGGGGTACCCATCTATTGTATTACTGATCAGCAGACTGCCCCATTCTGGCTGTGGTGCCATTATGGAAATGTCAAAGGCTGATAGATTAGACTTTGTAAAATTGAAGTAATCTCTGATCCTTACGTTTGGGAATACTCCTGTCCAACACTTGAGGAGGTTTAGAGAATACAAAAAGAAAGTATGTATGATCTATGTAAGTTTTGTTGCAGATTCTCTGGAAAACGTGAGTGGCTCGATAGAAGGATAACCACCTTTGAGGGTATGATCAATTTGGTCATGCTTGAACATATTCTTGCCTCTTGTTCCCCAGAAATTAAGCAGCATTTGGCTGACTCAAAGGAGTTAAATCCAAAGAGATGCTAGCCATTGCTGCTGACTTCTGGGCTTCACATAGAGTGTCCCATAAGGACAGGCCTGCTTCAAGTAAGGAGGAGGAGGGAAAGAAGCAGAAAGAGAAAGAGGGTAGGCATACTGAAAAAACGATGTTCAAGAAGGCCCACAAAAAGTTTAATAAGGGAAGTCAATCTAATCAGGTCAGGGTAGTGGGACTAACCCTCCCAAGCAGGTAAGTGGCTACTATAAGCCTCACTATGTGTCACGTCTCTGTGGGACTTGTTACACTTGTGGAGCAAGTGACGACAGGAAGGGGACCCCAAATATAAGGGTAAGGCCTTGGGGGTCCACTCTGCCAGTCGGGCCTTCTCTCAGTAGGAGGAAGAAGAGATGGCAGAGGTGTCCTTCCCTTTAGACTACATTCCCTCAGAGGAAGAGTCTGAGGTTTGTCTGGATTCCTTGGAAACTAGCAGTGCTGGAGCATTGGCTCCCATCCCAGTCCTTTTACAAAGTGATAATTCTGTTGAGGATAGTGTTCAGGTAGTAGGTGTAACTACCTCTACTGTTAGGAACACTGGGCCCAGTCCTACTGAAGTAGCTTCTTTCATGGTAAACCCACAGGTTCTTGCCAGAGTTCCTGTAGGGGATACTCAGTTGGCTGGTAGGCCCTCTTTTAATGTTCCAGTAGCACTTGTCATTCAAGCTGTAAAAAGAGAAATGGTCAGGGCATCTGTCAATGTAAGGGGAGTGGTTCCTAGCAGAGTACTGGGTGAGTTCAGTCTTCAAGACTTAGGTCCTGATATGACCTCACCAGACGCTTCAAGCACTACGTCTCAAAATCAGGGTGTCTTAGCCAAGCCTAAGGGAAAGCCTAGGCCTAAGGGGAAACCCATGGCCAGTGGAGTCAGAAGAAGAGGAAGAGGAAAGGAGAATATTCCTCCTGCCTTACCTACAACTGATGTTGAGGTAGTTGGAAGTGTCCCCACTCCTAGTTTGGAAGAGGGACCCCCAGAAAATCTTGAGTCCTATGGGCCTCCTCGTTGGCCTACTATACAGGTAGACGAGAGTCCTAGGAGACCAGGAAGTATAGGCCAACAGAAAAGAAAAGCATCATGGTTAGGCCTATGGAGAAGGGCCTGCTTCCAGTTGGAGGATTCTCCTCCAGTGAAGCAAAGAGTTCAACAGGAAGGTGGGTTACTGCAAGTTCACAGAGCCCACCAGATCAAACCTTGAGAGGGTGGAGGTTACTCAGATTGTGAGGCCCTTCCTCCTACAATTGGCGTGTGACATTCCCCTTGTGATGCATCCTAGAGTCAGGATATCACCTGCGTAGTCTAACACACATTCCTGCTGGCCCATGATGGGGGTCCGAGAGAAAAACCAATGTAGGCGTCTCACTCTCTGTCACCAGGTTGATAGAAGTGAGACAACAATTCAGTGACTCCAGAGTACACTTTTAGGCGTGAACTCATTCCTACAAGTAACAAGGCCTAATTGTATTAGCCCTTTGACTCTGGAGACCTCAGGCAATATGTTGCAATTGGTGATTATTGATCATAATCCCATATGCCCTTATGCCAACCCACAGGGAATGACTTCCAAGTCAGTCATTGACAACCTACTGAAGGACAGCTACAGAGGTAGCTTCTCTGCTGTGCTCAGTCGTGGTCAGACCCAGTGGAAGGATGGTGAAGTGACCTGCCAAGTGTCACTGGGATGTCATCCACAGAATGGTCTGAGAAAAAGATCTGTCAGATCTCTCAGGAGTTTAATTGGAGCTCTCAGTGATCCCCAGAGAAGGAGGTGGGACCTTCTCCTGTCAAACCTGTTCTGAAAACCCTTGACTACCTGTCAGTGGTCTGGGCCTTGCCATGTTTCACAGCTTGGCAAGGTAAACCATTCTCAAGGCTTTGGTGAACCTGGACAGGTTGCCATACAGTTTCCTGTGAAACGTATGGTGGATTATATCTTGAGAGATAACATTGGAGCCCTGCCTATGGCTATAGAGGGGGAGCCAGAGAAGTCTGTGTGTCTCCCTGCACTGTGTCAAAGCAGCCCTTCTAATGGCTTCAGTGAGGATGGCCTAGTGTCTCCTCACCCGATCCTACATCAGCAAGGTGAGCTGGAGAGTTTGCTGAGGCAATCTCCCCTCTTGTTGTCACTGACAGACTTTATCAGACACCCTTTATAACAGGATGGTGTAAACCAGACTGTATTCTAGGAACAAGTGAACCCACCAAGATTGGGTATTGTGGTTGCTCAGAACCAAGAGAAAGTTCTGACAGTTGGTGTGAGATCCACCCTATGTTGGAACAAAGAGTATCTGAGCATTCTATCTGTCAAGAGTTCAGTTCTGAGGAACTGGAGGGATATACAGGGAAAGCCAGTTTTGGATTCTGTATGGACACTAGAGCTCTGTGTTCTGTCCCCAAGACAGAAGCACACTCTTCACTCAGAGGTAACACCTTAGTGGATCAGCTCTCTATTGAAAGGTACAGTTGCTGTTATGATCTCTCTGTAGGGTATGGCAACATATCCCTGTCAGTCTGTGCTGAGGAGGAGACAGCAGTTTCAGCCTATTCAGTGCCTTACTTCAGTGTATGGATTTCTGGGTTGGTGGCTGCAACTGACACCTGTCAACTGTGTTTAGCCCCTGTTCTGAATGGGAAAATGGATCTCAGCAATACATGTCTGGATGACATGGCAGATTCAACCCCCACTTGGAAGGAATTGGGTCTGATTCAAGAGACTGGGTGTTAGGACCTTCATCAGGCCAACTTGTTTAGGAAGACAGCCAAATGTCAAACTGAACAAGAGCCATTGTACTCCATGTCTAGAACTGGGCGACCCCTAATACCCAAGCCCAAGTGAGGACTTTCCTGGGCCTCACTGGGAAATACAGTAGTAAAGTGGCAGCCTATAGAAATTTAGCTGTCCCTCTGACTGCCCTCACTACTCATAGGGGACCTAAAGAGTTCTTATGGACCCCTGAGTGTGAGAAGGCCTTCACTGGCCTGAAAGAATCCCTAGGTCAGGCCCCTAGTTTAAGTGCACCTGAACGGAAGAGACCTTTCTTAGTGCAGACAGATGCCTATGACACTGGGATAGTTGGACGACTTTCACAACTTAATGACAAAGGTGAGGAACACCCTATATGTCTAGTCACCTACCAGTTTAGGAATGGAGAACTCAGTTGGCCCCAGGTGGAGAAGAGTTGTTTTTCCTGTGGGGTACATTTACCAGCCCAACAGAAATCCCCAGCATCACAAAAATGGATTTTAGCAGTTACAGAAATAATGGCTGTGCTGTGTCTGCTGGGAACATATAGGGTGAGATGGAACATAGACACCCCGAGAATGGCTGCATTTATTTTCTTCATGTGAAACCAAAGAGAAGAATTCAAAGGCAGAATGGTTCAGCGCTGCTGTGCTGTCATCTCAAAAACTGCACAAGAAAATGTACTGTGTTTCAAACAACCTTACACTGGTGCTGCTTTTATCTTTAAACATCACACAGTTTCTTTCTAGTAAAACACAGCAATGTCCATCTATTTCAGGTTGAACACCATCAAATGAGGGCCATCCCTCCCTGAACGGCATTGTTTTATCAAATAAAATAAAGTGTGTGAAAAGCAGGGAATTTCATTTCAGTCCACACGGCTAGCATTCACTTTAAAACAAATGAACACACGCAAAGCACTTCAAAAGAAGCTCTCTCTCTCCTTTGCCTGGTGTCAGTTTCAAAGAACCCATTTCCCAAGCATATCTCTGTGTATAGAAATTGAACAGAGCTATGAAAGCCTTCAGAAAGTAAATGCTAGGAAACCGCATTTTGTAAAATGTACATGAGCTAAGAAGCACACTTATAAACCCACTTTGGCAAAGCAGTGAAATGACACTTTGAAAGCTAAATGTGAAATCATCCCAAATACTTGCACAGAAACAGTATATATGTGTGGGACTGGGGTGGTTTAAATGTATATTATATTTATTTGCAAAAAGACTTTGGTGCTGGGGAAGAAAGAGAGAAAAATAAAAACATTTTTCTTTTGAAGACTCCAGAACCAGTTTGGCCAGGCAGGCACTTCAAAGGTATCCAGCCACCTTGGGAAAGCAAGCCCCTTTACAAACATGAAAGGCCCAGAGGTGTGGACATTCGTGACCTCGTCAGACTGACCGACATTTCTGCTGCAAGGAACAATGGGCCAAGGGGAACTAGCCCTGTCACAGAAGTGTGAATTCATTTGACACCTCTCTTCAACTTCAACTGCCCCGGATCAAAGGGCTCTATGTTAACCCTGTTGTTCAGAACTGACACAGAGGTGGCAGGCTGGCTGTGGAGATTTGAAGGACCACCCTACAGTGACAAATGCCATCCATTTGAATTAAAAGACTTTTTACATTAAGACATTTATTGCAGTAATCTGAATAAGTGTTAAACTGTGCGTTCCCGTGGACGATCCGTATCTGTTTCTCCAGGAGTCTTGCATACTGGGGTAGCCAGGTCTGGTAGGCGTTGGCTGGCAGCAGGCGACGAAGTCAACTGAGCGAAGCAAAGTGGTGCCAAGAACTGACCCTGGATCCGTCCTGAAAACACAGGATTGAACAGGGGCCAGCTCCTAACGCCACAAATGACTCTTCCCCTATTTTTCTTTTTTTTTTTTTAAATTTCTTTATTGGTTTTGAACAACAACAAGACAACAAAAACAAAACATACAATCTGACATGACACAGCATCACTGGCGCGTTAGTATGTTTCTCGGAGTCTGAGAAACATACGCAGCTTCGGGGTTCTCAGGTGACCGTACCCTTCATGTCCATCACCTTTGTTGGGTCTACCGCGGAGTTCTTTACAGAGGTGTCTCGCCACGGAGCTCGTGCCGGGTAACCTCATTCTTACTCGTTAGTCTGCCGTCTCCATGGGGTTCTCACTGTCTCTCTCTTCTCTCGTGTCGAAAAGGTCCTGCATCAAGGAGTTCCATGCGGTCAACTTGTGTACTGTTTCCCCTTCCCCTCTTTTCACCGCTCTTATCCACACCGCAGTCTCTGTCTGCGCCCACTTTTGGAGATCTGACCACCATGCATCTATGTTCGGGCCCTCCCTTGACTTCCATGACATTGCTATTCTTCTTTTAGCCAATATGCATATTAAGTCCTTCATTTTTGCTTGGTGCGATTCATGTCTGCTTCCTCTTGGGAAGTGGCCTAGTAGGTATCTCTCTGGATGCTCTGCTTGTAGTTGGAGTCCGCCTTGTGCTATCTTGGTTCTGATTCTGTCCCAGAAGGTCTGTATCACTGGGCATGTCCAGAACATGTGGAGCACGTCAGCGTCCTCAGCCAGGCAGCGTGGGAACCTGTTTTGATTCTCCGTCCGCATCTTGTGCATCCCCTTGGGCGTGAGGTATGCTCGGTGTGTGATATATAGCTGTGCCTGCCTGAACCGTGCATTCCTTGAGACCTTTTTTGGGTATCTTAGCATCCCTGGCCCATTCTTGATCGCTAAATAGCCTCTGGAGTTCCTCCTCCCAACGTTGCCTCGTGTTTGATCCTTGCGGGTCTACTGTTTTTAACAATTGTTCATATAACCTGGAGGTTGTGTGGGTTCCCTCTGAAATGTCATACCATACGTCTAACTCTGTCATCTCCTCCTCCTCCGGGTCTATCCATTCTGGCCATCTTTTTTTGATATTTCGTATTATGCAATTGTAAAGGATGAATTGGCCTTCGTGTATCTCGTGGTCATCCACTATTTCTTGAAAGTCTGCCCACCTCTCCCCTCTCCTCAGGTCTCCAATTTGTGCTACACCTTTGGCCTCCCAGTGCACTCGGTACATCGCTAGCATGTTTGTGTTCCCCCCTAGGAGGCCCGCCACAGGGATCTGTGTCGAGCAAGGGTCTTTCATACCCTGGAGTTTCCATGCCCTTTTCCATAGCCCCTCTGCGATCTTAAGCATGTTTGGCAGGGTCTTGAGCTGGGGTGTGTTAAGCCACAAGATCTCCCTCAAATAGTATCGTTTCAGTGCTGGCTGAAAGACAATTGTGTCTATTGTTTCATCCTCTCCCAGCCACTTGACTGCAAACTGCAGCTGTCCTGCTAGGTAATATTTTTGGAAATCTGGTAGCCTGATACCGCCGTCCTCGTAGTCTTTCTGGAGAGTCTCCATAGCAATTCTGTTCCTCCCTCCTCCCCATAGGAAATTCTGTGTTATCATATTTAATCTGTTGAAGAAGGCTCTGGGAATGGCGTATGGGATGTTTGTGAAGTAATATAGCAGGCGCGGCAGCACCACCATTTTCAGGAGGGCCGCCCTCCCCATCATCCCCAGCGGGAGTGTTCCCCAGAAGACCATTGATTTCTGTGTTTTTTCCAGTGCCGCCAGTGTGTTTTTCCTATGGGTGTCAGCAGTGTCGTGGTGTATTTCTATTCCGAGGTATCTGAAGGAGTTCCGGGGCAATGGTGATCCAAGACACATCACAGTATCATTCAAATGCTTACGTATAAGTTACTCCCACGAGATCCTACACCAGAGATCAAAAGAAAATTAACAGAGATTCTAGACAAGGCAGTTGAGGATGGATGGATCAGCACAAAAACAAGGGCATACCTATTTACTCCATTCCCAGTAATGCCTCACCTATACACTCTGCCGAAGATCCATAAAAGCTTGATCAACCCGCCTGGAAGTAGCTGCCACGAGGAGTCTGTTACAACCACTTGGCACATATATTGACTTTTTTCTGCAACCAATCATACAAACTACAAGCACATATGTAAAAGATACGACACATTTTCTTCAAATATTAGATACCATTTCTCTGACCTCTGAAGATATTTTGTTCACAATTGATGTGGTTAGCCTTTATACAAGCATCCCGCATGATCTTGGACAACAAGCAGTGGAAGCCCTCTTACTCAACACGACAGAGATTGGAGCCAATAAAGAATTCCTCATTATTCAGCTAGATTTCATCTCTAAGAATTCTTGTTTCAGGTATGACAGCAAATTTTATAACCAAATATCAGGAACAGCAATGGGAGCCACCATGGCACCCGTGTACGCCAATTGCTTCATGCATCAGTTTGAAACTACGTATGTATTATCCAACCCAAGATGGCAACACCAGTTAAAAACATGGATCAGATACATAGACGATATTTTCGGCATATGGACAGGTAGTAAGCAGGATCTCCATGAGTTTTTGATATTCCTCAATGGAATTGACCAACGTATTCAGTTTACTATGGATATAGGCAATCCGGATGTCCACTATCTTGACGTGCAAACAGTTATCCAAGCGAACAGAATTACCACCACGCTTTACACTAAACCTACAGATCGGAATAATACGTTGCACCGGCTCAGTTTCCATCCGCCCAAGACTCTCCAGAATTTACCCTACTGACAAATGTTAAGGATCAAAAGGATAGTTAGCGATCCAGAGGATTGTCGCCTACAGTTGCAGAAATTACAAAAAAGACTACAACAAGAGGATATCCAGTGACAGATCTCTAAGCTGCTCGCGACACGACCAACGCACAAGAACGTCAACAACTACTAGTGAAAAAAACAGTGAAAGAGAGTCCAGAACTGGTCTTTGTAACCAAATATTCTATACAAAGCAAACAAATCAAGGCTATAATGCATAATAGATGGAACTTTCTCACCAGTGACGAACGCACTGCTGACCTGTTTCCAACCCCACCCTTATTTGCGTATCAGAAGAGCAGCAGTTTTCGGAATTTACTAGTTAACACCAAGAGAAGACACCTGCAATAAGACCTGACAAGTTCCCTGGAACTCATCCTTGTATGAGCTGTGGGAACTGTAACAATATCATAAAAGGAAGCACTGTTACACATCCACGAACTGGCCAAAGATTTACACTGAGACAACATGCTACATGTCTTTCAGAGAATGTAATTTATGCAATCAGGTGTCCCTGTGGGAAATATTATGTAGGAGAGACTTCACGCAAGATCCGCATTAGGATAAATGAGCACAAGTCCAACATCAGGAACAAGAACAGGATGTCAGCCGTTGCTAGGCATTTCAATGTCAATGGGCATACGGTGAGCCAATTGAGGTTTTTGGTACTGGAAGTTATGCCTCCTAAAGGTCAATCTCGAGACATTAAGCAATGGAGAGCACAGAAAGAGGCATTTTGGATTGACAAGCTCGACTCTTTATCACCGAATGGGATGAATGAGGAATTCGACCTCAGTTGTTTCCTTTGACGCATGAGAAGTTACCTCAGTATTTTTCATGATTATAAATGTGCAATGCCTCAGGACGAACTATGAAATTGAGTTATTTTTGTTCTTGTTGAAATTGCCACTGGAGGTATAGAATTAAATATATTCACTGTCATGATGAGATATATAGCCAGCATTGCAAGTAATGAATTGTGCATTCACTTTATGGAACCATCTTAGTTACCGCCAGCACATTTCTAGCTGTTTCTGGCTAGTGTCCATTTTATTTCCTTTCCTCTCTTCTAAGTGATCTCGACTCTTTGGTTTTGTTGGGTAACTTTACCCTGAATTTCTGCCGGTTTAGGCCGGCTCCTACTCTCTTTCACCTGATTGATGAGTTTGAGCACATGACAATCCATTTCTTATTTAGTTTGTCCATCACTGGTCCTCACTGTGGCTATCGGACCCAAGACATCATTTGGTATCTGTCTAGTAACTGTTAAGCACTGTCACTATGCATTGCTATTACGTGTTTTATTCCCGTTTTTTTATTTGTATTTTTATTTTTCATGTACTTTTTACTTTTCATGTAGATTTGAATTGTTACTCTTTCTATATTTTGTTAATAATATCTATGTGGATTATGTGTGTTTACGCACATTATGCACTACGTTACGAGAGTCTCTATTACCTTTAAGCATATCAGTAGCCTTTTAGACATGGCCGCCAGATTTTCACGGCTCCTGACGTTGCCTAGGCAACCACAGGTAAACATAGTAAAAGTACCATGCATACGATGAACGCGCTCTTGTGGCGCCTTCAGTTGATTCACTCTTCTGCCGCTTCCAGGTGAGGCTTCTCAAGTGTCTAGACTTTGCCTAACTGTCATTGTAGACACCTGAGCCCCTGAGCTCCGAGTACGGAATGGGCTTTAAGCATATTTTTCACTGCGGTGCGCGTCTCTTTCAGATAGAGTCTGCACGCGGTTATGAACGTCTTTCATGAATCTTTGTCCTGACGAGTTTATCAAGACTTAAGCTGATACTGCTTTGATGACAAGGTCAGTGCAGCCTTATTCATACATTTACATCACTTTATTGAGAAAGTATCAGCTAACCGCTTTCCCTTTGTTATTTTTTCCACCTTGTTCTTCTTTCTCTCTTTACTATCTTTGTTGGCGCTGCATAATTGCTGAAATTCTACGATTCATTGACAACCTTGCATATGGTTTGGTTTTGCACGTATGTACCCTTTATTTATTTTTATTATTTTTTTACTTTTGATGTGTGCCGGTACATTTATGATTGATGATGGGTTGTGTTATCAATTTTGTGCATTTATACCTCCTTTTGAATATGGTACAACTATACCCGGCTTACTTTAAAAAAATGATTATGATAATGCACATGCTGACGGCTTCATTTACTTGCTCTTTCACGAATTGTGTGAATTCACTGTATGAACGCGGTACCCTCTGTTGTACCAACTACTGTTGTTTATTTGTTGTGTATCATGTAACAGATCCGTATGTTTATGATTTTATGACATTCGGATCCTATTAATTTGAGAATGAGCTGGCCCTGACGAAGGAATTTAGTTCCGAAATGCATTGGCCATTTTTTGAGCTCACCCTACACATCTGCTTCAACCAGGATGCATAGTTGTTAATAATATAAGACCAAGATTAAATAGTCGCACCTTGCAACAAGTTACCGGGAGTTTGTTACTTTTTTGACTGAATTACATTGAACGTACATACCACACTGTGGCGTTTGGGAGTGCAGCCCGCACCGCTGGCTTAACGGCCTTGGTCCATACCCGCTATTTGAGGTCCCCTCATTATCCTCTAGGCGCTGCCTCATTCTTTGAGCTTGGGAGTCTCTCTCAGAATGGTGGGGCCTAGTTTCTTCTCCCCTGTTGTACTTTGGGCTCTCTGGGTCACTCCCCTTGGACTCCCTCTTTCGCACAGGAGAGTTGTCTTCTGACTCCTCCCTGCTTGCAGGGTTGGTGGAGAATCCCCCTGTCATGTCCACTACCCTTCATTCTGGCAATCAGGCCCCCCGGGCCGCGCCATGGTGTCTCATCATGGCCCCAAGGGCCCAGTCATGCCCCCCAAGACTCTCTTGGAGTCAGTCTCATATGACAGAAAGGGGAGCTGGAGCTCTCAATGGCAGTGGCACAACATGGATGCCCCCACATGGTTCAGTTCCAGAAATGCATTGGCCATTTTATGAGCTCATCCTACACATCTGCTTCAACCAGGATGTATAGTTGTTAATAATATAAGACCAAGATTAAATAGTCGCACCTTGCAACAAGTTACCAGGAGTTTGTTACTTTTTTGATTGAATTACATTGAACGTACACACCACACTGAGGCGTTTGGGAGAGCAGCCCGCACCGCTGGCTTAACGGCCTTGGGCCATACCCCCTGTTTTCATTGTGTGCCCATCCACGGAGGCACTTTTCCAGCGGGTTTGCACCCCTCCTTTAATTCCATTGAATTTTGATTAACTACAAGGACTACCTAATAAAAGTGGGTGGTGCACGTTCACTATACGTTTCGGGACCTCAAATAGCAGCAGCTCTGAGTCTGAGGGTGAATGGACTCAGGTGAAGAGGCAAAAGAAGGCTAATAAACAAAAGAGAGCTCTGGTGAAAAACCCCATTAAGCAAATTAAAGCTATTAGACATGTCATGACCTTATATCACACAAATGCCAAATATTCTATCTGGGAGCATCTGGAGCTATATGAACAGATGATGAACTCTTTTGATATTAAAAATAGTCAGAATTGCATAGAATTTGACAAATGGATGTTCTCTCCAGAGTACACCAGCTTCTTTGCTAGGCTGGAAGACCAGAACCATTCAAGGTAGTCCACCTGCAAGGCGGCCATCTTGAAGCACTTCTCCACACACAGAAACCCCCAGGAGGCCCGCAAGGCGGCCTACAATCTCCAGTGTGGAGAGGATCAGGCCCCAAGAGAATTTGTGCAGGAGCTAAAACGGGCATTTGTGCAAACCACTAGGCGGGTGCGCACGAATAGTAGGGAATTTATAAACACCTCCTTTCATGCACTCCCAAAACATATGATGACACAGCTGGTGAGAGATTTTCATGATGACAGGACCCTGGACTGGGTAATAGAGCAGGCTTTCCGGATCTACTAGGTCCAAAAACCTGTAGAAAACAAAAACCAAACAAAAAACCCCAAACCAACCAACAACCCCGCTGCTGCCAAGGTGGCAGAGGTGAAGGTTGCCCCCATTTTGGACCTAGGAATGGGGGGGCCTAAAAACATACCTTCCCAAAACCAGCCAAATCAGAGGCAAAGAAGACCTTCTGATCAATCAGCAGCAGATGGTAGTCGGGTAGGAAACCCCACCAATGTGACCTCTAACTCTGCTAAATATATCAGTCCCAAGTATAAGGGCAATAGACCTATCTTGGGGTACGTGTGGACTCCCTCAGCCCAAGCGGGGGGTGGGGGTCCAATGAGATGACTACTGCCCCAGGAAACTTCCCTCCTAACCTCCCTCAGGAGGGCAGTAATCCTCCAAATCCTGGGTTACGTTTCTTCCCCCAGTACCTTGCAAACCACAACCTGCAGGACAACCTTCCTTTTTCTCCCCGCTTTCAGGAGTCCAGACCACCTAATCCAGGAGAGGGGAGACAAAGGGTTGAGGGTTACCAGGGGAATCCCCAGTACCCACGGTACTCTGGGAGAAGGGATAGTTACCCTTCCCGAGAACAACCTAGGTTTGATCAAAGACCCCTGTACCAGCCGGAGCGGGTGTCCCAACTAGAGCGCTAGGTCCAGAACCTAACTCAGGATCTGAGTCGCATGTTGAAGGCTCAGCAGAACCCTCAGATGAACATGGCGGCTCAGAACCCCTCAAACCAAGGGTCTGGCGCCCCGGATCAATGACAGGGAGAGAACCCCGACAACCCACCGGTTCCCGAGGAGGAGGCACGGGAGGAAGGGGGGTGCAAAGCCCTAGAGGAAGCTTCCTTCCTCACCCGTGAGAAGCCCCTAGACACCCCGGAACCAGAACTAAAATCTCTTGCCCCTGAAAATCTGCAACCCAGGGAACAGAGGGTGAGTAGGAGAAACAAGGAAACTAAAAAAGGTCCATTTTGTGGAGGAAGTCAGTGTCCTCGGTGTCCAGTCAAAGGGTCGAATATATTGATTCGAATTACAATAGTTTTGAGTCAAAAGGACCGAAAAAAAGGTTGAATGCCTTTTTTTTAAATATATATATATTTTTTTGGCTTCCGTATAAGAAAATAAAGTGTCTTTTACACCAAAAACAGGGATGGGGGGGGTTTCGGTCCTTTTGACTTGAAACTATTGCATTCAAATCAATTGCAGGCGTCCCTTTCACCTACAAATAGTGTCCTCCAGTTTGAAGTGAAATGGGTCCACAGTAATTAGTTAAAAAGTTGTCACCCCAGACACACTTTGTAGCTGATTGATGAGCCACAGGAAAATCAAATAGAGGAGACATCTGGAGAATGCGAAGAAAGAAAAAGAAAAAGCAGAAGGGAAAAGGTAGGTCCATAGGTATATCGATCTAACAGGGAGTACTTTTCTTTATTGTTATTGCAAGAAAAAGGTATAATGAAACCACAGTGTAAAAGTCCAAGCATGTCTTTAGTAATTTGTTTGATGATATAGTTCAAATGCCCCTGATAATTGTAAGTGTATGCATTGTTCCGCTGTTGAAATTCTTCCGGGAATACTGTTAGTGAAAGATTCTAAAACCTGTTTTTATCTATGTCCTATTAGATTATTAACTCCATTACTTCCTAGACAGAAGAGGACCTCCACGGGGACCTGGAAAGGGAAGGAAGGAAAGGGGGTGCCACTCCACACTCTCCAACTGAAAGATGGACGAAGATCTTGGCGTACCGCTCTTTGATGAAAGAAGAACTCCACCAGATGAGCCCCACTTTGCCCTACTCTCCCTCAACAAGATGTCCCGGGAAAGCGGTGAGAGGATTCTGTGAGGGTACATTTACCAGCTCAACAGAAACCCCCTGCATCACAAAACTGCATTTTAGCAGTTACAGAAATAATGGCTGCGCTATGTCTGCTGAGCACATATAGGGAGAGATGGAACATAGACACCCCGAAAATGGATGCATTTATTTTCTCCATGTGAAACCAAAGAGAAGAATTCAAAGGCAGTATGGCTGAGCGCTGCTGTGCTGTCATCTCAAAAACTTAAAACTGCACAAGAAAATGTCATGTGTTTCGTTTCAAACGACCTTGCCCTGGTGCTGCTTTCAACTTTAAACATCACCCAGGTTGGTTCTAGTAAAACACAGCCATGTCCATCTTTTTCAGGTTGAACACCATCAAATGAGGGCCATCCCTCCCTGAACGGCATTGTTTTGTCAAATAAAGTCTGTGAAAAGCAGGGAATTTCATTTCAGTCCGCACGGCTAGCATTCACTTTAAAACAAATGAACACACGCAAAGCACTTCAAAAGAAGCTCTCTCTCTCCTTTGCCTGGTGTCAGTTTCAAAGAACCCATTTCCCAAGCATATCTCTGTGTATAGAAATTGACCAGAGTTATGAAAGCCTTCAGAAAGTAAATGCGAGGAAAACCACATTTTGTAAAATGTACATGAGCTAAGAAGCACACTTGTAAACCCGCTTTTGCAAAGCAGTGAAATGACACTTTGAAAACTTAATGTGAAATCATCCCAAATACTCGCACAGAAACAGTATATATGTGTGAGACTGGGGTGGTTTAAATGTACATTATATTTATTTGCAAAAAGACTTGGGTGCTGGGGACGAAAGAAGGAAAATAAAAAAAAAATGTTTGAAAACTCCCGAACCATTTTGGCAAGGCAGGCACTTCAAATGTATCCAGCCCCCTTGGAAAAGAAAGCCCCTTTACAAACATGAAAGGCCCAGAGGTGTTGGAATTCGTGACCTCGTCAGACTGACCGGCATTTCTGCTGCAAGGAACAATGGACCAAGGGGAACTAGCCCTGTCACAGAAGTGTGAATTCCTTTGACACCTCTGTTCAGCTTCAACTGCCCAGGATCAAAGGGCACTATGGTAACCCTGTTGTCCAGAACGGACACAGAGGGGGCAGGCTGGCTGTGGAGATTTGAATGACCGCCCTACAGCGACAAATGCTATCCATTTGAATTAAAAGACTTTTTACATTAAGACATTTATTGCAGTAATCTGAATAAGCAGTAATGTGAAATTATGATGGTTTTTAATGTCATTTTTGCATAAGCAAGATAAGACTAGGGCATGTGGTAGACATGAATGGAATTAAAGAGGCATTTCTGGGGAAAGCGTACATGACACAGATGTCAAATTTGAAGAGAATATACCAGACATTATTAGGCTTATGCGTAGCCATTTGTAGAATTTTAGTTAAAATGTTTCCTGTGAAAAACTGCGAAATGGTGCCTGAAGGGGAAAGCAGCATCTCACAGACCTGGCGTTTGAAATGGCATATTCCTTGTAAAATATGGGGTCTGCCTATCTGATTTTTATGAGGATAACAATTGTAAATATAAGGGTTTTTGTTCCATCACTTATTTTGGCAAAAGTAACTGTGGTGAAACAAAGCACATCATAAAACACACACACTTATCAATCCGCCTGCATGGAGGTGGCAACATCCACAGCCTGACCTATCCCATCCAAGAGGTATGTCCAGGTTACTTCCACCCACATAGTAAAAATTCTCTGATGTCATCTTGCTTATATAAGGAGGAGGCATAGAGAGATTCAGGACATTCAAAAATCCAGACAGACAGAGATTCAACATTCAAAATTCACCCTGGAAGACTCCAAACTTCAGACCCAGGCCAGAGGTAGCTGATCCAGATCCAGGCAAAACCACCTATCCAGAACCTCATATCCTGGCACAACCACCTATCCAGAACTAAACCCTACAAAAAACCCAATAATTTAGGGAGAAAAGAGGAAAGGCTGCTGATCCCTTTGGGAGAATCCAGTAACCAGAGCTGTATTTGCCCAGCTGATACATCCCGCTATCCACAGTGGCCAGACCCCTATTGCCCTACTGTTCCCTTAAAGAAGAGCCAGACGCTGCCCAGGTGACCAGATCCTTGTCCCGCTGTTCAGAGACCTGGTTAGCTGTCCAAACTACCTAACTGAAGTGCATTTTGTAAGTATCACACTCCCCAATACAAAAACTGCATACCCCGCTCGGTTACCTTGCATTCTGTCCAACCCTATAAAAATCCTATAAGAACACTAGTAACTTCCCAAATTGTCAGCATCCTCTGTGTTTCCTATCCTAAGAAGAATCTGTGTTAGTCTCTCTGTGTTAGCATAATTCTTTTCAAATCATTTTAGTCCTTTGTGTAAGTCCTTAGTACTATTTTTGAATAAATGTATTAATTTCCCATAAGGATGAACACGGCACAAATAGGTAAACATTGCAAATTAACCTCCTTGCATGCAGTGTTTTTCTTTAATAATTTAGCCACTAAAATAAAGTTGCAGTAAACAAATCATTTTGCTAACAAAACCGTTTTTGCCCATATGATTGCTTTCCCTATAAAATCTGATTTCTCTTTCCCATAAAGAATCTCATACTATCACCCATAAAAAGTCATCCTTTCACTTCAGTCTCATACTGTTGTACGCCGTATGTTCCGCCGTTAGTCTGGAAGACCACTCGGACTAGATGCCACTGAAGTAATTCAGACTTTCTTCCTGAGAGCACGGTTTGCAGGGTAATGAAACCTGTCAGGCCAAGGGCTCAGGCAAAAAGGCGGAACGCACAGCGGAGCTAGAGGGAAAAAACAAACAAGGCAAGTATTACATACCGTTTGTTGATGGCAATAAACCAACCCCTCTACACCCTCCGAGACCCACAAGCTTACCTGTGAATTCTTTTTTTCTGCGGAATACCTACTTGTGATAGAACACAAGACCGGGTGTAGGTGAAGGTCAGATGGCAACTTGAGAATGTCCCAAGGATAGTGTCACTGATGTCCCAAGATCAGGTAAGGGGATTCCCTGACACGGACGGCACGAGGACGCTACTAGGGAGGTGGTAGAACAATCCTTTCAAAGGCAGAAAAGCGTCCCAAAATCCAATGAGTGGTGCAAACAGTAAAGCGTCCCAAAATCCAATAAGTGGTGCAAACAGCGAAGCGTCCCAAAATCCAACGAGTGATGCAAATAGCAAAGCGTCCCAAAATCCAATGAGTGATGCAAAGAGCAAAGCGTCCCAAAATCCAATGAGTGGTGCAAACAGCAAAGCGTCCCAAAATCCAATGAGTGGTGCAAACAGCGAAGCGTCCCAAAATCCCAAACTGAAAACCAAGCCAATAGCCAAAATGTCACAATGTGTAAGCAAACAGCACCGTTTTTCCAAGTGCAGCAAAAAAGGTTTCAGGAAGAAAAAAGGCGTAGTGTTTGCTTTTCTAAAACACCTAAATGCAGGGTCTTTACTTCTTCGTTCGAAGAGGGGGTAACCAGGAGCGGGTAAGGGATACGGGGTCAGGAGTCAGAAAGGGAGCCGGGAGCCAGACATGACAAACGGAATCCCAAAGGCAGTCCGGTAAGAATTCCGTGGTCGTGCAGGGGAGGCCAGATCAGAAGAGCGCCAAAACAGAATCAGCAAGCAGGCAACGGAGTCCAGAGGGTAAGCAGAAGTCAGAAGCCAGGTAAACAAAAGGTATGGAAACTTTTCCGAGAAGCGCTGCTCACCGTAACACAACGGTTTAGGAGCACCGGCTTTCTGGGGGCGTGGCTAGATATAGGAAGTGGATTTGAAGGAGGCGTGGAACGCATACAAGAGAAAAAGCGTTCCAAGGGTTTATGCCAAGCGCAAGTCTCATTGGGAGATGTAGTATTTACCGGCGATGACGCCGGCGTTGATGTAATCGCCAGGACAAGCGCCACAGGCTTCCCCCATTGGCATAAGAATGTCGTAGGAATCCGGGGGGCATGACACATTCCTGTTATGTGCCTTTGTACCTCATCAGAAAAACCGATTTCCGATTTTGACTGTTTAGCTAATTTCCTAAGCTCTTTGCTTGTTTTAAACCCGTGAAAAATAAGAAATTGCAATTCTGCCACGTGTGATTTTTGCTGCACTGCTTTCCTTCCCAAAGTCGATTTTCTCACCCGTATTTGTGTTGTTTAGAAACTTACCTTGTAGCTTGTAAACTTTCTAGCCTCTTTAGCCCAGCCACATGAATTCCTGTATTATCCATTATACAGCACATGTAAACTGACCTCTAACTTTCCAGTGAATTCCCAGTGCCATTTTGCTCATTTTTCAAGGGTTTTAATTTACTTCTGGTCTCCCATTCTGGGGTGGTAGATCGAATTTAAAATCCAATTTCTCCCTCTTATATCTGACTCCATGCTACTCCTTTCCACCCACACAAAAACTTGTTTAACAGGGGCTTGGGGGAGTGTTGCAGGGGAATGCATAACAGTTGTGCCATCTAAAAGTATGACCAAAAAGTGATCTTGCTTCCATTCATATTTGCATTGATGTATCTGATGTCAGAAAGTTAAATTAAGTGTATCATATTATTTAGCTGTGTAATTATCACCACACTGGTGATTGCTGCCCTATATTAAATCTGGTTGATTTTCATTTGCAATTTAAAAATAAATAAATATTTCATTATTACACACCGGCCTGGTTCATGGTCCATTGCGACACTGGTGTTCGTCAAGGAGGGTGTGAGACAGGTTGGCTGCCTTCTCAAAGCAGAATCCAAAATTAATAAAATTGAAAGCGTGTTTATTGTGTGCCACATCGCCACTGGAAAGAGTCCTGGTCTGGAGTGTGCCGTGTCTTTAACTCTGTTACATTCCATTGTATGGTGCCTTGAGGTTGAGGTCCTACCTCCATAGGACTCACTTCACAGTGTATGCTCCCCCTCAAACCTTGAAGTGGTTGACACATATTAAGGGAGAGAATCCAAAGTGGCTCAGGTGGTTCATGAGTCTGCAGGCCTTCAACTTCACTATTGGGCAAATGCCAGATCCCAAATGTAGCAATGTTGATGGGCTGTCCAACAGGGATAACCGACTGGAACAGAGGACCCATCCAGGGGTGGATTAGGTCCCCTTTCCCTTAGTCTGGGGGGCGGGTCTTAGGAGAGATTCTCTTTACTGCACCGTTCCTTCCATCTGTATGGAACCTGTAAACTTTTTGCTTTTTTTTGCTTTTATTTTTGAATATGACCTGTACTTTTTGCAGTACAGTGAAGCCTTAACCTTCACTGCACTTGCCTTTGCTCACATATTATGGGGAAACTGATATGTCCTTAAGGCTATCAGTACTGGGAAACAGTGTTTCTTTTAGTCCTGTTACTATGTTGCAACTTGTGGTTACTTTTGTATCACTTGTGGTAACTTTTTATCATTGCACAAAGCAGCTTACACTGCAGTGCAATGGGGTGCATTTTTGTTTTGCCCTGGACTTACACTCAGAGGATTTTTGGTTACTCTTATTGTGCTTAAAAGATGGGCTAGTGGCAGCAGTGACTTTTCCCCACTTTTTGGGGAATTTCGTTTTAGCTTTACTGCGTTTACCATGTTTGGCTACTAACTGTGGCTACTGATCAAACATGGCCGTGCCACGAGATGTTCACCTGTTCTTTTTGCCATCTTGTTGATTAGCATTCTTCCTGGCCTCAGAGTCCAGGAAGATCCTTATAAAGACTTCCAGTGCCCAGGAAAGCAGCAGCGTTTGGCGGGCTACTGGAGGGCTTTCTGTGTTTGAAGGCAGGATATGGGCTGGGTCAGTCTGACCCTAATCCACATACTGGTTTCTGTGTGTCTGAGTGGTATCCCTGAGTGTTCCTGCCAGTGGTCTTGAATGGACCACTGTGGGCTGTGTCTGTGGGCTAGTCCTGCTATTGGCTATTGGGAGTTTCAGCTCCCACCTGGCTTTTAGGATAAGACCCCTGCACCCATTCCTCAGAGATCCTGGAGAAATCTGAAGGAGCCAAGTATCCTGTCCAGCTGAGAGACCCACCAAGAAACTTGAAACCTGACTGAAGGCGGCCTGGCAACCGACTTCTGCTGCAGCCCTGGTGGAGCCCTGTTTGTCTAGTGATCTTTAGTAGACCTGCGAAGGTGCTACGACCCTTGGAGTCGAGGGAACATCTAATCCTGACTTCTGCTCGGTGCCCAGCACAAAAACCACCTTCGGAAGTGCCCTGGAACCGTCCTGTGGCTGACCAGCTTTGTTTTTGGGCTAGTGTGCTAACTTTGTTGCCGTTCTGAGTTCCTGTCTGAAACTTAGCACACCCTCAGCTGCCGCTGCAACGACACCCTCTGCGGAATTTTGGCATCCTAGCACGAAGGGGACCCGAGAAAGACCAGAAGGTCTGACCACGGCTATTGAGTCCTGTTGCATCGCTGTGCGAGGCGTGCAATGTCCGAAACCTGCTTATCTGGCGCGAGTACAGTCCTGAGAGGGGTGCTGCATCTTTTGTTTTCAAATTCTTTGTTCAAGAGTCCTTGCACCAGCAAAAGATCCCAACTGGAGTTATTCTCGAACCTGCAACCCCTGGAAATCAAGGACCGTGGATTTTGGCGGGAAAAGCAAAGTAGGATGACCTTCCTTTGTTCTGCCAAGTCTGGGGAAGATTTGGTGTAAGGGGGGTAAGTTACAGAGCTTTTAACCTACCCTTATACCACCATTATAAGTCAATGGGCTTATAATAATCCTATTTCTAATACTTTTGGCTTTGCCAAGACTTGCCTTTTTAAGATTTCTGACTGTTAGGGATAATTTTGGGCATTAGTGTACATTGAACCCTCACTCTAAGAACCCTTCACTGGACACCAGAGACCCTTCTTGCATTTTTTCCTGCATCCTAAGTTCTGTGGAACTGTATCCTGAACAATATGGCACAAGGCCCCTGGCAATTTAGGGCTGGACAATTTTAGCTAGGGGTCATCTCTGTAGACCTTTTGGTGTATAATACTTACCTATTAATTCCTTTGCCGGAGTATTTGATTTGTATTGTGCATTTGAACCTGTGAATGTATATATGTATTTAGTTTGATGGTATTGTGTGATAAGTTTACCTGCTTGTATTCATTTTCTTATAGTGTGTTTTGGCCATAATTAAATAACTGTATTTGTATACATCCCGTCTAAGTGCAATTTGTGATTCCCATTGTGTGATCTCATTGTGGTCCCTTTAAAACTCACCCCTCTGAAGAACTTAGCCTAGACCACCTGTCACTGCTACCTAAACTGGTTTGGCTATAGCTTCCCAGAGCTGTCCCCGTCACAATATAGGTTGGCCTTCTATACATCTGTCCACCGGCCAGAGTATAGAAAATCAGTCCTATAAACCACATCACCACTTAACCAAAGTGTGTGCTCCTGGGGAAATCATGTCATCTCACTATGCCTGGTCTGCCAACATTAAGTGTCTACAAGTCATTCAGCTCACATTGCATGGAACTACCCTAAACAAGCACTGATGATATTACTATATAGCAATAACAGTGACCATTCATATACTGGACATCATAAAATGGATTGGTTGTTTGTCTTACTCCTGGCAACTTCCCATGGTCCCCTCCAGTATCAAAGACTAATTCTGTGAAGTCAATCGATATGCAAATTAGGGACCAACAAATCTGATGCTGCTATGCAATGTGTTTCTCATAGCATGACACGCTATACGAGTAAGAGTATTTAAAGACATAAACACCTTACTGAATCTAGTTTCACGCTATGTTGTTTATCATTTATAAAATATTACTAATGTATGTAAACATATCTTGGACAAACTTTGCACTGTAAGTATAAGTAAAAAGAGCACGTGTTTATTTCCAGGTGATTGTGTTCGATGCTTGACTGAGATTTGTGGGAAACGTCTGCGTGCCGTTATATCTACCTCCCTTAGAGAGGAAAAGGCGGGGCCATATCGAAGCTGGCTGCTGGTTGGTGAGGGGACTGGCTGTCACAGAACACGACCTCCATCTTGGAGGTGGAACGCCTCCGGGCATTGCTCTAATTCCCTTCCCTGCCTCAACCAACATGATGGCGACGTTGCGACGTTACGTCAGCAAGCACGTCCACCGGTGCCTGCAGCTGGACTGTACCTGACAGCTCAGCTCCGTCTAGATGGCGCTGGCTGCTGCCGTGACCTGTGGAGGTCGGGTGGCAGCGGGGGAGGAAGGGGGAGGAAGAAGCGACCGAGGGACCCCGAGCAGCCCAGACCTGGAGTGGAGGAACCCGTGCTGGCGGCTCTCAGGGTCTGTGAGTATGGGGGACGGGTCGGTGGAATATGGGCATGGATACATATGCTGAGTGCGGCAGATGCTGATGCGGGGGGGGGGGGCGCGGGCTACTGTGGACGTCTTTGTTGCGTGTCTTGTGTATCTCAATGGAGCACCTGCATCTACATGCGCGTTGATTGGTCCATATAGTTCATTGGATGTCCCGTGTATAGGTGAACATTGGTCTGTAGATGGCTAGGTCCTGTTTTTGCTCAACATTGACATGTAGGCTAATGAGACATCTGTTTTAGCCGCACTTTGATCCATAGGGCACTGGGGACAACCCCGATTGGATGCACACTAGTCCCTAAGTTTCTATTTATGACGCGATTTTATATTTTTCTCTGTGGATGCCCTTATCGTAGACGAACTTTAGACCCATACGTTGCTATGGCTGCTTCTATCTGTAGAAGGAGCTTGATTTAAGGGTTACATGAATGCCCCAGGCTGATCATGTTGGTTCATACTCCCTCCAGAGCAATATATGGGTGCTTTGTTTTTAGATATACGTGTGTCCATATGAGACCTTAGATGTCTCTGTTTAATCTAGAGATTGTTACATTGATGTGTTTTAGATCTCGGGCATCTATTCTGATTGCAGTCACAGGTTTTGTATTTGTATTTAGTTTATTTGTAAAGCGCAGCCAGGCCTGTAGGCATCCGGGCGCATAATCTTGCATACACAGTTACAATACAGTACAAATCAATGAATGAACTCATGCTCCTGCAATACAGAAATATACAAAAGAAATCCACTAGGAGTGGCTCTTCCGATGTCCGTGAATTGAGTGCTGTTATAATGAACAGTGCAAATGATCACTGTGCTCAGGACCATAAGGCGTACAACATGAAGTGCTACATACAAGTCAATGTTACCATTAGGCTACTGTGGATGGCTTTATTTTAGAAGCTCTAAAGGTTGTTTTGGATATCTCCTTGTTTTAATACAATTTACATTTCAATTGTGTATTGGTGAGGGGGATAGCTCAGGGCCAACGCATTCGCAGAGCAGCACACGTTTGGCACCAATCTCTGGTATTAAGCGCTTTATAAAAACAATTCTAATGATTATAATAAATATGATGCATGTAGCTCATACGCTTTATGAGGTGGTCATAAGGAAGGTTGTATAACTCGGACACCTACTCTAGGAAAATCCTTGAGTACCTGCTGGCACTAATAGAATTTTTTTAAGTTAAAGTTAAAGGTAAAGGGAGAAAGCCGCATTTTTGCACAAGCATGTTCATGATGTAGAGGTAGTGGGGGGGAAAAAAACCTCTGTAGAAGAAAAGTTAAAACATTACTCGGTAAGTCTGGTGGTAAAATAACAAAACAGATAAAGAAAGGGAAACAAATCTTGAAGAATTGGTTGCGGCACAAAAGGCCAGAATGTTACAGAATGATGCTGAAAACATGCTAAGAGCCATAAGCAAAAGGCATACTGGTGAAATCTGGCAGCTCTTGAACAGGGTAGGTGCTTCACAACAGGCACTACGGCAGATGAACCTGATTGCTGAAGAGCATTTTAAGACATTGTTCTCCGATGATAACTAAAGGACCCTCGTAAAGAAATCTTATCTGGGGAGGGGAGCATGAGTAGTTCCGTATGATCCAAAAATACTGGTGTCACAGATTTCGAGAGCACCCTGACCTGATGGCTTATCAAACGTGATTCTGAAAGAAGAACCGGAGCAATGGGGCAAATTCTTATGCTTGCTGTTTGAATAAGTGCAGAAGAGTTTGCGGCATCGTGGAAGTCGGGTATTATAGTCCCAATATTCGAGAAGGGCGATGGGGAGGATCCCAAAATGTACAACCCTATCACCCTCTTGGATGTGTCGGTTAAGTTCTTTGGGGGGCTTGTGCCCAGGTCCCCACCAGATTGGCTAGTGGTGGGATTCTCAGTAGGGGGGCGTGGGGTAGACTACAAAGTCACACTGTATGCAGATGACCTGCTTCTACACACGAGGGGTCACCTGCACTCCATACAGGCAGGGATTCATTTAGTCAAGCAGTACGGATCTATGGCAGGACTCAAAATCAGTTACTTTCCTCCTAGACAGAAAAAGGGAGGTGGCAATAGGGAGGTTCTCATCAGTAGGAGAGCAGGTCAGCCTGGACACATTAAAATGCCTGGGCATAAATGTGAAAAGGGATATTGGAAACTTATTTGAGGCAAACATGATGGCCAAAATAATGTCGGACTTGTTAAAATGCCAAAAGCTCACAATATCCTGGTTGGGCCGCCTCAACGCTCCGAAAATGGTGGTCCTCCCAAGGATCCTTTACATGTTTCAAATGCTCCCCATCATCCCGGACTCATTCTTTCGAGAGATGAAGGGCTACCTCAGGAGGTTCCTGTGGCAGCGGAAAAAGGCGAGGATTCTTAGTGCTGTACTGGTACTCCCCAAGGAGAAAGGGGGAGTGGGCCTTCCAGATGTGAAGCTCTAGTATAAAGACTCCGAATTCTAATACCCCACCTTTTGGTCCCAGCGGGACCTAAAGTGGATTTCTTTGTACATCCTACAGTTGAACCCCGCCACAGTAGGGGAATGGTTATAGATGTCGAGAGGTAAGCTCCCACGAAGGATCCGTGAGCACCATATAGTGGGGACTATATGGGATATCTGGAGACAAGGGGTGGAAATGAAGGGTGTGAAGACTTGACCCTGACCACTGGGACATCTCTGGGTAGCGGGAGTTGGGGATGCAATACAGAACCCTGAAAGATTCTAGAAATGGTATGAGACAGGGATTGAAAGGATAGGGCAGCTCTGGAGGGAGGGTAATTTTATCACCATAGCCATACTAGAGGAGGCGTCGGGCAAAGGCAAACTCTTGGTATTCTCCTATCTACAGCTAAAAGTGGTCCTAACATGGTCAGGTCTCAAGGAAAAGATACAGAGGGACCTTACCCCGTTTGAGGTACTCCTTGATAAGAGGACTGAAACAAAGGGGCTGATCTCAGCAATGTTTGTGGCCCTGGTTGGGTCGAGTAGTGGAGCCACTGAGATATTGAGCAGTCAGTGGGAATGAGATATTGGAGGCAACATAGAATCTACCTTCTGAGATAGACTCTGTAGGGGAGTATCTCGGACATCATTCTCCTGTCAATGCAGACTGCATTCCATTAAGCTACTCCACAGGTGGCAGTACGACCCGGTCAGACTTTCGAAAATGTTCCAAAATGCAAATCAGGCATGTTGGAGGGTTTGTGAAGAGAGAGCTGACTACTGGTACATGTGGTGGGGTGCCCGAAGGTACAAACCATTTGGGACGAGGTCCTGCGGTGGATTAAAGATCTAGACGGCATAGCTCTAATCAAATCCCCCATGTTGGTTTTGTTTGGCATGGAGGAGGAGGAGGAGGATGGAGATTATGCCAGACTCCCTAAAATGGCAGCAGCGTTACTGTTGGCCGCAAGGGCATGCATAGCCACTAAATGGAAAAGTGCACAACCCCACTAGCAAAAGGGAATGGACCAAAGTTGCTAAAAAGGTATTTACTATGGAAAGAATTGCAGCAGGGCTCCATGGACGGGCTGGGCCCCAGGAGTTGGAGTGGGGTGATTTCATAGCAAAATATATGGCAATGGAACCCCGTTCCGCAAAGGTTTAAGCTGGTGGCAAGCATGGGGGGATCCTGAAGGGATGGACCTGGGCGAACAAGGAAACGGGGAAGTCATGTCAACTGAACTTGAAAGTGGGCTCACCATACAGGGGGTCAGTGGCCATAGGGCTTAATTATTAAGGTGTCAAATTGTCAAAAGGTCTCAAGTTGTGGTTTGTGAAGAGCAAAGGCAGTAGGGGGAGGGGGGTAGAGAGGGGAGCGGGTGGCCAAAAACCTGGATGGAAAAACTACTTGAAGATGTTTATTGTGCCAGGGGGCGGTATCCCACCAACATGTAACTGTTGTATGTGATTTAAATCTTCAATAAAGTATAAATGTGGGAAAACAGAGTCAAATCAAAGAGACGTATATCAGTCAGGGTTCAGCAAAGGTGTGGGTACAAGCTTAAATGCATTTATATTAAGCATTTTTAAAGCAAGAGTGCAATATAACCAATATAGCCATATGAAAGTGTATCTGGCTTTTATTGATTTTAAACAGGCCTTTGATATCATTGATTGAGTGTTGCTATGGGAGAAGTTGATGAAATGGGGATGTCCACTTAAAAAAACAAAAACCTTCTACTCGGGTACCTAATTAATAGTGAGGTTGAATAAAGAGGGGAACAGTGAGGTTGAATAAAGAGGGGAAGTTATCAAGAGAAATAGAATTCATGAGGGGTCTCGAGCAAGGATGCTTCTTGGCGCCTACCCTTTCAACTTATTTATTTCAGACCTGGGAGAAATCTTGGATGAGGCCCGATCATTTCCTCTGCGATTGGGGGTGGTAAGGTGTGGCAGAATGTTATATGCAGATGACCTGGTGCTTATCGATCAGACACCTGTTTGCAGCGCCAACTGGATGCGCTGCACCAATATGTGGTATCAAATGGTAAACGCCAAGAAAACAAAGATTTTGGTTCTACAGCCAGCAGGTAAAACGAGGAAAAACCCTTATCAGTGGTACCTACATCGGGAACTTTTACACAAGGTGGAAAGCTTTTGTTTATTTAGGAACAGCAATTAATTTCAGGGTAAATGACACACTGAAGGGAGGCGATCTGAAGATAAAGGTCAAATATTTAGTGGAGCAGGAGTGAATTATAATGAGACCGTTTGACCGATACTCACTGCTACCGATGGTTAAGTTTTATAAACAAAAGTTTGTGGCATTCCTCACGTATGGGGCAGAAAGTTCGCTCTGTTTATCTTACAAGATGTGGCCATAACTGCAGGAGGCATTTTGGAGAAAGGTGTAATCCCTCCCAAATGGAGATGCAATCCAGGTTATTAGGAGAGAACTGGACCTTCTGCCAATGTATGCAAAGATGTGCTCGAAATCTTTGTCCCTGCTTGGAAAATGTTTGTTGAATCAAACGATATCAATGTTTTTTTTTTTTTTTTATTAAAGAGTAAATTAAACGTGCAAAAGAAAGAAAACTAGCAGAGTGGCAACACGCTTGTGTAGAGATTTTGCATACATTTGATATGGCTGAAGTGACAGTGGTAACTAACCCGGAAGTAGTTAAGATAACTGGAGAATGGACTGTATAGCGATACAGGGCAAAGCTAATTCGTATAAACTGTTTCAGCAACTGACGCATGAAGAAAGAGCAGTGAACACTACTCCGAGATATTTGACAAAATGTCCTAGCCCGGTGCATATATATCAGTTTCTAAGATTGCGTTTTAAATAATATTTCACTTAAGAAGCCCTGTTGGTAAGGAAAACAAAAGGATACACAGATGCAATTTGTCGAGGTTATAATCGACAGGGAGTCAAAGAAACACTTAGCAGGTATTGCTATATTGCACTAGATTTACAGAAAAGCAAACTTTGCCCCTAGAATTGAAAATAAGGTGAGGAGTATGTCCGCTGATGGAGGAAACGTAGCTTTTGTTATAGCAGCAATTCTTTTTTTTTTTTTTAAAGGATATGATCATTATTAGAGATTACATTGGGTTTGTTTTTGTCTTTTAATGAGATGAAATATTGGAGATGATGAAATAAAGGAATGTGTTGGATTTTATTTTTTCAAGTGTTTAAGCTGAATGTAACCAAACTAATGAAATACGTTTTTCTTTTTGTAATAAACCAAATTGCTTAATACAAAGAAAAGAAAAAAGAAACTCCTAACTTTGGCAAGTAAGCCTCAATGAGATAAATTGACCAGGAGCACACGTTTTGACCAGTGGCTAAGCCAGAATTTGAGACCAATCTGTAACTCCCTCTGGCACTTGAGGAGCAAATATCTTCACAGCTGTTGATAGAAGAAATATTGTTTGTGACTGGTCTTTTTGCAATTTCGGTTTGAAAACACAATCTGAATATGGCTTGCAGGGCATACAAGTGGTGTTGGGGTTTTGCTAACTGAAGTTAACTGTTGGTTTTGCAGCAGTTTAACGATTTCTTTTATATTTATGGTGTATGTATTTGGCCATGTTGTCCAAACCATCAATGTACCTTAATTTAGATGATGATTGTGACTGTCAAAGAAATCAATCACCAAGCAATGCTTTTATTCTTTTTAAAACGCACTGTGTGCTGCACTACCCCCACCTCCCTCTTCCTCGTCCCAGTACTGAAGTATTAGGTACTGAGCTCGATTGTCAGGAGTCCCTCTTTTATTTCCATTCTCTTGTTTGTTCATGTTCAACCCCTCCCACTGGATGTATAACACCCTAGTGTCTGGACATGCTATAGTTCAAACTGTTCCAGCCTTTGGCAGGGTCTCAAGAAGGCTGCTGGGCTGTCTCGTGCAACTACTATTCCCCTCCCTGCAGGGGAACTGAAAGAATGGATTCTCTGGCAAGCGCTTCTTGGCTGGGCCTTGGGGTCCTGCCATGAGGATTGTAGTTTCGTATTGGTAAGTATGTGGATGAGGAAGAGGAACATGGAAATAATTCCCAGAGAACGTGTATGATCTCCATTACTCCTGTTCTTGCTGTTCCTCGTCGCAGTAATTGCCTCCTGCCCCATCCGCCCAACATGAACGTAATTAGCCAAAAGGTATGGCCATTATCTATGGCATGCTGTTAACTGCAGGTTCCAAGGATGTACAGGTGACGGCTGGCTCTGGGCTAGACAGGGCAAAGTGTCTTTGCTGCAGGGTTGCCTTATTGTGCAATCGAAACAAAGTAGTAATAAATCCTTAAGGTCTTCAAATGTTACCAATAGGGTTGAAGTCCTAAAAAATAGTTTTAGGAGGGCTCATCAACACATGAGCTGAACATATCATAAAGTGAGTTATGCACATTTATTCCAAGTGTTCTTTGCTAATAGAAGAAAATGTGCAATACAAATGAACATTGTCTTTAAAAAAAAAGAACCAACAATACCAGGAAAAAGAACCAGGTAGAGGAGATTTTCCAATAACATTGCCTGCAAAGTAAGGAAAGGTGCTTATCTTTTAAATGCAAAAATCTATATTGAAATATTCGATGGAATGCAAATACAAGACATGTGCTTTGAAGACATTTCCACATGGTCTTGTGGGTAAGTGTTTGCCCTGAGAGCATGAGGTCCCGAGTTCAAATCCTAGTGGCCGAACACTTGACCAAGCAAGCTTTTATATGGCTTGCTGTTGTCAAGAACACCTCAGGGGGGATGGCGTCCACTCTGTGAAAAGTGGGCGGACGCTGTCTTAGGGCAATGGTCTTGAAGAGGTGTGCGTAGTAGCAAGACAACACATGGGCAAACCTGTCAGGAGAGGTCCGTGGCCCAAAAAGGATAACCATGTGGAATGCACCCCAAGGTTATTTGCCACATTCCACTGATTGCCCTGCTAAAGGTCCTACATTCGGGAGATGTGGGGCGATGAACCCCTTTGCCAGAGTGTGTCCTTCCCCAGTGCTGGCCACACCAAAGGGCAAAGATTTTTTTGAGGGTACTGGCATGATGAAAGGGGAACCTATCCATATCGATGACACAGTCCAGCTCGTAGCCCTGAAGCATTTGCGCATTCAGTTTGTTTTGCGGGATCAAGTTGAGCGTTAACTTGCAAAATTGCTCCAACTGGACGTTATCGAGAACTTAGATGGCCCCACCATGTGAGTCTCACCCATCATGGTGGCACGAAAACTGAAACAGTCCGCATCTACTGCACCTTCTTAACAAGGCCATAAGAAGTCAGACACCTTACACCGACAATATATGTCGTTACAGACCTGCATGGTGCCATATTTTTCTCTAAGCTCGACCTGAGAGTGTGATATCACCAACTGGTCCTACATCCGGATTCCCGCTTCATCACTACCTTTACTACCCGTAAACGTCTATGCCGCTATAAGCGGTTGAACTTTTACATTTGGTCTGCAGTAAAATTCTTTACAAAATTCAGTAAGAGAGGCGTTGGCTGGCATTCAAGGGGCCATCAGTATAGTCTAGTTTAAGCACGTTTGGAGGTGAAACATCTAGAACTCTTAGAGAAAGTCCTGGGCAGGATACAGTCGCTGGGAGTAACTCTCCACAAAGAGAAATACAAATCCCTGCAACGGAAAATAGATTTATTTGGCTTCATTTTACAGGCTTGTGGAATCTCGGAAGACCCTGCCAAGGTACATGACATCAAGATTGCAAAACCCCAGAGAAAGCATCTGGAGTTCGCAGTTCCTGGGTATAGTGACATACTGCAGGAGATTCATAATAGGCCTCCCCTCCCTCTCTGGACCTCTTCAAAATCTCACGAAGAAGACATTGTGGCAATGGACACCGCTAAAACAAACTCCTTTTGAAGACATTAAGGACTGCCTCACGGCGGCTAGTACAGTTGCATTTTTTTAGTCATCGGAACTGGTTGTCGATGCCAGCCCATTCGGCTTGGGAGCGTTGCTTACTCAGTTCAATAGTTGAAGGACGGTGAGGCTGGTTGCATATACAAGTATGGTGCTATCATCGACCGAGCACCAGCATTCCCAGATTGAGCGTGAAGCGTTGGCAGGGTTGTGGAGTTGCCGGCACTTCCATCTGTATATCTATGGGAAGCCAGTGAATGTGGTTACTGACCATAAACCCCTTGTTCCTATTCTCACAGGGTCATCGTTGAAGCTGCCTACCCGCATAGACAAATGGTTGCTTTCCCTGCCAGAGTACAATGTCAGCCTAGTCTATCGGCCTGATAACTACAATGCAGCGGACTATCTCTCTCGTCCCCCTGCTCCTCAAGATGAGAAGGCGAGAAATGAAGAATGCAAGACGGAGGAGTTAGTCAGGATGATCTCAGAAAGCACCACTAACCATTCCATGTCTGTGGATGAAATTGGGGTGCCCCTGAAGATGATGAATGCTTCCATGTGATGACTGCCATCGCTAAAGGCGAGTGGAAGTATGTGCTGGTGAGTTTAGACAAGCGCATGGAAAATGCCTAAACATCATTGGAGCAATTGTGGCACGTAAAAAGTGAGTTAACATTCACCGAAGATGGTTTGTTGCTGAGAGGGTCCTGAATGGTGATGCCATCCAAGCTCATCCCAAAGGTCTCACTTTGGCTCACCATGTGCAAGTGAGGATGCGGAGAGGTTCATGAGAACTTAGAACAAGGTGTTTAGAATTGCCCATGGCCAAGGGACCTGTCTCGAGGGCATTATATCGGTTCCTCATGGAGTATCACACCACACCCCATTGCTTGACGGGAGTGGCTCTGGTGCATGCATTATTTCAGAGGTGTCCTTGAGGGTTTATCTCGGATAGCGAGCCACAAATTCCCGGTGAGATTGATGATCACATAGTGGACCATGAGAGAGAGCCAATGAAGAAGCGAGCGTCTACGTGAATCTACATTCGCACTCGGGGGGGATGCAGTGCAGATGAGGTTGAGAAATCTGACAGGGAAATTGTCCCTGTCCTATGAACCTGCCCCGCTCCAGATGGTCGATTTTTTTTTTTTTTTTTAAAGGGATCGATGGTGATGGCATCAAATTGATTTGAGTCTGTGACGAGGAACTCGTGCGTGTTTAGGAAGATGTAGTGCTCTGGTAGAAGAAGGTATGGAGCATCCACTCTCTGATGATCCATTCTATGTTCGTGGTGAAGTCCTGAGTGGGAACTGCAGTTCTATTAATGAAGGTCTGACCCTGGTCCAGCAAGGCGAAGATGGTGATGCTGGTGAGATCGCAGCACAGATATCCCCCCGGAATCCCGTGGACGCCAACGTATCTGCATCATTGTGCTCGGTGATTGAGCATATGTAGGTGAGGACTGGATTGTGCCACCCAAGTTTACTATGTTTGTGTTAAGAAAAGTTTATTATTCTATTCATTGTTATGAAATAAGAGAAGTTTGGAAAGGTCTCTTTAAGAGACGCTGTCATGACGGTGCCTGAATAAATGGGCATCAAGCTGGCACGTGCAGCAGTGGAGTCCAGTCTTTGCTGGGACCTGATATTCCTATCATGCCCCATAACAACACAGGCATCCAACACCGCTCAAAGGCAGATAAGCATTATAACACACTGAATTATAAGTGACTCATCAGGTAGAACGGGCATTAAAAGCAGCCCAGACTAGCCCTTAGTTCTCAATAAGATTATTTTCTGATGGGATTTCTTTTCTTTCGCAGAATTATTCCCTACATCTTGGATCCAGTCCTCCACTAACGGCCTGATGTTATATTTTCCACACCTTTTTACATTTAATTTGTTTACACTTGAAGGGTTCTACAGATCCACATTTGACGTTGATTGACCTATTCGTCCCTGAAAGGAAAAAGACTCCATACGCAGCTGTCGAGTGAACCACACCACCAGTTCCATTCTAAGTAGCATGTCATGTCAGAATGATTTGACTTTATTGCACGACCAAAGAATGTGCGCAGTGGCAGCTCCTTCATCTTTACATCTCCAGCATCGGTCTTCCGCTAGGGATTTGCTCTGACACTGACATCCTATGGGCCGACCAATATAAATTGTGTATATCACAGATCAAGTCTAATAAGATGCCTATGATTATGAAGGAGACTGGTAGTGTTATTTTGTATACTATATTTCATTGAAAGTTTGTTAGTTTTCTTTTTATTATAAGCGGTCAATGGCTAGGCAGATCACCACTATTTGGCTTTAGGCAATACTTGCCCTTGAGAACCCTCAAAAATGGACATGCATGGAAAGACTGCTGAAATAGCGCTTTGGAAGGCTCTCCGGTGCAGTGGGTGAAGGCCACTTGGGACTCAATTTTGGATTACGCTGGCTTAAACCAGCTCGAACAATGGGACCATATTTTCAACTGGAAGTGCGTTAGAGGGTCTGGAGCCCGCACCACTCACCGGAGGATCACTACGCCGGATTTTCTCAGACTAGAGTGACTGACACTGAAGCAAAGGATCACGCAATTACAAGAGATGAGCGGGAAACAGTAGACTGACTACTGATGTACACAATAAACATTATTGTTATGCCTTGGCAGCGGGGGTGGCCAAACGGATATGGCATGTATTGTGAGGGACAAGACCATGATGAAATATAATGAGAAGGCGACTTGGAGGTGGATTGGGTTAGTGTCAAGAATGGCACTCTGTCAAGAGTGGCACAGGGTACCCAGGTAGATTTTGGGTGGCTCTGCTGAAGTAAGGTAGCAGATAAGCACACACAGCAGGAAGTTCAACAAGAAAGAAGAGTATGAAACTGTAGCTGTGAGCCAAAAGGGGCAAAAGATACAAAAGGTACAAACAAACTGGATTCCCTCTTGGGGTGTATGCTGAAATGGGAAAGAGTGTTCCACGAACCTTAGGAAACTCCAGCCTTCTGCACAGATTGCTATCACAGAGGCCCACGCTGTATGCTCATGGCTGGGAACAACAGCAGTGGGTGTCTGTAACACTAAAACGGGACAAGGGAAGGGGCAGAGGTTGCCTGCCGGAAACCAACAGGCAAGCTCTGTACAAAGGGATTACATAAGACACATGAGAAGACAAGAACAGATATATCCAGCGAAAAGGAAGTCAATGAGCAATCTAGCAGAAGGAAATTAAGGAAAGGCAGTTAGAGTACAGAGGACTCTAGGAAGAGAACAAGGGAGCAGCAGTCAGGAAAACAGAAGGGCTGCAAAGTAGGAAGCAGGTCTGCAGTCAAGAGTGGCACTAGGTGCAGGCAAACTGTAGTAGACTGCGGAGGTCTGTAGTAGGCTGCAAGGCAGGGAGTCCAGAAGAACAGGATAGAGAGAGATTAGTAGTAGGCGACAGACAGAGAGCCCAAAAGAATAGGGCCGCGAAGTAGGGAGCCCAGAGGATCAGGGCCGTAGGCAGAGGAGGGAGACAGGCTGCCAGGAAGGAGCCCAGAGGACACGGGCTGTAGGCAGCGGAGGGAGCTGGCAGCAAGAAAGGAGCCCAGAGGACAAGGGCTGTAGGCAGCGAAGAGGTGCAGTCTGCAAGGTAGGGAGCCCAGAGGACCAGGGCTTGGAGACAGCAGAGGGTTGCAAGCTGCAAGATAGGGAGCCCAGTGGACAAGGACTGTAGGCAGCCGGAGTGAGGCAGGCTGCAGGGCAGGGAGCCCAGAGCACAAGGACCGTAGGCAGCCGGAGTGAGGCAGGCTGCAGGGCAGGGAGCCCAGAGGACAAGGACCGTAGGCAGCCGGAGTGAGGCAGGCTGCAGGGCAGGGAGCCCAGAAAGGGCACTGATCAAAACAGGATAATGTAGCAACAGGAACAGCATACAAAGAAGCGGGTCTAGGCAAACAGGAGCGGGGAGATCTCAAGATGCAAGACACTGTGCTCCTGCAGGCAGCTGCTTATATACAGCCCTGCCCTGTTCTGAGACAGGCTAATTGACAGCACCTGTAGCAGCACACCTGAAGACAATCTGCCTCCTCCCTCTCTGGTCCTGAGCAGGTGGAAGCAGCACTGGCCGCTAGGGCTTCTGGGGATTGTGGTCCCAATAACGATGAATGAGAATAGCCAGGAATTGAGGACTGCAGCCAGGTGCATTATGGTAAATGTAGTTAATTGAATAAAATAAGAAAGAACCAAAGTTGAGCAAATGGAAATAAAAGACCAAGGCGTGAAAAGGAGTTGTGCAAGGAGTATTAGGAGGATAAATGAGTACCAAGTAGTCCATGATGGTTGCCAATGCGTGCGCCAGCGGCGCGGGCATGACAGTTACTTTGACCAGTGTGGTGACATGGTGCTATTTGTATGGATGGTTTGAAAACCAGCAATAAACGTTGCCTTGCTTTGTCTGTTTCCAATACAACTTCTGAGTCCTTTTCCCTGATTGTATAATCGGAGGATTTACTTTGAGAATTAATTGGCTGATCCTGTGGTTCGCTTGTCGTTTTGTACATGTAGAGATTGAGAGGAGAGCTACCCTGCAGAGGTGAAAGTAAATCGGGAGGTTACAAATTTGAGTGTGCAGCACTTCTTTGAGTTCTGCCAACCAGTTTGCACGTTTTTCTTTGATATCACACTTGCACTTAAATCTCACATTGTTGGGTGTCTTGTCTTTGGTTTTTTTGTGTGCCCTGAGGCCCACGGGCATGTGGCGCGTAATAAGAATTAAAATAAATAAATATTTGCAAAATCCACAAGTGTGTTAGAAAGCACATTCTTGAGTAACCAAATTCCAGCCCCAACCAAGATTTCTAGTCAAACCTCTTTCCATATATTGTCAAGTCATGGTTTCCCTAATGTGAAGTCTTGTGACAGTGAATAGCTTAAAGGTAGAGTTTTCTTACTCTTTTTCAAACATTTCGCAGTTGACTGAATTGTGCGTGGTATTTTCACCAGAGGTAGATGACGTTGTTAGAAAGAAGACTAGTCGATGGAACAGGTTTAACCATACCTTTTTGTTTTTTCATAAGGATCCAGGTGGAGGTGATGTCATTGACACTGTTGATCCAGAAGTGGGGAGATTTGAGCATAAATGCTCAGTTGTAGCGGCTCCTTTTATTTATTTGTATTTATTGTTGTTTTTATAGTGCTTTCACCAAAGCACTTTACACAATTAGAACATATGGTACAATAATAATAATAATAATAAAGTCAAATTATCAAAATGTACCAGAGTGGAGAGAGCTAGGAGTCGAAAGAGATGAAAGTTAGTCCTTTAGACTGGTGGGATAAGATGTGGGAGGAAGGCAAAGAGCGGAGTATATGAGACAGAATGAGTGAAAGCGACAGGGGTTTGGGAATGGCAGTAAAAAAACTCGACTGAGAGTGGAGGTGACGAGCAGGAAGGAAAAGAGGGAAGAAACGTATGAGGGAGCCATACCAGGAAGACATTTAAAGACAAAAGGAAGGAAGTGAAAAAGGATGTGTAAGTTGAAGCCGATGTTAGAGAGACTGAGTGAAAAATGCAGATGGACCAATTAGCAGAGTAGTAGTCAACATAAGAATATAACAGATGTGGAGTTTATAGGCATGAAAAGAAAAGAAAAGAAAAGAAAGGGCGAGCCCAGTGAAGATGGAAATAAAGTAAGCAATAGTTGCATCCGCTAAGATATATGTGGAGAAGAGTGAAAGATGACTCCACGATTGCAGGGAGAGCTAGAGAAGAGCAGGAGAAGGAGGAAAGGAGAGCATGGATGAGGAGCAGAAGTAGAGGAGGGAGGATAGAAGAAGATCAGGGATGTCATTTGGGGGTTGCATTTGCTATCCCTGGCTCCCTCCTCTGCTAGACCTGTCCCTGGGCCACTGGCCAAAGAGGCAGTGCCAATAGCAGACATCTCTGTTCGACCTGAAGAAGGCAGATCTAAATGCAGCTAAATGTGCCACAGCATTTTTCACCTGGAATCTCGATCTCGTTAGCTGGAGAAATAACAGGGATGTAGGAAAAACCATGAAACCATGGTTCATGGCAGTCCATTAGTGAAGAATGCCTGAATGGTAGAGTTCAGAGGTGGGGCTGTCTGTGCAGCTCATACCCAGCACTGTAGCAGCAGGAAGGGTATGGGGGTGGGGGGCCAGGTCTAGTCAGCTGACAATGGGTAAGAGCAGCCTGCAATACTCTGACAGCACAGCATGAACGCAAATCTCAGTGTTTCTCATGTCTGCTTTGCACATCCAGTGAGCCACTGGCCCGTGATGAGAGGGGTGTGCCCCAGTGGCTTCTGCCACCAATCCTGCCTGGACACTTTACGACCTGACCCAGATCTGCCAGACCTGCATCACAGGCCCACTGTAGATGGACGCATGGTGAGAAAATACATTTACATGAAGTTGCCCTCTGCCTTTGTAATAAAAAGTCTGTTGCTTCCTCAAGCAAAATATCTATATCTTTAGGCAGATAGCTCTGGGGCAACGCACTTGCTTTGGGAACAAAAGGGTACAGTACAACATTGTGTTCAGTTTCTGTTTCAGTGCTTAGAAGCTTGATTAGGTTGGCATTAAGCAAGATATAAAGTGCCAAAGAAAATAATACAATGGGCCTTTTCTAGGGGTCTTGTCATGGAGATGCTGCTGTTTACATTGTATAATGCTTTTAAAACTTGGACTTCCCCCTCGCTTACATCAAACAAAAAAAACTGCAAATCCTGCTCGGTCCCACCCCAAAAGGGGGCAGCCAAGACCAAAGTGCCAGGTCATATCCCTTCTCCACAAGACCACAGGCATCCCCAGACATTTCCAGCCTCATGGGGGCATTGTGAGTGAGGAGTAGCCTAGGTCTGGTATCTGGGAGTGATGTCGTAGAGCTGCTGCTGCTGTTAACGTTCTAAAATAAAAAACCCTGCAGTTACTGTGACCTGCAACATATCCTTCCCCCTCTGTCTCCGATCTAACAACAAAAGCTGTGGGTTACTTCAAAACAAAAAGGTGATGGCTGGAAGGTTTCAAATCATTCATAACCACTGGGACAGTTCTGGGAAACCCTCCACATCATTGTTTTTCAGGTTGGACTTGTGTGGGCAGTTGCTGTTTCCAGTCTGTGGCCAGATACTTGGCAGACCCTGAATGTCTGCGCTTTGGGATTTAGGTCTCTTCGAAAAGCTCTGTCTGTTTAAAGTTTAGCCCGAGTGATGTACAATAGTCCAGGCGTTGTGTTGGATGTCTGCTTACATTCACACTAAATGGGCCTATACACACTGATATTAACGTTTCATATGGTGATGCATTCTTGTATGAAATGTACATCGTATTACAGTTCTATCATAACCATATTTTTCCAAGTGTACTAAGGAACAATTTTATGTGATGCCACTTCCTGTTTTGTCAAGGGGTGAAAGGTTGTGTACATCACTTCCTGTGATGTCACTTGGGGCATGCAGGGTCAAATTATATCACTTCCTGGGATGTCTTCAGAGGTCAGAGGTCAAAGGTCATGCAATGTCACTTCCACTACCCCAGGCATTTTGGAGAACTGAAGCCCCTGAAGAGGATCTCCGATTTTGTGGGATTCAGAGGAAGAAAGTGAGAGGACATCCAGGATTGATAGCAAGATGACAGGATGTTACTCTAGATTGAAGGGTGTCAGAGAAGTTGAACATTTGTGAATTGTTGGCCTAAAAGTGGTAGCAAAGGTCAAAAGAAGAGATGAGGGAATAGGGCTGGTCTGTTTGGCAACACTTATCCACTTCTTGAATTGACTCCTTTCTCTTGCAATACTTTATTAAGGTCGATAGATATGTTTAATTACGGTAGGTTTTGCTGTCGCGTTATGGTGAGTAAGGTGGTTGAAAAGCCAAAGAACCACCTAAAATAACATACTCAACACACTCACACATATGAATGTGCCAGTTTGCTTTTTCTGTATGTTTTTTAATGTAGTCCTTTGAATTAATCATAAGCACATCATGTTGTTTTTCCCTTAATGATGACACATGTTTCGTCTCTGGCTGCCTTTTTCAAATCAGGGCTAATTCTATGGTATACATTGAATACAGTTTCCATATTTCAATTGTATCAAACAAATAATACATGTCAAATTAATAATTATTTGAAAAACAATAGCAGATAGTGTTTCATCATAGATTGTTATAATAATAGTCACAATCACAGAAAATCAAGGGTTGGTAGAGGGTAGGATTGTTGGAGAGTTGGGGGTGGGAAAAAAGGGGGCGGGGAGGAGATGGAAGAGAAGTATATACTATTAAAAATGCATCAGAATTTCTATTAATCCTTTGTTCACTGTTTATCTTGATACTTCCAACAATATGATCGTATGTAATTGGTAGCAAATATTGGTTTGATTGGTGCCTTATGTGCATCTACAAAAGACAAGTTTTATGTGCTCAAATCCTATTTTTCCATGCAGTGACAAGCTATCTCTTGGTGACTTGTGATAACCATGATTTCAAGTTTTGTCATCTTACACCTGTTTCTCTTTTGGCTCTTATCTTTAGCTGGATCTGTCTCTTCACAGATTTTATATAATGGGTTAGATCCCTCTAAATGAATAATGCGCGAATGTAATATACCTGTATATCAGTCTTGCCTCTGCTTGTCTGAGTGTCCTTACTTTGTTTCCTCCTCTTTTTCCTCTATTATAAGGGTGAGAAAAAACACCTTATCTAAGATGGGTGAAACCTACAACCATCAAATAAATGAATAAAGAAAACGCTGTCCTTGTGGTGTTGTGTCAAAACAAAATGGCCTATACAAAAAAACCTATTGCCAAATCCTTACTCTATATGACAAAAAGGGGTGTGGGACAATCACATGTATAACAAGAGTGTGGTCCAAACTAAAATGTCCAAAAGTGTTTTGATAAGTTCAGGACTAGTGTAGTCCCTTCCGCACGCTTCATCATGGAACAAGGCGGAACAGTGGCCTGGCCTATAGGCATCAGGAAGCAGTTTCTTCAGAAAAGGCAGGATCCCGCGAATCAATGTCTCTTGCTTGGCGTCTCAAAACGTTCCCAAGCTTTCATCATGCGAGATTCTCCTTCCTCGTGATACCCCCTTCGTTGGGTTGACCTTCGTTTTTACACCACCATTCAGTCACTTTAACAAAATGCGGGATTCATGTTCCTTTACTTTCACATGGCATCCCTCCGTCGGGTTCATTCTTGCCTTTACAATTTTATCACAATGCGTGATTCGCTCCCCTTAGTTCTCTCTTAGCATCCCTCAGTTAGGTTCACACTTGCCTTTACAACATAGTTCACTTAGCTTTACTTTACAATTATTCACTTCGTTTCCCATTTGTCAAAAACTTTTGATTGTATAATGATTTTGCTTGCACCTCTGTATGACCACTTTGACTTTTTTTCTTGGGTTGCCCACTCCTAAGATCTTCTGGTATTTGCAGTCTTTCCAATTATCTTACTTTCAATCGAACAGTTTGTATTTGGAGCTTTTGAAGAAGGTAATATTCTATCACCGGACCACTCTGTTATTCTTAGTATATTTCAGTCTTAAACACATTCGCAATGTTGCAGGCTTCCCTCACGATTTTCTATGACACGCGCAGCTTCTGCATTCATCGTTCTGGTTACAGTGTACCTTTGCTCGCGGTTTCATGAAACCCTGCAAGCCTCATCAAATGCTTTGGTATCTTTTCACTTCTTCTCACCAGCAGGTGTCATGCTTCACTCACCGGTAGCGCTCGATACCATTTGTTCACTGTTTCCTTGAAGCCAAGAGTATCGGCCCAGCACGGCTTGCCTCCTCCCAACTCCATTCATCCAAAGGAAGGCCCGTCTTCACCTTGTGCATTAGCGGGGAGGTTTCCTTTGAAAATCCTCTGCAGCTGGCCTTACCACAGCCTTTTTTTTTCCTCGCCTCTTGGCCCCTTCTTCCCTGCTTATTAGCTCCAATTTTACTGGATCTGCTCTCCTGTCATTTTGCTGGTTCTGCTTGCCTTTCTCGCCTTGCCTCTTAGGTGCTCTCTTGCTCTGTCTTTTATCCCAGTGTGGAAAGGGAACTGGATTCAGGTGCGAGTAATCAAGTTTAAGTACCTGACTCTGCCTGACCCTGATATTGGGACATGTCAAACTGGTTGTGTTTGAGCCTGTCTTTCTCTGAAGCGCTTTGTCCGTGCAGCAGAGTGTGTGTAGGAAAGGGAATGGGAGGGTGAAGGTTACTATATACTATATAGACTGAGGGTGTTCTACAGGGAAATGGGTCAAGGGATACCGCATCTCTCCTCGAGAAGTCCGACTCCCCAGGGACCCCTCCTCCCCCATCCAGGTTATTTGCCTGCACTGGTTCACCCCCGGGATCTGAATCTAATGGCGATGGCGGTGCGCCGGACACCTGGATGGTAGATCCCAAGGGACTAGACAGTGAGTCACCCTTTGGTTTCTCACAGCGTCTTGCCAAGATTTAGTACTCTGGTTTGTAGGCTCCAGTAACCCTCCTTGTCAGTCTCTTCCTCTCTGTTGGTTTCCGCTCGCCCCCCTCCACTCTGGGCAGCCCTGGTACCTTCTATGCCTTCGGTTGTGCTCCAGCGGGATGGTGTACTAGCTGAGTTCTTACCGTTCGCCCTTCTCCACAGCACCACTGTCATACAAGCATCTACTTCTGTGCTTCTGCTCAACTATGCGGTCCTTGCATTCCAAGTGGACGTTTCGTCCCTCCAGTCAGCCCTGGCCTTGGTGTAATTTCCCAGGTGCCAGACTCACCACCGCTGTGGCATGGTCGTGCCACCAGGTAAGACAGTCCTTCCATCCCCGTCTTGTACTGGACTGTGACGCCTTTCTCTACGCCAGACATCCGACTTCTCTCTGCATCTCTCCATGCTATCGTTGCACCACCCCTGCAGGATATCTGTATGTCAGAGGCTCGCCTCTGGATAGGATTCTTTCTCCTCCATTCAAGGTTCCTCGTCCTGTTATTGTTGCTGCAGTACTTGGAAGGGGCGTGTTTCTTTTCGTCAGTTTCTGAGTTCAAGGGAATGCCAGTATTACCTTGAGCCAATGTTGTAAAAGCAATGTCAATATTTGTTGTATGCAAAACCGAAGTAACATCAGTCTTTTCTATTCCCATATATGCAGACAGTCTAGTCTTCTTCATAGGGAGTTCCTTGTAGGGCTAGGAGTCCTTGTCCCAGGAGGGGAATCTCCCCCAGGAAGGGTCTCCCCCCTCCCTAGGAAGGGTCTTGTTTTATGCATTCACCTCCTTTGCCTCAAATGGGGTGTCTTCTCCCTTGGGAAGAAAGGACAAATTGTCCAGATTCGTCAGAGCTCATATAGCCTATCAGATTTGACATCCTGTATCCTAAATTATAACATTTAACTTGGGAGCTTACTCTACTGACCTCATACGCAGCACTTCCCAACAGAAAAATGTAAGAATGTCATAGTGAATGCCTTATTTCTTTTCAAAAACTGTTCTCTATTCGTTTCCGATTAAAAGGTTCTTTGCCAGTTGTTCCCATGCATTACACAGGATAACATAAAAGGGTTTATGGCATCATCTCAACCCACCATGCAATCCTACTCCCTTTTGTCTCCTACTACAACTATTCAATCAACATGTTGTTCTATGCCTTATCTGTAAATCATTAGTTGGAATACCAGCAATTAAACTCCTTACATCAGGTGTTTTTCATTAAGGTTAAATAAGACTTGGTCCTATTACTGTGTCCATAATTTAAAGGCAATATATTTACTTTACAGCTAGCCATCACTCGCCCTCCATTGTGCCAGCGCTGAAATTCTGATTCATTCTTTAGGAGGCTCTCATTCCATTCATGCCATGTCTATTAATAAAGTTGGTAAAACCTATTGCTTTCCTAGGTTCTGCTGAAACCAAGGATGTTTATTCCCAGCATTAACTTTGTCATCTTTGCCAGCACATGGCCTAAAGTTTGTATTTGTTTCCAGTAAGTTCTCTTGTATATAAAAACCTTAACAATGCTTCACTAGCTGACTCTTATCAATGACGTGCCAACTTCCACCCTCATTTCACATGTTGGGAGTTCACCTAATACAGCTCTTAAAGTTTCCAGTGTACCTACTTCTGAAAATCCCACATTTCAGCACTGTACAAGACTGTTGAGGAGACTTTAATATTAAGAACCTATTGTTACGCTCACCTGGCTCCCACAGAGGCGTCGATCGGAACTGGACAGCTGCAGTCTCCACCAATGTGACGCGTAGGGCCGAGATGACGGACTGGACTGGCCCACCTAGCTTCGTTTGCTTGGCCCGTAGGAATATTATTCTGCAAATGGAGAAAGGGAATTAACCACCCGTGGAGTTGAGCGTAAATCCCCCCACCCCAGCTGTTCTCCCCACAGATCACCTTTGATGTCCCCTCTTATAGTCTAACCTGATGGTTTGAAAAGATTAGCTCTCCATCCTGCATTGAGCGCAGGGGCGCGTTGATAACCAGTTGCTTCACTAGCTCGAAGGAATTAGTGAGTTCCAGATCAATATTGACTCTGAGATTCTCGGCAAGACGCCGTAAGTATAAAGTTCGTAAGAGTTCAAATGCCTGACTTTCACTCTTGTCCAATTCCTTGCAGGTGGCAGCTTGACCCTAATGAAGAGTTCCTCGTGGCAACCGGTAGTATTCTAGTAAGGATTTGTATTTTCCAACACAGTTCGATAAAATAATGTCAATATGTAACCTGTTGCTTTCTCTCTTATTCAGGCGCTGAGAGAAAGTATGAAGTCTAGGGGAATAATACCTCTGGCGGTAAAATCAGGTAAGACTATTGTGGTGAGGAGGGCTCCCCTTGTTAGTTCCTTTGTTTCACCTTGCTGTCCTTTTGTTTCCCCTTAGGGGCCAAGGTTCGGCGAAGATGAAGTGGAAGCTGTGCCGACCCGTGAAGAGGAATAGTACCCCCGGTGGTAAAATCAGGTAAGTCTATGGGGGGGTAACTAATATTCCTCTGTGTATTCCCTTGGCTCACCTTGCTGTTCTTGTCTTCTCCTTAGGTGCCGGAGTGCGGCGGGAACATGCAGGAGGATGCAGTGGAATGTGAAGATGCTGCGAAGGCCGGTGAGTTCAGCGCGGCGCTGCAGCAGGCGAGGCGACGCGCTTAAATAGCTTCTTTCTTCCAGCTCGAAGGCGCGATGGATCGGGAATTCAGGTAAGGATCAAAGGTATTGCTCTTGTTCTAACCTTTTCTCCTTCTTTCTCCCTTTTTCTAGGAGCTCCAAACTCGAGGCGGCTGTGGCAGAAGGCTGGATGCAGACTTGCCGGCACGGTAAGCATTACGCTGCAGGATGCAGAATAACGCAAATTGTGTGCTGCTCTTCGGGCGTGGTTTAAATAGCCTCCAAATTAGTCCCAGGTAATTATTCCTCCCGAGCCCCACCCGAGTAAAAAATAGTCCCTAAGTAAAGTAGTCCCTCCCAAGCCTCTTTTGGCTTGGAGCTCTTGCAGCATGGTCTGCATCAGGTAAGTTTGCAGCTTGGTCTGACTCTCCATATGAGCCTGGCGCCAGGACTGGACCCAAATAGCCCCTAGCAGGGGTTGTTGGGCTTGCTTGGGATAACTTGATGCCTGCTTCCGGGGTTGCTGGACTTGGTCTGGGTCCCCGGGGGTAGGCATCATGACACCTATATACTTTTAAAAATGTAAGACCACACATTTTTGACTTGGACCAATCTATTGACTAGTCTTGAAAAAATGTGACACCCACGTGTTATACGATCACTTCTTTTTCCTTTAAAAACTATATGCTGTTTTTCAATCGCCAAACTGGACCACCCCACCCCTTTAAACATTACATTAAACTCCTTCAAATATACCTTTGCAGCTATCTAATGTTGCTAGAGTATTAGTTGGCAGGACGTTTGTCATCTGCATTCAGTAGGGTTTCATATTTGGTTGCATTCAAGAGTGGGAGCGGGGGTCTGACTTATATCTGTCCAATATCATGGGCCTCATTACAAGTCTGGCGGTAACTGTGGTGGTAAAACCACCTGGTTACTGTCGGGCTCGTATTACCATTCCGCCTCTGTGACTCCCGGAATTACCAGGGCATTACAGCCCCGGTGTCCCGGGAGTCACGGAGGCGGAAATGTGTTAATCCCCATTCCACTAGGACTCAATGGGAATGGAGAAGTGGAAACACCGGCACCATCTCGTGATGGTGCTGGTGTTTCCACGTCCGCCTGCAGGCGGGAGGTGTTCAACCCGCCAGGTCAGACCTGGTGGGAAGATCACCTCCCGCCTGCAGGACTCGGGATCGGGCGGTCCGGAATTAAGTGGCGGCGGATTTCCCGCCACTGTTAATTCTGGACCGCCCGACCCGTAATGAGGCCCCATGTCACTATCTGATGGCCACAAGCAAAAAGAAAAAGGAGGTCAAGGGATATTGTAGTGGGACCCATTTTATATTCATAAAATATTGTGAAAGTTCTACAAGATACTTCGGGCACAAAACCTTGAAGTTCACTTTTCCCAGTTGGAATGGATGTGCACATTAATCCAATAAACATGCACAAGTCATGCTTATCTGTGAAACCAAAGGTTGCCCACGAGACACCAAACATAGTCCCTCCCGGCTCCAAGAAAATAGGTATTGGATAGCTTGGAAGTAAAAGGCTTGTAAGGATGTAATGTACGATATTTGTATGGCTCCTATACAGCACGTGTTTCCAGGCTCCACAAGACAAAAGAGTGGGGTGGGAGATGGGGATGGACAGAAGAGGAAAAACAATAACAGTCCCACTAGGCCTTGTGTCCAGGAGGGGTAAGTGACAGGGGACAAACCAGGGGATGGGGTCAAGTGCGAGTCCAATGGTGGTCCTCCACCGAAGGCTAATCAAAGGAAGGGTGCCTGAGGGCAAGTGCTAGAGGAAGGGGGGAACTGACACCAATAAGACTCTTAAGGGCACACAGGCAACCAGTCACAATGACAGGAGGAGACTACCAGGGGAGGGGGAAAGGGAAGGAGTTGGAGAAATCTTTCTCCTTATCTTTCCCGTAGACCGCCACCTTTTAGCAACTTTTTAGTCCTTGTCCAAATCCTCCTTCCCAACTGCAAAATGTACAGAGTCCTGTAATCTAGTATTACCGAGCCAAAGTACCTCCTTCGATAAGTATGGTGCAATTGCTTACCATAGTAAGGTATTCTCTAGCGTCTCCTCATCCGATAGCCACCACACGGCGGACTGTAATTGTCCCGCCAAGTAATATAACTCCAGATGTGGTAACCTCACCTCACCCCACCCTCTACGTAATCTCTGCAAAGTGTACTCCGGGCCACTCTGTATCTGCCTGAACCCCATATGAAACCACTAATTACTGAATTAAGCTCTCTGAAATAGGACTGTGATCTAAAGTACGGTATGTTGATAAAGTGATCTAGCAGGCGAGGGAGGTCCACCATTTTAATCAAATCTACTCTTCCCCATTAGTGAGAGAAGCAATTGCTTTCAAAATCTAAAAGATCTTTCTAAATCTTTCCTTGCTTGTACGGTGTTCCGTTCCTGAGAGCGTAGCACCGGAGAGAAGAAGTTCTAAATACTGGGAACTGCACAGTCTAATTATACACACAGAGGGTTTGTTCCCAGACAGACCTATTTACACTGAATAAATCGCCAGGATTTAAGCATCCTGGCCATGCAACAATGTGAATACATCGCATAATTACAAATGTGCAGGCATAGCAAAGTAGTACTAGTACCATTAAATAAAAAATGAAATGGCTTATTTTAAACCAAGCACAGTCGATGAAGTCAAGACGACTATACAGGACAGAGATAAATACTTTGTTTACATAATTATATGCATGTACAAGAACAACATGTAAGGCAACAATTAGTTATAAAGGCAACTATCTGTTGGTTACCTACTAATCAAAAACACATGAGTTAACATAGCAACAACAGACGTAAACATGTAGATTGAGTAGGAAAAACAGTGGCTAGGGTCTATGCCAGAGGCTGAAGGGAGAGTTGTAGGGCAAATGTATTTCAAAATGGTGTTTCGGCAGGGTTGAATGCTTGGAACCGCCTTCTTCAGGACCAAAAGACAGAAGTGGACCCTATGAAGCATGGACAAAACAACATTTCAGATTTGCTATACAACAACTTAAATGCCACAAAGCAAGTGAGCCAAGGCTTGCGAGGAAATGTAGAAAGGAGAGCGGCGGAGGTGATCCGCTGAACAGGGAGAATACAATGTGCCACCAACTCCAATGCAAGGCCCATGCATTGAAGTATGTAAAAGTAATGAAATGTGGACCAATAGCCAAAAGTGAGAGAGAATCTCTAGTAGAACCCACATGTCATTATTTACGAAATCATGGACGGAAAGAGGGAGCTGATACAGGAGGTAGAGAAACGCTTACCACTTCTAGAATGTGTAGGACTGATCTTATGTCACTGTCAAGGCGGGAAGCGGCAGACCGTGAGGGACGCGGGTGCCTGTAGAACGCAACCGCCACCTGTAGTTTGTAATGGCCCTAGGCTAGGAAGCCAAGAAATTGTAAAACGTATGAGTTTAGAATTGAAATGAGACCATGCAATGTGCGGATCATGCTCTAAGTCACTAATCGGCTGCATGTCGAAGTAAATTCCCCCTACAGTGGGGTAACCAGCTGGAGCTGTCCGAAGCCTACCAGGAAAGTAGTATCACGGTTGAAAACTGCTCTCCCAATTGAGATCCGACGGAAGCGAGCAGGACAGATCTAAGTGGTGCGCGCAGGTGCTGTGTCTATGACCTCCCGGTGTTGGTTATTTAGGAGAGTTCCGGTAAGCAAAGACTACAAGCATCTAGCCTCGTGGCACATGTTGACCCCTACGTATCTAAACATCTGAGTCTCCCATTTCAACCCCATATTTGGTAAGCAGGACTTGTCGAGCCCAACCCACCAAGCCAGTGGGAATATACATGATTTCTTCCTGCTCACCGTGATCCCGGAGAGTGCTGCAAAGTTATCAAGCACCTCAACAATATGACTGATTATTTTCAGGATTGTTGATGTACAAGAGCATGTCATCCACATACAGCGAGACAACATGGCTTACCCTGTCAACCTGCAGTCCTTCCGCAATGAATTACACTTGCGGAAGTGCTACCAGGGGCTCCAGTGCCGGTATAAAAAGTATGGGGAGAACGGGCATCCCTTCTTCACGCCCCTCTAATCCTCCATTGGCCTAATATGGTTGCCTGTTCTAACTCGTGCAGTAGCTGCGTTCTATAGTAATGTGAGCCATCTGATGAACCAGTCCTCTACTTCAAAGCATTCCAGGGTGGCATATAGCCGCATTTATCCTTCCATGCTCGTGTCCTGTCTATTAATGCAGGTAACCTCCCCAGGTTCCCGTAGGTAGCACTGTCAGGGGCATATCCGTTCTGGTCGGGATGTATTAATTTCCTGATCGCTGCTTCAAGCATCCCCGCAAGGAGTGCTGTGAGAATTTTACAATCTTGATTGTTCATAGAGATTGGCCGATATGATTCTCAATTATGTATCGGCTTACCTGCTTTTAGTATTTAGATTATGGATTTTCCCATACTCTGTGCTAACCTTCCCAATTCCTATCCGTCTTCAAAGGTTTCCAATAGCCTCAATGCCACCTCATCTATAAATTCCTTGTAAACTCTTCCGGTAGTCCATCTCCCCTTGGTGTGGTAATGCATGAATCATTGCCCGTAGCTCCTCCACCGTGAGTGGGGCTCCCAGTGCCTCTGCTTATTCCAGCTCTAGGATAGGCAAATCTGTCTGGGATAATGTCTTCCCTGATTCTACCCCATCTGTGCTATATAGATCTTGGCACAATTTCTGAAATATGTCATTGATTTCTGTGATGAATCCTACAGTCATCACCAAACCCCAGCCTAAGGTCTCCTCTCATATGGCCAGGGGAAGGCAGCTGCTACCTGGTCCTAACCGTGAGGGTGGTTTCATGAGGGGTGGATCAGATGGGAGGAGACGGCTATCAAGCAGAAGTGGTGACTCCTTTGTGGGGGACACAGTATTCATCCACTTCTGAGATGAGATTCCCCTAGTGCCTAAATATTTCACGGCATGTTGTCACTATAAGGTTCCCTCTCCCAGAACTACCCAAAGTACAAAACATGAAGACCTTTTTTTTTTAATTTATTTTTATTGTTTTTATTCACTTTTACTAGCAGAAATAACACAATAAATGTACATGCAACCATTGTTTGTTTTCACATACATCTTTTCAGTTTGCTCCCCCACCCCCACATCTCTCCCTGGGTAGCCAAAACCGTGTGCCTCTGAAAGTCTGCCTTGAAATCTCTGCCTTTTCATATGTCTGCCATACGGTGTGAGTCATTCTCTCTTGCGTGTGTTGTGCTCTTTGGGGTCGGGTGTAGGGTTCCATTTTACCTTTCTGCTTTCCTTGCGCCTTGAGTGGGTCAGTTCTCACTTCATTTTCCCCGTTATTAACCAGAGTGTCTGGTGTGCCCCGACCTCGGCCAGCGGATCATTCCACATTCTCATTCAGTACTCCGCCCATTGCCTCCACCTGTCTGTGTCTTCTCCTGGCTGTACGTTTTTAGGAAGGCGGACCATTCCATTTCCCTTGAGGGGGTGTGGTCATGCAACTGCCCGGTTAAATGCTCCATCATGTATATATCCGTGGCCTTCACGGCCCATTGCTGCTCCCCAGGAAGGGTCTCCCGCTTCCTTCCACCAGCCAAACATGCCCTTGCCGCCAGTAGCAGATAATGCAGCATGTGGGGCAATCTCATCCATTCCCCGTCTACCGCTTCCATCCCAAACAGTACCAATAGGGGATCTAGACTTCGCTCCACTCCACTCTATCCAGGGCCTTTATCCATCCCTGGACCTCTTTGCAAAACCTTTTGTACTTCCACACATGCCCACCACATAGGGTAATAGTCTGCCATTTGACCACATTTCCTCCAGCAGCAGCAGCAGGGGTCTATTCCTGAGAACATCTTAGATAACCTTACTGTGTCCCACTGCTAAATATATAGTAACTTAATGCCATGAAACTTGTACTGACAGGCAATCAATGTTCAGTGTGCGTTTTCACATAGCATTCTCCACTGGTCTGCCTCTACCTCTACTCCCATGTCCTTCTCCCACCTTTTTTTGTAAACTTATATATCTCCTCCTTGCGCAGGTAGTAGGGCCAGGATGCAGCTTCGATATTAGACCCTTCATTCCCTTCGCAGTGCTCAGCACCGCTTCCGTATCTGTCGGTTCCCTCTGCAGCTCTTCCTTCCACTTGCCTGATATTAGTACTCCCTTGCGTTGCAAGTATTTAAATACAGAGATTTTGCCTTTGCCTATACTCTCCTCTAGCTCGATCACATAAACACATTCTCCCCCCTTGAGCACTTGACCTACCCTCTCCAGTCCTGCCCGAACCAGTCCTGAAATCTGGCCTGATCCGGGATCTGGTCCCATATCGGGGGGGGTGCCCATATATGACTCATGGGCGCCAGCCAGGTCGTGACTCTGACCATTTCCTTCTTAACCCTACATAGAGCCCAGAGTTGTCCCATAATTCGGTGTGCCTTTATGTTTCTCAGGATTGCCCTTTGTGGCGCCCAAAGCCATTCGTCCAGTGTGACCGGTCTCCATTGGTAGTTCTCGATATTTACCCACTGTTTCTGTTGGTCCACCCTAAGGTGGGGGGGTTAGGGCCCTAAATTGGGCTGCTCTAAAGTCAGTATGCATTACTGGGAGCCCTACTCCTCCGCTCCCCTTCGGTTGCACCAGAACTCGGTCCGCGACCCTCTGCTCCTTCCCTTGCCATATGAATTTGCAGTCTCTCTTTTTAAGTTCCACAAAGCAGAGATCAGGTTTTTTAATTGGCAGTGCTTGGTACAGATACATAATTCGAGGGAGTAGTGTCATTTTTACGGCATTGAGTCTACCCAGCCAGGATATCGTAAATCTCGACCATGTCTCTAGATCCCCAAAGAGCTTGTGCAGCAACAGGGGAAGTTGACTTTGTAAATCTTATCCAGGTTCTTGGGTATTTTGACCCCTAAATACTTCAATTACTTCTATTCTATTTTCAATGCCCAGATCCCTCCATTCCCCACTTTCCTTAGCCGCTTCCCACCACCCCCAGGGGGAGGATCACCGACTTCTTAACATTTACTCAAATTCCCGATACCCATTTACTCAACAGTCCAGTATCCGGATAGCACTATGCACTGACGTGGCTACATCTGAGACTTACAGCAAGACCTTATTAGCATAAATGCTTATTTTGTAACTTGCCCCCCTGACCATGATGCCACTAATCGGGTCCTCCTCCCTCACTTTCATGGCTAGGGGTTCCATTGTTAACGCAAAGATGGGAGATGGTGGGCATCCCTGTCTAGTACCGCTGCTGGGTTTGATAGTTCTGGACATTTTCCCGTTCACCACTATCCTCGCTGTGGGCTGGGCGTAGATCGCTCTAATGGCCCGACACATTCTGTCTCCAAAGCCCGTCTTCCGCAGCACTGCAAAAAAGAACGCGCACTCCACCCGATCAAAGGCTTTTTCGGCGTCTAGACTCAGCAATGCATAGTCACCCATTTCCCCAGAGACATGCTCCATGAGATCTAGGGTCTTCTGTATCATGTCTGGGTTCTATCTCCCTGCAATGAATCCCATTTAATCTGGGTGTATTAGGCATGGCATTTTCTCTTTGAGTCGGGGGGCCACCGGGCCAGTATGCGCGTACAAATATTTTCGTCCACATTTAATAGCGAAATAGGTTGGTAGAAGGGGCAATTGGCTGGGTCCCTCCCTTCCTTGGGTATCACTGCTAACTGCCTTGCTAAAGCGTCTTCCCCTACGCTCAAAGCTTTCAGCTCTGCCCTTTTCGCCTGCAATGCCACCCACATCTCCTCTGTCTCCCCCTCGACATGCATCCGTCCCTCTCCCTCTATTATTTCCTTTTGAAAGTTTGTGTTCTTGAAGCTGCCTTTCCTGTTTTGTTCGTGCACTCTCCCTGATTGAGTCCTCTCCATGTGGCTTTCCCAGTATCCCATACCCCGTTCATTCCGACCTCCCATTGTTGTTTATCTTGAAATATTTGTCTATATCTTTGGTAAGCTGGTCAGCAAATATGGGGTCTTCCCAAAGTAGCTCATTGAACCGCCAGCTGCTGTCCGGCCTGTGGATCCCTTCTATGTCTAGTGACATATGCACCATATCGTGATCAGTCCACCACACGGGTCTAATGTCACAGCTCGTTACCCTAGTCCGCTGATCTCTGTTCAGTAGCAAGTAGTCTATCCTGATGTACGTTGTATGCAGCGCGGAGAAGAAAGTGTATCTTCTCTCTCCTGGATGTTTTAGCCTCCACATGTCCACTAGCCCTCGTACCTCCATTGTTTGCCCAAGATGCCCCAGTCTTTCTACCTCTTCAGGGGATCCCCTCTTTCCCACTGCCTTCCTGTCCAATACTCATTAAACATTCTAACAAACTGTAACAGTAAACAGCTAGGAGCTGAAAAAATTGTTGAGGCACCCTCTTTCACGCAGAGGGCCACCTTAGATTGGGGGGGGGGGAATTCCCCTCCCTCCAGCACTGTTCCTTGGTACCTTACGGCCCTCCCAGGCACCTCGTAGATTACCCAGCCGTCAGCCAGTTTCATCGGTGGCTTTGCCATCCTGCGGCTGCCTCAGTGCTGCAGGGATTTGTGCGGTGCTCGGCCGTTCAGGCGTATATATTTTCTCACTCAACAGACAAACATTAACAACAATGCAAACTCCACGCTACAACTGGCACTTTGTGTTGGGAACCGCACTTCATCCTCTGTCTCCCGTTGCATCAACTCGGCTCACTCCATGATTGCCCTTCACGTTCAGCATCGGTCATCCCCTGCACCTGCTTTTGGTCCCTCGTATGTCCCCTGCCCTCTCCAGGTTCCCTCGCTCCCTTTGACCTTAGGAATTCAGTCCTCCTCTGGCTGCTAGGGCCTGTCGTTTCTTGTTCTTCGGTGCAGTGAAACAGGTCATGTATGAGAGGGTTCCAGGCAAGCAGTCTGGCCCCACTCTCACCCTCTCCCCCAGTGCGCTGCTCTGGTCCACACTGATGTTTCCACTGTCGTCCATTTTCCCAGGTCTGCCCACCACCTTTCTGCCAATGGTCCTGTGCTCGAGTTCCATGTCATCGCTATGCAGCGCTTGGACAGAATACACATCAAGTCCTTCATTTTCGCTATATTTGTTCATTGTTTGCTGCCTCTCGGGAACAACCCCAGGAGGTAGGATTCTGGCAACCATGCTTGCATTCGTATCCCACCTGCCTCTGCCCTCGTTTTCACTGTCTCCGAGAAGTTGAGGATCACTGGGCAGGACCAGAACATGTGTACCATATCCGCCTGTTCCTCTGCGCAGCATGGGCAGGTTCGGGTTTGTTTGTGTCCCATTTTCGACATTCTCTTGGGTGTGAGGTACGCTCTGTGGATGAGGTACAGCTGCATTTGCTTGAATCTCGCATTTCTGGAGACTTTTCTCGCATACCGTAGTGTCCTGCTCCACTTCTCATCAGTGAATGTCTTTTGGAGTTCCTCCTCCCACCTGGCTCTTGCTGGCAACGCCCTTCCATTATTGCTACGCAGGAGCAGTTCATAGAGTCTGGATATCGTGTGTTCTCCCTCCGACACGTCGTACCAGAGAAGAGGAACAACTGTCCCCCATAAGATGATTGTTGCATCTGCATATCATCTGCATAGTTTGCCCTTGTCCAGGAGGGATTGGAACCAACTTAATATAAGGCAGTCCTTACTCCCTTGAAGGGACCAAGATGAGCTTGCTGATTGAGACTCCCCTGGGAACACATGAGGGTGTATGCTGGCTTCATGCAGTGAAATATTAATTCGGTGTAAGAATGAACACTCCCACAATCTAATTTGATCAGTCCCCTGGAATTATTGCCTTGATTAGGACCTGGGATGCCCTTTCCAAATGGAAGAACCCTTCTATTTGGTGTGAAATGCAACAGTGCTTCCCATTATATTGAAAGCTTAGTGAGACTTGATTGCGTATAGAAATCATGCCATCCCTGCACATTTATTTATATAGTGTGGGTAGCCAGCATTTGGGATGACATTGTTTAACAGTACTGTGTGTTGGTATACGTTTCCATTGGAATTATACCTTGGTCAGGTGTTGTTGAAAGAGCCATGTTTTGAGAGATTTCTGAATTTGGGAAATTGTGTGGGCATTCTAAGTCGACACCGGGATCGGGTTCCTGAGGGTAGGTGCATGACAAGAGGATTGCGTGTGGGTCCTCTCTTTGCAGATGAGTTGTGTTTTAAGCCGGTGGGTCGATTTGCTGCGTAAGGAGCGTGTGCCACCAGATATGTGGAGTTTAGCTGGCAGGTATGCTGGTGTGCTATTTGTGACTGCTTTGTAGATGATACATGCAGTCTTAAACAATATCCTGGCCTGGAGTGGAAGCCAATGTAGTTCACGTAGGATTGGAGTAATTCGGTTAAACTTCTGTTCTCCCGTAATAAGATCTACTGCAGCGTGGTGGACTGCTTTTAGAGGAGCCAAGTGAGCAGCTAGGAGCCGTGTCAGAAGAGCATTTCCCCAATTGATGTGCAAGACGACAAGGGCCTGCACTACGGTCTGAGAGCCCTGCGGTAGGATGACTGGTTTGATTTTTCGAAGGGTAGCGATTCTGAGCAAGGCTATTTGGGCCTTCTTGGGTATGTGTTCATGGAAGGACAGGTTGCTGTCTATGTTGGAAGCCTAAGGATTTTGCGGAGTTGGAGAGTTGTGGATAAAATCCTTCTAGGCACATATCATTAAGCCATTGTTAGACAAGTTATTTAGCGGGCGGACCGATGAGGACGTATTCAGTTTTGGATGGTTTTAGTTTGAGGAAGGCAGGTGACATCCAGGTCTGGATGATGGTTATGTAATCGTGGAGACGAATGATGCCCTGTGCTATTTACTCATGTGCAACTGAGTATTGTCCTTGTATTGGTGTATGGCTATACTGTGTAAACGTTAAAAAGGACTGGTGAGAGGACTCTGCATGAGATCTGGAGTCAGAAAGAACCCAATGAGTTCATCTGGACAGCCTGGGGTCTTCCTGAGGTGATAGAGAAACCAATTCAGGACAGGGCCAGAGAATCCCATCCTATCAGCAAGGAGGGAGAGAAGGAATTTGGTGGTCAACAGTGTTGAATGCAACCGAGAGGTCAAGGAGGATGAGGAGGCATGAGTCACCCTTATCCATGATTTGGAGGACATTATCCACCACCTGGATTGTTGCTGTCTTGATGCTACACTTTGAGTAGGACCCTGATTTATAGTCATTTAGGAGGTGGAGTTTTCCGATTTTGGCGAGTAGTTGTGTAGCAGCTACTTTTTGGATCTAAGGTTGGTTCTTGAGGGTGTCCGGAGATGATCCTTCTGAAAGGGTGGATTTGCGCGATGCAGAGGAGTGCATTTAGCGCTGGGACCATCAATTATTTAATGATGGAGGCTGTGATTATATCGTCGGAGTAAGAAGTAGGTTTGAGGGAGGCAATCATTTTTTGGAGATCCGGGAGGAGGAGAGGAAATCATTCGGTCCAGATGGGGCAGTGTGTGTGCTGGGGTGCAGGGGATGCTACTGCTGTGAGAGGTTGATTTGAGGGTCTCTCCAATTTTTATTTTTTGATTTTTTTTTTTTTTTTTTTTTTTTTTTTTTTTTTTTTTTTTAATTTTTTAATTTGTGTATTTTTATTTTTTCAATAAAAAATATATTGATTCTGTTGCAGAGTTGCTGGTACTCTGGGCCGTGTGAGGGTTTGGTATAATGCTTTATTACTTCAAAGAGGGCCTTGCTCATTTTAGAGGCTGCCGCAATGTTGGTGGAGTAGTAAACAGCTTTGGCCTCATTAATAAAATTCTGTGATTTGCATGTAGAGATTTGAGGTTGGTGAGGTCTCCCGAGGTATGGTTTTTACGCCACTGTTTCTCTAGAGCTCTGATTGAGCATTAGTTTTAGGCTAGCTTGGGGGTGTACCATGGAGCGGGTAGTTTAGTCTCATCCTGGCTGGATTTTAGAGGGGCATGAGTGCCCATCAGTTTCATAGCAGAGTTGCTGAATAATTCGAGGAGGCCCGAAGCATTCCCTGTGGTGGGGAAGTCTATAAAGCTGGCTTCTAGCTCATTGACCAGGAATGTTTTTTTGAATGAGCAGCATTGAAGAGCATTTAACCTGACCTTTGTGACCCGTAGTCGAGTGGGGGACTGATAATGGGGTGGCGGTGTGGTCAGACCAGTCAAGTGGGATAGGGTCTGCACAGGTGATGCAGGGGGATGATAAGAAAATGAAGCCAAGGTTGTTGCCTTTGTTGTACGTAGGGGAGAGCCCGATTTGCTTAAGGTCCATAGAAACTGTCAGTACGGAAAGCATGCTTTGAGTGTGGTTGTTGGCCTGTGACTTTGGACATTAAAATCACAGAGACACATTATTAGAATGTGCTAATTTGGCAGAGGAGCGTAAGATGGAGATGTCTGCAGTGAATCAGTTACTCCTGTGAGGTGGTCTGTAGATGAGGTGGAAGGTGATGGATTCCTTGTGCGATGGAGGAATGAGCTTGTCCTGCAAGAGGCCACTCGCTCCTGTGGATGATTGCCACTACACCTCCTGTCCTTCCTGGCCGGTCGGCATTTTGGATGCAGTAGCCTTGGGTTAGGAGGACGTTAACAACATGGGAGGATGGGGTAGACCATGTTTCAGTGAAGAGCAGGGCATCAAGGTTGATGTACGAGATGAGGCCAGCGATCTCTGCAGCATGAGCGACTGCTGAGCGAGCATTGATCAACCTGAGAGGGCGTGTGCATGTGGTCCATGGGTGTTGCCAAGGGCAGTATCGATGAGGTTCGCTAGTAGCTTTCTGGGGCTGCCCAGGGCACTTGGGCATTTGAATTCTGGTGGGAGTGGGGATGGGCTCTGAAGGGAGGAAACACATTGAGCGCTATGAAACACTTTTCTGTGTATAGGCGCTATATAAATAAACAATACAATGTCTTTTGGTGAGTAGTAGTGATTAGTTTGTAGGTGAAATGCAGGATAATGGGTAAGGCCCATGGCCTAACCGGCACAAACGGGTGAGGTCCTTCTCTTCGCCTATCCTTTGCTGAGGACACTGCTGTTGAGGATGCCTATGAAGGACTTGTAGGTGGTGGGCAGAGCAACAGAGTGGCAGGGCCTGGTCACATGACGAGCAGCCTACTCAGTGCGGTCTGCCTGGAGTGAGCGGTTGACACAATAGTATTGATGGACAGTGAATAAATATTGTGGTTTGCTAGGATAATGTACAGCTTGATTTAATTGTATTCAAGGTTGAGGGAGATTAGTTACAAAACTGCATTTTCTGTCATGAGGGTGCTGTAAAATAGGAAACGTTTGCCTGCGCTGACAGAGTGACAGGAATGAGTGATATTTAAAAAGTACCCTAAGCGCTATCACAGATCTAGTTGAAATTAGACCATGGTTTCGAAGGCCTCCGAACCATGGCCAGATGAGGATCCATTTGGTAATCTATGGTCTGTGAAGGTCATAGTTATTTTTTTGTTTTAATCTTTGTATTGGCATTTTAATAGACAAGGTTTTGGCATGAAAAACGAAAACATTATGCAAGCATTATTGTTTCAACAGTCTCCGTACCCTCCTCTCCCCCATCCCCCTGCACACCCACCCCCAAAGTGCTACCACTGCATCTATTTCTACTGGTTCACGATAACAGAAGTGCAACAGTTAAGATATGATATAAGACATTTATAGCGCGTCTATACACAAGTGTTTCAATGCATGACGTAAGCAATGATCTATAATTTCAGATATTGTCTGCAAGGTCATAGTTATTTAAACTGAATTCGAAAATAAAGGGCGAATGTAAATCTCATGCAACCTCTCATTCTTAAATTGCACAGTGGGATTCATATTTGATTTAGGAAGGGTACTTATACCTGTTCAGTACAATCTAAAACATTCTGCAGGTTGGGTGGGGGAACTGAAACTGTGGTGTACATTTTAAAACCTTATTTCCCTAAGCTAATAACCTGCAGAAGTCTAAGAAATATATAGTGTAAACTGCACGCAAATGTAGTGATTGCAGCACCACTTTTAAATGAGAGCCCTGCGACAGTTCTGATTCTACAAATGGTTGGGATGTTGTTTGACTCATTTCCAAATATTACTTGATATGTACTGCAGTGATGTTTCTGTGAAGTAAATGGTCTTGATATAGTGACAGACAAGCTCTGTACGTTCAATTAGAATGTCCAGTGTTATTCAGAATGTAATGTGTGTGTGTGTATGTATGTATATATATATATATATATATATATATATATATATATATATATAACACTATATTATATATAGTGTAATAATGTTGATCCAGACGAACACAAGTTGATGCCTTAATTAGGCTAACAGTCATTTATGTTGCGTAAGTGCGAGCTTTCGTGGGATGTCTCCACTTCCTCTGGCAGAGATGAAATGAAGCATTATGCGAAAACATGGGAAGAACCTCATCAATTTAGTTTGTATTGGTTTGGTTTATTTATTTATAATGAGCTCCTCACCCATAGGTATCTGGGCGCAGTACAGGATGATGCAAATTCATAGTTACATAGGCAAAGGAAAAAGATAACTGTACAATAAAATATCTTTGTTACACAGGTAGAGATAAACTATACAGTAAAATATCTAAACAAGATGTACGAGGCAATTTCAAGATTATACACAGTAATTACAGAGAGGCAAGGCGTTACAGGATATCAAGGATAAGTTCAACGAGGTAGAAGAATATTACATGTATACATGGTAGAGGCTGGTGCCCTCTAAGGGTCGTCGTTGCAGATGATCAATTTTTTAATGTTGTGTCTGAAGCTAGAGAGGGATTGCCTGGTTCTAAAGTTGGCGGGAGAGGGTCCCAAAGTTGGGTGGCCAAGACAGGGAAGCTTTTGCCTCCTGCTTTTTGAAGTTTATATCTGAGCACTTGTAGTAAGCCCAAGCTGGCTGATCTAGTGAGTCTAGCATATTGTTTCAGGGCATATTTGTCAGAGAGATATTGTGGGGCTGCGTTGTTGAGGCATTTATAAGTGAGGGATGCGGTTTTAAGTTGAATTCTTTCTTTAATAGTCACTTGTGGTCTCTTCTTATGGAGGAGATATGTTGTATGAGAGGAATGCTCTAGGCTGCCCTAAGAGCGCTATTTTGCAGAATCTGCAGTTTTTTGGTGATGTATTTGTTACCCCCAAGGTATAGTCTGTTGCAGTAGTCAATTTTTGATAATATTAGGGCTCTGGCCAGAGTGGTACAGCTTTTCGTAGAGAGGAAGGGTTTATAGGCTTGGATGAGCTTACAGGTGTAAGCATTAGCAGAGGCAGTAGCGCTAACCGTTTTTCTCACGTTTAGGGACGAGTCTAGGTAGAAACCTAATGTTTTTACTTTGCTTGCGGCTTTTATGAAGTTGCCATCGATGTTGAATGAGCGATATTGATCGCCTAATTTGGAAATATTGATGGGTGTGGCTAGGAGGGGTTCTATTTCTTCATCATTCAGGCAGAGGCCATGTGTGGCCATCCATGCCTGAATGATGAGGTAGATTCTATTAATCAGGGCTAGGACCTTGGCATAGTCACCTGTCAGGGGAAAATGTATCTGGGGGTCATCCACATAGTTCGTGTAGGTGACACCCAAGTGATCCAGGTCATCAAACAATGGTTTGGTAAAGACGTTGTACATGGTTGGAGATACACACGATCCTTGTGGGACTCCACCTGTAATAGGGATCGGGTCTGCAGCCACAGATGCCGAGAACACTCATCGACCTATTGCTTAGAAAGGGTTTAATCCAAGCTGTGGCTTCTGGAGAGAAGTGTGATGTGGTGGAAAGGTGGTTGCATAAGATCTTATGATCAACCAAGTCGAACGCGGCTCACAGGTCCAGAAGGAGCAAGAGTGCTGAGTTTCCTTTATCTTTAAGGTCGTCTATTTGCGTTTTTAGGTCAGGGCGGTTTCGGTGCCGTGTTATGGCCTGAAGCCTGATTGGTGGAGACCTAATAGTTTGTTAGACTCTACGAAATGCTGCATTTGATTATAGACAGCTTTGTCTATAATCTTCAACAGAAAAGGAACAGTGGTAATATGTTAGTGGGTATATTGGGGTCAAGGGTTTTTTTTTTTCTTTTATTTTCAGTATGGGCAACACCAATGAGGGCTTCAGATTGGTTGGCACAGTGCATGTGTGGAAAGAGGCATTAATAAGAGATGCGATCAAGAGAGAGAGGATGCTCGCTGCTTCCTCGATGATGGCCACAGGGCAAGAATCCCCTTGGCAGTTTGAAGGTTTGAGGGACGTTATGATTTTTAGTACCTTCGGGGAGATACTGGTGTAAACTTAAAGCGATGGGTGGCGGTGGAGGACTTGGCGTGAGTTTTTTTTGAGTCATTTTGAGGTGTCAGGGTGAGTTTTATTTTATTTTTTTATTTATTTATTTTTATTTTTTCTCTTTCTCTCAATGATTTACTTTTGGAGAAGGGTGATTTTATTGGCCAGTGCTTCCTGGATTTTGGTACACCAAGAATGGTCTTTAACACAAAGGTCTGTGTGAAGGTTGGGTGATTCAAGTTCTCTAAGTATGATAAAGAGTTTGTGGGTACTTGAAATGGCTTTATCAATCCTTTCGTTGTAAGAGTTTCGTTTAGCTGTAAAGATTTCCTCTTTGTAGTTGCCTGTGATTTTTTTAAGAGGGTTTCTTTGTTGATAGTGGATGGGTTGTGTTTCCATATGGATTTGTGCTTCCTTTTTTCTTTCCTAATCTGAGTTTAGGGGTGAACCAGGTGTTCACGTGGGCCTTTGGTTTGCTTTTACACATTTTTAGGGGTGCGATAGAGTCTATAGCCGAGTTGATGGTATTGTTGTACAGTTTTACTAGTTCCTCAGGGTTGGATGGTAGTGAGGATGCCTGTAGGGGCTCAGGAAAGGGCCTGAGATTGTCGACAGTGATATTTTTCTTGTTTCTGGTAGGAATGGGTGGAGCTATGGCTTTGGTCGCTGCTGGCAGAGTGCAGTTTAGGAGAGTAAAGGTAAGTAAACTATGGTCTGTCCATGGTAGTGGTTCGATAGCTATTATGTTGGCACGTCTGCTAGCCAGTCCAGGGTACGTCCTTTGTCATATGTGGCTAGGAGGATTCTTTGGGTTAGGCCTAGTTCAGTCAGGGAGTTGGCTACGAGTAAGGCTGAGTGGTCAGCTGGATCATTAAATCCCAAATTGAAGTCGCCTAGGAGTAAGATTTGGGTTTGGTTGTGATGATATTGTTGATGTCATCTTCGAATGCCCCTAAGGGACCTGGAAGGCGGTAGATGAGGTGAATGGACAGGGTTTGTGATGTGGAAAGTGGCAATTTAGCAGTTAGTAGTTCACAGGATGAGGTGGAGACATGGTGGATGGCTCTAAGGTTAAGCAAGGCTTTATCAATGAGGGCAATGCCTCCCCCTCTAGTTGATTCTCTGTCAGATCTGAGAATAGAGTAGTTGTCTGGTGTGGCGATGAGGAGGGATGAGCCTGCTGCTGCATGTAACCATGTCTTGGTTATTGCCAGGAAGTCAAATTTCCTATCGGTAATCAGGTCAGCAATTTCGGTTGTGTGGGCCACTAGGGATCTGGCATTGATTAGTGCTCCAGTAATGGTGGTGTTATTATTAGTATTGGAGGTATTAGGTGGTGTGGGATTTACATGCACATTTGGGGGCATATTTGCATTATTTTGCGGTTGTTTTAACAGTGCTTGGCCTGAGGTTGTTGATGGGTGTAACAATTGTAGCTAACAATGGTTGATGGCTTCGCACTCCCAGGTCTTTATTCTTCAGTGGAAGAAATACACGATGGCTAGGTCATTTTTTCTAAAGTGCTTTCTTTTAATTGAATAATAATCTCATAATGCCAGACTAGCCGGCGTGCAAAACAATAAAACAAAACTAACGCTTTTCACCTAACTGCGGAGTTGTGTTTGTCACCATGTTGCTGTTCATATTATGGTGGATTTTGTGCAGATAAGGGTACCTGTCCTTTTTTGATTTTCTTCCTTTACTATGAGTCGCCAAAAATGTATTCTTTTACCATGTTTGTTCTTGTGTGTGCCATTTTAGAATGTCGTCTTTACTTGGTATTATAGTCAAAGTTTTCCTTATTGATGTTTCATGTCGGAGGCAACTTATTTTAGACAGTTCCCAGGTTCTCCTTATTTCGGAACTCATAGTTGCGATCCTGGTTGTCTTATCTTGATTTAGTGGTCGTCCTAATTAAAGGTGTGTTTTTTGGGGAGGATCTTGTCTTTTTTCTGAGAGCATCTTGGTTATTAACTTGCTAAAGTACTAGTGCTTAACATGTGATTCAGGTTTTGAGTTATCGGCATGCAGTTGTAACATACATCCTGTATTGAGAGTCGGTGATGGCTCTTGAGCATTTCTTAATAGAATGCATCCGGTTTACTGTGCCTCCGACACATCATTTGCATCATTTTCCAAAAGACTGCACCTTTCACAGAGAATTATTTGCATTGTAGCCAGAGCAATCTGTTTCTGATGTCATTTGAAAAATGTGCAGGGTATGTAACATCCCTTATGCTTATCATGACTTCGAAGGCGTGCTGTAACAGTGCAGTCAAGGTACCTCATGTGATCAGATGCATCCTGCTTTCAGTTCATCTCAAACGCATTTAGGTCAATAGAGAATATTTTGTCACAAGTGTAGTGTGTCCTTTTAAGCAGCGTGACATTGAAGTCACGTGGTAGCAGTGAATAAAAGGGGCCGCCCGTGCTGCGAGGTTAGTGAGCACGGGGACCCGAGTTGAAACCCACCACTGTCTGTGTGCTTATTTAAGTGGTGGGGGAGGCCCAAGTCTGGACCGGGTTGTCCCCCCCACACTGACGACAAGGCGGTTGCCGGAGTGGAGCCATTGCACATGGTGATAATCCCGTGTATAACCTGTCTGGTGCGGAGTGCCACCTCGCTCGCGGAGCACGTTCAGCACTCGCTGTCAGAGCCCACGTGAAGGCTTGCAATGGCGTGTAGGGAGTGCAGACACCCATACACCCACCCCCCTTTTTATTGTCCGGGCTCACCAGCAAAGCGGGCCATCACAGAACCCTGCTCGCGTCGCCGGCAGGGCTCCAAGCAGGAAACAGAAGAAAAAGAAACACTGACTGCACCTGAGGCGAGGTATTGGAAAGGAGCTCTCCATTTTAAAAATAAAAAAATAAACCCTAAACATTCTCCAACCGAGTCACAGCAGTGGATGTCAGGCACTCGGGTCACTGCCTCACGTGTAGCCATCAAAGACCAGGTACGCTCACTGTCCTGCAGGATATGTAACTGGAAACAGTTTGGGCTCCAGAACAGTAACAAGGGTTGCAGCTCCTACACTAGTGTGCTTGTGCGCCCTGTCCCTCTGAAAGTACAGCCTGGTTTGCACGCAGTGGTGAGCAACACTGTCTATTTTCTTGAACATTCTCACAGCTTGCACAGTAGGGTTGAAGGTCCTGCCTGGAGTGCTTGTGCACCCTGTCTGCCTGTGGCCTACCGGCGCAGCATGACCTAGTTGACAGGCCCACGACCTGCCAAGTCCATTTTGTCTACTATTGCGACCACCAACAATGGTAGACCATGCTGCTGCCGCCCGAGTGTGTCGCACACCTGAATACCTCACACCCCAACAAGAGCTTGACGTCTATGGCGCTCCATTGGCCTCAGATGGGCCACCTGGGTGAAGCGCCTGGACAGGCTTCTATCCGCCACAGGCGAGGACAATGATGAGACAAAAAAATCAATCGTGTTGTACTCAGCTGGCCATGCAGTCTGCAACATTTTCGAGACCCTCCGACCGAATGATGAGACATTTGGTGCAGCCAAGACTGCACTACAGGAGTACTTCGCACCTACGGCGAGCCTCCATTATGAAAGATCGTTAATGAGAAATGCGCTACAAAATGAGGGTGAATCCCTACACATGTACCATTGCAGACTACGGAGAATGGCGGAAACCTGCGCATGGCCAGATTTCGACCACAAAATGCGTCAGCAGTTACTCAACGGTTGTTCATTGGTCAAGCTACGGCAATAGATCTTGTGGAAACCAGGAATGCCACTGGTTGAAATCCTTGAGCTGGGGTGCTCCCACGAGCTGGCGAACGTGAGAGCTGAGAAGATGTGTGCCGCTATGAAATCCGTAAAGTTAGAAGAGGCCTGCACCGTAGAGGTCAACAATTTTGCAATTCAGAGAGGCGTCCCCCGGTGAGCAAGAAGGAGCAATACTGGGCAGAAGCCTCGCTGTGCCCCAATTGTGGCTATGACCTACCCCACTGTGCTGACTGCCCGGCGAAGGTCCACACTTGCGGGAGGCGTGATGTAGCGAACCACTTTGCCAGAGTCTGCCATTCGTCATCCCCATTTACACTTGTGCGAAGGCCGGCAGGATCAAAGCATTACTTCCAAAGACAGTCACGGAAGGTGGCACTGGCTGACCAGATACCTCAGAGTGACAAACAGACTGAAGAGGAAACCGACCAGGAAGACCTGTACTTTATATCCAGTGTATCGGTCACGAAAGCCTCAGGTTAGCGGCAGCCGAAATGTATGATCAAGGTTTGCAGCTCACAGATTCTGGCACTGATTGACACTGGGGCATTGGTCAGTTTCATGGCGAACGAACACTACCGCAGTCTGTCGAATGCACCTCCCTTGAAAAGGACTCCAGTGCATGTCTACACTTTTGGGGTGCACGTGCCACTACCGCTGGAAGGCGGTTTCATCATACCGATACGTCATGAAGACACTGTTGTTAAGGCAATATTCGTCGTCACAAAATTGAGCAACGTCACTCTATTGGGGTGCTTGGCGGTAGAGGCATTGCACATCGTTTACTTTGCCTTTGGGGTCTATGTACAGGACATTCAGTCCCTATTGTCCTAGCTTGCCGATGTTTTCTCAGGCATTGGAAGATTCACAGGTGTCCCAGTTTGCCTGCACATCAACCTGATGGTACAGCTGGTGGCCCTGAAATACAGACTAGTGCATTTCCACCTTCAACCTATGGTAGCGAAGGAGCTTGATGACCTGCTCAATATGGACATCATTGAAGAAGTGGAGGGCCCGACTCCATGGGTTTCTCCCATCGTCATTGCAAAGAAACCAAGTCAACCGAACTCCATCCACATTCGTGTGGACATGCGTCTCCCCAACAGGGCCAGAAAGAGGGAGAGACGCATCACCCTGACGATTGACATACTGGCAGACCTGCAAGGGGCCAAGTTCTTTTCGAAGCTAGAACTGAGGTCTGGTTATCACTAACTGGTGTTGACACAGCCGAATGAGGCAGGGGGCGCCCGCCCGTTTGCATTTGCAAGCAGAGCTCTCTCGAACACGGAACAGCGATATTCCCAGGTTGAGCGGGAGGCGCTTACTGTGCTGTGGGGCTGCAGACCCATGTATTTACTTTCATCTGTGTATGGCAAATTGGTGACCTCTCATCCTCATCATGGTTGGGGCGTCTTCCAATCCCCCAGTGCGAACCGAGAAGTGGCTACTGGCCCTACAGGAATAAAACCTCGAGCTTGTGTACCTCCCAGGAAATGCCTATGCAGCGGATTATCTGTCCTGCCATTCCCGGGAGTCAAGATCAAAGGTGGAGGTTGATGCGTAATGTGAGGTTGAAGAGCTTTTGCACACGCTGTTGGAGGCAGCTACCCCTATATCTATGTACCTCGAGGAACTTCAGGAGGCGTCGGCCAAAGATGAATGTTGACTACTGAAATCGGCTGGGACTAGTGGGGAGTGGAATCATGTCCTTTCTGAGCTGCACGGGCACACACAGGACGCGAAGAGTGTTCTGGAGCAAATGTGGCATGTGCGATCTGAACTGACATTCTTTCATAACTGACTGATCATGAGGGGATTGAGAATGGTCATTCCCTCCAGCCTTTTAACGCAGGCACTGGAGCTGACTCACAGAAGACCTCAAGGAGTGTCAAAAACCAAGGCTTGCCTCAGAACGAAGGTCTGGTTCCCAGGCATAGAAGATAAAGTTGATGAATTAATACATGACTGTGTGTGGTGGCAGGCAGCCCTCCCACACGAGAGAGAACCGTGCTTAGAGTCCATGGACCAGAGCAACATCCCCTGGGGCACAGTGCATATAGATGTTCCTGGTACTAGTAGACCAGTGGTCAAGATACCCCAAGGTGGAATTCGTGGAGTCCACCTTGCTAGAAGATGTGGTGCCCATTCTCAAAAAGGTGTTCGCCACTCACGGACTTCCCAACGAGATCTGCACGGCTAATAGCCTGCCATTTCAGAGTGGGGATTCTCATGGGCTAGGGATCCAATGCTGGTATGGCTCCAGGCCAATGGGGAAGCAGAAAGGATGATAACTCTCAATGGGGTTGAGGTGGGAGGAACGGATTTCCCTGGACTATGTCATGTGGATATATGGACTGCGAAGTTTGTGCCCCTTATTCAGTATCGAAGTGCCACTGTGAGAAGTTGATTCCCCGTTTAAAAATATATAATTTGTCCTTCGTGGGGGGGGGAAACATTTCACATGATTTGTTAGCGTTGTTATCCTGGTGAATGTTACTGAACCCATATTGTGACAATAAAACTAAAGTGCGCGACAAGCATGGTATCAAAGAGAGACACAGACTCAAATCAACAGTTTGAAAACTTTTAAAGAATGTTGTGGGGTTGGTATAATGCCTAACTGGCCCCAACTCTAAGGGGTTGTTCCCTCAACTGATGTTTCTAATGGCCGTCGGTGTCTGCAAGTCCAAAATCTGTCTGTGTTGTAACCTATGCTTGCTCTCACTCTTTGATCAAACTGTGATCGGGGGTCTTCTTAAAGGAAAAATGGTGGCTCAAAAGAAAATGTAAAACAAAGACTGGTTTCAGGTACTCCTACCCTTGGATGCAGTTCTGCCATTTTCAAGAATTACTTAAACTTAGTGTTGCCTTCTGAGTCTTCCACACAGGTCCCTTGCAGCAAGTTCCAACTGTTTCTGGGTCTCTTGAGTTTCCTTTCCCCGTGTCTAGGCCTCAAACACAAAAAAAGGTTTATTTTATGCCTCTCAGGGTTCCCTTCCCCAAGTCTAGGCCTTTTCCTCAGAGATCCACCTTTTTTTTCAGTTCTTTCAGGGGTAGTATCAGCCTTTCGAGAATGCCAGGCTCTTTGCTCCTCCTTAGCGCAAACATTTTGATGTATAACCCCTCTCCTTTTCTTCTACTTCAAGGCATAAATTAGCTTTCAAAAATTGATTAACAGAGTTTGCTAATTACATTTTTCTTGATTAGCAAACAAACCCATTTGATTAGCAATGTTGTACTAATGTTTATAATGCCACCAGAAGATACTTGTACCCAAGATTCAAAATGAGCAACAGGTTTTGTATACCTGCTGAAGAAAGACATTAGTGAGATAAATCGGGCCTTGCAAATTTGTTCTATAAAATGGTGTATGTCACCACAAAACCACTTTGGTTTGGCACACTGATGCCACCCAGAGGCCAGCCATGCACAGTGAAACTTGTATTTGACATTTACTGCAAACAAATTAAAGTTAAAATAAAAGTTTCCAACATTCCCTGCAAATGGTACTGTCCCTTCTTAAAATATACTTGACTATGCGAGTGGGTGAAAATACTTTGCGAGCCCTGGTTGAGTGTCTGTAAAAAGGTTAGCTGCATGAATGAAACAAATGAATAGATATGATAAAAGGCTCTGTAAACAGTTTGGCCAGCTCTCTCTACTGCAGGTGCAAATATATAATGCAATCATAATCATAGAGCAAAGTGAGCTCTGGAGGCCAACTACAGTGTACAGTTCTGCAGTAGGTCTGTAGATGTACAGACTGGATGAAACTATGAATCGCTACTTTAAGTAAATATCAAGTTAGCTTTGTGTATTCATTATGTAAAAGACTGAGCAGAGTCGATGGCGTAGCAGGCACAGAACTGGGCAAACTAGGCAGAATATTGTAGTTTGTGGCCATCTCACTTTCAGGGTAGCGGGTATAAACCAACATGGTAAGATAGAATGTTAAGTAGTACTGGGTCATGTCATTGGGTTGAGCACCAGTTGCAAGCTGTATGTAACCAGCAGGCCACAGGACTAGGTTTGTCATTAAAGCATCTGGCGGCATAGTAGAGTACATTTTCAAAAGTGTCCACTCGTCAATATGATGCATCTTACCCAACAAAATGAAATCTAGTTGACGCTGAGATTTAGACACACTTCACTGTAAAGCATGGAGACAATGCAGTGTTTTGCAGTAGCAATACTGTAATTATGCATTATGTAACCTATTACATTTTTAGAAAAGGAATTGAAAGCCTTTTTTAATTAAAAATAACTAACACATACTGGTCTTTGCCAAACAGGATACAGTTGGCTTAATAACAAAATTATTCTGATTTATGTGGTTTGCAATTATTTGAAAAATAAAAATAAAATGTGCATAGCACTCCCACAGAGGCCCTTTGGCACATGAGTGAAGGGGATGATTACTGCTGCACACTCTCTCCATTATCCCCTTTAAACTTGCAGTGAAAAGAGAAAAGAGGTTGGAGAGAGCTCTGAAGGCAGGGTAGGAAGGCAGGGTGAGCTGTGCTTTCATTGAACAGGGTAACTTAAATAGCTAACTTTGCTACACAAGTGTCAATGTAATTAGCATATCTACAGAATTGCATAGCAAATTGCTGCGCGACACTGCTTATTTTATGCCTTGTACTTTAACAATTTCCTAACTTGCCTTCATTGTGGTCTCTTGCACCCTTTTTCACACTTTTCCATTTTCATACATACTTTCTTCTTGCTTTCTTTTGTGCACTTGCACCTGTTTCTTGCTCCTTTTCACTTGACTGTGCCTCTTGCACACTATTTCCTTTGTCATGCTCACTTGGTCCCTTTTCCGCTTTTTGGGTCGCTCGCACCCTCTCTGTGTTTCTTTTGCCTTTTTATAATTCCTTTCTTTTCTTGTCTCTGCACCGCTAGCGCCTTTCACTTTAAAAGTTAATTTCTCCTTTTAACTCTGCGCCTCTAGCGCATTAAAAGTTGCTTTCCTTTCTGTCAATTTTCTTTCCTAACGCTTGCAACAAGCTTTACTTTATACTTTCTTTCCATTCATGCTGCTTGCAACAACATGTCGATATCGCTTCAGCCACCGGCACTCTACCGAGTTTCTCTCTTCCTTTTCTCATGAAACTCACTGCTAAGCGCTGCGCTGGCAAACGGTCGTCCTCTAGCTGCTTGGGTCGACACCATTGGAATGGAACACGTCCCAAGGGAATAAGTCATTTCTTGAACACGGATGGCAGCCTGCTCTTCACTCCGGCTCCTTGGAGACGAGGCTCCCTAGTCATGCTGCACCCCCTCTGGCATACGGGGTCAGCATCTTAGCACTCTGTTCTTCTCCAGGTTCTCCTGGTTCTTCTCACTGCTTCCTTCTACTGTTTGGCTCCCGTGTTCCACACTACAATCACAGCTCACTCAATAACTCTGGCAAAAATTGGTCTGGGACTGAGAAGGGATCCTCTGCTGGACTCAGCCACACAACCTCCCTTCTGTTCTCCTAACTGCTGCTCACTGCTCTGTTGAATGCCCCACCTTGTCTACATCTAAGGCCTTTTAAGGGGCTTCAGATGTGAGTCCTTGGTTACCCTTACGTGACCTACATTGGGCCAATTAATAAGACATGCCTGACCCTTAGGACCCCTACTCTCCTGATAAATCCTGAAGTGGTATTTAATAGTGTGCAGGTGTATCTGATTGCTGTCAAGTGCCTGATCTAACCTGGCTATATTAATGGGACAGCCTAATGGTGGAGTGTAGTAGGCCTCTACCTGCACAGTGTTGTGCCTATGGGTAATCCTTAGAACTACCAGTTGCCTCTTCCTCGTCCCAGTACATGTTGGAAATCGGGAGTGGGGAACGGGATAAGATTTAAAAGCCCCCCTAAAGGCTGAGGGAGAGTGTGATGATGTTTAACTGGGAAGGGGGCATATTGTGTCTCTGTACCAGTAGATTACCTGTGGGAAGATGTTTTAGCACAACCTAAAACGGTCATGAGAGCGGCAAGGGTAGATTGGCCATCAGTAGGAAAAGGGGATAGCGCGTCTCGCCCGAGGATACCTCACTCCCGGTCCTCAAGGACCCTCTACCCAGGTGATCCTCCCCCCCGCTTGTCTGTCCAGTTTCTGGATCCAACCGCAGCGGCCGTCCCCTGCCCAGCTAAGAAGAGGATCCAGAGGGAATAGGAGTGAGAATACCCTCAGGTTTCTCACCAAAGCTTATTAAAAAAAGTCAGTGTACCTCTAGCGCATTCTGTATTAGAAATGCATTTTGCCTTTAAAGTTACCCTTCATATTTTTTACCATAAATTGCTTTTGTACACTTCTTTGTATTGTCTAAATGATATTAGTAATGTTACCATGTGCTATTAAAGTGCGTGATGCCTTCAAAGGTGCTTTTTAATAATGCATGGATGCACCTTGCTGACAGTGTAATTACTTTTCTAAAGCATTTAACAAATAAAGTTCTTAGAGTGCTGGTGATATTTCATTCAACTTAATAGCGAGTGATTTTTTAGTCCTTTGTAATCGCTAGTGCATTTATGCATCTTCACATCTTGAGTACATAGAGAACCTGTCCATGATTTATTAAACACAGTGCACTTTGTGTTTATGTATCTAGCTTGCCCTTAGTATAGCAATATCCTATCTGTGTTGGACCCTTTTATAGCTGTTCAATGTTATGTATGTGTTAATCCCTCATCTACTTTTTATCGCATTGCTTGGCTCCAATGTGCATATCTACTCTGTGTTGCACCTAGTTTGCTTGCCGCCTTTGTTTGTATTTCACAGTAATTAACATGATGTTTTCAATTGGGCGTTCAACTATGGCGGGAGCTGCAGGTGCATCAAGTATATTACTTCCCTCAGATAATTTATAATGATTGATAACCCATCGTGCATCCCCATATGTGATTAAAAATATTACTATATTGTTCGCTGCCAGAGAACATAAAGTCCTGAGCTCTGTGAGATTGGCAGCTCTTATCATTTTTATATATAGTTTATCAGCTCCTGGATCTTTATTCTGTCTGAAATCATCCATCCAAGAAAATATACAATTCTTAGTCAACATTGTGTCCACTAGGTGTTTTTATGTCCAAATCCACAATGTAGCGGGCTTCTGCCTGACGCAGCATTCTCTCTATCGCCCCACCTCGTGGGTGATCATGAATTGTCCATCACAAAGTATTTAAAAGTGCTCAGGTTACCTTGGTATACTTCTTGAAAGTGTTTTGCAAGGCAGTCATTTGGATCTTTATTTCTTATTCCCCGAAAATGTTGTGGGGTTCAGTTTCACCATTAGTTTTGTGCTGCCGATGTACCATCTGTTGCACCCACATTGGGTTACATAGATACCGAAGGTGCTTTCACATGTCAAATGTTTGTTGATTAATATTATTTCCTTTGTTCCCGTATGTATATATTGTTTAGCAGTTATTCCATAGCGACATGCTTTGCACTTTGTGCATTTATAGAAGCCTTTGATGGGTCCCAGCATCTAAGAGGTTTATCGGATTTATTTTTGAAGAATGTTAGTACCACTTGTGATCTTATTGATGATGGTCTCTGAAAAGTCATTTTGGCTTTCTTCCAAAAGTGGTCCTATGTCAGGGTCTGCCCGGAGTCCAAAATCGTCCTTATTCCTGATGGCTGTTTTTGTTATATGTGGTAATAAATCTTGGGTGGTTTTATTCCTTTTTATGGTTTGTTTATTTGAGATCTCTCAACTTCATGTTTCATATTTGTCATATACCTTTTCCACACAGTCTCCTGAGCATGCTCGTACATGGAATCTTTTTGCTGTCATCTTCCCGTGCTTGTTATTATGCATCTGTGGAGCAATTTCTTTGATTTCTAATAATTTCACCATATGGGTTGCTTTGAATTAGCGTTTGGTGGGGGTGGTGGGGGGGCAGCTCCTGCCATGTAACGAGGAGTTTGTACTTTTTGACTTTCTGTATGTTGTACTTTTAAGTTGCTTGTCTTGTACATACACCTCAACATCCAGATATATAACTTTTTGTCGATCATGATGTTCTGTGAATTGGAGATTGTAAGAGTTCCGATTGATTGTATGCCCAAGCTATTCCCTTCCATACGATGAACAGAGTCTAAAACGGATCCATAGTACTATTTTTCGTGTGTGTTCTTGAAATGTGTTCTCATGTAGCATTTCTTGCTCCCACATACCCATCATTAGATTGCCATATGGTGGGGCAAATGATCGCTGTCCTGCATATTTGCACAAAGTGGTGTCAAAGATAAGACATTGTGCTCCAGACAGTGGCTTAACATGTCAATGAGCATTTTTGAGTGTTCCCTGTAGCTTGCTGGTATGTATATTAATTTCCAATGTAGCTTTCTGTTACTGAGCACTCATTCTGACACAGTGGGTGCCTCCGGGGTCACTCGCTTCTTGAGGCAATCGATGGCCTAGGATTCCTGCAACCCACACAAGTGCAAGTGCCTGCAAGACTTTATGGTAGCAATGCCTCGCAAAGGCGTGAGATCGCCGGGGCACTTTCAGCACACGGGCCAGGTGCGGTGCGATACGATGCGAGTATAGGGCGAGTGTTGCCCCCCTCTCGGGAATGCAGGTCGCAGTTGTTCCTCCTCGCAGTGCCTGGGGAAGCTGCGGTGCTTCTCACTGTCGGCATGCATGGTCTTGATGTTCATGTGGGCCGCTGTGTAAAACTGTCCCCAGCTGTGTGTCTGCACATGTATGAAGGGTGTATGAAGGGTGCCTGCTATGTCGTTGTGGGAGCCGAGGAGTTGGCGTTGCAAGTTTTTGGGGGTGCCTGAGTCACCAGGCCTCCACCCGCTCTGCCCCCAGGCAGCGGGCGGACCAGAGAGAGCACCCTCGCGCATCCGGATCACTGGACGCTTCATTACCGGGCAGGCGGACCGCGGGGGGGTACCCTGCGGCGCCCTGGAATTTCCCGGGTCAATCAAAAGAAAGAAACTCTCAGCAATTATGTCCTCCAATTTTCTTTATTCCTCACTGTTCAGATGTCAACCAAAGGTGCTCGAAGCGTTTCGGGGGCATCCCCCCCCCTCCTTCTTCAGGAGAAAAACTGCAGATATAAAAATAAACAGACCACACATGTTTTACACATGACTCTCTGTATACATTAATTGAATATTGCACATAATGATCACCATATAGCCAACAGTAAACACTTGTGCTTGTCATGCCACAGGTTTACAGACTAAACCATATGGTAAAATGTGAGCATACTTAAAAATCGTGATGGGAAAAGAATAAAAATCAAAAAGTGGTAAAGGTGGTCAGGACTGATGAGCCTACCTGACCCGTTTAAGGACAGCTAACAAACTATTAAGCTGATGTATAAACGGGGATCTCAGTCTGAACTGAAAGACAAACACGTCTGATTTAAGAGGAAGAACATTTAGTTTGATGTTCAAAGATATGTAGTCACCACTACCTTCTAGAGAAATGCCAAACATACTAGAACAGCACTGATGTACAGTGCGCCATCCAACGAATCATCAATATTCTTGAGAATGTAAGTAACTACAATAAAGTTCCTGAAACAACATATACATATGCCTTTTTAGTATCAGTGTTCTAAACAATTACCTTCTACCATCTCGATGTTGTACATGCAACCAATGCTGCCCCCGATTCCGCACTCAACCCCTCTTACCTAAATATGCGCGTTCAACTTGTAATTCTCTCAGCCGCTAAAGCTTGCGTGTCTCGGTCTGCCGAGAATCCTGCTGGCAGTCATATGAAAAGCACTTTTTCACGTGAACAAAATTAAAATGTGTATCACCCAATAATACCCAGAGCCTAAACATTCTAAGAATGTGGGCGGCCATCCTGGAGAGGATTGTCGACAAGGTACTCGAGTATAACCAGTACTAAAAGAATGGTGAACTAAGGCACCCCAATACAGACCGTGGGTGCTCCACTAGTAAAAAGTGTACAAAGCAGATTCAAAATGTATAAACAGAACCTATACAGAGAGCGAAGCAGAATGTCAAAATCTGCCACCCTGAACACTATATCAACCACCATTCGAAAAGACTGATTCAATCTTTTTACATTTTTCATGAAACGCACGGAACGGCATAAACTAACAACTAATTGCCTGTCCGCTATTTTTCTCAAAATAAACAAAAAAAATCAATCTGGAGAACTGGAACATAAATGCTCACACTATAAGGTACATCCAGTCTAACACTACCCTCTCCTAATCAGTTAGCAGACCCTGGTATTGTCAATCGCAATGTACTGGGGTAGGTCCAAAGGCTACAGTAAATCATCTTATGTGTCCTCTACATAAAACTTCCCAATATATACATGGAAGCATGGGATTCCAAACATTTAAACGAATAGTTCATATTCAATTTGAAAATGCCCCATATGGGGCGGTCACATGCATATGCTGATATCACATGTCTCATGGCGATCCTACATAAGTGAATTCCCTCACCTAGTGACGTGATAGCACTGAGATATACATTTCACACCTCTAAGTGTGTAGGTAGTATAGCCCTTCCCAACATTCCCACAGATATACTCCTCATGAGTGAATTTATATATAGTTTACACATTGTGCAGATATTTTAAAAAAGAAACCTGTAGATATGCGGTTTCCCTATATCACCAGGGTGCCCCATTTCAAATGAAACACTTTAGTCATAATTCTTTGTTCATACCCCTGGGGTACACAGTGTCCAACAAATATACCCAGAACATTTCTCTCTGCAATAGTCGCGTATTGATGTTGCCACTCCCTGTTGGAGTGTTTCACCACTTCCAATATTGTAGACTGGATTTGTGCAATTGAATGTCTCTGCCCATTTAAGTGCCTAGCTACTGGTTATTTAATATTATTGGTCTGGACATTAAACATATGTTCGGTACACCTTTCACAACCTATTCTCGAGGGTTGACTCACATATAACAGCCCACATGGACACTTGATGCTATAGATCACACCAGATGTCCTACACGTAGCTTAGTCATGTAAAGCAGTATTCCTGCCTGTGTGTGCACGAGTACTTCTCTTCCCTTAATCCCTAAATCCGCCTCAGAATGTTTTGGGAGACAACCACCATTGGAGGAATCCTTGTTACCTATGACAATTTGGAAATGCGTCCAAAAAAGTAATTTTGATCCCACTGTTCAAAACAATGGATACACGAAAGGCAGGGAAATATTCCCTTCTTTCGTGTACTCAGGACAGATTATCTGTCTCTTTGTGGTTTTTCTGCTCGTACCAATTTATTCCTCAAAGTGTTTGTAGGAGGTTTTGGGAACATTTTAAGTAATTGTGGATCATGTTGCAAAATACTCCAATTCTTTCTCAAAATGTTGCCAATTTGAAAGCTTTGTTTTGAGAACTTGGAGATGTATAGCAATGGTATCTCAGTGTCTTTATGTTTGGGTTGCAATAGTGACTCTTTAGATACTTGTACTGCACGTAACACAGCTTCACCTAGTACATCCTCTGGGTATCCTCTTTTGCTGAATCGATTCTCAAGGTCTATACACTCGCTGTTAAACACTTCCGTATCTGAGACGATTCTTTTAAGTCTGAGCATCTGACTACATGGGAGACTTTTTGTCATGGATTTCTGGTGGAAACTCGCATAATGTAATAAATTGTTAAGATCTGTGTGTTTATGATGCCGTGTAGTAACCCTTCTTCCTTCCACTATTGACAGTTGACTGTCCAAAAAGTGTAAGTCACGTTCCCCCATTTCAAGAGTACATTTAATATCAGACTGCACTTGATTGAGATACTCAAAGAAAACCCTCAGTTCTTGTTTGCTCCCACTTCAAATCCCAAATATATCGTCAATGCACCTTTCCATATTTTTAAAACATTTGTTTTTATTATTGCATTTGGTAGATCATTGTCAACCTTTCACACTACATAATACAATGACACATTAAAAACATAATGCGATAAGCATTAGAAAAAAACGATTATTCACTTTCCCAGTACACTTAAAATTATATCTTACTTGCCGAATGCGAGTGTTCTAATACAAAGGTATTTTTCGAATACATACATAAAGATCTTAGCATAGGCTGGGGCCATTGCTCACCCCATAGATGATGTCCCAGATGCTTGGGCATAACATTTCCCCTGGTATCGAAAGTAGTTGTTAAACAGGATGATGTTAATCAGCTCAATAATAAACTGCTTATTAACTCTCTCTGTTTTCAGAATTCAGGAGCATCCATTCGATGGCCTTGATTCCTTCATTGTGGTGAATGGACATGTATAGACTACTCACATCAAGTGAGAAGAGTAAATAATCATGCCTAAATTCCCTAATACCATTTCTAAAATATCTGCGGTATCTCTCAAATATGCAGGTATTCCTTGGACCAGTGGTTGTAAAATGTTGTCCACATAAATTGCTTGGCGATCGAAGATGCTCTATGTACCTGCCACAATAGGTCTAAGCGGTGGTCTTGTTGAGTGTGTGTGCATTTTTGGGAGACCATAAAAGACTGGGGTAATGGAGAACTAATTAATCAAAGGAATGTTTGTTCTGTCACTAATCCAATCATTATCGAACGCTTTGTCCACCACTGTCTGGATCAAAATCTTAATGTCGTTAATTAGGTCATAGTCCAACATAATATATGTAGATTCATCCCTCAACAGTGTAAGACAACTCTCAGGGTAATATGAGGAATCCATAATGATTATGGCTCTCCCCTTATATGCTGGTTTTAGGGTTAGTTGTTAATCTCTCGCTAGTCTTTCTACCTGCATCATCTGTGAATTTGTATGTTGTTAGGCACTTCATATGGTAGTTAAGCTTCTGTAATTCAACCTCCAACCTCCACCTTTTTCTCAAACATATTGAAAACAGTTTTGAACAGTGGGATCAAAATTACTTTTTTGGACGCATTTCCAAATTGTCATAGGTAACAAGGATTCCTCCAATGGTGGTTGTCTCCCAAAACATTCTGAGGCGGATTTTCTGTAAGAGTTTGTGCAGATTAATTTTCTCTTCAAATAGAGGGGTATTTGATGAAAGTCCTAGATTGAGAGGAGATATCCCTGAAACGCGTCAAGGACCTTTGGTTGACATCGGAACATTTATGAATAAAGGAAATTGGTAGAGATAAATGAATTGCTGAGTGTTCTTCTTTTGATTCACCCATGAATTATCTCTATTCAAATATTTTGCTGTTTCTTCAGAATCAAGGTGTGCAGGGGAAGGTAGTGTCCATAGATTGGACACCTTTTCATATATATAGTTTGTGTCATCAGATTATTCTACTGATTAATTTGATTGTATTAGCTAAATTAATGAACAAGATGTAATGTTTTTATATTTGTATGTCTTTATGTAAATTAATGTCATATTTTATACTGGACCTATTTATATTTTATGTAATAGTGTGAACAGTTGAATTCAAATAATGCACACTTTAAAAACACACTTTAAAAAAACAAGTAATTGTAGTAACACAAACCAAGCAAATTGGCCTTGAACTGGGAACCAATCTTAGAACAATGAACCCCTGAACACTGCATGCCTGCCAAAAATCGTCCTGGATTATTCTAGCAGCATATCCGGGCAGTCACCTGATGCCTCGTTGGAGCCCAGATTGACTTTTCCTTTGTTCCTGCTACTAAACAATGGACTTACTTAGTAAATGCACCACACCAACAAGAGGCTTACTCTCATATGCACTGTAGCATATATTAATGCACAGGCAAATTAGAACACTATCCCATGCTACAATTTTGTTTGATGGAAAGGATAAGGGTTTACTCTGCCTTTAATAGAATCAAGACTTCTTTAGGGGAGGCATGGTATCCCAAGTATGACACTGACATAATTGATATCATTTGTATAACCATTATTGAAAATGTTGGGGCTGGAGAAACTCCTACTTTGCCCTATAACTAAGATGGGTGTAGTCACGACCAACAAACGATAAACAAAACCGTCCTAGTGGAGTCAGTCAAATCAAAATGGCCTATGCTAATATAACCTAATGCCTGCCCTATCTCCTGTACAAAAAGTGTAAAAAGGAGAATTGTATGCAAAGGAAAAATGAGCATTCAAAGTATAAATGCGATTAAACCAGATCTTCTCCCCACGTTAGATCTCACGGGTTAAGGCTGTCAGTGTAGGCAGGATGACGCCCTGGCTCGGTTTCCAACACTATAGGCAGTTCAAAACTGTGGATTGAGGCCCGCCTGGCCTTCCACATTAAAGTCTCTTTTTTGACTTTCAAAATTGTACTTCCAACACAAAGGTCCCCCTCTGCCGGGTTCAGACCTCTCACATCAAAGTTCAACACAAACTTGCAAGGGGGCTCCCTTCCCCAAGTTTATTGTACTTCAGGTCTCCCTCAATTGGGCTCTGACCCCTTTTGGATGTCGAAGACTTTCAAATGTGCATGGCTCTGCAGGACTACTTCGACTCAAAGTTCATGTTTACTCTTGCTTAATTCACTTTTGCTGTTCATTCACTTTATAGCTTCAAACAATGTATCTTTCACTGAGACTTCGAGTGGGCTACTTCCTTTTGCCTGACCCCTCCGTTACTTGGTATCGCTGATCTCACAGCTGTCTTTTACTTCCAAGTTCCTTCACAGGTCTGCCTTTCTTCACGTCTCATCTACACGCTTTCAGCCTTCACTTGCAATATAATGCTGCTGCTTCATTCACTTTAACACACACTGGTCTCTCAGGTCGCTTGCCAACTCACTGGCTTTGTGCGTCGCTTGCCAACTCACTGGCTTTGTGCGCCTCTTTCTTGTTTTGCTATTTCTAATTCATGTGTCAAGGTTAGTACTATAGGCTTGGCCTCACCTCCCCAACTCTGCTATTCACCCGCGAGGGTCGCTGCCGTCCTTGAAACACAATGCAATCTTCACTTATGGGATCTGGTCTTCTACACATGTCCTTCGTGGTCTGTCGAAGGCAACAACCTCCACTAGGGGGAACCCTTGGGTGTTTCGGCCTGCTGCTCGCGTTCCTTGATTCGTTGCTCTGCTCCAGTAGGTGTGCCTTCGTCCCGGAAGTTCTACTCGTGCTCGTGTTCCACCTTGCTCAGAGGATGTCTTTAAGTGTTTGTGTTTTATTCATGTGGGGAGAGCTAACTGGTATCAGGTGTATGCACTTAGTTTAAAGTGCCTGACTTTGCCTGACCCGATTAACGGGACATGTCCAGTATGATGGGAGAGAGTAAGTTTAGTTACCATGTCACCCTCTTCCTCCGCTCAGTGCTTGTATTAAAAGAGGGGGGGGAGTTGAGACTTTGGAAAATCCTAAACAATAGGATTGGGCAGATGAAGAATAAAAACAAAGTAAATGTTAAATAAAATGTTCAAACATCGCCTGCAAATGGTACCCATTCCAAGAATCTATTTGACTATGTGAGTGGGCAAGTAGACTTTGTGAGCCCTGGATGAGTGTCTGTAAAATGTAAACCTTTGCTTCATGAATGGACACAAATAAATAGAGATTGTAAAAAAGGCCCTGAAAACAGATTGGCCAGCTGTCTCCCTCAGGTACTAATATATAATGCAATCATAATCGTGGAGCAAAGCGAGCTCTGGAGGTTTAGTACTGTGCATGGTAATGCAGTAGATCTGTAGATGTACAGACTGGATGGAACTATCACTCACTACTTTGTGTAAAGATCTAATTAGCTTTGTGTATTCATTATGTAAGAGGAAAGAAAGTAAGAGAGTAAGCAGATTGGATGCAAAGCAGGCAGAGAACTGGCCGAACTAGGTGGAATATTGTTGATTGCGGCCATCTCACTGCCAGGGTAGCTGGTATAAAGCAACAGGGTGATGAGAGAATGTTGAGAAGTATGGGATCCGCTACTGAGTTGAGCAAGCATTTGGCTGTGTGACCATGAACATTTTCAAAAGTGTTCACTTGTCAATATGATACATCTTCCCCCAACAAAATGAAATATAGTGTACTATGACATTTAGATGCACTAACCTTTACTGTAAAGCATGGAGGCAATGCAGTGTTTTACAGTAGCAATACTGTAATCATGCATTACAGTAATGGCTTACATTTTTAGGAATGGAATTGCGGGACTGTCTTTAAAAAAAATAAAGTTAACGCTTAATAAAAGCATCCTCATAATTTACTTCTAGTTTGCAATATATTGAAAAAGAAAAGAAAATGTTGCCTAGCACTTCCACACTTAAGAGTGGAGGAGATGATTACGGATGTATACTAATTGACCTTTTCACAATTGACCTCGGGAGAATTGACCTAATTTAAAAGGTCAATTAGTACATATATGCAGGGGGAAACCCCCGCAACCCCCCACACAATCCCCTTATTTCATTTATAATCCAAAACCAACCCAATACATATAGAAAATAACTAAAATAATATAAAGGTCAATTGTGCAGAAGGTCAATTCGGACCACTAGAATATGGTCAATTAGGACAAAAGGTCAATTTGGGTAATACCATGATTACTGCTGTACTCTCTTCCCTCCATTAGCCCCTTTGAACTTGCACAGAGATAAGACGGTGGAGAGAGAGAGGCATGAGGGCAAGAGATGAATGCAGGGTGAGCTGAGCTTTCATTGAACAGGGTAACTTAAATGGCTAGTGTTGCTACACAAGTACCCCACTCACGCAGAGTGCGTGCTGGAGGATCTAGCTTCCCAACTATGGCCGCCACTCTATGGAACAAACTCCCAGACCAGATTAGATCTATCGAGTCCGATGCCGCCTTCCGCAAGGCCCTAAAGACTAGGCTCTTTGCCTAAAGAGCCTATTCCTCCTCCTGTATAATGTTTCTACTACTGCTATAATTTGAACTCAACACACCTTGTATTGTAGAACATTGTACACTGTAACTCAACTGTATAAATAACTATGTTGCCAAGCCTCACACATTGGGCCGCTTATTGTAACCCACAAGCAAGCCTCCTTATGTATACTTATAGCGCCTCGTTGCCTAGAGGGCTGCAGTGCGCTTTACAAATCCAAAATAAATAAATAAATAAATTGTCAATTTAACCAGCAAACTATATGCAACACTGCTTATTGGATGGGATGCAGCGACCCAAGCAGTCTAGCTTCCCTAGGTCTTGGCTGAAGATTTCCTTCCTGAACTGCAAGAGCGTTGCTGCGGTGCGAATTGGCCCGGAAGGGTGTTTCAGTAGACAAAGGTGCAGCAAGAGAAGGCCTGGGCTTTTTACCGTTTTTTTTTTTTTGGTTGGGTGTTTTGGTGGCGTAAGAAAGATAGGCACAGCAGGCTGGCGGCATGGTTCAATTCTAACAAGGCCTCTGCCCCATGCTCTGAGTAGGGGAATGCCTCACCCAAGACCAGCCGGTCCGAAGAGCAGTCTTCTCTGTCCTTTGAGGTCTCCCCATCCATGGGGGGTCCAAGATAAGGCCAAGAGCCGAAAATCTGAGTCCACCGGGTTCGCGCTGCCGCGGGTCCCAGTTTGGATAGGCCACGATCACCATCGCCGTCCGCCTCCATAGCCAGCCGGCAATCGACCTCATACTCAAAAAGGAAGTCATCCACCCCAGCCAGGTTGCGGGAGAAGTCAGACAGACCTAGGCCGGAGGAGGAGAAGAAGGCTGTGCAGCCCAAACAGGCCCCACAGGCTCGACCACGGTCCTTATTGGCCACTTCGCTGACAGCTATGGTGACGCCCACCACGGCGGTGGGAGCCGATTCTATGAGGGTGGCTCCTGCAGTGCAGATGGTGTTCCTGTCCCCACGGCGGGACTCAACCGCAAAGGCATCGGCGAAGGCTGCAATTACCCCTGTGGGGTAAAGACACTGGACCAGGTCCCGGTTCAAGGGCCTCTGGGTGGAAAAAAGGGGGTTCAGGAGGCCCTGAAACAGCCCTCCAAGGTTGACCTTTAAAGGAATGGTTTGGTAAAAAAATGTATTGTCCCTACGGGTCAGCCATGTGTTTTTAAGCCTAAGTCGCTCGATTTTAGAAAAACTTCCTATGGACCTTACCCGAGTTTTCGTCCATTAAACGCACGCGAAAACAGGCACCAGGGTGCTGCCATTTTGTGATAATCCTATCACTTGCCGCATCACCCTGGCTGACCTGCTTTTGCGGCACTAAATCATATCCCCCGCCCCTGAGCCTGACATTATCAAAACATTCATATTCCCCGCCTCTCTCCGTGACGTTACTGTGCTGCGTAGGCAAACGCGCCCAGTCGTCTTCTACACGACTTCACACACAACCTGGAAACCAACACAGATCATCTCACAACACAGCGTGCCCCACTTCAGAATATGAAACTGTACTTTGAAATCAAACAGCAACACGGTACATTTGGTAAAGTACATTTATTTGACATTAAATGTTTATAGAATATTCAGCAATTGCCATATTAACTCGGAAACCATTTATTTTCTTTTATCTCTATCCGCAAAAACGGTTCCGTTTTATCGTGAGTTACGCACTGTTCCTTTATGGTACACATGGTGTTGGTTTTCGTTAAAAGAAGCACTTTGGTTGCATGGTGAACCGCAAGGCTGTTCCATCAACAAGGCACTAGGCCAGCGTAAAGGTTGATATGTTCCTTCTAGCCGCTAGTACCGTGTAAGGGCATATGGGCCCTTGGCGATCATCCCATAAGATTGTCAAAGTGGTGCAGTTGTTGACAAGAAGCTGCAGCTGGCGGTTGAAGAAGCAGTCTGCCGGGTCTGAAACTGGTGGCAGTAGCAGTAGGGTAGGATATACCTGTTTTGAAAACATAAAAATTATAATTCGTCTCGCCAGCCGATCTTTATTAATATTATTCATTTTATTTATTCCATTCATTAATTCTTCATTCCGGTATAAAAGCGTCTAAAGAGTTACTTACATTATATTTGCAATTTCCATTGTGTCTCTGCGTAATGCAGTCCATAAATCCCACTGTGCTCTTAACAACGATTTTTCGTATACTGAACTAACATGAAACTCTGTCTAGTTTCAGAATTTTCTGCCTTATCGTCTCTTACGTTATTGCACCCCCCCTTCAAATGAAGTTCTTTTGGCATGGTCCCTGTCTCTCAAGGTCAAAAAACAATAGAACCTTATACTGCCAGTGCGAGTTGTGGGCCTCTTCAGGCCGCGAGCTGAAAATCAAAGCCGCTGACCTTCACTAGAAATGAGCATACATTCTTTCTTTGCAACATCCCGTAGTAAAGCCATCTGTTAGAACTTGAAGTTTCGAGTCTATCTATGTACTGCGCCTCAATGTGCAAATGCAAACTGGCTTCTCAACCATCTTCAACGGCTCGCTTGGCGCGTTCTAAGGCCCCCAATTTTGTCCTCGTTGTCTGCGAGCTTTGCAGCCCCAAAGAACCATAACTATGGAGACATTTAATTTTTGGGGGAAGGTCAGGGAAAGTATAAAGTACAAGAGGAGTTGAGTTGAAAGTGAGATTTATTTTTTGTTTTTATTATTTGCAATACACAAGCCTCCCCTGGGTTAACAGTGTGCTGCATTTACATTAGATTGCGAAAATTAGTTACATCAACAAAAATATATACATACACATATAGACAAGGTCAGCTATATGAGGTGAATAGAGAGAGAATTCATAGATGACACCCAGGTTGTTTGCCACCAAGGATGTTGAAGGTAGGGGTTAGGGTTAGCATACTTTGTATGTACACTGTACAATAACATTTATTTACAAAAAGACAATCGTATTACAATTATTTAAACCGGGATTTGTACTTCACAACCAGCTCTCCTTTGGGTGGACATGGCACAGTGGCAATGTATGGTGGCAATGGATCAGTGCTCTGTACAGAAACGTTCAAAATTCCATATCTCTGCTTCTCTAATACAGCAACAATAAGACTTTTGACCAACTCGAACTCCATTTCCTCATAGACTGGTTTGATCACCCATTGCTTGCTTCTTTTTGAAAAGGCCTTAGTGTAGCGAGGCATCCTTACATTACCCGTAGTCCTAGATTGTTCACGGCCGAGATTCTCGTTATGGGCCAAGACGGCAAGTAGAGTCCTATGTCTCATGCCCTATATGCTGAAATGCAAGCGCTTTGGCCTGTACTTTAGGCACATATTGTGGAACACCTCTAAACCTCCTGTGTGACAGAATTCTGTCAGTCCACTCAAATCTGTTGATAGAGTTTTATCAAACAATCTTCTCAATGGCTCTGTGTGTCGGTGAAGATGGAATCAACCACTTCTTCTTCCGTGCCTCCACTGGGGACAAAGGGCCATGTTCATATTGGTGGAAATGTAGGTTTTCTAACCAGCGGTGCACGTTGGTACAGTGGTGCATCAGTGACTGCCATTTTTCAAGTAGTATTTCCACTGACCCTTCACAAGTTTTGGAGCTCCACCAAAGATGGTTGCTGATAGACTGGGACCACTCTGAAATACTTTCCAAACCTTTTTTTTTCCCTGCAGCTGAGATTTTCTTATTGATTGATTTAGCAAGATGCCATACGTCAAATTGATTTTTAATATGTGGGAACTAATCTCTCATTGTCTTGCCAATTGAAACGTGTCTGTCTGTGGCTATGAGGTCGATGTGCATTCCCCTCGATTGTAGATATTCCACTGATTTTATAAATCCTAGTTTCTCCATGGCTACTGAGGATGTACATTGTGTTACCTGCACGACCACCGAACTCAAAATTTTCTTACTATCCATGTCCTGAAAGTGGTAGGTGCAGTACTTGGCAGAAAATCCAGGACTGTCGCACTGTCCATCGCCGGATAGCCTGAATCGTTTGTCTTCGAATGTACTTGCTACAGACAATTGTTCAATTTTCCAAGCATCACTAATGGCCGGAAACAGATAATCATGTTGGTATTTGTAGTACTGCGTTTTTGAAATTAAATGGAGTCCCACAAACTGAAAGAAAGACTCTAACTTTCTAAAACTGGAGCCACTAAAAAGTGATGCAGCTGCACACAGTAGATTGCCTGCTGGCAGTTTTCCCCAGCATCGGTTGTGCAGACCATGAGAACGTATGATTTAATCTACAGGCAGCATTTATTTTGACGTTACTGCCTTTTTTTTTGACGAGTGACATGAATCAATGGCTTCCCACATACTTTCCCTCAAATGGAATGCCCACATTTCAGCATACTTATAATATTCATCAAACAACTGTCGAATACTATGTATTTGCCCTCTTTCAGTAGACTGTCATCCGGCGTCAAAGTTGTTTCGGTCTGTGACGTTGAGGACATATCGCCACATTTTAAATAAATATCGCTGCTATGAAGTTCTGATGCGTAGGTGAATGCTGCTGCTGGTTCATTCTCTGTCATTTCAACATCTGCTACTTCAACGTTGATGGGAGAACACAACAATGTCGACAGCTCTTTTGGTGGAAATTTTTTGGCGGGTGTAGATTGTGTGAATTGATCTGCGACTACTTCAGAGCTATCTTCAATACATCCAGTATCATGTTGTTGTGGTGGTGCGGTCGCACTGTAGCAATGGTCCAATACAACTTTTCTGGATTCTCCGGACACATTCATTTCATGTTCTGGCCATTGGACATAAACATCTCGAGTCTCAACACGCGGCGTCTGAATTAATAGTTCCTCCATAGTGTAAATGGTCTGGCAAGCAACATCTCTCATTCGCTTCACTGTCTGTGTATGTATAGTTCGGACACCCACGGGTAACAAGAGGATAGATTGGAAAAGGGATGTTCAGTTTAAACACAAGATAAAGTATAGTACAATTGACTGGAAGAAAACATAAAATAGTCCCCAGTACAAAACAATGTCTAAAGTTATGAACTGTTTGTAACTAACCTTATTTTTGTTTCTTTTCTTTGCAACTTTTTTGACTTGACCTTCAACATCTGCATGCTGTAGCTCCGATTCGTTTCCCCATCTCTTCCCTTCCTGTTGCGCTGCAACGACTATATTTTCTGTATCTGCATAGACAGCACGGAATGAGGCTCCATCATCTCCCTGAAACAGTACTTTCATTACTGTGTATCAAAATATTGTTAGCATAAAACACACGTGAGGACGCACACACAGGTACATCTCAATAGCCAAACACGATTTAAACATTGTGTGGAACAATCAAACGGCAAGTATTCAAGCTCTGATGACCTAGTTCGATGGTGCTGTCAGTATCCATACCTCTGGCTCTGCAGGAACTGCCACGAATGATTGTATTGAAGAGGAGGCATCAGCAACACCCTGAAACACAGTACTTGCGTTAGTATGGTTTTCAATATTGTAAACATAACACACACTTGTGGTCGACGGCACAGGTACATATAAAGAGATAACCACAAATGTTGCATTGTCTAAAAGAATCAAGGAATATTTAAATATGATCAGATTTAATCGACTTATTTCTCCGATTTCTTTACATCTGCATCATCTACATGGGATCTTGTGATCGTAGTGGAAGCTCCATCGTCTCCCCGAAACACAGTACTTGCGTTAATAGGGAAGAAAGTATAGCAAATGGAATCACGTTATATGATCACGCTCGATGGAGCTGTCAGTATCCATACCTCGTGCTGCTGAAGAATATCTATGGATGTTGTAAATGTGGTGCGCACTTCCGAAAGCTGTTGCGCCGATTCGTATCCGCATGGTCCCGCTTAACCTGGAATTACTTGAATGTCAGGCTCCGCATCAAGTGCGTGGGTTGATGCTTCAACAACTGCCTGAAACATAGTATTTGCATTAGTAAGGATTACAATATTGAACACACAACACACACTTGTGGTCGACCGCACAGGTACATATCAATGGCTAACCACAAATGAAACATGGTGTAGAACAATCAAACGACAAGTGTTCCAGTCCTGATGATCACGGTCGATGGAGCTGTCAGTATCCATACCTCGTGCTGCTGAAGAACATCTAGGGCTGAGACAATGTGGTGGACGCTTCAGCATCTCCCTGAAAGACAGTACTTGTATTAGTATGGATAACACTAATTATAACTGAAAAAAACACCAGGGGACGACAACTAAGGTGGATATCATTTGGAAAGCACTAACCAAACAATTAGTAAAATAATCACACGATACATAAAAACTATTACTTGACATGCATAAAACAAGTCTGTAGCGGAATAGCCAAGTATGATTACCTGATACACGCTAGAAGTGGTTGATAACTGCGGGCACGTCACGGATGTAGAATGTTCTTGCTTCGGATTCAGTGGATAGTCAAGCAGTTGTAAAGGTAAATTATTGTTTGATAATGAAATGCAAATATTAAAAAATTGCCATGTAAACCGAAAGAATACTTGAGAATAATGCTATTGTAAATGCGCAATATAGTACAGTTCCCTGTGCTCATAAATAGATATCCTTTGAGGGTTATAAAATCGAAAAATAATTTATTGATAAATGTCATTATTCAAAAAGCTATACACTCCTATCAATATCGAAAGTATTACAAGGGAGTATTACAAGGGACACAACACCTAAAATATCAATTAATCCATTCGGCTTCCTACACACTACCGCAAGCCCTAAAGCAAAATCCGGACACTTGACTCACCAGTGGCGGAATGTGGACGAATAGAGTTGGAATAGCGCTTGCGAGCAATTTTCGTGTTGTTCGCCGTTTATTCTTCTTTGTTACCCAAGATGTGGCGTACATGTTCGAGGAAAAGTGCCGGCTGCAGATGCGGTATCGATCACCCCTCTTGTCCTCTAAGACTTGTTGGACTCTACTTTCCAGCTAATCCAGTGGATATCCGCAATGTCTGACCCATTCTCTTATTCGATCAACAGTTTTCGGGAATACATGCATTGTAGTGCCTTCAGATTTAGCACGGGTCTTCGAAGGGCAACCGCTAATCGAACAGGCAGGCATTGTTGAAAATTCTGAAAAGTAAATATCAAGATTATTATAAAACCTTGATGAATAAAAATGTCATAAAAAAGTAAATGAACCGCACCATGTTCAATGGTTTGTTTTGGTCGCCGGAACTATACCAGTTCATCATGTGCGGCTTAGTATTTGCATAAGTTACAGAAATGTTTTAAATGATGTGACTAAACTCTGAACATGTGACTCGTCCCCTGGATGTTCTGTCTTGCACGAAAAGGAAACATGCTTACATTATAGACTGGACCCCCGAAAGATGCAATTCGATGACAATTGACACAGATGAAAATAAATAGATCTATTGATAGCATAACAATTGAAACTCAAGTCAATAGCAATGAGACCAATGACCATAGCACTATTGGGTACTGTAATCGCAAATAGATAGAAATGTAAAAATCACTGAAATATGACTAGGATACATGGCCTTACCTTGACCAACAAACAGTTGGATTCAGCAGGCCGAGCTGTATGTTGCAGGAGAACAGGTAGATGGACACAGGCTGACGAGTTCGCTCGAAGCGGTCACAGATAGCATGACGACGAGCAGATTAGCATAGATCTCAGTGCTTCTCAGGTTTCTTGCCATAGTGCTATATCTACCCTCATCCTTCTTAGGTACATCATTACTTTGTTACGCTTTAGGTAACTATTGAGGCCCTTCACATTCCAGGTCACCACTTTAAGGTTACACAGCGCCATTTATCTGATATCCCACCTCCACTCCACCTTTCCATTTTCGCTCCTGATGACATATGATTAGGCTCATTCCCCTCCCGCTCCCAAACAACTCCCCCCCCACCCCTTCCCCAATAACACCCAACTGCACACAAACGCTTCCTTCCCCCCTCCCCACCCAACCCCAAAAAGTGCCCAGCTCCATCCCTGGATCTCAGGCCCCCAGCGTTTGGTCCTGCCTCGAAGTGTCGAGGTCAGGGACCCGGCAGGGTGTCACCGGACTACCGGTGATCTAGCTAAACTTTGTGGGAGTGTGAGGGTTAGCTCTTTAGGGCTCCCGCACTGTTATTAAAATTACTCAGGTCTATCGGATCCTACATGCAGGTGCAGCCCTAGCTGCACCTTCCCAAAAGCCATGTCTAGCACTATATTCCAGTCCCAATGTCACAGGCTGTGTCGCCACCGGGTGCTACAGCCGCATATTACTTATTTTCTCCTGTCTGGATTCCGGATTCCTGATTCCTGGGGGCAGCTCTGCATATCCAACCATCCCATGGCGTCCTCCAGGGTTTCAAAAAACAGAGTTCTGTTCCTGTGGACACCTTCAACCCGGCCGGGTAGATCAGCATATACTTGTGGCCTGTCTCCCGCAATCTCCTTTTCACCGCCACAAAGTTCATTCGTCTGCGCTGCACCTGCAAGGTGTAATCGGGGCATCCGGTTATCTTCGCTGCCCCCCTATCTATTCTGCCCTTCCGGAAAAATTTTAGGATTTTCTCCCGATCCCGGTAATTCAGGATCTTGGCAATCAGTGGCCTCGGGGGGGAGGGGAGAAGGCTCCCGGCAGCGGCTTCCTCATCGGAGCCCTGTGCGCTCTTTCCACCGCAAACCGCGGGTCAGCGCTCCTCCAGTTATCTCCTGCAACAGCATAGATTCAACGTATTCCGTGGGGTTAGATCCCTTTGTACCTTTCGGCAATCCCACTATTCGGATTTTGTTCCTTCGGGCGTGTCCTTCTGCTTCCTCTGCCCTGCTTTTTAAGTTGCCCACGCCCTGCACCAGGCATGCAGTTCCGATTTGTGGGCTCAGCAGTCTGCTGTATTCGGGGCCATCTCTTTTTCTAGGTCCCCAGTGCGCTCCGCCAGTGTCCTGGCATCCTGCCGGAGAAGATTCACCTCTTCTTGTACCGCCCTGACTTTGAGCTCCAGTGCCGCCTTCAGTTCGGTCATGGCCAGTTCTAGTTTGGTCTCCCAGGCCACTTTCAGGTCCGCGATTGCGACGAAGATCTCCTGGTTCGTGCCTGCTGCGCCTGTGCCCCCCACGGGAGTTCTGTCCTTACTCCTGGCCCCTTCTGCCCCTGGCAACATCCTGGCGTAGTCATCAAGTGTGGGCTGCTTTCCCTTTGGTCTTACAGGTTTATTGGACATCGTGCTGCCCCAGTGAGGTGGGCGAGCACAACCACTTATGGTCCACCGGCCTCGGTGTAGTCAGGCGGCTCACAGTATTTAGGCCCAGTCAGCCCTTGCCACAGGTGTCCGCGGGCTGCCGATTCTGCCCCTGGAATGGGTTGTGTCTTCTCCCGTGTTAGAGCAGGCCTGTCCGATCCTCTCTGGCTTTGAGCCCATGCACCTCCAAGTTTCTGGTGTGGTCCATCCGGCTGCATGGGCTATGTGGTCCACTCAAGACTGCAGCTCCTGCTCAGCGGCCCGCTGGTGCGCTCACCCAACGTGACTTCTAGAGTGGGGGCCCTGGCGCTACACAGGGGACCTGTGCGTCATCACCCTCCAGGGGGTGAGCCTGTGGCTTCTTCCTGGTGTCCGGCTCCTAGTGTCACTGGCCCCGGTGCGGCCCACCCCTGTCCATGGGTTCCAGCCCTCAGTCTCCTGCCACCTAGGCAATGCTTGCGACTTGGCGCCGCTCCGTTGCTGCTGGCCCCAAGTATAGCCCACCACTGCGGGCGCGCATCCAAGTGCACTCACTGTGCATCCACCAGGGGACCAGCCCCCTGCGGGGTCTCAAGCCAAGCAAACATCTTTTAGGGCTCCTAATACCATGTGAGAGCTCTTCCCCCCCCCCCCTCTGCCCCAGGCGGTCCTGCTTACAAGGGCCAAAGTTTCGTCACGGCCGGGCCGACCGCGCCCCGGAGCATCCGCTGCTGGCGTGCTAATGTGGAGCGGGCGCCGCCGGTTCCCGCACTGCAGGTCTTTTTTTTTTTGGGGGGGGGGGCGATGCCTCCTGCCACTGCCAGCCCCCTCTGCGTCCTCACGCCGCAGGGGCCTCATTGTCCTCAGGAGCCCCGACTCTGGGCGGCAGAGGCGCCAAGTTCAAAGCGGCAACTTCACAGCCGCGCAACGCTCCGTGGCCCCAGTGAGCCCGAAGGCAATCCTCCCCTGCGTCATGCAGCGTCCTTTTGCCAGCACCTCCATGGTCCCGTGCCAAACTCTGCGTGCTGCGGTCCCTGGCCAGCACCTTCCCGGTCACCGCCTTCTGGTCTCGCAGGACCCCTCTCCGCTCGGGTCCTCCAGTACACTGACCCAGCGGTCTGCTGGCTCGGTCGCAGGCGGCGGTCAGTTTATGCCCCTTTGTCTGCTGACCGCCATCTTGTGCCCCTTCAAGACCTGGGCACCGCTTCTCTGATGGCCACTGTAACTTTCCCGTAACTCTTCGGATCGGGACGTCTCCGTGCTCATCTTGTGCCTCCAGTGTTCATGCCTCCGTAGGCGTGCTGCCGACCTGCATGGTCATGACGAACCCCTACAATTTTGCAGGATTAATGTCGGATCCACGGGAGCTCTTGGTGAGCACGTCCTCCTTTGTGGCCATCTAGCCACGCCCCCCATTAGCTTTAACGTTGCCCGTGCTCTGAAGTTCTACGTAGCACGCACAAAGAGTTTTTCGGCAGACTTCTCAATTGTTTGAACTTTGGACCTGTGAACCATGGGAAGGCCTCATCCGTGGTTTCCATCTCAAGAGGGCTCTCCGGCTGCATCATGCACTGTCATCGGCTGGTGAACTGGCCGCTCCCGGGCCGTATGAGAGCCCACTCCACCAGAACGGTTGCAGCAACGGCGACGTTCCTTTCTGTTGTGCCCCTGCTCGACATCTGCAGGACTGCAACATAGAGGTTCACACATACCTTCAAAAAATGTGAATGCGTCGACAGGAATTCCAGGGAGGAGTCCAGAGTCTGCTAAGCAGTGGTACGCAACATGTTTTTTTGAGGTGAGTCTTGGCTAGGTTGGTCAGTTACTACACTGCTCTCAAGCTTTCAAACAACAATCAGGCTTTTGTCCAGTGTCGGCGTTACTAGGAAAATGTGTGCCTGTTTTGTGGAATTCTGTTCTCCATTTTGCCCATTTACCATCATTGGGATATAGCTCAGTGGATTGTGCACCTGCGGGGATACTTGAGTGCGAGTCGGTTCTAGCTGTGCAAGTGTCATCGTCTGAAGGATGACGATAGGTTAGGCGGAGCACAAATGGAGGCGTTGGTCTGGTTGTAAATGGGGACATTGGCAAAATGTTAGCAATTGGAACCTTGGTACAAGGGTAGTATTATTTATTAATAAAATATTTGTGTATACCGCACCACATGCCCATGGGCCTCGGGGCGTGCACATACAACAAATCGGCGAGGCTACCAAACGGTCAGTCTGGAAAGCGGTAGTCTAAGTAAGGCCAGGTAGAAAACTGGCAGGGGAGCTCAACAGTTTAGTCAGGTGGAAGATCAAAGAGAAGTGTTTTCAACTTGTTCTTGAATTCTACAGTTGTTGGAATAGTTCTAAGACAAGAAGGAAACAAATTCCAGGAGATCGGGCTGTGAACATTGAAGCTACTTCCACTGGCCTTTACCAGTTTGAATCTGGGCTGAACAAGTAGGTTCTGTGACCTAAGAGTGCGGGCCGGGACAAATGGCTGCATATATTTAGGAGCCAGGTTGAGGAGGCATTTGTGAGTCAGAGGGAGCACTTCGTCTGATTCTCAGCTTCACTGGCAACCAGTGCAGGTCCCGTCTAGACGCAGTAACATGAGTACGTCTTGACCGACGAAAGACAGCCCAAACAGTGCTATTCTGCGTAACCTGGAGGGAGGATATCTCAGACTGCCACTCAAGATGCTGTTGCAGTAATCTAATGGAGAGTTGATGAGGACTGTAGCCAATGTTGCTACATTTTCGAGAGGCAAAAAGGGTCGGATGTTGCATGAAAGTGTATTAATTGGGCCTCAGGAGTCTCTGGCCTGGGCAACATGTTGATACATGGGAAGCTCTGCATCTATGACCACGCCAAGAGTTTTAGCCGTCTTAGCCACAAGAATCGTGGATCCGAGGATGAGGAAGCGCTTATATTCAGGCGAGAGGGATTTTGGTTTTGAGCTGGAGGAAACAATTAAAAGTTCATTTTTCTTGGCATTAAGCGCAAGAGAGTTGGTATTCATCCAGGCATGAATTGCGGCATAAATAGAATTGAGGTTGGCCAGGTCCTCGGAGTAAGAGCCAGATAGTTTTAAGACAACCTTTCACTCCTCCGCCTAATTAGCATATTGGACACCCAGGCTGTTCAGGGGTCTTAAAAAAGGAATGATAAAGATGTTAAACAACGCAGGGGAAATACAAGAAGCCTGCGGGGACACCGCACGTGACTAGGGTTGGTTTAGAAAAAACCTCACTGACACACACTCTGGCATTTCTGGGGCCCAAGAAAGAAGAGATCAATTGGGTCGCCTTGGGGGAGCATCCCACTACCGAGCGTAACCTGTCCACATGATCAACAAGATCAAAGGCAGAGGACAGGTCCAACAGCATCAGTACAGCTGGCTGCACGAGATGAATACTCTGCAACAGATTGGCCTTGAGATCTAACATGGTGGTTTCTGTGCCATGGCCCTTTCTAAATCTGGACTGGTGAACCAACAAAATATCATTCACCTCAACGGAATTCTGGAATTGGATGTAGGCCACTTTATCCAAAAAATTTCAAGTAAAGGGAATGTTTGTAATGGGTTGATGATTATCCACTAAAAAGGGATCAAGATTCTCCTTCTTTAGTAGTGGGGTGACACAGGCTTCTTTTAAAAATAGCGGCACGGTACCCTCCACAAACGAAAAATTGCTGTCCATCTGACATGTCTCAGTAACAAGGTGCACTAAAGGCAGCTTCTACAGTGGTAAGTTGAGGGTTCTTTAGAACCCGGTCGTGTTTGGGGGGTCTGAGCAGGTTTGTAGAGAATATCTTCTGCCTTGATGCAAGCTTTAGCTCCTGAGTAGGAGGTTTTGGGACCTTTTGCTAGTTACGTGGCAATAGTCGCATGGCGCCTGCATCAACAAGCTTGACGTGAAGGGCTGCTGAGACTTTGGCTTTCCTGCGCTCTTTCCTCCTTTTGTATGTTCGGTTGGGGCAGTGGGTTATGTAAGTTTTACACCTTTTACGAGGTCAGTAACCTAATGGTTTGGAGGCTTCTGCCAAAGCACAGAAGCGCATGCTAAAAAGAATCCATGCAGCACCCAAAAAGGACAGCACTGCAACACACAAAATAGTGTTGAAACTTTAAGGGATAAACTATAGTTACTCGGGATTTGTATACTTTACAATCATTCTTCCTGCTTGGGTGTCGTAATGAGTCTTGTCGTTTAGCCACCCACAATAGTATCCCACAATAGTATCCTGCCCAGTCGAACAAATTCCGTTCTTGTGAGATTGAGCTGCAGGTAGGTATATATTTTCATTCCAGCTTGGATGGAGGCAAGGGAGTAAGAAAACGTAGGAAATTCAGAGTGAACGTGACGGAGGAAGGACTGAATCAACCGAGACATCTGGAAGGCAGCATTTTCCCCCCTATCCCAGTAGAATACTAGCCACTGGAGAGACTTGGGGAAGTTAGGAGGTCCACGGGGGAGTTTAGAGAGATCGCCACAACTAGCCAAAGGCAGAAATAGAAAGTAGGGGGTCAACCTACTATATATGCTATCCTGGGACCAGGAATGAGGAGGTTTGGTACAAGAATACAGAGGAATGGCCCTAGTTCCTCCAGCAACTTAAATACAAACCCTATAACCGCCTCGACATTTGGAGTGTGTTTTTGGAGGATGTTCTAGAGAAGATACGTTGAAATGATAGTTAGCCCACTTACTGTCACATGTTAATGCTTACGTAATAGTTAACAGTACCCTTTTGTGGGATTGGGTTTGTTTGGTCTTTCCCTAGTCTCGCTCCCACACTTTGTCCCCATTTTTAATCCCTCCATTATGCTGTATGATTTTCTGTCGTTCTACAGAGATGGTCCGTTCGTTTAATAATTGGCTTTTTCTCTTTTAGGAAACCTTGTTATTGATGGCACTATTGATGTTGTACACTCCCATCTGTGTATTTTGCAAAGTGCCCTGATATAAAATTTTAAAAGATACTAAAATCTCATTTTTTTAAATTTTAGTTTTTATTGAACATTTTTTAAGAGACAGATTGGACAGAATCTTCAATAAGAACATCTGTAATAACCAAGCCCCGCCCCCTCCCTGCACGAAGACTACCAGCTCAACCAGAGGTTGGGGTTCAAACGAAACCAAGATTGGGGATCATATATCGGGATTAGTCTGACAAGATGGGTTCAACAAATACAGAAAAAGTAGGTGGCAGAGACCAGATTTCATGTCAAACAAAGTGATAGGGCCTTGCAAAGGGGAAATGATCAAAGTCTCGGTGCACCACAGTTTTCGTGCAAGAGGACCATTGTCCAGTAAGAAGTATTCCATTGTGTCGTGGATCAGCGCTGATCATTTCTTGTACGTAAAGGTCGCCTACAATTTAGAAAGCCATTCTGACCTAGATGGCACCAGGTTGTTTTTCCATTTCTCGGCTAGGGAAAGTCTCCCGGCTCTCAACATGCCCTGGACCACCTTAGGGAAGCTACACGCATCTGATTCAGAGGAGGGGATCCCAAAGAGGAGCTCGAGGGGGTGCAAGTCTAGGGAGATTCCCATTATATCATTGATCCAACTCAAGAGCTCGGACCAATAAATCTGAATCAGTGGGCACTCCCACCACAAGTGATGCCAGGTACCCCGTTGACCACAGCCCCTAGTGCAGAAAGGGGACACCCCTGGGAAACATTTTAGACCACTTATCAGGGGAGAGATGCCATGCATGAAGAACCTTGAAGTTCTGTTCCATAGCCGAGGTATACAGAGTACCCGAGAGAACCCCATAGTTTAACCCAGGTTGATTCTTCCGACACCATCCCTGGCTTACCGTCCCAAAATTGTTTAAATCCCTGTCTCCGCTTTAGCTTTGCCGTGATCAAGACCCTATACATTCTAGACCGTGATCCCTTCCACGTTGAGGATTCTACAATTACTCTTTCAAGCTGCATGAGTGGGCAGGCCAGTTCCTTGTTCCGATGGGTGCTAGTTAGGCTGCCTTTAAAGATAGTCATCGGGTTGTCCCCCCATAGCCTCTGCTAGTTTATCATATTCACTGAAGGCGTTCTGGTGGAATAGTTGGGCAGCCCGTTCCAGGCCCATGTCCGACCACCTTTGTGTATCCCGCAAGCCCTTCTTACCCAAGTCCAGGGAGGGGTCCAGGAGGAAAGGGCCAAGTTCTACTTGTTCCTTTTCCATGGAGCTCATAAGACTGATAATGTTGGGTGGCTTTTTACATGGTCTGGAAGGACTCTTTTCGGGGACCATAAGAATTCTCTTACTTTCGTAGGGTGTGTATGGGTATCCTCAGTGTAGGTCCAATTGGTGCGCATCTCATCCCTCTTGTGTTCCAGCATTACCCTGAGCTGGGTTGCTTTATAATATTGGCGGAAGTCGGGAAGACTGAAACCCCAATGGGACCTCGGGAGAGACAGGGTTGCGTGTTTAAGCCTTGGTTTCTTGCCTTCCATATAAAACGTTGGACCAAGGAGTGTAGGGTTTTGAAATATGCATCTGGGATTATAGTTGGAAGAGATCAAGGAGACGGGGAGGATGTTCATTTTAATGGATACCAATACGGCCAAACCATGACGGAGTCAAGGGAGACCATCGTACGAGATCTCTTTTTTATCTTGGAGAGGATGGGGGGAAGTTTAATTTCAAAAAGAGGAAGGAGGAATCCAAGGTACGGGGAAGGCTTGCGTGTAGTTATCATACCCCACACAGTTTCCCTCCCCTCAATATCTGTCGCCCTCCTCCATTGGCATTATACATGACTTCGATGTATTTATCTTCAGCCCTGAGAAGGTACCAAAAGTGTGTATCAGGTTCAGGACTTCGGGAGTGATACATTTAAGGTAGTTAAGTAGGTTAAAATATCATCGGCAAAGAGCGAGAGTTTAAAATCGAGATCCCCACATCGCACCCCCGTGTTCCCCTGGTGCTGTGTAACTCTCTCTCTTTTTCTCTTTCTCTCTCTCTGTCTCTCTCCCCCCTCTCCCTCTCTCTCTCTCTTCCCCTCTCTCCCTCCCTCCCCCCTTTCTCTCTATCCCCCTCTCTCTCTCCCCCTCCCCTCCCTCCACCTCTCTCTCCTTCTCTCCCCTTTTCTCCCCCTCTTTACCTTTCCCTCTTTTCCCTATATCCCCTCTTGCGCTCTTTCTCTCTTCCTCGTGCTCTCTCCCCTGCGCCCTTTCTCTCATTCTCGCACCCTCTCGCATGATGCAAAATGGGAATATCCTGAGATCTTTTTAAATGGGGAGTCTAATATGCTTTTTACATCCTTATTTAATAAATCTTTTTAAATGCACCGTTACTGCAAGCAGACCTCGCAACACCGATTAATTTATAATTAAAATCCTATCTGATCTTTTGTATTTCATGCCAGCCCATTAAAATGCCTATTGACATAGAATGAATTATGATCGTTGCTCACAATATATTTGGTTAGTAATCTCACATTCCATCGTGGCCAAGTTCAGATCAGCGGAAACTCGGATTGTACTGTACCATCCTAATGATAGCCCTCTGCTAATTACGAGTAGGGTGTTAAGAAACCACTAGAAAAAGGAAAACTGAAATGCTTCCCATCACTTGGCCTCTTGCACATTGTCCATGCTGCTCATACAGAGGGGTATCCCTAGCAACGATCCCTCGTAATGTGACAGGTGTGTCTAGAAACATCCCTAAATAGCACGTTCATTGCTGTCCATTGTGTTCTGTTGTGCGCCACATCTGGATGCTTTTGAGACGGCGCATTGTGTTGTGCATTGTGTAAACTGTTGGGTTTCATATTCTGGGTATCCTTGAAAAAACGAATTGCATTGTAGCCCCCCCAGGGCATCGCTTGTTGGTGTACCATTATGTTTCATTCTGGGTGTCCCACATCCAGGTATCGATAAGATGACGCATCAGATTGCTGCATTCCATACCCTTCTGTGTTTCGTATCTGGGTGTTCCATGAAGGGGCATTGCATTGCGCGGTTTCATCCATGGGTGACCCCGGAAGGGCACATTGATTTGTCATTTTATGCCGTTCTGTTCAATCCCAGAGTAACCCCGGAAGGCAACATTGATTTGTCACGTTGTGCCGTTCTCTTTCATCCCTGGGTGACCCCGGAAGGGAACATTGATTTGTCATTTTGTACCGTTCAGCTTCATCCCTGGGTGACCACAAAGGGCTTATTGATTTGTCATTTTGTTCCGTTCTCTTTCATCCCTGGGTGTCACATTGAGTTGTTACTCTTTGTATGGCTTTGTGTTTCGTATCCAGCAGTCCCTGAGAAAGGACAATGCTCTCCCATCCAGGGACCCCCAAGATCATGCACAGAGTTTCTTCATTTCATATAATAGTGTCTCCATTCTGTGACTCGCGGGTAAAAGGTATTTCACTGTACTGACATCTAGGTGTCCCCAAGTCAACACATTGGCCCTCATTCCGAGGTGGGCGCAAAGGGATTACAGGCACCAGTAAGGACACCGGCGCCGTAATCCCTTTGCGCCCTATTCCGAGGTCCCTTAGTGGGGGGCGCAAAGAGACCAGGGAGCAAATAACGGTACCGCAGATTGCGGTACCGTTATTTGCACCTTTCCCATTCCCATTGAGCCCTATGGGGGCTCAAAGGGGAATGGTTTGGTGAATGGGGACTTACCGGTCCCGCCAAGGTCGAACTGAACCGGTAAGTCCCCCATTCACCAAACCGGAGACGGAACCGGTATTGGAGGTATGACTACCTCCAAACTCGGAGTGAGGGCCATTGAATTACCTCTTTTATCCACCATCTATTAGTCTTCGCTGGACTGGCTTCACAAGAGGGTATGAAAGCCTGCTATGCCATGCACAGGCAGTCAGCAGCCCAAGTAGAGCTTACATGACCCCTTTGCAGGCTGATCCAGCTACGATTACAAGATTGATACCTGGTGTAAAGAGCAATTTCATTGTATAACGACATGGAAGAATAATGATCAGGATAAGCAATGCATCAGTGATATGCAGTGCACATGGGCAGGAGATCATGGAAAATAACTCAATCTTCTATGAAACCATTATTCAAAAGGAAGACAATACACCTTATACAAAAACGAAAAGGATATTTCTTGATCAGAATGTCAACACCTTTATCATTTTTATTCCATGAAATAATTGTACTTGTTTTATGGCCCTGAAGAAACGCTCACCTTTCATCATAATATAGGACATGGGAAGTGTGAAAGTGTAGTGTGTAGTGTGGGAAGTTATTTGGCACGTTTCAGTGCCACACAAGAGTTGTAACCTTAGGATATTACATATCCTTTGGACGGTAAGCGCATATATGCTGCAAAATATTTACAAAATAAGTTGACATACCAAGTTTCATGCATTTCATCAAAACAAAACCTCTTTTGAAATGAACATTGCATTCAAACAAATGTTTAAGTTTGTATAAAATGAATATTTTATAATTAAAAATCTGGGGGTCATCTTCGACTCCACTCCCTTCTCACATATCGGACATCTCCATAAAGGCCCACTTCCAGCTGCACATACTCGGAGGTATTCTACCTTTTCTCACTTTCCTGCAAAGGCTCACCGTCTCCAGAGCCCTCGTTCTCTCTAGACTGGACTACTGCAAGCTCCAATTTCTCAGTCTTCCTACTTTGATTCTCTGTCCGCAACAACTCGTCCAGAACAGAACCGCAAGATATCCTTGGCCTCAAGCCCAGGGACTGCATCTCTCCGGCGCTGAAATCCCTCCACTGTCTCCCATGACTGCAAGGATCAAGTTCAAGACCCTCTGCATAGTCCACAAGGCTTTCAGGGGACAGGGGCCGCACTATCTACAATGCTCTCTTCCTAAATACTCTCCCTCTAGAACCCTCCGCTCGTCCTCCAACTCTTTGCGGGTGAGCTGCTTTCACAAACAGAGATTTGGGGTAGATCCTTATCCTCTGCAGGTGCCTCCCTCTGGAACAGCCTCCTAGCCCCTCTCTGCCTTGAGCCAGAGCTCCTTAAGTTCTGTAAACTCCTCAAGACCTTCCTCTTCTTTCTCTCTCCCGCTCTCATGCTAACCTCCCTCTTTTCTCTCTTGCCTTCCTCCTCCGCCTGATCTTCCCTAACTTTGCTCAGTTTTACTGACTGGCTGCCTGTTCACCTCCCGAGCCTCACAGGTCCCACGCTCCCGCGCCAGTCTTTGCACTTGCCTCCGGACCTCTGCCATACGTTCCGCACTTCCAGCATTTCGTATCCATGAGAAGGGGTAACCTCTCTGCACTTAACCCAGGACCTCGCTGGACTCGGCACACTCCCCTCCCCCATCCACCACATACAGCCGTCTGTGCACTTGCATGTACCTGAATGTTTGTTTGTCCTGTCTCCCCTCACTAGCTTGGTGGCGCATGCACTCCACGCACTTGCACTAGGGGAAATGCTGTCCGGCTTAGTATGCTTGTTTTTATGTTTTATTAGATCATTCAGAAACGTCAAGGCCTAAGAATGACTACTGTATTACCTTGTTCCCTTCCCGCCCTGAAGCGCTTTGAAGCCCTTTACCTGTGTATAAGCGCTGTATAAACAAATAAATAGAATGAAAAGAATATCACTAATCAATGATAGTAATTCATCCAAAATATCTGTTTCATGGACGACTGTCATGAAACCACGCTACCGCCCCCTTTAGATGTCCTGGTCCATACAACAACGTGCCAGAATGGTTCCACACACCCACCAACATGGCGGACGCTGCTCTCTGATCAGCGGTATAGCTTCTAGCTCGGCTAGATAAGCGCCCCGCCCCTGCAGTTCGGCGCGTGTCAATTCGCTCACAGTTCCTAGTTCGGCTGCTGTTCCTAGCTTTCGCTACTGGGAATTTTCCTTGTTTCCCCTTGTGCCTTTCTGGACTACCCGACCGCGGCCCTGCCTTGCCGCCTTCTGCGGTCCTCCCTCCCAGGATTGCTCTTCAGCGGTTGCCCTCGGACTGCCTTACCTCTTCACCCAGGACTTCCTGAGCCTTCCAGACTTCCCAACCGTGGCCGTGCCTTGCCGCCTTCCGCGGTCCTCGACCCCCCCCCCCACCCAGGATTACATTTCCGCGGTTGCCCTCGGACCGAAGACTGCGCCATCGAGACTGAGGGGAACGCAATAATTCCCTTCGGCAGGATATTTATTCTATCAGAACCCGAAAAGAAGGTCCTACGAGAATACTTGGATACCAACCTTGCTAATGGCACCATCCGTCCTTCCAAGTCCCCCGCAGGGGCATCCTTATTTTTTGTACCCATGAAAGACACCAAGGAGCTACAGCCCTGTCTGGACTACAGTGGTCTAAATCGATGTACCCGGAAGGACAGATACCCCTTACCGCTGATATCAGACATTTTTGAAGCACTTCGAGGCGCAGTAATATTTACCAAGTTAGACTTAAGAGGAGCCTATCATTTGGTTCAAATAAAGGAGGGGGCGACGAATGGAAGACCGCCTTTCGAACACCATTTGGCAACTTCGAGTACCTGGTCATCCCATTTGGATTTGCCAGTGCCCCAGCTGTCTTCCAGCAATTTATGAATCGGGTTTTTTCAGACATGTTGTTCCTCTCTGTTATTGTATATTTGGATGACATCCTGGTGTATTCCTGGAAACGACACAGCATCAACATCACGTCACTGCCGTGCCACAACGACTAAGGGAACATCACTTATTAGCCAAACCCGAAAGTGCATATTCCATGTTTCAACGGTACGTTAACTGGGATTTGTTTTGAACTCCCAAGGTGTGGCTAGGGACCCGACCAAGATCGAAGCGATCACTTCCTGGCCAGTTCCCTGTTCTGTTAAACAAATCCAATCCTTCCTGGTGTTAGGCAGAAACCTGTGCAGTTCCCTTGGGGACCACTGCAAAAGATTTAGGACTACAGGTGTTGGCAGTAAACCCACTTGGTAGCAGTCTGCACCACCCAGATTTACCTGGTAGGTGTGGCTGAGCAGTCAGACTTCCCTCAAGAAGAGTTAGGCAGTATGCAATTTATACACAATAGGCACTCAGATACAATAGCACAAGCAAACACTGACCAGAGCTTTGGTATCAAGGTATATAATTATTTAAAAAAACACACTTATTGAAACACTCCAGCACTATTATGGTAAATCACTCTAAACACAGTTACTATTATTATATATACATCCCTTCTTCCTTATCAGACAAGTCTTAGTTAACACCACTTATTTCCAGACAGAGGTGAGCGCTTAATTATAGATGGCACTCCAATAAGTTAATGAAAAAGGGAGGGAAAAGGGCAGAATGTAGGAAAATACACCACACAAATACTTAGGAACTATTAAGCAAGGCAGGAAAGTCAAAAGTTACTTGTGAGCCAAAGTCCATAGGCCGGGCCCACTCTTGGAGAGAGCAGGGCACAATTGCACCCAAGATCACACAATGACAACAGGCTTAAAAAGTCTTGCAGGGAGTTCAGAAAGGTTTTAGTTAGGTTTCAGAAAAGTTTAGCCAGGGTGTACCAGGCTAACCCAGGGTCGAAAGCCGGGGGCTAAATCTACCCGTACAGTCAGTTGCAAGGGAAGCCAGGCGGAACACGGTACCTTATGTGGAAAGGATCCTCCAGCGGGGGCAGTTGTTTCTGGCAGTGGGTGCAAGTCACGGCGTCGTCCAGAGGAAGAGAAGATCTCGACGTGGAGGAAAGATGAAGGTCGTTGCACTGCCAGGGAAGAAATCAGCCGCAGAGTTTTCCGGTTAAAGGTACTACCCTTTGATTCGCGGTAGTGGTAAAACGTGGTATCCCGGTTGCCGGGGTGCTTGGCAAAGGCCAGGCAGCCACGAGATGCTCCAGGAAGCGAAAAAGGAAGCAGACTGGTTATCCCCACCAGTCGAAGGAAGAAGACTCTGCGGGCTGGAGATCTCCTCTGTTGTTGGGAAAAGTGGTGAGACGGTTCAGCGGGGCTCCACCTCTGGTGTCGTCGTAGCAGGTCGGCTCAGCTTCTCCCTCGTCGGATTCTTAGGCCCTTTGGCGACTTCTGAAGTTACAGTCCCCAAAGCCCTGCTTTTATGCAGAAAACCCCCATTCACTCAGCCTAGCTGTCACTCAAACACTTGGGCCGGCTCACCACTTGGGCCAATCAGGACGGAGTGCGACTTGAGTTGCCTAGGCAACTCAGTCCAGGGTGCCTAAATCCCTCTCCACCCCTCCTGAGTACCCCAGACAGAGTGGCACCACTTTGGAGGGCTCCTGTGGAGAAGCCCGCCAAAAAGTGGAACAAAGAGCTCAACTTGGGTTGGAGTCACAGAAGCGAACACAAACGCCATTTTAGAACTGAGTTCTGGCAAAAAATACTAACCGGAGAATTAATATTAAATAAATAAACCGGCGGTATGTTCGAGGCTATAGGAATTAAATAATTAAAGTTGGTAGCCTCGAACAATGGGAAATCCCATAGGGATATATTCAGGGTGGATTATAAAAAGTAGTATCCACTGCCACCAGCCAAAACTCTATCAGGGGGGACGGAGACGTGCCCCCTCGACTAACAGACCCTGGGGCAATCGAATTGCCCCGGCCAGTACATCCACAATATGATGGTTCGTACTGGTTCTGTTCAGAATTTGGGACTAGTAAAGTCAATGGTGACTTTACATGCCCTGGGAGACAGTAGTCAGTCCCAGGGTATGGAGTCTATACTGGGGGGGTCACTATGACAACCCTGTGTTACTGCACTGAGGGTGCTGTGTAACACACATCACAAAAACACATGAAGCCCTATGGAGTAAAAGACCCCATAGCCCATTAAACACATCTAGAGTCAAAGAGACACACTCAAATCATGTCCAAGAGTGAGGGTAAAAGAGTCTCACTCTTGGCAGGAGAAAAAAATAAACCCCAAAAATCCAGCAAAGCTGCTGGGGGACTCACTAGGTTAGGAAATTCAGCCTAAACAGAGAATTCTCCCTAACACCTGGGCCTTGCAAATTTTTACCGGAAGTTCATGCCTTCTTTTTCAGCCATCATTCAACCAATTGTCCTTACTCAAAGAGAACACACCCTTTCTATGGGCCCCTTGTCAAGAATCCGCCTTTAGAAAACTAAAGGAGATGTTCACTCAACCCATTCTGTTACAGCCTGACATTACAAAACCTTTTCTGGTGGAAACAGACGCTTCAGAATATGCTATAGGCGTGGTTCTGAAACACCAAGCCAAAGATGGTCTCGAACATCCTGTAGCTTACCTATACCGGACCTTGCTTCCATGTGAGACACACTATTCAGTTCTGGAAAAATAATTTCTTGCCGTTCGCCAAGCCTTTAAAGACTGGCGTCATCTCCTCCTGGGTGCCGCTCATCCTTTACAAGTGCGGACAGATCACAGGAATCTACAAGTCCTCCAATCCATGGAGTACAGAAACATTCGACAAGCACGGTGGGCATTCTTTTTTGCTCAATACCAATTCCAATTATCACACATTCCAGGGACTTCGAATGTCATAGCAGACGCCTTGTCCAGACGTCCTGACTATCCCTCACAGGATGTGCCCGACTTACCCAAGATGTTTCCCAACACTGTGTTCATCGCTCAGGCTTGTGACATCTTGGAATCCATTAGGAGTGAAACCCCAACCTCAGACTTTTGGAAGGATTTTCAAGGACGCAGTTCCTGGGCCCTTAGGCATAAAGATGGGTTCCTTTTTCGAGGATCCCGACTACTGATTCCTAACAGTCTTTACAGGAACGGATAATATATCTATGCCATGACACCTTCCACTCCGGACACTGTGGGGTCAGATGTACCCTTCTCTCCATTCAAAGAAACTTCTGGTGGCCCAAGATGCTGAAAGATCTTCAGGCGCAGGGACGGGCATGTGCTGTCTGCAACCAGAACAAGACAGATAGCAGAAAACCAGCAGGATTGCTCCTCCTACCTACTCCACCTTCCCGACCCTGGGAAGCCATAGCAACGGATTTCGTTGTTGATCTACCTCCCTCCAGGGGACATACAGTCATAATGATAACCACCAATCTCTTTTCTCACATGGCCCATTTTACACCATTATCGAAACTGCCTTCTGCTCCAGAGATGGCCAGATTATTTGTAAAACACATTTTATGTCTACATGGACTGCCATCTAAAATCATCTCTGATTGTGGACCTCAGTACATCTCAAAGTTTTGGAAAAACCTCTGCAAGGTGTTAGGAATCAAACTAACCCTTTCATCTGGGTATCATCCCCAGACCAATGGCATTACGGAAAGGGTAAACCAGACCCTTGAACAATATCTACGTTGTTTTGCCACCAAGGTTCAGGATGACTGGTCTGTTCTGATGCCAGTTGCAGAATTTGCCTACAACAATTCTGAACATTCCACGATAAAGACCAGCCCCTTCTTTTGTAACCAAGGCTTTCATCCCTCAGTACTTCCTTCGGTATTACCCTCTCCTAGTCCTCTTCCTTCTGTTGATTCCTGGACTGCTCAGCTGGTATCAATCCATCAAGAGGCCTTGAACCATCTGTCCAAGTCTAGGGAAGACGTTAAGAGATTTGCAGATGGCAAAGGACGTACTGCTCCGTCCTATGATGTTGGGGACAAGGTCTGGTTGTCCGGTATTTACCTAGCCATTTAAGACCAAACAAGCTGGCACCCATTACTACGGCCCCTTCGTTGTATCCAAGAAGATATATCCAGTAGCCTATCAACTATGTTTGCCTACAACTTGGAACAGAATTCATCCTATCTTCCACACCTCCTTGTTAAAACCTTATCACCACTCTAGCAAAGATGCTCCTTGCCCTCCTCCTTTGCTCGTCCAGGGACAAATTGAATATGAAGTTTCCCAGATTTGCAATTCTAGGTACAGAAGAGTACGTTTACAATACTTGGTGGAATGGAAAGGATATCCGCCTAGTGACCGTACCTGGAAACCAGTCTCCAACCTCAACGCCCCTAGACTGGTACAACGATTCCATCGATTACATTCTAGCAAACCAGGGGGTACGAGGCTTCGGAGGGCGTATACTGTCATGAAACCACGCTACCGCCCCCTTTGGACGTCCTGGTCCATACAACAACGTGCCAGAATGATTCCACACACCCCCAACATGGCGGACACCGCTCTCTGATCAGCGGTTTAGCTTCTAGCTCGTCTAGATAAGTGCCCCGCCCCTGCGGTTCGGCGCGTGTCAATTCGCTCACAGTTCCTAGTTCGGCTGCTGTTCCTAGCGTTTGCTACTGGGAATCTTCCTTGTTTCCCCTTGTGCCTTTCTGGACTTCCGGACCGTGGCCGTGCCTTATCGCCTTGCACGGTCCTAACTCCCAGCATTACATTTGCGGGGTTGCCCCCGGACCGTCCTACCTCTTTACTCAGGACTTCCTGAGCCTTCCGGATTGCTCGACCGCAACTGTGCCTTACCGTCTTCCGCGGTTCATCCATCCAGGACTACTCACTTCGCGGTCGCCTTCAGATAGTTTCCTCTCCTCCCGGGCACCTGCCTACCTCTTGAATATTGAACTCCTAGACCATCAGCTACAGACAGTGTGGCGTCAGGTGAAGCCCGTCCTTACCTCCACGAGACCCGCACCTCCAAGAAACGCGGGCAGCCAGAACCAACAAAGAAGAAACACTCCGAGCCACAACAGGTGAGCCCACAAACTAGTCGTGATAGTTGTGACAAGACAATTCAAAATGATTTCAATGCAACAATGACCTAAAGGACCCCGTTGACGAAGAAGTAGCAAACTCTGCAGACCACCTAATTATTCTTTGAGCTCCAGTTCACCGCAGGGCTTCCCAACCTTCATTATTACTCTCAGCCCAACAGAATTCCACTGTTACTAGACGATTATCCGTGCTCTGTTCAGCCCCGCCTGCTTATTCATCAATATTCCATTCATACAAATCGCACTTATGCATTTGCCTGTCCATGTGTCCTCCCAGGAGCTAAAGCCCATCTTCAACGTCTGCCAGTCATTTCCCTGGCCCCTTTCCCTTACACATTGGTTGATCCTCATACACATCCATTCACACACCCGTCTTCGCTTTCATTCATCAGGCCTCCTCCTTCACATATACCTCCTCTCCCCAAGTTTGTCTGTTTACATGAACAGCTTGTTTGGTCCAGGCGGGCGCATTGCAGCGTTGGGAATTAAGTGACATTGATGGACAGTGGTGGAGATTGGCAGCGGCGGGCGACTTGTGGGCACTATGGAGAAGATGGTGATCATCGTGGAGAAGATTTCTAGGCATTGGGGAATGTGTGGATGCCTTGGAGGCATTCGTGTGCAGTGTGGGAAGCCTTCTGGGCATTGGGGAATGTGTGGATGCCTTGGAGGCATTAGTGTGCAGTGTGGGAAGCCTTCTGGGCATTGGGGAATGTGTGGATGCCTTGGAGGCATTAGCGTGCAGTGTTGGGAAGCTTTCTGGGCATTGGGGAATGTGTGGATGCCTTGGAGGCATTCGCGTGCAGTGTTGGGAAGCTTTCTGGGCATTGGGGAATGTGTGGATGCCTTGGAGGCATTCGCGTGCAGTGTTGGGAAGCTTTCTGGGCATTGGGGAATGTGTGGACGCCTTGGAGGCATTAGTGTGCAGTGTGCGGAAGCTTTCTGGGCATTGGGGAATGTGTGGACGCCTTGGAGGCATTAGTGTGCAGTGTTGGGAAGCTTTCTGGGCATTGGGGAATGTGTGGACGCCTTGGAGGCATTAGTGTGCGGTGTGGGGAAGCTTTCTGAGCATTGGGGAATGTGTGGATGCCTTGGATGCATTAGTGTGCGGTGTTGGGAAGCTTTCTGAGCATTGGGGAATGTGTGGATGCCTTGGAGGCATTAGTGTGCGGTGTGGGGAAGCTTTCTGGGCATTGGGGAATGTGTGGATGCCTTGGAGGCATTCGTGTGCGGTGTGGGGAAGCTTTTTGGGCATTGGGGAATGTGTGGATGCCTTGGAGGCATTAGTGTGCGGTGTGGGGAAGCTTTCTGAGCATTGGGGAATGTGTGGATGCCTTGGAGGCATTAGTGTGCGGTGTTGGGAAGCTTTCTGAGCATTGGGGAATGTGTGGATGCCTTGGAGGCATTAGTGTGCGGTGTGGGGAAGCTTTCTGGGCATTGGGGAATGTGTGGATGCCTTGGAGGCATTAGTGTGCAGTGTGGGGAAGCTTTCTGGGCATTCATAGTCAGGTTCGTGGTAATCTTTGTAGTCTTTGGTGTGCAGCTCGGGGAAGCTTGTTAGACATTGGAGCGCAGCGCGGGAAAGCTCTGTTGGCATTGGTGGATAATGTGGAATAAGCTTTGCAGTTGGTCGTAAGTGCAGGGAAGCTTTGCAGATAACAGTGAGCCAGTGTGGGAAGCTTCCTGGGCATTGGTGGTTCGTGCGGGAGAAGCTTTGTAGTCCATGGTGGGCAGTGAAGGGAAGCTTCGCAGACATCAGTGAGCAGTGTCATGGGTGAGCAGTGCATGCAAGTTTCGCAGACCTCAGTGAGCAGTGTCATTAGTGAGCAGTGCAGGGAAGTTTCGCAGAAATCGGTGCGCTGTCTCATCGGTGAGCAGTGCAGGGAAGCTTCGCAGACCTCAGTGAGTAGTGTCATTGATGGGCAGTGCAGGGAAGCTTGCTACGGGTTGTGGATACTGAGAATGCTTTGTGTAAATTAGTGAGATCCGTTGGGAGGCTTGATAATCGTCAGTGCACAATGTGGGTAAGTGTGGTCAGCAGTGTGTGTATTTTTTCTTGATGTTCCTGTGCAGTATGGGATAAGCTTTGTAGCCATGGTGGAGAGTACACGGAATCTTTTCTGGGAATCTCTGGACACTGGGGGAAGTTGTATAGTCATTGCTGGGCAGTGCACTGCTGTGTGGGGAAGTTTGGCAAAGGTTGTGCACTCTTAGAATGTTTTGTATGAATTATTGAGATCTGTTTGGAGGCTTGCTAGTCCTCAGTCAGCAGTGTGGTATGCTTTGATGGGGTATCTGGTCTTTCCATCTAACACCTTTCCATCGAAAATTATTCATTGAATTGCCTTTCCATCAAAAAGCATATTCATTGAATAATTTTCGATGGTTAATTTCGATGGATAGGGTTGGATTAGGGTTGGGGCTAGGGTTACATTTAGGGTTAGATTAAGGGTTAGATTAGGGTGAAGGGGTTGGGGGGCAACCCCCCTCTCCCCTCCGATATACAAAAAACATTAAAACGTTACAAGGAGCTGGCCAGTGCCGGAATTTCAGCACCGGACAGCTCCTTGTAGCCTTTTAATGTTGAAAATAAATGCATGGAAATGCTATCTTTTACATTTAAAAGTACATATCCATTCGATGGAGAAGTTTCGATGGATATGTACTTTTAATGTGAAACATAGAATTTCAATGCTTTTATTTTCGATGCATCTTTTTCGATGCAATGACCATAAACCCTTTGAAGGGCAATGTTGGGGAGCTTGCTAGCCATTGACGCTCCCTGTCTGTTGAGAATCTTTGTAGATCTTGGTTGGCACACTGGAGGACGCTTGTGTAGGATTTTGAAAGAAACGTGGAGCTATATGGTGGACATTGAGGAAGGCTGGTTATCATTCTGACTGCTGGGAATAACCTGTGTAGGCATTGGTGGACTCCATGGGGAAGCTTGGTGGAGATGTTGTGGATGTGTTGATAGAATTTGCAGAGATTGATGGGTAGTGAGGAAGCTTGCTACTATGGGAGGTGGGTGTATGGTAGGTGTGTAGGCATTGGAGGGCACAGTAGGGAGGCTTTTAAGACGTTGGTGGACTCTGGGGAAGCGAGGTAGACTGTGTTAGATAATGGGGAGAGCAAGGGGTTTGTTGGGCATTAGTGTGCGTCTCGAGGAAGCTTGGTAGCCATTACCAGGCTCCATGAGGAAGATTGGAAACGCTGTTGAGAAACATGTCGTGCAATCCTTTGGAAGAGCTTCACTGTTCCACATCAAGATGCCCCTGACCTGCTTGATGTGGGGTCACTGGGATGGTAACTTCTGGTTTACCCTTTTTACCGCAGGAAGTTGCTTTGGCTGCAGTGTTACCCAACATCAAGTTGTTTGTTGAAGACCAGATGCAGACAGGCATGGTGAGTAATTACCAGTAGATTCTTTGATGGCTGTGTCAGGAGATCTTTCTGTCTTCTAAGTCAGGCATTTGCCCTCTTCCCTGTGTGACTGCAAATCTCCCTCTCTCTTTCTAGATGCTGGGTGTCTTGATTGGTGTTGGGATCTCTGTGGTCCTCATAGCCTCTTTAATCGTGGTGATTGCCAGGCGGTTGCATCTCCGGAGTAAGTCTTGGCTATCCTGATGTCTTTAAGCCTTCTCTTCTGCACATCAAAACCCACCAAAGGCAAATGTGTCCGTGCAGCTAGACTTCCAGGCCAGAGCTAAACCAGCATCGAGAAATGTGTCTGTTAACCATTCGAATTTCACACATTCTGGAGATTGGGGCACATAATGTCACATTGCTCACTTTCCGGCCTCGTTGCGCTTTAGTAATTCATTCGCTGCGGGGTGGCCATGTAGTTGTTTACTGCTGTCCCTGCATGGCACGCATCGTTTGCCCGTTTCCTGCAGTCCAAATCTTTCATCGGCAAAGATCGGTGTCCTTTGTTTTTCAGACTCGTTCTGTAATAGTTTCTCGTGTGGTTTCTGCTTTTGATAGTGTCACTGATGCTCTGATCTCGCTCACTTTTTTTTCTTCACTTTTCTTTCCTGTATCCAGAAGTCCAGTCGCAAGACACACCAAAATATCGATTCCGGAAGCGTGACAAGGTCCTGTTCTATGGGCGGAAAATCATGCGAAAGGTACCCTGCCACGAGAACAATGTATTTGCTGTTCCGAGTGCCCAGCGCCTCAGTGTGAGCAGCTGCTCTTTGGGACTGCTCTTACGCGTTTGGGGGTCAGGTGGAGGAAAACCCTCCAGCAAGAAGCTGGAGGTAATTCCGCCACTTTAATGCCCAAAATCGGTAATTTCAGCGGATTCACTGTGAGCATTTATTTTATTTATTTATTTTGAATTTATAAAGCGCACAAGCGGCCCTCGGGCATCGTGGCGCTGTTACAGAGTGTTTAACTTAACATGTGAAAACACTTCACCCGTGACAAAGCATGGAATAAAGCAGATGCAGAAGGAGAATGTACTCTTTTGCTGTTAGTGGGTTACAGAGAAGCAGCAAGTATATTCTGGCAGATACAAATCAGTAGATACATTTAATACAAATGCAAGAGATACATTTAATACTACCGAAATCCCCCATGAAGCCTTATGGACTCCAATTAATGGGGACTAACACCACCTACCACCACTTAAAATCCGGCAGCAATACCACCGGTCCAAGCGGAAGGAACGGTAGTACAGTTTGGTATTCTCTCTGTGGATTTTCTGCCCAGATACCACCAAACTCGTAATGAGGCCCATAGGCTTGACCCCTGAAATATCCAGTGGCCATGTCAGGATGGGTCTGGGCAGCGCTTTTGGGCTCCAGGTGAGTTGTAATGTCTCGCTGCTGCTGTACTGGATTCCTCTTCATAGCTAGACTGCACAGTGTGACCTTGCACTACTAACCTTTCCTAACAAGCCCAAGTCTTTTCCCTTCACTCTGTTTTTATGGAGGTTGCAAGACTGGTGGTTAACACGATGAGGTTATTTGTAGGATTACGTGCCCAGGCTTTGCAAAACAAACTCCAGTCAACATCTTCTTTGGCTTTCTGCCCTAACACGACATGCCCTCATTCACTGAACATCGTAGAGCCAGCCTGCCTGGGGACCTTGAGGCAGATCTATTATCATTTTCAAGTACCTCCACTGGCTATAAAAGTACCAGAAAGGAAAGCTTGTTTTCCTCCTTTGAACTTATGAAGGCGGAGACCATGTTGGATCGGTGTGGGAGGCAGATTGGCTGGCAGGATATACTGCAAAGACAGTGCAAGATGTACCGCCGACTGAGTGAGTCCAACCCGGCTCCCCAGCATATAGGCCACCTTCAGCTTCCCTGCAGCCACCACCTGTGGCTCTGTATCTCAACTTCTAATAAACTTGACCTCAAGTTCTGCTCACTGAGCAACCGTCCAATTCTTAATTGCCTTGAAAATAAACCAGGGGGGTCGAACACGTGTCAGCTATACCACCAAATCTAGGTTGCACAAACTCAACCAAAATTTGTTTCATTACTATTAGAGCCATCATGCTCTCAGATCAACCATAACGCATTGTATTAGATATCTACGATACTGGCAGCTCTTTAGAAGGTACTGGAGACCATGCAGAATGCACTGGACTATTCTCAGAAGGGAAAAAAACTCCTTATCTGCCTGAGCAGGTTTATTGTTCTGGGAATTTGCTCTTAAATTGCTTTCTTGAGTTAGGACGTTTGTAGAATTTGGGTGAGGATAGCGAGAAAAGGTTAATTTAACACCATGCAATGGTTGCCCCTTCATACTCTATCCCAAATAAGCTAATTTCTTCTGCATCCCCGGGCTTCTGTACAGTGCTCTTCTATGTTGCCCCATTGGTGACGGGGCCTTACCACACAATGCACCTTCCTGCTGGTGATAGTGGCGTAGTGTTGACCAAGTGATGTCACTCTCACTGCCAGACCTAATAATGATTTGTTTGTTTCAGGTATCTCTATCAACCTCCTCGCTGGTCGAGACCACAGCCACCAGACCCAGAATGAAGAAGAAGCAGAAGATGTTGAGCATTGCCAAAAAGTAGGTGTGCTCTGCCACTTGGTGTGCGATGTCAAGCAGGGGAACCGCATTGTCCATTTATAATTGAATGCAACAGAATAACCTGCACCTTATGATGTATGCCCCTTATTCCAAAGCACTAAACGTAAAAGGGCACTGGTCATGCAAACGTAATCTGAGCCTGCACATATAGCACCTGCAGTTCAAATTTATTTCAGCATGACCTTTATGAATTGTCATAGCTAAGAGATCAACAGACAACTTTAAGGCAGAGGAATCCCCATATGTACAAATACTACCCCCATTATTATTGAGAGCAGACCTAGCTCCGGGAAGCAATGGAGATCTTTACAATCATAGGAGGGATGAGGGTGGGTGGGCAAGATTAAAGAGCTGAAAAACAAGGGAGTGGGGATCTAACAGGGGTGAGAGGGCATTTGTCCGCAACACTGGGGAATCAGATCACCTAGTCTTGGGTATGGTCGGGAGTGGACGGTGAATGGATCTACATTTTAGGGAGGAGCCATTCCTTGAATAGGAGGGCGTTGAGGTCCTTCCTGAACTGTAGAAGCGAGGGGGCAAGTCACAGCACTTTTATATAGATGGAGACTGCTCTCTTCTTGCATATGGTTGCTAGTATTCTTGTGCAGACCTAATCTGTCCTAGTAGTTCGAAGTGGACTGCTCCCATTAGTGGTAGGGCTGCGACTTATTTCCTGGCTGCTGCCCAAATGGCACAGACGGTCTAAGAAACAATGATTTGTACGGTGCAAAGAGCAAAGCCATTGGTTCCGATTTGATGCAATGGTTTCCATCATCACATGTTGGTCTTCAACATTCGTGCCAGCTCTACCACAGAGTGCGTTATAAAGATTAAGGGACCTAATGTTCACTAAAAACATTGCCGAGTAGCACTTCTGCAGCATGATAACAGACTGCCCATTTTGCATAGGTTGCGCTTGTGAAATGGTTTGGGATCCGGTTTGTTTGAAAGTTGTCTGTCCTAGATTTAGCAGAGTTTGGGATTGAGTTGGCTGTTGGGTGTTGGGGGTTGGCCCTTCTCAGAAACTGGAATGGATGGGCATCTTTCAGGCAAACCACATCTCAATCAATATTACATCCTAGTCGACCCTAAACTGCATCGGAAAGCACTTGGTGAATGGAGCAGCGTTGTGCGATATCATCCCTCCCTGTTACTACAGAGAATGGATCTCGAACTGTGTTGCTGCCTCGGAGCCCAGCCCTTGTGAATCCCAGATTTCAACCTCCATTTTTCTTCCAGGATCCTTAGGATCAAGAAGGAAGTGCCAACGCTGCAGCAGAAGGAGCCGCCTCCCTCCGTCCTAGAAGCAGATCTCACAGAGTTTGATGTGGCCAACTCCCATCTTCCTTCGGAGGTTCTCTACATGCTTAAGAACGTGCGGTGAGTCCACTGTGAGCCGTTATCGCCCGATGAGGGTAGGGGGCAGAGGGGGGGTTAAAAGCCCTAAGAGGGTGGCTAAGACCAGGAGAAGTTGTTTCCTGCATCAGCTTGTCCTAGCACCCACACCTCTAAGTTGGTTTGGCCCTGATCCATTATCTATAATTTTTTGATCCCTAGTTCTATCTTTGGTGCCGAAGTGAGGGGCTAAGGAAATCAAGATATATGCTTACATAGACTGCCGTCTGAAGGTCTGGAAGAAAAAAAACCTTACATTTCTAGCCTTTGAGTCCACACGATTCACGTATGGTCCTGTTCGATTATCCTTCCAAGGGAGGGTTGTGGGCATTGATGATGCTGCAGACTATACTAGCAACATTTACTAAAGCTGACATAAGAGAAGGGCACGCTGTTCCGCTACCCGTTGAAATTGCATCTTCTCCCCATACATATAAAAAATGGTCATGCGCAATGCTCAGCAAATTCAGTAATTTGCCATGTTTGCAGCTCCAGGTATGACCATTCATTCACCCAGAAGTTCCTCCTTTCCCGAATTATCCTTTCTGATGAAAAACATAATAGTTGCATAGTCCCACACATGTCGTTGGATGCACTCGGCTCAGGAATCGGACCACTACGAAGAGACACCGTGGTCATTTTTTGCGTGCCTGCGTATTGCCAGGTAAGGTGCTGTTGGTCATAGACCCATAGTCTGTTTACTTTATTTGTTTATTTGTTCCGCACCGAAAGCCCGCTGGCATCGGGGCACGGCGAGTAGACAAAAAGGTAACAAAAGACAAACATGGAGACGGGACACTTGGCATGACTAAACATAAAAGCTACCTAGCTCAACAAGGGTGCTTGCTATGTTTATTTGAAAAGGTGGGTTTTCAGATCTATTCTGAATGTAAGATATGTAGACTCTAGTCACAGGATTAATGGGAGAGCGTTCCATTTAGATGCCGCAAGTGTAGGGAACACCCTACCCAGACCGTTAGATCTCTAATGTGGTGTGACAGCAATTTGGCCCAATGCTTCTGATCTCCATGCACGTGTGGGTACATAGTGCCTGATCTTGGATTTGAGGTGCGCTGGTGCCTTTCCATACAGACATTTGTGGGCCAGTGTCATGTACTTAAAGAGAACTGTGTCTTCCACTGTCAACCACACGTGGGTCCCTTCTGGCATGGCTGTGATCTATCTGTGCGTCCGGAAGGTGATAGGTTGCTTGGTGGGCTGTGAGGGGACCTGCTGTGTGTCTTTCTCTGCTTAGCCACTGCTTCTGGTGTCCCCTCTGCAGGGTCCTGGGGCACTTTGAGAAGCCGCTCTTCCTGGAGCTCTGCAAGCACATGATCTTCCAGCAGTTCCAGCAAGGCGAGTACGTCTTCCGGCCGGGTCAGCCCGACAGCAGCATCTACGTGGTCCAGGAGGGCAAACTGGAGCTCTGCCTTACGGAACAGGTGAGAGGCCGCTGCACAGGGGTCTAGGGCAGGCCTGCTTGCCAGGCGAGGGGTGCCACGGGTAGGAAGGAGCATGTGACTGAGTTGCAAGGGTAGATCTAGGGGGGCGTCTGGGTCCGGTGAGAAATGGCAGGGCACGGCGACATGTGGAGAGTAGCAGGAGCTGAACAGTGGGAAGGAGCTTGGGGGCAACTGAGGGGATGGGAGACCTACAGAACGTGAAGGATTGTGCGCGCTCGCAGGGGATAGGTAAAGGGTGGCTGAGCTAGGACCATGTCAGGGTGCATGTGAGCCTCTTATCCATTGGAGGGACAGCACCTAGCCTAGGGCCATAAGAAAGGGCTTGCAAGACAATGGGGCAGGTGGGACTAGCGTTGCTATGGGGGGCGTGGGGGGGGGGGGTCTCTAGCCCCGGATAGAAGCTCAGGGTTTACAACCAAAAAGGCTAGCTAGGCCCGACAGTCCCAAAATGAGCGTAGCCCCGATCTTTTCCAGGTCTAGCAACACCCCCGGGTGTGAGACCGTGTTAAATGGCAATGAGGTAACTGGGGCAGGTGTCCGGTGACCCCCGTGAAAGCACAGCGTGGAGCAGTCTCCGTGCAGCAGGGCCATGTTTAAAGCCTCGCCAGCGGCATCCCAGTGTGAGTGATATGCTGCTGCTCTTTCCAGCAACTCCTTGTCAGCTGGGCAGTGACCTGCGGTTTAGTAACACAATATGCGAGGCTAATGGTTGCTCGCGCTGCTTCTCCGGCCTGCGGTGTCCCATGAGTTTGTTGCGACACTGGTTGTGTAAGAGTCTGCTTTTGGCTGTCCTGTATTGCCCCAGGGAGCACGCTTCCCTTTGAGTTAAGCGCCTGGCTCTGCTAGTTCTGAGCGGGTGAAGTTGTATGTACGAGTCTCCTGTTGTGAGTTTGTTGCGACACTGGTTGTGTAAGAGACTCCTTTTGGCTGCCCTGCTGTATTGCCCCAGGGGGCACGCTTCCCTTTGAGTTAAGCGCCTGGCTCTGCTAGTTCTGAGCGGGTGAAGTTGTATGTACGAGTCTCCTGTTGTGAGTTTGTTGCGACACTGGTTGTGTAAGAGACTCCTTTTGGCTGTCTTGCTGTATTGCCCCAGGGGGCACGCTTCCCTTTGAGTTAAGCGCCTGGCTCTGCTAGTTCTGAGCGGGTGAAGTTGTATGTACGAGTCTCCTGTTGTGAGTTTGTTGCGACACTGGTTGTGTAAGAGACTCCTTTTGGCTGTCTTGCTGTATTGCCCCAGGGGGCACGCTTCCCTTTGAGTTAAGCGCCTGGCTCTGCTAGTTCTGAGCGGGTGAGCCTCACGTTATGACTGCATAGGAGGGGTTGCTTTGCGCGCCAGTGCTTGGTGATGCTAGACTTCTCCGAGTGATCTTTGTTTCCAGTTTGCGAGATTGCTGAATCTCGGCTGCTCCCCTGACAACATCCTCCTTTTACTTGCAAATTCCTGCTTCGGGTTAGCTGGCTAGTTGCGCAGCTCGCCACTTCCTTTTCTGAGTTTCCTGTGACAGACCTCTGGAGGCCCTGCTGAATGACATTCATGTACTAAAGACGGGGAACCGGCTAACTGAGCATAACATGTGCACCCTTCCCCCATGAAAGCGGTGGGGTGAGGGTCCCTGCGTGTATGGTGTGGACAGTAGAGGATAGCTCAGTGATTGAGTGATGCAGTGTTTCCAAGGATGTGGGACCGGCTAACGGAGCATAACATGTGCACCCTTCCCCCATGAAAGCGTTGGGGCGAGGGTCCCTGCGTGTATGGTGTGGACAGTAGAGGATAGCTCAGTGATGGAGTGAGGGTGGGGCGAGGGTGCCTGCGTGTAGGATAGCTCAGTCATGGAGTGATGGCAGTGTTTCCAAGGATGTGGGATCGGCTAACGGAGCATAACATGTGCACCCTTCCCCCATGAAAGCTGTGGGGCGAGGGTCCCTGCGTGTATGGTGTGGACAGTAGAGGATAGCTCAGTGATGGAGTGAGGGTGGGGCGAGGGTGCCTGCGTGTAGGATAGCTCAGTCATGGAGAGATGCAGTGTTTCCAAGGATGTGGGACCGGCTAACGGAGCATAACATGTGCACCCTTCCCCCATGAAAGCGTTGGGGCGAGGGTCCCTGCGTGTATGGTGTGGACAGTAGAGGATAGCTCAGTGATGGAGTGAGGGTGGGGCGAGGGTGCCTGCGTGTAGGATAGCTCAGTCATGGAGTGATGGCAGTGTTTCCAAGGATGTGGGATCGGCTAACGGAGCATAACATGTGCACCCTTCCCCCATGAAAGCTGTGGGGCGAGGGTCCCTGCGTGTATGGTGTGGACAGTAGAGGATAGCTCAGTGATGGAGTGAGGGTGGGGCGAGGGTGCCTGCGTGTAGGATAGCTCAGTCATGGAGTGATGGCAGTGTTTCCAAGGATGTGGGACCGGCTAACGGAGCATAACATGTGCACCCTTCCCCCATGAAAGCGTTGGGGCGAGGGTCCCTGCGTGTATGGTGTGGACAGTAGAGGATAGCTCAGTGATGGAGTGAGGGTGGGGCGAGGGTGCCTGCGTGTAGGATAGCTCAGTCATGGAGTGATGGCAGTGTTTCCAAGGATGTGGGACCGGCTAACGGAGCATAACATGTGCACCCTTCCCCCATGAAAGCTGTGGGGCGAGGGTCCCTGCGTGTATGGTGTGGACAGTAGAGGATAGCTCAGTGATGGAGTGAGGGTGGGGCGAGGGTGCCTGCGTGTAGGATAGCTCAGTCATGGAGTGATGGCAGTGTTTCCAAGGATGTGGGACCGGCTAACGGAGCATAACATGTGCACCCTTCCCCCATGAAAGCTGTGGGGCGAGGGTCCCTGCGTGTATGGTGTGGACAGTAGAGGATAGCTCAGTGATGGAGTGAGGGTGGGGCGAGGGTGCCTGCGTGTAGGATAGCTCAGTCATGGAGAGATGCAGTGTTTCCAAGGATGTGGGACCGGCTAACGGAGCATAACATGTGCACCCTTCCCCCATGAAAGCGTTGGGGCGAGGGTCCCTGCGTGTATGGTGTGGACAGTAGAGGATAGCTCAGTGATGGAGTGAGGGTGGGGCGAGGGTGCCTGCGTGTAGGATAGCTCAGTCATGGAGAGATGCAGTGTTTCTAAAGATATGGAGGACAAGGCTGGACCCTGTGAGCCTTGGCAGCTGTTTGCGAGTGTAAAAATGAATGGGGGCAGAAAGTGGCGCCCACTGTGGAAGCTGCATTTCGGATGCACCGTGATTGTCTGCTGTTGCTGTCCATCCAAAATGGCGTTCTCCAGATGAAGAATCCATGTTGCTTGGATGCTTATGGCGGTAGGGGAGCACTACCTGCCACACACTGCTGAAGCAGTGACTTCCTAGTGCAGTCGCCAATCTTCTGAGGGCCTGGACCAGCAAGACTCTGCTGAGTCGAATACTTGCGCTGCCCTGTCACCTCTCTCTCATCTTGCAGTTGCATCTCTGTGATCCATGAATTTGCCACTCCCGTGTTTTTGGGTGGTTGCGGTCCTGCTGTGTTCCCTTGTGAGAGTCCAGAGTCTTCTCGATAGAGGTTGCGGGAAGCGGATTTGCTCAGCTGGCGCCCATGTAATTATGCTGGCACACTCCTCTAAACATCGCCCAGGGCGCTCATTACCGTATTTGCCTGTAGTTTGCAGTGGTGCCAGCATGTGCCTGAGTGTACTCTAAATCTAGCCTCTGGCATTGCCAGTACATTCCGAAATGACTTCCAAGTGGTGTGTTTCTCTGGGATGAAAGAGGAACGAGAACAAAATGCTCGCCACTTTGTAGGGAAAAAGCTGAGAATATGTACAGCGCTCAGAATGGGCACCTGTTTTGGATGCCAAATGAATGCCTCGGGCACGTGGTTTGGAAGAGCAGTAGCTCCAACGCCCCCACCCACCCCGCATCCTGCCCCCCAATTCCCCATATATATATATGTATCCACAGAGCAATTGGAACACAACAGTCGGCTTCAACATGCCATTAAATTCTATGTATGAGACATCCGGGATGAGGAGGGAATTGGAAGACTTCTAGTAGGAATGGGAGGCTTGCTTCAAGGCAAGTGGAAGCCTTCTACTAGGAATGGGAGGCTTGCTTCAAGGCAAGTGGAAGCCTTCTACTAGGAATGGGAGGCTTGCTTCAAGGCAAGTGGAAGCCTTCTACTAGGAATGGGAGGCTTGCTTCAAGGCAAGTGGAAGCCTTCTACTAGGAATGGGAGGCTTGCTTCAAGGCAAGTGGAAGCCTTCTACTAAGAATGGGAGGCTTGCTTCAAGGCAAGTGGAAGTCTTCGACTAAGAATGGGACGCTTGCTTCAAGGGAATTGTAAATCTTCTAGTAGGAATGGATGCTTGCTTCAAGGGAATTGCAAATCTTCTAGTAGGAATGGGATGCTTGCCTCAAGGGAATTGTAAATCTTCTAGTAGGAATGGGATGCTTGCCTCAAGGGAATTGCAAATCTTCTAGTAGGAATGGGATGCTTGCCTCAAGGGAATTGCAAATCTTCTAGTAGGAATGGGATGCTTGCTTCAAGCAAATTGTAAATCCAATAGTAGGAAATGGAGGCATGCATCAAGGGAATTGTAAGTCTGCTGGTAGGAATGGGAGGCTTGCTTCAAGGGAATTGTAAATATTCTAGTAGGAATGGGATGCTTGCTTCAAGCGAATTGTAAATCCAATAGTAGGAAATGGAGGCATGCGTCAAGGGAATTGTAAGTCTGCTGGTAGGAATGGGAGGCTTGCTTCAAGGGAATTGAAAGTCTTCCAGTAAGAAAGAGAGGCTCACTTCCAGGAAACCAAGTCCTTTTTGATCACCAATCATAAAGGCGCGGCTCTGCTGGCGGCAAGGCAAGCATAGTTTCAGGGGCGCAGCCAGCCTCACTATAGCTGGGCTGTTGAACCTTCCCCTCCTCGGTACCCGGGAGGCTGAATAGCTAATCTGCCTTCCTTTGGCACATTAGAGGCTTCTTGAATCGCAATGCAGAGGAGATTTACTTTCCCAAAGTGATGCTAATCCCTTGAGGCATGTCCATCTAGGAACGAGCCCAGTAATGAACCCTTTGGCTTGTTCATTGGCGCTCTAGTGATCCTTGTCTGGGCAGGCTTTTGCCTTCTGCCTCTGTGGCTGCTGCTGCCACTTTGATTGCTTGAATGAACTACTCTGCTTTCGAAGGTGAGACATTTGACTGGCTTTTCTGCAGCAAAGTGCCCGACGTGGCAGGTGTTTAGGGAGCGTGTAAACTATGGAAAAGGTCCTGGGGAAATCGGGTCCTCCCATTGTATGGTCAAAGAAGGGAGCAAGGCATAACTAGCCCTCTTAATGTGCTTCCATGCCGCATTCGAACAACACCACCACAGTCTAGCAGTTGCACTCAGTGAATGTGTAACCGAGGAGGGGTATAGATTATTTCCCTGAGTTCAGAGAGTGATTGCACGTGAACGAAACCAGTAAGGTTTTGGCTTGTGTTTCACCTTCTACATGGATTCAAAGCGTGCATTTCACAGCAAACCTTTCAGAATGATTGGGAAACTATATAGAATATACACTATGCCCTGCAGGGCACACATGAAAGACTCCCAATACATGCCAGTTCACCAGCAGTACATAGCAACATAGCGTCACGGCGGTGCTGTCGCTCTCCGAAATAAAATCTGGACGTTTTTCTCCCAAATATATTCCTGCAATGCCCCACATTCAAGCAAGTGATCTCGAAACCAGGACTGCCACCCCCCCACCTTTCAGGCCTTTTGTGTCAGAAGAAAGTGATGCTGCTACTCTCTATAATACATCCCTGCATTTCCCCCTGTAAAGTGCATTGGCATACTGCTAGGGCCCAAAAAAGGACCTGTTTTAACAATATAAGCTTGCGCTGCCCACCTTTTTTATGCTGCGCGTTCCCAAATCAAATCGTGCAGTCTGTCATATTATATACCCATTCTGAGTCCAGTCCAGCATCATGTCACGTGCAGTGCCCACAAGCAGAACCTTTAGACGAGACACGCACGCACGCACATATACATGTACCAACACGCATGAACGCAAACACACATTGTAAGGGTGCAGAAGTAAGACTCTGACACTGAGGGCTCATGGTTATCGGAAACCTTTATTGAAAGCTAAAAAGGAAAAAGGAACCCCTAACTCTAAGAGGGGTTCCCTGCCTGAACTGAAATAACTAGTGTAAGCGTGTCCAGAGCAAAGGTCCTAATGTCAGAATCCCAACTCGCCCCTCACATCTAGGTTTAAACTAAAGTAAAAGTTCAGTCTTTCAACCACAAAGGTAGTCGTACCCTTAGCCTGGACAAAAGACACTTCTGGAATCTCCAGACCTTGAAGTATTGGGGATTATCCCCCCTTCCTCTGCCTAGTTCAGGCTCCTTGTAAAGTTCAACAACTGTTGGGGTAAATTGCGTCCCCTGGTTGGCCCTTCTCGGGCTTCTTTTCGGTCTCTGGCTCCCGGACACTGATTGGTACACCTGGTTCCTTTTCACCAGGCACATTTGCACACCAGAAAAAGGAGCTTGGATGCGTTTCCAAACTGCAGTGGGTCCTCGACCCTGGTTGTCAGACCTGGTTTCCTCCAACCCTGGCACATGGCATGTATGTACAGTCTATCAGGTACACACTTCTCTTTATATGGGTGAGGGTCCCAGACTTCTATGTCTGACTTTAATGTCCCGCTTTGTAGGCTTGGTTCACTCTCCTGCAAGCCTTGATACAAGCCCATATCTAGTTAACCGTTTCTCCCATGGTTGCAAGGTCCCAGAAACTCCTTTCCCAGCTTTGCAGCTAGCCTCTTCCGTTCTGCGGCAGCTCTGCCGTTGTCTCTACGTTCCCGGGAGAACGGTTCCTTCCCTGCTGACTCCCCAGGTCTTGGGATGCCTAGAGCTTCCCATGTGGTCTCCACATCCTGGACTGGCCTCGGAAGCACTGTGGAGTAATCTCCCACTCTCGTCAATCCAGTCAGCTTCCACCTTCACTCCTGGTCGTGCTTGTTCTCGCAGTTCCTCCAGGGAGGGCTTAACACCCAGTCAAGTCCTTCTTTACTTTTAACGTGGCTACTTCAAATCAGCTCTTGTGAACCACTAGAATGCACAAAGTGCTTCTGGTAAGTATTCTGTACTGCTACTCACCATTCTTGTCCCAGTAATGAGTGAGTCCGTACTCTCTACTTTTGCTGGGCTTCAAAGGTACATGGTATATGGGGTTAGGGGCGAAGAGGGAGGAGGTGAAGGAGAGGCGGGGTTATGGTAGGGAAAGTGTTTAGGGTCAGGTGATTGGTGGGGATATCACATTCCCCCGATATGGTAGTCACTGGTCCCAGAGGGGGTTTCCCCTCCCATGAGAACCTCCACTAAGTACCACCCAAGGGGGACTATCCCTGTCGTAATGGGAAGGGGCTCCCCTTTCAGAAGCGGGGAGGCCGCCATTGGATGCTTCACAACATGCAAACAGTTTGTCTAAAATACCTTTATTTTGTCATGAGCCTTCAAGTCAGGAATGCTTCGTTACTTCACAAATGAGAACTTGGAAAACTTGATATCTCTGTAAACTGTCAGTACCTTCAGAAGAACCTTTGGGATAAACCAATCTGCTTCTAGTCATTGTTTGAGAAAGGGATGCATCATGTACACAATATGTATACACCCAGCAATTATCTGTAAGACTTGGGGAGAGCCCAGATTCTTGAGAGGAAAGGGCTAACTCTGCATTGTTTGCATGTCTTGTGCTAGGGACACAACTATACCAGAACCTCCTGGGTCGGGGATAGACAAATGCTTCAAATGGTGTCATTGGCTATTGCTAGTTTAAGGCTCTTGTCCATCTGCATTTTAACATAACCCTGTGTATTATTGAGTAATACTACAGTTGCAGTGTCTTTGATGTGTGTGGTGAGATGGAGTAAGGAGGCGGACAACTTGTTTTCATTTTTGGTTAGAAATCTTCAGGAACAAAAACTCTCTCTCCCTACTTCTAGAGGGGGTTAGGAGGTCCCTGCTTCAACCTGGAATAACTTGGGTGCTCGTCAGGATGGAAGTCAACCAAAAACGTATGAACTGGTCTCTGTCCCAAACCAACTACTCTATCCCTACCACTACAAAAGTAAATCAGAATGTGTTCAATAAAGTTCTTTAAACACCAAGAGAATGACTCCCTTCTCCAGATGTCTGCCAGTCTCTTGTTGCTTCAAGAGCAGTCTCTTGCAATAAGGTCGGATTTACCAACTGTTCCAAAGCCAGGAGAATGACTTCAGTCTCCTGGTCTGCTTGTAAAGGTTCCTTCAAATGGTTCTTGCTGGTTCTTCTCATAAGCCTTACAAAGTTTCTTTATTTCTTTCAATTAACTTTTAAACAACAATGTCCATGCCTTAAAATGACTTTTATCCAATTATTTACAGGTATCACTACTGTGAAGAGGGAGATCACTCTCTAGTGCTTATTGGCACTTGGTTCTCTGGGTATCACTTCTGTGACGCTGGAGATTACTCCAGAGTGCTTCTTGACTCTTGCCGAAGCTCCTATGGGGTCTACCGTGGCCCTTGCTACCTTTCTCTTGGAGCAACCATGCCACTGGTTATTCCTGGGGTCTTGGACTCGACCGCTCCGCTTGGCTTCTGCTTCTTTGTTCTCCACTCCCTGCTGCTCTGCATGGTATTGGGGTCTTTCGGTTCCGGCGCAGTTGCAGGACCGGATGGTTCAGCTATGCGAGGTCAATCCACCAACGACCTTCCTCTAACTGCTGGTTGCCTCTACAATTGAAGCTTCACCAGAGTGCCCTGCATCCTGGATGCCGCGCCCTTTTCGCTAACATCCAACCTCTGCCACTTTCCTTGGTGCTCCCAGGTTTGAGCTTCCCCGGGTTTCCAGCCTTCACGTCATCTTCCTCTTCTCTCTAGTCTTTTCTCTCCTTATATTCTGAAGCTGGTTCCTTTCCGGCAGACTGCCAAAGACTTTCTTTGATAATCATGTAATGATCTTCATGCCTCCTTGGGGCTTGTTTTTCTCAGTATGGTCTAGCTGTAACTAGGGAGTAATTGGCATTACTCATTTGATCTTCTTCTTCCGAGTACTACTGGACTTTACATCTGAGACGTTAGTAACTTTACAATAACGCAGCAGTATCCCCTAAAGAGGAAAGGGGAGAGTCAATGATGTTATGGTTTCAGGGGGAAAGGGTTTAGGGAGGTCTTTCACCAGGCGAGAGTCCTTGTCCCCATGGGGGGGGGGGTCTCTCCCTATGAGGTCTTCCTGCTTTTTACCACCTCTAGGGGGATTATTGGGTAGCGGCCTCACCTCCCTAGCTTCATACGGAATGGCTCTTCCACACCCTCCCGTCTGGGAGAAGTGGCGAGCCCTGGTGAATCTTCACACGTGTCCGTGGGCAGGCAACTGAATTGAAACTGTGGTTCCTGAATTTGTGCCATGGCATAAAATGTACTGATGTAGCATCACGTAGCCTAACATAATATACTATGGCATAGTATGGCATAGCAGCTGGAGAAAGAACCTTTCTTTTCATGGACATAAATTATTCTGACCAACTGCAATGTTTCCAAAGTGGAAAGTGTGTCCATAGTTCAGTGGTTTGTTGGGTAAGACATGCTAACAATAACTACCCCAAAATCGTACCTCTCACCCTAACGGACGACACATCTCATCCCACCACTCCAGCACCGAAACCACACAGGTTACACAATGGAATGCACACCACCTTAAGGCACACTTCTACACTAAACATCACTATACACCACACTAACCATAGCTAGACCAACACATCTCGTTGCACTCTTTAAACATCACTCGGAGAGACGACACAGACAACCGCAGAAACCAATTTCATCAGCACCTTGCAGCGTATATAAATCACTGCTCTAGACCACTCTCAAAGTATCATTCTATAGAAAGCTCGATCTTTTCAGACCTGCCCATATCAACATTGCAACAAAGCAAGTTTTCCCTCGCACACCATTCGTGCAGATCAGTATGTTCGAAGAGCCTGTGAAAACAGCAGTAGGGTTTTAATGCACGACTAAGTAACATAACAGGACATATAGAAGAGTTGCACTCCTTTTCCTGTCAGTCGGGCAGTATACTGGACAGCTAAAGCACTTTTTGGTGACTGGCAGCAACAGGGAATGAAATGAGCCTTGGTTGAGCAGGCTGTCCGTGTGCTATACTAGAATCTGGTGCAATGAATGGCTTGCGAGACTGCTCAGGGGCAACGATCTGGTCTTGTAAACAAGGCACACTGAGCGGCACAGGTTCAGTACTGCACTTGGAATCTTTTCAATGCCGTCAGTGGTAGAAATGGAAAAGAATGTGTGGGGGATCCCACAAGGGCTGGGCTGGGAGTGGAGTTTGGTGGGGCGGTGCCCGAGAATGGCAGGTTTTAAGGGGGGGAGGGGCAGGCAAAGGACATGTCTAAAATAATTAGAATAATTAGTTTTTATTTATATAGCGCCTTAATCCAAAGCGCATATTTACATCCGATATCACCCAACCGAAATTGGTACTCATTTATCGACCTCGGAAGGATGAAAGGCTGAGTTGGCCTTGCTGGGATTCGAACCTGCGACCTGCAGATCACGCTCAGATTGCAGGGGCCTAACCCGCGGAGCTATCTCACCGGCTGCTTCTTTTTCAAACTATATATCAATTCCACTTTAAACCACTGCCATGGCACTGGTGATGAGTTACTTCACTATGCGGATAATAGTTTTGACCAGTGTTGCTGAGTAAATATTCTTTAAAATGCACAATCTGTACCCCATTTTATTTTTAAAAAACTACCCCTTGGGTACTATTCAAACAGGGTGATTTCTGTTCGCCATAAGCACTTTTACTTGAACCACACCTGGCACTGCTCCTGCAGCTTCCATCTGAAAGCAGCTGGGTGGCTGCATTGTGTGTGATAGTTTCAATGTTAATAAGGCTATTTATTTATTCATGCAATGTTTGCCGGATACATGTATCCGACACACATTGCATAAATAAATCGGGTCGTGGCTGAGGACCGGGTCTTGGCTGAGGACTGTAACTTCCTCTGGTGACCCCTTTTACGGGGTCACCAGAGAAGTTCGTTTTCTCCAAGCACTTTCTTTTTTTCCCAGCAGCACTGACTCTGGCTGGATTTCGAGATCCGGCTTCACATCTGGTGCCGGATCTGGGATGCGCCAAGGGCTGGCCCAATCGACAGCGCTATAATGCAGTGCTCTGGGACAAGGGGAGAGCCAGTGCAAGAATGCCACACTTCTAGGTGACAGGGCCACAGACAGAGGAGCAAATCAGAAATCTGCCCCTCTGTAAGGGAGTTTTTCCACCAAATAGTGTGAACTTAATCACTTCTAAGGACTCCAATTTGCAGTTAATTCTAAGAGATATTCAATCATTGGCCGCATATCACACACTTTGGTTAAGCAGTAAATCCTGGATTTTACCCCTCGCTGCAATTTTTGCAGTTGACCGCATACCTTCCAGGTAACTTTTGACACTCATGGACAACAAATGTACTGTTTTAAGTGATTACTTGCAAAATAGACAAATTACATAGTAAAACATCCTGAAAATATGTAAATCCTTCTAGAAACGTGTTAAGCCAAAATAATGAAATTCTGTCATTTTGTGCACAACCGTTCCTGAAAGCAAAATAATACAAGTTCAAAAATGTCCCGATTTACAGAACTGTACATTTCCTATTGTATTGTATTACTCACTTTAATTATGTTGGTACCGGACACAGATCATCTAGGTGACTGAAGAGGGCGGGAGGTGTGCGTGGGGGCGGGGGGGGGGGGTCCTTCTTCATTTGGAAATGGAACAACACTTTGCAAATTGACTAAACCCTCCCGCCCAAGAAAGGCCCAGTTAAACATAGAAACGTTTCACATTGGTAATTGAAGGCGGTCGGCAAGGTGCCTTTTGTCATCTGTATTTTTGTCCTGCTCATGGTGACGTGCAGGTCCCTTCAACAAAGACCGAGAGTGGGATGGGCGCAGCTGGAGCCATTAAGCTAAACTGTTGCCCATTAGCAGGGCACTCGCTGCTAGAAAGAGAAGTGAGATGACGGTGCCCCCCAGTAGGCACAGTGCGCGGTCAGATCTCCGTTTGGCTTGGGACCTGGAAACTGCTTTTAGTCGTTGACTCCTGTGATGTTGCTTTAGCGACTCGTGTTAGAGAAAAACGCTGCGCGATGGATACCGCTAGCAAGTGTTTCCGTGTCCACGCGTGGATGCGCTACCAGCCCTTGCCACGGGGCACCTTCTGCGCGTCGTTACCACATACCTGCCTACATTTCAACATCAAACACCCCACAGGTGCATTCAGTTATTGTACCGGTCATTAGAAATACGCCAACTACATTACATGATATATGATTGTAACGCGCCTATACACAAGTGTTTCAACATGCAACCAGTATTCAAATCTAAAAATATGTAAATGAATGCAGTAAAAGGTGTAAGGATTCTTTTTGAGTTTTTGGGAAATCGGTTTACGGGCTTAAGCCAGTTAATTCGAGGTTCCCGCGGCCAGCTCACACGGCACACACAAGCTGCATGCCGAAACGAGGGCCGACTCCGCGGTAGGGCGTGGGGCGGAGGCGGATGATGGATGGATGTCTCCAGTGCCTCTCCCCTGTGCCTCTGCTGTCAGCTCAGAGACAGCAGAGCAGGGCCAGCACCGCGCCAAGACAGGTACATATTGTATTGATATTTTATTTATGTTGCGCTCATACACGGGTGTTTCAGAGCGCGACAAGGCAAGGGAGTGGAACTGGGGAGAATAAAACGGCGATCTTACTGGGCCCTGTGACATTGAGAACGCGCAAGTGCATGGGGGAGGGGGAAGGGAATATTGCATGGAATGGGGAGAAGTGGAAAGTGCACAGCAAAGGAGAAACGGAATAAATATTAAATAATAAAATCAACAAAAATTGTAGAGCAGCCAGCATGTGGCAAGTGCTGAGTTTAAGGCAGCAGACAGAGTAGGTCAGATAAGTGCAGGAGGAAGAAAAGGGGGAGGCTGTATGGGTACAGATGCAGAATAGACCCCAGTACAAGGGGTGGCCAGGAGGCAGTGTGGTAGGGTGTCGGGGTGAGCAGGAACTTTGGCCCAGAGGACAGAGTGTGTCCAGGAGCACGGTGCCAAGAGAAAACAGATCAGCAAGGGAGGGGGGGGGGCAAGGCAGAAGCAAAGAGGAAGGTCTTGAGGTGTTTCCGTAACCTGAGATGGTTTTCCTCAAGTTTTAGAGTGGCAGGGAGGCTGTTCCAGAGGGAGGCCCCAGCCGAAGACAGAGATCTACCCAGCTCATTTCTTAGAAAAACGACTGACCTTGAGGGAGTTGGAGGTAGAGGAGCGAAGAGCTCGAGAGGGGAGGTATTTATGGAGTGGTAGCTGAAGGTATTTTGGACCCAGGCCACAGAAAGCCCTGTGGACAATGCAGAAGGCTTTAAATGTATTCCTTGCAGCCACTGGGAGCCAATGGAGAGATTTCAGAGCCAGAGAGATACGATCCCAGGGCTTAAGGCATGGGTGCACAACATAGGGCCCGGGGGCCAGTTGCAGCCCGCCATGCCTTTTTTTCCGGCCCGCGAGGTACAAAGACTTTCCTAATGTCGTGCAGCCCGCAAGCAGCATCGACCACCCTCCATTAGGAAAGTCTTTGTCTTCTGGGCTGGACAAAACACTGGCCCTCTTTGGCTCAGGGCACACTCACCACGTGGCTCCTGCTGCACCAATGGAGGGCCAGGACTACGGCTGGCATGGCCAGTAAGGCTTTATGCCGGAAGGCATTTCAGCCTTGCCACGCCCACGCCAGCCGTAGGACCAGAGACCTCGCCAGCGTTCCAGCTAGCCTGCCTTCCAGCACGTCCAGTAAGTGGTCTGTTTGATTGTGTTTGTGTGTCGGATCTATTCTGCTGTATGTTTGTGCTGTGTTTGAGATGCGGGGGGCGTCGGGTGTGCATGAATGTTTGTTTTTGTATGTTGGTGTTGTGTTTGTTGCGATGCGGGGGTGGGGAGCGTGTCGGGTGTACCTGAATGTTTGTTTCTGTATGTTTGTGTTGTGCATGTTGAGATGCGAGGGTGGCGGGGGGGTGTCGGGTGTGCATGAATGTTTGTTTTTGTATGTTTGTGTTGTGTGCTGAGTTGGGGGGGTGGAGGGGTTTGGGTAATAGTGTTTGGTTGGGGGTGAGGGACATGGGGTATAGTGTTTGGTTGGGGGTGAGGGGGCTATGGGGCATAGTGTTGGGGGTGAGGGACATGGGGCATAATGTTTGGTTGGAGGTGAGGGAGCCACGGGGCATAGTGTTTGGTTCGGGGTGAGGGGGCCATGGGGCATAGTGTTTGGTTGGAGGTGAGGGAGCCATGGGGCAAAGTGTTTGGTTGGGGGTGAGGGGGCCATGGGGCATAGTGTTTGGTTGGGGGTGAGGGGGCCATGGAGCATAGTGTCTGTTTATTTTTATTTATTTATTTATTTATTTACATAGCGCGCAAGCAGCCCAGGGGCATTGAGGCCATGTTACTTGCAATAATTTAGTTACATGGTACATGCATGGTAGCGATTATTGACACATTATGAATGTTACAGGAAATCATACTGTTATTACAGATATTGCTTTTGGTCATGTAATACAGTATACATGAAAAGTATTCGTGCTGATGTGTCTTGGCTTATGTGAAGAGGGTAGTCTTCAGCGTTTTGCGGAAGGTGGTGAGGGAGGCCTCACCATGGATGGTGGGTGGTAGGGCATTCCAGTGAGAGGGCGCGAGATAAGGGAAGCTGGATCCGCCTGCTTTTACTCTTTTTACTAGTGGCATAGAGAGCATGTTGGTGTACGGTGATCTGGTTGGCCTGGTAGTGGAGACGGGGTGTATCCTTTGTGAGAGGTATGCAGGAGCAGTGAGGTGAATGCACTTGTGGGTCAGTGTCAGGGCTTTGAATATGATCCTTTCTTTTATTGGGAGCCAGTGGTTGGGAGTGCGGGGGCCATGGGGCATAGTATTTGGTTGGGGGTGAGGGAACCATGGGGCATAGTGTTTGGTTGGGGGTGAGGGGTCCATGGGGCATAGTGTTTGGTTGGGGGTGGGAGCCATGGGGCATAGTGTTGCACTCCAAGAGTGAACCCAATAATAAAGCTAAAACAGGCACAGTTTTGCTTTTTGAGGAAACCTGACTCAACGAAGGCCATACTCCTCTTGGGCAACCCAAACAGCAAACTATAGCAGTCCAAGATAACGGAATGTCCAATCAAGGGTCAATAAAATATAATTTATTTCTATTTAGTTATTGTATATCGTCTGTTTAATTAAATTATATATAACAATGGAAAATGTGTAGTACAAAATGTAAATTTGAAATACAAATAAAAATCGTTAATCCTCAAACATTTTTTCCATGTGTTTTAATACAAATTGGGGCTTGAAAAAGCCTCCCTCCCCGCCCACATTTACTTTTCGGCCCACTATAGCCATCATGTAAGGTACTTTCGGCCCTCTGTCAAAATCAGTTGTGCACCCCTGGCTTAAGGCCAAGAACAAGTCTTGCAGTCCTGTTCTGGATTATTTCCAGAGGGCGGAGAGAAGAGGCAGGTAGATTTAGAAAGAGGCTGTTACAATAGTCCAACCTAGAGAGAACCAGATCTTGGGAGACGGGGAGGTTCTGGGGGAAGGAGAGGAAAGGCAGAGTACCTCTGAGGAGGTGCAGTAGGAAGTTTGACTTTTTAGAAACATCAGAGATGTGGGCGGAGAAGGAAAGAGTAGAATCAAAGCTGACCCAGAGGTTCTTAGCCTCGCAGGTGGGGTTAGGAGGAGGGCCAGGGGAGGCCGACCAGAGAGTGAGGGCAAAGGATGGAGAAGGTGTACCGATGAGGAGTATCTCAGTCTTGCTAGCGTTCAAAGATCATTGGCGGAACACCAATCTTGAATGGCAGTAAAGCAATCGGAGATGAGGGAGAGGAGGTGGCCACGGACAGTCTGAAGATGAGTTGAGTATCGTCAGCGTCAGGAAATTTGAGCAAAAAATGGCAATTCAGTGGCCGAGAGTTGCCAGGTATAGGTTGACCAGCCAGGGCGAGAGGTTAGACCCCTGGGGAACACCACAAGTAGAGAGGGAGATGGAGGATAGGAAGGACCCAAGTTTGACCTGGGAGGGTCGATCAGAGAGGAAAGAAGTCAGCAAAGCCAGAGCCTGATCGGTGATACCCAGGTTATCGCGTAGACTGTTGAGCAGGATGGTATGGTTGATCGTGTCAAAGGCAGATGAGAGATTGAGTAGGATGAGGACAAAGGGAATGTTAGAGTCAAGGTTGGAGAGAAGATCTTCACGGATGTTCTGGAGAGCAGATTCCGTGCTTTTGGCAGCTCTGAAGCCAGATTGGTGGTCATGGAGACAGCCAACAGAATCGGAATGAAGGCTAATCTATGAGATGGCCAGCTTTTCCAGGAGTTTGCCAAGAAAGGGAGTAATGGAAATTGGGCGATAGTTAGCCGTACAGGAAGGATCAGCTGTGGGTTTCTTGAGAAGAGACTGCACAAGGGAGTGCTTCAGAGGGGAGGGGAAGGATCCTGAGGCAAAGGAGTGGTTGCAAAAGACGTCAAGGGCCGGAGCGAGGGTGTCCATGTAGTCCTTGATGGTTTTAGAGGAACAGGGATGAACCTGTTGTGATGAGGTTTTCATAGATCGGACTTGTCGAGCAACCTATTTGGGGGAGAAAAGAGGAAAAGACGAGAAGGAGGGTGGGAGGGTGACTGAGGGAGGATCTGTCTTGATATGGGCAAAATCTTCCTCGGGGCCAGCCCTTTGAGAGCAAAAATACCCAATTCAGCCCAAAATACAGGTTCTATTGTGCTGAGCAGTGATCTCATGCTAGTGACAAATGACACCCTCAAAGTTTTAGCATATTTATTCTAAGCAGTGAATTTCATATACATTTGGGATTCAAGTTAGAGAATATTACAAAGCATAAAACAAAGAGCAATGCAAAATATAGTGAAACATGGAACTTAGATAAACATAGAGAAACATAGAGAAATATAGAGAAACATAGAGAAACACAGTCTTACGTCCCTTTAATCAGCACTGGGAGACCATGGTTTTTCATAGAAAAACAATGCTGGAGGACACCGTGAGAGCCAATTCCGGGCACCTGACTGTACACGAATCAAGTCCACAGACGATCTCCCCCTGATCCCATGTGTGCATGGATATTTTATAATCTCTTGCTGTCAGTCACCATGACGCATAGTTCCAGAACTTTCCCTGTGAGGCTGGTTCATGGAAAAAACCCAGCTCTCTCTGAGATGCTCCCTGCTCGCTCCTACCCCCTCCCTTGGTTCCCATCTGCGCTGGCTGAGGAATGTCTTATCAGTACCTTCCCAGAGAAAAGGAAGATTAGCTTGGAGCCAGGGCTACCGTTAGTGAGGCTGAATATTCTAAGGGAAGCAGGGATGTATTAACCCCATCTGCAAGCTCTAAAAGGCATGCACTCATAGCTTAGTGTTTATAGCGCTTAAGACTGGCTATCTAAGCGCTATATAGGTGCCATGATGTTCCAAACACTCCAAAAATACATATTAGGTACAGAGCTAGGGGTCCTCCCTGCCTGTCTATCAACAATGCTTAATGTGACCTATTTCATACTAGGCCTGCATATTCCTTGTAGCTCACTACTGCATAATGGAAGTGCTACAACAGACTACTGTCAGCATTTTTAGCACATACTTTGAATACACTATTGGCTTTCAGCGGCTAATGCTGTCATCTAAAGCCCTGATTGGCAAGGTTGCAATTTCGTGTATCACTACATTCCACCCCTATTCAACGTTTGTGCGACAAATGCTGACTAATACCTATCAATATAGTATTTAGTGCAGTGATAAAGACCTTGGGGCTTTGCAAGAGGTTTAAGCAAACTATCTTATAGCGGTTAGTTAGGGTGGCATGCAAGGTAAAACACTACCTAAACAAAAATGTACACAAAGTGAACAGTGACATATACCCTTGCCAAAACCTGGCCTACACAAAAATACCTACGCCAAGTGAACATGGACATTTACTCTAGCCAAAACCTGGCCTACACAAAAATACCTAAATCAATTTTGTATAACTGATTGTCAGTTAAAAAGCAGCATGCAGTTAAAATGTCAAGGCAATCCGGTGTAGTCTAATCTACAATGCATTATTGCATTTATGTATGGTTACCAATTCTAAAACCTGGCAGCCTTTCACTCTAAGGGCTTACCCTCCCCCTGATCCCAGGGCATTCAAGCGTGACTATGGGCTGTGTGACTAGACACTTCCCCCATGTATGTGGAACCCAACCAGAAACCATCTAATTTCGTGAACAAGGTGAACCCATGGGCACCAGGTTGTCTAAATAAAAACAATTCTACTAATTTACATCAAAGCATGGCATGTGTTATTCATGCAATCAAAAAGCAAGCAATTCAATCCATATGTATGCTGGTAACTGTAGCTCTGCGTGCCAGTGTGTGGAGGATGGTTGCCCCCACCCAGTAAAAAGCCAACACCTGCTGATTTAACAATGTTTGCCATACAATGCATTGTGTGTATTTAGCAGTCTTGTTGACCTGCCCTATGGCAGACAAAAATGTCTTCATGTCTAAAATTCTGTCATCTTCAATTGGCTGTCAATACTTGTAGCAGTGCTGGGCATATCAATGGGCCCCACTAGGCCAGAAGTTCTATAGCAGAGCTGGCATCAGAACCCATAGTGGCTAGCTTATTGTGCACAGTTTCTATGTCACAAGCATATAAAGCACCTGCAATTAATGAATCTAGCTCCCTAGCTACGCGCACTCTAGTGATGGGCCATAGAAATGGACTCCATTTGTAGCAGCTTGGTAGTACTAAGGAAACATTGCATCATAAATCTATGTCTAAGTGTAGCACTGTAATAATGGAGGTGTGCATTACCAGTCTACCTATTGTGACTTGGAGAATACTCTTCTTCAAGTGGGATATCTACCATATACAATATTAACTTTAGCCACAAACACCATACTACTATCCGGCAGTGGCTGTTTCATTAAATTAAACAAATTCATTTAGTCAAGTTATAGTCCATAAAATCTTGGCGAGAACACTCGCTGCAGTTCTTGGTCAGAAAAACATCACATTAGACAGATTAACAAATTGTTGTATCCATTCAGTGACAAAAGATGCCTGACAATGTGCCTGGCCAGTACACTAGCAATTCCATGTGGATACTCATTTGCAGCGCTTTTCCAAAGAATTATTCCAAATGTCTACAATCAAAAGGTGACTCTTTGCATTAGTGTGCTGGAGACAGCTGTCCCCACAAAAACATGAAACTGGTTGGTTTAACAAAAACCGTGTCACACTCTGTGTCATATAATCAAACATCAAGTCAGTCATGGTTTCATTTACCTGCCTTAAGCTGGCTGTAAAAGTATCCAGTGTTTCAAAGATTACCATTTCAAATTATAGCTCATACACTTGGCAGCATTACTTCAATTAAGAATCTTAACCTACGCACAGGTGACTTTGATGTGCGCACCCATCTTATCTCAAAATAAATTACGCTCCTGCTTGCATAATTCTGCTGCCCCAACAGTTCATAAATCATTTTCCTGCCTACGTGCAATGTAGAATATTTTTTTTTTTCAAAAAACAAAACATCTCTGGTTAAAGCAATTCAGTTGGAAGAGTAAAACCATTTCGTTTTTTCAGATTCATCTCAACAGTGCATTTAAAAACCATTTTTCAATGTGTTAGCATTCAATTGCTGTGTCACACAGCTGTATGTGGTGCCTGATGTTACAGTCCACAATTCATTGTCCATGGTCCTTTAAACAAGAAAGGGCAAAACATGTCAATTAAGTTATTTCCAGCAACTGAGTCATTTGAATGTGTAGCATCAAATACTTGGTAATTAGCCAAGTCTGCATCGTGCCAGTTCAGCAAGGGTTATTACTCTGTTGGACACTTTTCGCAGGTTGCAGCAGCGTTGAGTGCGGTGCAGGGCACGTTAAAGTTGACTCGCATACTCTATGAGATCAGTGTCACCCACAAACTGCACACATCTATTTCTGATATTGTGAAATGCCTTGTCATTTTTTGCCTAGGCAAAATACAAACAGAAATGTTAGGATTTCATCAAAAGTTCAATATCATTATTCTTCATGTTAGGATGTCATCAAAACTTCAATATCAGCGTTATCCACCCCTTCCCATAATACCACCCCCATCTTCAAAAAGTCTCATCAGGTAACTACACACTTTGTCATTGCTACTGCAATTATTTATCACCCTTCTGCATGTTTCTGGGGGCTTATTTACACTCAACCATACGGGGTGTAGCTGCCTAATCACAAACTCATTTGTGCAATGCAATCATAGCTGGTCAATGGTACCTCAGACTGATCTGTGCTTTTACAAAGCCATATAGTAAGTACCCAGGTCGCACAATGCTTTTCTTTTTCACCAAAGCGATCACAAATGCCAGGCGCCAACTTGCTTCCAGTGTCTCATGATCTTGATTTAGTTTGCCCTGCTGGCATCACTCCATTTTTCAAAGGTAAAGTCTTTCAGTCCAATACCGCTTACAGTTGCACAAGCAGCTGTTTATTCTTCATACAGGCAGTGTTTTTCAGGCCTCTGGTTTTTTCACTTGTCATTTTTTCCAAAGGGTGTTTGCTGTTTCCTGAACCACCCCTTTGAGTGCGATAGTCTAAGTCAGTTTCTTTTGTTGCTTCAACAAATCATTCATTCTTGCACTAAGCCGTGTGGCTTCTGGATCATGGCTAATGTGCAGTGTTCATGTTGTACTTCAAAGCCCCGCTCTGCATGTTGTCTCTTGCAAAACGGCTAAGCACTTTTTGTCAGTTTTGCTTCCATCTGGAATGCCATAATGTCTTTGTCAGTTACTCCATCCCCTGGCAATGTAGCTTGCAGTTTGCCAGATGTGTATTTTCTCTTCTCAAAGCGCCTAGAGGTTTCTTCTCCAGTGCACAGCGCTTTACTTCAGTTCACATCACATGGAGCGTTGGAATGCAGCTTGCACAGCAATAGCGTTTCACTTCACTTCACATCACATCACATGGGAATGCGGTTTGCACAGTAATGTCTGTTGGAATGGGCAGCTGTCTTTTCTTGGCCCATTCACAGATGCATAGGTAAATGTTCAGATGTGATGTGCCCGTCTGCCATCCTGCATGAAGCCTTTGTTCCCTACCACAGTTTACTGGGCAAATTCTTTACTTTTTGAACAGCTCTCTCTTTTTGCTCCCCCTTCCTCAGGAATGCAGGCATGTTTATCTTTCGTGTGCACCTGGCAGCGCCATGAGCACGCAGCTTATCTCTTTTGCCTATAACTCTTATACTGTGGCGGCTTCAATGGGAAGCACTCGTTTCAGACAGTTCATCCAGATTAACTCTTTCTTGTACTGTTTCTGCTTTTGTTTGCCTTCCTTTCGCGCACCTCGCCCAAGACAGCTTCAAGGCACAAGCTCTGCACACACAGCAAGACTCTTGTTTTCAAAAGCGGCACTTTTCTTGTCAAAATGTCACATTTAAAAGCATACGTTTTTTTCTTGTAATGTGCGATCTTTCAAGAGAACTCACAACCCATTAAATCTTTGTGCTATCTTATCACACACAGATGTCAATTCTGTTGTACCATTGCCAAACTATAACCACTCATTTCAGTGCATTAAAAAATAAAAATGCCATATTTAGTTTGCAGCTCCCTGCACGTTTTTTTTTTTTTTTTTTTTCCTGCAAGAACAACCCACACTCTATTGCTTGTGGGCTGTTTAATGTGTCAACAACATTTTTCCCCATGTATCACAGTCAACAGGTTACTATTTCCAAATCATACATCACTTATAAGGCAACAGCACAAATCCATGGCATAGCATGGGATCAAAAATACTCCAGGGGCAATTTAGAAAAATATAAATTGTTTTTTCCCCCAAACCACTGCAAACTGATTCAGCAAATTCAAATCAATACACAAAAATCGAAAATCCAAATAACATTCACTCACTTTCTTTTTAAGTGAGTCTCTCACCCATTAAAAGCATGGCACAGCTTAAAATGCAATATAACCATTTTAGTGTGTTTCCTTTAAACAGAATTTGCCACCATTAGCACATGGAATTTTACAGTTGCCAAAAGAAAGAAAAAAAACTCTTTAGGCTCTCAGCACAGATGTTACTCATTCTCCTAAGCATGGCTCCTCATTATTCAGGAATGCCAACATTCAAAAGCATACATCAAAAAAGCGAACCTTCGCCTCCGAACATTACAGCCCCCACTCGCTAGCACACTGGGGCTGAGTCAATGGTTAAATCACTATTCATAATTTGCATGTCAAATTCTTGCAATTATTTTTTTTTCCTGCCCTCATGACAGAATAGAGATGAGAACTCCGTCTCACTATGCATTCCAAATTACAACTTTAAACTTGGGAAACCGCATGATAAAATTCTTTTTCTAATTGAGCATACATCTTTCTTAACCATTCATCGGAGTGCTTTAAACAAAGCCATTTCCCGCTCGTTTATCGCCTTGTACTCCCTGGCACCAATCCCATGCAATAAGTCAGTCACGACTGATTTACTGAAGGGAGTCTTAACCACACAAGCTATCGGCCACGGCAAGCCGACACAACATTGCTGCCTTTTGAAGTCTCAGAGCTGCAGTGAGACCATCAAGGAAATGCGACAGCCTGCTCCCCACTCTACACTGTGTTCTCTCACACCATTTGTCATGTCACAGCATGGCACTGCTCTTCACAAATCCCACAAAGCTGCCACCAAATGTCTTGATATGGGCAAAATCTTCCTCGGGGCCAGCCCTTTGAGAGCAAAAATACCCAATTCAGCCCAAAATACAGGTTCTATTGTGCTGAGCAGTGATCTCATGCTAGTGACAAATGACACCCTCAAAGTTTTAGCATATTTATTCTAAGCAGTGAATTTCATATACATTTGGGATTCAAGTTAGAGAATATTACAAAGCATAAAACAAAGAGCAATGCAAAATATAGTGAAACATGGAACTTAGATAAACATAGAGAAACATAGAGAAATATAGAGAAACATAGAGAAACACAGTCTTACGTCCCTTTAATCAGCACTGGGAGACCATGGTTTTTCATAGAAAAACAATGCTGGAGGACACCGTGAGAGCCAATTCCGGGCACCTGACTGTACACGAATCAAGTCCACAGACGATCTCCCCCTGATCCCATGTGTGCATGGATATTTTATAATCTCTTGCTGTCAGTCACCATGACGCATAGTTCCAGAACTTTCCCTGTGAGGCTGGTTCATGGAAAAAACCCAGCTCTCTCTGAGATGCTCCCTGCTCGCTCCTACCCCCTCCCTTGGTTCCCATCTGCGCTGGCTGAGGAATGTCTTATCAGTACCTTCCCAGAGAAAAGGAAGATTAGCTTGGAGCCAGGGCTACCGTTAGTGAGGCTGAATATTCTAAGGGAAGCAGGGATGTATTAACCCCATCTGCAAGCTCTAAAAGGCATGCACTCATAGCTTAGTGTTTATAGCGCTTAAGACTGGCTATCTAAGCGCTATATAGGTGCCATGATGTTCCAAACACTCCAAAAATACCTATTAGGTACAGAGCTAGGGGTCCTCCCTGCCTGTCTATCAACAATGCTTAATGTGACCTATTTCATACTAGGCCTGCATATTCCTTGTAGCTCACTACTGCATAATGGAAGTGCTACAACAGACTACTGTCAGCATTTTTAGCACATACTTTGAATACACTATTGGCTTTCAGCGGCTAATGCTGTCATCTAAAGCCCTGATTGGCAAGGTTGCAATTTCGTGTATCACTACAGGATCAGAAGGCACAGATGGAGCGGGGTGAGGAGGAGAAGGGGAGTAGAGGGTGGACAGGATGTCCTGGGTTTTGTAAATAAAGTGAGAGGCAAGGGAATTGCAGAGAGCCTGAGAGGCAACAGGCGAGGTAGAGACTGCAGCAGGGTTGGTCAGCTGCTTGCAGATTTTAAAGAGTTCGGCCGAGTTGTTAGATGCCATTGAGACACAGGCTTGAATGTGGACTCTCTTCTTGGTGAGGACAGAGAGTCGGTATTGCCTTTGGAGCAGGCGACAGGCCAGTTTGTCAGAGGATGAACAAGAAGCCCTCCCTTTCCTCTCAGCCGCCCTACACTTGCGTTTAAGTGTACCTAGGTCAGAGTCCTACCAGGAATTGTACTTGGCTTTGAACTTCGAACAGATCCTCTTGACGGGGGCAAGAGCATCAAGTGTATCAGAAATAGAAGAATAGAGAAGGGATAGGGCTGTGTCAGGGTGTGAGTCAGCCAGGGGAGGAGGGGGGGGAGAGAAGGTAGCAGCAAAAGCCTCAACTGACATGGCTTCATGGGCCAGATGTCCGAGAAGGTAGGTGGCAGTGTTGGGGTAGGCTTGGCCTGAGGAGAAGAGAGTGGGAGATGAGAGGAGAGGAGGCAGTGGTGACTCCAGGAGAGAGGAGTAGTCAGAGGGATAGAGAGGGGGAGGCCAGTGGAGATCAAGACAATTGTGTGACCTGCAGAGTGCGTCGGGCCAGAGGGGAGAGGAGAGGAGAGGAGAGGAGAGGAGAGGAGAGGAGAGGAGAGGAGAGGAGAGGAGAGAAGCAGAGGTTGCGAAAAAGCAAAGATGAGGGACAGGGAGAATCAAGGTGGATGTTGAGGTCACCAAAGAAGATAAGTTGAGTCATTGAGGCCTGGAGGGAGGAGGAGAGGTCAGCCCACTCGGAGAAAGAGGTGATTTGACCAGGGGGCCGGGAGAGAGTAGCAACAGTAAGAGAGTGGCCAGGAGAGATTGAGAGCCTGCAGACAAGGCATTTGAAAGAGGAGTAGATCTGAGTGGGAATGATAGTGGCAGGAATCCACTCAGGAAAGATCAGCACTACACCGCTTCTGGGCCGGGTGGATCTGGGTGCGAGAGGATCTTGTGGCCATCAGGGAGGAGAATGTCAAAGCTCATGACAGAGCTGGCAGTGAACCATGTCTCTGTAAGACCGAGGACATCAAGGTCCAGTTCTTCGAGGAGATGGCAGATGTCAGAGGAGTGTTTGACAGCAGAGCGAGAGTTGAGAGTGGCAAGATGAAGGAGGTTGCCAGCCTTAAAGGTACATACACACTGATAGGGGCTGTGCCGCAACCGCTGCAACAAGTGCACAGCAAGAGATTGGGGTCGAAGGGCAGCTGGCTAGCAGCAGCAGGCGTGGGGGGTCTCGGTCCTGTGATGCCGACTCAGGGAAGGACGGCAAAGTGACTACTGTGGACTCCACGCCCTTCGCCGGAGAAGAGCGTAAACACTCAGAGGTTAGGCAGGAATGCGTTACCAGGTGATTGGTTTAGGAACAACATGGAGCGATCATGTTCTCAGGGTCGCGTTACCATCTGGGCATATTATGTTTTGGGGTACATTTCTGCTTGGTGGTATTCCAGAAATACTAATTGCTGTAATGTGTTTCGCCCAGTTCCAACCTCATCGGGGGTGGTAATGGGCACGCATATTCTACTAGAGGTTCATACCAGTACTGCACGTTTCCTTTCATTGCACAACATGGTCATTTATGGCCAATGTATGCATTACATGCTGCATTCATTGTTGAGAGTTGGGGGTCTTAGAGATGTACACTTTCTCCTCCCTTTCCAATGTCCACAAGACAACACTTGTTTTGCTCTTGGGTGTTCTCTTCTGTGCAATTGGGAAACGTTAGAAGCATTTTCGAGACGTTTTACAATGCGGAAATGTATTGTTGCCTCCACTGGTGCATCAGGAAATGTGTACAGTGGCAGTGATGACACCCGCATTCTGAAAGTGCCCTACGGTGCCCTACCTGCATGTCTTGTGTGCACAGAAACGGTTGCAAAATGCGCTCGTGTATTGTTGGTCAGAGCTGCCAACTACTGTCTACTTTACTTTGCTGTCCTACTGAACCGATTGCAGATTGTGTGGATTTTGACCCTTTTCTCCTTCGAAGATTGGTCTGTAAAATGCACTATTTGGACTGATTATTGGAATCCATGCCGTTCTGGGAATCCTTCACCCCCCTGCAGTACGTAGGGCCCCCTTGCGCTCATGTTCGGGAAATATTAATGCCCCTTACTTGAATTATTTTAAATGCCGTTGCCCCCTGTGACAAAATGCTCTGCTTTCCTTTGGCCTAGCGGTTTAGGATGGGGGTGGGGCAGGGGGCCGAGTGTCCTTAACCACAATTTAATGCAGGAACGGTGGGGACATGGGATAGGATGCCCTGGTCTACCCCACCCTCACTCGGAGATTGGGTCCGCCTGCAGAGTTGCAGGGAGAAACGGGTATGAACACCCTCTGAGACAAACTCCAAATATGTGCTTTCCTAGTGGCGGTTTGTGAGCAGCGGGTCCGGATCAACGCGTTTATGGCTGTTGGCACTTGCGATATTGAGATCCTGAATTGCCGCCTATGTCCAGGAAAGATGACAGGAGCCCGCCAGAGAAATCCATGAGGATGGACTGCCTCTGAAAAGGATGGGTCCACCGAGAGGAAGGGGTGGAGGCTAGAGACATAAACATCCAGGATAGAGCCTCCAGAAGGAAACCCAGCCTAATTGTAATCCCATGGTCCTGAATAGACACAACTGCAAGCCATCGCCCAAACAGCAACCCTGGGTGATGGCAAGCAGAGGGAGCAAGTGGCCGGGTAGGGTGGAGGTTAGAGGAGAGCACAGGCAGGCATGGAGATGGAAACTGCTCCATAGATTCCCATGTGCGCCTGTCTTTCTGTCTGCATGCCGCAGAATGTGACACGAGTTGGAATGTTGCTATTTTGCCTGTATGTGTTTGGACTGTACACAGCACACGCCTATATGTATCCACCATATGGGTGCCAATAATCAAGTTACTTATTGCTCAAGTGAAACGCCATTCTATTTGGAACCACTGATGCCACCTGTTAACCTCCCTAGCCCCCCCCCTCCCCCCGAGACAGGCAACTGGGAGCATGTCTGTTTAGCAGAGCAGAGCAGCGTTTCCTTTCGGAGCCGCCTTCGCTTTGTTTTGTCGACATGAAGCAACTCTCGATGGTGCTCCTTCTCGGATGGCATCCGATCAATGCGATGTGTGCAGGGCGCCCCTTTCTGGAGACTGGGGCCAATCCTATTCATGTGTATTGGCAACCTGTGCATCTCTCTCCCAAGCTTTATTCGAGTTCGGGATGTTCCACTGAAGGTGTGCCAATACTGCAATTTTCTCAGATATTGGTTAGAAAGAGAGGTTGGCATATCATGTTCGCCAAAGAGACCGTGGAAGTGGCTGCTGTTAAGAAAACCGTAAAAAGCAACGCAGGATCTTGCAGGCAGGATACCGGTCTGCTAGCTCTCAGGACCCCGCGGGTCTGGCTTTCTGGATCGAGTATCGGAGCCAAAATACCTTTGTGTGAAAGTGTACAAATGAATCACATGCCATAGTACCCGCATAACCTAGCACATGTTTGACTTAATGGTCAGGGATCTACATTGCAGTGTTCCTTCAGCCTAGGGGAGAACATGTAGCCCCTTAGATGATCTCTGGGAACTCTAGTTGACTTTCTAATGTCTAATGATTCTGATTCTCTATTACCATGCGAGCTCGCAATAATGAACATGCTCTCTCCTTCTCCCTCCCTCCCTCTCTCCCTCTCTCTCCCTCTCTCCCAGGACGGGAAGGAAGCCGTGGTGAAGGAGGTTTATCCTGGGGACAGTGTGCACAGTTTGCTGAGTATCTTGGATGTGATCACAGTAAGGCCTCTGCCATTGTACTCATTCTACTGCAGTTGTGGCTTGCGGGAACGTGCAGTAGCCGTTATTGCCAATGTAGCTGTTCTGCTTTTCTTTGGGGCGAAATCCGCCTCTTTCCAGACATGTATGCCGTTTACTGGGGGAGGCCTGCAAAATGCAATTTCAGCCTTGCAGAGAAAAGGCCCCTGATCAGTCACTGAAGAGGACATCTGCTCCGGCCCATCAAAAACAAGTTCCCCACACAGGCTCATCTGACCGAATATTTGCAAACCGTAAATGCACACAATAACAACTCGGCACTTCATCTATTGCCCTATCTCGGCCAATAGGAGCCACTCTGTATTTGTGAATCACATTTGTTGTAATTGACAGCCTAGGCAAGTTGACGAGTCGAGCAAATGAGAACTGAAGCCCTGTCGCAGGTCAAAGGTCTGGCCAAGAACCCACGAGTGGAATTCATGTCACGTATGTAATGCAATGGTTCGGTCCTAGGAGACCTTTAGCACAAAAGTTACCTACACTGGAAATTCCATCATAATGACTATAACATTTCCATTTGGGAAACTAATTTGATTTAATGTAAGTGAGTGAGAAATCTTTCTCCGTAAATCTATTGCTATTAAATATATGAAGCCCACTAGAGGACCAGATGCATAATTGAAACACACGTCCTGCATCGTTCTTTTTCTCAGAAATGAGTGGCCAACGTCTGGACAGGTAAATGGTTTTCTATGTGGTGCACAAGGCTTTCACAAGTTAAAAGTCCGAATTGGCTTCAATAAAATGCATTACCATCAGAAAGTTGGTTGGAAGGTCTCTGCGAAAGGACTCGCCAATTCCATCCTCATTTAAAAGTGTAGAATGTTTTATATGCATACATAGAAGTCCACTTATGAATAAGGACTAAGGCATCCACAGTTGACCTAGAAGGCTCTGTACATGCTCACTTTCTTTTTATGTTACACTGTGCCGGGGTGACCCGCAGCAAAGAACCACACTGATGAAAAGTCCAAGGGTGCTTATTTTGCAAATGTCTGACTTATGGTCAATTTGAGAGTTCTCTATGGTTCTTGGGACCTGGGTTTTGGCGATAGGGCCGTCCCTCTCTCGCTGACCTTTCCCCGGGTTTTTCCCTCCTCCCTAGCCCAGGTGTCCTTATTAGGGAAGTTGGTGCTGGCCAACGGTAACACCTCCCCATCGGCTCTCTTTCTAGGTCTGGTGGTGGTATCCCTAATATGATGGCTAACGGACTCCCTAGGGACCTTCTAGCTTTCCCTCTCCTATTCCCGCTTAGTAGTCTCAGGGACAAGAAATAGTGCCTTCTTTCACTCAGCGTTATGCTCACTCCTTTCACATACTGGTCTCTCAGGCTGTTCTCCCCCACCCTCCACGTCACTGTCCCTCCAATCACTCGCTCAGTATTTCCACCTGCACCCTTCGATCTTGCTTCTTCTCTTATTCCTGTCGCTCGTACCAGCAACTACCCCTTCTACCTTTGTTAGCGTCTCTTCTTTCCTCTCCCTCTGACAATAGCTACTCCTTGTCCCTACTCGCTGTCACTTCCACCACTCTCCCTCTACTACTGCATCTATTCCACTCCTACCAATTCCACCTTACCACTGTCCTCCTCTCTCTGGATCTCTAGGGATATCGTGCCCTGCTCACCTCTCGCTAGCCTCTGGCCAGACACCCAGTGACACCCAGGGATATGGTGCCCTGCACACCCGTCTACTACCCATTACCACTCTACCATTTATCTCTTTCACTTGCTACTCCCTCTGCCTACTTGACTGATTTCAAGTTACTACCACCGCCTCTACCACTACTCTAGTCCGCCACTACTACTCGCCCTTTAATACTTTCACACTCCCACCCAAACAATCCAGAGACAATAGCCTCCACACTCCAATTGCTCTCGCCTCCACCGACTCCTGTCATCACCCTACTAATCCACACTTGCACTCACACACACTCTTAATGACCCCACCCCCTCCCAGGATTGGATACTTACCCTGTCCAATCACTTGGCTAACTCACAGGGGGTCTGACAGGGAAAGGCATTGGGAAGGCTTAAAAGGGCCGGTAAGCCCTGCCCCTTTCCCATATGAAGGGTCCCTGCTAGGTCGTTGCGCTGCTCAAGGCATGAAGGACCTTTTAAAATAATAATTGCATCCCTGGTGGTATAGTGGGCAAAGACCTGCTGAGGAGGGGGCACCCATGTTGGGCTGGTTGCCCCCCCCCCCCCAAACCCTCTTGACAGGGCCACAACGCTGGCCCTGTCACAATACCAAAGGAAAACAGGTGCTTGGGTTTAATTTCCAGTAGAGCATGCAGGGCTGCAGGAGCGAACTGTAAGCACGGAGTGGATTTATAGAGGCAACTGCGTCATGTTCCCATTAGTACTGTTGCCCAGTCCCTCTACCCTGAACATATCCACCTTCTGGGTGGCAAACAGTTTGTGTTTGAGGCTTGTAGTGCCACACACATCTTTGGTCCTCCTAGACTTGATTACTTGGCACCGCCATCCCTGGTGCTCTTGGTTACTCGGATGGGTGTTGGGAATCCGACTATTTTGCAGGCATCAGGCCCCAGGTTTAAAAGGCTCCTCTCATCCCAAGCTTCGGCGATTGCTTTCCAGGCTTTCAGATATAGCCTGATGCTGAATTTACACTGTAGGATTCTATTCAGGGCATGGGCTGTGGGGACTACATTTTACTTCCCACTCTTCTCTCCACTGCTTCTTACCTCCAATTATCCTCTCCTTATCCCTTCTTCCCTCAGTGGACCCTTCTCATTCCTTCACGACCCCCACAATGTCCTCCTTTTCTCTCTGGTTCTTCCCACCTCTACTCTTTCCACTTCTGGCCTCTTAGCGACCCTGCCAAAATCTCTCTCGATCACCTCAACATTCCACTGCACTCTCCTTTCCGTCTCTCTTTCCTGGCTCCTTTCTCACCGTTTTCAATCATTGACTTTGCTCTCACGTTTAATCACCCCTCTGTTACTCCATGTCCTTCCTTTCTCCTTTGCCCATCTTTCTGCTGCCCTCCTCCACCAGTCTTCGCTTTGCATTCTGCGCCACCTCCACTCTCTCCTCTCCTTTACCATCTCCTCTTAGTTTCCTCAACAACTCTTTTCTGTCTACCACTTTTGTCTTTCTCCTTCTCATATTTACTCTCCTCCTTTTCATAATTTTACCTCCTCTTCCTCCACTCTGCCTTCCTCCCCGCTCTGTCCCACCTTCACCTCCTTTGCTTCACTCTTGCTCCTGTCAAACGCCTCCTCTAATTTACAACCGTCCTTCCTCCTCCCCGACATTTGCACTTCTTTACCTTCTCTTCCACTCCATTATCTCCTTCTCAGTTCCCTACCCTCAGTCGCTGTTTGGAATGCCATCTGTGAGGGTGAAATAGACTGAGCTTTTTTGATTCTTAGCAACACAATTATGTGGATAATTCCAATTCTGAAAGCGAGATCCCACTTTTATAATGGTCCATGCAAGAAGCATAATGCACACTTACACCTTGTGGGAACCATCTCCTGACATCCCTAGCAGCTGCCTGTCATGATGCCTACCTCCAAGGAGCCGAGTCCGACCCAGCAACCCCAGAGGCAGGCATCATTTCCCCCAAGGAAGTGCCAGCAGGCCCAAGCTGGGGCCCTTTGGACACAGTCTTGGCGCCTTAGGCGCCAGGCTCATGTTGGACCCCTGGCGCCAGGCTCATAAAGCTAGACATGTGTTCAAGTGTTTTAATGTGCACTTACCTGATGCAGACCATGCTGCTACATCCAGGCCCTCTAGAGGCCTGAATGGAACTACTTTACCTGTGGGACTACTTCCCACCTGAGTGTGGTCGGGTAAGGATACATACCTGATCGGTGGAAGGATACATACCTGGAACTTCTTCCAGAGCTATTTAAACCACGCCCGATCAGCAACTCACGCTTCGCGTTGTTCTGCTCCTCGCAGCTGGACGCTCACCGTGTCAGCTCCTGCATTTGGACTTCAGCCACGCCTGTCAGCATCCTGGGTCGCCTGCAAGGGGAGATAAGAGAGAATTGGAGAGAAAGAAGACCTTACCTGCGAAAGCTGTACCACGGGGACATCACACCGACGATCCTGAAAGGGAAGACATCATTTTTAAAAGCATTTTGCTTCGATCGCTGCAGCGCTGCATTTCACTCACCTTTCCTGGGCACCTCCATCTTCAGCAGCGATCATCCGGATCCGCAGCCACTTCCCAGTGCCTAGAGAGAAAAAGACAAGAACACAATGTGAGAGAAGGAAGGGAATAGGAAAAGCTCAGTTTCCTTCTAAGACTTACCAGTTGGGTCATTCCCATTTCATTTCGGGTCCTGCCGCTTCCTGGCATTCCGGACCCCGGCCCCTATGGGGAAAAAAGACAAAGACATTGAATGAGCGAATGCAAAGACATTACCCGAACGCTCATCCAGAACTTACCTGTCATTTATTGGAACTGCACGTTTCACTTCGGGTCGGCGCCATATCTCCGGCCTTCCGAAACCAGGCCCCTAAGGGGAAAAAGACATAAGCGATAGCGCTTGCTGCCATAAGACAATGAACATTATTATTAAGCTTGAACTTTTGAACTTGCAACAGAAGTCTTACAGCGCCTTACCTGAATAGTCAAGCTTATTTGAACTCCCATCAAACCTCAATCCAGTGAAGTAACTGGGTTTCAACGCGCCCCTGCATCAGAAGCAGGATGGAGAACTCATCCTTCCAGACCCTAAGGTGAGACTTCACGGGGAATCGTGGAAGGGTATCGTGGAGGGTTGGAAGGAAGTGGGAGGCTTGAGCATTATTCCGTCAGTAGGTAATACTCCCTTTTCACGCACAGGGGAATATTCCTACGAGCCAGAGATGCCAGAGTAGAGGGGCCCTACCTATCCATCTTCAGAGTCCTGCGCTTCACCATTGAAGAAGCATCAGCACTCAAAGCCAGACCTGCGCCTCCATGGGAATCAGGTGAGCGTGACACTGCCCTGCAGGAGAATCTGGGCAGGTTCAAAGGTTGCATATGCATCACTGAACACAGCTGCTGGGACTCAAAGATCCAACAAGAAGATGTGGATTTTTAACCATCGGCTCCTCTGGTAAATTATATTATAGTTGTGTATTCTAGCGGCATGGTGGCAGTTATTCAAATTTAAATATAAGCAAAGTCTAGTTATGACATGGTGGCTGCCGAGGATAGAGCATTATATAGCCACAAGCATTGGATGTCATATTATTGTCAGCTTGGTGGTAAGTTACTCATTCATGAGGGGGCCTGGTGTGTATTAGCTGTCTGGCTTGTGTTGAACCACAACCATCATGGTGGGCCCAACGCAGAATCTTCTCTTTGACCCGCGCCCCCTTTCCCACTAAGAAGGGTTGACACTCTCCTCCAGGGAACAGAAACCCATCCTGGGATGTCCTGTCTTTAATGACAATGGCCATCTCACACTAGGTTGCTGATCACTGGGATCCTTTTGGAGTAGGTAGACAGAGAGAAGGGGCTGGAGTTGGAGTAGCCCAGAGAAAGGTTTAGACCACTGAGGAGTCTCGCCACCTTGGATTCTTTAGGGCTTCCCAAACGTCCTGTTACACTTCCCCACTTCCTGCAAACAATGCACTCTGCGTATAACGTCAATAGGCAAAGGTAATTTATTACGGAAGACCTGGTTGGGCCCCAACAACAGGCTTGCTTTGGACCAATCGGCTGAAGCTTTTTGACTACATAAGGGGGGTGAAATGTGTCCCTTTGTTGATTCATCTTTGCACCGCCTTTGAAGGAGGTTTCTCTGGAATCTGCTTTGAGTACAGTCTACTCCAGAGTCCTCTGCCAGAGAGGTGAAGACAGGAACTCCAAGGCAGGGGGAAGGTCTTGCCCACAACCATCCCAAGGACCTCTCCATATCTATACTGCAACTGACCCACTAATAATCAGGACCCTGCTCACTGGAGACGCCATACCCCTCCAATTGTCTCTAGAAACCTTCCTGTGGTGACAGAAGGACTCTTATTGATCCAGCCGAATCCTCTTACCACCATCAACACTGTTGAGCCTTAAAAGACCAGAATTAAATTTGAAGTAGCCCTGTCCCCCTGGTCCTCCCTAAAGAAGCTTAGTGACTTTTAGGCCTCCTTCTCTACCTTTTTAAGTAACCTCTTCATAAACCTGACAGTTTGCCAGTGATCAGCCAAACCCAGAGTGCCTCTTTATTTTAAAGTTGAGTTCTCTGTGTTTTCTTTCTCTTAAACGGGTGGAGACAGTAGATCTTTTTTATTTTTACCTGTGTTCATTTTTATTAGTTTAATTAAAGATCCCTTTTTGATAGAACCTTGGACTTTCTTTTATTTTGTTATCACCATACAACTGCTTATGTGCCAGCTAAAGCCCCTGCCCTGTGCTGCTCTCAATGGCCAAGGAGATATACCTGTTTCACCTTGGTGATTAGGATCACTGCTGGTCTAGTAGTAGTAGTAGTGCTGGGCTCAGTAGGTGCTTTAGCCACGACTCATCCCTGCACCCCCGCAGAGCAGTAGTAATTTCTTCACAATTCCTCCTCTCTGCAGCGCCATGCAATAAACTGTACCTCGCTGTCTGTACTCCTGATCTTACATGCCCCTTCAGCTCTGCTCTCCTTTTATCTACGTTTGGAATTGGCCCGAATTGCTGAAACTTGTTCAGGTGCGTCTGTCATGCGCATGGACCAGACAGACATAGGGAATTCTAAATCGGAACTTGGATGCCAGACGCGAGCCTACACAGTCTCTCATTCAATCTCATTCCCTCATCTGCGCCATGCGAGTTCATGCCAGGATGCTCACCTCTGGGGGATGATCTAGCTGCACCAGGGAGTCAGTGGCTGCTCTGATAGGTTGGTTATCTGGAGCATTTAGAGTGTTAATTTAAAGATGAAGGTTTTGGGGTCAAGTTAAGGAGTTTGTGTGCATAGTTTTAGACCGCTTAGGCAGTAGGGAAATAAAGGCTGATCCCTATCAGTGCGATTGCATTTCCTAACAGCCTGCTTCCGGATAGCTGTACAGATTGCGTGAACCACAGATAATTCTTGCTTATTAACCTTTTTAATGCTGGGACTTCATTGATATCCAATGGAAACTAGGTGATCTGTATGTACTGATGGCAGTCAAAGGGTTAAGCCAGCCTGTACAGAAGATGAAGCACATAACCTTATTAGTGACTGCTAGGGGGAGAGGATGAATGGAGCCATTGCTGAAGATGGGACATGTGTGTCTTGGATGTGCAGTAGTGGCTAGTTGGTGCTTACAGGATTATGGAATATCATGTTCCATGATTAGAATCAAGTTGTAGAGAGTTGTTCACTCTTAATGTGCAATTTTACCAGTCTTAAGGCTCCTACATTGGAATAAACATGCAAGGTTGTTGCACAACCCTTATCATGGGAAGCTGCTGGGCTTCCTGCATGCTTGCACACCAGTGGCACAGTTAATGGATTGGAATTAGTTTGTTGTTCCTTTCTTTGTTGTTCATTTTTGATACATCTGTTCTGTTGTCCTCACTGATTCTGTAGCAATCTGCAATTTTGAAGCACGTGTCACAAATGAGAAACGCATTTCCTCTTCTCTTGTTTTCCTGCACAGGGACATCAGAGGCCGTACAGAACAGTCACGGCCCGAGCTGCAGAAGAGTCGACCGTCCTGAGGTTACCAGTAGAAGCCTTCTCAGCGGTCTTTGAAAAGTACCCAGAGAGTCTTGTACGGGTTGTCCAGGTAAGTGGGGAGTCGCAGTGAATAGATGCTTAAAATTCTTCCATGCTTCCTATATATGCATTAAGAGTGTTAACATAGTCAGGGCGTAGTCAAAAGGGCAGCGTGGTGCTCTATAATGAACTCCTTTGAACTACAAAACAGAGCAAGGAAAATATGGACAGCAAGAGCGTGGGGGTGTTTGTCGGAGAACGGAGAGGAAGGCGATTGAAGGATTGGGAGGATACAATGGGAGGTACCAATGAGCAAGGTGTTTTATTGTTTATCCAAGAATATGTGAACAGGTGAATTTCCAGAGCCCTGTAGTGGATTAGGTTAGAAATTCAATGCTTGGGAGTGCTATGCTAGCTAAGGTGGTCCCCAAGCTTTTGATGATTTTATGCTGTCTGAAACCTATTTTTGCCAACATTGAGGCTTTCACGTTTGTGTGGTCTGCCCTTAGAAGCCTAGTTAGTCTCTTGGCGCATTTTCTCACCCAGAAATTATGTCTGGCTGTAGACTAGGGGCAGTTGTGTGTTTTTATTTTGCTCTACACCACTGTGTAGCCAGCCACTTTTACCCTGCACGGTAGCAACATGACTACAGATGTGTTTTTAAGTCTTTGGACCTCGACCTTTTCTTTGTGGTTCTTCTTTTACCACGAGGGATGACGATTTAGCCCATTCTGCAAACCTGGGATGTTTTGCCCGATCTCCCTGCATGCGTCAATGTTAGTAAAGGCCTGTTTCAAAAAATATAACTAGCGTTTCACTTGTACTCAAACAATGGACACTCACCTGTGTATGAAGCACTTGGAAGGGATGATTATGGAAAGCCTCCCGAATCCCACTCTGGTCCTGTAGAGTAAATACCCAGGAACTAGAGGGGGTCCGAGAAACCCTCCTGGGGAAGAAAACCCAAGCACAGGACAGGTGCTTTGTGTAGAGGATGAGGACTTTGATTGGTGTAGTGGGGCCGTCCTTCACACCAAGCAGTGAAATCACAAACCAGGAACAATTGGTAGATAATAGGCAAAAAAGGAAAAGAGAGAAGAGTTACACATAACCTTCTCCAGCACAATCCTAACAATGGCACTGGGGCTACGAAACCTTAACACGCTAGGTAGGTAAATTAGCTTGAAAGAGCCTGTGGCATGGTAGATACCCATGAGGAGAACAACTTGTAAATGCGCCGGCTGATCAGCGTGGCCGATGCAGGAATTGAAATAACAGATCTCCCGATCTGTAATAAGGCCGCTTCTGCAGCAGAGTCTCAGAATGTATGTAGTAGAATGGCTAACGGGCTGCGCCGGGAAAACACAGCAACGCTGAGCGAACACATCAGGTCCAGCTGTCCCACGTAGGAAGCAAAGACGCTCTCAGAGAGTAGACGTGGGAGAGGGGCTAACTGGTGGTGCACGGGTTGTACAAGAGAGGAAGATGGGGGGAAATCCTGACGTCCTGTGATGAAATGCAGGAAAAGAGAAAGGAAGGTAAAGGGGAAAGTGAGTGGAAAGACTAGATGGGATAGGATGGGCAGTAGCAGAGTAGAAAGGGAATGACCAGGAAAACCTGGAGATATGAATACTTACAAGACCGCTGACTCAAGAGAGAAGCGATGTGCAGGGCTGGAAGCTGCCATCTGATTTATACTCTGTCATGGACCCGTCTGATGACGTTGGAGTAGGCTGGTGGCCATTTTGAAATTAACAAGACCGCTGATGGTGCTTCACAAGAGAGGAACAGGGTAGCTACATATTGGAAAAGGAATGCAAACCTCTCACCAGCATTCTCTTCCATCTATGCCACAGGGACTAGGAAGGGGCGCAAAGTGTGACAGTATGCCGCCCTCGCGAAGGAAGTGGTCCTAGGTCCATGGTCGGGACCTATGGAAACCACAGACACAGAAAGGGGAGTGTACAAATGAGGCAGGGTGCCAGGTGCGATTCAAAGGAGAATATCCCGTCCAGTCCACCAAATATTGAAGACTTCCCCTGTAATAGCGGAAATCACATATTCCAGCTACCTCAAACTCTTGATCATTGCTGGAGCCCACTGGGGGACGGATTTACACTAATGTCTGTAAAATCTGTCTCGTACGTGTGGTTTCAATTGAGATGTGTACAAAACTGGATGTGGTCGGGACCAGGTTCTTGAAAGTAGGTTGAGAGAGAAGTGCTGGAAGTGGGGTGCCCAAGGGGGGTGGGGTGACCAAGGGAATGGAGCCTGGTCAAGGGAAGGGAACCTGAGGGCAAGTGCTGGCAAGGGATGCTTGGGGGACTGATAGTAGGGGTGGTCTGGCCCCTGTATGACTCTGAATGGACCAGACCCCAGTCGCAGTGGCAGAGGCAACGTTAGCACTGGAGGGCGAGGGGGAGAGGGAAGGAAGAGGAGAAAAAAAAAATCTTGAGAATTTCAAGAACTTAAGAAGATCCAGCTCAAGGCTGAGAGGGGCATGGAGGCCGTTCCAGAGGGAGGAACCAGTCAAGGAAAGGGATATACCTCACACTCTCTGCTTGGAGAAATGTTTGACCTGCAGAGAGTTGGAGCCAGAGGACTGAAGGGCCAGGTAGATGTTGAATAGCCATGGCGATAGAATAGAGCCCTGAGGAACGCCACAAGTAGAGAGGGAGGTGGAGGAGAGAAGTATTCAATTGCACTTGGGAGGGTCTGTTTGAAAGGAAGGAGATCAGCCGTGCCAGTGCCCGGTCTGTGATGCCTAGGGTATCACAAAGATGGTTCATGAGGATGGAGTGATTGACTGTGTCAAATGCAGAAGAAAGATCAAGGAGGAGCAGAACAGAAGGAGTGTTTGAGTCCAGGTTAGAGAGCAGGTATTAATGGCTGTTCAGGAGAGCAGTTTCTGTGCCGATGGATGCCCTGAAACCGTACTGGTGATCATTGAAGCAGCCAGTCATTTCGGTGTGGATAGTCAGTTGGGAGATGACCAGCCTCTCCATGAGTTTGCCCAAAAAAGGGCTGATAGAGATAGGGCGATAGTTATTCGTGCAAGAAGGGTCAGCAGACAGCCTTTTTAGGAGAGGATGCACAAGAGTGCTTAAGGGGTTGTGCGAAGGAGCCACAGGCTAAGGAATGGTTGCAGAGGTCAGCCAAGGCTGGGGCAAGAGAGGTGATGTTGTCCTTTATGGTTCTGGAGGAGCAGGGGAGCACCTGTTTAGGGGAGACTTTCATAGAGCAGACCGCTCTAGAGATCTCATCTGGTGCAATGGGAGAGGAAGAGGAAAAGAATGGTGGGCAGAGGGGGGGTGTCAAGGGAGGCAAGAGGAAGGGGGGGCAGCAGATGACTGAGAGGACAGAATGCAGTGCAGAGACTCTTGGAGGGAGGAGAAGAGGAGGAGACTGCAGCAGGATTGGCAAGTTCCTTGCAGGGAGATGCGTTTGGGGGAGGAGACAAGAAGAGGAGGACAGGTCTGCCCATTCTGAGAGGAAGAGACGGGTCCGTCCGAGGTCCTGTAGAAGGTAGCAAGAGTGAGAAGGTAGGCGATACAGAAGGCCTACAGACTAGGCTTTCAAAGGATGAGTAGGTTTCAGTGGGGATGATGGAGGCAACAACCCACACAGGGAAGATCCGAGCATCTCCGCCACCAGCCCTGGAGGGCTTGGGATTGGACATGATCTTGTAGCCCTCGGGGAGAAGAGTGTCAAAAGCAGTGACTGAGCTGGCCTTGAACCACGTCTTGGTGAGAGGACGGACGTCGAGGTCTTTGAGGAGGCGACAGATGTCAGAGGAGTGTTTGCTAGCAGAGTTAGAGGTGGGGGTAGCTAAGTGAAGCAGGTTACCCCCTTTAAATGATTTGCGAGGGGGGGGGCACAGGGGTGGGGAGCCACCACTGGAGGGGGGGTGGAGAGGAGTATGAGCGAAGGATGGGTGGCAGGAGAGGGAGGGAAGTTCAAGATGTTAAGGATTCCAATTGGGCGTCGCACACCGCACCAGGACACTTGGTCTTATCCTGGGATGTGGCGCTCACTAGGAATGAATTCAAATTGAGCCGGTAGCCGACCCGTCGCACATCCCCTTTTACAAATACCCCGGGTCACAATGGACCATGAACCAGGCCGGTTGGTGAAAATACAATATTATTATTATTTTTTTAAGTTCACAAAAATCACACAAATTTTAATATTGTGCAGCAATCACCAATGGGGTGATAATTACAATGGAAATGGAAGCAATGCACTTGGTTAACCTTCTAGTAGACCATATCCAAAGCACAAGTGAATAGGAGCACTTTTTGAATTAGGATAGCTAGCACCCAAGTTAAGGTTTCCCCCTGCAATATTCCCTCAACCCACGAATTCTGAGTAGATTGAAGCAGCAGGTAGTCAGGAATAAGAGACAGTAAACGGAATCAAAATCCGACCTTCCCTCACAAATTAAGAGGCAATGGCCTAAAATGACAATCAGATTTTGAAAAATAATTAATTATTTTGTGGTAAATAATGATATACATATGTGTTATCACAGTATTAGGGATGTTATCTCACTATCAACCATCAGGTAAGGTATCACAAAAGCATACAGTTCAAAAAATAGATTGAAATTGAAAACCCAGTGCAGCCAGATTCACACATGGAAAAGTTGCATTTGTTTCTGGTTTGCAGTTTTAATTGCAAAAACGTTTTTTTAAAATAAAAAAAGGGTGACACACTGAATTGGAATGCATTTTTTTGGCTGGGGTATAGATGTATATCACAGGGACAGTATAGAGGTGAAAGGAGGTCTCTAGCTACAGAACTGGATGAGATTTACAAGATAGAAGAAGGTTCGCTTTTGGTAAAATAAAGCTGTGGAAGAGAGAAAATCATCTTAGAAATAGGACAGGTTTCACTTAAACTAGATTATTAAGACTATATTGTTAAAGAGGGACACAGTAAGATCCAAGGTTGATTTGTGACATCAACCTTGTCACCCCAGCGTTCAACTTTATGTGGAAATTAGTTTGATTACTCAAAATATGACTAAGGGCTTATGATCTACACAAGACAGAATAAATGGAGAGATGGCACTAGCACTTAGAATTCTCTGTGCACCCTGTCCTTGACTTTCTAACAGTTTTATCAAGTTACCAGGGTATGGTTAGGATTGCTTAGAGAGTGGAATAAAGAGAAAAGGGTCAAGATGGGGAGACTGTGTTTCTCTGGGATGGGGCAATACTCAGTCCAGCTTGAGTTTTTGGATTTTGGAACCTTCACGGTTCTGGTCACCAAAGATTCTGGTCACCGGATAGCGGACTCTCCTGGCAAAAGAAAGCTGGGAAAAGGTCTGGTCACCGGATAACAAGGACAGCTGGATGGCAGGGTTGCAGAGGGCATGCAGTTAGTGGTCAAAAAGCTGGTTTGGTCTCAGGATGCTTCCCAAAAGAATACCACAGCGTTTCCCTTTTGGTTAATGGGACTTTTAGTGGGATTCTCTTGATTGAGGCCTTGCTGGGGATAGGATCAACAATGCTTTGGCCTTGCAGTGGAATCAGCTATGCTTTGGCTTTGCAGTGGGATCTGGAATCAGCTATGCTTTGGCTTTGCAGTGGGATCTGGAATCTGCTATGCTGAATGTAGGAGATCGGGAGCGCAGGATATTCAGGAAAGAGTGTGCCGGGTTCTGTCAGCTACCCTTTTTATAGAGCATGGTGACATCAGATGATGTGTGGGGGGGCGCAGGCTTAGCTGAGCACGCCTCTAAACAACTGGATTGGTCAGGGGTAATGGTTGATGCCTTGCTCTCAGCTGGTTGGGTTTCAAGGGCATGATGTTAGATTTATGATGTAAGTTTTACAATGTCCAGAACCTCCCACAGTTACTTTTGCTAAAATCCAGTTTTGACATAAATGGCACATTTGTACAGTGGTAGCATTTTAACAAATTACATAAGCAGGTTACATATTTTATGCGGCACATGCCTGTCCAACTCTGCAGTCTGTAAGACATTGTTTCGCCCTTCTAATCATTTTTGTTCATTTTTAGTGTGAAATATTCGGCCTAAAATTCTATAATTTTACACGTGTGGATTATCATTGGGCATGTCAGCATTGAAATTCGCAGCGGCATCAGGTATACTTTCCTTAGAATACCCAATTCTGTGCCATTTCTGTTCCCAATATGGCAGTGAAAGCTACAATGTCTTAAATTAAAACCCACAAAAACACAATTGCAATATTTGTAGGTGCATCGGGGTCCTCGATCAGAGGTAATGGTGTCAGGAAGACCATGTAAAGAGAAAATAGTTCGTAGAAAGTACTTGGCCATACGTGCTACCGAAGGTACTTGAGACATAGATACAAAATGGGCAAGTTTAGTGAATTAATACACCGTAACCATTATGGTGGTGTGGACCGCCGAAGGGGGGAGATCCACGATAAAATTAGTGGATATCTGTTGCCACAGTCTTCTTGGTGTAACTGGTTGTACCAACAATCCAAATGGATGGTGGTGTGGTTCCTTAGCCTGAAGACAAATGGTGCAAGCCGCTATGCAGTCTTTTATATCGAGAGAGAGATTAAGCCACCAGAAATTTAGAGTCAAGAAGTAATGTGTAGCTCGTGTTCCCTGATGTCCGGCAAAAACAGTTTCATGGGCCATCCGTAATGCCTCTTTTCTCAGTGTATCTGTAGGGATGAAGACTTGCTCTACCCAGAAGTATAATTCCTCCTCTAGGGATAGATTATATTTTGTTACTTGTTCCTGTAAGGCATTGCTATTATAGCGTGTTTCCTTTCTGAGGATTGAGAGGAAATCTGCCAAAGCGGTATTGGTACCAGTGGGTTTGCGGGACAGGCCATCTGTCATAATGTTGCTTTTTCTGGGAACAGCGATAAACCTAATGGATGAAATACGCCCATCTGGCTTGTCGACTGTTTTGCGTTTCCATTTGTTTTAACATACTCAAAATGTGGTGGCCCTTTTTCACCTCCACAGGAAATAATGAACCTAATAAAAGATGGCGCCATCCTCCAAAGGCTCTTTTTATGGCTAACTGTTCCTTTTCAAGAACAGTGTTGTTGAACGTTGTTGTTGAGTTCAGAAGAAGTAACGTCCTTGATAGGTAAATTCAGCCCTACAGATAAGGGGTGTATCGGCCACTTTTACTCTAAAAATAAAAATAGACAGTAAAGATACTCCCAACAAAAAATAGGAAATAGACACGTAGAACTGTGCACCCTTACTTTCACCCACAAAGCTTCATGGATGTGTTTAGACCAGTAGTGCAGGTAGTACCACATGAAGAAACTATTCTAACTGCCAGATCGGAAGAAGTGAACATTTAACTTTTAAAGTGCATGAATAACTAGGTGCAAATAAATAATTACTCATTAAACATTTATGTTTTCTAGTGAAAACATATTTTTACTCGCATATGAAACACTTCCATTTCATATCTTATCTGGAGCACTGGCTAAGCTATGGGGTATTCAATTTCCCACCTTGTTTTACTACTGCTCCCAGGGCACTATTTGATGCGTCCGATTCCACAATAAAGAGTTTGTTTTGGTCAGGTAGGTGTAATACCGGAGCTGTGGTGAAGGTGTTCTTTAAAGACTGGAAGGGTACCAGTGATCGGGTGAATGGTGCGGGACAATTGTGTGACTAATTTTCTATAGAAATGTGAAAATCCCCAAAACACTGCACTTCTCATACTGTGCGTGGTACAGGCCATTCTACTACTGCTTTAACCTTCTTGGGGTCCATCTGGGTGCCTTTGGCGGAAAGTATATAACCCAGATAAGGTACCTGGGACTGATGGAACATGCACCTTTCTTTGCATAAAAATTATTTGCTTGTAAACGGCGAAGTGCTTCTTGTACATGTAGAGTATGTTCTGGTGGGGACTTGGAGAATATTTGTATATCATCAATATAAACTGTAAGGGTATGTAGCAGCTGTTCGGAAAACACATGGTCCATACATCTTTGAAATATGGCTCGGGCATTAGGGAGGCCAAAGGGCATCACTCTGTATTCGTAATGACCTAGAAAGCCTGGGAAGAAGAATACTTACAGGAGCGCTGAATCGAGAGAAGCGACAAACAGGGTTGGTTGCTGCTGTCTGATTTGTACTCCGTCCTGGACCCGTCTGATGCATTCAGAGTGGGCTGAGGGACATTTTGAAATAAACTAGACCACTGATGGCACTTCACAAGGGAGGAACAGGGTATCGCCATATTGGAAGAAAAATTCAAGCTTCACACCTGCATTCTCTTCCAAATATGCCACAGGGCCCGGGAGGGGCAGAGAGGGGGAGCGATGTATGACAGCATGGGTTTCAAGCAGAGCTCACACAGGCTTTTCTGAATGATTGGAATCTAGTTCAGGCTGGATGAGGGTCTTCACTGATGATGATTGGAGGACTGGGCTAACACTCGGCACTCTGTATGTGTATAAAGGTTGAGATCCTGAGCTATGCAAGGGAGAACCTATTTTAAACATTGTGAAAGTTGAGGAAGAGATGAGACATCCCTGAGGATCTACATTGAACTCTTTAAATTCAAAGGAATCCTGCTTTCACCATTTCCATCTCTTCTTCCAGTGTGAAAAGCTGTATCCGGTATCCCTGCAATCCTGTTTGCTCTTCTGGAACTTTCCTCATTCTACGATACTCATCGGAACCAAAGTGGGAGTCTCGTCCTGCCTGCTAGAACCAAAATGACATTGTTATTACATCTGCTCAACAGTACTTGCTCCATTGTCAAACATCCTGGCTCAGAATTCCCCTGCTGTTCATCTACTGAGGATTCTGTATCTTCAGGGCTATGGTTGCAGACGCTGTAACGAAACTGCACAGCAACCACGACTAATTTCCAACCTGGCCCGGATTACACTTGCAGATTGTTCTGACCTGCCATTTCGTTGTAGGTTCATTTCTCCAGGCTCCTGGGGCTTCCCATTCAGCCATTCGCCAAGGCCCCCCATGACCGCAATACTCTCTGCAGTGGAACTTGCCTATCTCTTGGCAATCATCCTTTTCCTGGCCGTTGGTCATTGTACCAGGGTCTGGAACTCATCTGGTGGGGTACTCCATTCTTTCCAGGCTGAAGGTTGCCTCTTCTGCAGCTCTCCAGTAACACTGGTGATCTATATCTGTATTTTACTGACTTTTTAAAGTTCATGAACTCACTTTTAAGATTATCGAAATAAATACGTACCTAAATATTGTTTCTACATGTAAAATTGTACTGTGTTATATAGGAGTCTGTGATTTTTAGCAGCGCTGTTTTGATGCATTTTATTTTTGTTGCAAAACTGATTTTATTGGGTATTCATGTCATTACAGGCTTTCTTTTTACCATATTCACGTTATTCATTCAAACAATACGCAAGCATGTTTAATATTCATTTTCCTAAACTTACAACTCCCCTCTCCTTTGGAGACTTGGATGGTGTAGGGTAGTAGTCTTCGGTGCATAGATACTCGTTGGTGAGGGAGTCAGTGCTGCCTAATATAGTCTCAATTCTCAAGTCACTTATACGCTTCCAGGAAGGGTGCCCATTCCATTTCGATACTTGGTGAGATTCTGTGGATGGCACCTGTGATGTTTTCCATTTCATAAAGTTCTCTGGCTTGTCTGGCCCAAGTTAGTTCTGATAGGAGGTTTTTGGCTTTCCAACATATGGTGATAACAGACCCTGGCTGCTAGGAGGAGAAAAGAAAATGTGTCATTTGTGGGACTCTTATCCAGTGGCCTTCTTGTTCTTCCAGCCCGGATAGCACTAGTCTTGGGTCGTTGTCCCGCGTAATCCCTTCGACGTTCTTAATCCATATCAAAACCTCCTTCCAGTACGTTTGGGATTTGGGACATGACCACCACATGTGCCAGTAGTCTAAGGGGGCCCTGCATCCCCTCCAGCATAGTGGGCTGGTTCGCTCGAACATTTTGGATACTGTTGGGTTGTACTGCCATCCGTGCAGTAATTTAATTCCATGTAGCTTGTATTGTGCCGAGATGTAGGTTTTCTGTGCAGATCTGGCCATTTTTGTCCACAGCTGATCCGCCATCAATGGGCCTAGATCTTTCTCCCACCTTTATTTGAGGTTATCGAGTCTGTGCCCTAGTTCTCCTATCAGCGATCTATATAGTTGGGAGGTAAGGCCCTTACTCGAGCGGGTCTCGCTTAGTATTTGTTCCAGGGAGGTTGGGTCTCTTTGGAGTTTGTCTTTCCACTTCGAAATCAAGAGCACTCCTTTTAGCAGCAGGAACATAAACTCCCCCAGTGACCCCAGTTGCAGCCCCGTTTCCAGGTCTTAGATTGATATGCACCCGTTAGGTTTTATGATTTGCCCCACTCGTTCTAGGCCTGCTTCGTACCACGCTTGATATCGCTTTGGTTCAGGATTCCGTCCCTGACATCATCCGGGATGGCCATGCTGTGAGACCTTTAATTTCTCCTTTGCTCCACCACAACTTCAGAAGCGAACCCAGTGCAAAGTACTTGATTGTACTGGTGGGAAACGATTTCTTGGGAGCCCACAACCATTCTCCAAGAGTTACCGGCCTAAGTAGGTAGTTCTCAATGGCCACCCATTGTTTTACTGTCTCCTCTCAAATGTGGCACCAGGGCGCGGAATTGGGCCGCACGATAATGTGTATGGGTCCGGGAGTCCTGTTCCTCCCTCCTCCTTTGGTTGAAGTAGGGTGCCATAAGAGATGCATTGTTTTTTCCCCTGCCGTAGGGATTTCGTGAACATGTCTTTCAGCTCCATAAAGTGTGTTCGGGGGATGGCAATTGGGAGCATATGGTATTGCTATAGGATTTTGGGCAGTATTACCATCTTTATGGCTTTTACTCAGCCTAGCCAAGACACTGTTAGTTTGCCCCACCTGTCCAGATCTTTTGTTAATTCAGTCAGTAGTAGGGGCAGATTAGCCTCATATAGGTCTTCTGAGTTCTTGGTGAGTCTGATCCCTAGGTACTTTAATTTCTGATGTGTTCCGGGTATTCCTTCTGTGACCACGTTTGTCTTCTGGGTCCGCTGGCAGTTTGTATGGGAAGAGTGAGGATTTTTCCACATCTATTTTCAGTCATTCCCACTTGCCAAATTCGTTCAGTGTTCACAGGGGAATCGGAATGGTTGTGCTCAGATCTGTCAGGTAGAGCATTATATCATCGGCAAACCTAGCCAATTTGTATTCTTAATCACCAATCACAATCCCTTTTTATTGCCGGATCTTTCCTAATTGCATTTTCAAGGGGCGCTCGATTGAGCCCTGGTCAGGGCGAATTCTGCAGAGAGAATGTTATTCACGGCAACTTTACCTTTTGGTTCTTTGTAGATTGCTTGTATTCCCTTTTATAAACCTCTCTCCGAAGCCCATGTTTCTCAGAATGGCCCAGAAGAATCCCCATTCCACTCGGTCAAAGGGGCTTCTCCGAGTCCACACTGAGGAGTGCATTGTCCCAGTCTATCCCTTAGGAGTGCTCCATGATGTCCAGGGTTTTTCCTATCGCATCTGACCCCTGTCTCCCCTTTATGAAGCCCACCTGGTCCGGGTGGATCAGGCAGGGCATTAGATCTTCCATGCGTGTGGCTAGGATTCTCGCGTACACCTTGGTGACTGTGTTCAACAGTGATATCGGACGTTGAATAGCTTAGCTAGGTGCAGGGGACAGTGTGTCTATGAAGTGTTTGTAGAAGCCCATAGTGTAGTCATCTTCTCCTAGGGCCCTGCCAGGAGGGAGGCGCTTTATTGCTGCCTTCACCTCGTCAGGGGTTATTGGGTAGTCCAAGAAGGACTGCTCTGAGTTCGTTAGGCGGGCGAGTTTGGCTCTTTCTGTGTAATCGCCCCTCTCCCTTTCATCCTTGTCTCCCGCTGAAGTGTATAGCCTTGTATAGTATTTGGCAAATTGGTTGGCTATCTCCCCTGGAGTGAGTGTCCGACCACCCTCTTCTGTTTTAATCCTGTCCACCCATCTCTCTGCTCTTTGGGCTCTTAATCTATTGACCAGCATTTTGTCGGCCTTGTTGCCCTTCTTCGTAGAATTTGTTTTTAGCAGTGTTTGCTTTCTCAGAACATCGCCCTTTCCCAGTGCTTTTAGCTCTTCCCTCTTTTGCTTGAGCGTCTCTAGGTGTTCCCCTCTGTAAGAGTCCAGGACGTGTAGCTTCTCCTCCAATTGTGAGATCTCTTTTCCCAGTTTCTCTTCCTGCAGTGTCCTTTCTCTTTTTCGCATGGCCCCTTGCCTCATCAAGTGCCCCCTCCAGACTGCTTTACCCGCTTCCCACAGCGTTGAGACCCCTACCTCTCCATTATCATTAATCTGTAAGTATTCATGTATCGCCATATCTAATTCTCGGGATTAAAGCTCGCTTTCAGTAGGAATTTGTTGCATCACAATTTGGTGTCTCGCCTAGTATGCCCTTCCATCTCTATCGTTGCCGTGACTGGTCGGACCATCCTACGGGGCGAATATTACTGTGTCTAATTCTAGGGGCGGTTTCTTTGTTGACCAGCAAATATTCGATTCTTGGAAATGTCTCGTGGACAGCAGATCTAAACGTAAATCCATTCTTGGCCGGGTTAGTTATCCTCCAGACATCCAACAGGTTTGCTTCCATGAGACTTTTCTGGAATTTACTTCCTTCCTCTCTGTGGAGGTCTCTGGCTAATGCCCGTGTCACCTGTCTGTCCAGTTGAGGGTCTGCCCAGGTGTTAGTCTCCCCCTATTAGTATTTGGCCTCTGGCTGATCCCGTTATCATGGAGAGTGGCCCCTCGTTGAATTCCCCTTGGCCTTGGTTTGGTGCATATACCCCCGCCAGGGTGATAGGCATATTCTCCCCGTACCACCAGGAGTCTGCCTTCCATCAAGGATTGCACCACTGGCTTTTCTATCCTGAATTTCTTATGAAGTATCAGGCTCACCCCCCTTTTCTTCTGGCCTGCCGAGGCCCAGTATGTCTGGCCCACTCCTCTTTCTCTCCGCAGTTTTTCTTCCCCCCGCTTTGAGCCTAGTTTCTTGGATAAATAGCAAGTCCAGGCCTGCTCTCTCAAATTCACGAGCCACCAACGATCTTTTGGTGGGCGAGTTGAGCCCCTTGACATTGAGCATGCCCACCTCAGGGTCCATTTCTCTTGCCTTGTTTTACTTGGCGTAGCCATCTTTAGGTTGGGTTCCATCCTTTTCAGAGTCTCCCTTCCAGGTTGCCCCTATGATTAGAGCACTTTTCTGTGTCCCAGGCCTCCTGTGTGTGTCTACCCTTGTGTGCGTCTCCCCTCCCCCTTCCCGTCCCCATGTGAACTAGTAACAAAACTAAACCCATTAACTGAACTGTTAACGGAAAACCACCCCCTAACTGAACCGAAGTAAGTGTGTTTGTCCTAGGTTCTTGGGGTTGAGGCGCCCTCTTGGAGTTGTGGGCCACTAGGTTTGTAACTTGTTCCTCCCTTGGGGAGTCTTTCGTGAATCCCTTTCCTTTGTGTTTATGTGTGGGTTTGGTGCCTATACTGTTATGCACCCCGTTTATTTTTTCACGGCGGCTTTGTTGGTGACTCTGGGCTCATTTTGACGTATTTTCTTCCCGCTTTGGATCTTTTTTGCCATGTGGGGGGGTTGTCTGCTCCTTGAGTCTTAGATGTCTGGACTTGACTGGGTCCGGCCGGGGCTCTGTCTTCATGCTTGTCTGTCAGGTGTTTTAGCACTTGCTTTGCTTCCTCAGGGCTAACCACCAATTTGAAGGTTAGGTCGAAGGTACCCCCACCTGTATCGCACAGCTTTCTCCGTAAGCCATGCTGTTAGAGGCCTGCAGGCTCTCCTTCTGCCCAGCGTGAAGTTAGATAAGTCCTGGAATATCTTTATCTTGGAGCCCTGGAATGTAAGGTCTTGTGTCTGTTTGGCTTTCAGGAGGATTTCTGCTTTTTTTTTGTAACTTAGAAACTTTACTACTATTGAGCGTGGTCCCCCCGCGAATGCGCGCCTTCCTCTGTGGGCTCTCTCAATGTGTATGCTTTTGCGACCTTCAGCTGCAAAAAGTTGGTTTACTATTTCTTGGACATTTATCTCAACTAGGGCCGGGGTTTCCCCATCTTTCTCTTCTAGGCCAAGTATTCTCAGGTTGGACCATCTTTCTCCGTTTTCCAGATCGTCCATTTTGAGTGCGAGTTCTTCTTCTTTAATTTCTGTGTCGGCCATTCTTGCATTCAACTTCATTTCCATTAGGTCTGCGTTAATTTGGTTGTGCTCCAGATTCTCTACTTTACTTTCAATATGCTCCACCTTTCCTCTTATTTCAGAGATGGACGTCTGTATATCCGATCTTCAAGCGCAGATTTCTGCCATGATTCCCGCAATGTTTTCTTTTGTAGCTGTGGTGCTCATTTTGACCGGTTTCAATTCCGGGGCTTCTTTTCTTCAGAACTGCTGCAGCCTATCTAAGCTCCTTGGGTGGAAGGCCTTATTCCCTTCTGTCCCCCTGCAGCAAGGCGGTGGGAGGGTTTCCCCGACTCTTTTCTTGTGTGTTCCAGGGTTTCCCTTGTCTTTTCTCCCCAGTTCTGCTGGGTTTGGCACCAGCACACTGTGGTCCACTGTGTCCTCTTATATCGGGCAACTTGTGGGTGGAAGCCCCCCCACGGGAACAATGGTGCGCCCCTGGTGCCGGGTTCTTTTAACTGCCTTGCTCTCTTACCATGCATTTGATTAGGGCTCTCATGAGGTGCTCTTTCATAGGGTCCTTCACTTGTAGGACTCCTTCTCTATCAGCTAAATGCTTGGGGCCACTACTGTTCCTTCACGCAAAGTTCTAGTCCCCTTTGTGGAGCTCCTATTTTTACCCATTTCGTTTGGATTTCTCTTTGCTGTCTGGGGGACAGTTGGGCGGGCCGACACCCCCCCAGGCTGAGTGGGTGGTGTGGCTCCCCCCGTTGTCAGACTGTTTATTGCTTTGCTGGGGGGATGCAGGAGAGCGGCTCTTACCTGTCCTCTCGCTGGCGGAGCCCCCATCTGCTTTTCCCAGTATTACGTGGTTCACTCGATCTGCCGGCAGTCCGGGTCTCTCTCCTTCTTACACTGGTGTTTCTAGCAGGTACTGGCAGGGCTGCCGGGGGGCTGGTTGGTGCCAGCTATGGTCCTGTTCTCCTGCAGCACCACAGGACCAGTGCTGCCCGGATCCTCCTCTTGCTACGCTGGATTTCGCCCTCCGCTCCACTGCGTTGTGGTTGACTCTGCTTGCAGCGGTTATCGGCAGGGCCCCTGAAGGTCAGGCAATTGCCTTCCCTGCACCGGCCGTGCAGTCTATGGTGGCGATTCACTGGATCCGGCTACAGCTGATGTTTTAGCTTTCCGTGGCTGTTTAGCAGGCTGCCCCCTTCCGTGCTCTCGCCCTTCTTTCATGCAGCTTCACGTCGGGGGACGTTTTCAGGATTCTTAAGAGTTTCTATTTTTTCTTCTTAGCCGGTGTCGCGGTGGGCTGCAGTGGCGGGACGGCTTGGCAGTTGGATTTTTGCCCCTCGCTTCCTTATCACTGCGCTGCCCACCCCTCGCTGCCCAGCTCCGTCACACTCTGCATATGCATTGGCTTCGATTCAGTGGGGGCCCTCTCCGGTTATGTCCTTGGGGGCTCATGGGTCCTCTGGGGTGGTTCGCCCGGGTCAGGCCGGTGAGTTCTGTGCGTAGCTGCAGGACTCGTTCACGTTTTGGTGCCGCTGGGCCGCAACAATCAGATCACCATGGGGGAAGGGGAGGTGCAGGATCTTCTCTTATCTTGGTTGTTTCTCTTTCTTACCACGCATTTGGGGTGCCTCACGCTGCTCAATCACTTCCTGACCTTGATTTTGTGCTTTTTCCCTCGGTTTTGGGTCAGGGATCTCTCTTAACCTTCTCTATTTTCCCCTTCGGGATGGGAGCCGATGTTCAGGCGACCATTCCCTTCCGCGCCCCCTAGTGGTCTCCCGTTTTGATACATTTTTACCTTCTGTTTTTGAAGTACATTTCTAAGCTGTATGACGCTCTTAAACAGTTCCAGTAAAATTGTGTTCCATAATTGCAAGTGTGTTCTGTTCCTTTAATAAACACTTTACTGTTTTTGCAACTTGTGATGGCTGTTCTTTTAAATAGCTGAATTGAATTATGGATATTTTTCAGTAATGCTTGACCTTTTAATGCTGAGTATATCTGTCCCTTGATATATTGTGTTGGTAGTCTCTTTTATAGTCTGCTGATGTGTATCCAACTGTGCCTTAAAGGCACCCCCTGCCCACTCCCCAAAGTGTGACGCCAGATTGTTTAGACACACTAGCACTGTGAGAGCTAGGGCTGACTTGGTGGAAGACTTGCACATACACTAACAGTTAGTCCTCTTAAGCAGTCAGTGGAATGGTGGCAAGGGGCAACCTCACTGTATATTTCATGTTAAGAGGGATCCCCTGTGATTGCTAGTTTGTTGGGAAGATTTTAGGGTTGTGTGAGGTGCATTTGACAATGGAATAGGTTATGAGCTATCCGGATTAGCAATTGCAGGTATGAGCGGTTACCATGTTTTCATTACAGCTTGTTTTGTTCTGACATTTGCCACCCCGGCCATTTTGGTGATTTCTTTCTCTTAATAAATAAATGTGTAGTGCGGTGTGTAGGGGTTTTAGGGGTGGTGGTGGGGGAGGGAGTTGGACGGAAACTGCATAAAAAAAACTGAGCAAAAGATTTCCAAAAACGGCTGGGGTGATAACACTATGGTGAAAACAGCTGCAGCAAAAATGGATGCGATTAAAACATGTGCTCCGTATACAAGGATAGGATGAGCTTACCCAGCATCCGATTTCGGTTCCAGAAACCAAGACTACTGCTGCATGGAGGACTATCTTGACAAGAGTTAGTGAAGAAGCCATTCAGCAAGAAATGTATTGCCTCCAACGGGATGCGATGAACAGGAAGTGAAGAAGTGAAAATCTCAGGGGGAATGAGGTGGTTTGGTTTATGCCCTCTGAGAAGCAGCAGTGGTGGAAGCCAAGTGATGGAGACAAACACCCAGCATGCAGCACCACAAATCCTGGATGGTTGTTAACAGAGGGCTAAAAGGAACAGACATCCATTTATGGAACCATATTTTTTAAATCCAGCACCTCCAACTTTGTGGTTCTGCCTTTGCTTCCGATCATAGGATAGAAAAATTATAGATATAAGTGCTGTTACGTGGGTTGTCTTCAGGTGCACATGACACGGGTAGTGTAGAATGCATGAAGTCAAACATGGTTCTGCGCTTGTGCATCAGGAAATTTGCTGAGAACGAACATATGACCGCTATTTATAGAACCAATGTCTGGCCTTCAGTTCACTCCAAATCTAGGCCCCGCCTTGGAACTTGCTTCCGTTTTTTGGGAAATCACTTGATCTTGTGATATTGACTGCTAGAACCTCTGAAGTTAAGGATGTCACACCCGCTTTGCCAGTTGATGGGATCTCTCCCTCTTTGGGACTGGGGCTAAGGAAAATCATGAAGTGCCATGTAACTGGCTGATGGGTGCGGATGCGTTGGTTCTTGTCCCGAGGGATAGTCGCTGCAAAGCAGGCGACTAATCTTAGCAGATGATAGCAGGTAGATCATGGACTAGAGCAGAATGGTCCTCACTCTCCTTCAAAGTCTGGAGGAATGTGTTCCTCATTGGCGTAAGGCGGAAAGCCATATAACACTAGTATTATGAGAACGTCTCCCTTAGCGTTCAACAGGGTATTTCCATCATGTTCCTGGAAATAGATCATCTGGCCAGCTCTGCCTGATCAACAGCTAAACTATGACTCTAAAGGAAGAGTGAGGAGAAAGGTGCGTCTTTGTTGCTGTGATGGGGCCGTGAGGAGTGTGACCTACCACTGGACGTCACTGTCTTTGGGATGCCCTTGTGTATGCTCTTGCCTCACAAGGTCGCCAAGTGAGGGGGTACATTGCTGTGATCTTGGCGACTACAGATAGTGTCCTGATTAAAAAGGCACTTATTTACATTGGGTAATGTTAGGTTATACATGGTTTATGATGGCATTACATCCAAAAAGTGGCAAAAGCATGAAATGGAGCAAAACTCATGTAAAACCGAAAAATGCATTTTGATTACAAAATTAAAACTGGAAAAACACTGGGAGAGGGATAAGATTGGGTATAGGTGAAAGTGGTGGAGAAAGTAGAAGTAGGGCAAATGCATTTGAACACCACGCATTGATCCAGCTGTGATGATGATACCCTATCTTGACATGGTGATGCCACCATTGCATGGTGAAGATCAAGGTATATGCCAAGTGATGAAAAAGTGGGTGGGGTGTGTTGTTTAATTACGGATCTTGATGGATTAAATGGGTTTGAAACAGTTTATAGAGTCGGAGGAAACCTTGACCGGAGTAGAGGTTAAGGGCTATTACTTCTTGAATGTCTTTGGAGTCCTCTCTCCTTTGACATAGGATTGGTATACGCATGAGACAATTGCTGATTTTAAGGACAGAGAAGGATGTTGTCGACAAGCTAATTTATGAGATACTTATTGGGTGAAACTCAGCATGTTCAATTAGCCAGTGAAGATTCTAAGTGTTGGACAAATGTGCATTTCTAGCATGACGAAATAAGTCAAATTCTGTTTAGTTGCTTTTTTGGAAGTCCAAGCTATATTGAGTTGCAGTAATCAAATAATACAGAGCGGGTGACAAAGGACTGGGACCATATCTGGGCAAGATATTTGTCACTGAACATAGTGGTTTTGATTGTATGACTGGGTGAAATAGAGCTACCGCTCAAAGATCATTGCAATGTTATGGACTTCATGGACAGCAATTAGAGGGTTGGGGAGGGGCGAGGTGGGGGAGGCGAGTGACAGCCTTTTGATCCACAAACGGCCAACACATCGGCTCATACCCTTGGGTGTCCGTTTCCTCCAGAAAGATATAGGGAACACAATGCACTCCCTTGGGCAAAAGGAGTTTGCATACTGTGCTGTGGAAACAGGTATTCCAGATCTGACACTTGGCGACCAGAACTAGGCAAGAGACTACAGCGTCTATAGAAAAAGGTGCCAATCCACTTAAGTTATGTTTTCTCCCCCGGCACCGTTGAAATTAAGCCATGCTTTTCATTAATTGATTGACCTCGGATTGTAGCCCTCTACAATCCTTACCAGTTTACCTTTCAAAAATAAACTACATGATAGGAACGAATTGGGGGGATGATATCTGTAGTTTATAAAAGGCTTCATAGCTATCCAACCCAAGGACCATAATGTTTTTACATAATGCGCCGTAATTGTATCTTATAGTTATTTTAAGAGGAGTTTAAATACTACATTGTGTGGTCATTTTGGACGAGCATTGTTGTCTTTCTCTTTATCATTGTGTATTGGGTTTTCTTCTTGTTGTGTCATTTTACTCATGGGGCTTGCAATCTTTTTCAGATAATCATGGTGCGGCTCCAGCGTGTGACATTTCTTGCCCTACACAACTACCTGGGCCTCACCAACGAGCTCTTCAGCCCTGTGAGTTTTGTTTTTGCTCTTTCACATGTATCTTTGTTACAGTTATTGTTATTTAATTCTTATAACGCACCAACATGCCCATGGGCCTCGGGTCATAGCTTTCCTCTAGTACCTCAGGTTATGCTGCCAGTACTTCTCGTGTTTTGGTGTGCACAACTTTGTATTAGTTGGATCACTCTGCCAACATTCCTCCCCTTTTTAACACTACCTGTTTGAGCATTCAAGACTCTTCAAACCAAACCCTATTTCTTTCATACCTTTTATTGCAAAGGAACTGCTCAGTCCAACTAATTAATGCATATTGCTCACTTTGCCAGTTACCGACTTCTGGATGGATGCATCACTCTCGCGTGTTTAATATTTTCGAGTTCCAAGAGATGCCCAGAGCATACACATTCTATTTCAACAAGACTCATTTATTTACTTTAATTTCTGGCACCCCAGATAGTCCCCCTTTCTGAAATGTACAGCCAGCCTTCCTGAATGGCCAGAATCCAAATCATCCACTAGTGGCCTGCACCCTCTCAAGGAGCCTGGGATAACTTCCCATAGCTGACATCAACAAGCCCGGATCACTTCTTTGACTACCAATGGAAAAGGCTGCTTTAGCTTGGCAGGTACACTGTCTGCATGAAGGGAACTATCTCTTTGAACTCTGCGTAGGGCCTGGAATACAGTGGTGGCATCTTCCCGGTGTTATTGCTTCACGTGTGGGGAAGAGCCTGGCTAAGATGAGAGCAGCAGGATCTCATGGGCTAGGACTCATCCACAGAAAAGGTTCAGGTACTGGCAGGATGTGAGAGCAATGGAGTCCCATGAGAGAGGAAGTCTTTTTCAATGTGTGGCTCCCAACTTCCCTCTATTAGGAGCCATCGAAAACAGCTACTTAATCCACAGGTCCTCGCAAGAAGTTGACTGAAGTGAACAGTGCGTCATATGAGTTTGTTGAGTGGAACAGTGATAGCTGCTTTGGAGGCCTACAGCCCTCTTCTCCTTTTTGCATGCATGTTTAAACTACTTTTCAATCACCTTTCAATCACTACGTTCACAGTTAGAGGGGTTTGGATTGATTCACAACAAGAGACCTTGACCTTAAGGAAATATATTTGAATAAACAGGACCTTTCTGCCCCATCATAGCATTCAAAGGGGGATTGATACTGCTAGCCAGGTTACACATTCTCACTCACTTGCAATCTAAGGAGGACATTTCTAGCCCCTTCTCAGCTATGTGTCCTGTATTCCAGTCATCATAGCAGTCTTTTACACCCTTCCTGCTTCCTTTCCCAGAGTCTTTAACAAGCCTCTGGGCCTCGTATCAAGGCCATTCAGAAGAGATGGAGCTCTTCTTTTCCTTTGGACCCCTTTTTGCTTAGCACCCCTCCCTAGCCGATATCTCAAAGTTTGAATTCCTTTGCACCCACCATCACATCTACATTCAACAGGCCCATCCATGAAGAGGTCATGAGGCTCACTCTCAAACATGTAAGCTTCCTTGCGTTCAAAGAAGGCAATATCCCTCGGAGTGTTCCTTGAACTTAAGGTTAATTAAAACCCCCTGATCCACAGTAAAACTATTAAGGTGATGCAGGTTGCCACCTGCAAGCCATCATTGAGTATTCCATTTTGTTGTAGCTTTTCATGCTTCATGCCACACCTAGAGGATAGGATGTCCTGAATATTTTGGAGTCCCTTCTCAATTCATTGCCTGTGGCCATCTATCAGATCTACTTCTGCTGGTATTAGCTGCAACATGTCGAGACCATCAACAAGGAGTGCTTTTGGAGTGGTTGATTGCTAGCGTTGGTGTTGCAGCAAAGGCCTTGGGCTAGCAGACATTTGTCTGAACTGGGTGGTTACAGTCAGTCATGATTCATTCATCTGCTCCCCAAGAGTCAACATTATCTACTGAATTATTTAGTGCTTAAGGCTATCTTCTATTTTCGAACACGTATCTTCTACCACTGGCAGAAATCATAAGAGACTTTCAAATGTACGTGGTTGAATTGGAGTTGCTGCTAAAGATGATCAAGGGTAAGTGCAACGCCATTTACTGTTGTCTGCAAGCTATATACATATGTGATGCTCAGCTGACTATCAATAGGTCAGGGAATAGACAGTGATATTGTTTCAAGGGGTACACCATCCTGCCTCTATTCTTCAGAGGAGCTGCAGTTGAAAACATTGTAATTTATTTTATTTTTTAATTGTTCTATTGGTTGTTTTTCTTTCAACCTTTAACATACAGGTCTACATCATTCCTTATGTCAGAATCCATTCATTTATGTCATCAGTAGTTAGGCACTAGCATATAGTTCAGATTATTTTAATTTAAAAAAACATTGTAATAGTCTTTCAACAAGTCATTGACCGCCAAATCCCCAACTAGTCAAAGTTTAACATTTTTTCCTGTGTTTGGCACATGACATCACCCATTCCTTGGCTCATCAAATCCATTAGTCTATATCACTTGCAGTATGGACCATATTTCTGGCAGCACTCTAAAAAAAGGATTGGTAGGAAATTCCCTTGCTCAAAAAAAGGAGTTATGCAAAATGTCATCCTAAATAATTGGGATCACATAGCCATCTTCTAAAGGCCTCCAACTATTTGCTGATCTGAGCTTGTAGCCGATTCACAGTGATTTGTGTAACAGATTAGGTAATTTGGCAGAAGGATCCACAATAATGAAGATCCTACATCAAGTAAATGTTATCTCCAAAGATACTGTATTTGGTCCTGCTCCCATGCTCCTCATGTCAACCAATGGAAGACAGCAAATCCCAGAGGCTGAAGCACCACTCACTGTCTTGTACTGGGAGATGTTGGACACCGTCCATGACTCGTGTTGGGAAACTATGCCATGTTTAGGAATAAACCGAAGGCCCACTTATTCTAACGGGACAAGTACTAACAAGTGGCTGATTGGGAAGGAAGACATTGAAAGTGTGAGCGCCTTTAAATACCTTGGGATGTACTTTTCAACTAGTAAGGTGGAAACACAAACATGGATATCCCTGAAAGGGAAAGTAACAGCATTGGCAAGCCAGGCCTTAATAATTAAATGCAGATACTGTCGATATTCCATCCTTCCCATTGTGGAAATGTACAAAGCTAAAGTTGTACCAACTCTAGCATATGGAGCAGAAACCACACTAGGGTTCCCTAAAAAACACTGGCCAATGCTAGAGGGGATGTTCTGGGAAAGGGAGCTGGGTCTACCAAAATCAACCCCCCCTCCAAGCCATCAGACAAGAATTAGGACCAAGTTCCTTAAAAGCTTCAGCAGAATGGAAAAATCTGAGCTTCTTCAGGAAATGTATAGATCCAAGTGTCCCAGCGATGATGCTAATTATAAGAACGGCCCTCAAAAGGAGGATGGAGGATCGATTGCCACCTGGGTAGCGGAGCAAATAGCAAAACCTTCAGAACTAGGTGCGACAGTGGAAGATTTGCACCTTACACCAGGAGCAGTTAAGAAAAAACTGGTGGAAATTGGACTGGATTGAAACAGCTGATGTAGGGAGGTATAAACCCTGAGCCGAGAGCCGAGACACAGGGAAAACCTACTGGAATAGCTGACAAAAATTCCCAGTTCCAACATTTAAAGTGGACTTCATGAAAATTTGGCTAAACTTTCATAAAACCAATGAAGTGTTGGCAATGAGGGACCCGAAGAGACAACTTAACTCGGATTTAAAATTTTGCAAAAACACCAGCCAAATGGAAAATCTCTACTATCTCTTCACAGAATGTAAGGCCTTGACAATGCTGAGGATTTTCCACTTCGGACAGATTCTTGAAGATCGCGTAATGATGACGCCTGAAGAACGGTGGCTACTGTTATTAAGAGGAAGGAAATTAGGACTATCACTAGCTGCAGTAAAATGTATAAGAGACCCACTCAACCTAATATAAGAGTGTGATGAGAAGTAGGAGATGGAACTTTAAGCATCAGTTTAATTTAAATTGGAAAAAGAAAAGATGAAATATTGACAAATGTGATTGTAAGAAAGGTTGCTTTTGCAAAAAGTTTTAAGATGAAACTAATATGCAAATAAAAATGAAATATCCTTGGCTATTAGTACATACATTTTTCTTTTTGCTCCCTCTCGCACTAATCCTGTCTGTAGAGCTCATGCTCTCATTGCATGTAAGTCTGAATCGATAACATAAATGTTAATCAAATATGTATTTGCTTTATTGTACACCTCCTGAAATATTACATTCTCAAAACATATGGTGCATCCCTTGCTCTCCATTGTGCTGCAACACTGAATTAAGTGTGTGTGTATATAATATAGAAAATGAGAGGGGACATTTAAATTAACATTAATTATTTTATGAGACATAAGTGACTGAGTGTTGTGCCATGGCTTGGTGTATTTTATTTCTCTTGTGGGCCCTTTTTGAATAATACTTTGCATAGGTTATTTATATACCTGTCAGTTATCTGTGAAAACGTAGTCTTTCTCCGATAGAGGTTAGTGGGTTTTTGTTTATTTCTTATATCAAATGATCTGATGTACATCTTTTTTCAAAGTGATAACCAGTGATTTCTTTTTTACAATGACAGGAAATGCAGTCCCTGCGGCTGTTGCCCCAAGCAAACCATCCCAGTAGAACAAGCCCAGTCCGCCACTCTAAGCGCGTTGTCAGCGTTTCCTCCATGGAGGAGCAGAGAGAGGGCTCGGGGAAGCAGACTGATTCCAACATCAAGGAAATGGGTAAGGAGCTCGAAAAAATTGTAACCTCGTGTATTGACCTGTCTTTGGCTGCTTTTCAGCACCTGTACAAGAGGGTCATCACTTGCCCCCTTCATAGCATCTGTGTTAACTGTTTTATATTTTGACTGTTGTGCAATGCCACAAAAAAAGGAGAAAGTATCATGTACTGAAATCCTGTGCTCTAAGAGCCCTGTAAATCTAATATTGGTCACATAGATTTATTGAATATATTCACTTTTGAAGCTGCTGTTTCTTCGTCAAAATGTTGGATCTCAGCGTAAACTCTACTGGTTGCATAGAATGTACGTTTTTCAAATACTGATCCGCCCCCACCTCCAATGTTGTCACTGACTATTTTAGAGGGAGACTGGTCGTGGTTGTGCACAACATTTGAAGGGTGCACCGCTCAAATGTACAAAATAAAGGTAGTGCAGTATGCTACCTTTCTCCAGCACCTAGATCATCTAAGACCCTGTTCCTGTGTCAGTGTATATTTGAAAGTCGTGAGGATACACAATCATAGACCTGTTAAGGAAAGTGAGCCTATTCCTGAAAGGAATATGCAACGAGCCGGGCAGATGCTCAGTAGTCCTCATGAATGCAATTGTTTTCTCTGCGAAACAATGAAGTCTTAATGTATATCTGTCTCTGGGATAATTCCTAAATAAATATCAGCTTACTGAGCTTTTAGCATCAAAATCTGTTCCCGTTACAACTTTGACTACCTTTCAAACAAGGTGAAAAATTGCAGAGAGCCATTGTGGATTGAACACCTGAAGAGTTAGCTAACATAGCCACTTAAGCAATAATGTTGCATTCAGAGGGAATTAAGTGACTGCATTTAATGAGGGTCACTGGATAGTACCACCTGGTAATGGCCTGAGGAAGGGGAATTATTGCTATTAGAACATTCTTCCCAATGAGGATTGACTCGTATGTTTAAAACAAGTAATTATGAAATAAAAGCATTTGACTCTTGGAACAGAAGATTCTTGTCAGTCATTATACCCCTCTTCCACTACATTCTCTGCAGTGGAACAACAAACATTCTAATGTTCTAATATAGAAATAATCCAGCGTTCTGCGGGCTGCACTGGCTGGTAACAGCCCGGGGCCTAATCGAAGCGAGGGTTGTAATGCCGGGGACCGTTGTAGCCTGCAGAATGCAGGTTTGTTGCTATTAGCAACCTGGGTTGCCAATCAAGTAACCCAGGGTGCTAAGAGCAATGTATTTTCTTTGAATGAACGGGACACCGCGTGGCGCCCTGTTCATTCAAAGAAAATACTTTCTCTAGATGACCACCATGGATCAGGTAGGCGGGACTCCACACAGAGCACCTCTTCCATTTCCATGGTGGCTGAGAGGGAGACCAAGTGGGAACAGGTGCAGCAGTGCTGCCACGAAAGAACATAAGGTAAGTGGGAGGGATGGGAAGATTTACCATGAAGGTAAAGGAGGGTTTGGGGGAATATGACTGGGTGGGGGAAGCAGCCGGCAGGTTGCTTGAACGCAGGTTTGGATCAGTAGATTCAGCCCACGTTCTGAGTAACCTGATTGGTTGCTCCCCTGTTGCAGTGTGCTAATTGAGCTTTAAAGACGCGATCCAAGGCAGTGCCAGGCATTTTATGACCTGAAGACTGAGTTAAAGGCACAAGCATATGGCCAGAGTTTGAGGTCTATAAATCTATTTGAACCTGTGACGCTCTTGATAGTATTTAAGAAAAAATACCTTTCTGGTTATTCTGGTACTCTTTTAGTCCGTGCTCTCCCTCCTTCACAACTGGTTGGCTAAGACTGCGCTGCATGCTGGACAAGAAAAAACTTCTGCGAAAGAGGAGACTGTCACTTTAAGAATTTTGGATTGGGTCGGGTTCCCTCCACCATCCTTCTAAGTGTTCGGCTCCACTCCTTGTGCCATCCGCCCACTCCTAATTCTGCCTTGGAATTTGTTGCATAGCATATGCTTGGAGAATCAGCTGGGAGGGCATTGTGAAGGAGAGTGTGCAAGGACTAAGAGGACCAGAATCACCATAAAGGACATTTTACCTTACTCTGGTGTCCTGCTCTCCTCCTTCCCAACTGGACAGCATATGAGTTAGCCTGGGTTCAAACAAGAGTTGAATAGCAATACGCAGATTGGCCCAGATAGCTGTACTACAGACTTCCACAATGGGAACAGACACTGACTCTGCTGGTATGAACATGATAACTTTGTGGAACCTGGACGTTGGATAACTCTGAAGAAATGTGTTAAATTTGTTATAAAGATAGATTTTTATGAATGTTTTTCTTCTTTCCAATAACTTTTCAGAGATCTCACCACATCGATATTTTCTGGGACTGGGAGGTTAATTTCCTATTGCAAGTAACATTTAAAAAAGGCCTTGTGGATGAAGGGATGAAACAACTTTATCTCTATGAACTATGATGTTAGGATCAACTGAAGAAATTGAATTGATATTTTTTCTATCGCGCTCATACACAAGTGTTTCAGAGAACGACAAAGCAAGGGAGGGGAACTGGGGAGAATAAAACAACAATCTTACTAGGCCCAGTGACATTGAGAATGTGCAAGTGCACGGAAGGGGGGACAAGTGGAAAGTGCAGAGCAAATGGAGAACAGAATAAATAATAATAAATAAATAATAAAAGCAACAAAAGGTGGCAGTGCAGCCAGCAAGTGGCAAGTGCTGAGTTTAAAGCAGCAGACAGGGTAGTTCAGATAAGTGCAGGAAGAAAGAGGGGGGGGGGGGGAACTGTATGGGTACAGATACAGACCCCACTGCAAGGGGTGGCCCGGAGGCAGTGCAGGAGGGTGGCAAGGTGAGCAGGAACCTGGGCCTGGAGGACAGAGGGTGGCCAGGTGCACAGTGCCAAGAGAGACCAGATCAGCAGGGGAGAGGGAGGGGTGAAGGCAGAAGCAAAGAGGAAGATCTTGAGGTGCTTCTGGAACTGGAGATGGTTGTCCTCCAGTTTTAGAGTGGCAGGGAGGCTGTTCCAGAGGGAGGCCCCAGCCAAAGACCGAGATCTACCCCCAGCTCGTTTCTTTGAAAAACGACTGACCCTGAGGGAGTTGGAGGTAGAGGAGCGAAGAGCTTGAGAGGGGAGGTATTTACAGAGGGATAGCTGAAGGTATTTTGGACCGAGGCCCCAGAAAGCCTTGTGGACGATGCAGAGGGTTTTGAATTTAATCCTTGCATCCACTGGGTGCCAATGGAGAGATTTCAGAGCTGGAGCTATACGATACCAGGGCTTAAGGCCGAGGACAAGTCTCACAATCCTGTTCTGGATTAATTGCAGAGGGCGGAGAGTATAGGCAGGTAGATTTAGAAAGAGGCTGTTACAATAGTCCAACCTAGAAAGAACCAGAGCTTGGGAGACCATGAGCTTCTGGGGGAAGGAGAGGGAAAGGCAGAGTCCCTCTGAGGAGGTGCAGTAGGAAGTTTGACTTTTTAGAGACATCAGAGATGTGGGCAGAGAAGGAAAGTGTGGAATCAAAGATGACATTGAGGGTCTTGGCCTCACAGGTGGGGGTAGGAGGAGGGCCTAGGGAGGGCGGCCAAAGAGTGAGGGGAAAGGATGGAGAAAGAGCTTGAAGCTTGCCAATTCTTCTAGCTGAAGTATAGACAAATAAGGAAGCAGTGTCCAAGTTCAATGGTCCAAGTCACAAGACCATGGGGTTGAAAGGCTCCTGCATAATGGCAGCCTGAACAACATTAAAATCTGACTGGGGAATGTTTTCCGGGAAAGGCCCGGAGAAGGGAAGGAGACCATCAAAAAAGTCTTCTAACAACCTTGTTCTTTAAGAAGAAAGTTTGCTTGGGAGTGTTATAGTAGGCAGTAATAGCTCAAAGGTGGTGTTTGTTGGGACAGTTTTTCTAAATCCAACTAAGGGCTTCATAAAATCATATCTGAGGCAGTACAAAAACTCTGCTCTTAGTATAAGGCTGTACCACCTGAGAATGTAGGTAGCATGGTCAGAGCAGCTTAGGGGGGAGAGAGGGTTGTAGCTTGGTACAAAGAAACTGTAGCACACATATGGTCCCAAGAAACACAAACACTGTGTATTGTAAAACAAATGATTTATTATAAATACATGTAGGCCAAGATAAATCATGGGAAAGGTAAGTACTATCACATATCATATAAACACAATTATAAAAACCAACTTAATACTTTTGGTATACAAACCAAAGTATAACTTTGTTAAGAATAGCAATTAGCAGTTCAAGGTGAGTCCAACCTATTGAAACGCATTCAGAATGGCATAAAGATATTCTTGGGGAGTCACACCACAATAGTTAGACTTTTAGAATACCATCAGTAATTCAAGGGCAGCATATACAGTGTTATTTAGTTATAGAATCACTTAATTAGACCAACACTGTTAGAAGTATATCTTGCAACATATGTAACGTTCTTCTAGTCTGAATGGATACAGCTACATACCAATGTTACTTTTAGAACACAGTTCAGAGGGCTTAACTTGTATAATTTCCTGAGGGGCCTTAAGCTAATCAGGGATACGTGTGAACACAGTGAAACTATTTTAGAAGTGCACTAAAGCTATTCAGGAAAAGCACAACCCAATAATACAGATTAAGACGAGCAGCAGCTATTCAAGGTCAGTATAACCTACTGGTATTTAAACTATTACGCTATTACTATGATTGGTGACAAGGGCCCTTATGTGTCCTTCTGGGCCATGGTCTCCCTCACCCAATCACCTTCTGCCTCTGCCCGCTCCCAGCACTTGCCTTGGCACCCATTGGCCTATACCACTATAGGTCTGCACTTAACTATTTATTGGTAGCTGACCTCTCCCTAGCATTTCCTCCACTGAGCACTTACATCCATGGCGCACTCACGAGCATGGGCATTCCTAGCACTTACCCTCCACTCCATCTCCCCCCTCTCTTCTCTCTGCACTTGTATGTTGTGAATGCTCACAAGGCTTCGTAGTCCACCTTTATCCTTCAGTCTTAATTGTTTTTCAATCCCATGCTCCCTCCCTGTTGCCCTCGGTGTGCTTTGAAACACAATTTACTTGCTGTATAAACGCCTAACAAATACGCAGTAAACTAAAAATGTTTACTTAATAAGCATAGAAATAGGCAGTTTAACCAATGATACTTTTCAGAAGTGTAGATTATAATTATAGGGTCTAGGGTAAGTAATAACTCTTAGCAGACTTTTTAGAAGGCAATAAGAGGTTGAGGGTAAACAAGGACCCATATACTTTTCAGCAGGTCAACAAACAACTCACAGACAAGTATTAACTCCAAGACTGTTTTAGAAATGCACTGAAGCAGATCAGTTATTCAAGGTGGGTAAACCCTATTGGTAAGCTTTTACACTTCTTCAGTTAAGAAAATAATAAAACCGTACCAACACAATTACTTTTAAGAAGAGTGGAACACTGTTCATTGTAAGTAAAGCAATGTATATACTTTTTCATTGAGCAACCAGCAACTTAAAGGCAAGTAATAATAACTTTTGTAACACTCTGTAACTTACTCTATTTCAGAGATAAAGTTAAAACACTAACTCATTTGCAAGTAAGTACTTTCAACACTTGTTATATTTTCAAGACCGAAGCCTCATCGTTTAGAGTCCTCCCTATTCTATAGCATGAGTTTTCTCAGAGGCAGCAGAGGGACCCTAGTGGTCTAGGAGCCAGCTGTAGGCAGGTCAAGATAGAGTTCAGACACAGGAAAGGCAGAGTTCCAGAGGATATCTCTTGGCACAAGTAAGTACTAGTGTCAGAGTTAGTTCAAAGTGTTCAGGGACTTCACAGAAGACCCCTGTAGGAGTTCCATCGTTCGGCCTCGGCGAGCTGTATGTTCAAACACACGAATCACCCACTCCGCCTCACAGGAACGACATAGGACTTGTGGTAAGTATTACCCAAGCCAAACACAGTACCTTGGCAGAAAAGGAGAGCTTCTTGGGGGATGCCTTCAGGATGCAGCAGACAAGGCCTGGTCCCTGGATTCTTGCTCTGGAGATGAAGGAAACAGACTCTGGATGGGAACCTGGTGCAGCAGTCATCAGAAAAGGCTTCGAACAAAGGATTCATCAAGGTTTCTCACGGCTCTATGTATTTGGCGCCCTTTCACAGGCACGAAATGAAGAAGGAATATCACTGGTCGGATTCTCTTTATTCTCTGTCCAGCACTCTGGTGGGGGGGGGCTTCAGGGATTCGAATTGTCTCTGGAGGTCCAGCAGGAGTCAAACAAGTTTAAGCAGGACCCAGACCATGGAAGACATTGTACTGCACTCAGGCTCGAGGTCCCCTGGTATTGGAGGTTTGCAGCTCAGCAAGGTCACAGCACATCGAGGGATGGCTCGTTTTGCAGGTCGTCTCAAGACTAGTGGAACTCGCCATCCTCTGGGTAAGAGCCATCACATTCAGGACCCCCAGGTCGATTGTAATGAAGGGTTACATCAGGCTTTGGGTCCACTGCTAGCTCTCCGGTAGCTGGAAATCGTTCAACCTCTTTTATTAATCTTTCTCTTTGGATTCAGCTACAGTGGTCGGCTGGACGGCAGGTTCCAGAATCTGTTTTTATCAGAAATTACAACATAACTTCTGCAAACTCTCACTGCAGTTTACAGCAAGGAAGAGCTGGCTGTCCAATCAGGACAGCCGCTCCCCAGTAGGAACTGGTTCCTTTCAGGCAAGGTGGAAGACAAAGGGCTGCAGAGTCTTGGGCTCCTCCCTCACTTCCTGCCTTCAAACACTCTGGAGCCTCGGCGGGGAATACAAAGGACTCCCGCAGAAGACAAAACTACAACCATGCTCTTTACCAACTAGGGCTGCAGAAAAAGACCTAAGAAAGAACAAGGATACTAAAAAAATGGGAAAAAGGAAGAGCTTGATGCTCTTAGAGAATGGTAATCCACCTGTGCATTACCATAGCTGTTTTGACAGCCTGCTAGTAATAGGACTATAGGTTTGTTAAGGTAAAATCACTGCCACCAGCCAGTTAACTTGCAATTGTTACAAAAATATTGCACTGTATCCCCTTTCTCACTTACCTGGTATCTCCCCAGCACTCCACATAAGGTGAGGAGTGCTGCCTCACTATATAAAATGCAAAGGGAATGGGAATCCCACTTTGCTTCTTGGGAACAGTAGTTCCCTTTGTAATTTCCATTACCTCTTGGGTGAAGTCCAAAGGGGCAACCCAGCCTAAGCCCAAATGTTATAGGAAACTATAACTCCAATCACACACTATGGAGAGACATAAAAAGGTCACCCATAAAAAGAGTAAAAGACTAGGTGAGAGGGGAAAAAAGATTACCACTCAACCAGGGACAGGAACAAAAAAAAAATCACCAAGTCCAAGCAAAAGGTTCTGGGATTGGAAGGTCAGGATGATTGATCATAAATATGAACATCTTACCTAAGTGTTTGCAGAACTAAATCTGAATGCCTGTTGGGTAAGGACTAAAAGAGACTAAGGAAGCGAAAAAAAGATTCATGTTCCTAGCAAGGGGGCTCGGGAAACATCTCCACTTTCTAACAGAGCTCCAGACGTAGGTTCTTTACCTGGGTGTATTTGAGCAAGACCCCCCCTCGTGCCCGGTAGGCTGTCACCAAAGGCAATCGAAGATTTGGTCCTCTGGAAGTTAGTAGCCTTTTTAGCAATGTGAGAGTGAGCAAGTAATTGTGGAGGCTGCAGCACTATAGCCTGGAAGCGGAGAGCGGCCAAGTAATGGGACTGGGCTGTTAGCAATGTTCTGTGGCCAGAGAGGTGGATCCAGATTAAGGTCTGGTCCGGTGGCTGAGGAATTCGCCCTCTTCTTGCCACTCTCCGGAGTGTCTGATAGGTTCTCCCCACCCAAGACCATGGAGTGGAGAGGGTGTGCTCAGGTTAGAGACGATAAGCAAGGTCCAGTCATTTCTGGCACTGCTGGGACCTTATCTGAGAGGAGCTGGTGAGGAGGTGTCTCGAAAGATCCCACAGAGGTATGGAGGGGAAAGGTGCATGGAAAGGAACCATACTGGTGAAGGGCAGAAGAGATGGCTCAAAAGACAGACTTCCGGGGAATGCCTTCCCCCGGGCACAATACATCGGAATACACAGCTAGGATTGGCATCTTGCAGAGGATGAGATAATCGGCCTGGAAAAGGATTTCTGGTTTGTGGAAATTAAGGGAAAGATGAAATAACTCTCAGTCTAATGTGTAGTGGGATGCCCTGTGATGTGGAGATGAAGATAATGAAACTGGTCCGAACACTTCAAGGATCAGGGGAAAGGAGATCTCACTAGACTGGGCACACATAGGTTGGGGCAGTCGGCAGGAAACTGTTCCGTAGTGGCATTGTTACAGGCAAAAGACATTATGAACTTGCAGGCAGTGGACTCAATCAACTATGAACGGGCGAAGGTTTGCATTTTTTAAGATCTTTCCCAGATCATGTTGAATAAGCAAAAATAAATGCAACCCCTTCAACCAGTGGTTTGCAAATCAGAGAAGCAAAGACAGATGGGGATACTCCTTTGTTAGGGAGAATTCTCTGTTTAGGCTGAATTTCCCTACCTAGTGAGTCCCCCAGCAGCTTTGCTGGATTTCTGGGGTTTAATTTTTTTCTCCTGCCAAGAGTGAGACTCTTTTACCCTCACTCTTGGACATGTTGAAGTGTGTTTTCTTGGTTAAACCTTGTGTTGAATGGGCTATGGGGTCTTTTACTCCATAGGGCCTCATGTATTTTTGTGATGTGGGTCACACAGCACCCTCTGTGCCGTGACCCAGGGGTGTCCTAGGGACTCCCCAACATAGACTCCATACCCTGGGACTGACTACTGTCTCCCAGGGCATGTAAAGTCACCAAAGACTTTGCTAGTCTTGAATCCTGAACAGAACCAGTACAAACCATCATATTGTGGACGTACTGGCTGGGGCAATTCGATTGCCCCAGGGTCTGTTAGTCGAGGGGGCACGTCTCCGTCCCCCCTGATCGAGTTTTGGCTGGTGGCAGTGGAAACTACTTTTTATATTCGACCGCGAATATTTCCCTATGGGATTTCCCATTGTTTTAGGCTAACACATTTAATTATTTATTTACGGTAGCCTTAAACATACCGCCGGTTTATATATTTATTTTTATAACTCCGGTTGGGACTTTTTGCCAAAACTTGATTCTAAAATGGCGTTGGTGTTCGCCTCTGTAACTCTGACCCAAAGTGGAGCCCTTTGTTCCACTTTTGGCGGGCTTCTCCACAGAAGCCCTCCAAAGTGGTGCCACTCTGTCTGGGGTACTTAGGAGGGGTGGAGGGGGATTTAGGCACCCTGGACTGAGTTACCTTGGTAACTCAAGTCGCACTCCGTCCTGATTGGCCCAAGTGGTGAGCCGCCCGGCTCACCACTTAGCATGTTTGAGTGACAGCTAGGCTGGGTGAATGGGGGTTTGCTGCATAAAAGCAGGGCTTTGGGGACTGGGACTTGAGAAGTCGCCACAGGACCAAGAATCCGACGAGGGAAGAGCTGAGCCGACCTGCTTCGACGACACCACCCGGTGGAGCCCTGCTGAACCGTCTCACCACTTTTTCCCGACGACCGAGGAGAACTCTTAACGGAGTGGCTCCTTCCCTTGACTGGTGGGGACAACCAGTTTTCGCCTTCTTTCCGTTCTTTGAGGTATCTCGTGGCCGCCTTGCCTGTGCCAAGCCCCCCGGCAACCGGAATACCACACTTTACCCCCATACCGCGAAAGTCGGTACCAACCCTTTAACCGGAGGACTCCGCGGCTGGTTTCTTCCCGGGCAGTGCAACGACCCTCTTCTTCTGCTCTTCAGCGAGAACTTCTTCTCCCCTGACCGACGTCGAGCCCTGCTGCCACTGCCTGGAACAACTGCCACCGCTGGAGGATCCTTTCCGCTTAAGGTACTGTGTTCCGCCTGGCTTCCCTTGCTACCGACTGTACGGGGTAGATTTAGTCCCCGGCTTTCGAACCTGGGAGTGCCTGGGACACTTTGGCTAAACTTTCTGAGCCACTCTAAACTCTTTTTGACTCTTTGCAAGACTTTGAATCTCTAACTAACAGTGTGATCTTGGGCACATTTTCGCTCCGGCTACTCTAAGAGTGGGCCCTGCCTAGTGACTTTTGCTCACCTGTGACTTTGTGCTTCTTTGAGCCTATTGCAAGTGTTCTGGACCTTAGAGTGGTGTGTTTAACCCATTTCTGCTTTTTCTCTCCCTTTCTTGGAAACTACTAGAGTGTCATCTAACGTTAAGCACTCACCTCTGTTTTAATTAAGTGGTGTTAACCTAGAGTTGTCTAGATAGGAGAAAGGATTGAATCTACTTTCATTATAACTGTGTTTGAAGTGTTTACTATATTTTGCTAGAGTGTTTTTAACTTATGTGTATTTTAAATAAATAACTATATACTTTTGAAACCAAGCTCTGGTCAGTGTTTGCTTGTGCTATTGTGTTTTGGTACATATTGTGTATACTTTACATACTGCCTAACTCTTCTTGAGAGAAGTCTGACTGCTCAGCCACAGCTACCAGGTAAATCTGGGTGGTACAGACTGCTACCAAAGGGGTTTACTGCTCTACCTGTAGTCTTAAATCTTTTGCAGTGTTCCCCAAGGGAACTGCACAGGTTTCTGCCTAACACTGGTGTACAGCGGTGGGATTTGTATTGAGTATACATTTTATTGTGCTTTAGATACCTTAGTGCAACTAACCACAAAGCTTAGCACTGAAAAAGTAAAACCTCTAACATGTCAGTTATAGAAAGCTATAGTCAAGAGTCCCTTGCAGCCAAAACTGCTGATTGTTTAAGAGTGCTCTGTAAACATAAGGATCTCCTGACTAAGGGCAAGAAAATGGAGCTGATTGAAAGATTGTTAGCTAACCAAAGTCTGGGTGATGGTTCAGAGGAACCTACCACTCCAGCAACTGTAGATGACAGTGTTGAAGTTAACATGGAGCAAAATGTTGATGTTTCTGAGGAAGAGTCAGAAGAGGAGGGTGAGGCTGTTGTAACTGTCCCCCCTAGGCCTCTGCCTGCTCTACCTGCTGTGCCTACTGGACCTTTACCAGGTCCCACATTTAGTCCTCAGTACTTTGAACTGGAGAAAATGAAGCTAGAATTGGAGTATAAGAAACTTAATGCTCAAACTGACAAAGAACTAAGGCTAAGGGAAATGGAGCTCAAGTATGACTTAGAAATGAAGAAATTATCTGTTGAGAATGTTTCTCTCTCTGGCTCCTCTAGAAGTTCCAGTCCTAAAAGACCCCGGATGCCTAAAGAATTGGTTGGTATGTATGAGCCTAAGTTGGATGTGTTGGATTGGTTGTCTCTGTTTGAATATAATCATGGGCTCCAGAACATCACAGGAAATGACTTACTCACCTGGTTGTTCTCTAGGCTTCCCCCTGTTGCAACTGATGTGGTAATGGAGATGGGGGAGGAGGATAGGAAGGACTATGAATGTGTGAAACTAGCTTTGATAGCTAGGTTTGGGAAGACCCCTTCCCAGTATCTTAAGAGGTTTAGGAACCTCAAAAAGCATGATGGTACCCCTTGGGCTACCTGGGTGAGTGAATGTTTGAAAAACTTAGAGGGATGGATTAAGGGTTACAAGGTGAACACTTATGAAGGTATGAAGAATTTGTTTATGTTGGAGACTATTTATGATGCCTGCTCTCCTGAGCTCAGACAACACTTGGCTGATTCCAGGGAATTGGATTCCCGGAAACTAGCTAAGGCTGCTGACTTGTGGGTTGCCAACAGGGCCACTCACAAGGATTCTGGGGTAACTCAGAAGAAGGATGGGGAGAAACAGCCTAAAAAAGACTCCAAAGAGAATTCTAATAATTCCTATCCCAAAGAGGGCCCCAAACCACAAAATAACCAGGGTAAGCCACATGGGAAACCTAGTCAGGCTACTGTACCTTCTGGCCACAAGCCAGAAGGAGGTCAGAACAAGCCACCCTTCCAGAGAGCATTTGGACAATGCTATGTCTGTCAGGGTACTGACCATATCAAAGGAGATCCCAAGTGCAAGGGTAAACCTGCAGGGATCAGCACAGTCTCCTTAGCCTTCACTCCTGAGGATGAAGTACAGATGGCTAGTGCCCACTTTGAACTCTTTGCTGAAGAACCCTTGGGTCTTCAAGCAACTGTAAACTTAGAGCCTATGGGTCTGGTTAGTCCCCAGAATAGGGTTGTGTATAACTCCCTACCTGTTAACTCTAAGGTGTATTATGTGGACAGTGTTCTTGTCAATGGCCAGGATACTCCTGCCAGGAGAGACACTGGGGCCAGCAGAACAGTGGTGGATGAAAGCTTCTTTCAACCTGAGGATGTGGCCAAAGCACCCAAAGGTCCCACTAAAATGTCTGGAGGCCCTGTCCAAATGGTTCCTATTCTACCAGCCCTCATTCAGTGTAACAACATGACAGTGAGGATCCCTGTCAGTGTTCAGACTGAGGTACCTGGGAAGGTCCTGTTGGGGAATGACCTAAGAACTCTAGGAGTAGTGTCACATACCCCCAGGCCGCCCAGTATGGAGAAGCAGAACTTAACCAAATTGGCTAGACAGGCTACCTTGAAGGACCCTTCTAAGCCTGTGGGACCCTCTACTGAGAACCCCACTACAAGCCCTGGTGTTAGTAAGTTGACCTCTAACCCAGGCACATTTCAGGATAGTATGTTAGGAACATGGGAGCCCCAACCAAGCTCCACCCTTGTTCCCCTAGTTTCCGAGTCTCTGACCCCCCCTGCTTCTGAGGAAGAGGTGGATAGACCAACTAGGCCCCTATCTGGACCTGAGAGAACTGGTAATTCTCAGTGCTGGTGGAAAACCAGAAAAGAAAAGTCTAAGGCCAAAAACCTTCGGACTGTTGGACCTTCTACTGAAGACCCCAACTCCAATCCTAATATTAGGGGGGAAACTCCTAAAATAGGTAAAGGTAGATCTAAGAGGAAGGGGAAGCAGGTACATTGCCTAACCCCAACCCCTCCAACCAAGAGGCCTAAGACCCAACCTGCTCCCACAAGAGAGGTGGTGAGGAACCTTGGAGGCCCCTCTAGATCTAAGGGAATCCTTTATAAGGACCCCTTCAAAAAGCCTAACATAGGTTCAGAAGTTGTACCAGCTTCTGAGGGACTGGTCAACCAGATCCCCTATAACAAAAAGACTGATGTTCCTCAAAGGGTCTGTAGGTCCGTTAGCTTGCAAAAGAAAACCTTTGAGTTCTCCATTGAACATAGGTCAGGGTGTCACCATCAAAATGCTGATGGACTCTCTAGGATGTATATCATCGACTAGAGGTATGAGGTTCATCCAGGAGTGGATTAAATCCTCCTGTCCCTTAGTCTGGGGGGGGCGAGTGTTAGGGAGAATTCTCTGTTTAGGCTGAATTTCCCTACCTAGTGAGTCCCCCAGCAGCTTTGCTGGATTTCTGGGGTTTAATTTTTTTCTCCTGCCAAGAGTGAGACTCTTTTACCCTCACTCTTGGACATGTTGAAGTGTGTTTTCTTGGTTAAACCTTGTGTTGAATGGGCTATGGGGTCTTTTACTCCATAGGGCCTCATGTATTTTTGTGATGTGGGTCACACAGCACCCTCTGTGCCGTGACCCAGGGGTGTCCTAGGGACTCCCCAACATAGACTCCATACCCTGGGACTGACTACTGTCTCCCAGGGCATGTAAAGTCACCAAAGACTTTGCTAGTCTTGAATCCTGAACAGAACCAGTACAAACCATCATATTGTGGACGTACTGGCTGGGGCAATTCGATTGCCCCAGGGTCTGTTAGTCGAGGGGGCACGTCTCCGTCCCCCCTGATCGAGTTTTGGCTGGTGGCAGTGGAAACTACTTTTTATATTCGACCGCGAATATTTCCCTATGGGATTTCCCATTGTTTTAGGCTAACACATTTAATTATTTATTTACGGTAGCCTTAAACATACCGCCGGTTTATATATTTATTTTTATAACTCCGGTTGGGACTTTTTGCCAAAACTTGATTCTAAAATGGCGTTGGTGTTCGCCTCTGTAACTCTGACCCAAAGTGGAGCCCTTTGTTCCACTTTTGGCGGGCTTCTCCACAGAAGCCCTCCAAAGTGGTGCCACTCTGTCTGGGGTACTTAGGAGGGGTGGAGGGGGATTTAGGCACCCTGGACTGAGTTACCTTGGTAACTCAAGTCGCACTCCGTCCTGATTGGCCCAAGTGGTGAGCCGCCCGGCTCACCACTTAGCATGTTTGAGTGACAGCTAGGCTGGGTGAATGGGGGTTTGCTGCATAAAAGCAGGGCTTTGGGGACTGGGACTTGAGAAGTCGCCACAGGACCAAGAATCCGACGAGGGAAGAGCTGAGCCGACCTGCTTCGACGACACCACCCGGTGGAGCCCTGCTGAACCGTCTCACCACTTTTTCCCGACGACCGAGGAGAACTCTTAACGGAGTGGCTCCTTCCCTTGACTGGTGGGGACAACCAGTTTTCGCCTTCTTTCCGTTCTTTGAGGTATCTCGTGGCCGCCTTGCCTGTGCCAAGCCCCCCGGCAACCGGAATACCACACTTTACCCCCATACCGCGAAAGTCGGTACCAACCCTTTAACCGGAGGACTCCGCGGCTGGTTTCTTCCCGGGCAGTGCAACGACCCTCTTCTTCTGCTCTTCAGCGAGAACTTCTTCTCCCCTGACCGACGTCGAGCCCTGCTGCCACTGCCTGGAACAACTGCCACCGCTGGAGGATCCTTTCCGCTTAAGGTACTGTGTTCCGCCTGGCTTCCCTTGCTACCGACTGTACGGGGTAGATTTAGTCCCCGGCTTTCGAACCTGGGAGTGCCTGGGACACTTTGGCTAAACTTTCTGAGCCACTCTAAACTCTTTTTGACTCTTTGCAAGACTTTGAATCTCTAACTAACAGTGTGATCTTGGGCACATTTTCGCTCCGGCTACTCTAAGAGTGGGCCCTGCCTAGTGACTTTTGCTCACCTGTGACTTTGTGCTTCTTTGAGCCTATTGCAAGTGTTCTGGACCTTAGAGTGGTGTGTTTAACCCATTTCTGCTTTTTCTCTCCCTTTCTTGGAAACTACTAGAGTGTCATCTAACGTTAAGCACTCACCTCTGTTTTAATTAAGTGGTGTTAACCTAGAGTTGTCTAGATAGGAGAAAGGATTGAATCTACTTTCATTATAACTGTGTTTGAAGTGTTTACTATATTTTGCTAGAGTGTTTTTAACTTATGTGTATTTTAAATAAATAACTATATACTTTTGAAACCAAGCTCTGGTCAGTGTTTGCTTGTGCTATTGTGTTTTGGTACATATTGTGTATACTTTACATACTGCCTAACTCTTCTTGAGAGAAGTCTGACTGCTCAGCCACAGCTACCAGGTAAATCTGGGTGGTACAGACTGCTACCAAAGGGGTTTACTGCTCTACCTGTAGTCTTAAATCTTTTGCAGTGTTCCCCAAGGGAACTGCACAGGTTTCTGCCTAACATCCTTCTCAGTGATGAAGTTTTGATAACCAATTCAGAGGAGATGGCTCAAGCACTACAGCACCTCTCGGAGAGGGACAAGAGAAGGTCAGTGCGGGGACCAAAAGAGAAAGGATCAAGGGACAAGCCTCCGCAGTGGAGTCATGGAAGAAGGAAAAAGATGGCAGACTTGTGATCTTTTAGAAAACTGAATGCCGAGTCACCTGGTAAAAACCGAAGGGTCCACGACTTGGTGTCTTAGTTTACAATGTAGTCCAGGGAGGTCAAGGGATTAGTGTTTTCATTGAGATATTAAAACATATATGGTGTAAATTGTGCATTGGACATGTAGTTAGGGAGTAGGAGGAGTTGATGATTGTCTCATATTGATAGTGGGAGAGGGGCTGTCCACGACGCTCAGCCTGGTAGCCCATGATACATTTGTCATCCTGCACGAGGGGCAGAGAGTGGATGGTCTGTTGGGGATTAGGCAAGGTTTTCAGAAAGGGTTACTGGCCTTAGCTTTTTTAGTGGTGTTGTTGGGGTGTGATAGGGTGTCAGGGGTTCAACTGCTAGTGCTGGTTCTAGGTTTTGGGGGCATACATCCTCGATTTAAAGAATTTAAAGTGGTGATGGAGGACTTCCAATGGCACATACTTTGACTGGGTCTGATGTTGGTATACCTGTAGGCACAGTGAATTTGGGCACTGGGGTGTGTTTGTACTTTTCAATACAGAAAACTAAATATAAAGGAGAGGATATGGACCGCATATTGGCCATTCCGTTTAGGCTTCCAGTGCATGTATGCATGATGGAGTGGGTATGTCGCTCCACAAAAATATCAGTAAAAGCATGATGGCGATTAAGAAAGTCTTGTCGATTGCAGGCTGGATTCGTATGTGAGGCAAGTACTTAAATTGGGAGCAATACGCCCAGTTGCGGCAACAGCTGATACAGGAAACCGTAATGGTGCAGTCCAAGTGCTTACTCGGAGATCAAAAAAACTGGAGAAATCTGTCACAAAAGGGAAAATAAATAATACCACAGCAGCCGTGAAAGGAATCGCTAGCGATTGCTCTTTTGATCAGCTGGTTGAAGATCTTTGCGCACACCGTTAGGGTAAGAGTATTTGAGTGTGGACCTAGCTTCGGGAAGTAACGGATCGCTTTACAAATCGTATTGGTGAGGGATACAGTGAGAGAAGTAGAAATATAAGGGAGCGGGGAGTTGACAACGGCCGAGGTTGGGCAATTAACCAGAAAGGGACCCAGAAGCAACCACCGAAGGAAACAGTAGTGGTGTCACATCACGTCAGAACAAGTCTGCAGGCAACCTGAGAGGTGCTGTTTGGAGCTGTAGGCAAAGCAAGATAGGGACCCGCATCTGGGAATACCCACGAGCCTTAGGGTGACTTTGCAATACGAAAAATGTACAGTGTAGCAGTGTTCTTCTCTATACCAGTGATACAGGCTGAAATAAATTGCACACACCCTGAATGCCGAAGTGCGTTAAAATCTTGCATTAACGGGGGGCGTTGTTGCGCGGAGGAATGATGCAGACGTGAGCCTCGATATCTCAGTGACAGCCGCAGACATCCTGCAGAATTAATCCTGTTTCCCTGGCAGAAATAAGCAGCAGAACCATCATCCCTGACAGATGAACTCCGCGGCTGCAGATCACTGCATTTTTAAAGAAAACTCAGATGGAACCCCTGCAAAACGACTGCCAATGGGAAAGTGGGGCAGCTGGCATAGTTTTTTTAAAAGTCGGCCTGGCGGCATCCTCAGTGGTAGAGACCGAACTAAGGAACACTGCCGACCCGACACCAGGTGCTCCCTCCCCCGCCCATCATGCGTGCAGGCTGCATGCCCCGCACAGCAGTAGAGCAAGTGACGGAGACCGCGCAGGGGACCATCGGCGGACCAGATACCAGGCGCCCCTCCCCCTCCAGGCGGGAGAACTACAATGCGACTCGCCAGCCATCCTGGGATAGGGCTTGTGAGGGGCACAGTGACCCAACTGGGAGGATCCGGTGGGGGCCCAGCAGACCCAGGTGAGAGGTCTGGGGGTAGGTGACATCAGGCCCCCTGGCTCTGCACAGGAAGAGGAGGATAGCCCCCCATGCTGCAACAAGGGAATGAGGACAATAAAGCCAACTGGGCACACACACACACATATTGTGGTCCCCGTCTGCCTCAATACCCCAAGATTCCAAAAGGAATAGGATGACAGCCCCTGCACTGCAACAAGCGACTGGGCATTCCCCCTCCCCTCACCAGGGCCATGGCCTGTCCACCCCAGACAGGCACAACAGGAGGGAGCTGGAGGCAGTATTAAAACCCACAAGCCTCCCCACAATCCATCCAGACCAAAGGGACAAAACCTGGGACTTCACCTGCCACTGACGGAGTGAGGACAACAAAGCCAACTGGGCACTGACATCCACATTGTGTAGTGAGGAAGAGAGGCCAACCGTATGGCACCATGGTCAAAGACAAAGCTAAGAAGACAGGGCTCCAGTGTGAGAGGGACTAGTATACAGTGGGTGCCCCCCCCCCCCCTTGCCACGACCCGTGCAACTGGGACAGCAGGCACAGGCGAGGAGTTGCAAGACCCTCAAATCTCCCTTTGTGACATAATGGGAGCCATAGCAGAAACCAAGTCCTCTATGTAGGTGAAGATCGATGGCCTCTCAACAGAAGTGTCCTTTCTCCGGCAATACATGCAGCACATGCCCTCGAGGGTCGGGGAGGCAGAGCAGTGCATCTCTGACTTGGAGGACGCAATTAAGAGAATGCAGAAACAACTGACGGTGGTCACCCAGAAGCTCACACACCTGGAAAATAGGGCAGAAGACAGTGAAGGAAGAGCAAGGCGCAATAACATTTGCATCCTGGGAGTGCCGGAAAAAGGAAGAGGGGACCCAGCATGGAGCTCTTCTTGGAGCAATGGCTAACAGCGCTCTACGCCCCGAAGTACCTCACCAAATTCTTCTCTGTAGAAAGGGCACACAGGATGCCGGCGGGTCGTTCCATCACGGGGGCGCCCCGCGCCCCATAATGGCATGTCTCCTGAATTACTGGGACGCCCTGCTGCAAATGGCGCGTGCCACCGACCCTATCACATATAATGGCTACCGAATTGGAATCTTCCCAGATTATACAAGGGAGGTCCAGAGAGTATGCCAATCGTTTGAATCGGTCAAGAGCAAGAGGCACTCACTCGGCATGAAATACGCACTCTTCTTCCCGGCGCAAACTAAAGTCTACCACGAGGGAACTGTGCACCTTTTCAGCAATCCGAAGGAGGCATGGTTATGGCTGGAAACAAACGTTCTCTCATCGCCTGGACATCCGCCACCGAAGTGCCGACCCAGTGAAGAGCCAGGCCCAACCCTGATTGAATCACAGGCAGCAGAACAAACTGAGACCTTAGAGTCCACGCTGGGGGTAGAGGGTAATGGATGACTTGGTGTCCCTAACGGCACCGGCCTACACTCTTGCAAAGACATTCAGGTGTAAACTATCTTAGCGGCTACAGATTGGGAATGGAGGATCGCACGAACAACAGTAACATTGGGTAGCCCGCAGATGGTTGACTTGGTTCTTTCACACCCGTTTGGTGCGTTAAGGCTACAGGTGCCTGATTTTGGTTGATCTTTGGTTTGCAAGGTACGCAGTGTATAAGGACACTCAACGGTGGTGGGCATAAGGCAGAGAGCACTAACGGGTGACAGGGGCGGGAATGGAAGGGGGGAGTGCTATCCGGGTTGAAGCATGGTTTCTCTGGGATGATAATGGGAAAGTCACAGTGATGACCTGGAATGTTAACGGTCTTGTGCGCATGTGTCAAAAGTAGGTTGGTCCTACAGTTCCTCAATAGGCTGTCCCCTGACATTGTATTTCTTGCTGAGATACATCTAACGAGAACAGAGTGTAAATTCTTCCTCAGATCTAACTACAGGGTGGCTTTCCATGCAGCCTTTGCTTGAGGCTCCTTGGGGACGCTCATACTCCTGCATACGAGGGTCAGCTTGCAGAGGTGAAGTCTGACCACAGGGGGTGCTATGTTCTGGCAAGGGGTGAGTTGTGAGGCGACACTTGGGGAATTGTAGCAATATATGCGACCCCACCGCTCACATCCGATCTCTTAGCGGAGCTTCAAGGGCTCATGCTTCAAAACCACACAGATGCTTGGATACAGGGGGGGGGGCTTTAATGAGGTGATGGGCCGGGGCTTAGACAGGACATACATGGGTACTAGGAACCCGGTGACCTGTACCAAACTCTGCTCATTCACTTATGGCTTTGAGGTGGGTGGATGCATGGAGGTGGCTGCATTCAACTGAGTGGGGCTACTCCTTCTCTGGGTTACACGTGTCTATGTCAAGAAATCTCGGTGAACATGACCCACAGGCTACTATCTGCCAAAGATTTGGCCAGAGGGATATCCGACCACTCCCCGTTAGTCATGGAGCTAAAGAATGGGATTACTAGGCCCAAAGGGAGCTGGCGCCTCAACACCTATTACCTGCGGGTCCCTGAATTTGTGGATGGCTTGGCGGCTAAAACTGGGGAGTACTTTGAAATAAATATGTGGACAATTGACAGTCCAGTCACACATTGGGAGCACTATAAGGCCTCGCTACGGGGGGAGGCGCTCTCAATGGTGGCAGGTAAGTGTTGGAAGGAGATGGAGAAGGTGGAGAGGGAAGTGCAACGTGCCGAGGAGGAATTTTTCGTCGGGATCACACAAGGCCAAGCTGACCCTAGCTACAGCGCAAGAAACACTACGTAATGTGGCACTAGACCATGCCAAGGAATCGCACTGGGCTAGACAAAGTCCAATCCATGAAACTGGGGATAAAGGGGGGGAAATGTTGGCCTGGCTCGAAAGGAGTGATAGAGGGACGGGATACGTGTGCACCTTATGGGACACCCAAGGGGAGAAAATGACTAGCGACACAGACATAGCCGAGGCCTTTGCGCAATATTACGAGGCATTCTACAGCCTGGGGAAAGGGAGCAGGGAGGTGGATGGGCTGGACAAACTAGATCAGGTGCCTCTCCCAAGGCTCTCTGCTCAACAAGCTCTGGGATTGGAGGCAGACATCTCAGAGGAGGACATTTCAGCAGCAATCACACAGCTACAGACAGGTAAAACACCAGGGCCCAACGGATTCCCGGTTGAGACATGGAACCGGCTAGGGGAGAAAGTGATCGGTCCTCTGCATCTCTGTCTACAATGTAGACCTCAGGCTGGCTAGCATAGTGGTTCTCCGGAAGCCTGACGAATCCCCAGAACCATGTGCCTCATAGAGGCTAATATCCTTAATAAATGGGGAGGCTAAGATCCTGACCCGAGTACTGGTCAATTGCTTGGTGGTGGTGATCGGCTCATATACATCCGGACCAATGTGGGTTCATCCCTTACAGATCCACCCGAATGAGCCTGCGCAGAGTACAGCTTGCTATCGGTCTGGCAGCCGAAATACCTGACACATTGGCACTCCTTGCCATAGACTTTGAGAAGGCGTTCGATTCCGTGTAGTGGGACTCGCTTTGGGAAATTATGGGTCACATGGGTTTTGGTGGAAACTTCCTGGCCTGGGGTCACTTGCTATATACCTCCCCCAAAGCGAAAATAAGAATAAACTGTGTCACTTCTCAGGCCTTTGAACTGGGGCGAGGCACTGCTGCTGTTTACCCTGGCAATAGAACCACTAGCGATACAGCTCAGGGAAAGCCCGGAATGGGAGGGATTTAAATGGCCCTGGGGCAGAGAAGATAGGGTTTCACTCTATGCAGAAAACCTTCTAATATACATGAGTACCCAACGGGCTCGTGCCCTGTTGTGACTGGAATACTACAGGCATATCAAAGCTTTAGAAGGCTTAAAATAAATTGGCAAAAATCTGTCCGTTTCACCAACGATTCCGTGGCCCCTTGCATTTGATCTGCATATTCTTTAATTTTGATCTTGTTAGACTCATCTGCTAGTCATGCTCTTCTGACTAGTTCATCCTCCTGTTTAGCCTTTGCATGAGGTAGTCTGGTGCAGATCTCCCTATTGAACATGGGTTCAGACAGGCAAACATCCTTCATACTTTGCAGGGTGTTTCTGTAATTCCTGAATAAAATGCAATGGCATGCATGAAAGATCCTTTTGTAATGTGGCATATTTGAAGTGTTCTCTTGACGTTGACCATGAACCTTTCCACAATACCATTTGCCTGCGGCCATAATGGTGTGATCTTCTTGTAGTAAAAATCTAAATACTCTGCAAATTCATTTCTACTGAATGGGGGGCCCTTTGCCAAATTTTACAATGTTTGGAATACTATAGTCCACAAACATTTTATCAAGAGTGGGAACTACTGACGATGCTCCCGTGGAAGATACCAACTCCACTTCTGGGTAATGTGACATCTTATCCATCACTCGTAGAACATATTTGCCATTTAAGAGTTGGCTGAATACATCAACAGCTACCTCTTAGTGGGCAGGGTCGTCATAATTAAAGGTTCCAGGAATGCCCTTTGCTTACAGTGCATCGTTTTAGAGCCTCTCTTATTTTGAAATCCATTTTGTAAAACCTCTTAGTTGACACTATACCTCTGTGACCTACATGGCCAAACTTATTTTTTTGTTTTTTTGTTCCAACAATGACCAATGGTGTGCATAGAAAGGGCTTTTGGAAGTGCATTGTGAACAAGTTAGTTAATGTATTAATGTTTTGATCACCCTTGGAAATCCGGGCACATTCTTGGTTCGCAGGAGATATCTTGGCAAACAATCAGCTGGGTTATTGTCTTCATCTGGCTTGTAAATCATTTAAAATTGATATTCTTGAAAGCTGAATGCCCCATCAAGCAATTTGTAGAGGCGCCTTGGCATAATGTTTCCCATAGATTGTTGTAAGGGCTTGAGCATGGCGTCTGTCTTCCTGATACCCTTCTCAGGGGAGAAACCAACTCCGAGGGGTGAAGAGGAATACCAACTAGATGATACACGACTGGAGAGCTACAGACCAGGAGAAGAGGCGTTGCATCATTGAGAGTCTGGACAGTCCTGCAATGAGTCGTCCAGGCTCTCCATGCCACACACCCAGACCGCACAGCAAAGGACAGCATGTACACGCTGGATGGAGTATTTGGAGCCACTACATCCAGTGCGGTGCTGATGGTGAAGTACTATGCCACCCGCCTCCAACATGGTGTGTGTCTTTCCGAATATCTGGCCAAAACTGACCAAATTCAGAAACCACCACCCTTTGATATCCTGGTCAGAGAGGTGTGTACTCTGGAGGGCTAGAGGGAGGACGCAGTGAACAGTTTACCAAGTCAACTGGTGTCTCCATATGCTGCATGGGAGTATGATCTGAGACGTCAAATGGAGGAATTGCACCAAACCATCCAGGCAATGCAGCTGAAGAGGTTGCCGGCCAAGCCACAGCCTGTAATGGCATCCAGGCCACCAGAGCAAGGCCTACCACACCGCTCCAGCCTTGGAAGTTCTGCCATAGGTGTAGACAGGAGAGCCACACCTTCCGTATGTGCATGAACCCACCGGATTACATCCAAGTCACGGCAAGGTTCCAGGCCTTGAACACTCCACACACGCACTGGTGGGAAACGCCAGCGAGGACCAGGAAGAGGAGCACATGAATCCTCAATACTACGCTCCGACCAAGTTAACCAACAAGTCCAGGACACCAGATGGGCCCAAGTTACTGGCACAGCCAACCCTGGTGACAACAGATGGAACGGACCTGATGACAATCAAGGTACCAGTCATTAATGTGACCAATAGGACAATCAGTGTACCAGCATGTACCATCCTCGCACAGTTCCACCTAACCGCATCTGTAGCCCGAGCAAGTTTCACCACCAGCTCATCTGAGACTGCATTGGATCCGAAGACCTTGAACTTTGGAGACTCCCCAATCTTGGAGAGGGACAAGGACCACCCGAGGGAGCAGCTCGCCCTGTGCGCCAATGCATTCTCCACAAGTCCCTGGGACATTCTCAAAGCCCATGGAGTTGAACATCGGATCCGGGTGTCTGATTACACTCCCTTCAGGGAGCGGTCATGGCGCCTGGCCCCAGGAGACTTGGAGGATTTACGCCGCCATCTGGATGAACTTCTGCAGCCAGCATTATCCAGCAGTCCTGCAACCCCTACGCTTTTCCCATTGTCATCATCCGGAAGAATAGGGATGTCCGGATGTGCATCCACTACAGTCGATTGAACACACACACACACACTATTACCCCGACCAGTACACCACACACCAGGTAGAAGAGGCACTGAACTGCCTGACTCAGAGTAAGTGGTTTTTGATCCTTGACTTGCGGAGTGGCTACTGCCAAATCCTGATGCATCCAGCAGATCGTGAGAAGATGGCTTTCATTTGTCCCTTGGGATTTTATGAGTTCGTCAGGATGTCTCAGGGATCTCCGGTGTGCCAGCGACTTTCCAGTGACTTTATGAAAAAGACTGTTGATGACACAAACCTCCTGGAGGTTCTGGTGTATCTGGATGATATAACTGTGATCAGGAGGACCCTTGAAGAACACAACAGGAGGCCGATAAAGGTGCTGGATCACCTGCTGGAGCAAGGGCTAAAGGTCCTCGGACGCATTGTCTCTGCGGATAGCATTGCTGTAGATCTGGCAAAGATGGATGCCCTCCTCACCTGGCCAAGACCTCGTGGGATACACCAGCATCGCCTGACCACATGTGGACCGCACCAAAGGGTACCCACCTACCCAGAGGAGCTGGAAGAACACTGTCAACTCTGTGGACCATCTATATCATCCACGGGAGCCCATTGGTGAGCACTGGACTGACCGATGCCAGCAGGCCTTTGAGAAGCTCAATCGGACTCTCACCACAGCACCAGTCCTGACCTATGCGCATCAGCAGTTGCCTTACATCCTGCATGTTGACGCAAGTTTGGAGGCATTGAGAGCTGTTCTCTACCAAGAGACCAACGGTGAGACGAGACAGTTCGCTTTTTCCATTTGAGGTCTGCATGTGGCAGAGAATTATTACCCTGTCCACAAGTTGGAATTGTTGGCATTGAAGTGGGCCGTTAGAGAGAAGTTTCAGTTACCTCTACGACACCACCTTCATGGTGATGGACAACAGCCCGCTTATGCATGTGTTGAAGTCGGCAAAGATGAATGATACAGGAAACCGCCCTGTCCACATACAACTACAGTACAGACATGGGCGCGCTAACATAGATGCCCTCTCTCGGAGGCCTCATGCTCAGCTGGATGATACAGATGGATCCACCTCATAAAGGGAGTCGTTCTGGACAGGCGTCAGAGCTATCTGCCAGGCTGCAAGTCAGCAGGAGCCAGACAGTCCAGAGCATGGATTGCTTGGGATTCTCAGTGTTGGCAGTACCCGCCATCTACTGCAACATCACCAGTCTGGAGGTATCTGAGCTAACGCATCCGCCTCGAGTTAAGATCTATATATCACAGCTAGCAGATCCTGGCATCGTTCCGTTCCTGAAAGCAGATACCACGGGAGCGGATGTGTCCAGAGACCTTGTGGCGAAAAATAGAGACCGGCTATTACATCACCTGGTTTTGCCACAGATTCCGCCGAGCTGTATTGTATGCACTCCGCGACCAGAACGGAAATCTGAGTTTGGGTGAACGCTAACGCCTTCTCACGCTGATTTTTACGTCAACACAAACACTTCTCGGCGTAAATATCGACACAGAGCCACGAGAATTCTGCCTTTTCAGGACTCTGCCTGAATAAACAGTGCCACTGATTCCTAGACACCATCCATGCGATACCGGTGACTGACTCAGATCCACAGGCATCTAACTACCACATAGGAAGATTCAACCCCTTTCTTTCACCACGTTCCTTAACAAAAAAAAGTATATATGTGCTCAGCATCTAAGATACAGGAACTTGTTCAAATTACGTTCCTCCCATGAAGGGAGTTCTGTGTCCTGAAGACAGCCTTGGACTATCACCCAAAGCTGATTAACTCTAGATGGTTGAAAGTTTCAAACACCAAGGCCAGAAACAGATTGAACTGTCGACAATCTTGTTGTATGAGGACTTGTACTGTATGAAATTGATTTATACTAAGTCACTCATTAGTCTATTAACATCACCTTTGCCTACGCAAGAGACCAGTATGTCAGTGCAGCACAAGACCTAGTAATTCAAGGAACAGTAGGACTCTTAGTTTTGTATATGTTTTAAGTGTTTCCTTTTCTGTGTTTCAACATCTGATCCAGTGATCAGTGTTTTTTTATGTTGTTATAAATCAATTTTAATATATACCGTGATACTGACCTCCACCATTCTTTACATATGTTTAGAAAGATGGTATTATCACTTTCTGTGCCAACAATTATCCCCAACCGAATTTGCAACAAAACAGGGTAGCTTTTTGGAATTTGTTTTCTATTTGATGTAGCAACGTCCTCATCCAAAAACAGCCCCCTACAACAAAAAAAGGACTATCGTTCTCCATGAGTTTGTACTGAGTCTCTCAGGGAGCCAGGACAGCCAATGTTAGTTGAACAAAGTCTAGGGGAGCTGAAGATCTTCTTTGCAGGTAAGTAAGTCTTGCACAATGTTTTTAGAAAAGTTTGTAGACACAAGATTCACTTGAAGGGCCACAAGCTGGGAGGCTTGTGAAAGGGCAAAGCTATAAGCAACTCTGCAAGGGCAACCAGGACAGGTCTCAACTGAGAGCAAGTAAGGCTACACAACAAGAGAAACGTTATCTACAGTACCTTTTGGTTAGAAGAAATGGTTGCAGCTGGCTTCTGCTCCTGTACAGCTCTGCAGATCCTGGTGTTCCTGGGCCTCAGTCGTGGGGACAAGAGGAAGGACGCCTGGGGACTCCTGCACTGCAATGGGAAGGTCAGCGGCAGCAATGGGCAAACTTCAATTCAGCGGCACGTCTGTGTTTCAGCTCCTCGCGTCTGACAGCAAAGAGCAACACAGTGGTTCTCTGATACCACTTCATACTTTCCTCGCATCTTGGGTCCAGCACTCTGTTGAGGTGGCTCAGGCTTGGTCAGTCCTGCTTCAGGTAAGTCCGGAGGATCTTTCTGGTGGTCGGGTCCGACTTAAAAGCTATCCACTCGATTTGGTGTTCCTTTCCCTGGCACTTCGGTTACAGCAGCAGTGGAAGTACAGCCAGCTCAGAGAGGATGTCCAAACGAGTTTACTTTGGAGTTGATTGGTCCCACCAACTCAAGGGGAGAAGTCCTCCTTGCAGGGCATGTCTAGGTGAAACGAATTTGGAGATTCAGCACAGCAGCAGGGCAAACCAATGGTCCAGGAGTTGCAGCAGGCGTCTCTTCCAAGTTCTTCTTCGGATTCATTCGTCTAGTGATCAACTTTGCTTTCCAAGCCAAAAAGCCTCTCCTTTTATGCAGGTTTCACCCATTCATTCCAGCCCGGCTGTTGTTGGGAAGGAGCTAGTGCTTTTCTTCATTTACAAGCTTCCCAAGCACTTTAGAATAAGGCAAAACCTCTGTTGACTGTTTTCTAAGCACTACAAGAGTCGAGGGAGGAGGAAGATCACTAAATGAAGTTAGTATTTAAATATAAGGTACAAATAACTGTTTAGTTGAATACACTTGTAAAGGTTATTCTGTTATTTTTTTGTGGTTTTAAAATCTCAAAGCATGGTGAATGCAGCCTGTGCTAAAAATATACTACCGGCATTGCCTGGTGTCGGCTAGCTCTGGCAGAGAGTTCAAGGTTACTCGGCAGCCAATGGAGACTAAAAGATTCAATTCATGATGTACAGAGTACTATGGAAACACGTTTTTTGAGGAGAATTACTGGACCAGATAAAATGAGAATATTGAGTGAAGTGTTGAGAGTATTACGGGAAGGTGTATTTATATATAAATGTTTATAATATAGAACATGATGCTAAACAGGAGCTACAATGTATTCCTGCAGAGGCAGCAGTATGTTAAGTAGCTTGTAACATGGCTATGCAAGAAGGAAGGCTGCAGCGTCCCTTTTAAGGAAGAACAGTTTTGGATGAGCTATGCCAGTAGCCAAGTTGAACAGTATATAAGGCGCCTGCTTGCCATCGGTCTGCAGGAGCCAGCCACAAAAGACCGAATGCTGGTCGGGGGGGAGGAAGGGTAGAGTCCACTGCCCCCTTCCCCCCCATCTTTGTACAGATTAAAGTTTGTTATCCTTTCAAGATGAAGACTTGCAACCTTAATTCACTAGATGGGTGCATTTACTCCGGTGCGAGCGTGATTAGGGGTCACCCCAATATATTTAAGAGGTACCCCTGTAAATTGGGCTACCTTTCACTGTCAATCACACAGCAGGGTCCGTGCAGGACAGCCAGCCGGCAAATCGCCTTTGGGTGCATTCCTGTAACCAAGGGGATTAAGCATAGGGAGTTTTGGGCACCTCCCTCACTTCCTGCCCCTGCCAGACATACTGGAGCCAGAGGCGGGTTTCACTCGTGAATCCCGCCAAAGGCAAAATGAACAAAGGGACCAAACCTGGTTTGGCGCGCAGAGTAAATCTCAAGAAGGACCTTTCCGACAAGAAATGGCGAAAAAAGAATGCAGCCCGCGGTAAAAACGCACAATAGTAGAAAAAAGTAAACCACTGCCACCAGTCATTAACTGTAGAAAGGGTAACATAGAAATGTTACATGAGAAACTAGACAAAGGGGATACTAAGTAACCCCTCCAGCACCCTATGGTAAGATAGTTTGTGCTGGGTCTGGAAAGTTACAAAATGTAAGTAAAGTCAATGGGCCTCATTACAAATCAGCCGTTTCGGAAACAACGGTGGCTGTAAATCCGCTGCCAACGTTGTTTCCGGACCGGCTGATTACGAGTCCTGCAGACGTGAGGTGTCACTCCCTCCAAGTCTGACCTGGCAGAAGTAACACCACCCGCCTGCAGGTGGACATGGAAACACCGGCTCTGTCATAGACGGAACCAGTGTTTCCATGGTCCCCATCCCCATGGAGTCCTGTGGGACTCCATGGGAATGGGGATTTACAGAATTCAGCCTCTGTAATTATCGAGTCACTGGGGTTGTAATGCCCCGGTGATTCCGGCAATCACAGGCGGAATGGTATTACCGGTCTGGCGGCAGCCTGCCGGTTTGTACGGCACGGCTGCTGCCGGACTCGTAATGAGGCCCAATGTTCACTCCTCTTGGAAACAGTAGTTTCACCAAGGGAAGGTATTTAAACCTTTGGGAAATCTAAGAGACTTCCCTGTGTCACAATACACTGAAGGTGCTGTGTGCCACAATGCAAAGATGCCTATGGAGTTTATCAGACTCGAAAGTCAAAAGAGAAACCGAGTGCAAATCACAGAAAAATACATGAGACAGTGGGAAAAAGGTCTTTCTCTCTCCAGGTTAGAAATTAAAAGTCCTAAAGTCCAACAAAAGATCTGGGGGTCCCTAAGGTAGAGAGGAATTAGCACATTTCTGAGAATTCTCCCCAACACTGGGGTTCTCTCTCATTGGCATCTCTGCCTCCAATATTTATGAAACTGTGCTGGGGCTTCCTCTGTGTAAGATTATAGTCAGTCTTTTGTGGTGGACTTGTATTCGTTAATGTTGCATTGGTTTTCTTCGTCCCAGTACCGGACAGGTACTTCTTCGCATGTGAAGTATTACAGTAGCACATGTATAGTGATTCATACTGTTTTCTTTCAGCAGGTTTCACTAACTTCGGTGGTTGAGATATTTGAGCAGGGAGTTCCTCATCGGAACATGAGTCTTGTCTCAATAGGGGCTGGAGGTGGGGGCGTCTCTCCCAGTGATGTCCCACCTGCCTCTACCTAAAGGGGGGTTTAGCAGGTTCACCTCTCTAGCCTCACAAGGAAAGGCTTCCTCCTGGAGAGAAGTGATGGAATCACGCAATTCTTCACACTATGCTCTAGGCATCACATTCACATGGAATATTCTCCACCAACCTACAAACATTATGCTCAGAATACTTCTTGTTCACCAGTGAACTGTTAAAATTCCAAAACTACCTAAAAGAGTAGCCAGTACACTTAAGCCGTTTTGTACAGATCAATTTAAAAGATCCCCAAAGAGAACTTGAAAAACACCTTCATAGATCATTTACTCTCCCCATACCATTAAAACAGCCCTAAAGCCACATGCCATATGAAACTTGCCAGTAAATGGTCTTAAAAAAAACCCCTGGCAACATTGAAAAGAATAGCCTGGGACTGCCAATTACATACATATCCGACTGAGAAAAAAGGAATACGTCTCGGGGACACAAGATGGTCACTAGCTTTGTGGGCGCTTGCGGTAGGGCTCCATATTGTGGGCCTCACCTTCCAGAGATTCGTTCAGGGACTGCTAATGAAGGGCAGAAGGCGTTTACATCTTGGAAGCGTTGATTGCTGGCAATTGCTTTTCTTCAGAGCTCCTGGCAACAGGAGACCTAGCTCTACCAGTAGATCCACTTCCCTCGCCTTAGCAGAGCCTGTGATTTACAGGCCAAGGCAGGGCTTTGTAGTGAGGGAACGTGAAGAGGACACTGGCATGGAAAAGGCTGTATAGTCCTGTAGTGTAACCCCCTCAAAGCCCGATATCAGTTGCCTCAGACCCTAGAGGAGCGGATTATGGCACCCCCAGCAATGGCTTGTCTCCACCTTCCTGCGGAGCCTTGCATGTCTCATCTCACCCCACCACCGGACCTTTTCAGGTCATGCCCCCACTTCCCCTTCTATGCTGACCGCCCCCCTACACAGATCCCCATGCCTCATGAACTACTTACCTGCTCCAGCACCCTCGACTTGTGTCTTCTGGTCGTGCTCTGCACTCTGCAGGGCTTTTTCTTCCATTGCAGGCTTTTGTGGGCAGTGTTTCCTGGGCGGTGTAATTTCAGGTTGTTCCAAGAAATGTGGTCCCAAGAACCGTAAAGGCATTATGTATTTATTGATTCAGGCATGCAACCCTTTATCACAGACATTGTTTTCAAATATAAATATCTGCAGTCATTCTTATGTTGCCAAACTGCCCTTTGATGGCATGCAAAGCAGACTGGAACACATTCTGATGTTTTGTCCCCTTCCCCTTTCTCGTAGGGGTACTTCGAAAGAGTTCAATAGGAGTGTACCAGGCTCTCTATCTTGGAACGATAACCTCCTATCTGAAATCATTTATATGGTTATTGTTGATTTTAAGAATATGCCTTATTCAGAAACTCCGGCACGCCTCTTGTGTTCTATTAGCAAAAATGTCTTCTTCCTCAGCACCTACTACTCCAAAGACTGGATTCAAGAAGTGTCAGGACTGCGATTCCAAGATGTCGATAACCAACCCACATTGAGTATGTTTGTGGTGTCTCACTGTGGTGTGTAAAACCTCCGCCTGCTCCAAATGCTAGTCAATGACGGGAAAGGCTCCGAAGGAGCGAAAGGGGAAACTGGCGGTAGGTAAAAACCCCCAAAAATCCCTATCATCTACCTTGGCGAAAAAAACCACCTTCGGACGAGCCAAGGGGCAACTCTCCTCGAAGGAAGAAGGTTAAAAGATCCAGGTTGAGGAGTGGCTCCCACCACCTGTCCTCTTCGAGGAAATTAAAAAAAGAGGCACCACAGGTCGGTGTTGTACTTAAAGACTGTATCTAAACGGTTGCATGAACAAAAAGTTCTAAAAATGCTAACAGCAAAGGTTCGAACACCAAAAGTTCGAACCTTTGGTGGTAGCATTGCAGGTAATTAAATAAAAAATGTTTAAAAAAAGGATGCAGGGGTGTCCCTCGCAACACCCTGCTCACTATACTGTCTGGTATAGTGAGTGGGGTGTTCCGGGGACATCCCCGCAGCCCCCGTAAAAGAAAACAAAATGAAAGAAAAGGACCCTGCGGCGCCGGTTCCCGATCACGGAAGTGAAAGGGAACTGGCGCCGCAGGGACTCAACGTGAAGAAAAAGGTAAGTGAGGTTTGTTTATGGTGGTGGTGTGGGTGGAGGGGGGGTGTGTCATGGGTGTGTTGTGGGTGGGGGTGTGGATATGTATGTGTTCACATGAGAAAGGTGCAAACATTTGGTGGTTTGCACCTTTCTCATGCAAACTTTCCGGCCGCAGCTAAATCAGCCGCGGTCGGATTATGTAGATCCCCACAGGTCGCCTTCTTCGACTTTGTCAGCCACTTCCTCTAAGAGGGTATCTTGTCCTACTAAGGCCTCCAAACTTGCCAAATGGAAAGCATTTAGATCAGAAATGTTAAAAATATTTGAGACACAAACCATCAGCAAGCCATGCTCCTATTGTGCCTTCTAAAGCCGCTAAGGAAAGGGCTCAAGCCAAATCCTTCGCACCCTCAAGCGAAGGATGATGGCTCGATTCTCATCGAGAGCCGCCAACAATTCATCGAAGGTTCCTCCGAGCTGTAAGTCGAAGCAGAAGCCTAGATCGAATTCATCGACGCAGGCTGCGCCATCGACACCAAACCTTCCACGGAATAGGACGAAATGTCCGAGTTAAAATTACTGACCCCACCAAAAGACCTAAAACGCACACTACGAAATGTTCGAACTACCAAAAGTTTGAACTTTTTGTGGTATTTGTTTAGGTGTTTCGGTGGCGTCGGCATGGGGCTGAGGGAGTGTCGCCGGCAACACTCCGCTCACTACAGTGAGCAGGGCTTGCAGGTGACACCCCCCCCCCCCCACCCACCAGAACAAGAAACTAAAAAGCCAGGGGCTATGGGGGTGTCCCCCGCAACACCGTGCTCCCTATACTATGTAGTATAGTGGGCAGGGGCTGCGGGGGATACCCCCTCAGCTCACCCTAGCTAAAAAAATAAAATTAAAAAAAGCCAAGGGTTGTGGGGGTGTCCCCGCAACACTCCGCTCACTATACTATACAGTATATCACAGAAGTGAAAGGAAACCGGCGCTGCATGGACACAGCGCATCTAAAGGACAGGTAAGTAGGGTGTGTAATGGAAATGTTGGCATGGGAAATGTACGAACATTTTGTAATGCGTACATTTCCCATGCGAACATTTCTGTCGCGGGAAAAACAGCCGCGGATAAATCACGCAGATACACCATCGAATCCGTAAAAAGATTTCAGTAAAGATTTCTCAATTTCTTAAGCCTTCGATGCCTATTCCAGACAAAACATATATTCCTTTACTAAGGAAGGATTACTTCAAATTTCTCACCTCAATTTATGAGGAAAATAAGCCATCAGATAATGATGCACCATTTGGCCTTCAATATGGTTCACCAAATGTGCCTAAGAGTCTTATTTCAGATGAGTCTAGATTAAAAGATATCATGGAACACCTTAAATGAATATCGCAAAATGAAGATGCAGCAGGTGGCGCCCCAATATGCAATTCTGCAAGATCTAGACACTGGAAATCGTGTGAATATTCTCACGATATGGGCAAAACGTTGTGACAAAATTTTGACTGACATAAGTGCCGATTTTCTCACCTTGGAAAGTAATCCAAACAAAGTTAGAACCATGCTGTGGCCCCAAGACAGGATTGACACCATCGACATTCGCAGCCAACACAGAGCTATGTACTCAGTTCCCATGGAAGCAAAAAGATATAACATGGCAGAACATTATCTTGAAAAATTCCCTGGGAAAGCACGTAGACTTATCTTTTTAAAATTTCGGCTAAACCAGCTGCCAACAAGGGAAAAACTAAACTTTTGGTCAAAAGAAAAGTCTGTAGTCTCATTATGCTGCCTGTGCAAAAGTCCAAGTGAACTCTGAAACACCTAACCTTAAAGTGCTTGGGCCTAACTCAAGAAAGAAATGTGCACTTCTCTAAATATGTAATCATGAGACCATCATTAGACATAGAAGATTGGTGGAGAAACTTGTATAGCAACTCAGATCAAAAACTAACAATTGAATTGACCTTTTTCTTAGAAAAGATAGTAGAAAAACTTAATTCAATGTTGGATGTATCAACTAGCTAGTTCACTATTGAGTTGGCAATGATGGGCTTGGGCTTAATGGATAAAAATGGTTTAAAAAGGGCAAATCATGTTTCTTTTCATTGTTTTGTCTCTTTTTTTAAAGGTTTGTAACAAACCAATAAAAATAATTAAAATAAATAAATAAATTAAAAGATCTTTGACAATTTTCAAATGGCCAGTGGGGTAGACGCCTCACCATAGCTAAAATTTGGTAGACCTGAAGCTGGTGAGCATGCATATGCACCATACAGACACATAATGTCTAAAGTTGTGGACTACTTGGGGTGGAATAGGCCTACCCCCCCCCTTTGAGCAGGATGATCTAACAGACATCCTTGATAAGGTTCCGCAAATAGATCCCATTTTACCATTTCACATCGCTGTCCAAAAAAGGATGGCAGTAAATTGAGAAACGCCAGAGTCTAATCCGTAATCAGTAAACAAAAACCTGACTAGAAAATATCGCTCATCTAGTAGGGGCCCCAACTACTTATCAAAACAACCCACTCCAGAGAGTCTGGTGGTACCGCAACATCAAAGCAGGTAGCTTATTCAACTATCCCTCCAGATAGGGATGACAAGAGGGTAGATGCATGGGCAAGGAAAGTCATTTCTGCAGGGAGCATGGCTCTCAAATCAGCCAACTATACATGTGCCCTTCTCATTCACTCTATGGGACTGTATTTCCATGGCGGCAGAGCACATTCCCGAGGGGAAGGATTGAGACGGGTTCTTGGTTATTGTTAGAGACAGCAAAGAAGCCAATGTACGAGTATCTTCAGTTTCATCTGGATTCTGCTGACTGCATCAGCAGGGCCATGGCAACAAGCACCGTAATGCTCAACCACGCAAAACAAGGCTAACGAAAGGCTTCAAGTTGCGGCTTGGGTGCCGCTATTAAGCAGCCTTAGCCCTTTCGCCTCAGTGAACAGCCTTGGAGGGGTAGATCATTTCGCTACTACTCCTGATTTGGAATGGCTGGTCAAAGAGGCCGAATGGTGGACGAGAGAGGGGTGCAAAGCCCGCTCAAGGAGGGGCATCCTTACCAACAGCGACTGCATCAGCCGCCTGAGTCCCGGAAACACCAGTGGCTATCTCAGCATCTGAAAGAATGGCGAGACATAACTTTGGATGCTTGGGTATTGGAAACCATAGCCCATGGTTACTGCCTCCCCTTCATTCAGAGACCTTAGAACCATCTACCGGGTAGCCACTCTTTGAGGGTTCCAGATCCGCTCCTTGTGCAGGAAATTGTGACACTGCTAGAGAAAGGCGCTATAGAATCAGTGCCTGTAGCAGAGAGGAACAAGGGATGGTACTTTCCATATTTCCTAATACCAAAGAAGGACAGAGGACTGTGACCCGTCTTGGACTTGAGATACTTGAACAAGTTCCTCAGGAGGGACAAATTCAAGATGGTTGCACTTTCTCAGATTCTTCAGGCCCTCCAACTCCATGATTGGATGGTGTCATTAGACCTTCAGGATGCTTATTTTCATGTGCCAATCCATATCAAGCTCAGAAAGTACCTAAGGTTCGCCGTTGGCGGTTCTCATCAGTTTCAAGTTTTGCCTTTCGGGCTGACCTCCGCCCACGGGTTTTCACCAAGCTGATTGCGGTGGTGGCAGTGAGTCTCAGGAGAGGGGGGATTCACGTCTACCCCTGCCTGGACAATTGGCTGATCAGGGTGCGTTATCCTGAACAAGTTCTGGATCATCTCAATGTCACCTGCCACTCTTAACAGATTCGGCTTCTCCCTCAAATACAAGAAGTCCCTTATGACACCTTCTAAAAAGCTCAAGTTCATCTGGGCTGTACTAGATACGTCCTTGGGAAAGAGCTCGCCACCCGAGGTGAGGGCTCAAGACATTCTAGACATTCTACAGATAGTCTCCAAATTTCAGACTGGCCAGTGTCTCCCGGCCTACTATTTTGATATTGCTCTGCCTCATGGAATCCTGCATTTTCCTGGTGCCAGAGGCTCGCCTGAGAATAAGATCCCTTCAATGGACTGTCAAAACACAATGGTCACAATTCTCAGGCAACATCTCAGACATACTTCTGGTTCCAAGCAGGGTCGCACAGGATCTCCTGTGGTGGGATCTCCTGCAAGAACAACATTCTGAAGGGAGAACCTTTTTGGCAACCATGGCCGGAGATGACAGTAATGACGGACGCCTCATTCACAGGGTGGGGAGCCCACGCCAAGGATCTGACAATCAGTCGTTGGTCTCCATCGGAGTCCAAACTACACATCATTCTTTTAGAGCTGAGGGCAATCAGACTTGGGCTGAAGGCTTTTCTGCCCTCTGTACAGGGAAAGAATGTCCTGATAGTGATGGCCATGTACTACTTCAATAAGAGAGGTGTAGTGTCACTACCACTGTGCAGAGGCAATGCAGCTCTGGTACTGGGCAATTCAAGAAGGAATCTCCCCATTGGCAGTTCACCTAGCCCAGAGAAGAGGTGACTGCGGCGGATGCTCTGAGTGGGAACTAGCTCAGTAAGTCCTTCAAGAGATATTCACCCTTTGGGGAACTCCACAAGTGGATCTGTTCGTGACCAGGGTCAACCGGAAGTACAAACTGTACTGCTGCAGGGAATTTCCCCCAAGAGGAGTTCTAGAAGATGCGTTCGTCATGGACTGGGAATTTCCACTCCTGTACGCTTTTCCTCCAGTCCCTGTCATTCCTCATGTGATCAGGAGGTTGAGAAAGTTTGTGAAACACATGGTCCTAATTGCCCCGGATTGAGCCAGGAGGATGTGGTACCGGACCTTCTGGACATGTCCAACTGGCCTCCAATACGTCTTCCACAAAGAGAGGACTTTCCCTCGCGAGATGGAGGATCGAGTTCTCCATCCAGAGGTCAAGACACTCGGCCTTCACGCATGGTTTCTGAGAGGCTGAGATACAAGGATTGGAACCTCCCGGATGACATAATGGAGATTCTGTTTTCGGCCAGAAGGCCAGCAACTAAGTCCTTGTACCATTGCCATTGGAACAAATTCTGCAGCTGGTGCAAGGATAAGAATGTAGACCCTTTACTACACCAGAAGTGTTATCTTTTCTACTATACCTAACAATCTGGGGCTCCAGGTTGGAGCAATTGAGGGCTATTTGGCAGCGCTATCCATCTTTAAGCGCTCGTCAGAGGAATCTTCATATTTCAAGATCGCACTGGTAACACAATTTCTAAAGGGACTCGCAATGTGATCCCTACACCCAACCTCTTTCCCCCCCCCTCAGCCTCCCCAACCCCCTGTCCCTCCTCGCTCCCCCCCCCCCCCCCCCCATCTCCTTTCCAGGTTCCAGTTTGGGACCTTAATCAGGCATTATTACAATGTCTTATGTGTGCACCCTTTTAACCTCTACATTTATGTCCGTTAAGGTTGCTAACATTTAAAACCATTCTCTTGGTTGCATTACCCTCAGCCCATAGAGTGAGTGAATTGCAGGCACTTTCATCCAAGCCACCCTTTACTATTTTCCACAAGGATAAGGTTGTTCTGAGGGTTAAGCCTTCATTTTTGCCTAAAATCATTTCAGATTTTCATGTAGGACAGAAATAGTTTTGCCCACTTTCTATCCTCCAACTCATCCTGGCAAAGATGAAGATAGATTACACAAATTGGATCCACGTAGGGCTCTAAACTTCTACATATCTAGATTATAGGCTATACAGGTCACAAACTGGATCAGGCTCTGACAACGCAGACCTTATCCAGATGGGTCATTCTGGCAATCTCAGAATGCTACAGGCTGGTGGGCAAGGAACCTCCAGAATGCTTAAGGGCCATCTCCACTAGGGGCATGGCTACATCTATGGCTCTGCAAAGGTGTGTCCCAATCAAAAACATTTTTGAGGCAGCTGCATGGTTTACTATACACACGTTCACAATGCATTACTGCCTTGAGTCTTCCCTCGTCAGGATGGAAGCTTTGGAAAGGCTGTCCTCCATTCGGTTCATGGAAACCATTGATATCTAAATTCTTACTTCCTCCACCAAAACAAACACTGCTTTGGGAGTCTATCAAAGATGAGCAATACGTGGGAGCAAACAAGCCATTTGAAGACCAAGTTACTTACCCCTGGTAACGTTCTTACGACTGGATGTACCTCCCACGTATTCCTCATCGCCTACCCCACAGTAGAATTTCCCATGCTATTACAGCTTTCGCTCCTTAAAGGTTTAGTACGGTCAAACTCGTGGCTATGCGAGTAAATAATAATGAAATACAGAACTGAAGCCAACGGGCGCTGTATATATGCCTTTGATGACATTATCCTCGAGACAGAGGCCCTCGAGGGACATCGAGTCGACTGCATCGACACACAGCGCCCTCTGCCTAATTCTTTTTCTGAAGCAGCCGAAGCTGGATAAGGAATATCAAAGATGAGGAATACGTGGGAGGAACATCCAGACGAAAGAACGTTACCAGGGGTAAGTAACTTGTTCTACTAGCAGTGGTGTTACGTTAAACAATTTTCTGGATGTTTGATGGCCTTGAATTGTGCTTAGGACTTAGGGCTGTTAACCAGATAATCATATTGAATTCCACCCTGCTGATAGCCTTAGCTGCTCGGCTTCACCAGCCTCCCCTGACTGAGGTGTCAGACAGGAATTGACTTTGTGTAGAATGAGTGCCAGGTGACACCAAGGGAGAATTCGAGGCATACCAGATTTGCCTCGGTTGGAGACAAGTGAACAAGAATCGCCTTTTTTATGTGGTGAATTGTTTAATAAACCACTGGCATTTGGTATGAGACAATTAAATTAGAATATTATAACATAATGCATGGGAGTGAGTTGTCTGGTGCGTCTGGACCCGCTCATTATTGCTTATGAACCTTGCCTGCTGCTACTCTGTTGCAAACAGAGTCTTTCTTTGCTGTTGAGGAATATATGTTTTGTCTGGAATAGGCATCAAAGGCTTAACACATTTAGAACTCGATGCTTGAGGAGACATCTAAATCTTTACTGAAATCTTTTTACGGATTTGATGCTGTCGAAGGTGGAGCTCCGTGATTTATCCGCAGCTGTTTTTCCAGTGACGGAAATGTTCGCATGGGAAATGTACGCATTACAAAATGTTCGTACATTTCCCATGCCAACATTTCCATTACAAATCACACAGATTTCCTCACTCACACCCCCACTCACTTCCCCACACCTTACTTTCCTTTCCTTTAGACGCGCTGTGTCCCTGAAGCGCCGGTTTCCTTTCACTTCCGTGATATACTGTATAGTATAGTGAGTGGAGTGTTGCGGGCACACCCCCACAGCCCCTGGCTTTTTTTTTTATTTTATTTTTTACTGACACCCCTCCTCCTTGCTTGTGCTCACTTCATAACCATCTGACATAGCAGAGCAAAGCAGAGTGAGTTAAGTGTCCAGTGGTCCACTGGCCGAGGGCCACATGAAGGAAAGTCAGACGCTAAGAATCTCTCGGTTTCGCAAAGGAGAGGCCGCTGTGATGACCCCAGCAGGAAAAACAGGATTGATGGCGTGTTCGCTGGGCCTGGTGGAGCCCTTTGAAACATCTTTTGGTAAGCCCACCTACAAATCAATTACTTTGAACGCTGAGCAGTTAAAAACTGCTGATGTACCCACTCCAGATTTACAAATGGACTTTACACCATGAAGGCGGCGGGCAGGAAGTGTGAATCTCTTACCCCTGAAGCAATCCAGGGGGAGGCAGAGCCCCTTAGGCGCAGCGACACCCACACTTCACCTGCCAGGGAACCCTTGACACATGTGAGCGTTGCGACTGTTGGAATGCTGTGTGACCAAAGGCTTGTGGGTCCAGCGCAGCTCGACAACCATCAAGTACTTCAACCGAGAAATGGGTTGGAAGTAGTGGGGCCGAGCTCGAACGCTGTTACTAACACCATAAACATACCTTTTACTCCATCTTTGCAAGCGCCTCCTCACAACCTGGCCGTCACCTATTCCATAACTGTGCAAGTACACAAAGAGTATTCTGCAAAAGACGTGTTACCTTTTCGATCTCTAGACCTATGCCTGCTGCAAGACTGCACAACTCCTCTCGCGGATCTAATGGAATCATCGTCCGAAAATCAAACCACCTTACATATGACAGACACAGCCTTGGTAAAGTACCCATCGTGCCTTGACAATGGAATTAGTACCTTGGGGGGACAGCAGCCTTGAGAACACGGAAAGATCCATACTGCGATCAAAAGAGGTGCGGGAACCTACCTCAATGAAAATTCAGCCGCATTCAAACGCTGGAAAGAAATTTGCATGCTTCAGACCTGCAAGACGTTCTGCTGCCACGAACTATGCAGAGGCCCTGCTAAAAACGGCTCACAAACCATGTGTTTATTATAAAATTCCATCTAGAGTTCGTCGCCCTTGTTCCACAGTTCAGTCACTCTTTGTGACAAAACAAGTTTGCCATCTAAATGTCTCTCAGCTGGGGGACTCCGAAATGTTGGAGGGTGCGAAATTGCGTGGAAAGCAACTAAAAGAGCTGTTGTGACACCAAACGATAATATAATGAACGGAAAAACAGTAACATCGTACAACTTTGCTCCCTTTGTAAAGTCAATTAGACCTCAGGTCGCTTCAACGCAAAGCCTACGGCCCCCCTGCCGTAACGCAATAACTTAAGTTGTCGGAAGCGTGTCTTATAATGAAGGATCTTGCTCCTGGTTCAAAAACCGGGGAGGTGGAGTGGACCTACGAACCTGAGGCCCTGTTGTACCTCAGTTGAACCCAGCAGCATGGGAAAACGTGATTAGCCCTGTGACTTCAGACAAAGACAGCAAAAGGGCCACAGACCAGGCAGCGAGTAAGCTAGCAGGGGTGGACGCATTAAGTATCTTGCCCACTCCGGTGTCTGCACTGCAGGCACTTCAGCCTCTTTGGAGCCGGCTACACCGGTTTAAGTCAAATTGGGGGTGTGAATAGCACAAAGGTGTTCTCCTTGGACTCAACCTGCCTGTCTACCGAGAGAAACTCTGTTTCTACTGTGGGGTATCCGCTTAATGTTCTTGATCAAATGGACTCAAACAAACAGAAACGAGCAGTGTCCCACTTCACCCAATCTGAATGTACCATCCAAAAGAGAAAGACGGACATCTTCACCATGATGTCTACCATCACCACCGCCCCTTGCGCCGTTCATGAAACTTTATGAACATCATAACGACTCCTTAAAAGACCAAACAACATTGCTTGTGATGATGCACACTAAACTCATCTTTTTGGAGGGCTTTGTTACAGCAAAGGCATTGCAAGTTGACCAACCCTCTCTGTCTAGTGGAGTGCCAAACGAAAAACACCTTCATGAGTCCACCAGCGGAGGGAGCTTGCTCGAACTCCACCCAGACATCAAATGCCCCGCAGCTAGTGGACTTGACAGAGGACCAACATGGCTCTGTCAACGTAACCTTAGCAAGCTTCAGGTCACCCAGAACAATGCCATCAGCGCAGCGTTAAATATCCCTAGGAATCAGCACATCTCCGACACCAGACGTAGCCTACGCTGGCTCTCAGAATCCCAAAGCGTCTTCCTCAAAATGCTTGCACTGACGCATAAATATTTGGCCAACCAGGCGCCTAGCTACCTGGCTGGCCGATTTACTCACCATACCTCTAACCGCCCTCAAAGAGCTGCCCAAGCCCACTGTCTCTCCGTACCCAGATTCAAACTACAGAAATCAGGCGGGGCGAGCTTCCCAGTCCTCGCCACGAAACTCTGGAACTCTTTGCCTAACCCTAGAGCGGAACCCTCATTCTACGCCTTTAAGAGCAAGGCCAAAGCGTGGCTGTCTACCCAAGACCCTCCTAACTCCTACAGGACTTAACCAGTCGGCTAGTCCCCGCACCATTTCCACTACCATCACTGTCGGATTAGCTCCATGATTGTAAATACACTGTAAATTATTTGTATGTAATCTGAACCTGCATATATGTTATGCTATGTTTTTATGCTCTCACTACTCTTCATGTATACTATTGTAACTTAAGTTGTTGTCACTGTGCTTACCATGTCACTGTAACCTAAGATATGCGCTCAGATGCCTTTGGGCCAGGCGCGCTATACAAATAAACAAAATACAAATACACATCGCAAATCATCAACAAGGCCTCTGTCATCAATATCAGTGGAGAAAATAACTAATCCATGTATATGTCGAGGAGAAGAGGTGGAGGAAATTCAGGCCTTGAAAGAGGACAGCAACATTGCAGCAAACCTGGTTTATGCAATATTTAGTCAGAAAAAGGGGAATGTGAATGGGGGTCTGGGGCAGAAGGGTAAATAGAGAGGCCCGGACCCTGAATTAAGAGCTCCTACCCTACTTTCCTCGAAAGACCGACTTGACCAGACGGCAGCCCCAAAACCAGCGCCAAGGAGAACATGCTTGAGCACAAATAGCCACTTGGGAGCTTTGAATACCAGTAGCGCTTCAGCCGTCGAGAAGATACTGCCAGGACGGGATTCAGTCACGAGAGAGATGAGTCCGTTGCTTAAGACACTAATGGAACTTTCAACTTACTCGATGGACAAGGAAGTTAGCAGTGCACTTGGCTTTAGCCAAGGTGACAGCTCAATGGCAGAGCGCCACAGTGCGGCCACCGACGTCACCCCATTTTCTAACAATGGCAGAGAAAAGGAACATGTTGGCAATGGCCCAAAACCTGGGAGAGGACACTGGCTCCATAAATCCTTATAAACCCAAATATGGTTGGGATGTAGGCAGCGAGAAAACAGCTGCTCATCCATTTGATGGAATGGTCCGGCATCGTCTGACCACCTCGACCGCCCTGAGAGCTCCCATGGGGTAGGCAATCTAATTAAGATCCCCCTCGTCAACAATGGCCCGATTTTTAAAAACCAGATCGGTCATTTGTCAGTGAGACGTAGAGAAGGCCAACCTTATACCAGCACTCAACCTTAGTCGGCTCTAGGAGCGGAGAAAACTAATCCAAAAGACCACTCCCTCAAACTTTAGAGAATTTTGGATACAGAGGACGACTTGATCCTGAATCGTAGAACAGTGATGGAGTTGTTATATTGCATCCCAAACTTGACGCAACTAACATCTGAAGATTTGAAAATCATAGAGTTTGGGGATGAACGCCACACAGAGTTGTTATACCTTCATATTGTTTCACCATTGGTGAAAAACATGCTTCTGCAAGCAGCAGAAAATGTTCTTATGCTGGGTTTTGATTTAACAGAGATTTGGAGGTGGAGGTGGAACAAATACAGGCTCAAACTGTACCAAAGCACAAACTGAGCTCTACAGTCACGAAAGTCAGTGAGACTGTTTCAAAAACCCAGTGCGCTAACACCACCAATTCTTACCTGTACTCATTACAGACAGGAAGGGTGCCGGTAGAACCGGGATCCAACCATAACGGGAATACTAAACTGGAACCTCTGCTGCATCATGTTAGCAATCTGTCAACAGTGCCAAAGACTACATCAGAGGGAAACAAATCTCTGGATTGATTCTGGTTACCAAGAGCACTAATTGGCAAAGATGACCTGTAGCCACTCATCCAAACTAAATATACACCAACCTCGGCATCAGAGATGGGGCCAGTCACTTTAGGGCCTACTGGTTTGAAAATCGCCTCCTGAAATACAAGAGGTTTTATGCACCTGACTTAACCCAGTGATGTCAATTTTGGTGTGTTTGACCTATTTTGTTTGCCAGAGACATGTTTGAAGGAGACCCGTATTATGGACGGCTTTGAAATCTCATTTAATGACAGCTGTAAAATCCGGCAGCCCCCTGACCTTAATGGCTACAATCTCATCCAGCCTCTTGTCTCAAGAACTTTTTATTGGCTGGGGTACTGGGGGTCGGCCCAAGAAAAAGGGATACCAATGAAAATGGTACTAATCAAGGTGTATTGGAATCCCATGCTTACGGCAAACGAGACCTTCATAGACAACATTGCAGATTTAATTGACGATGTATGTTCAGTCCAGCAGACGCAATACGTGGTCTTATGCAGTGACCAAAATACGCCAGGGCGGATAAATCATCATGCCGGTCAAGTGAAGTTGCATGGGAAAGATGGACAGACGAGGGGGAGAAATGTGGACCTCCTTGATGAACGCAAAAGGCATGCACATGCTGAATGGTAACATCAGGGGCTCCATCCCGCCCCTCCTGACATGGGAAAACATGGATCGCTCATTGGTGATGGACTATATCTTCGTCTATAGGAATTTCCTCCCGCTGGTTGACGCATTCAAGGTCATAAAAACTATCAACAGCGACCATCATTTACTTCTCATGGAATGGTCCATCCAAAGTTCCAATCTCCGAGGAAAAAATGCATGGGCCGGTGGAGGTATGCAATGGTGGCTCCGGGTTGAAAATCTCGAATAACAATATAAAACAACTGACAAGGGATTTCAGCCAGGTCGTGAAAACAGTGGAATACATCCCACTCTTAGATTTATACCACACAAACTGGAAGAAGAAAAGAAATCCATCTGCAAGCCATCTACATACATTTAGCAAGGAACGAGTAGTGACGAGGAACGTGCTCAGGAAACTGGAAAGAATGGAAAAAAAAATCAAAGTCTCAAAAAGACAAACCCTCCCAAAGAGAAAAAAGGAAATATAAATACTGGCTGCACTCAACAAGACTGTTAACCTACCAGAACGACTCCGGAGCCATGCTCAAAGTACTAATAGCTAAAGATCCCAGGGCCTTCTGGTCATTGATAAAATCGGTTGGTCTCGTAATTGACAATGAACAGACCAACCCTATAAGTGAAGACGTCTGGCAACATTTTGAAAAGTTATATGCCGCTGGATTACAGATCACCTCCATCGGCCCACACGCCACGAAACAGACCCTTTGGTCTATAACAATGACATCAGTGATGTCCGAAGACTTATTTTAAAGTTAAATGGCTCACGGGTGCCTGGTCCAGATGGCCTGACACGCTTTATGCTGAAGGAGAACATCGACGAGTGGGCTAATTTCATCCATGTTCTGCTGTCTCAGATTGCCCTATCTCACCAAATACCTAGTTCATGGAGGAGGGCGATAGTTGTCCCAATTGTTAAAAAAAAAAAGGGGGACCGTCATAATCCCAAGGATTATCGACCTATCGCCCTCCTCAATGTGATTGGAAAACTCTATGGCACAGTACTCCTGGACCACTTCCACAAATGGAACATACAAAAAGTTTGCAATGACCCATTATAAATGGGCTTTATAAAGGGCATCGGGACGGAGTACATATTTTTTTACTAAACATACTAAAGCCCCGAGCCCAAGATGGGAAATGTAAGATCTTCATGGCCTTTATGTACTTGGTCCAAGCTTTCGATCACATTGAGCGCCACAAACTGTGGGTGAAACTTAAGGCAAGATGCCCAGAGGCCGTACTAGAATCAATAAAGACCATGCATCAGAACACAACCCTACGAAATAGACTGAACCGATCAGACCTTTTATCGACCGAAATTGCAACTTCAAAAGGAGTTAAACAGGGGTGTCCAATGGCCCTGGCACAAATTAGCTTCTTTTTGGCGGACATAGACCAGGTAGATACATCAACCAGAACCTTCCCACCCACGGTAGGTGGAGATAAGCTGCCATGCTTATTGTATGCTGTCGATGTGGTCCTAATCCACCAAATCCCAGTAGGACTACAGCATCAACTGGACTCACAAATGCCAGAAAGCCATCTAATATTGTCCCCACCCCAACAAAAACTGAAAACTTAGCTAAACAGCTCAAGGTTAGCCTATTAAATCATTACAAAGTTGGCGGTAAGGTAAAATCGATGCTGGTACGGTAATACCAGCATCGTTTACCAGACAGGAGCATTACGGCCCGCGATGCCGGTGTCACCGGCATTATCAGGGACCCGCTGCGACCGGGCTACTCATTGCCGATATGTGTGCAGACACACGGCAGCCGTGCCTGCGATACTGACATGCTGCAAGGAAGAGCACATTACGAGTTGCACGACATGCAAACACCGGCATAGACCTGCCGCTAAGAAGGGATACCATGATGCCGTTAACACCGTTATCGCGGGGCAGCCGTAAATAGTAATCTGCTGTGCAGAAACCTGCCACAGGTGCACACAATCAGCACGGGTGGAGGCAATGGAGTCTAGCACAGCACAAATTGAGCAGTCCCTCTCACCACATCCCTCTCAAATCCACAATGCTACCATTAGATGTTGCAATCCTGGGGCTGGAGGACATGCCTGCACTGCTAGTACTTGAGAAAGCAGTGAACCATAGAATGCAGCAGATGTGCAGGAGGAGAAGGATGGTGAAACAGGGCCCGCACATACCACCAGTCCATGCACATGTACCCCGCAGGCAGCCACCAATCCCCAGCCAAAGGGCCAGTGCATTTGACGTAACCCCTGCACATATCCACACCCTGTACCGCCTGGACTAGGAAACCATATGCACAATAGTGGACCTCGTTCATGACGACCTGGTGAGCCTCATTAACATCCGGACAGCCATCCCCCCCTTGCTGAAGGTTGTGTCTGTGCTACACATCCTTGCCACAGGCACTTACCAGCACACAGTGGGGCAGCTGCATGGCATCTCACAACCATGGTGCTCCCGTGTGCTCAACCAGGTACTAGACACGCAAGTTATCACATACATCTACCACAGACTGTGGAGGAGGTGAATGCAACCAAAATAGCATTCTATGCACTGGCAGGCATGCCAAACGTAATGGGTGCCCTCGACTGCACCCATATGGAGCTGGTCGTCTGGCATGCTGTGGAGGTAGTGTACCGCAACAGGAATCTCTACCATTCCCTGAATGTCCAGATGGTGTACAATGCAAGAAGAATCATAACGCATTGCTGTGCAAGATTCCCGGGCTCCACACATGATGCCATGGTGCTGCGCAACTCCATGCTTCCCCACTACATGGCACGACACACTACACAACGTACCTGGCCGCTGGTTAAGTCCAACCTCAGGGCCATGAGGGGTGTCGATTGGGGGGGTGGGGCGACCACAAGCACAGGCACCCTGACTGCTGGTTGGGCCATGAGGGGTGTCGATTGGGGGAGAGGGGGGTTAACCACAAGCACAGGCACCCTGACTGCTGACTGGGATATGAGGAGTGTTGTCTGGGGGGGAGGTGACCACAGCGTCCTGGGTGCCTAAAACTGTGACCCCAATGAATTCGAAAGAATGTGGGACACAGCCAATGGATGCAGATGTGGAATGCCTACACAGCTGTGCCTAAATGGAAGTAACATACAACATGCCCACACCAGCACATGCATCTGGAACATCATCAGACATGAACCACACATACCACAATGCACCACTCTGCAGTCACAATGCATGCAATACATGAGCGCAACAAAGGGAATCACGGATCATGCAGCCATGCCTGAGATGATTCCAACTTCCACACAGGGGGAATCTGTCACTGCACCCATCCCACTGGTACACCGCAGACGAGTATACCTGTCCAGGCACCTTGAGGGACACCGCAAAATGCAATGGGTCAAGCATGGAAACTATTGCACTCATCAATCAGTTACCACCACTAACATATGATCAAGTGGTGCAGGACCCATCCACAGTACCTCAGTCCCACCATGCCAGTACACACCCAGCCTCATCACAGAAACATTACCCACCACTGGCGGACCGTACCACCAATGCCATTGTGCCTCTGTCATATGGGGGAAAGCGTTGATGGACATGTACATGGTGACATTAAGTAGTCGAAAGCATGATAAGCAAACCACTGTCTATCATCCCACACCACCACACGCTACTTATCTCTCTCCCACTCCCTCTACACCAGAGAAACAATAGGCTTGGCTCCTGATCTACCCGCCTCTTAACCATACCTAGTACTCACCTAGCCAAACCACTCGTCCACTTGACGGCACCAACACCCAGCCACACGCCAATAACCCCCAGCAAACCTGCCTCCTCTACGAGCACTCAGACTAAAGCCAAACCAGTGAACCTCCAGAGAACACAACTCCATTGTGCACTCATCAATGCCTGCTCCATGCCAGCACATACCATAGAGATCCACAACCTTATCGTCGACCTAAACCTAGACATTATAGCCATCACAGAGACCTGGTTACATGAAGCCTCTGGCCCAGCCATCTGCCAAACCCTACCTCCGGGCTGCATCATCTTTCGTCAAGACAGAACCTCTAGTAAAGGGGGCTCTAAATGCCAGGCAAATAATAACCCCTGAGGCTGACAACTTTGACGTGCTCTTAGTAAAAATATCTCCTACACCAAAGGACACCATAACATTACACACTGTGTACCGACCTCCAGGCCCAAACCACGAATTCCAATCCAACCTCACACACATCCTAGGGAACAACCTCAAAACCAACACTAGAGCCATCCTCTTGGGTGCCCTCAATTTAGGATTCAAAGACCCTAAAGACAGAAAAGGTAAAGCCCTTGCCAATGCAATCCAAGACTTAGGCTTTACACAATTAATTAACGAACCTACCAACACCAAAGGTCGGATACTAGACTGGATTGCTGACCCCAACTGCGCGGTAGACATTAGCTCCAACACCCCACGCCCATGGACTGACCACCATCTACTGCACTTCCTCATACCCTCTAAAACAGTAGGGTACCCCAACACACCCGCTCCACCCACCGTAGCTAGATCCAAAAAGCTACTCCCCACCTAAAGAATCCTCCCTCTGCTCGAATCCTCAGCGCTCGCCCATCCCTGATCCAATAACCCCAAAGAGCTGGTAGAGATTTACAACACTACTCTGAAAGAGGTTCTAGACGCAGTAGCCCCACTAGAATTAAAAAAAGGCAAACATACACTTCCTGCCAACTCATGGTTCACACATTAACTCAAAGATGCTCGAACAGCAAAAAAAGCTGCATTCAAACCCTGGGAAACAAACCCATCCACCACCACTAGAAACACGTACCTCACAGTTGCCAAACAATACAAGCTGGCCATTACCAGACCCAAAGCCGCCACCTACAATTCCAGAATTGAAAAATCAAACTCCCAATCAAAAGAACGATTTGCCATCTAAAACGAACTGACAATCCCCCCACCTCCACACAACCCACCGAGAGAGACGCAACATGGTGTAACAACATCCAGCACGCCATGCTAAACAAAATTAAAATACTTCAGACCAAAATCAAGTCCCAATTTGACAAACTGCCCAAAGGGCCACCACCCACACCAAAACCTCCTGCAACATCACAACATCCAGACACCCCGCAGGGCGCAAACAAACCCACACTGTTTGCATTCAAACAAGTCACCATCCCTGAAGTCCTAAAGATTATGAAACAGACAACCATCTCTTTGTAAAGGGGACACATGCCCAGCTAATATAGTCAAAGACTGTGCTACGGCCCTAGCCCCTTTCATCACTTCCTTCATCAACTCTTCCTTTGCCAACAGCACAGTCCCACTTGCCCTCAAGGAAGCCTGGGTACGACCGCTTCTGAAGAAACCTACCCTCAACCCGGACTCCCCTAACAACTACCGTCCAATCACAACTGTACCATTCTTGTTGAAAATTCTGGACAAGGCTGCCTACCTACAGATCCAATCCTACCTGGAAACTCATAACATTCTAGGTAAAAGGCTATCCGGCTTCCGCCCCCGTCACGGTACGGAATCAGCCTTACTAGACCTCAAGAACCAACTACTTGAAGCTATGGACAAAGGCAAAACCTCACTCCTACTGCTCCTGGATCGATCAGCAGCCTTTGACTTGGTTGACCACAAGATCCTGTGTAAACACCTCACTGACGCTGCCCACTTCTCTCAAGAAGCCACTGCATGGATCCCCTAGTTCCTAGAGGGCAGAGCTATGAGGGTATTCTCCGACCAGGCCTCGGCCTCGCCATCACCCATTGAATGCAGAGTTCCACAAGGGTCTTGTACCTCCACCACTCTCTACAACCTCTTCACCCTCCCTTTGTTCAGTGACTTAGAAGACTTTAGCATAGCCTTCACCAACTATGCCGACGACACTCAAATTCTTCTCCCACTAACAGGAATCTATGAACAAGACCTTGACACCCTCCAGAAGACTTATGCACACATCCAGGCCTGGATGGCAGCTAATGGGCTCTGCCTAAATGGGGAAAAGACAGAAATCTTACTACTAGGCCAAAAGTATCTCTAAAAAAAACTAGACACCAAATACAGCTCCTTTACTATTGAGAACTCTTATCAGAGCTGCCACTGCAGTGAAAACTCTTGGTGTATATTTAGATTCCACCTTCTGAATGGACAGGCAAGTTAGTGCCATCTCATCCTCAGCTGCACTTACTACTAAAATCATAAATGCAGTAAAACCTCACCTATCACCAAAAAACTGCCTTAACATAGCGAGAGCTACAATTGGCGCAAAATTAGACTACTGTAACATCTTACTCCTAGGCACCTCCGCAAATAACATCAACAGACTTCAAATGGCACAAAACGGTGCCCTCAGAGCCGCCCTCAGCATCCCGAGGAAAGAGCACATCACACAGGCAAGAAAAGACGCCCACTGGCTCCCTATCGAGGAACGCATTACATTTAAGGCCCTCGCTATCACCCACAGATGCCTTGCCCTGACAGCCCCGGCATACCTAGCAGAAAGAATTCACCAAGCCCCGGTACACAGACCAAAACGTGACCAATACGCTCACTTGCTCTCTGGTCCAACCTTTAACAGAGCCAAAGCTGGCGGCACAAGCTTTGATGTCCTAGCACCAAAAGCCTGGAATGCGCTCCCACGCAACCTAAGAAATGAACAATCCCTCACAACCTTCAGGAAGGTGCTAAAAACTAATCTCTTCAACTAGTCTATTGCCAAATGTACTGCCTCAACACTGTTCCCATGTAACCTTGGAACGCTGTGATATTTTTACCTGTACCACTGCCTATGAACTATTGAACTATCTGTACCATGTCTTAAGTGAATATCTTGTAACTGTGCCATGATGCTCTTGGGCCGCTGGGCGCTTTATAAATCCAAATAATTAAATCAATAAAATATCAGGAATCACATTAGGTAAATGTGTCATGATGCACTGTACATGTATAGTGAATTCCCATTTGCAACACACCCCTCTTCCCCCCTGCCCCCCAACCATGGATCATCCCCAAGTACACTTGCCTTGGGTCTCACTATAAGGAAATGTAAAGTGCAGTCAAGAACAATCTGTGGCATGTGACCATGAACACTGTACAGGCAGTGCACTCAAGGAATTACCAAAATATTCACAAAGGCACTTTTAATTGCTCCCATGCAGGTGATGTTGGCTATCCCCTGAAGCCGTGGCTCATGACCCCCATCAGGCAACCAGTCAACAGGCACGAAGAGGACTACAACCGTGCGCATGCACTAAATAAATACAAATACAAATACTTGTGTCACGATTGAGCAGACTTTTGTGCTGTTGAAGGCCCGGTTTCGCTGCCTCAGCAGGTCGGGTGGGGCACTCGTATATGGGCCTGTCAAGTTGGGCAAGATAGTGTTGGTATGTGCCATGCTGCATAACATGTGCATCCAGCGCAGCGTACCCCTGCCCACTGACATGGAGCTGATGCACAATGTGCACAATGTGAATGAAGGACGTGCAGTACGCCAAGAATTGATTGCACAATACTTTTGATGGACTGGGAAACAGAAGGCACTGGGTATGGCGAACACTGGGCACTGTAAAAAATTAAATTGACACACTGGCAAGAAGCAATGTCCAGTCATGTGTTTTTCTAGCGCACACAACTGTATTAATTAAATGTGAACTATGTAGATTTAACATGAATCAACGTGCACCCCCATCCCAGAGAATTCACCAGACTACCCCAACACCCCCACCCCACAGCCCAACACCCCCACCCCACCACCTCAACTGCCCCCACTGCAACTTCAATTCGACTCCCTCCTGAAATGCTCATGAAAGTCTGGCTACTAATGCCCCCTTTTTGGAGAAGGAGGTTGAGGATCTGTGCAGCGCAAACAGCGCAGTGACCGACGCACCGGGCTTGTCTGCGTGGAGCTTGCCGGGATGGATGGAATGGGTTGCGGGTCTCTGTCTACATTCCTCTGTTCGGCCATGGCGGCCACCAACTGGATGACTGCCTGGGTCATGGCTGCCATCCCTTCCCGCATGTGCCGGGCCACGCGGTACACAGCCTGGCTGACTACCCAGGTATTATCCTGCAGGGCGTCCTGCATGGCCTGGCATGTGGCTTCACCGTCTGCCACATACTGCCTGACCATGTCCTGCATGGCCAGCTGGCGCTCCTCCATGCGGGTCAGCCGCCCCTCCAGGTCCCTGATGCTTTGTGCTGCAGGTGGGTGCACGGGAGGTGGGGTGTGTGGGCTCCCGGGGCTGTATACAGCTATGCCCATGTCATCCACTGAGCTGTGGCCACCTGAGCCGTGTTCCGGTGAGTGCCGTGGGGTAGCCTGCTTGGGTGGGGTATTGTCCTGATCTTCATGAATGCTGTTGCCTGCGGTGTCGACCACCTCCTCCTCCACCGCCTCCTTTGCACTGTTATGCTGATTGGGCCCCCTCACCCAGATCACTAGTTGCCGTTGATTGTGGCTCCTCCATGTCGCTGGCCACTGGGGATACGAGATCTTCCACCCGAGGTGGTTCCTGTGCCCCAGATGTGGTTCCACCCGAGGTGGTTCCTGTGCCCCAGATGTGGTTTTCTGGTGTGGGGCCTTTGTGCCAGGGGTGCCTTTTGGCTGGTATGCCTTGCTGCCACCTGTGGGTGTTTTCTGGGGTGCCTTGCCCCCAGCAGTGGGTCTTTGCTGGGGTGGCTTTCTGGGTGGACGTTGTTGATGGTTGGCCTGCTGGCCAGCCTGTGTGTCCTCTTGGCTGGGGGGCTGTGGCGTGGTGGCTGTGGTATGCTTCTGTCCTGCCCTTGATGTTGAAGGTCCCCGGCTGGAGGCGGCGTTATCCGCCTCGGCTCCAGCGTGCAGCGGCTTTCTTTGGTGTTGGGGTGTGTTCTGACTCGCTGTTTGATCCTGTGCCTGTAGAGGACAGTGAGGCAGGGCATCCGTCATGGGTCATCGTACATCCTACATACATCAATGCTAGTACATTCTGAGTCCTGTTCATTCTTGTGGACATGTTGGAGGGGCAGGCATGGTGCTTGTGGGAATTGGAGGAGTAAGGGGGTGCAGTGTTGGAGCATCCTTCTGGTGCAGCCATGTTGTGCAGGGTCTATGGTAGGTGGCCTACTGGTGTCTTGTGGCTTGCGTGTTGTGGCCATGCCTCAGGGGCTGTGTGCCATGTGTTGTTTTGATGTGGGACAGATGTGCCTACACTATGTGCGTAGATGCATTGATGTTTACACTGCGTGCATGGTAAGGGTGGGTGGCTCAAGTGACCAATCGGCAGTGGTGATGTATGCACCGTGCCATGGGATGGCACAGTGGTCAGGCCTGCATCTGTATGGTGATGTATATGTGTGTGTGCGCATGCAGATGGTGCATATGTTGGCAATTGGGGACTCATGTGGGTTGTGTCAGTGGGGTTTGTTGGGTGTATTCGTGGCAGCGACATTTAGATTTTGTAGGGGGTGACTTTAGGTGGGAGGTGATGGGGCATGTATTTGCTCTCATCTACTTTCCATTTGGACTTCGCCATTGAAGTTGGGGTTGAAGGTGTGTGTTGTGACTTTGGTATTACGCTAAGGGTCACTCGCTGTCATCGGCCGATGTTGGGACTCCCGTCTCGGCGTCACCCACTCCCTCGATTGCCTCCATGTTCATCGCCGTGCTGCACGTCTCCTCTCGCGGTGGCAGCTTTATTGGGGATGCTGCTCCTCCTCCTGTGGCCAGCCCCTGGCTGTGATTGGCAGGGAGGATGTTGCAGACCCACAGCTGCAGATCATCACACTGCTTCCTGCAGTTACATACAGTGCGGGGTGTTGTCCCCACCGCAGAGACTTTTTGCACCACCTCGTCCCACACAGCTTTCTTGCTCATTTTGTGCTTCCCGGCGCAGGTCTGCGCAGAAAACATCTGCGTGTTTCACCAGGGTATCTGCTAGCATGCTGAGCTCCATGTCGCAGAACCTTGGCTTTCGCCAACGCACTGTCCCTTGCCTCGAAGCCATGTTCCTCTGCTTGCTTCCACACTGCTCAGTTCTCTGGACCAGGTGCTGTTGGCTGAGGATTGCAATGGATTGCGTTTTTAAAGATGGCCGTCGCTGCATTTCCCGTTCCGGCGTGATGATTTTGCTTCCGGTGCCGGTATTGCCAGCATCGGAGTGCCGGTACTTGCGGCACCGAGGATGCTGGTGCCGGTGTCTGTGGCATCGATGATGCCGCTATCAGGATTTTAGGGGGGCCTTACCGGCAAGCCAGTGGAACCATTTCTGGCATGCTGGAATGCGCGTGCACGCTGACTCGGAATCTACCGTAGATTCCAGCAGCAGTGCTACACAGACACCGTTGCACCGGCATGCCGGTAATTTGCTTTTATTACCACCAAACTCGTCATGAAGCCCAACGTCTCTTTAAAAAGCATGCCGAATGTATTCATGATCTCATTCTAGAAGAACAACTTGACATGTTATGTCTTACAGAAACATGGCTACATGACCCAATTGGCCCCACCTGTGCTGTCGTGGTGCCAGAAGGGTATACTATAGACCATACTAATAGAGAAGCCGGACAGGGGGGAGGGGTTGCCATAATTATTAAGGACGCTCTACATATGTACCCATCTAAAACAGTGTGCACTGGCTGCGATGTATTACATCTAAAACATTCACCTACTGACAATACCATTATAAATGTAGTCTTGATTTATAGACCTCCATCCCTAATTTCCCTCTTTAATGACAAATTAGTCTAACAATTAAACTGCCTCCAAAGTTCAAATACCGCCACCCTGGTATTGGGCGACTTCAATCGCTGGCAAAGGGAACTCAAAACATAAGGAGGCAATAAATCTCAAAGGCTCTTAAATACCAGGTCATGAATGTAGCCCCCACCATGTCTAATGGTAATCTGCTCAATTGGGTGGCCACCCACAACCTCGACACTGATGATTACATAGCAATTCCATGTATCTGGTCGGATTATTTTAGAATAACCTTCACCCTCAGCATGTTGGCATCCAAACAGAAAACCCCTAACAAGCCTAAGAAGATTTTAATCCGTAATGTTAAGAAAATTGAGAGAGTGCACCTAGATCAGTGCATAAAATAAATTCTTGCTGACATCACAGACGCTGACACTTGTGAGGTCATTCTGGACAAATGTATGCACCATGTTAAGAACAAGTTGACCGCAAAGCCCCATCTAAACTCCTCTGATTGAAAAGCAACCATCCAAATTAGTTCCATCCCGCCCTCCAAGCACTGAAAAGGGAAGGAAATGGCAGAAAGAACCATCCACCATTAATCAGGATAATTGGAAAGAATCGGAAAAAGCCTATAGGGAAAGTATTCGTCAGGCAAAGACATATTTTTTTTATAATGACCAAATCAAGTCTGCCGAAAATGCTACAGGGAAATTATTTAACATCTTGAAATTATTGAAAAGCCCTATACTAACACTCCCACCTTTACCCCATCGCAGGAAGACTGTGACAAAGTCCAGACTGCCTTTTTTGATAAAAATCAAAAAGGCCCGAGACCAGATAGCAATGGCTCAAACCGCTCAGGCCCTCCACGATTAGCCACCCACAAAGGTTCCATCAATTTCTGCAGAACCTTTTAGGTTCCAAAAAACATTGACAAGAGGATATGCTGAAAGTCCTAGTCCCCATGAAACCCACAACATGTGCAGAGAACATTCTGCCGCCAAAACATATACTGGAGAATGCAGACATATTTGCCCCATTACTTATGAGAATAGTTAATTCATCATTTTGCGACAAAAACAGTCACCGTTGCACCCTTAGTAAAGAAGTCAAACTTAGACCAATGAGATCCGTCCAACTTAAGACCCATTACCAACTGCAACTTTATCTTGAAGGTTATGGACAAGGTCGCTACCACTGAATTACAAGTACATGTGGAGCCCAATGAGATATTACATCACCAGCAATCCGGCTTCCGGGCTGCACATAGCACTGAGACCTCTGTTGGATCTCCAGACCCACATGTTGAATATCCTGATAAAAGGAAGACCGGACTTCTCATTCGGCTTGACCTGAGTACGGCATTAGAAAAAAATTGAAAAGGTTTCAAATTGCTCAGAGGAAGCAGTTGGCTGGCTTCTATCCTTTCTTGCCAACAGGAAATCGAAAATGCACTGGGGCGATGCATTCTCCCATGTGAGGGACATCCTTTGTGGAGTCCCACAAGGAGCTTCATATCTCCCTTATTGTTTAAACTTTATTTAAGACTACTTTGTGAAGTCCTGGATAACATCAAGGTTTTCTTCGTCAACTATACTGATGATACACAGCTGGTACTGGAATTGAGTGGAAACTACGCTGAAAATAGTGACACTGTTTCATCAGTGTATAATCGTATTGAATCATGGATAGACCACAACTGGCTCTGCATTTACTGTAAGAAAACAGAGCTAATGCTATTCGGCTCCATCAAGCATGAGCTAAACTAACTCCTCAATATTAGACATTTCTCATCAAGGAAATTCCTATACTGGTTGTAGGCAAGGTCAAGACGTTGGGCATGATTATGGAGGCTTCTATGAGTGCTGAGGCTCAGGCCTCTTATGTAACCAAGAACTGCTCGTACTATCTTAGGCTATTAGGAACACTCATACCCTATCTCAGCGAAGAGAATTGTACTACAATAGCCAGAGCAATCATATTATCCCGCCTGGATTATAGTAATTCCTTAATGCTCAGCGGTAACAAAAAGTGTATCTCAAAACTCTAGTTTATCCAGAATAACACCATCAGGATTGTCAAGCCAAAATTTAAGACCGATCAAATCAGCAGTGCTAGAACGGAGCTTCACTGGCTCCGGGTGGATGACGGGGTACAGTTCAAGGCCAAAATGCTGGTTCATAAATGCCTTTATGGGAAAGCTCCAGCCTATCTGAAATCAAAAATCATCAGATATGCACCAGGCCGCTCATTAAGATCCGAATATAAGGGCCAAATTACTTTTGCCACCCATAAGCGAACTAACGGAATGGGCAAATCTTTCCCTACAACTGCAGCTGCTAAATGGAATAGCCTCCTAGTAGATTTGAGACTAGAATCCATCCTTCTGAGATTCAGGAAAAACCTGAAAACGCATCTCTAAGTAATTTACTGCCATAATCCTTATATTGCCACCAAGCTTTATGTCCTCTGTCTACATTGGCTTGTCCTCATGTCAGTTTCTCTATGTCGTTGGGGTTTACTGTTGCGCCCTGATATCCACGGGCGACCGGCACAATATAAATAAAATAAATAAATAAAATAAAGTCAAGAAAAAACTCAAGGAGCAGGATTGGATCTCCACATAAGCGGAAGCAACCAGTTGTAAATCAATCGGCCACCTTCCTGAGCAACCACGGAAATGGGACTCTGTGTGTAACTATTTTTTTTTTTTTTTTTTTTTTTTTTTTTTATTAAAATGTTTTGTTTGATTTTACAAACTTTTCATTTCTTCATAAAAAATAAAATACAACAAAAGAAACTAGACAAAGTGACATTGTAAAATAGGAATCTCATATAATCCTTGTTTCTGCTTCCTTCGTGCGTTTCAAATGTCATTTGTTAATAGCTATCCAGAATTTAATAATTGTTAAAATTAACTTTTGATCTTGACCTCTTAGCAGATTGTCCCATCTTTCACTGGTTGTTAGTTGTTTATTTGATATACCAAAATAGTCTCTGTGTAGTGATCTTTGGTCTATCAAGGCCGTGCAGACCATAACCAAATGAAATAAAGTTTCTTTGTTGGTTGCAATTTTGCAAAAACGGCAGTATGGTGTTATTCTGTTTGTTTTATCAATCATAGCTTGATACTCTTGTGTTGGTAGGATATTCAGCCTAAATCGGAAGAACAGGTCACGGATATAGCAATCCGGAAAGATGTTTAGATAAGCAGGTAATTCGTGTAAGGCTCTTGATTCTATTTGGCATTTTAGATGTCTTTTGTATTGGTCTTGATCACCGATGGTTTGGATCCAGTCGTTCGTCTGAATTTTGCGTTTGGCATATTGAGGTCTATTAATTAACATTTCCTCAGATATATCGCCAGCTTGCATTTCCATTTTAATTTTAGAGCTCCATTTTGTAAGTGCTGTGATGTGGAAAGCGGTTTTTTTTTCTCTCAATATTTCCAATGACGGGATCTTATCTTTTGTGATTATTTTTCTAAGAAGGTCCATTTGCTTCCATAGAACGATGGATTTAATGGATTGGAGAGCTAGTTCGAATCGTATTCTAGCCATAGGAAAAGATCTTGGAAGGGATAAGGTTTTTCTCCAAAACAGTGCTTCATATCTAGTCCAATTAATGGATTCATAGTTGATGAGGGATTCAGAAGCATACGATAGAACAGGAATTACTTTTTGTTTGTAGAAGGCTATTATTGGTTTAAAAGAATATGTGCCGTACTTCCTATGGAAGAAGCAGCCTTGTCTGGCCAGAGATCTGGCTTTGTCCTCTAAGTAATTTTTCCATTCCTGTTCATTTGCAGAGGAGTTGATCATCGCGCCCAAGTATTTCATCGAGGTTGTCATGGCGATCTCATTCCCATCTAAGAATATTTTTAGGCTGGGTTTATCGGTTTTCTGCGGGGCGAGTCTCATCGTCCTTGTTTTGTTGCAATTAATCACTAGATCGTTCTCCTGCATGAATTCTTGGGTTTTATCTAGAGATTTTTGTAAGCCCGCTATAGTCTTATCCAGAATGATGATGTCATCAGCATAAATTAAAGTCTGAACAGTTTCGTTGTTGATTTTAGGAGGATTTGCTACCGAGTTTTGGATTTGTTTGCTAAAGTCAAATGTATACAAATTATACAAGCAGGCAGCCAAAGGGCATCCTTGTTTCAGGCCATTGGAGGTTTGAATAGGAGAAGTAACTGTACCGTCGTTCGTTAAGCGAACTCTAACAGAAGTATTTGAATAGAGTTGCATGATGGGGTGCAAGATAGAGTCTGGGCAACCCCAGGCTGTCAGTTTGGACCATAGCTTTGACCTGTTCACCGAATCAAAGGCCATTTTTAAATCTATGAAGATTACATATATTTGATGTTTTTTTTGTATCGCCTCATGTTTAATCAGGTTCAGGAGTAATAAGTTCACATTTGTTCCAACTTTCTTGATAAAGCCAGTTTGTCTTTGGTCTCGTTTGTCATTTTCCATTGCCCAATTGGTGAGTTTGTTAACAAGGTATCCTGCGAATAATTTGCCCAAGGGATCTAACAGGGCTATGGGTCTATAATTTGCAGGGGATTTGCGGTCTCCATTTTTGTAGATGGGAATCAAAACGGCAAACGTCCAACTTTGCGGAATTTGTTTCGTTTTTTCTATCAGTTGGAGGAGAAGAAAAAAGAAGGATGCCCATTCATGCGGGTTTGCTTTAAGGGTAGCATTAGATAGACCGTCGGGTCCCGGTGCTCTGGAAGGATTCAACTCCATGATGGTAATTCTTATATCCTCCACATCCCAGTTGAGATTCCAAGGTTCTTTGTTTTGCATTTCATTAATTAGAGACGCATTTGGATAGGTGTTATACAAGGATGTAAAATGCTTTATCCATTCTTGAGCTTCGACTTCTTGGGTCATAGCGGTTACTTTAGAAGCAGGATTCAGCAGAGTCCAAAAGTTCCTTGAGTTTTTGTCTTTTAGAGCCGCTAAAATTGCTTCAGCGTCATTCTGTTTAGTTAGAGCTTTAATTGTTTTAATTGAATTAGAATATTTTTGTTTTTCTTTTTTTATTTTGGTCTCAAAGTCAGGTTCTTTCAATTTTTTTAATTGTCTAATTTGTTTTTGAAGCTTCTTTTTCTTCTGGGCAATTTCAAGATTGAATTGATGCTTATGACAGACAATAGGATGGTTTTTTTTATGTGATGGATGATGGTATTTCTCGAGAATCCAACTATAGTTAAGTTTTGCATGATCATGAAGTGTAGAATCTTTAAAAGTTGACAGTAACTCAGGTATTTGATGATTTTTAATACGAATTCTATTAAGAGCATTATTAATCTCGAGAGGTGGCAAAATTATTCGTGGATATTTTAATGTTGCTGAATCCCAAGTGATTCTTATTTGTTGGTGATCGCTGGAAGGTTGAGGAAGATTTTCAATCGAAGTTATTAGAGTTTTCAAACCTTCTGATGAAAAAATGTAGTCAATAATAGAATTTGTGTTGTTACGGGACCATGTTGGAATCGGGATTCCTTTGTTGTCCACAGCAGGGTCGATTAATGTGATGTTACGGATCGATAATTCTTTTACCCATTTTTTTGCTCTCTCTGATAATGCATTTCTGTCCAGTTTTTGGCCTTGTTTGTCAAATAAGTGGAAATTGAAATCCCCTACAATTAAAAAGACCGTTCTATGATTGAGTAAGACAATATTATCAATTTCGTCCAGTATGGATTCCAGGAATTTATGGTCGTTCATTGCTGACGGATTCCAGTATATGTTAAATATAGTGATATAGTTATTATCCTTACATTGATCTTGGTCTGTAAATAAAGTTGAAATAAGAATGGTCACAAACTGAGCCCAAGGATGGATGTTCTTTCTCATTATAATTTTCCAAAATGGATTGATTTTCACTAGGATCATCATACCTGAGGCTGGACGTCCAAGTTGAGAGGAGATTGCAAGGTTTGATAATGTAATGAACCCTTCGCAGACTACCTCCTCTTTCAGCCAGGTTTCTTGTAAACATATTATCTCAGTTTCAGAAAGCACAGATGATCCTTCATTAAAAAGATGTTTATGGCCTCGAGTGTTCCACGAGCATAGTGAAATCACGCTCAGTTGTGTTGGATTTCTTGTTGATTGTTATAAGTATGTTTTCTTGGTCGTGGACCGATGATCGTTATATAGTACATTTGTGTCGAGGGACCGTTCTAGATCTCTCCCTATCCCGCGTTTCTTTGTAAATTCATTTCGATCAAATAATGAATTTTCCTCATTATATTTTGTGGTTTTGTTGTACACAATTGTTTTATTATGACGATAGGAGTCCATTATCGCAAGTTTGTGAGTGTATTTGTTCAAAGCCAAAAGGCTTGATACAGTAATTTTTTTAACTTCAAATCCCAGGATTTCCAATTGTTTTGTAGTAGACAATACACGATTCATAAGTTTTTCGGAATAAAAATCTATCTGTACAGAATCCATTTTGTTTTTATTAGGAAATAGAATTACTTCTATATCTCGGGATTTAATATCCGCCGTTTGTGGAATAGCATTTAGGAGGCGTAATACATTTGCTCTATTCAATATTACAGCCTCATCATTACTTGCTGCGCAGGAAGCTAGAGAAATTCTGAAAGCAAGAGACCTTGTTTTCCAATTAAGAAAGGTCGGTCTAATCAGTGGAGGGTCCGGTTGAGCTGAACGAGACATGTTGTCACTTGATTTCTGGTTCACTTCTGACTGTGACCCTGAGTCATCCTCGGACACTTCTGAGTATTCTAAAGAAATAATAGAGGAGTGCCTAGAGGTGTAACTCGAGTCCACAGAATCAAAGGAAGATTCTTTACATTCGTCCAGCACAAGAAAGATCTCATCTTGTGGATCTATAGAGCTGAACGTCTTATGTGTCACAACTTCAAGAGTTGTAACGTCATCAGAGTTATTCTCGCCATCGATTACTGATGCAATGATTTTATTAGGGGCGTCTTGATTTATAACGGCCAGTAGTGCATCTAGTGGTTCCGATTGCAATTTGTCCACATCTTTATTGGATGAGGTTGGTCCAGTATCACTTGACGTAGAGGCAGCAACAGCTGACAGGCTGCTAGATTTAAACTTTTTTTGTTTTTCCCTTCCGGTATTGATTGTGTTTTCTTGCACGGACTTTTGTACAATTTGCATTTTTCTTAAAAAGGCCCGTGACCCCGTTTGTATTTTTTTTGTGGGTTTCTTTTTGTTTGTTTTTGGAAGAGGTGATATTCCCACTGAGCCTCGTTTAGTCAAATCAAAGATGTCAAAAGGAATACATGCCGGCGGTTCAGAGTTAGGAGTAGGCATCATATGATTTGGATCTAGTGTACCGCTATTGATTGGTTGTACTTCAAAATCGTGTCGTTGTTCTGTTTTTGGAACGTCAGTTTGTACAGTGCTGTCAATAGTTTGAGATTGTTTTGCTAGACTTGCAGGAGAGGGCAGCACTAGCGATTGTTTCTTTATTTTTTCATCTAGCATTCTTTTTGTGATGGAGGAAACAGTCTCCATTAAATTTTGTTTCTCGGCACGATCTGATCTTGCGACTTCGGCGAGTCGGCTTTGCCATATCCTCGATGTTTCCGCCTCATGATTTAAACGTTCATGGATAGTTCCAATAAAACTTTCTAAATACGTTTGCTTAGTCATAATCATTGCCAGTAGAGTGGCTTGATCTTTGGTAGAATCTACCATTGCTTCTTGTAATTTTAAAAAAGGAATCATAGCTACAGAAAGTACAGCGACTAGCGAGTTTTGTAGCTCCAACATCGTCGTAGGTAGTCTGTTTGGTTGGTCTTGAAAGTCGTCTGTTACTTCAGACATCTTAGGAGGTAAGAACGAGTCATGCTCTATATTATCTTGAATAGTCTTTGGAGAGGTTTTGATATGTGCATAGAGACCCTTAGAGACAATTGGGGTCGATGTGTTTATTTTTGGAGCTATTGTTAAATTCTGATTAGCTCCGATAATGTCTTCTCTTTTTTGTTGGGAATCCATGATTGCATTGATTTCAGTCATATCAAGCGATAACCGTGCAGTACGAGCTGGGAGTGGTTCTGGATTGTCATTGACAGTCGTTTTGTTTAATAAATAAGAAGATTGCCATTGTTGTTTTGCAAGTTTCGCTCGATCCCTAAGGGTTTGTGAATAGCTGGGGTCGTCAAATATAGAATTACTTTCCACTTGCGCAGGTTGGAAGAGCGGAAGTGGCGGCAAGACAGGATCCGGCTCGGTATTCTGGATTAACTGTATTACTGGCATTGCATTTCCAGAAGAGTGATGAATTGCTGTTAAATGCGAGGCCTGGTGATCTGCTTGCTGTGAATCAAACGCCAAATCTACATGCGGAGGGGAAGATAATTTCAGGGTTCGTTGTCCTTTTGTATTTATTTTAGTAGGACCATTATTTGCCAAGGATAGCGTTTCATCCAATTTGCCTTGGAGGCGAGTTCGTGGTTTGATGGGCTCCATTTGAAGGGTTATATCACTCGATGGGGAGGATAACAGTAGGATAGTGTCTTAGCCAGATATATTATTAGGAGCGAGTACTTACCGCACACAGCCGCACAGCCAACAACAGCCGCGCCCTTTACTCCACTGCGGGCTTCACGCCGCAAGGGCCGCTGCGTGCAGCTCTTATAGTTCTTCCTGTAGGTGTGGTCAAAGAAGGGTCACGTGACTCCAGTCACGTGACAGACCAGGAAGAAAAAGTGCTCACTTCAACTACTAACGGCTCCAGCCGTTAGACTAACACAAATCGGAGCAAGTCGCGGTTGCAGGTAAGGAGAGATCACAGCAGCCGCACAGCCAACAACAGCCGCGCCCTTTACTCCACTGCGGGCTTCACGCTGCAAGGGCCGCGGCGTGCAGCTCTTAAAGTTCTTCCTGTAGGTGTGGTCAAAGAAGGGTCACGTGACTCCAGTCACGTGACAGACCAGGAAGAAAAAGTGCTCACTTCAACTACTAACGGCTCCAGCCGTTAGACTAACACAAATCGGAGCAAGTCGCGGTTGCAGGTAAGGAGAGATCACAGCAGCCGCACAGCCAACAACAGCCGCGCCCTTTACTCCACTGCTGGCTTCACGCCGCAAGGGCCGCTGCGTGCAGCTCTTATAGTTCTTCCTGTAGGTGTGGTCAAAGAAGGGTCACGTGACTCCAGTCACGTGACAGACCAGGAAGAAAAAGTGCTCACTTCAACTACTAACGGCTCCAGCCGTTAGACTAACACAAATCGGAGCAAGTCGCGGTTGCAGGTAAGGAGAGATCACAGCAGCCGCACAGCCAACAACAGCCGCGCCCTTTACTCCACTGCGGGCTTCACGCCGCAAGGGCCGCTGCGTGCAGCTCTTATAGTTCTTCCTGTAGGTGTGGTCAAAGAAGGGTCACGTGACTCCAGTCACGTGACAGACCAGGAAGAAAAAGTGCTCACTTCAACTACTAACGGCTCCAGCCGTTAGACTAACACAAATCGGAGCAAGTCGCGGTTGCAGGTAAGGAGAGATCACAGCAGCCGCACAGCCAACAACAGCCGCGCCCTTTACTCCACTGCGGACTATTTAAAACAGTTCCCTAACAGAACTTTCAGGGATCAGTTCCTGAGAACCCATCTGAATCTTCTACTGATGAAGAAATACGGGCGATTTGTGGTATAGTGGAACAGAACAGATGTCGCAACTGCAATGACACTTCAGAGGTGGAAACATTGAAACATTTGATCATATTCTGTCCAGCTCTGAAGGAGGCACGCATAGTCAGTTTTGGTCCTTTGTTAGTGAATTGCCAAATATCTGATTCAGACTTGTGGTGCAGAAGGTTGATAGAAGGAAGCAGGACTTGCTACGTGATTGCCGTTGTAAAATTTGTATCTAGTTTGTTTTAAAGCGACGAAGTAGGAAAAGTCCGAAGCTGCAATCTGTCGCCTGTTTTTGCTAAAATATTGTTTTCAATTGATTGCAAATAAAATAATATAATGCATGGCAAGCTAGCTAGTTCCAAAGAAACATTCACATGAATGACTGCAGGCAACTGTTTATTAGAAGGCCTGTATTCAGACGCTGTCTGACATCCTAAGCATCAGCATTTAGCCCTTCCTGGGCAGCGTAGTTGTATTCAAGTGAAGCTCAATGGAGCAGGAGACCACTTAATCCATAGGCCCTGAACGGCCTACTTCTCGACCATGTAGAAAGAAACTGACATGGAGTGAGATCGGGAACTACAGAGAGAGATTGGCGTATAATGCACCGGTCCCGCTAGATTTCTAATATTGCTAAAGTCAGCATTACTTTCTGAAGATCTGATTTGGAATCAAGTGATGTATTTTACCAGGTATTGTAGAGCTCTTGCAGTCTTAATTAGTGCTGGTTCTTCATAAGATAATCAAACTGGTTAGTTCTATAATAATAAAAATAGCGTACATGCTGCAATCTTCTGAATTAGTTACAATCTCCAAGTTCAAACATTACATTAGTGCTATTGTGTTTTTTTATTTGCCAAGAGTTACTGTTAGGCAGAATCCTGTGCAGTTCCCTTGGGGACCACTGCAAGAAGATTAAGACTACAGAAGTAAGCAGTAAACCCAATTGGTAGCAGTCTGCACCACCCAGATTTACCTGGTAGCTGTGGCTGAGCAGTCAGACTTCTCTCAAGAAGAGTAGGGCTGTATAGAGTATACACAATAGGACTAAAAACACAGTAGAGCAAACAAACACTGACCAGATCTTTGTATCAAAAGTATATAATGATTTATTTAAAACACACTTTAGGCAATACACCAGAACTCTAAATCAAAAGCAAGTTAACTCACAGTCAGGTAAAGTATAAACACCTCCCTTGATAACTATTAGATAAGTCAGAGTTAAAACACCACTATTTGTTAAAACAGATGTGAGCGCGTAACCTAGATGGCACTCTAATAGTTAAGTTAAAGGGAGAGAAAAAGCAGGGCATAAAACTAAAACAGTTCCCAACACTTTTAGAAGTTCAAAGCAAAGGAGTAAAGGCAGTATACACTGTAGAACCAAAGTTCATAGGGCAGGCCCACTTTAAACGGAGCAAAGCGAAATGTGCCCAAGATCACACGGTTTAAAATGCACTAAAAGTCTTTGCAGAATGTTCAAAAGAGGTTGGGGTGATTCAAGAAGTAAAGTTAGAAGGTCTGGGGCCAACCCAGTTGGAAAGCCAAGGATTTAAGGGTCACCTTTAGCAATCTGTGGAAAGGGAGGCCAGGCAGAACACAGTACCTTAAAGAGAGAGGAAGCTCCAGCGGTGGCAGTTGTTCCTGGCAGTGGTTGCAGTTCGTTGTTTCGACCAGGGGAAGAGAGGATCTCATCGAGGAGGAAACTTGGAGTCGTTGCACTGCCCAGGGATGAAACCAGCCGCGGAGTTCCTCGGTTAAAAGGTGCGTTCCTTTTATTCGCGGTCAAAGTGGTGAAGCTTGGCTATCCAGCTGCCAGGGTGCTTGGCACGGGCGATTCGACCAAGAGACGTCTTTGGAAGGCGAAAGGGGAGAATTTGTTGATCCCCACCAGCTCAAAGGAAGAAGACTCGTCCAGCAGAAGATCTTCTCTTGTTGTTGGGAAAGTGGTGAGTTTGTTGCAGAAGGGCTCCACCGTTGGTGTCGTCGTTGCAGATGGCTCAGCTTCTTCCCTCTTCGGATTCTTGAATCCTGTGGCGACTTCTCAAGTTCCAGTCCCAAAGACCCTGCTTCTATGCAGAAAAACCCCCATTCAACAGCCTAGCTGTCACTCACACATGCTAAGTGGTGAGCCGGGCGGCTCACCACTGGGCCAATCAGAATAGAGTGCGACTTGGGTTGCTAAGGCAACACAGTCTAGGGTGCCAATTCCACTCCCCACAAATCCTGTGGAACCCAGACAGAGTGGCACCATTTGGAGGGCTTCTGTGGAGAAGCCCGCCAAAAAGTCGAACAAAGGGCCCGACCTTGGTTGGAGTTACAAAGACGGACACGAACGCCATTTTAGAAAAGAGATCTCGCAAAAAGACCCAACCGTTGATTTAATATTAAATAAATAAACCAGCGGTATCTTTAACATTGCGCCAAAAAGTGATGCGTTTAAAATAAATGGGAAAATCCCATAGGAAATATTCCGGTGGAATATTTTGCGTGGTAACCCCTGCCACCAGCCAGAAACTCGACAAGAGGGGACTGGACCATGCCCCCTTGGAAACAGACCCAGGGGCAATTGAATTAACCCCTTTCAGTACTTCCACAATATGATGGTTTGTACTGGTTATGTTCACAATTTAGGACTAGTAAAGTCAAAGGTGACTTTACATGCCCTGGGAGACAGTAGTCAGTCCCAGCGTATGGGGTCTGTTTGGGGGTCACTATGACACCCCTGTGTTACTGCACTGAGGGTGCTGTGTAACACATACACAAAAACAGATGGTACCCTATGGAGAAAAAAAACACCCCATAGCCCATAAGCACACAAAAAGTCAAAGACATACCTTAAATCATGCCTAAGAGTGGGAGGAAGGAGAAAAAAAAAAATCCAGCAAAGCTGCTGGGGGACTCACTAGGTTTGGGAAATTAGCCTTTTAAGAGAATTCTCCCTAACAGTTACCTTCCAATTTTCATTCACAGAGATACAAATGGATGTTCGGATAGGATGCCCATCTTAAAACCAAGATCAGCCTTTAGTCTTGGCTTCGGAAGTCTGGCTATTCTCGAGGCTTCTTTCATGCTAGGGGGATGCTTCATGTTCATAGGCACGGGTTATGGAGCATGTCTGCTTTATGTCTGTTTATGGAAAACATGCCACTGAAGTTTTGAGGAACTTTATAACTCCCCTACAATGTCTGTTCACTCATAATTTACCACATAATGCTTCTGGAGTGGGGTTCTGTGCTTTTGAACTTCTAAGGGAGTATTTTAAGGAATCAAATTGAAATAATATTGATAATTTCAGGAGAATCATTGCATGTGTGGAGTGTTGTTGTAGCGCCTCAGTTGGAGCAATGTGTGTTAATTGTGCTTAGTTATTTAAATATCAAATACGTCCACCTCCTGCTCTTGGTGAAAGGTAAAGCCATTATAATACCTACATACCTGGCAGGCTTGGCTACTGACATGACGCTCAGGTGGGGGTCTAGGTTTTGACATGGTTTTGAGTTTTTCAAACCCTTGAATCCAATCCCAATAAAAGGTGCATGGAAAGCATTGTTTCTAGTTTAGTATGTACTTTGTACCATTTCCACATTCTACAGGGCGCTGCCTTCTGTGTACTCTGGCAAAGCATGATATGCTACTAACCTGCTTCTTTCGGGTAGACAGGATTACCAGAAGCAGAAAATGGGTAAGACAAGTCAATGCCGCAAATGGCACGCCCTAAAGCGTAACATTGCAGACCTTTTGAGGTCTACAGATTATAAGGGAACAGATTAATTAATTTCCGTCCTAGATCACTGTGCTTTCTTGAAATGGCTTTAGAATGTAAGTTACCTTTGTGAAAGTCTGAGCAAGCAACTAGTATCCTTTACGCTCATTATGGTTTATGTTGACTTTTTTGTACAGTATGCAGTTAACCATTGGAACCAGTGCATTCAACCCATTGATTGAAATTCTAACTCACCACACTTTTTAAATTGTTCATATTGGGGTTCGCCTTGACGGGACTTAAAAGGTGGCTTGCCTCCTGAAATCTATCTGAATTGAAGTAGTGGGATGCTTTGAGAGAGCTGTCATTTTACTGTGTTCCAAAGATCGAGTTGGTCCCAATTTAAAATTGTGAACACCACACTTGACAAACAATGCAGAGGTGAATTTAGGTCTTGAGTTAAGATAGGAGATAGACAGCTGGACTTATTTCCTTTAGAAAACAAAATGGACCAGTAATTTGATTCCTTTATAATTGTATCCCAGTGCATCCAAGGTGGATTTTGTGGTACACCTGCACATTTACAGAATAAGTTCCTACTAAGGTAAAAGGGGTTCCAACACTTGCATAGGAAAGAGTTGTTTGCTATGTGAATAGTTACACAATAGAATAGGTTCTTGCAGCCAAATCCTGTGATAAGTTGAACAAGCTCTCAAAGGTACAAGGTAGGTGGTAGGATCTAGTAAAAAAAAAAAAAAAATGTTTTTGTTCTCAACTGGAGGGGGTATGCAAGCTGGGAAGATACGCTTGAATTTAAAGAGAAAACCTACAAATGCTTAACTTCCCTTTAAATTTGGCAGGGAGATTGGGCATTCCATAACTGAAGCCAAATGCAGAAATGTGACATATTTCAGTTTTTTTGATTTTTGGAAAAGAGCGATTGGGCTTGAAACCATATGAAGAGAGGGTTTCAGTCCTATGCCTTATGTCATTTGCAGGTGACCAGATTAAGCCTGCAGTGCCCGAAAGCTTGGCAGCCCCGCTGCTCAATCGCTGCATCTCCATGCCAGTAGACATCTCTGGTACGTATAGCACAGTGTTATGACTGGTGGATTATTGCTATATAGATCATGACCACCAAACCCATTTCCTTGTCTTCTGGACCACTTCTGCACTTGGTTTGGTCTCAAACTCCTACTATGCTCTTACAGCATGATCACCTTTGAGTGCCCGTATTACCCAGTGTGTGGTCCTTGTTATACATATTGGCAATGTAACTCCTTTGTCCATTTTTATGAATGATTTGGGACTCATGGGTTAGTGACAGTGTGGACTGCAGGTACACCTAGCAATCGGCTATATAGCGCTTCCATTTTCTGTGATGTCCAAGCAATTCCTTTTGCTGCGTTACTCTAGTAAAAACGAATAAAATGGTGGTTACTTCACATAGATGAATAAATCTGTCCCTTTTAATTTGTACCCAAACAGTCGTCCAGCGTGGCCCTCGCTCTGATTTCGACATGGCCTACGAGAGGGGAAGGATTTCAGTGTCCCTTCAGGAGCCCGGCACCTGCACCCAGACATCCTTTTCTCGGGTGAGTATGGCACATGCAGACAGATCTCTCGGTATCTGCCCTTGACCTTAATCCTCTCTGCATATGACCCTGTATGGGCCTGGCTTGAGCCAGAATTCTGGACCAGCTCCTAGCAGGAATTGCCCAGGCCAGATACAGTCACCTCTGCACCCATCTGTGCAACTCAATACATTTCCGTATTTATCCCTACATGCACCTAGGCATCCGACTAAGCCATCAGACAAACCCAAGCCCCCAAATTTGGGAAAAACTCCAAGGCTTGCATACAAGAGCCTTGCCAACTATGCAGCTGCATGGGTGCCCATGAATAAACTGCCAGAGAAACACCCAATTCTTTAACCACATCTGACACAACTAGGCAAGCATACAATCCCCTGGGTGTATACATAACTGTCAGAAGGACCCACAAATCCACTAGTGTAACCAGTCAGCTTCCTCTTCATCCTAACGGCCAACTCTAAAGCCACAAAGCCTGTCTTGCATACACTCAATTGTACTCATTGACACTGAACAGTTCTTTAACCTACCCATGCATACACACTTCACGCTGTGAGCAGATGATGTGGTGGCCTTAATTTGAAGCACCCTTCTTAGTACTTCAAACTTGTTTTACTTTATGGTTAATTCACTTTCTTAATCATTCGAATTATGTATATAAACCACACCACAAACAGGGTTGTTGGTAGCTACTTGAATAGAATGCCTTTTTGCTCCCCATGTAAATTGTACTAATTTCAGACTCTTGTGTATACATTGAGAACCAACACTTTGTTTAATTTTTGATAATTAAATACTGCAGTTGTGGTTGATAATTGAACATATTGCTGCAATTTCATTGCTTCATATGGCACTATTGTGGCTCAGAAATCTCCCTACAATGAGGCAAATGCAGCCATGAAAGGCGTTGCCTATCATTCCTTTTTTTTTCTTTTATTTGTATATGGTTACAATGAACTTTTACAAAAAGAAAAACACAGTTCTTAAAAAGAAACATGTACAATTTCACAACATAGTTCCTAATCATTCATTCTAAAATAATCACAACCTAAAATGTCCCTCTATCATAGGTAAAATGCAACATAATCAATACATAACAAAGAGAAAAAAATTAAGAAGGAAGACCATAGTAAATAAGAACATATTATGCAGTTAGATCGATCCACTACTCCTCTGGCTAGCCAATGACCTAACTCAAGCCCAAGTTGCTGAAAGGACCCACACCCTAAAGAAAATCCCAATTGAGCCAAGAAAGGACAATTTTAGCTCTAAACAAAGATATGAACCCTTTCTAGCACCTGTATTACTTTTATCGTCAAACTGGACTCTTGTCACAATGTTAGTCTCCCCTAAAACATATTTGTGAGGATGCCCTCTGGTTTGTCCACACATTTTTGGAATAGGGCTGCTCTTATAAACCAGGTGCCCTCACATTCCATTAAAAGATGTTTTACATTTTGCTTCTCGTGGTTAACACATAACGTGCACTGTTTTTGCACAAATCCTATAATTTCACCATTTAATGACCTAATGTGTGTATGCGATTTCTGTAGTGAAAGCCTAACTAGCAAGCAAAGGCTACTCTACAAATGGGACTACAGAGCAAGAACAACAGGGAGCGCGTGGTAAATTAAGAGAGCATGAGTGGAAAGAGGAGCAATCAGGAGGACAACTCAAAACCAGATGCTTTAAGAAGAGCAAGGACTTCACTTCCATCCTGAACAGGATCCCTAGTGTGTACTGACATTGATCTATGTAATATATTTACTTTTCTAATAGCGTGACAGTCCCACCCCAATCGGCTGAAAAAACAGGCTGTTTGCTTATGTTGACTATGGCAGACACCAATTAATGACTTGGCAGGAAGTCCATATTTCAAGTTGTGATGTCTAAGGCCTCAGCGATCCATAATTGCAGAGATAATGCTGTATGATGGCCCTAACTAGGGTTTGAGTTTTAATTATAACTCACAAAGCACATATGCTTTATATTATTCTCTCCCTTTCAGTGGCCGAGCTTGTTGACGGGGTGCCCCCAAAATACTTTTCGTTGCTATCTGGGAGTTAATTAATTCTTGGGGCATTTGTCTAATAAAATTGAGATTGTGGTACTCGCTTCTGGTTTGTATTTCAAAGGCCCATGATAGGTAGGGGTATTGACTGGCTTCAGGCAGCTATGCCAGTTTGTCCAACTGCTCTCAAAACCCCTCCTCTAAGGTATTCTGGTTCTGTCTTGGGAAAGACCTGCGAGTTCAGTTCCATCTGGAAAAGGCCTCCCTAAGGATATTTCCCATCTGCGACTTCCATTTGGAATTGCAATCTGCTTTTATCCTGTTGGGTGGTCTCTTACTTTGTGTTTGGGTTTAAATACCCATCAAACCTCACCCATGCATTATTTGATGTGAAGGTTTTGGACTGGACAGGCCTGTGATTGCCTTATTATTTTTTTCTAACCCACTTGGACCCGCCTCCTGGCTTCTGTTGGCCCATTATATTTTGATGCATCAAGTATGTGTTAGTCTTCCCGTCAGGAATGAGGAATCCAATTGCACTGAAATCTGAAATCTTCACTTGTCTTATAAGTGGCTGCATGTGACATTTATGAGAATTATATAAACAAATTCCTAAGGATTTTCTGAATCTAGATATACAACTTGCATTCCTAGCTTCTCATGCATAACTGTTTTATTAAATATGTGAATTAATTAATTAAGCATACATTTTAATATAGCATTTATATGCTCGGCACGTGGCACCGTCTTGGTCCAGGGCCCTCAGGCCAATCTCCTCCTCTTTAATAGACACTTCCCACGCCTTAACAATTTTCTTTCCTCTACTGCTATCCCTTCTTACCCCTCTCTGGCTTCTCTGCCGCCACCTTCCTCTGCCACCTCTTCGGCACCCCTGATGCCTCTCTGGCCATCCTGTTGTCTCCCTCATCTGCCACCCCTGTGACACTCTATACTCCCTCTCCGACTACCCTGCCTACTCATCCTTCCTCCTCTGCCCATCCTCGGGCACTTCCAAAACTTCGGCAGGGTGTACCTCTGGCCTGTACCTCTCCCCGGAAGACCCTCAAATGTGCCAACCTGCTCCACATCGCTACTCTCAACTCTCGTTCAGCAGTCAAACACTCCTCTGACATCTGCCATCTCCTGGAAGAGTTTGATTTGGATGTACTCTGTCTCATCAAGACTTGGTTCACAGCCAGCTCTGTCACGGGTTTCTACTCTCTTTCCCGATCGCTACAAGACCTTCTACAAACCCAGAACCCACCTTCCCTGTAGGGATGTAGCCTTGATTTTCCCAGAGTGGATCCGTGCTTCTATCGTTCCAATGCAGCAGTACTCCTCCTTTGAATGCCTGGTCTGCTCTGGCCTCTCTCTCACTGTGGGCACTACCTACAGGCCGCCTGGCCAGGCCGCCCTCTTCCTCTCTGAGTGGGCTGACATCTCCTCCTCGCGCCTACCTCCCAACTTCTCATCTGAGACTTAAACATCCACCTGGATCCTACCAGCCCTTCTTCACGACTCTTTTGCAACCTCTGCAATTCTCTCTCTCTATTATTCCCTCTGGCCTGACTCACTCTTCAGGCTACACCCTGGATATGCTGACCTCCCCAGACTTCCCATTCTCTCACCCTCTCACCACTCCTCTCTTGGAATGATCCTTCTCCTTTCTTCCCACCTCCCTCTCTTCCCCGCAGGTCAAGCTGACTTCAGCACTGCCACCTGCCTTCTTGAGGTGTCCATGAGGTGTGTGTCAGTTGAGGCTTTTTCCGCTACTTTCTCTCGTCCTCCTGCACCTTTGGCTCACTCACACCCTGACACAGCCCTCTCTAACCTTCATCTCTCTATCTCTAACACTTTGGATGTCCTTGCCTCTATAATGAAGATCCGCTTGAAGCCCAAATCCAAGTGCAACTATTGGTACGATTCCGACTTCGCAGCCCTTAAACGCAAGTGACAAACTAGCCTGCCGCCTGCTCCAAAGGCAGTACAGAGTCTCTGTCCACTTCTTTAAGAAGAGAGCCTTCGATCACGTCTGCATCTCTGCGGTTTCTAACAACTCGGGCGAACTTTTCAAAATCTGCAAGGAGCTGGCCAATCCTGCTTCAGTCTCTACTGCTCCTGTTCCCTCCCAGGCCATCTGCATGGCCTTGGCCTCTCATTTCACTACTAAAACTCAGGACATCCTGTCCACCCCCCTTCCTCTACCTCCTCTACCTCCTCCTCTACCATTCATGGCCTGTCTGAGGCCGTCTCTCCTCCTCCTTTATCCTCCTTTATCCTTCTTTCCCCAGACAATGTTTGTAGACAAGCCCGATCTATGAAAGCCTCATCAAAGCAGGTTCTCCCCTGCTCATCCAGAACCATCAAGGACCACATTGACACCCTTTTCCCAGCCTTGGCCGATTTCTGTAATCACTGCTTTGCCACTGGAACCTTCCCCTCCCCCTTAAGCAATCTCTTGTTCACCCACACCCTTCTAAAGAAGCCCTCGCCCAATCCTTCCTCTGTGGCCAACTATCGCCCGATCTCCCATCACTCCTTTCGTGGGCAAACTCTTGTAAAAGATGGCCATCTCCCAGCTTAATCTACATAGTGAATCTGCTGGTTGCCTCTATGACCACCACCAGTCTGGCTTCAGAGTTGCCAGAAGCATGGAAACTGTCCTCCTGAACACCCATGAAGACTTGCTCTCCAATCTTGACTCTAATCTCCCTTCTGTCCTCACTCTCCTTGATCTATCTTATGCTTTTGACGCGGTCAATCATGCCATCCTGCTCAATCATCTCCGGTACGACGTTGGTGTTGCTGATCACCGACCCTCTCAGGTACAACTGGGGTCTTTCCTCTCTTCTATTTCTCTCTCTGCCTGTGGTGTTCCCCAGGTGTCTAACCTTACTCCCTGGCTCTTCAACCACTACCTGGCATCTCTTTCCCACTGCATCGCTACTTTCTGCTCGGGCTTGGTCAGCCCTGCTTCCTGGGAGTCCGGAGGATATTCCTGGCGCTCTTGACCAACTTAAAAGCAACGCACACAATCTGGTGTTCCTCTCCCTGGCTATTCGGTTTCTAGCAGCAACTCTGTGGAAATTCAAACAGCTCCGAGAAGGATGTCCAGGTGGCTTACTTTGGTGTCGATTGTCCTACCAACTCAAGGGAAGAAGTCGTCCATGCAGGGGCTTCTCTGTCGATACAAATTTGGAGTTTCAGCACAGCAGTAGGGCTTCACCGGGCAAACCAATGGTCCAGGAGTTGCAGTAGGCGTCCTCTTCAAGTTCTTCTTCGGTTCCTTCATCCAGTGGTCGACTCTGTCTTCCAAGCCAAAAGCCTTGCCTTTTTATTCAGTTCTCGCCCATTCATTCCAGCCTAGCTGTTAGTCACCCAGCAGGGGGGCTGTCCTTGGCGGACAGTCAGCTGGCCAATCAGCACAGAGTGCATTTGGGTCTCCTAGGAGACAAAGCACATGGATTTTCGGGCACCTCTCTCACTTCCTGCCTGCCCCAGACACGCTGGAGCCAGAGGTGGGCTTCACTTGTGAATCCCGCCAAACGCAAAGAAAACAATGGGACCAAACCTGGTTTGGCGCGCAGAGTAAATCTCAAGAAGGACCTTTCCCCAAAGAAATGGCGAAAAAAGAAGACTGGGGCCATTTTGACAAAAATGGCACTCTTGGGTGCTTTACTGCAGCTGCGAACGCAGCCCGCGGTAAATGCACTCCACGGTAGTTAAAACGAAACCACTGCTACCAGCCATTCAGTGAGGAAAGGGTAACATAAAAATGTGACATGAAAAGCTAGACAAAGGGGATACTAATTAACCCCTCCAGCACCCTATTGTAAGATAGTGTGTGCTGGGTCTAGAAAGTTACACATGTAAGTAAAGTCAATTTCACTTTATTGCTCTGGGAAACAGTAGTTTATCCCAGAGAAGGATTTTAAACCTTTGGGAAATCTGGAAGACTTACCTGCCTCACTGCACTGAAGGTGCCGTGTGACACAATGTAAAAGATGATGCCTATGGAGTTTGTCAGACTCCACAACCAAAAGAAACAGTGGTCAAAATCATATTAAAATACATGAGAGAGTGGGGAAAAAGGGTCTCACTCTCTCCAGATAAAAAAAATCAAGTCCTCAAAATCCAGCAAAGTTGCTGGGGGGCCTCTAAGGTGGAGGGAATTAGCAAATCTTTGAGAATTGTCCCTAAAACATTCTCTCTGCACTTATGAGCCACCCGCTGGCTACACTTGTGAGTTAACTGCACTTCCCCCTTCCGTGCCCCACCTGGCACTTCCTCCCTTCCCTCTTCCCCACACTTGCGCGATCTGAATGTTACAAGACCTAGTAAGATTGTTATTTTGTCCTCTCTTGTTTTCCCCTCCTGGTCTTGTCACGCTGTCACGACCCCAGGCGCCTGGCGAGTTTGACGGCGATGGAGACTCTGACGCCATTAGACTGTTCTGCCACGTTTTCTCGGAAACAAGTATCCGCGGTCTAGTCTTTTTCCATCATGGCCGCCGCCTGAGTATATCACTATTCACTCTCGCCGGCTCAGCGCGTTGCAACTGTGCTTTCCCGTGTTGCTATAGCGCTCCCAGTTCTACTTCCTTTGCGACCTGTTCGCCCCTCTCTGATCCCTTCCAGTCCCCCTTTTCCTCTCCTGTTCCCGTCTTACCTGCCTCCCTTCGGCTGGTTCCCTCCTGGTTCTCCCTGTGTTTTTCGCTCCTTCCGCATCTGTTTACCGTTGCTGTTCGCCTGCATTCCTCTCACTTCCATTGTAGTCTCGTCCGGATATCTGTATTCCTCCCGGCTTGGACTTCGCTACGGACCGGCTTCCACTGTCCAGTTACTTCGGCATCGAGGATTTTTGTGCCTGGTGGCTTTTTCCCCTCATGATATTGGCTGTCGCGGAGAGGGGTCACCGTGGTTTTCCCTGTAAAGGGTCACGGTGGCTTCCTTTCGCGGCAGACCGTATCTGCTCTCCAAAAAGAAGACTCAAGTGCGACACCCTAGACGGAAGAAGCTCAACTATTCGTCTTCTTCAGATGAGGAGGAGGAAGGTACTTTGGGGGAGCTCTGTTTATCAAGTGGCAAGGAGGATACTGCTGACCCAGTGGCTATTCCTATAGGACCGTCCACAGTCCCTGATAGCTTGCAACGCCAAAAGAAAGAGATTATGGCCACGCCACAGCAGTTGCAGGAGTTAGTGGCAGCCGTCCAAAACCTCAATGTTGAGGTCCAGACACTCAAGACCGACAATGCAGCACTGCAGCAGAGAGTGGCTGCCAGAGAACAACAATCTACAGATTTACCCCCCTTACCTTTTGTGTCAGGGAAGTTCGATGGCACGGAGAGAAAGGTAAAGGAATTCCTTGAAGCCTGTAATATACACTTCACCTTCAGACCCAATGCCTGTTCCACGGATCATGCCAAGGTGGGGTTCATGATCACCCATTTAACTGGGAATGCCTTGGCATGGGCAACCCCGTTGGTATCCCAGTCAGACCCAGTCCTACGGGACTATGCCGCCTTCAAAGACCTCCTGAAGCAAACCTTCCTAAGGACCGAGTGTGCCTATATTGCCAGTGAAGACTTGCTGGATGTGCGGCAAGGTACCTCCAACCTGCTTTCCTACATAGCCACATTTAAGAAATTGGCTACGGAAGCTGGTTGGCAAGAACAAGCGCAGTACACGATCTTCCGCAGGGTTTTGCGGGAGGAATTAAAGGACGAGTTAGCCAGGATTCCTCGTCCGGACACCTTCTCGGATCTACCAGCAGCTGTATTACGGATTGATTTCCATTTAACCGAGAGAAGAAATTAAAGGAAGAAAAGCAGTACCACAACCCCATTCCAGGAATCTCACACTTCTGCCTCCTCACCTGCAACCCGGACTGCCCGAGATGAACCCATGCAAATCGGCACCACCAGGTCCCCCTTAACCGCTGAAGAAAAGAAGAGACGGGATGAAAACCGTTGTCTGTATTGTGGTTCAACTGCCCACCTGTTGAGGGATTGCCCTGATGTGCCCCCCAGAAGGTCGGGAAACAAACGCCCTCGGTAGCTTGTGGGACGGACTACCGAGGGGCCCTTCCTTGTTCCTACACTACACTCTCGGTCACCTCCGAAACTCCTTCTGAAGATCTGCGCCTAATGGTTGTAGGAGTCAAACTCTGTTTCAGAGACAAAGTGGTTGACACTCAAGCCTTATTTGATTGTGGCGTGGCAGGTAACTTTCTGGACACCTTATGGGCCGATAAGGTGGGTCTACTTAGAATCGCTAAGAAAGAGGATCAAAAGGTCGGAGGGGTGGACGGAACACCCCTATGCTCCGGGCTTATCACCCATACCACGGAAGCAGTACAAGTGTTGATACAACAACACAAGGAGGAGATCCTGTTCGATATAATTCGTGCTGCACATTTTCCGGTCATCTTGGGTATCGGTTGGCTTCGGAAGCACAATCCAACAATGGATTGGACTAACAATCTGTTGAGTTTTCATTCCAAATATTGCCAGAAGGAATGCCTACCAGAACCCCAGCACAAAACCGTTAAGACGGTAAGTGCCACGGAGCAGAGCTCTATTCATTGCATACCAAGTTGTTTCTCGAACTTTTCAGAAGTATTCCAGAAACGGGTCCCCGTTGAACTCCGACCACATAGACCAGAAGACTGTGGTATTGACCTAGTTCCACAGGCATTGCTTCCTTTTGGAAGGATGTATCCTCTCTCACTATCAGAAAAGGCAGTACTCAGACGCTACCTCAATGACAATCTTGCTAACGGACTTATCCGTTCTTCCAAGTCACCTGCCAGAGCCTCATTGTTTTTCATACCCAAGTGAGACAGCAAGGAGTTGAGACCGTGCATCGACTATCGGTGTCTAAACAAAGTTACCGTCAAGGATCGGTACCCCATGCCCATAATTTCCGAGATCCTGGAAGCTCTTCAGGGCTTGGTAATATTTACCAAGCTCGATCTCCGCAATGCCTACAATTTACTCCGGATAAGGACGGGAGATGAATGGAAAACTGCCTTTCGCACTCCCTACGACCTGTATGAAGTAATGCCGTTTGGCCTGGTGAACGCGCCTTCGATCTTCCAAAGATTCATGGATCGTTTGTTTTCGGATCTGTTGGGTCAGAATACCGTGGTCTACTTAGATGACATCCTGGTCTACTCCCGCAAGCAGGAGGAACATGTTTCCCAAGTTGAAGAGGTACTACGTAGACTACAACAACACCGTCTTCTTGTCAAGCCGGAGAAATGTATTTTTTCCCAGTCTTCTTTGTCCTACCTGGGATTCATCATCTCTGAACAGGGGATTACCATGGATCCCAAAAAAGTCGAAGCCATCCTAGGTTGGCCATCCCCAACCTCCGTCAAGGAGATCCAACGGTTTTTGGGATTGGCAAACTTTTACAGGAAGTTAATTCCAGAGTTTTCTCAACTAACTCTTCCCATCACCTCCTTATTGAAGAAAACTTCCGAACCCTTTGTTTGGTCAAGTGCCGCAGAGAACAGTTTTCTTTGCCTGAAACAACGTTTCTGTTCAGCACCCATTCTTAAGCAGCCTGATCAACTGAAGCCGTTCATCCTGGAGACTGATGCCTCAGCAGCAGCCGTAGGAGCTGTTCTTTTCCAATCAGTCCAAGGCTGCGAACACCCGGTGGCTTATTATTCTAAGACTTTAACCACAAGCCAACAGAATTATTCAGTCATCGAGAAGGGAGCTCCTGGCCATGAAGTTGGCTTGCCTCGAGTGGATACATCTGCTTGAGGGAAGCCTTCACCCCTCCAGATACGTACCGACCATAAGAACCTACAAGTCCTCAAACAGCAGGAATGCTTCAACACCAGACAAGCCAGATGGGCACACTTCTTTGCCCAGTTCCATTTCTCTATTACCTACATACCGGGTACCCAGAACCAGATTGCGGACGCCTTGTCCCGCAGGGATGACTCAAGCCCTACCTACAAAAGGGAGTTGATGTTCCCGCATACACGTATAATCTCAACGGTGACCTCCTTTATCCAGGAGGTAAGAGAAGCCTCCCTGGATGTGTCTTCTTTGGACACTAACAGGCTGCCAGTCTGTGTTAAGGATGGACTATATTTCATCCATGGGAAGTTGTTTCTGCCTACTCAGAAACATCGCCAACAGGTTCTCTGGTGGTGTCACGATTCCAAGATTGCCAGACATCGAGGGATAAGAGGTACGCTGGAACTGCTCAAACGTTCTTTTCATTGGCCAAACATGAAGGCCGATAGACAGAGATATGTTCAGTCGTGTCTAGTGTGTCAACAGAACAAGTACTCCACCCAAAGTCCTTTGGGGTTATTACAGCAAGACCCCATTCCTGTAGGACCCTGGAAGTCCATCTCCACCGATTTTATTGTTGAACTACCAAAATCTCAGGGTTGTACTTACATCATGGTTAATGTGGACTCCAAGCTTGCTCATTTTTCTCCCCTGTCCAGGTTACCGGCGGCTTCCCTGATGGCAGAAGTGTTTCTGAAAGATATCTTCTGTTTGCACGGATTACCCCAGAAGATCGAGGGACCCAGTACACATCTAGATTTTGGGTGGCCCTGTATAAACTTTTGGGCAGGGAAAGAGCCCTTTCTTCGGGTTACCACCCCCAAACAAACGGCCAGACCGAAAAACTCAATGGGACACTGGAACAGTATATGAGATGCTTTACAAATCGGCAACAAGACAACTGGGTGGCCCTACTTCCTACAGCTGACTTTGCCTACAATAATGCAGTGCATTTCGCTACAGGCATCAGCCCTTTTTTTTTGTACTCACGGATTCCATCCCCAGTCCTTTCTACCTACAGCCTGGAACGAGACTAATGTTCCGTCTTTGGAGACCACCCTCAACCGCCTCAAAGAAGCTCATGACACGGCGGAAAGGAGTCTAAGGGAGACCAGTCGACGGAATAAGGAGCAAGCCGATAGACATCGGAGACAAGTACCCACTTGGGAGAAGGGCACGAGGGTTATGTTGTCCACCAAGTTTTTGCCCCGTTGGGTCCGTCCATCCAAACTCTCTCCACGGTTCATCGGACCTTATGAGATTGAGTCCAAGATCAATCCAGTTGCCTACCGTTTAAGACTACCTAAGACCCTTAAACGAATACATCCGGTATTCCATTCCTCACTCCTAAGGCCTTTTGTACCAGACGCTAGGAAACGGGTAAAACCGAAGTTGATGATACTACCCACTTCTACCTCAGAAGAATACGAAGTCTCCCAGATTTGAGACTCTCGGTACCATCGAGGGCGCCTTGAGTATCTCGTACACTGGAAGGGCTACCCCTCTTCCGAAGATACTTGGGAACCGGTTACACAAATACATGCCCCCCGTTTGCTGTCCCGGTATCAGTCTTCATCTGAGCAAACCGGGAGGAAGTGGTCTTCGAGGGGGCATACTGTCACGACCACAGGCGCCTGGCGAGTTTGGCGGCGATGGAGACTCCGACGCCATTAGACTGTTCCGTCACGTTTTCTCGGAAACGAGTATCCGCGGTCTAGTCTTTTTCCATCATGGCCGCCGCCTGAGTATATCACTATTCACTCTCGCAGGCTCAGCGCGTTGCAGCCGTGCTTTCCCGTGTTGCCATAGCGCTCCCAGTTCTACTTCCTTTGCGACCTGTTCGCCCCTCCTGATCCCTTCCAGTCCCCCTTTTCCTTTCCTGTTCCCGTCTTAACTGCCTTCCTTCGGCTGGTTTCCTCCTGGTTCTCCCTGTGTTTTTCGCTCCTTCCGCATCTGTTTACCGTTGCTGTTTGCCTGCATTCCTATCACTTCCATTGTATTCTCCTCCGGATATCTGTATTCCTCCCGGCTTGGACTTCGCTACGGACCGTCTTCCACTTTCCAGTTACATCGGCATCGAGGATTTTTGTGCCTGGTGGCTTTTTCCCCTCATAATATTGGCTGTCGCGTAGAGGGGTCACCGTGGTTTTCCTTGTAAAGGGTCACGGTGGCTTCCTTTCGCGGCAGACTGTATCTGCTCTCCAAAAAGAAGACTCAAGTGCGACACCCTAGACGGAAGAAGCTCAACTATTCGTCTTCTTCAGGTGAGGGGGAGGAAGGTACTTTGGGGGAGCTCTGTTTATGAAGTGGCGAGGAGGATATTGCTGACCCAGTGGCCAGTCCTATAGGACCGTCCACAGTCCCTGATAGACGCCTAGAAACACTTGTGTACAGGCGCGTTATAAATGCCACATGATATCATATCATATATAACTCGGACCAAGGGTTCCAACATTACAATTGCAAATGTATTTCCTATGGTCCATTTAAATATTTTTCTGTGCACCTTTTACTATACTATTTAGCTTGAAATACCTTTGTATGCGTGGCGTGGCTTGTGGTTCTGGGCATTCCTAGTTTACAAATAAGCGATCCTCTATTCCTCTATGAAAATCAGAATCCTCAAGTTCAAACCAAGTTGTCAAGCTCAGTTATTGCTCTATTTGTGCCATTTTTACTTGCATTGGTAATCCAGTAAAAGGGTAGGCTTCTTAATCTCGTTCTCGTGGGATTTGTAATATCTGTTTCAACCAAATGTAGAACACTAAAATTCTAGTTGCAGAGTTCTGCATATTTTCTTCATGTGGGCTTAACTGTCAAGAAGAGGTAGCAGCCTGATAAAGGTACAATTAGTCAACTCACCTATCCATAGAAGCGTACATCACACAAATGGAGATCCTTTTCACCGGAGCAGGTGAGTCTTTTGGCCTGTCCCATATCCTTGAAACAGGGCCTTTTGCTTCCCCCACCGTCTTCCCAGCACTTTCTCCCTCTCTGGTACCTGCATCCACTGGGCCTTGCCTCAAACACACTCATTAGTGTTCCTCTCCTGAACCAGATTGCATAGCAATCCACAAAGTAAGCATCCCAGAGCAGCCTTGCCCACGCAGCCGGTGTAGGGCAGATGCTAAGGGTACCTTTCTGTCGCCTGTCACCCTGACCCTGCTCTACAGCATTCTCTGGCCAGGCCCATTGGACCACACGGCATCAAGGTAAGAGACAATGCTGTAAGTAATTTGCTGCTTTGATCACTTTTTTTTTACTGTGATGCTCTGCCACTTTCACCATCTGGCCACTGTGATATGTTGCCACTTTGTTCTATTGCCACTCTGACAATTTACTACTGTGATACTTGCCACTGGGATAGATAATTTGCCACTGGGGTAGCTTGCCACTGAGCTAGCTTGCCACTGAACTATTTTGCCACTGAGATAATTGAGTCATTGGGATAACACTTCTCTTCGGAGATGTTCTCGCTGGGAGACCCTTTGCAAGTGGGACTGGCCACTGGGATACTATATCACTATGTTTTCCATCTGAATAACTCAACACTGAAATCACTTGCCACCTCAATACATGGTTATTGGGGTATTCTGTAACTTTGTTACCTCCACATTCTAACAACTAGCAACTGTAATATCTGCCCACTCTAATAAACTGCCGCTCAAATAGTGCTTGCTGCCGGGACACACTCCCATCTGGAAAACCTCTGACAGTAATGCCTTACCACTCATACATTCTGTCACTGGGTTACCTTGCCATTGTTTTGTTTTCCAGTCTGGATAATCTCCCAGCAAAATATTCTGAAAAAAAAGATTGCTGTCCAAAACCCAAGCAAGAAATAATGTTATTTATATAGTGCTTTTGCGAAAGCGCTTTACATAGAGCATATTCACATACAATATAACCCAAATGAAGTTGGTGCACATTTATCAACCTTGGAAGGATGAAAGGCTGAGTTAGCCCTGCTGGGTTTCGAACCGGCGACATGCAGTTCACACACTGACAACAGCAGCGAGGGCTCAACCTGCTTAGCTATATTACCGGCTGACAGTCCACCGGCACTAGATCCTGCAGAAACCAATTGCACAGATCTAAACAAAATGCCTAAGTAACAGAAAGAACACCAGACAACTACCTCTTACTCTACCCGACAACTACCTATTACTCTACAAGCACCAGCAAAGACAATCTTCTCCAGCATGGGGTCTGGCATGGATTCACATGCTCATGAATATTCCCCGTCGTCAGGCTGGGAATCCTCGGTAAAGAAAAAACCAGTATCGGTTTCGTTTCTGATCTGTCTTTCGTAGTAGTAACCAATCACTGATTGTCATGATCTCTGCTTCCAAAAGGTCAGGGTTTTCCCAACTCCCTTGGAAGCAGATCCATAACCCAGGTTCCGAGTGCCAACCAGTCCCAATTGGGACCTTTTGGACCCAGTCATGGCGCCAGTGGCACCAGGCTCATAAATATGCCCAGTCCCAGCGCTGGAAGCGCCGGGCTCATAATGCTTGGGTGGACTTACCTGCAGCAGACCATGCTGCTTACTTGCCTGCCAGTTGAGCCTCTGATCCCCTTCTGTTTGGAACTACTTTTCCTGTTGGGTGGGGCTGGAGCCACTCCCTAGATTCAGAACACTGGAACTCTTCTGGAAAGCAGGAACTCTTTTCTTACCTAGGCGTGGCTGTGGAAGGAGACACCGAAGCACTACAGGAGGCTATTTAAACCACACCCGGTGGATGAATCTTGCTTTGCGTTATTCTGCAACCTCTGCAGCAGAACGCTCATCGTGTCTTCTGCATCCGGTCCTGGGCCTAAGGAAAAAGGCTTACCATCCTGAATCCAGTCTTCAGCAACACCTATAAAGACAAGAAAGAACAGGTTAGCATTCCGGCATCTGAAAGGCAAAGGCTTACCATCCTGAATCCAGTCTTCAGCAACACCTATAAAGACAAGGAAGAACAGGTTAGCATTCCGGCATCTGAAAGGCAAAGGCTTACCTACTCTTTGTGCGCTCCGGAGGTCTTCACACTGCATTCCGGCATCTGAAAGACAAAAGCTTACCAACTCTTCGCACGCTCCGGAGGCCTTCGGCGCTGCATCCCGCATCTGAAAGACAAAACAAGGTGCGTTTAGGACATTGGGGAACTTTAATACTCACGTGCCATTACTCCTTTCCACATCTAATCCAGTGGGTATTCCGGCACCCTACAGCCGCTCCGAACTCGTACCTGCAAAATAAAAAGACAGTTAGAGCGCATCGTGAAGCAGGCAACAAGCGCTTACTTACGTGCTTCCAGGCGCTTCTATTCATCACACGGGCTCCATCTTCAACTCACTTCAGCCCGTCATCCGCCATCGCCGGAACCCTGCAAAACAAGAGACATCATTACTAAAGACTTTACAGACATTTGAATGACTCGAAACTTACCGTTCGTGCAGTAAACGACGGACCGCAGTCCTCTGAAGTCAAGAGGCCTGCGCTACCTATCCAGTGAAGAAACTGGTTACAGCACCCTGCCCCGAGGCAGATGGAGAGCTCGGCATTCACTTACCTAAGGTGAGAGCGTTAACCTTTGGGGGTCTACAGGAGAGGAGAAGAGGAAAGAGATAGGGACACCCCAATAACCCCAGTTCATTAACCCCTTATTTTCTATCTGCAGACATCTTACTCTACACGTCGGGCATACAGTGCACAGAGGTCCAGCCCAAAGAGCCAACCGGGTGCTACACATCACCTTTGAAGATACGGTAGTCGCCCAGTCAAGACCGGCGCCTCTGCGAGAATCAGGTGAGCGTTACACTGATCTCTGCGTCATACTGACCACAGCCAATGACTGCCCTCTACCTAAGCCCCGCCTCTGGCAGCCATCTTCAGATTTTTACCGCACATTCATGTGTTGGGATCCTCGTGCTATTGCTCTCGAGCGTTAGTGCTATTTTTTTCACGTTTTTTCTCAAAAACTTCGTTTTTTCGGTCAAAAGAGCCTCAAGCTCCACCGACTCTCCATCCGATCAACGGGGACCTGTGTCGGATTCGTCTACGCCCCTCAAGGGTGAGGATTTCGTCGAGCTCCGCTTTTGGAGGACTCCAGAAGTTTCTCAGGCCCATCTCGGATATGGCCCAGGAGAAGGGAAGCTCGACGCCCGGAAAGCTGTTCAGGGTCTGCCCTGGATGCCAGCTGGAGAATGTCTTTAAGGAAGACGAACACTCCTTTTGTCTTTACTCCCTACATGAGGACAAGACGCACGTGGAGAAGGACTGTGCGTTTTGCGGCAACATGTCGGAGCGGACCATGAAGGACCGCCATCAACGTCTCGCCAACTGGCTGGAAGGGAAGAGCCCGTCTGGCGAGAAGAAGAGGAAGAAATCCGAGCGGTCTTCTAAGACCTTTGAGGACGCCCCGGCGACGGGGGTCCAACACACGGCCAAGCACCGCGAGTCCGCTGGCACCGGGAGCGCCGAACGGTCGGGCTCTACGGGCGCCAGGCAGGGCGCATCCTCCCCGGCACCATCAACCACGAGCCAACGCTCTGGGTCGGGTAAGAGGAAGGCCGAGCTCCCGGCGAAGCTCCTGGAGAGGCCCCGGTCGAGCTCGAAGGCCCCATCGGAGGGGGAGCGAGGCAGTGTCCCCCCCCTCAAGGAGAAGGCGGTGAGCGCACCTAAGGTGGTGAAAGCCTTAATCCATCCGGCCAAGGCCTCTATCGAGACAGTCGCGGCGGCCCTGGCTCAGCCTGTGGAGGCTACGCGGAGGGAGTCCTCTTTTATGCCCATCGACAGGACCCCCGTGAAACCTCCGGCGGAGAAGAAAAAGAGGGGGCAGGAGGTCGTCGTGGATTCGGCCTCAACCTGTGAGGAAGAGCTGATCGAGGTCTTAAGCCACGGCCTTGGCGTGGAAGAAGACCAGCCCGTCGGGAGGGATCCCGACGCAGGAGACGACGATTTCGTCGAGGGTGCCGACGGGGCCCCTGACCGCCCGTCGGACTCCCCTCTGCCAGCGCCGCAAGACAACTCGGCGGCCATTTTGTTGGCTATACAGTCCTTATGCTCAGAGATAAGGACGAGACTGCCGTTACCACCAGCGGAGGAACCACTCCCGTCGGGGGACCCGGAACCAGGACCTTCTGGCAGCCCCCCCCCAAGAAAAGAAGGATTCACCCTCCACCTCCTTTTCAGCCGTCGCGCCCCGTTGAGCCCTCCTCCCCGTCCACGACTCGAGGGGATGATACGGGGACCGACACGGCCGCGACGGGTACCGACGACGAGGTGTACGACGAGGATCTGCCGTCGTCACCTCCCACCCGGGCTTCCCCGCCCGACGAGATTGGATCGTTTCACTCCATGATCGCCAGGGCATCCGAGCTCTTCCAGCTCTGCCCTGAGGAGAAGAAGGAAGGTTTCCTTTATCAACGGCGCAAGGCCAAGAGGAAGACGGTCCTCGCGGTACCTCTACTGGACGATATTTGGGATGAGGGCCTCGCCCTCCTCAAGAACCCATCCACGACGCCGGCTAGAAGAGACCGGTACGAGAAGAAGTACCGGGTCCCGGACGCAGCCCCCTTGTGCCTCCGGGCACAGCCTACCCCGGACTCCGTCGTCTCCGCGGCGGCCAGGAAGAAAGCGGGGGGGTGCGGCCTCCACATCGACTTCCCCGCCGGACGGCGAGGGAAAGAAATTGGACACAATGGGGCGCAGGGTCATCTCGTCTGCAGCGACGACGATTAAGGCGGCCAACGCCTTGGCTATCGTAGCCCGCTACGACAGGGAGCTGTGGTACAAACTGGCTCCCCTGCTGGACTTCCTACCGGACGACAAGAGGGCGGATGCCCTGGAGATCTTGCAGGAAGGTGAGGTGGCGTCGGACCACGCCATCACGATTGCGACGGACATCGCCGACACTGGATTTCGCCAGTTGGGCAACGGCGTGTGCCTTAGGCGGCGTGGATGGCTCAAGGCTACTGACTTCCGTCAAGACGTACAGACCAGAGTCCTGGACATGCCGTTCGATGGGAACAACCTGTTTGGGAAAACAGTGGACGATTCCCTTCAAGCCATTAAAGCGGACACGGAGACGCTCCACCACGACCCGAAATCGCTGAACTTGCAGGCCTGGCTCCTGCAGCGCTAAAGTTTGAAGGATACGACATACCGGCCGACTGCAGAGAGGTTCTTGCAAAGGCCAGGGCGTCCTCGACTCTTAAATGCTACGGACACAAATGGAAGAGGTTCTCTGTCTGGTGCCACGCACAGAAGATTAACCCTCTATGGATTACGGCTCCCCAAGTACTGCCGTACCTGCTGACGCTGGCCAAAGCTGGACTGGCACACGCGTCAATCAAGATTCATCTTGCTGCGATCTCCCGATACACCAGAACCACGGGGCGGACGTCCTTGTGGTCTCATCGTCTGGTGAAAGAGTTCATGAAGGGACTGTTCAAATCGTTCCCGCCGGTGAAGGCTCCGGCCCCGGCGTGGGAGCTCAACGTGGTGCTGACCAAGCTCATGGGACCTCCGTTCGAGCCTCTGCACTCGGCCCCGTTGAAGTTTCTGTCGTGGAAAACAGCGTTTCTTGTGGCCATCACCTCCGCACAACGAGTGTGTGAGATCCAGGACCTTTCCTGCAAGGCCCCGTACTTGACTTTTCACGACACGAGGGTAGTGCTCAGGACGCACCCCTCCTTCATGCCCAAGGTGCCGTCGGACGTCCACCTCAACGAACCCTTGGGGTTGCCTGTGTTCTTCCCGTCGCCTTCGTCGCCGGCTGAGAGGACTTTGCACTCGCTGGATGTGGCTAGAGCGCTGAAGTTCTACGTGGACCGCACAAAGTGTTTTCGGAAAACGTCACAACTCTTTGTGAATTTTGGACCTGTCAATCAGGGGAAGGCACTCTCGAAGGCTTCCATTTCCAGATGGCTCTCCGGCTGTATCATGTACTGTCATCGGTTGGCAAACCGACCGCTGCCTGGCCGTCCGAGAGCCCATTCCACCAAAGCGATCGCAGCTACCACAGCGTTCCTTTCTGGTGTGCCCCTGCTGGACATATGCAGGGCTGCTACGTGGAGGTCGACGCACACCTTCACGAAATTCTACTGCGTCGATCGGGATTCCAGGGAGGAGTCCAGGGTCGGCCAAGCAGTGCTGCGCAACCTGTTCGCCTGAGGTGAGCCTGGTGAGGAGGTAAGATGCTTAATGTTGAGTTTGATGTAATGCTTAATGTTGAGCCTTTGCCACCTCCCGTGGTTATGCATGTGTGTACTGCTATGTATTCTTTATTCATGAGTATGTGAATCCATGCCAGACCCCATGCTGGAGAAGGAACAAGTTACTTACCTGTAACTGTTGTTCTCCAGCATGGGTCTAGCATGGATTCACATGCGAACCCTCCCGCCTACCCCTCTGCGGCTCTTCACTTGGTCATACTGCCACTTCACGTGCTTCCAAATCTGAAGATGGCTGCCAGAGGCGGGGCTTAGGTAGAGGGCAGTCATTGCCTGTGGTCAGTATGACGCAGAGACCAGTGATTGGTTATTACTACGAAAGACAGATCAGAAACGAAACTGATATTGGTTTTTTCTTTACCGAGGATTCCCAGCCTGACGACGGGGAATATTCATGAGCATGTGAATCCATGCCAGACCCATGCTGGAGAACAACAGTTACAGGTAAGTAACTTGTTCCTTCTCCAGCAACGGCGGCCGCCCTTTCGGAGCGGCGGAGGCAAGGGTGCCTCCAAAGGTTCCGGCGGCGGATTTTCCACCTACCGTCAAGCGGCCCGTTCGTCGTCTCAGGAAGCTTACAGGGGACGAGGCAAGTCAGGCGGACCCCGCCGTCGTCGCCAAGGAGGTCAAGGCAGCAAAGCCTCGTCGAAGCAGGATTGAACCGGCCGTGGGGTCGGGCCCCCACCGAAGCACCCCGGTGGGAGGCCGGCTGGCGAGCTTCGTCAGCGTGTGGGAGTCCATCTCCACCGACCGTTGGGTGCTGGACGCCCTAGCCCAGGGCCACGCGCTCGAGTTTCAAAGAAGGTGCCTGCGCGTCCCCCCTGTGGCCAGGAAAGAGCTTCACGTCCCTCAGCTTCTCCTGAAGGTAAAGGCGATGCTCAGGAAGGGCGCCATCGAACTCGTCCCAAAGAGGCTTCGGGGCTCCGGAGTTTACTCAAGATACTTCCTAGTGAAGAAGAAGACGGGAGGATGGCGCCCCATCCTAGACCTACGACGACTGAACAAGTTCATCAAGGCACAGAAGTTCCAGATGGTCACCCTCCAGCACGTCCTGGGTCAGCTGGAGGAGGGCGACTTCCTGTCGTCGTTAGATTTGGAGGATGCCTACTTCCATATTCCCATCCTAAAGGGGCACCGAAAATTTCTCAGGTTCGTGGTCCAAGGGCGTCACTATCAGTTCAGAGCCCTTCCCTTCGGACTACGGTCGGCACCCAGGGTATTCACCAAGTGCCTTGCACCAGTGGCGGCGCAGCTGCGCCGAGAGGGGATCCACGTCTACCCCTACCTGGACGACTGGCTCATTCGAGCCAAGACGAGGGAGCTCGCCGTGGAGCACACGGCAAGGACCGTCCAACTTCTCACGGACCTGGGATTCTCCGTGAACTACGCCAAGTCCCACCTGGTACCCGCGCAAGACGCACTGTTTCTGGGAGCGAAGCTCGACACTGTCCCTTCTGGCCTCCCCGTCGGAGGAAAGGACCAGGGCCATCCTGGGCAAGGTACAGCGGATGTTGGTTGCCGACGCGGCCAAGGTGAGGTCCATCAAGTCCCACCTCGGAATGATGTCTTCTTGCATCTACCTCATTCCCCTGTGCAGGCTCCGGATGCGCCCGTTGCAGGAGTTCCTGGACGCGCGCTGGATCCAAACGACGGGCAGCTTTGAGGAGAGGATCACACTCGACGAGAATTTCCAACGAGCGATCCGGTGGTGGGGCACCCGCGCGCATCTGACGGCGGGCATGGACTTCCAGACCCCAGGCCACCAGGAGACAGTGACCACGGATGCCTCCCTGGAAGGGTAGGGAGCGCACACTGAAAATCTGCACACGAGAGGCCTTTGGCTCCCGACGGAGAAGTCCCTCCATATCAACGTCCTGGAGCTCCGTGCAGTGTTTTGGGCCCTCAGGTCCTTCCTTCCGTCCCTCAAGGGCAAGGTGGTGAGGATCTTCACCGACAACACCACCACCACCATGTTTTACATCAGGAAACAGGGCGGAACCAGGTCCCCAGCACAGTCCAAGGAGGCGCAGGACCTGTGGCATTGGGCCGTCGCCCAAAGGATGTTTCTGGTGCAGTTTCATCTGGCAGGGATAAAAAACACCATTGCCGACTCACTCAGCAGGGAGCTGCGCTCGTGCCACGAGTGGGAACTACGGCAGGATCTAGTGGATCGCCTCTTCCGACGGTGGGGCACACCCCAGATCGACCTGTTCGCGACGGCGACGAACTCCAAGTGCCGAAGGTTTGCCAGCAGGTTTTCCCAGCCGAGGAGCATGGGCGATGCTTTCTCGTTCCCCTGGGAGGGCCTGTTCCTATACGCGTTCCCTCCATTGCCACTGCTGATCCGGCTCATCAACCAGCTCAAGAGGTCACGGTGCAGGATGATCCTCGTCGCACCTGCGTGGCCGAGGCAGATATGGTTCCCGGACCTTCTGGACTTGTCAGCGTCCCCGTCAATCAAGGTGCCAGTGGATGCGGATCTGCTCTCCAGGGAAGGAGGCACCATCCTCCACCACGACTCGAAGTCGCTGAACTTGCAGGCCTGGCTCCTGCAGCGCTAGAGTTTGGAGGATACGACATACCGGCCGACTGCAGAGAGGTTCTTGCAAAGGCCAGGGCGTCCTCGACTCTTAAATGCTACGGACACAAATGGAAGAGGTTCTCTGTCTGGTGCCACGCACAGAAGATTAACCCTCTAAGGATTACGGCTCCCCAAGTACTGCCGTACCTGTTGACGCTGGCCAAAGCTGGACTGGCACACGCGTCCATCAAGATTCATCTTGCTGCGATCTCCCGATACACCAGAACCACGGGGCGGACGTCCTTGTGGTCTCATCGTCTGGTAAAAGAGTTCATGAAGGGACTGTTCAGATCGTTCCCGCCGGTGAAGGCTCCGGCCCCGGCGTGGGAGCTCAACCTGGTGCTGACCAAGCTCATGGGACCTCCGTTCGAGCCTCTGCACTCGGCCCCGTTGAAGTTCCTGTCGTGGAAAACAGCGTTTCTTGTGGCCTTCACCTCCCTACGACGGGTGGGAGAGATCCAGGCCCTTTCCTGCAAGGCCCCGTACTTGACTTTTCACGACAAGAGGGTAGTGCTCAGGACGCACCCCTCCTTCATGCCCAAGGTGCCGTCGGACTTCCACCTCAACGAACCCTTGGTGTTCCATGTGTTCTTCCCGTCGCCTTCGTCGCCGGCTGAGAGGACTTTGCACTCGCTGGATGTGGCTAGAGCGCTGAAGTTCTATGTGGACCGCACAAAGTGTTTTCGAAAGACGTCACAACTCTTTGTGAACTTTGGACCTGTCAATCAGGGGAAGGCTCTCTCGAAGGCTTCCATTTCCAGATGGCTCTCCGGCTGTATCATGCACTGTCATCGGTTGGCAAACCGACCGCTGCCTGGCCGTCCGAGAGCCCATTCCACCAGAGCGATCGCAGCTACCACGGCGTTCCTTTCTGGTGTGCCCCTGCTGGACATATGCAGGGCTGCTACGTGGAGGTCGACGCACACCTTCACGAAATTCTACTGCGTCGATCGGGATTCCAGGGAGGAGTCCAGGGTCGGCCAAGCAGTGCTGCGCAACCTGTTCGCCTGAGGTGAGCCTGGTGAGGAGGTAAGATTGCTTAATGCTGAGTTTGATGTAATGCTTAATGTTGAGCCTTTGCCACCTCCCGTGGTTGTGCATGTGTGTACTGCTATGTATTCTTTATTCATGAGCATGTGAATCCATGCCAGACCCCATGCTGGAGAAGGAACAAGTTACTTACCTGTAACTGTTGTTCTCCAGCATGGGTCTGGCATGGATTCACATGCGAACCCTCCCGCCTACCCCTCTGCGGCTCTTCACTTGGTCATACTGCCACTTCACGTGCTTCCAAATCTGAAGATGGCTGCCAGAGGCGGGGCTTAGGTAGAGGGCAGTCATTGGCTGTGGTCAGTATGACGCAGAGACCAGTGATTGGTTACTACTACGAAAGACAGATCAGAAACGAAACTGATACTGGTTTTTTCTTTACCGAGGATTCCCAGCCTGACGACGGGGAATATTCATGAGCATGTGAATCCATGCCAGACCCATGCTGGAGAACAACAGTTACAGGTAAGTAACTTGTTCCATCTAACTTCTTTGTGGAACTTGTATACATGAGGAAACTCTGCACAAAACCTCCTTCATGCAAGAGGGCCGTTTTGAAACATTTAGACCAAAATAGGTCTGTCTCGCGATACCTGTCCTCCTACAAACCCCCAAACCAGCAATCCAAGGAATTATCAATCACACAGCGAGAGAAAAAGCAAACCCAATGGAAGGACTAAAGGAGGTTCAAATAACTAGACCAGGTTCAACCCACCTTAACACACCCTTCATCACCAGGAACTGCAGAGACAACAGACCACAAGTTTATGAACCCACAACCACCCCTGAAGTCACCATCGACCCGCCACGCAGGCTACTCAAGCTCCTTAATGAAGTTTTTTTTGTTGATTGTATTATTTATAATGAGCACCAGACCCGTGGGTATCGGGGCACAGGAGGCAGCAAGAACGTTTTCAGCTTTGGTTACAGTGCTGTACAGTTGTAAAACATACAAATGCAGTTTAACATGCAGAATTCACAGTCTGCATAAGCCTGACGGATACAGAGAAGCGGATGGTCAGAGCATACAGTGGGACAAAATATACAATAGGACAATATATACAATAGAAAACAATGGGACCATATATACAAGCAAGAAGAGGGCGTGTGTAGGTCAGGTAGTTAGTGGTTGTTCTCCTTGATCCAGTGAATAATGATGTGCCTATAATGTGAATAGGTCTGCTCTATCCTTAAGGCCGGAGGGAGATAATTCCACAATTGGGCTGCTTTCACCAGGAAGCTGCTGCTTCCAGTTTTGGAGAGTTTGAATCTGGGCACTGTGAGGAGATTCAAGTCGGCCTTCCTAGTGGGGCGGTTGGAGGAGTGTCTCTTGAATTTGTCTGAGGTAGCGTGGATAAAAGTCTTGGATAAAATGAAGATCCAAACCACAATCCCCTTGCCAACACCAACCACAGGATCAAAAGTCATGAGGAACCAATGTCAACCCCAAAGGACAAAAAAACCTCAGAAAACAAAAAGGTTAACTGCAACCTGCTCAGCGCCAGATCAATGTCAAAGCATAGCACAATAGTGAAGGTGGAACAGACCTGCTTTTTCTCACAGAAACCAGTCTAGTGGATGAATCCCTCCCAGACAATTTCAAACTGGACAAAGAAGGAGGCCTAGCCGTTTCATACAAAGATCAACTGCACCATTGTTAAATATCCCAGATTGTGAATCGCTCTTTGTCCACCTAATTCTGGACCATCAAACCAATATTTCCTCCTTGGTCCTCTAGAAACGACCCACGTACAACCTGTGTCTGCTAGCAAATCCGATAGCTACACACACACACACACACACCCTCCCCCCCCACCCACACCCATCTGTTACACACACACATCCTCCCACATACTTACAATACACACATCCACAGAGCTCTCTGGTAGACCAGAAGGAGAGGCCGACCAAATGGTGACATTCTACAAGTTTGTTTATTTAAATAATAAAGAAAAAAAGGCCTAACTGTCCCTAATCAAAAAGGGGATTGCCCTACCCTACGCAACACTAACTAGGATGCTCGTCGTCAGTGATGTAGTCCAAATCAAGAGTCCGTCCAAAAACGAACCTATCCTGACCCTACCACTAATCAAAAGATTAAAAAGAAAAGTGGGTCCAGGAGAATGACTCCCAGATAGTCTCTTAAGATTATCCGAATCAATTATTGTAATTACTCCATTCTCCTGAATGTTCTCCTTTGTCATTTGTAAAAAGTTACTTTTTTTTTAACGTTAGGGTGTTGATCGGTATTACTCTTGGATTCGTGCAGTCTGTCTCTCAATCTTGCTCTGGTTGACAACCATTCCCTGCAATGAAAAGATTGAGTTTCAGAATGTTCTTCACCTTTTACATGACTTTTCTTCTCACTGGGACAGAAATCCTGAGTCCCTTTTTAATATTCCTGGCTTGCTTTAATGTTTGCACCAATACTGGGACAAGCATGAGTTCCTTGGGGTTCTTTACTTGTTCTGTAATTTTCACCTCTACTGGGACGAGTATGACGAGTCCCTTGGAATTCTCCACTGTTAATAAAATATTTCTTCTGCCCTGTTACCCTCTGGGATCTCCCATTCGCTCCTGTTTACCTCTAATCTTCATGATTGGTTTCACTGGTTCTTCCTGTGGGGACAGGCTTACTCGGTTGCCTCAAATGCTTCTAGCATTTGCTTTCTCCTCTTCATCTCTCAATGTGCCACTCTGCAGAGCCGTTCCTTCTGCGGTCTCGGTGTCATTTGAGGACCACACGGACCTCCTGGGTCACGCCACCGCCTCCAATTGCCTTGCGAGGACACAGCTTGGCTTCCTACCGTCTCTGACGTTAAAATCACATAAATCAGTTTCTAAGGGGTCCTACTTTTTTCTTTGTCTTTCAGTCCATGTCACAGGAGCCCAAAGAGCACAAGTCTGTGACGGTGGGTGAGCAGGCTACTGGAATATACCATTATGAGTACACCGAGGAAGATACTGGAGGCGCAGACTGTCTATATGGGCCATATCAGGGCAAACAACCCAGTGCTGTGTTTGAGATTGCCAAGCAAGAACTGACAAAACTCATGAAAATTGAGGTATGCAATCTATTCAGAAAGGTTTGCCTTGCCTGTTGTGGCATGACACAATGTTGAAAGTGTTAAAAATTGTAACAATCAAGAAGTGATGAACGGAAAGTTTGGATTAGTTTATAGCCATTGTACATTCCTGTCCTCCTCTTTCCATTTAACCTGTTTTAGCCTGTCTGTACCTTTACAAAAGCGGAAAATCATGCAAAGTAATGTTTTTTGCAAAAGAGGGGTGGTCTAGCCAACCTTGTAAGGCCATATCTTTGGTATCTGACCTCAAGTAACCTTTCAGAGATGGTAGGGCTGTAGATGCTGCTAAGGTACTTAGACCTTACAGAAATACCAGACATCTGTAGTGGCTTAAAAGGTTGTTCCAGTAGGCTGTTGGAGAGGATCCTGCCCTGCTGTGGGCGTGTCATTGTATTGGGTCACTTTGATGTCTCATCTATAAAATTCTAGAGAATAGAGTCAATTTCATAAATGCTGTCTATCTCCTGTAGAATCAAAGTCGCCACTCGGTACAAGATATATAATAGTGCCCCTACTTATCAGAATATCAAGCTCCATAGGTGTAAGTTATTCTACCTTCTTTGGACTCCGAACATACAAAATTGGGTTCTGATCTGTTTGCAGCAAGAGCTGGTATGCAATGAAGAAGGCTCTAAAGACCTAGAGCTCTGGAGGGAGACCTGTTGGACTCCTTGACTCGTGGAAAGGCTATTGCTGGTTCAAGGCAGGTGTGTGCATTTACGAAGTGCAAACAGTCTCTTCAACTCCTTCTCTCCGTTTTCACCCTGCTTCCTTATAGGATCCATCGCTGCTTAACAACCGTGTAGTTCTGCATCATGCCAAAGCTGGAGCTGTGATAGCCCGTCAGGGCGATCAGGTAAGGTGTCATTAAGTTATGGCTTCCATTTGGTGTCTAGATTATAATAACTAGCACGTGGACCCATTGATGGGTACACGTTTGGCACTGGGTATAAACATCTGAGGCACTGTTTTAATAGGAGCATTAGTTGGGCCCGAAGAGTGGGCAATGATTGGCACTAGCGCATATAGGGCTTGACATATGGAACAACTGTATAAAATGGTCTTTAGGTGGTATAGAACGCCTTACCTGCTAGAATATTTTGCCCAAGGGAAATCTGTCCTATGCTTCAGGGCGTGCAAAAGAGCAGGCCCCTTTTTACACATTTGATGGTTCTGTCCTAAGCTGACCAAATACTGGGGGAGATATTGCAGGAAAGTTCTGAGGTCACCAGGCTAAACATACCAGTGGACCCTGTAGTATGGCTATAAGCAAACCACTTGCACGGTTCTGTAATCTAATCACCAAATCTTAACTGGTGGTCAGACTCTTGATTGCAGGCAAGTGGAAGAGTCAAGCAGTCCTGGATATGACCGAATGGAACCAGAAGATGGGTTTGAGTTTGATTAATAAAAAGATCTCACTCCATGAAGGGGGCATTACCACCTACTTCCACATCTGGAGGTCTCACTTGGATCACGTAAAAAAGTGCAACACAGATTTTACTTGCCCAACCAGACTTGAGAGCTTTGGGTTTGTTGCATAAATAAGCTAGTGGATAGTTGAATTAATAGTGGGTGGGGTGGCAATGTGAGCTGGAGTACAGAACAGTACAGGTCCGAGGTTTCTGAGCTATGCTATCCTAGTAATAAGCAGAGGTTGAGCGATCGGAAGGCTATTATGGGTTTGTGGGGCTGCTATGAATTGTCATACAGCCAGAAGGGCGACGCTGGGTAGTGAGACGGGGAACCACCAATGGCTCGGCCTCTCTGTAATGTTATTAGAGGGTAGAGCTACTTGCCCGAAGACAGAAAAAGGAACTATTGGGGCATGGATTTTTCCTGTTTTTCTTATTTGTTAATGTGATTGCATGTGCATGTCCATTTTGTTGTCATTGTCTCAAACTCTCGGAGGGCTGACAGCTGTATGACATTGCCATATATTGTGCATCCCTTGCATGCTTCCCTGTATTGCTGGATATGTTTCTGTATTAACATTCTGTTTAGTCAGTTCAGGTTGGGTGATTCCTTCTTCACGTAATTCATAAAGAATTAAGCTGATGGCAGATGCTACTTACTGTAAGTAGTAGACCTTTAGGAGTTTAGCAGACTGTAATTGTGTATTTTTTTTCTTCTCGCCTTAGGATGTGAGCTTACATTTTGTGCTGTGGGGCTGCCTTCATGTGTATCAACGAATGATTGACAAAGCAGAAGACGTATGTCTATTCTTGACTCAGCCCGGTGAAATGGTGGGACAGCTGGCAGTGCTGACTGGGGAGCCACTGATCTTCACCATCAAGGCCAATCGCGACTGCACCTTCCTCAAGATCTCCAAGTGCAACTTCTATGAGTTAGTTCCAGTCTCCCCAAGCATTCTTGTGCCTCTGCCTACCATGCGTAAAGCTAATGCATTTATCCATATCCTTTTGGAAATGGGGTCAGCAAGACCACATATTATGCTCAAGAGGGCTAGTTAAATGAGGTGTAGGGAGTATGGATGTTCAATCCAAGTGTAAAGATTAATGTTCAAGATTTCATTGGGCCTTGATTTAAGATTTCCTTTGTTTTGGTCATCTCTGTATTACAACACCACCACATTGCCACCTGATATATAGACCTGCAGCTCTCATGATCGATTGTATTGAGATATGTAATGTTATTTATAAAGAAAAACACAAAATGATAATCATCATGCAACAAATTACAGCAAATATAATTGTGAGTCAGATCAATGGAGAGACATCAGCTTTTTGTCAAAAGCTATTTCTAAATGGATAGTTAAATGTTATTTGTCAACTCAACTTGGGCATAGATTGCTAAACCGCTTAAGGTTAAGAGACGACAGAACTTGATGGGTGACAATTTATTTTTAACTGCTGTGGCGGGATAGAAGGAGTACACACTGTGGTCTTCCGTTTATATGGTATTCATTGTTAAAAGAAAGAGAAAACTCCTAACTTTTCATGTTGTATGGGTTTCCCTGCCCAATAAAAACTAACTAGGGTGCTTGTCAGTTCAAAAGGAAGAACTGTTCACTGTCCAAAACTAGCCTAACCTGACCCTGCCACTACCAAAAACAACTAATGCACCAGAGAATGGCTCCCTTCTCCTGTGAGCGGATTTTCCCAGACAGTTTGCTTTAATGCAGTAGTCATATGTACGTCTTGGTGGCTACTTTAATCAAGTCATAAAGTTCAGCTATTGAGATTTTCAGTTGTTCATTGGTGTCATTAGCATGCTGATTCTCCCTTTGCTTTTTTTCCTCTCTTGGTCGTCCCATGTACATCCAACTTGAGAATTTCTTTAATCTCCATTTGTCCTCTTGGCAAGGAGTAATGAGATTCTTTCAGTAATGGTACCTTTTCTCTCTACATCTTTCTGTCTGTCATGTCTGTGACAAGTAGGGCTATTCCAATTATAACCCTTGTTTTTCTGATGCAGTTCACATATTTGGTCTTTACTGGGACTAGTATGAAGAACTAGCATGAGTATTGCAATGAGAATTCCTGCTCTTCCCCAATAATTGATAATTACGGAGTCAGTTTATACGTGTTCCAGTAATGAATCTCACTTTTCTCCAATATTCACTTTGTTCTGGGATGAATTAGTGTTCCAGTAATGATTCTCACTCTTTTCTACTACTCAGTCTTTACTGGACTGAGTATGTGTGTTCCAGTAAGAATCTCCCATCCTCTGATATTTGTTCTGGGACGAGTATAAGACCTCCAGTATTGATTCTACGTCTTCTCACCTCTTTGTGGTATTCTGCAAGAATGTATCGATGTGTACGCCGCTGTCATCAATTAAGTAATTTGTGATTTAATTCAAAGTTTTTTTTTGCTAGTAAGGCCTTCTTTTTTGCACTGAAACTATTGCAGATCAAATATTTTTCTTCTATTCTTTTACGCTTAAGCAGGTGGATGTATGTCTTTACTTCTGCATTCAATTCACCAGGCATTCACTTTGTCACATTTACCTCTTCATAACTTTAGTTCTTCTGTCTTTCAATTCTCCAACATTCACTTCATCATTGAAGATGGAGACCGCCTGTAACTCCACTTCTTTTCTCACACCTACCCACCCTTGACCGCAACTATAACCTTCCAGCTAGTCTTTCCATATCCATTGCCACCTTAACAATGTGAAAAATAAGAGAAGGTAAAGGTCAAATAATGTAAATGTATTAAGAAGTAAATATTGATGGAGTGAATGAAGATGAAGGATATAAGAAGTTGTTTAGGCAAAGTAAAAGGGTGATAAACTGGTTTTACCTGGCAACATTTTCAGATTGCCAACTCAACTACTTTTCAGTCCTCTCTTTGCTTGGGTCACTGCTTCACAGGACCTCGATTTCTTCGTTGGCACACTTGTGCCTGCTGTGATTCCTTCAGCATATCAATTGGTGGAGCTTTTCAATGTTATCCTAACGATAAAGGTTTCTGCTTTTTTAACTTTTGCAGGATAATGCGGGGACAACCAAGTGTTGTCCTGAGTGTTGCCCACACTGTAACCAAGCGGATGTCCCCATTTGTACGTCAGATGGATTTTGCTATAGATTGGATGGCAGTCGAAGCTGGGCGGGCCTTGTACAGGTAAGAAACTGTAGTGGTTGATGAAAGACATGTGGGTATTACCGTAAAGCAGCGTTTGCAGTCAAGTCTGTGCATGATGAAGTGGCTAGTACTAATAGGAGAGTGGAAGAAGTGTGGGCTGTGTCATATTAGTGGAATGTTATTTGAGCGTCTGAAGACTCTTTTCAAACTCCCAAATTCATTGCACCCCAAGATTAAAAAAAAAAAAAAAGAAAAGCATGAGCCCTTATTTTGATTGAGCAATGGACAAGAGGCTGTGTGAAATTTAAAGGGCCTGACACTAAAAAACACTGAAACAAAACCTCTGGGCTCCGTAAAAATGCTTAGATTTATCACTTTCCCCAACGATCAAGGGCCATTCAATCTAATTTTTCAAGGCTCCTTGGAACTTCGACATTTCTTTTCACCGAAACCTAAACATTAAGAGCCAGATAAGTGCTTTCATTACCAGAGGGTCCTCTTTAATCTGCCATTTATGATCAAGCAAAGTCTACATTTGATTTGTGTATTTGTATTTCGGACCCCTTGCTTTGAAAAACACTAACATAGTACCATACAGTACTCCAAACATTCCATGAACGAGCCCTTTACAATGGAATAAGTGCAATTAACTAGATAGCGCAAGTGGAGAGGTAGGACGTAAAATATACACACATATATTGACAAGGTTCTCCTGCTGGGATTCATGGTGATTAGTGAGGGATCCTAAAAGTAACTGCCCCACATAAAAGAACCCACCCTCCAATAGCCCTTTTTAATAGGGGAAAATTAGAAAGGGACACTAAAATTACCATAATCCCCCTGGTTTGCTGAAGGTATACCCTAGATCGGGAAACCATCTTAATTGTTGAAGGGACAGGAGAACTGGTTAAGATAATGGATCAAGAGGTGCTTATCAAACCCCAGGGAAAGTTGCAAAGGAGAACCATAACCCTTTGCCTACAAGAGAGAATAAAGTGCTCCTCCGTCACTTCTTAAAGGGGTGAAGCCATTACTTCAGTCTTCATCTATCGCCAAAGCAACTGACCTGAGATAAATGGGAGATGGTCAAAAGCAGCTTCAGGGCGATCGACCGTTCCAGCAGTAGACAGGATGGTGTAGCTACAGGTAGCAGGCAGGCCGAGGAAGAAAGAAAAGAGTAGTAAAAATCATTGTGGTCACTCACCTCTTTTAACTGCTGTTTAATTAAGCCAACACACAGGGGGGGTTGCAGGCAGGAAGTTTCTAGAGCAAATCCCACTGGAACCCTCCCCAACAACCACAGCTACAGACTATTGCTTTAGAGGTCAGCCCAGGAAAGAAAGGGGAGAAGGAGGTGGAGAGTGAGCTGATGTTGAGTTTAAAGAATTAGTTTGGCGAGAAAGTATTGGATGGGGAATGATTAACTTCAAGTAGGTTGGAGGAGGTTAAGGAAAGAAGATGAGTGAAGGAAGGAGGTGACAGCAAGAGTGTTGTTGCAGTTGGGAGAAGATAAGGATTAGATGAGGGATTACTATTTGTAGAGAGAGAGGTTGGTGAGCTGGTAGAGGAGGTTGGCAATACAGTGCCTTCCTTAAATTCTCCCAAAGAGAGTTGGCAGACTACAGGAGAAGGTCAGGAGGTTGTTGGAGAAACTGGACAGTTGAAGGAGGAAAATGAAGGATTTAAAAAGGAGGTATGAAGATTGATGGAGGTAGTTGGAGAATGGCAGAAAGGAGGGATCTGATATCAGGAAGGTGGAAGGAGTTGGAGGAAAGGAAGTTTCATGAAAGAACTACAGGGTGAGGCAAAGTACCTGAGGAGGAGGATATTGAAAGTGTCAGTGGGAGCAAACTCCGGCAAAGAGAGACTAGATTATGGGTTAGTCTGTACAGCAGCCCCAACAATTGAATGAAAATGCTCTCAACCCACCCACATTGAGTTACAGCATTTGAGGACAAAAACCACAAAATGTGACTATCACAAAATATCAAACGCATGGTGGTCCCCGTTCCACATTGGTTCCTACCTTTTTATAAGAATCTAAATACAACCTACACTACTAAATGTTATTGGTTAGTATATTACCTGTGACTATCCTAAATACAGTCCCATACAAATGACCTAATTGAGCAGTCAACAGAAAATACTCCATCCTGATTGCTTGGAGTTATACATGTAACATGTACTAAAATGGAATACCCTGATTAGCCAGAACAAATTCATGTACATTCTGATGTGCAGTCCCCTCGAAACAACCAATCATGTACTGAGCGCGAACAGTGAAGTCTGCTCCCATGAGCTCAGTCAATTTGCCAATACAGACCGTTCCCAGGCCTTGAGCAGCCCTCTTTGCAACTCATTTTTTGAAAACATTTGTTATCCCTGGTACACATTCTCCTGGCTATCTCTTGGGAACCAGATGGATCCATGAAAACATGACTGAGGTTAGAACACATTTTTCGACATTATTCATACTACCAGGCCATTCTATTGCAGACCCTGTTATCCCAACATCCGATAGAGAGCAGTATGACCATGATCTAGTCTGGTGCTTTTGGCAATGCCTTCACCCAGGGCCTTGTTCTCATCAAGGAGGACAGGCTCAAATCTACAGCCTAAATCCAAAAGGACACGATTCTGGCTAATGTGGTAAGGGGTCTTCATAGTAATGAAAACCAGTAGCAATAACCTGTGATGGCCACCATTCCTCCATGTGCTCAGTGGCCCAACTTTCTCTAATATATGGCAAAATTAAATCCAATTTAAAAATATCCTGAAATGTTGTCACAAAAAAAGACACTAACACTAAAAATCCTCCACTTTTGAGGCTAATAGAAGTTCCACAGCTTGTATTTCTTTCCACATTTAGGACGTTGCGCCTGGATCCCAACATTCCCCCCCACTTTAGTTAATTCATTAACTAACTTCCATGTTATGCATGTAACATTTACTAAAATTGAATACCCTCTGTTGTCAAAATCAGTCTTTGGTACACATACCTTACTGACATTACCCTAGTTCTCTCCTTGCTGTGCATATTCTTCTGGGGTATATGGCGGTTCAACATATTCTTCGCAATAGTTCTATGGGTCTGGGCAAGGATAAAAACTGGATCCTGATGGGCCAATCGGTTTCCCTATTCTACGCATGCATAGCTCCATCTCGCCATTCCATTCCTCTGTCTGCGTGTATACATTGTTCAAAAGGGGAGGGCCTTCACCTGTTTTAAGTTTAAGCGTCATCATAGGCATTCCCTTGGCTACTGTCTTTTTGCAGCGACACATAACCAACCTAACTGCTCTCATTTCTTCCTTAATGGCATTTAGCCCATGCTCTACAACATTTGCAAGCTGGAGCAGCTTCTACCGAGTTATTTGAAGCCATTTCGCTGCTGCCTGCACCCTGGGAGACGGAAGAGAGGAGAAAAATGTTTCAGCTTTACTAAACAACCTAAACTCCTCAGGGATAGCATTCAGCCTTTCACTGGAAGCCTGGGAGAGATAGTTGCTGCATCGATAAGATTGCAAGCCCGTTCAGCGCAGGGCCCCTTGATGCATGCAGTGCACTGGTCTGGACATAGGGTGCTCGCTGATCACAGTGAGATAGACGTCTGGAACAACGAGCATGGGGGACTGCAGGGTTTCTAAGGAGCACACACCCTTCCAGAGTGGTGGCAGTTGGGTGTACACCCAACACAAATCCAGTATATGTCCATGAGGGCTGCTGTCCCCGTCTTTAATGTCTGGTCATGTTACACTGTGTTTTAGGTCCCACATGCACGCTGCAGAGGGTCTTGAAACACAGGGAGAATTTAGTAAGTCTCAGTATTTTGATACGCTTCTCGTGCCAATCCACCCCCTCTCACCTCATTCATCTTCACTGGCAAATTGTTCTAGTTGCTGTATTACTGGTTTGACTCATATTTTGTAATGGCTTCTTATGTAATTGTATTCTTGTTGTTATAATGTAAAGCTCTATATAAACACAATAAACATAAGCACTCCAGGTTCATTTCTCCCAAACACCAAAATTCGATTTGCAAAACTGCACTCTTTGATAATGCAACCATCCCTCCTGCTTTGTACTACATCAGCCCTCCGACCCATTAATCTCTAAAATACACAGCCCCTTCCATCTGCATTTGAGGTCTTGTTTTGCATTGAAGCTGGTCCAGTCCTACTCCCCTGCGCCCCCCCCCAGGCCACCAAATCAGGGGTGGTACCATCAAGACAACCTCGCATTTTCTCTGCCCCACTATGTGATAATTCAGTACGAGATTTTTCTAACCCTACCTATTTGTCATCTTCTTTATCCTTATGTAGTTATCTGTGTATGCTGAGGTGTCAGCCTGTATGCGTTGGGCTTGGATCCTGTGTCCCTGAATTAATCCTACAACCTACACAGGGCAAGGTGCATTAAACATTGAACTACTTCTGGTGGCAACTCCTGTGGAGTAAACAGTCTGTGTGTGCCTGTTGCTTGAGGAATTAAAGAACAGACATAGCATGGATCGCTCTTCCCACCACCTTCATGTGGTTATTCCACATGTTATCAGTTTCGGGGCAACGCATGTCTTTAATACGGTCTAGATAAACTCCTGGGTTTAAAACATCCCTTCTAATCCTGGTCACAGATACACTACTATTCACTGTTGTATATTTAATATTAGTAACGTTAGACCCACCCCTAAACAACCATATAAATTCAACCATAAAGAGGAAGCGAGAGAGAAGAAAAGAAAACCAATGCAAGGCATAATCCTCGTAACGTCTGTTGTTGCTGACGGCTGTAAAAAAGCGTTAGCGTTTGTGTGCCCAAAGGGGCGCATTGACCTCAAAAAAGAGGTATCAATGTCCCTCATCTTTGTCTTGCCCCTTTTTCTCCTCCTCCTCCTCCTGCTGTTGGAGGGGGGGGTTGGGTCTGTTGTTCTTCCAGGGGTCTGTTATGTAGATCCACGTCTTCTGGCCGGCAACCTTAACTGCTCTTGGTGTGGCATAGATGGCCGTCGAATCTTGGTTGATTTCACTTCCCTATGAAGTTCCTGGTGAATATTTTATCACCGGGGAAGAGCTGTTGTGGTGGCTGTGTGTCTGCTGCTGATGGTGTGCGTCCCATGTATGGGGTCCACGCTGAGTGGAGATAAATCTGATCGATTTCGTTGACTCCTTAAGATATCTCTAAAATTCATCACCTAGAATTTGGCCTGAATTTTGTGCATCGGAGGCCGTGCGTTTGGGTGGAATATGTAGCCTCCTGCCCGTCACTATTTCATGAGGGGTAAGGTGATGCTCTGACCTTGGCTGATTACAAAGTGCAAATAAAGCCAGTGGTAGACAATAAAGCCAGTTCTTTTTCAAGGTACTACTCATTTTTGCAAGACACTCTTTCAATAAGCCATTTAGGCGCTCCACAATCCTGTTGGCTTTGCAGGTGAGAAACTGAGCACAATTTGTGGTTAATGCCCAATAACCAGGACATTTCTGCAAAGAGCTTGCTAGAGACGTTTGCCCCATTATCTGATATGAGGACATCACATATTCACCATCAGGGAGAAACGTTGTGTAATTTTGCTGTCAAATTGGCATCAGGGTTAGCGCAAGGACATGCTTCAAGCCAACAAGAGAATCGGTACACCACAACAATTAAATAATGAAACTTACAGCACCTGTTAACCATGTCCACATAATAAGGAGATGTCAGAAAGGCCCGAAGGGCTGGGGTTATGTCACTCGCAATGTTTTAAAGGTGTGACCTTTTAATATACAGTTTGAATGTGGCACAATTATATGGAAAGTTGTGAAGATGCTCTTGGAGTTTGGGAATGAACCATTCTTCCTGTAAGTTGACTACAATGTACTGCTTGGGCATATGGCTGGTGTAGCGCAGCTCCTCGAGCGCAAATGTAAGTAGTTGCAGGGGCATTACTGTTTTTCCTGAAACATTTTGTCTCCAGATAAAATCAGTGGGGGATAAGGAACACCGTCTTTTGATCCAGAAGTCATTCTCTTGGTTGGGAGTGTGAGGAACCTGAGGGCGTCCTCACTTTTTCCCCTGTATCCTCCTTTCAGGTGGCCAGGGAAAGGCCATCTCATTTGGATACTGACCCTGAGGGTGGATATGCGATGGAGGATCACCTGGTTGGACGTAACTTGGGGGGGAAGTGGGGTGGAGAGAGGACGTCCTTAGGTGAGACATGGTATCCCCCATTCCCTGGCAACTGTCAGCCTTTTCCCTAACACCACCTCAACACTGGGACGAGGAAGAAACTAACTAGGAGGACACATCCTCATTTGTGTAAGATAGACACATATCAGCCTTATATTGTTAATGCAGACACATCAGTCCAGTACCAAGACAAAGAGGACACAACACAGAGTTATGCACACTTCCTTTAATTCAGAAATCCCCAAACACCACTCTGGTACTGAGATGAAGAGGGCTATGGAGGTGTACCGGTGGACCATCTAGGCATGTCCAGCTAATGGGTTTCACCATAGTCCGTCAATTGAACATGGCCCACACCTGTGGTCATTTAACAATCCCAATCAGTATACAAATCCTTTCCTCACAACACAGGGACAAGAGAGGTTGGCTGGAGAGAAGGCAGCATGCTGGAGAGTGAGGAGCAGGAGACACATGAGCCAGGAGCTGTGTTGAGCAGGAGAGAGTGATGCCAAGGCCAAATCCGTCCGTGAGGGAATCTGGAGGTCCTGCAAGCCCTCCTTGTTGGGTGCACGCAGCGGGAGCTGTGGGGCTCCGAAGTACTCCAGTCACCATGGGACCCCAGGAGTGTGAGGTATGCTCTCTGGCTTCCGGCGAGGGAAGAGCGGAGATATTGGAAGCAGCAAAGCTGAGCGAGGAGTGGAAAGAAGCCAAAGGGAGCTGGTGTGTGCAAACAGTGAAACATTAATACAGGGTCAAGTCTCTGATCTGAGTCGACCTAGAAAGTTTAGGTATTGTCCATAATATATCCCATTCCTTTTCTGGCACTTCCTCCCCTAATGTTATATGCCAGCCTTGTTGATAGCCTTTCAGTGTCTTAGGAGTGATATCCACCATCATCAATCTGTGTAAGTTTGAAATGAGAGCTTTATTCCCAGGGTTGGATGTCACATATTTTTCAAACGGTGTAAGCTCTCGTATTGCCGCCTTCCTCACCGGTGGGGTGAGGATCCAATGTCTAACTTGGAAATGCTGAAATCTGCTGGTTTCCTTAAGACCCAACTCACGCTTACACTGAACATAAGGTTTAGGGTTACCTCCCTGAAATATAGCTCTCACCCTCCTACAACCTGCCTTTTTTCCATTCTGGGAAGACCTTCAGTTCAAGGCCTGGAATAAATTGGGCATTATAAAATAATGGTGCCATTGGAGACGGGAATGTTGTCAAGTAACAGTTGTTTCCTATAGACTAGATTCATAATGGAACTAGCATGCATGTTCAGCAGCTGATCTTGCCTAGGGAGCCAAAGGTTATCTCCTAATTGATGTCCACCCAACACCCTCTCCATCTGTACCCATCTTTTCTCAGACTCCTCCGCAACACAGTCCTTAAGAACCCTGATTTGAGCTGCCCGATAATATTTTACAAAATCCGGGAGAACAAGACCCCCCTTATCTGTGGGCGTCATTAATGTGCATAGTTCCAATCTTGGGGTTTTATTGTTCCATATGAACACTGAGATTGCCTTGTGCAATTTCTGAAACAATTTGGCAGCGACTCGAATGGGTAATGCTTGAAACATATGCTTTAGGCAGCGTAATCGTTTTTATCAAGTTTATTCTACCTACCCAGCAGACAGCCTATGGATTTCATTTTGAAAGTTGTGTTTGGATTCCTTTTAACAAAGGGGATAATTGGCTTCATATAACCCTCCTATTGTGGGAGTAATAGTTGCACCTAATAATTTAATTCCTCCCTGAGCCCAACCAAATTGTGTATGCAACTGCAAGTCCTGTGTATCTTTAGGCGGGAAGGACACATTTAAAATGTCCGATTTACATTTATTTTCAGACCCGCAACTCTCCCAAACATCACAAATTCTCTTGTTGCAGCTTGTAAGGTTTTTAAAGGATCTGCAGCCTGGAGGAACATATCGTCTGCATATGCCATAATTTTATGTGTACTTCCCTCAAAGTTATTTCCCCAGATATCCCCTCTCTAGCTGACCCTAGCAAGCAGCAGTTCTAGGTGAAGTACTTATAACAATGGAGATGGGGGACACCCCTGTCTGGTCCCACGTTGTAAAGGAATTGGAAGATACATTTATTAATAATCTTGCTGATGGTTGTTTATCGTTAACCTTGACCTTATCAATAAACTTACGACCAAGCCCCATCTTGCCAAAGTAAAAAGAGAAACGACCATTCCACATGTTCAAAAGCTTTTTCTGCATCTATAGATACAATAACTGCCAGAATCTTTTTCTTTTCTATTTGTTGTACAATATGGCATGTTCTAATATTGTTTTTTTTAAAAAAAGAATGTTTATGTTCTAATATTGCTGTGTGTCTCACGTTGCTTGGTGTAGATCTTTGCATCCAAGGTTATAAACGCTATCGGACAATAAGACCCTCAGCTACTTGGATCTTTACCTGGCTTGGGGAATAGCACTATTTTCATTTATTCCATTGTAGAGTAGGTTGTACCTAAAGATGCAAAGGAGCTATATAACTGGGTCAATTTAGGAGCCAAAGTATTCCAAAATGTTTTATCAAACAATGTCAGATACCCATCTGGACCGGGTGATTTGTTTATGGGGAGATCTCGAATGACGCAAAGAACCTCTTCCTGAGTGATATCAAGGTCAAACAGCTCCATATCAGTCGGCGCCACCAGAGGGAGAGTGACAATCTCCAGATAATCCAATTGGGATTGCAGATTAGGGGATTCTGACCGTTCTAAATCTGAATAAAATGAATTTAACTGCATGAGAATATTAGAGGTTTCTGTAAGCATATCTCCATGTGTGAGCTGAATCCGATGAATAGTACAGAATGCAGCTCTCTTGACGGAGATGACCAGCCAATAATCTGTTGGGTTTGATATAACATTTTTGTTTAAGAAAGAGCAATGATTTTTCAGCCTTATTAGTTTGAAACAAATGAAGTCTGCCCGCTGCTTTCCTATAAGACTTTGCTATAGTCGGGCCAGTATTGATTTACATATTTGTCATTAACCCACAAAGTTCCTTTTCAAATTCTTTTTCAATTTCTGATTGCTGAAGAACCTGTCAGATGTAATCAGGGAACCCTGCAAAGTTGTCCTAAATGCATTCCAAGTTACATTTGGCGTAGTTTCCCCTATTGGTTTAAATTTTTAAAAAATCCCCAATTTGCACAGCAATTGTATCCTTTATAATTTGATCTTGTAACAGTTCTGATGGGAATCTCCATGCCCAGAGTCTCTGATTAGGTTTGGCGACTTTTAACTCTGTCACCATTGGTGTATGATCTGATATAGTTATTGCCAGAGTCGTAATTTGCGTAACACTATCCAGCAACGAAATCGAGGCACAGACATAATCTATACGCAAAACCGAGCCGTGTACATGCAAATAGAATGTATAACCTTTGTCCATCCCCCTAAGCTTCACTCATACTTCCACTAGAGAAAGTTGTTCAGTTTTCTATTTTGGAGTAGCAGAGGAAAGGGCTTGGACATAACCTGTTGTCGTGCTTCGATCTCGAGCGGGGTCCCAAGCTATATTTAGGTCACCCACAAGCATTGTTTCCCCTTCAATGAAAGACTCCAATTGTCCCAGAGTATGTTTTAAAAAGCCATCCTGACCTGCATTTGGGGCATAAGCAGCGGTCAAAGTCAGTTTAATAGAACTGTGTTCCGAAACCACAAAGATGTATCTACCATCTGTAAGGAACTGATGGTGCCAACAGTAAAGACAGACCCAAATGATCACAGTTCAAGGGTGTTTATTGAACTTTATAATGGGTGAGATAAACGCCTAATCTAAACCTAAATCTAAGATGGGAGCAAGCTACGACCATCAAATAATAAGGCAGTCCTAGTGGTTTTTTGTCCAATAAAAAGGGCTTATACTAAATAAAACCTATTGCCAATCCTTACCACTAAGTTACAAAAAGAGTGTGGGATAATGTTCACCAGAAAAGAAAGAAGTGTTCACAAAATGATAAGTCAGGATGGCATGGTTGGGTCTCCCTTCCACACGGTTCAAGCATGGCACAAGGCAGAACATTTGAGCAAAACACACTCCTGGGCCTCTCCAGTACGAGGTTCGCAATTCCAGTTCAACGATGCTAGAACCTTCAGTGGCCAAATCTTTTATACAAAGTCTCTTGCCTCAGAAGGCCTGATGGATCAAAACAATAAACAAACAAAAGTTCCTTCGGTAATCTTGCACCTTGGGCGATTGCTCTTCGCCCCTTGCATCTCCATCCACTGGGCTTGGATCCTTATTTCAACTTGGCCTCCTTCTGTCGGGTTCACTATGGCCTTTCAAATGTAGCTTGTAATATTCAAGAGTCTTAATGTCCTTTTAAATAACTTCTTGCTGTGGACAACCCTCTGCCGGGTTCACTCTAGTCAACACAATGTTCACGGGTTACCCCAACTAACAGGCATCCCTCAACTGGGTTCACATTTGCCAATTTCACAGTTCACTTTGTATTATCATGGTGTGGGATTCACTCTCCTTAGCTTTCCCCTTGGCATCCCTCCATCGGGTTCACATAGCTATTTTTAACACAGTTCATGATTTGCTCATTTCATTAGAAAGTGGGGTTCCCTTCTCCTGGCTTTTTTTCGGCATCCCTCTGTCGGGTTCACACTTGCCTTATTCCACAATTTACAATCTTATCAGAAAGCAGGGTTCCTTTCCCCTAGCTTTCTCTTGTCAATGGGTCAGAAACTTTTGATTGTACAGAGGATTTGATGAGACCCTTGTAGGACCACTCTGACACCTCATGCCACCCTTTCCTACGGCTTTCTGGTATTTGCAGTTTGAACACGAAATCAAAGGGGCCATCGAGAGTCTTCGAATGAGCACCCCTATGGCGCCTGACCACTCTGCAGTTGGCCCTCTACTACTAAAAGTTCAAACACACACATGTTCGTTCTTCAAGTTTCTTGCTTTCATGTAATGTTGCTACTTGCAACCTTGGGCTCAACACAGTTCGGTTTGCTATCCGCTTCCTCTGACTCACCGGCTATGTTGAACCCGTTGGCTTCTCTTTGTCTCTGGAGTCAAGGACGGTACCACGATAGCCAGCTCGCCTCTCTGCCTGTGATATCAATGTGGGAGGCCCCCGTGCACCGTTGACATCTGTTTCTCCACACGCCAGCTATAACTACCTTTCTTATATTTTTCCTTTCAGAAGCTCCACAGGTCTGAGTTGAAAAGGGCAAGAGCTTTTGGTATTGTGGGAATGGTAGTGTTTTGTCCAAGTATACGGAGAGTTCGGAAAACAATAATCAGAGGGACTTGGAGAAGAATGACTGGGAGTATTAGAGTAGGAAAGCTGGATTCTGGGAGATGTGGTTTTAGAGTGCAACAGGGTTTGGGTTCCTAGGGGATTTGTCATATACGGAGGGGCCGTTGGATCTGGGGCAGAGAGATTCATTGGGAGGAAGGGCGGCAGATGTGGCACAGCCTACAAAGGTTCAGGGATCTTGTCCTCCTCTCCTTCCCTGGTAGGTATTCCCCCGAACTGAAACTTGGCTCACCTACCCAGGTGATCCTCCCTCACTCGCCCCTCCCCCCGCCAGGTTTGGGATCTGAGAGCGCCAGCCCTTCCCATGCCACCTGAATAATGGATTCTTAAGGTCTAATTGAGAGAATAACCTCAGGTTTCTCACACCTCTTTATGACTCTTAGTATGTAATAATTTAACTTGGGTTTTGGCCTGGATAGCTATTAGCACTTAACGACTACCTTCCCTTCCGCATTTGCCTGTAATACAACATGGTGTTGCCGGAGACAGAGCTTACATTTATCTGCTCTTCGGATATGGGTTTCTTGAAGCACCCCCAATTCTGGCTGGTGGCGCCTCAACAGCCCTTCCAGTTTCCTGCACTTTAGTGGAGTATTAAGCCCCCTAATATTCAATGATAAAAGCTTGAATTAGAAACCACAATGTCCAATCATGTTACCATGGGATTGCTACATATAAACTAATTTCTATAGAAACATTGCAATGCTACCAATGCACTGCGGTTACACCTTCCCCAACCTTTACCCAACTATCATTACCATAAGCAATTAGGTCTGTATTCTTGGTATGTGCTGCGAAATTCAATACTGCGACTGCCGTGGGTAGGGTTAATGCCTCAATTAATCTAGAAAGTAAAGCAGCGTGTTGCACCGGAGTACCATCTGACTTTTTGAACCCTTGCCTCCTCCATCTGTCGATCTGACATGAGTGTAATCTGAGTAAATGATAGCAAAGTACCCTTTTGATATTTCTAATGTTGTAATTAGTACGATAAGCTTTACCGCTTGAACTGATTAGTGTGAGGGCAGCCGTACTTTAGGTATTACTTCAAATTCTCCATCATGGGGTCTGGCATGGATTCACATGCTCATGAATATTCCCCGTCGTCCGGCTGGGAATCCTCGGTAAAGAAAAAATCAGTTTCAGTTTCGTTTCTGAACTGTCTTTCTACTAATAACCAATCACTGGTCTCTGGGTGATACTGCCCCCAGCCAATGACTGCCCTCTACCTAAGCCCCTCCTCTGGCATCCATCTTCAGATTTTTACCACACGTTCAAGTGTTGGGAGTCCTCGTGCTATAGCTCTCGAGCTTTTGCTGCGTTTTCGCGCTTTTTCAAGGAGATTTTCTAATTTTTCGGTTAAATCGAGCCTCAAGTTCCACCGTTTCTTCTTCCGATCAACGGGGACCCATTTTGGAATTTCCAACGCCCCTCAAGGGTGAAGTTTTCGTCGAGTGACGCTTCTTGGAGGATTCCAGAAGATCTGAGGCCTACCATGGACGCGGCCCCGAACAAGGGTAGCTCGACGCCCAGATCCAAGCTGTTCAGGAACTGCCCTGGATGCGGTTTACAGAATGTTTTCAAGGAGGACGAGCATTCGAGATGTGTCTACTGCCTTCATGAGGACAAGACGCACGTGGAGAAGGAGTGTGCGCTCTGCAAGAACCTATCGGAACGGACCATGAGAGATTGTCATTCCTGCCTCGCCAGCTGGCTGGAGAAGGGCCCAGCAGGTGAGAAGAAGAAAAGGTCTGAGCGGTCTTCCAAGCCCTGTGAGGGCGCCCCGGCGACGGGGGCCCAACAGAAAGCTAAGCACCGCGAGTCCACGGGCACCGGGAGCGCTGAATGGTCGGGCTCTTCGGCTGCCAGGCAGGGCGCACCTTCCCCGGCACTATCAACCACGAGCCAACGCTCTGGTTCAGGGAAGAGGAAATCAGAGAACCCTGGTAAGCTTCTGGAGAGGCCCAGGTCGATCTCGAAGGATTCAGCCGAGGGGGAGTGAGACAGTGACCCCCCGCGCCCAAGGTGAAGGCTTCAAGCACGCCCAAGGTGGTGAAGGCCTTGATTCACCCGGCTAAGGCCTCTATCGAGGGAGTCGCGGCGACCCTGGCAAAGCCTGTGGAAGCTACACCAGTGGAGGCAACCTTGGGGTCCAGAGTTTCCCTGCCACCGCGGAGGGAATCCTCTTTCCAGCTCCTCGACAAGACCCCTGTGAAGACCCCGGTGGAAAAAGAGGGGGGGGGGCCGTGGCCATTACGGGATGGACCTTCCATGACCACCCCCTCGGTCTTCCCCGCCCGATGAACTTGGCTCCTTTCACGCCATGATCTCCAGGGCGTCCGAGCTCTTCCAGCTCTGCCCCGAGGAACAGAAGAAGGAAGGTTTCCTCTTATCAATGGCGAGAGGCCAAGAGAAAGACAATCCTCGCGGTACCGTTACTCGACGATATCTGGGACAAGGGACTTGCGGTCCTGAAGAACCTGTCCACGACGCCTGCCAAGAGGGACCGGTACGAGAAGAAGTACCGGGTCCCAGACGCCGCCCCTTTGTGCCTCAGGGCTCAGCCAACACCGGATTGGGTCGTCTCAGCGGCGGCCAAGAAGAAGGCGGCGGAGACAACAGCTTCGACCTCCACTTCCCCACCTGACGGCGAGGGAAAGAAATTGGATGCCATGGGGCGACAGGTCATCTCATCGGCGGCAACGACAATTAAAGCGGCGAACGCCTTAGCGATTGTGGCCCGTTACGACAGGGAGCTATTGTACAAGATAGCTCCCCTACTGGACTTCCTACCAGATGACAAGAGGGCAGAGGCCCTAGAGATTCTGCAGGAAGGTGAGGTGGCATCGGACCACATCATAACGGTGGCAACGGACATTGCCAACACCGGGTTTCGCCAGTTAGGCAACGGTGTTTGCCTTTGACGACGAGGCTGGCTCAAGGCGACAGACTTCCGTCAGGACGTGCAGACCAGGGTGTTGGACATGCCGTTCCACAGCAACAACCTGTTTGGGAAAACAGTGGATGAGTCGCTGCAGGCCATCAAGGCCGACATACAGACGGCCCGAGCCCTGGGAGTCCTTCAGCATCGACGGCCCTTTCATAGCACCGGAGGTAGACAGGGGGCCTCCAAGGGATCAGGCGGTGGTTCCTCTACGTACCGCCAGGCGGCTCGCTCCTCGTCCCAGGAGGCCTACAGAGGTCGCGGCAAACGAGGAGGATCTCGTGGTCGTCGCCAAGGAGGCCAGGGCCGCCTCCAAGCAAGATTGAACCGGCCGTAGCGTTGGGGGCCCCCACCGAAGCACCCCGGTGGGAGGTCGGCTGGCGAAGTTCGTCAGCGTGTGGGAGTCCATCTCCACCGACCGTTTGGTGCTGGATGCCCTGGCCCACGGGCACACTCGAATTCCAAAAGAAGTGTCCCTGCATTCCTCCCGTGGCCAGGAAGGAAAATCACGTCCCTCAACTGCTGTTGGAGGTAAAGCTGAATACTGCCGTGATCTTATCTTGTTCCCTTTGCTTCGTATGTTGTTCCATTGTGGTAACTCTCTGGATATTTTTTGGTCTTTTTCTTCCCTGTTTGATAGTCCCTTTAGGATATCCATGGTCCCGAAGTTTCCGTGCAAGATGACCTGATTGTCTTTCGTAATCCCAGAGGTTTGAGCAGTTCCTGCAATATCTAAGAAACTGCCCAAATGGTAAATTGTTTCTCAGGCTTGAGGGATGGTAACTAGCGAAGGTTGCAAGGGAATTTCTGTCCATTAGTTTGTTATACACCAGTGATGTGACTGTGACTGGGTTATTTCTCATCTCTAGATGCAGATCTAAGAAGAGAATGGAGGTCTGTTACGCTCACCTGGTATCCACAGGGACGCCACGCAGCCCTGGTTGGATGTTATGCACCTCAAGCCCTCTTCCCGATCCCTGGGTAGTGCCTCCGACGGAAGTTGAGCCTGAAATACAGGAGGGCTAAATTCAAGACTTGGCTGTATTCGGTAGGGTGTCTTCCCACCTCCCTTGGATTCAAAACCTTCCCTTGGCCCTCTCCTTAATTCTTTAGAAGGCGTGCTCTCCGTCCTGCTCTTCGTGGCAGGGGTGCGTAGTCTCGTGTGGGAGTGTGCGACCAAGTTTCTTCACTGGTGCAAGCCCCTTTTGATTGTCTTTAAGGTAGGTCTTGCTGCTTTACAGTCTTTGTATTCTATTTTGTTCTTTCCTTCCTTCCTCTTATTGTTATTTATGTCTTATCCCTTCTCTTTTAGGTGTGCAAGAGATTCTGGCCTTTTTCATGTGGGTTGGTGTTAAGCACAAGCCGGTAAATGAAGGCGCTGTGGTGCCAAGCTGTCCGGTAAGTAATGTGCGATACACGGCGCTGTTTTGCCTTGTATATGCTAACCTGTGTCTTTCCCCTTCCTTCGTAGGTCACGGTACTCTTCGCCGGTTGTAGTGATGTTCCGGAGCGATGGTGACCAAGAGACGACTAACCAGGTATGAATCTTGTGGTTTTAGCTGTTCGAGTGGATTCGTGAGTATGCACTCACTAATGCTGTTCTTCTCTCTCCTTTTCAGGTTGCAGCGCTCCGCAAAGCATGCAGTGCCCTGAAGATGGAGTTCGCTGGATCGATTGTCTACGGGTAAGCAGAATCAGGAGCTGATGATGGGCTGAAGACCGGATGCTACTGGCAGGTAAGATTCCAATAATGATGTTCTTTGTCTCCCTGCAGGCACGCGGTTCCAAGAATAGCTGGCTCCAAAGAATGCTAGAGGCCCGACTGGACACGGTGAGCGTTATGCTGAAAACAGCAGCATAACGCGAAGCGTGTTCTGCTGTTTGGGTGTGGCTTAAATAGTCTTCAGGAAAGTAGTCCACGTAATGTTGTCCCAGGCCAACCACACCCTAAACACTAGACCGCATAGCTCAGTTCTTGGTAACTGAGCTATGTGAGTGCCACAATTTTGACTGCAGCCCCTTAGAAAGTAGTCCAAGTTAAATCGTCCCAACTTAAAGGTGCTCTCCATAATGACTATGAGCCTGGTGCCAAAGGCGCCAGGACTGACTCCAAGAGAGTCTCAAATGATGTTTTAAGGCCTTTGAGGCCATAATGGAACCACGAAACCCGCCCCTACCTGGCACGCTGACTTGCCAGTGGTGGTCAGGGGTAGGCGTCATGACAGGTCTTGCTATGCGTCTCCGTAAATGTGAAGAAGTTGTTTTGTTCATTCAGCCACAGCATGAACAAGGCCAGATCTTGTTAGTCGCCCTGAAAGATCATGAGAATATTGTCAATCTACCTTGACCACAAGGCAATATGTGCAGTCCAGGGATTGGTGTCACGAAAGATGGTCTTTTCCTCTAATTCAGCCACATATAAATTCGCCAGGCTTGCCGCGAAGGTTGCCCCCATTGCGGTGCCTGATATTTGCTCAAAGAAAGTTGTTTCATACAAGAAATAGTTTTTTGTTAGGACAATTTCTGCTAGTTGCATAATAAAATTAATTGGTGTTTCCAAAGTTGGGCCTGTGTCTCTAAGGACCTTTTCAACTGCTTGCAGTGTCGCCATTTGTGGGATCTTCGTGCATAGTGATTCAATGTCTAGAGTTACGAGTAACTGGCGCTCTGAATCGAAAGGCCGATCCTTCAGTAGGAGCAGAACAGCAGTGATGTCTTTTAGGTAGGATCTCATCTTACCTACTCTTGGTTTTTAGAAGAAGTCGACAAAATCAGAGAGACGTTCTAGAATGCAGCCTATGCCTGATACTATGGGTCTCCCTGGAATTAGTGTTACTCCTTTATGGACCTGGGTAATGCATAGAAGGCCGGTCTTCTTGGTGTTTTAGGATTAAGAAAATCATTGTCCTTCCGCTATTGGTTCTTCTAAAATTGGTACGACCAGTTGGCGGATCTCTTTAGTTGGATCTTTGCCCAGCTGTCTAGAACTAGTGCGATCTTCCAAAAGAGCCATTACCATTTTATTGTAGCCATCTGCGTCTAAGATGACCGTGGCTCCCCATTTATCTGCTGGTTTGATAATTATTTGGTCGTTCTCGGTCAGGGTCCGGAGGGCCATTCTGTCTTTTCTTGAGAAGTTGTTAACTATTTCAGTGTGCTCCCTTTCGAGTAGTGCCTTTTCAAAGGTTATCGACTCTGGAAGCACCCCGTTGGGAGGGGGGGTAGAAGGTGAATTTGCTTCTTAGGTTAGTTGCGCTTTTCTCATTCTCCATGTTGGTCACTGTACCAAAATATTGCTTCAGACGAATTTTGCGAATGAGTTGAGCCACCTCGATCCGAGTTTGGAACGGATCATGCTGTGTTGTTGGAACGAAAGAGAGGCCTTTTTCTAGGAGAGTGTATTGATCTTTGTTCAATATATATTTTGAGAGGTTCATAACTAAAGATTTCTCCTTAGTCCCCACAAGGGTCTGTCTGATGTTCTGTAGAGGTTCGATGTCAAGTTGCTGCCTCAGGGTGTCTGGTCCATTGTGTTCGATGTTTGCTATGTTTCTATCATCCTGCCACGTAACTGTTTTTCTCAAAGCGCTTCTTACAGGGGTGCTGGTGTCCATCCTCGTCCTCTGCTGCGTGTTATCCGTGGCGACTGGTTCTGCCATTGTGTCTGCCACTGTCCTCTGCCTTTTGATTTTTGTTTTTCCTTGGCCACTGTGAAAAAACTAGGGCACTGTGGAGGCGTTTTTGTTGGACTTATTGCTTGAGGAGCCACTCTCGCTGGGCATGCTGGTATTGCTCCCATTGTAGCTGTCGCTTGAAAAAGTCCAGTTGTAAGGCTTGGGGCGGGTGTTCTTGATCAGTTTTCTATTGAATTGGTTACATTGTTGACCAGATGACATGGTGTTTTGACTTTGATCTTCATAATGGGCATCTGTGATGTATGGATATATTTTTCCTTGGGTGAAGGTGGCTAGGTCTCTTGAGTTTCATCACTTTCTTATTAAGGTTAAACTCTTTAAATTCTTTCATTGACACGTCTAGATCTTCAATACTTGTCTTATAGCTGGGCAGGATATTAGCTGCGTTCAGGGCATTTTGTTTTTCTTCGATTTCTTTCATAATTTTTTCAGATACTGTCTTTGCTGTACTGATAATCAAGACAAGCCAGTCTCTTGTACATTTATTGGAGATATAAGACCAGTCCTTTCTGAATTGAACTTGTTCCATGAAAATACTAGGTTCGATTCTTACAATTAAACCCATGGGGGATGCGTGGGGTCGTAGATACTCGGTCATTATTGCTCCATGGAGCTCAGTTCGGATCAGCTGTTTCTTCAGTACTGCAAGCTCGTTCCATTCATTCCTTTCCACTGGTTCCTGCTTCGGGAAGGCCCTCTGTGCCAAGGAGTGATGGGTTGGCTAGGATGGTTTCTACTAGGTCTCCTGCATATGCCAGATACCTGGATTCTGCCGTTTCGGTGGACATGACTGGGTTCTTATAGATCTTCTCTTTTTCTCATGTAGGGTCAATTGCTGCATCCCTGGTACGATATGTCTGCACTATTAATTTTTTGCTAAAAAACGTTTAACTCTGGTCCACAGCTGTCGGCTGTCAGAAGGAACAACATGCACAAATTGGGCCATCAAAGGTCTCACACCTGAATATTCTCTTGTTAAACATGGTCGCACATCTAGATCTCAGGTGAATCGCTTTTTATTTTTGTTTGTTTTTTGTATATTGCCCAATATACTGATTATGTTCATCTTGCCCTCCTACCAGAATCTTAAACAAAATATTAAAACTGCTTAGCAGATGAATTGTATTCCCTTTCTCTGGACAGCAGAGTTTTAAAAAAGTTTTGGCCAAAAACTAGAAAGAATTGCCAAAAAATGACTTATACTCTGGAGACGCAGTTGGACAGAGTACCGAGATTGCTCGGTGTATTCTCCTGTACACTATGAAACAATCTCAGAGGTTTTCTGGACTCAGTTCATAGTATAGAGTCCATCTTCATCCTCTGTTTTTGATCTACAATAGGATCACTATCCGACCTTCCACTGAGTTGCTGGTTCATCACTCGTTTGACAGGTCGAAGAAAAAGCCTACCAGTTTCAGTGGTGTTAGCAAATTGGAACCACTTTCATCAGGGCTAGAGTTCGAGCACTCAGTGGTGTGCCGTCTTTGAGGTTGCTTACAGCATGTTCATTGATTACAGGAGGCCCCACCTGTAGATGGGAGGAAGCGGGGCATGGGGTAAAAAGGGGAGAAGAGAAAAGACACGTGTATGGTTGAGTGAGATTTCTGTTTCCGTTTTTCCACTCTTCCGATTTCTACAGGATAGGTAAACATAAGAGGTCTGTCTCAGATGGCCGGCCGAAAAGTCGAAATGGCCTGTTGTATGTACAGTGGTATTTGTGTACACTGATGTTTCAAGACTATAAACAATGGTGTTTCCCTACACCCTGAGGTCACTTAAATAACTAGGACACTGTGGACATTAATATATCACTGGTACATTTAGAGCAATACTGAGTTGGTGTCAAAGAAAAGGGTTTGGGAAAAGAAACCAAGTTACACAAATATTCTGAAGCAGGTAAGTACTTTTAAACCCCCAATGCAAAGTAACTGGGAAAGGTAAAACGCGAAGTCAGAGGTAAGAAGAGACTTTCAGGGAGCCAGGCCGGCCAATGTAAACTGAATCACTTCTTGTAGGTAAGTAAAACTCTTGCACAGTGTTTTAGAAGTCATTGTAGAAATAATGAATCACAGAAGGGCCACAAGCTGGGAGGCTTGTGAAAGGCAGAGCTGCAAGCAACTCTGCAAAAGCAACCAAGACAAGTCTCAAATGAGAACAAGCAATGCTACACAAGAGATAAATCCCCTTAGTGTTACAGTGCCTTTTGGTTAGAAGAAATGGTTCCAGCTGACTTCTGTTTCTGTACAGCTCTGCAGATCCTGTTGTTCCTGGGCCTCCGTCATGGGGACAAGGAGGACGTTTGGGGGCTCCTGCACTGCAGTGGGAAGGTCAGCGGCAGCAATGGGCAAACTTAAATTCAGCAGCACTTTGCGGTTTCAGCTCCTCGCATCTATAGCAAATAGCAACACCACGGTTTTTGGATACCACTTTAGACTTTCCTCACATCTGGGGTCCAGCACTCTGTTGAGGTGGCTCAGGCTTGACCATTCCTGCTTCAAGGGAGTCCAAACTTAAAGGCACTCACTCGATTCTGGTGTTCCTCTCCCTGGCACTTCGGTTCCTGCAGCAGAAATAGAAGTACAGCCAGCTCAGAGGATTTCCAGATGAGCTCGTCTTGGGGTCGATTGGTCCCTCCAACCCAAGGGGAGAAGTCGTCCTTTGCAGGTCTTCTCTAGTTTAGGCGAATTCGGAGCTTCAGCACAGCAGCAGGGCTTCACTGGGCAAACCAACGGTCTAGGAGTTGCAGCAGGCGTCTCTCTCAAGTTCTTCTTCGGATTCCTTCGTCCAGTGGTCGACTCTTCCTTCCAAGCCAAAAGCCTCGCCTTTTATGCAGGTTTCTCCCATTCATTCTAGCCTAGATGTCAATCACACAGCAGGGTGGCTTCCTTTGCCGGACAGCCAGCCGGCCATTCACCCTTGCATGCATTCCTGTAACCAAGGGGATTAAGCAAAGGGAGTTTTGGGCACCTCCCTTACGTCCTGTCCCAGCCAGACATGCTGGAGCCAGAGGCGGGCTTTACTTGTGAATCCTGCCTTGGACAAAGTGAACAAAAGGACCAACAGTAATACTTGACGGTAATAGAAGTAAATAAGCCAGATTTCCGATAGCTCGACATTTTCTATGGCTACCTGCTTGCATTTTTAAATTGAACAGGTCGCTCGGGCCTTACAATATGGCCATCACATTAAAAACATATAACTTAGGTGGGATAGGAATAAGCAAACTTTGTGGGGTTCTAATTGAATCATTGTGAAACACCAACCTTTAAAGAGCATCAGCAATTTTGCAATTCAGCAGAGTAGCGTGACTGGAACAGTATTTGCAGATTTCTCATAAGCATTAATTCACACGGCAAGTAATTGGGATCTGATTATATAAGCCATTATTAGCTATTTTGTTCTTATGCGTGAAACAAGGGGAGTCCAATCACTGACAATGTCTCAATTGTTCAGTGAATTTTAAAGGTGTTTCGTTTGTTCATTTCATTTGAAATGAACAAACTGGACAAAACGCCTATCTGCATTAAATTCTTCTAGACTTTCTCACCAAAGCAACTCTATGGAGACTTCTAATTTTCTTGCCTGTGCATCAGGGTGAATAAACATTACAAATCTATGCGAGACAAAAAAAGTTCAGCTTTATTTTCACTTTAAATGTGACATTAATTCAGCCTGGATTTCTTCAAATTACTTAGTTTTGCTCTTTAGGAAGGGCATATAAGTGCAAAATATATTTTACCATAATCATTCTGTTGCATGTATTATTTGCTGACTTTTCGCATGACAGACTTTTTTGAAAGTGGAATTTGATTTAATTTTAGAATGCAGTTACATAGTTGGGAACCTCACGAAAAGCTGAATACTAAAGAGAGCTTTAATTTGGTGTAGATCTGTGAATCAGAGTATTGCATGCCAGTTGAGTAAATAAAGAGGTCTCTAGTTGGAAAAAAACCACAAAAACTTAGATTTAACACAATCAAATTAAATGTATTATGGTTAAACCTATTCAGAGCCGACATATACTTATGAGTGACAGAATTGTAAAACATTGAAAACTAGTCATTAATAACACGCAAACTTATTCACGTTTCAGGAACACAGCAAAGAATATGGAAGTTATTACAATAATCAAACAGTCATGCTGAGCGAGAGGTGTTTGTGAGAATGCCTTGGCAAAGATTCACCTGCCTGATCTCATGGATCAAACTGAATGCCATGGCCAGGATTCTGTGGACACACAAGAGCTTGCACATACCAGGACAAGGTTATAAGGTAGCACGGCAGATTCAACTTAACGTTCTGTACCACACATATGACACCTCTCAGGTTGGCCAAATTTAATAGCACCGCTCACCCACTATGTACATGGTGTAGCACAGAAGCAGCAGGGATAATAATGCACATGTTCTGGGAAAGCTGGCGGGTGCAACAGCTCTGGGGTCGAATAGAATAGGCCTGCAGAAGGGCCAGGATAATGCGATACAAGTGGACGCTGTTAGGCAAAGTTTGTATGCAGTACTCTCTGGGACCACGACACACAACAAATATTCTTCTGCAGTTCGGGAAACGTTTTTTAGATGGCAGAATTCTTCTTTTGTGAGATATACCTTCATTATTATATCCAATACCGAAAATAAATTACTATGTAACCGGCTGCACAGTAGTTACTATGCAGTGTGTATGTGTAAACTTTATCAAGCATGGCCGCCAGCATGGAAGAGTACAGAGCTCAAAGAGATTGAGAAGGCAGGAATGAGTGTGGTTAGCCATAGGGATTAGAAAGGCTTGGGGTAGCGAATGGGAGGGATCAATAGCCAAACAACAAAAAATACACTGTATCCCACTTCAAATGTCATCTCCATTGAAAGGCATTACTGACCCTTATTCAGAGCTCTTATGTTAAAGCTCTTATTTTAATGACAATAGTTTTGGCTTAAAGGAATAGTGCGCTCAAAATATTATTGTCCCGAGCGTTCGGGTATGTGGTTTTAGGCATATGTTGATTGATTGTAAAAACATTTCCTATGCACCGTACCTTAGTTTTCCTCGCTTTTACACATGCGAAATCAGACAGCCGGGCTCAGCCATCTTGTGCTAATCTTATTTGTTTGTCCATCACCCTAAGTTCAAGTGCCCCTGCGGCACTAAATGTTATCCCCCGCCCCTGAAGCTGACATCACCATTCCTAGTGATATTCTCCACCTAGCTCCATGTCGTTACTGTGCAGCGTAGCCAAACACACCCAGTCATCACCTACGTCTTGACGTCAGTTGACGCAGAACCCGGAATATCAACACACATCCTCTCACAGCACAGCGCGTCCCAATTCTGAATACAAAACACTATTTTTAAAGGAAGCTGCAATACTCTGCAAATTATAATGTGCTTTTGTTTCGCAATAAACGCTCCGAGAACATCCGCCGATTTTCATATTCAACCGAATTTGTAATTTCTTTCTTTGTTCTCGATCCACAAATGTTTAGCGTGAGTCACACAGTGTTCCTTTGGGTATAAGGAGTTCATTGGCATTGAACGCACCGTGATTCGCAAGGCTTCGGCATCAGCTTGTTGCTAGACCACCGTAATCAATGTCCGGTTGCTCCGTGTCGCTGTTACCGCAAAAGGGCATATTTGCCCGGGGCGATCGTCCCACAACAGAGTGATACTAATCCAGCCATTTAGGTGTATCTACAACTGCCTGCTGAAGAAGCCATCAATTGGTATCTGGAAACTATGACATTCGCAGATTGGGAGGATGTAGCTGTGTAGAAAACATAACAGAAATGTGTCTCGGTAGCCGTTTTTTATTCTAATTTATCAATTTACCAATTCATTCTGCACTGTTTGAAAAGTAATGATGAACACAAACGTGAAACAATGGAAACACAGAGAAAACATCGAGGAATTTTGGAGTCTACGATGTGCTTGAGAGGTTACTGCTATAGAGTATGTTTAGCTCGCAATGGGTTGCCGATGCAGAAGCTGACGGAAGAATTCGAAGAACACATAGACAGCATTTTAACTGAATATTACCATAGAATTTGATTTGGCATTGGTGGAACCTGTGGGAACCCAGACATGGACTCCATGCATTTCAGAGCTGGACTGCCCATGTGCCCGGGACAAAGACTAGTACACATAGGGTGTTTTTGCGTGTCGTTACAATATGCCAAAAACAACAACCCATTACAATGTCAGCCAGCAATACCGGTCATAAAATGAAACCTTGACTCTGTAGTCTATAAACTCGTGTACAGTAAAACCTACATAATATTCAGCATTTCCATTCTCTCTGTGTAACGCAGAGTGTCCGTTCAGATCAACAAATTTTCATTAAATGAAATTACATGTTCCTTTGTCCAGTTTTGGAATGGTGAACCTTATCATATTTGATGGTTTACACACCTCCCTTCATTCATTCCATTCCAAATCCTCCCTTTCTTCCAAGGACGAAAAACAATCGAACCTTCTTAGAAGTGCCTATGCTAAGTTTGCTTTTGGTGAAGGTAAGACACAAATCAAAAACATACTGTGTGGGTGTGCACAGCTCACAAGCAAAAATCAAATGTGGTGACCTTCATTCCCGTTGGAGCGATTAGCCCTGCAGACCAACGTGGCATTTGAAATATTTTCGAAAAGCAAACAAATTGTTTGCTGGCATCCACCAATGCTGCGCGAAATCTATAGTGGTTTACTTATTTCATGAAAACGGTCCCAGTTAGTGTCCTCCCCATTGTCACATCTGCGTGCGCCCTGGTCTTGAGGAGGAATGTGCTCTGCGGATAACGTGAGGCACTCACAAGTCATAAATACAAGTGCCCTTCCATCTCCACTGAACTTCGTGCGCACGAACAAATGTTGGAGGAGAGACGATATATCCCGCCCCCTGAACCATTCTCCTGCCGGTCAAATGACGTCAAAGCTAAGGTGGGAGACACCTCCAGCCCTCTTGTACCTATTTGCATCACCCATGTTTCATAAAAGTATATTAACACTGTGCTAAAGTGTATGCTTTGAACCTCATTTAGTTTACTTCCAAATGCCTTCTTTTTAGAATCACTCTGCCCCTCTGGCGAACTGCTCACTCTGCCAGTGCCGTGCACAGCCAGCCCCCACCACCTGTCCGCTCAGCCCGTCTCCTGCAGCTATTAATTTTTGCAAGTAGCGAGTCTCTAGCCCTGACAAAATGTGCTCGTACTAGAATGTCAGACCAAGGCCTGCTCCAACCTTAGTGCACAATCCGTCTCTGCTCACTGACTCATGCCATCTCCAAACCCCTCCTGCCAAGCCGCGGTCCCCTTAACCCATGACCTATGGTCCCTTTGAATGCATCTGGTCCCCAGACCCTACCCCCGCACCACCTCAAATTCACCTCCCATATACCTAATCAGGAGTGGTCATATATTTTGCTAACGCTAACACCTATCCCCACTGTGTTTGAAATCGTAAGTCTCCAAAGGCCGCAAATCAAAGATCAGGCCTTCTGATAAGGCATCCGATAGCAACGATCCCTAACAAATGCCCCCATAAAGATATAGGTCAGAATGCACTTATTTCACACCAACAGCCCCCTTTCATGCATTGTTTTGCTTACAGTCATAGTTCTTGCATGCCAGGTTTGTTATCTATCCTAGGTCTCATTCGTGTATTCAGCTATTTTGACACGTGCTTGCGAAGGCAACTGCAGACCCTGCATTTGCTTTCATGCTGTCCTTGCCCGATCAGTGAAGGACCCACAAGAGCTTGCCGAAAGCGGGAAGTTTGAATGCAGAGTTATACTGTATGGCATCCTCTAATAGGCACTTATTGCAAATAAAATTGACAAAGAGGATACATTTGAAAAGACAATTTGGACGGTTTATTTGGACAATTTATACTTTTAATAGCTTTGAAATTCAAGTTAAATAGATTTCCATTGGTCATGTACAATGTATAAACATTGTTGAAAATATAAAAAGCTGCTAATCATTTGAACCGGGAAGTGAACTGTTCCACGAGGTCTGCTTTTGGTGGACAGGTCATGTTTGCAATGTTTTGTGGTAATCTATCTGTCCTATGAAAAAAATCATGAGCGATTCCATGAGTATGCATGTCCAACGCAGTCAAAGTGAGATCTTTCACAAAATCGAATTCCATTTCCTGGTATATTGGCTTGACCACCTAGTAATGTTCGATATTGCATCCCGTCTATGCTGAAATGCAATCTCTTGGGCCTGTACTTTAGGCACATATTGTGGAACACCTCCAAATCTCCGGTGTGACAGAATTCTGTGAGTCTCTTCAGGTCTCTTGAAAGAGTTTTCTCAAACACGATCTTCTCAAGAGATTTGTGTGGAGGTGAAGATGAACCAACCATTTTCTTCTTTTGTTACTGTTCCTCCGATAAAGGTCCATGTGCACATTGGTGAAAATGTAGGTTTTCTGTCCATAAGTGAACGTTGGAACAGTGGTTTATCAGTGAGCGCCATTTTTCGAGTAGAATTTCCACAGACCCATCACAAGTTTTGGAGCTCCATCTAAGATGGTTGCTGATTTGGCAACGTGCCATACATCAAATTGATGGCGAATGTTTGGAAACTGCTCTTACATGGCCTTGGCTATTGAAACGTCTGTCGGTGGCTATGAGGTCTATTTGCATTCCCCTCGATTGGAGATCTTCCAGGGATTGTAGAAAACTTTTTTCCATGGTCACTGAGGATTTACATTGGGACACCTGCACAACCACCTAACTCGCAATTTATTTTGTTTCCATATCCTGAAAGTGGTATGTGCAATACTTTGCTGAAAATCCCAGGCTGCCACACTGTCCATCGCCAGCTAGCCTGAACCGTTTGCCAGAGAATGTCCTTTCAATAGACATTTGTTCAATTTTCCAGGCTTGACTAATAGCGGGGAATAAAAATTGTCTTTGATATTTGTAGTGCTGCATTTTTTAAAGGAGCTGAAGTCCAACAAATTGACAGAAACTGGACACCTTACTAAAAGTAGAGCCACTGAAGAGTAAAGCTGCTGCACACAGTAGATTTCCAGCTGCCACTTTGCCCAGCATCGGTTGAGCGGACCATGAAAATGTACCATAGAGCTGGGCACAGGTGGCTTGGAGTTTCAGGTTAGTGCCTTGTGATACATGAGTCACATTCCCAATGGCTCCCTGCATATTTTCCCCCTCACCGGATGGACACATTTCAGCATCAGTATAATCTCTACCTGGCTGCTGTCGAATACAATGTATTTATGTTCCTTTATTAGACTATCGTCCTGCATGAATGTGATTTGTAAATCAACTGATGTGGACAATTCGGCCAAACTGGACACACTGAAATCGAGATCTTTGGCAAGTCTCTCGGTCAATTGCGTAGAAGCTTTGGTCTCTGTTAGTTCCGCTTGCGTTATTTGCACACGAATTGGCGAAACCATCAATGTCGATTGTTTATTGGGTGACCCTTTTTTTGCGGGTGTGGATTGTGTGAAGTGATCAGTGAGTAATTCAAAAGCATCTTCCTTATATTCAGTTTAATCTTCATCTTGTCGCGTTCTCACATTGTAGCAATGGTCCAAGAACAATTTGCTTGCTTTGTCAGCCACATTCAATTTGTTTTCTGGCCATTGGGCATACCCATCTCTCGTCTGCTTATTGACTGGACCACGCTGCGCCTCAAATAATAGTTGCTCCATGGTGAAATCTGTTTGGTAAGCAGCATATTTGATTTCATTTGTTGTCTGTGTTTTTATACTTCTTTTCCTTCTGGGCTTCTAGGAGATGGGTTGTAAAAACATGTTCAATGTAAATCCAACATACAGTATATAGCACTTTAGATTTAAAAAAAAAAACATGTTATGAAGACAATATCAGCCCAAAAAACTTTTATTAAACAAAATTGTCTGTTAGTTGCCCTTGTTTTCTTGATTTTCTCTGAAACTGTGTTTTTCACTGTAACGACCGCACCAGCAAGCTGGTCCACCACCTCTGGTCCATGTGCCTCTTCTTCTAATTCCCGACCTTGCATACATTCATGAATAGAATATTCCTTAAAAAAAAGTCTATCATATTTGAACTGAAAGTCTTTCATCGCACACATCGCTTACATACCTTCGTAAACATTATTTTGTCAAAATAGACATTTCGAATTTCACCTGATTTATGGCAAGTCTACTAGATCAGAGATCACTGTGCAAAACCTACTGATTATAATGTTGCACTCAAGCATTTTGCATTGTATTCTGCATTAGGGTAGAAATTGTAACGTTCGAAGTGAAATGATAAGAGTTTGAAACACTGCACGTTTAAATTAATGTCAATGTTTAATAGTATCCGATGTAGAATTTACTTCCTTTCATTCAAGGGAACTGTCAGTATGCATACCTCAAACTCTGGACCAGCTCCAAAGGGTGATGTAATTGTAGTCGAAGTACCAGCATCCCCCTGTAACACAGTACTTGTTTTAGTATTGATGAAAACAGTGAAATTGAACAGAGACAATAGGATGCAGACAATGGTACATATAAATAGAGACCGATAAATGAAACATTATGTAAACAAACAGGATACGTAAACTATTTCACCTCATTTAAAATTCCATCCATAATACATTCTCGTAATAGAATAGCAAAATAAAACTACCTGATAGGTGCTCAAAGTTGTTGACTCTGGAAAAAATATGGATGCAGAATCTTGCGCCTTCAATTTCAGTGCATTGTCACGAAGTGGTAAAAGGTAAAATTAGTTTTGCATTAGATATGTGGGAAGATCGAACGCTCAATAATATGAACTTCTGCAAGTCTGTATGGCTCACCATTGGTATACTCGACATGTCGGTGATGTCGTCACTAGCGAGGGTCTGTGCTTCAGTCAATATGCTCACCTAAAAGAATTGACATGTGAAGCAACCGATTCCAAAATGATTATGCTCATTTCGAAGGGCACTATGGCATAGTTTTCTATGTTCAAAATTAGTTTCTATGATGCCCCTAAAACCAGGGTCAGATGTGTAGCAAAATGGGGCATAGTTATAAAGTAATACAATCTGGTAAATATGCAAAGTTATAGTAAGAAACATTTACACCAAAAGCACCAATCCGTTCATGCAGTTAGCTGTTCAGAACCCAAAGGCCTACATCTAAATCATCATCCGGAACTCACCTGGTCCCGCGTGTGCATTAATAGAGTTGGAATGGCATTTGGAAGTAATTCATGAGACGTTCTGAGGCAATGCTTTTGGTGTACTGCGATTCGTCATACAAATCCGGGGTAAAGTGCAGCCTGCGGATGCGGAATCGATGGGCCCTCAAGTCCCACAAGAGATCCTGGGCTCTACTTTCAAGCTTGCCCCCACAGAAGTCCACAAAATCTGACCCATTCTCTTATTAGATCTATATTCCTCCGGAATGTATGCATTATTGTGCCCTTAGGTTTGTCATGGGTCTTAGAACGGCAACCATAAACCATACAAGCAGGCATTCTTGAAAAATCTGTAAAAAAAAAAAAGTAAACATAGTTACAACAATGTTTTACATGAATGTGTGAGAAAGATGGAATCATATCAAAGTTTTCTATGCTATGTTTGTTTTGGGTACAGAAGAAAAAACTGTAGCGTAGTCGAATATACACTAGGATACCTTTCATACAGAATTGATTGATGTGACGCAAATCATAACGTGTTACTCGTCCATTGAATGTACTTTCATGCATCAAAAGGAAACGTGCTTGTAGACATGGTCCGTGAAGGATGCAGTTCTATCCCAATTGACACTGATGACATTTGATGTATATCGAGAACAGGACAAATTAAACGGAAGACAATGGTAATAGCAATAGCAATGAGATGAATGAACATTACACTACTGGGTACATTTGTTCGAAATAGATAGAAATGTAGAGATCAAAAAGAGAGGATTAGGTCACCGTCCCTTAACTTGACTAACAATTAGATTCAGCAAGCAGGATAGTTAGTAGCAGGAGAACAGGTAGCGCTATCGAGAGTTGACCTCCGGTGCTCACAGATGTTCACAGGTAGCACGATCACGAGCTGACTTACAGTGCTCACAGATGTTCTCAGGATAAATATCAAGGGGTTTATAAAGAATTACAAAAAAAAGGTTGTGTATGTGAATGAGTGACGTTTTTAATGGTGGTGTTTTATGTGGATTGCAGGGGCGTGACCTGCTTAAGGGGTGCATGCCAGGAGACAGTGTCTGGGGATGCCATGTGTACAATGGCCCCTGCACGTAATATACCTTTGAAGTGTACATGGTGTTTTGAACCTTGGCCGTTCCCATCCTGCCAGCCCCTTCGGGAGGGCACCGCAACAAGTGCAAACTGCCATTGATACTGGGGGGCGGGGGGTGATGGAGGGGCATGGGGCATGCAGAAAAGGGCCGAAACACTGCTGAATGGAGACACACTTATCTGGATTGCAGGGCACGGCCTGCTTCAAGGCAGCATGCCTGGAGACACGGGGTCTGGGGAGGCTATGTGTTCAATAGCCCCTGCGCCTAAGATACCTTTGAAGTGTACATGGTGTTTGGCACCTTTGCCGTTCCCGCCCTGCCAGGACAAGTGAGCGTTCCCATGATTCACTGAAAAATGTAAACTACTATTCAGTAAAGTTCTGTTGTATTTAATTGTGTTGCTGATGTTGACGGCACAAATGTACTACACATTGTATACTTTGGGTTGCAGCACAGTGTGGGAAAATCCCCTGTGCTGTCCGCTGTCACTGGGGAATTCGGCTCGAATGACACCAACGGCACAGGTGGGTATTATTCGTCGAACGCGGTATCCAAGCCTCCCATGAAGCCACCATGTAAATGCTCGATAGGCCACCAGCCTGTACCACCTGTGGAAGAGAAACATACAAACTGTATTTAAATGAACATGATAAGTGTACAAACCTTATTTGAAAATGCAATCTTGTATCCCATGGCATAGTTGCCAGTAAAATTTTACTTCATGGATCAGTCAACTTGGGCTTTAAAGCGTAAACACATTACAAAAGTGAACAACTATGCTTGGGGCACAGAGGAAATATTGTTTCTTGGTTGTATGTGAAAGAGATATGTAAAAGAGACATAAGATGACCACTATGATTTCCCCACATCGCAAGTGATGTATAGAATTGCAAGACTATATACTTTTGCAGTGGCCTAAGTGACATCACATCTAGAGTACCTTTTACTCGTTAATTGGATTGCGAGGGCGAACTATTGCGCGAAGTTTGTGCATAAGCAGCATCATAATCCTCAACACAGACCTTGTGAGGCAGGCTGCCCGGAAGTCATGCAGCTCGGTAGCGCATTGCGGCCGTGTCTCGTCTTCCGATATGTAAGCCAAGCATCCAGAGTTTTCTCTGCAGCAGCAGTTCTCCTCCTCAGTTGGCATGACCTTGCACCGATTGCAGGTACACCAGGTTGAAACGTCTTCCATGTCGTCTGAAGCCCCATCGTTTCTGCAACTTTCTCTTTTGACTAATTCCGCCTCGGAATACTCCGGCTTGTACTGGTAGGGCTGTATTGTTGCCAGTATACGACAAAATTAAAATAGATAGTAATGATAGCACTAGTATCTATTCGCACGGGCTAGGAGCAACGAAGCTAGCTGAACAGAGCAGAAATGAGCCACAGGATGCACAAAAAAAGACAGTGAAATGATTAAAAAAGCAACTCTGATGTTGTCTGATGAGCAGCGGTCTGCTTATACTTATTGAGGAAAGCAGCGTCCTGCCATTTCCATAGACACGTCATTAGCTGGCGCACAGAGAACGTTGACACGAGACGTGCATTCGCATTGTGAAATGGGGCGTACGCGCTGAGTGATGTCCGCTTCAGGGGCGGGGGATATGATTTAGTGCCGCAAGGGCAGTTCACCTTAGGGCAATGCAGCAACATATAAGATTAGCACAAGATGGCCGCGCCGGCTGCCTGATTTCGCATGTCTAAAAGTGAGGAAAACTATAGTACGGTGCATAGGAAATGTTCTTACAATCGATCAACCTATGCTTAAAACCACATGCCCGAACACTCGAGACAATAATATTTTTGAGCGCTCTATTCCTTTAAAGGTAGAGCTTTCAGCACCACCTAAAAGCCCAAAACTGAAAATGAGTATGTGCTACTATTTGACCCTTGCAGCATGTTGTCCTGGCATGGTTTGGTGTTTATACTCTCCTTGACTGCTAACATGCGTTCTTTTTTCAGGCAGGGGGACCATTCGGACTGCACTTACATTGTCCTTAATGGCCGTCTTAGGTCAGTCATCCAGAAGTCTAATGGGAAGAAAGAGCTAATTGGGGAGTACGGACGAGGGGATCTCATTGGAGTGGTGAGTACTGTTTGAGATTTTGGTGTCAAATCCATCATGGGGACTGACGTGGGCAGGGTTCTCATCCAGAATACCTAGGGGGTGGTGGTGGTGCAGCTGTGATGGTAGGGGAAATATGGGTACTGAGTGTGGCTCAGACAAAATGGGAAAGCTATAACCATTGGCATGGAACCCCAGTTATGCTAAATTCTTGTGCAATGTTGCAAATGCTCTGAAATGGCTTAAACCTGTAGCACTAGATAACTCCAATAAATATGCATTTTTTTAGAAGCCATGCTCACAGGTGGGGGCATGAGCTGGGAAAGGGGGTTGTCACAAGGTGGATAAAAACAGAGCATGCACTATATGTATTTGTTCTTTGGGGTTGGAAGAATAGCTTTAAGAGTGGGGGTGGTTAACGCATAGCAAACAGAAAATAGCCAGTGACAGGAGGAAGGTGTAACTGTTAAGATGGATTTCTAAAATCTGGTGGAAAGAGCCCGTCCTTCGTTCTAGTGGAAAGAGCCCATCCTTCGTTCTAGTGAACAGTATAACTCTGAGAGGTTAGCCAAACAAGTCAAGCATGGAGAGTGGTCAAGCCTTAGTCTCATGAGTGAGTGAGTGAGTGAGTGAGTCAGGGGTCCACAATGAGTCCACACAGTGGAATACACAATGATTCTGCTTAGACCGGCAAGTACATAAATACTCTATTACAAGGCCTAAAGCACACTAGAAAAATGAATTAAGCAGGTAATACAATCACAAAACACTCCGTTATAAGAGATATACACAGTCATCTGTAGAAATGCATACAATTCAAGGGAGGTAGGTAATGATGCAATCTGGAAAACCAGTTCACAAGAATGAAGACCCTTACTTTATAAGTCCAATCCCTATGTTGAATTGTACCTAAAAGTCACAAAGTTCCTTCTAGGAGATGGGACAAAGGCAGGAAGAGTTATTGTGGTAGTGAAACATGTTCCAGAAGACTTCTCAAGGATTTTACAGGTAAGTGAGATACTTTCTCTATCTCTTAGAACAGCATTTATAACAATCATTTATAAAGCGAGGGAATGGAATGAATCGATGTTAATAACAAAGTTTATTATAGGAGAGATGCGGCAATCTGTAAGTATTCTAATTACTCACCATCTGATTTTTCCCAAATGACGTTGCAGGTCGATTGGGAATCGCTGCAGGTAGGTTTTCCTGCTGTTGGATCCAGTAAAAGATGTTCAGGAGCTGCGGGTATAAGGAAGATTCTGGTCGTGCCCAGGAGCTGAGTGCAACCCTTTTCAAAGAAGAAATGCAGCAGGCGCCAATGCAGTCCTCTTCAGGACACTCTAACAGATGAAAGGAAGCCAGTTCCACCGACAGTCACTGTACACGGGCGACAACGGGCATCTCTTCAGTCGTGATCGAAGAAGACATTCTAGGACCAGATCCCTTGATGCTGAGTAGCTGGGACTTGGTCGGAAGGCGACTTGTAGAACAAGGTGGCGACCACAAAGTTCCAGACGGAAACGCGAGACTGTGCTGCTTCTGATGTGTTAGCCCAATTCAGAGCTGATTGGTCCACTGGGTGGTCGAGGGGCGATTCCAAAGGCTTAAAACTGCAGGAACGCGAGAAGGCATCAAGACTGGTTGGTCCCACCAGCCTATGGGTCGGAGCACCACAGGCCTTCTGAGATCAGGTAGTTCAGTAGGGCTTCACAGGGACACTTGTAGGAATGGTTGCCAAGACTCTTCAGGAGTCATCCTTGGGTCGTCATTTGGCTGCACAGCTACACCGGCTACTTGGTTCCAATGCTGATCTACTGGAATATCTGCAGGAGTCCTTTTCTTATCCCAAATCCAGGCTCATGGAAAAAACAGCCCACGAATGGTAAGGATCTGCACTACTCGCTCAGTCAGCAGTGGTCCAATAAGGGGCTGCTGTGGGGTTTTACTCATGTATGCAAACCAGACTCTCAGACACCACATCTGTGCAATGGGACTAGACCGTGCCACCCACTTCCTGTGTCCAGACACATATGGGTTGTACTAGCCTGCGAAAGCAGCAGCTTTCCCATGCAAATGCATGATCATATTGGGGATTTTTGACTGGAGAAGGCAGAAAGAAGGCCAAGAAACAGAATGGCCGAAGGACAAGCGAAGGACCTTATGGCATGACCATTTTAGGACACTAGCCACTAAAATAAATGCTAACATGGTAAAAATGTAATTGCTGCCACCAGCTAGTCTTTAGGCATGTTAAAATGTAACCATAAATCCCCACTGTAAAAGACTATGGTGATACAGAAGTATCCTCATGCACTGCATTGTAAGAGGCTGTGTGCATTGTTAGAAATGATACCAAAACAGGTAAAAAGTAAGACGAAAGGGAACCATAGTTTCCCAGTACTGATTTTCTGTAGGACTGATCACTTTCCCCCCAAAAAATAAGCAAAAGACCAGGGAGCATCACTTCTCTGTGCAAAGAATTGGGTGCCATAGACTATGGAGGGAAAGTTGCCTAAAGGAGAACTCTTTCCTGACATTAACTATATTTATGTGAAAAGGGCTGTGACGAATCCTCAGATGTCGTCCCTGCTCCCCTAGGGGGAGCCCTTTCCCATGAGGCCAGGCCACTACCCGATAGTCCCCCTGTGGGTGGTTCTCAGCAGGTGAATCTCATGGGGAGGAAAATCCCTATAGGATTAGTGATGACCTGGGGATAACGTGGCGTCCACATAGCCACCCTAACACTCCTTCCTACCCTCCTCCCACTTTACCTAGTGTTACTATTTTGTTTTTGCTATACCATCAATATAGGAAGTACTGGTATGAGGAAGAATGTGCACTGCTGAAGGGACATGTATCCCTTAAGTACGGAGACGAGGGAGAGACCAATTGACTCACTGGACGACCTCAAGATCAGTACTGTGAGGAGGAAGTGCAGAAGTATAAAGAACACTCATGAGACCTTGAATGGACGATTTCAGGTTTCCCAAAACCTGATTGGGCAGAACCCATTCAAAACTGAACTGGAAAATGTGAGGGGTCAGTAATGTGAGACTCAGGTCTGTATTGAGTTTTCTAGGGATTTGCCCTTTTATTATACACAAATCGTAACTAAACTTACTCTACCAGGGTATTCCTACCTATTCTAAGATCGCTGGTATAATCTCTTAGCATTCACAAAACAAACCCTCATGCCAAACAACATAAACATTCAAAGCAACATAAATACAACATAAATAAAAGGTTACCAAACACCCAGTGTCTTGGATTACTTCTCATGGTTCTGGGCAGATCTGCTCCCCAGAAATTTCCAAAAGTCAATTTCATCCTAGTAACAAAAAAAATCTTCAAGTCTTGAAAAGTTCCAAAGAAACAAAAGTTCACACAAAATCCACTGGCAAAATTCTCTTCTTTGCTTGGTGAAAAGATTCTTCCTTTGCATTTCCACAAAGAAATGGACAATGCCAATGGAGTTTCCTGGATGACTTCCTTCCAGGAAAGAATAGATGAAGTTGAAAACAAAAGTATCTCTTCCACTTTCACAACAACTTCTCTGCTCTCAACTTCTGCAGCGTCTTATATACACAGTTTGTCAAGATGTGTTTGCTTAAGGTTTGCTCCTTTCTCAACTACTTCCTTCTGTGATATAACTGTGAGAGCAGGCTCCCTTGCCCCACAGTTCTGACAAAATATTGACCGCCACAGTCCTGCTACTGCTACTGCTACTACAGGTTCTGTGATAGGTAATTTGCTGCTACAACTGCAACTTCAACTGCTTTTCTACAAGACATCTATGTTCTGGTTTCAGCTTCAACTACTGCTACAACTTCTGCTTCAACCTTTAGTGTGTTGCAAGATGTGGACCTTAATGGAAATGAAATTAGGCACACACGATTTCGTTTCACTCTTGAACTGCTACTTCAATGCGAGACCGGTTGCCACCTTTCGGTCAGTTCTCAGCCTCCAAGTTATCGGGAAACATTTTCTCATGCGCAGGCCCTTTAAACGATATATATATATTTTTTTTAAACGTGTTTATTTTTTGTTCGATACACAAGAGAGCATACATCATAACAAACAAAGGTTTTGCAAATTATTAAGCCCAATCAGTCCCTTTTTCTTTCCGCTAGCCTTCCCCCCCCCCCCTCATCCCGCCAACCCTCAGTCCTCACCCAATTCTTGGTCGTCTGCTCGCCGTTCCATGCCTGTGTCCTCTGCCGATGAGGCGTTTGCCACCGCATGTGGCTTAAATGTTAGAGCCGGATAGCTCTCGTCATAGTCTATTAACGGCGACCAGATGTTTGTGAAGCAGTGAAGTCGACCTCTACTTGCAGCTGTGATTTTCTCCGCTATGAAAATGCCCCATGGTTTTAGCCACCACAGGATCATTAGGGGGCCCTCCAGAGATTTCCATGTTCGTGCTACCGTGATCTTGGCTGCTAAGAGGAGCTGGGTTAGGAGGGCTGCTGTTCTGCCAGATCTTGGGTATATGCCTGGGATCGGAGCTCCTAGTAGGATTGATTCCGGCTCCAGGGGCAGCGTGATCTTTGTTATGTCCGCTATCGCTGCCGTGCATTGGGACCAGAACTTTGCGACCACTGGACATGACCACCACGTATGTATGAATGATCCTGGGAGGCCACATTGGCGCCAACAGCGGGGGTCCAAAGACTGGTTGATGTGGTGTAGTCGGAGTGGAGGATAGTACCATCGTAAGAGTAGTTTATGGGCACATTCTCGATTAGTGATGCAATAGGAAGAGGAATGGGCACGAGCCCAAATGTCTATCCACGTCTGGTCCTCTATCGGATGATCTAGGTCCGCTTCCCATTGAGACATGTAGGTCGCTCTGGTAGTGAGAGAGTTTGTCTGCATTAGCTTGTATATCGTTGAGATCCGACCTTGGTGTGGGGGGTCCGCTAGAGTCAGCTCTAAGGGGTCCAATTCTCGAGTAGCTGCCGCTCGAATTGATGAATGGGAGCACCAATGTCGTAGCTGTGCGTAAGAGAATCTGTCTGTTTCCCTTAGGTTAAAGGTGCTCTTACATTGGTCAAAGGTGAGCGGGCAGCCCCTTTCAAAGAGCTGGTCCAAAGAGTCGAGACCTCCTGCGATCCAGTTATTAAAATTCGCAGGGTGGGCTCCTGGTGAAAATGTCGGGTTATGGAAGACTGGGGCAGATGGGCTCCGGTCCCTTGGGATGCCCCTATATTTGCGTGTCCATTCCCAGGCTTTCAGGGTATGCTTGGTGGAGGATAGCATGGTGGGCCATGTTCTTCTGGAGGTGGGAGATAGATGCAAAAGGAAGCGGAGGGGGAGAAGCAAGCGGGACTGTTCCAACTCGGTCCATTTGAGCTAATGATCCAGGCTTGAGTGCGGGCTAATTGTCCTGCAATCTTATATTTCTGGAGATCAGGGACTCCCAGGCCTCCTAAGTGTGGACTGGTCAACATCGTTTTCATTGGGATTCTTGATTTTTTTACCCTTTCAGATGAAATGTAACACCTTCCTCTGGAGACGTTGAAGCGGTGGCCTGGGGATCAGGACAGGGAGCGCAGAGCAAGTATAAAGGAGTCGTGGGAGGAGGTTCATCTTGCACGCCGCTATCCGGCCCAGCAATGAGATCTCCTGTGAGCGCCAACGATCGAGGTCCTCATCTAGGGATTTAAATAGTGGTTGGAAATTCGCCCGATAGATGTCCTCTGTGCGGGCTGTGATCTGGACTCCCAGATAGGGAATCGTCTTTTCCGATAGTCGGATCGGGCAGAGGGCTTCAAACGACGCTTCATCCTCAGAGTTCAGTCCCACCCCTAGGGCGGAAGATTTCATAAAGTTTATAGCGAATCCCGACGCTTTACCAAAGGAGTGCAGTTCCGCCAGGGAGGATCTTAGCGATTGGCTGGCGTCCGTTATGGTTAACATCACATCATCCGCGTATAACGCTATTTTATGTTGAGTAGGACCTACTTGGAGGCCTTTAATTCTGGGGTTAAGACGGATTCGCTGGGCCAAGGGTTCCATAAAGGGCGAAAAGCGAGGGGGATAGGGGGCATCCTTGTCTGGTCCCACAAGATAGGGGGATCGGATCAGATAGAAAGCCGTTGACTCGGAGCATGGTTTTTGGGGATTGATAATTGGCCAGGATGAATTTCTGAAATGTGGGGCCAAAGTGAAAAGATTCTAGAGTGAGTTGGAGGAAGGACCAGTCCACCTTGTCGAAAGCCTTAGTCGCATCCAGAGCCAGCACTGCCAGTTTTCGTGAGTCTCGTCGTGCGATCTCCACCAAGTTCAGGACTCTGCGAATGTTGTCTGGGGCCGATCTATTCTTCGGCAAATTCATTTTAACTTCAATTTAGCTACCGGCAGTGTTCTCCGTGTTTACAGGAGCCACGCGACCGCTCAGCAACAAAGTAATGCTGATGTGAGGGAAAAGAGGTTTTTATTACACGCAAGCATTTCACATAAGCGTGTGTTGCTTTCCCATTAATTCATCTGAATGACCAGATGCTATAACCTCTCTAGGGAGGATCTTGCTATCATCCAAGAAATCATACCATGCATCACCCTGTGACATTCTCCCACCTCCCTGGGCCTGGTCTCCACTTAGGTGATCCTCCCGCAGTACACCACCCCCAGGATTGGGATCAGGAAGCGTCTGCCCTTTCCTGACCACCTGGGAGGAGACTCTAGGCAGGGTTTTAGTGGGGGGTCCGCAGGATTCTCCACAGAAACCAGGAAAGAGAGAACTCCACCCTGGAGGAACTGCGTGATGAGAAGCAGACCGGAGAACAGAGAATGTCATTGCTAGGGATGCTGCCCTGCAGGCAGAGCTGTCCCTATGCGGTCCGCTGTGGAGAAGCAGGCGTCCAGGCACAAGATGCAACTGGAACATGCGGTCGGCAGGAGACGTGAGGAACCAATGCTGCGGAGTCACCGCACTACACCGGAAAGCAGCAGGGGACGCAAGAGGCCCGAAAGGAAATGGAGAAGAGGCTCCAACCAACCGAAGAACACCGGCAAGCCCCTTTCAGGTTCCATGGGTTGCCGGAACAGTTGGTGGGCCTTCAGAAGGGCTGACAAGTGTCTGGAAACGGGTCAGGTACCCGCACACTTTTATGAAAAGTAAACTAAGTAATCTTCATAGTTCCAGTTCCTGGCAGGATAGTTAACCAGGGCTACCACAAATAGACAAGAGAAACACACTGGTCTGGGACCCGCACCTATAAGAGTGGGAAATCATGTAACTGTGAACCTTTGAAGTACAAACCAAGCCAGGGGAAGGGAGACATCTCCCCCTGGTAATATTGAGCTGTAAATTGTAAAAGCAAAAAGGGCAAAGAACCCAGGGGAATGGAGGCCTTCCCACTGGCAGTGTGAACTGCATACTAAAGTCGGAGAAGGGCTTAGGGGGTCAGGGAGAGGCATTCCCTAAGCATTTGGGAACTGTGAAGCCAAGAGACATCAGGAGAAGAAAGCCCACCCCCTGGTGGTGTATATTGTGAAGTGAAACTGAAGGAGACCCGGAGAAGGCAGTAATTCCCCAGGCACTGTGAGAACAATGGGATGGGATTCTCCAGGACCCTAAATAGTGAAGATGATGTATTGTGAAGCCAAAGAGAAGAAGGCCAGAGGAAGGGAGTACTTCCCCCTGGCACTGTGGAGGCATTGAGAACAAAAAGCCTGGAGAAGGGAGGCATTCTCAAGGAACCCAATAGTGAAGCAAACTATGGACAATAAGGAATGATGTTCGAGCCGGTATTTGGCCTGTTGAATTGGAACTGGGAATTGTACAGCATCACAGGCTTGTTTGTTTACTGTGAAAGGAACTGGGACCTGGGGAAGGGAGTCATTCTCTCAGGTGAAGTTCCCACCTATGATTGTCCAGAAGAAGGGAGTCATTCTTCTGGACCAGGAAGATCCACTACCTCTCTTCTGTCGGTTACAAGTGTGAGGGGCAGAAGTAGGCATTTTGACACAATGGTGTAATCTTTTATTTACTTGGACATTCTGACTGATTCCTTAGTGGAGGCAGGGAAACCCCTCTCAGAGTTAGGGAGAGATAGGTTTCCTCTTTATTTCTACCTAAATAAAACAAAGGGCCAACAAGCATGCCCTCCTGTGTGTCAGTCACAGGGCCCTTTCTGCACCCTTGCAGGGCCTAGACTAAGAACATACAGTTCAGTTCAATGACCAATCTCTAACCTAATTCACACTCCGTTTTTTGGAGTGTTGGTGAAAGCATCCTTCCAATTCAGGATGGTTTAAAGTGTTCCAATGCTCTTTTTTTAACTTGGCCATGGCGTGTGCGCCAGTAAATGACACCCTCTAGGAAATCGTATCCATGCGATACAGCCCTACTAGACCGAGACCGTGCAGCCCAACGGGTCTCCTTTAACTCCTACAGAGGAAAGACTGTGCAGTTGGCTCCCTCTTGCCCTTGTAGGTAAGAATTTGATTTGTAACCAACTGGTGTGGGACTTTACAAGACTTATCTGCTTGGTATTAGTGACCAAGCTCTTAACATAGGCCTGTACTACACAAGTCGGTAAAGTGGCTGAGCAGCCAGGCTTATCTTCAAACTGTAGAGAAGTACATTGAAACCAGTAATTTTAATTATTCAAATAAACACTTACACCCTTAAAAGTAGAATTTCAGAATCAAATTATTCAAGCAGCAATTATGCAGGTAAGTAAATTCTTTTTGCACTAAAATATTTCCAGCACACGGAGTGACATCAATTAAGATCAGTAGTAGCACTTTTGTTCACCATACGATATTGAATTTGGAGGGCAAAAGTGTTAGAGTAGAATAGAACACTGTAACAATAGTGTCTTCTCCCAGAGGGATGTAGGAAGTCTTTTATCCCAGCAATAATAGTGTAACACTATTAAAACCTGTAAGGGAACACAAGAGATACCTTTAGGGACCCAGGACAGCCAAAGTCAATTAAACAGTTCTAGTTCTGATGCAAACCTTTTAGAAAAAGTTAGTTGAACAGTCAGTAGTTCATTGAAGAAGCATCGGGCATCTCAAGAGAACCTACCTGAGGTGCACAAGTGGTTAGGCCTGCACAAGTGAATTGCAGTAATTCAAAAGGCTAGAAAGGATCACTCCCCAAGCTAGGAAGCACTACATTTGGCTAAAAGTGGTTAAACCTAAATCCCCACAGTACCTTAGAATTGAAGCAGATGTTCCAGCTGACTTTCTTCTTGATGCAGTCCCTTGTTCTTGGACCTTTCTCATGCTGACGAAGGACCTCTGGCGGGCATCTGCAGCAGCACTCTCGAGAGGTAGTCTGCCGCAATGAATTCCACTCGTTTCAGCTGCTCTTTGTGGTTTTAGCACCTTTTTCTCAGTGCCAAAGAGAAACAAATAGCTCTGGTTGGAGTTTCCTTGGTCCCTCGGTCTGGACTCTGGTGAGGTGTCTCTAGATGAAGAATTCCTGCTTCTGGAGGACCTTCAAGATGCCTACGAAGTTTTGGCCGGATTCGTTCTCAGCAAGACTTTGCATTTGTCGGTGGTCCAGGTACCCCGGGTATTGGGAAATTGCAGCCCAGGAAGGTCGCAGCGACACAGGCAATGGCCCAGAACGACGCAGGTCTTGAGGCTAATTTCTTCCACCTCCTTGGTGGAGCTTCCCAGTCCATCCGAAAACGGGGTCAGTTCAGCTGCAAGGCTTCACCGGTCCTTTCGTGGTCTTGGAAGGTGTTGCTGGCGACTCGCTGCGTCTTTTTTCAGATTTGATGTTCCAGTGGTCGACTCTGCCTGCAGTCCCAAAACCCTTGCATTATATGCTAAATCCCATCCCATTCATTCACAGCACTAAGCAGTCAATCACACAGGAGGGGGGGGGGACGTCCTCTACGACAGCCACCCGCCCAGTTGGAACTGGTTTCAGCCAGGCATGCCTACGAAGAAAGCCCACTGACGTTTGGGGATCCTCCCTCACTTCCCGTCTTCCCATACACACTGTTCTTGAGCGGGCTACAGCGCCAAACCCTGCCAAAGGCAAAACACACCATGGACTGAAACATGATCTAAATGACCGAGTAAAAGCCCAGAAGAAACTAACAAAAGAGAAACAGTGAAAAAGAAGACTCTGGCCATTTTGGTAAATGGTCACGTTTGGGTGCTGTTTACACAGAAAAAATTTATTTAAACATTTAGGGGAGTCTTAATGGCTCCTCGGTGGCACTGCACACAGGGTGCTGGGTGTCACCATAAAAAGCAGATGCCCATGGAGTTTATCAGACTCCATTAAAACATAAGGAACACAAAATCTTAGTTAAAGGGAAAAGGCATGAGTGGGTGGCAAAATGGCCCACTCACTCAGGAGGTTAAAATCAAAAAGGTCCCAGATTCCAGCAAAGGTTAAAGAGAATTGGAACAGAAACTGAAAGTTCTCCCTTACAGCCCTTGAGTAGGATTGTCTCCATCTAGCTGAAGTCATTCTAAACATCCAGTCCAGGATCGCCCTCCTGTGCCCCTTAAAGGCCCTCCTCAGGCTTCTGAGACTCTCGGCTTCCTTTCAGCTTATGGTTGCTTGTGTATCTGCCCACAGGATGTGTTTTAGAGTCCCCAGGAGTCTTCTCTACTCTCATGTTCCAGTATCCTCTGTGGAAATAGTTCATACAACAAGGCCAGCCAAACAAAAGAATATTTCCACATCTTTATTTGTTCTCTGCAGGGTGTCTATGAGGGGCGAGGGGGTTGAAGGAATCTATAGGATTTGGGGCTATAACAAATCAAAGGGATATAACCGAAATCTGTTACTATTAGAGTTCCCCAGGGCTCCACATTTTCGCTCTGCTCTTCAACTGCTTTCACAGAGCACTTGCTACCATGCTCAAACATATCCCAGATTAGTTTTAGATGCATGCTGATGACTAGTGACTGTATCATTTCGGAAGGTCTCGGGTTAATTAAAAATTGGATGACTGCTTTAATGTCGAAAAGATGATAAACATCAAAGTTGGCATGAATTCTATTGACCATATTGTGCTCGTATGCGAGGGGAATGCCCCCCTGCCAAACAAGACTCATCAAACAACTTGGGAATTGGTTTTAGTTCCAACAATTCAATTCCTCAATTCCCTCATGAAGAGTGCTCACTGTTATAAGCACACATGCAAACAAAATCATACCTTTCCTGGGAATCAAGCCTGAGGTCAAACTGATCTTGAGCAATTTGGGCTTCTGTAACAACCTTTACCATGGCTTTCTGGCCTACCTGATAAAACCAATGACATTAGGTCAAAATAGAATTACAAGGCTGGTGTTGGGACTGGAGAAATAAGACATCATATCAGCCCTGAAATTCCTCAACTGGCTATTATAAAACAGAGACTCCAAATATAAAATCCTGTTCACCTCCCACTGAAGTTTTGGAAGAAATTTAGAACTGGCTTTCTAACAGCCTCACCCATTATGAGCCATGTAATTGTCTAAGGTCATTCTCCATGAAGAGACTCCAGAGTATCCAAACAAGTAAAATGGCATCCTGATTCCCCTCAACACTAAGGTCCTGTGCTTTGGAATGCCAGTGTGTTGAAGTCCCCTCTTTAACCCTAATGGAGGATTATGCGGTTGTCGTGGGTGCCGAACACTGCCCAGTTGATGCTGGGCCCAAAGGTAGCAGGGTGTGTGGAGGATCTCTTGCGTACCAGAATCAAGCCACCTGCGAATTCTGGGGGATGGAGGTTCACCACATGGTGGTGGTGTTGCATTGTCCCTTTAAGGGTTCACAAGTTATATTGCTGAGGGCTGATACAGCCCGCTGGGAAGCAGCAAAGGTCCCTCACCGCCTGTAATAACACACTTGCCACCAGAGCACTGAGCCTGGAAGGAAATGTTTTAGCAGTTTGTCTGAAATGATGAAGCCTTTAGCATGTGCAACCTCCTGCTCACTCACGTAAAGTATTCCCTCCTGGCACAGAGAGGGTGTAATCAGCAGTGAGGTGGGAGCACAAGAATCTGCCATAGTTTCTGCAAAGGGCTGTCCGATTAATACTCTTTTTCGTGCTAGTGCAGGTCAAGCGGTAAACCAAGATGGCTTCCTGTTATCTTAAAACTGTGATCTGCAGTTATGCGGTCTGAAGTCCCACCCAGTTACCCTCAGCTGGGCAAACCATAGTTCCAACACACAGCAACTGAGTGGACCCTCTCCCAATGAGGACCGCACAGGAGATGCCAACGCCACCCTGTTAGGGAGAATTCTCATAAATGTGCTAATTCCTCTCTACCGTAGAAACCCCCAGCTCTTTTGCTGAACTTTGGGACTCTGTACTTTTAATTCTGTTTGTTTTCTGTGTGTATTTCTTTTGGTTATGAAGTTTTAGATGACTCCATAGGCATCATCTTTTTATTTGTGTCACACAGCACCCTCCGTGCAGTGGCACAGGGAAGCCTTTTAGGCTGCCCCATGGTTTAAATACCTTCTCTGGGATAAACTATTGTTTCCCAGAGAAAGTAAAGTGAAATTGACTTTACTAGTCGTTTCCAAATTCCTAGACCCAGCACACCCTATCTTCCAATAGAGTGCTAGAGGGGTTACCTAGTATGCCTTATGTCTAGAAACTCATGTAGCAGTCAAATGCTACCCTTTCCTATCGAAATGGCTGGTGGAAGTGGTTTTACAACGAACTACCATGATTTTTCCCGACCGCGACCACTGGTAGCAAAAATCACGGGAGCCATGTTTTTTAAGATGGCGTCTGATCCCCCTTTGTTTAAACAGGTCCCGGTCTTCTTTCTTCGCCATTTCTTTTTGGAAAGGTCCTTCTAGGGTTTGTCCCTTTGTTTCTATGCCTTTTTGGAAGGCTTCAGGACTGAAGACCGCCTCTGGCGCCCGAGTGTCTGGGGTGGGCAGGAAGTGAGGGAGGTTCCCGAAACTCCCTGTGATTGGTCTCCTAGGAGAGCCAAATGCACTCTTGTGTGATTGGCTGGCTGACTATCCGGCAAAGACAGCCACCCTGCTGGGTGAGTGGCAGCTAGGCTGGAATGAATGGCAGAAAACTGTTTAAAAGGCGAGTCTCTTGGACTGGAAAGCAGAGTCGACCACTGGAACGAAAGAACCGAAGACGAGCTGGAAGAGGACGGCTGCTGCAACTCCTAGACCGTTGGTTTGCCCGGCAGAGCCCTGCTGCAGGTCTGGATCGCCAAGTTCACCTCGACAGACTCCCCTTTTAGGATGACTTCTTCCTTTGAGTTGGTAGGACCAATCAACTCGTAAGCCACCTGGATACCATTCTCGGAGCTGGTTAGGATTAACCAGGGGGAAGGATACCAGCTTGTGTGCTTGAAGAACAGCAGCAGGAATCAAAGATTTGCCAGCTTTGCGACCAGTCCCCGTGCAGTGCAGGAGTCCCCCGACGTCCTCCCTCTTGTCCCCACGACTGAGCCTCAGGAACAGCGAGATCTGCAGGAACTGCCAGGAACAGAAGTCTTCAGCTGCATCTTTTTCTTCAATATAAGGTACTGTAACAACCGACCAAGAGAACTTACCTCCCACTGCGAAAGTGCGTACAACTTTGGCAACTTGCAGGCCTAGTCAGCTTGTGGCCCGACATACAAACCTTTCTTCTGTGAACTACTTCTAAGAACCGTGGCAAAGACTTTTCCGTTTTAAATACCAGAACAGTTTGTACTGGTGAGCTCACACTATTTGCACTGTTTTAGAGTAACTGTAATTTCGAATGGATTTTGTCTTCCCACGTATTCCTCATCTTGTGATATTCGTTATCGCCAGCTTCGCTGCTTCAGAATTTTTTATTTTTTTTCGGCAGAGGGCGCTGTGCTCGAGGTCGTGGCGTCGATTGTCCCTCAACGGGATCCATACCGTGTCAACGTCACTGTTGGTATAAATAGCTTGAGCCGCGCCCGTTGGCTTCAGTTCCGTTTTTCCGATTGCTTTGCTCTCGAGAACGGCGCGCTTCGAGATTTTCTGTCAGAAAATGTCATCATCATCTACTGCTTCTACACCGAAGACTGGGTTTAAGACGTGTATCGACTGCGGTTCGAAGATGTCAATCACCGATCCTCACTGCATCTGTCTTTGGTGCCTGGGTTCAGATCATCGAACCGGCGACTGTGGCTCCTGTCAGTGGATGACAGAGAAGGCCCACCGTGAGAGCAAAGGTAAACTAGCGGTGGGGCGGGAGGCTTCGAAGGCCACTTCGAAGGCCTCGTCGAAAAGACATAAAAATCGTCTGATTCAAAAGAATCGGAATGTCACAAAAAAAACTCTAAGATATCCCGATCTCGTAGTAGATCGAGGCGATCTTCATCTTCTAATCATCATCCGATACATCGACCAAATTGGTTCGATGCCGTACTAAGTCTGATTCCCCAAGAAAATGGGAGGACTTTAGAAGAAAGATGGAGGTCTTTGAGAATGCGATCTCGACCCCTTAAAGAAACCCCAAAAGAGCCAGACCCCGGTTGATCCATTGGACGACATAGGGATGTCGGGAAATACTGCAGTAAGACCCAGTAGTATGGGTGAAACCCGTAAAACTCGAGTTGACAAGTCATTGAGGAATCCTCGAGAGTCTAGTGTTTCACCGACACCTCATAAAAAACACAAGTTGTCGAAAACATCTGCAACTTCGTCGACGCCATTGGCGCCAACAGCTTCAATATCGAAGCCTAAGGCGTCTTCGACGCCTTTGTCGAAGACTTCATCGGGGTTGTCGAAGATTCCTTCGACACCTTCGAAGAATCCTTCCATTCCTTCGACGAAAACTCAGGAGGAAGAGAGGAGATTTACGCCATTACCAAAATCAGACTTTTTTAAGTCTATGGGCCTCATTACACGGTAGGCGGTAGGGGTTTACCGGTAATGGCACCGGTACCGGTAAACCCCTACCGCCTTACTACGAGTTCCCTTTGCGGGACTCGACTTTAACGGCTGGTTTTACCAGCCGTTAAAGTTGGGTGCCGCAAAGGGACCTCAGAGCTAATTACAGTACCGCAATTTGCGGTACCGTAATTAGCACCTTCCCCATTCCCATTATGCCTTATGGGGCAAAAATGGGAATGGGGAAGAGCCTTGGTGAATGGGGAATTACCGCCCCCGCTCACCTTGGAGTAGGGCGGTAATTCCGCCATCCACCAAGGCGGACACGGTAAGATACCAGCGGCAACCATGGCGCTAATAGCGCCATGGTTACCGCCTACCGTGTAATGAGGCCCTATGTCTTCGATTTTTGAAGAAACTGATGAGAATCCCTCCTTTTGGAGTGCAATATGGCACTAGACAAGTTCCAAAGGAACTTATAGACCCAGAATCTAAAATGAGAGACCTGTGCGAGACTCTGCATTCTGCTAGTGTCATTGGCACGTCACTTGAATTATAGTTTGCAAGACCTGACCCTGCAGAACATGCAGATTCAGGGTACAGGAGTTTAATGAACAGAGTGGTAGAATATATGGGCTGGGGTAGAGCCTCACCCACTTTTGAACAAGATGATATGACGGACATAATTGTTGGGGGCCCCCAGAAGGCTCGAGTTATCCCCTTCCATAGAGCGCTTCAGAGAACAGTGGAAAAGAACTGGGAAACCCCTGACAACATTGCTGCGGTAAACAGCACTTTTCCTAAGAAGTATAGAACTTCTACTTCTGATCCCGAGTATCTGAATAGACATCCCATTCCAGAAAGTCTGGTTATTCAGGCTGCAACTACTTCGAGACAAACTGCATATCCAACCATACCTCCGGATAGAGAGGATAAGAAGGTTGATGCTTGGGCCCGTAAAGTTTTTACTTCAGGTAGCATGGCCTTAAAGTCAACAAATGTCATCTGTACCCTAGCCAGGTTCACACATACCCTGTGGGAATGCATTTCGGCGGCGGCTGAACATATTCCGGAAGGCGAGGAAAGGGAAGGCTTCCTGAATATTGTCAAAGACGGAAAGGAGGCACTAGGGGAATCTCTCCAGTCTGGACTGGATACTGCTGAAAGTATTAGCAGATCCATGACATCAAGCACAGTGCTACATAGATTTGCGTGGTTGAAAAAGTCTGGGTTTGCACCAGATGTGCAGGCCAGGCTTCTCAACATGCCTTTTGATGGCTCGAGGCTGTTTGGTACTAAGGCTGATGAGAGCCTAGAAAAACTACGACCTCCAAAGCGGCAGCTAAATCCCTTAGTGCCTCCATGCGACAACCTCAGAAAACCTATTCGGGCTCATCTTCCTGGAGGGCGTCGTCCTTTTCGGTACTACTCTTCTTTTGGTAGAGGAAGAGGACTGGCTTTTCAAAGGGGCAAAAGAAATGTCACTCGTGGTGCGGGACGAGGAAAGACTACAAAGCCATCTTCAGGAACGGCATCTTTACGCTCAGCCGCTCCTGCAGCAGCCTCCAAATCACTCTGAGGCCTTATCATACAAAACACCAGTGGGAGGCAGAATCTCTCAGCATCTGAAAGAATGGCGGGGCATTACTTCAGATGCTTGGGCACTGGAAACAGTAGCTCAAGGTTACTGCCTTCCCTTCCTAAAAAGGCCTCACTATCATCCACCGGGAGCCAACTCAACCAAAATTCCAGACCCGCTCCTTTTGCAGGAAATTTTAACCCTGCTAGAGAAAGGTGCAATAGAACATGTACCTGTGGCGGAGAGGAACAAGGGTTGGTACTTCCCTTATTTTCTTATCCCAAAGAAGGACGGAGGATTGAGACCCATCTTGGACTTAAGAAACTTGAAAAAGTTCCTCAGGAAGGACAAGTTCAAGATGGTAACCCTTTCTCAGATCCTTCAGGCTCTCCAACTCCAAGAATGGTTGGTATCATTGGACCTTCAGGATGCTTACTTTCATGTGCCAATCCATCTCAAGCACAGAAAGTACCTGAGGTTCGTGGTTGGCGGTTCTCACTATCAGTTTTGAGTTCTGCCATTTGGGCTGACCTACGCCCTGAGGGTTTTCACCAAACTGATGGCGGTAGTGGCAGCGAGACTCAGGAGAGGGGGGATTCATGTCTATCCCTACCTGGACAACTGGTTGATCAGAGCACGTTCTCCCGAACAAGCTCAAAAACATCTGTCGATCACCTGTCACTTCCTTCACAATCTGGGCTTCTCCCTCAATTTCAAGAAGTCCCACATGATACCATCCCAAAAACTCCAGTTTATTGAAGCAGTCTTGGACACTTCCTTGGGCAAAGCCTCGCCTCCCGAGATAAGAGCTCTCCACATTCTGCAGATGGTAACAAAATTCCAGAAAGCCCAGCATCTGCCGGCCTTAGATTTTCTGAGGTTGCTCGGCCTCATGGCATCCTGGATTTTCTGGTGCCAGAGGCCAGATTGAGAATGAGATCCCTTCAATGGGCCCTCAGGACTCAGTGGTCCCAATTCTCGGGGAGTATGTCGGATCTTCTGCAAGTCCTGTGCGCAGTTGCTCAGGATCTACTATGGTGGGTTTACAACGACAACATCCTCAAAGGGGAATCTTTTTGGCAACAATGGCCGGAGATAACAATAGTAACGGACGCCTCACTCACGGGGTGGGGAACTCATACCAACGATCTGACAATCAACGGTCGTTGGTCTCCGTCGGAGTCCAAACTACACATCAACCTGTTGGAGCTGAGGGCAATCAGACTAGCGCTGAAGGCCTTCCTGCCCTCGGTAACACAGTGGCCATGTACTACCTCAACAAAAGAGGAGGCATAGGATCACTACCACTGTGCAGGGAAGCAATGGAGCTTTGGTTCTGGGCAATACAGGAAGGAATCGCTCTATCAGCAGTTCACTTAGCCGGAGAGCAGAACACGGCGGCAGACGCTCTGAGCAGGCAGGGCAGTCTCCCACGAGTGGGAGCTAGCTCAGGAAGTCCTTCTGGAGGTCTTCACCTTTTGGGGAACCCCTCAATTGGATCTGTTCACGACCGAGGTAAACCGGAAGTGTGAACAATATTGTTCAAGCGAATTTCCCCGAGAGGAGCTCTAGGAGACGCGTTCGTGGTGGACTGGGATTTCCCCCTACTGTACGCGTTGCCTCCAGTCCCAGTGATTCCTCAAGTAATCAGGAGGTTGAGAAAGTTCAGGAAAACCATGTTCCTAATTGCCCCGGATTGGGCAATTAGGAACATGGTACCTGGAGGACGTGGTACCCGAACCTTCTGGACATGTCCATCTGCCCTCCAATATGTCTTCAGCAAAGAGAGGATCTTCTCTCGCAAGAGGAAGGTCGGGTTCTCCATCCAGAGGTCAAGACACTCAACCTTCACACATGGTTTCAGAGAGGTTGAGATACAGGGATTGGGACCTTCCGGACGACGTAATGGAAATTTTGCTTTCGGCCAGAAGGCCAGCAACAAAATCCTTGTATCGGTGCCGTTGGAACAAATTAGGTAACTGATGCAAAGATGAGGATGTGGACTCTTTTCAATGTGGCACCCCAATGGAGCTTTCTTTCCTATTGCATCTAGCCAATCTGGAGCTTGAGATCGGAACAATTAAAGGATATCTTGCTGCTCTGTCCATTTTCAAGCGCTCCTCGGAAGAGGTTTCTTACTTCAAAATTTCATTAATCAGTTCCTGAAAGGATTTACCAATGTATATCCACCAGTACTGTTTCATGTCCCAACTTGGGATTTAAACCTAGTTCTTACATTTCTAACTTGTATACCATTTGAGCCTCTGCAATCCTGTCCATTGAGGCTTCTAACACTAAAAACTGTCCTTCTTGTAGCATTAACATCAGCCCGCAGGGTTAGTGAACTACAGGCTCTCTCATGTAAACCTCCATATACCACATTTTACAAGGACAAGGTAGTTCTTAAGGTTAAACCATCTTTCTTACCGAAAGTAGTTTCTTCCATTTGTCACAAAAAATCATTTTACCAACATTTTATCCTCCTCCTCATTTGGGTAAAGAGGAGAGACTGCATAGACAGGATCCCAAAAGGGCCCTCCATTTTTACATTTCAAGAATGTCAAAATTACTTCAAGATAACCAACTCTTTGTGGGTTATACAGGTCGTAAATTGGGGTTGGTGGTGACAAAACAAACTATATCCCGCTGGTTCATTCTTACTATATTGGAATGCTACAGATTTGCAGGAAAAGACCCACCGGATGGGCTACAGGCCCATTCCACTAGGAGAATGGCTACTTCTGCGGCTTTGAAGAGGGGAGTCCCTTCAAAAGATATTTGCTCGGCTGCAACATGGGCATCAATGCATACCTTCATCAAGCATTACTGCTTGGATGCCTCCTCCTCCAATGCAGGTTTATTTGCCAGGGCGGTACTTCATTCCATCCATGAAAACAATAACTAGTACTCCCACCTCCAAATTGACCACTGCTATGGGAGTCTATCACAAGATGAGGAATACGTGGGAGGACACAATCCATTCGAAGAACAAGTTACTTACCAACTGTAACGTTCTTTCGACTTGATGTTCCTCCCACATATTCCTCATCGACCCTCCCAGCCTACTCCGCAGTACAGTTTACGTTTTCTTACACTTTCCTGTCACGATGGGCTTTTCAGTCACAGGTCACGCCTGGCTGTTCCTCGAATATTTCCTCTCAAAAACAGAACTGAAGCCAACGTGTGCGGCTCGAGCTATTTATACCAACAGTGACGTTGACACGGTATGGAGCCCATCGAGGGGCAATCAATGCCACGACCTCGAGCACAGCACCCTCTGCTGAAATCTTTTTTCCGAAGCAGCAAAGCTGGCGATAACGAATATCACAAGATGAGGAATACGTGGGAGGAACATCCAGTCGAAAGAACGTTACAGTTGGTAAGTAACTTGTTCTTCTCCAGCATTGGATCTTTCATAGATTCACATGCTTGAATACTCCCCGTCGTCAGACTGGGAATCCTCGGTGATAAAAATTATTATTAATTTTTTTATCTACGTCCATTATCCCCTAGAGAATGCATGTAATAACCCCATTATGGCCTATGAGCCATTCCATTGTGTAGTCCCTCCACCTCACTTTGGTCCTTTATGGATCCAACCAATGAGGTGGCAGGGCTTAAGCTCTGCCCCAGTCAGCCATCTTCAGATTTTTCATCGCAGTCTAACAGACAGAGGGAATCCTACAGCTCTCTGAGCTTTCAAATATTTTTCTCTTTTTTGTGTAGTTTATATTGTTGAAATATATTCTACTGCTTTCCCCTACATAGGGCTGTCTATTCTGATTTTTTTGGACTCTGAAAATCTTTTTTCTTGCCCCAAATTCGTCGAGTGAAATTCTCCTCAGCATGGCTGCACTTCAGGCAGCCAAGAAGCCTTCCCTGTTCAGGGACTGCACGAGGTGCAAGAAGAAACTGGTCTACATGACGGTTCCATATGACCACTGCAGCTACTGCCTGTACCCTCATGACATCAATACATTTGACATTTGCAGGTCATTTTCCACCAAAACCCTGCAAGACAGACACAGGAGACTTCTATTACATCTAGAAGCCAAAGGTCTGTCCTCTGACGAGGAGTCTGCGAAAACAGGTTCTGTACTGTCTAGTAAACCATCTGAGAGACAAACTTCTAAGAGAATGGCCTCTTCAGTGGAAAGGAGTTCCTCACCCACTCAAAAGGGTAAGAGAAAGCTGGAAACCACTTCTTCCATGCCTCCCTTGAGCTCTGGAGGCCACAAGATGCGACATCCTGAAGAAAAAAACCACCTCCAAAGGTAAGGAGGTGTTTTCCAAAAACCCAGGGGAAGGGGGGCAGTTGTCCACGGAGAAGCAGTCTACGAGCTGCAGTAAAGATAAAGGTTCATCGACGACCAAGCCGTCGACAAAACCCTCTTCGACACTCCAAGCCTCATCGTCCACGACTAAATCCTCATTGTCGAAGTCCACGTCCACGAAACAGTCATAGACGAAGGAAGCTCATCACTCGTCCACGAAGCTCTCATCGACGGATAAGGGTCATCAACCATCTTCAAAGTCTTTGTACATGAAACCACCGTCGACGAAGCCGTCGTCCACGAGGCCTCCGTCGACGAAACCACTGACGACGACACCGCAAACTTCTTCGTCTACGGAAGAAATAATGCCCAAAACGACCCTCGCGAACGCCACGGATAAACCATCCAATGAGAGTAATCTCCCCAAGCCTATGGGAGCAACGCCTCCTGTTTCAGAAACTCCTGAGCCAGTTGGAGCACAATTATCTCCTTTAAAAGAAATGACAGAACTCCGACATCATTCTTCAAGAGAAGTTCTCTGACACAAAATGTGTTGGTGAGCAACCCTTTCTCACCCCCAAGGAACACAGCCCTCCCTGGCAACAGACTACAGAGGTAATTGTCGATCCTTATGACCCTGCGTTCATGGAATCGATGCAAAGGATCATCGACGAATTCAACAGACGGCAAGAAGAAAAGAATAGGTCATCTGGGCCGAAGCAGTCGAGAACCCCCAAGAGGGACATCTCACCTCCGCATAGTACACCAAGATACTCCTGTCATGATCTCTGCTTCCAAAAGGTCAGGGTTTTCCCAACTCCCTTGGTAGCAGATCCATAACCCAGGTTCCGAGTGCCAACCAGTCCCAATTGGGACCTTTTGGACCCAGTCCTGGCGCCAGTGGCACCAGGCTCATAAATATGCCCAGTCCCAGCGCTGGAAGCGCCGGGCTCATAATGCTTGGGTGGACTTACCTGCAGCAGACCATGCTGCTTACTTGCCTGCCAGTTGAGCCTCTGATCCCCTTCTGTTTGGAACTACTTTTCCTGTTGGGTGGGGCTGGAGCCACTCCCTAGATTCAGAACACTGGAACTCTTCTGGAAAGCAGGAACTCTTTTCTTATCTAGGCGTGGCTGTGGAAGGAGACACAGAAGCACTACAGGAGGCTATTTAAACCACACCCGGTGGATGAATCTTGCTTTGCGTTATTCTGCAACCTCTGCAGCAGAACGCTCATCGTGTCTTCTGCATCCGGTCCTGGGCCTAAGGAAAAAGGCTTACCATCCTGAATCCAGTCTTCAGCAACACCTATAAAGACAAGAAAGAACAGGTTAGCATTCCGGCATCTGAAAGGCAAAGGCTTACCTACTCTTCGTGCGCTCCGGAGGTCTTCACACTGCATTCCGGCATCTGAAAGACAAAAGCTTACCAACTCTTTGCACGCTCCGGAGGCCTTCGGCGCTGCATCCCGCATCTGAAAGACAAAACAAGGTGCGTTTAAAGACATTGGGGAACTTTAATACTCACGTGCCATTACTCCTTTCCACATCTAATCCAGTGGGCATTCCGGCACCCTGCAGCCGCTCCGAACTCGTACCTGCAAAATAAAAAGACAGTTATAGCGCATCGTGAAGCAGGCAACAAGCGCTTACTTACGTGCTTCCAGGCGCTTCTATTCATCACACGGGCTCCATCTTCAACTCACTTCAGCCCGTCATCCGCCATCGCCGGAACCCTGCAAAACAAGAGACATCATTACTAAAGACTTTAAAGACATTTGAATGACTCGAAACTTACCGTTCGTGCAGTAAACGACGGACAGCAGTCCTCTGAAGTCAAGAGGCCTGCGCTACCTATCCAGTGAAGAAACTGGTTACAGCACCCTGCCCCGAGGCAGATGGAGAGCTCGGCATTCACTTACCTAAGGTGAGAGCGTTAACCTTTGGGGGTCTACAGGAGAGGAGAAGAGGAAAGAGATAGGGACACCCCAATAACCCCAGTTCATTAACCCCATATTTTCTATCTGCAGACATCTTACTCTACACGTCAGGCATACAGTGCACAGAGGTCCAGCCCAAGAGCCAACCGGGTGCTACACATCACCTTTGGAGATGCGGTAGTCGCCCAGTCAAGACCGCCGCCTCTGCGAGAATCAGGTGAGCGTTACAACTCCCCTTCCAGGAGTAGACTGCTGAAAAGAGCACGATAGTCTGAGCCTCCACACAGATCCAGGAGCTGAACACTCAGTGCTTCACCGACAAGGGTCCCGTCTCCAGCATCGTCACATAGACCACGATCTCCGGTTCGAGATCCAACTATGGTGCGTTCGTCTGTGTCAGTCTCAGATTGGCAAGAGGACGCGTTCAGGGATTTCTTGAACCCTGAGGAAGGGGAGATCACACAGGAGCCTGATGCTCCTAGCGAATAGGACGATTATATCGTTGAGAAGCCCAGAAAGAAAGACATTCCAGGTGATTCTTCACCACCGGACTATTTAGTATCGTTTCATACTATTATCGGAAAAGCTGCAGACTTGTTCAAATTACAAGTTACAACGGAAGAGAAGAAGTCAGTGTTTTATGAGCACAGGGACAAGCGCAGAAGACCGCTTACCACCATTCTTCTTCTCGAGACCTTATGGAAGTCTGGGTCTAAGATACTGGCCACGCCATTATCCACACCTGATCTGGTTTGAAGACCCAAGAAGAAATACAAGGCACCAGACTCAGCACTGCGTTGTCTAAGGGGTCATACTAAACCGGATTCGGTTATCACGGTAGCGGCCAGAAAGAAGTTAGCCAACCCTTCATCACCACTGTCAGCACCACCAGACAAAAGTCGTAGGTTGGAGGCCATGGGAAGAAAAGCATCTGCCTCAGCTTCTCTCACTATTAGAGCGGGCAACGCGCTAGCCATGACAGCTAGGTTTGCCGGCAAGCTTTGGCTGCGTATGTTCAAGCTGACCAAACATCTACCGGTGGATCTTCAGGAAGAAGCCAGGTCAATCCTAGCAGATGGAGAGGCTACTTCAGATCACATGATCGATGCAGTAGTCAATGTGGCTGAGTCAGGCTTCAGGCAGATGGCGCATGGCACTGTACTAAGGAGACAGACCTGGATGAAAGCTACACATTTCAGACCTGAAGTGCAAGCACAAATATTGGACATGCCCTTCGACGGGAAAGAGTTATTTGGTAAGAAGATCGATGACCACCGAAAAGGAATAAAGATGGACACCGACACAACTCGAGCCATCAGTTCCTTAAAGGATGAAGGTAGAGACCATAGGTCTTTTTGCCCTTTTCGAGGCTCATCGTCAAAATACAGAGGATATAATCTTTCTTCCTATGGTCAAGACGCAAGGATAGTTTTTCTACAGGGGTAACCCCCACGTTCTGGTGATATTCCCTCCTACTAAGTGAGGATAAATAATGTGTATTTAAACAAAAGGAAGGAACATATAACAGACTGCATCAACACAGTATATATCCTCAGACAGCAATTTCTTGTAGCAACCATGAAACAAATATAGGCTGCATTATGTGTTCTCAATAATCATCAAAAAGCAGTATTACCAAAAAATATCATTTTTAATTTTTGGCCTTTATTAGAGTAGCGGATGCTTACTTGACATCTGGGGCTGGGCATCTTACCCTCAATTTTTTGTATTTTAGGCACTGATAGTTCGTTTTAGAAAATTGGAAAGAAAGATGATGGGTGACTATGCCACTGAGTTGTGACTGTATCCAACTAAAGAACAGTTTTTAACACCCGAGGGTGAGCCGGTTTCTGTTGTTGTGCCAGGCTCTAATGTGGTTGGATATTCCCTAAATTCCTTGTGTTCGGGATTAGGAGGTGAATAAAAATAAAAATACTGCCATTGGTAGAATTCCTCTAGGTACTCACTTAGGAATTTCACTTACTGCTGTAATAGTGAAGAGCCAGTACTGACTTGGCTTATACGGTCAAAGACATATATTTCTTTTGACCGCAGATCCAGTACATGATGTAGTGTGTACTAGATACCCTATTGGTGATTAGGGTTTGGCTATGGTGATTGATTACACTGATTATGTCCGTGTTAGTGATACGTGTTTGTCTTTGTATCCTTAGAGATAGCAACCTGGTGTATATGTAGGAAGAATCGACCTGGAGCACAGGATTACTTCTGCCCCTGATGAATGTCCGGTTACTTTGAAACACAGAGGACTGAAACTTATATAAGTTGGGCTGGTTCACACAATGGGAAATGTGAACAATTGAGTTGCCATTGTTGTGTTGTGCTAATGAAATTTTTGGCATTTAATTCTGTACACTGTGAGGTGGCATGATTTTAAGATGTATATGACTATGTTATGTGTATATGTTTTTTAAAACAAATGAGTGTATTTCTTGTGCTAAAGAGTGATTAATATATTAAAAAATGATATTTTTTGGTAATACTGCTTTTTGAAGATTATTGAGAACACATAATGCAGCCTATATTTGTTTCATGGTTGCTACAAGAAATTGCTGTCGGAGGATATATACTGTGTTGATGCCGTCCGTTATATGTTCCTTCCTTTTGTTTAAATAGACAAAAGACGCAAGGAAACACATTCCAGGACAACAAATAACAATCCTCCAACAAGTACTCCCAGAGAGGAAGGCGCGGCTCTGCCCAGGGTAAAGCCCAGAACAAACAAAATTGACAGATCGGGTCCCCCCCCCCCCCCCCCCCCCCTCAAAGTTGCACTCCTGTAGGGGGAAGAGTAAGCCAATTTTTTTCACCGCTGGCATTCAATAACATCATACAAGTTGGTGTTACAGGTGGTCCGCGAGGGTCACACCATAGAATTCCTAGACCAACCTCCATCCCTTGCTCCCACCCCTCGCAAAGGGCATATCCTAAGGCAAGTCTTGTCCGAAGTTCAACAATTACTGCACAAAGCAGCAATATAACCAGTTCCTTACCCTCCGAAGGGAAAAGGTTTCTACTCCCGTTTCTTTCTGATCAAGAAGAAAACCGGCCGGTGGAGACCCATATTAGATTTGAGAGAGCTCAACAAATACATCAAACGCATCAAATTTAAGAGTGTATCCCTGCAGGGCGTCCTAATGTGGCTAAACAGAAACGACTTCCTAGCCACTCTGGACTTGGAGGATGCATATTTCCACATTCCAATTCATCCTGCCCACAGAAAATTCCTCAGATTTGCTGTAGGAGACCTGCATTTCCAATTCCGGGTGCTCCCGTTTGGGCTAAAGTCAGCACTGAGAGTGTTTACCAAATGTCTGGCGCCTGCAGCAGCAAAAGTCAGAAGGATGGGAACGGAAGTCTTTCCATATTTGGACGACTGGTTGATAGAGCGAGCTCCTCCAGTCACGCTCGCTTGGCAGTTTCGAAAACTATAAAATTCCTAAAAGGGTTACGTTTTTTGATAAACGACATAAAATCCTGCCCAGTACCCAGCAAGACAGTTCTCTTCCTGGGGGCCAAGTTCGACACCAGCATTCCCAGGTTAAGACCATCGGCGGACAGAGTAACAGCTATCCTCCGCTCGATCTCATGGTTCCTAGAAAAAGGGACAACCACGGTACGCTCTTTCAAATCCCTCCTGGGCATGATGTCCTCATGTATATTTCTCATACCAAATTGCAGACTTCGCATGAGACCAGTCCAGGAGGCTCTGGACCACCAATGGAAGCAAGCTATAGGCTCATTGGAGGATGTAGTCCAGATTCTGACGACTGTACACATGGCACTTCGGTGGTGGAATACTCAGAGGATCCTGCTACAAGGAATGCCATTCCAGACACCAACATCTACCCTTCTCTTAAGGACAGATGCGTCCCTTTTGGGCTGGGAAGCTCACCTAGCGGACCTCCAAACCAAAGGGACTTGGTCAGACCAGGAATCACAGCTCCACATCAATGTCTTAGAGCTCAGGGCGATACGGTGGGCTCTGAAAGCCTTCCTTCCAGTAATAGCTGGACAGGTACTGACCGTCCAGACAGACAATACAACCTCCATGCACTACACAAACAAACAAAGGGGCACAAAATCAGAGATCTTGTCACAAGAAGCTCAATTGCTATGGGCACGGGCCTTGCACCACAGAGTCCAAATCAGAGCGGAACATCTTCCAGGAGTGGACAATGTCCTAGCGGACAAACTGAGCAGGGAGTACACATCATCTCACAAATGGGAGCTAGACGAAAAGGAAGTTCAGCAGATTTTCTCTGTGGGGCCATCCACAGATCAACCTCTTTGCCACCAGAGCCAACAAAAAATACCAAGAATTCACCTCAACGTACCCGGAACATCAGTCAGTAGGAGATGCTTTCTCGTGAATTGGACCGATAACTTCCTATATGCCTTTTCCCCCCATTCCACTCATAGCAAGAATTCTACGCAGAATGAAGGAACAGAATTGCTCTATGATCCTAATAGCACCAGACTGGCCACGGCAGACCTGGTACCCAACTCTGCAGCATCTATCCCTTTAGCCCCCAATTCACCTCAAAGCGCATCAATATCTATTGACGGAGCAGAACCACAAAGTCCTTCATCACAACCCAGCGAGCCTCTCCCTCAAGCCTTGGTTCCTGAGCAGCGTAAGCTCATGAATCTGAATCTCCCTGCAGATTGCTGGGACATAATCGGGGCCTCAAGAGCCCGCTCTACGAGCATCACCTACGTCTGGAAATGGACTTGTTTCTCCAAGTGGTGTGAAACGTCTACAATTAACCCACTTACCGCTTCAGTAGAGCAGGTACTGCCTTACCTATTGCATTTGGCTAAGGCATGGCTCTCACTATCCTCTATCAAAGTTCATCTATCGGCTTTATCAGCATACACGACGACTCAAACAGTCATTGCTCTCACTTCCAGCTGTCAAGGTCTTCCTGAAGGGGTTGATGCATACTTACCCTCCGACGCCCTCACCAGTCCCAACCTGGAGTCTAAACACTGTACTAACGGCTCTCATGGAACCCCCTTACGAGGCCCTTTTTTTTTTTTATTTTTTATTTTTTTTTTTTATGGTTTATTCAATCTTTAAAAAAAGACAAGAAAACACAAACAACAACAACCTATCCTTATCCTTTCTTAGTATCCATTTCCCACGCCACCCTTCTACACACAATTTCCACAAACTACATGAATCTGGGTGTGTAAGCCATATGCACTGCAAAGATTCATTCGGCTCTGGGCACTTGAATTGGTTCCTTCATGTCCAGCCTTGTTTTTACGACCTGGAGCAAGGTTATCAGATTAAATAATACTGTTCGGTTTGAGCCTTCGAAGAACATTTCCCACCATTCTTCCGAGCTCCTTGGGCTAATATTATAAATGAGTGGGGAAAAAATCCGTCCTCTTTCTTTCTCAAAACTCGGGCATGAAATGATCAAATGCTTTAGAGATTCTCTAGCAAGATTGCAAAAGCGGCACATTTGGTCAATGTTTGCGTACTTAGGCCAAGAGCTTAAACGTTCTTTTGTACTTAGTGCGTTTAGTCTAAATCTCATGTACAAGGCTCTTGCGTGCTGATTTGGCAGATGCGTTAGATAGAAGTGGCGTTGATTAAAAGCTTTCGCCTCGCCTGGGACTTCGTGCATTAATTTACACTTAGTTCTTAGGTCACAGGTCTTAATCCAATCCAGCCGCCAAATCTTCATCTTCGCTGCATCCGGATTTTCCAATAGCATAGCAGTAGTAATGTCATACTCGCCTAACAGATCTTGACATAGCTGATTCCACTTGGCGAGTATCGTATAGTCTTTCGCAGTATCAGGCATGTGCACAATTAGGAATTGGGGTGCCGGAGTCTTTAGCATTGTTTTACGGTAAAGGCTCAGCAAGTTCCATAGAACTCTTGCATGTATTGAGATTAAGCCAAGCTCATACCGTATACAAACAGTTGCGATACCCCTCGGTAGATGAAGTACATGAGACCAAAAGATGTTTTCTAGTGAGTTCCATAGTTCATTTGAGCAGCCGAAGGCATTTTCACCTCCGTAAATTAGACTCGGCACCACTTTCTGTTGAAAAAACAAAATTGTCGGCTTCAGCGAAAATTTGCCATATTTGTTGTTAATTAAGCATGCTTGGCTTGCTAATTGCCGACACTTTCTTTTCACCACTTCTGTCCATGGTGCATCGTTTCTGCTTGCACTGATGGTCATACCTAGATATTTCATACGTTTTACGATCTGGATGCGTTCGTTGGCAATATACCAATGCTCTTTCGACCCCTTACCGAGGGCTCCTTGAAGATTCCCCAATGTCAAAATTTCTGTTTTTAGTCTGTTGATTTGCAATCCGTTTGATGTTATGTAGGTATCTATAAGATTCATTTTTCGCTGAAGACCTATTGGCGTCTGGTCTATTAAGACGAGATCGTCAGCGTATAGCAGGTAGTTAATGGGTACTCTGTGGATTTTTGGGGGGAACAGACTGTTACCACAAAAGATCTCGTTCACATCCGATATAAACAGGTTGAATATTGTTGCTGCCAAGGGGCAGCCCTGCTTCACACCCTTAAGTGTGTTTATTTTTGCAGACAGAGTGCCCTTCAAGTCCAACCGAACTCTAATAGACGTCTCAGAGTGCAATTCCTGAATTGCACTCAATAAACTAGGCGTACAGTCACATTTAACCAGTTTTTCCCACATCCTCTCTCTGTTGATACTATCAAACGCCTGCGAGAGGTCAATCGGAGCCAAATAGATTTTTGTATTAGTTCTGAGTACTTCCATCTTTAGGAGATTTAATAGCAACAGGTTGAGGCCACAACCTACTCCTCTTACGAATCCAGCTTGTCTCTTGTCTATATGCTTAGAATCTTTTGCCCACCTCACAAGTTTGCGTTGAAGCAGAGTTGCATAAATCTTCCCCACAACGTCAAGAAGCGCTATCGGGCGATAGTTTTTAGGGTTGCTTCGGTCACCTTTTTTAAAGATGGGAACCACAATAGCACTTTTCCATGAGTTGGGGGTAGAACCACTCATTGCAATGCGATTAAATAGAGTGACACAAAAGTCTGCCCATAGTTCTGGGTTACGTTTGATTGTGTAATTAGTTAGTCCATCAGGACCTGGCGCTCTGGATTCACTCAATCCATTAATTATTGAGAGAATTTCACCTCTTTCAAATTGCAGGTCCCATTTGGGTTCAGGCAAAAAGACACTGGCGCTTGCTGGATCGTCTTTGCTAAATAATGCAGAATAGAATTCAACCCAGGCTTGCTCACTAACAGCGTTAGCCTGTAGAGCGTATTGGGGTGTTACACAGTTGTTTAATAGACTCCTGAATTCAGCTGAATTGCGCCCCTCCATTTTTGCCCTTCATCTTCTCAGAATCATTTTGCAGCATAATAGCCGCGTGTGACTTAAGCCAATGTTTGTATTTCTGTTTGATCATTCTTCGAATTTGTTTTACATTTATATTGGAGATGTTTTTGATTTTCCTTAATTCCTGTCTCATCAGGCGTTTATGCTGCAGCACACAAAGATCAAATGTGTGTTTATGATGTAATTGAACATGGCTCAATTTAGATCTTCTTTCTTCAAATTGAACTAATAGATGTTGATATTCGAGAGCCTCAGTATTTCCTTTGAATTTTGATGTTATAGTCTCTACTTCAGTAGCTAAAAGATTAAGTCGAATCCTGCTTGGGCCTATATTTACCGTAAAAGGCCATACTTGCTGCGGGCAGACACATTTTTTGTTAAGAGTCAGTTGCACCATTTCATGATCACTATGAACCATTTTTTGGACATTTAGGTGCAGAACTCTCTTAAGAAGATTTTCGGTTACGAAGATGTAATCAAGTACTGATGTTGATTCCTCTCTTCTCCAAGTTGGCTGCGCCGGGATATCGCCAATGGTGTTGCCGTTTAGCATGTGTATGGCACGAAGGTCCATTTCATCGCACCATTGGGCTGCTTTAGGTTCAAGTTGGAATTTCCCTTTCACGCAGACCAAGTTCAAATCGCCACAAACAATCAGATCCAACGAAGCTTCTGTCCCAAGGAGGTCATCTATCACAGATGTCAGTGTCAAGAAAAGACGATGCATATTTATTTCGATGGTTCCAATATACATTAATAATATATAGGCGGTCAATGTTCCTTTCGTTAGATTGGGATACGCCAATTGTTGAGAATTGAATAAAGGGAGACAGGTTCTGAGAGTCTATAATCCTGAATCCAGCCGCCTTTCTCACTGCTGTCAACAAGCCCGACATGGTCTTCCTTTGGCTTGGCGAATCGCCGGATTACAAGCAATTTCAAAGCCTTCTAAAAGAGGACTGGAACTTAGCCAAGTTTCTTGTAGGCACAGCAGATCCAAGTTAGTTGCCCTTGATGTTTGAAACAAATGGCTAAAGCCTCTAGTGTTCCAGGAAGCCAGTCGACAGATATTTTGCGTCTCGGATGCCTGGCGTTATTTATTCCCACTTTTATTTAACGAGCCTGCAAGCCAAGACCAGTCAGATTGTTCTTGAGTTAAAGCGGTCTCACTTGCACTTTCCGCAATTGTCTTGGAACTGCGTATGGGTCCATTCACAGTGATTCGTATACACTCTCCTGTCAGCGTGTGTTTAGATGATTTTGCCACAGGGGTAGGCTTCAGAGCTGGGCTTTCAGACAATATAGCAGATGGTCGTGTTTCAGGCTGCTGTGTGCAGGCTCGACTCTTCACATCTACTGTGCCACAAGGATCTCTTTTAGGAGTTGGCAATTGCAAGCAGCCATCTGCTCTTGATATATCAAACCCCAAGGACATAAGAACTGGCCCAGCATCAAGCAAAGCTTCAGCGATCAATTTTGATTGAAGATGTAAGATGACAGCATCATTTTTCTTCTCGTCATAGAATTCTACAATTCTGAGGTCATCAGATTCAATTGCTCTTAGACTTGGAATCAGGTGACACAACCAGAGTACGTTGTGCCGATTTAAGATTAGATCATCCGAAGATTCGATACGCTCGAGTAACAGTCGTTGCAGACCATGAGAATCTTGTTTCACTGAATGAGTTTCTCTTTCCTTATTGACGTTTTGTTTCATCTTCGGTAATTTTTGCGTCTCTTGTTGTAACTTAAACTGAGAGCTAAATACCGGTCCCCTAGGAATCCTTCCAGGGTCACAAGATACACCAGCAAGATCAGGAAGCACCGTCTCGCTAGCCGTCGGCATCTTTGCCTGTCCATTACATCCTATGCTGCCAACCTTATTAAGCGGCAAGGCACTAGACGCTCTCGCCCATGCTTCGAGCATCTTTCTTTTGTCCTCTAGCATTACGAATTTCGAATTCAACGCCTCTTTTTCAGGTGATGAACTGGTTGTTAGTGGAATCAGTTGACATGTTCTGGATAAAGTCTGTAGTTCATCTGAGATTATCATTCCGTTGTTATGTACATTAGGTAACATCATAGAGGGCCGCTTACCATCACCTACGGCCTGATCGGCCGCCGACTGTTGGTTGTTCTGCAATTGTACCGGGACAACAGATTGGCCCACTTTTGTGGCCAGGGGTGGCAAATTCTCTTCTGCTGTTAGTTCTTTGAGAACAAACGTTGACCGTTCATGATCTACTTTTATTTCACTGTCGCATAGGTCTTCGTCCTCGAAGGTTGAGACATTTATCAAAGTATCGGATATATCACTGATACGGGTGTAAGAGTCATTCGAATCCTTAGCTGCTTTTGAACTGCTTATTTCAGTTTGATTGCGAGCTGGTTGAGCTGATTTTGTGTGCACCCCATTCACCGTTATGTCCAAACTTTTAATATTCCTCAGAAACTTAAGCGAGTTGTTGTTGCGTCTCTTAACTTTCTTTTTCGGTTGGTTTTTAGTCTTCATTCCTAGGGCCCCATTTACAGAGCCGATTGAAATACTCGTCTTCTGTAATTCCCCAGCAGGTTTAAATATAGAATATAACCCTGTGGGTTCCGCCTCAACGTTCATTGCTACCTGAGGTAATACAGAGGAGCGCAGCTCCTGAGTGATGATTTCATTCGACGTTGATGGTCTTTGTGGATCTTGTAGTGCCAGGTTTGCCACATCTTGGGCCTCCATTACCACTTTGGCGAAACCAGACTCGTTACTTCACTGCTAATTGGAGTTTGAACCTTTGATGCAACCACACAGCAGTCGTTATTTCCATCCAAGGTGGCAATAGAGTGTTCCACGAGCACATTCGCTTTAGCATACGTCTGTTGGTCAGTGGCAGCCACTGTTGATATCTGTACATCATTTGAAATTCTTGGAGCTTGGCACTTTAGACAAAGAGGATCACTTGTTTGCACATCACAGCCCTTATTTTTATGGAATATTTTCAAGGCTTCCTTAGCAACCTCTGCCAGTAGTTCTTTGTCTATATTTGCATTTGTGATTTGATTTAGGAGTGCGGCCTCTGTTATATCTGACTTCCTAATCATCTCTTCGACCATATTCTTATATTCCGACATTTCCTTTCCAAGGTTTGCTGAGTTATTAGACAACCTGCAGACCCCTGCAGACAGGTCTTTAATCGTGTCATTTAAACTTTCGTATAATTTAAGAAAAGGAGCAATCGATATGTTTAAAGAGGACATTATCAGGTCCTGCAAATCTTGCGTTGTTGGCATATTTCTTACAGATTCAGGCTCGGTTGCTTTACTAGGCACACCTTTCTTTTTGTGATAAACAGGCCATCTAATCTTAGGATACGGCCGCTCCATCAACGAGGAATCCGAAGACACTTGTCCAGCGAGGACGTCGCTTGGTGCTTCATCCGAATTACAAGAGTCATGCTCTATTTCTGGGGGCAGAATGCAGTGAGGTGAGATACTGTACACAAGCCTTTTAGCCTTTTTGTTTTGAGAGCATCTCAAACTGGGTGATAGGCTTTCGTCAAGTCTCGTACGCTTCATCAGGTAACCAGCTCCATTCAGCTGGTACTTCTCAATTAGAGGACGTGTCCCACTGTCGACTTGCAAGCACTCACTTTTCACGTCAGCCGTTGTAGATACATCAATGTTTTTGCCAATTTTGTCCTTGGATGTTCTTTGTTGATTTATGCGAGTGAGATCAGCCAGCAATTTGTTGGTCACCTCCAGCGAGTTTCTTCACTCTCTACCATATACTATGTCAGTATCAGTGATGGGATGAGTATTCCCTGAAACTTTAGGCTGGAGGTCTAAAGCGGGGCTCAACCGCCTTGTTTCACAGTTTCTCAAAGATCTCCGAAACACAGCATCGTCGTCAGCGCTACCTGTGGAGTGCCGTGGAACATCCAATGTATGCACGGCAGTGGATCGTGCAGAGTCTAGAGCCCCCGGATCACAACACTGCATCGACTCTTTGGGAGGCTCTGTTTCACAAAAAACGCTCTCGCTGTTACTATTCAGGGAGCCGTCATCAGGCGACCGTCGGCAAAACTTGCATGGAATCGGGCCAACCGGCTCTGCTATTATATTGGGGTTCATACTAGTCTCTTGAGGGGCAGTAAGTGAAAAGTTAATGGGACTGAGACTTTCGAACAATGTCGTAGACAGATGGCCAGTCGCTGACTTCTTGCCTTTGCAATTTCTCTGGTTTACATCACAAGGGCGAGTCAAGCACATGTCAGACCCATCCAGCACACAGGCCGACCTCGCACCAACCACAAGTTCGGCCACACGCGTTGAGGGCTCGTCGTTCACGTCAGTCTCGGCAGAAAATGAACCACAAGGCTTATCCGACAAACCAGACAGGGGGCTTGACAAGGGGCTTGACAGAATTTGCTGTGTGTGTTGATCGGCAAGTACACGACTTGCCACTTTGGGTGCGAATAAAGGTTCATGCGTGGTAAGTTGAGCACAGGCATTCATGTTAGCACTTACTTGTTGAAGAGCAGCGGGAGATAATTCCATGGAGACGTTAGTTGCGTTGGATGTCAGTTCAGCCGGCCCCTCTAATACAATGCTCACACTTTCAGCACAGACCGCCATGTCAGCCTTGCCTCGTTTTCTCACGGCCGTTACTTCCATTGTGGCAGCTTCAATCTTCCGCTGCGCCCGAGTTTTAGGAGAGAGGACCACCTTCATAACCTTCCCAAAGGAATACACGGGACCTCACACCCCTCAGACTCCCAAGACTCAGCACCGACTCCGCGCCCACTCCGCGGGAGAGTCGGGTCTTTCAGCTGCACAGCTGCACGGCACGCCCACAGCCGAATCAGGAATCAGGCAGCAGTGTAGACACACTGCGAAGGCACAGCAAACAGGGAGACACTCCGTTCACTCCCAAGACTCAGCGCCGACGAGGCCATTCACAGATGTGACTTGAAATTCTTATCTTGGAAAACAGCCTTGTTGATAGCCATTACGCCGGCCAGGAGGATCAGTGAGTTGCAAGCTTTGTCTTCAGAACCTCCTTTTACTTTGTTTCAGAAGGACCGCGTCATTTTGAGAACGCATCCAGAATTCCTTCCCACGGTCTTATCGGAAATTACACTCGCAGAGCGTATTGTCCTGCCGTCTTTCTTTCAGAACCATACCTCTGAGGCAGAAAGAGCATTGCATTCTCCAGATGTGGCTAGAGTTTTGAAATTCTACTTACAAAGGACTAAGGAGTTCTGCTTCTAAAACAGGATGTTCATTGCCTTTTCTGGTTGCACAAAAGGACAGCATATCTCCAAACAAGGTCTGGCACGTTGGTTCTCTCTATGTATCACCCACTGTCATCAAGCGAAGGGCGACCCACTCACCAAGCCGCCTTCGACGCACTCCACCATAGGGAGAGCGGCTTCAGTAGCGTTTCACGCAGGGGTAGCCCTGAAGGACATATGCAGAGCCGCTACTTGGAGCACTCTGCACACGTTCGCTAAGCACTACTGCCTGACAGAAGATACCAACAAAGAATCTGCAGTTGGACAGACAGTGCTACGCCATCTCTTTGCATAAGGTAGGACCAGCCTCCTTTCCCGCCTTTCCCTGAGTATGTAACCGTTGTGTTGCTGTATGGTAAAGGTTTGTCAGAAATATTTTTTCTGCAAAACAGCTTGGTATTCTATTCAAGCATCTGAATCTATGAAAGATCCAATTCTGGAGAAGTCTTAGTTACTTACCTGTAACTGTATTTCTCCAGCATTGGTATCTGTCATAGATTCACATGCGCCCACCCGCCTCCCCTGAAAGTCTGCTCCTACGCTTGGCATCCATCATACTGTAGTTCCTACAGTTCAAAATCTCAAAATGGCTGACTGGGGCGGAGCTTGAGCCCTACCACCTCATTGGTTGGGGCCATAAAGGACCAAAGTGAGGTGGAGGGAGTACACAATGGAATGGCTCATAGGGCATAATGGGGTATTTACATGCATTCTCTATGGGATAATGGATGTATATTAAAAGAATTTAGTAATTATTTTTATCACTGAGGATTCCCAGTCTGACGCTGGGCAATATTCAAGCATGTGAATCTATGAACGATACCAATGCTGGAGAAATACAGTTATAGGTAAGTAACAGACATTAGTTTTATTAACTTATGCCTTTTTGCTCCTACTTCCATGTTATTTTGCTCCTACTTCAAGTGAGCTCAACTGCTTAGTAATCAGTACTGTAGTATAATTTTTGTGTGATATTGGTTCCCTCATCTAGTGAATACTTTATAAATGATTGTGTAATAAATGAATAAGTGTTTTACCAAGAAACCTTGAGTGTAATTATCTATCTGAATACTTGTAATTATAGATCTTTGTGGAACACCCTTACAAGCTCCCATTCCCTCTTGAGATAAGCTCTGCTGCTCAGCTCGCTACCAAAAACTGTGTGGTACAGACTTATACCAAAGGTTGGTTTTGCTTAAACCTGTAGTCCTAGTTGTGTGTAGTGGTCCCAGAGGGTACTGCATACAAACTTTGCCTAACACACCCCAATTATAGTCCTTGTCATGGGCTAATAGGTGCTAGCTAAGGATGGTCATTATGGGGGTCACCTTTATTTATATTGAGGTTTTGGCACTCATTTTTCAATTAGGATGTTTGATTGGTGGGTCAATTTCCCCATCAGTCTGGGGTTTTATTATTGGAATTGGCTGATTGGCTCAACATCCTTCCTAGGTGTATGTCCCGGTTACCAACTACTACTTAGGTGTTTTCTTCCTTGATGATTCAGTTTGGCCACTGCACCTAAGATCTCAAATAGCCCATTTGCCATTGTATCACCAGGCGCAAGCATTAAGGTGTCTGGGCAGCACAGCATTCCAACTGCTGGTATCTTCAGTGACTAAGTTTGCTCAGGTGTGTCCGTGTCTGTCTATGCCTGTATCTCTGTGTGGCTGTTCCCCATTACCACATAAATGTTGTGCTCTGGTTAGCCTTCCTCATGCAACCTATTTCCTAGTGGGCTTTGCAAGGGGTATGTATTTCTTTGTAGGTGTGACTGCAGGACATGTGGCTAGAGTGTAGGTGCTCTGGGGTTGAGGGGAGTTAATTGCCCATATACCACCATAGGAGTTGCATCACGTAGTTGATGGCTCGCCCTGACCCCCCAGAGTTTCCTAATCCCCTACATGGTCTCCACAAAGGTATATCTTCTCACATGCTACATATGGCCTGCCACTGGGATTTCAACAGCACAATCTGGGGTCCTCCTGGAGTGTTTCCATCTACACTATTTACAGCTGAATACTTGACTGCACTAATTACTTAGTGCCTAAAACCTTTGTGTGCTGCATGAAATACAGTGATTTAGTGAATATCAGAAGGGGGTGGCTTTAGAGATGTCAATCATTCATTAGTTTGGAGATCGTGGTTGATATCGTTGTTTTGTTCTTGTTGTTTCTACACAAGCGATGTCAAAGCTCACAGTAAATGTCAACCTGTATGCCTTGTCACCTGTAGTGGTGTCTCCTAATAATACAACCAGATTGGGAGAAGGTGTTCCCCTAGTCTTTCATTTTGCCTCTTTTCCTAACAATGTCATTCATTGTAATCATGTCTTTACTGAGCAATATGTCTGCTTCAATGTCTAATTTTAGGTGGAAGCTCTGACACGGCAGCCACGTGCCACCACTATTCATGCCGTCAGGGACACAGAGCTGGCAAAGTTACCTGATGGGACACTGAATAACATTAAAAGGAGATACCCTCAGGTACATACAAATGTGGTTATGCCCGTCCTATTAGGGTAGGTCTCTGTTTATAATGTTTATAAGAGTTTCTTTGTGTCTCAATTTATCAGGTTGTGGATTCGGCTGAGAAGAGCTTATTAGGTGTGTGTGTGTGTGTGTGTGTGTGTGTGTGTATGTGTGTGTTTCTGATTTGTTTGTGGGAATGTGCTTCACCACTATCTTGCAATCTTCATTTTTCTTCATACTGTAATGAACTCATGGTGGCAACAGTAAAGACCGACACAAGTGATCACAGTTCAGACTGTATGCATGGGTGAGAAAAACACCAAATCTAAACATAAAGCTAAGATGGGAGCAAGCTAGGACCATCAAATAATAAGGCAATCCTAGTAGCATCTTGTCAAATAAAAATGGCCTATATTAAAAAGCCTGTTACCAGTCCTTAGCACTAAGTTACAAAAAGAGTGTGGGATAATGTTCACCAGAAAAGAAAGAAAGCTGTTCACAAAATAAGTCAGGATGGTATGGCAGGGTCTCCCTTCCCCACGTTTTTAGCATGGGATGAGGTGGGACTCCTGAGCACAGCACACGGCTCACAAGTCCATTCCACGATACCGGAACCTTCAAGAGCCAAGTCTTTCTACAAAGTCTCTTGCCTTAAAAGGCCTGCTGGATCAAAACTACAAACAAACAAAAGTTCCTTCAGTGATCTTGCACCTAGGGCAATTGCTCTTCACCCTGGCTCGGATCCTCCTTGCAAAGTGGGCCTCCCTCTGTCCAAATCACTACGGCCTTCTATAACACAGTTCATGAATTTCGAACACAGTTCATGTTTTGCTCAGTTTCATCTGAAAGAATGGGTTTCCTTCTCCTAGCATCTTTCGCCATCCCTCTATCTGGTTCACACTTGCCTTTTTCCACAGTTCACAATCTCATCAGAAAGCCTAGCTTTCTCTCAGCACTGGGTCAGAGACTTTCGATTGTACACAGGATTTGACGTGGCCCTTATAGGACCACTCGGACATTTCACGCCGCCTTTTCCTAGAGTCTTCTGGTACTTGCAGTTTCAACACAAAACAAAGGGGCCAGCGAGAGTCCTTCCAATGAGCACTCCTGCTGCGCCTGACCACTCTGCAGTTGGCCCTTGTCGGGCCTTTCCCAAAAGTTGAACACACACACACAAGTTCTTTCTTCTCAAGCTCCTTGCATTCATATAATGTTACCACTTGCAACCTTGGGCTCAACACATTTCCGTTTGGTATCAGCTTCCTCCGACTCACCGGTTGTGTTGAACTCGTTGGCTGGTCTTCCTTATGGAGTCAAGGACGGTACCACAGTAACCAGCGTGCCACTCCGCCTGTGCTATCAATGCGGGAGGCCCCCGTGCACTGTTGACATCTGTTCCGCCACATGCCAGCTGTAACTCCCGGTCTTATGGTTTCCCTTCCGGAGGTTTCACGGGTCTGAGTTGAAAAGGGTAAGGGAAGTTCCCCATTCGTCGTCCCTCCACGTCTCGCTGCCTTTCTCCTCCATCTGAACTGCTGGTCCGGTATAGCTGTGTCCTCATGCGCTCGGCCTTGCTCTTAGTGTGCTCTCATGCACTGTGTTTTATCCCTGTGGACAAGGTAAAGGGCCGTCGGGTGTGTGTGGTTATGGTCAATTATCTCACTCTGCATGACCCGAGTGTTTGGACATGTCAGGTAAACGGCTTTGGTGTTAATCAGTTGTCTGTTACGGTGTGAGAAAGTGTTTGTCCCCAAGGGGGACTTCTGGGGGGAGGAGGGGGGGAGCTTCTAAATATCCTACAGGGTAGGATGGGAAAAAGATGTTACAAAGAAGGGGGTACCACGTCTCTCCCATTGGTGTCTCACTTACGCTCCCCGAGGGCCCCCCATCAAGGTGATCCTCCCCCACTGGTCCACCCCAAGGAACTTGATCCAATTACGATGGCCTTTTCTTGGCCACCTGGATGACAGATCTCTGGGGACAAGCGGGTGAGACACGGGTTTCTCACAATACACACTGAATATCTCCACCTCGCGGTGAGACTTTGGAACACAGTTTTGTCATAGATGGCATACTCATTTGTAAGATCATTAAAATACATTTAATAGATAGCATTGTGAAATTAGGCCAGTTGTGTTTCCGATCTTAAGGAAACGCTCATGTTGAGAGATCACCTACATAGCCAACTCATAGAAACTTCAACAATGGTTCTCTGGGCAGCTTCAATCATGTAAGTCAGAAAATTACACTATTCCTTTAAGGCTGAAGAATTCCTGACTCCAATCGTGTACTCTAGTGGCAGTTAATCAGTTGTTTTTTTCAACCTTGTCAGGAAAGACCTGGGCACACACATACTCTGCTTTTTTTATGCTTTAAGGTTTACAACCCTTTTTTGTGAGAACAGTTTGCACTCAGTGTTTTACTGTGGGCTATCCAGGAAGAGTCTTCCTTTTCTGGTGAATGTAGGTTCATTTTTTAACCCTTTTTTTACTGCCTCCTTACCACTGCCCTAGAGACACAATGTCACTTTTTTGCCAAATGTACCTCTTTTGGGGCACAAAATAAACATTATTACCTTGTGCTTTGCTTGTCTCCCTGTCAGTCGCCTTTTTCTGGAGTGCCACATTTGTCAAAAAGTGTCTTCTTGCTGGTCCAAGGACATAATTGGTATAAGGTATTATCAGAACCCTGCAAGAGCCTGCCAGAACTATGGCTGAAATTGAACGGATCTACGTAATGGGAACTGAGAAGCATTTCTCTGACACCCTAGGGGTTTCTCAGAGGTTTCACAGTCATGCCGACCACATCAAGCACCGCTTGTCATCAGTCACCCTGCTTACCGTTGATTGCTGACACTGAAACATAGTTCCATGACGTCAAAACACACCATTACAACAATGAAGTAAACATTCTACCACTTGGAAGCATTTGCAGGTCCCCAAAGTGTGCAAACAAAAAGCATGAGGAAAAACTGTGTAAGACCAGTTGCTAAGAACAGTTAGTGACGTTAAACAGATGGTAATGCTGAAGATGCTCCCTTTGTTCTTTATGAAGGCAGTCTCTGATTGTAAGATTATTCAGACTGTTTCCTTACTAACATTCTTTTCCAAATTCTTCCTATCCAGCAGTAAGTTCTCTTTGCAACCTTGCTGTGAAGAGACACTTGCTATTATTTAGTATGGATGAAGGAAATGAGAGCGACTAATTAGCTCTTTTTGAACTGTGGAATGATTCAAAAGGGTCGCTCAGCTAGTGGTACACGACTTTTAGAACAACCTTTTGACACATGAAGACTTTTTTGTGTGATTGTAACCCATTTAAGTTGCCAAAACATCATACAAAGTCTCAAATGAACCTTTTGAATGGATTGTGTCCTCCCACGTATTCCTCATTTTAGATAATCTGCCAGATTGCTGCTTCTTTCTTCTGAATTTTTTTTTGCCAGAGGACGCTGTGCTTGAGGCTGCGTGGCTTTAGTCCATCGAGGACCGCCGTCTAGTGTCAACGTCATCCATTGTATAAAGTGCTCGAGTGTGCACGTTGGTCTCAGTTCTGTTTTTCCGGGCTTCTGCTTCGTGTATCGAAACGGCGCTTCAGTTCTTTCAGTGAAAATGTCTTCATCTTCAGCTCCTACCACACCCAAGACGGGTTTTAAAAAGTGTCTAAAGTGCGCAAGGAAGATGTCCATTACAGATCCTCACCCCAATTGCCTTTGGTGCCTCAGCCTTGATCATCGGGTCGACGGGTGCGGTTCGTGTCAGGCGATGTCGAATAAGGCTCTTAGGGAACACCAAGGTAAGCTAGCGCTGGGAGAGGAGTCTTTTAAGTCTGCAAAAAGACTCGGGAGAGTAGAGTAGAAAATCTCATGAGTGGAGGCGGTCGAGATCGAAGAATAGCTTGAGGAAATCTTCCTCCTCTTCATCTTAAAAAATCGAAGAAGCAACGTCACAAATCTTCTTCCTCTTCTTCCTCCTCGCCTGACAGAAGGTTCATTTCATGTCCTTCTAAGCATGATTCCCCCAAAAAAAGGGAGGCTTTTAGGGCTTCAATGCTAAAGATTTTTGAGAAGGCGGCCCGACCCCCTCAAAGTCACGTGAAGGGCATGCCCCTGTCCACTCCAAGATTGACAGAGGGAAATCTAAAACTGTACACGCAAAATCCGACAAAGTCGAGGGCGTCCTCTGAGGATGATTCTCCAGTGCTTCATGAAACAAGACAAAAACCTTTTGGTGCACAAATCGAGCTTAACAGAGGACAAGATGGCGTCCCCGTCGTCTAAGTCGAGCATTGACTCAACACATCCTTTGATGACTATCTCGAAGCCAAAGATGGCCTTGATACCTTCAACCAAAGTGTCGAAGCCTCTATCAACGACATCGAAGCCTTCCTCAATGACCTTGAGGATTCCTTCGAGAGTATTGAAGCCAGCGTCTATTCCATTGATGCCTTCGACTGGGAAATGTTTAATACCGATACCCAAAACGACATTTATGGCTAAACCTAGGTCAATGCTGCCACCTTTACCAGAAGAAAATCTTCCATCCTCAGCCCAGGCAGGAATTTTTTTAATCTATGTCTTGTATTTTTGAAGAACAATCCTCTGATGAAGAAATTACATCAGCTGGTGTTATATTTGGAACAAGAGAGGTTCCTGAAAAATTAATAGACCCAAGTACCAAAATGGCCGACCTTTATGACTGCCTACAATCGGCCAGTGGCCTAGATACCTCACCTGAGGTAGAATTTGAAAGACCGGACCCTACTGACCACACAGAATCTGGGTATAGGAACCTCATGGGAAGAGTCATCGACTTCATTGGGTGAAAGACAGTGTCCCCGGGTTATGACCAGGATGACATGACAGATATTATTGATGAAGGATCCGATCCTTCCTTTCCACAAAGCTCTACAAAAGAGAGTTATGGCAAATTGGAAATCCCAGAATCTTTACCAGTTGTAAATAAAAAATGTGTGGGAAGGTACAGACATTCACCTTCAGATCCAGAGTATCTGTCCAAGCATCCCTCACCTGAGAGCTTGGTGATTCAAGCTGCGACTGCAAATAAGGAATCGGCTTATCCCTCCATGCCCCTGACAGGGACGATAAAAAGATTGATGCTTGGACGAGGAAAGTGTTCACATCGGGCAGTATGGCCCTTAAATCTACTAATGTGACTAGTACATTAGCTAGATTTGCATACACCCTGTGGGACTGCTTGAATGCAGCGGCTGATCACATCCCGGAGGGTGAGGAACGGGATGGTTTCCTGGCGATAGTAAGAGATGGAAAGGAGGCTATGGAGGAGTGCCTCAAGTCGGGACTGGACACTGCTGATAGTGTGAGCAGGTCCATGGCGGCTAGCACAGTTTTACGCAGATTTGCTTGGCTGAGAAAATCTGGTTTTTCATCTGATGTACAGTCCAGGTTACTCAATATGCCCTTTGACGGCTTGAGGCTGTTCGGCAGCAAAGTGGACCAGAGCTTGGAGAAGCTGCAGACCTCGAAAGCGGCAGCAAGATCACTCAGCGCCGCTATAAGGCAGCCTTAACAACACTCTTACGCAGGCTCATGTTCCTGGAAGAGTCGCCCTTCCACTTCTATTCCTCCTTTTGAAAAGGGAGGGGGCAAGCCAGTCAGAGAGGCCAACAGAGAAAACCCTTTCGTGGTGGAAAAGGGAGAGGTGTTAGTTCAGCCACAGCAGTGGCTACTACCTCCTCAGCCATTGCTGCAGCCGCTGCGAAGCCACTTTGAGGTTTTAACCCACAAAAGTGGTGGGAGGCATAATCACTCAGTATCTGGACGAATGGCGGGGCATTACGTCAGATGCCTGGACACTAGAGATAGTGGCCCATGGTTACTGCCTTCCTTTTCATCAAAGACCTCAAGATCATCCACCGGGAGGCAATTCTGTAAAAATTCCAGACTTGCTCCTTGTGCAGGAGATTTTAACCCTGCTACAGAAAGGTGCAATAGAACATGTACCTGTAGCAGAGAGGAACTCGGGAAGGACAAGTTCAAGACGGTGAGCCTTTCTCAAATCCCTCTGGCTCTTCAGTTTCTGGACTGGCTGGTTTCATTGGACCTTCAGGATGCTTACTTTCATGTGCCAATCCATCTCAAGCACAGAAAGTACCTGATGTTTGCAATTGGCGGATCTCACTATCGGTTTCCAGTTCTGCCATTTGGGCTGACCTCCGCCCGAGGGTTTTCACCAAGCTGCTGGCTGTAGTGGCAAAGAGTCTCAGAAGAGGAGGGATTCATGACTACCCTTACTTGGATGATTTGCTAATTGGGGAGAGTTCACCCGAACAAGCCCAGGAACATTTGACCATGACCTGCCACTTCTTACACAGACTGGGCTTCTCCCTCAATTACAAGAAGTCACAAATGATTCCAAGCCAAAGACTCCAATTCACCGGAGCAGTCCTGGATACTACCTCAGCGAAAGCCCACTCCTCCCGAGGAGAGAGCTCACCACATTCTGCAGATGGTAACGAAGTTTCAAAATGCCTAACATCTACCGGCTTTCGACTTTCTGAGGTTGCTAGGCCTCATGGCATCCTGCATTTATTCTGGTGCCAGAGGCTCGACTGAGGCTGAGATCCCTTCAATGGGCCCTCAGGACTCAATGGTCCCAGTTTTCGGGGGAGATGTCAGATCTTCTGCAGGTCTCGGCCAAAGTAGCTCAAGATCTTCTATGGTGGGCTTGCAAGGAGAATATCCTCAAGGGGAACAGTTTTAGCAACCATGGCCGGAGATAACGGTAGTGACGGACGCCTCACTCACGGTTGTGGCGTGCCCACATCAACGATCTGACAATCAGCGGTCGTTGGTCTCCATCGGAGTCCAAACTACACATCAACCTTTTGGAGCTGAGGGCAATCAGACTAGCGCTGAAGGCCTTCCTGCCCTCTGTACAGGGAAAGAATGTCCTGATAATGACGGACAACACAGTGGCCATGTATTACCTCAACAAAAGAGGAGGCGTAGGATCACTCCCACTGTGCAGAGAAGCAATGCAGCTCTGGTTCTCGGCAATGCAAGAAGGAATCTCTCTTGGCAATTCATCTAGCGGGAGAGAAAAACACGGCGGCAGATGCTCTGAGCAGGCAGAGTACAGTCTCCCACGAATGGGAACTAGCTCAGGAAGTCCTTCAAGAGATTTTCGCCCTTTTGGAAACCCCTCAAGTGGATCTGTTCGCGACCAGTACCAACCGAAAGTGCAAACTGTTTCGCTCAAGGGATTTTCCCCCGAGAGGAGCTCTAGGAGACGCGTTTGTGGTAGATTGGATATTTCCACTCCTATACCCTTTCCCGCCAGTCCCCGTGATTCCTCATGAAATCAGGAGGTTGAGAATGTTCAGGAAAACCATGATCCTAATTGCCCCAGATTGGGCCAGGAGAACGTGGTACCCAGACCTTCTGGACATGTCCATCTGCCCTCCAATACGTCTTCCACAAAGAGAGGATCTCCTCTCGCAAAGGGAAGGTCAAGTTCTCCATCCAGAGGTCAAAGCTCTCAGCCTTCACGCTTGGCTTCTGAGAGGCTGAGATATAAGGATTGGGACCTTCCGGACGACGTTATGGAAATTTTGCTTTCGGCTAGAAGGCCAGCAGCAAAATATTTGTACCGTTGTCGTCAGAAGAAATTCAGTAACTGGTGCAGGGATAAGAATGTGGATCCTTTTCAATGTAGCACTCCCATGGTGCTTTCCTTTCTTTTACATTTGGCCAACTCGGGTCTCCAAGTTGGTACTATTAAAGGATATTTAGCAGCGCTATCTATCGTCAAGCGTTCCGCAGAAGAAGTTTCATATTTTAAGATGCCTTAAGTTGTCCAATTTCTTAAAGGGTTAACAAATGTGTTCCCTCCGACACCTTTTCAGGTTCCCATTTGTGACTTAAATTTAGTTTTAAAATTTCTTGTGTGCCCCTTTTGAGCCTTTACATTCTTGCCCTTTAAGGCTCCTAACTTTTAAAACTGTTTTACTAGTGGCTTTAACTTCAGCCCGCAATGTGAGTGAGTTGCAGGTGCTCTCTTGTAAGCCTCCTCACACTATTTTCCACAAAGATAAATTGTATTTTGTAATTTTAAAGGTCAACCCTTTTTTCTTACCTAAAATAGTTTGATTTCCATCTGTCCCAAAAGAAAACTTTACCTTCCTTTTACCCGCAGGCTGAACCCTAAAAGGGCACTCAGCTTCTATATCTCTAGACTTGAAAGATTTAGACAAACTGATCAGTTATTTGGGCCTTGTTGTGTCAAAACGAACCTTATCCAGATGGATAATCCTAGCAATATCTGAATGTTACAGGTTGGCTGGGAAAGAGCCTCCAGATGGATTAAGGGCTCATACAACCAAGGGCATAGCAACTTCCACGGCTCTTCAGAGGGGTGTTCCTGTGCAAGACATTTGTGCAACGGCCTCCTGGTCATCCATGCACACCGTGTAAAACATTGTTTAGACTCCACTTCTTACCAAGGAGGCCTTTTTGCAAAAGCCGTCCTTCATTCAGTACATAATTAAAAACTCTGGTACTCCTTCCTCCAAATTACTTCTGCTGTGGGAGTCTATCTAAGATGAGGAATAAGTGGGAGGACACAATCCATTCCTCATCGACCGTCCCAACCTACCCCTCCGTACAGTTTTTACGCTTTTTGCACTTGTACTTCCTTAAGAGCCTGACATCCTTCGATGCCTGATACAACCAATAACACAGAAAAAACAGAACTGAGACCAAAGGCTGCACTCAAGCCCTTTATACGACGGATGACGGTGTGTGTGTGTGTGTGTGTGTGTGTGTGTGTGTGTGTGTGTGTGTGTGTGTGTGTGTGTGTGTGTGTGTGTGTGTGTGTGTGTGTGTGTGTGTGTGTGTGTGTGTGTGTGTGTGTGTGTGTGTGTGTGTGTGTGTGTGTGTGTGTGTGTGTGTGTGTGTGTGTGTGTGTGTGTGTGTGTGTGTGTGTGTGTGTGTGTGTGTGTGTGTGTGTGTGTGTGTGTGTGTGTGTGTGTGTGTGTGTGTGTGTGTGTGTGTTCACATCAGTATTAAAGCAGTTTATAATCAAGCAGCTCCGCACCATCCAACAACAAAGGGCTGATATAGCTGCTGATGCAACAGGATAGTTTAGCAGAAATGGAGGGGATGGAGAAAAACATTTGAGTGTCATCGGCGAAGAGATGGTAAGAGAAACCAAAGAAGGTGAGGAGGGCAGCATAGAAAGTGAATGAAGACAGAGCGAGCCTCTCAAAACATCCAAATCCTTGAGTGTGCGCACGCGTGTGCATTTGAGCACGCGCTTGTGTGTGTGTTTACACACGCCAAATGTGTTTAGAATTGAAACAGTGGATAGCTGTAATATTTAGCTTCTGCATTTTCCCTCTTTTAGGTAGTGACACGTTTGATCCATTTGCTGAGCCAAAAGATCCTTGGCAACTTGCAGCAGCTCCGAGGCCCGTTTCCAGGTAAGAGGATTTCATTCTATATCTTGGATTTCCTCTCTCATTGGTGCAGGGACAGGTGCACTTCCTTCGACTAAGCTCATTCCTGTTGTTGCCAAGGAAACCTCAGGCAATGGTGTATGCACCCTGGATCCTTCCTACGACATAGCAGAGACCTGCATGAATGATTTGTACAGGTTTAGCAGGTTCTCAGTAGCTTGGCAGATGGGCACCTGACTCCTAGCAGGCTCCTCTTCTGGTGAAGTTCAGCATAGCAGAGTTTGAGCATTCTAAGCGGAGTACAGAGGCAGACCATGAAGATGCCAGCACCCAGGCTCGATTGAAGTCTCTGCAGCACAGCTATACTGGTACCAACGGCCCAGAGTGGTCGATGCAGGCCGAGATGGACAGCTGATTTGTTAGTCCCACTAGTCACAGAGGGAGGAAGCACCTTGCAGATGTCTCTCCTGTTAAGTAGAATAATCCGAAATTCAGTAGTGTTGGCTGAGGCATCGCTGTTTGCTGTAGCAGTTCTTTGGTATGCTTTAATAGTCTTCTTCAGATCTCTTCAGGTCTGATGGTCTAATTGTTTTTCTCGACTTAACTCACTACTTATATTATTTTCTTTTGGTTTTATTTACATTTTTGTTCAGTGCTGGTCCGAGGATCTCGGAGCACCTTCAAATTTTGAAAAGGTGGTAAGTGAAACAGAAGTTAAAAAATGTTTTTAAGATAGGATAGGAACATCGCAACAGACAAGCGGTAGTAGTGAAAGAGGTGGGGCTGGATTATATGTTGGGATTATATGCAGAAATCATGCTGGGGTTTCCCCCAGCCCCCAGATATCTGCCATATCCTGCAACATTCATTCCTCTGGAGGAATGTTGATTAAAGGCGAACATTCTACCTCCCTACTTATTGGCAGCTAAAACACACTGGTCAGCCTTCCCAGGCTTTCCAGTGTAATGCCCACAAAATGCATGAAGAAGGTAGACTCCTCTCCTCCAAACAGCCACCCATCACCCGTAAAGGCAGAAGGACAGTCAGCAAAGGCCATGTCATCTGGAAGAAGACTTAAAACATGAGGAGTGGCCATTTTGAGTATATGTTCTTTCTAAATGAATTCTCATGGCTAAAAGGGGCACACATATTGATGCATCCAAATAAAATGGTAATAAGGTATCGACTACCATCAGCCAGCCAGTTTAGGAAAGCACAGGAAGTAAGACATGTTACTTCTGACAAAATAAAAGGGACACAAAGGGTCTGCACAACACTCTATGTAAGATGGGTCATGCTGTAAAGGAAAAATATAAATCCTAAAAAGGGGATAGCATCCCCTGCATTGGTAGGCACATGGTCTACACAGTGCACTCAAAATGACATAGGAAGGGGGCCCTTGGAGGTCCCTGGCAGGATTTTACTTAAGGTGAGGGGTGCTACTGTAAAACGGACCTAGATGGCTAGTACCAGTAATCTAAAAGGAAGGTGGCCCATGTCCCAGAAAAATAATCCATTGATGTCCTCTTTACCCCGCTATCCCACAAATGCAAGATTGTTAAATCTTAAAATCCTCAACAGGATTATCAGTGCCTAGATGGGAACAAACTCTGCAACCTCCTCCAATCCGGATTCCATGGCAGACACAACACGCAAATGTCACTCACGTATGCCTTAAGTCTCTGACCTCAAGTGTCAAGGTCAAGTGTCTGACCTCTCTCTCAACCATTCTCGCCTCCGTCACCTTTGTGCAGCCTTTGGCACGATTGATCACCCTTCTCTCATTATGATCCCACAGAATCTTAACATTAAGGACACTGTCCTGGAGTTCTTCACCTCATTTCTGGCTCATTATTCCTTTACGATCTCCTGGAACGATAGCACCTCCTCTAGCCCCCACCCTCTTTCAGTAAGCCTCTCCCAGGGTTTGGGCGTTGGGAGAGGCTCACTGTCTTAATTCGCCTTCTATGCTTCCCTCTTCACCTTCTTTGGTTTCCCTTGCCATCTCTTCACTGTTGACACCCAAATGTTTTTCTCCCTCCCCTCCCCTCCTTTGCTGCTAAACTGTCCTGTTGCATCAGCATCTATTTCAGCCCTTTGTTGTTGGATGGTGCTGAGCTGCTTGATCATAAACTCCTTCAATACTGATGTGATCTTCCTCTTGTATTTCAATCTCAGACCCTTCTCTCTCACATCTATTCCCCCCCCCCCAATCTCACTTCATCCCCCATAGATCCCAACTTCGGATTCTCTTCATTATCATTTTATTACATGGAATGCCACGGCTGGCTCTACCTCACATATCCCCATGTACCAATTCTCATCTTCACTAAAGATCTCAGGTCTGTGGGGATGCTCTATCTACAAAATGGCACCATATTTGGAACCTTTCATTAAGTCATTAATTATCATGGATTCTCCCACCTACTCGCTTACGGCTGTCATCCACTTTTAAACCCTCTTGTTGTTCGATTCCATATCCTACCACCACTACTCGCTTTTCCACCCTCCTGACTCCACAGCGATATAATTCCCTTGCTGCAGAAATCTAGCATATCTTTTATTGTTAGCATCATTCGAGACCACACAAAAACTTCACCTCCTGTTAATTGACTGTCCCCAAAGGTGTATATGAACATCACTTTCCTGCTTGATTCTTTGTGATTCCTTACCTTCTACCCAACTACTGTTATCTTAGCTCTATTTTGTATATGTTGTGTGTGTTTGCTGTATATAAGTATAATCTGTCCGTCAACCCTCACCGCCTGCCGTATGTCATCTACTAATCCTTTGCTTCTCTATTGTTAGGTACCCAGCTGTGGCACTGCTCCGACCATTGCTCAGCATTCTTCCTTCTAAAAGATTTAAATACATATATTTCAATAAATAAGTAAAACCTTAATTGCTTTTTCTAAGTATTGAAATAAACACTAGACATGGGAGATTGTGGCATTTAACAATGTTCAGCTAACCGACATGACTAAACTCAGTGTTTCTCTATAAAAAGCGACACGAAAAAAAGGCAGGCTCTACATATGCATCTGTATAACATCTCATGCTTCACCCCAGAGGAGCCCCGCACATTTTTGTTCCCAAAGCAGCTCATTGCTTTTTTCCCCTTGTAGTCACTGTTTGGTGAACTGTCACAGGCCATCCTTCATGGTCTGGGTAATGCAGCCTTTTTTCATCTCAGTCATGTACCCCGTGTCACTTTTGCTTAGATTATACTCATCACTGGCACTAGTAGTTTTTCCTTGTCATGTGTATTAACAAAGGCGACTCCTCGGGAGGATAGCTCAGGGGCACCGCGCTCGCCTTGGAAGCAAGATGAGACGGAGCAACACAGGTTTGATCCCCGTGTCCGTGCTTAGAAACCTCTGGGTATTAAGCGTGTTCTAAATAACCTAACATATAGTATCATAAAAGTGGGCCGTCCTTTGTTGTGTCTTGTATCTCCTAATAACATAAAAAGGTTTGTCTTCATAATGTCATTCAACAGTTTGGGATCTAGTTTGCCACAAGAAATGCTCAGTCATCACCTTCTATTCCAACCAGAAGGCAAAGGACTGCTATGACAAAAATGTCTGGGACTGAATTAAATCGATTAGACCCACTTCCTCCTTGTGAGTTCGCCGAAAGACCGCTTTCATCGCGAAGGTGGACATTCGGGGAACTGCGCATGCGTTTAATGCGCAGATAGGAAGTGAGATGGACATGGCGGCAGCCCGGACTCTGAGATAAGGAGAGGGTCTAGGGAGGTGTATGTGTGTGTGTCTGTGTTTCTGGATTGGGAGAGCAGGGCAGGGGGATCGAGGGGGATAGGGTGTGCGTACCATGTCCGAGACTGGCGGATGGGGCGGGTTATGGATCGGAGATGCAGGATATCCCCTGCATTTGGAAGGAGTCTGGGGAAGTGACAGGGAAAGGAATAAAGTTTTTTTTTTGCAGTGCTGAAATCTGGCCTTGGCCACCAGGGTACGAGGAATTCGGCCTGCATACATCAAGTCGGTTAGAGATAACAGATTAAGACAAATTGGGCAATGGCGCAAAAGGGGCTGTACGGGGCCACAGAGGTCAGTCCTGCGAATCAGATGAAGGAGAAAGAATCGAAAACCAATGCACTTGTGAGTGAAAACAAATCCTTGATTTCGGAAAACTCTAATTTGGTTGGATGTACATTGATTCCCCACAGGCCGAATGGCAAAGGTTTTTCTTTTTGCATCTTTTCCATCTCTTTTGATGGGACGTCCAGCATATCTGCTAACCGATTTTTGGCCCTGACCATTTAAATGTGTGAGGTTTTTGGTGATCTCACTCACTAACTCATTTTGTTTTGAATGCACTGGAGTCCTTCAGACTATCAGTTCAGGGGATCCTGTCCCTCATTTAAGTCTGTTATGTAGCTCTACTACCTACCTTCTGGTCAGAAGTGCATGGGAACATTGGACTCCCTTTGCTTTTACCTTAAGGGAATGTTTCCCCTATTCAATGTGGCCCAGGCATGTTGGTGGCAGTGGTACTTCGACAAAATGACTGCTGCTCTGCATGAGTACAGGCATGAGTTGTGACTAAATCACCTACATCCCTATACTATTTCTAAACCAACAGTGATCACAATCATAAAGGTAAACGAGTCGCACAATAATATTTCCCCTTTGCCTCTTTAGCTAACGTGGGCAGAGGACGGGCTACACTCTTAAATGGGTGTGAGCTGTTAACTGTTGCAACCCAAACAGTAGTAGTACAATTAACCCAAGATAAAATAATGTTTAATGTTCTACAAAATTGGGACCTCATTAAACTAAAAATGCACACAACTAATACAAATACTAACAACCCACCCCTGCTGGAGAGAACACATATAATGCAAACTTGGTGGTGAAAGGGCCCTCTGTTTCTTGAAAGCAGGGGTCGACAGGCAATCAGTTCAGCAGTATTGTCTGAAAGAAGCATTTGAGTTCGGAAAAAGGTTGTGTGTGAGGTCCTACAAGTCACTAGGTCCCTTAAAGTATACCTTTTTAGTCTTGTTCTTTTATCTCAACAGAGTCAAGCTTGGCTTCAAGGCATTTTCTGTAGCTTTTATTCTGGATCAGGTTGGTGAGCTGGGCAACTGGGTCTAGCACACAGTGTGCTTCACAAGCAGCAATGGCATGTGGCATGAAGACGCTTGGGACAAGTAGGCGATGTCTGGGTTGGTGTCGCTCACAAGTGGCTCAATGCAGGGACTGTGGCCCAGAGCTGTGCCATGACTTCTGGATTGCTGGGAGGCCCTGTCTCCAGGGGCAAGCGTAGTCCTTGCTCTGCACCTTCATGTCAGGAAGGTTGTTAGGCAAGATTTGGAAAACTACAGCAACCTTGCACTCCTGGCAATAGGAACCCAACCTTTGGTATAAGTCTGCACTACACAGGTTGGTAGTGTGGCTCAGGCTCATCTCAAGAGGGGTCAGTGTGAGCAGTAGGGTTGTAACACAGAGTTTTACAGTGACAGTTATTCAAATAAACACACTCAAGGTTTCTTGATTAAACAAGTATTAATTTATTTAACAGTCAGTTATATAAGCCTTCTTCAGAAGGGAGCAAAATATGTAACAATTATAATACACTTCAAAACACACTCTTAGTTTCTCTAAATCAGATGATAATCATTGGGGATGGCACACACACACTTCCTACACCCTCCGGTGACTTAAATAGCTAGGACACTGTGGACATTGATTTATCACTGGTACATTTAGAGCAGTTTGGTGCAAAGGTTAGATTGGGGAATAAAACAAAGGTTAACAAATAATTCAAAAACTGGTAAGTACTTTTAAAATCTTCCAATGTCAAATAGTAACCCTTTCCTTGTGGAAAGGTAAAGGCACAGAGTCAGAGGTAAGAAGAGTCTCTCAGGGAGCCAGGACACCCAATGTTAGTTGAGCAAAGTCTGGGGGAGCTGAAGATCTTCTTTGCAGGTAAGTAAAAGTCTTGCACAATGTTTTCAGAAAAGTTTGTAGAAATAAGATTCACTTGAAGGGCCACAAGCTGGGAGGTTTGTGCGGGGCAAAGCTGTAAGCAACTCTGCAAGGGCAACCAAGACAAGTCTCAACTGAGAGCAAGCAAGGTTACACAACAAGAGGTAAGTCCTCTTAAGTTTACAGTACGTTAGGTTAGACGAAATGGTTCCAGCTGGCTTCTGTTCCTTTACAGCTCTGCAGATCCTGGAGTTCCTGGGCCTAAGTCGTGCGGACTAGAGGGAGGACGTCTGGGGACCCCTGCACTGCAATGGGAAGGTCAGCGGGCAGCAATGGGCAATCTTCAATTCAGCTGCACTTAGCGATTTCAGCTCCTCACGTCTGATGGCAAATAGCAACACTGCGGTCCTCACATCTGTGGTCCAGCACTCTGTTGAAGTGGCTCCGGCTTGGTCAGTCCATCTTTGACTCCAAATTTTCCTTCTTTCCTCACTTCTCTGTCGTCTCTAAGAAGTCACACTACCAGCTGCAACTCCTCAGATATTATTCCTTTCCTCTCCTTCCCCCAGAAGCTCACTGTCTCCAGAGCTCTGGTTCTCTCTAGGCTGGACTAGTTCAACAGCCTCTTTCTAAATCTACCTGCCTCTAATCTCCGCCCTCTGCAACTCATTCAAAACAGGACTGCAAGAATTGTCCTTGGCCTCAAGCCCAGGGATCGTATCTCTCCAGGACTGACATCTCTGCACTGACTCCCAGTGGCGGTGAGGATTACGTTCAAAGCCCTCTGCATTGTCCACAAGGCCTTCTGGGGCCTGGGACCTCAATACCTTCAACTCCTTCTCCCTAAATACCTTCCTTCTGGAGCTCTTCGCTCATCCGCCTCCAACTCCCTCAGGGTTAGTCGCTTCTCCAAGCAGCGAGTTGGTGATCTTTCTTCTGCTGGAGCCTCCCTCTGTAACAGCCTCCCTGCCTTTCTGAAACTTGAGAACCATCTCTTGTTCCGGAAGCACCTCAAGACCTTCCTCTTTGCTTCTGCTTTCTCTCCTCCTCTCCCCTGCTGATCTCCTGGCTGAATCTGAACTGCACTGGTTAACTGGCTACCCTCTGGTCTCGGGCCCAGGTCTCCCCCTGACAAGTTACACACCTGCACTGCCCCCCTGACAACCCTGCACTAGGGGACGGTTTCTGTATCCCTACAGCCCCCATTAGCACTTGACACTTGATGTCTGCACTTACCCTTGCCACCAGCTGGCTGCACTTTATTAGTTTACAAGTTTTGAGCAAATATTTTTCCTCTTTTTTCAAGTACTAGGGTGATTGAGGAGATAAATGTATACAAGAGCAATTTCACCACTAGCTTCCCACCTTCCCAACACATAGGCTGTGGAATGAATACTGTCATGATGCCTACCCCCGGAGCACCAGGCCAGGCCCAGCACCCCCGGGAGCAGGCATCATGCCCCCAGGTAAAAGCCCAGCGGCCCCTTATAGGGGCTCTTTGGACTCTGTCCTGGCGCCGCTGGCGCCAGGCTCCTAAAGGAAGGTGTTTTGTGCACTTACCTGATGCAGACCATGCTGCAAGATTCAGGCCTCCCTGAGACCTGAAAGGGACTATTTTTTCATTGGGACTATTTTGCCACTCGGGCGTGGCCAGGGAAGGATACTTACCTGGAACTACTTTGGGGGCTATTTAAGCCACGCCCAGACAGTAGCTCATGCTGCGCGTTGTTCTGCATCCAAGCAGCTGAACGCTCACCGTGTCTGCTCCTGCATCTGGTCTCCAGCCACGCCCGCCTCGATCCTGGAACACCTGTAAGGAAAGAAGAGAAGAGAAAGGTGAAAACCAAGAATTTTATCAAATTTCTTACCTACATCCGGAACCTTCACGCCAGCGTTCCTGAGAAAAGACTTTCATTTAAAAGCACCGCGTTGCTCGCTGCAGCGCCGCGCTTCACTCACCTGTCCTCGGGAGTTCTTCTGGCTCCACCGCGACTGTCTGCACCGGTCGCCACATCTCTGCGCCTAGGGGAGAGAAGAAGAGACAAAAGGTGAGCAGAAGGAACATATGAGGAAAGCCTAATTTTCCGCCCTAACACTTACCGGTCTTCTGTTGGTGGACCATTCCTCATTTCGGGTCGGCGCTGCTTTGTTGGCAGGTACCGCACCCCGGCCCCTATGGGGAAAGGACAAAAGACATTACTGGAGGAATATAAAGACATTAAGAGGGATCGCCCCCATCGCTAACTCACCTGAGTTTACCATCGGCAATTCAATCCCTCAACGCATCGCCTTCATTCTGCACCTGAAATAAAGGACAGATCACAGGTTAGGAAGGCAACAGAAAAGGAGGCTCAACACTTGAACTTTTGTAATCTTCATACTTACGGCGTTCCGCTCGGAAAAGTCAAGTGGATTTTGCCAGCGCCATTCTGAAAACCAGTGAAGTAACTGGACAAACATGCGCCCCTGCACCAGAAGCAGGATGGAGAGTTCATCCTTTCAAACCATAAGGTGAGCTTCAACCGGGGATTTCGGAGGAAGTTAGAGAAGAACGAAGGGGGGAAGGGGGAGCAAGCACACTATTCTGCAGACTGTTAATCCCCTTTCTCATCTGCAGAAGGATATTCCTACGGGCCAGACAAGCAAGATTTGAGGGTCCTGTTCAGTCGGTGTTCCGAGTTCTGCGCATCACGCTCGAAGAGGCCACAGCAACCCAGACTAGACCAGCGCCTCCGTGGAAGTCAGGTGAGCGTTACAGATACTCGGTGAGTGATGATAACTTTCACTCAGCTGGATCTGTCAACATCGATTCAGGTATCACAGAAACATATTTTAATAGTTATACACAGCAATTCTAAAAAGACCATGGGCCTCATTCCGAGGTTGGTGGTAGTCATGGCGCTATTTGCGCCATGACTGCCACCAATAACGGATCCGGCACTGGTCTAGTTCAATGGGGACCTACCGGTGTAGTCTGACCTTTGCAGGACCTGTAAATCCCCATTGAAAATGCCATTACCCATTCACATTTGAACCCCCATAGAGCTCAATGGGAATGTGGAGGGCGCAAATAACGGGCTGACGTATGTCAAGCCCATTATTTGCGCCCTGGTCCCTTAACAGGTCCCATCCATAACGCCAGGTAAGACCAGGCGTTAAAGGAGGGACCCGCTAAGGGACCTTGTGGTAGGGCGGTAAGGGATTACCGGCACCGGTCTCCTTACCAGTGCCCGGTATCCCTTACCGCCCAACTTGGAATGAGACCCCATGTGTTAGAAGACCACATGAACAGTCTTATTAAAACAGAAGAAAAGGCCTGCTCAGGGCCAGTAAAACAATCAACGTTTTCACGAATAATACATAACAAGAGAACATCTCATGAATCGCATACAGATGGTTATAGCAACTATCATTGACCAAATAAGTCTACATATGACTTTTTTCTTCAAAAATATGTGATGTTAGTACCATTGGTGATTTTTGGTAAACATGAATTAGGGTCCATCTATCATGACACGTCAAATCGTGTTTCTGGGGGTAGAGAAACACATGAACCGGTTAGATCCTAATGTAATGTGTAGTCGGCCCCCTTCTTCAGGACGCTATTGGAAGTTAATTCTGAGAACATTTGGGCTATTTGCACTGGACCATGTGCACTCTCATTTCTACCTATGGATGAAAAATAAAAAACAAATTTTAAAACCAAGATACCTATGTTGTACTTATGACAGTTGTTAATCTACAGGACAGTTAAAGGAGTAGACATCCCACTGACCTGCTACTCTCGTAGCTCCTTTCAGGTGTGGGAGGATTCAAAGGTTACTTTGCATAAAGTTTATGAATCTGAGTGAATCCGCAGCTGCGAACAGAAGAAGAGAGCCTTACTTGTTTCTAAGATCATTGCTTAGAGGAGAGAAAGTGGAGATGCATGTAATTCTATTATCCTTGGATTTCTTTTGTTTTGTTAGGCAGATCTCTCGGTTTGTGTTCTGTGCTCGTTTCATGGACCGATTGATGATTCTGGGAGGGTAATGACGATTTTGTAATTTTGTACTTAATTTGTGACTGTTGGTTTTGAAATTGACAATCTCACTGCAATTGCAGCGTAACCTAAGGAAATGCCCGTAGGGGAGGTTATCCCCAATTCTCAAAGGGTGAAACTTACTTTACAGTAGTAGTGCGTTTTTATCGGTAGGCTTCTTGTATAATGTGGGAGCCAAAAGATTATTTTTTTTATTTTTTTATTTTTTAAAGATGACTAGATCTAGGAACGCTTCCCTTTCTTTGTTAAATGACATTGTAAACTTAATGATAGGGGCTTGTTGGTTCAGACACGATAGGAAAGTTGCCAATTCATCTTCCAGTCCATTCCATAACATAAAAATGTCTATATATCGATGCCACAATGTCATTTTCCCCAGGAAGGGTTTAGGAAGGGGTTAGTCACAGCATAGATGACACATTCCTCGTAATTATCCATGAAGAGATTGGCCAAATGGGGGGCAAATGTAGCCCCCATGCTTGTTCCATGGATATGTTGGTAATAGTTCTTCTTGCACAAAAAAAGTTCTTTGTGAGAGCCAATCTTATGCATTCTGTGATGAAATCAGAAGGCACTGTGCGATCTTCTCTTTTATTGATGCATCACTTCTATACGCTTAGTGTGTGGAATATTAGTGTATAAAGATTTGACATCTAGTGTTACGAGGATGTCATTTGGTCCCAATGGTAATTGATCGATGTGAATCAGTGCAGGAAGTGAGGAGCAAGCATTGCGCCTGCTAAATCCAAGAGTCTTTCTGTGGACTCTGTCCCTGGGCCACACTTTAGCTTGAGTCATGATAATCGGCATGCCGGTACCTTTTGTATCCTGGCATGCATTGTCGTGTCCTGGAGAGGACACGGTTAACGGAGCCATGGAACTCTGTCACGAAGCCCATGGACGAATGACTATGCACAATGTACGCATATGCACATTGAGGTTCCTGCGCGGCAAGTTAATTTTTTGCCGCCGAGAATAAAGACAGCTGAGCTATTCAGTGGCTCCTGTAATTATTGCACGCATAGTGCTGCATGTACGGTGGCATTCTCATTGCACACATTACCTCAGCAAGGAACACCTTTAGATAACCCAGAAAAACCAGACAATGACGACGAAGGTGGCATCTCCTCTCGGATAAAGAAGGCCCCCACTGTGACACACACTGCAGAACAACGTCGGAAGGGGCAGCCAATGTCACCCAACCACTGAGATGTCAGAAGGTGAGCCAGCTGGTGAGGATGCATGCAGCGCAGCAGCCTTTTGCCGCCCTGGCCCGTTTGATATGGGTGACCAACAAGCCCTGGGACCACGATGGGAGAGATGAATTAGGAGGTTCGAAAACTATTTGCATGCCCACGACAAAACCGTGCCTGAAAAGTTTGCCAGGCGGCTGGTGGTGAATCTAGTTGGAGATGAGGTAGAGGATCTCATACCTACCTTTCCGCCAGATGACGTCAAGACATACGCAGGCCTCAACGAAGCGCTGAGCACATACTTTGACCTGCAGCGCAACATTGATCGTGATACACACCATTAATAAGGCATGCCAGATAGTGGGTGAATCCATGGATGCCTTCTCAACCCACCTTTGTAAACTGGTGGCACACTGTGAATTCCACAAATTCACAAATGAGGAGGCAATTAGACTGAGGGTCTGTTATGGAGAATTCTCAAAAATGTGTTAACTCGCTCCACCTTAGAGACCCCCAGCAACTTTGATGGATTTTGAGGACTTGATTTTTTTAACCTGGAGAGTGTGACCCTTTTTTCCCACTCTCTCATGTATTTTAATGTGATTTTACACACTGTTTCTTTTTGGTTATGGAGTCTAACCAACTCCATAGGCATCATCTTTTACAATCGTGTCACAAAGCACCTTCAGTGCAGTACCACAGGGAAGTCTTTCACATTTCCCAAGATTTAAATACCTTTCTGAGAACAACTACTGTTTCCCAGATCAGTGGAGTGAAATTGGCTTCACTTAGTCCTGTACATTTCTAGACCCAGCACACCCTATTTTACAATAGAGTGCTGGAGTGGTTACTTAGTATACCCTGTATCTGGTTACTCATGTAGCATTTATATGTTACCCTTTCCTCTCAGAATGGCTGGTGGCAGTGGTTTTATAATGAACTACCATGATTTACCCCGACCGCAAACTGTTCGCAGCTCCGGTAACGTTAAATCGCGGGAGCCGTGTTGTTAAAAATGGCGCTGAGCCTCCTTTGTTAAAATGGTCTTCTTTTTTCACCATTTATTTGTGGAAAGGTCCTTCTCAAGTTTTTCTCTGCCCGCCAAACCAGGTTTGGTCTCTTTGTTCATTCGCCTTTGGCAGGCTTCAGGAGTGAAACCCGCCTCTGGCTCCAGAGTGTCTGGGGTAGGCAGGAAGTGAGGGAGGTGCCCGAAACTCCCTGTGCTTAGTGTCCTAAGAGACCCAAATGCACTCTGGTGATTGGCTGGCTGACTGTCCGGCAAGGACAGCCACCCTGATGGGTGAGTGACAGCTAGGCTGGAATGAATGGGAGAGAATTAAATAAAAGGCAAGTCTTTTGGCTTGGAAGGCAGAGGCGACCACTGGACGAAGGAACCGAAAAACAACTTGACGAGGACGCTTGCTGCAACTCGTGGACCGTTGGTTTGCCCGGTGAAGCCCTGCTGCAGTGACTACTTGCCAAGTTCGCATCGACCGAGAAGTCCTGCAAGGACGACTTCTCCCTTTTGAGTTGCTGGGACCAATCAACTCCCAAGTAAGCCACTTGGACACCCATCTCGGAGCTAGTTGGATTTCCTCAGAGTTACTGCAGGAAACCGTAGAGCCAGGGAGAGGGACACCAGATTGTGTGCGTTGCTGGTAAACTGGCCTAAAGCTTTTGGAAGATCCTCCGGACTCCCACGAAGCGGGACTGACCAAGCCTGACCCATTCCCCCTCCACCTTGACAGCCAGGAACCGCCTTATTGCTATTTGCTGTACTGCAAGGAGCTGAAACGCGAAACGGCCACTGAAAGTAAAGTTTGCCGGTTGCCAGTTTTGCCAGTGCAGGAGTCCCCCGACGTCCTCCCTCTTATCCCCACGACTGAGGCCCAGGAACAGTGAGATCTGCAGAGCTGTACAGGAACAGAAGTCATCAGCTGCATCTTTTCTTCTTTACCAAGGTACTGTAAAACCAGTCTAAGAGAACTTACCTCTTACTGTGGAAGTGCTTTAAACTTCTGCAACTCACAAGTCTAATAAGCTTGTGGCCCTAAATCTGATTCTTCTTTTTTTATCAAAGACTCCTAAGAACTTGTGCAAGGACTTTTCCATTTACTTACCTGAAGTGCTGCATCCTATACAAGACTTTTGCCAATTGCCTTTGGCTTGGCCTATTGAATTGATTGACTCTTCTATGCTATCTGAAAGTATTTGCCCTGCTTATGAAGATTGGTAATTTCTTGTGTTCTAATAACCTTTGCCTTTTACCAACGTTTTAAGACTGTTCTGAATGCCAACAGTAAGATATTAATGTCCTCAGCACCCTTTTTACTGAAGTCACCTGTGGGTGTAGGTTGTGTCTGTGGGCCATCCCAAAAGCGCCTTGTCTGATTCAGAAACTCAAAGTGTACAGTATTGAAGTATATTTGTGTGTTACTATTCTATTGCTGCCTCCTGAAGAAGGCTTTATAACTGACTGATAAATACATTATTAATTCTATGGCGAGACAGAAGGCGAGCATTATGCTTTCTTCCTTTATTACTGCCAATCAGCACTTTCAAATGTAAACACTTTTTTTACATTTTTTTTTTTTTTACAAACTTATCAACATTTTGTTCATGTCCCTTTTCTTGAACTAAAAGGGTTGATAGTGTATGCTCTTTCCCACAAAAAAAATGTCTTTGGACTACTAACTCCCATGCTTCCCTGTTTCTTGTAGTCCAGCCTCAAAACGTCTCTTGTCCAATCAGGCTCTGTCCTCTGCTATATGACCCCCTTCCATGAGACCATCCTCCTCTTTCTTTGTTGCTGCCATATAAGATAAGTATCATTGATAGCATAACTATGCGTGTGAAGAGTTATCATGATTTCTTTATCATAATGTCTTTAGCGAAGCGCAATTATCATACTTATGGGCCTGCGTAGTACATAAAAAAGAAAGTAGTAAAGTTAACGAGATTTTGTTCACGTATTCGCTTACCTTCGGCGGCCTGAGGCGGGGCCAAGCCACGGGCGAACGCACCCGCGTGAGGCAGCCGGCCAACCTCCTTATCCTCTCGTCCGCGCAAAGCCGGTGCAGACCTCTAGGACCTTGCCGGCGCGGGAATGGGTTTTCCCTTCGCAGTGAGCGCACGGTGCGTGGAGGTCTCTAGGACCCCGTGGACACCAATTCATGAGGAGGCAGTTTCCTCCCGTCAAACACCGCGCGAGAGAGCGCCATATTTCAGAGTTTAGCACCGGCAGACATTCCATCCAGTGGCAATCTTTATAGAAAAGTTTGTGTGGCACACTAGCTTAAGTGAAGTCCCCTCCAGCAGCTACTTGTAGCTTGAATAGATAATGGCACATTTTCTCAGCCACACAGCCTCCCAGAGCACTTCCCCAGAGTGGAGTGCAGAGGAAGAATGGGGAGAACAGACTGCAGCTGAAGAGGAGGATCTCTCTCTCAGTTTTAAGAGAGTGTTAGGAGACTCTCTTTCTCAGGCAGTATCAGAGGGCATGATGCCCCTAGCCCAGAGGCTAGAACACTTGGAAGCCATGCTACAGAAGCAGAAGGCAGATAAAGAGGTTCCAAGAAGGAAGAGGGCGCTGAGCCCAGGGGAGGGGACATCAGCAAGCCAACCTGAGGAAGAGGTTGAGGGCTGTAAGAAAGCTCAGAAGAGGACCCCCTCTTTGACGCCCCCGAGCACCTCAGAAGGGGTGAGTTTAGCACCTCAAGAATCAGCCGACCCGGTGAGTAGGCTTAAAAAAGCCTTCATGATGAGGGCGGTAGTGCCGGACTCTCAACCCCCTGCCCCAGGGGTGTACAATGAAGGGGAAGAGGAGGGTGCGGGATACTCGCCAGATGACGAAGGCGAGGAGGACATTGTCATGCCTCAGCCGAAATCCAGACAAGAACCGCGAGAGGAGGATGACGAGGGGTTGCTAGAGATGTTCGACCCCGAATCGATCGCTCATCCCAGATCCTCTATGTGGGTGCCTTCGCCCAGAGTGGCGCAATAGCTACACATTAGGAAGCCACTGGATAAGGAAGTAAGAGCGAAGATGAGAGCAGAGTGTCCCAGGCCACTGTTACCAGGGAAAGTCACCGAAACACCAGAACTAGATCCAAAGATGGTGACATTCGTCATGAAAGCAACAAAAGATATTGGGAAAGGTGTGGACAGAGCGTGGCGGGGATGCCAGGACAGAGTACTGGACATGGCAGGCCCGCTAAAATAATGGACCTGGCGGAGAAAGCCGCAGACACCGGCAAGCCAGTAGACGTTGTGGCACTGGGAAACCGGGCTCAAAGAGCTGTTTGCTTACTAGGTAACGCTAACTGCGCCCTGTCAGCAGAAAGGAGACGTGGTGTCCGACTCAAAATAGACAGAAAAATGAGTGATTTGGCCTTGTATGAGGCTGGAGGAGACGCGAAAGGACTACTATTTGGCGACACTTTCGCAAAAGAAATGTCCCAGTTTGTTGGGACATACTCGGCGCTCGAGAAGGCGCAGAATTCCATCAAGCAAATCTTCCCTGGCCGGGTTTTCGGTAGGACCGGACGGCAAAGAGGTTGGGCGTCCGGTCGTTTTGGTCAATCCACAATCCTCAAGGGCTCAGAGCCCAATACTGGGACAACCGGCAACAGTACAACTTCTTTCCTACTAGATCCAGGTTTCCCAGAAACCGCAGAAGAGGCTCCTACAGGCAGGCGAACGCACCAAGCGGTGAGTACCCAGCGAGCTGTTTTCCCTATGGGAGGCAGGACAAGTTGGTTCTTGAATGCATGGGAAGAATTATCCAGCGATGCATGGGTATTGCAAGCAGTTTCAGGCATGCAGCTAGAATTTGTAGGCGACCCCACACAAGTGCGAGAACCTATGCAGATGCACATGCCCTTAGCAGAGCGACCGCGCCTATGCAGCGAACTCCAGAGCCTAGCGGACAAGGGCGCGATAGAATGAGAAAGATCACAAAACAAGGGTTTCCTCAGCAACATGTTTCTTGTGCACAGAGGAGAAAAAGTGAGGCCCGTCATCAATCTAAATAATTTGAACAAGTGGGTAGTGTACAGACACTTCAAAATGGAGGGTATTCACCTCATGCGGGACCTTCTCAGCAGGGGATTGGTTAGTCAGGCTAGACCTGAAAGACGCCTATCTTTCGATCCCAATAGCGACTCAGCACCGGAGATATCTCCGTTTCTGATGGGGGGGACGACATTTGGAGGTTTACCTGTCTGCCCTTCGGCCTAGCTTCAGCGCCATGGGCGTTCACAAAGATCATGCGCCCAGTAGCAGCAGCCATCCGTGAGAGGGGGATCAGGATGATCTTATACCTGGACGGACGACATCCTCATACTGGGACAGTGCGCCGTCAGCCTGCGAGAGCAGGCAGTGTGGGTGTGCGAACTCATGACCTCTCTCGGCTTCGTCATAAACGAAGAAAAATCCGAACTAAACCCATTGCAGAGGATGGATTTTCTTGGTTTCGTAATAGATACCAAGAAGTCTACTTTAGAGCTGCCTGCAGCAAAAATAAAAGGCATAAAGGAGCTGAGAGCGACAGTAGCGAAGAAAGTAGTATCTCTTTGCAGCCTGGCCCGGATAGTAGGACTATCGCAGCGTCCATCCCAGCTATTTTCTCTGGTCCGCTGCATTACAGAGCACTTCAGAGGTTGAAAATAAGAGACCTCAGAGAAGGGCTAGGATACCATCAGTTAGTGACGTTAGACCAAGAGGCCATCACCGAACTCCAATGGTGGTTGCAAAATATGGAAGCCTGGAATGGCCGTGCCATTTTCGGAGACACCCCAGACATCGTCATAGAGTCAGACGCGAGCAGAGCAGGTTGAGGGGCGCGATGCGGCTCCTTGCAAACAGGAGGGAAATGGTACGCCCAGGAACTATCGCTCCACATAAACTGCCTGGAACTTCTGGCAGGTTCTTTCGCAGTGCAGGCCTTTATCAAGGACCGAGCCAAATGCTGCGTACTTCTGAAAATTGACAATATATCGGCAGTCTGTTATATCAACAAACTGGGAGGGACCTCCTCCAGGATGTTGGCCGAGTTGGCGAAAGATTTTTGGCATTATTGCCTGAGGCAACAAATTTCGGTATCAGCAGCATACTTGCCAGGAGTGCAAAACACGATAGCGGACTGGAATTTGCGATATTTGGTAGACTCCAGCGACTGGAGTCTTCCCGACAGAGGTTTTTCAGCTTTTTCAAGCCTTATGGGGTCCCCTGGACACCAACCTATTTGCATCCAGGCTAAATGCCCAGATACCCAAATTCTTCAGTTGGAGGATAGACCCAGCGGCAGCGGGCACGGACGCTTTCCTACAGCAGTGGAAGGGAGCGATTCACTACGCCTTTCCCCCGTTCGCAATGATAACGAGAGTTCTGGCGAAAGGGCGCAGAGAGCGAGCAGAGTTGGTTCTAGTGGTTCCGATCCGGAAATCGCAGCCGTGGTTTCCAGTAGTGATGGAACTTTCTATGGATTTCCCGAGAGTGATTCCTTGCAGGGTGGACATTCTTTGGGACCCGAACAGGCAATTCCATCCACTAGTCATGGGGGACACACTTCGTGCGATGGCTTGCAGGGTTTCGGGCAGAGATGGCATCTGCCAGGAATTTCGCAACTCGCTTCCGACTGTATCAGGGACTCGTGGGCACTGTCTACCATTAGGAGCTATGGGCCGCATGGAAGCGGTGGTCCGCGTTCTGCGAGGGAATTGATATTGATCCCGTTTCAGCCCCTATAGTACAGGCTATTAACTTCCTAGCACAGCGCTTTGCGGAAGGGGCAGCATATAGGACTATTGGGGTGTATAGATCGGCCATTTCAGCAGGGCATGACAAAGTGGAAGGAGCACCAATTGGTGAGCATCCAACGATTTTACGACTTCTAAAAGTTATCAAAATGCACAAACCCCCAGGTCCCAAGTACACAGTTCTCTGGGATGTACATAAAGTCTTTAAGCTGTTCCTGGCATGGCCACATAACAATCATCTCTCCCGATCGCAGCCATCAGGGAAACTAGCCATGCTTCTATGTCTCATATCCTGCAGGCGGGTATCAGACGTTAAGGCCTTAGAGGTGGACAGAAAGATATTCTACCCGGAAGGGGTGGCATTTAACATGGCAAATAGGACAAAGTCAGACTCATCGATTATATCATACCCATATTTTCCAGATAACACCAAATTATGCGTAGCGCAATGCATTAAAGATTACGAAGCAGCTACAGCGCAGAACAGGCCCAGGGGGGTTACTCAGCTCTTAATTGCGCGTAGGAAACCATTTTACGCAGTAGCGACAGCCACGATAGCTAGGTGGGTCAGAGAAGTCATGCACTGGGCAGGCATTGATTTAGAGCAGTTTGGGGCTCATTCCTTGAGAGGCGCGATGGCGTCCAGGGCATTCTCAGTAGGGGTACCTTTGCAAGACATAATGAAAGCTACGGATTGGTCTAATGAATCCACATTCAAAACCTTTTATTTCAAACATATCTCCCAGATAGCGAATACAGTAATTGACAGCTTTGAGCAAGCATAATGCTCGCCTCCTGTCTCGCCATAGAATGAAGATTGCCCATGCTGAGAGCGCTGGACAGTCTTGATTCTATTAAAGACAAGGAGGCGAGCATTATATCCCTCCCGGTTATACGTGATATTAGATACGTAAAGTAAGGTTTGGATATTGTTGTGCAACATGGATGACTTGAAGATGTAGAACCCACCCTTATGAGTATTTGTCTATTGTTTACAGGAGAAGATCAGAAACAGACATGAGAGATCTGCATCAACATCTGGAAGTCGAGTTTAGTTCTGTTGGAAGGTTAAAGTTCAGACAAGGGCTGCAGTTTAGTCAGTTGAAGTTGGCAGTTGCTGTTCAAGTTATTTAGACATTCATCACCAAAGAAAGAGGAGGATTGTCTCATGGAAGGGGGTCATATAGCAGAGGACAGAGCCTGATTGGACAAGGGACGGTTTCAGGCTGGACTACAAGAAAGCAGGGAAGCATGGGAGTTAGTAGTCCAAAGACATTTTTTTTGTGGGAAAGAGCATAAACTATCAACCCTTTTAGTTCAAGAAAAGGGACATGAACAAAATGTTGATAAGTTTGTTAAAAAATTTTGAAAGTGCTGATTGGCAGTAATAAAGGAAGAAAGCATAATGCTCGCCTCCTTGTCTTTAATAGAATCAAGACTGTCCAGCACTCTCAGCATGGGCAATCTTCATTGTTTATGCAAGAAACATTGAGTGTAAGAGTTTATTACTACTGCTCACTTTTCCCCTCTTGAGATAAGCCTGGCTGCTCAACACGCTACCAAAACTGTGTAGTACGGATTCCAAGATGGCCGCCGGCGGTGGAGGTCGCGTTTAGATCGCGCTCCCGCCGGGCCCAAAACAAAGAAGCACTTCATCAGCACAGCTCTGAACGGTTAATACACCGGACGCTCCGCGGCAACCCCCAAAGGTGCGGAGAGCTTATACCGAGCGGAATTTGACCCGGCAAGATCCCCTATCTGGGGAACCAGCACGCCGAGTGGGATGCCACCCCTCCCCCTCCGAGGAAGATCCGCTGGGCCCAGTGGGGGAGACAGCAAGGAGCACGGCCGCAGGTTTGAGCACTCAGAGTATAGGAGGTAGCTCCGTCCCCCGCTGCCACAGGAGGACAAGAAAGCTGCTCCGGCGCACAGGGGAACACAGTGCCATTCCAGGTGCCACAGTGTAAGAAGAGGGGTGGCGGGAGCTCCGGAGCACAAACTGGGACGACATTCCGGCCTCCCCAACGGCCTGGCCGGCGGGCATTTTCATTCCTTCCGCCCGCGGCCGGCAACGCAACGGGAAAAAGCAGGAAGACAGCAGCAACAAGACGTGCAGGGCCCCGGGGGTGAGGAGGAGGCGCCGCCGCTCCCCAGCTGGATTGTGAAACTAAGGGAAGTGTATCCTGCATCATAAGAACTGATGAAGAAAACATGCGATTGGGAAGAGTGAACCCATCAGCGGGATGTCCACAGTGAACTGTTTAAAAAAAGTCATGAATCTCACAGATGAGATTGGGTTGAAAGCCGTAGTGAACCCGGCGGAGAGAAGGCAAGCATTTGCGAAGCATCTGAGCCCGGAAGAGGGGGATCCGGGGGTGAGAAGCCATCACCCCTCGATAGGTGAATGTAACAGAGAAATCTTTTGAATACAAGCCAGGGTGAACCTGATGGAGAGAGGCTGATATTTGAGATGGGTCTGAGCCCGGAAGAGAGGGACTCAAGAGTGAAGCAATATCACCTCCAGTACAAGCAGAAAAGATCTTTTGGTTTATTATTTTGAACGCCTCAGAATCTCGGAAGCAAGAATGTTAACTACAGAAGGTACTGATATTGCAAAGAACCTTTTGGTGGATCTGAGCCTGGATAAGAGGGGTATCCAGTGGTGAAAAGGCATCACCCAACGTATAAGCAGAAAGGAACTTTGTTATTATTTTGAGACGCGTCAGGTCCCGGAGGAAAAACTTTTTATCGAAAAGAGACTTAACGACTGAAGGCCGTGATTGCTGAGAGTGGAACTGTTGGCTTCTGCTGGGATAGCTTGAGCATGTGCTATGCTCCTGAATCCTACCTTGTTCCGTGCTTAAAATGTGGGCAAGGGAGACCCTGACTAACGCATCCTGGCTTATTTCTTTTTGTATTTAGCGTAAGGCTTTGTAATAGTTTTCTTTTAGTATAGGCCCTTTTATTTGACAAGATGCTACTCGGACTGTCTTATTATTGTTTGATGGTCAAAGCTTGCTCCCATCTTAGATTTTGATTAGGCGTTTTTCCAACCTACCTTTACAGTTTAATAAACACCCTTGAACTGTGATCACGTGTCTGTCTTTACTGTTGCCACCATGAGTTCCTTACAGAGGACATGCAGCAAGTGAACGAGGCCATTGGGCGCGAAACACCTGCAAAAGGCACCTAGATGACATGATCAGCCTGCTAAATACGGCGAGTATTCTCAAAGCTTCGCCTAAATAAAGGGTATCATCAGATCAGAATAGATGAACAATCCCGATACATCATAACTTTTGCCACACCAGTTTGGCTCTTCAGCTACAAGAGATTCAGCTTCAGCATCTGCTTGGCAGCTGAAATATTCCAGGAGAGCCTGCGGAGGGCCATTCGCCACGTGAAGAACTATTTTAACTTCGGTGATGATATCCTGGTGTTTGGAGCCACCACCGCACAGCATGATCAAGCTGTTCAACAGGTTTGCACCGCACTCGTGGAGGCAGGGTATTCTGATTGTCACAGCAATGTAAAGAAGCATTTGCACACATAAAGAGTGACATCGCCTTGGCTGAATCCATGGCATAATTCGATCTGAATAAGTGTACAGAAGGAACTGTTGATGCTAGCCCCCGTTGGCCTGGGGGTGATACTGGCAAGAACACCGACCAGGGAGCGAGAATCTCCCAGAACCGTTATTGCTTATGCCAGCAAGAGCCTGTCGGAAGTAGAGACAAGTTACTTGCAACCTGAAAAAGAAGGACTTGCTGTTGTATGGGCTTTCAAGCACTTTGAAATGTTCCTCCTATGCAAGCCATTCACGATTGTGACGGATAACCAAGCTGTGGTGACCATCTACGTCAGCTCTCAATGCAAGATGCCACCACGGATAGAAAGATGGTGCTGCGACTGCAGGACTTAAACTTCACAATTGTTCACAAACCAGGAAGGGAATACAACACAGCGGATTTCATGTCTCGATGCCCACTACTAGACACGTCCACCAATGACTCAATGGCAGAGGAGTAAGTCAACTTCCTTACTCATCATGGGCCCCCAAGGGCCATTACACCAACTACAAACTTGGATCACACAAGACAATATGTCATGCCAAAGAAGGTGCAAAACTTGATCAGGTCCAGAAGGTGGAGAGACAAAGACTTCACAAGCAAGCAAGATGGATATTGTGCCACAGCAGAACTACAGGCCCTCCAAAATATAAGAGAAGAGGTGTCGATATTGGCAGAAGGGCGCGTCATGCAAGGACACAGAATAGTGATTCCCATGGACCTGTGGCAACAGGTCATATATCTAGCCCACGAAAGGCACGGTGTGGCAGTGGCCACGAAAAGACAAGTGAAGGACACCATGTGGTTCCCAGGAATAGATCAGATGGTGGAAGATAAGATCAGTGCTAGTCACCTGTGTCAGAGGATATCCAGACCTAATTACCCAGAACCTCTAAAGATGTCGCACATGCCGGAGCTCCCTTGGACGCATCTTGCAATCAAATTCTTCTGACCCTTTGGGGAGAACAAATATTGGCTGGTCATCATGGATGAATATTCGCGATTTCCTCTATTACACATGGTGCCAGCTACAGCAGCCATCCCTGTCATACCAGTGCAAGACAACATCTTCTCCGCATGGGCCATTCGGGAAGTCCTCAAGTCAGACAACGATCCGCCATTCAGCAACCTAAAATTAGCAATATTCATGCAATACATGGGTATCCACCCCAGAAATGTCCCTCCACAGTGACTACAGACATATGACCTGGTGGAGCGATTCATGGGCAGTCTGAAGAGAGTCCTCCAACAGAATGAGCTTACGTCCCTGTCCCTCAACCAAGCCCTGTGTAACATGCTCAGGGATTACAGAAACTTGCCACATGGCACGATTCGAAAGTGCCCCTCGGAATTATTATTTGATATATGGATAAGGACCAGACTTCCTCATCTTGCAAGTGACCCAAGTGAGGATGCACAACAGATTCGAGAGTTGGATGCCTGCAAAAAACACGACATGAAGACAGTCTCCCAACTATTTCAACCCAACCTGCTCCCAGCAAACCAGTTGATAGAAATTACAGACAGCCTAAGCATATGGCCAAGTACCCAAGCCACCAGGCCTCAACCTCCATTTTGTCAATCCCTTGGAGGAACCTACATCTGAACTCCACATTCCCCCGCCACGTATGCGCTACATCTAATAGCCACCCTAGCGGATCCACAACCAGGACTCCCAAATTAGGCAGCGCAAAAGCCTCCTAAAGACCCCCTGCCGAAACAAACTCTAGCAAACTACCAACTTCACCTCAACTACATAATACTGACACCAAGCACCCCCTTATTTCTAACTGTTGTGTAGTGCTTGGTTTGCATGGTGGAATGTTATGATGTCATCTGGAGTGTTTGAATGATAGAATGCTTGGTGAAGGTTCCTAGCCCAGGCAGTTGGAAGACCCTGCTTGGGTGATGGGTGTGCCAGTGTTCTTGTCCCATGTAACTTACTTATGTATTGTAACCTGAGAACTGGTAATACACTTAAGAAGTAACCACAAGATATCTAAGAGTCACTTCTTTACATTGAAACCTTCACCAATGTAAAGAAGTGACTCTCTTAGATACCTTGTGGTTACCTCTTAGGTTTATCTCCTTCTCTTACAACATCACACACACATGTGCGCCAGAACATTCACACTCTTCCATCATCCGGGGCAGGCACTACACAACATTAACCTTCATCTGAAAGTGTCCACTATCCAGGGTGCCCTCATCAATGCCAGATCACTTCTAGCCCATGCACTAGACATTGCCAACCTGATCACAGCCAATGATCTTGACTTCCTAGTGATCCATGAAACATGGCTCCATGCAGCAGCAGGCCTGGCCCTCTCGCTCGCTGTCCCTGAAAACTACTCTATATACAGGACTGACAGGCCTACTAACAAAAGCGGTGGAGTAGCCATTATCATCAAGAACAGTATTAACATCTGGGAATCACCCAACCCCACCTTCCTGACAGGTGAAATTTTGTCGATCAAAATGACCACGCTGAACATACATCTCATCTACAGGCCTTCTAGCCCCATATCGTCTTTTCAGGACGACATAGCACAACTCCTATCCACCAATACTAAGACCAATACCCATACCTTACTACTTGGTGATTTCAACCGGCGCTTCAGTTACCTTAAAGACAACCACGCCCTGACCCTACCTAACAGAATTTCTTCACTAAGCTACTCGCAACGCATACACAACCCCACCCACACTAAAGGCCGCACCCTCGACTGTCTAGTTGACTAGTTGACCTTTACTGCAACATAAACATTACTTCTAACTCCCATTGCCTGTGGTCAGACCATCACATAATCACTTTCATCATAGATAAGAATGTAGGTGTTGACCCTACTCCATCTCAGGCTCCTGTTGCACTCTCCAGAAACTCACAAAATATTACAGCCAACAACATCCTCCCCTTGCTCCACCCCATCACAGCACTCCACAACCTGCAAACTAATGACCCCTCTGACTTAGTTGACCCATACAATCAAACTCTCCTAACAGCTATTGACAAGGTAGCTCCTGTCATTCTACGCAAACCCAAACCTCTTGCCCACCTCAACCTCTGGTACACACCCAACTTGAAAGCCCTTTGTAACGAGCCCTTTGTAAAGAGCAGCTGAATCTAGCTGGGAACAATTTCCAACACCACGGAATAAAAGAGGCTTTGCTGCAGCATCTAAAAACTACCAGCAGGCAATCCTTCATACTAAAAGTAGTACGTACAACTAGAGAATATCAAATGCTAAATCAAAATCCCTGGGTCGGGGGAATCCAGGAAATTCAAAGTGAAAGCCACTGCTGTCAGAAATACAACGTTGTTGTATTTAAATATGTTGTGGTTGTCTTTCTACGTTTCTTGGGCTCCAGGAAACGCAGAAAGAAAACAGCAGCATTTTTAAATACAACGTTGTATTTAGGTTTGCTGTGGCTTCAGCTTTGAGTCTCCTGGGTTCCCCTGACCCGACTTAAAGCTGAAGCCACAGCAAACATAAATGCAACTTTGTTGTATTTAAATATGAGCTAAAAGACAAAGGCAACTTAGGGCTCCTCCTCCTATTAGACTTCTCTGCAGCGTTCGACCTAGTCAATAACAATTTACTTTGTAACCACCTAGCCGCAGCAATACACTTCTCTCCTAAAGCAATTCTCTGGATTAAATCCTTCCTCACAGACAGAACCATGAGAGTACCCCAAGGCTCCTGCGTCTCCCCCACTCAATACAAAATATTCACAAAGCCCCTCATTGACCAACTTGACGAACTGGGTTTCACCTACACTAATTATGCAAATGACACCCAGATCCTCATACCCATCACTGGCTCCCACGACACTGACTCCGAATCACTGAACAAAATCTATCCAAAAGAACAAGCTTGGATGGCCTTACATGGTCTTTGCCTCAACGACGACAAGACGGAACTCCTCCTCATAGGTTCCGAACACCACCTCAACAAATTGCCTAACTCCCTCAAATCATTTAACATAGACCGCAACATCATCAAGGTGTCTAACAAATTGAAAACCCTCTGCTTTTACTTGGATTCACCCTTAACCCTGACTCGACAAGTCAACGCCACTGCATCTGCTGCTGCTTACACATATAAACTCATCACTGCCTGTAGACCATTCTTATCACCCAACAACTACATTACCCTAGCTAGAGCCCTCATATTGTCTAGACTAGACTATTGCAATGCTCTATACGCAGGCACTAAGATCCAAAATATGAACAAGTTCCAAGTGATCCAAAACAACGCACTTCGAGCAACCTTAAATATACTTTAAAAAATCACACATCTCAGCGACCCGAAGGAACACTCATTAGCTTTCCATCTCCGAGCTCATTAAAACACTTGCCTTGACACACAAATGCATACACAAGCTAGCACCAAAATACCTCACAGATAAATTCACACCTAATCACTCCTTGAGACCCATGCGCTCTGCATACACACATTGCCTTGCCACACCCAAATTTAAACGGCAGAATGCCGGTGGCAGTAGCTTCCCTATGGTGGCTGCTAAACATTGGAACAACCTACCAGTAACATTTTGAACAAAAAGCTCCTACCGGGCCTTCCGCACGCACCTCAGAACATGGCTATTCACCCAGGAGCTTTCAAAATAACTTCCTGCTCACCCTTCATATGCTCAATGTACCTTACAGCACTGTATATACCTCATTATTGTTCTGTACCATATCGTGTCTATGCTACTTGCCTCACTGTAATTAACTCATACATGCAATTCAACATATTATAACTACCAAGTAGTATAACCTGACCTGTCATGATCATCTTGTATTGTATTGTAATGCCTGCAACATTGTTACTTTGGCAACTCACAACAATGTAACCACTGCACCTTGCTCTGTGTGTTGTCGGTCAAGAAAAGCACCTAGTTGCCCTTGGGCTTGGAGTGATATACAAATGACTAAATAAATATGCCGACAGCAGAAGACGAGCCAAGAGCTCTGGCTTGCAAATAGGGGACACAGTACTTGTATGCAGGAAGCAAGATAGGAAGCTGGAGTTCAGATTGGATCCTGACAATGTGACGATATCTCGCGTGAATGCAACAATGGGAAACTGGTCGCTCCCCAACAAAAGTGGTCACTCAAAATGTCTCCCATTTCAAGCTGGGCAAGGAAGAGATTCAAGAACGTTACAAGGCACACAACTCAGCAGCATCACATGTTGGGCCAGTGAGAGAAGAAACTGAAGAAGAGCAGGAAGAAAATCGGGTAAGGTTGATAAGATGCATCAGAAATCTGTGTGCCTAATGAAGAAATGTGTGGACAGAACTGTAAGTGACTTTGTTTTGCTCAACGGAGGAAGATGTTGTTTCCTGTAGAGGACATGGTTAACTAAGCCATGGAGCTCCGTCACGTAGCACATGGACAAATGAGAATGCCCAATGCGCACGCATGTGCATTGAGGATCGCGCACGGCAAGTTAGTTTGCTGCAGCCGAGAATAAAGACGGCTGAGATGATCAGTGGCTCCTGTAATTATTGCAAGCGTGGTGCTGCATGTGTGTGTATGTACGGTGTCATTGTCACTACACACACTCACTCAGCAATAAACACCTTTTAGAGACCCCAGAAAACCAGACCGCTCTCTATTGAAATTTCTTGTACTGGGAAGTAGGATCAAACTAAATCCACACAGCCCTGTCATGAATGGTTCGCTGGCCATTGGGGGGCATTAATTGCTTTGTGGCTTTATAACTGATTGTTCTCAGGAGCTACTGTTCTCAGGAGCTACTGTGCCAAACCAGGCAGGTCTTATATTTAGAGTTTTTTGTGCCACCATGCCCTTGGGATACACGATTATGGTGGACTCCAGCGGGCTGTACTCAAGCACGTACATTTGACCTTTGAACCTGTCCTGTTGGCACTATGAGGCAGTTGCTGGGGCAGTCATTGGATAGCGCCAGCAAAGTAAAATGGCCGCACTGTAATTTCACTGGCATGGATCATTAAGAGCGTGAGCTCTGAATAGCAGGTCTCACCTAGTGAAACAAAACTACCTTCTCTTTTTATGTATCTAAAAATCTGCAAAGCTCAGGCTATACCACCCTCACAGATGGCCATTCTGTTATGGGTACCTTATTTTGACACTTTTGGGTGCACTCCTGTGCACCTTTTTGGTTTTACCATGAAGTAGCAATTTTTCCATTCAAGGGTCGAAAATTACTAACCTTATGTGTTTAAGCACTGTCTTTTCGACTCCCTGCCGCACTTGACCATCTGCCTCCTGGGCAAGGGCAGGAAATGGTCATAAATGGTTATTCTCTTGCAGAGTTTGAATGTTGCAGGTCTTCAGATATGTTGGCTGGGGTAACGCCCAGTCCTCGGTTTCCTTATATTGGGATCTTTAGCCATTCAGTAGGTTGACCACTGGAATTGAAGATACAAAGCACAAAGGGCCACAAAGGGGTCACCTGAAAAAGCTTTCTGTAATGAGTAATGCTGTGACCATTTCCAGGACAACAATGTTTTGCTCTCTACCAACAAAGGGAGGCTTGCATGGTGTGATCCTCCCTTGATCCACTCGAAACAACTTCTTCATCTTGCAGTTCGTTGGACGTCTCCTGGAAGCTTTGGGTCTATAGCCGACTAGTAATCGCTGGCGTGGGGGAATCCTGTGAGCCTGGACATCATGTATCCCTCAATGCTGCAAAACTAGTTGAGCAATCTTATTGAGGAACCTGAACTTCTTGGCTTTGCTCTTCTCTTGAAGGTAGATGGCCCTTGCAGGAGCTTAAGTCCTCTGTGTGCCTTCTTCATTGCTTCCTTACTCTTGATGTGTCACAGTGACTTCTTAGCCTTCTGTGTTGCCTAGGCCTTCCTTCGTTACAGTTGCTGAAACGTAGTTCCTTTATCTCCAAAGCCTGAAATCCAGATGGTGGTCCAAGCTCTGTGAGGTTGCGATTGGAGACCGGAACCACCAACTATCCTGACCCAGATGTTGAAAGGAGTCAGCCTTGCTCCTGTAACCCTAGCACCTCTAACCCGACAATCATTGCTGTGAACAGTTGTCCGCAACGGCCCTGACTTTCATGGAGTAAGGTAGTGGTCTTGGTCAGGGTTTGGGGCGCTGACTGCTTAACCTTTGTGGCCCCCTCTGTTCCTCTTTCAAACCAATAGTATGTGAAGTCCTACTTCGCAGATACCCTTGCCTTACCTTTTGTTAGTAAAGATTTTCATTTTGCTGCTTTGCACACTTGTACTTCTCTGAGACATCCTTTCTTTTAGCTATTGTTTTCATTCTGCCCTGACTTTTTGGAGGCAAGTACTATCCTTTACTACTCTTGCTTTTTCACTCCGTACTATCAAACTATCTGTACTGTCTCTCCCTTTGTGGATTTCTTGTACTAGAGTGGTGATCTGTGTGTGTGGCCGGATGTGGGGGTTTCGACTGCTGGTCCCAATCCACATCTGTGCCGCTGAGTTTGTGCTGCTTGGCAGAAAGTTGGGTCAGTGGCTATCCATGATTGAACACACACTGCCAGTTTGAATTGCGCAGATCCTTACCATTGGTGGAGCTTGTGGCAACACCAATCCAAATCCTGGATAAAAGGGGTCCTGCAGCCATTCGTCAGATCATTGTTGGAGCTGAGACCCCTACGAAGAAGTGCAGCCCGCTGAAGACCTGAGGACGACTGTTGCAGCTGACTAGCATTTCCTCCAGCCAAGTCCCAGTGATGGCCCTGCTAATCTGTCCTCATCTCAAGAAAGCTCTTGTATGTCTGTGCTTCGACACCAGGACTAGTGGGAGCAACCTGTCTCGACCCCTACTTGAGGATCCGAACTGCTGAGCCTTCAGAAGTGTCCTTGGACTACCCAGTGATCTGGCTAGTTCTTTCCTAGGCTACATCGCTGCAGCCATCACTGTTCCGAGTGCATCCTTGGAACTTTGTGGATCTTCAACTATTACAACAAGACTCCTGCTGCAGTTTGAGCCTCGTACACCGAACAGAAGCTATGCAGGGCCTGCTCTTTTTTTCATCCTATCAAGATCGCATGTCGCAACCTGACATGGTGACGCGAGACAAATTTTGTCATCTTACTGTCCTGGAGGCCTCCTGAGGTCGCCTGTCCCATGGGGGTCTGTATCTCTTCGTGCCTATGGAGTCCAGCTGCCTGTCCAGTCTTCAGAACTGTATCACCAGAGGCTGAATGGCATTCTAACCTGACTCAATCATGATGGAGAAATTGACCTCTGTACCTGTGGATCCTGGACCAGACACATCACAGAAGTGGGCCCAGCAAATTCAGGAACCCGTGAGGTTGTTGCTGAAGAAATCCGAGTAAGAGGGGTAAGGTAGGCAACCTATTCTTGCCCTCCTGCAATAGGCCCGCATTGGCATAAAGTCCTCACTCTCTCTCTTGCCTAATTAAGATCGGTGGTGGTCTGGTTAAGGAACTCCCATGGGCCTCCCCTAGACTGGTGCGACTGGTAGACATATTTCTGAACTTTACTTACCTTTCGTCCATTTAACTGCAGCCTATCTTCTTCAGGGTCTCTATTTTGGCAATCGAATAGTAAACCCACCTGAACAGTGTGTTTTGTTGGATAGGTAACTTTTGGGTAGTAGTTCTTATTTGCAATGAGGACTGGACTTATGAAGTGCTAGGCATTGCTTAATTTGTAAGAAAATAAGGGCCAGGGACGAAATATTTTCTTGCACGTTACTGACACATCGGGTGGGAATCTCCCAGCACTGACACCACCCATGCCTGCTCCTGACCTTCCGCCTGTTTTCTGGCTGCTGGCTGGTAGCTGTCATGTTGTTGTCAACCCTCTTTGCTGGTCATTACAGTACAGAATTAGCAGCAGTCGAGCAGGTTGAATGGAGCAGTGTGCAGCATGGCCAGCATCAGTGCCCAACATTGTCACCTTCTAGCTCATTGTTATGTATGTAATTGGACAAATAGCCATCCCCTGCCAACCTGGGATATCCAGTTAGTGAATGACAACGAGCAAGCCCTGGTTGAAGAGACCCAGGTCAATGTTATATTACTTTGACTGATTGAAAGTTAAAATAATAAAGTTGTTAATCTTTGTGTTCTACCTAAATTACTTACCTTTGTTTACTACTACTACTGACATTGACTGTTTCTCTGTTTCTAATTAACGTCACTACACCGCTAATTGAACAATTGAACTGTTGCTTCTCTCAATTGCATAATTGTTTCTAAAAGTAAAGTAAAGTATTGGTGTTCTGTTAGAAGAAACCCACCCCCCCCAATAGTGTGTGTGTGTGTGTGTGTGTGTGTGTGTGTATATATATTTATTTGATAGTAGTTGTGCAATAACTCCTTTAGTTTGTATTGCTTTGAATGAATTCAAAATGTTAGTGTGCATTACAAATATCCTTTAACATTATCACCTTGGAGTGGTTCTCTGGCGCTCTGGCAGATCGGAAAAGGGAAGGGGGGGGTGAGCTAGTGGGAATAAACTGGAAAAGTGCAATAGAGCAGTGATGTGCTGTTGGCAGCCTCAGCCCGGTGGGTCCGTTGGCTGGGCTTGCGGTGTTTACGGTCGGTAGTCGTCGTGTGCTGTTGTGCAAGTCTATGTGTGGTTTGTTTTGTTGTTGCGGTTAATGGTTAAAAAAGATACTAAAGAAAAAGTAGTCTTGCAAAGGACAGTGGATAGGAGGATGAAAAGAGAGAGGGTTGTGAGGCTTATCCCTCGCCCCCTCAAGTACAAAAAGGAAAGACAATATTGACCTCATATTATAAGGAGAAATTGAGAAGACATTGTTCAGAAAGGCTGTATTAATAAACATATATCAACATGCTTAATATCCTTTGAATCACTGGTATCCAGCAGGATGTAGCATCCAGTTGCTAAGATGCTGCATCGCTGATGTTTCAGATCGTGCAGAATCCACGCTAAAGCTTAGAGACCAGAGGTCCCAAAGCTGCCCCCAGGATCAAAAAATTTGGAGAGAAGACTGATTTTCTTATTGTTAATGTCCCCAGGTAGAGAAATGTCTTGTCAGTATGTTCCTGACAAAATGTTCAGATTCAAAATATAACTTTTCTTTTCTTTGGCCCGTCTGGACATGCCTACTTACAAATAACATTTGAGTCAATATTATTTTTCCTGTCTTCCTTTTAAGCTAATCCTCATACTACCCTGAACATACAAATAAGCACTTCTAATAATTGTGAACAAGCCAACATGATGTGCTTGGATAATCTGAAGAAAATCAATTTGAGAAATGTTAAACTAACATTGCCAGGTCTGATTGGATGGTGGAGCATTAGACCTATAGGTACATGCCTTTCTCTTGAGCCTTAAGAGACAATACTCTTTTCACCATAATTAATACATTAAGCGGACACTTTGGGTACACCTATTGCTTCGTTATTTGTCTTTTGCTGTTCACTGTTTGTTTCTTACACCTGAATCTTATAATTTCTTAGGTTCTTGAGCCGTTTAGCCCAGTATATGTTAGCACCTGGGCAGGTGTGATGGCTAGTAGGGTTGCATGAATTGCCAGCAGTATCTACTGGTAAAGGCCCATATTTCAAGCAAACTGACAGCCATTTGCGCGCCCCCACGCCCCCTGGCAGCTACTACACATCCCATTTCCTCTCCTTGCTCCCACTGTATCACTTATTCACTTATTTGAATCTCAATTTTCTGGGCCTCAACCGTACTTCCTCGTCGGACCAACATGCAATTTAAACTGGACTCTATACAGATCCCCTTCACCTGTTCTATGGTAGCAACCTTCCATTGGGCTCCATTTTCTTCAGTGAAAAACGGTCACTGCAAGCATCTTTTCATGGAAGAACCCAGTCTTTTTTAAACCATTAGCAGCATTAAGGATATTTTGCTGATGTGCTAATTGGGATGAACATCAGGGGTCTGGGGGGAGCAAGCTTCATCAGATGGTTATGGCACCACAGCTCTGAGTAAAGACCCCTGCTTGGCTTGTGAGGCTTAGCCCCAAGGTGTTTATTACCAAGATCTTCTTGATCAGATGTAATCTGGCATAGAAGATCATGGCTCAACCAACATACCACAGATTCTAATCTTAGTTCCATTTATTTTAAATTCTAAGCATTCTAGCCCACGGCTGGTTGTTTGTGTGTTAGTGGGATTGTTGCAGGTGGCACAGGTTGGTGTCTGTCAATCCTGCTATCGGAGGGTTTTAAGAAAAAGAGTTTTTTGAAGGGTCGGAGTGTTTAGTTTGTTTATTTTGTTTATTTGTAGAGTGCACCAAGCCCGGAGTCATCTGAGTGCTTGTCTTACATGCTACATGGTTGAATACTCTTATCTTACAAATTGCAAAATTTCACACAGGTATTTTAGTTACATTCAGAGGCATAGCAAGGTTTGAATAACATAATTACATATTTTAATGGGTTCAGTTACATACTGAGTTATGAGCAAAGTAGATATAATACAAGTGCAAGGCTGTTCGCGGTTATGCAGTGTCACAGGGAGCTGCCATTTTCTTGCGAGTCAAACCACAGCTTTACATTCTTTCTAAACAGATGGTAAGATGGTTCGGATCTTAGGGATAGCGGCAAAGCATTCCAGCTTTTGGCAGCTAATACCGGGAAGCTGATCCCTCCTGCTCTTTGTAGCTTGAACCTGGGGATTTTGAGGCAATGAGTCTGAGACGATCTAGTGGGGCAGGAAGGTATGCTGCGAGACACTTATGTGTAAGTCGGACGGTTTTCAGTGTGATTGTTTGGTTGACAGGTAGTCAGTTTAGATTACATCTGGTTTCAGATATATGTTGTGATCTCGGTATGTTTAATGCTGATCTGATGGCATTGTTCTGTATGACTTGCAATTTATCTAGGTTCCGTTGGGAGGTTCTGAAATAAAGTGCATTGCAATAGTTGAGTTTGGACATGACCAGGGCTCTTTCTATTATGATGCAGTTTGAAGTAGTGATGAATGGTCTGCAGGCAGTGATCAATTTGCAGGTATAGGTTGAGGAGGAGGCAATGGCCTTAGTTTGTGAGTTAAGGTGAGAGCCGAGTCGATGTAGATGCCTATGGTTTTTACATCCTTAGATATTTTGATTGTGTTGCCGTCAATGTTGATGGATTGCTGGGGTTCTGAACTTGCAGTGCCTTTTTGTAAGGTGGTTGAAAAAGGTTAACTGCAAATTGTATGCATGTATGAGTGGGTTTCTGTGGGTTTTTCAGCTAAAGTGTGGCTGCGGACTCTCGAGTGGGTACCTTCCCAAAGAACAGGTCAATGAGCCGTATTCGTTCTCACGCAGGGGCACCTATGGACTATTTTTTTCACGTTATTGGATCAGTGAACTGAAACAAAGCAATACATGTTTTCACCGTTGAGAGTTGATAGATCCATGCATACTAATTAATTTTTGGATAAGACAGAATTCTAATAATGTGGTTCCAATAATGATGAGATTACTGCTTCCTGTCCCCTTACATGTTTCCAGGGAAGGTATGAAGCAAACTTCATCATGACTTTCTCCTACTCGCTCTCCGTTAGTGTTAACTTTGCCCCATGTAATATTGCTGAGGTTTCACTCCTTTATTGTAGTAGTATTGTTTTATAGTGGGTACCGGGTGTGTCAACCGGAAAACCCACAAAAGAGAAAACAATTCAACTGAGCAATTCTGAATCATGTTCTGTACATAAGTGGGAAAGATAGTGAGCAAATGACTAGTGGATGGTGGAGAGTACATAATACAGAAATCAAGAACAGATTCCAGTGTGAGGGGGCTGACTTTATGTAGGTTGCTACGTCATTGAGTTTGTTGCAGGCTAGCAGAGGAGGGTATGTGATGTGGCAGAATGCAATAGGTGCTCCTTTGTGGTGAGCTTTATTGCAGATTTGAAGGAGTGGACTTGGTAGCATTTTTAACGTGGCCTTGAGGAGTTCCATTGAAGAGGGACAAGGAGGGAGAAAAGTGGAAGGAAGAGAGAGCATAGAGTGGTCAAGAAGCAGAGGGATTAGTGAGTGTACTTGAGCGGATGATATGGGGAGGTGAGTGCCCAGCGGTGGTATTACCTATGAAGGGGTTGATGGGATTTGAAAACTTGCCATAGGAGCTTAAAGAGGCACTGTATTTTTATGAAAACCCAACCCAGCATGGAGTCAGTAACTGGAGGTTGGAGAACAGCAAGTAGGTTGTAGAGGTAACTGTTGTGTAGTGCCTGTGTGCCGGTCTGTGATGTGTCATGTGTATTGGTAAAGGAGGGGGGTGTGTTGTGTAGTGCCTGTCTCTGATGTGCTGTAGCTGGTGATGTCAAGTGGAAATGTTGATATGTGAGTGGTGGAATGTTTATGGTGAAGGTTCCCTGTGGTGGCACTTAGATCTTGCCTGCCTGGGTGATGGGGGCCGGTGTTGTATATGTCTTACCTTCTTATGTCCTATTTGTAACAGTAACCCTAAGACTGGTAATAAACCCACAAGAAGTAAACCTAATAAGCGTGGAACCTGCTTCATTTCATTAGCATAAGTTGGTCTTCAAGAGTGAAAAGGTGGCCTAAGGAACCTGCTGCGGGGGGTGCAGGAGACCAAGGACAAGCAGTAATGAGAAGGTCAACACCGCCTCCAGAACCAGTAAGGACCATCACCCAGGGCGCAGGCAAAGGGGATAGTCCTTCTATTAGAATGGATCTGTAGGAGGGAGATAGCGGATTCCTGGTGGTCTGGAGCAGCAGGTGAAAGGAGAAGCTTAATGTTTGAGCTTCTTGAGTGGTATAGAGCAACTGGCCCTCTGGGAACAGGCTGCGCTGGGCCTGTTAAATCATATGGGAATAAGCTGCAAGAAGCTGACTTTGATATGAAGTGGAACGATTGCCCATGAGAGAAGTGAAAATCTATTCCATTGGCATCAGAGAGGAGGCTGAAGCTGGGCCATCTATTCGGAGGATAATTTACGCGCCCCACAAAGAGCAGAGAGCATTTACTAGACAAGCCTTGGAGAGGAGCTGTCTCGCTAGGCGCATTTGTGTGCTGAGATTGTGAATCGGAATGGAAGTTGCTGTGTTTGATGTAAGTCATGGTGAAGGCTATTTGTTACGAAGGAAATGAGCCAAAATAAAGTTTTGGGGTCCTACATGCTTAAGGACGGGACAAGGCAGGCCAGGGAATGGCTCCAAAGCTGAAGATAAGTCACAAAAAGGCGGTAGATTGAGGGATGCTTGAAGTTCCCAGTCAAAGTACTACGGAGCTACCATCTCTTACTGATCATGAGCGGAGGTTGGAGTGACAAGGGTGTTACTGCCGCTGTTGCCGAAGATCAAATGGCGATGTCACCTGCAATGCAAGAGGAGTTGGTGATACTCACAGGGTGTCAGCACGTCACTATGGGCAGGAGTTTGTCATTCTTCTGGAACGTTGGTGTGCGGCGTGGGAAAGGGAGCCCTGCTGCATGCCCCACCTTCTCGTTCCCGGTGCTATGTTGGTTGAGGACATAATCACTGCTTTTGGGTCGAGTAAAGGACCTACCGGTGGAAGTAACGTGATTACGTTACGGGAGGAAGCTCACGCAAATAGCATTGCCTGTGCAAAGTTGTCTCAAACTAACGAAGATGTGAATCGGAATGGAAAAGGGAGACACTTGTTGGTGCGTGTGAGGATGTGCATACTGTCCAGAACAGCGGGCTACCACCCAGAAACCTTGTGGTACACTATACCACACTCACAACTCTAGCATACTCAGTACTTCACTGGAGGCGCTACCGCCCAGAAACCTTGTGGTACACTCAACTACACTCACAACTCTAGCACACTCAATGCTTGCACTGGAGGTGCTGCCACCCATACATCTTGTGGTACACTCAACCACAATCACAACTCTATCATAATCATTGCCAACACTGGAGGCGCTACCACCCAGAAACCTTGTGGTACACTAAACCACACTCACAACTCTAGCATACTCAGTACTTCACTGGAGGCGCTACCGCCCAGAAACCTTGTGGTACACTCAACTACACTCACAACTCTAGCACACTCAATGCTTGCACTGGAGGTGCTGCCACCCATACATCTTGTGGTACACTCAACCACAATCACAACTCTATCATAATCATTGCCAACACTGGAGGCACTACCACCCAGAAAACCTTGTGGCTCACTCAACCACACTCACACTGTACACTGATACTGGAGGCGCTACCTCCCAAACCTTGTAACTCACACAAACACACTCACATTCTAGCATGCTCAATGCTAACACTGGAGGCGCTACCTCCCAAAGATTGTGACTATTCAACCACACTCGCACCATTCCCTGGACTCGCTACCTCCCAGACCTTGTGGCTATTCAACCACACTCAATACATACACTATACACATCTATGGCGGCGTGTCAGAGGCATATGCTACTGCAGTAGTGTGCGCACATCTAAGGAAAAGAAAGTATGGACGTCCACTTGTCAGTAATACGGTGAGGATGCAGTGGGTTGGCATTGCTGGCACCGCAAGATCAAATGGTTGGAAGGAGACTAATCTTGCCATTATGCCGGCAACCTACAAATGTATCCCTTGTGCAATATGCTGATGGTATTGTGACGGTGGGAATGTGTAATGGGAATTTAGATACTTATGGCAAGTTTTAATTGCGGTAGAAATAACTTATTCAATGAAGTCCAAGTTACAGCTTCCATAGCTAAGGACGTTTAGGAATATGTAGTTTGGGGTTGTAGGTGACTTGTGCAAAGGCGAGGGTAAGGTCAAAATGGGATTGATGTAATCCATATTGAAAATATTTAACAGAATGTTTCACTGTGTGTGAGAAGTGGTGAGGTGCTGGGGAGAATCCAGACGAGTGGGAATACACTTGTGTATGGAATGTCAAAATATAACGTTTTAGATGATTTTCCGGTTGAACGTTTGTTACAGTGCAAACGTGGACTTTTAGCTGCAGGGGTTATTACTGTGAAGTCACAGTGGATTGAATGTGCGTGTTTGTGCATGTGTGCTATAGCTCTAACCTTTTGGGGATTTGCAGCGTTTTAGGTTTCTGGTAAGCAACATGGACTTCTAGTTTTGGTATTAGAGCCTTGGACGTGCTATGGACCTTTAGGAATCAATAAATGTGTTTTGGGTTATGTGATGTGTTTTACACGTATGGCTATGCATTTAGTAGGTTGCAATGCATATGGTTTTAACCTGACTCTGTCTTTGACATTTAAATGTTAGCATGGAGTGCGGTGTGAGCTAGTGACATTGGGAGTGGGTAGCCATTACAGTGTGCACGGTATGTGAGAGTGTGTCACCATTGTTATGGGAGGTAGTGCCTTCTTATTATGGCATTGAGTTTGGGTGTGCTCTGATGGCCACAAGGTGTTTTGAGTGAAGTAGCCCCTCTATTCTATTAGCATGGGGAGGTTGAGTTTCCTGAGGCTATAGGAGGTATTTGGGGAGGTAGCTCCTCTGCCTGGTATTGTGCATTTTTCTTGTCACTGGGGACTGGATGTTTTCTGGAGATAATACTGGGTTGTATGGCTGGGGACGCCTGGTATAGACTCATTTGGAAGGTGTGCGTTGGAGTTCTGAAGTGACGAGACATGGTTTTCATGTTGTTTGTATTGGTGTATCTGGACCTTGCTTTTAGTGTGTTGGGGTTGGGTTGGACGTAGTGATTTGTGTGGGGTTGTCATCGGCGTTGGTTGTGTGTGTGCGTGTGTGTGTGTGTGTGTGTGTGTGTGGTCAACCAGGTTTTGTTGATGGAATTGAGAATGACTGGCCAGCATTCTTGATTTGTTTGGTGGACCTTTGCACCTTGGTCTGGTAGTATGTGCTCAGTTTGCCAAATCCCTTCCTGGCTTCGTGTGAGTGTGTGGTGGTGTTATACTTTCATTGTGTGTTTGCTCTCCAATGTGATGATGTATTTGGCTTCGAGGTCGTGTAGTGCTCCAAGGTGGTAGTCCGGAGGCCCGCCGGAGTTTCAGGGTGGCAGCCTGAAGGCCCGCAGGTGGCGGGGGCGGGTGGAAGGGGGCGTTGTAGATTTTAGGTGGTGTCAGGTTGTAGTTTGGACGGCCTTGGATTTGGGCAGGTTATGTTCTGGGGTGAGAGCCCAGAGTCTGTCTGTGGCAGAAACAGACAGAGGGAGTTTTGCTGATTTTGTTAAGGGTTTTCAGAAGAGTGTAGGTCAGTCTCTTGTTGCCACGATGGTAGGGATCTGCTGTGGAAGTGGTGGTGTGTCTGTGTGCCTGGCTGTGAGGTGTCATGTGTATTGGTAAAGGTTGGAATCTCAAAAATATCAGTCTTTGTCCTGCCCTGGGGCAGTCCAGCACCGAAATGCTAGGCAATTCTCCTCTGAACAAGAGTACCAACAGCAACCCCAGACACATGTTTCGGTCTGGTTGAACCTCATCAGTAGGATGTAGCTGTGCCTCTCTAAGAATACCGAGCAAGGGGTCCACGTCTGGATTCCCCTAGTAACTTAGGGTGAGACCCAAAGTTACTTGAAATATGCATGGGAGGTGTGTTGTGTAGTGCCTGTCTGCGATGTCATGTGTATTGGTAAAGGAGGGAGATGTGTTGTGTAGTACCTGTCTGTGCTGTGATGTAGGTGGTGATGTCATGCGGAGTGTTGATGGCTGAATGGTGGAATGTACTAAGTGAGGGTTCTCAGTGGTGGCAGTTAGATCTTGCCTGCCTGGATAATGGGAGCCGTTGTTGTCTTTGTATCTATCTTCTATGTCCTATATGTAACAGTAACTAAGGAACTGGTAATAAACCTAACGGAAGCAAGCTAAATGAGCCTGGAACCTGCTTCATTTCAGTAATTGTTTGCAATGCTGAGTACTTATGACACAAGTTCATCAAATTACTAAACTTAAATGTGTGATGAAAAGTAAAAGGTTACTGATTCACCAGTAGATTTGACTGGACATTTACCTGATCCCCCTTTGTTTTTGACAGGGGCAGGCTTTGGCATGAGCTCTTCATCTGAGCTAACTAACCCGACCAGCAATCTCTCGACTGTGGCAGTGCTGCCAGTGTGCGACGATGTCCCTATGGCGGCCTTTTCTTTGGAGTTGAAACATGCCCTTAATGCAATTGGTAAGTAAGAAATAATGTTTGCACTGTGTTGATTGTGGGAATAAAATAGGGATGAACTGGGTCAAAAGTGTCTTCACGAGTTAGTGGGACAGATAGGCTAGGAGACTTGAAGAGTGCGTCAAGAGACATCTTTATGAATTAGAAGCAAATGGCTTTTTCTAGTCTTTTACCAATGTTAGTTATTTTCTGGCCCTGCACAAACACTTCCTCAACATTAGAGCCCATGCTGTTAACTGTTGAAATGCATCAGTACAAAGCTCCCATAAGTATAAGGCCATCCCAGTAATGCAGAGTTACCCATCAGCATGGACTGAAGTTACTTTGTTGCCAGAGGCAACACACTCGGTACTGCTCAGGTCCATGTGTGTCAACCTTCAGGACATTGTTAATGATCCTGCATCCTGGTTAACCAGGACCTTCACTGCTGCATGCCTTGCTCATCACGGCCAGACACTCAAAACTGGGGTTTCTGGCAACCAGACCTCACCATAATTAAGCCTCTAGATTTGCTGATCTCTTTTGGTTTTCTTTATAGTTACCTGAAGTAGTGCACGTGTAACGCATGTTATCAACCGAATACTTCAGACGGGGCCAAATGTATCTCCAGGCGTGTTACAAAGAGCAATGGCTTCCAATTTTAGCTACAACCTATTGCATGTGCCACCTCTTATCTGTTTCTGAAGATGCTGCACTGTAGAACACAACCAATGAGGCTGAGCTTAACTGGTCTGTTAAGTATAATATGCAATTGTGACAGAGGGAAGCAAAAGACAGTTTGAGTCCAAAAATGATATTCGGTTTCTTATGTGCAATTTGTACTCCTCTTGGGATTAGATTTAATTGACTCCACTGTTTGCCAGTTTAATGCTGGGCTAGTACGTTCGGTATATACCATTGATTCTTTTAAGAGACTGGGTCTCATTACGAGTCTGGCGTAGCCGTGCTGGTAAAACCGGTGGTTGCCGCCAGACTCGTGGGGATTTACCGGCTCCGTACTTGCCGGATTTAGGGGCATTACAGTCCCGGTTATTCCGGAGCCGGCATTCCGTTACTCCCAATTCCCATGGAGTCCAAATACCGGCGCCATGCAGTAATGGTGCCGGTGTTTCCACGTACATGTGCGGCCGGTGGCGTTGCACCCACCAGGTCAGACCTGGCGGGCGTAACTCGACATGGCTACAAAACACGTAGTTAGCCGGTCCGGAAAACGGTGCCAGTACAGTTTTACCGGCACCGCTAAATCCGGACCGGCTAACATGTAATGAGGCAAACTGTCTCCTCTCCTGGTTGAGCCTATACAGGTCATAAGTATAAAAGGGTAGTATAAAATGACAAACTTGGTACCCGATGGACCTGGTTGAAATTTGCCTGCGCGAATGATTCCAACAAGTAGGCTCATGACTAAGACCACAGGCAGGGCTCGAAACTGAGATTCTATGAGCAGGAGCTAAAACCAGCTCCTGGGTGTCGGGCATCACCCAGTAGGCAGGAGCTACTGCATGGGAACCAGCAGCTACCAGAGATGCTCCTTTAACGGTTTACCCATTTTGTATGAACCATTGTGTTTACATGTATATTATGTGTTCCAATTCTTCTTTATTAACATTCTCAAATACTCAAATTTAATATCACATTTACATGTTAAGAAAGCACCAGTTGGCCATAGGATCCAAAAGTAGCTCCTGGTAGCTGTTGGTTTCAAGATAACCTACTGTGCTAGAAGTAGGAGCTAAATAGCTCCTAGCTCCCCTCTATTTCGAACCCTGCACAGGAGACTCTTGAAATGGCCTTACTTACCTGCTATTGCAAATATTTATTTTTACCGAGCTTTGTGTATCATGAAAGTATTTTTCAGTCTTCCTCCCTGCACCTCCATTTATCCAAAGCAACATGTTTCTGTGTTTTCTGAAACCCCACAAGCCATTTTAAGCAGCAGGCCTTAGCTGCTTGGCAACTGCTTCCCTACGTGTTTGAAAAGTGGCAGGAGTTCCTAGGCTCCATAAATAGTTTCTCATGTGCGTGTTATAGATGTTCAGTGGTATGTAGGAAGATGAATGATGCTTGCCAAGGGTTCTAGCTTAAAGATAAATGGTGCTAGGCATCGTGAAACTCTCCAAAACAGCATGGTGGTGAGCAAAATGCAGGGTGAGAAGAAGGTAAAATCTCAATTGAGAGAGCCAACAGCTTAGACCAATAATTCCCTGAAGATTTTTTTTTTTTTTTTTTACTTTCAGTGACACATAGCCAAGACTAATCAAGCTTTACTACTCAACAACACTACAACATTTCAATGTAATTATTATTCTCTTTCTTCAAGGCCCAACACTGGTTCTTACAAGTGATGTCATCAGAGCAAGACTTGGAGCTTCGGCTTTGGATAGGTAAGTTTGATTTTAAAATAATCTGGGCTCATTCTCTTTTTGGTACCAATGCAGCCAAAGCACCTATTTTTGAGTGTAATCTGTGTAAAAGGAAGACACGCTAAGTGGACATGCTATCCTTTTAGAGTAGTGTTACAAAGTGTCAGCTAGAGGTGGGTGGAATTTGACACAATGTTCAGACATTAACATTCACAAGTCCAATTTTCCTGTTTGAATTTTGCCATTTAAATTGGAATGTTGTGGATATTGAATTGTGAATTTCCGATATTGTTAATGATTAGAGTGTTTACAAAAATGTTAAACACAAATTATACAAGACTTTGAGTGATTCGTTCAGAAACTGCTCGTTATTTGTGATCATTCACTGTACTATAATCACTAGATTCTGACAACTTGTAACAAAATTATACATGTTCTGTTCCACTGGGATCTTTGTTAGGTTAAACGTCATGAGCCTTGGATCTAGAATGAGCACCATAAACATTTGCTCATCCTGTACTTGTTTAACAAATATTTTCACTAGTTAGTTTTCATCAAGTCCTCACTAAGAGTGCTGCTGTGTATCATTCTCTCTAGGATGCCTGAAGTCCCTCAGGATGAGGTGTCTAGAAGTTACACCATGTTTTCCTAGGCAAGTAACCTTACCCAGTAAGATGTACGAGCGATGGTGAGGCATACTGTGTTGCAAGTAGCCCAGACCCTTCCAATTTAATAGCAAGTTAGGGATACCATATATGTTGTAATGATTACCTGTGTTCCCATGATTCTTTTTATTGTTATTTTTATTATTATTGTATTTATTGAGCACAGACCTAGCTTCGAGAAGCAACGGTGCGCTTTACAGAGCTATACAACAATACAGATACTCAGCAGATCACGTTGCAGAGGTATACAACAGTACAGATGCATGACTGAGCGCTTTTCAGAGGCAACAACAGAACACATATACAGCGGGGGTAGGATACAGTGGGACACAGAGGAGGGGTACAGCTGTACAGGATGACGGAGAGGATAGGGGCAGAATGTGCCTAGTGATGGCCTAGATGTTGATGAAGAGAGACTCCTTGAACAAGTGGGTCTTGAGATATTTTCTGAATTGAGTGTGGGGGCAAGTCTGATGCTGACGTGGAGGTTGTGCCATAGTCTTGGGGCATGGCCCGAGAACGCTTGTTTTCTGGTTCTTTCCCTTTTTGCAGCGGCTGATTGCAAGTCTGCACGTGTCATTGCTTCTGGTGGTGCACTGTCCACCGAAGATGCTGAGTTTCTCCTTGAGGTAGTTGGGTGACTTGAGGGCGACTGCCTTGTAGATGATGCAGCAAGACTTGAAGGTGATTTGTGCGTACAGTGGGATACAGTGGGATCCAGTGAAGGTTGGTAATGGCCAGGGGTGATGTGGTTGTATCTGCGTTGATCCTTGATGAGACGTGCAGCCACGTGTAGGACACTTCTCAGGGGCAGAGAGGCAGAGGGAGGACGACAGAGGCCTTCTAGTGCTTTATCTTTAATTCGTTATCTTCAAAATACCTAGCCCCAGGCTAGAACCTGTGACATGTTGAATAGAGCTTGCATAGTTCAGGTTAGCTGCCTCCCACTAGAGAGGGTGATGCCCAAGGTATTAATGGTACCACCAGTCCCAAGCCCAATAGTGCCTTTTTTCAAAAGGCACAACTAGCAGGACTTCAGAACTCCCTCAAAGTTTTGACTCCAATTGCCAAGCAAGTTTACATTTTATCCTTTTTGGGTTTTTTTGTATTCCTTTTTTACTTGTTTGGCTTTTTTCTTAGTTGATCAAAACGAGTGAGAAGGCCTTGACCTGAAAGCATGCAGTTAGTTTCCTAGGATGTTGTCCATTAGTAACACACATGGCCATTGTTTGTTCTTCTTGCGGACATGTTATGCAAGCAAGAACTGTGAGTCTGCTGACCTGAAATGTTAGGAATGTTCACTGAGATGCGTCAACAACTGACTACACGTACCACTGTGCCTTCTTTGCAGCATGGATCCAGAGACCTGGGCACATAGTTTTGCGGAGCAGAAGGCTCCCGATACCCTAGCCAGGGAACTGCAGGCTGTCATTGTGGACCGGTTAAATTGGGATGTTTCCTCTGACACTGTGGAATGACCTATTGGGACCCCAGTGCGGCATGATGTATGGTGTCTGGTAAGGCGGTGGAGGAGTCATGGAGGCCCAGTGGCTTCCAGGTGGAGGCATGCATTACATTGGGGTTATAGGTCAAATGCTCAAATGCATTTGATCGAATGAGAATATGCTCGAGTCAATTTGACTGAAAAAAAGGGTCACATTTTTTTTGGGGTGGGGGGAAACCCCTGTTTTTGGTGTTAAAACACCTTTTCTTACTTATACTAGAGCAAAAAAAAAATATACATTTTAAAAAAAATTCAAACTTTTTGTTTTCAGTCCAATTGACTCGAGCATTTTGTCATTCGATCAAATGCATTCGAACATTTGACCTGACGCCTTACATTGGTGAATTGGAAGAGCATTTTATCAGGGCACAGTGCAGTTTTGATAGTTGTAAGCAAGACAATGTTGAGGCTGAGGTCCTTTGGGACTAATAGGATGCCATTGTACTGGGCATCTTACCCGTCTTAATGTTCAGTGCCTGTACGCCCTAATGTCAAATTTACACCTTACATGTGTCTTCTCAGTGGACAGCTAAGTGTTTAGAAGTTAAGGTGATTGTTAATGTTGTGCAAGATGAATTAGGATACAATATTTAATGGGATGCTGTAGGGGCCAAAGACGGACTCTCCTTTCCTGCCTTTTTAGGAGTTTTTTAAGGACCCCACATCGACCATCTGGGAGAGTTTGGTGTTGGTACAGAACCAAATGGATGCTTATTGAGAAAATACATGTTGGTGAAGAGAGACCCGTTAAACCTATTTGTTCACTAAGTGGCAGACTCTCTGGTGGTGAATGCAGCTGATTTTCGGGATGCCCTAAGATATTTCCTAACCTGCTTCCATATAGGGAGTCAACTGGGAATAGATGCCATGGCCAAGAAGGTGTTCATCTAGGGCTCATTAGCTTTGAGGTCTATAAACGTTTAACTACTCTGTACCCGTATGCTCTATAGCAGGTAGAAAGTGGTAGAGGAGGCCATTGATCACCTGCCTGTGTGGTGAGTCAGTGAAGGTGTTGGTATCAGAGTTTCACATTTTCCAAGTAGATTATTCAGTCAAGTCTGGGTGATGTGGACTCTGTAACCAGGGAAATACTGACTTTGACTAGTTTTAGGCACAATGGTTGGCTAAGGCTATCCAGTTTTTGTCTGGGCAGAAATCATGACATGCCTTTTCATTGGTGCATGCTGTTTGTGGACCAGGTGGATCATGCCTTGGGTAACTTCAAGGAGTGAATGCAGACATCCAGGTTGTTGGGCCTGTTGGCCACAGCCAATCTGTCACAGCCAGTACAATAGGCCCATGCCAGTGAATCCTCCAAAACCTCAGTTTAGCAGGGGCTGTTATCCAGGAAACCTCTGAAGGGCAGAGGACACATGAATTTGGTGACACAGCCTGTTGTTCCTTGTGCTGCAGCTGCCCCAGCAAAGCAATTTAAATGTGTCCTCACAGAACCTAAAACCAGTGGGGGGATGGGGAGGGTCAGCTTGGTGACTTTGTCAGGGAGTAGAAGTCTGTGACCATGTACTGGTGGGGTTTGCAGATTGGGAAGACTAACCTTCCACACACTGACCTTTCTCCAAGGTGCCCACTACAATATCAGCCACATGATCTTCACCAAATAGAGCTTCTCCAAGAGGCAGAGCAGGTGGCTCAAAAAGGTGGCACAAAAAAAGCACATGAAAAGCTAGAACACACTAGTTTCCACTCAAAATATTTTCTAATCCCAAAATGTCAACCAAGGAAATTGAGACCCATCTTAGTTGTGAGAGGCCTCCAGTAAATGTAAGAAGGAAAATCGAAGATTATGTATTTGGCCTAAATTTCGGATTTTCACTCAAGATCTCCTGGATGTGTATTTTCATATCCCATTCTTACCAGCTCCTTTAAAGTAACTGAGATTTAGTGCCACTATTGCGCGTTGGCAATTCGAGGTGTTAGCATTTGGGTGGATATCGACAGCGAGGGTCTTCACCAAGGTGATGGCAGTTTGGCAGTCTGTTTACGCATTACCGATGCAGAGGTGTACCCTTGCCTTGTCGATTTGGGAGAGGCTGCTTTTTGCACTTCAGAGCATATGGCTTTTGCAATGGCTGGGATAAAATGGATTGAATAAAATCAAGTTGAATGTGCAGTTAAAAACGATAGGAGCAGTACGGGATAAGATACAGAGAAAAACATTTCCTTTGCTGTAAACCTTTTAAGCATATGCTTGCCAGTTTTAAACTGGGAGGTGTGCTTGCAGCGTAGACGTTCTTGAGGTTGTATGGACTGATTTTCCTGTATATTTGGCTGGTTCCTCAAGAGAAGCCTTGCATAGGGATGTTGCAGTGAGAGCTGAAGTTCAGGTAGTGCCAGTCCTGAGAGTGCAAACTGCTCTTAAGAGCTGCTCTGTTGCAGGATGTGAGCTGGTGGGGGAAAAAGTAGCCGGTAGTCATGAATGTGTCCATGATGGGTTGGGGTGCCCACCTCAATGTTGTGGGAGTGATGGAGAAGAGGTTGGAGAGACATGGAAGGCTCCATATCTAATTGCTATTGCAGAGCACAATCTCACTCTGGCTACTTTGGAGGCTATTGAGTCACAGTTATGGGCAATATGACCTCAGTGCAATAGGTAACCTATTCCATTGTATACATAGTAATTTAGAGTCGCTCAAGTGCTGTGAATGTGACTACTGCCACAGATGGCTGAAATAACACTCCAATTCCCAAGGAAGATTCAAGGTTTTTTATTGATTTATTTGGCAGAGCATTCGGCGAACCTCAGGTTCTCGTCTAGTTTTGCCATGTCCCACTTAAACCCGGGCATCCCTTATCCCCAGGTTAGTAGATAGACTATTGACTCCTACTGACTGACTCCAACTGACTAGTCGCTGGCTTGCTGTAAAGATTAACCTAATGGCAATTGCCTTCTATCTAAGCTTTGTGACAAATCTGGGAGTTTCGTCCATTCTTCCCAAGGGGGAGCCACCCCAATTGAGGCTAGGGCCCGCTCTACAATACCCTCCCTAGGGGTTTGCGCAAGCGGGACCTCACTGGGAGTGACTCCCCTTTTGGGGAAGAGGCCTACCTGGGTATAATGAGAACCCCTGTGAAATCTATACTCTATATGGGGGGTGGGTATGACGTCCTTTCGTCGCGGGATGTTTTTTAACATTTTTTTCCGCTCATTTTTTTTCTAAAAAAGCCATCACATTTTTTAGAAAATGGGGGGTGGGGGTGAAATGACATGGAACCATGGGGGTGGGGTGCACAGAAGTTACAAAGATAATAAGGCATTTTTGTTTGTCTGATATCACTGCTGAACTCTCTGCAGACACAATACGATATAATCAACTATAGGTGGCCTCTCGCTGCTGATCTCTTTAAAAAATGCTGAAGTCCTCAGTTGGAGGAGGAGATTCCCTGATGCAAATCAGAACGGGAGAGGAGCTGTGCTGACCAGATGCTGTTGCTGGAGCGCGAAACGAAGAGAGCCTGGAGGCGAGACAAGAGAGGGGGTGGTGGGTCCTGTGAGAAGCCTGAAGGTGCTCTCGCATCTACTTTTGGATCCCGACCCACAAGCGAGGGAGGCTCACCTGAGTGGAGGGTGCATGGGGATTGGAGAGAGAGCAAAGACGAGACGTGGTATCCCCCTTTCCTAATACTGACCTACCCTACCCCCCACTCCCATACCCTTTATGGGCTATTGTCAATATCATTCTATCATTCCCTGTAATTTCCCTTTAAATAACGAGAAGAGGCAAATGGGAGCAATGCAGATTACCTATTGTCAACACCATTCTGGTACTGTGATGAAGAAGAGAGTCCAGTTATGTCACAATAATGGGCTTAAAGAAGGTCAGGCAATTAGGAATACCCATTAATAATGAAAGGGAGTATAAAGTGTGGAAGTCAGGGAAGCCTAAAGAGAGGTGAGAGATGCGAGAGATGCAGGCAGTGCAGGAGCAGAACGAGAACAGAACGAAAACAGAACCAAGCTTTTGCCGTGCTGATGGACGAGAAGCTGAGAAACTAAAGCTGCAACTGAAAACCACAGGAGTCCTGCTGAGCGGACTGAGCAGGACCGGGAACTTTTGTAGAGGAAGGTGTAGAGCAGAAGCTGTTGAGGAGCGGAAGCAAAGCCGAGCCCTAAGGCCGGCATACCTAGAAGCAGCTGGAAAACGGGCAAGTTGCTTCTCCCGTGTGGATCTGGGGGCATTGAGCGGAGCAGCTGCAACACAGTAAGGCTCTCAAAGAGACTGGGAACCACAGGGCACTCTGAGGGGCTGCTGAACCCGTGTAATGGAGCCAAGTGCCCCATGGTTAGAAACCACTTTGGAAGGCAAACGAAAGTCCAAAAATGAAATGAAAGCATTGTCTTGTGAACTATTGAGCATCATGTGATGGGTGGACCGTGCGGTCTGACAACTGTGCCTAGACCAGAACATTTCCTAGCGTAAACATTTCCAACATCAAGACTTAAAGCATGGGTGGTTGCTGGTTGCGTGACCTGTGATGGGTGGACCGAGTGGTCTGACAACTACGCTTAGCCAAGACAACACTAATGGTTGGAAAGAAGCAAAAAGCTGCATCATTGGTGAAGTTAACCAAAGGAAGGGTCAAGTAGACCCTGTGATCATTTGTGAACTGGTAAGGTGAAGAAACAAGTAAGCTGTTGAAAGTAAATCTTGGGGAAGGGAACCCTGAGAAGAAAATTGGGGAACATTCATCTTGGCAAAGGGAATTCGAAGACCACAGTATTGTGTGAACTTTGTTACCTTTGGAACTTGGGGAAGGGAAACCCGAGACCAGCAAGTGATTTGAACTGTGAGATTTGTGAATCTGCAGAAGGTAACCTTGGGGCTTGATCAGTCCTTATTGCTGCAAGACGACATTGGAATTTTATTGATCTTGAGATAGAGATTGTCAATTATTGAACATTTACTTTGGAGCACTTATATTTGATTGAGAACATTTCACCTCTAGTTTTGATTGTAGTTGTGAGAACAAGCATAGATTTATATCTGTCTGTGTCATCGCTCTTGATAAAAGTCAATGCCTGTCAAAACAGCCCGGAGCCTGTGAAAACATTGCCAAATTCAGAAAAAACTGTGGGTGAAAGCTCTGCAGACCCCGTACCAACAGTCGGAGAAGGAGAGAGTGCCACGAGCACTGGCGAGGCCCTGAGAAGATCGCCACGACAAGAGGCACTCGTATGGCAAGTGAAGACAAACGCAGCTGATACCATCATCGACTCTCCCTTGCTGAAGCGTTTTTAAAGAACAGGTATGCTGGTCACACAGGAAGGTGAGGCGGGTGGTTGATTGCTATGGGGAAGCCCAAACCCTAAGGCATTCACCAGCTAGTGAACCTGTGAACAACCTGAGCGAGGACCGAAGAGTAAAGTGAGATTAGAAAACGGATAAGAACAGTGAAAGCCAAGAGAACCATATTGAAAAGTCCCAGGTGGAAAAAGGGACACAACCCCTGGCCAAAAATGGACAAGAGAAGCCCAGGGGTTAGAGAATCCTTGAATAGCATGCACAAGGGCCGAGGTGTCCCCAGGGACACAATTTTTATATATAATAATAAAAACCAAGAAAATGATAAAAGTGAATTGAAAGGTTTAACTACCACGCTAACCTTTAACTACCACAAAGCATTTTTGACCCCTTGAAACTTTTCATGAACTGAGTGACTTTGTAACAAGAGGAACTGAGGCAGACTTGGATTTTGAATTTTTCCAATTTCTTTTTTTTTTTTTTGAGAGCCATGTCCTGGGATGAACATTTAATTCTGAAGATTGTCTGCAGGTGACGGGGTCTACTTCGAGGTGTTGACGATCTCCGGTGTGAAAACACTTTTGTTTTTTGTTTCCTTTACATCTAGTGATGGGGCCAGTTAGTTGGACAGGTTAGGACGGAGGACTGATTTTTTGTTACTTTGACAATCTGATGAGCACCTTAGTTTTAGTTAGGAAGGGAACCCCCGATTTAGCGATGGGGATAGTGAGCCATTTTCTTTTAATTGAATAAAGACTTATCGTTTAACCATGTCTTCTGGTCAGAGTCTTAACTAGCCCTACCCTATCAATGTTGTCTGTGCTAATAAGGTTATGGAACGTGCCTTCCAGTCACTCCTACTCGACTGGTTCCCTTTCCTCTCATGTGCTGATGTTCCTCTCCTTAGCTCCAAATGTATGCTTCCCTTCCTACTCTCCTGCGTCCATCTCCACCCACCTTCTCCCTTTCTTCCCCCTCTGTCCCTCCAATGTCTCGCACTCCTACTAACAGGCTTCACATTTTGACGTTATGACTCCTTCCTCCACACTATTTCTCCCTTCTCCACACTGTTCAACTCAACCTTCTACTCGCATTCCTTTCACTCTCGCAAGAGTTTTTCGCTAACTCTCTACAATCACTCTACACTACCTCTAACACTCACTCACCCACCTGGTACTCACACTTTCTCTCACCAACCAATACCTCACCTTTTCTTCAATTTGCCTCCACATTCCAGTCCACTGTACTTCCTTGCACTGTTCTTTGTCTGCCACCTTAACTTCGCCTGAACAACCCTCAACTTGGTGGCCTTCTCATCTTCCTCCCTCATTCTTCCATTGGATTACTTGCCCTGGCCAAACTGTCTCTATTCCTTACCTGGGAGGTGTTATAAACCAAGGAAGTTACCCTCAAGGAAAGTATAGCCTCTTCCGTGAATTCAACTGTTCTGTTATGTAAGTCCTGGCTGAAGCCGTTATGCTGTGGTGCTGCTGGTACTGTGTGCAACGGCACTGGGAGTAGTGCAAGGAGTCTCTTGCAGCATGCAAAATCTCACAGGTTCTCGTTCGTTGCCACCCTCTCTCCCTGTGGCTCAGATAACTGTAGACCATTGCCCGCTGATGGGTTGTAATCCTATGGGGGATCTCTTGACACTGCCGTGGTCTTACCGCTGGTGTTCGTAAAGAAAGAAAAAACTCGGCCAGCGTTTTCTGTAAGAGGCATGGGTTGAAGCAAGTTGGTATTTCTCATACATAAGCAGTCATTTGGGAAGGGGACAGGAAATGAGGCCCTTTCAACTGCCACCATCACCTCTAGGGTGGGGCGATCTCTGGCTTCCATCCTGCTGGGCCTCCCACCACAGGCTGAGAGGGGTCCCTGTTCCCGAATGACAAGGTCAGATTTCTGACCTTGTCGCACTACTTGCCAGGAGCAGGAGGATGCACGAGTGGTCTCTGAATCAGAGTGTAGTACACCACGTTTTTGAAAAGTGGGAACAGCCACAAGTGGGGTTTTTGAGACTCATGCCAATTTGAAATGTCAGAGTGTCTGCACAAGGGAGATTCCTAAAGTGGAGAATCTGGGCAATGCCTTGATCATCTCATGGAATTTTAATTGGACCTATGTATTCCCTCCATCTCCCTTGCTGCAGGTTGGCCAGGGTAGGTTCCACAGGAGGACGATGATCCAAGTGGACCATATTTGGCAGCAGAAGGTGTGATATGCAGACCTACATAATCTGGGCCAGAGAAAGTGTCCTTTACTACTCCCTGCTCTCCTCTTTACTCCCGCCTCCACTCTTTAATCCCTCATCCACTCTTCTACTCTCAGGCCAATATATTTCTCAGCTACCCTCCTTTTACTCGGTACCATGCACTTTACAGTCACTCCTTACACTAACTATTCTAAATCCACTTGCCGCATTAACAAGCATGCTCACACTGCAGTACCATTTTCACTCACTACATCCTGCTGGTCTCTTGGTTGTCCACTACCACCTCCTCTTACATCATCTGATAATGTAGTTCTTTTTTATATCCCTCCCCCTTTCTGGGTTGGTTCTCCCTTCCCTGTTCTCCCTTCCCTGGCCAATCTGGCCATGTTACCCCCTCCCGGGATGTGTTGAAGTCAGCCAAAATTACAAATAGGAGGCTATGCATGCCCTCTTCTTCTGAGCGACTCCACCCCCGAAAAACAGTGGCAGCCCGGGAGGCTGAGTGAGTTCATGTGTGTAAGCTTTGGTCTTTGCGCCGCAACGGCAAATTTCCCTGCTTTATTCCTGGGTGGGCTAGTGTTTTTTTGTTCCTTTGGCAGAAGTTGTTTGCTGCAGCTATATAGCAGCACTGCATTGCTCACCTGCTGACAGCATAGTAGTGGTGCCATGGTTCTCCTCTCTCTTCACTGCTCTGCTTCCATAGGCAGCAGGTCGTAGACTCCGGGGGTGCTGGATATTGGTGGTCGGTTCTCAGCCTGCTGATGGTTGGCGTATGGCGCTGGAACATTGCTCTCTATCGAATGCTTTCTTACTGGTTTCTCTTTGCATTGGGATGTCACTATGAGAGACCAGAAAACATTGGCAAGCCTCTTGTTGAGCCGGTATGGCATGAGACAAAGGCGGACTGCTTAGAAACAGACTAGCTCTGGAGGGGGGCTTGAATGGCAACCCTCTCAACTGCCGCCGTCCAGATCAGGGGTATGACTGGCTGTGGATTTCTCACTGGTAGACCTCCCACCCTCGGCTGAGAGGGGTTTGATCTTGTCACCGTGATCAGCAGCCAATCAGCTCTTTCTCTACTTTGTTGGGTACAGGAATGGATTTTGCTCACCTTGGTGCAAGGGCCTGCACATCTCAAGAATGAGGGGATAACTAGCTTTGCTGTCTATATGTGGAAGCACAAGCAGTTTCTTTTTTTCGTGATCTCAATTGTAGTGCAATTTCTGAAGGGCTTGGCCCTCTGCCATCCACCTGCACTATACATGCAAGCAAAGTAGGACCTGAATTTGATCCTGGCAAACCTAATAGCCCTGCTTTTGCACCGAATTTCTGACCCTGAAAGCTGTCGTTTTAGTGGCTATTGCATAGGCCAGGAAAGGAAGTGATTTGCGGCTCTTAAAGCTGACAAACCTCAGATGTTATTTACAAAGGAAAAAGTGACGGTTTGGGTAAAGTGCTCTTTTCTGCTAAAAGCAATTAACACATTCAGTAAAAACTTTCTTATAGTTTTCTTTCCTCTGACACCCTTCCTACATGGAGGAGCGACTCCAGACTTCACTCTATGAGGACACTTGTCCTTTACCAGAATGGATGACAACTGTTAGTGAATTTTGGCCACGTGTCCAAAGGGGTGGCTGTGACTAAGCAGGCAATCTCCAGCTTCTGATATGCAGTAGAGTTTGAGGCGGGCCACAAGACACACCCGCAAGGGTGAACACATTCTACTCCACATCATGCTGCCAATTTCTGAGAGAGGTACACTGATATAAAGATGAAGTTTTATTTAAAAACCGCCTTTATCCAAAGTGCTTTACAGAGCACATATTTACATACAATATCACCCAAACGAAATGAGTGGTGCCTCCAGGCACCATACAAGCATGATTTCAAATATTTCTGCGGTTTCCGCTTGGTGGCTGGATGAGAATCTGCAATTGATACATGATATCCAACAGGCTATACAGTCATATTGGGCCGCATTACGAGTTTGGAGGCAGCCTGGCTGCCTCCAAACTCGGGTCCGGGTTCCCTGAATGGGGAAATACCGGGCCATTCCGACCTTGGAGGGCCTGGTATTTCCCCATTCAGGGAACCTGGACCCGGACCATCCCCGTTCCCATTTGAGCCCCCATAAGGTTCAATGGGAATGGGGAGCATGCTAACAACGGGCCCGTTAATGACGGGCCCGTTGTTAGCATGCTGGCCCCCTTGCGTGACCCGCTAAGGACGTCTGGTAAAACCAGACGTCCAGAGCGGGTCCCGCAAGGGGACCTTGTAATAGGGCGGTAAGGGGTTAACAGCTCCGGCGCCTTTAGCGGTGCCTGCAACCCCTTACCGCCCACCTCGTAATAAGTCCTATTATCTTTGTGAAAACGTTGATTTAAAAAATAGAGAGGAAAACTGTTTTTTTTTTTTTTAATTAATGTGTTTTAAAAAAATCCTATTATAGTGATTAACAGTGATCATTTGACTTGATATTTTACACTAAAGGCAAAGAGTGTGTAGTTTAGAGGAAGGGGCAGTAAGGGAGTTGCAGGTGGGAGGATGAACATTTAAGAAAAAAGCAAAACTGCCATAGTAATGTGTGGGAAAGTACATAATACATATTGTTTAACTGTCATGTTATGCTAGCAAAGTCTACTAGGTGGCATAGCAAGACAGAGAAACAATGTGTGAATTTAAAATGAGAAGTAAAATAAAAGTAGAATTGATAGGTTTGCGATGAAAGACGAGATTAGGGTCGTGTAAGGGTGCAGAATTATGAGTCTGACACAGTGGTGGCATGTTTATTATCAACGACTTTTATTATAGAATAAATAAAAGGAAACATAACCTATCCTGTCCTATTTCTATGAGGGGTTGCCCTGCCTCAACTAAAACACTAAGGACTCTGTCAACATGTCTCGTTAAATAATAAGTCCACTGTCCAAACCTATTTCCGCCCCTTAAACTAAAGAAAGGAAAACCTGGGTGTCTTCTTAATCCAGAAGGCGCCTCCTCTCGCTCTGGATACAGGCCTTTTAAAGTTAATTTCCTGGTATGAGAAACAAGCAATTCCACAAATAGTTCACAAGTTACTCAGATTTCCAACAAATGCCTCTTTCACATGGGTTCCAGATCCCTCTTGGTTGTTTCGGTTTCTCCGCGACTTGTTTAACAGCCCTTCTCTCCCTTCTTTATGGGTTTCAGACCCCCTTTATCTTCTGTCGGGCTCCCCCCAACTTGTTTTGGGCCTCAGCCCCTTGATCATTTACTCCTTTGAATGGATTGTGTCCTCCCACGTATTCCTCATCTTTGACACTTGTTGTCCAGCTTCAGCTGCTTTGGAATTTGTTTCGGCAGAGGGCGCTGTGAATCGATGGTGTCAAGTCGATGTCCCTCCAAGACCTCCGTCGAGGATGATCATTGAAGGCATATATAGCACGCACATCGTCCGTTGGCCTCAGTTCCATTTTTCTGTGACAACATTGGCTTTGGCGAAATTCGGTGTGCCTCACATCTTGTGACGTCTTTGTTAAAAATCTTTGAAAAACAATGTCTTCATCATCGCCACCGACGACTCTGAAGTCTGGTTTTAAAAAGTGTTGAGATTGCGGATCGAAAAATGTCCCTGACTGATCCGCAACGTATCCATTTGTGGTGCCTCGGAGCGGACCATGACACCTCTGACTGCTCGAAGTGCCAATCCTTGACTGGAAAGGCCTTCAGGGAACGGCAGGGGAAGCTGAAGGTAGGCAAAACCCCTAAAAAATAAATTAAAAAAAACAAAAAAAGTCCCCTACCTGATCCATGAAACCTTCCACTGACGAGTTGAGAGGCGACTCTTCTAAGAGGAAGAAGGCCAAGCAGTGGCTTACACCACTCTTTTTTTCATCCTCAAAGAAGTCGAAGAGAAGGCACTGTAGGTCGACTTTGTCGTCTTCGGCGTTGGTCACTTCTCCCAAAATAGTTGCTTGCCCAACCAAGCAATCCACTCCGGCCGAGTGGGAAGCCTTCAGGGCTGAAATGCTTAAGATTTTTGAAAAACAAAAACCTAGCCATGCTCCTACCAAGCCTTTGAAAGAAGCCGGAAAGGTCTTGTCCTAAGTCTTGCACACCCTTGAGCCCGGGAAAAAGGCCTGATCCACATTGTGAGCCTTTTAGGCCTCGATCCGATGTTTCATCGAAGGATCATTCGAGACATAAGCACAAGTCGAGTTTGAGGTCCATCAACGCCATCGACAACCTTGCCTACCAAACCCTCGACATCGATGCCGGAGACTTGACGCCAGCTGTGCCGTCAACGCTGAGCGCCCCTCCTAAATCAATGGTGCCAATAAAGAAAACCTCAACGACTATCAAGGCTGTCGAGGCCAATTATGCCAATATCAATAATTCCAGACAAAACCTATGCCCCAATGTCTAAGAAATACTTTTTAAGTCTCTTTCTTCAATTTTTGAAGAAGAGGAGCGGTCTGTTGAAGAAGCCCCCTTTGGCCTGCAATATGGTACACCCAATGTACCAGAGAGTTTAATTTCAGAAGAGTTCAGGATGAAGGACCTTTATGAAAGTTTGCAGACTGCAAGTGGGGTAGATACTTCACCTGAACTTGAGTTTGGGTAACCAGAGGCTGGGGAGCATGCAGATGCATCCTACAGGCAGCCCATATCAAAGGTGGTGGATTACATGGGTTGGAGTGGGCCTCCATTACCACATGAATAGGATGACCTTACTGACATTCTTGACAAAGGTCCACAGACAGATCCAATTTCACCCTTCCATATAGCCTTGCAGAAAAGGGTGGCCAGGAACTGGGAGACTCCGGAGACCAATTCGGCAGTTGATAAAAACGTAACTAAGATGTACCGCCCTTCCAGTAGTGACCCCGACTACTTGTCAAAACATCCCACTTGCAACATCAAAACAAGCGGCGTACCATACCATTCCTCCTGATTGGGACGACAAACGCACATATGGATGGGCAAGGAAGGTATTCTCTGCAGGGAGTATACGTTCACTGTATGGGACTGCATTTCCATGGCAGCTGAGCACATTCCCGAAGGAGATGAAAGAGACGGCTTCTTAGCTATTGTTAGAGACGGCAATGAGGCCTTGTGCGAGTCTCTTCAATCAGGTTTGGATTCTGCAGATAGTATCAGCAGAACTATGGCTATCAACACCGTTATGCGCAGATTTGCGTGGTTGAAAAAGTTGGGTGTTGCATCTGATGTGCCATCTAGACTGCTCAACATGCCTTTTGACGGGTCTAACCTTTTTGGCAACAAGGCTGACGAGAGCTTTGAGAAGTTGCAGACCTCAAAGACGGCAGCCAAATCTTTAGGTGCCATTATTAGGCAACCTCTGCCTTTTCATCTTAGTGGGCAACCTTGGAGGGGTAGATCTTTTTGCTATGCCTCAGTTGGAAGGGCGAGAGGATTGGCCAGTCAAATTTACGTCCATTTGTCCTGTTCTCTGATGCATCTTCCACAAAGAGAGAACATTCTCTTACGAGAGGAGGGTCGGGTTCTCCATCCAGAGGTCAAGACACTCAACCTTCATGCTTGGTTTCTGAAAATGCTGAGATATAAGCATTGGGATCTCCCGGATGACGCAATGGAGGTTTTGCTTTCGGCCAGAAGGCCAGCAACAAAGTCTTTGTACCGTTGCCGTTGGAATAAATTCTTCAACTGTTGCGGGGAAAAGAATGTAGATCCTTTCCTATGTGAAACACCAGATGTTTTATCCTTTCTTCTATCTTTAGATAATCTGGGGCTCCAGATTTGTACTATTAAAGGCTACTTCGTGGTGCTGGCCATCTTTAAGCGATCGACGGAGGAATGTTCCTATTTCAAAATTCCACTGGTGACATCATTTCTAAAGGGGCTCATCAATGTGTCCACCTTCTCCCCCACCAATCTCCTTTCCAGGTTCCAGTTTGAGACCTTTAATATGGTTTTAAAATTCCTAATGTGTGCACCCTTGAACCCTTACACTCATATCCTTTAAGGTTGTTAATCTTTAAAAGCATTCTCTTGGTAGCTCTAACTTTAGCACGTAGAGTGAGCGAGCAGCAGGCACTTTCGTCCAAGCAACCGTTGTTAGGCAGAATTGCATGCAGTACCCGCCGGGACCACCACATACAATTAGGACTACATGTGTAAGCAAAAACCAACCTTTGGTATACGTCTGTACTACACAGTTTTGTGGTAGCGAGCTGAGCAGCCAGTCTTATCTCAAGAGGGAATGTGAGCAGTACACGAAGTTACACAGAGGTCTTACAATCACAGTGGTTCAAGTATACACTTATATTCAAGGTTTCTTGGTAAAAACACTTATACGTTTATTACACAATCATTTAGAAAACATTCACTAGAAGGAGGCAACTTAATATTATACACTAATATACTTCAACACAAAACCTATAGGTTTCTGAACAATTTAAGCTCCCATGAAATTGGAGCCAAAGGGCATTTGAGTCACTTTGAATGGGAAGGCAAAGGCACAAGTTAATAGAATAGATCACAATTACTTTCTTAGGCAGTGCAAATAGTTATAATTCACTAGAGGACTCGATTCAGTTCAATAGACCTAGGCCAAAGTCAATGGACCAGTGTCTTGGATAAGAAAGAGCAGTTCTTGAAGTAAACGGTAAAGTCTTTGGCAAAGTTCTCAAAAGTAGTTTGTACGAAAAAGAATCATATGTTGGGTCTCAAGCTGATTAGGCCTGTCAGTTGGGAAAGTTCCACGAAGCATTCTCTCAATCGTGTTGGCACAGTACTTTAGTATGAAGCCATCTGCAGCAGGGCTTAACCGGGCAAACCAACAGTCCAGGAGTTGGTATCTGAGCGCTGCTTATTATTACCCACGGTGTGTGGTGCTCATTTATCGACCTCGGAAGGATGAAAGGCTGAGTTTGGCCCTGCCGGGATTCGAACCTGCGTTGGCAGGATCTGCACTGATGTCAAAGTGAGCGCTCTACTCACTGTGCCACTTGACCTGCTTAAAACAAAGGGGCTTAAGGTGCCATATTGAAAAACATGGCTCACGCGATTTTTAGGAACCAGTGTTCGCAGTTGGGGGAAAATTAATGGTATTTTGTTCTAAAACCACTGTCACCGGCCATTTCGATAGAAAAGGGTAGCATTTGACTGCTACGTGAGTTTCTAGACACAGGGGATACTAGGTAACCCCTCCAGCACTCTATAGGAAGATAGTGTGCTGGGTTTAGGAATTTAAAAAGACTAGTAGTCAATCTAACATTGATTTATCCCAGAGAAGGTATTTAAACCATTGGGAAGTCTAAAAAAGACTTCCCTGTGTCACTCCACTGAGGGTGCTGTGTAACACACATGAAAAGATGCCTATGGAGTTATCTTAAAACTCCAACACCAAAGAACACAAGAGTAAAATACACATCAAAATACATGAAATAGTGGGGGGAAAAAGGCTCACACTCTTTCCAGGTAAAAAAAAATTAAGTCCTCAAAATCCAACATAGTTGCTTGGGGTCTCTAAGGTGAAGGAACATTAGCACATTTATGAGAATTCTCCCTAACAACCGTTTACTATCTTCCACAAGGTTAAGGTTGTTTTAAGGGTCAAACCTTCATTTTTGCCCAAAATCATTTCTGATTTTCATATACGTCAGAAAATTGTGCTACCTTCTTTCTATCCCCCACCTTATCCTGGCAAGAAGGAGGAAAGACTACATAGGTTAGACCCCCCCGCCCCCCGGGAGAGCGTTAAGCTTTTATATATCAAGAATGTCTAAGCTACGTATTGATAACCGACCTTTCATTGGATATACAGGACATAAGCTTGGTCAGGCTGTTAATAAACAGACCTTATCCAGATGGATAATTCTGGCAATCTCGGAATGTTACAGGCTGACAGGAAAATACCCCCCGGAAGGTTTAAGGGCCCATTCCACCAGGGGCATGGCTACCTCTACAGCCCTGCAAAGGGGCACACCAATTAAAAACATTTGTGAAGCAGCAACGTGGTCTTCCTTCCACACATTCACAAAGCATTATTGCCTGGAATCTTCGCTTGGTCAGGATGGTACTTTTGGCAAGGCAGTCTTTCACTACGTCCATGAAAATATGATTTCTAATTCTATTCCCGCCTCCAAAACAAATACTGCTGTGGGAGTCTGTCAAGATGAGGAATACGTGGGAGTACACAATCCATTCGAAGAACAAGTTACTTAGCACTGGTAACGTTCTTTAGACTATCCCATCTTACCCCTCTGTAGAATTTCCTGTGCTATTACAGCTTCCGTTCCATCAAGTCACTCCTGTGTTTTACTGGTATCTCTGCTGTTAAAGGGGGGAAAAACAGAACTGAGGTAACCGGCCATGCACGTGCTATATATGCCTTTGATGACATCATCCTCGACAGAGGCCTTCGAGGGACATTGACTCAACGCCATCGATGCACAGTGCCCTCTGTTGAATTGTTTTTGCCAAGTGTCAAAGATGAGCAATATGTGGGAGGAACATCCAGTCAAAAGAACATTACCAGGGGTAAGTAACCTGTTCTTCTCTCATGTATGGGTCCCAAACCCTTGTGCTTGGCTTTTGTGGACTTTGCCCACTTTCATATAGGTCCCAGACCCTGGTGTGTTGCTTCGGGGTTCTCTACCCCAATTTAACTCACTGTCCTACTGAACAGACCTGGTGTACTCTCCTGCTAAGTACCGTTCCACATATGATAGTTTATACAGTTTGTTTCAATCTCTCTTCTTGGTTTTTTTCTGGGTCCCTGACGCATCTACTTTGGCTTTGCCTCTGTTGTTCACTTGGGTCACAAACCTCTTTGTAGACTCCTCAGGCCACTTGGTTTATTCCCCTTCCAAGTGTCTATGGATGCAGCATGTGTCTGCATTCTTTCAATCTCTCCCTACTTGATTGTGTTAGGATCCCAGACCCATTTACTTTGGTCTTGTCTCTGTGGTTCACTTGTGTCTCAGGACCCCGTTATATTGGCTTTCCAGGACACTTGTTTACTCTCCTGCCAGTGTCTATGGATGGGGCATATGTCTGTATCTTTATATCTAGGTTGGGGTCTTTGACCCATATTTTACCATCTTTAACTCCCATCTGGTCCCTGATGCTCTTTAGGCTCCCCTTGCTTGGTTTCCACTCCTTCTCATGGACCCAGGCAGCACCCGTACCTTGCTTTTGGGCTCTTATTGCGTGGCGTCCTCCTCAGACGTTTCACTCTCTGGGCAGACCTCTGCTCTTTCTCGCTCCAGCTCTGGTCCGTGTCCCTGCTCCAGCGGGTCGGTCTGTGTGCGGTTTCCCTCCAGGAGGCGTGCCAAGTCTGAAGTAGACTTGGCTTCTGTCTACTTTCTCGTGGCCTGGCTGGTGCCTGACAGCACCCTCAGATGGCGGTGTCTTCCCCACTGGCGTCCCAGTCCCCAGCAGCTTTCTGTGCTTCTCCGTCTGCCACACTCAAAATTTACTCTCGGTTCCTCGGGGGCTGACTTGACTAATGACATTGTCTGTCTTCTAATTTGTACTCTGTATAACCAATGGCCAGTCTCCAACAGCTAGACTGCGTGTGACAGTTCTGATAGGGATTCTTCATTGCTCCATCCTTCTTTCTCGCCATAGTACTGTACCGATGATCATCACAAAGTTCAGTGGCACTCTTCCTCATCTCAGTATTTTCCTAGGAATTGAGTTCCTCGCTACTACATAGATAGAAGCATGGGCGATCACAGGGTACTGAGGGAGGTTAAAGGAAGGGGAGGCCGGAGATGAGGGAAGAAAATACCACATTCTCCAAAGGTGATTGTCACTGGTCCAATGGAGGGTTTCCCCTCCCCATGAGATCCACCCGCTGAGTACCTCTCCAGGGGGTCTATTGGGTAGTGGCCTCACCTCCCAGGCCTCAAGGGAAGAGGCTTCCCCCATGGAAGCAGTGACAATACTCTGGGATTCGTCACACTCGATAAAGGTTTTCTATTTTTCTAAACTAAATTTTATTTTCATTATTTAGTTAAAACTGTATTTTTAATGCAATGTAAATATCCATAACCATCCCTGGCACAGAGCTCTACGGTAGTGATTTTGCATTAGAAACTCTAAAGAGCAGCTAGACCATATGTGCTGTTGCCTAATCTGAGCTTAGCGTATCTGGGGAAATACCACATTGGGTGAGTGTTTGAAAATGATGTCTTTGCTCAAGGCTAAGACTTATCCTGTGTGTTTACCCAAGACACAGCTTAATAACGTTTGAATATGGCGAACCACAATGATTAGGTGCCCACCAAATGTTTGCAATGGTAACAAAAATTGGGATGAGTGCCAAACCCACGGAAGGTGAAGTGCTGTTGCCATCTGTGGGTTCTAACCTTCTAAACCAACCAGTGGGCAGCACCCCCCTTACCCCGTTGACCCAGTGGGACCTGGTCAGTGCTGGAAATTGATGAGATTTATTAGGGTAACTCCAGCCTCCCCCAACCTCCTTCACGTGTGAGTAGCAGGGTTGGTAGAGTGGATTGTCAGTGTTGTGTGTGGGACTTCAGAGTCGGAGCCTGGTGTCGAATAATGTGGGTGCCCCAAGTATAGGTTGTTGGCTGCTTGACTTAAAAACAGAGTGCATTTTAGGAACATAAGAATGACCACAAATGTATCAAACACGTCTGTAATTGTAATTCAAATGGGCATTCCTTCTGAGCATGCAATGCACACCGGGAATGGTCATTTCATCTGTCGGAATATAGTCACCATGTGTCAGGATTATTGTGGTGGTTGGGACTTGTGGGGGCCTCTGTGGCCGGAACCACCACCAAAGGGCTAACAAGCACTGGAGATGCAGCATGCTTGGCCCTGTAAGAAACCTAAGGGTATCCTCACACCTACTCCCATTGGATCCTCTTCTCCCGTGGCCGGGAAAGGCCAGCGCTTTTGGATCCTGGAGAAGCAAGCGAGGGTCCCCTGGTGGAGGGTCCTTGGGGATTGGGGAGAGGATATCCATAGGTGAGACATGGTATACCCTTTTCCCTATGAGAACCCACTTCACCCTCCCCTGATCTTTGTGGGCTGTTGCAAACCATGTATGCTAATTTTCCCTCATTCAATACAATCTAGTACTTAGAAGAGGAAGAGGCCTGTAGAGTATTGTAAAGATCAGGCATGTCCCAAGTGCGCCACTAATTAGCACTAGGCCATTTCAATTATGGACTCAAACCTGCAACCTGTCAAGTGGTTGCAGGTGTATAAAAAGTCCAACAGAAGAGCGAGCAGCAGGAGAGAGCCGAGGCCGATCGTTGTGGGCCTGGAGGGAGAATCCTGCATTCCAGGAGGCAGCCGTGGTGGGTCCTGCAGGAGAGTCAGGATGTTGGCAGCTGATCCCAAGAAGCTTTGGAGCCAAGGGCTGGGCAGGTTGTGAGAAGGCCCCAGGTGTGGGAGCCTGAAAGAAGCAGAGTTACCGACAGCGGGGAGAAAGCAGAGCTGTCGGCGAGATACGAAGAGAAGGTGAAGTGCAAGAGGGGCTCACGGTCAAAGGAAAGCGTGTCGGCGGAGCAGAAGTTGAAAGCAAAGCTGTCCGGAGGAGACCACAGGGACCGGTCAGTGAGAAGGGAAGAACACTCTAACTGGGAAGCTACCGGGGATGTAGGGAAGCCAAAATAGATGCTGAATGGATGGGGATTTCATTTTTCTCTCCCTTACAACCCTTCCGGTAAGCCGTATGCACCTGACCACACAACCCGGCTACCTGATAACATAGATGCTTTACTCTGCCCTATAAACAATCTACTTTTGTCTGATAGAACTCTGTATGGTCATTGCGACCAAATCAGCACGATCTGAGTTGAACAGAATCCCTCATTTCTACCATCACACAGATACCGTTCCCTTTTAGGAGAGACGACGTTGTGAATGTTGCACTAGATGCCATATTCGAAAGACAAGATGTCCCCTGCCACCTCCATAGGGGCACGTCAAAAGAAATTATATAGGTAGTCACGTCAAACTCCATTTTTACTCACACAGCCTGGAAAAATAAATCTGTGACGCTGCTACAGCATCACAATACGGGGTTAATCATTTATTCGAAGATTTCCCAGAAGAAATGCCTAGTCCTGAAGATGACCTCAACATCAACTTGTGAAAAGACACCAGAGATAGTGTCTAATGCATCATATGGCCGAAACATGTCGACTATTTCTGAAAAAGACTACTAACCACAATAGCCTTACGAATTAACCTCATATAGTATTGTTCATTTAGTGATCCATATCCCTGTTTGTTTTTGATTTCTGTAACCTGTGTTTTCAGTTTCATTTTTGATTTTATTGTTTATGCTTTCACTTGTTCAGTCTCGTTTGAGTACTGTCCTTTTAAAATTTTGTACCAGTATTATTAAAATAGCTACATTTTGTTGTAATATATTTATATGGTGTTTTTTTGCTACTCCCTGAGTAAGTGATCTTTATGTCAGGTGTATGTTAAACATTCTGTAATAACCACTCCCATCTCCAACTACCAGGCCTATGTAGAGAGGGGTAATCATTTCTTCCTTTGTGTGTTTGAACATATAGCAGTGAAAGAAATGTGTGCAACGCTCCCAGGGAGACGGTCTGGAGCGTGTGGTGAAGGCCAAGGAGGGTATGGAAAGCTATTCCAATGAAGGTATACAGATAAAGGTTTAAGGCTAGTTGGCATTCATTTGGGAAACTCCATTACTAGGGATCACAGCATGGGCTCTGTGGTACATTTTAGGGCACTCATCTGGCTTAATTGGATGGTCAAGTTGCTTGCGTTACGGAACTATTTCTAGTATCACACATTGCGCACATTGGTTCTCTTGATTACACAGCCGCACTAGTAACATTGACTTTTAAACGTGTTTTTTTTTCTTTTTTCTTCTGGCTCACTATGTCCTATGCTGAGGGGAAAGAAAAAGACTATTCAATCGCTGCCTTCTAACAATTTACTGAACAAAATCCTTTGCAAAAATTGTGGGGTGCAACGACCTCTGACACTTTTTCTATAGCTGCTGAGAAGCAATCCGCTCACTCCCAAAATACCGATTTTTAGGAAACGGAAATGGTGACTGCTAAAGAGGACTTTGCTGCCAGCTTTCAAGCATTTCAGTAGCTTTTCAGGCTCAATTTACATCGTTTACGTCAGAAATAAAACAATCACTATCAGACTTCAACAAGGACGTTGCCAATCTTGGGGAGCGGGTTGAGGCCAATGAACAGGCAGTTCAGGTTCTGACACAGGATAGCAAACAGACAGACGTTGCATTGGAGGACCTTGCTACGGCAACACGAAATCTTGAACTTCAATATGAAAATCTGGAGAATACGTCCTGTCGTTCGAATATCAGAGTGAGAAATCTACCAGAAACGGTCTTGGACTCTCAGCAAAGAGAAGAGGTAACCCAAATCTTCGCAGATTTGCTCCCAGGGGAGGAGAAGCCTCCAATCTCTATAGACCAAGTACATCAGACCAAAAAGGAGCGATCCTGGTGCTCGCCCGCCTGATGTTTTGGCTACCTGCACTTCCTATCATGAGAAGGAACAGATACTGAGAACGGCACTTGAACAAAGTATGATTACTTATAACTGGACGGAAATCCGGCTCTATCAAGACCTCTCCCAGATCACTCTCCAGAAAAGGCGAGAGATGCAAACCGTTGTCAGAGTATTACGAGATCGGGGGATCAAATATAGATGGACTTTTCCTTTTGGAAGCCTTTTTTCAATAGACAGCAAGCAATGCAGGATCACATCCCGAAAAGCTGGACTGGCATGGCTACAAGTTGAAGAAGATGAGTGCGAAGGCGCAACAGCCTCCGGTGTTGATCGCATATCTCAGAAGTCTAAAACGTGTGAATGGTTGATGTTGTCAATGAAACACTTGTGTATAGGCGCGTTACAAATGCCATATCATATCATATCATATCATATCAATGGAGAAAGTAGACAAAACAGCAAAAGGAGGATTGGATAGCCCGCTTGAGAGGTCCGATTCACAAAGTGACAGATTAAGGTATAAATATCAGTAATTGTGGGAATTAATGGCTATCCTGAGCCAGCAATGAACTTCATCTGATAATGGAGGGGGAGAAGCTGCTGCCCTTTTTGGAATCTATCCGTTAAGGGAACAGATGGGGTACTAGGATACCCTGCACATTGTACTGGGGTATTAGTGGGATCATAGCTGGGGCTGCTTGCCCCGGATTTTGTTAGGAACTCTGGCTCGCACCAAGAGACTATGGTTGGGGTTTATTATATCCAAGTTGGGGTTAGGGAGGGTGTAACAGGTGGGGTTAAGCTGTATGGGAAGAGGACAAGAGGAAGAACCGCTTGGTACTTTTGGATAAGCTATGCACATTGGTGGAAACAGGATGACATTGTGATATTAACAACCCAGCAGTCTAATGGGACAGTTTAAATGCTTAACATTGGCTTCAGTTCGCCAGCGAAATGCAGGAAGCTGCATGCTCTTTTGAGGCGTCACCAACCTGACTTGGTGGTCCTCCAAGAAACGCATATATGTTTATCAGATGAGCATAAACTGCGGCTTTGTCGCTACCCGCTGGTCTTACAGGCAAATGCTAAGACTAAAGTGGTAAGAGTTTTTCTGCCATTGAAATCGGGCCCCCACTGTGCAGTGTTGAAAATGTATATCCACAAAGAGGGACGATATATATTGAAGGTCGGGCCCAAAAATATAACTGTGGTGTCCATTTATAAAATCAGTTCTTACCCAGGTTGAAATGTTTAGTGAGTGAAATATAATTGCGTGGGATCCTGCACAAGACTGAAGTAAAAGTACTTCCTTGACACATTCATTATCCTCTAAAGTATTAAAACAAAGATTTGCTAATTTGCCTTCGGTGGATGTCTGGCCAGCTTTAATGGGGGATAAGAAAGCATATACTTTTTAGTCGCATGTGCATTGTTTGCTTTCCTGAATCGATTATGCTTGGGTTTCTAAACCCATCCTAGGTAGAGTTACCACTATGATCCGTCACCCTATTGCAATTTCGAACCATGCTCCACTGACTTTACAGATAGATATAGAAGGGATGATCCAAAGGGTATGGACGTGGCGATTCCTGTATGCGATGATGCAGGAAACAGTGGTCAGGGGAAAAGTGGAGGCTAATGTAGAGGAATTCTTTGAACAGAATGACTCCCGGAATCTCCTTTTAATATGGTATGGGATGCTTTTAAGGCTTCAATCTGTGGGATTCTAATAGCAGAGGCGCCAAGTAAACGCTGGCAGAGAATGGTGTTGGAAATGTCATTGGAAACAGAACAACACGTAATGAGGGAATTGGAAGCGCATACAGCCCCGGAAATATTAAAAGCATATAGAGTAGCAAAAGCTAAACTTAACCTGTTCTTGACTAAAAAGGCGGAGAAATATTTGTTATATTTGCACCAATCCTATTATGTTAAGGCTAATAAGGCAGATACACTACTGGCGAGACAACTGCGCCAGAAGATCACCCCGCAAACTATCCAATTGATTAAATTGCCGGGTGGCGGTACTGTTACTGAAGCCCTCAAATTATAGCGCAATTTCACTCGTTTTACTCGCAGTTATATCAAACTGAGATCCCTGATGAGCAATCCCAGCTAAGTTACTTGCAGGTAGTTAATCTTCCCTGGATCTCGAGGATAGACGGACACATCTTGGAATAAGACATTTCTGTGGAGCAGGTCCTCAACGTTATTAAATCACTTCCCGTGAATCAATCTCCAGGACCTGATGGGTTTTCAGCTTCTTTTTTATAAAATATTCAGGAAGGTATAAGCTTCAAGATTAGTGTATCTCTAGAACTCATTCCTTAGCTCAGGCAGTATCTCCCCTTCGATGGAGGAAGCCAAGATCATACTGATTCCAAAACTGGGAAAGGATCCAGGCAAGTGCGGTTTGTACAGGCCGATTGCTTAAATCTGGATGCTAAGATTTACTCAAAAATTCTTGCAAATAGGATGGAGGGGCTACTTCCGTCTATTATACAGCCCGATTAGTCTGGCTTTATAAAAAACCGACAGACGCATGACCACATACAGCGGTTATGTCATTTGTTGGAAAAAGTGGCAAATAAACATTTAACTACGATTCTTTTACATTGGATGCCAAAAAGGCTTTCGACCGCTTTGAGTGGTCGTTCCTTTTCCAGGTTATGGTCTATGAAGGGATTTGATCCTCAGTTTATGGTAAGGGTCAAGGTAAATAACAATTCTCCGGTGGCACGATTACTAATAAATGCAGCACGTTCACCCCCAATTTCCCTTCAGCAGGGAACAAAACAGGGATGTCCCAGGTCGTCATTGTTGTATTTGAGGGGAAAGAGCATAAAATCATGGCGTACGCTAACGATATGCTACTAGTAATTTCTGAGCCTGCAAGATCATTGCCCGGACTAAAGGGAAATGGAAAACGATGGTTTTTCTGCAGGCTTGAAAGTTAATTTGGCCAAATCAGAAATATTAAATTTATCTTTGCCCCTACCGCTGTCCCCTTGACATACTCGGACTAAATTTGCCTGGGCTCAGGGTAAAATTAGACTCTTGGGAATTACATTAACCCCAGATTTGGAAGGCGTATACAAAGCTAATTTTCCCCCATTGATGAAGGAGATTACGAACCAACTCAGACAGTGGGGTCCATTTTCAATTTCTTGGCTTGTACGGATGAATGTTATAAAAATGTCAATTCTCACAAAAATGTTATTTGTTCCAGGCACTCCCAACCCCCATGGCATCTTTTAAAACGTTGTGTAGGAGAATTTCTGATTATATTTGGAATGATAAACCCTCCAAAGTGGCTTATGAGGTTTTGATTGCAACCATCGAGAGAGGAGGGCTGGGTCTTCCCGATCTATACACATTTTATCAGGCAGCACTGCTCTGGGAAATTAAAGACTGGTGGGGATCAGATGAAGCGAAACGGTAGCTACAGATGGAACAGGCACTGGTGGGTCCAAATTTAGGGGAGGTTTTATGGCATGCAAAAAAAGACCGCTCTCCCAATATTCATAGGAGTAAGATTACACATCTAGTACAGGAGATATGGGATGGGGCGGCGAGACGGAATGGGCTCACGACTTTCCCTTCACTGTTTACTCCTATCTTTTGTAATCCTAATTTTCCTCTAGGGCGAGACCCTCTGTCTTTTCTTTACTGGAAACAAGCAGGATGCAGGGAAATGGGTGATATGTTTGTTGGCAGATATTTCAAATCCGTTACACAGTGTAAGGAGGATTTTGGCTTAGTTGACAAGGAACAATTCCAATACTACTAGAGAGCTTACCTCTTTTGAAAAATGTGTCACTACCAGGTAATTAATATCAAATATTTATAAAATCCTGAATAGTTCACCTTCTATTCCAATATGGCATTATAAAACTAGATGGCAGTACACTGTGGGGTCACCTATTGCAGACGATGAAAGGGAAGGTCTATGGAAGGATATTCCTAAATGTACTCGTTCGATGCAGCTGCGAGAGTTCTGGTATAAATTGCTTACTCAATGGCATTACACACCTGCTCGTCGACACAAGATTAAATCTTCTCTGTCGGACCAATGTTGGCCTCTGGCGCCCGAGTTTCTGTGGTGAGGGAGGTGTCCGAAACACCCTGTGCTTAGTCTCCTATGAGGAGACCCAAATGCACTCTGTGGTGATTGGCTAGCTGACTGTCCGGGAAGGACAGCCACCCTGCTGGATGAGTGACAGCTAGGCTAGAAGGAATGGAAGAGAACTGAATAAAAGGTGAGTCTCTTGGCTTGGAAGGCAGAGTCGACCACCGGAACGAAGGAACCGAAGAAGAGCTTGAAGAGGATGTCTGCTGCAACTCCTGGACCGTTGGTTTGCCCGGTGAAGCCCTGCTGCAGGTCCGAATCGTCAAGTTCGCATCGGCACAGGAGCCCCTGCAAGGACGACTTCTCCCTTTGAGTTGGTGGGACTGGATACTCATCTGCGATCTGGTTGAATTTCCTCATAGTTGTTGCAGGAAACCGTAGAACTAGGGAAGAGAGAAACCAGTTTGTGTGCTTTACTTACAGCCACCGGAATTGAAGTTTGCCAGTTGCAAGCTTTTGACTGTCCCAGTGCAGTGCAGGAGTCCCCCGACGTCCTCCCTCTTGTCCCCACGACTTAGGCACAGGAAGTACTTACCTCTAGCGGTGAAAGTGCTTGAAACTTTTGCAACTCAAAGGCCTAATCATCTTGTGACCCAACATATGATTCTTCTTTCTACAAACTACTTCTGAGAACTTTTGCAGAGACTTTTCCGTTTACTTATCAGAACTGCTTTATCCTATCCAAGTCTTTAGCCCATAGACTTTGGCCTAGCCTATTGAATTGACTCTTCTGGTGAACTCAAAATATTTGCACTGTCTAAGAATAATTGTAACCTTTCATGTTGTAATATCTTTTGCCTTTTACTCCTCTTGAAAAAGTATTCTGAATGCAAACAGTAAGATATTCATGTCCCCAGCACCCTTGTTACTAAAGTTGCCTGTGATTGTAGGTTGTGTCTGCAGGCCATCCCCAAAAGGGTCTTATCTGATTCAGCAACTTAGAGTGTACAGTACTGAAGTATATTTGTGTGCTATTATATTATTGCCTCCTTCTAGTGAATGTTTTATAACTGACTGATAAATTAATAAGTGTTTATCCAAGAAACCTTGGGCCTCATTCCGAGTAGGCCGCAAAGGGATACCGGGCACCGTTAAGGACATTGGTGCCGGTAATCCCTTTGCGCCCTACTAAGAGTTCCCTTAGCGGGTCCCTTCCTCAACGCCTGGTTTTACCAGGCGTTGAGGAAGGGACCCGCTAAGGGAAATCGGAGCCAATAACGGTACCGCAAATTGTGGTACCGTTATTAGCTACTTCCCCCTTCCCATTGAGCCCTATGGGGGCTGAAATGGGAATGGGGAATGGTTTGGTGAATGGGGACTTAACGGTCCCGCTAAGGTCGGGCTGGACCGGTAAGTCCCCATCTCACCAAACCAGACACGGCACCGGTATGGGAGGTAGTGATGGTGCTAAAAGCGCCACGACTACCTCCATACTAGGAATGAGGCCCCTTGAGTGTAAGAGTTTATCTGAACACCTGTGATTGTAGACCTCTGTGTAACATCATTACTGCTCACAATTACCCCTCTTGAGATAAGCCTGGCTGCTCAACACGCTACCAAAACTGTGTAGTACAGAAGTTGGTTTGCTTACACCTGTAGTCCTAGTTGCTTGTAGTGTTCCCAGAGGGTACTGCATTCAAACTTTGCCTAACAGAGGCCAATCCAGCACAGCATCCTGGACCGGGCAAATCCCAAACTGCTACTAGTTGGAAAATTGTGTGCGGTACCATGCAAACCGCATAGTATCTAAATTGTTTTTCAGACAAGTTTTTCCACTCTGGTCCTGATTGTTAGCCCCATTTGCATGCCACATAGCCACGCCCGTTGGCCACGTGGTTACAAAGTAACGCACGAGATTAGGGAACATAACCCTTGATGACCCATAATCCTGCTCACATACGGAGGCACAAAGTCAACCTCTGATGAAGCACGGGAACTGCAGTGGCTCCTGCTGGCATCCACCAGAGCTGCTAGCTATCTGCTTTTCCTCCAGCCTCAAAGCTTTGCTTTTTGGCAATCCCACATGCTCTTCTCCCCAGTGATTAGCCCTCCAGAGCAGTGCCAACAGTTGAAGGGTGTTCACATATAAATTCAATCCTTAAATGCTGCTGAATTGTCTGCTTATTTGGCACGGGCATGGTGGCTGAGAAGTAGATCTTCCGTCGTATCTTAAACCAGCCCACTGCAAATAACTAAGAGTCATGTGACTTGACAGCTGATTTTATGAACAACCTCTAATAAACTGTACATTATATGTGAGAAACCTTAATGTACTCTCACATCTACTCCTCAGGGATCTTTTGTTCAGGTGACCAGGGAAGTGCCATTGCTTTTAGATCCTGGACCCAGGGGGTGGACAAGCGAGGGAGGATCAGCTGGGTGGAGGCTCCTTTGGAATTGGAAAGAGGGTGCCTGAAGGCGATACATGGTATCTCCCCTTAACTAATACTGACCTACCCAACCCTCCCTTAGTCTTCTTGGGGTATTGTTAGTCCTTTCCAGGTTTTCCCTGTAATCTTCCATCAAGTTCTGACACCAGGAAGAGGCAACTAAGAATAATGCACCCTTTCCTATTGTGAACACCACTCTGGTACTGCGACGAAGAAGAGGGGCCTGCATGCACTTAGCGATGAAGTTCGGGCATGTTACACTCCGGCTTAGGTCAGGCAATTGTGTCTGGCCCTTTTCACCTTCAACATGTAAAAATCTGGAGCCCATAATCAGAGTTAAGAGAGAGCGGAAAGAGACTCTGCCGTGTTGGGACCGAGCCAAGGACCAGAGACACCAGCAGCGATTCCCAGAGACCTGCCAGAGAAGATTCGCAGGTTCATGAACCATCTACTGTGAAGGTGGGCAACAGGCGCTGCCAGGTAGCAGAAGAGAGAGAAAGCTGTCCGTGCCCAAGCCCTAATGCAGCTGGAGCTGCGGAAGACGCCAGGGATGTGGACCATGTGTGGAGCAGAGCAGAGTTGCTGGGCTGTATCCGGAAACGTGCCCGCTGAGCAAACTGAAGGTGTTCCTGTTCAAGGAGAGCTGCTCGAAGGAGCCGTGAAAGCAGGCAAGTGTCAGGAGATACAGAGGAGACCGAAGCACTCCAAAGGAACTTTAACTAAGCAACGGTTCCTGCATTTAAGTAAATGCTACTCATATTGTAATATTGAACTGAAGGAAATCCACTAATTGAGTTAACCCAAGTGAACGTTATCTATATTGAATATCTAACTGAAAGAAAACCTCTAAACAAACAAGCACAAGCAAATGCTACCGGTAATGAATGCTGAACTGAAAGAAAGTTGCCAAATGAGTAAACTACTATGTTATAAATGGTGAATTAACACTTTAATAGATATTCCATTACTTTTTTATTTAGCTGAATTTAATCCATTTTAAAAACATGTCATATACAATACAAGAAAGATACAACATACAAAAAAAAAAACATCGATAATAAAAAGGTGATTAAACAATTTAAAAATATTTTAAAAAAGGGGAAAAGCAACAAGTACACATAATATAAAAACACATTTTTTTAAAAATGTGAAAACATGATACGATAACAAATTAAGATGATAACACGTGGACAAGATATGTCAGAATAAAACATTACGTTATTGAACTATCTTCATCACAAAAGAAGTAATGAGTTTTTATACTTGGCTCATCCTAATCATTTGCTGATTTTGGGCTATAAAATGTTAGTTGGTTGAGGTCCTCTACTTTACGATATTCTAAAAGATTCACATCATGAAGAAAACGAATGACATTAATTCTAAGTGAGGTATTTCTACCTTCAAGTATCATTGGCCATAGTAAATCTGGAGCCAATTCAACATGATCTTTGAGAATAGGTTTAAGAAACTGTATTCGTTTCATTTCCAAAGAAGTACATTCAGTAAGTAAATGTTTAAGTGTTTCTTTTTGATCAAGATCTTCACAATGTCTACAGCTACTATCAGCTAATGTTAACCATTTCCGTCTCTCCAGTATCTCACGTATTGGGCAAAGATTAAATCTCAACCTAGAGAATTCCATTCGGTGTGCAACTGACAGAGGTTTAAGCAGATAAGGTTCCATTGAACCATGTTTTTTATGATACAGAAAATCATTTTTAAAATCACATAATTTTGTACAATGTTCTCGGGTTCTAATCCAATCAGCATTAAACATCTTATTTTTTGCCTTAAATGGGATTTTCAATTAGGGTTTGCAATGAGACATCTGCTTCTGCTAGTGCATTAATCGCAATTTGACGCCATTTAGACATATGCAGTTCCTTACTAGTAAACATGTGAGTTGACAAGATAGCTATCAGCATCAAGGTGTCCATAGTCATTATACATTTTCGAAACAAACTAACAATGAACCACAGATGTCGAGTGTATAAAGATATCAAAGATATCAAGCCCAACTCATGTCTAATCCAAGAGATTGGGATACAATTTGGAAGTCCTAGACATCGTCCCCAGTACAAACTCTCTAGTCTACTCCAGGAAGATTCTGACATTAATTCCTGCGTCTCCGAACCATAGAGGAGAATCGGAGTAACATTTTGACGATAGTAAATTACTGCTGGAGTGATGGAGAACTTCCCCAGCCTTGCCTGCATGATCTTAGTTTGTGCAAGCATCTGGGTCAATTTCCCATTGATAGTATGCCAATGTGATTGAGATCTAACATTGGAAATGGTCACACCTAAATAGGTGTATTGATTGACCACTTCAATTTCACATTTATGGATATGCCAATGAAGAGATTTAATCTGCTTTTTCTCTTTGGTAGCAAAAATAATAATTTTAGTTTTTGATAAATTAATAGATAACAGATTCATTTGAGTGTATAATGCTACTCCGTCAAGTAAATGTTGAAGGCCAGAAGGAGTTTTTGAAAGGAGAACCAGATCATCCGCATAAAGCAAGGCTGGAGTTGGTTTAAGTTTTTTGAGGATCTCCCACTATTTGTGCAAAACCTGTGCCAATATCTGAAATGAAAAAGTTAAATATTGATGAAGCCAAGACACATCACTGTTTCAGACCCCTATAGGTTTTAATTGGGGAGTCAATGTACCTTCACTTTAATAGATATATCAACCAACACTATCAATTAAAAGCAATCTGGACAGAATTAAAGGCATATGAAGGATTGAAGAGTTGTGGTGAGCATTATATGTGCAAAAGAACAGAGACTGCCAATTAGAGTTGCTTACATGGAAAAGAGTTCCCAATATATTACAACCCAAGAATTATCCTTATAGAAGGTTACAAAGAATAAAAGTGTGGTAAGTGAAATCCCAAGGCAGAGAAGTCTATGAGGGGCCTAACAGCTTTGGGGAGACTTATGGTTGCGTGACCTGTGATGGGTGGATGGTGCGGTCCGACATCTGTGCCTAGACCAGAAAGTCTCCTAATGAGCCAGGCTACTGGTTGCGGGACCTGTGATGGGTGGACCGTATGGTCTAACAACTGCGCCTAGACCCGGAAACCCTGCAAAATAAACAAACTGCAAAGAACTGTGAAATACTTGGTGAAACAAACCTGAAAGAGGGTCATTCGGACCCGGGGTTTTCTTTTGAACTATTGAGCGAATGAAATCCACAGTGAATGTAATGTTGGTGTTGGGGAAAAGTGTTGACAGTCAAATGAGCAAAGGACTTTGTCTTGGGGAAGGGAGCCCCAGAACCTTTATGTGGGTGAACTGTGCTAACAGAGAATGCTGTCTTGGGGAAGAGGAACCCAGGCTTTTCATTTGGGGCAACTGTATTATATTAGAACTTTGGAAAAGAGTAGTCCCGGACCTTCGTTTTGTATAAACAGTGGAACATTTCAACTTGGAGAAGGTAATTTCAGAACTTGATGTAACACCTTTGAACTGAATGATTTATTGGAACCCTTTTGTAACTTGAAACAGGGAACCAATGAACACGTAGATGTTTTTACAGGAATTTTATGGAATGTATTTTAGTGTGTCTTATACTGTTGTGGTTATATACTCACCAAAATAAAGTTTAAAAAGTAAAGTAAGAAATCAATCGCCCTCAGATATGAAATGTATTAGACAGAGCGATTACTAGAAGTAATGTTATAAGGAAACAGTTTCCTGGTGTTCCTCATAAAAGTGCAATACAAGTGTATGTGTTTTAAGAAGGCAGAATACTTGTTTCTTGATGGTTCCTCCAAGAATGGGAAATATATTTGGTGGCTCACATACATTCCTCTTCATCTCTTTCAGTATTCATGAGTATCGTCTCTCTGGCTGGCTGGCCCAACAGGAGGACATCCACCGTATTGTCCTTTACCAGTCCGACTGCACACTGACGCCTTGGACTGTGCGCTGCATCCGGCAAGCAGACTGTATTCTGATCGTGGGTTTGGGCGAACAGGACCCCACAGTGGGGGATGTAAGTACCATTTGAATTTTCTACTTTTTTTCCTTTAAGACGTGGCGTTCATCTTCACAAACCCAAAGAGTTTTTATTCATGTTTTCTGCTTATACATGATATGACATGGTTCCCTATCTGGCCCTCAATATGTGTTTGGTGGTGACCCAGACTGATGGACCCACCACCCCACTACCTGATGTACGGATCGGAGGCGCTATGGAGAATCCAGATACTGTCCTTTTAAGAGAAACCAAACATAACTTTTGAATCCATAGCCTGTTGTGCTTGTCACAATTCAGAAACAATCAGTAATTCACCAGATAAGAACAGGACGCTGAGGCAGAGGGCAAGCTGAGCAGTGTGGGAGAGATGTAGGCCTAGTATACTCCGACAGCGTAGTTTTGTGTGCCTGTATCGGTGTGCATGGGGAGGAATGGCAGTCAAGATGGCAGATCTGCCACTTGAAGGCTTGGTCCATCACAAGAGTCCACGCAAACGGAAAACCCTGATGATGATGTTATGTGCCAGGCCGCAATGGACCTAACCATCCAATAGGCAGGTAGAATATTATTTACAGCATCCACTCATTAGTAGGCAGCCTGCCCAGATGTAGACTATAGGGCCATAGTAAGCACTCATACAGGGAAGAGTAAGGTGAGGGCATGTGTAGCAATGGGGAGAAGGAGGTGCTGAAGCAGTTCAGGTGCAGATGGAGTTGAAGGTACAGGAGGTGGAAGACTGGGTGCAGAAGGAGGTACAGGTGGAGGAGTTAATAGAGCAGCAAGATGTGGTGCAGAATGAGTCAAATGTGCAGGAGGGACTCTGAGAAAACAGAAGTGACTGGAGTAATTCACCACCAAAAAGAAAATGCAGATAAATATTGAGAAGACTGTGTTGGAGGGAGTCAAGGTGTGGGGGGTGAACAGTGACTTTCAAACTGTTCAAGGAGGGGATGTGGAGAGGTGGCAAGGAGGGGAGACCATCGGGTGGTGGAGTAGAGAAATAGTTGTAAGTATGAGTGGAGGGCGGCGAATGCTCTCTTGAAGGAAAAGAAACAGTAGAAGCCAGAAAGTAAGACTACCCATGGTCTGTTGACATGGGAGGAGGAACGAGAATGCGCAAGTTGTTAGGACAGGCATCAGTCGGCACAAGGGATAGCGGCGAGACCAATTCACAGGCCCCCATCCATGAGTGAGCATTGGCCCATCAAGGAGGCAAGTAAGACTGGCTTGGGCAGTAGGTTCAGGCCCCTAAGATAGGTAGTTGGTCCAAACCCCAACCAGGCACCTAGAACTCCTTATGGCCTACTTCCCCTTTAGGAGGAGACACTGTATAACTTGATGCAATACAGCCTGGAAGTTCCTACACCAATTTCTATGATATATGAGGATCACTGCCCCATCTATGGCCTTCCAAAGGCCAGCACTGTTTAATAATACTTGAAGCCCAACATTCCTTACTGGAATTTAACCTTCAAATTGGAAACCAACCAGGAGGGAAGTGCTGGCAAAGAATTTGCAGTACCACAACATCTTGGCCATACTTGCATGTTCATGAAGGGGGCAGGTCCTGTCATCAAGGCACCGAATGGTAGAAGGAGAAGAACAGTTATAGAGACGTATCCCTGTAGTTACTGATATGTTATACTGCCCATAGGAAGAGCTTTGTTCTATTGTGTTCCTATCCTAGGGAATTGTGAACTACTAATAATTAATTCTGTGCTAAAACCTATTTAACTAGTCTGATGGGGATTTCACCATGCTTTTGTGACAATGGTCTTTCACCATTGAATTTTCTCACTCTGTTGTGTGCTGATGAATTTGATGCAAGGCGGGCCAAGGTTGGGTAAGCATGGTGGCCACACCCAGACCACTCTCAATGTTATTCCTATTTACTAATTTGTTCAAAAGGGTTTTTACACTCTTGGCTTACATTAGCATCCAATATTCGCTCTTTTAGAGTTAGCGTGTGATGTGGAATGCCTCTTTATTTCCAGTCATTTCCTTACTCACTGAGGCCAGGCATCTTTGTGTAGAGTTCCATGGAAAGCTGGATAGGTCTGCTGATGTATTTGATGTCACCCTAGACATTTGTGGACCATAGTGCACAGAATTCTAGGCTGCTGGGTTAGTCCGTCTAGTCTTCAGATGGCTCTTGGCAGGCTATTCAGTCCCCTCTGAGGTACAGTAGGCTATGCTTTCAGAATTGCTGACATCCCTTGTGGTGTCCAGCAAAGGATAAAGATCAAGAGGTCAGTCGAGTTATGGAGGTTTTGAAGTGATGGTACAGTAGGCTGGATTGCAGTAATCCAGAATGGAGTGAATGAGACAGTGACAAAAGAGGATAGTGGCCGTTTGTGAAAAAAAGAGCAAATCTGATATAATCCATAGTTAATATTTGCCGGTACAGGAAAGGTGTTGAATATTGGTGTAAAGAAATAGAAGCGTTGAATGGCGTGCGAAGATCATTAGCATAGAAAAGGGAATGGGGGCTAGACTTGTAAAAAGCTATTTAGAAGTTTTCAACAGGAGGCTAAATTAATGAAAAGAATATCAATCTTGGAAGGATTTATCAAAAATAAAGAAAGGTGGTGTCCATGACTTAGAACATAACAGTTGAAATCTGAGCAAGAACAGGGAAAATGATAGAGGAATCCTTTGTGAAGCATCAGTATAAGACAACAAAAGAAGGGATGAGGTCACAGAATAAAGGTTTAGCAAGAGAAAATAAATGGGGATCAAGAACCAAACCCTGGGGGACAACAACAGAGGATTGGGTGGAGTGGAAGTGAGAATAAAGACAGAATAGGGTTATTTAAGGAGTGAGAGATGAATGAAACTGGGAAGGCGCAATGTTGGTTACAACAAGAGTAGAGCGAGCATGCGAAAGATGGAGAGAATGGAAGATGTGATATTAATCTGCATTTTCTGAGTGGTATTGCAAAGCGCAAGACTAGAGTATTACTTCTGATATTCTCTGAGAATATGAATGTGCTTTAAGAAAATTGGCTGATGTGAGAGGTTGAGTGGTGATGGGCATTGGTTTTGGAGGGGAGGAGAGGATAAGAAAGATGAAAGCACAAGATATACTTGGTTTTACTGGGTGGATGGTTTATGGTAAGCAGGTAGAACGATTACTGGCAGAGGGGAATATGCTTGGAATATATTGCCTGATCTCTGCGACTGTTGTCTCCCATATCATATCTACAGCTGGAGCAGATGTTGGAGAACACAGCCGTGAGGGCACTGAAACAGCTGATCCTTCTGCACATGGAAGACAGTGTGACACCCACCCGCACTGTAGAGTGGCTGAACATGAGGAGCTGGTGCTCTGGGCATCTGCACATCAAGTGCCCTCGCCGTGTTTTTTCCCGCCGGAACCCACACAAGCTGGTATGGCAAACCCCTGAATATTTGTAAATGCCCATAGCCCTTTTCATGCAATTGCAATTTCCTTTCTACATTATCAACACAGATTGATAATACAATGCATGAACCCATAAGATTAAATTATTCAAATAGGAATAAGTGATCCGTTCAACAATGGGTTATGGTAAAAGAATATGTACATCACAAAAATCTCTAGATTCCGGCTCCCATCCATATATTGTACTGTGATAATTCTTACTAATGTTTGCATGATAACTTGTTAAATTCTCGCTACCAATTTTTTGCTCTTTACAAGGCTCTGTTGCTCCAAAGTTCTATGAAAACATAAAAGAATGAAATAATGAAAGGTGGCTTTTAGGGGTCTTGCTATACAGAAAAGTGTATACTGCCAAATATCTCAGATCCGTAACCGTGGTTAGTTGAAACACAGCATCCCGCACTTGATTTACAAGGCAGACTTGCAAGCTACTGCTAGTTATGTTAAAATTGTGTAGATGGGGGCGCGGTTTGGCGGCACGCGCAGTGGCAGATTAAATCTGCACTCCCTCTCCACATCGCTATATGTAGTTCTTCAGAGAGGCTTTTTGAAGAATGTATTTATTCAATGCTGTTTACCTGAACGTCGGAGTCTCCGTTCAGACGACAGAGCTGTTTCCTGGTTTCTTATTTCATTTTCCCTGTGAAGCCGTGCTGAGGTCAGATGCAGCAGTTTCCTTTGACAGATGGCTCTGTAGTTGTCAGCGACGTTGGATTGCGTGTGATGTTTGATGGGGTCCTATTCTTGGAAGTCTGTTTTTTCCACAATACTTTTGAGCAGCCCAGCAGCTCCTAAAAGGATTGTAAGCATTGTAAGCTACTGTTTGACATATTTAAACACCAACAGAAAGAATTAATAATAAACATTATCGACATGGTTTACAATCAAATTCGTTATGCTGCTGAAGGAAGGAACACTTACAGACAACCCTTATTTTGAGTTATGCTGTATCTTCAACTGCATCTTTCCCATATAATAATATCAAATAACTGCAAGTTAAGAAGAATATCTGTGCAGCATTATGGATGCTATTGATTAATAACATAATGGAAACCTATAATGAAGCAATGGTGATGCTTCGTGACTGGTGTGGCCATACCTTCTGTCAGTGTATTTGCTATGTGCTTTGCCGCTGAAGAGATCTAACACAATAAAAGAGGTTACAAATATCTACAGTTCTTTAGTCTGAAGTAAATAAATTTGCCGCAGACCCCTTACGCTTAACGTTTGGGATATGTGGTGTAGAGAGAAGAAATTCTATTCACCTTATATTTATTTTTCGGCCTGGATCAAAGCAATATAATGCTAAAATCTTCAGATTGTTAAATTCGCTTGTGAATTCGTATGTGGAGAAGCTGGAGTATAGAGAGGAAGCACTGTTTTTTCTCAGTTAATTTGAATCCGCTTTCATTATGGCTTCTCTAGAAGGTCCAGCAAAAAGCTTGTGTAATAAAGAAGTTTACATCCCGGTAACCTCTAATTTGAAAAGGGCCAAAAGTGACTGCCCTCTTCCGACTCAAGCCTTGATGGAGTCTAATATGGAGACTATTTTGTCAGAAATAAGAGCACTTAAACCCTGCATGGAAACTTCAAACATGAAGTTTCAACAATTGAATGACTGATGGAGGAATTTTGCAAATAGAATTGAGGAAGTGAGCGAGGGCGTAGATGTTGCATCTCGAGTGGTCCATCTGGTAAAATCTATGTTTGTTCTTCAGAAGCAAAATGAGGATTTGGAAATAATCGTAGAAATAATCTTTGCATGTTTGGTTTTCCAGAGTGAGTTGAATGTGATGATGTTGCTCTCTATCTCAAGAAAGCCCAGTATTCTTAATCTGCACTCCTTGTTTGCTCCTAAAATAACAGAGGCGGGTATACAAAATAAGAGCCACATAAGAGAACTGCTCCAAGATTGATAATTTTTCTGCTTCTCAAATATACACAATATCAACCGATTTTGAGGAAAGCAAGGGAAATTGATCTGGTATGGAATTTATATTTTGCAAGATGTGTCTATGGCTACAGCCCAATGGAGGAAAGAACTACCCTCTTATCCTGTACTCAAGCAGTTAAATGTGAGATGATCTGGTTCATCCTTGCTCTTGTAAGGTTACAATTAATGGCAAAACATCCTCATTTGATGATCCAGCTGACCATACACATTTCATAAGACTATGCAAAATGGAAGACATCGACACTGGAAATGCTAGTCGTGAACAAAACCTTTTACCACATGATTTACTGTAATGCGGAAACTATTTATTTTAAGCAAAACTCTCTGGAAATGTTATAATTGAGAATTTTAAGGAGCGGGCAAACAGTAGAGATGCCTGCAATTTTGTCCTTTTATGGGATGCACCCAACCTCCTTGTTTAAACATTACATTCCATAGATGGAGATTTAATAATTCATTATTGGGGGATATTAAGTTGTATCTAGATTTTCATCAGTTTTTATTTCTAATCTAGAACGATGATGACACTTCTCCAGTCAATAACTGGGATGTGTATGAAGCTGCTTTGAAGGGACATGTTATTTTGTATGTAGCTAAGAAAAGGGAGGTTAATAGGATCTTGATAATCTTTATAACCAACTGCGGGATTTAGAGAGGAAATATAATGCTCACAAATGCCTAAATAACACTGCCCCTAAATACTTAATGGAGAAATTTCTCCAAAAGACATCCACTTGACCTACGAGGACCTTGCACTCTTCCTGTGTGAAGGTCCCTAGATACAAATTGAAAAAAGCAGGGGGTAGTATCTTCCCTGTTATGGCAGCCCAGCTATGGAATTCCTTACACACAACTTCAAGAGTTGACCAGTCCTTCCTCAGCTTCAGGAAAAATACCAAAGGTTGGCTCCTTGCTAAGGATATTTGACCGTAACTAAGGACTATTGTCTATAGCTAGGTAAACTTGACTTGACTTGGTATTTGACTTTTGTACAATATGGGTTAATCTCCAGTGTGTTAACTATCGAATGTCATGTAATTTATGTAAATAATGTAATAATGTCATGTAAATCAATGTAAATATTGTAAGAATGTCATGCAATTATTCTTCTATGTATTTGATCTCATATGTAACTTGCAATGTACAAAAAACTTGTAATGCGCCCAGATACCTCTGGGTGTGGAGCGCTATATAAATAAACAAACATGCCAAGGCAAATGATACTCTCATTAGAGAGATACTCTACTTTCACTTAACTATTAATAAAAAACTGACAGAACTAGCTTTTGGCGTTGTATTAAAGTTCAAGCTTCATGTCTCAAAATCAAAAAAGAAAGATCTAGAATATCTAGTACAAGAATGATTTGGGAGCAGTAGTATCTTTAGAGAAGAATAATTTGAATGTTTTTAATAATTTCAATGAGAAATGATATTCTTCAGACCATATACAGTCAAATATTAATTTCAGTCATTTCTTTGATTGTATAAAAAAGGAACCACCTAGTTGACACTGAGCAAAGCAGTCTTAATGAGCCTATCCATGTAAATGAAATCTCCAGAGCTATAAAATACCTATATAAAGGTAAAGCCCGTGGGCCTGACAGTTTTTCTATGGATTTCTTTGTGCATTTTTCCTCTAACCTGACACCAACATTATATTCCTTGTATACCTTTTTCTCTAGGATTGGTAAATCTTCTGGTACATTAACTGAAGCTCATGTAATGGGTCAGAAATGAGAGGCAGACACAAAGTTGTAATGTTCTCAACAGTTGCCATTTCTCTTAAAATAAGTGGTTTGGATGTAGGCCTTTCGAGGGGATTTTGTCCTCCGACGTATTCCACATCTATGACAGGTAATGTCCACAGCTGTGCTGCTTTGGAACATTTTCGGCAGAGGGCGTCCTGCGTTGATGGCGTCGATCCGTTGTCCATCGAGGGCCTCTGTTGAGGGTCGACGTCACCGGATGTTATATATAGGATGCACGGCGCCCATAGCCTCAGTTCTGTTTTTTTCCGCAAATGTGTTTGCTTCAGAATCTCGGCGCACTCTATTCTTTCTTCGTGTACGATGTCTTCATCTTCTTCTACTACCCTGAAGTCGGGCTTTAAAAAATGTCAGGACTGCGGTTCGAAGATGTCCATCACGGACCCGCATGACATCTGTCTCTAGTGCCTCGGCGAAAGCCACGCCACAGACGACTGCGAGGATTGCTAGTACCTAACGTCTAAGGCCTTGCAGGAACGTAAGGGGAAATTGAAGGTAGGTAAGGTGTCTAAGCCCCGTAAATCAAAGTCTGCTGGGCTTTCGACCGATGACTCGAGGGGCGACTCTCTGCGTTGGCGAAAATCCAGGGGGTCTCGGTCTAGGAGTGGTTCCTGCCATTCCTCTGCCTCGTCGAGGCATTCTAGGAAGCACTGTCACCGGTCGCCTTCCTCGTTGGAGGATGACTCCGCCAGACGGTTGACTTGTCCCACCAAGTCTTCGTCTCCGGCCGAATGGGATGCATTCCGTCAGCAGATGTTAGCGATTTTCAAGTCGCAAGGCACAGTTCCCGCCGTGCGATCGAAAGGAGCCGGCCGGGAACGGGCTAGGTCCATCACTCACACACCTTTGGGCTCGGGCAGTTGGCGCGATCATCGGGAGCCGTCAAGGTCCCGCTCGGACAAGGGAGATTGCCATATCCGTGTCAGATCCAGGTCCCGGTCCTCAACGCCATCAATACCGTCGGAACCTGTGAAGCCTTCTAAGAAGGCGTCGGTGCCGTGTCCGTAGATGGGCTCTCTCGGGGCTCCGTCCTCGAAGAAGTCTTTGATGCCGTCGGCACCTCGGTCGACGCCGATTCCTTCGGCGCCCTCGACGCCATTTGTGGAGGATTTGACGGAGGTGCCCCTGAGGGCTATGGAACCTCTGAGGAAGGCTGCTAGTAAGTCTGAGGCCTGTTTTTGAACCCTATTCTGTTCCTCCTCCTAGATTGGAGTTTTTCCAAACTTTACAGGATATTTCAGAGGTTGAGGAACTGTCTGATGAGGAGATGGTCTTGCCTGTGCCTCCTGATGTCCCTGATGACCTTTTTGTCTGGGCATAGTCAGATGGAGGAACTCCGTCGGTCATTGCATGACGCTAGTGGCCTTGACACCTCACTGGAGGTGGAGTTTGGCCGACCTGAGCCTGGAGCGCATGCGGATTCCTCCTATCGGTGTCTCATGTCAAGGGTGACAGAATAATTGGGGTGGTCTGCTCCACCTGTTGTTTGCTTAGGATGATTTGACGGACATCCTGGATCAAGGTCCGCCCACTGACCCGGTGTTGCCGATTCACATGGCTTTGCAAAGGAGGGTGGCGGCGGCTTGGACTGCTCTGGAGAGTCTACCGGCAGTTAATAAGTTGCTTCCGAAGAACTACCGCCCATCCAGTAGTGACCCCTGCTACTTATCGAAGCACCCTACTCCGGAGAGTTTGCTGGTGCAGGCGGCTACGGCTTCCTCGAAGCAGGCTGCGTACCCTACTAGCCCTCCTGATAACGACGATAAGCATTTTGATGGTTGGGCGAAGAAGGTATTTTCGGCTGAGGGTATGGCGTTGAAGTTGGCCAACTCCACTTGTGCCTTAGCAAGATTTAGACACACTCTGTGGAACTGTGCGTCTTTGGCAGCTGAGCATATTCCCAAAGGGGAAGAAAGGGATGGTTTTCTAGCCCTCGTGCAAGACGGCAACAATGCCATGTGCGAATCCCTTCAGTCGGGTTTGGACACGGCAGACTGTGTCAGCCCGTCCATGGCTGCGAGCACCGTGATACGCAGGTTTGCGTGGTTGCGGAAGTAGGGGTTTGCTCGTGATGTGAAATCCCATCTTCTGAACATGCCCTTTGATGGTGTTCATCTGTTTGGCAGCAAGGCTGACAAAGAGCCTTGAGAGGTTGCTGACCTTCAAAGCTGCAGCAAAGTGTTTGAGCGCTGCAGGGCGTCAACCTCTGCCTTTTCATCCTAGGGGACAGCAATGGAGGGGAGCTTCCTTTCGGTACTACTCTTCCTTTGGTAGATCGAGAGGAGCTGCCAGTCAGAGGGGCCACCGTAGGAGTACCCGGGGTGGAAAGCAAGGTACTCAGGGTGCCAAAGCCGCTTGGGCAGTTACCTCTTTGCCTTCAGCCACTGCCGCAGCCGCGTCTGCTCAGTCACGAGGCCATGTCCCATGGTTCACTGGTTGGGGGAAGACTTGCGCAGCATCTTGGAGAATGGCAGGCCATTACTTCAGATGTGTGGGTTCTGGAGATCATAGCCCACGGCTACTGTCTTCCCTTCTGGCAAAGGCCTCATGACAATCCACCGGGGAAGCTCTCTTTGAAGCGTCCGGATCCGCTCCTTGCGCAGGAAATCCTATCCCTGCTGGAGAAAGGCGCCATAGAATTGGTGCCTGTAGCAGAGAGGAACAAGGGATGGTATGCCTCTTATTTTTTGATCCCGAAAAAAGACTGGGGATTGATACCCATCATGGACTTGCGTTGGTGGAACAAGCTCCTCAGGAAAGACAAGTTGAAGATGGTAACTCTCTCAAATCCTCCAGGCCCTTCAACTGCAGGATTGGTTGGTGTCTCTGGACCTCAAGGATGCTTACTTTCATGTGCCGATTCATCCCAAGGACAGGAAGTACCTGAGGTTTGCGGTTGGCGACTCTCATTTTCAGTTTCGGGTCCTGCCGTTCAGATTGACCTCCGCCCGAGGGTCTTCACCAAGCTGATGGTGGTGGCAGCGTATCTCAGGAAAGGGGGATTCACGTCTACCCCTACCTGGACGATTGGTTGATCAGGGCGCCCTCTCCCGAGCAAGCCCTGGATCATCTGTCCGTCACCTGCCACTCCCTTCACAAGCTGGGCTTCTCCCTCAATTTAAAGAAGTCACATTTGACACCTACCCAGCGGCTCAAATACATCGGAGCAGTGCTTGACACATCACTGGGGGAGTGTTCGCCTCCCAGGTGAGGGCTCATCACATTCTGCAGGTGGTGGACAAGTTTCAACGTACCCAGAGTCTCCCGAAGTTCAAATTCTGGAGGTTGCTTGGCCTCATTGCATCCTGCATTTTCCTGGTGCCAGAGGCCAGGCTGCGGATGAGATCCCTGCAGTAGGCTCTCAAGATGCAGTGGTCGCAGTTCTCCTGCAAGATCTCAGATCCCGTTCAGATTCCGACATCGGCCGCCCAGGATCTTCTATTGTAGGCCGATGAAGGCAATCTGATGAAGGGATCACCATTTTGGCAACCATGGCCGGAGGAGACTATCAGGACGCATCCCTCACAGGTTGGGGCGCTCATGCCAACGAGTTGACAGCCAGCGGATGTTGATCTCCATCGGAGTCCAGACTCAACATCAATCTGTTAGAGCTGAGGGCCGTCAGGCTAGCCCTGAAGGCATTTCTGCCGTCTGTGCCGGGGAAGAATGTCCTGATTATGACGGACAATACAGTGGTCATGCAACAACAGTGGGGGCAGGATCACACCCGTTCTGCAGGGAGGCGAAGCAGCTCTGGTTTTGGGCCATCCAGCAGGAAATTTCAATCTCGGCAGTTGATCTGGCCGGAGACGAAAACACAGCGGCGGATGCTCTGAGCAGGCAGAGCACGGTCTCTCACGAGTGGGAGCTGGCACAGGAAGTTCTTTTGGAGATCTTCGCCCTTTGGGGAACCCCACAAGTGGATCTCTTCGCCACCAGTGTCAACCGGAAGTGCGAGAGATTCTGCTCCAAGGAATTTCTTCCCCCAAGAGGAGCCTTAGGGGATGCGTTCGTAGTGGAGTGGTCCTTCCCACTACTGTACGCTTTTCCCCCAGTCCCTGTCATTCCGCAAGTGTTGCGGAGGTTACGGAGGTTCGGTTCCTGAATGATCCTCATTGCTCCGGCATGGACTAAGAGTGTGGTACCCGGACCTTCTAGACATGTCCATTTGCCCTCCACGCCGTCTTCCCTACCAAGACGATCTGCTCTCACGGGACTGGGGTAGGGTTCTCCATCCAGAGGTCAAGTCTCTCAGCCTTCATGCTTGGTATCTGAAAGGTTGAGGTATAAGGATTGGGACCTCCCCGAAGACGTGATGGAGGTGTTGCTTTCGCCAGAAGGCCCACAACGAAATCCCTGTACCGTTGCCGTTGGAGAAAGTTCTGTGACTTGTGCAGGGTACAGAATGTGGATCCTTTCCAATGTTCCATTCCTTTTGGTTTTGTCTTTTTTGCTTTCTTCAGCCCACAAGGGCCTGCAAGTGGGTACCATCAAGGGTTACCTGGCAGCGCTGTCCATATTTAAGCGCTCCTCTGAGGAATGTTCTTATTTTAAAATTTCTTTGATTTCCCAGTTTCTAAAAGGGCTAACTAATGTGTTTCCACCGTCGCCTTTCCAGGTGCCAGGGTGGGTTTTCAATTTAGTATTAAAGTTCCTAATGGGAGCTCCGTTTGAGCCCTTATGTTCTTGTCCGTTGCGACTGTTGTACTTTAAAACTGTGTTTTTAGTTTTATCCAGAAGGTTATTCTTCTGGCGTTTTATCCTCCTCCACATCCTGGTAAGGAGAGGTTGGATCCTAGGAGAGCTTTGAGTTTATATCTCTCACGGATGTCCCTGGTCAGAGTGGACGATCAGCTCTTTGTTTGTTATGCTGGAAGGCACTTGGGTCAGGCTGTTTCCAAGCAGACCTTGTCCAGATGGATCATTTTGACAATCTGAGTGTTAACATTTGGCGGGAAAGGACCCTCCAGTAGGCTTACGGGCTCACTCTACTAGGGGTGTGGCTGCCTCCACTGCTCTACAGAGGGGCGTTCCTATTTGCAATATTTGCGAAGCAGCCAGATGCGCCTCTGTCCATACTTTTGTGAGACACTAGTCCTTGGACTCCATCCATGGGCAGGATGTGGCCTTTGGTAAGGCAGTCCTATTCAGCCATTTGATTGGGCATTGTAAAATTGAAAATTCTTTTCCCACCTCTTTAAATTGGTACTGCTTTGGGAGTCTGTCATAGATGTGGAATACATCGGAGGACACAATCCCCTCGAAGAACAAGTTACTTACCATATGTGGTAACGTTTTTTCGATGGTATGTTCCTCCGACGTATTCCACATCGCCCTCTAAGCCTGCCTCTCTACTGAATTTCCTACGCGATTGCAGCTTATGTTTCTGCAAGGCTATCTGCAGTTATACTGGCAGGAGATTGGTGCCACAAGTTCTGGGAAGAAACTACAACTGAGGCTACGGACGCCGTGCGTCCTATATATAACATCCGGTGACGTTGACCCTCGACGGAGACCCTCGAGGGGCAACGGATCGACGCCATCGACGCAGGACGCCCTCTGCCGAAAATTTTCTGACGCAGCACAGCTGTGGACATTACCTGTCATAGATGTGGAATACGTCGGAGGAACATCCCATCGAAAGAACGTTACCAGATATGGATAAGTAATTGTTCATCTGTCCCTATTCCAATAAGAGTATCTCTGCCTATGAAACTAAACTAAATCAAGCGGACCGGATGTCCAAAATATATCTGACCCTCGCACTAACATTCACAATCAAAAGGTGCAGGGTAAATGTCCAACTCAACAAAATGTGCACAAATCCAAATGTGTAATTCCAACAAAGCAATCCTTGTGTCCAATGGTTGATTCCCTTCCCTTGAACTATTTCAGGAAAGCTCATCATTGTTTTGTTCCAACAATGTTCTGTTAAAGTCAATGAAACGATCTTTCACAAAATAATTACCTCAGGTTGGCAAAGCAAATGTCTCTTCCATAAAACACTTTTCTCAGGATGGCAAATCTGTTTAACTTCAACAACTGAAAGTATCTTTAACTTAAAAGACGCTTGGGTCATTCCTCTAATCAAAAAACCGACTCATGACCCTGCCAACCCCTCTAACTATAGACCAATAACAACAGTACCCTTTCTATTAAAATTATTGGGTAGAGCAGCCTCCCTGCAAATACAGGCGTACCTAGAATCCAACAACCTATTGGGATTAAGACAATCCGGTTTTCAACCAAGACACGGCACGGAAACTGCCCTGATAGATCTCACCACCCAAATTAAAATATTAAAAGAAAATGGCAAATAATCACTCCTACTACTGCTTGATTTGTCAGCAGCTTTCGATTTGGTCAATCACCAAAACCCTCTGTCACCATCTGAAATCTGCAGCACATTTCTCCGACTCAGCCACATCTTGGATCAGTTCGTTCTTGGCAAACAGAACTATGCGGGTCTTCTCTCCTACTGACTCTGCTGTACCTTCCCCAGTACTTTGTGGGGTTCCGCAAGGTTCTTGTGTGTCCCCCACGCTCTATAATGTCTTTACGAAGCCCCTATTCGATATCCTTGACTATCTGGGTGTCACGTATACCAACTATGCGGACGACACCCAGATACTCATTCCCATCTCCGGAGATTATTCAATTGACAGTAAAACCCTTAAGAAAATCTACTCCCTAATCCAAGCATAGATGGCACAACATGGTCTTTGTCTAAACGATTGAAAAACTGAGCTACTTATCCTTGTCACACATGCTTAACTGAAAAAAACTAAACATGGCCTTCAAATCATTTACTATAGACGGCAATTCCATTACTGTCTCAAATAACACTAAACATCTTGGCATCTACCTTGATGCCACTTTATCCCTTTCCAAACAAACTAATGCGGTAGCATCCTCATCCGCATATACCTGTAAACTAATCGCTGCCTGCAGGCCGTTCATCTCCTCACCTAATTGCATCGCACTGGCTAGAACGCTAGTTCTGTCCAAAATCAATTACTGTAACACCCTCTATTTAGGCATTAGCCGCAAAAACATTAACAAGTTACAAGTAATTCAGAACAGTGCTATCAGGGCAGCCATCAACATCCCTAAGAAGTTGCATATCTCTGAGACTAGACGTAATCTGCATTGGCTCCCGGTAGAGCACAGAATATCTCTCAAAACCCTTGCACTAACACCCAAAGCCAGGGCCAACCTTGCCCCAGCCTACCTTACTAACCAACTTGCGGCACACACATAGTCGAGACCGCTTAGAGTGGCTCAAGAAAATACAATGTCCATACCGAGATTTAAACTCCACAACTTGGGAGGTGCTAGTTTCCCGGTACAGGCATCAAAGCTATGGAACACTCTGCTGACTCCCTTAGATGAGAACCCTCCTTCCACCTATTCAAGCGCAACGCTAAACGTTGGCTTCAGGACTCGGATACAATGACAGTTTAACTTTTTGACATTGGGCTTTTCATCGGCCCTTCTGTTTAACTGTAAATATTATACTATTACACTGTCTTATTAACCATACCTGCCTTTCTACTGTATGTATCTGCAACATGTAAACTCTGTATGTAACTGTAACGTTCTGCAACTTGTTTAATCTATGCGCCTGTATGCCCCTGGGCCTGGCTGCGCTTTATAAATAAAATAAATACAAATACAAATGAAGAATGAATAGAGTTCTGTCTGGTAGAAGTGGGTTTCAGGGTTTTACAATTAAAGGGTTCTGAATAATGCCATCGGAAACTCTTGAATTAGGGCTTCTTCACAGGAAAGGGAAGAATACTGCGTCCCTCCTGTTGGAGTCAGCATACTGCCCCTGCCCGGTACTCTTCCCCTCCCCCATGATCCTCGCTCCTGGCACCTCCCCCAGGGTTAGGATGAGGTAGTGGCTGCCTTTCCCTGGCCATGTGAGAGGAGAATACCACCGTGGGAATCAGTGATGACTCCGCAGAATTCATCATACTCTCCTGATTATGTTCCCTAAACATTATAAAGATAAATAACTACCCAGAAACTATAGACCAATTTCATGAAATCAATTCAGATTGTAAAATCTTCACTAAGATGCTATCCAGTAGAAGTGAGTGCTTTACTCATAAGTCAATCAAACCAGATCAGGTAGGGTTTGTTAAGGGAAGAATTATCTCTGCTAATACAAGATTGTTTATGAATATGCTTCATTGTATAAATAAAATATTCAGCAAATCACTACACAGAAATAGCACTTGATGCTGAAAAAGCATTTAATCTGGTTGAATGGTATTATTTATTTGAGGCTTTGAAGTGGCATGGTATCGAAAATAGTTATTTTCAGTTAGCTAAACTTTTATATTCTGATCCAAAGACATCTATATTTATTAAGGGTCACTTCTCTGCCTGGTTTTCGCTTCATAGAGGTATTAGACAAGGTTGTCTAGTACCTCTATGAGGTACTAGACATTTTATTTGTTTTGGCCCTGGAACCCTTATTGGAGTTGATTCCAAAAAACAAAAATATTTTAGGTATTAAGTGTGGCAACTCTGAAATTAAATTGGCATCATATGCTGATGATATATTGCGCTTTTAAAGAAAAATCTAAGTGCAACACTTTATTATAAATTATTTACTTTCCTATTTCTCGGGATATAAGGAAAATAAAGACAAATCTGAGATGCTTCTACTTAATGCCTTATGTATTAAGCAAGAGGTCTCAAAGGGTGTCCAGTTTCTAGTAAATATTTGGGTATGTCAATTACTTTGTCGTTTTCTGAAATAATTAAATCTACAATCGAAATTACATAAGTCTGTTGTCTCATGGTCCCTGGTCTCATCTTAGCGGCGAAGATTAACGGCAATTAAAATGTTTACGCCAGTGATATTATACCTTCTAGAAATACTTCATTTTCTTTTACCAGCCTCTTTTTTAAGTCTACTTATAGACTTGCTTTGGGGCCTTATGAAAAAGAAAATAATTGTGTGTAGAAAGTTTAAAAACTGATATACTTGTAAGGGTGTAGGCTTCCCGGACTTCAGGAAATACCACAAGGCCTTTATTTTAAAACAAGCTAAACATTGGTTTATGCCTAATGAACAAATAATTGGAGATGTTTACGCAATTAGTTGATGTTTGAAAAATGGTTAGTACTGCTGTTTGATATTAAATATGTTTAATGGATCTAAAGCCGGTTTCTCCAGAACAATATATCTAACCATTTATTATTTAAGGGATTTCCCTTTTCATCAAACTAATGAACCAACAAAAGCATTATCTCCTTTCATATGGTGTCATATAGATATAATTATAAATAATAGACCTATTTTTTTGAAAACTCAATATTGCAACTTAATGAATGCTTGCTTGGATTCCATCAGTAGAAATTATATTAATAAACTGGTTGTTGACCCTAGTAGTTTACGTTACATGGAATCCCTTGATGTTTTTATAGCTTCCAGCTTTTATAAAATTTTAAAGAAAGGAAGATATGCATTGGGAAGAAGATTGTGGGATACAATTTCATGATGTAATGTGGTCTTTGAATTGGTCTAAAATTAAGATGTATCGGTTTCTAGCAACTTAACCCAAATTCTGTATTACTTCACACATAGTGTTCATTACTCCTCTGAAATTATTTAAATCCAAGATCTCCAATGACAATTTATGTTGGTCTTGCCGTTCGGTTACTGGTTCTTGTAAACAGAAAAAAATCTATGCAACCATAGAGTTGGAAGCATTAGCCATTAAATGTGCCATAGTTTATCTTAAATATTACTTGACCAGAAGAACGTTTCTACTGATAACGGACCATTTCCACCTTTCCTGGCTAAGCCTGAGAAAGAATACAAACTCCAGAATCATGCAGTGTTTCCTCGACCTCCAACCATTCTGTTTCTCATTTGAACACTGGAGGGGGAAGGAACAAAGTAACGTGGACTTCCTCTCGAGATTTCCGTTAGAAGAAGATGGGGAAACCAGTTGCAAAAGGGGATGGGTATGCGAGGAGGTACAGACCTTCCACAACATAAGTGTCCTCATTAGATTATCTGACTCAGAATAGGTTCAAAAATACAACGAAAACGAAGAAAGGACAGGCTAATAACCAACTACCGTCACGCATACCTACTACATCACTCAGATGCGTGCAGACATTCTCAAATCACCTCATCCTTATTGTATACTAAAACAAGGAAATCCAACATAGAGGAGGAGTTGAAACAGTGGGAAAGTAATCACTGCTCTAGTTGTCCTGAGTCAGCATGTGTTGAAACGAAGAACATTACCAGCAGCCCGGTGTGAGGAGAGAGAGGAATAGAGTGGCAAAGGTGGAGAAAGGCCCCCTGGGACCAGGCAACGGAGAGAAGACGAGACGAAGGATAGTCGTAGGGCACAGCAATGTTGCCACGCAGCGGAACGCAAGAAAGCAAGACTTGCCTGAGGGGAGACTTTCAATGCTGGTGTACCTAGAGAAAACATGGGGCTGGCAAAAATCAAAATGGTTCATGGACCTCCCATGGCGGAGGAAACCGCAGTCCGCAGGGAAGAGGAAAATGGTAGGTGGGGGACACCAACTGGGCAGAGTGTGTTGAACACGGATAACACCACAAAAGACACTAATAAACGGGGAGGACAGAAACCACCTATTGATTTCAGTTGGTAAACACCATAGTTTTGTTACATATTGATGCTCGGAAAAGAGCAAGGAGCTGTAAGAAAGGCATGATATCAAAGTAGGACAGACACAAGTGATCATAGTTCAAGAGTGTTTAGTAAACTGGGTCAGATAAATGCCTAATCTAAACCTAAATCTAAGATGGGAGCAAGCTACGACCCTCAAGTAATAAGAATACAGTCCTAGTGGAGGCTAGTCAAATAAAAAGGGCGTATAATAAAAATAAACTATTGCCAACCCTTACCACTATGCTTCAAACTAGTGTGGGATAATGTTCACAAGAAAAGAAAGAAGTGTTCACAAAATGATAGGTCAGGATTTTATGGCCGGTGTCTCCCTACTCCATGTTTCTAGCACGGGACAAGGCTGGACTCTTGAGCACAGTATACTCCTGGGCTTTGCCGGCAAAACGCTTACAGTTCCTTTTCTCTGTGTAACTATTTTCCTAGTTAATGTCCAAGTCCTAGGGCTTATGGCAGGGTATGAGATTAAAAGGGAAACACAAGTTTCCCTAGATAAAAATGTATTTACAATACCTAGGCATAAAACACAATTTACTATTGATGTAGGCCCTCTCAGGCCTTATAAAAGTATGAATGCCCATACTACTACATGGAGCCTCAGAGGATGGAACTACAGCCAACTTGAGCCAGAGCTTCTAAGACTCAATGAACATTTCAGCAATAGTTACCTTCCTGATGCATTTCATGGAAAAATATACACACTGTTAACAGTTGCAGTTAGTGTTTCATATATCTGTTATCATTGCAGAAGTGAAAGGAAGGGATAACTTTAAAAATTGGATAGAAAAATGAGGTGCGTACAGAAATGGAGAATGTTAGTCCAGAGCTCACTGAAACCATAGGAGATCCAGTAAAAATGTCCAAAGACAGGGGTCCCAGGGTCATTTTAAGGGTTAGTCGAAGTGTCCGTTCACCGTTCCGTAGGATATAATGATAAAAGTTAAAGCTCATACACACTGAAGGAGGTACAGATCCACCCCACAGGTATGGAGGATGCAACAATCAACCACCAGAGCAGGCCATCGGAGACCCCAAGCAGGAGTTCCAGAGGTTGGAAGAAGGAACTGAGAGAAGTTGTACCACAGGCAAACCCTTCATTTCAAGTCTATGGGGAATCATGATTAGGTCTCACTTCCCATGAATCACTACCACAGACCAGGGGGAGAACAAAAAGGGGCATATTGTGAATACTTACCCTTCACAGGACCCCATGCAGGTACTAACGTTGACCGTTTCAGCAGAAATGGCTTCAGGGACCAAAACAACCTGGTAAGTAAACATCTCTTCTCTACATCTGTGGTTTGCAGGATTCAGTCCTCTGTCTTGAACCCTGTGCCAACAAAAGCCACAGCAATCCAGGAAAGAAACAAAGGCTCCTCCAAGGACCTCTACCTTCAAGCCAGGTGTGAGAGGTCTGACAAGCGAGACTCGAAAAAGAAGGGGGATCTCAAACTAACTGCTCCCTACAGCAGGGTGAATAACAAAAGGCAGCAGCACAGTTGCAAATGGTCCCAGGATGGAGTCTTTGGTGCTTCCCGAGGAATCCAAACTGGAGATACAGCACTTCTAGACTACAGCAATCCACAGCCAAGTGCAAGATCCGGGCGGTAAAACAGTACAGAAACTGTCCCAAAGTGGAGGGCTTGACCCATCAGCTGTGAGGAGTCATCTCGAGTCTCCAAGAAATCCAGAGTGGACTCGAACCGGGATAAGGCCAAGCCACTGCATCTGTCACGTATTGCCAAGTGAGTGCTTTAAAAACTACCAAAACAGTGGGAATCGGCTGGAAAACTCCAGACCTGCTCCTCCAAATTTCAGGAACGCAGCAGCAAGAGAATGTGCTAACGGAAAGGCAGGAGTAAATACCCCTGTGAAAGGGGCTTGGCCAAATGCCAGTCAGCAAAAAACAAGGGGTACCCTGGGAGTCCCTCTGCTGGACATAAGTGCTGGTTACGAGAGACCTACTCAGAGTCTTTAGCTCACTATCTTTCACAGAGGAGAAATATCTAAAACATATCAGTCTTTGTTCCGCCCTAGGGCAGTCCAACACCGAAATGCCAAGCATTTCTCCTCTGAACAAGGGGAATCCTGACGTGGACCCCTTGCTCACTGTTCTTGGAGAAGCACAGCTCCACCCTACTGATAAGGTCCAACCAGACCGAACCACGTGTCTGGCGTTGCTGTTGGCACTTGAATTGCCTAGCATTTCGGTGCTGGACTGCCCCTGGGCAGGACAAAGACGGATATGTTTGGGATATTTCTCCTCTGTGAAAAATAGTGAGCTGAAGACCCTGGGTAAGGCTCTCGCAACCAGGACTAATGTCTGGCAGAGAGACTCCCAGGACCCCTCTTGTTTTCTGTAAATGCCAGTCGGCTAGTAACAAAAACAGCTGGAGGCGGAGGGTCAGATGCCCCAGCCATATTGGTTGGTCATTGGGACTGCCATTCAACCAAAGCAACCCTGATAGGAACAGAGAGGGCTAGTCCATGGACCTCTACCAGCCTGAACCAGCTACCAAAAAGGTGCATTGGGCTACCAATGCAGTAAAATGGCTTGCATCCTTGGTAAAGCCAAAATGAATGCACAACCACGACCAACCTATTCCCCAAAATCAAATTACAGTGACACAATCACTCTAGTGCAGAAATGGGGTGTTTGAGAGCTCCCCTGGGTTTGGGCACCTTAGATAACCTATATAGGGATGTAATGACAGGGACTTCTGGACCCGTCTCTCTAGTCCCCAAAAAAAGATCACTGAACCAAAAAAGACTGGGTGAAATGTAAAAAGTGGAGAAGCCCAAAAGGTGGCCATAGAAATCCAAAATAGGAGTTATGGCTTAATAGTAAGTAAAGCCTTTTTTCTTTATTTTCTATGGTTAGCAGTTTTGGAGGCACTGTTCAGTCCCCAAGACTACCAGTGCAGGGGGATCTTTGATTCCTTGTGGTTTTTATGCTGCAAACATGAACTTCTAGTGCAGTACAGCAGAGAGCACTTTGTGTCCCTTTATCTTTTTCATTTAGGAAAATTTGTGTTACTCTCATACTGTGTCCAATACTGGCTGGAGGCAGCAGATAATTTTCTAGTGTTTTCAATTTTTCACCCGTGCCCCTTTCGCATTTTTCTGCATAATGCCTTTGAGTACCATGTTCTCAAAATGGCTGTACCATGTGTTTCACCCTGTCCTTTGGCCTTCTTCTTATCCTCTCAGGTCCGGAAATGCCATACCTGGAGATCCCTTGAACGGGCAAAGTAGCACCGTGGTCATCTGCTGGATGTGGGGGGTGGGACTGTCTGGTTCCAAAACCACACTCTGCCTAGGGGTATGTCTTTAGCAAGACAGATGTTGAGCCAAACTGGGCTCACCCTTCTCAATTGCTGTGCGGTTCACGCAGTGAAGCACCTGGTGTCTCCCTTCGTTTGCCTGGGCACAACCAATAGTGCTTGGTTGCTTCGGCATCCACCGTGGGTGGCATTCGCTGCAGCCGTCTTGCTGCTCTTCGCATTATCATCTCCTGTTTTTCCCAGGCCTCTCACTCTGGAATTCAAGGCAGAGCTTCCAATGCTTTGTGCCTCATGATAGCGGTCTTCCCGGTCTCGTGTCTCTTCTGCCAGCCACAACCCTTTTGCTTCCTTAACCGCATCGGGAAAGGAGATTCTCCATCTTCCTTCTTGGTTCTGAGTTTTAAAGTTCCCTGCTGTTGTGAATCTGCGTTACTCTTGACCTCTTCTTCGTCCCAGTGGTTTCACAGGGATCAATATATTTGTCCTTATGGCATTCAACATTCTCAGTACAGTATGGCATGCAGATTGGAAATGTCGTGCCTTGAAACACTTGTGTATAGGCACGTTACAACTGCCATAGCATATCATATCATGTACTGCATTATTATTAGTTCTTTCAAGGGTGGGTATGCTCGGTGTTTTCCATGGTGAACTGCCTCCACTTTGGTCTCCCCTCCCCCCATGCGGTCCTCCCACAGATACCCACCTCCAGTGTTGGAGTCGAGTAGCTTCTGCCCTTCCCTGGCTACATGGAGGAAGACTTTCGCCGGGGAGTCCGTGATGGATTCGTTACAAGTGCCTCTCTGGAACGGTCCACTTAAGGCTCTTACAGTGCTCAAACCCTTGGGCTGGTAGGACCAATCAGGCCAGACCCCTTCATTCCAATCGTGCCATCTGGAACCTTTAGAAGTGTCCCCGGATTATCCTGTGTGCTGACCACCTCTGTGCAGGGCATCTGCTATGTAGCAGCCACCAATCTGAGTTTCACCTTGAATCTCAGCAGGTCTCCAGCTTGTGGTCAAAGAACCACCATCCTACAGCTTCTGCTATACAACTACCTTGAAGAGGGGCCTTCTAGGAGTAGCCCTAGCCCCAGTTCTGCCCCAGTTGTAATGAACAATTCCCCTGGGTAGACAAGTACCGGGTGTAGAATCTTTGTCTAGCACGGGATCACGAGGTGGGGCATTGTTGAGCCTGCAAGCTCTTTAAGCCTAAGACCCTGCGGGACCGAAAAACAAAGTGCTGGGACCATCACGCCCTGCAGGCCGAGGCCACCGTGGACGTGGAGGGAGCCTCCAGTAATGGCTGTATCACGGTCTTTACAGGCAGCGAAGGCGACGGGGAACCGTTAGATTCCCAAGTGCGAGCCCCAGACCCCAAGAAACAGGCCGGCGGCTCTATTACGGGGACGACACCCGGCGGCAGTAGCCCTCGCACTACTCCCAGCACCAAGCACATAGCCAAGGTCAAGGAATCAACTCCATCGTCGACCAAACGCCCACACATGGCGTCAAGTGGGAGGTCCACCGAATCCCTGTCCTGTGAGCACTCAAGGTCACGATCGCCTCACGACAGGCCCCGTAAGTCGAAAGACAAATCAGACGCTGCGTCCAAACCCACTGCCGAACGCCAAACGTCGGAAGACGATGCTTCGGCTCGCCACACCGCCGAAAGTCGACATCCCACTTTGAAAAAACAGTCACAAGCACCAAGAGCTCTGGATAAGCCCACTTGGTGCAAAAGCATGTCCTTGAGAGCCTGCTTAGAGCAAGCAATTCAAATAAACGCTCCTCCAAGAGTTACTCTCACAAGGAAAAGGCTAGCAAGAAGTCCACTTGTTAGACTCTGGGTTAGTATTAAACTTGATAAAGGTCCACATGGCAGCTTTATCAGCTTACAACAACTTTCAGAGTAAGGTATCGTGGTAGAAAGTCCCAGTCATTAAAGCATTCATGGAGGGAGTAAAAAGACTCCACCCTCCAATTTCAAACCCACCGCCAAGCTAGGATCTCAATGTAGTACTCGCAAAGCTCATGGGGCCCCCATTTGAGCCTATGCATAAGTCAAGTCTTAAACACCTGACATACAAGACTGCCTTCTTAGTGGCTATTACTTCCATAAGAAGAGTTGGTGAATAACAAGCATTGTCGGTGCAGGATCCTTTCTTTACCATACACAAGGACAAATTGGTTTTACGTACACACCCTAGGTTTTCACCGAAATTCATTTCCAAATTCCATGTAAACCAATCCATTGAGCTACCAGCCTTCTTCCAGAACCCCACAAGCTCAGCTGAGCAAAAACTCAATACACTGGATGTAAGGAGGGCGGCCCTTTACTATGTAAACAACACCAGACCGCTTAGTAAAACAGACCAACTGTTTGTCTCCGTAGCCCAAGGCAGAGAAGGAGACCATATTTCCGAAGAAAATGCCATCTCCAGATGGATTGTCAGATGCATTTAATTATGCTATTGATTATCATGTAAAACACTGCCTCCGACACCGAGAGTTCACTCCACAAGGGGCATATGAGCTACTCTGGCATTTATCGCAAATGTCCCTCTAGACACAATTTGCAAAGAAGCTACCTGGAGCTCAGTACACACTTTCACTCAGTACTACTGCATTGACACTCATTCCAAAGCAGATACACAGATCGGACAAGTGGTTCTAAAACATCTATTTGCAGCTGGGCCTTCTCACACCCCACCACCTTCTCCTAACACTGCTCGCTAATCTATGCATAGCATGTGATCTAAGCAGATTCCGCAAGCCTCAGAAGGGATACATTACTCACCGTAATCGTATTTCTGATGCTTGTTAATCTGCTTAGAATCGCACGCTGTGCATATGGTCCGACATTCAGTGTTAACCGTGGAGTATTGCATCTTGTCTTTCGGGGACCGAAAGGGGACGTCGTTATAGGCGTGTCTGTAACACTAGCCCTATCGTGATGTGTAGTTTACCCAAAATCCCTCACGCGCCAAGGTCCTTTAGTCACTTTGACACCAAGAACAACTTCGACGAACACTGCGGGGGATTTGTCTACGGCAGTGGATTTCGGCACCTAAGATCCGCCGGCCGGAGCTTCCATGTAGTCGGGCCCTCTGGCTGACCTTTACACTAGGGAGAGTGGGGTCGGGGTGGCCATATTTTCAGTATGTCTTTCCTCTTTCCCCCTCTTTACCCTTGAGGTCTGGTCATCTTCCCCTTTTGCTATGGAAAGGACTCCTTTTAGGTTCTGCCCGAAGTGTAGGGTCAGCTATCCTTGGAAGGACGAACACAGGACGTGCAACACCTGTCTCCCCTTAGATCACGACAAGAAGCAGTGTGCGGCTTGTAAACTCCTTTGGCCTAAGACCCTTAAGGAGCGCCGTATAAAGCGGTGGTCCGCGTACGGTATGTCGTGGGTGGAGCCCCCTTCCCCCACCGCCGCACCCGCCGAAAGTGACGGGGGTACCTCCGATGACCAAACATCTGTTGCGGATGTGATAGACCTTGAGGCAGACATTTCTAGGTCTGCCACGCCCGTCCCAACCCTTTAAGGCCTGACTTTGGCCTTGCTTCAGCTACAACACCCGGCGACAGGGGCGTACAATTGCATTTCACGAAGAACACAACCCCTAAACCTATTTCGATGGGTATGTTGAAAAAGGTGAAAGCGCCAGCAGGGCCGTCGAAAGGTTCGGCGGATTCCTCGGATCGTACAGATCCAAAGCCTTCCCTGCATCCGCAGCGTCGTCTTGCCACTGGGCATTCCTAGACAAACAAGTGCGCTACCCCTAAATCAGGTTTACACGTCGAAGCGTGGAAATCCGAGGGTCCCGAAGGCTGCGTTAGGCCCATAAATCACGACTAGGCCTCAAGGCAAAAAACCAACCGCTATGCCCTCTAACGCTGCGGAGGGCAATAAGTCTACCGATAGTCCTTCGGACCCACTAACTCACGCCGATTCGGCGTTAATCGAACACAGCATTGCGAGAATTACTTCAGATGTGGCCTTATTCCTGTTCCGCTGAAAAACATGGGGCAGGCCGCGGACTAATCTTTGGATACTCCATGATGCACTGATTCTCACGATACCCACGAGGACAGTCAAGAACCTCTTTCCAACACACTGAGAGACAATTTTCGGCGCCAGAGGGCGGAAGACAACGCTTTTCCACCCGTAGGCCCTTCTGGGTCCTCTAAAGGGACTAGGGAGAAATCTGAAGGGTGTATGGACCGTCTTGAAAGAATTATCAGTTTTTCTGAGCATCCTTCTCCGAAAAGATCTCGTGGAGAGCCTAATCTTCAATCTGCTGCACATTTCCAAGAAGATCAGCCTTCTGTCCCCGTCCAGCATGAAGACATTGTCTAGAGGGACACTTATAGGGACATTTACAGTGAAGATGAAGAACCTTCCTTCCTACAGAATTACGAGGAAGACCAGGCGGATGCCACAGACAATTGGGAAGAAACCCAGCAAGGGGGAACAGACCCATGGACGCTTCTCCATCAAGATCAGGATACTGATGTATTGTGCCTGGATTCCCCTCCGTCCACCCCGGCTCGCTAGGCCTCGCCTGTAGATGGCCTTCAATACCATGTTAAAGAAGGCAGCTGAGGATTTTCAAATCTCTACTCAAGAGGCAATGCCTGAGCAGAACTTTGTAGGATATTCTTACGGAGAAATCTCCCTCTAGCCAGGCCATTCCCCTCCTTAATTCTATCAAGAGAAGATTGGCTCCCTCCCTCGTGTCACCAGCTCAAACCCGGGCAGTGAACCCAAGAGTTGAAAAGTTGTTTCGGCCAACTCCTTCGCACCCAAAATACATTAAAGGGCACCCCACCCCTGATTCTCTGGTAGTGACTACCACCCGGAAACGGGCAGGAGTACCCCTGGCCACAGGAGAGGCACCTCCTGGATAGGGAATCCAAGAGGCTGTATGCCTTAGGCAAGCGAGTCACCTCGGCAGCCTCATATACCACACGTATAGCGAATAATACTATGCTGCTGGCGATTTATGCTGACGCAAAGTGGAACCTACTTCAGGAAGGCCTCCAGGAGGTCTCAGAACCTGTCAAGTCCTAGCTTCTATCTATTGTGGCCGAAGGAAGGCAGGTGAACCAGAATGTAATAAAGAACATTCTGGACACGGCTGAAACAGCAGGCAGGTCTCTGGCCCAAGGAACCTTACTCAAAAGGCATGCTTGGCCCACAGGCCTCACTCATCAATAAACCAATTGAGGAACCTAACCTCTTGGGAAAGGCGGTCGATGAGGCCCTAGAAACAGCCAAAAAAGAGCATGAGTCTCTTAAGTCTCTGAAACAAATTACTCAAAGACCTTCCCCCCAGAGAGGAAGTAACTCTCGGCGGTCCTTTTGAGGCAGTCCCGTGCAAGTCCGAACAAATATGGTACGGGAAACTTCAATACCGGACAAACATCGGGAAGCCCTGCATGCTACCCTCCAAGGGGTCAGCGACTCAGCAAAGCCAGAGGTAGAGGCCCCAATCCTAGAGGAGTTGGAGCCTCCATCAGAATGTCCCTTGTCACCCCGGTTGGGGGGCGCTTAACATCTTTCCTCACGGCATGGGAAGGGGTAACTTCAGACCATTGGGTCATAAAGACGGTCGCCCACGGGTACTGCATGGAATTCGCCCGACCTCCACAATTCAGACCACCGCGCTCACGTCGCCTTTCACCGGACCATCTGGAGATCCTGAATCAAGAGGTGAAAGCGCTGCTGGGAAAGGATGCCATAGAAGCCGCCCCAATTCTTCAGGTAAACAAGGGTATTTATTCAGTGTACTTCCTTGTACCCAAAAAGGACCTCACCATGCGCCCTGTTCTAGACCTACGCCCAGCAAACAAGATCATAAAACCTCAGAAGTTTCACATGGTAACGCTACAGGAGGTGATCCCACTGTTGAAACAGGGGGACTACATGGCAACATTGGACATGAAAGATGCATACTTTCATATTTCAATGTTGCCAGCGCACAGAAAATATCTAAGGTTCATGATAGAGGACAGGCATTACCAATTCAAGGTACTCCCCTTCGGCATCGCCTTGGCGCCATGGGTGTTTACGAAGGTCCTGGCAGTAGCTGCAGCACACCTGTGCAGGTTATCCGTCCCGGTTTAACCTTACCTCAATGACTGGCTCATAACAGAGGACTCGTACGACACATGTTTTTTGAATACCAAAAATACCGTAGACCTTCTCTTCAATCTAGGGTTCTCTATCAACGAGAAGAAATCCAGTCTCGTCCCCAGTCAAATAAAGCAATTTCTGGTAGCTCTAATCCGAAGGAAAGACAGCCTTGTCTTATCCTCCAACGAGAGGGTTCAGAACATGTTTTTTGAGATCCCTCAATATGTAACCAGTCAGGAGGTGACGGTGCGCAAAGCCATGCACTTGCTAGGAATGATGGCGTCGTGCATATACTTGGTTCCCCACGCGTGACTGTGCATATGTCCCATGCAAGAGTGGCTCAACAGCCAGTGGTGTCAGGCCAGCGGACAATGGGAAAATCTGGTAGTTTTCTCACCAGCCCTCGTTCTCTCTGCAGTGGTGGTCAAGAGAAAACCTCTTGAAGGGGAAAACCTTCACCACCCCTGCAGTGGAAGCCACTCTCACGACAGATGCCTCTCTCACAGGGTGGGGGCTCACCAGCTTCAGCAGACAGCGCATGGAGTATGGTCCCCACAAGTAGTGGCCAATCATATAAACTCACCAGCGCTATTAGCGGTGTTCAAGGCATTAAAGGCTTTTCAGATGCAACTACAAGGGAAGACAGCGCTGATTCTAGCAGACAGCACTACACCCATGTATTACCTGAACAAACAGGGGGGCACTCAAACTCCAGGGCTATCCAAGCTGTCCCAAAACATTTGGAAATGGGCTCTCAGACACAAGATGTTTCTGTTGTCCCAACATGTTCCAGGGGAACTCAATCATCTGGCAAACGTGCTCAGCAGAGATTTTCCTCTGCCCGAAGAATATGAATGGCGTTTGCACAAAGACATTGTGTCCAACATCTTCGCAGAATGGGGCTTCCCAGAGATCGACCTGTTCGCAACTCAGGAGAACGCCCAATGCCAAGACTACGCCTCCAGGTACCCCCAGAACCGCTCCAAGGGGAACGGTCTCTGGATAACATGGTCAGGGTAATTTGTCTACGCTCCCCCCCCACCCCTGACTCCCCTCCTCAACAAGATAGTGCATAAGATGCACTAGGAACCAGTTACCATGATACTGGTGGCCCCCATGTGGGCCCGCCAACCGTGGTTCGCTCATCTGATGGAAATGTCCCTCTCCCCAACAATAAAACTACCCTGCCCATACAACATGTTTTCTCAGGACAGGGGGTAGACCCTACACCCATGCCCACAAACTCAGAACTTGCAGCCTGGCTCCTGAGGTCATAGAGTTTGGACACCTACTTCTCCCTCCGAGGTGCATGGACATACTCGGGAAAGCTACAAAAGCTAATGCACGTTATTGCTATCCAAGCAAATGGAAACGTTTTGTCATCTGGTGTAATTACAGCGGCGTCAATCCCATCGATTTCTCACCCACACACATTGTACTGTACCTTACCCATCTGTTAGACACTGGGTTGGTCTTCAATTCCCTAAAGGTTCATCTGGCTGCTCTCTCAGCCTACACCACATCACAACAAAAGGTGTTGTGTTGGAAGATACCAGTGATTAAGGCCTTTATGGAAGGGGTTAAGAGGATGTATCTTCCCATTTCTCACCCAGCTCCTGGGTGGGACCTAAATGTGGTTTTGACCAGGCTCATGGGAGCTCCCTTTGTGCCAATGCATAAAGCAAGTCTAAAAGACCTGACTTATAAAAAAGCCTTCCTAGTGGCTATCACTTCTATTAGAAGGGTTAGCGAACTACAGGCTCTTTCTATTCTAGACCACTTTGTTACAGTCCACAGGTATAAGGTAATTCTGTGCACTCACCCCAGATTTGCGCCTAAATTCATCTCGAAGTTCCATGTGAACCAATCGATTGAACTACCTACTTTATTCCAGAATCCCACTAGCATGGCCGAAAGAAGCCTACACACACTAGGTGTGCACAGGGCAGTCCTGTTCTATCTGGAAAGAACTAAACCACTGAGGAAAACGAACCAATTTTTCGTTTCAGTGTCAGCTGGTAGAGAAGGGGATCCTGTCTCTAAATCAGCTATCTAAAGGTGGATTGTCAAATGGATCACACTACGTTACACTCTTGCTAAGAGAGAACTGCCCTTCAAGCCTAGAGCACATTCTACTCGGGGCGCTGGGGCATCCATAGCATTCATTGCAAATGTTCCCCTTGTGTCCATTTGCAAAGCGGCAACCTGGAGTTCTGTACACACCTTTACAAAACACTATTGCCTAGACACTCATTCTAGGTCTGATTCTCAGGTGGGACAAGCAGTACTAATACATCTTTTCTCTACTGTTCCTTCTCACAACCCACCTCCAACTTTGGATACTGCTCGCTAGTCTATGCACAGCATGTGATTCGAAGCAGATTAACAAGCATCAGAAGACATGCATTACTTAACGTAATAGCATTTCTGATGATTGTATCTGCTTAGATTCGCATGCGCCCTCCCTACCTCCCCGCTCGGGGTGGAAGGAACATAGGCATCTTACTACTTCTCTCGTCTTCATGTACTCACTCACAATAGCCTTGGGCTCCCTCATGGTAGAAAAAATACAATCGGAGGGACCTCGGCACGTGAGGGATTTTGGGTACACTACACGTCATGATAGGGATAGTGTTACAGACACGCCTATGCCGACGTCCCCTTTCGGTCCCAGAAAGACAAGATGCAATACTCTGCGGTTCCCACTGGATGTCGGACCATATGCACAGTATGTGAATCTACAAAACCAGGAAGAAGCAGGAAAACTCAATACTCTGGACCAGAGTATTATTGTACCACAGAAATCCGGAAAAAATGTCCAGAGAGCAAAACTTGGTTGCTTACAAAAAGTATCAGTTTTTATTTAATCGTGATACAAACATTTTTGAAAATAGTCAGTTAATGACACAATACTTTGGAAAACATATTATTTCACATCACAACAGCAGGTATAAACATTACACATGGCTAAAATTAGTCCATCAACCAAACCATTCATAGTGCATCATTCAAAGTGTCATTCATCCAAACAACAATACCTAAAAATGACAGAATTGATTCATACACGGGAGTGAGCAAAGTTCACGCAATCCCGTCTGGTTAATGTAATGTTTTTTAAAGGTAGAAAAACATATACAATAGAAATGATTAAAACTATCTATCGTAAGGGCGGATCAAAGAGAAATTGTTATGTAGATCACATCCCCCAAGGCTCAACCGGTTTCGACGTAATTGTCAATTGCACAACGTCTTCATCAGGAGGTATGGAACAAAAAGCTGCAAGAGGAGAGCATTACTGCATAAATATGCGGCAGTGCCCTACCTTGTATAGCAAACTCAACTGTTAAAAAATGATATAGCGAAAATATTTGGGTGCTGGGAAAGTCTAACAAGTTTACAACCACATCCCAGAAGCGGAGATATATTAAAAAAGGCCAATCGCAGGAGTGCCGACTCCATATAGAGTGCAGGAGGAACAGTATTGGGAGGAACCAGCTAAAAAAGGCTGAGAAAGTCAAAACCTTAGGCGCCTGGTCAATAAAGGTGACTAAATGGCCAGAAGCAACGAGGCCCAATGTGCAAGTGCAAAAATGTGAACCAAATCGAACTGACCTAACGCTGTTAGCCAATGGTAGACACGATGGAAGGGAGAGGTACCTATGCTGAAAGGGAAACCCACAAGGGGCTACAGCCGTTCATGAGCTGAAAAACAAGTATAGCACGAATTAGGCCAAACCAGTTATGTAGACATGTGTAAGTGCTACACAAAAGTTGCTAGCTATAAGATGAATGATTTACTTGTCTGGGCAAAAAGAATAATAATGATGCTGCCCATCGTTGGTGGATCCGATGGTGTGGCCTGCAGGGCGCTGAATGCATAGGAGAAGCACTTGTCAGCTCCCAGTGACCTGGCTGACTGTGAATCGAATAATAGCAGAACAATGAGCTAAGACTGTGTTCACAGAACTGGGGACAGCAACAATATACTTAAGTAATACAGGAAAGGACCTGATGGGGGTACAAGAATCTTCTCATACGATAACCCCCAACTACTCTCCCTATAGTAAACTAAAAAGTGGTGTACAGCAAGAATTAAGGCTGCTAATACCGATAATAGTTAGCCCAAGCTGGATACAATGGCCTATCCATACAAGCGGCCAATTAGTACAATATGTGAGCCAAGAAAAAGTTATCCAAACATTCTAGCAGGCATTACTAAAGCCGTGAAGAGAACACAGCACCCAGAGAGGCCCCGAGATGAAAATGCAGAAATTGCAGCAGCTCTCACGTATAGTAGAAAAAGTAGTGACATGTGCTTAATACGCCCGATTAGCGATGGAATACATAGTCGGGCACCGCGGATTGTAAAGGCGAAAAAGACAAAACTTACTTGATGCCTGAATCACGGGCTGTAGAGAAGGGACCAGCAGGGGAGACCAGCACTCCAAACGCCGGGCTCCGCGCAGTCACGTACTGTGATGGCGAAAGTGAAATGAATTCAAAAGGTCTAACTCGACCCGCGGTGTGGGTCATGTGACTGGCCCCGTCTTGTGAGTGGGCTGCAAGGCGTGGTATTAAACAGCCTACGCAGCATGATGTAAAGACCTGCCCAACAAAGAGATAGAAAGAGGACTAATGCAGAGCCTCTGTGAAACCCCCGATTATGATGGAAAATGTAAGGGAGGGAGTCCCGCGGGAATAGACCAATTAATAGGTTTGTTGGGAAATGGAAAAGGCCGTATGGGAAGTGATAATACTGTCCCAACGTAGGTGCCAGATTGGTACCAAAATGTATCCAAGTCCCCAAATATGAGGGTCCAAGATGCGAGTTGGACTGGAAATGCGTGGTAAGTGAAGAAACTAAAGGAAAGCACATACAACTGATGGATTTATGTGTGTTCAGTATATACAGGTAAAAGTGTATGTCTAGCATTGGTAATCTATGCCCAAATAAAAATTAATAATTAATTAATAATATTTATCGATGGAATCAGGTGTGCACGTACCAGTTTGCTGGTTGAAAAAGGACCCATGGAACAGAATGGACTGAAAAAGGGAATACGCATACTTGGGCTGAAACTGTATGTGCTCATGTTGAACCAGGCATAAACCATAAAAGGAGTCAGACTAACCCACATTGAACTCCCATGTTTCCATGGAATTGAGCCCTTTTTGTAAAGTCCTGAGGTTGAAAATCCACATTTGCTCTTTATATGCCAATTTATTAGTAGTTTGCATATGGCCATTTTCTGAGATCTTCTCGAGGCAAAACCATCTTAGTTAGTCAGCATCGTGGCCCCTCTCTAGAAAATGGGACACCAATGGGGCAGTAAGACAACACATCCTGATCTTGGAGCGATGTTCATTGATGCGCACATGTGTCTCCCTGGAGGTCTTGCCTATGTAGAGCAAATTACACGGACATTGGATGGCATAAACCACAAAGTGTGTTTATCTTTTTTGAAAATGTACAGGCCACGCAAGTGGTGCACGGGTAGTGACCTACCACAGGTTGTAAGTTGACGTCCCTGACCACATTACGTTGAAATGGCAATCTGTTGGCTCGAGTGAGCTTCTGTGCCAGACTCTTACCTTTTCTAAACGCAAACAGTGGTTTTTTCAAATTAATATTAGCAGAGTTAAGGATCCTCCAATTCTTAAGGATTATCCCCTTAATAGACTCACTGAACTTGCAAAAAGTGTAAAGACAATCTGTTCACTATCTGTATTTTTGGGTTGTGCAATGAGCAAGGCATCATGGTTAGTATACCGCAATCTTTTTCTAGAGTGTTTAATGAGTTTTTTGGGGTACCCACGAAGTAGCAGTCTAGCTTGTAATATATCTGCATGCTTGTTGAAATGGGAGATGTTAGTGCAATTACGTCGTAACCGTAGGAACATGCCATATGGTAAATTACGTAATAAGATCTTCGGGTGTTGGCTCTTAAATTGCAAGGTGGTATTGCGTTCAGTGGGTTTTCAATACAGTTCTGTATAAAAGCACCCTTCATCAACAAAGATGGATAAGTCGAGGAAGGCTATCCTGGAGGTGGAGGATTCGAATGTGAATTTTAAGTTGGAATCCACCTGATTGAGCCAAGACATAAATCTGTTCAGTGTAGCGGAGTCACCTTCCCAAAGCAGCAAAATGTCATTTATGTACCTGCGGAACCGTTTGATATGTTTGGCCTAGGGATTGATGTCATTGAGTATGTGGTTTTCCTCAAACAGAAACATGAAAATGATAGCCAGGTTGGGCGCAAAAGCACAGCCCATAGCTGTGCCCTTGGTTTGCAGGTAGTAAGTGTCCTTAAATTTAAAAGAAACTATTGGACAGAACCATTTCAGCACAATCAGTAAGAAATTCAGTAGGGACAATGTGAGGGAGGGGCCGGCTATCTAACATAATTCGTAGACTGGAAACAGCTTTGTCCTGAGGAATGTTAGTGTAAAGTGCCTTGATATCTAAGGATACCAAAATTTGTGTGGAGGTGTCGAAAGAGCGTCCCTCAACCAAATTAATGACGTCCCGAGAGTCCAAGAGAAATGTTGGAGTGGCCATGGCTAGTGGTTTGATGAAAGTGTCAATGTATTTGGACATTGGTTCTAAAATAGAACTACATCCAGAAACAATGGGACGTCCTGGGGGCTTGGAGGTATCCTTGTGAATTTTCAGAATGATGTAAAAGAGAGGAATTCTCTCTTCCGAAAAATGTATGAAGTCATGCTCTTTAGAAGACAAGAACCCTGCAAGGAGTCCACTGTCACTCAACGCAAGTATTTTCTTTTTTATGGATACGGAAGGGTCACTAGTTGTCAAGACCGGTAGGGGGGTCTGTACTTCCGCTCTCTATATGGTAGAGGGGAGGCACAGAGGACCCCAGCCAAGATTCTCTAATATGGTAACGATGGACGAGCAATCAAGGCCTAGCTTCTCAGGAGGTGATGCAGGCTGGTTCTTAAGTACAGTGTATCCCCAAGCCCCCACAAAGGAATGTCCACACACTGTATTACTGAAAACACAGTCTTTATATAATTAATATTCAAGGGTTATGTACACTTATCACAATAACGCACTTTGTGCTCAGGAAAATCAGCAATGGTAAATATCTACAATTCTAAAGTGGTACCACTAATATTAGACCTCATTAAAGTGCATTCACAATACTGTTAAAATGGCACACAGATCAATAAGAAGGAAACCAGCAATAGAGAGAGGAGAGATAACAGAGGGTTGAAACAATAGGCAGAATACTGGCCCCTACCACTGGACACAGTTCTGTGTGGAGATCCCCCCACCTGGGCAACCTGTAAAATAAAGAGATATAACACCAGCCCAGTCCATATATTGTTCAATAGTCTATTTCTCTCCTATAATGTTTTTACCCCCCCAATGTACCTGGTGGAGTCGAGTTCTTCGAAGAGGCGTCGACAGATCCTTCTTGAATGACCCCCTTTAAAGCAGGAGTCACGGATCGTCGAGAGGCGTCGAGAAGCGTCGAGGAACTCGGTGTTCGGTGTCGGGGAATCGACGGCCCTTCTTGAATGCCTTCCCTTTCAAGCGGGAGACACGGGGCGTCGAACGTCCGACAACAAACAAGGTAGAACGGCGTCGATGAGGCGGCAGGCTTCGATCCGAGCGGTGCTCGTCGGCGTCGAGACGTCGGCGTCCTGCGAGGAAGAGGCGTGCGGGGCACCTCGGCGACACTAGTTCTGGACCGCAAAGATTGTGGGTGACGGTGGCCCAGCAAGGGCGTCGAGTCGCTCGAGTCTTTGTGGTCGTGAGGTGGCGGGAAACCCACCGGCGGATTCTCCTCGGCGCGTTGGTCGTCCTCGACTTTCTCCGGCGGGACAAAGCGGCCGACGATGCGGACGAGGGAGTCCTTCAAGGCAAATGTTCTTCGGCAAGGAGCGGACGGCTCCGGTCGTCGGCGGCACGGCGTCAAGTGGTTCCCACGGCGGGGCAACACAACTTCGACGGGCCTCCAGCGGTTACACAGACCTGCGAACCCTGGTCGACGGCAATGGACTTCGACAGCGTCGATGTCCGGGTGCTTCACTTCGATCTCCTCGGCGGTCCCGTCTCGGGTCGGCAGCCTTTCGAGGGTCTGACTTCCAGGGCGCTTCGGTGAAGATTCAGCGGTGCTCGATGGTCCCTCGGAGCACGGGAAGAGGGCGCCTAGCCAGGTCCTCTCTCGGGTCAGTCCTCGACGATTTCGACAACCTTCAGTTCCGTCGAAGCAAATGCCACAGCAAGTCTTCTTCTTCCAGCTGGATGTCGAGGATCAGCAAATCCAGTTACTCTTGAGTGGAGACTCAGCTTCTGAATGCTTCTGAACAATTTCCAGTGGTGAGAGGTCCCCAGATATACTATTCTGTCTCTCATCCACACTGCTGGCACACACACAGCAGCCAATCACACAGAAGGGCATTCATGCAGTCAGTCAGCCAATCAGGCACACAGTGCATTCAGGCCACACTCCTCCCTTTCAGACACTCACAACAAGGAATGTGGATTGGGACAAGTACCCAGCCATTCAACACTACACACTGCATTCAGGCCAGTTTCGGGCAGGGCTGTCTCAGTCTTTGTCTCTCATGCCAGAAACCAGACAACCACAACAAGGAGTGTATATTGGTCACACACTCCATTCACCCAGGTCCCACCCACAGGAGGTACCCATAACATACAGTCACTGGGAAGGCTCCAGTCAGTCTAGCTGGGCCTTCACAACAACACCATATATGGAACTTCCACCCAACAGCCAGCCAGGGGGAAGGGACAGAGCCAGGGCTTCCCAGGACTTTGGGAAAAACAAGACAACAGGCAATAGAAAGCAAGAGGCCACAGGGGCCATCTTGTTTCTATCAGGAATCAACTGATCCCAATGGCAGGGCCTGGGTATCCCGAAATGGAGGACACCCAGAGCACCTGTCAAGTTTAGCATGGAGCTGCCACCAGCCCATACCCTGCTCTGTGGGCCACCCACAGGTGCCCAAAAACATACACTAGGGGCACAGGGTTGTACCCCTACCCATGGGTGCCATAAGGGTATCCCATGGGTCTGTTCACCAAACCAAAAGAGAGCTGCACTGCCAGGAGTCCCTCATGGACTCCTGGGCAGAAAACATGACAGAACACACGGTAAAAACAGAAAAAGGACAAGGATTCAGAGGCCCTGTCCCTCAGATGCATTTCCGGCATCACACTAGTGATTATTTGATAGTGGCCTGGTGTGCTGAGAAGTCTAAGGGCCTCTTGATCATAGAGCTCTGCACCCCAGATCACTATCCAGCCGCCCTTATCTGCAGCCTTTATCACTATAGTGGGATCCTGGGCCAAGGAATTAATTGCGTGGAATTCCGCAAGATCCAAGTTGGGTCTAGTATCTTTTCTGGGGAGTATCAAACATTTGTCTAACTCCTTCAACACTATGGTTTCAAAAGTCAAAACTTCTGGTGGAAGCTCAGCCGAACTCGGTGTAAAAGACGAGGGTTTGGATAAGCCCGAGATGTTATGGTCTTCGCAGGTACTTTCTTTTTCAGCGAAGAATACCCTCAGTCTGACTTTTCTCAAGAACTATTGGATCTCACTAGTGAGTTGCATGGCACTAGGTGTTTGTGTAGGAACAAATGACAAGCCTCGTTTTAGTATAGCTAATTCTGGTTCCGACAATGTTCGGGATGATAAGTTGAAAATTGGTAATACTTCATTTACCACCTGTAGGATCGGTTGCGCGTTTGAAAGTCCCGATGTCCTTGGCCCTGTGGAGGGGCATTCTGTATTTGCATATGTGGCTGTCTGTAAGGGCCCCTGCTCTGCTGGAAATTTCTGCGGCCTCTGGGGCCGCCCCTTCCTCGATATCATAGGGTAATATGGTTTGGGTCTCCATTACACTCTGCTAGTTTAAAGTGCATAGTTGCAGTGGTGGCGCACGAATGTTCACTGATTATTGTTGAAGACTGTCATAGGCCACTAAGACAAAGTGATGGGCACTGGTATGGATAGTTCTGTCTGTATGTTGATCAAAGTTATGCCAATTGGACAACTGATAAATAAGTGTCTGTACTCCCTACCCTTTCCACCAACCTCCCGACCGGCTTTGTCATACGGCTTTGGTTGATGCTGCGCTCAAATTTGGACATGTCAATCAATAACTTTATTCGGCATAGGCCATCAAAGTACATCCTAACAATACATTTCTAAAAAGTTAAACAACAATTAAAGAAAAAAGGGAAGCAACAAAAGAGGTAGCAGCACCCTCCTTTAAATATCTCTAACCGGGTTGCAGTACTCCAAAACCCATGGCCCGTTCAGCTCCCAAAACTCTGGGGGCCTAGAAGGTTAAGATTCGCCCCAGAGAGAGGTCCCTTGCTAGTGGAATCACCAGGAAAGGCTGCAAGACCAGAGATATGGGAGGGGCTGGCTGTAATCCCACTGCTTCTGGTCCGCCCATGCCCATTACATCTTCTCAAGACATCCCTTGCCATGTGCTCATCCCCAAAAAACAATTTGACAGAATCGGGAAACATTTCATTGAGCGGTGCACTACACCATAGCGTCCTTGGTCACAAAAGCACAATCCACTACATAGTGTAACCAATGGAGGCATTTGTTCCAAAGGGGATTCCTTGGTTCTCTTCTATGAAGAGGCAATTTTGGTACCCCATGGAAAAACATGGGGGCTCTTCTAGGCCCTTCATGGGCGTTGCGCCTAAGCAAGAGCCTCCCAGAGCGCAGGGGGCGTGCATTGGTTGCCCTCCCAGCAGAATACTTAATGGCCTTATTCCTCGGGGCATTAATCTCCATAGGTGAGGTCTCAAACCCATGGGTGTGGGCCTTAGGGGGCTCTGTCGATGCGTTTGAGGTTGGATATTGGACAGCCTCTGGTTGCCTCTTCGAGGTTGGAGTGTTCGGGGCACAAGTAGAAAAAGAAAGAAGAGGGCACACGGGATATGATCTCGAATCAGCAGGTGGACACAAGCCCCTATGAACATCCCCCAGTAAACCCTCTCCAGCCCTGCATGCCCCTCCCTCCCCCCGGGCCTCTATCACACCCTTAAGCAACGCTGATAAAAAAACAACTGTGGGCCAGTACAGAGAGCACATGTTCTCAGGAGCAGCCCGGGGTAGTGTTTGGTTGTTTGGGTGAAGAGGCTGACTGGGTCCGATTCCGTTGGGTAGGGGTTTGGGGGCCCTGAGTGGGCTTAAGCATAGGAAGGAGCTAGCCCCAGAAAGTGCAGCTGACGTGGAAACACCAAGTACTGCAAGGGGGGCTCAAAAATATGCTTTCCCTCACAAGATCCTTAATACCCAGGTCCTTTTGGGTCCACTGCCGGGTGGACAGGAGAAGACGGAGGACGAGCAACCTCAGTGGCCAATGGCGTCCAAGGTTCAGGGGCCAAATGGATTGTACCAGGGACGAGCCTTAAGGACAGCCCATGAGATGTAAGGGGTGCAGCCAGTGCCAATAGTAGGGCAGATGGTTCACAGCTCCCAATGAGCTTGGCTATGCCAAGGGTGATCCTCTCGCAGCAGTTGGCCAGGATGTCGAGAAGATCAGCAGTAGCAATACGGTTGAGACTTCCTCCGGGGGTTAACAGGTTGGTGTTGGGCACATGCTCATCTGTGGTGAGGTTAGACAAAGGATTCAGAGCAGAGCCTTGAGTGGACCCATGTTGTGGAAGAAACTCCCCATTGAAGCTGTAGCTTTGGGTGCTGAAATGGTAAAATGCTGGCCCCCTCATTGCTCCTCCCGGGTCATAGTGTCAGCATTCACTGGGGCAAGTGCCCTGTCCACGCTGGTACCCACAGAGTGAGCCATGTTTTCCTGGCCCCTCCCCATCACTTTGTTAGATAGCCCCTCCATTTCTTCGGTCCACTTTGAATTTACGGTACATTTTGGAGAAAGAGGGAGGGGAAGGGAGAGTTCCTCTACTTTTGCTGCTCTGGCCATTTCTGCCGCAATGCTTGGACCTTGCGTCTCTGATACAAAGGGAGCCAAGGGGCTCGGCTCTCAACTGCTTTTCTCACCTTAGCACAGTCCAGGTCCAAAGGGCACTCTGGGATATACTGTTCTTTTCGTTTGGTTCTCCATTGGCGGAGCGCGAAAGCCCAGGTGGGAGCAAAACGCCAGCGCCTTCGAGCCCTGCAGGCTTCAGGCCTTGCGGGGTTGAGGCGGCAGCAGTTATAGATACAGGGGCGTGGCTTCCAGAAACTACAGTGGCCCTCCTGGGCTTCTGGTTGGCGGGGAGTGGGCCGCTAACCCTGCTTCCTTGACCCCAGCGTGCTTCAGGCCCTGCGGGTAGAGGCAGCAGCAGTTATAGATGAAGGCATGGCCTCCAGAAACTACGGTGACCATCCTGAGCTTCTGGTTGGCGGTGAGCAGGCCGCAAACCCTGCACCCTTGATCCTCGCGACATGTGATCACTTAAAATGTTGGTAATGTATCGATATTTTACTTTTTCTTTGTTTGTATTTGCTCTGTATTGAGGTATGATTTCTTGATTACTACTTTAATCTATTAGCCCCGAAGAAGACCTGAGGTTTTCGGATCGAAACATGTGTTGGCTACCAATTAAATATATAAATATACCATAATTTATTGAATCATGGTTAATAGTAAAACAGTTTATGTAGAGTGTAGTGCTCTGGTTTCATAGTACAACATATGCTTTAACCTTATTTAGTTGTTAGTTCTAAGTGGTAGGGCCAGATGGGATTAGATTATTGGACGGACAGTCTTTTGTTTTGGATTTCCGATGACTGGCGAGCCCCTTTAGTTAGTTTGGTTGCACAGGGAAAACCCCATAGCAATAGGGCAAGATAGGCCTTTTTATCTTATTTGTCCAATAAAGCATATGCAAATGTCCAATTTGCATCCAACTCCTTCTCGTTCACCACGGTAGTTGGGCACAAATAGTAGACACGAGTCTTTAAGACAATTACGATTTTTGATAATATATAATATATATAATTTTTTTAATGTTATATATGGTTATTGGTTGAAAATCATGAAGAAATACCCTCATTGGATATAGGTTCTCTTCCTTGTAGCTTCAGAATTCATGGGCTCAGGTTTGAAGAACAGAGCACCAAAGTTGCATCACCTGTCAAGCTGCCGACCCTCCTCATAGAACCTGTAGGATTTCAGTCACAAAGCTGCCTAGTGTTTCACGCATTTACAGGAAGCGACACATAAATAAATTCCCATTTTCCATTAATGTATTGCTGATGAAAAGGTAAAATCTTACTGCATCCACAGGAGCAAGCATTCGCCAACATTTCAGCTTGTTATAGCACTCCCTTCTTCGTGGGAGTGTCGTTTGTTAGTGGGTGCCCTTCCCTTTGTCCTGTGAGCTGCACAACCCTGATTGGCTGTGTTCTCCTGTCTTCCCGGAATCTGCCTCTCTACTGTTTTTTCTTCTGGCTCGAGGGGCTTTTTCAAGGAATGCCATTTGTTCATTCTTTTTGTCGTTGAGGGTGCATCGTTTGCACCGGGAAGTTGAATCAGGTGTGGTGTATAGATAAAATAAGGCTCATAATTGCAGTGTAGTTTAGACTTCCTGCAACCAACCTTTTGGGAATCAACACTGTAAGTATATGCCCGTGGGCCTTCAGTGAGGGTTGGTGTGGGTGGATTCATTCTCCTTACCATTCCTGGATCCCTGTGGTCTGGATTCAAGACTATTCCCTGGCGGGTGTCAACCGCACATCAGGTCTGGATTCCATTGGGGGCTTCTATTTCTGGGTCTCGATCTGACCTCAAACACTTCACTGGTATCTCCTCTGGTCCCCCTCGGTTTTTTTGACACCAAATCTAAACCTGTGGGGTAGAACTCAGACTTAATGTATTTTCCCCATACACGTGGATTGCCTCACATGAAACACTTTTGAAGTGGTGTTGGTAGTACGTACATGCCCCAAGGCATTCTTTCTGCATCCATTTTAGATCCAAGCAGTTGTAGTCCAAAGACTGGAATTTTAGTTTTAAACTGATTTTTTTTAAATGTATTTTAAAGCCATGGTTTCCACGTATGCAAATGTTAATGCACCTTTATACTGTAATTATTTCCAATGATACTGAGTCGATTTTACTCAGAAGTGTACTGATTTAGTGCTCTTAGCTCAAATGGATCTCATCCTTTTGTGGCCTGCTGCGCAGTATTTGTCATGTTTTTCCACCTCTAGAGCCTGACTGGGATATTTGCATGTGTATTTCTGAAATGCTATGCCCCAGTGGTCTTGAAGTACTGTGATTGGTTAGTGTTGACATTGGTACTCTGTAATGATCATTTTAAAGGGGACGTTTGCACAGAAATGTTATTGTCCCAATCGATCGGGCATGTCTTTTTAAGCAACTGTAATCGATCTTAAAACAATTTCCTATGCATCTTACCTTATTTTTCCTCACGTTAACACATGCAATGTGCGCCGCCATCTTGTGCTAATCTTATCCGTTGATACATCGCCCTAAGTTCAAGTGCCCTCATGGCAAGAATATAGATTGCCCACCCGTCAAACTGACATCACTAGATGCTTACGCCCCTTTTCACAACTCCAATGCACGTCTCATGTCAATGTGCTCTGTGCACAATCCATGGAAATGCCAAGATGCCTCATTCCTCAAAGTGTAAACAAACCCTTTCTGGTCACACAACATTGGAGTTTTTTTCCTTCTTGTCAGTGCATTTTGTTTCCAGCCTCCTTCACTTGTTTCTGCTCTGTTCAGCTATCTTCCTAGTTTGATGCCCTGCAGACAAGTACTTACACTATCTGAACTGGTTGAACTCAGTAGTTGCTTTTTATTGAAACATTTCTCATATTATGTGCAAATGTCTTTGCCAAACCATATTTAAATTGTACTTTTACAAGGCTTATTTTTTACATGTGTGAATGTGAAATTTCATAGTTTGTGCCTATTCATGTCTTTTCTTTGCACTATGGGTGTGTAGGTTTGTATAACATGGCAGGGTGAGCTCTTCTTCTTTAACAGTAGTTCTTGTATACGAACAAACATATTCTTATTTTTCTGTCTTTTGATTTTGTACTTATTCAATAATCTGGAACTATGGAAACAATACAGCCATACCAGTACAAGCCAGAATATTAAAAGGAGGAATTAATTTAAAGCGAAAGAAGTAGATACGATGGGGAATCTGATGAGTCATGATGATCATAGCACCAGAGCCTGAAACCAGTGGCATGGAAGACGTTTCCACCTGGTGTACCTGCAATGGTTGCGAGTTTATGCCAACTGAGGGGGAGAACCACTACTGCTGAGAAAACCTGGCCTGCATAGCCGAAAAAAACACACCACTGCTATGCGTTACCGAGCTGCATGACTTCTGGAAAGCCTGCCTCACAAGATCTGTTCGAGCAACAGTTCACCCTCATAATCCAAGTAACAAGCAGGTTTACTCTAGATCTGATGTATGTTTGACAACTGAGGATGGATAACATTTGATATTGTTCTTCTATGTCATTGTAACTTCCATCGATCACAGACAAATACATTTTTGTCTGTAATTTGAATACATTCTTGTACTAATGTAAAACTAGAGTATTACTCAGAAGATGTAATGTCCGAGCAATTAACTTTCTTTCACATTTTTTTTTTACCAACTTTATTTAGCTTTTAACAGCATAATCATAGACATGCATACATTAAAGAATAACAGGCAGTAGCATAGACATGTCTTCCCCATTTTCCCAAAACCAGTCTTTAGAGTCCATTTGCTCATGAGTTTGAACTGTTCGAACATCCCCCTCTACCCCCCAAGAAACCCTCCCAACATTTAGGTGGAGTACTACATTTTTACGGGGCTTTCTTGAGTGTTCCATGGGTTAGGTCACCTTTCGGCTCAAAGTCCGTATTAACTGTTAAAGGACGCAAACCTTGCGAAGTAATTTAGGTTTAAAGTACATGTGCTCTCTATCGTCTGTGAACTCATGCAACGGCATCCAGGTGTTCTGGTATTTCGAGTGGGAGCCATGAGCTATTTCCGTTACTTTTTCCATGGCCATCACACCCCATAGGCTCACCCACCACATGATGGCTGTTACCGGCCCTTGTTTATTCTTCCATGCTTGCGCCAAAGGTGATTCTCGCCGCACTCAGCATGTGGGTGATAAGGTTAGCTCTAGCCCCCGAGTTCGCATAACACCCCTCTACTGCTTCCCTCAATAACACCACCACTGGGTCATGAGGCAATTGCACCCCTGTAATCTCCTCAATAGGGCTCAGGATCTCCTTCCAGTAGGTCTTCGCCACCGGGCAAGCCCACCACATGTGAATCAGATCTCCAGGTTGCCCACATTCCCTCCAGCAAGTAATGGGATACACTGGATTAATGGAGTCCATGTGTGATGGTGTCATGTACCACCGTAAACAGAGTTTATATGCTGCCTCTTTGATTGAGGTACATTTGGAGCTTTTAGCGGCTCTATGCCATATGCGACCCCCAGGTCCCTCCCGAGATTGGTCTCCCCACATCTGCTTCCCATTTCTGCATGTACGTAAGGGTTTCTTCTGGGTCCCCCGCCCCCATCTACAGGTACAGTTTTGACACCCCTTTCTCAGGTTGGCCTGCTTAAGTTTCTTTCGCTTTTAACTTAAAAACAATATTTCCTTAGGCCCAAACTGCTTCAATGGTCATTCACATTTGTAATTTTTTTTTAACTAAATGAGTACAGTTATCAGGTTAATTCTAGTAAAATATTTCTGTTTCTCTTTCACAGGTGGTACAGGCTTGTGGCCTTACGTGTGTTTACATGGTGGATTCATGGAAGGCTTGGATTCCACATTCAATGAATAATACATGCCTGTGTTGGTCGAGGCCTTCGTGCGAAATTCCCCAGTGACGAAGGATAGTACCAGGGATTTTTACACACAGTACTGCAACCGCATCTGCTTTTAAAGGAGCAAAAATACATTGCATTAGACTGCTGCCTGCTAGAGATTATACAAATGATTAAATGTGATAATAAATTACATAGGATGTGGGGGGATCCATTGGTGCATTTTACTCGTGTAGTCAAAGGCACCAACCTGAAAATCCAGGCTAGCTGTGTCCACCACCATAACACATTTTCATGGTCAGCACAACCTATGCTTGGAAAAGAGGCTGCTGGAAATGCACTTTGTTCATCTGCTTTGCTGTTTAGTGGATCAGCGTTCAGTAAAATTTCAAGTTTCTGTCATTTGTGAGACTTGAGTCTCTTGCTAAAACACAGTACTACAAATATATAAGAAGGATTTCTTATTCCACGTTATTAGCCAGGCCTGGAAACACGAACAGATATCAATTGACAGCACACCGACTGGCAAAAGGGTCATGATTCCTGGCGACGGTGTAACGCTTACCACCAAAACTCTGCAGGAGCACCTTTTCTGAATGTCAGTCTAACCTTCTTCTTAGTTTGCGTTGCTCTCTCCCTGACTCACTCTACCTCTGGTTGATCAAGTTCCGTCACCCTTAATCTAAGAAAAACACAATAGGTTCCTTAATATTGCCTTTTCCATAACAGTAGCTACTAGGATTCTTATTCCTTAACTCTCTTGACCTTTACCTTTAATTAGTTAATGGTGGGCTCTCCATCCTGCTTCTTTGTAGGGGCGCTTGTTCTGAAGTGTGGAGATTGTTGAGGGATATAAGGTAATATTCTGTAATATGTGACCAGTGTAAGGGTACCGTAGAATGAGGAAGGGACCTAACTCCTAGCAGATTAGCATATTCAAGAAAACTTCTCTACAAGCTAGGGTGTGTGAAGTAAAAAAAAAAACCTCCAATTCCTATATCTAAATGAGGAAGCACTAGAATAACCCAGGGAAGGTATGCTGTACAACACGGAATGAATGAGGGACAATGTAGAAATGCTTTACATTCAAGGACTTGAATAACAATTCCCCCTTTTTAAGGATTCCTTGCTAAAAGCACACGAGTCATGAACCCTTTTTCTCTTTTCCAAAGAAACGAACAGTGTGAGAGCGTTCTGTGAGGAAGTGCCAATAACTTTGCAATCCCTATGACAGAAACTCTACAATACTTTTATGCGCACTCGCCAGACAACTAGTAACAACTGGCGAACCGTACCTCAAATAGAACCCGAGTTCGAAAACTGCGCAACACACCTTCAAGAGAAAAATACACCAACGGTGCGCGCGCCAACAATCTAACACAACAATACTTGCGGTGAGTGACTTCTGACAGGAATGATGTTGGGCACCCGATTCCGCTGACAGGAACGGACGAGTGAAAATGTTCGTGTGAAAGCTACGGTTTACCACTGAGGGAATAAATAGAACTACAGAAGGGGAAACTGTGAAGTAACACTAGAAATTAGGGTTCTGAAGAATGTTGCTAAAGATTCTGTTGACAGGAGCCAACGCCGCGATAAGCGTACACTGCGAAATGCAGACGATGCAAAGCGCGGAGTTGGAAAGGGGAGGGGCTTAAATATGCTGTGAGTGTGAACCACTAGACCTTCACTGCCACTTCCCATAAACCCCACTAGGAGCCATGTTGGGTGATGAGGAAGTGTCTCATTCTGCACAGCTTGGGCATGATTCTTTCTTACCCACTGCCCAAGCACGGTAAGCAACGGCCCAAGAATGTTTAGAGGCCAATCTAGGGGCATGACCCATGATCATGACAGACGGCTGGTGTGACAGTCCAGGATTTTCCGCTAAATACTGCACTTACCACTTTCAAGACATGGAAAGAAAAATAAATGGTGGGTTTGGTCATCGTGAAGGTGTCTGTACATAGTCTATTACCATAGAGAAACGTGGCTTCATTGAATTAGTAGAACTTCTGGAATCCAGGGGAATGCAAATAGACATGCTAGCCACTGACAGGCGTGTTGGAATAGCAAAGGCCGTTCCCACATATGCAGCATCAATTTCTAAACAAATTACAGTTGCTGGTACAAAAAAGGGTTCAGAAAACATTTTAAAGTGGTCTCGGTCTATCAGCAGCCATCTTTGGTGGAGCTCAAAAATTGTAATGTATCTGTAGACATTCTACTTGAAAAGTGACGTTCATTAATGCACCATTGTACACTCTTGGAGGGAAAACGAACATTTCCACGAATGTGGACATGGACCTTTGACTAAGGAGCAAGAGTGTAAGAAAAAGTGGTTGGTGTCAGGTGCTCCTCCTAGACGGTATGGAAGCCAGAACAAGACTGGCTGTACTTGCGCAATGAGTACGTTGGGCGGGAACAAGCAAGGACTGCAGAACCTTTGGTTACCAGATGGCATTTATAAAATGTAGCAAACAGTGGTTGACCAAGCCAATATTCCAGGAAATGGATTTTGAATTTGTGAAAGATCTGACATCGACTGTGCTGGCCTTGCATATGCATGGAATGGCTCCAGAGTTTGTTCCCAAGGTCCTCAAAAACCTGAACTTGTTGATAGGTTGACCATCAGATTTAAATTATTTCTAGCTGTTGTCCCAAATTTTTCACAATCAAGTTTCAATATGTTAGCCAGGGATTGGACACTATTGATAAAAAAAAATAATTTAATGGTTGAACACTTGCAATGTTAATGTTCAATAATCTATTTTTATTCATTTTTTTTTTTTTGGCGATGTAATAGTGTTAAATATACATAAATGTTTTAATTGTACCTTTCCTCGGTTTATATTGCTTTTCCTCTGTCATTGTGTATATATATATATACATTATTTGAAGTATGTGTCTGTATTTCAAAATCATGGAAAAGGTTTTGGGGATTGAAATTCTTGACATATGCTTTTTGATTCTCTATGTTTGAAGAGTGTCTGTAAAATGTTCATTACGACAAATTAAAAATCATCTGTAAATAATGAGATCATGTCTTTGAATATTTAGACTACAACAGAAGGAAGATGTAATATTGACATTGTTCGCGTTTTTCGTGAATACAGAATAATCGCTGTCTGGCCTGCCCATCACTGATGCCGTCAATGCTGCTTCCAGGCAGACTGTCACAGACATCCTCTTTGTCGCTCCCTCTCCGGACATATTGACTCCCCACATGGTCTCTGTCCTCTCCCATTTCTCTTCATCGCCCATTAATAGTAGCACCAGATGGGAAGTACTCTTGTCTATTACAATGGGCCCCTCTGGTTGACCCTCACCCCCTGCATCCCATGCATTCCCTGGCACTTGCGCTCATGGCCTCCCATTAGCAGTTGCCTAGCCCTTATTGCCGCCCCCCGCTCCACCCTCCCACCCCTTTCACCTGCACGCTCTCCTCTTTACCCTGCACTGCCCTTCCCACACTAGCACTCCTCATTTAGCCAACAGGCACTCACACCCGCACCGCTTCCTCGCACTTCTTATTAATGCACTTGCACTATCCACATTTCAAATGAACTAGTAGGTAGGACCGTATTGGTATCTTTATGCCTTGTCCCAAACCGCCCTCACTTGTTGGTCTTGGGGCACCTTAAAAGACAATTAGTTGTATAGGCACATTAAAAAAAAATGTAATAAAATAAATAAAATTGAAACACGGATCGACGGAACAATAACCATTAGTTGTGTGGTTGATATTAATCAAGCAATCTTACCAGGCAGATGTTGTAGGGGCTGTTATGCAAAATTACATGCAGTACCCTTTGGGAACACTACACACAATTAAGACTACAGGTGTAAGCACAATCTCACCTTTAGTATATACGTCTGTACTACACAGTTGTGTGGTAGCAGGGCTGAGCAGCCAGGCTTATCTCAAGAGGGAAGTGAGTAGTACAAGGTGTTACACAAAGGACAAAACAATATTAGTTTATTTACAGAGTCATTTAGAAAACATTCTGCTAGCAATAAGCAGCACAATATCACACTATAATACACTCCAGTACCAAACCAATAAGTTTCTGAACAAGTTAGGCTCCCCAGAGGTGAGAGTAAAATGGCACTTCAGTAACTTCAAATGGGAGTAAAAAGACACAAGTTATAAGAATTAAACACAAATACTTTCTTAGGCAGCGCAAATAGTTCCAGTTCACTATTAGAGGCTGTTCAATTCAATAGGCCTGGGCCAAAGTCAATGGACCATTGTCTTGGATAGGATAGCACAGTTCTTTTTTTAAAAAACTTTTCTTTATTGGCAAGAAGCAGTGACTGGCGCATTACACATTACAACAGCTCATGTTACATATTTAAAGCATGGATAACAATGCAAAGTCTCTACAGCAGACCGCGTACATTCATAGGAGCAGAATAAATACGACAAGGCCATTTACAGTTCACAGTTCAGCCCACCCAGTCGGCTGCTCATGTGATGGAGGAGAAGACAGAAGCTCTAGGTCCGCCCTGCTGTTCAGATAGCTGCAAAACTCTGTCCATACGTTTTTAGGGCGAGCCTTCACAGGCAGTGTGTTACTATAGTCCTCTTTACACATACCATCAGTGATGTCTAACCCCAGCTCCCGGCTCCATGCGTCCCGGATCGTATGGGGAGGTTCTACAGCTTGTGCCATCAGCATTTTATACAGGGTGGACACTATGCCCCTACCCCCTGCGGAGTTAGCAATGTAGGAGATCTCGGGGGACTCAAGGGGTTCGTCCGGGTATGAAGGCCACATGTCTTGGACTGCCGCTCTGAGTCTAAAGTATTGCAGCAACTCCAGAGAGGACTTGGAGTGCCCTGGCCTCCATGTCTGCGGAGTGATGAATTTCCCCTCGGGGAACAAGTCGGATAGTGAATGATAGCCCAGGTCCAGCCAGTGACGCATAAGGATCTTATCATGCGTGGGGGCAAGGCCCGGAAATGACCACAAGGGTAACCATTTGTAGTATGGAGGGGTTTCAGGGCGGGCTAGTAGACCCTGTTTCCACGCCCAGATGGTGGCGGCCACTGGGTCGGCCGGGGCAACCGAGTGATACGAATGGAAGAGGATCAGGGACATAACATTTACATTTACCTCCCCAGTCGCGAGGATCTCAAGCTTAACATGCGGGGGAGGGTCGGTACCAGTGTGTAGCGTGCTGAGCTTGTGCGGCTATCCAGTACTGGGTTAGATCCGGTGCATTGAAGCCCCCTTTCTCTTAAGGTAGTGTCATATGTTGCCACTTCCGTCTGGACCGGGAGCTTTTCCCTTAGGGAGGGCCAAGATGACTGCAGCGATTTCGTCAAGGGTGAAGGATGTGTCTAATTGCTCTTTGGTGGCCTGAGATATAAGGGACATAGGGATGCGATGAAGGAGGAGATCCAGATCCTTTGGGCTGTGCTCGCGTTGCCGAGCGTAGAGGGCTGCATAGAAATCTGCAAAGGTCTCGAGAATGGGTTGGTCAGACCACTGCCGCACTCCGTTCCTGTCAATAATACTATCAATCCAGGCTCTGCCCCCCTTGATCCGGGCCAGTCGGGCTAGAGTTCGACCTGGCCTTTCCCCTTCGCCATACTTCCGAGCCACAACGGGTCGGTTGTAGTATCTTATCTCGCTGAGGGCGAGGGCCTCAAATGTGTCCAGTTCGGCTCGTATCTGTGCCAACTTGGGTGGGGAAGGAGCAGAAGCGTACTCGCGCTCCAATTCCTTGAGCTTGGTCTCGGAGCCTCGTAAGGAGTTCTTAATATCCTTCAGGACCCCAGCTTCCCTGGAGATGCACATACCTCTGATAAAAACCTTGAATGCCTCCCAGCGAACCCCGTCTGTTGTGTCGTGGCGTTTGTTGTTATCAAAAAACGAGGTGATATCTGCAAGGATGTCGGCCTTGAAGACTATGTCATGTAGTGCCTCTGACTTAAAGCGCCAATTGGAGTGGCAGGGGAGGGCAGGCTGCAGGGTTATGTCAAGTGTGACCGGGGAGTGGTCGGAAAGCGTGCGCGGCAGTATCTGCATGTCGAGAGTTTTCCTAATGAGCCCAGCTGACAGAAGGAAGAGATCAATTCTGGAATGACTGTCGTGCACAGAAGAGTAGAATGTAAACTCTCTAGTCAGTGGGTGGAGCGCTCTCCAGGCGTCGACTAGACCATCAGAGACCATGTGGGCGTGGAGCCGGCGAGCGGCTCTGGACAGTATTCTGGGAGCAGCGCCTGATCTGTCCAACTTGGAGTCTAATATGAGATTCATGTCCCCCCCAGATGATCGGGACCCCAACATATCTTTGGAGCAGGACATTGATGTCATCAAAGAACTCAGGTGCATCTATGTTCGGGGCATATGTGTTAACCAGAAGGCACTCTGTATTAGCGAGCAGACAGTGGAGGATCACATATCTACCCTCTCGATCTATGTGACTAATTCCACAGACTTATGAATTAAGGTGAGAACACCCCTGGACTGGGAGGAGTAAACAGTGTAATATTTGTTGGGACCCCATGCTGGAGCGAGAGAGGATGAAAGGTGTGCAAGGGCGTGGGTTTCTTGCAAGAGGAGTATCTTGACCCCATGCCTTTGGGCGTACGCAGTTATCCTGCGGGCCTTTGTGAAGTTGCTAAGCCCTCTGATGTTCCAAGACATTAGCCTAACAGCCATTTTGCAGTTTTCAGGGGACATCCCAGCAACGAGTGGCATTGTTTGTTGAACATGCATTGACTATCAATGCAATGGCACATTGCCTCGCGCCCAGAGCCACTACTACCTTGCCATTTTTGTTATAACATCCCACAACTGTACCCCCCCGCTCCCTCACTGCCCCTCCCAACACAGCAGTGCTCTGAAACCCACCCGAGGACCTAATGCGAGCATGCCAAACCCAACAGGGCAACGCTCGCCTGTACGACCAACTGGGGCGCAACAAGTAATAATAACAAGCCAACCTTGGCATTGCAACTGCAGCGGGGGTCGCTGCTGGCGTGAACCCGACTTAAATGAGTGATCGGTGCAATACACCGTAGATCGTACAGCGGTATCACATGTTAAGTTTACAGGAGATATTACACAAGTTACTAATAACAATGGATATACAAGATAAAGGATCCATGAGTTCAGCAAGAAAATGTCAAGTGTGCCCGTGGTACAGAAGGAGGCCCACAAACAGGGGTCAAGACGGGCCAGCTCAACCATCATCCAATGGCTCGTCCACCGGGCCACGGAGGGGAATATGGGCTTCAATTAATTTTACCGCCTCCTCTGGGACTGCGAAGAAGTATAGCTTATTGCGGTGGGTGAGCTTTAACCTTGCAGGGAACAACATGGCGTATTCCACTTTCATTTTTCCGAGGAGCTTTTTCACACCGTTGAACTGCCTGCGCTCCATTTGAACATTAACGGAGAAGTCGGGAAAGATTCGGATAGTCTGAGACTCCAGTTTCAATTCACCCCTCTCCCGGGCCAAGCGCAATATGTGATCCCTATCCCTGAAGCTGAGGACCTTGGCAATAATTGGCCTGGGGAAATCACCCGGCCTAGGGCGGGGGGGCCAATGCTCGATGGGCGCGTTCAATTGTGAAGAATGGAGAGAGTTGAGGATTGCCCAAAAGGTCTCTCGGGAGGTTTTCAACGGCTCGTTCCATTTTGCATTTGAGGGCTGTCTCCGGGACCCCCACAATGCAAATATTGTTCCTGGGGGATCTGGACTCTAAGTCGTCGCACTTCGCCTTGACTTGTTTCATATCGCGCACCAGGTCTGCGACAGTGTTTTGGAGCGCGTGCACCCCATCCTCATTGGCCCAAATCCTGGTCTCGCCCTCCACCAGCCTAGCACCGTGCTGATCCAGTTTGGTGCGCATTGAGGCCACAATAGCGTTGATGTCATGAGGGTGCGTCTGGATCGTCTTGAGACAGGGCAGCTCCCCCCTGCTCCTGTCTAGAAAGTGTTTTGGCATATTTGTCCATTGCCCCAGTTTTGTTGGCCCCGTGTGCTTTGTCGGACATGTTTGGGGCACGCTGAGACCCCGCAGGGCTGCCTTTGTAGGATGTTGACACTGAGGCCACTGGCTCTTGGGGATCGGTAGGGGAATGGGGGGCCTCAACCTCCCATCGAACCCAGGACCGCTGTATAGGTCAGTGCGCAGCAATCTCAGGCCCCCAGCTCCTCACCTGCGTTCAGCAGAGGATGTAGGCGGCAGTCAGAGCAGCAGCAGGCCCCAATCGGGAGTGGCAGCCAGACCACGAGGAACCAGCGGGGGCGCCGCGTCGCCCCAGAGGCAGCAGGACCACCCCAACCGCCACCGCGGGGCCGGGAAACCCGGCGGGGGAGCCGCCAGGCGGTCCAGCTCGGCGTCTTCGTTGCGGGGGACAGCTCCAGCAGCCATCGCGGTGCGATGTAAACGATCCGTCAGCTACAGGAGTGATGTCGCCGTCGCGGTTGCTCCACCAGGGGCAGGCTGGAGAGGGGAGCCGCGCGGGCCAGCCGCGACGCGAACACAGGTCGACCCCGCAGCAGGGAGAGCGAAGCGGGCTGGGCAGAGAGGAGATCAGGCCCGCCGCTCTAAGCGGCAGCTCACCGTACAGCTAGGCGAAGGAGCCGGGTAGTCAGTCAGCGCCAGGTGGCGGACCCTCGCAGGACACAGGGGGTCGGGGCCGCAGCTGGAGTACGCAGCCCAGGAGGCCCCAGTCGTCGGGTGCCCAGCACGGGAGCGGAGCGGCCCCGGAGCTCCGATTTTCGCCCCGACAACGACCAAAATGTTGTTCAGTCGGTAAGCAGCACAATGCCCACGGTCTCAGCTCCGGATGATGCAGGGAACTGCTGATTCAGGGAGGATATATTCAGCCGTCGGGCCACGGAGCAAGAGAGCTAGGCAGCCATCTTGCAGGCTGCTCAACAGCGCCCCCCGGATAGCACAGTTCTGGTAGTAAACGGTTAAGTCTTTGCTAAGGTTCTCAGAAGTAGTTTGCACGAAAGAGAGTTATATGGCAGATTAGGAGTGAACAAGACGCAAAAGTTGGGAAAGTTTCATAGTACCTTGGTAATTAAGAAAAGCTGTAGCTGAGGCAATTGTTCCTGGCAGTTCCTGCAGATCTCGCTGTTCCTGGGTCTCAGTTAACGGGATAAGAGGGAGGACGTCGTTGGGCTCCTGCACTGCTCGGGGACGGATCCACAAGCTTGGCAAAACGTCGGTTCAAGGTGTGAGTGCCTTAAGGTCCACAAGCTGCTGGTATCCTTCCCACTGGCTATTCGGTTTTCGACAGCACTCTGAAGAAATTTCGACCAGTATAGAGGCGATTTCCAGGTGGCTTGCGAGTTGGTTGTTCCCACCAGCTCAAGGGAAGAAGTCGTCCTTGAAGGGGCTTCTCTGTCGAGGGAGTTTCAGGCGATTCGGTCCTGTAGCAGGGCTTCACCGGGCAAACCAACGGTCCAGGAGTTGCAGCAGTCGTCTTCCTTCAGCTCAGCTTCGGTTCTTTCATTCTAGTCGTCGCCTCTGCCCTCCAAACCCCAGAGACCTGCCTTTTTTAAACAATTTTCTCCCTTTCATTCCAGCCTAGCTGCCACTCACCCAGCCGGGTGGCTGTCCTTGCCGGACAGTCATCCAGCCAATCATGCCTAAGTGCATTCAGGTCTCCTAGGAGACTAAGCACAGGGAGTTTCGGGCACCTCCCTCACTTCCTGTCCACCCCAGACACTCCGGCACCAGAGGCGGTCTTCAGTACTGAAGCCCGCCAAAGGCAAACGGACAAAGGCACCAAACCTGGTTTGGCGCAGAGACAAACACTAGAAGGACCTTTCCAAAAAGAAATGGCAAAAAAACTCGATCGGAACCTGTTTTTACAGAGGGGGCTCAGGCGCCATCTTGAAAAACATGGCTCCGGTGGATGTTAGCTACCGGAGCGTTTAAACGTTTAAACGGGTCGCAGTCGGGAAAATCATGGTAATACTACTGCCACCAGCCATTCTGAGAGGAAAGGGTAACATTTGAGTGCTACATGAGTTTTCTAGGCATAGGGAATACTGGGTATTCCCTCCAGCACTCTGCTGTAAGGCAGTGTGTGCTGGGTTTAGCATTTTAAAAAGACTAGCAAAGTCACTTTAACTTTACATTCACTGGGAGACTGTGGTCAGTCCCAGAGAGGGTATTTTAACCTTGGGAAGTCTGAGAGACATCCCTGTGCTACTGCACTGAGGGTGCTGTGTGACGCACAAGAAAAGATGATGCCTATGGGGTTGTCTAAAACTCTATATCCAAAGAACACAAAAGTAAAACGCACATCAAAATACATGAGTGGAAAAAAACGGCTCAAACTCTTTCCACGTAAAAAAATCAAGTCCTCCAAATCCAGCAAGGGGGTCTCTAAGGTAAGGGAAATTAGCACATTTATGAGAATTCTCCCTAACAGGGGTGCTAATGTTTGTACGTATTAGCCCAAATGCATTAACCCACATAGCTCATTGACCATTTGCTTGCAACTCACCACCTGCCATTGCCCTGGTTTGGTTCACATGTACATGGTAGATCACATTTATTTGCCATTCATGTTTCGCGATACATGAGAAGTAGTTGTGGACTTGATGGTAATTGAATCTATGGGAACCACCCACGAACAAATGAGCCAAAGACACTCAGTGCACTTGACAATTATTGTACAGACATATGGCCCATTGTTCGAAACTTTGATGCATATTCCCAATCATGGAAGCATAGGTAACGGCGTGGAATGTCATCTGTGGATATGGCAACGCAGAGAGAATAAGTATGACCAACACAAGTTTTTTTTTATATCTGTTCTAAGTGGTGGTGCTTTCCTTCTAGAGTAAACATTTTCTGAAAGGGCCATGGAAAGTGGTGAAAAGGATAGCATCCCGGATGCACACATTCAGATTGTAATCGAACAAAGCCCTATGTTCCCATTTGCCTCATCGGGACACCTGTTCCCTCTTTTCTTCCTACCGTCTGCCCACCCTCTTTGGACTCTCTACCCCAACCATCTAGTGAGGCTTAAAAACTCAGGGTTGTCTTCGACTCCGCTCTCCATCACCCCACACATCATGAACCCTACCAAGAAGTCCCACTTTGCGCTCCACCTACTCATAGGCATTCTTCCTTTTCTCAACTTCCCCCAGAAGCTCAATGTCGCCAGAGCTATGGTCCTCTCCAGGCTGGACTACTGCAACAGCCTCTTTCTCAATCTCCCTCTTTTCTGCCTTTGCCCCCTCAAGCTAATCCAGAATAGAGGTGCACGATTTATCCTTGCCCTCAAGCCCTGGAACCGCTTCTGTCCAGCCCCAAAATCTCTGCACTGCCTCCTGGTGGCTGCAAGGATCGAATTCAAGACCCTCTTCATCATCCACAAGGCCCTCTTTCGCTTTCCCATCATCCCTCTTTCGCTTCACCGCTAAGCACCCTGCTGTGACCGGTGCCCTGATCATCAATAATGTCACAGGATCCCAGGACCATCCTCCCAGTAAAATACCAGCACCCTTCCACCAGTCGTTATTGCCCTGCAGTCCCCAGCTTGATGGCTCACATACCACCCTTGAGAACCGCCTGTACTAGCACTGAATCTGTGGTTCTCCTCCTTTGCCTCCCTTATTACTTCCCACCAAGGCGCGCCTCCAGCACTTGTCCACCCCTTTGCTCATCCTTCCATCCCCTTCACCAGCACCTCTCCACAATGCACTTGCACAGGCAAATGTTACAAGGCCTAATAGGAGAACGACAGTATATTACTGTTTAACCAGTGTTACCTTTTCCCATGTTCTGTTCCCATCGAGCATAGTGGCTCTTTAAAACACAATTCTGTTGTGTAAAGCGCCTTACAAATGCTCAATAAAATAAAATGATAAATACACCACATTGAATTCCCAGCTAGCAGAAATGGTTACTTCAAGTGCGACATAAGGCCAGAGACACAGTAGGTATACGGGAGATCTATGTAGTGTGAGCACGCAATCTCACCCAGTGTCACCTGATGGTACACAGGGCTGCTTCAGGTGCGCAAGTCAGCATGAACGGACATGCAGGAATTCTAGCAAGAGCTATACAATACATGCCAGAAATGTCGGTAGCGAACTAACGAATCAAGGGGGGAACTTAATAATGAAGGGTCGGTAGGTTTGTAGGATACTCGGCGCAGGGGTATGCTCTGGCCCATGAAAGAGTGCAGGATGAGTGAGAAGGGGCTATGGATCTCCTATTCTTACAGCGCAGATATGGCCCCAGAGGTAACAGCAATACATCATTTTCTGTTGAGGCACGTATTGTAAATTGCTATTTTTAACTTTCCTTAGTTTTCTAAAAATGTGTCGGAGCAAGGTCTAATGCTGTATCTTTTTTGGTGGCATTCTTTCTCCAAAATGTAACTTACCCCTCTCTTGCTTAGATCAGTGATCTCTTGCTTAGATCATTGAATGCAGGCTGGCCTTGGTATTTGTCCTTGAATGTAATGCACTAACAGTTTGAAGGGCACAATGCGTTGAATAGCCACAAAGAATTGATAATATTTACTATATTGAAAGTGGACATACGAAACTTCAGTTTCTATTTCTGGGATCTGTTTGAAGCGGTTGTTCAGCTTGACATCGAGAGAATGGAACACCCTGAAATTATGTAAGCATAACTGTACATAATACTTGGGCGATTGAAAATGGCATGTGTGCTGTGCGCTTGATGACTAACTACGTGATGGATGAATGTTCGAAAAGAATGCACATCGTATACTATGTTATGTTGAAGAATATTTATACCATGCGCTATAAATGGCGCTCTTTTTAATTTTTAAGGCCCTAGGCACCCTCCCTCAAAGGATTTTTGGTGAATGTGCAATTGTGTCCGGGACAGAGCTGGTGGCAGCAGTTACTTTCAAAGCTTTTTTTGGACTGTTTTGTTTTACTGCTCTGGCCCAGGACAGTGGCCAATGCCCTCAACGGCCATGCCACGGGTCCTTTGTTCTGTCCTTTGCCCATTTTGTCCCTTTGCCTTGCAGACCCGGGAAATTTCTTATTTGGTCATGCAGACCCCCGCGCAAACCGAAGCTTTCGCGTGCTTCTGCATGCCTTGTGTGTGTGTGCGCCCAGAATGTGGGCTGGAGCTGTCTAGTTCCAATACACATCCTGGGGGACAGGATGTCTGGTGTGCTGGGATGACTGGGACCACCGTGATCTGTGTTTGGTCAACATCTGGAATGGTTGAATGTGAGCAGATCTATTATTTTTTTCTCTTAATTTTGGCATGAAGGAGATTCTGGATAAGAGTAGGCACTCTAAACCTATTTCGGGTCAATCTTTTGAGTTCACACCGAACTTATTAAAGGAGCCAAGTATCCTGAACCGAAGAAGCAGAGCTGTGGAACCGCTGGTGACCCGCTGGAAGGTTTGGAACCCAGACCCTGCTGTTGTCCCTTCGGAGCCCCTGTTTCTCATCGATCACAGAAGGCCTGCAAGGGCGCTTTGACCCGCTGGAGTAGTGGGATTAACTACTCTCGGCACTTACTGCTTAACCTGCAAATGAGCCCTTTTGGAAGTGTTCCTGGACCGCCCAGTGAACTGACCAGCTCGTACTTGGACCTTTGCTGTGAAATGCTGCCGTCTCGAGTTTCAACTTCAGGCTTTGGGAACCGTAAACTCTTGGTAGAAGGCACTCTCGCGCCAAGTTTCGTACACCTAGCATTCCTAGGTCTGGAATTAGGAGAGTCCGCCTGAACCCGAGCGCACACGGTACCCGTGTTGCCCCGCTGTGGTGCCAAGCTTCGTTGGTGCCTTGCTGCTGTGCCGTAAGACAAGCTGCATTGGAACTGGCCCGATCCCTTTACCAGAAGCGGAGACATCGCCACTGTCCCACCATGAAAATAGCTGGAGCCTATCGTTTGGACCCGTGATGTCAGTTTGAGGGGCGGACGATCTATAGTCTTGCCTCAAGGGCACTTGAACTTACGGCGATGTATCAACGGATAACATTAGTTCAAGATTGCGCCCCCAACCCGTTGTTTACGCATGTGTAAATGTGAGGAAAACTAAGGTACGATTTAAGATCCATTACAGTATGATTAAAAATACATGTGCGATCAATTGGTACAATAAAATTTCTGAGCGAACTTCATCTTTAATTGAGTTTTTTTTTTCTAGTACCTGTCTATTGCCACTCCATGTCCTTATGTGATATTCCTCCCATCAGTACAACTGCAACATAAAACAGGAGTGGAGTGTATCTTTATGAAAGCTTTTAGAGTACCCTATCTATTGCTATACTCTTGTATTTTGTTTACTAAAGTACTTATTTAGCTAAATGGTGTAGTTATATATGTGTGTAATATAATAAATGTGTACATTTTTATGTACACCAGATTGTGCATTTTCTGTGAACTAATCGTACCTTTCTGTCAGCCTAATCCTGGTTCCCACCCCTCCTAACTCCCCCTCTTGTGTTAAATCTGACGGTTCAGTCATGTTACCAATTTGAGAGAGGGTAGGCTTCTCTTTTTGGGCTGCATGCTCTGCCCGCCTTATGTTTAGTGATTGTACAACCTTAGCAATGGTCTGTGCACAAACCAACATAACAGAATCCAAGGTCCTGAGCTGAGAAGACACTTGTGGAGCAAAGAGCAATGGCTCCAGGCTAGAGACATGTGCCCGATAGTAAGACTGAAGGTATTATAGAGATTCAGTTATGTATGTCTCTGGGACAGCAACATCGAATGTGGCTATTATAGAGAAAGCAGGCATGTCTAAGGAGATGTGCAAAGTGTGTACTAAAGGCAAATCCATGGTGTCAGACTCCAGTAAGTAAGGCAGTAGCTCTGTTAGACTAAGCAGAATTGTCAGTGACAGGTTGAAGTTAGGCCTTGTTTTAAATGTTCACCATAAGGGGGTCCTCTTGATGTTCATTTAAAGCTTTGAATTGCACAGTCTACTCTGACTTAACACTTTTTGTATTTTCTTTTTTTAGCAAGAAATGTATGAAAAGGTGTTTGAGAAAACTGCTGACCGCCACAGTGACTTCTCCCGTCTCGCTCGTGTCCTGACTGGAAACACTATTGCACTCGTGCTTGGTGGAGGTGGCGCCAGGTAGGTAAAGATCAAAGAGGGGGGATGGGTTCCCCTCCCAATCATGGACACTCTAGTCTGCCTGTCCATCCTCCAGTAACTTTAATCTCAAGTGTGCCAGAGGCTCCTTCAAAGGGGGTTGCTACTATGGACGCATCCTTCTGGCAAGAGGAAGAGTTGGCAGTTCCACTAAATAAAAAACGGTGCAAAAGTATACAATGAAAATATGTCAAGTGAAGCCTGAGATCAACCCTGCTGGATCAGAGGAGATTTCAGCGATTCGCGAAACAGGGAATAAACAGTGATAGAGCGTAGAGTAAGAGCTTTCTAGTGCATAGGTGCAAGGTGAGCGAATGTGCAAAAGCGTGACTGGGCACAGTGAGGGTGGGCTAGTACTACGAGATGAAACTGAGAGCTAGAGCGAAGAGAGCGGGACGGAGTATAGAATGAAAATGGTGAGGAGAAGTAATCTGTGGTAAGACCATAGTTGGATTTAAAGACAAGGGATAGAATGTCGAATTTGAGTTTTGCATAGAAGGGAAGCCAACCAAGAGTGAGAAGAGCAGAGGAAATTAGAGTCACGTGAAGTCAAACTTTAGGCGTTTGCCCTGAGACGATGGATACCTGACTCCCTAGGGAACTTCTAACTTTCCCCTCTCCTGCCATTGGTTAGAACTCATGGAATAGGGAATGGTGCCTTCTTTCGCTGACCGTCACGCTCACACCCTTTACACCCTCTCATACCTGACCCTTCACTATACTTATCTCTTAAGCTGTTCTCCTCCCACCACTTTACTGTTCCTCAATTCTCTCACTCCGCCTTTCCACCTCCAGCCTTCGATCTTACTTCCTTTCCCACTCCTATTCTTTACTACTGCTTGTACTTCTAACTATCATCTACCTTGGTTGGTTCCTTTCCCTCCTCCCTCTCACTCTACTCTCCAGCCTCTGGTTATTCCTCACATTATAATTTCTGTCTCACTAAATTCCAATAGCTACTCCTATTCTCCACTACTGTTCCTATTCTGCTACTGTTAGGGAGAATTCTCAAAAATGTGTTGATTCCCTCTACCTTAGAGACCCCCAGCTAGTTTGCTGAACTTTGGGACTTGGTACTTTTAATTCTGTGTTTTCTGTGTTTCTTTTGGTTATGGAGTCTAACAAACTCCATAGGCATCATCTTTAACATTGTGTCACACAGCACCTTCAGTGCAGTGGCACAGGCAAGTCTTTCAGATTTCCCAAGGTTTAAATACCTTCTCTGGGATAAACTACGGTTTCCCAGAGCAGTAAAGTGAAATTGACTTTACTTAGCAGTGTACTTGCTAGACACAGTACACCCGATCTTATAATAGAGTGCTGGAGGGGTTACTTAGTATCGCCTGTGTCTAAATGCTCATGTAACATTTTTATGTTACCCTTTCCTCACAGAATGGTTGGTGGCAGTGGTTTCCTTATGAGCGACAATGGTTTGCATTTACTGTTGTTTTTAGCAGCTCCGGTAACGCTAACGGCGGGAGCCATCTTTTTCAAAATGGCGCAGAGCCATCTTTGACAAAATGGTCCCTGATCGTCTTCTTTCGCCATGTCTTTGTGGAAAGGACCTTCTAGATGTTTTCTCTGTGCGCTAAACCAGGTTTGGTCTTTGTTCATTCCCCTTTGGCGGCCTTCAGGAGTGAAACCCGCCTCTGGCTCCAGAGTGTCTGGGGTAGTCAGGAAGTGAGGGAGGTGCCCGAAATGCACTCTGTGGTGATTGTCTGGCTGACTGTCCGGCAAGGACAGCCACCCTGCTGGGTGAGTGACAGCTGGGCTGGAATGAATGGGAGAGAACTGAATAAAAGCCAAGTCTTTTGGCTTGGAAGGCAGAGTCGACCACTGGACGAAGGAACCGAAGAAGAACTTGAAGAGGACGTCTGCTGCAACTCTTGGACCGTTGGTTTGCCGTTGAAGCCCTGCTGCTGTGCCAAATCGCCAAGTTTGCATCGACCGAGAAGCCCCTGCAAGGACGACTTCTCCCTTTGAGTTGGTGGGACCAATCACCTCCAAAGTAAGCCACCTGGACACCCATCTCGGAGCTGGTTGAATTTCCTCTGAGTTGCTGTAGGAAACCGTATAGCCAGGGAGAGGGACACCAGATTGTGTGCGTTAATTTTCAGCTGGCCTAAAGCTTTTGGAAGATCCTTTGGACTCCCACGAAGCAGGACTGACCAATCCTGAGCTCCTCAGCAGAGTGCAGGACCCTAGAAGCAAGGACAGTCCACCATGACAGCCAGGAACCACATTGTTGCTATTTGCGGTAGCTGAAGTGTGAAACAGCCACTGAAAGTAAAGTTTGCCAATTGTGGGTTTTGGCAGTCCCAGTGCAGTGCAGGAGTCCCCCGACGTCCTCTCTTGTCCCCATGACTGAGGCCCAGGAACAGTGAGATCTGCAGAGCTGCACAGGAACAGAAGTCATTAACTGCATCTTTTCTTCTTTACCATGGTACTCTAAAACAAGTCTAAGAGAACTTACCTCTTATTGTAGAAGTGCTTGTAACTTCCACAACTCACAAGTCTAATCAGCTTGTGTCCCTACATTTGATTCTCATTTTCATCAAAGACTCCTAAGAACTTGTGCAAAGACTTTTCCATTTACTTACCAGAAGTGCTTTATCCTATCCAAGACTTTTGCCCATTGACTTTGGCTAAGCCTATTAAATTGAATGACTCTTCTAGTGAACTCTAAAAGTAACTGCACTGCTTAAGAATGTTTGTGTTCTAATAACCTTTGCCTTTTACCAACTTTTTAAGAGTATTCTGAATGCCAACAGTAAGGTATTAATTTCCCCAGCACCCGTGTTACTGAAGTCACCTGTGGGTGTAAGTTGTGTCTGTGGGCCATCCCAAAAGGGTCTTGTCTTATTCAAAAACTCAGAGTGTACAGTATTGAAGTGTATTTGCGTGTTACTATTCTATTGCTCCTTTCTGCAGAAGGCTTTATAACTGATACGTTATTAATTGTTTATGCAAGAAACCTTGAGTGTAAGAGTTTACCTGTAACTGTGAATCTTTGTGTAACTCCACTACAGCTCACATTTCCCCTCTTGAGATGAGCCTGGCTGCTCATCACGCTACCAAAACTGTGTAGTACAAGCTTATACCAAAGGTTGGGTTGCCCATACCTGTAGTCATAGTTGTTTGTAGTGTTCCCAGAGGGTACTGCATACAAACTTTGCCTAACGGCTACTAACGCTACCTCTCCACTATCCTTATTGCTCCAGGCCACCCAGGAATATGGTGCTCTGCACACCCTTCTACTACTGACTACACCTCTGCCATTTATATTCTTTCCTCGCTTCTCCCGCCACCAACTACTTTTGCTCCCAACTACTACTACATCTGCCCTTACTACTACTACTCCACTCCGTCACTCCTCCTCCTCCTACCTCCAACAGTCACACTCTCCTCTCTCACACACACTCCACAGACCCCCTCCTTAAAAATAATCTCCGCACTCCAAACACTCACCTCTACTGGTCTCCCGGATGTTCTCCACCGCCTCCTGTCCTCAACCAACTAACCCACACTTGCACACACTCCTCCTTAAATACCCCACCCCCTCCCCGATTGGCTACTTACACTGTCCAATCACTTACCTGCCTCTGGGGATGTAACAGAGGAAGGCTAAAAAGGGCTGATCAGGCCCGATCCTTTTCCCAACATGGACCCTGCAGGGGTCCGGGAACGCTGGATTTCATTAAGGCCTGCAGGCCCAAAATAATATCAACCCTGGTTGCATAGTGTTCAAGGCCTTCATGGAGCCTTTATTTTTAATAACAAATCCCTGGTGGGCTAGTGGAATTGCCCCCTCTCTGTGGGCTTCAGCTGACCCTGTCAAGTGTGTTCACTTGCTTGACTACACTTGCAGTATTTCGAAAAGGGCGTCTAACTGTGCCCACCAAAGTGAATGTGCATTTAATGAGATTCAATGATTTAGTGTGTTGCTTACCTTTGTGTGTTTTTTTTTTAACAACTTTATTTATTATGGTTACAGCGTTTACTGTGCATTACATTTTGTTATTGTGACTCCCTTCACAGTTAATTATGCATACGGCTTGATCAGTACCCCCTCCACGTGGTCCCACCCTCGCCGTCCCTTTAGTCTGTGATGCTCTGATGGGTTGGAGACCCGTCAGGGCTTCGGGGGCCAGAAAGTTCGATACCAGGCGGTATGAAATGTTAACGCCGAGAATCGGGAATGATAGTCCAGTACTGGGGCCCAGCAGTCGGTGAATCAGTGGAGAAACCCCTCTTTGGCCGCTGTGACCCTCTCCGCCACCAAGATGTCCCAAACCTTTATCCACCAGAGGGCCAAGAGAGGACCCTCCTGCGCTTTCCACTTCCGCGCCACTGTGATCTTGGCTGCTAGCAGTAAGTGTGTAAGCAGTTTGGCAGATCGCCCTGTTTTGGGATAGCAGTCTGGGCTTGCCACCCCGAGGAGGATCACCTCCGGGTCAATCGGTAGTTTGTGCAGGGTGATGTCCTCGACGATCCTCAGGACCTCCCTCCAGAAGGACTGCACCGTCGGGCATCCCCACCACATGTGAAAAAAGGATCCTTGCTCGCCGCATCGTCTCCAGCAGCTCGGGTCTATATCAGCGTTGCAATGGTTCAGACGGACTGGAGAGTAGTACCAGCGGTGAAGGAGCTTTAGGGTGCATTCCTTGTTTGTAACGCATCTGGATGTCGAGTTGATCCTAGACCATATCTCCACCCATGTCTGATCCTCCATGGGGAGTTCCGGGTCCGCCTCCTATTCGGGCATGTATGGAGGTCTAACTCTTAACATGTCCTCCTGGAGGAGGCGATATATTTTGGTGATCCGACCCCGGCCTGTGTCTTTCCCCATTGCATGTACAAGTGGGTGGAGGCCGCGGGTGGCTCCCAGAAGGACTGTGGGCTGCGAGATCCAGTGGCGAAGCTGGACGTATGCAAACCTCTCTATTTCCATCAGCTGAAAGCGATCTTTTCATTCCTCAAAGCTGAGCGGGTTGTTGCCCTTTTAGAGTTGGGAGAGGGATCGGAGGCCCCCTGCGGTCCATCGGCTGAAGCGGGCTGCCTCCATTGCTGGCCTGAAGTCAGGGTTCCAAATGACCAGGGAAAGCGGACTCATGCCCCTGGGCATCTTCCTCCTCCGCTGGTCCCACGCCCATGCCTCGAGGGTCGCCTTGTTGGACGATAACATCTGTGGTCCGTGGCTCCGGTGGGGCCCTGGGATAATTTGCTCGATGTGTGAACTTTTTGGGGGGGGGGGTCTCCAGGCTCGCCAAGGCCGCAGCACTCGCTAGTTGGGCAGCCAGGAAGTAGTTCATCAGGTTGGGCAGCCCGAAGCTGCCCCATTTCGCAGCCCCAGTCATGACCCTCCTGGGCATTCTGGCTCTGCATCCCCTCCACACAAATTTTGCCAGCTTCCTCTGTAATTGTTCCAAGGCCTGTTTTTGGGGGGGGGCCGGGAGAGCGGAACAAAGGTACAGCAGTCCAGGGAGGATGTTCATTTTACATGCTGCAACCCGTCCGAGGGAAATTTCTTGACCTCCCATCGTTGGAGGTCCTTCTCCAGTTCCTTGAATAACGGAAGAAAATTAGCCGCGTACAGCAGTTTCGGGTCCGCTGTGAGGCGTATTCCCAGGTAGGCAGTTGAGGAGGTGCTCGATGTTAGCGGGCAGAGTGTCTGGAGGGTGATTATAAGGGGAGCGCCCAGGTTGATGCTCAATGCCTCTGATTTGGAGTAGTTAATTGGCCGTTGGTGATGGAGATCATCAGGTTGTCGGCGTACAGGGAGATCTTAAATCGTTCGCCATATATTTCTAGCCCGGTGATGTGCTCGTTGGCTCGTGTCCTTTGGGGAAATGGTTCCATGACCAGAGCAAAGATCAGCGGGGAGAGCGGACAGCCTTGTCTCGTCCCGCACGAGAGCTGGATTGGGGATGAGGTCTTCTGATTCAACCGCAGTGATGTTTTCGGGGCTTTGTAATTTGCTAGCACTATTTTCTGGAAAATTGGGCCAAACGGGAATGCCTCCAGTGTGAGGCGCATGAAGTTCCAGTCCACCCTGTCAAAAGCTTTGGTGGCGTTCAGGGTTAAGACCGCCAGGCCCCGTCGTTCTCGGGTCGCGACTTCGATGAGATGAAGTGCTCAACGGATGTTGTCCACAGTACTTCTCCCTCTGATAAACCCTGCCTGGTCTTGATCTATGATGGATAGAAGGATTTGCACCAACCTTTTCGCCAGGACCTTTGAGTATGCATTAGCGTCTACGTTGAGCAGGGATATCGGCCTATATGACAAACACTCCTTTGGATCGTTGCCGAGTTTCAGTATCATGATTGTGTTAGACTCTTGCATAGAGGGTGCTATAGTACATGTGTCCTGAAAAGAGTTAGAGCTCTGTCATTGGGCGTAGCAGCAGGGGACGAAAGAATTTGTAAAGTTTTTGAGAAAAGCCGCCTAGGTCCACCTCATCGGTCGAGATTGGGGCTTCCAAGGTGGATCTGCCCGTTTCTGAGAGGTATGGTAGCCAGGCATCTGCTATAAATTGTTCCTGGAGGGCCTGCGGGCGGGGAGTTGAGGTCAGGGTGTCGGCCAGATGGGCTGCCGCTACTTGTAGTTTTGCGCTTTCACCGTACAGGGTTCTACCTTTCGGGTCTTTCAGTGCGGTAATGTGGTTCCGCCTACGGGTTTTGGCTAGTTTGCTAACCAGATATTTATTGGCTTTATTGCCGTACATGAAGTAGCTCTGCTTGGTCCGGAGCAGGGTCTGGGCTGTGTCCTCGGCATAGTGAGCTTCCAGTTTCGTGCGAGCTAGCCTTTCCATTTTGGCTCCTTTGGGTGACTACTTCTTTTTTAGGGTTGCATCTGCCTCCGCCATTTCCTTCTCTAGCTTGTTTCTGTTTATGGTTCACCTCCTCGTATGTGCGGCAGCCTGAGCTATCAGTTCCCCCCCCTGATTACAGCCTTCATAGCTTCCCATCTCGTTGCTGGGGTTTCCTTGAAGTAATTGCTAATCGCCGTGGCTATGGCATGGCGCACCACCATATCATGCAGCATTGGTTCATATAGAGACCATCAGCGTCTTTCTGGGGGGGTCTGGGTCGAAGACCCTTGCGGTGAGGAGAATTGGGGTATGGTCCGACAGCACCCTCGCGCCAATTTCAACATCTGTGAATTGCAGAAGCTGCGGGCAAGCTTGGATCGGGTCTATTCGGGATGAGGAGCGGTGGACATGGGAGAAAAATGAATAGTCTGCTGTGTCCGGATGCAGGACCCTCCAGGTGTCCACCACGCCCAGTGTTTTAAACAGGTGGCAGAGGCCCAAAGCTAACCTGAAGTCCCTGGTGGATGGGACGCCTGTCCTGTCCAGTGAGGGGTTGGGTACCCCATTGAAGTCCCCACCCTGGACCACCTGTCCCTCCAGGAAGGGGAGGAGAGTGGATTCCAAGGTTGTGTAGAAGGCCTCTTGACCGTCGTTTGGTGCGTAGACTGCAATCAGCGTGTGGAGTTGCCCAACGAGATCCCCTTAATCGCTACGAATCTGCCGTCTGGGCTACGCAAAGTCTCCTTTTCCTTAAAGGGGGTGCCTTTCGCTAGCAGGATCACTGTGCCCCCTTTCTTGCTGGGATCAGAGGTCCGGTATTGTGTCGGGAACGCTCGCTCTGCAGTCTAGCGAAGTCCTCGGCTAAGAGGTGGGTCTCGTGGAGGAACCCCACCGAAACCTGAAGGTCCTATAGGCGTCGAAGGATGGATTTACGCTTCGTGTGCCAGAGTTCAGGCCCCTGACATTCAATGAGACGTAGCGTAGTGTGCGCTGGCGGGGAGGTCTGCGGGGTACTGTTAGTAATCAGGTGGGCGGTGGGGGGGGTACAATCCCGTGCTCAGGGGAGTCCCCTGGGAGACCGGTATCAGCCTGACTCAGCTGTAACCGAATTTTAACTTTGTCCAAATCGGGGCCAATCGGGGCCCAGTAACCATGGGGGCTGAGGAAAGTCCCAGCCCAACAAGAAAAAGTGAAAAAACAAAAGTTAACCAAGCTGGCCCCGAGGGGCCTCGGGCCGGAGTGTCTGTCCTTCCACTCGGCAGGGCATTGCGTGGGACGCCCGGGTGCCAAGAGTGCAGGTTCCGGCATGGAGCGCTGGTGGTCTGTTACTAATCATGTGCGGTGGGAAGTTTGCCTCCTTTTGGGACTTTTGTCCAGTGGCTGTTCAGGGGCTTCGGAGTTGAGATGCGTGATTATTAGTCAGGGAGGTAATTGTATCTTCCTCGGGTGTTGAGGCCTCCCCCCCCATGATACTGCGTGCTTCCTCCAGGGCGTGAATTACCCTTGTTTGGCCCTCCAGTGTGAACTGAAGTGAGGCTGGGTAAAGCCAGCGATATTTGATTTTCCGATCCTGCTGGATGGTTGTTAGAGGCCGAAGGGCTCTCCGGCGCTGGATTATGGAGGCGGCTAGGTCTTGGAAAAGATGTATGGCGGCTCCCTGATATGTAAGGTCGCCTTGTGAGCGGCTTGCTGTCATAATTTCCCGTTTCGTCGAGAGAAAGTGTACTCTGGTGATCACTTCAGGGCTAGCCACCGGCTGGGTGTTCCTGCGCCCTCGCAGTCTGAGTCCGGGAGGAGAGTTTGGAAAAGATCCCCGATGTAGGCAGGGAGGGCTTGATCCGGGATCGAGGCGGGGACTCCCCTGATACGGATGTTGCTTCTGCGGGCTCTGTTTTCCAGGTCCTCCTGTTTGCGATGCATATTTTCGGAGTTGTTCTCCAGAGTCTGGATTTTCTGTCGCAGCTTTGCAATCTGCGCCGTGTGTTCCAGGACTTGGTCTTCTGTGTCCCCGACCCTATGTTCCACCTCCTCAATGCGGTTTTCCAGGACATCTATCTTGGTTGAAACCTCTGCCATGCAGTTGCGAAATTCCGTTTTGATGTCGGCTAGGAGGCTCTGGATATCGTCTTTTGTAGCCCATTGTCCTTGGGCCCTTGTGGGCCAGGAAGGCTCGGTCGAAGGGGGGGTCCGGCTGTTTGGGTTTCTCCCTCAGGTGGAGTAAATTGGCTATATCTGCTGACTTCGGGCCCTTCCTGTTAGGGAGAATTCTCTGTTTAGGCTGAATTTCCCTACCTAGTGAGTCCCCCAGCAGCTTTGCTGGATTTCTGGGGTTTCTTTTTTTCTCCTGCCAAGAGTGAGACTCTTTTTACCCTCACTCTTGGGCATGTTGAAGTGTGTTTTCTTGGTTAAACCTTGTGTTGAATGGGCTATGGGGTCTTTTACTCCATAGGGCCTCATGTATTTTTGTGATGTGGGTTACACAGCACCCTCTGTGCCGTGACCCAGGGGTGTCCTAGGGACTCCCCAACATAGACTCCATACCCTGGGACTGACTACTCTCTCCCAGGGCATGTAAAGTCACCAAAGACTTTGCTAGTCTTGAATCCTGAACAGAACCAGTACAAACCATCATATTGTGGACGTACTGGCTGGGGCAATTCGATTGCCCCAGGGTCTGTTAGTCGAGGGGGCACGTCTCCGTCCCCCCTGATGGAGTTTTGGCTGGTGGCAGTGGAAACTACTTTTTATATTCGACCGCGAATATTTCCCTATGGGATTTCCCATTGTTTTAGGCTAACACATTTAATTATTTATTTACGGTAGCCTTAAACATACCGCCGGTTTATATATTTATTATTATAACTCCGGTTGGGACTTTTTGCCAAAACTTGATTCTAAAATGGCGTTGGCGTTCGCCTCTGTAACTCTGACCCAAAGTGGAGCCCTTTGTTCCACTTTTGGCGGGCTTCTCCACAGAAGCCCTCCAAAGTGGTGCCACTCTGTCTGGGGTACTTAGGAGGGGTGGAGGGGGATTTAGGCACCCTGGACTGAGTTACCTTGGTAACTCAAGTCGCACTCCGTCCTGATTGGCCCAAGTGGTGAGCCGGCCGGCTCACCACTTAGCATGTTTGAGTGACAGCTAGGCTGGGTGAATGGGGGTTTGCTGCATAAAAGCAGGGCTTTGGGGACTGGAACTTCAGAAGTCGCCACAGGACCAAGAATCCGACGAGGGAAGAGCTGAGCCGACCTGCTTCGACGACACCACCCGGTGGAGCCCTGCTGAACCGTCTCACCACTTTTTCCAACGACCGAGGAGAACTCTTAACGGAGTGGCTCCTTCCCTTGACTGGTGGGGACAACCAGTTTTCACCTTCTTTCCGTTCTTCGAGGTATCCCGTGGCCGCCTTGCCAGTGCCAAGCACCCCGGCAACCGGAACCCCACCACTTTTACCCCAACCGCGAAAGTCGGTACAACCCTTTAACCGGAGGACTCCGCGGCTGGTTTCTTCCCGGGCAGTGCAACGACCTTCTTCTTCTGCTCTTCAGCGAGATCTTCTTCTCCCCTGACCGACGTCGAGCCTTGCTGCCACTGCCTGGAACAACTGCCACCGCTGGAGGATCCTTTCCGCTTAAGGTACCGTGTTCCGCCTGGCTTCCCTTGCCACCGACTGTACGAGGTAGTTTTAGCCCTCGGCTTTCGATCCTGGGATTGCCTGGGACACTTTGGCTAAACTTTCTGAGCCTCTCTAACTCTTTTCCGAACTCTTTTGCAAGACTCTGAATCCCTACCAACTGTGTGATCATGGGCACGTTTTCGCTCTGTCTGCTCTAAGAGGGGGCCCTGCTTAGTGACTTTTGCTCACCTGTGACTTTGTGCTTCTTTGAGCTTACCAAAAGTGTTCTTGACCTTAGAGTGGTGTGTTTATCCTAATTCTGCTCTTTTTCCCTCCCTTCTTTAACCTACTAGAGTGTCATCTAACGTTAAGCGCTCACCTCTGTTTTAATTATGTGGTGTTAACCTAGAGTTGTCTAGATAGGAGTAAGGGTTGAAACTGCTTTCATTATAACTGTGTTTGAAGTGTTTTTACTATATTTTGCTAGAGTGATTTCAACTTATGTGTGTTTGATAAATAAATAACTATATACTTTTGAAACCAAGCTCTGGTCAGTGTTTGCTTGTGCTATTGTGCCTGAGTACATATTGTGTATACTTTGCATACTGCCTAACTCTTCTTGAGGGAAGTCTGACTGCTCAGCCACAGCTACCAGGTAAATCTGGGTGGTGCAGACTGCTACCAAGTGGGTTTACTGCTATACCTGTAGTCTTAAATCTTTTGCAGTGGTCCCCAAGGGAACTGCACAGGTTTCTGCCTAACACTTCCGCTTGGACATCTTGGTGTCTGGGTCGCCGTTTGCACAGGAGCGTGTTATCCGCCGACTGACGTTGAGGGGGGTGGCAATTTCGGATGTGAACACTTCTCCGCCCCAGCTGGGTGCGCAGATCTACGTAGGGTGTCCTGGTGGGCGTCCCTACCTTGACAATGCCGCCTGTCAGGTCACTGCTGGTGGAGATTGCTGCGTCTCTCGGGACTCCTGGGGCTGACCGCAGTGCGTGTCCGGTTTCCGTCTGCCGGGTTGCCAAGTGAGTGATGGGGTCTGTATTTACGCCAGGGTTAGACGGGTTCAGGCTGGTGCTACGGACAATCTCCGGAGCCTCTGTAGGCTGGTGTTTGCTGAGGTTTACCGCAATGATTGAGATGTTCTTTGTTGCTTTGCCATCTTCGTTTGGCTTGCTGGTTATCTGTTCCCTGCTTTTAATGTAGAGGGCCCATCCAGGCAGACCCTCCAGTGTTGAATGTAGTGGCGCAGGTCCGCAAGCTTCAGCTGTGTGGTCGGGACCTTTCTGCCAGGCAGCCGGGTGCAGTGAGGGAGGGCTGGTGCCGTGCCACTGTAGTTCTCGGTTGGCGTGCAGAGGGGAGGGGGATGCCCCTAGTGTAGTCTGTTGGGTCCACGTGGGGCAGGAGGTGACCAAGGAGGGGCTGCCCTGGGCCTCCCCGGGCCGATGTCAGGATCGGCGGGCCTGTTGCAGGTCACGGGGTGTAGTACTAGTTCAGTGGCCAGGTAGCCCCGGCTGATGCAGGGCCTGTGCTGGAGGGTATGTGGGCTGCGGGCCACCTGTCACTCCTCAAGGTCCCAAGGCTGGTGAGATGGGTCAGCGGGGGTCCATGCTGGTGGTGGGGCTGACCCTGCAGGCGGGGTGTGTTCCGCGGTTGGGTTGACCCAGAGTCAGAGCGGAGCCTGGGCCTGGGCCGGGTGTTGGTGAGGCTGATGTAGATGGTGGGCAGGCCGGGGGGGATGCAAGCTGTTGTCCCGGCTTCTCGACAGCGGTGTGGCCCGGACTCCGCCCCCACAGGTATGGCTCGTAAGGCGGGGTGCGTTCCGCAGTTGGGTTGACCCAGAGTCAGAGCGGAGCATGGGCCCGGGCCGGGTGTTGGTGAGGCTGATGTAGGTGGTGGGCAGGCCGGGGGGATGCAAGCTGTTGTCCCGGCTCCTCGACAGCGGCGTGGCCCAGACTCCGCCCCCACAGGTATGGCTTGTCTCTGCTGGTGCTGCGGCTGTGAGGGGGGGCTGTGCAGTCACGAGACGCCAATGCTGGTCATGTGGGGGGTCCCCACGTAGCAGGTCCGTGATGTAAGGCAGGTGGGCCCAGGGGGGACCCTGCAGCGCCCCACAGCCCCCAGGGGGGGAGAGGGTGTCCTCTGTCTTCCTGGTCAGGCCTCAGGGTGCTGGTGGAGAGAGGCACTGATTTGGTCAGCTGGGTGGGGGCGTATGGGCCGGGGCCCCGCGCGGCTCCTTGAGATCCCAGTGATATGTGGCCGTTGAAGGTGAGGCCAAGGGGGGCCGCAGCTGCATGTGTTGGAGTTCCCCCTGCAGGGTAGTCTCTGACACGGTGGCGGCAGGCGGGCCGAGGATCCACGAAGCTCCGGCGATCACAGGCAGGAGCGGAGGGCAGCGCCTCCGTGGTTTTGCCGGTGCATGGAGGGGGGTAGGACTCCCAGTGCGCATTGGTGGTCCGGGGGGGGCCAAAGGGAAGGAGGCCCAGCAAGGCAGATGCCGCAGGTGGTGGAACTCACCAGGTTCCCACTGGCGTTGGGGCCAGCGGGCCCTCTGCTGGTGGCGGATCAGCGCAGGTCAGGCGAAGGATGCAGGGTCCGCCATGGAGTCCCCCCGCGGCCCCAGCTATGAGGCCCCGTGGGAGGATGTACGGCAGAGGCACAGCCCAAGGTCCCGCTCCACCGGGTCCCAGGTCCGCCTAGGTCGCCGTGCCCTCCTGCTTCTCGCCTCTCCTGATGCGGCTTCTCCTCCCCTCTCCGACAGCCAGGAAGAGGGCTGAGAGGGCTGAATCAAGCACGGCGGGGGCTCTCCAGAGTTCGCCTCCCCGCAGTTGCAGTCCACGCTGGAGAGCAGAGTGGGGGGGGGGCTCGGCGTGGGTTCTGCTCACGCTGTTTTATCCAGTGTCCAGGCCCCGAGTCCGCTTCCCCCCGCGGCCACCATTTTGGATGCAATTTCTCTGCCCCAGGTCGGGTCTCCTCAGTTGGGCCAACGGGGGTGTCTCTCCGTTCAGATTTTGGCCCAGAAACAGTCCGCAGCTTCCAAGAGAGTTCCTCAACAAGCTAGGTTTTTCTCAGAGCGGAATCTCAGCGATTGACAGGCATTTAATGGCTGGGAACCCGGGCGTCCCACTGAGCTTTTAGAGAGGCATCCAAATCGACGGAGCCCCAAGCCACACCCCTTACCTTTCATTTTTTATTGATAAGCATTTGCCTAAGGCCTAAATAACTGTATGTGTATACATTATGCCTACCTTCTATGAGCAAGAGCGCTCTGTGTGTGCTTAACTGAACCCTTGAACACTCTCTGCCCTCCTAAATCTAAGCTTAGATGTTCAGTCACACTATCCAGAGTTTAGATAGACATTAGTGTTTGTCCCTTTTCATAATGGGGCGGCCTCCGGAACCTGTGCACAGGACTGATTCGTAAAATCAATTTTAGAAGTGTTAGGCAAGATTGTATGCAGTACCCTGTGGGTGCATTACAATAACCTTGACCTCCTCTGAACTACACATGTTGGTAGTGTGGTTGAGCAGCCAGGCTTATCTCAAGAGGGGTCAATGTGAGCAGAATGTTGTGACAGAGTTTCACAATACAGTTATCCAAATACTTTTCTTGATAAAAACAATTTATTTATTTCACAGTCAGTTATATATGTGTAACGCTCACCTGATTCCCACGGAGGCGCTGATCTCGGCTGGGCTGCTATCGTTTCTTCAATTGAGAAGCGTAGAGCTCAGACGACTCTCAGGACTGGGCTTCCTCTTATCGAATGTCTGACTTGTAAGTTTTCTGCAGGTGGAAGAAAAAGGGTTAATCACCGTTTGATGGGATTCCTTCTTCCACCAATCACCAGTTTCTCCCACAGCCTAGCTTTCTACTTGTCTCGGCGAGCTCTCACCTTAGGCGTATAAATGCTGAGCTCTCCATCCTGCGTCTGGTGCAGGGGTGCGTGAATTCCAGTTACGTCACTGGATGAGTTCAGTGTTGTGGCTCAAGTCTTTTGCGGCCTTAGTTGTGGCACTGATGCTGGGATGCCGAAGAGCGATGCCGCCGTTACTGCACGAGCGGATGCCTGTAAGTATACTGTAGTCTTTAGGCTTTAAAAGATGGGCACCTCAATAATGTCCCTTTTCCTTTGTTTCAGGCCTCGGGATGCTGTGGGCGTAGTTTTCCGTTGCCGCTGCACGTGCCGATGCACTTAAGTGTAATGTTCGTTGGCCGCTTTTAATGGCACCTCTAATAATGTCCTTTTTCTAGTTTTCAGGTGCCGGGATGCTGCGGTTGATGCGGCCGCTTCTGCGCGTGCAAAAACTGGTAAGTTAAGATGAATGCGACTGCCTTCACCCGAACCCCTTTTTAATTATGTCCTTTGCCTTTCAGGTGCAGAGATGCTGCCGAAGAGAAGGCCGCGGTAGCTCCGTTGCAATCACGGATGGATCAGGTAAGCGGGCGCGGCTGCGAGCGAGTTGCACTTTTCTAACCTTATGTTTATTCTTTGCAGGTTTTGCCGGTGACTGGCTTCCGGGATCTGGTAAGTATTGTTCTGTGTCTTTCTTCATCCACAGGTTGCTGCGTGGAAGCTGAAGATGACTCTGGACCTGGAATGCAGGAGCCGACTCAGTGAGCGTCCTGCTGCTGCTGCAGAATAACGCGAAGCACGTGTTTTCCATCAGGCGTGGTTTAAATAGCAGAGAAGTGCTTCCAGTGTGTGTTCTTCCACCGGTGCCACCCAGGTAAGAAAAGAGTTCCTGAATGGAGGGAATAGTTCCTCCCAGCCCTGATGTCTGGGGACTTCAACCAGACTGGATTGTTCTGGGTAAATATGCAGCATGGTCTGCCTCAGGTAAGTCCACCCACGCATTATTACACTGTTTATCAATATGAGCCCGGCGCCCATGGCGCCAGGACTGAAACCCTTCATGAGCCTGGCGCCAAAGGCGCCAAGATACGGTCCAAAGGGCCCCTGTAGGGGTCTGCTGGGTCCGGAGTAGTGGAAGACGGGTCTGCTTCCGAGGGCGCTGGGCCAGTCCTGGCCCCTCGGGAGTAGCGCCCATGACAATATGCCTTCTTTCAGAAAAGGAGCAAAACATGTAACAGTTAAATATACTTCAAAACACACTCTTAGTTTCTCTAAATCAGATGATACCCCTTGGGGATGGCACACAGACACTTCCTAAATAGCTAGGAGCCTGTGGATATTGATTTATCGCTGGTACATTTAAAAGCAATACTGAGTTGGATGGAAAAGATGGAAATAGAGGAGTAAAGCAAAGGTTAACAAATCATTCAGAAAGAGTTAAATCCTTTTTGAAACAGTAGATTAACCCTTTCCTGGGGGAAAGGCCAAAGCACAAAGTCACAGGTAAAGAGGAGTCCCTCAGGGAGCCAGGACAGCCAATGTTAATTGCACAATGTCAAGGGGAACTGAAGATGCTGTTTGCAGGTAGGTAAAAAGTTTTGTACAAAGTTTTTAGAAATGTTTGTTGAAAAATAGAACCCTTGAAGGACCACAAGCTGGGAGGCTTGTGAAGAGCAAAGCTTTAGCAACTCTGCACGGTAACCAAGACAGGTCTCAACTTAGAGCAAGTAGGGCTATAGAACAAGAGGTAAGTTCTCTTAGACTTTACAGTACCTCTGTTTAGAAGAAATGGTTCCAGCTGGCTTCTGTTACTGTACAGCTCTGCAGATGTTGTTGGTCCTGAGCCTCGGTCATGGGGATAAGAGCGAGGATGTCTGGGGACTCCTGCCCTGCAATGGGAAGGTCAGCGGCAGCAATGGGCAAACCTCTATTCAATGATCCGTCAGTGTTTAAGCTCATTGCGTCTGACAGCAACTAGCAACACTGCGGTTCTCGGATACCACTTCAGACTTTCCTTGCTTCTGGGGTACAGCACTCTGTTGAGGTGGCTCAGGCTTGGTCAGTACTGTAACAGGGAAGTCCGGAGGATCTTTCTACTGCTCGGGTCTGACTTAAAAGCAACTCACTCAATACAACCAGATGTCCAGACAGGTTTACTTTGGAGTTGATTGGTCCCACCAACTCAAGGGGAGAAGTCGTCCTTGCAGGTCTTCTCTAGTCTAGGCGAATTCAGAGCTTCAGCACAGCATCAGGGCTTCACCGGGCAAACCAACGGTCCAGGAGTTGCAGCAGGCGTCTCTTCCAAGTTCTTCTTCGGATTCTTGCGTCCAGTGGTCGACTCTGCCTTCCAAGGCAACAAGCCTTTGCTTTTATGCAGGTGTCTCCCATTCATTCCAGACTAGCTGTCAATCACACGTCAAGGTGACTGTCCTTGCCGGACAGCCAGCAGTCAGTCACCTTTGGGTGCATTCCTGTAACCAAGGGGATTAAGCACATGGAGGTTCGGGCACCTCCCTCGCTTCCTGTCCCTGCCAGACATACTGGAGCCAGAGGCGGGCTTCACTCGTGAATCTCGCCAAGGACAAATTGAACAAGGAGACAAAACCTGGTTTGGTGCACAGAGTAAATCCCAAGAAGGACCTTCCCGACAAGAAAAAAGAAGACCGGGCCATTTTTTTTAAATGTGCACCCATGGGTGTCTTACTGTGGCTGCGAACGCAGCCCACGGTAAAAACACACAATGGTAGTAAAAAGTAAACCACTTCCACCAGCCATTAATTGTAGGAAGGGTAACATAAAAATGTTACATTAGAAACTAGACAAAGGGGATACTAAGTAACCCCTCTAGCACCCTATGGTCAGATAGTATGTGCTGGGTCTAGAAAGTTACAAATTGTCAGTAAAGTAAATTTCACTTCACTGCTCTTGGAAACAGTAGTTTCTGTTGGGACACACACTTCAGACTGCTCGGGATACGTAATGATGGGTTTTATTAAGAACAACAGCATAAACTAGGACCTCCAGCTTAGAGGATGTTACCTTATTAATGCCTTTCACCAACGAACAAACACAGAATGTTTAGTACACGTAGCAAGTACATCACAATCCCTAAGAACGTTGTTTCTTCAGGCAGCATGTATAACTTCCCCATCTAACTAAGTTACTGTGCACTGCATCTATGACGTACCTACATCAATGCAATATAATGTTTTCCATATCTGTATAATCTTAAGTAATACAACTATATAACAGTTTCACCAAGAGAAGGTATTTAAACCTTTGGGAAATCTAAAAGACTTCCCTGGGCCACTGCACTGAAGGTGCTGTGTGACACAATGTAAAGATGATGCCTATGGAGTTTGTCAGACTCCAAAGTTAAAAATAGCAACGAATTTAAATCACATTGAAATTACATGAGAGATTAAAAAAAAGTCCTAATGTCCAGCAAAAGAGCTGGGGGTCTCTAAGGTAGAAGGGAATTAACCAATTTCTGAGAATTCTCCCTAACAAGCAGTAACTATGGCCCATTCAAGAAGGGACTCTCCTCCAGTTTTCCACACTTCCTTTCAGACTCACTTCAGCACCCAGGGGCCAAGACCCTGGCAATGGTCCACCTCAAAAGAAAAAAATGTAATGCCGCCACCTCAGTGACTGGCTCCTGGAAGAAAGGTCATTGGGCATGGTTCATCTGACATTCTTGGAAGATGTTTCCATTTGCACTGCTCGTCAGTCTCTTTTTAAATTCAAGAAATCCTGTCTTTACCCAACCAAAACTATTCTGTTAAAGTGTGGTTCCTGCACTCCAATGCTACTGTTCAGGGGAATCAATTACTGCCTCAGTGACATTATATTGGGAATATGGATTTGTGAAACACCACCATTCTACCTATCAACAAACATGTACATGATAAAGTACCTCTTCAGTAACACAAAGTTTATTAAACATGTTTTTTCTGCAATAATAGTGTTGCAGCAGTCAAGGAGCATTGTATACCACAGCTCTGTTTGTGTATTACTGACATATTATGGACTTTATTTTCTGTCCTTTGTCGTGGTTGCCTTTGAGAAAGACCTCCTGTTACAGATGGTCAGATCCTCTACCACACCCTGGCCAGTTTGAGCCTTCGGCTTCACTGTTCAGAGGCTGATACCAGGACTAGGATCTATCTGCGGATGTGCTGGAAGTTGTCAGCTTGCAGCCACTAATTAAAACTGAGTGCAGTATGTTTTCCAATTGAACGTATTGACAGTGGGATTGACCCGTTGTGCTCAGGTGCCATTCTCTAAAAACATTTGCTGTCTTTACCTCTGAGTTCATTGGCACTTGTTACATTTAAGGGTTATTAGGCTGATATATCGGTTTTGTCTACTTAAGGTGGTCTATTTTTGCATGATTGTCAGTAATAGATTTTCTGGTCAACTGTTCTCCTATGAAACTGCTTGTGGTGGATGGCAGTACGTTGCGTGTCATTTAGGACTGCTCACTACTCCTGACATTACATCTGTGGACCACATGAGTGAGCTACAGACCCTTTGTGTTGACCCTTCTTTCTTGATGCTTTCAAAGGTCAAGATGAAAAAGTGCAAGATCAAATCTTTTTCTAGGGCTGTCAGAGTTTCACCTTTTTCAGAAGTTATGGTGCTTGTTAGTCCACTGCATCCATCTGAGACTTAAAAGAAATTCCATTACCTTAAGGTACGTTTCCAGATCAAAGGAATACAGCCTCGACAATCAACTTTTATTGGATTTGTTAGTTATTGTAAGACACAGACTACCAAAATGACATACTCCACATGTGGGGTTTTGTTTATCTAGTTATGTTATGATTTGGCACACATGGAGGTCCTGGAGGGGATCAGAGCCCACTCAAACTACTGCTTTTTAGAAGGGTGTTCCCTTGTTGAACATATGTCAGGCTGCCACATATGTTTTTTTACTGACTTTTACGATGTCTATACTTTGTCATTTGATTACTTTTTTTATAGCTCTTTCTCCTTCCATGTCACCCATTTCCTGTTGTCCTTTGTTTACTTTGTTGTACGTTACTTAGGAAGTCTTTCAAAACATGAACAATCTATGGGTCGAGGTTCACCGATAGAAGAACACATTATTCTGATTTATTAATGGAATGTATGTTGCATACAATCTTTTTTACACAAACTTCTCATCCTCACTAGATTCTACCCTATGAATTCATAATGAGGTTATTTGTAATATTGTTCATTGTATCCTAAATACATGGCGATGATTGAATTGCTCCTGTGCAGAGCAGAGAAAATTGGGTGGCACTGATTTAAGTGGGCAAAGAAGTCTCCATATGTACAAACATTGGACAAAACTCAAGGTGTTGGAACTACCATTGTTCTAGTAGCAAAGCCAAACTGGAGATGCTCCAACTCTTTCTTTTATCTGCTGTTAGATTTCTGGTAACCCAGAATGCTGTATCTTTTTGAAAGAACATTACTGTTGGCAAGTCATTTTTCCCTCTGTCCATTTTCACCCCATCCCATCTGATAATCAACTCTTATATCTGGATTTGGCATTTCTGTTCAACTGACAACCCAATAGTCCTCTACATGGGCTATAGAAATGCATCTTTATTCTCCTATTGAGGCCAGAGTCCATTAGCAACACTTCGAGGATATAATAACTGATTGGCCTCTTGTTTTTCTTTGTGCAGGGGCTGTTCCCACATTGGTGTTCTAAAAGCCATGGAGGAATCTGGCATTCCCATTGACCTGATAGGGGGAACATCCATTGGCTCTTTCATCGGAGCCATGTACGCCGAGGAAAGAAGCGCAGTGCGCACTAAGCAGAGAGCACGGGAGTGGGCCAAGGTGAGTTTGCTGCTCTTCAGCAGTAGAAACTATGGCTGCGGGTTGGTAGGGGATAGCCTTCATTTCATATTGCATTAGAAAATTCCTGTGACAACTGTCAGAAGATAGGTTTTTTTTAACAAAATCAAGAAGTTTCAGCCTACATTTTTAAGTTAAATTGACTAATGGAAAGAGAACTACACAAAATCTCTAATTTCTAATTGTGTGGCCTTGTGATATGCTATGGCATTTCTAACGCGCCTGTACACAAGTGTTTCTAGGCATTTGTGTACTTCAACTTAACATAACGTCACTCTTCCTTAACTCTCTTGAGTGACAATGTGTTTATTGTTTGCAGAGTATGAACTCTGTTTTCCGAACAGTCTTGGATTTGACCTACCCGATCACCTCCATGTTTTCTGGATCTGCGTTCAACACTAGTGTGTATAAAGTCTTCCAGGATAAACAGATTGAGGTATGTTGAATCTGAGTACAGCAACATTTCCCCTTTGCAGATTCAACCATGCATGAAAATGAGTTTCAATCCATTGTCTTGACAAATATTTTCATCTAAATTACCCTTTTGGATTTAATGCTCTGCTGTTCGAAATGGACAGGCCGTTCTGGCCAGTGCTCAGTTCTTGATCATATCCATTGTTGAGAAGCTGTAGTAACCTTTCTGTGTTGTGCTCCAGAGTGACCTGCGATTCTTACATCAGAAATATTTTGAGACTTGATTGTTGAAAACTGTGTTTATTTCTAGGTTTCAGGTGTTTGCATTATTGGGTAACTGAGGAAGAATTGTTCAGTCTGCCATTTTGCTTTTATTTGTGCTTCTCTGTCACAGACTTTCTTTAAAATAATAGATTGTGTTGGGAGGGATTTTCAGAGCCACTACTTCTGTGGCGTTCTGGGAAGCCAACCTTAGTAGAGCTGCAAAGATTTAACACAACACCTGACCAAACTTTCACTGGTTGAATGGCTGAGCAGTAACACCTATGCTTAGATAATTAGTAGCATGGTGTACAATAGGGGCTATGAAGCAGTAGATTGTCCAACAGGGAAGTATAAAATATCTTGTGTATTAATGGCACAGCTACATGAAGCTAGAATACTGCAAGGTGAGTTAAAAGTATACAATATATGCCCAATTAGGACCCCTATAACACTTTAAATCCACAAATAGTAAGTAATGAACGGTCACAAGCTAAAGCTTACTTTCGAGTTAATTACGATACCGCAGTTTGCGGTACCGTAATTACTGCCTTCCCCATTCCCAGTGAGCCCTATGGGGGCAAAAATGGGAATGGGGAAGGGCCAATGGGGAATTACCGCCCGCCAACCTTGGAATGGGGCGGTAATTCCGCTATTCACCATGGCGGAGTTGGTAATTTACTCGCGTCAACCATGGCGCTAATAGCGCCATGGTTAACGCCAGGGTCGCAATGAGGTCCATTGATTGCTTGATTGTTTATTTATGTGCTTATACAGCAAGTGTTTCAAATGTGGGGAATTTACGACCCCCCCCTTTCAGACATTTCTATTAAGCCTACGGGGGAACAAACAGGCATTCTGAGGTGTACTTCCTTGTCTTTATTGCTTATTGTGCTTTCAGTTCTGCAGTACACATTACCAAGCCAGAAGAAAAACTGATTTTCCATGGGCTTCAACATGTTATCAATAGTGTGAGAACAAAATCATCCCTGCACCCCCAGCAGCAATAACCTAACTGAACTAGCTGTCCTATGGGTGAAAAAGAGCTGTGCAGATGTGGCTGACGAGTGATCTGCCCACATTAATGTCTACATGAGGAAGCTTTGCTTCTGGATCTTAGAAGAGAATGCAGCCTCCAACCTTTTGCACTTTACAACATTGCAATCTGAGAAACCTGGAGCTGTCTCACCCACTAGTCCCCAGAGATCTGGCATCTCGGTGGACAGGACATGGCCTCATTATTGGATCCAGTTCCTGGGGGTGGACCAGTGGGGGAGGACCACGTGGATGAGGGGTCTTCAGGATGTGGAAGTTGACACAAACGGGCGAGACGCCGTACCCCATTCCCTGTAACACCCCGCAGGATATTTAGCAGCTCTACTCCTCCCAATTTTCCAACACTAACACTTTCTTAAACGGAGAAAGACAACGGACTAACATCAGAGCCATTTACCTGATATGTCCCAATACAAGGGTCAGGCAGAATCAGGCAATTGACAGTAACCACGCACACCTGATGGCAAAGCCTCCGAAAAGGGAATCAAAATACTTGGAAGTACTGCTTGCGTGTGGTGTGACCGGTGTCAACGTTGCACGGGGGCCTCCTGCTTTGATAAAAAAGGCGGGGAGGCACGCTGACTACTGCGGTACCGCCCTTGACTTCAAAAGGAAGGCAAGCCAACGGGTTCAACGCAGCCGGTGAGTCTGTGAAAGCTGATAGCAAACCGAACTGTGACCGCAAGGTTGCAATTATCAACATTATAGGAACGCAAGGAACTTGTTCACAAAGATCTTGTGTGTGTTCAAACCTTTGGGAAAGCACAGAGATGGGCCAGCTGCAGAGTGGTCAGGCGCTGCAGGAGTACTCATTCCAAGGACTCTGGCATGCCCCTTTGTTTTGTGTTGAAACTACAAGTACCAGAAGGCCCTAGTAGGGGGGCGACATGAAGAGTGGTCCTTCAAGGGTCACATCAAATCCCTTGTACAATCGAAATCTCTGACTCATTGCCACGAGAAAGCAAGGGGAAGGGAAACCCTGCTTTTTGATTAGATTGAGAACATTATGTTAATATGGCTATGTGAACCCGACGGAGGGTTGCCAAGGGAAAAGCAAATAGCAGTAAATTCTGCATCGTAATAAAGCAAAGTGAACTGTGAAATTGGCAAATGTGAACCCGGTTGAGGGATGCCTGCGACTCAGGTTGAAGCATGATACACCCGAAGACATTGTGTTGAGATTAAGAGTGAAAGGTTGTAGTGAACTCGATGGAGGGAGGCCCACGTTGTAAAAAGACTCAGAGCCCGGCAGAGGGCGATCCAAGGAGCAAAGAGCAATTGCCCAAGGTGCAAAATCACAGAAGGATCTTTTGTTTGTTGTTTTGGGTCCAGCAGGCCTTCTAAGGCAAGAGACTTTGTAGAAAATAGTTTTGGCCCCTGAAGGTCCTGGTATCGTTGAATGGAATAGTGAACCTTGTGCTGGAGAGGCCCAGGAGTGTGCTGTGCTCTGAAGCCTTGCCTTGTCCCGTGCTTAAAACGTTGGGAAGGGAGATCCCAGCCATACCATCCTGACTCATCATTTTGTGAACACTTCTTTCTTTTCTAGTGAACATTATCCCACAGTCTTTTGTAACATATTGGTTAGGATTGGCAATAGGCTTTTCAGTATAGGCCCTTTTTATTTGACAAGACGCCACTAGGACTGCCTTATTATTATTTGCTTCCATTTTAGCTTTAGATTAGGAGTTTTGTCACCCATTCATACAGTTTAATAAACACCCTTGAACTGTGATCACTTGTGTCTGTTTTTACTGTTGCCACCATGAGTTCCTTACAGGGCAGACTGAGAGGCCACCGGCATCATAGAACACTATCACATTTAAAGAAAAACCTTTACATTTTGCAACCTCCACACGCTACCAAAAACGCCTCTGCATTCAGAAGTACTGCCACAAAATACTTCAATACCCACTGTCAACATTTCTTTGTCACCAGGTCAATTAATTAATGCTCTGAAGCATCATACAAAGGTGGTGTGTACAGGCCATGGAAAGAAAATATAACCGATATAGTTTGTTTTCTATACTGCTTATTACCATGCTTTACAGCACTGGTGTTGGTAAAATTGTGGTCCTGATGTTTTTCTCTGTGCTACAGCTCCCACGTAGCACAAACGGGAAGCAGAGAACACTTCCTGGTTCGTGCACATGAGCCAGATTGTTGATGACGAAGAGCCCCGCTCCGTTTGTATTTGGGAGGAGGTGCAGGAGCCCCTTCCTCGCACATACAAAAATGCAGTTCTTCGGCCGACATCCCCAATGGGCCAGGCAAGGTTGGGGAAGCAAAATGCCCCCGACTTTGCATGGCTCATTGGATATGCGTCACTGAGGAGCAAAACTGTCAAACGGGAACAGTGTTCCTTTGACGGTTAAGCCAGCCGAGCCACAATCCCTCAGCTGCATAAAGCAGCTGAGTGAGTGCTCAGTGTTTACAATGGGCTGGCTTCTCCATTACGGGTGAGGGGGCCTGTGGGTCGGCGCAACCATGCCCATTATGGAGAACCGCCACTGCCACACCGTCAAAGAATGTATGCACAGGATCAGTGTGGCTGGAGATAAAATACTGTTGACTTTGAAGTCATGTGCACAAACTGCACTTTTGGTAATACATTGATTTTTGTAGAACACACAAATGGACTTGTAGAAGTGCCCTACATTAGAAAGCTGCCAGCAGGTTGAGTGACTGTTGCTAAGATGTTATATGTTTAAAACTGTCTGCAAATCGTATTACTTTTTGCAATTCCTTATAAAAACAAGTGCTATAAAATGTGTTCGGCCAGGGGATTTGTTGGACTGGCAGCTCGCCTATATTCAGTGTGAGGGTGGGGGAATGTCTGCCCCCGCAGCGAAAATCAAAAGTTGGCCTCCATGAACCCACAGTTTAATTTCCTGATAACTGCTTTCAGCGCAATAAAAGCATTTATTTGCGATTAAGCATATAACGGCTTTAGAAATATATATCCTGTGAAAAAACAGAAAGGAAGGGACACCAAAACCACAAGGTATTTGTGTGGCAGTCCAAAAAAAAACGAATGAATGGAAGTTCAAGTAGCGTGTTTCAGTTTGGAAATGTCTTTTGTTTTTCTTGTAGACAAATGTAAGCTGCACATTGGAAAACAAAAGTGTGCCCACCATGTAGGTAGCCTGCTTTTATCAGTGATGGCCGACGGTGATCTTCATGGCCCATTGCTTCCCGTGGTGTACCTTTCGGGTCAGAAAAAAGAACACAGGCTGTGCAAATAGAGCCTGCAAATGTGTGAATGATGGCTGGGTGGATGAGCGCCTTTAGGGCCACTACAAAGAATTATTTGCTGGGGGTGGAGGAACAGAGACAGGCTATCAATTAGAGGGGCAATTACCCCCTTCTAGGGACATCTATACCAGCAATGTCTCGGGCTTCAAAGACCTTCGTAATGAAGTGCAGCCCACTTTGTTTTCTGATGCTTGAAGTGTGCCGCCCATCATTATGAAAGTCCTGTCCATAGGGGGCCCCAAAGCACAATACCGCGGGCCGCATATGTCCCGCGGGTATGTTGTGCACCCCATGGTTAGATAGTAACATTTTGTAAGACAGTATTTGCAGGTTTCCCTTGAGTTAGAAAGACAGCTACCAATCCACGGTGTCTACGGAGTCCCAGAAAAGGATTTCTATTCCTAGGATCCACCACAAAAAGCAAGGCTGGTGTAAGATTCCTTGCCCTGTTGGACGCAATTGGGACGCAGTGGTTCACTACAAGCGTAAGCAGTACGGTACCTTAAACCCCATCTAAGAACAAAGACCACTGGTAAGATCTTGGACCATCAGACCAGATATCAGTTTTCCTTAGACAAAGGACTTCTGCTGCAGCACTCGTGACCTAGGACCTCAACGATGCAGCAGGCAGGCAGTCTTTGGAACCTAGTACTGGTCAGAAGGCAATGAAGGAGGGTTGGGGGACTTTCACTCCATTGGTGTCCCTATTATCATTGATGGATAACAGCAGATCCACACAGTCAGAGACCCTTGATTAGTGGATCTGTAAATGTGGTCCATATGGAGAGCTACAAGATGTTCATAGCAAACAGCAGTAGCACTCCAGAGGTTACAGGTCCACAGCTCCCAGGAGCATCAAGGGGATGTCCAATAAAGTGCAGGGCAGTGAACCAGTTGTTCCTACTGGCTCGAGTGAGAGAGACCATGATCGCCTTCCCTGGTTGATTTTGAGCAGCACTTGGAATTTGGCTTTGACAGCACTTATCACAGCAATAGGCTTCTTGCGTCCCTTGTGCTTGAACCTCCAGAATGGCTCCAAATCCTTTAATGATCTATAGAAACCTTGGCTTAAGAACGCCAGCTCACCTATCGGAGAGTCTGCAACAATACTGCGTACTATTACACATCACCCAATGTTAAAGTACAAATGTTTGTTTTTATCTTCCCAACATATTCTCAGACCAGTATAATATTAATGAGCTTTAGTCCTAGAATTTGTGGGGAAAGTGCTGAATAGTCAGAGGAAAAAGAAATACATTTTTCCGGAGCAATGTTAAATAGGTGCAGGGATTTGACACGTTGCAACTTGCTGCATTCAAGCCATGATTGCTGGCAAGACAGCACTTAGGTTGGAGATGTGCATTGTGACTGCCTGCAGCCATTTAACTGGACCAGGCCAGTTCCAAGCACCCACAGGTGGATTCCTGGGGTCTGGTGAAATCCTGCAAAGAGAATGACAGTATATGGTCATTTGTGAGCCATAAAGACAGGGATTTAACAACCAGGTTCGTCATAGTGGCCACAGTAGTGGTAAAAACCCTACTGCACAGTATAAAAATAAAGGTGCGCAGGAGTATACACAAATAGTTTAAAAATAAGGTGCCTGAGTTTCCTAATACAGACGTCGGTTCTTATTTTCTTACACAAATAGATCTATTTAATGATACTGGATAGTGTGCTGCTGATTAAGGCTCTGAGCCTGCTGCATGGCTGTTGGTGACAACAGAGTTCTTATATGATCATTTAAACATGTAATGGCCTCTGTGTTCCATGTAGTACATTTTCTGTTCACTATAGCACAACCTGTGTAGCTTTTTCACCTTACGAAATACTGCTCATGTGCAATGACCAAACTTGAAATTAAAGTGTGGTAGCCCCCCTATATTGAGGACACACATGGTTCAAATAACATGTTCTATGGAATTCTCGGAGGCTCTACAACCACGTTTTAGCGCACTGCACCCTTCACAGAGGAGAAATATCAAAGTTGAAATGCATAGTGATAGGTTTTGGTTAGCAGGATAGTTTAGTGTGTTGAGGACTTTTTTTGTTCAAGGATCATATGCCAGATCACAACACCCAATCCTGGCAAAGGCGACTCAGCCTATCTGTCTATAAAAAAGCATACCTGTACAAGAAAGGGCTAGTTAAAAATTGAACATAGCATCAATATCGTACAGGTTTATGGCGCTATCCCTCCAAACGAGCGCCATCATAATTTGGAAGAAGGTTGAGCACCCCTGTTCAAATGGATTGTCAGAATCAGCCCTGTGAACAACTACTGAGGCCACCGTGTTCTGCTGAACATGTTAAGCGCAAATGGCCAGCCAAACTCTGTCACGATAGTGGGACTAAGAAGTTAGTCATAGACTTAGGAAAGTGGTAAAGGGTTTGCTTACGCACACATAGTACTCTAAATCAAAAAAAGTTAGGCAGAATATATAAAACTACTGTTTCATATAGGCCTTTGCCAACTCAAATAAAAATTCAGGTATGTAAATCAGTAAGCATACATGGCTAACATATGTACATTCACCTTGGGGTGCGCTGGCTACAGAGCCCCAACACCTTACTTTAAACATGGCAAGATCCGAATTATGAGAACACTATAGTATAGTAAAGCAAGTTATGAAAATGACAATTTGAGAACTAATGGGTAAAAGTTTAAAACACAAAATAAAAATATGAACCTACACTTTAACAGTCCTTCTATTGGGGCTTAGTGCCCCATAAACCCCAAGTTCCAGTAGAAACCTTTGCACTAAGCTAGGAGGATTCTATGTAGGCTGAACAAGTGCTGCAAAACCAACAGGCAGTTTGTAAGTGTTTTAAGAAACAAAAACCAAGAGATCAATGTTTGTCGAACGTCCTCTCCAAATCCTACCAACATAGTAGAAGCCTTGACTAGAACTCCACTGTTTACAGCCAGGCAAGGGATAGTTAGGGCTAGGACTTTGCCCCTTTTAAACCCTATGGATGTAGGTGCACAAGAGGGGAGAAACTGGTCAGGGTGGACTGGGAACCATAAGAGGCCCTGGAAATAATTTTCAAAGTCGCCACATAGTACACATTTTCAGCAACCCCAACCCTTTCCCTATGAGACAATGTGGAAATAAAACGGGTTACCACACAAGAGGCCCAGGGTGCAGAGGCCTACATGGAAATCTCCAGGCTTCCCTATGGGCCAGTCCACCCCTGAAACCAGTATGCTTAATCATCTCATATACTCTTATTTTCTCAGGGACCACTTCAGGACTGCTAAATCTGCTCTGCCCACTCACCTCATGTCTTGCTTCCATCAAGGAAGCACCAGGTGTCACTGGTGCAGAGGTCACTTTCGGCTTCAGCATTTAGGTCTAGCTAGTCAATGGTGCCGCACTCTGGTGAGACGCTTTATTAAACTGAGCAGCAGGAGGACCCTGACCAGATGAAGAAAGGATAGGCATGTAGTAGACTACCTTGGATGACCCCCAGAGCATGATACAGTTGGGAGACAATGACCACTGCAGAAGAGTGTTGGGGAGAATTCTCATTAATGTGCTAATTCCCTCTACCTTAGAGCCCGCCAGCTCTTTTGCTAAACCTTGGGGTTTTAAACATTTTAATTCTGTTTTGTTTTCTGTGTTTATTTCTTTGGTTATGGAGTTTTGGACAACTCCATAGCCATCATCTTTTTATTTGTGTCACACAGCACCCTCGGTGCAGTGACACAGGGGAAGCCGTTTAGGCTGTCCCAAGGTTTAAATACCTTCTCTGGGATAAACTACTGTTTCCCAGAGAAAGTAAAGTGTAATTGACTTTACTAGTCTTTTCAAATTCCTAGACCCAGCACACACTATCTTACAATAGAGTGCTGGAGGGGTTAGCTAGTATACCCTATGTCTAGAAACTCATGTAGCAGTAAAATGCTACCCTTTCCTATCGAAATGGCTGGTGGCAGTGGTTTTAAAATGTACTACCATGATTTTTCCCGACCGGGACCACCAGTAGCTTTAAATCGCGGGAGCCATGTTTTTCAAGGTGGCGTCTGAGCCTCCTTTGTTTAACTGGGTCCTGGTCTTCTTTATTTGCCATTTCATTTTGGAAAGGTCCTTCTAGAGTTTGTCTCTGCCCGCCAAACCAAGCTTGGTCCCTTTGTTCCTACACCTTTGGCGGGCTTCAGGACTGAAGACCTCGTCTGGCGCTCAAGTGTCTGGGGTGGGCAGGAAGTGAGGGAGGTGCCTGAAACTCCCTGTGCGTAGTCTCCTAGGAGACCCAAATGCACTCTGGCGTGATTGGCTGGCTGACTGTCAGGCAAGGACAGCCACCCTGCTGAGTGAGTGGCAGCTAGGCTGTAATGAATGGGAGAAAACTGTTTAAAAGGCAAGTCCCTTGGCTTGGAAGGCAGAGTCGACCACTGGAACGAAAGAACTGAAGACGAGCTGGAAGAAGACGGTGACTGCAACTACTGGACCATTGGTTTGCCCGGTGAAGCCCTGCTGCAGGTCCGAATTGCCAAGTTCATCTTGACAGACAAGCCCTTCAAGGATGACTTCTCCCTTTGAGTTGGTGAGACCAATCCACTCGTAAGACTCCTGGATACCATTCTAGGAGCTGGTTGTATTTTTCTCAGAGTGCTGCAGGAAACCGAATAGCAAGGAAGGACACCAGTTTGGGTGATTGACTACAGCTACCGGAATTGAAGATTTGCCTTTGCAAGCTTTTTGACTAGTCCCAGTGCAGTTCAGGAGTCCCCCGACATCCTCCCTCTTGTCCCCACGACTGAGGCTCAGGAACAGCGAGATCTGCAGGAACTGCCAGGAACAGAAATCTTCAGCTGCATCTTTTTCTTCAAAACAAGGTACTGTGAAAACCCGACCGAGAGAACTTATCTCTCACTGCGAAAGTGCGTGAAACTTTGGCAACTTCCAGGCCGTGACCCGACATATGAATCTTTCTTCCATGAACTACTTCTGAGAACCGTGTCAAAGAGTTTTCGGTTTAACTACCAGAACCATTTTTACCTGTACAAGACTCTAGCCCATTGACTTTGGCCTACCCATTGCATCGAATTAACTCCTCTGGTGAACTCAAACTATTTGCACTGTTTAAGAGTAACTGTAATATTCGTTTTATTATCTTATGCCTTTTTGCTCCTACTTCAAAGTAGTTTAAATGCCTCAGAACTGATGGTGTGAAGTACTGTAGTATATTTTTGTGTGATATTGATTGCCTCCTTTTTAGCGAATGTTTCCTAACTGTGTAATAAATTAAAAAGTGTTTTTACAAAGAAACCTTGAGTATAAGAGTCTATTTGAACACTTGTAATTACAGACCTCTGTGTAACATCCTTACAGCTCACATTCCCTCTTGAGATGAGCCTGGATGCTCAGCTCGCTACCAAAAACTGTGTGGCACAGACTTATTCCAAAGGTTGGTTTTGCTTACACCTGTAGCCATAGTTGTGTGTAGTGGTCCATTTGTGGTGAAATCAAAGAAGCTGGCCCTGAAAGGCCACTATTTGTGCGATAGCGCTGCAACTGTAGGGGGAAGGCTCATGTTTCACAAGCCGAGGGTCTGCAGAATCTCACGTCCAAACTAGGGACGGCAACCTATTAAGTGAAGGCGCGCTGGTGGGAGCTGGTCAGTGCACAGTATGGTCCAAGGACACTTCTGAAGGCTTCCAAGGTCATGATCCTCGAGCAGGGTTCAGACTGGTTGTTCCCACTAGTCCAGCGGTCGAAGCAATGATGAAGACCATCTGGAGATGAGCAAAGGATCAGGGCTTTGCCAAGACGGTTTAAGAAGACCGAGCTGGCTGGCTGCAATGACGAGTTACAGATCTTCAGCAGGATGCTCCGCTTCAAGGGTGTCTGGGCTCCAATGACGAATGAAGAGTGGCTGGAGTCCTCCTTTTAACCAAAATTTCAGCTGAGACCCCCAAACTCACTAATGGTAAGGACCTGTACCATTCAAACTGGCAGGGGCTATCTAGTCAGGCACAGCCTCCGGCCACCACATCTGCCCACAGCACTCACACTTTGGCAGGACGAGGACTGAGACCAGACAGTTGGTGAGCAGGTGCAAGTGGCTCTAGGTCACATGGCCTAAGACCTGCCCACTTGTCAATCCCTTTAAACTGTTGGTGCCTCCATGTTTTGCTGCCTTTTTCCCCTACTTAAGCAGCCCACCAACCTCTTTTCCTTTGCAGTTGGTGAAAAGGTGCAAGTGCAAGGTCCTTTCTGCTCTTAACTCTTAGATCAAGGGTGTCTGTCGCCCGGGCGTCTGAAGTGAAGGGCCGACGAAGAAAAGGGCAATTGCTGTTTGGATCGGGAGGACCTAGGATCCGAACCCACACTCAGACTACAGGCAAACACGCGTTGACATGTATTTTCTCTCTCCGTCCCCACAGGCCTTCCCCACCAACCCCAGGTAATACCAACGTCCATAACATCAACCATCCTCTAAGGCATGGACTCCACAATGCAGCAACCTCACCCACATCATCCCCAAGCCCATCAGCACCCCATCACTGTCCACAACACAAGTTGATGGTCGCCAACATCCGCTCACCGATCACCCATGCAGCAGACCAGGCCGACCTCATCACTTCACACGACCTTGACGCCATCTTCATCACCGAGACCTGGTTAACCCCCACATCCTAGACGTCCTTGTCCATGATGGCTACATTGGCCCGCTCTCCCCGACGGGACACAGGCACCTTCCTTCTCATCTACAGACCACCCAAACCAAACGTTGCCTTTATCGGAGACTTCACTGACATGGATGCCACCATGTCCCTCATGCATGCCAACATATTCCTAGGTGACTTCAACCTTCCAGGCAACAAGGCCACCAAACCGATGAAGGAAGCTCTTCTCTGCCTTCTCAACACCTGCAGCTTCACACAGCACACGAAAGACCCAACAGGTGAGAAAGGTAACATCCTCAACCTGATCATCACTGCACTCTTTCCTCCACTGCAGCTCTCCTCTCCCGCTTAACTAGTCTGACCACCTGGCGATGCCTTTAAACATCCTGTACACCACCCCAGTCAAGCACTCCAAGCAGAAACCCATCAGACAAACTTTCAGGTCTTTCCTAGGTAAGATCATCGATAAAGGGAAAGCTGCACAAGTGCAGCAACACATCAACACCAAATGACCGCCACTGCCTCCTAGTTCTACTTGACCTTCGACACTGTAGACCTCCAGGTTCTTACGGACAACCGACATCGATGCATGGGGATCAGCAACCTTGTCCTATGCTGGTTCAAGTCCTACATCACCAACCGCCAGCAGTTTGTTCAGATCAACTCCACTAGATTGCAAATGCTACTAGTCACATGTGGAGTCCCAGTGGGTTCCATCGTCTGCCCAGTGATCTTCAATCTGTACATGGAGCCACTGGGAGCCCTCCTAGCCACACACAACATCCACATACACAAATACGCCAATGACACAAAGCTATACATCAGGATCGACTTCATCAAGGACATCCATAAGCTCAAAACCTATCTCTCGCTGATCCAGTCTTGAATGTCCTGTGCATACTTGAAGCTCAACCCCTCCTAGAGAAAAACATCCTACTCCTCACCAACAACTCCGAACACCCAGACATACAGACCTGGCTATCAACCATGAACTCTGAGGGCTTTACACCAACCTCACCACCTGCGCCAAGTCCTTCAGGTTCCACATTGACAAACACCTTTCCTTCAAGAAACGCATAGCTAAGACAACTTAGACAGCTTGGTATCCGCTCTCTCTCCGGTGGAAAATCATGACCTTCCACCCTTCGTACAGCTTTAGATCCACCGTTCAAGCACTCGTCCTATCGCACCTGGATCTGGGCAATGCACTACTCGAAGGACTCCAGTTGTTCTCCCTTGTGCCCATGCGAAGTGTCCTTCACGCGGCCGTACGACTCAAGGGTCTACGCAGATACGACCACTTCATCCCTGCCCTCATCGACCTTCACTGGCTCCCACTGCACGCACAAATCACCTTCAAGCCTTGCTGCATCTTCTATAAGGAAGTCGCCCACAAGTCATCCAACTACCTCACAGAGAAACTCAGCCTCTCTGGCAGACAGTGCACCACCAGAAGCCAGGACACGTGCAAACTTGAAATTTGCCACTGCAAAACAGAAAGGGATAGAAAACGCCCCAAAACTATGGAATCTCCTCCCCATCAGCATCAGACACGCCCGCACACTCATACAATTGAGAAAAGAACTAAAGACCCACCACTTCAAGGAGTCTCTCCTCCTCAACACCTAGGCCATCACGTTGCCCCTTGCGCCATCTGATTTGCTAGATGCTGTACACTCCTCACCTCTCCACCACCTGGTACAGCTTTACCCTTCGTCTGTGCCCCCCCTGTATCCTACCCCCTGCTTTATATCTGTTCTGTTACCTCTGTAAAGCTGTAAAGCGCTCCATTGCTTCCCGAAGCTAGGTCCCTGTTCAATAAAGGATGTAGGGGATTTGACCAAATTCGTGTTTTTGAAAGAGTGAAGTGACCAAATTTGTTTTTATTGCGGCGGTAGACCCCCCGGCAGGCCTTCCTCCTTCCCCCTACCTTTATTAATATCCCTTACACCGCCCCCAGATATATTTTATTGAAAAAGTTTTTCTTTCAGTAAAAAAAGAATAAAACCACTTTGGTCACTTCTTCCTCAAAAACATAGGATTCTGTCAATTCTACGGTATCCGTCAATAAATACTGTATCATTATTATTAACAGTCACAGCGGCAAACACACACTGACGCTTAGCCCGGGAAAGGGCTCACCATATATGGCAAATCCGATCTGCGAGGGCAGGAACAAGGCACAAATAAAGATGGCCAAAGGACAAGGCGAAATCTCAGAGTATGTGGTTCTCTAAAAGCCAATACTTGGTAAAACACCTAAGTGCACACAAAAATCTAAATAACAATGGTAGAACATATCCGCTGCCACCAGCCCATCCTGGAAACGCCTTACAAGTTAGTCTCCCTGCACTTATGGTCATAGCCATTGATTAATGCCCCAAAATCAGATGAGCCAAGCAAGGTAAATGGCACAAAAAGGCTTAACTGACCTCTGTAGATCAGGTCCAGTTCAAAACAAACATTTTGAGGGGATTTCCATAGATATCTATGGAGGGAAATGTGAGGGCTCAGAAATAGTGCAGACAAAAAGTTGTAATGTTTTCAACATTAGACATTTTATTAAAATAAACTGGTTTGGATAAAGGCCTTTCTGTCTCTATCCTAAAGAGTTTCCCTGCATAGTAAATCAAAACTAAAGATCAGTCTGTGTCTCCTTGTTAAAATTAGACAAACTGTCTTTGTATACCAAGCGTATCTGACCATCACACTAAAAATTAACAATAATAAAAGGTGCTAGGTAAATGTCTCTGCTGTACATTCAGCACACAGTGTGCAGAAACAAAGTTTCTGATGTTTGTTAATCTGCTTAGAATCACATGCTGTGCATAGGTCCGACATCCAGTGGTCACTGCGGAGTATTGCATTTTGTTTTTCGTAGTCGAAAAGGGGACGTCGACAAGGCGTGTCTGTAACACTATCCCTATAGTGACGTGCGTTGTACCCACAATCCCTCACGCGTCGAGGTCCCTCAGATTGTTTTTTTCCGCCCAGCTTCTGGTCGCCTTTCGCGGAGCTCCTAGAGAGACATTGCTATACTTACCACGGACCTCGGTCCTTAATTATACTTATTATATTGTTAACGATTCCTCCCCTCGACGTTAGCTGTGAAGCTGTTTCTCCGCCGAACAAGTTCTCGACGGAGGGGAAGTGGCGGAGGAGATCCTTCGGCGCTGCCGAACACATGGCCTGGCCTCGACGGCCAACATACAGTAGGGAGAGTGGGGGTTCGAACTTTTATCTTCTCTTTGAGAATGTCTTTCTTTCTCCCCTATCTTTCCCTCGGGGTTGTTATCACCAGATATTATTGCCTCAGCTATGGAGAGGACACCTTTTAAGTTTTGCCCACGCTGTAGGGGCAAATACACTTGGAAGGATAAACACAAGCTCTGTAATCGTTGCTTGCCCCTCGATCATAAAGAGGACAGCTGCGCGGCCTGCAAGCTCTTGAAACCAAGAACTCTCAAAGAACGAAAGGTTAAGAGGTGGGCGGACTACGCTATGTCGAAGTCAGTTTCCTCACCCGCCGCCGCTGTTACAGAAAGTGACGAGGAGGGTGATAACTCGACGTCCGTCACGGAAGTCATGAACCCCCAGAAGGAGCGCTCGCGCTCCTCGACGTCCGTCCCCGGCCCCGACGGGCTCTGCTCACGCCCTGCTTATGGGGATGAACACCCCGGCGACAAGGACGCACATAGACCCCATAAAACTAAACACACAACCCACGGCTCTTCTTCGTCGAGGACGAAGGATCCATCAGCGCCGAAGGGGACGCAGGGTACTCCGGCGTCTACCTCAGACCGTAAAGGTCTCAAGCCCCACCCGCAAACGCAGCCGCGACCAGCGATTGGGCTTTCATCAAACACGGGCGCTACCTCAAAATCATCCGACGTAACGCTCCATAGAGCGGCCGTCGAGGAACAACGCGCAACGCAGGCAACGTCGACACCAGAGCCCTCGACTGACAAACTCGTTGTGGAGAGCCTAGCGAGAATTGTCTCCGAAGGCAAACGTGCGCGGACGACGAAACAAACGTCGAATACCGCGCCGAAAAAGCACAAAAGTAGCCAGGAACAGCCCCTTTCATCTAAGGGCACTTCTGAACTACCGGAGGGCTTTTCAGAGGGAGACGGAAACCTCTCCTTGACGTTGTGGGAGCGTTCTAAGCGTTTTGAAGGTGAAAACACTGATTTCCCCCCTCTAGACTATTCAGGGGTACCCCATGAGACCCTTGAAAGACTCCATTCTTGTATGGAGAAAATGGAAAGGTTTCTGGGAAGCCAAGACCCACCCACTCACAAAAGACAAAGAGAATGGCCCCAGGATGACCCTAGAGTCAAGATTCCTAGGCTGTTTCCCCCTTCCACAGATGTATATGACCTCACTGAGGAGGAGCAATACCTACAGGAAGATGAGGAGTGTTTGGGTGGAGAGGAAGAACATGAGGAAGAGGGGTTCGAAGAAGATCTTTACACTATTGCAGGAGCTTTTGAAGAAGATACAGCTACCTCGCAGCCCTGGCAATCCCCGTCAGTGCAGCCTTGGCAATCCCCATCAGTGCACTCAGACCCTGATGCCTTTCACCCTTCTCCTCTCAAGGATTCACATATTGGGAACTCCTCTCCCATAGATGACCAACCTTCACTCAATGCACTATTGCGCAAGGCAGCACCGCATTTTGAGATAGACACAGGGGAAACTCTTCCTGACATAGACTTTGTAGAAAAAGTTATCAAAGAAAAAGCCCCTGTTAGCCAGTCTATTCCGCTCCTGGCTTCTATTAAGAGAAGAATATCTCCTTCCCTTTCCAATCCAGCCTTAGTAAGAGGGATCAACCCTAGAATAGAAAAGCTCTTCAGCCCTTCAGCCTCTGACCCTTTGTACATCAGAGGACATTCTATTCCGGACTCCCTTGTAGTTACTAATACAAGAAAAAGAGCGGGGGTACCACTATCCACTAGTGAAGCACCACCTGACAAGGAGGGCAAGAAGCTCTACGCACTTGGGAAAAGAATCACGACCTCCGCCGCCTTCTCAACTAGGATTGCAAATAACAATTCCCTACTAGCTAGCTACGCAGATGCACAGTGGCGCAAGCTGCGCAGCGAAGCAGAGGACGCACCTGAACCCCTGCGTTCACGCCTGTTAGCTGTAATATCAGAGGGAACGCTTGTAAACCAGGGCATCGTAAAGAACTCCCTAGATGCCGCTGAGACGGCTGGCCGCTCCCTGGTTCAGGGAATACTTCTCAAACGCCATGTCTGGCTACGCAATTCAGGCTTTAAGCCAGAAACCCAAGCCTCCCTCATAAATAAGCCCATAGAACAAACACATCTGTTTGGGAAAGCAGTTGATGAGGCCCTAGAACATGCGAAGAAAGAGTTTGATACCATCAAGACTCTTGACCAAATTTCTAGGCCCCCTAACAGACGCAGCTATGGCAAGAGACGCTCCTTTCGTGGCCAACGCCAGCAGCAGAACCAACAACAATTTTACTCTGCTACCAACTGGCCCTCTAACCAGGGTAACACCCAGTTCAGTCAAAGAGGCCAACGGCGTGGCAGAGGAAGAGGTCGCGGCTCCAGCCCCAGAGGTTCCACGCCCAATACCAACAAATGACCCGAAGATTCGGGTCCCCTCCCTTGCATCACCGGTCGGGGGCCGGTTAACATCGTTCCTATCAGCATGGGAGGGAATATCGTCAGACCGCTGGGTATTATCCACCATAGCCCACGGATACTGCATAGAATTCAACGGTTCCCCGAAGTACAGACCCCCAGGGAACCAACGCATAACACCGGAACACCTCACTATTCTTCTTCAAGAAGTAGAAGAACTACTGAAAAAAGAAGCTATAGAAGCTGTCCCCCTATCTCAGGTAACAGAAGGTATTTATTCAGTGTACTTCCTTGTACCCAAAAAGGACCTAACCATGCGCCCTGTATTAGATCTGCGCCCAGCGAACAACTTTGTCAAACCCCAAAAGTTTCGTATGGTGACCTTGCAGGAAGTAATCCCACTGTTATCACAAGGGGATTACATGACAACGCTAGACATGAAAGATGCATACTTTCATATTTTAATGTTGCCAGCACACAGAAAATACCTCAGGTTCAAGATAGGGAACAAACACTACCAATTCAGAGTACTACCCTTCGGGATAGCTTCTGCACCGAGGGTATTCACAAAAGTACTGGCAGTAGCAGCGGCCCAACTGCGCAGGCTATCCATCCCAGTATACCCTTACCTCGACGACTGGCTCATAACCGGGGATTCTTACGAGACATGCTTCTCCAATACCCAAAAGACCGTAGACCTTTTGTACCAACTGGGCTTCTCCATCAACGAAAAGAAGTCCAGCTTAGACCCCAACCAAGTCAAACAATTTTTAGGGGCTCTAATTCAAACAAAGGAAGGCCTTGTCTTCCCCTCCAACGAGAGGGTCCAAAACATGCTGTTTCAGATCCCCCATTATGTAGCAGGTCGAGAGGTGACGGTACGCAAAGCTATGCGCTTGCTAGGGATGATGGCGTCATGTATTTATTTGGTACCTCACGCGCGCCTGCGCATGCGCCCAATGCAGGAGTGGCTCAACAGCCAGTGGTGTCAGGCCAGCGGACAATGGGACGATCTAGTGGTGGTCTTGCAGGCCTTAGTTCTCTCGCTGCGGTGGTGGACAAAAGAAAACCTGGTATTAGGGAAGACTTTTGCCACACCCGCAGTGGAAGCCACTCTAACCACAGACTCATCCCTCACAGGATGGGGGGCTCACCTATCCCATCAGACTGCTCACGGAGCGTGGACTCCGAGCTTAGCATCCAAGCATATAAACCTGCTGGAACTTCTAGCGGTGTTCAAAGCACTAAAAGCCTTTCAGGAACACCTACAAGGAAAGACAGTGATGGTCCTCACAGACAGCACCACAGCCATGTACTACCTCAACAAGCAAGGGGGCACTCACTCTCCAGGACTGTCCAAGCTGTCCCAGAATATATGGAAGTGGGCTCTCAAACACAACATGTTCCTACTATCACAACATGTACCAGGGGAACTCAATCTGCTAGCAGACAAACTCAGCAGAGACTTCCCCCTGCCCGAAGAGTACGAATGGCAATTGCACAAAGACATCGTCTTAGACGTCTTCACGCAATGGGGATTCCCGGAAATAGACCTGTTCGCAACTATGGAAAACTCACAATGCCAAAGTTACGCCTCCAGGTACCCCCAGAACCAGTCCAAGGGGAACGGTCTGTCGATTCAATGGTCAGGGAAATTTGTTTACGCCTTTCCCCCGACTCCCCTTCTCAACAAAGTGGTGCACAAGATGCAGCAGGAGCAGGTTACCATGATACTAGTGGCCCCAATGTGGGCCCGGCAGCCATGGTACGCTCACTTGATGGAGATGTCCCTATCTCCCCCAGTGAAACTTCCCTGCCCGTACAACATGCTGTCACAGGACAAGGGCAGGACACTGCACCCATGCCCTCAGACCATGAACTTAGCAGCCTGGCTCCTGAGATCGTAGAATTTGGACATTTACAACTCCCGCAGAGATGTATGGACATCCTCAGGGAATCCAGAAAACCGAATACTCGCCACTGCTATTCTAGCAAGTGGAAAAGATTTGTCATCTGGTGTAGAATTAAGAGCATCAACCCAGTTGACTGCTCTCCCACTAACATTGTCCTATACTTGACCCATTTACTGGATTCAGGTCTAGTGTTCAATTCCATTAAGGTCCACCTAGCGGCACTTTCTGCATACACCACTTCACAACTTAAAGTGTCGGTGTTGGAAGATACCAGTTATCAAGGCCTTCATGGAGGGGGTAAAGAGAATACACCCGCCAATAGCTAACCCAGCTCCCGGATGGGACCTAAATGTGGTACTTTCAAGACTCATGGGCCCTCCTTTCGAACCCATGCACAAGGCAACTCTTAAAGACCTCACGCTTAAGACTGCTTTCCTAATAGCTGTCACCTCCATTAGGAGAGTAAGTGAACTACAGGCTCTTTCTGTACTAGACCCCTTCGTAACAGTTCACAAAGATAAAGTGGTTCTACGCACACACCCAAGGTTTGCACCAAAATTCAAATCGAAATTTCATGTAAACCAGTCAATAGAACTACCAACGTTCTTTCAAAACCCTTCCAGCTTGGGAGAAAAAAGTCTGCATACACTGGATGTACGCAGAGCTGTCATGTTCTACATGGAAAGAACCAGACCACTGAGAAAGACTAATCAGTTCTTTGTCTCGGTGGCAGCAGGAAGAGAAGGAGATGCAGTTTCAAAGTCCACTATATCTAGATGGATTGTTCAATGCATCACTCTCTGTTACACTCTTGCTAAGAGAGAACTACCCTTCAAGCCAAGAGCACATTCCACTCGAGGCACTGGGGCTTCCATAGCATTCATTGCAAATGTTCCCCTTGAGTCCATCTGCAAAGCGGCTACCTGGAGTTCTGTGCACACCTTTACAAAACACTACTGTCTAGATACACACTCTAGATCTGACTCCCAGGTGGGACAGGCAGTATTAAGACATCTTTTCTCTACTGTTCCTTCTCATAACCCACTGCCAACTCCGGGTACTGCTCGCTAGTCTATGCACAGCATGTGATTCTAAGCAGATTAACAAACATCAGAAGACAATGCATTACTTACCGTAAAAGCATTTCTGATGGTTGTATCTGCTTAGATTCACATGCGCCCACACTTCCTCCCCGCTCGGATGGAAGGAACATATATTTCTCTCTTTTCTGTACTCACTCACGTCTAGAAGGCTCCCTCAGGGCAGAAAAATACAAACAGAGGGACCTCGACGCGTGAGGGATTGTGGGTACAACGCACGTCACTATAGGGATAGTGTTACAGACACGCCTTGTCGACGTCCCCTTTTCGACTACGAAAAACAAAATGCAATACTCCGCAGTGACCACTGGATGTCGGACCTATGCACAGCATGTGAATCTAAGCAGATACAACCATCAGAAATGCTTTTACGGTAAGTAATGCATTGTCATATAAATCCAACAAAACAATCCTTGCATCCAGAGGATGATTACTTTCCCCTATTTCAGGTAGAATATTGAAAATATTCTATTCAAACGATGTTTCTTTAAGATTAGTAGCAATGTCTCTTTCACATAACACTTTCTTAACGATGATGAAAGTGTCTTTTCCAAGCAAAATTGTTTGAAAGGGTAGCAATAGTGTCTGTCTTTCAGCAAATTAAGTAGTGGTGTTGTAACACTTTCATAAGATTAATGAGAAACTGTTCTTTTCTAAATATTGTTTCCGTAAGAGTAGTAGAAATGCCTCTTTTACACAACTTTCTTGAGAATGATGAGAACATGTCTTTTGCAAGCAATGGTGTTTTAAAGATGTCAGAAACTATCTCTTCTAAACAGTAACTTTTAAAATATGGTTCCTGGTATACTCCTGCCAGGAACCTTGTATTTATGTATTTATTTTATTTTTGCATTTGTATAGCGAGCGCAAGCCCTCGGGCATTCACAATGGATTTTCCTTTCACATCCTCTGGATAGATTACCTGGTATACTCCCCTGCCAGGAATCCCCTTTGGGTTCTGTAGAGCTCCTGGTGTACTCTCCCGCCAATTATCTTTCCCCCTAAGGCTCACTGCCTGATGTTCTTCATTCACCAGGTCTTCTTATAACCTTCTCCTTATCGTTTTTTTGACACACAAAACGGTTTGGTTTATTCTGTAATTGCAAATGCTCTTCACACCATAAATAATTATCTGCAAGTCACTGAACAATTACTATAAGCAGGTGATCTTATATATTTTGTTCTTTTATTAATGTTTTTTGGGTTCTATTCCTAAATACAGTGTTTAAACCCAGATGAGATTGTTTGGGCTGTTATTAATTAGGCCTCTAAAACTTGCACACTTCCAACTATGGTAGAAAAAATAAAGCTACGATTTCATTCCTTTTGCATAACATATTTATGTGATTACTTCTTTTTTTTTTAAATGTTCATGTTGGATTATCATGTGTTTACTTTCCAGGTCACTTGCTTCAAAAAATGATATTCTTTTTGTTCTTTCAAGTGAATCATTCACAAATTTGTATTTATTCATAGTGTTTCGCCAAAGCGCTATGACAATAGTTCGAATTAATCAAACAGTACACAGTTTCAAAGAAGGGTAGAGAGATGTATAGCTGCAGAGTTTACGTATGTATAAGAGACTGAAGCAGATGAGTTTTTAGCTCAGCATGAAAGAAATGGAAAGAGGAAGAAGAGCAAATGTTAAAGGAAGGCTGTTCCAGTGTTTAGTTGCAAGGAGGGTGAATGAACGAAAACAAGGAGGCGGCGCAGGGATGTTTAGGAACAGAGAGAAGGCAAAGAGACTGATGGGAGCGTGCAGGGATATATAAAGTAACCAATGAACAGAGCTAGTAAGGAGCAAGACAATGCAGGGATTTATAGACCAAGCAAAGAAAGTGAAAAAGAAGTTAAGAGGAAAAAGAAAGCAGAGAGGCTGAAATAAGAGGGGGAGTAAGAGTAGTAAGGAGGGAACTGAAACAGTAGACTGATGGCATATTAAAAACATAACACAGAGAGAAGAGGTGAGAAGAGGTAAGGCTAAGAAAAGAATTAAAAAATAGGTTGTTAGGCAGAAACCTGTTCAGTTCCCTTAGGGACCACTGCAAAAGGCTTAAGACTACAGGTGTTGGCAGTAAACCCAATTGGTAGCAGTCTGTACCACCCAGATTTACCTGGTAGCTGTGGCTGAGCAGCCAGACTTCTCTCAAGAAGAGTTAGACAATATATAGTGTATACAAGATAGGTACTAAAATACAGTAGCACAAGCAAACACTGACCAGAGCTTGGGTATAAAAGTATATAATTATTTAAAAACACACTTTGTAATATACACTAACACTAATATGGCAAGCAAGTTCACTATTAATATATATATACATCCCTGATTACTTATTGAACAAGTCTTAGTTAAAACACCACTTTTTTACAGACAGAGGTGAGCGCTTAACCTAAGATGGCACTCCAATAAGTTAGTTAAAAAGGGAGGGAAAAAGGCAGTATCAGGAAAATGCACAATACCAACACTTTAAGAGAACCAGAGAAAGTCAGAAAAGGCAGAGTCTACCGAGGAGCAAAAAAGTCATAGGCCAGGCCCACTCTTGGAGAGAGCAAGGTGGAATGTGTCCAAGATCACAAAGTTGAATAGTACTTTAAAGAGTCGTTGCATATGGTTAAAGGGTTGGATCAGTTCAGAAAAAGTTAGTTAGCAGGTCCCAAGTCACCCCAGGATAGAAAGTCAAGGATTTACGGGACACCAGGCGGGACTCAGCACCTGAAATGGTGAGAAAGCTCCAGCGGGGGCAGTTGTTCCTGGCAGCGGGTGCAAGTCGGAGCTTCGTCCTGGGGAAGAGAAGACCTCGACGTGGAGGAAAGCTGGAGGTCGTTGCACTGCCAGGGAAGAAACCAGCCGCGGAGTTTCCTGGTTAAAAGGTACTACCCTTTTATTCGCAGTAGTGGTGAAGCATGGCTATCCGGCCGCCGGGGTGCTTGGCACGGGCGATTCGACCACGAGACGGTCCAGGAAGGCGAAAAGTAGGCGAACTGGTTATCCCCACCAGTTCAGAGGAAGAAGACTCTCCAGGATGAAGTTCTTCTCTGTCGTTGGGAAGTAGTGAGACGGTTCAGCAGGGCTCCACCGGTGGTGTCGTCGTTGCAGGTCGGTTCAGCTTCTCCCTCTTCGGATTCTTTGGTCCTGTGGTGACCTCTGAAGTTCCAGTCCCCAAAGCCCTGCTTTTATGCAGAAAACCCCCATTCATCAGTCCCAGCTGTCACTCAAACATGCCAAGTGGTGAGCCGGGCAGCTCACCACTGGGCCAATCACACAAGAGTGCGACTTGAGTTGCCGAGGCAACTCAGTCCAGGGTGCCTAAACCCCTCCCACACATCCTGTAGACCCAGAGTGGCACCACTTTTGGAGGCTTCTGCGGAGAAGCCCGCCAAAAAGTGGAACAAAGGGCTCGACATGGGTTGGAGTTACAGAGGCGAACACAAACACCATTTTAAAATAGAGTCCTGCCAAAAAGACCTAACCGGGGAATAAATATTAAATAAATAACCCGACGGTATCTTTAACATTGCACCAAAAAAGTGGTGCGTTTAAAATGAATGGGAAAATCCCATAGGAAATATTCCGGTGGAATATTTCACGTGGTAACCACTGCCACCAGCCAGAAATTCGACGAGGAGGGACTGCACAGTGCCCCATCAAAAAACAGACCCAGGGGCAATCTAATTACCCCTACCAGTACTTCCACAATATGATGGTTTGTACTGTTTCTGTTCACAATTTAAGACTAGTAAAGTCAATGGTGACTTTACATGCCCTGGGAGACAGTAGTCAGTCCCAGGGTATGGAGTCTATGTTTCGGGGTCACTAGGACACCCCTGTGTTACTGCACTGAGGGTGCTGTGTAACACAACTACCAAAAATACATGAAACCCTATGGAGTAAAAGACCAGGGGTATATAGCCCATAAAACACATTTCAAAGTTAAAGGATATCTCAAATCATGTCTAAGAGTGGGAGAAAAAGAGTCTCACTCTTAGCAGGACAAAAAATAAACCTAAAAAATCCAGCAAAGCTGCTGGGGGACTCACTAGGTTTTGGAAATTAGCCTTAACAGAGAATTCTCCCTAACATAGGTGAGCCGAGAGAAGTCTATAACGGGAGTTTAGTCGTCTAGAACGAAATGAACGGACGGGCACGCTGATGATCAAAGATATGGTAAAGCAAAGCGCAAGCATTCGTAGAGATGTGAAGGTTGAAATAAAAATAGAGGGATCAAACATGAGGCCATGATTGCTAGCAGAGGGGGAAAGGGGAAGGATGGATGGGGAAAGTAGATGTGAGAGTGAAGGGGAGGCAGGTGGAAAGTAAAGGACCTTGGTCTTGGAAGGGTTGAGATGAAGAAAGCAGGACGCCATCCAGACACTAACAAGAAACAGTCTTGCAGAGGGGGAGAAAAGGAATAGAAGATTTGGGTGTCATCATAAAAGTGGCGAGAGATTGAAAGAGGTGATGAAAGCAGGGAGGGGAATACTGTATAGGGAGAATAGAAGGAACCAAGGACCAAACCCTGAGGGATTCCTAAAAGGGGTCAGTGGACAAGAGTTGTTCAGCCCATGAAACGTAGTAAAAACAGTGAGAAAGATGGGATTCAACCACAGACCCAGAGAAGAATGGAGTGATCAACAGTATCAAAAGCAGTGGAAAGATTGAGGATGAGAATTAATAGCCTACTGTGCCGTGCAGGGAGAAGTGAGTTTAAGATGTGTAGAAATGCATACTCTGTGGAGTGGCCAGGACGAAAGCCAGATTGAGGAGGTCAAAGAAGAGAATGAAGATGCATGTAGGATGATAACGGAGAGTATACAACCCTCTCGAATAGTTTAAATAGGAACGGAACGAGTGACATTGGGCAAAAGTTAGATGTCGGTGAAGAGTCGAGAGTAGGCTTTTTGAGAATAGGGATATTGGCAGCACTGCAGGTTTCCACCGCCTCTGAGGACCGTTTATAAACACATAAGGGCTCGGACCTGGACCAGACAGAGACCGTGGTCTCAGTGTGCTGAAAGGCCTCGCCTTCGCGAGTGGCGGCCTTGGTGCCTGCACCGGCGTTGTCTTCATTGGCCACGTTGACCAGCATCGCGGACACCCCCGCACCGCAGGAATATGTTCCACTCCCTAGGGATGCATTCATGGAAAGGATGTACAACATCTATCCAAAGGAGGGTTTTGGGACACCTTTGGGCTGAAACATATGGGTTGTAGGGAGTTGAGAGATTTCCTGGAAGAATTCTACGGGGAACTTGAGGACATGCTGAGCCTGGAAGAAGACCTGTAGGGGGCCAGTGATCTTGACACCTCCCTGACGGCTAAGTTGCCCAGTACTCTGGGATGGTCTGCTCTATCCAGGTACAAGGTACAAGGTTCTGCACACATTTTGTGATATTCTGGATGATGCCCCCAAAAAAGAGAAACCACTGCCCTTCAATGTGTCATTCTATGCCCCATATTGGATATGCGGGAGAAACCTGATTCTGTTCCGGCAGTGGACCGGGATTTGGCAAGGAAGCATCATCCCGCTCCATCAGACTCGGCTTTTCTTTCCTCCCATGCTTCAACTGAAAGCTTGGTGGTTCAGGCCGTGACAACTAGCCTAAAGACCTCTTCATTCCCGTCCCTTCCACCGGACAGGGAGAGTAAGAGCTTTGAAGCATGGGGCAAGAAGGAGTTTGCGTTGGGAAGTCTTGCACTGCAGGACCTGAATGCCTCTTGTGCTATGGCAAAGTTCTCCTTCGGCCTTTGGACAGCAGTGGTTAGTATGGCTGACTGTCCCTGAGGGAGATATATGGGATGGTTTCCTGTCTTGAGGTCTGATGGCAAGGAGGCGGCACACCAAATGCTGCAGTCAGGCTGGACACAGCAGACTATGTGAGAAGGTCCATGGACACTAGCACAATGGTCAGGCCCACTCGTGGCTGAGGACCTCAGGGTTGGCTGCCGACGTCCAGACCAGGCTGTTGGACATGCCTTTTGACGGACAGAACCTTTTTGAAGCTAAGGTCCAGCGTGTAAGCCCTGTGAGATAGTGGTGGAGCAGCCTGCCGCGCAGTCGTCGTCTCGTGGCATTGCTCCGAGGGGCTGTGGTCCCAGTATGAGAGCAAGGCAGGCTCCTCCCGATAGGCAGGGGAAGGGACCCATTGGGTGAGTGGGTGCTGAGGCCACCGTTGTCCATGACGCACTGCAGGGTGCCAAACCTCATTGTCTGGCTTTGCCACTCGTCGCGGGTGGGGAGGAGGCTTAGCTTGTTCAGCCTGACTTTGTCGAAAACCACGTCCAACGCTTGGGCCTTACAGGTAATCCAACATTGATATTGTCTCATGATCCTTCAGTGCCCCCCGGACCACGTTCCTCTGGCTATCCCTTTGCCTCTGGACCCCATCGTCCTGGAGAAGGTCTGTCAGCTTCTGTCAAAGTGCGATCGATTTCGTTTGCTGGTTTTCCTTGGACCTTCAGGGTGCCTACTTCCATGTGCTGATTTATCGAAGGCACAGGAAGTACCTAAGGTTTGTGGTGGGTAAACAACATTAACAGTTCAAGGTCCTGCCGTTCGGTCTTTCCTCTGCCCCCCTGGTTTTCACCAATCTGCTGGCAGTGGTGACAGCTCACCTCTGAAGGAAGGACATTCATGTCTTTCCCTACCTGGATGACTGGCTATTCCGAACTCGCTCACCAGATCTAGTGTCGGAGCAACTACTCTGCACATGCACTCTATTGCACAGCCTGGACCTTTCCCTGAACTTCAAAAAAGTCACAGGTTTCACAATCTAAGTCTCTGATTCATTGGGGAATTCTTGGACGCTCGCCTGGGCAGGGCGCTCCCACCTGAGGACAAAGTTGGAAACATCTTTTGGATGGTCAATGTCCTCTAATCCCAGGAACAAGTCTCAGCCTCTTCTTTCCTGCACCTTCTGGGCCTCATGGCCTCCTGCATCCTAGTGGTAGTGGAGGCGAGGCTGCGCATTAGATCGCTTCAGTGGTTTCTCGGATCCCAATGGTTGCAGTTTCAGCACCACATGTCGGAGTGCTGAGAAGCATGTTGTTTTTCCAACCTTAGCCCCAGGTGACCGTGGTCACAGACACATCTCTGACTAGTTGGGGCACTCACCTGTCGGACCTAATGGTCAGCGGATTGTGGTCTCCTGCAGAGTCTCTGGAACACATCGATTTGCTGGAGCTTCAGGGCGATCAGGCTGGCCCTGGTTGCTTTCCTCCCCTCTGTGAAACGCAAGACTGTGCTGATCCTGATTGACAAGACAGTGGCAAATCAAGGTGGTGCGGGGATCTTGCCTCTGTGCAGAGAAGCACTGCAACTGTGGTTCTGGGCTCTGGAAAATGGTCTCTCTCTGACGGCAGCTCATCTGTCTGGAAAAGAGAATGTCACAGCCGGTGCCTTGAGAAGACAGATTTCACCTCCCCAGAGTGGGAGCTATGCCAGGAAGGGCTGGAGGAGATATTCTCCTGAACGGTGAACTCCTCAAGTCGACCGCTTTCCTTTGTCAACAGGAAGAGCAAGTTGTTCTGCTCCATGGAATTTCCTCGACAGAGTGCTCTGGGGGACTTTCATATGTCTGAGTGGACTTTTGACTTCCTTTGTGTTCCAGCTGAACCCAGCTGATCCCGGTCATTCCGCTGGTTCTCAAGAGGTGGTGCCTGTTCGGAACCACCATGATCCTGATCGCTCCAGACTGGGTCCGGATAAAGTGGTATCCAGAGTTGCTGGGCATGTCCATCTGCCTTCTCTGGGGCCTTCCGAGGAGAGTCGACTTGTTCTCTGCGAGGTGGGTCATCCACCCAAACCTGAGCAGCCTGAACCTTCATGCTTGGCTACTCAGAAGCTAGGGTACAAGGAGTGGGACTTGTTGAACAACGTCCTTGATGTGCTCCTTTCAGCTCGGATGCCCGCTATGAAATCCATTTATGTCTGCAGGTGGTGTACATTTTCGGTTTGGTGCCAGGAGAGGGATCTGTAGCCTTTATCTTGTCCTCTATCCCCTGTGTTGGATTTTCTGCTTTCTATGGCAGATTCACAATCCCCCACTGAAGTTCTTATTGGGTTTCCTCACTGCCAGTTTGTGGTTCCCGGCTTAGGATTTGAATTTAGTTGTAACATTTTCTGTGGGTGTTCCGTGTGAGCCCATTCATTCCTGCTCATTAGGTTACTCACACTTAAGGTGCTTTTCCTAGTGGCCATCATTTCCATGAGATTTGTGAGTGATCCTACCTTGCGAACCGCCTTTCGTACAGATGGATTCTTCCAGATCACCAACTCTACCCATCACCTGTGGAGCCCCACAAGGATCCATCCTGTCCCCCATGATCTTCAATCTTTACATGGAACTGCTTGGAACCGTCCTCTCTGCACACAACATCCACATTCATCAATACGCAGATGACACCGAGATCTACCTCAAGATATCCTCCATCGAAGACATCCACAGGCTCAAGGACTGCCTCACATTGATCCAGTCCTGGATTTCAAGTGCCTACCGGAAGCTTAACCCCTCCAAGACTGAATTCCTACTGCTGACCAATAACACTGAATACCCTGACATTCAGACCTGGCTCTCTGCTGTGAACCTTGAGGGATTCACACCCTAGCTGGCCACCTGTGCCGTGTCCCTTGGCTTCAACATCGATGGACACTGCGCGTTCAAAAAGCACATAGCAAAAAAAACACAAACTGCCTGGTCAAAACGTTCTCTCCTATGGAAAATCAAGCCCTTCATCCCAGAAAACAAATTCAGATCTGCTGCCAAATCCTTGAACTTCTCCCACCTGGATGGTGGCAATGCCCTTTTGGAAGGCCTTCTTGCAACTACCCTGGAACCCCTGAAATGTGTCCTGCATGCTGCAGCAAGACTCATCATAGGGCTCTGTAAATTAGACCACATCACCCTGTCATTAATTGAACTGCACTGGCTCCCACTGCAAGCCTGTATCATCTTCAAATCCTGTTGCATCACCTACAAGGCTGTCATCCTGAAGTCCTCAAGCTACCTTCCTGCGAAACTCAGCATCTCCAGAGGCCTGTGATCCACTAGAAGCAAGGAAATGTGCAGACTTGAATTACGACAGTGCAGGAAGGAAAGAAACAGAAGATAGGCCTTCACTGTCTACGCTCCAAGACTCTGGAACCTCCCCCCTTGTCAACATCAGACTTGCCCCATCACTTCTAAAGTTCAGGAAATAGCTCAAGAGCTCAAGCCCTTCTCTTCAAGGAATGGCTCCTTCCCCTCCCTACAAAAGACTCAATGATCTGCTCCTCAATGTCTCACCCCCACCCCCATGCTGCCAATTGGTTACCATCTGCTGTAGGCTTCCCGCTTCTTTTTTCTGTACTTCTGTCACTGTGTTCTTCCCCCTATGATTGTAAACTAAATAAATACACTAATATTAATAATAATATTAATAGAGAGCCCCAGGCACTGTCTTTTTTATCTGCCCATTTGTTTTTTTCCAAAGAGCAAGTGACTTTGAGAGTGAGACCCTCGTTTCTATCCAAGGTGGTAAGAGATCACCAGATCCATATTCCTGTAATTTTTCCTCCACCTCTCCCTTCCAAGGCCAGAGCAAAAATTCCATTGGCTCGGGTACGATACAGACCTTTAAGTTCTACATCTCTCATACTAGAGAGGCTACGATGGATGAGAAGCTTTTCATAAGTTACACTGGTGCTTGTGCTGGCAGGACTTGTGACCAAGCAAACCCTGTCCAGGTGGATCATTCTCTTGATCGCAGAATGCTACGATTTGGGTGATCAGGATCAATCAAACATTTATATAGCGCAACGCTCACCGTTGGCATCAGGGCACTAAGATGCAAAGAGAAGGATTGAAAAGTTTAGGCCAACAAATAGGTTTCAAGTGTGCTTTAAAAATATTGGAACCCTTGGTATTTTGCTAGGAAAGAGGGAAGTGTGGGCCAGCCACTGAGAAAGCATGACCGCCACATTGTTCCAAACAGTAGTTTTGAACTTTAAAGAGAAATAAAGAGGCAGAGCGTAAAGATCGGCCAAGACAATGAGGAACAATCTTTTCCTGTAAAGTTTGGCAGCCTTTGACTTGAATTGCCCGGTAGATGACAGAGATTTAAACTGGATTCAGGCCTGAGGGTCTCGGCTACCATCTCTGCCCTGCAGAGGGAAATCCCGGTCCTGAATATTTGCCAGGTGGCAACGTGGGAGTCTTTGCACACGTTACAACGCATTACTGCTTGGATTCATTTGCGTGCCGGAATGCCCATTTTCGTACGGAAGTCCTTCAGAGTTTTCTGGCTTAGGTGGTGTTCTTGCTTCCTCTCTCCTCCAGATTTACATAATGCTTTGGGAGTCTAACATAGATTAGGAATCTGCGGGAGGAAAAAAACTATTAGAAGAACAAATTACCTAATAGTGTAATGTTCATTCTGACTAGGTTCCTCACATGGATTCCTCATCGCCCTCCATACCTGCCCCTCTTTGCGGGAAGCTAGTACACCATCAGACACCCGGCTTCAGAGTGCTAGTGAAAAAGGGTGGAAATGAGGTCACAGAACACAGTGCCGCTAATTATACTTACCCTGACGTCCTGTCCGGCGCACATAGGTGTTGGGCAGAGCCAAGCTGTGCCCCATGGCGGCAGAAACGTTTCTGGAAAACTCCTGCGTTAGGATAGGGATATCATAGATGAGTAATCTGGAGGAAGAACATCCATAAAAAATGTAACTGGTTGAAAAACATCTTGGCACATGCGTTTGGTATTTATTTATTTTAATGCAAAATGCAGGGTGAGAACACCAGCAACCTACCACCGACCACTTCACCCCCAATTTCTGTATACCTAACCCAAACCCACCCTCCATCCATTTTTGCAGTTAAAAAAAAGGAAACGAAATGCTGCAAAATGTAATTTGGTCAACTTGTTTGTCGAACAAAGCGGGGAATGCCCGAAGTGTAGCTGGCCTTTGAGAAGGAATTCAGGGGATCCCAAGGTTATGTCCCCTTTTTGTGACCTCATGATATAAGGCCACATGGATACCGCCTAAACTTGAGAAGAGTGACCAAAATCTTTCGCCACATGGGGCCCCTAACCCTGCAGTTCGCAGGCAGAGATTGTGATTGCGACACCCAGTTTAATGCATAAATAAGGGGCACAAGCTTGGATCGTTGTACTCCCTGTTTTAGATTCTTGTTATTAAAACAGCTAACATCTTTGCCAACTTCCTGAGTCGGTTTGCCAGGTTGCCAGACTCTACACTACTGGAGCCACTTTGTCAGTGGCACCGTCAGTAATACATACTCTAGTTGCAATACCTTTTCTTGAAAGCCGGGCTATGCGGGAGAGGGGGCAGCTTACACCAGAGGGTCTAATCTCAAACGGCCTCCCGGTTGAGTGAACGCAACGCACCGACTAAGCGTGCCGGCGGCCATTGGGTTTATGAGATAGCCAACACAGGTGCCGAAATGTGAGCATAGGTTTTGGAGATTGCAGCACATCAGCAGAGTATTCAATAATGTAGTGGTGTTGGTTGATGGACTGTTATGGAATACGTGAAGGTTAGCTGGAGGGTGGAGTAAGGAAGGTGTAAAGTCAGGCATGCTTGGGACATTACGACTTGCATTGGTTCGGCGGCCATTACAAGATTAGGCGTTGGAATTAAGTAATTATACTAAGAAATATGTGGGGGTTTTCTTTTTAAATAATGGCACATTTACCACCTGAGTTCCTTCCTAATCCTGGAGAGCCCACTATGGGTAGGGATACCTTAAAATAGGACTTTCAAGAGGACGCCTTCGCCATCCATGGGCCATCATTTAGGGTAGACCGAAGGTGTGCACTCTTAATGCACAGCCTAGGTTTTGAAGGACTCAGGATCTTGAAAAGCCTGCCAGAATCCGGCAGTGACCCTGTTGGTGGGGAAGGGGAAGGACAAGGTAGTGGGGAGAACTGAAACCCATATGAAGTAATCTTACACAATTTGGATATTCACTTTGAGAAGAAGTCCAGTATCATACTAGAAAGATATTATGTTGGCATCCATGAGTAGGGTGCAGGAGAGTCCATCGACAACTTTATTACGGGATTGGCCAATAACTGCAACTTTGGAGTCATTTATAATGTACGGCTCAGAGATAAGTTCATGTTGAAGGTGCAGGAAAATAAAATCAGAGAAGAAATATGACCCATAGAAATGGATAAAAAGGTATGTCCCAGATCAGGGAAAGTGTGTGCGTTGTCGAACCGGAATGATCAAAAGAAAGCTGTAACGAAGAAGTGGGGTGGATCGCAGGATATGGAAGCTTCAAGGCCGAGAGACCCCTAAGAGGCAAATGCTACCACAATCATGCTTCAGGTGTCATCACCTTTCATTTTGCCAATTAGGAAAAATGCCCTAGATTCAAGACAGAATGCCAGAAATGTGGAAAAAAGGGAGACTTTGCCCAACGTTGTGAACACTTTTTAGGTGGGATGGTGCACGAAATTGTAGGATTTCCTGAGGAAGATGAACAGGAAGATGGACAAAATACATATGTGGAAGGAGTTAGCTGGTCAGTGAGCCAAGTGGGTTCCATATAGAGGAAAGGAGACAAGCTGCATGCATTAGTAAGAGTAAATGGGGGTTGAAGTCCCCATGCTAGTGAGCATGGGCTCTGGCTATACCATAAATGAGTGATGTGTGGTAGGTGAAATTTCAAGGGTTGCAGTTGGAGCCACCAGGAGTGAATTGAATGCTTGTGGGGTGCCCGCATTGAGATTTAGGAGTGTTTGAAGCTCTCCTAGATTGTAAAGGAAGAGAAATTGTGGCAAAAATGTATGTCTCAGAGAAGGGTGAGCATCTCCTAGGGCGACATGAGCAAAGCAAGATGGGTTTTAAGGTTGGTGCCGGATCACATCACGGTGGTCCATCGAGACATTAATCCTGAAGAATAGAGTAATGATATGTACCTTGAGGTACTTGGGTGCCTCAAGGTGTATCACCAAAAGATATGGATAAAAGAGGGAGCAGTACCTGTCGTAGCAAGTGTCAGGAATATTCCCATTTCCTTAAGAGCAGAGGTGACGCAATAAATGAGCAGATTGATGAAATGAGATGTGATTGAGATGGTAGAAGCCTCATAGTGCTTACCCCGAAGGTCCTTTAAGACGAGGTAACACTCTACATGGTGGATGGGGATGCAGAAATTCCTCAAACATCAATAGTAAAACCGACTCAGGAAGTTGGCAAAGATGTTAGCTGTTTTAATAACAATGATCTAAAACAGGGAGTACAAAGGACATCATCGGATGTCATGCAGTAAGATCTCAAAGTATTTCACAAAAACGGAGTTTGTCAGACTCCGAAACCAAAAGAAAAAGTGTTCAATTTAATGAAAAATACACGAGAGGGTGGGAAGAAGGTCTCATTCTCTCCAGGATTGAAATTAAAAGGCCTAAAGTCCAGCAAAAAGATCTAGGGGTCTCTAAGGTAGAAGAGAATTTGCTCATTTCTGCATTGTGTCAAGAAGCAGATAAAATGCTCAGGCACTATGTACAGCCACTCAGCCCAGTTGAGTTACCCAGCATGTCCTGAGAGTTTGTTGCACTGGACATTTTAGGTCCAATCAATGGCGAAAAGGGAGTAAGGAACTATGTAATTTTTGTGTTGGATTTATTCAGCAACAACAGAGGTCACACATGCAGAGTGCACTCCGCTCCTGATTCAATCACCACGCTGGGTGAACATGGCCAGCACCACTACAAAACAGATGACCAGCATGGAGGGCTATCCATTGGCCCCCATATCCTTGTCGGAGCGTTGTCTCCCTTTCAAAATGGCGGACGCAACGTCTGCATCTGATAGAGGGCCTGCTACTTTCTTTGACCCGCCTCACCGTAACCTAGATTAGCCAGCAGATGTCTATATTGAGCCAATGGCGGGGAGCCAGCAGGCGCAGCCGGCCCCCCCACGCAGAACCCCAGTTAAGGACTGCTACCCCTGTCTTGGCCTGTCAGGGCGTGACTGGAGCAGTCAGTGCCTGCTGCCTTACTGCTAACAATTCCTGCAAGTCTATTACTTCACTGGCCGTTCCTACATTGTTTGCTCCTGATGATGCTGCTCAACTTCCTAGCATCACGCTCCCAACACAACAAGCGGGCCATCTCCGCTGAGGTTGCCATATACCCAGTGCTGCTGAACAAGGCCTTCCCACCCCAATAGCCGCCAGATCATTCCTCTCCTAACAAAGGTGCACGAATATATGCCCGCCCCCATAATTACCTTATCCTGAAATGTATGCGCTCCCTTCCCGATGCCTCACCAGTGCGCAAGCAATCCCACTCCCAAGTCCAAGTCGCGTTCTCCCTCCTGCATGCCCAGGACCGCACGACCAAAGACCACTGTCATCAGTACCAGCAGACTCCGTCTGCGGGCACACTACACCCCCTCTTCCCTCTTGCACTCAACCCATAGAAGCAAGAAATATGCAGCTGAGAGGGCGCACATGTGTTAAACGTATCTTTGGTTCTAACTGGCCCACAACTGGCAACAGCCTCTAGCAGACCCAGACCAATAAAACCCCTTCCTTTCCAGCATCCCACACCCCCATGCAAACAAGTTCACCATGGCAAGCAGGGCACCAAACCACCCAGACCACCAAGACTAGCCAGCTGGCACACGATGATCCCACGCATCAAGCCACCACCCTGACCAATGCACCACCCAGCCTTAAGAAATCTAAGCCATCCACGCCACCCCTAAAATGTGCATTCAAGGGGATTGGGTCCTCCGACGTATTCCATATCTGACAGTAATTTACCACAGCTGTGCTGCTTCGGTAAATATGTCTGCGTCCTGCGTCAATGACGTCGATACGCTGTCCTGGAGGGCATCTGTCGAGCCGACGTCACCGGATGTTATAAGTAGGACGCACGACGCCCGTAGCCCGAGTTCGGTTTTTTCCGCAAACGTGTTCACGTCGGAGATCTCGGTGCGCCTCGACTCTTCTGACTTCTGTTCTTTCGGTTCCTCGAACCTGTTCGTTTGTGAATATCTATGATGTCCTCGTCTTCTTCTACCCCGCGGCCGGGTTTTAAGAAGTGTCGGGAATGCGGGTCCAAGATGTCGTTGACGGATTCGCACGTCGCTTGCCTCTGGTGCCTCGGTGGAGACTACGACACGGATGACTTTGTGGAGTGCCAGTCGCTTACTTCGAAGGCTTTGCGGGAGCGTAAGAAGAAGCTTTCTGTAGGTAAGGTGGCTAAGCCTCAGAAGTCGAGGTCCACCGGCCTTTCGACTGACGATTCAAGGGGCGACTCTCCGCATCTGCCTCTTCGAGGTACTCACGGAAGTGCCGTCACCGGTCGCCTTCCCCGTCCTCATCCGAGGACTCCGCCCGTCGGCGGGTTGCTTGTCCCAACAAGCATTCCACTCCTGCCAAATGGGATTCCTTTCGGCAGGAGATGATGGCGATTTTTCAGTCGGAGGGCTCCGGTCCGTCTGCGCCGTTGAAAGACGCCAGTCGTGACCGTGCTAGAGACACCACTCGCACGCCTTCGGGGTCGAGTGGTCGTTGCGATCACCGGGCGCCTTCGAGGTCCCGGTCGGACAAGGTTGGTCCCTCTAGACATGCCCGTTCCAGGTCCCGGTCCTCGATTCCCTCGAGACCGTTGGAGCCTGTGAAGTCTTCATAGAACACATCGACGCCTGCGGCACCGAGGTCTTCGAGGGACTCTCTCGAGGCTCCGCCTCCAAGGAAGCCGTCAATGCCATCGGCGCCCAGGCTGTCGAAGGACAGGCTCGGGGCTCCGCCCTCGAGGACTGTGTCGACACCGCGCTCGACGTCGACACCGATTCCATCTACGTCCTCAACGCCTTTCGAGGCTGTTTTGTCAGAGGTACCCCGTGTCACGGTGTAACCCCCTAGAAAGGCTCTGGCCAAGGCTAAAAATGTCTTTGTCCCTTTTTCAGTGCCCTCATTCCAGCCTCTGGATTATATTTCTGAGGTGGATAAAGGGTCTGCTGAGGAAGGTATGGTTCCTGAGGAGGTACCTGAGATTTTGTCTGGGCATAGCCAGATTGAAGACCTGCGGCAGTCATTGCACGATGCCAGTGGTCTGGACACCTCTCCGGAGGTGGAGTTCTGTAGGCCTGAGCCTGGCACCCATGCCGAGTCCTCGTGCCGGCGCCTTATGTCGAGGGTAGCGGAATACTTGGGGTGGTCTGCGCCAACAGTGGATTTTCTGCAGGATTACCTGACGGATATCCTGGACCAAGGTCCACCAACTGACCCGGTACTGCCATTCCATATGGCCTTGCAAAGAAGGGAGGCGGCGTCTTGGACTGCCCCGGAGAGTCTCCCGGCAGTGAGCAAGTCTTTGCCGCGAAAATACCGTCCAGCCAGTAGCGACCCCTGCTACTTGACCACGCACCCCACTCCGGAGAGTTTGTTGGTGCAGGCGGCTACGGCCCCAGCAAAGCAGGCGTCGTACCCTACCATCCCTCCTGATAGGGACGACAAGCGTTTTGATGGCTGGGCGAAGAAACTGTTTTCTTCAGGGGGTATGGCTTTGCAGGCAGCCAACTCCGTGTGTGCCTTGTCACGTTTCACGCACACTCTGTGGAACTGTATTTCGTTAGCGGCTGATCATATTCCCAAAGGGGAGAAACGGGATGGTTTTCTTGACATGATGCAGGATGGCAAGGATGCCATGTGTGAGTCCGTTCAGTTGGGTCTGGACATGGCAGATTGCGTCAGCCGGTCCACGGCGGCGAGCACCATAATACACAGGTTTGCGTGGTTGCGGAAGTCGGGGTTTGCTCCTGATGTGCAAGCCCGGCTCCTCAACATGCCCTTTGATGGTGAACATCTTTTTGGCAGCAAGGCGGACGAGAGCCTTGAGAGGTTGCAGACCTCCAAAGCTGCAGCAAAGTTGTTGAGCGCTGCAGTTCGCCAACCTCCACCTTTTCGTCCTAGGGGACAGCAATGGAGGGGAGGTTCTTTTCGATATTACTCATCCTTTAGTAGATCGAGAGGAGCTGCAAGTCAAAGGGGCCACCGTAGGAGTGCCAGAGGTGGAAAACAGGGTACTCGAGGTGCCAAGGCCGCTCGGGCAGTTGCCTCTTTACCCTCCGGCAATGCTGCAGCCGCTTCAGCTCAGTCATGAGGCCATGTCCCATGGTTCGTAGGTTGGGGGAAGGCTGGCGCAGCATCTTGTAGAATGGCATGCCATTACTTCAGATGTGTGGGTTCTGGAGATCATAGCCCACGGCTACTGTCTTCCTTTCCGGCAGAGGCCTCACGACAATCCACCAGGGAATCTCTCTTTGAAGAGTCCAGATCCGTTCCTTGCACAGGAAATTCAGTCCCTGCTGGAGAAAGGCGCCATAGAACTGGTGCCTGTAGCGGAGAGGAACAAGGGATGGCATTCCCTTTTTGATTTCGAAGAAAGACTGGGGATTGAGGCCCATCATGGACTTGCGGGGTTTGAACAAGCTCCTCAGGAAGGACAAGTTCAAGATGGTTACTCTCTCTGAAGTCCTCCAGGCCCTTCAACTTCAGGACTGGTTGGTGTCTCTCGACCTCAAGGATGCTTACTTTCATGTGCCGATCCATCCCAAGCGCAAGAAGTACCTGAGGTTCGCGGTTGGCGACTTGCACTTTCAGTTTCGGGTCCTGCCGTTCACCAAGCTCATGGTGGTGGTGGCAGCATATCTCAGGAAAGGGGGGGGGATTCACGTCTACCCCTACCTGGACGATTGGTTGATCAGGGCGCGCTCTCCCGAGCAAGTCCTGGATCATATGTCCGTCACCTGCCACTCCCTTCACAAGTTGGGCTTCTCCCTCAACTTAAAGAAATCCCACTTGACCCCAAATCAGCGGCTCCAGTACATCGGAGCAGTGCTCGACACATCCCTGGGGCAGTGTTTTCCTCCCCAGGTGAGGGCTCTTCACATTCAGCAGATGGTACACAAGTTTCAACATGCCCAGAGTCTCCTGGCGATCGAGTTCTTGAGGTTGCTCGGCCTTATGGCATCCTGCATTCTTCTGGTGCCAAAGGCCCGGTTGCGGATGAGATCGCTGCAATGGGCTCTCAAGATGCATTGGTCACAGTCCTCCGGCAGGATGTCGGACCCCGTTCAGGTGCCGCCCTCGGTCGCTCAGGACCTTCTGTGGTGGGTCGACGAAGGCACTCTGAGGGGGGGCTCCATTTTGGCTACCCTGGTCGGAGGTGACGATCGTGACGGACGCATCCCTCACGGGTTGGGGAGCTCATGCCAACGAGCTGACAGACAGCAGTCGTTGGTCTCCGTCGGAGTCCAGCCTCATATCAATCTGTTGGAGCTGAGGGCCATCAGGCTTGCCTTAAGGCTTTTCTGCCGACTGTGCGAGGAAAGAATGTCCTGATTCTAACGGACAACAAGGTGGCCATGCACTACCTCAACAAAAAGGGGGGGGGCGGGGGCAGGGTCACTTCCTCTGTGCAGGGAGGCGATGCAGCTCTGGTTCTGGCCCATCCAGCAGGGAATTTCGATCTCGGGAGTTCATCTGGCCGGAGACTAAAACGAGACAGCAGACGCTCTGAGCAGGCAGAGCGCGTTCTCTCACGAGTGGGAGTTGGCTCAGGAGATTCTCCTGGAGATCTTCGCCCTTTGGGGGACCCCTCAAGTGGATCTCTTCGCCTCCAGTGTCAACTGGTAGTGCGAAAGGTTCTGCTCGCGGGAATTTCCTCCAAGAGGAGCCTTAGGAGACGCGTTCGTGGTGGAGTGGTCATTCCCACTGCTGTACGCGTTTCCTCCAGTCCCCGTCATCCCGCAAGTGCTGCGGAGGTTACGGAGGTTCGGTTCCCGAATGATCCTCATTGCTCCGGCATGGGCCCCGAGGACGTGGTACCCGGACCTTCTCGACTTGTCCATCTGTCTGATCCTATCTAGTCGGTCTGATAGCACAGCGAGTAGAGCGCTCGCTTTGACATCGGTGCAGAGCCTGCTGACGCAGGTTCGAATCCTGGCAGGGCCAAACTCAGCCTTTCATCCTTCTGAGGTTGATAAATTAGCACCACATACCGTAGGTAATAATAAGCAGCGCTCAGATACCTGAGGGTTTGTAGCGCTATGTAAATGCTAAATTATTATTATTATCTGCCCTACACGTTGTCTTCTCTACCGAGACGATCTGCTCTCACGGGGGGGGGGGGAATCAGGTTCTCCATCCAGAGGTCAGATCCCTCAACCTTCACGCTTGGCTTCTGAAAGGTTGAGGTATAAGGATTGGGACCTCCCTGAAGACCTGATGGAGGTTTTGCTTTCGGCCAGACGACCGGCAACAAAGTCCCTGTACCGTTGCCATTGGAGAAAGTTCTGCGACTGGTGCAGGGTTAAGAATGTGTATCCTTTTTCATGTGACATTCCTGTGTTTCTGTCTTTTTTGCTTTCTTTAGCCCACAAGGGCCTGCAAGTGGGTACCATTAAAGGTTACCTGGCGGCGATGTCCATATTTAAGCATCTGTCTGAGGAGTGTTCTTATTTCAAAATTCCTTTAATTTCTAGTTCTTGAAAGGGCTCACTGATGTGTTCCCACCGTCACCTTTCCAGGTGCCCGGTTGGGATTTGAACCGTGTTCTAAAGTTCCTAATGGGTGCTCCATTTGAGCCTTTACATTCTTGTCCTTTGAGAGTGTTAACCCTTAAAACTGTATTTTTAGTTGCAGTCACTTCCGCTCGCAGTGTGAGTGAGTTACAGGCACTTTCAGTTAAGCTACCCTTCACTGTGTTTCATAAGGACAGGGTTGTCCTTAGAGTTCGTCCTTCCTTTCTTCCGAAAGTGGTGTCGGAATTTCATTTAAGCCAGAAGGTCATTCTTCCGGCATTTTATCCTCCTCTGCATCCTGGTAAGGAAGAGAAGAGGCTCCATGGGTTGGATCCTAGGAGAGCTTTAAGTTTCTACATTTCATGCATGTCCCGGGTCAGAGTGGATGATCAGCTCTTTATAGGTTACGCTGGAAGGCGTTTGGGACAAGCTGTTTCTAAGCAGACTTTGTCTAGATGTATTATCTTGGCAATTTCTGAATGTTACCGCTTGGCGGGTAAGGACCCTCTGGTAGGCTTACAGGGCCATTCTACTAGGGGTATGGCTGCCTCTACTGCCCTGCAGAGGGGTGTTTCTATTCGTAACATCTGTGAAGCAGCCACTTGGGCTTCGGTCCATACTTTTGTACGACACTACTCCCTAGATTCTATCCATGGGCAGGATCTGGCCTTTGGCAAAGCGATCCTTTACTCTGCAATTTGATTGGGCATTCTAAATTTCTATGTTCTAAATTCTTTTTCCCTCCTCCATACCTTGGTACTGCTTTGGGAGTCTGTCATAGATATGGAATACGTCGGAGGACCCAATCCCCTCGAAGAACAAGTTACTCTCTTACCTGGTAACTTTCTTTCGATGGGATGGTCCGCGACGTATTCTATATCACTCCCACCCTGCCTACCCCGCTACAGAATTTCTTATGCGATTGCAGCTTACATTTCCGCAAGGCTTTCTGTGGTCAGACTGGCAGAAGATTGGTGCTACACGTTCTGGGAAAAAACTACAACTGAGGGTACGGGCGTCGTGCGTCCTACTTATAACATCCGGTGACGTTGGCTCGACGGAGACCCTCGAGGACAGCGTATCGACGACATTGACGCAGGACGCAGACGCCGAAAGATTTTCCGAAGCAGCACAGCTGTGGTTATTACTGTCATAGATATGGAAAACGTCGTCGGACCATCCCATCGAAAGAACGTTAACAGGTAAGAGAGTAACTTGTTCTTTGCTCATTCCTCCGACATTAATGATCTCATCACAGCTCAGAACCTAGATCTCCAAGCCATCTCAGAAACCTGGCTTCATGCTGCCTCCAGCCTGGCCTAGTCTATAGCTGTCCCTGCTCGCTTCACCATATTCAGAAGTGACAGACCTAACGCTAGAGGCGGAGGAGTGGCCCAATAGCAAATAACTCAATTCCTATAAAGCAGCTCAGTACCACCTTGGATGAGAAATGCGACTTACTTTGTCATACTGACCAACTCACACACTGCTTCACTCCATATCATCTACCACCCATAGGCCCAACCCTAACCTCGAAGAGTACCTCCTATACACCATAGGAACCAACATGAAGCCCACCACCAAAACTATCCTCTTAGGTGACCTAAATCTTGGCTTCTATGATGCTTCTGACACCAACACTGCCTCAGTAGCTATCTCCCTCAGCGCACTAGTCTTCAAACGCTGTACTAGTGTCCCCACCCATGTCAAAGATCATACTCTAGATATGAGATTTGATTGCAGACTTTTTTGGTCCAGTACCCCCTGTCCGTGGTCTGACCACCACACTATTTTGGTTATCGGGCACACTACACACAACACCCCATCTCGCTCACCTACCTGGGCCCGCAGCTCCCAAAGCCTCACAAAAGATTGAATAGTTCCCATGCTCAAGGCACTCCAATTGGAGTATCTCCATATCACTGACCTGACCCTAATATATCTGCTGACCTCTATTCCAGGACGCTGATGACGGCCATTGACACCATTGCCCCTTTAGCACCCTGCAAAACAAAACCTTCAGTGCACATCAACTCCCAGTTCACACCTGAACTTCAAGAACTCTGCACAAAAAAACTACTTATGGAATTTAATTGGAAAACATCACCCTCAGACCACCAGAAGCTTCTGTTCACTTTTGCAGCTAAACCCTACAAACCAGCCATCCTTCTTGCAAAATCCTCAACCTATAATGCAAGAATTTGCATCCCCGGAGGATCGCTTGGCGGCACCGTGCTCCTCTTGGAAGCAAGACGACGCAGAGCATGACGGGTCCAATTTGCCGGGTACGCGCTTCGAAACGTCTGGGTATTAAGCGCGATATAAATAACCAATTATAATTACAAATGCCAAGTCTAATCCCTGATAGATCTTCACCATTCTCTTCTCAGGGAATTCGAAGCCCCATCCACCCTGCCCCGCCACCCACCCTTTCATTATCATAGATGAGGCATGGTGCACTAGGATGCAGAATGCCATGTTCAACAAAATTGACACCTTACACACAACCACACAAAAAAATCCTCTTCCAGCAATCCAGACTAAAAACTTCATCAACCTGCCGTCTCTTCCACACACTGCCACTTGTCAAGACCTGCCCATGTTTCGCTTCAGCCATGTCACAGAGGCAGAAGTCCTATTTGTTTTTTTTTTTTGTAAAACATTTTTTTATTGCCATTAGTTAAAGTCAGGGCACATTCAAAACAAACAATAGTGGGGGTCACACTGCCTGTACATCTTAAAGACTATGGTTCCCAGAATTTCAGTATTTAGTAAAAGCCCTTCCGCAGAGTCGTGCCCAAAGTCCATCTCCCAACTCCAGACCCAGATTCTCTAACATTAATATCCCTTTCAATCTCAGATATAGGAGTGGAGATAGCGTTCCAATACCTAATGGGTCCTCTAACTTTTGGATGCTTATGAACTTGTTTTCTTGTATCACCCTGCAGGGCCCTGCTTCGAACCAGGTCTGATAGTGCCCAACTTCTGGGATTGCGTCTCTGACCGGTGGCACCCAGATGTGGTTCATCTGGGAAGGCCACGTGGTTGTCTTCTGCCTTTTGCTTCCCCTGGCCAATGCTTTCTGCATAGTCCCCAGGAATGGGTGCTCCCTGATCCTCTTCGGGAGCCTATTTATCGAGAACTAGAGACACTCTCCCACTGTAGCTGGGCGCAAGGTGATGGTTCTCCAGGTAGACCCCTCTGTTTATCTGTGTCCTCTCTTAGATGGTGGCCAGAGCTCTGAGTTGCGTTGCCCTGTAGTGCACCTGAAAATCTGAGAGGGCTACCCCTCCTTTCTCCTTTGGGAGGGTAAGTGTCTCATAGCCCACCCTGGGTTTCTGGAGTCCTCACTGTTTTAAAGGGTCTTAAACCAACAAGGTGCAAAGGCGACACATGCCTAGCCTCCATCATTAAGGCCTGTTCTGAGGTCCTGTCGCCCTTCGTTACCACCCTCATTAATGCCTCATTCATATCTGGCTTAGTCCCCACCTGTCTCAAGGAAGCATGGGTACTCCCGCTTATAAAAAAAAAAACCTCTGGAGACACCGCTGTTGCAAATAATTACAGACCACTCACAACTGTCCCCTTTCTACTGAATTTTTGGGACAGCGTGGCTTGCATCCAAATTCAGCGCTACCTGGCAGCCAACCGCATCCTGGGAATGCGCCAGTCTGGCTTTCATGCAGGCCATGAAATAGAATTGGCCCTGCTTGACCTGAAGGACTAGCTTGACTGATATCAGGATGAGGGGGAAGCCTACTCTCCTTTTGCTCCTTGATCTATCGGCTGCGTTCGACATGGTCGACCATAGGATCCTCTGCCATCACCTCACCACTACAGCCAACATTTCGGCAAAAGCCATGACTTGGATTGCTTCCTTTCTAGAGTTAAGATCTATCGGAGTGTTTGCTGAGAACACCAGCACCCTGCAACCCCGATTCCCAATCGCTTGTGGTGTGCCTCGAGGGTCCTGTGAATCCCCTACCCTCTAACATTTTATCAAAACCGCTATTTGACTTACTAGACTCCATTGGTATATCTTACACCAACTATGCCGATGACACCCAAATCCTCCTCCCCTTATCTGGCAACTACCTTGAAGACTACCATTCTAAACTCTGTTTACATGACCATCCAGCCTTGGATGGCCTCTCACCCCCTCTGCCACAATTGAGATTCTTATTGTTGAGCCAGCACCATTGATCAAGAAGCTTAATATGCCTCATTCAATATCGACGGCACACCACTCCTGGTTTCATCCTCAGTCAAGACCTTTGCGGTGTACCTTGATGCCACCCTCTCGCTTACTCGCCAAGTTAATGCCATTGCCTCTACGGTACCTACACTACAAAACTGATCTATGCTTCTAGACCTTTCGTATCCCTGGGCAGATGCCTTACAATCACCCTAGCAGTCATCGAATCTAGGCTCGACTATTGTAATGCTCTTTGCAGGCACCTCTTCGCACAACATCCAGAAGATGCAGGTGATCCAGAATACCACCCTCCGAGTAGCACTCAATATTCCTAAACTAGAACACACTTTCTCCGCAAGAAGAAAGATCATAATCAAAACCTACTCAATCACGCCCAGATGCCTCTCCAAAGTCGCTCTGCCTTACCTCTCACAGAAAATTAGGAGAGCTCATTCCTCCATGCCCACCAGATCGGCGCCTATGCGCACTGTCTTGTCCAGCCAAAATGTAAACAGAGTATAGCTGGAGGCTCTAGCTTCCCCACTATAGCAGTCAAATAATGGAACTCAACTCAATCCCTCCCTCCTCCCCCCTGAGCCCCTGCCATCCCTGGCGAGCTGAACAATCATACTTGGCCTTCAGAGAGCCCTGTTCCCATAAACTTCGAACTGGGACTCCATACCTGGGACTTCCTAGGTGTACCAACTTTTGAGACATTTTTGCAAGTAACTGGTTAGGTAACAGAGCTTTGATACCCCTGGGTTTGCTTTATAAATGAATAAATAAATACATTCTCCAAGTGCGTAGAAACCCAGATTGTTTGTGAAGCACACTCGAGGGCGGTGGTAGAGTTTTTGGATGGTGTGTTTCAGAGGAAGGGATTCCCTAGGAACCTACTCACCAACAATGAAGTACAACTAACCTCGAGGATCATGTAGGTAATTACTGGCGAGCATAGGGGTAGCGTTCATTGTATCTCTTTATATCACCCTAAGTCAAATGGGGCTGTTGAGCGATTATTCGCACTTTGATGCAGGGTATCAGGATGGCTACTGATGCCTGCCAGGGCTGGGAGGAGTTAGTGAGGAAGGGAGTTGTGCCTATCGGTTGGTGCCACATGCTACTAAGGGTCTGATTTGAGTTGAGGTGTTGAGGAAAAGGAAAACACGTACGCCGACCAATCTGCTGTGGTTGGAGAGGACATGCTTTGTGGCATGGAGTGATCAGGAGTTGAGGGAGAGAGTGCAGGCTAAAAGCATGAGTATGAAGGAGAGCTATGATGTGCATAAACGGAAGAGGAGAGAGTGGGGTGAGGGGGCCCAAGTGTGAGAAAGCCAGGACATGTGCCAAAATGTGAGCAGAGGTTTTGGGGACCGCAGAAGATCAGAAGAGTATTCGATAATGCAGTGGATTTGGAGGATGGACAGATATGGAACAAGGGAAGATTTGCTGGTGGGGGGAGTGTGGAAGGTAAAAGGTCTCCGGCTAGAGGATTTTCCCCCTAATTGGATTTCATTGTTTCAGTTGGGAAGGAGGGAGGCGTTTGTTAGTAACCCATGTGCTTACTGGAGTGGTGGTAGTGTAGTGAGGTGCAATAAATGCCATCAGTGGCAAGAGTTTCAGGCCTGGAACCCCAGGACAAATTGTGGATAAGATACAGAAGGGATCTAGAGTGTGGGGCAATTGGAGCTGAGAGATGAGTGGCTCTGGGCCACGTTTATCCTTGCACTGTACTACCGTTAACATTGTAAATAAAGAAGCCTATTTACCTTACCTGCCTTCCAGCCTACAATACATCAGGAACTACTGGGGGAAATGTGAGCACATTTCATAAAACCTCTAGGCAACAGCTTGGTTCAATTAATTATTAAGCAGTACTTATCATGCCATGTGTTTGTCTCATGCTAGTAGAGGTTAGGTAGTGGGCACTAGACAGCATTGCATTCTGCTGTAGAACCACAGTTAGCTAATTCCACAGTAAATAAGCTTGTCAGAGTTCTAAAGATTCGTGCAGTGTGGGATAATATAGATGCAGAATTAATAAGACTAACCTTGGCATAAATAATAGAAACAGTATTTATTCTGAGATATTGTGACAATACCATCAACTATTAAAATGATATTTGAAGAGCATGATACATTATCATAACAGATACAGTGTGTTTAGTTATCTTAGAGTTTGTAAAAACCCAGGTAGCACAACCTGTTACAGAAGCCATAGTTTTTTGCATGCCTCATAATATTACAAAATCGTAATTGCATGGTAAATTCCACATGTTTTTGTTGATCAGGCATATTGGCGGTAGAAAGAGGAGCTAAAGCGGGGGAGTGGCTACTCAGGTGATTTACAGGGTATTTTCAGCCTCATGACGAGTTAGGCCGTAGTGGTAAAAATGGCGGTAACTGAGTTGCTGCCAATTTTTACACTATGTCAAATTATGAGTTTGTGTTTTGAGTGCAGGATTTACCTCCAGGAAAATCATGGAGGTAATCCTTCCCACTCAACGCCGGAAAATCAGCAGAATTGGTGCAATTACCACAAAAAATGTCCCATAGGGTCCAATGGACCCAAAGTAAATGGGGAATTACTCCGCTACCACCACTTGTAATCCGGCGGAAATTCTATCTGGCCAAGTGGGCTTAACGGTAATTCCTCAGGGCTATTTTTAGGTGGATTTACCGCTGAATTTCTTCCTAATTCATAATGAGTCCCTTAGTGTCTTATGGCTGTAGGTAGGCACAAGACCCTAGGTACATATTTGCCAATAGGAAGCCATTCCTGGCATTGGAGGGTTGTACCTGGGCATGGCATGACACCATGGCTCCGTACATTTTAATATGATGCGTGCAGTTGAGCCCAAGGCCTCACCACGATTTATAATGGCAGTACATGGACATTTTTAATTATAGAAAGGATTCGCACCACTCGAGTTCCCCAAAGTTAAATACTGTTTCTGTGTTGATTCAACGAGCACCGTAGCCAATGCCCCTGACACAAGGGCTGCCAATTCCCTGTTACAATAGACCAATGTAAATGGTGCAACGTGCTCCCACAACAAGTGCCAGAAAGGGCATACAACTTCTTTAAAAGCCATCAGTAAGTGAGTCAGACACATTACACGTTGGTACAGTCAAATATTTAATGTGCTACAATCCAGAGGAACCAAATATTTATGTAGCCATACATTTTGGACACAGCCTGTCTTCAGGGCTGAAGCTACAATATATAAAAACAAAAGACTAGGAATGTTTCATGGTGTACGTAATATAACTGTGTTTGGATATAATGGCATAAGAAATATGAACAGATTCAAGAAAACCCTGTACCCGAGTTCCTGGATATCTACAAATGGAGTGATGGAAACCTGAACTCATCATTCATATGAATCTAGTGTAGCATACTTTGCCATTGTGTATAGTAAACATTATGCATAATGCTCCTACCTGACTGAAGTTAAACTGTCTAAGATAACACAAGAGAGGTCTGGAGATGTACCTGAAAAATGAACGAGTAAGCTACTATTCTATTGTGAAAGTTGGCAAAGGTTCTATAAGACTATGCAAAAAAAGGCTAAATATGAAAAGGACTCGCCAAATGTTGTGGCTCTCTCGACTGTCTTTAAAGAGCGAGTATGCCTTCACACTTACCTAATGTTCGTATTTGAACCGTGGGATCCTGCATGTACGTCCAATGTTTTTGTAAGAAATCAAGGATGTTAGTCTAGGAAGCAAAGATAGCACTGCATGTAACTGATTACAGATATGTTTCACCAAACTCAACAATTACTAAAGGTTGGGAAGCAATTCACATATGAACACGGTAACACCATGGATCGGGGAACGTCACCATGTCAAGTAAAGGTAATGTAAACAAAGCAGAGTGCGCCACTAGCGTGCAAGGTAAATGGAGCAGTAATCAAGTAAAACAATCTATATGTCAAACTACTACTGTATATGACCCACCAAAGCAAATGAAAAATGGAGTAACATCAATAAAGAAAACAGAGTAGGCAAATAGAACAAGGTGATACAAATCAAGTCAGGAAAATGTACAAAACAAACCAAATTATGAAATATCCACTGCGGTACTGATGGTGTAAATGCCTCTTGAAAACATGCAAAGTTGCAGTCATCGTTCATGCCTCCTGAGGAAACCGTGTCGAATTTGTATATCCAAAATGTCTTTGATCCAGTATTTCATGCAGATCGTGTGGCTCATATTTCTTGACAGCTTCAACAATCAGGAACTGATTTTGGGACACATGATGTTTCTTCACCGCAAAGTGTCCTGCCACTGGCGATTTCTGAATGTCTGTCATTATCTTAGATCTGTGCTCATTCCATCTCATTTTTACCTTATACCTGACAAATGCATGCTTTTTTCTGATGTTCCAATCTGTAGCTAATAAAACAAACACTGCAGTTGAGCTATTAAAGATTTGAATGCATGCAAAGAACTGATGTAGGAGTCGGGCATAAACAGGAAAAATAAAGTTAGTGTAGTGTGGATTTAAAACAAAATGTGTATATGAAGGAAACATGTTGAATCCATAATGAAAGGAGTTTGACTTTGTTTTTTGTATGTATACTTGTTTCAGTAATAACTGTAAAGTTCAGTAACATGTGAAATGTTTTCTAGAATTTCGGGTCTATTGTGCTTGAAAGAAACCTTTGTCTTTTGACTGGATCAATGGTTTTAATGTGTATTCAGATTTCTATGCATTATATATTGTTGCTCAATCTCAGTGAAGGACTACAAATAGCTCAGATAGCTAAAGTAACAACCGAGGACCTTTCTCAAGCTGGTTTGATGCCCCTTGTTTTGCAGGACCTGTGGCTGCCTTATTTTAATGTAACGACAGACATCACAGCCTCCACCATGAGGGTCCACAAAGACGGTAGGAGCTTGCATTTGCTTTACCAGATTGAAATTGTTGGGAAAGGTTTGACGTTAGTTTAAGGGTGGTAGGAGAGTGGTATCTAAAGGCAGTTGTTTCTCCCTCACACCGTCACTCATAGAGGTTTCTCCTATTTTGTTCCACACAGTTGCAGAAAAATAATTTGGGTCACCTAGTCCTTTGTAAACCTCTAAGTTCCTACAGATTTCACTATTGGTATACAGTGTGTCCCCCGTTTTGTCTTTCGGCCCTTTAATCAGGCAACTGCTCAGTCACATAAGCCTTGGACACATCTGTTGTCCTCATCAGATTTTATCTGAATCACTGAAAGTAACATTCACAGGCGCACCTACTCTAAATTCATCATCATATGTGAAGATCATGTCGGGAGCTCACAGCTTCTAGCACTTCCCTGTCTTTAGCTTCCTCTGGTTTCCAGCATCTCAGACATTGCTGCTACCTCTCCACTTTTTCTATAAACCCAGTCACGTATGTATCCCGTGTCCCCTTCAGACTCCTGTTAAGTTATTGAAGTAGAGGGTTTTGATCATATCTCCTTATTATCCCTTGCTGCTAATGTGAAACCATTCGGTTAGGTGGCCTACATGGTTATCACCCATGCAAGCTCCTCTGAAGATCCTTTAGTTGATTTTCACTGCCTAATCTGATCCAAATATACTAAGGGAATGTACTCCAGCTGTAAAAGTCCCTTTTGATAGATCAAGTTATGTAACAATCACTGATATGTCTGTATCTCTTACTAGTTGTGCCTCCTTGCACTGTATGCTTTATACAGTTGCTGATCAAAGCCTAATCTAGTTGGAAGAAATGTTCCCATCACTCCATTCCACCTATTATATCAAAAAGCTGATACCGTTTGACATTTGCTTTTACCAGATTAGTGCCCTTTACACCTGGGGACGGTCCCCACTTCATAGCCGGTGACAGGGTTATTTGCATTGAGTGGCAAAGCAGACTGTGTGTTCAGACATTTGCATGCCCATTTCATACTCTCTAACATTCAGCACTTTCACTAATGACAAATAATCTTCAAGTCCATGCTTTCACAGGTCCAATAACACGGTTTGCCAGCATCCGCCTGATTCAATGGGTGTTTTCCCGATCAGCAGTTCTTGCCCTTGCTTGAGTGAAGGCCAGAGTAGATCCCTGCTTGCATCGAATTTATTAAGTTATATGTATCTCTAAACTTGAATTCTGTTATCTGTTTTAAACATCATACGTTATCCTTCCCTCTCTTCAAACACCTACAGATCTTATTTGTTGCTAGATGGTAAACTTACATAAAGATCTTCATGTTGTAGGGGGCATAGCAAGACTAGCGTAGGCACTGTCACCTCTCCATATTTGAACCTTCGTTGGATTGGGGAAACCACCGGATGTGCAGTTCTGTTAAAAATAACATTGGTTCTCCATATATTTCGAAGAAGGTTGAAAGGAAAAAGAAATACAAACATTGCAGATAACTAAAAGATAGGCCCCAGACAGCATATTCACGGTTGGAAACAGAAATAAAATAAAATGTAAGAGGTTCGGAGAGGGCAGAGTAAATATGACACGGAAGATGAGTAAGACTTAAGCTAAAATTCGGATTTAAGGGGTTGGAGGCAGGTAGGGGTAAGAATGCTAAAGCGGCACACAAAATACACAACTAAGAGGCCAGGCTACAATTAAAAACAGTGGTAAATTAGTAGAGTAGATTCATTCTGGAAGCACGGGAGCTCTTCTATTCGCATAGCGATTAAATCAAAAGAAACATAGGTGAGAAAACTATGGTTAGAGACAGAAGAACAGAGAATGCTGACTAATGGTGGTAACAGAGGAGTAATGAGAGAAAAGACTAAAGCTAGAAACTTGAGAGGTCGGGTGGAGGTGGGATGAAACTGACAAACCAAGCAGAAACAGCAGGTCAGGCTAGTGCTAGCAAATAAGAACTTGAATGGCAAACTACAGACTATGCAGACGTGGACAAACTGAAGAGAAGCTCTGAGATGCGAGGCAAAATACTGGTGGTAAGATTTTGCTCTTACACTGCCTCTAATGGTGTTAACCTGGATATCGGTGGGCATGGGGTATATAGCTGCTCCTGTTTAGGTAAAGATGCTAATGATAACTAAACAAATGTCTTTGCCGGGTAACTGCTGAAGCTATCAGGACTAAGCAGCCTGGTTATACAATCTTAGCAAATGCCCACCTTAGAAACACTATCACATTGGTGTACTTTCACAGGGATCAAAGCTCTCAGCAAGAAGGTTACGAATTAATGGTAGACAATACCACCTTTTAAATGATGTTGGGCTCAATACTCTCCCTCCCCTCTTTTCACACGAGTCAAGAAAAAGTGGAGCACCATGCTAAAATGAGTGACCCAAAGGAACAAAGAAGGCTCTTTTGGTGGCACTGGACATGCAATAGATGAAGGGAGATTGTGGAGTCATGGGAGACACCTGAGCTAACCACTGCTTAAGCTGCTGTTCTGTGAGCGAGAAGGCATAAAACTAACATACCACTTCAGCCTGTGATGTGATCACAGATTCTAAAAAGCTGTGGGAAACTTAGCATTCTACACATTTCGACTAGCAAGAGTTTTTTTTCGGAAACTTTAAAAAGGTCCAGATAGCAAAATTATGTTCGAGTTCTAATCATTCTCAAATATTAGCAGTGGTAGCAGCAGCTATATCTCAGTTCAGAAGTATGGCTTCTGCGGCCTCTTCCACAAAGTTAATACCTTGAGGTGCCTATATGAATAGTGCTGTACACCTGCGGCAGACAAGCAGGCATGTCACATTGGCTGCATGCAACCTCCCAGTTTGTAATTAGATCGGAATTTGAAAAGGAGCCGTTTCTGTCGTGTCAATGAGGTTTATCAGGTGGCCATAGCCACTTATGAAAATACTGTAGACCACATTGGAATTGCAGCAGGTGGTCAGTGCACAGGGCTGGACAGTAGGAGGGGCTCTAGATTAATGAGCACTAAGCTGCTCCCTGAAGTGCAAGAGAAAATTAGATCTATTCCTTTCAACAGCGCTCAGCTTTTTGACTCATCCATGCATTGAAGTCCTTACCAAGGAGGAGGCCAAAACCAAGAGAAATTAAAATCCCTTCTTCAACATTCTACAAGGACGGAGGGAGATTCTTACAGGTCTTAAGGCTCAATATCCTTGAGAGTGGAGAGATTTGTCTTTCTCCTCCCAAACTCTGAAAAACAGTGCACGTTTTAGGGTTTCGTCCCATTCTCTCCAACATCCCCAGAGAAGTCAACTAATTCACATGTTCTTACCCAATGAACAAATATACCGTTTGGAGACTGAGTGACCTTTTTTGGTATTTGGAGAACTGTCTCGGGATCCGTTGGTCCTAATGATAATGGGGTATAATTTTTTGGGGAGAGCTAGAAACTACTGCATTAAAACATAATACAAAGGGTCCTGTTTTCAGAGATACAGGAGTGATTTTTTCCCCTGGTTCTTTTAAATTTCAACAAATGTCATAGCTGCATTACCCACGATTCTAGAGTTGAATCAACAAATTCCTATACTTCGAGACGTTCAAGATGGTCCCTTTCCTGCACATATTCTGAAAGCTCTGGGGCATGGAGGAGCGGTGAACTGGCTGTGCACCCTGGATCTTCAGGATGTATACATTTAAATTCCAATTTGGGCCACTCATCGCAGGTACCTCTGCCTTGCAGCAAACTGGGGCTGTTTCCAAATCAAAGTAATACTATTCAGTCACAGCTCAGCCCCCAGAAAGGTTGTTGAAGTAAGCTTAGCAGTGACTGCTTTTTTGCATGAGGGGCGGAATAGACATTCACTCTTACCTGAACAACCTCCACAAAGGCAGTCAAAATTCATTAAGGATAGACCGAAGTAAGGAATTCGTTTTTCCTTAGATTTATTAGTCAACTGGAAGAAATCACCTTATGCCTGACACATAAACCTCAATACATAGGATTCCACTTGGTCCCAGCAAGGAGAGGTTTCCCTCTCAAAGAGTAAATCCATTACCTTATAGAAGTAGCTCCTTATTTCTCACAAGAAGCAGAAGAGCCAGCCATCCTGTTCCCAGGCTTCTGGAACTCCTGCCTGCCTATGACCTGGAAGTGATTTTCGCCAGATTGCATAGGAGATATGCAAAGGCATATGCTGAATAACATGAATATAGAGATGCAACTACAATGGACAGATTTTGGTTCTGGAAATGGTGAAATAGATATCCTGGTGCTTCCAAGTTGTCACCCGCAAATAAAGGTTGCCTTTATAGAAGCGCACTGAAAGATTTCCATTGCAATAAAAGAACAATTATAATTATAATATTAGATTCATCACTCTTCTGATGGGAAGCCACTATGGGGACCCTCCAACATAACAATCTATGGTTCCTGCACAACCAAAAAAAACTCACCAACATTCCGTAGCTAAAAAGCTATTTTCATGGCATTGAAACAGTTTCATCCCAGCATCCGTAGCTCATGGGTGTTGATTTTGATGGCCAACACAAGATCCTCTCAACTATGAAAAATAGCCCAGATGCTCTAAACCTGGTTCATTGAAATTCAGATGCTTCCAGTGACCATTCACTGTTCCAGCACACTCACTTTTATGGTGGTCGCTCTGAGCACACTGACACAAACCACTCAATAATGGAGGATCTCCCCTTCGCTCAGAGACCAGACATTCAGATGAAATGGGGGATCCAATGCTTAAACTCTTTGCCACCCAGGAAAACAAAATGTGTCCTCTGTATGCCTTAGTGAGGGATCTCTGAATGATACATTTCCTCTCCTCTGGGATGAGTAACTGCTGCAGGCTTTACTTTCTACCCTTGATTTTGAATGTGGTTAAGAACAGTCCTGATTAACAAACTGACATCTCATCTTAGTGGCTCCCAAGCATGCACAGACAATATGGTACTCTGACATTCTAGAGTTGGCCGCTGGCCCAGTGAAACAAATGCCAGCGTTTAAGGACCTTGTGTAGCAGTCTGAGCGGAGGAGGTTGCTATTGATTGCGAACCCCATCCCTTCAATCAATGTCTTTAGCTGCCTGTTACCGGAAGATCTTATTACAGGTGGATGGGTCAATAGGATGACGACATGACATTGGTAAGGGCGGTTAACAAAGACTCAGAGAAAACCCAGTATAACAGCAAATTCACAACAAATTGTCAGAGATCCCGGGAGAGACATTAGCACCTTTGAAAGCTCACTGGCCATTTTAATTTATCAAGTGTTTGTAGGCACTTGCATGACATACCTCAGTACACAGTGACCCTCTACTGGCAAACCATATGACCAAGAACTACTTTAACAGGTGGGTTAGTTGCAGGAGGAACTCTCTATCTTATGTGAGAGGGGGGTGTACCTTCCAACGGGTAGAAAAAGGGGATCTCACAGGGTTACCATCCCCACCTAGGCGCAGTATTGCATCTACTAAGATATTGCATATGCTGCTGTTAGTGATCCCAAGAAAATACTATCAAGGAATTCTGCATGAGAAGTAAAAACTCAGGCAACTCTGCTACATAGTGCTGTGCGCTCTGGAGATAAGCTGGAGAATTCTACCACGACCATTGTTGGACCCACCATGGATAACTAAATAATGCTTCCTATACCAACAGACATGGCAATGGGAGATGCTAGTCAGCAGCACATGCAGAACCAGGAAAGGTATTCAATTACCATTTCGGGAGTTTGGGTGACCGCGACCCTCACAGTTGTGTAGATTTGCATTCAGCAGCCGTGACCAACCATCTGGAGCATGCAGAATGCCACAGACACCACACAGGATCCAGGGATCTTTCAAGATGATTGTGATGTTGAAGGCTGTACTTGGACACGAAAGGCAAAGATGAGGGCAATCTCTCAATTAGCTAAAGTAAAGCAAAACAGAGATAAGTATCTTCTCTGGGGAGAGGGGAGTACGAACAAGAAACCAATCTAAAACCCTGAAATTAGTCCTTGATAGCCAAAACCAATCTGAAGGGCACAGACAATTGCCAATTCTCCCAGAAGCACTATAAAAGAGGGGACACAGAGACCTTGAAGTGCGAAGTGGCTTGGAGGGAAGCAGCTACCTTCCGAGCAATCCCTGGATATATGGGTACCAGACTACCTGGTCGAAGGTAGCCCATGCCTTGGATGATCTACAGTTTACACTCTGGAAAGTGTCAAGCCAGTGCTTGTTTTCATGGGAAGTCTGACTGCTGGCGCATGAAGGAGTCCATGAATGGTCCTCTGCTGAGGATGAGGAATCCTGAAGGGGCAGTGTTTCCTTAACCACATAATCCCTGTGGCTGGAGGGTGACATGATATCGGCTGCTTGAGAAAGACCATAAATGAGGTTGTGGTGGCCTACCCATTGAAAGTGAATGTTGGAACCCAAGGTATGGAGGAATCCTATTGTGAGAATTTCTGAAACCAAGGTCTTGGAGAGACCTATAATGAAAATTTCTAAAACCATGGTTCGTGAGAGTGCTGTTTTAGAAGTTAGTGAATCCAAGGTCCGAGAGCGGCCTGTTGAGAAATCTCATGAAAACCACAGTCTGGAAGGGACCATTTGTTAAGGAAGTGTTGTAAGAGGTGGATTATGCATGAAGCAACCCAAGGATGAGGGAAAGCCTCCAAGCAAGAACCTTAATCTGTTATCAGTTAATCCACAAAGTTAGTGGGTGCTTTGTTACATACCATATGTATGGAGAAAAGGGGATGAGACGTAGGATTACGTTTTAAGTTTTCATAGTGACTACTATATTCCTAGTCCATAGACCCCTTTGCTCTGTAAAGCCCACCCTCAACACCCCCTTAAAAATTAACCTGATCAATATTATGTTTATAGAAGGATTGGGTGTCCGTCTGGGCAAAGAGTGTACTTTGCCCCGCAAAGTGTGTTGCTACATTTGGCGTAGGGGTTGGTCATGTATGCACCATTTCAGAATGTTTTGTATATTCTGTCTTGATTCTGAACTAGGAATAGATTAGTAATTATGTTGAATAACTAAATGCATCATCAGTCATTCATAAAGGACCTACTTAAGATGTCAACAAGCCATTTAAACCCGTTCTGAACTGTCGTTTTTCATAGCAAAAAATGTATTCTAATGGATACTATCTCCTCTATGGGTTCTTTATCTTTGAAAATAGGCTGGGACATCAGCCATTGTAAAATAGTCTTTGCATGCTGCCACGTGGTGCCATTCAAAGTTGCAGCACTGCATGATGTGAGAAACCTGAAGGTACTCTGACAATCACTCCCCAGGGATCTTCTATTCAGATGGCCAGGTAAGGGCCATCGCTTTTGGATCCTCACTCTCAGGGCGGACAAGCGAGGGAGGATCTCCTTCCTGGCTGGATGGTCTTTGGAGATTGGGGAGGGAGTACTTGAGGATGAAACATGGTATCCCCGCTTTGCTAACACTGACTTACCCTACCCTACTCTTCCTCAGCCTTTATGGGTTATATGCAATCCCAACTCCTACTTCCTCATTCACCCCTACATGGTACTAAGATGAAGAAGAGGGGACTAGGATTAATGCACACTTCCTATGTGAAACACCACTGTAGTACTGGGGTGAAGAATAGGGGTATGCAGACATCCACTACTAAATGTCAGGCATGTCCCAGTAATTGGCTTTGTTATGGTCAAGTAATACCAGCCAACAACACACACCTGAGGCCCCATAACAAGGCTCAGGTGCATAAAAGGTGGACCCCAAATCAATGTGGGGAGAGAGAGCTGACTTGGTGGAACGAGACCAGGAGGTTGGGATACTGGCATTGATCAGGGAGGAACGGCAAGACCCGGAGCGAGCAAGTCACGTAGTGGTTGCAGGACCAGGAAACTGAAATTGAAGGAGGGCAGCTGGAGCTGCCGAACAACTGAAAACCGGAATGGCTGTGCCTTGCAGCCGTTCTGGTCGCTGGCGTGAGCAGAGAAGTGCTCGGCGAGGAAGCTGAGTCAAGGCGGTCTGCATCCCGGCTGGCAAGAACGTGAGTGGGAGCAGCAGGGACCACTGCGGTGGAGATGCAAAGAGCCTGTGAGGGTCAGAGCACACGGAAGCACCGGAGCGCTTCCAGGGAACCACAGGCAAGTAGTTCGCGAAACTGAGTAAATATGAAAAATATTGAATACGAAACTGAACGAAAAGTACTGCTTGAATGAAATTACGTAATATTGAATACTGAATGGAATGGAAAGTATTGCTTGAATTAAGACCAAGGCATATGACATACCGAACAAGCATTGGAAAATAAGCTGACAATGAATGTCGGACTGGTTGAAAACAGCACTGTGAAAAGAACAAAAGCAAATAGGTTGATAAACCAGTGTGGAGAAGACTTGTACGTCTTTTGGGAAAAGCAAAAAACTGATGTACAAGTGTGTTGCAGTAATTAAAGAGAATATAAGAGTGGAAAGTTGGAAGCCTGAAGCAGAAGAGGCTATGAAGGAGGTACACAAGCGCAAGATGGAACTTATGGTTGCACGATATGTGATCGGTGGACCGTGTGGTCTGACAACCTGGGAGTTCCACTCTGTGAAGTTCAGACATTGCAAATGGAGTCAAAGAGAAGCACAGGGCTTCTGGTTGCGTGACCTGTAATGGGTGGACAGTGCGGTGTGACAACTGTACCTAGACCATGGAGCCCTACCTGGGACAAGCAAGAGACTTTGTGAAGGAATTACAGAGAAGCGGGAATTGAATGCTAAAGCTAGCTAGCAGGCAGGTCATGTGGGCCTAATTTCTTCCTACAAGGAACATTAAGCAAAATGCAAGTAATACAATGCAAACTTGGGCAAGGAAATCCTGAGAACTTAAAGAACTGAGAAATGCTGTCTTGGGGAAGGGGACCTCAAGACCGCCCTTTTGTGTGAACTGTGCTAGAATGAATTTGGGGAAGGGAACCTCAAGACTTGGCATAACATTGGTAAGGCAAGCAGCTATTGGAACTGTTTTGAACTTGTGAAAGAACATTCGCTGAAAACAGCAGAAACTTTACTTTTGAACACTATTCTGTTGGCTATGAAGAATCCCACACCATGTTTATTTCTAGATGTGAGTGCAAGCATAGGTTTTTAACACCGACCGACTTTTGATTTGGTCTTACAGACACAGACTTCCCTTTGTTTTCTTTAGGAGGGGAAATTCCCACCACAGTTATAGGCCAAGTTAGGCGTTACACCATCCCGATCCTTAATAAAGATTTTGATATTGAATTTTACAACTGTTGTCTGTGCATCTCCTGATATAGAACTAATGCAGCGGGTTGTTTCTAGTCCTACGGCATGTACTTTGCAGCACAGATCCAGAGAGCACTCGCTGTGGTAGTCAGCGTATCTGAAGACACCTGCAATTACCAGATCTCCAGAGAAGGAGCTGGATGCGTGGTCATAAACTGGCTTCATTGTCAGAATTCTCTGGACGTGCATTGTCATGGGCCTCTGATGCGATGCTGCTGTGTGATGGTTCAGCGCTGAGGCTAAATCTAATAAGGCGCGGGAGGTGTTGTGCGAACGGTTTTGCAGCATTAGGACCAGCCAATGACATGGATAAAAGTTGATAACTTGCTAGCTTCTACCTTGCCTGATTATAACCTTCAAAATGAAAGCTAAACCTTGGTTGAACGATTTTGAAATCTTTGTCCATTATCACAAGGAATTTGGATGGTTTTTATGGACCTAAAGAATTCCTATTATCATCTACCAACTCTGCCAGCTCACAGGAAATACCTGTGGTTTGTCTCAGTCGGTTAGCATAGTGCAGGGCCCAACATCAGTGTAGGTGGTTCACCAATGTGATGTGCGTGTGGCAGCTCATTTGGATCAGTCGGGTGTGGCAGGTTTCCATAATCTCAATGGTTGGTGGAGTCATCCAGTCAAGAGGGGGTGCGGTCTTCACTTTGGCATACCATGCAGCTATTACATGAAATAGGTTTCTCCCTGATCATACTCCCAAACTGTCTACAGTTTTTAGGAGCAGTATTCAACATGATGCAAATGATGGCATTTCTGCATCCAGAGCAAGAGATCAGGTGATGACTTCTCTGGCCTGCTAACAACCTTGGTGCTATGGTTTCAGCCAGACCCCTTTTGAAATAATTGAACACCCGTGGCCATCCTGCATTCTTTTCTATCCTCGGGTGAAGCTTTGCTTGAGAACTCTGGTGGGAGCCTACGGTCTGGTGGATTCAGATGACTGGGTCATTTGAAGACAACGTATAAGTGACTGTGCTTTGTCATTGTTTTGAACTGGTGAGGCAGAGTGCAGAATGGGATGGTTTCGGAAGTCCTTTGCTCTTCCATGATTTCAGGAACAAGTGATGACTGATACATGCATGACTCGCTGGTGCACTCATCTTTATGACCTGAGAGTGTTAGGGAGATGGTTGAATTTAGGGAAAGGCTCCAAATTAACTTGGAGGGTGAGAGTGATAATCTTCCCAACTATGTCAATAAGTGGATTTCACGGATTGCCAGGGACATCGTAAACCATTGTTTCCATCTGGCTGGTGAGAGCGAGAGCAAGAGTGGGTGCTCTCAGCAGATGGGCTCTGCAGCAGCGTGTGATGTGCTGCTTATTTGGGATGTGGGTATCGTCCACAAGTGGATTTGTCTGACACTAGCAGCAATTAGTAATGTGCCTGGTTTTGTTCTCGGGCAATTCACAAGAGTTGTGGTTTGGATGTATCTTTACCGATTCCATGGAACTTAACAGTGATCTGTGTATTTCGTCTGGTTCTCTTTTTGCAGTTAGCATTTGAGAAGGTTTTGGTACTAAAGGTAATGATGTCCTTGGTGGTCTGAAGTTGATCGCAAGGGATCTGATGTGCTCACCTATACAAACTCAGCCATGGAGTAAGGTTGAGTCCAGTTTTCCCAGACCTTCTGACAACAGATTATGACAAAGCTATTCTCTAGTATATGGCTGTGCTTCTGCTAATGGAGTCAGTAGCAGATTGACTATCTCAGTGTCAGTGGCTAGAATGCTTGGTGAAGGACATACTGAAGGTCTGTACTCTGAGGGGATATCTGGTGCAGTGTTGCATGTGCAGGCCAAGACAAAGCCGGTTTTTGAAATGTCTATTGCCAAGCAGTTTTTTTAAAAACTTATCCTGTATCCTCTAGCGCCATACAGTTTCCCTACCAGGCCATACAGTTGCCTGCAGTGTAGCATATCTTTAGTTCTGGCACAGGTAAAAGTGCCATCTTTGAGTCTTTCGATAGCTGCATTTTTAAGTTTCCCACTCTTAAGAAAACATTCCTGGTGGTTATAACTTTGGCCATGTGTCAAGTGAGTTGCAGGCCTTGTTAGTCGAGCTTTATACCATTTGTGCTGCTCTTTCTTCAGAAAGTACTCACTGAAAGTTACATTAACCAGTCGATTCAGCTTCCAGCCTTTTTGCCTCTAATGCATCCATATGATGAAGATTAGAGATTTCACAGGCTGGACCTTAAGATGGCCCTAAGCCATTACATTCTCAAGTCTGATTAGTACAGTATGGATAGACAACTTTTCATTGCATTCAGCTATGTATCCAGCAGAGTAGATATAATTAATCCGGTTATTTTCACTTGCATCAGACAATGCTATTAATCAGTACACAAGTCTACCCCAGAAGGCATGGATGTGCTTTCCACTAAGAAATGTGCAACTTTGACCACTTTTCTGAGAGGGGTACAGTTTCAAGAAATGTGCAAGCCAGCAACATGTTTGATCCTGTAAACAATGGCAAAGCACCATTGCTTGTACTCGATGCCGGGGCTTATGCTCAGTTTGTGAAGTCTGTGGTGTGACATATATTTGGAGAGGTGGATCGCCTTTGTCTGATTGGTTTTATTTAGAGAATCTTGAAAAGACTGACAATCTTTTAGAAGAACAAGTTGTGTACCTTACGGGTAATGTGGATATAATGGATCCATTGTCCCAGCTGATGAATCTTTTTAGCCTACTCTCCTCTGCTCATTTGCCTCTGAATGTTCACACCCACCTGTGGTGGTAAGTATCAGAGGAGATGTTTGCCTCAGGCTGGCACCACCAATTACACCTGGGGTGCTGCCACTTCTGGCTGTCGAAACGTGCTTCCGTGGCCGTGAATAGAGCTACCTGGTGCTTGCCACCATAATTTTAAAATGTCCTAGGTCTCACCCTGGCAACTAGTTTCCAAGATAAAGAATGTGTATAGGAGTAAACATAGCCACCAGAACAAATGTTACCGTAAGGCATGTAACTTATTTTCTTATTATTTTTTATCAAACCAAACAATTGCTGTGCCTCACATATTAAATAACTTGACTGCATACATGTGTTGTATACAACTCTGCACATCCGCTTACCACTTGTGAAACATGATGTTATTGGTTTAGACATGTCCAATCTCCATTAAAATATTTTGAATGCTCACTGTGTTTACTGTGTCTTTCTAAGCAGCTAATGAATGTGGACAATTGTGTATATTTTTCTGATCCACTTATGCATAGTTTGGCATTTACTAATGCCCACATACAGGCTTGAAACCAGTCTGTACTTTTTTCAATGCCTGTTCTATTTTCAATTTATGTATTGAACACACTATGACTGGAATGGTCTTTGTGCTCGAGAAAACCATGGAAGTAACATGCATCCTCTGCACGGCTACCATAGGACACGGTGCAGCAATGTGTATGCAATCAGAAGTGGCACGTACAATATGGGTGGGGCGATGATGAGGTAGGGACCTTAGTACCTAGTGGGGTTGGCAATCGGGGATAGCTCACAAGGTAGATTTTCATTCTTCTGAGATCCAGACACATCCCACAAGCAAACTTACTATACAGGGGAGAGTCTGATTTGTATAGTCTGTATGAAATGCAAGAAGTGATAGGCAATCCCTATCTGGGAGGCTGTTTCCTCAGTTCCCCTGATACAGTGAATAGTTATGTTGGCCAATGGGAAATGAAGTACAGAAAAAATGCCATTGTAGGGGTAGGGGGGAGTAAAGTAAAATATGTTTCTGATGTTTGTTAATCTGCTTAGAATCACATGCTGTGCATAGTCCGACATCCAGTGATCACTGGAGAGTATTGCATTTAGCTTTTCCTAGTCGAAAAGGGGACGTCGACATAGGCGTGTCTGTAATACTATCCCTATAGTGACGTGCAGTGTACCCAACATCCCTCACGCGTCGAGGTCCCTCAGCTAGTTTTTTTCCGCCCAGAATCTGGCCGCACTAATGCGGAGCTCATTGGAGAGAAATTGCTAATACCATTTGTTCGACCCTTGGTCGTTTTTATTTAAAATAACGTTAAATCAATCCCTCCTTCGACGGCTAAGCTGTTACACCGCCGAATAAGACCTTCGACGGCGTTGATTTCGACAGAGGCGATCTTTTGGCGCTGCCGAACACATGGCCTTGCCTCGCCGACCTATACAGTAGGGAGAGTGGGGGTCGTGGGACACTTCTGTTTCTTTCTAAGAATGCCTTTGTCTTTCACCCCCCTTTCCTTCGGGGTCGTTATCACTTTTAACTGTATCCTCAGCTATGGAGAGGACTCCTTTTAGATTTTGCCCGCGTTGTAAGAAAAAATTCACGTGGAAGGATAAGCATAAGCGGTGTAACCGTTGCTTACCCCTTGACCACAAAGAGGACGGCTGTGCGGCCTGTAAACTTCTTCGCCCAAAGACTTTAAAGGACCGCAGGGTCAAGAGGTGGACAGCTTATGCTATGTCTAGAGCTGATTCCTCACCCGCCGCCGCCGAATGTGACGAGGACAATGATAACACTACCTCTGTATCAGAGGTTGTAGACCTCTCTAGGGAGCTCTCCCGATCCTCCGCATCTGTCCCCGGCCCTGACAAGTTCGGCTTACGCCCTACTTATGGGGACGTACACCCCGGCGACACTGACGCACACAAGAAACATAAAGATAAACACACAACCCATGGCACTTCCTCTTCGAAATCGAAGAATGCCCTAGCGCCCACAGAGACGCCGAGCCTACCGGTGGCCTCCGCCGACTGTAAGGGCCGTAAGCCCTCCCCGCGACCTGCGACTGGGCTGTCCACAGATAAGGGCACTATCACTAAAACAACAGACGACGCACCTTGTAAGAGAGCACCCGTCGGCGACAAGGCCTCGGCACCTCCCAACACGATGCCAGTTGAACCCTCGACGGACAGTTTAGTCGTCGAGAGCTTGGCTCGTATAGTCTCCACTGACGCTCAGAGACGGGCGGTGAAGGATTCACCGAGCCCCGCTCACAAAGCCAGGGAGACGCCGAGACAATCGGAAGGCAGGCAGGACCCTCCTCCTACGTCAAAGGAAAGACCTAGCACACGAGAAGGCTTCTCAGAGGGTGAGGGGAGTTTATCCTCGACGTTATATGAAAGAGCTAGACAGCTTCAGGCAGAAGAGCTTCCGTTTATGCCTCCAGACCGTTCTGGGTTACCCCAATGGACTTTAGAAAGATTCCAATCATGTATGGATAAGCTGGATAGGTTAATGTCCACCCCTGCACATGTAACACCCAAGAGATCAAGAGAGGTACTTCTTGAAGAACCTAGGGCTAAATACCCAATACTATTTAACCCACTTCAAGAGGGGGTTAATACATATGACCTCACTGAAGAAGAGGACTTCCAAGAGGATGAGGAGTTCCTAAATGTTGAAGATCATCAAAACCTAAAAGAATAAGAAGGTTTTGAGGAAGACCCAGACATTGGTGGTGGGGGCTTCGAAGAAGACCCAGATGGAGCTGGCTCATAGCTCTGGCAGTCCCCAGGAGCGTCGACAGACCCTGATGTTCTGGACCTGTCCTCTCCTCAAACCACACCAGTTAGAAATCCATCACCTATAGATGACCAACCTACTTTCAATGCGCTACTACGTAAAGCAGCAGCACATTTTGTGATTGATACAGGGGAAATTACTCCTGAAATAGATTTTGTAGAAAAAATCATCAAGGAGAAACCACCTACTAGCTAGGCCATTCCCCTTCTCGCCTCAGTCAAAAGATGACTTATTCCATTGTTATCAACACCTGCGTTGGTTAGAGGGGTCAACCCTAGAATTGAGAAGCTGTTTAGTCCTCACCCTCTGACCCATTATACATTAAGGGTCACTCAATACCTGATTCCTTGGTAGTAACAACCACAAGGAAAAGGGCAGGGGTTCCGCCATCTACTAGCAAAGCACCCCCAGACAAGGAAGGAAAGAAACTTTACGCCCTGGGAAAGAGGATTACAGCCTCAGCAGCTTTTTCCACCAGAATTGCCAATAACAATACATTACTGACAAGCTATGCAGATGCCCAATGGGGAATGTTACGCCAAGACCTCGAAGAAGTCCCTGAGCCCCTACGAACTCGCTTGTTAGCCACTGTAATGGAAGGTACCCTGGTAAACCAAAGCATCATCAAAAACACACTAGATGCTGCAGAGATGGCGGGCCGGTCTTTAGTTCAAGGGATACTTCTCAAGCGTCATGTCTGGCTCTGGAACTCAGGTTTTAAACCAGAGATCCAGTCGTCACTCATCAATAAACCAATCGAGGATTCCAACCTGTTTGGTAAGGGCTCCAACCTGTTTGGTAAGGGCTCCAACCTGTTTTGGTAAGGGCTCCAAATAAGCGAGGTTATGGCAACAGATGCTTTTTTTGAGGCCAACAACAGCAACAACAATACTCCTGAGCAGGCAACTGGTCCTCTACTTAAGGAACCAGCCGCCAATACGCTCAGAGAGGACAACGTTGTGGCAAGGGAAGAGGTCGGGCCCCACTCGAGGCACCCCGGCTACCACCACCAAATGACCCGACGGTTCGGGTCCCCTCCCATGCGTTGCCGGTCGGGGGCCAGTTAACATCTTTTCTACCAGCATGGGAGGGTATAACAGACCGCTTGGTATTGTCAACTATAGCCCACGGGTACTGCATAGAGCCTCTATCACAGGTAACGGAGGGTATTTATTCAGTGTACTTCCTTGTACCCAAAAAGGACTGAACCATGCGCCCTATACTAGATTTGCGCCCAGTGAACAAATTTGTCAAACCTCAAACATTTCGCATGGTGACCCTACAGGAGGTAATTCCCCTGCTTTCAGAGGGAGATTACATGACAACACTGGACATGAAAGATGCACACTTTCATATTTTAATGTTGCCAGCGCACAGAAAATGCCTCCGGTTCATGATAGAGGGCAAACACTACCAGTTCAAAGTGCTACCCTTCGACATAGCGTCAGCACCGAGGGTATTCACGAAAGTACTGGCAGTGGCCTACCTGCGCAGGTTGTCCATTCCAGTATACCCTTACCTCGACGATTGGTTCATAGCCGGGGATTCTTACGAGACATGCTTCTCAAATACCCAAAAGACTGTAGACCTTTTGTTCCAACTGGGCTTCTCCATCAACGAGAAGAAGTCCAGTCTAGACCCCAGCCAGGTCAAGCAATTCCTAAGGGCTCCAATTCGAACAAAGGACGGCCTCGTCTTCCCCTCCAAAGAGAGGGTCCAAAATATGCTGTTTCAGATCCCTCAATATGTAGCCGGTCGAGAGGTGACGGTACGCACGGCAATGCGTTTGCTAGGAATGATGGCTTCATGTATATATTTGGTACCTCACACGCGACTGCGCATTCGCCCAATGCAAGAGAGGCTCAGCAGCCAGTGCTGTCAGGCCAGTGGACAATGGGACGATCTAGTGGTCGTCTCACAGGCCTTGGTTCTCTCGCTACGGTGGTGGTCGAAGGAAAACCTTGTTATAGGGAAACCATTTGCTACCCCTGCAGTGCAAGCCACTCTAACCACAGACGCATCCCTCACAGGATGGGGGGGGGCTCACCTATCCCAACAAACTGCACACAGAGTTTGGACTCCGAGTGTGGCGTCCAAACACATAAATCTGCTGGAAATACTGGCGGTCTTCAAGGCACTGAAGGCTTTCCAGGCACACCTTCAAGGGAAGACAGTGCTGGTCCTCACAGACAGCACCACAGCCATGTACTACCTAAACAAACAAGGGGGCACTCACTCTCCAGGACTGTCCAAGCTGTCCCAGAACATCTGGAAGTGGACTCCCAAACACAACATGTTCCTGTTATCACAACATGTACCAGGGGAACTCAATCTGCTGGCAGATGAACTCAGCAGAGACTTCCCTCTACCCGCAGAGTACGAATGGTGATTACGAGAAGACATTGTTTCCAACGTTTTCGCACTATGGGGCTTCCCACAAATATATCTGTTTGCAACTCTGGAAAACGCCCAATGCCAAGATTACGCTTGTAAATGTAAATGTGTTTACGCGTTTCGTCCCCGCAACCCCCCCCCCCGACTCCCCTTCTCAACAAGGTAGTGCACAAGATGCACCAGGAACCAGTTACCATGATACTAGTGGTCCCGATGTGGGCCCGACAACCCTGGTTCGCTCACCTAATGGAAATGTCACTGTCTCCACCGGTGAAACTGCCCTGCCCGTACAACATGCTGTCACAGGACAGGGGTCAAGACGCTGCACCCATACCCACAGACCCTGAATTTAGCAGCCTGGCTCCTGAGGTCATAGAATTTGGACATTTGTAGCTCCCTCAAAGATGCATGGACATCCTTAGAGAAGCAAGGAAACCGAACACTCGTTACTGCTACTCCAGCAAGTGGAAACGGTTCGTCATATGGCGGAGAGGAAAGAGCATCAACCCCGTTGACTGCTCTCCCACACAGATTGTTCTTTACCTGACTCACTTATTAGACTGAGGGTTAGTCTTTAATTCTGTTAAAGTTCATCTAGCTGCACATTCCGCATACACCACGTCTCAGCATAAGGTCTCATGGTGGAAAGTTCCAGTTATTAAAGCCTTCATGGAGGGAGTAAAGAGGATCCACTCACCTATATCTAAATCAGCTCCCGGATGGGACCTGAATGTGGTACTAACCAGGCTCATGGGCTCCCCCTTCGAACCCATGCACAAAGCAACACTTAAGAATCTCACTCTTCAAACCGCTTTCTTAATAGCTATCACCTCCATTAGGAGAGTAAGTGAACCTACAAGCGCTCTCTATACTAGACCCCTTTGTAACAGTTCACAAGGATAAGGTGGTTCTACGCACACATTCTAGGTTTGCACCAAAATTCATTTCAAAATTCCATGTCAACCAGTCTATAGAAATACCAACGTTCTTTCAAAACCCATCAAACTTGGGAGAAAAAAAGCCTGCACACACTTGATGTGCGCAGAGCGGTCATGTTTTATATGGAAAAAACTAGACCACTGAGAAAGACTAATCAGTTCTTTGTCTCAGTGGCAGGAGGAAGAGAAGGAGATGCTGTTTCAAAATCCACTATTTCTAGATGGATTGTCCAATGCATCACTCTCTGTTACACTCTTGCTAAGAGAGAACTACCCTTCAAGCCAAGAGCACACTCCACTCGAGGCACTGGGGCTTCCATAGCTTTCATTGCAAATGTCCCTCTGGAGTCCATTTGCAAAGTGGCAACCTGGAGTTCTGTACACACCTTTACAAAACACTGTCTAGATGCCCATTCTAGATCTGATTCCCAGGTGGGACAAGCAGTATTAAGACATCTTTTCTCTACTGTTCCTTCTCACAATCCACCTCCAACTCCGGGTACTGCTCGCTAGTCTATGCACAGCATGTGATTCTAAGCAGATTAACAAACATCAGAAGACATGCATTACTTACCGTAAAAGCACTTCTGATGTTTGTATTTGCTTAGATTCACATGCGCCCACCCTTCCTCCCTGCTCGGATGGAAGGAACATATACATCTTATTACTTTCTCTCTTTTATGTACTCACTCACGCCTAGAAGGCTCCCTCAGGGCGAGGAAAAAATACAAACAGAGGGACCTCGACGCGTGAGGGATGTTGGGTACACTGCACGTCACTATAGGGATAGTATTACAGACACGCCTATGTCGACGTCCCCTTTTTCGACTACGAAAAGCAAAATGCAATACTCTGCAGTGGCCACTGGATGTCGGACCATATGCACAGCATGTGAATCTAAGCAGATACAATCATCAGAAATGCTTTTACGGTAAGTAATGCATGTCATTCTAACCATTTAACTAACAATTTGAGATATTAGAACAGTGTGTAAAGAGGTGACGGGAGTGAATAATCATTCTTCCCAGTCTACCAGTCCGACAATGCAGACTGCACTGACAAGAGGATTGGGCAAAAGGGCGAGGAAAAGGAACACTGCAATACCGGGCTCTCAAACCCAAGCTGGAAAGAAAGCAAAGATAACACGTTAGTCCAAATGAGACAAGTAAGATACTCCAAGTGTGAACCCCCCTTGTAAAACTATTTTACCTGATGCCAGATAATGTTGGTGTCCCTGGAAGTCTACAAGGAAGCAGGATAGCCAAGTCTCTGCTGTATCTGGAAGCCCACTGCCAATCCTGAAGTGTGATCCAAATGTTAAAATGTTAACAAAAAAATCCACATTTTGTTAAAGGGGTATTCCGAATGCAAAAGTCCAAGAGTCACCAAAGCCAAAAAAGGGTAATTCACATGCAATCCAGGAGGCAAGTCCGAGATCTAACACCAAGGATTCCAAGCCAAAAAGACACCAAAGAACGGAGCACAATACGTGGAACCTAGACAATCCATGAGACGGAAGCCGTGGTCAGAGAATGCCACTGGGATCAGAGTTCATCCAAAAAACGAAACGCCACTCGTAGGACCATAGTCGGTTTGAGAAGCGCCGGGTTGTTGAGATGCAGGGTTTAAATTCCTGCAGCTGGGGTGCAATTGTCGTGTCCTGTGGGTGATTTCACTGCGTTATTCACGTGACACGCATGCCGTGTCTTGGCTCGAGAACCAGGGAGACCTAGTTTCTGATCCATGAGCCGTGACCGATGCGCCTGGGCAAACGCCTTGTGTGCAGCATTCCTGTGAGGATGCTGCAGCACCTGTCATTGCCACACCTTACTGCCCACGGACTCCATGGCCGGTACATATGGAGACAATGAAACTGAGTGGTTAAACGGGCACCATGTCCATTCTTCCGAGGCTCCCAGGCCTTTCCCCGGGACAAGATCCTTTCCAGTCGATATGATAGTATAATCGATTGTTAGTGAGCCAGGAGTCTAGGGGGCATGCACCTCGTATTTATCAGCGTGCCGACAGGGATGGCTGCAGGATTTCGGTGACGTTGTGTTCGGGGCACATAAGGCTTGAGGAGCGATGACTGGAAAACCGATTTCAACTTTGCATGGCCCTAAGAAACGTGGCATAAATTTACACCAACCGGACAACCTCAGATGGCATGTAGACAACCATACCTTATCTCCCTGTTGGTACAAGGGTAACTGTTGTCATTGTTTGTTAGCAAAGTATTAAGTATGTTCTTGGGCCGTTTTGAGGTTTACTCTAGCATGTGCATGCACATTTAGATGGTGTTGATAATGTCCATCTGCTGCAGGCACGGCTGTTGCCGGGGATACTTCTAGAGGCAGCATTCAGGGGTTATGATCATACACTATGTAAAATGGCGAGTAGCAGGTTGCGGAATCAGGAGCATTGTTGTATGCAAATTCGGTGGTGCCGGATGCTGAAAGCCATCTTTCTTGATGTTGTATAGACAGACACCTGTTGAATTGCTAGCGTTTAATCACACATTCTGTTTGGCAATCATTTTGTGGATGGTAGACTCATGAGAAACGTGCATCTATGTGCATTAAGTTTGTAAGGGCACTCCAGAATGGGGACGCGAACTGCGTACCTCCATCAGAAATTATAATCGACGGAAGGCCAAAAACACAGAAGATCTGCTGGAAGTATAAATCTGTGAGCTTTGGAGCTGAGGGCCTACCCTCGGCTCCACAGGGTATGAATTAAGCAATCAACCACAACCCCGATCGTATCCTTGTTATTGGTACAGGGCAGATCTGTGATAAGTACATGGACAGTGTGTCCCAGGATCACTCAGGAATGGGCATGAGTTTGAGTAGACCGGGAGGCTTACCCATAGGATTCATTCCCTGAGTACAAACCATGCAGGTGGTATTGTACTCGATGACCTCCTGCTTCATTCCGGGCCATCAGCACCAGCGTTGTAGCATTGCCAGGGTTCTCTTTTGGCCTAGGGGGTGGGGTGGAGTATTATCTTTTGCTCTGGGTGTCCTACTACCTTTGCATCGTAGCACCATTCCAAAACCTGAAGTTGGATGGCAGGGGTAGGTAAAAAGAGGCGGTCTGGATATATGGCAAGTCGTCTTGATAATTGACAGTCCTCCCCTCCATCTCTATTGGGTGTTACTTCACCCATTGTTTAATGGTGATGATCAAATCTGGTGAGAGAGTACAGGAACAGATTATCTGTCTGGCCATAAAACCGTGTTGGGGATATAAGGCAGCACCTTCGCACTGGAAATGCGCGAAATGGAGACAGCTTTACTGTTCTTGCTGCCCGCCTGGTACCGAATGCAGCGAAAGACAGATGCCAACGCACTTGCCAACCTTTTACGCATTTTAGGAGGGCCAACTCCTGTACATTCCTATGGTTGGTGTAAATGACAGTGGGGCATTTTACCCCTAATAGATGTCTCCAAGCTTGAGAGGCTTCCTTACCTGATGAGTTCTTTTTGGGTCACTGTATAATTTAATTCATGTGAAAAGAACTTGCATGAATGGTGGGCCACTGGGTGCAACTTCTCAGAGGTGGGGCATTCCTGCTAAAGAATAAGCCCGATTGCAAAGGAGAGACACTCTGGCTCCATTATAAAAGGAAGGTTGGAGTTTGGATAATGCAGCACCCGGGCAGACGTAGTGGCTTGTTTCAGGGTCACAAAGGCATCCTGTGTTTCTTTTTTCCAGAGGAAGGTCACCAGGGGACTGGTCAAGTGGGCTAAGGAAGTGGCTATGGTCAAAAAACCTCTTATGAACCCCTGATCGAAATTAGAGAACCCTAGACACGTCTACAATTCCTTTGCAGTGGTCAGAGCAATGCTATTCCAGAATAGCAAGTACCTTGGCCAGACTTGTCAGAATACCTTTGGCAGACATGTACCCGAGGAATTCTAATTCCTGTGTATGGAAGACACATTATTCGAGCTTTGCATAAAGGGAATGTTGGCAAAGTCTCCATAGGAGCTCTGTGACATGTTTGACATGGGTATGGTGTGAAGGGTAAAAGTATGTAACTCTGAAAAAGCAAATCTAGAACAGTGGATCAATACTTCAATTATACTTGCAACATAAACGTTTTATTTTGTCATTAATAATCATCCATAATACAACATCTGTACAAGCAGGGACTAATGAACCAAGCAACAAGGTGGAAAAAGACAAACCGTCCTAACTAACTGAAACTCTTCACATGGAAAAATCAAGTAGCGCCAAACCATGTTTTCACACAATTAAATGCAACTGTGCGCTTTGATCTGGCACAGGGAATAGCCACAAATGTAATAATAAATGGATCTTGGTTAAACCACAAATGTAGACAATTGGAGACAAAAATATTAATTCAAGAGAATGTTGTCTACTTCAAAATGCACCACATGAAGGGGAAAATATCAGGATTTCTGAGGCTTGTGGAATCTGCTTGGATCAATTGCTATGCATAGGCCGACATCTAGTGGAAACTGCAGAGTATTACAAGTGTTTTCGAAACTCGAAAGGGGATGTCGACCTGGCATGCCAGTAATACTATCCCTAGTGTGACGTCCACTGTACCTATGATCCTTTACGCGTCGAGATACCTTTTTTTTTTTCCGCCGTCGTGAGCGGTCGCTTCTCGCAGAGTTCAAATTTCGGCAGACATTTGCTTATGATAAGTTTAAATATAGTCACTCGTTCTGTCCTTTTCATTCCATCATCGACAAATCATCGATGCGGTGGAAAAGACAAAGAGAGCGCCGTCGGACGTATTCAAGATTAGACTGACCCTTTTGTCCTTTGAAGGCCCACCGGGCCTAGGCTCTTAAAGTAGGGAGAGTGGGGCGGCGGTCTTTTGTACAATGCATTTTCCTGCCCTTTCCATTTCTCGCCTGGCTGCCTTTCCCAAACATGGATAGGACACCTTTCAAATTCTGCCCCACGTGTAGTATCGATAAACACACAGTGTGCTACCTCTGTCTTAACCGCGACCACCGACGGCGAGAGGGACGCGGAACAGCAAAGTTCCTGAGTGCAGGCCCCGGACCCTAAGAGACAGACCAGCGGCACTGTTATGGGGACGACACCCGGCGGCAAGAGCACTACCCTTTCACACGCCACTAAACACACATCCCGAGGTGACGAGTCGACCAAACACCCAGATATGACGTGTAGGGGGAAATCCGTAGATTCACTGTCCTCTGGGCATTTGAGATCCTGTTCGCCCCATGACAGGCCCGAGAAACCGAAAGACGCCACCCGTGAAACAACATCGACCGAACGCTGATAGTCGGCAGACGAGGCAGAGGTCCAGCCCACTGCCGAAAGTCAACAGCCTTCGTCGAAATCGGTAAAAAGCACTGGGTTATCTCACCTGATTAAAAAACATTAAAAAAACTTGTCCCTGAGAGCCTTTTAAAGGCTACCCAGACCAAAAAAATCTTCCTCTAAAAGTTCAAATCACAAAAACAAGTCTCAAAAGAACAGGTCTGCCCCTTGCAAGTCTCACAAGGAAAAATCTACCCCTTCCATGGAAGCTGTACCTGAAGAAGATTCCCTGGCTCAGGCATTAAAAAATAAGGGCTTATCCACACCTACACCCTTAGTCCAAGACCCTACTCCTCCTTACCCTTGGGTCATCCCCAGTTCAGCCCAATGGATTGCAGAGGATATAGATAGGATGATGTCAAGAATGACCTTTTTTGGCAATTCTTTTGAGAAAAACCCTCAGGCTATCAAAAACTTCTAAATTACACTGCCTACTACTCAGGCGTCCGGCTCTCAGTCCCTGACTTCCATCCCTCAGCGTATAGCCTCATCCCAGCTGTTAGGGAGAATTCTCTGTTTAGGCTGAATTTCCTAACCTAGTGAGTCCCCCAGCAGCTTTGCTGGATTTCTGGAGTTTGTTTTTTTCTCCTGCCAAGAGTGAGTCTCTTTTCCTCACACTCTTGGACATGATTTGAGGGGTTCCTTTGACTGTTAATGGGCCTCATTACGACCCTGGCGGAAGACCATGGTGCTATTAGCACCATGGTCCATGCCGGTAAGTTACCGACTCCACCATGGAGAAAGGGGGAATTGCCACCCCATTACAAGGTTGGCGAGGTGATAATTCCCCCTTCCTCCATGGCCCTTCCCCATTCCCATTTTTGCCCCATAGGGCTCAATGGAAATGGGGAAGGCGCTAAGTACGGTGCCGCAAATTGCGGCACCGTAATTAGCACCAAGGTCCCTTTGCGGGTCCCTACTTTAACGTCTGGTCTACACCAGCCGTTAAGGTCGGGTCCCGCAAAGGGACCTCGTAATTAGCCGCTAATAGGTTAACGTCGCCGCAGCCTTTTACGGCGCCATTAACCCATTAGTGCCTCGGTCGTAATGAGGCCCACTGTGTTTTATGGGCTATGGGGTCTTTTACTCCATAGGGTCTCATGTGTTTTTACTATGTGTGTTACACAGCACCCTCAGTGCAGTGACACAGGGGTGTCATAGTGACACCCCACCATAGACTCAATACCCTGGGACTGACTACTGTCTCCCAGGGCATGTAAAGTCACCATTGGCTTTACTAGTGCCAAATTATGAACAGAAACCAGTACAAACCATCATATTGTGGACGTACTGCTCTGGGAAATTCGATTGCCCCGGGGTCTGTTATTCGAGGGGGCACGTCTCCGTCCCTCCTGATCGAGTTTTGGCTGGTGGCAGTGGATACTACTTTTTATATTCGACCGCGAATATATCGAGGCTACCAACTTTAATTATTTAATTCCTATAGCCTCGAACATACCGCCGGGTTATTTATTTGATATTCACCAGTTGGTATTTTTTGCCAGAACTCTATTCTAAAATGGCGTTTGTGTTCTCTTCTGTGACTCCAACCCAAGTCGAGCCCTTTGTTCCACTTTGTGGCGGGCTTCTCCACAGAAGCCTCCAAAAGTGGTGCCACTCTGTCTGGGTACCACAGGGGGTGTGGGAAGGGGTTTAGGCACCCTGGACTGAGTTGCCTTGGCAACTCAAGTCGCACTCTTATATTGGCCGAAGTGGTGAGCACTTAGCATGTTTGATTGACAGAAAGGCAGAATGAATGGGGATTTCTTGCATAAAAGCAGGGCTTTTGGGACTGGAACTTCAGAAGTCGCCACAGGACCTGAAAATCCGACGAGGGAGAAGCTGAGCCGACCTGCAACGACGACACCACCGGTGGAGCCCTGCTGAACCGTCTCACCACTTCCCGACGACAGCGGAGATCTTCTTGCCGGAGAGTCTCTTCCCCTTGAGCTGGTGGGGACAACCAGTTCGCTTTCCTTTTCGCCTACCAGGACGTCTAGTGGTCGAATTGCCCGTGCCAAGCACCCCGGCAACCGGATAGCCACTTACCACTGAACCGCAAATAAAAGGACCGCTCCTTTGAATCGAGAAACTCTGCGGCTGGTTTGTTCCCTGGCAGTATAACGACCTTCCTCCCCGACGAGATCTTCTCTTCTGCCGGACGAAGCACCGACTCGCAACCGCTGCCAGGAACAACTGCCCCCGCTGGAGTGTTCTCAGCATTTCAAGGTACTGTGTCTGCCTGGCCTCCCTTTCTATAGATTGCTACAAGGTGACAGTAAATCCTTAACCTTCTAGACTGGGCTGGTCTCTTGACCATCAAACTGGTCCCTTTCTTTTGGTCCAACTTCTTTGTGAACCTTTTCGAGACTTTTGTGCACTTTTCAACCGTGTGACCTTGGACACATTTCGATTTGATCCTCTTAAAGTGGATCCAGCTTTCTGAACTCTAACTTCACGGTTTTATTCTGCCTTCCTCTCTTGATGTGTTCTTCAGAAAGTGTTCGGATCTGTTTCAATTTATGCTCTGCCTTTCTCTCCCGTTTAAACCGAATTGTTAGAGTGCCATCTGCGTTAAGCGCTCACCTCTGTCTGAAAAGAAGTGGTGCTTTACTTAAGATTTGTCTAATATTCTTTTAAGGGAGTGTATATACTTTAGTGACTGTGTTTTTGAAATTGCTTGATGATAGTGCCAGTGTGTTTTTATAGATAAATAATTATATATCTTTTACACCAAAGCTCTGGTCAGTGTTTGCTTGTTTTACTGTATTTACCTGCCCTATTGTGTATGCTCTGTATACTGCCTAACTCTTCTTGAGAGAAGTCTGACTGCTCAGCCACAGCTACCAGGTAAATCTGGGTGGTGCAGACTGCTACCAATTGGGTTTACTGCTAACTCCTGTGGTCTTAAACTTTTTGCAGTGGTCCCTAAGGGAATTGCACAGGTTTCTGCCTAACACCAGCCACCAGCAAAGAGGTCTTATATGTCAACTGAGCTTTATGACATTAACACAGACACTGAAGGGGATAATGTGGACTACCAACACTCCGATCATGATCAATACTTTGATGGTGGTGATGAGGTGTATACTATGTCTTCACCAATTCAACAGGACTCCCCAGTGTCTGATTCTCTGGCAGAAAATCGGCCCCTATTCAATGACATTTTAATCAAGGCAGCTGAGCACTTCGGTATTCAAACACAGGAGACTCAGCAGGACAAGGATTTTGTCGAAGATAGCCTCGGAGACAAAAAAGCCGCCACCCAGTTAATCCCCATCTTAAAGTCTCTCCAGACAAGAATCCAACCTTCACTGGAAATGCCCAATCAAACATGGGCAGTAAACCCGCGGGTAGGAAAACCTTTCCGTTCGGCGCCATCTGACCCTTTATATATCGGGAAGACAACTCAAGCCGGATTCGCTCGTCACAACTACCCAAAAGAGGACTGGGACACCACTAGACTCTTCAGAAGCTCCCTCAGATAAGGAGAGCAAGAAACTCTACACCATGGGAAGGAAAGTTGCAACTTGGGCAGCGTTTCAAACTAGAATCGGCAACAATTCCACACTGTTGGCGAGCTATGATTGTCATAAATGGGATGAGATTTCTGCCCTCATTGACTCTGCTCCAGAGCCTTTAAAGTCTAAACTTGCCCTAGTTGCAGCAGAAGGCAAAGCCACTGCCAGCTGTATTCTCAAGAACAATCTTGATGCTGCAGATAATGCAGGCAGTATTATTGCGGAAGGAACCATTATCAAGCGCCACGCTTGGCTACGCCAGTCTGGCGTTAAACTAGAGACCCAGGCAACTTTACACAACATGCCAGTGGAACAGACCGTGCTTTTCGGAAAAGCGGTAGAGGACACTCTGAAATCGGCCAAAGAGCAATATGATACCCTCAAATCACTTGGGCAACTGACTAATAAAAAAACCTGGCCAAAGTGGGTGGGGGGACAATTTTCACCCTTTTCGTGGCCAAAATTCCTAAAGAGGCTCCGGATACGGACAAAGCCCTAATACATCATTGAACAACAATCTCTGTCAATTGTCCCAAGGTTATTGAAGAGGCCTGCGCAGAACCCGTGGCCGGGGGAGAGCCTCCACATCTAGAGGTGGAGGAACACCTCCCAAACAATGACAGCCCGCTACAGCTCCCCTCTCATGCCTCACCGGTAGGGGGACGGATTTCACACATCATCCACGCATGGGAGGGAATAACCACAGACAAGTGGGTGCTATCAACTGTAGCGGGAGGTTATTGTTTGGTGTGCCTAGCAAAACCATCAAACCATCACCCGCTCCAAAGGAAGAACAGCTTATCCTGATGGAAAAAGTTAACGCGCTGCTTCTCAAAGACGTCTAGGGAGGAGGGGCAACATGCTCTCCTTAGAAGCAAGACGTCGCAGAGCAACACAGGTTCGATCCCCGGGTCTGCGCTTAGAAACCTCTGGGTATTAAGTGCATTATAAATAACCAATCCTATCATATATCAAGATTGTGTCGTCCAACGAGGTAAACAATGGTATTTATTCAACATACTTCCCTGTTCCAAAAAAAGATCTAACTATGCACCCAGTATTAGACTTGCACCCTGCAAACACTTATGTACAGCCACAAAGATTCTGCATGACAATGCTACAAGAAGTAATCTCCCTGCTAAAACGGGGTGGGTGGGGTGGTTACATGGCAACACGGGATATGAAAGATGCCTATTTTCATTTTTCAATGTTCCCAGCTCACAGAAAACTCTTGCGGTTCAAGGTAACAAACCAGCACTACCAATTTAAAGTGCTACCCTTTGGAATAGCTTCAGCTCCAAGGGTATTCACCAAGGTACTGGTGGCGCACCTGCGCAGGGAGACAATCCCTGTGTACCCCTACCTGGACAACTTGCTGATCACAGGAAAAACAACCAATCTTTGCAAACAAAACACGCAAAGAACCATAAACCTTCTCTTCCAATTGGGTTTCTCAATAAACGAGAAAAATTCAAGTCTTTTACCAAACACAACAAAGACATTCCTAGGAGCTGTCTTAGACGCAAGAGCAGGCTTGGCCTTTCCATCCTTGGAAAGATTTCAAAACATGCTTCTGCAAATACCCCAGTATCCAGATAAGCGTACACAAAGCAATGCGTTAGCTAAGCATGATGGCATCGTGCATATATCTAGTCCCACACTTACTTCTGCGCATTAGACCGATGCAGGATTGATTGGCGAAACAGTGGTCTCAGGCAAGCGGTCAGTGAGACGATCTACTGGTCGTTTCGCCAACACTAGTTCAGAACCTACGCTAGTGGTCAAGAGAAAACCTGTTAAAAGGAAAACCCTTCCATGATCCGGAAGCACAAACGATTGTTACAATAGACGCATCACTCTCCGGGTGGGGGGCTCATTACCTTCACCACAAAGCACATGGTCTGTGGATTCACATCATGGTACAAAACCAAATCAACCTGTTGGAACTACTAGCAGTATTGTTATGTTAGGTGTTCTTGTAAAGCGCACGTTGGCCAAAGGCATCTTGGCGCTGCAGGAAGGAGAGATCAAATTTACGGTAACCCAGGGGTTAAAAAGATGAGTTTTTAGTGCCTTTCTAAAGGCAAGGTGGTCTCCTAGATTCTTCAGATGCAGCAGCAGACTGTTCTGGGGACGACAAAAGGGCGCGTGCCGAAATGTAGGGACAAGAAGACCGGCTGATGCTGAGCACAGAGACTGTGTAGGGAGATAGCGGGAGAACTTGGCACACAGGTATTCAGCTCCTTAATCCTCAAGAGCCAATGTACCAGACATAGGGTCTTAAAACAATGCGTTGAGTGACCGGTAGCCAATGGAACCAATGGAGTGACGGGGGATATCCCTATCCTCTCAACAAGTTCCAGGGGTATTCAACACTCAAGCAGACTCTCTAAGCAGTGATCCCCTACCAGACGAACATGAAGGACAACTAGACCCAAGTGTTGTAGACCACATCTTCTCTCAATGGGGTTACCCTACACTAGTCTTGTTCGCTACAGGAGAAAACAAGCAATGACCAAACTTTGCTTCCAGGTTCCCTCAACCAGACTCGCCCTATGGATGAACTGGTCAAGCAAATTTGCTTACGCCCCCCCCCCTCACGCATCCCCCGACTCCATTAATGAGCAGAATAGTGAACAAGATTCACAGAGAACAGATGACACTCATGCTAGTTGCTCCCATATGCGTGAGACCACTGTGGTATTCACATCTGCGCAAACTGGCAATGTGCGATCCCATCAAACTCCTGTGTCTAACCAACCTGTTAACCCAACACGGGGGGACAACAGTGCACCCTCAACCACACTCAATGAACTTGGCAGCATGGCTCTTGAGGTCATAGCGTTCGGACACCTTAATCTTCCACAGCGGTGTATGGAAATGCTCAAGGAGGCACGAAAACCAAAGACTAGACACTTTTATTTCAACAAGTGGATGAGATTTGTAATTGTAATTTCTCTGGGTGGAACAGCGGTCCGCCATCCCTTCTATTACAACACAGGATTCCTGCTCCTGGCTTCTCCAGTGTGAGAGAAGAAAGCTTATATCACACTTCCTGAGTCTCTCTTCCCTTTTTTCCTGGCTCTGCTCAATAGGATATGGGAAAACACTAGACAGGTCAAAGTGGCACCTACCGTTAATCGTCATGCCTCCAAACGTCTCCCTCGTCACAGTACTGATCTTATGACTCCCTTGGGAAGATGTATGGTGGTGAGTTCCGTCATGCGAAGATTCACCTGGCTGAGATAATCAGGGTATACACAGGACATCCAGGCAAAACTGTTTGACGTGCCTATCAACAGTCTATTTAGGATATGGGTACTTCCTTTGATTTTGTTTCCGCGGGACCATTCTCAAGTCGGGAGTCATTGGGGTGGTTCTTCGTCACAGTACTGGGAAAGGAATCTTCACTTCGGTAACTCCTATTCTGCCTCGTCTCAGTATTTTCTAGGGGAAGGGTATGGTGACCACAACTAATGAGCCTATTAGGGAAGGGGTTGTTTTTATGGTTGTAGGAAGGCGGTGTAGGATTAGGTGATGGGCTGGGATACTGTGTTCTTAGGGGAAGGTCATCCCTAATCCCTTAAGGGATTTCCCTCCCATGTGATCCTCTCCTTGTGTATCACCCACAGGGGGGACTGTTTGACTGTGGCCGCACTGCCCTGGTCACATGGGGAAGGTCTTCCCCCTAGGGGAGACGGGACGACATCCATAGATTCATCACAATACCTAGGGGTACAAATGGGATACAAATGTCAAGTTGCAAGCTACTAGCCAGGCAAAGTCATATGCTCTACACAGTACACCATTTCTTATGGTTTGCGTCCTCCCACGGATTCATGATCTTGTATACCTCATATTAGATATATATTCTCCTGCTTTGCAGCTCTCCAACTCTATCCCAGCAGGGGGCGGGCGTGCTGTGCTCGCTGGCGTTGATGGTCATCGAAATGTCATCTTTGTGACCGGTTTTGACATTGATGCCGGTACAAATAGGACGCTCGATGCCCTGTGACCTCAGTTCCTTTTTTCTGCATGCCCAGCACACTACTCTGGAAATTTGCCTCAGAGGAATTCTGACACACTTTCTTTTCAAAGAATATCTTTCACATTTTCGTAGATTCCTTCATCGGGTCGATTCCAAAGTCCTCTGGTTTCAAAAAGTGCCTTGATTGTGGTGCTAAAATGTCACAAATGGATCCCCACAGAATTTGCCTGTGGTGCCTCGCTACCGAACCTATTGTGGCTGATTGCGGCTTGTGTAAGTTATGACACCTAAAGCCTTAAAGGAGAGGACCATAAAGGTGTAATTGGTACTGGGTTGTTTGTCTTCGAAGTTGCAAGTACAACACAGTCGAAACACAGGTCAAACAAAGGTAAAAGCTCCAGAGAAAGACAGAAAAACGGTTGAAGAAGCACTGTAAAAGTTCACTCAAGCGATTTCCATCCATCTTCCTCATCGAAGAAGAAAGAGGCATGCACTCATCCAGACTCTTCTTCAGAAAGCCAGGTATGTTTCCTGTTTAAATCCGCCTCGGAGAAGTCTGAAGAATTTTGCATGCAAATGATGCAGGACTTTGAGAAAGCGGGTCTGCCTGTTCTTTCTTTCTCCGGACGAAAGACCACCGAGCCCGACAAATTCAGCAGGGACTCGGTTAACCAACCTCCTCATGCGCCTAAGATCAGGAGACCATAGAAAACCTTGATACATGGACTGTCGACACCACCGTCATCAATGGCGTCTGACGCGTTCTTCGGCACTCTATCCGCACTGTCAGTGTCAAAAATGCATTTATCAACGACAGTCCAAGATCCCTTGACTAGATTTGCTCCGAAGTCTAGAAGGGATTTTATGTCCTCTTTCCAGGACATTTTCAACAAGGATGATGACCCGGTTCCCTTTGGGTTTGAGCGTTTGGGTCTTACACGACAACGTGAGGTGTTCTATCTAGCCTCTGCCCTGCCAAAAGCAAGCGTCTTTGGTACCTCTCCTGAGGTTGAATTTCCACAAGTAGATCCTCGAGCCTGTCCCAGTGTGGCATACAGGAAAATTATGGCGAAGGTAACCGATGACTTAGGTTGGGGTCCCCTGAATGTGACCTGACAAGGATTTTACTGGGAAATACAGAATAGCCTTGTCTGATCCAGACATCCAGCACATGAGTCTGGAAGTATAGGTTGCGACTGTTGGCAGCAAGGATAGAACCTATCCCTCTTTACCTCCTGACGGGGATGACATAAGTTATGCCGCCCTGGCTAAAAGGTTTTTGCCCTTGGCAGTATGGCACTAAAAGCTGTTAATCCTTTGCGTACTCTGTCCAAATATACACACACTTTATGGTCTGCAATATCTGAGGCAACAGAGCACATACCTCTCGGGGAAATGAGGAAAGGCTTACTTAACATCGTGGAAGATAAGCCATATGCCAATCCCTTCAGTCAGGACTCAACACGGCTGACTGTGTCGGAAGATGTATGGTGGCAAGTTCCGTCATGCGAAGATTCACCTGGCTGAGATAATCGCGGTATGCACAGGACATCCAGGCAAAACTGCTTGACATGCCTATCGACAGTCTATTTAGGATATGGGTACTTCCTTTGATTTTGTTTCCGAGGGACCATTCTCAAGTCGGGAAAACGCAAGATACTGTATAGGCGTGGAGATCAGTTACCCCTCCCTTAGACAGTCGCACCAATTGTGATTATCCTCTTCTGTCTTAATGGCTAGTCAATAACCACCCTTAGACACCAGAGTATCTTATGTCAGAAATTGATTCTTTAATTATTTTCATTTTTTTTTATTATTCATTGTGCTTTGTATGACATACATTTTGCAAACTAGACAGTCATGTAAACCAACTCATCAAAAATCAACAATAAACATTCTAAAAACGTTTAGTGTATGGGGTTAGTACACAGTGACTTTGAAAAACATTTCTGGTACACCGTTCTTAACGCTTAGATCTGTACAACTTATTTGGTTGTTTTCATTAGGAAATACAACAGCAAATTCCACATCTATAATCTGTACCTCCACTAGGCAGGTTAAATGACACTCAATCGCCTAGTCCCAAAAATTAGCCTAGATAGACATTGTACAGATCATTTGATGTTTTTTTTCGAGAAAAAAAAGCGGTAAAAAACCCAGCGAAAAAGCATCCCGCGATGAAATGACATGGAACCCTCTACACGTCCTGCAGATGGTCACCAAATTCCGGATGCCCAATACCTGCCAGCGCTAGGCTTCCTACAGTTGCTCGGTCTCATGGCATCCTGCATCTTCCTGGTGCCAGAGGCCAGATTAATAATGAGATTGCGCCAATGGGCCCTCAGATCTCAATTGTTGCAGTTCTCTGGCAGTATGACAGACTTGATTCAAGTCCCGAGCAGAGTCGCTCAGGATCTCCTATGGTGGACTTGCACAGAGAACGTGATGGCAGGAGATTAGTTTTGACAACAGTGGCAAGAGGCAACCGTAGTGACGGAAGCATCTCTGAAAGGCTGGGGCGCTCAACTGAACAAGCTGACAGTGATTGGGTTGTGGTCCCTGGTGGAGACAAAACTTAACATAAATCTGTGGGAGCTGAGAGTGATCAGACTGGCGCTGATGGCTTTTTTGCCTTCCATAAAGGGGAAGACTGTCTCAGTCATAACTGACAACACAGTGGCCATGCATTACACCAATAACAGAGGTGGCGTAAAGACACTCCCAGAGAGGCGATGCAGCACTGGTCCTGGGTGTTACAGAACAAAATCTTCCTGTCAGCAATTCACCTGGCTGGGTAGGAGAATACAACGGCGGACACACTGACCAGACTGAGATTGATATCCCACGAGTGGAAGCTGTGCCTGGAAGTTCTTCTGGTAATCTTCACACTCTGGGGAACCCCTCAAGTGGATTTGTTTGTGTTAAGTGACAACAGGAAACAGGAAGTGCAAACCTTTCTGCTCCAGGAGCACTGGGGGACGTATTGGTGGTGGACTGGAACTTCCAGCTCCTGAATGAGTTACCACCGATTCCAGTCATTCCTCAAATGATCAGAAGGTTGAAGAGGTATGAAGCAACCATGATCCTGGTTGCCCTGGACTGGGCCAGGAGGATGTGGCACTCGGACCTACTGGAATGTGGCCATGTGTCCTCCACATAGTCTGCCTAGTAGGCCAGACCTTCTCTCTCAGGAGAGGGGGCTGGTTCTTCACCTGAGCATACACTCGCTCAACCTACACGCCTGGCTTCTGAAAGGCTAAGGTACAGGGATTGGAACCTTCCGGAAGACCTGATGGAGGTGTTGCTTTCAGCCACAATCCACAAGGCTAGCAACTAAAGCTGTATACCGGTGCCGTTTCAAAGAATGTTGCAGCTGGTGCAGAGCTGTGTATCCGTTTTTGTGACGCCTCACGGGCTATTTAGCAGCGCTCTCTATCTTGAAGTGCATTCCAGAACAAGGGTCCCCTTGGTAGTTCAATTGTAACAAGGCCTGACAAAACCATTCCCTCCAACCCCCTTTGTGATGCCGGCATGGAACTTAAACTTGGTGTTAACATTTCTCATGGCTTCCTGTTTTAAGCCATTACATCCATGTACATTGAGGCTGCTATTAAGGAAGACCGCCTTTTTGGCAACTATTTCCTCTGCCCAAATAGTGAGTGAATACCAGGCCCTGTCCTGTAAGCCACCTTTTAGTCTTTACCAAGAACAAGGTGACTCTTAGAGTGCGTCCCTCATTCCTTCCGTAGGTCATATAAGCGATTCACCTGTGGCAGACAATTTGTTTGGCAGCCTTCTATCCAACTCCTCATCCATCCAAGGAGGAAGAAAGGCTGCATAGAATTTTAAAATTGCCAGGGCGAAACAATTCAGACTGTAAGATCAGTTGTTCAGTGGATATACTAGGCTGAAAACAGGCAAAGCAATAAGAAAGCAAACAATTTCAAGATGGATAGTGATGTGTGTTTCTGAGTGCTACACCAGAGCAGGTAAGGAAATCCCAGTAGGCTTCGGGGCACACTCCAGTAAGGGTGTGGCAGCTAACTCTGCTCTCCACTCTCCAAAGAGGGGTACCTGCAAAAGATATCTGTCAGACCACGTCGTGGTCCTCCACACACAGGTTTGAAAACATTATTACCTGGACAAAGTATCTTGAACTGAGTCCCGTTTTGGTGGGCTGTCCCCTAACAAGTGATGACATAATCGCCATGGAGTTCGCTCTTTCACTCCTCTGTAAGGGAGTCTAAGATCAGGAATCCGTGGGAGGACACAATCTATTAGAAGAACAAATGATTTACCCCTAGTAATGTTGTTTCTGATGGATGTTCCTCCCATGGATTCCTCATCGTCCTACCAACCTGCCCCACGTTTAAAGTGCTCTCTGATGCAATTATATGATGACTCTCTCATTTAATGCTTAAGCAACTACTTTTTATCTCAAATCCGTACCGGTGCAAGGTGAACATTGACAACTGAGGTCACAGGGTGCTGAGCGTGCTATTTGTTCCAGCATCACGTCTCATCCGGTCACAAAGATGACGACTCGATGACTATCCACACAAGAGCGCATGTTGCCCCCCCCCCCCTGCTTGGAAAAGGTGTCTGAGAGCTGGAAAAAAGGAGAATATATATCTAAGATGAGGAATCCGTGGGAGGAACATCCATCAGAAAGCACATTACCAAGGGAAAGTCATTCGTTCTTCTTAACTCCAAGTCAAATGTTGAGACCTGCAGTAAATGCACTTTAGTATTTTTCTTGAAGGCTTTATATAAACCGTGAAATCAGCAGAAAAATTGTCGAACGTGTATTTCATGATATTCTTGCCCAGAGAAGTGTTATTGAAGTTTTGTTTCAGTTTTGATGCATGAAAGCCAGTATCCTATTTTTCGGAAGTGGTATATAAATGTTTAGAAAATTGTGTAGAGTTGTACAACACACGTTTTGCACAAAGTCTTAGTTTTGCATGTAATTGATGTTTCATTGATTGAAAAAAAGAAATAAAACAGAACAATATTTTTGATGTTGAAAATCAAGCATAAAGCTGGGAAGGAGGACCGAGAAAAATTGGGAAACAAGAAAGGGACACCAGGAGTAAGAGCAATAGGGGGCAACAGAACCAAGAAACCAAGAAGAGAAACCAGAATAAGACCAATAGCGGGAGGCACATAGTAAAGAAAGTGGGTGAAGAACCATTTGAAAGCGCAACAATGGGAATAGCAGAGCCCAGAAACAGAAATGCTAACCAGGAAGAAGACTACAATGGAGGGAGCGAGGCAGGAATAAGACAGGAATAAAACCGGAAAACCGCTGCTGAGAAACATTTAAATAATTAAAAGGAACAATAGTAATTAGGTGAATAAGGTCATGAAGCAAGTAGGTGTAGAGCTAAAAACAAAAGAAATAATTGAGCCAAAACACAGTGGACAACAAGAAAATATCATTACCATTTGCAGTTGAGTTTGCTGAGGGACAACCCGTGTGTTTAAAGGGAAAAGATTGCTACACTGAACATTGAACAATGCATTTATTTTCTATGTTTGGCCCCATAGATTTGTCCTGGGCTTCTACTGTCTGTGAGCTGGCAGTACTAAAGGTAGCATAGTACGTGTTTAGGGCCAGGCATATGCTAATCGGACGTTAGCAGGACACTTGACCTCTCATGCTCCTCTCTTCTCTTTCTGCAGAGCTGCATATCTCCCTGCTCAGACTATGTGGTACATTCTTTGTTTGCATAGGGTTTTATTGGCACCTGTGCAAGATGAAACACTCTTTGCTTCGTCTCCCCAGCAAGCTGCTAAGTGAAACGGCTAATACCCACTGATGAGTTGCTTCAAGGATCACATGGGCATATAGTCAAACATGTAGCTGATAAGGATTTAACCTCCCTTCCACCTCCAACCAGGCCCACACAGTAGCTTGTGTCTACCTGCAACATCTCCAACAGCTTTAGTTAACCTTTAGCTCTGTTTGCATCACAGTATATAATTCATACCTGTGTCAGAGCCAGGCCCCAGTGAATTGTTTAGGATTCTAGCACCTCTGCTCTTGTGCCAATAACCACTCATCCTGTGAAGATAGCTTACTTAACATACTTCCCTTAACAAGACACATTCTTTGTGTACAAGCACAACGCCAGCTGAATATATACTCCCTGCCTACTTTATTTAAAACCCTGAAGTCTAAGCTGAATGGAAATACATTTGTGAGGATCCAAGTTTAGCAGCATGAGATAACAAGTCATAGTACATTTTGTACAAGTGTGACTCGTAGAGTGTTTCGAATAAGGGGAATAGTAATGCAATATAACATAGGCATTGCAACTGTATGACAGCCATAAAGCAAGTCTATTTCCACTTCTCATTAGCACAAGAGTATCAGTGTTGTAGCCTTTGTCAATGCAAGGCTCAATATCACCTGAAGCCCAGTTCAGTCCAGCACCTTGAACATTTGGCAGACGGATGAAGTTCTGCAGTCCTGTACTGTCAAGGTGTTTTATATCATTGTTCTGAAGGGTGGAGGGGCTATGGTGGAATGTAGTGTTTTTGGATGCAGGCTGAATTTGAAATATCGTGGGGTACTTTATTGAACGCTGGTGTTACTTATCAAGGTGGCTTAACACTTTGTTTAATAACTGCACGTTAAAACTCCATCTTCCTACATCCCTCTCACCCGCCTTCTGGTCATATATGTTGGCATGACTTGATTTTATCATTGAGAATTTCACCTGGGACATTGTCAGCTTGGGGTTGTCATCCACTAAAGCATTGCCTGTTTGTGTTTGAGTGAGTCAGAGAGTGTGTCTGGATGATATTAGGATGCATTCAGCTGCCACACTCTTGCTGCTTTGTTTCCCTCTCTCCTTTCTAACTCTGATGATTATACTGACATCTGTCAAAACTATAACCGAATCTCTGTGCTGTTGATGAACATTAAAACATGTCTTCTTTTAAAATCACTAATTGGCTTACCCTTTAAACTGCACCCTTTTTTAGTTATGTGTTTGTTTGTTGCTTCAAATGTATGTGTATTGCTTTCACTACATGTCTCCTGCAATGCCAGATCTTGCAGAAATATCTATTTTGGCCATAGAAGCCATTGTCTGCTGCCCTGATAGATCATTCAGGAAACCTCTGAATTCCTTGTCACTAATAATGGGACACATTGTGTCTTGCATTTTCCTGCACTTTGTGGTCCTTCAGGACCTCCGAGGGATCTAATGAGAGACTGCCAAAAATCTACTTCATTAATCCCGGGATCTATTTCATGACTTCTCAAGGGTAAATAGTAAGATTCCTTTGATTGAATTAATCTATTTATCTGGTACATACACCATGACTTGCAAGACTTCCGTAGACCTAGCTTAAGGTTAATATTTCTATTACACACGTCGATACTAACAACACATTAATTCTCTACTTTAAGTACTTTATTAAAGGTAAGCTACTCTAACCATAGACTTCCTTTTTCCCCTCATATACTTTCAGTTTTAGCCAATAGGATCTCTGATCTCCAGAATACTGAACTGATCTTCTCTGGTCATTATATTTCAGATAGTGGAGCATCATATGTTTAATTACTTCCACCACTCCTTGAGAGCTTCAGTGACTATGAAGGATCTTATAGCTCGACTTTGGCGATCTCGCCAGCAAGTAGTGGACATTTCGCAATGACTGCAATAGATCTCATCAGTGTCCCTCCACAGATGATAACAATCACTTCTTAAGCTCTAGTCAGTGATGCTTATAGATCGTATTATTGATTCCAATATACATAACCTATAACTAGGAGAGATCTTTTCTGTAGTGCCCAATGATGCCATTAATTTATCCCATAGATCACATTAACATGCAGAGATCTTATTACTGTCTCCAGATAGATCATCATTTGCACCCACAGAGCACATTTATGATGACCCAAAGTAAGGCACACCAGAGAGGTCCTTATCAAACTGTGAGATCTTATGAGTGACTAAAAATCTCAGCAGCTTCTAGATTCTTCATAGTCTCCACTAAACAATCGTAAAGACTCCTGGTGAGCTCATTGTTGCTTCCTAAATAGCTCATCAATGGATCCCAGTGACCTTTAATGATGCATTTTAAATGTGAGAGTGGTTTCACAATGCAATATTTGATCTATAGCAATTATTGCAGCAATATGTTCAGTGCCACACATTTACAAAAAAAACCTTTTCAGAGGCAGTAAATAATGATTTTCCTTTCCACCTTCTAGTGATCTGTTTTGAATATGAAAACACTATTTGTTTATGCTTCGGGTGTCACATGAACTCCCACAGTTGTTTACAAAATTGTTTGTGTGTTAAACTGTCTTCTTTACTGTAAAACCTGGACATCATAGAGAGGTTGGGGTCAGTTGGGAGAAATTGGGAATTTGGGTGGCCTTTACAGATTTGTATACCTGGGAAAATCTGTACTATGGCATTTACTGAGGTGAGAGGCCAAAGTGAGTTTCAGGAGGAGCATGTGTAGTTTTAGAAGCATAGAGTAGAAACTGGAAAAGCGGTACTGCTCACGGGGCACATTGGGTATAAGAATTAGGTCCTGACCTGGTCCTGGGAGACATTCAGGGAATCAGGGATAGCGTGAACTGCTTAATAAAGTGAGGACAGACTGGAATAGCAGCAGAATTGGATGCCTGAAATAACATCAGGGGTCAGAGTGCTGAAGGAAAAATCAAACAGATGAGACAATTAGTGAGAGCAGTTGCTTCAGGTGTGAGAGTTGAGATATGCAGTCATGGTGTGCATGGAAGTGGTACAGAAACGAATGTGTCCAGCAGGACAAGAAGGAACTACTAAAAGGAGAAGAACAAAATATAACTTGTCCCCGTTCTTCCTATCCTTTCTAAGTAGAAGGCTTGCCGACTGTATCACAAGGGCTTCTGTCTGCTCAACGCCTCCACAGGAGACCTCTTTAATAATTCAATCATAGATTGTTATGATAAGTTTTAGAGCTGGTCGGCAGTGTTGACACTACCATGCCTTTTACTGTGCTTTTCCGGAACTCTTACCATCTATTTGGATGTTTTTTCACCAGCTGTCTCAAGTCCAAATATCGTAAAGGATAGACTTAAGACGTCTCCTATCCAGGTACAGATCAACATACGTACTCGTGCACCATTGTCGACAATATCAGACACAGGACTCAAATCTTGGTGAGGTTCGTTTGATTAACATTTAATAGCAGAGCTGCAGAGGGAACACATATTTCAACGATCCTGATCCCGCGTTAAACTCCAGCCCCGCGTTGCCACCTACCCCCAATGCATGCCAAATCATTACTCCCATCTTGTCATCAAGCAAATATGTAATTAAAAATGGAGTCTCCCTAATTATACGAGGCCACTGCAAGGAATAGAAGGCATAGTCATTTTAAATCAGTATGTTTTTCTTTTTCACCTGAATGCTCTTGCACATACATTGCAGCCTTCATCTCAACCAACTCTTTTTTTTCCCCCCTCCACTCCATCAAAGGAATGCTCATTGGAATTCTGCTTCAAAACATGGCAACAATGGGTAAACAAAGGCACCTTTATAATAGAGCAGAAAAGGGTCTTGCATCTCAAAATTGAGAAACTATTGGTTTCTTTTTTACTTGTAAGTCTGTTTTAATTTTCAGCTTTCTTTCTCGTTTGAGGACCCCATATCCAAACTCTAGCCACTTCTGCATTGCATCGTTATGTATACACACCCTAAATTGGACAAGTGGTACCTATTGCGACACTTAATCTGGTCACTTGCATGGGCCGACCCAACAAGATCTTTTCTATGCATGATGTCTATGCTCTCTCCCAAACCTGCTTGTTTACGGAGCAGGAATCGCACAGTATTCTGTCTTATATCTGCAAGGGTCCGGGTAATGGTAGGATGTAGTTGTGCTGGAGTCTCGTTCATAGACCAAGGGTGCGTATAGATGCTTCAATCCCATGTCTTTGTTTACAAACAATATTTTGCAAAAATGTGCTGTTGACTGCATTCAGTGCATTCATTTCCCAAATGTAAACCTTCATAAATCTACACCCCCAATGTTTTGAAACCGTAATGATGTAAAGGTCATGTATTTCATTTTGAAATTTTAAATGATAGTTCCAATCTTTTCAGTCCTCCTCATTCCTGCAGTTAATTTAAATGCATTTATAGTAATCACTGGCTCCTCTATTTCTTTATTTCTTTCCCGCATTTGCTACTTGGTGATCTGCGTAGTAAGCATTTTCTTTAAAAGTTTACGCGGTAGAAGTGTACCAAAAAAAGTAGTGGAACTGTGACCCTGTCCGAGCAACGTACAACACATTTTGCAAGGGTCGCAGCCATGCTGCTTGACAGCCAATTAAGTTGAAACAAATTTCAGGTTAGCTGTAACTGCTATTGGGTGTTAAAGTGGAGAAATATGCTTTAACTTCACAAAGAACAGCTCTGGAATGGGTGAACATGGTTGAAAAAAGCAGTGGAACTATTAACAGTAAAAGATAACAGTAGTGGATCTCTGCTCCGACCGTTCCTGCTCCCTTCGAGCACTGCTTTACAGAATCTTCCATAGCGCATGAGATGTCTTTCTCCTAATTTGGCATGCATGCAGTTCCCCAACATGCAGCCAGGCCACCTCTTCTCATAAAGTAGCTTCTTTCTCTTTTTAACTGTCTTCCATAGCAAATGGCAACCATTTGTACTTTGTACTTTATGGGAGTGTTGTTGCTTTTACCTGCTTGGTCTCATTGAAGGTATTCCTTTATCCCACAAAAATGTCTGCTTTCAAATTCTGACTGTCCAGCAGAGCACAGATCTTTGTTTCTGATCAGCACTGGCTGTGGCGTTGAGATTTTTTATCAGCTCATTAATTTAGCACATTAAAAAAAAATGTCATTGCTGGAAAAAGACCTCTTTGTGGACTGTGTCCTTCAACAAGTTGTAAACCAAACATGATTATCTTGCTGTTACGTCCATGCTGATTCTCTGTCCTTCACAACCTTTTGGGACGACCTTCTCGTGCAGCAGGCTTGGCTGAAACTGGTCTACAGATGCTGCATTAAGGCAGCAAATATACTTTAAAATATAAACTTACGTACACAAACCTTCATTATAAAACCAGGTACCAACACTCCCCTATGAGAGTCCTGAGCACCTCAGCTGCTAGTTCCTGTTTTTCCATCTAGAGGTTGGCACAGAGAACTATTTTCTCCACTCTTTTTGAGTGTGCCCCTTTGCACATTTGTTACAGTCCCTTGTGTGTGTGTTTTAGAGATCATTTTATTTCTTTGAGAGGTGTAACTTCTTGTAGTGTTTGTATTTGTGTTTTTTTTTTTTAAGTGGGATTTGATTTTCTTTCAAAACCTTTTACTACAACATTTTGCAAAATAATTTTATAATCCCTCTGTAACCAGCAAGGGCGCACTCATAAGTCAGTGTTTAACTCATGCATATGGTGCAGGTGCATTTATCGACTGCTGACGCTCACATGGCCTGCGTCATGTGCCTCAGGAACCTGCCCAAGTTAAATTCTGCACTTTATGTATTGGAGTTACACAGAGATGCCTCTAGAAATGCTTCATGTATATGGCGACCAATGGAAGAGACCACTGTAGAGTTTATCCTGAACTGAAGCCAGGCTTTAGTAGTTAAAGGGGTGTCCATAACTATTTTATTGCAGGTAGCTAAAGATGCTGTCTGAATCAGAAAGAAAGTTGTTCTTCAATGGATTGCCTTTCTCCCGCAGATTCCTCATCTGATAGATATTCCCACAAGCTCTGCTGCTTCGGAAAATGTTCAACAAGGGGCGTAGTGGACCTTGTCCTGGCTGACGATCCTTCTTGTTCGACGTCTGATCTTTTGATCTGTACATGCCGTCAGGCATCGTATAAATCCCACATCACTACGCCCCAACCTCGGTTCCTTTTTACATAGCTCTGACTCGCACAATGTTTTTGTCAGAAAACGTACTTTTTTTCAAATTGTTTGACGCAAGATGTCCTTCGCTTTGGTAGCTGGTTTCAAACCGTGTTCTGTTTGTGGCACTAAGATGTCCATCACCGACCCACACTCTGATGCCTCGGCACGGGTCACAGGACTGGCGGGTGTCGATTTGTGCACCAAAATGCAACCTAAATCCCTGCGCGTTAGAGCTGCAAAATGTGACGTTTGGTCGTGAGAGGCCGAAATTACAGGGCACATCTACGAAAAAGAACATAGGGGGAAGACGCAGCAGTCCCACTCGAGGAGCCACTCTTCCTCGTCCCGAAAGAAGAAAAGGCATCACGGCCAGTGTCGGGACTCTGTGTCATCGGCGTATAAAGGTAAGCCGTTGGCTGGGCATACCACCCTCCAAGAGTGGGAAGATTTCAAATCCTCGATTCTTGACATGTTCATAAAGCATGCTACATTCTGCGTGGCTAACCTCACCAAGCATCAGGCTTCGGAGCCAAGAGCGACGCTCAGTATACCCGACTCCTCTAGTGCCCCAGTACCGACAATGTCGGCGCCGATAAATCTTTCGACACCGAAAAAGATCCAATCAAAGCCGGATCAACCCTGTGCATCCAAGTATGTCGATGTTACGGCTTCTCAATCCCAATCGACACCGACATCCACCATATCGGCGCCAAGAGACAAACCCTTGATGTCGACGGTTGTCAAGAAAACATTCACCCCACAACCCTGGTCTGAATTGTTCAATGCTATGGCAGATATCTTGGGCGGTCATGGCGCCGATGACAAGAGGATGTCGACCCGATTTACTTGGGTTCAGGAGGGGTTGATTTATTTTTACAACCAGAATCGGCTTTTGCAACTGGCTCAAGGCCTCTAGGACGCCATCAGTCTGGACACCTCTCCAGACCTCGAATTTCAGCAATCCCAGCCCTATCTTCATAATTCATCTAAATTCAGGGCTTTGGTAGAAAGGGTTATTGACACCTTGGGATTACATTCATCAGCGGCACTTTACAAGGTTATGGTCTTGACATTTAAGATGAAGGACTCACCACAGAACGTAATATTCCTTTAAACCCTGCCATTGCCGATCCTTTAGCAATTACGTGGCAAAAACCTTGTTCCATTCCTCCAATCAATTCCACCATTTCCGGAAAATACAGGCCGGCTAGAGGAGACCCTTCATACCTCTCCTCTCACCCTTCCCCACAGGTGCTTGTTATGCAGGCTGCTACGGTTTCTTCTAGACCTGCATCTTCTACCACCACTCAGCCTCCCGACAGGGAAGCAAAAAAGTAGATGCGTTAGCAAAGAAAGCTTTCACTTCAGGTAGCATGGCCCTAAAAGCTACAAATATGGCAAGCAGTTTTGCCAAGTACTGCTTCGGTCTATGGATGGACAGCAATTGAAAATGCTGCTCAGTATGTCCCAGAAGGAGAAATGCGCAATGGCTTCCTACAGTTAGTGGAGGATGGGAAAGAGGTGGCCAGACAGTTGCTGCGAAGAGACTTGGACATTGCTGACTGTGTGGGCAAATCTATGGCGTCAGCCATAACACTAAGAATATAGGCCTATTTACAAACCTCTGGTCTTTCACCTAATGTCCAAGTCAAGCTTGTGGACATGCCCTTCAAGGGCGATCTTCCATTTGGCCCGAAAGCTGGCGATTCCTTAGCAAAAATTAAGGAATACAAAATCACTGCTGAGTCCTTAAGCATTGCTGCGCAACTGGCTAAACCTGCATTTAGCTTCGGCTCTAGGGCATGGAACTACAGGAGATATGCTCATTATCACAGGAGACCATAGCTCCCACCAGCCAGCCAAGGGCAGAAGCGTTTCTTGACCGAGCATCCAAAGCTGCTTTGATTTTCCCCTCTCACAGTGGACCGGTTGGAGGACGGATGACGGAAAATTTTGTCCAGTGGCAGGGAATTACTTCCAATGCCTGGGCTCTACAGCTCATTCAGTTGGTTTATTGTCTGCCATTTTTAAGAAAACTACCAGACAGACCGCCCCACTCTCAATCCAACAGGGACAGGAGCTCCAGGAAGAACTGCAAGCCCTGTTGTTGAAGAGTGCCGTGGAAGAGGTACCTCCCGAGCAGAGAGGATCGGGTTGGTATTCCCGGTATTTCCTGGTACCCAAGAAGGGAGGAGGTCTCCATCCCATTTTGGACCTCAGGGCCTTGAAAAGTTCTTGAGGAAAGACAAATAAAGGATGGTGACGTTGAGAGAGAGTCTCCACGCTCTCAAACTACAGGACCGGCTGGTGTTGATAGACCGACAGGACGCTTATTTCCATGTGCCAATCCATCAAAAGCACAGGATGGTCATACGGTTCACCATAGGAGATATACACTATCAATTGAAGGTGCTGCTCCCCTTTGGTCTAACCTCCGCCCCAAGAGTATTCACCAATCTCATGGTGGTAGTTGCAGCTCACCTCAGGAGATCCGGGGCCCACGTATGTCCATAATTGGACTGGTGGATCCAAGCAAACTCTGCAGTGCAGGTCTTGTCCCATTTAGAGGACACCCGCTTGCTGCTGTACAAGCTGGGCTTCTCCCTAAATTTGAAGAAGTCCCACATGACACCAGTCCCGCGGCTCCAGTTCATTGGAGCAGTCCTAGACACCCGGTGGGGAAGGCCTGCTCTCCCAAGGAGAGAGTAGTCAGCTTGACACAAATGGTCGACTTGTTCTGGAACTGTGCCACTCTACCAGCGACTTCCTTCCTCTGCCTCCTAGGTCTCATGGCTTCCTGCATTTTTCTAGTGCCAGAGGCCAGGTTGCGCATGAGATCCCTACAGCGATCAGTGATCTCGTTGATCTCGGTACCTCAGCTCTCTCTCAGATCTCCTCAGGGTGTCCGCATCAATGGTCAAAGACCTGTCCTGGTGGGTGGACCGCAACAGTCTCTTGGCAGGGGAACCCTTCAGTCCTGCTTGGCCCAAGGATGCCCAAGGGCTTGGTGCGCTATATAAATAAAATACAATACAATACAGACCCGAGTGGTCACAGATGCATCTCTGAAGGGTTGAGGTGCTCACTGCGAGGATTTGCAGGTGAGCGGCCTCTGGTCTGCGACGGAAGCCAGGTGGCACATCAACAGGTTGGAGTTGAGAGCTATCAGGCTAGCCCTGAAAGCATTGTCCTTGTTCTCATGGACAACACAGTGGCAATACAATCTCAACAAGCAAGGTGGTGTGCACTCCCACCGCCTCTACACGGAGGCGATGATGCTTTGGTTTTGGTTGCTGGAGAACAGTATCTCGGTCTCTGCGGTTCATCTGGCCGGCACAGAGAACAACTTGGCGGATGCTCTGAGCAGGCAGAGCATGGTCTCGCACACGTCGGAATTGTGCCAGGACGTCCTAGAGGAGGTCTTTGCTCTTTGGGGTACCCCAGCAGTGTATCTGTTCGCAACAGAGTCCAACAGGAAATGCAAACAGTTTTTCTTGAGGGAATTCCCAGCGAATGGTGCTCTGTGGGAAGTGTTCCTGGTGGATTGGATATTTCCTCTGATTCCTGTCATTCCATGGGTTCTCCAGAGGTTGAAGAGGTTTTGAGCGACCATGATCTTGGATTGCCCCGGACTGGGTGAGGAGAACGTGGTACTCCGACCTCTTGGATCTGTCCATCTGTCCACCTCACTGGTTGCATCGGCGTCCGGATCGCCTAACCCATTTGGAAGGTTGTATACTCCATACGACCCAGGAATCCCTCAACCTACATGCGTGGCTCTTCAGAGGATGAGATATGACTGGGACCTCTCTGAGGCAGTACTTGAGGTGTTGCTGGCTGCACGCAGACCATCTACAAGATCTTTTTATGTGTGCAGATGGAGAAGATTTGAGGCGTGGTGCAGGGAACGCAAGATTAACCCCATCTCTTGCCCCACCACTACAGTGATGGAGTTCCATCCTGGCCTCTGCAGGCCTTCATGTCACCACAGTCAAAGGATATTTGGCGGACTTGTCTGTGATCCCCAGATCAAGGTTCTTTTTTTACGATCCCGGTAATGACACAGTTTTGAAAAACCTTGTAAATAGGTTCCCGCCAACTCCCTTTGTTGTCCCGGATTGGGACCTTAATCTGACATTTCTGATGGCGGCTCCCTTTGAGCCTTTGCTCTCTTGTCCCTTTACGGCTTCTCTCTTTGAAAACAGCCTTCTTGGTGGCTTTTACATCCGCTAGTCGAATTAGTGAATGCAAGCCTTATGCTGTAAGCTACCCTTCCTGTGTTTTTTCCGGGAGAAAGTTTCACTTGGGGTAAGGCCTGGCTTCCTGGCAAGAGGGTGCATTAGCTTCTAGGATTGACCTGAAGCTTTTGCTGCCTGAGCTCAAACAATAACTCAAACCAAAAATACGGTTTTCAGGTGACAGGTTATCAAAATCAATAGCACAGTTGAACGATCATGTACGCTCAGCCGAAAAGAGGCTAGAAGATCTGGAAACCACCCACTGTGAACACAGACAGGATAAAATGGAGCTCCAGCAGAGACTGCTCATGGTGGAAGAACAAGTGGAGCAGATCTGGATCAGACAGGAAGATGTCGACAAAGTCTGTGAGAGAGGGCTCCCACGACACGTCAAAGATCAAGACCTAGAGGAGTTTGAGGGGACTCTTCTGGGAGTTGTTGGATATGGAGGGAAATTGGGCGATAATCCTCGACTGAACACACAGAGTATACTTCTCTGCCCAGATACAGAGGAACCTCCTCCCGGATGTGTTCACAAGGGTCCTTTGATTCCAGCAAAAACAGTGCATATTGATAGTGGCCATAATAAAGGGGCCTGTTTCTTTCAAGGAGGCAGGCCTTAAGTTGTTCCAAGACATAGCACTGTAGATGCTTGATCACAACCTGGATACAGGACCATGAGGTCCGCTACAAATGGGTGCTTCCCTGCAAGCTGGTTTTTTAATACTGTGGTCAGCGCTACACAATATCGTTCGAAAGCGAAGCCGAGGAGTTCATCACAATGGTGGAGGGCAAGTAGCGTACGAGCCTGGTAGAAGAGACATTCCTCTCACGGGATGTTGACGCAACAGGCGAGTGGGTACACCCCAGCAATCCTCTGGAAGCTTCACAGTGACTGCGGGGTAACCCGACGAAGTAAGCTGCACGCCCGTAAGATGATTGCTGAGCAGATTGCAGCTGACAGCCAGGGACTGTAAAACCTCTACTTTGCCCTAAAGGGGATTTGTTTGATTGTAACATTTCAGGGTACTCAGAAACGATAGGTGGAATGAGATACGTTGTGTTTATTACGTTTAGAAGTTGGGTCAAACAGCCTGTATGGTTAGGCGGGTGTACTCGGGAGTTATACACCGCGCACTAGCTGAAGCTTGAGAGGGCCTGCTGGGATAGCACTCCGGCATAGCGCCCAGGGATGAGTTTGATATGTTGGGAACTGGAACTGTTGGGGGGAGGTTTCTTTGGAGATTTAGAAAATTGAGAGGTTTGAATAATTTGGGAATAAGTAAGGGTGATCTAGTTTTTTGGAACTCGATCATGATTTACCCTTTTGGAACTGCCGAATATCAGGCCACTCACTTCAAGATAGATGCCTACACAATTGCATGCCATGTCAGATGACCGTACATTCAGCCCAACTACCTATTGCCCCAATGCAGAACGTTGATATACCAAGGAAGGTCCCTGAGGTTTCTTTTTTTACCCTAAATGTCATTGGGCTTAATTCCACCAACAAGCGGATAGTTGTCCTTCCGAGGCTTGAGGCACTCTCCCCTACCCTTCAGGAGACTTTGAGAAACCAGAAGGTGTCTCACCCACTAGTCCCAGATGATCTCTCGCTCAGGTGCCCATGGCCACCGCCTTTGGATCCATACCCTGGGGGTAGACAAGTGTGGGAGAATCCTCTCTCTTTCATTGAGCACCTTTACCCCATCTTATCAGATGGGATACGTAGGAACTCTATCCCACCCCATTTTCCTGCACAAACACTTTCACACAGACAGCCCCCTCTGGGAGAAAACAGACCAACACCTGAGCAGTATACCTGACGTGTCCCAATACAATGATCAGGTGAGGTCAGGCCTTTACTGACCATTACTCACACCTGACTTCCATTAAGCTTTTACACATGGATAAAAGATGGGCCACAAAAGCACACTCCGAGCGAGGCAAAGCATACAAGAAAACAGCAGTTTTGAGACGGCAGCTTAACTAGAGAGGAAAGACGGCAAAACATGAGGGGATCGCAAGGAGGTAAGTTCTCTTGACCTTTCCGACAAGAAACCATTACTTTCAAGAGCCCTCGAGATTAGAAAGCATAAGACTAGGAAACCAGACTAAAGAATCCAATATTGTGTGTCGTAGATACCCGGGGCCCTCCCGCGTCACTTAGCAAGGTGGGGAAAAGCAGCATCTGCTGTGTTACCATCCTTGGCTCCAAGAACAAAGCCACGTCAGTGAAATCAACACAGCCGGTGAGTAGGGGAGACCGATACAAGACTGGTCTGTGTTGAAGCCAAGGTTGCAAGCAGCAACATTATATGGCGAGTGCTGGAATGAACATTGTTAAAACCTGTGTGTTAAAAGGCGCAAGTTAAGTTGAACTGCTGATGGGTGTTTGAACTTTGAAGAGACTTTAATATGATACCTTTGACAGAGTGATCCGGCACCGCGTGGGTGCCTAATCGAAGGTCTCTATAAGGTGTCTAGCTGCGATAAATTTGGTCTGAGCCCAGCGAGGGGCACCCGTGGTGAAAGTTAAAAGGGACATATTGAGAAGAGAACAAAGAATTGAGAATCGAAGTGGTCCTGCGATGGGTCAAGCAAAATGCAGCGCACAGTCAAGTCTTTGACTTTGAAACAGTAAAGAACGTTTGGAAAATTTGAAAAATTTGGTCCAAGCCTGGCGAAGGGAGACCAATTGATGGGGACCCCGGGTGAACAGTGAATCACCAGAGACGTAGTGCATAGGAGAATCATAACGAGAAAGGAACTTTGAATGTTTGTTTGTCGCATTAGGCCCTCTGAAATAAGAGACTTTGAATGGCAAAGAAACTTTGGCATAGAAGGTCCTGATACTGATATTTTTAACTGCATCCTCTGTGCCTTTTCCTTTCTTGAACCCTTTTCATTTGTATAACATTATTTCCCACACCATTTGTATTTAGAAGTAAGGATTGGCAATAGGTTTATTAGCATAGGTCCTTTTATTTTGATCAGACTCTACTAGGACTGCTTTCTTTATTATTTGATGGTCATGGCTTGCTCCCATCTTTAGATTTAGGATTAGATAGGCGTTTTTCAAACCCAATTCAAGCTCATAAATCAGATGCATATGATCCACAGGTCCTACCCCAAGACATTTTTTGCCACAAGTGGCACTAAGATTAAGGGGGGTTGCTATTCTGGCTCAAAGGTGGCTTCAGTAAAGGTTAGCAGGGAACTTAGAGGCCCAGAGGGCAGACTCATAGCTCTAATCGCTAAACTGCACGGCCAGAAGATAATCCTGTTTATGCCCTGGATACAGGACAGGAGGCCTTCTTCGATTCCCTGACACGCTCACTAATGGTTTTCTACAATGGGGAGCTAGTATTAGCGGGAGATTATAATTGCATTGTGGATTCCACTAGAGACGAAACGCTCCCCCAACAAACACTTACAAAATTACTGAGAGGTCTTTCGGTAATAGACTATACGTTATACTCACCAGTGCATAAAGGCTTCTTGGAATAGGACATGATGCTGATCTCCATCACTCTTATCCTGATGGGCCCAAAGTGAGAGATTCTCCCAAGGAGGACCACGCCCATCAGACCATCCCCTTGTTCGGATCTCATTGGACTTGGGAGTACTCCCTCACCAAAGGAGCGGCCCCATGGCATTTAAATGACATTTTACTGAAAGATGTCGCCATGAGACTCCACATAACCAAAATGCTGACCAACTACATTACGGAGAATATTGGTGACATTGTCCTCCACTTACAGTGGGATGCGGTTAATCCGTCCTAAGAGGGACTATTAGCCAAGCCACATCATACATGAATGCCCGGAAAGCCAGCGGAGCAGAACTAGCAAGAGAAGTAAGCCACCTACAGTCAGCACATTAAAGGGAAACACAATTGCTTCAGAAATCTGCACATGAACAGCCCAAAACATTTAGAAATCCACCTGAAAGATAACGCAGCGCCAGCTTTGCTTAATACAAGACTATGTCAAAGTTAATAAGGCTAATAAATTGCTGGTACCCAAACGTGACAAACAAACCCATTGCATCTATATACATGCTTGAAGGGATGGCCGAGGGAAAAGTCACTCAGGAGATGGATAAACTATCACTAATGGAGAATTACTTTAGAAGAATGGGGGCCAAAATGTATGGAGATCAGGCACAGAGAGCTCACTTTATAGAACTGGCAAGACTCCCAAATCTCTCTATAGAAGGTAGGGGTGCATTACAGAAGGAAATTGCAGAACAGGAGGTCCAGAGCGCCATCCAGGGTCTCTCTTCGCAGAAAACCCCTAGACCAGATGGTTTTTCAGCTCAGTTATATAAAGCTTTGCACAGATGGTATTTCTTCACCTAACCAAAGTTTAAACCGTTTCCCGGGGAAGAGTGCAGTCTCAGAATCTATGTCAGAATCTAGAATAACGCTAATACCAAAACTGGGTAAAGATGGGAAGGATTGCTCAGCATATAGGCCGATGGTGTTACCTTATGGAGACGCTAAAATCTATGGGACAATCCTTGCTAACCGGCTGATGGAAGTCCTGCCCAAGTTAATCGACCATGACCAGACAGGTTTTATAATGGAACAAGGGGCGCAGGATAATATAAAAGGGTAATTGATTTTGTTGCAGCCAAGGATGTAGATAGAAGAACGCTCTGTGGTTCTGTCCCTGGACGCCCGCAAAGCTTTCAACAGCATGGATTGGGATTAATGGAAACGGTATTGCGCGACTACAACTTCGGCCCGACCTTCAGGCAGCTCATCATGGACAATTAAAGCTCCCCAAAACTTGATGTTAATGGCCACAGACAATCCTGATATAAAAGGGCACAAGGCAAGGCTGCCCACTCGTCGCCTTAATATTTGCTCAGGCTATAGAACCCCTGGCCCAGCAAATCCATGGTAACCCAGGGATCTGCAAGTGACATTTAGGGGTATGACACATAAAACAGCATTATACGCAGATAACGTGTTCTGTTTCCTTGTGACTCCCATGGTATCACTGCCAGAGCTTACCAGTACGCTGGATAAATTTGGGGTTGTTTCAGGGTTCTGAATAATTGGCAAGTCAGCAGTCCTGAATATCACTGGGACCCAAATGACTCTTGTGTCTCTTCGGGAGCAATCCACTTTCCAATGGGCCGACTATACGATAACTTACCTGGGAGTCACAACCTCATATGACACATCACATTGGCGGGCGCAAATATCCCTGATCTATTCAGGGAATCTAAAGAACTGTCACGCTGGGACAAGAAGCTAGGCAGCAACCCAGAATTCTCTCCGGGCATAAAGCAAGGGACCTTTGTGAAGTGGGAAATGGAGTCTCACCTGCGAATAGAGGACCTATATAGGGAAGGGGAACCCTTAACTTTCAACAAATGCAAGAAGAAGTTTGAGTCCCCGAATCTGAGCTATTTCGATGCACACAAAAAAGACATTGGATTACAAACACTGCAGTTAAAAGGGCAGCTGCAAGCTGGGAGCACCCATGTGATTAGAATTTATGGGATTAGAATTTATGGCACAGGAGGGCAAGAGGTCCAGTAAGGTATCCCAAATATATATATATTCTGGAGAAACCAGAGGAGGAAGGGAAACTCCCCTACATGCTCAAATGGGAAAGGCACATTGGCAGGAAGTCTCCGAAGAATCATGGTACAGGATCTGGCAGCGGCCAACAAGAGGTCAAGATGTACGCAAACAAAAGGCGGGGCTATTGAACTGTGCTACAGATGGTATCTCCCACCAACAAAGCTCCATAAAATATTTCCAAATACTTCTGACCGCTGTTGGCATGGTTGCAGCGACAGTGAGACATTATATACATGACACACATGTGGTGGACCTGCCCCGTGATACAAGTGTAGTGGAAAGAGGTCTTTGCACAGATAAAATACATTTCTGGAAGCCAACTCCCCTTATGTCCCTTGGTGGTGCTTCTAGGTGAAACCCTGGAAGATGGTACATTTCCACTTGCAAGCCCACAAGCAACCCTCATCACCCAACTACTGCTTGCAGCAATATTTAACTGTGGCACAGTTTTGGAAGTCTCAGGAGGTCCCTCCTCTGGTATTCTGGTTGATCAAGACATGGGATATCCTGGCCATGGAAATGATTATGGCACAAGTGACGAATTTGAGCCCCAAATTCACTGGGGTATTTTCCACCTTTGTAGAATATGTAAGGGATAGGTAAGCTGCATTATATAGACCTCGACTCATGCGAAACCTATGCCTCACTTAGTAGACCCTTTTGGGGGGGGGATCTTAATCTTGTGGCGTACTAGGTTACCAGGGAGAAAAGATGATTTAGCAGACATTGGCCTTTCAACTGTATACTATGGGGTAGATTTTGGTGGCAGTGCGCTACTAGCTGGAAATGTGTATTATGTAAAATAAAATTCTTTGTTCCTCTTCTTTACTTCGGTTCAGAATGGGGGGTTTAAAACTAAAAACCTATTCGACTGGATTGTGTCCTCCCACATATTCCTCATCTTTGATATCTCCAATATCCAACTTCAGCTGCTTTGGAATTTATTTTCCAGCAGAGGGCACTGTGGGTCAATATAGTCGACTCTGTCCATCGAGGGCCTCCATCTCGAGTATGATGCCATCAAAGGCATATATAGCACGCTCAGTGGCCATTGGCTTCCTTTCTGTTTTTTCGAGTAAGCTTACGCTTCGAGAACTAAGACCCTCTTCAGAAATTTCCTCGAGAAATATCAGAAATGTCTTTGTCACCGACACCGACTATCCCAAAGACCGGGTTTAAAAAGTGCGAAGACTGCGATGCCAAGATGTTGCGGACAGATCTGCATCGAATATGCTTGTGGTGTCTCGGTTTGGAGCACAAAACCTCGGCCTGTTGAAAGTGTCAATCGATGACCGGAAAAGCTCTGAAGGAGCATAAGGGGAAATTGGCGGTAGGTAGATTCCCTAAGAAATCCCCATCGAAAAAGTCTTCTGACGTAGCGAGAGGCAACTCTCCTCGACGAAAAAAGGCAAAATGGTCCGGGTCACGGAGTGGCTTCCACCGTTCCTCGTCGTCGTCAAGGAAGTTGAAGAAGAGGCATCTCCTGAGAGGATGATATCCTGTGCCACTTAGGCCTCCACTCCAGCTGAATGTGAATCATTCGGGCAAGAAATGCTTAAGATATTCAAGAACCAGAAACTCTTGAAGCAGGCAGGCCATGCTCCTACCACGCCTTCTGAAGCTGGTAAGGAAATGGCTTGAACCAGATCCTGCGCACCCTCAAGCCCGGGATGAAGACCAGATTCCCATCGAGACCTGCTGAGGCCTGGAGACAATGAGAAATCGAGGGAGCCTTCGAGCCATAAGTCGATAGACAAGTCGAGGTCATCAATGCCATTGACGCCAGCGGCACAATCGGCGCCATTGATGCCATCGAAGTCTCCGGTGCCATCAATGTCGAAAACGTCTTCATCGAAGGCTCCAAAGTCATCTGGCTCAAAACGTTCAAAGCCTTTGACGCCTTTACCTGAGATACAGAAAACCTTTACTCCTTTACCAAGGAAAGATTTCTTTAAATCTCTGACCTCCATTTATGAGAACAATGAGCCGTCTGATAATGATGCGCCCTATGGTTTGCAATATGGCACACCAAATGTCCCTGATATTTTCACAAGGATATATCCATCAAGCAGTGACCCCAGCTACTTGTCGAAACACCCTACCCTAGAAAGTCTGGTGGTGCAGGCATCAATCTCTACCTCTAAACAGGCATCTTATCTGACCATACCACCGGATTGGGATGATAAAAGGGTAGAGAAGATTGATAAAAGGGTCAAGAGAAGTATTTTCTGTTGGGAGAATGCTTCTTAAATCAGCCAACTCCACATGTGCCTTGGCAAAGTTCACATACACTCTATGGGACTGCATTTCTATGGTAGCTGAGCATATTCCCGATGGGGAGGAAAGAGACGGTTTCTTGGCCATTGTAAAGGATGGCAAGGAGGCCATGTGAGAGTGTCTTCAGTCGGGTTTGGATTCTGCTGACAGCATCAGCAGAGCCGTGGCGGCAAGCTCCGTAATTTGCAGATTTGCGTGGTTAAGGAAGTCTGGATTTGCAACGGACATGCAATCTAGACTCCTTAACATGCTTTTTTGACGGGTCTCATCTTTTTGGCAGCAAGGCTGTCCTTGAGAAGCTGCAGACCTTTAAGGCGGGAGCCAAGTCTTGGGGTGCCACTATTAGGCAGACTCTGCCTTTTCACTCCAGTGGAACATCTTTGAGGGGTGGATCCTTTCGCTACTACTCCTCAGTTGGAAGAGCGAGAGGAATGGCCTGTCAAAGAGGACAAAGAAGATTCCCTCGTGGTGGATGAAAATGAGGTGCAAAGCCCGCCCAAGCAGCGGCATCTTTACCAACAGCCACTGATTCAGCCACCTCAAAACCTCTCCGAGGTCTTGAGTCACAAGATCCCAGTGGTAGGCAGACTGTCTCCGCATCTGAAAGAATGGCGAGACATTACTTTGGATGCTTGGGCACTACAAACCATAGCCCAAGGTTACTGCCTGCTCTTCTTTCAGAGACCTCAGAACCATCCACCGGGGAGCCATTCTTTGAGGGTTCCAGATCAGTTCCTTGTGCAGGAAATGTTGACCCTGCTAGAGAAAGGTGCTATAGAGCCAATACCTGTAGTGCAGAGGAACAAAGGATGGTATTCTCCATATTTCCTAATCCCCAAGAAGGACGGAGGACTGAGACCCATCTTGGACTTGAGATAATTGAACAAGTTCCTCAGGAAGGACAAGTTCAAGATGGTCACACTTTCTCAAATCCTTCAGGCCCTCCAACTCCAGGATTGGATGGTGTCATTGGACCTTCAGGATGCTTATTTTCGTGTGCCAATCCATCTCAAGCACAGAAAGTTCCTGAGATTCGCCGTTGGCGGTTCTCATTATCAGTTTCGAGTTCTACTGTTCGGGCTGACCTCCGTCCCAAGGGTATTCACCAAACTGATGGCTGCGGTGGCAGCGGTCTGAGGAGAGTGGGGATTCACGTGTACCCCTACCTGGACAATTGGCTGATGGCGCGTTCTCCCGAATAAGTCCTGGATCACCTCAACGTCACCTGCCACTCTCTCCACAGACTGCGATTCTCCCTCATTCACAAGAAATCCCACATTAAGCCATCTCAAACGCTCCAGTTCATAGGGGCCATAATGGATACATCAATTGGAAAGAGCTTGACCCCCAGGGTGAGTGCTCAAGACATTCTGCAGATGGTCACCAAATTTCATAGTGCCCAGTGTCTCCCAGCCTTCGACTGTTTGAGGTTGCTAGGCATCATGGCATCCTGCATTTGTCTGGTGCCAGAGGCTCGTCTGAGAATGAGATTCCTACAATGGGCTCTCAGGACACAATGGTCTCAATTCTCGAGCAACATGTCGTACCTAGTTCAGGTTCCAAGCAGGGTCGCACAGGATCTCCTGTGATGGACCTGCAAGGACAATATTCGGAAGGGTGAACCTTTTTGGCAACCATGGCCATAGATAACAGTAGTGATGGATGCCTCACTCGTGGGGTTGGGAACCCACGCCATCAATCTGACAATCAGCATTTGTTGGTCTCCAACTACACATCAATCATTTGGAGCTGAGAGCAATCAGACTAGTGCTGAAGGCTTTTCTACCCTCTGTATGGGGAAACAATGCCCTGATAATGATGGACAACACAGTGGCCATGTACCATCTCAATAAGAGAACCATCTTAATAAGAGAGGAGGTGCAGGGCCACTACCACTGTACAGAGAGGCAATGCAGGTCTGGTTCTGGGCAATTCAAGAAGGAATCTTTTCATCAGCAGTTCACCTAGCCGGAGAGAAGAACACAGCGGCTGACACTCTGAGCAGGCAGAGCACAGTCTCCCATGAGTGGGAACTAGCTCAGGAAGTCCTTCAAGAGATCTTCACCCTTTGCGGAACCCCTCACAACCACTGTCAACCGAAAGTGTGAACTGTACTGGTCCTGGGAATTTTCCCCCAAGAGGAGCTCTAGGAGACGTGTTTGTGGTGGACTGAGAGTTTCCACTCTTGTACGCATTTCCCCCAGCCCCCGTCATTCCTCACGTGATCAAGAGGTTGAGAAAGTTTGGGAAATCTCTGATCCTAATTGCCCCGGAAACGGCCAGGGGGACGTGATACCTGGATCTTCTGGACATGTCCATCTGCCCTCCAATACGTCTTCCAGAAAGAGAGGACCTTCTCTCGCGAGAGGAGGGTCAAGTTCTCCATCCAGAGGTCAAGACACTCGGCTTCACGCATGCTTTCTGAGAGGCTGAGGTACAAGGATTGGGACCGCCCGGATGACGTAATGGAGATTTTGCTTTCAGCCAGAAGGCCAGCAACAAAGTCTTTGTACTGCTGCCATTGGAACTAATTCTGCAGCTGGTGCAGGGACAAGAATGTGATATAGTTATGATATGATATTTTATTTATATAGCACCTATACACAATGTGTTTCAAAGCGCTTCAAGGCAAGGGAGGGAACAAGGAAAATACAATGACATTCTTACATGCCATGAACAGTAAGGATGCGAAATGACGACATTTCAGATAGTGCTGGTGGGGGGGGGGAGCAAACAAGGGAAGGTGGGCGGAGACCGACGAGGTTGCCATCATACTAGGTCCAGGGACAAATCAGATAGAGTAAGTATATAGAAGAAAGTAAGGGGAGGAGAGGAGGAGATAGGAAAAGGGAGAGAAGGAGAGGACCGAGAATAAGCAGTCAAAAAGAATGGAGAAGCAAGAGGGGAGAGCGAATACAATAATTGCAGAAGTCAGTAGTAACATATAATGTTGCAAGCCTGCAACAGCATGATTCAGGGCCACCATGAGAAAGTCAATGAAGCCCATAAAAGTCAAATCCAGCATTGGCTCAAGACGGTGATGGTGAAACCAGAATTTCATTCACAATGAATGTATCCGGACAGACTCTTACAGAAGTAGGCTGGAGAGGGGGTAGGGAGAGCTGGGTAGACGAATCAAGCAAAACAGGCCCCTGTTGGACCCTTTACTTTGCAATACACCAGATTTGTTATCCTTTCTGCTGTACTTGGCCAATCGGGGGCTCCATGTTGGGACCATTAAAGGTGATTTGGTAGCGCTTTCCGTCTTCATGCGCTCATCTGAGGAAACGTCATACTTTAAGATACCTTCGGTGATATCATTTCTGCAGGGATTCACTAATGTGTTCCATCCATCTCCCTTTCAGGTTCAGGTTCCCGTTTGGGATCTTAAGCTGGTGTCAATATTTCTTGTGTGCACCATTTGAACCACTACATTCATGTCCTTTATCAAGAGCGTCCTGAGGGTCAAGCCTTCATTCCTACCTAAGGTCATTTCATACTTTCATTTAGGACACAAGATTGTGTTTTCCATTGTTTTACCCACTTTCTACCCTCCACTACATCCTGGCAAGGAGGAGGAGAGGTTGCACAGGCTCGACCCACGAAAGGCTCTGCGCTTCTACATTTCAAGGTTGTCAAAACTTTGTCTGGATGACCAACTATTCATAGGTTACATGGGTCATAGACTGGGACAGGCTGTAACAAAGCAGCCCATATCCAGATGTATTATTCTAGCTATTTCCGAATGCTACATACTAGCCGGCAAGGATTTCTTCCAGAAGGCTTGAGAGCCCATTCTACTAGGGGCATGGCTAATTATTCTGCTCTGTAAAGAGGTGTTCCTTTTAAAAATACTTGTGGGGGGCGCTGTTGCGCTCGACTAAGATGGCTGCCTGAGCGAGGAGCACTGCAGCCTGGAATCAATGCGCAGAGAATATCCTGCTTTACAGGGTGCAATGTATACCATATAAGAACTGCCCAAACCCTGCCAGTTCTCCCAGGGGGCTGCTGTGACCCTCTTTGCTCTTGGGGCCCGCGGGCGTGAAGCAACTGACCTGCGCATCCTACTCTCTCCTTGTAGCAGATTACCGCCAGATTGAGGGACGCCACACAACAATCTCTGCAAGGCAGCCTGACCTCCCAAGCATCTGCAATGGGGGACGGCAGAGCCTGGCGGCACCAGCTCCCGGCAACCCTCACGTGGGTGCTCTCTCCGGACTGCTCCCCCGATACTCCTGATACTGGTGGAACCTCCTGCAATACGCTACATGACCGCTGCAGCCTACCGGGAAGAACATCGTCTGCGCTGACTGCACCAGCTATCCTCGCCTGAGACAGGCAGGGGTTTGGGTGTGAAGGGTGCCAACCTGCAGATGGCAGTGACCCTGAAACTACAGTGACAGACCTTGGCTGGCCCCTGTGCCGCTCCTCAGCCACCTCTACCCATGTGTGGACTGGTGCCTTAAGTTCCCCACCCACGGGCTGCGGCTGGCACCCACAGCTATCTACCACACGCTACCAGAGTGCGGACCTCCATACTACTGTCCTCTAAGACCAAACTTGTGGATCTGCGGCGGAGGAGACTTGCCGCTGCTCCAGCTCTGGCTGCCCAACCACAATAGCTGCCTGTGCAGCGTTGCCTCACACCAAACTAGTGGAGCGTGTGGACCCCATAGTGACACAGCCACTCCTCACCCCCGATGCAGACTGTGCTACGCTGCCACCACATACCCACCATCCCATACTTCGGCAGAACTATGGGCAACAGTGAGACACTCAAGTAAATAACAGCACCCTCTCCTACTGCATACGCCACAAACCTTGACTGGCAGATCCTTGTGGCTGTGGCCACACCTCATATTGGCGCATTGCAACTACGTGCAGTAGAGCACCTGCAAAGCCCACAGGATACCAGTGTTAATATCGCAACAGTTGCACCGCAAGCCCCTACTCGACACCACTGCCACACTGCACCTCTGCCACAAACCAGCAAAACACAATGACTAAAGGAGCTGGAGTTCAATTAACATGTTCGCCAAACGCGCACCCAGAGCTGAGGGGGCAGATGGCGCCGGTGGAGCGACAGGTGGTGTGGGTGAGTAACACAAACCCAGTGAACTGCACAGCATGATGGAATACATGCGGGAGTGTTTCACTGCCATACGCACCAAACTTGATGATATGAGCGGCGCAATCAGTTCAATAAAATCGTATCGACAAATCTGAGGCTTGTATCACGGAAGTGGAGACTAGAGTGGGCACAATGGAAGATGTCATGGCTCTAAGAGCAGATGTCACCTCGCTTTCAAAACAAGTGTTATCCATTGGCAAAAAGAATTACCTCCAGATCGCAATGCAATAAACTGCAAATAGGCGTGCCGGAAGACAACATTTCAGGGCCAGTGGAAGAATATGTGTAGGGTACCCTAATGTCATTGCTGGATGCCCCTAAACTGCCACTACAATTTGCGATAGAACCGGCCCATCGGACACATACTCCTAAGCCCAAACCTAGAGCCAATTATAGCCTGCATGCTAAACTACAGAGACAGAGACACGCAATTGCTAGCCGCAAGAACCAAGGGCTAACTGCTGCTGGGCTCCAATGGGATCCACCTATATCCTGACTTTTCAATATTGATGCAAACAAGAGCGTACATCCACATGGCTACGAAGAAGATGCTTTGTGACCTCAACGTGAAGTACGCCATGCTCTCCCCAGCTAAATTGAGAATAGAACATGGCAACAAGGTGTACTTCTTCACCATGCCCGAGGAGACCATGAGGTTTATAGACAAACACTTCCCTGGGTGACCCCAGTCAACATGATCTTGATCTCTCAAAACCCTTGTTTACAGATCCTAATTGGGACGCTGATGAGAGCAGTGGAAACCTGTGTGGTGACATTTCTCCTACTCTGCGACGTCCGTTACTACCTACCTACCACATTGGTTATTGTACACTTGGAAAGTATGCACCTATAACCTGTGTTGAATACTCAATTCTAAGCTGTGCTAATGCCGGGCTGTAATCGGCTGACCGCTCCCCCTGCCCCCCCATGCAAATGTTGTTGGGATGTTCGGTGTAGGATGTTCATTCCTCTGCTTGGGAGAGGGATGGGGGATGGAAGTTATGGGATAGTTATGCAAAATGTACTTCATGTGTGTTTCTGCTAATAGCAAGCAAAGTTACTAGCCCGTGACTCCGCTGAAATATCTAATATCTACCACGATGGACTATATTACAAACTGGCCCAATGGGAGCTGAGATGCTGTATTTTATGAGCTGGAACTTGCGAGGGCTGGTTAATCCAATAAACATGCAGCGATTCCAACTATATACAGAACATAAGGTGCGCATCTTGTTCCTGCACAAGACGCACGCACTGGCTATGGGCAGTGAGAGATTTGCTAAAAGCTGGGGTTCACAATGCTACTACACCTTGTATTTGACTCAATTCAGAGTCGTCGTGACCCTTATCGACAAGTCCATACGCTACATCCACATAAAGGCACACTCGGACCCACTGGGACGCTATGTGTTACTACGCGGCGTGCTGTTAGGTCTGGAAATAGATTTGTTAAATTTGTATGGGCCCAATATCCACGATCCCGAATTCTACATAGAAGTAATGGACCTATTGGCGCTATATCCCTTAGTGCCTGTTCTGTTGGCAGGAGACGTTAACACTATAATAGATGTAGACCTCGACAGGTCAGGATCCAAAACCAGGAACTGACCAAAGCTGCCCAGGTGTTGCAGAGGGGCCTGTGTGAAATGGGAATGGTGGACTCCGAGAGGGTACTTAACCCCACATCACGTCAATATTCTTGCTACTCTACAGACAACGACTCCCATTCCTGAATAGATATGTGGTGGGTATCTGACACACTTGTCATCTCAATGAAACCAACATATTGCCCAGAACTTTCTCTGAATACTCCCCAGTTGCACTAAGACTGTGACTAGGAGAAGCACTGAAAACAAGAAGGGAGCTGAGAATTAAACCGCAGTCATTGCTAGATGCTGTTTTTGCGGCTGAAATGGAGAGACGAGTTGATGAATACTTTGAGATAAACACTGGCTCTGTTGATAAACATGCAACCGTCTGGGAAGCCTTCGAGGTGTATATATGCGGCATAGCCCTAGGAACGGAATCATGGTTACTCAAAACAATACGATGGGATTTTCATGCCAGTGAAACCAATTTGCACCATCTAGAGCAGGCATATGCGTCTGAACCCAACAGAATAATTTTGGCAGACATTAAAACCGAACTTGACAAGTTCTGGGCACATGCAGATAGGGAACTGAAGTTCCTGGACAACCCAGTCTGGCACGATAGTATGGTGAGGGCGAGCGCCCTGGCACATTTCTAGCCTGGATGGTGCGACAAGGAAGAGGTAATCACCATATCCCATTTGTGCAAGACATGTCGGGGACGTTGGTCCACACCACAGCAAAGGTGAACGAAGTGCTCCACTCCTTTTACTCCACGCTGTACGCCAACTCGAATGTGGCAACCCTCCCAGACATAGATGCATTCTTAGATAGCCTTCCGTTATCGATACTGTCCAAAGAAGCCAGGGAAAACCTTAACCGCCCCCTTACCCCCAAGGAAATATCCCAAGCTATTGAAGCCCTACCATCCGGCAAAGCCCCCAGCCCAGACGGCCTCACAATGGCGTTTTTTAAGCACTTCAAGTCCTGCCTCACTCCCAAATTAATCTCCCTATGGAAGAAGCCTGCGCTTCAGGGATACTCCACCCCACATTAGGCAAAGCAGTGATTACCGTTTTCCTTAAACCTGATAAACCTCCTGAGCAATGCAGCTCCTACCGTCCCCTTCCACCCCATAAACTCTGAAGTTTAAATATTTGCTAAGGTACTAGCATTCCGATTAGCCCCTTACATGGGACATATTATTCACCCAGACCAATCAACGGCACTCAACCTGAGATGCCTTTTTAATATCCTAGTGCAGATTGATCCAGAGGCGCAGGCAGTTAACCCAGCCCTGGATGTACAAAAGGCCTTTGACTCAGTATCCCTGTGGGCAGTACTAGAAAAATGTAATTTTGGACCTGGGTTCATATCGTGGGTACAACTGCTATACACGCTCCCCACTACCAGAGTCAATGTAAACGGAGATGTCTCAGCCCCCATTGACATACACAGTGGGACTTGACAAGGGAGCCCGCTGTCGCTCCTAACTGTTCGCCATAGTGATGTAACCATTAGCAGACGCGATTCGCTGTAAGCCCGCACAAACGGGATACGGCTTACGGGAGAACTAGAATTGATCTCATTGTATGCAGAAGACGCACTACTATTCATACGTGATCCAGTGAGACATCTGGCACCAATTATGCAAGATGTCCTCTCCTTTGGCACCCTGTCCGGGCTAGGCGTCAACTGTGCCAAATCAGAGCTATTCCCATTTACCAATGCAACTACTGCCACGCCAGATCTCATGGGGTTTTCCTGGCACCCACTAGAAATTAAATACTTGGGTGTTATTGTGACACGGCACAAGGCCCCCGTTTACACCCACAACTGTGGTGTATATCTACCCCAGCCAATGGCCAAATTACGCGTCTGGGTGGAACTCCCACTCACAATTGCGGGCCGCGTGTCACTCCTCAAAATGATCATCCTTCCGATAAAACTATACTATTTTCTAAACATGCCGCTGTTGCAGGAGCAATATTCTTTGATGCACTAAAAGTAGCGATTAATGACTTCATGTGGCACACAGGCATGGTTCGGCTAAAATTGGATACCTTGCCAAGACCCTATACACATGGAGGCCTTCCCGGCCCAGTCTTTAAAATATACTGGGTTGCTGCACAAGCCCACTATGCAGCTTACTGGTTCGACGAGGACTCAAGGCACCCACACCTTAAAATTGAACAACATGCGGCTGCCACCCGCGACGTTTGCTCGTTCATACTACCACAGCAGTGGAAAGACCCTGAAATCAACTATCCAGTTGTCGCGACAGCATTGGCTTGGGGCAAGATATGAAAAATGTTGGACAACCCTCATCCATAGCAATATTTTCCCGTCACTTCCTAGAATAAGCAAAATGACTGCACAGCAATCGGCGGCAGATGGGTACATGGCTGTAGACGATATGTATAACATGGAATCCTTTATCACGTTTCAAGACATAACAGAGCCCTTACACAATACGCTGGACTCTGCCGAGCAGCTGAAAAAACCTGATGAACCACTGTTGGATACCATCATGAGGGAGACCTATACACGGGGTGGGGTGGCCAGATTGTATGACCTGCTGCAAAGCCGCGGCAGTAAAACCCTGGTGAGGTTCCGGGAGGCCTGGGGGTAGGGATCTAGACATAAACATTACTGATTTCTCCAGATTTCGGCTAATATAGTTTAAAGTACTACACAGATCCCACTACGCCCTGGCCAGGCTTCATCTCTTATCACGCACCCCCTCTGCCCTCTTCCCCAGATGCCACACTGATGGGGTGGGATATTTCCACATGCTTTGGAGCTGGCCAAAATTGGGAGAATGCTGGAATGGGATTTGTGATGTCATGTCGGAGATATTCAATTGCACTATTGAACCCACCCTGCCAAACTGTTTGTTCCATCAATTTGAACGGCTACAGGGCAGCATTCACAGACTGGTGAGCCTTTGTATTCTGTTGGCAATCAGATGTGTGCTGCTGTTGTGGCTGCGCCCCACTTGCCCATCTGTGGCTCAGTGGCTGCAGGCCGTTATGTGGGCATCAGACATGGAGGAATGTTGGTCCTCACTACAATCTGTGAACTGCAGATTTATAGACATATGGCTCCCCCTTCTGCAACTACTTGTTATTAACTCAAACATATTCACATGATATCGAAAGCTCATCAACCGATTAGTGACTTCCCCTTCTTCCTTTCTCCTATTTAAGGGTTCATTTGTGTCGAAGTCATTGCTCATAACAAACTATGTTTCAATCACTCGAGTTAATACAACCAAATGCTGCTGTCCTTTTCTTCTGTTCTATCGTCAAGCACAATATAAAGTTTAAAAAAAAAAAACATTTGTGAGGCAGCTACTTGGTATACAATACACACTTTTACTAAGCATTACTGCACTGATTCTACCTTAAGGCAGGATGGAAGCTTTGGGAAAGCTGTCCTCCATTTTGTTCATGGAAACCATTGATGGCAAAATTCTCGCTCTCTCCACCAAAACATACACTGCTTTGGGAGTCTATCAAAGATGAGGAATACGTGGGAGGACACAATCCATTCGAAGAACAAGTTACTTACCCCTAAAAACGTTCTTTCGTCTGGATGTTCCTCCCACGTATTCCTCATCACCCCTCCCAACCTAACCCTCAGTAGAATTTCCCATGTTATTGCAGCTTTCGCTCCTTCGGAGCCTAGTATGGTCAAATCCACATTGAAGCGGGTAGTTCTACTTGAGAATGACACAAAAAACAGAACTGAAGCCAACCGGCGCTGTGCATGCTATATAAGCCTCCGATGATGACATCCTCGAGACTGAGCCCCTTGAGGGACATCCAGTCGACTGTATCGACGCACAGCACGCTCTGCCGAACAAAGATTATGAAGCAGCGGAAGCTGGTTATTGGAGATATCAAAGATGTGGAATATGTGGGAGGAACATCCAGTTGAAAGAACGTTGTCAGGGGTAAGTAACTTGTTCTTCATCAGTGATTTTGCCTTGTTGTGCCCAACACTGTAATGAGTGCGATGATGGGAATGAAAATAAAACTTATAAAAAAAGACTAGTGATTCCATTGCTATGTAACAGCGCTGCTGCCTCTGATCTTGAACCGGAAATCTGCATGAGGTAAGGGCGATCTAACCATGGCGTAATCCTGCAAGGGGCAAGTTCCGTAAGCAGATATCGATGTAAACTCTGTAGAGCCCACTGCCGTCGTCCCAGGTGAGTCCTAAAGCAAACCTGATTCTCAGATACTGGAATCACAATCTCTCAAGAGGCACCAGATGAGTAGGTGGGAGTCCAAGAAGCATCACCATTCTACTTTTGCAGAATCTGTGTCTAGGTCGGTGCCAGACTCGGCACCGTTGAATGTTTCTCTGGTAGTTCTGGAGTGTCCAGATGAGACTGGGATCTTCATCCCATGTAAGTGGTTGATTGTATTCCCAAAATACCCCAGACTCCTCAATTCCCAGATTATTTGTCAGCAGTTCTGCAGCTGCCTCCTCCTAGGCCCATAGTATCAAATGTGTTTTTGACCTGCACTGGATGTTGTAAGGCATCAATGTGTATTATATAGTAGCAGTTGCTGGTTTCCTTTTGGTCCAATTGTTACTGATGCCTCTTCTAGTTCTAGGCCTCTGGTGTTGAACTCTTCCTGCTCACCCATGGTTTTCTGCTGTTCCCCGGAATAAGAGGGGGTCCTTTTGGCCTCCTCCTGGTTAGTTTCTGGACCAGTACATGGATATTTTGTCTTGGGAAAAGTTCCTGGAACTTCAAGCAGACAAACTCTGGCAAAGGATCCTTTTTCCTCCGGGTCTAGCCTCAGGAGCCTTTCCCTGTGGATACAGACAGTCCTGCTTCCACCTGTTCCAGTGTCAAATGTTATACATCCTTTTTGGCGAATACGTTTTTGCTGCATTTCTTTAGCTGTTTTTTTGTTTGTTGCCACAAACAGGTAGATGGTAATTTCGGTTAAGGCCCATATAGTGGGGGGAGGGGCGGTGTAGGGGCTGGAAGAGTGCATGTGGGGGACTATCCGTCTGTGACTTTGCCAAATAGCAAAAGAAATGCTACAATCATTTGCTGAGGACCCTCCCTGGTGGGATCTTGCTGCTGTTACGCTGTTACTTCAGATGGACTGCTCTGGTGGACTCCTGAAGAGCATTGTCTCCACTGGGTTTCCGCTTCATCTGTCCTCGTCCTAAGATATCTTTTAAAACTGATACTTCTGAGCGCAGTTGGATGGGCTCACTGTGCCACTCTTCAGCTGCATGGAAAAGAAAGTGCACATAAATGTGCAGCAGCTGGAGGTCATTCTCCTGGTCAAGGAAGCCTCCTTCCCTGTCCTCTCAGAGAGAGCTGTCCAGATTCATACAGCCAACAGCACTTTCATGTTACACGAACAAGCAGTGAGGCACCTGCTTCCACCCATTGTGCATGGTGGAAAGCCTGCTTTGGCTTTGAACTCAGGCCAACTTCATTACGTCAGTGGCTGTTCATGTTCTGGGTGTCATCAACACAGAGGCAGACCTTCTTCACTCTCGTCATGATTAGCAAGTCCAGCAAGAGACAGTGCAGGATATTTTTTTGAGGTGTAATTCAATAAATGTATTTTTTGCAAGGCATTGCAAGAAGTGTCAGTCCTACGCGTTATGAATGGGAAAGGGCACCATTCCTTATGGGACAGGACACCTTTTTTCTGGATTGGGTGGCCATTTTCATCTGTTTTCAAGCACTTTGGAACAGTGATGTTGTCTACCCGATATTTGGTCCGAGCGAGATGCATGCTGTGCCAGGATGTCAGAGACACAGGGCTGATGACTAAACAGCCCAGGGAAAACAGCCTGAGCCTCCCTAAAGTGAAAGAGTGGAGGAGTGCAGTCTCAATAGCGCTTATATAGCCAGATGGCCATGCGGCCCAATCCGCAGGCTGTTAAGCAATGCCTTGACGCTTTCTGGTGCGCATGCGTGAAGGCAGAGACACGGCATTGCCATGCATGAGTGTTAGCCCGAAGATGGTGGCACTCGGCTGCAAGGGCCGTCGATGGAGCAGGGAGAATGCCGGAGCACAAAGGCGACCAGCACCACCGTGCACCATTACTAGCTCTTGACTCAAACATTTTGCTGCATATCACTATTGTCCATGTCAACAAATCTTGCTTGTAACATGGCTAATCTCTCCGAAAGTCTCTCTCCTCTAAAACGCAAGAAACAGAAGTGCCCAGATCAAAAAAGTAAATCTTGGTTCTCAATTGAACTCAGGAAACTTATGTCCTCAGGGCTCAAGGCATATTACCTATGGAAATATGCGCCGTCACCAAATGTATTACTATCTTATAAGAACCTAGTAAAAGCATTCAAATCAGCAATCCTACTGGCAAAACAAAACTTTCATAGCCTAAGAATAGAGAAAGCAGCCTCAAATACAAAAGAAATCTTTTAACATTTTAAAAAAGCAAGAGTCATTTCCATTACCAGTAGACCAATTGGAAACTAGAGATGCTGCCTGGTGTCAGAAAATTCAGGACGGTATGCATAATAAACTTTGAGGAATCATGACCAGTATGCAAGAAAGAAAGAAGACCTTCCCAGTAAATCCCCTTGTGGATGCTCGGACCCCTTTTTAAATGTCAACCAACATACCCCAATTTAATTTCCACCCTATAACAGAGGAAGCGCTACAAGTAGTCATTGAGAAACTGAAACCGTTTCCCTGCAAAGGTGATACCTGTGCCTCTTTGATCATAAAAACGTTTCCCCACCACCCCCCTCACTTATTGAAGCAATCTGTAAATTTGTTAATGAATTTTTAGACAAAGGGTTAGTACCCGATAATGTGAAACAAACCATGGTTACACCCATCATAAAGAAAACCGGATTAGACAGCAACAACCCCTTGAACCATCGCCTAATTTCAAACCCATCTTTTCCTTTAAAGATTTTAGATAGTTGCCTACAGACAAATGTCAGAACATTTAAAGTTATACCCCATCCTGAATGAACACCAGTCAGGCTTTAGAAACGGCTTCGGAACGGAAACCTCAATTCTCAAACTTAAATTGAACCTACTTAAGAGACTGGAAAAAGGTTCATTATCTCTGTTAGTCTCTCTGGATCAATCGGCTGCATTCGATTTAGTCGATCATTCGATTTTGAAGCACAGACTCACAGATGTTTCCTACTTCTCTCCCTTGGCGGCCTCATGAATTATTTCCTTCCTAGAAAATAGAATGAGTAGAGTCTGTTCTGACGTAGCTGAAGCTTTACGAATACCAGTCCTCTTTGGAGTACCACAGGATGCCAGTACCTCTCCTTGCATTTATAATTTGTTTATGACACCGTTCTTCTCGGAACTGGAAGAGGAGGGCATAGTGTTCAATAACTATGCTGACGACACACAATGTGTCATTCCTCTTTCCGGTAGCCACACGCAGGATAAACAGAAACTTAACAGAATATTCACCATTATTGAGAAATTGATGATTAATAATAATTTAGCCCTTAACAAAAGTAAAACCGAGCCCAAGATTGTGGGGAGCGCCGCAGCTATAAAATCATTAGATCGCAATTATGGTCTGTTTAGACTCGGAACAGACAATCGCCCCTGTAAAGAAAGTTAAAATCTTAGGAGTTGCGCTAGATCAATCATGGACTATGGAATCTCATGTGTCAAGTATAAAAGCCTCCTCCACTTATATTAAACTCCTAAACCATCTCAAGCCACTCATTACCCACCAATGCGCAGAGATAATAGCCAGAGCCATAATTGGCGCGAAGATGGATTATTGAGGTAGTCTACTAGTGGGTATCAACAGACACGAAATACACAGACTACAAATAATAAAAAACAGAGCGGTCAGAGCTGTCTTGGGTCTTTCTAGAAGAGACCATGTTACGAGCGCCAGACAATCCTTGCACTGGCTCCCAATTGAAGCTTGTATAGCTTTTAGGGTACTCTCCATAACCTTCAAGTGTAGGATGTGTAACATGCCACTTTACTTACGGACCTCCATTATCGATAAACCGATTAGTAGGGATCTCAGGTCTAGCGGCCAAAATGATCTCTTGCAGCCTAGATGTAGAACAATCAAACCTGAGAAGGGGGCTTTTTTCTCAGCTGCTCCTAAACTTTGGAACAAGTTACCTTAAGAATTAAGACTCCTTGGGTCTTTACCCGTCTTTAAGAAAGCGTTAAAAACCCACCTGTTTGGATAATTGCTAACCCTCTGGCCTTTGTGGCTCAACCTTTCTGTGTTATATGTTTAACGGTTATCGCCTTTATGCATGGAGGTCCACAGTGCGCTTAACAAATGTTTTTAGTGTACGATGACCCAGGCTGCTGATTACTGCAGGTAAGCAGGGACGTTCCTCGGCGTGTGACTTAAATCTTCCCTCCTGTTTAAGATGTTCAGGCACAGTGCAAAAGTTACTCCTTGGCAGTTCTAGTACTCGGATGTGCTACTTTTATCAAACAGGGTCTTCATGGATCTCACTCAGACCACCCTCCTTGTGCTCAGTTTGGTTCTGGTACTCGAGGAGCTACTTTGCTGTCATGAGTGGACTTCGAGGCCAAACATTCACTTTAGTAGTACGGCCACAATACCATATAGAAGCCACTGGATGTGGTTTGGTCTTTGGGCACTGGAGAATATCATTATTCCCCTGACGGCATGCATAGACAGTGTTATTTTTGTCACATTTGGCTGGTATTTGACTCTTAAAAGCATCATCTTTCTGCTCTTGCAGCCTACGTTAACCGGTGTGGGAAGCGCTTCTGTGAAGCATGAGTCAAATATATATTACTTTCACAGCCTTCTTCATCTTTACTCTCCTTCAAATAAACACTCCACGTTAGTGGGATTTTAACTTGGTTCTAAATTCTTTGAGTACGAAGTCCATTGAGCATATGACTTTCTGTGATCTTGACCTCCTTTTTCAAGACTGCCTTCAGAGTTGCAGTCCCTTCTGCCAGACATGTGTACCCTTACAGTCTTTCATGACAAAATGTTGTTTCTTTTTTTTTAACCAACTTTATTTATTCAAATACCATCATTTTCAAATATTTTGTTGGCCAAAAATGTGATTAATTTAACACATAGCATTTGCTAAGGCCACATCTTAACCATTGGTGTTATAGTTTTTGGGTGTAAATTTGAACATTACACTAGCTAAATTTGACTGCAATCATTCAACAACCTTTCCCCTCTCTCCCTCCCCCTCCCGGTTCCCCGATGGCACGGATCGGTCCATCTGTTTTCCGAAGGGATTGTTATCTTCTGGCTAGTTAGTTCTGGCATGGAAGCAGAGTTTCTGGACTTGGCTTGTCAGTGCTCAGTTTTGAATCGCTCTTAACAGGTTTGGCCTAAAAAAATATTCTTCTCTGTCTCTGACATAGTCGAAGAAGGGGTCCCAGATTGCTCGAAATTTGGGGTACTTGCCGTCTTTCAGGGCCCCTACCTTTTCCATGCCCATTACGTTCCATGTTTTCACCCACCAGCATGCTTTTATTGGGCCGTCTGGGTTTTTCCATGCTTGTGCCAGGGTCATCTTAGCTGCTATTAGCATGTGGGTGATAAGTGTTGCGTTGTTGCCAGTTGCCGCGTATACATCTTCGACCGTAATGCCCAGGAGTATGACTTTTGGTGCTGCTGGCAGTTGTTTTCCTGTGATTTCCTTTGTGGCCCAGAACTTCCTTCCCAGTACATGGCCGCCTTGGGGCAGCACCACCACATATGGTACAAGTCACCCTTGCCTCTGCATTTCCTCCAGAACGTGGGTGGGTAATTGGGGTTCATCTTGTGCAACGTTAGGGGGGTCAGATACCACCTAAAGCATATCTTGTGTGCGGTCTCTCTAATGGCTGTGCATCTGGAGGATTTCTGTGCTCTCCTCCAGATTTGGGTCCACTCTTCCCCGGTGATGGCGTCGCCCATGTCTTTTGCCCATTGTCCATGTATGGGAAGGAGTCACTGCACAGTCCAACAGTTTGTATATTTTGGAGACGGTTCCTGCTTCGTACCCTTCGTGTAGCGTTAGTTCCAGGCCCACCGGTACTCTAGTAGCTGCTTTCTTGATTTCCTTGTGTGTTATCCAGTGCCGGATCTGAATGTAGGTATATCTGTCTGTTTCCCTTACCCCACATTTCTGTTTGCACTCTTCAAACTGTAAAGGGGTTTCCCTCTGAAAGAAGTCCTTCAAGTATAGTGTTTGTTCCTGTCCCCAGTTCTTCCAGAAACTGGGCCGTTTGCCCAGTGAGAAGCTTTGGTTATGTGCCATTGGGGTGAAGGGGTCCAACCCCGGGGTGATGTTCCGTTTTCTCAGTTCTCTGTCCCAGCCTTTCAGTGAGATATTGGTTGCTTCAAGCAGCCAACCCTTAGCTTCCCCATGGTTCACCCGCAGCCCATGTAGAGTTCCCAGTGGGATTGTGGTTACCCCCTGTTCGATTCCCACCCATCCTTTGGACTTGTCTGTTCCCTCCCAGGCTAGCATTGGTGCTATTTGTGCTGCAAGGGCATATCTCTCCACGTCCGGGACCCCCAGACCTCCCAAGCACGGAGGCCTAGTCAGAATTCTTCGTTGTATTCTAGCTTTCCCATAAGTGCCATATGAAGGTAGTCAGGTCCCCTTGTAGTGCTTTGCTTATTTTTGGGGGGACCTCTACGGGGAGCGAGCTTACGGTATATAGCAGGCGTGGTAGCAGTGTCATTTTGAGTGCCGCAATGCGTGCGAACCAGGATAGTTCGTGGGTGTCCCACCTATGTAGGTCTTCCCTCAGCTGTGTCAGCAATGGGGTTATGTTTGCTCCGAAGAGGTTTTTATGACCCTTTGTTAGTTGGATCCCCAGGTATTCTATTGATTCCCTTTCCCATGTTAGTGGATATCTTAACCCCAGGGCTTCAGCCACCTCTTCCCTCTCTGTGATATTCAGGGCCTTAGATTTAGTGAAGTTTATGGTAAATCCTGATATCTGTGCAAATTCTTGTAGGGTATCGGTGCTCTTGGGAGTGTGTTCTTGGGGTCCCCGAGGAACAGCATTATGTCAACTGAGTATAGTGCTATCTTATGTGTGGTCCCCTCGCATTTAACCCCTTGTATGGCAGGATCTTTCCGTATCGTTTACACTATGGGCTCCATAGCCATGGCGAAGATTAGGGACGAAAGTGGGCATCCCTGTCTTGTCCCTCTGCATATTCTGATTTTTGACGTGGGGATTCACATTAACCATAAATATTGTGCTTGGGAGGCGGAAGTTGCTAGAACCATTCTGCCAAAATTGGGGTCGCATCTGAATTTATGCAGCTCCAGGTATCTCCAGTCCAGGCTGTCAAATGCACTCCTGGTATCTAGGGCATCTATGGAGAACCTTTGTCCTGTCCTGCTTCCCAGATCTAATATATCCACTGCCCGTCAAATATTGTCTTGGGTATGTCTCCATTTTATGAACCCAGCTTGGTCGGAGTGGATTATTTTGGGCAGGACCTCGGCGAGTCTAGTTGCGAGGACCTTGGCATAGAGCTTGGCATCGGTATTGAGTAGGGAAATAGGCCGATAACTGGTGCAGTCCGTGGGATATTTACCCGGTTTGAGTATTAGAATAGTGGTGGAGTCTCCCATGTCTGGTATGACTGAGCCACTGTCTCTTATATGATTGAATAATATTTTTAGAGGGCCTAGGAGTTTGTTGCGGAATGTTTTGTAATAACCACACTCGAGGCCGTCCGGGCCTGGGGCTTTATTGGGGGCATTGCTGTTATAGCATCACTAAATTCTTGTGCCGATATGGGGGCTTTCAGAGCTTCGTTATCTTCCTTTGTGATCTGGGGGAGGAAGATCCTCGAGGGATACTCTCTCTGTGTTTGGTGATTTAAATGATCGCTTTCTAGCAGTCCCTGGTGAAATCTTTCCATTATCTCGAATTTCTCTTTCTCCCTTCCGCATAGTCCCCCTTTTTCTTCTTTTAGTTGGACTATGTAATTACGGGAGTTTTGTTTGAGCAGTTTGGCTGCTAGCAACCTGTTTGCTTTACTACCCTGGGCGTAGTATGACTGTTTGGTGTTAATCAGTGCTTGTGCTGTGCGTTCTGCCACGTGTGCTTCTAACTGGGCTCTCCGGACCGCTCAGAGTGTTTTTTGGGATTGCCTAGCTTTGTGTTGGGTTGCTGCTTCATTTAGTGCTGCTTCCAGCTTCTTTTTAATGAGTTCTCTTTCCCTCAAGTACGCTGTCGTTTGTGAGATAAGTTAGCCCCGGATCACTGCCTTCCCGGCATCCCAAATTACCACCCCAGTTTGTCTCCACATTATCATTTTCTTGGAAGTAATTATGAATCGACTCTTCTGTATTCGCTCTGAGGGCCAGGTCCTTCAGGATCATCTTGTTAAGTCTCCAAGGTCTATGGTTTTTGTAGATGGTTTGGGCCATTTCCATTTGAACCAGTACTGGGGTGTGGTCCGATGCATATTGGACCTCTATTTCAACTTTGCTAATACATGGGATCAGGGCGGAAGAGACCAGCACCATGTCGATTCTGGAGTACCCCCTATGGACCGCAGAATAGTGGGTGAATTCTCTCTGTTGACCGTGAAAGAACCTCCATGTCTCTATCACCCCAAGGTCTCTGAAGAGTTTGCCTAACCCCTGCCTGTTTCTTGCATCTGCTGCCGTGGGTGGGAGAGTTTTGTCCTGTGTGGGGTCCATGACACAGTTAAAGTCGGCCCCGATTATTATCTGGCCCTCACACCAGCCCCCCAGAGTTTTTAGCATATCCCTCAGAAATAAGTCCTGTCTCTCATTCGGGGCATAGATTGCAATTAGTGTATATAGTTGTTCCTGTAAAATCCCCTTTAGTATTAAGTACCTCCCTTCTGGGTCCCTGTATATTGCCCGCTTTTTAAATATCAGATTGGCTCCAATCAGTATCAGTATGGCTACTCCTTTGGTCTTCGTCCCACCGAGGCCAAGTATGCCAAGTCTTCCTTCGTCCTCAGGGAGGAGGTGTGTTCCTTGTAAAAAGGCGATTGAGGTCTGCAAGTCTGAGTCTCATCAGGATGGAGCAGCGTTTGACTGGCGAATTTAGGCCTTGTACATTGAGCGAAACCAAGTTCAGATCAGCCAATAATTTTTGTGTTAGTGTTCCTTTGTCTTCCAGTGTGCTTCCTTCAGTCGTTTCATCCTTCCTTCATTGCCTTTACTGATCTGTGCCATCCCCCCAACTTGCTGAACTTTATGAATCTCTTTGTCCCCTTCTCAGTCCCCTCCCCCCTGCCCCCCCAGTACTCTTCAGATCAAAGTTCCTTGGAACTTCCTCTGCGCCCCTTCTTGGGCGGTGGCTATCACCTTTCCTCCAACGTATGCGCCGCCAGGCCTTGTGTCCGTCCTGCATTGGTTCCAAGATGGTTTGTCTCTTCACTCCGTCCGAGGATAATGTTGTCCTTTGACATGCATCGCTTTTGGTCTTTCCTTTGTTCGGGGGCGCTCTCAGTGTTTCTTGGTTGCCCCCTCCAAGGGGCTGTGGTAATTTTGGTTGATGGCTTCTCCCTTTGCCCTCCGCGCCACGCCTCTTAGTTTGTGCAGCTGACGATTCCCACTGTCTGGAGTTCCCACTTCTTAGGCTGTGTGTGGGGTTTTGCGTCCGGTGCAGTTCCTCTTCCTGCAGGCGCAGGAACGACAAGCCATCCTCGCAGGTGGTGATGCGCTGTTGTTTGCCCTCACAGATGAACTGCAGTCCGAAGCGGTGTGCCCATCTGTAGGTAATTCCTTTGGTTCTTAATGCCTTTGTTACCAGAGCAATTAATCTTCTCTTGTGTAGAGTATACAGGGCCAGATCTTGGAACAGATGGACTTGGGTCCCGTTGATGGTGACCAGTTGTGAGTTTCTTGTTCCCCGGAGGATTTCCTCCTTCAGCGTGTAGGAGGTCATCGCTAGCAGAACGTCCCTTGGTCTGGCTCCCGGCTCTTTCCTTGGGGGGCCAACGCTGTGCACTCTGTCTATGAGTATGTCTTCTGGCTGTGTGCCTGGTAGGAGGCTGCTGAAGCATGTTTGCATGGTCTCTTTTAGGTCTATGTTGCCAATTGTCTCGGCTAAGCCCTTGACCCTTATGTTGGATCTTCGGGATCTGTTTTCCAGATCCTCTGCCTGGAGTTCCTAATTGTGCGTTGCTCTGGCAATCTGTTCCAGTAATGCGCTAGACTGTCGTCGATTTCCATTCCCTGAAGACATTCTTTGAGATCCTCTTTATTCCGAGCCATCTTCGTGGGTGCTTCCTCAGGATGCTGGGTGTCGCGCTCTTCTGTTATGTGGCCCTGTGGTTTCTTTGTCCGGTATCACCTTCAACAGTGTTCCAGCTGTGTGTTTTGGGCTTTATACAGGGCGTCTTTAGACTTGGTTCTTGGCATCTGTATCTGGCCCAAATGGGGGCGGGGGGAGCTTTGGCTGCGCACCCTCTACCGAGATTGTGGTTCTGCCGACTTGATTATCTTGACCCAGGCGTTGTGGGGGCACTGTGTGGCGGGTTCTCCGGTCTGGTGGGGCCAGTGTGTTCCGTTTCTTGTTGGGTACTCTCGGGTGGGCGCCGGGTATACGGCACCTCTCGAAGGGCTTGACTGACTAATTCCTGGGTATACCCCCTTGAGCACCCCACTATGGTTCTGCTGTGTCTTTTGGGCTCACACTACCCCAGTTTTGTCCGTGGTATACGGTGCTGGGGTGTTTGCTGGGTGCATCACTTGCTTTGGACCAGGCCTTCTTTCCGTGCGCCCTTATGCGGCACTGCTAACCCCTGAGGCCTTCGAGCTGCGGCTGTTGTGCACACTTACTTCTGATCCGGGCCCCCTCCGCTCCCACCCAGGCGTCCGTGTTTTCTGCCTGTGGAGTTTCTGCTGGTAAGCTGGTTGTGGTGGGCTCACAGCAGGTGAGGTACTCCCCCAGAAAGATGATTGTGGCCTGTGATGGGGCATGAGCTCTCACCTCCTTGCTGATTCTGATGGGGGGCACTCTGCAATGTTGGGTCTGCAGGGCGTGTGTTCAGTTTTAGTGAGTATTTTGATGGGGCACAAGGCTTTTCTCCCTGCCCTTTTCCATTTACCAGGCTGTGGCACTTTTAGTCTGGAGGGCTCCGGGTTGTTAATGCCTGCAGTCTTTTTCAGATGTCCGTCCTTTTCTAGGCTGCTATGGACGGTGCCTGGTCCTCTTGGCTCAGACTTTCCTGCTTCTCAGGCAGTGCGTAGTGAGTTACGTGCTGCACTCTGCGGCCGTGTGCCGCGCTGGAATGTGGTCGGAGGCCGGCCCAGTTTGGGGAAATACTGGCATTGGCCACCGCATCGGCCCCCCAGGGGGGGCGCTGCGTGCGGACAAAAGATACAGGCGGCTGTGGGAAGAGTCTGTCCGTTCCTGCGTGTGCCCCCCTGAAGAAGTCCTCACCGTGTTTACGGGCAGGTGGGTGAGGGGACTCGGGGGCCGGGGTGACCGCAGTTCTTGAGGGTGCTGAATGCAGTCTGCTTCCCCCTCCCGGCCCTCTCCTTACTGCTGGGTTGCCCAATGGGAGAGGTGTGCTCATGCGGCTCTGGCGAGCGAGGTTTATCGGCCCATGCCGCGTGGAGCCTTCACATGCTCCCCTTGCAGCTCCGACCGTTGCTTTGTCGTATGCAGGAGGAGTTCTTCCAGGCCCCCTGCCCGAGCTCCGGCGTCAGCGAGTGTCTGTGTCAGTGGGGCTGGGGCACCCCAGTGCGCTCAGAGCCTGGCCCACCTTGATGGCCCTTGGGGGGGTGGGAGGGAGAGCCGGCGAGCTATGGGGTCCCAAGCGCCTTGCTCTTGAGGAACCGGAGGCTGGTCTCTGTGTCCTGTCACCGATGTGTCGTTTCGCCACGTGGTTCTTCTCAGACCTCCATGTCGCCGCTTTCCGGAGCCAGAACTTAAGTTTCCACTATGCGTTTTCTATCAGGATTTCGCTGACACGTAACTGGTCCCTTGTTGTTGTTTTCATTGAGGACAGATTAGCCTGCGGGCTGGGCAAAGCTGTTGGGATTCAGCATCGCTTTCAGGCTCCGACGGAGCTAGGCGTTCAGGCGTCCATGTTGCCTGCGCCCCCTGCTGGTCTTGGTTCTTAGGACCAGTTTCGAATTTCATACCCAAGATTCTCTTTCATTTTTATTTGAAGCTGATTTCTTTTCCTCCTTTTTTTTCCCTTCTTTTTTTATATTTTGTCCTAAGGGTTACACAGCTGATGAGGCCCACCACGCTTTGGATGCCGACAGAAATTTAAGTTTTTAGACAGGACTGCACCTTTTTTCAGGTTCGATAATCTGTCACTCACTGTAGTTGTTGAACTAGGCTGCATCCTTAAGGCATACACCTTGCATTGTCTTTTGGTTCCAGAGAAATTCCATATGCATTTCACCAGATCTAAGGTAGCACAACTAACCTTCCAGAGGCATATGTCCATTTCCGATACCCGTCGGGCATCCACTTGGGCTACTCACCCTCTCTCATTTGCTCTGCAAGAACTGTCCCCTCGAGCTTTCCACCAGGTGGGATGCTTCTTCCAGCCTGAAGTGATGGATAACCTATTTGCATGAAACCTCCTGGCATATGCTGGGCCTCTTCCCCATCAAGATGTTGCTGCGTAACCTGTAGCCTGTAGCCTTGTACAAAAATAAATTACCTTCCAGGTGATTCGGGCTTAATCTTTGGCTCTCCATCCTTTACATCTTCCACCCAACCATCGCCTCAAGCATATGGCGGTACTGTTTTAACTATGGTTGTCATAAAACTGCTGAACGAACAGTGGGGGCTCAGGAACTCTTATTGATAGTTTAGGAACCAGGGTACATAATGGAGGACTTGCATATTGTGATTCAAATGTGTAGATTCTATTTGCTGCCTTCACACAACATCTGTAGAGTGTTAATCACTTGATTTTTCCATAGATGACCACAGTAGGCAAGTCGACTGGAATTTCGTAGACCTCAAGCGCCAATTGCCTTTGGGGGTCAGCCACTTTGTATACCAGTAATCTTTTTGCAAACCTTTTGTGAAACCTAATTCTTCAATTGTTCTGAGGTTCCTAGTCCTAACGTTTGGTCACTGCATTCGGCAGTACTGACCACGTCCGCACTTAACTCCATTGAAGTTACTGTAAAAATGCAACAATATTGGATACACTTCATGTGCTAAATCAGTATTGAAAGAGAAGTTGCGATGGGCTCCTATGTGCTGTTTCCAGAAAGCTGATCATGGAAGGAGTGAATACTATCCTATAGCGAGATTGCTTTGACAATCATTCAAAAAGCCATAGGAGTGTGGAGGCACAAGGAACCCAAGTCCTCAAGGCTCAAGTATATAATGAAAACCACTAAACTATTTCATATTAAATTTCTCCCATTCAAATACATAGTCATATTGAGATTAGTCTTGGATTGTCCCAGGCGCACCACACAGTGATGAAGTAACTCCAGCGGCAGCTTGATTGATGGAGACATTTGTTTATTATAGCAATAAGCACCTATTCCGGGGGCTGCACAGGATGGTAATGACCCAGGCTCCCAAGTTATATGCCCGAGCAAATCAAGATCTTTGATCTTCTCTATGCGTTGCCTCAAAATCCTGTCATCCCTCTGGCTCGCAGAGATTACAGAGGTTTGCGTCAATCATGATCCTGATGGCACTGGACTGGGTCCAAAGGACATGGTACTCTAAGCTTCTGAAAATGTCCATTTGCCTCGCTTGGTGCCTTCCAGCCAGGATGTACCTGCTCTCCCATTTGTAGAGCAAGGTCCTGCACCAGAACATCAACAGCCTCAATCTTCATGCTATGCTGCTAGGAGGCTTTGGTACTAGGAGTGAAACCTGTCTGACGAGGCCCTGGATTTTGCCAAAAGGCCCATCCAACAATGCCTGCAGGTGGCATACGTCCTACCTAGTCTATTTCGGCCTGCAGATGGATCTTTACTATCTGCACTGTTATGCAGTATTTGCGAGGATGGTATAACGAGTTTCACTCATTAAAAATTAAACCTTTTTCTTACTTTCCTTATGATAGCTCAATTTAAGTCTTTACATTCTTGTTCATTAAGATTGCTTCCCTTCAATATGATTTTCCTGGTTGCCATCTCCACCAGCAGGTGACCGAGTGAGCTCCAGGCTATATTTGGTAAATCTTTCTACCTTGTTTTCGCCAAGGTTACCCTGAAGGGGAGGCCAATGTTCCTTCTGAATGTCTTTTCAGACTTTCATCTCTCACACAAGATCAATCTTTGTTTTCTGCCCTCTGGTCCAGCCTTCTAAGGCTGAGAAACAGTTTCAACACTTGAACCCCAAGAGGGCTCTCACCTGTAATATCTATTAGACGAGAGATATTAGGAAGGATGATCACCTCGTTGTGAGTTCGGCTTATGCCATGCGGTCAGGGCAGTTGCTAAACAGACTCTGTTCAGTTGGACTGTCTTCTGTATTTTAGTGTGTTCTGGTCTATTGTGGATAGATTGGGACAGCAAGTCCATCAGGCATTCAAACAGGGGTCTGGCAGCTACCTCTGCATTGCAGAGTGGAGTCCCTGTGATGGGTATCTGTCAGGCGACTACTTGTGCTTCCCTGCAATGGAATGCCAATCATTGTGTAGCTTTGACGGACTTGATTCTCATTTTGGTCCCGCTGTTCTCCAGGATTTCTTGGTGTAAGTGATGGTCTTGCCTTAGTTGCCTCTGAGCAAAGTGATTTTTGATGGATTAGTCCTTTGACCCAGAGATTTGTCATCACCCTCACAACTTCCCCCTCGTGGCAGATAGCTTGTGCTCCTCCTGCTCTTCTGCGGTCCCTCAACTATTGAGTGCCAGGGAAACAAAAGGTCATGCACACGGCTGGCTCAATGTTTATTATATACGCTCAACTCACACACCTTTGGTTGGTGTCACCTGCCACGCAATTGGCTTGATGGCTGAAAAATGTCCAAGGACAATTGACTCTGGAGAATCTATACCCAAGATGAATCAGTGGAATGGCTAATCCATCAGAAAGAACATTACCAAGAGGAAAGTGATTTGTTTTTTTGTCAGGTATTGCAGAGGCAAAATCTGTATCTTTCGACATGATAGAGTTGGTAGCATCTTTTCTAGACACTACGGCTAGGGAGATATATGCCTTCAATTTGATTGCAGGGGAGCTGCCTTGCTCAATGGGACTAAATGAATTCATTAAGCCCAGTAGAAGGTCGGAGTCCTCTCTTTTGGTGGTCTACAATTGGTCCATTCCACCACAAATGAGGAGTTCAATAAATAGAAGCAAAGTCAAGTGAAGTCACCCACTGCCATCTCGTCGAAACTGAAGCATAAGCAGTCCTCTTATCTGCTTGTTGCTCAGATATGGCTGGGGCGTATTTTCCCTCAAGGGCTTCAGGGAAAATTCAGCATCATAAGAAGCAAGACAAAGAGATTCTTCTCCCCCCCCCCTTTCCTAAGTTTACTCCAACAAGAAGAAGCATTGACTGGATCAGTCCAGGGACCATGATTCTCTGGTCAGAGGCCACGTGTCTCTGGAAATCCATCACTGGTGACCATTGTACCAAATGGATGGTGATGCAAGGTTTCAGACCCCTCTTTCTCTGCATCCCCTCCCTTCAAAGAAGAGATTGACAAACTTCTGTGTATAGAGCAGAGGAGCAGGTTGCACAAGACAGAATTTCCGACTCGTTTTATTCCTGTTTCTTCACCATCCCGATAGGGGACATGTCAGGCCCACCATGGACCTCTTTAGTTTAATCAGTTTCTCCACACAGAGAAGTTAAATATGGTGAAGCCTGGTTAGATCTTTGGAGTTTTGCAGGACAGAGATTTACTGTATTCATTAGACCTTCAGGATGCTTACATGCATATCACCATTTGGTATCCTCACAGGAAGTATTTGTGGCTAGCCACAATAGCCGGTTGTCTACAGTTCAAGGCCCTCCCTTTCTTTGTCTTCTTGGCTCCCTAAGTCTTTACAAAGTTTATGGAGGGAATGACCATGCATCTTCATTAGCTGGGAATTCATATTTACCCCGACTTGGACGATCAGCAAATCTGTGTAGTAGAAACTACTGCCTCCTTCCACACAACACTGGATGTAGTTTTGTCTCTGGGCCTATTTGTCAACTACAGTTCAATACATTGGCCTTTTTTCTGGGACACCAATCAATGGGTGGCTTTCCTCCCCCAAGAGAGAGACCAAGCACTTGTGGTTTTGTGTGCTCTGATACGTGGGAGGACATACATTACACCCCTCGTCTTCCAAAGAGTGATATGTTTGATGACATTGGCCCTCATTATAAGTTTGCCAGTATCCCGCCAATAATACCGGCAGACTGCTCTACCGTTTCTGTCACTTGATCTGCCGGAGTTACCGGCAGATTCCAAGTGGCGGAAACGCTGGTAAATTCACATTCTCTGTAGTCCCACAGGACTCCATGGGGGGGATTTACCTGTATTACTGGCACCAGTATTACGGGGCTGGTAATACCAGCAGTTATTTGCCGCTATGGTTGCAGATATACCTCTAGCTCATAGCTGAAGGTAAATCCTTCACCCCATCAGCAAACTTATAGTTGGCCATTCTGGGATGACCATCCAAACTGTAATGATGCCCACTGTGCTTGCTAATGGTCCTCTTCACGAGACACTGCATGAGGATCTTGCAGCTTCACTAGGCCGTCATTTGGAAACAGGAGGGGGCAGCTTTACTTTATGCTGGTGTCAGCCCTGCTTCATGTCAGTAAGACTTGAATTGGTGAAGGCAGGACGAACATTTTCTTGCAGGGATTCATTTTCACCAGGGTGAGCCAACTTGGACAATCACTATGATCTCGCTCTTTTTGGCTGATGGAGACTTTGGGTTGCTTGTGAATTCACAATCTGTGGTCCCCTTTAGAGCAGAGAAAGCTCAGAAGATCTGAGGGCAATTTATTTGGCAAGGAATGTATTACTGCCCCGATCAAGGGCTCCAGTGTTCATATTCTGATACACATCACCACAACAATATTCTACCATGACAAAGAAGGGCCAGCAGATTCCTTCCCCTCCCCCTTAGGAAGTTTGCCAGAGATCATCTGGAAATTGTGCATTCACAATTGGATTCAACATTCCGCATCTCATCTGGCTGTCAGTTACTCAACATGCAGACCCAGCGATGTACCCAAAGAATGGGATTTCTATCAGGAAGTAATCAGCCTCATTATTAAGCACTGAGGCTTCCCGTTTATGGACCTCTTTGTGACAAAAGCCAACAGGAAATTCCCTCTCTTTTCCTCCTTGGGAGGTTGGAGGGCTGGTTACCTGGCAGGTGATGCCTTCTGCCTCCTTTGCGATGTCCAATTCCTTTTTGCTTTTCACCCCCTCCCACTGATATGGAACACAGTGGATAAGCTGCAGAGGTTGTGCAACACCTGAAGGATCCTGGTGGCTCCAATGTGAACAAATAAGATTTGGTTCTTAGACCTGTTGGAATTGGCCTTCTATCCGTGGCCCCTGATGCTACACACAAATGTGTTGTCTCGGCTGCAGCACGGCCCAGTGCTCCACCCCTCCTCGCAATGCCTGAACTTTGCATCCTGACAAATGAAGAACTGACCTTTGTGCACCGCAAGTTGTCACAGTGGAATATGTATGTTCTGAAGGAGGCTAGGAAGGAGTCCACCATGAGCTAGTACTCAAGCGTATAAGGTTCTGCCAAAAATTCCTCTCCTGCCAATGTTCTTTCATGCTTGACTTTGCAGGGTCCACTCTGAAGGTGAACTCTTGGAGAACATTTCTGTCAGGGTTTTGGAGGGATCTTTTTTTCTGTCAAGCATGGTAGTGTAGCATATTTTCCCACAGGTGAAACCTCGCTCCCATCTCGCTTAGGGTTTTAGTGCGGTACTTCATCTCCCTTTTCATTAGCCCATCAAGCTCATTGCTTTGATGAACTTGAGACTTCCGATATAGAAAATAGCCTTTTTGGAAGCCCTTGCATTGGTTTGTTGGATCAGTGATCCTTGGGAACTCTCAGTAGTGGGCTTTTTTTTGGTTTTCCATAAGGAGAAGGCAGATCCTTCAACCTCATCCTAAATTATTTCTGAATTTGAAAGCTACCCGGCAATGACCCCCTAGCCCCACAGACCCATTGTCTGATACGTAAAGGGTTCTCCCCTCTCTACATGTGTCTAGGGCTTTGAAGTTCTATCTGGCGCATACAAATCATATTTTCGCATGAGCTTTTTGTGTCTTTTGCATGGCTCTCTGGGCTCTGCTCCATCTAAAGCTTTGTCCTCTGGGTAGTGAGTTGCATTTTGAAGGCCTACAAGGTGGCGAAATGGCCCTCTCCTCAAAGGCTGAACGCACCTTTAGTCAGTGCAAAAGCTGTTTCTGAAGCCTTCCAAATACATATACCTTTACAGGATATCTACATTTCTGCCATATGGGCAAACCCTCCCTATTTTTGTAGGTATCTAGGAAAGAAGTGGTACATTTCAAATAATGCTGCTCTCCTTTGTCATAACAGTTCTAGAGAACACCTTAGCCTTATGGCTCCTGCATGTGTGCTGTTCATGCAAGACGGGCAAACCCTCCCTATTTATGTAGGTACAGTTCGCTGGATTCCAGCTTGAGATTTTTCACCATTCAGTCCTCCAGAACATTTTTGCTTGATTTTCTTAGTCTTTTTTGATACAGCTTTAGCAAAGCAAACATTTGTCCGGACCTACCGCCCATTTATGTGGGGCGCCATGAAATCTTCCATAAATATGCATGATAGGGGGACGGAATGTAGGAGTAAGTTAGTTACCCACTGTAGTGACTCCTTTCCACCTTCCAATGTCCCCTTTACACCATATGGCCCATTGTCCATGCCCCTTAATAAGTGGACTGGTGGACATTCCAGGAAGCATACACTGGGGAAGATCTAGGGCATTGCTTGGTTACACATGGGAACCGGCAAGCCTAGTTACATTTTTATAGACCTAAGGTTTCGCAGCATGCACTGGTTCCATCCCAGAGGAACGGAATTCTCAGAAGTATGAAGAAAATTAGACTATACACTTGGAGAACAGTTTTCACTACAGTCACTAACTTTTCACATTAGGGTAAGAACTGACTTCCCTTTAACCATGGCGATCCCCACCCCCATCAGGGGACACCTGCATTTGGTTAGAATCACTCCCTTTCCACAAGGGTCAACTGGTGGAAATTAGCCCTAAACCTGTGTATCCTGTCAGGGTTGAATTAGGCATTCAGACATGTACCTTTACCCTATTGCCATTTCCCATTTGTCCCCATTAGGGAGATTCCCAGAACTCGTTCAATCCACAAGTAATCTGGAGCTGGGTGCCACACACATGACTGCTATGAATGTGGGCAAAGTCTTGGACATGAGATTCCTGCCATTGGGAAGTAGGACACTGTATGTCAGAACAACATTTTTAACCACTTCTTTTTAAGCAATTTGCCCATCTTGACAATTTCGAATGAGGGCCATGGTGTATTGGTCCTGTAATTTCTTCAACAAGAGGGCCTGTTCTTCCCAATAGGTCTTGAGAGCCCTGTTTTCAACCCTTTGGTAAGACACCAAAGTTTCCTTTAGGTTGTTAGCAGGAAATGCTCACCACTGTACAGTTCAACAATGGGAATTGATCTCTCTCACCGGTGGTGGCTAATCTCCAACATCGGCCACTATTTGGGTTCCTACATTATTGATCAGTGGCTTTCAAGACTCATAGCTGGAGCCCTTCACAGTGTCTGCCTTTGCAAATCAGGCCATATCACATTTTACAAATCTATTAGGAAAGAAGTGGTACATTTCAAATAATGCTTCTCTCCTTTGTCATAACAGTTATAGAGAACACCTTAGCCTTATGGCTCCTGCATGTGTGCTGTTCATGCAAGACATATTAGGATTAATATATGCCTCTAGAAGCAGGTCCATGATTCTGACACATTCCACTTTCAGAAATTAATCAGAAGAGCCTCTGCTGGCGGCCCTGCAACATACACATGCTCCATGGATACTTTATCGGAATAACACAGAGACTTTATTGAGTTTTAGTTGGAATGACTGATATAGGCCTTCTTCACTATGACATGCTTTGTACTAGAAAAAGTCTGTGTGTGAGATGGTGTTTGGTGCTGCAGTATTTGTTGGGACAAGCCTGTTGTGTTTGTGTGTGGTACTGGTTGGGTGCGGTGGCAAGTAGTATAGCTGAATATCCCATCTCCCTGAACCTGCTATACATTTTCCATGATCAGCTCCATTTCCATCCCTTTTTCCCAGCAGAGTACTACTAATTATTAGGAGAATTTGAGGAACTTAACTCCGCTCACGGCTTTGACGAAGCACAGTGTCTCTGTTTTGTCCCTTGTATTTTCTGTGTCCATGTCCTTTGGCCTTCTGGGCTTTGCCAAGAACCGTCTAAGAACCCTGGCTTCTCACCTAAACTTGTATTTCTGGAGCTTCTTTCATGGTATCATTTCCTGTCTTGATGCCCCCTTTTCTTCTCCCTCCACCTGTTCTACGTCACTCTCTGGCACCTGCCACTCCCCAGTTCCTAATGCACCCCCTCCCACCTCTCCTTCGCTGTCTCTCTTCCCTGTTCAATTTGATTTACTCTTCATCTTCATCCAGCAGGCAGTGTTTGGCGTTACGTCAGGGCGAGTTCATCTTACACCCCCTATTTACCTCCTCTCTGCGACCCCACGGACAGTCACTTGCTTGTGGATGGCTGCTATGTTAACAATGTGCCAGGTCAGCATTACATCCTCCCGGGCATTGACTACATGGGTATTTAAAGTGGGCATGTGTAAGGGACGGAAATAAGGTTTGAAAGGATGAAAACAGCCAACCAACTAACAAGCTGAGCCTAGGTGGGACCTTAAAATAATCCATTGTAATTTACTTGCTTCAGGTCACAGCTTCCTGTGTGTGTGACTATTGCACCTTACTATAAGTTCCTAAAATCCTCCTCCATGAACCTGGACCATTCCAGATGATTTACCATTATGTCTTTGAGTATTCTGGTTGGATTGAGTAATTTCGCCACTGCCCACTTTCCAGGCTATCTCCTTTTTAAGCTTTTATTTCCCTCCCTTCCATGCAAGGGCTGTCTATTTTATATAAACGGCCTGTGATGTCACCTGCATGGACTTCCCCATGTTCAGACAGGTGTTTTGCTTGGTATGTAAGAAACCTGCACAACCTGCCCGACATACGGGATGAGCAACACTGACACATATTGTGGGAACACTTTGGGCTTGACACACATTTGTCAAAAGTTTTGAAAGCTGCCAACCACTTTTGTGGCAGGTGGGGTCCTCCTATCTCTGGAAGTGTTGAGGCACGTGGATACTTGTGTGGTCTTAATTTGCATGTGGGGAAGGGTGCACTTTTACTTAACTTTACAAACTGATTTCATAATCTAGGAGTGTGCATCTATTTTTGCATTTGGATTCCGTGTTACGAGACCAGTCACTAGATGTATAGGTATCCTCCTTCCCTTTACACTATTGTTATTTTGAAAGATGCACAAGGAAAGAGTAAGTTCACACCAATGAATTGCTTTCAGCCATGCGTACACATGGTAGATTTTGAAGGTGGGGCTATTTATAAAGCTTGCAGTCTTCTGCTAAATATGAAGTTAATTTCTCTGTTTCAAATAACCAGACCTTTGGTTCAGCCTTTTCCTCGCCATTAGTCTCTCTACTGGGTTTATGAGATCATGGGTTTGTAAAAGTCTGGCTTTTGAGTTAATCTGTTGGCTCTTTTGATTCTGTGCTAGTTTCTGTAGGCCAGAATTTAAGGTTATCCCAATATAGATAGCGAAACCCAGCTTGGGTAATATGGTTTTATTGAAGGGTGTGTATTTTCTATTTCTAATGATTATATCAGGATTGGGCAAATAGATTCAGCCTGTGGAGAAGAAATAAGGTTGCAATTATCCACGTGTCCCCCGTTCTTCCAATATCCACCAAACTACATTTTATTATGTCAGTTTTTGGGCATGGTATGGTTATCTCTTAATGTTCACTGGTGCAGTGCAGGTTTCTTTAGTCTGGTGGGTGTAAGGGGTGAGTGACTACTTGCTCCACCCTTAGACTCCCAGTTTTCTCTACTCGCTGGTGGTCTCACTCAGGATCTCCAAATTATTCTGTCTGGTCATCTGATTACATTTGTTCCCTCACATGGATAGGCTCACTGTGGCGGTACGTGCGAGCTAGCATGACGCTCTCGGGGTACCTGCCGCCACTCTGTGATCCCAAGGATGGAAATTTACTAATGGACGGTGGATACATCAACAACCTGCCAGGCAAGTATGCCACAGTGAGATGGTGAGGTGGCCATAATCCAGGACAAGGCACACTTACCGCCCAGTGGTTTCAGGAAAGCTACCAGACCCTGAACCAAAAAGGGTCTCCAAGTCTGGAAGACAGGTTGTCGGGGGTAGGGAGGGGAGGCTAAAAGCAAGTTGTGGTATAAATAGTGTTTCAAAGGTTATTTTATTGTGCATTCAGTTGATTTCACCACCTGTATAAGAGAACCTTTTACAGTGCTACACTTCCATGTTTTTGTTTCGCGATAACTGCATAAGGCCTCAACATGTTTTTGCTAATATAGCCAGGGAAGCAACATGTGTGTGTTATCTTGAATTAAAGCCTTTTGTGATCAGAAACCAACACAATTGCCTGCTTGCAGAATTGTGCATGTAGTTATTTTATGAAAGCAAGCTGGTCCAATATGGTGCTACGGTTTCTGGCTAGGGCAGACTATAGTGCAGCACCTTTGCTTTGAAAGAGACATCCTCCCAGGATAATTAATTGTGACCATGTGCACAGAACTGGCTGGAATGTAGCCCTTATGTAATAAGCAAAGGTGGTGGGTATACATACACTTGTGAGGGTTGGAGAACCCCAAATCTCTGTGGGCATTGTACTGGGAGCCTGTGTATGTACCATCTCAAGTAGGATAGCTCGGGGGCAACGTGTTTGTCTTGGAAACAAAGCACTCTGAAAACCGCAGGAAAACCCCACACCCTGGGCTAGGGTATTAATGTAACACAGTATACTGAACTAATTTATCCAGAGGTTGTTTCTTAGTTTTAAAGGTATCAAAAATGTATTTATTAAGATACATCATTTACAAAAAAGAATTAATCATTAATTCATGCACACATATGAAATTACATTACCATTGCAGGAGAGCATAAGACACAAGATAATAAAATCCTAACACCACCATCATTCATCAACAATCACACCATCATTTGCAACACAAATCAATCAGCCTCATTCACTCATAGTAAAAACTTCTGAACTAAAACATTTAGTACAATTCATAAGTGGTAGCATTTCATAAATTAGCCCCACAGAGTCTTTAATATTTCATTTTATCCACATGTAATGTGTAGCAGCACAATCATTAACCAGAGAATGTGCTCTATTCCACGGAGTGGGTATGTTCAACAATAAATGATAAATTCCATTCCCGGATGTTCTTCTCTACCGGTTTCGACGTTTTATGAAGTGATTGAAATAACGTCTTCATCAGGAGAAATAATTGATAATATTACCACTGGCTCCCAATGTCATATGCTCCAAGGGATCAAGGACCACAAAATGTGGCTCAGGGACAATCCACCAAATTCCAAAAATCTTGAAGATGAGCTTGAATTATTCCAGTATTTGGACAACTGTGGCCGGTATCAATGTTAACTCGGCACGGGTGGTTAAGGTTTCAATCAAGTAATCGAAGCCTACAAGAGGCAGCCGTCCATGCTGCCAAAGAACCTGTTCGGATCCTATTCTGCCGTTAAATCGGCATTCACCCGCTGGGTCGACACCACAACATTTTTGGGAAAACTTTGTGGCTGCCTCCAGTAGGCTTCGATTACTTGATTGAAACCTTAACCACCCGTGCCGAGTTAACATTGATACCGGCCACAGTTGTCCGAATACTGGAATAATTCAAGCTCATCTTCAAGGTTTTTGGAATTTGGTGGATTGTCCCTGAGCCACATTTTGTGGTCCTTGATCCTCTGGAGCATATGACATTGGGAGCCAGTGGTAATATTATCAATTATTTCTCCTTATGAAGACGTTATTTCAATCACTTCATAAAACATTGAAACCGTTAGAGAAGAACATCCGGGAATGGAATTTATCATTTATTGTTGAACATACCCACTCCGTGGAATAGAGCACATTCTCTGGTTAATGATTGTGCTGCTACACATTACATGTGGATAAAATGAAATATTAAAGACTCTGTGGGGCTAATTTATGAAATGCTACCACTTATGAATTGTACTAAATGTTTTAGTTCAGAAGTTTTTACTGTGAGTGAATGAGGCTGATTGATTTGTGTTGCAAATGATGGTGTGATTGTTGATGAATGATGGTGGTGTTAGGATTTTATTATCTTGTGTCTTATGCTCTCCTGCAATGGTAATGTAATTTCATATGTGTGCATGAATTAAAGATTAATTCTTTTTTGTAAATGATGTATCTTAATAAATACATGTTTGATACCTTTAAAACTAAGAAACAACCTCTGGATAAATTTGTTCACTATACTGTGTATTGGAAGCAAGACAGTGCAGAGCAACACAGGTTCGAATCCCGGTCTCGTGCTTAGGGACTGGTCTCTGGTACTGTGTTGTAACAGATTAATTAATTACCACAAACTTATGGAAGGTCTAGGGTGTAAATCCTGGAGAGCGTCTTTTGGCAGATGATGGATTTTATCAATCCAAGTATGGAATGGCCATGCTGATGTGTGTTTGCTGTGTTCCGTGATAGTCAATCCAGAGCCTCTGCTGTCCAAAGATACCTAAAGGGCCAATCGTTTAAGAGCATTGGTGAAGCTGCAGAGCCACTGCCCTGTCCAACATATTTGCACTCTAAATTCCCTTTTCTGAATTGTGTGAAAAATGTGTTCTGTTATCTTTCAATGCCATGCTCTAAATTCCTGCACGCACAACAGGGTATTCAGTACATAATACACATTGCCTCTTCTATGGAAATTCCCCAGATAACGTTTATGTGATGTGCATGTGACGCTGTTAGCTGACTCACAGTTGCTTTGTCCTTAGTCCCCTTTATTTTGTAGGGTGCTGGATGTTTTGGTGGTGATATAGAAGTGGTGTGGTGGAGCACCCGGTAGGCCTTTGCTTGTATGGCTTACAAACATTACGTTCGAGCACCTCAATAACATGCTTTTCATTGGCTTGGATTTTTTTCTCTGACCACAGTGCAGATATATAGTTTCAAAGATGATAGTACTCAGAGACATTGTAATCTACTGCTACTGGTGTAGTGTGCATGTAAACAAAGCTCTTGATGTTTATGGGGAGTCGTTTTGGACATAATTAAAGATTAATACATTCATGTACTGCATGCTGAAATGTATATATATTATATAATGAGATCTGTATAAATCATATATTGATAAATTACATACTGAAGCATTTACACTGTACAATTAATTATAATCATTGTTTACTGAGGTGTGTGTACTTTATATTGAAATACTTAGATTATATATTCAAATAGGTACAATGCACACTGAAATACAATCATATATTGAGGGGTATTTACTGTACAGTGGAATTCATACATTAAATATATTGTATATTGAGATGTATATGCAGTATACTAAGAGGAATACATTATTTAAATATATACAAGTTACACTGAGATGTATTCATTGTACACAGGGATACATATACTGTATATTGACATTCATATTATATTCTTGTATACAATGTAATCTGAAATATATGCACGGTGTACTGAGATGTATATACAGTATATTGAAATGCACCCATTTATTGAAATGCATATAGGGCAAATTGAGAGTCATACATTGTATAACTGGCTATGTATGTTGATTATATAGTGAGCTGTTCATGATACATTTCAATAACTCGTATAGCCAGCATTCTGAAATGCATGCATAATATAAAGAGAAATTGCTTATGCTGTATGCAGAGAGGTATACATTGTATTTTATAACGTATCTACTACATAATAAGACATACGGTAAACTGAAAAGTCTTGTACAGGCCATGTCAAAAGTATGCATTCATTAAAATATGTTTGATATTCACTAGAATATATGTAATACATTTTGGAATGCATATGCCATATTGAGAATCTTAATACACTAGTGAATAGCTTGCATATAGCATAGTGACGTTGCTTACTCATGAACATTGTTTCTTATACATAGACTACTGAAAGCGTCACATGGTCTGCGGTTCTGTCCAGTGGAGGGGATAGCTTGTTCTTATCGTGCTAGTTTCCATTTCCGGAAGTTGTCCAGGCGAGCAGCTGGGCCTTCAGAGACAGGAGAGTCTTGGAAAGATATACCTACTTTTTGTTGTTGAAAGTTTGACTCTTGGTTAGTTTGGGTTGCCTTTTGGTGAGTGCCTGGGTATAAAGTCTGTTTATTTTCTTACAAAGAAATGGTTGTCAGCACAGTAGTGTGGGAATGTAAATATTCAGCAATGGGCAAAGGGGAGTTTGAAGTTTGTTTGCATAGGGACATGTTGTTTCTCAGGAGGCAGTGGGTCTTACAGTACACCTATATTAACTGTAAATACAATAACTTTACAGTCCCTTAATTATACCTCTTTTTAAAATCAGTTTGAAAATGGTCCTCGGTGACGGTAAAGAAAAGGATACAAGGTGGACATTCGCCATAAATGATGTATTTTGGATGCAAAGATTTATTTTTTCATTCATATCTTAGTTACAAAAGAAGGCTCATGAAACATTTTAAATAAAAACTAAATATTAGCAAGTAAGATCATATCCTATGCATCTAACATCCGAAGCAGCTCTGTTGTAACTTTTGTTATCTATACCAAGTCAATAGTATAATAGGCTTCTCTCTATTTCTGTCTAAAAATCTGTGAAACACTCTGGAACATATTTATAAATCTGCACATGACTCAAAAACTGATATGAAATACTTTTGTTTGTGAATATTGCATATAAATGAGTGACCATGGTCAATCTTCTTGGGAACCACAGTTCGGGCACAAATCTCTGAGGCTTAAGCCCTTACAGGTCCCAAGAATGACCAAGTAGTTTGGAGCAGTTTGTCTAGGGGTCATGGCTTGTTGCAATTAATGAGGATGAAAGTGTGTATTTCATACTTGCAAAACAATCCGATAAGAGCATAATTTATCTCCATATTTTCCACAAGAACATGAAGCTGACAGTAGAACACAGTGAGATCTAGCACCCTTGGTGCCACTTTAAGAGCACTAATTTATCATTTGCTTCAAAAGGATGAAGACTTAATTGTCCATGTAGGGACTTGAATGATATATATACATATGGTTATTGGTTATTGGCCTCGCTATCTAGAATTGATATGTGCTAAATTTCCACGTTCTTTCTAGATGTGGTGCATGAATATCCCTGTGTTTCTATAGATCCGGCACTGGCTAATATTCACAATCCTGTCTATATATGACACATGCCGAAATTCACAATTCTATCCAAATATGGCACTGGCCCATCTTCAAAACCGGTCTATAGCATTCACAATTCTATCTAAATCTGGCATCGGTAATCTTCCCTATGCAGTCAAGATGTGGCAATGGCAAATAATTGCTATTCTATCTAGATGTGACACAGGGTGTCGAGTCAATATGTCGAATGCATTTTTTCGAAATGCAAAAATGTCGAAAAAAGAAAGTTGAATTTTTTTTTCGGATGTATTCTTTTTTTATTTAATACGTTTTTTGGGGGTTTTTGTAAGAAAAATAAAGTGTTAAAGAAAAAAAACAGGGGTTTAAAAAAAAAGCATTCCAAAAATTTTTTCGACATTTTTGCATTCGAAAAAAATGTAATTCGAAATATTCACTATAAACCGTGACGCAGGCTAATGTTCACAACAATTCTATCGAAGTGTTAGAATTGGGAAGGTTAGCAAGTCCAACACTTTGATAGAATTGAGAATGTTAGCCTGAGTCACATCTAGATAGGATTGAGAATGTCAGTTCAGTGCCACACATAGATCTAATTTGTGAATGTTAGCAAGTGCCACACTTGGATAGAATTGTGAAGGTTAGCAAGTCCATCTAAGTGTGGCACTTGCTGACATTCACAATGCTATCTGTGTGGCACTTGCTAACATGCACAATCCTATATAGAAGCGATGCAGGCTAATGTTCACAGTTCTATCTAAGTGTGGCATTTGCTAATATTCACAAATTATATCTATGTGTGGCACTGAACTGACATTATCAATCCTATCTAGATGCGACTCAGGCTAACATTCCCAATTCTATCGAAGTGTGGCATTTGCTAACATTCACAGTTCTAAGTGTGGCACTTGCTAACCTTCACAATCCTATCTAGAAGCGATGCAGAGTAAAGTATGAGTGATGTAAGTGATGTTCGCCTGGCAGTCTGTTCTTTGGTAGGTAATGTATCGTGGTAGGGCTTTCTGAAGGAGAGTAATTGCTCCACCCCCCACCCATGCCACACTTACTTTGGTGGTTGTTGCTGGTTGACGGCTGGCCACTGGCTTCCCCTGCTGACACAACTTGGAGCCGCCAATGTAGGAGCCACCCTTTGCCTCAGGGCCCTTAGCCGCAGGGGCTGCATAGGCAGGGGGCTGCCCTGGGAGGGGCTAATAAATGCTGATTTGCCAAATCAGGGACGGGGCGGGTCAAGGGTGTGGGAGAGGCAAGGGCAGGGCTCTCTTTGTGGTGTGTGCATAAAGCACAGACCACTCACAGACCACTCACGGGTGCTGGGAGGGTTGGGAGGCAGGCGGGGGTTAAAGGAAATGCTTCAGGGCTTTGCTTGGGAAGGTATCGTGCACACCTGGGGGAATTTACTTTATTTTAAAAAAGGGAAGACAAAGCCAGATGGGTGCAAAATGGGGGATCTACTTTATTTATTTAAAGGCAACATAGTGCCAAGTGGGTGCAAAATGCAGCACACCACACTGCTTTGTAGGACAACCTTCCCTCCAATGCGCAGAACTGAAAACCATGTGACGTGTTCAGTAGTTTGTGTTGCAAGCTTCTCACTGCAGTGTATATGGATTCTCAATGTATCATGTATATATTTCTACATGTACTATATATATTTAAGTGACTAGCATGCACATTTTATGAACGATATGTTTTGACATGGTGCGTACAAGAATTTTCAGTTTCCAGCATTTCTTTTTGTATTATTCAGTAGATGCATTATAATACAGTATGCATTTCTCTCAGCTTATACCATAAGCAGTTTCTTATGTGTGCATTTCAGAATGCTGTTTGAGTTATTAGAATGTACCATGCACATCTCACTATAAAATTAACATAGTGTGAAAAACCTGATGGTATTCTCCCACCTACTCCCCGGGATTGTCCATTCAGGTGGCCAGGGAAGGGTCGTTGCTTCTGGATCCCGACCCTGGGGGTGGACAACCGAGGGAGGATCATCAAGTGGAGGGCCATGGGGGATTGGGAGGAGAATGCCTAAACGCAAGACATGGTATTCCCCTTTTTTCCATTACACATCAAAACCTTCTCCCTCATCTTTTTTGGGATATTTTGAATCCCATTCCATCTCTCCCTCCTCCACAACATGTACTGAGACGAAGAAGAGGCGATCAATAGCAGTTACGATTACCCATTGACATAACAGTGAGAAGCAAAGAGAAGCCTACCACGTTACACCACTAGACTGTCTCACTAATAGTCAGACAAGGTCAGACTGTTTACCTTAACCATTCACACCTGACTACAGTTGACCCTCAGCTAGGGTATTAAAGGTGTAGTTATGCCAGGAAAGAGGAGTGAGCTGGGGTTGCTGGTTGGAACGTGGAGGTTGCAGCACAAGAAGCCTGGGAAGTCCGGGGGACAACAGGACGCCGAGGCGCTGACCCTGTGTGGCTTTTAGGGTTGCAGTTTGGTGAGGGAGCCGTCTCTCCATGGAGCTTGTGTGAGCCGAGTTACAAATTATTGGCTGTATCCAGGCCACTGCTCATTCCCTTGGGACGTGTTCCGGTCCCAGGGATGTCTTGAGGGGCAGGAGGTGATCCCTGACCCCAGATCTTAAGAAGCTGCTCTCCACCGCTGCGCTTTCTGGGTGAGTTTCGTAGCAGGAGAGAGAGAGAGAAAGTCAGTGCTGTGCGTGTGGCTGGAGCAGGAGCAGAGATGTGAAAGTGGAAAGCGGCACGGGAAAACGCAAGCAAGGAAAACGGGGTGCGTGAGCGGCGTGAAGATAGAAAAAGACAGAAGAGAGAGCACGAGCGTCCCGAAAGCAGAAAAGAGGGTGGTAGCTACCCGAAAGTAAGAAAAGAAGGGGCAAGGCTGCACGGCAAAGTGGAAAGAGTGGTGTAAGGTTGCAAGAGCAGTGTGCAAGAAGCACAGTAAAGAGAAAGAAGGTGCAGGAGTGCACTGCACAATGGAAAGGAAAGAAAGAAGTGAAACAAGACAGAAGAAAAGATACAAAATTATAAGAGAGGGGTTGGAGGTCAGAGTGGTCGCGCAGGTGTGGAGCAATAACATGGCGTTTTTTAAAGTCTCTGACACTGCCCCATGGAAGGAACTGTGTGAACTTGTGTTTGAGTCCAGAGGAGTCTAAGCTTGGGGAAGGGAATCCTGAGAGGCCCACAGGCATGTTTGAACGTTTGTAGGCGAGGGCTGGACTTTTTTGGAACTCAGGAAGGAGTAAAGCTTGGGCAAACCCCGGGCGACCCAAATACTTTGAACTTTATCTGCTGCATGAGCCCTACGTGGATGGAACCAAGGGCAACCCTGTTCGTGTTGAACAATCTTTTTTTTTTAAACTGGCAGAACTACACCTGATGGTAAGGCCACCTGAAACCAATACTGATTTACATTTCTTTTTGAGTCATCATTTTTCTTTAAGACGATTCCTGAACACATTTTGTCTGAGTGAGGGCAAGCATAGATTGTGACACAGACGGATTTTGGTTTTGGACTTATGGACATCGACAGCCGTTAGAAACATCAATTGAGGGAACAACCCCGTTAGAGGAACGGCCAGTTAGTCATTACACCAACCCAATAAAGGTTTGCAAACTGTTGCTTTTGAGTCTGTGTCACTCTTGATACCATGCCTGTCTCACAATAGGTTGCTACACAATGTATGAATTTCAATCTGCACTATATGCATTTCAATATATTGTATGTACATATCAGTATACGATACATACATTCTGTATGCAATGCATGTATCTCTTAATACAGTGCGTACACCTCAGTATACAGTGTATACATTTTAATATATAATATATACATCTCAATATGCAGTATATATATCTTAGTGTAAAATAAATATATCTTGGCGCACAATGAATATATAATGTATGCATCTCAAAATACAGTATATAATTGTCAATATACAATCTATGCACATCTGTGTATATGCATACATACTTCAATATGTAATGTATTCATTTCAATATGGAGTACATCATTCTCAGTACACAGTGAATGTATATCAGTGTAATATATAATGCATCCATCTCAATATGCAATACATACCTCTCCATATGCAGTGGATGTATGTCAATGTACGTTTCAGTATATAATGTGTGCATCACAGTACATGACATATACATCCCAGTATATAATATAATAATTTCAGTATGAGTATATACATCAATGAATCTTGAATTGGGTCCCAAACACCCCCCATACATTTTACCTAGCTACAGGTGTACACTTTTATAGTGAAGAGATCACATCTGTAATGTGTTTTTCGCCACTTTTCTCATTTTACTGAAGAATGTTAACACATGTTTTCATACCAATATATTGTATTTTGTAGTGAGGTATATCTTATCATATCTTTTGGTTTTGGCACATATGCTGGTGCTTTAATGCAACCTTTGCCCATGCCAATGCCGTAGAAAGAAGAGAGATGGGGAAGGTGGTTTCAGAAGTAGAAAATGTTATTGCCATGTGTCACAGATGGCTTCGAGAACACACCAACCACCAGATGCGGTTCAAGGTTTTTTTTTTGATTTCCAACTGTCATGTTGGCAGTTCCTTTCTCTCTAATCTAGATATGGGCATTCCCACCCTAAACCCAGGCTTCACTGTGCCCCACACTGGTATGTGTGATTGGTAACACCTACTATCTAAAAGCTCTCTCTTTATAGCTGATGGCCTAAAAGCAAATGTATTATCCATCTAAACCTCCTCAGGGAAAAATCTAGGTGACACCTATCTAGGATCCCAGTTATATGGTGTGCTGCAGTCCGTTTGGGCACTCGCCTGACCTTCCACGCTCTTCTATTCCTTTACCTACTGCTCTACTGTCTCTCTCTACTTCACTACTCTCCTCCCACTCCCCCGGTCTTTCTAATCTGTGTCCCTCTGATGATGCCTCATTCCTTGCCTCCCTACTGTCTACGTCCACCCTCTGATCTAACTCTCTCCTAATACTCTTCCCTCATATACCACTATTGCTCTTGTCTGTCCACTCTACTACTACTCCACTTCCTACTACTCCCACCTACACACCACTTCTACTCAACCTCACTGCTACAACTCCACCCACGTACTCAATCCCTCCCTCTGTCACCCTACATCCTAGTCTATGAGCCTATTCTTAGTATCTCGTCCTAGTATTTTGTCCTAGTGTGCTGTCTGAAACTCTTGTCCTAGTCCATCATCCCTTGACTTTGTTCCTAGTCTTAGTCTCTAATCCAGAGGATAGCCCCTCACCATATTCTCTTCGCCTAGTCGCTCACTCTTGCTTCTCACCAACCTTCCCACTTCTGCACCTGCTCTGCTGACTCATATCCATCTTCCGATCAGCAAACCTGTCCTTTGCTCCTAGTGACCCCTTATGCACCCCAAACATTCAGTGAGCTTGCAAATGTCACCTCCTGTTAGCTTTCCTCCCTCTTCAATCTCTCTTTCAATTACATCTTCATAGCCTGCTACAAAATAGCACAGGTATAACCATCTGACATTTAATTGTCTTTAATACTACAGGCCACTACCCCTCTCTCTTCTGCCCCATCACATCAGAATCCTCAAGCGAGTGACCGCCTTTAACCACATTAAAGACCTTGTGGTTGGCACTGATGGCCTTAACTTGTGGAGGTTCCAGTAAGATTCAGGGCCTTATTACGACCTTGGCGGAATGGGTTAACGGGTGCCGCAAATGGATGTGGTCCCGTTAAACCCATTCCGCCTGATTACGAGGTTCCCTCGCAGGACCTGGTAAGGACGTGTGGTAAAACCAGGCGTCCTTACCGGGTCCCGCAAGGGGACCAGTGAGCTAACGGGCCGGTCGTAATCTGCCCATTGTTAGCTCCCTGCACCCATTCCCATTGAGCCCTATGGGGGCTCAAATGGGAATGGGGAAGTTCCGAGCCCGGGTTCCATGAAGGAGGAATTACTGGGCCCTCCAAACTTGGAATGGCCCAGTAATTCCCTATTCAGGGAACCCGGACCCGGTTTTGGTAGCAGTCATGCCCTTATTAAGGACATGGCTACCGCCAAAGTCGTAATGAGGCCCTCCGTGTTTTTTTTTTTATCAAACTCAAATAGCGTAGTGTATATTGAATGTTATCCAGATTTTCACTGTATTCAGTATAACGACAGGCAGTTGGTTCAATTGGTAGTCAAGTTGCCCTGTTCAATGGAGAGCACTGGGCTGGAAAGGAGTGGAGATTTTTGCTAGGGCCATTCCTTTCTCTTGTCTTCTTTGGCACCTCTTCTCTTACTTGGGCATCCCTGGCTGAGGTTTTTCCATAGTGAATGGTAACACCTACTGTCAAATAACGTGTCTGACTTACTGTGATGGCCTAAATGCAACTGTTTTATCTATCTAGTCTCCATCAGGGAATTACTAAACTTACCTTACACTGTCAATGGTGTTAGTTCTCTAAGGTGACTTATGGATCTGCTGTCTTACCTTCAACCAACTCCATCTCCTTACTACTCTCCTCTGTCCCCTACTCTCCTATGTCAAACTTCACCCAACTGGTCTACTTCCTACCTCTCTCCTCAGTCTGTTGTCTTTCTCTCCTACTCCTACATACCTCCGCCTCACTACTACTCCTTCACACTTCTACTCTCTCTACATGACTGCTACTCTCCCTTCTTCGCAAGTCTACTTCTCTCTTTCCGGATCTTAGGGATATAGTGCCCTGCTTACATTTCCACTACACTTGCTCTGACTGCTCAGGCAGCTGAGAAGGAGTGCAAGCAGTGAGAGGAACAGTGGTGCTGGGGAACAGATGAGCATTCGAGAGGCAATTGTAGTGTTTGAGAGGGAGGATAGTGAGATGTACTCAGTACGGCAGTGCAAGGGCATGGCAATGAATTGATTCAAAGACTTGGGAGTAGAAACTTGGAGAGGGAGCAGTTTTGCATAAAAGAACCTCAAGCATGAAGGAGATAGATTGAGGTTAGAAGGATAAGTTGAGACCTTTGTTGGTGGACAAAAGAGCACCTGTCTCTCCTGCATCCCTTTTTTGGCACTGCACTCCTATGCCCTTCTGTCCCAACACCCACTGCTTTGCCCTCTAACTACTACTATTCCATTCCCCTACTCCTATATTCTATGCTCTCTGTATCTCTCCTAATCACCTCATATACACCTGCTCCCTTTTCCTACACTACAAACAACTGGTATTACTCTATCCCAAACACCTCATCTGCACTCTGCTTAAATTCTGCCACCAACTCTCCAACACACTCCTCCTTAATCTAGTCGTTTGTCCATGTTCACCTCCTCTGACCTCACCGAACAACCCCAACTCTGCCCCTCATCTCTCCCCTTTTATACTGAGGTGCTGGTGACTCTCACCCTGCCCTTCCATTTGCTGCAGAATTCACAGCATTCAACCGATTGGTGCCTGTCTTTTCCCCAGGAGTTGGATTACCGAGGTGAGAGTCTTGAAACTAAAATCTCTATGCCCCTCCACATTTTCCAGCACATTTTGTTTGGCATTCCTTGATGGTTTCCCTGTTTCTCTGGCATGCTGCGGGTCTGTGAGATTATATTCTGCTTTTGATATGAGTTCTTTGTTTTTCTAAGGTGCTGGTCACTGTTGGGCTCTGGTGAAAGCTCATACTGCAGTGTTTCTCTTTTCTCCTTTATTTGATTCCAGTCCTGGTTTTCTTGGTTATTCCCAAGAGTATTCTGGGCGTTGCCATTTTGAAATGGGTGGAAAAAAGAGAATATAGGCCAGAAGGAGCAGTGAGAGGCATTATGTGACAGAGTGGTACCATTGATAACATACAAGCCGCATGGGGGGTTTCAGGCACTGCCCTCCCAACTCTCACTGGCTCTTATTATTTGTTTTTTACAAGGTGTACTAACTATACAAACCCTCCTCCTCCACACTAAATATGGATGACGCAGTAAACGCTCTACTGAAACTGTTCTCACCCATGCCTCCAACTGTCTAGCCACTGGCCATCAACGTCTCCTTTCATCCATCCACATTCTACTCAATCTGTTTGCAGCCATTGATACTGTGGATGGTACTTCTCTCCTCCAAACACTTTCCTTCCTTGGCTTTAAGAATCCTCTACATGACTTGAACTCACTTCTTCCCCACACACCTTCCAGGGCAGCATCCCTCAAGGATCAGTCCTGGGCTCGTACATCTTAACCCCCTAAAATGTCTCTCATTAAACTCATTTGATCTTTTGGCTTTCACTACCACCTCTTTGCTGACAATATCCATATTTTCTACCTCCTGCCCCCCTTTTCCACAGCATCCTCCGAATGCATCAACATCTGCCTTTCCACCACCCGTCACTAGATGGCTCTATGCTGCCTGTGGCTAAACTTCTCCACAACTGACGTTCTCATGGCTTCTAATGCTAACCTAACTCTCCCATCCCCTACCTCCTTTATTCTACATGCACCCACTACAACCTGCCTAGATCCTCGCTCACTTCTGTGTACTGCATTCACATGCGACTTACAATCTTTGGGGTCTTCTTTGACAGCGTAGTCAGTCTCTGCGATATCCATCATACATCATGGCTACTGCCTCTGCAGCCAAGCTCAACCTTTTAAACATCAGGAATGGCAGTCATCACCTCACTCACCACTCCGCAAGAACTCCCTTCTTTAGTCTGGTGTTCAGCAAACTTGTCTACTGTACTAGACTACTCTTATGCCTTCCCCTCTGCTCTTTTGTCCACCAACAAAGGTCTCAACTTATCCTTCTAACCTCAATCTATCTCCTTCATGCTTGAGGTTCTTTTATGCAAAACTGCTCCCTCTCCAAGTTTCTACTCCCAAGTCTTTGAATCAATTCATTGCCATGCCCTTGCACTGCCGTACTGAGTACATCTCACTATCCTCCCTCTCAAACACTACAATTGCCTCTCGAATGCTCATCTGTTCCCCAGCACCACTGTTCCTCTCACTGCTTGCACTCCTTCTCAGCTGCCTCTTTTCCCCTACCATCAAAGCAGTACAATTGATGGATCTTTTCAAGACAAGACTTAAGCTCAAATTGATGAATGACGGGGCGGTCCTTCAGCCCCACAATTGTGCTTCAAAATATACTGCACAACTGGCCTGTTCCAGGCCTGATACTTCTGAATCTATATGTGTAGTATGCATTGTATAAATACTGGCCCAAGTCTTAAAAGTTTGACATGTTTGTTCCCTTATCAATGTGCTGGTCTATTATCCTTTGCATTACTCCTTTACCATTTGGCTTGCCCTCAGTCATACAATCATTATACCTTGTAAAGACACCCTGCTCAGCATACCCATTGTGCAACATTTCTCATTGGAATGTCGTACAATTGGTTCAGATCAGCAAATAAGTGATAAATAGTCCCTCATCCTAGCCGTACTTATCCCTTCAGTCTCTTTTGTTCTAGTCCCTCATTCTAATTCCTTATCCAGTCCTTATTTCTTGTCCAGCCATAGTTCCACATGCAATCTTTGTCCCTTGTCCCAGTCTCCCTTTCCAGTCTCTCATCCCTCGCCCTATTTTTAGTCTCAGTCAATGTCTCAGATCCTGCTCCATATCCATTCATCTGTCTTTTCTTCTTCTGTAGGCATCTTTGTCTCTTGATCTCTATATCTCTCTCTCTCTCTCTGTATCTCTTGCTTGCTCTTTTTTCCTCTTTCCGTCCCACACTGAAGAGTGTGTTGCTGGTTTGGTTCAAAACAGTCAAGGAGAAGGTGAAAAAAGAATGATTCGCTTCATGGGAAGTAGGTAAGGGGAGGCTGACAGCATAAAATATGATGTAATCTAAGAGTGTTGTACTCTGTTATGCAAAAACACCCTGTAAAACTGCATTTTGATCTTTTTGTGGTCTTTCTATATTTTGCAACTATGGCTTCACTTGGTTGGACTGTTCCAGATATGCATGGAACTTAAGTTCTGTTATAAAGCATGGAGTGGCGCAGCTGCTTAATTTGTCCCAGAGGTAAATGGTAATGCCTGAATGCTGCTTAAATTTTCCCAACCAGAAATGCCGTATTGCCATCATGATATCAGAATGGTTTAAAATCCAGTCGGATTATCGTGTTTACATGAATGCTGGTGCACCATGTGCATGGGCATAGGCATTGCCGATAAGCTGGTGTTGGGTTGTGAATATTCTCATCTTTCTGCAAATTATTATCATCAAGTAGTACGTTCCCTCCTACACATGGTCCCATATTACGTATGTCGTAATTCTGTTTCAGAGTGTTACGGCGCGTCTTCTTGGCCCGTAGGGGTTTCACATATGTTGGAAATTGTTTGCAGCCTTGGATAATTGGGATTTGAAGGTGTGTATGGTCATTAATGATGATGCCAGGCTGGATAGTACAAAGATCAAAAGCATTGTTTGGGCCTTCTTAGAAGGCTGTAGGAGGCAGGCTTTGTGCCTGGGCTGCAGTCAGAAGAGGCTAACTACTCACGTAGAGATAAGTCATGTGAAGACCAACCCTTCTGCATGTATATTCCTAGCTCTGGCCCCCTGTATTTATGCTTATGGCTCTGACTAAAATTCATTCTTAGAAATCTAAAATGGACAACTGCAAAAACCAAAACTATTTACTTTAACAATGCGTGTTTCCCTTTCCACTGAGAAATGTAGACAAGTTCATTTTTGTATATTCGGGCAGGCCAGAAGGTTATTTGTTTTATCTGTGGCTTCATAAAAATATATGATGTTTACTAATCTTCAAACTACCTGAGTGTTGTGCTGACAAGCGAAATGTAGGAATGAGCGTTGCCAGATGGGGCCCGACACCGTAAAAGGAAGACTTAATTTTTTTGTTCCCGGGGAGATTGGAAAATGAGACAAATACTACCTATAACTCGCATACAACTTCTTTGACGGAATCATCAATCACATAAATATTCTTGATGCTTACTCCCTTTTTGAACTCCTGTGGTTCTATGGCGAACATGCACTTTATAATTTTATCAGCGAGATACTAGAGTATTCTAAATTAAAGTTATGTTTTCATATGGTTTCCAGGGTAGTCTCCCTCAATACATGCAATTATTATTTACACATTATTTATTATAAATCGCTAAAAATTAAATGAGTAAATGACACCCTCTATGGTGAATAGAAGATACAAAATGAAAAAATCACAAGGAGATGTGCTCAACCTTTAACTCTGGCTTATTCATATCTCAACCATGCACAGCAAGAAAAACCAAAAGTAACATGTTTTGCTTGCAAATTCAAAAGAAGTAAAGCTGTTTTCTATCTAAAAGACAGAAGGTTAGTCTTCTTCTGTTTGTAGGCCAGAAGTTGTTTCCTTCTGTGTTAAACCATCACAATTCTGGTCCTGTTTCAGGGCATCTGCATTTTTATTTGGCTAGTCCATCCCAGTACCATGCTGTTTGGCCACTTGAACTGCTGGCCATCTACAATTCCTTAAACGGTTTGTCTTTTCTTTCCTTTTTAGGTTATTTCCCTGAACTCCTAGGACATTCTGATTTGTGAATGCCAAAGAAAGATAATATTTTTTTTTTTATAATTGACACAGATGACTCTGCTGTTTTAGACACACTAAAGAGGGAGAAATAAAATGTAAGAATCTCCGCCCAGTGCTAGGTTTTTAGAAAACCAGTAGTTGGTAGAAAATAGTGAGCTAGATTAGGGCCAGCCTCTGATCTATCCTCTTTCCTAGATAGGCGGCGCACCTTCACCAGCTAGGGAAAGAACATCTTCTAGGATAGGGATAGATGGACTTTCCGAGAGGGAGATTTCGCGAGCTGTTGACCTTTCAAACAAGGCCAGGCACTGTAAAACCACTACAATGGTAATGGGTGCAGTATAAATATTGAATAACATATCTGGAGGAAATCACAGCGTGACAGAAATCTCCTCCAGAATTTCTTTTTTTGTCAAAGACTTTCTGTACTTTTGTTAAGGGAAAGGTTATCTTTTAATCCAAAACTCCTATGTAATCTGTACAAAATAACATTTAAAGGTCAACTACTATCTTGAAAGCCAAGTGGAAGTATTTATTTGATATACAAGTTTCACAATTGCTGTATATGTCTGCAAAATAGGGTTTTCAAAGAGTAGTACATGTATAATTCGCTTAATTTCTAGTTTATTCTATAAAGATAAGCCTACAGCAGAAAAGCCGTTCCCTACAACTCCTAAATCTATTATAATTTGTATGATCTTTTTTTGTAGAGGAACAGATTGTAAGCTCACTTTCCTTTACAGCTTCTGCAGAGATCCCCTTCCTGTTTTGTCTCCTGACAACAAAGAGGGCCATTTCCTGTGGCTTAAGTATGGCCTGTCTCCAGATGACAACCAGACATGTAAACACAGTTCTGGTGACAATTTTCGCAGGTGGCCAAAAGGAAAATGGCAGTCACTGTAGTCCATTATTGCGATTTTGATATTTTGTAATTAAGCTTGTTCAGAGAGTGCTGGCAATGTTGGTAGGTGGCCTAAACTATAATCCAGTACTGTGATTGCTGCCCTAATTTATCTTTACCATGTTAACTATGTATGTTGGTGACATAAAATCAAAATGGTGGTTGCTAAATTGGTCGAGGAAAAGTCTACCACAAAATTGCAGTGTTATTTCTGAACCCACCTCCTTAATACTGGTAACTTGAAAGAACTCCATGTCTGTGGCATACATCAACACAACATATGGAGAGTGGTTGAGTTTACGCTCAAGAATTAAGGGCCCCTAGAGGCTATGTAATGCGGAACATGGTGTGCTTGTCGGATATTAATAAGCACCGGCCACTCAATTGCTCACTAAGTCACCTAATATGAGTTTTGAGAAGCAGTATCCACAATTGTTCCTTTGTTTATTAGTGAGGAAAGAGAGGAAACTCTGTCCGTTTTGGCTCTGGATTCATGAAGTTTTCACTAATGCTGTGGTGGCATGGATAAATGAGTCTTGACACAATTGTACGTATAGTCTTGATTCAATGGGCAAATAATGACCATGGTTTTGGGAGCACCTGTAGTGCTTTTCATATGGGGAAAGCTGTGTGTTCCCGTTAGTTTGAGCACAAACTGGTTATTGATCAGGTGTTCTGTGTAGATGTCCAGTTGGTCTGCTGTGCTGGACCATATCATCAGGACATCATCGATGTATTGATACCATCTATGAATAAGGTGGTTAATGTCTGTATTGGAAAGAGCATGGACCTGATGATAATGGTTCATAAAAAGGTTGGCCATTGCTGGTGTATATGTATCTCACATGGCGATTCCCTTGGTCTGTTTGTAATAAACTTAGTTGAAAATAAACAGTGTTCTGAGATCTGTTCATTTACTTTCCTTGTCATCATGCCAATGTATCATTTTTTACAGGGTCACTCGATACAGTAAACTACATTGTGAGTTTTGCAATTTTTGAACATCTATTGAGGTTATATTTTCTCGTTATGCATAAAGCTAGTGCTCTTTTTGGTGAATGGACATGCTGCGCCTGTACCACAGGGTGATTTCCTGTCCCTTGTATTAGTGTGCCTGGTATGCATAAAAACACTGCTGGGTGTGCAAGTTATGTTTGTGATGCAGCAAAGGTCCAGGAAATTCTTTCTTGACCATTGGGTACACCAATTTAAATGCTTGGGTCAAGTCAGTGGCCATTGGTAGTACAATTAATTCCATAGACAAGATCCCAATTGAGAAAGTTGAGAAGTTTAAATACCTGGGCGTGGTCTTGGACAACTCCACAAAAGGGCTGGCTATGCAAGAAGCTCTTTTAGCAAAAATCCAAAGTCTGGCAACAAAAGGGAAAGCCATAGATAGAAAATTTGGCAAATTATCCACCATCCCACTCTTAAATTTCTATAAATCTAAGGTGGTTCCTACGGTGACTTATGGTTCGGAGGCCATGCCCAGCTTACCCAAAGCTCTCTGGCCCAAATTGGAGGCCTATTTTTGGAGGACGGTCTTGCGATTGCCAAATTCAACTCCAGTAACACTAATTCGATGAGAATTAAGTTTGCTCTCTCTGAAAGGCACTGTTGACTGCAACACACATGCTCTACCGGAAATGTGTCCTTCCAAATCCCTCCTTCCTTCAAGGTCTGGTCCATAAAGAAACCCAAGCATCAAACTGCAAGATGCTCAATGCATGGAAAAATGAAAATCTTACACTTCTAAAAACTATAGAGTGCTCAGAAGATGACTTGATTTGCAATCCAACAAGGATAACTAAAAAAATAAGAGATGGACTGGACCCGCATTTTAACTGCAGCAAATGGAAATAAAATTACATCTCATTTGCCTCCAACATGGAAGAAACTAAATGTGCTCCAGAACTACATCAAATGTCCGAGTCGAGCGGCACGAAACCTTATAATGCGAGCAAGAATTAATCTTCTTGACTCTAACGAAATACGTCACATCAGAGGTTTGGCACTGACTAACACCTGCAGATTCTGTGATAAGGACAAGGAGACTATTCGCCATCTAATTCTGTCCTGCGCTGGAATGACAGAGGTACGGCTTCCTTATATGAAATATCTTCGAGGGGATTGGGTCCACCGACGTATTCCATATCTATGATAGTAATCACCACAGCTGTGCTGCTTCGGAAAATCTATCGGCGTCTGCGTCCTGCATCAATGACGTCGATACGCCGTCCTCGAGAGCCACCGTCGAGCCGACGTCACCGGATTTTATAAGTAGGACGCACGACACCCGTAGCCTCCGTTCTGTTTTTTCCACAAACGTGTTCACTTCTGAGATCTCGGCGCGCCTCGATTCTACTGAATCCTGTTCTTTCGGTTCTTCGAACCTGTTTCTTCATTGCTATACGAATGTCGTCTTCGGCTTCTTCCACCCCGCGGTCCGGGTTTAAGAAGTGTCGAGTGTGCGGGTCCAAGATGTCCCTGACGGATACGCAAGACGCTTGCCTCTGGTGCCTCGGGGAGGACCATGATACGGATGACTGTTTCGAATGCCAATCGCTCACTTCGAAGGCCTTGCGTGAGTATAAGAAGATGCTGTCGGTCGGTAAGGTGGCCAAGCCCCGGAAGTTGCGTTCCACTGGTCTTTTCGAGGGGCGACTCTCTGCGTCGTTGTCGTGAGTCCGGGGGTTCTCGGTCTGGGAGTCGGTCCCGTCATTCCTCTGCCTCTTCGAGGCACTCCAGGAAGCACCGTCACAGGTCGCCTTCCCGTCCTCTTCCGAAGACTCCGCCCGTCGGCGGGTAGCTTGTCCCAACAAGCATTCCACTCCAGAGGTATGGGATTCGTTCCGAAAGGAGATGTTGGTGATTTTTCAATCGCAGGGCTCTGGTCTGGCTGCGCCATCTGAGGATGCCGGTCGAGGCTGCGCTAGAGACACCGCTCGTCCGCCTTCGGGCTCGAGCAGTCGTCGCGACCACCGGGCACCTTCGAGGTCCCAGTTGGACAAGGATGGTCACTCTAGGCATGCCCATTCCTCATTCCAGGTCCCGGTCCTCGACGCCATCGACGAGACCGCAAGACTCTGTGAAGTCTTCGAAGAAGACATCGACGCCAGCGGCGCCGAGGTCGTCGACGTCTTCGAAGAAGACATCGACGCCAGCGGCGCCGAGGTCGTCGACGTACTCCCTTGAGGCCCCGCCTCCGAGGAAGTTGTTGATGCCATCGACGCCTAGGCTGTCGAGACACGCTCGGGGCTCCGCCCTCGAGGCCTGTGTCGACACCGTCGAAGCTGTCGGTGCTGCACTTGTCTGAGGTACCCCGTGGCACCCCCAAGAAAGGCGATGGCTAAGGCTAAACATGTCTTTGTGCCTTTTTCTGTACCCTCTTTCCAGCCTCTAGATTATATAGGTGGATGAGGGGTCTGAGGAAGGTGAGGTTCCTGCATTGGTTCCTGATGACATTGTGTCTGGTCACAGTCAACTTGAGGACCTACGTCAGTCACTGCACGACGCCAGTGTTCTTGACACCTCTCCGGAGGTGGAGTTTGGTAGGCCGGAGCCTGGCACGCATGCTGAATCTTTATATTGGCGCCTCATGTCGAGGGTCATTGAATACCTGGGTTGGTCTGCCCTGCCCCCCTCCCCCCCTGGGGATTTTCAGCAGGATGACCTGACTGATATCTTGGACCAAGGTCCTCCAACTGACCTAGTGCTGCCATTCCATATGGCCTTGCAGAGAAGGGTGGCTGCGGCTTGGACTTCTCCGGAGAGTCTCCCGGCAGTGAGCAAGTCCTTGCCGAAGAAATATCGCCCAGCCAGTGGCGACCCCTGCTACTTGACAACGCACCCTACTCCGGAGAGTCTGGTGGTGCAGGCAGCTACGGCCCCCGCAAAGCAGGCGTCGTACCCTACCATCCCTCCTGATAAGGACGACAAATGTTTTGACGGCTGGGCAAAGAAGGTATTTTCTTCTGGGGGTATGGCGCTTCAGGCTGCCAACTCCATTTGTGCCTTGTCTCGTTTCACGCACGCTCTGTGAAACTGTATTTCCCTAGCGGCTGATCATATTCCCAAAGGGGAGGGCGGGATGATTTCCTTGCTATCATGCAGGGTGACAAGGACGCCATGTGTGAATCCGGTCAATCGGGTCTGGACATGGTTGATTGCGTCAGCCGGTCCATGGCAGCGAGCACCGTAATGCGCAGGTATGCGTGGTTGCGTAAGTCGGGTTTTGCTCCGGATGTTCAAGCCCGGCTTCTCAACATGCCCTTTGATGGTGAACATCTTTTTGGAAGCAAGGCAGACGAGAGTTTTGAGAGGTTGCAGACCTCGAAAGCTGCAGCGAAGTCGTTGGGAGCTGCAGTCCGCCAACCTCCAGCTATTCGTCCTAGGGGACAGCAATGGAGGGGAGGTTCCTTTCGTTATTACTCATCCTTTAGTAAATCGAGAGGAGCTGCAAGTCAAAGGGGCAACCGTAGGAGTGCCAGAGGTGGAAAATAAGGTACTCGAGGTGCCAAGGCCACGCGTGCAGTTGCCTCTTTGCCCTCAGAAACTGCAGCAGCCGCTTCAGCTCAGTCATGAGGCCCATGCTTCTCCGGTTGGGGGAAGGCTGGCGCAGCATCTGGTAGACTGGCGTGCTATTACTTCAGAAGTGTGGGTTCTGGAGATCATAGCCCACGGCTACTGTCTTCCTTTCCGGCAGAGGCCTCATGACAATCCACCAGGGAACCTCTCTTGCGGATCCGCTCCTTGCGCAGGAAATTTAATCCCTGCTGGAGAAAGGCACCATAGAACAGGTGCCTGTAGTGGAGAGGAACAAGGGATGGTATTCCCCTTATTTTTTGATTTCAAAGAAAGATGGGGGATTGAGACCCATCATGGACTTGCACGGTTTGAACAAGCTCCTCAGGAAGGACACGTTCAAGATGGTTACCCTTTCTCAAGTCCTCCAGGCCCTTCAACTTCAGGACTGGTTGGTGTCTCTCGACCTCAAGGACGCTTATTTTCATGTGCCTATCCATCCAAAGCACAAGAAGTACCTGAGGTTCGCGGTTGGCGACTCGCACTTTTCACCAAGCTCATGGTGGTTGTGGCAGCGCATCTCAGGAAAGGGGGGATTCACGTCTACCCCTACCTGGACGATTGGTGGATCAGGGCGCGCTCTGCCGAGCAAGTCCTGGATCATCTGTCCGTCACCTGCCACTCCCTTCACAAGCTGGGCTTCTCCCTCAACTTAAAGAAGTCCCACTTGACGCCCACTCAGCGGCTCCAGTACATCGGAGCAGTGCTCGACACGTCCCTGGGGCAGTCTTTTCCTCCCCAGGTGAGGGCTCTTCACATTCAGCAGATGGTACACAAGTTTCGACATGCCCAGAGTCTCCCGGCGTTCGAGTTCTTGAGGCTGCTCGGCCTAATGGCATCGTGCATTCTTCTGGTGCCAGAGGCCCGACTGCGGATGAGATCTTTGCAGTGGGCTCTCAAGATGTAGTGGTCACAGTCCTCCGGCAGGATGTCGGACCCGGTTCAGGTGCCGCCCTCGGTCTCTCAGGACCTTCTGTGGTGGGCTGACGAAGGCAATCTGATTAGGGGGGCTCCATTTTCGCTGCCCTTGCCGGAGGTGACGATCGTGACGGACACATCCCTCACGGGATGGGGAGCTCATGCCAACGAGCTGAGTGTCAGCGGTCGTTGGTCTCCATCGGAGTCCAGACTCCATATCAATATGTTGGAGCTGAGGGCCGTCAGGCTTGCCCTGAAGGCTTTTCTGCCGACTGTGCGAGGAAAGAATGTCCTGATCCTGACGGACAACACAGGGTCCATGTGTTAGGGAGAATTCTCTGTAAAGGCTAATTTCCCCAAACTTAGTGAGTCCCCCAGCAGATTTGCTGGATTTTTGGGTTTATTTTTTCTCCTGCTAAGAGTGAGACTCTTTATCTCCCACTCTTAGACATGATTTGAGGTGTTCCTTTGACTTTGTATGTGTTCTATGGGCTATGGGGTCCTTTACCCCATAGGGCTTCATGTGTTTTTGATATGTGGGTTACACAGCACCCTCCGTGCAGTAACCCAGGGGTGTCGTCGCGACCCCCAAACATAGACTCCATACCCTGGGACTGACGACTGTCTCCCACGGCATGTAAAGTCACCATTGGCTTTACTAGTCTCAAATTGTGAACAGAACCAGTACAAACCATCATATTGTGGACATACTGGTCGGGGCAATTCGATTGCCCCGGGGTCTGTTGTTCGAGGGGGCACTGTCCAGTCCCCACCGACCGAGTTTTGGCTGGTGGCAGTGGATACTACTTTTTATATTCGACCGCGAATATATTCCTATGGGATTTTCCCATTGTTCGAGGCTACCACTTTTTAAAATAGCCTCGAACATACCGCCGGTTTATTAAATTAATCTAAATTCACCGGTTGGTATTTTTTGCCGAAACTTGGTTCCAAAATGGAGTTTGTGTTAACCTTCTGTGACTCCAACCCAAGTCGAGCCCTTTGTTTCACTTTTTGGCGGGCTTCTCCACAGAAGCCTCCAAAAGTGGTGCCACTCTGTCTGGGTACCACAGGGGGGGGTGGGAGGGGGTTTAGGCAACCTGGATTGAGTTGCCTCAGCAACTCAAGTCGCACTCTTGTGTGATTGGCCCAAGTAGTAAGCCGCCCGGCTCACCACTTAGCATGTTTGAGTGACAGCTAGGCTGAATGAATGGGGGTTTTCTGCATAAAAGCAGGGCTTTTGGGGACTGGAACTTCAGACGTCGCCACAGGACTTAAAGAATCCGAGGAGGGAGAAGCCGAGCCGACCTGCAACGACGACACCACCGGTGGAGCCCTGCTGAACCGTCTCACCACTTTTCCCAACGACAGAGGAGATCTCCAGCCCGGAGAGTCTTCTTCCTTTGACTGGTGGGGATAACCAGTTTGCCCGTCTTTTCGCCTTCCTGGACCATCTTGTGGCCGCCTTGCCCGTGCCAAGCACCCCGGCAACCGGAATACCACGGTTTACCACTACCGTGAAGAAAAGGGTAGTACCTTGTAACCGGGAAACTCCGCGGCTGGTTTCTTCCCTGGCAGTGCAACGACCTTCAGCTTTCCTCCACGTCGGGACCTCCTCTTCCTCTGGACGAAACACCGACTTGCACCCGCTGCATGGAACAGCTGCCCCCGCTGGAGCGTTCTTCCCGTTTTCAAGTACTGTGTCCCGCCTGACTTCCCTTGCGACAGATCGTTCGTGGTGACAGTAAATCCTTGACTTTCTAACCTGGGTTAGCCTGGGGCCTGTTAACTAACTTTTCCTGACTTGATCTCAATCTTTTATGAACTAGCTACAAAGACTCTTTGGGCATAACCCACTTTGTGATCCTGGACACATTTTGTTTGCTCTCTCTAAGAGTGGGCCTGGCATTTGAACTTCCTTGCTCTCCAGTAGCCTTGGCTAACCTGCCTCACTGTGGTTCTTTGAAAGGTATTGAAATTGTGTGCTTCCATAACTTTGCCTTTTCCCTCCCTTTTTCTATAACTTATTAGAGTGCCATCTTATGTTAAGCGCTCACCTCTGTCTGAAAATAAATGGTGTTTCCACTAAGACTTGTTTAATAAGTAATTAGGGTTGTGTATATATATATATAATAGTGACTGTGTGTTGAATTTACTTACCTCTTTTTGTGCTAATGTGTTTACAAGTGTGTCTTTAAATAAATAATTATGTACTTTTACACCAAAGCTCTGGTCAGTGTTTGCTTGTGCTACTGTGTCTCTGTACCTATTGTGTATACTCTATATACTGCCTAACTCATCTTGAGAGAAGTCTGGCTGCTCAGCCACAGCTACCAGGTAAATCTGGGTGGTACAGACTGCTACCAATTGGGTTTACTGCCAACACCTGTAGTCTTAAGCCTTTTGCAGTGGTACCTAAGGGAACTGCACAGGTTTCTGCCTAACACCATGCACTACCTCAACAAAAAGGGGGGGGGGGGGCAGGGTCACTTCCTCGGTGCAGGGAGGCGATGCAGCTCTGGTTCTGGGCCATCCAGCAGGAAATTTCGATCTCAGCAGTTCATCTGGCCGGAGACGAAAACAAGACGGTGGACGCTCTGAGCAGGCAGAGCGCGATCTCTCACGAGTGGGAGTTGGCTCAGGAGATTCTCCTGGAGATCTTCGCCCTTTGGGGGACCCCTCAAGTGGATCTCTTCGCCTCCAGTGTCAACCGGAAGTGCGAAAGGTTCTGCTTGCGGTAATTTCCTCCAAGAGGAGCCTTGGGAGACGCGTTTGTGGTGGAGTGGTCCATTCCACTGCTGTACGCGTTTCCTCCAGTCCCTGTCATCCTGCAGGTGCTGCGGAGGTTACGGAGGTTCGGTTCCCGGATGATCCTCATTGCTCCGGCTTGGGCCGGGAGGGCGTGGTACCCGGACCTTCTCGACTTGTCCATCTGCCCTCCATGTCGTCTTCCCTACCGAGACGATCTGCTCTCACGGGAGGGGGGGGATCAGGTTCTCCATCCAGAGGTCAGATCCCTCAACCTTCACGCTTGGCTTCTGAAAGGTTGAGGTATAAGGATTGGGACCTCCCTGAAGACGTGATGGAGGTGTTGCTTTCGGCCAGACGGCCGGCAACAAAGTCCCTGTACCGTTGCCATTGGAGAAAGTTCTGCGACTGGTGCAGGGTTAAGAATGTGGATCCTTTTTCATGTGACTTTCCTGTAGTTCTGTCTTTTTTGCTTTCTTTAGCCCACAGGGGCTTGCAAGTGGGTACCATTAAAGGTTATCTGGCGGTGCTGTCCATATTTAAGCGCTCGTCTGAGGAGTGTTCTTATTTTAAAACTCCTTTAATTTCTCAGTTTCTGAAAGGGCTCACTAATGTGCTCCTTCTGTCACCTTTCCAGGTGCCCGGTTGGGATTTGAACCTTGTTCTCAAGTTTCTAATGGGTGCTCCGTTTGAGCCTTTGCATTCTTGTCCTTTGAGACTGTTAACCCTTAAAACTGTATTTTTGGTTGCGGTCACTTCCGCTCGCAGAGTGAGTTCGTTCTCCAGCATGGGGTCTGGCATGGATTCACATGCTCATGAATATTCCCCGTCATCAGGCCGGGAATCCTCGGTATAGAAAAAAATCAGTATCAGTTTAGTTTCTGATCTGTCTTTCTTAGTAGTAACCAATCTCTGGTCTCTGGGTCATACTGCCCCCAGCCAATGACTGCCCTCTCCCTAAGCCCCGCCTCTGGCAGCCGTCCTGAGATTTTTACCGCACGTTCAAGTGTTGGGAGTCCTCGTGCTGTAGCTCTCGAGCTTTTGCTGCATTTTCGCGCTTTTTCAGGAGATTTTTCTCATTTTTCGGTTAAATAGAGCCTCAAGCTCCACTGTTTCTACATCCGATCAACGGGAATCGTTTCGGAGTTTTCTACGCCCCTCAAGGGTGAAGTTTTCGTCGAGTCATGCTTTTGGAGGATTCCAGAAGTTCCGAGGCCTACCCCGGACATGGCCCAGGAGAAAGGAAGCTCGACACCCGTGAAGCTGTTCAGGATCTGCCCTGGATGCTAGCTTCAGAATGTTTTCAAGGAGGACGAGCATTCGTTATGCCTCTACTGTCTCCATGAGGACAAGACGCACACGGAGAAGGACTGTGCGTTTGTGGGAACATGTCGGAGCGGACCATGAAGGATCGCGACCTCCGTCTGGCCAACTGGCTGGAAGGGAAGAGCCCGTCAGGCGAGAAGAAGAAAAAGAAGTCCGAGCGGTCTTCTAAGTCCTGTGAGGGCGCCCCGGCGACGGGGGCCCAACAAAAGGCTAAGCACCACAAGTCCGCGAGCACCGGGAGCACCAAACGGTCTGGCTCATTGGGAGCCAGGCAGGGCGCAACCTCCCCGGCGCCATCAACCACGAGCCAATGCTCTGGCTCGGGTAAGAGGAAGTCCGAGAACCCAGCGAAGCTTCTGGAGAGGCCCCGGTCGATCTTGAAGATTCCGGCAGAGGGGGAGCGAGGCTCAGACCCTCCCCCCAAGGTGAAGGCCTCAGGCGTCCAGAATGTGACAATGGCCTTAATTCACCCTGCTAAAACCTCGATTGAGGATGTTGCCGCGGCCCTGGCTCAGCCTGTGGAGGCTACACCAGTGGAGGCGCCCTCAGGACCCAGAGTCTCCCTGCCACCGCGGAGGGAGTCGTCTTTCAGGCCCATTGAGAAGACCCCCACGAAGTCCTCGTTGGAAAAGGTGGGGGAGGGGCTGGTGGCCATCATGGATACGGACACGACCTCTGAGAGCTCATCGAAGTCGTGGAAGAGGCCCAGCCCATCGGGAGGGATCCCGACGAGAGCGACGGTGTGGCCGACAAGGCTCCTCAAGAGCCCTCGCGCCCGTCGTTTCCGGCGCCGCAGGACACTTCGGCGGCCATTTTGTCAGCGATTCAGTCCTTATGCTCGGAGATAAGGACAAGGTTGCCCCTTCCCCCGACGGAGGTACCTGAGCCAGACCCGACGGGGGAACCAAAGCCAGGACCTTCGGAAAGTACACCGCATAAGAGGAGGAGGAGGACGCATCCTACGCCACCTCTCCCACCTCTGCGGCCTGCTCTGCCTTCCCCCCGGTCTACTACCCACGGGGATGATACAGGCACGGACACGGCTACGACAGGTACAGATGACGACGGAGGCGATGACGGGACGTGTCCCCCGTCGCCCCCTGCTCGGGCGTCCCCGCCCGACGAGATTGGATCCTTTCATGCCATGATTTCCAGGGCATCCAAGCTTTTCCAGCTCTGCCCAGAAGAGAAGAAGAAAGAAGGGTTCCTTTACCAACGTCGCAAGGCTAAATGGAAGACGGTCCTCGCCGTACCGCTTCTTGATGACATCTGGGATGAGGGGCTCGTCCTCCTCAAGAACCCTGCCACGGCGCCTGCAAAGAGGGACCGGTACGAGAAGAAGTACCGTGTCCCTGACGCTGCCCCCTTGTGCCTTCAGGCACAACCTACCCCAGATTCGGTCGTCTTGGCGGCGGCAAAGAAGAAAGCTGGGGGGGCATCGGACTCGACATCAACTTCCCCGCCGGACGGCGAGGGCAGGAAGTTGGACACGATGGGATGACGGATCATCTCATCCGCAGCGACAACTATCAAGGTGGCCAACGCCCTGGCTATCGTAGACCGCTACGACAGGGAGTTGTGGTTCAAAATCGCCCCTCTGTTAGACTTCCTTCTGGACGCCAAAAGGGCTGAGGCCCTTGAAATCCTACAGGAGGGTGAGATTGCTTCGGACCACGCCATCACGGTGGCAACAGACATCACCAACACCGGTTTCCGTCAGTTGGGCAACAGCGTTTGCTTGAGACGATGAGGATAGCTCAAGGCCACGGATTTCCGCCAGGACGTACAAACCAAGGTTTTGGACATGCCCTTCGACGGGAACAACCTGTTTGGGAAGGCGGTTGATGAGTCCCTCAGGCCATCAAGACAGACACAGAGACTGCCCGGGCACTGGGAGTGCTCCAACGACGACGGCCGTCCTTTCGGAGCTCCGGAGGCAGACAACGTGCCTCGAAGGGATCCGGCAGTGGCTCCTCCACGTACCGCCAAGCGGCAAGATCTTCGTCCCAGGAAGCCTACAGGGGACGCGGCAAGTCAGGTGGTGCCCGTCGTCGTTGACAGGGAGGTCAAGGAGGCAAGGCGGCCTCCAAACACAATTGAACCGACCGTGGGGTTGGGCTCCCGCCGAAGCACCCCGGTGGGAGGCCGGCTGGCGAGGTTCGTCAGCGTGTGGGAGTCCATCTCCACCGACCGTTGGGTGCTGGACGCCCTGGCCCAAGGGCACGCCCTCGAGTTTCAGAAGAAGTGCCCTCGCGTTCCACCCGTGGCCAGGAAGGAAAATCACGTCCCTCAACTACTGTTGGAAGTAAGGGCGATGCTCAAGAAGGGCGCCATCGAGCTCGTCCCAAAGATGCTTTGGGGCTCTGGAGTTTACTCAAGGTACTTCCTCATAAAAAAGAAGACAGGAGGATGGCGCCCCATCCTGGACCTACGACGACTGAACAAGTACATCAAGGCGCAGAAGTTCTGTATGGTCACCCTCCAGCATGTGCTGGGACAGCTGGAGGAGGGCGATTTCCTGTCGTCGTTGGACTTGGAGGATGCGTACTTCCACATCCCCATTCTAAAAAGACACCGAAAGTTCCTCAGGTTCGTGGTCTAAGGGCGGCACTACCAGTTCAAGGCCCTCCCGTTCGGATTGAAGTCGGCACCCAGGGTGTTCACCAAGTGCCTCGCACCGGTGGCGGCGCGGCTGCGCCTACAGGGGATCCACGTCTACCCCTACCTGGACGACTGGCTCATCCGGGCAAGGACGAGGGAGCTTGCCGTGGAGCACACTGTGAAGACCGTCCAGCTGCTCACGGACCTGGGATTCTCCATCAACTTTCCAAAATCCCACCTGGTTCCGTCGCAAGTTGCCCTGTTTCTGGGAGCCAAGCTCGACACAGTGGAGGAAAGGACCAGGACCATTCTGGGCAAGGTGCAGCGTCTGCTGGCCACGGACATGGCCAGGGTAAGATCTATCAAGACCCTCCTCGGGATGATGTCCTCCTGCATTTATCTGGTGCGCCTTTGCAGGCTCCGGATGCGCCCCTTACAAGAGTTCCTCGACGCCCGCTGGGTCCAGTCGACGGGCAGCTTCGAGGACAGGATCCCTCTCAAGGAGACGTTCCATCAGGCGATCCGGTGGTGGGGTACCCGCTCCCATCTGTCGGCGGGCACGGACTTTCAGATCACAGCTCACCAGGTGACGGTGACGACGGACGCCTCCCTGGAAGGTTGGGGAGCGCACTCCGGAGATCTTCACGCGAGAGGCCTTTGGCTCCCAGAGGAGAAGTCACTCCACATCAACATTTTGGAGCTCTGCGCAGTGTTCTGGGCCCTCAGGTCCTTTCTCCCGTCCCTCAAGGGCAAGGTGGTGAGGATCTTCACTGACAACACCACCACGATATTCTACATCCGGAAGCAGGGCGGAACCAGGTCCCCGGCCCTATCCAAGGAAGCTCGGGATCTGTGGCATTGGGCCGTCGCCCAACGGATGTTTCTGGTGCCTCTTCATCTGGCAGGAATAAAAAACACGATCACCGACTCACTCAGCAGGGAGCTGCGCTCGTGCCACGAGTGGGAACTACGCCAGGATCCAGTGGTTCGACTCTTCCGACGATGGGGCGAACCCCAAATCGATCTCTTCGCGACGGCGACAAATTCCAAGTGCCGGAGGTTCGCTAGCAGGTTCCCCCAGCCGAGGAGCATGGGTGATGCTTTCTCGTTCCCCTGGGACGGCCTATTTCTTTATGCATTCCCTCTGCTGCCGTTGCTGCTCCGGCTCATCAACCAGCTCAAGAGGTCCCGGTGCAGGATGATCCTCGTCGCACCGGCGTGGCCGAGACAGATCTGGTTCCCGGAACTTCTGGACTTGTCAACGTCCACACCAGTCAAGCTGCTGATGGACGCAGACCTTCTCTCCAGAGAAGGAGGTGCCATTCTTCACCACAACCCGGAGTCGCTGAACTTGCAGGCCTGGCTCCTGCAGCACTAGAGTTTGGAGGGTACGACATCCCGGCCGACTGCAGAGAGGTTCTTGCAAAGGTCAGGGCGTCCTCAACTCTCAAGTGCTACGGACATAAATGGAAGCGGTTCTCTGTCTGGTGCCGTGCACAGAAGATTAACCCTCTGCGGATTACGGCCTCTCAAGTACTGCCGTACCTACTGTCGCTGGCCAAAGCTGGACTGGCTCACGCCTCCATCAAAATACATCTGGCTGCAATCTCCCGATATACCAGGACTACGGGACGGGCGTCCTTGTGGTCTCATCGCCTGGTGAAAGAATTCATGAAGGGACTATTCCGATCATTCCCGCCGGTGAAGGCTCCTGCCCCGGCGTGGGAGCTTAATGTGGTGCTGACCAGGCTCATGGGGGCCTCATTCGAGCCTATGCATTCGGCGCCTCTGAAGTTCCTGTCATGGAAGACAGCTTTCCTCGTGGCCATCACCTCCGCACGACTAGTGGGAGAGATCAAGGCCCTATCTTGCAAGCCTCCATACTTGACTTTTCATGACACGAGGGTGGTGCTGAGGACGCACCCCTCCTTTATGCCCAAGGTGCCGTCGGACTTCCACCTCAACGAGCCCTTGGCGTTACCAGTTTTCTTCCCGTCGCCTTCGTCGCCGGCCGAGAGGACTCTGCACTCGCTGGATGTAGCTAGAGCGCTGAAGTTCTACGTGGACCGCACGAAGAGTTTTCGGAAGACGTAACAGCTGTTTGTGAACTTTGGGACTGTGAATCAAGGGAAGGCTCTCTCGAAGACTGCCATTTCCAGATGGCTCTCTGGCTGCATCATGCACTGTCACCGGTTGGCAAACCGACCGCTGCCCGGCCGTCCGAGAGCCCATTCGACCAGAGCGATCGCTGCTACCACGGCGTTCCTGTCTGGTGTGCCCCTGCTAGACATCTGCAGGGCTACGACGTGGAGGTCGACACACACCTTCACAAGATTCTACTGCGTCGATCGGGACTCCAGAGAGGAGTCCAGGGTTGGCCAAGCAGTGCTGCGCAACCTGTTCGCCTAAGGTGAGCCTGGTGAGGAGTTAAGAGATGCTTAATGTTGAGTTGTTGTATTGCTTAATGTTGAGCCTGTTGCCACCTCCCGTGGTTGTGCATGTGGGTACTGCTATGTATTCTCTTATTCATGAGCATGTGAATCCATGCCAGACCCCATGCTGGAGAAGGAACAAATTACTTACCTGTAACTGTTCTCCAGCATGGGTCTGGCATGGATTCACATGCGAACCCTCCCGCCTACCCCTCTGCGGCTCTTCACTTGGTCATACTGCCACTTTACGTGCTACCAAATCTGAGGATGGCTGCCAGAGGCGGGGCTTAGGGAGAGGGCAGTCATTGGCTGGGGGCAGTATGACCCAGAGACCAGTGATTGGTTACTACTAAGTGTTAGGGAGAATTCTCTGTTTAGGCTGAATTTCCCTACCTAGTGAGTCCCCCAGCAGCTTTGCTGGATTTCTGGGGTTTCTTTTTTTCTCCTGCCAAGAGTGAGACTCTTTTACCCTCACTCTTGGACATGTTGAAGTGTGTTTTCTTGGTTAAACCTTGTGTTGAATGGGCTATGGGGTCTTTTACTCCATAGGGCCTCATGTATTTTTGTGATGTGGGTTACACAGCACCCTCTGTGCCGTGACCCAGGGGTGTCCTAGGGACTCCCCAACATAGACTCCATACCCTGGGACTGACTACTGTCTCCTAGGGCATGTAAAGTCACCAAAGACTTTGCTAGTCTTGAATCCTGAACAGAACCAGTACAAACCATCATGTGGACGTACTGGCTGGGGCAATTCGATTGCCCCAGGGTCTGTTAGTCGAGGGGGCACGTCTCCGTCCCCCCTGATCGAGTTTTGGCTGGTGGCAGTGGAAACTACTTTTTATATTCGACCGCGAATATTTTCCTATGGGATTTCCCATTGTTTTAGGCTAACACATTTAATTATTTATTTACGGTAGCCTTAAACATACCGCCGGTTTATATATTTATTTTTATAACTCCGGTTGGGACTTTTTGCCAAAACTTGATTCTAAAATGGCGTTGGTGTTCGCCTCTGTAACTCTGACCCAAAGTGGAGCCCTTTGTTCCACTTTTGGCGGGCTTCTCCACAGAAGCCCTCCAAAGTGGTGCCACTCTGTCTGGGGTACTTAGGAGGGGTGGAGGGGGATTTAGGCACCCTGGACTGAGTTACCTTGGTAACTCAAGTCGCACTCCGTCCTGATTGGCCCAAGTGGTGAGCCGGCCGGCCCACCACTTAGCATGTTTGAGTGACAGCTAGGCTGGGTGAATGGGGGTTTGCTGCATAAAAGCAGGGCTTTGGGGACTGGAACTTCAGAAGTCGCCACAGGACCAAGAATCCGACGAGGGAAGAGCTGAGCCGACCTGCTTCGACGACACCACCCGGTGGAGCCCTGCTGAACCGTCTCACCACTTTTCCCGACGACCGAGGAGAACTCTTAACGGAGTGGCTCCTTCCCTTGACTGGTGGGGACAACCAGTTTTCGCCTTCTTTTCGCTTCTCGAGGTATCTCGTGGCCGCCTTGCCAGTGCCAAGCACCCCGGCAACCGGAACCCCACCACTTTTACCCCAACCACGAAAGTCGGTACAACCCTTTGACCGGAGGACTCCGCGGCTGGTTTCTTCCCGGGCAGTGCAACGACCTTCTTCTTCTGCTCTTCTGCGAGAACTTCTTCTCCCCTGACCGACGTCGAGCCTTGCTGCCACTGCCTGGAACAACTGCCACCGCTGGAGGATCCTTTCCGCTTAAGGTACCGTGTTCCGCCTGGCTTCCCTTGCCACCGACTGTACGGGGTAGATTTAGCCCCCGGCTTTCGAACCTGGGAGTGCCTGGAATACCCTGGCTAAACTTCTAAGCCACTCTAAACCCTTTCTAACTCTTTGCAAGACTTTGAATCCCTAATAACGGTGTGATCTTGGGCACATTTTCGCTCCGGCTACTCTAAGAGTGGGCCCTGCCTAGTGACTTTTGCTCACCTGTGACTTTGTGCTTCTTTGAGCCTATTGCAAGTGTTCTGGACCTTAGAGTGGTATGTTTAACCCATTTCTGTTTCTTTTTATCCCTTCCTTAAACCTACTAGAGTGTCATCTAACGTTAAGCGCTCACCTCTGTTTTAATTATGTGGAGTTAACTTAGAGTTGTCTAGATAGGAGTAAGGGTTGAAACTGCTTTCATGATAACTGTGTTTTAAGTGTTTTTACTATACTTTGCTAGAGTGTTTTCAACTTATGTGTTCTTAAAAAAATAAATAACTATATACTTTTGAAACCAAGCTCTGGTCAGTGTTTGCTTGTGCTATTGTGTCTGAGTACATATTGTGTATACTTTGCATACTGCCTAACTCTTCTTGAGGGAAGTCTGACTGCTCAGCCACAGCTACCAGGTAAATCTGGGTGGTGCGGACTGCTACCAAGTGGGTTTACTGCTATACCTGCAGACTTAAATCTTTTGCAGTGTTCCCCAAGGGAACTGCACAGGTTTCTGCCTAACACTGGTGTACAGCGGTGGGATTTGTATTGAGTATACATTTTATTGTGCTTTAGATACCTTAGTGCAACTAACCACAAAGCTTAGCACTGTAAAAGTAATCCTCTAACATGTCAGTTATAGAAAGCTATAGTCAAGAGTCCCTTGCAGCCAAAACTGCTGATTGTTTAAGAGTGCTCTGTAAACATAAGGATCTCCTGACTAAGGGCAAGAAAATGGAGCTGATTGAAAGATTGTTAGCTAACCAAAGTCTGGGTGATGGTTCAGAGGAACCTACCACTCCAGCAACTGTAGATGACAGTATTGAAGTTAACATGGAGCAAAATGTTGATGATTCTGAGGAAGAGTCAGAAGAGGAGGGTGAGGCTGTTATGACTGTCCCCCCTAGGCCTCTGCCTGCTGTACCTACTGGACCTTTCCCAGGTCCCACATTTAGTCCTCAGTACTTTGAACTGGAGAAAATGAAACTAGAATTGGAGTATAAGAAACTTAATGCTCAAACTGACAAAGAACTAAGGCTAAGGGAAATGGAGCTCAAGTATGACTTAGAAATGAAGAAATTATCTGTTGAGAATGCTTCTCTCTCTGGCTCCTCTAGAAGTTCCAGTCCTAAAAGACCCCGGATGCCTAAAGAATTGGTTGGTATGTATGAGCCTAAGTTGGATGTGTTGGATTGGTTGTCTCTGTTTGAATATAATCATGGGCTCCAGAACATCACAGGAAATGACTTACTCACCTGGTTGTTCTCTAGGCTTCCCCCTGTTGCAACTGATGTGGTAATGGAGTTGGGGGAGGAGGATAGGAAAGAGTATGAATGTGTGAAACTAGCTTTGATAGCTAGGTTTGGGAAGACCCCTTCCCAGTATCTTAAGAGGTTTAGGAGCCTCAAAAAGCATGATGGTACCCCTTGGGCTACCTGGGTGAATGAATGTTTGAAAAACTTAGAGGGATGGATTAAGGGTTACAAGGTGAACACTTATGAAGGTATGAAGAATTTGTTTATGTTGGAGACTATTTATGATGCCTGCTCTCCTGAGCTCAGACAACACTTGGCTGATTCCAGGGAATTGGATTCCCGGAAACTAGCTAAGGCTGCTGACTTGTGGGTTGCCAACAGGGCCACTCACAAGGATTCTGGGGCCACTCAGAAGAAGGATGGGGAGAAACAGTCTAAAAAGGACTCCAAAGAGAATTCTAATACTACAAATTCCAAAGAGGGCCCCAAACAAAACTATAAGGGTAAGCCACCAGGGAAACCAAATCAGGCTAGTATACCTCCTGGTCCCAGACCAGAAGGAGGTCAGAACAAGCCTCCATTCCAGCGAGCCTTTGGCTCATGCTTTGTTTGTAAGGCTACTGACCATGTGAAAGGAGATCCCAGATGTAAGGGTAAACCTTCAGGGGTCCAGCTTGCCTCCTTAGCCTTCGCTCCAGAAGAGGAAGTACATATGGCAAGTGGAAACTTTCTATTACTAGCTGATGAACCCACTGGAGTCTCAGCTAGTGTTTCTTTAGTCTCTCTGGGGTTGTGGGAACAACAGAATTTAGATGTCTATAACTCTATCCCAGATAATACTAAAGAGTATTATAAGGACAGTGTCCAGGTGAATGGTCAGGAGACTCCTGCCATTAGGGACACTGGAGCCAGCATAACTGTGGTGGATGAATCATTTTTCAAGGCAGAGGATGTTGCTAAGGCACCCAAATGCCTCACCAAGTTAGCTGGTGGGCCTGTGCAGATGTGTCCCCAGTTACCAGTTCTCATCCAATGTAATGATATGGCTGTAAAAATACCTGTCAGTGTACAATGTGAAGTGCCAGGTAGGGTTCTGTTGGGTAATGACCTCAAAGCTGGAGTTGTATCTCATACCCCCAGACCCCCTAGCAAAAGGTTACAGGAACTCACAAAACCTGCAAGAGAGAAAACCCTGAGAGGGTTATCTCAGGAGGTGATGACAGAAATCACTCCTCTCCCACTGGAGCAGCTTACTGCAGTAACTACCAGATCAGGAGCAAAGGGGCAACCCAAGACTCCTAGGAAAAAGCCAGCAGCAAGCACCCCAGTGCTTCCAACAAGGACTTCCCCTAGGTTGTCCAAAGTTACACCTGTAACTCCACCTCCAGCTGAGGCTGAGAGGGAGGTACCACCCTGTGTGGTTGAGCTAGACTCTGAGGAAGAGCTAGAAGGAGGCCCCAACCTTATTGGAGATTTGGACCCTGAGGACCATCCTGAGCTGCAGTCTTTACTGGCAGAAGGTGGGCCTAGCAGGGCAGCTTTTCGTAAGGGGCAAAGAGAATGTCCAACTCTGGAGGGTCTCCGCCACCAGGCAGCTTCTCAAGCTGATGGGCAAGAGCCTGGGAAGTATAGGTTACACTGGGAAGATGGCCTCTTCTACAGTGAACCAACTGAGTCTGAACCTGGAGACTACAAACGCCTTGTAGTCCCACAAGAGAACAGACAACAGTTCTTACAACTAGCCCATGAGATACCTTTGGCTGGTCACTTGAGTTTCAAGAAGACCAAGGAAAGGCTCTCTCTCTACTTTTATTGGCCAAAGATGGGGGCTGAAGTAGACAGATATTGTAAGAGCTGCCACACCTGCCAGACTTCTGGTAAGGTTGGTTCCAAGAATGTGGCACCTTTAGTGCCTCTCCCAGTTGTGGGAGTCCCATTTGAGAGGGTAGGGATTGATATTGTTGGTCCCCTTGATCCTCCAACCTCCTCAGGCAACAGGTTTATCCTTGTTGTAGTAGACCATGCTACTAGGTACCCTGAGGCAATTCCTATGAGGACTGTTACAGCTCCGGCTGTGGCTAAGGCCCTCCTCGGTATTTTTACCAGGGTTGGGTTTCCTAAGGAGGTAATCTCTGACAGAGGGTCAAACTTTATGTCCCACTACATGAAAGCCATGTGGAAAACCTGTGGAGTTACCTACAAGCTCTCAACCGCTTACCACCCTCAGACAAACGGGTTGGTTGAAAGGTTTAACAGAACCATGAAGAGCATGATAGGTGCTTTAGAAGAACCCCTTAAGAAAAAGTGGGACCTTCTACTGCCATGCCTTCTCTTTGCTTATAGAGATGTCCCTCAGGAGGGAGTAGGTTATTCTCCCTTTGAGCTTCTCTATGGCCATCCAGTCAGAGGTCCATTGGCCCTGATTAAGGAGGGATTGGAAGGTGCTCCTCCCCTCAAGCCAGTCAGAGTGACTGACTATGTGATAGGTCTCCGGAGGAGAATGTCACACATGATGGCAGAAGCAAGTGACAACTTGAAAGCTGGTCAAGCTCTGGTCAAACATTGGCACGACCAGAAGGCTAACATGGTTGAGTTTACTCAAGACCAGCTAGTTCTAGTTATGCTCCCAACAAGGCAGAGGGCCTTGCAAGACAAATGGATGGGACCCTTCAAGATTGTGGGAAAACTTGGAGAGGTCAACTATCTGGTGGATCTGGGCAGACCCAGGGAAGCTCCTAGAGTCTTCCACACCAACCGACTAAAAGCATACATCTCCAGACCTGATGTAGGAGCCTTGCTTCTAGCTTCAGCTGCAGAGGAAGAAGAGAGTGAATCTCTCCCTGATCTCCTCAGAGGTGTGCCTTTAGATGAAAAAGTTGAAGGAGTCAATCTCTCTTCAGACCTGACACCTGAGCAACAAGAGGAGTGCAAATCTATGTTAAATCAGTTTGCCTCCCTGTTCTCACTGTCACCAGGCTTGACCCCTTGGGGTCAGCATGAGATACTCACTGGTGACTGTCTGCCAGTCAAAAGCAGAGGATACAGAATGTCAGAACATGTCAGAACCCACATCAAAGGAGAGGTCAAGAAGATGCTTGATCTCGGGGTAATAGAGCCCTCTACTAGTCCATGGTCTAGCCCAGTTGTGTTAGTACCAAAGGCAGGATCCAAAGACTTGAGATTCTGTGTGGACTATAGAGCTCTAAATGCAGTCACCAAGACTGATGCCCACCCTTTGCCCAGGACAGATGAGTTGGTGGATAAACTTGGTGCAGCCAAGTACCTCAGCACATTTGACCTGACGTCAGGCTATTGGCAAATAGCCCTGACAGACCATGCCAAGGAGAAAACTGCATTTTCAACCCCAGTTGGCTTGTACCAGTTTAAGGTCATGCCTTTTGGACTAAAAAATGCACCTGCCACATTCCAAAGGATGGTGAACCAAGTTCTGGCTGGGATGGAAGACTTCTGCATGGCATACTTGGATGACATTGCAGTCTTCAGCCACTCCTGGGAAGAACATGTGACCCACCTAGGACATGTGTTGCAGGCTCTGGAACAGGCCCATTTGACAATCAAAGCCAGTAAGTGCCAGATTGGTCAAAGTAAAGTGGTCTACCTTGGACATGAGGTAGGAGGTGGAGAAATAAGGCCTTTGCCCAGCAAGATTGAAGCTGTGCAAAATTGGACAACACCAACTACTCAAACCCAAGTGAGAGCTTTTCTAGGCCTCACTGGATATTACAGGAATTTCATCGAGAACTATGGGACCATAGCTTCTCCACTGAATGTAATCTCCTCTCCCAAATTCCCAAAAAAGGTAAAATGGAATGAGGAGTGCAATCAGGCCTTTGAAAAACTGAAGAGAGCTCTTTGCCAAGCTCCAGTCTTGAGAGCTCCTGACTACCACCAACCTTTCATTGTACAAACTGATGCTTCCAATGTAGGTATAGGTGCAGTTCTAAGCCAACTGGATGAGAAGGGTAGGGAGCACCCCATTTGCTTCATCAGTAGAAAACTGAAGGATCCTGAGACAAGGTGGGCAACTATCGAAAGAGAATGCTTTGCTATTGTGTGGGCACTGAAGAAGTTTAGGCCATACTTGTATGGTTCTACTTTTGTTATTCAGACTGACCACCAACCCTTGAGATGGTTAATGCAAATGAAAGGGGAAAATCCAAAACTATTGAGATGGTCAATCTGCCTGCAAGGGTTTGATTTCACCATTGAGCACAGGTCAGGGTGTCACCATCAAAATGCTGATGGACTCTCTAGGATGTATATCATCGACTAGAGGTATGAGGTTCATCCAGGAGTGGATTAGATCCTCCTGTCCCTTAGTCTGGGGGGGGGCGAGTGTTAGGGAGAATTCTCTGTTTAGGCTGAATTTCCCTACCTAGTGAGTCCCCCAGCAGCTTTGCTGGATTTCTGGGGTTTCTTTTTTTCTCCTGCCAAGAGTGAGACTCTTTTACCCTCACTCTTGGACATGTTGAAGTGTGTTTTCTTGGTTAAACCTTGTGTTGAATGGGCTATGGGGTCTTTTACTCCATAGGGCCTCATGTATTTTTGTGATGTGGGTTACACAGCACCCTCTGTGCCGTGACCCAGGGGTGTCCTAGGGACTCCCCAACATAGACTCCATACCCTGGGACTGACTACTGTCTCCCAGGGCATGTAAAGTCACCAAAGACTTTGCTAGTCTTGAATCCTGAACAGAACCAGTACAAACCATCATATTGTGGACGTACTGGCTGGGGCAATTCGATTGCCCCAGGGTCTGTTAGTCGAGGGGGCACGTCTCCGTCCCCCCTGATCGAGTTTTGGCTGGTGGCAGTGGAAACTACTTTTTATATTCGACCGCGAATATTTTCCTATGGGATTTCCCATTGTTTTAGGCTAACACATTTAATTATTTATTTACGGTAGCCTTAAACATACCGCCGGTTTATATATTTATTTTTATAACTCCGGTTGGGACTTTTTGCCAAAACTTGATTCTAAAATGGCGTTGGTGTTCGCCTCTGTAACTCTGACCCAAAGTGGAGCCCTTTGTTCCACTTTTGGCGGGCTTCTCCACAGAAGCCCTCCAAAGTGGTGCCACTCTGTCTGGGGTACTTAGGAGGGGTGGAGGGGGATTTAGGCACCCTGGACTGAGTTACCTTGGTAACTCAAGTCGCACTCCGTCCTGATTGGCCCAAGTGGTGAGCCGGCCGGCCCACCACTTAGCATGTTTGAGTGACAGCTAGGCTGGGTGAATGGGGGTTTGCTGCATAAAAGCAGGGCTTTGGGGACTGGAACTTCAGAAGTCGCCACAGGACCAAGAATCCGACGAGGGAAGAGCTGAGCCGACCTGCTTCGACGACACCACCCGGTGGAGCCCTGCTGAACCGTCTCACCACTTTTCCCGACGACCGAGGAGAACTCTTAACGGAGTGGCTCCTTCCCTTGACTGGTGGGGACAACCAGTTTTCGCCTTCTTTTCGCTTCTCGAGGTATCTCTTGGCCGCCTTGCCAGTGCCAAGCACCCCGGCAACCGGAACCCCACCACTTTTACCCCAACCACGAAAGTCGGTACAACCCTTTGACCGGAGGACTCCGCGGCTGGTTTCTTCCCGGGCAGTGCAACGACCTTCTTCTTCTGCTCTTCTGCGAGAACTTCTTCTCCCCTGACCGACGTCGAGCCTTGCTGCCACTGCCTGGAACAACTGCCACCGCTGGAGGATCCTTTCCGCTTAAGGTACCGTGTTCCGCCTGGCTTCCCTTGCCACCGACTGTACGAGGTAGATTTAGCCCCCGGCTTTCGAACCTGGGAGTGCCTGGAATACCCTGGCTAAACTTCTAAGCCACTCTAAACCCTTTCTAACTCTTTGCAAGACTTTGAATCCCTAATAACGGTGTGATCTTGGGCACATTTTCGCTCCGGCTATTCTAAGAGTGGGCCCTGCCTAGTGACTTTTGCTCACCTGTGACTTTGTGCTTCTTTGAGCCTATTGCAAGTGTTCTGGACCTTAGAGTGGTGTGTTTAACCCATTTCTGTTTCTTTTTATCCCTTCCTTAAACCTACTAGAGTGTCATCTAACGTTAAGCGCTCACCTCTGTTTTAATTATGTGGAGTTAACTTAGAGTTGTCTAGATAGGAGTAAGGGTTGAAACTGCTTTCATGATAACTGTGTTTTAAGTGTTTTTACTATACTTTGCTAGAGTGTTTTCAACTTATGTGTTCTTAAAAAAATAAATAACTATATACTTTTGAAACCAAGCTCTGGTCAGTGTTTGCTTGTGCTATTGTGTCTGAGTACATATTGTGTATACTTTGCGTACTGCCTAACTCTTCTTGAGGGAAGTCGGACTGCTCAGCCACAGCTACCAGGTAAATCTGGGTGGTGCGGACTGCTACCAAGTGGGTTTACTGCTATACCTGTAGACTTAAATCTTTTGCAGTGTTCCCCAAAGGAACTGCACAGGTTTCTGCCTAACACTAAGAAAGACAGATCAGAAACGAAACTGATACTGATTTTTTTCTATACCGAGGATTCCCGGCCTGACAACGGGGAATATTCATGAGCATGTGAATCCATGCCAGACCCATGCTGGGAGAACAAATGTTACAGGTAAGTAACTTGTTCCTTACAGGCACTTTCAGTTAAGCCACCCTTCACTGCGTTTTATAAGGACAGGGTTATCTTTCGAGTTTATCCTTCCTTTCTTCCGAAGGTGGTGTCGGAATTTCATTTGAGCCAGAAGGTTGTTCTTCCAGCATTTTATCCTCCTCCGCATCCTGGTAAGGACGAGGAGAGGCTCCATAGGTTAGATCCTAGGAGAGCTTTGAGTTTCTACATTTCACGCATGTCCCGGGTCAGAGTGGACGATCAGCTCTTTATTGGTTTTGCTGGAAGGCGTTTGGGACAAGCTGTGACTAAGCAGACTTTGTCTAGATGGATTATCTTGGCAATTTCTGAATGTTACCGCCTGCCCGGTAAGGATCCTCCTGTAGGCTTACGGGCCCATTCGACTAGGGGTATGGCTGCCTCTACTGCCCTGCAGTGAGGTGTTCCTATTCGTAACATCTTTGATGCAGCCACTTTGGCTTCGGTCCATACTTTTGTACGTCACTACTCCCTTTATTCTATCCAGGCGGTCCTTTACTCTGCAATTTGATTGGGCATTCTAAATTTGTATATTCTAAATTCTTTTCCCACCTCCTTACGTTGGTACTGCTTTGGGAGTCTGTCATAGGTATGAAATACATTGGAGGACCCAATCCCCTCGAAGAACAAGTTACTCTCTTACCTGGTAACATTCTTTCGATGGGATGGTCTGACAACGTATTACATATCGCTCCTTCCCTGCCTTCCCCACTACAGAATTTCTTATGCGATTGCAGCTTACGTTTCCGCAAGGCTTTCTGTGGTCATATTGGCAGTAGATTGGTGCCACACGTTCTGGAAAAAAACTACAACTGAGGCTACGGGCGTTGTGCGTCCTACTTATAACATCCGGTGACGTCGGCTCGAAGGAGGCCCTCGAGGATTGCGTATCAACGTCATTGACGCAGGGCGCAGACGCCGAAAGATTTTCCGAAGCAGCACAGCTGTGGTGATTACTGTCATAGATTTGGAATACGTCGTCGGACCATGCCATCGAAAGAACGTTACCGGGTAAGAGAGTAACTTGTTCTTCTCAGGCAATCATCAATCTTTGTCGAAGATGTATGGTGGGCAAAGATGATCAGTGGAGACAGAACATCATGGCAATTAGCCACCTTCAAGATCTTGAAACAGCTAATGGAAAAACTGGAGCTTAAACGAAATTAAACTAAGACCTTTTCCTCTACGGTTTATAACGCGCCTATACACAAGTGTTTCAAGGCGCGGTGAGGCAAGGGAGGGGAACAAGGGGAGAACGGGCAAACTATCCTACTCGGCCAGGTGTCATTCAGATCACGCAAGTGCATGGGAAGGGGGCAGTGCAGTACATGTGAATAGATAATAACAATAGTAAGTAACGCCCAGCAAGTGCATGGGTAAGTGCAGACATCAGTTGTTATGGTTGGGAACTGCAGGGATACAGAAACAATCCCCAAGTGCGGGGGTTGCTAGTTGGGCAGTGCAGCTGTGTGACGCTGGCTGGGGAGGGGCCTGGCCCAAGATCAGAGTGTGTCCAGGTAGCCAGTGCAGTCCTGAATACAGCCAGGAGATCAGCAGAGAGGTGGAGGAGAAAAAGCAGAAGCAAAGAGAAAGGTTTCGAGGTGCTTCCGAAACCGGAGATGCTTCTCCTCAAGTTTAAGGGAAGCAGGGAAGCTGCTCCAGAGGGAGGCACCAGCCGAAGGAAGAGATCTACCACCACTCGTTGCTTGGAGAAGCGACTGACCCTGAGGGAGTTGGAGGCGGATGAGCGAAGAGCTCGTGAAGGAAGATATTGCAGAGGTCGTTCCCAGGCCTACGGTAGCAGAGGACCGCATCACCGTCGACCCGGCAGGGCAGGACGCAAGCCCTGAAGCAAGCCTGAACCAGCCGGGACATCGAGCCCCCACTCGTGTACCCCGGTGGGAGGCTGGCTGATGAGCTTTATCAGCGAGCGGAGAAAGATCACCACTGACAGATGGATGCTGGACGCTCTCGCCCAAGGACACACCCTGGCGTTTCAAGGCAGGTGTCCACGGACCCGTATGGTTCCCCGTCAGGAGCAGCACATCCCTCAGCTCGTAGAAGAGGTACAGGCCATGCTGCAAAAAGGGGTGAGAGAGCTAGTTCCCCTACGGCTCCGGAGTCTATTCCAGATACTTTGTGGTCAGTAAGAAGACGGGGGGCTGCGGCATCTGAACAAATACCTAAAGTCCCAAAGGTTCAGGATGGCCACGTTGAAACATGTGCTCCTGGAAAGAGGAGACTTCTTGATGTTGTTTGACCTGGAGGACGCCTACTTCCACGCCCCCACTCACAAGAATCATTGAATGTTTCTGCGTTTCTTGGTGCAGTGTCAGCACTGCCAGTTCAAGGTCCTACATTTCAGCTTGAAGTCGGCCCCCAGAGTATTCTGGCACCAGTGGCAGCCCATCTACGTCTACAGGGCATACACGTATACCCGTACATGGACGACTGGCTGATTTAGGCCCACTCACGGGAGCTGGCTGACTATGCACAGAGACGGCCGTCCAGCTAATGATGGATCTGGGGTTCTCAATCAACTATCCAAAGTCCTGCTTAACGCCATCACAGAACACACTGTTCCTAGGCGTCAGACTCAATACAGTGTCTTGGCTGGCATCAATCTCATAGGGAACGGTAGCAGCCATTCAAGGAAAGGTGCAACGACTGTCGTCGATGAAGACAGCCACGGTGCGGGCCATCAAGTCGTTGCTGGGCATGATGTCGTTCTGCATCTACCTCATCCGGCTCTGCAGGTTGCATATGCCACCCCTTCAGGAATTCCTTGATGCCCACTGGATACGGGTGTGTGGAAGCTTTACGGACAAGATCTCTCTCAACGAGTTCCTCGGGCTATAGGTTGGTGGGGCGTCCACTCCAACATCGGCCAAGGCACAGCATTTCAGAGCCCTCCATACCAGGAGACTGTACCCGCAGATGCCTCCCTGGAAGGATGGGGAGTACAAACTGGACGTCTGCATGCCAGAGGCCTGTGGCGGCAGGAGGAGAAGGATCTCCATATCAACATCCTGGAGCTATAGGCTGTGTTCTGGATCCTTAAGTCATTCCTACCGTCTCTAAAAGGCATGGTGGTGAGATTTTCATGGACAACATCACCACCATGTTCTACATCAGGAAGCAGGGCGATCCCCGGTGCTGTCCTAGGAAGCGCAGGACTTGTGGTCCTGGCCCAGCGGACAGGGGATGTTCCTCATCTCTTTCCACCTGGTCGGAGTCAAGAACAACATCACAGACTCCCTCAGCAGGGAAAAGCAGGGAAAAGCGCTCCTGCCACGAATGGGAGCTTCATTAGCATCAGATGGGCCACCTATTTATCAAATGGCGCAGGCCCCAGATAGATTTGTTTGCGACAGCAGCGAATGCCAAGTGCCAGACGTTTGCCAGCAGATTCCACCAGCTGAGGAGCCTGGGGGACACTTTCTCCTTCCCTGTCCTGCTACGAGTCAACACACTCAGACAGTGTCCAAGCTACATGATATTTATCGCCCCTGTGTGGCCGAGGCAGATATGTTATTCGGACCGTCTCAGCCGGTCGGCGTTGCCTCCGGTCAAGCTGCCAGTGGTTCCTGATCTTCTCACCAGAGAAGGAGGCACAATCCTTCATCACAACCCAGGAACGCTGAACCTGAGGGCTTCACTCCTGCCGCCCTAGAGTTTGGAGGATATGAGTTTCCTGCGGACTGTAGGGAGGTCCTAGCCAAGGCCAGAGCGTCGTCGACTTTGAAGTGCTATGCTCATAAGTGGAAGCACTTTGCTATGCAGTGCCGGTCTCCGAAGACGGCCCGCAGATCCTTCCATACTTGCTATCCTTGGCCACGGCCGGACTGGCGCACGCCTCTATCAAGGTGCATCTGGCGGCTATCTCCCGCTACACCAGGTCTCCAGGACTTGATTTGGTCCCACCGACTTGTCAAGGTGTTTCTCAAAGGATTTTTTCGATCTTTCCCACCAGTGAAGACTCCTGCCCCGGCGTGGGTACTCAATGTGGTTCTGACATGGCTAATGGAGGGGCCCCCTTCTAGCCTATACATCAGACCCCTCTCAAGTGCCGTTCGTGGAAAAGGGCTTTCCTGCTGCCCAGCACCTCTGCCAGGAAGGTAGGTGAGATCCAGGCCCTATCCTGCAAGCAACTATACCTGACTTTCCACAAATCGAAGGTGTTGCTGCTTACGCACCCCTCTTTCATACCGAAGGTTCCATGAGAATTTCACCTCAACAAGCCTTTGGTGCTACCTGTTTTTTCCCAAAACCTTTGTCACCGGCGGAAAGGGCCCTGCACTTGCTGGACGTTGCTTGTGCCCTGAAGTTCTACGTGACACGCACAAAGAGTTTTTGGTAGACCTTGCAACTGTTTCTGAACTTTGGTCCTGTGAACCATGGGAAGGCCCTGCCCAAGGCTTCCATTTCGAGGTGGCTGTCCGGCTGCAACACGCACTGTCATTGTTTGGCGAACCGAAAGCTGCCCAGTTGTCCGATGACTTACTTCACCAGAGCGATTGCTGCCACGACAGCATTCCTGTCTGGTGTGCACCTGCTGGACATCTGCAGGACTGCTACGTGGAAGTCCACGCACACCTTCACAAACTTCTACTGCATCGATGAGGATTCCAGGGAGGCGTCCAGAGTTGGCCAAGTAATGCTACGCAACCTGTTCGCTTGAGGTGAGTCTGTTCCAGAGGTAAGAATCAATTGCTTCTGTTGAGCCTTGCCACCTCCCGTGGTTGCGTAATGTTGTATTACTATGTATTAGTTATTCATGAGCATGTGAATCCATGCCAGACCCCATGCTGGAGAAGCTTTAAGTTACTTACCTGTAACTATTGTTCTCCAGCATGGGTCTGGCATGGACTCACATGCGAACCCTCCCTCCGTCCCCTCTGCGGATCCTCTTGGTCATACTGCCCCTTTACGTGCTTAACAAATCTGAAGATGGGTGCCAGAGGAGGGTCTTAGGGAGAGGACTGTCATTGGATGGGGGCAGTATGACTCGGAGGACAGTGATTGGTTTAGAGGAAAAATTGTTTTTAAGTGAAAGTGAAACTGTTTTTTCTTTTACATAGGATTCCCAGCCTGACAACAGGGAATATTCAAGAGCTTGTGAATCCATGCCAGGCCAATGCTTCAGAACAATAGTTACAGGTACGTAACTTAAACCTTATCAACCATTTCCCCAGGTGTCATGATTCTCAGTGAAGCCCTCCCCTTCTGAATTTTCCAACAAAGTAACTAGAGGCCATAAAAGTGAGTGCTGGAAAAACAAAACCAATCCCACCCAATGCACCAACATCCCCCTCCACCCAAAAAGACAGCCCCAACCTGCCAGTAAAGCCCCCCTCACCCGCAATGTAACCTTATGCCGAAGTAAGGGAGCCACTTGAGGGTTGCCACCCCAACCCGCCACAACCACAATTAAAGATCCCATCGGTTGATCATTCCACAGCAAATCAAAATAAGGCCGCCTAATTGGAGCCGCCGCAAAACCATTGTATCATTCTGGATCTCGTGACGAGGCTCTCCCCTGGTCGCCTCTGTCCCTTGCTGTACTGGATCCACCATCAGTGACATCCAGGAAGTCGCTTGCCTCCTCCGGAGTTTGAAAGAACAAGGCTTTGCCATTGTGTTCAACCCACAAGAGTGCAGGGAACAGCATGGCGTATTTGAATCCTTCATCTGAGTCTTTTCTTCACATGTAGGAAATGCTTTTGCGATGCCTGCACATTATTTGAAAAATCAGGAAAGGGAAAGATCTGGACCCCACGACTGTCGCAGTGATTAAGGAGTTTAGCGAAGATAGGCTTGGGCGGTGCTCCAGGTATCGAGGCAATACCCCCTGGAATGCGGTGGCCTCTCCCAATCACAAAGTTTGAGGAAAATCAAGATTCTCCCAACGTATCCCGCAGCATCGCCTCCACCATTTGCTCCATGAGACCTTTATCTGCTGCCTCTGGGACCCCGACTATCTGGAGATTATTTCGGCAGTACCAGGATTCCAGGACATCCTGTTTCTCCTGGAGCTACTTGACCACCTTCCGCAGCTGGACCACCTCCCTAGATGTCGCGGATGACTCGTCCTCCACCGTGGATAGCTGTTGTTCAGCTTCATCCAGCCTGTTCCCGTGTCTGTTGAGCCGGACCTGCATATGGTCCACTTTACAGGTTAGTATCCATCTTGTTGTCCAGGGAGGTAAGGCCACTTTGCAGTATGGTCAGGATGCATTTGATGTCCCCAAGCGTATCTGGCAAGAGCTTCAACCTCTGCTCGGCCACCTCCTCAGCCTCCTGAGTACCCTGTGATGCTGAATTTGATGGCGATGGAGTCCCATATGGAAGCTTAGATTGCAGTTTCTCGTGTTTCCCCATCTTGCTTCAAGTAACTATATGACTGCATGGCAGACATAGATTATATAAGGACCGCAATCCTCTCAGCAAGCCGACCACTGTGGTTTCTGCTACATGTGGGAGCTATCCACAATGTCCTGGGGAAAGCGGCCATCTATCACCCAAGGAAGTGTGACCAGCGCTGCAACAACCTCTCTAAGCCCACAGCGCCACACAGATCATTGAAGCACTCTGCAATGGGTCGAGGGCAACATGTTCTGTGGTGCAGAGCGCCAACCCTCTTCCGTGCAGTAACCAGGGACCAACTGCACCCGTCGGGATGTGTGCCTTACAGTCGAAGTCCGCTGAGCACATTACCCCACTTACCCACCAGCCCACTCCCCATAAGAGGACCACCAACATCTCCCTGTGGCTCTATGGGGTTCCCTACATTGCAAGGAGCGAGGGCAGTCACCCACCGTACTGGCTGCCTTACTTGCGCATTTGATTGGGGGGGGGGGGTTAAGATCCTCCTTGTGCAGTCAAATCAGCTCCAGGATCCAAGCACACCGCAGCAGAATGGAAGCGCCCTGTCACAATCAGGCATACACTAATGCATCGGCAGTAATCCCTGGTACTCCACCTCCTCAGGCCTTCCGCATCCAAAGCCTTAACGCACTCTGGGTAATTCTTCCCGAGTTGCACATTGGGTACGCTCTCCTCACCAACGCGGCACACCTCTCCAGAATGCAGGCGGCCGCCGCACTGAGCGTGGCGCTGCTGTTCTCTTCTCCATGACCAGTGCCCGAGAAACACCCCGTACTGTGTCCTCATGAGGTGCTCAGCTGTGCACCAGTTCAGCAGCCGCGCAGACAGTAATCACTGCTTGCCATCAGAGGCTTCCGTGGCACCGTTATCGCTGTCAATGCCGCACTGAGTCACCGCTCTGCATCAGAGCCACACCGCAGTTGCACGCCTCTGGCCACTGGTCCGGGGGAGGGGTAAAAGAAAGCACACCACTGCCGAGTTGTCGCCGCAGGGTTACAACTTTCAACCCTTTACCGGGCCCTGCGTTGTAACTGCAGTGCTGAACAGCCTCCACACGCCTCCTGGGCTGCCGCAACCCCTCGATTTAGGGGCATAGCAACCGTAGAGTAACATGATTTTGCACAAATATATATACGGCACAGATATATAGCAGGCATAAGGGATTCACATAAGAGTGGGAGTCTTGGCGCTGCTCTCGAGCGCCCCCCGCTTTAATAAATAGCGGGGACATCCCACAACTCCCTGGTTGTAGCATCTCTTACCCCATTCAGCCTCCTAAACCCCTCCCCCAACCTGCCAAGACCTCCCGAAGGTTCCCCGAAATAAAGAAGCAGGATCAATTTTCAAAGGTGGAAGTCACAAATGCTGCAGCAAGATTTATTGCATAAAGCCAGGAGTTATTTTACAGGCGATCCGTTTCTCCACCACACCTCAGGATTATTCTATGCTGGGTGTGGCTTCTTAATCACCTACCCCCTCCGTCAGTGTCCAGAGGAACCTGGGGGGTAGGCCCGTCCCTCCATAACCATTCCCTCTCTACCCATGGCCATTTCTTTGTTTTACTTTTCATTTTCGTTTTTCTTTATTTCATTTTTAATTCATGTACTTTTCTTTCATTCTATATCTATTCACTTGTTGTAACATTCTAAAAACTTAGTGTTCAGAGTTTTTCTCAAATCATTTTCTATTCAATTGTTCTTTTTAACATTCTAATTTTCTAATTCTCAGTTCTTTCTTCCCCATTCTACCCGTCTTCATTGTACTTTTCTTTCATTCTATTTTCATTCAATTGTTCTAAAATTCAAATTCTAAAAACTTAGTGTTTAGAGCTTTTATCAATCCATTTTCTATTTAATTGTTATTTCTAGCATTCTTTTTGATTTTAATGATTTTTATTGTTAAAATATTGATTTTGATACAGATATCAACAGGTTACAGACTTTGAATAAAACGAGAACCACAAAGAAATGACATAGTAAATGATTTTGATCCTTTGTAATAGTATTTCTATAAGGCTAAGTCATTTGTTAAATTCACAGCGAATGTAAAATGAACTATAATAGATATAAACCGTGTTAATATAACTTGTAGTTTAGAATTAATTATATCACAGGTCTGCAACGAGTGACTTATATGTAGTGAATATAGAGATTTGGGGGGAGACGTACCGGGAGACAGACTTGAGACATATAAGGATAGGTAGGGAAGAGGATAGGGGGGGGAATGGGTATATTGGATTATTTCATCAAAATAATCTAATCATTTCAAACATTATCAAGTTCTAGCATTTCTGAATAAGTATGGAAATATGAATAATGATGCTAATATAAGGGTGTAAATTTATGTACCATGAGCCGTTGCATTAAAACAGTTAAGATACCTGGTGAAATAATACCATTTAGCATTATATTTAGGAATTGCGTTGTGATTATTGGCCATGCACATCTCTAGTTTGAGTGTTACAAATGGTGTTCCACCAGATTTTGGTGGAAAGTAAATTAGAGTCTTTCCAGTTAGCCGTAATACATTTTAAAGCTATACAGATGAATAAGTCATAAAGTCTTGCAGAGTCAGATGGAAGATAAGTTGTAATGGCTATACTTCCTAAAAATATGTTAACAAAGGAAAAGGGCACATCAACACAGAAGATACATTTAAGAAGCTTCCAGATTTCCTGCCAAAATTTAACAGTAAATGAACATTCAAAAAACATATGCATATACGTGGCGGGAGATATGCCACATGACCAACATTTAGCATTATAATTCGAATTAGCATTCTAATATTGTAATTCTCAGTTCTTTCTTCTCCATTCTACCCGTCTTCATTCTTCTCTTACTTTCGTTCTAATTCCAAATCCTTTCGTTCTTGCCCTCCTACTAGTCCACATTCCCCATGTCTAGCCCCCCCTGTCCTTCCCGAGTCGCTTCTTCCCCAGTGCTTTCACCCCCACTTTAGTTTTATTCAATTTCTGCCGCCCCTTGCTTCCATATTCAGTTTTTTCTATTCCCCAATTGCCCATTTCCCCCCCCCTCCGGTTCTTAGCCATCATCCCCCCAGCAAGTTTTTTTTCCACAACCGCCTAATTCCTTCCAGACCTGTCAACCTTCCCCCGCCCCGCCCCTGGAGACCTTTCAGTCCCCCACTCTTCACCTTCCCCTAGATACTTCCCCTTCCCCCAGTTCTTTCCTTAACCAACTCCTTCCTTACCCCCACCCTCCTTATCCAGTCCCTAAATTACCCAAACCATCCTGTAACCACATTCTTCTCGTTCCCCCACAAATTCCCCTCATTCCCTGCCCCCCCCCCTTTCCCCAGTTTCCATTCTCCCAACTCGCTGACCCAGGCAGACCCCTCTTCCATATACAAAGGGATTCCCACAGACCCAAGCAACCACACTGCCCACCAAAGCCCCATTGCGGTGAAATGTGTAATCTCTTCACGCAGGAGCACTAGTTTTCTTGCTCTTGGGAGATTCAATTGCCCAGTGCACCCCCACCACTATATCAACTGAGTTCACATTTTGGTGCAGCATCCACAATGCCAGCGCCCGTGCGCCCCACAACCCATGCCCTCCCTTGAGATGCACCGATGACCAGGAGCCCACCAACACAGACCCAATTCCCGCTGCGAGGCCAATTCGCTTTCCCAACCTTTCCCCACATGAACCGTCTAGGCATGCCTCCTGCAGCTCATGCTGGCATTTTTTTCGTATTGCACTCCAGTCATGTCTTGCCTGCACGCTGCACTATACCCCTGCAGCAGCGCCGTCTCCCCGTCAGCAACAAATCAACATTGAACATAAACAAACCCCCGCGATACAGTGACTGCACTGATACATTAAACATTAAAACATTCCCCTGTGGCACGGCGCCCGCCCTGGGCAGCTACATACAGATCAACACCACTACACCCGCGTGGCGTGGTGCCAGGCCAAGAACACAGCTTACAACAGTGCTTTAAGTGAGTCTCCAGAAAGTGGGGCTGAGCCCGGGCCCTGCTGGGGCCCCCGGGTCCCACACAACATTGGCGGGGACGCATTATCCCGCCGCAGCCGCGACGGGAGATGCACCCACCATTATGTCAGGCAAGCTGACAGAAGTGCCAGCCAGCCACAGCGACATTGAAGCTGGCGGCACTTCTATCAGTCAGTGTCACTTCCTCTGATGACCCCTCATCTGGGTCATGAGAGGAAGTTACTGTCCCTTTGTTTGCCCTCCCCAGGTCACTGACCCTCGCAGGCTCCATGATCTAATATGCAGATTAGATCACAGAGCCCACAGGTTTGCAGAGAGTGAAAGGCGCCTGGGCTCAGTGATCTCGGCTCAGAGCAGATAGATCACTGAGCCTGAGGCGCCTTTCTCCATCGACAAAGCTTTATAAAAGAAGCCTTGAATTGTGTACGTTTCAAGCCATCTTTTATAAACGTAGCAATATTTCTATGTTTATAAAAGACGGCTTGAAACGTACACAATTCAAGGCATCTTTTATAAAGCTTTGTCGACGGACAAAGCCACCTTGGGTTTTGTCTGTCCTCAACGCTTTATAAAAGATGCCTTGAATTGTTTAGGTGTCAAGCCATCTTTTAGAAACATAGAAACATGTTACAAATGTCAGTTTTTCACTTACTATGGTTTGTGCACTTTTCAAGCCACCTTTTATAAACATAGAAATATGCAATATTGCTATGTTTATAAAAGATAGCTTGAAAAGTACACAAACCATAGTAGTACGCATACAAACATATAAAAGCTCACATACATTTATATATTTGTTTGCGCACCTTACTATGATTTGTGCACTTTTAGGCCACGCCCACCATGAAAGCCACGCTCCCAAACGAGCCCCCCCTCAATTTCTTACCCCACTTAAAACACTGCTTACATAGCATTAGAGAATACCACCTGTGGCACGTTAACCGACCATGGCAGAAACACAGCAGAATATTCATTTGCTCGCTGTTTACCTCCAGAGATGGCCCTGCTCCCACCTCCTCGAACGAGAACTCCTTCCTCGACCAGCCATATAGGCTTCTGATTTCCACTAGGCTGGGAGGGGGAGGAGGACAGGAGGGCTCCCCAGGCGCTTGTTCTTCTTCTTGCTGATAGATTGCTGATAGATTTTGAGCCTCATTACTCCATCTTCTCGGGTTGAGTATGTAGTCATGGGTCTGTATTCTTCTTGGTCTGTGTGGTCTTGTCACAGTAGGGCTGGTTTCACAGGGTCTTCGGCAGTGATGGGCCGCCGGTAGCGGTCAAAGGGGTTTGCAGTGGTGGCAGTGAGTCTTCTGATCAGAGGGTTCAGGTTCTGATCCAGTCCTTGGCAGAAGCTCTTACTCAGCTTCGCTAGATGTTCGTCCAACATCTCGGAGAGGGCTCCCCAAGGAGGTCAAATGCCTTATATAATCCCCCACCTCTACTGGTCCTGCTCCCCCTCCCTCCATCGCCCCCTTCGTGACGTGCTACCGCCCCCGGCCCCTCCCGTGGATAGGGGCCCAAATCCTAGTCCTTTGTTCTTTTCTTCCTTTCTGCCTTTGTCGGCTGGGTGGGTGCACCCACTAAGGGTGGCGCCTGCCTTTTGCCGCCCGTAGGTTGGCGCGTTCGCCTGCCAAACCTAGAACCATATTCCTCCTCCCTAGCCACTTCAGAGGCAATTGCAATCCCCATCATTCGACTCGCCCATGTTGACCTTCACACCACACAGTGATCCACTCACCAACCTCCTCCCCATGCTTATACTCACACGGAATGGAATGTTGTCTTGTAAAACCAGCTGGGATCAAGAAGCAAGACCACCTTGGATTCTTACCAACAACCCTCTCTTACACGACCAAAAGCGTTAAGAGGCCCTGTAAATGTCAAATGTGCTATATATGAGCCAGTACATAACATAGCATGACATAATCTGAATGTCGGTATTTCTAGCAGAGATAGCCTTCCATTTTTCATTCCTTTGAACTGGTTACCATCTCGCATGTTGGGTACCAATGTTTAGTTGTGTGAAAACATATGCACTCTGATTCATGGATTATTTCCGCCAAAATAATCGGGATTTGTGCGCCGTTCTGCCCGCAAATCCCCATTAGTTAAACAGGGATTTGCGGGCAGAATGGGGCACAAATCCTGTTTTTTTGGCGCAAATAATCCATGAATCAGGCCTATTGTGTGTTTTGTTAGACCACCGTTTGTTGTGTTTCGTGTTCATTTTCCTGGCCCAAATGGTATCACAATATTAGCTTTCTTGTATGCCTACTTCCTTACTAACATTCATATTCTTCTTGCTTGAGCATAAACCCTGACATAGAAGATTGAAATTGGTAATCGATGCAGTCTTGTTGGGCATTTCCCTTTTATTTTGTTGGTACTTTGTAAACTACAAGTGTATTGGGTAATTATATCCCTATATTTAGGGTCGCTGTATGTAATGTTGCCGGGAAAAGGTTGCAGCGACATATAGAGGACCATATATATAGGGACAAGGGCAGGCGGAGGTCGCATGGGTGACCCCGGCTCCCCATGGAAAAAAAAAGGGTTTGGGGTTTGCAAGGGTGTCCCCCGCATTTTCCATGTAATAATGTCACCACAAAAAACAGCAATTCTTCTGCAATCTTTTTCAATGGCGATATTTTTGAGGGGACATTATTACATGGAACCACCAAAACGAGTTGACAACAGAACACACCACCTATGAACAAAACTAATAAAGGGATCAAGCTCCAGCTTTGAGACAAAATGATGTATCCTCAGTAAGTGGTTGTAAAGTGCCATCCATGTGCCGAAACTAATGGTGGTGCATGAACCAAAACGACTTGTGTTGCAAAAGCACCATATATCAGCCAAAAAAACAGTAGTCTTTTCCTCCCCCCACATTGCCAGCCCTCTTTTTACAAGTTCCATAACAATGTTTTTGCCACAATGAAGTTCGACTTTTGGGCCAAAAGTAACAGGCTAGCCCAGTTGTAAGCACGCTATATATGTTTAATTATGGAGTAGTTTTTATTGCTTCTTAAAGAAAAGTGAACTCTTAAAAGTATTTTACTGGCTAAGCTGCTCTAGGGTAAGGCAAATAAAACACATGGTGAGCACATGAAAGAGAGACAAATCATTAAATATTGTATAATATTTTACATATGTTGTGGGGCACACATTTTTGCCTCAGGGGAGGGCAGCTTAAATTATTTTTGCTGCACCAAACAAACTGACACTTCTCTCAACCATCCTTCTTTTGTAGCTAGTTTTAAGGGCCGACATGGCACCCATTTTGCCTATTTGCTGGTGGTGCTCTAGACTGCTGCTACTACATTGTCCAAACGTTGGAAGAATACCGGTCTTAAATAGGTGCTCCAGTGAAGAATCTTTCTCACCCATTCGTACTCTATACCCATTTTCATTTTATTTCTTTTAGTTTTGTGTCCCAGGATAGGAGGAACTCGCCTATGAAGATCATTCAATCTTGCTCTTTGTTCTTGCCATGTTTTGAAGGCAGGACCTACACAAAGTCTTTGGCCCGGCCCTTCTCATCACTTTCACATTCTTGTACATGGAAATAACACCTGTGAACCTTCAGACAGGAAATATCAAGCCTGAGAGAGGCGGATAGGGATCTTCATAAGCGGTTACTTCTCTGTGTTCTCATTCATGTAGGCCTTGATGATGCTTCACTGGAGTTTCTCTTTAAGTCATTGGGCTCGATGTGACTGCTGATCAATGTTCCCCACCAGCATTACATTCTAAATGGGGTGGAGCCAAAGCCATTGAGGTAGTTATACAGTGCCCAGTGAGAAGGCCTTACATATTTACTTTGTGCAGCTTTGCGTGTTTTTCTTTCATCTGCTGTTTGGGTGTTCCTGGAGCTTTGCACACCTTTTGGAGTTACGCTACCGCCCAGCTGGTTGCATGACATAGGAGGTGTTTAACAGGGGTGATGGCGTGATTTGAGAATGCAACACTCACAACCAGAGTCTGAGTGCATGCAAATTGTTCTACTTAACTTTGTCTTTGACGGTGTCTAAATGGCTGCAGTGTTTGTTTTGAATAGGGGGAACTACATGGCTGTTGGGGTAATCGTTGGTGACATTTCCCATTGAACATAACATCTCTCTCTTGCGTCCTAAACTTCAGCGGACATCGCCCGTAACATGGGCGCCAAAACAGTTATTGCAATTGATGTGGGGAGCCAGGATGAGACGGACCTCTGTAACTATGGCGACAGCCTGTCCGGGTGGTGGTTGCTGTGGAAACGTCTGAACCCCTGGGCAGAGAAAGTCAAGGTAAACTGGATACACAGGACACAGTTATTTCATTTACGTTATGTAATTTAATAAAGCATTTCTAAAGTATTCCACAGGCATGGTCTTGAAGCACTAAAGAGAAGGAGAAATGCAGTTCTGGAGGACTACGGTTGTACATTATATTACATACATTATATTACAGTGCACTGGGTAATGGGAACAATTGCATTAACGGACAAAATACAGCATGTTTTAAAAAAAAATGTAATTTCTTTCTTGGCATTTTCAAACAAAACCAAACAAATCGTAAGACCGGCCATCGGTCGTACTGTGAGAACAGCACCCCTCTCCCTCCCCTCTTCTCCCCGCCCGTTATGATGAAAGGAGTCGTTATGTCATTGGTTTTCATCTATGTGGTGGAGCTGTTGGAGTTTCATCGCTACGTGTTGGGCTGATGGTTAAGATCTGGTTGACGAGTATCGACATCGTCGGACATTGAAAGCAAATATGCGATGTACGGTCCCCATATGTCCGGAGGGCGTGCGTGTAGTGGCATAGTCTGTTTCTACATCTTGACAGAAAGTTACGTCTTTCAGCCAATGCTGCAGGGTTGGAGGGGGGCCTCTAACCACGTCTAGGTGATTCTTCTTCGAGCTAGGACCAGCAATAGATTTGTTAGTCTTTTAACTGTGCTCGGTAGTGATTGGGTTCAGCTTAGCAATATTGACTTGGGTTCGAAAGTAAGATCGGTTCCTATTATTGCTGAAGTTTTTTTTAGCACTGCTCTCCAGAAGGTGGCCACTGGAGGACAGGACCATGCTAGGTGAAGAAAGTCTGCTGTGGGTGCTCCACATCTGTAGCATTCTGCTGAGATAGAGTCCTTTTTTGAGTGAAGCTTTGCGGGCGTGTGGTATGTTTAATGGAGGTAGTTGAAATGGATCAGCTTAAACCTTGCGTTGATCGCTACTCTGTGTGTGAGTTTTAGTGTGTAGGCCCATTCCTCGTCTGGAATTGTGCTGCCTAGTGTTTTTTCCTATCTCTTTTTGGCGCTTGGCAGGGCGGGTCTATTTCGTTGAATAGACCTTTGTAGATATTTGTTACGAGGTGCCCGTCTCGAGCTTGGATTGCATAATGGAGTAATGGCCAAATCGACGGTTGTTGTGGGAAGTCTGAGATAACCTCCTGAAGCGAGTGGCGTAATCTGTGATATATGAACGTGTCAAGGGCATTGTTGTCTCCTCTTTCTCGTGCTTGTTGTATTGTCAGGAAGGTCCCTGCTGGAAAGAGATCGTCCATGGAGTGTAATTGTAGCTTTTCTGCCCAAAGTATGAAGACTTTTTCGGTTGTGATGGTTATTCCGGGGATGTGTTTGATCGGCAAGAGAGGAGAGTATCTGGTCACGACGTCGTCTTCCTTGGCAATTTTCCTCCAAATTGAATATGTGGTGACAACTGGATTCATTTCGGATTGAGCGACTGGAAATCGGCCAAAGATAATTGATCGAAGGAGGTATGGTGTTGCCAGTGCTCTTTCTATCTGGACGTGTGGTCTTCTAAAATGCGTTGTTTACCATTGGCTGAGGTGTTATGCTTGGGCCGCCCAGTAGTAGCGTTCCAGATCCGGGAGGGCTAGTCCACCCTGCCGTGTCGGTAGGGTTAATGTGGAGTATGCAACCCTTGCCACTTTGCCAGCCCATATGAGGTTGAGGACCATAATCTTCATGCGTTGAAAAAGTTTGTGTAAGGAGCAAGGGAATGTTTGCGAAGAGGTAGAGTAGTTTTGGTAAAATGATCATCTTTACAATCGAAATCCTGCCCCAGAGGTTGAGTGGTAGAGATTTCCACCTGTCGATCTTGGTTTGGATGGTGACCATGGTGGCTTTGTAGTTGTCGTGAATGATCTCCTCTTTCAAGCGGGACATGTAGATGCCGAGGTACCTCACATGCGTGCGCTGCCACTGGAAGCTGAAGTCGTCAGCAAATTCAGTAGTGGCAGTGGTAAGCAGGAAGATTACAGACTTGCTGTTAATTTTCAGCCCTGAGAAACGTCCAAACTGTAATACTGCTCTTATTACCGGGTTTAGGTTCACATCTGCGTTCTGTAGGAACAAGGCTATGTCATCGGCGTAGAGTGAGATGATCATCTTGTGTGGGCCAAACAAGAGACCTCTGTGGAGGTGGTGCATCCGTATGTCTGAAGCAAGGCGTTCCATTATTAGAGCGAACAGAAGTGCAGAGAGGGGACAGCCCTGTCTTGTTCCTCTTCTCAGGTAGATATTGGCAGAGCAGAGACCACCTAGCAAGATGTTGGAAATTGTTTTTTTGTAGAGTAGAGAGATCATGTGTAAAAACTGCTTGCCCAGACCCATCCTCTCCAGAACTGTGAACAGAAAGGGCCATTCAACTGAGTCGAAAGCCTTCTCGGCATCTAGCAGCACTGCCACGGCTTGACAGTCCGGTTCTAGGGCCGCCATTGCTTGGAACATCCTTCTTATCCCATATGATGTGTTCCTCCCAGGGACGAAACCCCTTGATCGGCCAGCACCATGGTGGGCATGAGGGGTAGTAGCCTCTTGGTTAGGACTTTTGCGAACATTTTGTTGTCGAGATTTATTAATGAAATCAGTTCTTGTGTAACAGGATTATGTTGGCTCTGTATAGTGTTGGTGGTAGCTGGTCCCTGGAGAGGGCCTCGTCGTAGACCTGGAGGAGCAGTGGGGCGAGGATGTCTGCAAAGTGTTTATAGAAGTCGCCGGATAGGACGTCCGTTCCTGGCGCTTTAGAGTTAGGAAGTTCCTTAAGGACCTCGACGATCTCTTCAACTGTGATGGGGCCATTCAGAGGTTCTCTGAGCTCTGGTGCGACCCAATATAGTTCGATTTCATCTAGGTATCACGTCAGCTCTGCTGGATCGGCGAAGTAGCTTGAGTCGTACAGGTCTTGGTAGAATCTGCGGAAGCTTTCGACGATGTAGACTGTCGAGTGGACGGTATTGCCTGTGGGGTCTCTCACTGAGTCGATCGCTGTGGGTCTTCTGTCCGCGGCTATAAGCCTTGCGAGGAGGGCCTCAGGCTGTTGACCTTCTCCATATTGCCAAATCGTACGATGTCTGTCTAGGAACTTTATTTCCCTTTCGGCTGCGCTTCGGTCACCTCCAATTCTTTCTTGATAGTTGCTAGCGCTTGTGGAGTGTTATCAATTCGGAGAGCTCCTTTAAGGTCTTTGAGTCTTGATTCGCTAGTGTTCAGCTCCCTCCGCAGTAGTTTTAGTATTTCACATTCTTTCGTCATGCAGACCCCTCTAGTAAAACATTTTAAGGTTTCCCACAGAGTCCCGGCTGAGTGTACCAAGCCTCGGTTGGAGTCGAGGAAGTGTACTAGTTCATTTCTGAGTTTCTTCTGCAAAGACCTAGTCTTGCAATGCTCGTAGCTTGAATCACCAGTGAGGGCGTGGTTTGGTTGCTTATGTGGTGGTGCAAACTAGGGACACCATGGAGTGATCTGACAAGGATCTAGGCAGAATGCGACAGTCGTCCCATTGTAGGCGGCTGTGATTGGATACAAGGAGATAATCTATCCTCAAGCTTGTTTTGTGGACCCAGGAGTGAAAGGTATAGTCGCTGGTATTTGGGTTCTTGTGCCTCCAGATATCGACCAGGTCGTAGGCTCTGCAGATTTCAGTAATTTGTAGGGATGCCTTGGATGGAGTCGCCGCCATGTTGTGAGATTTGTCTTTGTCTGGATTCAGCGTTGTGTTGAGGTCGCCGCCCCAGATGATCGTGGATTGCTTGACCATGCTCAGTTGCATCATCACCCATTCAAAGTTGTTAGGACCGTTGGTGTTTGGGCCGTATGAGTTCACTAGAGTGACTTCTTCCCTGTCAATCGTTCCCTGTATCAGGAGCAATCTGCCTTCTGTGTCCTTTTTTTGGGCGATGAGTCTGAAATTGATCGCTTTATTGATTATTATGGCTACTCCCCTGGCGTAGGACGAGAAAGAGGCGAAATAGCGGTGACATCCCCATTCCTTTGCCCAGGGGTGTTCGGAGTTCAGGCGTAGGTGCGTTTCCTGAATGAACACAATGTCGATTTTATGCCGACGCAAGTATTGAGTCATTTTCCTAATGTTTGCTGGCTGATTTCCACCTTTAATATTCCATGTAGCTATGGTGAAGGTGCTGTGACTTTAATTCTTGTGCAAGCGATTCTTTGCGTTTGGGGGCTGAAGGGCGGGGGGGTCGACTCTTGCCGTGTTGATTTTGTTTGTGACGTGTTCGTCTCCTTGAGTGGAGCATGTGGGGAATCCTGGGTGCCATAAAACTTGTTAACTCCCAACTTGTGAGTGTATCCCTCCCATTTTCCGCGAGCAACCCCCAACTGGCTCGTCGTGGTTCCCTCTTCCTTTAACATGAAACTTGAACATTGCTGTACTAGGGGCGCTTGGATCTTCCCAAGTCGCGCGGCCTTGAGGGTGTTACACCCTCTATTTTGTGTTCCGGCAGCTTGATGATCTCAGTGAGCTGTAATCTGTTGCGTCCGTTTATCTATGGTGGATTCCTCTGGGCCCTTTCTCTTTGTGCTCGAGCTTGGTTGTTCTCAGGTGGCCGACAGCCCGCCTGATCGAGGTACACATTTGCCTCTTCGGGGGATTGGAAAAACTGGGCTTTGTCCTGGTGTTGTATCCTCAAATGGCCTGGAAACAGCATCGAGTAGGGGATTTGGTTGGTGCGACGTCTCTGTTTGATGTTTGTGAAGGACTTCCTTTGTGCCTGGACGGCTGGAGAAAAATCGGGATAGAAATGGACGGTGTCGCCGTCGTACTGTAACTCGCCTTTCTCCCTGGCCATTCGGAGTATCGCATCTCTGTCCTTGTAATTAAGTAACTTTGCAATTATTGGTTGCGATGGCGCTCCGGGAGCGGGCCTTGACGTCGGTATTCTATGCGCTCTTTTGACGACGAACAGGGGTGAGAGAGTGTCGGAGCCAAAAAGGGATTTACACATTTCTTCAATGTGGTCTTCCAACTTTCCCCCATAGTTGCTTCTCTCTTGCCCCTACTATCCGATAGTTATTCCTTCTGGAGCGCCCTTCAAGGTCTTCGTTTTTGGCATTGGTTATTTTGATTTGGGCTTCGAGGGATGACACTCTGGTATTTAAGGATGATACTCCGTCGTCCAGGTTAGAAATCCGTTGCTCTGCTTCATCCAGGCGCTCGTTGTGGGTGTCTAGACGGTGTTGGATTTGATCAACTTTGATCAACTTTGGATGAGAGGCCGTCTAGCTTACTGTCTAGGTTGTTGATTCCGGATTTCAGTTCTAAAAGAAGGGCTCCGATGTCGAGTGATTGGGGTTCAGCATTGTCTTGGTGTGACGTGAGTGCCAGGGATTCTGGTTCGCTGTTGTGTCTCGGGGCTTTTGCTTAAGTGCCTCCGTCAAAGTTCAGTTTCCGCTGCTGTTTGTCGGCTTTCCCCATTGCGAGTGCGAATGGATGGTGTTGCTGTTCACTGAATGGCAGGATTTGGGGGACAGTCAAGGCGGTGTGCCCAACTACCGAGTGTCTGTAATGCCCATGAGGATTCTCGTTGCTCTGTGGGTTCTTCGCCTGTTGTTTATATCTCTTAGAGCCGTTATCCAGAGCTAGGTTTTCAGCCCGCCATGCGTGTTTTGGTAGGTGTCGGGCCGGTGAGGGATATGCAGCCTGTTTAACGCGGATGCCGTGAAACACGCACGTGATGTCCCGGTGCGGTCAGTGGTGCTATGGCCGGTGCAGGCTGGCCACAATGTTCTCACTGTGTTGTGAGGGCTGGGGCCCTTTGTTGAATGGTGTTGGGTTGTTGTTTGGGGGCAGCCCAAAGGGGCACAGTCAACAAGCGCCGGGGGGGGGCAGTGGGTATGAGCCTGGGCCAGGCGCTGCAATTCTGAGGCTCTTTCTGTTGAGCACGCCCCCTCCAAGCTACCCCCCCTGCATGCTCCGTACCTGCTGGGCTCCAGCCCACCGCTCGCTCCTCTGTACGTGTCCTCAGGGTGCTGCTGCCTGGGTCGCTGGTGGGCAGCTATGGGACTGCAGGGCTCCGTCGGAGCGCGGCCCGGCCTCTGTGTCCTCCGCTCCCAGTCGGGTCCACAGCGAACCACCGCAGGACAGCCGCGGGCCGCCCCGAGCCCCTGCTCGTGTCTCTGGGGTCGGCGGCACCCGCCGGGGTGGGGGCCTCTGCGGCCGGGCCGAGACGTCCGTCACCCGCGGAGACCAGCCGATCCGCACGGAGTTGGCTGCTGTTGTTGCTGGGGAGGGGGCGTAGGTGAGGCCGGAATTAGTTTCAGCTGTCCCGGGGGGGGGGGGGGGGGCCAGAGCCGGGATGAGCGCCCACAGCGCTGGTGTAGCAGCTCCTTCGCCTTCTCCGTAGGCTCGCCCGAGCCGCTCCGGAGTCAGCCGTTGGTTCTTGGCGGGCCCTCAGGAATCCTCAGTCACCCAGGGACGTTGTGATGCGCTAAGCGGTGCCTAGGCGGCCAGGGTCTTCGGATCCAATTTCAGCTCAGCTATGCTTCCTCACTGTGCTCCGGTAGGAGCGTTGGTGTACGTTTTAAGAAGTTGTACTGCCGGAATATGGAGGTTTTGATGAGGATTTTGAGAGGCCGCGCGGGAGCTCACAGAGGAGCGGCCATCTTGTTCGAGTCTCTAGCGCCCTCAAAATACGCCAAGTTTAACATTAGTAATATGGCTAACTACTGTGTGGTGGATTGGGGTGGGCTGCATGTTTGACAGATGTGTGTTCAACTATTGTCCAGTTACAAATATTTTGAGAGGTGTTCATAATTAGTATAACGCAGACCGTCTGTAAGTGATCCTACGCAAAATAGTGATGCGTGCAAGGTCAGTTGCAATTACATCTAACTGTCCAAGTAGAGCTTGTTGCTGCTGTGGCACTGCATAAAGAGGAAAATAATGCACTGCAATGCAGACGTACAGTGCACATTGGTATACATTCTGTCCCATAACCAATATCTCATTAATTTACTTAGCATAGCAAAACATACCATGTCAAATAACGTACTATTGCATGTTATAAGATTGCATGACAACACATGGCGTAGCATAGAGTATAACACAGCTGTAAGGAAGGCATGGTATCAAGAGTAGACAGACACAAGTGATTACAGTTCAAGGGTGTTTATTAAACTGTATAGATAGGATGGAAAAACACCTAATGTAAATCTAAGATGTGAGCAAGCTACGACCATCAAATAAAAAATAAGGCAGTGCTAGTGGCATCTTGTCAAAATAAAAGGGCCTATACTATAAAGAAAACTTGCCAATCCTTACAACTAAATACCAAAAAGTGTGTGGGCTAGGATTCACAAGAAAGAAAGGTGTTTTCACAAATAGGTCAGGCTGTGGTAGCCGGGGTTCTCCCTTCCCCACGTTTTGAGCACGGGACAAGGTGGGACTTGAGCTTTCCCAGCACGAGACGACTTTTATACAAAAAAGTCTCTGGCCTCCGAGGACCTGATGGGCTCCAAAAATAAAAAATTTTCCTTTCAAATGTAAACATTGGGTGGTGACCTCTGGATCCCTCTCTTCCGGGCTTGGATCCCAAAACAGTTCCTATTGATATTTGGACCTTTGGGGGGATAGTTTACCTGCTTCTGAGGGCCTGATAGGTTCCAAAAATAATAAACAAAAGTTCCTTTTGGATTTCACTTGAGTGGATGATTCTTCACCCCTGGATCTCCCCCTCTTCTGTGCTCAGACCCATCTCGAATATCAGCCTCCCTCCTGTCGGTTTCACTCCGGTTTATATTCAAAGATAACTTCTCGATTGCTTTTACGTGCCTTTGGGGTGATAGCTTCTCACCTCTGGATCCCCCTCTTCTGGGCTCAGTTCCTTTTAGAACATTTGCCTCCCTCCTGTCGGGTTCACACTGGCTTTTGCAAAGATATTTTCTCCTTGACATTCACAAATCTTAATGTCTTTTTAAACAGTTTCCTGTGGACCTCTCTCTACCGTGTTCACTTTTGTCAACACACTGTTTCTTGGGACTTTAGACATTGCCCCTCTTTATTGGCATTCCTCCTTCGGGTTCACTCTTGCCACTTCATATTTCCTTTTGATTTCTTTTGATGTGGGATTCATTTCCCTTACTTTCTCGGGTTGTCAGTCAAAGACTTTCAACTGTACGGGGATTTTGCTGGACCACTGTATGACCACTTTGACCTTTCTCATCGGCTCTCCTACGGCCTTTTGGTATCAGTAGTTTCACTCACCATGGGATTAACCAGAGTCTCTCGAGTGAACACCCATGTGGTGCCGATTCCCACTGCAGCTGGTCTTCCCTTAGCAATTCACTGTTCTTTGCACTTTTCTCAATGTGCCACTTTGCGACTTTCATTTACCACAGTAAGGTTTCTTATCGGAACTCACCGGCTGTGATGAACCGCCTGGCTTTCCTTGTATCTGGAGTCAAGGCCGGTACCACAGTAGCAGGCGTCGTCCTCGGTCCTGCTTAACAGCGTAGGCACGCACTGTGTACCGTTGTCATCTTCTGCAACACACTTGAGCTATTGTCCGCGGTCTTACATTTCCTTCTGCAGAGGTCTTGCGGGTCTTGGTCGGAAAGGGCAAGGTTGTTTCTCTCCTTGTCAGTTTTTCGATTCTTGCCGCTTTTCTCCTCCTCTTAAACTGCTGTTCCTGGATAACTGTCGCCTTGCGCGGTCTGCCTTGCTCGTATTGTGCTCTCATGCTCCACCCTTTATCCTAGTGGGGAAGGGAAAGGGTCCAATTGCCTGAATCTGCCTGAACCTTGTGTCGGGACACGCCAGGAAAATGGCTCTTTTGTTAGTCCTTCCTCTTTCTAAGTTATTGAAAGTGTTCGGGTCGGAAAGGGGATGGTTGTCATAAAAAATGATATTCTTTGTTCTAGGTGGGCTGGTAAATTCAGAAGGGTGAGATTGATATGGTTTGTGCAATAAACGGGAATGACTGAAATTATTATCATAAGATGAAAAGGGGGGATTGTGGGCATGGTAGTGTTCTGTTTAAGCAGATTGGGAGTGTGGGAAATAACAATCAGAGGGACGGGAAGGAGAATGACTGGGAGTATTAGTGTAGTTTCTGAATATACAGGGGATCGGGATCCAAGGGCATTTGTTATATATGGAGGGTTTGTTGGATTTGGGCAAGAGAGATGCGACGAGAGGAAGGGAGGCAGAGGTGGTACAGCCTACCAAAGTCTTATGGACTGCTTCCTTCTCACCTTCCTCGTCGGTATAATACTGCATCTTACCTGGGGAATTTCCCCGAGCACAACCCCAGGCTCCACCATCCAGTTGACCCTCTCTCGCTCGTCTGCCACTAGAGTTGGTGGTGTGAGAGCATCAGCCCTTTCCAGGCCACCTGAATAACGGATTCTCGAGTCCTGCGTGGGAGAATACCCTCACACAGCCTAGCAAAGATCTTGCCTTCCCATAACCCTTAGCCCCCTGTGAAATATAATGCCTTGTGATGGCATTTATGACTTTTGTTTGCCTTTCTATACCATGTTATGGTTGATATGTGGCTTCAGGATTGTCTGCACCCCTCACCAACCTGTCCATCGATATATCAAACTTCTCACTGCAGTAACCTGCTCTAATTCTATGTTCAAGCACACAATACGCATACCACTGACACATAACAATTGATCACGCCTTCCAACAGATATCAAACATCAGAACTACATCTCTGCAACCAGCTTACACACCACAGTCCCGACCACTGAATCCCAGCACCGCTAGTACACCGGGCTCTTTAAGACACGAATGCCGTTATGCTCTTGGCCCCGAATACCTAGAGACCTGCGTGCAGGCCTCAAGGTACCTTCAGTCTGCATGCATCAACATAACAGCAAAACATCATGCATTTCCCTGCACTCTCCTCCATCTTTACTCACCTCCCCTCTTTCAGATCTCCCACTGCACCTGGAGAACATGCAAAACATAGTGTAGCGCTGTATGAATCCCAATATCATATCATAATATGACATAGTTAAATACCGTTGCCTAAAATAGGTTACAAACTAAGCAAAACATGGCATCACATCATATCATGCTGTAATGTAGTAGAGCAAGAGCATATAACCTCTCTTTCAATGGATTGCATTCTCCCACAGATTTCTCATCAGATAGATATCCATTCCAGCGTCAGCTGCTCTTAAACTTTTTCGACCAGGGGCGCAGAACGACTCTCGACCGTCAATCCCCGTACATCAGTTTCTTTTTCTGCACGCTCAGCACACTGCTTTTTGCAACATGTCTCGTGAGAGAAATGGCATCTGGGTTCAAGCGGTGTCAAGACTGCAACGCCAAGATGCAGATCACCAACCTGCATGTGATCGGCATGTGGTGTCTGGGTAAGCATCACGCCATTTAAAATTGTGGCTCTTGTCAGCAGATGAACCCTAAGTCACTGAGGGAACAGACAGCGAAGCTATCGCTTAGGCGGCCTCTGCTGAAATCTCTGGCTTGTTCGACAGCCAGGTTGTCTGGACAGGAAACAGAGGATTCTATGTCGAAGAGCCCAAGAAGAACAGGTATCGGAAGAAGGCCAAGAAAAGTTTGCATTCTCTGAGCCATTTGTCATCCTCATCTTCCCACAAAAAGAAGCGGCACTGCCGGCGCAGGCACGTCTCCCATTTGTCGGAAGAACGGGGTGTGATGAATCTGATGGTGTCATCACTGATTCCCCGGCAGTGACCTCCTCCCATGTGGTCAGGGGACAGCAGCTGCTACCTGATTCTGACCCTGGGGGAAGCTATATGAGAGGACACAACCTCTGGGCAGATGTCATTGCTTCATCGGGTGAGACCTGGTATCCCCCATTTTCCCTTGATGAAAACCCTCCCATGTCTAATACCCTCATGGCCTATTGTCACAACCTCTCCTCTTCCTAGGAAGAATAGAGAGTCTTTTCCCCAGACCTGTAGGCCAACATTCCAACTTTGGTCTGCCTGCGCCAGTACGACACCGCCTTTGCCAGTTCCACTTCTCAATCATCCAGGACTGATTTGCCATTGGAAAGGCTTATCCAAGTTTTTCATATCAATCAACAACAATGGACTTCTTTTCCCAGAAGTACTCATATTCTGGGACGAGGAAGAGGGATTGAGCAATACAGAGCGGAAGAGGCCACAAGCCCAGCAAGTGCTCTATTTGATGCTTGCATACACATGTGACTGAGCAATTTAAAGAGCACAAGTAGAGTGTTAATGGCTGCTGTTGGCGAGAGAAAGCTGCACCTCTCTGCGAGGCTCGAGGTACTGAAAAGCCACGACAGGTGTGGTGGAGCCAGACGACTCACTGATAAAGAAGACTAAAGCCGCTACTTGAGTAGAACACACTGTGGGAACCCCAGGAGCCAGCGAAAGACTCCTGGGCGTTCGCAGCTGACAGAGGTAGCACTTCACTTACTGAAGGCTGGAGCGTAGCGGGGGTGTCCAGTGGAAGCCTTGGGAGATCGAAGAGAAAGCTGTCGCAAGAAGAAAGCAGGCAGAGTACTTTCACCGGCTGACCTCTGGAGAACCCAGGAAGTCAACCGAGAGACTGCAGGGACACTGGGCTATATCAGCGACCCTGCTGAAGGGAAATAATTGCAAACCAAACAACAGAAAGAGAAAATGCTTATTGTAAAAGGGGGAATTGAATTGCAAACCAGCCCCTTGCAAATATGTGAATGTATGCAGTGCAAGTACATGGGGAAACCCAACAGAATAATATATCAAGAGGATATATTATCCAACCAAGTAGATGTACAATTGTGGGAGCAGGCAGAGATCCCGTATGAACAGAATGCCCGGGAGGGGCAGTGGACAAGCTCGCTCTGGCAAGCAAGTGCAGCAGTTTCCAAATGGACAATGGGGCGGAGGTGCTCTTATAGGAGGTCTGTCGGCCTCTGCAGCTCCAGGTGCGAAGCACCTGTGAAACAGCCTTCACCACTCTTCGCCTGTAGAGGGCAGGATTTCTCTGTTCATCGAGGAATGGAATCTCATCACATCAGACACCTTGCACTTACCGGTCTTCCAACAGGGATACTGTTTCCCCTTTGCTGCATGCCCTCCAAACTATTCACAAGCCAACCAGTACTTGCCTCCAGATCCCTGCCTCCTGGTGGTGGTTTGTCGGTTTCTAGCAATATGGACCATAGATTCGATGCCCCACTCATGCCAGAATGAGGCAATGGCTGGTATCCAGTGTATTTTCTGGTGCCGAAGAAAGATTGGGGCTTACGCCCCATTCTGGATCTTGGCTCCTGAATCTGTACTTGTGCAAGGACAATTTCACAATGGTCCTTCAAGCCCCCGACTTGCAGGACTGGCTGGTCTCCCTAGATCTCGCGGATGCCTACTTCCATGTGCCTATCAACAGAAGGCAGAGGAAATACCTCAGATTCACAGTAGGGCACTACCACTTCAAGGTCCTTCCATTTGATCTGTCTTTGGCACCCAGGGTCTTCACCAAGCCGCTGGCAATGTTAGCGGCTTGCTTCAAAAGAGAAGGCATTCATGTCCATCAGGGCAGCTGGTTCATGTGAGCTCACTTCCCAGACCAGGCAATGGCACATCTGTTCCACACGTGCCGCCAGTTGCACAGGTTGGGCTTATCCAAGAACTTCAAGAAGTCTTTGGACCTCATTACGAGTCCGGCACCAGCAGTGCCGGTGAAACCAGCAGGCTGGCCGCCAGACTCGTGATTTCTCCCGTACCTGGCTACCTTGAATTACCAGGGTATTACCACCCTGGCGTTCCACGAAGTAAGGCGCAGGAAAAATGCTATTCCCCATTCGAGTCCCATACGACTGTGGGAATGGGGAAGACGGTAGCACAGGCACCATTGATAATGGTGCCGGTACTACCATCAAAGTCTGCGGGTGGGTTCCGCCCGCCATGTTAGACCTGGCGAGCGGGAGGGCAGCTGGCCTGCAAACGTATGCTCTGCCGGTTCGGTAACAATGGTGCCAGTAAGTTTACTGGCACTGTTACCGGACCGGCAGGGCCATAATGAGGCCCCTAGGTTTTACCACCCCAGACCTTTGGATTTATCAAGGCCGTCTTGGTAATTATTTATGATTATTTATTTATCTTTGCATTTATAAAGCACACAGCCAGCCTGCGGCATGAAGGCGCTGTTACAGGAAGAGGACTTAGTTACATGGAACATACATAACGTGTTGCATGTCAGACATTTACTTGAAATTAGGTGTGGACAGGTGGTGCTTTGCAATGGCTAAGCAGCCATTCACTTGGGCAGGGCCTTCCTGCCCGTGGATTGAGTAGTGAACATCTCCAAGATGGTCCACATCCTGCAATTCCTGGAGAAGGTTCCAGTTTTGGCATTCTTGTGCCTGCTGGGTCTTATGGCCTCCTGCATTCTTATAGTGCCATAGGCTCAGCTGTGCATGAGGTGCTTCAGGGGCTTCTAGATTTCAAGGGACATACCTCAGATCTGCAAGTCTTGAGTATAAGGGAGGCATGGTATCAAAAGTATGACACTGACACAAAAGGTACATTTTGCAAAACCTTTATATAAGTTTCAATGGGGTTGGAGAAACTACTACTCTGCCCGATAGCTAAGATGAGAGTAGTCTCGACCATCAAATAATAAATAAAACAGTCCTAGTTGTGTCTGTCAAATCAAAATGGCCTATACTAACAAACCCTAATGCCTGCCCTATACCTTGTACAAAAATGGGAAAAGGAGAATATGTATGCAAAGGAAAGTCAGTGCTCAAAATATAACGAATAAATGTGGTTGAGTTGGCTCTCCTCCCCATGTTGGACAGCACAGAGTAAGGTGGTGCCTGCAGGCAAGGTGACACACTCGGGCTCAGGCTCTTAACACAAGAACAGTTCAAGACATGGATCGAGGCCTGCCTGGCCTTCCACGTCAAAGTCTTGCTTTCCAATTCCCTAAAACACAGTTCAACAAAATGTTTGCATACAGTCTCCCCCTATCGGGCTCAGACCTCTTCAAGCACAATTTCGTAACGGTCTCCCTCAATCGGAGTCGGACCTTTCAAAACACAAGTTCACGTCTGTCTCCCTCAGTCGGGCTCGGACTGTTACAAAACAAACAGTTCAAAAGAAGAACACTTGCAGGGGTTCCCTTCCCTAAGCTTAATTCATCTCCTTTAGGGGTTCTCTTCTCCTAACGTTTTACAACTTCGGTCTCCCTCTGTCGGGCTCGGGCCGTTTCCTGATGTCAAAGATTTTCAAATGTGCGTGGCCTTTTCCTAGAGACCTCTGCAGGACCACTTCGACTTTTCACTTACAACTTACACTCCTTTGTTATTTACCCTAGTGCTTTCTGGTCTGGGTAGTTCTCTGTGTATCACTTACCAAAGTTCACTTCCCCTTTTTCAGGGTCATTTTCAATCACTTCGCTTTAACAGTTCATTCACTTTATCACTATAAACATTTCACCTTTCACTGAGACTTTCGAGTGGTATACTTCCTTTTGCCGGACCACTCCGTTACTCAGTATTCCTGACTTTACAGCTATAGTTACTTTAAAGTTAATTCGCTTGTATGCTTTTCTTCGCGTCTCATCCACACTCATGCAGCCTTCCAAAGTGCAATATAATGTTGCCACTTCAATCTTGCTTTAGCACACACCTGTCTCTCACGTCTCTTGCCAAATCACCGCCTGTGTGTGTTTCTCTCTTTTCTTTCCAGTTTACGAGTCAAGGCTAGGCTAGTACCACAGGCTTGGCCTCGCCTCCCCAACTTTGCCGTTCACCCGGGAGGGTCGCTGGCATCCTTTACACAATGCAGCCTTCTTGTTTGGGACTCGGCCTTGTCCACGTTTCTCTCGCAGCCTTTTGAAGGCAACGACCTCAAGCATGGGAACTCCTGGGTTTCTTCACCCGTAGCTCTCATCCCTCGATTCGTTGCTCTGCTCCATTATGTTTGCCTTTGCCCAGGAAGTTCTGCTCGTACTCGTGTTCCAACTTGCTCAGTGTGTCTCTCTATGTTCCGCCTTTTATCCGTGTGAGGAGAGCTAATTGGCAACAGATGTATGCACTTAAATTCAAGTGCCTGACTTTGCCTGACCCAATTATCGGGACACGTCCAATGTAATGTGTAAGAGTTAGCAGTCTTACTTTCAGTCGCTGTCATGATCTCTGCTTCCAAAAGCTCAGGGTTTTCCCAACTCCCTTGGAAGCAGATCCATAACCCAGGTTCCGAGTGCCAACCAGTCCCAATTGGGACCTTTTGGACCCAGTCCTGCGCCAGTGGCACCAGGCTCATAAATATGCCCAGTCCCAGCGCTGGAAGCGCCGGGCTCATAATGCTTGCGTGGACTTTCCTGCAGCAGACCATGCTGCTTACTTGCCTGCCAGTTGAGCCTCTGATCCTCTTCTGTTTGGAACTACTTTTCCTGTTGGGTGGGGCAGGAGCCACTCCCTAGGTTCAGAACACTGGAACTTTTCTGGAAAGCAGGAACTCTTTTCTTACCTAGGCGTGGCTGTGGAAGGAGACACCTAAGCACTACAGGAGGCTATTTAAACCACACCCGATGGATGAATCTTGCTTTGCGTTATTCTGCATCCTCTGCAGCAGAACGCTCATCGTGTCTTCTGCATCTGATCCTGGGCCTAAGAAAAAAGGCTTACCATCCTGAATCCAGTCTTCAGCAACACCTATAAAGACAAGAAAGAACAGGTTAGCATTACGGTCTTCAGTGACAGCTCTTCACTTACCTGGTTCATCGGCTGTCACCAACGACTCGCGCTGCATTCCGACATCTGAAAGACAAAGGCTTACCTACTCTTCGTGCGCTCCGGAGGTCTTCACACTGCATTCCGGCATCTGAAAGACAAAAGCTTACCAACTCTTCGCACGCTCCGGAGGCCTTCGGCGCTGCATCCCGCATCTGAAAGACAAAACAAAGTGCGTTTAAAGACATTGGGGAACTTTAATACTCACGTGCCATTACTCCTTTCCACATCTAACCCAGTGGGTATTCCGGCACCCTGCAGCCGCTCCGAACTTGTACCTGCAAAATAAAATGACAGAGCGCATCGTGAAGCAGGCAACAAGCGCTTACTTACGTGCTTCCAGGCGCTTCTATTCATCACACGGGCTCCATCTTCAACTCACGTCAGCCCGTCATCCACCATCGCCGGAACCCTGCAAAACAAGAGACATCATTACTAAAGACTTTAAAGACATTAGAATTACTCGAAACTTACCGTTCGTGCAGTAAACGACGGACAGCAGTCCTCTGAAGTCAAGAGGCCTGCTCCCCTTATCCATTGAAGAAACTGGTTACAGCACCCTGCCCCGAGGCAGATGGAGAGCACTGCGTTCACTTACCTAAGGTGAGAGCGTTAACCTTCGGGGTTCTACAGGAGAAGAGAAAGGGAAGAAGAGAGAGACATTCAATAACCCAGTTCCTTAATCCCATATTTTCTATCTGCAGACATCTCACCCTTCAAGTCAGACATACAGTGCACAGAGGTCCAGCCCAAAGAGCCAGCCGTGTGTTACACATCACCTTTGAAGATACGGTATACGCCCAGTCAAGACCGGCGCCTCTACGGGAATCAGGTGAGCGTTACGGTCGCACTCTTCCTCAGCCCAGTGTTTGTGTAAAAAAGGGGGGGGGATGGAGCATCCAAAAACTCTATCAAATAGGAGGGAGCATGGGTACAGGAAAGGGAGGAATACCGCATCTCACCATGGGTTATCTCAACCCCACTCCCCGAAAACCCCTCACCAGGTGATTCCCCCTGCACTGGTCCACCCTCAGGAACTGGATCCAAAAGCGATGGCCGTGTCCTGGCCACCTGGATGACGAGTCCCCGAGGACTAGCGGGGAAGACACCTCCTGGTTTCTCACATGAGAAATTCTGAGACCAGAAGTGGTGGTCCCTATGAGACAAACTGTTGAAGGGTGCTCTGTTTCAACAGTCCTAGCCCCAACTGATGGTTGTTTCATAAGTGACTTCAAAGCCTGGGGGGGGGTGTCATATACAAGTCAGTGAGTTTAACCATGCTCCCCATCAGAATGCAGAGAACATATCAATTTGCTGGGTGTAAGGGCGATCAGACAGGTCCTGGTTGCCTACCTTCCTTCAGTACAGGGCGGCACATGGCAAAACTGTGCTGGTCATGACCAATGCACTACCTCAACAAACAAGGTGTTGTTGGGGTCCTTGCCTCTCTGTAGAGAAGCAATATGACTGTGGTTCTGAACAATGGAGAACAGTGAATGGCTGATGGCAGCTTATCTGGCTGGGAAGGGGAATGTCATGTTGGATGCATTAAGCTGACAGTCTTTGACCTCCCACAAGTTTGCGCTCTCTCAGGAGGTTCTGGATGAGATTCTACTGCTCCTAGACTCTCTAGGTGGACCTATTTGCTTCCAGTGCAAACGGGAAGTACAGGTGGTTCTGCTCCAGTACTTTTGACCTCCTCTATGCATTCCTGCCAATCCCTGTCATTCCACTGGTTCTTGGGAGGCTATGCCCCTTTGGGTCCATGGTGATCCTGATCGATCTGGACTGGGCCCCTAGAACGTGGTATCTGGAATTGCTGGACATGTTTATCTGCACTTCCTCGCGCCTTCTGCAGAGAGCGGATTTGCTTTCCCATTCGGGAGGAGTCCTCCACCTGAACCTCACCAGCCTGAACCTTCATGCCTTGCTGCTGAAAGGATGAGGTATGAGTAGAGGGATTTGTCAGAAGATGTCTTAGAAGTGCTTCTCTCTGCCGAAGACCAACCACCAAATCTATTTATGCCTGAAGTGGCAGAGGGTTTCAGCTTTGTGTGAGGAGTGGGATCTGGATGCTTTTACTTGCTTCACAGCCTCAGTTCTGGACTTTCTGCTATCTTTGCCCCACATGGGCCTGCAGATTGGCACTGTAAAGGCGCATCTTGCTGCCATTTCAATTTTCAAGAGAACCCTGGAACAGTTGTTTTTTTTCTTCAATCCCCGCAGTCATGCAACATTTTAAAGGATTGTGTAATTATTTTTCCCCAGTTGTTTGTTCTGGCTTGGGACTGATGTATTGTTAATGATTCTAGTGGGTGCTCCTTTTGAGTCCCTCCATTCTTATTCTTTAGGATCACTCACCATAAGAGGATTTTCATGGTTGCCATTACTTCTGCTTTACCGATAAGTGAGCTGCAGTCGTCAGATTAACCTCCCTATATGGTTTTCTCAAAAGAGACTGTGACATTGAGAGGGAGACCATCCTTCCTTCTGAAAGTAGTTTCTGATTTTGATGTCTGTCAAAAGATCCTATCTGTTTTCTTTTGCACCATCCTTCTAAGGCAGAGGAACTATTCCATTGGCTTGACTTGTTGTGGGCCCTCAGCTACTATGTCTCTCGGACGAGGCAGATCAGGAAAAATGACCTTTTTATTGACTACACTGGCGTCGTTGCTGGCAGGGCTGCGGCCAAACAGACCCTATCAAGGTGCATCATCCTCTGCATCTCAGAATGCTTTGATCTGGCTGCTGAGAATGTGCGTGAATGTCTCACGACTCATTCTACCAGATGACTGGTTGCCACCTCTCCATTGAGTCCCTGTTCTGGACATCTGCCTGGTGGCTACATGGTTTTCTCTGCACGTTTGCTAAGCATTACTGCTTGGACAGGATGCTCGCTTTGGTAGTGCATTCCTTCAAGGGAGTCTGTGAAAGATAAGGAATCCATTACAAGAACAAATGACTTGCCTCTTTCTGACGGATATTCCATTCTACAGATTCCTCATCAACATTCCAACCAGCCCCACTTGGCGGATAGCTAGTACGCCTCGGTCCCTCAGTGTCAGAGTGCTGGGGGAAAAAGTGTGGAACTAAGGTCACGGGGAGCAGTGCCACAATATATACTGTCCCTGATGTCATATCGAGCGACAAACATTTTAGCTGATCTGGGAGATGGATAATATAATACAAATGAGGAATCCATGTGAGGAACATCCATCAAAAAGAGCATAACCAAGAGTCAAGCCATTTGTTCTTTAATAGAAACAAAATGCATAGAAGACCACATTTCACAGGGGTGCGTGTGTTATAGATTTGTATCTGTACAGAAGGGGGTTTGTTTTACCTGAGCGCCAATGCATACGTTTCTTTGTCTTACAAGTGTTACTAGATAAGGATGTATGTTTAGAAGTGCTTAATGCTGAGAACTTTTTATGTAGTGTAGGATTCAAACTACATGGGATATGCATGTGCTGAGGCAGTGTAAATGCACAGCTGTCATATGGTTGTCACTGCATATTTATGTATGGATGTGTGAGGGTGGTGAAGAGAACATTACTGCACAGTGAAGTTTAAGTTATAGGAGCATAACTACAGAGAGCTGTGTGATGTTGCCAGTTACCTGCACAGGAAAGTGTGTGTAGATGTGTGAATGTATTTAAGTGTTCATGTTGCCTTGTAGTTACTTCAAAGCTTGTTTGTGCCTTGTTGACATCTTCCTGATGGTAGTATGGCCTCTTAATTTTGAAGGGGAATGCCTCCTGATGTGGCTGCTGATTGCTTCAGTCCAGTCAATTATGGGGATAATGCTATTCTTCGGATTGCATCCTTGCAAAAGCTAGGAGGCCTTGGAGAGACAAGTGGAAAGTGGCAAACATTAATTCTAGATTGCCTACCCCCAGCTTGCAACAGTAGTCAGTTTGAGGGCTTGTTTTAGTGGCCAATTTGTGTAATTACATAGTGAACTGCGGCTCTCCAAGGTGCCACTGATGATTACTATATTTTGGTGTTTTGCAAAGGAAGTGGTGCATGACACAAAGCTCTCTCTCCCTCTCTTTCTCTCTTTCTCTATGTTTATTTTGCTCTCTTTCTAATGGATTGCATCCCTCCACGGTTCCTCATCTTAGATCTTTATTCTCCTGCTTTGCAGCTCTCTGACACTTTTTCACAACAGGGGCCGTTGTGCACACTGGTGTCTATGGCTGCGAGCCGTCTTCGTGACCAGACGTGATGTCGATGCTGGTACAAATAGCGCACCTTACGCCCCCGTGATCTCAGTTCCTTTTTTCTGTAGGCCCAGCACGATTCTTGGGAACTTTTTCATAGAAAACCTCTGACCAAGTTATTTTGTTCCAAAATTCTATCGACTTTTGGTAGACTTTGTCATCATGACTTCTCTGTAACCCTCCGGTTTCAGAAGTGCTGTGACTGCGGCGCAAAAATGTTGCTCCCTGATCCTTACAAGGTTTGTCTGTGGTGCCTCGGTACCGACCACGTTGTGGCAGTTTGCAGCTCATGTCAGGTGATGACACCAAAATCCTTAAAGGAGAGCGCCTCCAAATTGGGCCTAGGTTTCTCATCTTCGTAGTCTCCAAGTAAGACACCCTGGAAGATCTCACCCAACAATAAGAGCACTGCGGGCGATTACCTGAGAAGGAGAACAGTCAAAAACACACTAAGAGATCCCACTCCAGGAGCGACTCCCGTTATTCGTACTCATCGTCGAAAAAGAGAAAGCATTCGTCAATGGACTCAACCCAAGGGAGAAGGGTACGGTCAGCGAGTTATAGGCCCTTTCTTGCAGACCACCATTTCTACGTTTATTTCGTGAAAAAGTATCTCTTAAAGTGAGGCCTGAGTTCTTGCCTAAGGTGGTGTCAGAATTCCATCTTTCTCAGGCGATAGATCTTCTGGTGTTCTGTCCACCACCGCACCCCTCTGAGGAGGATTGTTTTCACTGGCTGGACCCTAAGAGAGCGTTAAGCTTTTATGTGGCATGGACGGCAGAATACAGAAAGGCCAACCAATTGTTTGTAGCCTACTCCGTTGTCAGAAAAGGTCTGGCAGTATCGAAGCAGACAATCTCACGACAGATCACATTGTGTATTGCAGAATGCTACCATACGGCCGGAAAGGAATTGCCTCCCAGTATCCGGACCATTCCACCAGAGGAGTTTCTACCTCTACGACTCTGCAAAGGGGAGTACCGGTCAGGGACATCTGCTGGGCCGCAACCTGGTCCTCGCTTCATACATTCACGAAGCATTACAGTCTGGACATAGCCCGTGGGGCTGATGCTCGCAGAATTTGCTGATAAAAAGCTTTCTTCCCGCCTCCATTATTTCTACTGCTTTGGGAGTCTATCTGGTGAGGAATCTGCAGGAGAAAGGCAATCCATTGAAGGAGAAATTACTTACCGTAATGTTATGGATTCTTCTCCCACCGATTCCTAATCACCCCTCCCATCCATCGCCGCTAATAAAACTTTGGCAGTAGGGTACTACCTTCTCCTGAGAGGGAAGGGTTGGCGATCGTTTCAGGGTCTCTCATTCTTTCTTTGTTGCTAAGTGCATGCCTTCTTTTCTCCCCCAAAGAATTGAAGTTCCTATTTCATCCCAGTTGGGATTTGGTTTTTCTTATCCTCTTTTGGCTATTTGGCCAACTTTTTCTTGCTAGTTTTCCTCTGCAGTGGCTGAGCTTGGGGGTAAAAAGGTGGGAACTGAGGTACGGGCATTGTGTCGCAGTGTGTATATATATATATATATATATAACACCCAACGTCTCGTCCGGAGTCGACGATCAAGCACTGAGTCGAATACCGATTCGAGACGGGTCGATGCTGGATGGCTGAGTTGAGGTCCACCACGCCCCCTGTTGATGTTTTTCTGAACAGCTGAAGGTATCTGATGAGGATTTTTTTTGTTATTTGTGTGAATCAGTTGAAGTAAAACTTTACACACATCTCAACAATTAATTGCAGTAATTAACAAACACCTAAATCAAATCAATGTCATATATGGAGAAAAGCAACTTAAAAACGTTAAAAACATGAATTAACAGCCTGTCATTAGGATTATTCAGCACATTCCACCATAAATTATACCAAGATAAAACGGGTGTGTGCTAAAATATCCTTTAAAATTCTCTTCTCAGAATTCTGATAAAGTTAGGCAATCAACACATAGATGTTGCAGAGTTTCAACTCCCAACCTACAACAACGGCACACACCATCGGCTCAAAGCACCTCATAACGTCTCCCTATAACATCATTAGTTCATAGGAGATTCACTTTAATCCACAACCAGAACATTTTGAGAGAAGGGGATGCATGTTTAATCAACCATTGCTGTGGAACGTTATAATATTTAATGTCCATTAAACATTTTTCAAATATCCTATAAAACACCAGCTTCTCCCTGTTAATAATTCAGTCGACCTCAAAGTGCACCTTCCTAACTTTGCTTGGGTTACGTTCCAACTCTTCAATGGGTTTATCGACCAACAACAGAGTTCAGCCAATGTTCGAAAATAACACAATGCCTCTGAATAAGCATAAGTTCCTTAAACAATGTAAATGCAGGAGGGAACATTACACAACACAAACGTAAAATTAGTTCCCAGTCTACCTTGGAGCTTAGAGAAGAAATACCCAAAATGTGGCTTATGCAGGAAGAGGGGTGCCACCTGGAAGCTTCAAAAGGTGTTTCCACAAATATGCCTTTTCCTTATCCCAGCCTGATTTAGCCTCCTTAGTTTCAGCCCCATAGGTCAATTTCGGGACAGTCACCTGATTGTAGAGTTTAAAGGCAGGGATCAAAGAAAAATTGCCATATTTCTTGTCCAATATAGGCTGTTGAGGTAACGCTGTAATCGTATTCAATCTCAGTGCGTTAGACACCAACAACTTTGACCTTCTGGAGCTAATAACTCCCAGGTATTTGAACTCAGATACATCCTGTAACCTTGCACCCTGAATATGCCACATAAAACTTCCTCTCACAGAAACACATTTTCTACGGTTGAAAATGACGATTTTTGATTTTGGGACACTGATCTCCAAACCCAATTCCTTAATCAATTGGTGGGCTCAAGAAAGACCTATGGAGTCCTATTGACGTATAATCCACTAAAACAAGGTCATCTGCATAAAGAAGATATTGTATTATGATATGACTCAATCTCAGGGGATTAACCCCTGAGCCTTCCAATGCAGTCCTGCTACCCAAAATGTACAAATTAAAAAGAAAGAGGGCAAGAACACATCCTTGTCTTAAGCCTCGTGCAACAGAGATCCACCCTGAAAACAGCTACGGTTGTCAAGTCTGACCTTAATCCTGAGGTCTTGGTGTAGAAATTCGAACATCAGAATAAGGGCCTACGGGCAGCCCCACAACCTAAGCATTTCCCATAACTTATTATGGTCAACACAGTCAAAGGCTTTTGTAACATCAAGGAAGGCAACATTGATAGTACATTTGGTCTGAAACGCCTTTATTTTTAGCAATTTAAGGATCAACCCATTAAGTACTGTGTTTGTACCCTTACGAAAACCGGACTGATTACAGTCAAGCATATTTGCCGAAATAGCCCACCTCTCTAACACACGCAATAGGAATCCTGATTTTTTTTTCTTGTATGAAGAGTCCAAGGGCCAGATTACAGAAACTGTGCACTGGTGCAAGTGGAAAGTTGCATGGTATTAGCACTAGGACCAAGTTCCCCTATTTTTAAATACACTGGGACACACTAGAAAATGATTGCACCATGACAAGTGCAGTTTGGCATATTAAAAGCACCAGGGAGAAAATTGCCCCAGGGCAAAAAGATCCATTTTTGATGCATGTTTGCATCAGGGCAAAGTTTGCCCTAGTGCTAATACCAGTCTGTATTAGCACTAGGGCAAACCTTGCGCTGGTGCAAAAAAGCAGTAGAAATGCATCTTTTTTGTACTTGGGCAATTTTTGCCCTGGTGCTTTTAATATGGCAAACTGCCCTTGGCATGGCGCAGTAGTTTTCTAGTGTTTGCCAGTGTTTTTAAAAATAGGGCAAACTTTGCCCTAGTGCTAATTCAGTGCAACTTTGCCCTTGCATTGGCGCAAACTTTCTGTACTCTGGCCCCAAGAGGGGAATGGGCCGATAGTTACCTGGGTTAGTCCTGTCCCCTTTTTGTATATAATGGCAATAATGGCTTCACTCCACGTCTCCGGGCACACATTCAACCGAACAATGTTACGGTACAGCTGTAATAACACTGAAGCCCATAATTGCGGTTCAGATCTAAGGGTTAGATTAGTTGTACCATCAGGGCCAGGAGCATTTGAAGACTTGGCCTTCTTTATGGCCAACAAAATTAAATTCCATCTAAATTGATGTCTAAGGATGCCCATGCCCGGGGCCCCCAAGGGGTAACAGATTGGGTAGTCAGACCCCCCTCATGGAGACTGTGTAAAGCGTAGAACTTCGTAAAAAAAAACTCATCCCACACCTGACCAGAGATAGACTGGTGTAGCATCGATCTCTGTCGCAACCCCCCTCGAATTAAACTCCAAAAGTTACTTATCTGACAGGATGACACTGCTTTGAGCATCACTTTGGAGTCTGCTTGAAGCAGAAGTGCTCAATGTCCCCTTATCCAATTTCTGTAAGCAAGTTTACATTTGGCAATTTTAAGTTGACATCCATGCCAGTTTTCATTATTACCCTAATGTTACCTCGCAACTCTCTTTTCTTATCACAAACCTCTGTTAGCCGCATGTCTTAATACTATGGGGCAACTACCTCTTGAAAGGTTAGAGGCTGGTACTAGAGCAGTAAGTGTAGACTGGAGGTAATAAGGAAATGACCGGGGACACATATCAACAAAAAGATTCTGTGATAAGTCCTGGACAATACAGCATTAAATCTGAGGGCATATATGGGAGCCCACCTAAACGCATAGTTCTGTGGATTAATTGTGAGAGCATCAGAAAGCAAATCCCGCCCTGGCTTACAGATACCCCCAAAGCTGAAAATAAGACTGGCATGATCATTAGCTACATCTGGCTCAGCAAAAAACCAATCCATAAGGGAAAGGAGAGGGGAAGACACAAACACAAAATCTAGCGTAGATCTGGACTGACCACTCGCCAAGTGTATCTGGGCGGATCATCCACCCTAAAATTGACATTGAGGGGAACTAACTCGAAGATATCAAAACATTCTCGAATCTGTTGACCTCGGAGTCTAGCAGGTTGGGAGAAACATCTAGAAGAGCCCAAACGATACCATCTAGCATCTAGACACTCCGAATTAAAATTACCCAGTACAATAAAACACACATTTGACAGAAGAGCTTATTCTTGTGTTTGTATGTATTGAGTTTTGTATAGCGCTTTTAACCAAAGCGCTTTACAGAGAACAATAAGCAATACATAAAATAAGCATTGTGAGTCAATATTTAGAATCAAGTAGCAGAGAACAATTTGCAGAACAATTTACAAAGACCAGTCAGTAATAAATAACATATGTAGTGAGAATCGGTGTTCAGAATCAGCTGTTGATAGTCAGGCAGGTGACTGAAGTAGATACGTTTTTAAAGAAGAGTGGAAGGAGGAATACGAGGTAATGGAGCGGAGAGAGAGGGAGAAGGCTGCAGTGAAGAGGCGCAAGAAGTTGGAAGGATTGAAAATGGGATTGTGCACAAGGGCGCGCGGTACAGTAAGTCGGAAGTGATCAGCAGACCGGAGAGAACCAGATGGAGAATAGAAGGGGAGGATAGATGCAAGGTAGGAGGGGGCGAGAACGTAGAGAGATTTGAAGACAAGACAATGGAAGTTGTACTTGAGTTGAAAGTGAAAGGAGAGCCCTCCCAGTCTGGTCAGGGATGAAGAGATTGAGTCCCGATGGGAAAGAAGACAGAGAACGGATGGAAGAGTGGTAGATTGATTTAAGAGGAGCTAGGCGCGAGGAAGGAAGGCCAAAGAAGAGAACCGAGCAATAGAAAAGTCGAGAGAAGGTTAAGGAAGATATTAGAAGTTTTGTGGCATGGAAAGTAAGGAAAGGGCACATTTTGTGTACGTTATACAGATGTAAACGACAGGCTCGGGAAGTAAGAGAGATGTGGTGAGCAAAGGAGAGATTAGTGTCAAAGTGGAGACCAAGACTACGGGCAGAGGGAGAGGAGGAGGAGGGAGGACATTAGCAAGAAAAATAGAACTTCTGTTTTCCCAGCGTTCATGGTAAGAAAGTGGGTGGTCATCCAGGATTTGATGGCAGTGAGGCAGGATGAGAGTTTGTGATGGATGTCGGGGGTGAAGGAAGAGAAAGAGAGAAAAAGCTGAGTGGCGTCAGCATAGAAGTGGTGAGAGACTCCAAAGGAAGAAAGGATACGAGCGAAGAGGGAGGTGTATAATGAGAAGAGAAAAGGGCCAAGTACGTAGTCTTGGGGGATGCTGTGGGCGAGAGGAAAGTAAGGGAGGTGCAGTCGCCCCAGGAAATGGCAAAGGTACTGTTAGATGGATAGGATGTGAACCAGGCGAGGACAGGACCACTGAAGCCAAAGGAGGAGAGAGAGGCAAGTAGTAAAGAGTGATCTACTGTGTCAAAGGCAGCAGATAGGTCGAGAAGAATAAGGACAGAAGAGTGTTTAGAGTAGCGGGCTGTGAGGAGGGAGTTGAGAACGGAGGTAAGAGCTGTTTCCGTGGAGTGGTGGGGCGGAACCCTTATTGGGTAGGAGAGAGAAGAGAGAGATTAGAGACGTGTGCTAAGAGTTGGGAGTAGACAAGGCGTTCAAGGAGCTTGGATAGAAAGGGTAAGAGAGAAATGGGGCGAAAGTTTGATACTAGAAGGGGGTTTGCAGTGGGTTTTTTCAAGATGGGAATGACGATTGCATGCTTGAAGGCGAGGGAAAGGTAGAGGTAGCAAGACAGATGTTGAAAAAGGAGGTAAGAAAAGGTATTAAGAGCGGGTAGACTTTGCAAATGAGAGAGGTGGGAAGAGGATCACCGGGGACAGCAGTAGGTTGAGTTTTAGACAGGAGAAGGGAGACTTCAGAGTCTGAGACAGGAGCAAAGTTAAGAACGGTGGTGGTGGAGGTGGTTGGCAAAGATGGAGAGGGGGGGATATATGAGGGGGATTGCAGAATATCCTGACTTAGAGTATGTACCTTGGAGGAGAATAAGTTAGCGATATCAGTGGCTGTAAGAGGTGAGACAATAGAAGGGTCAGGAGTGGGAGGAGAGAGAAGGCGAGTCAGAGTTTGAAAGATGTGACGAGGGTGAGTAGATTGAGTGTGGAGGTGGTCTGGAAAGTACATTTGTTTGGCAGATTTGATGCAGTTGTCGTAGAGAGTGTGGTAGGAGAAGTAGGTTGCCTGGTTGGCTGGAGAGTGGTGCTTGTGCCAGCGTCTTTCAAGGCGGCGGAGGAGGCGGCGCATAGATGCGAAATGAGGAGAGAGCCAGGGTTGGGCATGTTTGCGGGTGGGGCGGAAGTTGGTGAGAGGGTAGAGTTGGTCAAGACTAGAAGTGAGGGATGAGGAAAGAATGGATGTAGCCTCATTCGCAGAGAGTGGAAAAGGGAGTGAGTGGGGGAATGGAGTTGGTGCAGGTGTCGTAGAAAAGTGAAGAATCGAAATTCGCGTCTGGTGAAGGAGGTGGAGGGAGGGAGGGAAATGGGAGGGGGAAAAGAGGGAAAGGAAGACTTGAGAGTAAGGTCTGTATCTGACCTCCCAACAAGTAGTTAGGGAGGTCAGATACAGAAGCCGGAAGAGTGTGAGTAGTTGCAGTAGAGAGAGGGGTGAGTAGGTAGGAGTCTAGTATTGAGAGGAAGGGGGAAGTTAGGTGAGTGGTGGAGAGATGGAGATTAAAGTCGCCAAGCATGATCAGTGATGTGGGGCTAGGTGAGATGTGACATAGGAGGTGGTCAAGGTCCTCACAAAAAGACCCTAGCGGGCCAGGTGGACGGTAGATGATGAGAAAGGATATAGCGTGTGGTGAGGTGAAGATTTTGTACATGTATTCGAAGGAGGGAAAGTCTGGTAGTGGTACCGGACACGGAGCAGATAGGTAATTTGGGTGATATAGAAGTCCAATGCCGCCGCCCCGTCCAGTGGTACAGGGAACGTGGGCGAATGAAGAAAAGGAGGAAGTGAGTGAGGCAGGAACTGTTGAATTGTAGGGAGGGCTCCATGTTTCGGTTACGCAGAGGAAGTGGAGATTAAGTCGTAGGAATAAGTCCAAAGTTGCATAGAGACCTTGCGTTCCATAAGGCAAGGTCAATGATTTTGGAAGTGTCAACACGCTGGGGATAGTTGCGGTTGGTGTAACGAGTTGTAGCGGTGGGGCGGTGGATTGACTGGGGGTTGGAGGGTGAAGGACTGTTGAGTTTGGAGATGTTCATGGTGATTAAGCACAATACCTTGAAGGAAGGCCAGGCGGAGGGACGGGTTACCATGGAGGATAACGGAAGGAGCAGGCGGGTGGGATGGAGCATGCCTGTCAACCCTTTAGGCGCGGCACTGCCGCGGACAGCTGCAGACAGCTATTTCACACTTTGCTTCATTTTGCCGCGGCTTCGCCTGGAGGTGGATCTTACAAGCCGCAGTGATCGGGATGGCAGCGAGGCAGGTGGGCCTGGTCTCCAACTGTCAGGCATTGGTGGCCACGTTGGAGGCCATATTCTTCAAAGACATTGGTGATTGCTGCAGTTAAGACGTCTGTTTGCAGATTAAAATAGACATTTAAAACAATTAATATTCGAGTTTCTTGCATCGGATGATCGAACCATGATATTTTGCATCCCAGATGAGCAGGCAACGTGAATGTCCACAATATTAGAATTAGCAAGAACACGCACAGATTAATCCTCCATATGGGTGACCATTTGTGCCCTTCATTGCCGGCTCGTATAGAACAGTGAATCCATCGAGCAAAGGAACATCTAACATAAGTGATTCTTGTATACAGATGAAGTCTGCTTGGGAACTAAGTGTCGCATTTGTGCTGAAATGGGTGAACCCAGGTGTGTTCCATGATACAAGCCTTACTGGAGAAGTTCAGCGAGGATGACTTTGCATTGGATTGTGCTGATGTAATGAGTTAATAATATGAGACCAATCATAGGTCACCTGACGCTTTGTTGACAGTTGGGCAACCTCATTACTCAATTGCCCAGCACCCACTTGAAAGTTTATCTTTAAGGATTTGCGTAGGTTAGACCCAAAACCACCCTCGACAACTGAGGTAGGCTTGGCCAAAACATCATCAGGCCAATCATTTGAAAGCAAATAACCAATGTTGCATAATCCTTCTCCTTCAGCCATAACCAGGTTGTACACAAGTTTTGAATAAAGAACAATCTTCACCACGTCGACTCAGCGAAAGTCTGTGAAGGAAATTCTAGCAATATCTTTTGATGATAAAGATTGGAGGCTAGGTATTTGACTAAAGAGTGCCAAAATGTATTGTCTATTACGATGATAAAGGTACGACTCAAACAAACGTAACTTCAAGGATCGTCGGAAGGGAGTGGCTGGGAGGTGTACAGTGACCCTGATGCTGCTTCAATGGTCTGACTACGTACCGTGAGTCAAAGTCGACCTCCCAGGTGGACCCCTCGGGGGTCTATCGCACAATGGCATCCGCCAACCCAACTCCCAAAAACTGAGACTTCCTTCTTTCCTCCATAGTCAGAAAATTCAAAATAGCCGAGTTCGAGGTAACAATTGGCTCCACATTAGGCACAAACAGGCAAACTGTCGGTCAAGATTGTTAGAAATAGCAGAAGATGCTGAGAGGGACACCAGGGCCACAAGACTAGCATCACTTGGTGGCCCAGCTGGTAAGGAAAAATCCACCCGCCTGGCACGTCTCAATCACATTTACATCCGAGGCATGGGAGTATGTGAATAAGGAAGAAATATTGAGTTTGTCTCCCTTAGAGTCATCTTTCTTGGGTTTGAGGTAAGCACAGTTATCAACGATTTCTTGTTTGCTGCCACTGAGGCTGTAGTAGGTAGGCCAACATATGAATTAGGAGGCACGCGTTTGAATGTCCCCTTCCTCGCTGCACCATCCTCCTTGGAGAGGTCACGTAACTGGTCCAGTTGATGGTCGTCATCCTCCGAAAAAGTTTGTCTGGGCTTTCAAGGATCTCAAGAAATTTAGTGACCCTTTGTTATTTCTACAAAAAGACTGCTTTGACTGAGTGGGCAACTTGACTTTTTTCCTTCTTCTACGGCCAGCCACAGTTGGTGCTGTTAGGGCATCCCCAATCAGGGGCTCAGAAGGAGATAATTCATTTGTGTTACTTGATGTTGATTGAGCAGAATTGGACTCCAAGGCTGCAGTAACCCTTGAAATAGGAATAGTGAATGACGAGATCTGATCATTGGTTACCTCTATCATGACTAAACCTCCCATGTTGTTATTTTGAGGGCCAGATACCACAGTTTAACTAGCGACAGAGACTGTATGCACGCCATTCGATGATGCATTTTTGTCGAATACCAGTTGGGCATTCATTGCCATAATTAAACCTTCTCAAAAGTTCATTTTGGCAAGTAATTCTTTCACAGATGATCCAACTTCTCTGTTTCGTACGTGTTCATCCCGTGACTCTGATCCATGGTATACAATATACGATTCAAGGCAGGAAAAGAAAAAAAAATTCAATATGGGCTCCTCCTGAATCTGTAAATCGGGAGACAACAACATGTGTTTGTTCTTGGTGTCCGAAAGTCTGATGTCCAACACTGTAGATGAGCAGGCTGAAAGTCCTGGCCCTGGTTGATTAAAGAAGGAGCGGACATCTGCCAGTGAAAAGGATCCATGATGGATAATAGGCAACCTGTCCTCCTCCTAATCGTTGGACTAAAGGCGTAAGAGAAACAGGTTTATACAATGTCACCTTGTCCTTGCATCGTGTGCAAGATGGGGAACCACCCGCAGAAGCAGCATTAGGGCCACCCAAGGAAAGGGGAATTCTCTTTACAAATTCGGATGAAATGACCAGAGCCAAAATAGACACATCTGAGATTAGGTTGGAGCCCACACAATCTATTAGATCCTCTGGGTCGGCATGCGTTAAGGAAATGGAAAGGCTGCAATATATGGGATGTCTGGATAAATCATATGATGAGGAAGACTTGGAAGGTCCACCTTAAGGGGACCTTCAATCAGTTGCGATTACATAGAATCCAGGTTACAGGAAGTAAATCTGCCACTGCGCAAGCCCAGCATTTATAGGCAAATAACTTCTAGCACAAAGCCAAGACTTAGCACTAGGCACTGCAGAACCCTTACACTAAGTACTCCGTAAGGAGAATCAAGGGCGAAGAACCAACACAATTGAGATGCAATAATCCAGAACCAAATGGAGAGCTCCAAGGCGTTCTGCCCGCAGTCACTCTCTGTGCTGTTAAGCCCAAGACACTACTTCCAAGAACTCCTTACGCACGGGTGGATAATAAACTATTGTAACGAAATTGTAAGGCAAATTCAAACTGGAAGCAGAGTGCTCAAAGGCATCCAGCCCACAGTCGCACTCTGCCAGGTGACGAAACGCACAGTCCTGCTGCCTCGATCCACTGAATAAAGTTAGTAAAAGAAATGTGCCTTACTGGAGTATATCCATGGAAATCAGTATTGGAGGAAAAGGAGCCAAACTAAAAGCCGAAACAAACAGTAGCCACATCCGGCCACCCACCGAACACTCTGACGCACCGTAGAAATAGAAGAAAGACTTCGGATTTCCTCCAGGTTTAACAAAAGTATTGAACAGTGTAACAAAGTAACACAGAGTCCACTGCTTTTCTCAAACACTTTGACTCACTGATGAGGAATCTGCACAAGAAGAATCCATAGAAAGAACGTTACGGTAAGTAATTTCTCCTTCTTCCAATCCTTTTCTCCCTCTCCCACGCCTGATCTCCCTCTTCCTCTCCCCTTGCCCCTCCACCCTTCTCTCTCCCCTCTTTTCCCCCTGTTTCCCCTTGCTCCTGCTCTCTCTCCCTCCTCTTTCTCTATCTCTCTCTCTCTCCCCTCCCCCTGTCCCTCTCTGTGTTTTTTTTAATTTGATTTTATTCATTTATATAGCGCAAATCTTCAAGGGAACTAGGCAGAAATTGCATCTAGGCACAGATGTAACAATGTGGTGAAAAGAAGCTCATGAGACCATATGATAAACTGATAAATTGTTGAAAGATGAGTCTTGAATTTTTTCCTAAACGATGACGTGGACGCAATTTTTAAAGTTCATGTTGGCAGCAAGTTCCAGGCTCGAGGACCAAAAAACAGTCTTCACAATGAACTAAGTGGGAAGGAGGGATCTTTAAAAGCTATTGGTTTGCAGATCTAAGTGAATGGGTAGGATGGTAGGAAGAGATTAATGCATTTAAAAACAGGACAGAGTATCTTAAGATATTTCTCTGATGTACCAGGAGCCAGGAGGTATTAGTGTGGTTCTTGGGCGATTATAGAGAAGCCTAATAGCCTTATTCTGTGCAACTTGGAGACGGTGCATCTGGTCTGCTGGAATCCCCATAAGAAGGCATTACAATAGTCCAATTTTGAATTGGGCAAAGCCCCAACAGCGGCTGGACGATCTTTTTCAGCTATGAGGGGAAGAATGGGCTGGAGTAGCTTAAGTTGATAGTAGATCGGTTCGACAGGGTCACTAATATGTGAATTACAATTAAAGTTCGACTGCCAGATGCAACTAAGGTCTTTATCTTTAGAAGAACAAACAGTGGGTACATCAAATAAAGCCGGGTAGGGAATGTCGGAATGGGAGTCTGCCAACAATGTTTTAGGGCCAAACAAAATAGTTTCCATTTGAGTGATTAAAATGTGAAAAGATGTTTAATAGAGGCCAGGTGTAAGTATTGATTAGTAGCAGCAAAAGGCAAGACACCACAAGGAATAGATAAATCGGAGCAATATGTTCCCATTTTCACCTGTTGAGTTCAGTTGGAGAGAAAAGAGGTGAACCATGTCGGTGATCTTTCATATACCGGGGCACCCTTGAACAGTCTGCAGATGAGAATGTCAATGGTATTGAAGGCTCTCCTCTCCCCTCCCTCACCACTCTCTCTACCCCACTCTCTCTCCTATGTCTCCTCCCTCTCTCCCCCTCTCTTCTCCCTTTCTTCTCTCTCTTCCCTTTCTCTTCTTCTTTTCTCCCTCTTCTCCTTCTCTCCTCTCTTCTCCATCTCTCCTTCCTCTCCTCAATTTCTTTCTCTTTTTGGTGTGTTTTGGTTTAAAAAATATACCTTACAAAAGTTACAATGTTAAACCCTATATGTATATATATGGAGCAAGAAGAGAAAACAGATCTGTTTAGGCTACATGGGAACCCGGTGGGTTGGGTAGGATCGGATAACCCACACACCAGCTATTCCGGGTCGTATGACCCAGTGCCAGTGTTTATTTGCCTTGGGGTTTCACATAAAACACGGGCTGCACTCTTATCCGCAGCGTAAGCATGCTGGAAAGAAGGAGCTTACTTAAAGCTAGAGTACGTGTGCTTAAAGCTGGAGCTGGTAGAGAGGTGTGAGTGCTGTGAACTGCTGCACCCGCAACGTTGTCGTCTTTAACCCCCCCGCCCCCGACTGTTATTGTTATCAATATCCCGCTCTCAGCCCTGTTGCATTTCCCCCCTTCAACTCCTGTTCCTGCTCTCCACCCATGCTAGTCCCTTTGCTGTGCACGCCCTCATGCCACTGCTACTGCAGCCGCACGTCATACCAGTGGTTCTGGCAGCCCATCCTGGGATTGGTGGGCATTTAGGGGGGGGGGGCAGAGGTGTGTGAGTGTGTGTGTCTGTCACACTCCATGTTAGTGTCCCAGTGGGGGCCCCCCCACAAACTCTGCCTAGGGTCCCCCCTTCTCCACAGTAGCTTGCCAGATATTGGCTGTGGGCAAAGGGTAGATCCCCACACTGTCTGCCTAGGATAATGGTCGGCAGTGATTTGCCCACCTTCACTGAGGCTTAGTTTGGCCAGGCCAGGCACATGGGGCAGACCTGGGTCCTTGCATCTCGTTCATTTGAGAATCTGAGACAGTATTGGGTGTCTGGCTGCTTCTGAACATTGGGAATGCAGGCAGTGTTGGGGCTGTGCATTTGTTTGTTCCTTTTGAATGCCAGTCAGATGATCTCTTGATCTTTTCGCCCCTGCATTTGTGGCAGGTTTTTGGTCTCTACTTGTTCTTGACATTTGTACATGCAGGACAGCCTTAGGTCCCTCTCTAGTCTTCACTTCATGTATGACAGGCTTGTGTTTCCAACAAGTCTTTATTTTCTCCAACACGTTTTTATGCATGTAGGACAGCCTTGCATCTTCCTCTAGCGTTATGCACGCAGGATAGCCTTGTGCCCCTCCAGCCTTCACTTGTGCATGTATGACAGTAATGTGTCTTCACCAAGTCTTTATTTATGCATGTGGGACAGCCTTCCGTCCCTCTCTAGCCGTCATTTATGCATGCGGGACAGCCTTGTGTCCCCCTCTAGCCTTAATGTATGCATGCGGGACAGCCTTTCGTCCCCCCGTAGCCTTCATGTATGCATGCGGGACAGCTTTGCATCCCCCTTTAACAGGCATTTATGCATGCGGGACAGCCTTGTGTCCCCCAACAGCCTTCATTTATGCATGCAGGACAGCTTTGCATCCCTCTCTAGCAGTCATTTATGCATGCGGGACAGCCTTCAGTCCCCCTCTAGCCTTCATTTGTGCATGTTTCACCTATCCTCACTGTGTCTCTGCCATCATCTCCATCATCATCTCCCGCTTAATTATGCAAACTGCCTTTATCTAGACGCATCAGCGTTCCAGCTAAGGAAACTGTAAAGAATCCAAAACGCTGCGACTCGCCAGCTCAATGGCCTCCCTCCCAGAGACCACAGCCCTACACTGAGTACTCCACTGACTGCCTATTAGTTGACGCATTACCTTTAAAGCAATGTGCATCACTCACGTTGCCATCCACAACACCTGCCCAGAATTCCTCCAAGACAAACTCACTCGCTACCACCCCTCGAAGACACTCAGATCCAGCACATCATCTCTCCTAGTTGTCCCACATTACAACTACATCAGAACGGGAAGATCCTCTTCTCTGTCCAAACGCTGTTCATCTGGAACTCTGCCCCTCCACATCTGCAACATTGACAATCACTTGGCGTTCAGAAAGGCCCGCAAAACCTGGCATTTCCCATGCCCTTCTTGAAACCTTCACACTCTATACTGTGATACACGCATAGAACCACTGGCCCAAATCCGACAACCCTTCAATCCACCCAAACGTCCACGTATATTGGCAGCGTTTGCAGCGGCACACATGATAAACTCGCCCTTCCTGCCCCTGCACCCCAGATGATCGTACATCACTACCCCGTCTCTCTGCCCTCCCTACATAGGCCGCAGACATGGCCATCCATCCATGCACTATAGAATGCAGCTATGGCTATGCAAATCCAGTATAGCAGCTCGCATAGCCGTCCACTCAGACCTCTGGCGTGCCTCAACACTTCTGCTATTAGTATACAATGACAAACGATGAAAGATTTCAGTCTAGCTGGGCACACATCAAGTCTCCGACACTAGCTTTCTTTCCTAAACCACCAACACCACCTACCTATGTGCCTGACCTCTGGGCTGCTTACTGGAGCCTAGCTAGTCCACCTAAATCCTAACCTGGCAAAATGCACACATGCCTTTAAAGTTAACTTAGAATCTCCCACACATGGACTTCGATCCCAGAGGGCGTTCCAACCACAAAGCGCATTGAGGGCATACAAATGGGGAAACAGCGCTATATAAGTGACCAATACAATACAATATATACAAAGTACTGTAAGGAAGGCATGGTATCAAGAATAGACAGACACAAGTGGTCACAGTTCAAGGGCGTTTATTAAACTGTATAGGTAGGGTGGAAAAAACGCCAAATCTAAACCTAAATCTAACATGGGAGCAAGGTACGACTATCAAATTAAAATAGGGCAATCCTAGCGGCGTCTTGTCAAAAGCCTATACTAAAAAGAAATGATTGCCAATCCTTACAACTAAATACCAAAAAGAGTGTGGGATAAGATTCACAAGAAAGAAAGAAGTTTTCACAAATAAGTCATGATGTGGTAGCCGGGGGTCGTACTTCCCCACGTTTTGAGCACGGGACAAGGTGGGACTACTTAACACTGCACACGCTCGAGCTTTACCAGCATGAGACGACAGTTCCGCTTCAGGTATCTCGGCCGTCGGTGTTTAAGTCTTTTCTACAAAAAGTCTCTTGCCTCCGAGGAACTGATAGGCTCCAAAATAACAAACAAAAAGTTCCTTTCAAATGTACGCTTGGGTGATGCCTTCACCCCTAGGTCCCCCTCTCTAGGGCGCAGGCCCTTCGCAACTGTTTGCCTCTCTCCTTCGTGTTCACTCTGATTTTTGCACCGATACCTTCTCCTTGGCATTCAGAAATCTTAGTCTTTTTAAACAGTTTCCCGTGGACCTCCCTCTGCCGGGTTCACTTTTGTCAACACACTATTTCTTGGGACTTTGGACTTCACCCCTCTTTATTAGCATCCTTCTTCCGGGTTCCCTCTTACTACTTTATGCTTTCTCATAATGCAGGATTCACTTGCCTTACTTTCTCAACAGTTTGTCGGTCAAAGACTTTCGACTGTACAGGGATTTTGCTAGACCCCTGTTTGACCACTTTGACCTTTCTCTGTGGCTCTCCTGCGGCCTTCTGGTATCAGTAGTTTCACTCAACATGGGATTAACCAGAGTCTCAAGTGAGCACCCATGTGGTGTCAATACCCTCTGCAGCTGGCCTTCCCTTAACAATTTACAGTTCCTGGAACTTTTCTCAATGTGCCACTTTGTGACTTTCATTCTACACGGTTCAGTTTCTTATCGGCTCTCCCCTGGACTAACTGGGCCTCATTATGAGGTTGGAGGTAGCCATGGTGCTATTAGCACCATGGCTACCCCCTTACCGCATACCGGGTCCGGGTTCCCTGAATGGGGAATTACCGGGCATTCCAACATTGCAGGACCCGGTATTTCCGCATTCAGGGAACTCATCCCCATTCGACCCCCCATAGGGCTCAATGGGAATGCCGTTATTAGCATGCTGGTCCTTTAGTTGCTCCCGCAGCTAAAGGACCTCGTAATGCGGAGGTAAGGGGTTAACGGCACCGGCACCTTTACCAGCACCATTAACCCCTTACCTCCAACCTCGTAATGATGCCTACTGACTGTGATAAACCGCTTAGCTTTCCTTGTATCTGGAGTCAAGGCCGGTACCACTGTAGCAGGTGTCTCCCTCCGTCCCGCTTATCAGCGTAGGCACGCTCCGTGTACAGTTGACATCTGCTGCAACACACTTGAGCTATTGTCCGTGATCTTACGATTCCTTCTGCGGAGATCTTGCAGGCCTGGGTCGGAAAGGGCAAGGTTGCTTCTCTCCTTGTCAGCCTTTCGGTTCTCGCCGCCTTTTGAACTTCCGTGCCTGGATAGCTATCTCCTCGTGTGGTCTGCCTTGCTTGTCTTGTGCTCTCGTGCTCCACCTTTTATCCCTGTGGGGAAGGGAAAGAGTCGTCAGGTGTGTGTGATCCTGGTCAATTGCCTGACCCTTGTGTTGGGACATGTTAGGTAAACGGCTTTGGTGTTTGGCCTATTTAACCAATTACCACTCTACCTCTTATCTCCTTCACTTGCTACTCCCAACTACCATTGCTCCACTCCACCACTACTCCTACTCAACCTCTACTACTCACACTGTCCCCTCTCACACAGACACTCCACAGACCTCCTTAACAATAGCCTATGCACTCCAGTCACACTCGCCTCCTCTGCTCTCTTGGACATCCTCCTCCTCTACCGCCGGTCCTCACCCAACTGCAGGCCACACCAAACAACTCCCTAGCTCCTTCTTATATATCCCTCTCTGGATTGGCCACTTAGCCTACCAATGGCTTACCTTGCTCTCAAGGGGAGAGACAGGGGAGGGCTTGGGAGGTTACATAATGGCTTTAAGCCTTCCCCCATTTTCTACGTGGCTTTGCTATATTGGGTAGCTTCTCTTGGTGAGCTGGCTCTTCTCCTTTGCTGGTATGTGGTTTTTCTTGCAAATGATGTTGTACAGCGTGACGCCAGGAAGTTAAGGAGATGATGGGAAGAGGCCTCTCTACACATTCTGTGGCACCCAGGCTTGTTGGGGTTGGGCTCCCTCCCACCCCTGACAGGGCTGGATCAACGGGCCTGTTACAGCTTCCATTTGTCAAGAACTAGGGAGGTTGGAGGATCCACTTTATGTAGGATAACACTGGTGCTAGGGCTGGGCGATATATCCAGCTGGGAGATGTATCGATATACTTTCAAAATCGATGTAGGATGACACAATATTGTTAACATTGAGTTATATACATTATTACATATACTAAAATAACAGGTTTACATTTTGGTATTTACACAGCTGTGCATATTCTCAACCAGGAAGAGGAACCCTGTATTTGCATTTTATTTTGTGATCTATATCGTATATCACCAGTCAGCCCAAAAGGTTTATAGTCTTTGCATCAAACTTTCCAACAAAAGTAAAATGCATCAAAAGTTTTCCGCCGAAAATTTTTCCATCGAATGCATTTTCTTTTTTTGGAGGGTTTCCCTCCCTCATCCCCCTGTTTTTTACCCTTAAAAACCCTCCCCAAACTAAATTAACCCTTTACCTCACACACATATATGCATTTCGAAGGAAACATTTTCGTTGGAACCCTTTTTGATGTAAAAGGTTTAGTTGGAATCTTTTTCGATGGACAGATTTCTTACCAGCCCGAAAATATTGAGATATGACCTTTGGTCCTAACTGGTGCTAGAATGGACAGTTTGGTGGCAAAAAATACATTTTCCTGATGGGCAGTGATTTGCATCTCTGAATGCTATTCTGTGGCGGGATGGTAGATCCTTCGGCCCATAGTGCACATTCCTTCAGATGGATAACAAACAAGTTTGCTCTTCAGAGTGGTGTAATGGTGCTGGATATCTATCGGGCTGCAACAGGGTCATCATTGCGTACCTTTTCAAGTAATATTTCCTATATTTTGTTCTGGTCAGGGATCCATTTCGGCAGACCAGTCATTCCAAATTTCTTGATTTGATGCCTTTTCTCTGGTTTTGCGCTCCTCACCTCCGAAACCATTGCACGTCTGTGGGAGTCTATCGAAGATGAGGGCTCTGTGGGGTGGGACTATCCATTAGAAGAAAAAAATTACTTACTTTTGGTAATTTCTTTTTCTGATTGGTGTTCCTCCCTCAGGCTAAGTGCATGGTGTTGTGCGCTGCAGGTTACTCTGCCCGATCGACGTGCGCTATGATAATGCCATGCACCTTACGCACCGCTGCTCGACGCCGCTCTTGCCTTAAAACCTGCCCGCCGGGCTCTCTGTGGCAAAGCCCGCGCAGGCTAAGGGTGCAGTGTTGTGCACCAAAGGTCCACAGTTTACACTAACCGATAGACATCAGCTATGACTACGCCACACACCCTACGCACCGACATGTCGATGCCGCTCTTGCATTAAAACCTGCCTGCCAAGCCCTCTTCAGCGAAGCCTGCTCAAGCTAAGGGCATGGTGCTGTGTGCCGCAGGTTACACTGCCCGATCAAGGTCTGCTACTACTAAGCAATGCACCCTACGCACCGACGCTCGATGCTGCTCTTGCCTGAAAACCGGTCCGGTGAGCCGTCTGCAGCATAGCCTGCTCAGGCTAAGGGCGAGGTGTTGTGTGCTACATGTGTTTGGCGCTAAAGGTGTGCGTTGCACCCTTTATCTTCTCGACCACAACGGCTGCCCTCCAGCCTGCTGCTTAGGCTCTCCTTATCCACGCTCACTGCTGCAGGCTCCTGGCCGGCCCGGCTCTCCCACTTGTGTTCTATCTGCCCAAAACCTAAGGTAAGCCATTGCACGCTGGCTCGCTACTCTTCATCCGCCTATACTGCACTTCCTTCATCCACACCCACCCTCTTCCTGCCGTCCTCCGCCCCTCTACTCACCTCCCCTCTTCTCTGCTCTTCTCACCCCCAGCCCCCAGGAAACAAAACGGCTCCCTACACCGTGCTCCTAACCGCACCTTACATCTCTCCACGCCCACCCTCAACCGCAGCGCAACTACCTATTAGGCAAGAATTGGTGTAGTAACCCTGTGGGAGACTACACAACCCTTGTCCTCTTGGTATTAGGTAACCCACCTATTGGTGTAGGCCTGTACTACACAAGTTGGTAGTGTGACTGAGCAGCCAGGCTTATCTCAAGAGGGGTAAATGTGAGCTGTAGCAAGGAAATCCACAAATACAAGTATCCAAGTAACACACTCAAGGTTTATGTCATAAATAATGATTTACTTATTTAACAGTTTTTTAATAAACATTCTTTAAAGAGGGCAATATATGTAGCAATCAAATACACTTTAAAATACTTCACTAACTAGGACAGTAATCGCATTTTTTTTTTTTTAATTTGTCTTTATTCCGTTTACAAACGGAAGTCATGGTACAAAAGCAGAAAAAAGAAAAACTTTAAGGCTTTGATATACATGGCAAATCAGTGAAGCTCAATAACAGCAGATGTACATATTGACAAGCCCATTGTCTCTGATTAAGTTCTGTATGAGTACCCGACTTCACCATTCCCCCCGTCCCACCCTCCACCCCCCAGTTGGTCATGCAGCATTCAGTTCGATCATTGCAGCGTTTTACAAATGGCAGTCATGGTCTCTCATTTGTCAAAGTGGCAGCTTCATCGGTGAGAGTAGGGTGATGCATCATGGCGGGTCGCTTCCTATTTTTATTTTTAGGTTTACACGGGAGGGATCGATGGTGGACCTCGATAGAGTCCGTTGGGGAGATATTTGGTTTTGTAGTCCATCCATAGGCCCTCTACCTGCGCTGACCTTCCATGGAGCGATGCTGTGATATGCTCCATTATGCATATATTGGTGGCGACGTTAGCCCATTCGTTTTTGGTGGGCAGTGAAGTTGATTTCCATTTCGTAACAAGTACGGCTCGAGCTGCTAGCAGTAACTGTGGGGACAGGTCTCTCACTCTAGTCCAGTCGTCATCATTTTATTCAAGGCCAAATAGAATAAAATAGGTGTCTAACGTTCTGGAGATGCCGTCAATTTCTTTTATCCAGCCCAGGACCTCGTTCCAGAAGACTGTTACATGAGTGCAGCTCCACCACATGTGCCAGTAATCTGCGTTTTCTCCACATCCTCTCCAGCATTCGGGACTGGTAGTTTGGAACATCTTAGATAGTTTGATGGGGTCATATTGCCACCTATGGAGTAATTTGATGGCCGGAAGTCTGTATTGGTTCGCAATGGAAGTTTGCGTGGCTGCTTTGCATATGGTTCCCCATAACTCTGGGGTGAACTGTTCACCAAAGTCTCTTCCCCATTTGTTTCTCAATAGGTCAGTATCCCCCCCCCCCACTTTCTATCAATTCTTTCTACATCGCTGATGTTAGGCCTTTTATCTCCGTTCTCGAGTCCAATATCTTCTCGAAGGGTGTGAGGTCCCTCATCAAGTACTGTTTCCACCCCGGTCTCGTCAAAAAGCCTTTTATTTGAATGTAGTGGAATGTGGGCTGGGGGCCAATTCCGAGGGCTTCAGTTAATTCTGGAAGGGATATGAAAGAGTCCTTTCTCTGTAGTTGTCCAACTCTCTCTAGCCCAGCTTCGTACCATGTTTGGAACCTTTCAACATTCGGGATGTGGTCGTTGATTCCGGTTGACCATAGATGGCTCAGAGGGGAGGGCCATGTGGTGATGTTGAGCATATTCTTGCCCGGAGTCCAAATGTTCCATATGGTACTGAGTATTGGGTGATCTTTGATCTTCCTGGAGATCCTCCGTATGGGGGACCAAAGCCATTCTGACACCGTGGCTGGTGCGAAGTAATGATTATCCATGGTGACCCATTGTAAGCTCGTGAGGTTGAGTAAGTGGGGGATCAGGACTCTAAGTTGGGAAGCTTCGTAGTATTTTTGCAGGTTGGGGAGGCCAACACCTCCTTTTTCTTTTGGGAGTGTTAGTCTTATTCGAGACCCTTGCTTTCTTTCCTTGCCAGAGAAATTTGACGATGGCCCTTTTAATGTCAACGGAGAAGCTGGCTGGGATTCTGATCGGTAGCTTTTGGAAAGGGTACAGGAATCTGGGAAGGGACACCATTTTGATCACATTGAGTCGACCCAGCCATGAGATTGTGAGCTTCTCCCATCTCACCAGGTCGGCCCGGAACTGCTGTAATAAGGGAGGGACGTTCGCCTCATAAAGATCGTCAAGATGTTTAGTGATCAATATCCCTAGGTATCGCAGTTTTGCGTGTTCATTATTGAGTCCCAGCGTGGAAAATCTGGTGGTGTTAGCCTCTTCTTGGCCTTGGAGTGGGAAGAGGGTAGATTTCTGTTTATTCACCTTGAACCCCGAGAGCTTGCCATATTCATCCAGTAGGAAGAGAGCCCGGGAGACCAAGGTCATAGGGTTGGTGAGGAGGAGGATATTATCCGCGTAAAGTGCCACTTTATATTCCGTCGTCCCCAGGTGAATACCCTCCACAGTTGGGTCAGTCCTTATTACCGTCGCTAGGGGCTCTAGGGAGAGGGCGAAGAGGATCGCAGAGAGGGGGCACCCCTGACGAGTCCCTCTTTCCGGGTTGAACCATCTAGAGTACTCGCCATTCACAAATATTGCCGCTCTAGGGTCTGTGTATACCGCTTGTACTGCCCTTCTGAACCTCGGGCCCATTCCAACCTTACGCAGCACCGCTTTTAGGAATCCCCATTCGACCCTATCGAAAGCTTTCTCTGCATCTATGGAAATGAGAGTAGGGTCGTTGCCCATGGTTTGGGATGCATAAATCAAATGTAGGGTCTTGCGCATTGTGTCGGCCCCCTGTCTCCCCAGTATGAACCCAACCTGGTCAGAGTGTATAAGTTGGGGCATTAGTGTTTCGAGCCTTGCAGCCAGTACCCTTTTGTAAATCTTTGCATCTAAATTGAGTAGTAAAATGGGACGGTAAGAGCTGCATTTTGTCGGGTCCCTCCCATCTTTGGGGATTACTGTAATGAGAGCCCTGACAAAGGAGTCGGGGGTGGGGGGGTTACCAATTTCAATGATTTCGTTGAAAAGTTCTGTTAAGAAGGGGGCGAGGAGAGAACTAAAGGTTTTGTAGAATCCGGCTGTGTAGCCGGCTTCTCCCAGTGACTTGCCTAAAGTGAGCCTCTTTATAGCAGCCTGAACTTCCAGATCAGTTAAGGGGGATTCCAGCAGTTCGACATCTAGGGAGGGGATGCGGGGCATGTGTATTGAAGACAGGTAAGATTCTATTTCTGGTTGGTCGGGGTCTGACTCGGAGGAATATAAAGCTTCATAAAAGTTGGCAAAGCTTTCTGGGATAGTGGGGCAAGGGTGTGAATCAGAGGAGGCCTCGTCGGATATATGTAGTACCCTTCGTTCGGCTCTTTGTTCTCGGAGCCTGGCGGCAAGAAGCGCATCTGCCTTGTCTCCCTTCTCATAGAATTTTTGCTTCAAAAATCTCAGCTTGCGTGCAATCTGTTCGTGTTCTAAGAGTTTCAGTTTGTTTCTTTTTCCCCTTGCTTAGTTCAGTTTTGCTCGGTCGGATTCTGATTCTCCCCGGTTATTAGACTCCAGCTGAGTGATTTCGGTTCGTAACCTGTGTTCAATAATGTTTCTCTTTTTTTCGACGCACCTTCCCTTATCAGGATCCCTCTCCAGGTGGCTTTGGCGGCTTCCCATACAGTTTGCTTGGATACTTCGCCATTGTCGTTTGTGTCGAAAAACTGCGTGATTTCAGACTCCATCTCAGCCTTAAAGGCCACGTCTTTCCAGAGGGTCTCATTGCATTGCCATTTTCCACTCTTGACAGGTAAGTTTGTCCATTGGATGTCTGTGCGGACCATGTCGTGGTCAGACCAAGAGATCGGGGTATAGGTAGTCTATTCTGGTGTATGTATTATGGGGGGCGGAGTAGAAAGTGAAGCCTTGTTCGTCTGGCCGATGGTCTCCCCACACATCCCTCATGTTGTACGTTTCCATCATGGCAGCAAGCCCGGTTTGGTCGGTTCTGTCGTTGAGTTTTACATTGGGGTTGCCGGGCTTACGGTCTCCGACAGGATCGGCCCATTGATTGAAATCGCCACCTAGAATGACATGGAGTAGAATCTTCGGGACAGTCTTAGTGAGGAATCTGGATTGACCTGTATTTGGGGAGTAGAGGGTCGCAATGGTTACATATATTTTCCCAATGTGGCCACTCACTAGAAGTGCTCTGCCCTCTACATCGGACCATGACTTGGTGAGTTCAAATTCGGTGCCCTTTCTGATGAGCATTCCGACTCCCCCCTTTCGTGATGGACCGGAGGACAAAATTCTGTTCCGACCTGTTTCGATAAGATTCGCCGTTCCTCGCCTTTCATGTACTTGGTTTCTTGCAGGAGAAGAATATCAAGCTGGGCCCTGCGGAATTCTCTGGCCACTAGTGATCTTTTCGTCAGAGAATTAAGGCCTTTAACATTGAGTGTCCCTACTCTCGGAGGGGTGGCATGCCCTGCATCAGTGTTTGCTGCCATTGATTGCGTTCAAAGGAAGCTGACTGCTATTGACTGCTCGTTGATGCATGTCTGCTCTAGATCCCACGCTGCATTGGTATGTATACGAGACGGTGAGTACTGCATTGAGCATTACAAAGTTCTTTAACCATTCCTTGTATTTCCCCTTTTCTTTACCCATTTCCGGTTGGTGGTGTTCGATCGTACCCGGGCAAGGGCACTGAGTCGGTATCGAACCACACATAGGGGCCGTTACATCAAGCCCCTTGTCCAAATATGGCATCATTGTTTGAGTTGAGCCCTTTCATGGCCCCCCCCCCCCTAATTGTAGTCATTGGGGTCACAGGGTTGTATCAATGTCAACACTTATTACATGTGTAATATAGTTCACTGCTTTGGTTTGATCTTACCGGTATTGTGAAATCTTCAGTTTTCCCCCTCTGGGGAAAGGTTGCCTCTTCGGAATTTCCGCGATCCCTTCACCCTCTTCCTCCGAGCGCCCTGAGTATGCCATTCTCAATCTTTTCTTTGTTTCTCGTCTCGATTAGGATCGCCGTCAGGGGGGCCAAGAAGGTCGCAGATGCATGCTTTTATCTCCTTTTCGGATCTTAGTCTATGTTTGGTTCCTTCGTATTCAAACGTTAGCAAGAAAGGGTAGCCCCACCTGTATCTGACATTTTTCTCCTTAAGTTTCTTAGTGAGGGGGCCACACATCCTTCTGAGAGCCAGCGTCAGCGAAGATAAGTCCTGATAGATCGCAATCTGGGATCCTCCTAGTGTGATCATGTCACTTTTCCTGGCTTTTTCGAGGATTCGGGCCTTGTCCCGAAAGTGATGGAATCGGGCCAGGACTGATCGTGGTTCGCCCAAAGGGCCTCCCGCTCTGTGAATTTGTTCCGTGATTGGTTCGTCCACCTCATCATTGTCAGGCTGAGATCCTGGTGTCTGCGGAAGCTGCTGAACCTCCGACAATACACCCAAAATGTGGTACTCTGAGCTGATAATATATATAACCGCTCAGTTTACCTCACTTCCAGGGGAAAGGGGGAAGGTACAAATAAACAAACACCAGGCTGGAAGCTATCAACTCGCTGGTTCTTCACCTGTAGTTAAAACATAAACATGTATAACACCTCATTACTCAATGGGTAACTATACTAACCTTAAACTCTATATCCTTTACCAAAATAGTCAAAAAACCATACCTGGTACTTCTCTTCAGTATGCCCAGAGAAGTGATAAGCAGACAAGACTTCCTTACTTGTTGACCAGAATCTTAAAGATCATTCAGCCTTCTCAGCAGGTCCATGAATGTAATATTTAACTTTGTAGTTAGCCTTCGCAACCTCAAGATTCTTGAACAAGGTCTAAAGTTCTTCAAATAAGTTTAAGGAAGTTCTTTTAAGTTCTTGTATTTGTTTTTATATTTTCTTTTTAGAGTGTCTTTTACTCAGGAACGAATTTTAAACTTGCGATGAAATCTTCACGTGGAAAAGCCAACACACGCGCTAAAATCCAAACCTCTGGTAAAACGCATACGCGCTGAAAATCCAAACCGCGGGATAAAACACACGCGCTTTTCTCCAAGTCGCGGGAAATACGCACACGCGCTGAAAATCCAAACAGCGGGAAAAAACACATGCGCTTTTCTCCAAGTCGCAGGAAATACGCACACGCGCTGAAAATCCAAATCGCGGGTAAGACGCACACGCGCTAAAGTCAAAGACGCGAGTAAAACTCACTCGCGCTAAAGTCCAACCCACGAAAAAATACGCATATGCGCAAAAACCAAATCGCGGGAAAAAAACACAAGCGCTTTTATTTTATCACGTGACAATTCTGAGAGCTCGGGCGAAAGCTCCACATAGATTTGTTCTTGCGCACGCGCAGATACGAAACGCGTAATATAACACACACGCGAACTCACGTAGAAAAAACCCACGCATATATGAACAGTAAACGCGAGTCCAAAGTTCACGCTCGCGCTTCACTCTCACGCGCAGAGTCACACACGCAGGCTCAAAGTAACGGGAAAAAAATCACGTGCTAGTTTGAAATGATAGGAAAGAAAACAAACGTACGCGCTTCAGTTTTTTTAGATACAGATTTGCGATTTCAATCCTTTTAAATTAATATAACCTTTTTACAAAGTTCATCAAAACATGAAAAGTCACTTATCTTGTGATTGAGACTTGAAAACTTCTTTTCTCAGAAAATTGGAAATTTCTCACTCCTGTCCTGTGTCTCCACCAAACTCCATACATGACTCCTGTTATATTTTCAAAGATGCCGCTCGACTGCTTGAAACTTGACACCCTTGAACAAGTTAAGCAGGAGCAGCAAAGCACACGACCTCTCAGCTGGGCAAAGACGATGAAAGGCAGTTTAGAATGTTCACTGTCCTCCCTATAAACAATCTCCAGCCAATTAGAATTTAGACTGAGAACCTCCATCTTGGCTTGGGGCATTTTCCATAGACTGCAATGAAGGTTAAGGGCAAAATTGGCTGTTTAAAAATATAACCCAAAATAACTTTCCAAAACCTTTCTATACTAAATATGTGTCTCCCCTGACCCAATGTAAATGAGTATATGATATTGTATGTAAAGAATATGTCGCTCCAACCTGACAGTACCTGACAATCATCAGCTGTGAGAAGCTTAATAATAGTGTGTAGAGTTTCCTTGAGGTCCGCTTCTGTTTCGCCTTCTCTTTCCGGAATACCAAAAATGCGATATTGTTACGTCTCTCTCTGTTTTCTATATCATCAAGCTTAAGCTTAATGTCCTCTTCTCGGCGTTCTAACTCCGTCATCCTATGATCGAGCTGTGTTTCGAGAGTATCAATTGAGACTTGATTGTTCTCCACTCCTTCGAGTCTATCCTCCATGCTGTCAAGCCGCTGCGTAATCCTGTCTATTTTGCCTCCTATGTTAGTGCCCAAGTTCTTTATTTCACCCAGAAGGGCAGCGATGTCTCCTTTTGTCGCCGTCGCTAGGTCATTCGCGGTGGTGATGCTGTTCGCCATTGGGGGCTCGGAAGGTTCAGGTGAAGCAGGGGTGTAGGCGAAGTGTGACAGTCTGTGTTTAGCGGTCATAGGCGTTTCCAATGGCTGGGTGGAACTGGCAGTGCGTGGGGTGAACAGGATGGTAATGGCTTCTGCTACTGGTATGTCGTAGGGAGCCCCGGCGTCGTAGGATTCTTTCGCAGAGCGGTGTCCAAGGCTACCTTCTTCCAGTGGAGGTATGATGGTGAGGGCGTAATGAAGTAATGCGTCCCCTTAAGAGGTCGCCGGAAGGTCGGAGAACGCTGTTGCTGGATTACACGTGTCGTCGTAGGTTCCCACCGTGGTCTGCTCCCTCGTCCGTGTCACATTGTGGGCTGGCCTGGGTGTGGGTGTCTGCCGCACCGTCCAAGGTCCACACTGTGGCCTACTCCCCTGTTCGTGTCTGGGTGCGGGCCCGAGGGTCCGGGCGCAAGTGCACGCTGCTCCACTTGAGGTGCCGGGATAGGGCAGAGGACACCGCAGGTCCCTGTTGACAGTCCCTGTGAGGGGGAGGGAGTCCAATAGAGGAGGCCGGCAGAAAGCGTCCACCCGGACCTCTACACACTTCACAACACACTGGTGTCTAGGCCTCGATTAGTCTCGGGTTCAGCCCATTCATTATTGAGGAGTGAAGTCTGTGGCGGTTGGCGACGGTACCTGTGTGTCTTGGAGTTCAGAGGGAGGCGATCTCCGCGCCGCGTAATGTGGCTCCGCGGCGGCTTCCCTTCGGGGAGTCGTGTCGGGGGGGGTGGTGTTACAGAGGCCGGTAGATCTTCTGCGCGGCAACGTTCGAGGATGCTGTCTCCGGGCACCGAGGGTGTGGGCCCTCCCCTTCTCTTCGTATGGGCCAGAAGCTGGTCCCTGTCGTCGTAGTGCGACTCCACGGGGCCTCTGGTCTCGTTGACACGCTGCCTGCGCATGTGGTGGCGTCGTCTTGAGGGCTCTTCTTCCTCCGGCTGTTTCAGGGGGTGCGGAGGTCCGTTTCTCCTTGGGATTTTTTCCAGGCTGAGGGGGGGGTGTTCCACCAACATTATCTCGTCGAATATTCGCGGGGGGGGGGGGGTACCAGGAAGAGGGGGCTCATCTCATCTTCCGGGGTGATGCTGACAGAGCTCACGCAGAGTGTGTTCATCTCTGCGCCCCCTGGTGGGCAGTCTCGTAATCACATTTATATATCACTATTACACTTTGTCAATTCTGAGGTTTGTAGTAAGGGAAGGTTAAGGGAATTAAAAAGGTAAACAGGTTCTCAGAGCATGTGAGCACTTGAAATCTTCCAATGAAGTCTAGATAAAAACCTTTCCCAGCATTTTTAGTTTAAAACCAATGCAACACCGAAGAGGGGCAGTAAGAATCAAAGTCAAATGGAATAGAAGAGTCTGCAGGGAACCAGGACAGCCAAAGTCAATTAGAGCAATGTCTGTGTGGAGCTGTGGCACTTCTTACATAGCAAAAGTCTTGCATAAAGTTAGAGAGCGTGTTGAAGAAAAATAATCATTGTTGGGTCACAAGCTGTTAAACCTGTGAAGAATAGAGGTGAAATCAACTAGAGCAAAGCAGCTACTGCAAGTCTCAACTGAGAAGAGCAAGCTACAGACACTGCGGTAAGTACCCAAGTCGAACAGAACCGTTGGTTAGAAGCAGAGGGTCGATTTCTGGTTGCAGCAATGTAAATCCTGTGTTCCTGGTCCTCAGTCGTGGGGAGGGAGGATGTCTGGGGACTCCTGTGGGAAAAATTTGGATGTCAGCGGCAGCTACGTTTATTTTCGGATCAGCAGCACTTCGCTGTTTCAGCGGTCGGTATATTGCACCACCGGGGGTCTTGGATACCGGTTGGGCTTCCTTCACTCCTTGAGTCCTGCACACTGGTGAGGAGACTCGAGCTCTGGTCGTCCTGCTTCTGGAGGGTCCTCAGGAGACTCCTGGAGCTTTTGGCCAGATCACAGACGTTGCACTCGACCAGAGATTTCTCGACCCCTGCACTCGGTTCCAGCAGCAGCAAAGAAGTACAGCCAGTCGGGGAAAGTCGTCCAGTGGAGTTCGTCTCGGGGTTTGTTGGTCCTACTAACCTAAGGGAAGAGGTTGTCCTTCCGGAGCTTCTCTTTTCGAACTGAAAAAGCAGTTTCAGCACAGCAGCAGGGCATAACTGGGCAGTTCAATGGTCCAGGAGGATGCAGCAAGCTTCGTTCAGTTTCTTCGGGTTGTTCTTCCCAGTGGTCAACTATGTCTTCAGTCCCAAAACCCTCGCCTTTTAAGCCGGTTTCTCCCATTCATGCAAGGACTACCAGCCAGCCAGTCAGGGCTGGGTGCATTCAGGCATTCCTAAAGACAAAGGACAGGGGAGTTTCGGGAACCTCCCTCACTTCCTGCCCTTGCAGACACACTGGAGCCAGAGGCGGGTTTCAGCACTGAAGCCCGCCAAAGGCAAAATGAACAAAGGGCTCAGGCCTGGTATAGCGCGCAGAGTAAAACCCAAGAAAGACCTCACAAATGGAAAATGGTGAAAAAAGAAGACTGGGGCCATTTTGACATAATGGTAATCCATGGGTGCTATACTGCAGCTGAGGATTCAGCCTGTGGTCGAAAAGCACAATGGTAGGAAAATTAAACCACTGCCACTATCCATTTAAAGTAGTGCGGATAACATAAAGTAGGTAGGATAATGTGCTACTAAGTAACCCACCAGCACTCCACATAAGATGGTGTGTGTGCTAGACCTACAAAGAGAAAAGGTAAGTAAAGTCAATTTCACTTTACTATTCTTGGGGACAGTAGTCTGCCCAAGAAAAGGTATTGAAACCTTATAGGAAATCTAAAGGATTTCTATGTGACACTGCACTGAAGGTGCTATGTTTCACCATACAAAAAGTAGATGCCTATGGAGTTTGTCAGACTTCAAAAACAAAGGTCACATATAATCCGAATCAGGTCAAAACACATGAGAGAGTGAGAACAAGGGCTCACTCACTCCAGGGTTAAAAGTAAAAAGTCCTAAAGTCCAGCAAAAGAGCTGGGGGTCTCTAAGGTGGGAGGAGACTTAATGGCAATATAGGCATCAATAATGGTGCCAATCGGATCACATGGAATCCTCATAAACTAGAAAAAGCAAAAGAGGTGGCTGAATATGAACTTACAGGTTTATAGACAATCTGGTAGATAACAGCTGATGAGAGTACTGACAGAATTATAACAAAATTCGACTATTTGGTAAATAAGATTAAAGAAGTCTCAAGTCAGAAACGGAAGTATGTTGGCACTAGTGAAAGATGAAACCTTTCCCATGGGAAAAAAACTTCAATTGGACTATACACAAAGCTAAGCAATAACTTAGACAATCAATTAAAGGAATGGTTCGGTCAGAAATATTATTGTCCCTATGGTTCAGCCATGTGTTTTTAACCATAAGTTGATCGATCGTACAAACATTTCCTATGGACCTTACTGGAGTTTTCGTCTTTTGAACACAAGCGAAATCAGGCAGCAGGGCGCGGCCATCTTGTGATAATCTTATCAGTTGACGCATCGCCCTGGGTGAACTGCCTTTGCAGCACTAAATCATAATCCCTGGCCCTAGGCCTAACATCACCAAATCATTGATATTCTCCACCTCTCTCCATGACGTTACTGGGCAGCGTAGCCAAATGCGCCCAGTCGTCACCTACGCGACTTGACGCAGAACCCGGAAAACAACACACATGGTCTCACAACACAGCGCGTCACAATTCGGAATATGAAACTGTACTTTAAAAGGAAACAGCAAGACTGTACAATTGGTGAAGTACATTTATTTCACATTAAATGCTTCGAGAACATTCGGCGATTGACATATTCAATCAAAATTGATTTTTTTTTCTTTGCTCTCGATCCGCAAATGTTTATCGTGAGTCACGTGCTGTTCATTTTGGGTACACCGGGTGTTAGTTTTGGGTAAAAGAAGCACTTTGGTCGCACAGTGAATTGCAAGGCTGGTGCATTAACTTGGCACTAGACCACCGTAAAGGTTGATATGTTGCTCCTAATCGCTGGTACAGCGTAAGGGCATATCGGCCCGTGGCGATCGTCCCAAAAAACAGTCATATAAATCCAATGATTGACATGTAGCTGCAGCTGGCGGTTGGAGAAACCATCGGTTGGGGTCTGGAATAGATGACAATCGCAGAATGGCAGGATGTACTTGTTTGCAAAACATAAAAATAGAAATGTGTCTCAATAGCAGATATTTATTACAATTAATCATTTTACTTATTAGCACATATGTGACACAATGTGAACCGAGAGAACACAACGTGGAAAGTACTCCGCTATTTGCTTCCGAGGATAGTGCAATGGAGTATGTTCAGCTATAAACGTAATGCGTAAACTGAGGCAACAATTCGAGGTGCACAATGTAATGATTTATTAGCGTTGAACCAGGGGGAAACGAGGGGTGGTCTACATGCGTATCGATGCTGGACTGCCCGGTAGAAAGACCAGCACACAAAGGTTGTACTTGCGCTTCATTGCAATATGCCAAACAGAAAGAACGAGTACAATGTAACCCAGCAGTAAGGGTCAGCTATTGATATTTGGACTAGTTCTGGTATAAAATCGTCTAAAGTGCAACTTACATTACATTCGGCATTTCCATTCTCTTGGCGTAATGGCAGTTTTGCAATGGACAACCTTATCATATCTTACGTTATTACCCCCTCCTTCAATTCAATCCCTTTCGGAATGGTCCCTGTCTCTCAAGGTCAAAAAACAATAGAACCTTATACTGTGTGTGTGACGCGTGGGCCTCCTCAGCTCCCAAGCAAAAATTCAAAGCTGGTGACCTTCACTCACAATGAACATACATTCTTAGTTTGCAACATCTCATGTCAACGCATCCATGAGAACTAGAATTGTGAAGCACGGTCCCTGGAGGAAAAATTTGGGGGCTGTCACTGCTCGCTGTTTGTGGCGCTGCTGAGGGGTAGGGGAAACTTGCCAATGACAGAATGCGCCCTACTCCAAAATTGTAGTCGAGGAAACACAAAAACGGAGTCAGAGTGTGTCTAGTAATAGCCCCACCTCTGCTTATCTCACGGCCTCCTACCCAATGGCATGTTTTCACAGTCAGTACTTCTTGCGTGCCTAGTATCTTATGTTGCCTAGGTCTCATCCCTTTTGTGTGATGAGCAGTTATTCAGTTTTTTGGGGAACTGGATGGTAAGGCAACTGACAAAACCCAAAGATTCTTACACACTGTTCTCCATCGGGCCCTACCACGATAAATGAAGGTCCCACAGTAGCTCGACGAAACTGTGAAGTGTGAAAGCACAGTGTTACATTGTATGGCAATCGTAAAAATTGTTCTATTTTTTTTAAAAAAGGACAAAGAGGATAGATTTCAAAAGAGAAATTGCATACTTTATTAGAACACTTTATAAAAAGATTTTTGGCAAAAATAAAAACAGATGGTAATCATTTGTACCTGGATTTAAACTGTTCAATAAGCTCTGCTTTGGGTGGACATGGCACGTTGGCAATGTTTTGTGGCAATATATGTGTGCTCTGAACAGATTTGTGCGCAATTCCATGAGTATGCATCTCTACGACATTAAGATATTTATCAAAATCGAATTCCATTTCCTCATATACTGGTTTGAACACCCATTTTTTGCTTCTTTTCATAAAGGCCATAGTGTAGCGAAGCATCCCCAAGTTTCCTGCCGTCCTAGATTGTTCACGTCCTACATTCTCATTATGCGCTACTACCACTAGTAATGTCCTAGATTTCATCCCTTGGATGCCGAAATGCAATCTCTTTGGCCTGTACTTTAGGCACATATTGTGGAACACCTCCAAATCTCCTGTGTGACAGAATTCTGAGAGTCCCTTCAGATCTCTTGACAGTTTTATCAAACAAAATCTTCTCAAGGGCTTTGTGTGGAGGTGAAGATGGAACCAACCACTTCTTCTTCTGTGCCTGCTCCGGGGACAAAGGCCTTGTTCACATTGGTGGAAATGTTGGTTTTCTGTCCAGTGGTGAACGTTGGAACAGTAGTGCATTAGTGACTGCCATTTGTCTAGTAGAATTTGCACAGACCCATCACATGTTTTGGAGCTCCACCAAAGATGGTTGCTGAAAGACTGGGACCACTGTGAAATACTTTCCAAACCTTTTTTTTTTTCCCTGCAGCTGAGATTTTTTTATTTATTGATTTGGCAACATGCCATACATCAAATTGGTGTTTAATATTTGGAAACTGCTCTCTCATTGTCTTGGCTATTGAAACGTGTGTGTCTGTGGCTTGAGGTCGATTTGCATTCCCCTCGATTGTAGATCTTCCAATGATTTTATAAAACCAAGTTTCTCTATGGTCACTGAGGATTTACATTCGGACACCTGCATGACCACCGAACTCAAATTTATTTTACTTTCCATGTCCTGAAAAGGTATGTGCAGTATTTAGCAGAAAATCCGGGGCTGTCACACTGTCCATCGCCGGCTATCCTGAACCGTTTGTCCGAGAATGTACTTTGAATAGACAATTGTTCAATTTTCCAAGCTTCACTAATGGCAGGGAATAGATAATCACGTTGATATTGGAAGTACTGCATTTTAGAAATGAAATGGAGGCCCACAAACTGACAGAAACTGGATAACGTCCTGAAACTAGAGCCACTGAAAAGTAAATCTGCTGCACACAGTAGATTGCCAGCTGGCAGTTTCCCTAGCATCGGTTGAGCGGAGCATTAAAATGTTTTATGTAACATTTCACAGGTAGCATGTATTTTGAGGTTACTGTCTTGTGTTAGACGAGTCACATTCGCCAGTGGCTTCCCACATACTTCCCCTCTCACTGAATGTACACATTTCAGCATCTTTATAATCTCCTTAAAGCTGCTGTCTAATACTATGTATTTGGCCTCCTTTATTAGACTGTCATCCGGCATTAATGTTGTTTCGGACTGAACAGTTGTGGACATATCAGCCAAAATGGACATACTATAGTTGAGATCTTTGTTTAGTTCATCGGTCAATTGTGTTGATGCTCCAGTCTCTGTCATTTCAACATCTGTTACTTGACCGTGAATAGGAGAAAACATCAATGTCGACTGCTTTTTGGGTGGCATTTTTTTGGTGGTTGTCAATTGTGTGAAGTGCTCTGCGACTAATTCAAAAGTATCTTCAATACATTCAGTTTCATCTTCTTCTGGTGGTGCAGTCGCATAGTAGCAATGGTCCAAAAACACTTTGCTGGATTCGCCGGTCACATTAAATTCATTTTCTGGCCATTGGACAAAGGCATCTCGAGTCTGAACACACCGCGCCTCTATTAATATTTCCGTTTGGCAAGCAGCATCTCTCATTTGTGTCGCTGTCTGTGTCTGCATAGTCTGTACTCCATCGGGCAACTACAGGACAGATAGGAAAAAGGATGTTCAATGTAAATCCACCATACAGTATCGTACAATTTACATTAAAAAAAGCATATAATGAGGGCCTCAGCACAAAACAATTGCTAAAAATCGAAACTGTTTATAAATAACCTTATTTGTCTTTCTTTTCTTTGAAACCTTCTTTACTCTAACATCGCCAACAGCAAGCTGGTGCAACGACTCGGATCCACGTGCCTCCCGTTCAATATACGGATCTTGTATACATCCCTGGAAAAGAGTATCCATTTAAAATAAGTCATTTGTATTACAAATAAAATTAGACCAACTTTCTTTCATTAGAGGGTACTGTCAGTATGCATACCTCTGGCTCCGGATCAACTACAAGGGACGATGTAATTGTAGAGGACGCTTCAGCATATCCCTAAAACACAGTACTTGCATTAATATGGATGAAAATATTGTAAATTGAACACAAACATTGGGACGACGACATAGGTACATATCAACAGCAAACCACGAATGAAACATTGTGTAAACGAATGACACGGTATGTAAATATGATGAGATTATCTCAAATATCATGCATAAAACAATTCCGGAACTGAATAGCTAAGTAAGACTACCTGATACGCGCTCTAAGTGGTTGTTGACTCCAGGCAAGACATGGATGCTGAATCTTGCTCCTTCATATTCAGTGCAAAGTCATGGAGTTGTAAAGGGAAAATATTATTTGATTTAGAAATGCTAATCCTAAAAATTGGCATGTAAATAGACAGATTATGAGAACATTGTGCTTATTTCAAAGGACAGTATAGCATAGTTATTAGTGACATTTACACCTAAAATACCAATCACTACATTTGGTTAATTGCACACTACAGCAAGGCCTGAAGCTAAATCCGGAAGCGTGACTCACCTGTGGCGGCATGTGAACGAATAAAGTCAGAATAGCGTTTGGGATCAATTTTCAAGTCATTCTCAGTTGATTCTTCTTTGTGTACAAGGATGTGTCGTATATATTCGGGGTCAAGTGCAGGCTGCAGATGTGGTATCGATCACCCCTCTTGTTCTCCAAGACTTTTTTTACTCGACTTTCAAGCTCTGCCGGTGCATATCCGCAATATCTGACCCATTCTCTAATTCGATCTACAGTCTTAGGGAATACATGCATTGTAGTGCCTTTAGATTTGTCATGGGTCTTCGAAGGGCCACCGAAAATCAAACGTGCAGCATGGTTGTAAATTCTGCAAAAAAAGGTCAACATCATTTGAATTTTACTTTTCATAAAAATGTCAGAAAGAAGGAATTAGACCATACATTCTTCAATGCAAGCTTTGTTAAAACCAGAGCAGCGTGGGCGGCTGTATTATAGGATATCTTTCATAAAGAATTAATTGATGTGACGAAAAACAGAACATGTTACTCGTCACTTGAATGTACTATCGTGCATGAAAAAGAAACATGCTTATATTATAGACACGGTCCGCGAAGGATGCAATTCGATGCCAATTGACACTGTTGAAAATTGATATATTGATAACAGAACAAATGAAACTCAAGTCAATAGCAATGAGAAGAATGAACATAGCACTACTGAGTACGTTAGTTCGAAATAGATAGAAATTTACAGATGAAGGAGATATGATTAGGATACATGCCCTTGCCTTGACCAACAAACAGTTCGATTCAGCAAGCAGAGTAGTTAGTGGCAGGAGAACAGGGAGATGTTCACAGGTAGCACACTGACCAGTTGACTCGCAGCAGTCACAGAAGTTCACAGATAGCACGACGACGAGCAGATTAGCATCGGTCACCGGGGTTCTCAGGTAGCACGTTCACGAGTTGAATTGCAGTGCTCAAAGATGTTCTCATGATAAATATCCAGTGGTTTTATAAAGAAATACATCTATATGTCGTGGTATTACTTGGATTGCGGGGGCGCGGCCTGCTTCAAGGGGAGCCTGCCTGGAGAGACAGGGTCTGAGGAGGGCATGTGATTAATGACCCCTGCGCGAAAGATAGCTTTGAAGTGTACATGGTGTTTGGCACCTTGTCCGTTCGCGCCCCTGACAGCACCCCTTGGCAACGCACATCCACTGGTGCCAACTGCCTTTGATAGTGGAGGGGGGATGGATGGGCCTGGGGCGTGCAGACAAGGTACCGGAACACTGCTGAATGGAGACACACTTATGTGTATTGTGGGGAAAGTTTCTCTAATGGCACCAACGACACAGGCGGGTATTACTCGTCAGATGCGGTGTCCAAGCCTCCCATGAAGCCACCATGTAAAAGAACGATAGGCCACCAGCCTGTACCACCTGTGAAAGAGAAAGATACAAACTGTTTTTAAATGACCAAGATAAGTGTATTAAACCTTAGTTGTCAATGACAATTCTTGTATCCAATGGCATTGCTACCTAGACACTGCACAATATTGAACGACTTTTATACGACTATTACTAGAGAATTGCAAGACTAAATTGATATGACAATGATGTATTGAAGTTACGAGAATATTGAAGACAACCGTGAAATAGTAGTGGCCTAAATGACATCACAACCAGAGTATACTTATTCGTTACTTGGATTACGAATGCGAACTGTTGCGGGAAGTTCGTGCATAAGCACCATCTAAATCCTCAACATGGACCGTGTGAGGCAGGCTGCCCTGAAGTCTGGCAGCTCGGTAAAGCATTGCGGCTGAGGGTCGCCATGCGATATGTAGGACAAGCATCCAGAGTTTTCTCTGCAGCAGCAGTTCTCCAACTCTGTTGGCATTAGCGCGCACCGATTGCAGGTACACCAGGTGGAGACGCCGTCCATGCGACTAGGCTCAGGCTCTTGATATGTTGAATCATCCTCCCAACTTTCATCAAAAGCCCCCATCGTTTGCGCAGCTTTCTCTTTCCAGTAATTCCTCCTCAGAATACTCGGGCTTGTATTGTTGCCATTGTTTGGTAAATAAAGGAAAATAATTTATAGCGATGGTACTGGTATCTGTTCGCAAGGGATACAAGCAATGAAGGTAGCTGACCAGAGCACAGAAACGAGTCACAGAATACTCAATGAAATACAGTGAGAGGAATGGAATAGAAAATCTGCTGTTGTGTGTTGTGAAACGGTCTGTTTATACTTATTGAGGAAAAAGGCTTCCTGCCATTTCCATGGCGACACGTCATTAGCTGAAGCGCAGAGAATGTTGACACAAGACATGCTTCGGCATTGTGAAATGGGCGGTACGTGTCTAGTGATGTCAGGCTCAGGAGCGGGGGATATGATTTAGTGCCACAAAGGCAATTCACCCAGGACGATGCGTCAACTGATAAGATTATCACAAGATGGCCACGCCCTGCTGCCTGACGAAAACTCTGGTAAGGTCCATAGGAAATGTACGATCGATCAACTTATGGTTAAAAACACATGGCCGAACCATAGGGGCAATAATATTTCTGACTGAACCATTCCTTTAAAGATATAAAAAATATAGAAGTTGGCTGCGACATTACCAATTACAGAAGGTCGAAGAGTCATGGCGTGCTATTGCTGATTGCGCTCAGAAAAATAATCACCAGGGTATGTGGGCTGTTATACATTACACTAAGATGAGATCTTTACCTATAAATAGTGTTCCGGAAAGCGAATGGGTCGCCCATGTAAAAAAGACTCTAGGTACCCTGGAGATAAGAGAAGAGGCGATTGAAGTTGAGGAGCCTAGATGGTATGGTAGGTTTACTGTAGTTAGCTTAAACAAATTGATAGAAAAGCTACACAACTCTAGAGCAAATAGCCCTGATGGGACATGTAATACGCTGTTGCAGATGGCACCAGATAAATGGGCAAATGCGCTGTTTATTCTGTTTCACTGGATACATATATTTGGCATAATACCGGAGTCCTGGCGTGAAGGTATAATTCTGCCGATACATAAGAAAGGTGAATGGAAAGACCCTAAGAATTACAGAATGCTTGCCATGTTATTTATTCCTGCTAAAGTATTTGCAAAACTCCTGCTGACTGAACTAAATGGATAACAGATCATCATATTCTACCAATCAATCAATCCGGCTTTAGAGCCCAACCCTCCATAATATTATGAATTTAGTGTCTCCAGTTGATTATTCCTGGGCTGTCCGGAAATTACCTGTTTATGCTATATTTATAGACTTTACCGCTGCATTTGACACCATTGTGTGTGAAAGGCTATGGATTAAATAAAGAAAATGGGGAATACCACCAGGCTTATTAAAGATGATTCAATTGTTATATACTGATAATTCAGTTAGAATCCGCTTAGATGGAGAAGGTAAACTATCAGAATTGATCCCAACATGGCGAAGAGTCAAGCAGGGTTTTACTTTAGCTGCAACTTTATTTAACCTTTATCTTGCTGACTTCTCTGAGAGTTATGTGCCACCTGTACCGATGATATAAGGATCGCCAAGATAATTGGGCTATGCTGACAACCATTTGCTGCTAGACTATACCCCAATGGTTTACAAAATAAATTGAATGCTTTGGTGTGGTTAGCAACAAAAAATGGTCTAGAAATAAACATTGGTAAAACTAAGGTAATAGCATTCCTAGGTAAAGTTAAACACTCTCGATCTAACACTACAAATGGTTTGTTAATAAAAAACAGATCGAGCTTGTGGAATGTTATAAATATCTAAGTGTTATCATTGACCATGAATTTACTTGGAACCAACATTGGTCTGAAACAAAGTTGAAGTGTTTGGAAATCGTGGGAGCCTTAAGTCACTTTATTGGAAGACAAGGCGGTTTCTCAGTCAATACTAATTTATTGCTGTACTCTTCTAAAATTGATTGCTGGACCAATTGGATGTTGACTCATATATTGTCAATTTTAGTATTAACGTATGAAGCTATAGAGTCGCAAAGCTCCTGCGAGGGCAAAACTGTTGCTGTGAAATCAGTGGTGGAGAATAAAGACCCTAACCACAGGAAAAAGCTCTTTACTCTGATTTAGAGCCTTTTCAATGTTATGAGTAAAGTGGGCCTCATCAATAGCTGTATTTTTCATACGTTGGCGATGAGCAACTTTCTCCAATGACTCATATGAGTGACACCTTTTGCGTTCTGCCTTTCTCAATTTGGGACGTGCAGATTTCAGATCATTAGAGAACCAAGGTTTTGCGGGGCACCAACGAAGTAGAGTAAATTTGAGAGGGGCCACAACGTCAGCCGCTACCCTAAGAGATTGGGCCTCATTATGAGTGTAGCGGTCTGGAACCAAGGGTTCTGGTAAGCTTACCCGCCACACTCCGAGTCGTTGCGCCCGACAGGTCTGACCCTGCTGTGTGCAGTGGCCCCGGGAGGCAGACTCATCATGGAAACACTGGTACTGTTAGTAACGATGCTGGTGCTTCCGTGCACCCATTCCCGTGGAGTCTGCGAATCGGGATTAACCTTTTCTGGCACCTAGCTTCCCGGTCTGCCGGGACTTGTATGTCCCGGTGGGCACTTGGAAGCTAGGTGCCGTAAACTGTGTTACGAGGTTGGCGGCAACCGGCTGGTCGCATTGGCAGATTACCACCAACCTCGTAATGAGGCCCGTTGTGTTAGTGAGGAGAAATCACCAGAAATGTTATCATTTGTTACGCTCACCTGGTTTCCACAGGGGCGTCGATCGGACCCGGACAGCTGCGGTATCCACCAACGTGATGGGTAGTGCAGAGATGACAGTCTGGACTGGCCCGCCTAATCTTGTCTGCTGGACTCGTAGAAGTATTCTCCTGCAAGTGGAGAAAGGGATTTAGCCACCCGTGGACTTTAGGGATGGCCCCCCAACTGTTCTCGTTCTCCCCACTAATCACCTCCGATAACCCCTCTTGGTGACCTCACCTTATGTTTTTAAATGATGAGCTCTCCATACTGCATGGCATGCAGATACCAGTTACTTCACTGGTTTGAAGGTACTGGAGGAGTTCCGGAGGAATATTGACTCCAGTGTCTATAAAGTTCAAAGAGTTCAATATGTCCGACGTTCACTCTTGTTCCATTCCCTCGTTAGGTTGCAGCTGGGTCCAAAAGAATATTGCCTGGAGGCAGCTGATGGCATTCAGGTAAGAGTCTGTATTACCAAACACTGTCCGGTAAAAGTTGCATGAGTTTAACTTGCTGTTTTCTCTCCCTTTATAAGTGCGGCATAGGAAGATGCGGCGAATTAAAGGATAATACCTCCGGTGGTAAAGCAGGTAAGCCTATGGTGGCAAGAGATTGTCTTTGTCGGTTTTCTCGGCTCACCTTGTTATTCCTTTTGTTTTCCCCCCAGGTGCTGGGTTACGACGAAGAAAATGATGGAGGCAGCGCCGAGTCGAAAGATGCGGTGGACTCGTGAGTATAACGTGGCGTTGCTGCTGGCGAAGCGACGCGTGCTGAAATAATGTCCTTTCCAGGCTCGGAGATGTGCTGGGTCCGGAATCAGGTAAGGAATCAAATAATATCCGTGATTTAACCTCTTCTCCTTTCTTTTCCTTTTGTCTAGGAGCTCCGGATTCGAGGCGGGCGTGGCAGAAGACTGGATGCTGACTTGCAGACACGGTGAGCGTTACGCTGGTGGATGCAGAATAACACGAAGCATGGGCTGCTGTTCGGGCGTGGTTTAAATAGCCTGCAAAGTAGTCCCAGGTAAGAAGTTCCCCAGAACCACACCTGAGTGAAAAATAGTCCCTGTAATAAAATAGTCCCATCCAGGCCTCATGTTGGCTTGGGCTCATTTGCAGCATGGTCTGCATAAGGTAAGTAAAGTCTATGAGCCTGGCGCCTATGGCGCCAGGACTGATTTCTATGATGAGCCCGGCGCCTAAGGCGCCAGGACTGAATCCAAACAGCCCCCTGTTGAGGTTTTAATAAGTATCTGGATGCCTGCTCCCGGGGCTGATGGACTCGAATCCCGATGCCCGGGGGGTAGGCATCATGACAGCACTCCCCTGCCCCCCCCCCGGCCCCTCCTAAAGTTGTTCTCCCCCTTGGCCCTGGCTTGTCTGGGAAGTCCCGATGGAATTTTTTCACCAATCGAGGAGCATGAACGTGGTCACTCGGTTCCCATGACCTTTCTTGTGGTCCGTAACCCTTCCAGTCGATTAAATAAAAAAGTCTTGATTTAACCATTTTAGAGTCCAGGATGTTTTTTACCTCAAATTCAGGTTCTCCACCTATTAGGAGGGGGTCAGGTGGTTTGGTTAATCTTGTCCCGGGTTGAACTGGTTTTAGAAGTGAAACATGAAAGACAGGATGAATCCGCATATTAGAGGGTAATTCTAATTTGACGGCCACCTGGTTGATAATGGCCTTAAAGGTGTAAGGTCCCAAATATCTAGGATTAAAAGTCTGAGTTCCTTTCATGTAGCCAGCCAAACTTGTTCTCTGATTCGATATGGTGGAGTCTCACTTCTATGTTGATCAGAATTTTTCTTGTATTTTTCTTTTGCTTGTTTCAAATGTTTTGTTGCCTCTTTGAAATCTTGTGTAATAGTACAATGCAGATGAGTTACTGCCGGCATTTCTAATTGCTGGGGCGAATCGAGTTCTGAGGTTCGAGGATGATGTCCATATATGGTATAAAAGGGACTTTGTCCGGTTCCTGAATGTACAGAGTTATTGTATGCGTATTCAGAAATCCATAAAATGTCCTTCCAATTACTTTCGGTTTGGTGGAGCATACAACGTAGGTATTGTTCAAGAGTTGGTTCTCTCCGTCTGACCATCGGTTTGGGGATGGTGACTGGTTGATAACCTTACATCGATTTGTGCCAATTGACAACACTTCTGCCAAAATTGCGAAATGAACTGACTACTTCGGTCAGAGATCAATACGGAAGGAAATCCATGTATTCGAACAATATTTTCGAGAAATTCCTTGGCCAAGATTGAAGCAGAAGGTAATCCTTTTAAAGGAATAAAGTGGGCCATCTTGGAAAAAAGATCCACAATAACTAGAATGGTGTTGAATCCATTACATGGCGGTAGATCTGTAATAAAGTCTAAAGACAAAGTGTGCCATGGTCTGGGTGGAATATCTAAAGGTTGTAAAAGACCAGCTGGTTTCTTCTTTTGACTTTTGTTCTGGGCGCAGATGCCATAAGACAGTACAAATGACTTTACATCTTTTCGCTAGGTGGGCCACCAGAATTGTCTTTTAATTTTAGCTTCAGTTTTTGCAATACCTGGGTGCCCTTCCATCAGAGCTTCATGGCAGTTGGAGATGACTTGTTCTTGTAGTTCCTTGTGTGGTAGAAATAAACGCCCTTGATAGTAAGGTAGGTCATTGACAACTGAATAATCTTGGCCCTTTTTAACCCAGTCCTGCAGGGCTGCTGAATCGAAAAGTTGTTGGATCTTTAAATTAATATCTTCTAAGGTCTGTAGAGTAGTTATCCCAAGAATTCCTTTGTTCAGGAATTATAGGCACCGGTTCCGGGTTCGAATATGCTTCTCCCATCCCAATTCGGGATAAAGCGTCTGCCTTACCATTCTTACAACCTGGTCGATAAGTGATCACGAAATCGAATTCGGCAAGGAATAAGGCCCATTGAAGTTGACGCGATGATTGGGCCTTGGCTGTTTTTAAATACTGCAAGTTTCTGTAATCGGTGATTACAGTAATGGTATGCCTGGCACCGAGAAGATAATGCCGCCAAGCATTGAAGGCGGATTTGATGGCTAACAACTACTCTTTATCAGTAACCGTATAGTTTAATTTGGGGGGCGAGAATTTTCTGGACCAAAATGCTACTGGATGAAGTTGACCGGTTTCCGGATCCTTCTGGGACAGGACAGCCCCCATGGCTAAACTGGATGCATCGTTTTCAACTATGTATGGGAGCTCGGGGCGTGGATGCTTTAAGACAGGTGCCAACGTGAATTTCAATTTCAGTTCTTGGAAGGCTTTTTCAGCGTCTTCGGTCCACAAGAAGCGTTTGTTTTTTCGCAAAAGTGCTGTGACGGGGTGTACAACATATGAGCAGTCAGGAATAAATCTGCGGTAGAAATTAGCAAATCCAAGCATGCTTTGCACCCCTTTATCTGAACTGGGTGATGGCCACTTGAGAATTGAGTCCACCTTTCGAGAGTCCATTCGGACTCCTTTTGGAGCCAGGATAAATCCAAGGAATTCAACTTCTGTAGCATGAAAAACACATTTTTCCAATTTTGCATATAACTTGTGCTGGCGTAGTTTCTCAAGGACTGCACAAACATGCTTAACATGGTCTGATTCTGAGGAGGAGTACACTAGAATATCGTCTATGTATATGACAACACAGACGTCAGTGAGTTCACGAACGACATCGTTCATAAAATACTGGAAGGCTGCTGGTGCATTGCACAACCCGAAGGGCATCACCTGATATTCAAATAATCCGTACTTAGTGCGAAAAGCGGTCTTCCATTCGTCGCCCTTCTTTACACGTACCAGATGATATGCCCCTTGGAGATCTAATTTAGTGTAGATGCAAGCATCCTTTACTTGGTCTAGTAGTTCCGGGATCAGAGGCAATGGATATCGGTTCTTCACTGTGATCTGGTTTAATGCGCGGTAGTTTATGCACGTTCTGAGGTCACCTTCCTTTTTGGGCACGAAGAATAAAGCTGAAGATGCGGGGGACTTAGATGGACGAATGAAGCCATTAGCAAGGTATTGGTCCATGTATTGTCGTAGGTGACGGTTTTCGGGTTCCGTAAGGGCGTAGATCCTACTGCATGGAGGTTGTGCACCGGGTATGAGGTCGATTTGACAATCGTATGATCTATGAGGTGGTAAGGTGTTTGCCTGTTCTTTTTGGAAAACATCCTGGAATTCTTGATATTCCTGAGGTAACTGCATGACTGGATTAGCCACTGTGGCCAGGCTTTTGTTCAAGGTTTTTTCCGGGTAACAGGTGTGTGCACACTCCGGGAAGGTTACTCTCTTCTCTCGCCAATCAATACAAGGATTATGTGTATCCAACCAAGGTATCCCCAGTATTATTTGGAACTGCAGGGCTTTGATTAAGTCAAACACAATAGTCTCTCGATGCCCATCTTGACCCAACAGTGTCATCTCTGTGGTGGAATGAGTTACAGGCCCAGAGGCAATTTCAGTTCCATCGACTGTGGTGATAACATCCGAAGTGGTCTTTTTGCAGAGAGGTAGATTCATCCTAGAAGCCAATTCGTGGTCCACATAGTTTCCTACGGCCCCGCTATCAATGTATGCCCTAACTGCGTGCATACGTGATGGCTGCCTTGGATCAATAAGGCCCATTGGTATGATTAGGTGGGAGGTCTGAGTTTCCTTCTTTAAGCTCAGCAAGCGGACCTCTACGCTTGTCGGGCGTGGTCGTTTCCCGAATCAGGCCCTGTTTGATTTCTATCAGCAACTCTGACTACTTTCTTGGATGGTTTTATAGGGCAATCGTCCTGAGGCCCCACAGTACAGACACAACTGCATCTGTCGTCTCCTATCACTTTCTTTTTGAGTTAAGGGTCCCTTAACCCCCCCGATCTGCATTGGTTCTGATGCATCTGTTCCTTTGGGAGTAACATTGGGTTTAACCAATACCCGATTCTCGAACTTAGCTCGATCGGCTTTTCTATTCTGAAGTCAGTGGTCTAGCTGGACCACTAAGTCTATAAATTCTGCGCAATCCTGAGGTGGGTTCACAACTTGGACCAAAACATCTTTGAGTTCACCCCGAAGTCCATGATGAAATAATGTAATTCGCTTTACCTCTGGCCATCCGGTTTCCACCACCAACCTATTGAAGGTTGCGATATAAGTTAGCATGTCCTGGTTTCCTTGTCGTAGGGATAGAAGTTTGTTATCCAGGGCCTGTCCCTGTGAATGTCTGGCGAATAGTCTTTCCATGCTCAATTGAAAACCCTGAAAATCCTGAAGAAGAGGGTCATCCTGGTTGACTAATGGAATTGACCAATCCGCTGCGCTGCCACAAAGGTATGACAGTACAAAAGCTACTTTGGCTTGGTCGTTTGGAAAAGCTTCTGGTCTGCATAAAAAGAGCAAGCGGCATTGGTTCATGAACACGGCGAACCTTTTCGGGTCCCCAGCAAAGCGTTCGGGTGGAGCTAAAGAAATGCTCCCTGGTAGAACCACTTTCACAGGGCTGCTCGATGAAACGGGGGTTGAATTCCCCCCCAAGTCCAGGTAGTGGTGTTTGCCCGGTTTGGTTTTGCAGCAGTTGTCTGGAAAGATCATCTGTGCGCTCCTTTGCCACAATCAATTCTCTCCTGAGGGCGTTTGTTTCTTGGCGTGCGGAGTGCACTTCTGCCCTAAGTTCCCCTAACAATTGGGCTAGTTGGTTGGTTTCTGAGGTCTCCATTACGCCCGGGTGGGGATTTGTAGATGGGCTTCGTGTTCTGTTACGCTCACCTGGTTCCCACAGGGGCGTCGATCGGACCCGGACAGCTGCGGTCTCCACCAACATGATGCGTAGTGCAGAGATGACAGTCTGGACTGGCCCGCCTAATCTTGTCTGCTGGACTCGTAGAAGTATTCTCCTGCAAGTGGAGAAAGGGATTTAGCCACCCGTGGACTTTAGTGATGGCCCCCCAACTGTTCTCGTTCTCCCCACTAATCACCTCCGATGTCCCCTCTTGGTAACCTCACCTTATGTTTTTAAATGATGAGCTCTCCATCCTGCATGGCATGCAGGGGCGCACAGATACCAGTTACTTCACTGGTTTCAAGGTACTGGAGGAGTTCCTGAGGAATATTGACTCCAGTGTCTATAAAGTTCAAAGAGTTCAATATGTCCGATGTTCACTCTTGTTCCATTCCCTCGTTCGGTTGCAGCTGGGTCCAAAAGAATATTGCCTGGAGGCAGCTGATGGCGATCAGGTAAGAGTCTGTATTACCAAAAACTGTCCGGTAAAAGTTGCATGAGTTTAACTTGTGGTTTTATCTCCCTTTATAGGTGCGGCATAGGAAGATGCGGCGAATTAAAGGATAATACCTCCGGTGGTAAAGCAGTTAAGCCTATGGTGGCAAGAGATTGTCTTTGTCGGATTTCTCCGCTCACCTTGTTATTCCTTTTGTTTTCCCCCCAGGTGCTGGGTTTCGACGAAGAAAATGATGGAGGCAGCGCCGAGTCGAAAGATGCGGTGGACTGGTGAGTATAACGTGGCATTGCTGCTGGCAAATAATGTGCTTTTTCAGGCTCGGAGATGTGCTGGGTCCGGAATCAGGTAAGGAATCAAATAATATCCGTGATCTAACCTCTTCTCCTTTCTTTTCCTTTTGTCTAGGAGCTCCGGATTCAAGGCGGGCGTGGCAGGACTGGATGCTGGCTTGCAGACACGGAGAGCGTTACGCTGCTGGATGCAGAATAACACGAAGCATGGGCTGCTGTTCGGGCGTGGTTTAAATAGCCTGCAAAGTAGTCCCAGGTAAGAAGTTCCCCAGAACCACACCCGAGTGAAAAATAGTCCCTGTAATAAAATAGTCCCATCCAGGCCTCATGTTGGCTTGGGCTCATTTGCAGCATGGTCTGCATAAGGTAAGTAAAGTCTATGAGCCTGGCGCCTATGGCGCCAGGACTGATTTCTATGATGAGCCCGGCGCCTAAGGTGCCAGGACTGAATCCAAACAGCCCCCAGCCGGGGCTATTGGGGTTTTAATAAGTATCTGGATGCCTGCTGCCGGGGCTGATGGACTCGATCCGGATGCCCGGGGTAGGCATCATGACATCATTGCACTGTGAATGAAAGGTAGACCTAAGAATTTTCCGATCTGCTCAGTGCAAATTTCTCCACCAGGCAGTAACATGTGGAATTATTTGCAGAGGGGATAGGTGTTTAAGGAAAAAAGGGATAAAGTAATGGTCAGACCAAATCACAGGTACAGCAGGGGAGGTAAGAATGTTAGGCTCATCGGACAAGACCAGGTCGAGGGTATTGCCCAGAACATGTGTGGGCTCAGATGGCCTAAGACCAAGATCTGATAGCGCCTCAAAAAACTGAGTGACAATAGGAGGACGATGCTGATTAAATGTACATCACCTAGGACAGTCAGGCGTGTATATTATACCTGAAGTTCAGCTATTAAATCAAGAAAAGGATTTAAAAACCCAATAGAGGAGCCTGGAGGGAGGGGCCTGTAAACAATCAGGAAATGCCAAGAGAGATGCAGATATCAACAAGGCTTGTATATCAATATCGTGCCCTAATGGAATCTGGGATAGTTGAAGAGCAGACTTAACATAATTCATCTGGATAGAATTTCGCCCCACTCTGGAGGTGGGGTGAAGTTCGAGGGGATTGGGTCCTCGGACGTATTCCATATCTATGACAGTAATCACCACAGCTGTGCTGCTTTGGAAAATCTTCGGCGTCTGCGTCCTGCGTCGATGGCGTCGATACGCCGCCCTCGAGGACCTCGGCCGACGTCACTGGATGTTATAAGTTGTACGCACGACACCCGTAGCCTCAGTTCCGTTTTTTTCCGCGAACGTGTTCGCTTCGGGAATCTCGGCGCGCCTCGACTCTTTGGAGTTTCTGTTGTTTCTCGGTTCTTCGTACCTGTTTGGTGTTTGTGAAGTATTTCTTCGTGAAGATGTCTACCTCGTCTTCCACACCGCGTCCGGGCTTCAAGAAGTGCGGGGACTGTGGGTCCAAGATGTCGGTCATGGACTCACACAATGCCTGCCTCTGGTGCCTCGAGGAGGCCCATGACACGGATGACTGTGTCGACTGCCAGTCGCTCACGTCGAAAGCCTTGCGGGAGCGCAAGAAGAAGTTATCGGTAGGTAAGGTGTCCAAGCCCCGGAAGTCGAGGTCTGCGGGGCTGTAACGCTCACCTGATTCCCACGGAGGCGCTGGTCTAGGAAGGAAGGTGTCTGTGACTCAAAGTGATGTGCAGGACTCGATTGGCTTCTGGGGCTGAGCCTCTTCGCACTGTGTGTCGAACTCGAAGGGTGAGATTTCTGCAGGTGAAAGAATATGGGGGTTAATGATCTGGGCTGTTGAGTGTCCCTCTCTCCCTCTCTCTCTCTTCCTAGCTTCTCTGTAGAGCCCCCAGGTCAACGTGCTCACCTTAGATAGGTGAATGCTGGACTCTCCATCTGCGTCTGGTGCAGGGTGCCGTTGCCAGTTCCTTCACTGGGTGAAACGTAGGCCTCTTGACATCAGAGGATCGCTACCGCCGTTAACTGCACGAGCGGTGAGTTTCCGGACACCTTTTTAGTCCTTATAGTCTTTAGGTGCGTGGGCACGTAATATAGAACAGGGCTTGATATGATGCTTTCTCCTATTTGTTTTGCAGGGCTCTTGGAATAGAAGATGGTGTGAAGAGAGCCGAAGCTGGAGCCAGAGCCTTGGGACGAAGCGCTTGGAAATGCGTAAGTAATTGCAAGCGCTCTAACTGTCTCTTTTCTCTTGCAGCTGTGAGTTCGTGCTGAAGAGTTGCTGGAAAACGCCGGAGTATTTGCAGGCGTTCTATTGTGGCGAGCGCGATGGGCGTAAGTACATACCCGTCAAATGTCTTTTCTTTTGTATTTCAGATGCTGGGTCGCAGCGTTGAAAACATCCGGAATGCACGGAGTGCTGGTAAGTAATAACTATGCTTTTGTTTTCACAGGCGGAGATGCAGCGTGAAGAAATGGTCGCTGCCGATGAATCAGGTGAGGAATGCGCTGCATGTGAAGGTTGCCGTGCTAACCTGTTTCTTATCTTTACAGGTGCTGCTGAAGACTGGATTCAGGAATGGTAAGTATTGTTCTTGCAGGTTCTGCTGAAGACTGGATACAGGAGTGGTAAGTATTGTTCTTGCAGGTTCAGGATCGGAAGAAGAGAAGCTGGAACAGACTCGGTGAGCGTTCTGCTGCAGATGCAGAATAACGCGAAGCACGTTTCATCAATCGGGTGTGGTTTAAATAGCCTTGGAGTGATGAGGCGTCTTCCTCCACGGCCCCGCCTAGGTAAGAAAAGAGTTCCTGTTCCAAAAGAGTTCCAGTGTTGTATCCAGGGAGTGGAGCTTGCCCCACCCAGGTAAGAAAGTAGTTCCGGCTTACTGAGAATTCCTATGCAGCTGGTAAGTAAGCAGCATGGTCTGCTGCAGGTAAGTCCACCCAAGCATCTTCATATATATTATGAGCCCGGCGCTTCCAGTGCCGGGACCGATGGCATTGATGAGCCTGGCGCCACCGGCGCCAGGACAAGGTCCAAAAGGTCCCAGTGGGGACCGGCTGGTGCCTAGGATTAAGGTTAGGGGCTTGCTTCCAAGGACGTTGGGCTGGTCCTGGCTCCTTGGAAGCAGTGATCATGACAGGGGCTTTCGACGGACGACTCGAGGGGCGACTCTCCGCGTCGTCGTTGGAAGTCCAGTGGGTCTCGGTCCCGGAGTCGGTCTCGCCACTCCTCTGCCTCTTCGAGGCACTCCCGGAAGCGCCGTCATCAGTCGCCTTGCCCGTCCTCATCGGAGGACTCAGCCCGTCGGCGGGTCGCTTACCCCACCAAGCATGCGACACCGGAGGAATGGGCTTCCTTCGGGAAGAAAATGTTGGCGATTCTCGAATCGCAGGGCACTGGTCCGTCCGCACCTCCGAGTGGGGTCGGTCGCGATCAGCCGAGAGAAACCGCTCGCACGCCTTCGGGCTCGGGTGGTCGTCACGATTCGTGGGAAAGGTCCCGCTCGGACGAGGGGAATCGTTCTCGGCATGCCCGGTCCAGGTCCCGGTCCTCGACGCGCTCGAGACCGTGTGAACCTGTGGTGTCTTCACGGAAGACGTCGATGCCGGTGGCGCTGAGGTCGTCGACAGACTCTTTCTAGGGCTTGCCTTCGAAGAAGTCGTCGACGCCATCGGCGTTCCGACCGTTGAGGGACGCGCTCGGGGCCCTGGCCACGAGGACTGTGTCGGCGCCGTCGATGCTGTCGATGCCGCGCTCGGCATTGACGCCGATTCACTCGACACCTTTCGAGGCTGTGCTGACGGGGGTACCCTGTGGCTCGGTGGAACCCCCTAGAAAGGCTCTGGCCAAGGTCAAGCATGGCTTGGGTTCAAGTTCTGTGCCTTCTTACCGCCATCTGTTTATTTCAGAGGTGGATGAAGGTTCTGATGGATGGCATGGTGCCTGACACGGTGCCAGACGAGATTCTCTCGGGCCATAGCCAGTTTGAGGACCTGAGGCAGTCCATGCATGATGCTAGTGGGCTGGACACCTCTCCGGAGGTGAAGTTTTGTAGGCCTGAGCCTGGCACTCATGCCGATTCTTCGTACCGGCACCTTATGTCAAGGATGGTCTGCTCCCCCGGGGGAGATTGTTCAGGATGACCTTACGGATATCCTCAACATTGGTCCACCAACTGACCCGGTACTGCCGTTTCATATGGCTCTACAGAGGAGGGTGGCGGCGGCTTGGACTGCTCCAGAGAGTCTCCCGGCAGTGGGCAAGTCTTTGCCATGAAAATACCGCCCAGCCACTGGTGACCCCTGCTACTTGTCCAAGCACCCTACTCCAGAGAGTTTGGTGGTGCAGGCGGCTACAGCCCCGGCAAAGCAGGCGTCGTACCCTACCATCCCTCCTGATAGGGACGACAAGCGTTTTGATGGCTGGGAGAAGAAAGTGTTTTCTGCAGGGGGTATGGCGCTTCAGGCGGCCAACTCTATATGTGCCTTGTCACGTTTCACGCACACTCTGTGGAACTGTTTCCTTGGCGGCTGAACATATTCCCGAAGCGGACGAACAGGATGGTTTTCTTGCGATGGCTCAGGATGGCAAGGATGCCATGTGTGAGGCCGTTCAGTCGGGTTTGGACATGGCAGATTGCATCAGCCGATCCATGGCGGCGAGCACCGTGAGACGCAGGTTTGCGTGGTTGCGGAAGTCGGGGTTTGCTCCTGATGTGCAGGCCCGGCTCCTCAACATGCCCTTTGACGGGGAACATCTTTTTTGGCAGCAAGGCTGACAAGAGCCTTGAGAGGTTGCAGACCTCAAAAGCTGCAGCGAAGTCGTTGGGCGCTGCAGTTCGACAACCTATGCCTTTTCGTCCTAGGGGACAGCAATGGAGGGGAGGTTCCTTTCGTTATTACTCATCCTTTGGTAAAGCGAGAGGAGCTGCCAGTCAAAGGGGCCACCGTAGGAGTGCCAGAGGTGGAAAACAAGGTACTCGAGGTGCCAAGGCCGCTCGGGCTGTTATCTCTTTGCCGTCAGGCGACGCCGCAGCTGCTTCAGCTCAGTCATGAGGCCATGTCCCATGGTTCGCCGGTTGGGGGAAGGCTGGCGCAGCATCTTGCAGAGTGGCGCACCATGACTTCAGATGTGTGGGTTCTGGAGATCATAACCCACAGCTACTGTCTTCCTTTTCGGCAGAGGCCTCAAGACATTCCGCCGGGGAATCTCTCTTTGAAGAGTCCGGATCCGCTCCTTGCGCAGGAAATTCAATCCCTGCTGGAGAAAGGCGCCATAGAACTGGTGCCTGTAGCGCAGAGGAACAAGGGATGGTATTCCCCTTATTATTTGATTTCCAAGAAAGACTGGGGATTGAGACCCATCATGGACTTGCGCGGTTTGAACAAACTCCTCAGGACGGACAAGTTTAAGATGGTTACTCTCTCTCTCAAGTCCTCCAGGCCCTTCAACTTCAGGACTGGTTGGTGTCTCTCAACCTCAAGGACGCTTATTTTCATGTGCCGATCCATCCAAAGCACAAGTAGTACCTGAGGTTCGTGGTTGGTCGACTCGCACTTTCAGTTTCGGGTCCTGCCGTTCGGATTGACCTCCCCGATGGTCTTCACCAAGCTCATGGTAGTGGTGGCAGCGCACCTCAGGAAAGGGGGATTCACGTCTACCCCTACCTCGTTGATTGGTTGATCAGGGCGCGCTCTCCCGAGCAAGTCCTGGATCATCTGTCAGTCACCTGCCACTCCCTCCACAAGCTGGGCTTCTCACTCAACTTAAATAAGTCCCATTTGACACCAACTCAGAGGCTCCAGTACATCGGAGCTGTGCTCGACACGTCCTGGGGCAGTATTTTCCTCCCCAGGTGAGGGCTCGTCACATTCAGCAGTTGGTGCACAAGTTTCAACTTGCCCAGAGTCTCCCAGCGTTCGAGTTCTTGAGACTGCTCGGCCTCATGGCATCCTGCATTCTTCTGGTACCAGAGGCCAGGTTGCGGATGAGATCTTTGCAATGGGCACTCAAGCTCCAGTGGTCTCAGTCCTCCGGCAGGATGTCGGACCCTGTTCAGGTGCCGTCTTCGGTCGCCCGGGACCTTCTGTGGTGGGCTGACGAAGGCAATCTGATGAGGGGGGCTCTATTTTGGCTGCCCTGGCCAGAGGTGACGAGCGTGTCGGACGCATCCCTCACGGGCTGGGGAGCTCATGCCAACGAGTTGACAGCAGTCGTTGGTCTCCGTCGGAGTCCAGACTCCATATCAATCTGTTGTAGCTGAGGGCCGTCAGGCTAGCCCTGAAGGCTTTTCTGCCGACTGTGCGAGGAAAGAATGTTCTGATCCTTACGGACAACACGGTGGCCATGCACTACCTCAACAAAAAGGGGGGGGGGGCAGGGTCACTTCCTCTGTGAAGGGAGGCGATGCAGCTCTGGTTCTGGGCAATCCAGCAGGAAGTTTCGATCTCGGCAGTTCATCTGGCAGGAGATGAAAACGAGACGGCGGACGCTCTGAGCAGGCAGAGTGCAATCTCTCACGAGTGGCAGTTGGCTCGGGAGATTCTTCTGGAGATCTTTGCACTTTGGGGGACCCCTCAAGTGGATCTCTTCGCCTCCAGTGTCAAGCGGAAGTGCGAGAGGTTCTGCTCGCGGGAATTTCCTCCAAACGGAGCCTTAGGAGACGCGTTCGTGGTGGAGTGGTCATTCCCACTGCTGTATGCGTTTCCTCCAGTCCTCATCATCCCGCAAGTACTGCGGAGGTTATGGAGGTTCGGTTCCCGGATGATTCTCATCGCTCTGGTGTGGGCCCGGAGGACGTGGTACCCGGAACTTCTCGACTTGTCCATCTGCCCTCCACGTCGTCTTCCCTACCGAGACGATCTGCTCTCACGGGAGGGGGTTCAGGTTCTCCATCCAGAGGTCAGGTCCCTCAACCTTCAGGCTTGGTTTCTGAAAGGTTGGGGTATAAGGATTGGGACCTCCCTGAAGACGTGATGGAGGTGTTGATTTTGGCCAGAAGGCCAGCAACAAAGTCCCTGTACCGTTGCCGTTGGAGAAAGTTCTGCGACTGGTGCGGGGTTAAGAATGTGGATCCTTTTGCATGTGAAATTCCCATGGTTCTGTCTTTTTTGCTTTCTTTGGCCCACAGGGGCTTTCAAGTGGGTACCATTAAAGGTTACCTGGCGGCACTGTCCATATTTAAGCGCTCGTCTGAAGAGTGTTCCTATTTTAAAATTCCTTTAATTTCTCAGTTTCTGGAAGGGCTCACTAATGTGTTCCCTCCGTCACCTTTTCAGGTGCCCGGTTGGGATTTGAACCTTGTTCTCAAGTTTCTGATGGGTGCTCCGTTTGAGCCTTTGCATTCATGCCCTTTGAGACTTTTAACTCTTAAAACTGTATTTGAGTGAGTGAGTTACAGGCACTTTAGGTTAAGCCACCCTTCACTGAGTTTCATAAGGACAGGGTTGTCCTTCGAATTCGTCCTTCTTTTCTTCCGAAGGTGGTGTCGGAATTTCATTTAGGCCAGAAGGTTGTTGTTCCGGCGTTTTATCCTCCTCCACATCCTGGTAAGGAAGAGGAGAGGCTCCATAGGCTTGATCCTAGGAGAGCGTTAAGCTTTCATATTTCACGCATGTCCCGGGTCAGAGTGGACGATCAGCTCTTCATTGGTTACGCTGGAAAGCGTTTGGGACAGGCTGTGACAAAACAGACCTTGTCTCGCTGGATTATTTTGGATATCTCCGAGTGTTGCCGCTTGGCAGGTAAGGACCCACCGGTCGGTTTATGGGCCCATTCTACCAGAGGTATGGCTGCCTCTACTGTCCTGCAGAGGGGTGTTCCTATTCGAAACATCTGTGATGCAGCCACCTGGGCTTCGGTACATACTTTTGTACGTCACTATTCCCTCGATTCCATCCGGGGGCAGGATCTGGCCTTTGGCAAGGCGGTCCTTTACCCCACAATTTGATTGGGCATGCTAAATTTCTGTTTTCTAAATTCTTTTCCCACCTCCTTGCATTGGTACTGCTTTGGGAGTCTGTCATAGATATGGAATACGTCGGAGGACCCAATCCCTTCGAAGAACAAGTTACTCTCTTACCTGGTAACGTTCTTTCGATGGGATGGTCTGACGACGTATTCCATATCGCTCCCTCCCTCCCTCCCTACCTTCCCCGCTACAGAATTTCACGTTCTGGGAAAAAACTACAACAGAAGATACGGGCGTCGTGCGTCGTACTTATAACATCCAGTGATGTCGGCTGTCAGAGGAGGTCCTCGAGGTCGGCGTATCAACGTCATCGACGCAGGACGCAGACGCTGAAGATTTTCCAAAGCAGCACAGCTGTGGTGATTACTGTCATAGATATGGAATACGTCATCGGACCATCCCATCGAAAGAACATTACCAGGTAAGAGAGTAACTTGTTCTTCTATCCAGGTGAATTGTTATAGTCATCCGGTAGCGCACTATGCAAGGCCGGTGTACCTGCCACAGTAAGCCAAGTCTCAGTGATGCACATTAAGTCAGGGAAATAATTAACAAATGCATTCCATGGTCTTGCGTGAGAAGACAATCCACTCCTGTATTTTTTCCATTTAGATTCTGGGACTTGTAGTTTTTTCTTTGCCGTTTGAAATTCAGGAAAACTACAACTCCTATGCCCCATGCTTCATTTCCTTTTTTCTTTGCGCCTTGCACGCTGCATCTGGAACGTGACTCGAGTTCACTCGATGTTCTTTTTGGTACTATTGTATGTTTTTCTTCAAAACCTCAGCACAATTTCGTCCCACAGGGTTTGGTGCTTGAAGCGATTTTGCGATTGCGAGGCCAAAATATCCATGACGGAACCCCATGACGTCTGCCTATGGTGTCTAGGTGTTAGTCATGACACAGAGGCCTGCGTGTCGTGCGCAAAGATGCAGCCAAAATCCATACGTGAGAGGGCCACAAACTGGCCTTGGGCTAACCTGAAGCCAAGTCTCTGGCGCGGTCGCTCTTTCGGTCCTCGGAAGCCGGGACTGAGAAGCCCACTCCTGACCAGGGGAGGGAACGACATTGTAAGAAGACCAAGAAACGGCCCCATTCCAGGAGCCATTCATCATTGTCTTCCTCACGGAAGAAAAAGCGGCACCACTGCCATCGACGCAAGTACAGCTCGTCGTCAGAACAAGTTAAGCCCTCGGCAGAGCTGACTACTCAGGAAGAGTGGGAGAGTTTTAAGACTTCATTGTTAGAAATGTTTAAGATGCAAGCTGCTGTAGGTGCGGCTCTGGCCCCCGACCAGCAAGCTTTGGCGGCGATAGTGGCACTCAATGCTCCCAACCCCAAGCCAGCCAATCTGTGAACATCATCGGTGTCGAAAATGTCTTCAGGTGTTTACGCTTGCCAGGTATAAGTCGCCGGATGGCCATAAGGCTGAAGCCTCTGATGCCCATCGGTTATCCGAGCGTCCGTTGGTGCCGAAAGAACCTTAGACTTCGAAGGCTTCGGCTTCGAAACCTATTCTCAAGCCCTTGCCGCCGACAGTCGCCGGTGGTTCATTTCTGCCACTGTCGGTATCGGCTTTCTTCGATTCCATGCATTCCATATTTGGCATCGATGACCCAGAGGACTCAGTCCGTTTACACGGGAGCCAGCGTCGTCGATTTGTTTGATGATCAGGCCGATCCATTGGCCCTAGCTTAGGGTCTACATGACGCCAGTGGTCTGGATACTTCTGCAGACCTGGAATTACAGCAAAGCCAGCCCTATACCCTTGCCAGTGCTAGGTTCAGGGAGCTGGTTCAAAGGGTAGTTGACACCCTGGGGTTGAAGGCGTCCACTACCCCTCTTCAGGGGTATGATAAGCTTACCGACATTTTGGACGAGAGTCCTGAAGTGGAGCACAATATGCCTTTCAACCAGCCATTGCAGACCCCTTAGTCTCCTTATGGCAGCACCCTTGTACCATTCCCCCTGTGAATGCCATTTTTTTTTTTTTAAACTTTGTATTTATTAAACAGGTCAGCTTTTAACAGCAGGACCAGGATACCCTGGCCGATACTCTCCAAAACAATTACAAAGATAACATGTCAAATAACTCCCTCCCACCCGCACTTAAGGTTACCAGGCCCCCGTGGGCGGTAGGCACACGATGCAACAGAAGGAGGAATAAGAAACAAAGCAAATAAAATACTAGGCTACACAGTTCTTAGTTGCTGATGTCTTGGGGTCGCAATTCACAACCCTGATATGGTGCAACACATTCAATGCAGGTAGATAATCATGTACCGCTCTCTGAGGCTAGAGTCTCGTCGCTGCACATTGTTCATTCAGAAGAACCCCCATCCAATCCTGCACTAAAGACTGCATGGCATTATTGGTTATTTCAGAAAGTTTTTCCGTATGTAAAAATTGCCCATCGTTTGCTAAGCCATTCCGCTTTAGAGGGGGCGGATGCATCCTTCCATTTTTGAGCAAGGGCGAGTCTCCTCGCTCTCAACATTGCTACCACAACTTTGGGGAAAGCAGACTGATCAGCTTCAGGCATAGGCGTGTCCAGGAGGGTCTCCAGGGGATTGAGGGCCGGACCCATACCCACAATGTCCTTGATCCAGCTGAGCAGTTCGGACCAGTACATTCGAATGGTTGGGCATTCGCACCACATGTGATACCAAGTGCCCGCTGCGAGCACAATATGGGGCATGACGGGGAGACGCCCTTGAACATTCTGGAAAGGGCAGCGGGGGTGATGCCAGGAATGAAGCATTTTAAAACTGTGTTCCATGGCGGAGGTGTACAAAGCCCCTGAAAAAATTGACCTCCACGTCGACTCCTCCAAGGATACTCCCAGCCTTTCCTCCCAGACCCTTTTAAATGTCTGTCTGTCTTCAAGATTCGCTGTGTTGAGAGCGCAATATATTCTGTAATGGGAACCCTTCCTGGAATTGGATTCCACCAATACTCTCTAAAACGGGGTTAGGGGGCGAGTCAGATCCACAAGCCACTTGGGGTTGGAGATAATCCCTTTCAGATATTCAAAAACTGTGGGGGGCTTATCTCCCAACGCCCCAACAAGCTGGTCATATTCAATTAAAAAAACCTCGCAGAAAAGTTGCGCTGCCCTCTCCAATCCTTCGTCTGACCACGATTGTGAGTTACGGAAGCCTCTCGAACCAAGGTCGAATGGGAGGCCCCATAAAGACGATAAAGGAGATGACCAGGAAGAGAGCCACTTGTTTTCCTTATTTGGCCTCCATGTCTCCCACAAAACAGCCAAGCTTGGATGATGCTTGAGACTCGCGGGAAGGAGTTTTGTGGGTCCACAGGAGATCTCTAACTTTTTTCGGGTGGGAGTCTTCCAGGAAGGTCCAATACATCCCCATTTGATACCTCATGTGTTCTAGCATCACGCGCATCTGTGCAGCCTTATAATATAGTCTGTAGTCGGGGAGGCCGAAGCCTCCATGGGTCCTGGGCAGGGTCAAGGTCGACAATTTAATTCTCGCCCTTTTGCCGTTCCAGATGAAGTGAAGAAGTTGGGATTGCAGCACCTCGAAAAAAGACTCTGGGACAGGGGTGGGAAGGGTCGAAAAAAGGTAAAGGAGCCGAGGCAGGGCATTCATTTTGACTGTGCTCATCCACCGAAACCACGAGAGGGTGAGGGGCGACCAACGGTTAAGGTCATTGCTGATTTTTGCCAGAAGCAGGGGGAAGTTAAGTTCAAATACTCGGCCCAAGTCCCTCGGAATTATAGTCCCTAAATACGGGGTGGCTTCCCATTCAATTCTAATTCCCTGGACCTCGGAACTACCCCTGATTTCAGTATTGCTGACACACATCGGCATTATGCATGACTTGGCCACATTAACCTTCAGACCCGAGAATGAGCCGAAGAGGCCAATGAGGTCGAGCAACCGGGGAAGCGAACTTGGGAGATCGGACAGGTAGGCTAGGATGTCGTCCGCGAACTGGGACAGTTTAAATTCGCATTCACCATACTGAACTCCGGAGATCCCACAATCTGCCCTGATCGCCATAGTGAGAGGCGCAATCGGCAACACGTACAAAAGGGGGGACAGGGGACACACCTGACGGGTGCCTCTAGAAAGATGAAAGGCTGACTATGTACACACATTAACCAAAACCCTAGCCATGGGACCATTGTATAAAGCCGATACCCAACCACAGAACTTCTCGCCCAAGCCCATTTTTTGGATTACCTCACCCATATAATGCCATTCAACACGGTCAAAGGCCTTTTCTGAGTCCAGTGAAAGAAGCTAACCCTCTAAATTCTGCCTCCTGACCTTGTGTAAGAGGTCCAGCGTCTTCCTCCCATTGTCCGAACCCTGCCGACCGGGAATAAGGCCAACTTGGCCTCCATGGAAAAGGGAAGGGAGATGCTACGGCAACCTATTGGCCAGGAGTTTGGCCAGGATTTTAACGTCCGTATTCACGAGGGAAATGGGGCGGTATGACTGACATTGAGAGGGGTCTTTCCCCTCCTTAGGAAGGACCACAAGGGCGGATATCATGGACAGTGGTAGGGCTCCCGTTTCCAGGGCCGCGTTGAACATTTTAGACATGAACGGGGCCAGAGTGGACCGGAAAGTCTTGTAAAAACGCACCATAAAACCATCATCCCCCGGAGCTGTGCCGCTCTTTAAAGAGGAGATTGTATCCACCACCTCTTGCGGGGGGCTCGAAGGGGTCAGCCTTGCCGGGGAAAGACGGGAAATAGACACAGTGTCTAGAAACAGATCGACTATTGCGCCGTCCCCAGAGTACTCCGAGGAGTATAGGCGTTCATAATATTCCCTAAATTGGTTTGCTATAACGTCATCTCTAAGAATATTCTCACCGACAGTGGATCGAAGCGCCTTCACTCGTCTGCTGATCTGGAGTTCCCTGAGCCTCCAGGCTAGTATCCTATCTGCCTTTTCCCCTTTCTCAATATATTTCTGTTTTAAGAAAGCTAACTTCCTTTCCGTCTGGCCTATGAGGAGGGCGGCCAGTTTTGATTTGAGTAGTTGTAACTCCTCCCACTTGCCCGGGAACATTTCTTTATTTTCCCTCAACTTCCTCTCCTCCTGACCCCTTTCTCTCTTTCTCCTCGAGCCCATCTCAATGAGAGTGCCCCTAATGATGGCTTTGAAAGCATCCCAGACCCCCATGACACCCACTTCCCTGTTGTCATTAATGGCGAAATAGTCCTTTATGACGGCCAGGAGCGACTGCCTCAACTCACTATCCTGCAACAAGTGGTCTTTACACCGCCATCGGGAAACCGGGGTGATAGGAGGGGGAACACCCAGCTTGAGCCTAACTAAGTCGTGGTCAGACCACGGAACTGCTTCAACCCCAGAGTCAAGGTCCTGTTCTCTGAGAGAGGTGTCTAGCAGAATGTAATCAATTCTGGAGAACGTTGTATGTGCGTTTGAAAAAAAGGTAAAGCAAGGATCATAGCCCTATTTTGTAACGTCTGAATCTAATAGGCCCAGTTGCCCGTTGACCCTGTGAAATGCTGCGAACAACCTCTTTTGGAGGAGTGAGTCTAAAGTAGGGTAGGGAGATTTCCTATCCTTCTCTGGACAAAGGACCATATTAAAATCTCCTCCCACCAGTAAGTTCCCTTCTGCAAAAGCTATGACTTTCTCCTTCATCCCCTCCCAGAAGAGATCCTGCGCTTCGTTCGGGGCAAATATGCACACTAAGGTGAATATTTTGCCTCTCACCTCTCCCTTGCCCCTTGACCATAACATACCGCCCTTTCGGGTCCGTTTTATGAGAGCGGGGGGTGAAGTGAGCATTGGGCGAGACCAGGAGCGCAACCCCTTTCTTCTTCGACATATAGGGGGAGGCAAACACATGTTGAATGGCTTTAGCCTTGAGCTTTGGCACTTTCTCTTTCACCCAGTGAGTTTCTTGTAAGAACAGAAAATGGAGTCGGAGCCTGGTGAATTCCCTCACCACCAGAGATCTTTTAGTAGGGGTGTTGAGGCCCCGCACATTTAGCGACCCCACAGCCCATGTAAAAAGTGTCATTTGTCGAGATGAAACTGGCAGCACATTGCTCCACCTAAGGAGCCCATTGTAGCCTTTCCCCCATATTGCCTCCGTGCACCATCCTTACTCCCAAAAGAACCCATAAAGCCCATGCCCCCCTCGCAGCCTGATGAGCATAAAAGAACGCTCCCAGAACTAGACACATGTGGTCTTAACCAACCTCCCCTCACCCCCTCAACACTTGAACACCATGCACCGACAACTTGCCGCTGTGCCACGCCACCAGTGTCCCCCTCCTCCAAGCCCGATAACACCTCTGCCACAACAACCCAAGCCCCCCAACCCCCAGTAACCGTATACCAACATTGTGCGAACTCAAACCCAGTGCAACCAGCACTCGTGTAAGCAGAGCCCCGCACATTAGGCTCTCCCTCCCCCCTCAGGCAGAAACAAATGGATCAGGCCTCTCTCCGCCCCCAAAACATTTGATAACCCCTTTGGATGTGTCAGTTTTTGGGAGAGTTCGGTGATGCCGGGGCGATCCTCCTAAATTTTCTATGCCTTTGGACCATGCGTTTTTCCATGGCTGACTCGGAGCTCTGGGGGCCAGACGGGTCTCACTCTCGACCCGCAACGGTGGGATCCTTGCTTGTCTCACCCAGAAGTTCCTGAGAGACCCTTCGGATATCGTCTACTGTGACCAAAGCATATTTGTAGCACTCAAGTTCAAAAGACAGGGCAAAGGGATATCCCCACGTATATCAAAACCCTTTTGCTTGAAGCATTTTTGTCAAAGACAAGCAAAGCCGTCGCCTGCCCAAGGTGAATGCAGACGGGTCCTGGTAAATCGAGATTCGCTCGCCTTCCCATTATTCCGGACCCTTCCTCCGTGCCAGCGTTAAAATTGTATTCTTCTCTGAGAAGTAGTGAAAGCAAGCAAGGACTGATCTGGGGCCTCTATTGGGAGCGCCAGCTATATGCGCTCTGTCGATGGTGGGCTCGTTGGTGTTGGCGTCTTCGAAGAGAGAGCTAACCACAGCGTTGACGGCCTTGATGATAATGTCCATTTGTGTCTCGCCCTCTCGTTCCGGCAAACCTAAGAAGCGCAGGTTGCATCTGCGCTCCCAATTCTCCAAGTCATGAATTTGCAGGGCACACTTTTCTTCTCTTCTTTCGAATTCTGCCAGGCGCATATCAAACTGAGTTTCAAGGACTTCCACTGAGGCAGTGTTGGCTTCCAGAGCCTGAACCCAATCATCGATGGTATCAACTTTTTTATCTAATGTGTCCAGCGGCACTGCTATGTCTGCCCAATCGGCAGGCAAGGAGCTTCCAGTGGGCACCAGGGCCCATTCCACCAGAGAGTTGGCCTCTACGGCCCTCCAGAGAGGGGTCCCTGTTAAGGATATATGCCGGGCAGCCACTTGATCGTCCTTACATTCCTTCACCAAGCACTATGCCTTGGATGTTGCAAAGGGGGAAGATGCTAGGTTTGTTAGAGCGGACAGAATCTGCTGGTTTGAATCTTTCTGTTCTCCGTCATTATCATAACTGCTTGGGGAGTCTATCATGATGAGGAATCTGTGGGAGAACAGCAATCCATTGGAAGGAGGAATTAACTTACTGTAATGTTCTTTCTATGGATTCTTTTCCCACAGATTCCTTATCGACCCACCCGTCCATCCCTGTTCAGAAAGACTGATCGACGGCCGAGTCGAGGTCCACTACGACCCCTGTCGAAGGGTTTCTGAACAGCAGAGCTGGATGGTGGGTATGTATCATGATGAGGAATCTGCGGGAGAAGAATCCATAGAAAGAAAATTACGGTAAGGTAATTTATCCTTTTGTCCAGCACCTTAAGCGCTTTATAAATAAATGAAAAATACAAATACACAGAATGAGTTCTACACCTTGCAGAACATAACAAGAGGGCAGTGGAACATATATGAATAAAAACCTTTATCTTGCAGTAAGACGTGAGTAGACTTTGAATCTTATTACGAAACCACAGATGACAATACCATTGGGACAACTCTGAAGTACCTGCTATAAGGTCTAAGGAGAAAATTGATAACCACAGTTCTGAAATGGACTGTCACTGGATCCTGATCCGAAGTATTGTCAATACCTCATTTTATGAGTTCCAGGTCTGTCCAATACCATGTCAAAAGGGTTTGAAGCTACTAACATGGATACTGACAAACTGAGTCACAAGTCAGGAAAATTGCCTTATGCTTCCTGTAGACACAGTCACAAGTGTCGCACATCTTTGCACCAATAAAAAGCAAGCTGAACAGAGTAGAATCATCAAAATCATTAAGAAAATGAGATGGTTAACACACTTACCTTTTCAGAGAATGTGGAGAAGAAATAACCTGCGTGGACCAAGACTTGATTTTACCATGCTTTCTAGATTGGCTAGCCCTTTCATTACTTCTGCAAAAGAGGAAATGGCAAGCTTTACAGTCCCTCCCAAAAAGGTATAGGCTTAATTCAACCACATATGTTTTATAATCGCTCTTTAATCCCCTATAATACAATATTTCAGATTGAAGATGATTTGGGGGCTTTTAAATGCAATGTGATGACATTGCTCAAAGGTTTATCATTGGGATCAAAATGATTCTATATCACTTCTTCAGATGACTGCCTCCTATCCGGTCCACACCCTCGTACTCTTCACCACATGTCTGTACCAGAGGTACATTATGGCATATAACTCAAGGTTATAGTTTCTAAACATTCTTGATATGAGAAACTTCAAAATTAATGATTTTCCAGCCTCACAGCAAATCACCACCATCTTCCAGGGAATATCCATGTTTAGACAGCCAGTGTAGGGTCATCGCAATTCCAACCTGCTCAGTCTAGCTGGGCATGTATATTCTGTACTCCTACGTCCCGTCCCCTTTCCTCCATACTTTTGGGACATTCCATCCTGTGGGACGGGACCAGAGCACTTTTGTAATAAAGCATCAAATTGAAAATATGTCCTTCTCTTTTTAGGCGGGTACCGCACCCGGCCGTAACCCTGCCCTCCTTAGATCCGCCCAGCGAATCGCCCTTCAGTCCTTTTCTCTGTGCGGTTGGGGCTGGACGCACTAGCATCACCGGGAAGACCATTTTCCTTTCCCATTGTCCTTCTCTCCTGCTCCGGTTCTGCGGTCGCGTAGTCCTCTGTCTATTCCGTAGCGTCTGGGATTTGCCACTTGTTCTTCTTGCAAGCGTTGCTACGCTAGGGCGGATCCCCATTCTCTCTGCTTTGAGTGTCTGGTTCCGGAACACCGTTGCGACTCGTGTTTCTTCTGCGACTCCCTTTCGGTCCAGGCACTGCAGCATCGTCTTCGCAAGTGGGAGGAAATCTTCCAGAAGGTTCCTCCATCACATTTCCAACTCTTCATCGAGGGAAAGAAGAGACGCCCAGTAAGTTCTTTACTTTTCAGGGCACCCCTGCCGGGGGACTCCTTCCCGGGGTCCTCCAGGTCCGGGAGGGGCTTCAAAAGCTCTACTACCGGGGTTATCCCTGACGTGCCTCGCAGGCCTAATAGGCGTACCAGGGTTTTCTCCAAGGGTTTTCGCGAGGGGCGTGCCTATACCGGATCACGATGCTAATAGCCAGCATGGTCGTGCTGAGGCGTTGGGTATCAGGGTTCGCTCCGAGATCTACTTGTCTGGAGCTTCCCACACAGACACCGGGGTGTACCCTGAGGCCTCTGTTGAAGCATTCTGTACCGAACCACGGTTCGAGGCCCCTCTCGAGGGGGCTTGTAAGACCGGACTCTGTTCCGAGGTTCCTCTTAACGAGGCTAAAGTGTGTACCAACAGAACTGAGAAGCCTGTTAAGGTCTTGTCTGTGAGGTGGATTCCTCAACTTTCCTACGCTCGCGGAGGTACCGGTTCTGTTGAGGGGGCACAGGGAGAGGTCATCGACCGTAACTCCTCTGTTACCAGCATTGGCTAATTCAAGGGACAAGATGTCCAGTAAACATCCAAGGCCCCATAGTACTGGCTTTGCCAAGGATCCTTGTGTCAAGGCTAAAATTTCAGTCAATTCCCCTGACCAATCTGTGGAGTCAACAGCCTCATTTACACATGTGACGCAGTTCTCCTCAGATGTTCACAAAATGACAGGCGTTCCCGCGTGGTCTATGGCGGCCATTTTGAATTCTTCCCTCACACCCACACTATCGTCGGCAGGTGCTGAGAACCTTCTTTTTGGTGGACCACCTTATCCATGCAACAGTGTGAATCCGTTCCGCCCTTCCTATGACTGGCGTGCTCGGATGCCACTAGCGCATACAGTCTTGCTTCCTGGCAGCCTCTTCATCAGAGGATGCCTTTTTCGGGATGTTTCAGAGACTTATGCACTCTGACCCCATGAGGGAGTACCTTAAGAGCCTTTCTTGTAGCTCTGTCATCAGGGTTTCCCCTGAGGTGCCCCAAGGGCCTAACTGACGGAACTGCCAGTACCGGACATTGTTCCGAGGTTCACCATCACGGTGCTAAAGTTAAGCCCAGTTCACCACAGTGCTGGGATACCAGATTTCACCCTGAGGTCTCATTTTCTGGAGTTTTCCCTACTGTAACCAGGTTGAAACCTGAGGTTCCTCTTGTGGAGGCTAAAGTCTGTATCGACAGATCTGAGAGGCCTTCTCTCAGGGTCTTGTCAGTGAGGTATTGTCCCCAACCGTCCTACACTCAGGGTTGAGGTGGTACCGGTTCTGTCGAGGGGGCAAAGAGGGCGGGACGCATTCCCTCTGGTACCGGCTTGTCCGAGGTTCCTCCGTTGGAGGCTAATTTTGAGACTGGTTCGAAGATGTCGACTAAGCATCCAAGACCACCCAGTACCGGCTCTGCCGAGGTTCCTTGTAAGGCTAAAGTGTTACTTAAGCCCCTGACTCTCCTGAGGAGGCAATTGCCTCAGCTACGCATGTGACGCAGTTCTCTACATGTGGCGACAAATGGCGGCCCAACCTGCGTGGTCTACGGCAGCCATTTTGGATACCCCCCTTACACCTATGTTCGCAACGTCTGGTGCTGGGAGCATTCCTGTCGGCAATAGTAACCTGTTTCGCCCTTCTTTGACCGGCGTGCATGGGCTCCAATGCCTCATACTGTCTAGCTCCCTTTTGCTTTTGCTTCTCTGATCTATGTGGACCCGGCAGGGGGTGGACCCTCCTGGCAACCATCCTCTTAAGCCCTCGGCTGAGGATGAGATTTTGGGAAGTTTCAGATGCTCATGCACTCTGACCCTATGAGGATGTATTTCAAGCGTCTTTTCACTCCTGTTCCACCCCATCCCCACCGGCTCCGATTTGTTTTTTCTTTCAAAACCTGAGGCGGTAGGCGTGGAGGACCAGTCTTCTGTTTCCGCCTCGTTGGGATGAGCTTTAAGCTGATGAGGACGGCGATGAGCAGCCCAGCTCTGTGAGAGTATTCCATGACCGGGAGGGGCTTGTGTAGCTCTGTTACCAGGGATTCCCCTGAGGTGCCTCAAAAGCCTAAACAGAGTGTTCTCTGAGGGGTCAGTAAGAGGACCTGCCAAAACCGGACGTGGTTCCGAGGTTCACCATTTGGGTGCTAAGGTTCAGCTCAGTTCGTCTTTGGCTCTGCATACTGGGGTACGCCCTAAGGTCTCAGTTTCTGGTGCTTGTCACACCGAGCCACGGCTCGAGGCTACGGCTTGAGGCCTCTCTTGAGGGAGCTATATGTTCCGGGCTAAAATCCAAGGTTCCTCTAGATACAGTACTGACAGTCGAGGGATCCTCTAAAGGGTCCTGTCGGTAGGATACATTGCTCAACCGCCCCACGCTTGGGGTGTGGTGGTACGGATTCTGTCGAGCGGGTAAAGAAGGTGATCAGCAGCAGGCCTTCCAGTACAGGCTCTGCCGAGGTTGGAGGCTAATTCTGGGTCAGTTCCTAGGATGTCCACTAAAAATCCTAGATCTGCCAGCACAGGCTCTGCCGAGGATCATTGTTTCAAGGCTAAGTGTTTCTTAAGGCCCCAGGCTCTCATGAGGGTACTGTTGCCTCATTTCTCCTATGACGCAGTTCTCTTCAGGCGTTGACTAAATGGCGGCCCAGCCTCCTTGGTCCACGGCAGCCATTCTGGATAACTCCCTGTGAGGTGGAGCCAGGCAGGGCAGGGTTAGATCAGGAGGGGGAATGCAGGGTAGACCCGTCGGGAGATGACAGTTGGAAGTCGAGACCTGACGTAGGCGGGTCAGTGTTGGAAAGAGGAGACCCCGGGAACATGGGAGATGGCCGCGAAGGGTGAACACAGCACTGGACCACCCTGTCCTTATCTGAAGGCGCCGAGATCGGCTGCAGGATGAGTAGTCCATGGTCGGGGCTGGAGGCAGAAGGGCAAAGTTTCACTCAGCCCGGTGAGCTCCTCTCGCAAGAGAGAGAGAGAGAGATATATATATATATATATATATATATATATATCTCAAAGCGGCCGCTCTGCAGAGGGGGTGGTGGTGACCCTTGCTGGAACAAAGAGACGGGGCACTGGGGTTCTCCATGGGTGGGTGACCTCACGGGACAAACAGAGTGTGCGGGCACCGGGTTGTGAGGAGATCTTTCCGGACCAGCGGGAGGAACGGATGAGCCGGAAACAGACGTCAGCCTTTAAAGGAGGTGGGATATTGAAGTATTAACCAATAGGGAGCCCGATAGGCAGGGAAGATTCCGATTGGTGGGGAAGTAAGTCACTCAAAGAAGATAAAAGCCCGGGAACTGATCAACTCTGTGTTTTTTCTGGTCTTACGGGCGAAGGAACGACTGGTGGGCCTATCCGGACACCAAAGAGGCTTAGGAGGGATAAGTTATGTCACAGGAAGACCGCTTGAGGAGTGAAGGAACTCTCAAGGACTTATGTGAACTCTAATTACTTTTATTATTTTGAGAAAAATAAACCTAATTTCTGCAACAGCCACCTGGTCCCGAGTCGTAATTCATACACTCCCTTACACCAACTTTCATGTCCACTGGTGCTGGGAGCTTTTCCTTTGGGGCTGAGCAGTTTTTCCACGCTATCTGGACAACAGGGACCCGTTCGTTGGTCCTGCCGGCAGCTTCAGCTAAGGCCCCTTGTACACAGAGGTTAGGGTCTCAGGCGCGGTCCTTCTCTGAGATCAGGGGGTTTCAGGGTCATGGTGCGTAGCCCCGCCTTAAGCTGCAGCAGCAAGATGGTTGGTTTTTCTCTCGCCCATCAGCCTCCTCTGCAGGGACAGATAATCTCCCTGCTGACAAATCACCAAAGGATATTTCTTTGCCAGTCACACTACACTTCGGTGGGAGAACGAATCTTGTCTCATCTGGAGGCGTGGCAAACCATCACCGAAGACTGGTGGGGTTTGTCCATCGTTTAGGTGGGTTTTCGCTTGCCCTTTCCTCCTGCCCACCCTTCAAACCTCTTCTGGAAATTCAAGTTGATCACGCCCTTGCCAAATAAAGTCCTCTCTTTGGAAGGGCGAATGACTTAGTGTGGTGGTCTTCCAGGATGCGTAAATGCACATTCTGACTTGGAGCCCACATATGAAATATCTGCGGTTCTCTGGAGCCCGCATATGAAATATCTGCGATTCTCCGTGGGAGCAGAACTTTTCATATTCGGGTACTCTTTTTGGTCTCGGCTTCAGCAAAACGCATCGGAAACTACTCTGAGGGGCCCCGCAGCGGTCTTCCAATACCAGATCTTCTTCCAAGGTTCCCCATTTGGGGCTAAGGCTGACCTCCGTTCTGCTGTGGCTTTAGATACCAGGGTTTGCCCTGAGGCTTCTCCATCTGGAGCTAACTGTACTGAGTCTTGGCTCGATGACCCTCTCGAGGTGGCTATAAGACCAGGGTCAAACTTGAGGTTCCCCTGCTTGGGGCTAAATCGGTCGCCAACAGAATTGAGTCCCTCATAGAGGGTCCTGCCGGTAAGTTATATCCCTGAGCCTTTCTGCGTGTGCAGCCATAGGGATACCACTTCTGTTGAGGGGGCGAAAGAAGGCAGTCACGTACCACAGACCTTCCAGTACCGGCTCTGCCGAGGATCCTCCACTAGAGCCTAATTCTGGAGAAGCCCCTGATGTGTCTAGTAAACACCCTAGATCTGCCAGTACCGGCTCTGCTGAGGTTCCTTGTTCAAGGCTAGGATTCTCCCCTGGGGAGACTATTGCTTCACTTGCTCCTGTGACGCAGTTCGGCCCTGGTGTCTGATAATGGCGGCCCAACCTCTGCAGGCCACAGCTACCCTTTTCAATACCTCCCTTAAAGTGAGGTTTTACATCCACAAGCAGGGCGACACAGACTCTCCTCTCCTTGTGGATCTTGTCATGCAAATTTGGGCTGGGCCCTCCAGTATATTGTTTGGCTCCACACATCCCGGGTCACCTCAATGTGACCGCAGTTTAATTCAGGAACCAGTCGGCATTGGTTATGAGTGTTAGATGAACAGCAATATCATCTCCAACTTTTCCAGCAATGGGGCACGCCAGAGGTGGTCCTCTTTGGAGATTGTGGGTCAACATGAAAGATAATGCTTTCCCCTTTATGCCTTCTACCTATTGGTCGCTCTGTAAAGACATTGAACCATTGCCAAAGCATCTGCGTGGGCTTTCCCACCAGCTTTTGTGAAACATTACTGCTTAGACCTGAGCTCCAGGGCTGATGCTCAGTTCGAGCAAGCTGTTCTCAAAACCTCTTTCAGTAAAGGAGTTCCATCCACCCGTTATTCTGTAAGAAGTGCTTGGTAATCTCCCAAAAGTATGGAGGAAAGGGGACGGGACGTATGAGTAGAACAAAGTTGCTCACCGTAGTGACTACCTTACTCCTAGTCCATAGTCCCCTTTCCTCCATATGCCCCACGCCGTACCCTCTATTGTTGCTTAAATGTCTCAGAACTGGCGATAGAAAAGGACTGAAGGGCGATGCACGGGGCGGAGCTGAGGAGGGCAGGGTTACGGCTGCGTGCAGTACCCCGCGTAAAAAGAGGACACATTTTCAATTTGATGCTTTTTTACAAAAGTGCTACGGTCCCTTCCACAGGACGGAATGTCCCAAAAGTATGGAGTAAAGGGGACTATGGACTATAAGTAAGGTAGTCACTACGGTGAGTAACTTGTTTATTATGAAGGGTCACATGCCATAAAAAGCTGTTCCTGTTGGTAAAGAAGGATTCGGTTTACTCCTTAAGTGCAAAGATCAACTTCTGAAACGCCAGTATGTTCCGCCCTTTCATATACCAATTAGAGATATCGAGTGCATGTAATGGTCTTCAAAATCTGGTTGTTACCTGTTTAGCTTCTTGGAGTATTTGCGAGAGGAGGTCACTTCCCCTATGATATAGGTGGTATATTCCTCTTGTTGACCTGCCATGTACACATACTTTCGAGTCTTTGGGTATCCCATATACTAGTTAATTCCCTAATTTCCCCACAGATCCCTTCCCAATATTTCACTAGTGTGGCACAGGTGAATGAAATTCCCTCCCCCGCAGCCTCGCCAACATAGTCCAGTTTTCCCCTTGGAGAAACGCTGAAGACTGTCCAGTATGAAGTAATACCAAAATACCATTCAATACCTATTCTCCTTGTTTTAGATGCATATTGAGCATTTGCTTGCTCGCAACCAGATTGGATTCCTATGACCATCCTTTGACTTATGCTCATTCGGATTTAACAAGGGAGAATAACTAGAATGAGTACAGACCAGAGAAGAAAAGGGCATTCTTTCAAAGGAGGTCAGAGTTCTGGTTGCCCCAATCTCACTTCCTAACACAAAAGCCATTGGAGCATCTGAAGCTGGTAGATCTGCTCAGACACCGGAAGTCAAAAACCATTTACTAAGCATGAAAGATTTACTTTTACCATGATCGTAGAGGTCACCACAAACTCCAATCTTCCTTGGCTTTGCTTCTCAAAACCCCTGTCACCTAATTATAATTAATTATAATTGTTATTTTATAACATACTTAATACTAACAAGTGGTTTCTAAGCACGGGATCCAGTTTCAAACCTGTGTTGCGCTGCGTTGCCTTGCTTCCAAGACAAACACGTTGCCCCCTGAGCTAATTTTCCTACTTTAGAGAACAGTATGAAGCTGGGATTGCCATGGTATGGCGTGTTGGCCCCGGGAAGGTGGCGACTTCTAATTTACAAGATCTCTTTTCCCAACTTCCATTGTATTGTTTACAGTCGGGAGTTCATTCAAGGCTCACAGACTCTCAAATGTATAATACCATTTCAAATAAAATATCTTGTACCCTGAAACAACATCCGCCAAGTTCCTCTTTTTCTCAGGTGGTGGTGGAGGGGTGCAGCCATTCACTATTTGGTCATAAGTGGTCTTTTTGAAAGTGTTTACCAAATTGTGCCTATGCCAAACCCCACTTCTCTCTAAAACAAAGAACAGTATGCCTCCTTATGAGTTTGAGCGGTGCAGTGAAAATCCACAGTAATATGGCTGTAATAAAGTATACTGCCACATTACCGCACCGCTCAACTGCGAGTTTGGGGGCAAGGTGGATGGAACACCTACAGAAAGAAGCTGGAGGTGATTCCACCACCTTACCGCCTAAAAGCATACAATTCGGTCACATTACCACCATCGGTAATACCGCCAAAATCCTCCCTGCAGTCCTATGGACTCTAATTAATGGGGAATAACACTGCCTACCACAACTTGTAAGCCGACGATAATACTGCCATTCCAAGTGATGTAACAGTGATAAAGTCTGGTAGTATCTCAACGGATTTGCCACCGAGATACCACCAAACTTGTAATTGGGCCCAGTGTTTTAATGCGATAGCGTACAACTGTTGTAGTCTTGCTTGCCCTACTGTACCGAGGAATTCCCTGCCTAGTCTAAATGCCAAGGGCACAATCTCTAGTCTGCATGGGTAAACTGGCCCTCACTCTAAACAACAAACATGCAAAGAAAAATATAAAGCAACACAAGATAATAAACCATATTAAACAATATCTGGATGACCTTCCCCTGTCCTGGGTAAAGTCTTTTCCCCAGGTTTTCAAGTCAACTTCAAAATGTTCCAAGGAAAATAAGTCTTGAAACAGTTCTTGCCAGTTCCAAGGCAAAACAAAGTTCATCAAACAAAAATCCACTGGTAGCAGAAGAACCAATAGTAATCCTGGTTGTCTTCTCTTTAAGTTTATTTCTGACAGTTCAAAGAATAGGTAATATTTACTTTTATGACTTCTCCAGCTACGACTTTACAATTGGTTAGGAGTTCTGCAGTACATTTGGTATATTTGTCAGGATGCTTCTCTTTGAGTGGCTGCTTCCTTTTTAACTACCACCCTTGTCCTATTGTTACTATGAGAACAGTCACCGTTGTCCCACAGTATGGCACTACTACAAACCACTCCAATGTGACATCCTCAGACAACTTTGTATACCACCACAGTTCAAGTACTTCTACCACTACTTTGTACTTCTGAATAATCACGCAAAGTCTGACAAGACACTTAGACCTCTTCAGATAGTGGGGGTACACTTTCGCTCAACCCACTTCCGTCAAAGGGGACCCCACTCCAAAAAGACTCAGACGGTTGGTCAAGTCATCCATTTATTCAATTTCAGCATTTGCGAATGGGCATGACTTCCTGCACATTGAAAAGACTGTGCAGGAGTGAGCTGATAAGCATTAGGTCTGCATGGTTTATATACACTTTCAAATATCATTGGTTCCAACCTCTAGCACATGCACAGAAAAGGAGTTTACATAAGCATTAGCAGTTAGTCACGTAATCTTCCGCCCCCGCCCCCATCCCTCCTTCGTGCAGAAGAGTTCCTCGTAAACACATTCCTGGGGTGAGCAGATAAGTCTACAACTGCACAGTCATTACGCCCTTCTCTGCATCTCAGGGGCCCTCTTCGGAGAATTCACTTGTGCTGCTCATGACTATCGTGTATCTGTCGTGCCAGGCCTTTACCACCCTCTGCCCTTCCCTTCTTCTTGGAATTAGACATCTGATTAACAAGAAAACAAACTTTGCAACACTGCCTAGTCGCACGCAATCACCCTTTTCTATGCTGAGGCTCTACAGGATTCATCTTGCTACAACATGTGCAAGGCCTTACTAATTTTCGTACCCACAATAGGCAAGGCACTCTTCCCTTCAATGACTTTATACAAGGGGGCAGCCTCTTTGCCTCTTCCGTCTGATTGCCACAGGAATAATCTGCCTCCCCTCACAAGACTTGCTTCCTTTCAGCTTCCGCAGCCTTTAGCATCACAGTTTAACTTATGAGCACAAGCACCCAGCTCCCATTCCCCAGCTTTACTCACAACCTTTCTGCCCAAGTAATTACCCAGAAGCCGTATCACCACTCTTTCAGCTTCAGGTAACAATGCCACACTTATGAGGCCACTGGACTGTTCACAACTTCACAGATTAGGTGAATGGGTTTAAACAAGACTGGTTTCGCTATGAAAAGAGTTCTCCTCTTGGCTTGGGTAATGCATGTTCTTCTCTTCAGTATTGTGACATCACAGGGGACACACGCGACCACTCTTTAAGGTAGATTTTTAAACTTAGTGTAGTATTAAGGAGCCGTAGAGCCACTCTTTCAGCTTCAGGTATCTGAGGCCACTGGACTTCTCTTCAGTATTGTGACTTCTTGGAATAATAAAGAATGTCAATCCTGGATGCAATCCAAGGTTCAGTCTTCAAAGTGAAAACATAATTGGGCACACACGACCACTCTGTGTTTTTTTTGTTTTTTTTCAAATACATTTTTATTGGTTTTACAAATAGAAATGCAAGTAGCATTAATGATATCAACTTCCCTCCCCACTCCCACGCCTCCCCCCTCCCCTTTCGGGTTATGGGTCTGGATCTTCATGTCTGGGTGTAGGTAAGTTCATGGGATATCCAAGATTCTAATATTGTTAGGACACCATTGGAGCATATAGTCACTCTGCAGATGGGAAAGGCTGCTGCCCCAGTCTGCCCGAAAGGTCTCTGGCGTCCCCTGAAGTTGGTAAGTCATCCACTCCAGGGAGATAGATCTCCATACTTTTTTAAACTCGTCAAATATTGTTGCCGGGTCTTTTTGTTTCCATTGCTGACTGATTGTCAGCCATGGTGCTATAATCAGCGTCATCACTCCCCTCTGAGCTTTTGTGTAGGTTCTTTGGTTTGGGTCCCACTTGCCCGCCATCCAAACTTTCTCCTGTAGGTCTTCTGCCCTTTGTATCATTTTTACGTCCCCCCAAAATTGTTAGACTTGGGCAGCTCCACCAGATGTGATTCCAGTCTCCTTTTGTGGGGCATCCCCTTTAGCATTTGTCACTAGCGGTTGGGTACATTGCGTGAAGTCTTACTAGGTTGTAGTGCCTGTGCATTATGACTTTCTGCCACATCTCTCTCATCTGTATAGAGCGTTTTAGCTTTGGGATTTTTATCCAGACGTTTACCCATTGGTTTCTTGTTATGGGCTCTCCTCATGTATCCCCATTGAACTTTTTCGCCCTGGTCATTCAAGAATGGGTACAGATTGGAGACTATTCTTCTGAAGCCTGTGTCTGTTGTCATGTTGACTTCAAATAGGGTCAGCTGCCTGGTTGTCGCTTCTTTGTTGGGGGAGGGATCCAATGTTTTAGCTGAGTGTATTAAATTTCTCTGTGGACTTAATCCCCACTATTTGTTGACATTCTTGATATGTCACGATGGATTGGCCCCTGTATATATCTCTTATTTTGCTGCAGCCTGCTTGTGTCCAGCTGCTGTATGATTTTTTTTGTCCATCCCTGGTTGAAAAACTTGGTTAGCGAACATCTGGGTAAAGGGGGACGGGGTAGTCATTAGGGTTCCTCTTTTAACTGCAGAGTCCCAGGCTTCAAGTCCTGCGCCCATTACTTCCCTTACTTTGGTATTTGAGTGTCTGTAGCGTTTATGTAGCCATAGAAGATTGGAAAGAGCGAGGTCTGACACGCCCCATCTTGCTTTTCCCAGATGTGTTGGGGCGATTCAGCTGCCCATTCCTTTAAGACTCTTAGTTGCGCTGCTTCGTACTATCTACGAAAGTGTGGGAGCGTCAGTCCCCCTTGGTCTTTCTGCACTGTTAGGATTGTCATCGGGTCTTGCGTTGCCATATGAAGGGGATCACCATTTTGGTCAATGCCCTAAAGAATGTTCTAAGAATTTTTACTGTGAGAGCTTGGAAGTGGTAGAGTAGCTTTGGTAGGACCAACATTTTTATGAAGGTCATTCTTCCCCACCCGGAGATGTTGAGAGGGTTCCATTTCTCTAGGTCGGTTTTTAGCTTTGTTAGAAGATTCGGCTAGTTGGCGTTATAAATCTGTCCAATTGACGACGTTAATGTTATCCCTAAGTATGTGATTCTTTCTGTGGCTTTGTTCATTTGGGTAGTACGGGCCAGTCTGGTCACCGTTGCTGGATCCTCGGTCAGGTTCAAGATTTCCAATTTTTGTTTGTTAATTTCTAGGCCGGAAATGGTTCCAGATCGGTCCAATTCTTCCAGTAGCGCAGGGAGAGACTATTCCGGGGTTGATAGCGCTATCAGCATGTCGTCGGCGAAGGCCATAGTTTTGTGCTCTACTCCTCCCCTCATTATGCCTGTCACTTGTGGTGTCTCTCGTGTCTTGGTCAGGAGTGGTTCTAGGAATATTGCATATAGAAGAGGTGAGAGTGGGCATCCCTGTTTAGTGCCTCTGGTTAAGGGTACCCGTCCCGTCAGGGTGCCATTCAGTGATATCTGAAAGGAGAGTGTTTATAGTTGGCCTTAATCATCTGCATAAAGTTCTGCCCATAGCCCATGCTCTCCGTTGTGTGGAACAGTTGTGTCCATTTGACTCTATTGAATGCTCTCTCCGCGTCCAGAGCCACGAGAATAGCTGGGGTCCGAGTGTTTTCTACTTTTTCTATCAAATAGCTCACTCTGGGCGTGTTGCCTTCTGTTTGTCTCGTAGGGACAAATCCCCATTGGTCCGGGCCAATGAGAGTTGGGAGAAGTCTGGTAAGTCTTTCCGCCAATATATTTTTATGGAGTTTGCCATCCATTTTAATTAGGACTATTGGGCGGTATGATCTTGGCAGCGGTGGGTCTTTCCCTGGTTTGGGAAAGATTATCAGTTTCGCCTCGTTCATGGAGCTTGTGAAATTTCTGTGTGCCCTGAAGCTGTTATACAAGACCATCTGTTTTGGGGCCAATATCTCTTGATATTTTTTATAGAAGGCATCAGGGTAGCCATCCGGGCCCAGAGCTTTGTTTCTGGGGAGTTTTTTCTATTGCATATAGGACTTCCTCCACCTGGATATCCTAGTCCAATGCCACATTGTCCGCTTCGGGGATCTGGGGGGGCGCTTGGTTCTCCAAGTAGGCCTTCTGGTTATCTGTCCTTGGATCATCTGACTTGTACAGGGTTTGGTAGTAGTTTATTATTATTTCTCCCATTTCCTCATTCTTTGTTTTTATTTGACCATGTGCGTCCCTTAGTTTCATTATGGTTGTCTTGCGCCCCTTTGCACGTAGTTGTCTCACTAATAGTTTGTCTGCTTTGTTGGTGCTAATATAGTACTTATGTTTCAGCCTTAAGAGGGCAAGTTCTGCTTTCTTGTTTTGTAACATTACCAATTGGCATTGTATATATTTCAGGGCCAGTTTCGTCTTTCTACTGGGGTTGTTTGACACCTTCTTTGGTGCTCCCTTTAGCTTCTCTTCCAATTCTTCCATCTTATCTGCTGTTTGTTTCTTAGTGCGTTCTTTGCTATCAGTTCACCCCTTAGTACCGCCTTGAATGCATCTCAGACCACTTTCTGGGGGGTTATGCCTGTCGTTTTCTGAGAAGTAGAGTTCTATCTTATCCTTTATCGAGTCCACAAGTATGTTTTCTTGGAGGATGTCTGTTGGGAACCTCCATGTCCAGACCCCTCGACCCCCTGGCCATGTTGATGTGGAGAGAGGCCGTTGTCGGCACATGATCCGAGATGGATATAGGTCCAGTTTCTATGTCCCCCACTTTCGCCACAAGGCCTGTGGAAGCTCAGATATAATCGATTCTAGATTGGGAGTTATGTATGTGTGAGAAGTGGGTAAATCCCGGTGTTTCCCCTTTCTTGGCGCTAAAGTTTCAAAAGTCTTCTTCAGGTCCTTAGAGTGGGCAATCGTACCCGCTCGTGTTTGGGAGCTTCTGTCCACTCTGGGGTTCCATGCTATGTTGAGATCTCCTCCTAATATAATTTTCCCTGTGGTGAACCCCTCTAGTGTCCCAAGGGTCCCTCTCAGGAAGCAGTCTTGTCCAGAGTTTGGTGCATAAATTGACGCTAATGTGAGTTGATTGCCTCCTATTAATACGTTAAGGAAGAGATGGCGACCATCCTTGTAGGCTAAACTGTCCTGTATAGCTATGAGGACTCCCACTTTCTTTTCCTCTGCATTTGCCTGGTACGTTTGAGTTGCCACCCTGATTTTAACCTGCGCTTTGTCTTTCTTCTTAATATGGGTTTTGTGGTACATGATAATATCTGCCTTCAGTCTCCAGGCCTGTCGCTCTAGTTTCTTTCTCTTCATTGGAGTGTTTAGCCTCCTGACGTTATGTGTAAGGATTTTTATTGATTTTGGGCCCCCACTATCCATATTCCACTATTCCCTTTCTTACGCCACTGTAGCCCATCCCCTGGCTGGATCTCCTTTCTGTCCTGCCCCATTCCCACCACCTGTTTCCCCATACCCACCCTCCTACCCCTAGACCTTCCCACTCCCTACCCCAACTTCCCTTCGCCACCCTGAGGAGCGGCTAGGTTCCTAGTGGCCTCCGGACGAAGTGTCCCTTGCGCCTGGTCCCTTATCAACCTCAGGCTCAGTTTGTGGGGAATCCTAAACCTCACTTGTGATTCCAACATCGCCCCACCACCTTCTCCGCTGGGCCTCAAGTTGTGTAATTTCTGGCAAGTTTGCACCCCCTTGACATGGTTTTGTACACTCCATGCCTCATGTTCTTACTTGTTCTAGGTTGAGATTAATTCATCCTTATCTTTTCCGTCCTCCTTGGTTTCTTCTCGCCACTGTTTTCCATTATTCTTGCTTGTCTGGACCCCTTATTCTCCCTTGTGTTTGGTTTTGTCTGCCTCCTTCGTCCTGTTGTAAGTCTAGGATTATCTCCCCTTTCTCGCATGAGGTGATCCTGTGTTGTCTCTATTCCCTTTCTTACGCTCCTGTGGCCCATCCACTGGTTGTATCTCCTTTCTGTCTTGCCCCGTTCCCACCACCTTTTTCCCCATAACCCACCCCCCTACTCCTATACCTTCCCCTTCATACCCCAATTTACCTTCCCCTCTGATGTGGGGGGAGGGCTAGGGTTCCTAATGGCGTCCAGACGAAGTGTCCCTCGCTCCTGGTCCCCTATCAACCTCGGGCTCAGTTTCTGGGGAATCCTAAACTTCACTTGTGATTCCAACATCGCCCCACCACCTTCTGCCCTGGGCCTCAAGTTATGTAATTTCGGGCAAGATCCCACTCCCTTGAAATGGTTTAGTGCACTCCATTCCTTGTGCTAGGTTGGGGATTAATTTATCCGTATCTTTTCCGTCCTCCTCGGTTTCTTCTCACCACTGTTTTCCATCCTTCCTGCTTGTCTGAATCCCTTTTTCTCCCTTGTGTTTGGTTTTGGCCGTCTCCTTCGTCCTGTTGTAAGCCTAGGATTATCTCCCCTACCTCGCATGAGGTGATCCTGTGTTGTCTCCATTCCCATGTGAAGAGTAATCAAAACGGAAGGTCCATTTATATCCCACCTGGTTGAACTACTGGACTCATTTTCCTTCTCTTTAGGAGAGTGGAGTGGGCAAGGTTCTGATACAATTGTACTTCCTGACCGTTTATTCGTAGCGGGCCTGGGTTTCTGGCGTTATGCAGGATTAGTTCTTTTTGGGTATAGGATGATATAGCTACCAGCACATCCCTTGGTCTTGTCCCCGGTTCAACCGATCTTTTTGACCTGGACCTGTGCTTCCAGGTCGTCTGTTAGCGCTTCCGAAAAGAGTTGATAGACCGTATCCGACAGGTCTTTGTCTTCGATAATTCTGGTAAATGTTTTATTCTAATGTTCGTTCTCCTCAATCTATTTTCCAAGTCTTCACATTGGAGTTTGAGATTGTTGGAGAGGCGAGCCAATTGTTCCAGCACTTCGTGTGATTTCTGGGTGTCGTCCTCTATTTATTGTACTGTTTTTTCCAACGTATCCGTCTTTTCCTCCAGCTTCGCAATGTCTACCTTCACCTCCTGCAAGGATTGATTTATGTCGTCGTTTAGCATCTTGAATTTCTCCTGAAAGGAGAGTAGACATTGGTTCTGGAATTCCTTAAAGCAGTTTTGCATGTCCGTTTTGGTCATGGTGTTGTCCCCCATGTCTTGCCGGTCTTGGGAATGTGAGTCCTGTGAGCTCTCTCCCCTTCACGTCGTCGCCTGTTCATACGTTCTCCAGAGTTGTTTTAACTTTTTGGCTTGTTAGGGGTGAGGTATGAACTGGGGTTGTGGTTTTCGTTCTGGATTTTGACATTAATGCTGTTGCTGTGGTGTTTTTGATCTCCATTCTTGTGTGGTTCCCCGAATTGTATGAGTCCTGCTGTGCACTAGGGTTTGTTCGGGTTCCCTTCACTTGTCCCCTTGCGAGCGCTGATGTTGTGTGGTTGAGGTCCCTTTACCTTGGCTCTCTTCCTCCTAATAATTCGCCCTGCTTGTTGTTGCGCTCTTCTAAATGCCTGCATGTGTGCCCCATTGCAACTTTGTGTTGTCGGTCTGTTTTCTGGATTTGAGGATCTTTTTCTTGTTGCTCGGAGTGTTGCACTCCCGTGTGTCTGGGCCCCTCCCCAGGGGAGTTTTGTGGAGCGCTAGGGTGATTCTGAGCGCTTTATCAGCCCCTTTTTTGCAGCTGGCCCTGCTATTTACCTGATCTCAGTGCCTTTGTCAAGTAAGGGGGGGCTGCATATTTTTGGGCCTCTTTTGTGTTGCCTTTTAAATTCCTGCTACGCACTTGTTTTATTTGGAGGGATAAGCGTGGTGCCGTCCTTTGCTTCTTGTTGGTGTCTGCTCTTAGATCTCCCCTACTGTTCAGCCTGCGATATCTGGAGTTGCGTTTGAATTATGGTATACTGTCCAGTGCTGGTGCAACGTCGTGTGTGGGGGGACTGCGTGTAAGTATAAAGACTTCTGTACTCGCTGTCTGCTGTATATTTTCTCTAGTACCTGTGGAGGGTGTGTGTCGGGAAGCTGATTCCTCTGTCCGTTTATCCTCTGTGTTCAGTGCCTTCTGAGGTCTGCCCTATTTCCACTGCCCATGCAGTTTCTTCGTGTCCCTTTGTGTGCCGCCGCCCGGGCGCGTCTTTCTTTACCCAATGTCGGCAGGAATGTGCATTGGGTGGGCTGCCTGCGCCCCGACTGGGTGTTGATGTCGGGGGCTTCGTTTACCAATGCGTTCTAAGTTCTCTGCTCATCTGGTGCTCATGTGGTTTCCGCCGGGGGTTATGTCCTCCCGCTACGGCTTTGTGCTCACTGTGGCGTTAGTGTCGGGACCGTTCCTCTGTTGGACGTTATTGGAGTTTCTGCTTCCTGCTATCACACTTTATTATTACCGGGTCGGGCTACTTCTGACACTCCGGCACTGCCGCATCACTGAACGGCCGCAGCGGGGGGTTTGTTCCTGGTACGGGAGATGCTTGGATGTGTCCCCTTTATTAAGCCCCGGATCCTGTGGCAGTGAAGGGGAGGGCCACGGAAGTGCACTTTTAAGGCCTGGGCCTTCTTATTACAGCTTTCAGACGATGCAGCAGCTCACTGATTCCCCATGGGGGATCATCCTGCTACCTGTCACTCTGCGGTCTCCTAGGTTCTTCCCTCGCTGCTCGTATCTTGCTGCCTCCCTCCTCCCCTTCTCATCAGAGTGCAGTATGTCTCTACGTGCGACCCGCTGGGGTGGAGAATCGCCCAAAATGCTTAATTGTTGTGCTTGTTGGCGTGGCCCGGCGGGGAGAGACACTTAAGCATGTCCTCTTCTGCTGGCCTCCATCTTGGATTCTGCGCACCCACCCTTTAAGGTAGATTTTTATTTTTTAAACATATTTTATTGATTTTACAATTAAACATTGATATCAACAATGTCTTAAATTCCCCCCAACTCCCTTGACCCTCCCCTTCACCCCCTTGCTGATGTCAGTTGATTCTTCTGCCGGGATGTGGAAGCCGATGTCCAGGATTCTGTTGTTGTGCGGGCACCATTGTAGTATATAGTCGTTCTGTATGTAGGTTAGCGCCCCACTCCTTCCGAAACGTATCGGGTGTTCCTTGAAGTTTGTAAGTCATCCATTCCAGTGAAACAAATCTCCAAACCTTTTGCAGCTAGTCGTAAATCGTGGGCAGGGTTTTTTGTTTCCAATGTTGTGCTATTCCCAGCCATGCCGCTATCACCAGCGTCATCACGCCCCTTTGTTGTATTTTCGTGTGGGACTTCTGTCCTGGTGTCCACAGTCCCGCCATCCATATCCTGTCCTGCATTTGGTCTGTTCCCTGCATAATTTTGCCCACTTGGGATTTCACATCCCCCACAGTACTGCTGGAGGTTCGGGCAGCTCCGCCATATATGCCTCCATCCTTGCCAGCATGCGTCACTAGTGGCCGGGCACATTGCGTGGAGTCTCTGGGGTACAGAGACATTGTTAATTGTCCCATAGACCTTTGGTCGAATATATTATATTATTATTTAAGATCACCTTGACCGTCCTTCCTATCGACGGCTGTTCCGGATCTGCTCCGAAACCTCCACGGACCTGCTATGGGGACTGTACACCCCAGCGACAAAGATTAACACATTCAACTCACTAAACACACAACCCCTGGCCAGTCTTCGACAAAGTGGGCACACCAGAAGTTTCGGCCGTGCCTGCCGACCGCCAGGATCGGCAGCCCTCCCCACAGCCGCAGATGAGCCTAGCGACCGGGCACACTAAATTGAAGGGCGCTACCCCCAATATTCCAAGACCCTTCGAGACGCATCGTAAGAAGGCGTCCGCTGACAACAAGGCCCCGGTTCCGCCGAAGACTACACAACCGAAGGCCCAGGCTACGAGCCTCCCTACTGCCGAGGACGTTACCAAAAGCATTGTGAGAATTGCTTCGGCCGATGCTCAGAAGCGACAGTCAAAGGATTCAACGACACCCACGGGGACGCCCAAGGGTTTGTCGAAATCTAAAGATAAGCTGAAGGAAATACCGAACCCCCCTACCAAGCCTATGGAGAAGCACAGGGACACAAAACCTCTGTCAGTTCCCCAGGAAGAGTTGTCTGAAGGCGAAGAAGGTATTTCTTCAGCGTTCAGACAAAAATCTCGATGTTTTGCATCGGAGGATCGTGTGCAAGAGCCCTTGCCACCTCTAGACCCCTCTAGGTCTTCTGTTTGGACTAGGGAAAAATGTGAAAGTTGTATGGAGAGGTCTGACAGGTTTGTAACCCGCTCTGAGCAATCCACCCCGAAAAGACCACGGGAAGAAACCATTTGACCCCTGTGGCTAAATTTCCAAGACTCTTTGATCCCTCTCATGAAGAGGATGTGTACACTTATGACCTCACTGATGAGGAGGTTCCTGCAGACACTTTGGATGATGATCATTTCATTAACCCTGAGGATATGCATGACCCCACAGAGGGGTGGGGGGGAACCCGTATATAGGTGACCCTCAGCCTTGGCAGTCTCCAAATCCTTCACCAGATCCTGATACCTTGTGTTTAGATTCCCCCAAGACCACTCCGACTAGACAGCCCTCTCCAGTGGACGATCAAATGACGTTTAACGCCATGTTGCGCAAAGCAGCAGAACATTTCTAGATTGCCACTGATGAAGCTGTTCCTGAGGCTGACTTTGTGGAGGACATTCTTAAAGAGAAACCGCTGGCCAGCCAGGCTATTCCTCTTCTTAACTCAGTTAAAAAGCGTCTGGCTCCCTCGTTATCTACACCAGTTAATCCAAGGATTGAAAAGCTATTTCGGCCCTCCCCCTCTGATCCCCTTTATATCAGAGGTCACTCCACCCCAGACTCACTGGTGGTGACCACTACAAGGAAAAGAGCAGGGGTTCCCCTGTCAACCGGTGAGACACCCGCTGCCAAAGAGTGTAAAAGACTCTACGCCCTAGGAAAGAGGGTCACGGCCGCAGCAGCCTTTTCTACTCGCATTGCTAACAATACTAGCTTGTTAGCCAGCTACGTGGATGCTCAATGGGCCATGTTACAGGAAGGCCTACTGGAGGTTCCTGAACCGCTACGGACTCCTCTTCTGTCCACGGTAACCAAGGGCAGACAGTTAAACCAAATTATACTCAAGAATGCTTTGGATTCCACTGAGACAGTCGGTCGATCGTTGGTTCAGGGCACCCTTCTAAAACGACCATGCGTGGCTAAGAAACTCTGGGTTCAAGCCAGAAACTCAAACGTCACTTATTAATAAACCCTTGGAAGAATCCAACCTATTTGGAAGAGCGGTCGACGAAGCTCTCAAGACCGCAAAGAAGGAGCATGACACCCTGAAGACGTTAGATCAATTCAAAACAAAAACCCTCCACAAGGTGAGGAACTGGGTCCAGGCACCCTTTTCGTGGCCAAAGCTTCCCTCAAAACCAGTACACTTTGGTAAAAAATTGATCCTCTCCACAAGGAACCAGCAGATACACCACCCTGTATCCCCAAAGGGGTCAGCGTCGTGGGAAAGGAAGGGGCCGGAACTGTACCCACAGAGGCTCCACGGCTTCAGGTTCAAAATTACCCAAAGATCTGGGTCCCCTCCATTCCTCCTTGGTCGTGGGCCGGCAAACATCATTCCTTCAGGCATGTGAGGGGATAACTACAGACCAGTGGGTGCTGAAGACCGTGGCCCACGGGTACTGTATAGAGTTCTGCCGGTCCCCAATGACCAGACCTCCATGCGCAAGATGACTGACACCAGACCATCTGCGTATCCTTCTTCAGGAAGTCGAGACACTAAAAGAAACGGAAGCCATAGAGGTCATGCCACTTTCACAGGTAAACAAAGGTATTTGTTAAGTGTACTTCCTTGTACCCAAAAAGGATCTCACCATGTGCCCTGTATTAGATCTGCGCCCAGCGAACACATTTATAAAGCCGCAAAGGTTCTGCATGGTCACTCTGCAGGAAGTACTTCCCCTGCTCTCACAGGGGGATTACATGGCAACACTGGACATGAAAGATGCATACTTTCATGTTTCAATATTGCTGGTGCACAGAAAATACCTCGGATTCATGATACAAGACAAACACTATCAATTCAAGGTACTATCCTTTTGGCATAGCCTCCGCACCAAGGGTTTTTACAAAGGTACTAGCAGTGGCAGCAGCACACCTGCGCAGGCGGTCCATCCCGGTTTATCCTTACCTCGACGACTGGCTCATAACAGGGGACTCTTACGAAACCTGTCTTTCAAATACCCAAAGAACAATAGATCTTTTATTCAGTTTGGGGTTCTCCATCAACGAGAAGAAATCCAGCCTAGACTCCAGTCAGGTCAAACAGTTCCTAGGGGCTCTAATTCGAACAAGGGACGGCCTCGTCTTCCCCTCCAACAAGATGGTCCAAAACATGCTGTTTGAAATCCCTCAATATGAAGCCAGTTGAGATGGGACGGTACAAAAGGCTATGCGACTGTTAGGAATGATGGCGTCATGTATTTATTTGGTTCCTCACACTCGCTTGCGCATGCGTCCAATGCAGGAGTGTGTCAACAGCAAGTGGTGTCAGGCCAGCGGGCAATGGGACGATCTAGTGGTTGTCTCGCCAGCCCTCATTCTCTCGCTACAGTAGTGGTCGAGGGAGAACCTCTTGAAAGGCAAATCCTTTACCACCACCGTAGTGGAGGCCACTCTAACTACAGACGCATCTCTCACAGGGTGGGGAGCTCACCTGCTTCAACAGACAGTGCACAGAGTTTGGTCGTCAGACATACCATCCAACCACATAAACCTGTTGGAACTGTTAGCGGTGTTCAAAGCGCTGAAAGCTTTTCCAACTCAATTGCAGGGAAAGACTGTCCTGATCCTCACAGACAGCACCACGGCCATGTACTATATGAACAAACAAGGGGGCACTGACTCTCCAGGGCTGTCCAAACTGTCCCAGAACATTTGGAAGAGGGCTCTCAAACACACGTTCATGCTGTCTCAACATGTTCCAGTGGAACTCAATCTTCTGACAGATGTACTCAGCAGAGACTTCCCACTACCAATAGAGTACGAATGGCGATTACACAAAGACATCATCTCCAACGTTTTCGCGAATGGGGTTTTCCAAAGATCGACTTGCTTGCAACTCTGGAGAACGCTCAATGCCAAGATTACGCCTCCAGGTACCCCCCAGAACCGTTCCAAGGGGAACAGACTCTGGTTAACATGGTCAAGGAAATTTGTTTACGCTTTTCCCGACTCCCCTTCTCAACAAGAACCAGCCACTATGATATTGGTGGCCCCCATGTGGGCCCGCTAACCCTGGTTCAGTCATCTGATGGAAATGTCCTCCGATGAAACTGCCTTGCCTGTAAAACATGTTGTTGCAAGACAAAGGGGGGACACTTCACCCATGCCCACAGACATTGAATTTAGCAGCCTGGCTCCTGAAGTCAGAGTTTGGGCACCTGCAACTCCCTCAAAGATGTATGGACATACTCAGGGAGGCTAGAAAACCTTACACTCGATATTGCTATTCCAGTAAGTGGAAGCGTTTTGTCATCTGGTACAACACTAAGAGTATCAACCTCATTGACTGCTCTCCTACACACATTGTTTTGTACCTGACTCATTTACTTGACTCAGGCCTGGTCTTTAACTCTCTAAATGTTCACTTAGCTGCTCTTTCAGCCTACACTGCATCACAACAAAAGGTGTTGTGGTGGAAGATACCAGTTATTAAGGCTTTCATGGAGGGAGTAAAGAGAATTCACCCTCCCATTTCTAACCCAGCTTCTGGATGGGACCTAAACGTGGTATTGACTAGGCTTATGGGGTCTCCCTTCGAGCCCATGCATAAAGCAAGTCTCAAAGCTCTCACCTACAAGACTGCTTTTTTAATAGCTAATACTTCCATTAGGAGAGTAAGTGAACTACAAGCGCTCTCAGTTCTAAACTCCAGAGATAAGGTGGTTCTGCGCACTCACCCTAGGTTTGCACCTAAATTAATTTCAAAGTTCCATGTGAACCAATCCATAGAACTACCAACGTTCTTTCAGAATCCCACAGACATGGGAGAAAGAAGCCTGCACACACTTGATGTACGCAGAGCAGTCATGTTTTACATGGAAAGAACTCGACCACTAAGAAAGACAAATCAGTTTTTCGTTTCAGTGGCAGCACGTAGAGAAGGAGACCCGGTCTTCAAATCTACTATCTCTAGGTGGATTGTCAAATGCATCACACTCTGTTACACTCTTGCTAAGAGAGAACTGCCCTTCAAGCCTAGAGCGCATTCTATTCAAGGCACTGGGGCCAGGGCTGTCAGAAGATGTGGTGAGGCCCGGGGCAAAGCATTTGGTGAGGCCCCCTTACAGTTTTGTGCACTCGGCCAGCGGCAGCATATCCGCACACAGGAGACTTGAGAAATCTACCCTTGAGTTTGTGTGCTGGATCCCAAATATGGTTTATTACTACTTTCTCTACTGAAGAAAGGTTCATGCCAGACTAACTTTTTTATCATATGAATAAATATATATAAGATGGCATGAGCTCTCCACTGCGCCACCTCCAATTCTCTGAGGGTCAATCACTTTTCCAAGCAAAGAGTTGAGGGCAGATCTCTTTCTTCGGCTGGGGCCTCCCTCTGGAAACAGCCTCCCTGCCTCGCTAAAAACGAGGAGCACCATCTCCGGTTCCGGAAGCACCCCAAGACCTGTTTATTTGCTTCTGCCTTCTTTCTTCCTCTCCCTTGCTGATCACCTGCCTGATCCATGCACTGGTCACCTGGTCAAGCTCTGAATTCGGGCCCAGGTCCCTGCCTGTACGTCCTATTGCAATCCCGCACTGCCTCTTGGCTCCCCTGCACTTGTGGTCTGTATCTGTTGTATCTGTAACCCTACAGTCCCCGCTCTTGCTCGTATTGTCCACCCGTTGGCTACACTTATGAGTACTCACACTTGCCACCAGTTGGCTGCACTCTTGTTTCTACTTTGTTCCTGCACTTCTGCATCCTACCCCACCCTCGGCACCTCTCCTCTCCCCTCCCCATTCCCTGCTCTTGTACGATCTGAATGACACAAGGCCTAGTAAGATCTGTGTTTTGTCCTACTCTTTTGTTTCTCCCTCCTTGCCTTGTCGCGCCTAGAAACACTTGCGTACAGGCACGTTATAAATGCCATATCATATAATTAAGGAGCACCCTGCCCCTGTTTGCGCATTAAAACACACATCATACACAGTGACAAATGATGTACAGTGGAGGCTGGTACATTTCTGAACTTAAGAGGCTTAAATGTTTGTTCCAATTAGTCAGGATCAACAGAGCACAGTGAGGGAGCCCAAACCAAAGGGTGGCTGGGGGGGGGGGGGTTCTCACTCCCAAGAAAATGTTTGAAACATTGGGTTAAAAGTATGCATTTTATAGCACTTTCTTTGCAAAATTGGGTAGAAATCCACACAGTTTGCAATTGGTTTTGTATGGAAGCACATGGAAATTCCCAATAGTTGCAAATCACAAATTGTGCATAGGAACATTCTCCAATACATTTCATGCCGCCTTTCCACACAGGATATGCTAGTATAAACATATATTCATGCTGGTTGTTCTAATTATGCTGAAGCAGGCTGCATCAATATTTGCCATTATTACCATGTACGGATTCCCAACCAGTAAAAATGCCATGCCACAGAAAGTATATCCAGGCTGACTGTGTACCATAAGTGTTATTACTGGCTAGATTGGCCTACATTCAAAGTGGGCCAATTTAGCCAAGTAGTATGTTTGCTTTAACCTTGATGCATAGTCCTGTGCATCAAGGGTAAAGCAAAAAGAGCACTGGCAATGCTAACAGTTTGGGCATTTGTGTAGGCATGGCAAAGGCACTTCTGTATTGGTATTTGCTGGCCATTGATAGTGCCAGTGCAAAATGGTTTGAGTACCTGAGCAGCTAATAGCAGTGCCTCGTAAATGCCTAATACTTATACATAAGCCAAAACTGTTGGCTTTGTCAATGCTTATTTTTAAAAGAATTTCAGCGAAAGACATGCAGGGTGTTTTTAAATTGAGTGGCCAAAGGCAGACCTGATTAAGACATTTTTATTACACCAGTTACGTGTTTACAACTCCAATGAAGTCATGAACTCTTATAAGACTCCTTTGAGGAAACACTTGCAGGCACATTGAGGGCAAAGTTTGATGGCTAGCCATGTTTAAAGCTAGCCCAAAGAGTTCCAGTGAGGAGTTGTTTTGGGTGGGGAGGACAGGGACTGGGTGAGAATGCCATAGGGATAAGCATGGCCATGAGAAGTCATTTCACTGTTAGCACCTGCATTCATATCCATACACTTTTAGGTAATTGAAATTGTGATGTGGGGTTAGCACTTGCATGCTAGGGGAGTGATTAGAAGGGAAGTGGTGACATGAGACATCTCATTCTCACAGCAGTTCTTAAGTGTGATGTTTCAGAAATGAAGGCAAGCGGTAGCTGCTTGTAACATTGAAGCTTCACCAGAATAGTCTCATTCGAAAAGTGGAAAGATTTTAGGTGCCCCCACACAAGGAAGTTTGCCCCTTCCTCACAGCTACTGACGTTAGCACCTCTCCCAACATTTGAAGTATTAGTCCCCTTTCCCCCCTGACATTTTAGCCTAGGTGCACCTCTGATGCCATGAGCCCACCCCTTAATGAAGTGGCCCCCAGGGTGGCTACATTTAGGGGTGGTGCTGAACACACACTCACAAAAAACACTTTCACCCATGCATTCAACCACCAGTTACACAACTCCATACATGCATGTATACATAAAACCAAACACAGCATTGACACAAACATCAACATGCACGCATGCATTCATACATACATACACATATACATACTAATTTAATTTAAATACACATACACACTTTTAATTTAAAATAAAAAACACTTACCTTACCTCCATGCACCCTTAAAAAGCATCCACGCAGCCGACACGTAGACATGCTGCCTGACAAGCGAGAACTCCTCTCCCATCAGTCAGCGGGGTCATGCTGAGCAATGTGAACACACTGACTGACAATAGAGAACTCCTCTCCCATCAGGCAGCGTGGTCACGCTGAGCAACATGAACACACTGACTGACAAGAGAGAACTCCTCTCCCATCAGTCAGCGTGGTCACGCTGAGCAACGTGAACACACTGATTGACAAGCGAGGAGTCCTCTCTAATCAAGATGAACACACTGACTGACAGGAGAACTCTCCTGTCAGTCAGCGTGGTCATGCTGAGCAACGTGAACACACTGACTGACAAGAGAGAACTCCTCTCCCATCAGTCAGTGTGGTCACACTGACAACATAACACACTGACTGACAAGAGAGAACTCCTCTCCTGTCAGTCAGCATGGTCATGCTGAGCAACGTGAACACTGACTGACGAGAGAGAACTCCTCTCCCATCAGTCAGCGTGGTCACACTGACAACATGAACACACTGACTGACAAGAGAAAACTCCTCTCCTGTCAGTCAGCGTGGTCATGCTGAGCAACTTGAACACACTGACTGACAAGAGAGAACTCCTCTCCTGTCAGTCAGCATGATCACGCTGACATGAACATACTGACTGACAGGAGAGGAGTCCTCTCCCATCAGTCAGCGTGGTCACACTGACAACATGAACACACTGACTGACAAGAGAGAATTCCTCTCCTGTCAGTCAGTGTGGTCACGCTGAGCAACCTGAACACACTGACCGACGAGAGAGAACTCCTCTCCCATCAGTCAGCGTGGTCACACTGACAACATGAACACACTGACTGACAAGAGAGAACTCCTCTCCTGTCAGTCAGTGTGGTCACGCTGAGCAACGTGAACACACTGACTGACAGGAGAGGAGTCCTCTCTTGTCAGTCAGCGTGTCCACGTTTTCAGCTGAATGACGGGAGGCAGCAGAGCTCACTTCTGAGCCCTGCTGTCTCCCATTATTTTGCTGTTTGTTGCGGAGCCAAACGGCTTCACAAGAAACAGCAAAATCATTGCAGGGGCAGCACAGTCCCCCGTGTGAATAAAGGACACGGGAGACTGTGCTGCCTTCCACTTAGGAGAGGGGGCCGCGAGGCCCCCAGCAAGCGCGAGGCCCGGGGCAGTTTGCCCCCCCTGCACCCCACTCGTGACGGCCCTGACTGGGGTTTCAATAGCATTCATTGCAAATGTTCCCCTAGAGTCCATTTGCAAAGCGGCAACCTGGAGTTCTGTACACACCTTTACAAAACACTATTGCCTAGACACGCATTCTTGGTCTGATTCTCAGGTGGGACAAGCAGTACTAAGACATCTTTTCATTACTGTTCCTTCTCACATCCCACCTCCAACTCCGGGTACTGCTCGCTAGTCTATGCACAGCATGTGATTCTAAGCAGATTAACAAGCATCAGAAGACATACATTACTTACCGTAAAAGCATTTCTGATGATTGTATCTGCTTATATTCACATGCGCCCACCCCTCCTCCCCGCTCGGATGTAAGGAACATAGACGTCTTACTACTTTCTCTCTTTTCTATACTCACTCACCTTAGTCATAGGCTCCCTCACGGCAGAAAAAATACAATCGGAGGGACCTCGGCGCATGAGGGATTTTGGATACACTACACGTCATGATAGGGATAGTGTTACAGACACGCCTATGCCGACATCCCCTTTCGATCCTCGAAAGACAAGATGTAATACTCTTCAGTGACCACTGGATGTCGGACTATATGCACAGCATGTGAATCTAAGCAGATACAATCATCGGAAATGCTTTTACGGTAAGTAATGCATATCTTTCTGCCCCATTTCTCTGACCTGTATCGAGTGCTTCAGTTTGGGGATTATGCTCCATACACGTTCCCATTGCTTCCCTGTAATGAGTTCGCCCAATGTACTTTCCCAACGTTTCATGTAGTTCTTTTGTAGCCATAGTAGATTTGAGATGGGGGAAGCCCGCTACCGCCCTGTATTCTCTACTCCAGATGTGCGGAGGAGATTGCGCTACCCATTCTTTTATCACCATTACTTGTGCTGCTTCGTAGTATCTACGAAAGTGGGGGAGAGCTAGTCCATCTTGTTTTTTTGCGCTGTTAGGGTCGACATGGCAATTCTGGGGGGCTTATGTTTCCATATAAATGTGCTCGCCATATTGTTCAGCGACCTGAAGAACATTCTCTGGATCTTCACAGGCAGCGTTTGAAAATAGTAGATTAGTTTCGGCAAGGCTGACATTTTTATGACGGTCAGCCTCTCCCATCACTAAATGCTAACCAGGTCTGCTTTTAGAGTTGGCAGGAGTTTCGGATAATTTGCATTTGTACACTTGCTGAATTGAGGACGTTCGTTTGATCCCTAGATATGTAATCCCATGTGGCGTGTTGTTTAATTGAGTGGATCAGGCCAGTCTCTCTACAATTAATGGGTCCTTGGTTACATTTTATATTTCTGATTTCTGTTTGTTTATTTTGAGGCCGGAGATGGAGCCGATTTGGTCTGATTCCTTGATCAGTTCCGTGAGTGAGTTTTCTGGGGATTTTAATGCTATCAGCATATCGTCCGCTTAGGCTATGGTTTTGTTTGTCTCCCCCCATCACTATACCCTTAACTTGTTGGGTTTTCTGAATCCGGATCAGGAGCGACTCCAGGAATATGGATTAAATAAGGGTGAAAGTGGGCATCCCTGTTTGGTGCCTCTACTTAGGGACACCTGTCTCGACAGAGTTCCGTTCAGGGCTATCCGCAACAAGGGTGTATTGAAGTTGACTTTGACCATTTGCATATAGTTCATCCCAAATCCAATGTTTTCCATGGTGTGAAAGAGTTGTGACCACTCCACTCTGTCAAAAGCTTTCTCCGTGTCTAGAGACTCGAGGGTCGCTGGGATGTGGGTTTGTTCTACTTCCTCGATTAGGTGGCTCACTCTGCATGTGTTGTCTGCGGTTTACCTTGTAGGCATGAATCCCAATTGACCAGGGCCTATAAGAGTCGGGAGTAATCGTGTAAGTCTCTCTGCCAAAATCTTCGTGTATGGCTTTGCGTCCAAGTTAATTAGGGCTATCGGTCAATATGACCCCGGGAGAGATGGGTCCTTTCCCGGTTTGGGGAAGACCACCAGTTTAGCTTAGTTCATGGAGCTAGTTCTATTCCCTTTGATCCTGAAACTATTGAACAGGTTGGTTAGTTTTAGGGCTAGCTCTTATAGAACACGTGGGTTATCCGTCTGGACCCTGTGCTTTGTTTATAGGGAATTATTTTGATTGATTGCATTGATCACTTTCTCAGCCTGTGTATCCCTGTCAAGTAACATCTTGTCTTCGTCTGAGATGTTGGGGAGAGTGAGATTCTCCAAATATTCCTTCTGCCTATCTTCCCTTGGTTCGTCTGATTGTGTTAGGGTCTGGTTATAGTCACACAGTATTTGCCCCATCTCCTCAGCTGTCTTTATTTGACCATATTTGTCTTTTAATTTCATTATAGCTGTCTTCCACTGATTTTCGCATAGCTGCATTGCGAGCAATTTGTCCACCTTATTGGTCGCAGGAACGCAAGTTCCACTTTTTTGCTTTGTATCATTCCCAGTTGACCTTGTATGTGTTTCAGGGCTGGTTTTGCATTCCTACTGGGGTTATATGTTACCTCGTTTTGTAGGCCTTTGAGTTTCCTTTCTAATTCTCCCTCCCATCTGTTTTGCTGCTTTTAGATATAAGGTCACCCCGTAGTACCGCTTTGAAAGCGTCCCAAACAATATTCTATGGGGGTTGCTCTGTCATTTTCGGTGAAATATTGTTCGATCTTTTCTTTTTGTTGCTGCCACTATCAAGCTATCTTGTAAAACGTCTTTTGGGAATTTCCATGTCCAGATCCCTCCCCGCATCCTTTATATGTTAAATTTTGCTGTTATCGGGGCGTGTTCCAAAAGGGAGATTGGACCTAATTTGATACTGCCCACCTTCCCCACCAGGCCCGTCGATACCCAGATGTAATCTATTCTTGATCGGGATTTGCGAACATGTAAGAAGTGGATGAAGCCCTGTGTTTTCCCCTTTTGTTACGTGCCACAAAACGTGGAGGGCCAGTGTCTCAAATGTTTTCTTAGGGCTTTTGAGGGGGCGTTTGTTCCCGATTGTGTCATTGAGATTCTAACGAGTCTGGGGTCCCATGCTATGTTCAGGCCGCCCCTAGTATGATGTCCCCTGTAGCGAATCCCTCAGGTTTTATCAAGGCCCCTTTTATGAAACTATCCTGCCCTGTGTTGGCATAGATGGAGGCTAGCGTCAGATGCTTTCCTCCTATTTCTACATTAAGAAAGCGATATCGCCCCTCCTTATCTGCTAAGGATTTCTGGACACGAGCTTTTAGTCTGTCTTGTATAGCAATTAGGACACCCGCTCTCTTCTCCCCCGCATTCGCTTGGTAAACTAGTGATGCCCTTCTGATTTTACCTTGGCTCCTGTCAGTTTTCTTAATGTGTGTTTCTTGATACATTAATATGTCAGCTTTCATTCTTCAGGCCCGTCGTTCTAGTTTCTTTCTTTTTTGGTCGGAGTATTCATCCCCCTGACATTGTATGTCACAATTGTCACTGGGTTTATCTTCCGTCTAGCCATTTCCTGATTGTTTAGTTCTTTTGTCCCCAAAACCCCACCATGATATCGTTTTCCCATTGGTCCCTCCTGCCCCTTCCCCGTTTCCGAGTCCACAAGCCCCCCATCCTCTGCCCTCCCATCCCAAACGTCCCTTTCCCCCTGAGGAGGGGCCAGGATCCTAGGGGCGCTCGGGCGAATTGTCTCTCGCGCCTGGCCCCCCACAATCCTTTGGTTTAACTTGTGGGGGATCCTAAACCCCACTTGGAATTCCAACATCATCTTCCCCTCTTCTCTCCCTGGGCCTCAAATAGTATGATTCCGGGTGTAACCCACCCCATTGTCGTGGTTGTGGTGTGGTACCCCCATGTTTCCACTTGTGAGGTCTTGCGAAAAGGTTAGTCTTAATTTTCTCCTATCTCCTCGTTGCTTTTTAGCCACTGTTTTCCATCCCTCCTGTTTTCCTGGACCTTTTGCTGTCTTTGTAATTGTTCTGGTCTTCTCCCACTTCCAGGTGGAGGTGCAAAATTTGCTCCCCTTCCTCACATGTATTAATCCTGTGTTGTCACCCTCCCATGTAAACAGAAGTCCGAACGGGAATGTCCATTTGTATCTTACTTGGTTGGTCGTTAGGTGCTGGACTATAGGACCCATTCTTCTCTTCTGGAGCGTGGATTGTGTGAGGTCCTGATACAATTGTACTTCTTGACCGTTTTCTCTCAGCGAGCCCATTGTTCTCACCTTTTGTAGAATTTGCTCTTTTTCGGTATGTGATGTTACAGCTACTAGCACGTCCCTTGGTTGCGCCCCTGCTTTGTCTGCTCTTCTTGGGCCTACCCGATGCAGTCTCTCTGCCTGGACTTGAGTTTCCATGTTCTCTGCGTAGAACCTCTGTGAAGAGTTGCAGTACCGTCTCTGCTAGGTCTTTGTCCTCTACAGATTCCGATAGGTTTTTGATTCTGACGTTGGATCTTCTAGAACTGTTTTCAAAGTCCTTGCATTGGCGTTCTATGTTGCGGGAAAGGCGGGATAGCTGTTCTAGTACCTCATCATATTTTTGGGTGATGTCCTCTATTTGCTGTACCACTTTTTCCAATGTGTCAGTTCTTTCCTCCAGTTTCGCAATGTCTATCTTTACCTCCTATAGAGATCGTTTCATGTCCTCCTTCAGCATTTTGAATTGTTGCTGGAAGAAGAGTAGGAATTGGTTCTGGAATTTTTTTAAGCAGTTTTGCATGTCCTCTTTAGTCTGTGTGTTCTCCCCCATTTCTTGTCTTTTCTGGTTGGGAGTTTCTCTGCTAGTTTCCCCCCCACCTCAGTCGTTGTGTCGTCCATGTTCCACAGCTGCTTTGTTTTTTGGTTGTTTCCCTTGGGGGGGACAGTTGAGATGGGGTTGTGGTTTTCTGTCTGGACTTGGACATAAATGCTGATGTTGTGGAGTTCAATTGCTTTCGTTACCTGTGGTATAAGTTAGGTTGTGGTCTTCCCTATTGTGCATTTTTTTAGGAGGGTCTTCCCTGCCGCACGTTTCTGCTGTGTTTGCTGGAGCTGTAAATGTGTTTGCCGTCTTTCTCTTCCCTTTGCTTGTATTGAAATTTAAATGGGGTGGGGGTCCTTGCACCTTTCTTCTTTGTCCCCTTAAATGTTGTGGTTTCCTTTCATTTCCTTGCCTTGTACTGCCACTTGGGGCTCTTGTCACGTCCTCAATCTTGCCCTCCTCCCGACACTTACCCGGCACCATCCGTTCCCATACCCACCACCCACACCAACGGGGAAGACACGGCAGGCGGGATGTCAGAGGGGGCAGAACCACCTCCTTCCGCCCATTTCCGTGTTGCCGCTTGCCCTGGCGTCTCATCCATGCCCGACGGCTCCGGGGTCGTCGGCTCCAGCTCCCGCGCACGGGAGAACCAGATCGCGTCTCGCTCAGACGATCACGTGACTAGTCACGGGTTCTTCGTCTGTAGCCGACGCCGGCGTCCACATTGGACAAACACCAATCACTGATGGCGTCCGGCCTCACGTGACGCTCCTGTGCGGTCACGTGCCTTGTCACGTGATCTAACTTTCCTTCAAAAGGAGCCGAAAGGAAACACTCAGCGCTTCACAGCTGTTTCTACCAGAGACCTGTTCGGCATTACCCTTTTTCTTCTAGCTACAGTTTGGAACTCGACCACGGAACGTTACTTGGACTTGTCCTGGATTTTCCTTTGGATTTGACGTATCTTCTGGACCCTTGGAACTCTTGACCCCCCTTTCTGGCCCTGGAATTGCTCTGGATTACCCTTTTGTCTTGGCGAACTACGAACCACACAATTCCTGTCCATCACGCTTTGCCTCCTGAGTCATTTGGGGTTCACCACCTGGACCTTGGATTGACTTGCTATCTGGTCACGCTCTGGCTGCAGGTGTGAGTTGGAGGAACTGCAGTACATCCCAGCCTGCTGTTGGTCTTCCCTTGTTGTCTATTCAGGTTTCCCACCGGTTCTATCATCCCCAGGGTAAGCTTTGTCATTTTTCCTTGTCTGCTTGCACTGCCATTCTTGTTCAAAGTATACCTGATCCTAACCTTTGCCTTACAGCACTCAGGAGACCTTCCGGTGTTCCCGGTATCTGACTGACGACGCCATTCATCACCTGTGGCCTCAAAGATTGCTAGGGCAGTATATTATACCTGCTTGAGCGGTACTTGGGGACGGAGGTAGTTTATAGCTGCACGACCATCAAGGCGGATCACCAAGATCAGAACAGACTGTGAAGCCTCTTGGTCGTCCAGCTATGGACACCTCAGCCGGGGACCCCGTGACGGCTTTAATGCAGGCACTGACAGCACTCAGGGCCGACATGGCAACCGCTACTGCAACCCTATGCGCTGACATGACCGCTGCCCCCACCGCATCACACCACCCCCTCGACACGGTGCTAAGTGCACGCCATCCCTTACCCGCAGAAGTTGAGTTTGATGAAGCCATTCCTCCCCAAAACCCTCCTCCTGTCATACCCCCTTCCTTCCCGGCCGCCCCTGTGGTGATCCAAAACCCTTTTCCTTTGGCTGCTCCCGAAAGATACCAGGGAGACCCAAAGAAATACCGCACTTTCATCAATCACTGTAAACTTCATTTCATGTGTCGTCCTCAGGCTTTCCCCGATTCCGTATCAAAAGCAGCCTTTCTTCTCTCCCATCTATCTGGGGTAGCCGCCACATGGGCCAATCCATTGCTGGAAAACAACCACCCTGCGTTGTACGATTTTGAGTTACTGACCCAAGAGATGGCAAAAGTATTCGACACCAGGCACAAAGCACAGTCTAGAGACATGGAACTCCTGGATCTCACGCAGGGTCGGTCAACCCTCATAGAGTACATCACCAGGTTCAATCAGTTGTCTGCTGAGACCTCCTGGCCAGAAAATAAAAAGGCTGTGGTGTATTACCGGGGTTGATCTGGGGTCATGAAAGATGCCTTATCTGTAGTGCCTACGCTTCCCACAGTATATGCTGATTTGGTGGACTTAACATTACAAGTCGATGTCAGCAGACGATCGGAGCGACGGGGGGAAGGTCCATCCTCGTTCCCACTCCCATCCACGGCCAATGCTACTCCCGAACCCATGCAGATAGGCGGGATCCGCAGCCCTATCTCACATGTCGAACGAGAGCGCAGGAGAACGGACAATGCCTGTTTTTACTGTGGTCTCAACGGGCATTTTGTAAAAGAGTGTCCTCGCCGCCCAAAAAACAGAAACCCGGGTTTTCAGAAGGCTCGCCCCTAAGATCAGAGGTGGGAGCGAGTACTATTCGGAATACCTCTGAACCTACTTTCGGTCCTGTGCGACCCATTATAGTTCAGGCCTTTCTGAACCACGCTACAGGTTCTCACGCAGTGGCAATAGTGATAGACACAGGTGCTACAGGCTGCTTCATCGACATAGCCTTGGCCGGTTCACTGGACCTGCCTTTGGTCACGAAGAAATGTCCCGAACCGGTCCAGGCGGTGGATGGTACTTCTCTTGCCTCTGGTCCGATCCGGCAACAGACAGCTCCCTTAGAGCTGATCGTTCAGGAAAACCACAAAGAGACGATCTCATTTGATCTCATTGCCACCCCTTAGTTTGGGGTAATTTTAGGCATTCCTTGGCTAAGGTTGCACAATCCCCTCATCAACTGGGGGACGGATCAGGTTTCATTTGAATCCGAAACATGTCAACACTACTGCCTACTGGCAACACCTCAGTTCTCCAGTCCCGCGGGAATCCTGGGAAGCGTCATATCCTTGGCTATAGGGGACAGCACTGACCACCATGATACGCACACAGTAGGGGCTGTCTGTCATGATCACTGCTTCCAAGGAGCCAGGACCAGCCCAACGTCCTTGGAAGCAGGCCCCGAACCCTAATCCTAGGCACCAGCCGGTCCCCACTGGGACCTTTTGGACCTTGTCCTGGCGCCGATGGCACCAGGCTCATCAAAACCATCGGTCCCGGCACTGGAAGCGCCGGGCTCATAATATGTGTGAAGATGTTTGGGTGGACTTACCTGCAGCAGACCATGCTGCTTACTTACCAGCCACTTGAAGCCCTCTGTGAACAGAACAGGAACTACTTTCTTACCTGGGTGGGGCAGCTCCACACCCTGGATACAGCACTGGAACTCTTCTGCAACTGGAACTCTTTTCTTACCTAGGCGGGGCCGTGGAAGAAGACGCCTCATCACTCCAAGACTATTTAAACCACACCCGATAGATGAAGCGTGCTTCGCGTTATTCTGCATCTGCAGCAGAACGCTCACCGAGTCTGTTCCAGCCTCTCTTCTTTTGATCCTGAACCTGCAAGAATTATACTTACCATTCCTGTATCCAGTCAACATCAGCACCTGCAAAAGACAAGAAACAACAGGTTAGCAAGACAAACTCTACACGCAGTGCTTACTCACCTGATGCAGCGGCCGTGTCTTCGCGCTGCTCCTACGCCTGCAAAGACAAAAGCATTGTTATACTTACCGGCACGCCGTGAATTCCGGATTTCTTCATTCTGCATCGCCACCTGTGAAGACAAAGTATTGTTAAAACTTACTAGCATTCCGCTGACTCCGGCGCTGCAAACCAACATCTGAAAGACAAGAGAAAAAGACATTAAGCAGGTATTTACTTACGCCCATCGCGCTCATCGCAATAAAACGCCTGCGAATACTCCGGCGTCTCTTTAACACGAACTAAGCTGCAAGAAATAGACAGTTAGAGCGCTTGCCATACTTACGAATTTCCAGGCGCTTCACTCCATCTTCCATCTCAAGAGTCCTGCAATACATAAGGGAAAAGCATTATATAGAGTCTTCAATATTAACGTGCCACGCATTTAAAGACTATAAAGACAAAAGGTGTCCAGAAACTCACCGTTCGTGTAGATAACGACGGTAATCATCCTCTGAAGTCAAGAGGCCAATGTTTCACCAGTGAAGGAACTGGCAACGGCACCCTGCACCAGACGCAGATGGAGAGCCCAGCATTCACCTATCTAAGGTGAGCACGTTGACCTGGGGGCTCTACAGAAAAGCTGGGAAGAGAGAGAGAGCGAGAGAGGGACATTCAACAACCCAGACCATTAACCCCCATATTCTTTCACCTGCAGAAACCTCACTCTTCGAGTTCGACACACAGTGCGAAGAGGTTCGACCCCAGAAGCCAATCAAGTCCTGCACATCACTTTTCGAGTCACAGACACCTTCCTGCCAAGACCCGCGCCTCCGTGGGAATCAGGTGAGCGTTACAGAACGCGAAGCCCACCACAAAACTCCTACCCAGGCGCAATGGAAACCTCAGACACTGATCAACTAGCCCAGTTGCTCAGGGAATTAAGAGCAGAAGTACATGCAGCTCGTCAGGAAACGAACTCTCTAAGAAGAGAACTGATAATTTCCAAGGAGCGAACTGAGGACCTCGCTAGGCAGTTGCTACAAACGCAGGCAGGACAGACACCTTTGCCTGCTCCAGGAGGAAGTTATCCTTCTGCATCATCTTTAAATCCAGTGCAAATCAATCTGCCCGGTAATGTGCCCTTGGCTCCGCCCGAACGCTTTTCTGGTGATCCAAAGAAATTCGCGGTGTTCATCAACCAGTGCTGCTTACACTTCTTATGTCGACCAGCTGCCTTCCCAACAGACCAGACCAAGGTGGCTTTCGTGCTTTCTTATCTCAGTGGCAGCGCCGCAGATTGGTCGATCCCTTTAGTCACCCAGGATGATCCGGTTTTACATGATTTCCAGGCCTTCCAGTCCAGCATGGAGAAACTGTTCACAAGACATGCACAAGGCCAGGCCTTGGACAATGAACTTCTTTCATTACGACCGGGTAATCAAGACCTCTTGACTTATATAGCCTCATTCAACAGACTGATAGTGGAAACTCAGTGGCCCGAGGATAAGAGAATAAGCTTTTCTACAGGGGCCTGCGTGGAGAGCTCAAGGATGTGTTAGCTCAAGTTGTGAATCCTCCACAGGAATGCTCTGACTATATTGACTTAGTTGTCCAATTGGACCACAGACTACAGAACAGGAAGGCTGATCGTTCCAAATTTGATACCCAAGTGTTTTCTAAACCACAGACCTCTACTAGGGGAGCTGACACTGTGGAACCCATGCAAATAGGGGGCATGAAAGGACCTTTAACCCAGAAAGAGCGGGATAGAAGAAGACAGCTGCAATTATGCCTCTATTGCGGAAACTCAGGACACTTTCTTTGGGACTGTCCAGTGAAACCAGCTAAGAAGGCTGTAGGAGCCGCGGATACCTGTACCACAAAGTCTGAGCAGGGAAACGACCTAGCCCGACAAGAGTAGAGGTCCTCTTGCCGAGCGTTAAGATTTGTCCCGTGACCTCCCATTTCGTGGTACCCATGGTCCTCATTAGTCCTGAACATCCGGATCGTTTGCATGCAATTGAAGCTTACATCGACAGCAGAGCAATCGGTAATTATGTGGACCGTGAAATGGTATCAAGGATGAATCTACCCCTTGTCCCTAAGGCAGTAAAAGACGTCATTACTACTGTGGATGGCACGGAGATAGCCTCCGGACCAGTAACGCACGCCACCCAAGAAGTGACGTTAGTGAGCCAAGATGGACACCGGGAGAGAATCGTGTTCGATGTGATCAAGGCTCCTCAGTTCCAGATCATTCTGGGAATTCCTTGGTTAGAGAAGCACAATCCTCAGATCGATTGGCGAGCAAAGACGGTTCAGTTTCCAGAATGTTTTACCACTTGTTATCCTCGGCCTGATGTGTCACTGGCGGCAATCTCTTCTGAGGAGGTTCCCAAATTACCTCCCGAATACCAGGAATTCCAAGACGTCTTCCGGAAGGATCAAGCTAACACCCTGCCTCCTCATAGGTCTTACGACTGTCAAATAGATCTAATACCCAGAACAACTCCTCCTTGCAGCAGGATTTATGCCCTCACCGAGCCAGAGAATCTTCACCTCAGACAATATCTGGACCAATACCTAGCTAACGGGTTTATCCGTCCTTCAAAATCTCCAGCTTCATCGGCTTTGTTCTTCGTTCCGAAAAAGGAAGGAGACCTTAGGACTTGCATAGATTACCGCGCCCTGAATCAGATCACCGTTAAAAACAGATACCCGTTACCTTTGATCCCTGAACTCCTGGACCAAGTCAAAGACGCATGTATATATACAAAGCTGGATCTCAGAGGAGCCTACCACTTGGTACGAATAAAAGGGGGCGATGAATGGAAAACGGCCTTCCGCACCAAGCATGGGCTATTCGAATATCAAGTGATGCCCTTTGGACTTTGTAACGCTCCAGCCGCTTTCCAATATTTTATGAACGATGTCCTTAGAGAACTTATAGACGTGTGTGGTGTTGTCTACATTGATGACATCCTCGTCTATTCATCATCTGAAGAGGAACATCAGAGACATGTTAAAAAGGTTCTCGAGAGATTGCGTCAACATAACCTTTTTGCTAAGCTTGAAAAATGCGTTTTCAACGTAACTGAAGTCGAGTTCTTGGGATTCATATTGTCACCTAACGGAGTCCATATGGATTCAAAGAAAGTCGATGCAATCATCAAGTGGCCATCACCGACCTCTATAAAAGGAGTTCAAAGCATGTTAGGCTTCGCTAACTTTTACCGCAGATTCATTCCTGAATTTTCTCGGATAGTCCCGCCCATCACCGCTCTGTTAAAGAAGAACAAACGTTTTGAGTGGTCTTCTGAAGCAGAACAAGCTTTTCAGGACTTAAAAGCTAAATTCATTTCTGCACCTGTTCTAAAACATCCTCGCCCAGAACTCCCCTACATTGTAGAAACGGATGCTTCTAGTCTTGCTATGGGGGCAGTTTTATCTCAAAGAGATCCGGTCACACACCAATTACATCCTGTAGCCTTTTGGTCCCGCAAGTTCTCGGCTCCCGAGATCAACTATTCAATTACAGACAAGGAACTTTTAGCTATCAAATCGGCCTTTAAAGCCTGGCGGCATTATCTTTTAGGAGCCAGACACACAGTCACCGTAATGACTGATCACCGCAATTTACAATATCTAAAGACGGCCAAAGCTCAGTCTTCCAGACAGCTTCGCTGGGCTCTGTTTTTGGCTGAGTTTGACTTTATAATTACTTATCGACCAGGCAGTAAAAACGGAAAAGCAGATGCCCTCTCTCGGATGGGAGTAGATGAACATTTGACCAATCCAGAACCAATACCCATAATCCCAGAACAAAGGATTTTGGGTTTGATCAGCGCTCAATCCTTTGAAGATATCAAGACCACAGTTAAATCACTCCTAACTCCGGCCGATTTGCAGGACTGGCAATTAAAGAGAAAAGAATTCTCAGTGGATCAAGACCTACCACATTTCCGAGGACGATTGTACTTGCCCTGTGAGAAAATACAAAAACAAGTAATCTCCTGTTATCACGACTCTCTAATGGAGGGTCACCCTGGCATAACCAAAACCATGGAAAAGATCAAAAGACATTTCTGGTGGCCATCATGGAAAAAGGATATTAGGGACTTTGTGATCTCCTGCGGTGTGTGTGCCCAGAATAAAAGTCAGAAGGAGAAACTAGCCGGCCTTTTACAGCCACTAGACATCCCTCCCTGTCCATGGCATACCCTGTCCATGGATTTCATCACGGACTTACCTCCTTGCTCAGGGTATACTACCATTTTAGTAGTCGTGGATCTATTCTCCAAGATGGCTCACTTCATTCCCTTGAAGGGCCTACATTCAGCCTCAGTATTGGCCCGAGAATTCTTAGAAAACATCGTTCGGTTACACGGTTTTCCCTCGGTTTTAGTCTCCGATAGGGGAAGTCAATTCATCTCCCACTTCTGGCGCAGTTGCTGTCGTCTAGCCCAAATTGATGTAAGACTTTCAACCAGTCACCATCCCCAAACTGACGGACAAACCGAGAGGACAAATCAGACTCTAGAGCAATATCTACGTTGCATGCTCCAACAAACTGAAAATCCTTGGAAGGATATTCTTTGGATCGCTGAATACGCTTACAACAATTCGACCCATTCTGGAACCGGGAAGACTCCCTTCTTCCTATTATACGGACACCATCCTAGAACCTCCAACCTGGATCCTCCCTAAGAATTCGAAGCACCTGCTGTGTATCACTTGCACTCGGAGATCACCCGTGCTTTTAAGGAAGCCACTGCCCATCTGCAAAGAGCTAAAGCTCAATTCAAAAAAGGAGCAGATCGACACCGTAAAGAGGCCCCTCACTACGCAGTAGGAGATCAGGTCTGGTTATCCACTAAGCACCTGCCTCTAAAAGGACCCCGCACCTTCATCCCGAGATACCTTGGACCCTATCTCATATCTGCCATAATTAATCCAGTAGCTGTCAAATTGGAATTACCTGCGCATATGAAAATACATCCAGTATTCCATTTCTCCCTATTAAAACCAGTACAACCAGAAACCCGATTGACTGAACTCCCGGAACCGGTTTTAGTAGATGGAGAACTTGAATTAGAAGTAAAGAACATCCTAGACTCCAAAATCTCCAAATCTAAGTTATATTATCTGGTTGATTGGAAAGGATACGGCCCCCAGGAAAGGTCTTGGGAACCCTCAGAATATGTCCACGCACCTCGTCTGGTCAAGAAATTCCATCTAAATCACCCCGACAAGCCAAAACCCCTGGAGAAGACACGCTTAGGAGGGGCCTTGAGGGGGGGTGCTGTCATGATCACTGCTTCCAAGGAGCCAGGACCAGCCCAACGTCCTTGGAAGCAGGCCCCTAACCCTAATCCTAGGCACCAGCCGGTCCCCACTGGGACCTTTTGGACCTTGTCCTGGCGCCGGTGGCACCAGGCTCATCAAAACCATCGGTCCCGGCACTGGAAGCGCCGGGCTCATAATATGTGTGAAGATGCTTGGGTGGACTTACCTGCAGCAGACCATGCTGCTTACTTACCAGCCACTTGAAGCCCTCTGTGAACAGAACAGGAACTACTTTCTTACCTGGGTGGGGCAGCTCCACTCCCTGGATACAGCACTGGAACTCTTCTGCAACTGGAACTCTTTTCTTACCTAGGCGGGGCCGTGGAAGAAGACGCCTCATCACTCCCAAGACTATTTAAACCACACCCGATAGATGAAGCGTGCTTTGCGTTATTCTGCATCTGCAGCAGAACGCTCACCGAGTCTGTTCCAGCCTCTCTTCTTTTGATCCTGAACCTGCAAGAATTATACTTACCATTCCTGTATCCAGTCAACATCAGCACCTGCAAAAGACAAGAAACAACAGGTTAGCAAGACAAACTCTACACGCAGTGCTTACTCACCTGATCCATCGGCAGCGGCCGTGTCTTCGCGCTGCTCCTACGCCTGCAAAGACAAAAGCATTGTTACACTTACCGGCACGCTGTGAATTCCGGATTTCTTCATTCTGCATCGCCACCTGTGAAGACAAAGTATTGTTAAAACTTACTAGCATTCCGCTGACTCCGGCGCTGCAAACCAACATCTGAAAGACAAGAGAAAAAGACATTAAGCAGGTATTTACTTACGCACATCGCGCTCATCGCAATAAAACGCCTGCGAATACTCCGGCGTCTCTTTAACACGAACTAAGCTGCAAGAAAGAGACAGTTAGAGCGCTTGCCATACTTACGAATTTCCAGGCGCTTCACTCCATCTTCCATCTCAAGAGTCCTGCAATACATAAGGGAAAAGCATTATATAGAGTCTTCAATATTAACGTGCCACGCATTTAAAGACTATAAAGACAAAAGGTGTCCAGAAACTCAACGTTCGTGTAGATAACGACGGTAATCATCCTCTGAAGTCAAGAGGCCAATGTTTCACCAGTGAAGGAACTGGCAATGGCACCCTGCACCAGACGCAGATGGAGAGCCCAGCATTCACCTATCTAAGGTGAGCACGTTGACCTGGGGGCTCTACAGAAAAGCTGGGACGAGAGAGAGAGAGAGAGAGAGGGACATTCAACAACCCAGACCATTAACCCCCATATTCTTTCACCTGCAGAAACTTCACTCTTCGAGTTCGACACACAGTGCGAAGAGGTTCGACCCCAGAAGCCAATCGAGTCTTGCACATCACTTTTCGAGTCAGACACCTTCCTGCCAAGACCCGCGCCTCCGTGGGAATCAGGTGAGCGTTACACTGTCACGGGTGGGATACCTGCGGTTTACCACGATTTCCAGGCGGTATTCGACAAAAGGTCTGCAGAGGGCCTACCCCTGCATCGACCTTACGACTGTCTCATCGACCTGATTCCTGGCGCATCTATCCCGAAGGGTCGTATCTACTCCCTGACTCAGGTGGAAGAACGGACCTTGCAGGAGTATATCCAACAGGCTTTACGGCTAGGTCATATTCGTCCATCGACCTCTCCGGCTGAAAGCCCTATATTCTTCGTTCCGAAGAAAGAAGGGGGCCTCCGTCCCTGTGTCGATTATAGGCGCTTGAATGCCGTCACAGTGAAGAACCGCTACCCCATACCTCTGATCACTCCGTTGCTGGACAAACTCACCCATGCTACGATATACACCAAACTCGACCTCCGCGGGGCATACAATCTTATTCGCATGCGTGACGGTGATGAATGGAAAACGGCCTTCTGCTCACGACAAGGCCTATTCGAGTACACTGTCATGCCTTTTGGTCTATGTAATGCCCCGGCTACCTTCCAGCACTTCATGGACGACGTTTTCAACGATATCTTGAACACTTATGTAGTTGTTTACCTAGACGACATACTGGTTTTCTCCGCCTCCCTTGATGAACACATAACACATGTCAGGGAAGTATTGTCGCGACTACAAAACAATGCCCTTTACGCCAAGCCCGAGAAATGTTCGTTCCATACCGATCAAGTCGAATTCCTGGGGTTCCATATCATGCCCAAGGGGCTATCTATGAATCAAACCAAGGTTCGGGCGATCGACGAATGGCCGATTCCGACCAATCTCAAGCAGATGCAGTCATTCCTAGGATTCGCGAACTTTTATCGGAGATTCATATCAGGGTTTTCTTCGGTTGCGGCTCCACTCACTGCACTCACTAGCCCTTCTGTCCCCTATGTATGGTCCACGGCTCAGCAATCTGGTTTCGATACACTGAAAACCCTGTTCACCACCGCTCCGGTATTACAGCACCCTGACCCGGACCTTCCGTATATTCTCGAAGCAGATGCCTCTTCCTATGCATTAGGTGCGGTGTTATCCCAGTCCTGTCCTACCACCAACCGTTTGCATCCAGTAGCATTCCACTCCCGCAAGTTCACGACTACCGAACTACAGTACACGGTTAAAGAAAAGGAACTGCTGGCTATTAAGGATGCACTACAGGTCTGGAGACACCACCTTCTAGGTGCCAAATATCAAACCATAGTGTTTTCTGATCATAAAAATCTCCAGGACCTTGCTTCCTTGAAATGCACAAACAGTCGCCAGGTTAGGTGGCATCTTTTCTTTGCCGCGTATGATTTTGTGGTCAAACACAGGCCCGGTGTTGGACACGGTACAGCCGATGCCCTGCCCCGTTCACCTGGGGGTGAGACCCTTCCCTCTTTTCCGGACACCCTGTTGGGAAAAAATCATGTAGTCTGTTTATGCACGCCGACTCCCTCCTTGTTGTCAACTATCCGCCAATGGGCCTCTCAGTACCCGCAGTCACTGGCGGAATGGGACCCGGTCATGCAAGATGGGCTGCCTTTCGTACATGGGGGGAAAACTCCTTCTACCCACAAGTGAAACCCGGAATCAATCGCTGACCTGGTCCCACGACGCTGCCATCAACGGTCACCCCGGACAACTTCGCACCTTAGACCTCCTTAAGCGTTGGTGCTGGTGGCCTACGATGAAGCGTGACGTACGAGACTATGTCAAAACCTGTGCGGTGTGTTCCCAGGGCTAATCGCGCAGGGGTCGGCCCTTGGGTCTTCTCCTTCCTCTCCCGATACCTCCACGACCTTGGCATACGATCTCCATGGACTTGGTCACTGATCTCCCCCGCACTCATGGGTTTGACACTATTTGGGTCATAGTTGACTCATATACCAAGTTTGCACGTTTTATACCCTGTAAGGGAATACCTTCAGCCCCTGCTTTGGCCAAGCATTTCTTCAAGCATGTGTTTTGTCTCTTTGGATTGCCCCATGTGTTGGTCTCTGATCGTGGTTCCCAATTCACCTCCCGCTTTTGGCGGGCCCTAACCGCTCTGTTGGGCATAGATGCCTGATTTTCCTCTTCGTATCACCCGGAGAGTGACGGACAGAAAAGGTCAACCAAACGTTGGAGCAGTATCTGCGCTGCCTGATGCTGCAATACCAGGACACATGGCTCAATCTGCTACAACTCGCGGAGTTTGCCTACAACAATGCTCTGCACTCGGCTACTGGGTACTCACCTTTCTTTGCACTCTACGGTCAGCATCCTCGTACCCTCCCCATTCCAGACTTTTCCTCTTCCAACACCCCCGCCGCATCGGCTTGTGCCCGAGACATCGTATCTGTCCACGCTCATACCTTGGTCCACTTGCGTGAAGCACAGGCTTCCATGAAAGCGGCTGCTGACAAAAAAAGGGCTGTTCCGCCCGTTTACGGGGTGGGGGTTAGGGTTTGGCTGTCCACTCGTCATCTACATATTCCTGGCTGCCGCAAGCTGTTGCCTCGTTTTGTGGGTCCGTACAGAGTGGTCAAGGTTCTGAACCCGGTGGCGTTGCGTCTGGCGGTGCCCTCCGCCTGGCGGATCCACCCGGTTTTCCACGTTTCTCTCCTTAAGCCTTGCCTTGGCCCTACCCGCTTGGTGTCTCCTCCTGCTCCCGTCTCTGTCTCTTCTCCCGATGTATTTGAGGTCCGGGCTATTTTGGGTTCTCGTGTCCATAGGGGTGTCCTGCAGTACTTGGTGGACTGGTTGGGTTATGGCCCTGAGGATCGATCGTGGGTTGCTTCCCTGGATGTTCATGCCCCCCGTTTGTTGGCCCATTTTCATCATGACAACCCTTCGAGCCCACGCGGTCGTGGGCCTTTGGGGGGGCTCTGTCACGTCCTCAATCTTGCCCTCCTCCCGACACTTACCCGGCACCATCCGTTCCCATACCCACCACCCACACCAACGGGGAAGACACGGCAGGCGGGATGTCAGAACCACCTCCTTCCGCCCATTTCCGTGTTGGCGCTTGCCCTGGCGTCTCATCCATGCCCGACGGCTCCGGGGTCGTCGGCTCCAGCTCCCGCACACGGGAGAACCCGATCGCGTCTCGCTCAGACGATCACGTGACTAGTCACGGGTTCTTCGTCTGTAGCCGACGCCGGCGTCCACATTGGACAAACACCAATCACTGATGGCGTCCGGCCTCACGTGACGCTCCTGTGCGGTCACGTGCCTTGTCACGTGATCTAACTTTCCTTCAAAAGGAGCCGAGAGGAAACACTCAGCGCTTCACAGCTGTTTCTACCAGAGACCTGTTCGGCATTACCCTTTTTCTTCTAGCTACAGTTTGGAACTCGACCACGGAACGTTACTTGGACTTGTCTTGGATTTTCCTTTGGATTTTACGTATCTTCTGGACCCTTGGAACTCTTGACCCCCCTTTCTGGCCCTGGAATTGCTCTGGATTACCCTTTTGTCTTGGCGAACTACGAACCACACAATTCCTGTCTATCACGCTTTGCCTCCTGAGTCATTTGGGGTTCACCACCTGGACCTTGGATTGACTTGCTATCTGGTCACGCTCTGGCTGCAGGTGTGAGTTGGAGGAACTGCAGTACATCCCAGCCTGCTGTTGGTCTTCCCTTGTCGTCTATTCAGGTTTCCCACCGGTTCTATCATCCCCAGGGTAAGCTTTGTCATTTTTCCTTGTCTGCTTGCACTGCCATTCTTGTTCAAAGTATACCTGATCCTAACCTTTGCCTTACAGCACTCAGGGGTCCTTCTGGTGTTCCTGGTATCTGACTGACGACGCCACTCATCACCTGTGGCCTCAAAGATTGCTAGGGCAGTATATTATACCTGCTCGAGCGGTACTTGGGGACGGAGGTAGTTTATAGCTGCACGACCATCAAGGCGGATCACCAAGATCAGAACAGCTCTTCAATGTTCTTAAATCATTCTGCTGGGGTGGGCTTTTTGCTGGTGTGTTATGTGGGGGGAGGAGGGTGGTATCAGCGACCTTGTGAACGGTTGGTTTTGCACTACTCCGATGATTTCAGTTGAGGGCCTGCCCCCTGTTTATGTTATGTGCTCTCCTTGTTTCACCCTGCTTGGCTTTGGCCAATGTGCAGCGGTATGGTCTACATGCAGGTGGTGCGCCACATTGGGTCCCTGGGGGTGCCCCTACCGCCGAGTGCCTGGCAGTACTCACTGCGCCTCGATATCAGAGCCGTGGGGTCCCCGCCGGGTATTACATGAGGCTTGCAGCCTCAGTTGTTTGCTTCCCTCTTAGGCCATGCTCCGGTGGGTGCCCCTTGCTCTCTGTGGTGTTAGGCGCACTGACTGTCTTTTCTTTCTCACCGGTGGGGCTTCACTCTGTTGGGGGCCATTGCCATTTCTTCCTGCTTTGTTCGTTGTTGGGGCATAAAGTGCTCTGTTGCTGTTACGGTGGGGTCCTCTCTCTCTGCAAGTCTGTTTTAATCCTTTGTTTGCTTTCCCTGGTACTCACAAGTGGCGTGAAGCTCTCTTCCCCCTCTTGTGTCACCTTTTTCGATGGTGTGCTTCTCTCATCAGCCCCCTCTGTCATTTTTATGTCCTAAGTGCTTGTGGCCGTGCTTTTACCCGACCCACCTGTGGGACCGCTACCTTTCCGGGCTGTGTTGCGGTCCGTTTTAGAGTGTGCCTTCGCAATGCACATTATGCCCTGAGGGCTTTGCATTACTTGTCGCCCTCCACTCTTGGCTTGGTTGATGCTCCGTAAGGGTGGTGGTCACGGCAGGACCTCGTCCCTCTAATACCGTCCTCCCAGTCCGCTGCTGCAACTTTTCCAGCCCGCTTGTAGGTCTTCTATTGTTCCGGCTGCGTATTACTGGGTGGTATCTTTTATGTTCCTCGCAATATGAGCGGTATCCTGGTGGCTCTCTCATTCGCGAAGGGGGTATACCCCTGGGTCGAGTTGATGGGTTGATGCACCGTGGGGGTGAGGGTCACGGCAGAATAGCTAGTTTGTAAAGCTTGTTGGCGCGGCCCGGCGGGAAGAGACACCTACACACATGTGGTCCTCTGCCGGCCGCAATCTTGGAATCTTAAGGTAGATTTTTAAACTTAGTGATGAATATAATTGTATTCGTGTGTAGTATTAAGGAGGACATTTCGGACTTGCTATTTTTCACGTTTTTTCTCAAAAAATATTCTCTTTTTTCGGTCAAAAGAGCCTCAAGCTCCACCGTTTCTTCATCCGATCAACGGGGACCCGTGTCGGATTCCTCTATGCCCCTCAAGGGTGAAGGTTTCGTCGAGCCACGCTTTTGGAGGACTCCAGAAGTTTCTCAGGCCCATCTCAGACATGGCCCAGGAGAAGGGAAGCTCGACGCCCGGAAAGCTGTTCAGGGTCTGCCCTGGATGCCAGCTTCAGAATGGCTTGAAGGAGAACGAACACTCCTTTTGTCTTTACTGCCTACATGAGGACAAGACGTACGTGGAGAAGGACTGTGCGTTTTGCGGCAATATGTCGGAGCGGACCATGAAGGACCGCCATCAACGTCTCGCCAACTGGCTGGAAGGGAAGAGCCCGTCAGGCGAGAAGAAGAAGTCCGAGCGGTCTTCTAAGACCTTTGAGGGCGCCCCGGCGACGGAGGTCCAACAGAAGGCCAAGCACCGCGAGTCCGCTGGCACCGGGAGCGCCGAACGGTCGGGCTCTACGGGTGCCAGGCAGGGCGCATCCTCCCCGGCGCCATCAACCACGAGCCAACGCTCTGGCTCGGGTAAGAGGAAGGCCGAGCACCCGGCGAAGCTCCTGGAGAGACCCCGGTCGAGCTCGAAGACCCATCGGAGGGGGAGCGAGGCGGTGACCCTCCCCCCAAGGAGAAGGCGGTGAGTGCACCTAAGGTGGTGAAAGCCTTAATCCATCCGGCCAAGGCCTCTATCGAGACAGTCGTGGCGGCCCTGGCTCAGCCTGTGGAGGCTACACCAGTGGTGGCGACCTCGGGGCTCAGAGTCTCCCTGCCACCGCGGAGGGTGTCCTCTTTCATGCCCATCGAAAGGACCCCCGTGAAATCTCCGACGGAGAAGAAAAAGGGGGGGCAGGAGGTCGTTGTGGATTCGGCCTCAACCTCTGAGGAAGAGCTGATCGAAGTCTTAAGCCACGGCGTTGGCGTGGAAGAAGACCAGCCCGTTGGGAGGGACCCCGACGTAGGAGACGACAAGAACGTCGAGGGTGCCGACGGGGCTCCTGACCGCCCGTCGGACTCCCCTCAACCAGTGCCGCAAGACAACTCGGCGGCCATTTTGTTGGCTATACAGTCCTTATGCTCAGAGATAAGGACGAGACTGCCGTTACTACCAACGGAGGAACCGCTCCCGACGGGGGACCCGGAGCCAGGCCCTTCTGGGAGCCCTCCCCCTAAGAGAAGAAGGATTCTTCCTCCACCTCCTTTCAGCCATCGCGCCCTGTTCAGCCCTCCTCCCCGTCCACGACACGTGGGGATGATACGACGGGTCCAGACGACGAGGTTTACGACGAGGATCTCCTGTCGCCACCTCCCACCCGGGCTTCCCCGCCCGACGAGATTGGATCGTTTCACTCCATGATCGCCAGGGCATCCGAGCTTTTCCAGCTCTGCCCGGAAGAGAAGAAGAAGGAAGGTTTCCTTTATCAACGGCGCGAGGCCAAGAGGAAGACGGTCCTCGCTGTACCTCTACTGGACGATATTTGAGATGAGGGCCTCGCCCTCCTCAAGAACCCATCCGCGACGCCGGCTAGAAGGGATCGGTACGAGAAGAAGTACCGGGTCCCGGACGCGGCCCCCTTGTGCCTTCGGGCACAGCCGACCCCGGACTCGGTCGTCTCCGCGGCGGCCAGGAAGAAAGCGGGGGGGGGCACGGCCTCTACGTCGACCTCCCCGCCGGACGGCGAGGGAAAGAAATTAGACACAATGGGACGCAGAGTCATCTCGTCGGCAGCGACGACGATTAAGGCGGCCAACGCCTTGGCTATCGTAGCCCGCTACGACAGGGAGTTGTGGTACAAACTGGCCCCCCTGCTGGACTTCCTACCAGACGACAAGAGGGCGGAAGCCCTAGAGATCTTGCAGGAAGGAGAGGTGGCGTCGGACCACGCCATTACGATTGCGACGGACATCGCTGACACTGGATTTCGCCAGTTGGGCAACGGCGTGTGCCTTAGGCGGCGTGGATGGCTCAAGGCTACTGACTTCCGTCAGGACGTGCAGACCAGAGTCTTGGACATGCCGTTCGACGGAAACAACCTGTTTGGGAAAACAGTGGACGATTCCCTTCAAGCCATCAAGGCGGACACGGAGACGGCCCGGGCTCTTGGGGTTCTCCAGCAACGGCGGCCGCCCTTTCGGAGCGGCGGAGGCAAACAGGGTGCCTCCAAAGGTTCCGGCGGCGGATTTTCCACCTACCGTCAAGCGGCCCGTTCGTCGTCACAGGAAGCTTACAGGGGACGAGGCAAGTCAGGCGGACCCCGCCGTTTTCGCCAAGGAGGACAAGGCGGCAAAGCCTCGTCGAAGCAGGACTGAACCGGCCGTGGGGTCGGGCCCCCACCGAAGCACCCCGGTGGGAGGCCGGCTGGCGAGCTTCATCAGCGTGTGGGAGTCCATCTCCACCGACCGTTGGGTGCTGGACGCCCTAGCTCAGGGTCACGCGCTCGAGTTTCTAAAGAGGTGCCCGCGCGTCCCCCCTGTGGCCAGGAAAGAACATCACGTCCCTCAACTTCTCTTGGAGGTAAAGGCGATGCTCAAGAAGGGCGCCATCGAGCTCTTCCCAAAGAGGCTTCGGGGCTCCGGAGTTTACTCAAGATACTTCCTCGTGAAGAAGAAGACTGGAGGATGGCGTCCCATCCTGGACCTACGACGACTGAACAAATTCATCAAGGCACAGAAGTTCCGGATGGACGTCCTGGGTCAGCTGGAGGAGGGCGATTTCCTGTCGTCGTTGGATTTGGAGGATGCCTACTTCCATATTCCCATCCTAAAGGGACACCGGAAGTTTCTCAGGTTCGTGGTCCATGGGCGTCACTACCAGTTCAGAGCCCTTCCCTTCGGATTGAGGTCGGCACCCAGGGTGTTCACCAAGTGCCTCGCACCGGTGGCGGCGCAGCTGCGCCGATAGGGGATCCACGTCTACCCCTACCTGGACGACTGGCTCATCCGAGCAAAGACGAAGGAGCTCGCCGTGGAGCACACGGCAAGGACTGTCCAACTACTCACGGACCTGGGATTCTCCATAAACTACGCCAAGTCCCACCTGGTGCCCGCGCAAGACGCACTGTTTCTGGGAGCGAAGCTCGACACAGTGTCGCTTCTTGCCTCTGTCGGAGGAAAGGACGAGGGCCATCTTGGGCAAGGTGCAGCGGATGCTGGTTGCGGACGCGGCCAGGGTGAGGTCCATCAAGTCCCTCCTCGGAATGATGTCGTCTTGCATTTATCTCATCCGCCTTTGCAGGCTCCGGATGCGCGCGTTGCAGGAGTTCCTGGACGCGCACTGGATCCAGACGACGGGCAGCTTCGAGGAGAGGATCACACTCGACGAGAGTTTCCGACGAGCGATCCGGTGGTGGGGCACCCGCGCGCATCTGACGGCGGGCATGGACTTCCAGACCCCCGGCCACCAGGAGACAGTGACCACGGATGCCTCCCTGGAAGGGTGGGGAGCGCACACCGAAAGTCTGCACGCGAGAGGCCTTTGGATTCCGACGGAGAAGTCCCTCCCATATCAACGTCCTGGAGCTCCGTGCAGTGTTTTGGGCCCTCAGGTCCTTTCTTCCGTCCCTCAAGGGCAAGGTGGTGAGGATCTTCACCGACAACACCACCACCATGTTCTACATCAGGAAGCAGGATGGTACCAGGTCCCCAGCCCTGTCCAAGGAGGCGCAGGATCTGTGGCATTGGGCCGTCGCCCAAGGGATGTTTCTGGTGCCGTTTCATCTGGCAGGGATAAAAAACACCATTGCCGACTCGCTCAGCAGAGAGCTGCGCTCGTGCCACGAGTGGGAACTACGACAGGATCTAGTGGACCGCCTCTTCCGACGGTGGGGCACACCCCAGATCGATCTGTTCGCGACGGCGACGAACTCCAAGTGCCGGAAGTTCGCCAGCAGGTTTCCCCAGCCGAGGAGCATGGGCAATGCTTTCTCGTTCCCCTGGGAGGGCCTGTTTCTATATACGCGTTCCCTCCATTGCCATTGCTGATCCGGCTCATCAACCAGCTCAAGAGGTCACGGTGCAGGATGATCCTCGTCGCACCTGCGTGGCCGAGGCAGATATGGTTCCCAGACCTTCTAGACTTGTCAGCGTCCCCGTCAATCAAGCTGCCAGTGGACACGGATCTTCTCTCCAGGGAAGGAGGCGCCATCCTCCATCACGACCCGAAGTTGCTGAACTTGCAGGCCTGGCTCCTGCAGCGTTAGAGTTTGGAGGATACGACATACCGGCCGACTGCAGAGAGGTTCTTGCAAAGGCCAGGGCGTCCTCAACTCTTAAATGCTATGGACACAAATGGAAGAGGTTCTCTGTCTGGTGCCACGCACAGAAGATTAACCCTCTACGGATTACGGCTCCCCAGGTACTGCCGTACCTTCTGACGCTGGCCAAGGCTGGACTGGCGCACGCGTCCATCAAGATTCATCTTGCTGCGATCTCCCGATACACCAGAACCACGGGGCGGACGTCTTTGTGGTCTCATCGTCTGGTGAAAGAATTCATGAAGGGACTGTTCAGATCGTTCCCGCCGGTGAAGGTTCCGGCCCCGGCGTGGGAGCTCAACGTGGTGCTGACCAAGCTCATGGGACCTCTGTTCGAGCCTCTGCACGCGGCTCCGTTGAGGTTCTTGTCGTGGAAAACAGCGTTTCTTGTGGCTATCACCTCCGCACGAAGAGTGGGAGAGATCCAGGCCCTTTCCTGCAAGCCCCCGTACTTGACTTTTCACGACACAAGGGTAGTGCTCAGGACGCACCCCTCCTTCATGCCCAAGGTACCGTCGGACTTCCACCGAACCCTTGGTGTTGCCTGTTTTCTTCCCGTCGCCTTCGTCGCCTGCCGAAAGGACTTTGCACTCGCTGGATGTAGCTAGAGCGCTGAAGTTTTACGTGGACCGCACAAAGTGTTTTCGGAAGACGTCACAACTTTTTTGTGAACTTTGGACCTGTCAATCAGGGGAAGGCTCTCTCAAAGGCCTCCATTTCCAGATGGCTCTCCGGCTGTATCATGTACTGTCACCGGTTGGCAAACCGACCGCTGCCTGGCCGTCCGAGAGCCCATTCCACCAGAGCGATCGCAGCTACCACAGCGTTCCTATCTGGTGTGCCCTTGCTGGACATCTGCAGGGCTGCTACGTGGAGGTCGACGCACACCTTTATGAAATTCTACTGCGTCGATCGGGATTCCAGGGAGGAGTCCAGGGTCGGCCAAGCAGTGCTGCGCAATCTGTTCGGCTAAGGTGAGCCTAGTGAGGAGGTAAGAATTGCTTAATGTTGAGTTTGATGTAATGCTTAATGTTGAGCCTTTGCCACCTCCCGTGGTTGTGCATGTGTGTACTGCTATGTATTCTTTATTCATGAGCATGTGAATCCATGCCAGACCCCATGCTGGAGAATGAACAAGTTACTTACCTGTAACTGTTGTTCTCCAGCATGGGTCTGGCATGGATTCACATGCGAACCCTCCCGCCTACCCCTCTGTGGCTCTTCACTTGGTCATACTGCCACTTTACGTGCTACCAAATCTGAAGATGGCTGCCAGAGGCGGGGCTTAGGTAGAGGGCAGTCATTGGCTGTGGTCAGTATGACGCAGAGATCAGTGATTGGTTACTACTACGAAAGACAGATCAGAAACGAAACTGATACTGATTTTTTCTTTACCGAGGATTCCCAGCCTGACGACGGGGAATATTCATGAGCATGTGAATCCATGCCAGACCCATGCTGGAGAACAACAGTTACAGGTAAGTAACTTGTTCCTTCCTTCACAATTGAGGACACGCGCCCACTCGTGTAATCCGAAAAGAGTTCAACAATGGATGTAATGGCTTTTTACTTCTAACGCTAATAATGCAGCTTTTGGAAATAAGCGCGAGGGCTACAATTCCATTATTAACAAACAGTTTAAAGATGGCAAACAACTTTTACTCGCTTAACATGTTGTTACGCAAGTTACTTCGGAGCTGGCTACAGTTACCGGTAAGGCTTGTGGATTGAATCTGAATGCTATGCTTCACTCACCATCTTCAGGGACACTGTGGTTGCTGGGTGCTCTGCTTCCCAGACTTCCTCGACCACTGATACTACTACTGTCTCTTGGGACCCACACCTTTCTCCAGCATAGTTATCTCCTGTCCAGCCTCCGTAATTGGGAGTTTCATTTTCTCCTGAGATCCTCGACGTGCCCTCTGCTTCTAGCCTTGGGCCCCTGCACGGTCATGGCTCTGCAATCACAGCAACTCGGCTCTCATGGGGAAGACTTTACTTCTAGCACGTCTTCCTCTGCGCAGCCTCTGCAATACAGGTTTTCAGAACATGGGACCCTCTCAGAACTTGCAGGGGAAATCTGCTGTCTCCACGTCCCGGCATCCTTCGGGTGCTCCCACTTCCTTGTGAGTTGCCAGCATCACGCTTCTCCTGTGCTGCTACTACTACTACTACCAGCCAGCAACTCCTGCTCCAACTTCTTCTCCTTCTTCTACTTTCCTGCTGGAACCTTTTATACCTAATAGGTTTCAATCAGCTTCAGGTGGGAGCCATTAGATTCAATTGCCTGAATCTTGCAATGGCTACCGGGCTTAATTGCCTGGCCACTACATCTACATGCCTCTTCAGCCCTCTTCCTCGTCTCAATTCCTCTAGGATTCTGGGACATGTAGTTTGTTCTAATAAATTCAGTTTTTTCAACTTCAATCGTTTGGCAAAGAGCCATGAAAAGAGTGGGATTACAGGGAAAGTTGAAAAGGGGGTTATCCCAGTCACCCTGGTCTGTTCCCTCACCCTATTTGATCCTCCCGCAGTACACCACCACCAGGGCCGGGATCAGGAAGCGTCTGCCTTTCTCTGGCCACATGGAAGGGTCCAAGACCAGGTTTCTTGGGAGAACCCTATCAGAGTCTTCATAAAACCTGCAGTTTGAATGCCATAAAACCCTTTTGGATTGCTTTCATTGTGTATTCTGGGGCGAGCACTGCTAGTGTTTGACATAAGTAGAATAGACGGTCTAGCATTTTCACCTTTACAGAGCCTAGTCTTCCTAAACAGGAGGCTGCAACATTTTGTCATGAGTGCAGACTCTTCCCGCCTCTGCCGAGCACATCAAGGTATCCTGCCTCTGCCGAGCACATCAAGGTAGTTTGCGGAGTACAGCCCCTACGTCTGCATTTTTAGTTATGTGTATTACTGCTAGTAATTTCAGTTATGAGAAACCCATTAAAATGACCTACTTGTCCTGAATGTTCTGCCTCCTTTTCAACAGTTAAATTCTGAGTCACAAATGTGTCAGTCTTTCATGAAACCCAACACCCAAGTGGAGACTGCAGTTTAACTAAGTGTCACCTTCTGACAGATTCATCATGATATAATCTGTTTAGAGCAGTCTCCCTTACATCATGTATACATATAATCCCTGGGTCTCTCCTATTGAGCTGTGCAAGGGGCTCCACTGCTATGGCAAATACAGAGGTGTCACCTTCTGACCGATTTGTCATGATATAATTTGTTTAGAGCAGTGTCACTTATATCATCTATACATGTAATCCCTAATTCTCCCTTATTGAGCTCTGTCATGGGTTCCACTGCTGTGCCAAATACATTCAGTGATAAATGGCACCCTACACCTTCTCCTTTAGTAAAGGGGAAATTCTGACGAGAGGTTGTCATGATCCCAAACTTGATCTGTCAGAATAACCTACATTATCATGTCGGCCCTCTGTCACTCTTCCCTGAAGAATGTTCATCACATACCCAACCTCTGGAATGACCACTCAATACAGTCAGACTTTCTGTGCATTGAGTGAGAGCAACAAATCCAAAACGTATGTTCTGTGAGCTAGTACTAGTAGGTTTACACATCATATAATAGCCGGATGTCTCTCTTCCCAACAGTGCTGGCCTGGCCCTTATTTGTAATCATGGAGAGGATTGTAACTAGCCTGTTGCCTGGCATGTTTGGGTAGAACCTGGTGTCTATATATTCAACAGTGTGATCAGTCTGTGTGAATATCTTATTCTGTGGTATTTACTGTGCTTGGGAAGGACTGTATTAGTTGCTTTTCCATTTGTTAAGTAAGTCTATCATAAGATTTGGAAGTTGTTGCTAAACGATTTGGTAACATTGGCCAGTATAGCCACCTGGGCCTGCAGCATTATTAGCCATCAATGGTTTGATTGCTATAGCTATTTCCTCCTTGGTTACGGGACTCGGTGTTCTCTGTCATGGGAGCGTATGGATGGTATAGCAAGGCAATCCTGAATTTCTGGTGCCCTTCAGATTCAGTTATGTACAGGTTAGCTTGGAAATTGCTAAACATTCAGCCATATCCTGTTTTTCGTATGACCACTAGTCTGCCTCATTTTTATTCTGTTATGGTTAATAAATGTAACAATATAATACTTCATTTACAAATTATAAAAAATAGGTCTCTCTTCCTAGAAATCTATTGAATCACATAAACATCTGCAGAATTGGCCAAAACATGAATCACACACTATTAATTTTTCAGGGCCTTGCAATTAACGTGCACTCTTGATCAGGTGTTCTGAGCATTTGTCCTTCAGACACTACATATCCATTACTTTTATATGGTGACTGTTGCTTTGTATCAATCTGTAACGTTTTCTCTATAATTTTGTGTGTTGGAGCATCTCAGTGTTGGCTTCACTGGTATCTGATTACATACCTTTCATGGTTTCCTGAAGCTTCTTTGGATTCGAAATTATGTTTGAATTAGTTTACAGAGGTTTCTGCATTGTCCTGTTGTTCCAAACTGATGCAGTATGATAGCTGCTTGTATGTAACTGCAGCGGCATTCGGCGTAGCCAGTCTATTCTTATTAGGGAGTAATAAGAATAGACAGCTCCCCAGCCAACATTCATTTGAGATGTATAGCTTTTATGGCTCAATTTAACTCTTTTGCCACTGCAGGACCTCTGCAGTGCTAACCACGTGAGCCTTTTAATGCCTAAAGGAACAGCATGTCACACTCTTAGCTTTGTTAATGCAGTGCCAGAGAATAAGAAACATGCCCATGGCACTTGAGGGCTTAATACCCTCATTCAGCTTTTCAACTTCTACTTTTTTTGATTTTTGAAGTATCTGTTTACCAATGAATCAGCCCCTCAACGTGGCCTTGAGCACCATACAATCACATCACAGGGTTTGTATCTAGGGTGTTGATAACCAAATTTATTTCCTTGCGTATTGCGGTGTCATTCATTAACGTCATGCATAGCTTCCACGTAAGCAGCGGTGAGGTCTCTCGTTGATAACCAGTGAATGGGCAGACAATGTTATTGGCGCAATGGTGATATTGTAAAGTGATAGGAGATGTTATGCCTCCACCATAATATAACCCATTTGAAAGTAAGTGTCTTGTGTTTCAGAGTAATTTGAGAAGTCTGTCATCTGGACATGTCCTTTAAGTGCCACATGAACACGCCTCTTTGATGTCCTGAATACGTTTTCCTTGAGGTCTTATTGCAATGCCACATCCCTGCCCCTTATCCCTGCCATGTCAACAGTGAACTATTTAGATCAACATGAAAGTTGATCTTAATGTCTCCCCTCAGTATGATTTCACCTCAGACAAATGCTAACAACTTCTAGAGAAAGTCTTTGAGGAAAGCATGCTGCCCTTCATTGGGATAATACACTTTGGCAACAGTCATGTCTTGAATTGCTACTGTTGTCCTCAATACTAGCTTCCTCCCTCCCATATCTAGTCTGGGCCATGGATCGTAAATTGAGTATAATAATTTGAATATCTCTGTTGAACTCTGACAAACTAAAGTACAGTAACAGATCTAGTATATTGAACATCTGTGCTGATATTGTGACTCTTAAAGATCTATCTACCACTGACATTGAATACATAGTTTGTCAATCAAGATGACCAGGCGCGAATGTCATTATTTGACCTGGGATTCATTTTGTCTCAAAATATTAAACCGGCTATTGACAAAATGGAGAAAGTCCCGACGTACCAATCAAAACAGTTTGCCACAACCCAAAACCTAATCCCCTATCATGCTTCCCTAGTCACGGGACCCCAAGTGCATGTGAATCATTCATAACTAACTCCCAAACAAGATGCTGTTAGCTTGTTGTGTTGGAACACCAGAGGTTATACTCACTTTATATATTCAGTCACAAGTGACTTGCATCGATTTGATATTGTAGCGTTGCAGGAAACATGGCTTATGACAGCTCCAATTTGTGCTTCACATACAATAATTTCTTCATTTGCGGTCAAAAAATCCATGGGACGCCCCTCAGGTGGATTGCTGCTAGCAGTTAAGCATGATAGTGGCTTTAAAGTGGTCCTCCTCATCCCCTTACTTCCAAGTAGTTAAATTAACTCGGGGAATTGCGAGCTTAGCCATTGTTAACATATATTGGAGTAGGTAGAACAAAACGGATGAGATGTTTTTTATGCACTTGACCCTCCATTTGGACACAATAATTGCTGATGCTAGCATCATGTGTTCTATTGTTCTCGGTGACCTAAACTTACACATTTTGCCAACGGTCGATAGCAGGTCCATGCCCACAGAACAAACGTGGTGCACAATTATGAAAGAAAGAGGTTACCTTATGGTAAATAACACTGTGGCTGGTGATGTACCTGCCTGTGTCACTTGGTCATGCAATTCACGGCAGGCAATTTTAGATTATATCTATATAAACAAGAAATGTTTACCCCTGGTGCAATCTATGGATGTGATTCCCTCATCAGTGCACTTTGGGTTTCCAGTGGGGGAACAATCATCAAACCAAAACAGCTATCCATACCCTCTTAAAGTGAATAACAGCAGCACCCGTCTATGCTGGAATCCAATGACATTGAATCAGCTCAAACGAGATCTGATCGATTCCCATAGATCTCGATCTTTTAGAGATCCCCAGTGCTACGTCACCATGATGCAAAACTTCAGGCAAGTAAAAATGCCCGACGATAGCATCAGACATAAGCACACGCATAGCTATGATGCTGAGCTCCAGCAAAGGAAGGCGAAGCTAAGGCAAGCCATCCGTACCTTAAAGGACGAGCCAGCCATTAGTAGGCCAACATTGAAAAGGTCTTTGAAAGCTAGTTATAGACAGTGGCTGAAAGGCCATAAGTGTTTGCGATATCAAGGAGATGGAGAAAATATGTTGAGGCAGTTGCTCACTAAATCCACCAGCGGCATCTGGAATTGCCTAAACAAAGCCACTCACAGACTACAATCTGCCGTGCTTACCTCTGCTCTCCCAAGTGAAAAGTAGTCTGAACACTTTAACATCTTATATCGTTCTCCATTTCAAGTGTTCTCATGGGAGTTTCAGAACATAAAATCACCTCACAGTTTTAGAATAGATCAGGCAGATATATTAAATTGCATTAAAATTCTTAGCCGATCCAGAGCGGTTGGCCCTGACGGCCTCCATAATGGCATGCTCAAAGATCATCCCTCTGAATGGGGGAAAGTTCTCCTTGGTTCCGACAGTTGTTTATTATAAACAAAAGTTTGTCCCAGTAATAACTTATGGAATTGAGGCTGCCTTGAAAAAAACCTATATTTACTGGACTGCCATAGAGGGACGTTATTGGAAACAAATTTTGCCATTACCACCTTCCTATCCTATGTGTATCGTGAGACACGAACTAGGCCTGGTGTCCTTATATGCCATTTGTAAATGGAAAATGTGTTCACTTTATAGGAAATGTGTCATGGCAAACAAGAAATCGGGTTTAATCAAAGTCATTGCAAAGTATCTCTTACATTCAATGGATGCGTTTCCCCTCGGTTGGAGGCAAAAAGCACAAGAGAGCATTAGTGAAACCAGGTTTACTACAACACTATTAATAGAGAATCCGAACCGAGCAAAAATAAGATTATGGGAGTTTGATTGGATACAGAAGCGAAGCGCGTGTACCCAATATCGGGTCTTTGTAGATACTCCATTTAATCTGAAACGCTACGGCACAGTTGAAAGTTACCTAGCCCTTTTTCCCAGCCCACACTTTTTACGTTATCGATTGAATCTTTGGCCGACAAATGAATTACTTTATAAACGTAAATTAATATCTGAGAATGAGCGTATCTGTTGCTTTTGTAAGGTATCTCCAGAAACTTTGAAACATCTATGCTCAGTCTGGCCTGCGTTACTTATGCAAAGAATCAAGTATATAAAACCTTTGTTGATGGATCACGTGATACTTACTAGTGACAGATTATGGGACTTGTTGTTTCATACTAACAGCCAATCATTGAGATATGCTATATTGAATTTCTTGTACAGTCTAAAACTGACAGATAAAAGATCGACCCAGAGCAAATTATGATCATATGTCTCTCTTGTCTGTGATCACCGTCTGAACAAGGCTGGATATCTCATTGCTTATTGTTATTCTAAAAGTAGAGTTGCTGCTGTTTTATTCTGCTGGTTTGTCTTGATCAAATTGAATTGTCAACAATACCTCATTGTTCGTTAATTTAGGATTGTTTAAATAATTTCAATGAATTTTAACATGTTATATAATTGTATTTGTTGAAAAATCAAGTTTACTTGATTAAAACAACTTTCTAATAAAAATAAAAATATCTCTGTTGAACATAATGTACACCCTCGTCACTGAAACAGTTTAAAGGAGAGTTGCCTAGCATTTCCGTGATGGATTGGCCTTGTTGCTGGGGCAACTGATTTGCAAATGGATATTTCTCCTCTGAAGGGTACAGTGAGCTAAAGTGTGGTTGCATACCATCCTGAGTGGGATACATCCTATTGAACACGTTATTGGAGCCATTCTGATTCTCAGTAGAGGGGCTCTCACACTTTTGTAAGTTTAGTAAAACTTCGGGTTCCAGTGCCAGCTGTCTTTGGATACTTTTTCAGCCGCCAGGGAGTGCCATGTGGCTCCATATCGGCTTCGCCCAACTCCACTGTGCCGGACATGACATCGGGGTCAGTATATATGGAGCCATTGGCACTCTATGATCTCAGTTCCTTTTTTCCTTGCACTCGGTGCGCTGCTCAGGAATGCCGATAACATTTTCTCTTAACTGTGTCATACCAAATCCCATGGTGTGCTTCAAGCTTTGCAGGCACTGGCTGAGGCAGATGTCTGTCACCAAACCCCACATTGTTTGTCTCTGTCTTTGGGGGCTGGGGTTGGGGAGGGGGATCTTGAAATGAAAGACTCTTGTTCGTGCAAGTCAATTCATTGAAAGGTTCACCAAGGCCTTGCTGTGAAGATGTACACCCCCCTTCAATTCTCCTGCTTCAGAGCCCACTACCAAGAAGGCTAGATCTTTGGGGTAGACCCGGATGGAACACCACTTGAGGGAGGACAGACTCAGAGAAGATTCCACTTCTCATGAAGGTGATTGTAAAGAAAAGAAGCAGCAGCATCATTTGAGGACTTGCTTCCCCAGTGAATATTATGGATGCCATTCTTCATCCTCATCCTAAAAAAAGAAGAGCCCTTTCTCCGATTCCAGTATTCTTCTGGAGAATCACCACTGTTCAAGCTACCTTCAAACCAGAGCAGTGGGAGGAACAGACGCTAATCCTGTTTGCCATGACGCTGGCAACATCGGCCACAGTGCTATTGTCTGAGCAAGGGCACACTGCACTTGGACATGTCAGCAGAGAGCCTCATTGGACTGCACACATGCTGGCTCTATTCTGACACCAGAGACTGCCCCTATCCAACAGCGGTGCCTCTCCATCTGGTTGTCATGGCCCCAGCGTTGACTCCCTTGGCCTCGTCACAGCCGGCGCTGATGCCTCACCAGAGTTTTCTACAGCTCTTCGTGCCCAACTGGTTTACAGAAAATGGGCCAGTTTCTTAATGAGGTCCCATGCCCTTGTGACTTGGAACCCTTGGATTCGGGAGAGGGGAAGGAATTTGACCAGCTGATTGCCAGAGAAAAAGGTGGAGCTAAGGGTATGGGGCTCTCTGTGTAAATACTGCCTCTGACATTACATCTGGCGTCATTGACTTGCATTATTTCGGTGGTGCCAAAGCGGAGCTGCATGGCACCCCTTAGTGTCTGACAAAGGTTCTGAAATCCGCTACCGCTGGATGATTTTCATCTAAGATGAGCAATCTATGGGAGGAAGGACTAATCCCTCAAAAAGAACATTGCCAAGCAAGTGGTAAGTCATTTTTTATTTTCTTGTATAGTTGAACAGTGATAGAACAACATCTCTTTACTTCATGGCGATATGTGCAGGATAGCTGCCCTTTATAGGAGTGATGCCTTGTGGGGATAGCACAGTAGACAGATTATAAAATGTGGTATTCTATTGATGGCCAAATATGTACAATTTGCTACAAAGGAGTGTAGTCTTTCTGTATTCCTATGCCAGTTGATGCTGAGGCTAACAAGGTGGAAAGGTATGCCCCAAGAGGGAATTGCTCTGCATTTATTCAAGCTTAGCAGTGAGTGTAGTCTGTCTGGTACCACAGCTGAAATACTATGTACCCATGCACACCCTCGTTGCTGGTTTGAAATGGCTGTCTTTTTTTGCACAGGTGCCCGACATGGCAGAGATTCAATCACGGTTGGCATACGTGTCCTGCGTTCGGCAGCTGGAGGTGGTGAAGAACAGCTCCTACTGTGAATACATCCGGCCACCCATCGACCGGTTTAAGACTATGGACTTTGGGAAGTTTGACGAAATATATGTGAGTCCATTTTAGAGAAATAGCCTTGCATTGCTTGCTCTGGTCAACCATTCATCTTTTATTTGGTGTGTGTTATCAGCCCAAACGGGTATGCATCAAGACATATGACATTTTAGACATTTTAAAACACGCTGAAAACATAACTTCAGTTATTGGACTGTTAAGCATTGAGTCGCAGGCAGCACTACTATTGCTAGAATTGTGTTAAAGTACTTAGGGAGTGCCTTCGGAGCTCTGTGCATTCCAGATTTATTGAACATGTCCAAATTCTATCAGTGTTGATTTAATTGGAGGGGCATAAATGTTTTCCATGAATATGCGGTAGTGATCGAGCACAGCAAGGGAGCCTGAACCTAATCAAGCAGCGTTCACGGTGGTCAGGGGGTTATCTCCCCCCGTCCCGTGAGAAAATGTAAAAGAAAAATGGTTTTAAAAGTGTGCGTTTCAACCCATTAACGGTAGCAGGAAGTTCAAGAGAGGCCTCAGACCAAGTCGGGAGGGCGGGGCCTCACATCCCACCACAGATGGGGAACTTGTGAGCGATATTTGGTTTTGCACTGACCTGCTATACTTTTATGGGTAACCTGTACCCAGTGGTCGAAGTGGGAGGAAGCAGTTCGGGCGGTGCTCCTTCTGCTTTTTTAAATTAAATGTGACTGTTCCTATACTTTTATTTCGAAAATAAACTGTTCCAGAATGGTTTCGTTTTAAAATAAAAATGTAGGAAGCAGTTAAAACTTGCACTTCAGTGAACTGCAGTGAAGGTTCCCTTATACAGCAGGTGCATTTGTTTGGGGGTTTGTTTTGTGTGTGTGGGAGAGGGTGTGGTGATAGGGTTTGGGGGAGCGCGGCAGGCCAGCAGGGAACACAGTTCCACTACTGATTTTCATGCACTTTCACTACTGCCCGTACCTATTCGAAATCTGGTCATGGAGTCCAGCTCAGCTACTGAAAGCCAAACTGATCCGGGCTTGACAGGAATTGGAGGACTTGTTGATTTAGACCACTTTTTGATTCTCAAATGGTGGTGCGTGAGCACTGAACCAGACCCTGGGACATTTTGAGAAGTATCAGGAGAGCCACTACATTAATTTTACTTCGTTTTGTACATCTTCTTATCTCCAAATGAGTGATTTGTTTTGTTCACATGAGAATTTCCCAAATGGGCTTGCTGTACCCTGAGACCAACAATTAAGTCCAGTGTCATGAAAGGCTGCGCCAGTGTGCGAAGTGAGCGGGAGCGGTTGTGAGCGGTGCTTCTCTACTTTTTTATATTACGCTTAACTATTCCTACACTTTAAAGGATAGTTCCGGGACTTTTTTTTTATTGTCCCTACGGGTCGGCCATGTGTTTGTAAGCATAAATCGGTAGATCGTAGGAAACTTTCCTATGGACCTTACCCGACTTTTCGCCCGTTATCGCACTCGAAATCAGCCTCCATTTTGTGATAATCCTATCATTTCGCCCCATCGACCTGGCTCACCTGCCTTTGCGGCACTAAAACAAATCCCCCGCCCCTGAGCCTGACATCAGCAGACGCGTACTGCCCATTTCAAGCACGTCTCGTGTCAACAATCGCTGCGCCTCAGCTATTGACGTGTTGCCATGGAAATGGCAGGACGCCTCTTTCCCCAATAAGTATAAACAGACCGTTTCACAACATACAGCAGCAGATTTTCGATTCCATTCCTCTCTCTGTGTTACTTTGAGTATTCTGTGACTCGTTTCAGTGCTCTGGTCAGCTACCTTCGCCGCTTGTAGCCCGTGTGAACACCTGTACCATCTCTGTAAATTATTTTACTATCTTTACCGCACAATGGCCACAATAATGCCGTATATGTACGAGCCCGAGTACACCGAGGAGGAACTACTGGAAAGGCAAGCACGCGAAAACGATGGGGATTCGGACGGCAGTTGGGAGGACCAGTCAACGGATGAAGAGCCTGGACCATGTCGCATGGACGGCGTCTCCACCTGGTGCACGTGCAATCGGTGCGAGCTAATGCCAACTGAGGAGGAGAACTGCTGCTGCCGTGAAAATTCCGGGTGCTTGGCCTACATTTCGGAAAGCGAGCAAAGTCTGCAGGAAGGCGAGCAAAGTCCGCAATGCATCACCGAGCTGCCAGAGTTCAGGGAAGCCTGCCTCTCACGGACAGTGTTGAGGATGATGATGGTGCTTATGCACGAACTTCGTGGCACTGTTCGTCCGCGTAATCCGAGTAACGAGTAAGTATACTCTGTTTGTGATGTCACTGATGCCACCACTATTTCATGGTCGTCTCCCACATATAAAATTACATTTACATATCATTCGAACGCATGTAAATTGGTTCCATATAGTGCATTTTCTAGATATAATTTTTTTCTAAGACAAATGACATGTGTTACCTGAATCGACATTGATAAGAAAGTTTGGTCAGTTTAATACAGTTTGCATCTTTTTTTTTCGCAGGTGGTACAGGCTGGTGGCCTATCGTTGCTTCACTTGGTGGCTTCACGGGAGGCTTGGACACCGCGTTCGGAGAGTAATACCTGCCTGTGCGGTACTTGCCATTAGACAACATTTCCCCAGTGACAGTGGACAATACCGCGGATTTTCCCTCGATGTGCTGCAACCTCAACTTTACAATGTGTAATGTTTATTATTTATGTTTAACTAAAATCTAAAATAAAGCCCAACATATATTTTAACAATGGTTGTTTTGATTTTTTAAATGAATCTAGTGTATATTCTCCTGGGAGGGTGAGGTATTTATGAACTCACCCCCCTGCCTTCCATGTAGTAGATCCTGCAGCCATCCTCTTACATTCAGTTAGATGGCCTCTCCTTGGTGAGGCCCTGCGGCAAACGGGTCTTGTCTGCACGACCACCGCCCCGATCCACCCCCCCCGCCCTATCAAAGGCAGTTCGCACCAGGGTACTTGCGCTGCTGGCAAGTGGAGCTGTCAGGGAGCGATAAAGGCCAAGAGGTGCCAAAGACCATGTACACTTCAAAGTGGTCTATAGAGCATGGGTTGTTGTTCCCATGTCTACCTCCAGACCCCGTGTCTCCTGCCAAGCATCCCCCCTCACGCTGGACGCCCCCCTGCAATCCACATAAGTGTGTCTCCATTCACGAGTCTTCCTGTGTCTTGTCTGCACGACCACCGCCCCGATCCACCCCCCCCCGCCCTATCAAAGGCAGTTCGCACCAGGGTACTTGCGCTGCTGGCAAGTGGAGCTGTCAGGGAGCGATAAAGGCCAAGAGGTGCCAAAGACCATGTACACTTCAAAGTGGTCTATAGAGCATGGGTTGTTGTTCCCATGTCTACCTCCAGACCCCGTGTCTCCTGCCAAGCATCCCCCCTCACGCTGGACGCCCCCCTGCAATCCGCATAATGCCACGACATATACACGTCATTCATTCACAAACACACCCCTGTTTCGAATTCTTTATAACCCACTTCATATTTCTAATGAGAACTTCTTTGCGCTTTGCTAGTCAACCCGTGAAGGTGCTGGTTATCTGCTCTTCGTCTCTGTGAACTTCCGTGACCACTTTGAGCAAACTCGTCAGTTTGCAACCTGTGAACTGCTCCCTGTTCTACGACAAGAAACTACTCTGATCCCTGCATCTAACTGTTTGTTCGTCAAGGTAAGTCCATGTACCATAATCATTTTGCGTCCAATTTTTTAATTTATATCTATTTGCTAGTAGTCATCAAATTGCATCCATGTTTTCTTTTCGTTCACGACAGTACATGCAAGGAACTAGTCACATGTTCTGAGTTTAGTCAAATTACTTTTTCTATTTTTTGAAAGTTATTGAAATACTTATCCGCATGTGAATAACGTGTATAGTTCCAAGAACCAAAACGGACCTTGCATTGAACCTTTTATGTGTCATTTAATGTTTTAACACATTGGTATTCATAGAGAATTGTTGATCTTTACTTTTCAGAACTTTCCATAATGCCTGCCTGTTCCATTGGCGGTTGCCCTTCGAAGACTCATAACAAATCTGAAGGTACTATAATGCATGTTTTCCCTAAGACAATAGATCAGATAAGAGAATGGGTCCGATATTGCGGATATCCAGCCTCTGAGCTAGAAAGTAGAGTCCTAGAAGTCTTTGCGGACAAGAGGGGTGATCGATACCGCATCTGCAGCAGGCACTTTAGCCCAGACATGTACTCCACATCATTGCTAATAAAGAAGAAAACACCGCGAGCGAGGCGAAAATTGCTCTCAACCGCTATTCCCACTCTATTCGTCCACATCCCTCCACTGGTGAGTCAAGTTTACGTATTTGTCTCTCGGCCTTGCGGTAGTGTGTAGCATTAGCTAACAATAATTTCCCCATTTATGTATCCACTCAATATGAAGGCGGAAGATTCTCCATCCGTGTTGTTATTGCAGTCATCAGCCACTTCAAGCGCCTATCGGGTAATCTTACTTAGCTATTCTGACACTGACTTGTTTTAGGCATGTAAATCAATAGTTTTAATTGATCGTGTAATTATTTTACCTAATGGTACACCACAGTACTCGTCCTCTAGTCTTTGTTTTCAGTTATAATTATTGTTATCCAAAATAATGCAAGTACTGTCTTTCAGGGAGATGCTGAGGAGTCCAACGCATTGACGACAACCGTAGATGTCACTCAGATGCTCGAGGTACGTTTCCGGACAGTTCCATCGATGGAGATCATCAGATCTTGCATTCTTGTAGCGTGATTGTTACACACAATGTTTCTTTCGTTTTTAGCCATTGGTATGTCCTTCTGTCGTCGCCCTCCTATGTGTCTTCTTTTTTCAATATTGTGTTCATTACTAATGAAAGTCCTATGTTTCAGGGAGTCGATGGAGCATTAGTCCAAGAAGAAGGGGGAGCATGCAGTTACGGGTCGGCGCAACAGCTTGCAGAAGTGTGCACCGCAGTTACAGCGTCCCTTGATGTTCTTATGCATTTCGAGGTATGGATACTGACAGATCAATCATGCGAGATCAAATGACGTGATTACATCCGCTATACTTCCTTCTTTATTAACGCAAGTACTATGTTTCAGGGAGCTGACGGAGCTTCTTCAACAAGAACATCACCCCTAGTAGTTGATGCAGATCTCTGGGTGGTGACACTTCCAACGATGGAGCAAATCGAATCATATTTAGATATCCATTATTTATTTTAGACAACTGATCATTTGTGCAGGTCTATTTAGATGAGCCGTTGACGCCTGCAGAAAGTTTATGTTCTTTTAAACAAAATAGAAAACCATACTAATGCAATTACTGTGTTTCAGGGAGTTGCTGAAGCGTCATCTTCAATAATATCATCAATGGAAGTCTATGCGGAGCCCGAGGTATGGATCTTGACAGTTCAATCTAACTAGATCAACAATGCGTGAACTATTGTCGTTTGAATGTTCTACACAATGCGTTCATTCGTGTTTTGCTATTGAGATGTACGTATGGGTATTGGTCCCCAAGTACATTTTGTGTTTTCAATATTATTATACATACTAATGAAAGTTCTATGTTTCAGGGAGTCGATGGAGCCTCAGTGAGTGATGGATGTGCTTATCATGAAAATATAGTCGTTGCAGCGCGAGAGGAAGTGGAGACATGCACACACGAGTCGGAGCAACAGCGTCCAGATGTTGAAGTTCGAGGCAAGAAAGTTTCAAAGAAAAGAAAGCAAAAGACGGTTAGTGTCCTGTTCACTATATTATGTTGTCTTTCACTGTCAATAGTTCAATACTGTAAGTTGTGTTTAAACTGAACATCCCTTTTCTAATCTGTCCTCTAGTTGCGAGTGGGTGTAAGAACTAGATCTACACAGACAGTGAAGCGAACGAGAGATGTTGCTTGTCAAACCTTTTGGCAGGGACTTGAGACTGGAGATGCATCGTGCCAATGGGAAGAATATGAAGTGATTGACAACGGAGCTATACCACCACCAGCCATTGATAGTGAATGTCCTCCTGGTAGTTTGGATGCAGTCGGAGATCAATTCACAGAATCCACACCCGCAAAAAATAAGAGCGCGCGAAAGTTGAAGACATTGTTTTTTTCTCCCATCTCCGGACAAGGAACAGATGTTGCAATGGAAGAGAATGAAGTGGACGACAATGAAACACCATCAATATCACTCAGCATAGCGGAAGACGATATCAGAGATTGTACCTTTCATGCGAGTGACATGTCCTCAACGTTACAGGCCGAACCAGCTGGGATGCAGAGTGACAGTATAAGGAAAGAGGCCAAATTCATTGTATTCGATAGCTGTTTGATGGATATTATTATGATGATGAAATGTGGGCATTGGGTTGGTGGGGAAGTATGTGGGGAGCCATTGATTAATGTGACTCGTGCAATTCGAGGCACTAACCTTAAAATACATGCCACCTGTACACAATATCATCCGTTCGCATGGTCTGCACAACCCATCCTGGGGCAACTGCCAGCAGGCAATCTACTTTGTGCAGCGGCCGCACTTTTTAGTGGTTCAAGTTTTAAAAAGTTACAGTATTTCTTTCAGTTTGTGGGAATCCATTTCATTGCGAAAAGTCAGTTCTACAAATACCAAACCGATTATCTATTTCCAGCCATCAGCGAAGCTTGGAGAATGGAAAAAATGTCAATGGAAAGTACATTCGCGGGCAAACGCTTCAGGCTAGCCGGTGATGGACAGTGCGACAGCCCAGGATTTTCAGCCAAGTACTGCACCTACCACTTTCAGGACATGGAAAGTAAGAAAATTGTGAGTTCGGTGGTCGTGCAGGTGTCACAAAGTACATCCTCAGTGGCCATGGAGAAAGTTGGCTTTGTAGCATCATTGCAAGAACTACAATCGCGGGGAATGGTGATCGACCTGATAGCCACGGACAGACACGTTTCAATTGCCAAGACAATGAGAGAAGAGTACAAAAATATAAATCACCAATTTGACGTATGGCATCTTGCAAAAACAATCAATAAAAAATTGTCGGCTGCAGGGAAAAAAAAAAGATATGCAAGGTATTTCACAGTGGTCCAAGTCAATCAGCAACCATCTTTGGTGGAGCTCAAAAACATGTGAAGGGTCGTTGGAAATTCTACTGGAAAAATGGCGGTCAGTAATGTTGCACTGTAGCAACGTACATCGATGGTCGACAAATGAGCATTTCCACAAATGTGAACATGGCCATTTGTCCACAGAGGAGGCACGGAAGAAGAAGTGGTTGATTCCTTCATCACCCACTCACAAGGCCATTGAAAAGATTGTATTTGATAAAACTATAACAAGAGATTTGAGGGGACTCACGGAATTCTGCCACACAGGAGATTTGGAGGTGTTCCACAATATGTGCCTAAAGTACAGGCCCAAAAGATTGCATTTTGGCATGGAAGGCATGATAAATCGGACTCTTCTAGCGGTCTTGGCACATAACCATAATGTTGGCCGTCAACAAAGTAGGACGACCGGAACTTTAGGGACGCTTCGCTACAATAAGGCCTTCACTAAAAGAAGTAAACAATGGGTGATCAAACCAGTGTTTGAGGATATGCAATATGAGTTTATTGAGAGACTTATCGTAGATGTCCTCGATAGGCACATACATGGAGTGGTGAACGAACCTATGCAGGGGACAACTGCATTGCCACCCAACATTGCCTCTGTTCCATGTCCACCTAAAGCAGAGCTCATTGAGAAATACACATCACGGTTAAATGATTGTAATTTGATTGTCTGTTCTCTCGAGTCTCCTCATGTTGCAGGCCCATTGCAATTTAACCAAACAGTAATATAAATCATTTTTACAAAAATTATAGAATGTTTCCGTATTACAAACACATGGCCGACCCATAGGGACAATAAAAAAAAAGGCACGCAGACAAGATGCCCTTACACTAACTGCAGCTAACTAGAAATGTGTGCTCGCTCAAAGTGAAGGTCAGCTGCTTTGATGTTTTGCTCGGGTGGCGGAACGGCCCACGACCCAGTATAAGGTTCTATTGTGATTTGACCTTGACAGGCCGGGACCATCCTGAAAGACTAAGAAAAGATAATGAATAAAATTTCAGAAACGAAACGATGAGCCACGTTCATTAGAAGAAGTAACGTCGGCAAAGAAGGAGTGGTGTTTCGGGTCTGCCCTACACAGAGACACAATGGAAAATGCAAATATAATGGAAGTAACTTTTGATGAGTTTATACCGCAATTTCATTACTATACAGTGGCTTTAAAGACGGGTTCAATTGTACTTGTTCGTGCTATGTGGCATATTGTTTTCTACCGCGCACTATCTTGAGGAGAAACATCTGCTTTTACTGAAGCACCTCAAAACCTTCCTCTTTGCTTCTGCTTTCTCTCTCCCTCTCCCCTGCTACAACTGGTCCACTGTCTGCGACCTCGGTCCTGGGCCCTTCCACTCTCCACCTGCACTGCCTCCCTGTCAACCCCTGCACTGGGGGACTGTCTCAGTATCCTACAGCCCCCCCTTCCCAGCACTTGTTCTGCACTTACCTTGCACTTGCCACCAGCTGGCCCTATTTATTTATTATTTTATGCTACTTACCTTGTACTCCACTCCCCCCCCCCCTCCCTGCCTCGCCACGCCTTTAAACACTTGTGTACACCCAGTAGCGCTGTCCTCGCTATGATTTTAATAAGGATCTGATGGTGAAACTAATTTCATTTTTTATGTTTTTAGGTACATCATTCACTACTGTCTGTGTCACGAGTACCGGACACCGGCGGACGGCTTCTACAGCCGCCAGTTGCTTCTCCGCGTGAACAACGTTACCACCCTGACCATTTTATGGGACGATCGCCAAGTACAAGTATGCCCTTACACGGTACTAACGGTTAGATGCAACATACCTACCGTTGTGGTGGCCTAGTGCCTCGTTGTTGGAACAGCCATGCGATTATCAGTGCGACCGAAGAGCTTATTTTTATCGTAAACCAACACCCTGTGTACTGCACACGAACATCGCTTCCCTCAAGACGAACTAATTTGGATCGAGAGCAAAGAAAAATGCAAATCGCTGAATATTCTCTAAACATTTGATGTCCAATAAACGTACTTTGCCAAATGTACAATCTTGCCGTTTGCTTTTAAACCACGGTTTCACATTCCGAATTGTGGCGCTGTATTGTGAGATGCTCTAAGACCCTGTGTACAGCAAAGGACCATCGCGTTCCTCAATACGAACTTTTTGGAACATGAGCAAATAAAAATGCAAATCGCTGAATATTCTCTAAACATTTGATGTCAAATAAATGTACTTTACCACATTTACAATCTTGCGGTTTGATTTCAAAGTACAGTTTCATATTCCGAATTGTGGTGCGCTGTATTGTGAGCTGATCTGTGTTGATTTCCGGGGTCTGTGTGGAGTCGCGTAGAAGACGCCTGGGCGCGTTTGCCTACGCAGCACAGTAACGTCACGGAGAGAGGCGGGGAATATGAATGTTTTGATAATGTCTGTTTCAGGGGCGGGGGATTTGATTTAGTGCCGCAAAGGCAGGTGAGCCAGGTCGATGCGGCGGAATGATAGGATTATCACAAAATGGAGGCTGATTTCGAGTGCGATAATGGGTGAAAAGTCGGGTAAGGTCCATAGGAAAGTTTCCTACGATCTACCGATTTATGCTTACAAACACATGGCCGACCCGTAGGGACAATAAAAAAAAGTCCCGGAACTATCCTTTAATTTCAAAAAGAAACTGTTATGGAAATGGTTTTGTTTTAAAATAAAAGTGTAGGATGAAGTTGAAACTTGCACTTCAGTGCAGTACGTTCCCTTAAACAGCAGGTAAATGTATTTGGGGGTTTGTATTATGCATGGTAAGGAGCGTGGTGATCTGGTTTGTAGGGAGCGGGGGCATGCCAGGCCGTTACTTCTTTTTGGACACTTCGAACACTGGGCTGCAACAATGCACCTGACAGCACTCAGAGTTGCTATACCTGAGCGAAAACCTTAACAACAAACACCCTTTTCTTTTTTGCCACTAATACCTTGCTAACCACTCGTCCAACTCTGTCTCCTGCCTACTCCGACCTGCTCGTAGGCAACGTTTATAAGCAAAGCAAATGCATCAAGGAATACATGAGTACACAGCAGATACACCCTCTGCATCCACCCACAAACAGGCATTGGGCCCTGCAATGCTAGCACCTACAGCAATTTCTTACATCCTTCATATAGGGCTAAACCTCATCTGTAAGCAGACAGCTTGTGAAAATCCGTACACACCCCAATGCCTACCTTTAAACATCTCTCTCTTGCTCTCTCTTGCTCTCTCTTGCTCTCTCTTGCTCTCTCTTGCTCTCTCTTGCTCTCTCTTGCTCTCTCTTGCTCTCTCTTGCTCGCTCGCTCTCTCTCGCTCGCTCTCTCTCGCTCGCTCTCTCTTGCTCGCTCTCTCTTGCTCGCTCTCTCTTGCTCGCTCTCTCTTGCTCGCTCTCACTTGCTCGCTCTCGCTCTCTCGCTCTCTCTCTCACACTCTCCCTCAGTCAACACTACCCTTTTTCAGAGGTGACTGGTTCACTCTATGTAACTCTACAGGCCTCAGATGATGATGTAGTAAGATGCATTTAGGATTCCCTAAATCATGCTAAAATTTCAAACTGCCTTTTCATCCTGTGCTGTTACCTATGTCCACTCTTTAAAAAAAAAAAAAAAGAATCCCCTTTTAGAAGGCCCTTATCCCGCCTTCCCTAAGTCCCTTAGAGTTATTAGCTTCAGATGTATTTTTGCGCATTGAGGTGATTGGCAATTTTCTTTTTTCCTGTCTCTATAAGGATCCCAACCCTCCTCCTGGCGGTTCCCCATTACGAGCTGGCCAAAACTTGCACCACCAGTTTATTCTTTGATTCTTACGAGGAGAGAAGTGCATGCAGGAGCTGCCTTCTCTGCGTAACTCTTCTCTTCTCTGTTGGTGTGCGCATTAGCTGGTAACTGAGGGTTTTCTTATGCATGGTGTAACTAACTCATGGTGGCAACAGTAAAGACAGACTCAAGTGATCACAGTTCAAGAGTGTTTATTAAACTGTATGAATGGGTGAGAAAAATGCCTAATCTAAACCTAAAGCTAAGATGGGAGCAAGCTACAACCATCAAATAATAATAAGGCCGTCCAAGTGGCGTTGTCAAATAAAAAGGGCCTATATTAAAAGAAAACAATTGCCAATCCTTACCACGAAGTTACAAAAAGAGTGGGATAATGTTCACCAGAAAAGAAAGAAGTGTTCACAAAAAAGTTAAGGCAGGATGGTATGGCGATAGTCTCCCTTCCACACGTTTTAAGCACGCCACAAGGTGGGACTTCTAAGAACTGCACACTCCTGGGTCTCTCCAGCACGAGGTTCACTATTCCATTAACGATATCAGGACCTTCAGGGGCCAAGTCTCTTTCCTAGAAAGTCTCTGTTCCTTCTGTGATCTTGCACCTTGGGCGATTGTTCTTCTCCCCCTTGGATCTCCCTCCTCCGGGCTCAGATCCTTCTTGCAACGTGAGCATCCCTTCGTCGGGTTCACTACACCTTTTCACTCTTAATATCAACACAATGTTCTCGGGTGCCTCATGCTTCACTCTGATTCACGTGCATCCTTCAACCAGGTTCATAATTGGCAATTTCACAGTTCACTTTTTTTTATCACTATGTAGGATTTACTTCTCTTAGCTTTTCCCTTGGCTCCCTCTGTCGGGTTCACACTTGCTTTGATTCACAATTTTATCAGAAAACGAGGGGGTTCCCTTCCCATGGCTTTCTCTCGGCTATGGATCAAAGACTTTCAATTGTACAAGGGATTTGACATGACCCTTGTGGGACCACTCTGACACCTCACACCGCCCCCTCCTAGGGTCTTCTGGTATTTGTAGTTTCAACACAAAGGGGCCAGTCAGAGTCCTTCAAGTGGGCACTCCTGCAGCACCTGACTCTTCAGCTGACCCTTCTCTGGGATTTCCAAAAGTTCAAATACACACAAGTTCTTTGTTCACAAGTTCCTTGCATTCACATAATGTTGCTATTTGCAACGTTGGCCTCAACACGGTTTGGTTTGCTATCTGCTTTTCTCCGACTCACCGGCTGTGCTAAACCCGTTGGCTTGTCTTGCCTCTGGAGTCATGGACGGTACCACAGTAGCCAGCATGCCGCACCTGCCTTTGTTATCAATGCGGGAGGCCCCGTGCACCTTTTGGCACCTGCCACACCACATGTCAGCTGTACTCTCCGGCCTTGTGATTCCCTTTTCGGAGGCTTTGCAGGTCTGAGTTGAAATGGGCAAGGGGAATTCCCTCCTCATCGTCATTTCAGGTCTCGCTGCTTTTCTCCTCCGCTTGAACTGCCGGTCCGGAATAGCTTTCGCCTTTTGCGTTTGGCCTTGCTCGTAGTGCGCTCTCGTGCTCTGCATTTGATCCCTGTGGGGAAGGTAAAGTGTCGTCCGGTGTGTGTGTGTGATTGTTGTCAATTGCTTGACCCTGCCTGACCCCAAACGGCTCTGGTGTTAATCTGTTGTCTGTCACGGTGTAAGAAAGTGTTAGTGTCAGAAAAGGGGGGGTAGAGCTTCTAAATATCCTACTGAGTAGGATGGGGTAAAGGTGTTATAGGGAAGGGGGTACCGCATCTCACCAGTCAGTGTCCCACCTCCACTCCCCGAAGACCCTTCATTCAGGTGATCCTCCCCCACTGGTCCACCCTCAGGAACTGGTTTCAATAGTTATGGCCTTGTCCTGGCCACCTGGGTGACCGATCTCCAGGGACTAGCAGGTGAGACACCTTCAGCTTTCTCACAATGGTTTGGCATGCCTTCAGGAGAAGTTTCTCTGTTATCTGTATAAAATGTTTAATTTTCCCACCTTGCTGTAATCTTTGTTGGTTTGGCAAATGCGGTGATCAGTGTGGTTAATAATACCAAAGCTTCATAACATTTGCGGCATGCATTACTATTCTCGGAATTTGGTGATTGCAGCTGGTGAGTAATGCAGTCTGTTAGGGACTTTAAATTGGATTAAGCAATATCTTGCCATCAAGGATACTTCTTTAGTTAGGAGACAACTTCTCCTCCAAGCCTCATCAGACAGGTCACTATCAAGGTCAGATTTCTAAAGCGTGCATTTATGGCTCTGGGGGATAAGCTTTGCTGGACTTTGCTATATAGTGTTGATACGAGCAACCAGTGGTCTTGCTTAGTAATACAATCAATTAATGTACGCATCAAAGGTTCCGAGGGAAATGTTGGGCACTTTTGCCTGAAGGCAGTCCTCATACAAAGGTACTTGCAAAGTTAATATTGGATTGTTACCCATTTTACTCAGTCTTGCAAGGATACAAAGCACCCTTCGGGAAACATATCCTCTATTACAAGGGCACCCTCCCTATCCCAACTTCACTAGGTGCACATGGCAGCTGTAAGGGGCAGATATACCCACTGTCTGGAGTAATCTGGACCAGGAGTTGATGGTTGTCCTAACACTATAAAAAGTTCAAGTATCGTCATATTTGCTGCTAAATATGACCGAGCGTAGGTCATAAGGAGCTGCACCGTGTTTCTCTCTCAATGTGCCACTGATTGGAAAATTACGCATACCAGAATGCAGGAAACTGTCCCTGGGCAACCAGATAGTAGAGTTTGAAATCGGGGGCTGCAATGCCTCCCTGATCGTATGGCCTCACCATGCTGGCTGATCTGGTGCTACCCGAGCCCTAGAAGAAACCTGATGCCATGACTTAATTCCTGATTTAGAAATTTCTTGGAGGGGGTAATTGCTAAACCCTGCATATCCTGACTGTTTTGGTTTTACAGCTCTGTTTTTGTACTTATGTTGTCTGTCTTGTCTGCGTCCTCAAGCCCTTGGGTTAGTAGGTGCGCAATATAAATGTAATAAACGTAAACATGAGTGAATTGTACCGGCTTGGCTTAGAAGCGCCAGTACCGAAATGCCTGAAGTTGCCTAATGAGCCAAGCTGGGGGCTCTGGGAGGTGTAGTCTCTGGAGCAGAGTCTGCTCTGCTAACAAAGCCAAAGATGAAAGCGGCTAGATAGTGAGTGTTATCCTGCAGTGTCACAGTGCGGCAAATGCACAAGTATACAATTGAAAATAGAACGTAATGCACCTGAGATGTATAAAGGTTGCAGCAATAATTGGCAAACGCACAGATGAAAACACACAGCTGCTTTCAAAATTCACAGCATGTGAGTGTGCAAGGAAGGCAGTTCTGACAAATAAATTCAATCCTAACTACTGCTCTTTAAGGACAATCAAGATCGTAGTGCGAGTCAAGGCTAATGATATTAAACTAACGTGATGTTAATACCGATCTATCCTCAGTAGAGTAGACAGATGACTTAAGTAGTACTCGGCGGGACCGGCAAAGACCGGCTTGGCTCAGAAGCGACGGCGCATAAGCGCCTGACGTTTACTAATGAGCCAAGCTGGGGTCTCTGAGAGATGTAGTCCCTGGAGCAGAGTCTGCTCTGCTAACAAAGCCAAAGATTAAAGCGGCTAGATAGCAAGTGTTATCTTGCGGTGTCACAGTGTGGAAAATGCACAAGTATTCAATTGAAAGTGCCATTCCTTGGAACTCTTCCCAGCTCTTTTGATATTGGTATTGGTTCTTTTCACTAGTTGACACAGGCAATTCAATGTCTTGATTGTTGTAAAACACAAGCTTCTTTATGGATACTTTCAGTGGCTTCTCCATACAGGAGGCCCTCGATCTCGGCCCAGTTGTTGCAACCACATGGTCCACCCATTACAGGTCACCGAAACGATACCCCAGACTGGGCTGCTTTTCATCTCAATATGCCACTGCATCCATTTAACAGGGAGGCTTGATTTCATACACCAGGGTCACCCTCTTCTGACACTGTACTGTGGCTTAGTTGGCCACCAGGTATTTGTTACACCGTCTTGTATACAGCATTGTGGGCCCACGGGACACAGGCCTCCCTTCTTCACAACTGCCTGCTCTGGCAGCCGCCGGGCAATGAGCTCTGCATCACCACTGCAGCCATCAGCTGGTGGTCCAAACCAAGGGTCAGATGGTTCCACCATCCGACAACCACCAGCCACAGCAGGAGTCACAAGCTGCTGTGGAAGTGTCATAGGTTGTGGAGAAGTTCCAGTGAGCATATATTGGAACAAGATTTTCACTGGGTTCCGGAACCTCCAGTATTATGTGGCCTTATTGGTTGCTGTTCTCTTGTAATTCTGCCCAGGATATTAAGAATATCTTTACTCTTTCTAATCCTGTCGTACCTTTTGAATGGTTTCCAGCAGAGTGTCTTTGGACCTGTAGTTGTGTGCCCTGAGGTCCTCTTTGCTGAAGGGGAATCTCTCCTGCAACCTAGATATATCATAGTGAAAGACGAATCCCTCAGTCTGAAGCATGGCCTTGGTGGCTTTCATTCCCTCTGTGCGTGTGTCCTGTTTTTGATAGACAACCCGGTGGCCAGCCACTACCTCAACAATCAAGGCGGGGTAGGGTCACTTTCTCTGTGTAGGGAAATAAAGCAACTGTGGTTCTAGGCTCTGGAGAGCAATGTGTCTGCATGCTGCCCATCATGTGGAAACAAGAGAAACGTGGTTGTGGATGCCGTGAGCAAGTAGTCGTTGATCAGTCACCAGTGGGACCTGTGATGAATCCTATGGAGTCATCACTGAACCCCAGCCAGGGATCTCTTCCCTTGTGGCTAGAGGACAGCAGCCGCTACCTGATCCTGGACATGGTATCATGGGGGAGGATCACATTGGAGGAGATGGCTGTCGGGGAGATGTGGTGACCCCATCAGGAGGGATGCAATATTCTTCCCTTCTAAATGAAGAAGACCATCATTCCTTAATTCCTGTTGGCACGTTGTCACTATACAAATCCTTCCATTTACAAAACCCTAAAGCCCCTTCCTGCCACACATTCTACACTGAATAACATTTACACCTCATATGTACATAACACACATATAACACCACCTGTCTCTGATGTTTTTGTGCTAACCAAAAATGTCAAGTTAAATCACCTTAGAAGTCCTATAAATCCTATGGACCCCAAGTCCCATAAAGCCTCCAGTACTGAGACGAGGAAGAGGACGAAGGAGCTAAAATGGATCCAAAGAAGGAGTTCCTGGCAGACCAAGAACCAGGCAAGTTAAAGTTAAATAAATAAGTTGACATTGTGGGAAGATGCCTGCCAAGAGAGTATACCAGGGGATCTGAAAAACCTACTAAAGGCTTCCTGGCAGGGGAATATACCTGGAAGTTCTCCGTAAGAAGTTATTGTTTTAAAAGAGACTCTTTCACCATCCTGAAGTAACTACTTCTTGAAAAATACACTTTTGCTATCCTTTGGAAGTGCCTGTTGAAAGAGACACTTGTTGCCACCCTTGAGAAGTGTTAGTTTGAAAGAGACGCTTGCCATCTTTAAGGAGCCATTATTTGAAGGAGACACTTTTGCCAATCCTGAATCAGAGTCATTTTTACTTACACTCTTAGGTGTTCATTTTTAGTGTGAGGGTCAGATTAATATTCTAGACATAAGGCCAGTGTATATATAATTTGTTATTTATTTGTTCTTTAGTTTAAGTTTCCTAGGTAGGGAAAAACTCTTTAGGATTGGGACAGCCATTCCTTTTATTTTAATAAAGATGTCCGATGTTGAAAACACTACCACTTTGTGTCCGCCTCTCGTTTCTGACCCCTCAGAGCTTTGCCAATAGGTTCTGGACCAGATCTTTACCTTTTGGGGGACCCCTCAAGTGGACCTCATTGACGCCAGTATCAACTGTGTGTTCTCCTGCTCCAGGGAATTTCCTCGGTGAGGAACCCTATGGACCACATTGACTGAGTGCTACTTCCATCCCCTCTATGCGCTCCCTCAGATTCCTGTCACCCTGCTGGTTTTCAGGAGTATGTGGACGTTTCTGTCCACTATCATCCCAATCACTCCTCACTTGACACAAAGAGTTGGTACCCGGAGCTTCTGGATATGTCCATCTCTCCTCACTTTTCCTCCCAGCAAGGGTGGACCTTGTTTTCCGTTCAGGTGTTGAGTCCTCCACCCGACCTCCGCAGCATCAACCGCCCTGCTTGGCTGCTGCGATATAAGGAACGAGGCTTGTCAGATAACAGCCTAAATGTATTCCATTCTGCAGGGGGCCTGCCACTAAGTCCAACTGTACCTGTTGGTACCATAGGTTTTCGGCTTGGTACTGAGAGCAGAATTTGCATCCTTTGATCTGTTGAACCTCCTGTGTGCTTCATGTTCTGCTATTTTTGGCCCAACAGACTTTTCAGATTGGCACTGTGAATGGGCATCTGCCCGCTATTACTGTCTTGAAGCGGACCCCCGAGCAGGGCTCATTTTTCACTATGCCCACTGTTAAGCTTTTTTGCATGGAGCATATGGGCAGTGTATAAACAATTTCCGCCATGCAAGTTTTTTGTTCCTGTCTGAGAGCTGAATCTTGTTCTAGCATTCCTTATTGTGGCATTGTTTGAGCCTTTGCATTATTTTTCCTTAAAGGTAATATTCTTGATTGCCATCACCTCTGCTAGTTGGTTGAGTGAGGGCCAGGCCTTTCTGATAAACTGCCCTGTTATACTAATAGGGATATTATAAACTATCTTTTTGTCAGGTGATAATAATTCAAAGCAGGCAATTGCAGAAGCATTTACCGTCTGATGAATCATATATCGGACTGTTTCTTTTCCCCTGAAAAAAGCGCCATCTCCCGGACTCTAAAGTGAGTGGGTGGTTCAACCAAGAGTGCACTTGGACAAAATAAATCTGCAATCTTCTCTAAAGTAGAGCTAAAAAGTAGAGCTAAAAATGGCCAGTGCTAGATATTAACATTCATCTAGGATGAACATTTTCGATAGGAAGCCTGGAACTCATGCTGCGGCCGTCTCCACAAAGGATTTCTGCAAGTTTTGGGACATCCTCAATAGGGGGCCCCTTGTACTTGCAAACCAATAATCGTGCGGCTGCCTCAGTGGAGGATTCTGCCTGGGTATCTCATTTTCCGAATCTTCATAAAGACGGACATTCACTAGATATCAAAGAACACTCCAGTTGTTGATCACCTAAATGAGCATGAAATGAGCTACTGACTGCCCCGACAGAAACCAACCCTAGAAACTTGATATGTTCAATGGAGGAAATCCTAGCAGCTACCAGTAAGCCAGCGCCTGATCATTGCCCAGGGCCCGATGGGATTCCATCAGATCTTTCAAAAAATCTCCAGGAACTATAGGCTCCAATATGAACTATCGGATTTAACGCATTGTCGAAGGGACAGATTCCAAAAAACATTTTTTAAAAAGGAAAGAGCAACAACCCCATAGCCTACAGGACAATTTCACATTTAGAGACCCATTTCAAAATCTTTTCGTCCCCTTACAGGTCCTTTTTCAGGAAAGACCATGTCTTTACCCCACATGCTGGGAAAGTCTGAAGGGGCGGTTTACTTGCCCAGGGGTATCTCGAACCATGCACCATTCACATGGACCACTAGGACAGGGTACTATGCGTCAAGGGGGGAATGGAGATTGGAGGCTCACCAGCTACAGGATGAGCAAGTAATGATGGAATTAACAGAGGAAGCGAAGCAGTACTTTAGGGTTAATAAAGACTCAGTCGACTTGAAACCAGGGATGTGGGAAGCATACAAAGCGGTGTTTGGACGTAGAGCCATAACAGTAGTGACGGCCAAGCGAAGGGAGAGGGAGAGGTTAATGATGGAGGCAGAGGCCAGGGTGTTGCACTTAGAGGACCAGGTGCGACAATCCCACTCAGAAGAGATGGAATGGGAACTTCGGAATGTGAGGAAAGATATTAGAATGGGCGAAAGTGGACTGGTGGTATAATGGGGCTTGCATATATACAAATGGGGCGATAATGGCATGGCTGGCGCAGAGGGAGGAAACCTACAGAATTGTGTATGAAATCGAATGGAGCAAGACGATAACGGAACCTGGGAGAATAGTGCACGCCTTTGCCAGGTATTATCAGAAGCTGTATGCTACGCAGCTCGGTGGGGGTGGGGGGTAGAGGTGGGGAATTTTCTAGTTTGGTTGGAGTTGATCAGTTTGTCGGCAGCATGATACCCTGGAGTGGTGGACTACAGTTTGAAGAGGTACAGGAGGCGATGGGGCACTTGGGAAGGGGTAAAGCGGCAGACTGAAGGAAGAAACCTCAGTGTCACTATGGGAGATACTCTGTGAGAGTAGGAAGAAGGAGAAATAACTTACTGTAATGTGTCATCTATGGATTCTTCTCACGCAGATTTCTCATCTGATAGAAATTCCATCCAGCTCTGCTGCTTCTAAACATTTTTCACAGGGAGGCATAGTGGACTTCGACTCAGCCCTTGATCTGTCTTGCTCGGCATCCGATCGTCTGCTCTGGATGTGACATCAGGCGACGTATATATATTTCGGCACTACGCCCCACACCTCAGTTTGGCCCTTTTTTTCCCCGAGCACATCATGCTGCATTGGATAACAGAGAAATAACAATGGGCTAATAAGCCCCCAAAAACGAAATAACCGTAAACCTCCAAAGGAAGAAGAATTTGCAATGGACACTTTCAAAGTAGCGTCAGAAAACCATTTTTTTATTTTTAAACATGTGGCAGGAAGGACAGAAAACGGTCACTGAGGACCATCACCAAGTCATTGTTAAGGAGGAGATGCGCACCAACCACTGACTTACTGTTTGGGGATGGATGGGAGGGGAGATGAGGAATCTGCAGAAGAAGAATCCATAAAAGAACATTACGGTAAGTAATTTCTCCTTCAATGGTATGCCTTTCTCCCGCAGATTCCTCATCTGATAGACTCCCAAAGCAGTAGATGAAGGAGGCAGGAAGCCAGTTAGACTAAGACATTCTGCAGCACTGCCCTGCCAAAACGCTTATGAGCTGTACGAGCCACCTCTACACTGTGGTGCTTAACAAAGGTATGAAGGGATGACCTTGTAGCTGTGCGACAACTATCCCTAAGGGGGACTCCCCTCTGTAATGCTGTTGACGCAGAGACTCCCCTAGTAGAATGAGCCCTGATGCCTGACGGTAATTCCTTTCCAGCGGACTGGTAGCATTCCTCTATACAGAAAATGATCCAGCAGGACAAAGTTTGCTTAGTTATGGCCAGGCCCTTACGGGCAAAAGAAAAAGCCTGGTCAGTCTTCTGAACTCTGATGTCCTCGCAATATAATAACTTAGAACCCTTTTTGGATCTAGGTAATGAAAGCGCTCCTCCTCCTCCTTAGAAGGATGTGGTTGGTCAATGGATTGTGATAGGTGGAACTCAGAGACAATTTTGGTAAGGAAGCCAGGCCTTACCATGAGCAAGACTTTCACCCCCAAAGAAATCGTAGGAAAGGTGGTTTACAGCATAAGGCCTGTAGCTCACTCACCCACCTGTAATAGCAACCAAAAAGGCTGTTTTAGAGGCGATAGGTTTTAAGGACAAGTATGCATAGGCTGAAAAAGTGTCGCCGTCAGATATGTCAGTACCAGATTAAGGTCCCAATCCGGGACAACAAAGCGAGTTGGCAGGAACTTATTTACAAAGCCTTTCAGGCATTGTGCCATCACCGGGATCGCAGAAATGAACCATGATCCGGGGATCTCTTAAACACAGACAAGGCTGCCAAATATCCTTTGACTGTGGTGACCTGAAGGCCTGCTGAGGGCAGTGACAGAAGGAACTCCATCACTGTAGTGGTGGGGCAAGAGATAGGGTCAATCTTGCGTTCCCTGCACCACGCCTCAAATCTACTCCACCTGCACGTGTACAAAGATCTTGTAGCCGGTCTGTGTGCAGCCAGCAACACCTCAAGCACTTCCTCTGAGAGGTCCCAGACGTCACTCCTTATCCTCTCAAGAGCCATGCATGTAGGTTAAGGGATTCCGGGGTCAGGTGGAGTATCTGTCCTTCCGACTGGGTTAGGAGATCTGACTGCCGAGGCAACCGGTGAGGTGGATAGATCCAAGAGATCAAAGTACCACGTTCTCCTCACTCAGTCTGGGGCGATCAAGATCATGGTCGCTCGAAACCTCTTCAACCTCCTGAGAACCCATGGAATTACGGGAATCGGAGGGAAAGTGGAGAGGGAGGATCCAATCCCCTAGTAAAGCGTCCCCTTGGGGGATTCCCCTGTGAATTCCATCGAGCAAAACTGTCTGCACTTCCTGTTGGATCTTGTGGCAAACAGATCCACTGTGGGGTACCCCAGAGAGAGAGGACTTCCTAGCACACTTCCCACTCATGTGAGACCATGCTCTGCCTGCTCAGAGCATCCACCAAACTGTTCTCTGTACCCGCCAGATGAACCGCCAAGACCGAGATCCGGTTCTCTAGTAACCAGAACCATAGCATCATCGCCTCTGTGCAGAGGGGGCGGGAGTGCACTCCACCTTGCTTGTCTGTCAGAATGGGGACATGCTTCCCCTGCAGAGATGGAGTGAACACCCTCAAGGCTATCCTGATGTTTCGTAACTCCAGCCTGTGCCACCTGGCTTCTGTTGCTGACCAAAGACCGCTTACTTGCAAATCCTCACAGTGAGTGCCACAACCCTTCAGAGATGCATCTGTGACAACTCGAGTCTGAGGCCAAGGAGGCCATGAGACTGCTGTGGTCTGCCCACCAGGACAGGTTGTTGACCACCGATGCAGACACCGAAAGGAGATCCGAAAGAGCACTGAGGTGCTGCGACCACTGACCCCTCAGGAGTCACTGCAGGGTTCTCATGCGCAGCCTGACTTTTGGCATTAAAAAAGCATGATGCAATGATACCTAAGAGGCGGAGGAAGGAAGCCGCTGGTAGTGTGGCATGGCTCTGGAACTAGTCAACCATTTATGTCAAGCTGACGACTCTCTCTTCGCGAGGGAAGACCTTCACAACCTGTGTACCTAGGACTGCCCCGATGAACTGGAGCTTTTGGACTGGTGTCATTTGGGACTTCTTTAAATTCAGAGAGAAGCCCAGCCTGTGGAGCAGCAAGCAGGTGTCCTCTAGATGGGACAAGACCTGCACCACTGACTTCCCTCGGATCAACCAGTCATCCAGGTATGGAAATACTTGGACCCCGGATCTCCTCAGGGAGATGCAACTACCGCCATGAGCTTTGTGAAGACCCTTGGGGCAGAGGTCGGACCAAAGGGAAGCACCTAATAGTGCTTGTCCCCTATGGTGAACCTTAGGAACTTCCTGTGCTTCCGATGGATCCGCACATAGAAATAAGCGTGCTGCAGGTCTTTTGACACCAGCCAGTCATGTAGTTCGAGAGCTTGGAGAATTTCTCTCAACGTCACCATCTTGAATTTGTCTTTCCTCAGGAACTTGTTCAAGGCTCTGAGGTCAAGAATGGGACGGAGTTCTCCTCCCTTCTTGTGTACCAGGAAATGCCAGGAATACCAACCCTATCTGACCGGGAGGTACCTCTTCCACGGCACCTTTTAACAACAGGGCTCACAGTTCTTCCTGGAGCTCCTGTCCCGGTTGGATTGGGGGTGGTGGGGGTCTGTCCAGAAGTTTTCTTAGAATAAAATTAAAAAAACAGATAATAACCCCATTGAATGAGCTGAAGAGCCCAGGCATTGGAAGTCATTCCCTGCAACTGGAGCCAATGCTTGGTCAACCGTCTACCAACCAGTACGTTGTGGGATGGGAAATCACTGCGGCTTAGGAGCTTGGTCACTCCGCTGCTGCTTGTTGGCCTCTAGAAGCTCCTCTGCCCCTTCCGGAGCACTAGACATGCTTCTGCCCTTGCCTGGCCAGTGGGAGCTGTGTTCGCCTGCCTTAACGAGCATACCGCCTGTACCCCCTTGCCCTAGAGGCGAAGATGAAGGCACATTTGATCGACTGCGCAGCTAGGCCTAAAGATTTAGCTGCGATTTTGGATTCCTTAAATTTCTCTAAGGAATCGTCAGCCTTTTGGTCGAACAGGAAATCGCCCTTGAAGGGCATGTCCAGCAATTTAACATGGACAGTAGAGAAAACCCAGAAGGTTTCAAGTAGGCCTGCCTCCTCAGCGTCACTGCTGATGCCATAGAACAGCCCACCCAGTCTGCCATGCCCAGGCCTGTTTGTAGTGACTGTCTGGCCACCTCTTTCTCATCCTCCACCAGCTGTAGGAAGCCTTCGCGCATTTGCCCCTCAGGGACATACTGCGCAGCTTTCTCTACTGCTTTCTAAAGACCGAAAGAGTACTTGGCAAAGCTGCTTGCCACATTGGTAGCCTTGGGAGCGATACTGCTCGAAGTAAATGCCTTTTTGGCCAAAGCATCTACCATTTTTGCTTCCATGTCGGGAGTTAGAGTGGAAGTTGAAGAAGCTGGTCTCGAACAGACTGTAGCAGCCTGCATAACAAGCCCCTCTGGGGCAAGGTGAGAGGAGTGGAGAGGTATGAAGGGCCTATACTTCCCAGATATGGTGGCGCCTACCACGGAAATAGAACACGAATACGGCCACAGAGCGGTTAGATGGTCATCAATGGCAGGATTTGGAGGCATATTGCGCTCCGTCGCCAGACCTTACTCCAAGATATCAGTGAGTTTGTACCCCTTCACTGGTGCTGCTGAAGACTGCAAGCCCAAGGTGTCAATGACCCTTTCTACCAAAGTCCTGCACTTCGATAAATTATGAGTATATGACTGGGTCTTTTGAAATTCCAGGTCTGGAGAGGAATCTAGACCGCTGGCTTCATGGAGTCCTTGAGCCAGCTGTAACAGCTGATTGTGGTCCTAAAAATAATCGACACGCCTGTGCCCATGTAAATGGGGTCGACATCCCTTTGGTCCTCTTGGTCCTCTACAGCATCAGCGCCGAATATACCCGACATGGTGTTGAAAAATTCTAACCTGGGTTAAAAGGCTTATCGACAACCGTCAATGTAGATGGTTTGTCTTTTTGTGCCTATAGGGTGGCTGTCGGCATCGAGATGCTGTAACGTCCACATCCTTGGATGCATGGGGTTGATCCAGCCTCGAGTGCCATTGAACCTCCTTCGGTGTCGAAGGGTTTATGGACTCTGGTGGCATCAGCACCCGAACACGAGAGGGGTCGGAAATGCTGAGTGTGGGGGTGTTAAGCGTGCCGACTGCAGCATGATTTTTTAACATATGGAGCGTAGAGGTCTTAAAATCAACCCACTCTTGAGGGGTGGTAGGCCCCGCTAATGGCTTATTTATTTTATTTATTAGTATTTTTAAAGCGCACAACAGCCTGTGGGCATCGTGGTGCTGTTACAGATATATATTGCTAGTTACAGTGGGAGAAAAGCTTCAATGTTACATAAGAATTACAATTAACTTTATCTTAGAGTTATAGGGTTTGCATTTATAGTGAGGGGAGGAGCTTTGCAGGGAAGGAGTGCAATGGGGTGCAGAGGCTAGGATGTTGTGTGATGCTATGTGAATAGCGTGGTTTTGAGGGATTTGCGAAAGGAGTACAGAGAGGGTTCAGCTCTGAGTGAGCTCTTACCTTTTTTCGTTGACGAATCAGAGTCACGGCGCTGGCATTGATGCTTCTTCCACTTTTGGGACAAGGACATGGAAGAATGGCTCCTTGAGTGGGAAAAAATGTTCTTCCGCCGATGTTCTTTCTCAGGGGTGTTCCCCTCGGTTTCATCTCCCTGAAGACTGATCAGTCGAACGTGCCAGTAATAAAGAGGGCGGCCGACCAAGAGTGAGTTTAGCAGCTTGCTCGCGAAGGGATTTCGTTTGCATTTTGGTGCACACCGTACACCTTTCCGTCCCCTGACTCGGGCTGAGACACCAGAGACTCGACTCATTTGAGTCAGTACACTGCTTGAAGCCCGAAACCTGAGCGACCAACATCTCATGTCGAGGAATTAGAAAAATATTTCTGACAAACATCGAACGAGTCAAAGACTCGACCAGTGTTCCGAAGCAGCGTATTAGTGCATGGAAAAAAGGAACTGAGGTGTGCATTATTGCAGCAGAGCCGAGTTATCCTTTGGCTCACTTAGCGTGTGTCACTGTGTTCACAGTCTTCTGCGATAACACACGACCGACCTTGGTGAATCTTGGCATTTGAATGGTATGACTTTAGCGACACTAGAAATGTTATTATCTTTCTGTTTGTGCATTGGACATTCTCTATTAAATACAGTGCTGGTCTTTAAAATGCGCTTTCGATCACTGAAGATGCATGATTCATTTTAACAATACATTTGCCGTTGTGTATGAGTTGCTATACTTGCCTTTGTTTCTATGGCTTACAATGTTTTGAATTATTCTGGCTCGGATTCTTTTAAAGTATGTGAACTTGATAACTGTTTTCTCAGCTATCGTATGAGGTTTACTCATGATGTTGTATTTACATAAACAAGTGCAGCCTGTTACTCGTTTGCGGAGCTTGCTGCATGGAATTCTAAAGCCCACAGGCCTATTTTGCATTCACACTCGTGTAAATGGCAATAATCTTTCACTTTAGCTTTCCTTGCTATTTGACAACATTGCACACACATGCAGTTGTGGATTACATTTGTCCTTTGTGATTATTTAGTAGATCAAAAGTGGTCACACATTTGATATTTTTCCAGAGTAAAGTCTGAGTCCTTGCTGGGCCCTGTTTTTGGACATTCTGCTTGAACCTTTTCTGTTCTTTGAAGTGGGGGGTGTAACTCATTGTATTATGTAACCTGTCTAAGGTTTTTAGACTAGGTTATTACACATTACACTGTTTTTAGGCTTTCAGTGTGCACACCAATGCTTCTGGGAACTGGTAGATTATGGATTCAGCATTGAACCTTCTGATTTAGGTACACTATCTAAGCATTAGAATAAATGTTTATTGCACATGCAAGATATAAGTCTCTACCGAACATGACTAAGGCTACAAGGCTAATATCTGCTATTTTTTCTGCTTTAAGCAGAATAGCTGGCCCTTTTCCTTTAGGAAAGAGTCTATTCTGGAATTCCCTTCACTCGTAAGACGCTGGGTTCATTTGCAATGGTAGCCCGTCAGTGTTTACGCTGTACAAATCTGGTGTATTCTGGGAGTATCCATCAAATGCCTTATTTGGAAGATTTTTTATAAACCTTTGTTTTTTATATGGAAAGAGATTTTCAATAGATTGCTTTTCTCCCACAGATTCCTCATCTGATGGATTTCCTCATCCAGCTCTGCTGCTCAGAAACCTTTCGACAGAAGGCGTGGCGGACCTCGACTCGGGCATCGATTCGTCTCACTCGGTGCTCGATCGTCAGCTTCCGACATGACGCCAGTCGTCGTATATATATACCACGCCACTACACCCCGTACTCTGTTCCTTTTTCCGCACACTGCTTCAGGAACACAGCATTGAGTCTTCGACTCAGTGTTTTTTACTAAAATCATTCAATTTCTCTCATAAAACCTCAACTGCAATGTCTCCTCCCCGGATTTCGGGCTTTAAAAGGTACACCAACTGCCATTCCAAAATTATCGTTGACCGACCCGCACATTTGTCTGTGGTGCCTGGGTGCAGATCACGATACAGAAGGATGTGCATCATGCTCAAAGATGCATTAGAAATCCATTCATGAACGGGCCACCAAACTTGCTTTGGGACGACCGCCCCTGAAATCTCTGGTGCGTTCGCTCGTCTGGTCCTCAGAGCTCGAGACGGAAGGGCCCTCCCCTGAAAAAGAAAAGCATTGGCGAAAGGCCAAAAAGCACTCACACTCAAGGAGCCACTTTTCCTTGTCTTCATCGCGTAAAAAGATTTGGCACCATCGACACAAGTCCAGCTGGTCGTCGGGCCCTCGGCTGGGCCGACCACTTGAGATGAGTAGGAACATTTAAAAAAGAAATGCTAGACATGTTTAAGACACAGGCTGCTGCATGTCTGGGACACCCCACACCCTTGAGAAAAGCAAGCCTCTGCGGCAAAAGCGGCACTCTGCACTCCGAAGCCCACGCATGCCAAACCGTCGACACCATTAACGTCCGAGAAGGCTTTGGGCTCGACGCCGAAAAGGCCGTCCCAAGAGCGTCGAGAGGCTGTCGTCCCTGACATCAGTTAAACCCAAGTCCCGAGAGGCGGTCGTTCCGTCGAAGGAGAAACCCTCTGTGCCGACTATCAGCGACAGATACTTCGTCCCTCTCTCCAGGCCCGGATTCTTCGAGTCCATGGCATTCATTTTTCGGCGCTGACCAAGGGGTCATCCATCCAGTGTAAACAGGGTCGGGAGGTGGCGATTTGTTAAAACAACCAAAAGGACCTGTTGGCATTAGCCCAAGTATTACACGATGCCAGTGGCCTGGACATGTCTCCAGATGTGGAACTTCAGCAGGGTCAAACCTACTCCCACACCAATGCTTAGTTTAGGGCCCTAGTAGAAAGGGTGGTAGACACCCTAAGGTTGAAGTCCTCTTCAGCTCCTGTTCAGGGCTACGAATTGACAGACAACTTGATGGAGCATAACATGCCACTTAATCCAGCAATTGCAGACCCCTTAGCCTCCTTGTGGCAACATCCCTGCTCCATTCCCCCATTCAAGGTTGCCCGCAATGGCCAAGAAGGTTTTTACTTCTTGCAGCATGGCGTTAAAAGCCTGTGGATTTGCAAAATATTCCTTTTGGTTTATGGAAAGCCGTAGAGCAGGCAACTCAATACATCCCCGAAGTTGAAACACAGGATGGGTTTACATGGCTAGTGGAAGGTGGGAAGGAGGTAGCCAAGCAGTTGTTGCAAATGGGCTTGGACGTGGCTGTGTTAGCCGTTCAATGGGGTCGGCGGTAGTATTCAGAAGGCAAGCCTATCTTAAAATCTCTGGCATCTCCCTGAACTTCCAGAATAGGTTACTGGACATGCCTTTTGAGGGAGAGTTTCTTTTTGGCTCGAAGGTTGATGACTCTATGGAAAGGTTTATAGAGTTAAAATTAGCCGCAAAATTGTTGGACCTAGTTGCTCAGCCGGCCAAACCTGCCTTCAGCTTTGCCTCTAGGGGCAGAGGCTACATGCGCTATGTGCCTTATGGCAGGAAAGTGCAGCTTCCACAGGGCAGGCAAGGTCAGAAGCGTTTCTCATGCCTGGATGGAGCAGAGGGGCTTTCAGAGGCCTGCAAACCGCGTCGGGGGCGGCACCGCCCTCTAAGCCTCTTTGATTTCCCCTCCCACGCCTTTCCAGTTGGTGGACGGTTGGCAGGACATTGGTCCTCATTATGAGTTTGCCGGTCTGGTAACAACAGTACCGGTAGGCCTGCCGGTACTGTTGTTACTGCACTGGCAAAGTACGAGTTCTGCGAGTGGGTGCCTATCAGCCTGCACCTGCCTGCAGACACTGATAGTAACAACTGCACCATTCTGAATGGTGCCGGTGCTACTGTCGTCCCCATTCCCATGGGACTTAAATAGGATTGGGGAGTTGTGGGCTACATTGACCCACTGAACAGAATTTCTCCATAACCAAGCTGCGCTTCAGCAGAAACAGCAAAATGGCTCCGCTGGCTCCAATGAGCGCCATGGGGCAAGATGGAACAGGAAGCACCCCGAGAAAGGCTACTATGGTGTGTTCTTGTTTGTCTTAAAGAAATGTAGTGAAAAAGCGGTGCTGCTTTGCTGCAAGCCCAAAATTCCCATAAAATGTTGCCGCTCTGATGCTATTTTTCCCTGTTTTCACCAAACTGCTTTCATCAAAAAGACCCTGTCACGCCCAGCCATATTCACATTGTGCTCCATCAGAAAAGAGCATTATTCTTGAATGACAGGCTGTGCCAACCAAACTTGAGAACGTCTACAAAAGCTTTCCTTCGACTACACGGCAACTGCTTAAATTGTGCTACAAAATGTCAAAAATCACTGCTTGAAAAGAAAATCAGAGCTTTCTGTGCACTTGTGAATTCCAGGAGACCTTTGCGTTGTACGGACTGTTGTGTACAAGAAACTAACTATGGCTGCAAAGCAATGTGGGAATCTACATAGAAAAACCGGACCATTTTTCTTGCAACTTTCAGTCTCCACATGTTAAATTTACTTTTGCAAAATAAAGGAAAATATCTGTTTTAAAAGGGCTTGTTGGATAAGGCCCTGCCCTTAACTAACAACGTGAAAGAGGATTGGGCTGTGACAATACATGGATGAGATGGTTCTATTCAGCAGGTTTTCTTCCAATTCACAGCAAAAATAAATACAATTGAATCTAATGACTGCCTGGGTGTAAGTCATCCCAAAAATAGGTTTCTGCAGTGGCTACATGGGGCGGAGAACCGGCCAAACGGGTCTGCTGGGAGGATGCTAGCAACATAAGGACCCCCACAGTAAACTCCTTGAACATACAAGTGATAATTGCTAGGTTGGACAGACTGTTGTCTGTGCTGCAGCCTCGTACAATAGAATTCTAGGACACTAAAGTGTGAAGTGAAAATTCACACCTCCTTGTGATTTCCACTTGAAGCTTTAAAGGAAATCTCTGTGACAACCTGGGGTCATGGGGTAGCCTTGGAAAGGCAAGCCCATACCTGGACAACCATACTGACATTTGTTTCCAAAGACTATTTATTCATAAAAATCTTAGACTTTTATCTCTTCAGCAGGACTTTGCAAAAATGTGAAAATGTCACTGTTTAATTGTGATTATGTGGTTTATCATTTAAGACATTGTAGCATTCACGGACCCCTTGGGAATAGAAATGGCAGAGAATTGGGTATTATAAGGAAAGTATCCATGATGCCATTGCATATTTTAACACTGATATGCCTAATAATAATCTATATACATGTGTAAAGTTATAGAATTGTAAGTAATTTAATTCTCCCTGAAAAGCGTGAAAAACTGGTAGAAGGGCAAAACAAGGTCCCACGTGATTTGTTAAAATGCCACAAATGTATAAATGTGTAAATTAGGTTATGACTGATTTTGGGCAAAAAGGACTGTGGGATGGCTTTTTACTTCATAAAATGCAACCTCATAAACTGGGACTCCTCACCGAGGAGGCAACCAACATTGATTGACTTATCTGCTTCTTGGAGGTAGGCGTAGCTCAGTTCTGGCCACCAATAATTCTGTAATGTCACCATGCTCTATATAAAGAGTAGCTGACAGAACTACACAGGGACACACTCTTCCGGAAGTTCCTGTGCTGCGTTCCTGATCTGCTCCCTGCATCTTGCTGATTCCAACTACAAGGCCAAAACATTGTTGACCCTACTCCAGAGCCCACTGCAAAACCCAAGCCTAGCTGTTTTCTATCCCAGCAAGGCCAGTGATCCAGAATCAACCCACTAATCTCCCATTAAAAAGGGGAAAGCTGTGGTACCTTTTGAATCCGGAAATCAGACCGGCTTGCTGCCCACTAACTGCTTGCCCACTGACTGCATCCAGCGGTACCTGTGCCATCCAGTGACCCGAATTGCCCAGCTGTTCTCTACCCGGAGGCCAGACCTTGCCCAGCTGACGTTTGCCAGGCGCGCCACCGTGTGGTGACCAGAAACTGTTAACTGTCCATAAATCCTAAAACTAAAAAGTGGACTGTGAGTATAATACCCACCCCATAGAAACACATAGCCTATCTTGTCTTGTCTTGCCCTTATCCCACTCTGAGTAGTCGTATTTATACTCTGGTAACTTGTTGAAACTGTTAGAATTATCCTTGTATCCTGTCCTTAATGTTTAAGTGATAGCGTCATCTCTTTTCAATTTTGTCTGGTGTAAATTATCAGCCCTTAGTTATATTTAGAGTAATCAAACTAATTTCCATATATTTTATTGTTGGGATTGAGCACTGGGGTGAGAAGGTTGACCTGGCGAATCAACCTAGATAATTTAGTGTAAGTAACATTTTCCTTTCTTTCAAAACCGATTTTCTCACTTTAAACTGCTCTATTTTCCTAAAAACTAACCTTACTCTACCTTCCAAATCTTGCTCAATTCACCAGCTAGAGACCTATATTCACTTCTATATTGTCCCCGTGATATATATCTATTCCCCAGCCCAAACACTGCACTCAAAATCAGAGTATTTCACCCGCTTTTCAAAGAAACGTTTTTTTACATTTTAAACGGGAATTGGGTAAATTGCAAATTGTTCAACATGTCATTTGGCTGCAGCTGTGTTAATTTTCCACTCATTTTCGAATGGTATGCTCCTTGTTGATCCATTGCATTGTGATTGTTAAGTGTCTATGCATTGTTGCCTCATGGAGAAATCATATTTACTTCAAGGGTTTAGCCGCATATTAATTATTTATTTACCATTTCCGAGTGTTATTTTAGGCCTTTGCTAAGGGTTTAATGTCCGTTTTTGCCTCCTATTCGGTGAGGGAAGCAGATTTTTATTGTGTCTTCTGCCTCCTATCCCTGACTACCTGCTGATTCTTTCTATCCACTCAGAATTCGATTATTTCTGGGTTGAGGGAACATTGCAGGGGGAAACCTTAACTTGGGTGCTATCTTTCCTAAAATCAAAAAGTGCTCCCATTCAATTGTGCAGTGTATATGTTCTGGGAGACGTTTAAGTGCATTGCTTACATTTATATTGTAATTATCACCCCATTGGTGATTGCTGCCCCATAATAAAAATTGTATGATGTCTTTTGAATTTTAAAAATAAATATTGTATTTTCGCCAACCGGCCTGGTTTATGGTCCATTGTGACCCGGGGTATTTGAAAAAGGGGGTGTGATACGAGTTGTGTACCATCTCAAATTGAATTTGCATAAAATAAAGAGAAAGACATATCAATTGAGCGCTACATCCTAGGCTGAGACCAAGGGGTGTGTTGCCTGATTGAAATACTTAACAGAGTAATACATTTCGGCACCTCGCAATAGGGAAATACAGGGTCCGCCAGGGCTGTAATGCCCCTGTATTTTCCAATTGCCAGGTGCGGGAAAAATTTGCAAGTTCGGCTGCAGCCTGCTGGTTTTTCCACCCCAATGACCGGAGATTACCTCTGACGCTTGGGCACTGCATCTCATTCGGTCGGGTTGTCTGCCCTTCGTAAGAAAGCCACCGGTCAGACCCCCACCGCCTCCAATCCAACCGGGACAGGAGCTCCAGGCAGAACTGCAAGCCCTGTTGTTGCAGGGTGCAGTGTAAGAGGTACCTCGCCATCAGAGATGGTCCGGTTGGTATTCCCGGTATTTCCTGGTGCCTAAAAAAGGAGGAGGTCTCCGTCCCATTCTGGACCTCAGGGCCTTGAACAAGTTCCTGAGGAAAGGGAAATTCAGGATGGTGACGTTGAGAGAAATTCTACACGCTCTCCAACTTCAGGACTGGCTGGTGTCGGTAGATATGCAGGATGCTGATTTCCATGTGCCAATACATCAAAAGCACAGGAAGTTCCTGAGGTACCTCATAGGGGACAACCACTATCAGTTTAAAGTGCTTCCCTTTGGGTTTACCTCTACTCCAAGGCTCTTCACCAAGCTCCTGGCGGTAGTCGCAGCTCACCTCAGGAGATCCGGGGTCCATGCATTCCCATACTTGGATGACTGTCTGATCTGAGGAAAGTCGGTGGGACAGGTCTTGCCTCAACTGGCAAACACATGCTGCACAAGCTGGGTTTCTCCCTGAACTTATGGAAGTCCCATGTGAAGCCAAAGGCTCCAGTTCATCGGAGCAGTCCTAGACATCCGGGGTGGGGAAGGCTTTCCCACCCGAGGAGAGTCGACCGCATAGCACAGATGGTACACTTGTTCCGAAATCACACCACCTTATCCGCGGCGTCCTTCCTCCGCCTCTTAGGTCTTATGGCCTCCTGTATTTTTTTAGTGCCAGAGGCCAGGCTGCGCATGAGATCGCTACAGTGGCTTCTAAGAGGTCAGTGGTCACAGTACCTTGGAGCGCTCACCGATACCCTCGTGGTCGACAATCTCCGATGGTGGACCGACCGCTGCAATCTTATGGTGGGGGAACCCTTCTGGCCTCCTTGCTCTCAGGCCTGAGTGGTCACGGATGCCTCTCTGAAGGGTTGGGGTGCTCACTGCAAGGATTTTCAGGTGGCAAATCAACAGATTGGAGTTGCCAGCCATCAGGCTAGCCCTGAGGCTTTCGCCCCGTCTCTCAAGGGGAAGCATGTCCTGATCCTGACAGGCAACACAGTGGCCATGCACTACCTGAAAAAGCAGGGTGGTGTGTGCTCCCTCCTCCTTTGCAGAGAGGCGATGCAGCTGTGGTTCTGGTTGCTGGAGAATCCAGTCTCAGTCTCTGCACCTCATCTGGCAGGGACAGAGAACGGCTTGGCGGATGCTCTGAGCAGGCAGAGCACGATCTCTTAGGAGTGGTACGTGTGTCTGAAAGTCTTGGAGGAGGTATTCTCTCTCTGGGGTACCCCAGCAGTGGATATGTTTGCCACAGAGTCCAACAGGAAGTGCAGACCGTTTTGCTTGAGGGAATTCCCAGCAAACTGTGCACTGGGAAAGTCGTTCCTGATGGATTGGACCGTCCCTCTACACTAGGCCTTCCCCTCAATTCCCGTCCTCCCGTGGGTGATCCTCCCTCGCTTGTCCACCCCCAAGGTCGGAACCAAAAGCGATGGCCCTTCCCTGGCCACCTGAATGGATGATCCCAAGGGAGTAGTTGAGAGAATACTGTCCAGTTTCTCACACCACAAAATAGAACACATGAATACTCTAGCTTAGTTTGCTGCTTAGTGGTGCTTGACCCTCTCCCACAAAACGTATTTCGAAATGTCTCTCTCCCTTTCACAGGTGTTTGCCTCTCATTATAGTTCTAATAAATATCATGAAAGTCTTGTATAAAGGAGAAATTACTCCTCCTGGTTTTCCCTGGTTTGGTTTTTCTTCGTAACCTTTATAATCCAAATAATGTAAATAAAATCTTCCCTTTCCACTTTCGCAGACATTAGTCTTGACAGTTCTCAAAAGGTCTGTCTGATTAGTTAAAGTGAACAGGGCACATTTCTCTGCCATTTCATATACTCTTGACAATCTTTACAAGTGCACTTCCTCCTTGGTTTATTTGGCTTTGTAGTGTTGAAGTTAATTCAAGTAGCCCCTTTGGCTCTCCCCTTAGCATCAGTTCACTTTCTTGTCTGGGATATTGTCTGTGGTCTTCTGTGGACCTTATGGACTCTGATTCACAGTTTTTATTAAAGTTCTTTGGCTTCTCTAAATGGCTTTGATTGTTTGATCGATTCAGACCTCTGTGTCTTGACCATGTATCTCTTTCAGGCAAACTGGCATTTTCACCTACACCCCTTTCAGGTCTTCCCCACTGCTCCGGTTTGTTCGTACCCACCTCTTGGGTTTGATCTTTTGGGCCCATTTCCTTTAGGGTATTTCTCCTATGTTCGGTTTTCTATAAGTCCCTTTTGCCATTAGGATTATTGGTTCCCATTCTTTAGGTATAAAGCAGGCATTTTTTCTAGGGCGAATTGTTGGGCCTTCCAATGGATTTCATTCTCCCACAGATTCCTCATCTTTTAGATGGCTATCCAGCATCAGCTGCTCATAAAATGTTTCGACAGAGGGCATAGTTCCGCTCGATATCATCGTCGATAACTCCCTCATATACGGCTGTGCCATTCCTCGAGTAGATGTAACATCGGGCATCGTATAAAAGGGAATACTACGCCGCAACACAACCCAAAGGCGTTGAAGGAACGCACGTAAAACTGGTGCTCAGCAAAAACTGCAGTCTATGTCCCCGTCAAAATCGTTTCCACTATACAGGGGGGGTAGGCTCTTGAAAAACATCGAGAGGGACGTCCCTTTAAAACATTTTTAAAAACGATTGCACTCACGTAGCAAATCTCACCACTCCTCAACATTGTCGTCACACAAGAAAAAACGCAGATACCGATGCGATTCTGACTCCTCGGACGAAAGGGGTAAGTCATACCCTGCGAACGGTGCGTCTAGGGAGGAGTAGGAAGATTTTAAAACCCAGATGATCATGGTTTTCAAAAAAGGCCTTGGCTGGTCCAGCTTCATCCATGACGTTGAAGGTCTATACAGCTCCCACTGCACTCGGTCTGTCTGGTGCAAAGGATGCCAAGGTGGGTCATATGCCCTCGAGCGAGACCCCTAAGGAGGTGCCTCCTCCTGCGCCAAAACAGTCAGCTACCCCTTCCAGTCATGAAACTCCTCAACCTTCCCTGCCAAGATCGAAGTTTTGTTCCAGACTCCTGATCTATCTACTTGAATTCGATGCAGTCGATCTTCAATGAGGCCCACCCAATAACGTTTGGGTTCGGACCAATGGGGTGTGCGGTCTTGGATCCATTGCCGGATTTCATGGCGGTCAAAGCTGGGTTGTTTCAACTGACAGATGGCCTCCACAGTGCTAGTGGACTGGACACATCCCTGTATGTGGAGTTCCAACACCTGCACTGTACGCACACCCGAACGCGCAATACTGCAAGGTGGTCGAGAAGGTCGTCGTGGCCCTGGGGATCAGTGCTCCGTCGAAGCAAGTGTCACAATACAACCTCACCGACATCCTCTCTGATCCTCGGCCGTGGCCCACAATCAGAACGTGCTTTGCTGTTCAATGCGGCTATAGCAGACCTGGTCATCGCCTTATGAAACACAGAGCTTCTGAAAAAGTATGAAGTGGCAAGAAGCGACCTCCCATTTTTGGTCCATGTGTTAAAATCACTTCAAAAATGGCTGTGGGCACAAAATATTGCGGCAAAAAGGCTGTGGTTTTGCCGCCGCAATCCATATAAAGGATGCGGGGGACGCCCCTGCAACCCCCGTACCTATTATACCATTTAAAGGGAGCGGGGACACCCCCGGCAACCCCTGCTCCCCTTAAATGGTGTAATGGGGTACACCTTGAACGGGTCAAACCACAGCATTTTTGCCGCGATTGTTTGGACAGGCGAGCTTTTTGCCGCGGTTTTATTACTGCAGACCCCATTTTTGAAATCTCACCCGAACTCAGAGGGATTGATGATGCAGGCTGCGATGCTTACGTCCAGGCTATCAAACCTCCCCACTGACAGTCGAATAAGGTTAATGCCTTAGTGAAAAAGGTCTTCAATTCAGGGAGTATGGCCCTTAAGGCTGCAAATGCCTGTTGTGCTTTCTCCAAATCTTCCCATATCCTATAGAGTACAATTTCAGAGGCATCTGATCTCCTCACGCAAGGGGAAGTTAAGGCTAGTTGCCTAAATTTAGGGGCAGATGGCAAGGAAATGGCCTTCCAGGCACTCCAAGCAGGTTTAGATGCTGCTGACTGCATGAGTTGTGCTATGGGTACCGCAACAGTCTTAAACAAGTCGGCGTGTTGGAGGGGCTTGGGGCTCTCCCCGACTGTTGAAGCAATATTGCTCGATATAGCCTTTGATGGGGGGCATCTCTTTGTCAGAGGAGTCTCTTGAAAAATGTCAAGACTCAAAGCTCACGGCTAAGACCCTGGAACTGGTGGTACATGAGCAGTCCCTGCAGCAGAACTTTGCCTTTGGATCCAGAGGACAGGGTTACAGGAGGTATTCTACTGTGCCCAGAAGTACACAAGCGCCCCAGGCCACACAGGAACGATGCAGGTTCCCATGGCCAGGGAGAGGTAGGAGAGGGTCGAGACAGTCAACCGCTGCAGTAGCGTCGACAGCGCCTCAAACTAGATTCTTGGGCAAATGGAAGGAAATAACCTCGGACGCCTAGGCCCTCCAACTGGTCGAGTGGGTTTACTGCCTCTCGTTCTTGAGGAAACCTCTGGACAAACCCTCACCGCCCCCCACACCTCCAGCAGCCAGAATGAGAACTACTGGCAAGCTGTAAGCCCTTATGTTGAACGGAGCAGTAGAGGCAGTTCCAGCCAAGGAAGTAGGCTACGGTTGGTACTCCCGATACTTCCTGGTTCCCAAGAAAGGGGGCTGGGGTGTGGCCCAATGTTGAGGGAAATTCTCCAGGCTCTGAAGTTCCAAGACTGGCTGGTGTCACTGGACCTTCAGGATGCCTATTTTCACAAGTCCATCCACAGGAGGCACAGGCGATTCCTGAGGTTTGCCATTGTGGGACGCAAATTATCAATTCAAAGTGCTTGCACTTGACTTGACCTCCACCCTCAGGGTTTTTACCAAGCTGATGGCGGTAGTGGTGGCTCACCTCAGGAGAGCAGGTGTCTTTGTATTTGCCATACTTGGACGATTGGCTAATTCTAACACAGTTGCCGGAGCAGGTTTCGAGGCATCTCAAGAATACCTGTACGCTACTGCACGACTGGGTTGCTCCCTGAACTTAAAGAAATAGCAAACTTCATCAGTGCAAAATCTCCAATTCATAAGAGCAGTCTTAGACACTCGGGAAGGGAAGAGTCCCCAGTTTTCCAGCCCTCCAGCATTCACCCGTCATCGGCTTTTCTGTCGAATATGCTCCAAGTGTCAATGATCTCACCCAGTGGAAAGACAGGATGAACATGTTGGTGGGAGAACCTTTCTGGTGTGCCATGGCCAGAGGAACAGGTGACCGCGAGCGCCTCGCTGAAGGGCTAGTATGCTTGTTGCGGCGCTCTCCAGATAAGCGGTCATTGGTCCCAGATTGAGAAAGGTTGCCCCATCAATGCTCTGGGGCTGCGTGCAGTCAGACTGGCTCTGACAGCTTTTGCACCCACTTTGCAGGGACATGTCCTGGTGTTAACCGACAACACAGTTACCATGTACTACCACAACAAGCAGTGAGATCACTGCTGTGCAGGGTGGCCATGCAGCTATGGTTCTGGATGCTGGAGAACAATATTTCGGCCTCTGTGGTTGAGAATGGATGTTGGGTTGGCACACGTTCTGAGCAGGCAGAGCTCGGCCTACCACAAGTGGGAGCTATGCCTGCAGGTCGCCTAGATGATCTTTGCCCGGTTGAGCTCCTGGACAGTGAATTATTTGTGATGGTGGACAACATGAAGTGCAAGCAGTTCTGTTCGAGGGGATTTCGACCCATGTAGTCATTGGGGGACGTGTTTTTGGTGGAGTGGGTCTTCCACCTCCATTATGCGTTCCCACTGATACTGGGCATCCCTTGGATTCTCAGGAGGTTGCAAAAATTCAGAGTTTACCTGATCCTGATCACCCCAGACTGGGCAAGGAGGACATGGTATCTGGATCTCCTTGAACTGGACGTGGGCCCACCTCTCTGTCTTCCTCAGAGGCCGGACCTCTTCGCAGTCGGGAGGCAATGTGCTTTACCCAAACCTGCACCCTCTCATCTTGCAGGCTTGTCTCTTGAGAGGCTGAGGTGCAAGGACTGGTACCTTGGCGATGAGATGCTGTTGGCTGCACGTAAACCATCCACTATGTCTCTGTATTTGTGCAGATGGACAAAGTTTGTGACTTTGTGTTAGGCGAAGGGAGTGGATCCCATGTCATGTCCCACCTCCTCAGTGATGGAGTTTTTGTTGACCTTAGCAAAATCAGGTCTACAAGTGGGCACAGTAACGGGTACCCGGCGGCTCTTTCCTTGGTTAAAAGAACGCCAGACGGAGGTTCTTTTTTTTTACCATTCCAGTGGTGGCCCAGTTCTTTACAGGCCTATTTAATCTGTGGGAGAAGAATCCATAGAAAAAACTTTACCGTTAAGCTATTTCTCCTTGCACACTCTATGGTCAAATGCACTTTACCCTGGTTTTACTTGGCTTTGTAGTGTTGAAGGTAGTTCAAGGCTCTCCCCTTCGGATCAGTTCACTCTCTTGTTTGGGTTAATTTCTGGCGTTCTCCTGTGGACATATAGACTCTGATTCACAGTGTTGACCTCTGTGTCTCGACCACATATGTTTTTCCGGTTAACTAGCTTGTTCGCCTACACCCCTCTCACGTCTCCCTCTGCTCAGTTTGTTTCACATCCACTTCTTGGATATAATATTTTGAACTCCAACCCAAGACCCCCCCCCACCCGCCCACAATCCCCCAATTGGGGTATTGCTCCTCTGATCTGTTTTCTAGCGGCCCCTTAAGGCATGAAAGATATAGATTCCCCTTCTTTAGATATCAGGCGGGCGGCTTCACTGGGCCCCGTCAGGCTTCTGCATTATGGGATTTTTAGCTTCCTGTGGGTTGCTGCTGAGCTCAACTGTCCTCTTCCCTCTCCGGCTCCCACACTGCATACCTGCTGTTCCACAGTTATCTCACCTGGAGGGGCTTTCGCTCTGCCAGCACAGACTCCTCCTTCTCTGGGTGCTGGTTCCTTGATTCCACTGGTGGGTGACAGTTCTCCAGCACTCTGGTATTCTACCTTGTCAGTGGTGGGTTGGCTCTCCGGTAGAGAGCAGGGGGATTTGCTCGTCCGGCTCTCCTGGGCTCAGGAGCAATGCGTGGGCTCGCCACCCACCTTGTAAGGGCTTTGATCCTGACTCCAGCCAGCATCGGCTCTGCGTGGTAGCAGCAGTATCCGCTCTGTGCATCTTTGCTCCAGTTGATTGAATTCCCGCCAGCCCCTCTCTCTCACCAGGTAAGGTTATGATTCCTTATATGTCATGTCCTGAAATGAGGCATATTCCCATTGGTCATCCCCCAGGAAGGTACAGCATCCACACTCACACCACGCATGGGACAAGGCCTCAGTAGGTCAACATTATCCTCTAATCCCATATATGCTGAGAACACTGGGGATATCCGGCTCAAGGGAGATTTAGCAATCTTAATGGATTGGGAGTGCTTGACCAGTGAGATCCCGCTTGCCCAAATCCCTAGGGAGGGTTTTGCTTTGCAGATCACAACCTTCGTCTCAAAAAGGGTGACACTGCCTTAGGGAGAAGAGACCAATTATCTGGATTTGTCACGCATCCCTCTTACAACCAATACCTTACCTGCTGCACTCCACACCTTACCTGCTGCACTCCACACCAACTTTGCCACCAACTATTCAGCACTCTGCTCAATCCTCCGTCCTATGCCTGGTCTATCGGTTCGCCACCTCACCTCCTGACATCCCTTGTACAACCCACACTGTCTCTCATTTAATCTTTTATACTGTTCACTTCCATGTACTATCTCCCGGCTCCATTTTCATTGTTTCCAGCGCTCACCTGATTCTGTGGGCCAGCCTATGGCTTTCCTTTCCCCAGGGGCTATGTTACATAGGTGCAAAGCTTTAAACAAAAACACCCCTTCCCCTGCACAGGTCTGGCAGCAGTTTTTGCGGTTTCTCTGGACTGTCGTGGGCCTGGCATTTATTTTTCATTCTCTTATATGTTGTTTGCCTTGTTGTCATGGTCGGGTAGTGCCAACCGTATCATGTGCAGCGTTTCTCTTTTCCTGATTATTTTTCTTGTTTGACATTGCAAAGGATTCAGTTCCTTGTGGTCTTAAAGCACAAAAGAGAAAACACTGGCCAGAAACAGTACCTGGATGTATTGTGTGACAGAGGGTGATACCCACATTAACACAAAGGGGGTTGCAGGTACTGGGGCCCTCGCAACTCCCACTCTCCACCTCAGAGACAGGGCTGACATTGACGTTCGCCCTTGTAGCCCCCCTGTCCCAGGTTGGGAGGGGTCCCTATTCTCCCCTCACAGGATCCTATTCCAGATCCTGTCACATGCAGCACTTAGACACTGGAGTAATCAGGTGCTCAATATCTTATGGATATATGTCGGTGTGGGTTTATCGGAGCGGGAGGAGGTTAAAGAAGGCAATATGTTGCCTATGTGTCACTTTTTACCCAGCATCAGTGTAGTTTATAGCGTGGTCTCATTAAGGGGTGTGCGGTCCTAGAGCCTTCACTATTCCAATGGATAGCTCTAGCTAGCTCATCCTTCCTCTTGTCGATTTCCCTTTCGTGGTGGTTTTTCCCTCATTAGGCCAGTATTATTACCAAACACACAGAAGCTCCTCCTGCTGCATTCCGCTCTGAAAACACCCAGCCTTAACATGGCCCAAATCTATCTGCTTTTGAGGAGAAAGCATTTGGGGGTGGGGGGGGAGGTGCAGGATGATTCTTATGAAGGTCAAGTCTTGTGTTCCCATGTGACCAAATGATCTTCCATGAGCTGCATGCATGTGATAACATGCTTTGTAATCGATCTACCTGCTAAATCACAAAATAGCCTCCATCCCTTCATATGACAAGAGAGTCGACCGAGTCGACCTTACTTCTATTCAAACCAATTCCAGACGCCTTTGTCATGCGATTTCCACCATTTTGAATAATGCCTCATAGGTTTGTCTGAAACCTTGGGTACTGGCAATGGCTGGGTTTCTGTGAGTGGGAGGTGTTCTGGCAGATCACCAGTCGCATCGATAAAAACACCAAATGTTAAGGAGGCTTGCTGGTGAGGTCCCTGGTCAATAGTACTCTATTCATACAGACAAGTTCATTCACTTCAACTCGCTCTTCATTCCCTCGTTTTTCCACCCATTATACAGAGTGTGGAATTCAAAACCCTCTTGTTTATAAAGCTCTGCATGGCAGTGCACGCAATTGTCTAGAGAAATTGAAGCTCCCGTATCACTAGAGAAGATGCCAGAGTTTTCCCTCCCAAAGCCCGCACAGTGTAATTCAAACATTTTCGGTTACCTTCTCTTTCAAATCTTTTCATCCTCAGCCTGACAAAAGATTGTAAAGCACATAACCTTCTCAAAGTATTTGGACTTCACTAGCAAACTTCCATGGTGCTTCATGTCCAGCCTGACTTTCTGTTTCTTATCCTCATCCACCTTTTGACGGGTAAACTTTCTGGAGTCTTCCTTTGACACTGTAAGCCTATACAAAATACAAATAAAGTATTGGTAAGGTGCTGTGCACATAAATAGGTTTGACTCCATGCCAAATCGTAGAATGACCCTTGGGATTATCTTGACTCCAATGCGTTCATGCTTAATGACTTAGATTGGACATCTGTTGTGCACTGTACAGAATAAGGAGCCTTCATAAAAATAGAGACTGCATGTCCACCAACCTGCAAAGAGCACTGGTGGGCTTATCTTTGACTCGTCAGAAAAAGCAGTCATTAAGATTTATTAACAGCAAACATTACTTTGGCTTGCATGGGTGGATTTTTACGAAGGGACACCCGGTCAGTGGATTTGAAATGTCTTCTGTTTTATTTTCGAAAAGCTATGCCATGTCACTTCCTTGTGTGGTAAAACATTGTTGTGTTCTGTTTTACAGGTAGTGAAGCGTCACTCTGCAAGTTTTTGTTTGTAGTGATATGTCTGAAACGTTATCCTTTGTGAATTGTGGGTGATTCTGTGTTCAATTTGCCTATTGTCCTTCTCCCTCAGGGCGTTGGTTACCAACATGGCACTTTGGTGTTCAGTGCTTGGAGTCGTGGAGGCATCATCGAGAAGATGGTGAAGGACAGACATTCAGCCGACTTCTACGAGAGCAAGAAAATGGATGTGAGTAACATGGTGTGGAATAGATGACATACCTACGTATTATATCTGTACTGTACACTATTTTTCCTCCTTGGTATTTTTGGACTGTGGTCTTCACACAGAACCCTCCATCCATTCTCTGGGCTCTACACATGACATGCTACAATCTATCCTTACCGTCTATGGCCTGAACCTTTAACAGACATACTATTTATACACACTGTCCTTGGACTGAACAGAACTATTTTTCCTCTTGGTTATTGTTAAGGTGGATTTTCAGAATCAAACCTGTGGGCAAATTTTGAGAGGTCATCCTGTTCTGGTGAACAAAGAAAGAAACCAATGTCTAACCAAATTTTATCTGGGTAGTATGACTAAACAGCAAGGCTTACAATTGCGAGAGTGGTAATGGGGTTCAGTTAAGCACACACAGAGCACTCTTACTAATACCAGTTAGGCAGAATGTATAGAAATAGTTATTTATTTAGACCTTAGAAAAACTGTTAAGCATAAAAAAAACTGTTGGTCTAAACTTTTCATAGTCCTACCTGTTGTTAGCTTGTCACTGCTGCTGCACTCTGCCCCTAAAGGAGTTAATTTCCCGAGCCTTGAAACACTTGTCTCACCTTGAAACACTTGTGTATAGGCTCTTTATAAATGCCATGTCATATCAATTAGGTTTGTGATGAATCCGGTGCGTCATCACTCCTTTCCCAGTGGTGAACACTCCCCACGTGACCAGGGGATGGCTGCTGCTACCTGATCCTGACCCTGGGAGTGGCTATATGAGGGAGGATCACATGGGGGAGAATATCCATCCGGGAGAATATAATGGCATCATCAGATGAGACATGGTATCCCCCATCTTCTTTTGAGGATATCCCATACCTGCCTAAAGCCTTAATGCCTTACTGTAACACCTGCCCTCATCCACCAAAATAAAATGCCTTCTCAGCTTCTACATGTAGATCATCTACAACTGGCTTAAACCTAGAGGACAATTTCCTAGACTTTCCGGATTTATAAGAATTCGAGCATGGACTTGCATTCCCATAACCACTACTATAACCACTAAAGAACTGTGACGAGAAAGATGAATGGAATAATGCGATCAAGGTAAATCAGGAACACAGGTTGCGCTCTATTCTTTATGAGCGAATACCTGTGCCCGGGCAATTTAAACCAGTGGAACAGCTAACAAGGGCTGAGAGTTGCTGGAGAGAGAAAGCTGCCTCTCTCGGAATGAGCCGAAAGAATGTGAGGCTGGAGAGGGAGCCATGGAGCAGACCGGCAGCAGGACTGAAAAGTGACTCTCTCTGTTAGGGAGAACTCTCAGAAATGTGCGAATTCCCTCCACCTTAGAGACCCCCAGCAACTTTGCTGGATTTTGAGAACTTGATTTTATTAAACCTGGATAGAGTGAGACTCTTTTTCCCACTCTCTCATGTATTTTTCTTTTTTTTTCCGTTCTTTTTTTTAAATTAGGGTTTTTGAACAGGGTCATAAACATTACAGGAACTTTGTCAGGGGCATATTACACTTAATGACTTACTATTTCATTTCCCCCCTCCCGCAACTCCTAAATACATAGATTGCGTCAACATTTCCCCCCCCTCCCCAACCTCCCTGCCTAGGAACGGTGTGCTCTTGAGTCTCTTTACAATGTTTCGAAATCTCAAGTTCGTGGTCTGTGTTCAATTTCGACCTTAACCGGTAAACCAGAAGTGTGGCCATCTGTTTAAGGCCCAGTCCGAAAACTTACGTAGGTTTCCTCAGGCGAAGCTGTTTTCCGATTTCTATGATTAAGCATGTTCTGGAGGCGTATACTCAAATCTGATTTGGTACACCCTCTCTACTAGGGGTTTGCATGTGCCGGGCATATATCTCTTATTAAAGCTTCCTCATGGTATCTCATATTGGGTGGATTTCCCATGCTGCTGTGATTCTTTACGTTATACAGATATTCATGGCCACATTTATCCACTCCTTTTTCCCCAGAACATGGCTTGCTTTCCACGTAATCACTAGGACGACCCGTGCTGCTAGTAGCAGTTGCCCTGCCAGACCTGTCACCCTCCTACGATCATCTTCACTCTTTACATACCCAAACAGTAGTAGGAGGGGGTCGGCAGTGCGCTGAGTCCCATCCAGTTCCTTAATCCATCCCAGGACTTCATCCCAGTAAATCCTAATTTGGGGACATCCCCACCACATGTGCCAGTAATTGGCATTCTCGCCACACTTGCGCCAGCATATACTACTCCGTGTCTGGAACATTCTATGGGGGGGGTCATACTGCCATCTATGTAAAAGCTTGATGGCGTGTAACTTATACTGGCATGTTATCGAGACTTGCGAGGCCCCTCTGCATATTTCCGCCCACAGGGCCGGATCTATCTCTTCACCCAAATCCCTTTCCCACCTACATTTCAGATTCTCGGTCATCCCCCACCTGTTAACTATTAAAACTCTGTACATTGCAAAGATCCGGCCCTTGGACTAGTTCTGGTATTTAATAATTGTTCAAAGGGGGTAAGAACCATCTGGTCCTTCTCCTTCCTTTTGTTTCTCTGAAAGATTCCCTTGAGCTGTAAGAAGGGGAAGACCGGGAGGGGAGACATCCCAAGTGCTTCTTCCGAGTTCTGTAATTCTTAGAAAAGTGCCCTCTCACCATAGCTTATCCACCCTCTCCAATCCAGCTTCGAACTAGGACTGGAATCTTTCATGATTGGGGATCTCATCTCTAACCCCTGGTGCCCAGATGTGACTTAAAGGGGATGGTTATGTAGTAATTCCCTGCATGTTGGTCCCTTCCATCCATATATCCCATATGGTCCCCATTATCGGGGGATTCCTTGTTCTTTGTGTTAGTTTATTTCGCTGGACCCATAACCATTCAGCAAGGGTGACCGGGGACAGATGGATAATTCCCATGTCTATCCATTTGAGATTTGTTTGTTTTCTGAGGTGGGCGACCCGGGTTCTCAACTGTACAGCTTCATAGTATTTCTTGAGATCCGGCAGACCAACAGCTCCCATGTCTTTGGGTAACGTCAAAGTCTTGTTGGCTATCCTAGCTTTCTTCCCCTGCCACAGGAACTTTAGTATAGCCGTCTTTACTTCGCTGAAAAAGGTGTCCGGCAACTGGATCGGAAGCATCTGAAAGGGGTAAAGGAATCTAGGCAGACACACCATCTTTATGGCATTCAGCCTCCCTCGCCAGGACATTGTTAGATTATCCCACTTTGTTAGATCTGCATGGAGATTCACAATAAGGGAGGGGAAGTTGGCTTCATACTGTGAGTTTAAGTCCCTCGTGATATTTATCCCCAAGTATCGAAGAGTGTAGTCCCTGGTTGTTAGTCCCAGATTGGAGAATCTTTCAGCGTCGCCCTGTGAGGGTTCACGCAGCGGAAACACAATTGATTTAGCTCTATTTATTTTAAACCTGGAAAGCTCTCCCTGCTCTTCCTCTGGCCCTTCTGCAGCCACCTCTCCTCCCTCCTTCTCTGCCTTTCCTCTGTTCTCCACAGACGAGGTTTCTAGACAAGGCCGATCTATGAAAGTCTCGTCGAAACAGGTTCACCCCTGTTCCTCAAGCTATCAAGGACCACAGCGACTCCCTGGCTCCTGCCCGGGCTGATTTCTGCAATCACTCCTTCGCCACTGGAGTCTTCCCATCTACCCTGAAGCAATCCCTTGTTGCACCCTGTTCTTAAGAAACCCTGTGCTGACCCCTCTTGCCCGGCTAACTGTCAACCAATCTCCATCACTCCCGTCCTGGGCAAGCTCCTGGAGAAACTGGCCATCTCCCAGCTTAATCTCCACACTGAATCTGTTGGTTGGCTTCATGACCATCGGTCTGGCTTCAGAGTTGTCAGAAACACGGAAACTGCTCTCCTTAACATCCATAAAGACCTGCTCTCCAACCTTGGCTCTAACACCCCCTGCATCCTCATCCTGCTTGATCTCTCTTCTGCCTTTGACACTGTCAACCATGCCATCCTGCTCAACCGTCTCCGTGATAACATGGGTATCACTGGTCAGGCTCTGGCGTGGCTGACTTTTTTCCTCTCTGACCGACCCTCCCAGTTCCATCTTGGGTCCTTCCTCTCCGCTATCTTTTTCTCTACTTGTGGTGTCCCCCAGGGGGTCTAACCTTTCTCCCTGGCTGTTCAACCAATAAATGGCACTCCTTGCCCACCGCATTGCTGCTCTCTGCCCCAACTTTCAGTGCTATGTAGATGACACCCAGCTCCTCTCCTTCCCTCATCTCTGACTGTTTGTCTGCTAGCCAGGAGTGGTGTGCCGCCAATGACCTCTGCCTTAATCCCAGAAAGACTGAGATTCTCCTCATCGGCACACCCGTTCCCACCTTTCCTGTAGCTCTCTAGCCGGCCTCTCTTTGTCCTCTTCCTGCTCCCACCTGCAAGGCTAAAAACCTTGGGGTCATCTTCGACTCCACACTCTCCTTCTCTCCTCACATCTCTGACGTCTCTAGGAAGTCACACTACCAGCTGCACCTCCTCAGAGGTATTCTTCCTTTCCTCTCCTTCCCCCAGAAGTCTGTCTAGAGAGTTCTGGTTCTCTCTAGGCTGGACTATTGCAACAGCCTCTTTTTAAATCTGCCTGCTTCTGCTCTCCGCCCTCTGCAACTTATCCAGAACAGGACTGCGAGACTTGTCCTTGGCCTTAAGCCCAGGGATAGTATCTCTCCAGGACTGAAATCTCTGCACTGGCTCCCGGTGGCTGCGAGGATTACGTTCAAAACCCTCTGCATCGTCCACAATGCCTTCTGGGGCCTGGGTCCCCAATACCTTCAACTCTCTCTTCCTAAATATCTTCCTTCTCGAGCTCTTCGCTCATCCGCCTCCAACTCCCTCAGGGTCAGTCGCTTCTCCAAGCAACGAGTTGGGGGTAGATCTCTTTCTTCGGCTGGTGCCTCCTTCTGGAACAGCCTCCCTGCCTCCCTTAAACTTGAGGAGAACCATCTCCGGTTCTGGAAGCACCTCAAGACCTTTCTCTTTGCTTTGGCTTTTTCTCCTCCTCTCGTCTGCTGAACTCCTGGCTGTAACCGGAACTGCACTGGCTACCTGGACACCCTCTGATCTCGGTCCCAGGTCCCTCCCCCACCAGCGTCACACACCTGCACTGCCCACCTGGCAACCCCCGCACATGGGGACTGTTTCTATATCCCTACAGTCCCCCTACCAGCTCCTGACACCTGATGTCTGCACTTACCCAGGCACTTGCCACGTGCTGGCCGTCACTTATTGTTCTTATCTATTCCCATGTACTGCACTGTCTCTGCCCCCTTCCCACGCACTTGCGCGATTTGAATGACACCTGGCCTTGTAGGATCGTTGTCCGTCCTCCCTTTGTTCCCCTCCCTTGTCTCGTCGCTCCTTGAAACACTTGTGTATGTGTTATAAATGCCATATCATATCATATTCCCCAATCAGTTGTATAGCTTTAGGAATTGACGTCAGGGGGTTCTGGATGTGTAGGAGTAGATTGTCTGCATATAGGGCCACTTTGAGGGACTTCATATGGGAGGGAAAGAATACAATTTGCCGATCTTCTCTGAGACTCTCGGCTAGGGGTTCCAGGGAAAGGGCGAACAATATGGCAGAGAGGGGGCACCCCTGTTGTGTACCTCTGCCAAGTTCAAAACAGCGTAAGTACTCTCCGTTGACAAACACTGAGGCTCTGGGGGATGTATAGACCGCCTTAAACCCCTTTCCTAAATTTAGAACCTAGTCCCACTTTGTTCAGAATCGCCTCTAAAAAGCCCCATTCGAGCCTGTCAAAGGCTTTCTCTTCGTCAGCCGAAAGAAGGACCGGGTCGCTAGTCATCTTTTGCGATTCGTGAATTGTAGGGTCTTCCGCATAGTATCGGCGCCCTGTCTCCCCATTATGAATCCGACTTGAACAGAGAGTGTATCAGGTGGGGCATAAGAGTCTCCAATCTCGCAGCGAGGACCCTTGTGTAGATTTTGGCATCGATATTCAACAAGGATATGGGGCGGTATGAGGAACACTGTGTGGGTCCTCGGCCTTCCTTAGGAATCATGGTGATGAGAGCACGCAAGAAAGAGTCAGGGGCAATCCCCAATTCCAGAATATCGTTTAAGAGCTCCACCATAAAGGCGAGGAGTGGGGAGAGGAAGGACTGCAGTATAGCCATCTTCCCCTGGGGCTTTCCCCAGGAAGAGCCTATTCACAGCCCTCTTAATTTCTTCGGGAGTGATTGGGGCGTCAAGGCCAAGAACATAGTCTTGGGAAAGCTTTGACTTCTCAACATTTGCCATATAGTGGTCTATTCCCGAGGGTGAGGGGGTCTGATTCGGATTTATACAGGGCAGGGGGTCTCCAACCTTTATGTTGGCGTGAGCTACTTTCAGCAGAGGGGCAACAGCGAGAGCTACTTACAGGCGATATCAGGGATCTGGGATGTCCATAAACATTGGAACTTGTACTCATTATTTTTTAGCTGTAATGTTCCCTTTATAAATATAGGGAATAACATATCCCTTCACGATTATGTTAATAAGCTAAAAAATCTCTTTATTGCATTCTTTTTTATCAGAAGTTGTCTCATAAAAAGACTTTCCCAATGTAGGAAAATGATTGTGACATTCAGTGTGTAGGTTGACACTGCATGCCGTCCACCAGTGCTCTGTAGTCTGGTGTATAACTTGATGCAGCAACTCGAATGGAGTCACTCAGATGCTCATCGGTCAGGCGGGTACGAAATTTCGATTTGATGAAGTTCATATCTGAAAATGCAGATTCACAGAGATAGGTGGAACCAAACAGAGAAGTCACTTTTAATGCTGCTGTGCAAAGGTTACTGCACTCCTTGTAATAAACAAGGTTACAGAAATTGGTGTGAGATTGTCTGCTTTTCAACTAAATGTCCCCTTGCTGGCTGACAATCTCCATTTTCATAGCAAAACTGTTCAGAGTAAACAGCTCACTCATTTGTTCTGTAAGTTCACAAACATTGACTTCCATTAAGGGGTTTGTGATGAACATCACACACGGTTCAATCCTTTCATAATCCCTGAACCGGTCAGTGTACTCTTCCATGAGCCTGCTCAGGAGACTGCTGTTTTTGTCAATGTTCAGGAGTTCAGGACTAGCTGTATGCTCTGTCAACATTTGGATTACAGAAGGGAAAGGATGCATTTTCTTTTCACCACTTGTTCACTGAAAAGGTTAAGTTTGGACTTAAATGTCTTTACTGCGCTTATGTCAGCAATGGTTTTACCTTTTCCTTGTAGTTCACAGTTCAGGGTATTTAATTTCTCAGTAACATCTGCCAGAAATGCCAAATCAAGTAGCCAGGAAATGCTGCATTTTTGGCCAATGTCTTCATTTCTTGACCTCATGAAGTCTTTGATTTCTGACAAAAGTGAAAGAAAGCAACGTAGTATTTTTCCCAGATAGTGCTTCCAGGAATATTTTGAATATTCTGTGCTGTTTAGCCTTTGTAGAAATTGAATTAATAATTCGCACAACAGGGGCCATTACATAATCAAACCCCATCACTTTGGCACAAATGGCCTGCTGGTGGATGATGCAGTGGTAGTGCAATAATGGAGGGAAATCGGGGTCTGCTTTACAGCATGCAACAAAACCAAAATGACGCCCGGTCATTGCTGGTGCACCATCGGGGGTTATTGCCACCAACTTGTTCAATGAAATTTTTGTTTTGCCAAAATAATTCTTGACCTCTTTGTAGATATCAACACCTCTGGTGGTGGATTTCAGAGACAACAAGGTCAAGAATTCCTTTTTGTTGGTGAAGTCGTCAAACACCATTTGAGCAAACAGTGCCAGCTGGGCAGTATCACTTGCATCAACTGATTCATCACACTGAATGGAAAGTAAATTGCATCTGCTCAGATCTTTTTCTAATTGCCCCATCACATTGGCTGATAGTGCAGATACCCTCCTTGCCATTGTGTTTACACCCAACTGCACATCTGAAATGGCAGACATAATTTAAGGGCAGTTTTTAAAATCTTTTAAAACTGACTCAGCCACGAGAGCCATTGCACCTTTCACAATTGCACCATCTGTAAAAGTGCATTTGTGTTTTGACAAATAATGTGCAACTTTGAAGGATGCCTCTGTCGCAGCATTTGCTTTCTTTGCTGGTTGGGTAAAAAATGATTGTTGCATCTGCAGCGCAGCTTTTAGTTCAGCTACTTTTTGGAATAGCAGGCGGCTCCTTTAGGAAAGTTCTTTTCATAATGTGCATGCATTGTCCCAAGATGCCTCTCGACATTACTCTTTTTTCCCACTGCAACTTTGGCACTGCAGATTAAACACACACACCTCCCTTTTTATGCTTGTGAAAAAGAAATCGGTCTCCTACTCTTGATGAAAATGATACGTCTTCTGTCTTTTGTTGGATGATCCGCCTACTTCTGCATCCATGATTTCAACAAGTGTCGTTTGTAAGTTTCTTTTGGGACTGCACGTGCAAGGTAATCTGAGGAGGATTTCAATGTGTTATTATGGTTTTAAAAATAATTGAGCACACAAAATTCTGCTTAGTCAAATAAAACCAGTGCCATTTTAGCACATTCGCAATTCCTGAAAATATTAACTTTGTGGCATGCACCTATGCCAAGTCGCAGAATCTAGCCAAGGATGATGAAGGTCAAAGCCTACTTTGTTAAATGCCCTTAAGTCCTAAAGTCAAAATAATTGATTAAAAAAATGGTCATAGCAGAAAAGTAATGTCGGCCCTGATACAGTCAGCCCTCTATGCAAAATAAATCCGGAATGAATGGATGGTGAGACTATCTGCCTCTCAAATCAAGGGAATATGGGACTACAAGAGGGCCAGTGCAACAGTAAACCAATTGTAGGTGACAGCATGCGCCCATGAACAGACACATGAGAAAACACCATTTTGTCCATTCTCCTTCACATATGAAGCCCCACTTAAGGAGAATGCAGGAGAATGAGCCATCTCCTATTCCCCGTGCCCTTCCAATTACTCCCGGCTTGGGCACCGCAGTTTTTTGGGTACAGTTGCACTAAATCCCATACTGAGGGAAGCGAGGGGCCATCTCCATGTCAAAAACCAAGCCATGTTGGAGCACAGCGAGCAGCAAAATAGTGAACAAAAGCTAACTGGATGTTTTCTTGCTCTAAGCTTACCTGTGTCAAAGCTGGGATATCAGTGTTGTCGATGGAATGGGCATTTTTGATGAGAAATGTCAGTGGCATGCGCGTTTTCTGTGGGTGGTGTGAATGAGGCACTTAATTTTTTTTAGGGGGGGGGGGGCTAGCTAGACAAGTGCCTATCAGTGGCAGAACCAGGATGACACTGATGAACGTGGGTAGTTTTAAACCGGCTTGGCAAAGTGGAACATGGAATGGCATCGTTTAAAATGAAAATCAGGAGTACAGAGATGTCCCCTTGCATATTGCAATGAGCCATAGTGCGTTCAAACAGCACATCGACAAGTTGGCACACTAAGCTTCCTATTACTGACAACACCAGGATGCGCACACACATGATTTCTTGCAGAAGCATCTTTCTGTTTGGTATTTGCCACCTGACACCCAAATTATTGGAATAGATTCCTGTGATGAAGTCCTTCGAGGGGATTGGGTCCTCCGACGTATTCCATATCTATGACATGTAATCACCACAGCTGTGCTGCTTCGGAAACTTTTTTCGGTGTCTGCGTCCTGCGTCGATGACGTCGATGCGCCGTCGTCGAGGACCTCGTCCGACGTCATCCGATGTGATAAGTAGGACGCACGACGCCCTTAGCCTCAGTTCCGTTTTTTCCGCGAACGTGTTGCTTCGTGTTTCTCGGTTCAACGCCTCGACTCTTTGGAGTTCTGTTATTCTCGGTTCTTCGAACCTGTTCGTTTTGTGAAAATCCTTCGAAGATGTCTTCTACTTCGTCTTCAACCCCGCGTCCGGGCTTTAAGAAGTGCGGGGAGTGTGGGTCCAAGATGTCGGTGACGGACTCGCACGACGCCTGCCTCTGGTGCCTCGGGGAGGCCCACGACACGGATGACTGTATCGACTGCCAGTCGCTCACGTCCAAAGCCTTACGCGAACGTAAGAAGAAGTTGTCGGTAAATCGGGTGTCCAAGCCCCGGAAGTCGAAGTCTGCGGGGCTTTCGACGGATGATTCGAGGGGTGGCTCTCCGCGTCATCGTCGGAAGTCTCGTGGGTCTCCTTCTAGGAGTCGGTCTCGCCACTCCTCAGCCTCTTCGAGGCATTCTCGGAAGCGCCGACACCGGTCGTCTTCCAGGTCCTCTTCGGAGGACTCTGCCCGGCACGTCGCTTACCCGACCAGCCGTGCGACGCCGGAGGAATGGGCTTCCTTCGGGAAGAAAATGCTGGCGATTCTTGAGTCGCAGGGTACTAAGCCGTCCGCGCCCCCGAGTGGGGTCGGCCGTGTGAGGTCGAGAGACACCGCTCGCAAGAGTGGTCGGCACGAGTCACGGGAGAGGTCCCGTTCGGACAAGGAGACTCGTTCTCGACGTACCCGTTCCAGGTCCCGGTCCTCGACGCGTTCGAGACCGTGTGCACCTGTGAGGTCTTCGAGGAAGACATCGACGTCTGAGGCGTCGAGGGCGTCGACAGGCTTTCTCGAGGCTCCGGCTCCGAGGAAGTCGTCGAAGCCGTCGACGCTCAGGTCGTCGAGGGACACGCTCGAGGCTCCGGCTTCGAGGGCTGTGTCGAAGCCGCCGGTGCTGGCGGCGCTGCATCTGACGTCGACGCCGATCTCCTCGACGTCGACGCCTATCCTCTCGGCGCCGATGCCGGTTCTCTCGACGCCGGCGCCGATTCGCTCGACGCCTTTCGGGTCGGAGGTACCCCGTGGCACGGGAGAACCCCCTAGGATGGCTCTGGTTAAGAGCAAGCACTCTCGGGTGCCTTCTTTTCGCCACCTGGAGTATATTTCAAAGGCGGATGAGGATTCTGATGGCCTGGTTCCTAGTCAGGTTCCAGATGAAATTGTCTCGGGCCATAGTCATTTTGACGATTTGAGGCAGTCCCTGCATGATGCCAGTGGACTGGACACCTCTCCGGAGGTGGAGTTTTGTAGGCCTGAGTCTGGCTCTCATGCCGATTCCTCGTACCGGCGCCTTATGGCTAGGGTTTCTGAGTACTTGGGATGGTCTGCTCCCCCAGGGGAGTTTGTGCAGGATGATCTGACGGACATTCTTGATGTTGGTCCCCCAACTGACCCGGTACTGCCGTTCCATATGGCTTTACAGAGAAGGGTGGCGGCGGCTTGGACTGCTCCGGAGAGTTTCCCGGCGGTGGGCAGATCCTTGTCGCGAAAATACCGTCCAGCCAGTAGCGACCCCTGCTACTTGACCAGGCATCCCACTCCGGAGAGTTTGGTGGTGCAGACGGCCACGGCCCCAGCAAAGCAGGCGTCGTACCCTACCATCCCTCCTGATAGGGACGACAAACGTTTTGATGGCTGGGCGAAGAAAGTGTTTTCTTCTGGTGGTATGGCGCTTCAGGCGGCCAACTCCATTTGTGCCTTGTCTCGTTTCACGCACACTCTGTGGAACTGTGTTGCGTTAGTGGCTGAACATATTCCCGAAGGGGACGAACGGGATGGTTTCCTTGCTATGGTCCAGGATGGTAAGGATGCCATGTGTGAGTCCGTTCAGTCGGGTTTGGACTTAGCTGAATGCGTCAGTAGGTCCATGGCGGCGAGCACCGTGATACGCAGGTTTGCGTGGTTGCAGAAGTCGGGGTTTGCTCCTGATGTGCAGTCCCGGCTCCTCAACATGCCCTTTGACGGTGAACACCTTTTTGGCAGCAAGGCTGACGAGAGCCTTGAGAGGTTGCAGACCTCCAAAGCTGCAGCGAAGTCGTTGGGCGCTGCAGTTCGCCAGCCTCAGCCTTTTCGTCCTAGGGGACAGCAGTGGAGGGGTGGTTCCTTTCGCTATTACTCGTCCTTCAGTAAAGCGAGAGGAGCTGGCAGTCAAAGAGGCCAACGCAGGGGTACCAGAGGTGGACGACAGGGTACCCGTGGTGCCAAGGCCGCTCGGGCAGTTGCCTCTTTGCCCTCAGGTAACGCCGCAGCCGCTCCCACTCAGTCATGAGGCCATGTCCCATGGTTCGCCGGTTGGGGGAAGGCTGGCGCAGCATCTTGTAGAGTGGCAAGCCATTACTTCAGATGTGTGGGTTCTGGAGATCATAACCCACGGCTATTGTCTTCCCTTTCGGCACAGGCCTCGCGACAATCCACCGGGGAACCTCTCTTTGCAGAGTCCAGATCCGCTCCTTGCGCAGGAAATTCAAGCCCTGCTGGAGAAAGGCGCCATAGAACTGGTGCCTGTAGCGGAGAGGAACAAGGGATGGCATTCCCCTTATTTTTTGATTTCCAAGAAAGACGGGGGATTGAGACCCATCATGGACTTGCACGGTTTGAACAAACTCCTCAGGAAGGACAAGTTCAAGATGGTTACTCTCTCTCAAGTCCTCCAGGCCCTTCAGCTTCAGGACTGGTTGGTGTCACTCGACCTCAAGGATGCTTACTTCGATGTGCCGATCCATCCCAAGCACAAGAAGTACCTGAGGTTCGCGGTTGGCGACTCGCACTTTCAGTTTCGGGTCCTGCCGTTCGGATTGACCTCCGCCCCGAGGGTTTTCACCAAGCTCATGGTGGTGGTGGCAGCGCATCTCGGGCAAGGGGGGATTCACGTCTACCCCTACCTGGACGATTGGTTGATCAGGGGGAGCTCTCCCGAGCAAGTCCTGGATCATCTATCCGTCACCTGCCACTCCCTTCACAGGCTGGGCTTCTCCCTCAATTTAAAGAAGTCCCATTTGACGCCAACACAGCAGCTCCAGTACATCGGAGCAGTGCTCGACACTTCTCTGGGGCAGTGTTTTCCTCCCCAGGTGAGGGCTCTTCACATTCAGCAGATGGTGCACAAGTTTCAGCTCCCGGCGTTCGAGTTCTTGAGGTTGCTCGGCCTCATGGCATCCTGCATTCTTCTGGTGCCAGAGGCTCGCCTGCGGATGAGATCTTTGCAGTGGGCGCTCAAGACGCAATGGTCGCAGTCCTCCGGCAGGATGTCGGACTCGGTTCAGGTGCCGCCCTCGGTCGCCCGGGACCTTCTGTGGTGGGCCGTCGAAGGCAACTTGATGAAGGGGGCTCCATTTTGGCTTCCCTGGCCGGAGGTGACGATCGTGACGGATGCATCCCTCACGGGATGGGGAGCTCATGCCAACGGGCTGACAGTCAGCGGTCGTTGGTCTCCGTCGGAGTCCAGACTCCATATCAATCTGTTGGAGCTGAGGGCCGTCAGGCTAGCCCTGAAGGCTTTTCTGCCGACTGTGCGAGGAAAGAATGTCCTGATCCTGACGGACAACACAGTGGCCATGCACTACCTCAACAAAAAAGGGGGGGCAGGGTCACTTCCTCTGTGCAGGGAGGCGATGCAGCTCGAGTTCTGGGCCATCCAGCAGGAAGTTTCAATCTCGGCAGTTCATCTGGCCGGAGACGAAAACGTGACGGCGGACGCTCTGAGCAGGCAGAGCGCGATCTCTCACGAGTGGGAGTTGGCTCAGGAGATTCTCCTGGAGATCTTCGCCCTTTGGGGGACCCCCTCAAGTGGATCTCTTCGCGTCCAGTGTCAACCGGAAGTGCGAAAGGTTTTGCTCGTGGGAATTTCCTCCAAAAGGAGCCTTAGGAGACGCGTTCGTGGTCGAGTGGTCATTCCCGCTGCTGTACGCGTTTCCTCCAGTCCCCGTCATCCCGCAAGTGCTGCGGAGGTTACGGAAGTTCGGTTTCCGGATGATCCTCATTGCTCCGGCGTGGGCTCGGAGGACGTGGTACCCGGACCTTCTCGACTTGTCCATCTGCCCTCCACGTCGTCTTCCCTACCGAGACGATCTGCTCTCACGGGAGGGGGGGTCAGGCTCTCCATCCAGAGGTCAGATCCCTCAACCTTCACGCTTGGCTTCTGAAAGGTTGAGGTATAAGGATTGGGACCTCCCTGAAGACGTGATGGAAGTGTTGCTTTCGGCCCGAAGGCCAGCAACTAAGTCTCTGTACCGTTGCCGTAAGTTCTGCGACTGGTGCAGAGTTCAGAATGTGGATCCTTTTGCATGTGACATCCCCATGGTTCTGTCCTTTTTACTTTCTTTGGCCCACAGGGGCTTGCAAGTGGGTACCATTAAAGGTTACCTGGCGGCGCTGTCCATCTTTAAGCGCTCATCTGAAGAGTGTTCTTACTTTAAAATCCCTTTAATTTCACAGTTTCTGAAAGGGCTCACTAATGTGTTTCCTCCGTCCCCTTTCCTGGTGCCCGGTTGGGATTTAAACCTTGTTCTTAGGTTTCTTATGGGTGCTCCGTTTGAGCCTTTACATTCTTGCCCTTTGAGGCTGTTAACTCTGAGAACTGTGTTTTTAGTTGCGGTTACTTCCGCTCGCAGAGTGAGTGAGTTACAGGCACTTTCAGTTAAGCCACCCTTCACTGTATTTCACAAGGACAGGGTTGTCCTTCGAGTTCGTCCTTCTTTTCTTCCGAAGGTAGTGACGGAATTTCATTTGGCCCAGAAGGTTGTTCTTCCGGCATTCTATCCTCCTCCGCATCCTGGTAAGGTAGAGGAGAGGCTCCATAGGCTTGATCCTAGGAGAGCTTTAAGCTTTTATGTTTCACGCATGTCCCAGGTCAGAGTGGACGATCAACTCTTTATTGGTTACGCTGGAAAGCGTTTGGGGCAAGCTGTGACGAAACAGACTTTGTCCCGCTGGATTATTTTAGCCATCTCGGAGTGTTACCGCTTGGCGGGTAAGGACCCACCGGCTGGCTTGCGGGCCCATTCTACCAGGGGTGTGGCTGCATCTACTGCCCTGCAGAGGGGTGTTCCTATTCGCAACATCTGTGATGCAGCCACCTGGGCTTCAGTACATACATTTGTACGTCACTATTCCCTCAATTCCATCCGAGGGCAGGATCTGGCCTTTGGCAAGGCGGTCCTTTGCTCTGCTATTTGATTGGCTATTATAAATTTTGATTCTAAATTCTTTCACTCCTCCTTGCTCTGGTACTGCTTTGGGAGTCTGTCATAGATATGGAATACGTCGGAGGACCCACTCCCCTCGAAGAACAAGTACTTTCTTACCTGGTAACGTTCTTTCGATGGGATGGTCCGACGACGTATTCCATATCGCTCCCGCCCTGCCTTCCCCGCTGCAGAATTTCTTTTGCGATTGCAGCTTACGTTCCGCAAGGCTTTGTGTCTGACTGGCAGTTGACTTATGTCACACGTTCTGGGGGAAAAAACTACAACTGAGGCTACGGGCGTCGTGTGTCCTACTTATCACATCGGATGACGTCGGACGTCGGAGGAGGTCCTCGACGACGGCGCATCAACGTCATCGACGCAGGACGCAGACGCCGAAAAGTTTTTCCGAAGCAGCACAGCTGTGGTGATTACATGTCATAGATATGGAATACGTCGTCGGACCATCCCATCGAAAGAACGTTACCAGGTAAGAAAGTAACTTGTTCATCTCAACTATTTTGAGCATGCATTCCCTCCCCACCTATGGGAAAGATCCCTAGCCTAACCAAAGTGCCTGATCCTGGGCAAATCATTTCATCTCACTGATTCAGTCCATAGTTTGTTATATGATTATGTTATTATAATAAGCCGTTATGAAAAAAGAAATCACCACTCACTATTTCATGCCTATAGAATTGCATCATATCTATTAATAGTGCAATTTGTGTTTTTCACACCCCAAAGTTGTTTGCCACTTAATGTAATCATTCCAACTTATTCTAAAGCCACTTCCCATGGTGCCTCGAAGTATCAAAGACTGATGCTGCTTCTCGCAGTGCCCTTTCCCTGACGCCACTTATGTTGGTCTGAACACTTATGCAAATTGGGATGTTTTATATTTTGTCCCACATGGCCTTGACACAGCTATAACAGATGAAGGTCCTGCATCTATAATGGACCCACCGTGTTTTTGTGCTGTGTGTGTTAAAATCCTATCTGCCACTTATTTACCCCAAAAGTGGATGGGAGGGGGTGGGGGCTGGAATGACACTGGTACCTTGCGCACTGCAAGCCGCTTTCAATGGCTACCAGTTCTAAAGGGTCCTGCAAAACCATTAGTAAAGTTGGCCACCCTACAGATAATGGCAGATAATTAGGGATAATTAGGGAGATAATGAGCCCACTTGGGAAAGGAGCAGGCATGCTCGGACTGGCCTATCGGGCAATATGAAAAACACAAAATGCTGTGTGGCCCAGTTTTTTTGGGGTCAAAGTGGGACACTTCTTGGCCAATTTGGGCCAGTTTGATGAATTACCCCCGCGGCTTGTAGTTTTGACCAGTGTTGCTGAATAAATATATAAATATTAGTTAAAATGTACAGTTTGCATTACACTTCATGAAAACACTCCCCTTTGGTTACTATCAGTGTTGCAAAAGCAATGAATAGCCATTTGCAACCATGGGCCACTTGTTCATTGATGCTCCGAGACAATTGTATGGCCCAGTCCGACCCTGGGAGCAGGGCTTGCTCCCAGAGCACTGCTGTTTCTACATTTAGCCTCTGTAGCTGAAAATTAGCCCAGGACGAAGTGGGCAAATGTCTCTGTTTCCCCAGAGGCTAATTTTCAGTTACAGGAGCTCAATTTGGAAAAGGTATGGGTCTGGGGGCAAGCCTTGCTTATTTCCTAAGTGTGACAATCTGAAACGGTGTCCGTATGACACTCTATCACACGGACATCGTTTCAACTTTTTCACACTTGCGAACGGAGCAGGGCCTGCTCCTAGAGCCCTGCCGTTTTCAAATGTAGCTCCAGAGGCAGATAATGAGCGCAGCGTGAAACGGGGGCATGCAGCCATCATGCTGAATGTCTCCCCTTTGCCTTATGCTCATTTCAGTCATATAAGCTACTCTTCGAAACGGCAGGGCTCTGGCGAGAAAGTCCCGAGAGGGCTTGCTCGCCGGAGCCCTGTCATCTAAAAGTAGCTTACATAATTGCAAATGAACTCGTGGTGAAGCGGAGACTTTAAGCATGATAGCTGCATGCCTCCATGTCACCCCGGGCTCCGTTCTGATGAGCTGCCCGCCCCTCTGACTGCACACACAACAGCTGTGCGCAAAGGGGCTGCAGTGGCTTGGCAGACTAAAAAAAATAATCAACTTCCCCCGATCCACCCGACCAGACCTCACTTACCTCAGCAACAGAAGTTTAGCTGGAATGCCACTTGTTCAGCTCCCTCCTGCAATCCAAGCCCCAGCCTCAGCCTCCAAAACAGATCCAAAAAACGATGCACGGCGCCATGGTGCTTTTTAAAGAAAAAAGCCCGGAGGAACGGAGTAAAACAAAGGGAAACAACTGTGGCCAATGGGAGCACAGCTCCCAGCAGGGAACATGCTTTGGCCAATCACAAGGTGCAATGTATATGCTCTAGGGATTTGCAAGCCTGTGATTGGTCAGAGGACTTCCTTGTATCCTTTTATTTTTCTTTCTTTTTTTTCCTGAAAGTCTAGCGCGAGCGACTTCAAAGGCTCAGGCGAGCTACTGGTCGCTCGTGATTAACTGTTTGGAGACCACTGATAAAGGGTCTCGTAAAACGCTGCAAACTTCTCCGGAGTGGTTCTATCCCCTGTGGTGTGGGCGCTACCCCTTTCTTCTATGGACGTCACCCTTCTCTAAGCGTGTTGGCCGCGGAGTCTGGCGGCCAACATCACATTTACCTTGCCCCCCTTTTCATAGAACTTTTGTTTGAGGAGTTGTAATTTTCGGATTATCTGCCCTTCTTACAGATGTTGAAGTTCCTCCCTCTTCTGTTTGGCCTCCAACACCTTAGCCTCTCTAACTTCCCCATCCCTCCTTGCCACCTCATCTAGTTGTTATCTCTTCCCTCAGTCTGTTTTCAATCAGAGCCATTTCCCTTTTTTTTTTGAGTTCCCCCTCTCTAATCAGGATGCCCCACCATGTTGCTTTCCCTGCCTCCCACACCACCGTTTTTGGAACCTCCCCAGTGTTTATTTTTAAATATTCCATAATTTCGTTGTCCATTTCTTCCCTAAAGACTGGGTCTCTCCAGAGTGACTCATTACACCTCCACCTTGATCCCTGATGGGGGAGGCTTTTCCAGTTCAGATCTACCGTGACCATGTCGTGATCGGACCATGAGACTGGTACAATCTCCAATCGTGACACTGCCCCCCTTAGGTTGTCAGTAATATATACATAATCGATCCCTGTAAAGGTACCATGTGGTGCAGAGTAAAATGTGTAACCTGCCTCCTCTGGGTGGAGCTCCTGCCATGCATCTCTCAGCTTATAAAGTGCCAACATTTCCATAACTCCTGCACGACCCCTCTCTACTGGATCTCGTGTGCTGGGGTTGTCCACTCTCCTATCCAATCCGATGTCTGCCCACCAGTTAAAATCCCCCCCCCTAGGATCACATGCCCGGGGGCCTCGAGCATTATTTTGGGGAGCGTCCTTTTCAGGAATCGGGTTTGACCCGTATTGGGTGAGCACACAGTCGCAAGAGTGAGGGTTACCTTTTGTGCGGTGCCCACTATCAGTAAGGATCTTCCTTTCATGTCTGCCCACACCTTTGTCACCTGGAAGTTTAATCCTTTTCTAATACGAATCCCCACTCCCGCCTTCCTCAGGGGTCTAGAGCCCCAGTGTTCCAATCCCAACTTTGAGTGCAGTATTCTCAGTTCTTCCCCCCTTTGCATACCTCGTTTCTTGCAGAACATTACATCGAGCCCTACTCTGCGGAACTAGGGACCTTTTAGTCAGTGAGTTCAACCCCTTTATGCTCAGTGTTCCAACCTTGAGGAGCCCTTTTCCTTGCTGGTCTAGATTAACCGCCATTTGTTTTTGTTTGAACATGGGGACCATCTATTGGGCGCTGGTGGCCACACAATTTGCCACGTTTTTGCTGCTGCAAGAGGATCCCGTTCCTACCGGTTCCTACCCATCCCTCCCCCCTCCCTTTCACACCCACAATCCCCCCCCCCCCCCCAACGGCGTCCAATCTGACCCGGGTATCCTCTCCCAAGTCAAGTTCGGACAACCAACGGAGACCGGCTTTCACCCGGTCCTATCTAGAGATCAACCTAATTAAGGTTGAGCCCCCTTTTCAACCCCCCAACACCACACATGAACTTCGTAATCGCTTCAACATGTAGCTGTGTAACAACATTTTCGGGAGTTTTCAGGCCTCTGCATCTGAGGAGGCCTTCCCCCTTTGGTATTTCCTGGACCCGGGTATACGTTGCCGTTTCGGGCCTTGGATACGCCACTGTCTATCATCGGATCTGGGCTCCTTTTATTCCTGTCCATCTTCCAGACTGGCCAAGAGTTTGGCTATGCAGTTCTTAATCTTTTCAGTCCTCAGCCTTTCTCTTCTGCCATCCAGCTCGAAGGTAAGGGAGAATGGGTTTCCCCATCTGTAGCGGACCCCATTTTCTTTTAGCTGTTTTGTGAGGGGCATGCACATCCGCCTCAGGGCTAAGGTCAGGGACGAGAGATCTTGGAAGATCATTATTCTTGCTGCCCCTAGGGTGATTGCGTCGCTGCGTTTGCCTTTTTTCAGGATTCTGGCATTGTCTTGGTAGTTATGGAAGCAAACTAAGACCATCCTTGGACCACCAGCTGCTCCCCCTGCTCTGTGTATTCTCTCGACCTTTGGTTTGTCGATGGCATCATCTTCGAATAGTAGTTTCATAATCTTGTGGACCGTCTTTTTCAGATCTTGCTCCGTTTCTCCCTCTTTTTTGGGATTGCCAAAGAACCTTAAGTTGTTCGGTCGTTCTCGGTTCTCCAAATCATCCATCTCGAGACGGAATTCCTCTTCCATTGCTTCTGTTTCAGTGATCCTTTGGGCAAATTGAGTCTCAAGGGTGTTCATGGTGTCTCTCCTCCATCTTGTCCATTCTTTGAGTAATTTTATCAATCTTTCCCCCGATGTTCGCTCCCATATTTTTTATTTCAGTAGAACTGCCACGTCGCTCTTGGTTGCTGCGGATTCTGCCCCCGAGGTTGCCATATCTGATCCTTGGTGTGATTTCAGCGCGAGGCGGTGCGGGGAGTATCTCTATGTTGCCAGCTTCTCCCGTATTTCCCAGGGCACCTCTCGGTAACTTCCCAGACTTTCTACCTGGCCCTTTTTTCACACTGTGGCTCTATCTCTCGAGTTATCTCAGTACAGCTGGGGGATCATGTGCGGACGTTCAGCGCTCTTAGATGTAGGGCGATTCAGTCTTCACGGGTTTCCGTGGAATTGCGTCCTGGAGGAGGGCACATGCCCCAGTCGTGAATGGGGGCCCAACCCTCGGGTTCGCGTGAGGTAGGTCAGCGCAATGCCGCTCTGTGTGTCTCAGAGGGTGAGGCGGGGGGGTAGTGGTCCTGCAGCCAGGGCCCCACGGGTCACAGGCTGGCCGCTCTCAGTAGACAAGCTGATCGGTATGCGCCCCGTGTGTTCACTTTGGTTCTCTCTGTCACCCTTGGGGTCGACTTGCTGGTGCCTGTTGAAGTCCTCAGGATGAAGATGGGCAACCCGTGGTCTTCTTCCTGGTGGTGGTGGAGATTTAGGTTTTAGGACAGTGATTTTCCCGGTAGAGGCTGGGGTCCCAGGCGGCTGTGGTGAGATGGAATAGCTGAGGCGGCCCTGGTTTCAATCAAACGGCACCGGGACTCCAGATCATGGTTCGACCTTTCCTGACGGACCAGGTCTCTCCGGTGTAAGTCCTTTTGTGGATCCCGTTGTCTTGGCTGTTAGATCCAGCGAGTCATTAACTCTGCCCCTTGCTGCAGCTTTCTCTGTGCTTGCCCCAGGCGGTGTGTGCGCAGTGAGCAGAAGGAGGGCACACGTCCCAAAATTGGGGGTCCAACACTTCCACCAAGGGACAGTGTTCTAGGCGTCCTTGACCTGCAGTCGGCAGCGTAAATTGTATGACATAGGGCAGTCAAGATCGGTGAGGTGAGGATGCAGTCTCACCTGATCCCTCTGGGTTGGATGAGCAGGCCACTCTTTCCGCAGGATCTTGCTCTCACCTGTTGACTGTGTGCAAGTCCGGGTCTTCCTGCGCTGCACCTGGGTAGCTCGTTTGCTCGTACCCAACTATCAGGTTGTCGTCACAGTCCATTGTCTGCAGGCCCCAGGGCCCACTCCCTCTTTCCTGAGGCTTAACACTGTGTGGGCCCACCCAGCTGTCCGTGTTCTACAGGCGAGGTGGATGGAATGACGTGTGGTCGCGACCGGATAAGAGGCTCTTTCTTCCTCAGGCTTGACGTTCAATGGGCCAAATCGAGTAGTCGTATTTCACGTGTCGCATAGCGCCGATGGTACGCAGTCACAGGCCCCAGTTTAAAACTCCTAAGAATGTGCTGGCCAGTAAATCGAATGCAAGTCCAGCTACACCTCACGCCTCAGTGATAGGTCAACCGGATCACTCCAGATAGCACATCTGGCTCCGGTGCACGGCTTCCGAGAAGGCACGATACGTTTTGGGGTGCCACACTTGTTATCCAGAGGATCTGTAAAAGTCTGCAGCTTCCAGGGGCTCCTGACCATCCTATGACTCTGACCCTGTGTGGGCTGGGCTGACTGCGTGCCTTGGTCGTGGGAGGCCTCTTGCACCGGGGGTGTGCTGCGGGGCAGCCTTCCTGGCTGCTGCCGTCGCCTATAGTGGGTCGCACAACCTTGCGGCTCACTCACCCGCTCCTCAGGGTGTTGTCTGTTCTCTGTGGGCGGTCGCTGCAGGCAGAGGGGGTCCACCGGCTACATGCCGTAGGGCAGTTGCTGGAGTTCGCGCTCGTCTCCTTGCAGCATGTTCATCTGGGTATAGACATACCGTTGAGGTTCCGTTGCGGTCTACGAGCCTGGAAGACCTCGGTCAGGGCCAGCGGGGGAAGTCCACGCAATTTGCGCACATAGCCCAGGGTCGGTTGGCTTATTCAGACTTCTCTCTCGTGGCGAGTTGGGTACGTATCTCTTCCAACGCCAGGCTGAGGAGTTACTTTCACTGTCGCCCTGCATCAGAGGAACCACACTCCGGATCTCACCTCGATGGACGGTGAAAACTCCTCTGTTTCTACACCGATTTGTTTCGCTCATTGCGTGGGCCGGGGGGGGGGGGAGTTCACATCCCATTATGCCAGCTCTATTTCAGCTGGGGGAGTCTTAGTGGGGGGCTCAGACCACTTGTAGGACCACTGGGCTCGGAGCTCACACGGAGGGTGACGGCATGCGCGCACCCCCTGGTGGCCGTCCTCTCATGTATTTTAATGTGATAAAGAACTCTGTGTTTCTTCTGGTTGTGGAGTCTGATAAACTCCAAAAGCTTTTACATTGTGTCACACAGCACCTTCAGTGCAGTGGCACAGGGAAGTCATTTCAGATTTACCAAAGGTTTAAATACCTTCTCTGGGATAAACTACTGTTTCCCAGAGCAGTAAAGTGAAATTGACTTTACTTACAATTGTAACTTTATAGTTCCAGCACACACTATCTTACAATAGGGTGCTGGAGGGGTTACCTAGTATCCCCTTAGTCTAGCTTCTGATGTAACATTTTTGTTACCCTTTTCTCACTGACGGCTAGTGGCAGTGGTTTTGTTTTAAGTGGTGTGCGTTTACCGCAGGCTGCGTTAGGGTGCAATTTTTTCTTGAGATTTACTCTGCACGCCAAACCAGGTTTGGTCCCATTGTTCGCTTTGCCTTTTGGGATTCACGAGTGAAACCCGCCTCTCGCTCCAGGGTATCTGGGGTAGGCAGGAAGTGAGGGCGGTGACTGAAACTCCCTGTGCTTAGTCTCAGAGGAGACCCAAATGCACTCTGTAGTGATTGGCCGGCTGACAGTCACCCAGCAGGGTGGCTGTCCTTGCTGGAAAGACAGCTAGGCTGGAATGAATGGGAGAGAACTGAATAAAAGGCAAGGCTTTTGGCTTGGAAGGCAGAGTTGACCACTGGACGAAGAAACCAAAGAAGAACTTGAAGAGGACGCCTGCTGCAACTCCTGGACCATTGGTTTGCCCGGTGAAGCCCTGCTGCTGTGCTGAAACTCCAAATTCGTATCAACAGAGAAGCCCCTGCAAGGACGACTTCTCCCCTTGAGTTGGTGGGACCAATCAACTCCAAAGTAAGCCACCTGGACATCCTTCTCGGAGCTGCTTGAATTTCCACAGAGTTGCTGCTGGAAACCGCATAGCCAGGGAGAGGAACACCAGATTGTGTGCGTTAAGCTGGCCAAGAGCTCCAGGAAGATCCTCCGGACTCCCAGGAAGCAGGACTGACAGAGCCTGAGCCCACTCAATAGAGTGCGGGACCCCAGAAGCAAGGAAAGCCCATGTCGACAGCCACGAACCGCTGTGTTGCTATTTGCGGTAGTCGCGAGGAGCTGAAACATTGAAGTGCCACTTGTTTGAAAGATTGCCGGTTGCGAGCGGTGACCGTCCCATTACAGTGCAGGAGTCCCCAGAAGTCCTCTCTCTTGTCCTCACCATTGAGGCCCAGGAACAGAGAGATCTGCAGAGCTGCAAAGGAACAGAAGTCATCTTCTGCACTTTTTCTTCAATACAAAGGTACTGTAAAAAGTCTGAGAGAACTTACCTCTTACTGTAGAGTTGCTTGCATCTTCTACTACTCACAAGTCTAATCAGCTTGTGGCCCTACATTTGATTTTTTTTTTCTTCAAAGACTTCTAAAACATTGTGTAAAGACTTTTCTACTTGCCTACCAGAAGTACTTCATCCTATATAAGACTTGTGCCCATTGACTTTGGCTTAGCCTGTTGTACTAAATGACCCTTCTTAGGGGATCCAAAAGTATTGGCCTGCTCAAGAATGTTTGTGGTCTCTTGTGGGTCTAATAATCTTTTCCTTTTACCAACTTCTAAGAGTATTCTAAATACAAACCGTAAGATATTAATGTCCCCAGCACCCTAGCTATTGAAGTCACCTGAGGGTGTAGGTTGTGTCTGTGGGCCTTCCCAACAGGGTCTTTACTGATTTAGCAACTAAGAGTCTACAGTACTAAAGTGTATTTGTGTGTTACTTTCTATATTGCTCCCTTCTGAAGAAGGCTTATTCTAACTGACTGATAAATAAATTAATAATTGTTTATTCAAGAAACCTTGTGTGTAAGAGTTTATTTGAATACTTGTCACTGTGAATTTCTGTGTAACTCCCCTACAGCTGACATTGCCCCTCTTGAGATGAGCCTGGCTGCTCAACACACTACCAAAACTGTGTAGTACAAGATTATACCAAAGGTTGGGTTTCCTATACCTGTGGTCATAGTTGTATGTAGTGCACCCAAAGGGTACTGCATACAAACTTTGCCCAACAGGAACACCACGTGCCAAGCCAGGGCCAGCCGGTTTTCTCATGTGTTTGTAAGCAGTCTTCGACCTTACCGGAGTTTGAAGTCACAAATCCGAAGAGTCCAGCGGAGACAGTAGGAACACCAGAAGCCTACAGAGGGCTTATCGACATTCACGGTGCTTGAAGGCAGCCTTCTCCGTACCAGAGCTGGCAGACAAGACGCAGAGTAGCCCAGCATGTACCGTGGGACACTAAACAGCCAGGAAGCGAATAAGTCAACTGAAGAGGAGATTTTGAACAAGCGCTACCAGCTGACTGCGCAAGAGAGAGAATACACCAACAGTGCCAGAGTTTTTAGTGTTTGAAGGAGCGGATTGTGGAGGGACTTGCTGCCAATGAAAGTCTTTCTACCCTTTCAATTGCCCAGTAGGAGCTGACTTATACTCTCACTCCAGCACAGTGTGCAGAGTGCCAGAGTGTCTTGGTGTTCTGGTGTGCGGGAGCAGGGTGCAGGGTCAGCTGCCCGCTTCCCCTTTAAAAACTGTGGTGAAAACGACCCAGAAACCTGCGGGCGTAATCATGACAGCACATTTTTAAAGTCCATCCGGAGCCCAGACCCTCCTACAGGTAAGACGGTGCGCCATCAGTGATTGTCCTTCAGACTGTTTAAGCGTGCAATATCTAGATTGTGCCAAAAATACGGTGGTAGAGGAGTGTATTACTATGAGCCACCAAGAAAGAGTTAACCGGTACACTGAAGCCCTCTAACCCACCTTTGTCCCTACCCGAGTCAGAAACCCTGTATCAGCAGAGCGAAGTCAGTAATCCTCGGGTGATTCTAGTGGAGCCTCCGCCTCCCTCGCACTCGCTCTTGCATCTGCCCACTATTGCAGAGGCCATCCCTGCCGAGAGGGGCGATGGTAAGATCACTACGGAGCCATGCGGCTACTTGAAATCCACCCCGCCCTCATTATCGGGATCGAGAGCAAATTTGTGCACTGTACTGTCAAGCAAAATCCCTCAATTAACATGGAGGAGGAGGGTTTAAGAAATCTGGAGGGTGGGGGGGCCTGCACATCCATGAGACATTGAATTGAACAAGTCGGAGTGGGGACCGGGAGAATGTGTGCCTCTAACGCAAATTCAAAGTCAGACGGACTGGACATCAAAAAGAGATCTCCAAAACTCTGAACTAGCGGCTTAGCTAGCCAAAGACCTGAGCGCCCGACAGAGAATATATGTTGTCCAGCAAGGAAAAGCCTGTCAATAATCAAGGAGAGGCTGACCGCCTTGGAACAAGACACGTCACTCGCTGATTTGAGTGTGGAGCACTCCTCGCGCCCCTCCCCTCTTGATCCCGCTCTGGGCTCTAGACCGCATTTGGCTTGGAGACTGAAATCAATCACTATGTAACCCGTATTGCCTCCAGTGGGCGGAATGTCCGGATGGAAGGTAACACTTCTAATGCTGACACCTTAAATGAGAGCACTGGTTTATTTTCATTTCCACGGCACATGCAAGACTCGCCATTTGAAAGGAGACCCTCTGTTAGTAGCTCTTCTAGTTCATCAAGAACGAACTCTAAACCTCCTCTTGGCTGAATTAAGCCACGTTCAGCAAGTGCTGATGGCAGCTCTCACAATCTCTCTTTCACTCTTTGCTAAACTATATGAAACAATTAACTGTACACTGCAAGATAAGTCCACTCTAATGGCTACGCTCCAGACCAGAATGAATGGCCTTGATTTTTTCTTTTTAAGGTTAATGAGAGATTGAATAAAGAAGCAGAAGCCTCCCTTCAATGGCAGAACCGCTTATGCGAGCGACATGTCAAGGAGAGAGTCCACCGATAAAACACTCCTAATGGATGCAGTCCTGGAAGACTGCAAGTGGATGAGGATGCAGTGGAAAGGAGCCCTGACAGGAAATGCTGCCAACCATAAATTAACATTGCTCAATCCAAATCCCAATGGGCTAATTGTCTGCAATGAAGAATTAGAGGTGGCGGAATTGAGGGCGGTTATCAAACTTCTAACGCGAGGCTCTGTAAAGGAAACAAATATGTTCTCGATCTTTAAACCGGGTCCCGCCCAGGAGGCGGTGGTGTTGCCCGAGCGTCCTCACAAAGGGGATGGGAATTTGGAGAAAAAAAACTAAAAATTTAACAACAAGGAAAAGGAAATCCAATGGGTCCAGAGCCTTACTAAGAAATGTAAGGACTCCACCGTCCCTTGATTTGCGAAAGTCATCAAAACGTCTGAGAAAGGAGTTGGTGTTGACATGAGAGGCGCTGCAAGTGATGAATCTACTGCACCCACGATTGACTTGAGAAACAATAAAGTGATTGATAGCAATGAACTCCTGTTAGAAACATGCCTGAGTGACCTGCTGGAAATTATGGATCAAGAGGAAGATGACGAGGAGGTGAACAATATGAGCAGATCTAACTGGGCAGAAATTGAAAGCCAAGTTAGACAAATCTGTCCAAGTCATCAAGAGCTACAAAATAGCAAACCCATGGTTAAGGCCACGCATCCTACTGCTGCACAAAATGATCGGCCATTTAAAACAATGGAAGAGAAAAGAGTAGCACTGAATGAACTACAACTGAAGGTTGATCAACCCAATGTGAAAAAACAGCCAGTGAGTCCAACATGAAATGGCCCATGAAGATGCAGGAAAGAGTAACTAAGCAGTTTCACTTCGAACAGATTGTGCCAAAGAAAGATCTACACGTTTACTTGGAGAGAATAATACCAGGCCCTAATGCTCCAATTTTGAACAGGCGGAACGTCATGAAACTCCTGCACTATATTCCTGCGTTTAGACACATAACCATTGAGGATATCAGGGTGGTAGAAGTCGTGATGGAGAGAAAAATGGATTCTTCACTTGGACTCATCAACAACTAAGGAAAATATGATAGCCTACAGTGTTAAACTGCTTCCTCTGGGCTATGAACTAAGTGATCATCAGGAGAAAGGTTCAGCAGGTAGGACTGAGAATTATAATAACAGCCCTCCTGACCAGCACCCTAAGAAAATCTCAATGAGTAACAAAAGGAACCCAGAGACTAATAAAAGGAACTCTGATGAAGTTCAAATTCAAAAGAAAAAACAAGCGCTCTTCTCCCAAAATAAGCTCCCCCTGCTAAAATTCACAGTGAAAAATCAAAGTGCAAAGCAGAAGAGTAGCATCACTTCAAAACTTGACAAACGGCAAGAAGCTTAGCCAATTACCTGGGAATGGCTTGCTGGGGGCATTGGGCAATCACAACCAGGAATAGATTGGCCGAACCCGAGATGAACTTGGACTTTTAATAGGATCCTGGAACACAAGAGGATTTAAAATGCTCCTGAGGGAAGGTGCACATAGACTGGGGCACTATGATATTTTGTATTTCCAGGAGACCTGGTTAAGGCCTAACCCGTCTCGTGAGGGATGTGAATCCTACTTAAACCCAGCATGTAAATGTATTTTAGGTAGACCGTTTTCCAGACTCTTTACATTGCTGAGGGATTCACAATGATTAGCCATGAAATCTTGAGCCCCTATGCGCAAGTCCGAAAGCTCATTAGAGGAACCCTGCCGATGACAACAAATATTTGCTAGTGAATGTATATTGGCGGGACAATATGGGCCAGAAAGTGAACTTTATCAAGTTGATAATGAATGACATAGATACAATCTTGATCGAATGGGAAGATCCCTGCATTATTATTTGCCAGGACCTGAATACTTGTTTGTTGAATGGTTGACCACTGAAGGAATGTCAAATGGATGAAAGAGCTAGACATTGGGTCACAGAAACTTCTGCCAGGGAGCTGTATATGTTAAATGCTCAGAGGGAGATATGCAGGGCGCATGCACCTGGGGAAGGGGTTCCTAAAGATCTTGCATAGACTTTTGCTTTGTGTCAGGAAATTTGATAGATAAGGTTATCAGATTTGAAATAGTTAAACAACCTTTCAGCGACCATGATCTTTTGGCCATCTCTCTGTATGATAGCTATTGGCCTCCACACAGGACCAAAATGGACCAGGTGTAAGTTACCTGGTGAAAAGATTGGCTAAGGATAGGACAGCATGTTAGGCAGAAACCTGTGAAGTTCCATTAGGGACCACTGCAAAAAGTGTAAGGGCCTCATTACACGGTAGGCAGTAACCATGGCGCTATTAGCGCCATGGTTGCTGCCGGTATTTTACCGTGTCCGCCTTGGTGGATGGCGGAATTACCGCCCTACTCCAAGGTGAGCGGGGGCGGTAATTCCCCATTCACCAAGGCCCTTCCCCGTTCCCATTTTTGCCCCCATAGGGCATAATGGGAATGGGGAAGGCGCTAATTACGGTACCACAAATTGCGGTAACGTAATTAGCACTAAGGTCCCTTTGCGGCACCCTACTTTAACGGCTTGTAAAACCAGCCGTTAAAGTCGGGATGCGCAAAGGGAACTCGTAGTAAGGCGGTAAGGGTTAACGGTCACCGGTAGCATTACCGGTGACCGTTAACACTTACCGCCTTCCGTTTAATGAGGCCCTAAGTCTACAGGTATTAGCAGTAAAACCCAATTGGTAGCAGTCTGCACCACCCAGATTTACCTGGTAGCTGTGGCTGAGCAGTCAGACTTCCCTCAAGAAGAGTTAGGCAGTATATAGAGTATACACAATAGGGCTAAAAATACATTAGCACAAGCAAACACTGACCAGAGCTTTGGTATTAAAGTATATAATTATTTATTTAAAAACACACTTGTAAAAATACACTGGCACTAATATGTCAAGCAAGTTCAAACACAGTCACCTCCTTAATTAATTATTTGACAAGTCTAGGTTAAGACACCACTTATTTAGCAAAACAGAGGTGAGCGCTTAACCGTAGATTTCACTCCAATAATTTGTTTAAAAAGGGAGAGAAAAGGCAGAATAGGAAAAACACACGGTACCAACACTTTTAAGAAACCACAGCAAGTCGAGAAAGGCAGGGTCTACTGTAGAGCAAAAAGTTCATAGGCCAGGCCCACTCTCGGAGAGAGCAAGGCGGAATGTGCCCAAGATCACACAGTGGAAATGCACTCAGTAGATGGGATTTCCAAATTTATTGCACTTACTCAGTGATGCAAAGCGCCTAGAGAATGAACAACTTGTCAAGCGCTACATCAACTCTAGGGAAGTGCCGCACTCTGATGCTGCACCACCCTTAAGTCCTAGTGGGACTGCGATCTTAGAACAACCGAAGACTCCCTCTAAACCAGAGGTCCTTAAAATAGCATTACTTAATACGAGGTCTCTTAACAAACATGCCCAAAACGTTCACGATTATATCCTTGAAGAGGAACTAGATATCCTCTTCCTTACTGAGACCTGGCTACAAGAACCTACCGGTCCGACCATTAGTACAGCTGTCCCACCTACTTTTAGTATCCACTTTGAAAACAGAGCAATAGGAACGGGAGGCGGAGTCGCCATAATAGTCAGACAAGACATACATCTTTTCACCTCTCCCATTCAATGCCCGGGGTGCGAAGTTCTCCATCTCAAATTCACCCCCTCTCAAAACAATTGTATCAATTTTATTGTAATCTACATGCCATATTCTTAACAATCTCAAAGGAAAGAACTCAGGCACACTCCTCCTGGGCGACCTAAATAGATGGAGGGGAAACCCCATCGACAAAGAGGCTATTAGCCTAGAAAAAAACCTCTCCAACATCAGTTACTCGATCGCCAACAATGGTCCTATCATCAATTCAAACAACCAACTTGATTGGATTATTACCAACAATGTAGACCTCACAGTTACAAACACACAGCCCTGTATCTGGAGCGATCACTATAAAATCGAAGCCACACTATCCCTGTCATTTGAAAAAACTCACCTTGACAACACACCCAAAACTATCCAGAGCAGAAACCTCAAGAGAATCACGCCAGATATTCTCTCGCAGGGGATCTCATACATCATGGATAACACCACTGATAATGATGATCCCTGTGACATTATTATTACCACTTCCACTTCCAAGAGCTTCTAGATAAGAATGCCCCGCTGAAAAACAAACAAGTGCGCCCCAACCCCAACCACCAAAGTTGGTACACCGTGGAACTAGGCACCCTTAAGATAGCCAAAAGGAAACTCGAAAGACAGTGGCTTAAAACCCCCACAGAACTTAATAAAGACAAATGGAAGAAATCTGATATCCTGTATAGAAATAAAGTAATTGAAACAAAGAAAAACTATTATAATGAGCAAATTACAGGTGCATCCAACTCCACAGGAAAGCTGTTCCAAATTCTAAAAACTTTTGAAAAGCCGCCTACTCTCACCCCTCCCTTCCATCCAACCATGTTGGATTGTGAAAAAATTCAAACTGCATTCGCACAAAAAATCTTAAAAGCTAGAGACACCATCTTAAATTGCAATATCGTTGACACCACACTGACTTTTAACAAAGCTGACCCCGAAATTAAAGCATCCAAATTTCAATTCACACCAATAACACCAGAAATCATGTCAGACACTCCCTCCAACATGAATTGCACTTCATGCCCTGAAAATATATTGCCCCCCAAATTCATTCTAGATAACGCAGGCATTTTTTCACCTTTTCTTTGCCGTATGGCAAACTTGTCTTTTAGAGACCGGACTGTTCCTACCAGTCTAAAAACAGTAACAGTTACACCATTGGTTAAAAAGCCTGGCCTTGACCAGCAAAACCCGTCCAATCTTCGACCCATCACGAATTGCAACTTCTTGTTGAAGATTCTTGAAAAATAGCCACGCACCAACTTCAAGAATACGTAGACAAGCACGACTTGCTACACCCCCAGCAATCGGGATTTAGAAGTGCACACAGCACGGAATCAGCATTACTCGACCTTCAGTCTAAAATGCTGGAAATCCTTGATAAAGGAAAGGCCGGCCTGCTCATACTATTGGACCTCTCGGCGGCATTTGATTTATTAGATCATGGAAAGCTCTGTGAGGCCCTGGGAAAAGCAGGAAACTGTGCCGAGGAAGCCATCGAATGGATATCCTCCTTTCTGGAGGACAGAAAATCTAAAATCACCTGGGGTGGATATTCCTCTAATACGAATAAACTTCTGGGACTCAGGCAATCAGGGTTCCGGCCTCGCCATGGCACTGAGACCGCCCTTATCGATTTAAAAACGCAGATCGAAGAGCTCAAAGACAAAGGCAAACTGGCGTTATTACTTCTCCTGGACCTCTCTGCTGCTTTTGATCTTGTCAATCACAAAATTCTCTGCCATCACCTCAAATCAGCCGCACATTTCTCAGAAAATGCCTCTACTTGGATCAGATCCTTCCTGGATAATAGATCTATGCGCGTGTTTTCCCCACTTGCGGCCGCACCACCCGCTCCGGTCTCTTGTGGTGTGCCACAAGGGTCTTGTGTTTCGCCCACGTTATATAACGTGTTTACCAAACCCCTTTTCGATATTCTGGACCACTTGGGCGTCACGTATACCAATTACGCTGACGACACTCAGATACTAATCCCCATCACAGGAGACTACACAACTGACTCCCGCGTCATCAACGCCATCTACCAGGTCATCCAAGCGTGGATGGCCCAACACGGCCTCTGCCTAAATGATGAAAAGACAGAGCTCCTCATTCTTGGTTCACCACAAAAACTCACTAAACTTGACCCTGCTTTCAAGTCTTTCACCATTGATGGGAACACCATCCCTATTGCCAAGGACACGAAAACCCTAGGGATTTACATCGACTCAACCCTATCCTTGACTAGACAGTCCAACGCAGTCTCATCTGCAGCAGCGTATACTTGCAAGCTCATCACCGCCTGTCGCCCGTTCCTAACCACTGCCAACTGCGTAACCTTGGCCAGGACCCTCGTACTATCCAAGGTCGACTACTGTAATGCCCTCTATCTAGGTACTAATCTCCACAACTTAAACAAGCTACAAATTGTCCAAAACAATGCGATCAGAGCGGCCCTTAACATTCCTAGGCGCCAGCATATATCTGACACCAGGCGCAACCTGCACTGGCTCTCTATCCCTCATCGCATCTCCTTGAAGTCCTTGGCTCTCACACACAAATGCCTCCACAACCAAGCCCCTCGCTACCTGGCAAACAGATTCTCTTTCCACAACTCCACCAGACCTCGCAGAGCGGCCCAAGCCAACTGCCTTGTCATCCCGCGTTTTAATCTCCAAAGATCAGGTGGAACCAGCTTCCCCATCCTGGCAGCCAAACTTTGGAACTCACTCCCCAATGACCTTAGAGCAGAACCTTCCTTCCTGAAATTCAAACACCTTACCAAAGCTTGGCTATCCGCCCAAGACAGCTAACACCAGCTTACTGCCCTACTTGCACTTTGACCTACTCTGCATCCATTATTAACTATCCTGTAAATCACTGCCTTATCTATATTCGCTTGAATGTATATTTTGTAAATTTTGTAAATCTTCTTGTAATACTCCTGTAATACTTTGTCACATGCCTTGTCATGCCTTCATCTTGTTGTAACTAAGTTAAGCGCCCGGTTGCCCCTGGGCCTGGTGCGCTATATAAATAAATAAAATACTAAAATACTAAATACTAAAATACGAACCCAGTGGATTGCGGCGTCCCACAAGGCGCCACCTTCTCCCCTCTCCTATTTAATCTATATATTCGCTGCCTCTGCGTCCTTCTCTCACAGTTGGGAAATTACTTTACCAACTTCGCAGATGATACACAACTGATTATAGAACTCAGCGGAGACCACACTACAGACAACAACAGGCTGTCGGCTATCTATAATACCATAGAAAGCTGGATGAAGGCCCACTGGATGTGTCTGAATGGTTCAAAAACAGAACTTATGACATTTGGATCTACAAAAGCCTTATCCAATCTAGGCCCAGTCTATTCGTCATTCAATATCAAGGACACCAACATTGTGGTATCAAGTAAAGTGAAAACACTTGGCATATACCTGCAATCCTCACTAGGAGCAGATGCACAAGTCTCATACCTTAAAAAGAACTGCCAATACTACCAGAGATTACTACGCCGCATTAGGCCATATCTCAATGCCAAAAATAGCGCCACCATTGCTAGAGCCACGATTCTGTCCCGACTGGACTATGGGAACGCGTTGATGCTTGGTTCAAGTAACTCCTGCATTAAACAATGCCAGATAATCCAGAACAACGCTGTTAGAACTATCACCGGGAAATCTAAGCGCAAGCACATCACCCACGACCGAATAGGCCTTCACTGGCTCGCCATAGAGGAGCGTATTAAATTCAAATCACTGACACTTGTCCACCGCTGTCTATTCGGTACGGCCCCAGCATACCTTAAAAGGGAATTTCACTGGTATGAACCAAGCCGTTGCCTAAGATCAGCCAAAAAAGGGTTTCTTAAAGCTAGCCATACCAGAGTCAAAGCTACCGGACTTGGGAGAGCTTTTCCCACCAAAGCCATTGCACTCTGGAACGAGCTTCCAGATAACCTCAGACTGGAAAGCAACTACTCCCTGTTTAGGAAGAAGCTGAAAACGTTACTTTTCCGGTAATTCGTTATTTATTCAGCCTGGACTCCCTTGAGTCCTCCTCTTTTCTTTTTATGTAGTCCTGTGAAATACATAAATAAATAAATAAAAACTCAGTCTTTGCAGAAAAGTCAAGAGGTTGGATCAAGTTAGAAAGGTAATGTTAACAGGTCCGAGGTCACCCCAGGATATAGAGTCAAGGATTTACGGGACACCTTGGACAGTCTGTTGCAAGGGAGACCAGGCGGGACACAGTACCTGAAATGGTGAGAAAGCTCCAGCGGGGGCAGTTGTTCCTGGCAGCAGGTGCAAGTTGGAGCTTCGTCCAGGGGAAGAGAAGATCTTGACGTGAAGGAAAGCTGGAAGTCGTTGCACTGCCAGGGAAGAAAACGGCCGCGGAGTTTCCCGGTTAAAAGGTACTACCCTTTCATTTGCGGTAGTGGTGAAGCGTGGCTATCCGGCCGCCGGGGTGCATGGCACGGGCGATTCGACCACCGGACGATCCAGGAAGGCGAAAAAGGCAAACTGGTTGGTCCCACTAGCTCAAAGGGAAGAAGACTCTCCTGGAAGAAGATCTCCTCTGTCGTCGGGAAAGTGGTGAGTTTCGTACAGCAGGGCTCCACCGGTGGTGTCGTTGTCGTAGATGGCTCAGCTTCTCCCCTCTTTGGATTCTTTAGGTCCTGTGGCGACTTCTGAAGTTCCAGTCTCCAAAAGCCCTGCTTTTATGCAGCAAAAACCCGCATTCATCAGCCTAGCTGTCACTCCAACATGCTAAGTGGTGAGCCGGGTGGCTCACCACTGGGCCAATCACACAAGTGTGCGACTTGAGTTGCCAAGGCAACTCAGTCCAGGGTGCCTAATCCCCCTCCCACACATCCTGTTGACCCCAGACAGAGTGGCACCATTTGGAGGGCTTCTGTGGAGAAGCCCGCCAAAAAGTGGAACAAAGGGCTCGACTTGGGTTAGAGTTTCAGAGGTGAACACAACAAACACAAATGCCATTTTAAAACCGAGTCTTGGCAAAAAAGACCCAACCGGGGAATAAATATTAAATAACCCGGCAGTATCTTTAACATTGCACCAAAAAGTGGTGCGTTTAAATTGAATGGGAAATTCCCATAGGAAATATTCCGGTGGAATATTTCGCGTGGTATCCACTGCCACCAGCCAGAAACTCGACAAGGGGGGACTGGACAGTGCCCCCTTGGAAAACAGACCCAGGGGCAATCAAATTACCCCTACCAGTACTTCCACAATATGATGGTGTGTACTGGTTCTGTTCACAATTTAAGACTAGTAAAGCCAGTGGTGACTTTACATGCCCTGGGAGACAGTAGTCAGTCCCAGGGTATGGAGTCTATGTTTGGGGGTCACTTTGACATCCCTGTGTTACTGCACTGAGGGTGCTGTGTAACACACATACCAAAAACACATGAAGCCCTATGGAGTAATAGAGCCCATAGCCCATAAAACACATTACATAGTCAAAGGACATTCTCAAATCATGCCTAAGAGTGGGAGAAAAAGAGTCTTACTCTTAGCAGGAGAAAAAATTAAACCCAAAAAATCCAGCAAAGCTGCTGGGGGACTCACTAGGTTTGGGAAATTAGCCTTAACAGAGAATTCTCCCTAACACAGCACAAGGTCAAAAACATTGTCCACCAATTTTAGTCCTCCATTATGAATGCCCAGAGTACAGTTGAATACTTAGATACTGCAAGATTATATGGTAGCAAATAAGAGGGAATTTCACCAGAGCCCCAAAACATGCCTATGACCCAATGCTTGTGATGGCCAGAAGAGAATTGAGAGCTGAAATTAAGAAATTGGAGAGGTCCTGAGTTTTTGGAAGACTTTAATTGATACGTGCATGTAAACAAAATTACTGTAACTGGCTGTTAGCCACTAGAGCCCTGACATTGCAGAGGGACACTGAGAAAATGTTAAAAACCATATGCCAGAAAAACACAAGAAATCTATTGGAAATCCTTAAGAATGGGGGATATTTTAGATCTGTCATGACAGGTCAGGTTACAGAGGACCGATGGATATCTCACTACTCTGCCCTCTTTGCCAATCATCAGGGATATAACCAAACGGAAATTAGGAACGATAATAAGAGCTGGCATTTTATACTGGTGGAGATTGATGAGGTTAATGATAGGGAGACTCAGCCCGTCAGTCCTTGCCGCTCTCGAGGAACTGTCGAACCAGGTATTAAAAGAGAACATCGAAGTATGGGGGAGGATTGGCAACATCTATGTTTAAACCGATAATGAGAACTAAGCAAATACCATCTACGTGGAGAGAAGCCATTATCGTCCCCATATTTAAGAAGGGTGATCATAAAAACTATCGCCTGATCGCTCTTCTTGATTCACTGGGTAAACTGTTCGCATCATTTCTGCTGCGTGACCTAAATGCATGGGCATTAAAAACGGGGAGACTGGACACTAGACAAACGGGGTTCGTGAAGGGAGTGGGGACCCCGCTGAATGTATTCTTCAATATCTCGGAACAGAGAGCTCTAGAGGAGGAAACATGTATTAACATGGCCTTCATGGACCTCAAACAGGCTTTCGGCTGTGTGAACAGAGAGCGTCTGTGGAATAAAGTAAGAAAATCTAACTGTCCCGTCGACCTGGTGGAGGCTATGAGGGCCCTATATTCGAACACCTCAATACAGGTACGGCTATCAACCAATGGCCAGCTCTCAAGGAAAATTGACACCTATTGCGAACTGAAGCAGGGATGCACCTTGGCACCCTTGCTATTCAGCCTTTATATGTCAGACCTTGGGAAATACCAAAAACGGCACAAGCATTTCCCCTGAAGTTAAATACGACCGAGGTCCCTTGGATACTATATGCCGACCATTTGGTCTTTTTAGACCAAACCCCCATTGGCCTACAGAGGCGGATAGAGATCTTTAATAAATATAAATATAAATATAGGCCAATGATATGACAATCTACGTGGGTAAATCAAAGATCTCTGTTCTGGCGTCGGCTTGTAGAAAACAAAAGGCCAGATTTGTTTGGAGAGTGGAGTATAAACCACTAGAGGTCGTTGGCACTATGGCTTACCTTGGAGCGGTAATCAATAAAAACATTGATGACAAGAGCCACTACATATCCCTTAGGAGAAAAGTCGGAAAACTATCAGTACAGGAAGCTGCTTCGCACAGAAAGTAGGGCAGCTTCTCCCCCTCGCCTTTCATTATCTTCTGTCGGCAGAAAGTCATTCAAATTCTGACATATGGCTTGGAAGCAATGTTAAATCTGTCATGGAAAAACTGGGGGTTATTGGAAGGAATTTTTTGCCGAAAGGTTCTGAAACTACCCAACTCCCTTCCAATATCCACCATTCGATATGAATTGAGACTGTAGTTGCTGGCCTCTGTAGTCCTGTGGAAATAGAGGGCTCTACTCGGAAAATGTATACTGGCGGACTTTAGCGGCACTGTTTGCAGTCCTCCAAATGGAGTACTGTGAGTCTGAGTTTAGCCTATTTCGCTGGAGAGCACAATTGGTGGCGACTTTGAGGGACTCAGATATTGAGTTAGAGGAATTAATCGCAAATCCCTCGAAAGTAAAAAAAAATTAAAAAAAGCTGCAGAGACTAGACTGGATAGAAACCAGTAAAAGGAAAGGGATGGATAAGTTAAGACCAGTTCTGAGATCAGAGCGAAAGGGCTTGAATCAATTACCAACCTATCTCCAGAAGTTCTTTATAGTGAGTCGAGGGGATCTTTTGCTCAGATGCAGATTAAATATCCTACCCACTAGAGAAGTTGTACTGGTAAGGAAGCTAATTGGCCAAATCCAAATGTCGATACTGCGGGTTGAGGAGAGGGTGGAAACCTTGTTTCATTTAATAACTTCTTGTAAAGCCCTCACCTATGTACAATCAAGATTCTTTGAGGACTCAACTAGCCTGATGCTAACACTATCAACAGAGAAATGGTGGAAATGGGTTCTTTTGGGCAAAAGAACGAGTCTCGTGCTGGGGGCGATGAAACTGGTGAGGCACGTGTTAAAAAAGCAATTGGAAATGCACCTCTGCAGTTGATAAAATGAATAAATGGAAGCCAACATTGAGGGAAAGGATAACGAATATGGGTAATTCTGCACAATGACCGGTGTGAAATGCTGTATGTGATATAGAGGAATATCTTTTAAAGTTTTTTTTTTTTTACTTTTGATATTTGGAGTAATGGATGATAATGTAAAAGGTTTTCTCTTTTGCAATGTGTAAAACCAATAAACATTTCATTTATAACATTTTTTTTAAAAATACACCAGCCAAAACCGGTTGAGTACACCCAAGGGAAGTGGGGATTGGCGATTGCGCCAGATAAACATTAACAAAATATACAAAAGAGAGGGAGCAAGAGCGTATTCTGTACCAAGATGGATGAGAGGAAGATGCAGTCTTCACGATTATAAATGTGTATGATGCACAGATAAAAGAAGGCCTGGCAGGATAGAATACCTGGCACAAAAACTGTTAGAAGAAGCAGAAACAAGATATTTACCTTGGTGCGGTGTGCAGAGCTCGACTAAGAAAACCCTGGCAGGAGATTATACCAGGCAAGTGCAAGTGTGTGCATGAAAGGAAATCCCTAGTAGGAAAAAGGGACACCAGGCAAACACAGATTGAACATTGTGTAAGAAATATATGAAGGCAAAACGGTTCTGAGAAAAGCAAATCCGGATAATTGAAAATGTTGCGTTAACCACAGGAGGAGGAGTGGAAACCTGTCAGGAGATTACACCAAGTATCTTCATAAGACAAAGAGAGAAAGCCAAGTTGTTTGCTTATTTGATCAAGAGAAACCTAAGGAACTGATATTGTTGAATGAGCAACCAAGGGACAAGTCCACGAGAAGGTATCCACCCTCTGGAATAATGAACTTCATCCTGTTGGAACTTTTGTGTTGGAGTTATGAATTTTACTTTTTGAACATCTAACCACTCACGGTCAAGGACATTACCCTTTTCACGTTTGCGTTTAGAGTGTGAGTGCCAGAATAGTACTTTTGAGATGGGCCAGTTTTGCTTTGGACATTCTGACTTTGACAGGCCGTTAGTTATGATTATAGGTAGGGAAACACCTCTTGGAGCAGGCACAGAGGGGCATTTTCCTAACCCCTTTTTTTCGTTAATGTGTACTTGACCAAAAGCATAAATCTTTTGTTCCCGAGCTTCATTCATGGCTCCTCACAGGTTGTGTTACAAATGCAGTTGGCAGTCAGCTGGCAGCTGACAGCTGCTCACCTTTTGCTTGGGGCGAGGCTGTTTCATCCGACACTTGGCTTGGGGGGGGTCTCCCCACAAGATAGCTGCTACACCAAGGTAGGACTGAGTACTAATTATCTAAATTTAAAACATAATGAACATGTTGCCAACGTTGCTTGCTTCTCTTGGTTAGCTTGGCAAATCTAATAATGAGATATAGTATAGGTAGTGCTGGCGGGAGAATGGAGCTTTAATTGAGGCTTTAAACCTGGGCATGCCCCCGTCGAGCATAATAAATAGTGCAACATCTATACCCTGTCGAAAAATCACAGCATTCTCTGCACCTTGTACAGGGAAAAAAGCCTCCATGCAAATCGCTTGCAGCAGCTCACCAAGCAAAGTGAGCAGTGTGCTTGGAGATGGGGGGGCAATTTCCGAGATTGCTAATCAGGATGATATGTTACCTATTGACAATAACCTATTATTGGATATGTGCATTGAGTTGCAGAATGAAGTGAATGCTGTGAGAAGTTCTACTGTTAAGGTGGTACCGGAGAAAAATCTAGTTTAATGTGTATGAGCCTAATTTATCAGCATCACCAGATTTGGTATAAATCACACGTACCACACAAACAATAAGCAGTGAAATAATTCATACATTATCTTCAATACCTAACGCTCTACATACTGATCACATCAAAATATGCCCAAAAGCACTAATGGCTTGATGTACTGTAATACAAGAATCATAGAAGAAGCAGAAAGTACTACTAGAAAGAATACTTAAGTGGAAGTTAGCCTGGAATTGGATAGCCGTGGTTGGCTAGGCTACCATCTAGCATAATAGAGAAATCTGATCAGAACTCCACTCTAAGTGATTCTATTTCCAATCTTGTGGAAATATTCAAACATCGTCAAAGTGTGAATAAATTGGTTGTGGAAATCAACCCTCCCAGTATATCCGAGGGTGAAAATGACTTGAACCACACTGACGCGCAATACCAAAAATGCAACAGAAATAAAGTGAAACAATAGGAGGTCAAGGTGGAAAAGGAATACAAATGGTCAGCAACCCCCACCAAACAAAATCCAAGGTTAAACGACAGTCAGTTGCCCAAACATCGATCTTGAGATCCGGTGAGAAAACGTCAATGATGGAGATCAAGGGGATGTTTGTATTGCAGGCTCAGAAGCAGCCCGAAAAAGAAAGGCAGAGTGAAGCCAACAAAAAAAGCTCTACCGAGTCTGGACAATTGGGTCACCAGGGTTTAAGATAGAGTTGAGTTAAGTGAGATTATTCTATCCCCTGAATGTCTGGATTACGATCAATTTATAAATACCCTAGCTCTGTCTGAGGCTATGCCTGAAATATCTATTTATAATAATGCTTTGGATCTGGAGGTTAAGACTGACTGAAAAGCAGAAACCATGAATCATGGGTTATTAAATTGTATAACTAATGTTGGATATGGAAAGGATAAGCTGAGACTTTTGGTACAGGATAGAACTGATGAACAAGATGTTTGTTAACCTGGCTGTTTTATCTGAGAAATTTGGGATGAACATATGGTAATAACCAATCAATCCTAGGAATGCCCTGAGGTCTCTCTCTTGGTCTTGTGGGCATCTATGACAGCTTTCACTTTTTCTTGCTGGGGCTGGCCACTGCCATTCCCTACAAGGAAGCTGAGGTATTTCATGGCCAATTGAGGCAGTTTACATTTGGATGGATTGGAAGTTAAGCCGGCTTCTCTGAGGGTTCTCATACTAGTAGAAAGATGAAAAAGATGGTCTTCCCAAGTTTTACTATAAATGACTGTTGTCAATATAGGCCCCACAGAAATCGGAGTAGTGTTGTAATATCCTGTCCATGAGTCGTTGGAATGTGGCTGGAGCCCAATGCAGGCTAAAAGGGAGGACTTTGAACTGGAATAGTCCTATGGGTGTCGAGAAAGCGATCTTTTCCTTATCAAGTCGATGTACTGGGACCTGCCAATATGCTTTGATTAAATCTAGGGTTGATAGGAATGTGATATTTCCAAGTTTATCTTTTAACTCAATGTAACGCGACGTAGGATAGGCATCGTAGGCGGAGAAATGGCGTTGACCTGCCTGACGTCAATACAAAATCTCCAAGAATGTTCGGGTTTATTTACCAACACAATAAGGGAGGACCATGGACTTGGAAGAGGGCTTGATAATGTTTGCCTTCAGCATTTTTTTCACTTCCTCAACCACTATTTGTTTTTTGGGTTTCTGGGTGTCTATATGGTTTCAAATGGACCACTTTTCCCTTTAGAGTTCTGATATAATAAGTACCATGTACTCTCCCTGGTTTCTCGCAGAATACATTGGAGAATGCCATAACAAGGTTGTTTAAATCTTAATTATGAAGATAGAGTCTGCTTATTTTGCGCATACGCATCCTTTTGTTGGTGAATCTTGGTTCTCACAAATAATTACATGATACTCAGTTACCTTTTCACCTCAGAGTTTGTTTTCACATTTTGTTGAATTGCCTTCATTCAACTAATATTGTTCTTGCTGTAGACAATTGAATTGACTTCATTCACTGTTAGCATGCCTAAATTTGCTGATTTCGTATTCCCTGTTCTCCGACACGTTTCCCCTTCTGCCTTGCGACGGTTCATCAGGAGGTGCAGTTTATAAGTGAATAATACTGTGATTTATAAAGTATGTTGATTTTATGTATTTTTGAATTTCGATGATGCTATGATTCCTGGAAAAGAAACCAAAACAGGTCATTGATTGCCAATGTAATTAACACTTGGCTATTTGTTTACTGAAGTACAAAATGCTCTATACTCACTTAGCGTTAGATGGCTTGCCTTGGCTATGTTAGTTATTAGGAGCCGTTAGCCGACTGGTTATAATTACTTGAACTTGATTTTAATCGTGTATTTGTTGCTCTTACTTTCTCCCTGTGGATGGAAGTGTTTGAGGATCTTTAGTCTTTCTTGGATAATTGTTTTGTTTACATGGTTCAGATAAAAATTAGCATCTCTGTTTTTACTATAGCCTTTGCCCCCCTAGATTCTTTCCTTCTACTTTGTCGTATACATAATTCTCTATATTAAAATGATTTCTACTGCTAGTTTAAGTGATGTCTTACCTTGTTATGTTTGTTTCTGTAACTTGGTGTTGTCTCTCGGTCCGATAGCCATGAATCTGCCTTGGAGAATCCTATGTTTTATACGTTGGAATGACGTCGTGTGGTATGCACGTGGTGACAACATATGTAACACCCGTATTTCCGCCATCTTGTGTTGGGAAAACTATTATTTATGTTCTTAGATCCTTATTCTTGTACATTTAGTTATCTATATTTGACTGACCCGGTTGGTTTTAGATTTTAATCCTGTATTATTTGTTGGTTTTTCTTTTGGATTTCTGAGGCGAAATTTCTATGTGGCTGAGGCTACATGTAGTTTACGTATAATGTGAGAGTGAATACCATGTGTAGTATTTGCATAATTTAATGTTATAACTCACTTGAATTTGTCACTACCTGCTGTACGTACAGTTTGTATACATTTTGCACAAATATATTTTTCATTTGCAACTATACATACAATATGTTTGTATTCATAAAATGTCAAAAATATACAGATAAACAATGTTTCATTTTGTTTAAATCTTCTTGTTTCTGTCTAGATAGTTCTTGGTGAATAAGCTCAGAATTGTCCATCTTCTCCGGTACCAGACTAGACAATATCGAGGCAGTGGTAGCGGAAGGATTTTCTTTCGACTCCTTTAAGAGATTTAAATGGTAAAGGTGGGTCTTTTGCTTCCTATCAGGTTGAGCTATTTTATAGGTACAGGTCCTTGGTTGCTCTAGTACCTCATATGGCCAATGCCACTTTGAGACAAGTTTATTATTGAGAGGTAGGTAAGAGGACTTTTAAATTCACCTTCTTGTCATAGTTGGACTTCTGTTGGGCTTGAGATTTTTCCATGCAAGTGTGGACTAGATTCCGAGCGAGTTTCATGTGCCCTCGTAATCGGTAGCTGTTTGTGAGAGGGGAATAGGTGCCTTTTCTCTCGCTTCCAAGGTCTCCCGGTGCATGTCTAAGAAATCTCTTGGTTCTCTACCGTAAAGTAGTTAAAAATGAGAGAATCCACTGGATGCCTGGGGGTCTTTCTTACTGCAAATAGGGCCCAGTAGATCATGCAATCCCAGTCCTTCCTATCCTTATCTACCAATTTTCTCAAAATTATTTGAAGGGTTTTGTTAAATCTCTCTGGCAATCCGTCCGTTTGGGGGTGGCAAACTGACGTTCTTAAGGTGGCAATCTGTAGTAATTCCTTGACTTCACCCATGAGTCTACTCATAAAATTGTATTGCTGATCCGTTAGAATTTCCTTGGGGAAACCAACCCTAGAAAATAATGGTAGTTGGTGTTTTAGGATTTGCTGGGTTGTATTGTTCCACAGTGGGAAAGACTCTGGGTACTGGGTAGCATAGTCAAAGATTACAAGAACATATTTAATACCCAGTCTAAAGTTTTTCAATGGTCCAATGATATCCATCCCAATTCAGGAGAAAGGGACTTCTATTATTGGTAAGGGATTTAGATGTGCAGCTGAGGGAATATGTGCGCTGGTTTTCTAGCATATTTCACATGTCTGAATGAAGTTCTTTATTTCAGCATGAATACATGGCCAGTAGAATTTTCCACTGATGTGAGCTTGGGTTTTACCCATTCCCCTCTCACAAACAGCTACCGATTACGAGAGCACATGAAACTCGCTCGGAATATAGTCCACATTCGCATGGAAAAATCTCAAGCCCAACAGAAGTCCAACTATGACAAGAAAGTGAATTTAAAAGTCCTCTTACCTACCTCTCAATAATAAACTTGTCTCAAAGTGGCATTGGCCATATGAGGTACTAGAGAAACCAGGGCTTTCTACACCAAAGTCTCTTTCCCAATAAAAGCCTCTTATTGCAGAGTGCCTGGCGTAACAAACCAAGTACCAAGTTCCTTTCTAATCAGGATTTTCACATTCACAAGTTCCCGGTTCTCGGGTTTACTGTTCACCATGGGTCTCCCTCAGTCGGGCTCTGACCCCTTTAAAGACGTGTTCGCAATTGTTCGCCCTCGATCGGGCTCAGACCACGAGTCTCCCTCGATCAGACTCGGACCTTATAATCTCACTTTCTTTGCTTTCTTTTTTTTATCAAAATTCAAAGACTTTCGGCTGTGCGATGGATTTTTCTTAAACCATCGCAGGACCACTTTGATTTACTTCGTCCATAAGTTTCACTTTATTGCTTTTGTTTCTGCCACGTCTTGGCTGGGTACATCACACAGAGACCTTCGATTGTGCACATCCGCAGTGACGGACCACTCTGTTACTTTATCTCATACCTTCTTTGATTCATATTAAAGTTCAAACATTCATCAGCAATTGAGCTTTACTTGCGTCTTTCAGCATACTCGTTAATATTCTTTGCTCTTGCGCTACTCATACAATGTTTCTGTTGGCAACCTTGACTTCAACACAGACCGGCCGTGCATCGGTCTCCCCAACTCCCTTGCTATGTTAATTTCTCTGGTGTTACTTTGATCCTGGAGCCAAGGACGGTACCATAGTGGCTGCTGCTCCTCCATGACTCGAATAGTCATGCAGGTGGGCCTGGGTATCTGACACACAATGCAGAATTCTTCAGTCTGGTTTCCTGGCCTTATGCCTTTTATTCTGAAGGTTGCTCCCCCTTCTCGGTTTGCCGTCTTTCTCCCCTCGTTTAGCTGCCATCTGGAAAATGCTGTTCCTGCATGTGCTTTGCCTCGCTCAGAGTGTGCCTTAATGCTCCACGTTTTATTTACGTAGGGAAGCTTAATGGAAGTCAGGTTTCAGTTGTTGACAGTAATTGCCTGACTTTGCCTGACCATAGTAGTGGGACATGTCGGGTACAATGCTCGGGTATGAGTCTGATTTCTCCCAGAGCAGGCTGTCTGTGTGAAAGTGTTTTGTGTATTAAATTGGGGGTCGAGGTGAATTACAGTTCCCAGGTGTCCTACCTAGTAGGATGAAGTAAAGGTGTTATGGGGGGTACCGCGTCCAGTCACCGGGTGTTCCATTCCCACTCTCCGAAGACCCCTCACCCAGGTGATCCTCCCGCACTGGTCCACCCCCAGGGTCTGGATCCAAAGGCGATGGCCATGCCCTGGCCACCGGATTGAGAGATCCCCAGGGACTAGCGGGTGAAACACCTTCTGATTTCTCACACAATCAATCCGAGTTATTGAACCTCCTAACTTGGAATACAAGAGCCCATAAGCGCTTTAGTGATTATAAAGAGGGGGCATTACACCTGACCCAATATGACAGTTATGTTGCAAAAAATGTGGTTGATGGATGAGATGGTTATAGATGGATATAGCTTCATCATAAACACCCAGAAAGGTTTGACAAGGTTGCCCTATGGTTGGTCTGGTTATGTGTGCCAAAGTTAATCTTTCCCTACATGAATATGAAATTTATTATAGGCATTTAAGCGTTTTATGTGGATAGATCTCTATAAACAACGTATCCAGTGTCATTTTTGATACCTCATTGAACATTTTGATATAATCACAGTATATGACCCTCCAGGAGGGGTGCAGACAAAATCAATTTTGTAATACATTACGAATGTTATAAATAATAGGACTGAACAATATTGACAGTGATATCATCTTGTGTGGTGATCTAAATGCCTATTGTGATAATGCTCAGGATTTGAAATCAAGACATATTAACGCCACTTCCTGAAAGAGCTACCATAAATAAAAAATCGAACAAGGATCTAAATAGCAAAGCCCGGCACACAACTTTGATCTAATGATGTTGAAATATATTTATAAAAAAGGGTTCATGAAGGATGTAGACATGGAATAATAGGCATAGCAATATTGACGACGAATTACTGTCCCCTTACATTAGATATTGTATAGCATTGTATAGCTGCTTCGGATCTGCTGTGAGGCGTACTCCCAGGTAGGCTGTTGAGGAGGAGCTCGCTCCATTTTAGCGGGCAAAGTGCCTGGAGGTCGGCTACGAGGGGAGTGCTCAGATTGACGCTCAGTGCCTCGGATTTGGAGTAGTTCACCTGGAATCCAGCCACTTCTTCGAACGCCTCTAGCTCAGTTAGGGTTGCGGGCAAGGAGGATTGACGGTTGGTGATGGAGATCAGCACATCGTCGCCGTATAGGGAGATGTTGAATTGTTCGCCGTTTATTTCTAGTCCAGTGATGTTCGCGTTAGCTCATGTTCTTTGGGAGAATGGCTCCATGACCATGGCAAAGATCAGCGGGGAGAGCGGACAGCCTTGTCTCGTCCTGCACAAAAGCTGGATCGGGGGTGACGTATTCTGATTTAGGTGGATTGATGTCTTTGGGGCTTTGTAATTTGCTAGCACCATTTTCTGGAATATCGGGCCAATCCGGAATGCCTCCATGGTGTGGCGCATGAAGTTCCAGTCCACCCTGTCCAACGCTTTGGTGGCCTCCAAAGTCAAGACCGCCATGCCCTGACGTTCTTGGGTCGCGATTTCGATGAGATTGAGCGCTCGGCAGATGTTGTCCGTGGTGCTTCTCCCTCTGATAAACCCCACCTGGCCTATAATAGTTGGGAGGATTTGCGCCAACCTGTTGGCTAGTACCTTTGAGTATGTATTAGCGTCCACGTTGAGCAGAGCTATCGGCCTATGCGATGAGCACCCCTTTGGGACCTTGCCGGGTTTCAATAGCAGGATTGTGGTCGACTCTTGCATAGAGGGTGTGATAGAGCCTGAGTTCCGAAAAGAGTTAAATAACTCTGTCATTGGGTGTAGCAGCATGGGCCGAAAGAGTTTGTAAAACTTTGGTGGGAAGCCGTCTGGGCCTGGGGCCCTGGGTTTCAAATTTTTGATTACATCCAAAGAGGTGGAGGACGTAATCGGGGCTTCCAGGGCAGCTCTGTTCGCTTCTGAGATGTGTGGGAGCTGGGCGTCTGCTAGGTATTGTTCCTGGAGGGTCTGTGGGCAGGGGGGTTGTGGTCAGGATGTTGGTTAGATGGGTTGCCGCCACCTGTAATTTCTCCCCATCTCCGTTTAAGGTTCTACCTTTCGGGTCCCTCAATGCAGTGATGTGGTTACGTCGGCGGGTTTTGCCGAGTTTGTTCACCTGGTATTTATTAGCTTTGTTGCCATTTGCGTAATAGCTTTGCTTTGTCCGGATCAGGGTCTGGGCTGTGTCCTCGGCGTAGTGGGCCTCCAGCTTTGTACGGGCTAGTCTGACCATCTTGGCGGCCTTGGGGGACCAACTCTTTTTTAGGGCCGTATCTGCCTCCCTCATGTCCTTCTCTAGTTGGTTTCTAGCCATGGTTTGCCTCCTCGTATATGCGGCAGCCTGGGCTATCGGTTCCCCCCTGATTATGGCCTTCATGGCTTCCCATCTTGTCGCTGTAGAGGTGAGGTCAGGGGAATTTTCTTTAAAGTAATTGCTGATCACCTTAGCTATGGCATTGCGGACCGCCATATCATGCAGCATTGGGTCATACAATGACCATTTACGTCGTTCTGGGGGATCCGGGTCGAAGACCCTTGCAGTGAGGAGGATTGGGGCGTGGTCTGACAGTACCCTTGCGCCGATTTCTACATAGTCAGTGAACTGCAGGAGCTGTGGGCTGGCTAATATGAGGTCGATTCGGGATGAGGAGCGGTGGACGTGGCAGAAGGAGTAGTCCACGGTGTCCGGATGGAGGACTCTCCAGGTGTCCACCACGCCCAGTGTCTTGAACAAGTGGCAGAGGCCCAAAGCCAACCTGAAGTCCCTGCTGGATGGGGGGCCCCTCCTGTCCAGTGAGGGGTTGGGAACCCAATCGAAGTCCCCGCCCAGGATCACCTGACCTTCGAGAAAGGGGAGAAGGGCGGATTCCAGGGTGGTGTAGAAGGCCTCTTGGCTGTCATTTGGTGCATAGACAGCGATCAGCGTGTGGAGCTGCCCGTAGAGGTCCCCCTTGACCGCCATAAACCTGTCGTCTGGGCTGCGCAGGGTCTCCTTCTCTTTAAAGGTGATATCTTTCGCTAGCAAAATCGCTGTGCTGCCTTTCTTGCTGGGGCCAGCGGCCAGGTGTTGTGTTGGGAATTGTCATGATCTCTGCTTCCAAAAGGTCAGGGTTTTCCCAACTCCCTTGGAAGCAGATCCATAACCCAGGTTCCGAGTGCCAACCAGTCCCAATTGGGACCTTTTGGACCCAGTCCTGGCGCCAGTGGCACCAGGCTCATAAATATGCCCAGTCCCAGCGCTGGAAGCGCCGGGCTCATAATGCTTGGGTGGACTTACCTGCAGCAGACCATGCTGCTTACTTGCCTGCCAGTTGAGCCTCTGATCCTCTTCTGTTTGGAACTACTTTTCCTGTTGGGTGGGGCAGGAGCCACTCCCTAGATTCAGAACACTGGAACTCTTCTGGAAAGCAGGAACTCTTTTCTTACCTAGGCGTGGCTGTGGAAGGAGACACCTAAGCACTACAGGAGGCTATTTAAACCACACCCGATGGATGAATCTTGCTTTGCGTTATTCTGCATCCTCTGCAGCAGAACGCTCATCGTGTCTTCTGCATCTGATCCTGGGCCTAAGGAAAAAGGCTTACCATCCTGAATCCAGTCTTCAGCAACACCTATAAAGACAAGAAAGAACAGGTTAGCATTACGGTCTTCAGTGACAGCTCTTCACTTACCTGGTCCATCGGCTGTCACCAACGCCTCGCGCTGCATTCCGGCATCTGAAAGACAAAGGCTTACCTACTCTTCGTGCACTCCGGAGGTCTTCACACTGCATTCCGGCATCTGAAAGACAAAAGCTTACCAACTCTTCGCACACTCCGGAGGCCTTCGGCGCTGCATCCCGCATCTGAAAGACAAAACAAGGTGCGTTTAAAGACATTGGGGAACTTTAATACTCACGTGCCATTACTCCTTTCCACATCTAACCCAGTGGGTATTCCGGCACCCTGCAGCCGCTCCGAACTTGTACCTGCAAAATAAAAAGACAGTTAGAGCGCATCGTGAAGCAGGCAACAAGCGCTTACTTACGTGCTTCCAGGCGCTTCTATTCATCACACGGGCTCCATCTTCAACTCACTTCAGCCCGTCATCCGCCATCGCCGGAATCCTGCAAAACAAGAGACATCATTACTAAAGACTTTAAAGACATTAGAATTACTCGAAACTTACCGTTCGTGCAGTAAACGACGGACAGCAGTCCTCTGAAGTCAAGAGGCCTGCTCCCCTTATCCAGTGAAGAAACTGGTTACAGCACCCTGCCCCGAGGCAGATGGAGAGCACGGCGTTCACTTACCTAAGGTGAGAGCGTTAACCTTTGGGGTTCTACAGGAGAAGAGAAAGGGAAGAAGAGAGAGACATTCAATAACCCAGTTCCTTAATCCCATATTTTCTATCTGCAGACATCTTACCCTTCGAGTCAGACATACAGTGCACAGAGGTCCAGCCCAAAGAGCCAGCCGTGTGTTACACATCACCTTTGAAGATACGGTATACGCCCAGTCAAGACCGGCGCCTCTACGGGAATCAGGTGAGCGTTACAGGAATGCTCGGGATCGTAGCCTAGTGAAGTCTTCTGCTACATGGTGGGTCTCCTGGAGGAACCCCACAGAGGTCTGAAGGTCCTGCAGACGGCGGAGGATGGACTTACACTTTGTGGGAGAGTTCAGGCCCCCGACGTTTAGTGAGATGTAGCAGAGTTTGGTGTGCACCGGAGTGGAGGACAGTGGGGCATCACTAGGATTCAGGTGAGTGGTGGGTGATCCTGCGCTCAGGGAGGTCCCTCGGGACCGATGGCGGAGTGATTCAGCTGCAACCGAATTTTAACTATGTCCAACTTGGAGCCAACCGGGCCTTGGTAACCAGGAGGCCTGGGGACAGACCCAGCCCAATTAAAGGAAAGGAAGTAACAAAGAATAACCAAACTGTCCTTGGCGGGCCTCAGGCCGAAGTGACTGTCCATCCACTCGGCTGGGGCATTGCGTGGGACGCCCAGGAGCGAAGAGTGCAGGATCCGGCACAGAGAACTGAAGGTTAGTTACTGGTCGTGTGCTGCGGGAGTTTTCCCTCCCCTTGGAACTTTCATCCAGCTGCTATGCTGGGGCTTTGGTGTTGAGTTGTGTGGTTTGTCTTTCGGGGAGATAAATGTGTCCTCCTCGGGTGTCGAGGGCTCGCACCCCATAATGTTACTTGCCTCGCCCAGGGCATGGATTACCCTCGTTTGGCCCTCCAGAGTGAACTGCAGCGAGGCCGGGTAAAGCCAACGCTATTTGAGTTTCCGTTCCTGCAGAAAGGCCGTTAGAGGTCGAATGGCTCTCTGCCGTTGGACTGTGGGGGCGGACAGGTCCTGGAATAGTTGTATGGCGTCTCCCTGGTACGTTAGGTCACCCTGCGAACGGCTTGCTGTCATGATCTCCTGCTTCGTCGAGAAAAAGTGAACTCTGTTGATCACTTCAGGGTTGGCCGCTGATGGGGAGTTCCTGCGGCTTCGCAGTCTGAGTGCGATCGAGTAGGAGGAGTGACTTATCGCAGTCCGGGAGGAGAGTCTGGAAGAGGTCTCCAATGTAGGCAGGGAGAGCTTGGTCTGGAACCGAGGTGGGGACCCCTTTGATACGGATGTTGTTTCTGCGGGCCCCGTTTTCCAGGTCGTCCTGTTTGCGTTGCGCGGTTTCTGCGTTATCCTCTAGAGATTGGATTTTCTGTTGCAGCTCTGCAATCTGGGCTGAGTGTTCCAGGACCTGATCTTCTGTGTCCCCGACCCTATGTTCCACCTCCTCAACGCGGGTGTCCAGGCCGTCTATCTTGGTTGTGACTTCCGCCATGCAGTTGCAGAATTCCATTTTGATGTCGGCGAGGAGGCCCTGAATGTCTTCTTTTGTAGCCCATTGTCCTTGGGTCCTCGTGGGCGAGGAAGGCTGGGTTGGGGGGGATCCGGGTGTTTGGAGTTCTCCCTCAGGTGGAGCAGGTTGGCTATGTCTGGCGTCTTCGGGCCCCTCTGCCTGGACATTCTGTTGCCTGGGTCGCTGACTGCCCGTGTGAGATGTGTCCGCAGGCTATTGTTGAGAAGGGGGGGGGGTAGTTTCAGGTTCCAGTTGCGGGCCCCTTTTGCTTCGGCTGGATACGTAGAGCCTCCCTGGGCGTCCCTGGAGGAGAGGCCCTGCCTAGACAGGCTTGCTCGGGCTGCTGGTTCCCTATCCTCCTGGCTTCCCTATTAATGCGGTGGGGGGCCACACAGAGGGTTCCTTCAGCGATGCCTGTGGCGGCAGGGGTACGCTTGTTTCAGGCGTGTGGTTGGGATAGGGTTGGTGCTGTGTCCCTATGGCCCTCTGATGCTGTGTATGGGAGGGGTGGGGGAGCCCCAGGGCGGTCCGTTGGATCCACAGGGGGCCAAGGTGGAGGGCGTTCATTGGGCAGGCGGAGGTTAGGGGGACAGCCCTGGGCCTCCCCAGGCCGTTGTTCAGCCCGCCCCAGATCAGGAAATGTGGTGCTGCGGTGATGCTGTGCAGGTGGGCGTGCGGGCCTCTAGTCTCTTCACCCTCTCCAGGGCCGGCTCCGAGGGGCCGCTGGGAGGATCGTGCTGATGGTGAAGGGGGGGGCCGATACCACCCCCGGTCCGCAGCGGAGTGTTGTCGGGGCTGCAGGCGGGTTGCTGGGGGCACTCTGTGTCGCCCCCCAGCGGGTGTCTGGACCGCCTCTTTACTTCTACCTGGCAGTGCGGACCAATGGAGTGGAGTGGGTGGGCCTGGCGTCCCCCGTGCAGCTCTGCCGGCGGGCGGGAGAGCAGCCACCTCCACAGTCTCCCGGAGCAGCCACTACGAGGGCTCGCAGCTCCCTTGATGTGTGTTGGTGGGGCACCTCTTCACCCCCTCCACTCCAGACTCACGCGCGGGGGCGCCAAGATTGGTTAGGTGCAGTGGGGCCTCCTACCTCTCCGAGGTTCGCCGATGCCGTTGCCTCTGTGTCTTGGGGTCGTGCTGGGCTACCCAGGCCGATTACCTGGTGAGCCTGCTGTCGGGACCCTCCAGCAGTCGGCGGGTGGGCGTAGGCACAGGGGCGGCAGTCTGCTGGGTGATAAATGCATCAAGGGTGCGTCGCAGGGACCAGTTCCTCTACCCCCGGCCGGGCGCTATCAGGAGGCCATCATCTTGGTCCCAGGGACTCGGCCCAAGTGCCGACTGCAGAGTTTGGAGTTTCGCTGGGTAAGCCTCTCTGATTTTGTTCAGCGTTTGGGTGGCCGCACCAGGGGAGGTTCTGCCTCCCGATGAGATGACTCCGAGCCAGGATCACAATTCTGAAGCGGGCATTTATAGGCTTAATCCCCGTGTCCCACGGAGCTCTTAATGAGGCGACCGCATTGCCGGTGCCTCAAGCCACGCCCCCTATAAGCCTTAAATCATAGAAGTGAGAATGGTACACTGAAGGGTCACCTAGAGGTCAACACCCAGGGGAATAGGCTGAAATGGAACAGTGGTAAAATTTGAGATATTATTGACCTAATTACAACAGACACAGAACTACTTAATTATTATGGGGAATGAATGGAACGTTGATGGTAAACAGACTGAGATGGTGCAATCAATTTGGAAATAGACTGAGGAAATCAACCGGTTGTGTGAATTCTAGGTATAAAATCATCTACCATCATATAGCTATTAATAAAAGTGCTTAAAAGAAGTATTCATTTTGGTTCATAGTGACAAAAACTCTCTCTACAATGTGGAATGGCAATGTACCGTACCACACATTAAGAAGCAACAATAACACTGAATTTGGTAAATATTTATCTTAACCATAGCGATAAAACAATGATTAATCCAATAAGTGAGAATCAATGGGAATAACTAATTTATGAAACATATTATATCCACAACTGCTCTGAAGCAAATTTGATGTGATGGTAAGAATAAATACTCGATATCCGTTTGGCACATTTATAAATGGATTACAGCCCTCCGTTCATCAGGTGCCAGTGGTCCTGATGGTTTATGGAATAAAGTATTAAAGAGTTGCCCCTGGAGATGGGCACATCTTTTCAACATATTATATAAACCGAAATATACAATTGGCATGATACCAAGGTTCTGGAAATTATCTTCTATTACACCCATCCATAAAAAGTACCGCCACAACCAATGATAGACTGTTGGCGCTACAAGACATTGGAAAAATATTTGGGTATCTGATTTTATGTGAAATCTGGAAATTGGTGTAAGAAAAACAATAGTTATCTCCATATCAGACTGGCATCAGAGCTGGTCATGAAACACACCATAGCATCTTGTCTTTTAGATTTTTGATATCCAATGTAAAACTGAGGTTCGGGGAGAAATTGTATGCAGCATTTGTAGATTATAAAGCTTTGGTGTGTTTGTTGCTTGCCCTAAGGAACTGTTGGAACGTTTTCTTTCTGCACTCTACATTACCGGCACTGCGAGTCACTCAAGACTCTTGCCGGCTCGCTCACATTTCCTGGATGAGGAGGGGCCTGGCGGCGGTCACGTGGATCATCACGTGACTCCATCTGCTTTGAAAAACCCGCCCCAGTCACCCTTGCGGCGTTAAGCCCGACTGCGGAGTAAAGAGCACTGCATTCCTAACGTGAGGAGCTGTTTTGCTGCTGTTTGGCTCGGGGTGGCTCAAGAGACCTAGGAGGTAAACGTGCTGATTATTGTTGTTTGTAGTTGGACTGTGGGGAGGAGAGACGGACTAAGGCTGCTCCTCAAGCCATCGGGCGTTCCTAAGGCAAGACATTCATAGTCAACTCATTCATAGCTGTAAATACATCTACACTTCCACCTACAGTTCTCAGAGTTAGGGGTGGAGAGTCGGACTCTGGCAGCTCCATAAGCTGTCGGGTGTTCCCAACCCTGAGACTGAGCGCTTCATCTGGCTCCTTGGATGAATGAAGTTATTTTTAAAAATCAATTTATTTGATTTTGTTGTGATAAAGTACACTGTCAATTCTAGTGTATAATATATTTGTATTTACCATTCTTTTTGAACTCGCATAGATCCATTTTATTTGTATTTTAAATTTAAGAGTGCTTTTTGGACAAGTTTTATTTTTGCTTGAGGTTGCCACCCGTTTCAAGTGTTATATTCTAGATACTAGTTTCTTCTATCCTGTTGATTGCTTTGTTTGTCATTTTTGTGTTTTTCAATGTAAATATTACTAACTGAAACTCAGGTTTTAAAGTCTTAACTTCTCATTATTACTCCTAGTCCCCCTTTCTCTTTCTGGGTTTTGGTTCTGTCTGCATGACACGTAAGGGACTTTGAAGTCAGACAGCTATGGAGGCTTCTCTTGCTTCGACGCCTTCTGCTACTGGCAATCTCCCCTCTGCTTTATCGGTCACCACTGTTTTAGATGATCCCATCCCTGCTGCACCGGGGAACCCACATCACGTTCCAGTAGATGCTCTTCACAACCCTTTTCTCCTTAAAACCTTGGCCCAAGCCCAAATTCATGCTAGTGATAGGTCTGAGGTATTCAATGCTATGGGTATCACTCCACGGAATACAGCCTATAATAGCTGTATCTTCAATGGGAAACAAGATATCTCGATGGACACACAGGAAGAGCATCTAGCAGCCACAATAGCCTCCAATCTTGTGGAAGGCGCTAGTCTATCAAAGGCTAAGGGCCACTTGGATCATTCCAACAACAACATGGTCAATATTGTGCTTTCAACCCCTTCTCAATTACATCCTAGAACGCCTAAACCACCTGTCATGGTGGATGACTCTGTAGCTAGTGCATCAGAGTCATCAACGGTGACAAAAGGGGCTGTTCATCGCCTTTCCTCCCCTGTGGTTAATGGGAATGCTGCTACTCCTCCCACTAAATCTTTGCCAGAGGTTAATCTCTCAGTTAGGGGTATAAATCATACTTCCTCTATCCATGTTAATCTTTCTGCCAATTTGGCTGGAACTCCTTATACTCCCACAGTGAAATCCATTTTGTTCAAAACTCCACTCAATAAATCCCATAAGACTACCCCTAAAACAAAATTTAATCGGGGTACCCAAGGGAAATCGATTCAAGGGAATAATATCTCAAACCTTTTTGGAAAGACGACTGCAACGAGCACCCTTGTTAAACCTCTACACTCACTTCCAACAGTGGCCACTCTGGATCATACTAATCTAGTTGATGTAGCTAAGAAATTGGAGATTGAAGACCCTCTAGCTCACGATATTGACGATCTTAGCATTATAGAATGTGCAGACAAGGCAATCGCTGACAGCCACCTGGGTCTCAACTCTAATGATCCTAACAATGTCACCCAGTACATTTGTGACGATTCCTATGTGGGCTCTCCCTCTGATCTCATCAACTTTATTGATGAGTATACAGAGAAACAAAACAGGCTGAGAGAAAGGGGTCTACTTTCAGACTCAAAAAAGGATCGGGGTAGTGAGTCCATTTTACATCATACTCTAAAAGAGGCAGGTGACAGAATTAAACTCTCTCAACCTACTCTCTCGGCTCTGAATATGGTCCTGAGCTCCTTTGTGAGTCTGTTTGACAATATTTAGTCTGAGGTTAGATCACATTCTCTTTTACTCTCTGAAATCTATTCTAGGTTAGAGGGCCTTGATAGATTCGAAGAGTTAGTTAAAATTATTAAGGAAGAACACCCACTTTTGCCCACACATGGTTCCGATCCAACTTCTTCTAACCAGTTAACGGTTGAAGCCCATATAGTACATCAAGGGCTCACTGGGACAACGCCAATTATACAAGGGGTAGTTTTAGATAAGGGTTCGGGTCTCAAGGTCCCCCATTGTTCGGCTCTGGATTTCTGTACTCAGCCGTCCATGATTCCTTCAATTATTTCTGAGTGTGTGCGAGAGGCTATAGGGTTGAAGGTAAAACACCCTATCCCTCACAACAAACTTACTATGGAATTAATGGAGGAGAAAGTCCAAGAGGAGTCGGTAGGCCCTCCTCTCAATCTAACTGTTCAGGGTCTTCCCCCCCCCCCCCCGTGGGAAGGACTTTAGAACTGGTTGTTCCACTTAAGGGTGTCCATATCGCCTATTCTGTGGACCAGATATCCACTCTTTTGACTTGCATAGGAAGGAAAAGAAAAACTAATAAGCAAATGAAGAAAACTAAAAATCAGAAGAACTTGAAAAATATTACTTCATATACCAACCAATTTTTCAAAAATCTTTTCTTGGCAAATACTCCAGCTTCTTCAACCCCTTCTCCTGTTCTTAAGGGGACTGGGAATTCTGCTGAACCAGTGGTTTCTGTGACCCCTAAACCCAATATGGTGGCCATTTCGGCTACAGCCGATTCATTTCCCACTACATTAGTTCTATCTTGCGTACCGGACGCTTTGGTGGATGGCCATCCGATCATCAATATTGCCCTTCTAGTAGCGGGGTCCAACACTGAGGGGGTTGTGGACACTGCGGTTTCCAGCGCTTTGACAATAGTTCAAACTTTATTAGAGCCGATTTGCACCAACGCTTCAGCTGATCTAACCACCAATACTATTGTCGAGGCAAAGGATTCCTCCTCAGTTGTAGATCTCCTAACTATTCCATCTAATTCCATTTCTGGGATAGATCCGAGTCATTCAAAGACCACTTTATCATCGCTCACAGCAAATTTGGTCAATATTGATATGGTTAAACATCTATTCCAGGCGTTACTGGTTTCTAAAACTGCAAGTGGGGCAGGGCCCAAGTCAATTATAAGCCCGTCTCAGGATGGGGCCCCTTCTGCCCCTTCTCTATCTTTGGGGCCCCCCTTTTTCTTCTGTTGCTGAGGGTCATCCAGCCATCACCGAGCCAACAACGAGGGACTGTGGTATGGGAGCTCAATCAGTGGGGCGTCCTTCTGCTCCTATCTCTCTTAATTCAGCTCATACAAGTATGCCTAGTGTTGGCCCTAATATGGGCCGTGAAGGTGTCCCCTCTGGGCCCGATTTTGTCCATTACAGCAATTCTTTCAAATCATGTGATAGATTTCCTGTGGGTCCAAACGCTATCCAAAATAGGACTATATTAAGAGGTGCAAGGGGCACTGACCTGGAGGCTGACTCTTTAACTGAGTTTACTAAAAAGATCACTGATTCTCTACCTCACTTATCAGAAGCGAACATTTCTCGTGATATTCTTCAGTTTACCAGTCTCTGGGGCCAAGACATGCCAATTTGTCTTAATCGTGGTAACATCTTAAAGATTTTCCATCAACTTCCCTCGCTCTCACTCATCCCCAGCTATGACATGGATAGTATTCTTTTTCCTATTCAGGGTCGGGTAGATGTGAGTAATATCACTCTTAAATCTAGAGTGGTCTTGGAATTGATCATGGGGCATAGGGAAGGGTTAAAGCAACTTGGTTTCGAAGTAAACCTACTAGAATCCACTCAGTTCTCCAGTAATAACTGAGGGGGTGCAGACTATAGGGGCAATCTCACTATGGTATATCATCCGGAAAGATCTCCACAGTCCCAACAGAGGCATTTTACGCCCAGATCAAATGGTAACTTTCGAAACTGGGCACAGGTTACCGCAGGTCTGTGGAAATTATTACCTTTCGATTCATTTGGAACTCTCTCCAAAGGCTCTTCCTGTGAATAGTTTTGTGTTTTTATCTTGGAATTCCAGAGGTAATTCCCATCTCTTCACAAATCTGGATACTGTAACTCTGATTAGGGCTTCACACTGTTTTCTTTTGCAAGAAACCTGGATGCTCTCAACTCCCGTTTTAGATGGGTTTGATATCTTTTCTCAAAATGCTAAACCCAGTTTGGGAGGGAGGCCTTCTGGGGTTCTTCTCATAGGAATTAGAACCTCTTTTGGTTTTAGGACTAAGGTTCTTTTGGACACGCCTTTTGGCATCTTGGCCCTGGAGGTGTTCTCTTCTGATCTAACGGTCACTCTACTCTTGATTAATGTTTATTGGCACAATGGAATCTCTGCTCTTGAGCCATTTCTGCAAAGGTTAACGGACATGCTTCTTTCCTGGAGATCTCTGTACCCTAGGGGTAAATTGATTTTAGCAGGTGATCTCAACTCCGACTGTTCTATTTCCTCCGAATCCAAATATGATGACTTGGGACTGGCTATGGAGGATGACCTCCGCCTAGGCCTGAAATACGTACGGGGTCGTCACTGGAATTCGGCCTTGGATTCGGTTGGTCTAACCTGTCTTAACGACTACTATGACGCCATTAACTTACCTTGTCCCACATGACGCAGATCTTCGTCAATATAGTCTAAAGTAGATATCTTTGTAGATCATTCCCTTACTTCTTTCTCGTCCAATGTCGAGGTCTCTTTTAATCCATGGAGTGATCATGGCATCCTCCGGGTTTCATTTCTTTGTCCTTTTCCTATTAAGTTTTTGCCCGGGGGGGGGGTCCTAGCCATCTTCAAACTCTTGGACAAGGGAAAGGGGTATGCTGGTCACCTCTCAATATCAGTGTACTTAAGCGCAAACTGATTTCTTCCTTTAATCATACCTCTTTCTCTTGGAAATTAGCAGTTTTCAATACAGCCCATTTCAATAGTTTTCTTAATGCTCTTCACTGTAGTATTCATGTCCAGCTTAGGAAGGGCGTTTTCAAAATATATCACCCTCGTAGATTTGATCAAGAATTGGCTAATGCAAAGGGTCTCACTCGGAAACTTATTAGAGGTGCACAAGCCCTAGATATTGAATGGGTTGATAAAAATACAAAAATGAAAACCATCCGCCAAAAATATAAAAATTACTGTAAGTCAAGAAAAGCTACTATGCTACAAAACGACGCGGAGCATATGCTTGCAGTGTTAATAAAACGAGATTTGAGGACATTCTGGGTTACCATGTCTAGCCTAGACGATGTGGCAGAGGCCGACCAATTGAATGCCATCCCAGAGGTTCAATGGGTAGAGCATTATACTGAATTATTTGATACAGGGGTGTGAGGGATCAGATCATTGTCTTTTGGGGAACTTCCCCTCTAAGGACCCTTGGAAGCCTGCAATTGATTCTGAGATAGTATTAGGACTTATCTCTAAAGCCAAGAAATCTAGGGCTCCGGGGCCTAATGGCCTTACTAATAATACATTTAAAGCTGAGCCAGATCTCTAGGCCAACCTCCTCTCCCTGCTTTTTCAAGACGTCGTTAATTCTGGGAAAGTACCTATCAGCTGGCAGACCGCTCATATTGTTCCAATTTTTAAAAGAGGTCTGCGTACTCTGGTCAAAAATTACAGACCTATTTCAGGCTTATTGATGCGGACTGTAAGCTTTTTGCTTCTATGCTTCTTTCCCACCTTAACGTTTGGATTAAGGAAAAACATATTCTCCCCAAACAACAAACAGGTTTTAGGGCAGGCCACTCAACCAATCTTAATGGTCTTATTATTAGTGCCCTGCAGAGTTCCACCTGGGGTACATATGATGGTTCCCTTTACATTGCGTCTATCGACCTGTCAAGTGCCTTTGATTTGGTTATCAGGTTAAGACTATGGGAAAAATTAACCAAATGGGGCATTCCGGCCTGTCTTCTAACTCTTATTATGGCAATGTATGAAAACTCGGGGGTCCATATCATGCTGGATTTGGCAGGAACTCTTTCCAGAAGGATAAGGACCCGCATTGGGGTGAGACAAGGTTGCTTGTTAGCCCCCTGTCTCTTTATTCTCTATATGGCGTATGTGGATGATTTTCTGGGAAATACAGCCATGGTGAGTGCTAAACTGGGGGACTTGAGGCTCTCATGGTTGGCCTATGCTGATGATTTTCTTCTTTTTGATCACACTAAAGTTGGCCTGCAGAGGCTTATTTGCAAATTTGAAGAATACGCCACCACTAATGGGCTGAAGATTAACCCGAGCAAAGCCCGTACTATGGTCTTCTCTAAGGGGAGAACGGGGAACAACAAAGTATGGAAAATAGGTGGTGAAAATATCATCAGAGCACATAAAATCGTCTATCTCGGCTTTTTGGTTCTGGCCCAACCCTCAGCGATTGAACTTAGATGATTTCTTAGGCACAAACTGCTCCCACCCATTTCCCAATCTATTACATCAGACAATAAATACTGTATGTTCTCCCTCAAGCCTGTACTAGACTTTTTTAAGGGTAAGGTTACTCCAAAGCTACTATATGGAATGGAACTTCACTATTCGTCACTTTTGACTTTTTGGGATACTCTTGAGGGTATCTATTGGAGGGAAATGTTGAAACTGCCGAATTCTATTCCAATAGTGGCCATTAGGTACGAACTAGGTCTCATTGCGAGCCAGGATTCTCTGGAGGGTCCTTTCTCTTTTTTCAGCTCTGCTCTTTCCTAAACCCGATACCCTCTATGCTGAAGTGGGTCACATGATTTTTTCTCCGGGACCTCTGGTTCGTAACTTATATCTGAACGCATTCAGTGATCTCTGTGACAAGACCCTGTCGGATAATTCCACTGATATGGACACTCTACTAACGAACCCAAACAAGGTTAAGGAGTGTCTTTTTAGTCATGATTGGAGTAACACCATTGAAAAATTGCATTCCTACCCCTCTCTGAGAGACCTACAATTTGACCATAAGAAAAGAGGTCTGTTGTCTTTTATTCTGGCTCAATATCCCAATAGATATTATCGCTCACTTCTCATCAAACTTAGATGGATTCTCCTTCCCACCTGGGAAGTCCTACATAAAAGGAAGGAGTTTTCTGATTTAGACCCTGCCTGTCGCTTCTATAAAACTGTGGGGGTGATTGAAACCTCTCGGCATCTCTTTTTAGATTGTACTGCTCTGGCATCTTTAAGGGACAAATATCTAGCTAGATTCAATGTAATAGGTCAAATGGGGGCAAACAGCCTGATCTGGTCAGTGTCTTGCTATTACTAATATTAAGGATGGAGTTGCTGTGGCAGGTTTTATCAAAGCTCTTGATTTATACGCCCCTCTCCGATGATTATACTCGACTATATGAAATTTTCAATTCCCGAAGGTTTAATGTCTATTTCAAAACTTCAAATTTTAATGTCGGATTTTTAATGTCGAACTGTATTTTGCATTGAATCTTTTACATTTGTCCCTTATTATCTGGAAATTGGATCTATGTTTTTTAATGTTTTGTTTGTATACTTGAAATTTAGATGTAATGAATGATTTTTTTTTTCTTCTTAAACTTTTTTGTAAAGGTTTCTTTGTAAACCATATACAATTAAAAAAAAATAAAGCTGCTTTTGATACTGTGGACAGATGCAGGTTGTGGCGAAAGCTGGAATCCTGGAGCATGCCATACCATCTGTTATCATTTATACAGTGCAACATATGTTAGGGTTTGCCTAAATCATAGTGGAGAGTTATCTAAATGCATTCGCACTAACAATGGTTCGAAAAAGGTGTGCGTATTGGCACCCCTATTATTTAACTTGTATATGATGTGGATAACCATTTTATGTGTGCAAATAACTACCCACCAAAAATCAGTGGTAAACATCTAAGATGGCTTGGCTATGCCGACGATATTGTCATCATGGATAAGACTGCCATAGGTCTCCAGCAATTGCTTACTGCTCTGTCCACATATTCAAAAATGAATAGTCTTCAAATACATTTAGATAAGATTAAAATCATAACACTTGGTGGGAAAATTCAACCTTGTAGATTTGTGTGAAAACTTGACAGTCAAAGATTATGTTATGTTATGTTATGTTATTTTGCATTTATATAGCGCCTTATATACCATTGGTATGGTCTGAAGGCGCTGGTCGGTTGAACGCCCTTGGGAACCGAAAGTTCAGATCAGTAGAGAGAGTAGAGGGAGTCAAAAGGTGCGTGTGAGCACCGGGTATGTGTGCAGCTCGTGCGGTATTCGTGTGATAGCTGCTTCTTAGCTGTAGGTGAGGTGGTTGAGAGATCAGGAGTAAGTGTTCGCTCCGGCAGGGTTTATCCAAACCGGATATGGCTGCGTTAGGCCTGAGAAGAACGCCTGGCTGGGGGTGTGTAACCATCAGTGTTTACTTAGATTGATGTGGAGTGAGCGGCGGATGTTGGTATGAGAACAGTTATACCGAATCGTGTCATATTATCTCTGTGTTCTAGTTGAGTAGTGATGTAAAGGAGAGAGTAAGCGTGGTGGTGAGATATGATGAGTAATTTGCTTTTTTGAACGTTGTCTGCATTCCAATTATACAGCAGGTCTTGTTTATTTGGGTGCTTTATTAAGCGACCAAATTTGCTAGACTTTGCTGAGAGACCATGTAGAAAAAAAGATAGCAAATTCATGATAGTAGTGACTGAATTTCATAAATAAGGCAGGAGAAGGCTCATTAGAGGGTGTACTAAAATTATATGAAACCTGTTTAGTCCCAAGCATACATTTTAGCCTGGAATTATACCCAGAAGAAGAAATAAAAGGGTTGGATAAGTTAGTGGCTAAACTATCACAAAGGATGTTAGACGCCATTAGATTAGAACTTGGTCTACCCTCTTTAAACATCAGCTATAAAAGTAAGATGAGTTTATGGCTGCTGAAAATAAGGACTAGTAATCCTAGTTCATCGGTGGGAGATTATGGTCACATATTGGCCAAAGAGGCTACTAGAGAGACTTTAGCCTTACTTGAATTTGCAAAAGCCTGTAAAGATTTCCATGTCAAAATAGATTGGTCACCTGAGAGACTTACTGGTTCAACGAAAAGTAATTATACAAAAAGGCATATGAATGGGACTGGTCGACTAAAATTTGTCATTTATTATCATTAAAGAATTTGAAGGAATTTTCGAAGCAGTCCTTCAAACCTATGACTCCAGTAAACTATGTGATAGTCAATCAAACTAAATAATTATAGTGTTTACAATGCAACTGAGATTAAACTGTTTACTGTTATTAATTATGAAGGGCGCTTGGTCTGGTTTATCTAGTACTAAGAGTATGTATACTCTGTTCAGGATCCCTGGAAAGTACCTGTCATTCAATGCATTGCTTTTCTCCCACAAATTCCTCATCTTGATAGATCTCCTCATCCAGCTCTGCTGCTTCGAAACTTTTTCGACATAGGGTGTGGTGGACTTCGAATCGATCATTGATCCGTCTTGCTGGGTGCTTGATAGTCGGCTCCGGATGTGACTTCAGGCATTGTGTATGTATACCATGTCACTACGCCCCCCCTTGCACTCTGAATCAGGAACACGACTTTGGGTTTCACTCTTTATTTTCCTGTCAAAATTGGCATTGCTTCTTCAGCAACCTCGACCGTGATGTCGACTCACCGGATTTCAGGCTTCAAAAGGTGCACCGATTGCGAGGCCAAAATGTTGATGACTGACCCCCACAACGGTTGTGTGGGGTGCTTGGGTGTGAGTCACGACACTGAGGCCTGCCCGTCCTGCTCGAAAATGCAACCGAAATCCCTACATGAGAGAGCCGGCAAATGGCTTCGGGCCGGTTGTCAACAAAAACTTCTCTCGTTCGATCTTTAGAGGCCAAAACGGAGGAGCCATCCCCGAAAAAGGGGAAGGATAGGCATTGTAAGAAAACTAAGAAGCTGTCCCACTCTAGAAAACATTCTTCATCTTCTTTGTGAAAGAAGAAACACTGCCACCACCGACGTGAATCCAGCTCGTCGTCTGAACAAGGTAAGGGACCAACCACTCCAGAAGAGTGGGAGAGTTTTAAGCCTGATATGCTGTAAATGTTTAAACATCAGGCTGCTGTCGGTGCTGTTCCCCCTCTGACCAGCAAGCCGTGGCAGCAAAAGCAGCACTCTATGCTCCCGACCCCACGCTAGCCAGTCCGTCGACTCCATCGACCAAGCCTTTTGGCTCGATGCTGACAAAGTCGCAAAAACCGCTGACGGTTGTCTGTCAAAGAACTCCTAGCCACGACATCCATTCGATTTCCAAGTCTTCCTTGGCTCCGACAGCCATTCCCTCGGCTCCGATAACTGCCCCATTGACATCCACGGGGAAACCTTCAAAGCCGACTATCGGTGACTGTTCTTTGATTTTTCGAGTCGATGCAGTCAATCTCTGACGTTGAACAACTCGACCAAGGGGATATTGACCCAATCTATTCTGGCACCAGCGGAGTCAATTATTTCGGTGGCCACGCCAATTTATTTGCCTTAGCCCAAGGATTACAAGATGCAAGTGGGCTGGGCACATCCCCAGATCTAGAGTTCCATGAACTAAATTCAGGGCCTTGGTGGAAACAGGGGTAGACACCCTTGGCTTAAAAACTGCTGCACCCTTTCAGGGGTATGAACTCACTGATGTTCTGGACAAAGGTCCAACAGTTGAGCATAACATGCCTTTCAATCAGGCTATAGCTGACCCACTAGCCTTCTTATGGCAGCCCCCATGCACAATTCCTCCCGTAAGCATGGAAAAATATAGGCCGGCAAGAGGAAATCCTTCTTTTCTCTCCTTGCAACCTTCACCAGAAGTGTTGGTAGTGCAAGAGCCACTATCTACCTGGACTCCAACCTATCCATGGATAGACAAATCAATGCTATTGCCCCTCTGCAGCCTATCATGCCAAAGTAATCAATGCAGCAAGGCCCTTTCTATCCAAAGATAACTGTACTAACATAGCTAGAGCCATCACTGGCTCAAGGCTAGACTATTGCAATGTCCTCTTCCTAGGGACTTCCACAAAAAACCTGGAAAGACTCCAAGTCATGCAGAACAATGGGCTACGTGCAGCCCAAGGCATCTCCAAGAGGGAACACATCTCGGAGACCAGGAAATCAGCTCAAAACACTGACACTGACACACAAATGCATCCATCTCACTGTACCTGACTACCTCTCACAAAGAATCCACCCAGCCTCCTCCACAAGACCTACCAGATCACCCTATGCCAACATGCTTTGTGTGCCCGTGGTAAAAAGAACTAGAGCAGGCGGCTCCAGCTTTCCCTACCCCGCACCCTCACATTGGAATGCCCTACCTCCTACCTCCTACCCTCCGGGGCGAGGCCTCCCTCACTGCCTTCCGCAAGGCCATGAAAACTGTTCTCTTTGCATAATGTGTAACCCTCAACCTTACCTCCACGTTACACACCAATGTATCTACGTACTAATCTGCAAATGCTACTCCTTCCCTGTAACTAAGTTCCCTGTAAGTAACAGCGCCTCAATGCCCTTGGGCTGTTTGTGCGCTATATAAATGTAAAAAATAAATAAATAAAATCACCACCTGACCTGCAGCCTCCACGTCCAATCTAAAAAAACAACAAAACAATACTGTATTAATTGAAATGGTGCCTTTTTATTTTGCATTCATGTTATTAGTCGCTACAATAAATGTCTTGCAGTTGTGCACATAATGTATCGCTGTAATAAATGTCTTACAGTTTATCTATGTGCTTATTGTTTTCGCTTTGTTTGGGTCCTTTGTCTTCTTGTTTTATGCTTGTCCTCTTTTGATTTAATTGTGTCCTCGACACGTGTTTCCCTGTCTACTTTTCTGACTCTTCTTCAGGAGGATCTTTGAATTTATTTGCTCTGCACAGTTGCCTTTCCTTATTCCTTATTTGGTTTGATGTTTGCTTGTTATAGTTTTTCCTGTGATCAATTAGTAAATTGTTTATCCATTTGTGGATAGTTAGTTGATTGGATTTATTTGTAATTTATTCTCTGGTAATATTCAATTGGAAATCACTGTAATATCTGTTCTATTCCTTCTGTGTTTAAAGTTGCCTGTAAAAGAAAAACCCGCATCACTGTTTAATTTGCATTGTCGGTCTGTTATTTAAACTGATACTTGGTATATATTCCAAAATAGAAGCATGGTTTCTATCTAATATGAATGAGACATTATTCCTTTTGAGTTAGTACAGTTTCTAAAATGTTTTGTTATACAGAAAAACTTTTTGTCTCTCTGATGACCTTTTTTACATGCTTAACTCATAGACAGGTGTCTGTCCGTTTTTAAATTCTTAGATATTTATACCTTGTTGCTTCTTTCGAAGTATCAAATGTTTTGTTCCTCTTTTATGAACTCCTTCGCTGGAATCCAATGTTTTACCAATATACCTACATGGGAAATGCGGAAATAGCATTGTTATAACCCTTGATAGTAACAGGCTTCGTAAAGATATTGGACATCTACTTTCACTTATGGCACAAACGTTGTGGTCCTAATCTCAGTCTCTAGCATTCCTGTTGCCTTACTGTTTGTGTGATCACCGTGGATCCCCCGTGTGCGTTGGTCCGCCTTCGTTTTTTATGTTTGTCGTGTTCTAATCTCGCGGCAGTGTTTGTTTCACTTTGATGACGTTATTCTGTATCACGTGTCGCTCAGATTTGTGATCACGTGACGCTGACTAGTGTCGGTCGCCATTTTAGTTTGAGCATGTTATTCTCACTATTCATTCACGTTTTGAGGCTGCGTTTATTTTGTTTTTCTTATCCGTTCTCAAATAAATATATTTATTTGCTTCATCCTGTATTTTTTACTATTGAAAACGTTTTGTGCATCTTCTCTGTTTCAAAATTGTGGTCACGTTTCGCGGTCTGTTATAGATCTTTATTTTGGTTTGGGCATGTTGTTTTTCTTCATATTTTGCACTTCGTTGATATCTCTCGTTAGCTACAATTGTAAGCGTAACTCTCTTTGTAATAACATATTATTTATTTATTCCCAAGAATTGTAATTATTTCTTGGAAAAAATGGGATAAAGTTTAAAAATATTGAAAAGACATTTCTCTAGTTCCCATGTTGCAAGTATTATATTTACTATATTTTCTTTTGCAGACAATTTTTCTGTGTTATTAAATGTATTCTTACTTTCTTCCATTTCGTCCTTTTGTTTGCCAGACTTTTGATGTTCTTGTGTGGTATACCTCAACATGTGTTGTTGATTTGCCCAATGGCATGATTTATTGATTAGTGTTACTTCAGAGGAAATGGTGCATTTCTTGGTCTTTGTTGAGTCCTGTGTGGCATGTATCAAGATGACAGATCCAAAATGCCTCTCTTTTCCTCAGCATTTTTTCTACATTCCCACCTCTGGGTGGGATTACAATTTTCTCAATGCCAAAGTATTTGAGCTTTCCAATGTCAGTTGATGAATGATGATTCTTAAAATGATAAGCCAGAGGTGTTTCTGGTATTTCACTTCTACTTGATCTAATATGTTCTCTGATTCTAGTTCTGAGCATGCGTTTAGTGCTTCCAATATACAGTTTTGTGCAGATGCATTGTATTGCATATACTACCAGTTTACTATTGCAGTTAATAAACTGTTGTATTTTCTTCGTTTGTCCATTAGGCAATATAATTCTATTTTCTTGTCTGAAAATTGACATTGGTTGCAGGATCCACATTTGTAATGTCCTGTCGTTGGATTTCTTAACCACATTTGTTGTGATGTGGTGATGCCAGTTTTTTCTGAAACAAAGTGAGATGGACTGAGTATGTTCTTGAAATCTTTAGCCCTTCGATAAGTAATACTCGGTTGTGGGTCTAGTAGTGCTTCCAGGTCTTTGTCAGTTTGTAGTATATTCCAATTCTTTTTGAGAATATTGTTCAAAGTTTTATTTTTACTGTTGTATGTTGTGATTAATCTTATCGTTTCTCCTGTTTGTGTTTTCTTGGGATTGTTTTTAAGGAGATCTGTTCTTTTTTTGAGGTTAGTTTTATGATAACTCTTAATTAGATGTTTGTAGTTATAGCCTCTGTTTTGGAATTTTCTGATTCTTTCTCTTACATGTTTTTAAAAATCTTGAGTCCTTGTACAGTTACGTTTAATCCTTCGCATTTCTCCATATGGTATATTTTTGGTTATATGGCATGGATGATTACTTGTAGCATGTAAAATGCTATTGACTGCTGTTTCCTTTATGTAGAGAGTTGTATGGATTTTATTGTTTTCTATGAAGAGGTTCAGATCCAGGAAGTGATACTACTTGGCTGTATTGTATGGTCAATTTCAAATTGTAGTTGTTGGAATTCCAAAATTCTTGATACTGTTTCAATTCATTTTCTGTGCCGTTCCAAATCATCATCATAATATCATCAATGTATCTGCCCCAATATGTCACCTGGTTGGTTATGTTAAAGTAAGGATGGGTCCACACATGTTCTGTCTCAAAATGCCCCATGTAGAGGTTGGCATAAGATGGGGTATATTTTGCCCCCGCGTCCAATCTACCTCCAGATAGAGAGGGTAAGAAACTTGACACCATGGCCAATCAAGTTTTTCTTCAGGCAGTATGGCCTACAGGGCCACTAATGTGGAAGCGGCTTTGCCAAATATTCGTTTGGTCTGTCGAAGTCTGTAGAAAAAGCTACTTAGTACATCCCAGAAGGTGAAATGCAGTATGGTTTTATACGGTTGGTGGAGGATGGGAAGGGGGTGGCCAAGCAGTCGTTACATTGACTTGGCCGGTCAAATGAATCAGCAGTGGTAATGAAAAGACAGGCTTACTTGAAAACCTCTGGATTCTCCCCAAATGTTCAGAACAGGCTCCTGGACATGCCCTTTGGGTGAGATATGCTTTTTGGACAAAAGGTTGATGACTATTTTGAAAAATTGAAAGAGTCAAACATTGCAGTGAAATCGCTCGGCCTAGATCCGCAGCCAGCGAAGCCTGCCTTTGTAGCTTTGCCTCAAGAGGCAGAGGTTATAGACGCTATGTACCCTAAGAAAAATCCTAGCTGACAAAAACAGTCCTGAATCCACTCTTAATATAACTAATGACAATGCAAACGTGTGTCATGATGCCTACTCCCGGGAAGCCAGTTCAGGCCCAGCGTCCCCGAAAGCAGACATCATGTCCCCAGGGAGGGACCCAGCAACCCCTTATAGGGGCTCTTTGGACATTGTCCTGGCGCCTTTGGCGCCAGGCTCATAGAAGGGATCAGTCCTGGCACCATAGGCGCCAGGCTCATTATGGGAGTGCTTGGATGGACTTACCTGATGCAGACCATGCTGCTGGATCCAGACCTCCTTGAGGTCTGAAAGGGACTATTTTACCTATGGGACTATTTTACCACTCGGGCGTGGCTGAGGAAGAATACTTACCTGGAACTACTTTGGGGGCTATTTAAACCACGCCCAGACAGCAGCTCACGCTTCGCGTTGTTCTGCATCTAGCAGCTGGACGCTCACCGTGTCTGCTCCTGCATCCTGGCTCCAGCCACGCCCACCTGCAACCTGGAACACCTGAAAAGGAAGGAAAGGAGAGAAAGGTGAATAATTGAACTTTACCTACCTCCATCCGGAGTCCGGAACCATCACTCCGACGATCCTGAGAAAAGACATTATTTTTAGAAGCGCATCGCATCGCTCGCTGCAGCGCCACGTTCCACTCACCTTCATGAGGCGCCCTCGGGCTCTTCAGCGATCATTGGCACCATCCGTCCCCTTTCAGCGCCTAAGGAGAAAAAGAGACAAAACAAAGGTGGGCGAAGGAACAGATTGAGGAAGGCCTGATTCTTCCACCTTAAGACTTACCTGATTATTGTTGGGACAATCTTTCCTCACCTTGGGTCGGCGCCGCTTCTTTGGCACTTCTGTACCCCGGCCCCTAAGGGGAAAAAGACACACGCATTAGTGGGTGAAAGCAAGATCACTAAGGGAACCATCCATCAAAAAGACTCACCAGAGTTTACCTTCGGCGAATCCATTCCTCTACGCGGATTCTTCATCCTGCATCTGAAATAGAGAAAAGGACAACGGACAATTAAGGCTTGAACTTTTGCAACTGAATACTTACGGCCTCATATCGGAAAAGTCAAGCGGAGTTGAATACTCACCAAACCCGAGATCCAGTGAAGTAACTGGAAATCAACGCGCCCCTGCATCGGAAGCAGGATGGAGAGCTCGTCCTTTCAGACTCTAAGGTGAGACTCTACGGGGAATTGCGGAGGGGGTTCGAGGAATGTGAGAGGGGGTAGGGGGGAATCCGACACATTATCCAGCAGACAGTTAATCCCCTTTTCCATCTACAGAAGGATTCTTCTACAGGCCAGACAGGCGAGGTTTGGGGGTCCGGTCCAGTCCGTCTTCCGAGTCCTGCGCATCACCTTAGAAGAGGTCATAGCAGTCCAGAACAGGTCGGCGCCTCTGTGGGAATCAGGTGAGCGTTACAACGTGCTATTTGACTTCTCTCCAGTCACCCAAGATCTAGTGTTAGACACCATCTCTAAATTAAAAGCCTCTAATTGTAACAGGGATAATTTCCCAGCAATCTATGTGCCCCCCACTCTCACTTCTATTATACTAACTTTGTGAATGCCTCGTTCAACACGAACACAGTTCCATCCAGTATAAAAGAAGCAAGCGTGACCCCGCTTATGAAAAAACCCTTGCTGGACTCAGCAATTCTTACAAACTACCGACCAATAACTACGGTCCCCTTTCTGCTCAAGATCATAGATAAAATAGCATACAACCAAATTCAAGCCCATCTAGAGCTAGACAATCAGGATTTAGGCCTAACCATAGCACCGAAATGGCACTCCTTAAACTGAAAATCCAGATGGACACTATTATCGACGCCGGTAAACTCTGCATATTACTGCTGCTAGATCTATCGGCGGCATTCGATCTAGTGGACCACGATAAACTATGTGCTACACTAGCAAATGACTTTAGCTTCTCTAAAGATGCCACCCTCTCTAGCTGAACGTACGTCTAGAGTATCCATTGGTAAAGAACCTGCTGATCCCATCCTAGTCCCTGTTGGGGGTACCACAAGGGTCCTGTCTCTCACCTACCCTATGAATGCGTACACTAAGCGCCTTTTCTCGGCTTTGGATGCTATGTGTGTCATCTACACCAACTTTGCAGATGATACCCAGATCCTCATTTCCGATCACAGCAAACTATTACTATGACACGTTGATCATCAACAAAATGAACGCAATAAAACAAAACTGGATGGCTCTGAACAGCCTCTGCCTCAACGATGAGAAAACAGAAATTCTCATTGTGGGCTACCAAACTAAAATCAACGCTCTCCACTCAGTCTATACATCAATCAACATTGATGGTACACTGATTCCAGTATCAAAACAAGTTAAAACCTTAGGAGCTAACTTAACTATGACGAAACATGTGAATGCTCTATCCTCATCTACTTCCTATACGTCCAAGTTGATTGCCCTAAATCGCCAGTTCCTCTCACCCACAAACCGCATTAACCTAGCTAGGGCATTGATATTATCTAAGTTGGACTACTGCAACTTACTCCTACTAGGTACCTCTAATACTAACCTAGGCAAATTACAACTCATGCAAAACAAAGCACTACAAGCAGCCCTAGGTCTAATAAAGTCAGAACACAATATCAGGAGGGAGACCCACTGGTTACCCATTAAGGCTAGAATTATTTTAAAATCACTGTGTGTTGCCCACAAATGTCTTGCTAAGAAAGCACCCATTTAAATCAATAACTAAATAAGTAAAAAATAATCTAACAGAACGCTCAGATATAATAAAAATTTGCTCCTTTTGGTCCGATGTTATAAAAGTTCTAGAGCCGAGGGAAATAGCTTCCCACTCATGGCCCCTAAACACTGGAACGCCCTACCCTTAAGCATAAAAAATGAAGACTCCTTCCAGTGCTTCAAAAAACGACTAAAAACTTGGTTGTTTAACCAATTTTAAATATTGAATACCCAGCTAACAATAGTCAGTCACCCTCCACCCTAGACAGATACCAACTTAACAATGACTACTACCAAAATATGTAAACAAGTAACATGACCATGTAACGTCAACCAATGTCTCTTCATTATGTACTCTTTTGTAATTGTATTTTATATGTATGTACCTTGAATGCTGTCGAATTATAACCAAGATGTCTGTAACTCTGCTGTGATACCACAGGGTTTGGCCGTAAAACAAATATAATAAATAAATAAATATGGCAGGGAGGCACAGCTCCTGCAGGCCAGGCAGGAGCTGTGGCGTTTCTCACGTCCTGGAAAGGGCAGAGTGGCTTCTAAGGGCCACAGCCAGCTGCAGCAGCTGCTCCAGCCTCTAAGCTGCTTTGATTTCCCCTCCCACAGCTTACCGGTTGGTGGACGGTAGGCATGACATTGGCCCCAGTGGCAGTTGATTATCTCATATGCCTGGGCTCTGCAGACAATCTGGTGGAGTTATTGTCTGCCCTTCTTAAGAAAGCCACCAGACAGACCCCCACTGCCTCCAATCCAACCGGGACAGGAGCTCCAGGAAGAGCTGAAGGCCCTGTTGTCGAAGGGTGCCATGGAAGAGGTACCTCCCGATCAGAGAGGGTCAGGCTGGTATTCCCAGTATTTGCTGGTGCCCAAGAAAGGAGGAGGTCCCTGTCCCATTCTGCACCTCAGAGCCCTACACAAGTTCCTGAGGAAGGACAAATTCAGGATGGTGACATTGAGAGAAATTCTCCACGCTCTCGAACTTCAGGACTGGTTGGTGTCAATAGACCTACAGGATGCTTATTTCCATGTGCCAATACATCAAAAGCACAGGATGTTCCTAAGGTTCCTTATAGGGCACAAGCACGATCAGTTCAAAGTGCTTCACTTGGGGTTGACATCTTCACCAAGCTCATGGCGGTAGTCGCGACTCAAATCAGGAGATCCGGGGTCCATGTATTTTCATACCTGGATGACTGGCTGATCTGTGGGAGGTCAGTGAGGCAAATCTCATCTCATCTGGAGTACACATCCCTACTACTGCACAGGCTGGGCTTCTCCCTCAACTTGAATTCCTATCTGATACCAGTCCAAAAACTACAGTTCATAGGAGCAGTCCTGGATACTCGGATAGGGAAGGCTTTCCCTCCGAAGAGAGAGCTGACAGCATAGCCCAGATGGTGCATTTTTTCGGGACCACGCCACTCTAGCCTAGCGTTTTCCTTCCTCCACCTCTTAGGTCTCATGGCCTCCTATATTTTTCTAGTGCCAGAGGCCAGGCTGCGCATGAGATCCCTTCAGTGGCTCCTAAAGGACCAGTGGTCTCAGTACCTGGGAGCGCTCACAGATCCTCTTGGAGTGTCCAACCAAGTGGTCCTCAACCTCGACTGGTGGGACAACTGCAGCAATCTTATGGCAGGGGAATCCTTCTGGCCTCCTTGGCCTCAGACCCGAGTGGTCATGGATGCGTCTCTGGAGGGTTGGGGCGCTCACTGCGAGGACTAGCAGGTGAGCGGCCTTTGATGAGAAACTGAAGCCAGGTGGCACATCAACAGGCTAGAGTTGCAAGCCATCAGGCTAGCCCTGAGGGCCTTCTCCCCGTCTCTCAAGTTGAAGCATGTCCTGATTCTAATGGACAACACGTTGACCATGCACTGCATGAACAAGCAAGTTGGTGAGTGCTCCCGTTCCCTTTACACAGAGGCGATGCACCTATGGTTCTGGTTACTAGAGAAACAGATCTCCATTTCGGAAGTTCATCTAGCAGGGACAGAGAACAGTTTGGCAGATGCTCTGAGCAGGCAGAGTGGGAAGTGTGCCAGGAAGTCCTCGAAGAGGTATTCTCTCTCTGGGGTACCCCAGCAGTGGATCTGTTCGCCACAGAGTCCAACAGGAAGTGCAAACATTTTTGCTCGAGGGACTTCACAGCGAACGGCGCCCTGGGGGATGTGTTTCTTGTTGACTGGACTTTCCCTCTCCACTACGCCTTCTCTCTTGGCCCAGAATCTGCCACAAATTTTTTTAGACTACTCACAATGGTTTTATTTTACCTCTCTATACCACCACTAGAGGACAGCGGTGTGCAATGTGAAATTTCCTTTTTACTTCAATTATCTACCACATCTTTGTCATCACTTCGCCGGTGAAGTGGCTACCCGGTCTGGCTCAATCCTTTGGGGTAGGCCAAAACGCGAGAAGATGTGGTTGATAATCAGGGCAGCTGCTGTTTCTGCCTTGCAATTTGGGGCCAGGGGACATTCCACCATTTGGTAAACCAGCATGTTATGGTTAACATATACTTGTTCCCCCTAGAGGAGCGAATCACAGGCCCGATGAGTTCTACTTGTAAATCTGACCAAGGCAGTGTCATCCCCCTCTTCTGGAGGGGAGCTCAGTGTGTGAGTGAAGTTGGCTGAAATTGTGCACTCACAAGACACCCCTTCAAGTATTGGTCGAGGTCCTGCCCCATGTGTGGCCAGTATGCTACTTCTCGCAAGATTTCTAAAGTAGTGTGAAACCCCCGATGACGGGCTGTGGCTGTGTCATGGGCATGACTTAGCATCAGGTTTCGGAATGAGGTAGGGACCACCCACTGGTCACAGCCAGATATGGATCTCCTTACCACCAAACCGTCTTGGATTCAGAATTGTTTTGGACATTTCATCAACACCCTGAGGTCCTCTTTCCCAATGTAATCGATATCCTTCAGGGAAATGTTCTCAGGGCCCTCAATGTGTTGATAAAATTTACCAATAATTGGATCCCCTTTTTGTGCCGTAATTAAATCAGCATCTGGGGTCTCCTTACTCCGCTGGGCAGTTGAGAGTTCATTGTGAGCATTTGTCTGGGACCTAGTGGTAGCAGTGACCTAAATTTCCCCCAACAGGGACACGATCTCAAGGAGATCCCCCTGGTTGGCTCCGGTTTTGGCCAGCTGATCCGTTAGGTAATTTCCAGTTTTGTCTGGCCCCTCTATCCTGGAATGACCCTTGATCTTCTTCCAATAGATAGTCCTCCCATTAGAGGTGACCAGATCATTGATATTTTGGATTAGCTTGCCATGTTTCAGCGGTTTATTATTAGCACATAGCATGCCTCTGGTTTTCCAATTAACCAGGTGCTCCACGAACCCGTTCCGGACATAATCTGAATCAGTGATTATGAACAGTTCGTGGAGTTGGTGTTGGACGGCAGTGAGGATGACCTGATGAACTGCCATCAACTCTGCCACCTGACTACTACAGGGACTGATTTTGTACCCAGCAGAGGGTTGCAGAGCATCATTCACCCATGCATTCCCAACACCGGCCACAAGTTCCTTTTCCCCGTTGTTGTCAACATGGTAGGAGCACCCGTCCACATAAACTGTGGGCATTCCCTTGCACTTGTCTTCTTCATAGACATTGTGCAGGGAATTTCGGTACCCCTCCATGTTGTCCTGGGTATTAAGACTTTCGTCCTCAAGACAGTTTTATCTGGCACAATCATTCAAGTCAGCCAGACCTTGCGCGAGGGGACTCTTCTTGTTTTGGCCTTGTCTGACCTCCACAGGAAAGCCTTGCATTGACAGAATCCAGGAAGTAATTCTGGAATTAGTCACATTTCCGGCCTGGATTCTGTCGCTTTGGAGGTATTGCAGAGGCTGGTGTGGAGTCTCCACTATGATGTATTCCTCCTGGATAAACTGGTGGTAGTTTTTCAATGCCCACACCTTTGCCAGGAGTGCCTTCTCGCAATCGTTGAATTTTTCCTCCACAGAAGATAAAGTCTTCATTGCATAGGAGATGACTTTATTGACCCTGTCATGCTTTTGATATAATACTGCAGTCAAGCATGTATTTGAAAACCCTGTCTCCAAGAAGAACTCCTTGTTTTTGACAGGGTAAGCTAGACAAGGCGCTTGTGAGAGGCTTCTTTTGAGTTGTTTTACTGCCTCAGCTTGTTCTGGACCCCACTCCCACTTGACCCCCCACCCTCTACCCCCTTCAACAGATGGATCAGAGGTCTTATGATCTCTGCGTAATCCTCAATAAATTCCTACTATAATTAGTCAGTCCAAGGAGGCTTCTTAACTCACATAGAGTTGTGGGGTCTTTTAGTTTTAGGAGTGCTTCCACTTTCTTTTCCTGGCGACAGAGACCCTCAGGAGTTCTCATGCCCCAAGAAGTTGACACAGGTCCTGCACCAATGTGCCTTTTGGAAGGATAGATTTGCTCCGGGAACCCTCAACTGTGTCAGAACATAACGGATTTCCGCTATGTGTTCCTCCACAGTTGAGCTTTTTATCAGAACATCACCCACATAGGCCAGGTTACCCCTTTCACCGAAATTCGGCATGTCCTTATGTAGGAAGATGTTAAATTTGTTCCCGAGTTGATGTACCCAAAGGGAGTCTGGGTCTACGTGTGCTGCTGCCCCCCGAAGGTAAAGGCCAGCTTGTATTGGTCCTTCCTACTGACAGGCATGGTCCAGTACCCATTGGTCAGGTCAATGGCAGTGTATACTTTTGACCCCTGGATCTGGGCCAGCCCCTGGTCAATGTAGGGGAGAGGCCATCGGGACATGTGGACCCGTTCATTCAGCTCCCTCGGGTCAGCACAGTCTCCACTGGTGAAAGGTGCTGTGGACTGGATGAATTATCCCACGGGACCCAAGGTTTTTGATGATTTCTGTCGGGGACTCCATGGATGCGAGAGGCAAGCGGTATTGCTCCAGAAACACTGTAGTCATTCCATGGTCCCTGGGAATTGTTGTAGTGTGGATTTTGGTGCAACCACAGTCATACGAGTCCACCGCAAAGAGATCTTGAAAATCTAAGAACACTCGTTTCAACTTTTGCTTTTGCTCCGTGTCTCACAGGCATCAGCTAGGTTGACTTGCTCTTCAACCATTTGCCTGAAGCCTGGAAAGACTTCCGGTTTTGCTATCTCTGCGGCCTTCTCCAGCTGGGTGGAGAGGTCCCTGCTTAGAGTATTGGCCTGGACAGAGGGTTTCAGGTAGGAGAGGCTGTCATTGTGGACCTGGAAGATCACCTCATCCTGCCTGATGTCACAGGTCACCTCTTCCTCACCGTGAGGGCAGGAAGAATACACCCGGAAATTCCCCCCTTGCCAGGTCAAGATCCTGTCTGGTGGTAGGTCATTGCCACTATCATTGTCAAAACAGTAATTGGGGATCGGTCCCATCAGTTCATTACCTAGATCCATGGAAAAATGTTGGTCATCAACCGCCATTCCAATAATGGTGTCTGCGCCCAGAGTGATACTCCTAAGGTCGCTGTTATCCATCAATATTGGAATGGTGTTGTGTTCTACATTGACTAATGGTGTTGGGTTTAACCCCAACCCCTGCTGTTGGAGATGGGCATTGAGGTGTACGTATGTGTCAGGATTCTGCACTTCCAGTCCTCTTTTAATTTTTAATTCAAGTGGGAATAGTCGGGTCCATCCTGTGATGGTGACCTCCTCTGCAATTTGAACTTAAACTGCATATGGCAGCAATTGGGCTGACCGAAATGCCTTTTCAGAATCATCAAAGTCCATGGGATTTCCCCCTAGTCGGGATCAGGCTTTGTAATTTATCAGGTCCAAATTAATGGCAAAACGATTGAGAATGTCACTGCCTAAATAGAATGCAGCAGGGACATCTCGCACGACCCAACAATTATGTTCTACGCTTTTGTTACCTATAGAAATTTTGGGCATACACCTGCTAGGCAGGAGATGTTTGGAATTGGGAGTTTCCAGACCCATTTCCCACTTATCAATCAATTTAGATGTGGGAATGACTGGATTTTTTTGGAGCTTTCGGAACATGGCTTCGCTGATGAAGCTCTTACCGTTGTTCACGCATACTCGGGCGAGAACAGATTCCTTCCCCTCATTTAACTGAATAGGGAGGAATAACTGTTCTCTAATTTTCTGAATATCAGCTAAACTTTGAGCTGATTTCTCATCACTTTTGACTATGGAATGGGGATTTTTAGATAGTGAATCAGTATAAAACTTGAAAGTATTTCCTTCCAGTGTGGAATGCCACTTGAAATTGTAATGAAGGTTGATTTTCAGGGATGGAGAGGAGTTCCTGTCACCAGTTTATCCTACAGCAATTACTGTCACGGCAGGTATTTGATTGTTCTGGAAATGAAACTCAATATGATCAGGTTTTTGTTCAACCATGTGGCATGTGCCATTTAAACTAACATGGTTGACACTCTGTTTCAATTTTATTGGCCTGTTAGTCTGAGTCCACTGGACCTTATTCATGCAGTCTATTAGGTGGGACAACCTGCGTAGGATGTCATTCCCTAGTAGACAGGGTGTGCCCTCTGGAGTCAGGACTATGACCGGGTGTTTTACTTTGTGTCGCCCAATTTTTATTTCCAAATCCGCTCTCCCCTCGACAGGAATTTCATTCCCGTCGAAGTTTTGGAGTTGTCCAGGATGAGGGCTGAGAGGGATCTGGTTTATCTCCCCCCTTCCTGAATTTAGCTGATCAAAGGCCCTTTTTGACAGAAGAGTGGCTTGGGATCCAGTGGCCACCAGCGTTGCAAATGTACATTGCCTTTGCACTTGGACAGGGGCATAAAATCTACCGTCTTTCTCCTCCAATGGGCAAAGGTAATGTGCATTTCAGCCAAGCTGGGTGGTCAATTTCTTTATTTTAGACTCCAACACAGGGGTAGTTTGGGCATAATCCTGTGTTGGAGTTTGGGAATCTGAATGAAAAATTTGACATTCTGATATTTGGGGAGTTTTGGGCTCTCCTTTTTCTGATTCTGGGCTGCCCACCCCACCCCTCCCTTTTGGAGGCAGTCACCAGAATTGATTTGGGAAGTTTGGGAATCCTCTTTTAATGCTTTATTCCCTGGATGCTCATTCTGGGTTCCAGGATGGGCGATTCTGAATCATTCCCCACATTCACCCAGTCTTCATTTAGCTCTCTTGGGCCCCATTTTTCTTTGGGAGGAGTTACCCCGTCCATGAAGGAGAAGATTCTTTTCCCAGAATCCTCTAAGGATTCTTCCCCTTCAAACTGGAGGACACTAAATTCCTCCACAAAATGGGCCTTTTTAAGGTCTTTATTTCTCCTACCCCAACCCTCTGTTCCCTGGGTTGCAGTTTTTCACAGGCACGAGATTTTTGTTTCCGGTTTCTGGGTGTCCAGGGGCTTTTCACGAGTGAGGAAAGACTCTTCCCCTCGGGCTTTACACCCACCTTCCCCCGTGCCTCCTCCTCCTCTGGAACCGGTGGGTTGTCAGGGTTCTCTCTCCATCATTGTTCTGGGGTGCCAGACCCTTGGTTTGTGGGGTTCTGAGCCACCTTGTTCATCTGAGGGTTCTGTTGAGCCCTCAACGTGTGACCTAGATCCTGGGTAAGGTTCTGGACCTGGTGCTCCAGTTGGGACACCCGTTCCGGCTGGTACGGGGGTCTCTGTTCAAATCTAGGTGGATCACGGGAAGGGTAACTATCCCTTCTCCTGTAGTACTCTGGATATTGTGAATTTTGGTAACCCTCCACCCTTGGCCTCCCGTCTCCCGGATTGGGTTGTCTGGTTTCCTGAAAGTGGGGAAAGAAAGGAGGGTTGTCATGCGGGTTGGGGTTTTGTGGGTACCGGGGAAAGAAACTTAACCCAGCATTTGGGAGATTACTGCCCTCCTGGGGGAAGTTAGGAGGGAAGTTTCCTGGGGCGGTACTTACCTGATTGGACCCCCGCCCTTGTGTAGAGTGGTTGCCTGAGATGGGAATGAGGATTTGGGTATCGTCAGTGAAATTAGTGTAGCTAATACCAAGGCAGTCAAGCAGGTCGAATAATAGCTCAGTGCACATGTTATAGAGCGTTGGTGAGAGTCCGGAGCATTGGGGACTTCAATGGGAACTGTGAAGGAGTCGGCAGTTGAGTCTCCGTTGGAAACCCTAGAGGTGCGTTCACTGAAGGAGGATTTGATCCAGGTGGTGGCTTTGGCAGAGAAATGGAAATTAGCGTTGTGGTGTTGGTGGAGCAAATCATGGTCCACTAGGTGAAATGCTGCTGAGAGGTCTAGCAGTAGGGGCATGGACAAATCTCGGATGGAGCCTAATTGAATTTTGAGGTCTGGCGCTTAGGAGGTGGTAGTGTTTGACGTAGTGTTGTACTTGATGGTAGGCCATACCGTCTGAAACTTTGCAGAGGATGGGTACGGGGGTGATGGGGTGGTAGTTTGTGGGAGGGGAGGGTTCAGCAAAGGTTCTTTAAGAATGGGTTCACCCAGGCGGCTGTGAGGCTGGAGGGAACTGCGCTAGTTGAGAAGGAGGCGTTAATGAATTTGGTGATGACAGGGTTCAGAGTAGTGGCACAGAGCTTGACGATGTGCCTGGGCAGAAATCGCCCTTGCAGTTGGATGGTATGAGTGCCATGAAGGTTTTGAGTATATTCACTTTGGTGACTTGTGTGCAGTAGAAGGGGGGCAGGGGTTAAGGGGCTGGGGGTGAATCCACTGAAACCTCTGATTACTGGGATATGGAAGCAAGTTGAATTTTGTTCCCTCAAGGTGTCGATTTTGTTGGTCAGAGAGGATTGGATAGTGGAGCCAGTGGTGTATTTATGCTTTCTGCTGCCCTAGGTCAACTTTACTCCACCTATGCCAGACTCTGCTCATTCTCTGGAGTCTGCCCCTTCAAGAAACTCTGTCCGTGTTGTCCAAACTACCCCTCTTCACCCCCATTGTGTCCACGATTTTGGCTCAATAACATTATAAGGACGTTTTAAGGTTGCAGGGATTGAAAACGTAATGCTTCCTTTCTATTAATTCAAGCTTGTCTTCTTCTATGTTATGTTGATGTTATGTTGATTGAAAAGAGTGTTTTCAGATCTCTGCTGGCCAGGATTTGGAGTAGGCAACGTGTTCTACAGTTGAGGGCACTAGAGGTAATTGTTACAGCTAATTGTCTGCTTTCGGTTTGGTGCTAAAAAAATCTTTTAGAGGAAGGGCTAAAAACATAAGCTGTCTGCCAACTGGACACAAGTGAGAGAATGTTGGAATGAGGAATTTTATTTTCAATGCGAATATAGTTTATCTCTCAAATTGCTTGCCGTCACTCAATAAAAAGCACCTAGACTTCTACTGTAATATTAATGCAACCTAACTGAATTTCTACATCCAGCCTTGTCAAGTGTTAAAGTTTGCATATGAAATATATGCAAGTGGTACAGGAGCATTAATCTTTATCTGAGGGTGACTGGGAGTAGTTTGGGACTGGGTTTTCTACCTCTTTAAGAATTGTGAAGAGTTCTTTAGTGTTAGAACGGGCCTTGGAAATGCGTGAGTTGTAGAAGTTGGCTTTGGAGGTGATGTGGGTATGTTTGTAAACTTTAGTAGAAATAGAGAGGTTTTCCCAGTTGGCAGGGGCTTTGGATGTTTCCGCCAGAGGTGTTCTAATTCTCTTTTCCATCTACAGAGGGACGTGCGCTCATCAGTAAACCATGGGTTAGCTGGTTTATGCGGTTTTAGTATTTGGGATTTGGATTTGCGGGAGCATGCTGCTCCATGGTAAATTGGAGGCTCTGATGATAGAGAGATGTGAGGAGTTGGGGGTCGTTACAGGCTGGGCCATAGGGGTTAAGTAGCGCCTGAAGGGTAGGCCCAAGTGTTGTTTCTGTCTGCTTGCAGGTGTTTCACATCAGTGTGGATGTAGTTGGGGGCCAGTGGGGAGGGGAGACGACTTTGTCACCTGGTGAGGGACAGAGATACTAAGCTCTATCGGGGAATGAGCGGACCACGGTACTGGGTTGATGTCTGGTATGTCAATGGGTGCATTAGTCGAGAGGACCCAGTCCAATATGAGTCCTTTCTCATGTGTCAGGGATGTGAAATGTTGAGTGATGGTCATCGCCATCAAAGCGTTAGCTGATGCGCTGTTAGCATCGGAAGGGTTGTTGAAGCCCAGATTGACTTCTCCTAGTATGGTACATTTAATGGTGGGGTTTGATGAGAGGGTGAGCAGCAGAGGTATATCATTCTCTAGGGAACTATGAGAGTTTGGTGGCCGATAGAGGAGCATTAGTTTAAGTGTGGTCTGGGTGTGGATGATGAGTTTGGTAAGGATAACGGATGGTGTAGTTGGGGATGGGGGAGATTGGGGCTGACAAGAGAGAGTAGGGGCAGAGACATTGTGGAGCCAGGATTATGTGACGGCAAAAAAGTCAAGGTGAAGGTCTAGGATGAGGTTGTGGACGGCGATAGTATGTGCCCCGAGGGATTGGACATTCAGCAAGGCTCTGATGGTAGACCCATTCTGTTTGAGTTGATAAGGACAGAGGCGTTGGAGGGGGTGGTGTGAGAGGACTGGGTTCATTGGCTAGTGTAGTATGTTTGAGATGGGCAGCATGGCGCGGTATTGATTTTGGCAGCAAGGCAATCGCTCAGGTGAGATTAGGGCACAGGTCTGATAGGGTTGGTGGTGGTAGGATTCGGTGTGCTGGGTGAATCGGTCAGAGCAGGTGGGCATGAGTGGGCAGCATGATACATCAGTGTTGTGCAGCAGGGAGCTCGCCGCTGGAGCATCAGAGCAATGGTGGTAGAAGTACTGTCAGGGGCTTCAGAGAGGAGAAGGGATAAATGGGGAGCGCATAACAAGGCTTGAGGTTGGAAGAGGTGAAGCTCTTTTTACCTTTCCTTCTTCGTAGAAGTCGGGGGTATCAATATTCGGACCATATGTGTTGATCAGAAGCATTTCAACTGCTTCCAGAATGCAGTGTACCATTATGTATCTGGAGCTATGTTTGGGGAGCCAGGAGCTAATACATAGTGTGTGAGATGCAAACTAACATTGTGTGCATTATATATAATGTGCTTTAAATGTCTCTTAGGTGTGTTTTCATTCTTTTTTATACAAATTCCAAATGCTGCACACAGTTAATCTCGCATAGGTATGTTTGTATAGCACCACTTGCTTGGTGAGTCACAAGTAGCCCCCTGGTAGCTCTTGGTTCCAAGCTAATCAGCCTCCCGTTGACTATAACCTGGAGCTAAATGGGTCCCAGCTCCTGCCAATTTCGAACCCGCGCCGGGATCAGTGTGTGCGCCTTTCTGTGTGAGTTTGAGTGTTTTTATGAGTCGGGGTAAGGACTCCTCTGGATTGGGTCGAGAAGGATGTGAAGAACCTGTGGCTACCGCAAGATGTGCCAACACCTTTGTTGGCGACCGCTGTGGCATGTGTTTCCTGAAGGAAGAGGATGTTAAATTTGTCCCTAGTGACATATGCCATTATCTTCCCAGTTTTAGTTTAATTTTTATTTTTTATTATTTTCTTTTATTTTTGATTTAATTGAATTTCAATTTAAAAAAAAAAAGCAGTTTCACAAATCCTCCTCAGAGAAAGAAAGATGCAAAGTCCCAGTTTCTTTTACCCCAGTCCATGGTTAGATAGAGGTAAGTCGGAGCGAACACTCCCTTCTTCTTATTTCCCCTCAGTGTTACAAGTTCAGCGACTTCAGGAAAAGAGTCACTCCGATCACACCTCGTTTGTTGTTTCCACTTGTCCGCAGAGCCCATAAATTGTCTAAATCGAGGGTGGCAAAGTTCTTCAGAGGATCAGCAAGAAATCTGCGTCTTTCTTTTACAGGACCGTCGCATTCTAACAGCAAGTGCTTGGTGGTTTCAACTTGGTCAGGCGTTTTGCAGAATCGGCATTTATTCCATTGGACTTGATTTCGAATCGCTAAGATCTCGTTGATTTTCAACTGATTTAATCGAAATCTTGGGAGTGCTCTGCTTAGCCTTTTGTCTGGGAATTGTTTTAGATACCCGCGTACCTCGCTGAGCTTCATCGGAGTGATGGCAAATTTGCCGTCAGGGAGTGGCTATTGGCTACTTCCAGAGTGTGAATCCAGTCTGCTTCGAAGAGTTTTTTTTTGGAGACTTTGTTGGGTTTTGAATCAGCGTTTCCACTGTTACATAGAGTTCTTTCAGTATGTTTAATAGAGTTTTTCCCACCTGGATAGCAACCAGTTAGCCCTACCTGCTGTCTCCCTTCGAATAAGGTCCAGAACTTTGGATTCCGGGGCATTTATTACTTTTCTGATAAAGCATAAGTGTTTCTCTCATTTTGGTTGCTAGTAGGGATGACAGACAAAGTTCTTTTCTTATCAGCGCTATCTGTGTTGATTTTGACAATCCCAAAATGCCTCGCCAGAAGAAACTTACATATTTCACCCAAATTGAGTTCAGAGCCAACGGCATAGCGTCCATGCCGTATATCAGGGCAGTAACAAACTTCATTGAAAAAAATCTTAGTCGGGATAATAGAGAATCTGCTGTGTTTCCTATCAACGGCCTTTGCTTGTGCCGTGAGATTTTTTAGTTTTGTCCACAGCGCCTCTTGCATGGCCGCTTCCTCCTAGTTGTTGCTGAACGTTATTCCCAAATATTTGAAGGTACCTACTTTTTCTAGGCGGAGGCCTTCACAGTACCATGAGAGATTATGGGACCTTTTTGCAATGTTACCCATTATCAGAATTTTGTTTTTTTCTTTGTTCAGTTGTAAGTTGTTTTTTGTCAGATAGAGCACCAGGTTATCAAGTTGGCGTTGCAAGCCAATGGGAGTAAGGTCCATTAAAATGATGTCGTCAGCGTATAGGAGTCACTCTATCTTGGAGCCTCCCAAGGATGGTGGAAAGTGTCTGACGGCATCAGATGTGTCCCTGAAATCTGCTATGTAGGAATTGTAAAGTGTTGGCGCAAGGGGGCACCCCTGCTTTACTCCTCTTGCTGTCTGTATTTCCTCTGATAAGCGCTCTTCTACACTGAGACGAACCCGTACAGATGTATCCTGATGAAGGGCTTTTATCGGGTCCAGGATAGAGCTGGGGCACTTTTGTGTTTCTAATTTTGTCCATAGGCGTTGTCTGTTGACCTGGTAAAACGTTTGGACCAGGTCAATGAAAGCCATGTAAACAGAAGGTCCACCCTGCAAAACGTTGGCCTTCATGGTGCTAAGCAACAAGATGTTTGTAGTGGTTCCTGAATTTTTGACAAAACCATTCTGAAACGGATCGGCAAAATCCGCTGTGCGCAGCCAAGTTGAAAAGGCGTCCAGGGCCAGGGAGGCAAACACCTTCCCCATCACGTCCAGGAGGGCGATTGGTCTATAGTGTTTTGGATCGTCAGTCGCATCTCTTTTGAAAATGGGGACGATGGTAGCTTTTTCCCAAGATGGTGGAATCTCCTGGATGTTGTTACAGTTGGAGAATATCTTGTTCATTATATTTGCCGACCGCTCTGGGTGTTTTTTTAGTTCCGCGTTGCAGATCCTGTCAGGCCCCGGTGCCCTTGAATTATTCAATTTGGAAATTTTGTACAGAATCAATTCCTTATCGGCTGGGATATTCCAGGTAGCTTTAGCTCCAAACTTATCTCCCGTAGCAATCTTATTCTGGATTATGTCACCCAGTATCGGGGCATAAAGGGTGGCAAAGTGCGATATCCAGCGGGCCTCTCCCACATTGTTCTGAATGTTGTCATTCGTCTTGTTTGATATCCCCTTGATCAAATTCCAGAACTCCTTTGGCTTGTTTCCACAAATTGCACCAAGCATTTGTTCTGCATCTTGCTGATACAGTTTGTGCAGATAGTGCGTGAGCCAGCTCTTGTCATTACGAATGGCGATTGGCCATCTCGCAGTATTTTCAGGTGACTGTGACTTCTGGCAAATTTTCTTAAGGCGTCGGTGCAGTTGTCTTTTTTCCACAAGGTCCTTGTTGTAGCAGTGAAGATGGTTTGACAGTGGTTTAGTTGGATTCTTAGCAGTCATTGTATACCTTATCAATAGGAGCGTATAGGCCAAATCGCCCGTGTTGCTTTTAACAGGTTTCGACCCATCAACAGTCGTTTGTACTGTCAATTAGGAGGAGGCCTTTTTCAGAAATGTTTATGCGTTTCCCCTCGGATGACACTTAGGTGGATTATTCGAAAATACCTGGAGCCTAGAAGCAAGGCAGTCTGTAATGAGAAGATTATGATCACTGAAAGCTGTCGACTCGATCCTGAAGGTGTTGATCTCAGAGATCAGGTCTTTTGATACGTATTCATGATCCATCGTTCCTTGTTGAAATCCTCTCTACCATGATGGTATCTTTAGGTTTATTTTTGGGCGCAGCCAGTGTAGATTATGGAAATATCGGGCTGCCATGAACTCTTCCAGCAGCTTCCCTCCTTTTCTCACTGGGAGATTTTGGTCAGGATGTTTGACTTGTTGACCTATCCTTTCACATGCCGCGTTGAAGTCTCCATTGATTATTGTAAAATGTTCCCATTTTTTTGCGTCTACCTCTTCCAAGAGGTTCTGCATCACGGTCATAAATTCCTCATTAGATGTTAAATCCGGGTTCCAGTACACGTTGATTAGGAGAATATTCGCTTCTTTCGGATAGTAAAGATCACTGGTTGTGTATTTCCAGTTTAATAACATTGTCTGGATCCATTGTGGTGAGGAGAGGACTTTGAACACGTCAATGCCCGATTCTGCACTAACTGTGGTTATGAGACCGGCTGTTGGTCTACCCAAGGTTCCTTTCTTTGCTGCAGTGAAGATAGGTTTGTAGCCGTCAAGTTGGGGTTTGTTAATCAACCATGTCTCTTGTAGAAGTATGTCAAATTGGCCCATATTAACATCAGTTTGTCTGGTAAGGTGCTCAAAGCCACGTTTGTTCCAGCAGCCGAGTTTAATACACTTGCTTCTAATTATTTTTCCTCCATTAATCTTCGTCGCAATTAAGGCTTGTTGGATTCCGTCCTTAACCAATGATGGCTAATGTTTTTGTTGGCGTTTGTTGGATGTCTTATGCCAAGACCACAGTTCTGGGTTTTTGACACCTGTTCCTTTGGTTCTTGTAGATAGCATGCCATTTTGCCTTTGGTGTGGGGATCTTGGTGGCCAGTGCGTAAAACGATCAGAGGTTTCCTCCTTGCGAGTACGACCCTTCTGACCGTTTGCATCAGATTGATAGGATGTAAGATGTTTTCCTCCGGCGCTTGTACTGGCTTTTTTTCTAAGTTGCGGTGACCTACTTGTCGATGGAGATAGGTCATGAATTTGCACTTTTCTTGGCGGTTACAAGTTGGAAATTGCTGTAGCCATCGTTTCTGCTTTTCTTTTCGGGGTTCTTCTCATACTGATTTCGGAGCCTGTCTCGTCAATCGTGAGCGAACTCCAACTGGTCGTCCACAATCATCGCCGGGTGTGTCTCTCGTTCTTTACCTAGACTCTTGGGTGCATTTTTGTGGTTTTCCAGCCATTGGTTGACGTCCGACTGGTGCTTGGTTGTAACTACTGACAGTTGGTCCAAAGTTTTGGCCCGGGTCTTCAGGCTTTGTGAACTCTGCGTCAGAGCTGTGTTATTTTGGGTTGGTTTGGAGATGAATTGTGCACGTGGCTTTTGCTGATTAAATATGCCATACGAGAATACATTTGGGTGTTGGCCGGTTCCTTTGATTTTGGTCTTGTTACATGCTGATGGCTTTGTGTATGAAAAAGGATTTGGAGCTTTTCTTCTAACTTCAGTGATTTCAATACTTGGTGAATCGAGCTGTTTTTTCTCCTCTTCTTCCTCTATTATGGCGATAATTTTTTCTAAAGGGTCTGTTGATTGCCCCATATCAGTGGCAATAGTTCTCATAGTTTGTTGGTCTACCATCCTAGATGGGTCTAAGTCTTTGACTATCGGTGTGTCCGAGTTTGTTTGTCTGTACTTTGATAGTCTGTAAGTATGTTCTCCGGCAACTTCCGGGACAGAGGTCGATCGGTGAGAGGATCTTGGTTGAGCCAGTCTGGTAGGCTGTTCTATCCTGGCTACCAGACTCCCTTCTGTTCCCACAATGAAACCTTCCAGGTAGTTCAGCTTGGTTTGCATCAGAGCTATGAGCGACGTCTGGTCGCGCAGGGTGTCATTTATACTCTCGTAGAGCTTGCTGAATGGCGCAAGCGCGATCGTGACCATAGACATGATACTTAGCAAGTCGATTTTTTTTTTTGTGGGGAGTCTTGGGGAGGAGGATGTTGAAGTTCACTCAGTCTTCACATCGGTATCGGGTGTGCATTAATTCTGAAGGATTGATGGGACCTCTTTCCCTGACACGGGCAGGGTTTTTCCGCACAGACCCCGATGTTGTCGTAATTTTCACTATCTGCGGTGGAGTGGTTGGTTTTTCTTCAAACCCAGTCGTCTTTAATTCCTGGGATTTAACCTTCTGTAAACCACTCCCTTCCATGCGTTGCTTTGGAGACTGTGGGGGGGGGGGGTTTGAACCAAGTAAATGATTTTGTCTCTTCGATTCTCCGTCATCTTTTACAAACTCGCAATTCTCGGTGGAGGTGGCCAGGCCAACCTTTGTGCCGGTCCGCAGACCGTCCACTCGGGTCTCTGTTCCAGCTTTCTTGCTGCAGTGCCATCTATGTACTGGCGGGCTCTCCATCTTCTTCAGAGGTGAGAGCACATCAGGTTCTTTAGCTAGAATATTGAAGGTAGGGCTAGTTATAGTTGTTTGAAGTGGTTCAGTCAGTATTTCATTTTGCAAAATGCTTGCCAGGATTTCACTGTCTGATAGTTCTTTCTGTTGATTCAGCATCACTTCAATTTTCTTCTTAAGTAATTTAGAGAATCCACAGTCAGCAATTTAATTGGTCCGTTCTTGGGCCCGCTTTTTATTTTTTAGGCCTTTGATCTTGCTGTAAATCTTAATATCTTACTGGTGTTATATCGGTAAGTTTTGGAATATTGATTTGTTGTCGTAGTGCGGGGTCCAACTTTTAAGACTCCTTTTTTTAATTTGTTTTGTTGCTTATTTGCATCATAGCGCTCCTCTTCTTCAGATTCACCAGTTAGGCTTGGCGCTTTAGCTTTGGAGGAGAACTGCCCCTGAGGGCCGACTAATTCCTTCAAGCCTTTTAAACCCAGATAGTTCTCGCAAGGGGTTTCTCCAAAGGAATTTGTCTGTGGCGCAAGAGGCTGTGGTTTCAAAGTGGTTTCAGTGTCTTCTCTGTCATTTTGGTCTCCTAATGGAGGGGCGATGTGAGGGTTCGCCGTTTGGTCAAGGGCAGGGCCCAATCCATCCTCAAGATTTGCGATCCGAGATGAAAGTTCCTGCTGGTTAGAGATAGTTGTAACGTGGTGAGCGGTATTGAACTGCAGGGTGTGGCTCACAAGTATGTTGTTAGTGCCAACACCCACAGTATAAACCTCTATCAAGCCCGGTAGCACTGACGGGCCCCCACGCGTTGATGGCCTACCCGGCGACTGGGTTTCGGCCAGTTCAGTGTCAGCTGCCAGTGCGAATGTACTTGGTTTCTGTATCGCAGAGCTGGGAGACTTATTTTCCTGCACGGGAGGGACGGAGTCAGCACGAAGACCGGCTCCTCCCACTCTCGAATCTGCAGTCCGCCGAGGGCTGTTTAAGAGAAGATCGAGAGTTTTGGGGGAAGCTGCTGGTTTTTGCGCCCACTTGGAAGCGGCGAACTTGTCACCCTGCTTCTTCAAATTGACTTTGAAAATAACCGTTTCCTTCAGCTGACGACGGACTCGTCTAATGGGCTTTGCCTCATTCCGCCTGGAGGAGCAGCCGGCAGGTAAGGCGGGGCAACGGGTACCAGGAGAGGGAAAAATCGGAAAGGGAGGAACAGAGGGAAGGGAAGAGTAGGATTGGGAAAGGTGAAAGGACGGGGAGGGGATTACAGGAGCAAAAAGGGATGAAGAGATTAGGGGAGAAGCCGTACCTGCATGGGCTGCAACCACGCTTGCCGCATCCTGCTCCCGCTCCGGCTCTGACTAAAGGGTACTAGCTGTGAAGCCCTCCATGGCTGCAAACCGGGTCCAGGTATCAAAACGCTGCGCTAGCCAGTAGCTGCTCGAGTTTTCAGGCCCGGCAGCGTCTCGTCGCTAATACGGTCCCCATGGCCTGCCACAGCCTTCCACATCTGCAATGTCTGCACACTCAGCTGCTCACTCCGTGGCTGCTCCGCGGCGGGGGACCAGTATTTGTAGGAGGTTCCGAAAAGTTCTGCCAGCAGTCACAACAGTAGAAAGACTCTGGGTCTGCAATGTCTGCACACTCAGCTGCTCACTCTACTAGTTTGTTTATTAATTTGATAATGCGCACCAAGCCCTTGGGCAGCTGGGTGCAGCAGTACAAGAAGGTTTGAAGCTTAGTTACAATGCCTGTCATAGGCCAGTACATACATGTGAATACAGTGTGCAATACAGTTTATAATACAATGCAGACATTTGCCGGTCGAGGAACAGGAAGGTGTAACTGATCAGATACCTGACAAAGATCGGGCTTAACATTACGTATAGTTAAGGAGTGCAAACAAATAATGAACGCCTACGGCTATGGACAGGCAAGTCCGGTGTAAAAGTTGCAATAGAAATGTTAAGTGCAATAGTTGTCCGGGGAGTGTCAAGAGGGTAGTGTGACAGTGGGGGGGAAGAGGCGGTTGAGTCGTTAGTGCAAAGCCATTTGAGAGCGTTACTTCTAAATCTGGCGTAGGGTAGAGGGTAGGGGACGTCTGAAGTTAACTGGGAGTGTGTTCCATGATTGCGCAGCTTTGATTGGGAAGCTAGTTCCTCCAGCCGTGGTCAGTTTAAATTTAGGAATGTCAAGCATAAATGTATTGCCGGATCTCATGGGTCGGGTTGTGGATCTCCTGGAGATTTCTTCCGATAGGTAGGGAGGTGCTAGGTTGTTCAGGCATTTGGAAGTGATAGAGATGGTTTTGAGCAGGATTTTATCCTTTATTTTTAGCTAGTGGGCCTCTCTCCGGAATTTACAGATATGCTCTCTGTATGGGATGTTTAGTGCTGCTCATAAGGCATTATTTTGCAATCTTTGAAGTTTGTCAGTGACATACTTGTTGGCTCCTGAGTACAGGGCGTTGCAATAGTCTAATCTAGACATAAGAGCATTATCCAGGGTAACACAGATGGCGGTGGGGAGGAATGGTCTGGCAGCTCGGATTAATTTGCAAGTGTAAGCTGTTGTGGAAGAGAGGGAATTGACTTGCTTCTTAAGGGTGAGAGAAGAGTCCAGATAGAATCCTAGGGTTTTTTACATCGGGCATAACCTTAATGATGATGTTGTCAATGTTAAAGGATGCGTAGTTTGGAGTTAGTTTTTTTAGGTTAGAATCAGATCTGAGGAGTAGAATCTCGGTTTCATCGTCATTCAGGCAGAGGCAATGGGTCGCCATCCATGCCTGAATGAGGATGTATATCTTATTCACCAAGGCCAGGTCCGCTTCATAGTTGCCCGAAAGGGGTGAGGATCTGGGTGTCATCTGCATAATTAGTGTAGGTGACGCCCAGTCTGTCCAACTTGTCAAACAGTGGCTTGGTGAAAATGTTATACATAGTAGGAGAGACACAAGATCCCTGTGGGACTCCACATGTTATTTGGATAGGATCAGCGCAGGTGGAGGTAGAGAAAACTCTCAGTCCGGTTGGCTAGAAAGGATTGGACCCAGGCTATAGCTTCCCCTGTGAAATTGGCAGCGAACCTAAGGTGGCTGCATAAAACTGCATGATCCACCAGGTCAAAGGCTGCTGACAAGTCCAGTAGAAGTAGCAAAGCTGTTTTTCCACTGTCCTTTAACTCCTCAATTTCTGTCTTAAGGTTTAGCAAAGCTGTTTCGGTGCCATGGAGCGGGCGGAAACCTGATTGCCGAGAGTCTAGCAGAGGGTTGGCTTCCAGGCAGTCTTGAATTTGTATGTAGGCTACTCTGTCAATAATCTTGAGTAGGAAAGGCACGGTGGTGATGGATCTGTAGTTGGTTGGGATGGATGGATCAAGGGTTTGTTTTTTGAGCAGGGGGGAGGACCAGGGAGGACCAGGTTATTAGGTACTGTGTTTGATTTTGAAGGAAGAGTTTATGAGCTTTGAGATAAAAGGGGATAAGTCCCTAGCTGCATCTTTTATTATTTGCACTGGGCAGCTGTCGCCCTTGCAGTTGGAGGGTTTCAAGGAGAGAATGACCTTTTCAGTATCAATGATTGAAATGGTTTTGAAGCTGAAAGGTGGAATAGTATTAGGCTCAGTGGGCAATGGTGGGCAATGGTGTTTGTTGATCAGAAAGGGTAGAGAGTCCTTTTTTTTTGTTATTTTAAGTTGGAGGGTACAGATTTTATTTGTTAGGGCGTTTTGTATGTTAGTACACCATGTCTTGTCCTTGGGCACAGTGTCTGCTGGTTGTAGGGGGGATTCCATTTCCCGGAGGATGGAAAAGAGTTCCTTCGTGTTTGATTTGGCTTTTGTGATTCTGTCGTCAAATAGATTTTTTTTTGTGTTGATAATTTCTTTCTTAAAGAGTTTGGATAGTTGCGTTAATTTTGCTTTATTGTTGTCGGTAGGCGAGTTACGCCAGATAGCTTGAAGCTTTCTTAGATCCTTAAGTTGGGGTGTAAACCAGGCATTCAAGTGCGCTTCCTGCTTGCCTTTGCGCAGTTTGGTTGGTGCGATAGTGTCTAGGGCAGTGGTCATAGCTTTGTTAAAGGTATCCACTACAGTGTCTGGGTCGGTGTTATTCTGCAGGCCATTGATAGCGGGGAGGAGGAGAGGGATGAGTTTTTCGGCAGTGATATCTTTTTTATATCTGGTAGGGAGGGGAGGGTATCATACTGATGGATTTAGGGCTGAGGAGATCAGGTGTGGCAGTGAAGTTTATTAGATAGTGGTCCGGCCAGGTTTGTGGGACGATGTCGGTAATGGCAATGTTGCAATTGAGGTCGGATGCCCAGTCAAGGGTTCTGCCTTTAATGTGGGTCGGGGAAAGGACTTTTTGGGTAAGCCCGTGGTCGTTAGTAAGGCTGTTATTGAGAGGGCATGCAGCAAAGTTTGGGAGTGGTTTTGAGTTTTATTCGCTATGAGGCTAGTAAGATCGTCTTCGAAAGTTCCTAGGGGTGCTGGTGGCCTGTAAATCAAATGGATGATTAGCGTGCGGGTGTTGGATAATGGCAGTTTAGCTGTGAGTATTTCACAGGACGCACATGGAGGTGAGGTGGCGAGCCTAATAAGTAGGGTAGTTTTGGAGACAATGGCTAGGCCACCGCCTTTGGCCTTGGGTCTATCTACTCTGAGGATCTGGTGGCTGTCAGGTACCGCTAACATCAGGGCCGGTCCTGCTGCCTCGTAGTGTAACTTTAGTGTAATTACCGAGCCCACAGGCATTCCAGCGCATCATATGATTTTTCATTTCATTGTGTTGTCAGGTTCCCATTGTCCAACAATTTCCAAATGGTACCTACATGTCTTCAATACTGTGACCATACCCTTGGGGGATCTGGTGCTTGCCTGCCAAGGCAATTTTTTGTATCATTTGTGCCCTGAAATAACAGTCCCTCTTCCCTCCCTCGTCTCCCTCTCAAAGAGGGCGATGTCTACCCTCCCATAGTTCCAATAAGAAACCCAGCAATCTACTTGGCATCTCTGCATGGGGGACACTGCTACGACCTCTACTAGCTCTCGTTGCTAACACCAAACCCTACTCATACGAATACTTGAACATGTACTCACATTGCATGCCTCTTAAGGAAAAAAAAGGAATAAAGAACAGACTGGATACAGTGGTCGGCGGCGACTATCAGCATAGTGAGTTTAAATCTAGGAGTACCCCAGACATTATTACAAAATCTCCTGTGATCATCATGTTAGACCAGAAAAGTAATCCCATAGTCGAATGATACGTATAGTATGTTGGCCAGAAGCGAATCGCATCATGTTCCAAACATCGCAACCCAAGAATTGTCAGTGTAACAAAAGGGTGTCCATTTTGTGAAATGTCAGCCATTTGCTTTTTTGCTTTTTCCGTTAAACGCTTTACAAACATATTCTATGCTTTAGAATCTCACACAGTGCGAAGCCACGGCTTGAACTCTGAAATGCTAACACAGACAGGAATGTCAAACTGTGCAGAAATACATTGTTTTCCTCTCTCACCGAGTCCTTGAACTCGAGCAGAAGCTGCATCTAATCAGTTAGTCCAAGTGCCTGTTTGTCTTACAACCACTGTTGTAAAAGGCAGTTAAACATGAATTATATTCTCCTAGCGGTGCTTCTTCGCAGAGAATACCCTTCTCCGCGCTCAGAACGATCTGACCCTTAGCTCATGAGCCGTAACACACAGATAACGTAGTATGGAATGTTTCTCTGCTCAGAATAAGATATCCTTACCAAGCCAGAGCTCCATGTTCCTCATAACAGGAAGCTGTCTCTGCTGCCTTTGCTAGAATAACTATGTTTAGACTGAATGAAGACTTGTAATAACGTGTCATATTTGTCATAATTGTCAATCAATTAACCCTAGCCTGTTTGACATGTATGAGAGCGGGTCGAATTGCCTTAACGAAAAGATACTGTTAATGTATATATATTGCTGCTTGAGCGCTGTTCGCTCTCTCGCATCTCAGTGTTTGGAAACACACGTCGTGAGGCGTTGAGACCCAGTCGGCCGACAGAGAAACTTTGAATAAAACCAGACTTGTTTGCAAAACGAACCTCACGTCTGACGTGTCCTTATAGTATATGGTTATTGTGCCTTAGTTTCCATATGCGGTCTTTATGGCCTAGCAATCTTAGTCAGCAACCGCACTACTTGTACTTGAGCCACTCAGGTGTCCAAAGTGTTGTTCTCTGCACTGCTAGAGGTTCAGTGGGGAAGGGGAATCTTTGCCTCGATGTAATCCGTCGTCTCCTAAGGCAGCATGAAAAAGTGTGTTTTCCCACTGTGTCGGAATCTCAGGAGTGCCGGGAACTGCATGGCTTATTGGACTGCCCTGTCTCTCAGGAGCTTCTTTACTCCAAGGAATGACCTGCGTTCCATTTGAACTGCCGTTATAAAATCAAGGTAGATGTGTGTATTCGCTGATTCATAACGAGGAGGCACTTCTCTCTAGCCGCACAGAGGATGTGATCTTGGTTGCTGTAATTCAACAGTTTCACAATTACTGGCCTCGGTGGATCAGTGGGTTTGGGTCTTGCCATGGGAGACCTGTAGTTTGTCTCCCCCACGAAAGAAGAGAAAGCTGGGTTGTCTAGGAGGTTCTTGAGTAATATTTCCACAGCTTCTTCCATAGGGCCTGTACCAAATTTCCCAGGTAATCCAAATATTCAGACATTATTGTGCCTGGAGCGAGACTCCAGGTCATCAGAGCACTGCAGTGCGGATTTGAGGTCCTTGGATATCACGGTTACTTGAGTTTTTAGTTCACTAAAGCTGCATTCCCTATGAAAGTAGGAGCCTAAAACATCGTTTATATATGGAAGGAAACACATCACCAGCAAGAGATGTGAAGCAGATCATGGCTACGCACTAGTCGAAGAGCCTTTATTGCAAGTACATGCACAGTAAAGTCTCACCTTGTGCAAGCAAAACCTGTTATTTAAACATGGCAGTTTGCAGTACCTACTCAATATTATAATGCAGCAGTGTACTAGGAGGTACATAAAATATTGAGTTCCATACTTTCCCCTACAATTCCCTCCTACGAGACTGTCACTTCAGTCTCATTACATACATCTTTAGGGGAACACATATCATATCCAGGCATATCATAACATATTATTTTTTCAGTAGCATGACAGTTAAGTACTTGGGCAGCCTGAGAGACTTCAGAGGAGGTGGTGCATACTTGATAATAAAAACACGTGCATGCCATCATCGTCTCGGGAGGATAGCTCAGCGCCAACATGCTCGCCTTGGAAGCAAGCCGACACGGAGCAACACAGGTTTGATCCCCGAGTCCGTGCTAAGAAACCCCTGGGTATTAAGCATGTTATAAATACCATATATCATATCAGACATGATAGACTTAGGATTATGACTAGCGCTATGAGTAAGATATGACCAATTGATGCACCTGTAGACCCTCAATCCAAGACCCAAATGTCCAGGAAGCCCACAAACTGATGTCAGGGAGGCTTACAGCGTGGCGATTGTGGGTAACAATGTCAGTAATATTACATTGTGAAAAGCACAAGTAAGATGAAATGAACATTTGTTTGAATGTTAAAACTTGGCACACTAAATCTCCTGTAACTTATTTGCCACCATACCGTGCCACAAATGCGGTTTGAGATTTTAGAAGTACTGAAATCTAAAGTCTGACATTGGCAAAAAGATATCAGAGAGACATTATTTAGATACAATGCCTTGACTCCTTAGTTCCTAGAGGCATGAATGAGGAGTTTTGACTATTCCGCCTTTTTTTGTTAGTCTGTGTGTGAATGGTTTTGAGATAAAATTGATACATTGAGATTTAAGTTTTTTCATTTGTTTTTGTGAGAAAGGATTTACAATTAATTTGCAGGTCTTTGTATCTTTTTGCCACACTGGAGTTTAGTTTGTATTTTGCATTTTGCACTTTTACACTTTGTACTTTGATTTTGCCTAGCGGTCTAGCTGAGTTTCTTTATTATTGTTGCTTTAATTGGTGTGGATTGGTTACGGTACTATTGTTTGTTGGGACATTGAAGTGGTTTAAAAAGGCTTGTTCTGATGTTTTTTATATTCAGCAGTGCGTTTGTTTTGTTTTATTTGCATTTTACTTGGTTGGAGTGATAAGTCTTTATCCTCTCAGCTTTTTGTTGTTGTAATGCAATATGGTTCCATTGACCAGTGTTTCTAAGGCCGGTTTTAGCTGTCATCATAAGTTACCCAATGCGTTCATTTATTTGTATGTAATTTGCCTTTAAGGGCTGTTTTGGAGTGATGATTGAATTTCACTTGTTGATTTTCTGATTGAATATGAGCTGTGATCATTAGTAATTGTGAGCTTGGGTTTTACATAGTTACGTAAATCCTGTTTGTTGCTACGTGATGACTTGGAGAATTGCTTATTCTTTTTTCATTTTTCATTAGAAACTCTATGAAATATTTTTTTCTTGCAATAGGTGCAGGTTTTTCATGCCCGGACATGATTTACTTTTCAGGACTGGTGTGTTTCTATCTTGTAGGCATTGGTTTTCTGATTTAACTTGATCTTCTGCCCTTAGCACTTGTGCATTTTGGGATATATATAAATACGTCCATTTGAGCCAAATTACACGTTCCACAATGCCACCTAGTAGCCATCTCTAGAAATTCATCTCCAGTTCTGAGCCACAACAGCAAGGCATTGTGGGTGTTCAAATTAGCAGAGGTGAACTTACAGCGATGGCTACTGGGTGGCGTTGTTGAATGTGACTTGGCTCAAATTAACTTAACTACTTTCACATTTCAGGTGATAGCTACTCTTTTTGTTGGCACCCATCAATAAAGGGAGTATTGAGTCCTTCTTTGTCTCTAAAAAGTGCTCTTGTAAATACAGTTTATTTACAGGGGTGATTTGTATGCCCACACACTCCCCGTGCATTCACTTTGGACAGTGTCTGTGACTGTACCTTTTCTTGTTTTGTAACTAACCTTTGTATTACACATATACGCTTTTGGGAATAGTTCTATCATTTGCTTGGTGTTTTGTTATAGAAATGTTTGAGGCAACGTTTTCTTATTTTCTTTGCAGTTTAGCTCTAAATGGGGTTGATGCTACTGGTGGAATGTTCCGATTTAATGAATAAAATTGATGAGGTTAAATGCTACTTTCAGGATAAGCATGAAAAATCCATTATTTTATCTTGAATGAGGTTTGGCCTTTGAGATTATTGTTAAATATCTTTAACTAGGGTTATTATATGTTTGCAGGTCAGTTGGATATATATCCTGGCCAAGACAATTGTTGTAATTTAGTTAGCAAACATAGGTGAGCCTGTTGTTTCGTGTTCTTGGTTTGTGTTTTGTTGAGAATGTGGTTGCGTTACTCGTAATAGTTTTTTTCTTTCTTTTCTATTTTTTCACTTATTATTTTGCCTGGTTTAAATTTTCAGTCGGGCGTTGTTGATTAATTTTCATATATTAGTAATCTGGCTGGGAGGGAAGCTCATCAGCAACACGCTAGTCTTGGAAACAAGACAATACTGAGCAGTATGGGTTTGATACCCAGCCCTGCACTTACCGGCTGTACTCGGACATGAAGCGCAATATAAAACCCAATTTCTTTTTATTTTTTGTTATCTCAATTCTATTATTTAGATAGTTTAGTGAGCTTTGGAGGATTTATTCTTTTCTTCCATAAGTTCTACAGTGCTGAAACGTCCATTTTAACTAGGGCAGATACTATGCTTTATCTGTGCTATAGGTATTATCATGTATATGTGCTCTAATTTGCAGGTCTATGGGAAATGTTTATGTACCCTTTTTCCAATTTCTGTTTGATAGGTCCATGGTTATGTTTATTTCAGATATGCTTTTGAAAAAGGACTTGGAGTCCGAAACTCGTCGAGCGACACACACTTGTGATGGAACTAAACTAAACAAACACATTTGGAAGTGTTGCAAAACTACATCCTGGTTGAATAAAGACTGTATTAGACTTATATGCATTTTCTGGGTTGTTTTGTTAACCACACATAAGTGTGCAGATCCACAGTTTGGGTTTCTCCACTGGTTTTAATTCAGGAGACACTAGGTTTGTTAGCACCTTCCAGGCCGAAGTTCAATTTGATGTTCAATTTGAGGTTAAGGCCTTCCTGATGAAGATCCTCAGAAGAAAACCTTACTACCCTACAGTCTGGTACTGGATACTTGGGAAAAGCCTGCCTCCACCTTTGCAGTTGGCCGATACTTCGCTAAGGAACACCACCCGGACCCTTCTGACCTCACCTTCCTTTCTACCCATGCATCCCATGAAAGCTTTGTGGCACAGGCTGTGACCGCCAACCTAAAAACGTTCAGATTTCCTTCCCTGCCTCTGCACAGTGAAAGCAAGAGTTTGTATGCATGGGGGATGAACATTTTTGTCACAGGCCGTCTTGCCCTTAGAGTGATGAATACCAATGCCCTGGCTCAATTTTCCTTTGGCCGGTAGTGTCTGGGGCAGATGGAATACCTACCTGACGGCGAGGTGAAAGAGGGCCTGCTTTAAGATGGGAATGAGGATCTCAGCCTCTGCAATCCCCTCTGCCACTCGGAGTGCAAAGCTGCTGTGAATGGCACTTCTTTCATCAGTCCCCTGTGGGAGGGAAAATGTACCGGTTTGGCACAGAATGGTATCGCACCAGCTCTGACACTTGGGCATTGCAGGTCATTCACCAGAGATATTTTCTCCCTTTCATTGAACGCCGTCCAGATCATCCTCCTTCCACTCCTGTTTTGCATGTGTAGTAGATCCATCAGCTTCTGACGAAGGGCACAATCGAACACTGAATATGTGAGAGGCTGGTATTCAATTTGCCTTCTGGTTTCAACAGAAAACAGGGCTTGCCTCCCATCCTTGATCTGAGGCTACAGAAGTTGTACCAGCGCAAGAACAAATTCAGGATTGTAACTCTAGCCCAGATCCTGCAAGCCCTGGATCGACAGGCCTGGTTGGTGCCTTTGGATCTTTAGGATGTATACTTCCATGTACCTATTCATATCGAGCACAAGAACTGCCTGAGACTTCTTGTGGGCCATTGCCACTATCAGATCAAAGTCCTGCCGTTTGGTTGGTCTTCGGCACCAAGGGTTTTCACATAGCTGCTGACATTGATCGTGGATCACCTCAGGAAGAAGGCATTCGTGTCTTTTCCTAAATGGATAACTGTCTCGTATGAGCTCGCTTCCCCAAACCAGGCGTCAGCACATTTCTTCTGTACAAGTACCATGTTGCACAGCTTGGGCTTCTCCCTGAACTTGAATCACAGTCACTCCGGTTTTTCGGTTAGTCTTGAACAGCCGCATGGGCAGAACTTTTTTTTTTTTTTTCTTGCAAGTCCCACAATCCCAGGTACAATTTCCTGCTTCAGCATGTCACTTCGGTGGCTCCTCCTTTGACAGTGGTCTCAGTTCCAGGGGAAGATGTCAAAGCTTTTGCAGGACTACAACAGAGTTTCTCGAGGCTTTGCATTGTGGTCCCTGTTAAAGGGAACATTGCTTCGTCAGACTCGGCAAAGCCTCAGCCTCATCAAATTGTGGCCTCCGATGCAAAAGGTTGGGGCGCTCACCTATCATATCTACCAGTGAACGGACTGTGGTCCTCCTCAAAGTCTCACGTGCACCACAACTTGCTGGAGTTGTGGGCAATCAGGCTGACCCTGGCTGTTCTTCTGCCGTCTGAGAAGGGAAAGTGTGTACTGGTCCTGATGGACATCACTATAGCCATGAACTACCTTAATAAACGAGGTGGTGGCGGTTGCTTGCCTCTATGCAGAGGAGCAATGCGATTATGGTTCTGGGCTCTGGACAAATGACATGTCTCTGGCAGTGGCTCATCTTGCTGGAACAGAGAATGTCATATTGGATGCCTTGAGCCGACAGACTTTGACTTTACACGAGTGGCAGCTCTACCAGGAAATTCTGGAGGAGATAGTCTCCCACTGATATACTCCTTAGGTGGAACTCTTCGCTTCTAGTGTAAACTGGAAGTGCGAGGAGTTCTTCTGCAGGGAATTTCCTCAACAGGAAGCCCTGATAGTTGGCTAGACTGTAGACCTCCACTATGTGTTATCGCCAATCACATTCATACCGACAGTACTCAGGAAACTGCGCTATGTTCAGGACTACATTGACTCTGACTGCTCCGGACTGGGTTGAAAGAACATGGTACTCGAGTTGCTGGGCTTGTCAATCTACCCTGCTTGACATCTTCTGAAGAGAATGGTTCTACTCTACCAGTTCGAGGGGGCGGGTCCCTTCAACTGAACCTCGGGCTGCCTGATCCTTCGTGCTTAGCTGCTGAGATATACAGCATGGGACTTGTCGGTCGATGTCCTGGGTGTGCTTCTATCAGCTTGGAGACCCACCACAAAGTCTATTTATGCATGCAAATGGTGTACATTCTCACCTTGGTGCAGTAAGAGGCGTCTGGACCTTTTACCTTTCCGACATCGTTTTATATTTTGTGCTCACATTGGCCTAGACGGACCAACAGATTGGCAATGTAAAGGGGTACCTGGCCGCTATCTTGGTTCTCACAAGGAACCCTGAGCAAGGCTCTTTCGTCACAATTCCCATTGTTAAGCAGCTTTGCATTCATTGGGTAATCAGTTTCCACCATCCTAGTTTATGGTTCCGGTGTAGGATTGACATTCATTATGGGGGCTCCATTTGAGCATTCCATTCATGTTCTCATATATTGCTCCCCCAAAGGGTGATTTTACTAGATACCATCACTTCCCCAAGAACAGTGAGTGAGCGCCAGGAATGATCTGTTAAATCACCCCGTTTGGCCTTCTCCAAAGAGAAGGTGACGAGAGTGAGACCGACCTTCCTCCCAAAGGTGTGGCCACCAACTTCCTTCTCTCTCAAAAGATCCATCTTCCAATGTTTTTTCCACCACTTTACCCTTCCAAGGTGGAGGAGCGATTCCACCGGCTAGTCACTGTACAGGCTCTCTGGTATTGTGTTTCAGACAAAAGACATCTGAAAAGATGATCAGCTTTTCGTGGTTTATGCTAGTGCCCGTGCAGGCAGGGCTTTGACCAAACAGACCGTGTCAAGGTGGATCATTCTCTACATCTCAGAATGCTGGTTCTATGTGATATTTTAAAATATTAAAAGCTGTAGACAAAAAAGATTTCTTTTCTGGCTGATTTGTTACTACCGAACACCGTTTTAATCCCATATCTCCACCAAAACCATTCCCACCCAAATCCCTGTCCCCTCACAGACTGACACAGCACACTCACAAACGAGCACAGAAACACACACTTGTTTCCCCCTCCTCCCTTCCATGCAACAAACAATCCTCCACACAAACACACTTACCTTCTCTCCAGCCCACCCACACTATAAGCATTCCCCCGCAACATACACATATAGATGCACGCTATGATGTCTACTTCTGATACAGAGTCTTATAGGATTGACCGTCCTTTATTTGTCATCATTTTAGATGTCGTCACTTCTCCCCCAAGGGGAGCCCCTTCTCATGAGGGCAGAGAGGTGAGGCCGCTACCCGATAGTCCCCCTGGGGGTGGTGCACAGCGGGAACATTTTATAGGGTGAGAGATGTCCCCTCTAGGGACAAAGACGACCATCTGCGGGATAGTATAGCAAGTTACACCACATCCCAAACTCCTTTAGCCTCTCTATACAATTCTGGCCTTTACATTGACTCCAACCTTCATCTAGACTCGAGATCTGTCTGTCTGTCTGTCTGTTGTAGGGTAGAGTCTCTTAAAACAGCCTGCATTACTGGGACAAAGAAGCTCCCAACTAACATCAAAGTATTGCCTGACCTTGATACTGAGACGAGATGTGCAGAGCCATGAAGAACACATCATGTAAAATAATAAAGAACTTTCAAAACAATGCCCGGGAAATTGGAAGCATAAGAAGGGAGGAAGGACTGACAACAGCATTCGAGAATTATTTTTTTTTAAACTTTTATTTTTGGTGGCAGAGGTTTAAAACAAAACATGCATGTTGAAGCGAAAGATGCATCAATATATGCATGAACAGTCTTACAATAACCACAAAGGCAATAGCACAGTACATGGGTAAACAATAGAACACAGTATTACATGGTGATCATGTACTTTCCGAAGGGGGCGGAGATGACTCGCTCTCAGATGTTCTCGAGTCTTGGTTGTTAAGGTAGCTGTTAAATGCCGTCCATATGTTCTTAGGCGGGAGTGGGCAGGGAGCATAGCAATGTATTCTTCACAGTTTCGAGACCATGTTAGCATGCTAAGCCACTTCTGGAACGTAGGGGGAGAGGGGCTCTTCCAGCTTTGGAGTATACATTTTTGGGCCACTATGCAACTAATGTTAAGGAATTTAGCCATACGTTTAGCATCGTCAGTTTTCCATACCCCGAACAAGATCCCCACTGGGTCGGGGCAAATGCAGTGTCAATTACTTCAGTAAGTGTCTCCAGGATACTACCCCAAAAATTATCCAATTCATGGCAGGTCAGAAACATATGCAAGTGATCCGGTTTCTCTGCCTTGCAGCGGGGACAGAGATGCGTGGTAGTGCGGGCAAACTTAGATATCCTGAGAGGGGTATAATGCAATCTGTTCAGTAATTTGTACTGCATAGCTCTGTAGCTGAAGTTAAGGTAGACTTTATTGGTATGTAAGCACATCTTCCCCTACAGCTGATCGGAGATCTCAAAACCCAGTTCCTCTGCCCATTCGTCGCGCGCCCTGGAAATCTGGATTGGGGTGCCCTCTAGTAATATCTTATATAAAGAGGAAACAAGGCCGCGGGAATACTATTGCTGGGGTGTCGGGGGGGGGGGGGGTTCATTAGGAAAAGTGGGCCACGCAGAGCGGAATGCCGCCCGGAGCCTATAGTATTGCAGTGTCTCAAGCGCGGATCCAGAGTGACCCGGCTTCCAAGTCTGTGGGTCAATGAACCTGCCCTCGGGGTAGAAATCTGTTAATGCCTGGTAGCCTAGTGTCCCCCAGTGTCGAGCAAGAGTGGTGTCATGTGTAGGCTGTAGCCCAGGGAAGGCCCACACTGGGAGCCGTTTATAATATGGGGGGATTCCGCTGTGTGATGCAGCAGTCGGTCCCAGGCACGCAAGGTGGCTCCAGTTGGGTCAATGAGAGAATCGGGTGTATAGTGCTGGTGTACTATGAGGGACATTATATTAACCCCAGTTGCTGCGAGGGTCTCAAGCTTAACATGCGGGCGGGTTGGGGAGCCGGGGTACCAGTGAGTGGCGCACTGTTCCTGCGCCGCAGTCCAATAAGATATGAAGTTTGGGGCAGTGAAACCCCCTTTCTCGTATGGAAGCCTCATATCGGCCCACTTTATGCATACTGCACCAGAGTGCCATAAAAATTGCGCGCATGATTTATGAAGGCGCGTGAAGTATTGCCTCCCGGGCCATATGGGTACGTTACTAAAAACGTATAGCAGTTTGGGCAGTAGGACCATCTTAATAAGGGAGAGCCTCCCAGTGAACGATAGCGGGAGTGAGCGCCATCGTGCCATCTTCGACTCGGCCATCTTTGATGCAGTCAGGTAGTTATCTGCAAGCAAGGTGGCCCTAGTTGACGACCCCTGGACTCCCAGGTATTTGATACCACCAGGGGACCAGCAGAGTTGGTATTCAATGATGGGTTTTGTGTAGAGTTAGTGAGGGGAAAGACCTATGCGCGTGATGTCACGTACTATGGGGTCAAGCTGGATGGCCGGGTTCTGGATGTATAGGAGAACGTCGTCTGCATACAGGGTTATGTTTTCCGGGGCATCTTTTAGCCTTATCCCCCTGTGGGAATGGCGCTCTCTGATGCGATCCACCATAGGATCTATCACAAGAGCAAAAAGGATCGGGGAGAATGGGCACCCCTGACGGGTGCGCCTGAAGAGCGTGAATAGGGTGGATGTTAGAGAGTTAACCCGTACCATAGCCACTGGGGAAGTGTACAGCAGCTTGATGTAACCAATTATATTGGGGCCAATGCCCATTGTGTCCAGAACCAGCTAGGTATACTTCCATGACACCATATCAAACGTTTCTGAGCATCGAGTGTGACCACGGCTGCGTGCGCCTCCTGGTCAATCCGAGCCATTACATTGAACAGCCGCCTGATGCTCTGAGAAGTGGATCTCCCCGGCACAAAGCCTGCTTGATCTTCGTGGACCAGATGTGGCATGATCGGGAGGAAACGGTTTGCTATCACCTTGGCAAAGATTTTAGTGTCTAAATTCATAAGGGGAAAGGGGCCTATATGAACTGCACTCATTGCTGGGCTTGCCAGGCTTGAGCAACACTGTTATAACAGCTTCCCGCAGGGAGGGCGGGAGGACAGACAAGCGGAGTGATTCATCCTAAACTTCTATTAACTTGGGAGCTAGTATGCATATGTATTCCTGATAGAATTCAGCCGCAAGTCCATCAGGACCGGGCGCTTTACCTTTAGGCAAGTCCGAAATGGCCTTGACAATCTTGTCCAGGGAGATCGGGGAGTCCAGTTGAACTCTGGTAGAGGCATAGCGCATGTTGTGGGTATTTGATCAAGGAAGTCCTGCATATATTGTTCAGTGTGTTCAGGGATTTGGGAATATAGGGTCGTATAGAATTCTGGGAATATATGCAGTATCTGTTGGACCGACCACTGTAATATGCCTTGGTCATCCATGATGGAGGTAATCTGGGACTGACCCCATTCCCCTCTCATTAAAATGGCCAGCGTTTTCCCGGGTCTATCACCCTCTCCATATCTTCAAGCAGCCTGTGGGTGGCTAAAGTACTGTACCTCTCTAATGGCATATGTGTTGAATGTCTGGAGTTCCTCGCTAATCAGAGCAAGTTTAGCGAGATCAGTCGCGGTCACACATTCCCGCACTAACTGGCATAGCTTGGTTTCTGACGATCGAGGGCAGCTCTTATCATTTTCAACACTCCCGCTTCTCTGGACATGGACATCCCCCTGATGTATGCTTTGAAGGCCTCCCACCGAACACTAAAAGAAGTAGACTGGGGGGTGTTGTGCTCAAAAAAGGACTCGATGTCAGCTAAGATTTCAGACGTAAATACAATGGGCCTCATTACGAGGTGGGAGGTAAGGGATTACCGGCACCGGTAAGGGCATTGGTGCCGGTAATCACTTACCTCCCTACTACGAGTTCCCTTTGCGGGTCCTTCCTGAACGCCTAGTTTTGCAAGCGTTAAGGACAGGACCCGCAAAGGGACTCTAGAGCTAATAACGGTACCGCAACTTGCGGTACCGTTATTAGCGCCTTCCCCATTCCCATTGAGCCCTATGGGGGCTCAAATGGGAATGGGGAATGGCCCTGGTGAATGGGGAATTGCCGGTCCCTCCGACCTCGGAATGGACCGGCAATTGCTCCATTCACCAGGGCGGAGTCGGAATGGTTTTGGAGGCAGCCATGGAGCTAGTAGCTCCATGGCTACCTCCAACCTCGCAATGAGGCCCAAGGTCCCTAAGAGCCGTGGATTTAAAGCGCCACGTGCTGTGTGACGGGATAGGTGTTCCCAATTACCACCGAGAGGGTAATTGGGGCATAGTCAGATAAAGTGCGTGTTAGTATCTGTGCTCCGTCCACCTTGCCCAACATCCCACTTGACACTAGAAATAAATCGATCCTAGAGCTTTCATGGACGGAGGAATAGTAGGTATATTCAGGCCGTGAAGGATGCAGTATTCTCCAGGCGTCTTGGATGTTAAGTGTTGCGCAATGATTATGTAGTCTGCGTGCAGCGCCGGACAGGGGCCTGGGTGCAGTTCCAGTCCTGTCCATGTTGAAGTCCAGTATGAAGTTCATGTCCCCCCATATTATCTGAATTCCCACATATCATATAAGTATGGCTGCCACAGTGTCCACAAATTCAGGGGTATCCACATTTGGACCATAGGTGTTCACAAGCAGGTACTCTCTATTGACTATAGTACAGTGTAATACGACATATCTACCATCGGGGATCTATGTAGCTTTTAAGTAGAACAAACTTAACGGATTTATGGACGAGTGTCAGCACGCCTCTGGTCTGGGTAGAATAAGAGGTATAGTATCGGTTAGGGCCCCAAGATGGTACCATGCTACCTGCCAGATGGCCCGTGGAATGCGTTTCTTGCAGCCGCAGGAATTTACAACCGTGTCTGTTGGCATCGGCCATGATTTTGCGGGCCTTGGTATGGTTACTCAATCCCCGGACATTCCAAGACATTATGGTAGTAGGCATTTCACTTGTCTAAGGCACATCCCAGCTCACCCATCGTGGTGTGCACATGTCGTTCGTTTAGCACTCTTAAAACACTCCAACATAGCGCGACCTGCCGGTCTGAAAGGGGCCCTTAGGGGTCCCTCGCGATATGGAAACAAGGAAATAACCATACACGAAAGGATGCGCCAGACACGAGGTTCAAATTCCCAATGCTAGGGTTTATTGCAAGAAAAATAGTCCCAATTGGCCAACTGTGGTCTCGCGCCCCGCGACGTGTATTCTCTAGACCTCGAGGGACGCAAGAGAGCGAATTACGTACATCAGTTACATATATACAAAATGCATATCATACAATCAGCTATGACATGTTTAACACCCCCCTTTATTGAGTTTCTTTGAACTCGGGATGATGGACATTTCCGACGAGTATGAGAATTATGACACTTTCGATGTCTATTCTAGTAACAATGTGCAATTTAGAAAGTGCAGAGGCATCTTCTAGCTGTTGAACAGAACACGGTGCTTCTGTTCTTGGAAGCAAGCTGCACACGGGGCAAGAGTCACATTCCAAGCTTTGCTATCTATGAGGTGCTATTCATGTCCTGGGAGCCGACACGCTCTAAAGGGTTTTGTGAAGGGGGGCCGTAAGACGAGCATAATTCAAGCCTTTAGCTGCTTTATTCTAACATATTCTACCACAGTACGAGACTGGCTGGCAGCTGTGAAATTATTAAATGCCCTGCAGCTCTCCCTCAAGGCTACAGAGAGGGAGCGTGGGCATTCCTTTCTGGGCTGCTCATGAGGAGTTTCAACGAACTCCTCAGTCCCGCGGCCTTGCCCTTTCATATTCAGACAACAATGTTAACAGTTGAGCAGAGTTAGCAGAATTCGCAAGAATTGCAAGCTGCAAAGCAGTTTAGACAGAAAGCAATGAGCAATGGTTAACCAGCAAAATGGCGATTCTTGCTACGTTTAAAATGGCCGCTTGTTGGTCAAGCATAGCAGTCTGTATTTCTATAATTCTGTGCATAAGACGGTTGGCCTTCAGCCATCAAGATACGTCCATCATCCAAATGAAGGGTATTCATTTTTCCAGATTGACAAACCCTTCTTTGGCCGTATGCCAAACGTCTTATTCATTCATTGTATCCTCCTCTGATGAGGATAAGTCTCGGGTATCTATGTCTGAACCTTTCATGCTATCATAAGCATCATCTTCATCATTAATGTCTATAGGCATGAATTGTTTTACTGTTTTTGTTTCATCAGTCTCTGTTATTTCAGTCATGCGTTTGTTTTCCTCTCGACACTATGTGCATACATCCCTTAGTACATCCCTCAGTTATCTCAGTGCAAACTATTGGTAGGCATTGTATGCAACAGCAACTTGTTATGAATATACCAAGTACCCCCATTAGTATCGAAATTAGCTTCCATCCCCAGGACCGCAATAGTCCCCAAAACCAGGATCCTATAAACATACAGCATGCAGTTTTTACGAGTTTGCAAACTCCCCCACGATCAACTAATATTATATCAAGAGCCATTCTGTTTTGTAGTGCCATTAGCCTAATTCCTTTTTCTTCCAACGTCATGTTGTATAAGATATCCGTTGTTGTATCTATTGTATTTTTTAGTATTCTGGACAGTTTCCTTATGTTATAGGAATTTTCTTTGGGCCAAGAATGGTATAAACGATTTGGCTAGATCTATTGCTATCATTCCATCTTCACTACTCCTTCGGGTTCTACCTTTTAATCGCCTCACTACTTCTGCAGTTTCTAAGAGGAACACTCCTGGGAATAGTAGACCCAAGTAACACGTACCTCCCCAGTTTCTAGGTAACCATGGATATGCTTTTTCCCCACATATAAAGTAAACGGGGTCCCCTACGTACACGAGTTCTATTTTGTGCTTTAAAACCACTGTGTTCAGGCAGCTGCTAAACGTTCCTACTTTATAGGAACCTTTTTTCTTTAAACATAGGGGAGCAGTTTTGGGGCTGTAATCCACTGTATAGGCAGGGGGCACAGCATCTTTATTCCATTCATCCCTCATTCGAAATGTCATTACTGATGTTTCTTCTGCTGGCGGGGTCAGTCTATTCTGCCTATGTAATCTATCTAGTCTTGTTGTCTTTCGTGTATTTTTCCTCATGGGATCTGATGAAAACACGCAAGCTTTGTGGAATATGGAACAACCCACAGGTCTCATGATCACTTCCTCAAATTCATTCATATTGGTCTCATCTTGCTTACCCATATTACTCTTGTTCCATTTCCCAAAGAACATTGCACTCAACGATACTTCACATGAATAAACCAACGATAACGGTTGTACATACCAGCCTATCCCTTTCCCACCGTGCTGTGGTAAATGGACACAAACCCAGCAATCTTTTTTCTTTAAAACCCCATGGGTCATGTTTATGATGAGCAACAATGTATTGTTGCCATATCCTTCTCTGTCTTTCTTCCATTGGGGACAAAGTACCAGTGATTACATGAACCGGGCTTTCAGTAGCTGCTTTTGGCAAAAGTGTTTCTAATGGGTACGCGGACTCCAGGAACCATAGTGTAATATCTATTATTGTTGGTACTACCATACTTAGAGAACACAGGACCAATGTCCAAATCGGTACCTTATTCCTTTTACCATGCTTTTTCCCTAAATGTACAGTCTCTAAAACTATCATCGTTTCAGCAGGGGTGCAGGAGGAGGCTGAAACCGGTCTTGATTTGTTCTTCATCGTCCTTCTTCTTGCTGGCAAAGTTCGTCGCAAATGTCTCTCGTTCTTGATGCCAAAAGTTCAATGAAAATGTCACAGTTTAATTCTGCCAGCCCTTTCAGAGCCTAGATCATTTATCCACTCCTAGCAAGATTAGTTGTTCTTTCTCCCATTGCTCAGACGATTTCTGAACAGTTCTTTATTGACAGAGTACTATGTGCATCCAGCTTGTCCCGCTCTGGTTTAGGACACATGTACTTTATTAAAAGCGCACTGCGGAGCCGTGAGTCTTGAATTGTCCGACTTGCACAACTCTCACGCTTCTCTCCTCTACGCCCCTGGTTCCTACTCCGTCCGTGAGTGGAACCAAAGGCAAAAGAAAAGCACCAAAGATCTGTGGATCACTTTGCCTATCCAGGCCGCAAATTATACCGTTTCACTCCTGGTATTGTATGATCCGTGAATAGTGCCGTTGCACTTCCAGTATCAGGCTCAGTGTCAGCCTGCGGCAAAATGATGGGTAGCGATGAGCGCCGTGGCAATTATGTAGTTTCTTTCTCTGGCCTTGGTGCGTTTGCAGAAGCTGGTGGGCGCCAAAGGGGTACACGCGTTGTTTCTGCTCGTGTTTGCAATGCAGAGTTTGTGTCGCTCGGCAGTGATGTTGTTTCTGCTGAGCAACGTTGGGGCACTTTTCGCCCTTTCCCCTTCCTGGCAGCCTCCTCAGGCTCTGTTTCGAGTTTCACTTCTCGCTTAGGCTTTGTTTCAAATTTCACTTCTCGCTCAGGCTGATGTTGTGGCAGTGGACTGGCAACAGTTTCTTTCGTTTCCGAGACCGTTTCCTTTCTCTGGTCGTCGGAAGTTGTCAGCAGTCCTGGGAATCTTTTGGCATGTTTCGCATAGATCCATGCCTTGCGACCGTCCACTCGAATGGCCGTCTGTGTCGCCAAAAGTACTTGGTAGGGGCCGCGCCACCTGGGTGCTAATGACGTCTTGCGTTCAAAGTTTTTCAGCAGCACCCAGTCTCCTGGTTCCAGCGCGTGCCCCGGGCCTGTGTACCTCACTGGTAACGTCTCCTGCACCTGCTGATGAATCAAACGCAATTTCTGCATTAAAAGGCCACAGTACGTGCTTAACACAGGATGCTCGACCTTACATAATCTTTTGGGCTGCGGTGCGCACCATACATTTGCCCGTCTCCCCATGATAATTTCATAGGGAGAGAGCCCAGTTTTAGCTTGCACAGACGTGCGCATGCACAATAGCGCTAGGGGTAATGCATCCACCCAACTCAACTTGTTCCCAGCACAGATTTTTGCTGTCTTTGACTTTAAGATACCGTTATGTCTCTCAACAAGTCCAGCGGAACTCGGATGCATGGAGCAGTGGAATCGCTTGTCAATCTGCAGACCTGCACAGATCTGTAGTACTACTGCGCCCACAAAGTGTGGGCTGTTATCTGACCACAGGACACGGGGCAGCCCGAACCGGGAGAAATACTCCTTCAACATTACTTTTGCCGTTGACATGGCAGTACAGTCTTTTAAAGGATATGCTTCCTACCACTTGCTAAATGCACAAATCACCACTAACGCATATTTGTAGTTCTGGCACCTTTCCATTTCTATGAAATCAAAATGGATCACATTGAATGGCATACAGGGTGGGCCAAAACTACCTACTGGAGTCACGGTTCCCTTCCCTACATTGTGTTGCAGGCATGTAATACAATTCTGCACTAGCCTTTCTGCATTCTTTTTTTTGTGCTAATTTTTCCATATTGTGGATAAAAGCTGTACCATCTTCTTCACGCAAATGTGGGTAGGGCTATGCGCCATTGTAACCATTGCAGTTACGTAACAATTTGGCAACATCCAGTTCTTGGTCTCTTTGTCCACCCAACATCCTTCCAAATCTAACTCAGCAGAGCCCTCAGCCCACCCCTGAATCTCTTCGGTCGTGGCCTCAGCCTGCATTTCTTTGACTGTGGCAACTCCATCCTCTATCATACAAGGTACTTCCTCAGTCTGTACCGTCATCAATTTATTTCCCAAATCAGTGGCTGTTTGTTTCGCAATCCTGTCTGCAAATGCGTTTCCCTCTCCCACTTTACATGTTACTTTTTTATGCGCCTCGCATTTTACTATAGCTAGGCGCTTTGGAAACGTGAGTGCAGACAACAATCGTACAATCAAAGGCCCATGCTGAATCCTGGCCCCATGTGATGTCAAGAAACCCTTCTCAGCCCAGAGTCGACCAAAGTTATGAACCACCCCGAATGCGTGCTGACTGTCAGTATATATGTTTACATTCAAATTTTCAGAGTTCACCGGCTCGGGTCAGTGCTATTATTTCTGCAGCTTGTGCCGAATTGTAGGGGATTCTTCTGCTTTCTACAACACTCTCTAGGGTAGTAATTGCATATGCGGCAGTTGATGTGCCTTCAGGTAATTTAAAACAAGAGCCGTCACAAAACAACTCCCTATCCTGCTCTTTCTGTGGGGTGTCGCTCAAATCAACTCTTCCCTTTGTCTCTTCTTCAGTGACCATTAAACAATCATGGGATGGTGATTCGTTGTCAACAATTTCTGCTATGGGCAGTGGCATTAATTCTGCAGGATTCAATGCGCTACACCTCATAATTTGGATGTGGGGTGCAAACAAGATGAGCTCATATCTTGTTAGTCTAGCAGAGGTGAGGTGTTGCGTCTGTGTTCTATGGCATGTGGCACCATCAGAATTAATGTATGCCCCAAAACCATTCCTTCCGTTTGTTTCACTGACGCAGCAGCCGCTGCAACAGATCGCAAACATCGTGGTAGTGCGCGCGCTACAGGGTCCAGCGTGGAAGAAAAATAGCCGCACGGCTTATTTCTTCCACCTTGTTCCTGTGTCAAAACTGCCAATGCACAGCCTTCACTCTCGCTCACAAATAGTCTAAATATTTTCTTGTAGTTTGGTGTCCCTAAAACTGGCGCGGAACATAATGCAACTTTCAATTGTTCAAACGCTTTCTGACATTCCTCATCCCACTGTAAAGGCATCACTGCATCCTTTTTAGTTAATTTTATCATCGGCTTCACAATCAACGCAAAATTACTGATCCACTGCCGACAATAAGAGGCCATGCCTATTACAGCTCTCACTCCTTTTTGAGTTTTTGGAATAGGCATACTAGAAATACTTTCTATGCGTTCTGGTGTTAATCTTCTCCCTTCTTTCGAAAGTAGGTAACCCAAATAAGACACCTCCTTTTGATTATACTGGAATTTCTTCAAACTTGCCTTGTGACCATGAGTCGCTAGGTGTGTCAATAGTAATATAGTACTTTCTTTGCAGATCTCTTTTGTGTCAGCAGCTAGTAACAAGTCATCTATGTACTGCAAGAGTGCGCAACATGTTGGTAGTTCTAGCATGTCTAGCTGTTCCTTTAGTGCCCTGCTGTGAATGCTCGGGCTTTCTGTGTATCCTTGTGGAATGCGTGTGAATGTGAATGATCGACGACCTAGAGTGAACGCGAACAGATATCTACTGCTTTTATCCACTGGAATGCTAAAGAACGCGTTCTTCAAATCAACTACACTAAAGTATTCTGTAGTGGCCGGTATCATTATCAGTATTGTTGTGACATTTGGGACCATAGGGAATTGTGGGTCTACCACTTTGTTCAATGCGTGCAGATCAATTATGAAACGATATGGTACTTCATTGCCTCCTTTCTTGTAAACTGGAAGAATCGGGCTGTTGCACGTGCTACCTGCAATTTCTTCAACCACCCCCAATCTCACCAGGTCAGTAACAATACTCTTTAACCCCTTCTCACCTTCAACAGAAATTTTATACTGGGGAATTCGTGGTAATGTAACACCTTCTTTCAAAGTTATTTTTGCTGGTTCTATTTTCAAGCATCCTACATCGTTATCATGCATTGCCCACAGACAGGTTGGTACTCTTCTTAGCTCTTCTGGTAACGCTTTTGACATAAATTCTGTCACTGGTGCATCGTGAGGCCAAATCGTGAGGAACACCCCATCTGCCGTACAATGTATAACTGCCCCCAATTTTCTCAAAAAGTTTAATCCTAGCAAGTTCTCCCCACAATTTTCTGTCAGAAGAAATGGACACTGTCCCGTAAATGGTCCTATTGTAATTGGGACAGCTTCGGACACGGGGTTAATTACTGGTGTACCTGCAAACCCTACAGAAACACTTTTTTGCCCCGACAGTGGGATCTCCGGAACCAAGTTGTGGTCTATCGAACACTTTTGTGCCCCTGTATCTACAAGGAAACGGTGCTCCTTATTCCCGACTCTCATTTCTACGTAGGGTCCTCTCTGATTCACAGGAATAGACATTGGGTCCGACCCCTGCCGTGGGCTGTCCTATTGCAAAAATAACACATCGTCCGATGTGTAGTCACCGCTGCTGCTATAATACGTGTTTGGCTGTGTATCAAAAATATTCCCATTTCCCCCTCGGTGCCCTCCACTCTGATCATTTCTCTGTTGGCCCTGCCCGCCCTGATTTTGGTTCGGAACACTTTGGTTCCATGCCTGGTTCTGTTGAGCTTGGTTTTGACCATGGGATTGTTTTTGATTCCCTCCAATGGTATATCCCTGCTGCTGCTGCATGCTATTTCTGCTTGGGCCATTTGACCCCTGATGTCTCCTATGAGGCCTTCTCTGGCCAAACCCACCTCTATTCTGTAGGTGCGGGCATTGCGCTCGCCAGTGTCCTTCCACTTTACAGTACGCACATTGATTAAATCCCAATGACACCCCGTGCATATTATTCAAATTTCCCCTGCCTTGTGCATTTCCTCTACCTCTATTGTATCCAATTACCTGCTGCAGTAACACCCCTACCATCGTTCGCATTGCTTCTTTTCTCATCTCCAATGGGTACCCATTACACATCTCACTTACATCCTTCACTGACGTTCTTTTGTTCGACATCCATCGCATCGTTTCCCCCACCCATGCCTGCAATCTTTGTTTATCACCTATTTGTCCCGGTGCCGGCAAATGCTTTGCACCACCTGAAAAAACTGTCGGCCACGATTTTTGCAAATACAACCTCGACGCCTCCGTCCTACCTTTCTTAATACACTCATGACTATATTCAGGTGTAGCAAACATTTCAGCATATCTATCTTCCATTTCATTTTTCAGTTCAATGAGTTTGTACACATGTTTTCTTACATCTTCATCTCTTTGCTCACTGCGTGCTAACTTATTCAAATCTTGGGTAAATTCCCAAATAACTTTTTCCATTCTCCCACCAAAAATGTCCCCATATATTCCGACACTACCTGTCTCTCGTTGCTTTTTCGGTACCCATATAATGAGGCCAATGCTGCCGTCCCATCATTTCCTTCTATGTACATTTCTGCCTCTTGCTGTAATTCAACCTTTCTTTCTTTGCTGATCGCGCTGCGAGTTACCCGTCCAAATCCTGTTCCTTCAGCCCGCCTCTCGCCTCCCCGGTCTCAATTTCGACTTCGGGAGGGGCGGATGGTGCTGAATCTGTCTCTGGAGCGGGAGGTGCGGATGGGACAAGTGACACAGGTGGCATCTGTGAAGGGCCTTCCTGGGTGCTGGGAAATTGCGCGTCTGCGGTCTGCGCTTGTGGGAGGGCTCGAGCTGTGGGTGGGGCATGGGCTAATGCTTGCGTGAGGGGAAGTGCTTGGGCTGCGGGAGGGGGTATGAGAGCTACTGGTTGGGCCTGCGCAGTCACTACTGGCGTGTTTGGTTTTGGTCCCGGTTTTGGGCCTCGACCCGTATGGGTTAACAAATGTTCCATTAATTCGTCTGCTATGTGTAGTTCCCGCTGCGGGTATATTCCTTCTATTTCACAAAACATTATCGCACCCACACCATATTTTGCACACATGTCATAAGCCGGCGTTCCCCCTGGTGGTGCACTTTGGCCATTTTCCAAGGACTGTCTACCGCAGCGGAAAAGCCCCGCTAAAGTGGACAGTACTCCAGGCATGTTTTTAACCTTCTCCTTGCTTAACCAACCTTACTCTGGATGTTTGAATTTGCAAAATCAACACTCTACCAATAATCAGGGTTTCGTTTGAATCTGGGAATGACTCACCTGATAAAACAATTCGCCTGTGTCCTGACGCAACCCCTCCCAGCGTCGTGTCTGCGCTTCTCTTCTGCCTCGTTTCGGGACCCTCGCCTCCTTTGCCCTCTGGCCCGGTACGTCGATCAGGGATCAGATGTGTGCAGATCTGCGAAGGAATCTCTCCTCACTTCTACACCTCTTGATCCCGGCTCGATCGTCCCGTCCTCGCCGTTCTCCGCCTTTACTCCGTTACAACGTATATGATGGGGCAAGTGGGGGAGGGTCCCTATTCGGACGCCCTTAGGGGTCCCTCGCGATATGGAAACAAGGCAATAACCATACACGAAAGGATGCGCCAGACACGAGGTTCAGATTAGTTTCAGACCCTTTAATAATTCAGCCTTACCATCCAGAATCATTTGGTGAGGACACAGAAACTCAAATGCTGCATGACCAGACAGGGGTTGATTACTATGGGGACGATGAGGACCAGGAAGAGGAAGAGGAAGATGAGGCGGAAGCCTACAGTCTTGACTCCCCTATTCCGAAGGATCCCCCAGTGAATGACTCACCGGTTGATAATCAACCACTACTCAATGAGTTACTAGCCAAAGCTGCAGCCCATTTTCAAATAGACACGCAAGGTGTCCAAGAACAGATTTCGCAGAAGAAATCCTAGTGGACAGGAGAGCCATTGCCCAAGCTATCTCCATATTAAAATCAATCTAGCGCAGAATTGATCCCTTGCTGGTAACCCCTAATCTTACTCGTGCAGTTAATCCACGAGTGGAAAAATTATTTCGGGCCGCTCCCTCCGATCCCTTGTACATAAGGGGTCAGTTAAAATCCGACTCATAGGTAGTAACAACCACCAGAAAACACCACCGGCTTCTTCAGAAACACCCCCCGATAAAGAGAGCAAGAGGATATATGCTCTGGGGAGGAAGGTGGCATCCACGTCAGCATATCAGGCACGTATTGCTAACGCTACCACTCTGTTAGCAAGCTATAACTGCCACCAGTGGGAACAAGTAGCTGTTCTAATTGCCTCTGCACCTGAACCACTAACGGGCCAGTTGGCCCAAAGTGCATCAGACGGTAGTTCTGTGTCTGAATGCATCCTTAAAACAAACTTTGATGCAGCAGACAATGCAGGAAGATTAATAGCAGAAGGCACAGTAATACAACGCCATGCTTGGCTAAGACAGTCCGATAGACATGCCGGTAGAGCCGAACGTTCTGTTTGGGAAAGCAGTGGAGGAGGCACTAAAGAAGGCCAAGGACGAATACGAGACCTTAAAATCTCTCGGCCAACTGACAAATAAGCCCTCAGGTAAAAGGGGAAATAATAATTTTCATCGCTTTCGTGGCCAAAGCTCCCAGAGGGCTTCCAACTACTTTCAAAATCAGGGAACCTCATGGGGCAATAATCAATCCCAGGCTACACAGGTTTTCCCCAGAGGTCAGCGCAGGGGCCGTACTAGGGGTAGAGGAAGCCCCGGTAGAGGTGGTACGCTACCCAATAAACAGTGACGTTCCGCTCCGGGTCCCTTCCCATGCGTCCACAGTGTCCGCAGGATACTGTATAGAGCTACTAGAACGCCCCCGCAACCATCCTCCAAGACAGAAAGTACACTCCTTGGAGCACCAGAAACTCCTACTCGAGGAGATCGCCATTCTACTTGCAAAGGACGCAATAGAACTTGTCCCGGGCAACCAGGTAAACAAGAGTATTTATTCAACCTACTTCCTTGTGCCAAAAAGAGATCTAATGATGCGCCCAGTATTAGACTTGCGCCCTGCAAGTATGTCAAGCCACAAAAATACTGCATGACTACACTCCAAGAGGTAATCCCCCTACTAAAAAAGGGGGATTACAGGACAACATTGGATATGAAAGATGCCTATTTTCATATTTCAATGTTCCCAGCGCACAGAAGATTCTTGCGTTTCAAGATAGACAGCCAGCACTATCAGTTCATAGTGTTGCCCTTCGGAATAGCCTCGGCTCCAAGGGTATTCACCAAGGTACGGGCAGTGGTGGCGGTACACCTACGCAGCGAGGCAATCCCGGTGTACCCTTACCTGGATGACTGGCTCATCACAGGGGAAAACGTAATTTGCAGATTAAAGAACAATCGACCTCTTCCAATTGGGCCTCTCAATCAACGAGAAAAAAAATAAAGCCTGGTGCCAAGCACCTCAAAACAGTTCCAAGGAGCTGTCCTAAACACCCAAGAGGGGTTGGCCTTCCCATTAGAGGAAAGAATTCGAAATCTGTTGCTGCAAATTCCTCAATATCAGTCCGGTCGCCAAATAAAGGTACGCAAAGCGATGTGTTTGCTAGGCATGATGGCATCTTGTATTTACCTGGTTTCCCGCGCGCGCCTGCGACCCATGCAGGAATGGTTGGCGAAACAGTGGTCTCAAGCAAGTGGTCAGTGGGACGATCTAGTGGTCGTTTCGCCAACACCAGTACAGAGTCTTCGCTGGTGGACAAGAGAGAATCTTACAAAGGGGAAACTCTTTATACAGGCCGTTGTCACAACAGACGCCTACCTGGCAGGGTGGGGAGCTCACTACCTTCACGACAGCTCAGGGTCACTGGTCTCACACAGTGGCACAGAACCACATCAGTCTGCTAGAACTTCTGGCAGTCTTCAGAGCGCTCCGGGCATTCGAACCCCTCTTATCCAACCTGTCAGTGCAAATCCTAACAGACAGCACAATGGCGATGTTTTACATAAACAAACAAGGGGGCACTCGTTCGCCAAATCTGTCCAAGCTTGCCCAGAAAATTTGGAAATGGGCACTCAGAGGGAAGATTTACCTGTCATCCCAACATGTTCCAGGGGATCTCAATTCACTAGCGGACGCTCTGAGCAGAGATCCCCTCCCAGAGGAACACGAATGGCGACTACACAAAGAAGTCGTAAAAGATCTCTTCTCTCAGTGGGGTTTCCCCACTATAGACCTATTCGCCACAGGCGAAAACAGACATTGCCCAGACTTTGCATCCAGGTTCCCCCAGCCAGGCTCCAAGGTGAACGCTCTATGGATGAATTGGTCAGGGATGTTTGCCTACGCTTTTCCACCAACCCCTCTGATGAGGAAGGTGGTCAACAAGCTACACAGGGAATCAATGACGCTCATCCTAGTTTCTCCTATGTGGGCGAGACAACCATGGTTTCCAGACCTATGCAAACTGGCGGTGTGCAACCCCATCAGACTCCCGTGCTGGTACAACATACTCTCCCAGCACGAAGGACAAACAGTGCATCCTCAACCCAACTTGATGAACTTGGCAGCATGGCTCCTGAAGTCAGAGTTCGGCCATCTCAATTTACCCCAGAGATGTATGGATATCTTAAAAGAATCAAGAAAACCTAACACAAGGCACTGTTACTTTTGATAAGTGGAAAAGATTTGTTATTTGGTGCCAGAATAAACAAATCAACCCAATTGATTGTACTCCTTCCAATATTGTCACCTATATGCTCCACCTACTGGATGCAGGGTTAGTATTTAATTCACTCAAATTACACCTGGCGGCGCTGTCAGCTTATACCACCTCCCTTAACAAGGTATCATGGTAGAAAGTGCCAGTTGTCAAGGCCTTTATGGAAGGGGTAAAGAGACTCCACCCTCCAATTTCTAACCCACCACCAGGTTGGGACATTAATCTGGTGCTTGCTAAACTCATGGGACCTCCCTTTGAACCCATGCATAAAGCTAGTCTCAAACACCTGACTTATAAAACTGCCTTTTTAGTAGCCATTACATCCATAAGAATGGTCAGTGAAATTCAAGCTCTCTCAGTACAGGATCCTTTCTTTACTGTTCATAAGGATAAACTGGTTTTACACACTTACCCTAGGTTTTCTCCCAAGTTCATTTCAAAATTCCATGTTAACTAGTCCATTGAGCTACCAGCCTTCTTCCAAGAACCCAAAAGCTCTGCTGAGGTGAAACTCCGCACACTAGATTTGAGGAGAGCGGTCCTCTACTACGTAGACGAGACCAGGCCGCTAAGAAAGACAGATCAACTGTTCGTCACCGTAGCTCTAGACAGAGAAGGAGATTGCGTCTCTAAAGGTGCCATCTCTAAATGGATAGTCCGATGTATCCAGCTGTGCTACTCCCTTTCAGATAAAACACTGCCTTTTATGCCAAGGGCCCACTCTACAAGAGGTACTGGGACAACTCTGGCTTTCATTGCAAATGTACCCCATGACACCATTTGCAAAGCAGCTACATGGAGCTCTATTCACACCTTTACTCAGCACTACTGCATTGACACTCATTCCAAGACAGATACTCAAGTGGGACAAGCGGTTCTAAGACATTTGTTCGCTCATGACTCTTCTCACCTCCCACCTCCTTCTTCTAACACTGCTGGCTAATCTATGCACAACATGTGATCTAAGCAGATTCCACAAGCCTCAGAAGGTATACATTACTCACTGTAATCGTATTTCTGATGCTTGTATCTGCTTAGATTCACATGCGCCTGCCCTTCCTCCTCCTAGCTTATCTGCTTGGATACTCTGTACTCAAGCTACGACGTATGCTACCTCATGTCAGAAAAAATACAATCTGAAGGTCCTACACGCGTGAGGGATCATGGGTGCAGTGGTTGTCACACTACGGATAGTATTACTGGCACACCCTAGTTCGACACACCTTTTCGAGTTTTGGAAAACAAACTGTAATACTCCCCAGCTTCCACTAGATGTCGGCCTATGCACAGCATGTGAATCTAAGCAGATACAAGCATCAGAAATACGATTGCGGTGAGTAATGTATCCCATATATTCCAAGAAATCGGGGACAACTCCCTGCGTCACCTCTGCACTCAGTCTCTCCTTTCTCGTCCTTGTTCGAAACGGTTTACCATGCCCAAATTTGGTGAAAATGAGGTCACAGCAACTCCAGGAGCATTTTGAAAATAATTTCGCTTTATTTTGGTAAACTCATTTAAAATCCCGAAAAATATAAAAATCACCAGTGGGAATGACAAACATTAAAGAGACTCCTGGGAGTATGTAGAAAGGGGTCTAGTAAGGTCTGGGACATAACTTTCTGGAAAAATCTGAAAACCGCTCTGGTCGAATAAATTAGACCCTTAAGCCATCTAGTTTTTATGTTGTCTGTTTTGCGCCCTGGTGACTTTGAGCTATGGCGTGGTAGAAATAAATAATAATAATAATAATAAATGAAGAGGAACTGGTGAATACTGGAGGAAACCGCCCAGGTGCTGGGGGGTCAAGTAAAGTCACTGGCCACCAGGAAAAGGTTGAGGACCCAAGAACAGAAGCATACCGCAAGACATCTTCCTCATGGCAGTACTTGAGAGGAAGGGGCTCCAAGTATTAAAACACAAAGAAGAGGAGAAGTCTGGGTTGGGGACCCACTTCACGATAACAACACAAGTCATCTTCCTCATGGCAGTGCTTGGCAGGTTAGTGAATGAGTGGGCCATGACCAAGATGAGCCATTTGGGTCTGTGACCCACATCTAAATAAGAACTTATATATATATATTTTTTTTTTTGGACAGCCCAAAGGGAGGCTTGAAGTATTTAGGGGAAGGGAGTCATTCCCCTCTAGAACTTGTGCGTTTGCTGAACTGTCTTAAGACACGTCAGGAGGAGGGAGTCATCCTCCTGATATTGAGCCTGGGGTAGGGAGGCATTCCCCCTGGAGTGAAGAAACAGAACCTTCTGATACAGAGTGTTATAGGATTGACTGTCCTTTATTTGAGGAATCCTGGTACCAGGGGAAGGGAGTCGTTCTCCTGGAACAAGCACATTGACGCAACCTAGTTTAGTTATAAGCGTAAGGGGCAGAGTTAGAGTTTTGATACATGACGGTGGACTCTTTGTTAAAAGGACATTCTGACGGACCCATTAGAACTTTAATTGAGGCAGAGAAACACCTTATTCAGCTTTTGTTCCGGCTTAGCCATGCCTGTCGGCCTCTGTGAACCTCGTGTGTGCGCAAGGACATAAACGTTTAATTTAGAAAGACCACTCTGAGCTATCCCAGAGCAGTCTTCGTAAAACAGTCTTTTTTGTTTTTGAGAACAGAAAAAATACTTTTTCACTCCACACCAGAAAGCTATCATATGGCTGCGAAGGATGTGCCAGGGGTTTTGCTGCCACCTCTGCTCTTCAGTGGTGAGCCCCTGTCATTTGCCAAGCAGCTAAGTGGGCTCCTCGTCACACATTTGCCAAACATTTTAGCATTCCCCTTTGGGGCCAGGGTTCACGCTTCGGCAGAGCAGTCCTCCAGAGTTTCATGGTGTAGGTGGTGTCCTCTTGCTCTACTCCCCCTCGTGATCCACGTGTGCTGTGGGAGTGTATCATAGATGAGTAATCTGTGGGAGGAACGAATGCGTTGGAAGAACAAATTACTTGCCTCTCTATGATGTTCTTTTTGAAGGATGTTCCCACAGATTCTTTCTCTCTCCCAACTAGCCCCTCTTGGTGGATAGCTACTACGGTCACAAACAGATTCCGGTGGTCTATATAGCAGAAGTGGAAGTGGCTCGGCTCTATATTATAGAATACCCCAAGATGGCGCCGGGCAATAGCGGCAATAGTTTCAGACATTCTGTGTGTATGCAGGCAACAGGCTCCGCCCCCCACCGTGGAAACCGCTCATCTAGCTACACAAACAGAAGTGCTCTGCGTTGCTACTTTTCCTAGAGAACGCTTCGTAAGTTCGCAATTCTGTGTCCTGGTTTTCAAGCTACTTCTTTTTTTTTTTTTGTGTTTGGTTCAACATCGAACATTTACAAATGTTACAAGATAATATAAAAAAGAAGAAAAGGAGATAACAAGCAAAATAATTATTAGAACATCTATAAAAGAAAAAACAAATATAAAATCAATTATTTACATTCATAATAACTCATCCTTTTCATAAACCGATTCTACAGCCTCGGCTCTTCCACAGCCCATTGGTATTCAAGCAATGATTTTACAGTTTTTTTAAACTCGTACCACAGTTGTTGTTAGTGCAATATCTTGACCGGAGATCAGTCTGTCCCAGAAATGTTCTGCAATAATCCCCTCCTCGTGTATCACACATCTCCTGAATAACGCTATACGTGTATCCATGTTCCCTCACACTCCATCAAAAGGTGCCTTAATGTTCCCTCACACTCCATCAAAAGCTGCCTTAATGTTTGATCTGATGGAGTGTCACAGATTCTACATAGCTTTATGGCTCGATCTCCTTGATGCCGCCATGCCAGAACCTAACCACAGTGTACCAGCTTTAACCTTATCCTCAAGAAGTTGTTTCTTACCAACTTGTCTGGAAATTTCATTAGGTAGCACGAGAGACGGCCAAGTTTTTTTTTCTGCTGAGAGGAATGGATTGGTTGGAGATGATTGCCTTACTTTCACAAGGGTTTTAATCCAATCAAAGATTTCCAACTCTTGCTTAACCTTTAATGGATTGGTTATAAGAGTCGATAAGTCCAGGTCGACCCTAGCCAAGGTTTCTTTCACTCTATTTTCAAGATTAGCCAAAATGGCCGATCTGGATTGTCCAAGATGGAATCTAATATCCTCATACAAAGAGGTATTCTGTCCAGTGATGATCCACTGATAGAGCGACATCAATTTCCAATTCGCCATACAATTGAGTGACTTAAGACTTAGTTCAAATCTAAGGCTCCAACTCTGGGTACTTATGGGGAGGCCTAAAGCCCTCTTCCATAGCTGTCCCTCTAGGGCGCTCCAGTTTATAGTCCAAAGCCGAGGCTTAGCCTCTAAGCCATATAAGATCACAGGAACCATTTTTGCCAAATAGAATTAGCTTGAGCAATTGTGGTGCAATTTGTGAGATCTTCAGGATTACATCTGCTTCAACCTTGTGAAAAGCAGGGAAGGCATAGATGTTATATCCCAGATAATTCTACTCCTCAACCCTTTGAATCCTTTGACCCTCTAAAAACCAATTTGAGTAGTGTCTTTTCTTCTGCGGATGTCTGATAACCACAATTCTCGACTAAAGGGGGTTTATGGATAATTCATTTACTCTTGCGTATTCACCCAATTTAGTCAGTAGTCGCTGAAGACCTATGGCTGTTCTGTCCAGCAACACAATGTCGCCTGCATAGGCCAGCCAATGGATCTTTTTTCCATTTAGCTTTGGACTGGCCAATGCAGACGACTCTGTAAAGACACCCATATCTGCTAAAAAACATTAAAGAAAAGAGGGGCCCCTAGACAACCTTGTCTGAGACCTCGCTCAACCCTGATGAGCTCTGATAAATGTCCCTGATCGTCCAACTGCATCCTCAACAGAGTGTCCCTGTGGAATTCCGCCAGCATTGCCAATAGTGTTTCTGGAATTCCCCAACTCCTCAGTTTGCTCCAAAGCGATGCCCTGTCTACCTGGTCAAACACTTTGGACAGGTCGAACCAAGCTCCATATAGTGGTGCTTCTCCCTTCCCCATTGTGTATTTGCTTACCAGGTTTAATACCAGGCCATTTAAAGTAGATAGGCCCTGTCGGAAGCCTGTCTGGAACCGGGAAAGGATCATTTGCCTGTCTACCCAGGATAACAGTTCGTTTAGCAAGAGTTTCATAAATATCTTGTCTTCTATGTCGAGCAGGGCGATTGGTCGATAATTCGCCGCTGCTAGACGATCGCCCCCTTTAAAGAAGGGTATAACCAACGCAGTTTTCCAAGAGGGTGGAAATAGTTGTCTCTTAAGGATCTCCCCAAAAGATGGAATAGTAAACTGGACCACATTATTGGATCGTTCTTAAGAACTTCATAGGTGAGACCATTTGGCCCCGCTGCTTTGGATGTAGATGATTAGAGTATTATGTCTCTAATATCCTCCTCATTGAAAGATAAATGCCAGGGAGTATTTGAAATGGGGCCGAAATGGGTGCCCTTGGGCATCCCGAATATTTCCGACAAGTATTCCACCCACCCATATTCTGGGACTAGATTACACAGGGTACCGTTGGCTTCGGCCTCTAATTGTCCAACGACCGCCCAAAAATGTTGAGTATTCCCCTCCCTCAGAAGATGTAACATATGTTCCCCATCTCTTTGTAACCGAGGGACTCTAGGATTTCCTGACCAGTGCTTATAATTGGTTCTTTCTCTCGTGACCTCCGCTTTATAGGTTTCTAGATCTAACTTCAGACCTTGCATGGTCTTTCTAAGATCTCTTTTCTCTTTCTGTGTGTCATCATCAAAACTATATACATGTTTTTTTTATTTCGTGCTACTAAATCACTGGGGGCTGAAGTGGACCAGATACATTTTATAAATTCATTTGGATGTCAATGATCCTCCCAAATATATCCGGGGATCTTCCTTAACTGACTATTCAGTTTTAAGCCCTCCTGCCTATATTTCACAAGTCTAATAAGGCCTGTTGATTTACATTCGATGGCAGATCTGATAGATCAGGAAAAAATAACTCTAATCTACAATGATCGCTCCCACCGTCCTGTTTTGTGGCCAGAGTTGAAGGACGCGAGTAAAGGCGTTGGGATACAAATACATAGCCCAGAACCAATGGCGATTTTCCTCTATGCCAGGTTGTAGATGGCTCTAGGTCCCCCTCTGAGCAACCATTCAACATCTTCAGATCCCAAGAGTCCAGTAAATTAATCCAGGTCCACCCATTTTTTGAGATGTTTTGAATGGGTGGCTTGACTGTTCCCCTCCATGGCTGTACACACTCTGTAGTTAGGTCCTCAACTAGAACTATATTGGCGCCACCAATGCCTAATTTGATCATTTCTAACGGGGAGGCCAATATTAACAGGAAAGATTGAAGCTCTGAACAGGCGGGGTTCCAATAGATGTTAATGACCACCCAAAAAGGGTCTAAAGAGTCACAGTTTAAGTGGACTCTGCAAGCCTGAATTCCTGTGAGGTTTATGAAAATCAGGATAACAGTTTTTATTGATTGATTTTTAAAGGCCATGAAGAGACCCCCTGAAGGTCTCCCTTTTGCTTTTTGTAAGGCTGGTAAGCAATTAATTGTAAAACCCTCGATTTCAATAGGGTTTACCAGCCAGGTTTCCTGCAATAATATTATATCGCTTAGTTCAAACAAATAATCCTGCATGCCCCTAGCTTTTAAAATACTAGATGCCTGCGTATTCCAACTTACTATATTCAACCCCTTTCTTCTAAAGCTGCTGGGTTCCCACTCCCAGCTTTTGAAGAACCTGGGAAAGAATTTCTGGCAGGAGGATTAGAGCAATGTCCTTTTTCTTATGACTGTTGAGTTCCCCTCTTTCCTCAATTTTTGCAGCAGCCTGACAGTCTCCTCCCCTTTGCTGTTTGTCCTTTATAGCCCCTTTGCTAATAGGGTGAACCCAAGCTCGATCCCTCGGCTCATTGACAGAGACCTGTAGACCCTGGCGCTCTAGCTCTCTCGAAGTATTCAAAATAGCTGTCTTTGCCCTCTTTGATGTAAGTGCCACTTCCATAAAATAAGGATCTTGTGCGAGGGGAAATGTCACAGCCTTTGTCATCTGATGAGAATTAATGGAGGTTGCTTACTTGTTTAAAGACCCAGAGGATCATACATCTACTAAGTGATTTATGGTATTTAGTGTTTGTTAAAATCTTAACCAAACCCTTGGAATGGTGAAGTCCTTTATGTCCTCTGCAGCAGTCTATTCTGAGGGCAGGTTGCCATCTTGAAGAATTGCACTAATTCCCTCTTGTATTGGATGGGTAATAATCATTGTTGATTTCCCCATGCCATTCCACATACCAGTTTTTATGGAGAGGTTTTCTTGATCCAAGTTCCAGTAGTAAGGCGGAACTTCTTCTGACTGGCTCAGCCGATGGATTTTTCACATCTTTTTTACCTGATAACAGGAAGATCGGGTCAAACTTTATAGTGGCTCCACCGTGTGTGATTTGTGTCTTATTATTCGCGACATTCTGCTTTGATGATGGGGGCTTCTTCTGCAGGAATATCGGAGCCCATTTTATTTTGTCTGGCAAGTCTCTTCCTGATTGTTTTGAGCAGGATGGGTTGTTGTTCAGTCCATTATCCTTTATTTCTAGTTTCAATGACTTGCAGGGCCCCTGTAGTCCCTCTTGATCTTTTACCGGGCCAGTCCTCAGGTCTGTTTGAAGACCTATACTCACGCTTATGGTTTCAATGTGGTCTTGTGATACTGCATGTTGAATGTTGTGCAATATTTTTGAACATTAACCAGATTTCCCTGATTTGTTGCCTTTGACGGGCAACGATGATGATTTTGTTAAAATGGCAGTGTTCAAAATATCTTTGCTTTCGTTACATGAGAGGTCATCAGAGGAAGGCGCGACAAGTTCTTCTCTGATTGAGCATTTACTCCAATGCTAATAATAATTGTTTTTTTTAGATTGTTTGATTTTTTTGGGATCTTTCTTTGCTGTTAGTTGAGGAGTTCTTGATCTCTTTCTTCTGGTTTGTCGCTTTCTCATTTTCCTTCGGCCTTTATAACTCTGGCAGTTTTGCAGGTTTCCAGGTTGGTTCAAAATCAACCGATTTTGCTAGTATATCCCCAGGTTGTAACGTTGAACTTTCCACAATTGTTTCAATTTCTTCGTCTACTGCATTGGCCATTCCCCGAAATTCCTCCAGAGTGGATTCCGAAAGAGGGGTGTCGTAAAAAATTGGATTCAGGACAATATCATGTTCTTCCACCTCTCCCTGCAGGGATGCTTTCGTTTTTAGAAGCTGTATTACCTCACTTAGTAGACTATGACTGTCTGCTTCTGCCTTTTTCTTAAGGTTTGATATGTTTTGTATTAAAGAGATGTCCAAACCCTGTTTGATCAACTCGAGTCTCACATCTCTCAATGAGGGAATAATATTTGAATTAATGGCTGTTCCAACCCATCAATGTGGATTCACACTTTGCCGTCTCATTTGTGAGCTCCAAGAGTATCCATGCTCGGGACTATACTTCTGTTTTAAGAAGTTCAAAAACTGAGACCAGGGAGTTTAACACAACATTCAAAACCTTCAAGGTTCCTTCTTTGAGGTCGGCCTTATCTACAGGTTTTCCTGTTATTGGTGTTTCACTTCCCGTATTTTCTCTTGATGTATCTTCAATGGATGATGCCTGAGGAATGGACAGGTCTCCTGTGACGGTGATCAAAATGTCAGAGACCTTCGCCATTCTCGAAGAGGGAATATGAACCTCTGTACTGGAAAATGGAGTTTGTAGGGTATTAGGGATGACCCATGAGGAGTCTGGTTCACCCTCGACTTCATTTAGGCTTTTATTCCTCTTTCTTCCGAAGTGACCTTTTATTTTCTTTTGAATGTTCGTGGTCGTGACTGTGTATTCTAAGCCACGTTAACAGCAATGTACAAAAACAGATTGGGTGTTATTCTCTGCTTCCCTCTCCCTCGGCTGATCAAATGTGACCTAGGCATATACTTGTGCCTGTGTTATCACTGAGACGGCTTAAGGCGGGCGGAGTATATCCACTGAGGCAGCAGGAGAGACTACTACTGTTGGATCCACCAAAAAAGATCTATCCCCTTCGGAAACCTTTGCCCTATCTGACATAAGCGTACTGCGGAGCTTCATGTCCTTTCGCTCTGGATTAATCAATTTCACAAGAGCAGCCTTCCCAGTATCCCAAACAGGATTGAACTTCTGCTTCTTTAAGATGCAGTAGCCTGGGGGTTGAGAGTTCACAACATTTCTACAAATTAGTCCAATTAAGAGGACTCCTGCTGCTGGTGGTGACCCCACTTATATGCTCCCAATTTGAGTACCGTTCCTGAGGTCCATCCAAGTCACGTTGTATTGGGGCTATCTCCGGAAGGTCCAAAGGACCCCGACCTCCACTCTTCTCACAATCAATGCTGTCAATACTGTTTAGAACACACCTGGAAGATGTGTGCAAGCTCACTATTGAAATAAGCACTGCGCTTTAAAATTAGGGTTTATAGTGCAGTACTGCGAGAGAGCGTCAGCACTTTGTTTATTGGCAATTGCAAAGTAATTTACCGACGAGCTTACCGTGATTTGTGTACTTCACAGAATGGAAATCAGCTTCAGGTCCCCTCCAGTGCGCACTCTAACTTCCCTGTCGCGTTCCGGTGACACACTCTGTATCTCCTCGAATCCACCCAGATTGATCACTGTCTCCGTCCCACAAACCAGCCAAACGGAAGCTCCTCGCCCTTTTCTCCTCAGGGCTTTATGCCGCAAGGGCGACGCAGGCGGGTTTAAAAGCACAACTGCTGCAATTACGTTCCTCAGTGTGTTCGTGCTGGTTTAAAGGGACAGGTCTCCCAAATCCTCTCGCTGCACTGTTTGTCAGTTACACGTTTGAAAAGTACTTTCACAATCCAAATAAACACGCCAAACAGAAGCTACTTCTTGTGTCTGACCAATGCGCTCAGCTATTCGCTTCCTCTCCCTCACGTAGGAATCTCTTGTTTCCCCGCGGCTCTCCAGTTCGCTACTGCCTCATTCCTTGGACAGCGTCCTTCAGGAACGCTGTGTTTACTTTCCCTTAGCAACGGCTCTGCTCTCCGACTTTTCGTTCATCCTCATTCTTTCATTTCCCAACAGATGCTTGGCAGTCTTGCCCATATTCCCTGACGACATGATCTGGACCTCTGACATTACCATTCTCCCGCTCAGAGCTGCAAACCACAAACTGCAGGTTTTATGGCCGATCCGCGGTCATCACAGATACTGCACAGCATTTTTTTCGGCAACTGGTAGGTTAGAACTCTGATCCCTGCCACCGAGCTTGCCTTCTCTTACCTTCTGTGTCTTTTAGGCTTCTTCCAGGCACCCTCCAGCACCATTTCACACTGTCTCTGCAAACACCCCTACCTTCTCTCTTCGATAGAGCCATAAATGGTAACTCCTCTATATTACACAGCCATTCCTGGTTTCCCTATTGCATACGTAGTTATTGACTATTTTACTCTATTCTTGCTCCTCTTTCCACGAACTTCCCGAAAACACTGAAGTAGATTCATCAATCAGCAAAGGCCCTCCTGCACCCAGCCATCAGGCCTGCAGAGGAATCCGAAAACACCTGGAGGAGATTTGCAGGGTTTTTCCCCTAGAGGGTTTCCCTGAAAGCTCTGTCCTTTCTCCACTATTCATTGTTGCAAGGAGATAGGGTGATCACTACGATTCTCCTATCCACACACTGCTGCTTCCGATTCAGGTCAGTGCTAAGTACTTATAGTACTGTACGTATAGTGCAGATTCTCCCCTGGTTGATCACAACTACATCTTTAGTTCTTCGGCAACAGAAGGATAGGGAACAAGCAGATATTGGGTAATTGGGCATGTTGCGTCCATTTATATATTGGCCTCATTGTCATGTCCGGCGTGGGACACATAGGGGCGTTTGTCGGAGCTGACACAGAGCAACAATGCGCCCCCCTGATGATGGAAAGGTTTCCAAAGAGCAGCTGTGCTGAAGAAAGGTTATCATAGGTGAGGAATCTATGGAAGGATCATCCATCAGAAAGACCATTTCCCAGAGGTAAATCATTTGTTTGAGACCTGGATACCCGTTTCAGCAGGGCAGTGTTACAGAATTTCCTAATTTAGGTGATGGCCCTCACTCTCGGTCATATTTCTGATTGCTGCTGCTCTGGGAATCTATCCAAGATGAGGACATGTGGGAGGATTCAATCCCTTAAAATAAATGATTTGCCTTCAGTAATGGTCTTTCTGATGGATTCTCCTCCCATAGATACTTCATGCCCTCTCAACCTGCCTCACATGTAAGGAACTGTTCAATTTCCATATGTGCATTCCCTGTGCTGCTGAGTACTGTGGGGGGTGGAATGGTTTAACTGAGGTCTTAGGGCACGGTATGCCCTATATCGTATGACTGCTGGAGTCACTTCCGGGGCCGTGGAGTTGATGGCGCTGAGCTGAATCGGTGTGGAGCCACACTGCACCTTCTGCTGATCAAAGCTTTCAGATGGCAGCTGACACTCGGAATAAGTTTCGAAGACAAGTAATGTTTGGAATGAATATTCACCAGCATGCATATTACATGAGTGAAGTAATTTATTATGTTGTTCTCCAACTACATTCATCTTTCACAGTCCTATTGAGAACAGACCACATCTGGTCTCCAGGTTTGGCAAGCCCGAACTACTATGCCTCAGTTTGCCACATGGAAAAATGGAAAAGGTAATCCTGAGTAAACATGCCTACACAGTTTAACTGGGAGCTGGAGCATATATCTACCCCATCACTCAACCGAACACAATGTGATATTAACTACCTACTGCTCATCAAAATTGCTTCAGATAAACAGTTGTTTGATTCCAAACATGTATATAAAATAACCTTCCTTTCTGCAATCCAGATCTATGGTCACCCTTAATGGATTCCCATGCGCCCAAGCTATCCCCCAGATGGGGGTACAATACGCCACCCTTCAGACACGCCAATACATTGGTGATTTGGCACAATGTAAAAGCCTTGCAGCATAACACAAGTTGAAAATCCCCAGTGATGGTAACTTTTATTTATAGTGGGTTGCTCTTTGTGGAACAAGCCATTGTTTAGAAATCAGAATGCGAACTAGCTCTCAACATGCTCTTTATTGCCCCTTTGGACTGTTATGTGCATCTTTGTATGTTTGTGACTTTTCTTTTATTGGATGAGAGATCAGGCTACTATGCAGAAAATGAAAGGTGATGACAAACTACGAAGATATGCTCTTAAATGTTGCAGCACCTTTCTAGCCTGATCAATTGTCAGGCATATCCCATCATCATTTCAGAGTATTTGAAGTCCAAGCCATTGTGATATTTTCTTGCATCCCAAAACTCACTCACACATGCCCCTGTGGCTGCTCTGGGCACCAGTATACAGCAATTGTATTTCTTTCAATTTCCACCTTCCTCTCCAGGCCTCACAACACATCCTCTTGGTCCTGAACATAGAGTTTAAATATATATATTGCCTCTCCCTCCAGGCACTACGTCTTCCCATCCTTGCTGCATTTTGCTTCACCAAATAGAGCTAGAGGTAAAGGCTAGAGGTAGTATTCTAGTACATTTGTGACTGCTCAAATGATGTTTACACTTCTGCACGTGCACTGTCATGGCTGCAGTGCAAATACACTTGTACTGTATTTGTACTATTGATAATGCAAACATTGTTTCTACAAGTGTAAGTGTACCATGATACCGCCTGCTCTTCAGAATGTGATCTTCTACATATTATTTGGTGTGATTTCTCTCCCCCGACCCCAACAGCCACCATACGCTTATCTTGATTCCAGCACAGAAAGCTTTTATTCTCTGCCTTCCCAGGACTCCGGTTTTCTATCTCTGGCTGCAGTGTTTTTCAGTGCAGGGTGCTTATATGGAATCTAGACATCACATTTTCCCTTCACCTACCTCTCCCCTTCTTGCAGTGAGCTATAGTACAGGGGATCCTAAAGAAGATATTCTTTGATGACGTTAGCTCTCCAGCTTGGGCTCCTTGGCAGATTTCCTCACTTTCATTCCCTGAGCTGCAGTGGACATGTGTGCTTTTCTTTACCGCACTCAGCAAATCATTTATTTATTTTTTCCTTCCAGTTATTGACGTGTCCTGGTGCTGGCTTCACCGATTTAGCAGAAATAGTCTCCCGTATTGAACCAGTTCCGAATTATCTAGCTGACGGATATGGTGATGGTAAGTGGATCCGAATTATTTGTACTTTAGCGAAACTACGCAATGTATGTGCATTGGTTTTGTATTTGTGCATGTGATGGACTCAGTGCTGTGAATGCAAACACGGCTATTCCATGCATCTCAAACTTGACATGCAGCGCCTTACAACTGTTTCAGTACTGGGTTCCCATATATAGCTGCCAATTAATCTCTATACTGACTTGCAACTCACAGAGAATCCATGATATGATAAGTCATTTATAACGTGCCTGTACACAAGGGTTTCTAGCTGTGACAAGACAAGGGAGGGAAGACAGAGGGAGGACAATAAAAACGATCTTACTAGGCCTTGTGACATTCAGATTGTTCAAGTGCGACAGCGCCAAAGTGCAGGGGAGAGAGTGAAAGGGGGTGGTGTCAGGGAGAGTTAAGGGAAGTGCGATCAGGGCACCAATGCTCTGAGCAAGCGCAACCAGGGCAGCGTGCAGGGAGGCAGGGGACTGTAGAGGTTACAGTTACAGCCATTAAGTGCGCAGTGGCCCAGAGGCAGTGCAGGGGAGACTGATCATGGAGGAGCCTGGTACCCGTTGTGCTCAGAGTGTAGTCAGGCAACCAGTCAGTGCGGCAGACAAGTTGGTCAGCAGGGAAGGAGAGGGAGAATAGGAGGGTCTTGGGCTCTTTCCGGAACTTCAAGGAGTCCGGCCCAAGTTTGAGAGAGGCAGGGAGGTCATTCCAGAGGGAGGCACTTGAAGAGATGGATCCAACCCCCCCACTCTCCGCCTAGCGAAGGGTCGGGCCCTCAGAGTTGGAGCTAGTTGAGTGAAGGGCTCGAGAAAGAAGGTATTTTGGAAGAGAGAGTTGGATGTAGTGCGGGCCCAAGCCACTGAATGCCTTGTGGAGGATGCAGAGTTTCTCGAACTTGATCCTTGTAGCCACGGGGAGCCAGTGGAGAGATTTCAGTGCTAGAGATACAGTCCCTGGGCTTGAGGACACGGATAGGTCTTGCAGTGCTGTTCTGGATTTGTTTTAGAGGGCAGAGAGTAGAGGAAGGCAGATTGAGAAAGAGGTGTTTGCAGGCGTTTGCAGTAGTGCAGCCTAGAGAGAACCAGAGCTCTGGAGACAGTGAGCTTCTGGGGGAAAATGAGAAAAGGAAGAATACCTCAGAGGGGGTGCAGCTGGTAGTGGGACTTCTTGGCGAGGTCCGAGATGTGAAGGGCAAAGGAGAGAGTGGAGTCAAGAATGACATCACGGTTTTTTGCCTCACAGGAAGGCGAAGGAAGAGGGACCAAAGTGGGCAGCCAGAGTCTGAGGGGGAAAGCGGGTAAAGGGGTTGTCGGGCTTCAGCTTTACCTCCCCCTTCTCCTCACCTGAGTCCTCGGAAGTTAGGTCCTTGAGAGCAGCTTCAGTCCTTCTACAGTCCTTCTTCTTGTTGGGAGCCTTGTCCTTGGGTGTCTGGACCTTCCACTCGCGTAAATAAGGTCTGGCCCCTCCAGAGGCCACCTTGGCAGAGATGAGAACCTGCCCTCGGGGGACACCCGGGGGCCAGCCTCATTCCCAGGGAAAAAGCCGGAAGGCAGAAAAAACCCTGGAGATCTTGAAGGTAAGAGGTGGTGGTACAGGTATATCCAGAGAGCAATGTGCAGCAGATGAAACACTTCCGTCCAGCTGGGTGGCCAGATACCCTTACTATAGATGGATTGAAGATCTGAAGTAAGGTAGGATGGAGGAGGTAATACTGAAGCAAGACGAGCAGAAAGGGAATTGCTGTAATCCGGAAAACAGAAGGAAGGACTGCAACTGGAGAGTGAAAGTACACGGAGTGCAGGTAGGTACAAACAGCTACAAATGTATAGATACGCTGTTCTGATAAGGGGCAGAAGAAATAGAGGAAGTAAACGAAAGCAAGGTAAAGTAAGAAGCGTTTGAAAGGAATTGGCAGACGCCATAGAAAGGTAAGTCGGAATAAGTGGGAGGAGAGAAATAAGGGCGCACGCATCCGAAGGCGAGCGCAAGCTGCGGAGCAGGGAATGGCAGACGCCGTAGAAAGGTAGGTCGTAATAAGTGGGAGGAGAGAAATAGAGCCGCAAGCGTCCGAAGGCGAGCACAAGCTGCGGAGCAGGGAATGGAGAATGAACGCTAAGAGAGAGACAGACACCCGATACCAGAAACCGGAAAGCAGAAATGAAAGTAGCAAAAGACACAGAGCGCACAGGCGTGAAAGCAGGCACAAGAGAAACTTGCAAGTATAGAACGCTGGACAAAGAACTAGGAGGAAGCGAGAGAAGGTAGACGTATACTACAGGAGTAAACGGAGCGTCATAGCAGGAAAAACAGATACAACGCATCGAACCAGGGGGCGGAGGCAGATCTTATAGGGAACTCGCCATGTTAGGTGAGGACTAGAACGTAACAGTGAGTACGTCAATACCTCCAACAGTTCCATATCTTCCACCTGCGGTTCCTGACAAGGGTCCCACTGAGAAGAATATCCATCTTACTGGCATTAAGGCAGATATCGTTAGAGGCACACCAAGCCTGAATCGCGGATAGACAGTCAGAAATGAGCGAAAGAGAAGAGGAGGCTGAGTGGAGCCTGAAAGAGAGCTGGGTGTCATCTGCGTAACCCTGAAAGTTAGAGGAGAAAGTAGAGATCAGATGGGCCAAAGGGGCCAAGTAGATATTAAAGAGCCGGGTATAGAGGTTAGAGCCCTGGAGGACACCACATATGGAGAGGGAGGTGGTGGAGAGAAAGGACCCAGGTTGACTGGTCGGAGAGGTCAACTACTCAAGTCCTGATCCGTTATGCGCAGGTTCTCATGGAGTCGGTCGATTGATTAGGATGGTGTGGTGGACAGTCTCAAAGGCAGATGAAAGATCAAGGAGGATGAGGACAGAAGGGAGGCTGGAGTCAAGATTATAGAGCAGATCTTCACAGATGTTCAGGAGAGCAGTTTCTGTGCCTCTGGCCTTTCTGAAGCCAGACTGATGGTCGTGAAGACAACCAACAGATTCAGTATGGAGAGTTAGCTGGGAGATGGCCAGCCTTTCCAGCAGTTTGCCCAGTGAAGGAGTGATAGAGATTGGTTGATAGTTTGCAGGACAGGTAGGAATCAGCAAAGGCTTTTTGAAGAGGGATTGCGCAAGGCAGTGCTTGAGGATAGCGGGGAAAGATCTAGTGGCGAAAGAGTGATTGCAGAAATCAGCCAAGGCTGGAGCGAGGGGGTCCTTGTGGTCCTTGATGGTTTTAGAGGAGCAGGGCAGCACCTGTTGGGACAACACTTTCATAGATCAGACTTTTCTGGAACCCTCGTCAGGTGTTGTCCGGGAGAAAAAGGAAAAGGGAGGAGGAGAAGGAGAGGTGACCGGAAAGAGGCCAAGAGATGTAGGAGAGGAAGAGGAGAGCGATGACAGGATGTCCTGAGTTTTAGTGGTGTAGTGAGTGGCCAGAGCCGTACAGAGAGCCTGGGAGGGAAGAGGAGAGGTGGAGACTGCAGCAGGATTGGCCAGCTCCTTGCAGATTTTTAAAAGTTTGGCCTTGTTCTTAGAGGCCGCAGAGATGGGGGCTTGGATGTGGACTCTCTTTTTGGACAGCACAGAGAGTCTGTATTGCCTTTGGAGCAGGCGGCAGGCCAGTTTGTAAGAGGATGTCCTCGAAGTCCTCCACTTCCTCTCAGCCACCCTGCACTTGCGTTTCAGGGTGGCGAGGTCAGAGTCATACCAATAGTTGTCCTTGGAGGGTAGGCTTTAGGCAGATTCCCATGATAGGGGCAAGGACGTCCAGAGTGTTGGAGATAGAAAGATGCAGGTTAGAGAGGAGTGTGTCAGTGTGAGTCAGCCGCAGGAGTAGGGGGAGCATAGAAGGTAGCGGCAAAGGCCTCCACTGACACACGCTTCATGGGCTGAATGACAGAGAAGGTAGGTGGCACTGCTGGGGTGGGCTTTGTCTGAGGACAGAGAATATTGGGTGAGAGGAAGGCAGAAAATGGTCAGTCCAAGAGAGAGGAGACGTGAGTGGGTTAGAAAGGGGTATGTCTGAGAGGGGGATGTCTGAGGAGATGAGAACATCCAAGGTGTGTCCGGCAGTAAAATGGAGAGGGAGAGTGTCGCAGAGGTTACGGAAGAGACCAGAGGAGGGATTAGAAGTATCCAGGTGGACGTTGAGGCCTCAGAAGAGGAGAAGCTGAGAGGTAGAGGCAAGGAGAGAAGAGGAGAGGTCAGCCCACTCTGAGAGGAATAGAGCAACCTGGCCAGGTGGCCTTTATATGGTGGCCACAGTAAGAGAGTGGCCAGGAGAGATGGAGAGCCTGCAGACAGGCATTCAAAGGAGGAGTAGGCCTGCGTAGGAATGACAGAAGTAGGATCCACTCTGGAAAGATCAGGGCTACTCCCCCCTCCAGATCGGTTGGTTCTGGGCTCAGAGAGGATCTTGTAGCCATCAGGAATGAGAGTATCAAACCTTGTGACACAGCTGGCCGAGAACCATGTCTCTGTGAGAGCGAGGGCATCCAGGTCAAGTTCTTCGAGGAGGAGGCAGATGTCAGAGGAGTATTTGACAGCAGAGCGAGAGTTTTGTGTAGTGACATGGAGCAGTTGCCACATTTGAAAGACTTCCTGAGTTGGGTAGAAGCTTGAGTTACAACTAGTGGAGGAGGTGGAGGGGCCCGAGAGTGGACAGAGGAGGTAGCATGAGGTGGCATAGTGGCCAGAGAGGAGGAGGAAGGTGCCAGAGAGGTGGCGAAGGAAGGAGGTGGCAGAAGAGGAGCAGCAGTAGAAGGAAGGAAGTTGATCGTGGTAGACGCCCATGAAAAAGGAGGAGATTGGGCTGAGAGCCCTGGATCAAGACGTTGCCATTCAATAGACATTCATTATGATCTTGGAGGAGTGGAAGGAGGCCAATAGTGCATCCAACCGAGTGCCACCATTAATGGGAGAGGAGGAGACATTAGAGAGAGCAGAGACCATATGAAGGATCCATAGGTCAGGTGAGGGAGCGACACAGAGGATGTTGGTGAGAGTATGTCAGGAGGAAGCACTGATGAAGGTATCAGTGATGGGGGGAGGCCTGGGTTGGAGACCCGGATGTCTCTCTTCAATTTCTTCCTTCCCGACTTAGTAAGAGGGATAGGATAGGAGATAGAGTAGCAGTTGGAGAAGATTGGGGAAATGGACAGCACCATAGAGGGTGTGAGTAGGAAGTAGGAGGATGGAGCAAGGCGTGTGGAGGGGCAGCCCAGTGCCACTCAGCCCAGGCACTACAGTGTGAGTGGTGGGGGGAGGCGGTTGTTCACGCAGTTGGGAACACGCAGAAGGAGCAGGCAGGTTCACTGAGCAGTACAAGGGACTCCCACGGGGTGGAGACCCTGAGAGTGGGAGAGAGCCTAATGAGACACTGTTGACAATACCACAGTTACCATAATGCAGAACCAGATTCAACTTTCCTAAAAGAGGGGAAAAGACATAGTTTTCAAACACAGCAGCAATGTACGAGAATGTGATGATCAGGTGAAATGAGAGGGAAGGCTAACTATACGATTTCCTTGGGTGCTGTTGTGTGGTGCGCAACCAATGTCCGAGTGATTAAGGGAGGTGGCGGGACCGTTTTAAGTGGGGTGCAGTCAATAGTTTACACCTGCAATGCCAGGCAAGGGACAGGACAAATCAGATGAAGCGTTTCAAGAGGAAGCAATACAAGGGGCACAACAGATATGGGGAAACACCTTCCTGTAGCTCAATCAAGAAATTTGATACAAAGTATAGAATTCCACTGGATGAGAAATTATCTCTAGTCACTCAACAACAAGATCAGTCTTTGGTTATATTGCAACAAAGATTCTGCCGATGTTTACTTCTTCGCCGTTAGAGAATTGTGTTATCTGCCACTCTTATTATCTGGAAATATCTGGTAACAAGGATTTGTCATTGTCATTAATAGAAACATCAATGATAACAAAATGCAAGCAAACAAAGTGGAAACGTCCTGGTAAAACAGCAGTGCGGGTTGATAGTGTGATTTTTGACGAAATCTGTGTGGTCACATCAGACAAAGGAGACTGGGAAACTCTGAGGCCAGGGGGAGTAAACCACTACTTGATGCAATACTTCTTGGGGATCCTCCTGCACTTTTCCAATGGCTGGCTAAAGTGACCTAGTGCGCCCGTATCTCCTTCAGAAGGTAGATAGAAGAGCATCCATAGTCTGGGTAAATATTCACACCACAGGCCTTGAAAAGGATTCTTAGGAGAGACCGAAACATATGTTGTTGAGTGTGACTGGGGTTTGAGAGTGATGTCACCGAGCTGTAGTCCCAGCTTGGCCTGCTCCTTAGGGACAAAGCCTGCTATGGATTGCAGATGGGACTCTAAAATAAAACTTAGAACAGATGCAGGGATCAGATGTTCATTGAGGACGTGCGATCGCAAATTGTATAATTTATAATTAAGTTAAAGGTGCCCAATCAGAGAAGGGTGAGGTAGTTCCTCACAAACTTTCTAGGAGTAGGAGCCGCCAATTTTACTCCTGCCTGTCCCTAACATCCAGACACAAACTAAAACATTAGAAATCTACCCTCACCTGAGAGTTAAGGTGGAAGAAGATGTATCCATAATGTCAGCAGCTGGGCACACAGGGCCAATGCCAGAAAGAACTGGGGAGTGTTTATGGTGTTGAAGGAGGAAGCTGGCACCAGGGTGGCATGGTTGTTGCTGTAGACTTTTATTAATATAAAAGAAACCCTCTCTATCGCTAAGAGGGGTTTCCCTGCCTCAAACTAACACTAAAGGATCTGTCAGAATGTCTGTCCAAATGAAAGTCTGCAGTCCTTTGTCACAACCTACTTATATCCCTTACACTACAATTAAAGACTAATATGAACCAACAGAAAGTTCCTTATCCAGGAGAATGACTCTAGTCTCCTGCTATTCGGTTGGCATTCCCAAAATGTTGTCTTGCAACAAGGTGCCACAGGGAATGACTCCCTTCCCCTAGCTTGTAGCAATTGAACAGAAAGTTCCTTCTCCAAGGGAATGACTCCCTTCTTCTGGTATATGGGTAGTGTTCCCAAAATGTTTTTTTGGAAACAAATGCCATGGGGAATGATATGATATTGATATTTCTGATGTTTGTTAATCTGCTTAGAATCAAATGCTGTGCATAGTCCGACACCCAGTGGTCACTGCGGAGTATTGCATTTTGTTTTTCGTAGTCGAAAAGGGGACGTTGACAAGGCGTGTCTGTAACACTATCCCTATAGTGACGTGCAGTGTACCCACAATCCCTCACGCGTTGCGGTCCCTCAGATTTCCGCCCAGATATTGGTCGCCTTTACGCAGAGCTCCTCGAGAGACATTGCAAAAACATTTATTCGACCTTTGGTCGTTAATAACTTATAATACTTTACATCCCTCCTTCGGCGTCGTAGCTGCGAAGCTGTTTCACCGCCGATCAAGATCTTCAACGGCGGTGCCTTCGACGGAGGAGGTTGTTCGGTGTTCGCCGAACACCTGGCCTGGGCTCGCCGGCCAAATACAGTAGGGAGTGTGGGGTTGTGGGACATTTATTGTTTCTCTTTGAGAATGCCTTTCTCTTTCCCCTCCCTTTCCTTCGGGGTTATCACATGCAATCGTTTCCTCCGCTATGGAGAGGACACCCTTTAGGTTTTGCCCACGTTGCAAGGGCAAGTTGTTACGCTCACCTGGCTCCCACAGAGGCGTCGATCGGAACTGGACATCTGCGGTCTCCACCAATGTGACGCGTAGGGCCGAGATGACGGACTGGACTGGCCCACCTAGCTTCGTTTGCTTGGCCCGTAGGAATATTCTTCTGCAAATGGAGAAAGGGAATTAACCACCCGTGAAGTTGAGCGTAAATCCCCCCACCCCCACTGTTCTCCCCACAGATCGCCTTTGATGTCCCCTTTTATAGTCTCACCTGATGGTTTGAAAAGATGAGCTCTCCATCCTCTGTGTATTCCCTTGGCTCACCTTGCTGCTCTTGTCTTCTCCTTAGGTGCCGGAGTGCGGCGGGAACATGCAGGAGGATGCGGTGGAATGAGAAGATGCTGCAAAGGCCGTTGAGTTCAGCGCGGCGCAGCAGCAGGCGAGGCAACGCGCATAAAATAACTTTTCTTCCAGCTCGAAGGCGCGATGGATCGGGGATTCAGGTAAGGATTAAAGGTATTGCTCTTGTTCTAACCTTTTCTCCTTCTTTCTTCCTTTTTCTAGGAGCTCCAAACTCGAGGCGGGCGTGGCAGAAGGCTGGATGCATACTTGCAGGCACGGTGAGCATAACGCTGCTCTTCGGGTGTGGTTTAAATAGCCTCCAAAGTAGTCCCAGGTAAGTATTCCTCCCCAGCCCCGCCTGAGTAAAAAATAGTCCCTAAGTAAAGTAGTCCCTTCCAAGCCTCTTTTGGCTTGGAGCTCTTGCAGCATGGTCTGCATCAGGTAAGTTTGCAGCATGGTCTGCATCAGGTAAGTTTTAATCTATGAGCCTGGCGCCTATGGTGCCAGGACTGATTCTCCATATGAGCCTGGCGCCATAGGCGCCAGGACTGGACCCAAATAGCCCCTAGCAGGGGTTGTTGGCTTGCTTAGGATAACTTGATGCCTGCTTCCGGGGTTGCTGGACGTGGTCTGGGTCCCCGGGGGTAGGCATCATGGCACAAGTTTACCTGGAAAGACGAGCATAAACGGTGTAACCGTTGCTTGCCCCTCGACCACAAAGAAGACGGCTGTGCGGCCTGCCAGCTTCTTAAGCCTAAGACTTTAAAGGACCGCAGGGTCAAAAGGTGGGCAGCCTACGCCATGTCTAGGTCTGAATCCTCACCCGCCGCCGCCGAAAGTGCCGAGGAATGTGATAACCCGACATCTGTTTCGGAAGTCGTAGACCTCTCTAAGGAGCGTTCACGCTCCTCGTCTGTCCCCGGCCCCGACAAGCTCGGCACACGCCCTGCTTATGGGGATGAACACCCCGGTGACACTAACGCACACAGAAAACACTCCCATAAACACACGACCCACGGCTCTTCCTCGTCGAAGACAAAGAGAGCATTAGCGCCAACGGAGACGCAGGTCCTACCGGCAGCCTCCTCAGACCGTAAGAGTCTTAAGCCCCCCTCGCAAACGCGACTAGCGACTGGGCTACCCCCAGATAAGGGCGCTATCACTAAACCGCCAGACGACGCGCACCGTCAGAGCTCCCGTCGGAGTAGAGCAAGCGACGCCTGTAACGTTGACGCCAGATGTACCCTCAACAGACAGTTTAGTTGTCGAGAGCCTGGCGCGGATTGTTTCCACCGAGACGGACGGCGAAAGAACGTCGATCATCGCTCACAAGGCCCGGGAGACGCCGAAAAGGTCAGAAGGGAGGCAGGAACCGCCCCCTCTGTCGAGAGGGACTCCTAGTCTACCAGAAGGCTTTTCAGAAGGCGATGGGAACCTTTCTTTGACATTATGGGATAGGTCGAAACTTTTTCAAACTGAAGGCCCTCCCTTTTCCCCCCCTGACCGCTCTGGGGTACCTCAAGAAACCCTAGAGAGACTCCAGTTTTGTATGGACAAAATGGAGAGGTTTATGGAGACTCAGAACCTTCCAACACCCAAGAGATCAAGAGAGGGACCTCAGGAGGATCCCAGGGCCAAGTACCCTAGGCTGTTTAATCCCCTCCAAGAGGAGGTAGATTTATATGACCTCACTGAAGAAGACCCCCACTTTCAGGAGGATGACGAATTCTGAGGCAACGAAGGGGAACAAAACCTAGAGGAGGAAGGTTTTGAAGATAACCCAGATATGGATGATGGGGGCTTCGGAGATGACCCAGAAGAAGGCGCTTCACAGCCCTGGCAGTCCTCATCAGCGTTTTCAGACCCTGACGCCCTAAACCTGCCCCCCCCAAAGACTCACCTATTAGGAATACGTCACCTATAGATGATCAACCTACTTTTAATGCACTACTACGCAAGGCAGCAGCGCATTTCGAAATCGAGACTGGGGAAATTTCTCCTGACATAGACTTTGTAGAAAAGATCATCAAGGGGAAACCCCCTGTCAGCCAAACCATTCCCCTCCTCGCCTCAGTAAAGAGACAAATTATTCCTTCGCTATCTACAACCGCGTTGGTCAGAGGGGTCAACCCAAGGATAGAAAAATTATTTAGTCCCTCCCCATCGGACCCGTTATACGTCAGGGGCCACTCTGTACCAGACTCCTTAGTGGTGACAAATACAAGGAAAAGAGCAGGGGTCCCGCTGTAAACCAGCGAGGCACCACCAGATAAAGAGGGTAAAAAATTGTATGCCCTAGAAAAGAGGATACAGCCTCTGTTGCCTTTTCCGCAAGAATTGCCAACAGCAACTCTTTGCTGGCAAGTTACGCAGATGCACAATGGAGCAAACTACGTAAGGACATCAAGGAGGTACCGGAACCCCTACGTACTCTGCTTCTGGCCACGGTTACTGAAGGGACCTTAGTCAACCAAAGCATCATTAAAAATACTCTGGATGCTGCAGAAACGGCTGGCCGATCCCTAGTCCAAGGAATCCTCCTCAAACGCTATGTATGGCTACGTAAATCAGGTTTTAAACCTGAAACACAAGCATCTCTAATTAACAAACCTATAGAAGATGCCAACCTTTTTGGCGAAGGCGGTGGATGAGGCACTAGAGACCGCAAAGAAGGATTTTGACACCATCAAAATCCTAGACCAAATTCCAAGGCCTCCCAACAAACATGGTTATGGAAACAGACGCTTTTTTCGAGGCCAACGCCAGCAGCAACAACAGCAGCAGCAATACTCTGCAAGTAACTGGTCCTCTAACCAAGGCACCAGTGGACAATACAACCAAAGAGGACAACGTCGTGGCAAGGGAAGAGGTTGGGGTTCCACCCCTAGAGGTTCCCAAGCCACCAACACCAAATGACTCGAAGATTCGGGTCCCCTCCCATTCATCACCGTTCGGGGGCCAGTTAACATCCTTTCTTCCAGCATGGGAGGGTATAACATCAGACCGCTGGGTACTATCAACCATAGCCCGCGGTTACTGTATAGAATTCAACAGTTCCCCTACGTACAGACCTCCAAGGGGACGACGCATGTCACCAGAACACCTCGCCATCCTTCGTCAAGAAGTGGACCAACTACTAGAAAAAGGAGCTATAGAGGTCGTGCCTCTATCTCAGGTAATGGAAGGTATTTATTCAGTGTACTTCCTTGTACCTAAAAAGGACTTAACAATGCGCCCTGTACTAGATCTGCGCCCAGCGAACAAATTTGTGAAACCTCAAAAGTTTCGTATGGTGACTTTACAGGAGATGATCCCCCTGCTTTAACAGGGAGATTACATCACAACAGTGGACATGAAAGATGCATACTTTCATATTTTAATGTTGCCAGCGCACAGAAAATACCTCAGGTTCATGATAGAGGGAAAACACTACCAGTTCAGAGTGCTACCCTTCGGCATAGCATCAGCGCCGAGAGTATTCACAAAGGTACTGGCAGTGGCAGCGGCCCACCTGCGCAGGTTGTCCATCCCAGTATACCCTTACTTCGATGATTGGCTCATAACAGGGGATTCTTACGAAACATGCTTCTCAAATACCCAAAAGACTGTAGACCTTTTGTTTCAACTGGGCTTCTCCATCAACGAGAAGAAGTCATGCTTAGACCCCAGCCAGATCAAACAATTCCTAGGGGCTCTAATTCGCACAAAGGACGGCCTCGTCTTCCCCTCCAACGAGAGGGTCCAAAACATGCTGTTTCAGATCCCTCAATATGTGGCCGGTCGAGAGGTGACGGTACGCAAAGCAATGCGCTTACTAGGAATGATGGCGTCATGTATTTATTTGGTACTTGACGCGCGCATGCGCCCAATGCAATAGTGGCTCAACAGCCAGTGGTGTCAGGCCAGCGGACAATGGGACCATGTAGTGGTGGTCTTGCAAGCCTTGGTTCTCTCGCTACGGTGGTGGTTGAAGGAAAACCTGGTAATAGGTTAACCATTCGCCACCCCTGCAGTGGAAGCCACTCTAACCACAGACGCATCCCTCACAGGATGGGGGGCTCACCTATCCCATCAGACTGCTCATGGAGTTTGGACTCCGAGCATAGCATCCAAGCACATAAACTTACTGGAGCTACTAGCTGTGTTCAAGGCACTGAAAGCCTTCCAGGCACACCTGCAAGGGAGGATAGTGATGGTCCTCACGGACAGCACCACAGCCATGTACTACCTCAGAAAGCAAGGGGGCACTCACTCTCCAGGACTGTCCAAGCTGTCCCAGAACATCTGGAAGTGGGCTCTCAGACACATGTTTCTATTGTCACAACATGTACCAGGGGAACTCAATCTGCTAGCTGACGAACTCAGCAGAGACTTCCCTCTGCCCTCGGAGTACGAATGGCGGTTACACGAAGACATCGTCTTCGACGTCTTCACACAATGGGGATTCCCAGAAATAGATCTGTTCGCAACTCTGGAGAACTCCCAATGCCAAAGTTACGCCTCCAGGTACCCCCAGAACCAATCCAAGGGGAACGGTCTATCGATACCATGGTCAGGGAAATTTGTTTACGCTCCTCCCACACCCCCCCCCCCCGACTCCCCTTCTCAACAAGATAGTGCACAAGATGCACCAGGAGCAAGTTACCATGATACTGGTGGCCCCTTTGTGGGCCCGACAGCCATGGTTCGCTCACTTGATGGAGATGTCCCTATCTCCTCCAGTGAAACTTCCCTGCCCGTACAACATGCTGTCACAGGACAAGGGCAGGACACTACATCCATGCCCTCAGACCATGAACTTAGCAGCCTGGCTCCTGAGATCATAGAATTTGGACATTTACAGCTCCCGCAGAGATGCATGGACATTCTCAGGGAAGCTAGAAAGCCTAACACTCGTCACTGTTATTCTAGCAAATGGAAGAGATTTGTCATATGGTGTAGAGGAAGGAGCATCAACCCAGTTGACTGCTCTCCCACACAAATTGTTCTGTACCTGACTCACCTACTAGACTCAGGCTTGGTGTTTAACTTTATTAAAGTCCATTTAGCTGCACTTTCCACATTCACCACTTCCCAACTTAGTGTCATGGTGGAAATTCCCAGTTATTAAAGCCTTCATGGAAGGAGTGAAGAGGATCCACCCTCCCATAGCTAACCCTGCTCCCGGATGGGACCTAAATGTGGTACTAACCAGGCTCATGCGGTCACCCTTTGAACCTATGCACAAAGCAACACTTAAAGACCTCACTCTTAAGACTGCTTTTCGAATAGCTATCACCTCCATTAGGAGAGTAAGTGAACTACAAGCGCTCTCTGTACTAGACCCCTTTGTAACATTTAACAAGGATAAGGTGGTTCTACGCACACATCCTAGGTTTGCACCAAAATATATCTCTAAATTCCATGTCAACCAGTCAATAGAACTACCAACGTTCTTTCAAAACCCTTCAAACTTAGGGGAGAAGAGCCTGCAAACACTGGATGTTCGCAGAGCCGTTATGTTTTATATGGAAAGAACTAGACCATTGAGAAAGACTAATCAGTTATTTGTCTCCGTGGCAGCAGGAAGAGGAGGAGATGCAGTTTCAAAATCCACTATTTCTAGATGGATTGTACAATGCATCACTCTCTGTTACACTCTTGCTAAGAGAGAACTACCCTTCAAGCCAAGAGCACACTCCACCCGAGGCACTGGGGCTTCCATAGCTTTCATTGCAAATGTCCCTTTGCAAACGGCAACCTGGAGTTCTGTTCACACCTTTACAAAACACTACTGTCTAGATGCCCACTCTAGATCTGATTCCCAGGTGGGACAAGCAGTATTAAGACATCTTTTCTCTACTGTTCCTTATCACAACCCACCTCCAACTCCGGCTACTGCTCGCTAGTCTATGCACAGCATATGATTCTAAGCATATTAACAAACATCAGAAGACAATGCATTACTTACCGTAAAAGAATTTCTGATGGTTGTATCTGCTTAGATTCACATGCGCCCATCCTTCCTCCCTGCTCGGATGGAAGGAACATAGACTTTCTTCTATATCTCACTTTTCTGTACTCACTCACGTCTAATAGGCTCTCTTAGGGCAGAAAATATACAAACAGAGGGACCTCGATGCGTGAGGGATTGTGTGTACACTGCACGTCACTATAGGGATAGTGTTACCGACACGCCTTGTTGACGTCCCCTTTTCGACTACGAAAAACAAAATGCAATACTCCGCAGTGACCAATGGATGTCGGACTATGCACAGCATGTGAATCTAAGCAGATACAACCATCAGAAATGCTTTTACGGTAAGTAATGCATTGTCATTTTATTTATAGCGCTCCCATACACAAGTGTTTTAAAGCACGAAGAATTGACTCTTCTGGACCAGGAGACTGGCTCCCTTCGAATGTATTGTGCCCTCCCATGTATTCCTCATCTTATGATATCTCCATATCCAGCTTCAGCTGCTTCAGATTTTTTTTCAGCAGGAGGCGCTGCGCATTGATGCCTGTCGAATTGATGTCCCTCGAGGGCTTCCGTCTCGGTGTCAACACCATCAATGGTATATATCGCACTCAGCGACTGCTGGCTTCAGTTCTGTTTTATCCATGAGAGCTAGCGCTTTGGATTATCTGCATGCTTTAGTTCCTTCACTAAGAAACCTTTTGTTTTGTTAAAATGGCATTGTCGTCAGCATCATGACCTCCAAGATCTGGGTTAAAAAAATGCCACAACTGTGGGGCGAAGATGTCCCTTACGGACTGCAATCGGATTTGTCTGTGGTGCCTTGGAACCTCTCATTCGACTTCGGAGTGTGGGTCCTGCCTATCGATGACAGGGAAGGCCCTGAAAGAGTGTAAAGGGAAACTAGCTGCATATAGGTCCCATAAATATACTTTGACAACCCCGTTGAAAAGGCGATCCGATGAGTCGAGAGATGACGCTCCTCGTTGGAAGAAAGCTAAATGGTCCCGATCACGTAGTGGCTCACACCACTCATCTTCCTCGCGGCGGTCGAAGAAAAGGCACCACAGAATTGCCATCTTCGTCCTCGAGTTCCTCCCAGGAACTGGCTCGTGCCCAACCAAATCGGCCTCACCGGCCGAGCGGGAGAAGTTCAGGCTAAAGAAGCTTGAAGTATTCGAGAAAGTGGCCTCGTACTCCTCGAAGAAAGTGTCATGCCAGTGTCGACAAGCACGACAAAAAGAAGGCAAGGGACAAATCCTGTGCGCCCTCGGCCCCGGGTGTTCATGAGAAAACTCCTTGAGAACCCTCAGAGGTTCCCTTGAGTCGGGAAAAGGCTCCTGCGATTCCAAAATCTGAGTTCCATATCTTCTCCTTATGCAAAAATCCTAACCCTGCTAGAGAAAGGTGCTATAGAACCTGTAGCGGAGATGAACAAGGGCTGGTACTCCCTTTACTTCCTAATCCCAAAAGGACGGAGGATTGAGATCCATCTTGGACTTAAGAGACTTGAGCAAGTTCCTCAGGAAGGACATGTTCAAGATGGTTACCCTTTCTCACATCCTTCAGGCACTGCAGCTTCAGGACTGGATGATATCATTGGACCTTCAGGATTCTTACTTTCATGTGCCAGTTAATCACAAGCACAGAAAGTACCTGAGGTTCGCCATTGGTGGTTCTCATTTTCAAAAATAGACTTCTGCCTTTTGGGCTGACTTCCACCCGATGGTTTTCACCAGGTTTATGGCGGTGGTGGCAGTGAGTCTCGCCAGAGGGGGTGGATTCACGTCTACCCCAACCTGGACGATTGGCTGATCAGGGCATGTTCTTCCGAGCAGGTCCTGGAACATCTCAGCATAACCTGCCACTCCCTCCACAGACTGGGCTTCTCTCTCAACTTCAAAAAGTCCCACATGATACCATCTCAAAGGCTCCAATTTATCAGGGCTGTCCTGGACGCATCCTTGAGAAAAGGCTTGCCACCCGAAGTGTGGGCTTAAGACATTCTGCAGATGGGCAACAAATTCTGAAATGCCCAGAGTCTTCCGGCCTTCGATTTTCTGAGGTTGCTCGGCCTCACGGCATCCTGCATTTTCCTGGTGCCAGAGGCTCAGCCTCCAATGGGCTCTTGGACTCAACGAGTCAGCCTCTCGACTTGGTCACAATTCTCAGGCAAAATGTCAGACCTCCTTCAGGTTCCAAGCAGAGTAGCACAAGATCTTCTGTGGTGGATCTACCAAGAAAACAATCTGAAGGGAGAACCTTTTTGGCAACCATGGCCAGAGATAATTGTAGTGACGGACGCCTCACTCACTTTGGAGTCCAAACTACACATCATCTTTTGGAGCTAAAGGCAATCAGACTAGCACTGAAAGGGGAAAGAATGTCCTGATAATGACGGACAACACAGTGGCCATGTACTACCTCAACAAGAGAGGGGGCGTAGGGTCACTACCACTGTGCAGAGAAGCAATGCAGCTCTGGTACTGGGCAATTCAAGAAGGAATCTCTCTATCGGCAGTTCACATAGCCGGAGAGGAGAACACGGCGGCGGATGCTCTGAGCGGGCAAAGCACATTCTCCCTCGAGTGGTGACTACCTCAGGAAGTCTTTAAAGAGATCTTCACCCTTTGGGGAACCCGTCAATTGGGTCTGTTCGTGACCAGTTCCAACAGGAAGCGCAAACTGCACTGCTCCAGGGAATTTCCCCCAAGAGGAGCTCTACGGGATGCGTTCTTAGTGGACTGGGAGTTTCCGCTCCTATACGCGTTTCCTCCAGTCCCCGTCATTCCTCACGTAATGATGTTGAGAAAGTTTGGGAATCCCATGATCCTATTTGCTCTGGATTGGGCCAGGAGGACGTGGTACCCGGACCTTCTTGACATTTCCACCTGCCCTCCAATACGTCTTCCACTAAGAGAGTACCTTCTCTCAAGAGAGGACAGTCGGGCTCTCCATCCAGAGATCAAGACTCTCAACCTTCACACATGGCTTCTGAAAGGCTGAGATATAAGGATTGGGACCTCCCGGATAATGTCATGGAGATTTTGCTTTCGGCCAGAAAATAAGCAACAAAGTCCTTGTACCGCTGCCGTTGGAACAAATTCTGCAGCTTGTGGTGGACCCTTTTACATGGAGTACACCTATGGTGTTATCGTTCTTGTTACACCTGGCTAATCTGGATCTCCAGGTTCGTACAATTAAAGGATATTTGGCAGCGCTATCTAGTCTTAAGCCCTCCTCTGAAGAATTATCTTTGTTCACGATTCCACTGGTCATACAATTCTTGAAAGTATTGACAAATGTCTTTCCTCTGGTCCCTTTTCAAGTCCCGGTTTGGGATCTCAACCTAGTTCTAAAAGTCCTAATATGTGCTCCATTCGAGCCTATGCAATCCTGTCCATTAAAATTGTTGACTTTAAAGACCATTCGCTTAGTGGCCCTTACATCCGCCCGTAGGGTGAGTGAACTGCAAGACTTGTCCTGCAAGCCTCCTTACGGATAGAGCGGTCCTTAAGGTTAAACCTACTTTTCTTCAAAATATTGTGCCAGACTTTCATTGAACTCAAAAAATAATTCTACCTTCTTTCTATCCCCCACCTCATCCTGGAAAGGAAGAGGAGAGACTACAGAGGCTTGACCCAAAATGTGCACTTAGCTTCCATATTTCCAGAATGTCTAAATTAAGACGCACCAATCAACTTTTTATTGGATATACGGGCCATAAATTGGGTATGGTGGTGTCAAAACAAACCTTGTTAAGGTGGCTTATCCTTGCAATTTCGGAATGCTACAGGTTAGCTGAAAAAGATCCTCCTGAGGGTCTCGGAGCACATTCGACCAGGGGCATGGCGTCTTCCTCTGCCTAATAGAGGGGAGTCGCCATTAAGAATATTTGTGTGCGGCCACATGGTCCTCAATCCACATGTTCACCAAACACTATACTCTTCCTCAGGCCGGGAAGATGTTTTTGGGAAGACAGTGTTACATTCTGTACACACAGGCAATAGGAACTCCTAAATTCTAATTTCAAACTGAAAATTCTGACTCCCTCCTCCAGAAATTCTAACACTGCTCTGGGAGTCTATCATAAGATGAGGAATAAGTGGGAGGACACAATCCATTTGATGAGCAGGTTACTTACTGTGTTAACGTTCTTTCAACTGGATGTTGCCCCCACATATTCCTCATCACTCCTCCTACCCTGCAGTTGAATTTCCATGTTATTGCAGTTTATTCGCTCTTTCAGGGTGAGCAGCTGTCAGGCATAGGACTATCCAATACACGTAAAAATCAGAACTGAAGCCAACGGTCGCTGCGCGCGCTATATTTCATTGATGACACCAAGATGGAAGGCTTCGAGGGACATCGAGTCGACAGGCATCGACGCGCAGCGCCCCCTGCTGGAAAAAAATTGTGCAGCAGCTGGATATGGAGAAATGATAAGATGAGGAATACGTGAGAGGAACATCCAGTCGAAAGAACGTAACCACGGGTAAGTAACTTGTTCTTCTCCTGATACAGGTCTGCACTTTTCAATACAATTCACAATTCCCTTCCCCATGCCTCTTTTCAGTGTACTTAAATGGATTCTGTTTTGTCACCAGGAGAACGACTGGTGTTTGAGAGTTCTTTTAGAATCTCTGTTGGTCAGGGGGCTTATCTGTGCCACTGGTAAGAGGAAGATTTCCTCGGATGCATCTTCTCTTCTGTTGGGGTCCCAGATTCGTATCTGGTGGTCAGTGGGCTGATCTCTGCCATTTGTACGAGGAAGATTTCCTCAGATACATGATTTCCTTCTATTGGGGTCCCAGACCATCGATTGCCCTCTGCTAGGCCTCACACGTGCTCCGGCATGAAGCAAAGACCTCTTACCATCCCCCACGTCCCTACCATGCTTCTCGTTACCTTCTGGGACTTGCTTGCACAGTGCCAAGTCTTTCCAGTGACTTGGGTCGGTCACCTTCCTGCAGCCATCTGCTTCGTCACTGCTTCTGCGGCGGTTCTGCCTGTTGTGGCTTCTTGCAGTCTCTACACCATTCGGGGTCCACCTCCTCCTGAAGGTTGTATCACTGCCTCGCCTGCTTCCCGATGGGCTCCCGTCAAGGACTCCCTCAGCCACTCGCCGGCATGCTCTGCAGAGCCCTGTCTTTGGATAGAGGGGAGACTTCGAAACTCCCAGGTTCTCTGACATGGAGGGAAGAAGACCTAGAGTCCTTCTTTTTCTATTTTATGGAGTTTACTGCGCCCCAGCGTAACATCAACACGTGTTTTCAAAGGGCTCCTGGCCATTCCTCATGATTCCTATGAGCCATCTCATCTCCGTACTAGGACAGTCATTAATCCTTATGATTTCTGTGCTCGTCCTCGTCCTAGTATGGTCTGTCTTAATTGTATCCCTCCTTGAATTGGAGGGGTTGCTAAGACATGTGGTGGTGTGGTGTTATAGAATGGGTGGTACCCAAGGTGGTCGTCCTTATCCCCAGAGGGTGTGTCCCACCCCATCAGGTCTTTCCGTATTATACCACCACTAGAAGTACTATTGGATAGCAGCCACACCTCCCTAGCCTTATGGGAAAGGACCCCCCCCCCCTTGGGGGTCAAGTGACGATACCTGGCGATTCATCACAGGAGCCAATCGGAGCCATAGCATAGTCTCCCTTTAACCTACAGTATAAACAGGGACAGTACTTCACTAGCTTTGTGTGGGAGAGGGCAGTGTTACTGAGAGTTTAGAAAGAAGCTTTAGATAAAAGAGCTGGAAAGAGATTGTGGGAGAGAGCGGGGGAGGTTGGAATAGAAGGGATAGCAACAGGAGGAGCAGGAGTGTGAGAGCAGGAGACAAAGGAGGGGAAGGTGGAGATGCAGGAGTGATAAGAGGAGGAGCAGGACACAGCACTGAAGCAGGATGTGGTAGAGGAGCAAGAACATGAGAAGAGGTAGGAGGACAAACACTGGAGTGTAAAACTCAGGAGAGATGGCTGAAAGCAGTTCCAGGGAGCAGTATAGGGTCTTCTCCAGAGGACCAAAGTGGTCCAGGTGTAATGTGCAGGAAAACGCAGGAGTCCTGTGGAGGACCTAGGGACTGGCTGGGACTATCAAGAGATTACAAAAAAGATTGCTGAAACAAATCGGGCACTCCTATTTACCCTTAAGGTTACTGAGTGAGTTAGGGGCGCTTGTTCACCTGAAATGGATCGAGCTAGCCGGATCCTATATCCTAAGGACTAGCAACTAGGAAAGACAGGGTGAGGGTCCCATTAGGTTGCAGTGATCAGGCCACCAGTACTACCCCAAGACCCTGGAGAGTTGATAACCAGGTAGAGTAGGGGAAAATACCCATACCAACCCTAGTAGAAGTGGGAATACCCACCAGAGTTGTCCCAGTGGGACAGCTAAGCCCAGAGCCCAAGGACTGTAGGGTCAACTATGCACCTTCCAATTCCAAAGCCTTTAGGACGTAGGCGCTCCAATGACCACAAGAGACCACCTCATTGTCCCATGAGTTGACACACACCAAGCAATGACGACATGCTGTGACCAGCCCCCATAAAATCTAAATAAATTGCACAGAACCACTTTAACTCCCTGGGACTGTGAGTGATTTATTTAGACACTAATTGGAGGTTGACCACTCAGGAACCTTGAATTCTAGAACAGGACCTGGACATCGGACCATTAGTCCGCCTTGAGCAGGGGATACACTATATTCACATCCGGTGGAGTTCACGCAACCAATCAGGTGGCAGGGATCTTGTGTGGCATCTGCCAGTAACAATCTGCTTTTTCCCCAGACACCACAAGGTGTTGCCATTTTATTCCCAATTTATTTTGTAGTTTGATTCTCTGTTGCCCAGGGGGCTTTCGATTTTGTTTTCCACTAAGTTGTGCAACCTTAGTGAGTTTTTAAATAATAACTGTGTGAGTATGTCTCTGTGCTCTTTTTCTCTCTTTGTAGCAGCTGGTAAACAGAGGAGCAGTCCAGCATACTTTGTTATTCAACACATTTGTTCCATTTGCTGTCACTCTTCCATCTGGAAGCTGACATTTTATTAGCCTACATACTTTGTTTTCCAGCACCTTTGAATACTCAAGGGTGCCTGATATATCAAATTGTAGATGGGTGACTATGAACAAGCCTATTATCCACTGAGTGTTTCTTAGTTACATCTGATAATGTGAGTGAAGTTCGAGTTGTCTATGATGTCACTTAGATCCAGAGGTGAAACTAACCCTATTGTTGTTAGGTAGCCATCTTTCATTTTATGTTGTCTGCTACCTCCGCTTTCCTTTTACACCCTGTGATGAATGAATCGTAGGTATTTGCCCCTTCTCCCCATGGGGGACCCTCCCCCTTTGAGGCTAGGGAGGTGAGCCTGCTCTGCAAGACCCTCCCTAGGGGTCGAGGCAAGTGGGACCTCACCGGGGGAGACTCCCCCTTAGAGACAAGGGCTTCAGTTCCTGTGAGGAAATCCCTATGTCAACTACCATGACTGCATATATGGGACTATCTTCTATGAAGAGTAGTGTGCCAACTCATATGTAGAAACAAAAACTAAGATGTCTCTTTAACCAGAGCTCTGTATTTAACTGCGATAAGCCAGAGCAGAAGGGGAGGATGAGAGTGCTATGCGCAGGAGAAGTCCTCTGACATCACGCCGTGTGAAGGTGGAGTCAAGCTAGGGCGCAAAGCTACAACTTTTGAAAAGCGGGAGAAACATAGTGGGAGACCCCAGAGGCCCCGCACATGGAACAGCAAAGGAAGAGGTACGGGAAGGAACAGAGAAGACAAGTACCTGGTAGTGCTGTGACCACACTTGCAGACTCGTAACAGTGCTGAGACTACAGAGAGGGGAAGCCAGAACAGCATCCGTTCACCAGCATCTGTGGAAGGCAGGAACCCAACGAGGAACCAAGAATGGGAGCCCGAGAAGAGAGAGAAGCAGTACCCTTCCCAGCACAACGAAAGGTACGGGGGAATCGGGGAATAGCGGTAGGCCGCCGGTGAATCATTATATGCATGAAGAAAATCATCCTAGTCTTAAGGACAAGAACCAAAATATAAAATCGAATGATTGGAACTATAAAAACCCAAGAAAGCAAATAACAAACAACCTGGTCGGGGAAGGCCTGTATTACTTGAAGAGAGACTTGTCCCAGTCCTGAGGATGAGATGGTATCGAAGAAAGTAGTTCATAAGGGATGTTCCCCATATGTATAAAATAGAGATTTAACCAACTCTGGTGGGGAGCCAACAAAGACTGGTAACTAAAACCCTGCTAGGCAGTGCAACCACCCTGTATCTGCAGAGTTGAAGGATGGAGAAAGTACAACCTAGAAACGCATAGCAAGAAAGATGCGATAAAGCTTGCCAGTGAACAAGATAAAAGAGCAGGCAGCCTTAGAGAGAGAAACGTTGGTAAAGAAAGCCTAAAAGGGAATCAAGGCAAACATAATTCAGAGAAACCTGAGCAAAGAGACTGGGAAGAACATACATGTGATGACAAAAGTGTGAGGAACTACTGGAAGGAAAAGTACTCCAAAGCCAGGCCCCAGAAAACACGAAACCCAAGAGTCATTTTGAAGACTTGATGAGAGCGACTATCGAAGAAGATTACGCTAAGAATAATAATAGCCAAAAAGAAACCTGTATTTAAAAAGACTATCCAAGGAGAACAGACCGACCTGGGGCAGAAGAGACATTCTCCTGGCTTATTTACTTAAGTGTATATTGAGTGGTAGAGTCAGATAGTTAGTTTGGATGGAAGACATATTTATTTGGACTTCCTGACATCTGACAAGAACCTTTAGTTCCTTTAGATAGGCAGAGCATTCCCTTTAGCAACAGGGATGGATGGGCCTTATTCTTATATTTTTTATTAAAGAGAGTACAGAATGTCCTTCAATGAGTCGGACTCTTTCTTTCAACCCACCAAAACCACCGCCCCACCCGCTCACATGCATCCCCCCCAGCCAGCCGTACAGGGTGTGTATAAAGGAGGCATGACTGACCCATAAACAAACTGTCCCCCTTCCTTTCTCTGTTGACAATCTCTTTACCTCTCCATGCCACCAGTGACTCTTGAGGCAAAGAAAATGCCATATTCCCCTGTGTGGTGATGTGGGGCTGGGCCTCACTGCTAACTGGAGGCCTGTGGGGTCTGTCAGTGTTATTCACCACCGAGGAGGCATGCCAGGGCGTTGCTCAGAATTCAATGCGAGTAAGCCTCTCAAGATTTTCGCAATTCAGCACCTGGTGGGATAATCTCCCGTTGGGGATTACCAAGACCAGGCCTCGTCAACCTGAGGAAACTCTTCTTGGTAATAGACCCTTCTGCTGTTTAGGTGAATACAAAGTGGTAGATTACCCAAAAGAGCGGGTAACGCCCACACCGCTACACCAGTGCTGCAAAGAAAACGCAAACAATTAACACAGGAATATACAAAGTGCGAGTATTAACCTAATGGTGCTGTAAATACCTGGATGGTGCTAGTTGTCTAAATAAGGGATGAGCCTATGGAAAATGGATAGGATATTATTAATTCTATTCTGATACTGGTGGCTTTTGCTATGGTATATCCTATAGCTAAGTATGTCTTTCCCTCCAATGACAAAAGGCAGCACTTGAATGAAGATCGAGTTAGTTGAAAACGAGAGGAAAAAATAACAAACAGGAAGCTTAGTATGGGATTTCTCCTCGGGCGAAAAGAGAGTCACAACTAGATACAGGGTGGTGCATTAGACAGTAGAGCGTTCAGAGAATGCACTTGTCTGGTTTCCAACTTTCCAAAGTTCAAAAGTCTTCACAAACAGTAGGCTCGAATGTAGTGGATGTCAAATGTTCACAACACGATCATAGTTCACAGAAGGAAATTTTGGCTGAATTTGGTAAAGTGCAGCTAAGTTCCAGGAATACAAAGCGGCTGCAGAAGAACACTGGAGCAACCCGTGGGCAGCCGAGCCCCGCTGAAACTGGAAGAATGGTCTGTGTTTGGTTGACAGCTTGTGCTCACTGGAACAAATTCAGAGAAGTATGTGTAATGGAATACACGCGCTCCGCACTGAGGCCAACCGAAAATCAGTTCCACAGTACACAACGATAGGAGATGGAGGATCGGGTCAGCGTTCCAGGTCGGCAACACCGGTTTAAGGATAATACCAATGGGAAAGACAAAGTCAAGTCGATATGGAATTCCGAATTCAGGAAACAAAGCAAAACAACAATTAAGTAGATTAGAATCGAAGTAACGCTAATTAGAAGCATCGCCGCAAAGGCTTTGGGTTCTTTTATCACGGCAAGGCGTGGAGCTTGGAAGCCAGTGTCGCGGTCAGCTGCTGGATCACGTGACGCGACTGATGCTCCGATAACAACAATCGTCTCCTAGGCAACTTCAAACATTGCCAGAAAGGAGAAGCCTGATGCTTATAGCAAAAGACACGTTCCTTAACATGAGGATACCGCAAGAGACGAGGAACGGAGTGACCCCTGCATGTAACAGCCAGGGAGCAGGAACAACACAGACACACAGGTGCGTTAGTAACTCCCGACTGTCCCGTTTTCGCCGGCAGTCCGTTCTTTTATTAACTCACGTTGTGTCCTGACATTAAGGTGTCAGGACGCCTCTGGGGCATTTCCTTCAGATGCCACACCCCTCCCCAACTTACATGACAAATGAAACTTAAAACAGGTGGTGGGAATTAGTCAGTTGCATCAGGTGGCATTGCCTCTCGGGCTTACTGTCTGGTGGGAGACACCATAGAGGACAAAGCCTCTGTCTCATGGATGCCTGCAGGTGTTCTCTCAGCACCTACCTTGATGATGTGTCCCAAGGTCTGCAGGGGGATGGCACAGCATGCTCTGGTTCGGGACTGTCCATGCTTTGGGGCTCCCTTGTTGGGCTGCCGGTCTCTTCATCTCCGTCCTTGCTGTTGGTCTGCCGAGGCGTCATCGGGGGTTCAGCCAGGTCTGTGGCGGGTGTTGCCACTGCCAAAGGACTTTCTTCCCACAGGGTGGCTGGTACACGTCGGAAGTGGAACGCATTTCTCGTTACTGGTTCTTGTTCTTGCTGGGCTGCCACCATTCCGTGGTCATTTCATGTGACTACCCACGGGTTGTATTCGTATGGGAGGGCTAGTTTAGTCTGGGGGTCTCTGTTCTTCACCAGCACCCTATCTCCGGGGGTAATGTCGCTGGTGATGGCTCCCCGGGTGCGACTGTCCTTTTCGTTTCTGGCTCTCCTGTTCTCTTCTATGCGCTCCCAGTCTGGCTCAGGGGCTGTCCAGCTGTTGTGCATTGGTAGTTCTACTTGTGCTGGAACACCGAACATTTGGGCGGCTGGGCTGATCCGGGTGGATGAGTGTGGTGTCTGGCGGTACATTCGCAGGAACCGATAGACTGCTGGCAACCACGGGCAACGTTGCTCTTTCCCAATGCGGGTTACCTTGTTCAGAGATGAAATAAAGCGTTCGGCGTCCCCATTTGCCTGGGGCCAGTAAGGGGTGATGTGATGATGTTGGACGTTTCAGTTGTCCAGAAAGCTCTGCAGTTCACTCCCTTTGAACGGGGGCCAGTTGTCGCTCTTGACTCTGTTGGGTTTGCTGTGCGCCGCAATTCTTTTTTCCAGGGCTGTAATGACTGACACTGCATCAGTTGATCGGACTTGTTCAATTTCAGGGTATCTGCTGAACTCATCGATAGCAACCAGCAGATATGCCTTGTTTGCGACTGGGCAGAAATACAGACTGATCGCATCCCACCGCTGCTGGCTCTGATGGGGACAGGCAATGGGTTCCGGCAGGCTCATTCGCTTTGTTGCTTGGCAGGCTGCATGCGCTTACTAGTGATATCACTTTTGCCTGAATGTTTGGCAGCCACACCATCGATTTAAGAAAAGCTTGAGTCTTAGTGATGCCCTGGTGTCCTTCGTGAGCTAGCCACAGGGCTCTTTCCTCCAGTGCTGGTGGCAAGACTATTTGGTGCCCCTTCAATTTGATGCTGTCAGTGGATACTGATAGTTTGTGACGCACCTAGTAGGTGTTGCAGGAGAGTTTTAGTCCTTTTTTTTGCTGCCGCTAGTAGGTCCTTCCAGTTCCCTGATAGGAGGGACTGTTGGACTAGCTGAAGGCATGAATCTTGCTCTGTTTCTTTAATAATCTATTCCAACCTCATTCGTTTTGGTCTGGCGCATGCAATTACGTGGCACATGTGTTTGTCTGTCTCTTGGGTCTCCTCTTGTTCCGCCTGTGTTGTTGTCTGGGGGTGCCGGGACAGGTAGTCTGCCGGGTTGTCACTTCCTGAGCGGTATACAATGTCCATGTCGAAAGGCTGAAGTTGTAGAATCTAGCGCTCGAGCCTGGCCGGTGGATGCGGGGCAGAGCCCATAAAGATGGTGACAAGGGGTTTATGATCCGTGTATATGGTTGCAAGGTTCCCCAGCAGGTACACTTGAAAGTGGCGACATCCCCACAGGATGGTTAGGGCTTACCGTTCTATATGGGCATACCTCTGTTCCGTACTGGTCAGAGCTCGGCTGGCGAATGCTATTGGGTTTGTGTTCACTTCTTGGTCCGTTTGGGCGAGTACAGCCCCTAGTCCCACTAGACTGGTGTCGACTAGCAGTTCTGTCTTGTGTACCGTGTTGAAAAACGCTATTGTGGCGCTGGATAGTAGGGATGCTTTGATTTTTTGGAATGCCTCTTCTTGTTCTGGCCCCCAGGTCCGGAGGGAGCGTCATTCCATGTCAGTTGTCGGAGTGGGGCTGCAATGGTCAACAGGTTGGGGATGAAACGGCTGCAGTATGACGCCATTCCCATGAAGCTTCGCACTTCTGACACAGTGGCTGGCGGGCAAGTGTTTTGTACGTCTGCAACTTTGGCTGGATCGGGAGATCCCGTCTCGCTGTCCACTCCAAGAAGAGAGCTCACATTCAAGCCCGCGTCTCTGCGGCATCTAACAACTCGGCTGAACTCTTTAAAATCTGCAAGGAGCTGGCCAACCCTGCTGCAGTCTCCACCCAATAGCTCGCCTCCCAGGCTCTTTGCAATGCCCGTGCCTCTCAATTTAATTCCACAATCCAGGACATCTTGTCCACTCTCTCCTCGGCCCCCCTCCTCTCCCTTCTCCCTCCTCTCCCCTCTCCCTCCTAGCTTGCTGACCCTCCATCAGTCACCCCCCTCCCCTTTCTCCTCCTTTCCACTTTTCTCCCCTGATGAGGTTGCTAGACAAGTCTGTTCTATGAAAGCATCATCAAAACCGGTCTACCCCTGTTCCTTTATAACCATTAAGGACCACATTGATACCCTCGTTCAGGCCCTTGCTGATTTCTGCAACCACCCATTTGCCTCTGGATCTTTCCCTTCCCCCCTGAAGCACTCCCTTGTGCATCCTCTCCTCAAGAAACCCACAGCTGATCCCTCTTATCCGGCCAACTACCGCCCAATTTCCATTACTCCCTTTTTGGGGAAGCTCCTGGAAAAGCTGGCCATCTCCCAGCTTAACCTTCTTACTGACTTTGTTGGCTCTCTCCATGACCACCAATCCGGCTTCAGAGCTGCCAGAAGCAAGGAAACTGCTCTCAACATCCGTGAAGACCTGCTCTCTAACCTTGACTCTAACATTTCCTCTGTCCTCATCCTTCTTGATCTCTTCTCTGCTTTCAACACGGTCAACCATACCATCCTGCTCAATCGTCTCTGTCACAACCTGGGCATCACTTATCAGGCTCTGGCCTGGCTGACCTCTTTCCTTTCTGATTGACCCTCTCGGGTAACGCTTGGGTCCTCCCTACCCACTATCTCCCTCTCTACCTGTGGTGTTCCCCAGGGGTCTAACCTTTCGCCCTGGCTTTTCAACCAATACTTGGCAACTCTCGCCTACTGTATTTCCATTTTCTGCTCAAATTTCCAGTGCTATGCTGATGACGCCAAACTCATTTTCTGGCTTCCCTCAGATGCCTCCACGCCTTCTCTCATCTCTGATTGCCTGCCTAACCACCATTCAAAATTGGAGTGCTGCCAACGATCTTTGTCTATATGCAAAATAAAACTGAGATCCTCTTCATTGGGACACCTTCACCATCCTTTCCCCTCACTCTTTGGCCGGCCTCCCTTGGCCCTCCTCCTACCCGTACCTGCGAGGCGAAGAACCTCAGGGTCATCTTTGACTCTACACTTTCCTTCTCTGCACACATCTCTGACGTCTTTAAAAAGTAAAATGTCTTACTGCACTTCCTTAGAGGTATTCTGCCTTTCCTCTCCTTCCCCCAGAAGCTCACTGTCTCCCAAGTTCTGGTTCTCTCCAGGTTGGACTATTGTAACAGCCTCTTTCTAAATCTACCTGCCTCCACTCTTCACCCTTTACACCTAATCCAGAACAGGACTGCGTTACTTGTCCTCGCCCTCAAGCCTTTGGGATCATATCTCTCCAGCTCTGAAATCCGTTCATTGGCTCTCAGTGGATGCAAGGATTAAATTTAAAACCCTCTGCATTGTCCACAAGGCTTTCTGGGGCCTGGGTCTGAAATACTTTCAACTATCCCTCCGTAAATACCTTCCTTCGTGCTGGGGACAGATCTGTCTTCGGCTTGGGCCTCCCTTTAGAACAGCCTCCCGACCATCCTGAAACTTGAGGAGAACCATCTCTGGTTTCGGAAGCACCTCAAGACCCTCCTCTTCGCTTCTGCTTTTGCCCCTCTTCTCCCCTACTGATCTATTTCTCTCTCTCGGCACCGTGCACCTGGCCACCCACTGTCCCCAGGGACCAGGTACCTGCTCACCCTGCCTCGCTCCTGCACTGCCTCCGGGCCACCACCGGCACTGGGATCTGTATCTGTACCAATACAGCCCCCACCATTCTTCTGCACATATCAGATATACCCTATCTGACTAATCTTGCACTTGCCTCTTGTCTGGTTTCATTTATTTATTATTTTTGCACTTCCACTTCTCCCCCTCCACGCACTTTCCCCTTTTTTCCCTTTTCCATGCACTTGCGCGTTCTGAATGTCACTGGGCCTAGTAAGATTGTATTATTGTTCTCCCCTGTTCCCCTCCCTTTGCTTGGTCGCCCTCTGAAACACTTGTGTACGAGTGTGATATAAATAGAATATCATCATGCGTATAAAACATAGCCGAAGAAGGAGAGTTCTGTTTTGCCAAATTCACATTTTTCGGCATGTAGGGTGTGGCCAGACTCATCTAGGTGCACCAGAATGGCAGCTTTGTGCTCTTGCTCGGAGGTTCCGCAGACCAGGATGTCATTGCTTACGTTTGTCGTCCCTGGCAGATCTTGCAGGACTTTCCAGATCGCATGTTGAAAAACTTCCCCTGCTAATGAAATGCTGACGTTTAGTTGGTGGTGCCTGAGTCCCAGGTGCGATGGAAAAAGTTTATGTATCTGGACTCCTTCCCAAGTCGGATCTGGTGGTAGCCAGAGCGAAGATCAAGCTTGCTGAAAATAGTCGCCCCGGTGAGGTCAACAATCAGTACATCAATCGTTGGCGTAATGTGGCGCTCCCGCCCGATGGCCAGGTTCGACGCCTCGTATGAATACATATCCAGACAGCATTTGGCTGTTTGGGTTTTTTTGGTGACCACCATCGGGTGGGTCTGGTGGCCTTTTCTATGATGCAGAGATCTTCCTGTTTTTTTAGTTCTTCCTCGACGGGCGTCTGCAGATGAAACGGCACTCTCTGATGCCGGACTGCTCTTGGCTCGATGGTCGGGTGAATATGGAGCAGCACCGTCCTGTTTTGTAGACAGCCAATGCCTTTGAACAGTTTCAGGTGTTTTGCGATGATGTTGTCGAGCTTTGGTTGTTGGATTTGGAGAATGAAGTGGATGATTTGCAGTTTCTCTGCCGCTCTACAGCTCAGTAAGGCCTCAGCGCCAGCGTCCACTACATAGAATCTGGTTCTGCAGGCTTCTCCATTGTATACGACGTCCGCCTTAAATGATCCTTTTAAAGGAAGGGGGGGGTTTGCTCCTGAAAGCGTATAGGTAAACAGTCTTGCACTGCAACACTGGTTTCACATGCATTGGTGAGAGTCTGGTGAACGGTAGGACTTTAACTGTTGCTCCAGTATCAGTGATGACATGCCGTTCATGATTACTGTGCAGGTTGGCCGGGATTTCTGTGTTGTCTTTTTTTTTACTTTTTGTGTGACGATAGTACCCTCTCGAAGTTGCCGTTTGCGGTGTCCTGTGTGTCGTCCTTGGGGGCGATTCATCTTCGAAACCTTCGCTAATGCTTCAGTTTCACTGCTACCTGTTCGCGTTCTGTGCTCGACTGTTCTCGCTTTGCCTTTGCGGTTTGTTTGTCGACTGGCTCTTGGACGGTGTCGCTCTTGCGAGCAGGCTTCTGGGCCTTCTCTTCGGGGGCCAGCGCTAAGGCAGACTGAGGCAATATTGTTGAGTTTCCTGCACATAGTTCAGGTTGCTGGGCAGGGTTCATCGCAGTGCCATACTCCTCAACACCACTTGCATGCTCTTCGGTTGCACGCTGACAGCGTTGGAAGAATGGGCTTTCCCTTTGGTGGGCACTTCCTGGTGTCAACCAATGCAACGGCCGCTGTTCCTGGCTCTTCAACTGTCGGCAAATGACTAATGGCTGCTTCCATCGCTGCCAGCTGATTTTCCGTTCTCTCTCTCTGGCGCCCCATCTTGAGAATGCAGTCTAGTGGGATTTTCCTTTCGGATGGAATGTCTCTTCGCAGCTTCTCCGATCGTACTCCATGGATTATTTGCTGTCTTACAGAGAACTCTTCATTAGGCAACTCGCAACCTATAGCCATTTCCCGAATTCTTGAGTGGAAGTCGTCGATTGTTTCTGCCGGCCGTTGCCTAGCTAGGCTCAGTTGAAAGCATTAATAGTTGGGGTTTAGTTGTGGCCGAAATGTCCCATTCAGTGCACTTTTTTCTGCTTGGTAGTCATCTTCCTGGCCCCTGGATGGTAATGTGTTGAAGAGCTGCAGTGCGAGCGTGCCTAAGTTTAGCATGAGGAGTGTGCGCTTCTCTTCTTCTGCGATGATCCGCTCGGATTTGATGTGTAGCTCAAATTGCTGGAGCCAGAGTTCCCATTGAATGGCTGCCCCTTTCGCATACGGGTCGAATGGCTTAATTAATGCTCCTTGGGTGGAGTCATGCCATGTGTTTCTCTCCAATCGCGCATCTTGCAGGTTGGAGAGTCCTCCCGAGGCTATGGGGTTGTGGGAGCTCGCCGCTTGTTGCGCTTCTGACATAGTGGGCCTCATTACACGGTAGGCGGTAGGGACATACCGTTACCGGTAAGGGATTACCGGTATCGGTAAATCCCCTCCCCAATCACGACCCGGACATACCGCTATTAGCGGCACCGCAAAGTACGGTGGCACTATTAGCGGCAAGTCCGTGAGCGCGCGGCCCCTCAGACCGGAAATAGCGGCATAGCGCTAATATCACGGCATCACGAGCCATGCGTACATGGCAATACCGGCATGTAGTAGACCCAAAGAACCCTTACCGGCAAGGCGCTAATACCGGCATCGCGAACCACACGTTAAAAGAGCACAGCAGAGTTCCAACCTGCCACAGGTGGACAAAATCAGCACAGGTGGAGGCAATGGAGACTGGCAGCACAAAAGAGCACACCACACCCCTCCCCACACCCATTCCCACACCAAGATGGATGCAATACTAGCAGCATTACATGGGCTAGAGGACATGATTGCTGTGCAGCAGCTACAACAACAGGCAGCACAGAGGAGACGCAGGAGGAGGAGGAGGAGGGCAAGACAGGCGCAGCAAGCACCACCAGTGCACCTAGTGATACCACAGAGGCAGCCACCAATTCCCAGGATCAGAGCCAGTCCAGTCAACCTAACCCCTGAGCAGATACACACCCTGTACCGTCTGGACTGGGATACCATCACCACCATAGTAGACATGATATACAACGACATTGTGAGTCTCATTGACATCCGTACTGCCATCCCCCCTCTACTGAAGGTAGTAACAGTGCTCCACTTCTTGGCCACAGGCACCTACCAGCATACGGTAGGTCAGATGCATGGCATATCACAACCAGTATTCTCAGGCACACTGAACCAGGTGCTCGATGCCCTCCTGCAGCACACAAGTCAACACATATACATGCCACGGACTGCCCAGGAGATCTCCAACACCAAAGTTGGCTTCCATTCACTGGCAGGCATCCCAAGTTGCATCGGGGCCATCGACTGTACCCATGTAGAACTGGTGGTCCCACATGCCAATGAGGTAGTGTACCGTAACAGAAAGCAATACCACTCCATCAACGTCCAAATGGTATGTGACTCCAATAAGATCATCACACATTGCTGTGCCCGATATCCCGGTTCAACCCATGATGCAATGGTCCTGCGGAACTCGACAATACCACGATACATGGAGCGACATGCTGGACAACGTTCGTGGCTACTTGGTGAGTAGCAGGCCGACCACATGTCAGTGTGATGTGGATTGTGAGTGGGGGGGGAGATGCATACTCCAACTGGCCGTGAATGGGGGGGGGGGAGATGCATACTCCAACTGGGCGTGAACTTGTGTCATGAGAAGAATGGACATACATATTTGCATCACTGTACAGTGAGGCAGCCCACAATGGACCAGAGACAAAACCACATGCCGGAAGTGAGTGCCACGGCAAACATATCAATCCATTACGCCAAACAGGCCATTCCAAACAACATGCACACCGCACAACACACCATTCCCCCATTACACAAATCAGCAACATGCATATCAAAATCACAACTGAAATGTACGCTGAACTACATCAGAAATGGTCCGCGCACATGAGTGCATACAAATGGATCCCCTGTAGCCATTGTGGTGAGGCACACCCGTACCCCACCACAGAATTGCCATCAAACAGCATGGGGACATCAACTAAGGAATGGCAGTGTACTAGCAGTGTGGCACTAACGTTGCCAGGGCCAGGAAACACAAATCACTTAAACTCTGGCGGGACATGGCAATCCCTGCTGTATGCATGCATGGTGCATGTCCACTTGCAAGGACCACCTCACCTTCCCACATTGCAGTTACCCTGATTGCCATGCGTGCTTGGATCAGTGGATGTCGTTGAATATGCAATGTTTGGTTGTGTGATATGTGCACGCTCCACATTATGTAGACACTTACACATACCCATTGTTGCACCCATGCAGGTGATGCAGGTTATCCCCTGAAGAGGTGGCTCCTTACCCCTGTGCGGAACCCACAGAACAGGCACGAAGAGGACTACAATCATGCACACACCCGTACCCGCGTGGTGATCGAGCAGACATTCGGCCTATTGAAGGAACGCTTCCGGTGCCTCAGCAGGTCGGGCGGGGCACTCCTGTACGGGCATGAGAAGGTGGCCAAGATCACCATGGCATGTGTCATGCTTCACAATATGTGTATCAGACGGAATGTGCCAATGCCCCCTGACATAGAACTGCGACCACCGTCTGAGGATGATGACGGGGATGAGGATGGAGGAGAGGGGGCTGCAGGTCATGCAGGTGGCGATGCCCATGAGGGACTCGCTGTGCGGCAGCACCTGATAGACCATTGTTTCTGATGCACATGGATTAGGAGGGTGCAATTGGTGTTCAGCTCAGGGCACGGGGTGTATGGAGGACATAATCACAGTGCACCCTTCAACAATAAAACACACATACACAATTATCAATGTCCAGTCATGTGATTATCCATGCCATTACGTCTGTATTGAGCATTATGACATTCAAACGTGCATGTACCCTCCACCCCAAACACCCTCACCCCCCTCCCCCCACAACTCCCCCAAACACCCTCACCCCCCTCCCCCCACAACTCCCCCAAACACCCTCACCCCCCTCCCCCCACAACTCCACCGAACATGGTGTGCACATCAGTGCTGCATTAGTTCCCAAGTGTCAACCGGGACAGGCTGGCCCTACTTCCCTCCTCCACTACCACCATTGGGGGGTTGTGAGTCTGACCGCCGCAAGGACCGGCTGGACCTGCGCAGGATGGTTGTCTGGTCGGAGCTAGTAGACGAGGGCGTGGCTGGTTGATCTGCTCCCTGTGAGTGACGCATGCTCTCCATCGCCTCAGCAATGCGCGTTAGGACCTGCCTCACAGCGGCCATCTCCTCACATAGGCGCGTCGTGTTGCTGTCCATGGCAGCTTTCATGTCCCTTGACAACACCCGGATCTCCTCCCTGGTCGAGGCAGCCTCGCTCACTTGCCGGGCAACCAGGGCATTGAGCTCCTCCTGGCGCTGGCGTATCAGGCTCATGGTGTCGTCTGCGGCCCTGCCCCTGTTACTCCTCGGCGCAGCTTGCTGCATGTGGCCGACATCAGGTGAGCTCGCCACGGGACTGAATGACCCATCCATTGCATCTCCGGCATGCACCTCATGGATGTTGCCATTGGATGTGTTGCATGGGCTGTGGAGTGGGGACAGCTGGGGGCTGGGTGTACGCTGCCCTTCCGGTGTCGGACATGGGTCGTCCACATCACTCATAGGTGCCGTGGCTGCTGCTTCCCCAACGGAGCTATTGGCTGCTGACGGCGTGCCTTCTGGCACTGGCTCCTGAGTGGTGGGGGTGGGTGGTGGGGGTGCTGCCACAGTGTCGGATGGCATTTCGACCCTTGGTGTGGTCGTTGCGTGGGTGGCTTTTGTACGCTGGGCCACTCCAGATATCCCAGTGCCCCTCGATGTACTGGGCCTGGTGCCTGCATCCTTTCCCTTGGCCTGCTTTTTGGGTGGTGGGGCCTGCGTTGCAGCGTCCAGCTCCTCACTGTCAGATTGTGACCCTGTGGGGGAGCAAGACAGGGATAACATCAGTGATGGGTCAACGTGCATCATGCATATGTTGTTGTTGCTGCAGTTCTTTGGATTTGGACATCTACTTTGGGCCTGCAGGTTGTTGGCCAGATGGGTGGGTCATCCGGACATGTGTCAGGGTGACACGTGTGTGAGGTGCTGCATGCATGTGGTTGTGTGGGGATGTGCAGGGCATATATGCAGGGTTGTGTACATGTGTGTGTGATGACCCCATCCATTAGCTGATTCCCAATTCACATTTAGGGGAGGGACTCATGCTTGGCATTGCTGTGTCTTGCGTGGTCACTCACCTCCGTCTGACGTTGTTGCCACACCACACTCCATTCGGCCCACTCCCTCGATGGATTCTATGCCAATGGTGCTGGCACATGTCTCCTCCCACTCCTGCATCTTCATCGGGGATCCACCTCCGCCTCCTGTGCCCATGGCCAGATTCCTGTTGGCCGATAAAATGCTGCGTACACGGAGGCGCAGATCATCCCACCGCTTGCGCACGTCCTTTACGGTGCGGGGGGTGGAGCCCACCGCACTGACTTTCTGCGCCACCTCAGCCCAGATTTCCTTTTTTCTCAGGAGTGCCGGGCGCCGCATGTCGCTAGCGAACACTACGTCTGCATTTGCAGCCAGGGTGTCTGCCAGCATTTTCAATTCCTCGTTTGAGAAGCGTTCTTTGTGCTGGCGCGCATCGGCTTTCTTTAGGGCCTTGGGCATTGTTTGTTCTTCTGGGATGTGGTTTTGCCAGTCGTGGTGTTGCTGCAGGTCCTGAGTGCAGGGGATGGCAATGGATTGTGTTTTTGAAGATGGCCGCCGGGCTCTTTCCCGTTCCGGTGCGATGACGCTATTTCCGGTTCCGGTTTTTTACGGTGACCGCTAATAGCAGTGACCGCTAATAGCAGTGACCGCTAACAGCGGTGCCGTTAATAGCGTGCAGCATGAGGGCGGAGGTGCTATCAGCACTTTGGTCGGAGCCGGTAAGGTGCTTTTCCGCCATGGCGGTGGGGTCATTTACCGTCATGGCCCTATGCGCGTGTCCGCTAACTCGTAATGTGACGCTATTAGCGGTCTCCTACGATGGCGGACACGCTAATGGCGCCATGACGGTAAATCACATTTTTTAGCGCCTACCGTGTAATGAGGCCCAGTGTCTCTTTGCAGGTGCCCCTCTGAGTTATGGTGCGCGCCGGTATTGCTCATCTGGCTGTGGAGAGGCTTTTATGCTGTACCTTCTACTGGGCTAGGTGTTGAGCGTCTTGCCCTTGGTCAGTATGTGCGTCTCTTGAGGCTGCTGCCAGGCTTTAATTTGTATTTTCCTTTGATCTGCTAGGTGTGGTTCCGGGCATCCACCACTAGGTGGAGCACTTCTCCAGTTAATGCTGCAGTTCTCCTTCACTGCCACAGTCGCTGGGTGAATTAACTGCTTCCTCGTGTGTTAGCGTGTACACACGCTTTCCGTGGACTTGTGCTCTCCTCGTCGCCAGTGTGATGATGTGAGGCTGTGCCTCTCTGCTAACTTGGGCCCTGTGGGGTCTGTCAGGGAGCAGGAACAACAGACACACAGGTGCGTTGGTAACTCCCGACTGTCCCGTTTTCGCAGGCAGTCGGTTCTTTTATTAACTCACGTTGCGTCCTGACGTTATGATGTCAGGAAGCCTCAGGGCCCTTTCCCTACAGATGCCACACCCTGCTGTGAATTCAAGCTAGTGGAATATGTGATGTCATAAGAGGAGGCAATGGGACTCTGATTCCTACATAAACCACAAGCTACAAAATCTTTGCATCAAATTGAAGAACCTTGAAAGATATAAGGTTTGCAAAGCAAATATAATTTTCTTTTGTTATAATTGATTATTCATGTTGCATAGTAGCCTGGTGCTGCCACGAGAAGGAAGCTTGTCTCAGATCCTTTTAAATATGGCAGGTGGCTGAAGTCAAGGTAATGTATTCACTATTTTATGACAATGAACATTTTGTAGATAAAACATATGTCTTGCTATCCGAATGTAAGACTAGTGCAGAAACTAGCAAATCTTTTTCTGGGTTCTGACCTCTACAACAAAGATTGTGATCTTTTAATTTTAGACTGAGGAAGCAAAATCATTTTGCGTATTTCTGGGTTTTTATGGACAGAAAGGTGAGCAGGATAATCAATCCTCTAATCCCTGATTATAGTACAATACACCAGCTAGAAGGGTTTCAAGCAACATACCATGAGCTTTTTGCTCACTGTACTTTTCACAAATGAGGAACATCTATTTGCATATCAGTCTTTGTCCCACCCACAAGGGCAGTCCAGCACCAAAATGCCAGGCAAACCTCCTTTGACCTAGAGTACCAACAGCAACCCCAGACACGTGTTTTGGCCTAATCATTCCTCATCAGAGAGGTGGAGCTGTGCCTCTCTGAACACAGTGAGCAATGTGAGAAACTTGAAGGTGTCTCACCCGCTAGTCCCCGGGGATCTATCATCCAGGTGGCATGGAAACGGCCATCGCTTTTGGATCCAGTTCCTGTAGGTGGACCAGTGCGGGAGGATCACCTGGATGAAGGGTGTTTTGGGAGTAGAAGTGAAACACTGGAATGTGAGATGCGATATCCCCTTCTCTGTAACACCCTTTCCCCATCATACCAACAAAGAGACTTGCAGGACAGAAGGCCCTGATGCTGGTAATGGAACTGTGGCCTTGTGCCCAAAGATGACAGAGTGTGTGCTTTGCTCGAGTGAACTGCCTTGTCTCGTGCTCAAAACGTGGGGAGGCCAACGCCGTGGACATCCTGACGTATCATTTCATGAACACTACCCCTTACTGTGTATGTTTAGCGGTAAGGCTTGGCATTTGTTTTTATTTTAGTATAGGCTCCTTTAATTTTGACGAGACTCCACTAGGACTGCATTATTATTATTTGATGGTCGTAGCTTGCTCCCATCTGTAGATTTAGGTTTAGATAGGCGTTTATCACATCCTTTTTAAAGTTCAATAAACACCCTTGAACTGTGGTCTTACTGTTGATACCATACCTTCCTTACATGTGGTGTCTGGAGTGGAATGTGATTCAATTGATAAAAATTGAAAATGGATGCGGATAATTGTCGTATCACCAGAAGGGGAAAATAGAAACGTTAAACTTCTTGACTCTGATTGTGTATCCACTCTGAAAGTGGTTTTGCTCTGTCAACTGCATATCCTGACTGGTCAACAAGACCTGTTCTTTAAAACCCAAGTACTATTAGAGACCCTCCCACTCTCCCATTATAATATCCAACAGTGGGATCGGATAATATTGAAAACCCGACCAGCCTTTACTTTCATTAGCCCTAGTGCCCTAAACTACCCCAAATACCATCCTCTGCGCCATCAGGGTTGGAAACCACACTACATCAAGCATTCCCTTCAGCAGAATCAGACTCAGAAGGATCAGACAACTTCAAAACCTTATCTGAAGGAGTCAACACTTGTTTTATTTCAGACTCAGAAAAAACCACCAAAGGGACCCTTACCCCACCACAAGAAATGGCCGACCTAGCAGCTGTCATAGCCCAGTTAGCAGCTCATCAAATGCAGGGCGAAGCTAGGCTTCAAAAAAACTTGACGAAATTGGTCGAGTTGCAAGTTCGATCCCTACTACCACAAGGGATACTTCAACCATACCTAGATGGCGAAGATCTAGGGAACGTCATTCTGAATTTCGAACGATTAGCTGAACAGTTTGGATGGGAAGATAACATTAAAAGATGCCATTTGGGACCCCTGTTGAAAGGTGAACTACAGACCGCCTACCAACTACTCAATCTTGCCCTAGATGCCACCTGTGTATCCATCAAGGAAGGGCTATTGAAGAGAGTGGGATAAACCTGTAACTTCTATCTGCAAAAAATTGAGGGCCATTAGATTAAAACCTGGAGAAACCCCCTTTGAAATTTGTGCCCTTTGGATCAATAACAAATTCACTCGCTAGTCTCACAGCAGCAGGGGATCTGTCATCCAGGTGGCCAGGACACTGCCATCGCTTTTGGATCCACTTCCTGGGGGTTGACCAGTGCGGGAGGATCATCTGGATGAGGGGTCTTCGGGGAGTGGAAGCGGGACACCGAAAGGTGAGTTGCAGTATCCCCTTTCATGTAACACCCTTTCCTCATCCTACCAGGTAGGATACCTAGGAACTCAACCCACCCCTCCCGACCCCTTTCCCAACACGAACACTTTCTCGCGGACAGCTCAACCATGAGTGAAAACGGACTAACATCAGAGCCGTATACCTGACATTTCCCAATGCAATGGTCGGGCAACGTCAGGCAATTACTGATCATTGCACACATCTGACTTCCATCACACTTCCCCACACAGATGAAAGGCAGAGCACGAAAGCACGCTCTGAGCGAGGCAAAGCACATAAGGAAACAGCGGTACCAAAATGGCAGTTTAATACAAGGAGAAATATGGTGAGACCAGAGAGGGTTGCAAGGAGGGAAGTGCCCGTGACCTTTTCAGACCATTACTATAGCAAATCTTGGAAATTAAGAAATCTAAGACCAGGAACTAAAGCTGAACAAACCTGCATTGTGTGTCAGAGGTACCCGGGGCTCTGCCGTGTCGATAACTAATGTAGGGAGGAGCGGCTGCCGCTGTGATACGGTCCTTGGCTCCTACAACAAAGCAGGGCCAGTTGGGAAAGCAGAGCCAGTGAGTTGGAGAGACCGATACCAAACCAGCCTATGTTGGAACCAAGGTTGCAAGCGGCAACATTGTGTGAAGAAATCTAAAGAGAATAGCGTGTGAAACGTATGTGATGAACAACATAAATATAATTGAAAATAGAGGAGTGATTGTACTTTGGGAGCCCAAATACACTACCATATACAGAGTGGTCCAGCGCCATGTGGGTGCTCGCTAGGTCTGTCAAGTATCCAAGTAATTGGCAATTATTGAAAGGGGAAATTTGAAACAGATTGTCCTGTAACGAGTCAACCTAAATCCTGTGAACATTGGAAAGTCTTTGATAGTTGAATGCGTGCTACAATTTGTCCGAGCCCGCATGAGGGAGACTAATTGTGATGGAGAAACGGATCTGAGCACAGCTGAGGGTGTCCGAGGTGAATCGTAAGTCACCCGAGAAAGAGTATTCTGTAAACATTGGAAAATAGGGATCTGTGCCCGGAAGAGGAAGGTCCACAATACTGACTGTGATATAAAAGGGGATCTGAGCTCGGCTGAGGGTGATCCAGGGTGAGACACCCAAATTGAACACTCGAAAGGAGTGTTTATTTTGTTCTTGTAAATCAGGCCCTCTGGGTCAAGAGACTTTGGAAAAGCAAAGAGACTTGCTGCACAGAAGGCTCTGATGCTGGTAATGGAACTGTGTCCCTGTGCTGAAGAAGCCACAGTGTGTGCTTTGCTCAAGTGAACTGCCTTGTCCCGTGCTGAAAACGTGGGGAAGGGAAGCCAATGGCCTGAACATCCTGACATCATTTTGTGACGCTTCTTTCTTTTGCATGAACACTACCCCTCACTGCGTATGTTTAGCGGTAAGGATTGGAAATAGAAAATTTGAGTATATGTTTCTTTTCATCTTTTCCATTTGAAGCAGCAATGTTAAAACATTTCTTTCTTCTTTACACGAGTGTTAGTATTCTAACTTGTGTGTTTGCTTGTCCGAGTGGCAGAGAGATAAGCACTCTCGTGTTTGACTGTGTTTGACTGTAAGAAAGGGAAAGTAGTTTTCTTGGACTACATTTCCCAAGACCCCTTGGGTATTTCTTTATTGTTCAGGTGCTTCAGTGCCGGCGCTTCTGGGTCGCGCCGGTCTTCACCGGTCACGCCGCGCACCTTACTTAACCTGTGGACTCCCTGCAGTTCATCTTTCCCCAACAGGTACTGCTGCTGCTGGTCGCTTTAAAAAGCACTTTTCTTATTTGCTTATTACACGTGCTTATACATTGTGCACGGCTCCACGTTTCTTTTCATCTTTTCCATTTGAAGCAGCAATGTTAAAACATTTCTTTCTTCTTTACACGAGTGTTAGTATTCTAACTTGTGTGTTTGCTTGTGCGAGTGGCAGAGAGATAAGCACTCTCGTGTTTGACTGTGTTTGACTGTAAGAAAGGGAAAGTAGTTTTCTTGGACTACATTTCCCAAGACCCCTTGGGTATTTCTTTATTGTTCCGGTGCTTCAGCGCCGGCGCTTCTGGGTCCCGCCGGTCTTCACCGGTCATCGCCGCAGCTCGCCGGCTCGCGGGAAATCTCGGCTCTCAGCAGGGCCTCGATTACTCTGGCTACCAGACGGCTTTCCCGTTAAGTACGTTGCTTACGTATCCTGCATTAGGTTCACCATGTGCTTGAAGAAAATACCACGCCAACATAACATGAAGGCCAAGATCGCACCCTTGTTGGTACTATCTTTTTCCCTTCTCAACACACGCTCGCTATACACGCATGGTGTGGAAATCTCCGACCTAACTAATGAACTTAAGCCTGACTTTTTCGGCATAACCGAAACCTGGCTCAACCCTGACCTTCCCACCCAAGCCACACTTTCCACGCCCGACGACTATACTCTCTTTAGAGCAGATCGTCTGCTGGGTAAAGGTGGCAGAGTGGCCTTGTTGTTTAAATCTAATCTTGAATGCTATGAAATTCCTCATACCTCTCCAGAAGGCTGTGAGAGTTTATGGGTAAAAATAAAAACCTCTCCAAATACCACCTTAAACACACTTACGATTTATCGTCCACCCAAAGTCATGCCTCTATTTGAAGAACAGCTCAGTGATCTACTGGCTCAGATTTGTACCACTAAAGGCCCAGTTATCATTATGGGTGATTTTAATTATTGAGCCAACGACCAACAGGATAAAGCAGGCACCAATCTGATGGATACTATCACCTCCTTTGGCCTTACCCAGTGGATGAAATCCCCTACGCAAAGTAAGGGTCATACCCTAGACTGGCTCCTGTCCCAAAATGCCAATATCTCTGACATCTCGGCCACACCATGTATGTGGTCTGACCACTTTCTCATTCAAGCCAAGATTTCACTACCCTCTTCTCCTAAACTTGATGTCAACCCACACATTCAGAAAATGTCTCGCAACCTTAAAAATCTAACAGCTCCAAATTTGCCACACTGCTGTCTTCTAAACTTCAACCCCTTGACAACTTTGTTGACTCCTCGAAACTTATTAATCATCTGTCTATCAACACTAAAGAAACAGTAAACAACCTTGCCCCACTGAAAACGAAGACAATAAAGACCGAAACCACAAAGAACACCTGGTTCACTAATGAAATTCTTGTTGCCAGACAAGAAAAAGGAGCCCTAGAAAGAGCTTGGAGGAAGGATCCCAACAACAACACTCTAACCAACTACAAAAAATCCAGCCTCAATAACAAAAAACTTATCACAGAAGCTAAGGCCACACATTATAACGCAAGGATAGTGAATGCTCAATCCAACACTGGGGAGCTTTTTAAAATCTTAGCGGAGTTCCAAAATCAGCCCCCAACCACTAATAATATCATTAAGGACAAGAAATGTTGTCAGAGTATACACGATGCCTTTTTACTCAAGATTGACTCTCACAAAGAAAAAAATAAATAAAGCCCTAGGCAATGTAACATCCCCGCAAACCCCCACAGATACCGCTCTACCCAATATTTGCGAAAACAATATCCCTCAATTCTCTTTCGCACATTACACCGAAGATGAAGTACTCAAAATCATAAAGGACCGTAAAGACACGTCTTGTCTTGCTGACGACTGCCCCACAAGTACTCTTAAGGAGTCCTTAGAAACTCTGGTCCCATGGATTACCAAACTGGTCAATCTCTCTTTTGATGAGGGCCTGATACCGGAACTGTTAAAATCAGCATGGATTACTCCCTTATTGAAAAAGGAAAATCTTGACCCAGCGAACAACGACAATTACAGGCCCATCACCAACGTACCATATGCTCTCAAGATAATTGACAAACTTGCCTACCTATAGTTACAAGCCCATGTCGAAAAATATAACATCTTGGGTACCCGTCAAGTCGGGCTACAGGGCTCGTCACGGGACCGAGACAGCAATGCTAGATCTTAAATCCACCTTAGCTAGCATAGCTGATAATAATCAAGCTGCTCTGCTCATGTTATTAGACCTCTCTGCAGCCTTTGACCTAGTTGATCACAGCTTACTGGTGTCAAGGCTCGGGGAGGTCGCCAACTGCTCCGTAATTGCATCCAGATTGATTGCTTCCTTTCTGGGTCCCAGAATGGTGAGGATCTGTGTTGGCGATAATCAATCTTCTCCAATATCTCAGACATGCGGAGTTCCTCAGGGCTCCTGTCTATCACCTTTGCTTTTCAATCTCTATATCCGCCCCCTTCTTGACCTCTTAAACAAATTAGGAGTGCAATACACGAACTACGCTGATGATACTCAGGTGGTCATACAGCTGAGTGGCTCCTATAGCAGCGATACAGTAACAATCAATAAAATATACAAAGCCATACAAGACTGGATGGCCTGCAATTCTCTTGCCCTGAACGACAAAAAAACTGAACTCCTCATTGTGGCATCCAAAAACACTCGGGCGAAACCCGACTCCAAATATGCTAGTTTCCATATTGCCAACAATACCATTCTTGTCCAGAAGAAAGTCAAGACCCTGGGCGTCGTTCTTGACAAAGAACTTTCTATGAAGTCCCATGTCTCCAGCATTAAATCTAGCTGTGGTCTCATAAATAAAAGAATAGGCTATATTCGACCATTCATTTCGGAAGAAAACTGTGCCCTTCTGTCCACTCCATTGATCAATTCAAGATTGGATTATTGTAACAGCCTTCTAGCGGGCACCACAGCCTCCAACATCCAATCATTACAAGTGGCTCAGAATAATGCTGTGCGTAATATTTTCAATCAGTCTCGTCGTACACACATCTCCACTTTCAGGAAAAAACTTCACTGGCTTCCCGTTAAACATCGGATAACGCACAAGATACTGACCACGACCCCCAAATGCCTCAGCCTCTGTAGCCCTACTTACTTGTCAGCCCGTGTTAGCATTAAACCCAACACGAGGAACCTTCGTTCATCCTCTGCCACTATTCTCAAGCACCCAAAATACAGGACAGCCAAATTTGGAGCTACCACTCTTGATGCTCAAGGTCCCCTTCTATGGAACAAACTTCCAGCCCAGATGCGGCAGATTTAGGACTACACTGTATTCAAACGTGCCATAAAAACCCACTTCTTCAATCTGGAATAACTCTTTGACCCTTCTTCTTTCTTTGCCGTGTGTGTCTGTTTGTTCGTCCAGTTTTATGTGCGCCCTGAGGCCTACGGGCATGTTGGCGCATTACAAGAATTAAAATAAATAAATAAAAAAATAGGTCCCTTTTTATTTTGACGAGACTCCCCTAGGACTGCCTTATTATTTATTGATGGCCGTAGCTTACTCCCATCTGTAGATTTTGGTTTAGATAGGCGTTCCTCACACCCTTGTTAAAGTTCAATAAACACACTTGAACTGTGATCACTTGTTTGTTTTACTGTTGATACCCTGCCTTCCTTGCAGCAAGGGGTCCACGTCTGGATAACCCTAGGTAACTTATGTGACATCACACTCACTCTGACATCATTCACCTCCACTCTCACCTGCCAAGACAGAGCTACACAAGACAGATGCAACAAATTGTACAAGCCATATTTCCCCTCCCAAAAAAGGCCAGGCATATTCCCAGCAGCGTGAGCCACAGCAGCAGTGATATGAAGCAATTCTGTTCTTCAGAAGACAGAGGGGCTTCCAAGGCATAGACTATAGTTTTCGTTCTGCTTAGTGCCACAAAACCACTTTAATTTGTCCTATTATTTGCCTGACAATGTCTTCTATGGGAGGGCCAGGACTACACTCAGAAGGGCTGTGCAGGGGACATAACATAACGTCAGACAGATAGGTAATGCATATTGTAAACCAATGATACTGCTTTGCCATGTTTGGAGAAAAGAAATCAAAAACCTAGTACCTTATCTTCACCTCCTCTGGAACTGCTTTGCCATCAAGAGATGACAAAGCTGCTGGTGAAAGGAGTGGTGGAGCGTGTTTTAGCAGTAGCACGAGTTTGGAAAGGCTGATATTCTGGTTACAGCCTGATGACCAGGAAGGAGGGAGTACATAGACCTGTCCTAGATGTGAGACTCCTCAAAAAGGTCCTCTGAAAGGACTAAGTCAAGGTGGTCATGCTGACGCTGATCCTCCAGGCTTTGCAGCAGCACAGGCTTTGTCTTATGTCTTCAGATTTTCTGGATGCATACTTTCACACCCCATCCACAACAAACACCAGATGTACCTTTTTTTGTGGTGTGAAGCACTTGCTACCAGGTCATGGTATTTGTGGCTACGATCCCCACAGGAACAGAGTGCGTGGCTTTCACTATCTCAACCATTGGGTCTGACATGGCATTATGGGACAGTCGGCACTAGAGGTTCTCTGGAGGGTGTGCTGTCTCTTCTACTAGTTAGTTTTGTCCATGTTCTAAGGAAGTCCTTTCTGACTTTCCTCATCTGCAGTTTAAAGGGGTAGTCCTGAATAAGATTAATGGCTTTTCCTTCCCCAGCGTGACATGTCTCCATACCGCGGTAGCTTGCTACCATCCAATTAAGGAACTCCGAGCTGGGGTTTTCTAGAGGATACTAGGGTCCCTGGCATCCTACACCAGTGCTTCTTAGTGTCCACTGTAGCAACTGGGATGCTGTTTATACAATGATTCCTGAAGAGTCAGTGGCCTCTGTTCACTGGGAATATGAAAGAGATTATTCTGGCCCTCCACAGGTCTGCAAGGACCTGTTTTTGTGGGCATCCACAACCAACCTCCTTTGGGGAGCAACATTTTGTTAGCTGTTGTTAGGGAGAATTCTCTGTTCAGGCTGAATTTCCTAACCTAGTGAGTCCCCCAGCAGGTTTGCTGGATTTTTGGGGTTTATTTTTTCTCCTGCCAGGAGTGAGACTCTTTTACCCTCACTCCTGGACATGATTTGAGCGTGTTTTCTGTGACTTGTTATGTGCTTATGGGCTAGGGGGTAATTTTCCCCATAGGCCATCATTGGTTTTTGGAATGTGTGTTACACAGCACCCTCAGTGCAGTAACACAGGGGTGTCATAGAGACCCCCAAACATAGACTCCACACCCTGGGACTGACTACTGTCTCCCTGGGTCAGTAAAGTTACCATTAACTTTACTAGTCTAAACTTAGGAACTTAACCAGTACAAACCATCTTACTGTGGAAGTACTGGTAGGGGCAATTAGATTGCCCCTGGGTCTGTTGTCGAGGGGGTACTGTCCCGTCCCCCCTCGCCGAGTTCTGGCTGGTGGCAGTGGATACCACGGAAATATTCCACCGGAATATTTCCCAATGGGATTTCCCATTGTTTTTAATGCACCACTTTTTGGGGCAATGTTAAAGATACCGCCGGGTTATTTAATTAAAATAAATTCACTGGTTGGGATTTTTCGCCAGAACTCGCCACCAAAATGGCGTCTAGGTTCACTTCAGTAACCCTGAACCCGAGTCGAGCCTTTGTTCCACTTTTGGCGGGCTTCTGCACAGAAGCCCTCCAAAGTGGTGCCATTCTGTCTGGGGTACTTAGGAGGGGTGGAGGGGGATTTAGGCACCCTGGACTGAGTTGCCTAGGCTCACCACTTAGCATGTTTGAGTGACAGCTAGGCTGCATGAATGGGGGTTTGCTGCATAAAAGCAGGGTTTTTGGGACTGGTTCTTCAGAAGTCGCCACAGGACCTAAGAAGCCGAAGAGGGAGAAGCTGAGCCGACCTGCCAAGACGACACCACCGGTGGAGCCCTGCGGAACCGTCTCACCACTTTTCCCGACGACAGAGGAGATCTCCCGCCGGAGAGTCTTCTTCCCTTAACTGGTGGGGACAACCAGTTGTTGCCTTCTTTTCGCCGTCCCGAAGCATCTCGTGGCCGCCTGGCCTGTGCCAAGCACTCTGGCAATCGGGATACCACTTTTTACCTCAACCGCGAAAGAGGGGTAAAATCCTTTGTGTGCGGAAAACTCCACGGCTGGCCTCATCCCTGGTAGTGCAACGACCTTCAGCTTTCCTCCACGTCGAGATCACCTCTTCCACTGGACGACGCCGCGACTTGCACCCACTGCCAGGAACGACTACCACCGCTGGAGGATCCTTTCCCCTTTTAAAGGTACTGTGTTCCGCCTTACGGGGTAGATTTAGTCCTCGGCTCTCGACCCTGGGTAGGCCTGGGACACCCTAACTAAACTTTTCGGAAACGTAGTAAAACCTTTTCTACTCACCTGTAAAGACTTGAGACAGTGTGTGATCTTGGGCATATTTTCGCCTGGCTCCCTCTAAAGCGGCCCGAACAAAATTTCCTTGTTCCACCATTGTCTGCCTTTGCTAACCTTATGTGAAAAGTGTTTTATCGTACTGCTCTCTTTATTTCTGCCTTTTCCCTCCCTTTTTTTAATAACTTGTTGGAGTACCATCTAACGTTAAGCGCTCACCTCTGGTTGGAAATAAGTGGTGTTAACTTAGAACTGTCCAACAAATGATTAGGGATGTACATATGAGTAATAGTAACTGTGTTTTGACCTTCTTACCTTTTCTCTGTGCTAGTGTAATTTATGAGTGTGTCTTTAATAAATAAGTTTATACTTTTACACCTAGCTCTGGTCAGTGTTTGTTTGTACTACTGTGCCTCTGTACCTATTGCGTATCCTCTGTATACTGCCTAACTCTTCTTGAGGGAGGTCTGACTGCTCAGCCACAGCTACCACAGTGAATCTGTGTGGTGCAGACTGCTACCAAGTGGGTTTACTGCCAACACCTGTAGTCTTAAATCTTTTGCAGTGGTCCCAGAGGGAACTGCACAGGTTTCTGCCTAACAGCTGTGTCCGGCAGTCACCATGGTCTCCAACACATCCCAGATGGCAATAGTCTCTTTCTCTACTGATTGGTTAAATGTTAAATGCTAAAGGTATTTGTACCGCACACCGTCACCAACGGAGTTGGTCCCCTGGTGCTCTCGCGGATCTGCAAACGAGAAGGTGGGATGGGTTAGTAGGTGAAGCAGGACTAGGATAGTGAGAGGAGTGGTGTTCTGTTGGCAGCTTCAACTCGGTATACACCGGGTGCTGAGCTTTGGTGCGAGTGTCGGATCGAGGTCAGTCCTCGTGTGCTGTTGGTGCGGCTTATGTGTTGCGGTGTTGTGAAGTGCGTGCAGGTTGTTGTGCGAGAGATGGTTGTGTGAGATTTTTGAGTGAGATAAGTCTGCAGAAATGCTGAAATATTTGTTAGTGGGTTATATGAAGTTTAACATGCAAACAATCAGAACTCTGTCCGAGTTTGGTGCTCGCTAATCCTCCCAAGCTCATCAGGATGGTTGAAGGGGTTACGCCTGGCAGGTTTTTAGGTTTGTGTGAGGCACTACCTGTGCTGTTCTAATGTGCTGTGTAGGTGTTCTAATTCTGATGGAGTGAGTGCTGTGGGTTGGGTTTTAGTTGATGCGATGCGCTCGCCGTTCTATTCTAGCGAGCTCTGTAGGTGTTCTAATGCTGATGGATTTATTAATGTGGGTTGGGTGTCTATTCAGCTCCTTGGGTGTTGGAGCAGGTGTTGTGTTCTCCTCTTACAGACTTTCTATCTAAATGTGTCTGCTGGGAGTTTGGATATGCGGGCGTGAGGCAGTGGATGAGTCATTTTAGGGGCTTTCGTCTCGGTCTGAGTATGTGATCAGTCTATAGTGACCTCCTTTTGTGGCTATTTCCCATAATATCTTATGGTCTGTCGTGGGGTATGTTCTTTGGGTTCTGTGTATGTCCATTTTGGGAGTTACCGAGGTTGGTGTTTTTCCATCATTGTTTAACGGGTGGGCATTCTAGCGTGTTGCTGTTGTAGTCACGCTGTGAAGAGCGATGATTTGAGGAGTTTCCTGAATGCTAGGTGGTTTGTTGTGTTCCGTATATTCTTAGGTAGGTCATTCCAGGTTTTCGGTGCTTGGTGAGAGAAAGAGGATCCTCAGAGTTTTCTTCTGTTATAGGGTTTTGGTTCCAGGCGGATGTCGGTGCTCTATATCAGTGTTCTTGTCGGTTGATGTAAGCGTAGTTTATCGCTTAGGAATTCTGTGCCTTGTTTGTGTATTGCTCTGTGCGTGATGTACCTGGACTTGAACTTTATTTGCTGTTTTAATGGTAGCCAGTGTAGTATTTCTAGCGTGGGTGTGATGTGTTCTCTTCTGGGTAGCTTGAGGAGGAGTCTGGCTGCCGCATTTTGTATGCCTTGTAGTTTTTTTATAAGTCGTTCGGGCATGCCCAGGTATAGGCTATTGGTGTAATCTACTCTGGACATGATCAGAGCGATGATGGTAAGTGTTTTGTTGGCGAACAACAGGAACGGTAGGATCCCTTTTGCTGCTCGCAGGAGGAAGACACATTTCTTGAGTAGAGAGTTTACTTGTGGCTCTAGAGTTAGATTGTTATCCATCAGGACCCCTAGGTTTTTTACAATTGATGATGGTGCTGGTGTGGTGCCAAGCTCTCTTGGCCAGGGGATGTAGCTGATGTCTCCTCCTTTTTTTGTAACAATCATTATCTCTGTTTTGCCTGGGTTGATTTTGAGGTGGTTGAGGGTCATCCAGTTGAATATATCCCGACAGGCAATTCTCTAGTGTGGTGTTTTCTTCTCGGGTGTCTTGTATGTTGAAGATTATTTAAGTATCGTCGGCGTAGTTGTAGCATGTGAGGCCGTGTTTTTTGATGAATTTGATTAATAGGCACATGTAGATGTTGACTAGAAGCGGGGTGAAAGATGATCCTTGTGGTACTCCGCACGTGGAGTCTCTAGGTTTGGACTTAAAAGGTTTCATCCATACGGTTTCGGTTCTGTTTGTTAGGAAGGATTTGATCCATAATAGGGCGGTGTCTGTTAGTCCTTCTAATATCTTTATGAGGATGTCGTGGTTGACAGTGTCGAAAGCTGCGGATAGATCAAGAAGAATCAGGACGGTACTGTTGTCCGAATCTGTGTTCGTTTTTAGGTTGTCCCATATTGAGAGGAGAGCTGATTCTGTTCTACTCATTGGTCTGAAACCAACTTGTGCCTGGTCTAGTAGGCAGTGCTCTTCTATGAATTCTTGAGTTATTTTGTAGACATACGTTTCTAGCAGTTTGGCTATGTAGGGTATGTTGGAAATGGGTCTGTAGTTGGATAAGTCCTTTACGTTTCCTGTTGTGTCTTTGAGTAGCGGCTTGATGTAAGCCAATTTGAAGGCCTGTGGTACTTTACCTGTTGAGATTGAGAGGTTGAGGAGATTCCTGTGGTATTCCATGGGGGTTCCTTGTTTGAGAATTGTTTTGTATATGCCCGAGAGGGCAGGGGTCTTCAGGAGAGCCTGATTTGTTGCCTTGGTTTACCAGTTTGACGAAAGTCTCCACTGATATTTCTGGGAAGCTTTGTAGCTTGTTTGGATGTTCCTCGTGGGTGTCGGTGGGGTTTGAGGTGTGATCGCTTGGTCTGTTTTGTATGGTGTGTTGGATGGAAGTTATTTTGTTTTTGAAGTGGTTTCCTAGGTCATCGCATAGTTTCATAGATGGAATTGGTGTGTTGTTGCAGCCCGGTGTTTTTTTTTATTTCGTTTATGATTTTGAAGAGTTCTTTTTGGGAGTTTGGTGCTCTGATGATTCGGTTGTCGTAGTTTTCCCTCTTCGCTTTTTGTATTTCCCTTTTATATGAGCGAATCTGTTGCAGGAATTTCAATTTGTTTGCAGTGGTGTTGTTGGTCCTCCATTCAGATTCTAGTTTTCGTTTTTTTCTTTTCATGGCGCAGAGTAGTGGGGTGAACCATTTTGCTGTTGTTTTCTTACGTGATGGGGTGAAGGGCTTTTCTTTGGCGATGTCATCTAGGGTTGTTGTGATCCAGGTATGGAGCAGGGCAACTTTTTTGTCTAGGTCATCTTTTTCCATGGTTGTTGCTTGTGGTTTGCTGAGTTCCAGAAGCTCTGTTAGGTTGGAGTTTTTTATGGTTCTCCAATTTCTTTTCATCATGATTGGTGGTTTTTCTTGTTGCTTCTTTGATGGAGCGGCTGTTGTGATTATGAATGGAATGATGAGGTGGTCGCTCCAGAGTATTTGAATTGGGGGTGCCGTGGTGATGAGATCCTTGTTGGCGAAAATTGCGTCAAGTGTGTGTCCTGCTGAGTGTGTTGCTCCTTTGACTAGTTGTTGGTTCATGGCTGCTAGTTTGGTGGTTAAGGATTTTTGTGTGGTTGTGGTTTCTTCGTCGAACCAGATGTTGAAATCTCCGAGGATGATCTGATGATTGTACTTGATGGTTAGGATGGTGATTGCCTCCGTGAAGGTGTCTATGAAAGTTGCATCGTATGTTGGCGCTCTGTATATCAGTAGGAATTACAGGTTTGTTTTGGGGTGTACTGATAGCCGTAGTATTAAGGATTTGCATTTATCAATGTTTAGTGGATCTTCCATTTTGATGGCCAGTTGCTCCTTGTGGATGATCGCTAGTCCTCCCCCCGCCCCTCTTTTGGATTTTCTGTTTGCTTGGATGCATTTGAAGTTTTCAGGCAGGCAGTTGTTGAAGGTGATCTTGTAGTTGTCTAGCCATGTTTCGGTTACAAATAGGATGTCTATGCCTCCTTCTGATAGGAGGTCATATAATTCGGTTGAATGTTTGGACATTGATCTTGCGTTTATTAAGTTACAGTGGATTCTCTGGGTGTGATTTTGTTTTGTGGTTATTCGTTGTTCAGGTTTGTAGTTTTCCGGTCGTGGTATTTCTGTATTGGTGTTGGTAGGATGAAGAACGGTGACAGCTGCTTCTTCATTGAAGCGGTCCAATAGGTTGATAGCGGGTCTGATCATCCGTGGTGCTTCTGCTGTGATGATGCTTGGTTGAAGATCAGCGATGGCTTCTTCTTCATTTAGTCCGATTGTTGGGTTGAAGGTAGCATTGTTGGTTGTTGGAGCTTTGTCGTGTTGTGTGGGATGTTGTGGAAGTCGATGGTGCCCCTCTGTTCTTGTGATGTAAGGGGTAATGGGGTTGGAGTCATCCCACTCTCTTGTTTATTTTCAAATCTGTTTATTGGCATTTGTTATTTGTTACAAACATAGGAAAATTACCATTACTGCCATCAAACAATAAGTCACATTGCGTCTCAGATTATTAACATTTTCAACTTAACATAGAAACTTTAACTATCTCCAAACGTTTGTTTCTTGAGAGGCCGGTGCCGAGTGGGGGCGCAGGGGGGGATTAAGACTTTCAGGGGGGGGGGAAACTTCCCCTGGCAGGGTTCGCATGAGGTTATGATTGGGCTGCCTCGAGGACTTCAGTTCTATCCGTGGGGGTTCCTACCGTGGGTTTGTGCTGATTCATGGGGGCTTATCGTCGGAGGGGTAGAACAAAGGGTCTGTGAGTCCCTTCCAGGCGTCTAAAGTCAAACTCGAGGCATCTGTGGATCTAGCCATACTCTCCTCCCAGGCTCTCGTTTCTGCCTGCACCCATCGCTTCAGTTCTCTGTGCCAGATTTTCTGTTGAGGTCCCGATGGTTTCTTCCAGGACATATCAATTGTCCTCTTAGCCAGAATACACATAATGTCCATTAGTCTAACAAGGTGTTTTAGCCTTGCTGGTCTGGGGTATGTGCCGAGTAGGCACTCCGCAGGAGTCCATTCATATCTGGTCAGCCCTAGATTTTCACTTGTCTGCTGTATGAATGACCACAGGGATTGTGTCCTGGCGCACCGCCAGAATGCGTGGAGCAGGTCCGCATTGTCCATTTCGCACCAGATGCATTTGGAGCTCTGAGTTTTATGGAGTTTGGCCAGCCTGGATGGGGTTAGGTATGTCCGATGCAGAAGATTCAATTGTATTTGTCTAAACCTATGATTTCTGGATACTGTTTTAGGGAATGTCAGAGCCCTTTCCCATTCCCCATCTGTTAATTCTCGGCCTATGTCAGCTTCCCATCTGGATTTGAGTCCAGCACTGCGTGGGTTGGGAGTGTCATTTAGGTGGCTATAGATCTGAGACACTGGTCTCCCTCCCTCTCCCAGCTCATACAGTAACGTAATCGGGGGGTTTTTGTCTGGTTCCTCTGGCCATGTCGACCATCTGGCACGTGTCGTGGATCTTAATTTTTGATACCACAGAAACTGGCCTGTATGGATCTCATTTTGTTCTTGAAGCGTTTCAAATTCTTTGAACTCCCCCTCCGTGTACAAGTCCCCCCATGAGTATATCCCTTTCTGTTCCCAGAGTCTGAGTTGTTGTAGATCTGCGGGGGATTTGCATAGGTCCGAGACAAGCGGTATGTTCGGGGAGTATTGGTGTTTGACATGGGCGAGGGATTCGGTCCTATGCCAGATTTTGCGTCCAAGGGTGACCATTAGGGGGACATTTCTTATCAGGTGGGTGGGGGCCCAGGGAAGTTCTTTCAAGTACAACGGGGAGACCAGTGGCTGCAGGAGAGGCGTCTCCGACGTGGCATCGTCTGCTAGCCATTTGGTGACAAAGCTAAGCTGCGCGGCCAGATAGTATTTTTCAAAGTTTGGGAGTTGGATTCCCCCTGAGTATACGGTAATGACAACGTGGTAAGCGCTATCTTACGTCTTCCTTTCCCCCAAAAGAAGTCTCTAAGCATACTTTCCAGTAGGCGAAAGAAGGGCGCTATCACACTCTCTTGTTGAGTGCTCCCGTCTTTTTCCCGGGTGTTTCGGAAAATTCTTTGCATGCCTCGAGGTGTCCGTGTTGAGGTGTCAGTGTTCCGTGGTTGTGGCGAGTTAAGTGTGTGATGTATAAGGATTTTTCTATTACATAGTTTGTTCCGGTTATGACTGCGTTAGGCGTTTTTCCTGCCAATGAGGCTGCTTCTTCTGGGTTCTGTTGCTGTTGTTTGTTTGCGTCCCTTGTTGCACGGTCTTGCTCTCTTTCTCGTCTTTTTCTGGGTCGGATCATTTTTCTGTTCAAGGTGCAGACGTAGAAGAGTAGTTGGAACCCTATGCTGTGTTGTGCAGGCGCAGTAATCTTGGTTTTTCCTTCTCTGGATACGCTAGGGTGCTCTCTGGCTCAGTCTGTCGTTTCTGTCAATAGGTAGGGTGTGTTTCCTAACGGTGCACTGTCGGGGAGGGTTATGGGCGTTAAATGGTCTGGTGATATAGGTTTCAATTAAGCTAGGTAGAGATGGGTTTCAGGGATTAATGGAGTACCGAATTAAACACAGTTAGATTAGGGCTCTGTGTATTGGGGGAAAGGCCTACACCTAGAAAGGCGATATAGTACTGGAGCAAACACAGCTAGATTTGAGGGTCAGCAGAAACAGCGGAGCACGATACCAAGCACAAATAGACTCGAGAGTCCTGCACCGTGGGAGTGAGGCCCACACCTAGGAGAGTAACAGGGTATCAGACTAAACACAAGTATGTTTGAGGGTCAGTTGAAACAGTACTGTATGATACGAAACACAGCTAGATCTGAGGGTCAGTTGAGGCAGTGGCGCACGATGCCAAACACAGCTAGATCTGGGAGTCCTGCACAGTGGACGTCTCCCTGAACACGTTTCACGGCGGTGAGCTAGCCATGTAGGTTCAGGGAGGACATGTACTAGTTGAGGAGTGAGTTTGAGGGCGCAGCTAGGAATTACTCCCTTAATGCAATCCGGACACAGAGGTCCTGCTAGATTTGAGAGACAGGCCTCTCAATGCAATTTGAGTATCATACAATGCAATATGGACACAAAACCCAACTAGATTTGAGAGACCTGTATAGTGAGAGAGAGGCCTGTCAATGCTATCTAAATATCATATAATGCCATTTGGAGACAGAACCCCTGCTAAGTTTGAGAGACCTGTATAGTGGGAGAGAGGCCTATTGATGCATACTAGTTATCACTTAATGCAATGTGGACTTAGAAGCCCTGCTAGATTTGAGAGACAAGCCTATCAATGTAATCTGAATATCATACAATGCAATCTGGACACAAAACCCAACTAGATTTTGAAAGACCTGTGTAGTGGGAGAGAGGCCTATCACTGCAAACTAAATATCATACAATGTAAATTGGACAGAACCCCTGCTAAACTGGAGAGACCTGTGTAGTGGGAGAGAGGCCTATTGATGCATACTAGATATCACTTAATGCAATGTGGACTTGGAATCCCTGCTAGATTTGGAAGACAGGCTTATCAATGCAATCTAAATATCATACAATGCAATCTCAAACTAGATTTGCGAGACCTGTATAGGTCTATACAGGGGAAGGGGGTCTGTGCCTAGCCAGATTGGTTACAGTATTAAATAATGATTACATTTGAGGGTGAGGTAAGGAGAGGTGCAGTGGGGAGTGATCACCTAGATTACTATGGGTTTGGTAGGTGGCTCGAAGTCTAGGGTAGAGTAGTTGCTCTACTCCTGACCCAGGCCACTCCTACCTTACTGGTCCTTGTAGATGATGGTTGACGGCTGGCCACTGCTTCCCCTGCAGACCCCCGCTGACACTTCTTGGAGCCGCCTCTGTTGGAGCCGCCCTTGGCCTTTGCCAGCAGGGACAGGTTAACTAATCAGGGAAGTGGATGCTGGGAGGATTTAGGGCAGGCCGCACACGGGCGCAGGAGGCAGAGACAAGGCCCAAGATTTCAAGTATTAGGGTCCCAGGAGGGTCGCTGATCAGGGCTGCTCACCTGTTTCCTGCTGGCAGAGTAATTACACAGAGAGCGAGCGCATTGCTGTAGCTAGCGCTGGGCCTCCGGTCCTCCAATCAGGGCTGGTGGGTGGGTTGGGAGGCGGGATGGAGGCTGGTCGGGGAAGTGGATGGTGGTGAGCATCATAACTGATTCGTCTCGGCTTTCCAAGAAAAGGACCGTGTTTGGAATCATTAGTACAACCGATAACAAATTGTGGAAAGAGAAATGGAGTAAAGATTTCCTTTTTTTCTTCTTCTATATTACTATTGTCCACAATTTCCATCACTCCTTATAGAAATGTTTCTTTATTTCCTACATTACTAACCGAAATGTGACCCTTATTGTGGACAACTAGGCCAGCATATTTACCTTCCATCTTAGTTGCTTTTATGAAATTAGTGAAGATAGCTTTCAATGATCACTCTGAAATTTCTCCATAACAACCAGCGATTTGCAGTAATTAAAGAGTGTCTGACTGAGAGTTGGAAGGGAACAACCCTCTGGAGCCAAGGACGACTTCTCTTTTGGAGAAACCATTTTTGTTGGATTTATTTGTTTCACCTTTGAACATTTTGGTCAACCATAAGTCAGAGACACTTCTTCCTTACTCTTCTTAGTTCATTTTAAGTGCGAGGGTCAGATATTTTTGGGACACATGGGCAGTTTATATAATTTTGATGACAAGACAGACTAATCTTTAGTTTTAGTTTGCTAGGCAGGGAAACTTCCTTTAGGATAGGGAAAGAGGGGCCTTTATACAACTCTTTTCTTTTAATAAAGCTGTCTGATGTTGAAAACACTGTGCCCGTCTCCTTTCTGACCCCTCACAGCAGTCTGTGGGAATCCCACGAAACACTATTGCGCTTCAAATGTCAGCAACTCTAACATTGCACTCAATCTCAACTGGAGCGTGTCCATGTCTTTGCAGATAGCACCACGCACTACATTAACAAGCTGGTTAGTGTGGAAATGTCAAAACGCTGCAGAGAGGCCATGCTTCTGTAGGTTTCTGGCAATGATGAACAAGGTGGTCTGAACACTCAGGGAGACGTACTGAGTCGACTCTCGAAGGTCTCCCCTGAAAGGGAGATTGTGGAGGAGAACTTCTCCATCTGGTGCTCTGACTGCGTCGCCAGCCTGAGTGTATGGAGAGAGTCCACAATGGGGGCTGGGTGGGGTAACTTTTTCCATGATGCTGAACCTGGTATAGCATGTAGTGGATCCCCTGAATAACCCCATAGCACCCAGGTCAGGCAGCAGGGCATCGTCACATTAGCCACAGCAAGACGCCTGGCCCTTTAAGAAATGCAGAAATGCCCAGAGTTAACTAATACACAGTGTTGAAGGTATCTGCTCCGGGAGCCCTTTATTTTTAACCCCATAGTTAAGAAATGTTATATGTTCTGTACTAGGGATGTGTAATTCACAAATGATGGCAGGGCTGCTTACTGGCACTTGGGTACAGAGAACCTTAATCTCACAGGCCGCTGTGCATACCATGAATGAACACAGCCGTGCTTCAGCATGCATTAAACATGGAAGAAATACAATAGTCACAGACCGGCTTGTTGTCAGGGTCTGGTGCCGACAGGAAACCTGTGTTCCTCTAGTAGAACCTTTTGTAATGGAACATGCATTTGAATCAGCTAAGCCTGTACCTGTGAAGTAAATTCCTGACATGAGCGAGTCCTGCTTGTGGAGGGATAGATACATACAAAAAGGCACAAAAGAGCAGAGGTGTGGAAGTCTGTAAAGACGGATGTTGGAGAAAGAAGATGCTGGTGGTGCAGAGGCGGATGATGGCAATAGGAGAAGAAGGGGACTTGGTGTTATGGGGTGCAGGAGCAGAGATTATGTTCAGGGGAGGAGATGGTAAAAGAAGGAGCAGGAAGAGGGAATAAGGGCTGAGGAGGTGGTGGCAGGAGGAGTCAGGAGGTTAGCAGAGGGAGTACAAACTCGACAAGGGGTGGTAGGAAAAAGTGTCAGTGTAAAAGTGATTGCTGTAAGTATACAATGGGAATCTCCCACCCCAAGTTTATAGTTGCTGCGTGTAAAAGGTGGGAAGAGGTACATACTTGTGGCCGATCATCCTGGAGTTGGAAAACCAAGTTAGTTATAGAGGTAAAGCGCTAGGCCCCTAAGGAATTAGCTCATGTTGAGGTATCAAGGATGAGAAAGAGGATGAGTGGTTTGGTCGTCTCTAGATGCAGGACCCTTGGTCAGAAAGGTGGACAACAGCCCAAAGAACCGCCTGAAACCCCTATAAACTAGCTTCGCTTCTGGGTGAAGCTGTGGGCACTTTGATCTGGTTGGCGTGTACATGATGAGAAAAACAAAGCTGAAACCTTCATCATTGGCAGCCAGCAAACAGAAGGCGAACTTGAATTCTGATGAAAGAACCAGAACAATAGGCAAATTACTATGAGTGACGACCGAATAAGACTTGGATAGACTTTACATAGACATTTCCAATGGTTGTGGAAAAAGACAGAACTGTATACAGAAAATGTCATTCTGACATACCATTTGACACAACTTTTTTGTAAATCACTAATAAACACATTTGTGACTTCATGACTCTGCACAAAGTCAGGCACATGTCATCTGCACTAATCAGTGACACTGGAGCTTCTCTGGAGTATGCTGTGCTTTCTATGGGGGCATTTGTGTTTAAGAAAGTAGAACTCCTCAATGAAGTTTGACAGTGCAGGATTCAGTGTAAGAAGTTTGGGTAGAAACCTCCCTCAATCCCCACAGTTGATAGAGTCCTGGAAAAGAACCACTAGCAGGTGACTGTTGACTCAGCCTTTCAATAAATTGCATTCTCCTGCAGATTCCTCATCAAATAGATATCCCTTTCAGCGTCAGCTGCGAGGAAACCTTTTTGCAGGGGATGTAGTGCACCTCTACTCCACCATCGTTCCATCTTGACTCCATACAGTGGCAGTTATCGACTCCAGTCATATGCTATGTCACTATGCCCCATACCTCAGTTCCTTTTTTCCGCATGCTCGGCACACTGCTCGAGGAACGACTCTCATGAGCGACTTCTAACTGCGTTTTTTTCTCAATTTGTCAGTCAACATTTCAAAAATGTCCACTCCCAAGCAGTCAGGAAATGGCTCTAACCGACCCACATGGTGTCATGCGTGTGGTGCCTCAGCACTAATCGGGTCACTGAAGACTGTGGGTCGTGTCAGCAGATGAACTGGGGGCCTCCAATCGTAGTTACTAGGTTGATCGGCGACTCAGTCGTCGGAGCAGGAGACAGAGGGCCCCACGCCGGAGAAATAGGACTGGCGCTGAAATAAGGCTAAAAACAGGTCACACTACAGGATCCATGTGTCCTTATCACAAGTAGAAGGCTTGGCATGCAGGCATGGCTCGGATACATCCGAGGAGCGAGTTAGGTCCCAATCCGGCTCTGGCACATCCAGGCCGAATGGGAAGCGTTGAAGGAGCAATTGCTCCAAATGATGAAACAGGCTACTGCGGGTACCGGGAACCCCTCGAAGCAGACCGCCAAGGAGAGCCCAGTTGCCTTCGGCTCTACCACTGCCAAGAAGGTCGAGTGGAGCTTGAAGCCTTTGGGCCCGACACCGACCGTCGCTAAGTCGACAGTTATGTCGAAGCTGCACTCTGTGCCGACTGCCCCCTTACCATCGACGTCAAGGTCGAGCTCGGTGCTGACGTTCAAGAAATCCTATGTCCCTGCGTCGAACAGCGTTTTTTCAACACAATGACCTCCATTTTCAGAGAGCAGGACCTGGATCTCGACTCCAAGAGGGTCAGGCGGCGACGGCTTTTTCGCTGATTGTGACAACCTCGTTAACTTGGCTGAAGGCCTACGCAAAGCAAGTGCCTTGGACTCCTTCCCTGACTTGGACATGTAGCAGGCCTATCCCTATGGCAATGCGAATGCCCAGTATCGGCAGACAGTGAAGATAATGGTGGATGCCTTGGGCTTGTGTGCCCCTGAAAAACCACTGTCAGGCTATGAGCTGACCGATATTCATGACAGATGCCCACCCACTGAATGAGCAATGCTGTTCAATATAGCCCTTTCAGACCATATTACCTCCATTTGGCAAAGACTCTGTTCCATGCCTCCGGTGCACACCACGTTTGCAAACAAGTATGAACCTGCAATGGGCAACCCTATATATTTGTCAACTCATGCTATGCCTGAGGGTTTATTGGTTCAGGCAACCACGGTGAACACTAGACCGTTGACATCGACCTCCAACTTACCCACTGACAGGGAGACGAAGAAACGCGATACATTAGCAAAAAAGAATTTGCTTCTAATAGCATGGCTCTCAAGGCAAGTAATGGTTCGTGCGCCTTTGCCAAGTGTACGCACAGCCTTTGGGGGTTGGGTTTCTAAGCTAAGTGGAGAACGGCAAGGAGGTAGCCTGTGAAAGCCTTCAATCAGGCCTGGACGATGCAGATCGTCTTGGCAAAGCTATGGGGTTGGCTACAGTCATACGCAGGCAGGCTTACCTCAACAATTCAGGGTTTTCCCCCCCAATGTTCAGGCCGAGTTGATCGACATTGCCTTTGATGGCTACCATCTGTTCGTCCCTAAGGCCACTGAGTCCTTGGAAAAGTTCAAGGACTCCAAGTTAGCTGTGAAATCGCTGGGCGTGGCTGTCCAACAACTGACAAAGTCTACCTTTAGCTTCTCCACTAGGGGAAGAGGCTTTCAGCGGTTTGTCCCTTTTGGGAGAAAGGCACAGCCCCTGCAATCCAGGCAAGGGCAGAAGTGTTTCCCACACTACCGAATGGCCCAGAAGACAACAGCCGCATCGGCTGGGCCTCAAAGCCGCTTTGAGTTCTCCTCTCATGTTTTCCCAGTTGGTGGGAGGATTGACGGGTACATGCCATAGTGGCGGGAGACAACGTCTGATGCCTGGGCATCGCAGCCCGTTTAAGGGAGGGTGCTGTCTTCCCTTGTTCTGAGGCCTCTAGACAGACCACCTCCCGCTCACCAACAATTGGAACAGGGGCTCCAGGAAGAAATGCGAGCCCTGTTGTTGAAGGGTGCCATGGAAGAGGTACCTCCCAAACAAAGCAGGTCGAGCTGGTATTCCTGGTATTTCCTGGCATATTAGATACCCGAGATTCCTTTTAGGGAGCAAGCACTACCAATTCAAGCTGCTCCACTTTGGGTTGACCTCCGCTACACGTGTCTTCATCAAGCTGATGGCAGTAGTAGCAGCGCATCTCTGAAGATCTGGTGTTCATACCTGGACGACTCGCTGATCCAGGGAAGGTCATCGGAGCAGGTTTCGTCTCACCTTGTAGACACCTGTTCGCTGCTGCACAGGCTGGGCTTCACCATAAATCTTCAGAAGTCTCATACGACACAAACTCAAAAGCTCCAGTTCAAAAGCCCCCCCACCCCAAATACCCCCCAACCCCGCTCAGGAGAGTCAATGGTGTATGACAGATGATTGAGCTATTACAGAGCCACACCAGCTTGCCGGGAGCCTCCTTCCTCTGCCTTAGGCCTCATGGCTGCCTTCATTTTTCTAGTACCAGAGGCCAGGTTGTGCATGCGATCTCAGAAGTGGCTACTGAGGGGGTCATTGACCCAGTATTTTGGCATCCTGAATGATGTTCTCAAGGTGTCGCGGTTGGTGGCCAAAGATCTCACATGGTTGGCCAGCATACCACATGATGGTGGGGGAACCTTTCTGGCCTCTGTGGCCTCTGGTCCGCTTGGTCACGGATGTGTCACTGAACGGTTGGGGGCTCTCACTATGATGATCTTCAGGTGAGCAGCCGTTGGTCCACAATGGAGAGCAAGTGGCATATCAACAGTTTTGAGCTGCGAGCGATCAGGCTAGCTCTGAAAGCTTTTGCACCCTCTGTAAATCGGAAACGCGTTTTGATCATGATGGACAACACATCGGCCATGCACTACTTGAACAAGCAAGGAGGTGTACAGTCCCCCCCCCCTTGCAGAGAGACAATACCGCTATGGTTCTGGTTATTGAACTGGATATCTGTCTCTGCAGTCCATCTGGCGGGGACAGAGAACAGGCTTGCAGATGCCCTGAACAGGCAGAGCATGTTCTCTCACAAGTGTGGGAGGTGTGCCGAGAAGTTATTGAAGAGATCTTAACTCAGTGGTGTACCGCAGCAGTGAATCCTTGTGCTACGGAATCCAACAGGAAGTGCAAGCAGTTCTGCTCGAGCAAATTCTCAGCGAGAGGCATACTGCGGGTTGTGTACCTAGATGAGTGGGACTTCCCCCCGATACTCTTAATTCTGTGGGTTCTCAGGAGGTTGAAGAGGTTCCAAGCGACCATGATCTTGATCACCTCGGATTGGGCGAGGAGAACTCGTGGACTTGACCTTCTGCCCACCTCTCTGGCTGCCTTGTCGACTGTACCGCCTATCCCAGTCCGAAGGTCGGGTGTTGCACCCGAACCTGGGTCCCTCGATCTACATGCATGCCTATTGAGAGGATGAGATATGATGACTGGTACCACTCAAAGGAGGTGCTTGAGGTACTGCTGGATGCACGCAAACTGTCAAAAAAGATTGTTGTATGCATGCAGATGGAGAAGATTTAAGGCGTGGTGCAGTGAACCCGAGATTGACCCCATCTCTTGCCCCACCACTATATTGATGGAGTTCCTTCTGTCAATGGAATCATCAGGCCTTCTGGTTGAAACAGTCAAAGGTGGGGGAACCTTTGTGGCCTCTCTGGCGGCATTGTCTGTTTTCAAAAGGTCTCCGGATCAAGTTGCTTTCTTTGCAAACCTGTTCATGGCCCGATTCCTGAAGAGCCTTCTGAATATGTTTCCACCAGTTCCTTTTGTTGTCCCAGACTGGGACCTTAACTTGGTTCTCACTTTCCTCCTGGCAGCTCCATTTGAGCCTTTACATTCTTGTCCAGTTAGATTGCCTTTCTGCCTTTCTAGTGGCAATCACAACTGCCAGAAGGGTCAGCAAGCTGTAGGCCTTATCATGCAGGCCTCTGTTTCTCCTCTTTTAAGGAGAAGGTATTGGTGAACGTGCGGCCAGAATTATTGCCCAAGGTCATTTCAGAATTACACATCTCCCAGAGCATAGATTTGCCTGTTTAATACCCTCCTCCCCATCCTTCCAAGGAAGAGGAGAGGTTACACAGGTTGGACCCTAAGAGGACCCTTAGTTTCTATTTTGCAAGGACAGCAGAGTTCATCAGAGCTGACTAGCTTCCTGGGACTTTTTCCTTGTCACAAAAAGGTTTAGCTGTTTCTAAGCAGACCAAATCTAGGTGGATTACACTCTGTATAGCAGAGTGTTACCAACATGCAGAGCAAGAGCTTCCATCAGGCATCGGGGCTCACTCCACTAGGAGTGTAATAGCCTCTTCAGCATTTCAGAGGGGCATACCGGTTAAAGATATCTGCCAGGCAGCAACATGGTCCTCTTTGCACACCTTCACCAAACATTACTGTTTGTACGTGTCTTATGGGGCTGATGTCCTCTTGGAAGAGCGGTGCTACAGAGCTTCCTGGTTTAGGGACTTGCATCCCGCCTCTAGACTTCATCCTGCTTTGGTAGTCTATCTGATGAGGAATCTGCGGGAGAATGCAATCCATTGAAGGAGCAATTATTTACTGGTAATGTTCTTTCTATGGCTTCTTCTCCTGCAGATTCCTCATCGCCCTGCCATCCAGCCCCGCTATAAAAGTGCCTCTACTCGTTGATGTTTGACTTTTTCTTGAGAAAAGAGTAGATGTGCTATCTCTTATTGGGCCTCTGTCCTGTCTTGTGTGTTTGTGACCTTCTGCAGCCCTGTTTCCTATCTTGAAAGGAAAAGAAAAAAAAGCTCATGTTACATTTTTGCTTTTGCAATTTCTATCAGCTCTACAATATTCTTCTGCAGCAGAACAGAGGAACCCAGGGTAAAAAAAGGGTGGGGAACTGAGGCACGGGGGCATTGTGACATAGTATATGTACAACTACGACGACCAACATCACACCTGAATTCGATGACCGCCGCAGTCAAGATGGATTGACTTCCGAGTTGAGGTGCACTTCGACCCATGTCGAAATGTTTTCCAAGCAGCTGACGCTAAATATATATCTGATGAGGAATCTGTGGGAGAAGAATTCATAGAAAGAACATTACCGGTAAGTACTTTCTCCTTCTGTCCAATCCGGCCTCTCTTGAGGGCTTGGTGGTTCAGGCGGTGATGGCCAACTTAGAAGTCCATGTTTCCCCCTTTACCTCCTGACACAGGGAGCAAGAGATTAGAATGTAGACATGGGGGAGGAAGGTTTTTGCCTTGGGTAGTCTTGCCTTGAGGGTAGTTGTCACTTTCGTGCCTTGCAATATTTTCATTTGCCCTCTAGGTGGCCATCCCAGGAGCTGCCAGGCATCTGCCAGCTAGGCGCCATAAGGAAGGGCTTTGGCGCCCTGGTCTAGGATGGTAAGGATGTGTCCTGACAGATGCTACCGTCTGGCCTTTATACAACTGACTTTGTGGCACATGGGATGTCTATGTGTACTTGTTAGGCAGAAACCTGTGCAGTTCCCTTAGGGAACACTGCAAAAGATTTAGGACTACAGGTGTTAGCGATAAACCCACTTGGTAGCATTCTGTACCACCCAGATTTACCTGGTAGCAGTATGCAAAGTATACACAATAGGCACTCAGACACATCAATACAAGCAAACACTGACCAGAGCTTTGGTATCAAAGTATATAATTATGTATTTAAAAACACACTGTTTGAAACACTCCAGCACTCTTATTGTAAAATATTCTAAACACAGTTACTATTGTAATATATACACCCCTTTTTCCTTATCAGATAAGTCACAGTAAAACACCACTTATTTTCATACAGAGGTGAGCGCTTAACTAGATGGCACTCCAATAAGTTTGTGAGAAAGGGAGGGAAAAAGACCGAATATGGAAAAGGTACACCACTCTAACGTTCAGGAACACTGTTAGCAAGGCAGAAGAGCAAAAGTCACTGGTGAGCCAAAGTCCAAAGGCTTGGCCCACTCTTAGAGAGAGCAGAGCACAAATGCGCCCAAGATCACACAGTTCCACTAGACTTAGAAAGTCTTGCAGAGTGTTCAAAAAGAGTTGGGAGGCTTTAGGAAAGTTTAGCCAGGGTGTCCTAGGCTAACCCAGGTTCGAAAGCCGGGGGCTAAATCTACCCCGTACAGTCGGTAGCAAGGGAAGCCGGGCGGGACACGGTACCTTAAGTGGGAAGGATCCTCCAGCGGTGGCAGTTGTTCCTGGCAGTGGGTGCAAGTCGCGTCGTCGTCCAGGGGAAGAGAAGATCTCGACTTGGAGGAAAGATCAAGGTCGTTGCACTACCAGGGAAGAAACCAGCCGCAGAGTTTTCCGGTTAAAGGTGGTACCTTTGTTCGCGGTCGTTGTAAAACGTGGTATCCCGGTTGCCGGGGTGCTTGGCACAGGCAAGGCGGCCACGAGGTACGTCGGGAAGGTGAAAAGACGGTGAAACTGGTTATCCCCACCAGTCAAAGGAAGAAGACTTTCCGGCGGGAGATCTCCTCTGTCGTTGGGAAAAGTGGTGAGACGGTCCAGCAGGGCTCCACCGGTGGTGGTGTCGTGGCAGGTCGGCTCAGCTTCTCCCTCGTCGGATTCTTAGGTCCTGTGGCGACTTCTGAAGTTCCAGTCCTCAAAGCCCTGCTTTTATGCAGAAAACCCCCATTCACTCAGCCTACCTGTCACTCAAACATGCTAAGTGGTGAGCCGGCCGGCTCACCACTTGGGTCAATCAGGACGGAGTGCGACTTGAGTTGCCTAGGCAACTCAGTCCAGGGTGCCTAAATCCCCCTCCACTCCTCCTAAGTACCCCAGACAGAGTGGCACCACTTTGGATGGCTTCTGTGGAGAAGCCTGCCAAAAAGTGGACCAAAGGGCTCGACTTGGGTTGGAGTCACAGAAGAGAACACAAACGCCATTTTAGAATCAAGTTTTGGCAAAAAATACCAACCGGAGAATTAATATTAAATAAACCGGCGGTATGTTCGAGGCTGCCGTAAATAATTAAATAAAGATAGTAGCCTAAAACAATGGGAAATCCCATAGGAAAATATTCGCGGTTGAATATCAAGAGTAGTATCCACTGCCACCAGCCAAAACTCGATCAGGGGGGACGGAGACATGCCCCCTCGACTAACAGACCCCGGGGCAATTGAATTGCCCCAGCCAGTACGTCCACAATATGGTTTGTACTGGTTCTGTTCAGAATTTAAGACTAGTAAAGTCAATGGTGACTTTACATGCCCTGGGAGACAGTAGTCAGTCCCAGGTTATGGAGTCTATACTGGGGGGTCACTATGACACCCCTGTGTCACTGCACTGAGGGTGCTGTGTAACACACATCGCAAAAACACATGAAGCCCTATGGAGTAAAAGACCCCATAGCCCATTAAACACATCTAGATTCAAATAAACACACTCAAATCATGCCCAAGAGTGAGGGTAAAAGGGTCTCACTCTTGGCAGGAGAAAAAAATAAACCCCAAAAATCCAGCAAAGCTGCTGGGGGACTCACTAGGTTAGGAAATTCAGCCTAAACAGAGAATTCTCCCTAACACCCCCCCCCCCCCCCCCCCCCAGACTAAGGGACAGGAGGATTTAATCCACTCCTGGATGAACCTCATACATCTAGTCGATGACATACATCCTAGAGAGTCCGTCAGCATTTTGATGGTGACACCCTCACCTGTGCTCAATGGTGAAATCAAACCCTTGCAAGCAGATTGACCATCTCAATAGTTTTGGATTTTCTCCCTTCATTTGCATTAACCATCTCAAGGGTTGGTGGTCAGTCTGAATGACAAAAGTAGAACCATACAAGTATGGCCTAAACTTCTTCAGTGCCCACACAATAGCAAAGCATTCTCTTTAGATTGTTGCCCACCTTGTCTCAGGATCCTTCAGCTTACAGCTGATGAAGCAAATGGGGTGCTCCCTACCCTTCTCATCCAGTTGGCTTAGAACTGCACCTATACCTACATTGGAAGCATCAGTTTGTACAATGAAAGTTTGGTGGTAGTCAGGAGCTCTCAATACTGGAGCTTGGCAAAGAGCTTTCTTCAGTTTTTCAAAGGCCTGATTGCACTCCTCATTCCATTTGACCTTTTTAGGGAATTTTGGAGAGGAGATTACATTCAGTGGAGAAGCTATGGTTCCATAGTTCTCAATGAAATTCCTGTAATACCCAGTGATGCCTAGGAAGGCTCTCACTTGGGTTTGAGTAGTAGGTGTTGTCCAATTTTGCACAGCTTCAAACTTGCTGACCAAAGGCCTTATTTATCCACCTCCTACCTCATGCCCAAGGTAGACTACCTTACTTTGACCTATCTGGCATTTACTTGCCTTGATAGTCAAATTGGCCTGTCCAAGAGCCTGCAAAACATGTCCTAGGTGGTTCACATGATCCTTCCAGGAGTGGCTGAAGACTGCAATGTCATCCAAGTATGCCATGCAGACGTCCTCCATCCCAGCTAGAACTTGGTTCACCATCCTTTGGAATGTAGCAGGTGCATTTTTTAATCCAAAAGGCATGACCTTAAACTGGTACAAGCCAACTGGGTTGGAAAATGCAGTTTTCTCCTTGGCATGGTCTGTCAAGGCTATTTGCCAATAGCCTGACGTAAGGTCAAATGTGCTGAGGTAGTTGGCTGCGCCAAGTTTATCCACCAACTCATCTGTCCTTGGTAAGGGTGGGCATCAGTCTTGGTGACTGCATTAATTGCTCTATAGTCCACACAGAATCTCAAGTCTTTGGATCCTGCCTTTGGTACTAACACAATTGGGCTAGACCATGGACTAGTAGAGGGTTCTATTACCCCGAGATCAAGCATCTTCTTGACCTCCCCCTTGATATGGGTTCTCACATTTTCTGACATTCGGTATCCTCTGCTTTTGACTGGCAGACAGTCACCAGTGAGTATCTCGTGCTGTCCCCAAGGGGTCAAGCCTGGTGAGAGTGAGAACAGGGAGGCAAACTGATTTAACATAGATTTGCACTCCTCTTGTTGCTCAGGTGTCCGATCTGAAGAGAGATTGACTCCTTCATTTTTTTCATCTAGAGGTACACCTCTGAGGAGATCAGGGAGAGTCTCACTCTCTTCTTCCTCTGCTGCTGAAGCTAGAAGCAAGGCCCCTACTTCAGGTCTGGAGACGTACGCTTTCAGGCGGTTGGTGTGGAAGACTCTAGATGCTTCCCTGGGTCTGCCCAGATCCACCAGATAGTTGACCTATCCAAGTTTTCCCACAACTTTGAAGGGTTCCATCCATTTGTCTTGCAAGGCCCTCTGCCTTGTTGGGAGCATAACGAGAACTAGCTGGTCTTGAGTGAACTCAACCATGTTAGCCTTTTGATCATGCCAATGCTTGACCAAAGCTTGTCCAGCTTTCAGGTTATCACTAGCTTCTGCCATCATGTGTGACATTCTCCTTCGGAGACCTATCACATAGTCAGTCACTCTGACTGGCTTGAGGAGAGAAGCACCTTCCAACCCCTCCTTAATCAGGGCCAATGGACCTCTGACCGGATGGCCATAGAGAAGTTCAAAGGGAGAATAACCTACTCCCTCCTGAGGGACTTCTCTATAATCAAAGAGAAGGCATGGCAGTAGAAGGTCCCACTTTCTTTTCAGAGGTTCCTCTAAAGCACCTATCATGCTCTTCATGGTTCTGTTAAACCTTTCTACCAACCCATTGGTTTGGGGGTGGTGGGCGGTTGAGAACTTGTAAGTAACTCCACAGGTTTTCCACATGGCTTTCATATAGTGGGACATAAAGTTTGACCCCCTGTCGGATATTACTTCCTTAGGAAACCCAACCCTGGTAAAAATACCAAGGAGGGCCTTAGCCACAGCCGGAGCTGTAACAGTCCTCATAGGAATTGCCTCAGGGTATCTAGTAGCATGGTCTACTACAACAAGGATAAACCTGTTGCCTGAGGAGGTAGGGGGATCAAGGGGACCAACAATGTCAATCCCTACCCTCTGAAATGGGACTTCCACAACTGGGAGAGGCACTAATGGTGCCACATTCTTGGAGCCAACCTTACCAGAAGTTTGGCAGGTATGGCAGCTCTTGCAAAACTTATATACTTCTGCCCCCATTTTTGGCCAATAAAAGTAGAGTGAGAGCCTTTCCTTGGTCTTCTTGAAACTCAAGTGACCAGCCAAAGGAATCTCGTGGGCTAAGTGCAAGAACTGTTGTCTGTTTTCTTGAGGTACTACAAGGCGTTTGTAGTCTCCAGGTTCAGACTCAGTTGGTTCACTATAGAAGAGGCCATCTTCCCAGTGCAACCTATACTTCCCAACCTCTTGCCCATCAGCCTGAGCAGCTGCCTGGTGGCGGAGACCCTCCAGAGTTGGACATTCTCTTTGTCCCTTACGGAAAGCTGCCCTACTGGGCCCACCTTCTGCCAGTAAAGACTGCAGCTCAGGATGGTCCTCAGGGTCTAGATCTCCAATAAGTTCTTGGCCTCCCACTAGCTCTTCTTCAGAGTCTAGTTCAACCATACAGGGTTGTACCTCCCTCTCAGCCTCAGCTGAAGGTGGAGTTACAGGTGTAACTGTTGGAAGCACTGGAGTGCTTGCTGCTGACTTTTTCCTAGGAGTCTTGGGTTGCCCCTTTGCTCCTGATCTGGTAGTTACTGCAGTGAGTTGCTCCAGTGGTAAAGGAGTGATCTCTGTCATCATCTCCTGAGATAACCCTCGCAGGGTTTTCTCTCTTGCAGGTTTTGTGAGCTCCTCTAACCTTTTACTAGGTGGTCTGGGGGTATGTGATACAACTCCGAGAGCTTTCAGGTCATTACCCAACAGAACCCTACCTGGTACTTCACATTGTACACTGACAAGTATTTTTACAGCCATGTCATTACACTGGATGAGAACTGGTAACTGGGGACACATCTGCACAGGCCCTCCAGCTAACTTGGTGAGGCATTTGGGTGCCTTAGCAACATCCTCGGCCTTGAAAAATGATTCATCCACCACAGTTATGCTGGCCCCAGTGTCTCTAATGGCAGGGGTCTCCTGACCATTCACCTGGACACTTGTCTTTATAATACTCTTTGGTATTATCTGGGATAGAATTATACACATCTAAGTTCTTTTGTTCCCACAACCCCAGAGAGACTAAAGAAACACTGGCTGAGACACCAATGGGTTCATCAGCCAGCAGTAGAAAGTTTCCACTTGCCATTGGGACTTCCTCTTCTGGAGCGAAGGCTAAGGAGGCAAGTTGGATCCCTGAAGGTTTACCCTTGCATCTGGGATCTCCTTTCACATGGTCAATAGAGCCACAAACAAAGCATTTACCAAATGCCTTCTGGAATGGAGGCTTGTTCTGACCTCCCTCTGGTTTGGCACCAGAGGAGACACTATTCTGTTGTGGTTTCCCTGGTGGCTTACCCTTCTGGTTTTGTTTGGGGCCCTCTTTGGAATTTGCAGTATTAGAATTTGGGGTCCTTTTTAGGCTGTTTCCCCTCATCCTTTTTCTGAGTTACCCCAGAATCCTTGTGAGTGGCCCTGTTGGCCACCCACAAGTCAGCAGCCTTAGCTAGTTTTCGGGAATCTAATTCCTTTGAATCAGCCAAGTGCTGTCTGAGTTCAGGAGAGCAGGCATCATAAATTGACTCCAACATAAAAAGATTCTTCATACCTTCATAAGTGTTCACTTTGTAACCCTTAATCCATCCCTCTAAGTTTTTCAACCCTTCACTCACCCAGGTAGCCCAAGGGGTATCATGCTTTTTGAGGGTCCTAAACCTCTTAAGATACTGGGAAGCGGTCTTCCCAAATCTAGCTATCAGAGCTAGTTTCACACATTCATACTCTTTCCTATCCTCCTCCCCCAACTCCATTACCACATCAGTTGCAACAGGGGGAAGCCTAGAGAACAGCCAGGTGAGTAAGTAATTTCCTGTGATGTTCTGGAGCCCATGATTATATTCAAACAGAGACAACCAATCCAACACATCCAACTAAGGATCATACATACCAACCAATTCTTTAGGCATCCGGGGTCTTTTAGGACTGGAACTTCTAGAGGAGCCAGAGAGAGAAGCATTTTCGACAGATAATTTCTTCATTTCTAGCTCATGCTTGAGCTCCATTTCCCTTAGCCTTAGTTATTGATTCAGTTCCTGATGTCTCTGTTCAGCCTAAGTATTCAGTCTCTTGAACTGTAGTTCAAGTTTCATTTTCTCTAATTCAGGATATTGAGGACTAAGTGTGGGACTTGGCAAAGGCCCAGTAGGTACAGCAGGTAGAGCAGACAGAGGTCTAGGGGGGACAGTCACAGCAGCCTCAGCCTCCTCTTCTGACTCTTCCTCAAGATTATCAACATTTTGATCAATATCAATTTCTATACTGTTATCTACATTTTCTGGCATGGTAGGTTCCTCTGAACCATCATCCAGACTTTGGTTAGCTAACAACCTTTCTATCAATTCCATTTTCTTTCCTTTAGTCAGGAGATTCTTATGCTTACATAGAACTCTTAAACAATCAGCAGTTTTTGTAGCAAGGGACTCTTGACTATAAGTTTCCATAGTTGACATGTTAGAAAGATTACTTTTTCAGTGCTAAGCTTTGTGGTTAGTTGTACTAAGGTATCCTAAAGCACTCTAAAATGTATGCTCAATACAAATCCCACCGCTGTACACCAGTGTTAGGCAGAAACCTGTGCAGTTCCCTTAGGGTACACTGCAAAAGATTTAGGTCTACAGGTGTTAGCGATAAACCCACTTGGTAGCAGTCTGTACCACCCAGATTTACCTGGTAGCTGTGGCTGAGCAGTCAGACTTCCCTCAAGAAGAGTTAGGCAGTATGCAAAGTATACACAATAGGTACTCAGACACACCAATACAAGCAAACACTGACCAGAGCTTTGGTATCAAAGTATATAATTATTTATTTAAAAACACACTGTTTGAAACACTCCAGCACTCTTATTGTAAAATATTCTAAACACAGTTACTATTGTAATATATACACCCCTTTTTCCTTATCAGATAAGTCACAGTAAAACACCACTTATTTTCATACAGAGGTGAGCGCTTAACTAGATGGCACTCCAATAAGTGTGTGAGAAAGGGAGGGAAAAAGACCGAATATGGAAAATGTACACCACTCTAAGGTTCAGGAACACTGTTAGCAAGACAGAAGAGCAAAAGTCACTGGTGAGCCAAAGTCCAAAGGCTGGGCCCACTCTTAGAGAGAGCAGAGCACAAATGCACCCAAGATCACACAGTTCCACTAGGCTTAGAAAGTATTGCAGAGGGTTCAAAAAGAGTTTAGAGAGGCTTTAGGAAAGTTTAGCCAGGGTGTCCCATGCTAACGCAGGTTCGAAAGCCGGGGGCTAAATCTACCCTGTACAGTCGGTAGCAAGGGAAGCCGGGCGGGACACGGTACCTTAAGTGGGAAGGATCCTCCGGCGGTGGCAGTTGTTCCTGGCAGTGGGTGCAAGTTGCGTCGTCGTCCAGGGGAAGAGAAGATCTCGACTTGGAGGAAAGATCAAGGTCGTTGCACTACCAGGGAAGAAGCCAGCCGCAGAATTTTCTGGTTAAAGGTGGTACCTTGGTTCGCGGTCGTGGTAAAACGTGGTATCCCGGTTGCCGGGGTGCTTGGCACAGGCAAGGCGGCCACGAGGTACGTTGGGAAGGCGAAAAGACGATGAAACTGGTTATCCCCACCAGTCAAAGGAAGAAGACTCTCCGGCGGGAGATCTCCTCTGTCGTTGGGAAAAGTGGTGAGATGGTCCAGCAGGGCTCCACCGGTGGTGGTGTCGTGGCAGGTCGGCTCAGCTTCTCCCTCGTCGGATTCTTAGGTCCTGTGGCGACTTCTGAAGTTCCAGTCCCCAAAGCCCTACTTTTATGCAGAAAACCCCCATTCACTCAGCCTAGCTGTCACTCAAACATGCTAAGTGGTGAGCCAGCCGGCTCACCACGTGGGCCAATCAGGACGGAGTGCGACTTGAGTTGCCTAGGCAACTCAGTCCAGGGTGCCTAAATCCCCCTCCACCCCTCCTAAGTACCCCAGACAGAGTGGCACCACTTTGGAGGGCTTCTGTGGAGAAGCCCGCTAAAAAGTGGAACAAAGGGCTCGACTTGGGTTGGAGTCACAGAAGAGAACACAAACGCCATTTTAGAATCAAGTTTTGGCAAAAAATACCAACCGGAGAATTAATATTAATTAAATAAACCGGCGGTATGTTCGAGGCTACTGTAAATAATTAAATAAAGATAGTAGCCTAAAACAATGGGAAATCCCATAGGAAAATATTCACGGTTGAATATCAAGAGTAGTATCCACTGCCACGAGCCAAAACTCGATCAGGGGGGACGGAGACGTGCCCCCTCGACTAACAGACCCCGGGGCAATTGAATTGCCCCAGCCAGTACGTCCACAATATGATGGTTTGTACTGGTTCTGTTCAGAATTTAAGACTAGTAAAGTCAATGGTGACTTTACATGCCCTGGGAGACAGTAGTCAGTCCCAGGGTATGGAGTCTATACTGTGGGGTCACTATGACACCCCTGTGTCACTGCACTGAGGGTGCTGTGTAACACACATCACAAAAACACATGAAGTCCTATGGAGTAAAAGACCCCATAGCCCATTAAACACATCTAGATTCAAGGAAACACACTCAAATCATGCCCAAGAGTGAGGGTAAAAGTCTCACTCTTGGCAGGAGAAAAAAATAAACCCCAAAAATCCAGCAAAGCTGCTGGGGGACTCACTAGGTTAGGAAATTCAGCCTAAACAGAGAATTCTCCCTAACAGTACTGTGATGAGACAATGCTGGAAGAGAACTTAGGGTTCGCCCAGGATGTGCAGGCAAAGCTGCTGGATATGCCTTTTGGATGGGCATAGCCTATTCGGGCTAAGGTCAATAATTCCCTCCAGAGGTTTCAGTCTCCTGAGGCCATGGCTAAGTCCTGGGATCTGGAATTACAGCAACATTCTGCTCCCGCTAGCAAAGGGAGAGGGTTTTTACCCTTCCTATCTTATTCGTGGAAGAGGTCAGGCCCTCTTGGACAAGCAGCAGTCACGCCGTCCTCACAGAGGAAGAGGCCAGGGAGTTCCCAGATGTGGGGTCTCAGTGGTGCCATCTAATGCTGCAGGTGTAAAGCCCTTGTGAAGGCATCTTCTATCATCTGTCCCTAATGGGAGTGAGAATTTGCCTGTTCAGTGTGGAATAGTGTTGTCATGTCCAACACTTAGTCCTTGCAGGTCGTACGCAAGGGATATTCACTACCTTTTGCTTATTGCTTTCTAGACCACCCTCCTTCTAATTCCCCACTGCCTGCAGACCCTCTCCTTTTGGACGAGGTTCGTAGCTTCTAAGGAAGACTGCCATAGAAGTAGTGCTATGCCCGGAACGAGGCAGGGGCTGCTTTCCGTTTGCTTTCTGGTTCCAAAGAAAGACATGGGTTTGTGCCCGGAAATGTACCGAAATGTTGCCTTCATTTGTGCGCCCCCACTGTCACTGGGGGAGCACAAAATACTGACTCCCATTTCTGCCCCCAAGCAGAGCGGGGGTTGCAGCGGTGTCCCCCGCTTAACATTGTGATAAGCAGGGGACAAGAAATAAAAAAAAACAAGAAAAAAAAACACTGCGGCATCAGGATAGTGGGGAGTCAATGCCGCACACAGAAGTGTGCCGTCATGAAGGTAAGTGGGGTGGAAGATGTCTGGTAAAGTGATCTATTTGATCACTGCGCCGCGCAGTAATTGGCGTCGACATTTTCATCTGCACAGTTACGGGCAACTCAGTGATCACATAGATTCTTTGTGTCCTATCCTGGATTTGAGGCTCTTGAATGGGTTGGTGTCACTAGATTTTCAGGATGCCTACTTCCACCTGCTGATTCATTTCATGCACAAGTAGTATCTGAGATTTGAGGTGGGCTCTTGCCATAACAATTCAAAGTCTTGCCGTTCAGTGTATATTTGGCACCCAGCGTCTTCACCGGGCCACTAGCAGTGTTGACGGCTCACTTGGGGATGGGAAGCATGTATGTCTTCACTTATCTGGACTACAGGCACGCTCAGAGCTTGCTCCCTAGACTGGGTGTTGGCACAGCTGTACTGGATGCGCAGCCAGTTGCATAGCTTGGGCTTCTCCCTGAACTTCAAGAAGTCTCAGGCTTCACTGTCCCATTTTATCGGAGCGATCTTGGAAACTTGACTCACTGTCCCACCAAAGGATCGAGTTGTGAACATCTTCAAGAGGGTTCATGTCCTCCAAACCTAGAAGCAAGATCCTACCTCTGCCTTTCTGCAATTGCTGTGTCTCGTGGCCGCCTGCATTCTTGTAGTGACAAAATCGTGGTTGCTCATGAGGTCACTTCAGTGGTTTCTTCGTTGTCCATGGTCTCAATTTAAGGGGAATATTTCAGAACTTTTACAAGTCTCTGCCATGTTTTCTTAAGATCTTGCATGGTGATCCCTGCGAGACAGCCTACTGAAGACATTGTTGCATCAGCAACCGTGGCTCAACTAGCAATGGTCACATATGTGTCCGCGAAGGGCTGGGGTGATCTGGAGGGTTTACAATCAAGATCTATAGGTGAGCAGCTTGTGGTCGCCCTTTGAGTCTCTACAAACGTTCTGGTTGTGCAGGCGATTGGGCTAGACCTAATAACCTTCCACCCCTCTGTGAAGCGAGGTGGTCTTGTGCAGAGAAGTAATGCAAATGTAGTTCTTGGCTCTGGAGAACCATGGATCTATGAAGCCAGCTCATTTCGCCGGAATGGAGAACACCTTAGAGTGAATGCCTTAAGCTGACAGACTTTGGCCTCCCACGATGTTCTGAAAGAGATTTTCTCCCATTGGCGAACTCCTTAAGTAGACCTCATCCACTTTCAGTTTAAACAGGAAATGCAAGGAGTTCTGCACGAGGGAATTTCTGGGGGACGCACTGACGGGGATGCTCTGAGGGACGCACCGACGGTTGAGTGGACGTTCGACCTACTCTAAGCATTCTGGTCAATTCCTGTCATACCATTGCTTCCCAGGAGGCTGGGCCTGTTTGGGTCCACGTCGATTACGATTACTTCGACAGGGCTCTGTGAATGTCGTATCTGGAATTGCTGGACATGTCCATCCCCTGGTGCCTATTCAGAACCACGTTCATCCTGAATGCACCGGACTGGGCCCAGAGAACATGCTATTCGGAGTTGCTGGACATGTCTATCTGCCCGTCCTACTGCTTTCCAATGAGGTTGAACCTGCTCTCCCAATTAAAAGAATGGGTGCTCCATCTGAACCTCAGCTACCAGAATCTTCATGTTTGGCTGTGGAGAGGCTGAGATACACAGAGTAGGATTTATTTGTTGGATGACATCTACGAGGTGCACCTCTCGGCTCGGAGACCTGACACAAAGTCCATTTATGCCTGCAGGTAGCGTAGGTTCTCAGCCTAGTGCTGGGCGAGGGATCTGGAACCTTTTTCTTGGCTCACATCATCTCTGTTGGATCTTTTACTTTCCTTTCCGGTTGAGCCTGCAGATTGGTATTGTGAAGGGGTACCTAGTCGCTATCCCTTTTGAAATGGACCCCTGAGCAAGGCTCGTACTTCACAAGCCCCACTGTAATGTCGTTTTTGCGGAGAGTTGTGCAATCACTTTCCCCCTCGACAGTTTGTTGTTCCACCATGGGATTTGAATTTAATGTTGACGTTTCTTATGGGCGCTCTATTTGGGCCCCTCCATTCATTTTCTTTATATTTGCTCACCCATGTGATTTTCCTGGTGAACATCACTCCTATGAGACTGATGAGTTAGTAAAAGACCTTATCTGTCAAACTTTCTGCTTTGGTTTTCTTTCGATTAAAGGTGATGTTGAGAGTGAGGCTGTCCTTCGTTCCAATGGTAGCCTTAATTTGCATCTCTTTCAAAGATTTATCTGCCTGTGGTTTTTCCTACACCTCACCATTCCATGGCAGAGAGACTTTTTCGTTGGTTGCATCCAGTGCGGGCTCTCAGCTACTAGTTCTCTTGGATGAGGGACATCAAGATGGGTGACCTGCTTTTTGTGACTTATGCTGGTGCCTGTGCTGGCAGGACTGTGCCAAGCGGACCCTGTCAAGATGGATCATTCTGTGTATCTTGGAATGCTATCATTTTGCTGGATAGGATGTCCCTTAAGGTCACAGGGCTCATTTGATCAGACGACAGGCTGCAATCTCTGCCCTGCAGAAGGGGGGGGGGGGGGTCCCTGGACCTTTGCCAAGTGGCATTGTGTACATCACTGCACAGGTTTGCAAACCTTACTGCTTGGACTCCCAGCCAGGGTAGGTCCTCGTTTTGGTAGAGCAGTCCTCCAGAGGTTTCTGGTATAGGTGGTATCCTCCTTCTCTTCTCCCTCCTCTAGGTCTACCTACTGCTATGGGAGTCTATCATAGATGAGGAATCTGTGGGAGGAATTAGTTCTCTCCTCCTATGGATTCCTCTTCGCCCATTTGTACTGCCCCACTTGGCGGATAGCTAGTATACTGCTTAGTTCTGCCTTCCCCCAACGACAGAGCTGGAGAAAAATGGGCTGAACTGAGATCATTGGACATGGCTCCTCAATATATATTGGTCCTGACATCATGTCCGGTGCATGGCTCATAGATGCATCTAGCATCGCTGATGCAGAGTTTCCCGATATGGTGGTGGAAATGTTTCCGAATAACACCTGCACTAGAGAGAGATTATCATAGCTAAGGAATCTGTGGGAGGCCCATCCATCAAAAATAACATTACTGAGAGGGGAGTCTTTAGTTTTTGGTAGGGGCAGCTCTCAACATGTAGTTGGGCAAGGCCTTTAAAACGGAGGATGATGTAGTCACCTTGTCCAGATGGTACAGCAGTTAGAATCTCAACCCTGGATTCAAGACTCTGTTGCTCGGCCTTCTGGGTCTCAACAACGTGTCAGAGCACCTCCTTTGATGGGGCCTAATAGACAGACAGCTTGCTGAGAGGGACTCGGCGGAGATTTTGACTATCTTGGCCTCAAGTGACAGTGATCACAGATGCCTTTTTGAAAGACTACAGTGCTCACCTTCACAATCTGATGGATATTATTTTTTAGAATAATAAAAGAGAATATAAACAAGGGTTCTTAATAATGAAACTATAGAAATAACCTCTTAAGGATGGGCATATTAATTGAAGATTTCTGGCTATTTAAGAGTCTGGTTGTAAATGTTTTTCTGAAAAGGACCTGGTCAACTCTAGGGAAGTTAATATTGACTATGCAGGGAATAAATCTATGAAGATAATTTAGTTTATGAAGTTTTAGAAAAAAAGAAAGACAGTCCACGAGGATATCAGAGTCCTGTACATAGGAATAAGAAGACAAAGAGTAAAGAACAAATTACTTGGCTTTGTTAATGCTCTTATGGATTAGTCCTTCCACACACAGATTCCTTATTGAACTAATATTCTCCAGGCGCAAGTATGGTTCCGGAACATGGTATCCCCACAGCCCACCTTACCCTAGCCCACCTTCTTCACCAAGCCATACCAGCATTATTACTAACATTCCTATGTCTTTTTTCTTATGCCTCCAGTATAGGAAGCACTGGGACGAGGAAGAATAAAAACAACCTAAATAGAGTTCCCCATCTCAATGCCAAGATGAAGAAGGGCTCTGTTCATTCTGGGGTGACTGGTCACTTTAGTACTGGGACGAGGAACCGTAAGGACTACTCTAATAGAGTCCCCCTTCCCAATACCAAGGCGAGGAAGAAGGGCTCTGGTGAATCCTGGGACACTGATCCATTTAGTACTGGGATGAGGATGAGGCTTGGCATACTAAGGAGTATCGCCTGGAACCAAAGTGAGCAGTTTAGGCAATCTGAACTTGATATGTATATAAAAAACCGAGGAAGGACTCAAACGAAGGTCGGGTCCTCCCTGGAGGAACCAGGAGTCCATAGAAGAAAGCACTGGAGAGAAGGCAGACCGGGAAGCCACAAAGGGAGCATGCCACTACCAGGAGGGTCCGGTGTGGAGGGACTGCTCCTCAAAGGAGGAGCAATAAACTCCTGTGGCCTCATTGACATGTCAGAAAAAGGCGCAGGAAGCACGACCGCCGGAAGGAAATTTCCCTTGCAGACCCGCCACAAGCAACCGGGGAACTCTGACTGGCAAAGACGCCCCGAGGCAGGCCAGAAGCTACACGGAAGCCCTAAGTCCACTGTGGACCATAGAGACAGGTACACGAGTGCAAGGGGAGGTGAAAGGGGCCCAAGGCAATGGTGCAGAAACTGGGAACTTGGAGGGAAACAAGATTTCCTAGTATGGGACTCCAACCCTAGGAGTATAAGAAGTTGTGAAAGCATCCAAGCCATTCGCCATCGTCTCAGTACCTGACAGGCTAGTGAAGCAGGAGGACTGAATAAAGAGAGAATAAAGTGGGAGTCTGGGACCCACACCCATACAGGCAATCAAGGTCCCCAGAATAATTATCACAATCACAGTACCTGGCAGGAGAGTATACCAGCTGGACTATACATGTAAGTCTAGGACCCGCACCCATGATAGCATCTTCATTGCTCCTCATAATAATAGTACCTGGCAAGAGAGGATACCAGGTGTATTGTGCATGCAAGTCTGGGACCCGCACTTGTGGAAACATCCTCACCTATCTTCATAGTTACAGTACCTGAGAGTGAAGGAAGTCGGGTTGACTGTTAGTCCAAAAGTATGAGACAAGGGGAAAGTAGTCATACCCCCTGGAGGTTGTGGACATTGTAATAGCAATACCTGGCCAAGTGAATAGCCAGGTTGCTAGTGAAGCAAAGCCTGAGGCCAGAGTAAGGCAGTGATTTCATATGGTATTTATGAACATTTTTGGGATGAAAGTCATTCTCTTGACATGGTGAGAAACCTGAGGAAGGCAAGTGGGGTGGGGGAAGAAGTCATCCCTCTTAAAACTGTGAAGATGGTACACTTTTATTTTCTTTGTGCCTTGGTGGAGAGTCAGTCCAAGGAACCTTTGAGACTTTGTTTTGGTGTTCTGCCTTGACGAAAAACATTCAGCTTTTCCCTACAAGTGAAGGTGGAGGTGTCGTCCAGAAGAAGGGCGTCCTTCTGAGCCAGGAAGATTGTCACTTTTGTTTTGTTGGTTGATTTACAGTGTAAGGGAATGAAATAGTTTTTAAAAAAAATTATTTTATTGCTTTGGTACAAACTTGAATTCAAAACCCCCTCCCTACCTTCCCCTCGTTTCCGAGAATCTCTGGATGGCACGGGTTGGCCACATGATCGTCCTTTCTCGGTACAGTTCTGAGGGTCAAAAAATGTTCAGGATACGGATGTTGTGTGGACACCAGACACGGCGATGGACCCTTTACTTTTGACAAGACCTCCTGACAGAATCCTTAGTTTGTTTGAGGTAGGGAAACCCCTCTTAAAAATAGGGATGGGTAGGATTTTCCTTTTCTTTGGGTTTAAATAAAAGTTTATAACCAAAAATATGCCACCTGTGTGTTGGTCTCCTACTTTTACACCCTTATACAACCCACACAATGTCTTACCACCAGAATTGTTGCCATGGGATGAAAGTGGTCTGGATGCCCCTGTTAGTGCTTACCCCAACCTCCGGGCAGGTATAGGATGACTGCTCAAGCAAGCTTTAAGGGATAACCAGCACCATATGTGTGTGAAAAATCTCTCAGTGAGTTAGACTGGTAACAGCACTTAAATCACCCATTTAGCACACGCATTGATTTGTTTGTTTTTCTATTTTGTATCCATGCCCCATCCCCACCCTCCCACCCCGACTCATGAGAATAGTTTTAGCATTTTGTTGCGTTGTTGCACACTTTGTATTTGCACCTACGCTCGTCTATGCAGTCATAGATCTGCTGTGTTCTGGGACCTCAGAACTAAGACTACAAAAGCATGGACAGGCTCAAGCCCAAAATGTGCACTGCAGTGTACAGCACTACCAGAAATTGCTTCATGTCCTCATATTCCACAAGGAAAGTGACTACAATAGTTTCTACCCAGTGCGCAATATGTTTGGTTCGGAGAGCTGGCATTGTGATTGCTAGCTCTGGAAAATCATATTTTGTGTCCAACAGTTATAAAATGGGATTATGGAATTTGGAGTTAGGCGTAGTTTCATATCTCACCTTCCTTAAACTGCCCAAATTGTGTAATCCTGGGTATATCACATTGCCGAATGCATGTGTGCTACAGTCCAAGTCCACTTATCTGGCAAATTGGGAGTACTTTCAACAGTGACCTCGGTCAGAGCTAAGTGCTCCATAAAATCCAAATAAAGTCTTTGGCTATTCTGGTCTTCCTGAAAGTGTTTACATGTTTAGGCCATATACCCCTCGCTTTGAGACCACACCCCTTTTGAGATGCTTTATTCATCCATTGTCTTTTGGCACTTAACGCACTGGAACTGCCTTCTCACATTGTGCACACAGGTATTTCTGTTTTTCCCAGTGCACCATCGGTGGTACAGGTAGATGATCTATTCTGTAACAGACAAATATTACGCAACCCGTGACATCTCTGTCTCTTCCCATTGCAGCGGAGGAGTCTGACTATCTGACAGAATATGAAGACGAAGGAATGGATGCTGTGCCAGAGGAGGAAGGGGAGTTCTGCCCCGCAGACTGGACATCCAATGGCGTGTTTGAGACAGTAAGTAGAGGGAGACCCTTACTTCTGGGCCTCTTTGTCATTTGAGTCAGACCTGCAGCGTCTTAAGTTCGTAATCTCCAATTTCCCTAAACATTCACAGTTCAGGAACAAAGGATCGCCTGCATCATTAAATAAAATACATTCTTTAGGAGTGTAATGAACTTGATTAGAAATGTTTTAACTTGTACTGTTTAACAAGCCACCCTTCGCCTGCCTCATTCATTGACTTGTTCCACCTCTCCACCCATGCAGCTTTACACCTGTTCCATCTCTCAACACAAGCACCTATGAGCACCCAATCAATGGTGTGTACGCTCAAAGCGGGGGTAGACAATAGGTTTTCCATAAGTGTCTTCCAACTCTCCCAAGTGGTGTATTTGCACACAGAATTTAGTGCAAGAACTGCACCCCGTTACAGAACTACCCCTGCCCCCAACAGCTTCAAACTGCTTTTGAGTGATGTGGTGCATTTCCTTGTGCTCTGTTTGAAGTGATGTGTTATGAAAGATGCAGTTATTATCATTAGAGCTCTGAAGTGTTGTTTCAACCTGCAAATGTTTTGGGCTGGAGTGGTTGGCACTACCAAGGCAAAGCTGCATGATTATCCCCACCCAACGTTCCTATTCGAGCTCTACTTCCCCTCATGTAGGTTTGATAATGATATTCCCCCCTCTGCTCCCCTCACATTCACCCTTCCTGTCCATCACAAGTGCCGTCCTTCCCAGATCACATGATCTACCTCCCCACTTCATGTGCCTCATTTCATTTCTGGTGCTATACTTTCTCAAAATATTCCTTACCCTACCCTTCCATATCATATCTCACCCCATACATGCTCTACGATACTCCTCATTATCCCTACGTACTCCATAATACCCACATCACCTACCTTTGCCTATCATGTAAATCCAATCACCATTACACACACACACGCACACACACATATATACTCCTAAGTCCCGTCCCCTTTCCTCCATACTTATGGGACATTCCTCCGTCCTGTGGGACGGGAACGGAGCACTTTGTAAAAAGCATCAACATCGGGACTGGACGCACTTGCATCTTTGGAAGATTTTTTCCTTCCAGTGTCCTTTTCTCCTGCTCTGGCTTAGCGGTCGTGTGGTAGTCAGTCTATGCTGTTTCAGTTAGGTTTTCCTAATTGTGCTTTACTTTTTAGAGCACCCCGGCCGGGAGACTCCTTCACGGGGTCTTCCCGGTCCGGGTGGATCGTCAAAAGCTCTGTTACCGGGGCTTGCCCTGAGGTGCCTTCTAGGCCTAAAAAGTGTACCAGAGTTTTCTCCAAGGGCCTCCGTAAGGGGCCTATTGACACCGGATTACAATCTGAGGCCCCTCCTGTGGGGGCTGGTTGTGGGCCCAGTTCTACTGAGACGGCGAGTACTGGAGTTTGCTTCGAGGTCTCCTTGTCTGGAGCTTCCCGTAAAGACACCGGGGTACGCCCTGAGGCCTCCGTTGAGGTGTTCTGTACTGAACTAAAGTGCAAGGCCCTTCGTGAAATGGCTTTTAACGGGCTCGGGTCTGAGGTCCCTCGTTTGGAGGCTAAGGTGACCGACAGTTCTGAGAGGCCTGTTGAGGTCTTGTCAGTAGGTATACTCCTCATCGCTCCCGCTCAAGCAGTGACGCCAGTTCGGTTGAGGGGGCACGGAGTGAGGTCTCTGACCGGAATTCCGCTGTTACCGGCGTTGCCGAGGTTCTTCCGTTGAAGGCTATTCTGGCTGATAGCATGTCTCAGAAACATTCTAGGCCACGCAGTACTGGCTCAGCCAAGGTTCCTTGTGTTAAGGCTAAGATGAAGACCCCTGACCCATCTGTGGAGACCACTTTCTCACTCCCACACGTGTTGCAGTTCTCCTCAGGTGTTGACAAAATGGGGGCTGTTCCCGCCAAGACTACGGTGGCCATTTTGGATACCTCCCTTACAACTGCGCCATCGGCGCTGGGTGGGGGGAGTGGCTTTTCAGGTGAACATCGTTTTCCTTGTGCGCATCCTTTTTGTCCGGTATATGACTGGAACGCTCGGATTCCACTCCCGCACAACTTCCCTCTTCTTGCGGCTTCTGCGCCCTTGATCTATGTTAACACCAGTGGAGAAGAGCCCTCTTGGCAACCCTCTCCCTTACGCCCCTGAAATGACTCCGCTCATGAGAGGCCTCCCCCAGTCACGCCTAAAACGTCGGCGGAGGACACTTTTTTCGGTAAATTTTCGGTAAATTTCAAAAGCTAATGCACTCCATGAAGGAGTATTTTCGAGGTTTGTTTAGGGAGATATGCCCTCCTGCGCCGTCGGTCCCTGTTGTGACACCGGTCCTCCCGCCAGCGCCTCCTTTGCCGGCCGGGCCTCCACTGGCTCTCCCTCCCTTGCCTCCACTGTCTCCAGTGGACAAATCTTCGGCAGGGCCAGATGCGGCGCAGATTGATCCAGATGTGTTGGACGACGCACAAGGGGATCAGGACAGCGAGGACCAGTCCCGCTCGGTTAGAGCCTTTATCGACCGGGTGCAGGACATGTGTCTTTTGGATGTTCCAGTAGCCGAGGCACCCGCTCCACAGGAAGGGGTCCATTCGGGGGAGTTCACCTTGTCTCCTTTGGAGCGTACCGGCTTGTTCTTGCAGAAGGACGTTTTAGCCGAGGTCCGTAAAATCTTGGAGAAACCACACTCTGGACTGTTTGTTAACAAAAAGATTGACGCTCATTATAGGCTCCATTCTTCGGAAGAAGTGGGCTTAGCGTCGTGTCCACCCTCTTCCTCCACGGTGGTAGCTGCTGCTACAGTACAATGCAGACCTGCTTCATCGTCTTCTACAGTGGCAACGCAGGTTCTGGCCAAAGAGGACAAGCTTCTTGACTCTTTGGGGAGGAAGATTTTCGCTAATTCAGCCCTGCAATTACGTCAAGCTAACGCGGAACTGGTGTTAGCGGGGGCAAATATGAAAATGTTGAAAGGTCTGTCAGAGTTTGAGGAATTCATTCCTGCTAATAAACTAGAGGATTTTAAAGCGGGATTGTCAGATTCCAGGATCCTGGTGCAGGATATGCTGGAGGCCGCGGCGCATCATGTCGACACCTCGGTCCGGGGCCTTGTGCTTGGCGTGGGCACCTCTCGTCACGCTTGGCTGCACGATACAAAGTTCTCCAAAGAGGTGCAGGATAAAGTTCTGGACCTGCCTTTTGATGGCAAGGAGCTTTTTCATTCAACGACAGATGTTGAACTGACTAAGACTAAGGACAGCACCCAGACCACCAAGTCCTTGTCTGTCCTGGTGAAACCGCCATTCAGGGCTCAGAGAACGTCTTCGCAGCCTCGGCCTTCCTCTGGTTTTAGGGGATATCTGGATCGGAAGTCCCGTAGGGTCGATACTCCATCAGGAAACTCCCACTGACAGCAACAACGGGGCCGGTTTTTCTCCCATTCCTCGGCCTCCTCTTCAGGTTCAGGTGGCGCTGCCACCAATAAACCAACTAAATGAAGTTTCTCTGCGCTCTAACGAGACCCCGCTGGGAGGGCGCATTGCATCTCACTGGGAGGCGTGGCAGGCCATCACTGAGGACCCGTGGGTCTTGTCAGTCGCTCTGTCGGGCTTCCACTTGCCCCTTCCCCCTACCTTACCCTTCAATCCTCCCTTCCAGCAGTCGGGGTCATCCTCCTTCAGAGCCGAAATTCAGAAGTTGCTGGATCTCAGAGCGGTGCAAACCGTTCCCCTAGGGGAGCGAGGGGAGGGCTTCTACTCCCGGCTGTTTACGGTGTCCAAACCCAACCAGGCTGGCCTGCGCACCATCCTTGACCTTTCCCAGTTCAATCTCTCTCTACCCCAAGAGAAATTCAAGATGATCACACCCTGTCAGATAAAGTCCTTTTTACAGAAGGGCGATTGGCTCAGCGTGGTGGACCTTCAGGATTCTTATATGCATATTCTGATTTGGAGTCCGCATCGGAAATACTTACGTTCTTCCATGGGAGAGGAGCATTTCCAGTTCCGAGTGCTCCCGTTTGGCCTCAGCTCGGCACCGCATGTCTTTACAAAGATGATGTTGGCTTCAGGGTATCCATTTGTATCCGTATTTGGAAGATTGGCTGCTGCGCAGTCCTTGTCCTCAATCAGTCTTGAGCAACCTTCAGTCACTCTTCCAGCGCCTGTTCCATTTTGGGCTGTCGGTGAACTGGCAGAAATCCTCCATGATGGTCTCTCAGGACCTGATTTTCCTGGGTTTTCGTTGGAATACAATCGACTGCAGAGTATATCTGACCGGGGACAGAATGGCGGATCTGTTGACCACGTGTCAGGTGTTTGCGCAGTCAGAGAGTATGTCGGCCTGGTGGCTCCAGAGGCTTCTGGCCTCATGGCCTTGTGTGTGTTGGCTCTTCCTCTTGCGCGTCTCAAGATGAGGGGAACGCAGATGGCTCTTCGGAGTTCTTGGCGCCAAGCAGTGGACCGAGTTCCAAAATGATTCCTGTTCCATCTTTCATGAGAGCGGACCTTGTGTGGTGGTAGTTTCTGAGCAATCTGTCGGTGGGCGCAGCCTTTCAGGACCCCGGCCCGCTAGTGACAATCACGACGGACTCTTCCCTTCTGGGGTGGGGTGTGACGTTGGACCTTCTTCAGGTTTCTGATCTCTGGTCACCGCAGGACAAACTCCTTCATATAAATTACCTGGCGATCTTCCTGGCGCTCAAAGCGTTCCAGCCTGTCATTGTCAACAAAGTGGCCCGGATCCGCACGGACAATGTGGTTTCCATGTTTTATATCAACAAGCAAGGAGGTACCAAGTCCCTTCCTCTTGTGGATCTCGCCATTCAGATGTGGGAATGGGCGGTTCAGCATGGCATCTGGCTGATGGCAGTGCACATCCCGGGTCAGCTGAATGTTACTGCGGATGCCCTCAGCCAGTGTACAGTGGTCAGCTACGAGTGGGAGCTGAACTCGGAGGTCCTCTTGCAAATCTTCCAGTGTTGGGGCACTCCAGAAGTGGAACACTTCGCGACGGCGTCAAACGGGAAACTTCCCCTGTATGCCTCCAGGAACGGACTGGGAGTCTCCACTCTGGGGGATGCCCTCGAAATTCCCTGGCACAACATGAGGGCCTATGCTTTCCTGCCCCTGCCTCTGATTCATCGGACGCTTTGTAAGCTGAGGGCACAGTGAGTTGTTCTCTTCTGCTCATAGCACTGTGGTGTCCGGCCAGGTTTTGGTTTTCAGAGCTTCAGCATCTGTCGGTGTGTGCACCGATCAGGCTTCCGTTGGTTCCCAGCCTGCTTCACCAGAGAGATCGGCAGATGTGGCACCCCTCACCACAATCGTTCAGCTTGGCGGCATGGTGCCTGAGTTCAGATCGTTAGAACACCTCAACTTGTCTGCTGATAACATGCGCATTATTCAGGCGGCCAGGAAGCCCTCGACAAGATCTCCATACAGGAGCAAATGGCTTAGTTTCTGCCACTGGTGCTTAGCCAGACAGCTGGACCCCAGGGGGGGGGCTACGATTGACGCAGTGCTGTCCTTCGTCTCTCATCTAGCCGAATCGGGCATTCATGTCTTGTCATGCAGGACTTATCTTTCGGCGGTTGCCGCATACCTATTCACGGACCAGTGCTCTTTTTCGCTGTCAAATCCAGTGGTTAAAAGGCACTTTGCGGGTCTCATGCGTCTTTACCCTCCTGTTCGCAAACCACATCCGACGTGGGATCTGAACGTAGTCCTTATAGCCTTGTGTCATTAGCCCTTTGAGCCAATGGCTACTGTAGACCTTAAGCACCTTTCTTGGAAAGTGTCCTTCTTGATTGTTGTGACTTCGGCAAGACGAGTGAGTGAGCTCCAGGCCTTGTCGGTGGAGCATCACTTCCTGGTTTTTCATAAGGATAAGGTGGTCCTGAGGACAAATCCTTCTTTCCTTCCAAAAGTCGTCTCTGATTTTCATCTGAATCAGTCAATCTCTTTGCCTGTCTTTTTTCCAGACCCAGCCTCAGAGGCTGAGAGGGTTTTGCATTGCCTGGACGTTAGAAGAGCTCTTAAGTTCTATCTGGACAGAACATCTGAATTTAGGAGTTCTTCTCAGCTCCTGGTGACCTTCGGTAATCCGCAGGGTAAACAGGCCTCTAAAGCGACTATCTCCAGATGGATCGCGGCCTGTATTATGGAGTCTAACGCTGTTCAAGGTCCCCATCCTCCAAAGGGGGTTCACGCACACCAGGTACAGGGCAAGGCAGCTGATGTTACCTCTCAATAGTATGTCCCCTTGGAGACCATCGCAAAAGCGGCTACCTGGGCCTCCCCATCTGCTTTTTGTAAACACTACTGTTTGGATCTGAGCTCCAGGTCTGATGCTCAGGTTGGCTAGGCTGTGCTTAAAAACCTTTTCCAGCAAGGAGTTTTACATCCTCCCGTAATTCCTGTGAGGAGTGCTTGGGAATCTCCCATAAGTATGGAGGAAAGGGGACGGGACGTAGGAGTATAATGTGTTACTCACCGTAGTGACCACCTTACTCCTAGTCCATAGTCCCTTTTCCTCCATACGCCCACCCGCCGTCCCCTTTAATAAGGTTCCTCTGTTCTTGCTTAAAGATCTCTGACCTGGCGATAGAAAAGGACTGATGGGCGATGAGCTGGGCTGAGCTAAGGAGGGTGGGTTACGGCCGCGTGTGGTACCCCATGTAAAAAGATAAGGACACATTTTTTTTAAATGTGATGCTTTTTACAAAGTGCTCCGGTCCCGTCCGACAGGACGGAGATATGTCCCAGAAGTATGGAGTAAAGGGGACTATGAACTAGGATTAAGGTTGTCACTACGGTGAGTAACCCTATTATTCTATCACATGTTTTACCATATCTTCCCCACCATGAGCCCTCGAACTCTCTTCAAAAATGTGCCCCCCTCCTCACATGTACCTTTCACATTTGGCCTCCATTCTGCCACCTCAGATAACCCACATGCACACATGCTTATCCTAACACACTACTGTCCACTCTTCGTCGACCCCCCTTCTTGTGCGTCAGCCCCTGCTCAGAAAGACAACCATAGAGTGTCCAGATACACTGCGAAGGATCCTAAAACTGTCAACTTTTATCTCAATTCAGGATGAAGAGAAGAGCATCCGTCACCGGCAGAGCCGATCCAGAGACCCTGCAGCCAATGCCAACTCATCATACGCCTGAGCTCCCACCACTTAGAGGGATGATGCTTTGTACGTCAAATGTGTTTGCAGATGGAGATGTTCTCTTCTAATGGGACCTGTGCCATGTGTAATGGATTGACTGCCAGCTGTTTGGTGGACGGCTGCAAGGGCAGCAGTGTTTGTCCAAGAGGAACACCAACGCTTTGTGCACATCATATTGGAATTGTTGCTGCTCGCCCGCAGCCTTCCAGCACCAATATTTCATGATCACCTAAGATGGTTGAAGGGATGCTTTGAAGCATTCACCTACAAGTTGGTTTTTGGAACTTAAGGATCAAGGACCTGAAAGCTCAGCTCAGCATTCCGCAACATTGAAGGGACACTCGTTGAAGCCCTGCCTGCTCAGTCGTGCGTTTCCCTCACCTATAGTTGTAATGTGAATGAAGAGTTGAGCTGAATTTGCACTTTATATAACCTTTTTCTGTGGGAAAGTGGATAAAAGTGCAGGGACATAAGACTTTAGCAAATCAGTTTAAACAAATTGATGAAATCCCTGCGCTGGCAGCTTTATAGGGAGGGGTTTGTCAAGAAACATTTCTAAATTTCATTTCATTTCAATAGATGCTTTCCCACCTCTGAGTCCGAGGTTGAAGCTTGAGGACTAAGGGCGTTGCATAGCTGCTTCCACCATGAGATGGAGCAAGAAGTCATGTTTGAGTTGCCCCCTTATGTGGCGCCATCGGGGGAGGAATTTAGGAACCATGGATGAGAGTAGGAGGGGCTCTTCACTAGCTCTGGACTTTATGCAAAGGAGCTTGTTGGGCTAATCACTGTGGCTGTGTCTTCAGAGATGATGTGCGCAAGCAGAGTGTGAAGAAGGACGCAGCACGCAGCACAGAGCTACATTAGTTCTTAGTGATTCTGTGCCCTGTTTGAGAACCTAGTCTTAACATTAGGTTTTGAGGCTGCACTAGAACTGTCCTCCTGGGGATGCAACATTATCCTTATTCGCTCGTGATCCCACACCTAATAGCATTAAGATTCTGGAGAGCCCATACATGTTAGACCTGATTTTTAACGATTACCATGACAGAATGCCTAGCCTAGGGCCATGTGCCGTGGGGCATACAGTACCCTACTTCCCTATGGAAAATTAGGACAGTAACGTACACTATAAGGGAAAACTGAGCCTACTAAATTAAGGTCAACATGTTCAAGCACAGCAGCATGTTTTCCTGATACCAATGTAACTATTTTAGTGGCTGTTTGAAAACATGTGTTATTGGGTTTCATCCATCAACTAATCAGTTTTGACTGCCAACTGCATTGGAATTACCGTGTTTAGGAGACAAATGTAATGTGAATTTGAGTAGGAGAACATTAACATAAAATGTTCATATCCATTTGAGTCCCCGACAGTTTTGAGGCGGAAGCTGGAATCCTTTGTGGGACATTCTCTTAAATCAATATTCCTGTAGCCAATCACCTGACTGAAGTAGCGCAGAGCCAGATTCCCATCTGCCTGCTTGGGATTCAGCAAATGCTAATCTAGGAGGCCCTAGAGTAGAGCAATATGAGGGCAGTGGGACATAGACATAATGTAAATGCTTGCCTCTACTAGGATGGGGGAGTAACTCCTGGTCTTTCTTGAGTCAGGCCAACGCTATGGACAAAGCTGTAATACCAATACATTGTGTTGTCCAAGATAGGCCTTTTCAGTTTAGTCTTCTTTTGAAGCTGCTGGATACTTTCCCCGATCTCTGGGGATAGTACACGTGACCTGAAGGGCATCTATTTGTTAATGGTGCACTGTGTCTTTGAATAGTGGGATTTGATGAACATTTCGTGAGGATAGGTGGGATTGTGAGGAGTGCAGCTGCATTGTGGGTGGAGGAATCACTGTTCCACTGAAGTTGCAATTCACAAAATAACCCAGGGCATTGTGGTTTGGGCAGCATAGAATTCATAATGCATAAACCCAGTCCATTCATGCTTACGTCTGTCCTTTGAGCCGAGGTGGAGGAAACCCATTCCAGTGCTTTTGCGGCATAGGTGATTTGGCTGGGAGCGAGCTTATCGAGTAGTAATCTTATGAACTGGCAATGTTGCGAGCCTGGAGACGTTTGCCGTGGAAGCAAAAAACATAGGGATCTTAATTTCTCTTTAGGATTTGGAAAACTGCCAAAGCTGCTTTGAATTCAGAAACTTGGATATTTGAGCTGTAACATTCTCGTTTATAGCCTTCCAACAGCAAGACGCTTTCTACAGGAAGGTTCTAATGGTTGTCACTGTTCCTCTAGCATGTTGTGCCTACTAAACAATCTTATATATTATTTAGTGTATAAGAGATGCTGCTTTCACTACTGTAAATTACAAGCTGTATTTTCATGTGAAAACACCTCCACAATGTGGCTTTTCCTGTCCCTCAATCTGTGAAAAGGTGTGTCTGTATGTGCTGCTAGGTCCACAAATCCCTTTCCGCTTTTCTATATGCATGGGGCAGTCCGTCTTGCAGCAGGCAAGGGGACCCAGAGCATTTTGCACAGTAAGATCAATTAAAGAGACCAGTATTGAATGCCAAAGCCATGGATGCCCAGCTCCAGTTGTAGCGCACAAAACACGTTTTTGGATTCTTCTATCACAGCCCCTTTCCCCCACTGAGGTGGGCCCTAACATTACCAGTCTGGTACATATAGATACAAATTTAAAGATATGCAAGGTAGACATGACCCTGCAGTCTGGCTGTTCCCTGCTACCAAAGGCTGAGACTTTACCTCCTGATTTGTTTTCTAGGTGGGCAGGGGGCTTTGCACTACTGTAGCACATTAGTGCAGAATGTTCTGGACCAGTCAGCCCCTCCCTTCACTTAATCACAGGATATGTGATCATTAGAAGGCATAGGGCCTGATTTACAAGCGCCATTGTAAAATGCTTTTGTAAATCCGGCCATTGTCTCCATAAATATGGCCCTGCTGGCACCTCACAACACAACGTGGATCATGTGTCCGGAGCCGTGGGCCCCTTTGGGGGCAGTAAGGGCCAGATTGTCTGTTGGTGAAAGAGAGGAAGAGCCACCCAGACTCATCTCCAACTCTTTAGCCGTGTACAATTGCCACAAACCCAGAATATGAGTCTACATTGAGGGCAGTGGCTGAAAAGAACCTACTTGATGCTGAGAATCTGGATTAGGGGTCCCCAGCTTGCTTTTCAATGTTTTACTTTACACTACATTTGCAGAGTCGGCCTGTCCCAGGAAACGGACAGCTCGGACGTGTACTATATAGCCTTGACTTCTAAAGTTCTTCCACAGGCTCCTGACCCGTTGTAAATGCCCCACCCACTTAGATGCCTAGCACTCCCCACCAACCCCCCCAAACCCTCATCCTCCTCAGAGGAGAGGGCTGTTCCCATCCTCTGAAGCCCATCAAAGCAAATGTCCTCAATCTCGGAATAGTCTTGAGGATGGCTGCCCAAATCTGGGAAAAGCACAATTGTTGGTTGAACCACAATATTGTAATATGTTTCCTTACAGCAAAGTGGCTTGTGTTAGACGTAGCCTCTCATTTGTTCTGCTTAACTCCATGGTGCCTGGGCATATGGCATATGGTCAAGTGCATATTTTACAGGATCGCCTGGCAGTGTGTATGCACTCTGGTATTTCCAAGCCTGAAAATAGACTCTCATTTGGCCCTCGTGCTTTAGAAAGGGAGCATAGTCTGGTATTGTGCAACCTAGACAATGTTCTCTTATTTGCATCTTACTTGGCCAATACTGGCATCCAGGTTGTGTTATAGGAATTCTTTTTACAAAATAAGTTCTCAAAAGACCTTTTGATGAGCTAATCCTCCTATATAATTTCAGGCTCCCTAACCTTTTTGATAATTAAATATTCTGTCAATGTTTAGCTCATAAGACTTTGAATTCACAGCCTCCAGTGAAATGCACCTCTTGATCTAGAATGAGTTCCCTAAATTCTGTCGCAGAAGTTTGTTCTTAAGATCTCTTGCTTCATTATATCCAGACATTCATGTTCAACAGGGCATTTTCCTCCCAACGATTTTTTCATCATTTGAAGCATACATTATTTCCTTTCCCCTCATAGGGATTGTTTTATGTTGGCATTAATCTAGGAAAGGAGACCTCAGCTGTGACTACTGGTTGATGTGTACCTTCCCGTGTTCTGCAACATTACTATGAGGATTTCATTCAAGGTGACCTTCTCTTGCTGGACATCTGGATTGACAAAGAGAAAAGTAACCAAGATAAAAGATAAAACATTTGTTTGGGCTGCAACGCCTGAGGAGTTGGAGACCTTGTTGGCCATTTTGTTTGAAACATTTGCTTTTCTTTCCTTTTGCAGTGCAAATGCTCTGGTCCCTACCCTTGCATGACAGAACATCCCGCGCTCCTAGTTGGCCTTGTGAGTACAATGAGTAACATGCCCTGTCGGAGATAAGTAGTGAAAGGAGAGAGAATGCTGTGAACTGCTGCTTTAGGCGCTGCGTATAAGGAATGCGCAGCCCAAAACTCTGCGATTGCAAAAGGGACACCTGTACTGGAGGTGATAGAAGCACTGAGGGCATTAGCACTTCCTGCACTTCGCCGGTTGGGGATGACCTTGCATACTCATGGAACATGAATAAACTCTGTGCATGGATCTTGCCCTCCAAGGCAAGTCAGTGGCCAGTTTCAAGCCAAACCCCCACACCAAATCATTTTCAATTACTTACCACTAGATGGAAAGTTATTTTTGTTAACTTATTTGTTATTTTTCTCTGCCGATAAATGTAAAATAATAAAGATGTACTTTATATTTTATTTTTTAAGCTAATTTAAAATAAGGATCTGTATAGAACAGTTGTTGAATAATCATGAAGCATTTTATTTTATAGAAAGTTTTAATCTTTATTTAACAAAGCTTAAGAATGCGTTTTGAAGGGCGCTGGTTAACCCATAAACAAAATAAACCGTTTGAAACCCTTCTTCTGGGATCATGCGTTTTGGCTAATTTAATGTTTATCGAGAAGTCTTCAGCAGTGAAAAGGTGCTAGATTTCCAGTTTAGTGCTTGTATTAAGAGAATATTCACAACTGCAAACTCTACTGCAAGATACCCTCAAACAAAGGTAATAGATGCAGCATGTCTAGCCACAGTGCAAGCTTGCCTCACAATCACACACACGTATATACACATGTTAAGTGTAACAGATACATCATAGCTAGTAACAGTGCAAGTTTCCCTCTCACAGAATAGGTCCAGAGGGCTAGCATAATCTACTAGCCCACTCGCATTGCCAAGAAGATTTTATGACGAACGAGTCCCACTTGCATGGAACTCGACCGTGTTGAGTATGAGATGTTTGAAACCTCGATTTGACTTTCAATGCAAACATGCTTTGTTTACAGTAAATGGCAAATAAGATTCACTGTGCATGCCTGGCCGTTTGTTGGTAGAATTGCACCAAATCTGACGTGTGCTTATGGTGACATGCTCCATTTTACACAAAGCACTTATGTGCCTCACACAGTCAGGCATACACGCTAACGCAGGACACTAGATAGCAACAACCACGCAACTCCGGAGCTTGGCTGGAAACTGAAAGCTATTTTCCCCGGTCCATGTACCTACCAGTCACATGTGCCTACCAGTCACATGTGCCCTGGTGGCCAAAAACACAACAGTACATCTCCCCCCAAAATAACAATGTTCTACCCCATTTCTTCGATCCATATTCGGGGTCTTTTTATGGCTCGGTGCACTGGTGGTGGGCAGTGCATCTGCTCTCTCCTTCTGCCGGGAGACCACAATCCACTCAGTCAGATCCAACAGGTGATCACCCCAACCAGTCAGCGATGTGTCTGTGACACCTGTCACCTGCGGCTAAGGTTGCCAAAACAACGCTCCTCTCTGCAAGTTGTCTTGCACTTTCCACTACCCATGATTCTGAGCCACCAAGGTGCAAGAAACATTTACAGTGCAAATGGCGGTAGAGTTTGCTTCCAGGGACCCTCATGCAGTATGTCAGTTAACTCCAACTGAATTTTCTGTCTGGACGGAGCAAGAGTCCACATTTTCAATAAACTTCTGAAAGGAGACCAGAGACTTATTAGGGGTAGAGGCTGGAACAATGTCCAGCTCTGAGGAGGTGTCGAAGTCACTGGCCTCTTGGAGGGCCGAGGCCAATCCCTGGACGTCCTCAACCTCATAGAATTCCCCCAGGAAGTCCCTCTCCTCCCAAAGGGTACCGGGTCCCCTTCCTCATTGTAGATATCACACATCTTCAACATGTAGGCTCTAAACCGAAGAAGAGCATAATCCCGAGGTTCTTTGGTGCCGGTGGTGCCAACCGGCAGGGACGGCGTTGGGGCCGGCGCTGAGATCTCGATGCCCGGATGCAAAGTTCTTCCCTCTTCTCGGCCAAGCCCGAGCTCATAGGCATGCAGGAGTAGACCACGGCTGGCTCCCTGCCGTTCACAGAAGACGCAGTGAGTCCTGTTGGCGCCAGGGCTGAAGCCACCATTGTCGGATACAAAGGCGCATATGCTGAAGCCGCCAGCTCCTTGGTGTAAAGATGGCAAGCATTTTCCCTTTTTTCTAGGTAAGTCAAATCTGTGTGTTCTTCCACTCACTGCTGTGTTAAAAAAGAGTCTTCTCCCTCTTTCCTGGAAAGTCGAATCTGTGTGTTCTTGCATTTCCTGCTGTATCTCATAATTATGCTTTTTCCCTAGTTCATAGGAAAGTCGAATATGAGTGTTCTTGCACTCACTACTGTGTTTAAATTAGGCCTTTACCATCTATCCCTCTATCTAAGTTCTTTCTTCTGTCCTAATAACTTCTAGGTGTCGTGCTTTCTGTTACATGATATAACTTGGGCCTTTTTCCTTCCTGGACACTTGACACTAGATTGTTGCATTGTGGTTGGTTGTAGTTGATTTTGTGCTCTGCAGTTCCTCCCTCTCTCCCACCCTTTCTTCTGTCTTCACACTCCCTCAATGGTGCTCTCAATCTCACCTATCTTCTCTAGTTGCTTTTCTATCACCTATCCTACCCCTCTGGAGATATCTGGAAGGAAAAAGTTAAAAAATATTGTCCTTGTCTCCAATCCAGGCCTGCCCATTACAGACACCTATGTCAACGCTTCCTCCAGACAGACACTTAACAGCATCCTTTTTGTCGTTGCTTCTCTGGAAGGAGATTCCCCTTATGGTCTCTGTGCTCTCCCCTTTCTCTTCAATAACACAGTATTCGACCTTTGAAAAAAAAGAGGAGAAACAAAAAACAGACAAACTCTACAAACAAATACACATACATCACTCACCCCACATAACAAGGCCCCTCCCCTTGTTGACCTTCAAACCATAAAATGTCTCAGTGTAACACAAAAATATGCTCATAGTCATATAGGTCGTTAAAAGGTGTCCACAACTACAGATATAGTTCTTCCCAGTCTAGCTTCAAATAAATAACATTTTCAAAGCTAGACGAGATCTAATTCATTCAACCAATCTCTTCCACTTGTGGTTTCTTCCAAGTTTTCCAAACTCGGAGAGAAAATTGAAGGCACTTGAGGTAGCTTTTGCTGCATCAGGAAAACACACGATATTCCATGAGTTCAAGAACGTGCCAGATAAATATGGGGAGATTGCTGAGCACGCAGTGAGGTTTATGGGCAAGAGAATGGTGACAAGGTGATACGGGCAGGGGGATCATCCTTGAAGAGCACTTTCTGGAATTCTGAGTATGGAAGAAGGTGGATTATAGATATTTTGATGGTGAGATGCTGATGGTATAGCATCTGGTTTTTCCAAGTTTTATACTAAGCTGTACTTCAGAAATATCGAGTTCCAGGCTGACAAACTGGCAGAGTTTCTGGAAGAAATGGCATTACCATGGGTTGATGATGACCTGAGATTTACGCTTATCTGTTGCCAAGGAGACACAAGTTATCCATCAAGTGGTTAGCAGTAGTGCGCAAAGGCCAGAACGCTTTGCTGCAACATTTTTTAAGGAGTATAGCAATATAATCTTACCATTATTTTGGCGATGTATATGTAGAGGCTTTGTATGCTGGAGTTCTCTGTCCATCGCTTAGGGAGGCTTCTATAATTCTTCTCCCAAAACCAGGGAAGTATAAAATGACATGCTCTTCACCCCGAGCGCTATCACTAGTACATTCTGATACCAAAATATTAGCAAAAGTATTAGCTAGGCGACTTGACCCACCTGTGGATAGCTTAGTTTGCCTGACCAATCTGACTTTGTAGCAGGTAGACCCACACATCCTAACTTGAGGCAGCTTTTGTCATGCTATCCAAGCTTGACCCCAATATGCAAGCATTGCCATGTTTTTGTACACTGAAAAAGCATTTGATTCTTTAGAATGGTCTTTTTTATTTTCTATATTATGAGTGTTGGTGAGGTGTTTTTGTAAAATGTCAGACTTTTGTAGATCCAACGCAGAGCTAGGGTTTTGCTAAAGGAGTGGACATCAGCGCAAGAGGCAGTACTGCCCGTTCTCTCCCTTGCTTTTTGCACTAATGATGGAGCTTCCTCGCCTCTTAAGAGAAAGGCACTGTGATAGTGCCATAGAATTGGATACACATAAAATGATTACATCACGGTTTGCTGCTGATCTGTTTTATATTACCAACCCAATGACGAATATTGGTCCCATTATTGAGAAACATAAGAGTTTTTTTGGTCACTTTCAGACCTTCAAACGAAATGGTCAAATTCTGAGCTATTGCCGTTAATGTCTTTCACAAGTCTAGTTGCTGAGCAGTGGGGTTTTCGTTGATGCCCTTTAGAAGTGAGATAACTGGGGATTTGAGTCTCAAGGGGGCCTGAAAAACTACTGCAGAGTAACTACATGGCGAAGAAGAGAGCCTGGAATCAAGATCGAGATGTGGATATTATTGCCACTATCAATGATGGCTAGGATCAAAATGGCGATTCTACCTGGGATGCTAAATATCTTTACAAATGTTCCTATCATTGTTCCAACACAAAAGAGTGGCTGGAACGTTCAGAATTCATCTTCACTGCTGCCAATTGCTCTGGGCAACCCTCCAGACTATTGCTCTTCAGCTTGCCAAGCCATTCCAGTAAGGGCAAAGACCATGTGCAAATCAGACTTGGCTCCACCCAATGACCGCTAATGAGGCCGAAACATGCCTGGGGTTGCTTATGTTCTCGTGCAGAAGGGATGTGACCAAATGGGTCGGGCTGGACTTTTGGGGTGGACCAAGCCTGATTTACAGATGGTCTTTCCCCTTACTGTAATGGTGTGGAAGGCCAAGAACAATTGTCTGGAGGGTTGCCCAGAGCGATGCCAGAGATTAAGATTAATTCCAAACCTTCCAGTCATCACCTCTTTTGTTTTTTCCTATCATAGTTCCATCCTCATGCTGCAGCAAGCTAAGGTCACTGATGCTGTTAAGTGCGGGTGACCGCTACAGGGTTGCCTGGGCAATGCTAATGCGACACCTTGGGAAAGGCGGATTAGGTGTGCCGGATCTCAAAATATATTACTACTTGTCTCAAATCAGCTGTATTTGCACTTGGTATGGCACAGCATTTTATGGCCAACAAGTAGCCTTAGAGAGGGCAACTATTACACCAGTTAACTAATGGCAGCGATTTTGGTTGCCCGCTCGCACACTTCTGTTCTTAATATGGTACAGACAGCCATTACTGCACTGCATTAAAAAGATGATCTGCCCCCCTTATACGTCCCTCAATACACGTACATCGACTGAATCACCTGTATGTGGAGCTCATTTGATGGAGGCATACTTAGGGAATTCTCTAAAATGGGCCTAGTTAATCTATATCTCTTCAGGGAGTGCAGATGTAGTACTCTGGTGGAATTCAGTGGATTGCAAATGTTATTCTACTATAGACTGCACAAAGAATTGGCTTAGATACTTTATTTAGAATTGGCTTAGATACTTTAGCCGAAGGGAACATCCCTTCTTACAATATTAATGATGCCAGACACCCTCAAGAGCGTTCTCAGCAATGTCTAAAATAGTGCTATCTGATAGAAATGCGTGTACAACAGCTTTGGCTAAATGGGGAAGAGGCTTGGATCTGAAGAATATTGCTAAGGCATGGTCCAGAGTGTGTAAACATTCTAGAAAAGTGTCTTTGAATTATAAACGCAAGCTGCCGGAGAAATGCCCCAAAGGTGGGGGAACTCAAGCCAACTTGATCCATTTAACCCGATTATGCAATAAGATAAATGCAGTAGTTAGTTTTTCACTGAGCTATTGGAAATTACTGAAACAAAATGACCACGTAAACCTAATCTGATTCCCTTTAGTGGGCAATGTTTATAGATTTCTAAAGAGGATATGGGGTTCGGTTTGTTATTAGCCAAATGACAGATCGCTATTACATAGATGGGTGAGGTAGCCCCCTACCCTACAAACCCTACAAACGAGTAATAAGGACTTGACCTGGTGCAATGTGGAAGAGGATACTGATAAAGAATTAAGTGTACATGACACCAAACTCGTGGGCTTTCGGTGTGCATTTCCCTCATATGTGCAAAAAAAGGCTAACTCTTAAAATATCTTAGTTATACAATTTGTGGAACTGTCCACCTCTCCTCTTCACCCGTATGCAGGTATAAACGGGAAAAGGATGCATTACCTGGCATGCTGGTTAAAGGAGAATTTGTAAGATAGTATGAATTGACAATGATTTTGAGGTATACTATGATGAAGTATGCATTATTGTTTTCCAATTCTTATGATATTCCTACTGCTGGTTGATGTTCTAATCCATGCTTCTAAATCTAAGATGTGTATAACCTTTGATAATAACTAGAAAGCAAGAACATTTTTTTCATTTATACATGAACAGATAAACATTCATTTCAAATTAAGAATTTCCTCTATATATCTCAGAGGCTAGAACCAAAGAAACCTGCATTCCCTTTAAAACTTCACACCAAACATATTCTGGTTCCTACAACCTAAAAGTACATAAATATGTATTAAAATGTTTATTTCTAATAGATAGAGTGGCAGGACAGACTGTTAAAACATGTTCCAGCGTCTCAGCTATGTTTATAAGTGATAATAACTATAAAAAGATTATTAATAAAAATAAAACCAAATTATCGGTTGCTCACAAATGGGAGCTGGACGACCAGCAAATAGTCTATATTTTCAGCAACCCTAGGCCTCCACTGGTGGAACTGTTTGCCGCGAAGATAAAAAAGAGGTGTGAAGATTTCACATCCCTGTTTCAGTAAAGGGGTCCATCGTGATTGCCTTCTGAGTGGCCTGAGGTGGGAGGTTCTTCTACGCCTTTCCTCCACTCCCCATTATTGTTATGAGTATTATAAAATCTTCAATGGGCACTTTGCAGAGAGATCATGATTGCCCCAGAGTGGGCCCACCAGATCTTGGATCTGACCCTTCTCTCCTTGGCTGTTGCCAGGATTTGCTAGGTCAGGCCCTGGACGGACGTGTGTCATAGTTCACGCAACACAGCAGATGGCAGCTACTACAGCTTTTCATGCTGTAGCCTCCAGTTGACTACTACTCACACATTCCCTAGGTCATTTTGGCTGGATGTTGGCATCGGGGCAAACACTGCAGTGCTACAGCATCTTTTTGAGTAGGGTGAGTCCAGCCTCTCTTACCTGGCCCATATGGGTACTGCTCTGTTTCTATGCCATTCTAGCATGTGAAACTATGAAAGACCCGATGCTCGAGAGGAGTAAGCTACTTAGTAGAGTAATCGGGCGTTGATATCTTTCATAGATTCACATGCGTGTCTCCCATTTGAGGCTACCTGTGGGTCCGGAGGGTTCATGCGTTGGTATTGCTTATGTACAAACCTCATTATTTCACCCTGCTGCCCTTTTCTCCTTGTACCAATGAGGGAGGATAAGTCTCATTCCCTGGCGGCCACCAAGGTTTGAGCCTTGGGCTCCCAGCTTCATTGATACAAGGAGAAAAAGGCACCAGGGGACCATAATGAGGTTGAATGTCCGTTTCTCATACTGCTATGTATATATGGTTTACCAAGAATTCACAGTTTGCTGACAGGGAATTATTCTAGCTCTTGACCCCATGAAAGATGGTTAGTCACTTACCCTTATCTGTGTCAGTGAGGACTTCTCCATGCAAACTTCTGGGATGGAAATGGTCACTAGATTTTGAGGGATTATAGTCTAAAATCAAAGCATCTAGAAATTGAAGTGCTTCTGATCAGGCCTCACTATCTGTCCCATTTGAGCTGCACTTTTTCTGAGAAAGTAAATAAACTTGGGTTTCTCTGGGATGTTAACCTTATCCTCCATGCCCAGATCGGCAAGATGGTCAAGAGAGCATTTTGTGCGCATTGACAACTACGGCAGGCCCTTCTGTTCATGTATGCAGTACGAATTTGTGGATGTGTCTTTCATTCGTTCACCATGATCTTTGCGCAATGTCAGGCTTTTCAAATTTGATGCCTCAAGAATGTACAAAATAAAATGCCTTTTTTAGGCTATTTTTTTGTCTCAAAGGAAGAGACTCCTTCCCATGTCTTCACTGTTTCCTGCGCAGGTTACCCGTTCAAGGCATTCTTCTCTTTAAGGTCTGTTGCGTTCTGTGAAGGTACCTGCATGGATTTGCTCCTTCCTACATAGCAGCCAAACGTTGAAATCATTGCACTCTTTAGGACCGAAACTGCTGGAGATTCCTTACATTAGATATAAGCATCAAAGTAAGAGAGGGTTTCATTGTTGTGTCCCAGGCTGTGGAATTCTTTCTCTGACCTCACCAGACCAACCTGATGGCTTCCAGGAAAGCAGTCAAAACTTCCCTGTTCAGTTATTGAGTTGTCTTTCCTCCTACCATGCTGGGACTAGAAGAGCTTCATTACAAGTCCTAAAACTAAAGAAAATCAATGACGTCTGAAACCTCCAATTGTGCCACAGGTGCATATGGAAGTTTAGGTACACTATTGTTCCATGGATTGGTGGTGCGCAAACTGGGTCAAACCTATTAGGGATGCGGTGTCTAGCCGACAGTCTCTTATGAAGAAGCGGAGAGCCAATATAAGAGAGTGAGGTCCACAGCAGAGACAGCCTCATGAAGTTTAGAATGGCTGCTCAATGCTTTTGTGTTCCAAACCTAGCATGTGAAAGGGGAGAAACGGCTAAGAGCTCAAAGAAAGTGTCGGAACTTAAAAGCCCCAAGGCTAATGAAAACCTTCTCGAAATGGGGGGAAATGCTCGGAAAGATGGATCTGAAAAGGGCCCATCGACGCTGAACTTGTGGGACTAATTTGAGACCGGTAACCATCCATGATGTGCCATTGAAGCTCTGAAAAGTCCAGAGTAAGGAGAACCTTCTGAAACCTGACAATGCCAAGAGAGAGGAGAGGCCTCAATGAAACAATTGTAAGTCTTGATTCTTAAAAGTCAGGAGGGAGGAGAAGACTCTGAAACATTTATGTTTTTATTTGTATTTATCAAAAACAATTTGATTTTAACAAAAACGTAGATGGCTCTTCTCCTTACAAAACATAGACAATCTATTTAAAAGATTCTTTCTTTGCATTCAGTCGTTTGCCATTTACTTTATCATAGTCCTTCGTTTTTTGCTATCAGCATAAAGGCATGTTGCAGAATTTTTACCGTGGCTATTGACCAGGAAGTTCTTTCTCCGCTTATTAGTCGTGGCCACCAAGTCTCTTCCTCACGAAATGTAGAGTGTTCCAGAAGGGTTGCCAGATAAGATCGTCTAATGCCTTGTAGTACTGGACATGATGTAAGTAGGTGTCGGACTGATTCCACTGCTTCCTCGCCTTTGCACAGCTTGCAGATGTTTGTTGAGTTTATACCTCGGATGTGTAAAATCTCGTTCGTCAGCAGTAGGTTTAACCTTGCTTTTATGAAGAGCTTTCTCAACAGCCTGCTTGGAAATTTTTAGTAAATTGCCCCTGGATCGTCATATTTCTTTTGTAGGGATGGTAAATGGTACAGAAGTTTGTTCTTTTCAGCCTTCTCTTGTGTAATAATCCAATCCAGTTCCTTTCATTTTCTTTTTACTTTGAGTGGATTCGACAGCAGATCTTCGTGAGAACAGGCAATGGATTTTAGTTGCTCCTTTTTTTCCATTGCCCATGATGTTAACATTTTAGAGCCGCCTGTTTTGATTTCATTGGCCATTGAGTTATACAGGATTGATGACTCTGGAAGAAGGATTTTTCTGTACAGGGACATGCTGTTGTTGTCCACTGCTGTTTTTAAGGATATCAGCCCCAATTCTTTCCTGATTGCCGGTAAAGAGGTTGATTTGGGAACCGAAAGCAGCGATCTCCAGAAGAAACTTTCGATCTTTGGCCCGATTTTGTCTGCTAGCATGGGCATGGCTTCAACACCGTATGTCAAACATAGTGCCGGTAGGAGTGAGGCGCGCCCACATTTATTGTCTAACATTCGCGCTTGTGTGGTTATGGTACGCGCTTTTGTCCACATGAAGCTTTTCATGCTGGTTTCTAGCCTGGTGTTATCAAGCATGACCCCCAAGTACTTGAACTTTGGGACTGTTTCAATCAGTATGTTTTCCAAATGCCACACATTCCTAGGGACGGACTTGTTCTTTTTGCCCATGATCATTATCTTCGTTTTTCCTATGTTGATCTGGAGCTTGTTTTTGTTGATATACTCTGTTTGATTGGTTAACTGGCGTTTGAGGCCAATCGGAGTCTGGTCCATCACGGTGATATCATCTACGTAGAGGATTCTCAGCACTTGGGCTCCTCCATCCTTCGGTGGAAATGCCTTCACTGCTTCCGTTGATTCCTTTTAGTCTCCAATAAAGGCAATGAACAGGGCTGGGTCATGTAGTGGAGCTAATTTCGCCCATAGTTGGAATTCATGGAGCAGTAACATGCCGAAGACTTTCCCTCTACAGTCTAAGAGCGCGATCGGCCTGTAGTTGGATGGATCCGCTCCGTCGCCCTTTTTAAAAATCGGGACCACCACAGATGAAGTCCAGGAAATCAGAACTTTTTTTGCATTGGCGCAGTTTTCGAAGACTTTGCTGATAAATGGTACCCATTCATTCGGAAGCGTTTTGAGGTCCACATTTGTCACTCCATCTGGCCCTGGCGCACGTGAGGTTTTTAGTTTCCGTATGATTGATTTTATGTCCTCTTCGTTTGAAAGATTGCACCATGAAGTACTATGTTCTTGGCCTACTGGTTGTGTCAGCTCCTCTGGACCCTGAAAGAGTGCTGAGAAGTACGCTTTCCAAGTTTCCTCGTGAACGCAATTTGCTTGCGACGGTGTGGTGTGCGCCCTGAGGTTTTGATCAGACACCAGAATTCTCCTGTGTTTTTACTCCCCAATTTGTTCAACATCTCTTCCGAATCTTTTTGATACATAGACGTCCATGGTTTCTCAGCCACGCTCTGTATGATTTTGCTTCCATACTTGCTTCATTTAAAGTCATTGGGGTGTTGATTTTCTTTGCTGTTCTTTTCAAGCGTCTCACCAAGGCTCTTTTTGCGACTAAAATCTTGTCGTATTGATGGATGTTGGACTCAGTTCCAGCAAATTCTTTTCCTGGGCTTAATTCTGTATGGGCTCAGCAGTGGCTAGTAATTCGGCATTGTTGCTGATTTCAATCCGTTTCTCTGCATTTTCTTTTTATAGTTAACATTTAAGGTTTGTATTCTTTCTGCTGACAATTTGAGGTGGTTTCCTCGCGCATTAGGTTCGATTGGAGATTCACAATAGATGGGCACACATTTTTGGATTGCCCATGTGGCTTTCAGGAGATTATGGTCACTGGATTCTGTCTTAATGATTTCAAAGGATGTTGCCAGTTTTAGCAGATTCTCCGATGCAAATATATAGTCATTGGTGGCGCTAAAAGTGTCTCTTTCCCAAGTTGGTAGTTGATTGGAATCTGGGAAAGCCTTATCCAAATTGTGGCAACCATGTGACGCCATTAGCTCTAACCATCTCTCCCCTCTTTTTTCCGCTGGGGTCTTGGGTTGCTGTTTTGTGTCCACGATGGAAGGACATCTAGCATAAATCACCACATATTATCATGTGCTCCACTTTTTGATCAATAAGAATGTGATCCAATGTTTTTTCGATTATCTTCAAAAAGTCGTTGTCTGAGATGTTAAGGGGATTACAGTACACGGAAATTATTGCCACTGATAACTCTTTTGTAGCCTTAGTGTTCTGGTCAAAAATAGTCCAGTTTGTCAGTACTGCCAGATGGTTTAAAGATGTTGAAACCATTTTCTTAATGCAGACTCCACTTCCCGATCGAACCGCCAGCAGGATCCCAGTCGATGGGCGGCCCAGCACACCCTTTTTAGCAGGTCAGAATTCAATTGAGAAACTATGAAGATGAGGTTTTTCCAATAGCCATGTTTCCTGCAAGGTTAAAATGTCAAAGTTGCCCACATTTACGTCACCCTTTTTCAGCAGATATTGCTAACCCTGCGTGTTCCATGAAGCCATCAGTAGAGAGGTGAGAGGCTGTGTGTGCTCCTTCAATCTTTCCTTCACTTCAACCTCCTTGCCATGGGATGCGGGTTGCTATTTCTTCGTGTAGGTGTCATGATTCCTGCCCCTCATGTCCCCAGCCCTCCAAGATGTCAGGCTGGAGCCAGGCCACGATCACCTACATGGCCCTCAAGGGCCTCTCCATCCCTCCAAAGACCCACTTGGAGTCAGACTTGGCGCTTGTGGCACCAGACTCACTCACTCCCATAGGATAACATTGGGGATTGGACTTGTAGTGCATTCATAGGGACAAGATGGATGCCCCCACATATTTCGGTTCCCAGAACTGCATGTGCAGTCTAGTCTTTGGGTGTGGTTCAGCCCAGAGACACCTGGGATACCCAGAGACTATTTAAGCCACGCCTAGGCTGAGAAACATGCTTTGTGTTTTCGCACCTGCAGCGTGACACTCACCGTGTTCGGATCGGTCTCCAGTAGGCCTGCATCTTTCTTCTGCGCTCAGCTCCTGTAAGAACAAGAACACTGTTAGCAAAAGCCTTACCTTGCGGCGCTTCTGCCCATCATTCATCGCTCCTTCTGTTCTGCGGGCATCTTCGGCGGTGTCATTCCCATCCCGGCACGCCGTTTCCTAAGGAAAAGGGAAAAGAACAGAAAAAGGCATTAGTGAGCATTCTGCAAATCTTCGCTTATTTTTAAATACTGTACGAGCTTCAAACGCTTACCTGAATCCCCGCCGCTCTGGGGGAACTCTGTCTCCGGAACTTCTCATTCATCTGCAAGAGGGAAAAGACACTCCAGGTTAGCGTGGAAACATCTAGAGGCGCTGCATACCGCGCTTACTCGCCGCATTTGTTCTTCATAACCGGCATCCACGCTGAAAACGTCGCAGCACCTAAAAGACAGAGAAAAAGAACTCAGTTCAATACAAATACGAAGGAGGTGCATCGCGCTCTCACTCACCTTCAGCGCTACTCATCTCAGAAGCACGCCGCCATCCCCGGACGCCGGCCATCATCTAAGGAAGGAAAGGAACGAAGTTAGAGAACTGTTCAAAAGACTCATTATACTTACTTGTCGGACTCTTGCCAGTGAAGTAACGGTTGCAAGTCATTTGGTCGAAAACAATTGGTCGACTGGACAACTGGTCGAATCAATTTGGTCGAAAACCAAATGGTCGAATTTTTTTATTTTTTTATTTTTACCCCTTTTTTTTTTTTTTGGGGGGTCCACCCCCAACCCCCTTTTTTCTTTTTTTTTTTTCTACACGAAAACCCACAAAACACATATATAAATAAAAAAAAAAAATTCGACCATTTGGTTTTCGACCAAATGACGTCGACCAAATTGCAGTCGACCAGTTTGTAGTCGACTAAATGACTGGACACCGAAGTAACTAGGCAGCAATGAGCCCGAATCAATCAACGCGCCCCTGCGCTGAAAGCAGGATGGAGAGCACACTATCCAAGAAAACAAGGTGAGCTTTGGATCAAAGGGAAGGGTTGGACCCCGGGGAAGAAGGGGTTCAAGCACACAGAGACAATAGGGAGTTAAACACTACCAATCCTGTGTTTCAGGCCCAGTCTCCAGTCGAATAGCCTCCAGGGAAGGGTTTGAGGTTGTAAGAGGTCAGAACAGGCTGAGTGACTTCCCCGTGGATACCAGGTGAGCATTACAGTAGGCTGATAGTGATTTGGGTTACCATGCCCATAGTTGTTTCACGGGAGATAGTGCTCTTTCTGTTTTGGCCAACTGTTGTATATTTGTGGATGGTACCAGTGAGTTAACTCATGGTTTAAGGGATCTTGACACAGATGTCTCCCTTTTCTCTCTGCTTTTCGGGCTCTTGTCCGTGGTCTTTAATGTAGTAGTACATCCCTTTGATGGATCTTTTCTGTCTCTCGTCTCTTTGTTCATTTGAGCACCTGAATCAGGTGGAATTCTAGTTTCTTTAGTTCTTCTTTCCGAGGGCATTGCCATGTGTCGTGGTAGTCTTTGCGAGCTGTATAGCTCTTCAGTTTTAGACGTGAAGCACGTTGATTTAATACTAGGAGTCTTCACCGACCCCTCATCTCTTCTTTCTTGTTTAGGATTGGTATCAGCTACGATGGAAGGGTGAAAACCGCGTTGTAGATGCTCTTCTAAGGCCTTATTGATTGAATAGGGCATGGTTGCTCCCTTTATGTGAATATAAGCTTTTGCAGTCGACCCTCTATGATACAGTTCCAACCTTGTGCAATACTCTGCTCTCAAGCGTTTCAGTGTAGTGATTCTACTGAAGATGTTTCTTACCATCCTCCTGTTAAGCACCATCTTCTCACGGTTTTTAAGCAACTGTTCTAGTTTCAGGGTTAAGATTTCCCGAGCTTGCTCCTTCCTGCTCGATTTGTATGTAATTTCTTTATCCTGTGATGAAAATCTTCCGTGTATTTGTTCTTTCTCAATCAAATCAGTCTCTCTTTGCTGTTTACTTCGTACATGTTCATGGTAAGCCGATGAACCTGGTATTTTGTCTTTTTTCTTACCATGCTCTTTGTTCTGTTCATTTGAATTCTGTGTTCCCCGACTCTTTGGGGTTATCAGTGAATTTGCCTGATTAAGGTAATTTCTTTTTGCTAGATGTCGGCTCTGATGGTCTGACAGCTTTCTATTTTTTGTCGCTTTTTCGCTTTGAGGGTCTTCGAATTCATCTTCCGACTCGCTATGCGAGTACTGGCTCATGGCGGATTGATCCGCTAAGAAGTCGTTAATTGTTCTTGGAGAATTTATCACAAGTTTTCGCTGCTCTTTCTCCGCAATAGTTTCCTCTGTGTCTTTTTTAGTTTGAGGCCTCTTTCTTTTTTTCCTTTTCTTTTTCTGTTTCCGAACGTGAATTTGTGTTGCTTTCTGATGGTAAGCACGAAGACTTCTCTGACTTCTTTGATAGTTTTAATAAGACTTCCTTATTTAACGTTTTTGGTTTTCCTGTTTTCCTGTTTCTCTGTTTCCCTTTTCTAAAGACCTTTCGACGTTTTCCTTTGTTGAGGTCTTTCGAGTAGTAGTTCCTTCCCTGTGGCTCTTGGCCTGTGTGGTGCACTTCTTTGGAGAACTTGCCTTAAAGAAAAAGACCTCAGGTAAATTGAGCTTAACACCTTCGTTGTTTAGAAGGGGGTTAAATATGCTGTAATTACTTCCATTCAAATCGTTCCGAGATGCTGGTTTGCTTTGAGGTTGCTCCGTTTGCGTGGATTGCGAGATCTGTACCACCTTTATTGGTGACTCATTATTTACACTGTGTGCGGTGATTTCGATTTGGCTCACTGCTTCGCATCTCACAGTTTGTGCACGATTTTCCTCTTCTCTTTCACTGGCTTTTTTTGGTCAATTGCTGTTATATACCCTTCTAGGTATATAAACTTAGTGTGCATCATTGCTATCATCGTCACCTGGTCTTTTAGACTTTCGTTTATGGTCTCGTAGAGTTTGCAGAAGGGGGTCAGTGCTATGGTAATTGCTGACATTATTGTGGTCATGTCTGGATTCTTTGTCGTGGTTTCCTTGGCCATTGGTCTCCATAGCTCTGACGACTTTCTGATGGATTTGTAGAGGAATCGTGGATATTTGCCCTCGGAGGTGAGTAATGTTTTGAGTGATTTGTCCTGCTTTTACGTAGTTGCAATCCAGTATCCTTTTGGGTTCTGTCCCTCCTTTGTCTCTGTGGGATCGCAGATTCTCTTTGTTTGGGCGTTTCTTCCATAGGTTGTAGATGTTCCGGTGCAGCTCCCAACAAGACAGCCTTTAGCTCTAAAGTTGCATTGCTATTGCTTGTAGCCGGTAGGACGTCACTGGGTGATGGTTCTTGAGGAGTTGTCAGGTAAGTTAGTGCGCCATTGGAACCAATGTCTTTCGGTGAATGATCTTTAATGCTCATACTTTCCCTATTTGACGTCTCTTCTGGGATCGCATCTGATGGATTTATAATACCCACATCCTGAGGACTCAGCCCTTTACTCTTTAATGTCTCTTCTACGGTCGCATCTGGTGAATTTGTAAGCATCGTAGAGCTTTTTTTTGGATGTCTTTTGAAAAGGAGTTAGTTGCCACTACCGGCAGTGGAATGGGAGTGGAGTGAAATGGCAATGGAGTGGCCGTACTCTGCTTTGCTCCAGATTGTTTAGGGTCCAGTGAAGCGCCTATTTTCCACTTTTTTGGTGCCGGTATGGGTTATTTTATTGCTTCAAGGATCTCGGCGTCAGAGAGCTTGTCAAGATGTTCATGGTTTCTCTTTCCCTGGTTTTTGGTGGTCAAGTTCGCCGAAGTGCGCTGCGTGGCTTTTTGGAAAAAAAAATTTGATTGAGGATACTTGCTGTTTTTTGTGTTGTGCCTATGGGCTGAATTCATTCTCCCCGGCATGCGGGCACTGAAAGCCGATGTTTCAGATGTTGGAGTGCATTTGTTATTTTTCTTTGGTTAATCCTTGTTTCCAATTCCCACATTAAGATTCTTTTGGTGATGTTTTGAAATAGCCACCTCCGGTCTCGGGACTTGAAGTTTTTTTGCTTCTTTGTCTGCGTTGCCCCCTCATGACTCGCACTCTTGCAGTACCAACGAGTCAGGAGTGGCGACGCATCCATTTCCCAAAGCCCTCACGTCCGTTCCGGAGCTGCTCGCACTGCCCCGCGGGCTGGAGCCACGCCCGCCAGGCAAGCTTGCGGCTAGTGAGGCAGCAGCGGGGGATTGCAAAGCCGAAATCTGTGCCTCGATGACCCGGGGACTTAAACTGGTAAGTGTGGCGGCTGGAACGTCTGTAGTAACAGGATGTGTGTTTTGCTGTTTGTCCCGCGTCTCCCTTAACAGTTCACTTGCTGGGATGTTAGAGGGAACAATCAGTTCTGCCGGGGGAAGTTCCTTGTTGGTCACGCGAACATTGAGCGGATCGGGCGCGGGGCTCTATCCCGGCGTCGGCCCTCTGGCTGTTGATGGGGAAGATAAGCCCGCTGCCAGGTTCCGCTGACCATCGTTTGGTAATGGAGATTTATCCAGTTTGTCCTCTTCTTCCGCTGCATCGACGGGCTTCAGCTGGATTTCAGTGACGCAGTTCGTGCCGCCATTGATCTGAGCCGAGACTTGTAGTTTGGTTTGCGGGTGTGTTAAAAACACGAGATCTCCATTATGTGGATGCTGGTTTGGGCATAACTTTGAAGGTGCCGACAGGAGTCTGTTTCTGGGATTTTGCAGACCCGCTGGCGCTTCTTTCCCCTCCAATTGTGGTTTGGAACTGTGTAGGCGCTTTTTATCCCCCTCTTCAATGTTTTGGTTCTCCGGGTGTTTGAATGGGGTATTCGAGGTATTCGAAGTTGTAGTCGAGGTTGGAGACAGGTCTAGCAGTCCTGCCGGCCTGACAAGAACTGCAAAGACTGCTCCAACCTCAGCGACAAGCTCCGCGGCCGCTCCGCGGCTCCCAACAGTATTTGTAGGTCCTCCTACAAATGTTCAAGGGAGTAGAAAGCAGACTGGAATAGAGCTGGAAATGCTAGGTGGGGAGCTCACTGCAAAGACTGCTCCAACCTCAGCGACAAGCTCCGCAGCCGCTCCGCGGCTCCCAGCAGTATTTGTAGGTCCTCCGACAAATGTTCAATGCAGTAGAAAGCAGACTGGAGTAGAGCTGGAAACTCTAGGTGTGGAGCTCACTGCAAAGACTGCTCCAACCTCAGAGACAAGCTCCGCGGCTCCCAGCAGTATTTGTAGGTTCTCCTACAAATGTTAAAGGCAATAGAAAGCAGACTGGAGTAGAGCTGGAAACGCTAGGTGGGGAGCTCACTGCAAAGACTGCTCCAACCTCAGCGACAAGAAAGTCTTGATTCTTAATAGACAGGAGGAGAAGCCTCTATGAAACATTTGTAAGTCTTTATTCTTAATAGCCTGAAGGAGAAGCCTCTATGAAACATTTGCAAGTATTGATTCTTAATAGTCGGGGGGGGGGGGGGTTAGGCCTCTAATGAACATTTACAAGTCTTGATTCTTAATAGTCAGGAGGAGAAGCCTCTATGAAATATTTGCAAGTATTGATTCTTAATAGTCAGGAGAGCGGAGAAGCCTCTATGAAACACTTGCAAGTAAAATGTTTATGAAGACTGACAAAGCCAAGAGGAAGGTTGACAGATGTTTGTGAAGCCTGAGAAATAATACAGAGTTGTCTAATAAGCCTCTAATAGAACGATAACCTTGAGAATGAGCGCTACAGATAGAGTAATCACTCTGAGGAGAGGGATGTAGATGTTAAGGCGAAACCTCTGACATACAGAACCAATGTACATATCTTGAATGAAGTGAAGGAAGCAAACGTCTTACAAAATCATTCAGGTATACTTCGTCAATTCACCACATTTGCTTCTGCAGAAAACCGAGGCTGATCATGAGGTTTCCCAGGAACCTACCTCTGGCACCCTTACTGGCATGCCCATACTCATCAGCTTCAAGTGTACTCCTTCCCTAAACATATGATTCTACAGGATTGCTTAGATGTGGCATTGGTACTAACTGGGCTAAACACCATAAAACATGTAAGCCTGATTAACGTAAAGAGGTGTAATTAAGGCCTAATTCCAGTACTGCCACAGACCTCTTGCGACCCAACCTCTGGGCATGAGCCTGAGGTTTCTGCAAATGCCGGAGCTGGCGAGGACTCTTTGCAAGGCTTGACGTTCTTGGTACCAGATGCAGCAGCACAATCTTCCTGTTTTTGGAATTGAGGTACTCAAACGTTTCAGACGACCAAAATGAGGCTTTCTTTTTTTTATTTTTATTTTTTTTGTTTTATTGGCTTAAATAAAAAAAACCTTTAACATTACTAGTCAGTCATCATCCTTCTCTCAATTATCCTTCTATTTCTAAATGATAAGAGAGGATCTCAAGTCACCCTTGCCCTCGCCCTTCCCTGATAGCAGAAACTCCAGCATTTTCATTGTGGCAATTACCAATCCAGTTTGCTCGCCTATCAGGACCCATTTCCACCACTCACTCGGACTCAAAGTCGTCATTTTTCCCATATTGTCTTTTAGAAAGAAGTTTCTGACTTGGACCAATGATTGACAAACCATTATCAAATGCATAGTCCACTGTACTTCCCTTGTCTCCAAGATGTTAGGTCGCGGATCTTAGGAGAGGGGAATTTCTGCAGATAAGTTGGAAGAGCATTCATACCCTTTCCATCCTGAATCACCAAACAACCCAATTTGTCTTTCCCACACCACTCTTCAGTATGAATCCAGTCCAGGCCTGGAGCGTTTTCTTCACCATACAAGGCTTTGTCAATAGATCTCTAATCCTAATATCTCTCCCCTTCATCGCAGATATCATGCTCCCCTTTCAGTAATTCAAAAGGGCGATTAGTAGGATTTTCAATGCATTTGCGGTATAGAGCCATCGTCTTGCATACCACCATGGACTCAAGGGATTGTAATTTCAATTCTAGCCTTATCACACTGGCTGGCAAGCTATTAGGAAGCCCCAAAACCTTCTGCCAGAACATCCCCTCTAGCTTATGCCACACAGAAAAGGACAGATGGAGAATTGCTTCCACTGCATAAGTTAGTATTTGGACCGCTTTCTGCTTATAAAAACCAATTATTGGTATGAGCATAAATCTCCCATATTTCTTCTAAAAGGTCCTCCCCTGATTTATCAGTATTGAGAGCCTGGATCGAAGGTAGAGGTAGTGGTCTTGTTCTCTTCTGCTCTTATTAATATTTACACCAAGATACATGATGGTGTCAACAATCTCTAAGGGAATTCCCTCTACTCGCCAGGTGAACCTTTCACTCCGTCTTTTGCCTATTGCTTTCATCACCATGACATTCGATTTTTTGGCGTTGATCTTCATGCCATTCAAACTGAGGAAGGATTCAAATGCACTTAATCTCCTTTGCAGACCTATCTGAGTCTGATCTAAAAAGACCAGATCGTCCGCAAAAAGGACCTATGGTACCTCCTTCTCATTGATCTTCAGCCGGAAGGCCCTTACTAGTTCTTGTGACTCGGCCAGGTACACTATATACAGACAGAAAAGTAGAGGTGCCAGCACACACCCCTGCTTTAATCCCCTAAAGGTATTTATTTTTTCCGATAAATTCCCTTTCTTAGACAGACGGATCCTAACAGATGTATCGGTATATAGGGCTTCCATGGCTTCAACTAGATGCTCCGGTCTGCCCCTTTTATGCCGTTTAGCACATCATTTCCCCCTAATAACACCATCAAAGGCCTGTTCAAGGTCCATAAAGGCTATAAATAATGGTTTCCCTGAGTCCAATGGCCTCTCCTTTAGTAAATTCAATATGAAGAGATTACGTGACGTACCCACCCCCTTCACAAATCCCGTTTGATGGGGGTCTAAAATACCACTCTTTCCCACCCATGCCGTGAGATCCCTCAGAAGGACTGTAGCAAAAATCTTCCCTATGGAATCTGATGGGGTGATAGCTCCTGGGGTCCACCCGGTCCCCTTTTTTAAAAATGGGAACAATATTGGCCTCTCTCCAGGATGCTGCTATCGCCCTATTTCCATGATCTGCGAGGACATGCCGACAAGCAATTTGGCCCACTGTGCTTTGTTCTTTTTCAATTCTTTATTTGATAGGCCATCCTGTCTGCGTCATGGTCATCAAATACAGAATTCCATCTCTTAGAATAACACTTGAGATCTACCTTCTCCCTCCATTTTGGATCCACGAAAAGTCAAGAGTAATGTTTAACCCAATATTCTTCAGAGACCATATTCATCATATTGGCTTCTCGAAAAACGCCCCCATTGTTAATTAGCTCCCAGGTATCCTTCGACTTTTTTGCACAGACTGCTCTTAACACTTGTTCAGCGTCATTTTGTGATCTGATGGCCCTCGTGCTTTTGCACCAGTTTTTAAATCTCAGGCGGGTCTTCCTTATTCTCTCTCTTTTAGCAGGGTGGGCATCGCTTCTGATCACTCTTATCTCCCTTCTCATCAGTTTTCTCTTATTCAATAGTTCCACATCATATGCATGTTGTTGGATCCAATCATTACCACCCTTGACAGTATTTTTCTTCTTAAAACCTGTTAGGATCCCCAAGTATTCAGTTTCATTTGGGTTTTCCTGGATTTGGGGCAAATATAGACTTGCTACTTTGTTTACTAATGTAACAGTTAGTCTTAATCTATTCCCACTCCCCCCAATCAAGGGCCACCTCCTCCATTCTTCTAGCTGGGCCGATGGTCTTCCATCCACTAATATGGATTGCCAGCAGATCATGGTCACTCAATCTTTGGGAGATAATCGAGAATTGCTCTATTGCTTCTCTCAGATTTTTAGAAACAAAGCAGCAAAATGAGGCTTTCTCTGTGGTTCAGTTTGGAGGTTTCTCCGAGCCCAACATGGATATGTTCCGAGGCATTATCGTGGAGATGTTTACACTGACACCGGCTCCAGTGCCAGTGCCTCGCACTGGGTCCAGCGCCAGCCTGTATGCCATGACCAGACATTCAGCTGCACTGAAGACTGCTACCTTGAACCCCCTCCCTGCATGGAGACACATGGTTTTGGCCGATCCGGATCACATTGGTCTTGGTGGCAGAGGCCACCCCTATTCCTCCCAATATGGTAGTCGCTGTATCTCTCAGGTTTCTGCCCGTTCTTGCTCAGGAATATATCTGTCTTTGATACATTTTCTTAGTCAAAGCTCTATCAGGTCTTCCCATCCAGCACAAGGGCATGAATGTGGTGAGAGGGTATTTGAGGAGGGGTAAAATGCTTTATTTCCCCCTGCGAATGATTTTCTGCTGCTTGAGCTGCCCACATCAGCCCCACAGATACGTGGTCAGAACCTTCATGAAGGACCGCCGCCATCTTTAATCTGCACTTGCTTCTTGTTTGGATTGGGATCATTTCCAAGGTGCTTAGCATCTCTGCGCTGCATTTGTCAGTGCTCGGTGCCCAAGCCAAATGTATGTTCCTCAAGTGACTTTTCTTTTCAGCTGCAGGTCGGGACACTGCAGTGGGTCTCTTCCTACGTTCTTTTGTTGCAGTTCTCCTCTCCAACAGTGGCTTATTGCTATTAAACTCTCCTGTGCCCTTAAATTTCACAGGGGGTGGGGGGAGCCTTAACAACTTTCAATGCCAATGTCTGAGAGTCATGGATTCTCAGATGCGTGGGGGATTCTGGTTAGGTGAAGGACCTGCTTCAAGGGTTCTAGAGTAGGTGGTCGCGTGTCCACACGATGAGCCCCCTGCCAAGGGAAAGGGTACGTTGAGGGAGCCGAGCGATCCTAACACTCCTCTGTGTGTGTGTGTGTGTGTGTGTGTGTGTGTGTGTGTGTGTGTGTGTGTGTGTGTGTGTGTGTGTGTGTGTGTGTGTGTGTGTGTGTGTGTGTGTGTGTGTGTGTGTGTGTGTGTGTGTGTGTGTGTGTGTGTGTGTGTGTGTGTGTGTTTTTGTTTTTTTTTTTTTTACTGGGAGATTTCAGGTTACCGTCACTTTAAGCAATCCATGTGTGTGCTAAAATGTATTATTACAAGCCATATAAATGCAAGCATAGCCAGAAATGCTGACGTTGTGTACCATCCCCCTCTTGTGTAAGAAAACCATCCACTGTAAAAGGCCACTGCCTTCATCACCATCTCCCAAAGTGATATGCCCTACCATCACCAGTTGTGAGGTCAGACCACTGCATGAAGCTCTCAATGACCCAATTTCCTCACGCCCCCAAAACACCCTCATCACCTATAGGCGCTGATGACTTGCTGGAGACGACGGCATATAGAGGTTTTTGGTCAAGTTGCTAGTAGCCCTGACCACCACCACTAAACACCCTCCCAAAAAGGGTAACCTAGACCAACCAACAGAAACGTTTGCAGGTGTGCCGGAAGTGAGAACCAGCGGGGCACAAATTAAACACCCGAGGAAGAAATGCTGACCTAGAAAATACCAGCGATTAGAGCGAGGTTTGATTGATTGATTGATATTTTATTTCTATTGTGCTCGTACACAAGTGTTTCAGAGCGGGACAAGGGAGGGGAACAGGGGAAAACAAAACAGCGATCTTACTAGGCCCAGTGACATTGAGAATGCTGAAGTGCATGGGAGAGGGGGGAGGGGAAAAGTGCATGGAAGGGGGAGAGGTGGAAAGTGCGAAGCAGAGGAGAAACAGATAAATAATAAAGGCAACAAACAGTGGTAGTGCAGCCAGCAAGTGGCAAGTGCTGGGTTAAAGGCAGCAGACAGGGTAGGTCTGATAAGTGCAGGAAGAAAAAAGGGGGGGCTGTATGGGTACAGATACAGACCCTAGTGCAAGGGGTGGCCCGGAGGCAGTGCGGGAGGGTGGCAGGATGAGCAGGTACCTGGGCCCAAAAGACAGAGGGTGGCCAGGTGCAGGGTGACAAGAGTGAACAGATCAGCTGGGGAGAGGGGGAGCGAAGGCAGAAGAAAAGAGGAAGGTCTTGAGGTGCTTCCGGAACCAGAGATGGTTCTCCTCAAGATTTAGAGTGGCAGGGAGGTTGTTCCAGAGGGAGGCCCCAGCCGAAGACAGAGATCTACCCCCAGCTCGTTTCTTAGAAAAACGACTGATCCTGAGTGAGTTGGAGGTAGAGGAGCGAAGAGCTTGAGAGGGGAGGTATTTGCGGAGGGAGAGCTGAAGGTATTTTGGAACCGGGCCCCAGAAAGCCTTGTGGACAATGCAGAGGGTTTTGAATGTAATCCTTGCATCCACTGGGAGCCAATGGAGAGATATCCGAGCTGGAGAGAAACGATCCCAGGGCTTGAGGCCGAGGACAAGTCTCGCAGTCCTGTTCTGGATTAGTTGCAAAGGGCGGAGAGTAGAGGCAGGTAGATTTAGAAAGAGGCTGTAAAGAGGTGTCACATGGGATGAGTTGCTATTTTTTAGGTTTAGTCATCAAAAGGGTGGACGCCTCCACTCTCCTTTCTTTTATGTTTGGAGCTATAACACATTTATAGATTTTTGAGAAAAGATTTCAGATTTAATACAAATTGAAATTGAATGAATCTTTATGACATGCAATAAACATCGAGCCATTTATAATTTAAAATGTTGGCTTGCACTGCTTAAAGATGTACTGCCTCAAAAAACAAGGCAGTTGTGAACCCGTTCCATACTTAAGTATAAATTGTAAATAACATCGCTGAGTCAATATAAAGAATGACAGTAAATGACTATGAAAATATAATGACATACATAAATCGTCCTCATTTTTCTTTTTTTTTCGTCATAATCCAAAAACACATTTTTTTCAGACAGGCATTTTAACATCAATACATTCAAATCCGACACCAGAACTCAAGACAATAGAATGTCAAAAAAGAAAATCATCATCATTGTGAAAAGGAGGGTCATTTCCCCATTATTGTCAAAACGCGTATTACTTGTCAAGAGGTCTTCTATCTGTGGACACGTGTATACTGTCCTGGAGTCCTTCATAAATGCTAGTTTCAACAAATGGAGAAGCCATTCCTTCCTCAGGACCAATCGATTCTATACTACAAAACAATATATTGCTATGAGTCATATGTGTCATGTCTACTGATTAATTATTCAAATTTTTGATGCTTTTTTGCAAAAGTAGTTTTTACCTCTCTTTATTTTAGAACTTGAAGGCACTGTTATTTAATTTAAAAGTGCTTCTGTTTTCCCTAAGAGAATGTGAAAAGTGCAATTATTACATCTTGACGCCCTGTTGATTATAATCTTCATGTATTGACAGTCCAAGTCGGATGAGGCCTAGAGCATACCTGCACCACCCACCATGTGGACATCTTAACAGCAAATCAAGGGTTCTGCTCCCTAAAGTCACGAGGACATCAACTGAACACAAGAACGCTTTTAAAGGTAATACAATCACCCATATTCCTCAACCACATAGCCTCCTCCATTCACCAAACGCACCTTCTGCAACATCGACAACTCCGTCTTCTTTGAGAAAGTGGAAACCATTAAAGACACCTTCCCAAGGGCTGGCGGGCACAACTAAGCTCGTTGTATACTATTCCAGTCAGTTTGAACATGTATCTGGACAAGGCGGCAATGAACCACTGTCGAAACACAGTGGGAGTAACACTGAGACCAAGGGAACGACCTGCTCAGTAATATTCAATAAACATGGATTGATTAGTACTAAGCAGGTTATCTGCATGGGACAAGGCGGCACCACGGGATGTTCCTTTGGTCGAAGTGGCAGGTCATAATAGGGAGTGGCTTCAACAAGACAGGGTTAGACCTCAATATAACCATGCACAGGGAGAACTAATCAGTTGAAGGAGCTACATAAACCCTAGTCCAACATAGAGCTGTGGTTGATAGTACAGGCTACCTACTGTATATCAGGCCATAGTCAGGCCCTGGACGGCGGCAAATGCTGCTGGAACTTCCCTGGGCTTTATACCTCGTCTGCCCCAGCTAATATTATTTGACCCCCCCCCCCCGCCCGCCCTAGGAAGTAAGTATTCCTGTGGACATACAGGGCACCACCCACTGCATTTCAATGTTAAGACTGTACCTGCCTCGTGTAACTAAACCTTCTGTAAGTGCTGTACGCTGTATGCATGGAACGCTACTTAGCCACACCTCTGTAACCTGTGTGCAATGCTCTTCCACCTGTAACTAAGACAATCTCCATGTAACAGCGCCTCGGTGCCTCCGGGCTGCCAGTGCACTATATAAATGTAAAAAATAAAATACAATATGGGTAGGGGTCTGGCAAATGGTCTATTGGTGAATGCACGTTCTTTGGACACACGTGCCCCTTTTTGTTTTGACCTATTGCAGAATGACTCGCCTGAATTGGTTTTCAGTGATAAAGTCGCCTGGGAAATGGCCACCAGGTGGCAGCATTTCCCACAAATTGCACTCCCATTCTACATGGTAGTTTATAATATAAAATTATATCCCTCCTAGAATATTTGGGGAAAGTATTTTAAGGGGCAGGAAAAAAAGGTCGCCTACCTGGTGACCTTTTCCAGGTGAAATTATCACATGGAACCCCAGAATTTGTCTGTATCACTGCCACTTGGCTGTGGAAATCCTCTGTACCCTCTGTGGTTCAAGCACTCCCTGATAACTATACCATTCTATGCTGTGATCGGGAAGCAGAGCACCCTTGTGGGGTGATTTGTGAAGAATCCTGTGGCGTCCTCACAAATACCCTGCCTAAAGTCTCCTCCCGGCTCCCAGCTGGCCAGGGAAAGGGCAACGCTTTCTGATCTTTTGTTTTTTACCTTTATTTATAGCAACAACAGACAGATAGCGTGGCATTTCCAAATGAAAGTACATATAATTAGCAACATGATATAAGTAGATTCAATACATCAATCGGCATTAGCAGCCAGTCAGCCACCATGCCTCACAGATGGTGAGTTCCCAATACACTGGACAATGCGGACACTCTTCATTACCCCGTCAATTGGTTCTCCTCTCGAGCCAGGTAAGTGCGGTATGGTTCCCAAATGTCTTTTGGCCGGCAGGTCGCTGTCACCATAGCATTGAACGTCCCCTCGGTGTCACTTGTGTACACCAAATCTTTAAGCCATCCCTCACAAGTAGGGCAAGCGCTGACTTCCAGTGGCGGAGGATACATTTTTTGGACACCATGCAAGCTAGATTAAAGAATCTTCTGGTAACCATTGGCACCTGGCCTATGTCTCCCACCAAATATTTTAATGGGGACATGTCGGGCGGAATCCCCATGATTGAATTCAAATGTTTGCCCACTTTCCGCCAATATAAACTGGCAGGAGGACAATCCCAAAACATATGGTTGGAGTTGGCAGAGGAAAAACCACACTTTGCACATGCCCCGGTCTCTTCTGGAGAGAATTTAGCCTCCAAGTACCGCTTGGCCGCTAGACTCTTGTCTCCTGCATTGGAAAAGACTGTGTTTGCAAGCCCAAGGATTTTACTTATTTAAGGACTACTTATCCCAGCAAGCTTTGTGCACTACGGCTGTCGCGCCCACCTGAAGGCGTGCGTATAACCTGGAACGCGCGCGCACCGTAGCAAGTACCTCCAAGGTACTGCTTGGCTGCTCTTGTCTTCTGTATTGAAAAGACTGTATTTGCAAGCCCAAGGACTTTACTTATTTAAGGACTACTTATCCCAGCAGGTGAACATCATATAACGTAACCTTAAGGAACTATTGATAACAAATTGATAGTAGTGCTTACTCATTTTGTGTTTGTTTGTTTGTTTAGGCTTTGTGCACTACGGCTGTCACGCCCACCTGAAGGCGTGCATATAATCTGGAACTCCCGCACACTGTAGCAAGTACCTCCAAGTACTGCTTGGCCGCTTACCGCGGAGCTGCGGTTCTGCGGTCTAGCGCTCTTATATGAGCAAGTTAGTTTCCCTGGCATTACAATAAAGTCTAGGTGCAGGATTATATGGTAATAATAGGCAGTAATTATTTGTTATCTTACGTTTGACCTCATTGCCTCTTATTGTGACTCAGAGGGCGAGAGCAAAAGCTTGCGGAGCAAGTCTGTAAAGCTCTTATATGCAGGTCTATACACTTAAATCCAATATGCCAGACTTACCAGAGCTTCCACTGACTACATCGATAAATCCATCTAAACATGCAGTGAAACCAAAACGTGCCTGCTCACGCAAATCCATAAGACTCACGCCAGTTTCAAGAACGCTGAGCGTCAATAAACATATACGCTCCTTTTGCGCTATCCTGAAGCGCGCTGTTAACGCAGCGAATGCCGACAAACATCATGGGGAAATGAGCGATAAAGTCGCAATTGAAATAAGAAAAGAACAGCAAAGCGATAGTGTCAGAATGCACCAAAGTATCAACCGAAAAGGATACAATATTCAAAAGGATACAGGAGGTAGGGTCTTCCGGATCCTTGTTCACCCGACTTGATAGTTGTGAAGTCAACAAAGACCTTCCAAATGATACAACCCTCTGGCTGATAAAACAGACAGAGCGATGGATCACTGGAAAGGGCGTGGGTAAGGTAAGTAATCCAGCCTAGGACAAATTAAAGTATCATGAATAACTGCTCCAACCTGAGTATGATGAGTTAGATAATGACAGGAATGATCACACTGACCTGTATCTCTGGGTAGAACAATCCAGAAGTCTCTTGATGGATTCGAAAAGAAGAACAAAACGACAGGGAAGGGAATATTAGTAAGGGAGACTTATCCCGGACGGAACGAGGCTCACGCTAGATACGGGTTGAATTCACCACAGGATAGCGTTCAAAGTTCAGTTCAAAGTCACTTCCAATAATCCTTGAAAGGCTTCCTTCCCACTTAGGGATCAATCCTTCTGTTAATTCCACAGATACAGGAGGTAGAAGAAAACAGTGTTTGAAGACAACGTGAGCGTGTGGATTTACACGCGGGCAGGAATCGCGCAGCCTGGGCCAGCCGCGTGTGAAGACAACGTGCGCGTGTGGATTTACACGCGGGCAGGGTTCGCGCAGCCTTGGCCAGCCGCACTTGAAGATGAAGAGCGCGTGTGGATGTTACACGCGGACAGGATTTACGCAGCCTTGGCCAGCCGCGTATGAAGACAAAGAGCGCGTGTGGACTTTACACGCGGGCAGGATTCACGCAGCCTGGGCCGGCCGCACTTGAAGGCGAAGAGCGCGTGTGGATGTTACACGCGGGCAGAATTTACGCAGCCTTGGCCAGCCGCGTATGAAGACAAAGAGCGCGTGTGGACTTTACACGCGGGCAGGATTCACGCAGCCTGGGCCGGCCGCACTTGAAGACGAAGAGCGCGTGTGGATGTTACACGCGGGTAGGATTTACGCAGCCTTGGCCAGCCGCGTATGAAGACAAAGAGCGCGTGTGGACTTTACACGCGGGCAGTATTCACGCAGCCTGGCCGGCCGCACTTGAAGACGAAGAGCGCGTGTGGATGTTACACGGTGGCAGGATTTACGCAGCCTTGGCCAGCCGCGTATGAAGACAAAGAGCGCGTGTGGATTTTACACGCGGGCAGGATTCACGCAGCCTGGGCCGGCCGCACTTGCAGACGAAGAGCGCGTGTGGAATAGCACGCGAAGGGATAGCTCCAGGAAACAGCGTGTGACGGAACACACGCTATCGAAGGCCCAAAAGTAGCTGTAGGAAAATACCAGGTTGTAGATCAGAGGTTCAGCTACACGACGCCAATAGAGACGATCAGAAGCAGCGAGTGAAGTTTCTACGCTGCTTAAATACGTGATACCGTAGTTCACGTGACGACGCAAGTCACGTGAAGTTAGCGACGTGTAAAGTGTAAACGTCGTTTTCCCGGTAACGTATCGAATAGCCTCCATTTAGAGTAGAACGGTCTAGCTGTTCTACGAGCGTAGCGTCCAGCATGCATGACAGATAGTCGCAACTGAAATAAAAAAAGAACAGGTAAGCGATAAACAAGTCATTTCTAACAACACTATTCTGCAAATAATGAAATCACCTGTCAGCAAACAAAAGCAAGGACTGCAGTTAACGATGGTAGAAGAAACTACAGAAAGTGACAAGGTTTTCTCAGACATTTCAATTCATGCAAGTGTCAGAAACATAACTAGCTCTTCAATTACAATATCCCCTGATTATCGCGCGCACTGTTCAATGGACTCTAGTATTTCTCTTGCCGCCTCATTCATACAACCAACACTGAGGCGTTGTCTTTCACCTATGGAGCAACTCACAGAACCAACCACTAATGGACTGATAGAAATTTCGCTGACTGCATTAAATACAACAATCAAAAGTCTATTTAAGATGTTTTTATCGCTCGAACTAAAACTCAAATTACAATAATCTCAAATTCAAATAATTGTAGATGGGATTGAAACACACCCTCATTTGACCAACACCTCCAACTTATGTCCTCAATCTATGGAAGGTAAAGATGCGCCAAATCTGAGCGTACAAAGCCCTACAGAATGTATTGCAGCGCCTGTGTTACCGGCATTCACACAAATAATACATCCAGTGGAATGTGGGGGAGTTGTGACTGTCGAATCAAATTTGTCCTGGATTAGCGTGGAGAATCAACCTGTTGACCTCCACAATCTCCCAGTCAAGAAATGTATGACGTTATCAATAAACGTTCTCGCATCAAAGGACGACCGAGACATCTAGTCTCAAACCGTATCAAAATATATCCAAGCCCAAAAAAACTGTGAAGGCTAAATCACGGATACCAACAGTAGATCTTACGCAACCCGTCCCAAGCTGTATTTCACCACTTGTTACTTCAAAAGTGGTCCCAGGATGAATTACGAACTCAAAAAGTTTACAAGATGGACCCATAATGAAACCACAATCTTCAACAGAGACACCTCCTCCAGTTCACTCTCCATTGAATCAACTAGTAGCAATCATGGCGAAAGCTGCCGAGTGTTCGAAGGACCCGGAGGAAAAGGTGTTGCCGAAGGAAACCGCTATTACGCAGCCGATGGCTTCGTTAACACAAGCTTTACATGAATTACAAGAACAGCAAAACATAGATTGCACTGAATTAATCAAAGCAGCTGTAGACGACTATATTCTGCAACGATTAAATGACATCACCCTAACTGCCTCAGCGAAGACCGCTGGCACAGAAAATCCTCGACAAATTTGCAGAGCGGATCGTCAACTAAATGCAAATCAATGGACTGTGGTGCGAGATAATCATCCAGCTACACATTCATCCCCTTTACCCAAGCCGTAACAGAGACCCAATCTAATGGAGCAACATGTTCATGATCAAACAAACAGAGATAGTAATGAAAAAACACTCAAGAAGGAACACAAAAAAAACTAATTTTCAAACTATCATACATTAATACTTAAGTGTCGAAATGCTCCATACGAAAAATATGATCTGTGTAGGACTAGTATTTTGAACGTATTTAATGAGATACATGACCTGGAGGACGTTTCGTCGGCTGACATTGATTAGGTCGAAAACCTATCGATTGTGCACCGATGGATCAAGTCAGGCCTAGTTCTGAACACTCTCTGGAGGGCCAGGGTGGTGCTTTTCGAGATGGGTTTCCTGCTGGCCAAGACCCTGAACAAATAACCCGCGAGTCTAAGGACCTGACACCATCACAGGTCCAACCACAATCATTCAAACCAATACAGTCAGATTGTCATTGTGCATTTTGTGATATAGAACCAAAAGCATAACCACGACCCTATGCGAATGAGAAATATGTGTCCCTAGTTAGTTGGAATTCAAGAGGGAACAATCACCTGCAAGTGGAACAACACAATGGCATAAATGATTTTGAAATTGTCAACCTTCAGGTGACGTGGATGATATCACCGCCGATCTGGGACGACCATGAATTAACTCTCCTACCGGCAGGGAAAGGACGACCTACGACAGGCTTAAGGGTTGCTGTGAAAATCAGTGCAGGTCTCACTTTGCAAACCTGGGAGTCTCCGAATAATTTCATTCAATTGATCAAAATCTCAAAAGATAAAGTAGATATAGCCCTCATTAATTTATATAGAAATCCAGCTGCCATCTCGGATAATACCTTTTACAAAGATTTATCCAGCGTGCTTGAAATTATAGCCAAAACATCTGACATCATTGTGACTATAATTGTAGGTGATTTCAACCTCAACAGCATAGAACCAATCAAAAGAAACAACCTGCAAGAAATTACAAGATGGACAAATTGTATGCGAGACTGGAGTTTTATTATGGCGAACGGCTCATTGCTGGGAGATATACCAACTCAGCCTACATGGCAAAGAGGAACCTCGAAAAGCACTGTCGATTACGTATTCCTATCAGAAGATCTGTTCATGAAAGCGTCAAAATTTCAAATTATAAAACAGACTGCAAGTGACCACCATATGTTGGTCTTAACCTGGCCCTGGGGTGATGGCCTTAACACACATGATGACATCGAAATTCATTATTAACAATGCTAAAACTTGTTTTAGATGTACGCATGACAAATTAACAACGCTGAATGATGCATTACAAATTTATCAATCAGAACCTGACTTTGAGTCATATGTAAGCACATTGGCGCTGTTCAAGAATTTGAACAGCCTACATGACCATACCTATGACCATCAGCTTCAACAAACAAAGACAACCTATAGAAGAGCGCTAAGATCGCTTCTCAAACTCTGCATGATGAAAGACAACAAGCTATCAAGACCCTTAAATGCAGATACAGAAACTGGATACGTGCACATAGGAGTAACATGTTTCAAAAAGATAGCGAAACTTTTATGTCGTTAATCTCCAGTAAAAATGTATCACAAACATGGACGTTGCTTAATGAAAGAACAGGACCACATCAAGTAAATACACAGTTGAATGGTGTATCAGAAGCACAATGGGTAGCACACTTCTCAGCTCTCTACCAAGATGAAAAATTTTATGACTATCAATATACATTGCAGTCAGATTCACCGTGGAGCCTGGAGTGCACAGTGGAAATAATAGAAAAACTAATAGTTAAATCGTCCTCTTCGCGCACAGCAGGCCCAGATGGCCTAACAAATCATATGTTGAAAGAACATCCAAAACAGTGGGCCATCATTCTTAAAAACATATTCAAACAGATACTCCGAACACAAAAGATCTCAAATTCATGGTGTACATCTCTCATTGTCCCAATTTTCAAGAAAGGCGATCGAGGAGTGCCGTCAAATTATCGTCCGATAGCACTCCTCGATACTCCTGGCAAAATCTTTACACGCCTAGTATTGAGAGATTTCCATTTTTGGACAAATGAAGCCAAACAACGGGATCCAAACCAAACGGGATTTGTCGCGGGAATGGGGACCGCGATAAATCTAATCACATTGAATGCATTAAAAAACAGGCTCACAATATTAAATCTCCCATTTACTTTGCTTTTATCGATCTGCAATCTGCGTTCGATTATGTATCGAGAGTCAAATTAATGATTAAACTTATCAAAGCTCAATGTCCTCCAAGTCTAACTGACATTATCTATAACTTGCACTCTGCTACATCAGTGCGGATTAGACTCTCAATAATGGGCCTTTTGTCACCAGTGATCAAAACTGCAAGATGACTGAAGCAAGGCAGCATACTTGCTTCTGCCCTGTTCAATTTTTTCATTCACAACGTAAAAACAGCTCTTATGGGTGTTGATTCAGATTCACCTAAGATGCATAAGGTGGCGATACAAGCTCTCTGGTACGCGGACGATCTCACCTTATTATCAAAGACCCCAATGGGGCTCCAAAAATTACGTATAGCCCTCACTCAATATTTTGACAATAATTAACTCATCATAAACCTAAAATAAATCTCAAATCGTTCTGTATGCTCCTAAATCGACTACTCGGAACAGGATGGAATGGAAAATCAAAAATATGAACTTCGAAATTTTATCTAACTATACTTATTTAGGTCTTGCCTTTGATGGCATGCCAACTGTTAACACACAGATGACCATTATTGAAAACAAGGTGACCCCAGCCATATCTCAGACCAAGCTAATATTATACAAATTTGGCAAATTTTCCATCAGCCCAGTATTTCTATTTTGGTGTACAAAAATGATTCCAACGCTGCTATATGGTCTCAAAATTTCTTTAACAAGCTAGAAGCAAAATACTTGGGACACATTTTAGGTGTCCCTCAATGTATTCCGGGACCATGGCTGAGATATGAGCTTGGTCTCACGTCCAGGACCATGGCTGAGATATGAGCTAGGTCTCACGTCTTTACAAGCCAAGTATCATTGGCAATTATGTGCCCTGTTTCGAAAATGTTTGGTTTATTCTAAAATTGACACCTTGTTAACAACAGTGGCAAATTATATGTGCTCTTCTAAACATCAATTTGTACAAGCATGGTCCAGAAATGTTATGAAAATTATGGCAATAGCTGATCTCATTAGAGACTCTAATCACCAACCAAGATCGAGCCAAAAAGAAGATCTTTATACAAGACTGGATAAATACTCGCTCAATCTGTTTAATTTATAAACATTTAATTCCGCAATTTTTTGGTTAAAAAAAAATGTGGTGTTACTGGTCCTATTTGTGCAAGGCTCTGAATCCTCAAATACGTTCTGCCATCTTGAGATTACGCTTAAATCTATAGCCTACCCGTGACGTCAAGGCACAATGGAAACAGATCAGCCAAGAGGAAAATCATTGCCGATTCTGTGCATACCTATTAATCAAATCGACTCTAGAACATCTTGTCACAGATTGTACGGCATTATCTGATTTGAGATGTAAATATTTTGTAAAACATATGGTTCAGATTGCAAATGTGTCCCCTGAATATAGATGGACCATGATAGTAGCAACACGAAATATGAGCATTCACATAGCCACGATTAGTTTCTTTAATACATTAGATTTGTATGATGAGAACAAGACTGCAGAGCAGCAAGAATGATTAATCGCATTAACATTGCATAATATCTATAATCATGATATGATATGTATAATCTAACTGCTGATCATGTATACAAAGAGTGAGACACACAGCAATTGAGATTAAAAAAAAATATGCGTTATCATCCAGAGCAATGCCAGTGATGAGAAATACATGGCACTATGCATATATAGGTAAAACAAGTGTAAAAACTGCAAAGCCATTCCATTCGAATTTATAGGTTCATATGTCGTCGTGTTTGTTACTGTGAAAATCATGAGTACTGTAAGATATCAAGGCTGATTGATTTTTATTCTGTTTTATCTGTAATTTATTTAATTTGTACAAATTGAAAAGTTGAGAAATCAGCTAAACTAATAATAAAAAAAAAACTTAGCAAGTTTGGTGGGGGAGTAGTGTAATTGATTAAGCATCTTGAACTGTATCAGCCGGTATCTGGCATTTATAGACACCTCTTTAGTCAGCAGGCAATATTCACTCCACTGTAGATCCGTAAATTCGGTGCCTAGGATCCTCTCCCAATTCTGCCAAGTTTTGTTTTTGCACCCCTGCCCAGCCTGTACCAGGCAGTAAAGCCTGAACACGATGCGTCTGTTAACCCCCCTTCCTGTGATCACCTCGATGCATTCATGAGTCTCTGGTTCCGTCGGAAAGGACGGTCACAGCAGCCGGGCAGCAGCCTAGATCTGGTAGTAATATGCTTTCTGATCCTGACCTTGGGGTGGTGTTCTGCGGGAGGATCCCCTAGTAGGAGAACGGGCCCAGAGGAAGAGGAGGACTCTGTTGGGTGGGAAACCATATTTACATTCCTCTAAGGAAGAAATATCAGTGATGCCAACATCTGGATTGGCTTGTTGTCTCCCAAATTGAACATCCTAAAATGGGTTAAAACATTCATAAACCCTTAGGCATTAGGAGAAATGAAAACCTTTTTAAAAAGAATGGAGACTCATAGAGCTAGATGCTACCATAGTAAAGCTAAGGCTGTAAATGATACCAATTTAAACTCTGAAGGTATGTATTTCTCTGTCAAACCAAGTCTTTCAATGCATCCTTGTGATTCTACTTTGGGGAATATAATTGGAGAAAGAAATGTGTATGAAAGCAACATTCCCAGTAGAAAACTGATGTTTGCATTATGAACTAAAGTCCCATAATCCCCAAGGTACTGGGACGAAGAAGAGGCTGAAGAGGATCAAAACTGCAAAGTGCAGCTTGTTAATGAAAATGACCCACACCTGAGGGAGACTGGGAGGCTTAAAGGGCCCCCTCAAGAGCAGGCCAGGAGAGAGCAGAATGAGCAGATTAATAGTCGTGGGTGGAAGTGTTGTGAACTCTCAATGTTGCAGCAGGAGCAAAATCTGAAGGAGGAAGAAGACACCATTACCTCTGTTGAGTGGTGTGCAGTTGCTAGTCCTGCACTACCAGAGCCTCAATTGCTGAGGTCATGCAGCGGAAAGCTTCAAAGGAGGAGGCTTTCACCCTGGAGATCTAATTTGCAGAGGCTGTGTAGCAGGAAGCGAAGGTTTGGACAGCTTTCCCCAAAGGAAGTCTGTCTCCGGTGGCAAGTGAGCACCAGAGAGCCATTGGAGCAGAGAAAGCTGTGTGTGTGAGTGGCGCAGACTACAGCAGAGATAAACCGGCAGGTTGGCAGACCATGGGAAACAGCTGAGTCAAATGACCTGGAAGCAGCGAGGGTAATGGACGTGCATGCCAGACCTGGTGAGTTCACTAAGCTATTGTGACACCAGAGTGCTCCGTAAACTGCCCGCTTGCTCAGGCCAGGTGCTTTAAAACGGGGAACACGCGTAGAAGGAAATACCCAAAAAGAACACATTTTGAATACCGAACTGACAGAAAGCTGACCGATCAGTATTGTGAAAGCCAAACTGATTTTGAAAAGCTCAAATTGAATAAAAAGAGCTTGATTATCTGACCCAAGAGGTTTGATTACAGGCATTTGGGTAAATCTGAGAACCATCCACAAGAAGGAGCAACAATTCAAGAACCCTATACAAACTACCATTACCCCAGCCCAAAGAGAGTTATAACAAGGCACATTAAACCTAACAAACACTACCCAAGTCAAGAGGGGGCAAAGGAGAAGCTAAATATTTGTAAAACCTATTGCCCATGGTTTAAGAAGTATATAAAAGGAACTGGTTCAAACCTACACTGCCAAAGTCAAAGAAGAGTCAGAAGGAAAAAGAGTTATTGTAAGTATTTGTTTATGGAGGAGTGGGGAAACAAGAGTGACAAGAAGTCTGCCCTTCTGGTGAAGGAGGTTTAGAAGGGGTGAAGCATAACTTGCAGGATGTATGGAAATCAAAGGTGTATTATCAATAGCCCCAATGTGAATCTTGTTTTTCCTTAAGACAGTCTTAAACGTGGTGTTGTGAATCAAGAGACATTGCTAATAGTTGTAAGCTGATCCTTACCATAGATGCATTTGTAGTTTGCTGTTTGATCTTTCCTGGCAGGAGAGTATAGCAGGTCAGAGATTGTCATAACACTTTCTTCTGTTCTGGCAGGAGAGTGTACCGGAACAGAAACCATTGAAGTAGGAGGCTTGGCATCGGAGTAAATCAGGTAAAGGTTGATTAAGCATTGTGAAGTGGTGCTTGCATGTCGTTTAGAAGAAGTGGTAGCTTCACTGATATATTTTGGTGAAGTATTGAAGAATAATCCTGACAAACTTTCGTTGCTAAAGTGAATGTGGTATAAACTGCTGGAGAAGTGGTCAACCTTCTGTTTCTAGCAAAATACGGTGTTGCAGAATAATCCTGATAAAGATAAGATTTGTTAATCCTGAAGAATTAAAGAATTGGTTTTGGTTTATATGAAGAATTTTGTTTAAGTTCATAATAGTGCAAGAGAGAAACCTTGTTGTACAATTCAGAAGTATTGGAACTTTTTTTGCCAATTTGGAATCAACAAGAACTGTATTGGAAGTGTGAGACAAGGCAGGATTTACTTTTTCTTTTTTTGGACATGTTGATCAAAATCCTACTTCAATCTGGGCAAGGGAATCCGCCTAGATTATAAGGAGAGACATTCATTGCACTGTGAAATTCATTGTTATATTTGTTGCTTTTGAAATTGCCATATATTACCTTGTTGTGTTATTGTATGCATAAGTGTGAGAGACAGAAATCTTTATAGTGTTTCCTTTAGTTTATTTTAGGCAAGGAAATCCATGTCCGGGTCTGGATAGTGAGGTGTTTATCTAACCTTTTTGAATTAATAAAATGACATCTTTTGAAAAACCTTCCCAAAGCTGTCCGCCTCTCATTTCTGACCCCTCCCGTATGGTGTCAGAGGTGGGATCGTAACCAGTTGATAAAAACTCGGAATCCACGATAAATGAAAGTCTAAGGTTTTCTGATGAAATTAATAATACAACCTACGGAGGCAGAGGAGTTTGTTTTACATGTCAAATCACAAGAAACCAGTTTCCAAATAGAACAACAAATAGTAACCAAAACTGGCTTCCCTGTAGACCAGCAAAAAACATTTTTGCTGACAGAAGCCATTGTCTAATAAAAAAAAGTGCCACATTATATTATTTAAAATCTTATAGTAAATTTACTCTGACACTCGTACCTAGAACTAGAACCTCATTCTCCTTCTCAAAACCCTCTATTAGCCTGTTGAAACTGAATCCATATTCATCAAGTTAGCAGAACTAACGAAAGTTACAGAAATAATAGAAATAGATTCAGTTTCTGAATCGGAAGGCAGTGAGGAATTTCAAACCCCTCCAGATGAACAACCAGTTAGCCCTAATAGACAGATTTAGATTCTAACAGAAGAAATTACAATGGCCACTTTAGATGTCCTTTTAACAAAGTTAACAGAACATCAAATACAGGCCGAAAACAGGTTTCAGGAAGGGTTAGAATGGATCGCAGCATCCTCTCAAAGACCAGTAATTCCACAAGGAATATTACAACCCTACAGAGAGGGGGCCAGGTTGATCTGAGGAATTTCTTTCTAAATTCTGAGAGCTTGGCAGATCAGTTAAATTGGTGCCCCAAATTAAAAACCTGCTATTTGGCTACTCTTCCATAAAAAAAAGAGCTTCAAAATTCACATCTTCTGAATCCAGAAGGTATAATCCTCCTTTTCTGAAATCAAAGAGGGATTATTGAAGGAAATGGGACAAACAGAAAACCTATATAAACAAAAACATAGAAGTATCAAATTGATTACTGACGAAACCCCTATAGAATGATCTGCTAGAATCCATAATACATTGTCTTTATGGCTTGGGAAAAGACCACATGAGATTAGAGATTCTAACTATAGAACAATTCATACATTCTGTGCCCCATTATCTGCAAAGAGCCATATTACAGATTAATAAACCTAAATTAACCTTGGTTGTCGAGACTGCCCACAATTATTTGGAAGCCAACAGATTACAAAAAGGCGAAGAAGTTAAGAGAGAGTCTAAGAATGTCCATCATCCCCCGGTGAGGTGGTGGTTAAACCCAACAATTATGGATTTCTTTCTAAATCTGTATCCAAAGAAAAGATGGGGGGAGAGAGATAGGACAAAGACTGATCAGTTTTGGATATTTCTCCTCTGTGAAAGATAGTGATCTAAAGAATCTGGGTAAGGCTCTCGTAACCAGGACTGATGTCTAGCAGAGAGAGAGACTCCCAGGACCCCCTTGTTAATTTGCATAATTTAAGTAGCTTTGGGTCTCACCCTAAGTTACTTGGGGAATCCAGACGTGGACCCCTTGCTCACTATTCTTAGAGAGGCACAGTTCCACCCTATTGATGAGGTCCAACCAGATTGAAACATGTGTCTGGGGTTGCTGTTGATCCTCTTGTTCAGAGGAGAATTGCCTAGCATTTTGGTGCTGGACTTCCCCAGGGCAGGACAAAGACTGATATGTTTTGGATATTTCTCCTCTGTGAAAGATAGTGAGCTAAAGAATCTGGGTAAGGATCTCATAACCAGGACTGATGTCTGGCAGAGAGACTCCCAGGATACCCCTTGTTAATATGGGAGATAGGAGAGTTAACTTCTCGAAAGAGAATGGTGAATCTAAATCTGAAGAAGTCTGAAGTCAAATATCTACCCTGGTATTATGCTTTTCATGCAGACGGGCAGGATATCTTGCACGCCATTGTCCCTCCAACAAGAAAGAAGAACCTATGGAGATAGGGTACATGATGGGAAATAATTGGGAGGGAGAGGAGGAAGAGGAAGGCCAAGAAGAAGTAGAAAGCATAAACAGGTTCTAGAGCTGGCGGATGGAGTGATTGCAGCTTGGAAGGACAGCTAAAGGCCGAGAAATCCTTATATGTGTCATGGCAGACTCAATTGAAATGCTAGACCCTCCTTCCTCTAGAAGATGCAGAATGGAGAGTAATGAATAGGGAGAACCAGCTGATCCATTGTATGAAGACTCTCAACCTTCAAAGGGAGTGAGAGATGAAAAGAAAAAATGTCTGACTGGATTCCGAACTGAAGGCCAATCTGCAGAGGACTACTTGACAGAAATCAATGATAGTCGTGCTGTCTATCGAGAAGATTAAACAGGCAGTGTTGGAAATGAAAAAAGATCAATCCTTGGCCAAGAAGCGCACGAAGGAATTGGAAACTAGAGTCTCTGGATATGAAGACTGGCTGTTGGCATTGGAAAATAGTGTCAACCATGTAACTACTTCTGGAGGAGGCAGAGAAAGAAATCTCTGAACAAGAAAATTATAATAGGAGTCCAAACTTTAGGATCACATGTTTTCCATAGGGTGTGGAAAGTGGCCGTCCTATAGACTTTCTGCAAAAGATACTACAAATCTACTCTTGGTCCTGCTTTCCTCCATTTTCGTAGAGGACATCAGATTAGCTATGATTAGAACGAATGCATCTTGTTGATGCTTTTACTCCGAGTATTAAGAAGGACATTATTTTGGATATAGCCCCTGTTATAACTGAAGCCAATAATCACTCGCGCTCTACAGGTGTTATTCCCAATGAGCTTAAACATGCCTTGGTGGACCCCTTCTTTAGACACTGATATCCCATATGGGCATATCCCCGTTGGATAGTGTCCTCTGACCTCCCTTGCTCACGGAGTGTCGAGTCACCTGGTGGCACCTGCACTGGTTCAGTTGGTGGCACATGCTTTTGGGAAGGGGGGGGTAATTCCCACTGCAAGTTAGGGGCGGGCAGTGAGGGTGGGTGGTGGTAATGTTGGGGATTCGAGGAACTGTATTGTAAATGACGGGGGCGGTTTGGCAGACCGCATGACATTGGAGCACCCCCGCGGGAGCTTTCTTAATCCACTGTGTAAGTTTCGACAAAGGTTGTGGGATGTACCCTAGTCTTCTGAAATGGTGACAATAGTGATGTCCTGGAGTGTCCGGGGTTTGAGCAACTACAGCAAAGCCCGTAAAATCATGGCCCACGCCAACAGGCACAGCTGTAAAATACTGCTCTTGCAGGAAACACACTCTGAGGGCCATTTGGCTAGGTGCATGGCACCGTCATGGGGTCCCCATAGATATTTCACCTCCTACTCGTCACGTGCCAGAGGGGCATTGACGATGGTCCATAGGTCACTCCGGTTTGTACTTCACAAGAACTATATAGACTCAGAAGGAAGATATGTCATTCTACACTGTGCAATAGCTAACAGGGAATACTTGCTGGTTAACACATATGGCCCCAATGTGGACTCTCCCGACTTTGTCGACCGGATGGTATCTATATTATTGGGCTATGTGGGAGTGCAGATCATCTGGGTTGGGGACATGAATTTCATATTGGACACCACACTGGACAGAACAGGCACTGCCCCCAGACTGCTTTCTAATGCGGCACGTAGACTCCTGGCGCACAGCACCACGCTTGATGTTCGAGACGCATGGCGGGTACTGCATCCGCAGTTGCGTGAATACACTCATTATTCCTCTGTGCATGACAGCTCCTCCAGAATCGATATGTTCCTTTTGTCTAGTACGCTCCTGGGGAGGGTGGTTGAAACTCAAATTTTGGTACGCACCTTATCGGACCACTCACCTATTCGGTTATCTGTAGATTTAGGAGTCCCTGCCCCCACTCTTAACTCATGGCGTTTCAAGTCTTTGGCCCTTTAGGACATAGTATTCAAGGCGGATATTCTGTCTGACATACAGTCCTACTTTGAGCTTAACACACCCCAGTCCACCTCTCTGGGGGTCCAATGGGAGGCCTTCAAAGTCTTCATCAGGGGAATGTCCATATCGAGGGAGGCGAGAGTTCTCAGAGCCATAGGAGCGGCCCTTACCCGCTCTGAATCCAAACTACGCATTCTAAAGAGCGCGCACCCTACATCCATTGACCCGGCCACTCTCTCTAGAATCGGTGTGGAGCTCCAATTCTTTAATGCACAAGCCACCAGGGAAGTTCAATACTTCAGTCGCCCACAGGTGGCTCGCAAATATGGAGAGGGGGACAGGCCTGGCAGGACGCTGGCTGCAGTGGCTAGGGGTGAATGGGGTCCAGCGCAGATCACTAGCGTTAAGGACAGCTTGGGATCGGAACAATGGACCGATCAACGAATTCTGGAAGTCTTTACGGACTTCTATGCAGAACTATACTCCCAGCCCCCTGAGCACAGTGAGTCCCAAATGCGTGGTCTCCTCGAGCAGATCCCTACGACGATCATCTTCCCCGCTACCAGAGACCAACTAGATTCCCCCATACTGCTTGATGAAATAGTTGAGGCGATATCCAAATTCCCCAAGGGAAAAGCACCCGGTCCAGACGGGCTAACAGCAGAGTTCTATCAGGAGCACGTGGCCATTCTGGCCCCCAAATTGCTGGAAGTTTGGAACGAATCGCTCCGGTTAGGCACCCTTCCTCCGACACTGCGTGAGGCCGTCATTACAGTCCTGCTTAAACCTGGTAAGCCTGCAGATGAGTGTGGATCTTATAGGCCCCTGTCATTAATGAATCTGGACACTATAATCTTCGCCAAAGTGATTGCTAGCCGCTTTCTCCCGGTCATGTCCTATATGGTACACAACGATCAATCAGGGTTTGTTCCAGGGAGATCGACGTCCCACAATATAAGAAGGCTGGTCAATGTCATGGCCCGCATTGACCAGGACGCAAGTGCAGTGGCGGTCACATTAGATGCCCAAAAGGCTTTTGATATGGTGTCTTGGAAATATACTTGGCTGGTATTGGAGGCTATGGGTATAGGGCCAAACATGATAGCATATATTAAGTTACTATACACTTCCTCGGTGGCTAGGGTTCGAGTTAACTCCCAGACGTCCGCTCTGTTCCCTCTTTCTAGAGGCACCCGACAGGGATGCCCATTTTCCCCGATTTTGTCCGCTTTGACAATGGAGCCAATGGCCGACTATATCAGGGAACGGCATGCATGCAAGGGGATACGGCTGAAAGGCGCCACGGAGATTGTCTCGCTATATGCGGACAATGTGTTGCTTTTCATAAGGGACCCAGCTGTTCATCTAAGCCCAATCTTACGTGATATCACCCGCATAGGTACATACTCCGGGTTCACTATAAACTATACTAAATCTGAGATCTTCCCCCTTACTAGCTCCACGATACAACCCACCACTAAGTACCCGCTCCGTTGGTCCCCGCAAGGAATTAGGTACTTGGGAGTCCAGGTGTCCCTGACCAAAGATTCGTTACTCGCAGACAACTATAGGGCTGTGGCGGAGCAAGCCAAGGCCAAAATTGCGTGCTGGTGCGCCCTTCCACTGTCACTAGCTGGTAGGCTCTCACTGGTGAAGATGATCCTACTTCCCAAGTTACTATACATTTTTGGTAATGACCCCATCTAGCCGGATAGGAGCTACTTCGCGAACCTGCACAAATTGCTTGCCCAATTCTTATGACACTCTGGTGCGGTGCGTAAGAAGTGGTCAGACATGGCTCTGCCATATGACAGAGGGGGCTTCACAGCCCCGGACCTGCTACGATACTGGACGGCATCACAGGCACAGTTTGCATCATACTGGTATCCTGGGCCCCCACCCCGTCCCCATGTCAAGCTGGAGGTTCTGGTAGCTGCAGGCACTAATGTAATGTCTTTGATTCTAGACAGACGGTATGAACCGGACTCGCTCATTGATCCCGCCCGGACCACGGTGGAGGCCTGGGCCCAGATGTTTAAAACCTGTGACGAACAGTACCCGTATTACAAGTGGCTCCCCGCCTGGAACCTTCCAGGGCTGGAACCCACACATGACATCGCCCTGGCACGACACTGGGAGGCCCTGGGATACCGTGCCCTCACTGATTTGTATCCAGAAGGGCAGTTTATAACACCACAGACGTGGAGACCGGGACACTCGGGCTCCTTTATGGAGCTTCTGCAGTTCTACAGGCTCTGCGCTGCTTTCCGCAGTGCGTGGCCTGATTTTCCTGATGAGCCCCAGGACTCCCCTCGAATTGCTTATATCGCCAACTCGAGTGGCGCCCGAGGGGTGGTTTCTTCATTGTATAAACTGTTACTGACTACTGCCTCTCCCCAACCGTCCAGGGCCCGGGACGACTGGGCCTCCGAGCTGGAGGTGGAACTCACTGACCAACTGTGTGAAAAGATGTGCTCTCATACTAACAGGGTGTCCCTGAACTTCCGTTACCGTCCATACAATATAAATTGCTCAACTGGCTGTATTACTCTCCATGTAAAATTTCGAGGTTTGCACACTCTGATCCACGGCTCTGCCCCCGCTGCAGTGCGAAGGTGCGGACCATCTTCACATGTTTTGGAACTGTCCTGCGCTGGCCACCTTCTGGAGTAAGATCATAGAGACACTGTCTGCAATCACTGATTCTGTTGTCGAGCCCGACCCGATGGGGGTCCTGTTTGGGGTGTCGGGACCTGGGGGACTTAGGGACATGCTTAAGTTCTTGAACGTGAGCTGTGTGGTGGCCAAGAAGTGTGTTCTTCAAAGTTGGAAGAGCCCAACCCCCCCTACATACCAGAAATGGTTGAATCTGCTCACATGGTCTCGAAACTGCGAGGAAGAATTCCTGGGTATGCTCCCGCCCCGTTCCCATCCCCATAATATTTGGCCTGCTTTCAACAGCTATCTGAATAGCCTAATTGATACTTCCTCCCTGGACGAGTCCTCCCAGCCCTCTCCGTTAACTGGTTGAGATGTTGGTGCTCCATGATATGTCGCTACTTGACCACTGTTGTCTTATTCTTGCATGTAAGCCGATCGTATTCATGTATATGTGTACCAAATTTATTATTACTGCTCCGATGTATGTGTACGCTATCTGCCCCTGTCAACAAAAATAAAAGTTAAAAAAATAAATAAAAGACACTGATATCCCAGCTAATTGTCACCCATCTCCCTGCTCCCCTTTCGCATGAAATTGTAGGAAGTGCTTATTTCACCATTGACTTCTGCTTTTTTTGAAAATTCATGCTTTTTTGACCATTTCAATCTGTTTTAAGCCCTTGTTGGGGCACCAAGAGCATTCTTGTCTAAGCAAAAGATGATCTGGTCCAGATTGTTGATCAGCCCGTTGCGGGTCCACTGATATTTGTGGACCTATGTCAGCAGCATTTCATTTCATGACCATTCCATTCAGCTTGGTGGAATGTCGCAGGCAGGTTTCTCTGGCCTGGTTTAACTCATTTCTGGAAGGGTGAGTGCAATCCCTCTCCTTACCGCCTTTTCACTCCTTGCCAGTTCATCTTACCTGTGGGGTCTCCAAGGGCTCCACCATGTCCCCTACTCTCTTTGGCATCTACGTTCAACCACTGGATATTGTGAAGAATCCTGCAGATCCCTCACCAAAACCCTGCCTATAGTCTCCTCCCAGGTGGCCAGGAGAAGGCAGACTCTTCCTGATCCCAATCCTGGGGGTGGTGTACTGCAGGAGGATCACTTGGGTGGAAACAGAGCCAAGGGTAGGGAGGAAGGAGAATCGGTGGGATGAGATGCTGTATTTTCTCTCTGAAAAGGATTCTCTTACCATCATGCCAGAAGAGGTTGTGGCTTATTGTCATTTTCTCAAAGTCCTGTCAAAACTGAGATGGTAAATTCTAAGTTTATGACATCTAAACCTATTCCATCTAAGCAACAACCCCTTTTTTATCCCTGCAATCAAATAGCCTCCTCAATACCAAAGGTGCACTACTAGGAATAATGGAAATGTTGCCCTGCCTACATCTTCTTCCTCCAATAAGGTTAAAACCTATAATCCCTCTTTTAAAATACTAAGGGAATTAAAGGAATGGTTCGCCCCCAAAAATTTTTATTTCAAAAATAGATAGGCAATATAAAAAAAAACGATTGGCATTTTTTTTTGTAAAATTTTGAGCAATTCAAGCTCAAAGATAGCACATGGGGGCATCCATTTTGTGAAATGGATGACCGCCGCTGTGCTCGCTTTGGCTTTTGCGGCACTAATGAAGGAAAAGCCAGGCAGCTGTAGTAAACAAAAGCTACCAGAAAGAAAAACCGCAGCATTTTCAAACACAATAGCGTTGTATTTATGTTTGCGGTCGCTTCAAAAGCGACCGCAAACATAAATACAACGTTTTTAAAGCTGCAGTTTTATTTCTAAGTTTTCCGGGCTCCTCCAGCCCGGAAAACTTTGGAAAAAAACACAGCTAGTGCTTATTTAAAAAAAAAAAAAAAATAGCACTTACCGAGATGCAGCTGCAGCTTTTCTGCCTGTAGTCTCCGGTCCGCGTCCTCCGAGTCCCGGCACCAATGAAGGAAAAGCCACCCAGTGGTAGCTTTTGTTTACTACAGCTGGCTGGCTTTTCCTTCATTAGTGCCGCAAAAGCCAGCACAGGCGAGCAGCCATTTCACAAAATGGATGCGCCCATGTGCTTGCTTTTTCAATTCTTGAGCTTGAATTGCTCAAAATTTTACATAGGGGCTTCAAAAAAAAATATGCCAATTGTTTTTTTTTTATGATGCCTATCTATTTTAGAAATAAAAAATTTTGGGCGAACCATTCCTTTAAATCTAAAAGAAATCAAAAACCATAATTTCACAAAAGTGAAAAACATGTCACCCATAGGAACTGACACGAAGAAGAGGACTGTAGAGGACTGGAAAAGTGAAGGACAGGCAAGCAGACCTCAGTCTTTGCCAGGGTCAGGCAATTAGCAATAAGGGTGTGCACCTGACATTAATTACACACCTGACTCCACCTAAGGAGCATAAAAGGCTGCAGCAGGAGGGGGGAAGTAGAATGGAGCAGGAACTGGAAGACTGGTAGTAGAAGCGGAAGGAGAAGAGCACAAGGCTGGCAGTTCCTGAGGAAGTGTGTTCACTTAAGGTACGCCGGGACAAGAGGAAAGCAGATTTCACCTGCAAGCCCTGAGAGAGTCATGTGTTCACAAATCCTGCTTTGGCGTGGCTGCATTGAGGGAGATGTGACAAGGCTGAAAGTCTTCCCAGGTGCACCTCGTGACTGTGAATGCAGAGCCAAGACTGTGCTGCAACCCGAGGCCTGTGTACTGAAGCAATCCAAGGGACATAGGAGTGATAGAGACTCCCCGTGGTTAAGACCAGACCGAAGACACCTGTGCTGCCAAAGGGTGTGGGTCACAAGAGTGCCTAAAGTAGTAGTAGAGCTCAAAGAGGTCGGAGAAGTGGAAGCAGCCCGCAAAATTAGTGTTCCTGGAGCTGGTGAGTGAAGCTCCATAAGCAGGTTCACTTTGAAAACTTTGCCGATAACTTTGAACAGCTTAATAATATCTCACATAAGCGTGGAAGCTAGTAGAAGTTGTTCATCACTGTGAGGAGGCCATCTAACAATGAGAATGTATCATGCAAACTCCTAATGCCAATCGGACTGCTCGTGTATAAAAGAAACCTTTTATTTTCCATTGTTGAGCTATTGAAATACTACCGGAGTGGTTGCATATCTCCAATTAAGAAGGGGGGGGAACGCTTTCCAGATCACTCGGAAACCTAAAGCTGACTTTCACAATTTGTTACAAGGTATAGTCCATCAAAGAGAGGTTGCTTGTGAACAATTGTGATTTCTGTGAGAAATTTGAAGGTGTCTCACCCGCTAGTCCCCGGGGATATCTCATCCAGGTGGCCAGGACACGGCCATCGCTATTGGATCCAGTTCCTGGGGGTAGACCAGTGCGGGAGGATCACCTGGATGGGGGCTCCTCGGGGAGTAGAAGTGGGACACCGAAGGTTGAGACGTGGTATCCCCTTCCTTGTGACACCTTTTCTCCATCCAGTTTAGGAAAGAAGAGTGCGTTGCCAAGTCTTGTCTTTAAACACCTTATAATTCTAAATATCAAGTTGGAGTAGACCTAACTGAATTGTGGTTGTATATTCTTGTCAGTGCATCTTACCATAGAGCTGATTGAAGTTAGTGCTATACCGTAGAGCAAAGGAGCCTGCTCCCACAGTAACTGTAGTGGAAGGGGGTTGTTAAGAGGAAAGCAACACCTGCCAAGTATACTAAAGACACTGCACAGGTCAAGAATACCAAGGAAGTTGTTGAAGTAGAAGTTGTTTCTCTGGTTTGTGAACTGTGGCAAACCAATCCTGGAAGAAGGATAGCCAGGTTTACCATTGACGTTGCTTTCTTGGCTGGAATTGGAAGGGGAACTTTTCAACAGAAGACTGTAGAACTGTTACCAGTAGGATTCCTGTTTGGTGAACTTTTATTTCCTTTTGGAACTTTTAAGAATTGGTTCATGACTTTACTTTCCATTTTAAATATTTGGGAGCAATTGACTTTCAGTAATCCTGGGCAAGGGATCTACCCAGGACAGGTGAAGGTCATCCAAATCAGTGGTTGTTGGTTATTTTCTTGTTTTGTTTAGTGTGAGGGCCGGTTTTGTAGATGGTAGGAGTTCATCCCTTAGACCTTAGAAAAGGTAGGGAACTCCCAGATAGAGTAGGTTTAGTGAGGTTTAATTTGCAGTTTTTTACTTTTGTTAACATTTTTCATTTTGATAAAAAAACAAGCAGTTGTCCGCCTCTCATTACTGACCCCTCACAATATGGTCATCCACTCCCACAGACTCCGTTGCTACTCCTATGCTGATGATACGCAAATCATTTTCCAGCTGAATCTAGCTCAGCCGGGCACCGCAAATTAGCTCAGCAGTTGCTTGGAGGACGTGGAATGTTGGATGAACGATAACTGGCTGAGGTTGAATGAGGACAAGATGGAGGTACTTGTGGTTGGCTCCTCCTCCGCTACAGTATTATTGACCCCTGCTCTCTGGTCCACTGCTCTAGGTCTTTTTCCCATGCTGGTTCCCTGTGTCCGGGATCTGGGAGTGAAGATCACTGACTCACTTTCTAATGAGGCCCAGGTGTCCGCTATCTGTCAGGCAGGCTATTTCAAACTTAAACGGTGGCGGAGAATTATTTTCTTTCTCCTTCCACAGTTCCATGCATTAGTGGTGGCTTCATTGATGATGAGTTCAGTTGATTACTGTAACTCTATCTTTCCAAACCCTTGTATCTGACCCATCGCCTGCGGATGTAACAGAACTCTGTGGCAAGAGAAGCTACTTGAACGCCTTTCAGAGCTCTCATTTCTCTGGTTCTCTGTATCCGTCACTGGCTCCCCATTTCAAAGCACATTCAATTCAAATCTTTGTTCGTTCCACCAAGCTTTCTATGACTGTGGAGCAGAATATTTGCAAGTTAAATTCCACCTGTATGTCCCTGGCCGTGCTCTAAGCTCTATGGAATCCTTGTATATTCAAGTTCCACGGTTTAGATTTTCCCGTATGGGAGGTCGAGCCTTCTCAGTTGTTGCAGCCAAACTGTGGAATTTTCTTCCATATGCGTTGCGCGCCACAGTGAAACATTCTGTATTTTGCAAGCTACTCAAAATCCACTTTTTCTAAATCCCATTGTTGGCAGTTGTCGTGCGTTGTGAGGGTCCTAGCACCAAGCTGCCCTTTGCGTGAACGGTGAAGCCATATAAATTCCAAACATAACTGTATCAACCTGGGTGCGTGCCACAAGTTACCTCTCAGACCTTGGAAGTTCCAAAGGTTACAGTGTCCTTCTGATGTGGTCTGGATGAACGTTGGCTTTCCTGGATTTAAGCTATTTTGAATGGTGTGAGGCCCCCAAATTCCATGCTGTGGGGCTCAGCCATTGACAGTCTATTAGTTCTACTTCTTTCCTGCTTGGATTGTTACACTGCAGTCATTGTTTTTGTCCCTCAAACGTGCACCTGTCATGCCTGCGCCATGGGCGCATACATTGGCAATCAATATGGACAAATTGTTATTCGTTTATCTACAGAAAACTCCTGGATCAACCGCTATTCACTATTTGGACTTTATTTCCCATTTGCAAGACTTTGGTGCCTTTTTATTTTTCCCAGAAAACTACACTTACCATAATACACTTGGCTATAACCATCTATTCCTGGCTATTCCTATTTTTCTTCATCAGAACTACAATCCCCAGAAGCCCTAGAGATTTGCTCTGCTTCCACCAGCTCAGGAACAGAGAGGGAGGTGGCCGATTGTCTGCAGGTGTGCTGAGCCAGGTGCAACCAATTTGCCTACCTCTGTGCTGGGCTGGGCAGTATAAAGGCTGCTGCCTGCGAGAGCTCACTCTCTTGCATTGAGTGTCCTTCCGGCACCTTATTTGCTTCGAGCTACAAACTTTGTATGCTGTTTCCTGAGTTCACCTGCTCTTTGTTCCAGTGCCCTGGTGGGCTCCTGCCTTGCAGTCTGCTGCACCCTGCTGCCTACAGCCCTAGCCTTTTGGGTTCCCTGTCTCAGCCCTGCTCTTCCAGGCTCCTGCCTTGCAGCTGATCACGCTCTGCTGCCTTCCAGCCTCCGCCCTTGCCCTGCCGGGCTCTCTACATTGCAGCCGATCTCGCTCTGCTGCCTTCCAGCCTCAGCCCTTGCCCTGCCGGGCTCTCCACATTGCAGCCGATCATGCTCTGCTGCCTTCCAGCCTCCGCCCTTGCCTTGCCGGGCTCTCCACATTGCAACCGATCACGCTCTGCTCCCTTCCAGCATCCGCCCTTGCCCTGCCGGGCTCTCCACATTGCAGCCGATCACGCTCTGCTGCCTTCCAGCCTCCGCCCTTGCCCTGCCGGGCTCTCCACATTGCAGCCGATCACGCTCTGCTGCCTTCCAGCCTCCGCCCTTGCCCTACCGGGCTTTCTACATTGCAGCCGATCAGGCTCTGCTGCTTTCCAGTCTCAGCCCTTGTCCTCTGGCCTCCCTGCTCTGCAGCCTGCCTCACTCCGGCTGCCTACAGTCCTTGTCCTCTGGGCTTCCTACTTTGCAGCTGATCACGCTCCGCTGCTTACTACCTACCTTTTTCCACCGGGTTCTCGGCCTAGCAACCCTCTACAGTCCTCTGCAACCTTCTACGGTCAGCAGCCCTGCCCCTCAGGGCTCACTCCTTGCTGCCCGGTCCTTCTGGGTTCCTTGCCGTGCAGCCTGCTTTACTCTGCTGCCCTAAGCCCTTTCCCTCTGGGCTCTCTACCTTACAGCCCTGCTCCTGTGGGCTTGCTCATTGCTTTCCTGCTCCTCTGAGCTCTCAACCTTGTTCCTTACTGTCCTCTGCTATCCTATCCTGTTACACGACTTTCCCTTCATTTCCTTCTGCTAGTTTGCCATCAACCTCCTTTTCCTGGATTTGTCTGTAAGTATCTTCTCTTGTCCTGTTTGTAGACCCTTTTGTACAGAGCTTGTCTGTTGGTTCCCATCAGTCAACCTCTGCCCCTTCCCTTGTCTCTTTTCTACATTACAGACACCCATAGCTGCTGTTCCAAGCCATGAGCAAACAGCGTGGGCCTCTGTTATAGCAAACTGTGCAGAAGGCTTGAGTATTTCCTAAGGTTCGTGGAATACTCTTTTCCTATATCTGCATACACCCCAAGAGGGAATTCATTCTGTACCTTTTCCTTGCTACTCTTGCCTACTCTTCGTTCTCTTTCCTTTCAGCTGTGTGTGTGCTTCTCTGTCCACTTTATTTAGGCACAACCACCCAAACCCTTTTTGGGTGTCCTGTGCCACTCTTAATAGAGTGCCATCCCTGACAGCACCACAGGCTCTGGTCTCCCATTCCTTGGTCTGTGAATATGGCCTACCATGAAATCTCACTCTTCTCCCGCCTTGGTTACTATAAAGCAGTATTTAGGCCAAGAACTTGGGCAGGCCACGAGAAAGGTTCTTCCTCTGTCAGATCAAAAACAGTAAACTTTGCCTTTCTATCTCCTACTTTCTTGCTTGTTATTTCTTCCCACCTACCCCAGGTCATTTCCAGCCCTGGCTCGCACTCGTTTCTGACCTTCCCCTTCCTTCACCTCCTGTCCTTTTAGTTCTTCTCATCTTCCAACCTCTTTGAGGTGCACAATACCTCCTCTCATCCACCTAATATATTTTGACCATCCTCTCTTTTGATGTTTCTTTCTTTCTTCTTGTGGTGACTCTCCAGCTCTCTTTCCTTCACCTTGAATTGCCTCCTTTCTCCTGCTCTTTTCTCCTCCTTCATCTTTCCATTGTACAAAACAAAACTTCTCCTGTTCACCTTGTTTTCCCTCCTCCTAGATTTTTCCCTTTTACAAAGCCAACCCCTGCACCTTCATTCCTATCTATTTATTTATTTATTTATTCACATTTGTTGAGCACACAGCAGCCCAGAGGCATTGTAGAGCTGGTTACAGAACATATTTCTTAGTTACAGATCACTTTTCTTATTTACAGTACATTTTACTTTACATTTGACTTATTTACAGTTGCGTTGACATATGCCTTATTTACAATACAGAGGGGAGAGAGATAGGGATTAGGTGAAGAGGGTGGTGTTTAGTTTTTTCCGGAAAGCAGGGAGGGAGTTTTTGGCTCCGATGTCAGCAGGTAAAGAGTTCAATAGCTTGGAGGCTATGTTGGGGAATCCTAACCCTCCAGCTCTAGCTCTGTTTATGTGGGGGTGGGGTGTATTTTGTTGGCGTAGCGAGCTCTGGCTGGTCATGTGGAGATGTATTTCGTTATAGCCTCGGATAAGTAAGAAGGTGCTGTGCGGGAGAGGCATTTGTGAGTGAGAGTGAGGATTTTGAATGTGATGCGTTCTTTAACTGGGAGCCAGTGTGCTTCTTGTCTGGCAGGGGTGATGTGGTCTCTTTTTGCGATGCCGAGTGCTGCTCTTTCTGCATTGTTCTGCGTGATTTGGAATTGTTTGATGTTCTTCGCTGACGTGCCTGCTAGGAGGGCGTTACAGTAGTCAAGTTTAGCACCAATGGTTGCTCTAGCTATAGACAGTTGGGTTTGGAGATGTATGGCTTAATTGCATTTATGAGTTTGGTGGTGTAGGCAGAGGAGATGGCCCTGACCTGTTTTGTCATGGATAAGGTAGAGTCTAAATAAAGTCCTATGGTCTTCACAGAGGTGGACACAGGGATGATGGTTTTATCAATGGTGAAGTTGGAGTATAATTTGTCGAGTTTGGCTAGAGTGGCTTTTTGACCTCGTATGTGGATTCCGGTCTTGTCCCCATTGAGGCCAAGGCCGTTGGCTGCCATCCAGGCCTAAATGGTGGAGTAGATTGTGTCGAGTGCTTCAGCGTCTTTGTGGTATACTCCAGAGAGTGGAAGGAGTACCTGGGTATCGTCAGCATAGTTGGTGTATGCGATACCCAGGGTGTCAGGTTTTTCGAAGAGGGGCTTCGTAAACAGGTTGTAAAGAGTGGGCACTGTGCAGGAGCCCGGTCGGACTCCACAGTGGATGGTGGTGGGGGCTGCATTAGCCGTGTCGGAGAAGACCTTCATGGTCCTAACCTCCAGGAAGGAGGTGACCCAGAGGGCTGTTTCTTTGTAGAAGTTTGCTGATTGGGTGAGGTGAGATGTGAGAGTCTTGTGGTCCACCAGATCGAACGCAGCCAAGAGGTCTAGGAGTAGCAGGAGGGCTGGTTTTCTTTTGTCCATGATTTGTGTGATCTGGTTTTTTAAAATCAACTAGGGCAGTTTCTGTACCGTGTCCTTTGCTGAAGCCAGGTTGTCTGGTGCCTAAAATGGAGTGGTCTTCAAGGAATTGTTGGATTTGGCAATGGGCAGCTTTATCCATGATCTTGGGGAGGAAGGGCATGGTGGTTATTGGGCAGTAGTTGTTAGGTTGAGTGGGGTCCAATGTGGGCTTTTTGAGAAGGGGGCGGACCTATGCCTCTTTGAGGCTGGCGGGAATGATGCCGGTTCTGAAGGAGACATTGATAAAGGCTGTCAGTAGGGGAACAAGGCTATCTGCGCAGTCCTTAATGAGCTTAGGAGGACACCTGGTGCCTTCCTGTTTGCCGCTCTGTTTCCCTACTTAAGGAGCCCTCCGGCTTCTTTTCCTTTGCAGATGGGGAGCAGGTGCAAGTGGATCTAGGTCACCTGGCCTAAGCCCCACCCACCTGGTGTCTTCCTGCCTGCCGCTCTTTTCCACCACTAAGCAAGCCCCGCCCACCTGGTGCCTTCCTGCTTGCCGCTCTTTTCCACCACTTAGCAAGCCCTGTCCACCTGGTGCCTTCCTGCTTGCCGCTCTTTTCCACCACCTAGCAAGCCCCGCCCACCTGGTGCCTTCCTTCTTGCCGCTCTTTTTCACTTCTTAGCAAGCCACGCCCACCTTTTGCCTTCCTGCTTGCCGCTCTGTTTCCCTACCAGCTTCTTTTCCTTTGCAGATGGGGAGCAGCTGCAAGTGGATCTAGGTAACCTGGCCTAAGCCCCGCCCACCTGGTGCCTTCCTGCCTGCCGCTCTTTTTCACCACTTAGCAAGCCCCGCCCACCTGGTGCCTTCCTGCTTGCCGCTCTTTTCCACCACTTAGCAAGCCCCGCCCACCTGGTGCCTTCCTGCTTGCTGCTCTTTTCCACCACTTAGCAAACCCCGCCCACCTGGTGCCATGCTGCTTGCCGCTCTGTTTCCCTACCTAAGGAGCCCTCCAGCCTCTTTTCCTTTGCAGATGGTGAGCAGGTGCAAGTGGATCTAGGTCACCTGGCCTAAGCCGCGCCCACCTGGTGCCTTCCTGCTTGCTGCTCTTTTTCACCACTTAGCAAGCCCCGCCCACCTGGTAGCTTCCTGCTTCCCGCTCTTTTTCACCACTTAGCAAGCCACGCCCACCTGGTGCCTTCCTGCTTCCTGCTCTTTTTCACCATTTAGCAAGCCCCGCCCACCTGGTGCCTTCCTGATGCCGCTCTGTTTCCCTACTTAAGGAGCCCTCCAGCTTCTTTTCCTTTGCAGATGGGGAGCAGGTGCAAGTGGATCTAGGTCACCTGGCCTAAGGCCCGCCCACCTGGTGCCTTTCTGCCTGCCGCTCTTTTTCACCACTTAGCAAGCCCCGCCCAACTGGTTCCTTCCTGCTTGCCGCTCTTTTTCACCACTTAGCAAGCCCGCCCACCTGGTGCCTTCCTGCTTCCCGCTCTTTTTCACCACTTAGCAAGCCACGCCCACCTGGTGCCTTCCTGATGCCGCTCTGTTTCCCTACTTAAGGAGCCCTCCAGCTTCTTATCCTTTGCAGATGGGGAGCAGGTGTAAGTGGATCTTGGTCACCTGGCCCAAGCCCCGCCCACCTGGTACCTTCCTGCCTGCTGCTCTTTTTCACCACTTAGCAAGCCCCGCCCACCTGGTGCCTTCCTTCACCATCACTGTATTGTGGCCAATGCTCTTTCTCAACTCTCATGCTGGACTTCCTTTGCATCTTGTACTCATGGTGACCCTGAATCATGCTGTTCCCATCTTCATCTTGTATCCTGGCTTGCAACATTATGTGTTACTACTGACTGCTGCAATTGTATTCGCTCTCCACGCTTGCTTCTCCACTCTTGTTGACTGCTTAATCTCTTTTATCTCCTCCTTTCCCTTCTCCCTTTTCCTATCTCCTCCCCTTACTTTCTTCTATGCACTTACTCTATCAGAATTGTCCCTGGACCTAATATGATAGCAACCTCGTCTGTTTCCTCCACCCTCCCATTACTGTTTTTTACCTCCCCACCACCCCTCCAGCACTATCTGAAATAGCGTCAGGCCTAGTATGATAGTCGCTTGTTTTGTTCCTCCCCTCCCTTTTTGCACCCCTCTCCCTCATCTTTTGTTTTTCTCCGGCTCTACCAGAAATGTCGTCAGGCCTAGTACGGTAGTCGCCCGTCTGTTTCCATTTCCTTCCCACTCTCCCCCTCCCTCCCTTCCTTATCTATGTCTTAGCTCTTGCACTATCTGAAATGTCGTCAGGCCGAGTACGATAGTTAATTTCACATCCTTACTTCCTGGCCTGTAAGAATGTGGTTGTATTTTGCCTTGTTGCCTCCCTTGCCTTGAATCGCTTTGAAACACATTGTGTATAGGCGCTATATAAATAAACGATCATATCATATCATATGTCTCCTTTACATGTTGAGGGTTTTACGTTTTTAAGGATGTTATTAATTTCAGGTTCCGAGATGTCTCTGAATGAGAAGAGAGGCTTTTTGTAGAAGATTCATTTTATTAAGCATGGCTGCTTGAATACTAGTGTACCATGCTTCATCTTTGATGATCTCGTCAGTGGTGTTAGGGGGAGAAGTAAGTTCCTTAAATATAGTAAAGATTTCTTCGGATTGTGAATTTGCATTAGTGATGTGGGTGTTAAAGGCGTTAGCTTTAGCTTTTGTGATGGCATCTTTATTTTGGTGGGAGATAAGGTTGAAGCAATTCTTGGTGATGTTGCATGGGTTGGTTTGCCAGTTTTGTAGTGCCTCTTTTGCAAGAGCGCATGGATTGTAGTTCTGCTCTGTTCTCTCACTCTCCATCGCTTTACTCCTCAACCCTCACAGCTGAGTCGCTTTGTATAATATGTGGGATAGGGTAGAGGTTTAATTAATGGGGTGAATTGGAACACATTTGGGCATATTAGGTTGGCACTTGTGATTAGGTTCAATGCCTACCATTACCCCACTTCCCTGTGTATGTCCTGAAAACAAGTTATGGCTTCTAATTGTGCCACACCTCTGAATGACATTGTGTAGCACATGGCTTGTCCCAGCTCCTAGAGCCTCCTAGAGTCTTCGCTTGAACTTCCCAATCGGACTTCATCAAATATTACAATGGACTACCACCTACCCAGACTCAAGTAGTCCCGCTCCCACAACCTACATCCGACTGGCTCTATTGATCTTAATCCGGGTGGAAGAAAGCACAGACAATTTGAAAGATCTTGGCAACCCATGTTTTCAACGGGAGCAGCCGCACTGTAGAAGTGGAAGACCAAACGTTGAGGTAAGTAACTCAATGTATCCAAAGCAAATTGCTATTAAGCCTCTATCTCCCCAACTGTCATTCTCACAACATTCAATGTTCACGTGGGTCAAGCACAGAGGCTGACCAGCTTGAACTATCAATACTACACAGTTCCCTTTTTTCCATTCAATACAACTTTGAAGAAAACAGTTCTTTAGTACATTACATAGGCTTTATACCCCATTGGTAGATTCATCAACACAGACCTTGTTCCTCTGCTGGTTTGAGATCCCCATTCTGTTTCATTGTTGTTTTGTACATTCCCAGTGCTGAGTCCCTCCACTTGTTTTTCATCACAAACAGGAACAATATTCTGTTCCCTCTTTGCTCTTCCACACGATCCCGCCATGGACCACTCATTCGGTTCTCACCCACGCTCCTTCCACCTCCAAATGCACACACGTTGCCTTGCACTTCTTCACCCTTATGGGAGTTGAAAATCTTGATCATCCTTTCACTATTGCTCACCCTCACCCAATCACCTCCTTGTATGACAGGCAGTCCTGATCCCCGCCTGTCGCCAGCATACTTTTTCTGCTGACATTGTTGATCCTGTACTCTTTCTCGTAAATCTCTCTGCATATCCACATTCCACTAGTATTGTTCCTTCATCTCTTACCCATCCCGGACACACCCTGTTGCCTAGCAACATTCCACGCATTAGCTGGCAACGAGTCCCATTGGTTACACTGTGAGGCGTGGTACGATAAGAAGCAATAAACCTCACCAACTCCCTCCTGAAGTTCCACTTATTTTTCACCCACATCTGTTCCAGATCATTCCATTTCCTATAAAATCTTTCAATTATCCCATTCGATTGCGATTGATATAAAAAAAAGTGCATGTATGTCTAGGGAGGATAGCTCAGGGTCAGCGCACTCGCCCTGGAAACAAGATGACGTGGAGCAACACATGTTCGATCCCCGGGTCCACGCTTTGAACCTCTCGGTATTAAGCGTGTTATAAATAACTAATTATAATTATGTACAGTGTTATGATCTCTTAAAAATTCCACCATTTCCTTTGATTTAAATTGTACTTCGTTGTCCTGCACCACTTCCTCCGGTGATCCCTCACGAGCTAATACCTTTTTCCAAACACATCATTACACTCATGGTATATACCTCTCTCATGGGTTTTACCACTGGCCACTTGGAATAGTAATCCATCACACTCACCAAATACCTGCAATCTTTGGGTAACACCTAAAATGGTCTGCTATGTCTATGGCAATTTTCTTCCATGCACCTACTGTTAACTCAACCAGAATCATGGGACTACTCCTTCCTTATTCCTAGCACTGTTTCACAATGTTGACAAGGAACACACAACTTCACTACATTTTCTATTTCTGAATCCATATCCGGCCACCAAAAGTCTGCTCTCATTTCCCTTTTTGTAGCTGATATACCTAAAAGCCCCTCATGCGCAACTGTAATTAGTCTTGTCCTTAATGACCTTGGAGAAATGAATACTTCACCTCTGACTACACATCCCCCTTGAACACACATCTCATCCGAAATCTTCCACGTGGAACTCACTTCTCTTCACAATCCTCTTTCAGTTGACCATCCATTGATACCATACTGCTTAACTCAAGTTAATACCTCATCCTTCCTTCCTCGCGCCATTCATCTCTCGAAATTGCTTTTTCTCCTAGCCACCTGATTTCTGTACGTATTTGTTCCTCACCTTATATCCAAGTAGTCCCATTCGCTGAGATCATCTATTCCACTCATTGGTAACCTCAGTAGGCAATCCGCCTGCACGTTCTCTCTACCTGGTATGTATTCTATCTTGCACGTGTAGCCCCTGTAGTTTAGTGACCAGCCTTTGGACTCTCGTTGATAAATTCATACCCCCAACTGATGCTATTACATTTATCAACAGCTTGTGGTCCGTTCTTATGGTAAATCCCATTCCCCACAAGAAATGCTCCACTGGCCAAATACAGATGAGCCTCCTGTTCTACCATTGAATACGTCTGCTCACTGTTAGAGGCCTGGATTCATGCCTCTACTCTTAATTGACCAAATCCTTTTGCGACAATGTTGCCCACGAGCCGTAACGGCTTGCATCCACTCCGAACCACATGCTTTCCCACTCTCAAAACTCTTAAGTGGTAATTTGATCTCCTCTTTTATTTCCTTAAAACGTGTCTCTTCTACAACTGCCCATTCAAACACAAACCCCTTCCTTAACAACTTTTTCAAGGGCTCTGTTTTATGTGCAAATAACTCCACAGACCTTCTTGCCCACCTCATGATGGTAGTTGACATAAGCCTTTTTTCCACAGGTACCGTTTCCAATAGTCTGACATACTCACTCAATACAGCATCTAAAGGCCGTCACCCAAGGAATTATACCACTCTCACATTGCATACTTCACTCGGTCAGCCCAAGTCATGAGGAAAGAGGTTTCCTGAGAGCAAAAAGCCAATCGATTCTCAACCATCACCGATCCTGATTCCACCACTGCCACAGAACAGATACCACAGCAGTCTTCATCTAGGACGACCTGCTTACATTGGTGGACGATAGTGGCTTGGCCCTGCTGATTCTGAAAGCCCTAGTCACATGCTTAACTTTTGAAGAAGACCACAAATCCTGCCCCAGTCACAGGGTTGGCCAATGGGGCCCTGAAGTGTTTCTGTCAGGGAGCGCAATGTGTGAAGGTATGGTACGTAGTCTCCTTTTCCAGAGTCGATAAATGTGACCTTCCCTAAACTGAACATCCACCTTATAGTGATTTTGTGCTAGAAGCAAAAAGCTGCACAGTTTGTCACTTTCAAATGTGCTGCAAAAAACGAAGCATTCACAAGCAGCACCCTTTTACACACAGACGCACTCATTCACACACTCATGTCAGTGGCTATACTCAGTGCTGGTCATTGGGCCGGCTCTCGGCGGATCCGAGATCTGGCACCAGTTATGGAGCCGGATCTCGGGATCCGCCCAGAGTCAGCTGCCCAAGATCAAGAACCGTGCTGGAATAGTAAAAAAAAAAAAAAAAATTACCGCCGGCTTTGGCACTGGTGTGTAATGCACAATGCTCTTGTGTTTATCACACACCAGTGCCAAAGCCGTGGTAAAAGGCAATACTGCCGGCGCATGCGTTTTTTTTTTTACGTATTCCAGCATTGCTGGCTGTCCTCTATGAGCCCTGCCCCTCTAGACCACGCCCCCTCGCCTGCAAGCTCCTCCCCCAGCCCGGCTCTTGTGTTGTGGGATCCCCCACCACATTTTTTCTATTTCCACCGCTGGCTATACTCACGCCTACGAGTGAGAATGTGTGGGGGAGTGAATGTTTGAGCATAGCATCACCCATTCACCTCACTGTTTACACTCACCTTTGTGCATCTACTATGGTCACTCAACTTACCAACCTGACTCACTCCTCCACTCGGCTAACTCACAACTCACTCACTGGTGAGTGAACCTCTGACTTGTACCCACTCATCTCGCACACAGAGAGGCAAAGGGAGCGAGCGAGAATGAACACCGAGGCGCGAGAGTCATGAGGTATGTGTTTTATTTCTTTATTTTATTGGGCGTTTATAAGGCGCTTATACAACTAGACAGGGTTTCAAAGCACCACGAGGCAAAAGGGAAGGGAACAAGCGAACACATAATCAATAAAAAGACAATAAATAAATCAAAAACGGTGGTCCTACTAGGCCGTGTGACATTCGAAGCGTGCAAGTGCAGAGAAAGAAGGATGTGGGGGTGAAGCCTAAGTGCTGGCGGGTCCCCCAAGGGGCACGTGCTGAGGATGCCTGTTATGGAGGAAAGGACTTCGGGACAGGATGGCGTTGATGAAAGGATCCCAGCACACAGGTGTTATCCCAAAGTATTCTTCCTCGAGCTCCAACTCTCCGCAGGCAGATCAGACGTGTCTCCAAGCAGAGAGGGCGGGGGCGGGGGGGAGTACATCTGTCTTCGACCAGTCTCCAAGAAGACAGGGGGGTAGATCTCTCTTGGACCGGCCTCCAAGCAGGGAGGGGGGTAGCTCTCTCTTTCACCAGTCTTCAAGCTGAGAGTGCGGTAGATCTCTCTCTTTGGCCAGTCTCCAAGCCGAGAGTGGGGGTAGATCTCTCTTCAGCCTGTCTCTAAGCAGAGAGTGGGGTAGATCTCTCTTTGGCCGGTCTCCAAGCAGAGAGGGGGGTAGACGTCTCTTCGACCAGTCTGCAATCAGAGAGGGGGGTAGCTCTCTCTTTGACCAGTCTTCAAGCAGAAAGGGGGGTAGATCTCTCTTCGACCAGTCTCCAAGCTGAGAGTGCGGTAGATCTCTCTCTTTGGCCAGTCTCCAAGCCGAGAGTGGGGGTACATCTCTCTTCGACCGGTCTGCAATCAGAGAGGGGGGTAGATCTCTCTTCAGCAGGTCTCTAAGCAGAGAGTGGGGTAGATCTCTTTGGCCGGTCTCTAAGCAGAGAGGGGGGTAGCTCTCTCTTTGACCAGTCTTCAAGCAGAGAGGGGGGTAGATCTCTCTTCGACCAGTCTCCAAGCTGAGAGTGCGGTAGATCTCTCTCTTTGGCCAGTCTCCAAGCCGAGAGTGGGGGTAGATCTCTCTTCGCCCGGTCTGCAATCAGAGGGGGGGTAGATCTCTCTTTGGCGATCTCTAAGCAGACAGTGGGGTAGATTTCTCTTTGGCCGGTCTCCAAGCAGAGAGTGGGGGGTAGATCTCTCTCTTCGGCCGGAGCCTCCCTCTGGAATGGCCTCTCGGGCTTGAGCCGTTCTCCTTAAGTTCTGGAAGCTTCTCAAGACCCTCCTTTTCTCTTCTTTCTTCCCTCTCCTCCTCCCCTGCTAAGACCCCCCCCCCACCCCACTCTACCACATTGACTGGCTGCCTGGTCCCTTCAGAGTCCTAGAGGGCGCCAGGCCCTCCTCATCCAGTCTATCCCAGCACCCTTCCTCCTGACCCCCACCCACCCAACCTGCACTTGCCCTTCTGGTTCCCCTTCCCCTGACTAGCCTGGCGGGGTGTGCATCCCTACCGAGCCTGGTCCTCCCCCGTCCTGGCACTTAGCATGTGGTCCTCACCCCCTGCATCCCTTGGATCCCCTGGCACTGGCCCACCTGCCCTCCCCTTAGCACGTGCCTATCCCCGGAGGCCCTCTTCTTCCCCTCCTGCCTTCCCTCCCACCCTAGCATTTTCCCTTACCCCCCCCCCCCACTCCCTGCACATCTTGCTGCTACACTTGCACAATCCGAATCAAAAAAGGCAGAGTAGGACCATAATAGTTGTTTTCTCACCCCCCCCCCCCCCCGCCCCCCCCCACCCCGCTTTTTTGTCATGTGGCGCCTGGAAACACCATTTGATGTAGAGGCGCTTTATAAATACCGAATAAATAAAAATTAAATAAATAAAGCAGGGGTCTGCCAGCTGTAGTTCACAAGATGTTTTGGACCACGATACCCATGATCCCTCGCCTTTAACTATGCTTGCTAGGGGTGGTGGGAGTTGTAGTACAAATCATTTGGAAAGCCAAAGGTTGCAGGCACCTGTTCCAAGTATGGATCTGTACCTCAATCGGACCTGAAATGACCACGCCGCTCCGGGCATCTATTTGCTGTTTGCAGCGGGTTCTTGGCAGGATATGGTTAACAACAACTTGATTACAATTTTGTCTCCCAAAGTATTGTTGTTTATCGACTTTACCGAGTTGTACTTAGCAAATGTTCTGCAAAATGTGAATTTTGGCTTCATGTAATTTTAATATTGTGCCCAATTTCTCTATTTTAAAATTAAACTTCTTGTGAGTGTGCTTCTTCCTTACATGATTTTCTAAGGGTGCATACTATGGCCTGTGCTCCTCTATGTATCGACGACCACGCCTGGATTTCATACCAGGGAAAGCGCTGCCACCGTCCAAGAATGTGCCCCGCGGGGCCCCTCTCCGCGAGTGGTTCCTTTCTTGACCTCAGGGCACGTGAACCACCGCCCCACTCTCAGTCCATATTAAGCGCTTTCCGCGTGGTGCTGAGTAGGTGTCCCTTTCTGGGGTGGACTGGCCGTTAACCACAGAGACTGCGCTATATGCGGCGTCCATCTTCTATACCGCCTCCACACCTCCCTGCTGGGCAGCTCTTTCTTCTGCCGCTTTCTGCCAGCTGGGGGTCTGTGTGCGCTTGATCTTGGTCTCTGGGCTGCAGTAGAGACACCCCCAGCGTGCATCGTCTTTGCTTCCTGTGTCTTGGTGGGGTCTCGTGTGTCAGTTGTTATCTTCCGGGTCCTCCATGGAGGGCTGTTTCCGTGCACGCAGCAGCCCTTCCCTCCTGCCTCCCTGCTGGGCCTTATCGGTGAACAGACACGTCCTCCTCTCTGAGGGCGGGTCATCTTCACCCTGTGGGGCTGCTGCAGCTCAGTCTTCAGAGAGGATCTCCAAGCTGCTCCCACCTCCGGGGTCTGTATAACAGGACCGCCAGCCTGCCTGTTCCTGTGGAGCCCCTCGTACCTGGATCTCCTGCCTGTTCCCTCCTGCAGGGCCCCCATACCAGGATCTCCTGCCTGTTCCTTTCTACAGGTTCCCAATACCAGGATCCTCTGCCTGCTCCCATCTTGAGGGTCCCCATACTAAGATCTTCTGCCTGTTCCCTTCTTAGGGGTCCCCATACCAGGATCTCCAGGCTGTTCCCTTCCGGAGGGCCATCATATGAGGATCTCTTGCCTGTTCTCTCGGGAGGGGTCCCCAGATCTGAATCTGCAGCCTGTTCCCTCAGCAGGGTCCCTATAGCAGGATCTCCTGCCTATTCCCTTCTGGAGGGCTGTCATCTGAGGATCTCTTGCCTGTTGCTTTCTGGAGGGTCCTCATACCTGGATCTCCTGCTTGTTCCCTCAGGAGGGTCCCCATACCAGGATCTCCGGCCTGTACCCTCGGGCGTGGTCCCCATACCAGGACCTGCAGCTTGTTCATTCCTGTATAGGGCCCTCATACCTGGATCTCCTGCCTGTTCCCTCAGGAGGGTCCCCATACCAGGATCTCCTGCCTGTTCCCTTCTGGAGGACTGTCATCTGAGGATCTCTTGCCTGTTGCTTTCTGGAGGGTCCTCATACCAGGATCTCCGGCCTGTACCCTCGGGCGTGGTCCCGATACCAGGACCTGCAGCTTGTTCATTCCTGTATAGGGTCCTCATACCAGGATCTCCTGCCTGTTCCCTCAGGAGGGTCCCCATACCAGGATCTCCTGCCTGTTCTCTTCTGGAGGGCTGTCATCTGAGGATCTCTTGCCTGTTGCTTTCTGGAGGGTCCTCATACCTGGATCTCCTGCTTGTTCCCTCAGGAGGGTCCCCATACCAGGATCTCCGGCCTGTACCCTCGGGCGTGGTCCCCATACCAGGACCTGCAGCTTGTTCATTCCTGTATAGGGCCCTCATACCTGGATCTCCTGCCTGTTCCCTCAGGAGGGTCCCCATACCAGGATCTCCTGCCTGTTCCCTTCTGGAGGACTGTCATCTGAGGATCTCTTGCCTGTTGCTTTCTGGAGGGTCCTCATACCAGGATCTCCGGCCTGTACCCTCGGGCGTGGTCCCGATACCAGGACCTGCAGCTTGTTCATTCCTGTATAGGGTCCTCATACCAGGATCTCCTGCCTGTTCCCTCAGGAGGGTCCCCATACCAGGATCTCCTGCCTGTTCTCTTCTGGAGGGCTGTCATCTGAGGATCTCTTACCTGTTGCTTTCTGGAGGGTCCTCATACGTGGATCTCCTGCTTGTTCCCTCAGGAGGGTCCCCATACCAGGATCTCCGGCCTGTACCCTCGGGCGTGGTCCCCATACCAGGACCTGCAGCTTGTTCATTCCTGTATAGGGCCCTCATACCTGGATCTCCTGCCTGTTCCCTCAGGAGGGTCCCCATACCAGGATCTCCTGCCTGTTCCCTTCTGGAGGGCTGTCATCTGAGGATCTCTTGCCTGTTGCTTTCTGGAGGGTCCTCATACCAGGATCTCCTGCCTGTTCCCTCGGGCGGGGTCCCCATATCAGGACCTGCAGCTTGTTCATTCCTGTATAGGGTCCTCATACCAGGATCTCCTGCCTGTTCCCTCAGGAGGGCCCCCATTTCAGGATATCCAGCCTGTTCCCTTCGGTAAAATCCCCATACAGGATCCCCTGCCTGTTCCAGGCTCTGCAGTCAGTGTCCAGGTCTTTGGCGTGTTTCCCCACGCAGAAGACGATACCCAACCTGGTGCTTCCTGTGACTTCTTCACAGCCGGTTGTTTTCTTGGAGTTCTTGGCATAGTACAGAGATCCACCGCCTGCTGCCAACTCTCCATCCTGTTGCCTCCTGGCTGATCCTAGCCTCTGGATATTCACCTACCCCTCCCTGAGTGGTTTCCATCACTACCTAGGCTTGAGACTGTTGCTTCCTGTGAACTCTACACACGGTACAGATGGTACCAGCCTGTTGTCCCTTGGCTTTTCCTGGTACAGTACAGAGGGACCCCCATTCTGTTGCCTCCTGATTGGTCTTCACGAAGTAGGGAGCGAGTCCTGCCCCGCCCCTCCAGAGACTCCAGTTTAACTCCCGATTGGGCTTTTCACAGTAAATAGGATCTCAGACTGTCATTTGCTTCCTGTTGAATCCTAAAGGCTCATCACGCAACATATACCGAGTGCCTCCAGCCGCTTGCCTGCTTGGGATATTGACACAGTGCCTCCTGCCTGCTGGGGATAATCACACAGTGCATCCGGCATCCTGCCTGCTGGGGATATTCACACAGCCTGCTGGGGACATTGACATAGTGCCTCCAGCCTCTTGCCTTCTGGGGATATTCACCCAGTGCCTCCAGCTTCTTGCCTGCTTGGGATATTCACAGTGCCTCCAGCCTCCAGCCTCCTGCCTGCTGGGGATATTGAAACGTGCCTCCAGCCTCCTGCCTGCTGGGGATATTCACCCAGTGCCTCCAGCCTCCTGCCTGCTGCTGGGGATATTGAGACGGTGCCTCCAGCCTCCTGTCTGCTGTGGATATTCACCCAGTGCCTCCAGCCTCCTGCCTGCTGGGTATATTGACACAGTGCCTCCAGCCTCTTGCCTGCTGGGGATATTGACACAGTGCGCCCTGCCTGCTGGGGATATTCACCCAGTGCATCGAGTCTCCTGCCTGCTGGGGATATTGAGACGGTGCCTCCAGCCTCCTGCCTGCTGGGGATATTGAGACGGTGCCTCCAGCCTCCTGCCTGCTGGGTAGATTGACACAGTGCCTCCAGCCTCTTGCCTGCTGGGGATATTGACACAGTGCGTCCTGCCTGCTGGGGATATTCACCCAGTGCATCGAGCCTCCTGCCTGCTGGGGATATTGACACAGTGCCTTCAACCTCTTGCCTGCTTGGGATATTCACCCAGTTTCTCCAGCCTCCTGGGGATATCCACAAAGTGGCTCAAGCCTCACACACTATAGAGAGCCTCCTGTTACTTCCCGAGGGGTCTCGGAGTTGGGGGAGTCAGAGCACAGAGCTTGGCAGAGTATGTACGGGAACGTTGTGTTGAGTGGCCAGGATGAGCTGGGCCCTGCCTCTGATCTTGAGAGACCTCCGTCAGGTAATTTCCACATTTTTTCTGATTGGTTTGTAGTGTCATGGGTTGGATGCTATGGCCTTTTGGCTTGTGTGCATTTGCCACGTGTGCAGTGCCCCCCGCCAGTGGGCCTAGGGAGGAAGGGAAGGACTGTGCGATAGCTTTTTCTGGTTGGTTCCAGAGCGGGTGCCGCGACCTTTGGTTCTCCAGGTGTGTTGGGCTGTTGCTAGCATCAGCCCTAGCCAGCACAGTAGACGGCGTGAGTCCCAGTGCACCCCACCTGCAGAGCTGCAGGTTGCAGACCCCTGCTCTAGAGCAATCTTGCGTGCAGTCCCTTTGCACCCTTGCCAGGTGGCTCTCGGGCCTGCCTGGAGGTCCGCCTCTGAGCGCCGATTGGAGCTTCGCTCTCTTTGGTTCAGTCCCTTTGCAATCTGTGACTGGCTCCGGACACGCCATTCACCGTGCCCGTCACCCTGTGCTTCCACCTTGCTGGCGTGGGTCCCTTCTCAAGACTGTTGGGAGTTTTACTCCCTATGCCAGTGGGTACACAGCAGGGGGGTGGTGTGGTGTACTCACCTTCGGTGATGGGCTGGAGGGCCCCAGAAGTTTGAAAGAACTTGCCACATGCAGAGGTTTAAGGAAAAAGGAACAAAGAGGGAGTTTTAGGTGCACTTACTGGCTTCATTGCTCCCCAACCTTCGGGCTTATCACTGGCAAGTAGCCATCTGCAAGTTCAACGTTTACTTGTGCAGTTTGCAAAGCAGCAGGGCTGCATGTGTTGCTTTAGGGCCGGCCTGGCCCAATTCAAGTGGCAGACACAGGGGAGAGGAGTGGCAGAGTGAGTGGCAGCAGCAACCTGCCCCCGCCTGGCATGCAGGTATCAGAGTCCCAAGCAATGCCTTCCTTGGGGCGCGCAGGATGGCGGTAGGAGCTAGGCACCACCTGCAGGAGGGCTTCTTTTGAAGGGTGGGCGAGAGTAAAGAGAAACACAGTTGGCACAATATCCAGGGGCTTCACTGCCTTGAATGCCTTTGCCCACCAGGGATGACTGATTCCGTGTCCTCTCCATGAACAGAGCCCAGCAACGAAGGTGTATCCAAGATCACACGCCTGCATTGGAAGTCTCCACTTTCGAGTTTTGACGCGTTCTTCCCCATGTTCGAAACAGAAGGGCTCAAAATATATCATTTTCACAAGATCACATGGCTGCTTTGTAATTAATCCTTGCACTCCCAATGTTGACTGCAGTGCTTCTTGCTTCCCACATCGTGCCCAAAAAAACTGGAACCCAAAGGCCCATAAAATACTTTTGAAAAAAAATCACAATGATTCATTGCATGGCACTATTATGTCTCTCAGTGCTCCGTGGTTTCCTCGACTCCCAATGGAGGGCACGATATCCGAATATATTTGCACAGAATCACAAGGCGAAGCCCCCCACTGCCCCATGGCTGCTTGCTTCCTTATGAATGACACATAATATCTCCGACTATACTCTTTGCCCCGGCTCACACGGCTTCACTGTGATGACTCCCCGGCACTCTTTCCCCTTGATAGCACACAAGGTCACATACTATATATGCATTTTGTTAAAGATCCCCAGGCTGCACTGCATGGACTCTCCCGACTTCCTCTCGCTAATTGATTTCCATGTCTTTTTATGGCTCAAACACAATAGCTCCAAATATACTATTAGGCCAAGATCACAAGGATGCACCATAAGGAACCGGGCCACCTAAATCAGGGCATTGCTTTTGCTCTCAGTGACTGGAACACGAGAGATCTAAATATACTGTTTGCCCAAGATCACAAGGAGGCACTGCAAGGTGTGCACTCAGCCCTGGACTCTGCTTCTGTAGATAGTACACTGCATGACATTCTCCAGAGTTACCAAATCCCAAAGACCCGACACTGCATCCATTCTCTGAGCACATTAGCCCTCAGGTGAAAGGCTCTGTATCCCTGTAAAATCTCTGGATATGTATTCCTGGAGGTGAAAGGCTCTTTCTTTGCAAACCTATACTCCTAGGTTGTTTATCCCAGTCACTATTCTCATTCAATCACAGAGGGGAAAGGCTCCATCCCGTTGCTAGTCCACTATTCTAAGTCAGTCACAGAGGCAAAAGGCTCTGTCTTAGTCCACTATGCTATCCTGGTACCAGGCCAGTATTATCATTCAGTCAATGATAAAAAAAAAAAGCTCAATCTCGTTGACAGTCCACTATTCTCATTCAATCACAGAGGTGAAAAGCGCTATCTTGGTTCCAGCCCAGTATTCTCATTCAGCCCCAGAGGTAAACGGTTCTATCCTGGTTCCAGGCCAGTATTCTCATTCAATCACAGAGGTGAAAGGTTCTATCATGGTTCCAGTCTACTATCCTCATTCAATCATAGAGGTAAAAGGCGCTATCTTAGTTCCAGCCCATTATTCTCATTCAGTCATAGAAGTAAAAGGTTCTATCCTGGTTCCAGTCCAGTATTCTCATTCAGCCCCAGAGGTAAACGGTTCTATCCTGGTTCCAGGCCAGTATTCTCATTCAATCAGAGGTGAAAGGCGCTGTCTTGGTTCCAGCCCAGTATTCTCATTCAGTCACAGAAGTAAAAGGTTCTATCCTGGTTACAGTCCAGTATTCCCATTCAATCACAGAGGTGAAAAGCGCTATCTTGGTTCCAGCCCAGTATTCTCATTCAGCCCCAGAGGTAAACGGTTCTATCCTGGTTCCAGGCCAGTATTCTCATTCAATCACAGAGGTGAAAGGTTCTATCATGGTTCCAGTCTACTATCCTCATTCAATCATAGAGGTAAAAGGCGCTATCTTAGTTCCAGCCCATTATTCTCATTCAGTCATAGAAGTAAAAGGTTCTATCCTGGTTCCAGTCCAGTATTCTCATTCAGCCCCAGAGGTAAACGGTTCTATCCTGGTTCCAGTCCAGTATTTTCATTCAATCAGAGGTGAAAGGCGCTGTCTTGGTTCCAGCCCAGTATTCTCATTCAGTCACAGAAGTAAAAGGTTCTATCCTGGTTACAGTCCAGTATTCCCATTCAATCACAGAGGTGAAAGGTTCTATCCTGGTTCCAGCCCAGTATTCTCATTCAATCACAGAGGTGAAAGGTTCTATCCTGGTTCCAGTCCAGTATTCTCATTCAATCACAGAGGTGAAAGGTTATATCCTGGTTCCAGTCCAGTATTCTCATTCAATTACAGAGGTGAAATGCGCTATCTTGGTTCTAGCCCAGCATTCTCATTCAGTCACAGAAGTAAAAGGTTCTATCCTGGTTACAGTCCAGTATTCCCATTCAATCACAGAGGTGAAAGGTTCTATCCTGGTTCCAGCCCAGTATTCTCATTCAATCACAGAGGTGAAAGGTTCTATCCTGGTTCCAGTCCAGTATTCTCATTCAATCACAGAGGTGAAAGGTTATATCCTGGTTCCAGTCCAGTATTCTCATTCAACTACAGAGGTGAAATGCGCTATCTTGGTTCTAGCCCAGCATTCTCATTCAGTCACAGAAGTAAAAGGTTCTATCCTGGTTCCAGTCCAGTATTCTCATTCAATCACAGAGGTGAAAGGTTATATCCTGGTTCCAGCCCAGTATTCTCATTCAGTCACATAAGTAAAAGGTTCTATCCTGGTTCCAGTCCAGTATTCTCATTCAATCACAGAGGTGAAAGGTTCTATCCTGGTTCCAGTCCAGTATTCTCATTCAATCACAGAGGTGAAAGGTTATATCCTGGTTCCAGTCCAGTATTCTCATTCAATTACAGAGGTGAAATGCGCTATCTTGGTTCTAGCCCAGCATTCTCATCCAGTCACAGAAGTAAAAGGTTCTATCCTGGTTACAGTCCAGTATTCCCATTCAATCACAGAGGTGAAAGGTTCTATCCTGGTTCCAGCCCAGTATTCTCATTCAATCACAGAGGTGAAAGGTTCTATCCTGGTTCCAGTCCAGTATTCTCATTCAATCACAGAGGTGAAAGGTTATATCCTGGTTCCAGTCCAGTATTCTCATTCAATTACAGAGGTGAAATGCGCTATCTTGGTTCTAGCCCAGCATTCTCATTCAGTCACAGAAGTAAAAGGTTCTATCCTGGTTACAGTCCAGTATTCCCATTCAATCACAGAGGTGAAAGGTTCTATCCTGGTTCCAGCCCAGTATTCTCATTCAATCACAGAGGTGAAAGGTTCTATCCTGGTTCCAGTCCAGTATTCTCATTCAATCACAGAGGTGAAAGGTTATATCCTGGTTCCAGTCCAGTATTCTCATTCAATTACAGAGGTGAAATGCGCTATCTTGGTTCTAGCCCAGCATTCTCATTCAGTCACAGAAGTAAAAGGTTCTATCCTGGTTCCAGTCCAGTATTCTCATTCAATCACAGAGGTGAAAGGTTATATCCTGGTTCCAGCCCAGTATTCTCATTCAGTCACATAAGTAAAAGGTTCTATCCTGGTTCCAGTCCAGTATTCTCATTCAATCACAGAGGTGAAAGGTTCTATCCTGGTTCCAGTCCAGTATTCTCATTCAATCACAGAGGTGAAAGGTTATATCCTGGTTCCAGTCCAGTATTCTCATTCAATTACAGAGGTGAAATGCGCTATCTTGGTTCTAGCCCAGCATTCTCATCCAGTCACAGAGGTAAATGGAGGTATCCCGCGATGCCTAAATGTCAGTGGTGATGTGTTGAAACAATACACAGTCCACTTGAGAATATATCCTCCACGCTCACTTCCCAGACCCGAACCGCTAGGTTCTATTTTATTTATTTATTGATCGGGTAGTTATAATCTCCCTCTGTAAATACCTTGCGGCTAGAGTAGAGCACTTCGGCCCTCTAGCTCCAACTCTCTGCAAATCTGTCGCTTCTCCAAGCAGAGAGTGGGGGTTAGATCTCTATTCTTGGCAGGAGCCTCCCTGCCTCTCTCAGACTTGAGCCGGATCTCCTTAACTTCCGGAAGCAGCTCAAGACCCTGCTCTTCTCTTCCTCCTTCCCTCTTGCCTTCCCTTGCTAAATTCCCCCTCTGCCTGCTGCGACTGGCGGCCTCTTCCTCCTTCCCTCTTGCCTTCCCTTGCTAAATTCCCCCTCTGCCTGCTGCGACTGGCGGCCTGGTCCCTTCTGAGTCTTACAGGACACCAGGCCCCCCTCATCCAGTCTACTTCAGCACCCGCCTGACCTAGCACTGCCTCTCCGGCCCCCTCCGTGTCCAACCTGTTATTTGGCATTTTCCTGAGTCCGGCCCCCCAACCCCCTGCCCGCACCAGTGGGTGATCCCCATCATCCCCTGGCGCTTGCTTTCCTGGCTCCGCATAGCACTTACCCACCATGGGTTCCCGTAGCACTTGCCCTTTGGTTCCCAACAGCACTTGCTTATCCCTGGGCCCTCCTTCCCCTCCCCCTCTCCCCTTCTCCTCCCCCCTTGCACTTGCACTTTTTGCTGCTGCACTTGCATGATCCGAATGTCACAAGGCCTTGTAGGACCGTTATTGTTTTTTTATTCCCCTCGCACACCTCTTTTCTGTCTTGTGGTACCTGGAAACACATTGGGCCTCATTACGAGGCTGGCGGCAACGGAATGAACGGTGCCAGTAAGGGACGGGCACCGTTCATTCCGGGCCGCATATTATGAGTTTGCTCGCGGGTGGCGGTATGCACGTCTGGGCCAGACCAGACGTGCATACCGGCACCCGCGAGCAGACCAGGATGCTAACAACGGACTAGTCATTAACGGGTCCGTTGTTAGTAAATGGGAATGGGGATGTATCGGGTCCTGAGAAAACCAGGCCCGCAATAGTCAGAATGGGCCGGTAATTCCATTTTTTCGGGGCCCAGACACGAGTTTGGAGGCAGCCATGCCGCTAAGAACGGCATGGCTACCTCCAAACTCGTAATGAGGCCCATTGTGTATAGCCACCATATAAATATGCTATGCACAATGTGTTTCAAGGCGCAACAAGACTACAGGGTGGGGGAATAGGGAGGACAAAACAAAAACGATCCTACTAGGCCCTGTGACATTCAGATCGTGCAAGTGCAGTAAAGAGAAGTGCAGGGGGAGGGGCGGTGGTGGAGTGCCTCAGGGTGGAAGGGACCGTGAGAAAAAAAAAACGAGTGCCAGGGGTGGACAGGTGGTCATAGCCAGGGGAAGCAGAGAGTGCAGGGGAATTGAAGGTCCACGAGCTAAGTGTGAGGTAAGGGGCTGCAAGGGCTACAAGGATCCAGGCCCAGCCAGGCTAGTGTGGGGGGAGGGGCCCGGAAGGGCAAATGCAGGTATTGGCGGGGGGGGGGGAGCTCAGGGGAGACCAAGTGCAGGAGTAGACTGGAATAGGGAGGCCTAGTGCCATGTAAGACTCTGAAGGAACCAGGCAGTCAGTAAAGAGGCAGATGGGGACATTAGCAAGGGAGGGGGACAGCGAAGGAAGAAGAGAAAAGGAAGGTCTTGAGAAGCTTCTGGAACTTGAGGAGATCTGTCTCAAGTCTTAAAGGGGCAGGGAAACCGTTCCAGAGGGAGGCACCTACGGATGAGAGAGATATATCCCCACTCTCTACTTGGAAAAGCATTTGATCTGCAGAGAGTTGGAGCTAGACGACCGAAGGGCTCTAGCGGGGAGGTATTGAGAGAGAGAGTTGGCTGTAGTGCCCCAGAAATCCTTGTGGATGATGCAGAGGGTCTTGAACTTGATCCTCGCAGCAAACGGGAGCAGTGGAGAGATTTAAGGCTGGAGAGATGCGGGCCCTGGGCTTGAGGCCAAGGATGCATTTATTTATTTAGTGGACATTTATATGGCGCCTATACACAAGTGTTTCCAGGTCAACACAAGGCAAGAAGCAGGGGTGGCAGGAGCATGGGATATCATAAGAAATACAAACAGCAATAGGAAAACAAAAGACGCTTATATTGGCCTTGTGACAATCCTACCGTGCAAGTGCTTCAGGAGGGAAGTGTAAATGGGTGGGGGAAGAGGGAGAAGTGTAATAGAGGGGGGCAACCCGTGGGGTGGGGGAGGAGGGCAAGTGCTCTACAGGCCAATCTGGCAAGTGGGAAAGAGGGGGGGAGGGGAAGCAAAGTGCAGTGGGCATGTGGACTGGGTAGGGATAGCCCGGGAAAGGGCGCCTGAGGGCAAGTGCTGTCAAAGGATGCTGGGAGGGACTGGCAGGGGGGTGGTCTGGTCCCTGTATGACTCAGATGGGACCAAGCCCCAGTCACAGCAGCAGATTAAGAGCTTAGGAAGGGAGTGTCAGACAGAAGGCAGCGAGAGAAAAGGACGGTCTTGAGAAGTGTCCAGAGCTTAAGAAGATCCGGCTCAAGGCTGATGGGGAGAGGGAAGCTGCTCCAGAGGGAGGCCCAGCCAAGGACAGGGATCTACCCCGAACTCTCTGCTTGGAGAAACATTTTGCCTGCAAAAAGTTGTAGCTGGAGGACCAAAGTGTTCTGGCTGGGAGGTATTTAGGGATGGAAAGCTGGATGTAGAGCGGTCCCAGGCCGCTTTGTGGATGATGCAGAGGGATTTGAATTTGATCCTTGCAGTCACGGGGACCAGTGTAGAGAATTTAGAGCTGGAGAGTTGCGGTCTGTGGGCTTGAGGCCAAGGATAAGTCTTGCAGCCCTATTCTGGATTAGTTGGAGAGGGCCATGGGAGGAAAGAGGCAGGTTAAGGAAGAGGCTGTTGCAGTAGACAAGCTTAGAGAGAACCAGGGCTCTGGAGACATTGAGCTTCTGGGGGAAGGCAAGAAAACGTAGAATGCCCCTAAGGAGATCGAGCTGAGGATTGGACTTCTTGGCAAGGTCTGGGATGTGTGGAGAGAGAGAGAGAGAAGTCAAAGACGATCCCCCGGTTTTTTGTCTCACAAGTGGGTGAGGGGAGGGGACCCAAGGAGTCTGGCCAGACAGTGAAGGGGAAGCTGGGAGCAGGCGTCCCAATGAGAATGATCTCAGTCTTGCTGGCATTGAGGCAGAGATAATTGGTGGAGCTTGAAGCCTGAATAGCAGTCAGGCAATCAAGCATAAGGCAGGAAGAGGAGGAGGAAGAGGTGAGAGAAGGCAGCCGGAAAGAGAGTTGTGTGTCGTCTGTGTAACACTGGAAGTGAGGGGAGTAGGTGGAGATCAGGTGGGCCAGAGGGGCCAGGTAGATGTTGAAGGGCAATGGCAATAGGGTAGAACCCTGAGGGACGCCATAAGTAGAGAGTGAGATGGAGGACAACAAAGGACCCATTTGAACTTGGGAGGGTCTGTGTTATGCGTTATAAATGCCATATCATATCATATATCATATATCAAGAGGTAAGCCACGCCAGTGCCCTGTTCGTGATGCTTAGGGTATCACAGAGACGGTTTATGCGGATGGAGTGGTTGACATTGTCAAAGGCAGAGGAGGGATCGAGGAGGATCAGCACTGATGGAGAGTTACAGTCCAGATTAGAGAATAGGTTTTGTCGGGTATTCAGGAAAGTGGCTTCAGTGTGGAAGGTCAATTGGGGGATGACCAGCTTCTCCATTAGTTTGCCCAACAAAGGGGTGATGAGATAGGACGATAGTAGAGATAGGACGATAGTTAGCTGGGCAGGAGGGGTCAGTAGATGGCTTTTCTAGGAGAGGGTGCATACGGGAGTGCCCGAGCAGTTCAGGGAAAGAGCCAGTGGCAAACGAGTGGTTGCAGAGGTCAGCTAAGGCAAGGGAGAGAATGCTGATGTTGTCCTCGATGGTTCTGGAGGAGCAGGGTAGCACCTGTTTAGAGGAGACTTTCATAGAGTGGACGACTCTAGAGATTTTATCTGGTGCAATGGGAGAGAGGGGGAAGACTACGGGGGGCAGGGGTTCAAAAGAGGTGGAAAACGGAGTGGAGTGGGAAGAGTGAGCAGATGACAGAGAGGACAGCATGTCAAGAGTTTTGGAGGAATAGTGGGAGGCCAGTGCGGAGCATAAGGCCTGGAGAGTGGGGGGCGAGAAGAGGAGACTGCTGTAGGATTGTAGAGTTCCTTGCAGATTTTAAAGAGTTCACTCGTATTATTTGTGGCTCCAGAGATGCAGGCTTGGACATGAGCCCTCTTCTTGGAGCGGATGGAGAGACCATATTGCCTTTGGAGTAGGCAGCAGGCCAGTATGTCAGGAGATGAACTAGATGTCTGCCAGTACCGCTCTGCTGCTTTGCGCATTCGTTTCAAAGCGGCTAAGTCAGTGTCATACCACGAGTTGCATTTGGTGGTAGGCTTCATGTGAATCCTCATGGCAAGGGAAAGGATGTCCAGAGTGTTAGTGATAGAGAGATGGAGGTAAGCTAGGGCAGAGTCAGGGGGAGAATCCAAAGAAGGGGAAGGGAAGGGATAAAGGAGGAAGCAAAGGCAGCAACTGACACACTCTTCATTGGTCACATGACAGAGAAGGAGACTGCCAGTGTGGGGCAGAGAGACTGGCGACAGGGGAGGTTGAGAAAAGAGGAGAGTAGGGAGTGGTCAGACTAGGATAGAGGAGTAGTGAGGGGGTTAGAAAGAGGGATGAATGTTGAGATGAGAGCATCCAGGGTGTGCCCTGCAGCGTGGGTAGGACCAGAGGGTAGGATACAGAGGGAGAGAAAGTTGTCGAGATCACGGAAGAGAGGGGTGGCTATATCAGGGAAATCAAGATGGATATTGAAATCCCTGAGGAAGATACATGTGTGGGAGGAGGCAAGAAGAGACGAGGTAAGGTCTGACCATTCAGCGAGGCAAGGGGTGAAGGACTAGATGGTAGCAAGAGCAACAGAGAAAGAAGGGGAGACAGCCTGCAGTCTAGGCTTTCAAAGGAAGAGTAGGATTGAGTGGGGATGATGGAGGCAGGAGTCCACTCAGGGAAGATCAGTGCCACACTAACATCAGATCGAGAGGGTCTGGGGGTTGGATATGATCTTGTAGCCCACAGGGAAAAAGGTGTCAAAAACAGTAACAGAGCTGGCCTTGAACCATGTCTCAGTAAGGCCGAGGACGTCAAGGTCTTCAAGGTGGTGACAGATGTCTGAGGAGTGTTTAATGGCAGAGCGAGAGTTGAAGGTAGCTAAGTGTAGCTTGTGAGCCCCATTGAAAGATTTGCAAGGGGGGGGGGGGGACAGGGGTGCAGTGCAATCCCGGGGGGGAGGTGATGGGAGGATGGGGTAAGGAGGGATGGAAGGTGATGGTGGAAAGTTAAAGGGGGAAGGAAAGCACCTGTCCAGAAGGAGGTTGGGCTGAGAGACCTGGGCCATGATCGTGCCATTGTGATAGACATTAATGGTGCATTTGGAAGATGCAAAGTGAGTCAAGAGCACTTCCTATCTAGTGATGCCAGTAATGGGCGAGGAGGAGAAAGGGGAGAGGACAGAGACCATATGGGGGGGTCCATAGGTTAGAAGGAGGAAAGCAAAGAGAATGCCATTGGTAGTTTGTCTGGAGGAAGCATTGATGTAGGTGTCTACAATGGGAAACCTGGGTTGGATCTCAGGAGTGCCTTTTTTAGTTTCTTCTTTCCAGACGTTGTGACAGAGGGCGATGGTAGGAGATTGAGTAACAGTTTGAGAACATAGGGGAAACGGAGAGCACCATGAGGGGAGGGATCAGTGGGGAGAGAGAAGATCAGAGCAAGCAGATGGAGGGAAGAGTCACTATGTAGCAATAGGATTGCACCAGTGGCAAAACAGACATAGGTGTGATGCAGGCACTAAGGTTTATAGAATCAAGACAGGTTTGTAAATGTACCTAAAATTGCGTTTTAACAAACCACTGTACAACTTTCAAAACGGAAACGGCTGCACAGATGGAAGGTGTTCCTAAATTCGATTTTAAGCAAGCATTCAAAAACCAACAGAAACGAAAATGGCTGTACAGTCCTGTTCTGGATTAGTTGAAGGGGTGAAGGGAGGAGTTAGGCAGATTGAGGAAGAGTCCTAAATCTGCAGTAGTCCAGCCTGGAGAGGACTAGAGATCTAGAGACATTGAGTTTCTGGGGCAAGGTGAGGAAAGGGAGAATGCCTCTGAGGAGGTGCAGCTGAAAGTGGTCCTTCTTCGCAAGGTCCGTGAAGTGAGGAGAGAAGGAGAGAGAGGAGTCGAAGAAGTTACCAAGGTTATTTTGCATCACAGGAGGGTAAGGGGAGAGGGCCCATGGAGGGCAGTGTGAGTGTGGGAGGGAAAGAGGGAGTAGGGTCCCAATGAGAAGAATCTCTGACTTATTGGCATTAAGGCAGTGATCGTTTGCAGTGCAGCATGCCCGAATAGCAGGCAGGCAGTCAGGAAGAGGAGGCGGCAGAGGAGGGAAGCTTGAAGGAGAGCTGGGTGTCATCGGCATAACACTGGAAGTTCGGAGGGAAGGTGGAGAGCATATGGGCTACAGGGCCAGGTAGATGTTGAAAAGCCAAGGTGAGAGCATAGAGCCCTGAGGGACACCGCCGGTGGAGAGTGAGATGGCAGAGAGAAAATGGCTCAGTTGAACCTGGGAAAGTCAATGCGAGAGGAAGGAGGTCAACCAGTCCAGAGACAGGTCCATGGTGTTAAGGGTGTCACAGAGACGATTTATCAGGGTGGCATGATTGACCGTATCAAAGGCTGAGGAAAGGTCAAGAAGGATGAGAACGGAAGGAGAGCTGGAATCGAGGTTAGAGAGCAAGTCTCCACGGGCCATCAGGAGAGCGGTTTCGGTGCCTCTGCGAGATCTGAATCCAGACTGGTGGTCGTGGAGACAACCAACAGATTCAGTGGGGTGGATAAGCTGGGAGATGGCCTGCTTCTCCAAGAGTTTGCCCAGGAAGGGGGTAGTAGAGATAGGGCAGTAGTTTGCCAGACAGTAAAGGTAGGCAGAAGGCTTTTCGAGCAGAGGGTGCAGAAGGGAGTGCTTGAGGAGTGAGGGATAAGATCCTGTGGCAAAGGAGTGATTGCAGAAAACGGCCAAGGATGGAGCAAGGGAGACAATGTTGTCGAGGATAGTCCTGGAGGAGCGGGAGAGCACCTTTTTGGATGAGACTTTCTTAGTGCTGATTTATCTAGAAACCTCATTAGGTGATATGGGAGAAAAAGAGGAGGGATCGGGTGACGGGGGCCAAGGAGAACAGAGAGCGGGTAAGGGGGAACGCTGAGGAGTAGATGAGAGTGAGGACAAGATGTCCTGAGTTTTCTAAATGAAGTGAGATGCCAGAGAAGTACAAAGGGCTGGACAAGGCACAGGCGAAGTGGAGACTGCAGAAGGGTTGGCAAGTTCTTGCAGATTTTGAAACATTCAGCTGTGTTGTTAGTGATATAGGCCCTCTTGTTTGAGCAGATGGGGAGTCTGTGTTTACTTCGGAGTAGGCGGCAGGTCAGTTTGTCAGGGGATGTGTGGAATGTTGGGTGGAACTCTGGCCATGCTTCATAGAGGGTGGGCTGTGCACTGTGGACTGGGCTGCCTGGAAGTTCTTGAGGCCTTCTAGGAGCTATATGGTGATGGCTGTAGTCACACATAGTTGGCAACATGACCCATTCCATTCTGTAGGTGATGATCCAGTCCTAGTTTTCTCTTTGAATTCTGGGATATGTAGTCCAAGTTTTATAATGGGAAAAGTGAAACTACAAATCCCAGAATGTAAAGTTTTAATTTGAGCTCTGACCAATCCACCACAAAAGCGTCCGCTCCTGCTCTCAACCAATCCCAACAGAATGCTAGAACAATCAAAAAAGGGAGTAACGACACCATAAATGACCAATGTGCCTGCCAACATAAAATAACATAAAACAGAAGTAACTAGGCCCTTTAGTAAATACCCAACCTCTCTCCCTTTTCAGTTGGAATTCAAGAGGCTTCAAACACCTGATGAATACCAATCAACATCAATTGAATAACTATGATGTAGTTCTTCTGCAGGAAACATGACTACTCGTAGCTCCAATGTGGGTGGGATATGAGCTATTTTTGAATCCAGCCATCAAGTCGACAATGGGAAGCCCATGTCAGGACTTATAACTGCTGTAAAAATCAAACATGGTCTTACATCTAAACATGATGCTGGTGAGAGTTGAGGCTGGCATCGATATATACGCTGTATTCAACGTGTATTGGAACCCTGTGGCTATAAGTGATGATTTTTTTAAAAAGATTTGAACGATCTATTAGATATGGTCTTGGAAGACAGCCACACAAGGTATCTTGTATTAGCCGGTGATTTGAATTTAAAGTGTCTGGATAATAAGAGTGAACATGTCAACCAGAGACTTTTGCGATGGAAAAGCTTATTATTTGACAGAGGTTTACATGTTCTTAACGCTGGCATAAAGGCTCGTTGGTATCGATCATAGACTATATTTACGTGAATGCGAAATTGTGGCCGGATGTTTAAAAATGTAATGTTATTAACACCAATGCCAGTGATCATAATTGGTTGACAATGGAATAGGGTTCACAGATTCATCAGAACTGTACTGCAAAGGCATTGATAAAGGGATGTTTGGTGGCTAATGCAGGAGGAAACCGTCTTTGATGGTTGGAGGATGCTTTAATACACTTTAATGAACTTTTAGAAACATCAAAATCGGATGATAACAACACACTAGAGAATGTTGGCATCATCTATAGTGATGCAATTCAGACATTTCAACAAACTAAAAAATCGAAAAACACAAGACGAAATCATTTGCATGTCTTTGACAATATGATCTGCTCAAAGAAAACTGCATATCGAGCAGAATTAAGAAAACTCTCTAAGCAAACTCCTGCCACCAGAACGGTTCTCTCCAAAAAATTACGTAATGAGTATAGGAATTGGGTCAAGGGACATAAATCTGCGTTATATCAAAGAGATGGAGCTAAAATGCTGTGCACTTTGGCCAGTAAGAACATCTCCAAAATGTGGTCAATAATGAATCACGCCACGGGTCAGCATCAAATTGTCTCTCAGTCCACTACAGTTAGTATGCAGCAATGCGTAAGTAATTTTAGTCAACTCTATGCTGCCCCTAAAAACCACTCTAATTCATAAGCTGCAGAGCTACCAATCATCTTCAATTTACCTTTCGACGAAATAGAGATCTTAGACATGATCAAGACTGCTAGCAAATCGAAAGCAGTTGGGCCTGATGGCCTGTCCAATTTTGTCATGTAAATTCATCCGATGCTATGGGCCTCCATATTATTTAACATTTTTAGTGCTGTTAATAGTAGCCAAACATTGCCACATACATGGACTGAAGCGATAACTGTTCCAATTTATAAAAAGGGTGACCGCCAATCACCTGACAGCTATCGCCCAATCTCACTGTTGGATGCTCCCGGAATTTTTTTTTGGAGAATAAAAGTGGCTTGGGCACCACTCCTAATATATTTGCACTTACCTTGATACAGGCCCATCAGTTATCACGAAAACAACCCTTATACTTAGGATTTGTGGATTTCAGAGCCCTGTTCGACTCGATTGATCGATCCGTGCTTCTGACAAAATTAAGAAAACATAACTGTCCTTCTTCCTTGTTATCATTAATTACACTTTTTCACACAAATACTTTAATGCGCGTGCGCGTCCCATTAGATGGGAGGCTCACACCACCAATCGCAACGCATAGAGGCCTGAAGCGAGGTTGTGCCTTAGCTTCATTCTTGTTTAATTTTTACATTTTGGACATAGGTGATTGTCTCACAGATTGTGTGGTGGATCCCCCAAAAATGGGGACTCAGGAAGTTCCATATTTATTATACGCGGATGACCTGGTCCTCTTGTCACAGACACTGGTGGGTCTGCAAAACATGTTCGATCAGCTCGATGTGTATGCCCAGGCTAACAATCTGAAAACCCAAATACTTCATTGCAATCCTAGCCGAGAACCACGGCATCTGCAGCAGCATAAACTTGTAAATACATGCCAATATAGGTATCTTGGTGTGTCTATCCAACATAGAAAGTCGCTAATGCAATATTCGTGTGAATTGAAAATTAAACTTCAATCATTGGTGTCTCCAACTAAAATACTCATTAAACAATTTGGCAAGTTCTCCATGAAACATATTATTTTGTTTTACAAAATGAAAGTTATACCAATTTTGTTGTATGGCGTCGAAGCCACTCTGCCAAATGAACGAAAGTGTTGGGACTACATAGAGGCGTCATATTGGAAACGAGATTTACAACTACCAAATGGTACACCTCTTGCGTTAATTCGTTATGAATTAAGGCTTTCTTCACTTTATTCACATGTATCATGGAAGCAGTGTGCCGATTTTCGAAAGTCTCTGGAAAATCTAGGTAAACCATCTATATTACAAATCACAGCCCATAATCTACTTACATCAAAAAACAAATTCCCGCTGAAATGGCGTGAGCATGTTGTTGGTGTTTTAAGTAATGCAGGTATCACCATACAACTACCGATTGCAAATCCCAACCGGGCAAAAATAAAAATCTTCCAGCATGATTGGTCAGAAAACTATACGAAATGCTCGCTGCATAAAGATTTTGATATCTACTTGTTCGGTACCAAAAGGTATGGGATAACAGCTGATTATTTAATTAAATATCCATACACGACGTTCTGTCGAAAATACATGAGATCCAGGCTCAATTTGTGGACAACTCGCGATATACGACATCGGAGAAGTCATCCACATTGAACATAATTATTGCTGCTACTGCTTGAACATTAACCAAGCAGAAACTCCACAGCATCTATTAGTTGACTGCGAGGCAATAGTAGCGCAAGAAGCAAAGGCCTTAAGGGTAAAGTGGTGTTTCAGAATCATTTGACCCAGCTTCAAAAATGGCAAATGTTATTCTCTCATCCCAGAGTCACAATACAGATTGCAATTGTTCAATTTTTGGACATGATTTTGCCACCTTTGATATGTGACGAGCTTCACAACGTTCTTGATTTGGAATGATCTTGTAATCTGATGTCATACTTTTGAAATGCAAAAGATAAATGAATGTTTTTGTATTAAGTGACATTTTAGATGTCACATACTTTATTGATTTGAGTACTAGAGGAATGGAAAAAAATAAAAACCCGAAATGTGACTCATTATCCAATACTGTATGTTTATAACCCTTTTATTCGTATTTACGAAACTGAAGACCTCTGTGATTGGAAACAGTCCTTTTTATCTCTGTATCTTTTTGTTTGCATTATATATATCTGGATATTATTATGTATGAAATACGCTGTGGCTTATATGTTAATCTTTTATTTTTTAGCACGTAGCCATTATTGTGTTCTTAGGTTCTCTCACGTGGTCTTCCTCTTTTCAATTCTCTTTTGTTTTTCCCTTATTTACTTCTATTGTCCACAAGTTACATTATTGTAAACATCTTCTGTATTTGCAACGATAATTTGAAAAGTTGATCTATCAACTGACCAAATAAAAAAAAGAATGTATAGAAAAAAACCGGACTGTCTACGCCCCTGCAGATTGGAACGGGTCATGCTGGCAAGGTTGATAGTGGTGTCGGAGGCTGCACCGGGGTTTCTTCCCTTTCTTGCCTGGGATGCAGTTCCCTTATGGTGATAAGAGGGCAGAAGGGACATCTTGAGTCGCACCAGGGGCATAGAGGCAGCTGGCATGGGCGCACTGCAGCATACAGGCATCCCTTACCTGGGCGCTTTCTGGGGCAGGTCACCTTCCAGTTGCTACTAAGTGCTGGTCGGCCTCGAGGATGGCATCAATGGAGGAACTGGCATCATAAGACCCCATGAGTCTCTTGCCAATGTATGGATTCACTTAGCTGGCGAGAGAGGGTGCGATCGCGTGTTCTCCGACTGGGGATTAGGGGGCATCCCCTCGGAAAGTGGGTAAACGGTAGCCCCTGTTGTATGCATTATGGTACCACTTCTTAATGCTTAACCCTTTATGCACGGAGAACCCCAGGTACCAGAGTGTTCAGAAAATGGGAACTCTGGGTTGGGTGGGCAGCTCGCATGTGACATTAGCCCACTTCACTTCTCTGGGGTCATTTTAGGTCCAGCGCACAATTAGGAGGACGGTGTTGGAAGCAATTTGACAACTCAAAATATGCAACTATGCCCCATGTGAGGGCCGACTCCGAGCTGTGAATTCTTTCCTTGCATTCTGGTACTTGTAGTTTTGCCTTTTCCATTATTAGTGTGAGGCTGCAAACTTCGGAATTCAAGGAACGGAGGCAGGGCCGGGCGTTGCTGCTTGGGCTTCTCCTAATCATGGACTCGCTATACAGCATGTTAGGCATGTGCAGCGCCCTCTAGAGGTAGTAGTATGTTTTGCGTGGCAAGTCTTCTTTACCTTTGAATGACTGGGCTCTGGCACTGCACATGCCATGGCCAGTCACAGTCTCGCCCACGCAGAGAGCTTCGGAGCCCAGCACACTAGGGGGTCCCTGAGGATGAGCTTGCCATGATGCCCCACTGGCAGCACAGATGCCCGGGATCCTGGATACAGCCAATGCCAAGGCAAGACTGGGAGGGCGCAGGAGTCCGACCCTGAGGCGGGAGGGCCACCGTGCCAAAGAGATACGGATCTGCAAGCTACGTACCGCGCTACACAAACAAGCATTGGCAAAGCCAGTAATGTTGGTGTTTACTGCTGTTCTCTGCATTTATAGGCCCCCGGGTGCAAGGAGGAGAATGCAGGTTTTTAAAAGGGGATGCGATAAGGGGTGCAAGTGTGCGATAGAATGAGAAGGGGGATAGAGCAAGGGAGGAAGCCATCGATGGCGGGTGCCGATGATGAGCAAGAGGAAATATGAGCGAGTGAGGGTGAGAGGGGACAAAGAGAGCGAGTGAGGTGGTTGGATGTGGGAATAGTGTGGGTGTGGCTGTAGGGTGGGTGGGGATAGAGAAGGGGGAAGGCTAAGTGTGGTAGAGGGATTGGGGTAGAGAAAATGGGGATAGGGTGGGTGGGGTAGAGAGTGTGGGTAGGGTGGCTGGAAGTAGGCTGGGTGAATGGGTGGGTGAATGCGGGTAGGGTGGGTGGGGGCAGGGAGAGTGGCGATAGGGTAGGTGAGTGGGTATAGAGAAGTGGGGTTAGTGTGTGTGGGTAGAGAGTGGGGTGGGCCGGGTGGTTGGTGGAGAGAGTGGGGATAGCGAGTGGGGTTAGGGTTGGTGGGGGCTTGGGAGTAGAGAGAGTGGGGATAGGGTAGGTAAGTGGGCATAGAGAAGTGGGTTAGGGTGTGTGTGTAGACAGTGAATGGGGGTCGGTTGGTTGGGTGGGGTAGAGAGTGGGGGTAGGGAGAGCGTGGGTAGGGTAGATGGGGCAGAGAGAGTGGGGATAGGGTAGGGGAGTGGGTATAGAGAAGTGGGTTAGGGTGTATGTGTGTGTAGAGAGAGAGAATGTGGTTGGGTGGGGTAGAGAGTGGGGGTAGGGAGAGCGGGTGTAGGGTGGGTGGGGGTAGAGAGAGTGGGGATAGGGTAGGTAAGTGGGCATAGAGAAGTGGGTTAGGGTGTGTGTGTAGACAGAGTGAATGGGGGTCGGTTGGTTGGGTGGGGTAGAGAGTGGGGGCAGAGAGAGTGGGGATAGGGTAGGGGAGTGGGTATAGAGAAGTGGGCTTAGGGTGTGTGTGTAGAGAGAGAGAATGTGGTTGGGTGGGGTAGAGAGTGGGGGTAGGGAGAGCGGGTGTAGGGTGGGTGGGGGCAGAGAGAGTGGGGGCAGAGAGAGTGGGTATAGAGAAGTGGGGTTAGGGTGTGTGTGTAGAGAGAGAGAATGTGGTTGGTGGTTGGGTGGGGTAGAGAGTGGGGGTAAGGAGAGCGGATGTAGGGTGGGTGGGGCAGGGAGAGTGGGGATAGGGTAGAGGAGTGGGTACAGAGAAGTGGGGTTAGGGTGTGTGTGTAGAGATAGAGGAAATGGTTGGTGGTTGGGTGGGATAGAGAGAGCGGGTATAGGGTGGGTGGGGCAGGGAGAGTGGGGATAGGATAGGGCAGTGGGTATAGAGAAGTGGGCTTAGGGTGTGTGTGTGTAGAGAGAGAGAATGGGGGTTGGTTGGTTGGGGTCGAGAGAGTGGGGGTAGGGTAGGTGAGTGGGTGTAGAGAAGTGGGGTTAGGGTGTGTGTGTAGAGAGAGAGAGAAAGGGGGTCGGTTGGTTGGGTGGGGTAGAAAGAGTCGGGGTAGGGTAGGTGGGGGCAGGGAGAGTGGGGATAGGGTAGGGCAGTGGGTATAGAGAAGTGGGGTTAGGGTGTGCGTGGAGAGAGAGAATGTGGTTGGTGGTTGGGTGGGGTAGAGAGAGCGGGTATAGGGTGGGTGGGGCAGGGAGAGTGGGGATAGGGTAGGGCAGTGGGTATAGAGAAGTGGGGTTAGGGTGTGTGTGGAGAGAGAGAATGTGGTTGGTGGTTGGGTGGGGTAGAGAGTGGGGGCAGAGATAGTGGGGATAGGGTAGGGGAGTGGGTATAGAGAAGTGGGCTTAGGGTGTGTGTGTAGAGAGAGAGAATGGGGGTTGGTTGGTTGGGTGGGGTCGAGAGAGTGGGGGTAGGGTGGGTGTAGAGAAGTGGGGTTAGGGTGTGTGTGTAGAGAGAGAGAAAGGGGGTTGGGTGGGGTAGAAAGAGTGGGGGTAGGGTAGGTGGGGGCAGGGAGAGTGGGGGTAGGGCAGTGGGTATAGAGAAGTGGGGTTAGGGTGTGTGTGGAGAGAGAGAATGTGGTTGGTGGTTGGGTTGGGCAGTGGGTATAGAGAAGTGGGGTTAGGGTGTGCGTGGAGAGAGAGAATGTGGTTGGTGGTTGGGTTGGGTGGGGTAGAGAGTGGGGGTAGAGAGAGCGGGTATAGGGTGGGTGGGGCAGGGAGAGTGGGGATAGGGTAGGGCAGTGGGTATAGAGAAGTGGGGTTATGGTGTGTGTGGAGAGAGAGAATGTGGTTGGTGGTTGGGTGGGGTAGAGAGTGGGGGCAGAGATAGTGGCGATAGGGTAGGGGAGTGGGTATAGAGAAGTGGGCTTAGGGTGTGTGTGTGTAGAGAGAGAGAATGGGGGTTGGTTGGGTGGGGTCGAGAGAGTGGGGGTAGGGTAGGTGAGTGGGTGTAGAGAAGTGGGGTTAGGGTGTGTGTAGAGAGAGAGAGAAAGGGGGTCGGTTGGTTGGGTGGGGTAGAAAGAGTGGGGGTAGGGTAGGTGGGGGCAGGGAGAGTGGGGATAGGGTAGGGCAGTGGGTATAGAGAAGTGGGGTTAGGGTGTGCGTGGAGAGAGAGAATGTGGTTGGTGGTTGGGTGGGGAAGAGAGTGGGGTCAGAGAGAGTGGGGATACTCATGTCCTCTTACTCTTTGAACACTGGTGCATGCCACATTTCGCTGTCGTGGTGCATTTCGAAGCGATTCACCTTTGCTGCTAGCCCCCGCCCGTGGGGGTGGGACATACGCGATACTCTTCTGCAGGCTATGGCACTCATTATCCCCTTGCATCGTGTGGTTCCTCATTCCGGATCCTCCCCCACGCCCCCACCCGACCACCCACCTAAAGTCCCACTGGTCAGACACCTCAAGCATTCAATAGACCGGGACATCGGGGCCTGCATCAGGCAGACACAGGACAGGAGTGCACTGAGCATGCATTGCCTGGGCAGTAAGGAGCCACTGCCGGCCTGGGCAGTGCAGCGATCGGTTCTGCCGGACACACTCACGGCTCAGCTCCCAGGCTGCCTGCCGCTCCCTCCTCGGTCCTGCTCCAGCACGTGCTCCCAGGGGAAACGCGCCTCCTCGCGCCCTGGACGGCGTCAGGAGTACCTGGGGGCGGGGGGGGGGGGGGGGGGGGGGGGGGCGTGCGGGTGGGAGATAGTGCAGTTGGCAAGGGAGGCGTGTTTTGTTTCACCGGGACAGATCTATCCGTCTAGACTAGAGGAAGGCAATAATACAAACTATACAGTGTACATTGCTGCCTAGTAGTCCGGCAAAGTCCGCGAGCGGTCCGTTAAGGGCCTAGCTAGGTTCCTGCGTTCGAACAGCGCCCAGCTAACCCTGTCACCCCAGCAGAAGCATAACTCTATTTTCTGAATTGGCTTGTCTCGAGGTGATATGCTGGGGAGATAACATCTATTCATGAAACTATTCAAATAAAGAAAATCAGTCCACTCGCTTTAGAGAGAATACAGAGCGCACCAAACTACCTGGGCAATAAACTACAGACAACAGAGCGGGCCTTTGGGCCACACAGGCCCCATAGGCACACGCCCGAGACAGCAGGGCGTTGCCTCGGGCCATACAGAGGTCTCTGTCCCTCGCCCCAGAAAGAAGCGCTATCCTCCGGGTCACACAGACCTCAAGGTCCGAGGCCCGGGTCAGGAGGGCTATCCCTCGGGCCACACAGAACTCACAGTCTGGAGGACCAGACAGAAAAGCTATCCCTGGATCACACAGACCTCAATGTCTCCTGCGTTAGACTGCAGGGCTATCCGCCAGGCCACAGACACCGCAGTCTCAAACACCAGACAGTAGTGCTATCCATCAGGTTACTGTACAGTCTCAGTCTTTGACAGCAAAGGTCTGATCGGGTCACACAGACTTCACAGCCTGAAGCCCCAGCCATCGGCACTAATTGCTAGCCCTCTGTTCCCAGAGACTTCAGTCTCTAGCACCAGACAGCAGCAATAGCCCCCTGTTCCCAGAGACTTCAGTCTCTTGCATCAGACAGCAGAGCTATGCTATTCATAGGGTCACAGAGACATCACAGCCTCGCGCACCAGAAAGCAGCGCTAGCCCCCTGTTCAGCACCAGACAGCAGAGCTATGCTACGCATAGGGTCACAGAGACATCACAGCCTCGCGCACCAGACAGCAGCGCTAGCCCTCTGTGCACACAGACTTCAGCCTCTCGCACCAGACAGCAGCGCTAGCCCTCTGTTCAGCACCAGACAGCAGAGCTATGCTACGCATAGGGTCACAGAGACATCACAGCCTCGCGCACCAGACAGCAGCGCTAGCCCTCTGTGCACACAGACTTCAGCCTCTCGCACCAGACAGCAGCGCTAGCCCTCTGTTCACACAGACTTCAGTATCAAGCACCAGACAGAAGAGCTATGCATAGGGTCACAGAGACATCACAGCCTCACGCACCAGACAGCAGCGCTAGCCCTCTTTCCACACAGACTTCAGTCTCTAGCACCAGACAGCAGCGCTAGCCCTCTGTTCAGAGAGACTTCAGTCTCTAGCACCAGACAGCAGCGCTAGCCCTCTGTTCCCAGAGACTTCAGTCTCTTGCATCAGACAGCAGAGCTATGCTATGCATAGGGTCGCAGAGACATCACAGCCTCGTGCACCAGACAGTAGCGCTAGTCCTCTGTTCAGGACCAGACAGCAGCGCAGTCTCTAGCACCAGACAGCAGAGCTACTCATAGGGTCACAGAGACATCACAGCCTCGCGCAGCAGACAGCAGCGCTAGCCCTCTGTTCACACAGACTTCAGTCTCTAGAACCAGACAGCAGAGCTACGCTGTGCATAGGGTTACAGAGACATCACAGCCTCGCGCACCAGACAGCAACGCTAGCCCTATGTGCACACAGACTTCAGCCTCTCGCACCAGACAGCAGCGCTAGCCCTCTGTGCACACAGACTTCAGTCTCTAGAACCATGCAGCAGAGCTACGCTGTGCATAGGGTTACAGAGACATCACAGCCTCGCCCACCAGACAGCAGCGCTAGTCCTCTGTTCAGCACCAGACAGCAGCGCAGTCTCTAGCACCAGACAGCAGAGCTACTCATAGGGTCACAGAGACATCACAGCCTCGCGCAGCAGACAGCAGCGCTAGCCCTATGTGCACACAGACTTCAGCCTCTCGCACCAGACAGCAGCGCTAGCCCTCTGTTCACACAGACTTCAGTCTCTAGAACCAGACAGCAGAGCTACGCTGTGCATAGGGTTACAGAGACATCACAGCCTCGCGCACCAGACAGCAGCGCTAGCCCTATGTGCACACAGACTTCAGCCTCTCGCACCAGACAGCAGCGCTAGCCCTCTGTGCACACAGACTTCAGTCTCTAGAACCAGGCAGCAGAGCTACGCTGTGCATAGGGTTACAGAGACATCACAGCCTCGCGCAGCAGACAGCAGCGCTAGCCCTATGTGCACACAGACTTCAGCCTCTCGCACCAGACAGCAGCGCTAGCCCTATGTGCACACAGACTTCAGCCTCTCGCACCAGACAGCAGCGCTAGCCCTCTGTGCACACAGACTTCAGTCTCTAGAACCAGGCAGCAGAGCTACGCTGTGCATAGGGTTACAGAGACATCACAGCCTCGCCCACCAGACAGCAGCGCTAGTCCTCTGTTCAGCACCAGACAGCAGCGCAGTCTCTAGCACCAGACAGCAGAGCTACTCATAGGGTCACAGAGACATCACAGCCTCGCGCAGCAGACAGCAGCGCTAGCCCTATGTGCACACAGACTTCAGCCTCTCGCACCAGACAGCAGCGCTAGCCCTCTGTTCACACAGACTTCAGTCTCTAGAACCAGACAGCAGAGCTACGCTGTGCATAGGGTTACAGAGACATCACAGCCTCGCGCAGCAGACAGCAGCGCTAGCCCTATGTGCACACAGACTTCAGCCTCTCGCACCAGACAGCAGCGCTAGCCCTCTGTTCACAAAGACTTCAGTCTCTAGAACCAGACAGCAGAGCTACGCTGTGCATAGGGTTACAGAGACATCACAGCCTCGCGCACCAGACAGCAGCGCTAGTCCTCTGTTCAGCACCAGACAGCAGCGCTAGTCCTCTGTTCAGCACCAGACAGCAGCGCTAGTCCTCTGTTCAGCACCAGACAGCAGAGCTAGCCCTCTGTTCAGCACCAGACAGCAGAGCTAGCCCTCTGTTCACACAGACTTCAGTCTCTAGCAGCAGACAGCAGAGCTACGCTATGCATAGGGTCACAGAGGCATCAGAGTCTCACGCACCAGACAGCAGCGCTAGCCCTCTGTTCAGCACCAGACAGCAGCGCTAGCCCTCTGTTCAGCACCAGACAGCAGAGCTAGCCCTCTGTTCAGCACCAGACAGCAGTGCTAGCCCTCTGTTCACACAGACTTCAGTCTCTAGCAGCAGACAGCAGAGCTACGCTGTGCATAGGGTCACAGAGACATCACAGCCTCGCGCACCAGACAGCAGCGCTAGCCCTCTGTTCAGCACCAGACAGCAGAGCTAGCCCTCTGTTCAGCACCAGACAGCAGAGCTAGCCCTCTGTTCAGCACCAGACAGCAGCGCTAGCCCTCTGTTCAGCACCAGACAGCAGCGCTAGCCCTCTGTTCAGCACCAGACAGCAGCGCTAGCCCTCTGTTCAGCACCAGACAGCAGAGCTAGCCCTCTGTTCAGCACCAGACAGCAGCGCTAGCCCTCTGTTCACACAGACTTCAGTCTCTAGCAGCAGACAGCAGAGCTACGCTGTGCATAGGGTTACAGAGACATCACAGCCTCGCCCACCAGACAGCAGCGCTAGCCCTCTGTTCACACAGACCTCAGTCTCTAGAACCAGGCAGCAGAGCTACGCTGTGCATAGGGTCACAGAGACATCACAGCCTCGCGCACCAGACAGCAGCGCTAGCCCTCTGTTCAGCACCAGACAGCAGCGCTAGCCCTCTGTACAGCACCAGACAGCAGCGCTAGCCCTCTGTTCAGCACCAGACAGCAGCGCTAGCCCTCTGTTCAGCACCAGACAGCAGCGCTAGCCCTCTGTTCAGCACCAGACAGCAGCGCTAGCCCTCTGTTCATACTTCTGCCTCCTCCTACTTCCCCCAGATTTTGTGATATTTCCCCAACACCCCCCTCGTTCGGTATATGATTTTTTCCATGCTGCGGCAATGCTCCATGCCCATCTCCCAATTGCCCAATGTCGGCATGTCTTTGGAGCCCCATTTAGGTGCCAGGTCCCTCTTAACCACCATTGCTGCAATGTTCAGGAGCCGGCTACCCCATCTCGTTCCTTCCGTTTCCCCATTGGTATGCAATAACAGCATTTTGGGGTCTTTGGGGATCGATATACCCAGCACCTCCCTCGCCCTCTCCAGAACTCAGTCCCACAGTCCTGCCACCAAACCGCATTCCCACAGCAGGTGATAAAAGGTACCCCCCGCCCACACATTGGAGGCACTTGCCTTCCTCGGTCCTCCCCATTTGATATAATCTGTCCCTTGATAGGTATAATCTGTGCAGTATTGTATATTGGATCAGCCTCATCCTGGAGGACACATTAACCTCTCTTGCAGCTCCATCGCCTCCACCCACTCTTTCCCATTTCCCTTTAAGCAGCTCTAGCCGTGGGGGTGGGGAGGTGGTGAATGAAAAGCTATTTATTGCTTGATACAGGGCTGATATCCCTTTCTTTGTGAGGGGCTCCGTAAACAATTAAGGACTATGTTCTGGCAGATCAAGATCTTCCTTAAACTGGACCGACACCGCATGTAGCAAGGCTCAAGTGTGTGTATTCTTCCCCTTTACTCACTCCATATTTATTCGTTAGGTCTGGGAAGGGTATCAGTGCCCGCCCCGCCATCACCTCTCCCACCCTTGTCCATCTAGTCTGGTGTCCCAGTTTCTGAATCTCCCTCCGCCGTGCATTGTTCCATAGCGACTGTGTTCCTATGAATTTTCCTCCCCACCCCATTCCACGGTTGGCTTCTTCCCTTATTCGGACTAGTTACCGCCCTGCCAGGGTGAGCGATCTCCATCAGGCACCCCTGTAAAGCACCTGAAGGTGGGGGGGGGGGGTCTGTGTTTCTTATGATCTCTAGCTCCAGTCCAGGCTTGTATGCAGGTTATTCCTCCAGCCACATACCCATTTGTTGGCCACCACTAGATGTGCCACCCAGTAGTACTTCTTTACGTCCAGGAGAACCAGCCCCTCTCCCATACCGACCTAGTCAAGACTGTCAGGGCGATCTGCGGAGGTCCCACCCCCCCATATTACCTCCCTCATAAGATCATTGATTATGCGCACCGGGGCGTTCTTTAGTATGTATAAAAATCAAGGGAGCGCCAACATTTTAAGTAGATTGACTCACCGGCAAGGTGGCCAATGTTTCACGTCGTCTCTTAGTCCTGTTATGATTGGGTCCAAATTCTTTGCAATGAAGGACCCCGAGTGTCTTTGTACCTCAATCCCCAAGTATTTGAACCCTTCCATTTCTACTCGAAGTGGACACCCCGCTGGTCCTGCCCCACTTGCCTCTTTCTCTGTCATTATCACAGACATCCCCCAGTTAATATTGAGCCTACAGTAATTCTGATATTCCTGTAGTAACTGGATAAACCTCAGGTCTGATCTCTCAGGCTCCCCCAGATATAGCAGGACATCATACACATATAGGGATATTCTATCTTCCCACCCTCCTGGCCACGTGAACCGACAAATATTGTGGTCAGTGTGAAAGACTTCCGCTAGTGGCCAATACAAATAGCAGGGGGGATAGTCGGCATCCCTGCCGGATTTCCCTCTGCAGTGGGAACATGTCGGACATATGGCCATTCACGCTGACCCTGGCCAGTGGATTCGCATATAAAAGTTTCACCCACCTTATATATTCCTACCCCAAACCCGTTCTTCTCATCAAAGCCCACAGAAATTCCCATGCGACTGAATTGAAGGCCTTCTCCGAGTCTACTGCCATTACGATGAGGTCTCCATCAAGGAGGTCTGATAAAGCTAGTGAGTTTTGTAATCTTCCCAGTTTTATTCACGTGGCCCTGCTCGGCACAAATCCACACCAGTGCGGGTGGGTCCGTTTATCAATGTGTGGCAATAGCCTGTTTGCTACCACCTTGGCCAAGATCTTGGCCTCCACATTCAGCAGAGAGATCGGGCGGTATGATGAGCAGGAGGTCAGTGGTTTCCCTTTCTTGTGTATGACCACAATATTAGCTGTTCTTAGCTCTAGTGAGAGTACTCCCCTGGTCCGGCCTTCTTGCAGCATCCCTAGCAATTGTTCTTCTACCTCCTCCCACATACCTTTCCAGTACTCCACTGGGAATCCGTTTGGTCCGGGTGTTTTTTCCGGCCTGTAATTCTTGTATGGCCGTCCCCTCTCTTAGTATTATTCTATGAAGGCACAGGCTATGTCCTTCCCCTCTCTTAGTTCCTACCCTTACCCTTCTCTCACTGCCTCCACCCATCTCACTCCTTCCTTTCTCCTCTCCAGCCATGCCAGCACCGTCCCTCCTTAGGTCATAGATTTTCGCCCGCTTCGCCAGATGCGCTGTTCGGGCTTCATCTGTTACAATTTCTTTCAGTTCCTGGACCACCTTAGCCTTAGATGGAGTTTACCACCCGCTTTGGGCTGCATACCTCTCGACGGTTTCACGCCCTCTTGAACTCTCTCTTCAAAGTTCTTTTCAACTTTCCCTTATGGTACTTGTTGGCTATCAGTCTCGCGCCCGTATTTAGCCTTAGATGGAGGCTGGACCACCTTAGCCAGTGCTCTCCTGTTGTCATCTGTTGGGGCCTGTGTGTGAAGCTTCTCAGCTTCCTCTATTTCTTCCTCCTTCCTCCTTATATTAGCTTGCCCTTTCCTCTCCAGGCCCCCTAACATAGTTTGAGCTGTCCCTTTAAACACTGTTTTCTATGTCTCCCATCTTGTTGTTTGACTGTCTACCGATCCCACGTTTTGCTCAAAGTATTCCGTGGTACTGTCCCCCAGTCCTTTTCTCCCCTCCTCATTCCCCAAGTGATAGGCATTGAGCCTCCATTGTCCCGTTCCTGCCACAGCTTTCCCTTCCAATACCATTTGTAGTGGGGCATGACCCGACAGTCCCCTGAGCAAGTATCCCACCTCCCCCATGCACGCTGACACCGTGCAGGGAATTAGTTTGTAGTTGAGCTGTTATTGAGAGTCGTGGGCCCCTGAATAGTATGAAAAGTATGTCTGCTCCGGGTGGAGGTCCCTCCATACATCTCGGAGTCCGGATCTGAATCTTCGGTCCTTCCCTCTATCTACCACGTTGTTAAAATCCCCCCGCACAATGGTAACCTTGGCACCCTGAGTTGCTAGCAAAGTTTGGATGTCCGCTAAGAGTTCCGCATAGAGGGATGGTGGTGCATGGACGCTAAATAACGGGACTGATTCCCCCCACTGTTGTCCAGTGACCACCAGATACTTCCCAGATACCACCCTACCATCGCTTGTATCCTTTGTGACCTGAAGGGGCAGATATTTGTGTATTAATATCACAACCCCTCATGTAGCCCGCATGTTCCACCACTTCCCCTCACCAGGAAACAGCAGACCGAGCCCAAGAAGTGGGTCTCTTGTAATAAGATTATCTCCACCTTGTTGTCTTTAATATATCACACAGCCAACCCCCTTCTGATTTATCCAACATGCCATTTACATTCCATGTTAGGCACTTTACTGTCTCATGCCGCATTCCCCTCTATTCATGGCTGTCCGTTCCCCTGATGCCTGGGTCCCATTGTCCATTTTTTGTGACCACACATAGATGGTGCCCCCCACATTGTGCATTCCCAACCATAACTCCACGTCCCAACTCCCTTCCCCATTAACTGCCCCTTCCACGGTCCCACCCATACTTTTCCCAACTTAGAATCGTCTGTCGTCTCGTAACAACTAAACCACCCTTCTCCCGGAGCCGGGAGCCGGGTTCTTTGTGGGGGCCCTGTGAAATGGTTGCACTGCACTTACTCCCATCACCGGACCACTTCCAGTCTATTCAGTCTGTTCGGGTTTAAGTTCAAGTTCAGTCCTGTATTTTTACGAGATCCCCATACCTGCCTTTTGTCCTACCGGTACCTGTGCCTCTGCGGGTCCCCTTTTGCTATTTCTCTTCAGAATCTCTTTGGCCCAGTATCCCCCCCCCCCGTCAGTCCATGTCCACTCTTGGCTGGAGTCTTCCATGGCGGACTCCCAGTTGTTTCAACTGCATTTCTGCCCACTCCCATGCTTCTAAAGGCTTATTGAAAAAGCAAACTCCTTTGGATATGCAGAATCGCTGTGTAGCCGGATACATCAGTGTGTATCTTATCCCTTTTTCTCTGAGGTTCCTTTTGGTAGCTTCAAATGTCTGTCTGGCCTTCTGGACCGCTCTGGTGAAGTCTGGATAAATTGCTATTGCTATTCCCTTGTATGATGGGGAACCCTTTCTCCTTGCCATTTGAAGGACTGCATCCCTGTCCCTATAGTTTAGTAGGCTGGCGATCACTTGTCTTGGCGCACTTCCGGGTGGTGGTTCACTTCCGGCCACCCTGTGGTCTCTCTCCACTGAGAAGAATTTTGACAGTCCTTGGGGGCCCGTCCATTCTTGGAGTAGCTGCTCGAGGAACAATTCCATGGAGGGGCCCTCTGCTTTTTCCGGCAATCCCCTCAGATGCACATTGTTCCGGCACGAGTGTCCCTCTGCTTCCTCCATCCTGCTCTCATGCCATTGCGTCCTCCACTGATATGCGGCCTTCGGCTTCGTGCACTCTGGTGGACATGTTCTTTAGGTCCTGTCTCAGAAGTCCCACGTCCACCCCCACTGAGTCTATTCTCTGTTTTAACTGCATTTTCCATTCTTTGATCACCAGTAGGATTTCTTGTGTTGCTGTGATTGTACCTTCTCTGTTACTTGGCTCACTCCCGGGGTCCGATTACCCAGTGGCCCCTCCCGTTGTATAGACATCCATCTTTATCTGCTGTCGTACGCGCTCGGGTTTGTCTTTGTCTCTCGTCATTTCGTGGTCTTCTGGATGCTGGATTCCCAAATCCTGCCAGTCTGTGCTCCTGCTCCACCAGGGCCTGCAAGCCCGCTCCTGTCTGCTCTTCCTTACTGTCTCTGTGTTGTGGTTCCTTGAACCCACTCCCCCCTCTGCCGTCTGCCTTGCCAGCGACCCTCTGGGGCTCGTCCCTCGTCGCGTCTTAATGGTGCACTCCTTCTATGTGCTAGTGGGGTCGTGCGCATGTCTTCCCCCAGCACATCAATACTGTCTGTTTCTCGCTTCTTTCCACACCTGTCCGGAAACATCTGTCACTGTATTGCTCCACAGTGGTCCCAGGTGTGCTCTCAGTGCTCCCCCAGTCCGTTAGGGTGCGGTTCCTGCAGAGAATGGTTGTGGGAGGTGCTTCCAACCACTCCAATCCAGCTCTCCTTCCTGGTGCCTTGTCCTGGGTATCGTCCCTGGAGCGGTGTGCTGTTTGTACAGCCAGTCTCCCTTCTCCCCTCATCCACCGGAAATACTGATCCAATATTCCCCTGGTTGACTGCAGCAGCAGGGGAGTAAGTTCTGTCTCCCTGGCCCTTTCAAGTTGTGTGTTCAAATATGACTCGTTCTGAGCAGCCTTCAGGCTGAGACCGTGGTGCTGCTGCCTCTCCGTCAGTGCGGCCCTCCCTTCCTCACTGTTGCTGTTGCAGGATGGTTGCTTTCTTTTTGGCCGTGTCCCACTCTGGGATCTAGCTTCGTGGGACGAGGAGGTGCCGGACCGTGCCACTGTCTTCTTTCCACTCCACACCGGCTCCGTCGCAAGGCTGAGATGGGCTTGTGTGTGGCACCTCCCTGCTGCAGCCCCGGTGCGGGCGCGGTTCCCTGTGTCTCTCACAAGTGTCTGCTCACCAGTTGACACTGGTAGGCCCTCGCCTTACCGTCCTTTTTCCTTCTTCACCGTCGCGCGGCAGCCATTTTTAGGTCTTTCTCTGCACTGATCAGGCCGTTGGCAACTTCCTGATATTGCGGTACTCCGATGCAGAAGCTGCCTCAAACTCTGTCCGTTTACGCTTCCCACCTTCCGACAGCTGCTGTATCAATTTGATTTGTTTTTCGGTCTTTGCTTCAGGTTTCAGGGCAGAGCGACATGGAGTGGTCCTATTAAATGCTCTGCGCAACAGCGCCCCAGAGCAGTTTATTTTTAAACTGAAAAACGAATGTCACTTGTGTGCTCTATTGTAGTCCTTTTGGGTCATATTACCCCCATCTGTTAGGAAAGGCTCGCTTAGCTCCACCCCTGGAAGCCATCTTCATATATTTTTAATGCACATTGCGTGTTGGAAGTCCTCATGAAAAGTGTACTATTCAGCAGGTGCCACAAGCTATAGTATTGCACTTTCAGTAGGATAATATGGAAAAATCAGGCAAATGTGGGCGGCATAGTGCAGATTCATATACCACATATATTGTAATAGTGTATTCCCACGGATGTTCTTGGAAGTAGCTAGTGATTATAAATGTCCCCTTGGGCGCAAAAATCTTCTAACTTGACCAATGCTAGCATAGCCAGCCCCATCGCATCATATTGTTCAAAACTGGGCGGGATGCCTTTAATCCCCTCCAGGTATTGAAGGCCTCTCCACTTTAAAAAGGCCTATTGTGTGCAATCTTGCCTCCCCACTTTAAAGGCCTATTTTGTGCAATCTTCCTGATTTAGCCTTCGCACAGCAAAATGGCTCAGTTCTAGCAGAGGCCCTCCTCAAGACCATTCCAGAGGAAGAGAGTGGAGCCACAGAGCGTTCATTTTATTCCTTAGGTGTGGGTTACTATATATGGGTGATGTTGGACCGGATGGGACTCCACCCTCCCAAATTAGTATACCACACAGCCATTGGAGAATGGTTCTAGAAATTGGCCGAGCCAATCTTAACGCTGGACACTTAGGGGCCGGTAAGACACAGGCCCAAATATTTCATTGCTTCTATTGGCCAGGGGTGTATGCAGATGTCAAAAACGTTATTCTTACTTGTCCACTCCGTCAGAAAACCAGCACTTATTCTCTCCCACCAGTTCCTATGCAGCCACTCCTGATTATAGATGTCCCTTGTTCAAGAATAGGAATCAACATTGTTGGCCCTTTGGAACCTTTCAAACTAGGGAACCGATATATCTTAGTGATAGTACATAATGCCACCGGATACCCAGAGGCCTTTCCTATGAGATGTAACGCTACTCAACAAATCCTCAAACACCTCCTTCCCTTCTTGTCCTGAGCAGGTTTCCCTAAAGAAATCCTGACTGACTATGGAACCAGTTTAATCGGCCATCTTATGGCCGAAGTAAAAGAAGTTTTGCAAATCAAGACCCTCAGAACATCGGTCTATCACCCACAAACGGATGGATTAATAGAAAGATTTAATACAAATGCAATGTACTTGGGCAGGGGACTCACACTCTGGCTGGCCCTCGTGTTGCTGGGCCTTTTTGAGGCTGTGTAATGTTCCGGGCATGCCCTGCCACCAAAATCACACTCCCTTCTGCGCAGCCGTGTTTGTGCTCTCCCACCTCGTGCTGATCCAAAACGCTGTCCTGGCGTGTGCTCATGTGAGGAGGAGTAGGGTCATAGGGCACCCACCTCCTGCATCATGCCCGGCATCTTAGGGATGGACTTGCCAATATGGATGGGCGTGCCACATGCTCCAGCGTCTCTTCACGTTGCTGCCTGAGTGACAGTATGCAGGCCGTACCTGCGACCTGCGCAGCTTGCGTGGAGTTTACTACGGCCATTGCCAAAACATAAAAGGGGTTCCATCATTGCCATTTTCAGGGACATAGATGCCTCTAGTGTGGGCGAGCAGTCAGCACCATATGATTAGGCCATGCACATGAATGACAACGAGGCCTGCACAGTGCGACTGATCTCAACTACTTTATTTCTCAAACTGTGGACCTTCCGTCCTCTCACGTCACTTCCATTAAAGCACCCACCCCAACTCCTGCCTTGCACATAACGAGGCTAATCCCCAACGTGGTACTACCCGTCTGCTGTGTTCCTCTTATAAAAGTCTGTGCGGCTGGCGCCGGGCTGATTAACCGTGTGATCTGTGCCAGGTGTCTAAGAGGTGTATGCGTGTCCAATGATTGGATATGACCACTACGAACTACCAGTTCCCCAGGGGACTTTGATTGCTAGCATTGAGCCCTCTGGCTCTGCTTGCCAGGATTAGGTAGTGTACTATGCCATCTTGGAAGTAATGTGACAGCTGGCCTCACTCCTACAAGCCATTCCATTGGCCACTGGACTCTCTCCATGCAATGATTTCTGGCTCTCTCCTGATCGCTGTGGGCCCTCGGCTCATGGGACCAGAGTACTTTGAACTGCTTACATTTCAAAAACATGATTTGTTATTGGCTTGACATGTCTCCCAGACTCCCCAGAGGCGGGTCTGCAAGCGACTCACTTCTTGCTCATGTTAATTACAATGCCACCATTGTAGATATAGGTCCCAGCCAATAATAGTGTTCTTAAGGTAGCCCCGAGTCTTGGGATGATAAAGGGAGCCTGGAAGATCTACCTGTATGCCTCCCATGGAGACCGGCATCTCCCCTGGTGACAGAGCCCAGGGTCCCCGATCACCACCCCATAGATTCAAGCATGTGATATTCTCTCTCTCTCTCTCTCTCTCTCTTTCTCTCTCCCTCCCTCTCTCCTCTCTCCTCTTTCTCTCTCTCTCCCTCCCTCCCTCCTCTCTACCCCCTCCCCCGCCTCTCTCCCTATAGCACTTTCAGGCTGTTGGATCCCTTGGATGCAATGTTCTACTTTTGCGAAACCGAGTGCAGAAGTAAGAAGTACACAGGCGGTAATCCGCCCAAAACACGCATATAAAAACAACGAGGACGAAAATAGCAAAGTGTTTTGCCCGGATTTTTCAATTTTTTGGGCACTTTTTAAAACAATAGATAGGGGGTTGGGTTAGGGTATACAAAAGGTGGGGGTGTTGGGCGGGGCGGGGGCGGATGGTCTCACGGACATTAAGAAAAAAGTGCAAATAAAAAGAAAATATATTTTTGTCATTCGACCAAAAAAATCCGTTGTTTTGGTGCTGATTTTTTCCCCAGCATTAGTTGCCTTTACTCTCTACTTTTACTCTCCGTTTTATGAAAGATGTGTAAAGCCGCCTGCAGGTGCTTTACATCTGAGACTGCTAGAATGCCGGATGGGGGCGGGGCGGGGCGGGGCGTGGGGCTGGGGGTGGGCCGCCTCAATGCATGCTGCTGTGAGTTCGTGAAAAAACGAAAATGCTGCCCGCTGTAGGAAAGGCGTAAGCGGGGCGCGTTTACCACCAGGGCATTAAGATGAGGTTAAAGCGCAAGCAGGCAGCAGGCACAGCCAATCCAGCTTTTGGGGGTCCCTGAGCCCCCCACATGATCGCTGTGACAATCCTCTATGCTTGCAGAAAAACGAACCCCTGCCTGCCACGATGCTTTATCACTCTACGGGCACATCAGTTGTGCCTCTCTCTTGTCCCGTCATTGTGTGTTTCCTTTTTGTGCATATGTCAGCACCCTGATGCTGCGGGCTTTCGGCGCTATAGAAATAAATAAATAAAATAAGTAATCCGCACAGTGATAGCGCCAACCATACAACAACATCCTATTGGACACACAGGAAGATGGAGGGTACACACGCCATCGACTTGACACTTGCTCCCAACTACTTTATGCTAAGTAAAGTAACCTTGCAAATGTATAGCGCCTCCTGCCAGAGGTTATGGCGTTGCAGCACTTTTGCCTGTCAGAGAGGCAAAGGAGGCGTATAAATAGGACATTCATTACAGTTTCCCCAGAGCGGTACAAATGCCGGTAAATCCATCGCCAGCACTTTTACTGCATTGGGAAAACACAAGTTTGCTGTTGGGGGTTACTGATTTACATCCAGCCAAGACCTGGGGTTGAGTCAGGCTCCCACCTGCAAAGAAATGCATGACTTACCGGCACCGGTCACTCCAGCAATCCCCTCCATGGAGGCCTATGGGACTCCACGGAGCGGGTATTAACTGCGCCTTTTGCAGCCTGTAATAGCCCGCTAATACCGGGATACCAGGCAGTGGAAGTGGTAGGTAGCTTTGCTGGTAACTCACCGGAATTACCGGCGGGACCCCGGCAAAGCTATCATGTTCCCCAAAGCCTGTCTTTGGCTCAGCAGCGGTCAGACCTTTGAGCCTTCCACAGTGTCATGGTGAGCCTGGGCATTTTATAGAACAGACGACCGCTGCCTTTGCAACATAATCTATCTCTGCAAAGGGGCCATGCCATGTGGCATACCAACACTTAAAACAAGCATTGGAGTGGCCACCAGGGGGCGCACGGATGAGGAGCACCTCTGTGTGAGCTCCAGATCCACAGGCCCCAAAAGTGATCTGAGCCCCCACTTTTGACCCCCCTCCCGGACAACAACAGCAGCCCAAGCAGCGTGAACCGGTTCCCCCCCCGCCTCGGTGAAATTCCGGTCGAAAACGGAGGATTCAACATGGAGAAAAGCACATCGGCCCGTTCTTCCCCCTCCCTGCTACTCGCACAATAGTGGGAACATAAGCTGCTCCAGCAGGAGTTTCGAGGCACCCGGCCCTTCCCGCCATCTCCTGTGCAGTTAACACAGGTCGCTCTGTGGCCTTCTTTCAGCGGTCCCTCTCCCACCGCCTACACTGGGACTCCCGCAGAGCAGCTGCTCGCTCTGCGCCGGCACCCGAGGGCCCAGCCCCCGTGCGGCTGCCCAACCGCCTTCAACCTCTGGCGCACTACCAAGCTGCATTACACTGCGGAGCGGGTAAGTGGACCCCTCTCCTTCCCAGAAAACGCTGCTCGCGGCACCCTCCTCCGGTTCGGCATCTAAAAGCCAGAGCTCGAGAACGGGAGATGCGGACCTGGCCACGGTGGAGGGACAACCCCTGCCCTCCCCCCCTAATCTAACACCGGCCACGAAACACGGGGGCAGGAGGCCCGCGGGCAGGCTCTGGCCCCCTCCCAGGAGAGTCCTTACCTGCAATAGGACACAACACGAAGGCCCCCCAGCCAGGACTCCAGCGGGCTGGCCGCGACCCACACCTCTGGCACAAAAGGCCTGAGAGGCTTAAACAAACTATACATAGTTCTCCTGGGGTGGGGATCCCACCACCTGGGGGAGGTCTTTGCCCCTACAGTGGCCTGGACACTGCTCCACGGCCCCAGTGCTGGCCTGGCCCAACACCCAGCAGGGGCCTACGCACCCGATTGCTGCCTTCAATCATAGGCGCCACGCGATACACCTAGCCTCACCACGGGCCGGAACACAGCGCACCATGAAGCGACTTTGCTGCATAAAGGCACCCCCAGCTGAGGCACTGCTCCCCCCAGGCCTCACCATAAGAGGACCAACAGTCTCCTGGCTTCCCCCGGAGAGCAATAACAAGAGCAGTGCTAAGTGACACCCCCAACTTTCAAGTGAGATGCCCTTCCGCCAGGAGCACCCCGCACCAGGCCCTGTCCCTGTCCACTCTACCATAACCCCACATCAAGTGGTTTTTGACCCATCGTGAGCGACTGGGACACTATCCCCTGAATCCCAGTTTAATTCTGCAACAGAGTCTACATTGAAGAAAACAAAGAGCCTGTGCCCGCATAGGGGGCTGCGCAGAGGGTTGGGCCCCCGCTCTAGGGGCGTGGGCCCTCCTCTGTGTAACTGTTAGTTCTCTCTCTGTCCAAAACTACCCAGGCGAGCCAGTGATGTACTGTACCAGAATATCTGCCCGGGCTCCGTCCCGAACCCTGACCGGAGACTCTTCCTCCCCTTAGCTCACCTGTACCATGCTATTCTCTCAGTGCTCTCACAAAGACTCGCATCAACATTGAGGCATCTCGGACAACGCATTGAGCGCATCGAGAGTGGCCAACTTAAACGGAGGGTAGGGCCCCTGGACTCAGAGCGTGTGCCTCCTCCCATCCCTACACATCTTATTCACGCAACACTCCGGGCAACGTCTCCCAACGCACCTCAAGAACCGCATATCGTAACAACGCCGAGGGTAGAGCCCCCATCCTTGGGGCGTGTGCCTCCTCGCACCCAACCATCATATGAACGTCAAAAGTAAGTTGGCCAGATACGCATATACTCCGCTGTATCCCGACCCAGACACAAGAATCACAATGTCTTTGGAATCCTCAGAGACTGGTGCAGCAGCCACCAAGGGAGAAATCACCGCCCTCTTGAGTGAAATCCGAAACATGGGAGCTAACCTCGGCGGCAAAATCGTTAAGATGACTCAAAGAGTGGACAACATCGAGGAAAGACTGGAGGGTGTTGAGAACAACCAAGCCTCGATAGATACACTGGAAACCCAATTAGACCTCAGGATGCACAATGTAGAGAAGAAGGAGGTCGAAATACATCTGAAGATAGATGATTTAGAAAACAGGGAAAGAAGAAATAATCTACGATTTTTTGGCATCCCACGGGGGCGGAGGGACGGAAGAGAACCTCAAACATACCGTACACAATATCATTAGAATCCTCACAGTGGATGAGAACATCGATGAACCTAACATTGAGAGAATACACAGGGCCGGTGGCCCGCCTGGCGGCCCGAGGTTGGTTCTTGCTAGATTCCATGGATACCAAGACTCGACAAGGGTACTCATGAAGACCAGGTCAGGCGGCCCCCTTACCCTCTGTGGAGCACAGATCATCTTTCAGGATCTGTCCTCTCTCACCCTGGCACTGCGACGGCTCTATAGCCCCCTAACTTAGTGGCTCAAAGACCAGGGGACAAGATACAGATGGGGAAACCCCTTTTCCCTCACGTTTGAGCAAGGAAGCAGAAAGATAATGCTACGCTCCGAAGAAGAAATACACAAGCCTATTTCAGACCGCCTAGGGAGCTCCCCAAGGGAGGGTACACAAGAGGAACTTGTGCAGGACAGACCGAGATGGGAACTCCAGGGCCCGAGGAGGAAAAGAGTCAAGGGATCTAGAAAATACAGACGACCCAACGACACACCGGACAGCAACAAATGACCCCGCTCATCTAAGTCCCATATCTAAGTGATGCGCTACTTTGTATATGTCTGAAATTTCTCCGTCGCTGGGCTCACTCCACAGTGGGACTATCGCCTGGAGCACATGGACGACCAGCTGGTGGACGATATGTCTGGAAACCGCATGTATCATTTCATTTACTATTTGACAGTAGAAGTTGTTGTTTGTTATAATTCTGTTTACCATGATGTTTAAGGGAAAGGGAGTGGGGGGGTTCAAAATGCTATGGCGATAATAGCTAAGGTTGGGGCGCATGGGTACGACTCCCACTGGTGGTCCGATAGCGGGCCGGCTGTATACACTCAGTCCAACTCGGCCGCCACCGAACCAGGACACAGACCCTCAGGGGTATATTAACGGACGAAGAGCAAGAACTGAGGGCAACGGGTATTATGTTTAATACCTTGAAGGGGAGGGAGGTGGGAGGAAGGCTAAAAAGTTTAATGCCACAGTTGGGGGGAGGCATTCATCAGTTTACTTTCATTGCAGCGACTTCCCGTGACGGGCGACATGTTGGGATGAACGTATCTACAGAACGCATCATTGACCAACGATCATGATGTATCAAGTGACAGGCACGGCACACTTAAAGTTGGCACACTGAACGTCAAAGGGCTCAATTCCCCCACCAAAAGGTCACTAGTGTCCAGAGAGTTCATGGGGGCGAAACTAGACATACTTTTCCTCCAGGAAACTCGATACAGCAAAGGGGATGAGAGAAAGGTCATATACACCAAACTAGGTTCCGAATACTGGGGTTCAGGCCCACTCAAGAAAGCTGGAGTCGGCATCATAGTCAACAAATCTATCCAATTTGAATCCTTAAAATCCTGGTCCGACGTGTGGCAGAGAGTTGGTACTGGTCGGCAAGATACAGGGCACCATCATTACCCTTGCTACCATACATGCACCCAATACCGGTCAGTCCAGGTTCCTACAACAAACAGTCCCTAAAGTCATGAATGAAGCAGAGGGCGAAGTGATCATAGGATGTGACCGTAATTTATGGATGGACCCAAATCAGGACAGGCAGGCTGGCAATCGGTCACATCCCCCACGCTTACAGGTCACAGACATGCTGGAAGCCTATAACCTCAAGGATGCATGAAAATATATGAACTCCAACCGAACGGGCTTCACCTTCTACTCAACATCGCATGCTACGTTCTCTAGAATCGACTATATATATTTAACGCCAGAACTCATTGGGGCTTTGCCGAATCCAGTATATCACCCGTAACGTGGTCGGACCACGACATGGTCACGGTCACCATCGACCATATGACTCTCCCCAAGAGAAGCTCGAAATGGCGATGCAATGAGTCCCTCTTTAAAGATCCGATCTTTCGGGAACAGCTTGAGCAGGACATCACCCAATACTTTGAACAAAATAATGCAGGCGAAACCCCTGTAAATATAGTATGGGAAGCAGGCAAAGCCACTTGGAGAGGATTACTCATTAAAGAAGGGGCAGCGAAGAAAAGAGAACGCCAAATAATAGAAAATAGACTCCGAAGCGAGATCTCCCAACTCGACCTCGCCGCCCAATCCTCAGACCCTGACAGAACGCAAAAAATCAAGCAAGCCAACAACAAAAGAGAGGAACTGCGGCAACTAGAAACTGGTAGCATAGTACGCCAACTCCAATGTCTTAAGCAAAAACAATATGAACATGGGGACAAGGCAGGTGCTTTGCTTACTGCAAGACTCCATGGCCAACAAAGAGAGAGATGGGTCCTGACGATATATAATGAGGAAGCGCATCACGAATAACGCTCCCCTGAAATCCCCGAAGTCTTCGCTAACTTTTATGAGAAACTATACACTTCAGATGCCACCCCGCACCCAGATGCGATCACAGAATACATGGACAAGATATCCCTCCCGACCCTCCCACTGGACACAGTACAAGCCATAGACACTCTTATCACAGGTGAGGAAATTGAGGAGGCGATCAAAAGACTTCCAACGGGAAAAGCACCAGGAAATGATGGCTATACAGCTGGGTTCTATAAGACGTTCAAAGGCGCCCTTCTCCCGTTCATGGTTGACCTTTTCAATAGCATTCTCCAAACTGGTCTGGCCCCTGAATCCTTTACAGAAGCTCTAATAACAGTCATCCCCAAGGACGGTAATGATCCCAAGCAATGAGCCTACTACCGCCCAATTTCTCTTTTAAATACTGCCGCCAAAATCTATACGAGAGTCCTCACTGCACGGCTTGAGTCACACATTCCAGCGATAATCCGTAATGACCAAGTGGGCTTCATCCTTGGCAGACAAGGCGCGGATTCCACCCGAAAGACCATTCACCTCATTCACGAGGCCAAAAAATTGCCTGACATGCCTCATTATTCTCAATCGATGCCGAGAAGCCGTTCGACAGAGTTGAGATCAACTATGTTTGAACATCGAATTGCAAAGATTATTTTTTCATTTAGTTACCGCCTTGTTACTTATTATCAAATGTGTAGATAGACACACGGGTTACTGATACAATCTTTCCTTTACCTTGTAGATACTGGTGAAGCTTGAAAAACCACTATTGAATTAATTAAATGTAAAATGTATTTTCTCCTGATGAAGGGATGTACTTTCTGGAAACGCGTTGAGCTTTGTATATATTTACTTATGTGAACCTTATATTGATGACTAATAAAATGCTTCATGATTTTCATAATTAAGTTTAATGAATAGAATTGAAATGTATTCTTATGATCATTTTGCCAATCACATTTATACCACTACGATAGATAAAATATCCATTAATTTTCCTAACATTTGACTCGCTCTTACCAGTGTTAAGGGTGTGCAGGGGACTGGAGTGTCAGTCAATTGAAGACACACAGAGGCCGATTCATGGAATAATTAGCGCGGCGCAAGTGGGCAAAAACGTGCGAATCGCAGTGGAATAGCGAAAATCGCAGTGCAAGTGAGAAAATCGCACGAAAAGCAGCGCATGTCGATTCATGGAAGGCCGTGCGCGAGAAAACCAGCGGATGTGCGATAAAGTGCGCGGTGCACGTTGGCGCACAGGCCATCTAACAGCGTGCGCCAGGTCACAGCGAAAATCGCACAGGCCACAGCGAAATTCGCACATAGCGCGGCGCACGCAACAAAAGTAGGCGGAACACGGGCGTAACACTCGGAATGGGGAACAACTTGCCAAAACGTGGGCGTCACGGGGGAAGTACAGGGCACAAGTGCGCGGAACGCCCACACGCTCGCCTACAACACGTATTCATGGAATAGAATAGGGGAAAAAAGCGCACGCTCAAACCAGCGCACAGGCACAAACACGACCGCCACAAGAAAGGAGGCGGTAGCGTCTCTGCGGCTGTAAGAAATGTGCGCCAAAAGGTGCGCCAACAAATAGCACCTATATACTGCCATGATGAATGTCCCATACTGTGGCCCTCCAGGAAAAATGACGTGCAAAGGGGTACCCACAAACACGGACACCCGCTGACAAAAAATACGTGTGCATGTATACCGGGGTGCGCGGGAAGTGTCACACGTGATTTGCAGGGTACGCGCATCACAGGGGTTCGCGTGAAGTTATTCACGCGATCGGGCCTGGGGGAGCGGGCTACGTGTATTTCAGGGGTTCGCGTGAAGTTTCTCACGCGATCGGGCCTGGGGGAGCGTGCTACGTGTATTTCAGGGGTTTGCGTGAAGTTTCACACGCGATCGGGCCTGGGGGAGAGGGCTACGTGTATTACAGGGGTTCGCGTGAAGTTCCTCACGCGATCGGGCCTGGGGGAGCGGGCTTCGTGTATTTCAGGGGTTCGCGTGAAGTTTCACACGCGATCGGGCCTGGGGGAGCGGGCTACGTGTATTACAGGGGTTCGCGTGAAGTTCCTCACGCGATCGGGCCTGGGGGAGCGGGCTACGTGTATTACAGGGGTGCGCGGGAAGTTCCACACGCGAATAGCCTGGGCGCGTGTATTTGAGGGGTGCGCGGGAAGTTCCACACGCGAATAGCCTGGGCGCGTGTATTTGAGGGGTGTGCGGGAAGTTCCACACGCGAATAGCCTGGGCGCGTGTATTTCAGGGGTGCGCGGGAAGTTTTACACGCGATTTCTGCACGGTACGTGTATTTCAGGGGTGCCGGGGAGTCCCACATGTGATTTGACAGTGTGGGTCCTCCCAGGTGTACCCTGTACACCCTCCACGGCCCCTGCAGGCAGCCCACACCACAGGGGACTACCCTGCATCCCTGGTCATGTCCCGCAGGCAGCCCACCCAACATGGGCATGCCCCCCAGCAAAGGCACATGTCTCCTTGAACTAATGAACATCAACTCATGTCCCCTTGCACCCCCACCCCCCAGCACTGTGGGGCACCTGCCAGCAGGCCCCCACCCATGTCCAACCCATGTCCCCATCACCCCCACCCCCCAGCACTGTGGGGCACCTGCCAGCAGGCCCCCACCCATGTCCAACTCATGTCTCCCACCACCCCCACACCCCAGCAGTGCAGGGTCACCCTCCACCAGGCCCCCACTCATGTCTCCCACCACCCCCACACCCCAGCAGTGCAGGGGCAGCCTCCACCAGGCCCCCACCCATGTCTCCCACCACCCCCACACCCCAGCCACCAGGGGCACCCTCCACCAGGCCCCCACTCATGTCTCCCACCACCCCCACACCCCAGCAGTGCAGGGGCACCCTCCACCAGGCCCCCACTCATGTCTCCCACCCCCCCCACACCCCAGCAGTGCAGGGTCACCCTCCACCAGGCCCCCACTCATGTCACCCACCACCCCCACCCCCCAGCCACCAGGGGCACCCTCCACCAGGCCCCCACTCATGTCTCCCACCACCCCCACCCCCCAGCAGTGCAGGGGCAGCCTCCACCAGGCACCCACACATGTCCCCCTGCCCCCAGGTCCTGACGATACTCAATCATGGCAGTAATGGGCAGCATACCCAGCACAAACACCCAGGCAAGGATTGCATCCACCCACATAGTGAATGCAATTACATGATACAACCCCAACGGCAAGTCTGTAAATGAACACATGTCCGTCACACACACATACACAATGGGTGCAACTCAATGTCAAAACCCATATCATGACATGTATGAAACCAATGAGAAAATATCACAAGTGAAAGATAAAAAGAACATGTATTAAAGATGAAAAATAAGTAAAAAAATCAAACATACAACAATGGCGATAACAAAATAAATGGTCCATGTCCGAGAACAAATGTAAAAATAAAATAAACAAAGTAATCCAAAAACAAATGTTGTCCAAAGCAAAATCATGTGGGAGTAAAATAATGAAAAACCATTTCCTCATGGTGAACACAATAATTAATAAAAAAACATTTTCTTCAAAAAGCAAACTATATACACGAAAATTCCAGGGTCCATGAGCCCAACACCATAAATGAAACCTACTACTACCTAATGAAAATAATATATACAAAAAAGTGGCCATTGTCCGAGCGGTCCAAAAAAAAAAAAAATTAATAAAGGAAACCTAACACTAACTAACTAAATAACTATATACAAAGGCAGCGGGCAAGTCCTGCGGCTCACTCGGTGATGTTGCTGGCCAGGGCATCATCGAACTCCATGTCGATGTCCTGGAGGCGGGACTCTGTCCTGGCCCCGAGGTCTCGCAGGGATAACCCCATGTCCAGCTCAAACTCCCTGCGAGCTTCCTCGAGGCACTCAGCCCGCCTCAACGCCCGACGCATGGAGAACTCCGCCCTGACCATGGTGAGCCGCTCCTCTTCCGCCCGCTGCCGCTCCGCACCTATCCGCTGGACCAACTGCTCCCACACGGAAGACACCACCATCCCAGGGTTGCCCTGCCCTCCGGCCGATGCCTGCCCCTCTGATCTTGAAGGCCCCGAGCCATGATGCCTCCCACGTCGAGCCTGCTGCTGCCTCCGACGCCACTGCCTCTGCCAGCACGACGGTATCCAGGCTGATGGAAACCACCGACGCCGTCGTGCACGTGCCCTGCCTGATGATGCTGTCACATCTTCCACCTGCTGGGGTCCAGTTGCTGTGTTGTCCACCCCTGCTGGACCTCCGACTCCCAACTGTGGCAGGGATGGGATCCCCACCGAGCTGGCTGCATTGGTCGGGGCAGGTCCACAGGGGGCCCTGGTGGCATCTGGGCCGGAAGACGGCAAGGAGAACGACTGGTGTATAGCCTGCACAGAGGAGGAGAGGGCCGCCAGATTGGACAACACATGCAGAAAACCCCCGAACATGGCCGATCCCAATTGGGCCACGGCGGCACGGTGCACTTCGTGATGACGTGCGTCGTCCTCCCGGGAAGCACGCACGGCATCACGAATCGCAGCCGTGCGCATCGCGACCCCAATCAGGACCTTCTCCACACGGCCAGGGGTTCCCACGTCCGCAGGTGGAGGGGAGTCAGGTGACATGGACATCCCCTCTACCTGCGGACGGGCCTGGGACGGGGCATCCCTGCTGGTGCATGGTGGTGCACTCAAAGGGTCAGGGACAGCGACATGCACAGGCCCCTCCATGGTGACCTGTGCTGCCTCCTGCCCCTGGCCCTGGACTGCACCACTTGCACCAGCAGGGATGCCCCCACCAGGCCCCATGTGTGCCCCAGTGGCGGCCTCCTCCTCCTCTGTGCAAACCACCAACCTGGATGGCTCCTAACCGTCTCCCACCGTAGCAGGCCCCTGTGGGGGCTCACCCACCCCTTCCGCTGCAGCCGTGGGGGCATCCCCGCCGCCTTGCTCCACAGCGCCGTCTCCGCCCTCTTCTTCACTAGCCGCTGCGTAGAGGGAGACAAAGAACACAAGCATCAGGGCACTGTACAATGGTCCCCTAGACAGGAAGCAAAAGCAGATGAGCACCACTGTCAAAGTACACTTCCATCATGTCCCTCCACAACAGTCCAGGCAAAACACACACAGTAACAGGCATGGTGCATGCCATGGACATTTCCATGCATGTCCAATGGACTCTTGAAACATTCAATGATATGTAACTCACATGCATCATGGCTCATGCCTATCACATGCACACACTTCACCTCAGTCACATCCATCTGGCCCCAAACACACCAAACACAGCGGATACAAGGGTAATTTGGCTGCTTCACTGAATCTGTGCATTGTCACACACATGTGTCATGCATCCATGGCATACACAAGTCACAGACACGCAGGTCAGGCACACAGACATGGCTACCATATATGTACCTGGCATCAGCACCCATCCCTCACCCCCACCCATGTCCAGGTACAGAGACTGGCATGCTCTCATGTTCAAAATCTGCATAGGGCTCCCCATGCGGCATTTGAACACATGCAACAACCATGTGGGTCACACATCACTGGTCGCACATGCATTACCATGATGTCCCTGCACATATACATGCATACATGGCCTATGGCACACATACAGGCAAGTATCATAGAACCAGCACACCGCAACATGCCCTGTCTCTCACAGTTATGCTTGGACACTTACCGCTCAACTCCAGACGGGCCTCCCTCTCAAGGATCTGGGCGTGGAGCGCTGGGCGTACGCGTTCCAGGACCCTCATCTGGATGGAACTCATGCGGCCCCGGCCCCCCTCCACGAGGCGCCGGGCCTTCACAAGGGTCCTGGACCTCAAGTCCTCCCAGCGCTTCTTGATCTCCAGGACGTCGCGGGTTGCCACCCCCTCCGCGTTGATGGCAACCACACAGTCGGCCCAGATCCTCTGCCGTCCTTCCTTGCTGGCGCGGGACGATCCAAAGAGGGCATCATACTGCCCCAGGACATGCTTCACCAGGACACAAACTTCGGTGTCAGTGAAGCTGGTGCCCCTCTGCCCCTCTGGCCTGGGGTTGCCACTGGTGCCAGATGTGGAAGGGCCCGACATGGCAACCCCAGAGGCAGGTGTGGGTGGGCAACTGGGTCCTGGGGCTGGGCTGTGGAGCAATGTAATCCCAGTCGGGAGTCTTCAGTTCCAGCAGGGGTGGACACAGCAACTGGACCCCTGCAGATGGCTGATGTGCAGGCACCAAATGGCAGGGCACGGTGGCAGCAGGCAGGCAGGCAGGCAGGCAGCAGCAGATGGCACGTGGGAGGCTGCTCGGGGCACTGGGGGGCAGTAACTCGGCCTTCTGGGCAGGAGCGTGGTCTTCCGTGTGTTTTCGCCTGGCCAGCTTGATACGGAGTGATTTGGCACGTGAAAATCCTGCACGTCAGCGTGAAATCCGAGGAAAGGCCCTTAGCGCGTAAGCGCGTCAGCACGCATACGCGATTCTATTGGACCAGAGTCCCTCAGCGCATAAGCGCGTCTGTGACGTGACCCGCACGGGTGTTCCCCACTCAGCACGTGATGACGGGGCACACGTGGAAATACTGCACGTCAGAGTGTCATCGCGTGTAATTGGACAAAAGTGCGCATACACGCGATTGGCCTATGTACGTGTATTTAATGGGTGCGCGGGCACTTACTCACGCAAGTACGTCAGCGAACCTGTATCCCGTGGTGCGTGTGAATTTCCACACGCTATTGGACTGGGAACTGGATTCCAGGGGTGCGCGGGTCACACGCTGTATCCCGTGGTGCGTGTGAATTTCCACACGCTATTGGACTGGGAACTGGATTCCAGGGGTGCGCGGGTCACACGCTGTATCCCGTGGTGCGTGTGAATTTCCACACGCTATTGGACTGGGAACTGGATTCCAGGGGTGCGCGGGTCACACGCTGTATCCCGTGGTGCGTGTGAATTTCCACACGCTATTGGACTGGGAACTGGATTCCAGGGGTGCGCGGGTCACACGCTCGCCTAGAACACGCGCAAAGCATAAATTTGCGCACTTTAACAATAACAAGCTCAGACACCAGGATGAACATACCGATCCTAGCAGCAGTGGCAGTGGGCTACCAAAGGAGGAGGAGGAGGATAGTCAGGGCCAGAATATTCACACCCAGAACCAGCCTTTTCGGGATGCCTGATGACCAGGTGTATGGGAGGTACAGGTTTCCACCACACATTATACTGGACCTGGTGAGTGAGTGGGAGGATGACCTCACATCACCCACCCTGTGCTCCCAAGCACTCAGCCCCCTGGAGAAGGTCCTCAATGTACTGCACTTCTTAGCCACTGGATCATTTCAGCGGACAAGTGCCATAGTGGGTGGGGTGTCACAGGCCACCCAGTCACGCTGCCTACACCAGGTCTTGAACATCATGACTGCACGCCCATCAGTCCGCAGGTACATATACCTGCCCAGAACACCTGCAGAAAGGCATGCTGCCGCCCTGGATTTTTACGGTGTGGCACGATTCCCCAAAGTGCTAGGTGCCATCGACTGCACCCATGTGGCTCTACGTCCCCCCAGGGCATCTGAGCACATCTATAGGAACCGCAAGCACTGGCATTCCATCAACGTGCAGGTAGCATGTAATGCCAAGGGAATCATCACCTCAGTATATGCCAACTATCCCGGCTCCACCCACGACAGCTTCATTTACCGAATGTCCACCCTAAGCCGGGACCTAGAAGCTGGGCGGCATGGCGATACATGGCTGCTTGGTGAGTATGTATGCCACTGCACATGCATGCATGTTGGATACTGAGCAAGGTCACAACCCCACCAATGATACCAATCACCACCTCCACAGGGGACAGTGCCTACCCTCTCAGCCCCCACATGATGACGCCAATTCGGAACCCCACCACGCCACCCGAGGTAAGATATAACACAGCCCACATTACGACCCGGGGCATAGTGGAGCGCACATTCGGAGTGCTAAAGTCACGCTTTCGCTCCCTTGACCGTTCTGGCGGGCAGCTGTTATACGCTCCCCCAGTAGTGTGCAGGATCATAGTGGCAGCATGTGTCCTGCACAACGTTGCAACACGCCGGGGCCTAGCCGTGGACATGGTGGTGGCCCCACATCCCCAACCACATGCACAGCCGCTGCGCATGGGAGGGGAAAGGGCACGGGGGGAGGCAGCCCGTACACAGCTGGTGGCTAATTACTTCACATAGAAATCACACCCCTGTGGAGTGCACACTACCCTGGCACATTCCATCTGACAATCAATGATGACTCAACCTGACACTGATCCTGAATGTCTGGAGAATGAACCGTGAATACAATATCAGCCTGAGATTGTTCACCTGGAAGTGTCACAATGTGTGCATCCCTACCCACACAGACACCACCAATGCAGTTTTGTGAAGTTACACATTCAAGCAGCTAAAATGATTACCCACTTGCAAAATGCAACAAGAGGACAGTGCCATGTCAGCCAACCCAACCCCAGCACCGCCACACGACACACCGTGCCATGTCATGCTAATTGCAGGTAAACAAAGTAATCCCCACAACATGACACTAGTCTCACTATGTACAGTGTCCCTATTAGAAACCTGCAACACCTGAAATGCTCACAGCAATGCCGGACCAACAACATACTTGAGCACGTAGTACCATTAACATGACATCACAAATGTTACATATTAGTAGTCTCACCACCTGGAAATTCCTGCACTCCCACCACTACCAACTGTGCAGTGTTGGCGCCATGTAGAGTTGTAGGTGCACTGCTGCCAACATGGACCCCATCTCCAGACTAGAGGTCCTTGTGTAGACATGAGGAAGGGACCTGCAAATTGGGAGGTAGACACAGAAGAAGAGTTACACATCAATGCAACATGCAGTGTACAACACAACAGCAATATGCACTAGGAATGTATACACAGTATTGACTACAGACTGCCCACACAGCTCATGGGAGTCCAACGTCACTGTGTAATTCACTGTCACTTGGGCACACCCTTTGCAAGCCCATGGAAACGGGAAGCAGGAGGGGTGTGTGTGACTCAAACCCAAGCATCTGAACCAAATACATTACAAGCCTGCATGTGCCCAGCCACAATGCAGCGTATGCCCACAGTAACCACGGAAGCCAACAAATCGTCCCAAAAAAATAGGGAATAAAAGAAATCAAATGAAAAATAAAAATAAGAAACAATCAAAAATGGCCATTGATGGGCCCGGGGGCGTTGGGGAGGCCACCCAGGAGGTCCGAGGACAGGATGCACACCAGAACCCACCTGCGTGGATCCTGGGAAGATAAAACACCTCCATGGGCTCATGGCTCACACGGCTACCCTGTTGTGGGCAACTGGGTCCTGGGGCTGGGCTGTGGAGCGATGTAATCCCAGTCGGGAGTTTTCAGTTCCAGCAGGGGTGGACACAGCAACTGGACCCCTGCAGCTGCATCCGGAGGTGGTTGCACTATGGGAGGCAGCCCACGCAAGGCCCTAGTCTGCTCCTCCATGGCTGCAAGCATGCGGGTGTGGTAGGTCTGGTTCTGGAGGATGAGTGTGCGGAGGTCCCCATGCAACAACTCACGGGATGCCCGGACCTCCGCCCTCGTTGCCTGCATCTCAGCTGAGAGCGTACGGGTGAGACGCTCCAGCTGCTGTTCTGTCCTTTGGTGTGTTGAAGCCTCAAGCTCAACAAGAGTCGTCCTGAGTTGATGTAGCTCCTGCCTCAGGGCTTCCCTGTGGCCCTGGGACTCTATGGAGATGGACTCCTGCAGAGTCGCCAGTGCCGCCCGCCTGTCCCTGTTGGACCCCAACATGTCCTCCCTGTGTGACTGGCAGATGGAGTCGGTTGCCTGCTCTAGTCGCTCCATCAGCCTTTCTGGGGGGACAATGGAAGTGGCCACCCTATCCATGGCCTGAGCCATCATCTCGGATGATGCAGCCTGTTGGGTTGCCATACCGTAAATGGATTGCTCCCATGCGGTATTGCCGGGTGGCGTACGGCCACCATGTCGGCGGGCACCACACCTGTCTGGGGCAAGGCGAACTGCGCCTTGCTGTGCCGGCACTGCCTGAGGCTGCAGGACTGCATTCCCCCTCTGATCTGCTGGCCCAGGAACAGGATCAGATGTCGCGGAGTGTGACCCTGCATCCGTAACCACCGAAGGCGTAGCTGCCAACACTGACATCCCCATGGAGGGTTCTGACCCTGGTGCAGGTGGGTGAGACAGAACAGAATCCCTCCCTGGAACACTCACCTGCGACGGCACGTAGGTCTCATCCGAATCAACACCTGAGTACAGCTCGGGGGAGGTGCAGCCAGAGACACCCCTTGAGAGCACGACCTGCAGCACTTGTGGGTTCTCCCCCACCACCACACCACGTCCCTCACTGGTGGTTGGTCGGCCCTCGGACCCCTCCTGGGTCTGCACCATCTCCACAACCCCAGCAGTATCAGGTGCGTCTTCCCCTGCAAAGACATGAAAACAAAGAAATGGAAACAGGCATTAGCACCATGGCACACAATGAGGGCTGAGAAGCAAGAGAACCAGTACTTGATTGACACATCTCCCACATGACTGAAACCCTCCCATGCATGCACCCTCACTGCGTATGAAGTGCAGGCAAATGGCACACACTGATGACACCAAGATGGAAGATGAACACATTTTCTGCATGCTGCCTGGCAGTGGCATCACACATTGGCCTGTGATTGCCAGGTGATACACACATGCCATCACACAGATGGCATGTATCATTGCTATTGAGTGAAGATGAAGAGGAGGGCAGCACCTATTCATTCAGTCCAGTTCCCGCATGTAATCGCTTTTCTAATTCTAACAGGTCAGATTTTTCACCTGGAGCTGCCAGTCTGAAATGGTCCAATTGCACAGGGACATGTGTGTACAAATGATATCCAGGTAACAAAGTCACTCCACTTTACCATAGCCATGTCAGACATGTGACTAGTGGACAGCGACATGCCTAGTGAAAGTGGTGGAATGCAAACAAACTGACTGAATGAACAGTGAAAAATAAGCAACTATGTTGTGGCAAGGTGACACTTCAAGGGCAACTGGCGTGCAGTTGGGCTAGATGTGTACTGTTGGCAGAAGGGATACTGCTATGGCCAAATGCAGCTGCGCAGGAAGTATTGCATGAAGCACATGGCTGACCCATACGACTCAGGCGCACACACTCTCACCTGGCACACAAACAGAAGCCCTCACACACACACCATGCACATGGATGACACACACATGCATGTGCACTCACCGGACAATGCCTCGTAATCAGCCAGATCTCCCACGCCTTGGATCTGTTCCTCCGTGACGTAGGTCCCAGCGACTGACTCATGTGGAGTGAGTTCCATGTCTACTACTGGAGACCCACCTCCAGTGACTAGAGTTGCGGCATGACTTGAGGCCAGTTTACTCTTTGCCCTGCGCTTTAGGTCATTCCAGTGCTTATAGCAATCATTGGCTGTGCGCCTCACGATTCCAAGGGCACTTACGATGTCCGCAACGGTCTGCCAGTGTGCCTGGCGTTGTGCAGGTGTGGTCTTGGATCCTGCAACAATGACCATCTCGTTGTCATGTCCGGACACATACTCGACAAGTGCATTCAGTTCGTCATCCGTGAAGCTGGGCTTCCTGGATGGGCCGGACTGTGTAGCCGTGTCTGGGGCATCAGCCTGTGCCGGACGAGCACTCTTCCTCTTCCGCTTGGAAGGTGGTGGTGATCCTGAGTGTCCTGCGCCGCTCTGGACACTAGGGGCAGGAGCCCTGGTGGACTCTGTATCAGGAGTGTGGGATTGCACACTCAGCATGGGAGTTGGTGCAGGCATTGGCTCTAGTGTGATGGTGTCAGGGGAAATGTCAGCAGCATGGACTAGGACCGACACTGTCCTGGCTGGGTGTGTGAGGGCTGGGGTGGATGGAGCCGCAGCTGCCCCTGCAGCCTCTCCGCCCTGCCTCCTTGGTGCCGCAGATGACCTTGCTGGCCCAGATGCACGTGGCATGGTGACATCAACGTGCACCAGCGCACGTGTCATAGGCCTGCTGACCTGGAAGTCAGCCATGGAGTCAGCCAGATCTGGTGCCACAATGGGCTGGTCCAACAAGGGCTGAGCATGGATGGTGTCAGCCACATCAGCCTCAACGGGAGGGGGGGGATTATGGGTGCCCTTGACTGGTCCTCCACACATGGGGGGACAGGCTCACCCTGCAAGTAACGACCACATCCCCTACCGGATCCACCACGGCCACCACTTGTGGCTCTTCCACCTTTGCCACCCTTACGGAATCCTCGCCTCCCAGCCATGGCACTGATGTAAATGTGCGTATGGGAGTGGCTGTAAACTATTGTCCTGGGCAATTGGGGGTCAAAGGGGTTGGGTACCAGATGGTAATTGTACCCTAGTGCTCTTGCAAGGCTGATTGTAACCCCTGGGGAAAGATGACGGGTCACGCTAAGCACAGGAGCCCCAAAAAAGGGAGATGACGTGCACGCAACCCCTCCTAGACCACGTGTGCAGAAAGAAAAACCTGCACTATGCTGTGGCACCCAGTAACACAAGAATAAACGTATGCGTGTCACACGCAGCCTAGAATGACCTCTGAAGGGGTAGGCGACACACAGGGCAAGCACAGATGTTAGATACGTGCGTGCCTCACCGTCTGCCAGGTAAAAGAGCGTGAAAAAGGAGCGCGTTTGGTTGGCAACACCCCCGCCAAAAGAAGATTTGTACGCTGTCTGAGGAGACAGGACAACAGTAGAAGGGAACACTGTTTGAGGGAACAGGCCCAGGTAAGCGAAAAAAGAGAAAAAGCTGTCAGAGGTAACAGGGAATACGAACTTGAAACGCCGTGAAGTAAATCGCGTGTGAAACGACAAGAAGTACAGAATTCACACACTCGCTCTCCACGAAAAGCACGTACAAGGAAAACGTGTTCTACACATACCTTTTATACAGGGCCACACGTCCAGCGTCACTTGGTGAGTATGTATGCCACTGCACATGCATGCATGTTGGATACTGAGCAAGGTCACAACCCCACCAATGATACCAATCACCACCTCCACAGGGGACAGTGCCTACCCTCTCAGCCCCCACATGATGACGCCAATTCGGAACCCCACCACGCCACCCGAGGTAAGATATAACACAGCCCACATTACGACCCGGGGCATAGTGGAGCGCACATTCGGAGTGCTAAAGTCACGCTTTCGCTCCCTTGACCGTTCTGGCGGGCAGCTGTTATACGCTCCCCCAGTAGTGTGCAGGATCATAGTGGCAGCATGTGTCCTGCACAACGTTGCAACACGCCGGGGCCTAGCCGTGGACATGGTGGTGGCCCCACATCCCCAACCACATGCACAGCCGCTGCGCATGGGAGGGGAAAGGGCACGGGGGGAGGCAGCCCGTACACAGCTGGTGGCTAATTACTTCACATAGAAATCACACCCCTGTGGAGTGCACACTACCCTGGCACATTCCATCTGACAATCAATGATGACTCAACCTGACACTGATCCTGAATGTCTGGAGAATGAACCGTGAATACAATATCAGCCTGAGATTGTTCACCTGGAAGTGTCACAATGTGTGCATCCCTACCCACACAGACACCACCAATGCAGTTTTGTGAAGTTACACATTCAAGCAGCTAAAATGATTACCCACTTGCAAAATGCAACAAGAGGACAGTGCCATGTCAGCCAACCCAACCCCAGCACCGCCACACGACACACCGTGCCATGTCATGCTAATTGCAGGTAAACAAAGTAATCCCCACAACATGACACTAGTCTCACTATGTACAGTGTCCCTATTAGAAACCTGCAACACCTGAAATGCTCACAGCAATGCCGGACCAACAACATACTTGAGCACGTAGTACCATTAACATGACATCACAAATGTTACATATTAGTAGTCTCACCACCTGGAAATTCCTGCACTCCCACCACTACCAACTGTGCAGTGTTGGCGCCATGTAGAGTTGTAGGTGCACTGCTGCCAACATGGACCCCATCTCCAGACTAGAGGTCCTTGTGTAGACATGAGGAAGGGACCTGCAAATTGGGAGGTAGACACAGAAGAAGAGTTACACATCAATGCAACATGCAGTGTACAACACAACAGCAATATGCACTAGGAATGTATACACAGTATTGACTACAGACTGCCCACACAGCTCATGGGAGTCCAACGTCACTGTGTAATTCACTGTCACTTGGGCACACCCTTTGCAAGCCCATGGAAACGGGAAGCAGGAGGGGTGTGTGTGACTCAAACCCAAGCATCTGAACCAAATACATTACAAGCCTGCATGTGCCCAGCCACAATGCAGCGTATGCCCACAGTAACCACGGAAGCCAACAAATCGTCCCAAAAAAATAGGGAATAAAAGAAATCAAATGAAAAATAAAAATAAGAAACAATCAAAAATGGCCATTGATGGGCCCGGGGGCGTTGGGGAAGCCACCCAGGAGGTCCGAGGACAGGATGCACACCAGAACCCACCTGCGTGGATCCTGGGAAGATAAAACACCTCCATGGGCTCATGGCCCACACGGCTACCCTGTTGTGGGCAACTGGGTCCTGGGGCTGGGCTGTGGAGCGATGTAATCCCAGTCGGGAGTTTTCAGTTCCAGCAGGGGTGGACACAGCAACTGGACCCCTGCAGCTGCATCCGGAGGTGGTTGCACTATGGGAGGCAGCCCACGCAAGGCCCTAGTCTGCTCCTCCATGGCTGCAAGCATGCGGGTGTGGTAGGTCTGGTTCTGGAGGATGAGTGTGCGGAGGTCCCCATGCAACAACTCACGGGATGCCCGGACCTCCGCCCTCGTTGCCTGCATCTCAGCTGAGAGCGTACGGGTGAGACGCTCCAGCTGCTGTTCTGTCCTTTGGTGTGTTGAAGCCTCAAGCTCAACAAGAGTCGTCCTGAGTTGATGTAGCTCCTGCCTCAGGGCTTCCCTGTGGCCCTGGGACTCTATGGAGATGGACTCCTGCAGAGTCGCCAGTGCCGCCCGCCTGTCCCTGTTGGACCCCAACATGTCCTCCCTGTGTGACTGGCAGATGGAGTCGGTTGCCTGCTCTAGTCGCTCCATCAGCCTTTCTGGGGGGACAATGGAAGTGGCCACCCTATCCATGGCCTGAGCCATCATCTCGGATGATGCAGCCTGTTGGGTTGCCATACCGTAAATGGATTGCTCCCATGCGGTATTGCCGGGTGGCGTACGGCCACCATGTCGGCGGGCACCACACCTGTCTGGGGCAAGGCGAACTGCGCCTTGCTGTGCCGGCACTGCCTGAGGCTGCAGGACTGCATTCCCCCTCTGATCTGCTGGCCCAGGAACAGGATCAGATGTCGCGGAGTGTGACCCTGCATCCGTAACCACCGAAGGCGTAGCTGCCAACACTGACATCCCCATGGAGGGTTCTGACCCTGGTGCAGGTGGGTGAGACAGAACAGAATCCCTCCCTGGAACACTCACCTGCGACGGCACGTAGGTCTCATCCGAATCAACACCTGAGTACAGCTCGGGGGAGGTGCAGCCAGAGACACCCCTTGAGAGCACGACCTGCAGCACTTGTGGGTTCTCCCCCACCACCACACCACGTCCCTCACTGGTGGTTGGTCGGCCCTCGGACCCCTCCTGGGTCTGCACCATCTCCACAACCCCAGCAGTATCAGGTGCGTCTTCCCCTGCAAAGACATGAAAACAAAGAAATGGAAACAGGCATTAGCACCATGGCACACAATGAGGGCTGAGAAGCAAGAGAACCAGTACTTGATTGACACATCTCCCACATGACTGAAACCCTCCCATGCATGCACCCTCACTGCGTATGAAGTGCAGGCAAATGGCACACACTGATGACACCAAGATGGAAGATGAACACATTTTCTGCATGCTGCCTGGCAGTGGCATCACACATTGGCCTGTGATTGCCAGGTGATACACACATGCCATCACACAGATGGCATGTATCATTGCTATTGAGTGAAGATGAAGAGGAGGGCAGCACCTATTCATTCAGTCCAGTTCCCGCATGTAATCGCTTTTCTAATTCTAACAGGTCAGATTTTTCACCTGGAGCTGCCAGTCTGAAATGGTCCAATTGCACAGGGACATGTGTGTACAAATGATATCCAGGTAACAAAGTCACTCCACTTTACCATAGCCATGTCAGACATGTGACTAGTGGACAGCGACATGCCTAGTGAAAGTGGTGGAATGCAAACAAACTGACTGAATGAACAGTGAAAAATAAGCAACTATGTTGTGGCAAGGTGACACTTCAAGGGCAACTGGCGTGCAGTTGGGCTAGATGTGTACTGTTGGCAGAAGGGATACTGCTATGGCCAAATGCAGCTGCGCAGGAAGTATTGCATGAAGCACATGGCTGACCCATACGACTCAGGCGCACACACTCTCACCTGGCACACAAACAGAAGCCCTCACACACACACCATGCACATGGATGACACACACATGCATGTGCACTCACCGGACAATGCCTCGTAATCAGCCAGATCTCCCACGCCTTGGATCTGTTCCTCCGTGACGTAGGTCCCAGCGACTGACTCATGTGGAGTGAGTTCCATGTCTACTACTGGAGACCCACCTCCAGTGACTAGAGTTGCGGCATGACTTGAGGCCAGCTTACTCTTTGCCCTGCGCTTTAGGTCATTCCAGTGCTTATAGCAATCATTGGCTGTGCGCCTCACGATTCCAAGGGCACTTACGATGTCCGCAACGGTCTGCCAGTGTGCCTGGCGTTGTGCAGGTGTGGTCTTGGATCCTGCAACAATGACCATCTCGTTGTCATGTCCGGACACATACTCGACAAGTGCATTCAGTTCGTCATCCGTGAAGCTGGGCTTCCTGGATGGGCCGGACTGTGTAGCCGTGTCTGGGGCATCAGCCTGTGCCGGACGAGCACTCTTCCTCTTCCGCTTGGAAGGTGGTGGTGATCCTGAGTGTCCTGCGCCGCTCTGGACACTAGGGGCAGGAGCCCTGGTGGACTCTGTATCAGGAGTGTGGGATTGCACACTCAGCATGGGAGTTGGTGCAGGCATTGGCTCTAGTGTGATGGTGTCAGGGGAAATGTCAGCAGCATGGACTAGGACCGACACTGTCCTGGCTGGGTGTGTGAGGGCTGGGGTGGATGGAGCCGCAGCTGCCCCTGCAGCCTCTCCGCCCTGCCTCCTTGGTGCCGCAGATGACCTTGCTGGCCCAGATGCACGTGGCATGGTGACATCAACGTGCACCAGCGCACGTGTCATAGGCCTGCTGACCTGGAAGTCAGCCATGGAGTCAGCCAGATCTGGTGCCACAATGGGCTGGTCCAACAAGGGCTGAGCATGGATGGTGTCAGCCACATCAGCCTCAACGGGAGGGGGGGGATTATGGGTGCCCTTGACTGGTCCTCCACACATGGGGGGACAGGCTCACCCTGCAAGTAACGACCACATCCCCTACCGGATCCACCACGGCCACCACTTGTGGCTCTTCCACCTTTGCCACCCTTACGGAATCCTCGCCTCCCAGCCATGGCACTGATGTAAATGTGCGTATGGGAGTGGCTGTAAACTATTGTCCTGGGCAATTGGGGGTCAAAGGGGTTGGGTACCAGATGGTAATTGTACCCTAGTGCTCTTGCAAGGCTGATTGTAACCCCTGGGGAAAGATGACGGGTCACGCTAAGCACAGGAGCCCCAAAAAAGGGAGATGACGTGCACGCAACCCCTCCTAGACCACGTGTGCAGAAAGAAAAACCTGCACTATGCTGTGGCACCCAGTAACACAAGAATAAACGTATGCGTGTCACACGCAGCCTAGAATGACCTCTGAAGGGGTAGGCGACACACAGGGCAAGCACAGATGTTAGATACGTGCGTGCCTCACCGTCTGCCAGGTAAAAGAGCGTGAAAAAGGAGCGCGTTTGGTTGGCAACACCCCCGCCAAAAGAAGATTTGTACGCTGTCTGAGGAGACAGGACAACAGTAGAAGGGAACACTGTTTGAGGGAACAGGCCCAGGTAAGCGAAAAAAGAGAAAAAGCTGTCAGAGGTAACAGGGAATACGAACTTGAAACGCCGTGAAGTAAATCGCGTGTGAAACGACAAGAAGTACAGAATTCACACACTCGCTCTCCACGAAAAGCACGTACAAGGAAAACGTGTTCTACACATACCTTTTATACAGGGCCACACGTCCAGCGTCACTTACGCGGCGTGTACGCGCTAGGGCCATTTCCACCAATTACACGCTTTGTCACTTCTGCGTGTAGGGACATTTCCACCAATTACACGCTTTGTCACTTCTGCGTGTAGGGCCATTTCCACCAATTACACGCTTTGTCACTTCTGCGTGTAGGGCCATTTCCACCAATCACACGCAATTACACTCTGACGTGCAGTCTTTCCACGTGTGCTCTGTCATCACGTGCTGTGTGGGAAACACCCGTGCAGGTCACGTCACAGACGCGCTTACGCGCTGAGGGCCTTTCCTCGGTTTTCACGCTGACGTGCAGGATTTTCACGTGCAAAATCACTCCGTACCAAGCTGGCCACGCCTACGCACACGGAATACCACGCCCCTGCCCGGAAGGCCGAACTACTGCCCCCCAGAGCCCCGAGCACGCTCCCACCTGCTGCTGCCTGACTGCCTGCTGCCCCTGCACTGCTGGGGGGTGGGGGTGATAGGGGACATGAGTGGGGGCCTGGTGGAGGGTGCCCCTGCACTTCTGGGGGGTGGGGGTGATAGGGGACATGGGTGGGGGCCTGGTGGAGGGTGCCCCTGGTGGCTGGGGGGTGGGGGTGATAGGGGACATGGGTGGGGGCCTGGTGGAGGGTGCCCCTGCACTGCTGGGGGGTGGGGGTGATAGGGGACATGTGTGGGGGCCTGGTGGAGGGTGCCCCTGGTGGCTGGGGGGTGGGGGTGATAGGGGACATGGGTGGGGGCCTGGTGGAGGGTGCCCCTGGTGGCTGGGGGGTGGGGGTGGTGGGAGACATGGGTGGGGGCCTGGTGGAGGGTGCCCCTGCACTGCTGGGGGGTGGGGGTGATAGGGGACATGGGTGGGGGCCTGGTGGAGGGTGCCCCTGCACTGCTGGGGGTGGGGGTGATAGGGGACATGGGTGGGGGCCTGGTGGAGGGTGCCCCTGGTGGCTGGGGGGTGGGGGTGGTGGGAGACATGGGTGGGGGCCTGGTGGAGGGTGCCCCTGCACTGCTGGGGGGTGGGGGTGATAGGGGACATGGGTGGGGGCCTGGTGGAGGGTGCCCCTGCACTGCTGGGGGGTGGGGGTGATAGGGGACATGGGTGGGGGCCTGGTGGAGGGTGCCCCTGGTGGCTGGGGGGGTGGGGGTGGTGGGAGACATGAGTGGGGGCCTGGTGGAGGGTGCCCCTGCACTGCTGGGGGGTGGGGGTGTTTGGAGACATGGGTGGGGGCCTGGTGGAGGGTGCCCCTGGTGGCTGGGGGGTGGGGGTGATAGGGGACATGGGTGGGGGCCTGGTGGAGGGTGCCCCTGGTGGCGGGGGGGTGGGGGTGATAGGGGACATGGGTAGGGGCCTGGTGGAGGGTGCCCCTGCACTGCTGGGATGTGGGGGTGATAGGGGACATGGGTGGGGGCCTGGTGGAGGGTGCCCCTGCACTGCTGGGGGGTGGGGGTGATAGGGGACATGGGTGGGGGCCTGGTGGAGGGTGCCCCTGCACTGGTGGGGGTGTTGGGAGACATGGGTGGGGGCCTGGTGGAGGGTGCCCCTGGTGGCTGGGGGGTGGGGGTGATATGGGACATGGGTGGGGGCCTGGTGGAGGGTGCCCCTGGTGGCTGGGGGGTGGGGGTGATAGGGGACATGGGCGGGGGCCTGGTGGAGGGTGCCCCTGCACTGCTGGGGGGTGGGGGTGATAGGGGACATGGGTGGGGGCCTGGTGGAGGGTGCCCCTGCACTGCTGGGGGGTGGGGGTGATAGGGGACATGGGTGGGGGCCTGGGGGAGGGTGCCCATGCACTGCTGGGGGTGGGGGTGTTGGGAGACATGGGTGGGGGCCTGGTGGAGGGTGCCCCTGGTGGCTGGGGGGTGGGGGTGATAGGGGACATGGGTGGGGGCCTGGTGGAGGGTGCCCCTGCACTGCTGTGGGGTGGGGGTGATAGGGGACATGGGTGGGGGCCTGGTGGAGGGTGCCCCTGGTGGCTGGGGGGTGGGGGTGATAGGGGACATGGGTGGGGGCCTGGTGGAGGGTGCCCCTGGTGGCTGGGGGGGGGGGTGGTGGGAGACATGGGTGGGGGCCTGGTGGAGGGTGCCCCTGCACTGCTGGGGGGGGGTTGATAGGGGACATGGGTGGGGGCCTGGTGGAGGGTGCCCCTGCACTGCTGGGGGTGATAGGGGACATGGGTGGGGGCCTGGTGGAGGGTGCCCCTGCACTGCTGGGGGGTGGGGGTGTTGGGAGACATGGGTGGGGGCCTGGTGGAGGGTGCCCCTGGTGGCTGGGGGGTGGGGGTGATAGGGGACATGGGTGGGGGCCTGGTGGAGGGTGCCCCTGGTGGCGGGGGGGTGGGGGTGATAGGGGACATGGGTGGGGGCCTGGTGGAGGGTGCCCCTGCACTGCTGGGGGGTGGGGGTGTTGGGAGACATGGGTGGGGGCCTGGTGGAGGGTGCCCCTGCACTGCTGGGGGGTGGGGGTGATAGGGGACATGGGTGGGGGCCTGGTGGAGGGTGCCCCTGCACTGCTGGGGGGTGGGGGTGTTGGGAGACATGGGTGGGGGCCTGGTGGAGGGTGCCCCTGGTGGCTGGGGGGTGGGGGTGATAGGGGACATGGGTGGGGGCCTGGTGGAGGGTTCCCCTGGTGGCGGGGGGTGGGGTGATAGGGGACATGAGTGGGGGCCTGGTGGAGGGGGCCCCTGGTGGCTGGGGGGTGGGGGTGATAGGGGACATGAGTGGGGGCCTGGTGGAGGGTGCCCCTGGTGGCTGGGGGGTGGGGGTGATAGGGGACATGGGTGGGGGCCTGGTGGAGGGTGCACCTGGTGGCAGGGGGGTGGGGGTGATAGGGGACATGGGTGGGGGCCTGGTGGAGGGTGCCCCTGGTGGCGGGAGGGTGGGGGTGATGGGGGACATGGGTGGGGGCCTGGTGCAGGGTGCCCCTGCACTGCTGGGGGGTGGGGGGTGATAGGGGACATGGGTGGGGGCCTGGTGGAGGGTGCCCCTGGTGGCTGGGGGGTGGGGGTGGTGGGAGACATGAGTGGGGGCCTGGTGGAGGGTGCCCCTGCACTGCTGGGGGGTGGGGGTGATAGGGGACATGGGTGGGGGCCTGGTGGAGGGTGCCCCTGGGGGGTGGGGGTGGTGGGAGACATGAGTGGGGGCCTGGTGGAGGGTGCCCCTGCACTGCTGGGGGGTGGGGGTGTTGGGAGACATGGGTGGGGGCCTGGTGGAGGGTGCCCCTGGTGGATGGGGGGTGGGGGTGATAGGGGACATGGGTGGGGGCCTGGTGGAGGGTGCCCCTGGTGGCTGGGGGTGGGGGTGATAGGGGACATGGGTGGGGGCCTGGTGGAGGGTGCCCCTGCACTGCTGGGGGGTGGGGTTGCAGGGGGACATGAGCAGGTGTGCATGGTAGTCCCCTGTTTTGTGGGCTGCCTGCAGGGGCCGTGGAGGGTGTACAGGGAACACCTGTGAGGACCCACCCAGCCTAATTGCGTGTGATAATTCCCGCACACCCCTGTAATACACGTACCTGGCCAAATCGCATGTGATAATTCCCGTGCACCCCTGTAATACACGTACCTGGCCAAATCGCATGTGAGAATTCCCACGCACCCCTGTAATACACGTACCCAGCCGAATCGCGTGTAGAACTTCCCGCACACCCCTGTAATACACGTACCCTGGCCAATCGCGTGTAGAACCTCCCACGCACCCCTGTAATACACGTAGCAAGCCAAATGGCGTGTGATAATTCCCGCGCATCCCTGTAATTCACGTACCCTGGCCAATCGCGTGTAGAACTTCCCACGCACCCCTGTAATACACGTACCAGGCCAAATCGCGTGTGATTATTCCCGGGCACCCCTGTAATACACGTACCCAGCCGAATCGCGTGTACAACTTCCCGCACACCCCTGTAATACACATACCTGGCCAAATCGCATGTGAGAATTCCCGCACACCCCTGTAATACACGTACCCTGGCCAATCGTGTGTAGAACTTCCCACGCACCCCTGTAATACACGTACCAGGCCAAATCGCGTGTGATAATTCCCGCGCACCCCTGTAATACACCTACCTGGCCAAATCGCATGTGAGAATTACCGCGCACCCCTGTAATACACGTACCCAGCCGAATCGCGTGTAGAACTTCCCGCACACCCCTGTAATACACGTACCCTGCCCAACCACGTGTAGTACTTCCCGCGTACCCCTGTAGTACACGTACCCTGGCTAATCGCGTGTATGACTTCACGCGTACCCCTGATATGCACGTTACCCGCTTTGCGTTCCTTGTTTGGCAGCCCTGTAGACTGGTCCAGGGTTAGCGCAGCCCTTTGCGATGATTTAGCGATTTTGATGGCTTTTCCTTGCGCGAGGGCGTTCTTGGGGGCGTTACTGGCGCTGCTGCAGGGTCGCTGCGATACTCTGCGCCACGGCTGGTTTGGGAGCCTGAAATCCATGAATACGCTGTGCGCGGAAATCGGTTTTAGCGCACGTGCCTGGCGCAGGCAATCGCACGCGGACACTCTGCGCCAGCCGCTTGCGACACTTTTCTGCGAAATTCTATGAATTACCCTGACAGTCTTTTCGCTATTGATCTGACGACTTGTGGCATCAGAGTCGTTTTTTCTACCCTGCACCCAAAAATGTAACTATATTCGCTCTAAACCTGTACGAAACCAATCATTTATTCAAGAATCAAGGTGTGCGACAACCCGTTCCAGTTGTTATACTGAGTAGGAGTAGGACCAAGGGAGTCGGTGCAGCACCCATGACACATGTTTTTTTTATTTCTAGTGGACAGCGATATCTATGAAGAGGAGAGTGTTTATGAGCCCATCCACAGCTTTGAGGTAGCCGAGAAGAAGAACCACAATGAGAAGACGCCCCGAATTCCAGGTAATGCATTGACCTGTGATAGAAGAAAGGAAGGTCCCAATTTCCTTCTCCCCACTATCCTCTGCTCAGGTGGCCAGGGAAGGGCGATCGCCTTTGGATCCCAACCCTGGGGGTGGATATACGAGGGAGGGTCACCTGGGTAGAGGAGACTTGGGGAATGAAAGGGGGATGTCCTTGTGTGAGACGCAGTGTTCCCCATTTCCATTCCATGATGTACCTTCAATCCCAGCAGCCTTATGGTATATTGAAACCCTTTTTAAAAAAATGTGATTTGATCAAAATCTGATCTTTCACATGTTATCGATAATAATTCATGTTACAAATCATAATTCATTTTACAGATCAACAAGATACAAAATAGCTATTAAGATTTAAAAAAAATATAAGTCATTATACACAATGCAAATGCTACAGATATATAATTTCCTAAAATTGCATAATAAAACAGAAATCTGAAGATCCCTAAACACATTCATAATCATTATACATCTGGTTAATTAAAAGAAGAAATAGAAAAGAGGCCACAGAATATTTCTTACATCTTTCAGGGCACTTCAGAAGGTGTAACATTTCCATCATTCTTATTATTTATGCTGTTAAGAATACTTCTTGCCCAGCAATCATTCTGCAGCAAATATCTTCAAGATAGACGTATACAATACCATTAAAAATGCATCCCAGATATTTAGTACGAATCTCCATCAATTCCACGCAATCAACTAATATATGTCTCAACGTCTGAACTGTGCCCTCAGAATTGCAGTAATCACAGCTACCAAATGTAGGGTCCCCTGTAGAAGCACGAGCCCTAAGGACTTCACCAGTCGGTAATAGATTCAGACAGAGTCTTTGGAAATGGTTCCGATATCGAGGATTAGGAAATAATTCAAGGTATTGTGGTAGAAAGCCATGTGGTTTATCCACCAGCAAAAAGGTGGAATGTAGGCGTTACTTTCTAGTTTGATCAATAGTATTGATCCAATCCATCTCTTTGAGGGACTTCTTAACCCACAGAGGATTGGTATTGAAGTCCTGCATACTTCTACCACTCCTGGTTAGGATATTTACTGCAGTTTGTGTCAGGTGCTTTAAGAAGCTTTGTAGTTCACCCGTTAGTTCCTGGTGCAGGGCTTCATAGAGTGTATCATGGGGAGGATAGGTCATTTTTCCACATAAAGACAATACCCGCTGAAAGGAACTCATGGTGGCAACAGTAAAGACAGACACAAGCGATCACAGTTCAGGGGTGTTTATTAAACTGTAAATGCAGGGTGCAAACATGCCTAAACTAAACCTATAACTAAGATAGGAGCAAGCGTCGACCATCAATTAAAAAATAAAGCAGTCCTTGTGGCGTTGTGTCAAAATAAAAGGCCTATACTAAAAGAAAATATATTGCCAATTCCTTACACTAATTACAAAAGAGTGTGGGATAGGGTTTCCAATAAAGAAAGAAGTGTCCACAAATAATAAGTTAGGATCTGATTGCCAGGGGTCTCCCTTCCCCACGATTAAGGCACAGGACAAGGTGGGTTTCCTGAGCAGAGCACACACTCAAGCTTTCCCAGCACGAGCCAACAGTTCCACTCCAGCTATCAGGTTCTCCAATGGTTTTAAAGTCTCTTTTCAATCAAAAAGTCAGTTGCGTTCGAGGGCCCGATAGCTTCAACAATCAAATACAAAAGTTCTGTTTCACGTATGGCTGTCGGTGATGGCTTCATCCCTGGGTCCCCCTCTTCTGGGCGCAGACCCCTCACAGTCGTTTTTAACAAATCAAAATAAACGGTTCCTTTCTCAAAGAACTTTAAGTGAAGACTTTTCACCCCTGGATCTGCCTCGGTCGGGTTCGGACTCCAAATGACAAGCGGGATAACTCACTTCTCCTTGCCTTACAATGTCTCTTGGTTTCATGAATCTTAATGTCCTTTTGAACAACTCTCCAGGGTTCACACCTGCTTGTCGACCTTCCTCTTCAGGGTTCACTCTGGCCAACCTTAAAAAATGTGTCTAATTTTCATACCATGCAGTATTGGTTTCCCTTAGTTTTCCATTTATCTGCCGTTCAAATACTTTTGACTGTATGGAGGATTTAACCAGACCCCCATATGACCACTATGAACCCCTTCCACGTTTTCCTAAGGCCTTCTGGTTGCTGTAGTTCAACAACAGGGAAATCGCCTAGCGTTTCTCAAGTAGACACCCATGTGGTGTTCGATTCTGTTATGCTGGCTTTCCCCTTTCTCATATCGCCAGTTCTTCGTTCACTCAAAGTTCATTTAGTCTCTTGCTACTTTCGTTCAACACAGTTCGGTTTCTTTGTTGACTTTCCCATTGACTCACCGATTGTGATTAACTGCTTTGCTCTCTTTTTTTTAGAGTCAAGGCCAGTACCATTGGGTCATGTGTCTCTCCACGGCTTGACTGTCAGAGGAGGAAGCGCCCGGGTACCATGGACCGCTGGTGCAACACATAAAGACTATTGTTCCTGGCCTTCTCTCGAGGCTTTACGGGTCTCTGTCGATAACGGCAAGGTCACTTCTACCCTTGGTATCCTCTCGACTTGCGCCGTTTTACCTCCTCTTGAACTGCCGGGCTGACTAAGCTCTCACGCTGTGCGGTCTGCCTTGCTCGTAGTGTGCTCTCTTACTCCACCTTTTATCCATGTGGGGAAGAGAAAGGGCCATCAGGTGTGTGATTCTGGCCAATTGTTTGATTTTGCCTGACCCTTGTATTGGGATCATATCAGGTAAACGGCTCTGGTGTTAGTCCGCTGTCTTTCGCATTATGCGAAAGTGTTCATGTCGGAAAAGACAGGGCAGTGAGTTGGAATACCCTATGTGGTAGGATGGGAAAAAGTATTCAAAGAAGGGGGATATGGGGTCTTACCCATCAGTGTCACACTCCCCAAGACCCCCATCCAGGTGATCCTCCTGCCCTGGCCCACCCCCAGGAACTGGATTGAAAAGAGATGGCCGTGTCCTGGCCACCTGGATGACAGATCCTCAGGGACTAGAAAGGGGAAGACACCTTCAGGTTTCTCACACCGCCAATTAAACCATGCTTGGAGTCACTGAAGACCCAATTCAAAGCGTAAGGAAGGCATCAGAGTTGCTAGAAGAAGATTTAGTACTAGCTTCCAAATCCTTCCTTCTAGTTTCTCCTATTTCAAGTCATAACACACTGGTTCAACTTCACTTGCATATAGTAGTGCTGGGACCACTTCGCCAATATAAAATTTAATGAGAGATTTTAAAGAAAATGTACAATATGATCTAAGAATTTTTATCATCTGATAAATCATAGAGTCCGCTTTATCCTCCAATCCATCAACGATTAACTGCTTTGTAGAATTGCCCAACAATTGGATAATCCAACAAAATGCCTACAAAATAGTGACACTAGGAAGAGGTTGAATAGGAGGATGTCTGGAAGCGAGGCAGGGTATCTTCTTTTCCCATATGAGACCACACCTTACCCTACCCCTTCCTGTTGCCAATCACATCCTCTCACTTCCCATCAGACACAGTATTCTAGGAGAAGACTAGGAGTCATGCACACTGGCATTCAGGCACACCACTCTGGAACTGAGACGAGGAAGAGTCTTGGAAACTATTACCAGGGTCAGGCATGTCCCAAGAACATAAGTAATTGGAGTCAGGCAATTGAGTCGAAGGGCTCGCACCTGCAACCTGTTAATAGGTCACAGGTGCATAAAAAGGTGGAGTCACCAGTGGAGAAGGGGAGACCAGCAGGAGAGGAGCCAGCCAGGTGTTGCAGGCTGGAGAGGGAAGAAATCCTGCTTCAAAGGAGGCTGCAGAGGAGGGTCCCGCAGGGAGGCCAATACGCCAGGAATTGTGAAGGAGAGACTGCGACATCAGGGCCCAAACTGGCCGTGAGAGGGTCAGCCCTGCCAGAGCCTCCCACGTCATGTGCTCACAGCCGGAGCTATGGAGCACGTACAAAATCCCAGTGGCGCTTAATGCCACCGGTAGCAGCCACGAGTTATGGAGCTACCGGCAAACCACAGCAAGATTTCCAAAGAGCGAGCGATGCTCGCAAAGACAAAGAGAGATGTGCACAGAGCGACGAACGGAGAGGGAAGATGCCCAGAGGAGCCGCCAAGGACTGGTGAGTGAATCAGAGAGAACACTCACAGTGGGGCACTGCTGGGGCTACTACAGGGCAGATGTGACTGCCGGAAGAACAGAAATGTATGCACAATTGACGGTGAACCCAACGTGAGGGGTCTTATTCAACAAGGCGAGCAAGTTGAACTTTAAGTGAAAGAAAGTGAATAAATCATTATTGAATACCGAACTGAAGGAAAGCCTTGATGAGCATAAGAATGGAATGCCAGTGTAGGGGAAAATCATGTAATAAATAATCAAAGACAAAGAACTAATCATACTGAATAACGTGGAAAACCAGTAATGAACATTGTTAAAGCTTGTGAAAGTAAGGTGGTGAAAGGGAATGTGTACCACAGAGTGAATTGTGGGCAAGAACACATTGTGGTAAAGCCAAGACACTGGCAAGGAGAAACCAAAGTGAATGTGAACCGGAACACAGGTGCAGTGACCGAGAAACCCGTGGGGCAAGAAAGCCAAGGCTTATCGGTTGAGTGACCTGTAATGGGTGACCGTGTGGTCCGCCAACTGCACCTGGAATGAGGATACCCTGTCTGAAAAGCCAAGGAAAATGCAGATACCAAATCTTCACTGTTGAAATAGATTGCTAAAGTGAACACCGAAGATAGCAATCTGTGTAAAATATTGAAGAGATTGAAGGAGTTAAAAGTTGATCTGGAATTGACTGAGTATTAAGAGACTGGAACTCATTGTGAGTTGGCAAGCTGGACAAGCTAACGTCTTGGCGACTGGAAACCTAAGACCTTGTGAACTGTGTTGTTGTCTTGGGGAAGGGAACCCAGAGGCTATCCTGGAATTGTATTGTTTTCTTGGGGAAGGGAACCCTGAGCCTTTGTAGAACTGTGTTGTTGCCTTGGGGAATGGAACCCAGAGGCCATCCTAGAACTGTGTTGTTTTCATGACGAAGGGAAACCCGAGCCTTTGTGGAGCTGTTGTTTGAACTTGAGGAAGGAGAGCTGGAAAGTAAGCAAAGAGCTGGAAGAAGCTAAGAACTTTATTTGGAACACTACTTCTTTTGTTATTGGCATCCCTACACAGTGTTTAGTGTATCCAGTCATTGCATCGAATACAAAGCATTGAATGCCAAAAGCATTAAAAAATGCATTGAATAAAAAAAATAATTGAATGCATTTTTTCAAAGGTAAAGGTTTTATTAATGATAATGGTTTAAAGGGGTTAAAACACGTGTTGGGGGACCTCTACCCATTAAAAAAAATGAAAAACAAAAATGAAAAAGAAATGCATTCAATGCTTTTTTTCCGTTGCTTATTTTTAGATGCTAAGGCATTCGATGCTTTGGCATTCGATGCAATCACTATAAACCGTGTTTAGCTTTAGTTGTGTGGGCAAGTATAGACTTTGGACACAGACTGACTTTTGAGTTCAACTTACTAACTATCCTTAGTTTCTTTAGGCAGGCAAATCCCATCTTAGTATATGGCAGGTTAGACCTTACACAATCCTGACCTTTAAGTTAATAAATACATTTTGTTTGAACTTTTAATCTGTTGTCTGTGTCTTGCTTCATGATGCCTTCACAACTTGTACACCGCCTTTTGCTCTGCATATTGCACTCTGCCATGCAAATGACCAAAATTTGGTAGTGGGAAGCCGTTTCCGTTAAAGTGTTCACATATCATCTCCCCATTACCAAATTACGGGGACTTAGAAAATGAGCCCCTTCGTGTGCAGCTGGGATCTTATAAAGATATGTTACTGTAAGTGGAATTCTAGATTTGCAGCAACATTGAATTTCACCTGTTAAATTCAATCAAATCTCATAGATCCGAAATTTCTGCATGGTATTGTAATTTTGTTCGCCCATTAAAGGCAATGGTAATTCTTGTGGCATATTCACTGGTATGCACGATTCAGAGAACCAAAACTAGAACAAAGTAATACATGGCCAGCCAGTCAACACCATTGAATCATTATCACCTGGCAACTGGTTAGGGCCATTGATAGCGTATTACATGGTCCCTTCGACCATCACGGTTAGGGTGCAGGGGTAACTTGGGAGAAGAATGTACAGGCCATTTTGTACTAACTCAGAGCCTCAAGGGCAGCCAAGGGAAGACCAAACGTGTGTTTGCGCGGAGAGAACACTGAGGACCACCGCGGTCCGTGGTGTGAGTATGCTCTGCAAGGCTCCCTCTGATAACAACCAGAGGAGGATGTCTGAGTCACACACACTAACCAGAGACCCGATATTTTTAACTCATGTCCTATCTGGAGGGAAGCGTTTCACCACAGGATCCGTCCGTACAGTTACCGCACTGAGGAGCGCTGTGGATACAAGGTTCTTGTTTCAAAATGTAGTGGGACTACTGTGCCAGCCAACGAGAAGTAAAGATTAAAAATAAATACATTAATATGTAAGCTTGTATGAATAATAATTTTATTAGTGTAGTCCATATTTTTATTTCTAACTTGCATGACCATCTAGGTCCTTTCCTCAGGTAAACGATCAGGGAACAACGGTATGTATGCCTGTTGCAGTGAGTAGCGCTACTCAAGTTTGGTAAAAAGAGGAGAGGGGCATTTCCATTATTATTCAGGGTCTTCACAGCAGGTGCATCTACACACCCTGAGCCCCCTTTTGCAGGAAATTGAATAGGCAACTGAATGTGATACATAGAAATGAAGACGCTAATGGTTTCCTTGTTTTTTTCCAAACCCTATTCTTCTTATTGTGCATCTTACAATTCAATTGGTCTCAATTCCAATGTTTACAAGCTTGCCTTTCCCTTTCACACACCGTAAAATGCAGCAGAGTGAATGCAACCAGGAACAACAATGCAGACTCCCCTCGCGTTTCTCTTTCACAGACTGCTGCTTCATGTGACCAGTAGAGGGGTGCCACCCCTACAGCAACCAGGTGCATTCGTGACTCACATCCCACTGCAGCGATTGCTTGCCTTGCACTCACAACCAGCAGAATTTAATGTATGATGCATCTTGCTGGAGGAGGCCTCTTACTCTGCTCTGAGGTCCAGATTCTGCAACTTATCTGTGGCTTCATGTCTTGTTCCTTGCCTCGGCTCCTACTTCGGTTAGTGCTACATTGTTTCTTACCCTCTCTTTCCCTCTGGTATGGTTCAGGCTCCTTGTCTTGTGTCCCTTTCCCTCTGGTATGGCGCAGGCTCCTTGTCTTGTGTCCCTTTCCCTCTGGTATGGCGCAGGCTCCTTGTCTTGTGTCCCTTTCCCTCTGGTATGGTTCAGTTTCCATGTCTTGCGCCCCTTTTCCTCTGGTATGGCTCAGCTTCCATGTCTTGCACCCCTTTCCCTCTGGTATGGTTCAGTCTGCATGTCTTGCACCCCTTTCCCTCTGGTATGGTTCAGCTTCCATGTCTTGCATCCCTTTCCCTCTGGTATGGTTCAGGTTCCATGTCTTGCGCCCCTTTCCCTCTGGTATGGTTCAGCTTCCATGTCTTGCATCCCTTTCCCACTGGTATGGTTCAGGTTCCATGTCATGCGTCCATTTCCCATTGGTATGATCCTGGCTCCTTGTCTTGCGGCCCTTTCCTTCTGGTATTGTTCAGACTGCATTTCTTGCGCCCCTTTCCCTCTGGTATGGCTCAGCTTCCATGTCTTGCACCCCTTTCCCTCTGGTATGGTTCAGTTTCCATGTCTTGCGCCCCTTTTCCTCTGGTATGGCTCAGCTTCCATGTCTTGCGCCCCTTTCCCTCTGGTATGGCTCAGCTTCCATGTCTTGCACCCCTTTCCCTCTGGTATGGTTCAGGTTCCATGTCTTGTGCCCCTTTCCCTCTGGTATGGTTCAGGTTCCATGTCTTGCGCCCCTTTCCCTCTGGTATGGTTCAGCTTCCATGTCTTGCGCCCCTTTCCCTCTGTATTGGCTCAGCTTCCATGTCTTGCACCCTTTCCCTCTGGTATGGTTCAGGTTCCATGTCTTGCGCCCCTTTCCCTCTGGTATGGTTCAGGTTCCATGTCTTGCGCCCCTTTCCCTCTGGTATGGTTCAGCTTCCATGTCTTGCATCCCTTTCCCACTGGTATGGTTCAGGTTCCATGTCATGCGTCCCTTTCCCATTGGTATGATCCTGGCTCCTTGTCTTGCGGCCCTTTCCTTCTGGTATTGTTCAGGCTGCATGTCTTGCACCCCTTTCCTTCTGGTATGGTTCAGGTTCCATGTCTTGCGTCCCTTTCCCACTGGTATGTTTCAGGTTCTATGTCTTGCATCCCTTTCCCACTGGTATGACTCTGGCTCCTTGTCTTGCGTCCCTTGCCCTCTGCTATGGTTCAGGCTTCTTCCCTTGCACCTCTCCCTCTGCTATGGTTCAGGCTCCATGCCTTGCACCTCTCTCCTTCCAGTATGGTTCAGGCTCCATGTCTTGCGCCTCTCTCCCTCTGCTATGGTTCGTGTACAATGTCTTGCACCCCTTTCCCTCTGGTATTGGTCAGGCTCCATGTCTTTCATCTCTCCCCCTCTGCAATGGTTCAGGCTCCATGTCTTGCACCTCTCTCCCTCTGGTATGGTTCAGGCTGCATGTCTTGCGTCCCTTTCCCACTGGTATGGTTCAGGTTCCATGTCTTGCGTCCCTTTCCCACTGGTATGATTCTGGCTCCTTGTCTTGCGTCCCTTTCCCTCTGCTATGGTTCAGGCTTCTTCCCTTGCACCTCTCCCTCTGCTATGGTTCAAGCTCCATGCCTTGCACCTCTCTCCTTCCAGTATGGTTCAGGCTCCATGTCTTGGTCCTCTCTCCCTCTGCTATGGTTCAAGTACAATGTCTTGCACCCCTTTCCCTCTGGTATTGGCCAGGCTCCATGTCTTGCATCTCTCCCCCTCTGCAATGGTTCAGGCTCCATGTCTTGCACCTCTCTCCCTCCTCTATGGTTCAGGTTCCATGTCTTGCACTTCTTTCCCTCTGCTACGGTTAAGGCTCCTTCCCTTGCACCTCTCTCCCTCTGCTATGGTTTAGACCCCTTCCCTTGCACCTCTCTCCCTCTGCTATGTTTTTGGTTCCATGTCTTCCTCCTCTCTCCCTCTGCTGTGGTTCAGGCTCCATGTCCTCTCTCCCTCTGCTATGGGTCAGGCTCCAAGTCTTGCACCTCTCTCCCTCTGCTATGGTTCAGGCTCCATGTCTTGCACCTCTCTCCCTCTGCTACGGTTAAGGCTCCTTCCCACGCACCTCTCACCCTCTGCTATTGTTCAGGCTTCCTCCCTTGCACCTCTCTCCCTCTGCTGTGGTTCAGGCTCCATGTCTTGCACCTCTCTGCCTCTGCTGCGGTTCAGGCTTCTACCCTTGGACCTCTCCCTCTGGTATGGTTCTGGCTCTATGCCTTGCAGCTCTCTCCTTCCAGTATGGTTCTGATTCCATGTCTTGCACCTCTCTCCCTCTGCTGTGGTTCAGGATCCATGTCTTCTCTCCCTCTGCTGTGGTTCAGGCTCCATGTCTTGCACCCCTCTCCCTCTGCTGTGGTTCAGGCTCCATGTCTTGCACCCCTCTCCCTCTGCTGTGGTTCAGGCTCCATGCCTTGCATCTCTCTCCCTCTGCTGTGGTTCAGGCTCCATGTCTTGCACCTCTCTCCCTCTGCTGTGGTTCAGGCTCCTTCCCTTGCACCTCTCTCCCTCTGCTGTGGTTCAGGCTCCATGTCTTGCACCTCTCTCCCTCTGCTACGGTTAAGGCTCCTTCCCACGCACCTCACCCCCTCTGCTATCGTTCAGGCTTCCTCCCTTGCACCTCTCTCCCTCTGCTGTGGTTCAGGCTCCATGTCTTGCATCTCTCTGCCTCTCCTGTGGTTCAGGCTCCTCCCCTTGCACCTCTCCCTTTGGTATGGTTCAGGCTCCATGCCTTGCAGCTCTCTCCTTCCAGTATGGTTCTGGTTCCATGTCTTGCACCTCTCTCCCTCTGCTGTGGTTCAGGTACAATGTCTTGCACCCCTTTCCCTCTGGTATTGGGCAGGCTCAATGTCTTGCACCCCTCTCCCTCTGCTGTGGTTCAGGCTCCATGCCTTGCACCTCTCTCCCTCTGCTGTGGTTCAGGCTCCATGTCTTGCACCTCTCTCCCTCTGCTGTGGTTCAGGCTCCATGCCTTGCACCTCTCTCCCTCTGCTGTGGTTCAGGCTCCATGTCTTGCACGTCTCTCCCTCTGCTGTGGTTCAGGCTCCATGCCTTGCACCCCTCTCCCTCTGCTGTGGTTCAGGCTCCATGTCTTGCACCTCTCTCCCTCTGCTGTGGTTCAGGCTCCATGTCTTGCACCTCTCTCCCTCTGCTGTGGTTCAGGCTCCTTCCCTTGCACCTCTCTCCCTCTGCTGTGGTTCAGGCTCCATGTCTTGCACCTCTCTCCCTCTGCTACGGTTAAGGCTCCTTCCCACGCACCTCACCCCCTCTATCGTTCAGGCTTCCTCCCTTGCACCTCTCTCCCTCTGCTGTGGTTCAGGCTCCATGTCTTGCATCTCTCTGCCTCTCCTGTGGTTCAGGCTCCTCCCCTTGCACCTCTCCCTTTGGTATGGTTCAGGCTCCATGCCTTGCAGCTCTCTCCTTCCAGTATGGTTCTGGTTCCATGTCTTGCACCTCTCTCCCTCTGCTGTGGTTCAGGTACAATGTCTTGCACCCCTTTCCCTCTGGTATTGGGCAGGCTCAATGTCTTGCACCCCTCTCCCTCTGCTGTGGTTCAGGCTCCATGCCTTGCACCTCTCTCCCTCTGCTGTGGTTCAGGCTCCATGTCTTGCACCTCTCTCCCTCTGCTGTGGTTCAGGCTCCATGCCTTGCACCTCTCTCCCTCTGCTGTGGTTCAGGCTCCATGTCTTGCACCCCTCTCCCTCTGCTGTGGTTCAGGCTCCATGCCTTGCACCTCTCTCCCTCTGCTGTGGTTCAGGCTCCATGTCTTGCACCTCTCTCCCTCTGCTGTGGTTCAGGCTCCATGTCTTTCACCTCTCTCCCTCTGCTGTGGTTCAGGCTCCATGTCTTGCACCTCTCTCCCTCTGCTGTGGTTCAGGCTCCTTCCCTTGCACCTCTCCCTCTGGTATCGTACAAGCTCCATGTTTTGAACGCCTCTCCCTCTGGTATGGTACAGGCAGGGCCCTTTGTGCTTCTACTTCTGATATGCTTCAGACTCTACATCTTTTGACTCTCTCTGTGGTGTGGTGCGGTCTCCATGCTCTGTGCTTTTCCTCTCTCTCTGGCATGCATTTTGCCCCATAATCTATGCCTCTCCTTGTGCTATACTCCAGTCCGGCCCTTGTACCTCTCCCTTTGGTATGGGTCAGCTTCCATGCTTGGCACCTTTCTGGTTGGTGTGTTGGGGATCAATGACTTGTTCTTCATGTCTTGTATGGATTAGGCTCCAAGTCGTACACTGGTCTCTGGATGGCATCATCTCAATATTCTGCTCACTTCTTCAGGTGTGATAACAGTTCAATGTTTTCCTCCTTTCAATGTTAATGGGAAATGCCTGGTTGCTTCCTCATTATGTTTGTTGCATAGGCGTTCACATACATGCATAGATACAATGCTATGCTTATCTTTTGCAGGTAGTAATAATGTTCTTGCCTTTGTTGTTTTTCCCCTTCTGGATCCAGCCCGGAGGTCTAAGAAGAAGCGCGTGCTGTTTGTGGTGCTCTCGGCTCTTCTGGCTCTCTCACTCCTGCTGATCTTCCTCCTTCTGGGCTTTGGATTTATGAAGTGTAAGTTAACATGATCTGCATCTGATTGGATTTGATAGGGTTACACACAATTCCACCGCAGAAATCTTCATTTCTATTTGAGGCTCCATGATTTTCAAGGCTCGACATAAGGTCATACGCAATTCTATCTCGAACTACTGCAGAGAATTGAGTGAAAGATTTGGGGCACAAGAAGCCTCCACGTATACCCTGATTGTTTGCGAAGCTACAGGCTAGATCTAGGTTCTCACCCACACATCTTTCATACTATTTATTTGTATTCATTCAAGCTTATAAAGCGCTTTTGCCGAAGTGCTGTACAATATAGTAATGACGGTACAAAAGTTATGCAATATACAATTCATGATAAAATAAGAGGGGAGAGGAAAAGAAAATTAATTTGAGACAATGGAAAGGGGATGAGCTTCAAGACGGGTACAAATGAGATGCAGTGAGGAAGCAGAACAAATAGTTAGAAGGAGAGTCTTCTAGAGTTAAAGTGCATGTAGTCCGAAAGAATGAAAGCAAGAAGGGGCACAAGGAGAAGGGGGAGCAGGAAGGAGGGATTGAGATTGCGACCGCAGAGTGCGGGAACGAGTGTAGAGAGACATCAGAGAGCAGAAATAGGCTGGATCGAAACCATGGAAACATTTAAAGACAATGACAAGAAAGTGAAACAGATGACGAGAGTCAACGGGAAGAAAAGAAATAGGAAAGGGAGAACAAGTGATAGGCATGCGCTGGCGAAGAAGAAAAAGAAGACAAATGGCCGCATTTGAAATAGAATGAAGTGGTGTGAGATGGGAACTAGGAAGACGACTAATAGAACAGCACAGTAATCTATACAGTAATCTATATGGGAAAAAATAGGTGAAACAATTAGAAGTTTAGTATCAGAAAAGGATCTGAAAGGCTAGTGCAATAGAGGTTGGAGGTTGTGAAGATGCAAGAGGTGGACCCGAACCGTGTTAGAAATGTGAGCAGAAAAGGAGAGAGAAGGTTCGAAGATGATACTAAGATTTTTATCAGGGAACAAGAAGGTAAGAGGAGTAGGTGGAATGAGGGGAAAGGGTGGCGAACAAGGGGGTGGTCCAGTATTAGCTGGAAAGAAGAGGAGTTCAGATAGTGAGAAGTCATCCAAAATTGGATTGCAGAAAGATATCTGGAATCGTTAGCGTGAAGGGATTCAGAAATGAGGCGAAGAAAAAGAAGTTTGAGTGTCATCCACGTAAATGTGACAAGATAGATTGAAATAAGCAATAAGATCAGATAGTTAAAAGGTGTATAGGGAAAAGAGAAGAGTACCAAGAACAGAGGGACTTCATGTTGGAAGGGGTGGCAGAAAGAGTTGGACCCAGACCAGGAGCTGTTCAACAGATAAGAATCAAACCATTTCAGGGGTGGGCCTGAAAACACAAGAGCAAAGAGAGAAGATTGTTTAGAGTGCTGTTCAGAAAAAAGTGATTTAGTGACATAGAGAAGGGCAGTCTCAGTATAGTGAGCAGGACAGTGCCTAGATTCAAGGGAAGGTAGAAGTGAGTGTAAGTTAAGAGAGAGGATACCTAAGAGTAAACTGCACGCTCAAGAGGTTTAGAAATGAAATGAAGAGAGATAGGTCAAAAGCTCACAGTAGTGGTATGAGGTAGATTAGATTTTTAAGGATAGGGATAACGGTGGCGTGTTTAAACGAGGAAGGGAAAGAAACAGTAGCCAGCAAAATGTTGATAAGACAGGTAAGATATGGGATGAGATAGGAGTAGATAGAAGGAATGAGAGAGGAAGGGCGAGGGTCAAGAGGTGAGGCAATTGAATGGGCAATCAATGGAAGACCTGGCGTGTCTAAATCCATTAAAGGGGTGAAAGATGAAAAAGAAGGAAGATCAGGAGAGGAGTGAATAACAAAGAGCAGAGACAGAAGTAGGAAAGGAAGATTAAATGTTGAGAACCTTAGAAGTGAAAATAGCATCAAGATCTGAGGCTGATAGTGGAGAAGATCGGGAAGGATCAGGAGGCTGAGCAGAAAGAATGGTATTAAGAAGCGGAAATAGACGACGTGGATGGTGTGACAAAGAGTGTGCCAGATTTAGCTGGCAATAGAGAAGTATCATAAGAAGAGTGAAGAGAAGAGAGAGTAGTAAGATCAGCTAGAGACTGGAACTTTTTGCAACCGTGCTCAGCCTGATGCAGATTTGTAGGGAGAGCAGTAAAAGGAGGATTAAGCCCTGGTTGAGTGGGTTTACAGGAAGTTGAAAATGAGTGGAGAGGGTAGAGAGAATCAAGAGTAGAGAGCAGATTAGATTGAATGGAGGAGGCGGTTTGATCATATGACAAAGAGGAAAAGCTGTGCGGGTGGGGAAGAGCAGAGCTAAAAGTAGCCAAAAGAGATGTAACAAATTATCTGAACTCACAGCGAAAGAAATGAGTTGCAGTAGGTGGGGGTAGAGAGTTTAAGGAATTTTAGGTGAGGAGCAGAGAAGGAAATGGTTGGACGGATAGGTGGGATGGGCAGTGACAGAAACAGTGGGAGAAATAGATGAGAGATAGTCGAGAGACGAACCGGTAATATGAGTGGTAGGAGTACGGGACTGGGTAAGGTGGTAAGAGTCAAGAAAAGCGACAAGGGGGAACGAAGCGAAAGAGTGAGGATTGAAGTCACCAGGAAAGAAGAATGGGGAGGCTATAGGTAATAAAGAAAGAAGAGAATTGAGATCCTCGTCAAAGTTCAGGATAGGGTCTGGAAGTCATTATAGTATAAGGAATGAGATAGAAAGAGTTTTGGCATAGGATGGACAAAAGTGGTATATCAGGAAGAGAATGGCAGAGTCCATGAGGAATGATAAGGAAATATGATACCACCCCCACGGCCAGTAGCAGGTGGAGAGTGAGAGAATTTAGTAGAGACGGTGGAAAGGAAAGCAGGAGTGGAAGTATTAGTGGGTGAGATTCAGGTCTCAGTTAAACAGAGTAAGTGAAGTTTGAATCATAGAAAAGATATAGAACTGAATGGTGTTCTTTGCAGAGGGAATGGGCATTGAAAAGACCAAGTGAAACTCTAGATAAAGGATCAGGAGATATAAGCGAGTAAGACAGATTTTGCAGTTGCGTGAACAGGAAGTAACGGGGAAACTGTTGGGGGGAAAGAATAGTGGCGATGGAAGAAGGCATGACAATAGCTAAGGTAGATGACTGGGCCACAGTAATTGCAATGAGAGCCGAGAGAGAGGGGTGCTACACCAGCCGTGAGCAGGGAGGAACAAGGATAGACACCACCCTTTAGTGAGTAGCTCTTTGGTCAGGGAGCCCAGTGCAGGGGTGCTGAATGGTAGCCCATTTAAAGGGGTGGTATGGGTCATATGACCAATTCACATGACCCACGTTGGGTGGCGTATGACCCGGAGGGTCATGGAGATGTCAGACAGCACCAGGGTGACCAGATGGAGGCGGGAAAGTCTGTGGCAGTGCTCTGAACACCTACCTGTGTGCTGCCTTCTTCTCTCACCACTCCTCAATGCTGACACTTCTGTTTAATTGTCCTTATAAAGCAAATAGTCCAACTGTGATTGTTGCTTGGTGTTATCAGCAAATCGAACAGATTCCAACGCTCAAAGTCATTATATCAATACAAAGTTGAAAGAGCATTGCATTAACTACAATGGGTCCAAAGCACGTAAAGGAAGAACACATTTTGACCATTGTAATTAATCTGCGGATGTCGTCCCTTCACCCCTACGTGGGAGACCTTTCCCACGGGACCAAGGTGGCACATCCACAGTAAAATAGTGCCCATGAGGGTGGAACACAGAGGGAGGATCACATGGGGAGGAACCCTTATATGGGATTGGGGAAGACCATGTTCAGAGAATGCAGTATTCCCCCACGTTAGTACACCTAAATCATTCTTCAGTGTTAAATCCTCCGTTACCTTCTTTTTATAGGGCCAATATCTGCTATTGCCAAGTTAGCCATCCTAATATACCTGCCAAGATTCAAACATCAGAGTATGCAAAGTATACTGCATATGGCTCTACATCAAGTATGGGAAAACCAAATCTGCTTCACAAAACTGAAAAATTAAAGAATGCAAAGTATGCTAGATCTGACTCTACTTTGTGTACTGAGAAGAAGATGATGAGCAGGAGTCCAAGGATCACTCTGGAGAAGCATATTGAACGCTCTAGCTTCTCAATGAATGTTATTGGCCTAAAACAATTCCATTTTCCAACGCACACAGAACAGCTGAGATGCAGGAAGAGAGCTATCCTTCCATGAGGAATTCGATGAGCTGTGCAGCGGACAAGTCAACGAGAGCAAGCCAGAGGGAAGCCGCCAGCAGAGGGGGAGAACCCGAACACAGTTCAGGAAGTCACAACTGCTCAGGTTGCTGCCGAAGGAGACCTCCGGGCATTTAGAGCACTGGCGAAGCGTCCACGAGAGAGAACGCACCACCAGGGAGAGGCAGACACCAGAAGAGCTGCTGCAGACTGCGACGGAGTCCTGAATACTACTGGAGTCTCAAGAGACACAGCAGCTGCTCGGGAAACACTTGTACCTACCAGAAGGAAGCAAATGGGTCCGCATGCTACCCGAGTGGTGCTGGAGGTTGAGGGGAGCAAGGATGAAGGCGGAAGCTAGAAAACGAGGGTTGTGGACCCTGGGAACGTCGTGCAAGTCTGGGAACCGCACCTGTATGAGAAACAGAAACAAAAGGCAATCCGAACAGTGCAAGTCTAGGACCCACATCTATGTGAAAAACTGAAACAAAGTCAATCAGAATATTGTGAGTCTGGGACCTGTACTGAAAGAGAGATAGTCCACGCTGGGACTACTGCTTGGCAAGGGAGTAAACCAAACAGTTCTGAATATTACGAGTCTGGGACTCGCACTCAAAGAGGGATAATCCATGAGAGAAACAACGCTTGGCAGGAGAGTGTACCAAGCTGGTTTTGAATATTGCGAGTCCAGGATCCGCACCCAAATGAGAAGTTCAAGAAAGGATAACTGCTTGGCAGGAAAGGGAACCAAGCAGTTATAAATATTGTGAATCACCCAAAAGAGGGACAGTCCATGAGAGGACAGTTGCTAGGCAGGGGAGTAAACCAAGGCTTTTCTGAATACTGCTATTCTGGGACGCACACTCAAAATAAGTGAAGAAGACATAGTGAAAACAAGTCCTGCGCTTGGTAAAAGGCGTGTGCCAAATTGGTGGGATAAACAAGAGAAACATAAGGAGCATATTTGCTCATTCAGAGTGTGATCAGCAAGATCAGGGGAGAATCTGCACAATTATCCTAGTGGCTTTGAAATTGGAAAGTCGGCGACGGCTGTCAAGGCAGCCAGGCAAAAAAGCTGCATCAAGGACCAAGTGTTGCTCAGTCTAGCACAGTCTTCCTGTGGGCTTAGAGTTCAGAAACGTGAACATGGAACAGCATGACATCATAACAGAGGCAAGAGCTGTATCTACGAGGACCACTTTTGCCAAGAAGTAGAAAACGTTCTGCAGCTGCTGTGCTACTTTGGAGTTGCATCAAATGTATTTCCACATGAAATACTCACCTGTCTTACTAGGTCTGGCAAGGTCTGGTTATCAGCATTCATCCATCGGGGTTCATCTTCTGAAATTTAAAAGGTACAAAAAAACAAGATGCTGGATTGTTTTTTACAGTCTCTCTGGGGAGGAATTCTCTGCAGGTTTCCGCTAGTCTGCAGGTCATCTCCAGCATTGGAGCTCAATGTCATATTGTCACAGTTGGTCAGTTGTCCAGTCCAAATGATACACTTGCGCGAGTTAAAAGTCCTTTGCTAGAAGGTATCTCTTAGTTTAGCCATAAAGTAGGAAAGGATATTGTCAAAGATGCATGCAAGCCATTAGCAGGACATGTGAGATGGCAAAGCTGTGGATTGTGTCTTGTTTGCATACACATCCCTCCAAGAAATCTGCAAAGCTGATGCGTGGAGAAATGTTCCTTCGTCCAGTAAGAATTACTGTCTAGACACGACAGCATGAGAAGATACCCAGGTTGACCAGGCATTGCTGAGAAATTTGTTTGAATGTTAGTCCTCCTATCTCCCCTTTCACATAAGAAACCAATCATGTGCTGCTGGTTTTAACATGTTGTATTGATGTGCTAATGCACTATTGTATTGCCACCACTGCTTAATATATTATACCAGCGGTACCACCCGGTGTTGCACGGGTCTATAGCTGACATGCTTGTGGGGGTCTGCTAAAGCATTGTGGATGTTTTATTGTGTCCTAACTTTCTATTTTTGAAAAATCGCAAAATCAGCAATCTCTGGAAATCACCTATCCTGATAGCACAGGACCGGACCCCGCTCCACCCCTGTGCAGGGCGAAAAAGTGTGGTTGGTCAAATTTTACTATCGCCATTAGGCCCCAGAATGGTATGCCGACCTTGTGTCCTAACTTCCTATTTTTGGAAAAGTTGCAAAATCGGCAATCTCCTGGAATCGCCCAAACTTCTAGCACAAGGCACGACCCTGCCCTGTGCAGGGTTAATGGGTGGGATTCTTCAGATTTCACCATCGCCAGTACACCCCAGACGAGTGTGCCGACCTCAGGCCACAATTTCTGGAGTCAACAATCGCAAAATCAGCAATTTCCCGAAATCGCCTATACTAATAGTACAGGGCCGGACCCTGCCATGTGCAGGGCGATTGGGCGAGGTTGATCAAATGTCACCATTGCCAGCTGTAAGAAAGGCATGGTATCAAACAGTGACGACAGCCACAAACGATCACAGTTCAAGTGTGTTTATTAAACTTCAGTGGGTTGGTTGAACGCCTATCTGGACTTAAATCTAAAGATGGGACAAGCTACAACCATCAAATAAGAATAACGCAGTCCTAGTCAAGTATGTCAAAATAAAAGGGCCTATACTAATAAACCTATTGCCAATCTTACTTCTAAATAGAAAATGGTGTGAGATAATAGTGTATGCAAAAAGAAAAGTGTTCAAGAAATATGTCAGGATATTTGAGCCATTGGCTTCCCTTCCCTATGTTTTCAGCACGGGGCAAGGCGACACGTTTGAGCTTCGCACACACTCTGGCTTCTCTGCCACAAGGATACAGTTCACAGCATAAGTATCAGGGCCTTCTGCCAAAGCCTTTTTCCCAATAACCGTTTCTTACTGCAGAGGGCCTGTCACAACAAATAAGCACCAATGTTTCTGTGTTATCAGGGCTTTCACATGTACAAGTTCTTGTTTAAAATATTCATCATGGGTCTCTCTCCTTCAGGCTTGGACCCCTTTTTACCACAATGTTCACAATTGGTCTCCCTCGTTTCGGCTCGGACCATGCAATCTCAATTTCTACGTTTTCCTCTTGATATCAAAAATCGAAGATTTTCGAATGTGCCATGGGTTTTGCTTAACTGTTGCAGGACTATGTCGATTCACTTCACACAATGTTCTTACTTTCGTTTCTGCAACCTCTTGGCTGGATACCTTTACAGAGGCCTTAGATTAAGCACCCATGCGGCGCCAGACCACTCTGTCACTGGTATCGTATCTTTCCTTCTTAGAGTTCAAACGTTCATCAGCAATTTAGCTTTACTCGCGTCTTTCATCACATGCGTTTAACAATGTTTATTCCTGCGCTCGTTATACAATCATGCCGCTTGCAACCTTGATTTCAACACAGACCTGTCTTGCATCGGCCTCCCCAGCTTACCGGCAGTGCTGATCTCTCTGATGCTACTTTGTTCTTGGAGCAAAGGACGATATCACAGCGGCTGCTGCTCTTCCCCAACTTGGTCAACAATGCAGGATGGCCTCTGGTATCTCCGACACAAAATGCAGGATTCTTTAGCCTGGTTTCCTGGCCTTACCTTTTCTGATCTACAAGGGTTTTGAAACTAACGGGTTCCTGGCAGCAAGGTCAAGGGTATTTCCCTCTTTGTGAACCCGTCTTGCTTTGCCAACTTTCTCCCCTCGTTCAGCTGCCTTCTCCAAACTGCTGCTCTTTCATGTGCTTTGCCTCACTCAGAGTGCGCTCTTGTGCTCCACCTATTATCTGTGTGGGGAAGTTTAATAGTCAGGTGTGAGTGATTGTCAGTAATTGCCTGACTACGTCCTGACCATAGTAGTGGGCGGGCTGTCCATGTGGAAGTGTTTGTGAAGGAAAGGGGCGTGGGGGGTAAAGTTTCCCATGTATCCTACCTGGTAGGATGGGGTACAGGTGTTACAGGGGGAGGGATACCGCATCTCGCCATCCGTTGTCCCACTCCCTGAAGGCCCCTCACCCAGGTGATCCTCCCGAACTGGTCCACCCTCAGGAACTGGATCCAAAAGCGATAGCCATGTCCTGGCCATCTGGAGGGCAGATCCCCGGGGGCTAGCAGGTGAGACACCTTTTGGTTTCTCACACAGTACACACCAGGCTGGTATGCCGACCTTTGGCCAAGATTTCAGCCCACCAACTGTTATGGGGCGGAGCCAACCCCGAACATAGATTCAACAGTATAGGAGTCTATAAAAGACCCACTACTGCTGAAGAAAAGTTACTTACCTGTATGTGTAGGTCTCCAGTGTTTGTGTCTTTTGTAGATTTACTTACTCATGCTCTCCTACCACAAGGAGAGGAGGCATGGGGTGATATTGTGGTAGTAATGTGTGTGAAGAATCTAGAATCATGTACGAGTGTGGAACACAGGTAGTCCATCAATGACTGGATAAGGGTGGGTTGGCTGTGCACTTGACCTTAAAAGGCAAGCATCTATTTAGTTAGGCTATAGGTTGAAAACAGTTTTAAAAAGTAGTTTATTCAATTTGTATGCCAATTCAAAGGTTCCTGGAATTCCAATCCTGAAAATTGAGAACACCCAATAGTATGTGAATCTTTAAAGGACGTCAATACTCCCAAGCTACACTTACAGGTATTCATTTTCATAATCAAGTCGAGCACTGTTGCATTTGTAATTATAAAAGGAATTCCTTAATAATGGCTCTAACAAAGGAATTTTGCACTGAAACCAGTCGCCAAAGTAATTTTAGGATACTATGCCTTACAATTCCTTTCCACTCTTGAATCATAAACAGTTAATATAAGTGATGCACAAGACTTCAATGAGCACGTGCAGATCCCTGAGGACTGATGAAATCCCTACTGCCTCCTACTGTGCTTTATCATAAGAGCTGCTTCGCTTTGAATGAACAGAAGTTGCTGATCAGACACTTTGGTGCTCCTGCAGGGATGCTGTTGGAACAGTCCACGCGCAGGAGAATCTACCTTGCATTGGAAGTCTAAGACTGAGTTCTTATATAAATGTTGAACGACCGCAAGAAAATTGCTGTGACCAGAGGCACCCTGTATAGCACCGACCACACTTTGGACTGGAATTGACCCCAGTGAACTTGGCACTGTCTGCATGGAGAAAGGATTGAAGTTACCTCAGAGCTGTCCCACCTATCCACACTTTGTGTGCAAATTATAATGAAGGGTGGTGTGGTCTACCTTGTCATAGGCAGGGGAAGCGGTCGAAAATGATGAACACAGCAGATTGGTTGGAATTCAAGTCTTAAAGAAGGTTTCCCCTTCATATTTGCCATTGTTGTCTCAGTCTCTCTGGTTGCTCAGAATCCATATTTACAATCCTGATAAAAGAAGTATGGAGGTAAATTATATCCCTGTGGAACAGCCTCGCTTTCACACTGAGAGCTCTGGAAATGATTAAAGAATTACATGTTCGTGCTCTCCTTTTACCATAGGTATCTAGGCCATGAGAATTTAATTGACTATCCCAGAACAGTTCATTGCATTGACTCCAGCTGCCCAAGCTGTGCTGCTCCCCATGAAGTCATGCACCCTGGTTTTTGTCTGCTCTTGCCGGCATCCTGTATTATGTCCTGTTTATGCATTGTACTACACATGTCCCCGCACACTTGGCACTTAACTGTTCCTAAACATTATAAGGCATTGAAGGTTCAGAGCCCCTCTGCCCTCCATTCTTCCCTGTCCACCCTTCCACGTGGGGCACTATGAAGTGACAGTGTTTTTGGCTGGCGCAGAACAAAACAACAATAAAATGGAACAGGATTTTCTCCTTGCTGTACTTCTGGTTTTGAGGGATGTGATGAATCTGGACACTCTGTGCCTTCTCCCCATAGGGGAGCAACCCCCTTTCATGCTAGGGAGGTGAGCCGCTAAGTAAGAACCTTCCTAGGGGTCTGGGCAAGGGCGACCTCACTGGGAGTGACTCCCCTCTCGGGGTCAAGGACTCGTATTCTGAGAAGGAATGCACTTTCTGCCTATATGGGTGTTGGAAAGACTTTGGTATCTCCCGTTCTGACTGTAACTAACAAGTACCCTTCTCTCACTGTATGTCCTTCAGGTATTGCTGAACATCATGTGAATGCCAGAATCAGAGAAGACGGACACAAGTCTTTGTGCTATAATGACGAGCATAAGAGCACAGCAAACTGTGAATGGGAGAGCGACTCCTACCGAGGGAGGACAATCATCACAATGCAGAGGCGAGCCTCTGTGGAGACGTCCTGCTGGGGCAGTGATGTAGGAGAAGTGAGACCCGCTAGCTGGAGCCTGCACGGCAGGTGCTCTGGTCGAGCAACAGGACGCCAGTGAGCACTATCAACTTTGGTTTCAAAGATTGCCGAAGCTGTCCATGGTACGAGAGTCTGGGAAAACGGAAACAGGAACATTACTTAGGTAAAATAGAGTAAAAGAGATACGAATACTGTATATCAAGGCTGAAGAAACCGCCAACAGTATGAAAGTCTGAGAGAGCGGAACGGACCCACGACCCAAGCAAATAATAGTGAAAGAGATACGACCACAGTTATCAAGGCTGGAGAAGCCGCTCACAGTACGCAAACCTAATAGAACAAAACAGCCACATTCCCTGTGAAAAAGGGGGTGAAAGGAATATGTGTGCTTTATATCAAGGCTGGGAAACGACACATATGAGATTAACTGGATTGAGAACCAATAACCCTACCAAACTGTTAGAGGACTTTGGGGAATCACAGTGCCACAAAGGTGGGATACAGAGAAGTGTGTTTAAAGTGATCCTGGAGGGATTTGAGCAATGGTACAAAGCTGAGAAAAATAATAGAAGAAGAATTTGTCTTTTCCAAAGGGGAGGAGAAAAACAATACAGAGGACATTTATAATTTTAAACCGACAAACTCTTTAAGAAGACTTTGCGCTGGGTTAATACATTCCAAAACAGCTTGAGACTGAGAATAAAGATCACCCTTCCTATAGCGCAGGGAGTCTTGATTCTATTAAAGACACGGAGGAGAGCATTATGTTTAAGCTTCCTTTATTCTACTCTTCACAGCAGATTTAAATCTTCACATTTCCTTTCATTTTCTTTCTTTTTTTTCTCCAAAAACACAACAAAACCAAACTGAACTTCACATCACAGTGTCTCTGGTAGTCCCTCAATCTGTTTCCTTGTTCTGGGACTCACTAGTCACTTCCTGCCCATTTCCTTTCCTCTTCTTTTGATTCCCTCCAACTGGACCAGCTCCGCCGTAAACTACAGCCGGAGCCCTGCCACTGCCTGTAGAAACAATGCAATACTGGAAAGCTTGCACCAATAAATATTCTAAGCACAAAAGCATCCTGCCTTCCACGAAGGATAGTGTACCACTCTCACCACGTGCTGGGGCTCCTTGGTGCCGGTAGTAGCCTTGCCCTTTGCGTCCTCGACCAACTGCGACCCCGCGCCGGGAAGATGCGTCCTGCTGACGTGACTCCCAATACTGTAATATTCGGGTTCTGAGTCTTTTCTCTGAGAGGAAGTGACCAGACGCACGACATCTGCTGCGGCTGGTCCCTGCAAAAACTCTGGCAGGGAAGATTTTTTTAATGGAGGTCTGTGCTGTCTCAAGGGCTGTATACATGCCCACAAATCTCCCCATTTATTTAGCGAATGCCTCGCCAAACAAGAGGCCTTGGGCGACCTCCCGTGCCTCAGAGGAGCTTAGGTCTCCTATACTTAGAGTCCATCTTTAATAAGAGGCCTCTCCTGCGCTCGGACAACAGGGCACAGTTTGCGTTTCCTAGAAGGCACACAGCCGTTTGAGGCCAGTTTGCCAATGTCTCGAGGTCCACAGGCTCTCTAGTGTCTCTGTTCCTCACTGCTATTGGTCCTGCCAAATCTAAGACTTTTCCTGGCACCCCTTCCAGACTCTAGCTCTGGGGTGTCCATCACTTTGCCTGTTACATCCGGCTGAGGACACTCTCATGGCATATGCAGCCTGATCTGGGATGTACAACCAACTCAAGGTAGAACATGTCTGTCAGTTCCTCTTTGGGCACCTCAAGGTTTTTCTCCATACACTTCCATTTCCCACTCTTAGACCTCTCTGAGGATCTTCAGTCTGACACATTGGACTCTGGTGAGAAGTCTTCGTCCCCTGTGTTTTGCACCCCTGGGAAGGGGGTAAGGGACTCATCAGGGCACCTTTAAGCTCTTCAAACGCATCGACAGCCTCAGGAGGCTGTCTTTTTCCCTCCTTAACTGGACCCGGGAGAGTGTTGCAAGGTTTTTCTCTTTCTGGTTTGCTCTCTCCCTTTAAGTCCTTACAGGGTTGGCTAGAGGACATGCTATTAACCACTTCAAGGCCTTTTTTCTTAAGGCCATCCCCAATTAAGCATTCCATCACCTCTAATCTTTCTTGGAGTGGGTGCACCCCTTGGGCTACTGCATCCACCAGGGAATCCCACAAAACCCTCTTAAATCTAAGAGTCAGGTCTGATTCTTCTTCTAACATCACCTGGTCGTGGCTCCCCTCACTCCCGTCATCGGACTCCATGATATGGGTCTCCATTAACACTAATCAATGGGCCTGGATGCCTGGACAAAGCAGACTGAAGGGCACGTCCTCTGTGATGAGGTGAGGGAGGAAACCATAGGGATGCTACCAATATATTATTATTATTATAATTGGTTATTTATAACGCGCTTAATACCAACGGTTTCTAAGCGCGGACCCGGCGATCGAACCCATGTTGCTCCGCGTCGTCCTGATTCCAAGGCGAGCGCGTTGCCCCTGAGCTATCCTCTCAAGTCTCATATAGGTAGCTCACAGCCTTTCTGTCACTCAGACTGCCAATTGCTGCTTACTAGAAGTAAGAGTTGTGGACCGCTGTTGGGCCTGGAGCTTGCAGTACTCTGATCTATTAGATGCATGCTTGCAATCAAGATCCAACGCTTGAGCTGTATATTTGGCCCTCTGATCAGGCCTCCGTGCATGCGTTCGCGTGCAGGTACAATAATGCGTTGTGTGGAAGCTGCTTCATTCCTGAGGTTGGCTTCTGCTCATGCGTGTGAGCGAGCCAGCTGGAGGCTCGCGTACTGGGTAAGTCCTGCATAAGCACACAGACGAGGAGAAGCTAGAAGCTTGCTTCGACCGGCCGCGCCAACAGTGATATTAGAGGAGCACAGCCAGGTGCCTAGACGTGAGCTTGATTCTCACAGGCCCGGCTGATTATCCAATACAATTAATACACAGACCTCCAGGCCGAGCCACGTTTGTACAATGCTCTTTGCACGTCAATGAAATACTGTAGCTTAAAGATACCATATGAAAGCAACATGCAATGTTATCAATCACTATCCCACTGCCGCACGGGGACAATATACTGAAAACACATGTGTAATATGCTCCCGAAGCAGGAGCTGGGTAAAAGAGTTATTTAGCTTCATGAAGAGCAGAAAAAGAAGAGGAAATTACCTGGGCAGGAAGTGACTAGTGAGGTGCAGAGAGAGGAAACAGACTGAGGGACTACCAGAGACACTGGGGTTCATGGGATGTGTAGTTTCAGTTTGGTTTTGATGTCATTTTGGAGAGAAAAAAAATAAAGAAAATGAAAGGAAATATGAAGATTTAAATCTGCCTTGAAGAGCAGAATAAAGAAGGTTGAAGCATAATGCTCGCCTCTTGTCTTGATATAGAATAGGTAATCTACGAGTTAGGTCAGGCAGAAGCCCATTCCGAGGCTATTGTACAAGCCTCCTTCTTTCCTTTTAGTAAGATTTTCTAAAGTTATAGGGCCAGTTAGTTAACTGGGATTTGGACTCGATACTCTTTCATTTTTGGACTTCAACGAGCACCCTTAGTTTTGTTTTAGAAGGAAGGGAACGTCCCTCATAGCGGTAGGGTCAGTGAGGCAATTTCCTTTTAATTTGAATAAACAACCTTAAACCATGACCCATTGCAGTGCGAGTCCTTCTTCTGGTCTGCGACAGGGAGGACAACATTTTCAAGGATTTCAGCTTCCAGTGGAATGTTGGCAAAATGCCAATATTTTTAAAGGGTTTTTTGGGTTCTGTATTTAACGTCATAAGAGAGGCACAGTGGTTATGAAATAGCACCTGCAGTGAGTGGGGCATTACAGAAGGCATTGAAAGATAGGGTTAGAAACCCAATATATTATTTCATATGCTGAAATAAACCTTCAACTGCAATTATATTCAGGGTATCTGGTTGGCAGGATTTACTGGAATTACTGCCATCTCATGAAGGGACCCACTGTGCCCAAAGCGCTCTTGTCATTGTAAAAGTCATTAACCTCAAGAAGACTAGGAAATAGCAAACGTTTGCACTTTACAAGTCCTACTTAACAAAACATAAGAATGTATTTCAGTAGAGAGTTGACACCTGCCATTTAAAGCCTTAATTGTGACCAATACAATGCTTTCTTAAACTGAGGGACCATTTCAACTCTGCTCTGGAGTTTAGGATCTGTGGCTGTTTGTTAGACAATAAATTGTGTGTTGCTCTCAAGGCCACTATGAGACTCACTTTGAGTTCGGAGGAAACTGAAAAAGTAAGAGGTAATGGAATGCCCTAAAGTGTTTTCAGTCTTCCTGATTTTGATTTGCAAACTCATACGGAGATAACACCGCCACCATATGCATGGAGGTATTACCTTCAGAAAATGGAGGAAATAATTCTGGTGGGAGTTACCCCAGAGGCAATTTCTCCATCCCCAAGGAAGTCCTAGGGTACTCTAGAATGTGGACTAGCCACAAGTCATGATCCAGTGGAAAGTCCCCAGTAAAGAGTGGTGGTAGCTGTAATGCCGTTTGTAAGAACCAGCACTGTTCATACTTGCTGTGAAGGCATCATGAAGCAAAACACAGACAGCAGATTCACAGTTCAAAATAAAACACTTTATTAATTTATATGTCAGGATGGAAAAGGCCTAACTTGCCCTATACTGGGTGGGATTTCCCTACCTAAATGAAACTAAGGAAAGTCTGAGTCAAAGAGTTCAACTTAAAAGTCTATCTGTGTCCAAAATCTATATTTGCCCTCAAAACTAGATCTATACAATTTCTAGGGATGTCATTAACCAAAGAAACAGTGTTCAAAATAAAGTTCTGAGCTTCTTCCAGCTGGCAGCTTTCTTTCAGCCCCCTTCCCCAAGTCTAAAACAGTTCCACAAAAAGTCTCAAAATTACCATTCTTAGGTTCAAGTTGATACAGTTTTAAACAATACTGGAGGTTCCCTTCCCCAAGTTCCAAGTAACACAGTTCAAACACAAAAAGGTCTTGAGGCTTTCCAAGTAACACAGTTCAAACAGAAAAGGGTCTTGAGGCTCTCCAAGTAACACAGTTCAAACCCAAAAGGGTCTTGAGGCATCACAATGCCCTGGCCTTCTTATGACTCTTTGTCACCCTTTTCCATAAACTGTTTTCATGTAGGCGTCTTGGCTGTTCTCTTTATTTCCTTGGCCCAAAAAGATGTATTAATGCTTAATTTTAAAGTTATCTTCAGTTTGAACTTCAACATGTATTGACTTTTATTCAGTTTGGTATACAATGTGCAAGGTTCAATTTCTATTCAGCCCTTGGTTCAGTATTTATTTATTTAACTTCAATAAAAATGATCAGCACTCAGATACAGAGTATATTTCAACAATAGAAATGTTCAGGCACTCGCGCACCAAGTTATACGGGCTTTCACATCTGCCAGAAACTCTCCTGTCTCATTGATAGCTTTCCTCGCAACGCAGAGCACACGTACTTCTGCTTGTACTGTCAGGGGTCCAACTCCTGCCCCTCAGATGCTCCCGTGTCAGCTCATTGGCACAGGGGAAAATGCACTTCTGTTCAAAGGGAAAGGGACAGCCTCTCCACATGGCTACCTTCTCTACTCTAGGGAGCCCTAGCTCCCACGACAGGCTTCATGAGAACATCTCTCTCTGCAGTCCCCTGCGTCTTGACGTACTGCAGACGGCAGACCGACTCACAGCAGTTCCCTCCAGCGGCTCGCCTCTCCCAAAACTAGGTTCCCTGATGGTCACATGGCCCTCCCTGATGCTTCTCTGTGTTGCTTTCTCTCAATTTATACACCTGCACCCCTTTAACAGGTTGCAGGTGCGCTTTCCCAATTAAGCTTGCCTGACCATGATTAAGGTGACATGCCTGACCTTCACAACAGTTTGCAGGCATCTTTTTCATCCCAGTACTAAAGTGATGAAATGGCATAGCTTCATAGTACTGTCAAGTGTCATATGAGGGGTAATGAGGGGAGCTGATTTACAATAACCTATAAAGGTCGGGGAAATGTAAGGTTGGTTGTCATTAGGGAAAGGGTGATACCATGTCTCGCTTGGGTGCACCCTGCTACCAATACCTGTGGACTCTCCACCCAGGTGATCCTCCTTTGCTTCTCCAACCCCAGGGTCAGGATCCAATAGTGATAGCCTTTCCCTGGCCATGTGAGAAGAGAATCCAGGGGGTTTAGGAGTGAGGGTACCCTCAGGTTTCTCACATTGTATACTTGTAATGAAGCCCATGTTAAGATGGAAGTCTTTCACCTGTGCATCCTGTTGCATCCGGGGTCACAACCTGTGGATCTATAGCTGTTTTGGACTAAGACCCCCATGATCACTCACCATTGACTATGTTGACTACGGCTTATGGGAGTTGTAGTCGAGAACATATGCACTACACACACCCAGGAGCTGGAGAGCAGCTTTTAACGGGTATAAACTTGTTGATGTTCTGCCACCAGCTCAGCAGGAGACCAAGAGAAGAAAACCAACGAATGCAACTGTAAAAATTGTTGTTAAAAGTATAAGGATTAATTAACATGGAAAATAAAGCAGTAGAGCTCAGTTCCCATTAGTCCCCACTGTTCTCAACCTCTGAATACCTGTGTGGCATACTCTCTGGCTCCAGTTGGTCCACCCTCTGAGGCGCCTGTTAAAGTTTTTGTGTCTGTCTCTGTGAATCCATACCCATTAATAAACCTTCTTTGCCTCCTATTCTGTTTACAGATTCTGCTCTGACAGCTGAATTGCAGGCAGTAACTTCAGAGAACAGCTATCTCCGGGGCGATGGTGAGTTTCAGACTGTTATAAGTACATGCACAGAAGGGACAGAAGTGGCCAGAGACCGGATGTAGGTCAAGGTTGCCAACAAGTGAGATGTTATGTAATGTTAACGGTTCTTATACTGCCTACTGTTGCCACCTGTGCGGTTTCCTGGCGCTCTCGTGGATCTGTAAAGTAAGGGGGTGGTGGGGTAAGTAGGACTGAGCGGGAGTAAGAACAAGAGAGCTTTGATGTGCTGTTGGCAGCTTCGGTTCGGTTGACAACGTTCACTAAGTGTAGGTGTTTTTCGGTGGGTAGCCGCCAGGTGCTGTTGGCCGAGGCTATGTGTGTTTTGTCTTGTTGTTATGGTGTAGTGAAGTGCATGAGGTTTGTTGTGCTGTAGAGATATGGTTGTGTTTAGATCAGAGTTTGAGAGGTGTATGCAGATGGGTGAATTTTTAGTAAGGTTGGTTAGTGGCAGTGCACTTTCCTACCCCTGCTGTTATGACTAACTGTGGCCTATATCCCTTCCCCCATCGTAAATTCTGGTGTGCTGCGATTACCGCTCCTACAGTACCTGGCAAGTGGGGATAAAACACCTAAATTTGGGGCACAGTAGCAAGTACAAAACAGTCAGATCTGAGATACCCTGTAAGTGGGAAAAGACACCTATGTTCGAGATACCGTAGCAAGCAGAAAACACCTAGATTTGGGACACCTGGCAAGTGGGAAATTATACCTACATTTGAGACACAGTAGGAGGTAGAAAACACCTAGATTTGGGACACCTGGCAAGAGGGAAAATATGCCTAAATTTGAGAGCCACCTACAATTGAGACCTAGCAGTGATTGTAAAACTACTTACCAGCTGGCTAACATCGGTACGTCATGCCATTTAAGGCAACAAGAACGGTAGGGCTCAAATGGAACACAGCAACTGCTACATTCCCCACCTAGACAACACCCACTCCATCAGTCTTCGCTGGTCGACGGCGGCCAGCCACAGAGGTGAACATGGGCAATCACAGACCGGAGCCCGCCCTTCGGGAGGTGCCCCCACTGTGAAAACATAAAAATAATATGAGGCCGGGAAGGCCAAAAAGAAACACACCAACACAGGTTACAAAGAACATACAAGTGCTTTATTTAAAAGCTACAACAGTTACCAAAGTCAATTGACAAACGGATAGCTATTCGGCTCTCAGAGTAACATAACGAACTTCAACGAGAGTTCAATGTGTTAGTGAGAGAGAGCGCACATTGGGATACTTGGGTCTTTTATACTATTTGTCCAGCCCTTGGCCAACCCTCTCGCAGGTTAACCATTCTACGAGTCGGGCCTATGGGTTCCTTGCCAGGTCAATCCTATAATATATGCATTTTGATTAGTTTCACTGATATAGTTGTACATTTACACATAGGTCAACAGTAGGACAAGGTCTCAGTTCGCGACCCCGACAAGTGGCCTGCAGGCATATTAATTATTCATGTGTACGGAGGTCACAACGGCCAGAATCTTACTCAAAATGTCATTCGGCCTCCATTTTGATGTTCAGGGTGACTTCCATCTAACAAGAGAACCTAAAAGGGCGGCTTAATCCAAGATGGCGACTTACATTACTTTCTCTAAGGTCAAGACCTTGCCGTGGAGTTTGTTCGCATATGATGTTTAGACAACTTGGCGTAGGCCAATACACATACAATTGTTACAATAGGAGGCATAATATTGTTTCAATTCCGACAAACCCTCCTTTTGGCCTATGCCAAGTGCTAATATTTCTAATATCTCTGTAAATAACTCCATGCATTGTCGTTCATACATCCTGAATCATTGTCCGTAATATCTATAGCCATTAGGTCGTTCATCAAAACCTCTTGTAACACAAACTCTTTAGATGCTGTATCTGGGACATACATTTTGAGCCCTACTGTGCTCACTACTTGAGCACAACATCCCCCTAGCATTACACATATACTAGGTAGACATTGGAAACAGCAACAAAGGAATAGCAGAATTCCCAAAATAACCAGTATAACAGAAAGCACCTTCCAACCCCAGGATCGTAAAGAATCCCAGAACCAGGCGCTGATATTCCAATCTCCCACAGGAACATGTACTTCAGAACTAAGGATGTGCAAGTTCTGTATTGCTTTGAAAATTGTCGGTGAGGAATCAGGTGCAAAAACACAGCAAGCGGACCCCACTAATTTGCATACTCCACCACGTTCTGCCAGGATGACATCTAATGCCATCCGATTTTGGAGTGCTACCAATCTTATTGCTTTTTGTTCTAGTGTCATATTGTAGAGTATATCCGTGGTCCGGTTGATGGTTCTCTCCAGTACCCTTGCTTGTCCCCTAATATTTTCAGAATTTGCTATCTGTCCCCAAAATTGCACAACTGATTTTGCTATACCTCCCAATACTTGCCCAGGGATATCTCCGTTCTCGTCCCGCCGTGGGCGAGCCTTAGAAACTTCCAATGTACTAGCTATAAATACCCCAGGTAACAGGATTCCTAAATAACAGGTTCCCTGCCAATCCTTGGGCAACCAGGGAAATGCTGAACTACCACAAACTAAATAGACGGGCCCCCCTACATACATAGGCCTGCTCTCCCCAGTCAAATTTACAATGTTCACACAACCTTCAAAATCTCCCATTGACCGAGTGCCATTTCTTTGTACACAAAAGGGGACTGAATCAGGGCTATGATTAATAGAGTAGGAAGGAGGCACAGCGTCCTTATTGCCTATCGGAGCCATTTTAAAGGAAATTACAGTTTGAAAACGAAGAGATAGTTTATCAGATGGCCTAGTAGAAGCAACATTAGGTTTACTTCTATTTGAAAAAAGCGAGCATCCCAGGGGAGTCAATTCACGCTTCTCAAAATCATTCAAATTAGTTCCATCAAAGTTCCCTGATATGCTATCATTCCACCGGCCAAAGAATAGTGCTCGAAGAGAGGCATATCAAGCAGTCGTTAAAGGTAAAGGGTGAATTACTCTTATTAAAAATGGCATGCGTTGATTTCATTATTATCATTAAAGTGTTATTATGGTACTTTCGTCTATGCTGGGAGTCCCTAGGTGACAGAGTATGAAGGTGTACAGAGGGAGTCAAAGCAGTAGGTACAATTTCAATTGGCAGAAGAGGCTCTAGAGGATACATTTCTTCGAAGTACCAAAGTCCCACAGCAGTAACTATACAAATTCCAATTATTATTAACACAACACAGCAATACGTTTTCGGGGCCCAGGCACATTGTTCGTTGTCCGAGTTGGTGACCCCCTTATTTACAAGTCCAATGCGAACAGCAGCAGTGGAGGTGGCAGGCATCGTAGTTTCTCAATCGACAACCCCAATGTTCATTGCTGGCAACACTACGGTCGCGCGACTTCTTAGTCCTTCCCCAACCCTAGCCAGCAGAATCCCTTTTTTCTCAAAAACAAACTTCCTTTTGCAAGAGAAAGGAAACTCTCAATAACTTTTTCTTTCCAGATGCACAGGCAAAACCTGTGCCATAGTTCTATTTTCTTCATCGAAGGTCGTACCTGGTGGTACCCGGTACTGTTTGATCTGGAAATAAGGTAATGTCACTTCCTGAGGGAAGCAACGTATCGGAGGCGACGGAAGTCGCAGAACTTGAAACAGTGTTTTCCGGAAGTGACTTTTTAAAAGAGTGCGGAGACGAAATGGACTGTTCCCCAAGCTCCACGGGCTCAGAGGAATTCTCAGACGCACTCACAACGCTGTTTGCTACTCCAGGATCAGAGATTGTAGCATCAGCGAGGGGTTCTGCTTCTTCTGTAACGTGTGGCGTCGGGTGAGGAAGTTTCTTGACATGCATCGCGTGGATCCAATGCTTCTTTCCAGCCACACGCACTGCTGTTTGGGTGACCAACAGCACCTGGTGGGGTCCCCGCCAGCGGGGCGCGAGACAAGAAGACCTTTCGTAGGCCTTCACTAGGACCTAACTTCCAGGCTGTATGTTGTGTCCTGGGCCCGTAAACCATACAGGTAAAGCTGATTGGACCTGATGATAAATGAGATACAGATTTTTAGTCAACTGGTTACAGTAGTCTACAAGCAACACATTATCAACCTCCCTCAATGCTTTAGGCTTCGGAAGACCCCAAATGTTAGCAGGTCTCCCGATCACTACCTCAAATGGAGAGAGCCCAGTCTTAGTTTGAGGTGTAGTACGCATGGCTAACAATACAATAGGTAAGGCTTCTGGCCATTTCAATTTGGTGCCGGCACATGTTTTGGCAAGCTTATTCTTCAGGATACCGTTATGTCTCTCTACCAACCCAGCACTTTAAGGATGTCTAGCTGAGTGAAATTGTTTTTCCATGTGTAACGCTGTGCATATCTGCAAAATTACTGCTGCACCAAAATGGGGACCGTTGTCCGACCAAATTACCCTTGGAAGCCCAAATCGTGGAAAGAATTCTTTTACCATAGTCTTTGCAGTGGTCATGGCAGTAGCATCCTTAATGGGGAAAGCCTCGACCCATTTACTAAAAGCACAAATAATCACAAGAACATATTTTAGATTGTTACACCGTTCCATCTCAATAAAATCAAAGTGGATGACCTCGAAGGGGACAGAAGGGGGCCCAAAACTACCCCTTGGAGTTACTGTCCACTTTCCCACATTGTGCTGTAAGCAAATCATACAATTCTGAACATGTCGCTGTGCAATCTTCAAAATTTTATCATTCACCCAGACTTGTTCTAACATTTTCGTGATCTGCTGAGCAGAGTTTGGAACCTTCACCTATTCCCGTTAATCAGAAAGGTCCCTACGTTGAATTATTAGTGGGGAATAGGAAACATCAGTTTTTGATAGACACTGGAGCACAGAAGTGCTCCATTGATCATTCCCGGGTTCCAAACATTCCACTGTCAGGGCAAACAAATGTTTCTGTAGGGTTTTCGGGTATACCAATTGCCTGTCCGGTTTCTTCGCCGGTGTCTGTTTCTTTGGGTCCCTTCACGGACCATTGTCCCTTCCTCCTGACTTCGAACTGTGGAGAGAATTTGCTGGGGTTAAATTTGTTGAAGAAACTGAATGCAGTAATTCATTTTGATTAGTTTCACTGATATAGTTGTACATTTACACATAGGTCATCAGTAAGACAAGGTCTCAGTTCGCGACCCCGACAAGTGGCCTGCAGGCATATTGATTATTCATGTGTACGGAGGTCACAACGGCCAGAATCTTACTCAAAATGTCATTCGGCCTCCATTTTGATGTTCAGGGTGAGTTCCATCTAACAAGAGAACCTAAAATGGCGGCTTAATCCAAGATGGCGACTTACATTACTTTCTCTAAGGTCAAGACCTTGCCGTGGAGTTTGTTCGCATATGATGTTTAGACAACTTGGCGTAGGCCAATACACATACAATTGTTACGATAGGAGGCATAATATTGTTTCAATTCCGACACCACTTCGGGGCACCCAGACAGGATTCTTTTCATTTGTGGAATGTAATGATCTGCTTTCGCTCTCAGGTAATTCCTGAGGAAATCTCTGTCTGGAGAACTAATGATTGGAAAACCAAGGTAAACAGTTGTCTTGACCCTCTCTAGGGCAACCCCCGTTCACAGAGCAACTTAGTGTGTTTTTTTGTGCTCTCCTTACAAGCGGCATTACTTGCGTTTATTGGGAATTGATCTTAAGATGTTTTCTCTTGCAAAGCCTTCAAATGCAGCCAAGAGGCAACATAGCCCTGTTTGGGTACAATCCAGTAGCACAAAGTCGTTGGCGTAGGCCATCCAACATATTGCAATATTTCCAATGTCTGCCTCCAACAAAAGATCTGCAATGTATAAATTGCAGAGGCAGGAGGCGACGACGCACCCCTGCCTCAGACCGTATCTTTTCAGATAGTCTGCCATCCAAGTTTAGCCTAACTTGGACGTTAGTATCTTCTTGCAGTTTAATGATCAACTTCAGCAGACCATCGGGAATACCCCACTTCTTAATTTTGCCCAGAGTCTGGGTACGGAAACGTTAACGAAGGCATTGGATAAGTCCAGGGTTGCCAGATGTATGACAGAATATTTTTATTTATTGACAAGATCCTGGAGACAGCCCAACACATATCCATTCAAATTTGTGCCATGGTTTATTTGGAAGCCGGTCTGAAAAGGTGATTACTGGTTTTTGTGTTGAGCCTAGGTGTTTCAGGATCAGCATCTAAAATAGAGATAGGTCGATAGTTTTTAGCATCAGATCTGCTACCCCATTTATAGATCCGGATAATGTACAGCGTTCTCCACGTTGATGGCTGTCCTCGGGATGTCGTCAGAAAGAGCCTCAAAATCCCTGCCCATTCTATCATGGCTCTTCTGAAGAAGCTATTTGAGGTTTTGTTCAGTCCTGGAGCTCTGGAGGTGCTGGTTCTTTTAATGGCCTCCAACACGTCATCCGTGCCATAAGTAATTGCACCCACATTAACTGACTGAGTAATTCGGCCAGTTGAGGTTAACTGTGGCACTGATGTGATCGACCAAATCAATGACTCCTGGATTAGTGTAGATCAAGATATGTCTACGCCTCCAGTAGCTCACACATCACATTATTTTGAATTTTTTTCGGATGAGGATGTGCATGTAAAAACGCGGCCCGAACTTCAGCCTAAAACGAAGCAGATAGGCTCCAAAAAATCATGGCGACCAGCCTACCCCTGAGTATTAGACCTAGTAATTCTAAACAGCAAAGCTCAAACAACACTGAGTCAACAAATGCTCAGACTGCAAAACAATTCACTAAAGCTTTACCATCGAATGACCAAAAGATTTTTCTTTAACACATGCGCCCTTAAACAATCTTATTGCAGTCGTAGAAGAAGATGCTGAAGCCGCAGCAGCGCAGTCAAGGACGGCCCAGTCAACCTGCAAAACGATCAAAACAGTTGAGAATCAAAACATAAGGACTAAAAAGGACCCAATATACGAACAAAGGTGTAGTGAGATCAGAAAAGCTGTAGATGTTTATCTTGATATTCAACTTAAAGATAAAAATCTATCCATCAATAGAACTATCACTGCGTTTGACATGGAACAGAAACAATCCAGTTGCATGCAACAGAACAGCCACATGCAAACTCCAGCATGCTGTGTCGCAATTGAAAAACCTCGGCCATTAACAGGATTGTGTGGCCACACTGCACTTCCCAATAGAGGGGACTTAAGAAACATCGTGAATTCAAGGTTTGGGCAGGGTGTGAATAGCCTAAATGCCCCAATAATTGAAGTGTCCACCTTGAGCTCATTCTTTGATAATGAAATGCCGTGCGCCACCCTACGAGAAGTATGACTTAAGTAGATCAAGCATTATGAATATTTTTGCTGAGGTGCCTTATCTAGAAGACATTACATCGATCGATATAGACCAGGTAGAGTTCTTGAGTGACAGTGATTTATCCATTGTTCGACTTTGGAGTCTATCCAGTGTGGTGTTGAACACCATATGGAAGACAAAGATGGGCCTATTTAGACTAGGTTCAATTGTTTCACAGGATCCCGACACAAAAGATAATCTTCCTGCAAGCATCAAATCCAAACCCCGATGACCAAGCATGAAAAATGCATTCACAAAGAAAGGCAACAATTATTCTGTGTGCCGCATGCTAAGGCATAACAACCAGTGAACAAAATAGATAACCCTTGCCTGCTGGAATACTCGTGGCCATGCCCATCTGCAATCGTCCTTAGACAATCTCATAGATAAATTTGATACAGTAGCCTTACAGGAAACCTGCTAACCAATACGCCACTATGGGATGATCATGACATTGTTTTACTTCCAGCAAAGTCCTTCAAAAGAGGTAGACCAACACTAGACCTCCTTGTAGCCGTAAAGAAAAGCACTGGATTCTCAATGCAACCGTGGGCTGCCCCAAATTATTTTTTACAATTGCTTAAAATCAGTTATCAGGTGTATAATATAGCTTTGCTGAATATATATAGAAACCCAGCCGGGATAACTGATGACTGCTTTTACACAGCGCTTATTCAACTTCTAGACATGATCCTTTTGTCAGGCACTGCATTTGGAAGGTGTGGCAACATTGGAAACTGAAGACTAGACGCCGCTTTAGCAAGCGCGGTTTAGTCCTCAAGCAAGATGGCGGACTGCTGTTTATTAATGCACCGTTCCCTAGAAATGGTGCGTTGCATTCGTCACTTCCTGGACTACGCCGCTGGGCTTGCACAGTGTTCCCCTTCGGTCTACGCCTCTCCTCAGTACTCCTTCTCTTGTTCCCAGCTTGGATTTTGCTTCGTGTTCCTGCTCTCCAATTTCCAGCTCAGTAGTCTGCTACATTTCATTCTCATTCTAACCTCTCTCACTTGTTGCTGTTCTTCCGCGCTCCTCGCACTTCTTACCATTTGCTTGTTCTAACTCTGACCCTTACTAGTATTACTCCTTATCTTTCCTATCAGCTGGTCTTCCGCGCACCTCACACTTCCTACCATTTACTTGCGCTAACACTGCCACCTCTGGTCTCGATGAGTTTTTTCCTTCACAAGTGTCAGCAGATTCTCTCTTAGTTTCGTACTCTAGTTTTCTTTTCTTTTCCTACCTGACTGTCATCTTGCGAGGTGTCTATCTTCTTTCTTTATTGTTACACTATTCTGTTAGTGCTATCTTCTGGACACTGCCAGTGGGCTTTTGCTCCAACTCCCAGCTACACGGAACAGCTATATTGAATGCGGACATACCTTTCGAGTGGACCAAGACATACCCTTGTATGTACAATAGAAGTTTCCTGCTGACTTGAATGCACTTCATCAGCTACCATTGGTCAAGACTAGGTGCGATACTTACCAGCATCAATGTCCTTTCTGCGATCTGCACAGAACGTGCTACAACATCTACCAGGGTTTTTTGGTGCCTACAGCTTTTTTCCTCGGATCGGCTCCTTGGAGTTCCCCGTGACCAGGTTCTCAGTCCGGTTGTCAAGCTGATTGGCCCGAGAGGACCGCGTACCTGTAGTCTTGGTGGTTGATCTCGCAGAGGTCGCCAGTCTGGAGTCCGGGAACTGATGAAATAGCGGCACGAGGAATCAGCCTCTCCACCACCCAAAAGAGAAACTGGGTGAAGGATGGACCAACTCCCAATGTCACGAAAGGCACTCTCCAGATATGCGTGACAAGAGGATTGTAGGCTCAGATGGATGGAACCATAGTCCAGGTGGAACTTGATATTAAGACCATGAATCTTCCAAGAACCTCAGTGCAGCGGCAGTTGGTAGATAGACCAGTGTAGCAGAAAAGGTATTCGCCGTAGGCAAAAGGAGCTTGGCTGGTGCTGATGGTTCCAATGGTGCACAGGATAAAGTTCGGAGTCAGGCAAGACAGGAAAGAGTGAGGTCAGTTGGAGCTTGCTGTCTGGCCAAATAAGAACTGTCTAAACGTGCCCAGAATGGAACAGGAGAATGAAGGCTAGCATAGGGTATGACCCATATACACAATGGATGGTAAATGACTCAGGACAGGACTCAGGAAAGGGCTGAGGGAAGGCTGGCCCAGAACAGGACCCAGGTAAGGACTGGAGGCAGACAGGCCCAGGACAGGACCCAGGTAAGAGCTGGAGGCAGGCTGGCCCAGGGCAGGACCCAGGTAAGGACTGGTGGCAGGCAGGCCCAGGACAGGACCCGGGTAAGGACTGGAGGCAGGCTGGCCCAGGGCAGGCCACAGGTAAGGACTGGAGGCAGGCAGGCCCAGGACAGGACCCGGGTAAGGACTGGAGGCAGGCTGGCCCAGGACAGGCCACAGATAAGGACTAGAGGCAGGCAGGCCCAGGACAGGCCACAGGTAAGGACCGGGGGCAGGCAGGCCCAGGACAGGCCACAGGTAAGGACTGGAGGCAGGCAGGCCCAGGACAGGCCACAGGTAAGTACTGGAGGCAGGAACAACGAGGCGAGCGAAGCGAACCGCGTTGAGACGCGACCCGCTTTGACTCGCTGCCTCTTTTATGGGCCGCCGGCGCCCGAGAGGCCTGGAACGCAAGCCGTTCCGTTTCCGGGCGCCGGCGAACCCACAACGAGGCTTGGAAGGCAAGCACCTCCAAGGAGGCGAGCCCAGTCCACGGCGCATGCGCGGAACCGAGAGAGAGGTCCTCCGCGCATGCGCCGAAGGCCGCCGGCCCCGTAACCAGTCGCTCCCCTCCCGGCGAGTCCCCAGACGCGAACACGCGGGTAGACTCGCCAGGAGGAAATGGGAGCGGCAGACCCCAGTCTCCCGCGTGACATGACACTATGCCCCCTCCCAGGAAGACCCGGGGCCCCAGGTTTCCAGGGAAATCGTACGTAGAACTCACGTATCAGCCGGGGAGCATGTACGTGCTGGTGCGGTTCCCATGTACGATCACAGGCTGGGTACCCCTTCCAATCAACCAGATAGTGGAGCACCCCTCTACGGTAACGGGCATCACAGATCTCGTGTACCTCAAACTCAGGGACGCCCTGCACCAGAACAGAGGCCGGGCGAGGAGAGGTGCGGCCGTAATCATCGACCACATAGGGCTTCAACAGGGACACATGAAAAACGGGATGTACACGCCAAGAAGAGGGTAGGCGAAGACGGAAGGCTACAGAGGACAACCGTTTGGAGATAACAAAGGGTCCCAAATATCGAGGGGCAAGTTCTTTGAGGACAACCACGCCTTGTCACCCTCCTGGAAATTGGGTTCTGCACTCCTCTTCCTGTCTGCCTGTCTCTTCATCCGATCCTTGGCTTCACTCAAGATCTTGCGTGCCAGTTCTTGTTGTTCCCGGATGTGTAAGACCAGGCCATCAGCAGAAGGAACAGTACTAGATGGAACTGGTTGAAAAGGCATCAACCGAGGATGTAGACCAGTGGAACAGAAGAATGGGCTGACTCCAATGGAAGCATGAACGGTGTTGTTGTAGGATACTTCGGCCAGATCCAAACCATCTTTCCAATTAGACTGTGTGGCATTGGCAAAACAGCGGAGGTACCCCTCCAAAGTCTGATTGGTCCTTTCGGTTAGCCCATTGGTCTGCGGGTGGTAGCCTGAGCTTAGAGCTCTATGTATTCCCAGATGACCACACACCTGTCTCCAAAATGATGAAAGGAACTGGGTTCCTCTATCCGATATGATCTTCTCCGGTAGGCCGTGCAACCGGTAGATGTCGTGCAGAAATGCTGAAGCCATTTGAGTAGCTGTAGGGATCTTCTGGAATGGGATGAAATGGGCCAGTTTGGTGAAGCTGTCCACAACCACCATTATACAGGTGTACCCTTCTGATGGAGGCAAATCCACAATGAAATCGGTAGCGATTGTATGCCATGGATAGGGAGCTATTTCAGTGGGCATTAACAAACCCAATGGTCGTCTTCTGGGAACCTTGCACTGGGCACAAATTGGACAGCTGTCGATGTACTTCTGGACCTCGGTCGCCCAACCAGGCCACCAGAACTGTCGGGATATCAACTCTCGAGTGGCTCTGACCCCGCGATGTCCTTCTATGGGTGAATCATGGAATCCATGTAGAATGCCCCTTCTAACAGCTCCTCTAGGTATGTAGAGTCTTTTCTGAAAAAACAACAGTCCATCTCGTTCTGAAACCAATTGCCGACTAAGAAGGGTCGTTCTTTCTGGATCCGACCGAGTGGCTTCCGCGATGGACTTAAGGTGAGAGGACAAGGCCAGCAAAAAATGGCGAGGAGAAATCAGTGGCAGATCTGGACAAGGCGTCCCATCTACGTTTTCCAGGGACCTGGAAAGAGCATCCGCCTTTATATTGGAGGTTCCCGGGATATAAGTAACATGGAACTTAAACGGAGAGAAGAAGAAGGCCCACCGGGCTTGACGAGGAGTCCGACATTGCAGAGAGCGAAGATATTGCAGATTGCGATGGTCTGTCCGCACCTCCACAGAAAAGCGAGCTCCGAGGAGAAAATGTCTCCATTCCTCGAATGCGGTCTTGATGGCCAACAGTTCCTTTTCAATCACCGCGTAGTTTCGTTCGCTGGGACTCAACTTGCGAGAATAATAGGCCACTGGATGTTCCACTAACGTGGTTGGATCTTTCTGAAGAAGGACTGCTCCTACCGCGAAGCTGGAAGCATCGGCCTCCACTATGTAGGGCAACTCTTCCTGGGGATGGCGCAGGATCGGGGCAGCCATAAAGGCCGACTTCAATACGTTGAAAGCCTGAGAAGCCACGGCATCCCATTCGAAAGCGATCTTGCTGCTGGTTAGCCTGGTGAGGGGCGCCGAGATCTGCGAGAACTGTGGAATAAAGCACCTGTAAAAGTTTGCAAATCCCAAAAAGCGTTGGAGAGCCTTGGTATCGTGTGGATGTTTCCATTCTTGTATGGCTCGCACCTTCTTGGGATCCATCCCAATACCTTCTTGATTGATAACAAATCCCAAGAACTCAATGCTAGGTTGGTGAAAGCTACATTTCTCTGCTTTGGCGAACAGGTTATTGATGGACAGCCGATGAAGGACCTCACAAACGTGTTCCACATGCTCGTCTAAGGATTTAGAAAATATCAATATGTCGTCCAGATAAACCCAGACGGATAATCCTAGCAGATCACCAAAGATGTAGTCCATGAATCGTTGAAAAACAGCGGGGGCATTACATAAGCCGAAAGGCATAACCCTGTATTCAAAATGCCCAAAAGATGTCTTGAAAGCTGTCTTCCACTTGTCCCCACTCCTGATGCGCACCAAATGATAAGCTCCGCGGAGGTCCAATTTGGAGAAGATTCGCGCAGTATGCAGGGTTTCAAGGATACTGCGAATTAAAGGTAAAGGATACCGGTCCTTGGCTGTTATGTCATTCAACTGCCGGTAGTCGACACAGGGTCTCAATGTACCTTCTTTTTTCTTTACAAAAAACAGGGGAAATCCTGCAGGTGATTTTGACGGCACAATGTACCCCTTTTCTAGACTCTCTGACAAATACTCCTGAAGAACTTGCTTCTCGTCACGTGTTAAAGCACATAGTTTCCCATGGGGAATAACGTGGTTCGGCAGCAGGTCAATGGAGCAATCAAAGGAACGGTGTGGAGGAAGGGGTATGTTGCCGGGTTCAGAAAAAACCTGTTTGAATTCGGAATATTCATGTGGGACCAGAGACGTGGAACATAGATGGACCCCATTGCTGTCTGTTTCTAGAGCAGTCGAAACGGCCATGGTGGGAACCGGTAGCTTGCATTCTTGAGCACACCTTATGGATGAAAAGGTCAAGGTCTGGGTTCTCCAGTCTATCAAAGGATTGTGGTGTTGCAACCAAGGTAATCCCAAGACCACCTTGTAGTTCGGTGACTTAATAACATCAAAGGCAAGTTCCTCGTAATGATCAGCAATCAGAAGAGCCAGTCCAACTGTGAACCGACTAACGGGTCCAGAAGACAAGGGAGTACCATCAATAAGCTCCACCGACAGAGGTGTGTGTCTGGAAATGAGTGGTATCTTATGTCTGGAGACGAACGTTTCGTCAATGTAATTGCCGGAAGCCCCACAGTCCAGTAGACCAGATACTTCCAGGTTCTTGTTTGGTAATTTAATTCAGACCTTCAGGGTCTGTAGCACCGCTGGTTGCATGGGCAGACGAATAGAACAAATAACAGAAGGGTCTGAGGAAGGGATAGGACCTGTCGTTGCCCTTCCCGTATACGACAGGTCTCTTAGTTTCCCGACTTCTTCTTCTGCGGACGCAAAGGACACGTACCCAAATAATGCCCAGCTGCTCCACAGTAAAGACACAAACGCAAAGACCTCCTTCGTTTCTTCTCTTCTTCCGTCAAAGGTCCTCTCATGGCTCCTACTTGCATGGGCTCAGGTCCGGACTCGGTCGACCCGAATGAACCAGCGGGTGAATTGGTCTTCCGGGGACCGCTTCTGTCAAGCCGACGTCTCTCAGCCTTTCGTTCGGCTAACCTTTGGTCAATACGGAGTACTTGATCAATCAAGAGTTGAAGGCTCTCTGGTTCAGGGATGTGGAGTAACTCATCCTTGTACTCCTCTCTCAGGCCTCGACGAAACAGTGTCTTCTGTGTAATTTCGGGCCACTGGGAGTCGGTAGCCAAAAGTCGGAAGCGGCTGATGTAGGTGATAATGTCAGTGCTTCCCTGTTTGTAGTCCATCAATTGATTCTGTGCAACGGAGGCCAGGTTCGGCGTCTGGAACACCTCAAGGAAGGCCTTTTCAAAGGCAGCAAAGTCATTCAAAATAGGACTGTTCGTAACCACAAACGGAGTTGCCCAAGCTAATGCGTTCCCAGTTAGGTTCCCCAGGATGTAACCAATCTTGGCCCTATCGTTGTTGAAGTAGGTAGACCTGAAGAGAAAATGTATCCTGCAGTGGTTACAAAACTCTGCCACCCGTCTAGGGTCTCCGTCGAATTTGATGGGTGTTGTCTGAGCCAATGATCCCTCTACTTGAGAGGTACTGGGTGCTCCTTGCGTTATCATTTGACGTAATGTTTGATTCTCCTGACGCAGGGCGGTCATCTCGGCCCTGAGCGCTAGCAACTCGTTCCTCATGTCTTGCGATTCATCCATCTCTGAATCAGAAGGCAGGCGTCTCAATCTGTCAAGCTGATTGGCCCGAGAGGACCGCGTACCTGTAGTCTTGGTGGTTGATCTCGCAGAGGTCGCCAGTCTGGAGTCCGGGAACTGATGAAATAGCGGCACGAGGAATCAGCCTCTCCACCACCCAAAAGAGAAACTGGGTGAAGGATGGACCAACTCCCAATGTCACGAAAGGCACTCTCCAGATATGCGTGACAAGAGGATTGTAGGCTCAGATGGATGGAACCATAGTCCAGGTGGAACTTGATATTAAGACCATGAATCTTCCAAGAACCTCAGTGCAGCGGCAGTTGGTAGATAGACCAGTGTAGCAGAAAAGGTATTCGCCGTAGGCAAAAGGAGCTTGGCTGGTGCTGATGGTTCCAATGGTGCACAGGATAAAGTTCGGAGTCAGGCAAGACAGGAAAGAGTGAGGTCAGTTGGAGCTTGCTGTCTGGCCAAATAAGAACTGTCTAAACGTGCCCAGGATGGAACAGGAGAATGAAGGCTAGCATAGGGTATGACCCATATACACAATGGATGGTAAATGACTCAGGACAGGACTCAGGAAAGGGCTGAGGGAAGGCTGACCCAGGACAGGACCCAGGTAGTAGCTGGAGGCTGGCTGGCCCAGAACAGGACCCAGGTAAGGACTGGAGGCAGACAGACCCAGGACAGGACCCAGGTAAGAGCTGGAGGCAGGCTGGCCCAGGGCAGGACCCAGGTAAGGACTGGTGGCAGGCAGGCCCAGGACAGGACCCGGGTAAGGACTGGAGGCAGGCTGGCCCAGGGCAGGCCACAGGTAAGGACTGGAGGCAGGCAGGCCCAGGACAGGACCCGGGTAAGGACTGGAGGCAGGCTGGCCCAGGACAGGCCACAGATAAGGACTGGAGGCAGGCAGGCCCAGGACAGGCCATAGGTAAGGACTGGGGGCAGGCAGGCCCAGGACAGGCCACAGGTAAGGACTGGAGGCAGGCAGGCCCAGGACAGGCCACAGGTAAGTACTGGAGGCAGGAACAACGAGGCGAGCGAAGCGAACCGCGTTGAGACGCGACCCGCTTTGACTCGCGGCCTCTTTTATGGGCCGCCGGCGCCCGAGAGGCCTGGAACGCAAGCCGTTTCGTTTCCGGGCGCCGGCGAACCCACAACGAGGCTTGGAAGGCAAGCCCCTCCAAGGAGGCGAGCCCAGTCCACGGCGCATGCGCGGAACCGAGAGAGAGGTCCTCCGCGCATGTGCCGAAGGCCGCCGGCCCCGTAACCCGTCGCTCCCCTCCCGGCGAGTCCCCAGACGCGAACGCGCGGGTAGACTCGCCAGGAGGAAATGGGAGCGGCAGACCCCAGTCTCCCGCGTGACATGACACCGGTCAAGGTGGCCACGGAAGGAGCCAGAGCCTATTTACACGCAAAGAAGGAAAGGAAGCATCAGGAAGAGAAAGAATCAGACCCATGAAGAACTAGAAGGAAGAAACAGACAGACCCCAAGGACAGCTCTTCCAAAGGTCAAGGTGAGGAGGAGGTTCGGGAGGGTAACCCCCTGCATGACACCTTTTGGCTTCGGACATCTCGAGCACCATTGTCTTGGGGGATATCAATTTAACCTGCCTTACTATGGACCACATACCCAGGTTCTCTGATGTTAGCAGATGGACCATGCTAATGGCCGAAAGAAATCTTAGGATGGCCAATGGCTCTCTGACTGGTGATGTACCACCCCATAACACATGGAGCAGAGGTTTATCAAAAAGCATTATTGACTACATCTATGTAGATGTTCACCTATTCACTGTAGTGGACAGATTTGTAATCATAGAACAAACCCATAATGACCATCACATGCTTACTTTGTCCTGGACATGGGATCTACCAAATGCTAAAATCAATCCTCAATGGCTTAAGCAGTCAGTTATAGTCAATACTGCAAAGACACAAGTTTTGGAGCTCCACCAAAGATGGTTGCTGATAGACTGGGACCACTCTGAAATACTTTCCAAACCTTTTTTTTCCCCTGCAGCCGAGATTTTCATATTGATTCATTTAGCAAGATGCCATACGTCAAATTGATGTTTAATATGTGGGAACTGCTCTCTCATTGTCTTGGCAATTGAAACGTGTCTGTCCGTGGCAATGAGGTCGATGCGCATTCCACTCGATTGCAGATATTCCACTGATTTTATAAATCCTAGTTTCTCCATGGCCACTGAGGATGTACATTGTGTTACCTGCACGACCACCGAACTCACAATTTTCTTACTATCCATGTCCTGAAAGTGGTAGGTGCAGTACTTGGCAGAAAATCCAGGGCTGACGCACTGTCCATCGCCGGCTAGCCTGAATCGTTTGCCTTCGAATGTACTTGCTAGAGACAATTGTTCGATTTTCCAAGCATCACTAATGGCCGGAAACAGATAATCATGTTGGTATTTGTAGAACTGCGTTTTTTAAATTAAATGGAGTCCCACAAACTGAAAGAAAGACTTTAACTTTCTAAAACTGGATCTACTAAAAAGTGATGCAGCTGCACACAGTAGATTGCCTGCTGGCAGTTTCCCCAGCATCGGTTGTGCAGACCATGAGAACGTATGATGTAATCTACAGGCGGCATGTATTGTGACGTTACTGCCTTGTTTTTGATGAGTCACATGAATCAATGGCTTCCCACATACTTTCCCTCTGACGGAATGCCCACATTTCAGCATACTTATAATATCCATCAAACAACTGTCGAATACTATGTATTTGTCCTCTTTGATTAGACTGTCATCCTGCGTCAAAGTTGTTTCGGCCTGTGACGTTGAGGACATATCACCACATTTGAAAGAAATATCGCTGCTATCAAGTTCTGATGCGTCAGTGAATGCTGCTGCTGGTTCATTCTCTGTCATTTCAACATCTGCTACTTCAACATTGATGGGAGAACACAACAATGTTGACAGCTTTTTTGGTGGCAATTTTTTGGCGGGTGTAGATTGTGTAAATTGATCTGCGAGTACTTCAGAGCTATCTTCAATACATCCAGTATCATGTTGTTGCGGTGGTGCGGTCGTACTGTAGCAATGGTCCAATACAACTTTGCTGGATTCTCTGGACACATTCATTTCATTTTGTAACATTGGACATGAGCATCCCGAGTCTCAACACGCCGCGTCTGAATTAATAGTTCCTCCATAGTGTAAATGGTCTGGCAAGCAACATCTCTCATTCGCTTCACTGTCTGTATATGTATAGTTCGTAGACCCACGGGTAACTAGAGGACAGATTGGAAAAGGGATGTTCAGTTTAAACACAAGATAAAGTATAGTACAATTGACTTTAAAAAAACATAAAAAAGTCCCCAGCACAAAAAAAGTCTAAAGTTATTAACTGTTTGTAACTAACCTTATTTTTGTTTCTTTGCAACTTTTTTGACTCGACCATCAACATCTGCACGCTGTTGCTCCGATACGTATCCGCATGTCTCCCCTTCCTCTTGCGCTGCAACGACTATATTTTCTGTATCCGCATAGACAGCATGGAATGAGGCTCCATCGACTCTCTGAAACATAGTATTTTCATTACTGTGTATTAAAATATTGTTAGCATAAAACGCACGTGAGGACGAACACACATGTACATCTCAATAGCCAAACACGATTTAAACATTGTGTGGAACAATCAAACGACAAGTATTCGAGCTCTGATGACCTAGTTCGATGGAGCTGTCAGTATCCATACCTCTGGCTCTGCATGGACTGCCACGAATGATTGTATTGAAGAGGAGGCATCAGCAACTCCCTGAAACACAGTACTTGCGTTAGTATGGTTTTCAATATCGTAAACATAACACACACTTGGGGTCGACGGCACAGGTACATATAAAGAGATAACCACAAATGTTGCATTGTCTAAAAGAATGAAAGAATATTTAAAAATGATCAGATTTAATCGACTTATTTCTCCGATTTCTTTACATCTGCATCATCTAAATGGGATCTTGTGATTGTAGTGGAAGCTCCATCATCTCCCTGAAACACAGTACTTGCGTTAATAGGGAAGAAAGTATAGCAAATGGAATCACGTTATATGATCAGGCTCGATGGAGCTGTCAGTATCCATACCTCATGCTGCTGAAGAATATCTAGGGCTGTTGTCAATGTGGTGCGCACTTCCGAAAGCTGTTGCGCCGATTCGTATCCGCATGGTCCCGCTTCCACCGGAATTACTTGAATGTCAGGCTCTGCATCAAGTGCGTGGGTTGATGATTCAACAACTGCCTGAAACATAGTATTTGCATTAGTAAGGATTACAATATTGAAAACACAACACACGCTTGGGGTCAACCGCACAGGAACATATCAACGGCTAACCACAAATTAAACATGGTATAGAACAATCAAACGACAAGTGTTCCAGTCCTGATGATCACGGTCAGTTGAGCTGTCAGTATCCATACCTCGGGCTGCTGAAGAACATCTAGGGGTGTTGTCAATGTGGTGGACCCTTCAGCATCTCCCGGAAAGATAGTACTTGCATTAGTATGGATAACACTAATTATAACTGAAAACAAACACCAGGGGACGACAACTAAGGTGTATATCAATTGGAAAGCACTAACCAAACAATTGGTAAAATAATCACACGATACATACAAACTATTACTTGACATGCATAAAACAAGTCTGTAGCGGAATAGTCAAGTATGATTACCTGATACGCGCTAGAAGTGGTTGATAACTGCGAGCATGTGACGGAAGAAGAATGTTATTGCTTCAGATTCATGGGATAGTCAAGAAGTTGTAAAGATAAATTATTGTTTGATAATGAAATGCCAATATTTAAAATTGCCATGTAAGGAGACAGAATACTTGAGTAATGCGCAATATAGCACAGTTCCCTGTGCCCATATATAGATTTCGTTTGTGGGTTATGAAATCTAAAAATAATATATTGATAAATGTCATTATTCACAAAGCTATACACTCATATCCATGTTGAAAGTAATACAAATTGGAAACAACACCTAAAATATCAATGAATCCATTCGGCTGCCTACACACTACCGCAAGGCCTAAAGCTAAAAACGGACACTTGACTCACTAGTGGCAGATTGTGGACGAATAGAGTGTGAATAGCGTTTGCAAGCAATTTTCGTGTCGATCACCGTTTATTCTTCTTTGTTACCCAAGATGTGGTGTACATGTTCGAGGGAAAGTGCCGGCTGCAGATGCGGTATCAATCACCCCTCTTGTCTTCAAAGACTTGTTGGACTCTACTTTCCAGCTCATCCAGTGGATATCCGCAATGTCTGACCCATTCTCTTATTCGATCAACAGTTTTCGGGAACACATGCATTGTAGTGCCTTCAGATTTAGCATGGGTCTTCGAAGGGCAACCGCTAATGGAACAGGCAGGCATTGTTGAAAATTCTGAAAAGTAAATATCAAGATTATTATAAAACCTTGATGAATAAAAATGTCATAAAAAAGTAAATGAACATTACCATGCTCAATGCAAGGTTTGTTTTGGTCGCCGGAACTATACCAGTTCATCATGTGCGGCTTAGTATTTGCATAAATTACAGAAATGTTTTAAATTATGTGACTAAACTCTGAACATGTGACTCGTCCCTTGGATGTTCTGTCTTGCACGAAAAGGAACCATGCCTACATTATAGACTGGACCCCCGAAGGATGCAATTCGATGACAATTGACACAGATGAAAATAAATAGATCTATTGATAGCATAGCAATTGAAACTCAAGTCAAAAACAATGAGACCAATGACCATAGCTCTATTGGGAACTGTAATAGCAAATAGATTGAAATGTAAAAATAACCGAAATATGCCTAGGATACATGGCCTTACCTTGACCAACAAACAGTTGGATTCAGCAAGCAGAGCAGTATGTTGCAGGAGAACAGGTAGATGGCCACAGGTAGCACACTGACGAGTTTGCTCGAAGCGGTCACAGATAGCACGGCGACGAGCAGATTAGCATAGATCTCAGTGCTTCTCAGGTAGAAGGTTCAGGAGTTGACTTGCAAAGCACAAAGATGTTCTCATGAGACATATCAAGTGGTTTATAAAGTATTAGAAACAGGGGTGTGTTTGTGAATGAATGACATGTGTATGTCGTGGTATTATGTTTATTGCAGGGGGGCGGCCTGCCTCAGGGGAGGCCTGCCTGGAGACACGAGGTCTGAGGAGGCCATGCGAGCGATGGCCCTTGGGCGTGGGTTACCTTTTGAAATGTACATGCTGTTTGGCACCTTTGCCGTTTGCGCCCGTCACAGCCCCCCATGCCAGCGCTCATCCCCGGGTGTGAACTGCCTTTGAAAGAGGGGGTGGGATGGATGGGTCTGGGGCGTGCAGATAAGGCACAGGAAGACTGCTGAATGGAGATACACTTATGTGGATTGCAGGGGGGCGGCCTGCCTCAGGGGAGGTCTGCCTGGAGACATGGGGTCTGAGGAGGCCATGTGAGCGATAGCCCTTGGGCGTGGGATACCTTTTGAAGTATACATGCTGTTTGGCACCTTGGCCGTTTGCGCCCGTCCGTTGCCCTTATGTGATGTTAACTTTGCATGACATTCGCGTAGATGGGAACACTGAGCAGGACACGGGGCATCCATTTTTGTACCCCCTTTCCACTCCATTTTGGTGACCAGGCCTCACTGCGATAGTACAGCGCGCAGAGCACATGGCCCACAGCCTCGTTCCCACTCTGACTTGAAAACTTCAGAGGTACTTGCAACAGCTAATAAATGTAACACATCACTCTCTGAGATCACGGTCCTGCATGTGAACCGGCCTGAACCAAGCACATGGCTTGTTCATCTCCACAAACGTGTCCTTGCCCACGCACCCTCGCCAGTGGAAAGTTACTGCCATTCTGACCCTGTGTCCCTGCAAGGTATTCTCTTCATGTGCCAGACCACTGTCCACGCCATGATGGCCACCTAGCAGATCCCCAACTAACATTAGACCCCTACTGCAGTATATCGTTGCCTATCAATAACAAATGCCACATATCGGAGATTCTTGTGAGCACAGACCCACACTTCAAACACTGTATTATAGTGGTCAAGACCCTTGCCCTAAGGCCTGTATAATCCAATGTTCATTGATAGTATTGATACATGTGTGACTTTTATAGAGACATAACCGACTGAAAGACTTTGAACAAGTGTTATTTAATGCATGCATTATTGATAATATATTATGTTAGCTTAGATAGTGACCACCCCGCTTCACAGCGACCTGAACTCCACCCATTCCGAGCACAGGTGTCTGACGTCCATCCTTGAATGGAGACACACTTGCTTGATTTAAAAAATCGAAACAACCGTTGTTAAAATATATGTGGTGTTTTATTTTGCAGCTTATTTTGATGACACAAAAATACAAAAGTTTACACATTGTACAGTTCAGGTTGCAGCACAGCGAGAGAAAATACCTGTACTGACCGCTGTCACTCAGGAACGTTTCTTTTATGGCACAAACGGCACAGGCGGGTATCGCTCTTCGAACGCGGTGTCCAAGCCTCCCGTGAAGCCACCATGTAAAGGAACGATAGGCCACCAGCCTGTACCACCTGCGAAAAGGAATGAAATGACCAAGATAAGTTTAATAAACGTTTGTTGTCAATGACAATTCTTGTAACTAATGGCATTCTGCTCGGACAAATGCTATCTAGACACTGCACACTATTGAAAGACTTTCATGCGTTACAATGATATGTAGATGTAATTTTGGATATAGTAGAAGACCATGAAATGGGAGTGGCATGAAAAGCAGAGTATACTTACTCATTACTCGGATTACGAAGACGAACAGTTGCGCAAAGTTTGTGCATAAGCACCATCATTATCCTCAACACAGACCGTGTGAGGCAGGCTGCCCTGAAGTCTGGCTTCGGTGATGCATTGCGGTCGTGGTTCGCCTTCCGAAATGTAGGCCACGCATCCCGAGTTTTCACAGCAGCAGAAGTACTCCTCCTCGGTTGGCATTAGCTCGCACCGATTGCATGTGCACCAGGTGGAAACACCGTCCATGCAACTAGTTCCAGTGTCTTCATCCGTTGATTCGTCCTGCCAACTGCTGTCCGAAGCCCCATCGTTTTCGCGTGTTTCCCTTTCCAGTAGTTCTTCCTCGGTATACTCGGGCTCGTACATGTAGGGCATTATTGTATCCATTGTGTGTTGCACAAACTAAAATAATTGATAGCGGTGGTACTGGTATCTGTCCACACGGGCTACAAGCAACGAAGGTAGCTGACCAGAGCACAGAAACGAGTCACAGAACACTCAAAGTAACACAGAGGAATGGAATCGGAAATCTGCAGTTGTGTGTTGTGAAACGGTCTGTTTATACTTATTGAGGAAAGAGGCGTCCTGCCATTTCCATGGCGACACGTCATTAGCTGAAGCGCAGCGAATGTTGACACGAGACGTGCTTTGGCGTTGTGAAATGGGCGGTACGCGTCTGCTGATGACAGGCTCAGGGGCGGGGGATATGATTTAGTGCCGTAAAAGCAGGTCAGCCAGGGCGATGGGGGAAATGATAGGATTATCACAAAATGGCAGCTCCCTGGTGCCTGTTTTCGCGTGCGTTTAATGGACGAAAACTCGGGTAAGGTCCATAGGAAATTTTTCTACAATCGAGCGACTTAGGCTTAAAAACACATGGCCGACCCGTAGGGGCAATACAATTTTTTTACCAAACCATTATTTTAAACAGAGAAAGATAGATTTCAGACAGGAGAAAAAAGCAATCCTTTGATTACCAGCAATGGAGCGGCAAAGAGCCCTTGTAATAGCCAAGTGCAGGTATAGAAACTGGACCCGAGGAAGAAAGGCAATTATGTTTCAAAAAGATGGTGAAGCCATGTTGGATGCACTACAAAACAAAAACACGGCCTAAATTTGGACCTTTTTGAATAATAGTGAAACTAATAAACAGAGCAGCAGCCAGATTAACGGCGTCCTGGAACATCAATGGCTGAAACACTATTCTAATCTGTATGCTGATTCTGATAATGTGGTATACTCTCCACAATCATCAGACTCATGGGACTTACAATTCTCAGAAGAAATAATAGAAGACCTCATAACCAAATCTAGCGGTTTGGGAGCACCAGTCCCTGGTGGCCTGAGTAACTATATGTTTACTCCGAAAACTGGTCCACAAAATATTAAACATCATCTTTCGAGATATTGTATTAAAACGCACACTACCAACCTCTTGGTGCAAATCACTACTAGTACCGATCTTCACAAAAGGAGATTGTTCCTCGTCCACTAATTATAGGCCGATAGCATTGCTTGTCGCTCCGGGGAAGATTTTTGCCCGACTAGACTTGCAAGATTTTAATGCTTGGACTCAGTCACAGCAAAAACGAGATCCAAATCAGACTGGATTTATAGCCGGAATGGGAACCGCCATCAGATCAGTTTATTTTGTCTCAATGCCATCAAGGCCCAGGCACTTTTCAGCAGACAAACGATTTATTTCTCATTCGTAGACTTCCATTCCTCATTTGACTCTGTGTCCCGAAAACTTCTCATGTCTGAACTTAACATGGCAGGCTGTCCATCAACTCTGAGAGGTATCAGCTATGCACTACATTAAACACCTCAATTCAAGTTAGATTAACCACTGAGGGACTGCTTTCTTCTTCCATTCGTATGGCTAGAGGGCTCAAGCTGGGGTTCATTCGCGCTTCAGGCCTTTTAACTTTTTTCATACATGACATAAAGAATGCATTTGAAACATCATTGCTGATTCCCCCAAATTAAATGGCATACCCATTTCTGCTCTATTATATGCCGATGATTTGGTTCCCATTTTAAAAACTCCAATGGGCCTCCAGAATTTGCTGGATGCGTTTACACAATATATTGAAGAAAATCAGTTAACAATAAATCTTCAAAAAACAAAAATCTTAACATACAACCCCAACAAATCAACTCGCATTAAAATGAATTAGACCATAAAAAATGTCAGATTGGAGGTAGTGCTTCAATATACCTATTTGGGGATGAGTATTGATAGAGAACCCCAGAATAGAACTCATCTAGCAAATCTGGAGCAGAAAATAACCACTGCCATATCGCAAACAAAAATCATTCTTAGTAGATATGCTAAATTTTCTTTATGCCTGGCTTTGACATATTATATTCAGAAATGCACCCCTGGCCTATTATATGGATTGGAAACCATGAAGATTTTGCAAGATACATTCTTTAACAGACTTGAGGGAAAATATTGAAGTCAAGTTTATCAGCTTCCACAGTTTATACCGGTTGCCTGGTTGTGATATATGAGCTGGGATTGATATCTTTGAGTGCTCTATATCATTGGCGTCTGTTTGCCCTATTCGGAATTTGTCTCATGTCCACTAACCCAAAAACACTGCTAAAAACATTGTCTCAGTATATGATGTTCTCTAATCATGTATTTGCCAAAGAATGGATAGGAGGTATCTATCGTGTATTGGTCAATGTTGATGTTACAGTCGAGGTTCTTGTCTCTGATCCTGATAGAGCCAAACGAAAAATATATATAAATGACTGGATAGAGACGAGGAGACTCTGCCTACAGTATAAACACTTTGCAGAAAATCCTTTTGGGGGAAAAAGGTTTCGAGTGATGGAAACATATTTATGCAAGAGTACTTCACCAGCTATCAGATCTTCATTTTGCGGCTAAGATTTAATCTATGGCTGACTTGAGATCTGCTAGCGGAGCAAAAAGTAATAAATGCTGATAAAAACCTTTGTCGTTTCTGTTGTGAACCCTCCAGTAAGGAAACACAAACGTTTGATAATACATTGCCCAGATCTGGTGGCAGAAAGACACATTTGTTTCAGTAATTATTATCAATATCTGGGAGATCTGAATCCCAATTTAAGATGGCAATTAATTCTGACTACCCCCTCTACTGGCATTAGAATCGCCACTGCGAATTTACTGTCAGCATTGGAACTGTCTAACTTTAAAGATCCAGAAAATGATCTGTTGTAAAATGTGTGTAAATGATAGATGTGTAAGGAATGGACAGCTTGCAATGCTAAAATCTGTTGTAACAAATAACTCGATTGTTGGCTATGCTAATGCTTGCACCGATCAAATACGGCACATGATCATATTTCATGAAGTAAATTGTGGCGGCATGATATCTGGAGCATGACTTAGGAAACAATCATTATGTCATAAAGATCGATAACCCATAGAACAATGTGTATTAGTGTGATCTCAACAATTCTCAAGTGAAAAGATCATGACAAAGTATCGATTGTTTGCCTATTCTATTAAACTTCACAAATTCTACATTTGAAATATATGATTTATAAGGTCAATATGTGCAAATATAAACATCAACTGGCACTGTGAAAAGATAGATGAACAATGCTTCACATCAGATTTGTAATATGAGTTTGATCTTATATTTCATTTCATTATGTTAATCTGTTTTTATATGTTAAATTTCTCTGTGATGTTGAGTTGAGTTGCTTTTAATTTTTGTATTGAAAAGTTGATTAATTCAGCTGAATCAATACAAAAATCCCTTATAATTCGCCACATGGACATGTCATATTAATAACAATTATATATATTCAGATTTGCAACAGTATTCAAATCCAATGTCAGCCTTTTGGTTTGAAGGTTGCATTCAAAACAGAGTTATTATAATATGCCAATGTATTAATAGTTCATCCATTTTAATGTATCCTTTTCACTTGCTCATTGTTTTTTTAATGAAGTCTGATCTAACTTTATTTTTCAGATCAGAGAAATGTTTCTAAAGTTACCTCTGAAAATGTATTTCCCACTTGTCACTTTAAAATACATCGTTTTTTTAAGGCACATTACAATTTGGTATGAATTACATGTGTTGCAAGGGTCCTGTATCAACGGAGACATCTGCTCCTATGAACAAAAGGCTCTTGATATAGGCTTCTTTTAATGGAGAAGACATTATGCATGATGGCTGATTTCTCTGCCATGTCAGCGGTCTGGACTTGTTTGATGCCTCTTCTACTAAGAATGTTCATTACAGACCCACTAGATCCTGAACCTATTATCCTTCCTATTTTCTTAAAAATAAAAGTACATGGAATTGAGCCGAATACAAAATCAAGCTGACATTTAGTGTATTTGTAGTGTCTTTGTAAATGGGAACAATGCACTATTCTGGGTACCCAGAATAGTGCATTGTTCCCATTTACAAAGACACTACAAATTCAAATTGTATTCGGCTCAATTCCATGTACTTTTATTTTTAAAAAGATAGGAAGGACAATAGGTTCAGGATCTAGTGGGTCTATAATGAACATTCTTAGTTAGCCTTTTGAATGCCTTGTTTACAGAGCTGGAAAATGTAGTCTGTTTTCAAGAAAGCTTGTCCTTGCATAAATGTACAGTTTATGTGAACCAAAGTTCACAGCTTAGGTTCACATTACATAAAAGCTGCATGAGATGTTCTGTCCCATGTAACAGAAATTTACTATTTACCTTGTCTTGATTTTTAATAACACTTACATAATTGTTCAATTCATAACTATACTAAACTACTTATGTGATTAACAATTAACATTCTGTCCATCATTGCTTGTAAAAATCTGAAATACAAGTTGTATAGTTTATTGTACTTCCCTTTTCATGATTCCATATATACAAAAGCTTCTTTGCATTAGCTAATTTTGTTTCTCTGTAAAACATTTGGGCCCTGATTCACAGAGCGTCTTCTAATGGGGTTTTGCCTTTATAAAACGCTTCTGTGAATCAGGCCCAAAAGGCCTGATTCACAGAACATTTTCCAGTGGGATTGCACCATTGTAAAACGCTTTGTTGAATCAGTCACTTAATCTCTTCTTGTTTAACTCGAGTACAGGATATTTCAGTGAAAGACATCATCCCGAGATGACATTATTCCATGTTGGGCATTGCATTCAATCTAATCATACCAAACAGAAGGGTGTTGAATAGATTGCGGTTTTCAGCAGTAACATACCATCATGATTCTATCATCATTTCTGCTTAAAGAAGTGGAATAGCAATACTGATTTTGTATGAGTTTATTATTTATAATATCTAACTCGGTTTTACAACTGATGTCATTGCTTCTATATCACTGAACTAACTGATACTCATCAGATTCCTAACCGCTACATCATTACATTACATTAAACCATTTCGATGTACATGTGATTTTAACTAAACCAAAAGAATGAATGTAAAAAATAACAAATAAAAAATAAGTAATGAAATAATAACGAAATACATGGATGCTAATGAAAAGGCGAAAAAATAATGAATACAAAACAACAAACATTAATCATTACCGATGGTTGCAAGCTAGCTAGAATAAATAACCTAAAATATACCCATTGGACTGGCATTCTAACAAGACGTGGCAAGAAAAGAAACCCACAGTTTCACAAAGTATTTGGAATTGTTACTTGGCCAGCATCCAAGAAACCCCCGAAACAAATAATTTCATAGAAGGCAGGAACAACAGCCTATGGCACAAATTCAGCACCATTAATGCCACATTATGGAGTTTTATTAAACAACTGATAAGCAAACATTCATTCACTGAATTACAAATTGCTCAACCAATATCGGGAGACAAAACAGAAATTCACAGGAAAAAGTACAGAGATTCTGCAAGTAGACTAAACGAATGCATACCTTCGAAAAGTTTGAACCAATTTCTTATCTACAGAGTGTTGCTTTTAACCTAAAGTACTAATACCAAAATAAGGCAAAAATACAACTTCGATCTAAATAAAAACAATGGCATACATGAAGAAAAAGCAGTTTAAATTGACTTACCTTTGTAGACTTGACGGATGAACAAAGCAATTGTAAATAGTTTATCCATGCCAATTCAAATTTCACGGTAAGTCCATTAAACCAAGACAAACCGAAAATAAATACACTGTGAGACAAAGCCCAAATTATTAAAGCACAACCCAACGCATCTAAAAAAAAAGAAGGATAAAACGTGAAAAAATCCAATTCAAAATCGCACCCAACCCGGTCTGAACAAATTTCCATAATCCAGAAAGAATTACAAAAATCCTTAAAAAAAAATCCAAATCCAGGAAAGGAGCCTAAAAACTCCACCAATAACCAATCGAAAAAAATGCAAATCCAGGGTCCAGCAGCACCTCCGGTCGGATCCCAGGAGCAGACAAAAAGGCAGATATGAACTTCCGTTGACGTCACGATGGAAAAACACATATAAGCGAGCAACAACAAATGGTCAAAAATAAAATTGCACCCTGCGTTAATATTTGAAAAAGTAACATTATATAATTATTGAAGGACAATGCATAATTCGATATTTTATATTATCATATCGAATCTTTATTACATTAGTTAATAAAGAAATGCGTTCATTATTATTAGTTATTATTGTGTTCATGATTTTTTCTTTCGGTATTGTCACTGCATACCGCTTTTCCAGCACTACACACTCATAAACCCAGCACAATTTCCTTTCTGTCTGTTGGATGTGTTTTATCTTTTAGGCTGCAGAACTGGGAGAAAGGGTATATTGTATTTCTAAATTAATTTGCATTTAGCGTTTATTGCATGTTATTGTTCCATAATTTCACAGCACTCCCTTCCTTGGTCTTTCAGCTTCTAGCACCTTCCAGATGTTTAACGAGGACCATGAAAAATGTGCTGAAGTCAAACACTTTAGAGATATGACAGTTGCACCCTGTGATATTAACTCGACCGAGCAGCAGTTCCAGTGGCTCTCCGGGGGGAGGTTATTGAGCGTGGCCACCCGACTGTGTGTGGGGGTCCCAAACAAAAGCACCCGTCTCCCTGTCCGTCTATACCCCTGCAACGCGCAGAGTGAGCTTCAGCAATGGGGGTGCACCAACGGTACGCTGCTTGGCATCCAGGGGGCAGACCTGTACTTCAACTACGGCAACAACCGTCACATGCTGGTCATGTTATACACTGGGACCGGGCCCTGGAGCCGCTGGGTTATCCATGGGACCCACGATAGTGTGTGCTCCTGGTCCTGTGAGGGTAAGTCCTACCAACCATCTGTTTAAATGACTTACAGGCCCTCTACTCTATAATATAGGGCCTTTACTTCCTAGATTGTACTTTATAGACGCTCAACTGCCAATGCCTGAAATGTGTAGGCACTCAGCGGCTCATACATATCCTATAGAAAACTCACTGTCTGTTTTGTATCTATTATTGGCCCTCTGCTGCCCCTTCCATACATCACTGAGTCCTTCTTGCTTTTCTATATGTAAATGGATTTCCTCTGCTTCTTCTATATATTACTAGGTTTCAATGGTCTCCTCTATGTTACGTAGACCTTCTGCTGCTGCTTATAAATTGAATCAAAACCCCTCTACTATACCATATATTACAAGCCTCCACTGCCTCTAACATGTTATGTAAGGCCTGCACTTCACAGAGCCTCTACTACCTTGTCTCTGCATTGTGGGGCCTTCTCTTTCTCTTGCACATATAGGTCACCTCCAGTAAATGTAACAGACCCTCCATTTCACTGGGTATTATTGGGTGCTCAATATAATTGACTCTAAACCTGAGCTTTTGTCTTTCTCTCTGCAGTTTCCTCACCCTGCCAGAGAGGTTGGACCTTCTTCCAGGACCACTGTTACTACTTCTCCTACTCCGCAGACTCATGGGACGCTGCCAGCCGCTGGTGCCTGTCCCAGGCCTCGCTCCTGGTGACCATAAATAGTAAGGAGGAACAGGTAAACTACAAAACACCTTCATGGCCGGTGGTTCGCCTTTTTCCCCAAATGAGGCTATATCAAAGACCCAGGCAGAGCAGGGGCCTGCATCCTCTGGCTTATCACATGGTTGGACTACAGCTCCCATGAAACCCCCCATCCCAAATATATGGGTTTGGTCTGATGGGCGCTGTAGTGCAAAACATCCAGAAAGTCAAAGGTTTCAGATTCTGGAGAAAAAAAGTAGGGCAGCCTCTACGTTATGCCACACAGACATTTGCAGATGTTCTTTCAATCTTTACCTGCCCTTCGGTGTTGCTTTGGACCAAAATACCAAGCATCACTCAAGTTATAAATACCCAAAATGTTAGAGAATTTATCGGATTCAATAAATACACCTGAACATCTATTTCAGGGGTCAGCAACCTTTAGTTCTCCAGATATTTTCAACTGCAACCCTCATCAGCCTTAGATTTTATAGGGGATGTTGAGGGATCATGGGAGTTGTAGCCAAAAACCTCTGGAGAGCTGCAAGTTTCAGACTCCTGATCATTGCATTCAATAGTTCATTTAATTCAAAACATGTATCCCTTGTAGCTGGTGATTTACAGAACACACAGCAATCACAATAAATTGAAAACAATGCATAACAGTAGTTCAGGGTGCAAGGGGTGCACATTCGACTACCACGAAGGTTTAAAAATAGCCTAAAAAACACTGCAAACTGGTGAACTGGAAATATACAACAGTCATTCTTTCAATGATAGTATTGTTTTAAAATCATCTTATATCATCAGAAAGGTTTCCAATCGATGGGAGCTGGGTAAACTATTCCAAAAAATAGGTGCCAAACAAGAAAATGCTGGGCAAAGGTTTTTCAAGCTTTTGGAATCTCAAACAGAAAACTCCTTTGCATCTCTAATAGGACCAGAGTCACTTTTGGAGGCTGTAAAATGATATCCTTAAAAACCATTATAACCAAAATACATGATTCAAAAGGAGGTCCTTCCAAGGGGACCAGGAGCTGCAGTACAAGGCCATATTTTCTGGCTCCCAACACAAACACTGTTTTTCCAAATACTGTTTTGAGAGGCCACAAGCAATTCATTACAGTCAACCTCTGAGTTCCTGGGCAGCAGAACAAAATGAATCAGTGGGAAGAAAAGGCACAACCTTTCTAAGTAATCATATATGGCCCTGATGCAGTTATTACATTTCAGGTGAACGGATGCCTTCCGTAATTTGATCAATGAGAGCAATGCTCCAGGTGGCAAATACCCTCTTCTGATGACACCAGGAGTTGTGTATCTTCAGCATACTGATGGACGGAGATACCGAAATCCGCAACCAAATTCCCAGCGGCTGCATATACAGATTAAAAATCATGGGTGACTGAATGGATCCCTGGGGTCCACCAAAACACACAAGGAACGGGACACCCTCACCATCAGTCATACAGAGAATACCATCCACCACCTGCGGCGAGGTACTCTCAGGACCTCGATTAAACTGAAAGCTGTGCTGATGGGTCCTGAGGAGACTTTTGCAGACACTGGAATCCTGTAACTGCAGACTGCTTTCTCTATAGCTTTTATTAAGAAGGGTAGGCTTGTCACAGGACAGAAGCTACTCAAGACATCAGAGTCTGAATCTGATTACTTCAGCAGAGGTGTAACAAACCCCAGATAAAATCCTTATCCTCTGTTCTAGCTACATTTAAAATATCATACATTTTAAATGTCCGCCAGGTTTTTCAAATCTACTACATGGCATGGATGCAATGCATGTGGCTAAGGGTCTAATGTATCCAGGTAGCCCAGGCGGCTTTCAGAATAGTTATCAATAGGTTAGACTACGACCAGAGACTTATCAGATGCCATAGGATGCTCTTAACAAACTCACAAATCCGATAGATGATTGAATAGTTTTTATTAGTAGGGTTCTTGGGTTGCTGTAGTGCAGTGATGTTAGCTGGCAGGTGATATGGCTAAAGGTGTCTTATAGCTGGTCCCAAGTCTCCCCAGGGCTCTCTCCACTCGAGCCCAGGCTTCTCTGTCAACCAGCGAGAGATGTACCCCAGAGATTGGCAATCCGTATTTTCTACAATAGCTTCTCTTCCATGGGAGGACCTGAAGGTGGGCCTTGTATACCCAATTCCATTTAGTGCTTTCTAAGGGTTGCCCTACTCTTGTCCTTCCTGAAAGATGGTCTTCAAGAATGAATGTTGCTGTGTTTACTCTGCCACTCTCATGATCACTCTCTCCCACTCACTCCTGTTCTCCCCTTTAACTGTACTTCTCCTTAATTTCTGCTCCCCTTTCCTCTTCATACTCTTTACTGGTCTTTCTCCCACTGCTCTCTTTCCTTCTCGCCTCATTTCCTACTTCCTTTGGTCTTCACTCTGCAACTCTCTGTCCTCCTTCCCATACCCCCTCGCTTGCTCTCTTTACTCTCTCTCTCCTCCCACTTCTTTCTTCCTCTTTCCCTGCAGTTCTTTCCACCCAGCTTCCACCTACATCAAGCCCCTTATTCCTGCTCCTCCCTCTTACTGTCAACCCTTCCCCACTTGACTCTGCACCTTTATTATTCCACTCAGATGCCCATTCTCTCACTCTTCCCTGCAACTCTTACACTCCCTACCTCCATTCACTGTCTACACTTCCACACTGCCCCTCTACTACACTCTTACACTCCCCCTTACTCCACACTATTCACTCCCGCATACTCTCTCACAATCACTACACTCTTTTGCACTCTCTCTCACACATAATTACTCCCCTGCACTCCTATCCAAATGTTTCACTGACTCCTCAGTGCTCCGCATCACCTTCCATTCTCCTTCTGGTCTCTCGGTCCACCTGCACGCCTCCTGACCTCACCTAAACACTGCACAAACTGCAGATTTCACAGGCTTTTGAAACTCCTGTCTTCCAGGTTTTTCTCCCCACAAACCCATTAGCTATGCGCACCACCTGACTATGGGGCCCAATCAGTGGTTGTCCTTTCCCGTGGGTGTGGGTCGCTGCATTGGAAAGGCACACAACACCCTATTAGCCCAGCCCCATTTTGATCTGCAGCAAATGTAACAGTTGCTGTGATTGTTATTGGGTCAGTGCTTTGCTGGTTCTAGGCTGTGGTGAGTGATGCCTCACTCCCCTTGCAGGTGCCGGATTGTTGCAGACTGCCGGGAAGATGTTGCTTTTCTTTTGCTACCTGCTGAACCTGTTAGGTCTGGCAGTGCATGCTGTTCCAGGTAGCTCTGAAATGAAGCAAAGATAACTGGCCACAATGGTGGGTGCATGGCATTGGGGGATTGAATGTTGTACCAGCCCTCACAGTCCAGGCGCGTCCATGGGGGTTTTCAGGGACATGTGCTCCACAACTTCATCACCCGACCTCTGTGGTAGGTCTGGCTAGCATTCTCCCACCCCAGGCTGGGAAGGTTCCTTGTTCCCCCTCCCTGACAGGGTCAGGTCTGTGATCCTGTCCGACAGAGTAAACATCCTACCCTTCTCAAAATCACTGAGATTCAAAAAGCACCCCCACTTAGCACTATCCATCCCCTTCAACACCAGTCATCTATCATTGTCTGCAGGACACAATAAGCACACACAACCTACAGAAGTATCTGCATTCACTTCATTCAATAAGTACACAATCTATAAGCATCTATTTAATTTCGCTAGAAGCCACCGCCTATCAGCATTCACTGAATTCAGCACTTCAAGGAGATTTGGAATCCACATAGGTGGTATCATACGGAGGATCAGAAGAGTTTCCACACAACTCCAGCCCACCACTGGCCGCTTATAGGGTATGCACTGGCCAATGATGGGAGGAGGAAAATGCAAGGATGCAATCAACCTTGAACAAGCAAGCGCGAGGGTCATTCATCAGGGCAGCCATTTTGAAACAGGGACAGAAATCAAACACAGTGGACATCTTGGAAGATAAAGAAGCCTCTTCCCAAGCCTACTGAACCCAATCTAGAGAAGGGCAAAACTGCCTGCCACTACTGTCTTTATTATTATGTGCTGCATCCCTAAACATCACAGGTCTGCTGAGACCCACCCAAGTAGACTCTTAGCATTGAGCCCATTGGCGCTAAACCATCTTCAATTTAATAATAAGAGAATCTCTTAGTGACAGCATGATGGAATTAATGTTAAAGTGTATTAAAACTGTTGCAGATGAGGAGGGAGATTTACCTTTAAGGCATAAGCCATACTTTTGTGGATGTGGTACCTTAACCGAGTCATCTGCATGCCTCTCTCAGCACGAAGGGATGGTTAGAAAGTGATTGCTTTTGAGAGTCACGTGATGTGCACGTGACTGGCAGCAGTCTCCGCCCCCTCTGGGGAACGAGCGTGGAACAGCAAGAGTCTCCTGACTCGCAGTGCTGGTGAGGAAATGACAAAACAAACGCACGTTTGTTTCAGGAAAAGTTCAAATAATGCAGCAGAAGCAGAAGTGATTGCAGATATGATCATTCAAAGCAGTACTTTCATCTGTTCCGTTCAACCGGACCTGCAATGCAAGTCTAGGGGCCTTACACGCAGGAGCTTCTCGGGTTGATCCCTTAACTGCGGGGTATGAGAGGAACATTGGGACCGCACACCCAGTCTTGAAGATGTAATCCCTTCCAGTCTCATCACCCTTGTTCTCATAAACTCTCAATCTCTCATCTGACCACCATGTACCCCAAATCTTAAATTTCCCATGAGCTTCCTGGATGCTAGGGAGGTCACACAGCCCTCTCCTCAGCGCTCTCCCACCTCATTTCCTCCCCTTTTTTGCTGATGGCGGAAAGGCTTGAAGGAAGCTTATCGGTCTTTGATCAGTGAAACCCAGGATACAATCCGGAACATGTCAAGACTCTACTCCCATTCTTTAGGAATCTCTGTGGCCCTAAACGGCCCCCAAGGCTTTCTGCCGCATTGAGCTACTGAGCCCTGGGACAAGTTAGCTTAAAAACTGTTTTAGGGTTTGGGCTGTTGGTTGAACTAAGACAAATACCAATATTTGATCTACCCCCTTTGATGTGCAGGAAATGCATCTCACCACCTTTGACTGCGTGGCTTCTCCAGGCTGAGTGAGCAGGTACAGGATCCTGCAACAGACTGAAGACCGCCATTAAAATGTTCTTAAATGCAGCTGAGATGAGCACCATGTTAGGAGACTGGAGGGGAACCCCGGATTTGTTTGTCCAACATCCTCCTCGAAAATCTTTAGCTATTCAGCTCTGCTGAGTGCCATGCTAGGACACAGGAGAGGGTTGCAGGCTCTGATGGTCCACTATCCTCCACAAAAATGTTCTGCCATGGAGCTGTGCTGAGTGCTATGTTAGGAGACTGGACAGGGTCCCCGGCTGCATTTGTCCACTATCCACAGTGGGTAGCACTATCCTGCTTCAGATAAATTGTCACATTACTTGAGTGAAGTCCCTGCCCATCTACTATGATGTCCTGCAGGTTTCAGAAGGTTGTGTGATGATTCATGGGATCACATCACTTCTCCCCAAGGGAGAACCCTTCCCTGTGAGACTAGGGAGGTGAGGCAGCTACACAATATTCCCCTTAGTGGTTGTGGAATGCGGGACCTCACACAGAGAGACTCCCCTTATGTGGACAAGGACTCCAGTTTTGTGATGGAACTCTCTAGCCCTGTTGCCCTTGAATCTATGAAATCCATAACGTCTACTGAGAAAGTATCTATAAGCACTACTGTATTCTACTGTAATACTCTTTCCTTTCTTCATGTAAATAATGATACCACCAAGATTAGGAAGACTAAAATGCACATACAATCTGCTCTAATGTCATCTTCCAGGAGTACTGTGAAGAAGAAGATTGATAGTTATATAAACTACTGCTGGGGAGGAACCAGCTAAATAGAATGGAGACCGGGAAAGGGCCAAATGAGAAGCAAAGCAGGTAGAAACCTGTCAGAAATGGGAAATTCAAACCTGGGAGCACAAAGCTAAAGCAGCGAATTGAACCTCCAGGCGGGAGGACGCTGTCAAAAGATTGCAGGAGTCTTTGACAGGCCGACCCAGAGCAGGCCTGACTGGAAGCTGGAGACCGGCCAACGGTGGCGTGAGTTCGAAGAGGTGGACCGAGCGGTCCATTAACTACCCCAATACCCTCTGGCCGGCGACACCACGGAGCCAGAGCATGGCAGCAGGGTGTGGAAAGAGAAGCCAAGAGAATAGTTCATGGGAGCGCACCAACCCAACACCCCAGGAAGAACCAGTGACCTGGCTCCAACAAAGAAGAGGTAATGGGTAGTCACAGGAGAACCGGTAGGGGATTGGGGAAGGATGCTGAAGCTAAAGAAAGCCAGGGAGTAATCTCTCTCGTCTCAGTAATTGTATCAAGAATATTGAATTGAAAGAAAACACCAGGAGTAATCTCCCTCGTCTCAATAATTGTATTACGAATATCGAATGGGAAGAAAGCATCGGGAGAAATCTTCCTCTTCTCAGAAATGATCTCAGAAGTATCGAAAGGGAAAAAAGACATTGGGAGTGTTGTCCCTCGTCTCAGTAATTGTATCAACAGTATTGAAAGGCAAGAAAGCTGCAGGAGTGATCTCTCTAACCTCCAGATTTGGGATAGAAGTCTCCAGTGTGAAGATTACTCCATTAGTGATCTTTCTTGTCTCAGTTGTGTCAAAGCGACTGAAAGAGAAGAACATATCAGGAGTAATAACCCTCAACACTTTATCATCAAAAGAGACATTCAGACTAGAGAGTGTCACAAGTATAATCTCCTGCATCAGAGTGGTAGGAGAAATCAAGGACTCTACGGGAACAGTTTCCCTTGTTTTCATCGACAAGAGGAGAGGAAAGGAGGACAAGAAATAACTGTGTTGAAAACAACAGGAGTTTTTGACTTTTAAACAAAGCCTAAGAGAAGCCTGGAAAGAAGTGCAAAGGTTGATAAAAAACTGTGGCATGAAACTACTCAAAGTTACCCAAAGGTTGAATCAAGTGAACCAGTTGATAGGAGTCATTCTCCTTGTTCTATTATTGAAACTGTTGAATCTGAAACTAAGGCAAAAGGTTACTAAACAGCAGTTTGGAGGCTGATTAAATCAACCAGGAGGAAAAAGCAGCTTTTGAACTGTGGGACCAAGAGAAGGGAGTCCTTCTCCTGTTTCTCTACAAGTGCAGAACTTGCGCTATTATCAGAGACTAATAGAGTTACACCCCTAAGGCTGATGTCATTGCACCAGGAGAAGGGAGACATTATCCTGGAGCTGTTTATGTTAATGTCTTTGTGTTAGTGGTAGAGCTAGAGTAAGTTAGTTTGGCCAGAGGACGGACATTTTGAGTTGGACAACCACCCTGATGACGATATAGGAGAAGATAGGCCTTTTCTATTACCGTTTAAATAAGGATTATTTGAAACATGCCTCCCTTTTGTCCGACTCCTTCCTCTTGCACACCACAGGGTCTCCCACCAGTAATGGTGTGTGCTTCCTTCTAATCCTCCAGCTAGCTTCGGTCTGCTCAGATGTGTTTTGCTAGCTCACAAAGTTTGTATATGTTGTGTAGCTTGATTACCTCAGCATGGCCATGTGAATCTTCAACTCCTACTTTTCCTCCTTCGTGAAGCTTTCTAGAGAGTTCTCCCTGCTCGTCTAGCTCATCAGACTAGTCCGCGTTGGTTGCAATGTGCATTTAGTCTACAAACTGCCACCAATGTGATGCCAATTCCAAGCCTCCCCACCTCCCAGTATTGCACTTGCTAGAGCATAAGCTTGTGTGTGAGACCCCTGCAGCATACCGCAGTCAGTACCATATTTGACATGGTTCGTGTTATTAGTCTTCGCTGTGGGATCAAGGGTAGCCTATCTCCTGGTCTAGCAACATTTGCTACAGCTAGTTGATTACAAAAGAAAGGTAACCAGGAACTGAGTGTCAGCTGCTGCTTTCATCTCTCCCTCCTCCACCCTGACCATTGCTACCATTTACCAGCCTCCAGACACTACCTCCCTGTTCTTCTCTGAATGGACTGATTTCTGTTCCCCCTTACTCTCAACCTCCTCCAACCTGCTGCTCCTGGGTGACTTTAACATCCAATTGGATTCCAATTCTTTCAGTTACATTGACATATTCTCATGTGCCCACATTTTACTGAGAAAAGAAGACAAATGACCCCTTTCCTCAGTGTTCCAATGTGTTTTTGGTTTTAATTCTGAATATTATTGTGCATTTGACAGTGCCCTTTGTGATAACAAGTCTTTCGAAGATCTCCTCGTCTTTTTCAAATCAGGGCTTATCATATTACATTTACAAATTATAATTTTCAAAAAAGCATATTTAGTATATGGAAAAGTTGTGTTCACATTGACCATCACATGAAATCTGCATATTCATTGCACAGAATCATTCATTAGGTTGGCCATTGAGGGAGGGGTATAGGGTAGGAGTGTTAGGGATGGTAGAAAGAACAAAAATAAAAATAATAAATTAATAAAATATAATGGTAACAAAGAGTTAGATAGTTTGAATTTCTGTGAAACTTCAAAAAAATGAATAAACTATAATAGTTACACATTGCACAGTTCTTCAAAAAGACTCGGTATGCATGGTATTTGGTTCAATCTGATTCTGCTTACCCAATGGTGCTTGTTTGAAAATGTACTCTTTAGGTCTTTGCTTTCAATTCACGGGTTAAATCCCAGGCTTATCTAAAATGTGAATGGAAATGGGTCAGGACCACTTTGATTCTAGATTCAGATATTCTGCATGTAGTCCCTCTTTTGTTTCGTGACAAACAAACTATATCTTGCCAGGCTCTTGCCTCTCTTAAACGCGGCAGTTTTCCCTTTGTTTTGTGTAAGCCATAACAAATTTGTAAACGCGCTTGGATATCTCATGCGAGTAAATGTTGGGTATAAATATAAAACTAGGCAAAATTACAAACATGATCAGGTATCTTGTACGAGTCTGTGTTAGATTGCGGACAAGCTTTGATTTGTATAAAAGGTCTCCACGTGAAGCCGCGTGTAGCTTAGTTCGCAGAGAAAGCCCCCCCTGGGGAGCCCCTCTTGCACGCTTACCTCCAATGTAATGTCTTGTGCGAAGATGTCCTCGTTCGCGTTCGCTCGGCGTCCCTGCCGAGTTCTTACTATCAACAAATTAGGTTTCCTGGCAACGTTGTCCTTCGCCCCTCTCGACTGCGGTGGCCATGTTTTGTGCTTGAGTGGAGACTAAAGTGTTGCCATAGCATATTTTAATATAAATCCATTTTAAATCCGAAGATTAAGTTAAATCAATCAGTTGTTTTAGTGCTTTCATCTCTATTAATGTTTAAGAAAGTTTTAATTCTATATGTATAGTATTGCGTCGTCCAGTACCTGGGTTTATTTTTGGTCCAAAATCATATTTTTCTTACGGTTAAATAATAGTGATGCTTTGGTGCTTTTAATTTAATATATCTAGTTTTAATCAAATTTACAGAGTATTGCGTTCCCTGAAGTCCTTTTATTATTTCGATAGCGGCGGGCATATTTTGGGCAAAATAAAAGGTTAGTCATTGTTAATGCGTCGTTCAGTTTTTATTTACAGTTACATGTTGCTTCAAGTTATCACTATTGTTTACCTGTGTAGAGGTATATTGTGCTTTTGAGTGATAAATGGAGCGTAGATATATTGGACATTTTGAGATGTTGGTAAGGTGGATTCTGGGCGTCAGTTTACACCCTGTTACTACAGCTTAGTGGGTTTGGTACTCTAGCATGTGGTCCAAATTTTGGACACTCTCCACAAAGAATGTTACCGTTTACCTAATACCATACATCACCATTCTACAATTTTAGGGTTATATCAGTTAAACATTGTTATTCATATTAATTAATGTTTACACATTCATTATGCATTATAGAAAGGAGGCCATTTCGTTGTCAGAATTCAGGCCCCTCTCCACTGCGCGAAATTTACAAATTAATTTTGTTTCTTCGTGTCTGAGTTTCAATTACTGATCTCCTCCTCCTAATGTCACTTTCTTAAGACCAACAAATCTCAGCAGTTTCTTGTCATTCAGTTGATGGTTCTATAATGCTATAATATGATAAGCCCTGATTTGAAAAAGACGAGGAGATCGTCAAAACACGTGTTATCACAAAGGGCACAGTCAAATGCACAATAATATTCAGAATTAAAACCAAAAACACATTGGAACACTGAGGTAAGGGGTAATTTGTCTTCTTTTCTCTGTAAAACGTGGGCGCATGAGAATATGTCAATGTAACTGCAAGAATTGGTTTTTGTAGGTAACGGAGTAGAGGAACCAGATACTCCGTTGTTACTTTCCCATGCGACCCTGAAAAGACAATCATCCAATACATACAAGGGCGTTAAGGTCCAACTATAGAAACCCCCCCTCCCCAACAAGTTCCTCAAGAACTTCCAATTGGACTCTCCTAGCACAGTATCCACTCTTTTCATTGACCTATGCACCTCTATATCTGGACGCACTCTGGATGCCCTCATCCACTCTGACCTCCCTTTCTCATCTCCTCTGGTCATCCCTCTCTCTTGGTCTGAGCACTCTCTTCTTGCCTCCCACCTGGGTCCCTATGGCCTTGTGACCACTCTTCCAAAAGTCCTTCCAACCTCGTTCACGGGCATCTGTCCGATGAAATGATTGTCAGCTGCTGCCTTCACATTCACATCCACCTTTATCCCCCCTTTGCCCTTCCAACTCAGACTCTACCTCTGACACTGCTTCAGCAACTTCCACATGTCCATCACCAACACCCGTGACATTCTTGCCCGAGTGGTGAGGATCCGCTTGAAACCCGCCTCTAAGCGCAACACTTGGCATGACTCCGAACTTGCAGACCTGAAACGAAAGTGCAGAGCTGCAGAACGGAAGTAGAAAACCTCAGGCTCATCCTCTGACAAACTGGCCTGCCGTCTGCTCCAAAGGCAATAAAGACTCTCTATAGAAAAGGGCCCACATTCAGGCACAGGTATCTGGCGCTTCCAACAACACAGCGGCTGAACTGTTCAAAATCTGCAGGGAACTAGCCAACCCGTCCGCAGTATCCTCCTTTCCTATTCCTTCTCAGGCCCTCTGTAACGCCACTCACTTCATCACAATAACTCAGGACATTCTGAACAGCCGTGTCACTCAATCTCCCAAGCCATCTCTCACCACCTTGCCTCCCTTGGCCACTCACCATCCTCCTTCCTCTATCTCCTCCTACGCCCTTGTCTCACCGGAAGAAGTCACCACAGTTGTCCGCTCCATGAAGGTCTCTTCCAAGCAGGTGTCCCCTGCTCATCCAGAACCATCAAGGACAACATTAGCGCTCTTGCCCCTGCACTCGCTGATCTCTGTAACCACTTGTTTGCTACTGGTTCTTTCCCCTCCTCCCTCAAGCACTCCCTCCTTAAGAAAACATCAGCAGACCCTACCTGTCCAGCCAACTACTGCCCTATCTCCATCACCCCCTTCCTGGGAAAACTGCTGGAGAAATCGGCCCTGTCCCAACTCAGCTCTCACACATTACTTGTTGGTGGTCTCCACCACCATCAATCTGTATTCTGAGCATACAGAGGCACGGAAACTGCTCTTCTGAGCACCCATGAAGAACTGCTTGCATCCCTGGATTCCAACACCCCTGCTGTCATCATCCTTCTTGATCACTCATCTGCATTTGACACGGTCAACCACTCCATTCTCATACAAAGTCTCCACAACACCCTTGGTATCTCAGAGCAGGCACTGGACTGGCTGACCTCCTTCCTAACTGACCGCTCCTCCCAAGTCATCCTATGCTCCTTCTCCTCTCTGACTTCCTTCTCCACCTGTGATATCTTCAGGGCTCTATCGGCTCACCATCGCTCTTTAACATCTACCTTACACAGCTGGCACTCCTCATCTCCTACATCTGCCCCAACTTCAAGTGTTATGCTGACAACATACAACTCTTCTTCAAACTTCCTGCTAACCCTCTTGCGCGTTCCATCATTCCTGACTGCATTTCTGCCATCCAGGCCTGGTGCACTTCCAATAATCTCTGCCTCAATGCCAGCAAAACGGAGATCCTTCCAATTGGGATCCCTGCTCCCGACTTCTTCCCCTCGCTCTGGCCTTCTTCCATGGGCTCTCCCTCTCCCTCTTCTGTAGCCAGAAACCTCTGAGTCATATTCGACTCCTCTCTCTCCTTTCTTCCTCACACTCGGAGCATTGCCAAGAAGTCCCAGATTCAGCTCTTCCTTCTCAAAGGAATCCTACCTTTTCTCATCTTCCCCCAGAAGCGCAATGTTACCCAAAACCTGGTTCTATCTAGGCCTGACTATTGCAATAGCTTCCTTCTGAACTTACCTTCTTCCACTCTGTGACCCCTCCAGCTAATCCAGAATAGGGCAGTGAGACTTATCCTTTGCCTCAAGCCCTGGGACTGTATCTCTCCTGGCCAAACAAGTCTTCACTGGCTTCCGGTTGCTTCACAGATTAAATTCAAATCCCTCTGTATCATCCACAAGGCTTTCTGGGGCCACTATCTGCAACTCTCTCTTACTAAATATTTCCCACTCTAGACCTCTGCGCTCCTCTGGCACCAACTCTTTGTGTGTAAAGCGTTTCGCTAAACAGAGGGCAGGAGGTCGATCGCTTTCCTCAGCTGGCTCCCTTCTTTGCAACAGACTCCCCCTTCCTTTTCGTCTTGAGCAGGACTTTCTTATATTCCGGAAGCTCCTCAATACTTTCCTCTTTACCTCCTACGTCCCTCCCTCTCTCCCCCGACCTCCCACACCGAATCGGCCACCGCTTCTGTCGATCCTCAGCACTACCACGGCCCACCCTCCACCATGGAGGCTCCCACTTACCTTACATTGCACTCCACCTGTTGCTCTGCCACATGCACCCCAGCATCTATCCCATTCCCCCTCCCTTCTGCACTTGCACCTTCTGAACACTCACAAGGCATAGTAGGTCTGGCCCCCAACCCCCACCCCGAATTTAATTTTTTCTTTTTTTCTCTTATGTATTTTCATTGTTTCTCATCCCCTTGTCCCCTCCCTGTTGCCCTGTGGGTGCTTAGAAACAGTATTTACTTCCTGTATAAGAGCTTAATAAGTGAACAATAAATAAATAAAATATTCATTTCTCAGAAACAGAAATGCAAAAATAACTAAAATGGCTTATGAGAAAACCTACACCGAATATTTGACATGCAGTATCATGGTGCTTTCCACTTTCCAACTCAGTAAACTGCAGGATCATTCATAAGAAAGATAGCCTAAGGATAAGGGGCTGATTTGGGTGAAGCACTGAAATGAGATTCTTTCTGGGAGCAAATTTGCGCGCCACTTGCCTCCCACATGAAAGGGGTGTCCCAATAAAGGCCGGGCCGTTCTCTCCCTATCACACAGCTACTGGATTGCCTTGGCTCTTCGCCATTCTTTAACCTCCCCTTACTTGCGCCGGCGCTAACAGACTTCATTTTGTTGCAGGTGTATCTCGCTGATGCCATCAGACCCCGAACATTCTGGCTGGGCCTCACAGATGTGAAATCAGAAGCAGCCTGGGAGTGGGCGGACGAAAGCAGCTTGTCCGGCACAAGGTACCCGGCCCGGGGTTTGGGGGCTGCAGAGAGAAAAACAAAGAGTGATGGCTACTAGGAACGTGGGAGCCAACGTTTATTAAACAGAGGGCATTTATCGGGTTAGCTGCCTGTCAGCATTCCATTCCAGATAACTGAAATCGGTCAGGCTGGGCCCTAAAATGTGTGCCTAGCAGGATATGTGGCACTTACGGAGAAAAGACATTTGTGAGAAACCTCAGTGGGTGGGGGGAGATTGGCTATTTGAATGATTGGGCAAACCGATAACCGTGCAGTGCCATCACCCAGCAGGCAGTCAGGATGTGCCATTGACTCTAATTGTCCACTGAGTAATGTGACAGATGACAGAACAAAACTGTTAACCAGTGAACAATACCTAATCCCCCGCACTATCGTGAGTGGGGGTTTAGATTCTATTAAAGACAAGGAAGCGAGTATTATGCTTTCAATGTTTACTACTGACAAAATAGCAGCAAAGAAAAAACTTTGTTCAAACAGTAACTTTTTTTTTTTAAAACAGAAAAACACATGAACCATAAGCTTACAGTGCAGGAACCCAGTCAAAGATGGGGCTCATAACCAGCCCATGAACCAATCAGGATGAACCCACCCCCATAAATGTCCTTTTCTCTAAGCACAACTCTTCTTCTGAAGCTGCAAATGACAGCCTAAAAAGCGAAAAATAAAAGGTCCACAGTCCAACCAAAGAACAGTTCAGCCAACTCCTCAAGGCGCAGACTCCGGAGATCTTCCGCTGAATCAATTTTCCCAAGGTGATCAACCCGAAGCTGAAAAAAGGAGACAAATGTTAGCACTGGGTGGATTGGCGGGATAATACTCGCCTCCTTGTCTTTAATAGAATCTAAACCCCCACTCACAATAGTGCGGGGGATTAGGTATTCTATGGCACGACAAGGAGGCTCATATTATGCAAGTTTCAAGCCCTTGCATCACTTTGAAAACCACATGATCAATCCCTTTATGATAAAATGTCTTAAAAGTACATTCCCTGGAACAATCAGCTGCTTTTAGGATCTGCTCCAAACCTCCCCCAAGGAAAGCCGCTTTTGATGCCATGGCACCCCTAATTGAATGAGCTCCAAAGGAAGAAATGTCAATACCAGCTTTTTCCATAACCCATTTAACCCATCTAGCAAGAGTACCTGAGGACACTGCCTTATAAGGCTTACGGTATGAAATAAGCAGCTGAGAGGTATCTGGGGGACGAAGATCTACTGTTTTAGCTTCAAAACATTTCAAACACTGAACCACGCATAATTTATCATTCTCAGGAAATGCTGGATAAGAAACAGAAGAAATCATACATTTAGTTCTCTTAGTCACAAAGAAGGTCACCCCCTGAGGAGAGAAGATCTTGCTGTCCACATCAAGAGCTCTAATGTCAGACACTCTTTTAATGGAGACAAGACGTAGCAACATTGTTAACTTTGAAAAAAGTTGTTGGAGGGATAATTCATGATTATGAGGCCAAGCAATACATCAATTCAACACCTTATTAACGTCCAAAGAACTGAATACCTGGCTTTAGGAGGAACCTTAACTCTAATGGACTTCAGGGCCTTCCTGACCAAGAAATGTTTCCCAACCGGTTCCCCTTTAACCAGAACATGGGCAGCTGATATCGCCGATCTGAACCCGTTAATTGTTCTCCAGGCTTTGCCTTCTTTGAACAATTCCACTAAAAAGTTTACTATGTCTACTGGAGGAGCAAAAATGGGATTGAGGTGTTTAACCATACACCAGCTATCCCAGCGACCCCATGCTGATGAATACCCAGTAATCCATGATGACGCTAATAGAGTCCTGCGAAAGGCCTCTGAAGCACCAGGAAGAGCTGAAATCTTCCAAACCATAAGTGAAAGATGTCCTTGAAGGACCAGGCTGTGAGGGAGACCCGTCTGGTCCGTTAGTAGCCAGGGGTGAAGAGGAAGAAGGCGAGGAAAATCCACAGCTAACTCTAGGAGAGCGGGAAACCCTACCTGAGAAGGCCAGAACGGGGTCACTATTATCAAGGTAGCAAACTGCCTGCGCAGCTGCAGCAGAGCCCTGGCTATCATGGAGAATGGAGGAAAAGCATAGGGGCGAGGGCCCGAACAGTCTTGGAGGAACGCATTGGTCGCCAGATCCAGGGGGACCGGTCTTCAACTGTAAAACCGAGGAACCTGGCAGTTGAGTCGGGAGGCAAAGAGGTCTATCTGAATGGGACCCCAAAGAGGCTGAATCAATGCAAAAATACTCCTGTCCAGCATGCAATCGCTGCTGTCCTGAAGGTAACAGGAATTCCAGTCTGCCACTAAATTACTTACTCCCAGAAGATACTCTGCCTGAAGCAGGATGTTTCTGTCCAGGCAATAATGCCAGAATTCCCTTGCCAAGTCTGATAGGGCCTTCGAGCGGGTCCCCCCCCAGGTGATTGATATATCGAACTGCTGAAACATTGTCCATCTGAAGGAGGACGCAGCAATTCCCTTGATCTTTGAGAAGGCTCTTGACCGCGGAGGAACCTGCGAGCAACTCTAGGCAATTTATGTGAAGCAATTTCTCTTGATCTGAGCATTTCCCCCCAGTGGAAATCTGACCTATGCTGGCCCCCCAACCGGCTCTGCTGGCATCTGACTCGAGGACCACATCTGGAGAGGGCCCAAAGATCGCTCTGCCATTCCAGGCATCCATATGCTTGAGCCACCAAAGAAGCTCCAATCGGGCTTCTGGATCCAGCTTCACCCTTTGACCATAAAACAGACTCTTGCGCAGATGCCTTCCCTTGAGTCGTTGAAGTTCCCTGTAATGAAGAGCCGCCGGAAATATAGCTGGAATGGAGGCGGACAACATTCCCACAACCCTCGCTAACTGTCGGAGTGACACAATCCCCTTTCTTAGGATGAGGCGAATTTCTTTCCGAATTTTTGCGAGCCTGGAGTCTGGGAGAAGGAGGATGAACTGCTTTGAATCTATACTGAAGCCCAGAAATTGGATGCATTGGGCCTCATTCCGAGTCGGGTGGTAGGGGATACCGGGCACCGGTAAGGAGACCGGTGCCGGTATTCCCCTACCGCCCGATTCTGAGGTCCCCTAACGGGACCGGTAAGGTACGTTTGGTCAGACCAAACGTACCTTACGGGTCCTATTAGGGGACCAGGGCGCAAATAACGGGCTTGCCATTCGCGGGCCCGTTATTGACACCCTGCCCATTCCCATTGAGCCCTATGGGGGCTCAATGGGAATAGGGAATGGTTTGGTCAATGGGGACTAACCGGTCCCTCCAAGATCGGAATGTACCGGTAAGTCCCCATTGACCAACACCGCTGCCGGACCCCTTATTGGCAGCAGTCATGGCGTAAATAGCGCCATGACTACCACCAATCTCATAATGATCCCCATTGAGTAGGACAAAATTTGGACTTCTTGGCATTTAGTACAAACCCTAGATCCTGCAAAAGAGAGATTGTTAGATCCAATTGACCCTGTAGAATCCAGAGATCCTGAGATAGGAGAAGAATGTTGTCTAGATAAATTATACTCCTGATCCCCTTTGACCTGAGGAAGACCATCACCGGCTTCATTAGTTTGGTGAAACACCACAGGGCTGATGATAGGCCGAACGGGAGAGAGGCAAACTGCCAAAGGCGACCCCCCCAAAGGAATTGAAGAAACTCCTGATGCGGGGGCAGAAAGGGACTACCAGATATGCATCCTTGAGGTCCAACTTGACCATCCAATCCCCTGGGAGCAGGGTATCCCTCAGAAGATGAATGCCCTCCATTTTGAAATGATGATAGACTACAAATGAGTAGAGGGCTCTGAGATTTATCACAGGGCGAAAACCCTCTTCGGGCTTTGGAACCAGAAAAATCGTGCTGAGGAATTGAGAAGCCTTTAATGTGGCCGGGAAATCCGCACCCTTGAAAACAAGCTCTTGAATCTCCGCGTCCACCAGCTTCTGCTTCTCTTGATCAAACACAAGAGGAGGAGACGGCGAGAGTTGACATGGAGTGGACTAGAATTCTATCTGAAATCCCTGAACTGTCTGTAACACCCATGGCCCCGAGGTGTGACGCTCCCAATGATGACGAAATCGTACCAACCTGCCCCCCAAACCTTTGTGGGAAGAAACATTTACGAGACGAGACAATACCTGGAGCGTATCTCGCTCTACGTGCACCTCTGCCAATCCGACCTCTCCACTGAGTTCCTCTCTGGAGATAGAAGGTCGTCTGTGATCCTCGAGCAGAGGAAAAATGATGGGCCCCTCGAGAGGCATATTGTTGTGGCTGGGTAGAGCCCCTGAAAGAGAAACGGCCAGAAGAGCAGGCTTTTCCTCGTCCAGCTTTATCTGTCACACCTCAGGGAACCTGGCGGCTTTGAGCTAAATGGAAGCTGCGTCCTCCATTGCTGGTTCCTTCACGTACCACGAAGCGCAAAGTACGGCTCTAGTCTTTTTTTTTCTACGCATTCCGACGCCGGTTCTTTAGCCACTCACTTCCGGTATCGGATGCGTTGCAACGAACAGTATCGCTGCCGTACTCCTTACACTTCGCTCCTCTGTGTTTTGTCTCCTTACCGTCTCCCGTCTCCCCGTCCTCCCTTTCTAATCCCCAGCTTTTCCTCTCGCCTCCGTATCCTCGTCCTTCCTCCTTCTACTTTTCCACTCCCATCTTCCACCGGTCCCTTCCTCCCGTCTTGTGTTATTTTCCCTCAGGCTTGCTTTCTTTCATTCCTTTCCTCTCTGCCCCTTTTCCTTTTTTCCTCCAGCCTTGCCATTCTGTGTATTGACCTCCTTCTGTTCTACGGACTGCCTAGCCTCTTCCCTATTGGCGTATTCTTGTACTTCTAGTGTACCGACTCCTGCCTGCCCAACGGATTGCCTGCCTCTTCCTGGATTGTATAGTTGCTACCGGAACACTTAACCCGTGGTACTCATTCTACTGCTGGTTTTCGCCCAAGTTTACCATCCCTGGAGTTTCCTGATCCACTCATCTCTTCAGCAGAAGTATACCTTTCTGGGGTTTTTTATGCCGCTGGCTTTTTCCCCATAGTTCAACGGCTGAGGAGGGTAGCCACAGTTCACCCATTGGGTGTCACTGTGGCGTCCTTTCACGGTCGTCCTTATCTGCAAAAAAAAAAGGGAAAGACTCGAGCTCAGGATAACCCGAAGCTTGCATTACATCGGAAGATCAGAGGTGAGGAGGAAGGGGAGGACAGGGAATCAGACTCTTCACAAGTGGAAGAGGATATAACGGATATATCCGACAGTTTGCAACGCCCACAAATCATTATGGCCACTCCGCAACAGGTGCAGGAGTTAGTGGCAGCAGTCTTGAACTTAGAAGTTCAAAATCTCAAAGGCGCAAATGCCACTTTACAGCTGAGAATTGCTGAACGAGACCCACCTACTACGGATCTACCTCTATTACCCCTAGTCTCAGGGAAGTTTGATGGTACACCCAAGTGTTTAAAGGAGTTCTTGGATGCTTGTAACCTGCATTTCTCATTTCGTTCCCACACATTCTCTTCGGGGGGATGCTAAGGTCGGGTTTATGATTACTCACATGTCTGGCAGTGCACTGGTCTGGGCTACCCCGCTGGTCAACAGAGCAGATCCTGTGTTACAAGATTACAAAGCATTCAAGACTTTGATGAAACAGACCTTCCTACGTACCGAGAGCACGTATTTGGCCTCCGAGGACCTGTTGGACATCAGACAAGGGAACTCCGACTTAATGTCCTACATCACGTTGTTCAAACAAATAGCCGCAGAGGCGGGCTGGCAAGAACAGGCACAATACGCCATATTCCGGAGAGGTCTGCGAGAAGAATTAAAGGATGAATTAGCACGTATCGAAAGACCTCTCACCTTCACAGATCTCATCACAGCCACATTGCGGATAGATTTTCGGTTAACCGAACGACGAGCAAAGCGTCGTAAAACAAGGATTGGGATCCCTGTACCTCCTGTTTCCCTCCCTCTCACATCACCTTCCTCGACACGCACCACGCGAGAAGAACCTATGCAGATAGGTACTACCCGCGCCCCTCTCACGGTTGAAGAATGCAGAAGAAGGCGAGAAGGAAGTCTGTGTATGTACTGTGGATCTTCAACCCATTTACTTCGAGACTGCCCAGATGTACCCCCGAGATGCTCGGGAAAAGGGCACCCTCTGTAAGTTTGGGGACTCACTACCGAGGGAATAATCCTAGTCCCTTTGTTACCCTTTCAATCACTACCTTGGAAGGTAGTAACGATGACCGACTCATGGTGATGGTAGTTACCCTACTGATCGGCAAGACCTCCATTCAGACCCAGGCTCTTCTGGATTGTGGGGACGCAGGCAATTTCATAGACACTCAGTGGGCAGAAAGCCACGGACTTATTCGAGTAGCCAAGACCGAGGATCAGAAGGTAGAGGGTGTCGACGGAGAATCGTTAAGCTCAGGCCTGATCACTCATTCCACAGAGGTCCTCACCGTGTGCATCATGGAACATTCTGAACGTTTATCCTTTGATATTATCCGAGCAGCTCACTTCCCTCTTATCCTGGGCATAGGTTGGCTTCGTCGACACAACCCCTCCATAGATTGGACCAGAAACCTTTTAAGCTTTCACTCAACCTTCTGCAAGAAGAACTGTCTGCCCAAACCTGCCTTGGTAGCAATACAAACCGCGAGTGGAGTAGAATCTAAGACTATACATTGTTTACCCTCCTTTCTCAAAGAATACACTGAAGTAGTGACAGAGAAAATACCTCTTGAGCTTCCTCTTCACAGACCTGAAGATTGCAGGATTGATCTACTTCCTGGGGCCTTGGTCCCCTTTTATCGGATGTATCCTTTGACACTTCAAGAAAGAAGATATCTGCGCGAATACCTAGATAAGAATCTGGCCAATGACTTGATTAGGCCTTCCAGATCTCCTGCAGGGGCCTCCTTATTCTTCATCCCCAAGAAAGACACACTGGAACTACGCCCGTGTATCGATTACAGGGGGCTAAACAAGGTAACTACAAAGGACAGGTATCCCATGCCACTTATTTCAGAAATCATTCACGCCGTTCAGTCGGCCACAATATTTACCAAACTAGATCTACGGAACGCTTACCATCTGCTTCGTATCCAATCTGGGGATGAGTGGAAGACTGCGTTTAGGACCCCCTTTGGACTTTATGAATATCAAGTAATGCCCTTTGGCCTTGTCAATGCTCCTTCCATTTTCTAACGCTTCATGGACAGACTCTTTTCTGATCTCTTGGGACACTCAGTCATCATCTACCTAGATGATATACTTGTCTTCTCTCTCACCCAAGAAGAACATAATATCCATGTCCTGGAGGTATTTCACAGATTACAAGAAAATCATCTCTCTGTCAAACTTGAAAAATGTGTCTTTTCGGTCCTACTTAGGTTACATCCTTTCCTCTGAGGGCATTGCAATGGACCCACAAAAGGTCAATTCCATCCTAGAATGGCCGTCTCCTAAGACTGTTAAGGACATCTAGAGATTCCTTGGCCTTTCTAACTTCTATCGAAAATTCATCCCAAATTTCTCCCAACAGGTACTTCCAATGACCACTCTTCTTAAGAAGTCCTCCTCTCAGTTCCAATGGTCCCCCCAGGCGGAGAAGAGTTTTCAATAGCTCAAACTGACCTTTTGTTCGGCTCCTGTCTTAAGACAACCCGATCAGCACAGCCCTTTCATTGTGGAAACGGATGCCTCTTCAGCCGCTGTAGGAGCAGTCTTACTACAAGAACACCATGGTAAGGAACACCCGGTGTCCTATTTTTCCAAAACCCTAAACATCAGCCAACGTAACTATTCTGTTATAGAGCGAGAATTACTCGCCATGAAATTAGCCTGTGCTGAATGGCGCCACCTCCTCCAAGGTGGGGAACATCCTTTTACCCTTCGCACGGATCACAAAAATCTGCAAGTCTTACGCCAATTTGAATGCTATAATACCAGGCAGGCAAGATGGGCACATTTCTTCGCCCAGTTTGACTTCGATATCACCTACATCCCAGGCGAACAAAACCTGGTAGCTGATGCCCTGTCCCGACGCAGTGACTATCTGTCTGAATCAGAATCCACGACTGAGTTGATGTTTTCTAGGTCCCAAAGAATTGGAGTTATTTCTACTTTTTACAACTAGTCAAGGACGATTCAGGAGGAAGATTCGAGGACGAAATGCATGACAACCTGACTAAGTACGTAGTTAAAGACGGACTTTATCTGGTAAACGACAAATTGTACCTACCCACGCCAGCTTTAAGAAAGATCGCACTATCCTGGTGTCATGACTCCAAGTTTGCCGGACATCGTGGTATTCGTTGCACTCAAGAATTTCTAGGACGACATTTCTTTTGGCCCAACATGAGAGAAGATACCAAACAATATGTCCAGTCTTGTACCACCTGCCTTCGGAACAAATCCACCACGCAACGAACTCTGGGATTGTTGGAACCCTGTGCCATTCCTACTGGTCCTTGGACCACTGTATCTACCGATTTTATCGTTGATTTACCAGAGTCGCAAGGTTGTACCTGTATAATGGTGGTGATTGATTCCTTCACCAAGTTGGCACATTTTTCACCTTTACCCAGAGTTCCTTCTGCCTCCTGTATGGCAGAAATCTTCTTGAAAGACATATTCAAGTTACATGGTCTACCTACTAAGATAATTTCGGATCGAGGCAGCCAGTACACATCCCATTTATGGTCCGCTCTCTGTAAAGGTTTGGGCATAGAGAGAGCTCTCACCTCGGGATTCCATCCGCAATCTAAAGGACAGACGGAACGCCACAACGGTACATTAGAGCAGTATATCCGGTGTTTCGTTAACCAACAACAAGACAATTGGGTCCAGTTACTCCCGATGGCAGAATTTTCTTACAATCACGCTAAACACTCTGCCCTCTGAATTAGCCCTTGTTTCTGTACTTATGGTTACCATCCCCGCACCCTACTTCCATTAGCTCACATAGAGAGCTCAGTTCCTTCTGCCGAAGCCTCTTTGACAACTATCCGAGAGGCACATAACAAAGCTAGGCTGGGATTGAAAGAGGCCCAAGAAAGAAACAAGACCCAAGCGGATAAACACCGTAGACCAGTTCCTGAATGGGGTGTTGGTTCTAAGGTACTCTTGTCGACCAAATTCCTACCACGTTGGGTATGTCCCTCAAAACTGTCCCCTAAATATATTGGACCATACAAGATCACTCGAGTCATAAACCCTGTAGCCTTTCGCCTACAGCTACCGTCAAGCTTACGCGGAGTTCATCCGGTGTTTCACACTTCTTAACTAAAGTCCTTTGTTGAAGATAGATGGACCCGTAAGACAAGCAACACCTCAGTACCTAAAGATCCTTCTAAAGATGTCTATGAGGTGGCCCAGATATGTGACTCCCAGTATCGTAGAGGACGTTTAGAGTATCTTATTCAATGGAAGGGATACCCTACTTCAGAAAACACCTGGGAACCTAGATCTCATTTGAATACCCCCCTACTGTTGTACAAATTCCACCGTAGTCATCCGAGCAAGCCAGGAGGAGTGGACCTTAGGAGGGGGCATACTGTCACACCTCAGGGAACCTGGCGGCTTTGGGCTAAATGGAAGCTGCGTCCTCCATTGCTGGTTCCTTCACGTACGACGAAGCGCAAAGTACGGGTCTAGTCTTTTTTTTTCTACGCATTCCGACGCCGGTTCTTTAGCCACTCACTTCCGGTGTCGGATGCGTTGCAATGAACAGTATCGCTGATCTACTGCGCTGCCGTACTCCTTACACTTCGCTCCTCTGTGTTTTGTCTCCTTACCGTCTCCCGTCTCCCCGTCCTCCCTTTCTAATCTCCAGCTTTTCCTCTCGCCTCCGTATCCTTGTCCTTCCTCCTTCTACTTTTCCGCTCCCATCTTCCACCGGTCCCTTCCTCCCGTCTTGTGTTATTTTCCCTCAGGCTTGCTTTCTTTCATTCCTTTCCTCTCCGCCCCTTTTCCTTTTTTCCTCCAGCCTTGCCATTCTGTGTATCGACCTCCTTCTGTTCTACGGACTGCCTAGCCTCTTCCCTATTGGCGTATTCTTGTACTTCTAGTGTACCGACTCCTGCCTGCCCAACGGATTGCCTGCCTCTTCCTGGATTGTATAGTTGCTACCGGAACACTTAACCCGTGGTACTCATTCTACTGCTGGTTTTCGCCCAAGTTTACCATCCCTGGAGTTTCCTGATCCACTCATCTCTTCAGCAGAAGTATATCTTTCTGGGGTTTTTATGCCGCTGGCTTTTTCCCCACAGTTCAACGGCTGAGGAGGGTAGCCACAGTTCACCCATTGGGTGTCACTGTGGAGTCCTTTCACGGTCGTCCTTATCTGCAAAAAAAAAAGGGAAAGACTCGAGCTCAGGATAACCCGAAGCTTGCATTACATCGGAAGATCAGAGGTGAGGAGGAAGGGGAGGACAGGGAATCAGACTCTTCACAAGTGGAAGAGGATATAACAGATATATCCGACATTATCAAATATTCCAGCCGCAAAAACCTTTTTAATGTTTGTCTGGGCCTTGCCTAATGCAGTTAAGGTATGGACATAAGCCGAGAGGTCCTTAATGAACTTATCCCCAAAAAGATTTCCTTGAGCTTTGGGACAGCCTCTCCCTCCACCATATCCTTTAGTTTGGGGTCTATGCGCCTAGGCAGAGCTTTGCACCTCTCATTGGATATACTGGAATTAGCATTGCCGAGCAGGCAAAAGGAACTCTGCACCCAGCCCCTGAGCGCTTGGACATCTATTTGTGATTCATTAGTAGCAGCCTCCTCTGCCAATTCGAATATTTGGGTCAAGGGCCCTAACATGTCCAATTGCTTGTCCTGACAACTCCGAAGTGCCCCGTCAACCCCTTTCTTTGGGTCCTTACCCCTTTGGTACAAGAAAGCCACCATGGACTGATCAATCACAGGGGTCATTGACACCTTGTCAGGAATAACAGGACGGAGGCATTCTGAATGCAATTTATTCCTGTCTTTGCTAGGAAGAGCCCTCCTAACCCAATGATGGAGGAAAGAGGAGACTGCCTCAGAAGGACGCCATTCCGCTGACCTAGGGTGCTGAATGAGAGAGGGGTCAAAAAACAGAACCCCACTGTCGTCCAACAATTGCTCCTCAGCAGTCTGGGATACCCCCACAGATCACACCTTCCTTTTACGCCTCTTGGGCGGGGAGTCCGAATATATAGAGGAATCAGGGGATGATAAAGGAGTAGAGGTCACTCTAATTGGGGCTGAAGATTGGGCAACACACTCACCGAACTTACGCTTTAAGGTTCTAACCGGGGAGTCAGGTAAAGAGGGAGAACTCTGAACTGCACTTAGTTGCCCTTGCAAATGTTTAGATTTGGTTGTGCACTTTCTGGTCGCTGTAGAAGGGCCCTGAACAGGATTGGGATGGAAGTCGGGAATCTTATTAATTAGCCTGTCAAATGCTGAGGCTAAGGTTGAGTTTAAATTCAAGAGAGCCAAATCCATGGAATCCCTTATAGCCCTGGAGATGGTCGGGGGTGGCACCAGGGAGGTCTCACCCAACCCCCTCACTCCAGAATCCTCACTAAGCCTATCACTTTTTTTTGAAGCCACCCTACCTGGGTCCTGGCATCCACTGAAGGAACCCCTTCTGGCCCTTTAATTGGCTGCAGTGTTGGTAACAATGGAAAACAAAAATAGAATATGAAGGAAAAAGCACCCAAGTGTCACAGATCAAACAGAAAAAAGGTCAAGCAGACCTATCAAAACTCCACCTGAAGTCTGTGGAAATGTATTTAAAACCCAGGACCAAGCAGGCAATAAACATAAAAAAAACTAATAAACAGTAATAATGCTGAACGAAAGCACGTGAGGAACACAAAATGTATAAATTCTTTAACTGCTGCCTGAAGCAGTCACACACATACCGAACGCCGAGCAGGCGAACGTTGAGAGGCCAAGAAACCTCTCTGCCTATGAGGTGTGTTGGAGTGGTAACGCGCTCGAGCCGCTCCTCACAGGGCGAGCTCTTTATGTAAATATATCCGGCGCTGAGCAGGCGCGAAGCAAAGGCAGGGGAGGAAAGCGCAAGCAGCACTGCAGCAAATGTAAATGTCGCCGAGCAGGCGAACGCTAAGAATCCCTCAAGGGGAACCGGGGAAAGGAGGGGAAAGGGTGGGGAGGAGGAAGAAAAAAGGGTCTGACTCTGGGCGTGCCTGAGGCGAGATGAACGCCTCACGCCGAGCGGCTCCAATAATAATTAAAGTTTCCCCAACGTTCGAACAAATGAATGTTATAACAAAGTAACATAGAGAAACAATTTAACACTGAAACAACGTATCAAAAAACCCCTTCACAGAAGAAAGGACTAGCGTGTAACAAATAGGACTTATCTCGTTGCGACAGCAGCAAAGAAAGAGGAGTTGTACTTAGAGAAAAGGACATTTATGGGGGTGGGTTCATCCTGATTGGTTCATGGGCTGGTCCTGAGCCCCATCTTGGACTGGGTTCCTGCACTGTGTGCTTATGGTTCATGTGTTTTTCTGTTTTAAAAAGAAAAAGTTAATGTTCGAAAAACGTTTTTTTCTTTGCTGCTATTTTGTCAGTAGTAAAGATTGAAAGCATAATATGAGCCTCCTTGTTGTGCCATAGAATCATGATATATGATGGCCGCCTGCCTGCATCTTGGTTCCCATTTCCGCTTTGTAACCGGCATTTACCAGTGGAGCACTGCCATCCAGTGGGTACTTCTGGTATGGCACTAGCTTTAAGTTTCATGGTTACTCATTTTGTGGCCATCTAGATATTTTGGACTTCAACACCTATTTGACCCCTAGCCAGTATAGTCAGCGTTGAAGGATCATGGGAGTTGTAGCCGAAAGGACCACACAATGGGTAACCATGTTTCTCTTTTTTGTAACTGGGCAGATAGCAGTGCAGAGCTGTCAGCAGTGAACACTCATTTTGTGTACCATAAGTCTGGTAATGGGACAGATAGTTCTGCTGCACTGTCACCTGTTGGGCAGCCTGGCATTGGTATTGGCAGTGACATTTTGTGGGTGGGGTCTGGTAAAATTGATGATGTACTTTAGTGATGATCTGAAAGATTGTATTGACGTTATTGCTCATAAAACCTTAAGATCTAAAACATCAGCTCCTTGGTTTTCGGGTGTGTTGAATGCAAAAAGGCAACTGGTTCATGGGTATAAACGTTGTTGGCTTTCTTCTCCCTTAGCAGAGAATTTAAGCGCTTTAAAAGAGGTTGCCGCGATTATGCCACCATGGTCATAGAAGCAACATGGCTACATTATACTTATCAATACAACAAAAGGAGGGAAAGAGGGTAAATATCAAGAAAGCAAACAATGATGAATTTATATCATTTTGAATAATTTAATGTAGCCGCATGCTGCTGGCTATGACACATACAAGTTACCAAACATATTAAAAAAACATGAATAAATATGTCACAAAATGAATTTAGGACAGAGTGGTGCTATAGAATATGATAATGTGTAAAGGACAGGGAGAAAGAATGGAAGGTAAAGCATATGACACACTTCTTTTCCTCTTCAGTCGGGTTCCTAAATAGATAACCCTCTTGAATCACAATCCAAGTTGATGTCACAAATTTCACATCAAATAAAACAGCCATATCAAGTTGCTGTCAGCCATAGTCTCACATTGGAAAACATAATGCAACAAGGAAAGGCAAACTGACAGAACTATCACTCATTTCCAGTCAGGCAGAAATACATGTCATTTCAAGTCAGGCAGACTAACAGAAATACAGCCATTGCCAGTCAGGCAGACTAACAAAAATACAAGTCATTTCCAGTCAGGCAGACTAACAGAAATACAGCCATTGCCAGTCAGGCAGACTAACAGAAATACAGCCATTGCCAGTCAGGCAGACTAACATAAACACAAGTCATTTCCAGTCAGGCAGACTAACAGAAATACAAGTCATTTCCAGTCAGGCAGACTAACAGAAATACAGCCATTGCCAGTCAGGCAGACTAACAGAGACACAAGTCATTTCCAGTCTACTAGGTGAGACAATCTCAGTTCCAGCGATTGTCTTAAGTTTGATTCTTGTCTTGAGCTCTAAATATAGGGGAGAAACCCTACCCCTTGATCCTAGTTTCAACTTAAGCCCCATGGTGGGCTAGTTTTCATTAGGACTGGTTTCCTGTTTCTACAAAAGGTAGAACAAAAAAGCTTTGTGTAAGAAGTCATGCCCTCAATAACAGTAGTGTCAATATAAAATAAAAATTCACCACAGGGTGCACTGACTTCAATAGCATCAGGTTTGTGCACAGTATACTATAGGCGTCGTATTACGATCACCCGCAGTAACCTACACAGAAAATACCAGGAAAACACCCCAATGGGTTAGCAATTCAGCATGGTGTAGTATATACTTCGCCAAGTGTATGTCTAGAAGCCATGTTAAAAAATAAAAAAAATTACTCACAGGCTGGGGGGACTTGTGGGTCCAGTTTGTGGAATCGTTGACCCAATTTGGCCAAACCTGCACTGCATTGGAAATAAGGGAAACTGGAGTGGAAGAAAGGGAAAAATAGAGCTGTGTAAGCCTAGTTCAAGAGCGCTCAATGTTAGACTTAAAAATAAGGGGTAGGAGGTTGATGGTGCTGACAGTCTAGGGAGAGTCAGGGGCACCTGGGGTTCTAAACCACTGCCGGTCATATAAAAACACTAGGCGAGATTGTTACCATAAAAATGCTGCCTGGAGGTGCTGCACCGTGTATGATATGATATGAAATGATGTGGCATTTATAACGCACCTGTACACAATCGTTTCTACGTGCGACAAGACCAGGAGGGGGAAACAAGGGAGGACAAAATGACTATCATACTAGGCCTTGTGTCATTCAGATCACACAAGTGCGGGGAAGAGGAAAGGGAGAAGTGCCTGGGGGAGGGGAAGTGCAGTTAACTCACAAGTGCAGTCAGCGGGTACTGTAGGGTTGCAGATACAGACCCTTAAGTGCTGGGGAGCCCGGAGGCAGTGCAAGGGCAAATGGACATGCGGTACCTGAGTCCGAGTTCAGAGGGTGACCAGGTGACAGTGCGTGGAGCAGTCGGGTGCCTCAGCAGGGGAGAGGAAGAGAGAAAGCGGAAGCGAAAAGGAAGGTCTTGAGTTGCTTCAGGAACCGAAGGTGGTTCTGCTCAAGTTTGAGAGAGGCAGGGAGGCTGTTCCAGAGGGAGGCCCCAGCTGAGGAGATAGATCTGCCCCCAACTCTCTGCCTGGTGAAGCGTCTGACCCTCAGAGAGTTGGAGGTGGATGAGTGGAGAGCTCGAGAAGGAAGATGCTTTGGAAGAGAAAGTTGGAGGTAGAGAAGCTCTAGGCCCCATAAAACCTTGTGGACAATGCAGAGGTTCTTGAACTTGATCCTTGCTGCCACGGGGAGCCAGTGAAGAGATTTCAGAGATGGAGAGATACGATCCCTGGGCTTGAGGCCCAGGGCAAGTCTCACAATCCTGTTCTGGATAAGTTGTAAAGGTCGAAGAGTAGAGGCAGGAAGATTTAGAAAGCCTAGAGAAGAAGTGAGCTTCTGGGGGAAAGTGAGAATGGGAAAATACCTCTGAGCAGGTGCAGCTGATAGTTTGACTTGACGTCAGAGATCTGGGGAGAGAAGGAGAGGGTGGAGTCGAAGGTGATACCAAGGTTCTTAGACTCACAGGTAGGATCAGGAAGAGGGCCCAGAGTGGGTGGCCAGAGAGAGAGAGAGGAAAGGAGGGAATGGGTGTCCCAATGAGGAGGATCTCAGTCTTACTGGCATTAAGGCAGAGATCATTGGTGGCACACCATTCCTGAATTGTGGTCAGACAATCTGGTATGAGAGAAGAAGCAGAGGTGGCTGAGAGGAGTCTGAAAAAGAGCTGAGTGCCATCTGCATAACATTGAAAATTAGAGCAGAAAGTAGCAATGCGTTGGGCAAGCGGTGCCAGGTAGTGGTTGAAGAGCCAGGGAGAGAGGTTAGAGCCCTGAGGAACACCACAAGTAGAGAAAAAGAAGAGAGGAAAACCCCAGTTGGACCTGCGAGGGTCGGTCGGTGAGAAAGGAGGTCAACAAGGCCAGGGCCTGATCAGTAATACCAAGGTTGTCCCGGAGACGATGGCGTGAGCAAGATGGCGTTGTTGACCATGTCAAAAGCAGAGGGTGGATCATGGAGAATTAGGACCGAACGGAGATTAGAGTCAAGATCGGAGAGCAAGTCTTTACTGGTGTTCATGAGAGCAGTTTCCGTGCTTCTGACAGCTCTAAAACCAGACTGGTGGTCATGGAGACAACTAACCGATTAAGCATGTAGATTAAGCTGGGAGATGGCCAGTTTTTCCAAGGGTTTGCCCAGGAAAGGAGAGATGGAGATCGGCCGAGAGCTTTTTTAGAAGGGGCTGCACAAGAGAATGCTTAAGGGGAGGGGAAGTTCTAGTGGCAAAGGAGTGATTGCAGAAATCGGCCAAGGCTAGAGCAAGGGTGTTGATGTGGTCCTTCATTGTTGTGTATGAGCAAGGGAGAACTGGCTTTGATGAGACTTTCATAGATCGGACTTGTCTACAAACATCAGGGGTGAACAGGAGAAAGGAGGAGAAAGGTGGAGGAGAGACAGCCTCAGACAGACCAGGAGTGGTAGAGGAGTAGGAAGAGGAGGTAGAGGAAGAGAGGGTGGATAGGATGTCCTGAGTTTTCATAGTGAAATGAGACTGTAGCACTGCAGCAAATTAGACAATGTGCGTACCCTGTGGTTTTCGGATCTAAAAAACGAGGGTAGGGGGTTGGAGCCACCGGGGCCGCGTCGTGTTGTGCGGACCGCAGCGCTTGCTATGGCAACCATCCAGTGGAGGCACCGGAATTGACGCGTTTGGCCCGTTGCTAGGGAAATGGCCCGATGGCGTAAGGGCACTGTTGCAAAGCAACGTACCCTAAGAAAATAACACGATACATGTTTTCCCTGCTGAAAATGATTAAGAACTCTCTTACAATGAAACAAGTCACAACGCCTTCAAGAAGCAAGCATTCACTGTCCTCCTTAAGTAACTTTCCCTGTTCAGTCCCTCTCTCCCCTCCATCCACAACTGGCGTCTAGATGTTCCTGGGTTAAGCGTGCTTCTGCAAATGCCAGATAAATAAACACTTCAAATGAGAAATGTAAAAAATGCACTTCATTTTTCTTCGAGAAATTATTGACAATTCGGAAAGAAATTCCTCAATCTTCCATGAGACCATTGTGTCTTAGTTGTTAAACCAGCAGTTGCTGGAATGCCTTTATCCTTCCAGATGATGATAAACTAAATGCATTAATGATAAAGACTAAAGGCACTTTTATCACGGATGATCCTGGCAAAGCAACGAAGATAAAATGTAACGTCTAAATCTTTCTTTTATTATTATTATTGTTGTTATTTTATTGTATTTATTGAGCGCAGACTTAGGTTCAAGAAGCAACGGAGCACTTTACAGAGGTATACAACAATACAGCTACATAACAGAGCGCTATACAGAGGTGTACAACATTACAGATACATAAAGGAGCACTTTTCAGTGGTAACAACGGAACAGATACACAGCACGGCTAGGACTGCTGTACCGGGAGGCAGGGAGGACAGGGGAGTTCAGCGTCTAGCGAGTCAGGTGGCGCGAGGGGCAACGTGATGGCCTACGTATTGAGAAGGAGGGACTCCTTGAAGAGGTGGGTCTTGAGTTCTTTTCTGAATTGTAGGGGCATGGGGTTGAGTCTGATGCCAACGGGGAGGAGGTTCCATAGTCTTGGGGCATAGGCAGAGAAGGCTTGTATTATGTTCTTTTTCTTTTTCCAGCAGTGGATTTTTAGTCTGCACCTGTCCTAGTTTCTGGTAGTGCGCTGTCCGCCGGAGATGCTTAGTTTCTCTGCGAGGTAGCTGGGTGACTGCCTTATAGATGATGCAGCAAGACTTGAAGGTGATTTGTGTGTGCAGTGGGAGCCAGTGGTGGTCGATGAGGGCCGGGGTGATGTGGTCGTATCTGCACAGACCCTTGATGAGGCGTGTGGCTGTTTGCAGGACACTTATCAGGGGCACAAGGAAGTCTGACGGGAGGCCTTAGAGGAGTGCATTGCCCCCATCCAGGTGGGATAGGACCAGTGCTTGAACAGTGGATCTAAAGCTGTCCGGAGGGAGGAAGGGCTTGACTTTCCGCAGGAGAGAGCGCTGATACCAAGCTGTCTGAGTTTTCTTAGCTATGTGTGTCTTGAACGAAAGGTATTTGTCGAAGTGGAACCCAAGGGTTTCTTCCATACTTTAAGCAAGTGGTTCAACTTTCGCTTGAGAACGGTTAATTTCCAGATTCTTAAAAAACTGGGCATGTGCAGGGTAGGACAGGCAACTTTTCGCCTGGGGGGCAAGCACAGCTGTGGCCCATGGTGAAGCAGTCCCAGCCCACCATGTGTGGAAAACTTCCAAACCACCAATCAAACTATATTTTATATACAAAAGTACTTGAGAAGTAAATTGCGTGCAGCACAGTCTAACAATTTGTTTTCAAGTGAACCCCACAAACACAGAAGAGACAATGCATTACTTCCTGCTGGCATTTGAGGGACTGTCAGCGTGTCGCATGGCGATTTCCACATGATGGATGTGTGAGTACGCTAATGTCCTGCACCACACACCCTGTCCGATTGAAGTTCCGGTGAACATGTTTTTCCCATAATGGTCAGCCCTGGCAATAAGTCAGAATGTAGTAATGCAGCGAAGTCAGCAGCTATGCTCTTCCAGGACTGCGTCCCAGTACATGGGGTAGATTGGCCCGCAGGGCTGTACGTAGACGGGATCACACCCTAGACAGGAAGTATTGTCTGCTGTCCCATAACTTTTTTATGTTGCTAGCTACACTCTGAATACTTCAAGCATCAATGACGGTTAAAGTAGAACATTTTTGGGGAATATCAAAAACCCTGCATCCCGTTGTTTTGCCAACAGGAATTCTGCTGAAAAAACACATAGAAATATATATGGCAGCAGGAGTAAGGGGTTCAAAGGGGCGGCGAGGGGCTTGGAGTAGGGGGACTAGCATAGGGAAAGGGAGGGTTGTGGGGGAACCCCCAAATTAAAGAAAAAATGTGATGAGTTTTTTCAGTGGAATTCCTTCAAAGTAAATTACTGTCGGTAAACCGACATGGAACCCAAAAACCCACAGTAGACGCACTGCGCTGCAGCGGTGCAAGCTGAAACAAGTCAAAAAAACAAGGCAGAACAGAAGGCTCTGTGTTTTAGTTTTTATATTGCATTTAGCTATATTATGCCCTCCCAATATTGCCAGATAAGTGGGTTGTAGAAAGGGGGGTATGAGGTGATCTGTACAGGATCACACACATTTGATTGTGTGGTCAAGCTGAGATCGGAACACAAGCCCCTGTTTCCAAACTCGTTATCTGATACTATATGATACCCAACAGCAATTCACTTCCGGAGCATGTACACTCTCTAACTCCCACATTCAAAGAAATATAACCATGCCTAAACAGTGCACTGGGTTGATCTGGCTGACATTACTTTCCCTGTTTAATCTGAGCCAGAAAGCAACACATCAATCAGTTATTTTTGTTGTTTGAGTCTGGCCCCTCAAACGTTTTAGTAGTTCATTATTTATTTTACTTTTCAGTAAAATAGCTACCCACAAGTGAATTTGCCATGACTGCGCTATGAAACAATGCAGCCTATGTTGTGCACTCTTTAAATGGCCATATAGTGTGGGGCGTGTTTGGGAATCGACTAAGAAAATCAGGAGAGTGGGGGGCTGCGCTGGTTCATCAGCTGCCTCTATAATTGCCCAGGATCAGGACTGGTCATGGTTAGAGGCGGCGATCAGTATGTTTATCAAAGCTAGAGAGGCCTCAAAGAGTCTTCAACTCAAGTTAACAGCTGCTCATATCTTCCTACAACGTGAGTGGCTTTAAAAACATTTCTAGGGCATTTCATGGTGAGACTTCTCCCTTTAATAATCATATCCTCATGCTCCAAGAAACTATGGAAATTCGACTTCTACATATTGATGGGTTTCTAATCTACTGTAAATTGGCTAAAAAGGTTGCAAGAGGTAGGCCTTGTGGTGGTCTGCTTATCTCTGTGGACCTGGGCCTAAACGCCCAATGTCTTGAGATTACTACTGCCTCCGACTATATTTTGGTTGTCCGAGTGACTATGGTGTCCTGCGGAAAAAAAGTATTTGATCATCAATGTGTATTGGAACCCAGTCACAACCAAAAGATCTGCAATCTTGGCGGCGTTGAGCACTGTGATAGGTGATTGTTTAGAGGCTGGGCTACCACAAAACATCATAGTTGGGGGGGGGCTTTAACTCGGACTGCCACTCGGGGGGTTATCTTGGGGAAATGCCCGCTGTTCAGGGCACCTGTGGGGTCGTCTATAAGGGTTTCCGGGCACATATGGCACTCCTTTTTGAGCCAATGGGGGCTGTCCATATGAGGGCTTAAGAAAGGGAGAGTCACCCTACAGTTGGCACAGGGTGGGCGCATGGTCTTGGATTGACTATAGATACTTCTCCCGTGACCTTGAGGCCTCGTGTTCCGCATGATCTCTTGTTGATCTACACATTAGCGACTACCTAAGATTGAACATCAAAATGAACCTTCCAGCAATACATCGTACCTCTGCATTTCTTGAAGTTGATCAGGGGGGGCCTTTCAATTAAATGGAACACTCTGTCCTGTCTTAAGTTTGTAAGGGAGCTTCAGAGACAAACGGCTCCGGGGGTGATCTGTATCATGGATTATCGTTTGAATCTTACAATACATTGATGTTCGGGTGCCTGAGGTGGGTTCCTGGCAGTAAACAATTTCTCCAGTCTGGGATCTCATTTCTCGGATGTCAGGATAAGGGACGCTAAATGTCTCAAAAGAGAACAATTGAGGTAGTTGGGCGAAGAAAAACCTTCTGCTGAAGCCTATCAGAAGCTAAGAAAATTATTCTATCTCGTTATAGGTGTTTTCTTAAATCAATTAGGCTGAGCAGGTTCAACAATGATAACTGGGGGATGTTGGAGACACTTAGGTCACGCAATTGTGTAAACCTCTGGTCCATCATTAACAAAAAGATGGCTACCTTTGCACCTGAACTGCTGTTTTATAACTGAGGAAATATGACTAGAGTTCTTTACCAACAAATTTGCAGGTCCTGATAGAAATTTGACTCGGGAGACCTCTGCTTTGGAGATGGAACCTACTGAACCTTTTCCAAGGGTGGAGGATGATGTGGTCTGGGCCATTAACATGGCAAAGGCCTCCCGAGCACCAGGCCTCAATGGTTTGGTCCCTGTAGTGATCAAAATTGATCCCCTCCTATGGGCAGGGGTGTTGTGTCCTTTGTTTAGAACCATTTGGGAATCCAACTTGGTGCCTACATCTTGGCAGAAATCACTGATCATTCCGATATATAGAAAGGAAAATGTTGGCGACTCTAGCATCTATAGTCGGATAGCGTTGCTTGATGCTTCGAGTAAAATCTTTGCCACTATCCTATTGAAAGAACTTAGTGCATTAGTTTGGAGATTGGGGGTGATTTCACACTACCAAGTTGGAGTCAGGGTGGTGATTAGGAGGGTGATCATGGCCTCCCTGGACATGAGCTCGGCTTTTGATAGAGTTAACCGTAGCACATTATTGCAAAAACTGTTGAGGTGGCAGGTTCCTACCAAACTGGTCTTACTGCTTGAGCAACTACACACAGACACATCTTTGAAGGTGAGGCTTATGGGGGAGTGGGCAAGCAAGGGCCAGTACCAACCTATGTGGGTGTCAAGGAGGGCTGTGTCCTGGCCCCCCCTACTTTTCTAAACCTATCTGACCTAGACATGTTGTGGATGGAAGACATTACTTACCAAGTCAGAAAGGGTCACCTGAAGCTCAATTGGATGGCATTTGCAGATGGCTTATTTGTCTTTGATCAAACCGCAATCGGTCTGTAGAGAAAGCTCGACCACTTCCATACCTATGCCGCGAAAAACAACCTGCTAGTCAACGGCTCAAAGTAAGGTGGCTATTTTTTCAAATGGCCTGAGACCTTAGACTATGTGTTGGGTTGTTTGGAGATCAAAGATTGGAGAAAGTTTTAACAACATGCTATCTTGGCTGCAATCTATCTATCTAACTAACACCAGTTCATTGGCAGAAACCAGGGCTTGATTTCTCAACTAAAGAGAATCCACAGCATTCTTTGCTTAGAAGAGGCCTTTCTATCCAGCCAAGGTATAGCCAATTGCCCTCTATGCTCTGGACTTTACATTACTGGACCTCAGAGACATCCTTGCTTCGATCCAAGGGATGGTGTGGAAAAAGACTCTGAGCTTGCCGCTGGGGCTTCCAAATGTAATAATCCACCATGAACTATGTCTGGTCTCCTTGAGTGCAAGGTACTCATGGAGGCAGTTGGGTTGTTATGCCAAGATTGTTAAACTGCCTCCCCACTCACTATGCAAGGATTTGGGGTTATTTGCCAGCATGAGACGGTTGCATCGCTAGCCATCTTTAAACACTCTATGTGGGTAGCCAGTCATAATGTCGAATGCAAAAAGTAAAATCCAAAAATGTCGAAAAAAAAGAAATGTTGAAAAAAAAATTCGAATGTGTTTTTTTTTTTTATTTGTATGGTTTTTTGGCTTTAGCTAGTAAAAATAAACAAGGGTTTGGGGGGAACCCCCCATTAAAAAAAAATGTAAAAAAAACACGTTTGAATTTTTTTTGTTGTTGACATTTTTGCATTCTTCTTTTTTAAGTTCGACTTATTCACTATAAACCCTCTGTCTACTCTCTTGAGCGAAATTAACTCATATGAAGATGAGTTGGTGAATAGGCCGGCCATGACGAAACACAAACTGTTCATGCTTGACTGAACAACTGAAAAAATTGGGTTCCTACTCATCCTTTAGGGAGTATGCACACTTTTCTGGAAAAAATCTAACATGCCCAGGTATATCTGTCTGTTTCCATCACCAATTGTGCAAATTCTATATTTACGATTTAAACTAAACCTATTTCCCACATTGGACCGTGTCATTAAATGGGGGAGTAATTCACCATTATCATCATTCTGTCGTCTTTGTGAAGAACCAACATATACAGAGTCATGGAAACATCTTGTGCTCTTTTGTACTCATTTGACTGAACCCAGAAATTTTTGTTTGGGCCTTTTTTTGGACTCAGGGCCCTGCCACAACTGAAACGGATAGAGATGGCAAGGGCGTTCACCCCACTAAAGACATGAGGAGACAGGGTGCAGGGACGAGACTGACACAGTTCCCATTATTGGAGAAGGGTGGTGGACGGCCCCAGTATATTCCGTGACAGCAAATGGACAAGGACAATTTAAGATGCAAGCTACCGTCATTGACTGCTGAGGCTGGGAAATAGATTCAGTGTTAAGGAGCAAAAACAAACGGATGGAATGAACACCGCTATGATACAAAAGTCAAAACTGAACATATGGTGATGCTAGAGTCCATTCGATGATGCAAGTCGTTAATGGGCACAACATGATTCAGGACTAATATGATTATGTAGTGATCCAAAAGGTCCAGCAGGAGAATGTCAAGATTCAGAATGGGTGAACCAACATAAATCAAAAAGTCCAATCAAAGCATTAGCAACATAGCAGTGATGGAACCTCCATAATGTGGCCATCAGATTCAGACTTCGGCTAATGTGGGTTTGTTGAAGCAGAAGAAGCATTGCAACTGTAGTATGCTGAGTAAGGCAAAATGAACGGAGTGGTGGCAGTGTTGTTAAGGTGCCAGGGTGGACAGCGCCAAATGGTGGGCGGACGGCAGGAGGAAAGGGTAGCCAGTGAAGTGGGAATAGGGAGAGGCATGGGAGGGGGAGAAGGGAGGGTGTGGCACAGCACACTATCAATGCCAGACAGGGGACAGTTAAATATGATTTTCTGGCATGCAGGCACATCCATACAGGAAAGATGGGGACAGCTAAATACGATGTTCAGGCATGCAGGCACACCCATACAGCACGGGAGGGACAGCTAAATATGATTTTCAGGCATGCAGGCATCCATACAGCATGGGGGGAGGCAACTAAATATGATTTTCAGACATGCATGCACATCCATACAGCAAGGGTGGGGACAGCTAGATACGATTTTCAGGCATGCAGGCATATCCATACAGCAAGGGGGGGACAGCTAAATAAGATTTTCAGGCATGCAGGCACATCCATACAGCAAGGGGGGACAGCTAAATATGATTTTCAGACATGCAGGCACATCCGTACAGCACAGGGAGACAGCTAAATACGATTCTCAGGCATGCAGACACATCCATACAGCAAAGGGGGGCAGATAAATACGGTTTTCAAGCATGCAGCCACATCCATACAGCAAGGGGGGGGCAGCTAAATACAGTTTTCAGGCATGCAGGCACATCCATACAGCAAGGCGGGGCTGCTAAATACAGTTTTCAGGCATGCAGGCATATCCATACAGCAGGGCGAGGGGCAGGTAAATCCGAGTTAGTGAGAGTCGCGTCGGAGTGGAAGAGGAACGAAGGATTCAGTCGAGGGGTCTGACCTTGGTAAGCAGCCTCCATGAAAATGAAGGGGTAAGAGCTGACCCCCTGACCTCCTGGTAGCAGACACGGAGCTGACAGGGTCTTTAGAAAGTGGGCCTTTGGCGAGGGGGCTGACTGAAGCCTGCCGGTCCCCAATAGGATGATTTATGCAATGATGTAGCCAGTGGTTAAAGCTCTCAGGCAGGGCACACAACAAAGGTAAGAGGCGGCGGCCATCTTGGAATTGCCACGAGACGGCAATGGAGAGGCACAAACAAATAGGGCAGATTCCTCAGGGCACCAGAGAGGACTTCAAGTGAGAGGCAATTGAAGATGGAGGTGTTCTTGTCAAGATCGGATCTTCTTGCTGTACATTTAACCCTGCCCATGATGAAGACAATGGGACCCTGACAGAGGCCATTACCCGGTTATCAGGGCTGCATCCTAAGATGGAGGCAGAAACAAATACTGTATGAAAGGACAAAGGCTGGCTTTCATATATCTCTTCATGGATATCAACATGGATGGCCAACGGACTGAAGGTACTGGCGGCAGCCCTGGTACTAGTGTTGTTCACTTTTTTTGTCCTCAGAATAGCCATCACACACAGCTCTATTGGTGGTGGGAGTGCAGAGATTTGAGCACATGACGCTGATCTTAGTTTCCCTGCGTTGGCTTCCACTGTAGGCCAGGATTACCATTAAGTTTTTATGCATTACCTATAAAGCAATACATCACCAAACCGCCTCTCATTTGGCTCAGAAACTAAAGATTTTGGGGGGTTTAAGCGGCCTTTGAAGCTGCATGTCTATTTGCCTGGAAGTCTTTAAATTCAAGTTGTCCTCCTCTATGCGGAGGTCTTTTTCTCGGGCAGCAGTCTCAGGGGAATTCGTTGCCTACTGACCTTCGCTTGAGCTCTGATTATTTGAAGTTAGAAAAACATTGAAAGCCTGTCTATTGCAATCTGTTTTTTAAATGGTTGTATTGATAAACCTTTCTTAATTGTACATTTGATGACATTTTGTAAAATTTTAATTGTTGTGGGTTCTGTGTGTTTATGAATGTGTTATATATGTAACAAATGTGTGCCTGGTTCAACGCTATAGAATACATTTCACTAAATAAATAAAATGGAGGCGGCCACTACCATGAGGTGACCAGTGGTGCCTGACATGTGACTGGCTTGGCCCGACACTGTAAGCCTTTAAGTATTGTCCCTGTTTGCCCAGAGGATTGTATGACTCGAGGCTATATCCAATTTACAAAAAAAGGGAAAAGTGACTCTGCTGTGTAAGTTACTGGGGTTGATCCCAAGTGTGGAGGTAGCTTTAACATTTTCAGTATTTCAGAGTACTGCATGTATTATCTGCTCCATCACACTACAAGTTTCAACAATGAAACACTCAAAAATCACATGCTTTTGTGCGGACTAAATTTCCTATGCAGAGAGCAGTACTTCATCCAATATTACTGCATGCAGTAATCATGCATGCGATAATATAACATTTCCCCATGGAGTCCTAAGTGACTCCAAAATAGGGAATCCCAAAAGGGTCCACATGACTCTGCATCAAGAGGACCATTCAAATGATGACACACAGCACTGTAATTCCTTTTGGCAGTATTTCCAAAGGTAACAATGCTAAACGCATAATGACCCCCGTCGTCTTTCAAGGGTTAAAATAGACAGATCTACAAGTGTTACCTGCACTTTAAGAACCACCTTGGGTTGTCATTCACGAAGAAATGGAGACCGGTGTGGTTTAAGAAGAGCAGCTGTATCCTATGCACAATTTGAAGTGAGGAGGGTACTGGCACTGTAGGCGGGCCGGCAGGCTTTCAAGATCGGACCAAATAGTGGAAAAACAGTATGAAAATGGTACATTGGGACTATGGTGTCTGCTGCAGTATGGTTTATTCCGGGTAATGTCATGTCAAATCATTCTAATGATCTTTTAGGCTTCTCTGTAAGGGAAATTAGTTCCTACAAGGGTGCTATAGCGGGCCCCTTGGATTTCAGCAAGACTTATCCAAACAATTTCAATGTTGCAACAAGCAAGCTAGACCAAAGGAGTGATGGCTGAAAGGTTTTTAACTAACCATAATCACGGAAATTGTTTGGGCAACCCTCCAGACCATCCTTCTTGAGCCTGCCACCCATTACAGAAAGGGGACAGACCATAGGCAAATATGGCTAGACTCCACTCCAAAAAGGGCAGAATTGATTTTGATTTTGAGAGATTTGTAACGTGCTGTACCTGGCAAACATAACTGCATTTTGACACAGATGGTTTAAAGATATGGTTGTCTGCTACTATCTTACACTATGGTCTAATAAAAAGTACTGGATAAGTCCCTTCTACGAACAAGAACCTTTTGCAGAATTGAAAAATGTCAGTAATGGTGCGAAGTTCAAGAGGAAGCGAGTTCCAGAGTCGGGGCCATAGACCATTCCCCTCTTGAAACACAACGGCAAGGAGGAATCTGAAGAAAGAGCTTGTCTGAATATCTGAGCGTTCTAGTTGGCTGGTACCAATTGAACTTCTGGGCTAAATATGGTGGAGCAAGCCTACGAAGGCATTGAAAAACCAGGCAGAGGATATTGAACATAATTCTCTCGTTCACTGGAAGTCAGTGAAGGGATTGCACAGAGGTGAACCCTGGGTGGATTTAGAAACTTAAAAAATGTGCCTGACTGCTCCATTCTGGGCTTTCTGCAGCCTCGACATTTGTCTCTGAGAAGGCCATTTCCATAGTCCAGGGGAGAGTTGACTAACGCTCCCACTACAATGGCACGATCATTTTAAGGTATATAATGCAGGGCAAGGCGCAGTGGCTGGAGAGAGTAGAAGACTGAGTTAACTATGGCTCCAACATGGATTTCACTACGCAGGTAGCTTGCCAAATGCAACCTAGGTTTTTTAACTTTGGAGCGTAGTTATATTTTGACCCCAGGAACTCGGGAGTGGTGAAGCGGTTCAACGTGGAAGTTAGCAAGTGCTTGGGTCCCAATAAGGCCACTTCTGTTTTCTTAGCATTTAGCTGTATTCGATTTTGGGACATCCATCGGCCGACTTCAACGAGATACTGACCTACTTCCTGAGTTGAGTCCTTGAAATTGCTGATTTATATATAAATCCGCGTATCATTGGCGTATGAATGAAAATATAACTTACAATTCTTAAAAATATTCATTAGAGGTTCCATATAAATATTATAAAGGAGGGGTGAACGAGCAGAGCCCTGAGGGACACGATATCTAACTGGAAGTGTGTCTGACAGAAACCTACCGTGTACTACCTGTTGCTGTCGATTAGTCGGGAAGGATGTGATCCATAATAGGGCCGTGTCTGAGACTCCACTTACTTCCTGTAGGCAATCTAATAGAACCTTGTGGTCTACTGTGTCGAAGACCCCTGACAGGTCCAACATTACCAAAGTCAGACCAGGCCAAAATATCATTACAGACCGAAATCAGTACCGTTTCCATCCCATGTCCTATACATATCAAGGAGGGCATTTTTCTTGACATGTTCCTGAAGCTGAGAGGTCACTTTTTTCTCATGGATCTTTGCTGGCTGGAGCAGTCCTGCAACAGGCGATAATTTTGCAGATCATTTGGATCCAGATTGGATTTCTTCAGGCGAGGGGAAACAGTAGAGAGTTTCATCTCATTAGGAACTGCTCCTTGAGTTAATGAAAGATTAATAAACATGGGCACGAAGTGTGTAAGGTCGGCCGCATCGGCCTCGGCTGCATAAACAGGGGAAGGGAAGAATAGATAATTTGTGGTTTTCAAACCATTTATTAGATCTAGTACTATGACATGGGGTACAGGATTAAATCAAATGTTGGCGTTGGTGAGAGTGGGGGCAGTGGGACCACAGCTGACGAGGTGTACTAGGCAAGTTGACTGCTTGATTCAGATTCAAATCAATTGTTTTGTGACTCTTCTCAGTTTTGTTAATGAAACAAGTATTTAAAGAGTCAGCTTAAGATATGGAGGGTGTAAACGCCCTTGAGATACACCTAGGGTCGAACAAGTCAGCAATCACTGTGAACAATTCCCGTGGTCTCTTATGTGATGTCTGGATCTTGTTCTGAAAGAACTTGCCTTTGGCTTAAAAAATCAGCACTTTGCAATTTCTCAAGGCTATTTTTGCATTTATTTCAGGAGCATTAGTATTCTGTTCCCTCCAGAGGTATTCCATTTGTGATATTTCCTGTGCATGGGTTTTTAAAGATGGTGCATTCCAAACATTAGATACCTTTTTGGGTGTTCTCTGAGCCAGGGGAGAAGGTTCATTGAAAATAGAGTCCAAGACTCTCCTTCCTAAATTAAAATACTCCACACAGTTCGGGGATAGATTAATAGCAGCCAGAGACCTTAATTGTGTGACAGTCCAAGCCGAACTGCTAGGTCACATCCCTTCTGTGAGAGCGCACATGCAACTCCAGATATGTTTCTGTGTCATTGAGCATCATCAGTGGGTTGAAACCTGCGTCTCTAGGCTCACGAAGAGACGGTCCAATGGACACATTCCACACATGCAGATCATGACCATGGATTTTGACACCAAAATCAAGAAGAAGCAGATGGAGTGTGTATGCAATTCTCTATTATGGGACTGGCACAATTTACCTTAAAGAAGTCTATCAAAAGCTCAGAATAACAACAACCCAAAGGCACCATCACAATAAATGAGACCACAATTGAGAATTGCACAAAGTGGTCATGGCGGACTAGGGCTGTTAATGCCTATATTCCCATGGTACGAAGAACATGAGGGACAAAGGATACACATGCCGCTACATAAGTACGCTTTCAGTATGTCATGGTTCATCTTCACCCTGCTCCCAGTAGAGCTCTACAACAATCTCACCATCAGGCGCCAAAGCCTGTTATACCTTCACAACCAACTCATAGAGTCAAGCACTTTTTCGGTCTTGAGTGTAAGGATTGCAGTCTGCTTAGCCTGCCTACGATCTTCATTATCAACCACTTCACAAGGGAATTTTGTGTAGTATTCCAGGCAAGTACAAACCCAACCTGTTCTGGTGAATAAGGCAAGGTGTCTACTTTTCCAATCTATTGGCCATAACCTTTTCTAGGACCTTCGTATCTCAAATCAGTAGCAGTCTAAAGGACTGACCATTCCAGGCTCCTTACCTGCCTTTTTAATGGAAATAGGCAAAAACCCTGCAGCTTACCCTCCTGCAATAGGGATTCCATGTGAGAAGCAACGGCTGTCTAAACACATTACAAAATGCCATGATTAGGCTTCCAGTCCTGTGATTTACCCCTCGACATACACTTAAAACGCAGTGCTTTCCTGCTCTGTGATACGTGTCAATTGACAGTCGGATCTCTGAAAACTGTCTCCTCATCTCAAAACTATATAGAAGTATATCCATTAAATTGGAGTCTTTGTCCAGGTTTCCCTTATAAATTGGGCCTCATTATGAGTTTGGCGTTGTGGCTAAAAATGGTGGTAATGCAGTGTAACATAGTTACAACTGTATTTTTTTTTATATTTTTGTTTTATTGTATATGGTTTACAAAAGAAACCTTTACAAATTACATTCAATAAGAAAAGAAAAGATCAATAAAATGCAGATATACATACAATACCATGAATTGATTACAGATTAAATACAACCCCAGTATCCTTCTTCTAAAAGTAGGAAACATAGAACAAACCAATAAAATCAGTGCAGATTTAAAACCAATAAGAAATTCATAGTCATAATTCCCTCTACATGCGTAGATATCAGCAAAATGTCATGTTTATATGCATATACAGTGCATTGGAAGGTTTAGAAGGATTAGAAATTCATCATACAAGAAGATCATAAAGAGGGCCCAAACAAATCTAATTTGATAAAACCCGCCACCGCAAGTCCATCTATGGTTTTAGTGATGGAGAGACAGCGAGACCAAATAAGATTTTCTTCCCCCAACAGTCCCAGGGTATTGAAACTGCATAAATAGCCTAAGCCCTAAGACCTTTCAGTGCTGTACAGTGTAAAATAAAATGACGGGCTGATTCAATAACCCCAGGATTATGGCAAAAACGACAAGTAAGGTCCGAGTCACTAATCTCCTTCCTTCTGTATAGAATTTCTTTAGTAGGCAGAATATTCCATCTAAGCTTCAGGAGTAGTGAGCGGTAATGGCGGTTAGGGAATGAGGTCAGAATATGAGATAGGCAGCCTCTGTTCTTATGATCAAATTGTAAATCACAGAGCGATAAATAAGTATGTCGTTTTTCCAGCGTATTATTCCAATCACTACAGAAAAGGAGCTCTTTTACTTTGTTTGGATTGTTCAACAGAGTGTCCTCATCAGTAGACAGATCTAATAAAGTCTTGTCACAGAGGTCCCTTAATCTAAAAAGAAATGGATTTCGATCAAGAGATCCTTGTGAGAAGAGAGTTTTGCCCACATCATAATAGAGTGTCTCTTGTTTAGGACTAAAAAAGTGCAAGGGCCCTCCAGAGGATTCTAGCTTGCAAAGAAACTAAACCAGGTCAAACCTTATGGCCGCTATCGGAACACAATTGGGCAATTTCATGACCTTTCTCCAATAGATACCCTCAAGGGTGTCCCAAAACGTCTGGAGAACCAAATAATGTAGTTCCATTCGGTATTCATTTCGGAATCATCTTTCCCTTGAAGAAATCTACCACTGGCTTAAAAGAGAACCTGCCATATTTGTTGTCTAATTTGATAGACTGTGAAGTAAGCAGGAGAAGTTTATGTCTCAGTGAGCGTCTTAATTCAGCAGCCGATGGTTGGGCCAAGATGAAGAATCCCAAATAAACAATTTTCTGTGCTCTCATGATGTTTTCACTGCCAATTTTCCACACCTGTTTATTCCCTTTTTCCCCTTAGAGAAGACCATCGTGCGGGTTTTGCTCGGGTTGATTTTTAACCCATTAAGTATAGAGTATTCTTCAAACTTACATATAAGTCTTTACAAGCCCACTTTGGTCTGGTCGAAGAGAAGGAAATCATCAGCATATGCCAACCACGAGAGCCTATGATCCCCCAATTTCACGTTCACCAAGCCTGCATTTCCGAGAAACTCCCCTACATCTGCCAGGTAGAGGATAAATAAACATGGAGCTAGGGAACAACCCTGTCTAACCCCAATATGTGTCCCTATTCTTCTGGAGAGGGTTCCTTCTAAATCAATCCTAATATGGACCCCCCGAGTTCTCATACATTGCCATAATTAGGTTGAGGAGACCAAATGGGATCCCCACTTTGATAGTTTTGCCCAGAGCCTTGACCTAATAACCAGATTAAGTGCATAAGACAAGTCAATCGAGGCAACGTAGAGTACCCCCAAATTTTCCCCATGTTGTGCTTTGTAGGGCAGTTAGAATAAAGCCGTTGAGGTTAGTTGAATGGCCTACCCTGAAACCTTTTTGTTTTTTCAGAAGGATATGATTTTCCTTAATCCAGACATTAAGATGAGAGAGGAGCATGGAAGCAAAAAGCTTACAGTCCGCATCAATAAAAGAGATTGGTCTATAATTCTTGACCAGAGTTCGTTGACCTCTCTTAAAAATGGGAACAATGTGGACAGTTTGCGATCTAATAGGGACCTTACCGGTGTTAACTACATCTTGAAATAGCAGACACACGAGTTTTGCCCAAATTTCTGGTTCTGCATTCAATGTATTATTCGTCAGGCCGTTAGGACCTGGAGCCCTGGATTTCTTAGCTTTCACAATTAACCCTACTATTGTCTCATAATTGATGATTCGTTCCCACCTAACATTTGGAACATCTTCCCTAGTTGTACAGAGTTGTAGCCCCTCTTCCCCTCTAACAAATAGTTCAGAATAATGATCTACCCATTGAACCTCCGGGATGGCATTCAATTGGTCAACGACTGCATCCTGGTCTTGGGCTGAGAGGATAGCCCAGAACGCCCTAAGATCTCTTTGACCAGAACTCTTAGCATAGACTCAGCATCATTTTGGAGGAGACTGGATTTTCTTAATTTATAGTAATTTTTATATTTTTGTCGAATGGATTTAATTGTTGCTTTTTTGTTCTCCCAGTCAGTATCAAGCAGTTGGACCTCTCTAACACGTTTCCTTAAGTGAGCCTTTTCATTAGCTAGCTCCTGATCATACCTATGAGCATGAGATCTTTTGGGCTTACCCTTCCTGAGTGAGTCATAGATACTACTATGGAGAGCATTCAGGAAAGTATCAAAGTGTAAGGCGTTAAAAACCACTTGTTTCCACAAAAGGGAGGTATGATTGAATGAAGAAATAAGCTGACAATTAAGGAGATTAATGTTAGCCGATGACCAGCGTACCCCGGTCCCTTGTCACACAGTATTGAGTTGTTGTGGTCCGCCAGGGGACAATATCTTCGACGGAAAAGGAGATAAGAATGTGACCAACAGAGACCCATGATCACTCCAAGGGTTGAAAGAAACCTGAACCTCAGGCGAGAGGAGGGACAGGGAATTGGCTACAAAGACATACAGCCTCATTACTGGTCGGGCGGTCTGGAATTAACAGTGGCGGTAAACCCCCCGCCACTGTTAATTCCGGACTGCCCGATCCAGCAATGCCCTTGTGCCAATAGATATTGATCAATAGAAGGTTAACCAGGCCATCTCCAAACGTGGACTCCAGGGCCAAAATACCAAATGGCGTGTCCAAAAGGAACTTCATTCCTAAGGCCGAGAGAAACTCTTATTCCAATAAGAAGACCCCCTGAGGCCCTCCTGCCCAGACTAGATTTAGCATTTTGAGAATACATTTCAAAGCCATCAAGGAAGGAGGGGGAAAGCATCCAGGTTTCCTGTAGAAAGAAACAGTCAGAGCCGCTAATCATAGCTACTGTGTCAGTGTTAGTAAAAAGATTTAAATTTTCCCTAGAATTCCAAGATAGAAAAGAAAATATGTTTGGGGCCACAGGATTAGTTACTGAAACGAGACTCTTAAGGGAACGCTCATTTCCACAGGCCAGAGGTAACTTGGGCCCAGTTTCTGGCATTTCTTTTGAATCTGGGCATAAACTGCCTCCGTTGGGGCTGCAGATCCCTTTCCGGGTGATATACCAGTGTAAGATTTCCCCTATACTCTTCATACCCTGCGTATCCCGGGGACTGAGTAGATTGTGAGAAACTTACTTCAAAGCCGAGTTGCATTAGGTCCTTTTTTTGACCCATTATTAAGTCCAATACAACTCTAGATTTCAGAACAATATTGCTCATATCTACATGTTCTTTAGAGGGAAAGAAAATCCTTTCCATATCATAGCTAGAAATAAGGGAAAGAGGTATAAGTTGATGAAAGATTTTCAGGATATTTCCACGATTCAGACAGATAGGCATATCTTGACCCCAGAGACTAGTAAGTTGCAAGGTCTCCAAAGAGTCTTGAACCCCCAGCGATTGCGGTAAAGAGTCAGCTATACATTTAGTGAATTGGCTTAAAGGGTCAGCTTCCAAGTCACTACCCCTTGCACCCCTTAAGATGGTCCTACTTTGGGATATATGAGGCCCAACAGGGAATCTTTCCTGACCATTGAGAGTGGTCCTATTTTGTGATGCATAAGACCCAGCTGGTAATGTTTCATGACTGTTGAAAGAGCCCCCATTTGATGAATTTAAATGGGTGGGGTTAAGGAAATTAGGAATATAGAGATCCCTCACTGGTCTAAATCCCATGGTGCGCTGCCCAGATAGGGAATCTGCATTAGCCACATAACCCTCTGGAGGATAAAGAGATTGACCTTCTATACTAGAAGAACTAGCTGTAGGGACTGTAGTCTGTAGTGAACCTATAGTTGAATTAATGTCCACCCCGGTAGAAGATTTTGTGCTGTAAAGCTCCTGGAATAATTGTTTCGCCATATCAAGATTGACCAGAGTTACAGATATAGGAGCAGTGATAGGCATAGAATGAATAGGATTTAATCCAGGTAGCAGGTTACCAGGGATAATTGAGGGTTCTGCAACCGTAGAAGAAGCCACAGAGTTACATTCAGTTTGAATATTCGGAGTAGCTAGAGTATTGTTATTTATAGGCTCAGGTAGAGATAGAATTATTTTTGGATGACAAATGTCATAAGTTTCCTCAGTCAAAGCAACATTCCCCAAAGCTGCAGGGGGAATTTTATCATTTGACGCAGAACTTACTGTAAATGAATCAGTTGACTGGCTGCGACTGAAACGATAGATAGTAAATTCGTCCCAGCAGGAGCAGGAACAGCAGTAGGTATGACAATGGGAGTTGTTGCTGATACCGTCAGAATATTAACCTTCTTAGAAGGCCTAATAGTAGTTACACACAGGGACGCACTTGGCAATACCAGAATTTTAAAAAATGGATTAGTAAATGAATTAATTTTCTTCATATTTTTCTGATTGTTTGTTTTCTTTATTTGTTGACTAGTTTTTCCTTTACCTATCTGAGCGAAACCCTTCAGGTGTTGTGTTTCTTTAGTAAGGTCAATGAAGTCTGAATATTTCTCCAGATTTGAATGAGATTTAGCTTCAACAGAGGGAGCTAATGTGGTATGTTCACAGGCAGGCATGGTAATAATGGAGCCAGTGGAATTGGCGGCCAACCCATCTTGGAATTTTTCCAAGGGGGGAGTAACAATCGCTTTTGCAGGATTGATTGGCAGTTTTTCATCCGAGGTTTGTTCCAAGTGGGCTCCCTCATCCTTCAAAGAGGGGGTAGAAAAAGTTTGAGCACATATTCCCTTCTCTGGGCAGGAAGAGGCGATTGTAGATGGAGTCTTATCGGAGTCTTTCCCCAAGGTACTAAAATTTTCTACCATAATGCCCTTATTATCTAGTGGCCCTTCCACAATAAATTGGTTTGCCAGAACAATATCCGGGCGCTTTTTAGTTATAGAAGGGTTATCTTCTTTAATAATTTTAACCAGCTCTTCAAACCTATCGAGACCCTCCAGCCTGGTGTAGATTTCAGAAAGTAAAACAGAATGTGATCTAACCTCCACCCAAATATTGTCATAAAGACTAACAAAGGAACTTAAGACCATATTCAGGGCGGAGACTGTAGGTTGAGTCAGTCTTATTCTGTCATCAGGCTCTTTGAGAGTGTGATGCAATATGGACTCACTGGCATGTTCCTTTTTCATATCTGGGAGTAAACCCCTTTTTCTAAGCCAGTTTTGCTTCTCTGTATACTCATCAATGAAATTAGTGAGTTCAGAAGGAGAGCCCACATAGGAGGCATCACAGATTTGTTGGGTTACATTATTATTATTAGTAGAATTAGGTTCTAGATCACTCTCAGCTATTGCCTTATCTGCACATTCGATAATACTGATATCATCAATATCATTATCTGCAGCATCATCAGTCTCTAACGTCTTCGCTACATCCGTCAACTGTAAATGGTCCAGAGTAGCTACTGTGAGAGATGAGTGCAGAGGTTTAATTAAGGTGCTAGTAGCTGTTCTTTTCCCAAAATAATTAGAGATTTGTTTCCCTTGTATTGGTTGACCTAAGGTGCCAATGTTAGATTTTATTTTAGGAGTATAAATCAACGGTTTCATAAGTGGTGTTTTAAAAGCTGTAGATTTCATAGTAGGGGTGGCGGGATTACCAACAGAAGTAGCAGAGAGGTTCATATGAATAGAAGTAGTATGTTTAACAGCCCCACCGGAAGAAGAGACTTCCCCAGGTAAATTTACGGGGAAATAGTGTGAATATTCTTGCCCTCTGATAAGGAGGATTGAGGAGTAAGTACCCCAATAAAATCAGAAGGAGGTACTGAAGAGTTCAAGACAGAGGTATCCAACATAGAGGGAGATAGAAGCCGCTTTGTTTGAGGGGGGATGGGTGTCAGGCGGTTAGAGTTCACCATAGTACTGATGGGACAATCGGGACAAGTGCTCGTCCTTGATAAACTGCCCCATCCTCCAAATTCAAAGCTATAGTAGCTGCTAAACGTTCTTCCTGGGCATCAATGGAAATATCCTGTTTTCCATTGAAAAAGCAACTATTATCAGCTGAAATACGTGGCATGATGCCCATCATATTAAGTACCGCACTCCTATCTTGTGAGTGAATTTGAGCCTGAAGCATGCATTTCTGAATAATAAAATCTAAAGAGCCAACCGCTGGTGTAGGGGAGTCTTACCCAATGAGATAGAACAGGAATTCAAATGAGGGGTAGCTACTTTGGAAATGGGAGAAGTAGCCACCACAGCAGGTTGGGTCGAGTCCAGAGAGGCCTCCATAGCTGACTGGCTCCTAAGACCCTTACGTGTCATCCAAAGGAAGGGACTAAGGAGTAGGAATGCAAGAGAAGAAAGAAAAGGGTTAGCAGCGGGACAACTTTGTAGATATCAGAGAGAGAAAGCTTCAGAGGTAAATGCCTAAAATCATTGTCACCGGCGAGTTGAATACGATTTGAGGAATACTATCCAAATGTTTATAACAAAACACAATGATAAAATGCACTGAGTGGAAATGTTAGCTAAAATAAATCAAGAGCTAAAAAATCATGTGAACAATACTACCACCAATATACATTAAAAACACACAAATATGTATCCTACCATAAAATCTGGGAATACAGAGGGAGTAGTGTATCAAAAGACAGTATTATATAAATAATGTAAAGAATGTCTCATTAATCTGCACGTGACCAGTAGGGCCCCAAGTCACAGGGTAAGGAACGCCCGGCAGCTTGAGGAGCTGCCAGAGTCCGACTTTCCCCTCTTACCCTAGTGACGAGTAATAGTTTGAGTTTGTTGCAGAGCACCCTGAAAGGTCACTCTGAAATACTCACAGGATCACTGTGAGTAGATAAGTGCCGTTGCACAGAGGCACAGGTCACAGCCAAACAGCAAAAGAGAAAGCTCCAGCCCTTACTGCCTCCAGGGCTTAAAGCCGCAAGGGTGGTTGGGCCGGCAATAAATGCTGGGAAAGAGTCACGTGACCGCAACGAGGTCCGCCTCTTCCAGGAAACGGAGTTGATTCAGCAAGAGCTCAGCTCGCAGTGCTGTTACTGGATAGACTGCTGCAGGCAGTAATGAGCGTTCGCACAACAAAGCGGTCCTTCAAAGATAACAAAGCACCACAACTGTATTACTGCCGCATTACTGCATTACTGCACCGCCAAACTATGAGTTTGGAGGTACAGTGGAGGAAAAAACATCAGCAAAATGCTGGAGACAATCCTGCCACCTTACCATGAATACATCTGCCCTTTTGGCAGAATTACCGCCAGTGATATTTCCACTGAAATCTCCATGGAGTGGACTCTATAAATGGGGACTAACACCACCATACTGACACTTGGAATCTGGCGATAATTCTGCTGGGTCAAGTGTAGGCAATGGTAAATCCATGTAGTGGTATCTCAAAGGATTTACCAAACTCATAATGAGGCCCACGTCTTACATAGCATAACATAGAATTCTTCAAATATGCCAATAATGTGTCCACCTGAGTTTGCCCACTGAGCAGTGCGAGCTACAATCACAACAATAGCAGTTGATCGTCTCTGCTTCTTGGTCAACCAATCTACCGTACAGACCCGATTCATCTCTCTCAAGGTACATCTCCTGTGTGTACTTAAATTTACTTCAAACAAGTCTATTTGCAAGCCTAGAGTGTTCACCTTTCAATTTGGCTAACACACTCTCCTTATCATTCGACAAACCAGATACTGATTTGTGTGCCAACGTCAGTATCTCACGCTCCAACTCCAGCAGCGTTCTTGCCAGGGATTTGGTAGTACTGAGAAGAGTCGGGAATGAAACCAGGACACAAGGTTGCCATGTTTTTGCTTAAAGAGTTTTTGGGAAACCAAAGGGGTGGGAAAAGGCGTCTCTGACCCTGTTTATTTTTTTTTTTTTATTTTACATTTGTATAGCGCACAGGAAGCCTGTGGGCATTGCAGCGCTGTTCTAAGAGGAATTCCCTACCTAACACCAAAAACTAAGGATCGGTCTGTGTCAGGATGTCAAAATCAAAACTGTCCTTGTGCCCAGAAGTTCTATTCTGACCCTCACACTATAAACCAAACGATAATGTGAATAGGGAAATGTCTTTAACATTAGTTGATTGAAAAAAGAGTTCAAAAAGGAAATTTCAACAGCTCCAATATAAAGGTTCTCCCAGGTCGAATAGAAATTGTTCCAGAGGGTGATTCCCTACCCCTGGATTCTGCTTTAATGCAAAAAATGGTGGTCCAACAGTTCTTTGTGTCTTTCTTGGCCCACAACAATAATATAATTTACAAAGCTGCTTAGCATTGTAGTTTCACTTTCAAAGGTTTCTTTTCTAATCAGCAAACACAGTTATATATCTTTTCTTGCGATTTTCTGTAGCTTTGCAACTGCCTGTTATACTCCCCTGCCAGGACTTCTTATTCACTTGTGATTCCCTGGTCTACTCTCCTGTCAGGGCTTTTTGTAATTCACACACACTTGTAACTGCCTGGTTTACTCGCCTGCCAGGACTTCTTAATTTCACATGTAGTTCCTCTTTTACTTTCACAGTTTCATATACCTCTTTTGTTATCTTACACCTCCTTGATACAATATTAGTTTCAGTTACTCCCTATATGTGCATCCCATACATTCATATATGGCTGGGGTTCTTATTTGCAATATGCCTTCTTGGTTTTCAATCAGTCTTTATTGTCCCTGTTTCTGCAGCTTCAATTGTGATACTTTGTATTTGGTGCAGTCGCCAAAATGCCCCTGCTGTCCCCACTATGCCTTGGTGGATTCACCGGCTCTGTGTGGGGTCTTCAGTCCTGTTTGGGCTTACGCTTCTACACGCCTGTCCTGCACCAGGTCCCAGTAGGTGAAACGCTACTTTCTTCGATTGCTGAAAGCACAGGAGTCTTCCACTGGCTCATGGTGTATCCGTGGTGCATCCTGCCATCGTAGCGTTTCTCTGCTTCCTCGCTGGTGAGCCGCTTGGCTCCGCCACTGCGGATCATGCTTCCAAGCTCCACAAGCCTCGCAGAGAGGTGCGATGACTCCTCCCAAACAGCAGCCACACTTAGCGCTTGCCTTCGCTCTTTAAATGCCCCGCGCACAGGTGGATTCCGAAAACAACTAGAATGCTCAATGAGCGTGAGGCTCCTTCTGCTCTGCATTGTTCTTTTGCTCCTCCTCATCCCAGTGTTTGGGTAATTGTGGGAAAAGGAGTCCATTGATGTTGATTGATACAGATTACTTGGAAAATCACTTTCAATGGCTCTGAATGATGTGGCAGTTCTAGATGATGGATAATTAGAACTAGAAAGGGCAGTTTTGGAGCTTTTACATTTTAGACCAAGGATGGAAGTTTGGACTACAGGGTTTTGACACAAGGTTTCTCTGTTTTCCCTAAAGGCGTGTATAGATGTATGGCAATAGGCCATTACTGTATTGGGTATCATGGGTTCTTCTTTGTGGGTAAATGGGTGATACCATGTCTCATCTAATGAAGTCATGACATCTCCCCGGAGGCTGTCTCCTCCCATGTGACCCTCCCTCAAAAAGCCGCTCCCAGTGTCAGGATCAGGTAGCGCCTGCCATCCCCGGCCGCATGGGAGGAGATTTTAGGCTGGGGATCAGTGAAGCCTCCATTGGATCCATCACAGTACACACCTCCTTATAGTTGCGTGTACCTCTCAAATATAGTTTTAAAGATTACCATGTGGGTCTGAAGCTCTCTGTGGATCCCTTTTCAGTCTCGAAGGACAACGGGTCATGCTATGTCAACATCGTCTGAAATGCTATGTCCTCACATAGCGTGTCTTGAAACCACCAAACCGATTCGGGACGGTGAACACTGGTCACATCAAACTGTGCCTGAGACCGACAGATGGACACATCCCTCTTTCTGATTGTTCATCTCACTGACACATTTCACCACTAGTTACGGCCAAATATAATGTATCTCTGATGCACATCAACTCAGCCTTCTGAAGCATGGTTTATCATTGCAGCACTAGGTGGCTCCTAGTCTTTCAATGGTCCTCATACCTCTCACATCATAATGAGCAGGCCCCGGTCACAAACACACTTCAAGCATGAGGAGAGTGTGACATAGGCATCTCTCCAAACACATGGGTGCTCGGGCCTCCGTTGTCCCTTGCAACCTGGTTGGCTGCGGGATTGAGCACCTCCATGTTTGTACCCATGATAGATTGGGCACCCCTCAATCATCCGTGTCCCAGGTTTCGATCCGCTCAACCACTTTTATTTTGAATACGTAACCTGCACGTTTAACAGATGAATTATGTGTTAATAGTATTAATTTATTTCCTGCTTTTTATTGGATGTGGTTTTATGTATTGCAATTTCTTTTGGAAGTGGGAAAAAAGCACAGGACTCTGCTGCATGTTTTCAGTCTTTATTATTACTTATTGATTATGTATTTATATTTATTCTGTGCTGCATGGACAGCACTGTACACATTGTTATTGATGTATGTAGTATTTATGATTTTATTGATAGGCCAACTCTCACAGCTGCATTTCTGCTTTTATCATTAGGGGTCTATATGTCCCAGAATGCATATGGCAAATTGGCTTTATGTAACACCTTTAACTTATGCATGCATTTCAGAGGGCACACCCGACTGTACACAAAAGAAATCTACTTATCGGTGATCCGTTCTCCACCACAGCACCGGTGTCTTAAAAAGGGCTCTTCACCTTTAGCTGGCTCCCCCACCCCCGCGCTGTATAGTCACCTTTTTATTCGTTATTGTACATCCAATATCTGGGACTTTCAGGCCCGGATACAGATGCCCATGTGTTTATTATTTCTTGCTTTTAGAGAATCGAATAGCTGCATTTTGGCCTCATTATATGTTAGGTGGTATCCCGCCAGTAAATCCGGTGGGATACCACCAAACGGTATCCGTTACCGGCACTTGGTCTGCCGGTAATACCGCCAGATTACAAGTGCCGTAATGGTGGGTATTCCCGATTCCTGGTATTACTGGCACTGGTGTCACCGCTGCTGTTAACACTGGAATTTATTGGTAATACTGGCATTTTTTGGTTGTGGGGTGCTGAATTACCGGCTGCTCGGAGCTGCAGGTAAATCCGGCCACCCCACCATCAAACTTATAATGAGACTCATATGTATATAAATCCACCAGAGATCTCTTGCAGAGACAACAGAAATCGTAACAGGGCAAATTGTAAATCATGTGTTGGACGATATTTCAAATGTCACAGGCATCTTCGCTATATAGTGTACATTTCAAAATACCCCCAAATAACAATGTTTTCATAAGTAAAATATTAGTCCTACTTTGTGAATCAGGCAGAGTTCAGTAGAATGAGTAACCTTTGCAGATATCTCCATAACTCAGCAATTGAACATGATTACTGGTGGTCCTAAGACACAAAGCACATTGAGTGTCCATCCTTGGGTGATCAGCTGACCGATCTAATTAGGGCTCTAGTATACAATTGAAATCCCCTGCCCAAACCAATGACTCCTCTTCTAACAATGATATACATTAAAATGATCTGGGTCAACAAATCAATCCAATCCTAATTTGAGCCATAACAATTCACAAATATGACAGCGTGTGGGCTGAGTCCCAAAATATGCCATCCCCAGATCATCAGAATAGAAATCAATAGTCACTGGAACCCCTTTTTCAAACACGATACCGACGCACCTGGAGATGGACATGTAAGATGAAAAATAAGCTTGGCCTCTCCATCTGTGTCCCATCTTCAAATCATTTACCATTGTAAGGAGGTTTTACTGCAGGACCACCAATTGGCTCTTGTTCCCTTTCTGGTACTGTGTAACCCAAACCCTTTGCAGAGGATTATTAATACCCATCACATTAAGTGCTATAGGTATCTTCTTGGTTGTTTGATGAGTTTGATGGAGCCATCACTGTTTTCCCGGGGGTGACCTCTCTCCATGTGGCCAGGGGACTGCCGCCGCTACCTGATACTGCCCCTGGGGGCAGCTATATGAGGGAGCATCGCATGGGGTGAGACAATCCCCGGGAGAACATCATGGTGCCAACGGATAAGACATGGTATCCCCCTTCTTCTTTTGAGGATACCCCATCTGTGATGAATCCAGTGAGATCATCACTAGACACCCAGTAAGGGCCTCCTCTCCCATGGCCAGGGAAAGGCAGCTGCTACATGATCCTTACCGTAGGGGTGGTTTCATGTGGGAGTTTCTAGGGTGAGGTGACTCATGCCGGGGGGACAGTGGGCATCTCCTTATGTCACAATCGCGCTATAATTCCTGAATTGATAATGGCTTATTGTAAAGTATAAAAACTTGATGTTACACATTCTTCTATGGACTATGAAGAGGAGCTCAGAGGCAATAAAGACTTAGAATGGTGAATGTTCAAAGGTGTGCTCTATTTGCTGTCAATCAAAGCACCTGAGCGGGATATTTAAAACCCAATATGAAGCCCAGCTGTGGAGTGAAGGAAATGAAGGGAACGAAGGAAACACATGTGAAGCAGAGGAAGAAGGCCAAGGAGCTGTGAATGGCTGTACAGTAGGTGTAGCTTGGGAAGTTTAAGCCATTTGAGTTGCAGGAGCAGCCAACGGAAATTAGCCCGCAGCAAGAGTCACCCTGAAGGGTGAAAGTAAGCAGAACTGCAGAGTACGCGCAGCGGAAAGTGGCATACTACGAAAGCGCCCAGCTGAGGAGGAGACCTGCTCCCAGAGCAGTGTGTGGCATACCGGTGAAGCTGCAGAAGATCAGCAGAGTTGCGAACGCTCTCGAAGACCGACATGCAACTTACTCGAGGCTTACAGAAACAGAGGAAACAACAGACCGGATGCTGAAGAGGGAGCCACCGCAGAGAACCAGTGATTTGGCAAAGAGTGAATGCTGATCTTCGAGTGCTCTGCAAGTTGTTACAAAGCAATAATTATGACTACCGAACAATTACAAATTGAAAACAAAGCTTTACTGAATGTCGAACAGTTAATGAAAATGAAGCTAATTGGCAAAGAAGAAAATACCCTTGTAAGGAACTGGAAGAGGGGGGGTCTATAACCAGTATTGCCCACAGCCAAGAGGGAGGCTGTCAAAAGACTTTGGAAAACTACCAGTGGAGAAAACCACTAACCAATACTACCCACAGCCAAGAGGCTATGAACATAACATATTAAGACGACCACTGGAAAAAGCTCATAACCAGCATTACCATCACCCAACAAGTTGTGAGAAACAATTAATAAAACAACCAAAGCATAAATCCCCCTTAAAGAGATATACTTTTGGAAAAGCTTGTATCTCATATTGCCAACAGCCAAGTAACCATGAAGCCATATGGTTACTGATGTGGAGAATACTTGAACCAATATTACCATCAAGTTTGTAGTTATTTGTATGAGTTTTCTTCCTGGCAGGCGAGTATACCGGGAAAGGTCTTACAGTAGTTGGTCCTGGCAGGCGAGTGGACAGGAAAGAAGAAATGTTTGATATCTTTGTGGCAGAAAGATATATGAAAAGAACCTTTGTGGATTGAAGAGAATTCATGTACTGTATTATTTGTTTGAAAAGCAGTAGCATCACTGAGACAAGTTGCTTTTTCGATCCTGACAAACATGTTTTTTCAAGAAGAAGTGTTGAGAAAGATTGATGTGCTATCTTGACAAAAAGTAGTTTAATTGAAGAAAGTGTTACATGGTAACAGAACAATTGTATTTGGTTTTGAACCTGTGTTGTGCAGAGAAAATGTATCATCCTTTCAAGAGGGATATTGTGTAAGACTTTGGCCCTCATTACGAGTGTGCCGGTCTGGGAATAATGATGGTAAAACGGGCGGTAATACTGAATGTGACATTTTTCCCAGACCAGCACACTGAGTTTGCCGGTAGGGGCAGTGAACTACCACCAGGCTAGAATGCTGGGAGTTCAGGCCCCTAACAGCAAAGAAATGCCCCTATCACCAGCACCGTTACTACCGGTACCGGTAATGAGGGCAAGCCCATTCCATGGAATCATGTGGGACTCCATGGAATGGGAACTTACTGCCGTTGTTGGAACCCGTAATATCCTGGTAACACTGGGATGCACCGGTAACAGTAAGGCTAATTTGCCGGTAACCCACCATTGCTACCGGCGGGTTACCAGCAAATTCGTAATGAGGGCCTTTGACTTGTTTTGGAGTTATCAACTACTGTGGTGAAAAGAACATTTGTTATATCTCTAAGCTAGACACAGTGGTTGCAAAATACTTTTCTATTTACTTGAATCCGAGCTGTAATTTAAGTATTCCTGAATTGATCCAGGGGCAGGGAATACAACCCTGGTCACAAGGAGTACTTTCAAGAACATTTGAGTTTGAATTACAAAACTGTTTTGTTTAATCAAAAGTCAACCATATTTTCCTCAATGATTTTGTTATATATTAGTGTGAGGGACAGAGATATTTTGGTCATTTTTCTTGTTTTACTTTTCTAGGCATGGACCTCTCTATTAGGTTAGGGAAAGTTAGCTATTTATCAAAACCCCTTTTTATTTTGAATAAATGGCAAACCTTGAGAACCTTTACTTTTGTGTCCATCGCGCATTTCTGACCCTTTACCCATCCTGCTTAATGCCTTAATGGCATACTGTAACACCTCCCCTCATCCACCTAGGAAGGATGCTGAAGACCTTCTAATGAGAGCTGTATGCGAGTCTTCAAAATCTGACTTACCCTCTAAAATTAATGGAAACACCTTTTCATCTACTACCTACAAGTCATCTACAACTGACTTACCTTTAAAGAACAATTACCCAGACTTTACCTATAGAAGTTCTAGAATGGACTTCTTTACCCACAACTACCAGAGAACTGCAATGAGGAAGGTGAACAGAGGAATGCAGATCAAGGAAGGCTTGGAGATTGAAACCAGTGAAGCAGCTAACTGGGGAGAGCTGCTGGAGAGAGAAGGCTTCTCTCAGAATGAGCCGAGAGACCCTAAGGCTGGAGAGAGAGCCGTGGAGGTGGCCAGCTCAAGAACCTAAAACAGGGAAGCATACCGTGAGAAGAAACATGCTGCAGGAATTCTAGAAGCCAGCAGAGAGCTCACCGGCATTCACAGGTGTTTGGAGGCATTCTTTGCCTTCCCGGAGCCTGAAGACACAAAGCCTAAGATTCCAGCAGGGACCGCAGGATGTAGAGAAGCCATGAAGCGAATACGGCAACTGAAGAGGAGACGCCTAACAACCGCCGCTGGTTTACTGCGGGAGAAGGAGAATATGCCAGCCAAAGCCGGTGAGTCCGCCCAGGAGAAGCAGAGTCAGCGGGGCATATTAGTGGCCATGCCAAAACCAATTTAACATTAATGAAGCACACGAGAGACACATAGCGAAAGACTATTTCTTCGAAAGAGGGACCGGAAGGAAAACTCAATGCTTTCAAGTTTGTGACTGTATGCGATATACATGTAAAAGAAGCCCTGGCAGGATAAAATACGAAACAGTGTTTTACTTGCTGTATAAGCGCCTAACAAGCAAACAATACATAAATAAATAAAAATCAGAAAAAGCAGAAACCAGAGACTATACATTCTGGAGTGGTGCGCAGAACCCACCTGAGAGAAGCCTTGGCAGGTAAGTTTACCAGGCAAATTAAAAGTGCAAAAAGAACATATTAGAAATCCCTGGTAGGCGAGTATACCAGGCACTTGCAAGTGTGTGCATCAAAGAAAGCCCTGGCAAGAGAGTATACCAGGCAGTTGCGACAGGTTGAACATTGTACAGGGAATGCATGAATCAAAGCGGTCCTGAGAAGAGCAAATCAGGTTAGGCAAAAAGGCTGCGCTGATCACGGGTAGAGGAGTTAAAACCTGACAAGAGAGTACACCAGGTATCCAAACAAGACAAAGACAGAGAGCCAAGTTGTTTTGTACACTAATTGTGTTGTTACTCAAGAGAAAACCCAAGGAACTGACATTGTTGTGTAAGCAACCAAGGGAGGAGAAATCCAGGGGAAGGGAATCACCCTCTGGAATAAGGAACTCTATCCTGTTGAAACATTTGCATTGGAGTTATGCATTTTGCTTTTTGAACATTTGAAACCACTTTAGGCCAAAGACAATACCCTTTTCACTTTAGGATTTAGTTTGTTGGAATATGAGGGCCAGAATAGTGCTTTGGACATAGGACGGTTTTGCTTTGGAGATTCTGACACTGACAGACCCTTAGTGTTGGTTTTAGGTAGGGAAACACCTTTTAGAGCAGGGACAGAGCAGCATTTCCTCACCCCCTTTTGACCAAAACCACGACTTCCTTGTGTACAGTCTCATTTCTGGCTCCTCACAGTTATATTTATATATATATGTTTTAGTAATCAAGAATAATGTAGTTGCAAATCAAATCACTCACTCTCGGGACAAAAACCCTCCCAGTAGCTCCAATACATCAACATAAGGATTGTTGCCCCAAACCTAACAACTATCACATACCACAATCCATCCCTCACAATGAACAAACTTAATGTAGCAAATAGTGACGAATCCGCCAACATCTTTATAGGATCTGAATGGCTGGCTTTCGAAGGCGAGTAAGCAGTCCCAATATATCTACGCCTCTCCTAGAAGTCAACCAATGACCATCTTTGTTGTATCTGACCAACATGGTCATTGTGTTGAAGAATCCATAGAATACACCAGAGTCGTCAGGGTACTTGTATGTTTATATGGAATAAGCAAACCTAGATGGGAAGTAACAGAGTGCACTATGAAGGGGAATCACTCAAGGGTTACATGTAGGGTGTAGGGGTATCAGAGGAGCCAGGATAGTCGGGGCAGCAAGAGAGAGGGTGTCCAGAGTTAGACAATAGGGTTGATTAGAGAGATCAGTGATAAATGTTTTTGAAGATAAGTGTCTTCAGGTCCATCCTGAAATATGGGATAGAGGGAGGCATTCCTATCTGCTTTAGTAACTTGTTCCGGAGACAGGGTGCATCGAAGGAAAAGGCCTGTTTACTGTGCTGTTCCCTTTTGCAGTTCTTTGTTTCCAGCTTGGTGATGGTGGGGCTTATGATGGTGGACTGGCCTCAATAGATGGTGAGTTTCTTTGCCAAATAGAGTGGCATCCTTTTGGTTTTGAATGCTTTGTAGGTGATGCAAACCATCTTGAAAATATTACATGCTTGAAGGGACAGCCAGTCCTTCTCCTTGTGGTAGGGGAAGATGTCATTGAATTTGCTTAATCCTGTGATGAGGCCGGCAATAGAATGCTGGATGGCTTTCAGAGGGGCCAAGGCAGCTTTTGGGATTCCCACGAGTAGTGGTCTCATGTACAGAATGAATATACTGTGGACAGGATGGCGCCTTGTGGAACTCTACAGGATATTAGACTGCACTGGGATCTGTTGAGGTCAATGTGGACAGGATATCCTCTGCTGGAGGTGTATGAGGTGGGCCACTGTAGAACTGTTGCATCACAGTTCATTTGCGTGATGAGGATATTGAGGTGGACTTAATTGCCAACGGTATCAAAGGATGTAGAGAGGTCTAGGAGGACAAGTAGGCAGGGGTCCCTTTGTCCCAGATAGGTACCGTGTTCTTGATAACTTGGATGGTGGCAGTCTCTGCGCTGCATCGTGGTCGGAAACCAGATTGAAAGTCCTGTAGGAGATTGTGCTGAGTGATCCTTTTGTGCATCTAGATAGAGTCTGACTTCTCATTCCCTTTGCCATAGAAGGGTAAATGGGTGATGGGGAAATAGTTAGCTGGGTTACCTGGGTTAAGTGTGGGTTTCTGTAGCAGAGGGGGTGCTGCTCTGTTTTCAGTGTATCTGGGAAAGTGCATTGTGTGAGAGATGCATTGATGACCTTTAGAAGTGGTTTGATTGATTCGCCTTTGATGACCTTCACAATGGAGGTGGGGAGAATGTTGCCTTTGTAGTTGGTAGGTTTGAGGGCTGCAAGAGTGTTGGTCAGGTCTTTTGGAGTACTTGTCTTGAATTTGGTTCAGCTTTCAGCTTGATATTTTGAGGGTTTGTAAGAGGGGGGGGTCTGTGGAGTGCTTGGAGGTGTCACTATATTACTTTATCTTGTCTACTTTGTCTGTGAATAGCCTGTTGATGGTGTTCATTTGTCAGTGGATTGTGCTACTCCAGGGTGTGGCAGTGGGTTGATGCAGTTCTGCAGGGCTTCGAAGAGCTCTCTGCTCTTATTGAATGCTTTCATGATGGTTGTTGTGTAGTAGTTGCTTTCGATATGGTGATGAGCATTCGTGTGCTGAATGGAGGGTTCTAAGGGTGAGGAGGGCTTCTAGTTGCTGGGGTCTTCTCCAGAGTTGTTGAAGAATTTTATTAATGCAACATGGTGGGTGAGGTAACTCCTGTGGGGTGAAGTGGACTAGACTCAATAATGACACTGATATTATAGGTGTCAGGTTGGGTTATTTGTTGCAAACCAATAGCCTAATATTGGGAATGGGGATCTTCTTCAGTAATACCTAACTATTATATAGTTTAATGCATATAGCACTATAGCACCCAGAATGCACCTTGGCTGTAGCTTACAGTCTCAGATATATTTACAGTTTCTCAAACACCCTCTAAAGGATATAGTGCCCATCTTACTTCTTGTATTCTCCTAATTCACCAGCGAGCAAGCACCTCTGCCCCCTAGCCTCACTCCCCCCTCCTGAGCTGAACATAAGAATACCTTTTACTTACACATACCAGCAAGCATGGATTTCTCCCCCTTGCTTGGGGTTTTACCAGGCAGTGTTTTTATAACTCACCAAGCACATGTCGTGATCCAGGGCCAAGCTCTTTTCTTCTCTCTCGTAGTGTATGGTGCCCTGCCAGCTTCTGGTTGTAGCCCATAACAAGCTTGTGGGTCTTTCTCATTTGTCTCTGGTGCCCTCCAATATCTAAGTTAAAGCCCTTAACCAGCCTTGTGGTATTTGTCTCTTGCCCATGTGTTTCTCCCAGCCTCTGTGTCTGGTCCCGACCTGTGTATCTGAGTGATGGTCATCAGAAGACTTGGGGTTTTCTCTCCTCTTATGGCTCTGGCTTCTGCCAGGTTCTGGGGTATAGACCTCAACCGGCTCTTCACAATTTTTGGTGCAACGTACTTCTGGGGCACAATTTGTCCTTCTCTAGGATGAAAGAGGGCAATATATAAATTGCTTTGCTATAATAATATTCTGTTTATTTATGTAATGCTCTAGGCCAGATTGCTCCTGCTTCGCTGTACTAGTCCATGTTATTATTACAGAATTTAATGAGAATCTATGGACTTTGTAGGATGAAGGGCTCAGGCCAGGGTTCAAATTTGGAAAGTGCAGTCTGGCTCCATTTCTGAAGCAAGCACTCAAGACATGAGCTATCTGCCCAGGTTATAAGTACCTGTGTGACCTCCATCTGATTGACAGCTGCTGGGAATCAACTACCTAAGAGAAGTAGATGAAGGGGAACTCACAAGGCAGGGTATGGCCTACAGTGTTACACTGTCCCACTGAAACACTTGACAGCAGAGGAATTGCTAGGGGTGGGCTCGGGGACTATAGCCCTGTATCTTTTGGTTGTAGCCCCAGATAGAAGCTCAGAGGCTACAGCCGAAAGGCTAGCTATTCCCGAGTCCCGACAGTCCCAACATTAGCATAGTCCCGGATCTTCTCCAGACCTAACACCACCCCTGGTCTACAGAAAGAGCCATTTAGGGAAAACCTTTCAAAGGCATGTGTAATATCCATTGCGTCCCCTTCCTGCTCCACGCACACATGTGCACGATTGAAAGCAGGGATGCGAGCACCGCTCTCAGGTGCTGCAAACACAGAGGAGCTCATGTTCGAGCTCTGCTGTATTTTCAGTTCAGTGAATTGGTGTGAAAGACTGTGCACTGTCCATCTGGGAATTATTAGCATCGGACCGGGCTCCTGCGTGATCTGCTGCAAATAATGTCCTTAAAATAAACAAGCATGCCCATTACGTAGGATTTGCAGCCTCAGTCCGTGTTCAAGTTTGAAAATATACAAGTCTGCGAGTGCCTCACCCCTTCCCTAGCTCATAAATCCTATAACAGTTGATTAGCATAAAATAAATATGTCTATTTGAATGTGCTTCCCTATTATACATTAGCTGCTCCAACATCGCTCCGTTTTAGATCTAGTCAGAGTTCACTTTGACTCTCAATCAGCCGATGAATGCTGGAAGCCATGTCCTCTGATTTCCCCTCCGTTCTGTAGAGTGAGTGTATAGAACTGTCTATTTGGTTTGTTAATATTTCTTGTTGAATTTCTTGGGAAACAGTGAGGAACATCAGGTGTTTTTGTCCTTTTATTGAAGTGCCCTGGCATCTATCCAGCTTCCTCTGGCTGTTGTGTGTTACTACATCGACCTTTCTGGCAGCCATTTTGGAATGGGAAGGCAGCTCTTTCATTTTGTAAGGGTATTTTTCAGTAGCAAAAGCAGACATCCTGATGGCACAATTGCACATGAGGCAAAAACCGTGGAACATTGTTTTTGTGTCTGGAAAATGTATTTATCAGTGCTGGGAAGCATATTTGATCAATTAAAGTAAATTTTGAGACATGTGCGTGGCCCTAGATGAATGTATAAAAAGTCTGAAACAGGTTGCTGGAATCTAGCCGTAAAATACAATTCAGCCTGTATGTGACACCAATCATTCCGTGGAGTAAATGCCCTCCAAACGGGCACAATAGATTTGACTCACAGCAGGAAGTACAGACAGGGCAAAGGAGGGGGCGGAAAGAGTGGGCAACTGAGAGAGAAACCACATTTCTGTTTGTCTAGAAGCACTCCTGAATCTTTGTGCTAATACTTTAGATTTATGAGATGCAGTAAGGTGCAGGGGAGACTAGCAACCCTGAGACTGGGTTGTGGGATAAACATGAGAAACAGCAGGTGTCCACCACTGAGAGAGAAAGGCAGACTTAGAGGAGGCAGGCGAGAGTCAGTGGGGGGCAGGAGTGAATGTATCAGTGTAGGAAGGCAGGATGACACAGTTAAGTTCAGCCAGAGAGATTCCATTAGAAGAGGCAGAAGAAAGTCAAAAGGGGTAGCTGAAGTTGCTCGGGTGAGGATACTATGTTGCTCATTAAATAAATAGAGACTGCGGAGTGGCACAAGACTATGGAACTTCCTCCCCGTCAGCATCTGACTCACCCCTGCGCTCAAACAATTCAGAAAAGAACTCAAGACCCACCTCTTAAAGGAGTCACTCCTCCGCAACAGCTAGTCTGTCACTTCACCCCTCGTGCCTATCTTGCTAGACGTCGTCTACCCCTCTCTTCCCCGCCACTCTGTACAGCTGCACCCCCTCCTCTATGCCCCTCTGTATCCTACCCCCCGCTGTATGTCAGTTCTCCCTCTGCCCAAAGTCCACCGGCATCTAAATTTCTTTTTGCTGAAGGGGCCACAGCTCGTCCTGCAGGGCGAATGCATGTTACATGAGGAGTGCAGACACAGCTCCTTATCTGGTGGAGGATGGACGGAACTACCTCCCCCGATACCTAGCAGCACCCACCACCCCAGGCCAGAGAGCAACATCACCACCACAAATGAATCTGGTGCTGCAGTGAAAACGCAGGCTGCTTCAGCCTTGTGTAGGCTCTCCATTGCATATCCTTGCAGCATTTAGCCAAGCAGGGAGGGCTCCCCCACTCAGCTTAGAACACAGAGCAGTAGAAAAACGGGCAATCCTCTGCCAGACCACGGGTCTCCTATGGTATGCTGAAAACGCTGGCAACCCCAGCCTTGCTTCTTACAATCAATCCTTTTGCAAGGAAACATACTACCAGTCCCTCTCCACAGAATCAATTCATAAAATACTGCTACAGCAGCAACACGTTTGTCTTGGAAGCAAGACAAGGCAGAGCAACACAGGTTTGAATCCTGGAACCACACTTAGAGACTGGTCTTGGGTATTAAGCATGTTATAAAAGAATAATAAAATTATGGTATTTCAAGAGGCATCAGATGGTCACACAAGAGTATTCAAATGATGTGCTTTGTCTAGTGTGTTTGCCATCCTTTCTTCGACATAATTTATATTTCTACCAACATTCTGGTAGGGTCCAACGCTTTAAAGAAAATGGTGCACAACAAGGGTGAGCACAGAATAAAAGCAAATACACATCTGGAAACTAAGCTGAGTTTACACTGGACACAGCCTTTCAGCAGGCTGCTTAAGTCCAAAGGTGGTTGCTCATCAGGTCAAGCCGTCTCCAGCAGGTGCTAACAGAGCATTTCTGAAATACCCAATGCACGTGGTCCGTGATACTCAGGCCTAGGATAACAGATCAGATGATTAATTGACACATCCAGCTCATTATTGGTTTTGCTTGCAGATCCCAAGTGTGCTTCTCACTGGTTCTGCTCCTTACTCCTTTTCAACATTGCTGCTTGCTGGCTCCATCCTTTCTTGATGGTTCTAGCCCTAATGAATGATAGCCCCTCCACACATTGGTTCTTCCCCTGCTTGCTGGCGCCTTCCATCAGCAAAGACCTTGCTTGCGGTGACATTTCTTGCCTGATCATCACCTGCTTTCTGGCTCTTCCCATACCTCTCTACTAGCTACGTACTTTATTAAATCTGCCCCTCCTCTATGTTGCCTCACTTTGCATGCTACCCCTGCTCACCTGCGTTCCCGACTTCTGCGCCGTTGTTCTTTCCTTCATCAGAGGTTCAGCCTCAGCCATCCCTGCTGATTCTACCCCTGCTGACTTCTGGTACCTTTCCTCCTGGGAGCAATCCATTTCATGTTTTGTGGGACGAGTGTGGGCCCATACACGCTTGCTGACCATGCATCATTTGCCATTTTGCATAGCAGGATCTGTCATTTATCACTAAACCTCTCCCCATTACTTTTGATTCTAGGTACTGGGGAACAAATGAACCTGATGGTCTTCGAGAGGAGAACTGTGCAAGCATTGGTGATGGAGGGACCTGGCGAGATGGTCCCTGCCTAGAGAGACTTCCCTGGATCTGCGAGAGAAAAGCTTGAGTCCACCTTCTTCCAGAAATTTGACCTCAGCAATATTTGAGAGCTTCCTCCTGGCATATATGAGATTTATCTCTATATGGTGCAAGAGACCTGGCTGGGTCAAATTTATGAAATGAGGTGCAGAGTTGCAGCATCTCAAATGGAGAGCAATGGATTTCTCAGTGATGTTGAACCCCACAGCATGGTGCCAGATTCGGAAAGTATGCTGATGCAAGATGGCTGCCGCTGAATATCATCTGCACACACAGTGCTGAAGTAACTGTTTTTGAAGACAAAAGTGATATATTGCAGTCTAGACTTGTACTGGTCAACAGGGAATAACGGAATAACAGGGAATAACAGTGTACTGTCTAACAGGGAATTAGATGTTTGTGGTCCGGCTGGTGCACCTGTTAAGCCAGTGGGACTTGGTAATAGTTACTTGGAGGGTTTTGGAATGGCTGTTGACTTGGAACAGCCGGTGCGGCCGGGGCATGATCATTCCAATATGAAGGACAGAGTCTAGCCAGGAGGATAGCTCAGGGGCTACGTGTTTGTCTTGGAAGCAAGATTTACCTCTAGTCATGTTCTCCAAAGCATAACACACTAAAATATACAACAATGGAAACTGGAGAGTGGCCTTACTGTCCATTCCTCTGTTGTTATTACTCTGGAAAATCTGTTAGAATAGCTGCGGCTTTCATTCCACCTAAGCAAGTGAGTCATTTCAGCTCGGTCGCCCATGGATCCTGCTCACCAGCCGTTCAGGAATCTCTGTCTTTCCACACCTTGTTTTACTGAACTGTGTAGGGTGCAATCAGGCTTATCCAATATCACATGTCTTCTACCAGCCAGTCCTGGTTTTTCAGTGTCTTATGACCCTCATTATGAGGTTGCCGGTTGGCTGCCGGTAATACGAGCGACCTACCGGCAACCTTGGCTTACCGTTTCCACCACCCGATATGCCAGTAATACTGGGATATTACGGGCAGCGGCGTAACAGTCAGTTTCCGTTCCCGTGGAGTCCCATAGGACTCCACGGGAATGGGAACACTGAAGAAACTACCGGCCAGTCAGACTTGCCGTAAGTTCACAGCCCCTACCGGCATACTTGGAGTGACCCGGTCTGGAAAAGGTGTCAGTAACGTTGTTACGAGAACCTTAATTCAGGACCGGGTCACTCGTATGGGCAGAAAACTAAGCAATAATTGTTGGCCTTTTCAGCATAGGTTTAAGGCAAACAATATTTGTCGCCATTCTAAGTAAGATTTAAAAGAAAACAATAGTTGCTGACCCGTTGAGCAGAATTTAAAGACAACTATTGCTCCAATTGAGCATTTTAATGGTCAAGTCTTTTCTTCATATACAATTGATTGCAAAAAGCTAAAAATCTGAATTACATTTGTATTACTTGTCAATCAAGTGAATGCAGCATGTGTTTACAGTTGCTCTAGGACTCTGCTCTGGTCAATAAAAACGATTCTGATGCAATGTTCAACCATACAGTGTTTCTAACTAGTCAGTATGTTTTGTACTTCCGGAAATGTAAAACACGACTACTATTTGCCATTGTGAGCATGCTCTATTGGCAAATGTTCAGCAGTAAACAATGAATTGCGATTTCTTAATCTCCTGGTGCTCCTGAAGGATTTGGTCATTCGAAAACAATACATTTTAGCACAAACCACTACAGAGTGTTAATTTAATACTACTGCAAATACAACCTGCTTCTTGTACTTGGGCACTGTGTAAGTTGGCGATAGGCCACACGTGTGTGTACTCAGTCTTGAACCTTACAAAAGTCACAGTAGGACACAAAGTCTATGTATGTTTTAGCCACAAAAATGAAATAATACATTCAAAGCAGTGGATATGTATGTAACATGTCCACCGCAGTAGTAACCTGGCTTTAGCTGTTAAGCTGGGCACATATTTATGACATCTGAGCATTAGTACCCAGGGCGGGGAGCGCAGCTAATCAGGTTCCTTGGTTCGTGGACTGATACTCCCGAGCTCAGGCCGCGATCCATGGAACCCGTTGGCTGCCTGCCCCACCCCGCCAATTTCCAGACAACCACCCTCTCCCTTTGTAAAAAAAATAAAAAATATTCCCAAGCCACCCCACCATCCCAAACCCCAGTGCCCTGATTGGTGGCGGCGCCCGCTGCTGCAGCATCACTGCATCTCGCTTTTCCCGCTCGGGGCCCTTGTTAACTGCCCTCGCGAATAATGCCATATTGTTGTGTACATGAAATACCAGGCTAGGGATGGCTGGGCGGTTCATGCAGGATCCTGTGTAATGCCTCCGTTGACAGCATTTGGAGCAATGGCAGTCCCTGGCCCGAAGGTCTTGCTGTCCTCATCTCATAGCCTCTCCGCTGACAGTAATGAGTACAAGCATGAGTAAGCTAATGCACAGCTTGGTCTGTCATTGTACACCGGACTCATTCTTGGGTATGGCATTTCAGGATCTACACTTGAAGACATCTGGAAATGCAAGATGCAGAATATGGCTACATGTCCTCACTAATATTTATTCGTTTGTTTGCATTTCAAATCATCTCTATTTTCTTCTTACAAGTTCAGGTTCACATTATTTCTCATTGAAATCCCCTGGAAAATAGCTCTACGATCTACATTGACTGGTAGTCCAGCATTTACAATACGAAAAACTAAAGTATGCCTACCAGAATGCAAAGATAGCAGGGCTGTATGACCAGAGCATGCATTTCCAAGTACAAACTGGCAGTGGGATGATCCCTGGGAAAATGGTACTGTAGTAATGAAGGCTTCAGGCGACACCTGATAAGTTCTTCTTAAGTTCCTTTATCCAGAATCATCAGGTATAATCTTAAGAACAGGACGGAGACCTGAGAGGGACCCACTGGCTCCCACCACCTGGGCCTGCATCTCCAACTGCCTGGGCTGGACACTCCTTCACACATAAACATTTGAGACACTCTTACAGCATTCTCTCATTGTCCTGATACACCCTATGCACCAGGGGTATCAGCATACAACAGGTACTTTCACATTGGTCATTTAAATAATATATACTAAGGGTCCTGAATCTAAGGGCTAACTCATGTGTTAAAAGCAATATTACTGGACACAGGTAAGATTACATTTAACAAACCTCTCATGAGTTTGACTGTAATAGTAAATACTGCTACATTTTCAAATATTGCCACTGTTTACAACGTGTGTCCCCATGTGCTTGGCTATATTTACTGTGTGCATTATTCGTCACAATAGCGTATGTAGTATATGCAGCCTCGTTTTGAGGTCAAATACCTCATCAAAATTATTCCAATATTTACCTCCACATAAAAAGTAGAGGTAAAAATTGTAACCCTCACTCAGATGTTTATAATACGTTTTGTTCCTGGCATGAAGAGATGCACATGGCCATCTGTTGAACCTCAGTGGCAAATTCCATTGGCATTTATAGGATTGTTAATGGCCTCCCTCTATGCATGTAAAGTCCAGTACAAATCTACTATGTCTAGCAATTGATCAATGTCTAATTCTATGCAGTCCAGCCTGAAAGACCATAGCGTGATGTAGTAACTTGTTAGCAACTTTGAAATATTGGAGTTTTCGTATTGCATATAGAAACCTTCTTGTCCGTAAGACTTATTAGTACTCAGCAAGGGGGGTGTGGCAGCCTCCCGGCCAATAAAGAGGCTCCTCAGAGTGGGACGCTGCCATCTTCCCTCGTTGGGAATCAGGTAAGTGCTCCCATGCGCCACTGCGTCCCCATCCCCCCACCTCCACATATATAGCACCCACCCCACTGCCACCGCCCCACTCACCTTGCACTGCTTTGTCCTCGCCAGCTGTGGGGTAAAAAGATAGCCCCAGAGTGACAGAGATGGAGAGGCCATTCTAGGTCCCATTGTGAGAGTGAAGCTGGCAAATGTGGAGTTCTATTGAAATATAAAAGGCCGTACAAAACAGTGATTTCGACATAAGGCCTAGTGAATGAACAGAAATTGTCTTATTTCAGCTTTAATAAAGACACCAAGTTGAAGGAGAGTGTGCATTAGAACTAGAATATTGTTAACTGTGTTCAATGGATTCCAAAAAGACATGTGTGCTGCAGATGCTGACTTCGTGTAAACTAGGAATAGGCACAGGTGACAGATTTAAGGCTGCTGAAGTACACATGGAAGGAAATAAATATATTTGAAATACTGTGCATTTGAAAGACAAAAAGGAGGAATGACGCCTGACATTGAAGAAATAAAGTCAAGTGGCAGATTGCGTTTATCAGGAATAAAGAGACTTAATTTTCATCATATAAAATGACAGCCTGCAAAGAGGAAGGCCTATTTCGTTTTTGTAGAAGTGAACACTGGTTTCTTATGTAACTGTGGCCTATCTTTGTGCATTAGATTAATAGTGAATCTACCTCTGTTCTAATATAGTAGAATATAAAAATTGTATTTAAAAATATCAGGCCTAGGTATGATGCTAAAATGTTACATGTAAGCACATCTTGTCGATTTAAAGCTATATTTTCTGAATCTTGAACACAGCTGGTGTTTTCCCCACTGTACTGAAAGGTCTGTGCCTTTGAAAACTTGACCTCAAGACCTTTTGCTGAGGACCTCTAGGAGGAGAAGGCCTGGTTATCAGTTTAAATGCGAAGATATACAGAGAAGATGATCAAAATTGTGGGATTTACAGATAACAGAGCCAGCAGAAATGACCTTTAAGGTCAGGTTCCCCATAAATTGTGCATTAGCTCCTAGCAAATACCTTTGAAGCCAAGGAGGAAGAGGGTAGAATAAACATTGGCCAGAGCAGATGGCCTGGTCACATGCCCCAAAGAGAAATGGAAACTTAGAGGGGAAAAGGTGGGGGCCACATATGAAAATACCTCTCGTATAATGCATTGCCACTCTGTATTGTGGTTTGCTGCTGTGCACAAATAGCTAAAAAGGGGACACTTCCCAATTTAAACATTAATTTCACAATCTTCCACTTCACCAATTTTACCTATGTATAAGAATGAAATAATTAAATAAAAAGAGCATTGTGTGTTTCCCTGAGCTTACCCTGGACTCATTTTAAAGGGGATATAAAGCCAGTTGGGACCATGTAAAAACTACATTTCTATGATGCATACAACTGGAGTTAGAGGAACCGGAAAATTGGTGAAGTGGAAGATTGTGAAATTAATGTTTAAATTGGGAAGTGTCCCCTTTTTAGCTATTTGTGCACAGCAGCAAACCACAATACAGAGTGGCTCTGCCCAGGAAGGACATGCTGAAATTAAATTATTATTTTCTGACTTATTATTTTCCGACTCGCCATAAAATGTAGAATACGAAAATATATAGATTCACGTAGTTATCTGAAAGGTTAGGGTAACTGCCATGTTGTTAGATTTTTAACGACAATGAAAAAGTTAAACTCACTTGTCATTTTGGAGGTAGTCTACTGCTGGACTCTTGTGAGGAACAACTAGCAGAGAGGACTCAATATTTGCATTGCAAGCAGTGACAGAGAAATCTAGAAGCTAGCTGGGTCCCCCATCAGAAGACCCAAAGGAAGTCTGGGTGCAGGAGAAAATCCTTGACAGAAGCCCTTGATCAGATCTGTGCTGGTTTCAGAGGAACCCTGCTGGTTTTCCCTGGATGCCCCATCACCATGGCCCCCCATGTAAGTAGACTAATCCAAAAGCCATCAAATGTGTAAGGAGCTACCTGTCCTTATCCGTTTCCATTAGTGGGTAGAGGGGGTGAAACTAGGTAGGCCTCTCACACATTTTATTAAATCTCACTCAAGTCATTTCCCCATAGAAAACCACACTCTCGGTTGAAATTTAGTTGGGAACTGACTATCCTAATCCTTTCTATTCAATTTTGGGGAGTTGGAAGCTGTGTAGATCCTTGGCGCATTGAATTAAAGTTCAATCAATAAATTCCCATATAGAAAATCATAGGATGAGTGTTGTTAGAGTTTGAAACTAACAATGGTCATGCCCAGTGTGTTAGAGACGGTATAGACAATAAAGTACTTGGGTGACTCTACCTTTCTGAAACCCCTGTGTTCTGTACCGAAGGGGGGTGTCCATAATCCCAAAATAAGTAACCCTAAAACACTGCTATTGAAGTGAATGTAGAATATGCAAAACTAAATGTACCATTTATTTACTTGCATCCCAAAACAATTTCCCCAAAGCCCTGAATTTCATTCAAATAAAAAGTCTAAGACGATTTTCCCATTGAGTTCCTTTCTTGACTTTGCCTTTCAAATAAAAAACACAAAATGATTTTGCTACTGTATTTCCACTCCCTGCACCTTGCCTTCAGATCAGAGGGGTCATATCTAATTGATGCCTGGAGGGTGGGGGTTGCTGGGAGAAATTATGTCAGACTAAGCAATTACTGTGTGTTTTGTATGTTACCTATTGGTTAATTTGCAAGAAATCTGATGTAAATTGTGACTGGCAAATTCGAAATGTTACCTGTGTCATATCGAAACGGAAGGGGTGGTTGATCTTTTGGTTGCTATTACATTTTGTCAGAACTTAAATAAATATATATATTCTTACTATACACCAACCTGGTTCCTACCTCATTGGTGGAATAGAGGGTATTTGTTGGGGTGGTGCGAGATGGTTTGGAGGCCTCACTAAAGTTAAATCTGTATAAGTGCTTTGGGTACACGTCACCTCGCTTGCGGGGGAAAGGCGGGGGGAAGGACCTCTCTGAGTTGAGTGACCACCTAATAAACTGCAACAAAGCGCGAGGAACAGAAATGTTCCCGGCGTGTCTTTGTCACGTGAATGGCCACCATGGAAAGGGAGAAGGGACTGAGTGTAGTTCTCTTCTCCCGATCCATGGCGGCCATCTTGATTTGTAGTTTTATCAGAAGCTGAGAAACAGCAAACATGCCATTTCTCAACTTGTGATAAAAACATTATTAGTACCCTGGTACAACATGTCAGGGTACTAATAGCAATATAGCACCCCCTGCTTGGATAATATTGCTTAAGTAAAGTGTGTTTTATTTTTCTGTCTGAGTCTGCCACACCTGGGTCTTACCGGGTCGCTATCATTCATCATACTGGCGAGCTGCACTTGGGTGACCTAAGAATTTAATCTACATATTGGCATTCTCATTAAACTGCTGTAGTGTAAGCTGCAATTCAGCCATTATAACCTATTCACCATCTATCTAATATGTCTTCTCCAGCTCTCTCACCTTCACTTAACTTTTATCTAAATCCGCTGTTGTAGTTTGCAGGACACCAAATTCCTAATAAATACAAATCTCTCATATAAAATATTTGTACGTTTGCCAGATGTGAGCGGTCAGCAATGTGAGGCAGACAACTTTTTGATGATTGTTAAATTATAAAATATATTAAATACCTCACTATCCCTACTGTGATGAGGATTTCCCTGCCTAACAAAACTAAAGGGAAACACTGTAATGCCCCCAGCCTCCCTTTCATCCCTCTCGCTGTAGCCTTAAGACCCGCCTCCTGGTGAAGCTGCAGCGAAGTCGGGCAAAGGGGGAGATCACTGTCTGCAGCTGTCCTGGTCGTGTGGGGACCTCCTGATTCTGCTATCTATCTCCAGCCAGGACTGTGAGGGCCTGAGCACGTTCTCTGTACTGGTGTACAGACTCAACACCTTTGTGCTTGGCCCGCTCCGCTGGAGCCTCAGGATCACACTTGGAGCAGTGCGACTGTTGCCTAGCCACAACTGGCAACTGGTGAGGCCCCGCCCCAGCCTCACTTTCATCACGCTCACTGCAGCCTTAAGACCTGCCTCCTGGCTAAGCCGCGGCAAAGTCGGGCAAAGTGGGAGATTGCTGTCTGCAGCTGTCCGCGGCATGAACGCGGCCCATGGCCCGGCATCAGGATTTCCATCAAGGTATTGGTTTGCATTCTCATGACCATAACAATACCAACCTTTTATCTTCTGATAGCTCTCAACCAGACGCTAACTCTGCAGTTATCTACCCTAATCCTAATCTCACTTACCAATTGACTACCAATACTTCTACTGCCATTGACCGGGGCCTCTGGAATGCCAGGTCTTTATGTAACAAAACAACTGCAGTACTGGAATTTTTCTTAAGACTACGTTTTCACTTTTTATGTATTACTGAAACTTGGATTCTAGCCCATAACACTACTGTTGCCGCTTCCCTTGCTTCATTTCTGTCCTCTTTTGCTCATATCCTCAGAGCTAGCAGTGGCGGTGGGGGCATTGGTATACTTTACCGTTCTTCCTATTCCTCTATCCCTTCGCCTGTTCCTATACCAGTCTATTCTTCTTTTGAATTTATCTATAAAATCTTTACCACTCCTCATGCTATTTCTTTTGTTATCATCTATCGTTCCCCTGGCCCACTTGGTTCCTTTTGTGACGATATTGATCTTCTCGTGTCCCATTTCTGCCTAGCCCTACTCCTCTTGTATTACTAGGTGACTTCAATCTTCATTTATCTTCTACTCACTCGGCTTCTCCGTTTCTTTCTATTCTTAACTGAAACATGCTCTCACCTCTTCTTACTCCTCCTACTCACAATTCTGGTTCTTCACTAGATATAATCTTCCTCTCCACTTTTACTGCTTCCGCTGTATGTGCTCTACCTGTTTACTTATATGACCACCACTTACTTTCTGTATCACTTCTGTCCTCTATCCCCAGATCTCACTTCCTACTCTTCTGCAAAAACCATTTTTCCAGCGTGATGTACACAGTTTTAGCTCATCGCTCTTTCATGAGTTTCAGTCTCGACCAACTCTATCCTCTGTCTGTCTTTCAGCCCACTCATAAACTCAACCTTGGCTTTCCTCTCATTTCCATGCTATGCGACTTCTTCTCTGCCGACTGGAAAGGCATTGGCTCAAAACTAGATCTTTATCTAATCACTCTACCTATTTCTCCTATCATGCCCTCTACAATAACTGCCTCACTTCTGCTAAACGTGATTATTTCTCAGATCTCCTTCATACCCACTCTGCTCATCCTAGGCGTCTCTAGATATTGTAAATTCTCCCCCCTCAAATGTGGGACCCTCATCTCCTCCTGCTCCATCGGCTTTCATCTCTAGTTTCGCACCAGTCTCTGACTCTGATATGTTACTTCTGCTAACCAAAGCTCATCCCACTGCAACTCCCACTGATCCTATTCCTTCTGCTCTTATTCCTAAGGTTTACCCTCTTCTTATATCATATCTTGACCCCTTCTTCAATACCTGTCTTTCTACCTCTTTTATCCCCACAGCCTTTAAGCATGCAACTGTCATCCCTATTTTGAAAAAAACGACAGCAAATCCTCTGATTGTCTCTAAATTCCATCCCATTTCCCTCCTACCCTATCTTTCAAAACTCTTAGAGCGCCTTGTGTACTCTCAGATTTCATCCTTTGTCACTGATCTATCCCTTCTTCCTCGCATTCAGTCTAGATTTCATCCTTGTCACTCTACTGAGACTGCTCTAATCTGTGTACTCAATTTCCTTCTTACAGCTTGCTATTCTAAACACTCCTCTTTTCTTATTCTTCTTGACTTACCTGCTGCTTTTGATACTGTTGATCATTTTTTGCTCTTGGAATCTCTCTCTTCCTTCGGTCTCAGGGGTTCTGTTCTTTCCTAGTTTTCCTCTTATCTATCCAACATAACCTTCTCTGTCTCCTGGGCACAGAGTTCCCCAAGGGTGAATCTTGGGTCTGTTTTTCTTCTCTGCCTCTACACCTCTCAAGTTGCAGCTATAATCTCCTCCTTTGGTCTCTCTCATCACTTTTAACCCAACCACACTCAACTCTTTCTATCTTTCTCATCTTTCACTCACAGAATCCATCATACCTTTACAGCCTGTCTTTCTGCTATCAAATCTGGGATGGCCTCTCACTTCCTTACTTTAAACGCAGGGAAGACCAAGGTTCTATTCTTCCCTGCTAACACTCTGACTCCTCATCTATATCCTCCCTTCGTCTCCTTTCCACCCTCTAATCTCTCCATTTCATCCACAGCCCGCAACCCTGGCATCTACTTTTACTCCAATCTTACCTTTGCTCATCACATCTCTCTCACTTCTCGTTCTTGACGCTTTCACCTTCATAACATTCGTAAAGTTCATCCTTTCCTCACATTTCAAGCCACTAAATTTCTCATTTCCTCTTTAATCTTTTCACGTCTCTTCTATTGCTCTGTAACTCTCTTTGGTCTTCCGTGCGTGCATCTTGCTCCCTTGAAATCAATCTATAATTCTTCTGGTCGCCTACTCTGTCTTCTCTCCTATCGAGATTATGGACCTCATTACGAGGTTCGAGGTAACCATGGCACTATTAGCGCCATGGCTGCCTCCAAAACCTTACCGACTCCGCCCTGGTGAATGGAGCTATTACCGGCCTATTCCAAGGTTGGCAGGACCGGTAATTCCCCATTCACCAGGGCCCTTCCCCATTCCCATTTGAACCCCCATAGGGCTCAATGGGAATGGGGAAGGCGCTAATAACGGTACCGCAAATTGTGCTACCGTTATTTGCTCCAGATATGATATGATATGATATGGAAAATCAGGCGTTAAGGGAGGATCCACAAAGGGAACTCGTAGTAGGGCGGTAAGGGATTACTGGCACCGGTGCCCTTACCGGTGCCGGTAATCCCTTACCGCCCACCTCATAATGAGGCCCTATATCTCCTCTTCCCTGGCCTCACTTGGCTGGTTACCCTTTCCATCTCAACTCAAATTTCACTTTCTCTGCTTAGTTTTAAAATCTCTCTATAAGCTTGCACCTGACTATCTTGCTGCACTCTTATCCCTTCGCTCTTCTTATCTCTTTAGACTGAATATTCTTCATCCTCCATGGGCTCAGTCCCGGTACCGATCTTTTCAGCTTCTTGCGACTTTCTTTAAAAACTCACCTTCTTCATTGCCCCTGATTGCCGGCTACCAATAACAATTGATGTTCTGATTTATTTATCATAATGATTGTACTGTACCCTGTGATAATGTGAAGCGCCTTAGCTTAAGGCGCTATATAAAATACATTAAAATATAAATACAAATACTACTCAGGATGTCTGGCCCTTAAGTTTAATCAATTAACTTCAACAATGATATTTACAGTTTCCTCATAACATTTTAGTAGCGTGGGTGAACTTCTCTTCCCCTGGATGCAAAGTAAATTCTGCTCCAATGTTCACCAAAAAGAAACAAGGAAACCCACATAGGTAGCAAAGTTTCATTTCAATTCTTGATGTTTCAATGTCAAGATAATGTTTTGTCAACCAAAGTTCCAACAGCAACAAATGGTGAAATAAAGACTTTGCACTTCCTCACAGTGGCATCAATAGTATTCCCAGCCACAATGCTTTGCCACCACTTCTAGTTATCCAAGAAGACTTGACACTGTTCAAAAGAAATACAACTTCTATAAATGTTAGTGAAACACAAGTCTTGGTTTACAGTTATTATGTCACTATTCACAAGATAAGAATTCACAGTATGTATATTTGTCAGGATGATTTCACAGTGCTGCTGCTTCTACTTCAACAACTTCACTTCTACTAGAGTTCATCATGAGGACATTCACCTTTGCATCATAGATTCCACCTCACTTGGGCTACTGAAGTCTTGTACCTACTGACAACCAAATATACCACCACAGCATCAGTATTTTATAATACTGCCACAGTTTTAGTACTTTGTGATTCAAAATAGGTTTTGGTTCTTCAACACCTTTGAATAGGCAAGGCACTCTTCCTCTGAATTTCTCTCTTCAAAAAGGGGCAGCTTCTTTGCCTCTCATGTCTGTTTGCGTTTTGGACCCACTTCTCTCTTTCTATTAGTCTGTTTCCCTTCTCCAAGTTTGCCTTCACCTCTCTGCCAACTTTTAGCAAAATTAATTACCCAGAAGCTGTGGTGCCACTCTCTTGGATTCAGGTAATGCTGGCACACTAGGATCTTAGGAAAGGTTGAACTTCTATTGGGCTCACAGTATTGGTTAGATTGTTTTCTGGTTCTGTAAGGCGGTTTTCAGTCTTAATAGGGGAATACGCTTGGCTTGGGCATTGCTTGCTCTCTCTCCAACTGCAGATACAATATTTAACCACTTTAATCCTTGTATGAGCAGTGATTGTTCACGTGAATAAGGAGGTAAAGTTCACTCTTTCTTTGAAAAGCAAAATTAGGCACACACAGCCACTTCTTCATAGGTTTTACAAAGGTTAAATGTTCAACAATGGCTTTTGTAACATTTGTTCTGTGTAATGAGACATGCAACCACTTCTTCATGGTTTCATCTAATAATGTGCCTGCAAAAAAGTCACCAAATAATGGCATTTTTTTGCAGGGACATTATTACATTGAATATGCGGGGGCCACCCCTGCATCTCTTGAAACCTTTTTTTTCCAAGCAGTGCCCCGCTCCTCTTGACCCCATATATACGGTCACCATATATAATGTCACCATGACCTTATCCCGGCGACATTATGTATGGCGACCATATACATGGGGATAATATTACTGGATTCCTTCTTCATAAGGTTAAAGAATTTTGTAATTTGGTAGTGCAGCTACTTGCACTTTGCATGCGCTGGCCTTTTCTTCAGCTACACAGGCAAGGAAGGCACGGGACACCAGAATGCATGTCTTCTTTACTAACTGGATAACTGGATAACACAGGAACTGCCCCCTCTCCCAGGGCCCTCCTCCCTAACCCAACGTCACTTCCCGTGGGAGATGGCCACAATGGCAGCCGTCCCACATAACGTGGAGGGGCTGCCAGGCTGTTTACTGCACACCCTGACAGGTTTAACAATGGTCTTTAGCAGCTTTTGCTCTTTACACGAGAGAAAGATAAATTACCTGATCAAACACGAGTGCTACTTCTTCATTGTCTCCTTGTTAAGAACCCAACTAACAACTTCAGCTCGCTTCTGCTTATACGTAAGTGAATATTAAGCTGTATAATGTTGTCGGCAATGCTCGCGCAATGAATCAGAACGCCAGGTCTGACTCACCGGCTTCTGTGACCCTTTCTCCACATATGGCACAACTTCTGGCTTCACATGGGACAAACACCCTTCCTCGCTAAATGTGTCTCAGGTCCAACCACTCAATTAAGGAGCCCCTCTCGCTCCTGAGACTTACGGCTCTCACAACATCTCCTTTCTGCGGTCTCTGACCCGTTTCTTTCAGGGCAACATCTGCAATTATGCTGAAATGCGGAAAGGCAGCCTTCCTGCAAGACTTCCGCTGTGCAGCCTCTGCACCTCATTGTTTGGGAGAACAGTACCCTCTCAAAACAAGCAGGTGAAATCTGCTGCGTCCACGTTCCAGTGTCCCTTTGGTTCTCCCACTTCTGCTCCGATTGCCAACACTATGTCTTCTTCCTTCTGCCACTACTGCACGCTCTCTAGGCACAGTTCCAGATCCTTCCAATTGCCTGCACCTGAGGGGGCCTTTTATGCTTTCGGGGTTTCTTCAGGTTTGGGCTGTTAAGCTTAATTGCCTGTCTACTGATACAGCATAACTCTTCAGTCCTCTTCCTCAGTCCAGTATCTATTGGATTATGGGACGTGTAGTCTCCAACAACAAAATTAGTTCTTTTAAGTAACTTCTTGATTTTAAGGGGAGATTTATTTCCTTTAGAATCATTTAAAGATGACCCATTAGAATTTGTTGTTACAGAGGAAGACAGTTTACCTTGGATGACTTATCAGATTGCATATCAGGTATAGTGTTACAAACACCTCCCTTTATGACCAGTGTCTGTCAATTTGGAAGGTTTGTTAGCAACTAATTTATAATATTCGTGCGACTCAATATCTATCTCATATCTGTTGATAAATGTTATTTTACACCATTGGATGTCTCCAGAGACAATCAAGGATCTGCTATCTTGGCCTTGTATCCCTTGCTCTAGTTTAAAACCCAATTAGCGATGGATTAATAAAGCAACCTCACTGGCACGGGTAGAAATAATTGGACCTATGACATCCCCATTCTTGACAAACACCCGCTTCGGCTGCTTGGGACACATGTATCTTCTGTAAGGGCGCCACATTAATTTGGTCTCTCTCCAGGTACCTCTACATTTATTGCTTTCCTCTGGTGTTTAAAGCCTCTTATAGTCTATATTCCAGGTCTGCATGGTTATCTGACCAATATCACACGAGGTCAGGTCTGGCTATCATATAACTGAAGTCATTATTTGAAGATGTAGTGCTATACTGTGCCTCATGAACAACAACATTACATGTCTCAGGAGGATAGCTCAGGGGAAACGTGCTTGCCTTGGAAGCAAGACGATACGGAGCACCACAGGTTCGAACCCGGTCTGTACTTAGAAACCTCTGGGTATTGAGCGCGTTATAAATAACTTATCATATCATAGCCAGAAGGCCTCTTTATTAAATTGAAGAGAAATATCCCCAGTGTATCCTGTAAAGCCATGTCTGACCATAATGTGTATATCACAACTTGAAATACCCCATCAACTTTGTAATGAAAAAATACTAACCCGTCCCCACCCTCAGTGGTGACAACAACCTATAAGTGTAATATCCACCCATCCAACGGAAATGAACTCAACAACTAAAAGTGGTTTGCACTAGTGGTGAGTTCAGGCCAACCATGCACACCGCACAGCTATTGAAGGCTGAGTTTGGAATAAAAGAATCCCGACAATATCAAGGGGGACATACATGACAGCCTGACATGTCATGTCTCTGGACATACTGCATTACATGTCCCCAATTACTCAATAAGATTCTTTTATGAATCTGCATGAAATTAAGTCAAATATACAGCTCCTGCCTGTTAGACATCTGGATCACATCCTGCATGTTATGGTATGAAACTTGAATATGATACAGCTCATAGTGGTGTATGAGTGCCGCTGTTATGGTGCACTCCCCCAAGAGTATTTTCCAGAGATTTCCTAGTGGCACGGGTGTGGCTCTGATCTCTAAATCATGCTCAGCATCTGTGCCCATGGTCAAATCCCAAATCTTACAAGTTTCCGAGGCAAGTGAGCGTTTCTCACAAAGTTCCTCTTCGCCATGCAATATCTCTCAGAACAGCCAGGGATTTAGTTTGGCCCCATCTCCCGCTCCCCAAACCCCCTCCGATAGAGCCTAGAAAAGCATGCATAATTACTCTTTATTAGTGCAACTAATAGAAGGTATTGTAGACAAACCCCTCAACGCTCACACTGGAAGAAATGCAACCCTCTAGGGAAAAAAGGCACAGCGCAACTCTTGCAAGGAGAACAAGGTTTTACTAATACAAAAATAAATATGCGCCAGAAAAGTACTCTGCTGCCATGGAACATTCTGGCGAAATCGGTATGAGCAACACTTTATGAAGGCATACAGCATCATCGGTGACCAAAATTTCATAGTGCACAAATCCAAATGACTGGTTGGTGAGACCCTATACAAAGGCTACCTGCTCCATAAGGGATGCTAGGTCATTGGTCCCAGCCCCTTCTGTCCATCTTCTTCCATGTGGGTTCCTCCGTGCGCATCATCAGGCATGAAGCTACAATGAATTTGTCATTATGCGAAGAAAAACAACACATATCTCTAACCTAATGTGCATTTGGTACTGCAGACATGGGCTAAGAGGGTACTTTGAGGTCATTGCATCTACAGACTACAGCTCAATCCCAGACACGTCAGCGCCCAACCAAAGCTACCCACCCTCACTTTAGATTTGCTGTTTGCCCCTCCCGGCACCTCGCAGCACAAATCACGTAACCTATGGTGAAGGAAACTGGCCCCTGCTTTCTGATTTTTACTGATCGATTGGGGGATCTAACAGTTTTATGGTCGGTGGCCAGAGACAGACTGGTACCTTGGAATGCAGGGAACTCTTGAGACAGGGGCATGTGGGCGCTATTACTTAGAGCTGGGAAGGGGAAGGTCAGAGGCTTGTGCCCTCCATCTTGTGAGATCGCTTTTCGCAGAGAGCTCTCAACCCTGTCGTGGCCTTGCAGGGTGCATTCCTTCTGGGATCTGAATGCTAGCAACATGAGAAATGAAGGGTCTATAAATCACTGCAGCTCTGGCCATTTCTCACCGATGCCCAAGCTACAACCTATTTCCGCATGCATACACTTGGCCTGTGCACCTGGCTGCAGCGCAAAGCTAGGCCTCAATTTCAATATGGCTGCTATTATCTAAGATGGTGTTTGATGCCCCATGTACTTTAGAGCCGAATGCACCACCCTGCCCGCACTATAACCCCTGCCAACACCCCCCCCGTACCCTCCCGAGTCCCTACTGCACACTTCCAGACCTCTGCCTCACCGGAAAGCACTTGGGGATCTGGGACGATCATTCCTCCTTCCCAAAATTCCCCTCTTTCGTTAATACAACATTAACAAACTCCCAGGTGAGCTTTTTGTCCTTCTTTATCATTCTTTCCCTTTACAACCTTTCACCTTCCAAGTATGGAGGTGACCCTTCCTTTAGTATCCATGCCCTGCATACAGATCGTAAACCTTCCACCAACCCATTTTCTGCTTCATTAGGTGGTTCGTAGGTGCAACAGGAATCGCCAATCTTTTTACAGACCCCTCTTCCATGGCTGTGAGGAGGTCCAGCACGTAGCGGTTCAGCAACGTCATCAGATGGATTGCACGCATTTCCATCTTGATTGCGCTAAGGCCTTGTACAGTGTCATTGGCCAGCTGTATCACTTCCCAGCGCACAATTTGGAGCCAATTGCATTTGTGGTGGTCTGCACTACTGGTAACAGTAACACTGAAATGTCTCTTCTTTACTGTATTGATCTGGTATTTCCTTGAGTAATTGTGAAGAATCTTGCGACAGATAATTTGACCCCCTCCTTCTCTGCAATTGTTCTTTTTTCTCCTTCTCTGGCAAGATACTGAGAATGGGCTTCTCTAGTGGCACTGTGGTGGGGATGTCAGACACGGGTGTAGAGGCTGGTGCCAGCAAGCCACCTGGTCCCACTATCAAATGTTCTTCAGGGACTACCAGAAGTGTCAAGTGCGACAAGGCAGTGAGCAGGTGCCCCACCATTTGGCAGGAGGTACAGAAATGCCTGCTGGCCACACACCAAGTCCATCACAGCTGCTGTCCCCTTTTTGAGATCTGGGATGTATAATGTTTTGTTGCACCTACTATTGGTCCTCACAAAGATGCTCCTTTCATTGTAAAAACACAGTTTGTATTCTTCCTGCTTTGCCCTTTCACTGGTTTTTCCGTTGCCTCGATCCACATGAGTTTTACTTTTTCAATCACTTCTTCTCTGAAGCCATGCAGCTCATTGTAGTTTCTTGACATCTGCTTGCCACCAACCTCATGCCTTCCAACTTTAGGTACGGTCTTTGCAAGCACTGCACACTCTTGGGGTTTTGAGCACATTGCAGTTGATTAGGGTCCACTATTTCGAGTTGCACGCTTCGTGCCTGGAAAGTGCTTCGCCATCTGCATAAGGTCAGATGAAGTAAACATTGAGCCTCCAAAATCAGAGTTTCCTCTGGCCTTAATACCTTGGGGTCCCCCGAAACGTGTGGTATTAAGGAAGAAACATAACTGCTTCATTAACCTTCCTTTTCTGCACTGAGCTCATGTCTGCATACCAACGAAAACTTAACTCTAGATGATGTACATCTTCTTTTGTGTCTAACCCAAGTCCTCAAACCTGATCGTATTTGGCCCTTCTAACTTGTCTTTTAACACGTTTCAAACCAACAAAATGTGGAACAATAGAAGAGAAAGTATCATTTGCAATTATGTTAGAAAACACAAAAGGAAACAATGAGAATATAAGTACATTTGCAGTCTTCCCCATACGTTGCTGGGTGACAGGTATATCATTAGCAGACGCATTAAGCTGTGTACCGTGGACGACGGATGCGCTATTATTCATTTCAGTTACATTTGCAGCATTGTCATGTGTTAAAGAACCCAAAGAGCCATTAGTAAAATATCCATTCGAAATAGTTGCATTTCTTGTCCCCCGTTCTATATGACCACCCCATATAAAAGTACACCTTAGATAAATTCCTAATCCAAAGATAGAAATAGCAAATAGACCTGCTGCACAGTGCAAAACACATGTCTACGTGGAGGAAGACACTGTTATAAGAGAATATTCCTGAAAACGAGAATGTTGCTTTTTGCAAATGGAATTGTTAGACCTGTGCACATCCATTGTAAAGTAGACCAAACGGAGGGAGGGAGAGAGAGAGAGAGAGCTCTTTTGTGCAAATAGTGCATAGCAACGTGTTTTGTGTATCACAGAGGTAGGTCGGTTGTTGAATTTTCAAAAATTAGAATCAAGAACACGCTGTGAAGGAAGCAGCAGTCAGTATGCACTTAGTAGCATTTCTTCATTAATACTACTAGAAGGAGAGGGTCAGAGTGCAGTGCTCAGCTTACACTGTTAGCAGTTTACTGAACATGGGTGGGTGGTGTGGCCTGGGGTGCTTTGCGAACATCAGACAGATGAACTCAATACCGCAACTCACAAACTTTCACTGCACGGGGAGTAGCATAGACAACATCAAAGGGGTTGTTATATTTAGGCTCACTCCACTGACAAACAAAGTTCTTCAAATAGATAGGGTCACCAAGGAAGAGCTACAGAGGAGGTGACATTGGTGGAGTATCAGATGCAGGCTTCAGTCCTTGATGACGCTACGTGTACAGAGATGAATGTTATTGCTTTTGTTAACGCACATAAGTAACTTCCAAATTCATCCCCTAAAATTGACACAGCCCTCTCAGCATCAGATGCTCCCCTGATTGGAGATAGGGGCATGAGTATACGTCGCCACGTTACCATCTCATGAGGCAATAAGTGGTGATGCTTACAGGGCTGCGTGCACATTCTATTCAAAGCAAGGTGCAAGCAGTGCACCCAGTTCTTCTTTAATGTGGTGCAAAGCTTTGATCATTTGCTTTTTAGAAGACCATTTCTACCTCTCCCCAACTCCATTTGCCGGGGGTGGTAAATTGTACACATCCGATGCTTAATGCCCAATAATGATGTGATCTCTTTGAAGAGCTCATTGAAAAAGTATGTGCCATTGTCGGACCTTAATACTTCTCGCAGGCCCCAGCCATAGGAAAAACCTATCTAACCAAGAACCTGGCCACACATTTTGCATCAGGGTGTGCACAAGGAACAACCTCCACCCACCCTGAGAAAGGACACACAACTACTATTATGTAGCCATACCCGTTACACCTTTTCGCCCATGGCTGCGTAGTCCACATGTAACTCACGGAAATGGCCCAGTAGGGTGGGAAGTGTACCTTGGATTGTTCTCAGGGTGAGACCAGTGCTATAAGTCTGACAGGTAGTTAAGTTAATAACCATTTTAGTTACTTCCTTCTGCAGATTGGGGACAAACCAGTCCTCCTGTATATCTGCAGCAATATGTTGTTTCGACACATGGGAAGGATGAAGCAGCTGGTCGAATGCGACCAGCAGTAATTCATGTGGCTAACTGCTTTGCTGGATGTTTATTGTTGCCACAATTAATCTGTAGGGGACTGCTTGCATCCCCTTTTTAACTATTGATCTTTCTCCTCCTGTGGATCCGTCCCTGCATCTCAATCAGTTGTACAATCGGTAAGGAATCATAGGAGTGTGGCAGCAGTTCTCTGCTTTGCGCTACCACTGTGTACTCAGAAACACTTGGAACTGGTAAATACGCTACTTGCTTGGCTGCAGCATCCGCAGCAGAGTTACTGAGTGAGACCTTGCCTGTGTCGTTAGTATGGGTGATGCATTTCACCACCGCCGTTAAGGAGGGCTGGTACAGTGCATCGATCAATTTATTTAGCAGTGTTGCATGCTGTACCGGAGACCCGTTGGCCCTCCTAAAACCCCTTCTCTTCCACCTGTCAAGGCTTGCATGCAGCGTGCTAATAATGTAAGCTGAATCAGAATAGATGGTGACACGGCACACTTGAAGCCTCAATAAGCGCTATAGGTTCTATTGGTTGGGCTGCATAGTGTATGGTAGTCTTTTCTGTAGCAATCATAGATCCTATCTACTGAGCAGACTACTGCTGCTCCAGTATGCCTCAAACCCGTTCTCTGGCCAATTGTTGATGACCCACCAATGAAAAGCAACCCCTTCTCCTCGAGTGGGCTGTCACTCACTTTTGGGATGTCATCCTCCTCCCCCTCAAATTTCACACAGTCGTGCACCGCAAAATCTTCCTCTGTGCATGATTCTGTCAAAAAGATGGCAGGATTAACCGTTTTGCACCTCACTGTATGAATGTTCTGGCTGGACAGGATGATCTCATACGCGGATGCTTGCTGTGTAGTCAGAGTTGATTTGGAGCATTCCAAGATGGCGAAAACTACATGCTCCATGTACCGTGTTACAGAACACCCCATGACAATTGTGGAGCTTTTCTCAGACGCAAATGCAGCTGCAGCAAGTGCTTCTACGCATGGGAACTGGCCCTGCATCACAGAATCTAGCACTCCGCTGAAATAGGCCAATGGCCTGTGGCGCATTGTACTCTTTTGTGTAAGGACTGCAGTCCTCAACTTGCCATTGGAATGGGAGGACAGGTACAACTCTTGGGTGTAATCAGGAGTAGCTAGCATTTGGGCCGTGGAAATTACCTCCTTCAGATCATTGAAGCTCTTGAGCATGTTCTCTGTCCATGCAATCTTATGGTCCTTTTTCAGAGCATCCTTGAGGCCCTGCAATATGGGCATGGTATACGCAGCATAATCTAAGATCCATGCCCTGCAGTAGTTGCACAACCATAGACATTTCTGCATCTTTTTCACATTTATGGGCTTGGCTGCTCCGCACTGAGCCGGCACAATAGGGTATAGTTTTCTTCCTGTGAATAGATATCAGCTGGCCCAAATAGAGTATTTCTTGGAGGCAATATTGCTGCTTTGCCTTATCAATCTTGTACCCCTTGTATGCCACCAGCTCTAGGTGGGCGATAGAGTCCTTCTGGCACTGCTGGCCACTGTCACTACACACCAGCAAATCGTCAAGGTTTCCAAAGTCGGCATGCAATATCCTGTTGAAGATGCTGGGGGGGACTCAATACTTCTGAGGCAATCTTGTGTGCTCGAAATTATCACCCCATGCATAAACACAGTGAGGTACTGCAAATCAGCAGGGTTATGGAGAAAAAGGTGTTTTTAAGGTCTGCCACAGTGAAGTGGGTCGCCTCTTTAGGGATGCTGCACAGTATCATTGCAGGGTTCGGAATTACAGAAAATGCTGCCCGGACAATGTCATTTAGAGGGCGGAGGTCCTGTATATGATATGATATGGCATTTATATTGTGCATGTACACAAGTGTTTCTAGCTGCGACATGGCAAGGAGGGGGGAACAGATGGGGGACAAAACGACAATATTACTAGGTCTTGTGTCATTCGGATCGCGCAAGCACAGGGAAGAGGAAAGGAAGAAGTGCAAAGGGGGGCAGGGGGAGTATAGAAGTACAGGCAATCAAAGTGCAGCCAGCGGTTGGCTCAGTGCAGGTATTGGAAAGTGCAGCCAAAGGGTGGCTAATATGTGCAGGGAGAGGGGTCTATAGGGTTACAGATGCAGACCACAAGTGCTGGGGGAGCCGAGAGGCAGTGCGAGGTGCAACTGAACAGGTAGGGATCTGGGCCCGAGTTCAGAGGGTGACCAGGTGACCAGTGCGCAGAGCAGTCCGGTGCATCAGCAGAGGAGAGGAAGAGAGAAAGCAGCGTGAAAAGAAAGGTCCTGAATTGCTTCCAGAACCAAAGGTGGTTCTGCTCAAGTGTGAGAGAGGCAGGGAGGCTGTTCCAAAGGGAAGCCCCAGCCGAGGAGATAGATCGGCCCCCAACTTTCTGCTTGGAGAACTGTCTGACCCTCAGAGAGTAGGAGGTGGATGAGCGGAGAGCTTGAGAAGGGAGATACTTAGGAAGAGAGAGTTGCAGATAGTGTGGTCCGAGGCCCCAGAAAGCCTTGTGGACAATGCAGAGAGTCTTGAACTCGATCCTTGCCACACTATGAGCCAGTGAAGAGATTTCAGAGCTGGAGAAATACAATCCCTGGGCTTGAGGCCAAGGACAAGTCTCACAGTCCTGTTCTGGATAAGTTGTAGAGGACGTAGAGAAGAGGCAGGAAGATTTAGAAAGAGGCTGTTGCAGTAGTCTAGCCTTGAGAGGAACAGAGCTCTGGATACAGTGGGCCTCTGGTGGAAAGTGAGGAAAGGAAGAATACCTCTGAGGAGGTACAGATGATAGTTTCACTTCTTAGAGAAATCAGAGATGTGAGTAGAGAAGGAGAGGGTGGAGTCGAAGATGACCCCATAGTTTCTTAGCCTCACAGGTAGGAGCAGCAAGAGGATCCAGAGTGGGTGGCCAAAGAGAGAGAGGAAAGGAGAGAGCTGGTGTTCCGATGAGGGGTTTCACCATCTTACTGGCAGTAAGGCAGAGATAATTGGCGGCACACCCCTCCTGAAATGCAGACAGTCAGGAATGAGAGGAGTAGAGGTAGCCGAGGGGAGCCAACTCCCCCCTTTTGCCTTTTTTATCAGATAGATCGCTGTGTTGCGTGGGTAGGTGGAGGGCACTATTATTCCCTGATTTAGAAGTGTCACAATGGTGTCTCATATGCCCTCCTCTGCCTGTTTGGACAGATACTGTTTAGCTCGAAGCAACACTGCACCTGGCTTGAGTGTTGAGCCCTACATCTTGGACATTGGTTGTCCATAATCTTTGTGGGACCTGCTCTTAGTCACTTTGAGTGAAGGGAGGCGGGGCGACAATGGCCATTAAGAAACACTGTAATATTGCACCATAATGTCACAGAGGATACACATTGCTAACACAATCTGTCCATCATCAACCCAATCCTCAAACAATTCTGCATCTGTCACTTCCTTGAGGGGCACTGTTGGGTCTGTGCCCACCACAACAATCCTTTTAGCTGACACAACCAAGCCTGTAACACTAGAGAGACTATTGTTTCAGCCCAGAGGTGTTGCTAGGGGGGGGGCTAAGGGGCAATAGCCCCTGGTCTTTTGGTTGTAGCCCAGATAGAATCTCAGGAGCTACAGCCAAAAGGCTAGCTAGCCCCCAGTCCCAACAGTTCCAACATAAGCGTAGCCCCAGGTCTTTTCCAAACCTAGCAACACCCACGTTTCAGTCACAAGCTGTGGGGGCACCACGGGTCGGAAAATGAAATTTGATGGTACTCGCCAACATGCCTTACCAATCTGGGGCACTGCATCAAGCAGTACTGTTATCACATACACAAACATGTCCGGGTTGACGGGAATGCTGAGAACCACCAACTCCCTTCCTCTGGCCTGTGTGATGACCCTTACCCTTAAAGCGCACATTCCTTGGGTTGCACATACCGCCCAGTGGTCCATTAAGCACATGGTCATGTTCAGTTTGCTCAACAAATCTCGTCCTAACAAATTTATCCTGGAGGCCTCTGAGTATGGTAAGAGTGCACGCACCACTTTCCCTCCTATTTTGGTAGCTACCTCTTCTGTGTAGGGAACCATTGCGACTTTAAGTCCAGTGTGTCAGGGTACACCCGCCGCATCGCTTCCCACACCCGAACTCTAATATTGTTTAAAGGGGCCCCATTTTGCACGATGTCATGAAATTTCACACCAGGATGTCCTGCCTTGACCCCCATGTCCACAGCTTGATCTTCCACAATTGCATCAAGTAAACTTTTCATGCCTTCCACCGCCAAAGGGATTCCTGCTTTCTGTTTTTCAAATGCATATATCCACTTCCCGGCCCTGGAAGTAAGGGGCGGGAGCGTTTTGATGAAATTATTCTTATCCATCTGTGCCCATGGCACATAATGCGCCATTCCAGGTCCCTTGTGCAATAACGGCAGTTGCATGGCCACTCCCCGTCTTGCTCTTCGTCCATCACTCGCTTTTTTCCTTGCTCCTACCCGCCCAAACTTGCTCCTCGATTGCTCGCCCCACAAGCGTTTTACTCTTGGCATAATTTATGGAGTCCCTTATGCCTCCCCTTCCTCGTCCTCGAACTCTTCTAGGCTGTCCCATCTTCCTTCTTGTCCCTCTTGATGTGCTTCACTGTCTCACCTCACTGTCCTATATTCTGCGCTTTCTGGCCTTCGATGCCACTACCGTGCTTCTCAATACACACATCCTTAAAAGCAGTGCTTTCCAGTCGAAACAAAATGTCTCCAGCCCTCCACTCGTCCAGCCTCCACACCCGTTTGCTCTCCCCTTACTTTATCTCCCTCAGATGGGCAAGCTCCGTGTGTTGCCTCTGTCTCCTCTCGCCATTTTTGTTATTTAGTCTTCCGTGACGTAATGCTGTTCAGTGTTTATCGATATGAGGATGGGGCAGTGGCAGGCGGGGGCACATATGTTGGGTTGGTGTATCCTGTGACGGGGCGGTTAGTGAGTGGATAAAGCCCCTCTCTAGATGCAGGCTGCAGTGCTTCCTGTGGCACAGTTGCATTCACTAAATTTGAGGTGGCACTATTTGCACACCGGGGCGCACACACAGCATTGTCCTCTATATCCTCTACCATTTTCCACCGTTGTGAAATCTCTTTTCGTTTCTGCAGTTGTTTACCTTTATATTTAGCAGTTAGGAACATGCTCATGTGCTATAATATATCTCTTTTATTAGCACCCTGCTCTGACCAAAGGGCAGGGTATTCCCCCTTGGATCTCTGCCCCCCACTGCTTGTGGTATCTCTGTATTTTCTCCTTATACAATGGCAATGCACTAAACATATACTCCAATGGAGTCATTACCCCCATATTAACTATCGTCGTATTCACAGAAAAAATCTTTTCATTGTGTGGCATGCAATTTGATCAGAAATGTTACTACTGGTCCTCTGCACCCACCACCCAGTCACCTTCTGTCAACTCCTCCCCCGCTGCATGCACTTCTGCACTTCTCTCACTCATACAACTTTCACAGACCCTCCCTCGGCCTCCACCGACTTCAAAATAATACACTAAAACAATAAACTAAATAATAAGCCAAAACAACAAATACTACTCTGCCTTCTTCCCACACACAGAGCTCCTACTTTTGTATCCCCTATCACACAAAAAAATGGTGCCACCTTCTCCCCTTACTGGGAAAGGATCCCACACTCTTGTTTTCCTCCTCGTTATCTCCTCACTAATACTAATAATAAAAAATACAAAAACTTACCACATGGCCTTTTACACTCTCCCTTCACACACACATACTGCATCTCCCCACTCACTCTTGCCCTCGCTGTTGTTACCCGTAAGAGGTGTACTTACATCTGCGTGTTCACCCAAGCTCCTCCGTCACCAATAACGGCCTGCACCCTCCCAGAAGCCACGCTCTGCTCCAAAGAGCAGACAGGACTTCTGTTAAAATGGTTCCTGTACACCACTGCGGATTGAGCACATGGTATTGGTCACTGCAGGTGGGCGCAGCACCTCCAGAGATGCAGCCTGGATGCCTCTGTCTTCGCAGGGGTCTTTGGGATCACGTTGGGGTCACCAAAAATGCACAGAAATCCCTCAACGCTCACACCAGAAAAAATGCAACCCACAAGTGAAAAAAGGCCCAGCACACCTTTTGCAAGGAGAACAAGGTTTTATTTCCACACAAATAAAGATGCGCCGGCAAAGTACTCTGCTGCCACGGAACATTCTGGCGAAATCGGTATAAGCAACACTTTAAGAAGGCACACAGCATCATCAGTGGTACAAATTACATAATATACAAATCCAAATGTCTGCTTGGTGAGTCCCTATACATAGGCTACCTGCTCCATAAGGGACACCAGGCCATTGGTCCAAGCTCCTTCTGCCCATCTTCTTCGTGGGTTCCTCCTTCGCGTCTTCAGGCATGAAACAATGAATTGGTCATTATGCAAAGAAAAACAATACATGCTCTAATGTGCACCTGGTACTGCAGACATGGGCTAAGAGGATACTTTGAGGTCATTTCATCGAACAGAGACGACAGCTCAATTGCAGACACGTCGGCGCCCAACCAAAGTTCCCCACCCTTGCTTTAGATTTGTTGTTTTGCCCCTCCCAGAACCTCGCAGCCCAAATAGCGTGACCTATGATGAAGGCAACTGGTCCCTGCTTTCGGATCTTTTCTGATCGATTGCGGGTCTAAAGGTTTTATGGTCTGAGACTGACTGGTACCTTGGAATTCTGGGGGTCTTTGGACGGGGGCATCTATCACTATTACTTAGAGCTAGGACGGGAAGGTCGGAGGCTTGTGCCCTCCTTGTGGGATCGCTTTTCGCAGAGAGCTCTCAACCCCTTGCAGGGCGCATTCCTTCTGGGATCCGAATGCTAGCAACATGAGACAATGAAGGGTTTAGGAATCTCTGCAGCTCTGGCATTGCTCACAGTTGCCCAAGCTACAACCTATTCCCGCATGCATACACTTATTTCTATGTGTGTGGCTCGGGCTTGCAGTCCTGACGGCAGCGCAAAGCTAGGCCTCGATTTCAATATGGCTGCTACTATCTAAGATGACGTTTGATTCCCCGTGTACTCCAGAGCCGAAGCATGCACCAGCCTCCCCGTACTATAGCCCCTGTCAACACATCCCTCGCCATGTCCCCTCCCTGAGTCCCTACTGCACACTTCCAGGCCTTTGCCTCATCCGAAAGCGCTTGGGGGTCTGGGACGATCGCCTCTCCTTCCTAACAGTATCACAACCATTATATTTTCGTTATAGGTAGGGATGTTCCAAAGGTGGGCAGTTGGTAGTTCTGTTCCATATATTAGTATTCTAACTTTCATGAGGCGAGCCACCTCCTGTGGGGGAAGCTAGTGACCCTGCATCTTAGCTATCTCGGGAGGATAGCTTATGGGCAATGTGCTTGCCTTGGAAGCAAGACGACACAGAGCAACACACGTTCGATCCCCGGGTCCGCGCTTAGAAACCACTGGGTATTAAGCGCGTTATAAATAACCTATCATATCATATCAGCAATGGCTGCATTTTTAACAATGTCTGTTGCCATCCCAGGAGAGGTAAAAAGTGTCTTATCAGTGTAGCTCTCTCGTAATTTAGTGGGGAACAGCATAGAGTGTTTAACATTTTTGGCCCTTGAACCCTGTTTGCTGTCAGCAAAGGATTGCCAGGAAGCCTACACCGCAGCCAAAAACATTGGGAGAAATGTGGCTCTGCTCACCCTTGTACTGCAGAATGAAGATTCCCCCTGCTAATAGCGCAGGGAGCTCTTGATTCTATTAAAGACAAGGAGGCGAGCATTAAGCTTTCATCTTCTTTATTTTCCACTCTCCAGCAGTTTCAACAAATATAAACTTTGTAAAACGTTCATTTAAAAATGTTAACTTTTTCTTTCAAATAAACTTCACGTCCCATCAGTCCTGTAGTCCCATAGTCTCTGGCCATGTGACCTAGTCCTTCCTGTTCCTCTGTCCTTCCTCTTCTTTGACTGCTCAAACTGCAATCCTTCTTCAACTGCGTAACTAACTGGTCAACTTGCGCAGAACTTCCTGCTTTGCGCTGGAACGGTCTCTCACATTCAAACTTGCGAGTTTGTTCCAGACAACCTGATCTGATTAGGGCTTTCAGCTGTTCTTTTGCTCATCCCCTAATGCCAGGAAGAAACAAAATTGTATATGTTAGGGCGGGGAATACACACCCTATTCTACAAGAAATAGTCATGTTAATTATCAACAATGCCTCACATCATTACTTCATCATCGCATCCACCAGTGTATTCGGGATGGGAATTTAATGCTCGCCTCCTTGTCTTTAATAGAATCAAGAGATCCATGCGCTATTAGCAGGGGGAATCTTCATTCTATGTCAAGACGGAGGCGAGCATTAAGCTTGTTCAAAGCTTCGTACCACAGCATCTGCTATTGTGTTTATTGGCCTAAAATAGAACGTTCTGAATGTCGAATCGCTAGCCCAATCTGCTGCTTTCATGATATCTTGCAACGCTGCTCCTTGACCTAATGCTTTCGAGGCCATTGCACCTCTGACTGAGTGCGCACCGAATTTTGACATATCAATGCCTGGCTGCTACTCCTCTATGCGGTTTCCTACGCGCTATCAATTACTGAGTTATTCCTGCCGGCCTCACTTCTGCCGTTCTGTTCTCGTATTCTTTAATACATGTCGCCACGCACCATTTAGGGTGATCTTGCACATATGGGTAAGTGATCGTAGAGGAATCTTTTTTTTGTCCTTCTGGCTATGTTGAAAGTCACTCCTTCTGCCCATAAGTCTTCCGGTTGATCTCTAATGCTTTTACGTCTGCTACTCTCCTGCATGATACCATGCACAGGAGCATAGCTATTTTTCCGGACAACTGTCCCATGGACAGATATCTGTTGCTGGGCCAGTCTGCTAGGAACTTCAGCACTATCGGCACGTCCCATAGTGTGTCGTATCTTGGTTGCGAGGGTTTCCTGAATCTTATCCCTTTCAGGAGCCTGATCACAGCTATGTTTTCACCTACTGGAATCCCTTCTATCGGCAGATGTCCTGCTGAAATTGCGGATCTATTAACTCCTATAGTCCTGTAAGCTTTACCGTCTTGTAGCAATTCCGCTAAAAAATGTATTATCTCGACTAGAGGGGCAGAAACGGGATGAATACCTCGCCTTCTGCACCATGTCGACCACCTATTCCAAGCTGCGTCACAGCTTCTTCTAGTAGAGGGTGCCCAGGACTTGGTGATGAGGCTCGCAGCCTGCGCCGAAATTCCCGGGAGATTTCAGCGTCTCCTGCTATCCTGCACGCCATGAGCGGCAGAGTCCCCTTCACTCTCAGAGGGTTATATGACCCAGCTGGGTCCGTGAGCAGGCTCACTCCTTGAGGTAATAGTCTTGGGCAATCTGTTAGCAGCTCCATGAGCGTCGGAAACCATACTTGCGATTTCCAAATCGGAGCCACTACTATGAGGCTCGCCGCCTCCCTGCGCACTTTCGCTAATACCCTGCTCATCATTATGAATGGCGGGAAACGTAGAGTACCTGGTCTCTCCAATCCTGCAGGAAAGCATCCACCCCTGCTGCTGCTGGGTCTAATCTCCAGCTGAAGAATCTCTCTTTCTGTGCGTTCAGTCTGGACGCAAACAGATCTGTGTGAATCGGTCCCCACAGTTCTTCCAACTGTCGGAATATACTCCGCTCCAGCATTCAATCGCTGGAGTCTGAGAGGTATCTGGAGTTCCAGTCCACTATCACATTCAGCGATCCTGGAAGGTACTCGGCTACTACTGAAATTCCTGATTCCAGACAGGTGTGCCAAAAATCTTTGGCTATCTCCGCCAGCATTCTGGATCTCGTCCCTCCTAAATGATTTATGTACTTGACTGCTGAAATGTTGTCCATTTTCAACAGAATACAGGAATTCACTTTCCCTTTAGTAAAAGCCTTGATCGCAAAACATCCGGCTAACAGTTCCAGACAGTTGATGTGCAGCTGGAGTTCTTCCGCGCTCCACCTCCCTCCTGTCTGGAGATGCCCGCATCAGGCTCCCCAGCCGCTCGGCTGGCATCTGATTCTATTATCAGATCTGGACGGTCGCCGAAAATGGCTCTTCCGTTCCATGCTTCCATGTTCACCAACCACCACTGTAGTTCCGTCCTGGACTCCTGGTTGATGTGAACTAGGTGGTGGTAATGCAGACCTTGTTGTAGGTGTCTTATTTTTAGCCTTTGCAGAGCTCGATAATGAAGCGGACCTGGAGAAATCGCTTGTATCGAGGCTGCTAACAAGCATACCACTTGCGCTACAGTGCGGAGGGATATGACGGTCTTGCTGAGGCACGTTCTCAATTCTCTTTTTATGTCTCTGATCTTCCTGCTTGGAAGCTCCAGAGTCGCTGTCCTGGTATCCAAGATAAACCCCAGGAATTCTAATCTCCTGGATGGTTTCAACTCCGATTTCTCCTGATTCACTAAGAAGCCTAGAGACGTCAGAAGCTTCACCACCCAGTCGGCTTGATAAAGGAGTGTTTCCTTGCAGCTGGCCATCAGTAGGATATCGTCCAGATATATAATCATACGAATCCCCTTCTGCCTGATCGCTGCTGCTACTGGCTTCATGATCTTCGTAAATGCCCATGGCGCTGACGCCAGTCCAAAAGGCATTGTGGCAAATTGCCATAATTGCCCGCCCCAGTCGAATGCCAGGAAGGGGCGAAACTATTTGTGTACTGGTATCGTCAGGTATGCATCTTTCAAATCTATTCTCACTAGCCAGTTGTCTTGCCTGAGTGTATCCGTGAGCTGATGGGTCCCTTCCATCTTGAAATGATTGTAGACCACCCATCTGTTCATGTTCTTTAGATTTATTACAGGTCTTACTTTGTCCTTTCGATGGACCAAGAACATGTTGCTCACAAATTTTGGGAATGTTTCGCATTGCTCTATCGCTCGCTTCTCTGCTAGCTTTTGTAATTCTGCATATAGTAGCTTTTTCTCTATCTGTGTCGCGGCTAGAGGACGGGACGTTTGGCCTTTCATGGGGGTCCCTATGAACTCTATGTGCATGCCTTTTACTGTCTGAAGGACCCAGGCGTCGTTGGAAAGCGAGCGCCAGTTTTCCCAGAATATCGCTGTTCTCCCCCCAACCGGAGGGTAAATGCAAACTTTCACCTGTGGGGAGGTTGTATCCTCTTCCTTGTCCTCTGCCTCTCCTCCCTCTCGGGAAGCGACCTCTTGGTGGGAAGAATGAGTCTGGTTGCCTGTTCTCCCAGTAGTTGTTTCTATTTCCCTGAGGCCTCCTGAATGCTTGCGAGCGACCGGTTGCTCGGCCTCTGAACCGACCGGTCCCACCGAAAACTCTCTCGGGGAAGATCTTCCTCATGGACGCTTGTGCCTTTTCTAGGGAGTTGTATGTTCCCACGAACCTCCACATCTCTTTACCAAATGTGTCGCTGAATAAGAGTCCTTGTGCTGCCTCGCCTGCTTCATACAACGACGGATCTCCTAATTTCTTGTCAATTTTGCGTTCTGATGAAATCGCGCAATTCGCGTTGCCTGGAAGGCACACGGCCCTCTGCGCCCAGTTTGTTAGGACTCCTGAGTCCACCTCCTCTCCAGTGTCCTTAGCCCGTTCTGCTAGATCCCTGATCTTTGCTAAAGGGCCAGCTATGTCCAAGATCTTTTCCTGGCAGCTCTTCCAGGAACGGTCTATCCCTTTTCTGGGATCTCTGTTAGACTAAGCGACGAAAGAGAGCATCTTCGGGTCGCGTTCCGGGGCTTCTGCCACCTTGCCCGGCAGGTCTGGCCTCGGACACTCCGCACTCATCCTCTGCCTTACTTCCTTCTCTAATGCCTTACGCAGCCTTTGCGCCATGTATTTCGCTACCCTCAGAGAGGGTACCCATTCCAATGATCTGGGATTTCTTATTTCCTCAGGTTGGAACATATCAGAGGTTTCCTCCTCTTCTAGGTTGTTCATCTTTCTGAGCCTTTTCTTCGGAGGAGGCTGGCTTTCTACATCCTCTTCATTATCAGCTTCCTCCTGTGAGGAGCTCAGGGATTCTTGTGTTTCCTCTTCAGGGAAACCTTCCTCTATGTTGCCCATATTATCGTCCCCTGGGTAGGGGGTCTCGAGGCTCGGCACCTGTGACTTTCTCATGAATGCTTCCCTTAGTTTGCTGAAAGCGTCAGAAGCCTCTGGGGCCTTTGATCCTGCCCCTTCAGTTTGGCCCGGGGGGGGTCAGAAGAGTCTTCGCTCTTCCGGGCCTTGATACACCCCTTAGGGCCCTTTGCTGAGACCCTTGTGGACGTGCTTTCATCAGTGCTCAAGTTTTTCTGGCTCAAAAATTGCTCGATGTTCTGGAGTCCCTCCTGCAGGGGTCTAACCCCTTGAGCCACTGCCTCTGATAATGAATCGCCCAGCACTTCTCTAAAGCTATAGGCTAAGTCCTCATGCAAGACTGCCTCCTGTTCTTCCTCACTCCATTCGTAATGAGACATATTAGTGCTGTCAGGTGCCATAAATACCTTAGCAAGGTGTAGTGGCACATCCACAGATCCACTCAGTGAGGCTGCACCTAGTATGTGTTGTGCAGTAACTTCCTGAAACTCTTGCACTGTCCCTCTTTTAGATTTCCACTTTAAAAGTGTCTTATCGAGCTTAAATCAGATAATTATGCAGAAACTGGAGCTTATTGCTGCTCCGTAGCAAAGCGATCGCTGACTTTGCTTTGAGGATTCTCTCCACACAGAGCTTTCCGTGTTAGGCCCCGCCTACACAAGGGTGGGGGCACCTCTTGCACAAGCGTAATGCTCTAATACCATTGAGGGATTCCCTCTGCATGCGCGTCGTGCGCGGACGTTGGCTCTGCCACCCAAGGGTGGGGGCTGGAGCTCACAGGTTATGCTGCACGCGGAGAAGTTCCCGCTCGCGCTGTAGCTGACGCGGAGCGGGAGGAAAACCCAGGGTTTACCCGCTCGCACTTGGCCCCGCCTCCCCAAGGGTAGGGGCTCACTTGCTCCCAGCACGAAGACAGCGCTGTGGAGCTTCACGCAATATTACGAGAGGAGTCTGCAGGTCCCTGAGGTGCCGATAGTGCGGCACGGGGCCGCCGAATCCTCCCAATCAAATCTGTAATTCCACCATGGAAATGTAACGCTGCGCCGCGCCCGCGCTTCTATGATATAACAGAAATGTACAGTTATAAATAGTCACACTAAATCATTCAAACTAATACACCATGACACGGAGCATATGAAATGGTTACTTATCTCTTGAAGAGCAGGAAAAGAAGAGGAAGGAAAGAGGAACAGGAAGGACTAGGTCACATGGCCAGAGACTATGGGACTACAGGATTGATGGGACCTGAAGTTTATTTGAAAAAAAAAAAAGTTAAAATTTTTAAATGAAGGTTTTACAAAGTTTATATTTGTTGAAACTGCTGGTGAGTGGAAAATAAAGAAGATAAAAGCTTAATGCTCGCCTCCGTCTTGACATAGAATTCCTTACTCTCTAGCAAGGGGCAGGATTGCATCAAGATCTATGTAGCACAACAGGAACAGGTTGAGACACTAATCCTTGCTTGCCCCATTTAACAAGAAACAGCTATGAGAATTGCTTTGCATCAAGTGTTTCCCTAAGCAGACGTTCCATGAAGGCTTTCATGGACATCCTGCTGGACGATTCCGCAAGCCCTGTTATACGTATATTATTCTGCATAGAAAGATTTTCCAAATCCTCATTTTTGGCAAGTATTTATTTTTTTAAGGTGGCATTTGAGGATGTAGTACTTACCAAACACTCCATCTCGGAGATCCACTCTTCCACTGCATCGAGTCTTTTTCTTCATTTCTGTTTGTCCTGTCTCGCTCTAAGATCTACTTTGCATGTCAGAGACTTCCAATTGGGAATCCAAAGATTCCTGCTCAAGTTGGAGGAACATCCCCTTCATGTCCAACTCGATATTAAGTACAGTGCGAGTCGAGTTGTCAGATTGTTGTGTAGTCTAAGCAGGTGCTATTGTCTCCCTTCCTTTTTCATGGCTGCCTTCTGCTTTGAATGATAATTTCGCTTGAGGTTTGTCATGTACCCATTTTGAAAAAAGCATTGTAAGGTAGTCCTTAAAATGTGTGGTAAAATCAGCTCAACACACTGTTGTCTCCTCAGTGCAGGTTATTATAGGCAGTGCAGCTGGATCCTACTGGCCCAGAACCAGCTTGAGCTGTGCCCTACAGGGCCACAACCCCTTTGCAGGTCTGATAACCTACAATAATGGCCTCCGCTTGAGAGTTCAGTTGTGCCCAGACCAACTGCCCCCGCCTCCAATGCAGCCGTCATGTACGCGCTCTCCAGGCCGTCTCAGTGCTGATTCCTGCATCAACCCCAGGACCGACTTGACATCCCCCATTAACAGCACCATCTGGCGGCAGTCAGAGGAGCCCCCAGATGCCTCGCGATCAGTGGCAGTGCAAATGTGCTGCACGCCAGTAAAAGCATCTGCCTGGTAACCACTGTGCCTCCACCACTTCCAGAGCCAGGCTGAGGTCATGCTCCCCGCTGCCTCAGTGCTAACAGCCGTCCTGCGTGCCCTCAAATACCCCAACTGAACAACAAAGGACCAGCAGGTCCCCTGCCACAGTAGCTTCAGCAAGATCAGTTGGATATGCAGTGGATATTTAAGGAACTCCTGCAGGGTGTGCCTGGAGCTCACACAGAAGCGGCCATCTTGGTGTGGCTCTCCAGCGCCTTCTACCAAGCCCTCACAACTCTCATCTCTGAACACGGGTAGTGTAGCTCAGTGGCAACACAACGCAGACCAGCGACACAGGTTCATAGGTTCGAATCCCGGGCCCTCGTTAGTAACCTCTTCAGTATTACGTGTGTTATAAAAAAAACAATTATAATAATAACATCCTATGGGCAATTGGCTGAAATAACACCTCGTGGAGCCTTAGGAGACAAAACCGAGCCGTTTTTAGTAGATAAGGTTTGTTGTGCTGCAACCCACAATCATACCCAGTCAGTACTTTAAATATTGTCCTTTCTAAATGGGATATCTTCTAGAAAAAGTTACAGCCATGAACTTCTAGATGCAATAATAGTTGAGTGTCCATTTTACACCCGGGCTTTGCTTTCGGGAGCCATGCCCCGTCTGCCACTCTGTTCAAGAGGTTGGCATAAACACACCTTGCCAAACCCTTAAACTAACTGATCCTCACTATACTTGAATAGGCCTGACATACCCCCCCATATGCTTTACATATAAAGTTATTACTTTGAAAAGTGTGAAAACGTGTGAATATTTGTATGTGTGCATGTATAACATTGCTAGTAGATATGATGAAAAGACTGCTGTTCACCGTAGAAGACAGAATCTTTTTACTATCTCTATTACAGCCAAACCTATTGGCTTTGCACCTGCTGGTTTCTTTATCCTTTCGCTATACCTCTTAATTCTTTTTAGGATTGCTCTTGTGTTTCATATATGCAAATGAATAAACAACGCCACAGTTGCCGACCGATATCTCCTGCAGTCCCTGTGCCCCCCCAGTGAGGGCAGTGTGTGAGGGATATGTGCATGCATATACATTTATAGGGAAAGCCCAGAGCATACCTTACAACCCCCCCTCATTTGGAGGGTGCCACAAGGAGGGTGAAGCTAAAATCCCCACAGTAGACATAGATACAGTTACACTTCCAGCAAACTGTCACCCTCCTCCAAAATCTCAAAAAGGTGTATCACTCTACTCCCCCAAAGACTGATGGTGATCAGGTGGTCATTACATCTTGTTCAATTCATCCTTGCCCCATTCCTGCACATGGGGAGTTATTAAAGGGGATGTGCAGGCCCTGGCGAGGATTGGCTTCCCGCAAGTAAGGACGGGGTCAAGGATGAGTGGATGTGGGAATAAACTCTTTACTGGTTTTACATCCCCAAAACTTTGATGTATCCCTATTTGGAAATTCAGCAGGTTGAGAAGTAGCCAAGAGATTGTTAAATGTTAAAGGTATTTGTACCGCGCACCGTCACCAACGGAGTTGGTCCCCAGACGCTCTGGCGGATCTGCAAACGAGAAGGTGGGATGGGTTAGTAAGGTGAAGAGGGAGCAGGATAGTGAAAGGAGCAGTGTTCTGTTGGCAGCTTCAACTCTGTATACATCAGGTGCTGAGCTTTGGTGCGAGTATCGGATAGATGTCAGTCCTCGTGTGCTGTTGGTGCGGCTTATGTGTTGTTGCCGGTGTGGTGAAGTGTGTGCAAGAGATGGTTGTGTGAGTTTTTTGAGTGAGATAAGTATGCAGAAAGTTTGAGCTTTTTGGTTAGTGGGTTATATGACATTTAAAATGTTAACATTCACAATTCTGTCTAAGTGTGGCACTTGCCAACCTTCACAATCCCACCCAGATGTGAAGCAGGCCAATGTTCACAATTCTAAGTGTGGCACAAGCTAACATTCAAATTCCATCTGAGTGTGGCACATGCTAACATTCACAGTCCTATCTCGATGCGATTGTAAATGGCAAAAGAGGAAACCAGGATTCATAATCCAGCTTCCTGGATTGTGTGCTCATCAGCGAATCACTTTATCTCACAGTCTTTTTTTCTCTTCACCACCAAAAGTGGGGTTTCTCAGCAGTGAATACATTCATTATGTTCTATAGAGAAAGTCTTACTCTTACTATGTTTGATCATAAATATATTGAATAGCTATTGAAAGAGTTTACCGTTGAATTGTCTCTGCTCACTCATGGCAGCATCACTTGGAGGAATGGTTCTCTCACAAGCAAACGTGAAACAAATTGCGTATTACAATGATTAATGACAAATGTGTTCTAAATGTACATACATTTGCATATGGACTCTTTGGCATTGTCGTGCCCCATGACAGCACTTTTCTACAGACATCCCTGAAGTAAGGCCCCAACAGGATTGTTTTTTTACTCTGCTCAGCAATTTCACTTCACACTCTTGTTATCTTTCACTAAATGTATCATTTTTCATGAATGAAAATGTGCTCATCCTATGGTGAGAAAAATTGGCATTTGAAAGCGCAACTCTTTTGCTTTTACTTTATAGTAATGAATAATAATTTACTCGGAAGGACATTGGGCGTGCATGTGAGGAACAGCGTGTAGTATGTATCAAGTGTATAAAAGGGAATGCACAGATATGTCATTGCGATTGCCAGTTCTAGGCAGTTCCCTTTCTGCTGCACTGTGAGGAATTCAACCAGCCGCATGGTGGGTGTGTGCGCGCCTGTGTTAGGGAGAATTCTCAAGAATGTGCTAATTTCCCTTACCTTTTGAGACCCCCAGCAACTTTGCTGGATTTTGAGGACTTGACTTTATTTACCTGGGAAGAGTGTGAGCCTTTTTTTCCACTCTTCCATGTATTTTGATGTTTGTTTTACTTTTGTGTTCTTTGGTTATGGAGTTTTAAAACAACTCCAGAGGCATCATCTTTTTCTTGTGTGTCACACAGCACCTTCAGTGCAGTGGCACAGGGATGTCTTTCAGACTTCCCAAGGTTTAAATACCTTCTCTGGGACTGACTACTGTCTCCCAGAGCAAGTAACGTTAAATTGACTTTACTAGTCTCTTTAAATTTACAGACCCAGCAAACACTGGAGAGTGCTGGAGGGGTTGCCTAGCATCCCTTGAGTCTAAACACTCATGTAACAGTCTAATGATACCCTTTCCTACTCTAAATGGCTAGTGACAGTAGTTTAGATCAAACTACCATGATTTTTCCAGACCGCTAACAACGGTAGCTAAATATCGGGTCAGCCATGTTTTTCAATATGGCGCGCAAGCCCTATCTGTAAAAACAGGCTCTGGTCATCTTTTTTTGCCATTTCTTTTAGGAAAGGTCTTTCTTGTGTTTGTCTCTGCGTGCCAAACCAGGTTTAGTCCCTTTGTTCGTTGAAGCCCTCCTCTGGTGCCGGAGTGACTGGGATGGACAGGATGTGAGGGAGGTGCCCGAAACTCCCTGTGCTTAGTCTCCTAGGAGACCTGAATGCACTCTGGAGTGATTGGCAGGCTGGCTGTCCGGCAGGGACAGCCACCCTGCTGTGTGGTGACAGGCAGGCTGGAATGAATGGCGGAAAACTATTTAAAAGCAGGTCTCTTGGACTTGGAAAGCAGAATTGACCTCTGGAACGAAAGAACCAAAGACGAGCTGAAGAAAGAGGACTGCTGCAACTCCTGGACGACCGGTGAAGCCCTGCTGCACTTCCGAATTGCCTGAAACTCCATCGACAGAGAAGCCCTTCAAGGTTAACTTCTTCCCATCAGTTTGGTGGGAACAACCAACTCGTAAGCCGCCTGGACACCGTCCCCTCCTGGTTGAATTTTCTACAGAGTGCTGTGGAAAACCGGATAGCCAGTGGGAAGGATACCAGTTTGTGGTCTTTAAAGCACTCATACCTTAAACCAACGTTTTGCCATGCTTGTGGCCTCATCCCTGGGCAGTGCAAGAACCTCCCGACATCCTCCTTCTTGTTCCCACGACTGAAGCTCAGGAACAGCGAGATATGCCAGGAACAACTGCCTCAGCTACAGTTCTTCTTCACTTTAAAGGTACTGTAAAAACGAGGTCTGGAAATCTTTTCGGCCACAGAGAAACTTTGTGAACCTTTCCCTACTTCAAAGGCTTGTCCTTCCCTAAACATTCGTCAAACTTTTCGCCTAGCCAAATTCTTCTAAAAACCATAACAGTTTACTACCAGTACTGTGCTATCCTATACAAAGACACTGAAACATTGACTTTGGGCCAGGCCTATGAACTGAATTGCTGGTTGTAGTTTACTGAAACTCTCTGCCCTGCCTATGAAAGTATTTGGGCTGTCTATTCTTATAACCTTGTCTTTTTACCCCTTTTTAAAGTATCTGAAGTACCGTTTTGCTCCTACTTCAGGGGAGCTGAACTTGTTCAGTAACTGTTAAGATGGATTTCTGAACTCTGTCCTGGCGGCACAGAAGTTCAGAAGGCCAACCTAATTACTTGGAACAGGGTAACCTCTGGACAAGCCAGACCAATCAGGGTAGCGATCGCGGCGGTCAAGACTAGGTCTCAAGAGGGGTGAGGGTGACTGAAAGCCCGCAATGAGCACACAAAGCAAGGACACTTAGAAACTACTCCAAACAGGTGTTATATTAAAAATATATACACATTCATTCCAAGGCCTTTGCAATAATGACCGTAGCGAGAAATCACAATAAAACTCTAGTAAACCAACACATACCAAACCAATACAATATATATACAAATACAAACAAGTCTAAAGCGTTAGATGCACGAAATGTGTAGTCCACCTGGAAGGGAAGGAAAACAGGCAGTGCGAAATAATGCTTAGACCCAGTCCGCCTTCAGAGGCACCTAACTAAAAGGAAGTCCGAGCCCTACGAAGAGTGGAGCCTTGTGCTAAAAGTACCTGCACACGCTGGTGCCAACGGGCAAAAAGGGGAGTCTATTCGAGGGAATCAGGCAGTTCAGTTTAGTGCACAAATGAAGAAGAACAGAGTTCCGCGACTCAAGCGCAGCCTCCACTGTGGGCAGAAGCAGAGCGCGAGTACGGAAAGGCGTGCTGTTTTGACACAGCGGGGAAAAGCTATGGGCTCCTGCAGGAGGGCGACCAGTTCCTAGCTATGCTACTCACCGGTCCCCGATGCAAGCAGACCCAGGCTTCTCCGCATCAGTTTCAGTGCTGGCAGGTTCAGGAGGGCAGGGGACGTATCGTCGTCGTGTAGATTCTGCGGCAGCAGAGTTGAGTTAAAGATGTCTCAAACGAAGTGAACCCGCACAGTTTGTTACCACAGCAGGGCAACGGAGCGGCCGTGTGTATCTCAGCCAAATGTACACTACTCACTTCAGACCTGGGAACGCCAAGTGTACGAATCGTGTGAGAGTGACAAGGACTAGAAATACAACACAACCTGGCGGCGGTTACAGAGCAAGACTCCTGTGTAGGCTGGTCAGTCTGCTGGATGGCCCAGAGACACTTCCGAAGGCTTACGTGCAGGAGATGGTGAAGATGCCGAGAATAGCTGTTCCCGCTATTCCAAGGGTCGAAGTACCAGTACAGGCCTTCTGGTTCGATCAGAGGTAAAAAGGGTTTCACAAGGCGACAGCAGTGCAGAGGATCAGTCCTTCAGCGGGTCACCAGCAATTCCTCGGTTCAGCCTCGTGGTTGCAGGATACTTGGCTCCTGTATTCCTTCGTTCGTGAGAACTCAGGAGATCGACCTGGTAGTGGCGTTTCCAGCCCCCTCTTATCCACGGTTCCCTTCGCGCCAAAACAGAAGGGACCCAATGGGAGATCCGCTCATCAACACTCACACCATACGTGGACCTATCACGGACCACGGTGGTCCCAGGCATTCACACCACCCTAGACTCTGTGGCACCCAGGATGTGTATTGGGACCAGACATCCCAGCCCGCATCCTGGAGGCACACACAAGGCCTGTAGAAGCCCGCGAAAGCATCCGTGTTTCGCGGGAAAGTACATGCCCAAATAAGGAAGGCCCCGGGTGGGCTCGACCTGGGGAAGGTGAAGGGAGCAAGGCGGTCAGCGGACAGGACAAAGGAGCCTCGTGGTCTGGCCATTTTGGGAGCCGGGCCACCATTTTGGACTAAGCGCGAGAAACGCACTTAAAACGCCAAAAGAAGCTCAAAACACAAGAAACGATCGCTGCCACCATTCCCGTCCGTGATTCACTTGCACAGATCAGCTACAATCCAAAAAGAGTATCCGGGGCCTGTAGAAGGCTGGAGACCCAAGAGAGCAGTAACTTAGTTTACAGTGCCCTCTTGTGTCATGTTGCACGAAAGCCGCAACATGATAATGAAACTACGGAAAACAGCGTTTCCCGGTACTGACTGTCTTAAGGGCATGTCAGTTTCCCCGTAAGAATGGAGCGAAAGCCCAGAGGAGTGCGGCAGAAGGCTTCACTTCTCTGTCAAAGTCTAGATCATGGTGAAAACAACAGCAAAAAGTTTAGGGGTTGCCACATGGAAGGAAAATTACCCACAATTAAGAAATCTTTCCTAACAGTAACTTATTTGGTTGTGTATTTGTGGTGTATTAGTATCTGATATTGAGCTGCTCTTGCTAGTGTAATGTTTTCAAACTGACTGTGTAAATAAAAGTATATTCTTTTACCAAGAAACCATGAGTAAAGTGTAGGCATGAAATCACTGTAATTGTTGGTCCTATGTGTAACTTGTTCTACTGCTCACTCAACTCTTGAGATAAGTCTGGCTGCTCAGCCATCGCTACCACTTTACTGTGTAGTACAGTCTTGTACCAAAGGCGAATTTGTACTGACACTTGTAGTCCTAATTGCATGTAGTGTTCCCAAAGGGTACTGCATGTGATTCTGCCTAACAGCCTGGACTTTTTGAAATGTTTAATTAAATGAATGATGGTATAGACCAACCTCGGGTAAGTGTGTGGGGCTAATCAACACACATTTTCCTATGCTCCCACTACGACAAACGCATAGACCCGTGTATTCTGGATGGATGGATGTCATCTTCAGGAAGGAGGAGGGCCAAACCTTCCCCCTGCCATGGCCAGCCTGATTAACTAACAAAGGCTCTATGGATCCGCCCTGCTCTTTTGTTGGAACCGGCAGCTGGTGGCAGTGATTAACATATCAATAGAGGGAACTTCAAACAGGCCCATATGGGGGCTGGCCGCCGAGGTTAACAAAGGAGACGGTAAACCCAACAACCTTTCATATTTAACTGTGTCAACCTGAAGCCATCTCTCGCCCCAGTATCGATGACAGTGAGCTGTCATATCTGGGACTGCTGTTTACAGTAAGCCACTCCCTAGGGAGACCCCATTCATAAGGTACGTGAATGTGGTTTGCAGGAGCCAGAGAGTCTGGTCTTGCCACAGATTCAAGGGAGACCTGCTTCTTAACAATGACAACATAGAGAGGACTATTAACCATAAAGGCTTTTTGATCAACAGACAGGAAGATGGGTGGGACTTTGTATCACAAGGGGGTGTGGCTAGAGATCTTTCTGCTGAGAGGTTTCCACCATCTTAGATCTGAGGCACACCTTGCTCCTGTTTTCATTACCTTACCTTTCCTGTAGCAAAGCACTCTGGTTATGACCTCAAGCATACAGGAGATTGTTGGTAGGATATCCAGGATTGGTTAAATAAGATAGGCTTAGCCTACACCAATCACTGTGGCCCACTTGGCTTTAAAAGAGAGCAAAGCACCTCTTTTGGCAGATAATTTGAAGACTTAACTTGAAATAACAAAGAAGAACTCAACCTTGGACCCTGACTGAAGGTACAGTCTTCCTTATATCTTCTTCCAGTGAAGGAAGGATATGATTTCCAAAGAGGGAAGCAAGATCCCTCCCCTAAACATCTCCCTGGAAACAGAAGGAGATAAAGAACTCGGAGGACCCTCCAGCCGCTCCAGAACCTGTACCCATCCAGCACACAACGCGTCCCGCTAGGCTCTGTAGCAAGCTTCTGGAATGGGAAGTGCTAGAAGGTCTCTGAACCTACAACCAAGGCCCACAGCTGCCTGCAACACTCTCCTCAGCTGTGGGCCGGCCACCTTAAAGGACAACATGAGCCAATTGAAGAAGCTGGGAGAAGTGCCTCGACAAGCCTCTACCGAAAACCGCCTTAGAGGACGTTTTCGAGCAAGTTGAATTCCTTGAGCTGCAACCAACTGCAACGCTGTCTGTTGTCAAACCCGCAGTCGCTTAAAGACATCTTGACCAGTGCTTCAGACCCGCCGAACAGCACAGAGACAGTGATTCCTGATCCAGAGCTGCTCTTTAGGCCAACCTGCAGCCATTCGTCCAGCTTTTCTCGCCGAACCATCTTACCGCCTGATACCCACAGCTGATTCCCGTCTTAAACTCTGTCACAGAAGCTGCAAAGCGCCCTGAAGCTGACTCGACTCTGTTGAGCACCAAGAACATCTACAGCCAAAGGTACTTTGTGGTTCTGTCCCACTGGCCCTTCCCAGAAGGCCCCTAGAGACATATTAAGACCCATTGCTTCCTTTGTGCTAAAGCCAAGAACCCTTACACTGTTGTGGTTCTTAACCATAGAGACTACCCTCTTTTCAGTATCCAGAGTGCTTCCCTTGTCCTTCTTTGAAAATGTCTGTCCTTTGCATTCCTCACATCTTCTCCTCTTGGATCCTCATTGCTTTTGGATCCCGACCAGGGGGTTGGAGAAGCGAGGGAGGATCACCTGGGTGGAGGGTCCTGGGCGAGGGAAGGGGATGTCCTCAAATGAGACACAGTATTTTCCCTTTTAACTCCATGATGAAGCCCTAGTCCCAGAAACTTTTGTGGGATATTGTTATCCCATTCCCTGTAATCAAAACAACATCCGGAGAAAAGACAAGACCCGAAAACCCAGAAGGAGGGTGAGAAAAAGTGGGATGCCCTTGGAAGTGACATGGTATCCCCCGTTTTCTACTAATGACCAACCCAACCCTCTCCCCGTCTTCACGGGGTATGATAAATCAACTCCCCTGACTTCCTCATATAAAACTGCAAAATGTGCTGAGACGGGGAAGAAGCAACCGGGAGTAATGAAGACCAGCTGCTTTCACCACTTAGGTACTGGACAGGAAAGAGGCCTGTTGAGAGAAGTAGAGGTCAGGAATGTACCCTTAATGATATGATATGATATTTTATTTGTATCGCGCTCGTACATAAATGTTTCAGAGCGCGACAGGGCAAGGGAGGGGAACAGGGGAGAACAAACAACGATCTTACTAGGCCCAGTGACATTGAGAATGTGCAAGTGCATTGGAAAGGGAAAGGGGAAAAGTGAATGGGGGGAGTGGGAAGTGCAGAGTAGCGGAGAAAAGATAAATAAAATAAATAGATAATAGAGGCAACAAACAGGGGTAGTGCAGCCAGCAAGTGGCAAGTGCTGTGTTTACGGCAGCAGTCTGGGTAGGTCTAAATAAGTGCGGAAAAGGAAGAAAATGGGGAGGGGAGTGGGAGACTGTATGGGTACAGATACAGACCCCAGTGCAAGGGGTGGCCAGGAGGCAGTGCAGGAGGGTGGCAGGGTGAGCAGGTACCTGGGCCCAGGGGACAAAGGGTGGCCAGGTGCACAGTGCCAAGAGAGAGCAGATCAACAGGCGAGGGGGAGCGAAGGCAGAAGCAAAGAGGAGGGTCTTGAGGTCCTTCCGGAACCAGAGATGGTTCTCTTCAAGTTCTAGAGTGGCAGGGAGGGTGTCCCCTGCCGAAGACAGAGATCTACCCTCAGCTTGTTTCTTTGAAAAACGACTGACCCAGAGCGAGTTAGAGGAGCAAAGAGCTCGAGAGGAGAGGTATTTGCAGAGGGATAGCTCAAGGAATTTTGGACCCAGGCCCCTGAAAGCCTTGTGGACAATGCAGAGGGTTTTGAATGTAATCCTTGTATCCACTGGGAGCCAATTGAGAGGTTTCAAAGCTGGTGAGATACGATCCCAGGGCTTTAGGCCAAGGACAAATCTCGCAGTCCTGTTCTGGATTAGTTGCAGAGAGTAGAGGCAGGCAGATTTAGAAAGAGGCTTTTACAATAGTCCGCCTAGAGAGAACCAGAGCTTGGGAGACAGTGAGCTTCTGGGGGAAGGTGAGGAAAGGCAGAGTACCTCTGAGGAGGTGCAGTAGGAAGTTTGCCTTTTTAGAGGCGGCAGAGATGTGGGAGGAGAAGGAAAGTGTGGAGTCAAAGATGACCCGAGGTTCTCAGCCTCGCAGTTGGGGGTAGGAGGAGGGCCAAGGGAGACCGTCCAGAGAGTGAGGGGAAAGGATGGTGAAGGTGTGCTGATGAGGAGTATCTCTGTCTTGCTGTCATTGTGACAAAGATCATTGGCGGCACACCAATTTTGAATGGCAGTTAGGCAATCAGAGATGAGAGAGGGAGAGGAGGTGGCCGAGGGCAGCCTGAAAATGAGTTGAGTGTCGTCAGTGCAGTACTGGAAATTTGAGCAGAAAATGGCAATGCAGTGGGCGAGAGTTGCCAGGTATAGGTTGAAAAGCCATTGTGAGAGGTTAGACCCCTGGGGAACAGCACAGGTAGAGAGGAAGATAGATGAGAAGGACCCAAGTTGGACCTGGGAGGGTCGATCAGAGAGGAAAGAGGTCAGCCAGGCCAGAGACTGATCAGTGATACCCAGGTTATCACAGAGACAGTTGAGCAGGATGGTATGGTTGACCGTGTGGAAGGCAGAAGAGAGATCGAGTAGGATGAGAACAGAGGGAATGTTAGAGTAAAGGTTGGAGAGCAGATCTTCACGGATGTTCAGGAGAGCAGTTTCCGGCCAAATGATGGTCGGGCATTGCTAATTGTGAACGCACACCTGCAGCCTGTTAAGGTCTGCAGGTGTATAAGAGGCCCCACCATATCAGAGGAAGAGGCGACTGGAGCATTGGCAGTGAAATAGCAGTAGCAGCAGAGAGGCCAAGAGGAACAGCAAGAAGCTGTCCATGTGCAGCAGGCTTATGGTTCAGGGAAGAGTGCCCCGGGAGGCGTGAAAGGACAGCCGTGTCAGAAGGCTGCTCCTTTTCCTATTGCTCGAGGTGCTTGTTCTCCTGGGGCCAGAGGCCCACCCAGGAGTTCCTGAGGGGCAGGAGGTGGAGCACTGAAACAAAGACCAGAAGGCCAGGAGATCTGCACTGCAGGAACTTGAATCAAAGCAACCAGTGAGTTTCTAAGCAATCAGAAACCTGTTAGGCAAGTGTTTGATCCTACCAGCAAGGATATTTTGTATTGGAGTGGTCGCATGAATGGTGATTTGAATCCTTGCAAACCAGCAAACAATAAGACTTGTTAACTCAGGAATAAGAGTGAGTACTTGTCTACGGAGTGCTGATGTGCAGGTGAAAGCACATTTTCGTAATTCTCCAAACGCTGGGCATATTTAAGGTAAACTACAAAGACATATATGAAACTACAATGATATTATAATGAAGCTAATTGAAAATAACACCAGAGTTACTTACATGAAAACCTTTAAGCAATTTTGAACGCTGAACGGGAATCCAATGCTCAATGAACTCTAAAGTAAATACAACTTTAAGAAGACCAGTAAATCCAATGTGTGTTCCAACCCAAAGTGAGTGGAACTCTGGGAAATGAACCTTAGAGGTGAATTTAATAGAAATGCCATTTTCAACTGAAACATTCAGTGGTGCAGAGACCAGCTATATGCAGAGGGTGCAAGTGTGACGCAGACCCTTGAGAGAATTGGTAAACACCCTCATATAAGAAAACTGAAACATTCAGTGGTGCAGAGACCAGCTATATGCAGAGGGTGCAAGTGTGACGCAGACCCTTGAGAGAATTGGTAAACACCCTCATATAAAAAAAACTGAAACATTCAGTGGTGCAGAGACCAGCTATATGCAGAGGGTGCAAGTGTGACACAGACCCTTGAGAGAATTGGTAAACACCCTCATATAAAAAAACAGAAACATTCAGTGGTGCAGAGACCAGCTATATGCAGACGGCGGGCACAAGTGTGACGCAGACCCTTGAGAGAATTGGTAAACACCCTCATATAAAAAAACTGAAACATTCAGTGGTGCAGAGACCAGCTATATGCAGAGGGTGCAAGTGTGACGCAGACCCTTGAGAGAATTGGTAAACACCCTCATATAAAAAAACTGAAACATTCAGTGGTGCAGAGACCAGCTATATGCAGAGGGTGCAAGTGTGACACAGACCCTTGAGAGAATTGGTAAACACCCTCATGTAAGAAAACTGAAACATTCAGTGGTGCAGAGACCAGCTATATGCAGACGGCGGGCACAAGTGTGACGCAGACTCTTGAGAGAATTGGTAAACACCCTCATGTAAGAAAATTGAAACATTCAGTGGTGCAGAGACCAGCTATATCCAGAGGGCACAAGTGTGACACAGACCCTTGAGAAAATTGGGAAACACCATCATATTAAAGACCTCACTGAAATGAGGCCTTGGGGACGGGATCCCTGAGGTTGGAACTACTTATTGTCTTGAGGGCGGAGCCTCAGGATATTTTGTGTTTTGAACTGTGTTCTGGAACTTGGAAACCTGAGTACTGGTATTAAATTACTTTGGAACTTAAGGCAATTCTGAAACCTTTGGCACAACTGCTTTATTCTTGGGGAAAGGAGCTGGAAGAAAGCTGCAAGCTCGACCAAGCTCAGACCTCCATGCTGAATACTATTTTATTGGTTGCTGATCCCTACACGTTGTATAAGATTAGTTACATATTTGTATCAAAGTGCCTATTGGACTTGGTTATCGATTTTAAGGTTATTCCGACAAGTTGTAGTGATCATGCAATGTTGGAGATGTCATTGAAAGTCTGGGAAAGACTAAACAGCGCCATTTAGAACAGTGAACACGGTAACGCAGTAAGATTTACAATATTGGACATCATATATTCTTATCATATGAACATTCTGGTTATTCGTCAATGCATTGTCTTCAACATTGTTCCTGTCACTTTTGCGGGTTTAATACTTTGTGGCTTACCGTTTTTTGTATTCGTACGCATTGCAATTTTGAACTAACTTCTGACTGTCGACCAAACCTGGGCCCTCTAACCTGTGTATTGAATGTGATGCTATGGCAACTATTTAACCAGGCCCGGCCTTGAGAACGACCTAAGTCGGTCGAAATACGTGTTGGCATAGAAAGGGCCTTGACTGTGAATAAACAAACAGTCCTGGGATTACTAAGAAATGTCTCATAATCTTACTGACATGTATTTAATGTGCAACATTGTAATATTGTATCATTGTATTCTTGTTTACATTGGTCAGCGCATTTCGTCAGATCAATAACTTTGTGTCTTCTATTGCCATTTGATGGGTCTGGGGAGGCCCATGATCTGATAGGATTGCAGCAGTCCATACCTAATATTTTTGATTAGTTGTTATAAACTTTTTTCTGCGCGCTCTTACACCCAGTAGCCCAATCACAGTGAAGCTGTTGTTTGTGGATATCGTCAGACACAGATGTTTACCGACCTCTTGGAAAATGTCCTAGGTCATCGTGATATATAAGAAAGGCGTCAGGTCTGATTCTATGAATTATTGGCCTACCGCGCTTCTGATTGCTGACTCAAAGCTATTTGCATCGGTATTGCTGGCTCATATGGAAGATTGCTGCAGCAATAATAATATCCTTTCATCCCAACAAATGGGATTTAGGAAGGATATGGGTACTGACTGTGGTGGATTACCGCTGTCCTCTCTACAACAAGAACGCCCCCACCCCTCCCCCACCCAATATATGTAGCTTTGATGGATTTGGCGCTGGCTTTTGACCTGGTAGATAGAAAGACATTGTTGCTAAAGCTGGACAGGTTGGGTCTACCACATGGCTTGTTGAGCATTCTCGTACATCTGCATGAGGGGTCTAATTTGCAGGTGAGATTGAACAATGAGGGACACTTATCTTAGGCTTGGGAAGGCTGACCCATCCAAGACAGTGATTCTAAGGCTGAGTAATCGAAAGGTCATTTCAGATTCACTTGGTTTCTGAGTGGAATAAAACTGTTATTGAAAACTGATATAATCTACCTGGGATTTCCTATCACTTCTTCTCCCCGGAAGTGTTTTTTCAGGAACCATTTGAAAGGTAAAGCAATGAAATTGATCGGTCAAATCAAACAAATTGACAATAAATGCAGGAATTGTTCTGTGCTATCAGCCCAGAAGCTTTATCTTTCTAAGGCTATACCAAGGGTATGCCGTGGTTTGGAATTCGTTCCTACCTGGATTCTGCAGGATCTGAATAGATACGGATCATAGAGTTGGCGTGCTGTTCTGTACTTTCTGCCCAGATCTGTGACTTTTGCTGCCATTCGATATGAATTAGGACTTCAATCTCTGCATAGCCAGGTGGCCTGGAGGAGGCTGCCATTGCTCAGAAAATGCTCTCTTGGCGCAGATAACTCCCTCTATTCATTATTAACTAAATGGGTCAGAAACGGATCTTTAATTGACGGCTTGTGTACAATATGCATGTGGAAGGCCTTATGTTACTATCCAAATTGGGAACATCACTTGAAACCATGCTGTATAATTTGTATAGCGCACTTGCAGCCCAGGGGCATCGAGGATCCCCTGAGAGTACAAAAAAATTAAACCAAAATCAAGATTGGGCTTAAACAAAGGATGTTGTCTTGAGTTCGCATTTATACTCTCAGGTTATTTCATCAGAGAAGGCAGTGGGTACCAGTGAAGCGTATCTGAATAGATGCCCAAACAAAATGTTGCGTAATCATTTCATGCGTTTTGGGCTAAATGTACTACCTACGAATGAAATCCTTGCTGTAAGAGTGGGGAGAGGGTAATCTCCTCAAACTGCTGCTTTTGTAGACTTAAGGATGCTAAAGAAAGACTACACCATTTGCTTTTGACATGCCCTGCTTTGAGAGTTCAAAGGTTAGCCCATTTCTTTTAAATGTGTACCTCATTCAAATCGGATTTGCCTGGAACAATTGTGGTGGGCGATCCTGTATAGTTAATCAGACCCCCTGAATCTGGCAATATTGAGATGCCTAACAAATGTATGTAACTTTTTTAAATGATTTATTGAATCTATTTGATTATATCTTGTATGTCTTAATATCGTTTTTTCAGCTTTTGAATATGTCTTCATTTTAATGGACTCAAGTATGTATGTATTTTAAGTCTAGTTCTAGGCTATGTTGGAGGTGTTTTAGCTGGGTTAGTTTTAACACTGTGGTAGTTGGTAACATTTGTGTACAATTTGTTTAATATGGTCTATATTTGTTGTAGGTGAATGTAAAGAGTTCTTATTTTTCACTGTTGTGTAAAGGTTTGTATAAACCAACATAATAATAAGTAAATATGATTAGCTGTGAGGGCAAGTACAGGTTTTGGACACAGGCAGATTCCTAAGTCGAACTTGTGGAATTTGACTTTCCTTACTTTTGGTTTGGTAGGGAAATCCCACCATAGTATAGGGCAAAGTAGGCGTTTTTTCATCCTGACATTTAAATTAATAAAAGTGTGTATTTTGAACTTTCAATCTGTTGTCTGTGTCCTACTCCAAGATGCCCTCACATGTGATATAAATAAAGTACATATTTTTTAGACAACCTTGACTGGACCAGTCCCTTTTATCAGTGGGTAATAATTGTATTTTCGCTGTGTTGCAACTAATCAACGATCGGCGGCCATGCGGAGATAAGCCTGCTGGTCCGTCAACGTTACCAAAATTGGACAAAGAGCTTTATAATTTGCTTGTGTTTCCCATCTGTTCGGATCCCTTCTGGTGTATTAGAGGTGTGGGGCTGTTTGATGGTTTCGAACCAATATTCATCCCTGGACCACTGGTGCTTCAGAAGTTGATTTGTCACGCGCACTAAATATGGAGACGCCACTCCTCATTTTTATAAAAAAAAGGTTTCTGTTCGTCTCTGTCCCTCGTGATTATTTTAAATTGTGATTTTCTTTTCCATCCATTATGACAGGGAGTTGTCTTGAATTATTTGGCCTCGATTGTTGAAGTTTTTTTTTGACAGGATTGCTCCATTATACAATGCTTTTGTAAATCAGGCCTTTTTTTGCTTTGTGGTGGTCCTGGAACGTTGGTTTTGTGTGTCATTTCTGTCTCTTGTGCTCAGTCGAGTCGTCTTCCCATTCCTGATGTGTTGCTATTGTAAGGCGATTACTGATTGCAGCACGGAGGAAACTGCTGGCTTTATAGAAGGATGCTGCGCAACATGGGTGCAGTCACCAGTTGCGGCGCATAGAAGCGGGAGGAGTCTGGCATTGAGCGCAATATACAACGTTATGTCGTCTTTTCATCGACACCCTTTTTTTATTACGGGTTTTTTTTAATGATAATGATGTGTTATTTATATAGCGCCTTAATCCAAAGCATTTTACAGAGCACATATTTACATACAATATCACCCAACCGAAATTGGTACTCATTTATCGACCTCAGAAGGATGAAAGGCTGAGTTGGCCTTGCCGGGATTCGAACCTGCCACCTGCAGATCACGCTCAGATCACAGCAGTGAGCGTTCAACCGGCTGAGCTATCTTACTGAAAGAACGTTTTTACATGTTTTTGGGGGGTGGGAAAGGGCATATAAAGGGTGGGGGGGTCGGGAATAACTAAAATTAGGTAGAGGCGACCCCCATCCAAAAATAATTTCAAAAAATTTCGATGAGTTTCTTTTGTCAAAAACTTCGCAAAAACGAATGTCGATGAACATATAAAACACCAATTTCAGTCATCTTTTCCTTCTGCCAACTGTGCATCCATTTCCTCATTTTCTGTGTGACCTTTGGGAAATCGTAAATAATAGAAATCCTATGTACATTTTGTTTCTGTTTGTTTTGTGTTATCCGGGGTATATGTAATTCTGTACAGCCTCATAAACTGGCTCACAACTTGATATCACCTTTCTTCTACTGTACAGGCACCCATTGTGGAAATCATTTCTGATGGAAATTGAAATCCCTGTTCTTCAAATAAATGCAGATAAATAGTAATCAAGCATACATGCTTGCAGCGCATGAAAATATGCTGATAAGGTCAGGTTCGGACTATAGAGCGCTTTAAAAATGGACTACAGTGATAGCAGCACAATCTAAAGCACTCGTTATGCTTCGTGGCAAATTAAGTGCTCTTTTTCATGTTTCCTGTACTGCACTGCCATCTAGGGGCTATCTAGAAAACAACAGGTAATCAAACTGATGGCACGATGCCTGCACTGGTATGAGGTTTTCTCCCACTTACATTGTAGACCACTGACAGTTTCATTTCAGCCAACACATGTTGGTCAGCTGAAGGAACGCCGTACGTGTGTACTCTTGAGAGTGCCCATCCCCGCGTAGATCACATTTATGGCGCATCCCATAAGAATTGTAAGGCTTGCGCCTACTTCAGATCCTAGTTAAGTATTCGATAGGCTAATGTGCACAAGCAAGGGTACTCTAAGGTATTTTGGAAGCTGGTTGACAAAGATATCAGCGCCAGTAATTCTGACTTTCTCTTGACATTCACAACGAACTTACCGGGAGTTACTCCGAATCACGACTGATTTACTCCTGGAAAGAGACTGGTAAATCGGGTGAAATTCAGGGTTTCTGGTGGCCATATCTTTGTGAATCGAAGAGTCGCTCTCCAGGAGTACTGCAGCATTACTCCTGGTACCTTCTTTATGGGTCGGCCCTTAGTGTGGGTGCAACTACATGTGCATGTTCCGATTCTGGACGGTCTGGTACATCACAATCGGGAAGGACAAGGTGGCATTTTGGGTTCTTTTGAACACCCAAAACCTGAGCTGTCCCTAGGTGTCTCTGCCGCGTTCTAAAGAAAAGCAGGGACTCCAAAAGAGTGCTGGTCGGGATGTCCTACAGAATAAAGGTCGCCATCCTAAAACCTGTTCTAGCCTGAGTTCTGTCCCTACAACTAAAAGTAGAAAAGAGAGCCTAACTCTACCAGACAGGGTGTCCAGCCCCATTGCACAATTCGAGTAAAGGCACCAGATGTCTCTTCCGCCTTCCCCTCCTCGAGGTTTGCGTATCAGTCTTTGTTTAGTCTCTTTCTCCCTGGATTACCAGGGGCTTTATTTATCAGTCTAGGGTCGTCTTCCACTCTTGGGAAACACCTAGTTCATAAGACCACACCGGTACTCTCCTTTGGATTTCTGCCAAGGAATCTGTGGTATTTTCTCCAGTTACCTTCCACCAGGTTTTTACCCCTCCCTGAGGTTTTGGGTTTCTGACCCACCTTGGGGTCAAGTTTCTCTCACCCCACCCTTGGGTCTGGTTTCCCTTATCCTGCCTTTGGGTCTAGTTTCTCTCATGCTGCCTTGGGGTCTAGTTGCTGTCACTCTGCCTTGGGGTCTAGTTGCTATCACTCTGCTTTGGGTCTATTCTGACACATCCGCGCTCCTGCCAGCTCCCTGGAGGGACTGTGTACCTTCTGTCTCCGTTTGGTGCTCCCCGGGGCAGGCGTTCAAGATGGCCGACACAGTTTCTCCTTTTCAGCCTCCCCAGGTGTTCTGTGTCTGAAGGAGCTGGTGCTCCCTTCCTGCAGGACGTCGGTTCTGCGTTACGCCACTCATTTGCCGCTCTGGGGCCAGATTAAAGAAGCTTTGCACTGGCGCAAGTGCAAGCTTGAACGGTATTAGCACTAGGGCAAAGTTTACCCTATTTCTAAACACACTTGGACATATTAGAAAACCATCGCACCATGAGAAGTGCAGATTGGCATGGTATAAGCACCAAGGCAAAAATGCGTTTAGTGCAAAAAACATACATCTTCACTGTATTTTTCCACCACGGCAAAAATGTATTAGCACTATAACCTTTCTTACAATGAAACAAATCTAGTAAAAAGACATGTGCCACCTGGCATTTGAAACAATGAATATGTCTTCCATAGGTGTTGGTTTAAAATGTTTAATTTCGGTTTACACCTCTGTAGAAGTCAAAGTCTAAAAACACCATCATGTTTAGCATACAAACAAATCTTCAGTAACTCTGTGCTCCTTGCTAATAAAACAAAAACACAATTTACTTCTAGATAAGCCTATATTCCAAAACGTGTTTCACTCATAAGAGCTTCATCAGGGTTGTAGGCTGTTGTAAATTCATTCAGACTAATGTGCAGTTAAGAGCGCTATATCTGCTTGTTTTAAATGAGTTTAAGAATAGGAAGACCTCAAAGGGAGATGTGAAAAGAGTGACCCGTGAAAGGGCCCAGGCTGACGTTTGGAAGCCCTTGTCCTGTTTTTAAAAGAAACAGTACCCCAACCACATGTCAAGGACTTAAGCCAGGGCACAAGTCGAGGGGACACGCGGGTGGACTGACACCCGCTACTGTTTTCAGAGAAGGGACTATGCCCAACAAAGACCAACAAAGAGAGGAGGTGTTTATCTGAGGAGCGGTGAACCTCAGCAGGGTCTCAAGCTGAGCTGCCATTGGTAACATTGAACTCATTGTTTTCTGTGAGCCGCGTTTGTAATATGCACCCTCGTTACAGTCCCCCATCAAGCAAAGGAAAATTGAACATAAATAAAGGGCATTTCAAAGCTGCCCACTCCATTGTCATGAGGACTGATGTTTTTGGGTGAGTAAAACCATACTTGTTCTGTGAGTAGCAGTCTCTCCTCATGTGGTGTCAGACAGGGTGCATTCTGGTACATGCAGTCCAACACTGATACATGGAGGGGAAGATAACTCTATCTGACTAGAGGTGAACAAGTGAGGTTGTGCAGAAGATCACTTGCGGGCAGTGCATAGTTTTGGAAATTAGTGTGAATGAAAAGGGGGGAGGGACATTAGGTGGGAAAATAGGCAGTAGTTTGACAAGATGGCTAGGTTTATTGGAAATCCACATGTCCACCCCAGCAGTTACTTCCCTGTGCAGACCACCACTGTGCAGCAGAAGAGAAAACATGCTCTACTGGATGCCAACCAAGGGATGTTATCCCAAGGGCACACCTATTACTATTAAATTGGCAATGACTTCCTGTTGGTGTCTGTGCTCTACTGATAAAGTCTATGGGCCTCATTCCGAGATTGGCGGTAGTCATGGCGCTATTTGCGCCATGACTACCTCCAATAACGGTACTGGCACCGGTCTCGTTCAATGGGGACTTACCGGTGTAGTCCGACCTTTGCGGGACCGGTAAATCCCCATTGAAAAAACCATTCCCATTTGAGCCCCATACAGCTCAATGGGAATGGGGAAGTAGCTAATAACGGTACCGTAATTTGCGGTACCGTTATGAGCTCTGAAGTCCCTTAGTGGCTCCCGTCCATAATGCCTGGTAAAACCAGGCGTTGAAAGAGGGACCCGCTAAGGGAACTCGTAGTGGTGCGGTAAGGGATTACCGGCACTGGTCTCCTTAACGGTGCCCGGTATCCCTTACCGCCCTACTCGTACCCTATATGCGAACTGGTCCACCCCATGTATTTCTTTTCAGGATTTCTGCCCCGGACATAATAGACATCGATCCATTATTTACGCAATTCTTTTCCCATTTGACCCACTCACTGCAAAAGTTAATCGCTGCTGCATATTGCCTAGACATTACCACATGCAAACAAATTGTCACATTTTCTCCATGAGCAGCAGAAATGATTTGTTTATTCATCGTCATGACACTATAATACAGGGATCTGCAACCTGTGGCCCTTCAGATGCTTTGGACTACAATTTCCATGATGCCTTACCATTGAGTATGCTGACTAGAGCTGATGGGAGCTGTAGGTCGAACTATTTAAGTGCCAAAGGTTGCAGATCCCCGTGACTTGATGCAAACTGTTGGGTGGTTTGCTAGTCCACTCGTGTACAGGGTTCTGCAGGGCAGGCTTTCTGCCTCTGTGGTAGCGCGCACATCACCGTAGCATGGAGCTGCAATGACAACCAGGAGACGTGGTCGATGGTCGGAGTGGCGAGCAGGCTTCTCTCTTCTTCTTGCTGAAAGATTTTATCCATCAGCATTGATTTTTGGAAACCGAGGTTTAAGCCTCATTAGTCCATCCTCTTGGGTTGAGTGTGTAGTTGTGGGTAGGAGTTTTTCATGGTCTGTGTGGACTTGTCACAGTAAGGCTGGTTTCACAGTGTCTTCTCCGTGATGAGCCGTGGTGGTAGTGAGTCGTCTGATCAGAGGGTTTGTGTTCTGACCCAGTCCTTGGCAGAAGCGCTTGCTGAACTTCGCTAGATGTTCGTCCAACGTCTCGATGTCCATTTCTCTGTGAAGGTCAGCTGTCCTTGTGAAGAGTCGAGCTCCAGGCGCCATCCGCACGGCCATGTTCTTGATTATCTGAAGACTCATCCGGCGTCGCCCCTGGCCGGTCATCCATGCTGGGGAGACATATGTAAGGGTAGAGTGGGTACAGCGCCGCCAGCTTTCCTGGTGCCTTCTTCTGAGTCTTCTTGATATGACTTCACCATTTGAGTTAGCTGCCCCGGGTCACACCCAGGTAGCGGCTGCTGCTTCCCTTGATGGTCTCCCCATTGAGGCCTATGTGAGGGTGCTCCTTGATTGTCTTTCTGGTGAACAGTGTGGCAATTGTCTTGCTGGTGTTGAGTTCTATCTGCCAATCACTGTAGCCGCTCGCCACGTTTATTGGGCTAACCACATGGTCACACATGTGACCTAAAACACGTGTCACAGCACACGCCCTGTGGCACAGTGCTGAAGTCACAACACAAACTATGTGCACAGACATCCTTGCACAATATATCGCTTCTTACAGTATTCATTTGCTAATGACAGAACAAAATATTTAAAAGGTCACCATTTTACAGAAAGGGCACTTGCAAAGTTTTCTTGTGGCAGGTTGCTTGTGTTACCTGGCCTTTGTTCTCAACTTGGAGGGAGGCCGATACATTCACTAAAAACACTTCAAATGAATACAAAAAAATTATCCAAAGGCCAGAATGTAACGGGAAATAAAGTGCCTAAATAAGGAAACTAAAGTGAGGGCTGAAAATGCAAACGGTGTTCTGGGAACCTTGATCAGATATCGACTTGCTTGGTAGTAAAACCGACCAAAATAGCAAGGCAACAAAAGGGCCATAAAAGACAAAAAGAGAGACATTGTGGAATCCAGACGGCTGCTTGATGGCCTGCGTGAAAGAAGAGACAGAGGAGGGTCCATGGCGCAGAGCGGCACAGTGCTGGCTGCCCCCTCACATAGTGTGGGTGCTGCAAGGCAGGGCCATCTTAAGAGTTTTACCAGGCGTTATGGACGGGACCCGCTAAGGGACTTCAGAGCTAATAACGGTACCGCAAATTGCGGTACCGTTATTAGCTACTTCCCCATTCCCATCGAGCCCTATGGGGGCTCAAATGGGAATGGGGAATGGTTTTTTCAATGGTGACTTATCGGTCCCACAAAGGTCGGACTACACCGGTAAGTCCCCATTGAACGAGACTGGTGCCGGTACCGTTATTGGAGGCAGTCATGGCGCAAATAGCACCATGACTACCTCCAATCTCGGAATGAGGCTCATAGACTTTATCAGAAGAGCACAGACACCAACAGGAAGTCATTGCCAATTTAATAGTAATAGGTGTGCCCTTGGGATACCATCCCTTGGTTGGCATCCAGTAGAGCATGTTTTCTCTTCTGTTGCATAGTAGTGGCCTGCACAGGGAAGTAACTGCTGGGGAGGACACAGGGCCACCTTAAGCATTTTTGGGGCCCTGGGCATGGACATCTTTGGGGCCCCCCTCCACCAGACCAAAGGAATTAAGTGATCAAGAATATCTGGTGGCACCCCGTCTACCCCTTCAAACGTGATCATAACCTATAGGGTGATATCCTGAATCGCAGCATTAAAAAAAAGCATGTTTACTCCCTTTATGTCCCCTTACCCTCTTCATTCTTGCTCTAATCAGAATGATAAACAAGTAGCATTTGCCTGTGGTGTGCAGTATATCAATGCTCACTATTATAGTGGAAGCAACCCTATGTTCAGTGAAACCATGAGTGAGGCTTTTCTGAAGATCATACCCTGAGAAGGAAATCACTCTGAAGGGCTGAAAATTTTGAAAGGTTTAGGGACTGTCAATTTTGAGAGAATAGGCAGTAAAAGATTACATGAGATGCCCAGGATCACACATTGTTTAAGGGGCGACATTGCTTAAGGGGTGAAGCTGGGATTTGTGCCAAGTCTGCAATTTCTGCATTTGAGCACTTTCTTTTCCAGCTCTTACCATGTACTAAAACAATCCCATTTTATAAAACTAACTTGCAAAGTACACAAATCACATTTCCAAACAATTTTTAAAACCAAAATATTACAGAAGGGTGTTATGACAAATGGGAATGAGTCTAGCTTTGTTCTGTCCATCATCAAGGAAAGTATACAAGTACCAGCATACCAATCGATGTGATTTAACAGATTTAATCTAGGTATGTCTTTTGTACGTTTAAGCTTTAAATGCTTCCAAAACAATGGCTTGTGAAATTGTCATTCATAAACGTGCAGAAAAACCTTTGACTTTTATAAAAAATCAAAACGATTTTTGTGTTAAACGAGCAGACCTTAAAATAGGCCTGCCCATGGCTGGCAACATCTGGTCTGCTCTCTCTTGTCTACCACCCCTTCCACTCAAATGGCCTACATAAGAAGATCAAGTAATGAGCTAAACGATGCCACCAGCATGCAAGAAGACAAACCTCACAGAAGACAGCACAGTAATGCAGGAGATATTATATGATTTGACCAGGATCACTGTATCGTCTGCTGGCAAAGCCAGGATACAAGCATGAACACTTTGGTTCCACAGTCTTGAATTTGGATGCTTATTCACCTCTTGGACTAACAGTTTATGCTCATCTTTGGAGGGGATTGCCTAGGTTTTAAAATGCCCAATCTGAACAAACCGATTTCCAGACCTTCACCATATGAATGGCATGTTAGTTTTTATAGCAACCCCTATCTGGTGCAGAAACATTGCTGATAATAGCACCTCTTATGCTGCAAAACCAAGTACATATGCAGGTAGGTTTATAAACTTCAGACATAGGAAAGGTTCAGCCAGCCTTGCTGGAATGTGCTCTTCTAATCTTTCATATGAACAAATATCTCTGCAATGAGTGTTTAACACACTGAGCTAACTTCTGAACCATTGTGGCACTCAATTTATCAAGATGCATTTCACCATTGTCTATTGCACACGATCAATATAATTCCCACAGGATGGAAAGAATGCTACAGAGTTGTGCCACAATTAACACACAAACTCTGTATACCACAGTGAACACAGAAAGCATTACACGATGAATTGATCATGGCAGAATGTACTTGTCAAAATAGACAGGCAATAGGTTTAGCGTCTCAGCAGCATGCCATAAAATATCCTGGCATGTGTAGATAAGGCAGCCTTTTGAGGGCCCCCTCCAAGGTGGGGGCCCTGGGCAAGTACCCCTTTTGCCCTCCCATAAAAACATCTCTGCTGCGAGGGAGCGCGCACAGTCTATCTGGCGGCTCTGGTTCTCAGTGCCACCTGCACGCTGTCCCCAACACACTGCCCCTTTGCTACCTTTTCTGTTTTCTCTTTGATTTCCTGAGTGCCCCCACACAACTCCCCCGTCTAATGTCCTCCAAGCTTTGTGCCAACACCTTTGCATTTGGCCCCTCAAGTAGTTGCTTGCACTCCCAACGCTATAAACTCCCCCAACTGCCATGTCCCTTTTCTCCATTGCCACCCAAAACTCCAAAGCAGGCATGCCATGTCTCCTGCAACTCGCGAGAGTCTCCAGCATAGGTAGACAAACTCCAGTACTTCTCCCGCCTAAAATAATTAAAACCCCAATGCAATCCTGCGGGGAAATTCCTTCCTCCCGCTTTCTGGAGCAAAATCTCCCACCGGTAGATTTGGCATGTCTTCCAATGTCCCTTATGGATGTCTGTATTGTGACTATTCGCATACTGTCTGTATATTATGTAACTTGTAAGCTTTGCATATCCACGTTGCACCCTGCTACTCTCGGGTCTGGTGCGCCTTATAAATTAAAAAAACAAACAAACAAACATACATTTGGGGGTCACAGGTGCGACCCGTGTGGTCTCCTGCTACCCCTATGTAAAAACATATTTTTTTAATATATATTTGTTTTAACTTTGTTTTCTTTTTTTTTTTAAATCCGTATCCACTTAGGCTGTGGTGCGGTCTGTGGCGTAACAGGGACCAGGTGGCCGGCAGTCCCCACCGGCAGCCCCCACCGCCCCCGCCAGCAGCAGACACAGTACCAGCAGGGTGAGGCCATGAAGGTCAGGCAGGGCTGCCTTCTGCCTGCCTTTTACATTGCTGCATGCATACGCGGCACACATGCGCAGCTTATCGAGAAGGCAAGCCTTCCCTGAGCCTCATGAGCCAGCCACCACCAGGCGGGCACCTCTCCTTTCTTACATCGAGCTGGCAGTTTATATGGGAACGCGGCACATATCCGTGCAGCCACCATCGATCACACACAACTGCTAGTGAGGAATGTGGACTTGTGGCAGGCCTTGGAGGGGGCGGGGGGTGCACATGAGGGTCTCTCTGTCTGCATTCCTTTCCACACTCAATATGTGAGACCTGTCTAACAAATGGAAAAGATTCAGAAAACCTCCAACACCTTGTAAATAAATATAACCTACTACAAACTGTTTTTTTTCTTTTTGCATATCATGACAGATTTGGCTCAGTTTCTAAGGGTTGAATTTGATGACACACCTTCCTTCATTTCATGCAACAGCCACATGTATTTTCATGGCATCTTTTGGCCTTGGACATCTGTTTACATTCACAGTAATTTGGTAACATGGGCCTATAAACACTGATATTAACGCTACATATGGTGATCCATTCTTTTATGAAATGTATATCATATTACAGTGCTATTGTAACCATATTTATCTTAGTGTACTGAGGAACAATGATATGCATTGCTACTTCCGGTTTGTCTAGGGGTGAAATGTCGTGTGCCATCACTTCCTGTGATGTCACTTGGGGTGGGTTTAAATGGCATCACTTCCTGTGATGTCATCAGAGGTCAAGGGTTGTGTGATGCCACTTCTACTATCCCTGGCATATTGGTGAAATGACGTCCCTGATGTCCCTCCATAAAAGCCCTCTCAAATGCTCCCCAGATCCCTTCCACTCTCCTACTCACTCTCTACACAGACCTGCCTACATTTCAAAGTAAAACAATCAGAGATTTGTACGGCCAGCAGTGTGCCTCCTCAAACCAGCACCTATAAGTACTATAAACTATGCACTCGCCACACCCTAGTTTAGAAAAATTAGCATATACATATTCAAGGAAAGAACTTTAGTTGCAGGGATGTTAAGGTGAGCAATACATTGTAACAAAACCTTTGAAATTCAAGGCAAAAACCTTAGCTGCAGGGACGTTAAGGTGAGAACTTAATGCAACAAACTCCCTGAAATTCAGCTAAAGCCACTTTAACTTCATGCCCCCTGTTGCGCAACCTATGACCACAATGATGACATCACAGATCACATCACTGATGACATCACCAATTGCATGCTGTATGAGAACACTAATGACATTATAAATCACATCACTGGTGACAACACTAATTACATTGTATATAACGGATTATATCAATAACTAGTGGGAGTACCCGGCGTTGCCTGTGTCCTGATCGAGTGGTGTCTCACGTGCCCTGGAGGATGTTGTCCTCCCTCTGTGTTGGCATGTCTTGCTTCAGTTTGCTCTTGTGTCTCATTTGCCCTGGAGGATGTTGCTCTTGTCCTTATGTCAGAAAGTCTTGCTTTAGTTTGCTCTGGCATCTCATTTGTCCTAGTGAAAGTTGCTCTTGTCCTCTGGACAGCAAGTTGTGCTGCTGTTTGTTGTTGTGTTTCAGAGGCTCTTGATATTGATTTTCGCTTTGCATCAGATGGAGCTTTTCCAAGTGATGTTCGTTTTTGTGCAGCATGTTTCAATCACTTAATGGCTTCGGCATATTTGAGAAACTGTCCAAGAAAGATTAATTGATTCTGCTCTCTTCTCGTGAATGAACTTAAGTAAACTGTAACCTTGCCATTTCCCATATTTGCAGTGGGGTGATAAACAAAAATAAATGTTTTATTCCCTTTAAGAATGTTTTAATAAACTGTTTTGAACTGTGTACAGTAGTAATACATTTTAAAGGAATAACCAACATATCGAACATTTTGCTTCAGACACGTTTCCAAATTTTGCCTCCTTCTAGTACCTACTGAAGTGAATTGGGGTGAGCATCAGTAAATGAGCGGGTATATTTTTTTCATCCAAATAAAGACTACAATCTTGCCCCAGACAAATGAGGAATGCATGAAAAATTTGGTAGCAGTGGGTTTAACGGTGTAGATTTGTATAGCGGGACAAACATACATACACGCATACACATTTCTTTTTGCATATAAGATTTTTGCACCAAACATAGACTACAATCTTGCCCCAGACAAAAGAGGAATCCATGCAAAGTTTGGTAGACGTGGATCAACGGTCTGGATTTGTATAGCCGGACAAACATACACACACATACATACCTTCAGCTTTATATATAAAGATGGAATTAGACATAACATCAAATATAAGTTAGCTCATGAAATCTAAATAACAATTTAGGCCGTGGACTTGGCCATGACAAAGGCTGGGGTCACTGGCCAGCTCCAAAGGCTGTGGCTAGTGGTCAGTTAGTGCTAAACAAATACCAATGTGCATGATTAAAATCCATGCCTAGTAGCCCATCATTGTTTTGAAATATACAGTGGGCAACGTTGAAAGCTGTAGTCAGTGGCCATGGCTAAAGGCCATAGGTAGTGCCCATTAATATGTTAGAATATACAGTCGGCACAGCCAAAGGCTGTGGCCGCCGGCTAGGATTGTGTACAAGCCCATGGCTAGTGGCTGGTTAGTGTATATAATACACAGTGGACAGGGCCGAAGTCCACAGCTAGTGGGTTGTTAGTGTTGTATAATACACAGTGGGCACGGCTGAAGGCCACCGTTTATTGCATTTTATTATTTTCAAATATACAGCGTATATGGCCAAAAGATGCACAAACTGCTCAAGGTCAAAGGCCATGGCTATTGGCCCAATTAAATGTTAGATCATATAGTGGGCACAGCCGAATATTGTGGACACTGGCTAGTATTGTGTTAAAGTCCATGGCTAGTGCCAGATCAGTGTATATACTATACAGTGGATACATTTGAAAGCTGTATCCACTGGGAAAGGCCAGAATCTATGGTTGATAACCTGTTAGTGTTTTAAAATATTCAGTGTACATGGGTGAAGGTTGTGACCACTGTCCATAACTGAAGGCCATGACTAGTACCCATTCATGTTTGGCCATGCACACTGACTATGGCTGAAGGCCATGCTTAATGCCAGTTACTGTTGTAAAGTAATTAGTGATGTCATCAGTGTTGTGATCTGTGATGTCATCATTGTGGTCATAGGCTGCACAACAAGAGGGCGTGAAGTTTGCATATGTAACATTTTTAAAGTGTTAACATGTATATGTACTGTTGCTGAATAGAAAAATATTAATGTTACCAGTAACAGTGTACAAAGATTACCCTCAATATATCATAAAATAAATCTATTTTTTTCAACATTTTATTTATACATTTTAAAAAAAACAAAGAAACAATACAAACATAATCATAACATTGATGGATTACATTTTAAGTACATAGTTCTTACAACCTCAAATAATCTAATTAATATAATAACTATATTTACATTATCTAATATTATCCTCTATACTACTGCAATAATCCTCCACATATTACACAACCAGACAATACACCTTTGACAAACGTTGACAGACAACAAATAGAAATGTCATATTAGTCCCCTCTCATTTCACGTCATATCTTCCACTTATTAGCCCTACAACGCTAGCATCAACCACACAGTACATTGAATGGCCCCCATACCTCTGAATAAGAGTCCTCCCGCATCTGCCCAGATATGTGTCTAGATATGTTGTTTTTTAAAATCGGTATTATAGCCACGGCTATTAAAATGCATGTGCGGCTAAATGCATCAGTCTACTTGAAGCTCCCACATGGGTCAACTGCGGCTATAATAAAATACATATGGATATGTAGTTTTTGTTACACACACTGTATTGGAAGGATCCATATTTACAGTATGTGTTTTTATTGTCTATTTTTATAACTGAAAAGTTGGCCCTGAAAAGGACCATTTTGGGGGATAAGGAAAAATGAGGTAGGAACTGAGAAGGGAAAAACACTAGGATTGATTCATATAACAAAAGGTTAAAAAAGTTAAAATGTATTTTTTTCCGCATTTCATATTTTGTACGTTTTTTGTGTTTTATTTTCTAAACAATGGGGTAAAAAAAATCGACACGTAAAAATATACTTACAGTTGGCAATTGGCCGTATGTTCTGAAAGAGCCTTGCCCCAAGTGTCTAGGGTGCCCCCTCCCACCTCGATCAAGCTATAACAGGTTTTACACATCACACTAAAATTAAACAGATCGGGTGCAGACAGGATGGACTGAGGTTGGGTGTTAGTTGGTGGAAAATAGCTGTTAATCGAATTGGAAGTCTGTGGCGCAGATGACAAATACTGCTGTGCTGATCCTGCTCCATGTGCTGTGACCTTATATTTCACATAAGCCTTCCTATAGGATTCATCCACTTCATCCCAATGAACACGGACAAGATGTTGAATTAATGTGGATGTCTCCAAGCTTTGCGATGGCTTGTGTGAAGCTCCCCTCCACAAAACCTTACCGCAGAAATTACACATGACCTCCTCGATCTACTTTTTGCTGTCTTGATCCTTTACATGGAAATATTGCCAACTGTCAGTTACGTTTTTTAGTGCACATTGCTTCTTCCATGGTGGTAAAGCTGAAGCAACCCACCCGACCTCATCGTCACTGCTGGTCGTAGTCATTTTGAAATGCAGGACTGTGGAGGAAAAATAAAAACTGTAAAAATACACAATACAAAACAGACTATGTGATTTAATATATAAATATTATTTAAAAATATATACTAACAAGCTAAAATAACAAACTACAGCGCACAAGACAAAGGACAAAGGTATAGGAAGAAGAAATATAAAAAAGGAATGGATAAATCAAGGTACTGCTTTAAAAAGTTCCTGAAGGCTCACAATGAAGATCACCCATCAAGAGACAAAAGGCTATGACAGAAAATATGAAGACGGTGTTTGGGAGAGGGGTATAACCGCGGTTACACGAAATAGCCAACCGGGATGTGTTTTCGGTACATGCGGGTACGCCCAAGTGCATTGAAGTGTTTGTGCCTAAATTATTGACCAATCGCATGGCCAAATGAGGAGTCGTGCCTGCACATGGCAGTTGATGCGTCAATGGAAGACCCAATCATTTCGAAGGCTACGTTGATGCTGCTACGCGGCTTCGTGCCTGTATTTAACAGCCAGTCGGATCATGGGCTGCTGCATATTTCTAGCCACGTCAACAAACTAGTTAATGACGCACTGCGGTTCATTGACATGACTACGCCCAAGCCGTTTCATGAAATCCATGCGTGCGAAATGACCCAATAGGGCATTGAGCACCTTCAACGCAGCTATGCTTCATCACGCCTGATATGCCAGCCCATCATATCACACACTGCGGCTTCGCGCCAACACGTGACTCCTATCTGCATCAATGAACGGCCCACTCACACATTGAAATGTACTAACACGGCTACGCCCACGCCATTGAGGACATCAGTGTGTGCAAAAAAGTCCAATCAGGGCGAGCAGCAGTGTGTAGACGATAATAATCACCTCACCACAAAAAAAATATTTTTTATTGATCATTGCTATCAGTGCTTGCTAGTGAAAGGTTATCCAAGTAACTGCAAGAACTTTTGCCACTTTGACCCTTTAATTCTTCTTCCTTTTTATTCACTTTTCACCAAATCCTCTTTTCCCTTGTCTTGTGATTTGTTCAGTGTGTCTATTTTTTTGGTTTACTTTATTTATTTTCTTTTTTTTTAAACGTTTTCATTTTTGTTGCACTGTCTTTTTAGTATTGTCATTCTTGTTGTACATTTTCACATCCCCAGTTGGACATTCCAGAATGTCTGACCATGATAGCAGCAGCAGTGATGACAATGTCATCTGAGTCTCGAATCCGTCGACCACCCAGAAAGACCCCAATTGGAATTAAGACCACCGGCGACAGTTGGCAATACTTCAAGATGAAAGAACGCTGTTCTAAAAAAGAGACAGAGGACGTACTATGCACATTGTGCAATAAAACACTAACATGTGGTCCTTCTAATATTCTGTCCAAAGCCTGGGAGCATCAATCATGATAAAACATCTGGTGCAAGTCCACTGGGCTGATGTGGATGATGCGTATCAGAAATTGCACGAGCACCACAAAATAAAAATGCATGGGGCTCATGCATTATATGCACATACATCCGCGCCACCTCCAGCATCTGCATCCACCAGTCGGACATCACTGACACTGAATGAAGCTTCAACTTCTGCAGCAGTGTCAGCTGCACTTGTTGGGAATTTACTGGCTCCTAATATCTATATTTTGGTTCTTCATAAGTAACACAATATCAGTATAAGCAGCAAGTATTAAACATCCGAACATTCTAAATGATTCTGAAAAAAAGCTCTGAAGCAAGAATAAAATAAATGTGAGATAAAGGACACCTTTGTCGAGTTCCTCTAAATAAAGAAAAAAAGGATGACTAATGTCCAGTAAGGAAGATAGATGTTTAGGGTCGAAATATAGTAGTTTAATCATGGATATAAATGTGGGCCCTAAATCATGCCATTTCAATTCTTCAATTAGGTAGTCCCATTCCACTCTATCAAAAGCTTTTTTCAGTTCCAAAGCTGCATAGTTATCAATAGTTTTATTCACAATACCCAGAATATCTAAGAACAATCTAGAATTAGAAGACGATAACCTACCCTTTTATAAACCCAACTTCAGATATTTGATTAGCCTGTGTTGGACAGAATTGCATGCAGTACCCTCTGGGACCACCACATCCAATTAGGACTACAGGTGTAAGCCAAACCAACCTTTGGTATAAGTCTGTACCACATAATGTTTGGTAGTGAGCTGAGCTGCCAAGCTTATCTCAAGAGTGAATGAGAGCAGTACAAGGTCTTTCAATCACAGTGGTTCAAGTAGACACGTTTCTTGGTAAAACATGTATTAATTTATTACACAATCATTTAGAAAACATTCACTAGAAGGAGGCAACTTAATATTATACACAAACACACTTCAGTACTGAACAAATACGTTTTTGAACAAGTTAGGCTCCCCTGAAGTAGGAGCAAAATGGCACTTCAGTTACTTTCAATTGTAGTAAAAGTCACAGGTTAAGTAGAATAGATCATAAATACTTTCTTAGGCAGTGCAAATAGTTTCAGTTCACAAGAGGACTCAATTCAGTTTAATAGGCATAGGCCAAAGTCAATGGACTAATGTCTTGGATAGGAAAGAGCAGTTCTTGTAGTAAACGGCAAAGTCTTTGCAAAAGTTCTCAGAAGTAGTTTGGACGAAAAAGAATCATATGTTGGGTCACAAGCTGAATAGGCCTGCAAGTTACACGAACTTTCACTGCGAGTGTGGCTTTCTCTCTATCGGGTTGGCACAGTACCTTAATATGAAGAACGAAATGCAGCTGAAGACGTTGGTTCCTGGCAGGGCCTGTAGATCTCACTGTTCCTGAGCCTCAGTCGAGGGGACAAGAAGGAGGACCTCGAGGGACTCCTGCACTGCACGGGATCGTCGGAAAACGCTGACAAGATGGAGTCACTTCAGTTCCAGTAGCTGTAATTCAATCACAGAAGCTGGTGTTGCTCTCCCTGGTTAATCCTAACCAGCCTTAACAATGGTATCCAGGTGGCTTACGAGTTAATTAGTCCCACCAACTCAAAGGAAGAAGTTGTCCTTGAAGGGGCTTCTCTGTCGAGATGAACTTGGCAATTCGGACCTGCAGAAGGGCTTCACCGTGCAAACCAACGGTCCAGGAGTTGCAGCAGCTATCCTCTTCCAGCTCTTCTTCGGTTCTTTCGTTCCAGTAGTCAACTCTGCTTTCCAGTCCAAGAGACTTGCCTTTTAAACAGTTCTCTCCCTTTCATTCCAGCCTAGCTGTCACTCACCCAGCAGGGTGGCTGTTCTTGCCGGACAGTCATCCAACCAATCATGCCAGAGTGCATGTGGGTCTCCTAGGAGACTAAGCACAGGGAGTTTCGGGCACCTCCCTCACTTCCTGCCCACCCCAGATACTCAGACGCCAGGGGCGGTCTTCTGTCCTGAAGCCCGCCAAAGGCACATGAACAAAGGGACCAAACCTGGTTTGGCGCGCTGAGACAATTTCTAGAGGGGCCTTGCCGAAAAGAGACACCAAAAAAAGAAGACCGGACCTGTTTAAACAAAGGGGCTTAAGGCGCCATCTTGAAAAACATGGCTCCCGTGATTTTTAGCCACTGGTGTTCCTGGTCGGGAAAAATCATGGTAGTTCATTGTAAAACCACTGCCACCACCTTTTTCAATAGGAAAGGGTAGCATTTGACTGCTACATGAGTATTTACACACAGGGGATACTATGTAACCCCTCCAGAATTCTATTTTTAGATGGTGTGTGCTGGGTCTAGGAATTTGGAAAGACTAGTAAAGTCAATTTCACTTTACATGCTCTGGAGACTGTAGTCAGTCCCAGAGAAGGTATTTAAACCTTTTGGAAGTCTAAAAGACATCCCTGTGTCACTGCACTGAAGGTGTTGAGTAACACACATGAAAATATGATGCCTATGGAGTTGTCTAAAACTTCACAATCAAAGAACACAAGTGTAAAACACATATCAATATACATGAGAGAGTGGTAAAAAAAGGCTCACACTCTTTCCAGGTAAAGAAATCCAGCAAAGTTGCTAGAGGTCTCTAAGGTGAAGGGAATTAGCACATTTATGAGAATTCTCCCTAACAGCCTGGACATAAAGGGGGCCAGGCGATATAGCTAAAATGTTTGCATCTATCTTACAATCTGAATTTATATGGGGAATTGGCCTATCATTTTGGGGAAGTTTCAGATCTTTATTTGGTTTAGGAAAAATAATGAGCATGGCTTCAGAAAAGGTTCCTGATCATTGACACTTAGACGTATAATAGCAAAACAACTAATTAAGTTTAGGAGGTAATTTATTTGGAAAATGTGCATAAAAGTCAATGACAAAGCCATCTGGACCTGGAGCGTTTCTCGTTTTAAGGTCGCAAATTGCTTGATATATTTCATCAACAGAGATAGGGTTTTTCAAAGAGCTAAAACCACAATCTTGAAATGAGGTATGCAGAATATCTTTCAAAAACTCATGAAGACTAGGAAGGCCTAATTCATGGATTATTTGCGCCAAAGAAAACGGGATTTGTGCGCCATTCTGCCTGCAAATCCCCATTAGTTAAACAGGGATTTGCTGGCATAATGGCGCACAAATCCTTTTTTTTGGCGCAAATAATCCATGAATCAGGGGAGCATTGTTGTAAGGTGCATTTGAGGAGTGCGCATTTTGATAAAATTCAGAAAAAAAACATTGATAATATCTTTATCAGTAAGCTTTTTAACACCTAATCTATTTTGACTACAGGAATTCTGTTCCCTCTTTCTGAAATTTCAAGTGAGAGGCAAGAGATTTGTTGGTTTTATGTGAAAATGGATCAGTTTTAGACTTATTTTTCAGTAACAAAGCACTGGACCATTTAGAAGCAATTTTATTATACATAATCCTTAATTCCATAATACTTTTAAGGATTGTGGGATCTGATTTAGAGTTGTAGAGTTTCTCCAGAGGTTTAAATGTTTTAAAATAAATTCTGACTCTTTCCTTACTCTTTTCTTTTTCTTAGTGACATCCAAAATTATATGTCCTCTTAGAACTAATTATATAAGTCCCAAATATTAGAAATTGATATATCTTTACTGTTATTCTCAACAAAGAATTGTCAATGTATTTCTGAAATGAATGTGTATTAAGTCTCCATCTCTTAGTTCTATGATCATTTGGATCTATTTTCTAGAGTAATCGGGTCTATTTTCCAGAGTAATCTAAGTTGGCGCATGATCCAAAAGAGCAATACTATCAATCTTAGCCTCCATTAAAGAGCCCCCGATAAACACTTGGAAATATAAATATAACCAATTCTTGAGAATGTCTTATGAGTAATAGAGAGAAATCAAAGTCTGTAGGTTGTAAGATGCACCAGAAGTCTATAAAACCTAACTCAGATATAAACTTCAAAGGTTCTTTATAAGATTTGGTATTTTTAAAAGTTACATCTGATTTCCTATCCAAGAAAGGATCAATAATTTCCTCACAGCCACCACGAACAATCACATTTTGAATATCTGATTGAAACAGATCAACTTTAAAACTAGACCAGAATGGTGGGTTAGACCTGGTAGGGTCATAAGTGTTCCAAATAGTATAAATAGTTCAGTGTACATGAATGCTTATGAGAACCCAACTCACTGAATCATCTGGATCTGAATGAAGAACTTAATACTTCAAGGATTTATTAAGAATAATTGGCAAACCAGTCATTTTTCCATCTGCTGCACTTGAGAAAACCTCTCTGACCAAAACCTCTTCAATTTTGCAGCCTCTTGTAGAGAAAGATGTGGCTCTTGGATATAGGCAATAGATGGCTTAGATCAGGTCAAATAGGAGAGAATGTTCTGCCTCTTAACCAGATTATTCAAACCTTTAACATTCCAAAAAGCAACATTCAACGACATCTATCAAAATGCAAAAATAAATCATTACCCTCAAATCGATTCATGCACTATGTAACGTAGACTTATACATTTTCTTGTAATAAGATAGAAATCCAGAATTGAGACGGAAAGCTTCATATTCCATAAATAACTTCCTGTAGCGGAAACAAACAACAAAGACCATCACAGTCTTTAACCAGATGTCCTTTCCGGGTCCTGCGAGGAAACCTCATAATAGGGTGGAATGGGTTTACTGGCACCATTACCGGTGCTGGTAAATTCATTCTGCAAGGGTCGTAATGAGGCCCATAGTGTTTTAATATGCCTCCGTTTACAGTCACCTGTTCTTTTTTAAAGTAGTTTTCTCACCACGTCAAAGCACTGTCACGTACCAACGCCCCCCGGTGTGAGGAAAGCACCTCAGGCAGCCAGCTGCCTTATGGAAGACTGTTTCTATCCATATGGCCACGGCCGGCTTTAGGTATTGTTATTAAATTAGCCCCGCTCCCGAGAGCAGGGCGCATTTAATTTCAATAGGGCACCTACTACGTCTTCTCCCACCACACTAGCTCATTGGAGACCTTGAAAGACTCCCCCAACCTGGTCTGGTGGGGGGCTTATTGTGCCCTGGGCGGTCGCTTGGGCGGCCCTGCCCTAAGCCCGGCCTGCATATAGCACAAATCCCTGGAACAACTATGGAAACCTCACCTTTAAAGCCACTAAGAGGCTACCACTCCCTTCAACTGTCTCTGTCACCACGCAAAGGCGAATTCTAATATCTGAGGAAAAGACTCTGTTTTAATTTTATGGGCAGTCGCCATAAAGCTAAGCAGCCATCATGCACAGCGCTCAGCCAAGGCCCCTTTTTTCCCCCATCCTCCCCCCACACACCATGGACATTTAATACATAGAAGTGGTACTTCATAAATAATTGCTTCTTTCCTTTGTTTGGGAAAGCAGATACATAAAATGGCACTTTTATTTTTAAAGTCAGACATTTTTTTATGCAGCCATTGACCAATTCTTTACTGGAGTTTTAAAAAAACTTGCTTCCAGTCCCATTTATATTCTATTCATTTCATTGCACACCTTACCATACAAAATGAACTTGTTTAAGCCAAATTAAATTTGCGTCAAAAGCTTCAAACAAATGCATTGTGAATTAAGACATGAACCACTCCCTTCATTTATTAACTCTTTTACTGAAGTTGGTACACTTCTGGAGCATGATAATTCATCTTTTATGTATTAAATAGATTATTTTATATGATGTTACTTTTCCAATGCTACTATTCCTCAATGTTACAGTTGTTTTGTCTATACGCTATATTTAGGAGTGAAAAACCTCTATATTTATCAAAAACCTTTATCTTTAGCTTTACCTTAGCCATTACCAGCAGAACTTTATTGAATATGTTTTCTCTCATTACTCTGTTTCGTTTGGCACAACAGGCTATTCCAATGTAAGAAAATGCATTTACTATTTCCAATGACCTTTCTCCCAATTTTCACACAGAATGCCATTGTTACTCTTGTAGCCTTGATTTTAGATTTAGTCACTGTCCCACTCAAAAGGTGTAATTTTACAATAGACATTTTCATGCTTAAAGCAGCTTGTTTGCTGTGCACATTTGTAATTGTTTTTAAATATTGCGTATTATGAGCTGATGTTGAACTGATAAAAATGTAATCCAATGTTGATTGTGAAGACAGGGAATTTCAGGAATATTCTACTGGAATTTCCCAGGCACCCGGATGTTCATCACTACCAGTCCCCAGTCTCTCTCCAATGGCCCATCATTTCCCTTGCTCACGGTCTTGAGGAAGAGTGCAAAGGGTTTGGGAGTTGGTGGCAACGTGGTTGGGACGCTTGCCTTTAACATAGAGGTGGTGACCATAGGGATCAGTGAAAGGGATTTGAAATGGTTGGAGAGGTGAACACTGGGGTGATGCAGACAGTGCATCGTCAATGGGGTTCTCTCAGCAGAAAATTGATTTCAAATGTGTCTTGAACTTCTCCCTCTGCTTTTATCTTGGATCTGAATGATTGGAGAGCCCAGAGGTGTGGATCGTCAAGCACTCCCCAGTTCAATGGGCGGTGAAAGAGGCGTGACACAGGCCTTGCGGAAGGCAGCCTCAGGAACCTTTCTATTAATGTTACGGTTTGGTGTTCAGCCAACACCAATACTGAGGGATTTCATGACTATCACAGAGGCCAAATATGTTACGGAGTGCATTTCTGCTGATTAGTTTCTTGGCGGGGAGCTATACATAAATCAAGGAATAAGATAGATAAGGACATTTTCTTTCTAGGTATGGTGGATTTGACATCTTGGTGGATGGGGCGGGAATAGGTAGGAATGGGTGCTAATGTTGAGGTGGGACAGTATTCACTTCTTAGGTAGTGAGGGCTATCCCATAGCACTCAGACGGGGAGTGTAAGAGTTTAACAAGAAATTGGATGGCAGACCACCGGCAACCAGATGAAAAATTGTCAATCACCTGAGGAAAAAGGCTTGGTGCATCTCTTGCAAGGATAACAAGGTTTTATTTCACAAATAAACAAAATAACATGTCAGGATGAGCATTCACATCCTACTGCCATGGAGCGCACTGGTTAGTTAGTTCAAGTCAATCCAACACCTTTTAAATGGAATTGTCGTCACGCATGATGCAAGCAACATACAGTACTGATTCCCCCAGCTCATTGGCACGCCCCTATATCTGTACCATTCGCTCCATAAGGGATACCAAGTGATTGGTCATTGTTACTTTTGAGTCAATCCCCTTCCACGTGGCTCGTCATGCTTCTACTGTTGGGTCCAGGAACATGATTGGATCCCTAAAGAAAAATGTTCTTCTCTTCACGAGCACGTCACATGATGCACACCTGGTAATTATACATAAGCTCAGTAGATGTTGTGAGAAACCTGAGGGTATTCTCCCAGGTAAACCTCTGGAAACCCTTATTTGGGTGGCCCGGGGAGGGTTGGTGCTCTCAGATCCCAACCCTGGGGGTGGACGAGCGAGGGAGGATCACCTGGATGGGAGAACCCGAGATTATGCTCAGGAAGCCTTTGTGGGCTGCTTCACCTTGACCTCCCTTCCATTTGATAATCTTCCTTTTAAAGAATCCATCATCCCCTCTGTCTCTAATAAATCCATTACTCACCCGCTGCCTTCAGAAACCATCCTCCTTACAATCCTCGTTTTTCTGGTCTCCATCTGAATACGCCCAATCATTCTTCTTTCTGTCCCTCTGATTATTATTTCCCATATTCTCAACCTGCTCAGGTACCATACTACAATCTCCATAATCCCCCTTATTTGTTTCACAATCCCTTCTGTTTTGTTTTACATCCCGGTCATTCTCGCTCATTGCACCAATCTTCCGTATCCTGTCCCTTAGGATACTCTAGGACTCTAAAACCCCCTTTCTGTTTCTGTAACGCTCACCTGATTCCCGTAGAGGCGCCGGTCTTGACTGGGCGTATACCGTATCTTCAAAGGTGATGTGTAACACACGGCTGGCTCTTTGGGCTGGACCTCTGTGCACTGTATGTTTGACTCGAAGGGTAAGATGTCTGCAGATAGAAAATATGGGATTAATGAACTGGGTTATTGAATGTCTCTCTCTTCTTCCCTTTCTCTTCTCCTGTAGAACCCCGAAGGTTAACGCTCTCACCTTAGGTAAGAGAACGCCGTGCTCTCCATCTGCCTCGGGGCAGGGTGCTGTAACCAGTTTCTTCACTGGATAAGGGGAGCAGGCCTCTTGACTTCAGAGGACTGCTGTCCGTCGTTTACTGCACGAACGGTAAGTTTCGAGTAATTCTAATGTCTTTAAAGTCTTTAGTAATGATGTCTCTTGTTTTGCAGGGTTCCGGCGATGGTGGATGACGGGCTGAAGTGAGTTGAAGATGGAGCCCGTGTGATGAATAGAAGCGCCTGGAAGCACGTAAGTAAGCGCTTGTTGCCTGCTTCACGATGCGCTCTAACTGTCTTTTTATTTTGCAGGTACAAGTTCGGAGCGGCTGCAGGGTGCCGGAATACCCACTGGGTTAGATGTGGAAAGGAGTAATGGCACGTGAGTATTAAAGTTCCCCAATGTCTTTAAACGCACCTTGTTTTGTCTTTCAGATGCGGGATGCAGCGCCGAAGGCCTCCGGAGCGTGCAAAGAGTTGGTAAGCTTTTGTCTTTCAGATGCTGGAATGCAGTGTGAAGACCTCCGGAGCGCACTAAGAGTAGGTAAGCCTTGGTCTTTCAGAATGCAGCGCGAGGCGTTGGTGACAGCCGATGGCCCAGGTAAGTGAAGAGCTGTCACTGAAGACCGTAATGCTAACCTGTTCTTTCTTGTCTTTATAGGTGTTGCTGAAGACTGGATTCAGGATGGTAAGCCTTTTTCCTTAGGCCCAGGATCAGATGCAGAAGACACGATGAGCGTTCTGCTGCAGAGGATGCAGAATAACGCAAAGCAAGATTCATCCATCGGGTGTGGTTTAAATAGCCTCCTGTAGTGCTTAGGTGTCTCCTTCCACAGCCACGCCTAGGTAAGAAAAGAGTTCCTGCTTTCCAGAAGAGTTCCAGTGTTCTGAACCTAGGGAGTGGCTCCTGCCCCACCCAACAGGAAAAGTAGTTCCAAACAGAAGAGGATCAGAGGCTCAACTGGCAGGCAAGTAAGCAGCATGGTCTGCTGCAGGTAAGTCCACCCAAGCATTATGAGCCCGGCGCTTCCAGCGCTGGGACTGGGCATATTTATGAGCCTGGTGCCACTGGCGCCAGGACTGGGTCCAAAAGGTCCCAATTGGGACTGGTTGGCACTCGGAACCTGGGTTATGAATCTGCTTCCAAGGGAGTTGGGAAAAACCTGACCTTTTGGAAGCAGAGATCATGACAGATACACGAATACTGTCTCCCACCCACAACAGTAGACTAATGTTAAACCTGTGTACCTGACAAGTCCCAGCTCAAAGTTCAGGCAAAGTCAGGCAATTAACTCAAATTACACACACCTGACGGCCTTTCTCTTTCCCCACAGGGATAAAAGGTGGATCAGAAAAGCACAAAACAAGCAAGACAGATACGACAGGCAGCACAAGGAGACGGCTAATAGAAGGCAGCAGTTAAATGGAAGGAAAAAGGTGGCGGAAGGCGAGAGTGTGGCAAGGGGAGAGGCGACCTGGCCCTTTTCACCCCAGGACCGCAGATCCTTTGTGGAAAGGAACCTGAGACTACGTACAGTAAATCTAGTAGTGTCCTGCTGCAGATGTCAACAGTACATGGGACAAGCCTATGTTAATAAGGTGGAGTAGAGGAAGTTCCCGCCCTCGTGGTACCGGCCTGACTCCAGAGAAGTCAAAAGCCAAGAGGTTCATCAGAGCCAGTGAGTCGAGGGGAGAATCGACAAGAGTCGACAAGCACCTGGCTGTGTGGAGTGAGAATCGCAAAGTGGCAAGTTTTTAACCAAGGCTAAGCTTTAAAGAAACTGTTGAAAGTGTGAGGGGGAGACCAGCTACAGAGGGAAAGCAGCACCACGTGGGTGCTAACTCGAGAGACTCTGGTCGAGCCCCATATTGAGAAACTACATAAACCAGAAGGCCAAAGGAAGGCTGCCAAAAGAATACAAAGTGGTCATACGTGAGGGTCGCGCAAAAGCCCTGTACATTTGAAAGACTTTGATTTGTGAATTGGTGTAAAGGCAAGGGTGGTGAATACCGAAACTTGTGAACTGTATAAAAGTAAAGAAAGAGAACATTGAGGGTAAAGAGGGTCAGCCCAGAAGAGGGGGACCCAGGAGGTGAGATACTATCACCCTGCTCGAGAGTAATAGTAAACCCAGTGAAGGAAGGCTAAGAATCGAGAGGGGTCAAAGCACAGCGGAGGGGGATGTAAAAAGTGAAAAGGCAATAATGAACGCGGAGGAGGGATGCCGAAGGAGAAGCAAAGATATTAAGAAACTAAGAAGGGTCCGAGCCCAGACAAGGGAGATCCGGGGTGAAGCTAATACTCACAACACTGACAATCGAGATAGGTCCGAGCTAGAGGGAGGGAGATCCAGGGGTGAAGTCGTCACCCAAATGCTGGCAGTCGAGAGAGGTCCGTGCCCGAGCGAGGGAGATCCAAGGAGTAAAGCTATCACCCAAAAATGTGAAGAGAAAAGAATAAGAGAGGTAAAGAAACAGGAGTGAGAAAGGGGGACCCAGAGGTGAAGTTGTCACCCACTTTGAACTTTGAAATACAATTGAGAAGGGACAACTCAGAAGAGGGGGGCCCAGGGGTGAACCCATGACCCAATGAATATTGAGAACGAATTTTCATTTGTCAAAGGCAAAGGAACATTTGTTTTGGTGGTTATCTGAACACATCAGGCCCCGAAGGGAAGAGACTTTCTAAGGAGATGAGACTTGGCCATCGACGGACTTCAGAACTCCCATTTGAATTTGAATTGTCGTCTCGTGCAAGAAACCCCCGAGACTGTCTGCCATTGGAACTGTCATCTGGTGCCAGAGAAGCCCGAGAATGTCTGCTATTGGGACTGTCGTCTCGTGCCAGAGAAACCCGAGATGGTAATATGCTTCACCAGCTCCCATCCTACCTTGTGCTAAAATGTGGGGAAGGGAGACCCAAACCACTGCATCCTGACTTATTATTTGAGAACACTTCTTTCTTTTCTTGAAACTTAACCCCACGCCCTTTGTATTTAGTGTAAGGAATTGGCAACAGGTTTTCTTAGTATATGCCCTTTTATTTGACTTGACACCGCTAAGACTGCCTTATTTTCATTTGATGTTCGACACCTGTCAAGACATAGGCTTAGATTAGGGTTTTTTCCAACCCGCATACCATTTTCATTGTTCAATAAACACCCTTGAACTGTGATTGTTTGTATCTGTCTTACTTGTGGCACCATGAATTTCTCAGAATGATCTCAAGGTCAAATTGGCCCGTTGAAATGTGAGGTGCTTTTTTGGATCCAAGCCATGCCTCCCCATCACTGACCTAGATTTGATATCATCACCCTGTGCACCTCATAGTACAAATCACAAGACCCTGCATCAGCGTGGGTGCTCGCATATACAAAATAGTTACATTGTTGCTCCCAGTTCTTTTAAGTTCCTACGAATTTAGAAGCATTTTATATCAATTGAATGCTTTTTAAAATTGTGTGCTTTATTTAATTGAATTAACTAAATGAACTTTGTGGATGGAGTGGGCTGTGTTTTATGATCAGGTCTCTGTTGACTTTTACTCAGTTTGCTGAATACCAGAGGGCATAAACTACATTTCCTGGCAATTCCTGCCGGCGCCCTCAGATTCCGACATTTAGCTGCACTCATGTTCAAAAGGACTGCGTCAGCGCTGACGCAAAGCCTGTTTGGCCTGTTCGGGCTGTTCGATTGTCGGTGCGACCGTTTAGCTCCAATCGACTGCAGGACAGGTTCCTATCTTCGGATTGTCTGTTTCACGCTTTGTTTTGTACAGACGACCAACTATTCTATCTCCTGTAATCGCTCGAAAGTCCTCAACCATGTATTCTCGTGACACGCTTTTAGCGTTAAATATTCAAATGGGATCTATTAATCATCGCACATTGAACACAATTTGAATATTAGATAGTTATGTCTTGCGGGATGTACTGCCATCTAGTGACTCCACTAACATTCATTAACACAGCACCGAGGTACAGACAGCATTAATAAATACCAGATCTGCTGTAAAAAATGCAGAGGCTCTTAGGGATCTTATTATCTAACTGAATCTGGACCCTCTCTTTATAACAGAAACATGGGTTTCTACTAATTCCATCTCACGGTTTCACCTGCTTGTCCCTCTATATTTTCAAATCAAGTTGCAAAACCGTAATGGGAATAAAAGAGGGGGTGAGGCGTCGCTATAATTTCTAAGTCTTTTCTTTTGTTGTCTAATTTTCCATGTTTGAACTGTGATGAAGTATCCCAGGTTTGCGCTCGTACTCTATCCTCCTCACCTAATGACTCCTTTCCTTTGGTAGTGTGCTATTGTCCACCAGGTGCCATAGGCCCATCATTTTTATATAATTTGGACTGGTATCTGGGGTTAGAAGCGTTACATTGTTCCAGATTGTTGATCCTAGCGGATTTTAACATTTGGAGTAATGTGGCTAATAAGCCAGATTGCCTTAAATTAAAGGGTACTCCAGTGGCTCATTACCTAACGTTACTTGCAGTATCTGCCTCTCACAAGCAAGGACATTGTCTGGACCTAGTTTTGGCGAGAGGATTAATATTAACTTATCAAAATAAATGGCAGTGACTTGGTCAGACTACTTAGTTTTTGTATTTTTCATTTCTATTACTTGTATGGGGTTTCATAAAACTCCCCCAAAGTCCACCATTCTTTCACGCCGTAAAACAGATCTCTACAAAATCACTGGATCAAATTTAGTTGCAGATTTAATACCATTTTCTAGTGACTTTAACAGTGATGAGTATTACCAAAGGGATATGGCGGCCATTAAGAGAAGCTGTGACATGAGTGCACCACTGAAGATAAAGAACAAAACTAAGAATAAAAGGAACACTTGGTTTTCAGATTCTCTTAGAAACAAACTATCATAAAAAATAGAAGACCTGGCTCAAAACTAGGGGTCTTTCAAGCCATCAAATTGCTTAGGCATCATTGGCCTCTTACAAGAAAGGAATAACAATGGCAAAATTAGAATTACCCCAAGAACAAATCAATTTAGAATTAAATAAAAGAAAGAAATAGATCTAAGGAGCTGTGTTCCACAATTAAAAATGTAGTCTCCCCGGGTTGGGCTTCCATCAAAATACGGCTATTGCTCACTTTAGTAACTGAGTTTAATCTTTTTTTATCAAAACAAAGTTAATCTCATTCCGGCGAATATTGATTCGTAATTGCCAACTTCTCATACCCTTATTCAGAATCCTGACTCTTCAAATGTGTTCCCCTCACCACGACCTGACTTTACCTTCAGTCCAGTGGAACTAGATGACATTGAAATCATAATTCTGAAAACCTACTACTCAAGATTATGACTTTATACCAGCATACCCTGCAAAACAACATGCCCTGCATCTTGGAAATGTTCGTGTTGTCTTTGTAAATGCCTCATTAAATCAGGGAAGGGTGCCTCTAGATCTCAAGAAATCTTTTCTGACTGCCTTATTGAAAAAAACCTTCTTCAACCCTCATTGCTCGCAATCATCGCCCCATTGCTGGTCTACCCTGGCCATCTAAGATCTTGAAAAAAGGTGTGTAACTAATCAGATTCAGAGTTTTTTTCTAGAGGAGAGCCATATCCTTGATACTTGTCAATTTGGGTTTAGACCAGGTCATGGTGATGACGACATTCTAAGGGCCGCTGATGAAGGAGAAATAAGCATGCTAATCATGCTCGACCTGTCAGCGGTCTTTGACACAGTTGATTTCAATCCTGGTCAGACTAACTGAGGTTGCCCGAGAGTCAGATGATTAATTGAGGTGGTTTTCTTCCTTCCTATCAGATAGGACCCAAGCTATCAAATTGGGGACATTTCTCTCTGACAATCTTCCTGTCCTCTGCAGGTTGCCTCAGGGGCCTCCCTTTTCCCCAACGTTGTTCAATATTTACATAAGGCCGCTAATGGACATCTTTGCTCGGTTTGAGTTGAACTTTCACTCCTACGCAGATGACACACAAATCTACGTCAGATTGAAATCCCCATCCGAAGACCTTAAGCGGATGATGGACTCCAACTATTCTACTCAAAAACCAAGGCTATTGTCCTCGGTCCAAAAAATCAATTGGGGGCTTTCCATGCTAGGACACTATGTCCAACCCTCTTTGACGATCCAACCTCCTTTTTTGTTAAGGTAAAATCTTAGGTTGTATATGGTAGGCATCTTTGAGCTGTAATGCTCACGTCACAGAGATGGTGAAATCTAGGCTACTAAAATCCGTCCTTCCATTTATTTAAAAATCTGACTGTCCTGGAGGGGGCGCTGTTGTGCAACAAGATGGCCACCTAAGAGTGGAGCTCCTCTCCGGCGTATAATCCTTTCGAAAATATATCCTAAAACTGCCTTCCTCTGAGCTACAAGACCAGCGGCATTGATCGTAGCTGTTATCCGGTAACCTACGGGAAAAACAACGGGTGAAATCAGATCCCGCGTGCCCTGATACGGACGGGGTCACGGACAGGAGGCCCCAGGCTGCCCCACAGCTCCGGAGTGACTAATGCGGAAGCCACGGATCCTGGTGGTGAGCGGGCCCTGCTGTGGGCGGGACCAGCCCTGCCGGCGTTGCTGGTGGCGGACAGAGAAACCGACGACCCGAGCTGCCTCCAGAGCCATCAGACTGTGGGCAACAAACGCACAACGAGGACTGGGTCCTCTCTGGTAGGATTATCGTCACCTGCCCCCTCACACATACTGAATCGCACGCATCCATCACTGATCCGCCTGCCCGGCGCTGAAGGCATCCCGCGCCCCTGGTGCGGCCTGGAGTGGCAATGGCCGTGTAGAGCCCCCACTGCTGGCTGCGAGCTCCATCGGGCAACCAGCAACATATGAAAATAAAACACGGCGGCCCTGACTCTTCTCCTGTGAGCCTGCTGCGGGTGGGATCACACGAGGCATCAACACTAGCATGCGTAGTACACGCGGCCTGCCGTTGACGGGCACCCAGGGGTGAACGAATGAATCAGGCGCTTTTGTAAGAACGCTGTGTGCGTTTTTTCCCGGACATGTGTACAGGGGGTTACGGAGAAAAGTCGCAGTTGCTTTGAAGGGTGCCCACATTTAACTTTAATCAAACGCTCACCCCACGTGTGGAACCTGCCTTAGGCCGGGCCGGCAGCACCTTCGGGGCACAACATTGCTCGGGCACAATCTACTCCATCATCCCTCCTTGGGAGAAGCAGAGGGAAGATTACACAATCTCCCCCTTGGATCAATTAGGTTCAGAGCAATCTGGAGCAGAAACTCCAAGAAGCTGCCTGGTGCATTTGCTCCAGGACAAGCCACTCCAACTGTCCAACACCCACACAGGGACAAAAACTGACCTCCATTTACTGATGCCCCCGGAATTAGTCATCCAGGTGTTCAATTGATCCACTCCAACTTCGCACACCACATGTGTAGAGGGCAACACACCCTCAAGCCAGAGCAATAGAAGCAAAGCTCCTTCTTTTCCACCAACGTAACCCTTACAATACACGGCCACGTGGGAGGACACAGTCAATTTCTGATAACATTGGTTGAACTGGCGGAAAGTACACCTAACGCTGCAACACCGGCCATGGACAATCCACTCCATTGATCCACCTGTGCAGGTGCGGACAGTAGACCATACGGCTTCCCCCCTGGGTCTGATCAGAGACGTGACTACCTAAAGCAGCAATTTCAAAGCAGCACCTTGTGAGTCCGCCCTAAGTCTACCCACCCCACCTGGCTAACACTTGCGCGGGGGCGAAGCTGCCTTTTGTTGGCCGATCCCTCTGGAAGTTCATTATCCTTAACTTGCCCAACCCGTCTCTCCATGGCAGACCTCACAATCACAGGGCAGCTTGCCCTCAGGCCCGGGTAGTGAAAATATTACCCCTGCATCTCAGCCAACGCAATCTTGATAACACGTGGGCACGTGGGAGGACACAGCCCATTCCAGAGAACACTGGTGAAACCGAGGAAACGCATGTCTGATGCTGGATGGCACGTAAAGGCAAGTACCCCCCAGCACACCCAACTCTGTTTCTCAAATCTTCCTAATTGTCCTTTTGCCGAGTGGTGAGACGGGTGGGATACTAGAACCAGAAACCTGCAGTGGCTGCCGCTGAGATCATCCTGGCTGGAGGGCAGCATGGGCACAATCCTGTTCATGGACCACAGTGAACCCTAAATCCGGTGGACATCCACGTTCCTCACCATAATCGATATAACCAAGTGGACACCCATACGATGCCTGGAAAAAACGTGGTTAAAAGCAGGAAGACTGGGCCGATGGATTCCTTCACAAACTCACAAACAACCTCCGAGAACTCGGGCCCAGTGACGGCTGCTGAGCCCCTGATTACAGAGGACTTCAAGTTTGACCACCTCCTAACAACGGTCCAAAAGGGGTTCTTGGCAATTAATGTTAAATTAGACGACATTGTCTCCACAATAGGCTCCCTCAAAGCCAAGGTAGACAAAGAAAGCGCCAGAATCACATATGCTGAAAACAGAATAAGTGCAAATGAAGACTCGACCCACCAAAACACTCTCGGCATCGCCCTCTAAAAAGTGAAATGAACAAACTCTGTGATAAGTGTGATGATTTGGAGTCAAGGTCTAGAAGGAATAATATACGTATTGTAGGCCTATCAGAGTCCTTTTGCAAAGGTCCGATGGAAATGCAAATTGAAACCCTCTTGAAGACACCCGTGGGTGCTGAATCATTCTCCCCTCAATTCTTGGTTTTACGGGCACATCACACACTTGCCGCACCACCCAAACCGCGGGCTCCCCCCCGCACGATCATTGTAAAGCTATTGAATTACAGAGATAGAGACGCTGTTTTGAAACTGGCAAGAGAAAAGGGCCCTCTGAGACACGGCAACAACAATATACACATATATCCTGACTTCTCAGCGGGAGTCCAAACCCAAAGACGTTCCTATGAATCCATCAAGCGTCAGCTACGAGTAAGACAGGTGCCGTACGCCCTTTTGTTTCCAGCAAAGCTACGCATGCAACATGGCAGACGTGCGTATTTCTTTGATTCTCCGGCAGCTGCATTAGCTTACGTGGAATCTGCTATCCCCCTTCCACCTGGAACAAACAAACTTGATCAAAATCTCGTACAGCAGCCAGTATAGATCTCGCCCCGGGATGTGGATCGACCGCAGAACCTAATCTCCTCCTTGCTCTCGCTGGACCTACACTTTTGTAATAGCAGAAAGGGATAACACAGTTTTTCAATTATTAAAGAAGCCGGATGAGACGCACTCGGCTACGGAAGCGGAGTTGCAGCACTCGCCCCCCTCCACGAGTGAAACCACAGAGTTGTAAATGGGATTCATCATCAAGTTGGGCCCGATGGTGTGGGTGTCATGATGCCTACCCCCAGGGACTCAGACCAAGTCCAGTAACCCCGGAAGCAGGCATCAAGTTACCCCAAGCAAGCCCAACAACCCCTGGTAGGGGTTATTTTGGTGCAGTCCTGGCGCCTATGGCGCCAGGCTCATCGATTAAAACTTACCTGAAGCAGACCATGCTGCAAACTTACCTGATGCAGACCATGCTGCAAGAGCTCCAAGCCAAAAGAGGCTTGGAAGGGACTATTTTACCTAGGGTCTATTTTTTTACTCGGGTGGGGCTGGGGAGGAATACTTACTTGGGACTACTTTGGAGGCTATTTAAACCAAGCCCGAAGAGCAGCACACGCTTCGCGTTATTCTGCATCCAGCAGTGTAACGCTCACCGTGCCTGCAAGTCTTCATCCAGTCTTCTGCCACGCCCGCCTCGAGTTTGGAGCTCCTAGAAAAAGGGAGAAAGAAGGAGAAAAGGTTAGAACAAGAGCAATACCTTTGAACCTTACCTGAATTCCCGATCCATCGCGCCTTCGAGCTGGAAGAAAGAAGTTATTTAATGCGCGTCGCCTCACCTGCTGCAGCACCGCGCTGAACTCACCGGCCTTCGCAGCATCTTCACATTGCACCGCATCCTCCTGCATGTTCCCGCCGCACTCCGGCACCTAAGGAGAAGACAAGAACAGCAAGGTGAGCCAAGGGAATACACAGAGGAATACCCCCCATAGACTTACCTGATTTTACCACCGGGGGTACTATTCCTCTTCACGGGTCGGCGCAGCTTCCACTGCATACTAGCCGAACCCCGGATCCTAAGGTGAAACAAAAGGACAGCAAGGTGAAACAAAGGGACTAACAAGGGGAACCCTCCTCACCACAAAAGACTTACCTGATTTTACCGCCGGAGGCATTATTCCCCGAGACTTCATACTTTCTCTCAGCGCCTGAATAAGGGAGAAAGCAACAGATTACATATGGACATTATTTTATCGAACTGTGTTGGATAATACAAATCCTTACCAGAATATTACCGGTTGCCACGAGGAACTCTTCAGTAGGGTCAAGCTGCAACCTGCAAGGAATCGGACAAGAGTAAAAGTCAGGCATTTGAACTCTTACGAACTACATACTTACGGCGTCTTGCCGGGAATATCGGAGTCAATATTGTTCTGGAACACACCAATTCCTTCGAGCCAGTGAAGCAACTGGTTATCTACGCACCCCTGCGCTCAATGCAGAATGGAGAGCTCATCTTTTCAAACCATCAGGTGAGACTATAAGAGGGGACATCAAAGGTGATCAGTGGGGAGAACAGGGGGGTGGGGGGATTTACGCTCAACTCCACGGGTGGTTAATTTCCTTTCCCAATTTGCAGGAGAATATTCCTACGGGCCAAGCAAACGAAGCTAGGTGGGCCAGTCCAGTCCGTCATCCCGGCCCTACACGTCACATTGGTGGAGACCGCAGCAGTCCAGTCCAGATCGATGCCTCTGTGGGAGCCAGGTGAGCGTAACAGTGGGCGGGGCTGGGTACAGGGAACTTGGAACTGTTTTGTTGGCCAGGTACATGGTCATTCACGTTGAGAGCCCCAGTTGGGCACCTTGAGAAGAAGTTATCACTTATGTTTAATGTAAAAAATGCAATCACAGTATCATGCGCTGAAAGCCCCATGGTGACACTCTCCCCTCCCAAGATTGATTGCAACTCGCTGAAATGGCACAGAGGGCACACACACCCAGCGAGTTGACACTTAAAGTGTTATACGGGAATATCCGGGGTCTTAACAACAGAGCAAAATTCAGCAAAGTGGGGGCATACATTAATAGACATCGCCCGCACATATTAATGCTTCAGGAAAACCGTGCATTGCGGGGGCCTAATGAAAGTGCCTTGAAACAATGGGGCAACAACAGGCATTACACCGAATATTCATCACAGAACAGGGGTGTCCTAATGTTGATACATCCCTCCTTAGTGTTCGCCCTCAAAAAAAGCAAAACGGACCCGCTGGGTAGATATGTAGTGGTATGGGGCACGCCAGCAGGTGAACAATTGGTACTGATTAACTTCTATGGTCTGAATACAGATGATCCCGAATTTTACGCTCACCTCCTTGATGAAATAGGCTCAACAACTGATGCATGGGTACTGTGGGGTGGAGACTTTAACACTATCCTAGATATGCTATTAGAAAGGACCTCCAGTAGACAAAGGACCCTTACTAGATCAGCCACCACAATACATCAAGCCCTGCATGAATTGGCCCTGACTGACGCCTGGAGAGGGACACACCCCACAGACCGACAATATACCTTCTATTAATCAGTGCACGACACAGAATCCAGTATAGACTACTGGTTCATATCCTCTGCCCTACTGAGCTCTATAGTGTGCTGTGAAATACTCGCCCGCACACTCTCGGACCATTCCCCGGTCACACTTGAGATATCCCTTCAGAACATAAAACGACTGCGTTGGAGAATACCCCCAAACATCCTTAAGGACCCTAACGTTGTTAAATCACTGCATTTTGAAATGGATGAATTCTTTCAATTGAATACAGGGTCAGTGGGCAAGTGGGCCACAGTATGGGAAACGTTTAAAGTAGGGGTAAGGAGCAATCTAATGTTCAAAACTACGGGTCTCCTTAAGAATGTCAGATCGAATCTGGACAAAACCGAAACATACCTGAAAACACTTGAGAATGATTATTGTATGACACACGACAAAACCACACTGGCCCATATTAATGCACACCTTCAAAAATTCAATGATCTAGCAACCCAAGAACTACAATATATGTCCACTCCAATCAGGGCGCGTAGATACGGTGAGGGAAATAGAGCAGGGCACCACCTGGCACATATATTATGAAATGAACGCAACCATGCCCCCATCACTAGCATCTTGACAGACAAGGGAGAACCCGTACACACAGAGGAAGAAATTAATGCCGAATTTGCTAAATACTACACTGAACTATACGCAAATCATGATACACGAACACAGGAAAACATTAAGACATGCCTGAGCGGGATTGAACTCCCTAGACTTTCACCAGAGGACAACTGTGCCCTTGAACAGGAAATAACCAAGGAAGCGATCGCTGAAGCGATTAAGTCACTGGCAGCAGGTAAAACCCCTGGCCCAGATGGCCTACGCGCTGATCTGTACAAGACATATGCTTCAATACTATCCCCTGTACTAACACAGGTATGGGAGGAAGCCTTGAGCTCCGGCTCCCTTCCAGATTCAATTACAGATGCAGTCATAACAGTCTTGCTGAAGCCTAGACGCCCTGCCCATGAGCGCTCATCGTACCGCCCTCTATCCCTGATAAACACAGATGCTAAGATATATGCAAAAGTACTCGCTAATAGACTACTCCCTAAAATGACCACTCTAATACACCCTGACCAATGTGGCTTCATCCCAACGAGGTCCATGGCCTTAAACTTGCGTAGACTGTTTAGTATCATGGCGCAGATCAAACCGGACGCACAGGCAGCGCCATCTCATTGGACGCTGAGAAAGCATTTGATTCCGTCTCATGAAGATACATGTTTGAGGCCCTCAATAAATTCGGTTTTGGCCCATACTTTACAAAGTGCGTCAGACTGCTCTACACCTCTCCCAAAGCTTGGGTCCTGACAAATCGTACCCTCTCTACTCATCTCACTTTACATAGAGGCACCAAAAAGGGCTGTCCCTTCTCCCCCATCCTTTTTGCCCTTACTATTGAACCAATGGCGGCCGCAAGCAGAAGGGAACAACAAATGAGGGGTATAAAGATGGCCAGCATTTATCAATTCATCTCACTGTACGCAGACGATGCACTATTGTACATAGGTAAGCCAGAGAAGAACCTAGAGCCTATATTGGCAGTGATAAAAGACTTCACTCTACACTCAGGATATAAAATCAACACCGCCAAGTCTGAAATTTTCCTGTTGACACAGGCCACCACCTGCCCTTCACACACTCATGGTCTGAGATGGTCCCTCGACCACATCAGATATTTGGGGATCCTGGTATCTAGGGAAAAATTGTCACTATTCATAGACAACTATGAATCCGCACTGCAGACGATCCACGCTAAACTCCAAATCTGGACTAGACTTCCCATATCCCTCGCTGGTCGGATAGTGGTACTCAAAATGGTAGTCCTCCCCAAGCTCCTGTACATTTTCAATAACGTCCCCATATGGCCAGGCAAACCTTTCTTTGAAAGCTTACGGTCCCTGGCAACCACCTTCATATGGAACGGCGGGGCCAACAGGCTCAAATGGGATAAACTGGTGGAAGCCTACGAAATGGGGGGCTTCGCCGCACCCGACTTCGAGCTGTATTACCAAGTGTCTCAGGCACAATACGCCAAATACTGGCAGAACCCCACAGAAGGAACACTGCATGTCCCCATAAAACAATGCTCAGTCCGCCCAACGGACTTAAGATCCATCATTTTTGTGAAATCTCATAAAGATGACTGCAAATATGAGCCAGCATCCTGTACAATTGCAGCATGGGCCGCAATCAGTAAGCGACTCCACATTGAAACTCCCTATGACTCACAGGCTCCACTATGGAATTTACCTGGCATTGCACCTACCTACAACACCGGTATACAGAAAGCCTGGATCCCAAACTATGACATCACAATGAAGGCCATGTTCCCAAACGGTAGATTTGTTGCCCCAGAGGACTTCGCAGGCACAGTGGGGCGGGGCCAACTCGTAACTTTACAATATTAACGCATGATGGCAGCATTCAAGAAACGATGGCCAACATACCCTACAGAACCGCCCAAACACCCCTGTTACCAAGCACTTCATGCACAAACAGGCATAGGCGTCTCCACGCTATATAACATAGTCCAAACCCACACGAAATCATCCAACAACATAAAGGCCTCTTGGGAAGAGGACATGGGCATAACAATAGAGGAGGGGAAATGGACCAGATACTGTCTCCTTACAAAGAAGGTTTCCTTGAATGCGGGTCTCAGACTCATACAGTTTAAAATACTGAATAAGCTCCACTACACCCCAGTTAAAATGGCAACATTTCATGAGTCCATAACCACAAACTGTCCCAAATGTAATAATCCGCAAGCGGACGCATACCACATGTATTGGGCCTGTCCTATGATAACTGGATTCTGGCAGGAAGTAGCGAATATCTTGAAAGCTACGACACGAATTCCTGCACAACTCAACCCCCAAAAATACCTATTTGGCGACATAGGAAAAGTCCGAGAAAAAACCAGGAGACTGTTCAATATATCATGTATAGTGGCCAAGAAATGTATTTTGCAGAAGTGGAAAAGTAGTCATGCCCTGCGTGCAGAGCAATTCCTTACAAGATTGTCAAATTTCAACGAATGTGAAGAAACCTACATAGGACTAGTTCCCTCATCATGTAGACCCAAAGACATTTGGGCACCATTCAGATCTTACCTTGAAACTACCTCAGCAGACTCAGAAGAATCAGATACTGGTTGAACCACATATGCGGAAACTCTCACCACCAATACCCAATGTGTTAAAATTGCACTATCATTCAAAAATGCAATGTCATTTTTACAATACGGGAGTGGGAGGGAGAAAACCACTGTTTTTGTTATGTATATTCTGTACTATTGGGAAGTTGAAGCGATTGGGATGTGATTTGCAAACCAAAAATAAAGTTTTAAAAAAAATACAAATCTGACCGGCCTGTGGTTTTGAGGACAATGACCAATTCTAGATTGGATTACTGCAGCACTCTTCTGTTTGGGGCATCAGCGAGTCAGTTGCATCGACTCCAAGTCGCCCAGAATGCTGCAGTTAGATTGACATGCAGTCTTTCGAAATCGGTAACCTGTTACTGTAGGAACATACATTAGTTACCTGTGAACAAAGAATTGAGTTTAGGATGTTTTGCCTAATCCATAAATGTATCTATGGAAGAGCGCCTAGTTATTTGACTTCCAAAATCAGTCTCTACCACCCGACACGCTCTCTCTGGTCAACTGGGCAAGAAGTCTGCTGACAATCCCACCATCTCACTTCGTTTACCGGGGTAATAAATGTTTCTCAGTGAAAGGGCCCTGTTTGTGGAATGCATTGCCCTCTGATCTTTGGAAGATTTCTTCCCTGATTATTTTTAGAAAAAAACTTGTTCTCATAAACTTCAGTCCATCACTGCTTGAAGTTGTCTGGAAAGAACAGGAAAATCTTCTGTGTCTAGATGCAGGTCTCTGTTCAGTTCCATTGGATATGTGCAATACAAATACAAAATCAAATCAAATCTTGCTCGGTACCCCCCCCTTGGCAACAGCCCCTACCTGGACCTTCACCTAGGTAATGCCCGGACCACACTAATCAATCAGCTTGTGGGGGATTTAAGAGTTCTAACGGTGGCAATCTAGTAGTTCAAACAGAGTGGCCAGTATCATGGGAGCACCAGCGCTCTAAATCTGGATGGGACGGTTCTGGCAGTGCAAGACCTATGCCCTGGCTCCCAGGAGATCGTCCTTCAGGGACAGGCGAAAACCCGGCTCGCGCTTGGCTATTCACATTACTTTCGAGTTGCATGGGCCTGCCACGTGTGACAGTGTGATGGTTGGATCTATTCGATGTGAAGGCTTTTCAGTCTGCCACCTGAGCTGGGAACAGGGATGGGATAGGGTGTGTGGATGTCAACATACCACAATGTGCTACTGCCAGAGCCTGGTCGTCCTAGGACTCGATCTTAAAATGGCGACAGTTCATCGCTTATTGTCGTAAAGCTAAAATGACTCACCCACCCTTTATTACTGCAAACTATAATGCTCTCTAGCCCCTACAGGGCGCCCCCTTACCCCTATAGCCAACCTTCTATGCTTAATACATCTTCCTCAGCCTGAATTGTTTTGTGGGGCAGGGGACTTGAATATGCCTCCCAACAAAATATAATCTTTCAATAGGAGAAAGGATTTGCAAGAGTGGAACAGAAACTCTCTCCATTTGGGCAAGGCAGTACCGGGATTGAGGGATTTGGTTATAGTTGCCATGCTTTCGGGAATGTTTGGACTGGGATGGGCAGTATTTTATGGAATGTTTAAGGAGGACTGGTTAGACTTCAGATTCTTGTGATGAAAGTGGCAATGGTGTACAAAACAAAGGTTGTGAATGGGAAATGTGTTGGTTTTAAGGCACAAGGTTGTGGCTCGTGATTTCACTGCATTACATAATCTGTCTTTGCAGCCTGTGAGGCCGCCGGCCAGGTTATCAGTGTTCGCAAGTTTGGACTTGTCACATTAAAGTGGCCCTTTCAGGCCAACACTGCTGTGTTTGCTGTTGACTGTGCCACACTGAATGAATTAATTCATCTTTTATAACCACACCTCTGCAGTCTCCCAGGGAGGTAACACCTCCCCCACCCATCCTCTTAACAATGGCGTCCCCCAAGGATCTGTCCTTGGCCCCTTTCTCTTCTCACTCTACAGTTCTTTCTTAGCTCCTATCATCTCCTCCTTTGGTATATCTCCCCATTTCTACAAAGGCAATACCCAGCTCTTCCTTTCCTTCTCTTCCTTCTCCCCCGACATCCATCTCAAGCTCTCTTCCTGCCTTTCTGCTGTCAAATCTTGGATGTCCTCCCACTTTCTCACCCTTAATGCTGACAAAACGGAAGTCCTTTACATCCCAGCCAACACTCTCCCCCCCTCTCCTCCTTCTCACATTCTCTTTTCCTCTTCCCAACTCCCCATTTCTCCCCACGCCCGCAATATTGGTCTTCACATCGACTCCAACCTCTCCCTCTCCCACCATATCTCTCTCACTGCCCGCTCTTGCCACTTCCACCTCTATAACATCCGTAAAGTCCATCCCTTCCTAACCTTCCATGCTACTAAACTCCTTATTTCCTCCCTCATCTTCTTGAGACTCTTCTACTGCTCCACTCTATTCTTCGTCTCCCCTCCACTCATCTAACCCCTCTTAAATCCATCTACCACTCTGCTATCCGCTCGCTCTGCCTTCTCTCTCCTCACGACCACATCTCCTTTTCTCTCACCTCGTTAAACTGGTTCTTCTTTTAATCCCATCTCAAATTCAACTTCCTCTGCCTCGTCTTTAAATCCCTCTATGGTCTTGCACCACCTTACCTCTCCTCTCTCCTCACTTTCTATACTCCACCTCGCTCACTTCGCTCTGCTGATCTCTTCCTTCTCACTCCCCCTCCTCTGCCCTGTGCCCCATCCCGCTCCCGATCTTTTCAACTCCTGGCCCCTTAACACTGGAACCGTCTCCCTCTCCCTATCCGTTCCATCTCCTCCTATTCCTCCTTCCGCACTTCTCTCAAATCTTACCTCCTCCAATTACCATCCTAACGCCTGTGCTGTCTCTTTACGACAGTCCTACATCACATCCTATATCTTTACTACCTCTCCCTCAAGGCCATCACGTCACCCCTGCACCACCTGATTCACTAGACGCCGTCTGCTCCTCTCCTTCCCGCCACCTTGTACAGCTGTACCCCCTCCTGTTTCCCCCTCTGTATACTACCCCCGCTGTATATCTGTTCAGTTGTTACCGCTGAAAAGCGCTCCGTTATGCATCTGTATGGTTGTACACCTCTGTAAAGCGGTGTGATGCTTCTTGGAGCTAGGTCCGTGCTCAATAAATACCATAGCAATATTAATAATAATGATAATAATAATGATAATAATAACAATGATTGCATCCTATTGCTGTACCCCAAGTTGGATTAGATCAGCTAGGCTTGATCTATATAAAATACAGCCCTTGCCAATATATAGGCAAAGATGGCCGCTCCACACATCGAAGTGGTATCTGCAGCCTAACTTTGCTCACAATTCGCAGCCCGACACCGGATTGGTTGTGCATTTCCTCATCTGCACCAACTATGCTGATGATACGCAGGTACACCTCCCACTCTCAGGCTCGTATGTCCAAGACACAGCAGCTCTCCTCCAAATATACACCACCATCCAAGCCTGGATGGTGGCTAATGGATTGTGTTTCAACGGAGATAAAACAGATATCATACTCATAGGCCCCAAAGGAATACTATCTAAACTCGACCAACAATACTGTAACTTCACCGTTGACAACTCCATCATCCCTGTCTCCTCATCAGTAAAGACACTCGGAGTGTTCCTAGATTCTACCCTGTCCATGACACGACAGGTCAGTGCCATTGCCTCCGCCGCAGCTCACTCCACCAAGCTAATAAATGCGGTAGCACCCGACCTTTCCAATCAGAACTGCCTCTCTATTGCCAGAGCCACTACTGGGGCCAAATGAGATTATTGCAACGCTCTCTTAGCAGGCACCGCTGCAAAAAACCTAAGCAGACTGCAAACAGTCCAAAATAACGCTCTCAGAGCAGCACTTAATATCCCCAAAAGAGACCATATCACTCAGGCTGGGCAAGATGCCCTCCGGCTCCCAGTGAAGGACAGGATAACATTAAAGACCCTCACTTTAAAGCATAAATGCGTAAGCCTCTCTGCCCCTCCATACCTATCAGAGACATAAACAGAGACACTTCGTCACACCGCAAACAAACTTGCTATGCCAATCTACTACGGGCCACAGCAGGAGGGATAGGCTTCCCACATAACTATGGAATGCCTTGCCCAACGCACTCAGCGCCGAGACCTCCCTCTTAGAACGTTGCCTGTATCCCAGGAGGATAGCTTAACGGCAAAGTGCGCGCCTTGGAAGCAAGACAACACGAAGCAACACAGGTTCGATCCCTGGGTCCACGCTTAGAAACCTCTGAGTGTTTAAGCGCGTTATAAATACGCAACTAAGATTAACAAAAACAATTATGGAAAAAAAAAACAATTCTGTAACAGCGCCTCGATGCTCGCGGGCTGTGTGAGCGCTTTAAAAATGCAAAATAAATGATAAAAAATAAAATAGCAGCGCCGCGATGTCCGAGGGCTGCTTTGCGCTTTATAAATGTTAATAAAATAAATAAATATATTTATGTGCACTCGGGTAAGCAGCTGGAAAATCTGTTAGTGGCTGCAATTGTGTAGAGCGGGGGTCTCTAGATGTTTTCAACTACAACTCCCATCACCCCTATTCAACATAGTCAATAGTCAATAGTGATGGATTGTGAGAGTCCAGTTCAAAACATCTGGCACGCTGCAAGTTGCAGACCCCCGGTGTACAGCATACAAAGGAGAATGTTTTGGAGGGGGCACATGGTACTACATGTTTGCAACAGAGATGTCCCCCAGCCCGAATGGTCATAGTGGGACGCCAGTAGCAGCCAATTGCTCCCCACAATATGTGTCTGATGAGGACAAGAATCCTTCACTCCCAACAAGGCTGGCACCTAAACCACAAACTGGAGCTCCACTTTCCCCATTTGACCAAAGTTCAAGTGTGTGATCCTGGGCAAAGCACACGACCTTCCTAGTGCCCGGTTCCCTTGATTATTATTTGGCTACCCAGAGTATTTATTGAGCACTAGACACGTAGGCACATCTGGCCTTCTGGAATTGCGTGAATCAAAGTCTTTCTCGGTTCACACAACGGCTGTGTATTTCTTTAGGAAAACAAAGCCCTGTGTTAAGAGGGAGCCGGGCAGCAGTTCCCACCCCGGCTCTGGCCCCCAGACACTGCTCGGCTCCCCGGGGAGCCATCCATCCTATCTCTGGAGCAGATATGACATGGGGTGGGGGCCCGGGTCAGATGGTTGTCATTCCTGGGCTGCCCCCATTTCCTGCAGAAGGGGCAAATACCAGGGAGAAGGGAGGAAATGTAGAAAACGTCCTCTGTACTGCGCTCCCGAAGAGATACCTCCCCCGTCCCCCCGCCCCACGGGAGCAGGCACGTCACAAGGCCTCCCGTGGCCTCCGCACGCACAACCCTCCCCATTCACAGCCGCCCCGCCCCCACCAGCAGCCCGAGGCACGAGGGAGAGGGGAGCATGCCACCAGCCCAGCTGCAAATAAAGGCGCCAACTTTTGAGCGGAAAATGTTGCTATTTCTAAACTTTATTTTGATCTTTGCCGAAATTGACCGCACGTCAATACAGGTCAAAGAGGCAAAGACAATCTCCCCGTTTCTATTGCAAAATCTGCATCCCTTGGCTTTAATGAGAGGGCGTGCCCTGCAGAGTGGCAGCCAGTCTAGGAATTGAATTGAATTGATATTTTATTTCTATCGCGCTCATACACAAGTGTTTCAGAGCGCGACAAGCAAAGGGAGGGGAGCAGGGGGAGAACAAAACAACGATCTTACGAGGGAAAAAGGCTACATGGGCAGCGGTGCCAGAAATGATGAACCGTTAACCATGATAAACCGGGTCAACCAGTATATCTTGTATTGCAGCGATGGAGCCCGCAACAGAGAGCTCCATTGTAGGTTAGGTGAACACCAGGAGTGCAGAGAAACCTACATTTGTGTGGGTGGGGGGTTACGCTAACTAGTTATGGGTGGAGCCACTTTAGAAACGGGGCGGGCAAATTAGAGGCTCCGCCCCTGTGTTCTACCTCAAGGGTTGTCTTTCGCACCCATCCCTCTCCTACCAACCACCTGCCTGTGATGTGTCACCCCTTCCAGGGAGCATGGTATCTCCCAGGGCTTGTGCTATGGTCACGTGGTGGTGACCATGTGACTGAAATAATAAAAGGGACGCCAGTTCCGGGTAGTCGGACGATGCAACCTGACTCCTGCTTTACTTTGTGTGTCCATGGTTGCAGTGCAATGCTGGCTCTGCGAAGTAGGCCGAGAGCCTGCTGCAGCAGGGTCCTCCACCCTGACAGTGCCCCTGCTGGGCAACACTGTCCATGATGCCCTGTTCACTGGAGTGCAACAGAGCCCCTGCGGGGCAACTCTGTAGTCATGCTCCAGATCCCCTGCTGGGCAACTCCGGTACCAATAGCCTCGGTGCCCCCAGGCCACTGTCCGGGTCTGTGTGATCATGGCCCATCATGGTGACCCCTGCAACTCCGTATGGTGGGTGCCCCACCATCCCACGAGCTGACTCATGTGCCCTTGAGCCAGCCCGATGCCTGAAAGTGACCCTGCTGGGTGCCCCCAGCAATGGTGTCCTAGACCCTGTGACCTCAGCCCAGGACAGCCTGTCTGTCCAATTGGGTGATCCCGGTATCTGGTGTGTCCTGCTCTGGTGCCCGGAGAGCGGGACACCACATTGGCGACAAGGTAGAGCGGACCCGCACAGTGAGTGGGGCCGTCCGGCTGCTTGCTGCTCACGCCGTGGTGTGCACTCGGAAATAGAAATACTGAAGGAGGAGGCTGCTCACGCTCCCCCTGTGATCCAGGGGCAATCAGCGGTTGCTCCTGCCGGCCATGAAGGAAAGGAAAGTGCTTTGCTTCCTCCATGCTCGTTTGCTGCATGATCACAGCCCACCCTGCCATCCTCTACCTGCAAAATCAGCTCCTCAGTCCAACATTACACATAAGCGCACACATATATACACACACAATTACACATGCACTCACTCATTTAAACATCCCATTGACATACACTCGATCATTTACATGCGCACACAGCCCCCATACATCATACACTCATTCACACACGCACACTCATTCATACATGCATTACATATGTACGTATGTACTCTTTGCAGACATGCATACATACATAATGAGCTAACATGCAACACCCTTTCACACTGCTAATTTCAGAAAAGGCTTTCCTCGCCTCTCTGCCTAACAAAAAGCAAGTGTGCACATCGGCCCCTTCCCCTTGGATGTGAAAGAACACACAACATTGTTAGATGTTCTCTTGCATGCGTGGGGACGAGGCTGTTGTGTGCATTTGATGTTTGTGAGGCAGTGCGTTGATGAGCCCTTTCCTGAAACTAGCAGCTTTAAAGTTTTGTTGCGTTTGGGCAAATAAATATTTCTGCACGAACACACTAACACTTTAAAGCCGCTGGTTTTAGGAAAGCCGCCTCTCCCCTCTCTGACTAACAAAAAGCCCAGCCCCTGAGCTCAAATTTCAGGGCCAGGGGGCCGAAGCCCGGCCAGCAGGGGAGTTGCTAGGTCTGGAAAAGACCCGGGGCTAAGCTGATGTCGGTATTGTTGGGACTGGGGGCTAGCTAGTCTTTTGGCTGTAGCTCCTGAGATTCTATCCGTGGCTACAACCAAAAGATCAGGGGCTATAGCCCCCTTAGCCCCCCCCTAGCAACGCCCCTGCCGGCCAGCTCAATGGCATTGGGTACTTGGTGAACACTGCCCCAGTTAATGGTCCCAAACCAAATGCAAGAGCCTGTAACGAGAGCGAAGCTCCCCTATTAATGTTAATGGGTTTTGCACTGCACGCTGTTGCCACTTGCGTGATCTCTGCGCTCTGGTGGATCAGCAATGGGTGGAGGGTGGCAGGTTGTGTTAGAAGGATTGAGCGGGAGAAGAGGTGTGCTGTTGGCAGCTTCATTTCATAGAAACCGATCAGTGAAAGTTGGTGCATTTTCAGTTGGTAGCCACCATGTGGTTTTGAGGTGTGATTGTGTATGGTTCGTTTTCATGTCCGGTTTTGTGAAGTGTGGGTGGTTTGTGGTGCGCTAAAGGTATGGTTGTGTTTAGTTCGGAGTTTGAGCATGCGTATGCAGAAAGTTAGTGATTAAAACACAATAGTAAGGGCTCTAGTGCTATTATAGCTTGTACAGGGGGACAAAGGACCGATACCGTAGAAGTGAGCGAATCCAATGTTTTCAAGAAAGAAGTGACTGAATTCTTTGCTTTTTTCTTTTTTTTTTTACTGAAAAAAAACATAATGCCCTAATGGGCTGCAGGCGAATCCCGCCAGGTAGCCCTTTGCAGGGACCTTCACCATCACAACCTAGGGTGCCATATGATATGATTAGACATTTCTAACGCTTGTGTACAGGCGAGCTTCGCGCCTGTACACTAGTGTTTCTGGGCACGACAAGGGAGGGAAGACAGAGGGAGGACAAGACAAACAATCTTACTAGGCCTTGTGTCATTCAGATCGTGCAATTGCGAGAACGAGAAGTGCAAGGGGAAAGGAGGGGTAGAAGTGCCAGGGAGAGGGTCGGGCAAAACAGGGCAGCAATGTTGTGAGTAAGTGCAGCACAGGGCAGTGCGGCACTGGGTAAGTGCAAGGAGGCAAGGGACTGTAAAGGTTACAGTTACAGCCCCTAAGTGGGTGGATGGCCCAGAGGCAGTGCAGTTGTGACTAATCAAAATGAGAGCCTGGTACCTAGTGGGACTCTCAGGGTAGCCAAGCAACGAGTCGGTGTGGCAGACACGTAGGTCAGCAGGGGAGGGAGAGAGAGAAAGCAGAGGAGAAGAGGAACGTTTTGAGCTGCTTCTGGAACTTCAAGTGATCCGGCTCAAGTTGAGAGGGGCAGGGAGGCTGTTCCAGCAAGAGGCACCTGCAGAAGAGAGAGGTCTATCCCCCACGCTCTGCTTAGAGAAGCGTCTAACCCTTAGAGACTTGGAGGCAACTGAATGAAGGTTATAAGAAGGAAGGTATTTAGGAAGAGAGCAATGGATGTAGTGCGGGCCACGGCCCCAGAAAGCCTTGTGGACAATGCAAAGGGTCTTGAACTTAATCCTTGCAGCCGCCGAGAGCTAGTGGAGAGATTACAGGGTTGAAGAGATACAGTCCCTGGGCTTGAAACCAAGGATAAGTCTTGCAGTCCTGTTCTGGATTAGTTGCAGGGGGTGGAGAGTAGAGAAAGGCAGATTGAGAAAGAGGCGGTTGCAGTAGTCCAGTCTAGAGAGAACCAGGGCTCTAGAGACAGTGAGCTTCTTGGGGAAGGTGAGTTCCTTTGAGGAGGTGCAGCTGGTAGTGGGACTTCTTGGTGACGTCCGATATGTGAGCAGAGAAAGAGAGTGGAGTTGAAGATGACACCAAGGTGTTTTGCCTCACAGGAATGCAAAGAAAAAGGGCCCAAGGAGGGCGACCAGAGTGAGAGAGGGAAAGGAGGAGCATGGGTCCGAATGAGAAGGGTCTAGGTCTGCGGGTACCCGGTGTCAGGGTCTGCGTCCACACTGTCTTCACAATCAGTAGAATAAGCAGGTGATTGGCTATGAGCCTTAGATCTCACCTGTGGCTTGGCATCTGGTGCGGAGATAATGTTCCTACCCCAACTATCCTTTCTTTGGGACTGTAGGGGAGACTCTCTCCAGATGCCACCTTGCCTGACTTGGGAAACCCCGGACAGGGGGAAAACCTGAGTGAGCCATATTAGGTGAGAATTGGTGCAGTTACACTGTGTGAGACTACATAACACGTATCTGCTTGGTATTAGGTAACCCCTCTTTTGGTGTAGGTTGTACTGCACAAGTTGATAGTGTAACTGAGCAGCCAGGCCTACCACAAGAGGGGTAAATGTGCGCTGTAGAGATGTAGCAATAAAATCTGTAAATACGTAAGAAGTAGCCAAGGTTACTTACACTCAAGGTTTCAGTTATAAATAGTTATTTATTGAATTAACATCAATTTTTAAATAAGTGTTCTTTAAAAAGCCAATTTGTATAACAATGCAAATACACTTTAAAATTACTTTTCAGAATCAGAGCAAGTTAGTGTATAATCTTTGGATATGCTTCTTACACAATTCCTACACCCGGAGGTGACTTCATTCACAAGGACAGTAATGGCATTTAAATTTCACACTATTTATACTTTGCAGATTCTGAGTTTGCAGAAACGAAAGGTTTAAAGAAGGAAAAGATTAAACAGGGTTTCAGTATATGGGAGGACACTTAAATCTTCCAATGAAATCTAGACAAGCCTTTCCCAGCAGTAACAGTCTAAAACAAGTTACCACCTATGAGGGACAAACAATATCAAAGTCAATGGGATTGAAGAGTCTGCAGGAGCCAGTACAGCCAAAGTCAGTTTGAAACAGTCTGTGGTGCTGAGGCACTTCTTAGATAAAAGTCTTCCACAAAGTTAGAGAGTCTGTAGAAAAATAACTTGTAGGGTCACAAGCCTGTGAGAAACAGAGTTGGAATCAACTCTAAAACTAAGCCACTGCGGAGCCGCCAGGGGGCGCCGAGATGTGCTGACGGGTCTCGGCTGTTCTCCTCCCTTGGGTGCGGAATTTGATTGTTTGGGCCCCACAACCCCCTTGGAAGTTGAGGACTGACCTCCCCCTGAGCGTGTTTAAGCTGGTGGGCACAGGGGGACCGTGCCTGAGGTGCTTGTGGGCTCCTCCGAGCCGAAGATCTGACGCCGTCTTGCGCCGAACGGGAGTGGAGTGTCAGCTTGCATGGTGGTGGGAACCGCGCGTCCGCTGACTGCCTGCTGGAGGGGGAGGGGCAGAAGACTGGTTGGGCCCCCTTACTCTCATGGAAGTTGAGGGCCGCCCCCCCCTGAACGTGTTTAAGCTGGTGGGAGCTGGGGGACCGTGCCTGCAGTGCTTTTGGGCTCCTCTGAGCCGAAGATCCGACGCCGTCCTGCGCCGAGCTCTCCCCCCTCACGGTCCCTGTGGGGGCTGTGTGCAGGACATCTGGAGCGGTCCTGGCAGGCCGGACGGCCTTGCATTCGGGACTTTGGAAGTCGGAGCCTGTGTGCCTGGGGGGCCCCGCCGCCGGCTCCCCCAACGGAGTCCTATCAGCAGCATGGCTCTTCAGGTGATTGCAGCCTGTGGTGGCCCCTTGACCCTGCGGGGCCCGGCGGTCCCCCCCAGTTTGATCTTTCCTGGGCTGGGACAGCCCGCGCTGTTCCTGGCGAGGGCTGGCAGCTTGACTATGGTTTGTTTGTCACCAGTGCCTCGGCAGGTATCCTGTGGACTCTCCCTGACTCTCGGACCATCTGCTGGATCAGCGGCGTGTTGGGACCTGTGTGCTTCGCGCTGTGGTTGGAGGGCTGATAATTGCCTCCTTGGCAGTCCTATTGCTCCTGGATTGCATAGGAGTCCCGCTGGGGACTCTCCTGGCCCGGCTTTGGACCCGCATTTACGGGTGGTCATCAGGCTTTTGGGTGGCACTCTCAGGAAGACCCGCGCGCTTGTGGTGGAGCTCATCGGACTCCGTGGTTGGGCTTGATGCTGTCCACTGTGCACAAGGCTCCCAGAGATAGTCCACGGAGTGGGTGAGGTCGGCTCTGGAGTGTGCCGTGCCAGTTGTCCTTGCTGGTGGGTCTCGTGTTTGGGCCTGTGTTGCTGGATCTCCTGGAGCTAGTTTGCAGTAGGGGCTCTTCTGGAATCACCCTAGAGTGTAGGTAGATGAGCAAATGCAGGATTACTGGGAGGACTTGCCTGGTTGTGTGGGGACCTCCTTGTGCCTGCCTCTGGGACATCTCACGTGGTTCGGGCCACTTGGGTTCTTGGATGGACAGGGTTCAGACCCTACAGAAGTATCGGCGTGCCCCTGAGCAGGTGCCGGGCGGGACCAATATGCAGGCGGCGGGTCTATCGGAGACATTGGAGGCTCAGTTCATGAGCCAGAACATGGCGGCCCTGTTGGAGGAGATTTGCGGCTTCAGGGCTGATATTGCCAGGCGGCTTGACTCTCTAGATAAGAAGGTGGACACTGTCGAGGACCGGGTCCAAGCCCTAGAGGCCAATCAGTCCTCAGCAGATCTATTCGAAACTCAATTCGACATGTGCCTGGCAGAGTTAGAGAGGCGAGAGGAGAAGGTCGCTCTTAAGTTGGATGATTTGGAGAATAGGGAAAACTGATCCAACCTCAGGTTTCTGGGTATCCCGGAGCGGAAGGGGAGACCCAGTTGGACATTGAGAGGAGAGTCAAGTCCATCATAAGTAAGCTCTTTGATGGAGATAACACCAGCGAGCCCACATTTGACAGAGCCCACAGAGCGGGAGGTCGTGCGGGAGGTCCGAGATCCGCCCTGGTCAAATTTCACTACTATGTAGAGAAGGCAAAGATTCTGGAACTGGCACATCGGAAGGGCCCTTTTGAATGGGAGGGTGCTAAAATATTGATCTATCAGGACCTTTCAGCGCTCACCCACGCCCGCCGGAGTTTGTGTGGCCCTCTGACAAAGTGGCTCCAGTCTAAGGGAGTACGCTAAAGGGGGGGCATCCGTTCTCACTTACATTCGAGTTGGATGGTTATAAGTACTCCCTAATTACGGAATCGGAGATTCAGAAAGTCACTAGCGAATTGCTGGGGGCCACGTCCTCAGGTCTGGAGTTGGGAGCCGGGAAGGAGGTGAGGCAGCGAGGTCCTTCGGATTCAACAGGTCGACGCCGTGTCCGGGGGCAAAGGAAGTACAGAAAGGTGGCACCACCCTCCCCGGAGCAGTCTGCGTTGGGCCGTTGACGCAGAGGACCCTGCTTCTTATGCATGCTGGAGTTCCCAGAGACCTTATGGTTGGCTATCTGACCTTGTGCAGGACCGTTGAGCCCTTCCTAGTTTCAGTCTGCAGGGCTATGCTTTGCTGATGGGGGGAGGTTATGGTGTTTGTACTGTTGGGTTGTGTTTTCAGATTGTGTTGGTCGAATTCCGCCCTAGTGGAGGCGATCATTGGCAGCCTGGTGGTGCGGCAAGTGGATGTCGTATCCGGTCCAGGCGCTAAGGGGTAGGAGGGGTGGGCGGTAGTGGGGGGGGTTTGGGTGGGGAAGAGTGCAGTGGGTGGTGGTTCGAAGTGGGTATCTTTTTTGGGTGTTGGGGTGGTTCATTTTTTCGCACTTAGGTCTACCTGGTTTGAGGGGTTCTGTATGCTCTTACTGGGGCTTCACGTGTGCACGGGGGTCTAGGGGTTGGGCACTCTCGATGGCTCCCTCTGTGGGGGCGGAAGATCATTTTGGCTTTTCTTATGGCTGATTCCTTACAGATGATGTCAGTGGGGTCCTTAAATGTGCGGGGTCCGAACTCCCCGACTAAACGCTCCTTGGTGTTGAGGGAATTCGTTAGATTGAGGCTGCACTTTTTCTTCCTACAGGAATCCCATTGGGTCAAGGGGAGGGAGCCTGCGCTCAGATCTAGGGCTGTCCAGCATATGTTTCATGCTTCTCATGTGGCGAAAAAACGTGGAGTCGTCTTTTTGATTTCTCAGAATGCCCACTTCTCCCCTAAAGCCCACATAGCTGAACCTGAAGGGTGTTTTATTATGGTTAAGGGAGAGCTGAGGGGCCGTCTGTTCACTTTTGTGGGTGTATATGCCCCAAATGAAGGGCAGGACGTTTTTTGGGAGGGGATGCGTGTCAGGGTCAGAGGATTTGCTGAAGGAGCGCTAATTGTTGGAGGGGACTTTAATATGGTTTTGTGTCCGGAGAACGATAGGCGATCCCCCAAACCTTGCCCCGACCTCAGATACCATTTGAGGATGGCAGACTCATTCAACCGGGTTAATGCTGAGCTGGGTCTCGAGGATACGCACCCCGCTTGGCGTGACTGCGAATCCCTTTTTACGTTTTACTCCTCGGTACATCAAACCTTCTCGAGGATTGATTATCTGTTGGTAGATTCTGCGATCAGGGACTGCGTGTCCGATTTCGAGGTTGTGGCTGTCCCATGGTCCGATCACAACTTCCGAGTCAATTTGGGAATCCCTCCCCCAGCCCCGGGTAAGTCAAGGTGGACTTGCAATGACTTGTTGCTAGCAGATAAGGAGCTGAGGCAGTCCCTACTGTCTTCTATTGAGGAATTCTTTCACCTTAATGACACAGGTGAGGTGGAGCCTAGAATTGTTTGGGATGTCTTTAAGGCCACGATTAGGGGGACGTTGATTGAAATGGGAACTAGGAGAAAGAAGGAGAGGTTGCGGGAGGAGTCTAAGTTGAGGGAGCAAAACGCTGCCATTCAACCGGGGGGTAGGTTGAAAACGCAGATCGCCCCAGGCCAGCGTGAAGTGCTTCAGAACCTCAGAGCGAAACTGGCCGCCCCCTTGTAGGCCAGACAGAAAGAAAGCATGCATTCTTAAAACAACGGTACGTGGAGAAAGGAGAAAAGGCAGATAAGATCTTAGCCTGGAGGCTGCGAGAGTTGCGTAATAGTAGGAGGGTCAACTGGGTCTCTGGTCAGGCTGGAGAGAAAATCTTGCAGGATAGCCAAATAGCAGAGCAGTTCAGGCAGTATTGTGATGCTCTCTATGCTTCTGAATATGGTGGGGATGGTAAAGAAGTGGACCGGTTTCTGGACTCCCTCCCTGTCCCCTGTCTCGCTCAGGAATCCTCGGAATCATTGGAACGGCCTATTTCTGCTCAGGAAATAATCGACACTATCGCGTCCCTGAAGAGTGGTACTGCTCCAGGAGGTGATGGTTTCTCGGTCCGTTTCTATAAGACCCCATTCTTGGCCCCATTCTTGTCTGAGGTGTTCAATGCAGCCCTGGAAACTGGCTCCCTCCCTATTACCATGATGTCTGCCCTTATCGTGGTGCTCCCAAAGGAAGGGAAAGATCCCTCCCTCTATCAGTATTATAGGCCCATCTCTCTCCTCAATGTAGATGTTAACATTTTGGCTAAATTTTGGCAAATAGATTGTCTAGACTTCTTCCCTCGCTAGTCCATGGTGATCAAGTAGGCTTTATCCCCGGGTGCCAAGGCTCTGATAATGTAGGGAAAACCCTGGGCCTTCTGCATGAGGTGTCTAGGCAGGACTCGGAGGCTTATCTCCTTTCGTTGGATTCTGAAAAGGCCTTCGACCGTGTCGAATGGCCTTACATGGTGAAGGTCCTTCGTAACATGGGCTTGGGTGACAATTTCTGTGGGTGGGTCGCGGCCTTGTACAATGGCCCCCTAGTGCGGGTACTGGTGAATGGCTGCACTTCGGCCGATTTTCTGCTCTCCAGAGGTACCCATCAGGGGTGCCCTCTTTCCCCCCTTTTGTATGCTCTGGCAATGGAGCCCTTTGCCATCGCGGTCAGAACTGATAGTGGTGTTTCTGGGGTGCAGTGTGGGGACTGCGAATTCAAACTATCCCTATTCGAGGATGATATTCTAGTATACCTGACCAGGCTTCACAAATCCCTCCAGCACTTATTAGGTCTTATCCGCTTCTCTCGGGGCTTAGAATTAATGTATCCAAGTCATGTATAATGCGGATGGGCGGAGTGGACCGTGAGGTCAGTGGTAAATCAGAGGTGTATGGGATGAGAGTAGAGCGGGAGGCAACTAGATATCTAGGCACTAACATCCCTAGAGATCTAAACAAAGTATATGAGCTAAATTACCCCCCTCTCCTGGCTGGGATCCTTCAAGATCTGACTAGGTGGGCTCCCCTCACTCTCTCTTGGTTTGTGCGCATGGTCTCAATTAAAATGAATGTGCTCCCCCGTCTCCTTTATCTTTTTTCGTCCCTTCCTTGCATTGTCCCGGACTCTTTTTTTAATTCTCTGCTATCTCGCCTACTGCGTTTTGTTTTTGTCTGGAACGGTAAGAGGGCACGAGTGAAATATTCCACTCTGACCCTTCCAAAGTCTCATGGTGGGTTCGGTCTCCCAGACTTTAAGCTGTACTATAAGGCAGCTCAGCTGCGGGTGATGCTAGAACATCTGAGGGACGACCTTAGGACTTACTGGACGTATGTGGAAGATGTTCAGATCCATCCTTACAAAGTTAGGGATTTACTTTGGTCTCCCCCATGATCCCTCCCAGCAGGGGCTAAATCACACCCGATCTTGTCAGATCTATGGGCGACCTGGAAGCCCAGCAGAGACAATAAGCTCCTCTCTTCTTGGCCTTCTCCCCTCTCTTCTCTATGGGGCCCCCCCAATCAATATAGGATACAGAGGTTTTCGCGAAACTCAGTCCTGGTCTGTTCAGGGGGTGGAGAGGGCGGCGCAACTCTTTCATCTTGGTGAATTTATCTAATTTGGCCAGTTGTCGGAGGTGTTGCGTGAGAAACCGCTTTCCATCTTCGATTACCTACGGTTTAAGGGTATCCTTACACAGGCTGGGTGGCGGGCTTCCCTGACCCGCTCTTTAACTCGCTTGGAAAACGTTTTTGTGGAGGCTAGGTCCAGAAAGGGATCGCTCTCCAAGATATACAAAGTGCTGGTAACAGCTAACTTAGAGGGTAGACAACCGTTCAAGCGTATCTGGGAGGAGAGACTAGGCATGACACTCGATGATCGCGCATGGCAGGGAGTTTTCAGGGCCATCTTTAGGGGGGTTTGTATACAGCTGCAATGGAGCAAAATTTTAAGATTCTCCACTCTTGGCATCGTCCTCCCGTCACCTTATCTAAGATGTTTGCCAGGGTATCCCCTATGTGTCCCAGGGATTGCTCTCTCTGTGGTACTTGGTTCCACTTGTGGTGGGACTGCCCAGTCATAAAGGTTTTCTGGGCGGAATTGCTTAGTTGGATCAAGAGCATTCTGGGGATGTGCCCCTCCCTTCACCCCCTGGAGATCCTCTTGGGCACCTCTTTGCCCGATGGCGAGTCTGACCCATTCTCTAGGGTTGTGAGTGCTATGTTACGGGCAGGGAGAATGGCCGTTGCTCAAATCAGAAAAGGTCCCCGCGCCCCGTCTAGGGCGGAATGGCTCACTAAGTTATTGCCAATCTTTACGTATGAGAAATTGTCAGCCATAGTGACTGATAACATGTCTTATTTTTTACAGGAATGGTCTATTGTTTTGTTAAGTGCGGACTGTGATGCCTTGAAATTGTAAGCAGTTCTGATTTGGGGGGAAGTATGTAACCAGGGGAATGTGATTAGTTCGTTGGTAGTCCTCTGGCTCTCACTTGACTCACCGGGACCCTATGACATCGAGGTTGTTTGAAAAAGTCTTAATGTATACTGTGTCCTTCTTCTATTCCCTGTGTACTTTCTGCTCTATTTAAACCAGGTAGTTTTTGGTGGGCGGGTGGGTTGGGTAGGAGGGGGGAGCGGGTATGTTATACAGTCTTTTTGCCTGTGTTTTACTCATGGCTATGGTTGGTGGCAGACTGTTGGTGGTTTGTGTTTGATGAAATCTTTCATAAAAACTAAGAGGAAAAAAAAAAACTAAGCCACTGCAAATCTCAACTAAGAAAAGCACAGCTGAAAGACAATGAGGTAAGTGCCCCAAGTCTAAACAGTACCTCAGGTTTGAAGAAGAGTGGTCCAGCTGGATTCTGTCTTGTTGCAGCGGTGCAGACCCCCTGTTTCTGAGCGTAGTCATGGGACAAGAGGGAGGACGTCTGGAGGGCTGCTGCGGCGTTACTAAGGAGGTCGTCATCACCTACTGTCTCTTTTCGGTTCAGCGGTACTTCGCCGTTTCAGCGCTTGGCAAACAGCACTGTTGCGGATCTCGGATACCAGTTGGGCTTCCTTCCCTCTTTGGGTCCTGCACTCTGGTGAGGGGACTTGAGCTCTGGTCGTCCTGCTTCTGGAAGGTTCTTAGGAGACTCCTGGAGCTTCTAGCCAGATTTCAGACGATGCACTCGACATACAGATTACTCAACCCCTGGCAGTCGGTTCTTCCAGCAATGAAGAGGTACAGCCAGTCAGGGAAGGTTCTTTGTCGGATTCAAAAAGGAATACAAAACAAGCTGTTGTTCCATGTAGATGCGCTGTCACATGGGTTAGTTGAAAGACCAATCCGATTACAATAGGCAGTGTGACAGTGCATCGCCATGGAACGACAGCTTGTTTTGTATTTCCTAAATTAGGTTGGGGTAACCTGTCAGTTCAAATGGACTGCGGCAGTCATCTTTCTCATAGATCTGGACGTTTACTTTTTTGCCCAAGCGCGCATTTACCTGGCACCCTATACTCTTATATCTGAATTCAAAAAGGAGTTTCAGCACAGCAGCAAGGCTTCACCAGGCAATTCAAAGGTCCAGGAGGATGCAGCAAGCTTTGTTCACGGTTCCTTCGTCAGGTATTTCTCCCAGTGGTCGACACTGCCTCTAGTCCCAAAACACTCGCCTTTTAAGAAGGTTTCTCCCCTTCATGCACAGCCTAGGCTGACAATCACACAGCACGGTTGCATTTGAAGATGAAACCCTACACAAAGCTCCAGTTAGCTACCAACATCTATGATTTCTCTAAAGACAAACTGAGTCAGTGAATTTAAACTGTCTTCCCTATTGTCATGAAGTGTGCTTATTTGACACACATATAGAAGGATTTGATTTTTTGCTGAACATCAAATATTCTTTACATAATATATTTTGGCAAGCAGTATGCCTGTGTCAAACAATAACTACAAGCTGGGATCTTTATCGCTAAGGGATGGCACACTTTCCCAAAGGTAAATGGAAAGTATCCATAGGTCACCGAGCCAAAGGTCTGTGACCCATACTTTTCTATGGGTCACTTTTGGTGGTGCAAACCTGCTCTGCCACCCACCCATGCCATATCTAAACGCCCTTCAGCCCCTAGTTCTTCCATTGGGACTGGACTTTCCCCCAGCACCACAACAATAGTTTACACTTGGTTCTATTTCCAGCACAAGAATTTGGAAAAAAAAGTTGAATTAAATTCAATTTAAGCTTTATTTCCATAAACATGCCATAAAAGCAATCCAATAAAAAAAGCGATAAGTTATACTTTAAAATGTGCACTTTACACCATAATTGCATTTGTTTTTCAGAATACTGTCGAATAGTCAGTTGGAATTTCGTACGCAGGTGGTTCGACATTAATGTGGCAATAAGCCACGAGACAGCAGGCCAATACCGCCCCAGGTAATTCCCCCGGGGCCCCTAGTTACAGGCCCGAGGCCCCAGGGGCATTACCGCAGGCCGTATTGGCCCGCTGTCGAGGGGCTTATAGCCATTAATACCCTTGCCTGTTAGACCGGGGTACTAATTGCATTTTTTTCTGTTCCGAAACGCGTTTCGGAACAGAAAAAAATAAAAGTGAAATAAAATACCCGCTGGGAAAGGGAAAGCGTAGTCCATTTTCCCTTTCCTTGGCGGCCATCGGGAGTGGACGCGCTGGGAACAGAAGTGTTCCCAGCGTGTTTGCTCTGAGAAAAGAAGAAAAAAGAAGGTAAGTGGGGTTGGGAGGGCAGGGAGGGGATAGTTTGCAGGGAAGGGTGGTGGAGGAAAAAAAACACTCACCTGAGCCTCAGGCGGGACACGAAGGCAGCCTCCAGCCATGGGGAGGCTCAGAGCAGGGATTGCCCCGTTTTAGAGCCTCTTCATTGCTAAGGGGCTGTCCGCCCCCCCCCCCCCGCCGAGAACAAACGCAGGCACGTAGGTGCATTCACAGGATTACCCTGTGGTATGGCTCGCAAACGAGCCAATCACGTTACGTGTATCCCGTGAACACACCCACGCCGGGTACTAATTAATGTTAAAAAGAGAATTCATACATTCATGGCTCGGTTTCAACTGGGCAAATCCCACAGAGACAGACAATCTCGTTACGTTAGTAAATTTAGCACATTATTACCCATCTTAAACGTCATAAAGTGCCTACATGCAGTTTTTGCATTAAATTGTTTTCACACGTATGCTTCTCAAGGTCCATCCCCTCCTTAGACAATGAGACACAGCAAAGATCACATCAGCAGAGTCCAATTTTCTACAGACTATTTCTGCTGTGTACACAGTTCGAATGTGATGGCTAATGGGGCAGGGTTTGAGGTTTATTGATCAGTTTCTCATAGGCTGGGAAGATAAAGAAAGAAATGCGCAAGGGTTCCCCTAGTTGTTTAACAACAGGGACATCGATCTGATCCGCCCTCCTTCCAATTGAATGTGAAAGTGCCTAGAAGTAAAGTGCCTGCTCTTAGTTTGACTTAAAAGTGCTGGTGCGTGAGGATTTCTAACTAACGTTAGATATTTCTCAGCTTCTACATTCGCTTTTCTAGGTTAATAGCTAATAAGTAGGCTATTGGCTCCTGGCTTATTTATTAAGAGGTGAAGATTCAATTCCTTAATCTCGGCATTCAACGTAGATAAAGCGTTAGCCGTGATCGTGCTGGGCGACATCCACCAGCTGACCTTTCCCAGAGACTTGCAAAGTTTTTGAATGTGCAGAAACCACTGAAAAGATCCGCTATTGGACATTCTCAGCAGATCGAGAGTAGCTTCTCGATACACTTTGCAAGAGTTGGGGATGGCCAGAGATGGAACCAATAGAAAAGGGGCCTGGTCTTCAAATTTAAGTAGATTCTTAACCAATTGAATTCCTAGTGCAAGATGGAATTTGGTGTTGATTTTGGAACCCATAGGACTTTTTTTAGGAACCTAAAACTAAACTGAGCACCTGCAGAAGGTCCCCGGGTTTCTGCTCCATAAATAGCTGCCTGTCTCATCCTTAGCTGAAAAGACGGTCAATGTAAGTCCTACTGCTCTCTGGCCATGTTGTTGGACTGCTAAAAGTCGCTTCAATGTATTAACTGCTTTGCGCTTATGCTTCGTCCATTGGCCGTCACTGGCCAAGCGCATCGCAAGATTTTATTTATTTATCTATAGCTTACGCACCGCAGCCCGCAGGCATCAGGGCGCACAGAGAAAAACACACACACATAAGACAGACACTTCTTTTTTTTTTAAACATTTTATTAATTTTGCAATAAACATAGATAACTTCAGTAAAAGCAACAATGGGCCTCATTCCGAGTAGGGCGCAAAGGGATACCGGGCACCGTTAAGGACATCGGTGCCGGTAAACCCTTTGCGCCCTACTACGAGGTCACTGTGCGGCCCCATCCTTAACGCCTGCTTTTACCAGGCGTTATGGACGGGATCCGCAAAGGGACTTCAGAGCTAATAACGGTACCGTAACTTACGGTACCGTTATTAGCACCCTCCCCATTCCCATTGAGCTCTATTATGGGGATTGACATTTTCAATGGGGACTTACCGGTCCCGCAAAGGTCGGACTAGACCGGTAAGTCCCCATTGAACGAGGGCGGACACGGTACCGGTATTGGTGCCAGTCATAGCGCTAGTAGCGCCATGACGAGCACCAACCTCGGAATGACTCACATTAATCAGATAGAACCAAATTTACAGAAAATCATAAGCATCATAAATAGGTCATACCAACAAAATGACCATATCCCGTGAAACACAATAAACATACTGACAGGAATACACAAAAGGCAACACAAACGGGAGAAAAAGAAGACAATAAAGGACACTTCTAACCTGGAATCCTTATCACAGGTGGGGCTATTTCAATTGAATAGCAGTGTCTTCAATCGTTTGCAGAACGTGAGGGGATTACTATCTCTTCCTAGGTCCACCGGAAGTACATTCCACGCCTTAGCTGCCTGGACTGGAAAAGGAGAACCATTCCCTCTTGTTCTCTTGACCTTAGGGCATATCAGTTGAAAGGTATTACTCGATCTTGAGTCTCTCCTATATGCTTGTAAAACAATGCTTTCCTTAAGATAGGATGGTGCAGATCCAAAAAGACATTGTGTGTCATAGTAATTACTTTAAAAAGGATCCTAGATGCAACTGGCAACCAATGTATTTCTTTTCTGGCAGTGGCCACAAGAGCCCTTCGTGATATGCTTTTGATGATAAGTACTGCATCATTCTGCAGAATTTGTAGTTTATTTATGCAGCTTTTGTTAGCGCCGCCCAGCAGCGCATTGCCGTAGTCTAGTCTGCCCAGACTAGAATTTCACAAGCCTTATTAGTAACGTATGGTTTTACCAATCTCAACAATTTGAGGTGGTACTGGGATTCTTTACCACACTGTCTACTTGAGCATTGGCACCAGGGTCTGCGTCCAACACCACACCCAGTGTCTTCACCTTATACTTTACTTTGATACCGCACCTATCAATAGTGAAACTTGCAAACCCTGGATCCAATTTTGTTCTTGCTTGTGGTGATCCAAAAATCAAAATCTCTGTTTTTCCACTATTTAAACATAACCATTATGGCAGTCATCCAATCTTTCACCTGTTTATAGCTACTTAGAATTTTCCTGGTGTCCTCCATGTAATCTCCACACAGCTCTATCAAGAGCTGTGTGCCATCAGCATAGTTTGTAAACATTGCCCCCATCTTCTCTAAAAGATTATACAGTGGGAGGATATAAACATTGAAAAGGGCTGTAGACAGACACGCTCCCTCTGAAACTTCACAGGTGGATACTCTATCCATAGATGTAGCCTGACGCCAACAGACCCTCAACTTTCTATTTGTGAGGAAAGATTCAGTCCATCCAATAGCATCCTTGGAACAACAACCCATGGTTGACAAGGTAGTCAAAAGCTTTTGATGATCTAAAAGATCAAAAGCTACTGACAAGTCAAGCAGCATCAGCAGCCCCGCTTTACTCCGAACCACAATTCCCAACATCTGGGTCTGTTAATCTAATAGTGCACTCTCAGTTCCATGATTGGACCTGAACCCTGATTGTCTGGAGTGTAAAATATTTTTCTGATCTAGATGTTCCTGAAACTGTATCGTGGCCACCTTGTCTATGATCTCTAAAAGAAATGGGGCATTTGTAATAGGGCTCAAATTACTTGTGTCCATGAGGTGTTGTCCCTTGTTGTTTTGCAATGGTGTGACCACTACGTTCTGAATACTCTCAGGAATAGTATTATATATAAAGGTGGCATTTGTAAAAAGGTGTCAAAAATGGTGCAAAAATACCAACATTACACAGAATAATTTTTTCAGGAATAATATCCCCCGGGCAGGATGTCAGTCGCATTTCTCCCAGTATTTTCTCCATATCTTCAACAGAAATAGCCGAGATATTAAACAGTGAGGGACTTTCCACTCTAATTCTCACATCTGTCTCAGACAAGACGTCAGGGGTAGGTTCTGCTGCAATCTTTGCATACACCCCTGACACCTTGTCTGCAAAAGCTTGCTGTATTTTTATGCAATCCTCATTCGTAGGCAGAAAAGTTTCAGATTCAGCCTGAGGTTTTCTAAACTTTTCAAAATCTCAAAAAGCTTTTGGGCCTCATTACGACCCAGGCGGTAAGTTACCGCCTGGGCCGTGACTTTACCAACATGGCGTAAACTACGTTTACGCCATGGTGGTTGGCGGATTTACCGCCCCATTCCAACCTTGGCGGGGCGGTAAATCCCCATTTTCCCATTTTCCCTTCCCCATTCCCATTTTGCCCCATAGGGCATAATGGGAGTGGGGAAGGCGTTAATTACGCCACCGTAAATTACGGTGGCGTAATTAACTCCTTGGTCCCTTAGCGCCATGGATTTTAACACCTGCTAAAATCAGGTGTTAAAACCTCCATGGCGCTAAGGGACCTTGTACTCAGGCGGTAAGGGTCGGCGCTGTTTACGGCGCCGTAAACCCCTTACCGCCTGAGTTGTAATGAGGCCCCTTGTGTGTTATTAGCTGCCTTCCCAATTTCTGCGTTAAAACATATTTGTTTTGCGTCACAGATAGCCTTTTACCCTTTTTATAGCATTAATGCAGGTCCTTTTTGTGGGAATATTGCCCCTTAAAGCCTGTCTACCTGGCAGTGTTATTTGAAAAGTGACGAAGAAATGGTTGGACCAAATACATGGTTCTGTAACAACCGGATTTACCAGCAAATTTCTAGTGGCGATCCAATCTAATATGTTTCCTTTGTTATGTGTGGGCTCATTATTATGAACAACCGCTATATTATTCAGCGATTGTTCCAATAGCAGTGCTTCTTTGTCGGCACAATCTCCTTTCCGTCTATTCAGGTCCCCTAACATCAACATGGAAAAATGTTATGTATTTCATCTAGACAAAAAATCAGTAAAATCCTCGTTGATATTTGGCATATCATTAGGCGGCCGATAGACCACAGCGATATTACGGGGGAGGAGGTAACTATTAAATGAAGGGTCTCACAGCCATCACAACTCGTAGTACATTTAAATAAACATAGTTCTCCTTTACTATATCTGCCACTCCAACCCCCGTTCCTCCTTCTCTATTTTGTCCAAATAATCTGTAACCTTTAGGTGTTGCCAAATAAACAATAGGTCCACTTGAGTCCTGAAGCCAGGTCTCTGTAATTGCCATTAGATCTATTTCCTTATCCAGGATGTAACCATGAATATCTATGGCACATTTCCCCAATGATCTGGTATTGAGCAGAGTTCATTTCATAGTTGGTTGTTTATTAAGACTAGGTCTAGGACTTGTCCTTACTGGCTGTTTCACCTGTGATGGTAATATTACACAATTCTTACCAGCTATACAGTCCTCCAGGCTTTGGCACAACGCAGATCAAGAAAGTAACTGACAAAAGACGCAGAAGCGCGGACTAGCGTAGACTAGCTTGCCCCTGATGCGCCAGGGCTGATGCGCATGAAATTAAATGAATAGGGCGCGCGGACTACAACACTGCCGGGAAGTGTAGTCCTAGTGCAAAGCTCACAACTAATGCCTGCTGTGTAACGAGGTAAGGAAGCCTTGTTTCGTACAAGGAGTCACAGGGGATCAAGAAACAGTGTGTCTGAGGCTTAAAATATATTCAATACAACTTTTTAAAATAAATGGTGAAATTCTTTAAAAAAGCATCTTTCTGCAATTTCAAATCTAGTAAGAACAGACTGCCTAATGCACAATGCAAAAGATGGTCAAAGAATTGGACCTCCTCAATTCTTTCACCATTAATCACCGAATTAATTTGCCTGGAATATTTCATTTTATTCTTCTTAACCACCAATGTTTTAGTGTTTGTTGTATTAAGTTCTCAAGACCCTTAGCATAGCACATCCACACAAACTTATCGACCAAAAATCTTCAAGCCACTTCTAGTTTTTGAAATGTTACTGCATCAATTGCGATTAATAAAATTGTAATTTTCTTGTCAGCAAGTACCAGGGCGTCTACATTAATGGTAAGAAGGTGAGTGGCGATGTCATTAATGTAGATAGAAAATAGCATGGGAGCCAACACACAGCCTTGTCTTACCCCTTTTTCGACGTCAAATTGATCGGCGCTTTCACCTTATTTGTTCCATCTCGCAACGGCAGTGTTGTTTGAGTCTGAGGAGATTATAGCCTTTATAAGTTCGACAGGGATCTTATGCTGGGGGAGAGTTTTAAATAATTCTCTCCTCAGCAACCCCGTCAAAAGCGGTTTTCAAATCCGCAAAACACAGGTACAAATTGAGTTGCTTGAGGTTTACATATTTTTGAGATATTAGAAAGAGTCTGTAACTTTGGTAGATAGTACTAATACCCTTACGAAGAGCAGCTTGTGGGTGTGTGGTAAGCTTTGTACTCTCCAGCAAGTGCTCTAGTCTAGTTAAGACCAATTTCCCAAATAGTTTCCTTGTTGAATCCAAGATGGAGATTGGCCTATAATTCTCTGGGATATCTCTCCCTCCCTTCTGAATTCGGACAATGATCACGTTAGTCCAGGACTCGGGAAATAAGCCGCTTGTGCAAAAGGCATTAACTAAAAATGTTCAATACGTGGCCCAGAATCATATTCATGGCTTGGCCAGTTCTACTGGAACTCCATGCGAGCCTGGAGCTTTTTCCCATTTGAATGAGTTGATTGCTATTATTACCCGTTCTTGAGTAAAGGTCAAGGAACGTTCATTAGCTGAATGGCTGAAATGCTGTAAGAGGTCGCTCTCAAAAAGTTGACACTGTGGACTGTCTTCTCTGTATAGATTTTTTTAAAAATAGTGGAACCACATCTCACTTGCTACACAGTATTGCAGGGGTGTTTGATAAGAGTTAGGGCCACTTTGAATGATTCTCAAAAAGTATTTACTATCTCCATCGCCCACTCCTTTCAGGAGATTTTCCCATTTTAGTCCAGAGAATTCTTGTTTCCTTCTAGCCATGAGACTTTTATAGATTAGCGTAGCTTTTCCCAGATGCTCTTTGTTACTGGTGTCATTCTTTTTAACTGAGAAAAGTATTTTGCTTTTCGCCTTGTGGCAGTCGCTATCATACCATCCAGCTCTAGGGGAACATTGGCTCCTACTGTACTGGCTTACCTAGCAATCCTATGATCTATTCATGAACATGCTTAACATGCCCCACTGCGACCTGCCATGCTCAAGCAGGGAAGTGTCACATGTAGTGAGGCCCTGTGGGGGGTGGTAGCAGCCTGCACTCTCTTGCCCTACGCAACCTCAAACCGTTATGGACAAATGGCCCACAATCCACCCAGATTTCTGATGGTTCGGCCAGTCCCCAAGCAGGTTTGCCCAGCTCTACCTACCACATAGTAGCTTATGTTCTTTGAGTTTGAGTCTTGAAAGTACATTTGCACAAACCGAGAGATTTTAAAGCTCACTTTGATTTGCATTATGGTACTTGTAGTTTTCTGTTTGTGAATGTGAAAATAAAACCACAATTACTCTTTTAGCACATTTCTATAAACATTTATTATATTCTGGAAACAAATCATTAACACATACTTCATGTGGCCGAGTGCCTAAGCTGCAGAAAGGTCACAAATAATGACATCATCATTTAATGGAAGTATGGGGCCCTGTGGAAATATTCTGTTGTAACTGTGCTTTAATTACAAAACGTACATGTCCCTAGAAGTGATTCCATTCAGTGTACCAAATAAATAAAAAAATAATAGCACCAATGAAATATTGCCCACGAGAGTTGTATCTTGGTCACTCATGACAACTGTTTCTAATGGAGTTTCCCGTGATACCTTAGAGCAGCATGGCCGATCGATGTGCTTTAATTTTCTGTGTCGTCATTTCTGTAGATGTCAAGGCATATTCAAAATATTGGGCAACTCACGTATTGTACGTGCAGGGTCCACAAACACGGAGCAGGAACTGGCCGCACATAAATGTCCTGCCACCACAGCCACCCAGACTACAGAGCCGGGCCCGCGAAGGTGTGGGCTGAGCCCCCACCCTCGTGAGCCCGGCAGATCCAATCTGCCCTGTGCGCCGCACACCAGTGCACGTCGCCTGCTGTTTAGGGAAACGTTCAGTGCAGTGCATTGAAAGTGCAAGTTTCAACTTCATCCCACACTATTTTAAAATGAAACCGCTCTAGAACAGTTTCATTTTACAATAGTGTGGGATGAGGTTGAAACTCACACTTTCAGTGCACTGCACTGAACGTTTCCCTAAACAAAAGGGGATGTTCACTGATGTGAGGCGCGCCAAAACATCCCAGCGCCGAAACGTCCCGTCGACGAACTGGCCGCGGAGAATCGGCCTGCGCCGAAACGGGGTTGTCCTGCCACAAACCCCCCAATGGTAATTTCCTGCAACCAATTTTTTTTTTTAAACTAAAAATTCATGAAGCCTACAGGAAGCCGTTAATTGATCAGAATCGGAGGGGGAGGTGAGCGCATTTTGCGCGCCGCAGGGCAGCTGAACTATGAGGAGGGGTCCTGGAGAGGGGTCTCAGTCATTTCCGGGCAGCGAGCTGCAGTCAGAAAGTGCTCCTGCAGTGCCTTTTACAGTGCACAATCGGTGACTTGTTGCTTGCCCGCCTCGCCCCCCACCCCCCAATGGAACAGTGGGCCAGTATCTGGCGCTCCATTCGCCCCCTTGTTATTCCAAATGGCCTGGCATCCCCGCCCTTCCTGTCCCAGCCCCTTCATTTGGTTAAATGCTAATTACGCACGCCAAAGCAGCAGCTACAGCGCCCCCTCTACCCCACCCCCCTGCGGTGGTAAACTGCTCAGCATGTGCCCCCACCCCCGCCCTGGGCTGGAAGAGCACATGCGATGATTAATGTCCCAATGCGAGCTACACACTGGCACCCGCCGCAGGCCATTAAGTCTAGTTTTATGGCGCGCGCGCCTCGTGGGTCTCTGTCACGGTTTAGGCACATTAGACTTGGGAACTCTCAGAGCTCTGAAGTTGTCCCGTGCCTGGTGTGCGTCATGTTTTATTATACTACTTTGTATTCTGGGATATTCAGTACCTACCTGCTAGGGTCGGACTGGGGGCTGGGGCATTCATTTCACTCTGGCACCAATGCAAACGTGGCATACTGCTTGAAAGTACCCAAGGGGGAGTTTGGGGGAAAATGTGTTACACATGGTGCATTTAAAAACCCAAATATTTGCTCACTAATGTTGTAACGTAGGCACGTTACCATGCAGGCATGTGCAGCTGGAGTGATCAAATAGCACGTCTCCAACAGGGATGGCTGTGATAGGATATGATAGGGGAAAAGTGGGCTCTAGGACAGAACCATAATGAAAAGGTAGGAATTCCTGGTTACCTTGCTGCGGCTAGTTTGGCAACTCCCCATTCGGGGTCCAGCATACGCTGACGGGCTCACAGGCAACAGCCTTGAAATCTAAGCAACCTCTGAACTTTCTGCCACACAGCCATTAAGACTCAACCTCTCATTCTCAAAACCAACACTCATGATTACCACACTTGCCTTGAGAAGGAACCTTCAGGTTCGAAACATGTGTCGGCTGACCACTCTTTGTGTCTACCCTACGTATATTAAAAAACACACCTTCAGACACTGCATCCAGCGTGTAAATTCTTGTAATCACAAGACTCTATGTAAACCAGCTGCAGCAAGGTAACCAGGAATTCCTACTTTGTGATATGATGTGGCATTTATAATGACTGTACACAAGGGTTTCTAGGCGCGACAAGACAAGGCGGGGGAAACAAAGGGAGGAAAAAGCTCACAAGTGCAGTGATAACATGCAGACAGCCGCCACACGGAAGATATAGTTAAGTAAGTTTATTTAACTACAAGCAGAGAGCAGCAGGCACCCAGCCCCAAGCTCTCTCACCAACCGCTCTTTGTTCCAGAACCAGTATGTCTCTGGAACACGGCCCAAGTAGAACACAACATGCAGCCAGTGGATGGCTCAGTCATAAGTGCAGAGAGAAGGGACAGTAGGGTTGCAGATACAGACCTTTAAGTGCTGGGGAGCCTGGAGGCAGTGCAAGGGCAACTGGAGATGCAGGAGCCTGGGACCGAGTTAAGAGGGGGACCAGTGTGCGGAGCAGTCAAGTGCATCAGCAGGGGAGAGGAGAGAAAGCGGAAGCAAATGGGAAGGTATCGAGTCGCTTCCGGAAGGTTCTGCTCAAGTTTGAGAGAGGAAGGGAGGCTGTTCCAGAGGGCCGTACCCACTCTCTGACTCTGTTGTGTGTGTTTGAGAGTTTGGGCTTCGTCTCCCCAGAGCCCTTAGCCTTACATTTTATTGGAAAAACCACAAGGTCGACACAAGGTCGCTTTCTTAGAGTCATCCTATCGGGTTGTCCCAGCCCCGCTCAGGCCACAAGTATGCCTGGCCCAAAACATCATCCTTTCCCTGTTGGCTCCGCCTATCCCGTATTACATAGTCCAATTTCCAAACCGGTGAGCCTTTCTCACATTTCTGCTCTTGCGCGAACGGCCCACCCTGGTATCCGACTGCCAGTTCAGTCACTCCCAATAGATCGATACACCATTTGAAGGGCGTAGGGAACATATGGCGGGCAGGTACAGGCAAATGGCAAGGTGAACTCCCGCACGGTCTATTTGTAGGGTCCGGAGACAAAGATGCAGAGAAGGTAGGATTTTGGCATTGCAATTCTGTTGGGGCATATACTGACTAAATTACAAATTTTGGAATTTGTGTCGCAGGATCAAATGACCGTGCAGAGGGTCGCCAGGAAAGTGAGTGAATGTGGCAACAGCTCAGAGTGGTTGGTAAGAGCAGCACTGCTAAGGTGAGCTCGTGCAGGGAGGTAAGACACACTATTTGTGAGAGGACCCCCCGGAAAGACGATCCGTAGTGTCGTTGAGAAAGGGGAGCAGTTGAAGGGTGCTAGGAGCAAACGCTCTGGGACCACTGCAAGCAGACACGAATTGCCAGAGTGGGGCTAGGTAGCAGCGGAGATACATGACATGACATTCTGTGAAGAAGTGCCTAAAGGTAAATGGCCGGCAGCGACTAGCAATGGGCCGCTTGCGCGGTTGAGAGGTTAGGGCAAACAGATACCTGGGATGCCCGGGGAAGGCTGCGGGTGGCCCACAAGTAAGTGCAGGAGAATATTTAAGTACAGGGGAGTGAAGAGGTCCAGGGCTACGCTCAACACGGGATGGAAAAGTTTGCCTCCCTAAAAATATCAATGGGGCTACCCAGTTAGGGGTAGGACCAGGTGTAACAGGTGGTGGTATGGAGAAGTTGACACGCTTGGAGCGCTGGTTTGCTTCAGGGATAGGTGACTGCGCGAGGAGGGCCCATTAGATCTTGCTGAGGATGGGGTTTCACCTGTATGACAAGTACAGCTAGGGGTTTCTGAGGGGTATGTTTGGAGCACTGAAAAGGCAAAAAGGCTCATGATACCTAAGGGAGTAGGGCCACAGGTTGCTACGTAGTGGGGGCATTGGGGGTGGTGGGGGGCCACCCCCAAAGCATGGCAGAGTTACAAGGGCGGTCCTAGAGAGGGAGGCACGCTGCGGTTTTGCCACGAGCTATAACCGCTGGCTGCATCAGCCAGGATGGGGGGAGACGGGCACTGATACCACTAGGGATGGTTGGGACTCCTCAACAACTGATGCAGTGGCTTGTTCGCTCCATTAAACAAGATGGGAGTGACTGAACTGGCAGTCGCATACCTGGGTGGCCCGTTCTCGCAAGAGCGGAAACTGACCAGTTTTACAAATGAACTGAAAGGGAAGTGACTGAACTGGCAGTCGGATACCAGGGCGGGCTGTTGCGGGAGACACCCACCAGGGCCCATACCGACCCCACCAAAACACCTAAACACATACCATGAAAAGTTAGAACTTTTGGTAGTTAGAACTTTTGGTGGTGTGTGTTTTAGGTCTTTTGGTGGGGTCCGTAACTTTTCGTCCGAAACCTATGTAACACGGGATTGGCAGAGCCACCCGGGAAAGGATGTTTTTGGGCCAGGCATACTTGTGGCATGAGCAGGGCTAGGACTGCCCGTTAGGATGACTCTAAGAAAGCGACCTTGTGTTTTCCAATAAAATGTAATATATTTTCAAATCAGGAAAGGTCTTGGTCTCATCTCATTATGTATGGACACTGTGTATGATGAGGTTTATAGTGATATTTTCGAAACTCATATTTTCAAAAGCCATTTTCTCGACACCAAATTTGCCGATTTTTTTTTTTTCGAATGGTTTTTATTTTTAAAATGGGGGGTTCCCCCCAAACCCATGTTTTTTTTTATTTACACTTTTTTTTAAACTAACTAAACCCAAAAAAGATACAAAATAAAAAAAAAATTGAAAAAAAAATTCGGCAAAATGTTTTCCACATAATGGTAATTCGAAAATATGTTTTCGAAAATATGACCGGATACCGTATGATGTATTACATGGTAGGGGGCTATGGTAGTAGTTTGCTCTGCTAATCAGATACACCAGTCCACACAGGGGGCGCTAGAGAGGCAGCTGGCTTAGCAGGCTACCCCTCTGGCCCCCCCTTTCAGTGGACTCGCCTCCTCTTATGGAGGGGCAGAAGTGTGTGTCCCCTAAGGTCTGGCCGGAAACAGCCTGGCCTAGGGAGGCACTTAAGTAGCCTGGGCTGAGAGGGCCAGGCCTCTCTTCCAGCCCAGGCACCAGCAGCCACAGTCCCACCCAAGCTACTGTTCCATAGTAGGTAGAAGGATAAAGTTTAGCAACGGTTGAGGACAGACCCGATTGTGTTTCATCAAGTCTTGGCTGCTGCCTGGGCTGGAAGAGAGACCAGGCCCTCTTAGCCCAGGCTATTTATACGTCCCCCAAAGCCAGGCTGTTTCCAGCTGGACCACAAGGGGGCACGCTCTTCCGCCCCCTCAGTGAGGGGAGGCGAGTCCACGGAGGGGGTGGACAGAGGGGCGGCCTGCTATGCCAGCTGCCCCTCTAGCACCGCCTGTGTAAGCTGGTACACCTCCTGAGCGTGGGCTACAGGAACGAAGTACAGTGAAGGCTGAGACATTACAGAAAGGTGCCGGCTGCCGATCGTGCCTGCAGCAGGGTGCGGCACAGCTCCTGCTGGTGTTGCCTGGCCGGCCTCCGGGAGGACGCATCTCGTCATCCAGCGTGAGGCTTCACTCGAGACCAGCAGTCGAGCAGTCGAGACCAATACTCCTGAATGCAGAGCAGGATGCTCTAGATTAACACCTAGTTTGAATTTTGGGTGCAGGCAGAGTGGGGGGATGTCACAGCCCGAGGTCCCAAGGTGAAGAGTTCACATTGCTGGAGGTTGTGCCTAGCTCTGACAGCAATCCACTACACCTCATGTCATCTGCCTGTGACACTCAGTAAGAAAAGCAATTTGGAGTCTTGCAGTTAGTTTTGGGACCCAGGTCATCACAGACACGGGGCAGGAGCCCCCAGGGGAGAACACACATGCAGGAACAAGGTGCAGCAGGGGCCCATCATGCAGCAGGGTTCCAGGTTTGGCAGCAAAGGCAGAGGCGCTGATGCCCAAGCGCTGAACTCAACCCCAGGACTTCTCAACTTCCAGACACTGAGCCCAAGGGACACAGCGCAGCCCGCAGGCACGTCATTTCCTAGCCACCCTAGATTTTGCACCTAGAAACACTTGTGTGCATGCACGTTATAAATGCCATATCATATCATATCACCCGGTGCACGAATTTGATATGAAGGGGAATACAGCAACCCTGGGCCCAAGTTGGGCGCACTGGCTGGAGAAGCTGCACATGTTCTTCGAAGTAGCCATAGTAACAGATGCCAAAAAGAAGGCAATCCTGCTTTTTTAAGATGGGAGCGAGGTTCATAAGCTCTACAGAGTACTGCCTTCCGGCGATGGGTCCTATCGAGTTGCAGGGAGGGCGATGCCCAACTACTTCGCGCCAATGTTCAACATTGATTATGAAAAATTCCAGCTTTGGCCGGTTGCTCAGGGGCCCACTGAGTCCATTGACATGTTCTACATCCGGCAGTGACATGCGTGTTTGTTGATGTAGACGGAATGTTGCGAGGCCGGGTAATTCAAAAATGCTGGTCGAACAAACTGTGCACCCAGATCCTGAAAGAACCAGGAAGTCCTCTAGCACGGATCCTAGAACTAGCGAGAGCTCAAGAGCTTGCTGAGGCGCAGTTGACCCAGATGGAGGTGGCCATGATGGGGATGCAGGTGGAAGAGGTACACACTATCCGACCCCAGAGGAAGAAGGCCGCTCCGGCAAAAGTAGCCGGGTGTGGAGCCATGCCAAAGAGGGGCAAGGAGGAGGCACCCCAGAAGATGTGAAGGTTTTGTGGACATGTAGGGCTGCCGCACGTAGGGCTGTGTCTGGCAGTGGGACGGCAATGTGGCAGGTGCCACAAGGCAGGACACTATGCCAATTTTCTGAAAGGCCCCCTAGATGTCAATCGGTGTCGCCAATACGCCTGAGCCATGGAGTAACAGGCGGACTGAAGCAGCTGCCGACATGGCACTCATCGCGAAGGATGTCGATGACTGGCCCGAAGAGAACGGAGGAGGGGAGCGCAGGAACATGACCGAAATTGCGGCCCTGGTCGAGTACGATGATGAGGAGGTGTTCTTCCCGACGCAGCAGGTGCAAAGACCACTAGCAATCGATGCAAGAGTGGCCAAGCAGGAAAGGCAGAAGAAGAAGGCGAAGACGAGCCGCGCCCACCTGCACAAGACTGCAAGGGGCCAAAGGTAGCAGTGGAAATGAACTCTGGGGCTGAGTCATGTTATGTTATCTAAGCTGTGCTTATGGTTTGTGTTTTACCCTTGGCATGGAATATTGTCTCCGCAGGGACGGCTGTGATCACGTATAAGATGTTAATAAAGGTGGCGAGCGGCTTTCCGCTCGCCAGTTACGCTATTCACTCTCTGACCGTGTAGTATTTTTGTTGTGTGTGCTTCAGAGTTTGGGTTCAGCCACCCCGGAGCCCTAGACAACTAACAATAGTAGTCCTGTTGGTCCTGCACGTTGGGCATTGCCCGATTGGGCAGTCTGTACCTAGTACTTTCCCATCTCAATGCAGCCGTTTCACCGCATTTGGTGAAAGTCCATTCTACCCCTTGTTTGCAGCATTTGTTGAGGAGGTGCAAGTAAGGATATCGTTTTATTTGTTTTTTAGGGTGGAGGAAGGAGCAGAGGGGCTAGAAGGGAGCATGGGGCCGCAGAGGCGGATTTAGCATTAGGATGATGGACAAAGGGCAAGCGGGCCCTGCCGTGTCCTGGTCCGCCACCTTCCTCATCTCTTCACATCAGCCACAACACACACACACCCATCCCTCCAGGCACAGTGGAATAACAAGGAGTAGCCTTAGTGCTCAGTCACAGGTCCCAGCAAAACATTTGTCAGGGTTTGTGTGGGCCCATTTCAATATGATTGGGCCCTCCCTTGCCTGCAGTGAGGGGTGGTGAACACAGTCTGTGGCACCCATGGGTTGCTTAAATAAGAATGGATACAAAGGAATGCTATTTAATCTCACAGGCAGGCAGGCAGAGGGGAGCTGAAACACTAAACTGCCACTGAAAAGTTAGTGCTTGCTCTGTCAGCAAGGTGCTACTACAGATGAAACCAGAGTAAAAGGCAAAGCAGTGATAACATTGCTGGATGCTGGGTGTTCTCAAAGGCAGTCTCTAACCTGCTGCAAAGCGCACATGTAAAGTCTACAGTTAAGGTGACAGCAGCACGCAAGGAAAAGTGCACATTTAATGCTATGAAAGAATGAGATTTTTTAGTGTGAAGTAAGAGGCCAAAATAGGAGCTGCTGCTAGGGCCCTCCCTGCACATACTCAGAACAACAAAATGATAACACAGTGGAATTGTTAGGCATACAAGACACTGATATGGTCTAATTTGTCTTGCAAAAGATATGCGGAACCCTAATGTCCACAACATGGATTGACATGATGAGAAGCGACATCACAGAAAACATTGTTACAAGCAGTGACATCAGTCTTCAGTACAGCAGGATAGCATTAGTAAAGACATTAAAAAAAGGTTTTCACGCGTAAACCAAGAGGATAATGTGCTATGCAATATATAAATATTTACTGTTATTAATATGCAACAACGCAGTAGTTCAGTAAACCATGAGGTTTTTTTCCGGCAAATAATAAATTGCAAACTATATCAATTCTAGTGATGCCCAATATCAGCAGATCAGGCACAGTGAGAGGAAGTGATCTGCCCAGTATCACACATTTTGTTAAAGTGGTGAAATGTTACGCACACCTGCTCTCTGCGGAGGCGTTGGGGCACGGTTGCCGCCCTCCCTGAACTTGAATCACCCCCTTCAGGCCTCTCCCTCAGTAGAAAAGCTGTGAGCGGTGGTACGTGGTGATACTGCTCCTGCGTGGTGATAAGAGTGTGTACGTGCGCAATCTGTGATTGTTGTACCTCTCGAACCCTATACCCAAAGTACGGTTTCTGTGAGCATACACCGGCCCATAAAGCTCACCTGTTAATTATGCAAGATAAGCTCTCCATCCTGCTACTTCTGGCAGGGGCGCGTTGAATGGGATGCAGTTCCTTAACTGATCCCTGATAAGGATTAGTCCAGTCCAGCTGCGACTATGCTTCCCCTTATGATTGGTAAGGTTTTATTGAGCTCTTGTGATGCTGTTTGTTCTGTTTAATGTCTTTATATGTTGCTCCTATTTATGCCCGCAATAATGTCTCTCTTCTGTTTTCTTCCCTTAGATGGAAATACGGCCTCAATGCAGCTGTGAGACGCGAGACGCGGCTGGATGGAAGATGGATGCTACCACAATGTTCGACAGCAGGTAAGTGATGGTTTAAGGAAAGCGCGAAGTATGGCGAAGCACAACCTTAAACTGACTGTTTTTTCGATGTCTAACCTTGTCTTCTGTTTTGCCTTGCAGGCGCTGCTGTCAACGATGAAGCGTGTCGTGCTGCCGTACCAAGATGAAAATTTCGGTGTTCCGGAAAGTGTAAAGATGAACACTTGATTCGCCGAAGAGATGTACAGCTTCCCCCAGTTGGTAAGTATGCTGGCAGGAAGCACGATGTCCAGGAAGCAGGATCTTCAAAGGTAAGTCTGACCTCAGGCGACAGTGAGCATTACGCTGCTTGCAATTGCAGAATAACGCGAAGCGTCTGTCTTGAGGATCGGGGCAGCTTATATAGCCGAGATCGTGGGCACGCCCATTAGGGCCGGTTTACCAGCCACACCCTGCCACTCCTAGAGAGTGAGCATGTGCGAAGGCAATCCATTAGCAGCCACACCCAAGAATACACTTGGGGCTGCTTAATGGATGGAATGTTCAAGGTTAATGCATCCTGCTTAATGGATGAAATGTTCAAGGTTAATGCATCTGAAGTGCTATGTCCATAATAAAAGCTTTTTGGTGTTAAATAGATGTTCTTGTTTACTTTTGTTCATGAGCCTGGTGCCAAAGGCACCAGGACAGTGTCCACCCAGGTCTCCTGTGCTTGCGACCTCTGCATGCCTGTGCCCCTGACTTCATGACCATGACATGAAATCAATATTGGGACCCAGGATGTGATTTAAACACTTGACTACATATCTTCCCAGTGATAGGTCACATAAATATTCTTCAAGGTTTGGGTTCCAAAAGCGAAATCCTTTGTGAAAAGCACACAAATCACATAACAGGCCAACCTGACATTATATACATTGTTATAGAAATAGGTCAAGCAAAAGAAAACATATAGCTTTATTTTCACCACCCTTAATGCATGATTGCAGTAACAGTCTGCAAAGGAATGTGGACCAAAAATAACATCATCTGGTTTAAAAAAAAGTATTCACAATGAAAGAGAATTCAACATAAGACAATCTGCTTGAGCCATTATTTTACACAGCATGCAGCGTTATGCTCCCATCCCATTTATTATCACCCACCAATCGCACCTTTTAAGGGACAACAATCCTTACACAGGCGCCCCCGTGTCTGGGACATAAACCTCTAATCGGTTTATTGAAATGAGGTTGACACAATGCTGAATCTGGAGGTGCTGGGTGAGCAGTGGGAAAGGCATTGTACTCCCCTGTGCTTTTAACTGTCACACAAAAAGTATAAGCTGGAAAGACTTTGGACAGCTGATCCTGCTTCAAAGAAGAAAAGGCAGGGCTTATTCCTGTATCGAATTGGCTGTGTGTGAGACACGGCCCATGAAATTGGCTACCGACACCCCCATCCCTGTTCCCCGACCTTGGGTTTCATCTCGGCTTGTTTACCTGCCAACTTGGTATAAGGTGAACATGAATAACTCGCACAAAGGGGATTTACGTCATCCATGTGGATCTTTTTAGCCTTTTCCAATACAACCTTCTCTAAATAGCTGCTTTTTAATTGTTTCTCTGTTCATTCGTCTATTGCAGTTGTGAATGCGTATAGGTGGGCAGCTATGGCAAGCACCTGCCCACATCATAAATATGCTCCCCTTTTACTACTTTCCCTCCTGATTCCTTTTTTTCCCCATACAGCATTTTTTTTGCCTCCTTTGCATTGCTAGTAATTTCCTCTCTACGATCCCACGAGTTCCTGCTCTTTTTTTTTAATGTTCTATGTTCTTACCTCATTCCCTTAAATCCCCAGCCTTTTCCTTTCTCCATTTCTGCCAAACGTTCTTTGTTCTAAAGATCCCACTCTCTTTCCCATTTTGCTGCTATTCGCACTCACCTGCCTTCCCACACTCAATTGTTCCCTCCCTTGTTTACCCAAATCACACACCATTTGCCTGCATTGCTGCCCCTCCACTCCCCATTCCTCATTCACGTGCCTCGCTTTCTCCTGCCCTCCCTCACTCTTCCTTTCTCCCTGACTCTTTCGACCTCTATTATTCCCAGTCTCCTTACACTCCTGAACCCCCTGCTCTCTGTTTCCCCGCCCTTTAATCCTCTTCACCCTGCATTTCCGCTCACTCTTTTGCCTCATTAACTATTGCCCCATTCTGCTGCCCTCGTTCATTCTCTGTACCCATTCACCTTTTTACCCTCACAAGGCTCCCTTTAATCACCTTATCTTCTGCCTTCCCCCACGTTTCTGCCCTTCTTCATTTTCCCACTCTCCTGTCCCATGCACTGGCATAACAGAGGCCCCCGCAGCCCCCGCGGTGCAGGGGCCACATCAGCACATGTCCTGGGAGGGGGCCCCACTGGGAATAAAAATATGTTTTTTTTCAAAATAAATATATATTTTTTTTCTTTTTGAATTCAGTCTTCATTCATAAAGACATTATTTCTGTAACAGAAATAATTTCTTTATGAAGGCAGAGTGAAAACAAAAAGAACATTTCTTTTTGAAGTCCGAGGGCTCCGACCTCCCCATGGCATGGAAGACGCTAGGCTTGAGGCCTCCATGTCATGGGGTAGGGGGAGCCTATGACTTAAAAAAGAAATCGTTTATTTTTGAAGTCACTCTGCCTTCACAAAGAAATTATTTCCGTTATGGTTTGGTCCTTAAAGGAAATAATTTCTTTATGAAGTCAGAGTGACTTCAAGAAGAAACAATGGGCCTCATTACGGGTTTGGCGGTAACCGTGCCGGTGCTACCGGCAGGTTGCCGCCGGACCCGTAATGGTTTACTGGTGCCCAACTTCCTGGTAACACCAGGGGATTACAACCCCGGCGGTCTGGGAAATCAGGCGCCGGCAAATGGTAAGTCCCAATTTCAATGGGAATGGGGACCACGGAAGCACCAGCACCGATTATAACGGTGCCTCCATGAAAACTCTGCGGGTGGGTGCCATTCTGCCCGGCAGGTCTGACCTGCCTGGTGGTACGGCAACCGCCCGCAGAGCTGTAATATGCCAGTAAGCTTACCGGCACTGTTGTTTCTGGACTGGCATATTTGTAATGAGGCCCAATTTAATTTCGAAGTATTAGGGCTCTCCTTAACCCCATGATGTGTGCGTGTGAGTGTATGGTGAACAGGTGCACACTTAAATTTATGGATGGGTGTGCCTGTATGGTGAAAGGGTGCACACTTAAATGTACGGGTGGCTGCCTGGGTGTGCCTGTATGGTGAAAGGGTGCACACTTAAATGTATGGATGGCTGGGTGCGTGTGTGTGTCTACATGGTGATTGGTGTGTGGGCTTGCGTTCAGGGGCGCAACAAAACCTACATTTCGGGGGGCTAACCCTTCAAATGTTGGGAGAGGCGCTAACTTCATTGGCGGTGGGGGAGGGGCAAACTTATTGATTTGGGGGCATCTAATTTCTTTACTCTTTTTAATTAAATTATTCTAGTGCAGCTTCAATGTTACAAGCAGTTACCTCTCTCCTTTAAGGTTGAGAGCACCCACTTATGGACTGCTGTGAGAATGAGTGGTCTCCTGTTCCCTCTCTAACCTTCCAATCACTCCCCTACCATGCAAGTATTAAACCCACATCACGATTTCAATTGCATAAAACATTTGGCATTTGAAAGCAATTACTAACAGTGAAATGCTTTATGTTAGTTTTTGCTGGACTCTTGTTAAGAGTAACACCCACATGCCATTTAATATCTGTGCCCTGTTCTGTCTGGCAACTGCTCTAAAGGTCAGCCAGGTCGAGTCAACAAACATAGTCCAAAGTTTCAGGAGGAGGGAGAGTGCTGAATCCCAGTCAGCTCAATGGTGTTGCACCAATGCTTGTGTTTAATGCCTTGATTACTCATTACTCCTAGCCCTATTCTTCCTTGTCCCAGTGTGTATGAGAAAGTACTTGCGTATAAGGCACTCTGCCTCATACACAAGCACTGGGATGAGGTAGAGGTACATGGAGGTAATGCTTGACTTAGCTACCTGTACTCTTCATTACTCCTAGTCCTACTCTTCCTCATCCCAATACTTACCATGAGGCAAAGAGCCTCATACGTAAGCTCTGGGACAAGGAAGAGTGACATGGAGGTAATTCTGGACTAAGGAGCTGATTTTGGAGGTTGAGGTAGGGGTGGTAGGGAGAGCGGATGTGTGGGGGGGCAGGATTGTGCAACAAATCACAATGCTGTCAATGTCCGGGATAAGCAGGCATGATATGTGGTTAGAGAGGCATTTTGGTGCAGCCAATCTAGTCATTCCTCAGTTTGGTATGACTATTTTTTAACTGGGCATTTCTGATAAAGCAGTCCTGCTAAGTGCCGTTTGGGTGCTGCCAGTCTAGACGTTTCCTACTGCGGCATTGTATATTTTTCTGGGCATCTGTGATCAAATGATATGATATAAGTCATTTATAACGCGCCGGTACACAAGTGTTTCTAGGCGGGACAAGACAAGGAAGGGAAGATAGAGGGAAGACAAGACAAATGATCTTACTAAGCCTTGTGTCATTCAGATCGTGCAAGTGCGCGAACGAGAACGAGAAGTGCAAGGGCAAAGGGAGGGGGGAAGTGCAAGGGAGAGGGGAGGCAAAAACAGACCAGAAATGCTCTGAGTAAGTGCAGCCAGGGCAGTGCGGCTCTGGGTAGTGCAAGGCGAACAAGGGAGTGTAGGGTTACAGTTACAGCCCCTAAGTGCTTGGTAGGCCCAGAGGCAGTGCAAGGGTGACTGATCAAGAAAGAGTCTGGACTCAGTGAGACACTGAGGGTAGCCAAGCAACAAGTCGGTACAGCAGACAGGTAGGTCAGGTAGGCCAGCAGGGGAGGGAGAGAGAGAAAGCAGAGGAGAAGACGAAAGTTTTGAGCTGCTTCCAGAACTTCAGGTGGTCCAGCTCAAGTTTGAGAGGGGCAGGGAGGCTATTCCAGAGGGAGGCACCTGCAGAGGAGAGAGATCTACCCCCACTCTCTGCCTGGAGAAGTGTCTAACCCTTAGAGAGTTCTAGGTAGCTGAGCGAAGGGCTTGAGAAGGAAGATATTTTGGAAGAGAGCGTTGGATGTTGTGCGGGCCCCAGGCCCAAAAAGCCTTGTGGACAATGCAAAGGGTGTTGAACTTGAGCCTTGTAGCAACTCGGAGCCAGTGGAGAGATTTCAGGGCTGGAGAGATAAGATCCCTGGGCTTGAGGCCAAAGACAAAACTTGCAGTCCTGTTCTGGATTAGTTGCAGAGGGTGGAGAGTAGAGGAAGGCAGATTGAGAAAGAGGCTATTGAAGTAGTCCAGCCTAGAGAGAACCAGGGCTCTGGAGACAGTGAGCTTCTGGGGCAAAGTAAGAAAGGGAAGAGTTCCTTTGAGGAGGAGCAGCTGGTAGTGGGACTTCTTGGCAACGTCCGAGATGTGAGGAGAGAAAGAAAAAGAGAGAGTGGATTCAAAGATGACACCAGGGTTGTTTGCCTCACAGGGAGGGCCCAAGGCAGGCAGCCAGAGTGAGAGAGGGAAAGCATGGGCAGGAGTCCAAATGAGAAGGATCGCCATCTTACTGACATTAAGGCAGAGATCATTGGCGGTACACCAATCCTGAATCGCCGATAGACAGTCAGGAATGAGCGAGAGAGTAGAGGAGTCTGAGGGGAGCCTGAAGGAAAGCAGAGTCTCAGCCGCATAACACTGAAAGTTAGAGGAGAAGGTAGAGTTCAGGTGGGCCAAAGGGGTCAAGTAGAGGTTGAAAAACCATGGTGAGAGGATGGAGCGGAGAGAAAGGGACCAAGTTGGACCTGGGAGGGGCTATCCAAGAGGAGGGAGGTCAGCCACTCAAGGGCCTGATCCGTGATGCCCAGGTTCTCATGGAGTCGATTGATCAGGATTGATCAGGATGGCGTGGTTGACCGTGTCGAAAGCAGAGGAAAGATCAAGGAGGATGAGGACAGAAGGAATGCTGCAATCAAGGTTAGAGAGCAGATCTTTACAGGTGTTCAGGAGAGCAGTTTCTGTGCCTCTGGCAGCTCTGAAGCCAAACTGAAGGAACCAACCAACAGATTCTGTGTGGAGAGTAAGCTGGGAGATGGCCAGCTTTTCCAACAGTTTGCCCAGGAAAGGGGTGATGGAGATTGGGCGATAGTTTGCCGGGCATGCAGGATCGGCAGATGGCTTCTTGAGGAGTGGGTGCATAAGGGAGTGGTTAAGGGGAGAAGGGAACGTTCCAGTGGCAAAAGAGTGATTACAGAAATTGGCCAAGGCTGGAGCGAGGGTGTCAATATGGTCCTTGGTGGTTTGGAGGAGCAGGGGAGCACCTGTTTGGATGACACTTTCATAGATCGGACTTGTCTAGAAACCTTGTCAGGTGTTGTCAGAGAGAAAAAGGAGACAGGAGGAAGAGAGGTAGAGATGGCCTAAGGGGGGCCGAGAGAGAAAGAGGGAGAGGAAGAGGAGATGAAGGACAGAATATCCTGAGTTTTAGCAGAGAAGTGAGATGACAGAGCCATACAGAGGGCCTGGGAAGTAACAGGAAAGGTAAAGATCGCAACAGGATTGACAAGTTCCTTGCAGATTTTAAAGAGTTTGGCCGTGTTGTTAGAGGCCGCAGAGACATGGGCTTGAATGTGTGTTCTCTTCTTGATGAGTGTTATTGCTTCGACTGGCATTTTGGCGCAACCAGTCTAGGTATGTCTAAATGTGGCCTGGCATGCTTTACTGTAACAATATTATGTCTCTACACTGGTCTACATTGTGTAGCCAGTTGGACATGTTTTCATTGTGGCATGGCATTTTTAATAGCAAAGTATTCATGTTCCTGTGCACTTTTGGTGACTTGCATCTATTGGATTGGTGTTATCCTACAAAACAATTGCAAACACTCTGGTTTTTAGGCAATTTTTCTCAGAAAGTGTGCTGTATATTGCACTAAAACACATATATCTTTCTCCGACTGCAGTGTGCGGCATATCCCTTCAGCAGCACGTTCGTTCGTATTTCACAAGCGCGATAATCCATGCCGGCCCAGAGTTTGGCGCGACCAGTGATTTGTTGCCGAGTTGGCGGGGCCTCCTCAGCATGGCTCGCAGGGGGGCCCCCACATTTTGTGTTACGCCATTGGTCCCATGAGTGTTCACGTTACCTGTCCCTTCTCGACTTTTCTCCCTCACTATCTTGTCCTTATTCCCCCACCATTTCCATTCACTGCCCTGCAGCAGGGCCTGTGGAGCTGGCGGGGATATGGAGGTGGTGGGTTGGAGGTAAGGTGTCTTTCAAGTGCCACAAGCAGCACCCACAAAAAAGGTAATCCCTGGTATGTTTTGAGATTGAAAGGTGAACTCCTTTAAGTTTGTGATGTTCAATGACATTTCAAGTTTGTGGGGTAAGAGCACTGAGGACATGCACCAAATGGTTCTGCATGCTGTAGGAATTATCCTGTTGTATCACCTCCTGTAAGGTCCCTTCCCATTGCCCATGTTATTGCCCATTGCCTTGAACCCTATTATTCAGTAGCTTCAGGCTTCATCATTCAATATTCCCACCATGGAGAGCAAAACCTGGCGAGGAGGCCCAGTCTCTAGCTAGAGTCAGACCCCCAACACAGAAAACTAAAAAAAACACAACTTTAAAAAAATGTAGCATTTGTCCCTAAAGTTCATCTTTGTGCAACTCCACCCACTCCAAGCTCTGCCTCCATGACCCACTCACGTGGGGCCCTATGTAATTTTTTTCCCACTGGGCAATTTGCCATAAATCTGCAACTGCATGGGGGCCTGCCCTCCCCTGATATTAAATGGCATAAAAAATGTGGTGAAATGGCCACAGGAATGAGTTTTACCAGATCTGTTCAAAAGTCAGCTTTGGCAAGTCCCAGCACACGCAGCACAAACTTAGGGAGTAGGGGAGCTGTTCAGCCGACTCAGGAAAACCTGAGAACTCTGCTGCCTCTTGAGATGGTATCATGAGGCTTGCATGTGTTGGGCTTTATATTCTGCAAACCTAGCCGGCAGGCAACAATGGGAAAATTCATAGCATAGAATAATATTGATGCAATTAGATTACTTGAAAATCAAGGGTAGGTTAAAAGGTCAGGCAGAGAGGGAACATAGGTGAAGGAGAGAAAAGGCCGACCTAAACGTGATTTTTAAAACCCAAACTCTTGCAAGGCTCATGCGCTGTGGGATTTTCTTTCGGTCACAAGTGTCCAGACAGTACCTTCACAGGGTTCTTTCTGATTGGCGAACTCCCGTGAGACTGTGGCCTTTGTGGTGTCACAGGTAAAAATGCTGCAGAAAATCCTTGAGGTGCTATATTCCATTCCCATCCGAGTGACTGAGTTGCCGCTAAGCATCAAGCATATGGTCACGTGGTGCAGCGTGAGGACAAAGGGCACACACCCTCTGGAACACATTTTCCACTTTACCCCAAAATTAGGTGTTAACGTGTTATGTTGTGGCCCCGTAGTGGGCTATCAAGGACCCATCTACCAGGAAGGAAGATTGCAAAGAATGAGACGACACAGTTGAGCGAAGATTTGATCATCCTTATTGATCATCTGTTACAGCATCTCTCCTCCCTGGTCCAAGAGGGGTCTTCCTGACCAGGCTAGTCTCCTCCCATCGACTCCCCAGGTTTACAACCGCAACTTAAAAGGCGGGGTGGATGAATGCTTAACTTGCCCCATACTAAGGTGGGATTTCCCTACCTAAAGAAAACTAGAAAAGGATAGTCTATGTCAGGAAGTCCATAGTAAAATATCTGTCTGTGTCCACAACCTATTCTTGCCCTCACAGCTAACCGCATACAATGCTTAGGAATGTCAGCATCAACAAGAAAAAGTGTTCAAAGTAAAGTTCAGAGCTTCTTCTAGCTCTCTGGCTCGTGATCAGCTCCCCTTCCCCACGTTCGAGGTAGTTCATCGAATACAAGGGTTCCCTTCCCACGATCAAGGTAGTTCATCAAATACAGGGGTTCCATTCCCTAAGTTCAAGATAGTTAATCAAATACAGGGTTCCCTTCCCCAAGAGTTCTAATCTTCCAGCTTTTAAACAGAAACAACACAGGGGGTTTCTTTCCCCAAAAGTTCAAATCTTCCAGATTTCAAAAAACACTTGACTTAAAGTCTTTCCAAAACACAAGCTTCTTCATAGGTGTGAAGAGAAACCCCTCAACGCACATACCAGACAAAATACAACCCACTATGAAAAAGGTCCAACACATCACTTGCAAGGAAAACAAAGTTTTATCTCCACAAAAATAGAAATGCGCCAGCAAAGTACTCTGCTGCCACAGAAAGTTCACCGAAATCAGTATGAGCAACACTTTATGAAGGCATCATCAGAGATGTAAGTTACATAGTGTAAACATACAAATGGCTGGTTGGTCGAGACCCTATACATAGACTACCTGCTCCATAAGGGATTCCAGGCCATTGGTCCCAGCCCCTTCAGTCCTTCTTCTCCCATGTGGGTACCTCCGTGTGTGTCATTATGCATAAAGCTGCAACTAATTGGCAATTATGCGAAAAAGACAATAATGGCTTTATCTCTGACTTGATGTGCACCTGGTACTGCAGACATGGGCTAAGAGGATAGTTCAAGTTCATCGCTTCTAACAAACTATAACTCGATTCCAGAAACATTGGCTCCCAATCAAAGTTCCCCACCCTCATTTTAGCTATGTTGTTTTATCCCTCCAGGCACCCTGCAGCACTAATCACGTGACATATGTTCCATATGATCCATGTTTTCAGATCTTTTCTGATCGATTGGGGGTCCAACAGTTTTATGGTTGGTGGCCTGGGACTGACTGGTAACTCGGAAGGCTGGGGGTCTTGCAACAGGTTTCTTTTGGGTGCTAGTTCTTAGAGCTAGGACAGGGAAGGTCGGAGGCTATTGCCCTCCTTCTCATCGGAACACTTTTTACAGAGAGCTCTCAACCCCCTTGTGGCCTTGCAGGGCACATTCCTTCTGTAATACGAAATGTTGGTAACATGAAACAATGAAGGGTCTATAAATGTCTGTAGCTCTGGCCTTTCTCGCCGGTGTCTAAACTACAACCTATTCCTGCATGCATGCATTTATTTCTATGTATGTGGCTCGGGGCTGCGGCCCTAGCTGCATCACGAAGTTAGGCCTCGATTCCAATATGGCTACTAATATGTAAGATGACGTTTGGTTCCCCATGATCTCTGGACCAAAAGAAACATCTCTCATCCTCCCTGCACTTTGGCCCTTGCAACCACTGCCCTCCCCCTAACCCCTACCCGAGTCCCTACTTCACACCTCCAGGCCACTGCCTCATCCAAAAGCACTGGGGGCCCTGGGACGATCTTCCCTCCTTCCCAACATTTCCCTCTTTCGTTAATACTACATTAACAAACTCACATGTGAGCCCCTGGTCCTTCTCACCACTTCTTTCCCTTTTCATTCTTACAGCTTCCATATATGGAGGTGATCCTTTCTTTGGTACCCATGCCTTACATACAGACCCTAAATGTTCCCCTGCCTATCAATATTGCTCAGGTGTATATGTCATGTACATGTATATGCATCCTCCATTCCCTGCTAAATCTATCCAGTGTTCTGTGTAGTTCCTGGGATCAGGTGGGGGAACTGTGTGGGGCCTGGTACGATCGTCCTTCCTTCCCAACATGTGTTTTCAGTGGCTTTTCCATTCAGGGACACCCGTCGAGGCACAATTGTCGGACCACATGGCCACCCATTATAGGTCTCTGTTACGCTCGCCTGGTATCCACGGGGACGGCACCTAGCCCTGGTTGGATGATTTGCACTCTCGAACCCTCTCCCGATCCCTTGGTAATACCTCTGGTTAAAGATGGGTGTGCAATATAGGAGAGCTGGATTCAATACCAGATTGTCTTTATGTTTTCCCACCTCCCTTGGCCTCAATTCCTTCCTCCCGCTTGGGCCTTCTCCTCATCTTAATATTGTAAAAGGTGGATTCTCCGTCCTCCTCTCATGGCAGGGGCGCGTAGATGTGGGGGCGAGCAGCGACCAAGTTACTTCACTGGTGCAAGCCCCCCTGTGGGAGTCCAGGCCTGCTGCGACTCCGTAGGTTTGCTGCTTTACAGTCTTTATATGAAGTTCTTATGTTCTGTTTAGTTCGAATAATAATGTCTTGCTTCTTTCCTTTTAGGTATGGAAAGGTATTTTGCTGTTGTCATGCAGTTTGAAGATGAGCATGGGCTGGTAGGCGAAAGCACGGTGTGCGCAATGCTGTCCGGTGAGTAATGCGCGATGCGCTGCGCTGTTTCGCCTTTTATATTGCTAACCTGTGTCATTTCTCTCCATGCAGGTTGCGATGTTCCTCGCCGAGCGCTGTAATATTTCAGCAATGATAATGACCAGGAGATGACTACCCAGGTAAGAATTGTGTGGCTTTCTTCATTTGGGAGGAAACGTGAGTAAACGCTTACTAATGCTGTCTTTCTTTCTCCTCTCTCCAGGTTATGGTATTCCAGGATGCATGCAGTGCCGGATGATGGAGTTCGTACCTTCAGGTGAGTGGAACTGAAGTCAGCGATGGATTGAAGACAGGATACTGTTCCAGGTAAGTTTCGTAGTGTTCTTTCTCTCTCTGCAGGTCCTTGGTTTCAGGTAAGCTGGCATCAAAGAACTGGACACGGTGAGAATAACGCAAAGCATGTTCTGCTGTTTGGGTGAGGTTTAAATAGTCTCAGGTAAAGTAGTCCAGGTAAAGTAGTCCCAGGCCTGCCACACCCAAAGTAGTCCAGGTAAAGTAGTCCCAGGCCTGCCACACCCAAAAGACTAGACCGCATAGCTCAGTTCCTTGTAAGTGAGCTATGGGTGTGCCTCTATGTTGGCTGAACCCCCCCAAGTTAAATAGTCCCAAGTAAATAGTCCCATTCTAATGTTGGTCTTCATGATGGTTAAGAGAGTCTTGGATGAGGTTTTAAGGCCTTTGACCTGGCCCTAACTGGAAGGCTGACTTGCCAGTGAGGGCCAGGGGCAAGGGTCATGACAGCCTCGCAACCTGTACCCTTCCTTGACTGCTTTTTCTTTGACACCAGTACACTGCTTCTCCTCAGCAGCGAGGTTTGCCTCAGTCACATGTGTCACACTCTCCTGACACTGTATTGTGGCTTGTTTAACCATCTTGCACTTGTTACGCCTCCATTTGTTTCTTTGGCTCTTGCCAATGCTTGTTTCCTTATAATATTCAGCTTTGCCTCTGCTTTATGTGTCACGCTTTCCTGTAGCTCTATGGCAGCTGGCTTAACCACCTTGCGCTTGCTTCAACTTCTTGTGTTTCCTTGACTCTTGCCAAGGCTTGTTTCCTTATAATATTCAGTTCTTTGCACTCTCTCTGCTATGACCAGTTAGCCCCTCCAGGATATTGCAGCATGAAATGGCTAATTTTGCAGCACAAACCTTTATTTATTGCAGCATTTGTGCAGCACATTTTTTATTGACTGGAGGGAGTAAGATTGGCTCATTGCAGAAAGAGGCAGCATGCAAGGCTACAAAGAGCCAGAATGTCTTTATTTGTACTGTTTGTATCAATTTAATAGGAAGAGTCCCTGTTATCTCTGGCTTGGCAGAACAGTGTTTGTTTTGGCTATGATTTTGGTTTAATGTGCATGCGTATTTAATATTATTGACAGTATTGATCATTATCCATCGTAATGCTGAAAATATTCCACTTCTATATTCTTCAATCCCCAAACACCAACACACCTCTCTCACCACCACACCTCACACGTCTCACTGATTCCCTCATCACAACTTGCATTCCCGAACCTCTCACTCTCAGTCATACACATACTCACATGCTCTGTCACACTTCCAAGTCACTATTTGCACTCCCCACTCCCTGTCACACTCCAAATCATACTCCCATCTCACACCTTATGCTCCACAATTCCTCCTGCAGTACACAGTCGTTCATTCTTTCATGCTACATCTGCATCGTGCATTCTTTCTCCCATTCTATAACCCTCTTCTCTCATCCTTTCTCCCAATCTGCAGTTCACTGCTTCATTCCGGCCAACCGCACCCTCTGTAGCACCGGCGGGTTACCCTCAGACTCACAATGAGGCCCAGTATCTTTAAAGGTAATGGGGAAGGGGGCGGCTTACAGGTTGCCTATAGTCCTGTACATGTCCCTTAAGAGATGCGAATAGGGGTTGATCGGATTGGAAAGGGCTTACTACTTAAAGAAGTATGATGGGGCAAATGACAAACTAATGGTTGTCATTGAAATGCATTTTCTTTCATTGTGTTTTTGTCTGCCTTGCAAGTACTTTTGAAAAACACACTGGTGTGAGGTGGAGTGGGGGAAGGAAGGGCCCAGGTATAGGGTTTGAATTGGGGGGGGGGGGTGAGTATGTGGAGAGCGGGGTGGGAGGGATAGGGTTGGCAGGGGGAACAGAATTCCAATACTTTTTCTTTTACACTTCGACTAGTGGCATGCACTAGACTTCAGAAATAAATTATTCCTTTTGCACTGCAAAAGGAATAATTTCTTTCTCAAGTGCTCAGACAGGTGCTCCGGCTCCACTGCACATGCTGGGAACCAGCAAGCTCTCCCTGCTTGAGAACTTCCTGGTTCCTGACTAACTAGAGAGTGGAAGCCGCTGACGGAGGCCTGCTCGAGAGGAAGCCCTCAGGGGCCGTGGGACTGGAACACCCTCACACGAACACAACGTTAATTATTTTCTCACCTGTTTTATGTATGTTTGTATTCATGTATGCTTGCCTGTGTGCAAGGGTATGTATTATGTATCTAGTGTGTGTATGAATGAGTGAGTGTATGATGTATGGCTGGCTGGGTGCACGTCTGAATGAGCAAGTGTATGGTGTGTGGGTTTGCGTGTGAATGAGTGAGAGAATGATGAGTGTAGATGAGGGAGTGAATTTTGTGAGAATGTGTGTGCGCTTTTGTTTGTACTGGGCCGAGAAGCTGATTTTGACAGGTGGGGGCGAGAGGGTAGAGGAAGGGAGGAAGAGGGCAGGCTGGAGGAGTGCTACTACTGCCTTTTTAATGGGCATGCTTTATAAAGCAAGAATGATCTGTATTATTACATGACTTGACTGACATTTTGGTGCAGCCAGTCTAGTGATTTCTTACTGTGGCATGACATTTTTAGTGGTCATCTATAAAAAAGCAAGCATGATAAGTGTTAATACGTGGCTTCACTGGCATTTTGGGGCAGTCAGTCTAGCTATTTCTTAGTGTGGCATGACATTCTTTACTGGGCATATTTACTAAACAAGCATGATAAGTGTTATTACGTGGGTAGGCTGGCATTTCGGGGGCAACCAGCCTAGCTATTTCATACTGTGGAATGAACATTTTTTCTGAGCATCTTTGATAAAGTCAGCATGATAAGTGTTCTTACGTGTCTACACTGACCTACATTGGAGCCAGTTTGGACATTTTTTTGTATTGTAGTATGGCATTTTTAATGGCAAACCCAACAGGAGTATGTTCTTGTGTGGAGGTACTGGCATATATTGACAGAGCCAGCTTTTACATATTTTTGTATAGTATAATTGCTGGCATTATGTGCAAAAAAAACTTAAGTATGTTGTTATATAGGAATACTGCCATGTATTGGTGCAGCCAGCATCCAAATGTATGGGCACAGCCTGCGTGAACATTATTTTCATAATGGCATACATTCTGAGGAAAGGCATGAAAATGTTTTGGGAAATGCTGTGCACTGTTGGTGACTTGCATCTATTGGGCTTTTCCATGAGTTGCCCTACAAAACCGATTGCAAACTGTGTCTGACTTTTTACCCACTTTTTCACAAAAAGTGTGCTGCCTAATACACAATTTTAACCCATTATTTAAAACATTTTCTTTGGGGAGGACCTCTTGCCCGAAACTCCATTCATGGATTCAGGCTTCCTCACAATGCTCGGTCGCTCTTGCATACTTGTGGCAAATATTTACGCCCTCCGATTAAAAGAAGTCACCAGCCAACACTAGTGGCTGGCATATTTAGATGCCAACGGCTATGCAAAAGATTTAAGCTTTGATTAAAAAACATACTTACATATTTCAGCTAGCGCAGTCTGCACCTGCCGCTGCAGCAGCATGACATCATGGGCATTGCACACGTGTGGTGGTCTAGGTCGGCTCGGAGTGCGATGCGTCCCGTTATTTCCCCCTCAGCATGGATCGCAGGGGGGCCCCAAAGTTTGTGTTACGCTACTGCTTGCCTTCCTTTCATTCAGTATTTAAAATGTTCTTTAACATGCTTGCATTTCATTCAGCATCACTGCTTGCCAGCTCAGTGTTCCCGCCCTCTGGTTTCACTCACCAGCCGGTCTTATGACTTCTCATGAGCCCTTCCGCCACCACGGGTTCCTGTTCCTCTGTGTTGTTGAATCGCATCTTCTCCCAGTGGTCTTCCTGTAGCTCGCGCAAACCCAGCAATGCTTTCACGGTGAAGCAGGATACATAGGACCGTTTCCCTCGATCCGGCTGGCCTCCTTCTCACGGCTTGCCACCGGCCTCCCGCTTCTTCTGCCACTGCTTCCTGCTGCAGACACCCTGCCCTGCTTCACAAGCCTCCAGCGCTCCTCCTGCCATGCCGCCACAGCAGAGAGGTCTCCCTGCACACAGCTGACGATGCCCCTGCACTGACCGTGCTTCCACAACTGACTGTGTTTCCTCAGCTGACTCCATTTGTGCTTTCAGCTTTTAAAGCTCCTGCCTCCATTTCCATTACAAAAAGAACAATACCGCTCACCAGCAAAACGGCAGTCCTGCTTTGCTCTTGTTGTCCTCCTCCTCGTCCCAGTTCTTAGTTGGGGCTGATATTTTTTTGTTTTCATAAAATGAGGATGTGTTGGTCTAGTTGTCCTCTTCTTCGTCCTAGTATCATATTGATGCAAGTTGGGGGATACGTTAGGGCAATCATAGGGAAAGGGCTGACAAAAGCCTATGAAGGCTTGAGGGATGAAGGGTTTGTGATGAAAGGGAAATGGGGGATACCTTGTCCCACCTAAGGACGTCCTCTCCCCACTCGAAGTATCCTTCACCCAGTTGCTCCTCCCTCGCATATCCACCCACAGGGTTGGGGTCCAAAGGTGATGGCTTTTTCCTTGGCTACCTGAGAGGAGTATATCCTGGGGAAAGAAGTGAGGATGCCCTCAGATTCCTCACACTACACTCATTTAGCATACACACAGACAGACCTCTCCGCAGAAGCCAAAAGAATAAGACATACCACCTCTCTTCCTCCTATACAATCTAAAACACCCCCCAGAACAAACAGCATTACACCAATCTTAAAAAAAATAACCATTTAGCAGAACACCACCAAAAGACAGGCCGCACACACTCAAACTATCCGTGCAAGATGTCCGACCAACCACGGTCCTGTGCATCTCGCTCAAATATACTGGCAAACACAGCTGATACCCATGAACAGAACTGCAAATACAGACTAATCCCATCCTCGTCGCCAATGTTGTGGCCCCCCAGTGGCTATTGTGGACCCATCGACCATGAAGATTGCAAAGAAGGAGACAACACAGGTGAGTGAACATGTGATCAACTTTATTGATAATCTGTTACAGCATCTTTCTTCCCTGGTCCAAGAGGGGTCTTTGCGTCCACTGGCAGCACCACACAGGCTAGTCTCCTCCCATCGAGTCCCCTGGTTTACAACTGCCACTCTTACAACTTTCAGCAGGTCAACATTCCAACAACTACATTGGTGACATCATCAGTTGGTCACTCACCACTACTTGTTACTCCTGGTCAACGCCACTTTTTGTGCTCCAGGAGGGTGTACTATTGGTGGTTTGGCAAGTGGAGTGGGGGGGTGTAACGCATGACCATTTCCTCCTCTTCTTCCCATTCCGCCTGACAAAAGCAAATAGCTTCCATTCCTTCAGCACATAAATTTGAGCCGCAGCGGGGGAAGCATGCGGTTAGAGTATGGCATGCCCATGTGAACAGTAAGGGTAGAGCGGTGAGTAGGAGGGCTGGGATATGGAGGGGCATATTAAGGGTGGTACAATGGATGCAATCATGAACGGTGAGCAAGAAATAACAGTGGCGGCCAAATGGGCATCCATGCAGACCAGATACAATCACAGGCATTTGAAACCCACCCTGCCCCCCCCCCCCCACGTTCTCTTTGAACAACGGGAGCAGGAGTGTTATTTTGACCCTGTGGAGGTTCTGCAACCAAATACAAAGAAAAAAAACTGGATTCAGTGACATGCTCTATCTAAGTCACTCGGCTTGCCGCCATGCAGGGCTTCTGGCTTCTCGCTTGTGGGGTTCAGGCTCAGTGAAGTGTTAGCATGCTTATTCCAAAATAAGCAAGTGCTGCTCACTTCAAAGTGGGAAGGCCTCCTCATTGCCTCCTCAGCTTTGATTGAGGGATCAGGCAAAAGCAGTTTTTTTTGGGAGGGTATTGGCGTGAGAACTAGAAAATCCTAAACCAGAATGCAGAGATAGCTCAGCTGGTTAGGCGACTTTTGCTGAGGTGTTAGATATTTAGCCCTGCCTGTAAATACTACCGCTTTTTTCCAATTCCTTCTGCTAAATATGCCTTTAAAATCACCTAGAGAGCAGCTCGAACCTTCGCATGTTAACGCTATTAACACTGTAACTTAAAAGGCAACAGTATTAAACACACAGACGAACAGAATTTACTCTCAGTTGAATGTTTTAAATGAGCTCCCACCTCACAAATTAGCACCTTTTTCTGAAACTAATCACGCTTAAATGGCTTCACAAACGTGGATAGTGTGATCATTTGTGATAGCACTGTCATGCCAGCATGGAGGGTTGGGGGCTCATGCTGCACTAAAAATATTATAATTATTTTTTAGCTGGATTAATCAAAATGTCCAGACGCCACTTGCAAAAGCAGGTGTTGTGGGGGCAGGAGCGGGAGACCGAAGTAAATGCCCAAGGCATGATATGAGTTGGGGAGCCATTGGTATTCGCTTATGGTCTTTTAGCAGAGGTCTAGGCTAACTTTATTTTGTGTGATGTTTTAGGGCAATCAAATGAGTGACTCCATGTCATCTAGATACTGCTGGCGTTTCTTTTGAAAATCATTGTTTTCTGCTATGTTAATACAGTTCAATTAAAAATGACTACAACTCCCACAATGCTCTTGTCTGTTACATACATGCCCAGGGTTGGTGAACACATGATCAGGTGACATGAAGTCACCTTGTCAAACTATGCTTTTTACTGGCAGGAAAATATTTTGTAAACGCTGGGGGAAAAAGATAGAACTATGTGTACCCATTGTTTATTGCTCCCCTTTAGGTTTTTAGGAAAGAGGCCAGGAGTTGTAAAATTTAAAGGCTGAGGTGATTGCTCTTAAGGGGATTACTACATTTGGTTTGTGTAGTAGGTGCCAAGGAGCATGTTTGTGCATGTGTGTCTGTTATATTTTATGAAACAATTGAGTGTGAAAAGGTGAGAAACAAGCATGAACAAAGCCAAATATTTCTTGGTGTTGAGCTCACATGTCCATGCATCTTCATGACTTGCCTAGTGTTAGGGTCGCATGTCCAAGTTACCCTCATGTGATAGGATGTATGTGAACATATCCTATTGCATGTGTTCATCTGGGTCTGTGGCTCAGTGAACTAATGCATCCACTACAATGACCTGCTTTGACCTCATGGACACAGGTTCAAATCCTGGTAGGTCCACTCAGCCCTTCATCCTTCTGAGACTGATAAAATGAATACCATTGAGATGGGTAGCAATAAACATCTATTGTCTGTCAACAGTGCCAAGATGCCGCTCTCAGGCCAAACGTGCTCTGCAAATACAGCTGTTAATGTTACAGCCATCATACAGTCAGGAGCTCAAATTGTTGCCAGGGCCTTGGACACATGGCCAGCTTTTGCCATGAGACAGCAGCAGCTAGAGCCATTTGGTAGGCATTTCAATATGAGTGTGTTGTACTTGCATCAACTAATCTGGCTATTTTTCTATTTTTTTAATTTTGTATAGAGCTTTATGTAGATGTACCACTATATTAATCAGTGTTATTATTGCCCACTGATGGTACTCAGATTATCGGCTTCAGAAAGATGAAGGGCCTCGTCTACGCAACCAGGCTTTCAGCCCTGTCGGACGGCATTGGCCCATTCCCAAGACAAGGATGTGGCACATGAGTTATGCATTAGGTATGCAGCTCTTTGCCAAACGTTCACATGATATGCCCGGGAAGTCACGCCATTAGGCAGCCATTGCCTTCACATGTACTTATTCTACTTTCTAGATATTGCAATCCTATACTCCAATACACTTACCATATACTGGACTTCTGTTAAAGGATGCCAACCCAAATGCTGGCTACCCACACCCTGTACAGCGCTCTGCTGCTCTTGAGCTAGGTCCATATTTTAAACAATAAATACAACTAAGAAGTAAAGTACCAGGTTTTCCAGTTGTATGTGAAAATGTCCCCAGGAAAATGTAGTCATGTGAAAATGTAGTCAGCAAAAAGTTGTCTTAGAAAATGCAGTCATTCAATACAAGCAATCCAAAGTGCAAAATGTTTGCCAGCAATAAAAACTCATTTTAAATACTCAAAAGTGCAAGGATCTAACCGCAATACTTTAACAAAACCTCCACAATCACCCAAACTCTATTCCTAAACCATCTCCTAACTCTAATTACAACCCATATTCTACACTGAACTCTTACAGAGCACTAAGTAAAGCATTTTATGTGCATGTTACACAATACAAAATAAACAGAAAAGGAACAGTGAACCTTCAGTATCCTTTGTTTGCCTGCTCTTTTCAAATCATATTATATTTCATCATACTGTAGTTGGCTTAGAATTATATTCATTTTAGCACTTTAATGTATAATGTTTCTCATGGATTTAAACTTCATTTCCTCCTTTGGATTTCAACTTTTTAATTCTGTTTAGTAGCAAAATTTTAATTCAATTTGGTATTCAGTAATTAGATCTCTGTTTTCCCTTCATCTATACTTCAATAATTGTTTGTTTCACCGTAATTGAATAGTTCGGTGTTCTGAGACTTTCAAAAACGTGTTCATTGCCATACGTGACAACTCTGATACAAAATAATCCACATTTCTCAATAGTTGACAAATATAACGGTTTGTTTCTCTTCAACTGAATACGTCACCACTCCGATACAAAGTATTTCCCTTTTGTTGGATGATTGACAAATATAGTTTTTGGTTTCACTTTAATTGAGTGATTCAATATTCAGTGACCTTCGAAAACGTGTTTCTTTCCACATGTGACCACTCTGATACAAAGTGTTTCAGGAAATGCTCAAGTTCACATATGTTCACCGGGTTTCTCAATCACCAGAAACTCACTGGTCGCTTTGAATGTTTGTGCTGCAGCACGGATCACACAGCCTTCTTCCTTTAGTGTTGCGGCTCCAGCTGCTGCCCCTCCGACACTCCTGTGGTGGTCCTGTACCACAGGGTAATGAGCACATTGAGTAAAAAGGAAAGGGGCAGCCCTCCAGCAAGCTCCCTTCACCTTTGCCAGTCTGCTCCAGGGAGTCTACACTCACACACCACACTGTAGGGTCCTCTGCTGATTGCACCAACCTCCTGGTCCTTCTCCTGTCGTTCCCCTTTGCCACTGGGTTGGGCTCCATTTATACACCTACAGCCTCTTGACAGACTGCAGGTGTGGATGATTATTCAGCCTTGCCTGACAACAATTAAAGGGACATGCCTGACCTTAACTGCTCTTAGCAGGCATCTTCCACATCCCAGTACTAGAGTGGTAAAAGAGCATAGTCTTCATTGCTCTTAGTTACCTCTTCTTCGTCCCAGTACTGTCAAGTGTCAATTGTGGAGAAATGAGGGGAACTGGCTTACAATAGCCATTAAAGGCTGGGGGAGGGTTGGGTTAGTTGTCAGTAGGGAAAGCAGGATACCCTTTCTCGCCCAAGGACACCCCAGCCACTTCGAGTTCCCAAGGGTCCTCCACCCAGGTGATCCACCCTCGCTTCTCCACCCCCAGGATCGTGATCCAATAGCGATGGCCTTTCCTTGGCCACCTGCACAGGCGATCCAAAGGGTCTAGGAGTGAGAATACACTCAGGTTTCTCACAGTACCTAAACAAAGTATAACAATACCTGATAAATGGTGTGAGTGCACGAGTATTTAATGGGAACACTGGTATCCAGTGAAAATGTAGCCAACTATAATGTAGTCAGTGAAACATTTGCGGTGAAAATACCTCTGCAGTGAAAATGTTGCCATGCAAAAAGTAGTCAAAAATGTAGTGCTGCTAGAGTAATACTTAGGCTTAAGAAGGATTTAGTGGGCTTGTGATTTCCTGGTTTAGGGTTAGGAGAGGGGTTGGGGTAAGGATAGGGGTTGGAATAAAGAAGTTACGGTTTGGTTAGTCATTAGGGTAGATTAAGTGTCAGGGTTAGTGTTAGGGTAGAGGTTAATTTAAGGCTTGGGGTAATAGAGTAGGGGTTTGGGTTCATGTTAAAGGAAGGAATAGGAAGGTTGGAGAGGGCTGGGGATGTTGGTGTAGGATAGTGGTTAGGATAAACCTAGTGGTTAGAAGTTAGCATTAGGGCAAGTGGTAGAGTTGCAATTAGGGTAAGGCTAAGGATAGTATTCGAGCAAGGATTTGGATTATGGCAGGGGCTATGTACTTTGTGGCGTGCTGGTGATAAACATGTACCATGAAACTATACTATTTTGACCTGCATGGCACAAACTACTGTATTAACCTTTGCAAATGCACCTATACGATATCATGATTTTATTTATTTATGACATCATTGTTTTTCTGTCAGTCTTGAGGACGACTAAGGTCGAAACACGTGTCGGCTGACCACATTAAGAATAAACCAATCTTTTGGAAGACCTATTTGGAGGACTTTGAAATAACGATTTATCATTAAATAGCTTATAAACTTTGGGAAGGCAGAGCGCGATTCACCATAATCCAGTTCAATTCATTGTTCAGAAACTGCCCTGCTGCTAACAATGAGGAAAACTTGGAGGAAAGGTCACTGGAGAAGCAAGGAGGGAATACAACCAGAAGACTGCCAATCCTAGGGATTATTGGCTAATCAGAGAAATACCAAGCCCTATGTAAGAGTGCAGGAGAGAGAGAACAGTTTAGTTTAGTTTAGTGTATTTGCTTATATGGCCACTTAACCTAAGGGTATCTAGGCGCTTTTACTTATACATACAAAAAGTGTTACAAACATGAGGGTAGTAAAATACAGGAGTGACATACAAAAAGGTGGTACAATGTGATGGAACGAGGCAATTGACTCACGTTACATATCAAAAGAGCATTCCTGGCAAGAGAGATACATAAGGAAGAAGTTATAGTAGCAGTTAGGATAAGGGTAGCAGGCACCTAGTGTTACATATCTCGGCAAAGACCCGCCAGTAAACAAGTGCAATGAACTGAGGTATTTTTGTAGACTTTAGTTTAGTTGGGAGAAGAGCCAGGTTTTAGCCTTATTTCTGAAGGCCCCAAATGAAGGTTCAGCTCTTAGCGATGAGGGCAAGGAATTCCAGGTTTTGGCTGCTATGACTGGGAAGCTGGACCCACCAGCTTTTAGTAGTTTGAATTTGGGAACATTAAGGCAATTATAGTAGTTGGATCTCATAGGTGGATTGCTGTCTGGTAAATTTGTCGACCAGATATTTAGGGGCAGAGTTTGAGAGGCATTTATGGGTAATCACTAGTGTTCTGAATGTGATCCTATCTTGCATTGGGAGCCAATTAGAGTTCTGTTTTATTTGTGAGAGGTGGTTGGAGCGAGGGATATTTAGAGCATTGCGAAAAGCATTGTTTTGCAGCACGTGTAACTTATCAAGATTTTGCTTGCTAGTGCCTAAATATAGGGTTTTACAGTAGTCCAGTTTTGAGAGCATAAGAGCTCTGGCCAAAGTAATACAGCTACTCGGGGACAAGAATGGCCTGCACAGATTAATAAGCTTGGAGGTATAGGCTGTTGCTGAGGCTGTCACATTGACTTGCCTGGAGAGGGAGAGGGTGGATTCCAAGTATAACAGGAGAGGAGACAATCAGTGTGGCCCCAAAGGGGGTAGTGGGTAAGACCAGAACGAGAGAGAGACCCAAAAGTCTTCTGGGGGCTTCCACTCAGCTGCTATAGGAACCCAGAGGCCAGGGAACGCAATACGGGCCCAGTCTCATGTGGCTTTCGCTCAGACCTTGGTTAAGGCCAGAGAGAAAATTAGAACTTGTTGTTTCAAGATAAATCCCAGTCCCTGGCAAGGGCAAGAGATCAGTAAGAATAAACCAGAACCTGCTGAAGGTTCGTGCTCATGGGGGTCGTGTACGGGCTGGTGGGTGATAATAACTTCAGTCTGACATTGAACACGGCAAAGGGGAAGAATTACTTGCTGGTAAGGTGATACACAAAGCTGATGGAGGTACAGTGGTAATAAATACCTGTGGTAGGAGTGTGGTAGAAACATCCACAAGATCTTAGGAAGGTGTCCAGTGGTCGGATAATGAGGGTCTTTGTGCAATGAAAGGACCCTCAAAGAGAAGAGCAGGGAGCTACATTTCTGGGACTGAGAAGCCAAGATGTGACCTCGGCACTATATCCCTGGCAGTGAAAATTCAAGATGTGAGCTGGGCGCTATATCCCTGGGAGTGCGAATTCAAGATGTGAGATGGGCACTATAATTCTGGGACTGAGAAGCCAAGATGTGACCTTGGCGCTATATCTCTGGCAGTGAAAATTCAAGATGTGAGCTGGGCGCTATATCCCTGGGAGTGTGAATTCAAGATGTGAGCTGGGCACTATAATTCTGGGACTGAGAAGCCAAGATGTGAGCTGGGCACTATATCTCTGGGAGTGAGAAGCCAAGATGTGTCGCTGGGCGCAATATTTCTGGGAGTTAGTTATCTTTGGGAGTGAGAATTCAAGATGTGAGCTGGGCACTATAATTCTGGGACTGAGAATGCAAGATGTGAACTGGGCGCTATATCTCTCGGAGTGAGAATTCCAGATGTGAGCTGAGTACTATAACTCTGGGACTGAGAGGTCAAGATGTGAGCTGGGTGCTTTAACTCTGGGAGTGAGAAGTCAAGATGTGAGCTGGGCGCTATATCTCTGGGAGTGAGAATGCAAGATGTGAGCTGGGCGCTATATCTCTGGGAGTGAGAATTCAAGATGTGAGCTGGGCACTATAACTCTGGGACTGAGAAGTCAAAATGTGAGCTGGGCACGATATCGCTGGGACTGAGAATTCAAGATGTGAGCTGGGAACTATAGCTTTGGGAGTGAGCATTCAAGATGTGAGCTGGGCGCTATATGTTTGGGAGTGAGAATTCAAGATGTGAGCTGGGCGCTATATCTTTGGGAGTGAGAATTCAAGATGTGAGCTGGGCTCTATAACTTTCGGAGTGAGAAGTCAAGATGTGAGCTGGGCACGATATCGCTGGGGCTGAGGATTCAAGATGTGAGCTGGGCGCTATATCTTTGGCAGTGAGAATTCAAGATGTGAGCGGGGCGCTATAACTCTGGGAGTGAGAAGTCAAGATGTGAGATGGGCACGATATCGCTGGGGCTGAGGATTCAAGATGTGAGCTGGGCGCTATAACTTTGGGAGTGAGAATTCAAGATGTGAGCCAGGCGCTATATCTCTGGGAGTGAGAATTCAAGATGTGAGCTAGGTGCTATAACTCTGGGAGTGAGAAGTCAAGATGTGAGCTGGGCGCTATAACTCTGGGACTGAGAATTCAAGATGTGAGCTGGGCGCTATATCTCTGGGAGTGAGAATTCAAGATGTGAGCTGGGCGCTATATCTCTGGGAGTGAGAATTCAAGATGTGAGCTGGGCGCTATAACTCTGGGAGTGAGAAGTCAAGATGTGAGCTGGGCGCTATAACTCTGGGAGTGAGAAGTCAACATGTGAGCTGGGCGCTAAATCTCTGGGAGTGAGAATTCAAGATGTGAGCTGGGCGCTATATCTCTGGAAGTGAGAATTCAAGATGTGAGCTGGGCGCTATATCTCTGGGTCAAGATGTGAGCTGGGCGCTATAACTCTGGGAGTGAGAAGTCAAGATGTGAGCTGGGCGCTATAACTCTGGGACTGAGAATTCAAGATGTGAGCTGGGCGCTATATCTCTGGGAGTGAGAATTCAAGATGTGAGCTGGGCGCTATAACTCTGGGACTGAGAATTCAAGATGTGAGCTGGGCGCTATAACTCTGGGAGTGAGAAGTCAAGATGTGAGCTGGGCGCTATAACTCTGGGACTGAGAATTTAAGATGTGAGCTGGGCGCTATAACTCTGGGAGTGAGAATTCAAGATGTGAGCTCGGCGCTATAACCCTGGGACTGAGAAGCCAAGATGTGAGCTCGGCGCTACAACTCTGGGACTGAGAAGCCAAGAAGGGAGCTGGGTGAAATATTCTCGAGGATGTAAGCATGGGCCAAAAGTCCAGTGCTGGATGCCCTATCTTTAATTCTTTGTATATGAGGGACCCCAGACCAGAACGCTATATCTTTGGGAGTGAGAATTCAAGATGTGAGCGGGGCGCTATAACTCTGGGAGTGAGAAGTCAAGATGTGAGATGGGCACGATATCGCTGGGGCTGAGGATTCAAGATGTGAGCTGGGCGCTATAGCTTTGGGAGTGAGAATTCAAGATGTGAGCCAGGCGCTATATCTCTGGGAGTGAGAATTCAAGATGTGAGCTAGGTGCTATAACTCTGGGAGTGAGAAGTCAAGATGTGAGCTGGGCGCTATATCTCTGGGAGTGAGAATTCAAGATGTGAGCTGGGCGCTATAACTCTGGGAGTGAGAATTCAAGATGTGAGCTGGGCGCTATATCTCTGGGAGTGAGAATTCAAGATGTGAGCTGGGCGCTATATCTCTGGGAGTGAGAATTCAAGATGTGAGCTGGGCGCTATAACTCTGGGAGTGAGAAGTCAAGATGTGAGCTGGGCGCTATAACTCTGGGAGTGAGAAGTCAAGATGTGAGCTGGGCGCTAAATCTCTGGGAGTGAGAATTCAAGATGTGAGCTGGGCGCTATATCTCTGGAAGTGAGAATTCAAGATGTGAGCTGGGCGCTATATCTCTGGGTCAAGATGTGAGCTGGGCGCTATAACTCTGGGAGTGAGAAGTCAAGATGTGAGCTGGGCGCTATAACTCTGGGACTGAGAATTCAAGATGTGAGCTGGGCGCTATATCTCTGGGAGTGAGAATTCAAGATGTGAGCTGGGCGCTATAACTCTGGGACTGAGAATTCAAGATGTGAGCTGGGCGCTATAACTCTGGGAGTGAGAAGTCAAGATGTGAGCTGGGCGCTATAACTCTGGGACTGAGAATTCAAGATGTGAGCTGGGCACTATAACTCTGGGAGTGAGAATTCAAGATGTGAGCTGGGCGCTATAACCCTGGGACTGAGAAGCCAAGATGTGAGCTCGGCGCTATAACTCTGGGACTGAGAAGCCAAGAAGGGAGCTGGGTGAAATATTCTCGAGGATGTAAGCATGGGCCAAAAGTCCAGTGCTGGATGCCCTATCTTTAATTCTTTGTATATGAGGGACCCCAGACCAGAACATGTATTACTTCTATGCAGGACTTTACGTCGGATGAGTTCTCCTTCCTGACACTTTAGAGGAAAAGAGGTCCCTTTTTTAGTTGTGGTCGATACCCCGAGATCCCTCCAGCGTCATCCAGCCCTAACCTGTTCAATTTAAGAACTAAGGTGTTGAACTCTATTTTGTTGTCTTAAGTCTTCTCTTGGTCCTGCATCATCACTGGGGCAGGTAAGGAGTGCAGTCTGGCTCATTTGGTTAGGGCAGGAGTGCCACTGTGATCTGATTTAACAGTCATGTGACTGGAACCTCCAATCAGCTGGCTGCCTGATCTTAAAAGGGCCGCCATTCAGCCCGAGGACAGGACTCCTTCAGGTCTAAGCTGGAGCTGCTTTGTGCAGAGGCATGTAGTTCTGGTCCAATTTCCAAGTCTTCCACGTTATTGTTATCATTATTATAGTATAGTATATGACTTGGATGCTTTCCAATACAATAACATGTAATACACAAATGTAATCAATATTTAACATACACATCAAAGTTATGAAGCTAGGAGTTTGCCTGCCATCTGCAGTAGGGGTGTGTGTTTGTGTGATGTGTGGGCCTGAGTTTTGCTGCACTCTGGGTCTTTCGCTCTCATTTTAGGTCCTCCTCTTCATGGAGTACCCCCCCTCCCCCACCCCACCCCTCACAGCACCTACTCTAATATCTCTTTTGGGATATGCCACATGACCCATGTGATCCCATGTTGCTTTGCAGTGGCATTGTGCTATATTGTTAGGCTATATTATGATTGGTCTGCGGTTATGCTATGCAATGTAAATGGACCTTGTATCTGCTATGGCATGCCAAGCAAGCACCGCCATGCTATGTATTGTTACTGTATTCTATATTTGCTATGCTATTCTTTGGGAATCTATGTTGACCCGTGGTATGGTGGATATGCTGCTAAATGTAATGATATGTTATGCTTAATTGTTTGTATATATTATGCTGTGTTACTTTGTGGTGCTGTGTTGTTATGTTGTGTGATGAATTTAGGTAGCCAGGTCTAAGAGCTCGCCATTTTTAAAGAGACAGGAAACCACGCATAACTGTCAGGTCTGAGCACACCTGTTCAGGACCATTCTTCCTACGTTGGAAGCCCCACCAAGCAAACTAAACTATAAGCCTACCTCTTCACCTCTGAGCTACCCTCTTACCCTACCTCTCATCTGCTTTCTAGAAAACATGTTCCACTGGCCTCTAACCTGTGCCTCCACTCTAGCACTTCATCCATCCCGGCTACATCCCCTAACACAGCTGGTTGTACCGCCTGCCTGCACTTAAAGATGTCTAATGTTGGTTGTCCTTGATCTATGTATGTCCACGTATGTATTGTCCCCAATGACTGTTTCATTTACTCCCCTCCCCAACCTGGTCAGAATGACACTCAAACTCACCCCATGGTGAGAGGCTCACTGCTTCCCGCCAAATCTGATTTCTTATCTATTGTACGTTCTATTGCGATCAAAAGAGCATTGTTCTTCCGTGTATATATAAATAAATAAATAAAAAATCAAATACCACTCCACTTGTCACTCCCTTCTACTGGAAATGAAATAAACCAATGGCTAATCAGGCAGTCATGGCGGCAAATCAACGGGAGGCAATCACTAACTGATACATATCCACTTTCGTCTGGACTGATGCTATTACTCTTCTATTTCCACTTGTCACTTTCTCCAGCAAACTTGGCACCTCATGCGCTCTCTCTGATCCGCTGCTCATATATTGTCCAAAGCTGAATAACTCTTGCCACAAATGTATGCAGTACAAGCAATTTTCTAAATGATCAACTGGATTTTCTATAATGGCGTGATTGTCACACTGCTTCCTCCAAGAGCCGGTTCCCGCCAGCCGTCTCCTACCTTATGGGAGTCCTTTCATTCATCCCTGACGTGGTGGTTATATCCACCGCGACATTTCCCACGGGTACGTTCCAAACGGAATCTTCATTCTGTGGGCTGGATAGTGTTTCCGAGCTTGCGCATGCATGGACTGCCATGTCCCACGTTCCGCGCAGGGCTCTATGGCAATGACGGCTTGCCGTTCAAGCCCCATTTTCGCCATAGGCCCTTATCTGCTTCCTCCTTCTGCCGGTTCACCGCATCTTAACCCGGTTGTTTCCAAACCGTGCAGAGCTCTGGACCAGCTTGCTGTGGCCTGTTCCTCAATCCTGTTCCCTGCGCTTTGCCTTGCCTGGCCCTGCCTCCAGCCATTCTTCTCGTTCTCCTTCTGTTCCTCTTCTGGCTACCACTGAACCTATGCCTCTGGGGTTATCTTTCCTTTTCTCCTGTTGTATTCCCTGGTACCCTCAGTCTGTTTCACTGTCTGCCATTACACAGTTAATCCATACCTTATTCTGTGGCTACCAGACTCCGGCATCCAACTACCTGAACCTGCATTCGCCCCTGGCCTGTTACATCTGCCACCACTACTTGGAGACTTCAAGACGCCATTGGACAACATCTCGCAGTTTGGCCTTCTCAGTCCATGTTTGCACTGTTCCTGCACCACGGAAATCTGGGACGAGCCGTCCCGTGGCGTGGGGAGCTCATCCAGAGTTTCCCAGTCACATTCTGGGGAGTTTTGGGTGGACTTCTCGTGCCACCCTAACATCAGTACCTTTCGATAGCCTGGCATCGGCACCACCATCAACAGGAAAAACAGTTACACAGCGCCAGCGAAACGCATTGCTTAACAGAAATTTAGAATTATTCAAAATGTGTGCACTTCTATGAAGGTTTAACCTGAATCCTTAAAATGCACCCAGATGTCTTAAAGAAATGCATAGAATGGTTTTAAAATTATTCAAAACTCTTCAAAAGCGTCCCGAATTCCTGCAAAATGCAGCAAATTCCCCTCTTGGTAGTTATCGCAACATTGTAAATTGTGGTGTCTCTGGCAGCAATGGGTCCAAAGCAACGATAAAGACAGGCTCGACCCTGTTGATTCTTTGTGGTGAGATGTTATAAAACGCTTTATTTCTTTATGTCAGTCCTGTAATTTCACAGTTTAAAAACGGTGTGTTCCAGGTAAGGTAAGTGTTCTTGTATAGCCCCCTTCTGCCAATAACGTTGGACGCGCTACAGTAAGGCTGTAGGGCAGGCCTGCCTAGTCTCTGGGTCTCTATCTAGACTCTGGGTTTTTACACTCTTCTGCGGGTCTCTGGGGAAGTGCGTGGAGTCTCTGGGATTTCCAGGCCCTTCGAGTAACTCTGCCCACACCTCGATGTGATTGGCTACAAACTGACAGATAGTGGCCAATCACATCGAGGTGTGGGCAGAGACAAAGGATTGAGCATAAATCTCGCTCAGATTGATGTCATTTGATATTGAATCTTTGTCTTTTTTTAAATGTGGATGGCGTGGGTGGGTGGTGTCTCAGAGAAAAGGGGCAGGGGTGTCCAATGATGTCATTCTCCTGGTTTTTCTTTGGCAAATGTGGGCGGGTCTGTTGTGGGGTTGAGGGGAAGAGGAGGAGTGGGAAGTTCCTGTTACATACATGCTAAATATGGATCCTAATGTGATAGGGAAGAGGCATGTTTCTATTTTATTTATTTATTGGGTATTTATAATGTGCCTATATAAGATCGCTGTTTTGTTCTCCCTGTTCCCCTCCCTTGCCTTGTCACACTCTGAAACACTTGTGTACGAGCGCGATAGAAATAAAATATCAATATCAATATACAGCAAAAGATGTTTCAAGGCACAACAAGGAGAAAATAAATGGTGCTACTAGTCCTTGTGTCATTTGGATTGAAGAAGTGCAGGGGAGAGGTGAGCGAGGAAATGGCGATTAGGACGGAAGGGCCTATGGGTTATGCAAGTGTCAATGGTAGGCCAGGTGGACATGTGCCAGGGGAATGCAGAGCATGCACGGGAAAGAAGTTAAGTGCGAGGGACGTGTTAAGTGCGAGGGACTGGGCTGGAATGGCTCAATGTGGTGCAGGCTCAGCCAGGCTAGTGCAGGGGGAGGGAGACCAGAAGGGCAAGTGCAGGTTAGGGGAGGGGTTCAGGGCAGTCCAAGTGAAGGGGTAGACTGCTCAAGGGGGGGCCTGGTGCCCTGGAAGGGTCTGAAAGAACGAGGCAGCCAGTCAAAAAAGGCAGAGGGGGACATGAGTAGTGGAGGGGTGAGGTAAGGAGGAAGGTAAAAGGAGGGTCTTGAGGAGCTTCCAGAACTTAAGGAGATTTGGTTCAAATCTGAGATGGGCAGGGAAGCCATTCCAGAGGGCGGCACCTGTGGAGGAGAGAGATCTACTCCCAACTCTCTGCTTGGAAAAGCATCTGTTCTGCAGTGAGTTGGAGCTAGAAGACTGAAGGGCTCTAGCAGGGAGGTATTTAGGGAGAGAAAGTTGGATGTAGCATGCCTCAGGCCTCAGTAAGCCTTGTGGATGATGCAGAGGGTCTTAAACTTGATCCTCGCAGCAACCGGGAGCCAGTGGAGAGATTTAAGGTTGGAGAGATGTGGTCCCTGGGCTTGAGGACAAGGATACGTCTCAGAGTCCTATTCTGGATTAGTTGAAGGGGCGAAGGGAGGAGTTAGGCAGATTGAGGAAGAGGCTGTTGCAGTAGTCCAGCCGGGAGAGGACCAGAGCTCTGGAGACTTCAAGTTCTTTGGGGAAGGTAAGGAAAGTTAGGTTGCCTCTGAGGAGGTGCTGCTGAAAGTGGGCCTTCATGACAAGGTCCGCGATGCGAGGAGAGAAGGAGAGAGAGGAGTCAAAGATGACACCAAGGTTTTTTGCCTCACAGGAATATGAGGGGAGGGGGTCCATGGAGGGCAGAGAGTGTAGGAGGGAAGGAGGGAGCTGGGGTCCCAACAAGAAGGATCTCAGTCTTACTGGCATTAAGGCAGAGATAGTTAGCAGTGCACCATGCCTGAAGAGTAGACAGGAATGAGAGAGGAAGAGGAGGAGGCACTGGAGGGCAGCTTGACACTGGAAGTAAGGAGAGAAGGCAGAGATCAAATGGGCTTGAGGGGAAAGGTAGGTGTTAAAAAGCAATGGCGAGAGGATAGAGCCATGAGGGACACCACAAGTGGAGAGTGAGATGGAGGAGAGAAAAGGGCCCAGTTCAACCTGGGAAGGTCAGTCAAAGAGGAAGGAGGTCAACCAGTCCAGACTCAGGTCTGTGAGGCCAAGGGTATCACAGAGACAATTTATAAGGGTGCTAAGATTGGCCATATCAAAGGCAGAGGAGAGGTCAAGAAGGATGAGAACGGAAGGAGAGTTGGAATCGCGATTAGAGAGCAAGTCATCATTGGTGTTCAGGAGTGCAGTTTCCGTGCCTCTGGCTGGTCTGAAGCCTGACTGGTGGTCGTGGAGGCAACCAACAGATTCAGTGTGGTGGATACGCTGGTAGACAGCCAGCTTATCCAAGAGTTTGCCTAGGAAGAGGGTAATGAAGATATGGTGGTAGTTAGCCGGACAGGAGGGTTCGATGGAAGGCTTTTTGAGGGGAGGGTGCACAAGGGAGTGCTTGAGGAGTAGCAGAAACATTGCAGTGCCAAAGGAGTGATTGCAGTAATCAGCCACGGCTGGAGCAAGGGAGACAATATTGTCCTTGATCATTCTGGAGGAGCAGGGGAGAACCAGTATGTATGAGACTTTCATAGAGCAGACTTGCCTAGTGACCTCATCTGGTGATTTGGGAGAGAAAGAGGAGAGAAGGAGTGAAAGGGAGATGGGGCCCAAAGGAGGCCGGAGAGTGGGTGAGGGAGATTGGTGTGGTGTAGAGGAGAGGGAGGACAGGATGTCCTGAGTTTAGTGATGAAGTGAGAGGCTAGTGCAGTGCAGAGGGCCAGGGAAGGCTGAGGAGAAATGGAGACTGCAGTAGGATTGACGAGTTCCTTGGAGATTTTAAGAGTTCAGCCATGTTGTTAGTGGCACCAGGGATGCAGGCTTGGATATAGACCCTCTTCTTCGAGTGGAGTGATAGTCTATATTGCCATTGGAGCAGGAGGCAGGCCGGTCTGTCAGAGGATGTGCTCGAAGCCTGCCACTTCTGCTCAGCAGCTCTGCACTTGCATTTCAGAGATACCAGGTCGGAGTCATACCTGGAGTTTTGCTTGGTGGCAGGCTTCATGCAGATCCTCATGACAGGGGCAAGGATGTCCAGAGTGTTGGAGATGGAGAGGTAAAGGTTAGCAAGGGCTATGTCAGAGCGAGAGTAGGTGGCAGGAGTGGGAGGGGCATTAAGGTGGCGGCAAAAGCAGCAACTGAAACTCACTTCATTAGTCGAGTGACGGAGAAGGAGACTGGCAGTGCGGCGGGGGCTTAGCAGGGGGACCCAGGTGGTCCAGGTGAGAGGACAGGAGAGCATGATCAGACCAGGAGAGAGGTGTAGTGAGAGGATTGGAGATGGGGATGTCTGCTGAGATGAGAGCATGCAAGATGTGTCCGGCTGAGTGTGTGGGACCGGAGGGAAGAATGGAGAGGGAAAGAGTCCGAGGTTGCGTAAGAGCCCAGAGGCTGCAATTTTTACGCACAAGTGTCCCTGAAAAGACACTCACCTTGGCTGGGATAGCCTGCACTCCCCGGCTATTCCCGAACTCCGAAAGTCGCTCTGTCTGCAAGGTTAGAGCTTCTAGGAATATGACCTTACTCTTCATCGCCTCCAGCCCCACAAGAGAACCTGCTTTTTCGTTGATGCACGACCACACGTTGTTAACGCACACCTGTACTTTGAGTGCTAGGCTCCTCCCTTTCTGGGGCGGGACTACATAAGATAGGGATTGTTGATAAAGGACTGCCTAAACTGATATCTGCGTTGATTTAACCCCTTTCTGTTACAGGTCATGGTTAGTTTTCTCTGTCCATCATCAGTACTTGGCTATTTGCAGAGTTGTAAACATGTTCGTTAGTGAATGATCTTGTGTGGTTTTGTTTCTTCATAACTGTGGTTTAATTGTGTTTTGATTATAAAGGCCTATAATAAATGTATTTTTGCTATACATCTGTCTAAGAGTAATCTGTGGCGTTTTACTGTGTGTGCTCATTGTGGGCTTCCGCTCACTCTCATTCCTCCTGAGACTTAGGGGGTCATTACGAGGTTGGAGGTAATGGAAAAACGATGCCGGTAAGGGATTACCGGCACCGCATACCGCTCCAGGCTATTCCGACTCAACAAGCCGGTATTAGCGCCACTGCTGATAGTGTGCTCCCCCGTACCGGCATGCGCGTTGTCACTTGGCCCTTGGGCCAGGCAATAGCGGGATGGCGCTAACAGGAGGAAAATGCAAATACCGGCATCATGAAGGTGGTAATGAGGCGTACCGGGATGCCGGCAATACCGGCATCGCTAACCACCCGCAAACAGCAATGTGCAGTGTTCCCAACTGCCACAGGTGCACACAATCAGCACAGGTGGTGGCAATGGAGTCTGGCCCAGCACAAAAGGAGCATGCCCACACACCACACCCCTCACCACACCAAAATGATTCCACTTGTAGTAGCAATACTGGGGCTTGAGGACATGCTCGCATTGCTACACCAGCAACAACAACAGGCACCACAGAGGAGACGCAGGAGGAGAATGAGGGTGAGACAGGCCCAGCAAGCCCCACCAGTGCAGCCAGTGGTACCACGCAGGCAGCCCCCAATCCCTTGCATCAGAGCCAGTCCATTCAACCTAATCCCTGAGCAGATCCACACCCTGTACCGTCTGGACCAGGACACCATCACCACCATTATGGACATGATACACGACGGCATTGACAGCCTGATTGAAATACGCACCACCATCCCACCTCTACTGAAGGTAGTGTCTGTGCTCCACTTCCTGACCACAGGCACCTACCAGCACACAGTGGGGCACATGCATGGCATATCACAACCCTTATTTTCTCGCATGCTGAACCAAGTGCTGGATGCCCTCCTGAAGCACACAAGGGACTACATATCCCTACCACGGACTGCCCAGGAGATCTTTGACAATAAAGTTGGCTTCCATGCACTGTCAGGCATATCAAATTATATTGGTGCACTTGACTGCACCCATGTGGAATTGGTGGTTCTGCATGCAACAGAGGTGGTGTACCACTATATCACTCAATCAATGTACAGATGGTATGTGACTCCAGCAAGATCATCACACATTGTTGTGCCGATTTCCCGGATCAACTCATGACTCAATGGTCCTGCGGAACTCCACGCTACATGGAGTGACATGCAGGACGATGTGCCTGGCTGCTTGGTAAATTGCATGACAGGCACATGGCAGTGAAATGGGGGAGAGATGCACACACCACCATGGTTTCATTGTTGTGGTGACAGCACGATGTCCACATCCCAAAACACTGTGCCCCAAAGCATCCCAAACTGAACATGACCACCAATTCCCATAGCAATGAAGTAGGCTGCACACCTATCACAACATGGCAAACTTTAAACCACCCCACATCCCACAACACGTGCGCCACCCATCATCAGACCTCACCCTCCGTATCACAATCCAGCAACATGCTGTGAGTATTCTCAATGTAAATGTCTGCCGCAAATCACCACACAGGACAAGCATCCATGAGAGTGCACAAAACAAAACCACCAAGGGAATCCACTGCTTGCCACAGGGCCACCACCACAGAAGTGCAGAAAGTCTCCATGGGAATAATCAGCACTGATTGCCACTACTGCCAACGCTGCCAGTCAGAAAATCATATAGAACACCAGACATCACATATATATCACAAACACACCGGAATGTGTCCACAATGCATGAGCAACATCAAGGCCGTGTACATCATGTATCATCTTGAAGATGCAATCCACACCATAAGACCATGGGACAGCACACATTGAGTCAAGGAAAAATGTGTGCATACAACCAGGGACATGTGCATGTGACCAACAAATATCTGTGGGCATGTGTGATAGGTACAGCTATCCATCATGAATCGACTAACACATACCTTATTTTGCTCCCATGCAGGTGATCGTGGCTATCCCTTGAAGCCGTGGCTACTCACCCCTGTCTGAAACCCACAGAACAGGCACGAGGAGGACTACAATCATTCCCATACCCGTACCCGTGTGGTCATCGAGCAGTGCTTTGGCCTGTTGAAGGCACGTTTTCGCTGCCTTAGCCGGTCGGGTGGGGCACTCCTCTACAGGAATGAGAAGGTGGCCAAGATCATCATGACATGTGTCATGCTGCACAACAGGTGTATCCGACGGAACGTGCCCCTGCCCCCTGACGTTGAACTGCAACCACCAGGTGATGAAAAAGGGGATGAAGAAGATGTGGGCGCACATCATCGCGCTGCCGATGCACAAGAGGGACGTGCTGTGAGCCACTCTGTGATTGGACAATATTTCTAATACACATGGGTGCAGAGGGTGCCATGAAAGTGGGATAGAGAGCACTGGGTGTGGGAGTACATGTACACTATGCACTGTAGACCAATAAATGACACATATGCAATGAGGAATGTCCACTCAAGTATTTTTTTCTGCTACACAACGGGTGTATTAAACTGTTAAATAGTACAAATAGTACAAAGTGCTCATACCCTCCATCTCAAACACACCCTCTCCCCCTCCCGCTCCCCCACAACTACCCCACACTCCCTCTCCCCCCTCCCCCCACAACGCCCCCACAGACCCTCTCTCCCTACCCCCACAACGACCCGACACTCCCTCTCCCCCTCCCCCCACAACTACCCCACACATGATGTCCAAGCAAATGCTGCAGATTACTGCGTCAAATGCCTTTATCAGGCTGCCCCATCTACTTCTGTCCACTTCCCGCATCTGGTGGCGGCATGTACGATCGCCGCAAGGTGCGTGCAGACCTGCGGGGGGCTGGTCTGAGTTGAGCTAGATGATGATGATATGCCCGCTTGCTCCTGTCTCGGGGCAGGATGCTCTGCCTCCATGGCATGCGCTATCAGAGCAGCGTGGTACTGGCCTCAATTGCCTATCTAAGGGACGCAGTGTTGTCCCACCCCTCCTGCCTTGCCTGGGCACCGTCGGAAACAAACTGCCTGTCTAGGGCTGTCAGCACCTCCTGGCGCTGCACCGTATGATCCATTTGCTGCACCCCATCCCGGACACCAGTGGAGGTGGATGCTACATGTGTCAAATTTGCACATTTGTGTGGCTCCTCTGTGGGGCTCATGCTCCCTTGACCTGGATCCCCTCCAGACTGCTCCTGTGTGCTGTCATTGGTGGAGTACAATGGTGTGACCTGTGGTGATGGTGGGGGACTGGGTGTGACAGGTATGTCTGATGAGTCATCCTCCACAGGGACAGACACCTGGCCTTGGCTCTGCACATCCTCGTCCGTCTGGTGTGCCGTGGCTGCCGCCTCCCCAACAGAGCTGTTCGCAGCTGAAATATCCCCATCGGCCACTGTCTCCTGTGCAGGCGACACAGATGTTGTGGGGACTGTAGCTGTAGTAGTGGACCTTAGCCGCAACAGTGACGTGGCATCCTCTGGTGCCTTCCCCTTCTGTGCCAGTCGTGGCCTGCCTGGCCCTTTTGATGTTGAAGGCCTGTTGCCTTCCTCCCTGCCCCTGGACCTCTTCCGGGGAGTTGTTGCCTGTGCCACTGAGTCTTGGGCCTCGCTGTCAGGATCTGAGCCTGTGGGGGACCAAGAGAGGGACGGCATCAATGATGGTTCTACAAGCATCATGCATACATTGGTGTTATTGCTGTTCTACACATTAGAGGGGAATAGGTATTGGAGTTTTTGCAATCGGGTTGCTTTCTATATTGGTGGAGCATGCAGGCATCCGTCAGGGTCACACATGTTTGAGGTGGTGTATGCTGTGTGACATGCATTTCTGTTGTGGACTGCGTGCAGTGTGACTAATGCTGTTTCCATGTTTGTGGGGTGTGTGTCAGGTATGGCATTGGCATGCTGCATGCATGTGAATGTGTCAGTGCTGAGGACGTCATCTAGGCAGGGATGTGTCCATGTGTCTGTAATGGCCAATGCATTGCCTCATGGCACGGTCAAATTGGTGGACTATCATCATACTTTGCATTACAGTGTTTTCTTATGGCACTCACCTCCATCTGCCGATGAGGTGGTGCCACGTTCCATCTCCCCCACACCTTCAATCGTCTCAATGCCAATGGTGCTGGCGCAGATTTCCTCCCAACGGCTTAGTTTGATAGGGGAGTTAGGCCCACCACGAGTAGCTAGGCCCTGGCTCTGGTTGGCCGACATTATGTTTCAGACTCTGAGGCGCAGGTCGTCCCATCTCTTGTGCACGTCCTTCACTGTGCGGGGGTGATCCCGACTGCACTCACTTTTTGGGCAATAGGTTGCCAGATCTCTTTTTTTTTATCTGAGCTTCTCTCTTGAGTTTGTTGGCAAAGACAACCTCAGCATTTTCTGCCAGTGTCTCTGCGAGCATTGTGAGGTCGTCCTCAGTGAAGCGCTCTTTACGCTGCCGGGCTGAGCCTTTTTTAACTGCCTTTGGCATGATACTGGTGGTGATGATGTATTTCTGCTGTCGAAATGAGGCTCCAGGTCCTGTGTAGTGAGGATGGCAATGGATTGTGTTTTTCAAGATGGCCACCGTGCCCTTTCCCGTTCCGGCGCGATGACGCTACTTCCGGTTTTCGTTTATTAGTGGTCACCGCTAATAGCGGTGCCCGCTAATGCCGTATCCATTGATGCCAGCCAGGTTATTTAGGGGTGGACGGTGGCGGTAGTGTTGTCTGCGTTTTCCATGATGCCGCTAAGGGGCATTTTTGGGACTTTTGCGGCATGCCGGTACTGTTGATACCGGCATGCCACTACGCTCGTGCACGCATACTCGTAATAGTCCACTATTAGCGGCCTCTTTCCTACACGGACACAGTATTTGCTCCATGCCGGTAAAAACTGTTTTTTACCTCCAACCTCGTAATGATCCCCTTAGTCTTCACCGCCTGCCAAGCTACCCTAGATTGGTTTGGTTTGTCCAGATGTTTCCCCTGTTCCTAGGGTTGCCTCCTAAACTTCTGCCAACTAGTTCACTAGAGTTTCTAAATCTATTTTAACAGATAGTAGCAGGGGCCCATACGGGGAAGAACAGGGCCACTCCGCCCCCGGACTGGTTAGGCCTGGGCTTAGGGAGAATCTTGTAGCCCTCTGTGGGGAGAGTGTCAAAACTTGTGACAGAGCTGGTCTTGAACCACGTCTCAGTGAGCGCGTGGACATCGAGGTCGAGGTCTTCAAGAAGGTGGCAGATGTCAGATGTGTGTTTGACGGCACAACGTGAGCTGAGCGTAGCTAAGTAGAGCGGGGTGCCACTTTTCAAGGTTTTCCCAGGAGGGGTACAGGAATGTGGTACACCCGTCGGTGGAGGCAGAGGGGACAGAGAGGAGGCAGAAGGAGGAGTGGCTGGAGAATGGAGGAAGTTGATGAGTGATGGAAGACACCAATGAAGAAGGAGGAGGTTGGGCTGAGAGCCCTGGATCATAACAGTGCCATTCAGGTAGACATTAATGATGGCCCTAGAGGAATGGAAGTATGCTAGTCGTAGGGGCAGTCTTAAGTTTACGAGGATGGTTGTTAATGCATTGGGGTGCTACGGAGAGAAGGGATGCTAGGGAAATGGTAGGTTATGGATCTGTGTATAGTCTGCTAAAATGTGTGGTGCCTCTGATGGAGCAGATTTGGTGTAAAATGTTGGAAGATTTAGTAGTGAGTAATTACTGCGGGATGTGTGGTTGGGAACGAGGATTGAGGTTCACGCATTGGCTTTGTTTCAGCAGTCTCTACGCATCTGTTGAAGGGTTGGCTTGAATTGGACTTTTAGGGGCACATAAGCTTTATGAGTTGAGATGTCTTAAAGCTGTTGGGTCAGTCTGAGTTTGTTTTTCATCTGTCTCACTTTGGCTAAAGATGCAGTTTTGAATTTCTTTCCTGGATGTCAGGAGGTTTGCTCCCATGCAGAGGTTTCTGGGTAGGGAATTCCATAGATTGGTTGCCGGTGAGAAAGTTTATCTTTCTTGTATTTTCATTTTGAAGTTGGGAACAAGGACGAGCGCTGCGCTGCTTGATCTGAGTGTCCCCTGTGAAGAAAGCTGTACCCTTTCCAGGGTAAGTGCTTTGGGCAATGCACAGGCCTTTGACACGTATTCATTTTGTGATGGGGATACAATGGCAACAGCTAAATGCAGGGGTAATGTGTTAAAGCATTTTCATGCCAAGGAGTGATCCTGAGCAAATGCGCACACACCTGTCTCTATCCACTTACTAAGTACATGACCTGGGCACCCCGATCACCCTGAAGTTGATCAGGCAGGGTCATCCATCTGAATGGACATAGGCCGAGGTGTCCTAACTTGTACGATCACTTATAGCCCAAGGTTTGTTATGAGAAAGATGAATGTGTAGAGCCCGAGGTTCCACTCTCTGCACGAGTTGCAAGGTTGGAGCCGCTGACATCATGAGGCTTAACAAAGAACTGAATGATGGGATTAATCTAACAATATAATAAAAGGCCAGATGTATGTTTGTCCTGCATGTTTGACCGATGCAGTTGCTTTGCCTGCTGTCACCCATAGAGGGAGCTGTTGCCTTAAGATATATAGAGACGATGCCAATTTTCATGGCTTCACCTGTTGTCACCACTAGGGGGAGCTTTTGCCTAGGTTATATAGTGGTCCTACTTTGTTAATGTAAACCTGCACTTTGGCCATTTACACAGGCTCTTACACTAGTAACGAATAATCCGAACCCCAAATCCTTTAAGGCCACAGCCCTTTTATAGTGCTTCAGGGATTCCCCGCCTTTCTCACTCCCACAGAAAGGACGGGTCTCTGGTGCACCTCTAGGACACGCTTATGACTTTATGCCTAAACATGGTTTCACAACCATTGCTATTTGCGTTGGTGGCGTTCCATGGACTTGCTCCCCTGACTGAGCGGGGGTTGTCTTCTAAGGTATGGATGGGGCTGGTGTTTAGAGAGAGTGAACCTATGAGTAAGTAAAGGTCTTAAATTACCACTTGGCGGGTGCGTTCCGCGCCGACTGCTAGTAATGGTGAAGGCCGGCTATCTCTGTGACAGCTCCATGTCTACTGGACCCCGCTGCCGTGTCCCTAGTTTGAGGCAGACTGAACTGTTTGCTCTTCTTTCACTCACTGATTCCGTTCAGCCTCCTTGGGTTCAAGGGGTGACATGTGCACGCTGCATGGTGGGGCACCCCAATGAAGCCACGCGCCACATGTCAACCTTGATCCTTCTTGTCTCATCGCCCTCCTCATGAAGAACCCTTTACATTCTAAACCCAGAGTTATGGGGCTACCTCAACATCAGGTGACGGGGTCAGTTTTTTGGCCTGTGTCTGTGTGGTGTATGAGGGAGGTTAGAGTCCTGTTGGAAACGCTGCTTTTGGCTTCTGGGCCAAAAAATACTATTTGAGTCTGTTCATTACATAAAATACATTGATTGGTTGAATTTATATTTTTTGGGCAACAAGTCCCACAAGCCGAAGGAAAGCGAGCATTGGCAATGCAACAGTTTGGGCATTTGTGTAGGCATAGGAAAGGCACTTGCCAGGCCCTGCCATAGTGGTAGTAACTGGCTATTGTTGGCAGCAGGTGCAAAATGGTGCGAGTAACTGGACACCTAATAGCAGTGCCTGGCACATGCCTAATACACACAAGCCAAAACGGTTGGCTTTGCCAATGCTTGTTTTTAACAGGACTTCAGTGAATGACACGCAGAGTGCTTATAAATTGAGTGACTGAGGCATACCTGATAAGACTTTTTTTATTATTTGTCTTTGGTCTGAGAAACAAACTTTTTACACAATCTTGATTTGTATAGAATAGTTGAGTGCATTACAAAACAGACATTAAATCATCAACTCCTATGACATAATTACAGTCCTAAGCGTTTTCATTACTTTAGAAAGGTTGTCCATTCAATGTCTCAAACCATCCTCGAAACAGGCCACTATAAAATACAACCTCATCTAAGAGCATGAATATCAGATCTACATTAAAGTCTACATATAAAAGCTCAGTTCTATTTTTCTTTAAAAATCCCATCTAGAGATCTAAGTTTAGGCAACATCAGACTCATTTGAGAGCATCCTTCTGTCGCCATGTGCTTATAAACACTCAAAAATGTCCCAAGGTGGAGTTGTCTCAAGACCTTTAGGGCAGACCAACTCACCCATAAATGTTCCAATGTTTCGATGCCACCAACAGATTTGCAAAATCTGCACATTCTGAGATGCCGATCAACTTTCAGTCGGGCACGCAGTGCCTTGTTTGTCGGATAAAGGTTCAGTCTAAATCTTACAGGTTCTTCTGCAATGGGCTTTTGGAAACTTTAAAAGATATCTTGGTAATGTACTGAATGCTTTCTCTTCTCCAGAAACATTTGAGAATGGTGTATAGCCTTTGCATTCCTTAAATGTTACAATGAATTCATTTAACCACAATGTATGCTTAACCTCTGCCGGAGTAGAAATTAAAATCTCAAACCTTGTCCCCAATTGCTCAATCTTATCTGCACATGGATTATTCTAAGCGATTTACAAAATCTCCTGTTTCTCAATGGAGTTCACATACAGATTTGGATATGAAGTGTCTTTCTTAGACTTGTACATGTTTGGCGGAAGGACAGAACTCCATTTGGGAGGAGCCGAAGTTTACGACAAGAATCCCTCTAGCCTACTCCAATTTTTAGGTGACACGTTAAAAAAGACTTCAGCACCATGTGTGATTACTGGAATCCCCTTCAATATATAAAAATCCACAATTGGTGAAACCGAAAAGGGAACAAATTTCATATTGATGGCACGTGCTTGTGCAGCGAGACACGCCACTTTTTGTTTTACATATTTTAGCATGTATACCTCATTAGCTTTCCCTAAGATATGAATCCCTAAATACGTAAAAGATTCAACCTGTTCTGAGCAAAACTTGTTTATTACTCGAATAGCGGGGTCAATAGCTCGATTAAGTCTTTAGCTCCAAGAAGGCTGATTTGAAAAAATACTGACAGGCAGCTGGAGTGCAAAGTTTGATGGTAAGGCATGATTAAAGCAAGCTCAAACAGTTCCCACGAGGGGGCGTTTTGGGTGGGGAAGAGCAGGAACTGGGTGGGAATGGCCATTGGGATTAGCATGGCCATGGGCAGTCAATGGGTGGGCAAATAACAAAACACCACTTACAAGATGTGCGACTCTTCTCATATGCCATTCCTCCCTATCTGTACTCTAATGCAATAGTTTCGGCTTCTGGGTGGCGCCACCAGCACCCAATAGCCCAAACTAAAAAACAGGACTGGATGCTTTTCTCAGGCATGGCCGCGGGAAACTGGAGAGCTCTGTTCAAACCTCCTTGAAATAGACCACACAGTACCCGGTTACTTCCAGCCAACATGCATCCACACAACAGCGGGGCCAGCCTGCTTGTGCCCTCTCTCCCCACTTACCAAGTCCACCCTCCTTGCTCTCCAATCCACCAGTGTCGTGAGTCGCTGCAAAGGGTAGCGGCACGTGGTATAAAGCCCAGTAAAATAACATGCCATTCTGAAGGGAATGCCCACATGCCCATTGCATCCAGGAGCTGCTAGGCCAGTCGCGGCTTTAACCTTTCATTCTGTAATGTCCCAGAAAGCAAACTGAAAACCAGGACTGGCCTGGCATCTCCTGGATGCATGTTGGCATGCATGAAACCCCCTTGAGTCCAGTTGCATCTCGGAGTTGGTTATTTCTGTGGACTGGTTGCTAATGGTAGCTTAAATTATCCAGGAACATGTCCTTTCTTTGTTCTGTCTTACATAGGTGGGTCTATGTACTGAAACCCCTCTAATGCCACAGGTGGTCCCAGGAGAGAGGCATCATAACTGGTGAAACGTGCACGACAGTGGTGAGGCGTGCCACTACCGACTTTAAAAAAGGCTAAAATGGCAAAATCCTAACGAAAAAGCGCCGAATTCTTCTAAAAGTGTTCACACTATTGAAAATGTGAGGAGAACCCTTGAAAATCGCACAGGTATGGATTTCTTCGGAAAGAAATGGATATAATCCTTCACAAATGATCCAAAACTCTTCGAAAGCGCACACAATTTCCAACAAAGTGCACTAAATTATTGAAGGGGTGCGCGAAATTCCCGTGGTTAGCCGTTACTGGATGGCGCTGCAGGAAGTGCGCAGAGACAGAGCCAAATAGAAATGTAAAGCAACACAAACTACAACTCCCAGGCTTCCCGCGCGCGCCCCCTCCCCCTGCACGGCTCAGCCTCGGACCCAAAAGGGAAAACACTTGCAGAAAGCAAAGCACGCCTGGAATTCGTTTCCTGTGACTTTCCTTCCAGAGGAGCTGAGGAGGCAGGGGAGGAGCTGGGAAGGATGGAGGAGCTGCCGCTGGTGGTAGGGGCCAGAAGTCCGGGGGGGCCTCGGAGACCCCCCTCCAAGTCCTAGAACACCACCCTCCCTCCCACCATGGCGGAGCCCCTGCTGAAGAAGACCTTCTCCAGGCTGCGGGGCAAGGACCGGCTGAAGCGCAAGAAATCCGACGTCAAAGAGCGGGGTAAGCCACCACCAAGTACCCGGCAGTGTGGGAATGCGCCTAGAAACCCCGAAGCGGTCGGGCGAGGCAGCGCCGTAAGCTACCTCGAAACTTTTCTGGAGTGGGGTAGAATATCAGATATGGGGTGCGCAGTAACACTGCACTGAGTGTGTCTGACGGTGGGGGTATTCCAGGGCATGATGTGGCGCTGTAAGGATCTCCGGAGTAGATAAGGTGCTATGTGCACACCAGGATTAATAAGCAGTTACTTGGATGATGTAGGCAGCTGGTGATATCGCTCTTATCACATCACATCACATCGCAAAAGGGTGCCGTTTTCAGCAGTGGATAGGGCGCTGTGTGGACATCAGCTGTTGCTAAAGCGCCGCGAAGATATCTGCGAGAGAATACAGCGCGCAGAAACCTCTAGGTAGTAGAGTAACCGGAGCGAGGGAAGATGGTCAGGCAGCGTCTTTAGACGTTTGAGGTCGTGTCATGTCAGCTTTGGATTAAGCGCCTTAAGTCTGTCTGTAATGGTTGAGACGCTACGAGGATGTCAGGGACTAAGTAACATGGCACGAGTAGGTCCGAAGCAGGGTATGGTGCTGTGCGATGATATCATGAGCTGGCAGGACGCACAGGGGATGGGGTGATGGAGGGCGAGGGGGGGGGGGAGAGGTGTTAATGCGCTACAAGGCCACTGATAGATAAAGTTCTTCTAAGACCACGGAAGCCAGTAAGGCACAACATCCGAAGTGATATAAGGTGCTGTGAAAATGGCATGCCTGTGGGGTGGAGGGTGTAAGGCAGTGTCAGGCGTGGTGTAAGATGTTCCATCCATGGTACTATGGCAGGGGTGTAAGGTGCTGCGAAGAAAGCGCCTAGAGTGCTGAGGACGCTAGAAGCCCGGCACGCTGACCCTAGTGTGCACAGTTATGAGAATGTCCGGAGTGTGGTGAGACCCCCTGAAGATGTAATGTGTGAGGAGTCGTTCTCCCTGGGCATGCCCACAGAGGTGCAGGCGTCGCGGGCTCTCTGGCCTGGCATTGGGGAGCAGTGGGGTGCCCCCCAATGCACGAGCATTGGTCTCTTTGCTGGTGGACGGGGCTGGTCCCCCTTTTCAGGCCCGGATTTATCCGGGCAGGCGACACTAACGCGCAGGACTCGGAGAGGTGATGTGGGAGGCGAGAGATGCCCGCTTCTGCCCCAAGCGCCAGGGGAGTCTTCTGGGCAGATTGGCCCGTGGTGACGTGGGGTGCAGAGCTGGCAAGTCTAGTGTGCGTGTAAATTGCGCAGGTCAGTTTGTGTGTGTTTGCGCAGGGGTTGGGTGCGCCTGTCAAAGAAAACAAAAAGCTGCGCCGGGAGCCTGCACAGGGGTCCCAGGGAGGAATCGAAATGGCTGCGTGCAGCCCTCAAGACCCGGCTTACCCTGCCTCCAACTTCCAGGGGCAACGTGGACTCTCAAAGCCAACTGGTGGCCTATTGACATACCTATGTGGCATCCATACTGTGTGTTTTGGAATCTGTGTAAAGGGGCGTGGGGAGTCTGGGACACACCAATCGGGACTGATGAGCGACCCGCAAAGTGATGGCAACAGCCTTGGAGATTCTGCAAGATTGATAAGAGCAATGGCCACCGCCAGCTAGAACAACGTGGGATAAAATCCACCAGATGTACTACTTTTGCCTTGATGAAGACCCTTCGGGGTTGAAACACGTGTCGGCTGACCACCTTCTTTATACTATATGTCCACCTCTCGGACAATAAAAACCACATGTGAAGACACCGCAACCTGCGTGAGATCCTTTTTATTTACAAGGGTCGAATACATCACAATTTACTGCAAGGTAACCAGGACTTCTTTGTACGAAATTTCCACAAGGGGCACTGGGTTTGCCCCTTCCTCCCTGTGACCTTGCAAAGAAACACCAGAAAAAGAACTACGATTACACAGAGCTCAGCACAGGAGTGTTCCGTTTCTAGAACCCGCTCCCTTCTACCACGCCAATAAGACATTTGAAGCCTAATGGGTCATGTATCATTTCCATAACGCTACTTTTGGATGGATCGTGAGAAAGTTAGGTTTCCAGCACTCTCTGTACTAGCGCCTCACACCCCCCCCCCCCCCCCAGTTGTCGCTCATGCTCGAGGCGCTGCTTATCGAATCTTTACTCCAAGTCCTGGGAATGGCTGCGTAGTATTGAGCATTGTTTGCATCATCCAGAGTGCAAATGTTTGGGAGGAATTTGAGGAGGCTTGCTTGCCTGGGGTAGATGCAGGCTTGGACTGACCTATCGGGCACTGCCCGAGCCCAAAACGCAAAAGGCAGGTGTGGGCCAGTTGTTTTGGTCAAAGTGGCCCACTTTTTTGGCCAATGTGGGATCCATACCAATGAAGAAAACGCCAGTAGAGTATCTGGACCCAGCACATATTCGGGTAGACATGTCATCATTCTACTGCCTTTGCACTCAAGAAGAACTACTTAGGAGCCAGATTATCTGGCATCGGGACCTTGTTCACGCATTTGTGCAATATTTGGAGCGATTGCCAATAATACTGGGGGGGGGGACAATTAGGAGGCAGCAAATCTGGCACTATTGGACAAACAAGACACTGTCACCTATTGTAAGGACCATCAAGAATCGGGACATGTAACGCATATCGCACAAAGACATTGGAGATCTTTTCTGAAGAAGCTGCCTTGAGAACGACCGCCTAGGTCGAAACACGTGTCGGCCGTGTCAGATCTTTGGAATCAAAGCACACTGAAGAAACACTCTGGAAATTGTTTTGGGCATTATATTACTCAAAAAAGAACTTATCTATTGTAGTAATTTAGGGTCAGAGCGCCGCTTGACCGCAACCCAACGTTTTTCAGTTTGATAAGTTACTTCACCATGTGGCTAGTAGTTTTGACCAGTGTTGCTGAATACATATCTTTTAAAATGCACAATTTCCATCACATTTTATCAAAAAAATTCATCCTTGGGTACTATTCAAACAGTCTGTCACCAAAGGAATGAATTGCTATTCGCAACTGTCGGCCACTTTTTCATTGCTGCCCGAGACCATGTCATGCCCCCGTTCGACCTTGGGTGGACGAGCAGTTGGCGGGGATGTGGATGACGCTTCACTGTGTTTCATTTGGGAGGTTGTGGTGAGTAGAGCGGTTTTCTGTCCAGCGATGTGGGTGTGATGAGGGCCCTTTTTGTCGCCTCAACATATGTTTTTGTGATGAAAGCGTTCTGCAATTCTGACTTCCATATAAGGTGCAACCGTTTATGCCCCCATAGACTTTCAATGTCCTCTAGATTTGTCCTAATGTGTATTTATCAATTGTCCCAAACACACTGGGTTCACATCTGTGTATTTGTTCGGCATCAACTTTGGGTAGAAGCTCAGGGGCCACAACCAAAAGGCTAGCTGGCCCCGAGTCCTGGCATTAGTGTAGCCCCAGATCTTTTCCAGACCTAGCAACACCCCTGCTGAAAAGCCTACACGGTGTGCTCGTCCAGTACAGAGTAAGGATCCGTGTGTTTTAATCGATTTTTAACTGGTCAAAATCTTACATTGTAAATCATTTTTTACCACAGATTGTGGGGTGAGATTCCCCTCCCGCCCCAACCAATATTGCCGGACCCCAACCTATCACCCCCCTTTTGGTAGTAAAGAATGTGGGAGGGAGCACATATGACCATTGCGGGTCAACAACGCGGATATTCGCCCCATTAAAACCCTCAGTCTTCTGCATCATCAGAAAAGCAGTCTGGAACCTTAATCTCTAGTCAACCAGCCCCGCCCCCCTAGAACTCTCAGGACCCTCTAATCTAGTGCTCCCAACCATCTGGATCCTGGGGCCTTCAGAAGGAACACATTTGAGAAAAGAATATATGGGGCTGGTCCTCTGGGAACTCAGTTCAGGAAAGGCGTGAAGTAGGGCTGGACGATATTGACCAAAAGCCATAGCTCGAATATTTTTGGCCTGAATGGCGATATACGATCTATATATCTCGATATTGTTTGTGGGTTAAGTGCTCAAATGAACAGTAAGTGCAAAACACAACCCTAACATTGTCAGTTAACCTCTTCCTAAAATTTCAATTGATTAAAAAGGACACAATCTGAACAATAATGGCAATGCTAACAAAACCATGCAAGTGGGATACACTCCTCGGCGTGCACTGAGAAAGGCAATGCTAACAAAGCCATGCAAGTGGGATACACTCACCTGCATGCACCGAGAAAGGCAATGCTAACAAAGCCATGCAAGTGGGATACACTCACCTGCATGCACCGAGAAAGGCAATGCTAACAAAGCCATGCAAGTGGGATACACATCCCTACATGCCCAGAGAAAGGCAATGCTAACAAAACCATGCAAGTAGGCTACACATCCCTGCATGCACCGAGAAAGGCAATGCTAACAAAGCCATGCAAGTGGGATACACATATCCGCGTGCACCGAGAATGGCAATGCTAACAAAACCATGCACGTAGGCTACACATCCCTGCATGCACCGAGAAAGGCAATGCTAACAAAACCATGCAAGTAGGGATACACATCCCTGCATGCACTGAGAAAGGCAATGCTAACAAAGCCATGCAAGTGGGCTACACATCCCCGTGTGCACCGGGAACGGCAATGCTAACAAAGCCATGCAAGTGGGCTACACATCCCTGTGTGCACCGGGAACGGCAATGCTAACAAAGCCATGCAAGTGGGCTACACATCCCTGTGTGCACCGGGAACGGCAATGCTAACAAAACCATGCAAGTGGGATACACATCCCTGCATGCACCGAGAAAGGCAATGCTAACAAAACCATGCAAGTGGGATACACTCACCTGCATGCACCGAGAAAGGCAATGCTAACAAAGCCATGCAAGTGGGCTACACATATCCGCATGCACCGAGAAAGGCATTGCTAACAAAACCATGCAAGTGGGCTACACATCCCTACAAGCCCAGAGAAAGGCAATGCTAACAAAACCATGCAAGTAGGCTACACATCCCTGCATGCCCAGAGAAAGGCAATGCTAACAAAACCATGCAAGTAGGCTACACATCCCCGTGTGCACCGGGAACGACAATGCTAACAAAGCCATGCAAGTGGGCTACATATCCCCCGTGTGCACCAGGAACGGCAATGCTAACAAAGCCATGCAAGTGGGCTACATATCCCCGTGTGCACCGGGAACGGCAATGCTAACAAAACCATGCAAGTAGGCTACACATCCCTGCGTGCACCGAGAAAGGCAATGCTAACAAAACCATGCAAGTGGGCTACACATCCCTGCGTGCCCAGAGAAAGGCAATGCTAACAAAACCATGCAAGTGGGCTACACATCCCTGCATGCACCGAGAAAGGCAATGCTAACAAAACCATGCAAGTAGGCTACACATCCCTGCGTGCATCGAGAAAGGCAATGCTAACAAAACCATGCAGGTGGGCTACACATCCCCGTGTGCACCGGGAACGGCAATGCTAACAAAGCCATGCAAGTGGGATACACATCCCTGCATGCCCAGAGAAAGGCAATGCTAACAAAACCATGCAAGTAGGCTACACATCCCCGTGTGCACCGGGAACGGCAATGCTAACAAAGCCATGCAAGTGGGCTACATATCCCCCGTGTGCACCGGGAACGGCAATGCTAACAAAGCCATGCAAGTGGGCTACATATCCCCGTGTGCACCGGGAACGGCAATGCTAACAAAACCATGCAAGTAGGCTACACATCCCTGCGTGCACCGAGAAAGGCAATGCTAACAAAGCCATGCAAGTGGGATACACATCCCTGCATCCACCGAGAAAGGCAATGCGTGACATTTGGTCATAATGATTTGTCATCGTCTTAATTTTATGGATGACAGATGTATATCTCGATGTTATCGTTTTTGAAAATGTATCGATGAATCGCCCATCCCTAGCGTGAACACTCTAGTTTTGGAAGACCTTGTTCCTGAACTGTTCTGAAATACGGGCACCCACTACTTCACCCCACTTTGCTCTAGCTGGCACTGTACGGTTGAAAGTTGTTTCGGGGTTGGGATGGGATTCGACTATTTTGGTCTCTATGGCATTTTTTAAGTCTATGTTGCCTCCCCATCTCCTCTCCTAATAATTCATGTGTTTACTCTGAAGTATCATGCATGCGTGTAGCGCATTCCAAACGCTGAATAAAGAAATTGGGCTTTAGTGGCAGTGACTTGCTTGGTGGCAAATGTAGGGGTCTTGGGAGTCTGTGGTGCTTCGAGTCTGAAAAAAGGTCCTGCTCATCCGTAGCAGCACTTGGGGTGAATGTGGGGTCTTGTTGTGGTAAAGGATCTTGGGGTGCATGGGATTGGTGGCTTGAGCTTTGGGGATTTGTTGTGGGGCCCTCTGTGGTGAGTAGCAGAACCTGGGTCAAGTTGGGCAGATTGAGTTCTTGAGATTTTCGGGGGGAAACCGACTCTTGGGGGTCCTTCAGTGCCTGGGATCAGTCTTGTGGGACCAGCGTACATGATTATGGGGAACACTATAGAAGACTTCTGGATTCCAGCGAGGTGCTTGCGAGTAGAGGGGTGCATGTGTGTTCCAGGATGTGCTTGCAAGGAGTAGGAGGGTGTATGTGGGTTCCAGGGTGTTCTTGTAGTGAGTAGGAGGGTGCACGTGGGATCCAGGATGTGCTTGCAAGGAGTAGGAGTGTGTATGTGCAGCCCAGGATGTGCCTGCAGTGAGTAGGAGGGTGTATGTGGCTTCCAGGATGTGCCTGCAGTGAGTAGGAGAGTGTACGTGGCTTCTAGGATGCACTTGCAGTGAGTAGGAGGGTGTACGTGGCTTCCAGGATGTGCTTGCAGGGAGTAGGAGGGTGTACGTGGCATCCAGGGATTGGCTGCAGTGAGTAGGAGGGTGTACGTGGGGTCCAGGGTGTGGGTGCAGTGAGTAGGAGGGTGTGTTTGACTTCCAAGATGTGCATGCAGTGAGTAGGATAGAGTACGTGTGTACTTGCAGTGAGTAGGAGGGTGTATGTGAGTTCCAGGAGGTGCTTGCAGTTAGTGGGAGGGTGTATGTGAGTTCTGGGAGGTGCTTGCAGTGAGTGGGAGGGTGTATGTGAGTTCTGGGAGGTGCTTGCAGTGAGTGGGAGGGTGTACGTGCATTCCAGGATGTGCTTGCAGTGTGTGCGTGGGATCCAATATGTGCTTGCAGTTTGTGAAGAGGTCACTACCCAAGCACCACGTGCTTTGGGTGGACTGTGTGGGTTCCTGGGGCAGGGATGAAGTAGGAACCAAAAGTGGCCATTGAAATGCTTCTGAAAGTGACCTTGTATTACACCCTGTAAACGCAACTCTCAGAGTAGAGTTTGGCATTGGGTTCTCTGTCCCAAGTGGGTACAAATAGTGAAGTTTATGCACATTTGTCCCGATACACGGATTAAAACGCATTTCAATATAACAAAAAAGGACATCTGCCTCCTCCTTGGCGACTTTGAGCTCGATGTCCTTGCTCTTAAGAAGCGTGGTTCAAGGCCAGCTCCGTCACTGCTTTTGATGCCCTCCTACCCAATGGATACAAGATCCTCTCCACACCTCGGCCCGACCTATCTAGTGGTGGAGTAGCCCTTATCTTCCCTGAGTGGGTCCCTACCTCTCTCATACCCACCTAGCCCTACTCCTCCTTTGAAAGCCGTGTCTGCAAGCTTGGTGCCCCCCCTTCTCTCTATCACCTATGCCACTATCTACATGCCCCCCGGCCGTCTCTCTCTCTCTTCCTCTCAGAATGGGCTGACTTTACCTCCTCTCTTTTGACTTCTACCTCTAAACTCCTCCTCCTTGGAGACTGCAACATCCGCCTTGACTGCACTGTCTCTGCCTCCACACTCTTCCGTGACCTCTGTACCTCTCTCTCTCCCTCAATTGTCTGGTCCGGCCCTATCCACTCTGCCAGACATACTCTTGATGCCTTTATCCCTGCTGATCTCCAACCATCTCACTACTGCTCTCCCGGTCTGACCTCTCCCTCACCGAGCTGCCCCCAGCACTGCCAGCATCCTTCGCAGTCATCCGACAGATGAAACGAGTGTCAGTTGCTGTGTTTGCCTCTCCCCCAGACTCTGTCCTTGCCAGTCTTCATTTTGCCATCACTAACACTCTTGACACTTTTGCCCCTGTCATGAGGATCTGCCTGAAACCTTCACCCAAGTGTAACAGTTGGTATGACTCTGATATAGCTGCTCTGACAAACTGGCCTGTCGCCTGCTGCAAAGGAAATACCATCTCTCTGTCCGCTCCAAGAGGGCCCACATCCAGGCCCGTATCTCTGGAGCCACTAACAAAGCGGATGAAATCTTCAAGGATCTAGCCAATCCATCTGCATTCTCTACCTCGCCTCTTCCATCTCAGGCCCTCCGTACTGCACTGGCCACCCATTACACCTCTAAAACGTAGGACATTTTGACCTCTCTCTTTACTTCCCCTTCCTCCGATCCTCTCCGTGTCCTCCTGCCTCTCTTGGCTTTTCCCCTACCCACTCTCCTCCTTCTCACCTTCACTTTGGATGAGGTCTCTAGAGTAGTGTGCTCTATGAAGGTCTCATCCAAACTGGTGTCTTCCTGTTCTTCCAGAACCATCAAGGGCAACATCTCCTCCCTTGCACCGACTCTTGCTGACTTCTGCAACCACTCTTTAGCCTCTGGCTCTTTCGTCTTCATCTCTCAAGCACTCCCTGGTGCACCCTCCTAAAAAAAAAAGACTTCAGCCGGCCGCCCCCGCACCCCATACCCGGCCAACTACTGCCCTATCTCTACTACACCCTTCCTTGGGGAAACTCCTGGAGAAGTTGGTCTTCACCCAACTGACCCAACACACTGAGCTTGTTGGTTGTTTATATGACCATCCATCTGGATTCTGAGCATCCAGAGGCACGGAAACTGCTCTCATGATCATCCATGAAGAACTGCTCACTAATCTTGACTCTTAACTCTCATGCTGTTCTTATTCCTCTTGACCTCTCTTCTGCTTTTGACACCGTCCATCACTCTATCCTCATAAAGCGATACCAAGATACCCTTGGTATATTAGACCGGGCATTGGATTGGTTGACCTTCTTCCTCCCTGACTGCCCTTCCAGGTGCTCCTTGGTTCCTTCTCCTCCACCAACACACTCTACATGTGGTGTTCTCCAGGGCTCTACCCTCTCGCCTTGGCTTTTCAGCATCTACCTTGCACCTCTTGCTCACCTGATCTCCGCCTACTCTCCTCATTTCCAGTGTTATGCAGATACGCACAACTCTTCCTCAAGCTCCCCTCCTCTTCTTCCTCCTCTGTCATCCCTGACTGCCTGTCTGCCGTTCAGTCCTGGTGCACCTCCAGCGATCTTGGTCTTAATGCCAATAAGACTGAGATTCTTCCTTTCCGGACTCCTGTTCCTCGTTTCCGTCCTGCACTCTGGCCACCCTCCATGGGCTCGCCTTAAGTCAGAAACATTGGGGTCCTCTTCAACTCCGCTCTCTCCTTAATTCTTCACATCTTGGATCTTGCCAAGAAGGCCCACTTTCAACTGTACCTCCTAAGAGGCATTCTCCCTTTCCTCACCTCCACCCCCCCCATACCCCCCACAAGCTCAATGTCTTTAGAGCTCTGGTCCTCTCCAGGCTGGATTACTGCAACAGCTTCATCTTCATCCTGTCTCTTTCTTCCCTCTACAACTAATCCAGAATAGGGTGGCAAGACTTATCCTTGGCTTCAAGCCCAGGGACCGTATCTCTCCAGCCCTAAAATCTCCCCACTGGCTCTTGGTTGCTGCAAGGATCATATTCAACACCCGTTGCATCATCCAGAAGGCTGTCTGTGCCATGGGACCACGCTACCCGGAGGTTTCTTACTAAATACTCTGTCCAGATCCCTTCGATCATCTGGCTCCAACTCTCTGCTGATCAAGCACTTCTCCACGCAGAGAGCTGGGGGCAAATCTCTCTCTCCTCGGCTGTCTCCCTCCTGTGGGGCAGTCTCCCCCTCTCTCTCTGTCTTGAACCGGACCACCTCAAGTGCCACAAACCACTCGAGGCTTTTCTGTTCTCCTCCTCCCCTCTCTCCATTTAGTGCTAGCCATCCCTACTGTCGCTGAGATTGGCAGCCTGGTCCCTCAGGTTCCTGGCCATCTGCCCAATTGCCTCCAACACCCCGCCACCTGCACTGTCCTCTGGGCCCACACCTGCCTGTCGGGTGGCTGTCCCAGCCCTGCACTTACCTGTTGGGCGGTAGCCCTCCCTCTTTGCTTGGGACGTCTCCGGCTATGCACTTACCTATTGCCTCTCAACAGGCATCTTGGCACTTCCCCATTGGGGACACTATAGCACTTACATCCCCGCCTCCTTGCCCCCTTTTCTTTACTGCACTTGTGCGTTCCGAATGTCACATGGCCTAGTAGGGCTGCTTTTCGTCTTATTATTTATTCATTGCCATTGTTTGTTGTTCCCTTGCTGTCTTTCCTTTTGCCTTGTAGCGCTTTAAAGCACTGTTCTTGTTGTACAAGCGCCTTAGAAGTATCCAATAAATAAAAAATAAAAAAATGTAAGTGAGGAATAACGCACAGTAGCTTTACAACTAATTATTTTGCTTGGAAGGGATGTGTGGACAAGGAGAGGTGATGGTGATGTGACTAGGAGAGATGGGGAGCAGAAACCAGGGTACCCCCTAAAGGGGCTATGGTGTACAGCCCTTGCGCCCCCCAGGACATCTCCAGGGTTGCCTGTAGGCCAGTCCACCGCTGCTTGCATCGAGTAGATGGCATGTACTAGGGAGCACTTGCTATGGTGGGTTTGGGGTGCTTGCAATGAGTGGGGGGGGGGCATGTGGAGTTTAGGGGGGGGGGCTTCCAGGGGGTGTCGGGAGCACGCGCCCCTACGGTGTACGTGGGCCGCAGCTGGCGCAGGAGGAGCCGGGCCGCCGTGTTTCCCTCCCAGACTGGAATGCAGAAGTCAGAACCGTTATGTGCTGGGAATTTAACTAGCCGAAGGGGGAAGGAAAAAAACGTCCGTCTGGCCCAGACACAGGCCCTTTCTTTCTGCCTCTTAAGGAAGTCTTGGGAGCGAGCGCATTTCGGAGAACTGGCCTGATTCAGAGCTGCCCTCCCAAGGGCTTGGGAGGGAGGGCCTTCGCTCTCTTTTAACTCCCACCGCCCTCAAAACCACCAACCACCCCTTTTATCTACCAGCATTGAACACTGTTTTACTGTAGAACAGCTTTGCAGCGCTTGCACGGCAAATATTGTGTATGCCAACTATAGGTTGCAGGTTCGAATCCTGACAAGGCTACTCAGCCTTTCATTTCACCCTTCCGTGTTCGGCCAAATGAGCAGTATTTCGTCGGACACTTAAGTACCCCCTGAGGCAACACAGCTCGTGGGAGGATAGCGCCAACTCCATGGAGACGCGCCCCTTCACACATTGCCAAACACGCTGTTGAAGAAATCATGAGAACTAGTCCTAAAAAAAATACCGAGGAATTGCTTCACGATGAGGCGCGAGTTTATTTTTAGCAACTCAAAATACAATCCGTTCAGTTTCATGTGCGCGCCCCCACCCAAATGGTGCATTCCTTTTTAGTTTGGCTGTTAGCTGGCGCTATAGCACCACCTATAAACCGAACTATTGCATTACAGCGAGGGAGAAATGACGTATGAGGAGGGACTCGACGCTTGTAGGTGTTTGGCTATTTACTTACCCGCTGACTATAAAGTAAAATTGATTTAGCCTATGGCCACTTCCTGCCCAAAACTCATCCTCCTGGGATCCGTTTAAGCTCACTTTATCAAGCCGTACCATCAAACGTTGTGATCCAAGTGCCTGCCAGTGTTTTTTCAAAGTAATCTTCTGAGAGTTAATGACGCAATTGCAGCTGTACACACTAATGGTGTAATAAAAGATGTCGTAACCCGGTCTGCCGTCCGCCCCTCGATTTTATAAGCACTATGCATGTCCACAACTCTCGCCCTGTTAAAAACAAGTATTGGCAAAGCTAGCAGGTTTGGCTTGTGTATAAGTACTTATTATTTGCCCAGGTACTCGCACTGTGTTGCAGCTGCTTCCATCAGTGGCCACCTAATCCCACTAAGGCAGTGCCCATGCCCACACTGTTGGCATTGCCAATGCTTGTTGTTAGTTGCTGGCAGTGAAGCGACTCTCGCCTTATGTGAGCACACTCGCTTTGTAATGAGCCGCAACATCCTTCCTGCCATTGTTATTTGTAAAGTTTACAAGTGCACTGTAGGGTCCTACTGAAGCGTACTGTCACGTGATGAAGGAAGACTGGTGTAGATTGACCGTGTAAAAAGAACGGGTTTGAGTATACGCCTGAACATTAAAGGCAGTGTTGGTGTGTCGCAGCGCATTCTGGGCCGAGAATGCCTGACCTCCGGGCGGCAGCGTCGGTTGCCTGCGGCCGGTAGAGTAGGTATCGGACGCTTGCCTACAGTTGATGATTAAACAATGGACATAGACCCGCTACTTAACTGGTGGCATGTGGAGAATCTATGTCACATGGTCGCTAGGCTTCGTGTTGAAGGTGCCGCAGCCTATTGGCGAGGTAGGAACCAAGCCCAAGATCTAGTCTGTCCTTGACTGGGTCAAAGCCACAACCGTGTGCGTCCTGTGTTTCGGGTCCAGCCAAGGACCGAGGCGTTTAAGGGATCCAACATGGGAAAATTCGGTGTCCACTCAGTGAGTGACCTGGCAGTCTAGAGAGCCATGACATATATTCCTAAATCGTCATCCTTGATGATGATGGGGGACCAAGGTGCTTGGCAAGAAGGATTCTAGGGGATCGGGAAAGCATCACAACATCAGGGTGAGAGCTAGGCCCATGGTGGTTGGCAAGAAGGACTCTAGGGGACCAGGAGAGCATCACACCATCAGGATGAAGACTAGGCCCAAGGTGGTTGGCACCTTGGGCCAACCCCCCCCCCCCTCCCGAACCACAGAAGCCGAATAGATCGACCCTCCCACCGTGGTTGGCACGGGCGTCTGAATAGTAATATAACAGATAACCATGTGGCAGCCAATGGGGGGAAGACGGAGTTAGGGAAAGGGTGTGGATTGACAAAGGAAAGGAGGGGAGATAACATACAATTCCTACGTACACCTTATCACCAGTCTGTATCCCTGATCCTGAACACCACCTACTACAGACTCGCAAGAACTCCTGAATATGCATATAAACGTAATTGCTTAACCTAGTACATCAGCTTTGACATGAACACATGGAAGCAGCAAGCGGTGTGACACAAACAAGGGAACTGCTCCCATAAGCGAGAGACATGAACACATGGCCCAAAGGGCAGGCAAGCAACATAACAACATAGAGCGCAGCCAAATGAGGACAGAACCCTGAACTCTGCATTCAGAGAATGGTACCCATGGTCCGGGCTAGTTGCACAGTCATTTAGGTACTCCGAGCATGAAAACGTCAAGTCCCTGGTAATGAGATATATATATATCTGAATACAATCACACTTAAGGCAAAGGTCTATTGCCAATCATAGACCCAAGAGTGAGCGTAGCGTCCATGTTATTACGTCTCTCCAAACTTAAACACTTCCAACAAGGAATGGAATTTGACACCCTCGTGGAATAAACATGTAACCGAAAACAACAGCACTTATCTTGTTGTCAGGGTGCCTCGTGAGCGCACTCGGACTTCCAGTAGTAGCGCCTTCAACCTCCGTGAACGAGACGTCCACTGCCGAGGAAACCACCAGTGCAGGAATCGTCACACCACGTAGCAAGGGTTCAGCGTATTCGGTTACAAACCATGTCTCCACTCGAACTGCTACTGCGGACCGCATCGTGACTCCAAGCAAAAAGACAATCTCTCCTGCATCCTTCCTCTGAGAGCGAAACGCTGTGACCGCCTGTGCTGTATAATCAACAATTATCAGCACCCGTGCATGGGCAGCCGGCGGTTTAGTAAACTCCCCAATTACCTGCAGCTGGCTAGTGGCGGGAGTCTGGAACAACTACATTCGCCCCCAAAGCCTACCGGGTATTGTAGTTTTATACTCATTTCCTCAGATATAGCCGTCTGGGCTTGCCCCAGTTCGTATTTCTGACATTCTGGGACCCTTTCTACTCATCCTTTCATTCAGAGCCGAAATGCAGTATAAGCATGGATTATGTTGCCAAGGTAGAAATGTAGATTTCCGCTGCAGTACTTACCTGGAGTTGTTAAAGATTAACCAAAGGAGCTCCTCAGATATGCAAGGAGTTGTAGAGGAGCAGTGAAAGCGTGGAACACTGGCAGATACTACTAGTCTGAGGCGACAATTGAGAGTAAAAGGGATGAAGAGGGGGAGAGTGTTGCCTATTAGAAATATATATGGATGGGAGAATGCAGTGGAGCATGAATGATCCCTACATTACAAAGCCTATGGGAGGATATTGAACACTGCTGTCGATCCAATAAAATCAGGGCACTGTCCCAATCGGTATCCACCATCAACATTGGGCCATCTTGAATGGCAATCGGCATGGAGATTACACCACCCTTGGTCCGAAACTTGCCTGGAAGCCACAAGCAAACATCTAGAGTCGCCCATCGATTACCTTCTCGGGGCATTCCATAATAAAGGGCCAACTGGAGATGGGACGTCACTGTTTGTTTCTTGTTTGCAGTCTGGCAGAGCCTGGTCAGCTTGACACCAACAGCTACCAGGAGCTACTTTTGACTCGCAAGGCCAACTGGTTCCACATTAACGTACTTGGGTGACATCGGCGCTGTGTTTGGGAACGTGTGCAGAGGACCATTGAGGCACCTCTAGAAGACCTTTTCAGATATAGTGGGTCATGTGTATAGGGAAATAATTCAAGTAATGTTCATATCTTGTCAGGAAGTGGATTTTGGGCACACTATGCACCAGCTCTTTGCTCCCCAGAGGTAGCTGCTCTGTGGGCACTGCTGGGTGCCCAGGATCTGATTTCAGCTACTGATCATATTGATCCCTGGGAGTGCAATTGTAATCTCCGTTTCCTCTGGCCCGAGCCCGCAGCCCCCCACTAGTAATGCTATCCATCCAGACTTCATAGGGTTGGATGGGCAAAGGGTCCCTAGGTGTCGCTGACCCCTCGCGGCCTAGGATCATGTCCTTAGGACCAACTTCTAAGTATAATCCTTGGTGGCTAAGGCTGCTGAAGCATCACCCGCACCCAGCGACACCCAACGGGGTATGATATGAAGTCATTCATAACGCGCCTGTACACAAGGGTTTGTAGGTGCGAGGCACAGGGTAGCTGCAAAGCTGGGGTGACTTCGCCCGCCGTTGCTCTTCTGGACAGAGAAGGCTGTGGCTCTATGGTTGCGTCCAAGAGGTCAACTCTTTCTTTCTGGGAGAGGCCATGGGACGGGCTTTACCTATTGTGCACTTATAGCAAAGGCGTTTGGAGAAATGTAGTTCACTTGGGCGGAGGGACAAGTGTGTGTGTGTGTGTGTGTCTTTTCAGTATGAGCGATACAAAATATTTGGTGCTCGTTTGTAATTACTTTATTTATTTTTAACCTTATTTTTCATTGCAGTTTATTGGGGCTATCAAGGTGGAAGTGTAGTGTGGTTGTGCAAACTGTATTAGGATTATTAATTGGGGTTAGTCAAAAGTGGCATTTTAGTTTAGGCAAATGGAGTGTACTGTTATTGTGAAAAGGGGATTTATGAACCTGGTGTGTCGTTGGTTTGTCAAAATGGGAGTTTGTTGTGGGTTCTGTTAACTGGGAATATTCTAGATTAGTCAAAAGGGGAGCACCTTGGGATTTCCCAAACTGGAAGTGTATCTGTCAAATGTGGAGTAGCCTGGGCGTGTCAAATTAGCTGGGAATGTATGTCAACATGGGAGTGTACTGGGATTTTGCAGCCAGAATATGTGTAGTTGTGCAAACTGCTGTTCTATTGGATTTGCTACTGGGAATGCGTTTCTGCTGCCCAATTAGGATTATACTGGATTTCTCATAGGAGAAGTATGGCTTTCAAATGTGAGTTACTGTCAAATTGGAAATGCTCTTTATTCGCCAAAGTAGGACGACTCTGGGATTTGGCAAACTGGGTGTGTACCCGAGTTGTGAAATTGAGAATGTAAAGGAATTGCACAAACTGGAACTTTAATAGGCCTATACCGGATTTGGCAAGCTTGGTAATTACTGAGAGTGTGACATTCCCAAAGCTATCAATGGCCATGCACACAGCCTTCCTTGGGGCCCTCCTCCAAATATATGCTGGCTCCGTTGGAGTTTTAACTATTGCAGACTTTTAATCCACACCTCAGGATCCTGGGGCTGTCTTCTTCTTCTTAATTATCGAATGCGTGGGCGGACCCACGCAGGCGCTTCCCCATCCTAAAGGATGCTGTGCGACCTGAGGCTGTCTTCTTCTTCTTCTTCTTCTTCTTCTTAATTATCGAAAGCGTGGGCGGACCCACGCAGGCGCTTCCCCATCCTATAGGATGATGTGCACCGTACCCACTAATTATTATTTGACTCCATTTAAGCTCACAACTCCTCCCACCTCCCCGTCTGCCTCACAAAATCCAACATCACATTATTCCTTCTCCTGCCTCCCTCCCCATCACCTCCCAGTATAATCCTCTCACTCAGCTCAGCCACACCCAACGCAGTCAACCGAACCCTCATCAATTCTCTCTCCTTAACATGTCTTTCACACCTAATCAAAAAATGTCCCACTGTTTCAGGCACCCCACACACCGTGCAGTCCCTTGATTCACGCTTCCCTATTCGAAATAGACAGTCATTCAGCCCCACATGACCTATCCTCAACCGATTCAGCATCACCTCCTCCATTCTGAACTCCCTGCATCCACCTTCACCGACACTTTTCCACGAACCCCGAACATCCACCTGCCCTTCACCCCATTCACCCACCTCTCCTGCCACTCTTCCAGGACCCGTCTCATTATCACAGCCTTCACCTCATCCACACTCAAAGGCAACCTCACATCAATCGCTCCCCTCCTCATACCCTCGCCCGCCGCCAGATCCACCAACTCATTTCCCAAAATGCCACTGTGACTGGGAACCCACGCCAACTCCAGATCCATACCCTCGCGCACACACCGATCAATCTTCATCCTAATGTCCAAAATCACATCCTTCCTATCACCATCCCCTGCCACAATCGCCTGTAACCCACTCAATGAATCTGAGAACACCACCACTTTCTCATACCCCAACTCACACACCCTGTCAATCACCAATGCAATCGCCACCAACTCAGCCGTACAAATAGACACATCATTCATCAGTCGTCCTATTTTATACTCCCCAATGCTTTCTAGATAATACGCCATTCCCACTCTCCCAGATATAGGATCCTTTGAACCATCCGTAAACACCTTGTATCCTTCCTTTCCTGCCACATACTCCTGACCCAAAGCTTTGACCTGAGGCTGTCCGAATCGGTATAGGAGGTTGCAGGCTTCTAACTTTTTAATATTATGGTGAGTGTCGTGAAAAATGAAATGAGCACCAAGCCCAGTGTGCATTATGCACTTGGCGATTCACGCGTCAAACCGCTTTTCTGACAGACCTTTTTGTCAGACATCAAGATCTAGGGTCGTTTTATTTTCCCATAATGCTCTTTGATTTTATGTAAAGTAGGCAGGAAGCCCTGGTTGTGCTATGTGTCCCCTTCCCCTTAACAGGGTATTTCAAATGTACCAGATTGTCCATTTTAGAATGATAACCTGTCAAAAGAAATGTTGTATTGTTTATTGTAGGATTTAATGGTGTACTTTGCTCAGCAAGATGAGTAGAACATTCTTATGATTACAATATATACTGCTCACCCTAAGGTACCTGGGGGAACCCAGACGTGGATCCCTTGCTCACTGTGCTCAGAGTCACAGCTCCACCTCACTGATGAAGCCCAAAAAGGCTGAAATCTGTGTCTGGGGTTGCTGTTGGTACTCTTGTTCAAAGGAGGTTTGCCTGGCATTTCGGTGCTGGACTGCCCATTTGGGCTGTACAAAGACTGATATGCAAATGTATATTCCTCATTAGTGAAAAGTACAGTGAGCAAAAGGCAATGGCTGTGGAATCTCAAAGTAGGGGGAAAAAACCACAGAACAGGTTATCATGCCATGTTCTTTCGAGAGAGGGGTGCCTGCTACCTTTGTTACATACAATATATACTGGAAGTGATCATTAGAAATGAACACTTTAAAACTCTAAAAGAGCCAGTTTGCAATGTTAATACCATTTTGGATATTTTCCTTTTTTTCTTTTTAATACACACAATTTTATCTCTCACAATACCATTACTACTTGAAAAGGTTCACACTCCGTTTAAATCCACTGATCTGTTTGTTTTGTGAGTCCTAAGGTGATGGTTCCTTGTGTGTGCTGGCCACGGATTGGTTGATGTGATGGTTCCTTGTGTGTGCTGGCCATGGATTGGTTGATGTGATGGTTCCTTGTGTGTGCTGGCCACTGAGTGGTTGGTTGAGGTCCTGAACCCACGGTTTGCACAAACTGTAATAAACACCAAAGGATAATGAACATAACTGTAGACCCTGCAGCCTGGTCTTCTGGTCCTTTACAAGATCTGTCCGAACCACGACCTCCAACACTTTCTTTTTGGTTTCTATTGTTTCTTGGCTTTGGTGTTGTGATTTTAATTGTATTTTGTTGTTTGTCCTTTTTCATCTCTCCTCAGCCTGCTTTCTCTTTTGGGTTTTATATATTATGATGGAAATTGATTTGATGTCAATGGTTATATTCTGTGAATGTGTTTGTCCTGAAAAAGCCCAGAGGCTGAAACGGATGGCCATGCAGTTGGCAGAGTCTTTGTCCTGAAATCCTCTTGTACTAACCCACTCGGAGCATTAATGTTTTGATAACTGGTCTTCTTAATACAGTGAATTATTAGTTGAGCATTGCTTGGGAAGCTGTGCTATTTGTTTGATGAGCGCTTGTGTTTGGGATGCATATGCTTCTAGCCACAGTATGTAGTGGAGTCCAGCCCTGGCATACTACGGTGGTATGATCACTTTTTCCACAACTGGTTGTATCGCTCACCATGCACTGATCTTGGCGCATACATTTTGCCAAGGTTTGTTATCGAGCTGCATGTCTGATAAGCCTGGCACGTAGGCAGTGTTGGCGGAGCCTGAGCAGAAAACCGCCACCCCCCTTTTCTGCTTGCATGGGCTTTTATTTGCAGAAAAGCATACCTTTTGGGACTACACAACAGGCCATGCTGGCTGCGTGATGCATGTATTGCGTCGCATCCTCTGCTTTCCGAAACCTAGCCGTTTGTTTAGTTGCATATATGCATAGCCGTACCCAGGGGTGGACTGGCCTATAGGGACCTCTGGAGATTTCCCGGTAGGCCTCTGCAACCTGACCCTCCTTTTTGTGTGGTGACCTATTCTATTTCCAAATGTGCTCATGGGGGAAAAGGCTTGGTCTTGCTGAAAGCGCGTACTATGGGGCCACTCTGAGCATTATTTCCAGGGCCTCTTTTGGTTCCCAGTCCACCCTTGCCTGTACCTAGAAGATTCTCCACCCTTCATGCCAATTTCCTCCCGAGAGCAGTACGTTTCTCTCGCCACTAGGGGGCATGTTGCTGTTAAGGAAGACTGCTGAGCGGTCACTTGTTCGGCAGCCTGCACCTTCTGCAGGCAGGGCTGGGTTCTGCCTGCAGGTTAAGGTATAACCAGTACTGTTGACGTCTGCCTAGCATTTATGCAATCTGGGCTACTGTCTGCAACCACTTCTACCAGCCTGCCCCACTACTAGCGCGCATGCCAAACTTGCTGCCAGCATTCATGTCATTTTATAGTCACGCCTCACTGGTGATGTCGAGCCAAAGCAGAGATGGCTGCAGGTGCCCTATTGGAGAACGATCGACCGTTTCAGTGCTGGGGCCGGGACGTCCTCGTGAGCGGGACCAGCAAGATCAGCAGGGGTGTTGCTAGGTTTGGAAAAGATCCGGGGCTACACTAATGTCGGGACTAGCTAGCCTTTTGGTTGTAGCCCCTGAGCTTCTACCCCCCCCCCCCTGTCCCCCCACCCTCCCAGCGACGCCTCTGGTGATCAGAAAGTGGATGTTTCCCGGCTAGTAGGGTGCAGAGAGCTAAAATGATTGCAGAACCCATGGGGTGACCTTCATATCCTAGAACTATTTGTTTGGCCTAGTCCGCGCTCAGCAGAGACGCGGTTACATTGTTGGGTATGTTGCATATGAGGGTTGAGCTGCTCGGAGGCACGTCTTCTCAGCAAGAGGACTCGAGCACAAACCCTGTGCCTATGTCGCTGAGCATGTGCGCCGACGCGCCACTCCCAACGTGGTTTTTACTGCAGTGCTGGGCATAGGTGTTGCTGGGAAATGTAGATCGACAGGCGATTGCCCTGCAGAAAGGGCAGTGAAGCTTGTTATATGGCTCGATTGTCCAACTTAAAGTGCACTTTGGTGGTTGTTGCCTTTTGGACATGTCTTTGTGTCTTTTGTATAGCTAATGTTATCTATTGTTTGTACCTTGCCCTCAAGTTTGTCCTTCTTGTTGGCTGGACTGCACTTCTGACCTCTAGCCCTGACAAAAGTAAAGCCATGCCAGCCAATTTTAGCAAATGGTGTCTGTACCTGGCCCCTAGGCATAAAGCCACTTAATTGTGGCAGAAGAGATAACGGATTCTACTGCCAGAGCACAGTATTAAACTGAATGTAATGATTATACTTCTGTGGTGGAAATACTCCCCTGCCTACATATGTAGAGGCTGCAAGTGGCCTCCCTGGAGCCCTAGTTTTAGCGCTTGCCATGTTGTACTCCAGCAATCATGTCTGTATGCTTCTTTTTTTGTTTTTTTACCTTTCCCTTTTTTAGATGTTTGACTGCAGGTACCAGAATGCGAGATGTGAGTTTAATCGACATAATTGGCTTAACAAATGTCCCCAATGGACAACGTGAGACCTTACTTGAAAGATATGAAGATGCAATCCAAGAAAGGCTGTGATATAGTCACCAGCTCTTAGTCATTTTTTTATTTTTTTATTTATCAGGGTATTTATTGAGCGCAGACCTCACTTAGGAAGCAACAGGGTGATTTACAATCATAGGGGGAAGAACACAGTCAGGGAAGCACAGAAAAAGGGAGCAAGGAGCTAACAGGTGAGGGTGGGCAATCGGCATCAAGAGATCTGGTGGCGCTGCCATGGCCCTCCATGTGGTATGTTAACACCGCATAAGGGGCTGAGCAGCGGCTTCATCCTCTTTTCCCGTCGCCCGCGTCTGGAAGAAGTTTGACCACCCACCCCCTACACAATGGATTATGACCAAAATGTTGAACTTGATGAACTATGATTTTACTACTCGGGTTGTGAGTTGAGGGATCCACTTGCGTCCAATAGGCCAAGCCGGCGGGGACGGTGGCCACTCGGATTGCCCAGGCATGGGCGTTGGACTGTCCGGCTGGACATTTGGATTCTGCAATTAACCCTGGAGCAGCTCAGACAGCTAGACGGCCAAACTGGCACCTGGCAGTTCGGCAGAGCTGCTAGGGATGGTAACCGATTTTATGGTTTACCTCCAAAAATGCATGCGTGCCCGTTTCCTATAATGCAATGTGTTTCAAGAAGACATGGGCATTACGAGTGCACCCCTATACCAGCAACCAGGGGAGGAGGCGGCGGCGTGCAGGCATGCAGCTGGCCGTGTCTTATGCATGATGCCACTGAATCTTCACATCACCGGAACAAATGCACGTTGTGGCGCAAGCCAGCAAAGGTCATGGATGGAGCAAAGATCGCTTTCAGAATCTTTTTCATTTAGTTTTGCTTAAATGCAGGCAAGTCTTGAGCCGCCAAGTGCAGGTCGTGTGACCTTTGACATGCTGCATTGCAGACGTGGCACAAGGAACGGACGCCACGACAAGCGATTGCCGCCAGCAGGAGGCTCTGTTGGGGTGCTCTCTGGCACCGTCCTCGGCTGCCTTGGTTGACCTAAGCGTGACAGAGCTCTAAAAATAGTAGGGGGTTCCCCCTACTCGTGTTTAACCTTGACGTGTGTCCGATGACACCATGCACCTTCAGCGCGCTTATCTTCCCGCCCCCAGTGTTGCTTTCTGGACAAAGAGACGCACGGCGGTCTTGTCCAGGGACACAAGGTTTTGAATGGGTGCTTTGCCCTGCAGGGAAAACTGTCATCAGCCATTCCTACACACATTGGTTTTGCAACCCATAAGCTGACAGCGAGTGATGCGCCCAAGATCACACAACGGGATCAAAAGGGAAAGCTGGGAGTGGGATCAGAGCACAGGTTTTCTGCTACTATAGTCTGCAATCTAACCACTGAACCAGACCTCGTCGGTGCGAGAACAAAGATCCCGTGTGAGTCATAACCTCAGCTTGAAAAAGTGACTGCTGCTACCTCATGTACTCCACCAGTTAACCATGAAGATACATCCAGCTTGCTTCTGTATTTTTTTTAGGGAGGCGGCGTGAAACCCAAGCATTTCACTACTAACATTGTGCATTTATGTAGCACTAAACTTGGTGAACGTGCTACATTGCACAGCTGTAAATCCCGCTAGAGTTTATGTAGCACTGGAACTTTCCAGAGTCGTTAAAGGAGTTCCACCGAGACCTTTATGTTCATATTTCTTACAATGGCCATTTTGGGGGTCCATTGCGCAGACACACGTTAGGCTTGGAGTATGCACCTTGGCGCTTCCATTTTTGCGGACAAAGGGTTGCCTCCGTTTCCTTAGAGCGGAGTGGAGGGGGCGTAGGGGGAGACCCCCATACAGTGTGCGCGTGTTGCTGCAGCCCGGCAAGTCACTGGTTCGATCCCCGAACAGGCCGGATCAGCATTTCATCATTCTTGGAAGATAAAACCTCTAAATTGGGTCGGGGGCAGCGCCAGAACCCCAGCAGTGACGCGACACCCAATTGGGCGGCAGGAGAGCGATCGTCGAGACTCGTGATAACGCCGGAAGACCACGTGATGAAACCGGGGCAGCTGCCAAACCTTGTCCGACTGGAAACGGACACGAGTGTTGGCAGGAAGCCGGAAGCCGGCAGGAAATGAACAAGGCCCGAGGGTTCCGGGTGGCCGCTCTGTTGTGTGAACGGTATAGCTATTCGCCCCTCCCTCCCCCCCCCTAAGTGAGTGCGGCTGCAGGCGACCCTGAGTCTTCTCCTAGAGAGTGCAGGGTTTCCGGTTTGGGCACTGTGGTTCTGTCATAGGTGGGACCTCGAGGGCCCGGACTAAGGGCTTCATTTTACGTGCCACCTTTCCTAGAGCTAGTTTAAGCCAAATAGTGGGCTTGCGAACTCCGGGTTGGGTGGGCGTGAAGGCTGGCACTTTAACCAAAGGATTGCCAGTGGTTGTTTTTAATTATTTTAAGAACAAGCATAGCTTTCAACCATTTGTCGCAAAAGCGGGTGAAAACGCCCGATTTTACTTTTGGCGGGTGAGAGGCCCATTGAAATGAATGGGCGTGCATGACCTTAGCGGGTGAGTGTGGGGACATCACATGATCGCGGGAGCGTGTTCTCGCGAGATCTCCCGAGACGGGATCTCGCGAGCCCACGCTCCGCGGGAAAACGTTCCCGCTTCAGAGTTGGCGCCCGGCCAGCTGAAGCGGTCACAGAGGAGCGCTGCTCCTGATTTACATGATAAGAAGAAGTGAGTGAGAGAACTCACACGACAGCTTCTAGGGCGTAACACCACAGCCACTGGAGGCTTCATGGGGGCCCTAGGAGTTTACAGCGTGCCACCGGTGAGCACAACCTTTCCACAGTGAATCAACTGGGGAAGCACAGGACTTGATCGCAGTGAACTGTGAGTAAGCGCCCCGCGCCACCAGGCCGCCTTAGAGCCTCTCTCCCTGTTGTCAGTCAATAAAGACTGTTAGAAACCCTACAGCGTCCTGTCATCTATTTAGGCCACAACAGTGAGTCCGCTGTTTACAGAAGGGTGACACCCGCCAAAAGCGTGTGAGTTGGGAGCTATGAACAAGGATGTCATTTTCAATCGGCAATGACTTGCAATAAAACATTTACAGATGGCGGCGGCATTCTCACCAAGGGTGCCTGTACAGTAGCACAAAGATGAGAACAGGTGCTGAGCCAGTTTGAGGGTGTGCACAAACTGAGACCTACACCAGGGACGACAAAAACTGGTTGGGGTTTTTGGTGGGGTGGAGAAATATAAAGAAATCGGTTATTTACAATGCGAACTATAACCTAGGATGGCAGGCGCTTTAAACTAAAGGGGAATACTCTAAATATATACAAAATGACATTCTTAAGCGTCGGTGGAGGCAGCGGTTGGGTCGGGTATATATGATAGGTTAGTTATGACCGGGGGGAATAGCTCAGCGGCAGCGTTCGCGTCTTGGAAGCAAGACGACACAAAGCAACACAGGTTCGATTCCCCGGGTCCTCGCTTAGAAACCTCTTTACGCAACTAAGAAGAAAAAAAAAAAACAATTCCTGTAACAGCGCCTCGATGCCCACTGCTTTATAAATGTAAATAAATAAGTTATAATGTGCTTGATACCCAGAGCTTTCTATGCGGGGATCAAACCTGTGTTGCTCCGTGTCCTCTTGCTTCCAAGGCGAGTAAGTTGCCCCTGAGCTATCCTCCCGAGACAAGTGAAGTTTAAGCCAAGCTTTGAGGAGATCCACAGGTGGGTTGGCTTTGGTGCAGGATCCAGTGGAGCAAGGAGAGTAGGGGGCAGAAGCGAGAGGGGTGCAAAGGGCATCATGGGATAGTCCTGGGATAGTGAGGTTGACTGCAGAGAAGGGGCAGAGGGCACGCGATTGAGTAGACCGAGATGGACGAGCACTGAGGAGCAAGGCCATTGATGGCTTGGTAGAGAGCTGACCATGGGGCAGTTGTGCATGTGTAACCGACAAGCCTGGCGTTCGGCTGGTTTAGAAGGTATTCTATTTTTACTGACCACAGTCGAAACCAGATACAAAAGTCCATGATCTCCTTTTGGTAGGGGGAGGGGGGGAGGGTCTTCTGTTTCTTTCACGCTGTGCCTGTGCAAAAAGCAGAGGCACCCCAGTGGCATAAGAAGGGTCTGCGGAAAATGGCGTCATTGCTTTCTCGTTCACCCATCCTCATTGAGAGCCCAGTGCAGGTTATCGTAGTCTACCCCATGACTTCCCAGAGTAGAACAGCCGCCCCCCGTGAAACCTACACCTGGTCTTCATCAGGACTGACGGCTTATTTCCTCTGGTTTCCAGTCTGGTGCTGAGCTGGAGGACTTCCACCAGGGCGTGACCGAGGTTGGTTTTCCCCTAGGCCAGGCCAGTGCCTAGGGTCTTGGCAGAGACGAAAGCATGAGATCCCTGCGTTGCCCTGTCTGTGTAGATCTTTTAAAGGCCTAACACATGGTGTACTTGGGCAAATGGCAGGAGAAACTGGTCCTTTCATGTCATGCCAATAATTTGCAAATAGTAACACAACCTGGCATATGATGCCAGTATCTAGTGCAATGCCTTGCATGTGCATACAATATTTTTACTATTCAAGTGGCCGGCCCATTTGCTTTATCCACGCTTGGTTTAAGCTTTGATTGGTGTTTCATGGACCATGCATTCATCATAAGTTGAAACATGGCAATTTTTACTATTGCGCCATTAAACTATAACAGGGGTCTGCAACCTTCCGCTCCCCAGATGTTTGGCACTCCAACTCCCATGATCCCTGACCAGTGGCTATACTTACTGGGGCTGAAGGGAATTGTAGTTCATAAATCTGGAGGGGCAAAGGGTGCAGGCCCCTAGCCTACAGTGTTTCTTTATTTCATTGATACGTGATGTAAAGGGAGACCATGTCTGCGCTGTGAGAAAATCAAGATTTGCCTGCCTTCCAAGGGAGACCAATGCTGCTCCAAAATCCCACGCGACCCACTGCACACTCTGCCTTTCTTGGGGCTAGTTTCTTTCTTTTGGTTTTCTGCTCCTGAGCGCCCTGTTTATTGACACTGTTCAGTGAACGCAGGAAAGGGAAATGGGGCAAGATGGCAATAGGTTCAGCCACAGCTCATTGCAGGCTCCAGCTCTGCCACTTTCTCCCCACCACCTTCCTGCTAGAGCCGCCAGTGTCCATATACAACATGAGCAGCAGCATAAGGCTGCATGGGACCTAGTAGATGCTTACTGAGCATCATAAGGTTGTATGGGGCCTAGTAGCTGCTTACTGAACAGCAGAAGGCTTTACAGGGCCTGGTACCTGCTTACTGAACAGCAGAAGGCTTTACAGGGCCTGGTACCTGCTTACTGAGCCGCAGAAGGCTGCATGGGACCTAGTAGATGCTTACTGAGCATCATAAGGTTGTATGGGGCCTAGTAGCTGCTTACTGAGCCGCAGAAGGCTGCACGGGGTCTGGTACCTGCTTACTGAGCCGCAGAAGGCTGCACGGGGTCTGGTACCTGCTTACTGAGCCGCAGAAGGTTACACGGGGCCTGGTACCTGCTTACTGAGCCGCAGAAGGTTACACGGGGCCTGGTACCTGCTTACTGAGCCGCAGAAGGCTGCACGGGGCCTGGTAGCTGCTTACTGAGCCGCACAAGGCTGCACGGCGCCTGGTAGCTGCTTACTGAGCCGCACAAGGCTGCACGCCGCCTGGTAGCTGCTTACTGAGCAGCACAAGGCTGCACAGGGCTTGGTAGCTGCTTACTGCAGGACTCCCTCTGGCTTCTGCCTCCTCCCTGCTATAGTCGCCCCTGTGCATATATCTTAATATATCGCTATGCAACGGGATGTGCTGCAGGGGCCTGCTCCTTCCTGTAGCTTCTGCCTCCTCCCTTCAAGAGCCACAATGTGCACAGTCTCTATATGGCATCTAGGTACTCTGCACTGATGGACTTGCTTTACTTCCTAATGCGACCATACCTGTACCACCTAATGCGGCACCCATAGGTCTCAGTGGGGACCATTTGTGTGTATACTACCCGAGGGCGGGGGGGGGGAATCATACCTACTTCATGTTGGGGGCAATTACTATGTCACTCGCTATAGCTGCCCATAGCGTTATTGCATGGTGTGGTCATTATTGCCTGCATGATGCCTGTTGGCTGATTGGTGATCTGCTTCAGTGCCTGCATGTTCTGCATTTGTGTGCATGCGCGCCTCTGCCTACATTGTGTGTCTGCATTCGGGGCCTGCACATTTAGTGGGCCTGTATGCGTGCACAGTGTGAAAAGGTGTTATGTCTGTGTTTACCTTTGTTTGATTGGTATACATGCCTGAGTCCCTGACAGAATGTTGGTGTGGAATGTAATGAATGCTGTGTGCCTATGTGTTCTACATTTGTCAGTTGGGGCCTGGACTTGGATGATGAGGGGGCCGGTGGATGTCTCTCCCTGTTTACTTACTTAACCTATTTTCCTCATATGTACTTACCTTCCGTGTCAACTTAGTAAAGAAGTTAACCCAAGCTGAATGACTCACTCCATTCATTTAACCCAAGCATCAAACTTAACAAAAGGCTAGATATTTTGGCTGTGTCAGTTCGTTTTTGTTGTACTGCTTCAAGCCTCTGTCCTGTTTCTTTATTCCTTCTGATTAGGTTCTCAGTCGCCATCTTGACGTCCTTTACATTTTTGAGGGTTTTGGCTCGACTGTGTGGCACTGAGAGTGCCACACAGAGTAGGGGCAAGCCATTTCTACATTGCTTGCTAAAGTAGGACGCACTCGAAAAACTACAATGCTGGGGCCCCTTACTACTTCCACCTATAGGTTACGGAGGTCAATCGCCCTCCCTCTTGATGCCAAAGGCCACCCAGAGATTATTGAAAGCCACATCCATTCCACCTACACCGGCATCATGTTTGCCCTAGTCCAAGCACCGAAGACCTTCTTTAGAGGAGTCAACCCTGCGGTCAGTTGTATCATCAGACACTGATGTACGGTGCACCAGATCAAGTGGGTCAGGATCCACCGGCCCTGACGATGCCAACGTGGTCCCCTTGCCCTCCGGATCCTACATTTTAATCAGGATCCCCCATGTTCCCCCACCACCGGCTGCCAGGATGGTTTGTGCGAACTGCAATGCTTGGCAACAAAACGGAAGGACCCTCGGGATCAGGGAAGTCGAGATCCACCTTCAGATGTATGGATCGGCTCAGACTCTGCTTATTCAGAGGGATCCCCTCCCGAGAACACCCTCCCCTTCTGTTCTCCTGAGGTGTTGAAGGTTGTGAGGACCAGGCGGATTAGTATTCCTCTTAATGGTGAGGATCTCTTTGATCCGTTTCATTGGGAGGTTCTGAAATCAGATCCCTGCTCACACTGTGAGATCTTGTTTGTTTCGTTCCCACAGGCTCCTCTTTTTCAGTATATTGCCTCTTGGTACGTTTAGAGGCCCCACAAGGCGAACATACTTGTCCATTCATCTACTCATCGGCAAGTCTTCCCTGCAGCCCCGCAAGTTTATGACCACGCCTATCCTCTTCGGCTACAACTGATAATTTAGAGGTGCTCAATGGCCTTTCCCCAGGCTTCAGAGTACCTGACTTTCCCACCCAGTATGGTCGACAGACTGGGGTGAATGCCTCCTTTTCTGGGCTCTGTTAGGGAAGTCTGGGCAAGCTGGCCCTCTCGTATTGCATGCCCCTTCCTGGCATGGTGCCTTGCACCCAGAGCCTTCCTTTGGTTCCATATAGCCTCTGTAACATCATTGAGATACATGGAGGGACTCTGCCCTGCGATATACAACAGAAGTATATGGGGCTGCAGAAATAAGGAAGGGACAGATCTGGGATATGCAGGGTTCGTGGAGGAGGATCGGATGTTGAAAGAAGAGGTGCTTCCGCTGTGCAGTGCTGCTATATTCTCCTCTGCTGCACGTTCAAGGGCAGATGGCAGCAGGTCAGTCGATGTGGAGGTGTGCAATAGGACAGTTGATGACCGCCCTTGACGATGGGTAGTGAAGGGATTCCACTGCTCTCAACACCATTCCTTTTACCATGTTGGTACCCTACTTGGCTAATTTAATGCTTGCTTCTTTTCTCTGCCTCATTTCTCCGCGATCGCTCCTTTGCGTTTACTTTGACAAAAATAAGGAAAAACCCACATGCGGAGGCAGGTGATGCTTGGGGCAAGGATCATACCGAGCAGATTGGTGGTATTATTATATTTTCTTTTTTTTTATATCCCCTCCCCACGCAGAGGTTCCCTCCAAGGTTGGTGCTGACCATAGTCTTTATGGAGGCAGTGTGTAACCCTCTACCACTCCCCCACACCCCCCAATTCAAACAAGTTTGGTAAAATAGCCCAGGCAGAGCAATTCCAAGATGTCCCAGACCTGCTCCGCAGAAGCCTCAACTCTGGCAACAATGATGGTCTCTTCACAAAGCACTGTTTTATTGCACATTTTCATCGCGCTGCCATTTTGTGAGCTTTTTAATACTTGAAGCTGGCTTGCTATTTTGAAAGTAAGTTTCCCACTATTCTTCCCAGAGCCGTGGCACACTCACCCTAATACACAGAAGTTTGAAATTTGTGTGCAATCACTCACGTATAGACCCCCTTGGCAGATATGTCCTGCTTGTTGGCACACTACAGTGTCAAGAGGTGGCCATCCTAAACATCTACGGTCCCAACGTTGACGATCCGGACTTCTATTCGCACCTAGCCTCGCTTCTGGAGGGATTTCCCCTGATCCCGATCATATGGGGAGGAGACTTTAATACTATACTGGATGTCACCCTAGACAGAACGGGCACGCGGCCTCGCCAACTCTCCAAAGCAGCCTGTACTATACTTACTATTCTCCCGCATCTGACACTGGTTGATTCCTGGCGGTTAATAAACCCTGATGCCCGCGAATACACATACTATTCCACAGTCCACGACTCCCACTCCAGAATAGATAGATGGCTCATCACTGACAGGTTGGTCAGGTCACTGTCTCACAAGGGTATCCTCCCCAGAACACTATCTGATCACTCGCCTGTCATCTCGCTGGAATGGGGTCCTGACGCCAATAGACCCAGGCAGTGGAGGCTAGGCTCACGCACGCTCCTTGACCAGACCTTTGTGGCTGAACTCGAATCATCCATTGAGGAGTTCTTTGAACTCAACACTGGATCGGTGACAACTCACTCCATGCTCTGGGAATCATTCAAGGCATACACGAGGGGTGTGGCTATCTCCAAGGGAAGCGGCATTCTTAAAAGGATCCGCGCGGACATCTCCGTTAGTGAATCAACCCTTGCTGGTCTTGAGGCTCAATACGTTCTTAACCACTCTTCAAGCACTCTTTCGGCCCTGGGTTCGGAATTAGATAACTTTCGTGCCCTTGCAGAGCGTGAGGTCAAATTCCTAGATTCCCCATGTTTGGCGAGGAAATACGGCGAAGGTGAACGCCCTGGCCGTATGCTAGCCAGGCTGCTCCGTCGCGAACTCGGTGCCCCCAATATCCCGCCCATAGCAAGATCGGACGGCTCCATGGCTCTGTCCCCGCAAGACATCAACTCCGAATTTCTTGCATTCTACACATCTTTATACTCCGAGACCAATGACCTCCCCATTTCGGAAATAGATTCCTTCCTAGACTCTCTCCCACTCTCCGTTTTATCTTCCGAGGCTGGTGCTTCTCTGGAGAGACCAATCACGTCTGAGGAGATCACCGAAGCTATTGAATCACTAGCGTCTGGCAAGGCCCCCGGCCCGGATGGATTGCCCATTGAATTCTATAAGCAATACAAGTCTCTACTGGTCCCGCACATGTTGGGCCTCTGGGAGGAATCCTGCAAAAAGGGTATACTCCCCCCCCCCCCACCCCCCTCTCTCCGGGAGGCAGTGATAACGGTTCTTCCCAAACCGGGCAAGCCCCCATCCCAGTGCAGCTCATACCGCCCCCTATCGTTGATTAACAGCGATGTAAAAATTTACGCTAAACTGTTAGCCAACCGTCTAGCCCCTATTCTGCCTCACATTATTCATCCTGACCAGGCTGGGTTTGTCCCAGGAAGGTCCACATCCTTAAATTTGAGAAGACTCTTCAATGTGTTTAGCAGGGTCAGCCCCACCACCCAGGCGGTGGCGGCCACACTGGATATGCAGAAGGCCTTCGACTCAGTCTCTTGGAAATACCTGTGGCGAGTCCTTGTGAAATGTAAGTTTGGTCATAATTTCCAATCTTGGGTTAAGCTACTTTACACCTCCCCTTCAGCTAGAGTCCGCACTGAGGACAGATGCTCCGCCCCTTTCCAGATAGCTAGAGGTACGCGCCAGGGATGTCCTTTCTCTCCACTAATTTTTGCCATCGAACCATTTGCCGACATGATTCGCCAGGCACATGCCCATAGGGGATTACGCACGGCCGGTCAGTCTGACATAGTTTCTCTGTACGCAGATGATGCTCTGCTGTATATTCGTTCACCAGACATCAACCTTGCGCCTATCCTGGCTGACGTCGCCAGATTCGGTGACACATCGGGATTAAAAGTGAACTGTTCCAAATCTACACTGTTCCCGCTTACTGATTGTACGTATCCTCCCCCGGATCTGCTGGGTTTCTCCTGGTCTCAATCTAGTTTCACATACTTGGGGGTTGAGGTGTCCCGCTCCATAATAAGACTGCGCATGGACAACTACTCGAATTATCTAACGGCCCTGACCGGCAAGATGTCTAGTTGGAACAAGCTTCCCATTTCATTAGCAGGTAGGATCAGCATCCTTAAAATGGTAGTATTACCCCAACTCCTATATCGATTCACCAATCTACCTGTATGGCCTGGCGATATATTCTTTAAGTCACTACGTCATATTACAAATTCCTTCCTTTGGCACTCAGGTGCGGTTAGGCTTAAACTTTCTACGCTTACCACCCCGAAAGAATTTGGGGGGTTTGGCGCTCCGGATTTCTTAAGGTATTGGGTGGTGGCTCAATCACAATTTGCCTCCCATTGGTTTAATACCACCGATCCCCCCCGCATGTCCGACTCGAGAGGCTATCTGCTGCTGACCGAGTGCTGGGTTCCCTCATTCTTAAACCTATACCAGCTGACTCCGACTCGACAGATCCAGTGACATGCACCTCCTTAGCGCTCACTAAACTCTGGGCCCTGGTTACCACACCACGGCCATTCCATGGAGACCTACCGCTTTGGAATTTTCTCCCGGGTGTCTCACCTATCCCGCCATCCACTGTGACCCGCTGGGCGGAAGCTGGCTTTCTGTCGCTCCGCAATATATACGAACAAGGCAACTTCGTCGAGTGGGCGGACCTCCCCCCATCCCTCAAGCGCCGGCCCACTGCCTGGCTACAATTTTCCTCCCTTCGCAGAAATCTCAAGTTCAGATTCCCTGATTTTCCCGCAATACCGCCTGATGACTCCATGGTTGCGGAACTCTGCTCATACCTATCCTTTAGGGGTAAAGTGTCGAGACTATATGCATTGTTGCAATCTAGAGCAGTTCCGGCCTTTACCAAGCTGAAGCACAGCTGGGAGGTTGACCTCGAGGTGGAGATCAGTGACAAGAGGTGGTCTCGAATGTGTGCTCGCACTCAAGATGTCTCCTATAACTCAAAATTCAAGCTTATACAGTTTAAGATTCTCCACAGATACCATCACACACCTAAGAGACTGCACCGCATGTTCCCAGATTCCCCCTCCAATTGCCCCAGATGCGGCATGGAACAAGCAACCTACATCCATATGCTTTGGCACTGCCCACTCCTATCGCAATTCTGGATCGAGATTTGCTCGACGTTATCAGACATGCTGGAACACCCCATTCCCCCTACCCCACTACATTGTCTCTTTCATGAATTCCCCCAGCTGGGCAGGAAGGCCAGGAGGCTGGCGGGTCTCTGTATGCTGCTGGCAGTCCGCTGCATTCTGTTATGCTGGCTCCGTGCCAGACCACCTATATATTCACAATGGCTTAGATCAGTTACGTGGGCTCATGACACTGCGGAAACCTGGAGTGCAATGCAACATCCGCACTGCCGCCCAATAGATGTCTGGCAGAGCTTCCGTGATTACATGGCCTCCTTGCCTTCTCCTTCATGTACAGCTGGTGTCTCTCCGAAAAATGTATAATGAAGTGTTTAACATGCTCATCTGTACGTCTGATTGTCTCATATGCTGATATTTAGTTGGATCTATGAGTTCCCGCTCCACGGCCCCACAGTTGAACAGTCGTGGGTTGTTGTTGATGTATCTATATGTATACTTACTTTTGGTGTCTTAGCTGCCATGTGGCCGCCCCTTGCCCTGTTTTCTCAAGTGTGTTGTCAAGTCAAACAATAAAAACAAGTTTTAAAAAAAAGAAAGTAAGTTTCCCCACTATTACCTGCTTATTTGACTGATTTTTGGCCCTTCCAAGATGGCCGCCGTTGTTTTCTTTATTTTGAGGGCAGGCTGGCTGAGCTGCCTTTCCCTGTCCATCACTCCCATTGGTTGTGGAGTGTTTTCTTCCCTCTAACCAGCAATCGCAGACTTTAGCTGGCCCCCTCAGCAAAGGCCCACTTCTAAGGCCCCTGTCTGCTCCCTGTCCGCTACCGTAACGCTAATTGGAGTCCTCCCTGCTCCTTAACCACAATGATGCTGCCATCTCACCCATATAAGAAATTCGGACTGCCTTGACATTGGCACCTCCAGAACTATGGGTTAGTTCCCTTCTTCTGGACTCCCTCCTACCACCTTTGACTATCACTGTTCTTTCTGCTTGTTTCTCCCATGTTGTCATTCTGATGTGCAGTGCTTCTTAAAACCCTTTGCTAACATCTGTATCCCTGATTGGAAAATTAAATCTTGCTGGTTTTTTGCTTTTTGCTAGAAATTCAGATCTTGCTGGTTTTTTGCTTTTTACTAGAAAGTCAGATCTTGCTGTCCATTGCTAAATTCTCTCTATTTTGCTTGTATACTGTTGCTTCTCTGTAACTTGCCAGCCCAGTGACGTCGCCACTCTCTTGTCCCACACCTACCTGCCTTAGCCCCCCCCCCAGCTTCTCCATCCTCTCCTCGATTCCACCCCATGGCGCTTTCTGTTTCTCCTATCTTTTACAACTGCGTCTCCATTGACTAGTCTTCCCTTCTCACTAAGTCTGGATGGAAGAAGTTCAAAGAGGATATTTTGGCCTCTAACCCTGGTCTTCCTATTGCCGACACCTACTCCAATGCTTCCTCCAGTCAGACCCTCACCGACATCCTCTTTGTCGTTTCTTAGCCAGATCTACGGATACTTCATATGATCTCTGTGCTCTGTCCAATCTCCTTCTCTCCCATTAATGGTAGCACTCACTGGGAAGTTCTCATGGCTTCCTTCGACTCCTCTACAGTCATCGTTAATGTCTACCTTAATGGCAATGTCATGGTCCAAGGCCCTCAGGCCAATCACCTCCTCATTGGTAGGTGCTTCCCTCGCCTCATCAATTTCCTCCCATCTCCTGCTGTCCCCTCCTCTTCCCCCCCCTTGGCTACCTTGCCCTCTCTATCCTCCTCCTCTGCCCCTTCTAGGGCTCTTTCTCTTCACAGGACGTACCTATGATCTCTATCCCTCCCTTCGGAAGGTCTTTAAGGCTGGCAACCTTGTTCATATTGCCACTCTCAACTCTTGCTCTGCTGTCAAACACTCCTCTGACGACTGCCACCTCCTTGAAGAACTAGACCTTGATGTCCTTGGTCTTAATGAGACATGGTTCACGGCCAGCTCTGTCACAAGCTTTGACACTCTCCTCCCTGATGGCAAGATCCTCTCCGCACCTAGATCCTCCTGGTCCCAGGGGGCGGTTAGTCTCTACCCCTCCTGTTGCCTCCCAGGCTCTTTGCAATTCCCTTGCCTCTCACTTTATCTCAAAAACCTAGGACATCCTGTCCACTCTCTCCTTCCCTACCCCTCATCCCCCTTCTCCGTCTGTGCTTGCTGCCCCTCCTTCAGCCACCCCCCACCCTCCTTTCCTCTTTTCTCCCCTGATGAGGTTGCTAGACAAGTCTGATCTATGAAAGCCTCATCGAAACAGGTTCATCCCTGTTCCTCTAAAATCATAAAGGACCACATTGACACCCTCGCTCCGGCCCTTGCCGATTTTTTTTAAATTTTTTTTTCTTTTTTCTTTTTTTTTTCTTTTCAGCCACTCCTTTGCCTCAGGATCCTTCCCCTCCCCCCTGAAGCACTCCCTTGTGCATCCTCTTCTCAAGAAACCAACAGCTGATCCTTCTTGTCCAGCTAACTATCGCCCGATTTCCATTACTCCCTTTCTGGGGAAGCTCCTGGAAAACCTGGCCATCTCTCAGCTTAACCTTCATTCCGATTCTGTTGGCTGTCTCCATGACCACCAGTCTGGCTTCAGAGCTGCCAGAAGCGCGGAAACTGCTCTCCTGAACATCCGTAAAGATCTGCTCTCTAACCTTGACTCTAACATTCCCTCTGTCCTCATCCTACTCGATCTCTCTTCTTCTCATGTTGACATGGTCAGCCATACCATTCTGTTCAACCATCTCCGTGATAACCTGGGTATCACTGATCAGGCTCTGGCCTGGCTGACCTCTTTCCTCTCTGATCAACCCTCCCAGGTCCAACTTGGGTCCTTCCTATCATCTATCTCCCTCTCTACCTGTGGTGTTCCCCAGGGGTCTAACCTCTCGCCCTGGATTTTCAACCAGTAACCTATACCTGGCAACTCTCGCCCACTGCATTGCCATTTTCTGCTCAAATTTCCAGTGCTACACTAATGACACTCAACTCATTTTAAGGCTTCCCTCGGCCACCTCCTCTTCCTCTCTCATTTCTGATTGCCTAACTGCCATTCAAGATTGGTGTGCCGCCAACAATCTTTGAATGCCAGCAAGACGGAGATCCTCCTCATAGGCACACCTTCACCATCCTTTCCCCTCCCTCCCTCTCTGGCCGGCCTCCCTTGGCCCTCCTCCTAACCCCACCTGCGAGGCTAAGAACCTTGGGGTCATCTTTGACTCCACACTTTCCTTCTCCGCCCACATCTCTGATGTCTCTAAAAAGTCAAACTTCCTTCTGCACCTCCTCAGAGGTATTCTGCCTTTCCTCTCCTTCTCCCCAGAAGCTCACTGTCTCCCAAGCTCTGGTTCTCTCTAAGTTTAACTATTGCAACAGCCTCTTTCTAAATCTACCTGCCTCTACTCTCCGCCCTCTGCAACTAATCCAGAACAGGACTGCGAGACGTCCTTGGCCTCAAGCCCTGGGATCGTTTCTCTCCAGCTCTGAAATCTTTCCATGGGCTCCCAGTAGATGCAAGGATTACATTCAAAACTCTCTACATTGTCCACAAGTCTTTCTGGGGCCTGGGTCCAACATACCTTCAGCTCTCCCTCCGCAAATACCTCCCCTCTCGAGCTCTTCGCTCCTCTACCTCTAACTCCCTCAGGGTCAGTAATTTTTCAAAGAAACGAGCTGGGGGTAGATCTGTCTTTGGCTGGGGCCTTCCTGTGGAACAGCCTCCCTGCCACTCTAAAACTTGAGAACCTCTCCGGTTCCGAAAGCACCTCAAGACCTTCCTCTTTGCTTCTGCCTTCGTTCCCCACTCCCCTGCTGATCTGTTCTCTCTTGGCACAGTGCACCTGGCCACCCTCTGTCCTCCTGGCCCAGGTACCTGCTCACCCTGCCACCCTCCTGCACTGCCTCCAGGCCACCCCTTGCACTGGGCTCCGTAGCTATACCCATACAGTCTCCCTCGCCCCCTTTTCTTCCTGCACTTATGAGCCCTAGCACTTCCCACTTGCTGACTGCACTACCATTGTTTGTTGCCTTTATTATGGGTCTAGGTTAAAGTATCGAAATCAAAAGGTTCGAATGTCTTTTATTCGACAGTCAAAGGGTCGGAAAAAAAAAAAGTTCGAGTTATAAATTTGTTTACATTTTTTTTTTTTATTTTTTATGAGGGGAGTTGACCCACCCCCAACCCCCAATTTTCTATATTAAAAAAACCTTTTTTACAAAACCAAAACTAAAAAAATATAAATAAATTAAAAAAAATGTGAACCATTTTTTTCGACCCTTTGACTTTCGAATAAAAGGTCATTCGATCCTTTATTTTCAAAACTTTAACTGGACCCCCTTTATTATTTATTATTTATCCGTTTCTCCTTTGCTCCGCACTTTCCATGGCTCCCCCTTCCATGCACTTGCGTCATAATGTCACTGGGCCTAGTAAGATCGTTGTTTTGTTCTCCCCTGTTCCCCTCCCCTCCCTTGCCTTGTCACACTCTGAAACACTTGTGTACGAGCGCGATATACATAATATCAATTCACCATCTTCATTTTGCTAAACGCTTCTGTGGGGCTGCAGCAGTCTCTGAAATCGGTGATGAATGAAGTTTGGGAAGATGCACTATTCTGGTCCCAGTTGCATTTGAAATTATGCGGGAACGTGTGGTTATCAGAAGTAATATAACCAGCAACACCATCGTACTTGAATAGCGCAGTTCATCACCAAAGGCATCGTGGCGCTAACGTGAGGGATGAACAGGCAAGGAATATTGTAGCTTAAGCAAGTAGGTTTTAGGAGAAGCTTTGAACCGCTGATAATCAAGCTTGCTACCTAAGGGTAGGGGGAGGGAATTCCATAATTTGGACCCTGCCACCGAGAAACCAGCATTTCAAAGCCCACGGTTGGCTTTTCCGTGTGTGCATCTTGGAAAAAAGCTGTAATCCTAAATTGGAAAAATGACTAAAGCAGGTGACCTCATCACAAGTTCTTCTGGCCACTGGCTTTGTCATAAAAGCAGACTAACCGTCAGCGCAGCTGAGAGCAATTTCAAGTTGTCGCACATCCAGTGCGAAGTAATCCGCCAGCGCTGGGTTTTAGGCTCCCTTCATATTGTATTCTCTGCTTGTGCCCCTGCAATGCTACCAGAATGCATAATGAAATAAGGTGCCAAAAAAGCTGAGCTTGCAGAACACTCCCTCCACATTTTACTGTTCGCTTTTTAAGCATTGCCCGCTTCTCTCGGGTGATGTTGGGTGAGCAAAGTAGGAAGTGGTCTTTCGGCTCCAGTAGCGCTTGCGGGCTTTTGAAAGATTATACTTGAGCGTTGTTAAGCTAATTTCACACACACACACTCTACTGTTGTGCAGCAAAACAAACCTTTAGTTCAACCGAACTGGTTTCCGGAAAAACTCATACACCAGTGCCAACATCCTGGCACCAACTACCATAACACAACCAGCAGGCACTAGGATGCTCCCCGTTTATGCAGTATTCATTGTTTGTTTTTTTTTTGTTTTTTTTTTAGTGCTGCGTTTGATACGTTGAACCACATACGGTTGTGTCAAAAAAAGGTTTATAAATGACGTTCCGCTAGGGCTAATGAAATTGATTACCATACTATACTCTGAGACCAGAGTAAAGATTAGACTTAACAAGAAGGGATGGACCACTACCCGGATAGACCCGAAAAAAGGCCTCAAACAAGGTTGCCCACTGGCCACCATATTATTTGACTTATACCTGGCAGACCTGGGGGAGGCTGTGGGATCCCTGACTGCTATACCGCCCAAACTAGATTCGGTATCGTTCCAATGGCTGGGGTACGTGGACAACCTTGTAATTTTGGATCGAACACTGGGTGGTCTTCAATCATCCTTGTCCTTACGCAGTGGAAAACTTCCTACTGCTAAGCATTTCAAAAACAAAAATAATGATCATCGATTCAGGAAGGAGGAAAAGAAAAGCTCGTACCTGGGTGATTGATGGGGGTGGATGCTGGAGGTGGTCCCTTCCTATAAATATCTGGGCATGCATCTTAACTCCAGATTGACGAGCTCTACACATTCTGAAGAAGTTGGATTGAGCGCTAATGTGATCTTGGGGGGGGGGGGAGATACACTCCTTGGCTAGGAGGGGAGGGGAGTTCTCAACGGGGTTTTTGATCCAACTTTACCAGGCTAAATTAACAACCATGGTAACCTACAGTGTGGAGGTTTGGTCTCTATCTAGTCTAGATGAGCTACCTAGATAGGAGAGATGCTTGCTAAGAAGCCTACTGTGCCTGCCACAAAAAACTGTGATCGAGATGATCTTGTAGGAATTTAATCTGATGCCAATTCAAGGCCCGGTCATTCTGAGCTGCCCTACCACTTTGTGGAAATTGCCTAATGCCTTGGCGGAAACACACCGGTCGATGATAATTGAGGCTTATAAGGCTCGGGCCTCTCTGATGACGTCCAGGAATGTGGGGTCATGTTGTACGGTTGACAAATGTCTTTCACTGGTCCCTGGATATCTGCTTGAGAAACCCTTTCTGGCATACAAAAAGATCATGAAAGACCTCCCGGTCACTCATGGCCATGACCAGTCTGTGGTAAATTTTAGCACAAAAAACTCGGTAACAGAATTTGTGGCCTACATACTGACCAAACGGGGATCCGCAACCTATATCCAACTATTAGTTTGCGATTACTTAAAACCAAAATTCAATACGGCCAGAACTAGAGAGATAGCAGGGGCATGTTGCCAGGAACTGGAAGACAGTAGGGAAGGGAGAATTGGAATCGGCGAGACACTTGCTGTGCGTTTGTCGGTCCCTGGATGTGCTAAGAGCGGGTGCTATGAGATCAGTGGGAATAACGGGATCTTTCCCGGAACATTTGCTTTGGAGTGAATTTATGAGTGGAAATAGCCATTCCTGGATGTTTTGGAGAGAAATGGTGAACATTGTTTACATGATTAGTTTGATCAATTTGAGTTACTTTAAAGTGATTTCTTTTCTATTTTTTTAGCAGGGATTTGGCAGATGATTATTATTGTTGTGTAAAGTTGAATAAACTTAATCACAAATAAAATAATTGTCCAAGCCAACCGTTTTGGCGTAAGCATGGGATGAACCTTTGCTAGATGGTACCCAGCCAGAAGATGGCTGCTGGAAAATGGGTGTGATTACCAAGACATATGACGACAGCACCTGGTAAGTGCCTATCTAATACCTCTGCACCAAGCCTGACTTTAACATGCCGTCAGTGCAAGGAACATATAAAAATCAAGTGGCAGACGGTGCGGTTGAAGAAGCCCCCTTTAATTACACCACTAGTGGTGCACATCAGGGCTGGCCTAAGGGCAGCAGCGCCCTGGGCAAATTGGCGCCGCCCCTCACGCCCCTGGTTAACAGGGGGCAGGGCCAGGATGGGCCACGTTTTCTATTTATTTTTTTTACCTCCTCGCTACGGTGCGTCAGCACCCCATTGTCTTTGAATGAGCCCGCCGCCGCGGGTGCATTCAATGACAATGAGGCGCCTGCCACGCTTTCTGCCACCATGCCAGCTTGGGGGAGCCCTTGAAAGACTCCCCCCTCCCTCCCCCCGAGCTGGCGTGGTGTGGGGCTAATGGCGCTTTTTTTAATGAAAAGTGCCCGCGGTGGAGGGGCGCATTTCAATGCACCCGCAGGCGCATTTTACAGAAAAAGGCCGCCTGCCGCGCCTTGTCCCACAATGCCAGCTCGGGGGAGTCCTTGAAAGACTCCCCCCTCCCCCCCCCCGAGCTGGAGTGCCGGGGGCTAATGGTGCCCCGGGGGCGTGGCGCCTCGTGCGGTCGCCCGGCTCGCCCCCCCACCCCCAAAGCCCAGCTCTGGTGAACATGCAGCTGCAAGTAAATCATTAAACCTTAGCAGGCTGCTTAAAAATACCTCTGGCAGTTCAAAGTTGAATGCTACAGCTTGATGGAACTAGCTCAAAGAGATCTCGGCAGGAAGGTGGTGGCAATGGGCGTAAAGATTACTAAGGCCATGGGCAGTCAAATTGGTGGGTAAATAACCTAACGCCCACAAGCTGTGTCTGCCTCACATCCCACCTCTTTCCGGTCTGTACTCGTATGTAATAGTTTTGACATATGGGAGGCTCTTAAGCACCACCCCAATGGCCAAAACTAAAAATCTTTCCCACTGTCTTGGATGAAGCCACCCCGGTTACAAAGTATTAATTATGCATTTAACTGATCACTTCGGGACACAGTCACCAATTCTAAAAGGAAGTGCTTCAGTTACAAAGTAACAATAAAATACTCTACTGGAATACAAAATGGTGAACTCTGAGATCAATAATTCATTTCTAAAATTAACTGATTTTAATCTGCAATTGGCCCTCCTTTACACAAGAGATGGCCGGTTGTCTCGCTTGGGGGCACCCGCAGAGCGCATGCGGGCTTGCTATCTTCCCACTCCTTCTTTTCCTCTTTCCTTCTCTTCCCGTTCCTTCTTGCCACCGATAACCACACTAGTTCCACCGGTTCAATATTGTCGGCACCTGAGCAATTGTATAGCGGAATATGCATTTGAGTATTCACACAGTAAATAAAAACCCTTTCTGATAGGTTAGTAGCCCTCTTCATCAAACCACAGTAGGTCCATAGCTCCTCACTTTTTCTGTACTAGTGTAGGTTACTCTCAACGGAAGTGGAGGCCTCCCTGTTGGGAAATCTGGGGGGAAAGAACCTCCAGATTGGAGGTTGCTTCAACTGCGTCTATACAGCAGTATTGCCCCTTTACCCATCACCATGGAGGCCTCACCAAAAGATCAGTCGGAAGAGTCTACATCGAGCCCGCAAGAGTATGCCGTTGTGACTCTACACATAACACCCGCAAGAAATGAAGCCTGCTTAATGGAAAGGTGGCATGGAGGAAGGAAGACATCGCCGCTGAATGAGTGGATTTCCTCCGCAATGGAAAAAGCTTCGGCTACTGTGGGAACAGTTGCAATATTTGGCTCTCTTCCCCATTCTTTCTTCCAACCGTTCAAGTTGGGTCAAAGGCACCGATTCAAGACTTTCCCCACCCGTCCTGGGTGACTGCGATGATCATGACATTTGTTGGCAGCGGGTTATAAGGTTGTATATTTATCCTGTGTTTTTTGAGAGATTTTAGTTGGATTGGTCGGCTCTTCCAATGCATTGTCCACCAGATCCAGAAGATGCGGGAATGGAGGTCAAGCATGTCGTTCTTGTGAATTTAATTTCTTACAATTTGCAGGACTTGATCACTGCACTTCAAAGTTCAAAACTGTTTCCTGCAGTCTAGCCCATTATTGATATTTTGTAACCGCAGTTGCTTCTGCTTGGTCGTGTAAGGATTATTCTGCAGCGATCAATCAATTACATTATTGATATTTTGTAACAGGAGCCATGGCCGCTTCCGAGACATGATGGAGTCCTGTTTGGCCATCTGTCTGCTGTGGTTGTGTCCAACGTCCTAGCGGTGGTGAACCAATAGTAGGGTATTTGCGATGAGAAGTCTAAGAGCTCCCTGGAATGGGCCAGGGGTAGGGGGCAAAACGACAGCATTCCCTGTGCCAACAGTGGAGTCAAATCTCTCCAGTGGAAAATTCCAAATGGGTAAACCGAGGAGCAGAATTGCAGTGAGACGGCTGTGAGCAAAGTCAATGGAGCACACTTGAAGTAGGACATCCAGGAGCAGAACCAAATCTGGACACAATAACTGTGGGGCTCGGAGGAGGAAAACCAGAGCAGGGCAAAATTACAGTGGGACACTTGGGAACAAAACCACTCTGGAATAAAATTAGTACCCCCCCCCTTCAACTGCAAGCAAACCTGCAGCAGGGCAAGATTGTAGTGGGACACAAAGGAGCAAATACCAGCGAGCAGAAGGACGATGTGATCTTTTGCTCAATTTCACTCTCTGGCTTTCTCTTAGATACATTGTATACTTTGGGCAACAAAGAATGGGGAATGGACACGAGTAGAGGGGGCAGACTGGGGACTCTATTCACTACTGAATAAAAAGTACTAAGGGTTAGGGTGGCTTGATCGTTCAGAAAGCCTGACCCGAGCTCCTGGAGTTTCCATTTCATCTGCCTGGTGTATTGGTTGGCAGGCTGAACGCGGTCTCACCCGTGCTTGTTCAGGTCCTGTGCGCAGTGCTCACTGGGACCATGGCCAATCGGGGCAACAGAAGGGTCTGTTAAAGGAGGGGAGAAGGAGCCCGAATCCCTCGTTGTTTCTCCAATAAGTCTGCCATAGTAACTCCAAAAGGCATTGGACCCCTCTCACGCACATTCCTTCCATTTACTGCGGCTGGTGGACCTGCGCCTCTGGTAGCATGCAGCAGTGTCTCATTGCACTCTCTAAGGCAACATGCTAGCCCTACATGCAACGCCAAAACAAACACTGTTGCTTTAGAAGGACACGGCCCTTGGGAATCGGGCCTCGGGCGCCATTAACTCTGTGATATGCCCAAAATCCTTGGAAATTGCCTCTGTGCCAGGTCCACAGCTGCACAAATTCTTGGCTTTTCAGAGCCTCATATTTTCCTTTTGTGGTTATTGTGGCCCTGCAGGGCTTGGCACTCTGAATGGATTGTGCTTCTCATACGCCTCCTTCCCTGCTCGGCTCGGTGCGCTCTCTCCTCCGTAGTTTCTGCCTTCCTTTATCCTCCCCTCCCCTCTTTCCCTGGCAGTGGGCCCGCCTCCCCCTTTGTCCCAGACGTACCCGGTTTATTTTATTCTCCCCTCCTCTGCATCCCATCCTTCATTTACCGGAAGTCTGAGTAGATAACTGGGCTGTCTGGCCTGCTTCCCCACTCTGACTCATTCTCTCCTGAGCAGTGCCACCTTTTCTTACCCATTTTCTTTCATTCCTCCCCTTTTTAGTGCACTTTTAGCCCCCTTTCCTCTTCCGCTGTCCCTCCCCCCATCTTTCTCCTTTTATAACTTCGCATCATCCTCCCTTTTGCTCAGCTTGAGCTTATGCACACACGCATAAGAGCACCTCCCAATTTCCCATACTTTTGGACTTGGGTCCCTCCGAGGGCATTCAACCTACAGCACGTTGGGACCATACCCATGGTGAAAGGCGCTTTCCAAATGATGAAAATGAATACGCCTCTGCCCCTTGCAGGCCTTCAGTAGTAGTTCCATTTCATGAGTAGCGGTAGATGCATCACACAGCCCTTTTCAACTATGACCTCACAGGAAGTGGAACCACTTGATCTTTGATATTGATTATGAACCTTTGTGGGTTAAACTGTTCATTAACAGGTGCACAACCCCCTTCGAAAGCTACCATTAACATAGATTAGTAATCGGAATAATAAAATCACAGCAATGGCCACATAGGTGTTCCGGATGAAGATGGATGGGGGTTGCAAGGAACTCATGGTGGCAACAGTAAAGACAGACACAAGTGATCAAAGTTCAAGGGTGTTCTTAAACTGGAAATGCAGGGTTGAAAAACACCTAATCTAAACCTCAATCTAAGCTGGGAGGAAGCTTCGATCATCAAATGAAAAACAAGGCAGTCCTTGTGGCGTCAAAATAAAAGGGAAAGAGTGTGGAATAGGGTTTCAATAAAGAAAGACACGTTCACAAATAATAGGTCAGGATGTGATTGCCGGGGGTCTCCCTTCCCCACGTTTTGAGCACAGGACAAGGCGGATCTCTTGAGCACAGCACACACTTGAGCTTTCACAGCACAAGCCGCCAGTTCCGTATCAGCCGCCAGGTTCTTCAATGGTTAAGTCTCTTTCAATAAAAAAGTATCTTGCTTAGAGGCCTGATCTATCCAACACGTGTATCAGTTTCACGTATACTTTGGGTGATGACTTGACCCCAGGGTTTCCCTCTTCCGGGCATAGACCCTTCACAAAATCGTATTCAACAAATAGGCTAAACCATTCCTTTTCCAATTAATTTTGGGTGATAACTTTCCACCCCAGATCTCCTTCTGCCGGACTTGGACCCCTTCAGATGTTGGCCCACCTCCTACGGGTTCGCTGTGGCTTTTCTTCCTTTCACGAATCTGAATGTCTTTTTAAACAGTTCTTCGTGCTTTGCCCTTTTGTTGGCTTCTCTCTGCCGGGTTCATTCTCGCCAACTTCTACAACACACTGTTTATATGCTCATTTTCACCAAGCGGGACTCATTTCCCTTAGCTTCGCAATCATCTGTCGGTCAAAGACTTTCGATGGTACAGAGGATTTTACAAGACCCCTGTATGACTACTTTGACCTCTTCTCGCCTCTTCCCAAGGGCTTCTGGTTACAGTAGTTTCTACCATCGGGTAATGGCCCAGATTTTCCTGCCTGAGCACCCACGTGGTGCCGGACGTCGGTTTTCCTCCTATTTCACCAATAGTATCTTTAAGTTTCTCAAAAGTTCAATTTAGCTGTTGGCTATTTATCGTTCAGCACTGTTTGGTTTCTTATCGGCTCTTCTCTTGACTCGCTGGCTGTGATGAAGCACTTGGCTTTCTTCTCCTTCGAGTCAAGATTGGTACCACAGAGACCTGCGTCTCTCCCCAACTTGGTTATCAGCGGAGGAGGGTCTCATGTACCGTAGACATCTGTTGCAACACACGCTGGCTATTGTTCGTGGACTTTCTTCTGCAGAGGTTTCACAGGCCTTCCCTCTCTCTCTCTCCCTCTCTCTCTCTCCCTCTCTCCCCCCCCTGTCTTTGTCTTCCCCACCCCCCCCCTGTCTTTCTCTCCCCCCTGTCTTTCTCTTCCTCTTGTACTGCCGTACTGAGTTAGCTCTCAGTTGCGGTCTGCCTTGCTCGTCTTGTGGTCCACCTTTTATCCATGTGGGGAAGGGAAAGGGCCGTCGGGTGTGTGCGATTCTGCTCAATTGCCTGACCCTTGTATTGAGACAGTCAGGTAAATAGCTTTAAGTTAGTCCGATGTCTTCTGTGTTGTTCGAGTGTTTGTGTCAGAAAAGGGGTGGGGGCTGTGTTTTAGAATATCCTACCTGGTAGGATGGGGAAAAGTTGTTGAAAGAAGGGGGATACTGCATCTCACCCTTCGGTTTCCCACTCCCCAAGGCACCCCCCTCCCATCCAGGTGATCCTCCCTCGCTGGTCCACCCCCAGGAACTAGATCTAATGGGGATGGCCGTGTCCTGGCCACTCGGATGACAGATCCCCAGGGGCTAGATAGGGAGACACCTTCCGATTTCTCACATGGCCTATTTAAAAATGGTATTTTGGGGGGGGGGTCCCCTTGCCAACAGGTGGGAAAGCCCATCTGAGGCAGCTGTGAAATTGCATAGATTCTAATTGAGATGTTGCCTAACAGAAACCCCAATGGGTGTCTTCCCTGGTTTTAGCATAACCAGAGCCCCACCTGAAAGTTCTTCAAGCACGATCACTGCCCCACACCAAAGAACTGAAATCTGGTGAAACCATTTCAGGTGACAGAGCCTTTACTTTGTCAACACTGATGCCCCGTACAAACATGTGGGCATAACTTCAACCCGACCTTATTTTCATTCCTAACTAAATCCTAGATAAAGCAATGAAGGGATGAGTAACTGCAGATTATCATAGGGCCGGTTTATCCACCTCTGCATGGCTGAACAATGATGGACAGAAAGTACATAAAACCTTGAAATAAGCACTAAAAACCATTAAGCTTTGTTGGCACTCAGGGTGGTAATGCAGTCAAGGTGTGGGTTGTTGGATAGATGCTGCAAGGCTGGAGGCAACCTGTAACGTGCGCTGCATAGTGCACATTTAATGTACAGAGGTAAAGAAGGGTTTGCTTCATAATAAAAATGCCAACCTTGTGGCAGAGGCTTGTGTGGGGGAGGGATGGGCGTTTCAACTGAAAAGGCCCTGGTGCCGTCCGTTAACATGGTGGTTGCTAACCCAAGCTATCCCCCAAAGAGAGTCATGGGTTCCTGCCTCCTCTCCCCACGTCTCTTGTACTTCCTGGCCCTCTCCTCTGCAATTTCTTCTCAGCCGCCCTTGTCCTCTCAATGGCACCTTCTATTCTCCCCGCTACACCCTACTCTCCGCGGGGTGTTTCTTTTGCTTGGCCTGCAGATGAAGGCCGACTCTTGCCATGCATAATGTGTCATGTGTCCCGGTGAATATACCGCAAGTATGAATCCCCGTCTTGGCTGCCAAGTTGGCACGCAAGTTCAATATGGCATCGATTGGTCCCTCTACGGTCTGCGACATGCGCACTGGGCTATGCATACACCAGCTATGTTCACAGCTTAATTTGTAAAATAAGTGCTAGGGTCCATATATTTTCTAGCGCACCTGGGACACATCGGGCAGGCAACTCCTGGCGCACTGCTGTCAACACCCATGATTGTTCCCCGACAGTGTCTGCATGTTAAGGGTTAACGCTGCAACTCCCACTGGCTATTTTGGGTGATGGATGCACTGGCCATGGCAGATGTGCAATTTACAGATGACAACCATAAAATAACATACCAGTTTATAAGTGCTTCTTTCCTTGGATTGTATAGGTGGCAATTGCAACATGTTGACCATATATCCAAAGAGAAATTAGCAAACCTGCTTTCCTGCTTTGTGCACTGATAGTCGCCTGAGAAATAGCCGCCAGGTGGTGTCATTCCCCCAACAAGCACCCTCATTAAAATTGCTGCCCCAAATATTCTACAATGAGAGTTTATAATATTAAATGATACCACTCCTGGAATATTTGGGGAAAGTATTTTAGGGGTCCAGGCGACATTATCGCATGCAATCCTTTCCTGCTAAGTTTAATTGATGGACAAATGCAGGAAAATGATTACTGACCTGTTAAACTTGCAGTAAACCCTCGATGGTAGTGGTTGACGTTCATGAAAGGCACTCCTTAGGCAGTGGCTTCTTACCCAGCCTTTCCCGTGTTGGTGCTGCTGGCTGGTAACGGTCCTCTTGTTGCCAACCCACACTAATGTTGCAGTGTTGCTGCATATTGCAGAAGTGGAGGAGCCCCAATGTTATGCAGGAGCACCAGAGAAGTGTGTGGGCATGGCCCGCAGAAGCACCCAGCAATGCCACCTTCCAACTCCTTGTTCTCAATGAAAATGGATAACTACTACCCTACTGTTATCGGGGGGTCATCAAGTTAATGAATAACAATGCGCTGACGCGTGGTGAAGAGAATGTGTCCAGCGGACACTGTTGTCGTGTGACAACTGCTGAATGAGATTTAGTAATAGTTGCTAAAACACATAATAATCAAACAGAATCAGTTAGAGAAAATAAGTGCTCGGGCTCCAAAATAAGTCCAGGGGCTGAGCACTGGCAAACACCCCCACAAATTAAGCACTGGTTATGTTAATCGCTAATACATTATCAACACGCCACCCCCTTGCCCCCACACAGAAAACAATCTGCAAAGACATTCCCCCACCCTTAATAGGTCAGAGATGCCACACTCGCCTGCTCACATACAACCCACACCCCCTTTCAGAACATGATCACCCAACCATTAGGGTCACAGACGACTTACTAGACCACACTGGCACAAACTATTGAACCCCATCCATTACCTAAATAAATGCAACGCGCACTCTCGCACCTGCACCTCATGTCCTTTACTATTCACATGCCGGCAAACTATTTGCCCCACTAAGCACCTAGAAGGGGGGCAAGACTAAAGATGCATCTACCCCGCAGTATGCCCACGAAGGGTGACCCACCACTGTTTCCAATTACTATGCACCACACTGGTGCATTTCTGCACGGACTCGGAGCCTCTTAAAACCCGAATGTGGAGAGATGCCCTGATGTGGCATGAGGTGCCAACACACGTGACCCCACTTTTCCCACTTACTAACCGTCAAAACCTCCCACTTCATGACGCACAAGGGGTCAAGTCCTAAAAAGAAAACAAAAGGTTCTCATTAACATACTTGGTTGGATGTGACGTCACCAGACATTAGCATATCACAGTGAAATGTGCACAGTTCATTCAGTTGGCTTTGCATAACCTTAAAATTGCTCAGGATAATTGGGCATTTGCCTTTTGATAAAATCAACCTGCGCAAAAAACAGAGGTTTGGAACTGTTAAAAAAAAAAAAAGTGTGCACGTATTAAACCACAAGAACCCCTGCCAGTGTGTTCCCTGGAGAATGCAGTCCCACAGTTGTTCGTTCTTTTTTACTAGGTTATATGGTTTAGTGGTGACGTGCAGGAACGTCATTTGGGGGTGGTCACAAGGTGTCGCAGCCGACTTCTGCAGCTTCTCTGATGGCTGACACCTGCAGCAGTAGTGGATGCATTCGCGAGCTACTGGAGGTGATGCTCGACTTCCACAGTGGCAGAAACTGGAGAACATCCTGGCCACCCATGGGCTACCACAGGAAGTAAAATTGGCAGCAGAATGCTATTGTAGGGCAAGGAGATGAATGCCTACCTGGAACCTGTGGGCACTAGTAATCACTGTATCACACCTGCAATGACCACCGCTTGATTGGGAGTTTCAGCGCTTTATGGGGGCCATCAAGAAGACGTGCTGTCGTGGAATGGATTTGTTATATGGAGTCGGTGGTATGGCCAATGTCCACCCCTCCCACTTGTTTGCAGGGTTCTCGCCAGGCCTTCTGCTCCCTGACCTGTGCTCGGGTCAAGCCCTAGTGGCTGAAGAAGTAAGCGGCAGGAGCAAGCATAGATGGGGGGTGGGGGGGGATGAGGGGCTGATGGGTTTGCCCCTTACTTGGAGATGCAGCGGGTGTCTCTGCGACATTCATCTGGGTGAGTGCCAGTCCTGTGAAGTGGACCATGGTTTTGCAAAAGAGGAGACTGGTACATCCCAGAGCACTGGTCTGCAACTTTCGGCTCGCTGGATTCTTTGGACCAAAACTCCCAGCATTCCTCGCCATTGGCTAGGGCTGATGGGAGAGGAAGTCTAAAACCTCTAGAGAGGCTGTCCTAGAGTGTTGGGATGATTGGACTATAAATAGGGGTTAAGGGGGAATCCGTTAATTCCACCCCTAGCCCTTAAATAAGCTTGGCTTTTGGCATTACAGACCACACTGTAGCCAACTGGCTCTGAAGAGCCACGCGTGGGGGGCAGAGGGGTGGGAGGAAAGGGGGGGGCGGTATGCGCAGGGAGGAGCGTGCAGGTGGTAGTCGATGTTATGTGAGGTGAGACTGAGAAACCACATACCTGCCAGGCCCGAGAGGGCTTGACTGCTGAACTACTTGGCAGACCTTAGATGTTTTATCTTTTGGGGCCTAGAAAGCTACAGGAATGAGGAAAGACGAGTGCAGCTGCTGAAAACCTTTTTTGTAGGCCAAGTATGTGGTCAGTCGCTGACCGTGGAACAAGGATTGGCGATTAGTGTAACTCCAGCTGTTATGACGTGACTAATTATAGTTTGCATTTAATGCTGTACTTTTAAGGAAAGTTATTTTTCGGGAAAAAAATACGACTTCACTGAAAATGGAGATGCCGAGGCTGGGTGACTTCTCCCTCAGTAATTTCCGTCGGATGTGAGGGAGCAGGCGAACCGCCATCTGCGCCAGGAGCACAAACCATAACCATTGGAAGGCGCGCATGTTTGTGAGCGTGCGTGCGTGCGTGAGGGTCTATAGGACTCCTAGTGCCCTGGGGTAGCGTGCTGCGGGGTTTCCACCTATGGGGTGAGGTGCCACTCTGGAGGATATTGATGGCTTTGCGGCTGCGCTGATGCTAGTTGAGGCATCTGGTGACCTCCACCTCTTTAGTGCCAGTGAAGCCTTATCTGGCATCTGGCGCCCTACCATGCTAAGGCGCAGGCACAGTAGATAGTGATTTGATTTTGAATTTATATCGCGCAAATCCGTAAGGAACCAAGCGGCAAGCCACATCCAGATGCAGATGTTCAGAAAAGCAAAATGGACAAAATAAAGCATTCGAAGAAAAGAGTTATTGAAACAAACGTTTTCAGGTTTTTTTTTTTTTTTTTTCGGAAGAGAATCAAGGAAGCTGTTTTCCAGAGTTCAACAGGCAATGAGTTCCAAAGGCGAGGACCTCGGATACCTATCTCCCCGATACACACACACAGTGGTAGAGGGAATATTCAACAAGCATTGTTCAGGCGATTGAAGGGAGCACGATGGATGCTAGGGACTGGTTTTGGAGACTAAAAGGGGCAGTGCCATGGATTAATTTGAAAATTAAACGGAGGCTCCTAAACACAATTCTTGTTGAACCGGGAGCCAGTGAAGATTCCTGCGGTATGAGGAAACCGAGGCAGATCTGGGGAGATCTGACTGCGGCATTCTGGGTGTCTTGGAGGCGATGTAAATGGCCGACTGAAGGGGACCAAGAACAGGGGGCTGCAGTCTGGAATTAACCGTTGCCCCCACAACTACAGAGTGATCTGATTCAGCAAAGAGCAGCAGGGCAGTCTTCAACAGTCTAAGTTGGTAATTAATAGATTTGATCATTTTAGTGACATGAGCATTACAGCATACAGTTGCCTGCCATATACAGCCTACATTGTTTACCTTGGGAGCGAAGGTAGTGGGATGGCAGAAACGGCAGGGCAAGGGGGTCCTAGAGTGGATTTTTATTTTTTTGGCTAAAGGCAACCTCCGTTTTAGAGGGCTTCATTTGGGGCTTATTTTCAAGCATCCATCTTTTCGTTGTAGTTGCACAGGCCAATCTCCCATTGATGGCTTCTGGTGGAGACTTTAATCTGACATTGATTTGAGTGTCAGCGTATGAACGGTATCTCGGATCGACTTCGGCATAGATGTTTAACAATGGTCGAATGTTGGTTAACAAAGGGGAAAGGGTGAACCCCTGAGGTACCCCACATAAAAGAGGTAAATTGTTGGAGTAGTACAATCCCAGTTTTACTACTTGATCCTGATCAGATATAAACTAAGAAAATCACCTCCATGATTCCTCCGAGTCCCGAGCTACCTCTGTTTGTCTGGTAAGAAGCATTGAAGTCGACCGTATCAAAGGCCACTGACACGTCGAGCATGACTAACCTGATTATGTCTCCTTCATCAGCGGCCCTGAGGATATCGTCCAGACCGCCGATAAGGCGGTCTCGCAACCGTAACCGGACCTGAACCCAGCTTGATGGGTCTCAAGGATTCTGTTTTCTTCTAGAAAATTCTGGATTTGTCGTTGCAACTTTTTCCAAGATCTTCAACAGCTTGGCCAGGCCGGCAATAGGTTGGTAATTAGAGAGGACTATATGATCGAATTAGGTTTGTTTTTAATCGTGGAGTCAGGTAACATTTCTTTAGATCCAGGGGCGCGCAGCCTTGCATCAGTGAGGCTTTAACAAAGGCAACAAGAAGATCTTTCGGACATGATGAACATTGTTATGAAAGCCAGGCCAGTATAGAGTCAGACATAGTTGGTGGGTTTAATATCCTCCACGTTGACTGAGGTGAATGGAAAATCGGGAGATGCTTTAGAAGGCAAAGGCATGGATTCTGTATTTCGTATAAAAATTGGAGGATTCTACATTTGTGTGTTAATGCTCGAATATATGGAGTTGCCTTTGTTCTAGTAAAATGTATTGAATTTGTTTGCCAAATTAAGGGACGAAGGTACCCAAGTTAAAACACATCTGGGCGACGTTAGATTTGTTTAGTGTGGTGAAGAGTTCCTTTGACCTAATTTTAGTGAGGTAAATGTGTTCTTCAAAAAACAGAGACCTGGCTGATAAGATTCCTTTTTTTTTAATAAATGGTCGATGCTGATTTGGCTGCCTGGAGTCCTCTTAAAAGACTGCTGTGCCAATAATCGGTTTTCAAAATTGGTATTTCTGGCAGGTGTAGAAAGATGTATGAATGTATTTATTCTACTAGGGTGGCACAACCAATCTAATATCCCTGAAGTACAATCCCATCCAACAATTCTAGGGAATAAAATGCATTTAAAGCATGAACGCCCATGTAAGCCAATGTGCTCCGCCGCTTTATACTAAGAAAATTCCTACATAGTAATAAGCTCATAAAAAATTTGTCAACACAAAGTTTTACCTGTCTACATGAATCCTGCTACTTCAGTTCACACACGCGTTCCAGGGTTCAAAGTTGCTGGCAGCTATTTCCCGAGGCCAACTGGTGATTTTGAAACCGGCACATGTTATGTTTGGCGGTATCTGAATAGCGCCAGCTGCCATTGGTATGGCCTTGAGGCGCTGTGAGGATGAACGCCCTTCGGAAGACTGTAGTTTGCGTTGAAAACGAATGAAAGGAGTGGTAAAATGCGTGTGTGCACTTCTAGCAAGATGGAAGGTAGGTAGAGAATGGCTAGGCCTCTAACAGCAGCCCAAATTACAAAGGTGTGAGGATGGGTGCAGTGTCAAATTGCCCTTCAAGCTATGTGAACAGCTGGACCGAATATTTTGCGTGGGAATCTGCTGTATCCTATGGGTCATAGTGCTTGGGGGTGGAGGGTGATGCACGTTTAGGGCAAGGTTTAGACAAATGGCAAGTATCTCAAAGGCATACTGCTTAGGAACAGCTGGACCGAATTTTCTGTGGTGTATTCTGTGGGACTCGGCACACAAGGGTCTGATGAAGAGGGACTGAAGCGTATAGGTTTGTCATGCAGTGCGGATGGTATGGGTGTCAGCAGGAGTGCTAGGATCCACCTTACTGATTCCTCTTGAGGGGAAAGGCCAGGTTTTGAGCACCTTCCTGAAGGTAAGGTGGTCGTCTATGTGGCGGATGGTTAATGGGAGGGAGTTCCAGATGGTGGGTGCTTAGACTGAGAATGTGGGTTGAAGCGCTGAACCTGATCCAAGGTATCTGTTAGGCCTGTAGCATGTGAATTTATGTTGCAGGTATTCCGGTCCTTTGTTGTAAAAGACTAGATGGGTGATGCACATCGCATTGAAGCGGGATCACTGTCTGATCGGAAGCCAGTGAATGACACAGAGGGTGGGGGGCGATGTGTTCTCTGGGGCTTAGAGCTAGGTGTATCACAGCCGTGTTTTGTACTCTTTGGAGTTTTCTTAACTGTGATGCAGGATCCCCTATGTATAGGGTGTTGGCATAGTCTAGACGTGAAAGGATCATAGCAACAGTTGCCCAGACTGTGTGGGGAGGTCGGGTAAGGAAAAAGGGTGGAGGAGAATGCATATGTGTAGGTAACAGGATTTTTACCAGGGGGTTTATGTGATGCGTCCATAATGCATCTTGTTTTTTACTGTGTTGGAGGTGGAGAGAGCTGAGCCTAGGGAAAGCAGCCAGGGGATGGGTTGAGGGAAGACGGGTCCTCCCACATGACATGATCTCGGTTTTACCTGGATTGAGTAGGAGGTGGTTGGTTCTCATACAGCGTTGGAGTTCTGAGAGGCTGGTTGCGAAATCGGGGGAGGTAGGCGCAGGGCTATTTGGGATTTTGAAGATGATTTGGGTGTCGTCTGTATAATTGTTGCAAAATGTACCATGGTATCGAATGAGTGTGAGTAGGGGCTCAGGTAGAGGATAAAGAGGAGCGGTGAGGGAGAAAGGGGGAGGTGCCCTGCGACATTACGCGGGCGGGGAGCTGATGAGGGCAGAGGCATGTGCACCATTTGAGATTTGATGGAGAGGAATGAGGATAACCAATTCCGAGCTGAATCCCTGTTGCCGAGGGTGTGTAGTCTATTGGTGAGGATGTAGTGGTAAATGGTGTTGAACCATGCTGAGTGCTCAACTAGGGTAAGGGCGGCAGCTTTATTTTTATTTTTTTAAGATCGTCCCAGATGGAGACTAGGCAGGTTCTTCGTAAAGGTCTGAAGCCAGATTGGACTGAGTTGAGGATATTGTTTGAGTCTGAGAAGAGGCATAGTTGTGAGTATGCCACTTGATCAGCTAATTTAGCTATATATAGTAGTTGGTAAAGACGAGAGGATCGAGGGAGGTCTTTTTGAGGAGAGGCTTGATGTAACAACATTCTATGTGAGAATGTTAATAAAGACACACATTTGGACATATCTAGTACACATCTAAGCCTAATGGATCATACATAAGGAGCAAAAAGTGTGTATCTCCTACGGAAGTTAGAATTGAGGTGCACTGGGTGCTCGCTCCTGGTTCCCCAGTGGTAGCTCCTGCCTACTGGTTGATGCCCTGCATCCAGGAGGTGATTTTTAGCTCCTTCTCATCGAGCCCTAATTTCAAGCCCTGCATTCACTTCCATAATCAATTCTGGGTGGATATTATACTCTAAAAGAGACTATGCATTTTAAATGCACACCTTCGAAGATGGCTTCTATCGAAGCAACACAGTATACTTCAATGAAGAGTTTTCTGCACAAGGCATAGTATTTCTATTTCAAGATATCAAAGACCATCTTCGCTTTTCCCTATGTCACCGATTCATCAGACTATGTTCTCTACATTAAATGTATTCTTACAAATGTATGCCATATTTTCTTAATATGTGCGGCACTCCATGAACATGTGTGTGCAACCTTCAATCTATATATGTATGCACAGCTTTCAATCTACATGTGTGTAGTTTTCAGTCTGTGTGCACAGGCGTTTTGGTCTGAGTATGCACTGTTCTCTAGTAAACAATACCTTGTTAAAGCACCTTATCCTTTCACATCTGTACAGTTCAAGATAAGGCATTACAGTGGTTGAACACTTTGCACGATTTTCTATGAATAGAAGGAATTATATGTGCTAATATAGGTTGTACAAACATATTTATGATTATATTCATGCTAGCCTCAGACATCAGTAAGTTAGGACTATGCTGTGGCTGCATGAGCCAAGGATTCTATATTAACTGGGTATAATTCTACAAAAGCAATATGCATTTAAGTGCACAAAAGCCAGCCATCTGACAGTGCTTTTATAAGGCTAGCTTAGGGCTGGGGTGATAGCTTGAGGGCAACACATTTGTCTTGGAAGCAAGACAACGCATCGCAACACAGGTTTGCATCTCGGTCACACGCTTGGAGACAGATCTCCGGTATTAAGCATGTAATAAAAAATGTATTCATTGATTTGGAGAACAATTATTGGGATGATGGGATCAGGGCTTGTGTGGCTACATGTTAGGTAATGTGTGTTCCTGAACAGGGGTAATGTTAAAATGGATTTCTGAACACTGACCTGGGGGGGCAGAGGTTCAGAAGGCCAACCTAGTTTCCTGGAACAGGATAACCTCTGGACAAGCCAGACCAATCAGGGTAGCTATGGCAGGTGGTCAAGACTAGGTCTCAAGAGGGGTGAGGGTGACAGAGACCTCAATGAGCACACAAAGCAAGGACACTTACAAATTACTCCAGACAGGTGTTATATTAATAATATAGACACATTTATTATAGGCCTTTGTAAAGTAGACCATCGCAAAGAATCACAGTATCACTAGAATAAACCAACACATCAATATCAACATAATATATATACAAGACCATTAGGGTCTAAGGGGTTAAAAGCATGAAATATGTTCCCCACCTAGATGGGGAGGAAAACGGGCACTGCGAACAATCTTTAGACCCAGTTCCACATCAAGGATACACCTAACTTAAGAGGCAGGCCAAGCCCTACGAAGAGAGGCGCCTTATGCTCAATAGTACATGCACGCGCTTGTGCCAATGGAAAAAACAGGGTCTCTTCAAGGGTCTCTGGCAGCTCAGGAAGGTGGATAAGGCGATGAAGAACAAGTTCCCACTATTCAAACAGGACCTCCACTTGAGGGCAGAGGCAGTTGGATGGTTCGGGATGGAGTCGCTATTTTACAATAGCTGTGGAAAGGAATGGGGCCCCTCAGGGGCCACTTTGTGCGTCAAAATGGGCTCCTGCACTAGGGGCCACCGGTTGGGGTAAGGATTCCTCACCGGTCTCAGACGTAGGCAGACTCACACTTCGCCAGTACAGTCCACTTCGCTGGCAGGTTTCGAATGCGACAATCAGGGCGTCTCAACACTGTGTAGTTCCAGAGACGCAGCGAGGATTCCCAAACGGGACAGTGGCAATTTCTCCGCTCGGGGTGGAAGAATCGGCCCAGTTCCACTGCAGCAGGCTTCAGGGGTGAGGAGGTCACAAATGCAGCAAACTTGCACAGGTCGTTGCCACAGCGGCAACACGGCAAAGGCGTTTACTCTGGTCCGGATACACTCGTCTCACTTCAGACCTGGGAATGCCAAGTGTACGAAATTCAGTGTGAGGGTGCCGTGGACACAGAGCTAGCAGTATGCCAAGTTTCGAGGGCCTCCTCAAAACGGCAGCGGTGACAGAGCAAACGTCCCGCGTAAGCTGGTCAGGCCACTGGTTGGCCCAGGGACACTCCGAATAGGCTTACTTGCAGGGTTTGGTGAAGGTGCTGAAAGTAGTTGGTCCCACTATTCCAATGGGTCGAAGTGCCTTCGCAGACCATCTACGACGACCAGATGCAGAGGGGTCTCACGGGATGGCAGCGGGCTCAGGGTGCCAAACCTTCCAGCGGGTACCCAGCGATTCCTTGACTCGGCTTCTGTTGCAGGATACTTGGCTCCTTATCCTTTGTTCGTGTGAACTCAGGAGAATGACATGGTAGTGGTGTTTTCGGCCTCCTCTTATCCAAAGTTCCCTTCGCGCCAAAACGGAGAAGACCCAATGGGAGATCTGCTCACAAAAACTCACTCCATACGTGGACCAATCACGGACCACGGTGGTTCCAGGCATTCAGGACACTCCAGACTCGCTGGCGCCCAGGATGTGTATTGGGAACAGACATCCCAGCCCACATCCTGGAGGCACACACACAAGGCATGCAGAAGCCCGCAAAAGATTTGGGTTTTGCGGTAAAGTGCATGACCAAATAAGGACTGACCCGGGTCGGCTCGAGCTGGGAAAGGTGAAGGGCCAAGATGGCCAAAGGACAGGACAAAGAACCTTGTGGCATGGCCATTTTGGAGCCAGGCCACCTATTCGTGCCAAACGCGGTAAGCGCGGATAACATGGCAAAAAAGGGTTCAAAACATAAGATAAACGATAGCCACCAGTCCTTTCCGTGACACACCTGCACAGTTGATAAGTCCAGCGAGAGTTTCTAGGGCCTTTGGAAGGACTAGAGACCCAAGAGTGCGGTAAAGTAAGTTACATTGCACTCTTGTTACATGTTGCACAAAAGCTGCAACATGAGGAAAGAACTAAGGGAAACGTGTCTCCCAGTACTGACTGTTTTAAGGGCATGTCAGTTTCCCCATAAGAAGTGAGCAAAAGCCCAGAGGAGTGCGGCTGAGGGCTGTGCTTCTCTGGCAAAGGTTAGATCAGGGTGTAAAACAGCAGCAAAAAGTTTGGGGGGTGAAACATGGAGGGAAAAATTACATTCAAATATGAAATCTTTCCTAACAGGTAGCGCTTTAGGAAAGTTAACTTTCGGGCCGTGGAAGATAGGTTAGCAAGCTACACCCAGCAATATGCTGAGGCAGGTTTCATTTCGGGTTAAATATTGTGCATGGCAGAAAAAAAAAATGGAACTTCAACTGATGCTTCATTTTTTAACATTTCATTTTGCAATATTGTCGTCAAAATAGATATCACATAGTCATTGGAAACAGATCCGTTTCTTATAATATGGAAGTGGATTGTCTTTCCCTGTGTTTGGAACCCAGGACATCTTTCTGGCTGTACTTTACATGTGTGGCTGTCCTGCATCCCGATGAATACTTTAGGGTGCTTTTTCCGACTTCCCTGTGTATTTTTCTGCTTGTCCTTAAATACTGATCAGGTTATAGTTGAATAATCGCGGTTCTCGGCGAGCCCATCAACCAGCCAGTCTTTAGATTCGATTAGAAGCCTTAGAAATAGCCTGAAATTCAGCTTTTACTCCTTTGAAACACATTGCGCTGTGCAGTTTTTGAACACAAGCTAAATTGTTAACTCTAAAACCACAGCACCAATCGCACCTCTGGTCCCTTCTTGCGCTGCGTGACACTGGCGCGGGTAATTGGTGTTACCCCCTCTGTAGCAGGGGAAGGAGGGAGACATTTAAGAATTCCTCCCAGGAACTGTATCCTCTCGTACCTGCAAGGGAGGCTAGAGCCCCTGCTGCGATCATCTGGCCGTGCATGAGCTTCACAGATTGTAAACCCTAGGCGGGACTCCGCCTTTCATCCTTTGCGTCGCCTTTTGATTGGCATTGAGGTACAGAACGCGAACACCTCATAGCGCTTTAAAGCTCGAAGGGTGATGCCACTGTTTTGTCAAACGTTAAAATACACTTTGCTTAAAAGAAAAATGGGATGGAATCTCTTAGTCTTTACGCCGAAATGAAGGCCTGGGGGGGGGCGGGGGGAGGGGGTAATGGGGGCTGTGTCTCGTTTCTAGAAATGTGTGCCCGCCTCCTTGGCCCGCCTCCTTTTTTTTGTGTTTTTTTTTTTCTTAATCCTCAACATCTGGAAAGGGATTCCTACGCCCCTTCTCCAACCCCAACCCCCCATCCTGGCCTCCTCGTATTTCAACTCGCATGGCTTTACTATTGAAAGGAAACCGCTGTTCCCTGGACAGGAGACCCTGCATAGCTGGGCCGCCGCCAGCTGTGGCCTGCAGCTGGCAGGAATTCGTTCCAGCCAGAGTCCCTTCTTTGTCGCACTTATTTTGGGGAACTGCTGGCTCGCTTCCCCATTTACGAGAATCTTGTGCTTGAATGCGTGGGACGTTTCCGTGACGCAAATGAAAACATTCGAACAGAAAAGTAACTTCTCAATCGTTCATCGAGCTGGCGCCCAATTATGACGTCATTGTTTGCCACTCCTTGCCCCACAGGGAGGCTTTACTACTTCCCTCACACATGTACTATATAATAAAGGTAAAGTACTGTAACCCTGGTTAAAAAAAATGCGGGTTGATAGTCAGACCCTCCATGATATTGCGGCATGAAATGGCAAATTTTGCGGCAGGAAATTACTAATTTTACGGCACAAACCCTTATTTGCCTCATTTTTGCAGCACACTTTTTAGTGCCTGGCGGGTGTAAGGTTGGCACATTGCAGGAAAGCGGCAGTGTACAAGGCGACACAAGAGCCAGGGTGTCATTATTTGTACCTCTTTTGTATCAATTTAATAGGAAGAGTCCCAGATATCTCTGGCGTGGCAGAACAGTGTTTGTTTTAGCTATATGCTTGGTTTAATGTGTATGCTTATTTAATATTATTGACAGTATTGATCATTATCCTTTTGTAATGGTGAAAATATTCCCTTCTGCCCCAAACGCGCACACACCTCTCACCAATACCCCATCACAACTTGCATTCCCTAACCCCTCACTCTGTCACATTGCCAAGTCACAATTTGCACTCCTTAGTCCCTGCCACACTCCAAATCATATGCCCAACTCGCACCTTATGCTCCCCAATTCCTCCCGCAGTACACAGTCCTTCATTCTTCATGCTACTTCTGCATTGTTCATCCTTCCTCCCATCGATCACACTTTTCCCTCCTCCTTTCTCCCAATCTGTAGCTCAATGCCTCTTTCCGGCCAACCACACCCCCCAGTGCTTTTTAGCCCACTGCTCCCCAAGCACACGCTACCTCTATTTTCTGTACTTCTGCTCCCTCTCTGATTTCTGGCCTGCTGCCCCACCGCTTCATCTCTGCCCTCTTTCCCACTGCTTCCCCCTCTGACCCACTGCCCTACCTCTGCTTTTTTTTGCCTACCACTGTCTTGCCCATCACCCCGCCCTCTCTCTCCTGCCCCTCATATTGTGACAATTTTTAAAGTGAGACAACAGCGGTTCATAACTTTGCTGTCACACGTAAAAAGGGGGGAAAAAACATTGCATGACTGAGTCAGGAAATACCCTATCATGCAGTGAAACCCATTGTGTGGCTACTAGAAGCAGGCGCATAGGGTTGCCTACAAATTCTGCTCATTTAAAAGCTCATCTTGTTTGTAAATTTGGGATGCGCTTTTAAATATGCAGAAACACTCCCTTATCAGGGACGTCATTTCACCAAAATGCCTGGGGAAGCGGCAGTGACTTCAAACGACCATTGACCTGCGATGACATCACAGGAAGGGATGTCATTTGACCACCACCCCGAAGTGACATCACGGGAAGCGATTGAACGCAACTTTTCACGCCTTGACAAAACAGGAAGTAGCATCACATAGCATTGGTCCGAAATACAAAAAATATGGTTACAATATCACTATAATGTGATATACATTTCATACAAGAATGGATCACCATATGTATTGTTAATAACATAGGCCCATATAAAGATTCCCGTTTATGTTAAGTAAACTGTCTGCCAAACTCCACACTAAGACTAATAATGACGCAACCTCCAACAAGCCCAAATCGCTCCCCCTTAAAGGAGCTCTACTTAACGTCAGGTCCCTTGCTGCCCATCCTACAGAAATTGCTGACACCATCCTAACTAACGATTTTGACTTCCTCCGCATAACAGAAACTTGGCTACATGAGGCATCAGGACCCCACTTAACCCTAGCCATTCCCGACAAATACTCTATCCTCGGAGCCGACAGACCTAATGCTTGGGGAGGAGGAGTAGCTATCATTTTAAAATCATCTTTACACTTTAGATCAATCACCTACTCTCCACTAAAATCATGTGAGCACCTCTTAATCAAGTTGCTAACCTCTCCCAAGAGTACGATCTCCATTCACTTAATATACAGACCCCCAGGTCACCCTGGAGTCTTTGAGGAAGACATCACCTCTCTAATAGCTGAGAACTCTAAGCCATCGGCACAAACTATCATCCTCGGGGACTTCAACCTTGGGTACAATGACTCTCCAGCCTCCTCATTAGCTATCGCTCTAGCTGAGTATGGCTTCATACAACTTAGCTCTCAACCTACCCATCAGAAAGGCAGAATCATTGACTGGGTGGCGACTCCCGACTGCAATATCACCTGTAATGCCCCCCAACCCCTTGCTTGGACTGACCACCATCTCATCCCTTTTAAATATTAATATCAGTAACTTAGACCCTAAAAAGTGCCAACCTTTCCAGCCTGTCTGACCAGGAACAAGCGTAACATCACTGCTGAAGCCCTAATACCGTTGGTCCTTCCAACTCTCAACGCACTTCCGGCCACTGCCGACCTCAACCTACTGGTTAACACTTACAATGACTCCATGGCCAATGCCATTGATGCCACCGCCCCACTGAAACTGCGCAAAGGAAAACCTAGAGCCCATTTGAACTCTTGGTACACCCCCGAACTCAAAATATTGAGGAAAAAAAAGCTAAGTTAGAACTACTATGGAAAACGGCTGCATCTGCTGAAAACAAATCTAATCTTACGAATATCTCCTCCCTATATAAAAAGGAGATAATTTGCACTAAGAAAGAAGCCTACAACGCTAGGATTAATCGGGCAGGATCCTGCACTAAAGAACTCTTCAAGATACTAAAGGAATTAGATTATCCTAATCCACCTACAGATGCCTGCACGAAAGACAAACCATGGTGCACTAGTATCCAGAACGCCCTTGCCAACAAAATCACAGGACTCCAAACTAAAATAGAGGATAAACAACATCAATTTACCAGTAGTAAATCTACTAACCCTAGCACACATCTGCCTATTGACACCAACTTAAGCTTTGCATTCAAAAAGGTAACTATACTGGAAGTACAAAAATTATAGCCTCTCCAAAACCATCCAACTGCAAAGGGGACAGTTGTCCCGCCCAGATTATAAAAGACGCCAGAGATCTTTCCCCCTTCATTACTAACTCTATCCCCTGCAACCTAAAACAATCATGGGTTCTCCCACTTCTAAAAAAACAATCATTAGACGCGGCCATTCCTACTAATTACAGACCCATCACCACGGTCCCATTCTTGCTAAAAATCCTTGATAGTCGCCTATTTACAAATCCAGGATTACCTGGAGACTAACCAATTGTTAGGAATACACCAATCTGGCTTTAGACCTCAACACGGAACAGAAACTGCCCTTGTTGACCTCAAAAGTCAGATTGATGAAATCAAAGACAAAGGCAACGCCTCCATCCTACTCCTTTTAGACCTCTCTACGGCCTTCGACTTGGTCGATCACAAAATCCTCTGTAACCACCTATCCTCCGCAGCTCACTTCTCCTCCTCTGCGATCATGTGGATACAATCCTTCCTGTCTAATGGAACTATGAGGGTCTTCTCACCAGTAGCGGCTGCAGACCCCATCCCCATTACCTGTGGCATCCCTCAAGGCTCTTGTGTTTCGCCACTTTGTACAATATATTTACAAAGCCACTCTTTGACAAACTGGACCATCTGGGTGTCACCTACACCAATTATGCAAATGACACCCAGATACTCCTTACCCTTTCAGGTAACTACAAAGCTGACGTCATAAGGATTAACAACATTTTCTCCATCATTCAGGCATAGATGGCCATACGCGGCCTCTGCCTGAATGATGAGAAAACTGAGCTTCTCCTTGTCGGTTCTCCTAACAATTTCTTGAAACTTAGCCCCAATTACACTAGCATCATCATCGATGGTAACACTATTCACATCGTCAAAAGTGTGAAAACCCTTGGCTTTTATCTTGACGCCAACACCAACCTTTCCAAACAAATCAACATGACGGCACCAGCCCCTGCCTACACTGGTAAACTGATTAGAGCCTGTAGACCCTTCTTGTCCTCTAATAGCTGCCTTACCCTAGCCAGGGCTCTTATACATTCCAAACTGGACTACTGTAACAGTATATACCTAGGTGCTAACCAATCTATAATTAATAAACTAAAAGTACTCCAAAATAACACGCTACGAGCAGCATTAAACATCCCCAGGTGAGAGCACATCTCTACTACTAGAATAGCATGCAAATGGCTCTCTATACAACAAAAAATCGACTTAAAAACGATCTGTCTTACCTACAAATCATTAAACCATCTAGCCCCTCCTTATCTTACCAACAAATTCACCTTGAAAACTGCTGCCAGAATTACTAGATGCTCTAATACCTTGTGCCTAACAGTGCCCAGACTCTCCTTTTAAAAAGAGCTGGAGGATCTAGTTTCACGGTCCTTGCCTCCCAACTTTGGAACACTCTACCTCTTAACATTAAATCCATCGAGTCCTTTCAGTCTTTTAGGAAACAGGTTAATAGATGGCTTTTGGACAAAAATCACTATCTAGACAAAAATTAGGATCTACCTGCCTCTTGCCCGATGTCTGACGAGAAAGCCTATTGTGCTTTCTACCTGCAAACTGTATAACTGTAAACTGTATATAATGTACTGCATATAATGTACTTTGTAACTGTGTCCATAAGCGCCCTTTTACCTCCGGGTCTGGAGCGCTATATAAATAAATAAACAAACCAACATATTGCCAAATTACTGTCAATGCAATCAGACGTCCAAGGCCAAATGATAATGTGTTATTGAAACGTACATTTACGCACTTTATATAGAACAAATATACATACAATATCATCCAAGAAGTATGAAAGACTGAGCTGAGGTGTTTAAGAACAGACGAAATCAGTGACTCGCCCCCTGTAGTGTGCCTGAAATAAACATTTAATGAGTCTAGCAATGATTGTATAGAATTTCAGAAAGACAAATTATTTGTTATTCCTATTCTTTCTTATTTAGTATCACTGCTAAAGTGTTACACTTGTGGACCCCTGTTGTTTAAGAGGTCTGAACAAGAAAGCCATCTACTCGAAAAATAAAGAGCCACAGGGCACTTGCCACAGCCCAGGAGCTTACATAAATAAAAAAAAAAGTAGTACTTTTTGTAAAAATGTGTTTTTTTTTTTTTTTTTTTTAGGGGCAGCAGGGCAGACATCAGGGGTCGCAAGTGAGACCCCTGGGGGCCCCCAAATGACGTCCCTGCTCCTTATTTGCACAAAGGGGTGAAAAAGGTCATCTGAATGGGCGTTTTTTATTTTTTTTAAATAGCAGTTTTTGCACTTTAAAAAAAATAAACGTCAGTTTTTGCGGCATTTGCCAGGATTGGAAAATCCCTATAAGCTGGAGGGTCTGTATAGTGCAGCAGTTGCCACACTATAGCCGAGTATCGAGATGCATAGGACACCTCTAAAATGAATTGCTAATGATGTTTTGACTCGCAGGACGGATTTGGCTGAAATTTTGCAGGGGGGCAAGGTATGAAACAACCTGGGCATGAAGCGCTGACTCAATGTCTAGGAAGGGCTCAGGGATTATTGCATCCAGTAGTTTTTAAAATATTTGATGGAGAAGGGAGTGCCACCTCATCCCAAAAGTATAGCTATATCTCCCATGGTACTTTGCAGGAGAGAGGCTTTTCAGAAATGAGAAATCTGGCATTTTTTTCGATGCAGGAGAAAAATAGTTATTGGAATAACTGCGTCTAGCCAAATTGAAAGTGGAAAAAATTTCATTTGGAGTGGGGGTGGAAGGATGAAATCCTATCTGGCTAGAGGTGGGGAGGGGGGAAAGAGGACACCATGTGAAATTGGGGAGTGGGGGAGGGACGCGGCTAGAAACGAAGTTGAGAGCTTGAACATTTTCTTAGCCGTGGTTATTCGGTGGGATAACACGGTTCTAAAGATAATCCAATTGGGAATTAGTGCGTCACACAAGTGTTTTGGGGGGAATGGGAGAGGGCTGGGGAGAAGGCTTGTGGGGGTAGGGGGTCATGCCAAGAGTAGGGGAATATTTGGTGAGTGCCTGCAGTGAAGAGTTTTGGATTTTGCACGCTTTTTACGTATAACCAGTTACCTGTGGGCGCCTACAGATAACCACGGTTATTTGTAGTACATCACCAATTTAACTGTAGTATGGGAAGAAAAGTTCAAAAAATTGGATTAATAAAATAAAAGTGGGGCAACATGTACAGTTGGCAAAGGCCATGGCAACTAGTCATGGCCGCATGGCTAGTTGTCTGTTAAAAAAAAAAAAACAAAAAAAACCGATGCTATAACAAAACAGTTTAAATGCACTGAAAAAACTTAAGTTAAGGTGCAGTTAAGTTAAGCAGATTTAATGCAACAAAAGCCTTGAAATTCAGTGGATGTGGGAAGCCATGACCAGCTTAAATGGGCTTTGCCAAGGGAACATGGAATGTTACCGTTGCAAAGCCCATGAGCACATGTATATTATAAGAGAAGGGATTCACAATGTGTTAGGGAGGAATTCTCAATAGTGGCTAATTTCCCTCACCTAGTGAGTCCCTCAGCAGCTTTGCTGGATTTCAGGGGTTATTTCTTTTCATGTTCAGAGTGTGAACCTTTTTATTCCCACTCTCACCTGCATTTTTGTGTAAGTGTTGTTCTTTTTATGTGTCTCATGGACCCAGAGGCTAACCAACTCTGGGGGCATCATCTTTTGCAGTGTGTCGCACAGCACCCTCCTTGCAGTGACACTGGGCTGTCTTTTCAACTTCCCAAGACTCCATTGCTGGGGCTGACTACAGTCCCCCAGCAAAGGTAATGTTGCCATTAACGCTATCAGGCTTTTTACAAATGACCAGACTCGGCACACGCTATCTTCTATAGAGTGCTGAAGGGGTCACTTTGTGCCTCCTGTGCCATAGTTAATAGAATTGGCTGGTGGCAGTGGTACTACTACTCTTTTCTTTCTTTATCGTATTACCTTTATACGCGGTAACGGTAAAAGTTACATGTTAGCTCTAACCCTAAAACACGCCGGGTCATTGTGTTAATAACTTTACCCTGGTTGTGTTTTTTGCCATTTTCTTTGCTAAGGGTTCCTTCTCGAGTCTTCCTTCATGAGTTTCACTCACCTTTGGTTTTTCTTTGTTTGCTGTTTTCAGCGGGCTTCTGAACAGGAGCCCTGCCAAAGGCACCTGGAAGACTAGCGTAGGCAGGATGTGAGGGGGGGGGTTTGAGACCCCATGCCCTTGGTTCCCTTGGGAACCAAGTCGCACTTTGGTGTGATTGGTTAGGGCACTGTCCGGCCTGGACAGTGACCCCCTGCTGAATGATTGACAGCCAGGATGTCTCAATGGGGGAATTTAGCTTAAATACCCACCTCTTTGGACTGGGAGACAGTCGCCACTGGATCGTAGGACCCGACGAGGAGAGACGGAGAGGGCAGCTGCAGACGACGACAACACCGGTGGAGCCCTGCTGCAGGTTCGAATTCCTGACCTCCAACGACAGAAGCTCTTCATCAGAATCTTCAAACCCGTAAGCTGGTGGGACCAATCGGCTTACTCGGTGCCTGGACCCTCTTCACCCTGGTCAAACTTTGGTAACATCTTGCCATCGCCGGATAGCCAGTGGGAGAGACCCCAGACCGCACTTAAGGTACCGGAGCCTTTCTTTTTGCCGACGCTTAACCCCTGCTGCAAACAACCATCCCGTGTGGCGCAGGACCCTCCAGTCTGCCTCCTCTCTTGAAAGTGAGTCGAGTGGTGGACACTGGAGCCTGCAGGAAATTCACCTGGACAACCGACGCAGTGGGAACCTTCGTTATAATTCTTAAGGTACTGTACACCCTTGTTGGCTTCTCGGAGCTAACGCAAAGGAAGTCGCTCCCGCCTTCCATTTTCGGAAAGGCTGGTCTGCTGCTTTTACCTCGACTAACATTATCCGCTACAATCCGATTTGTTTTCGCCTGCACAAAAACGTATTTGTTATTACAGAGAACCGTGTAATCTTGGGCAAATTGACTTTTACCATTGACTTTGGCATAGGCCTTTTTGTAGATCTACTCTGTTGGTTAATGCCCTTATTAGGTTGTGCTGCCTCGATCCGATAGGACTGATCTTTTCGATTTTACCTTACTTTACTTTTATCTTACTTTAACCCTTCCATAGATAGGATTGTAGAGTGCCATTTATCTGTCTCCTTGCTTGGGGCCATAGACTTGTCTGCAATCATTAGAAGTGTGTTTCGAAGTTACATTGTTGACTATTCTGATTTTAACTGCTTTTCTAGTGACCTGTTCGAAAATACTTGCCAGAAAGAAATAAATATATATTCTATTACAAAGTAGCCTTGTAAGTGTCTATTTGAATCACTGTAATTGACGTACTCCTGTGTAATCCCCTGTACTGCTCATCTAACTCTTGGGATAAGTCTGGCCACTCGACCTCACTACCACTTTATTCGTGCTAACACCTGTGAGCTTAATCCTGTGTAGTGGTCCCAGAGGGTACTGCATAGGATTCTGCCATGACACAATGCTATAAAAAATTGCATTATGTGGGACATCAACAGGATCGCGCCGCCTTATAGCGTTAAATCTGCACAACTTAACTACCTCTTAACAAAGACAGTGAATTATATGAAACCACTATGGAGACCCTTCCAATGGAGTCCAAATGAATGTTGGAAAGGGCCATCATTCTTTGTCTATTTAACCAGTATGCTACTACACCCTTATTTTTTTCCTGCTGGACATCTATTAAGTTCGATGTATAATAAAACTCGACAAACAGTGGAAACAGTTTGTGACTTGTACACCAGAATTTCCGCATGGGAATGCTATTAAGTGGGTGTTGGTGGTATAGAACGTCATTGTGCCAAATTGTCCGCTGTGTCCTCTGGTCACACGACTACCTTTAGAGTCACGTATCCCTTGGTGACCACTGTTTGGAAGTGGGGGCGATCATCCCAGGCTCCCAAGAGGTTCAGGGTGAGGCAGAGGCCTTCAAGTGTGATGTAGATGCTTGGGCAGGCTATAGGGGAATGGGGGTGGGAGGTGTTGATAAAAGTGTAAAGAAGCCGCAAGCCAAGGTAAGTAGGAAACAGTTTATTTACTTAGTTTCCAGCAGTAAAGCATAAGCCCCCCCACAAAGTCAGCATCCAGGGTACAACTGAATAAATCCAAGCATAAACATTGATGACTTATCATTCCAGAATGCTATAAACACAAGGGATCCAATCTAGAATCACAGATGCCCTGCCTGTCAGAACACAGAAAAGGCATTAGCACTTAGCAACAAGAATAACAATACATAAAGCATTAGTCCCTTTTATATAACAAAAAGCTGCACCAAGTGCGAGTCAGTGCATGTGTGGGTTTAGGGTGTATTCAGATTGAAACACCATCTTAGAAATGGCAACCATATTGAAATCGAGCCCTTACGCTACACTGCAGCCAGGGCGTTAGGCCCAGGCCGCAAACTTGGAATTATGTGTGTGCATGCAGAAATGGGTTGTAACATGGTCAGCGGTGAGAGAGGCCAGAGCCGTAAGGATTCAGAAACCTTGTGAATGTGCCCTGAAATGTCATGTGTGGGCTGAGGGCTCACTGCGCAAAGTTATTCCACGAGGAGGAGGGCACGAGCCTTTCGACTTTACCCAGTCCCAGCTTTAAAATATAGGGCTCAGATGGTCCCCAGCATTCCAAGGTATCGGTCAGTTCCAAACCACCGACCATGAAACTGTTAGATCACCAATCGATCAGAAAGCAGGAACAGCTGCCCCTACCACTAGGTCATGTGATTTGTGCTGGGAGGGACGAAGAAACAAATCTAGCAACCGGGCTGGGGAGCTTTGGAAGGGCGCTGATATGTCTGGGATCAAGCTGGGGTTGCAAATCATAGTGACCTCGAAAGTACCAGGTGCTCGTTCTAGTAGAGCTGGGAATGCATTGTTTTTCTGCTCATAATAGCCAATTGTAGGTATGCACCCCATGACTCACCAGGAGGCGCCCACGGGGAAGAAGACAGGCAGAAGAAGCTGGGACCATTTGTTAGGCAGAAATCTGTGCAGTTCCCTTAGGGACCACTGCAAAAGATTTCGGACTACAGGTGGTTGGCAGTAAACCCAATTGGTAGCAGTCTGTACCACCCAGATTTACCTGGTAGCTGTGGCGGAGCAGTCAGACTTCTCTCAAGATGAGTTAGGCAGTATATAGAGTATACACAATAGGTACAGAGATACAGTAGCACAAGCAAACGCTGACCAGAGCTTTGGTGTAAAAGTATATTATTATGTATTTAAAGACACACTTGTAAATTACACTAGCACAAAAAGAGGTAAGTAAATTCAACACACAGTCACTATTATATATATACAACCCTAATTATTTATTAGACAAGTCTTAGTGAGAAACACCACTTATTTTCAGACCGAGGTGAGCGCTTAACATAAGATGGCACTCTAACAAGTTGTAAAAAAGGGAGGGAAAAGGCAAAGTTATGAAAGCACACAATTTCAATACCTTCCAAAGAACCACAGTGAGGCAGGTTAGGCAAAGTCTACTGGAGAGCAAGGAAGTTCAAATGTAACGAATATAAAAAGTAGTATCCACTGCCACCAGCCAAAACTCGGTCGGGGGGGACTGGACAGTGCCCCCTCGAACAACAGACCCCGGGGCAATCGAATTGCCCCGACCAGTACGTCCACAATATGATGGTTTGTACTGGTTCTGTTCACAATTTAAGACTAGTAAAGCCACTGGTGACTTTACATGCCCTGGGAGACAGTAGTCAGTCCCAGGGTATGGAGTCTATGTTGGGGGGTCACTACGACACCCCTGGGTTACTGCACGGAGGGTGCTGTGTAGCCCACATACCAAAAACACATGAAGCCCTATGGGGTAAAGGAGCCCATAAAACACATACAAAGTCAAAGGAACACCTCAACTCATGTCCAAGAGTGGGAGGAAAAGAGTCTCACTCTTACCAGGAGAAAAAAAATAAACCCCACAAATCCAGCAAAGCTGCTGGGGGACTCACTAGGTTTGGGAAATTAGCCGTATAAGAGAATTCTCCCTAACACCATTTGCCTGTCACCCCTTATGGAGCAGGTAGCATATGTATAGGGTCACACCAACCAGCCGCTGCCTATGTAACTTACGTCACTGATGACGCTGTGTGACCTTTTATCGTGTTGCATGTCCTGATTTTGCCAGAGTGCTCTGTGGTAGCAGAGTTCTCTGCTGGTGCGTCTTTATCTTTTTGTAGGAATAAAACGTGTTCTCCTTGCAAGAGGTGTGCTGGGCCTTTTCGCTAGTGGGTGTATTTATTTCTGGTGTGAGTGTTCAGGGGTTTCTCAACCCATCCCCCCCAAAGACCAACAACATTGATAGAGGGTGAGGGACTACCTCATGCATTTAATCGGTTTTCGAGTGTGTGCTGTTCATATTGCATTTCTGTCCCGAGTTGACCAGCTAATCCTGTGTGTCGCCATCTTGTAAGGGACAGGCCTGTGTGCGCGCCACCATCTTGAAGGGCAGGCTAGTGTGGGTTGACCTCTTGTGAAGGCTTGTTCAAGCGCCATTGTATTGAGTGAGCCAGTATAGTTATTTTAGTAAATTCAGGATTTTATAATTTATTTTTAGAAAAGTGGTGTAACTTGCATGTGCTAGACATGAATACACGTGCCTCATACCAGACTGGATAAAGGACACACGAACGAGTCTTTACTGCAGATGAGGTACAGTTTAAACCTTTCTCAGACTGTTCTCCACCCTACACTTCAGGAAGAAATCGCTGATGGCTTCACTCATTCCTAGTTCTCCATCTCTGGAGTCCCCTGTGCTCCTCCCTACTCATCCCAGCCCCTCTGTTACCCCCACACTCTTCCTGCTGTAACCCGCGGTGTGCTTAACCTATGTGTACCCTATTCCAACTTGAAAGCCCGTTCTCGAGCATTGACTTAAGCAAGGCAACTGCTTCCAAGATGCCTTAAGTGGCCGTTTACTAAGCCTTATCCGTGCATGGGAGGGCACGGACATGTTCAATTGGCTCAACCGTTGAGAAACGTTGGTGCTCAGTGCTTGGAGAATAAGGGAACTGCTTCCAAACGAGAGGGGCTCATCGTTCCTTAGGCACGGTTGAAACATTCCACCTGCTTGAGAAGTACTCGAGAAATGGTAAGCAAGCGTTGTGTCTGTGGCAGCGCGGTGTTACTTCCCAGCCGAGCTTGTGCATATCAGTTTGTGGGTTACAGTGCAACCCCCCCGCAACCCCCCCCCTCTCCTGCTTCTTCGGTACATTATTTTGACAGCTGGACTTTCCCCTCTCATTCCAGACACATTGGAAGAAAGGAGTAGAAAGATGGATTTTCAACCTTTCCACTGAAGTCTTGGAGGCTGTGATCCCGAAAGCACTTTGAAGGAGTTGAGACCCAGCAACAACACAAGAGCTACTTTGTTGTGGCTCATGCCCTCTCACACCCCCCCCCCCCCACCCCAACTGATGGAGATAATGGCATTAGCGGATGCACATAGAAGACCACTTCTTTCTTGAACGGTACAATGCAGGGCCTCTGGGGTGATACATGAGTGCAGGCGTCTGCATTGTAGCATGCAAGGGATGGGGAACTGGTCCGGCCTTTTATTCCCTGAATACACAAAGTACCATACCTAAAAAGGACCAGCTGGATCAGTGCATGCATCCGCACGGTAGCATGCCTAGGAGGGGCAGGCGTGCATGCACCCATCCAGTAAAATGCCTGGGAGAGACTAGTGTGTGTTCAGGGCTAAATCTGGTGGAATCCATCCCTACAGGGAAGCGAAAACAAATCCGGTGGTGGCTGGAAGGTTTAGAATTCATCTTAACCTCTGGCATCGCTGTGGGCAACCCTCCAGACCATCGTTCTGCGGCTTGCCAAGCCATTACAGGAATGGGAAAGCCCATATGCAAATCGGGCTTGGTCCGGCCCACAAAGGGGGGGTCACATCCCTTCTGCACGAGACCACAGGCCGCCCCAGATGTGTTGGCCTCATTGGGCGTCATCAGTGAGGGAACCGGCTGATCGTGTGCACAGTTAGGATATGCATGCCTGTGTTGACGTCCATTACCTGAATCCACACAGTAAGATTCTTGGGATCAGGCTGGATGAGTCCGTATTGTACCATGCATGGGAGGGACAGATTGGATGAACCCGTGGATCTTTGCACCGTGATCATGCCTGGGAGGGACAGATTGGATGAACCCGTGGATCTTTGCATCGTGATCATGCCTGGGACGGAGCGGCTGGTAGGGCTTTGGATTCCTGTGTATGATGCGGAGCTGGACCAACTGGATGCTTTGGGGGGGGGGGCCCATGGTGATAGCCCCACCGCGTTTGCATGTACACCCCAGCAATCCACTATATTCAACATCTTTTAGACTTTATCCTTGATGAGAGTAGGCTGCGCGGTGGGGCGAGTGGGGGTTATTTTCGGTGCTTCTTGTAGACAGTCAACAGGTGTACTGACTTTGCTTCCAGCACGGGCATCCTTCTTCACACGGCATAACCTATCCCGTCTGTGGTCACACTTATGCAGTGTGGTTTATAAATGTGTGCATTTAGATAGCGGAAAGACATCCAAAGGAAACGATTCAAAAATAAAGGTATCAAGGATTTTATTAAACCTGATACTAATTTAATATATCAAACAAATCATGATTAAATCTGCACTTGTAATAACAATTTACATAGCAGGAAACAACTTTTATTAAAAAAGACACATCTATATAATAAAAATCATCTTATTCAATCATCCAAGCATACAACCTCATCCATCCATTTAGACAAACCATTCATACTAAACACCAATCAATATACGACATAAAATCTATAAGAAAATTCATCATAATTAATTTATCTGAAAGATTTATAGAAAGAACATGAAATCAATTTGACGGGCCACAGCAGATGACATCAGTGGCCTAGGCAATTAAGATGGGTCCCAGAGTTTTCTGACCACGACCTCATCTTAGTCCAAACTCGACCGGTTTCGACGTATATACTTTAGTGTAGTGACGTCTTCATCAGGAGTAACAAAAATATATTCTAACATCAAGAAAGAAAGAAAATCACAGATAATACATATCAATGTGTGAAGCCCTTGTACTTGGACAAAAAACATATAACATCCATAATAAAAATATCTATAGCGGAACAATAGGTAATAATATACAAGAGCCTGCTACCAACCCGGGAAAAGTTCCAGGATGGACCTGAGGTGTCTGGCAGAAAGTAGTGCTACCCTCTTGTATTAGTGTCTCCGAGAGGCAGATAAGAGCCAGGCCATAGACAGAATCAATGCTACAGATATACAAATGTACACATAAATATCACAAGGTCAATATGTCGATCCTCCACTACAGCGGCCCACGGACAGGACACGAGAGTCACATACTTAAGATAAAACTAAAGAATATTAACTAACCTTCATTCATGCAATAGAAGGCTGTGCGTCTCTTCCTTAAATTGTACGCTGTGTTCACTTATATTAAACAATAGCTTCTCCGTAGAGGTTCCTGCAGATAGCGAAGTGTGTGGACGCCAACGTTCTTCTCGAGAATGTCCAAACGCTCGTTCAACCAGCAGTCATAAATTTGGAGGTGACTCCCCGAATCCAGGGTTGGCTGCACCTGATGTTATATGGGCCTAAACACAACACAAGAGTTTGAGTATGTGAGAGACCGATTGTTCTTACAATTATATTATTGGCTACACCCAAAGTGAATTACTTCCAATTGAAAATAAATTGATGAATTAATACCACAATTGTGACTAAACAAATACGGCTTACTGAAAAGCTTGCTATTTAGAGAATTTCAAAAAGGTAGGGGGGGGGGTTGTTGCATTTGAAAATTGCTCAATATTTCCGACTCCAGATTGCTTGACTCGGATGGGGTTTAACGGAAAGCCAAGGATGTAGGGCTCCCTTCTCTAAACAATAAAGGCAAGAAGCGATTTGAAAAACCGCCGTGATTCGAAAGGCCCCCACACGACAGAATGTTTACCTTAAGCGAAAGAACTCGCCAGTTCTCACAGTAGCTAGTCACCCGTATCCCAGCTGGGTCCGATTGGAAGTGGCGTGCAACACAGTATCACCGTTTCAAGGGTATTGATATATGCGTGAAAAACATCATGTGATCACGTAATTAACCACGTGACCACAAACTGAACTGGCCTACGTTCTAAATGGCCGTACCCTCTCAAATGAAAAACGCACGTGATTAGGCAGTATACCAGTGTACTACCCGACATATATAAAATGTTATGACAGGTAGTATTTAGTTACTCGAATTCCATGGTTCCATGGTATTAAGGCCCAATGTTAATGTTTTTAGATTAAATATCCACATTTGTTCCTTGTAATCTAAATTTTTTAATAGTTGGGGTTGGTTTTGTGCATATACTTTTTCTATGCAAAACCATTCCATCTGATCAGCCGTATGGCCCATCTCGACAAAATGGATTACCATTGGGGCATTGAGGTTTCGAGTTCTGATCTTTGAACGATGTTCGTTAATACGGGTACTCACTTCTCTGGTTGTTTTGCCTACATAAAACAACTGGCATGGGCAACGAATGGCATAAATGACATTCTTACTTTTACAAGTGGTAAAGGTACGAAGGGTCCACTGTCTGATCTGTGAAACAAATGACGTAGTTTTTTTGGAAAACTTACAAGCAACACATGAAGTGCAGGGATAGTGTCCCACCACTGGGTTAGAATTGGTATCGCGGATTGTATGCACTTTAGGAAAAGTTCTACTGGCACGAGTAATCTTTTGCTTCAAATTATTACTTTTTTTGAAAGCAAATAGAGGTCTGGGTATAGATGTTCCTGATGTATTAAGAATTCGCCAGTTTTTTAAGATGATCCCTCTAATAGCATTACTGTGTTGACAAAAAGTTGAGACACATGCTAATTCATCTTTCTTTTCAATGTCTCGCTTGGGTGTCAATAAGAGGTCTCTGTTGGTATATCGAGCTCTCTTTTTAGATTTTTTTATAAGTTTCTTTGGATATCCCCGTTCCAATAGTCTTTTTTCCAAAATTGCTGCATGTTTGACAAAATCTGCGATATCTGTGCAGTTACGGCGTAGCCGTAAGAACATCCCATATGGTAAGTTACAAAGTAAACTAGCTGGATGTTGGCTCTCATATTTCAACGTAGTATTTCTCTCTGTGGGTTTTCTATGTAATTCTGTGCAGAGATACCCTTCTTTGAAAAAAAATAGACAAATCCAAGAAAGGAATTCTAGATACTGAATATTCAAAAGTGAAATGAATATCTAAGTCTACCGCATTAAGCCATTGAACAAATAAAGTCAATGATGTTGATGAGCCTTCCCGGGGGGTTCTCAGTATCTTTATGTATTTTAGGCATAATGTAAAATAGAGGTATGCGATCTTCCGACAGGTTGATAAATTCAGCCTCTTTAGTGGAAAGGAAACCCGATTGTCCCTCCCGTGATCATGCCTGGGAGGGACAGATTGGATGAACCCGTGGATCTTTGCATCGTGATCATGCCTGGGACGGAGCGGCTGGTAGGGCTTTGGATTCCTGTGTATGATGCGGAGCTGGACCAACTGGATGCTTTGGGGGGGGGGGCATGGTGATAACCCCACCGCGTTTGCATGTACACCCCAGCAATCCACTATATTCAACATCTTTTAGACTTTATCCTTGATGAGAGTAGGCTGCGCGGTGGGGCGAGTGGGGGTTATTTTCGGTGCTTCTTGTAGACAGTCAACAGGTGTACTGACTTTGCTTCCAGCACGGGCATCCTTCTTCACACGGCATAACCTATCCCGTCTGTGGTCACACTTATGCAGTGTGGTTTATAAATGTGTGCAGCCTGATTAAATCTCATTGCATGAAATGGTCCCAATTTTTCTAGCTGGTGGCCAAGCCAAACCAGAAGATGGAGGTAGCGGTGTGTTTTTAGAACTGGAGCAACCCCCCCCCCCTGATCTACTGAGGTCACATCGCCCTTTACCCGTCTTTTGAGGGCCTTGAGGCGCTCTGCCTGCTGCTCTCCTTCCCCGTCCAATACTCCCCATGGCATAGACCAAGCACGAATGCCCGGCAGAGCTCCAGGAATATGTCCTCTCGGTGTTGCTGATGTAAGCCTCTTGGAGGCTGTGCAACCGTGGAACTGAAGCCCTTGCCCGGGAGGAAAGTGGCGAGCAGCCAGCAGTGACTGACGCTTTTTAGGACTGGGTAGGGGTTATCGTGCGCCGCTGAAGCCATACTGGGTTTGGAATGACGCTCGAAGGCACTTGCTTCATAGAACACTTGAAGACCGAGACCCGGGCTTGATTAGCTCTGTCTGCAGCCCCCAGTGCATTCTGGGGCTGTCGCAGTGAAGCCGTGCAGGCTCTGGGACCTTATCACCAGGATGGTGTCGCTGCTCTTCAAGCTGTCTGCTCTCCATAGTTGAGGGATGGGGTAGTGGAAAGGGGCTTCCTGATGCCAGGTTCTCTCTGCCATAGCCCCCCCCCCCCAACCCCCTCTGATGTACCCTTTCTTTCTTAGCAAACCAGCACCATATGTATTTGCATGCTGGTTACACAAGTATGCTCCATTTGGTTCACCCATGTCCCGCCCCCTCCCACGCCCTGGACGGGGTCACAATTCACTCACCCACGGACAAGAATTGTGCCCATTTAAGACCACTGCGGTATCAAAGCCCCAATAACCTAGATCCGTGCTCTCATGGTTCAGTCTTCCATAGGTTCAGTCTTCCATAGGTTCAGTCTTCCATAGGTTCAGTCTTCCATAGGTTCAGTCTTCCATAGGTTCAGTCTTCCATAAGAGCAGGCTCTGGCCGCCCTTTAGGAATGGCTCTGGCTGCAGGATTGCGCCCCAGTGTGTTCCCAGGTGCCACTGACTGTTGTCTGCGTCTCCTTCTATTGCTCCAATTCCCAGGATAAAAAAGGCGGATGTTATCAAGAGCAAGGGCTCTGGCTTGGGCCTTGTTTACTGGTTCCAAAACCTGGACAAGAATGTGAGACAGTAAATGTTAGTTAATAGGCTTTTGTGGGATAGCTCGCTTTTGCCGAATGCATTTTTTTGCCTAATTTACCCCCACTTTTTTTTACCACGAACTTGCAGATGCTAACTATGGGAAAGCGGGCTAGGAGGTCACACTGGCATGTGGTGGTTTAAAAAATAAAAACTCGAAAATTCTGTGGTTGTGCGGGGGGTGGGAGGGCCGGTTCGGTGGTGAAGTTTCATCGAACCCGAACTCCCACCCACCCCCTCGCCTCTTGCTCGGGAGACCAGACCTTGGTCTGCTGCAGAGATGGGCATGCAGAAGGGTAAGGTAAGCAGTTACAAAAGTGGGGCCGATGTTTTGGAGGGAGGGAGGGAAGGAAGGAAGGAAGGAAGGAAGGAGGGAGGGAGGGAGTGCATGGGGTGGCGAATGTTTTGTGTTGTGTGGATGCATGTTCGTCTAGGACACACAACTTGCACGTGTTGCGGTATCAACACAGGTTGCATCTCCAAGTCCGCTTTGGTTTAAGATGAAGAACGGTGTATAGTTGGGGGGGCGTGCAGGGCTCAAGGAAGCTCTCAGGAAATGATGCAAGCGGCTAATTACTTTGGGGGAGATGCCTCTATTTAAAATACAACAGGTGACTTCAGAATGTCAATTTCGAGGCAGCCAAGGCAGTGCCAGAGGTGGTCTAGTCAAAGAATAGGACGTGTAACACGGGCAATGTTGTTGGTAACGCAAGGCAGAGGAAAATCACAGGGGTAGCAGGCTACTAGCAATCTATCAAAAGTTACTCTCCACCCCAGTTATATACGCACAGATGGCACACCATTACTTCCTGGCTAAGAGTCCATTATCACCACCCCAGTTATATACGCACAGATGGCACACCATTACTTCCTGGCTAAGAGTCCATTATCACCACCCCAGTTATATACGCACAGATGGCACACCATTACTTCCTGGCTAAGAGTCCATTATCACCACCCCAGTTATATACGCACAGATGGCACACCATTACTTCCTGGCTAAGAGTCCATTATCACCACCCCAGTTATATACGCACAGATGGCACACCATTACTTCCTGGCTAAGAGTCCATTATCACCACCCCAGTTATATACGCACAGATGGCACACCATTACTTCCTGGCTAAGAGTCCATTATCACTAGCTAATGGCGACATTTTGCATCCGGAATGGGGTAGACGGATAAAATAATTTTTAAACAATATGGCAACCCTGATGGTCTCCAAAGCCCAATCCATCAGACCTACGCTGGCTAGCCCTTCGTGCGTACTCACCATTCCTGGATCCAAATTCCAGAAAGCCGGGGCAGTAGCTTCCCTGTGATTGCTGGCAAACACGGGAATGCCCTGCCTCTAGCTCTAAGATCAGATGCCTCCTTCTAGTCCTTCCGCAAGGGCCTCAAAGCCTGGCTCTTCACCCCGGACCTCCCGAAGTTATTGAACTGGCACAGCTCTATCAGCACGTGGCACTTGCTAATGCCACCTAGACCAGCAACTCCGATCTATGCACCGTGCATATACTACAACCACTACTTTTATGTAAACCAGCGCCGAGATGCGCTTTATAAATATCAAAATAAATAAATAAAATAAAGCTGTGAAGTAAATGATGAGGTAGTGTCTCTTGTTATCTGAAGATGAATTTTAGTTTGTTCCCTCAATGTAATGGGCCAAAGATGGTGAGGTCCACCACTGGTGTGCTCTGAATGACTACATAATGTGGGCTGTTTGTGATGCAGTATATGGCGCCCAATGAGAACCTTGATAATTGTTTAACTACTTGTGTAGATTTCCAGACCTGAACAGCTTGGTGTGCTCTTGAGTAATGTTGGGGCGATGCCTCAATCTTTGTGTGTCCTAGAAGAGGTAGATCCTTGGCCATTTATCGTAGAGGACCAGAAACCTTGAAGCCCCGCCCCCGCGTTAATTGCAGGTTGTGCTTTTGGATACAGTTGCATCTTACTGTGCATGCAAGTGGCTCCAGTTGTTGTATAAAGGCTATGACCTTATTCGCAGAGTTTGACACCTACAGTACTGTTTATTAAGCAGATGTATAGTGCATGCAATTAATAGTCGTGACTAAATGAACCGCCAACAAAGTAACACAAGAACCGCGGAGCCAAGAGGCAAGGAGTGGCCAAGTCCAGGATGGACTGTGCGTGCGACAAGCGAGTGTGAATGCAAACCCGGGCGATGGGGGAGCCCATCTGATGGCCCTGAGCGCTTGTTCTTCTTCTTGCTGATAGATTTTTATCCATCAGCGGTGATTTTTGGATACCGAGGCTTGAGCCTCATTACTCCATCTTCTCGGGTTGAGTGTGTAGTCGTGGGTTTGTATTCTTCTTGGTCTGTGTGGTCTTGTCACAGTAGATCTGGTTTCACAGGGTCTTCGCAGTGATGGGCCGCGGGTAGCAGTCAAAGGGGTTTGCAGTGGTGGCAGTGAGTCTTCTGATCAGAGGGTTCGGGTTCTGATCCAGTCCTTGGCAGAAGTTCTTACTCAGCTTCGCTAGATGTTCGTCCAACATCTCGATGTCCAGGTCTCTGTGAAGGTCTGCTATCCTTGTGAAGATTGGAGCTCCAGAAGATATCCGCAGGGCCTTGTTCTGGACTATCTGAAGACTCTTCCGGTGTCGCTCATGGCAGGTCATCCATGCTGGGGAGGCATACGTCAGGGTTGGTCTGATGATCGCCTTGTAGACGTTGATCTTTGTCCGGAGGGGCATGGATTTGCTCTTCAGGAGTGGGTACAGCGCTGCCATCTTTCCTGTTGCCTTCTGCTGAGTATTCTCGATGTGGCTTTGCCAGTTGAGTTTGCTGTCCAGGGTCACACCGAGGTAGCGGCTGCTGCTCTCCCATTTGATGGTCTCCCCGTTGAGGCTGATGTGTGGGTGCTCCTTGATCTTCTTTCTGGTAAACAGCGTTGCGGTTGTCTTGCTGGTGTTCAGTTCTATCCTTCAGTCATCTGATGGGACGCAAGCCTGCCCTTTTATATTGTATGCAGTGGGGGAGACTTATATGCAGTGGGTTGTGACGTCACCAGAAATGAGCGCCTCAGTGAAATCTGCACGTTTCATTCAATTGGCTTTGCGTAACCACCCACGTTGCACAGGACGACTGGCATTTGCCTTTCAGAAAATCAACACACATACAAATATAGAAGAGATTCTTTCAATAGTGTTTGGAAATGTTAAACGATTAGCATTCTTAAATTCAAAGGGCCCGAATTACTAACATGTTTTCAATTGGACTTTCCCCCATGTTACAACATTCTTGTAAATCAGACCCCAAGAATCAATACCAGTATTTTCCCTAGAACATACAGTTCCGAAATGTGACCATTCACCTTTTTATATGTTTGTTTATTTATATAGCGCACCTACCCCAAGGGTATCTGGTTCTATTTTTCACCAGGTTAAATGGTGCATTTGCCGGCCTAACATTCTGGCGACTTTTTAAATCCCCAGGTGAGCGTAAATTCAAAAAAGCCAGTTTCTTTGTTTTGCACGCGCCCTCTAAAATAGCCAGGGGACGGCGTCCCTTTCTGAATAAAGTGGGTGGGCACTGTCCACCCGCACGTACCCCAACTTCAGCCCTGGTTTTATGACGTCCTTGGGTGGATCCTGTGGGGGCACCTGTGCCATTTAGTAGCTTTAGTGCAGAATAAAAGAGAACCATGACCGTTATGCGTGAAATTGTTCAATGTGGAAAGGTGGGCGAGTACTGGAAGAGACCTTCCCCGTACCTGCAGTGGACCCCAGAGCCATTCCCCGTCCCAGAGACCGTCGCCGTCCCTGCAGTGGACCCCAGAGACCGTCGCCGTCCCTGCAGTGGACCCCAGAGACCATCCCCCGTCCCTGCAGTGGACCCCCGAGACCTTCGCCGTCCCTGCAGTGGACCCCAGAGACATTCCCCGTCCCAGAGACCATCCCCCGTCCCTGCAGTGGACCCCAGAGACCATCCCCCGTCCCTGCAGTGGACCCCAGAGACCTTCGCCGTCCCAGAGACCATCCCCCGTCCCTGCAGTGGACCCCAGAGACCTTCGCCGTCCCAGAGACCATCCCCCGTCCCTGCAGTGGACCCCAGAGACCATCCCACGTGCCCTGCAGAGGACCTCAGAGACATTCCCCTGTCCGAGAGACCATCCCCCGTCCCTGCAGTGGACCCCAGAGACCTTCCCCGTCCCAGAGACCTTCCCCGTCCCTGCAGTGGACCCCAGAGACATTCCCCTGTCCCAGAGACCTTCCCCGTCCCTGCAGTGGACCCCAGAGACATTCCTCGTCCCAGAGACCTTCTCTGTCCATGCAGTGAATCCCAGAGACCTTCTCTGTCCATGCAGTGAATCCCAGAGACATTCCCCGTCCCAGACATTCCCCGTCCCTGCAATGGACCCCAGAGACCTTCTCTGTCCATGCAGTGAATTCCAGAGACCTTCCCCGTCCCTGCAGTGGACCCCAGAGACATTCCCCATCCCAGAGACCTTCCCCGTCCCTGCAGTGGACCCCAGAGACCTTCCCCGTCCATGCAGTGGACCCCAGAGACATTCCCCACCCCAGAGACCTTCCGCGTCCCTGCAGTGGACCCCAGAGACCTTCCCCGTCCATGCAGTGGACCTAGAGACATTCCCCATCCCAGAGACCTTCCCCGTCCCTGCAGTGAACCCCAGAGACATTCCCCACCCCAGAGACCTTCCGCGCCCAGAGACCTTCCGCGTCCCTGCAGTGGACCCCAGAGACCTTCCCCGTCCCTGCAGTGGACCCCAGAGACCTTCCCCGTCCCTGCAGTGGACCCCAGAGACATTACCCGTCCCAGAGCCATTCCCTGTCCCTGCAGTGGACCCCAGAGACATCCCCATCCCTGCAGTGGATATTTCCCTTGAAAGCCCTACAGCGTTGGAAGTCTCACCCAGGTGCCAGCAATCTGGCGTCCAACAGATCCTGCACTGTGCTTCCCTCCAACCCCCCACCCCCTTCAAGGATCCTCTCACAGCACTGCCGAACTCCCTTGACAAGCCAATCCCTTTTCTCAATGTTTGCAAGTGGCTGCATGCTGTACTTTTAGTCCCTTGCAAATCCATTCCCACCAGCTATAAAATCAGACCGGCGGGAGAGGAGGTGAAATTGCGCTTGTTTAGAGGGTCCCTAAATGTTAGAACTCCAATGTTCTGGACTGTAAATCAATCTCCCTAATCTGCTCGATATCTCGCGTGTCCACTCGTATCTTCCTTCTTGTATGCCGACCTCTTGAGGCTGTTGATCCATATCTTTCAAAGACAACAGTCCTCTGTATATACTGCAACATAGCTCTCTGCAGGGGAAAGCGATTTCGAAGTGCTTTTGAAGCTGTTATCAAGGAGCATGAGAAACACGGTCCCCTAAAATAGAAGTAACACAGGCGCAACAACATCCCCTGTCCACCTGCCCCTCCATATTCATGCTCATTTCCTTCTGCAGCTTACGTTCTAACCTCTCCTGCAAAAAAAAAAAAAAGTGGAAGCACCTTTACAGTTAAAAAAAAAATAGAACTAAGAATAAAAAAAATCTTATACCCTCCATCTGGCTTGAGAGGAAAATGCCAGTACAAACTCTCTGCAAATCTTGGAGCTCACCTCAATCAAACAACTACTCGAAGGACACACCCATGAAGCTGGAAATACCTTGGAGGGCGTTTTCTATAATTCAAACCTTACTGCTGGTCTCTTCCTATCCGCTTCTAGGTGGCTGAGGGGAGGGGCTTGAACTCTGTTCTATTCACATTCCTTTTCGACGCACCAGTTATTGTGCAACCCTGCAAAATTTCCCAATGGAAAAGGATCCTAACGGATATCCTGGTGGAAACCGGAGTTATCAAACCCTCGTACTGCAGCTATACCTCTGAACTAAATGCCAGACTACCAACTCAAGGGCCTGCACAACTGGCTCAATTCCACTTTGCATCGGACCATGGCAGTCCTCTTGGCCGTGCTAGCAACATCTTTTACTTTTGACTCCTGGAATAACTCCTCGATAGACTACAAAAATTGCAAAACATGGTATGGTAGCCAGATTACTTCAAAGACATAAAACCGAGAAACCAACTATGCCAGCACACCAAACTCTACCAATAAAAAAAAAAAGGATCTACTTCAAGACTCTATTCATTGCCCAGGTCCGATGCAGTCGACGATGTAGAGGGTCTTTCTTCGCCTAACAACCACATTATGGGACTCCTAACCCGAACCCCTACATACCGAAGACGACCAACCTTTACAAATCTGACTCTTCAACTAACTTCGTCATGAGACCAGCAACAGAAACCCTTGCAACTGCACACCTACTTGTCTCTACTTTAGACCCAGTGAAAGCAACATTTGATCTATAGAATTGATCAGAAACCCAAATGAATCCCGCCAGTGAACCTATCGCAGACAGATTCACTCTGGATAGAGCCCACACATATGAAACCGAATCGAATGGCCTTCACTGCCTATTCACTTAGCATCAAGCGATGCTAACTCTGAGGACGCCCAACGTTCACTTACTCTCCCCCACTATTCCTCCTCCTCGTTTCCTAAACAAAACCTCATAGAAGACTCAGCGTCAAAACACTTTGCTACTCTTTCCATAGTGGCAAATCTGTGTGCATGTGTTTGATTATTTGAGGAGGCTGGGGGGGCTTTATAATTTGTGCTAGTATTTTGCTAATGGTTGTAAATCTATAGGCTGTTTGTATGATCTTATGCCCAATATAAACTATTCATGCCACTTTTTTTATTTTTTATTTTGTTCGTTTTTTAGTGCCCAGAACTATTTTCCTGCCCTGGTCTGATTTATGCACCAGTGAATATTAACATTAAATGTTGAAATTTGGTAGACAGATTCTACAGATGTATCTAGAAATCAGTTGTTCAAGTCCTGATGTGCCGAGTAAAATACAAAAGCTCTGCCTTGGTATCCACCATCAAATCGCGAGTATGAGATACTGCTCGGTATTGAGGAGCCGGTATATGGTGTGCTTCAAATCCTAACCTACTGTGAGAGGCAAAATCGAATGCTTTTGTACCACTCTCGACCTTTCGTAAATCTTGTGTCTCAGCACCCACCCCTATTCAATTTGTACCTCTTGGACTTAGGGTTACGCAGACCATACCCCAAGGAAAGTACTTGAAGAACATATAACGAGTGTTACGTCTAGATATATAGCCCCTTTTGAATTTATTTTAATATTTTGACTGTCAGTGAACAAAATCACATGGCCTAGACATGCCAGTGAACAAAAACTGTCCCAGATATGTGATGTCATCAGTGATGTCATCTTTGTCCTTGGTGTTATTCTTAGCAGTGCACGGTGGTGGCGTGAGTTATGGTTGCTTGGCTTTCCATAGCTGGTGAATTTCTGAGGGTTTTTCCGGTTTTATTTGTAACCATAACGTCCCTTTAAAAACATTTGTTCCGTGAATTTTATAGGTTTTTATTAGTGCAACTTAACCATAATGTCCCTTTTTAATAATGTTTTTCTGTGCATTGCATGGGTTTTTACAAGTGCATGCAATTTTCCTACAGCTTACTAATATCATAATTACCCCAATATAGCAATATTCTGTCCAATTTACAAAGTTTCACCTTTAAAACTCCACCATTTTCCACCATCTAGCATCATTTTTAACAACGTTTTCCATTGTTATTGCGTCCGTCGACATCTGTGTACATCTTGACGTCATCGCGGACCTTTCCAGGACAGTGCCATGTGATTATACGCTCACGTGCGGCATAATGACGTGATCGTGTCCGCACTTCGCGACCGGGTTCATGCTTCGAGGGCTATTCGGAACTGCATTTTCTACTGATATAGGAACTTTCAAGCTCAAAATGTATCCTTGGACAGCTCCTACACCTATACGTACTCATTATCCATTAACAATCTAGTACAAAGCACATACTTGGAAGAATATTAGCAAAACTGCTATTTTATTCCATAAATGGCATCAGCTATTGCCATCCCTCTTTCCCAAGGCCACCACCAGCTGGAGGACCTACACATCAACAAAAGCGCAGTACTTCCAAAGACAATGAAGAGGACCAAGAACTTGAGGTAGAGGAAGTGCCTACCGCTAGCACCCAGGGAGAATCATGGGTGTGGCAGTTCTTTACCACTGTTGGGAATGTACCGAAGGCTAAGGCTACCAAAGTGAAATGCACTGACTGCAACTTTGTACTCAGTCGCAGACTACCTGGACAGAAGTCCTACGGAAACACCTCCATGCACTGCCACACCAAATCCAACCACCGCAAATCTCTCAGGTTGTTCCTTTCTTAGCAAGTATTAGGCTGTCTTCCTCCACCTCATCTTCCTCAACCAATACTGTAACCACACAGCCTACGTCTGTGGGACACAAAATCCCACTGGCTACCTTGCAAGCAATAAAAGAGGCTGTTGATCCATATCTTTCGAAGACAACAGTCCTCTGTATATACTGCAACATAGTTCTCTGCAGGGGAAAGAGATTTCGAAGTGCTTTTGGAGCTGTTATCAAGGAGGATGAGAAACACGGTCCCCTAACATAGAAGTAACACAGGCGCAACATCTTCCCCTGTCCACCTGCCCCTCCATATTCATGCTCATTTCCTTCTGCAGCTTACGTTCTAACCTCTCCTGCAAAAAAACCCCCAAAAAAAGTGGAAGCACCTTTTACAGTTAAAAATAGAACTAAGAATAAAAAAAATCTTATACCCTCCATCTACTTTACCTTTCTGAGTGAAGTACATAGACTCAATAAGATTTTCCAACACTCCCATTAGCATTTTGTGTTATGCTAATGGGAATAATGTGGCGCTCGTCCCCCGTTCCAGGTACTGGAATGGGGGATAACGGCTGGGCAGCCCACATTATCGGCACGAGTGAAGCAAGGGCGTATAATGAGGGCACCGGACCGTTGTCCCCCGCTCCAGCCCCTGCAAAGGGTGATGAAGGCCATTAGCACCCCGGGTTCCCAAAGCTTGAACCAGTGGCGCTAAAAAAAAAAAATGTTTCTTCCTACACCGGGACGCCTGCGGCATCACGCTGTAGGAAGGAACTTCCTTTTCCAAGATCGCCACCATGGAAAGTGAAGGCGGGACTCCTTACAGAGCCCATCTTCCCTTTCCATGGCAGCCTGCAGAAGGCAGAGAGAACACTACGACCATATTAAAACAAGCACTTTTTTTTTCTTTTAAACCTATCCCACTTTTGAATAACTTTACCACATAGCCGGTCCTAGGTGGACATCTCCACTTTACATTTGTCCCTCATAGTCATGGCCAGTAGCCAGATTGTCCGGGTCAAGACCTTATGCCATGACCCGGGCAATCTGGCAACTGCCCATGGCCACAGGCTATACTATACCTCAGTCAAGACTTATTAATTGTGTCAATTACCTTTTTAGTATGTCTACCAAAGGTTTAGGGAAATTACAGGACCTAAGCACATGCCAGTCTGTCTCTGTTAACTTTATCAAAGGTTGTGCTTGGGTCCATGAACGCCAAATATACCAGTTCCTTTTTGAAAAAGAATCGGCAGCAACCAAACAGAAATTTAGACCTTGTTCCATCATCCCTATGAGAGGTGGAAACCCAGTTGTATTGGTGATCATATTGAATAATCTGTGTCCCAGCCCCTTCCTCCCAGCGCAACCTTGATGTTCTTGACCAAGTGTCCTGTGGATCTGAAGCGTTTACTTTGAAAAGTGTTCAAAGCAGGCCGGTCGCCTAAATACTTCAGCTTGGAATAAAGGATTGACAGATTCTCAAGTCTGTGGATGGTGCTTCATGGCCGTTCTTAGGTGGTGGAACGAGTCAATTTCGATAACTTGACTATCTTGAGGAAGTAAGTCATAACAAGGTTTCTGTAGGTGAACCTGCAGAAGGATCATTAACCGCAGAGCAGCCGGAGGGGAGCGGCAAGCCCAACCTCGTTAGCGTCCCACACACCCAGACAGGGGAACCCCTTGTGCTATGGTCCAACTAGAAAAGTGGTCCATGGCCGGGGCATCTGGGGGCCAGGGACCAGAATCCCTTCCAACGGAGGGTCTGCGACCCAGCAAATTGATGAGGATGTCCGGCAGAGTTGGGTTAACCTGCCGGGACATCCCCCAATCATGAACCACAGATGGATCCCAGAGCTCTAGTCCCCTTTCTCTGACGGTTGAATGGGGAACTGGTGGAAAGGGAAGTCCCAAGTGGGGGCAGCCGGGTGCCGAGGAATTACTGGCTGTTCTCAAAGGACGCCTCCTCAGGCAGACGGGGGCCCGCCATGCCGGGTAAACTCTGAGCTATGGCACAGCTGGGCCTACTTGACGGGCAGGCATTGAGGTACTGGCCGCCCCTGCCATGTGTTTGCGATGGCCAGGCACAGAGGGCGGCCTTCCCCCGTGTCCAGGTACCTGTAGCTCAGCCCTGTGTGGCCAGGCTGGGGTTTGAAGACTCTAGTGGACCCACCCTGCCGCCTCTGGCCCTCCTCTCTGTTCCCTCGAAAAGGGAATGGAAGGCCACAATCTAGGAAGGATGAGCGCATCAGTCAGGTGGGCTGGCGGCAGAGCTGCCTACTACCGTTGCTGTGGGAAGCACTATTGCGCTGCTGCAGAAGATGGTGGGCGGGCTTCCCAGACTGAGTGCCTGGAACCAGTTTGTTTAAAACCCTGATGGTCTTGGCTAACTCCCAAATAGGTAAGCTAGATGAGGTGCCGGGCTGTCTCACAGCACGGACGGGAGGCATTGTTTCCACGCAGCCTCTCCTGTACCTTTGGGTCGATGTCTGAAAAAATAAGTTGCCAGTGACTCTTGCCGGTGGTTCACTCGGCAGAACATTTGTGTGAATTGCAGGACACATTGTGCAGGACACATTGATCATCGCCACCTCAAACACACTCTGCAGCTCTGGATTCCTCCCCACACCTGTCTGATGGTAGCTTGAATGTCAATCGGACCGATGACCCTCCCCTGGGCACAGTTGGGGCCATCACAGGGACCAGTTTCCTTCGTCCACCTAAGGTCAGAACCTGATCAGCACCGTTGCAGGGTCCTTGGACCTGGCATGGAGGCTTGTGGGGTGCGGAGGGTTAGGCACTCCGCTTGCCCTGGTGTTGGTGGCGGCTGCCTAAAACCCCAACACATCTTCCCCTACCCCTGTGCTGCGTTTGGTTGTCTGTGATGTCCCACAGCCGCCTGAGGGTGACGGCGTTGGAGCATAGGCCTTATGACTGCATCTGGCGGGCTTTGGAGCATATCGGGACAGCGCACTTTCTGCTCCACCGGACGAATGGGGCTGAGGCAACCCCCAAAGAGCCACTGGCTGCCCCAGCTTCGACTCCCCGACTATGACCTCAGGTCAGACATGGCGACCCGCTGATTTTAAGTATAATACTAAGCGGAGGAAAATAAGGATTCCCTCAGTAACCACGAGGGAAGAGCTCAGCGCAGAATCCCCGTCCGGCGGCAGGTGTGGGAAATGTAGCATACAGAAGACCAACTCCCTGGCGTCGCTCAAGGGGCCCCAAGTCCTTCTGATTGAGGCTCACTCCTCTGATGCCATCCCTTTGAGGGTCATGAAAGAGAGAGCTCCATATTTACTATCGGAAATAACTCTTGCTGTTAACAACTCACCTCTGACCGGGCTCATCCCACGGGAATTGAAATCAGCTAGAGTGGTCCCTCTGCTGAAGAAACCGACTCTGGACCCCGCTATCCCATCTAATTTTCACCCCATCTCTCTCCTCCCTCTCCTGGCTAAACTCCTGGAATCACTGGTGTCCCCTCTGCTCTCCTCCCATCTGGAATCCAATAAGCTTTTGAACAGAGTTTAATCCGTTTTTCGTCCTGGACGAGGCATGGAGAGTGTTCTGGTAGCCGTTCTGGACGACATGACCAGGCTGGTGGACACTGGTGGTGTGGGGGGCCCTAATCTTATTGGACTTATCAGCGGGCTTTCGACACGGTCGACCACTCCATCTTGCTGTCCCGCCTCGCCCAGTTTGATATCTTAGGGCAGGTTCTAGCCTAGTTTAGGTTGTTCCTTGCGTATCGTTCACAGACCCTAGCAATGCCACCCTTCCCTTCCTTTCCTCTCCTTGTCACCTGAGCTGTGGAGTTCCACAGGGCTCCCCCCTGTCACCTATACTGTTCAAAGTTTATCTCAGGGCCCTGGTGTGTCTCATCTGCTCCTTCGGCGTTGGATGCTACTCGTACGCCGACGACACCCAGATGCTGATTAGTTTAGATCTTGATCAATCTGAGGTGTTGTCGTGCCTGCAGGGGTGTCTGGTGGGGGACTGGATGAGCCATAACTGGCTCAAGCTGAACGGTGATAAGACTGAGGGGATGGCGGTGGGCTACCCTCCTAATCCTACACTCTGGGTGTCCTCTTTCTGAACCTCCTCTTTGGGTCCTTTACCTACCCCGGTTAAGATAGTAAAAAACCTGGGTGTCATGCTATCAGCCTCTCTGTCTATGGACCAACAGGTTACAGCAGTTTGTCAGGCTGGCCACCTCCAACTAAAAACTCTTAAGAAGGTGTTGCTCTTGATCCCGGCCCCTCTTTGTCCCTCGGTAGTTGCCGCCTTGGTACTATCGTGGATAGACTATTGTAATTCTTTATATCTGGCCCAACCTAAGAAGCTGATAATACGACTGCGGCCAGAACCTGGCCGCTCGGGTGCCCACTGATACCCCTTACGGAGTTCACATCTCGCTGGTGCTCCGGACTCTGCACTGGCTTCCGGTGTCCCAGCGGGTGGAGTTTAAGGCCCTGTGTATTGTTCATCGTGCTCTTCACAACCAGGGAGCGGAGTATTTCCAAGCAACATTTTCTCGCTACTATCCTACACGCAATCTTCGTTCCACTGCTGCCGAAATGCTTCTAGCACCTAGATACAAGCATGAGCGTGTAGGCGGGCGAGCCTTCATAATTGCTGCAGCATACCTGTGGAATAAACTTACACTGGCCATCAAACAAATCTCTAACTACCTTTTTAGTTCTGAAAGAGGATCAAAACCCACTTTTTCTAACTCTCCTAGTTGCCTGCTCTCTCTCTCTCTCTCCTTAAGCGCCATGATGCCTTTGGGCGACCGTGCACTATATAAGTAGTGATAACATAACATAACCCTCTGGACTGTTAGGCCGGTAGCGCCCCTCCTACAGCACCAGGATCGGGTCTTCTCGAAGTTGGGTTGCTTGGGAATGCAGCCCAAAGCAGGTAATAAACTCCATCTAAGACTAATTACGGGTGTGAGACCGATAGACAAGTACCATAAAGGAAAGTTGAAAAGAACTTTGAAGAGAGTTCAGGAGGGTGTGAAACCGTTGAGAGGTAAACTGGTGGGGTCCGTACAGTCCACCCAGAGGATTCAACACAGCAGACAGGTTGGTCGTCGGACCCCTACAGGGTGCATTTCCACCGTGGCGGTGCACATCAACTGGCTCCAGGGAAGCCAGAAAGGCCCTTGGGGGCAGGTGGCTCTCTGCTCTGGTGGAGAGTATTACACACCCCCCGACAGCAGTTTTGGCATGTCCACAGGGCGGAAGGAGATGGACTGTCGTTGCGCTCTCCTGTCAACTGTCCAAGACCCTCTTGGGGGTCACCGGGGTGGCGATGGGGGTGGGTGGAAGGGGCCTCTGTTTATGGTGCGCCTGTCGACTGGGATGGAATGTCCTCAGTCCTGACTGTGTTGCGCCGCTGGACTGCTGTGCCCACGAAGGGCGTTGGAGGGGGTGGGGGGGGCTATGATTCTGTGGTGATGTTGGTTACCCAACCTATTAATAATAATATTCTTAAACTTTAAATGTTAAGTCTGGCTCACTGGCATGCAGCCAGGCATCGAATGAGAGTGGCCAGTGGGACCCGTTTGGTAAGTGGAACTGGCGCTGCGAGAGGAACTGAGCGCCAGTTTAAGGTGCCCGATGCCGGTGCTCATCAGACCCCAGAAAAGGTGTTGGTTGATAGACGGCAGGATGTGGCCGTGAAAGTCTGAATCCGCTAAGGAGTGTGTAACAACTCACTTGCCAAATCAACTAGCCCTGAAAGTGGATCTAATGTTGAATATCTAACAAATGACATACTTTCTTGTACTTTTTTGATTGGGGGAGGGGGACTAGCTGACAACGGATTGCTTGGAACATCTTTTCTGTCACAGTTGTAGCAGTTCTAACGTTGAAAATGGTTGATCACACTGGATCTAATGACTATCTAACAAATGACATATATTTATGCCAATTATTTGATTGGGTGGGAAGCTGGCTGTGGGTTAGCCCATCCCTTCAAATATACTCCTGTTCTGTAGTAGATAGAATGTTGAAAATGGTGGATCAAACCGGGTCTAGTGAAACAGATAATATTTGTGAAAGATCACAAAAAGGGGCGGCTTACCCAGGTGAGGTTGATTTCAGGGCCCCACTGGGCACAGAGAGTGCAACATACCTCGTGCTAGCCCTAGCCCCTTGCATACTGGGCCTCTGCGCAATCTCCTCAGATGTCCTGAACGAGATGGTATGGGAAATGGCCCTCATTCATAAATGCCTCACAGCCTTCTCACAAACCCACGCAGCTTGCAGTTCCGCTGGAAGGAGGTTGGTAGAACAATACACTATCGAGTACATTAGTGGCTCGCGAAGTTGCACAGGTGTTGCCAAAGTAAACACATGCTGTGTATAAAAATAACAGGAATGGCAATTGTGGATGTTGCTGTTTTCCGGCTGCTCTGTGCTTATTGTTTGTGCTGCCTGTCATCCGGTGACCGTCGGCGACTTTCTCGCGGCTGTTCTTTTGCGGGAACCCATAGAGCAGACCAGCTTCTGTTCCTCATTCGCCCCTAAAGTGGTTTCTTTGCAGACGGTGGTAAAATGGGCGCTCTAAACGGCTTTGTATTTTGTCTGGACCATGTGATAATATTGTCAGTGCATTTTATAGAGGCTTTTTTCCTAATGACTTCTGCTTCTAAGCTTTAAAAACTGTTACTTTCTGGGTCCGTAGCCTAGCCTCGGACCCTCCAGATGTTTTGGACTATGACTCCCATAACCCTTCACCATTGACGATGCTTACTAGGGCTGATTGAGGGGTTGGCCGGGGGGGGGGGGGTTGTAGCCTAAAACATGTAGAGGGCCAAAGGTGGCTCACTTGATGGTAGCCAATGTATCGACCTCCAAAGGATGAAGGGCGGAGTCTGCCCTTGCAGGATTCAACCCATAGTCCTGCAGGCTGAACACAGATGTTCAGGTAGGTGCTGAGCTATCTTGCTGCTGCTTGCCTGTACATTCCCTTACCACACATGTGACATCCGGTCAGAAGATTTGGGCTGGAAACAAACCTGAGAGGCCAGTTTGGGCAGGGTTTAGTTCCCTAAGCACAATGCTTTGTGAGAGTAGTCTCGAATTTGACTTCTCTTGCGTTTCACAGGTGTGTCATTAAGAAGGTGGCTTTGCGCTGTCCTACGATCTCCGCTATTAAATTACCATCTGTGCTAGGTCAGAAAAAGGAGGCGCACAAAATGGTGGCATTCTTACCAATTAACATATTGCAATAATAAATAAAAAGCCTGGCTATCCCTAACAAACGTGGGGCTACCCTACCTAATATAAATCTAACTACGGTGCTCAAATTAAATAGTTCTTCCTCCGTCCAAAATCTACCCTGCGCTGACCTTACCACTAATCAAAAAAGTTGTTGCACTAACCAACCAAAAAAGGGTTGCAAGAGAATGATTCCCTTCTCCTGGACAGGCTCCCTCAGCCTTTAATAGTCTATCTTGAGAGAGTTCCTAGTGACCTGATCAATCAATCAATCCCTTTAATTCCTCAAGGAGACTCTTCCACCTTCTCTCGGGTATCCCCTGCCTTGCTCGATTTACAGTTCCTCGTTTCCCTACGTGAGGGTCTTGGCCTCTACTCCTCTGGGTTTCTTGTAGTGCCTCTTCCTCCCTTTCAAAAGCAGGCTTTACTTCAAACCATTCCTTAGCATTAACACATCTCTCACTTTGTTCACAGGTCTCGTTCCTCTGGGACCAGTATCCCGGGTCCCTTTGACCACTTCTTTCTCTTTTAAGCACTTCCACTCATGGGAACCAACATAAAGATTTGTCTGCCCCTCTTTACTTGCTTCTGGTTTTCCCAAACACTGAGATGGGTACAAGTCGCTTGATATTCTTTTCTATCTTTGCAGGTTTCACAAATACTGGGACGAGTATAGTATTTATTTTCTTTACCGGCTCCAGTACCAATGGGACGAATGTGAGGTGTCCCGTAGCGTTCTTGATCAGTTTTACTATCTTCAAAGCTACTGGGACTTGGAGGAGCCCCGTAGCATTCTTTAGTCACGTTACTGCTGAATGCCTGCTGGTTGCCCCTCTCGGGGATCCTGCCATTCCCGTTACCTCTACTTTGTCGGGTTAGCATCACTGGTTCTTCCTGCAGGGTCTGGATCACGCCATGCTGGTGAACGCTTTCAGCATTTCCTTCTCCATCTCGCTCTCTGCGACTCCGCAGAGCCCTTTGCTCATTGTCGTTTGCGGACCGCATTGTCCACCTCCTCGAGACCACACCATCACCTGTTGAACACACGCGAGTCGGCTCCTCCTGAACTGCTTTTCTCCTTGGTCATCCATGTCCCAGACTCTTCTGGCTTTTCTCTCCCAGGTTTGAACTTCCGGAACTTCACCTGCTCTTTGAGGACTCTCTAATGCAACTTCTTTACTTTGTATGCGGTTGAGCTGGGCCCTCCCTAGCGGAGGTTCATTGCCCTTGTCCTTCCTCACTTTCCATGAAGTAATCGTTATTACTCTGTGGTTCACACTCTTCATGGTCTACTTTCCATAGAGGAGTGATCAGCATTACTCCTCTTCTCTTGCTCTTCACAGTATAGTTGGGTTCCAACCTGTTAGCGCATTTCATGCTTTCTTCACTCTTTCTCTTGGTGGTTTCGAGATTTGTTTGAGTATTGGAAGCTGTGTTACAGTAGAAAACAGTGGTCTGGTAGGGATGGGTTTTCTGATGTACTCATGGGCTAAGGGGCTCCTAGGAAAGTGGGTCAGGGAGTTCCTTCACGGATCAGGAGTCCTTGTCCACAAGAGGGGAGTTCTCTCGCTGTGAGGTCCTGCTTACCACCACCCGTAGGGGAAATGTTGCGTACTGGGCTCACCTCTCTAGCCTCACAGGGAAGGTCTCTCCTCTGGAGAGAAGTGACGAGATCCCATGAATCGTCACATAAACCAGGGCTGCTCTGATTGAGACCAGTGGTGTTGCTGTGGGGCAGTGGACCCTCGCGAGTCTGCAGAGCTACTTTATTTCTTCCTAAACATCTAGATACTATTCCTTTTTATTTATGGATCATATCAAGAGCTCCCCACAAACTCGTGTGCATCTATTTGTCACCCACGATCCGGCCATGTAGATGAGAACAGCATGGACCATCAGAAGTAAAGAATAACGGCAGAAGGATGTAGGCACGGCATTATGTAATGGCTATGCTCTTGCTGGCGTCTTGAACGCAAGTAGAGAAGGGAGGTCTGTGATGAGCGAGAGCTAGTTCTTTGGTGCAGGGGCTTCAGTTAAGCAGAAACGACTGCGGCCCATTGTTTGTAGTTCAGTACAGAAAGAGGTTGTTAGTAGCAAGATTTCAAGTTTCGGAGGAGGATGTTGGGACCGTGATCCATAAAATGCAAGTTGCCCCTTCACTTGCCTTTTGGTATGGATGGGGTCTAGGCAAGGGGGAGGACTGGGGCATGTTTAGGGTGCAATGCACTTTGTGTCTAGCGTTCCTCCATTGACGTTCATCTGTGAAAGGTGGCAGTCTGCGCCGCCATTTTTGATAATCTCACAGCTATTCTGTCCCTTATCAATCCTTGGAGGACTCTGTAGTTTTGACCTTGGGAATCTAGTACTGCGACCAGGAAAGAAAATGTATAGAAAATAAAACCGCAAGTGGAACTATCCTGTTCCATGTGCCGCGCAATAGCCGCGTAGTTGAATGGCAAACGAACATCAACCGGTTGGAGAACAGGAAGTGGGGCCGTGTTCCTACTGTCGAGGCCCTATTGCCCAATCTGTAAATATCTAGGTTGTCAATTACGAAAGTGTTTGAGACGGTGGGGGCCACTGTGTTGGGCAGCTCGGAACTGGAGCTGAACTTCCAGCGATGGCTACTAGGTGGTGGTGTGGAATGTGACTTGGCTCAAATGGACTTTGCTACTTATATTTTTTTTTTACGGACTACTTGCGCCGTCTGTTATGTCCAGGGGAGGATTCTAGAAACGAGGGGGACAAGGGCCTGAAACACGGGGCAGCCCAGGCTTGGGGCCCTTGGACCAGAACACAGGTGGTCTCATGCCAGCTCTACATGCGACTGACTTTACTCCCACTCAAAGCCTCCTACCTGAAGGACCTGTCCTCGGGTCTATGACGGAAAAGGCCTAAAACGTGTAGGCCCACTTTAATCCTGGAATGTTTTCACTTCGTGGTGGCAAAACCCAGCGATTTCCTGAGGATGTCAAGGTTTCGTGGCATGATCCTCTGCTCCGTTCCCGACGAGAGAGTAGAGTACAATCTGAACAGCAGCAGCGCGTGCAATGAAGACTAAAGAACCACTGTAAAATAATATAATTTAAACAAAAGAAATGTACATAACCCAGAAAAAGACGTTCATCTATAATTATGAAAACAATTATTTCAAGGTCGCCCTCTGACCCCCGTTTAAGGCCTAAGCTAGTTTCATAGTGGAAGGATAATCTTGCTGGCAAGTAATTTTATGGTGATCCACCCGCCGTCCCCTTATCACAAAATGAGCTGATCACTGGCGACCACTGCCTCTTTTGTGGGGCTTGAGCCCACACAAGGGCTTCTTGCAGGTGCTCTAAACCTGCCTACACAAGCAAGGACTTTCAACCATTTACATCTCGGGTCCGAGTAGTTGGGACAAAGAGAAAATTAGCAAGGCCCTGCCTGAAAGATCTAAACCAACCCAGGTTTTCATACCCTGGATGGCGGTTCATCTCAGAAAGGTTGGTCTTCTAGATTGAGGGTCACCTGCCAACCCAGGCTCCAATTCAAAAACATAGGGGCTTTACGGGCAATTTGCTTCTTGGCTATGCTCAGCGCTTCATGGGCAAGCGCAGAAGATGCCAGGGCATTGCTGTGCAACCATGCCGCCCCTTCCCCATACATCTAGTTACTCTTGGTGATATTTGAAGGTGCCCATTGCATTGTGACTGAGGGCACCGCCTCTGCCAGAGGGTGGGTATCTCAGTGATTTAAGCACTATCCTTAATTGTGTTCAAGGCTTGGCCGACTCCTACCTCAATCCTCCAAGATCAGTTAATGGAGTACCATTAAACTGGGCAATACCAATTATCGCACCCGGCCGAGAATGGGGGATGGGGAGACGAACTTCCAGCCAATCAGGAGGCTCGGAACAATGTCTTCACCTAATGGTCTCCTCGGAAGTGGGAGGCCACCTTCCATGCTGGGAATAAAAATTAGTGCAGCCCTATCCCCTGTGATCCCTTTCCTCTTCCCCCATCCCCAATATCTAACCCCCTCCCCTGTCCCTTTTACCCTGCGCTCCATTGTCCCCTGCCGGTGCATCGCCGTTACGGAAATGGTTGCCATGGTGAGGGAGACCGGAATACGTGTAGCCCCCTTCTCCCTAATTCACGGCATCAATCTTTGTTTGTAGTTTTTTTGGAGAAATGGCAACCGGGCTGTTTCTCAACATAAGAAAAACGAACTATTTGCATCCTAGTATACTTGCCGGGAAGCTAATCGCAATGAACCCCTTCAGGCAGAGGGCTTTACCTGGGCAGTTAATGCCTGGGCTAACGTTAAAGCCCCCACTTCGATTGAGCTTCTGACTGGCCTGGCCATCACCAGGTCCGCCCCAGCCCCTGCCCATCGGCAGTGTGTGTGTGTTACTGATTAATTGCAATGCTGAGAATAGGAAAAACCTAAAGGTGATATTAACAGAAATGTAAGTGAGTGGATAGCTACACTGTGTTAACCTATGCTTGGTTTAGTAGAAGCCAAATGTATGTGAGGTTCATGATTTCAGGGATTTTCCTGTCTTTGTGCTCGTGTTCCTTGGACAGACCCCTTTACAGCATTTAGATAGAGGGGTTGTCAGGGACGGGATGATCCAAGTATATCCGCAAAGCCCATCCGGAGTATTTGATATCCACAAACCTCTTCCTGTCTCCCTCCCACCTCCCAATAAGAAGTGGACCAATGAGTGAGCTCTAGCCGGCTTTTGAACCAATCACAGCACGGCCATTTCTTTATTTATATGCTCTCTACTGTAGGGAGGGGGGGGGTGTGTGTGTGTGTGTGTGTAATGTTATTAAAGGTTCATCATTTAATGTATACCATTTGCTCCTGTACTAGCAATAACAAAAAACGCCAGAACATCTGAATTGGTTGAAAGGTTGGTGCCATACCATTTCATGTTCCTGAATGTACCATCTTGTTAATTGCATATTATCAGTGTCCTGACACTTTTGACATCATGCATGCCAGTGTTGCCGTAGTAAAACAAATTATCCAGCTGTCATCTGCAATGCCCCTAGAAACATGTAATGCCAGTCTCGACAAAGCAATGGCAAGGTTGGCCCAGTAAAACGCATCCTGTATGCAAGGGAGGGGACGCATCCAGAGGTTCACGGGTAGGGAGCAGGAGTGGCTCAGGAGCTGGGATGGGTCGGTGGATAAGAAGGGGAGAAATAGGATTGAGTGGAGGAGTGATCAGCGATTAAGAAGTCTGCTTTCCAGGTCCAACACTGGCATGGAATATTTTCAAACCTGGCATCGCTGTTTTCTTTCGGTGATCTATGGACCTATTACAATGTCCACAGAAATGGGTGATGCCACCCCAACAAAGCTATGCCGGAATCGGCGTCGTTGTCCACATTGCCAAGCTGCCATTTACATTGGCATTTTAATTGCATTGTCCAACTGGTCCCATCATGATCTAGAAACTGAGGGGGAGGGGGGCATAGCCCTTCTGCCACGATTGACAGGAGACCACTTTCAAAGTGTGAGATTCCCTAATTTGTCCTGGGATCCACAGAGGTTAGATGCCCCCCTCCCGCCCCCACCTTACCCAATGGCACAATTCCCTCACAATTCCGACTACCACGCAGGATATACTGAACCATTTCTACACCCTCGACCCTAGAATATCCCCTTTTCTCTGATGGGTGCGTTTTCTTTGGGTTGTGCTTTTAATGAACCAGACTAAAGCAGTCATTTTATTTTGATAAATTGCGCCCAAAAGCACAATGGTTTATGGTATTTATCGGAAGCACCGTGTGCTCATTTCCCCAGTACTCTCGAGATGAGCCTAGCTCGTTCAACCAGCGTTACCCAAAGGTGAGCAAAGGCTGTTGCGTCGCTTATGATCCGTGCAGAAGTCTTGTGTGGCCTGAGTTAGTTATGCTACCCTTCTGAACTACAGTTGCCCTTCACTGGCTTAACACCAGGCCCTGCCGGCCCCTTAGTGTCACTGGTTTATGCAGGAATATCCCAGTTCACCTTATGGGCAGGTCGTCTCTGGGACACCGACTGCTCTCTAGGTTACATAACCGCGGCACTTTGCCGGGACCACCCCCACCCCGAGCCATTCCTGTAAATAACAGGAAGTCCATCTTGGCTGGAAATCGACACAGCTGCGCAGTTGAGGATTGTGGAGCTCTTCTGTCAGAGATGGGTGCGTGGCTGTCTTTCTTTAAATGACATTTTTACAATCTGACGTGCACTGCAGTTTCCTTTTTGATCGTCTGCCAACTGCGCCCCTTGAAGGTGGGATTGGGCCCCCCTCGACCCACATTTCTCCACCTCGGCTTCCTCTGCCAGAATGTGAGCGAAGGGGGAAATGCTTGCTATGCAGCCTGCTCTGGTGGTTGTGGGAAGGGGGGGGATGCTTGCTGTTCCGCCTGCTCTGGTGGTTGTGGGAAGGGGGGGAATGCTTGCTGTGCCGCCTGCTCTGGTGGTTGTGGGATGGGGGGGGGGTGCTTGCTGTGCCACCTGCTCTGGTGGTTGTGGGATGGGGGGGGGTGCTTGCTGTGCCTCCTGCTCTGGTGGTTGTGGGATGGGGGGGGGTGCTTGCTGTGCCACCTGCTCTGGTGGTTGTGGGATGGGGGATGCTTGCTGTGTCACCAGCTCTGGTGGTTGTGGGAAGGGGGAATGCTTGCTGTTCCGCCTGCTCTGGTGGTTGTGGGATGGGGGGATGCTTGCTGTGCCTCCTGCTCTGGTGGTTGTGGGATGGGAGGATGCTTGCTGTGTGCCTGCTCTGGTGTTTGTGGGAAGGGGGAATGCTTGCTGTGTCCCCAGCTCTGGTGGTTGTGGGATGGGGGATGCTTGCTGTGTCCCCAGCTCTGGTGGTTGTGGGATGGGGGTGCTTGCTGTGCCTCCTGCTCTGGTGGTTGTGGGATGGGGGGGGGTGCTTGCTGTGCCGCCTGCTCTGGTGGTTGTGGGATGGGGGGATGCTTGCTGTGTCGCCATCTCTGGTGGTTGTGAGATGGGGGGGGGGTGCTTGCTGTGCCGCCTGCTCTGGTGGTTGTGGGATGGGGGGATGCTTGCTGTGTCACCAGCTCTGGTGGTTGTGGGATGGGGGTGCTTGCTGTGCCTCCTGCTCTGGTGGTTGTGGGATGGGGGTGCTTGCTATGTCTCTAGCTCTGGTGGTTGTGGGATGGGGGGATGCTTGCTGTGTCGCCAGCTCTGGTGGTTGTGGGATGGGGGGATGCTTGCTGTGTCGCCAGCTCTGGTGGTTGTGGGATGGGGGTGCTTGCTGTGTCGCCAGCTCTGGTGGTTGTGGGATGGGGGGATGCTTGCTGTGCCACCTGCTCTGGTGGTTGTGGGATGGGGGGAGGCTTGCTGTGTCGCCAGCTCTGGTGGTTGTGGGATGGGGGATGCTTTCTGTGCTGCCTGCTCTGGTGGTTGTGGGATGGGGGGATGCTTTCTGTGCCCCTGCTCTGGTGGTTGTGGGATGGGGGGGCGACGGGGAATGCTTGCTGTGTCGCCAGCTCTGGTGGTTGTGGGATGGGGGAATGCTTTCTGTGCCGCATGCTCTGGTGGTTGTGGGAAGCGGGGAATGCTTTCTGTGCTGCCTGCTCTGGTGGTTGTGGGAAGGGGGGAATGCTCGCTGTGCAGCCTGCTCTGGTGGTTGTGGGATGGGGGGGGGAATGCTCGCTCTGCAGCATGCTCTGGTGGTTGTGGGATGGGGGCAGGGGAATGCTTGCTGTGCCACCTGCTCTGGTGGTTGTGGGAAGGGGGAATGCTTGCTGTGTCGCCAGCTCTGGTGGTTGTGGGAAGGGGAATGCTTGCTTTGCCGCCAGCTCTAATGGTTGTGGGAAGGGAGGATGCTTGCTGTGCCACCTGCTCTAATGGTTGTGGGAAGGGAGGATGCTTGCTGTGCCGCCTGCTCTAATGGTTGTGGGAAGGGGGGAATTCTTGATGTGTCGCCAGCTCTGGTGGCTGTGGGAAGGGGGGGATGCTTGCTGTGTCGCCAGCTCTGGTGGTTGTGTGATGAGCCTATATTCCACTCTTGGCACTCTCTGATCTGTTGGGACTGCGTTGTACACTCCAGGCACTGACCTATCCTTTTAAGCTGCCTGTGACGGAATTACTATTGCTCTGCATCAAGAATGAGTAGTGAAGAAAAGTCCTACTCCGCCACACACTACTACTAAAACCAGCAGTGATTCTGATCATAAAGGTGAAACGGGCACTGCCCCACAGGTATACCGTCTTTGCCTCTTAGGGTTGCCCAACTCGAGGGCAGTCTATACTTTTCAGGAGGGGTGTGAGCTGGAAAAGAAGGTAACCACACAGGAGTCCTGTGTGTACCAAAAGTAAAAGCATGTCCAACTAAAAATCTAAACAAATAGGACTTAAACTTAATTGGGACATGTGTTCAAGCTGAAATCCCGTGGAGTGATCCTGTTCCCTGGAGGAGATGACAAGCCCTCTCCGGGTGATGAAAGGGGGAGCCATGTACAGCCAGCCCAGACCGCTTAATACACATGTGCCCTGTCATGACTGAGGCACTGTCCACCATGCTGACAATAATGAGATCAATTACTTGTGGCAGTATGATTGTGTAATCGCAGCAGCCACTATGACAAAATAAAACGAGATATGGCTTCTATTTAGTTTTTGCCAACCACTGCAAGGCTTCTAGCACACACATTTATGATTATTTTAAAGAGGAGGGGCTTACAGTTAAAAAAGGAACCCCTGTCTGTTGCAACTTTGTGTTCCAGTAGCTGTGTTCAGGTATGCATGCGTCCTTTGAATCTGCCTAGTTGCCACAGCAAGGCAACTGCTGTGGGATGTCGGCCAGCGGTCCCAGCAATGGACATGTGAGCATTGATTTTTGGTATGAAGCTTTATGAAAGTTGGGTCTTATTGACAAAGCCCACTGTTAGGTGTAGGCACCCTGGTCCGGCAGAGCCACTCTGGGGGCCCGCAGGTGCGAGCCCATGGAAGGCCTAACTCCTTCCTTCTGCCCAATCAAGAACATCCGGTCCACACAAGAGGCAAAGAGGTACTGCGGTTTATTATAATAAGCACACCACAGGGATCACATACATGAAAGACCGTCCACGCATCTCTCAATGGATCCTGGCTCGAGAGGCCAGTTTTGATGGCATCTGACGTCACGATTGGTGTCATTCTCGGGAACCGTCTCAAAAACCTATCTTCACTCTAGATAGACTGTTGAGTAGTAGGTCCCATATAGATCTGTATGGAGGTGGTGTTATTGGATGGCGTAGTGTCGGGTGGAATGGAGGGAATGCTTAGCAATATCCTAAAGTTGTTACTTGAAATTTGTTACAGTGAGTAAGCACAGTGATTGGTTGGTGACCCCCACTGTCCACCCCTAGGGGCCTTGGCTATGATTGGATGAGCCATGAGCCCCCCGAGTCTGGGACTAACTCTGTTCCCAGTCGCGGAACTCCTGTGAATGGTGTCTTGTGCAATTATGTATCTGTGAGGTGCACCAATGTGTCAGCATCATGACGGTGTGTAGCCCATAGCTGTAATGAGCATGCTCCGGTTCCCAACGCAGAACTGTAGCGTGACTGTAACAATTTTGTTGCAGCGATTGTGTGGATGGCGAAACAGGTTGCTCTTCTCAGGCCTCAATCTTGGAAGCCCCTCAGCTTGGCCAGGTCGCGTGCCTGGAGACCATGTCTGTGAACCCAGGAGCCCTGAATTATTCTGCATTTGTCAGAGCGCACCTCAGCTGCAGCCGGAGTTACTTAGATTCAGAGTGAGGAATGTCATTTGCAACATTGTGACCTTGACCTTGATGGCGGGTTTGCTCCTGCCACAGTAGTTCTGCATGTACGTAATTCTGTGAGGCCTGAGGTCCCATTTCTAAGCCGATTGGAAACTGCTATGTAATATCCTCCATTTTGACTCGCCCTCTTGACTGTCAATACTCACCTTTACGCTTTACACTTTATAAATACATTTCAGAAAAATAAGATAATATGAGCGTGCACCAATCGTTGCAGCTCCAAGCCTTTTATATCCTGCTTGGTTTCAATCTACTTATGCACTAAGCATCATCAGTTCAATTAAATAAACAAATATTTTTTTTTTACATTTTTTTATTTTTATTTACTTGTGTTTTAATCAATGCAATTTTTTACAAGACTGTTGAAGATCAGATAGATGACAAGGTAGAAGAAGACGAAAGAGAAACTGAAATAGTCAAAGAACCGCAAATAGTCAGACATGGCAGCGGGGTAGAATTTGGGGATCAAGAAGAAAGTTGTAATCGACAATTGTTTCATCATGGTCTTGCACTAATTAATCTTTTTCAATGCTATGTCAAGCAGCTTAACAGTTGCCAAAGTCCATCTTGTGGTCTCCCCCGAGATCAAACTGTTCCAGACAGTATCTTCTTCCGCACTTAACAAACCTGTTAGAAGCGGTGACGGGTATGCCGCTCTTTCTTGTCTCATTTTTGGACATGTCATCACCTCTTAAAGTTTCAGGTTGCTCAGGACTCTTACACTCAAATTTCAAATCTCCATGCTTTCCTTTTTTACGTCTCTTAAATTAATCACTATTTCTTCACCATATATTCATATTCAACACATAAAATGAACAGAAAAACTGTCAGACTTGACCGGCAATGTATATCCGTCTACGTTAGTCAAGACTATTCCTTTATTCACGTTCTTCGTGACAATCCATGCCCTAACAAATACTCCTACATAGTTTGAGTCATTCCCTTTAGACTGTCTTTAAATGTGTTCATAGCCTACGTCATCCGCTATTGGGACTCTGGATATGACTCCTTCTGATATGCGCTATGATGCAGGGTACTGGGCTTACTCTCCTGTGACACTCTTGGTCTTACAGTTTATCAATTGCTTGGCGATCCTCGTCTCAAGTCAATTACTTAATAACTCCTTGCTGCTCATCGCCTCGAGTTGTTTTCCCCCCAAACATCCGCCCGTTATTTATTTTCCCTTATCACACGCTGCCCATTTACAGTTTTCCACCTCACTCAGTTCTACTCACCATGCTCTGGCTTCTACTATACATGTCTTCTAATAGTCTGTAGGTTAGTGCATTATGGCTGTTGGGTCTCCCGAGTGCTCCTGCCACACCATGGGGTTATTGCGTATAAGCATCGGTAAGCATTAACACAAAGTGCTGTAGCAGGCCTAATGCAAAATAATAAACGTGCAGACAGTATGTATATGTCACTGTCCTCTAACTGTAGAGCTGTATACCTGTGTTCTTCGAGTGTCCAGGGTGCGCGGATAGCACATGTGCTTCATGTCTAACGTAGCTTAGTCATCATGGTGTCTCTACCAGCAAGTGGCTTGGTTTCTTGGTGCTTAGTTGAGTCTGTCCATGTAACCGTCTCCAGCTCTGTTTTGCGTCTCCTCGTTCACTCTGGGTAAGATTTGCGGTAACTGCTAGATTGTAGGGTCTGCTGGCATGGTATCTCTCGTGATAATTATCCATCGTGGGAGCAGTGGGAATGGGTGTAAATTTGTATGAACGATAGCCATATTGTCGTGGATTCTTCTTCCCGTTTAAGGGTTTTCCGGGACAGAGGGCACGTTCTGATTCTCCCTCTTCATTATAGAATTGCCCTCACCAGATGGCTTTCGGTCACACCCCGCCGAAGGGGTTTCTTGGAGGTTTATACCCACATTCGGGTGCATGATTTCCACAGAACCTTGCTTGCACTGTATGGGTAAACCGATAGGGGGGGGGGGGCATCCACAAGCCCTTAGGTTTGCACTATGCTATAGTTTTCTTTTGCAGGTGTCTGTTTGCTTTAGCATCACTCAGCAGGGATCTCATAGGGTGGTCCCACTGCGTTAGAGAGCAGGATGGAGGGAATGGAGTACATACAACTTTTGCAGATCTTTCTGGGTGTGCAGAATGTGACTTCTAACTTGCCCCCCTAACCCCACCCTCCAGCAGTGCTTTTGGGTGTTAGTTGCCCCCAACAAAGCTGGCTGGCCTCGGGGCAGCGAGGAGCTCTGTCTGCCCAGGCTACATCCCAGATTAGTGGTGCTTTTCTAAACCCTATTTTTGGACTTTTGTGGGTTGGTAGCTGTACATTTTGCTCAATCCCCACGTGTTTCTGCCTGATTGAAATGCATCTCTGCTTTAGTTGCACCTCTGCGTGATCCTGTGTTAACCCATCTAGGTTTTCTTTCCATTTCGAACTGTAACTTTTAAAGTACACTTAAAGGCTCCCTTTGTTTTCCACTTGATGCAGCCTCGTACACTCGCTCTACAAGTCTGCCCGTGTATATGTGTATGTGTAATTATATATATATATATATATATATATATATAGGTGGGTATCGGGTTCCATAGGAAATCCGAAAATTTAATTTGTATTTAATTATTTTTATTGGTACATGGTTTATTTCAAAACGTATACAATGCAAAACAGTAAAAAAACATTTATACAGTAAAAAACGCACACAAAAAAGAAAACCAAAAACCACTCTACATTGCTCACACATTTCAACCATCGTTTAGAGTCCCAAACAGTTCATCAGAAACAATCTCCATTATATACATAAAGAGAATAATAATTAAAACAGTAAAAATTGCCTGTCTAGACCATCCCACAAGGGCAATAGGTTTCAAGGTGTCATTTGTTTTTTACTTAATAAAGGCAGCTTGCAGATGAATTCATAAGTCTCATCTTCAATAGGAATCGTCATTGAGGTGCAGTATATTGAATTGCTAATTAATTTTGACTTGCAGGACGGATTTGGCTGATGTTTTGCAACCAAAACGTTCCCCTCCCCCCAGACTGGAAATTTTCGGAAAGATGTTGGAAAATGAAAAAGTTATTAAGAAAGCAAGAGAATGCTGTTTTAGGCCCCTCTCTCATTCGCTTCCCTGTGGAGGAAAAAGCCCAAATGTCTGTGCAGCGCACAGCAGAAACCGCTGGACGGAATTGGACTAGGTACAAAACAACTTGGGCATGAATATCTCCCAGCTCCCATGGTGCTTTGCAGCAGCGAGAATTTTCAGCAGAGGCATATGCAGGGTAGGGCCTGAGGGGCAAGGCCCACCCAAAATCTGTAAATGCTCACTTAGCATAGCAGAGTGGGCATTTACAGGTGCCACTGTGCAGCCTGAGCAGCATGGTTCCCTCTTCTGCAAATCTGCGCATTGGGCAGATGAGCTGGAGAACAGACCCTGCTGCGTGCTTATCCAGAAGGTTTCCCTTTGATCCATTCTTCTCGCTATGTCTTCATATTGTTTTCGCTTCACCACTGTTTCCATAATCTGAAACTGGGTCAGTGAGATGTCGTGTTTCTTCTAGGACCAATTTCTTGCATCGGCTGAGTTAAGGTTTCTGTTCCTGATGCATGAACGGTGCTCATTCCATCTTATTTTAGCTGCTCTTCTAGCTTGACTAATGTAATACAGCCCACAAGGGCATTTAATCGAGTAAATAATGTTTACGGTGTTGCAGCTATGTATCTTGATCTTCTCTCCTGATCGAGGGTGGTTGATTATAGTTCCCTTTGTCACAAACCCACAATTACTGCAGTGTAAGCATGGGTAGGTGCCTGTGAGTGTCGTGGTCCATTTCTGAGATTCTGTTTAGTTCCAATTAATCAGTCTCTAAATCTAGTGCTTCTTTGGTACGTAAATGTGGGTAATTCCTTACATAAATGTTCCCCCCCTTCAGTCACAAGTTGGTGTTCTCCAGTTCTTCTTAATCACGGATTTGATCCGATTATTCTGGATGGAGAATTTGGATACATATACTAAAGGTTCGGTTCTAGTCATTTTTACTTTTCCAGCCAATAGATCTTTCCTCTGTAGTTTGTCTAACGGTTGCAGCGTTGATTTAATCTGGTTTGCAGTCACAGGCAACACCTTTCTCGCCCATTTTGGCTGTCTCTCTGGTGTATTCATCTGGGTCGCTCGCAATACGTCTGACCCGCAGCACTTAAACGGGAGATTCCTGCTAAGACTCGGTTGCTGAAAGCTAAGCCTATGCAGGAGGTTTTTCACGATCTGTTGCTTTCCGAAAGAAATTTGTTGGGAAGGCCTTTCCTTGCGTTTTAACTTCTACATCTAGAAAATGTCTAATTTCCACTGATGATTCATAAGTGAATTCTATGCATGGATCAATGGTGTTTAATGTAGGTGAAAAATCTTCAAGACTCTTGTGTGCCTGTGCAACTACATCGTCGATATAACGTACCCAAAGATTGATGTAATTGCGCCAATATGGTCTTTCTCATATGTCAACATAAAACAATTGGCGTATGTGGGCGCCATGGTTGCTTCCATAGAGGTTCCGGATACTTGTGGTTAGTATTGAGCCTTGTATTGAAAGTAGGAATTCTCAGCAAACTGTAAAAATATGCAAATAGATTCTTTGTGAGCCATACTGTCTCCTTCATTAAGTAGTAACCATTAGATGGCTTCCATGCCCAGGTGGTGGGGTATGGAGGTATACAGCTTTTTACATCAATGGTGAACATGATGCATCCCAAATCATGGTTTATTCAAAGACTGTAAAAAAAAGGGTAGTATCTTTAATGTATGTGCCCGTTTTTTTTTTTTTGTAAAAGTGGCTGGAGAAAATAATCGATATATTTGCCCAAGGGTTGAAGGATACTGTCCATCCCTGCCTGCTTCTGAAGCGTGCAAATATTTGGCATCCTCTGGTGTTTCGTCTGCAAGAATTTACATGTGTGGTGGTTTATCCAGCCCAAGGTTTCCGCCTTTAACATCTCATTGAGATTGGTCATTATGGTAGGAGTAAAATCTTTCTCGAGTCTAGCGTAGACATTGCTGTCACTGAGTTGTCTCATACACTCCAGGTAATGGTCTGTCTTATCCATGATCACCAGGGCCCCACCTTTATCCGTTGGGCGAATAGTAATGTTTTTTTTATGACTGTATAGATTCCCGATTAGTCCTACCTCATGTGGTTTAAGCTTACTATGTCGTGGATGTTTGTATGAGATATCCTTTGAGGTCTAGGACTACTTGCTTATGGAAGATAGCTACTGATAGAACATTGATGGGGGTATAAATGTATAAATGTACATTTACTCCTAAACGTTTACCCCTAAACTCTACACTATTCACATAATTCTTAATAACTTTCATTTTTTGACAAGTTGTTCTGAAAATGTCCAGTTTTGGGTGGATGGGGGGGGGGGGTTGACAATACCTTGGTTTCATCCAAATCCATTGAGCAAGTCGAGGTATTAGCCTCCCTGCTGGAAAACATAAATACAAATATAAAGGTTTTAAGGCACAGGGGGTACCCCATTCCCTGCTGAATATTTTAAAAACGACTGACTGGTTTCGGTTAAATCTATCCAAAGATGTAAATGGTTTGTTTTGTGCCCAAATTGTTTGTATGGTCCAAAACTGCCAAGTGGTTTGCAGGCTAGGGCCATTCAAAAACTGCACATTTTCTCTGTGAAAATGAATGCGAGTAGGCTGAAGAGAGCGTTTTGATGTTTTCTTAATAACTTTTTCATTTTCTAATGAATCGTTGCCATAATTTCCAGTTTAGTTGGGTTCTTGGTAAAATGCTTGTTTGGAAAGTGTCATCTAAAACCACCCAGCAAGTCAAAAGTTATTTACAATAGAATTTTGGAAAGAAATGGATGCTTTTTCATTTCTGAAAATCCCATCAGCCTCTCTGCCGCAATGCACCATGGAGGATATAGCTATCATTTTGGGAGAAATTAATTCTTCTTCAAATATTTTTAAAACTACTGGATACAATAACCCCAGACTCCTCCCAGAATTTGAGTCACAAGTTGTTTGGTACCTGGTCCAGTTCTGGTTTTGGCTGTGCACTTGAGCAAAAATTTGATTTTTTTCTCTATGGGAAAAGGAATGGGGACTAGGCTTTTTTATTCTGCTGAGTACAATTTAGTCTGCCAAATCAGTCATACAAATGCAACGTTATTAGCAATTTATTATAGAGAGAGAGAGAGATAGAGATAGAGAGAGATCCTCCCCCAGTTTGCATGTAATGCACACTGAGTGTGGTACTCAGTTATTCTTTCACAATGGTAACACTAATAATAAAATCTCTGCATATATACTCCTCTGAACCCTTCACCATTCGGCATTGTACTGCCCCGATGAGCCAAGGAAGACTTTTCAATGCAGCTTGTGACTCAATTGTATAGCGGCATACCATCAGTGCATCGGATGAATTACATTCATTGACCAAGAGCTTCATCAGTTTGGGATGTATGGGTTTCGTGCTTCCACAGAATGGCGCTCCGGCAAGATCATTTCTTCTGGAGTGTAGTCCTGGCCGAATTCCATCCCCAGGGCAAAAAACCCATCGAGCTCCGGGCATTTATATCATTCAGCTTTGCCCCACGAGGCTCTCGTGGAGGGTCAGGGCTGTGTTCTTTAGCTTCCACCAGTGGTAATAGGTGATCATATATAAAGTGTGTGTATATATAAGGCAATAACTTTTGGTGAAAATACACATAAAATAAAATGGATCCATATATATAACCGTGGCGCAGAAATTGAAGAAGGCTCATGATGTGCACCGTTTAACAGCAAGTACCTTAATATTTACACCTATTTGAAAAGGGGCCCTACCCTTAAGGGTAACGGCACTGTAGGTGGTATGAGACTACTGTGGGGGTTACAAGCTGAACTTCAGGGGGTAGGGCCATGGCTTTACGTTTGAGAAATCTGGGTGGGGCTCTGGAGAAAGGACGCCACACAGAGTCCAGTGCGGGAAGTCCATTCTGCACTGCATGGAAAGCCGAGGATGGGATGGGCTGGTGGAAGAGTAGGTGAGGCGAGTGCAGGGACACATGGAGGAGTGACCGGGCAGGGGAGTGGAATGAGGTTGGACGGAGTGGTGGGGAATCCGGGGGGTGGTGACCCCCCCTTCCCTGATTTGGCGGCGAGGAGTCTGCAGGGGGATATGGTGTGAGTGGGGTTTCTGGGGGTGTTGCCAGTTAAAGCCGAAGAGTGTTGGGGGGGGGGGGTGAGCTGGGGCACATAGGGTGGGGGAACCATTTTGCATCTCATGTGCAACAGGAATTGTGAAATGGATCACATTCGAAAAGAACATGTAGGTCAGTGGCATTAATAGGGGTGTGCTAGATGTGGCCTATAGCTGGGGAGCAGGCAGGTGGCTCAGGCAAGGGGGCGGTCTGCCCCAACCAATAATATCAAGAGACCGTGAAGACCTATTTGGGGGGTCACTCGGTATGTTCTCAGTTGGTCTTGTTTACCAACCAGTACACAGAGGATACTCTATAAATAATTTCCTGCATGAAAATAAATCTCTTGCACTCTGTATATAAACCATGCAGTGAGTGAGTGAACGCCCTCCTTCTGTAAATAAATCTCTTGCACTCTGTATATAAACCATGCAGTGAGTGAGTGAACGCCCTCCTTCTGTAAATAAATCTCTTGCACTCTGTATATAAACCATGCAGTGAGTGAGTGAACGCCCTCCTTCTGTAAATAAATCTCTTGCACTCTGTATATAAACCATGCAGTGAGTGAGTGAACGCCCTCCTTCTGTAAATAAATCTCTTGCACTCTGTATATAAACCATGCAGTGAGTGAGCAAACGCCCTCCTTCTGTAAATAAATCTCTTGCACTCTGTATATAAACCATGCAGAGAGTGAGTAAACGCCCTCCTTCTGTAAATAAATCTCTTGCACTCTGTATATAAACCATGCAGTGAGTGAGTGAACGCCCTCCTTCTGTAAATAAATCTCTTGCACTCTGTATATAAACCATGCAGTGAGTGAGTGAACGCCCTCCTTCTGTAAATAAATCTCTTGCACTCTGTATATAAACCATGCAGTGAGTGAGTGAACGCCCTCCTTCTGTAAATAAATCTCGTGCACTCTGTATATAAACCATGCAGAGAGTGAGTGAACGCCCTCCTTCTGTAAATAAATCTCTTGCACTCTGTATATAAACCATGCAGTGAGTGAGTAAACGCCCTCCTTCTGTAAATAAATCTCTTGCACTCTGTATATAAACCATGCAGTGAGTGAGTGAACGCCCTCCTTCTGTAAATAAATCTCGTGCACTCTGTATATAAACCATGCAGTGAGTGAGTGAACGCCCTCCTTCTGTAAATAACTCTGTATATAAACCATGAACGCCCTCCTTCTGTAAATAAATCCGTGCCATTTCAGATGTGTGTTCGTAGCTTGTTTGCATTAAAACAAAGAGCATGTTGGGACATGACCACTCATGATGAATCATGCCTGAAACTCTCCTGCGCATGTCACGCACACGTAGCTGGGTGCGCCTTTCATGCGTCACAACGCCCAACCATACCGAAAATGTGGTTCCCTTCCCTAACCACCTCTCCTGCCATTTTAAGACTCGCCCTGTATTCTTTACTAACTTTTAACACATGGTCGGCTTATAATCGGCTTTCCGTGATCATCCGGGTCAAAGCCTGTGTGAAGATGCTACTTGGATTGGAACCACAGTAGGAATAAAGGACATGTGAGGTCACTTCCTGGGATGTCAAAGACTGTGCAGAGCTGATTATGCTGCCTGTCAGATTTTGATGCCAAAAAGTTGTATCCTTCTCAAATCTAGGGCAGACCTGAGTCATAGCTCTCAACCATTTGCGTCGCAAAGGCGGGTGAAAACACCCGATTTTATTTTTGGCGGGTGATCATTGAAATGAAAGCACATTGAAATGAATGGGTGTGCAGGAGGCTTGGCGGGTAAATCGGCTGTTTACAAGGCGGGGGATACCCGCCAAAAGCGTGTGAGTTGAAAGCTATGCTGAGAGGATCCCTGCCCTCTTAAATTGCACCGCGCCTGCAGATGATGTTTGTGGCCCTTACCTTGGAAGTGGTTAAACAGTAACTGTTAATGGTGCAAGCTTTGTGTTTTGGGGATCCCGTGGAATCCAAGCCATACGGTTAGTTTCTGGCATGTTCTTCGAGCTGCCGTTTCTGCCCCTTTTCTGAATGAAGAACCGTGCTGGATTTGTGTTGAGGCCTACTGCGCCAGCCCTTGTTTGTTGCTCCTTGCCTGGTTGGTGGTCAGGTCGGTCAAGCCGATGTTTTGTCGCCCGGCTCTGGATTTTGTTTCACAGAGGGCCCACAGTTTCAGCCTCCGACGCCTGCGCCTCACAGACCGGCCTTTGTCAAGGCGTGCGGCGTGGATCGGAATTCACAGCTACAGGAAGTCCTGGGCCAAGCTGGCTTTCCTTCCAGGAGTCACACGTGCACACAGGACACGCCCATGCCTCGAACAGTCCTGCACATGAAATATCTACTCACACAGATTCCCTGAGCCGTGTTAAGAGAGACGCCTGCGGTGCAACACCCCACCCGTCAGCTCGATGTCCCCGTGCATTCCAAAATGGCGCAGGCCCGCTACAAGCGCCGCATATCCCGAGAGAACATCATTCAGTCCATCGCTCGAGCCCAAAGTGCTATGCTAAACGTTGCATGCTGTGAATATTCTGCTTTTGATATTTATATTGTGCAGAACCAGTGCTTTAACTAGGGTGTGAAATTGAGAGGGAGGTTGGGGGGACGGGGGGGGGGGGGCACCCAAATCTATCTTGCGCAGTAATAAGATCGATTTGGCCACTTACCCATGTTTTTCTGTCTCGTGCGTCGCTGCACTTTCATACATGCCAACCCTCCCGATTTAGGTGGGAGACTCACGATTTTTCAGTGAGAAATATTGCTATTTTTCACGTTCTCCTGCCTAAAATAATTCTAGCCCCAATGCATTCCTATGGGAAACTGCACAAGTCCTGATTTCTCTGATGAAATCTCCCTCCCAGGGCGCTGGTATGTTGGCATGTATGCACTCTTGTCACTTGTAGGCTATCCCCAGTGGCCAAAGTGTAAGAAAATAAAAATACCGAGGGGAACGACCACCGTTAGTGTCCTTGTACACCACAGCATGCAGTTGTATGCACCCTCCGAAAGGGAGCCTGACTAACAGTGCATGCTGTGGGAGGCGATGACAAACTGACGGTGGTCATTTCAATGCATGTTTAATGTAATCGCCCCCCACTCGCACACCAACAGCAAGAAAAGATACTTTTGTTATGTTCACATGCTGGGGAATCGAACTTGCGCCCTGCTGGTGACCAGGCAGTGTCACATTGCACTGTACCATTCCATAGGGGCTAGATTTCTTTTCTTTCATTCAATAGACTGCTCGACACGCAAAACCCGTAACGGGGCATATGTGGGGAGCAGGCTACTGAATGAAACAAAAGAAATTCAGCACATATGGAATGGCACAGCACTGTGCTATCTGGTAGGCGATGTAGTGCCTTAGTTTTATTCAATAGACTGCTTGCCAAATAAAGCTTGTAACAGGCTTTTTATGGCAAGGAGTCTATTGAAACAAAACGAAAGTAGTCCAGCACCCACCAAATAGCACAGTGCAATGTGACTCGGTTTGTAACCGGCAGGGCTCGGGCTGTGTAGTGTGAAATGTAAAAAGTTGAAAAGATGAAAAGTGGATTTCATTGACTCGATTTAACTTTTGGGAGAGTGCTGGGGCTGAACCCTGGCTCACTTAAAGCCCTGCATAGAACATGTTTACATACACAATTATCAACCGACTAAAGTTGATATTAGTTTATGGACCTCGTAAGGAAAAAAGGTTGCGTTGGCCTCGCCGGGATTCAAACCTGCAACCTGTAGTCGATGGAAGCAGTGGCCGCTTGCCCTGCTGAGCTATCTTACTGGCTGGTAGGGTAGTGCAGCAGCATGAAGCAATGGAGCCGCAGGCATTTTTGGCTAGTCTGTGTCTGGGTGGCTGTTAAGACCCTCTGCAGCACTAATCGTTGGTGCCAGTGGAGACTCCTCACAGACCTTGTACCTCCCAACGCCCTCCAAGTTTGCAATGTGCTCCCGAAACCAGGCAGAATGCACCACATCTCTGGCCCATTCCAGGGGCAGTTTCTCCACCCCAAGATGCCCTCCGGCTACAAAGGAACATTCACTAGGGCATTGCCGCACCTATGAGATCCCTGGGGTAGTCTGGGCAGACCAGAGGCCACAGAAGGCTACTCTTATTCCTGGGAACATTTTTGTTTTAGGAGTCTCTATTTTCCTTCTGCTTGCCAACACACCAGCCCCAATGCCCTGCCCCGCTGCTTCGGGTAGGGAACTGAGGCTTTCTACTTTTGGCTTTTGGGGTTGGGGGGGGGAGTGGAGGATGCTTGTTGCAAAGGTTTCTTGTATTGAAGTGTCTGGCGCTCACTCCGGTGCAGAGCATCATATGATGTGGACTACAAGCGGCGGCTATCGCACTCCTCTGCACCTCTGCCACCTTCCCCGGGAGTTCCCAAAGTGGGGGGCCCTCCTTCTGCTCCTAGTGAACCACAAACGTTTCTTGCCCTCTCCTCTTGCTCTTCTTCGGAAGCAGTGCCACTCAGATGCGTAGACAGGGTAGGGACTGAGCGGGCAAGGCCCACCCAAATCTGTAAATGCCCCCTCAGCAGCAAAGTGTGGGCATTTACAGATGTTAATGTCACTGCGCCGGGCCGAACTACGTTAGCTTCAAGCCCCCACTTGCTAGACAATCCTGGCTACGCCTCTGGTGCCACTGTTGCCACTTGGGACTGGACCCTGGCATAGAGTTCTCTGCTTGAGGGTGTGTGTCTTATGCAATGCACACTGACAGCCCTTGCGACTCTCTTCATCTCTGTTTGCTGGAGGTCCACGGTACAGGCGGACTGTCCCGCTTAAGAGCTGGTATGTGAACACAACCGGTTGCGCCCATTTGCAAAAACGAACCGCTCCACCGATGGCATATAAGACTCCCTGATCGGCCCGAAGAGCAAGCACCCAATGAAGCATTGCCGGCCTCTGCGGGAGGGGCAGCCTTTACCACAGCCGGGTTCAAACTGTGGCGCAGAGCCATACAGAATAGGGTCAAACTCTGCACTAAGTGCCTCTCGGGTGGACTAAGACGCCAAAGACGCCAACAGAAAGTCTACACCAACCATTCAAGAGCCATGGAAGCAAACCCAACTATGCAGTGAGTGGAACTGGAGTACCCCCTTCTACTAGACTTAATAGCCTGGTACTTAAGGGGTTAAAGAAAGCGATGTTGGGTCCTACCATTTCAGGGGCGCCCCATGGGGGCCGCAAGGGGTGCCATTGCTACCCCTGTCAACTCCCTTGGTACCACTGTCATTGCCCTTGCAATCCCTGACTCGGGGATTGGTGTGGCAGTGCCAAGTCGAAGTAAAGATGGCTCTGGTCTGAGCGCCATTTTTTCTGCAGTGCCCACCTATTGCCCATTCTAGATGGGGCCCTTACCAGATCCACATTTGAGGCTGTACCATACAAATGAGATCGGGTCGTTGGCAGAGGAGAGGGTCGGGGGTGTATGGTGGTTGGGTAATGAAAATGCGTGGTGGGGGGGTTGAGCATATGGGCTTGGAATATGATTGAAGCAACTGGACAGAACATGCTGCGCGTTTCACATGGCAACCCTAGCATGCATGTGCAATTGGGAATTGGGTGGCTTCTCTGGGGCATTCAAGGCTGTGCTTGCCATTTGTTTGCCACCACTGGCCATTAGCCAGAGTGGGATAACATCACTGGGGGCTTTGAGGCTGAGCAGACGCTGGACATGCGAGGCATTAACTCACATTACTGGATGGCATTATGATTTGCTGGCATATGATGGTAGTAACTGGACATATGGCCTGACACATTGCATATGGTGATTATACCATATGCATGAGGCGTTGCTGGGGCCTTTGAGGTTGCTCTTGGCATATGATGGCAGTACCTACACATGTGGGCTGCACCATTTGTGTGGTGACTATGCATCGGGTGCTGTAGATGGCATAACTGGGGCATATGAGGTTGCTCTTGGCATATGATGGCAGTACCTACACATGTGGGCAGCACCATGTGTGTGGTGACTATGCATCGGGTGCTGTAGATGGCATAACTGGGGCATTTCAGGTTGCTCTTGGCATATGATGGCAGTACCTACACATGTGGGCGGCACCATGTGTGTGGTGACTATGCATCGGGTGCTGTAGATGGCATAACTGGCGTGTTTCAGGTTGCTCTTGGCATATGATGGCAGTACCTACACATGTGGGCTGCACCATGTGTGTGGTGACTATGCATCGGGGGCTGTAGATGGCATAACTGGGACATTTGAGGTTGCTCTTGGCATATGATGGCAGTACCTACACATGTGGGCTGCACCATGTGTGTGGTGACTAATAACTGGGGCATTTGAGGTTGCTCTTGGCATATGATGGCAGTACCTACACATGTGGGCGGCACCATGTGTGTGGTGACTATGCATCGGGTGCTGTAGATGGCATAACTGGGGCATTTCAGATTGCTCTTGGCATATGATGGCAGTACCTACACATGTGGGCGGCACCTTGTGGTGACTATGCATTGGGTGCTGTAGGTGGCATAACTGGGGCATTTGAGGCGGCTCTTGGCATATGATGGCAGTACCTACACATGTGGGCGGCACCATGTGTGTGGGGACTATGCATCAGGTGCTGTAGATGGCATAACTGGGGCATTTGAGGTTGCTCTTGGCATATGATGGCAGTACCTACACATGTGGGCGGCACCATGTGTGTGGTGACTATGCATCGGGTGCTGTAGATGGCATAACTGGGGCAGAGGTTACTCTTGGCATATGATGGCAGTACCTACACATGTGGGCGGCACCATGTGTGTGGTGACTATACATCGGGTGCTGTAGATGGCATAACTGGGGCATTTCAGGTTGCTCTTGGCATATGATGGCAGTACCTACACATGTGGGCTGCACCATGTGTGTGTTGACTATGCATCGGGTGGTGTAGATGGCATAACTGGGACATTTGAGGTTGCTCTTGGCATATGATGGCAGAACCTACACATGTGGGCGGCACCATGTGTGTGGTGACTATGCATCGGGTGCTGTAGATGGCATAACTGTGGCGTTTGAGGTTGCTCTTGGCATATGAATCCAGTACCTACACATGTGGGCGGCACCATGTGTGTGGTGACTATACATCGGGTGCTGTAAATGGCATAACTGGGGCATTTCAGGTTGCTCTTGGCATATGATGGCAGTACCTACACATGTGGGCTGCACCATGTGTGTGGTGACTATGCATCGGGTGGTGTAGATGGCATAACTGGAACATTTGAGGTTGCTCTTGGCATATGACGGCAGTACCTACACATGTGGGCTGCACCATGTGTGTGGTGACTAATAACTGGGGCATTTGAGGTTGCTCTTGGCATATGATGGCAGTACCTACACATGTGGGCGGCACCATGTGTGTGGGGACTATGCATCAGGTGCTGTAGATGGCATAACTGGGGCATTTGAGGTTGCTCTTGGCATATGATGGCAGTACCTACACTTCTGGGCTGCACCATGTGTGTGGTGACTATGCATCGGGTGCTGTAGATGGCATAACTGGGGCATTTGAGGTTGCTCCTGGCATATGATGGCAGTACCTACACATGTGGCCGGCACCATGTGTGTGGTGACTATGCATCAGGTGCTGTAGATGGCTTAACTGAGTCCTTTGAGGTTGCTCTTGGCATATGATGGCAGTACCTACACATGTGGGCTGCACCATGTGTGTGGTGACTATGCATCGGGTGCTGTAGATGGCATAACTGGGGCATTTCACGCTGCTCTTGGCATATGATGGCAGTACCTACACATGTGGGTGGCACCATGTGTGTGGTGACTATACATCGGGTGCTGTAGATGGCATAACTGGGGCGTTTCAGGTTGCTCTTGGCATATGATGGCAGTACCTACACATGAGGGCTGCACCATGTGTGTGGTGACTATGCATCGGGTGCTGTAGATGGCATAACTGGGACATTTGAGGTTGCTCTTGGCATATGATGGCAGTACCTACACATGTGGGCTGCACCATGTGTGTGGTAACTATGCATCGGGTGCTGTAGATGGCATAACTGGGGCATTTGAGGTTGCTCTTGGCATATGATGGCAGTACCTACACATGTGGGCGGCACCATGTGTGTGGTGACTATGCATCGGGTGCTGTAGATGGCATAACTGGGGCATTTGAGGTTGCTCTTGGCATATGATGGCAGTACCTACACATGTGGGCGGCACCATGTGTGTGGTGACTATGCATCGGGTGCTGTAGATGGCATAACTGGGGCGTTTCAGGTTGCTCTTGGCATATGATGGCAGTACCTACACATGTGGGCGGCACCATGTGTGTGGTGACATCGGGTGCTGTAGATGTCATAACTGGGGTGTTTCAGGTTGCTCTTGGCATATGATGGCAGTACCTACACATGTGGGCTGCACCATGTGTGTGGTGACTATGCATCGGGTGCTGTAGATGGCATAACTGGGGCATTTGAGGTTGCTCTTGGCATATGATGGCAGTACCTACACATGTGGGCTGCACCATGTGTGTGGTGACTAATAACTGGGGCATTTGAGGTTGCTCTTGGCATATGATGGCAGTACCTACACATGTGGGCGGCACCATGTGTGTGGTGACTATACATCGGGTGCTGTAGATGGCATAACTGGGGCATTTCAGATTGCTCTTGGCATATGATGGCAGTACCTACACATGTGGGTGGCACCATGTGGTGACTATGCATTGAGTGCTGTAGATGGCATAACTGGGGCATTTCAGGTTGCTCTTGGCATATGATGGCAGTACCTACACATGTGGGCTGCACCATGTGTGTGGTGACTATGCATCGGGTGGTGTAGATGGCATAACTGGGACATTTGAGGTTGCTCTTGGCATATGATGGCAGTACCTACACATGTGGGCGGCACCATGTGTGTGGTGACTATGCATCGGGTGCTGTAGATGGCATAACTGGGGCATTTGAGGTTGCTCTTGGCATATGAATCCAGTACCTACACATGTGGGCGGCACCATGTGTGTGGTGACTATACATCGGGTGCTGTAGATGGCATAACTGGGGCATTTCAGGTTGCTCTTGGCATATGATGGCAGTACCTACACATGTGGGCTGCACCATGTGTGTGGTGACTATGCATCGGGTGGTGTAGATGGCATAACTGGGACATTTGAGGTTGCTCTTGGCATATGACGGCAGTACCTACACATGTGGGCTGCACCATGTGTGTGGTGACTAATAACTGGGGCATTTGAGGTTGCTCTTGGCATATGATGGCAGTACCTACACATGTGGGCGGCACCATGTGTGTGGGGACTATGCATCGGGTGCTGTAGATGGCATAACTGGGGCATTTGAGGTTGCTCTTGGTATATGATGGCAGTACCTACACTTCTGGGCTGCACCATGTGTGTGGTGACTGTGTGGTGACTATGCATCGGGTGCTGTAGATGGCATAACTGGGGCATTTGAGGTTGCTCCTGGCATATGATGGCAGTACCTACACATGTGGCCGGCACCATGTGTGTGGTGACTATGCATCGGGTGCTGTAGATGGCTTAACTGAGTCCTTTGAGGTTGCTCCTGGCATATGATGGCAGTACCTACACATGTGGGCGGCACCATGTGTGGTGACTATGCATCGGGTGCTGTAGATGGCTTAACTGAGTCCTTTGAGGTTGCTCCTGGCATATGATGGCAGTACCTACACATGTGGGCGGCACCATGTGTGTGGTGACTATGCATCGGGTGCTGTAGATGGCTTAACTGAGTCCTTTGAGGTTGCTCTTGGCATATGATGGCAGTACCTACACATGTGGGCTGCACCATGTGTGTGGTGACTATGCATCGGGTGCTGTAGATGGCTTAGCGGAGTCCTTTGAGGTTGCTCTTGGCATATGATGGCAGTACCTACACATGTGGACGGCACCATGTGTGTGGTGACTATGCATCGGGTGCTGTAGATGGGCATTTGAGGTTGGCCTTGTCAGACGGTGGCAACAATGGAACAAGGGTGGCATTCTAATAACGTGGTGATTGATATTGCTCTTCATGCAAATCCGCTCCTAGGCGCTGTAATAATCCATGCCGCTCCTTCATCTGCGCTTGTGGTACTGCATTTATTGACTGTGGGAAGATGAAACATGGATGCTATTACCAGGGGTAGCTTAAACTACACTTGGCATATGATCGCAGGTGTGACGAACACATTACATGGGGATTGGATGACGATGCTGGGGCACTGGAGGGTGGACTTGGCATATAATGGCAGCTCCTGCATAGGTGAGGCTGTGTTTTACATATGGTGAAAATTACTTGCATTTATATTTTTTTGTAAGGCGCCGCAGACGGGCCCGGAGGCATAATGGTGCCAACAGAGACACAGTACAAAAAACATGAAAAACCAACATCCTAAATCAGACGAAGCATGCACTGAAAGGCAAATCAGTCAGAGAAAAGTCCCACCTTAGCAGGCTCCGCTTTACATATGATGGCACCATGGATGATACAGCGACTATTACCGTGCTTGCGTAGCATTAAGTGGGCTACGTGGCAACATGCTAGCCTTGGGAACAAGGCAATGCCCAGCAACATGCGTTTGATAACTGGTCGGTGTTTCGAGCCTGGAATCTGGCATAAAACATGCTATAAATACCCAATTTAATTGTTTTTATTTTAACTGCCATTGGCTACAATTGAAAGCACATACAGGGTCACCACGGGTTGGGCAGAGCGGCAAAAAAATGCAGCAGCGATTGTATTACCGCTCCGGCCAATCCCGAGTATGGGCCAAAATACACAGTAGGCGGTGAACCATGGCGCTGTTAGCGCCATCGTTCATGCCAGTAAAATACCGGCACCGCCTTGGTGGAAGGGGGAATTACCGCCCCATTCCAAGGTTGGCGGGGCGGTAATTCCCCATTCCACCATTGCCCTTCCCCATTCCCATTTTTGCCGCATAGGGCTCTATGGGAATGGGGAAGGCGCTAATCACGGTACCGCAAATTGCGGTACCGTAATTGGCTCCACTGGTCCCTTTGCGGGTTGGTTTTTAACGCCTGCAAAAAGCAGGCGTTAAATTCCCCAACCCGCAAAGGGACCTCGTAGTAAGGCGGTAAGGATTTACCAGTAAAATACCGGTACCGGTAAACCCTTACCGCCTACCTTGTAATGAGGCCCAATGGCTGGGAAGTGGTAGATTTACCTCCAGCTGTTTGCTGGAGGTAAATCTCTGCACTTTCCACCCATTTCCGGCGCTATTAGCGTCGCAGTAATAGCTTCCAGAATGTCCCACTGGGTCCATTGGACCCAATAGGAATCGAGGCTTACCGCCGTCCACCCCCAAAACACGGGATCCGGCGCTAATGGCGCCAGCCTGAGTTGTGGTAGCACAGTTTGCATTGGCAATATCAGGGGCGGGTGTTCCACGGGGATACCGACATGGTCGTGATAGAGCCCTTGGGAGGATAGCTCAGAGGCAACGTGCTCGCCTTGGAAGCAAGACCACACTTCTGGGTATTAAGCGCGTTATAAATACCCTATCACATCATATCATATATCATAGGCTGCGCTTGGAATATTATGCCATCTTCTAGATTTGTCTGGCTATAATTTGCATATTAGGACTGTAGCTGTCATGTGAGCCTATGGCAGGCATAGATGCTTTGAGGCCATTAGAATGGGCGCTATACAAATGGCACATAACCCATCACCCTATATAAATATAGTTGGTAACTAAAACATGCAAACGGCTACTAAAGCAGACAAAAGAACATCTTGAGCTTACGTTTTTTTTAAACATCCAGTATCCCTTCAGGGGCAAAAGTCCTAGGTTGTCATTTTGGTAAATTGGCATCCCTGTATAACGGTGGTATTCAAACTTTTTCATGCCAAGCCCCCCTTGAGTAAATATTGTGTTGCTGAGCTCCCCCGCACCCGCGTAATATTATTGTTGCTGGCCCCACCCCTCCTAGATGTCATTTCTGCTTATATTTTCTATTCAAATCAGTCACTGTACTCCCTTTTGGAAGAGAAATTCCACTTTCTCCATCGTGCAGCAAATACGAAGGCAGACTTAGGCGCCAGTTGGAAGACCTGTAAAAAAAACCATACACTGCTTGAAAGCAAAGCATTTCACAAAAAAATGCAAATTCTCTTGGGTGCAAACGTTGAGACACCTAGCGGCATCCCCCTGCCCAAGACTCAAAAACACGACACTGAGGCTGAGCAGACGTTGAGACTTTAGTCAAATCTATGAAGAAAATGCAATCGAATCTGTGCGTATCTCTCCATATAAACAATATTGTCCCAAATATGATCGAAATAATTCTTTTCAGTTTTGGCAAACTTGTTTTTCAGCCATGCCAATACGCGTTCTTGCATTGAGTGGCAGCACCGCCACCAAGCGACAACCGAGAATATGGCAGTCAAACGCTCACCAACCATTGCACTCTTCATATGTCAATATTATTACCTCATCTAATCCCCTTTCTAAGAACGAAAAACTAGCAGTCATTTTCCATCCTCATTTTTATAAAGATTTCTCCCTCTCCAGTTTTGAACGTTTTAAATTCTATGTTAATAGTCCACTGTACAAATCACCGAGCATCATCGAACAGTATCTGTTTTATGGATCCTATCACCGTAGGGCCTTATTTTACAGACCTCTGTTGCTTCCATACTTTAAGCCACTTCGTTAAAGTAGTCTTAAAAATAATACAAAATCTTTTTGGGTGACCATACATTTTCGGTTCCTTGTGGCTCACTTGATCTTACGTTTTCTGTGTATACCATTCTTTTTTCTGCTTCAATAACTTTCTCCGCCTCACTACTTTTTCCTCTGTCCATCGTTCTGTTCCTTCTTTTCGATATTCCCAATACCTTTTTGTTTCGCTTTCCCATACCATCTCTTCGCCACTTTGGCCTGACGCTGAAAGTCTGTTTAAGACGCTATATGAATGTCCTGTCACAGATGGCTGAAAAAATACTCTGAGGCTCTGACGGTTCAAGGGTTTTGATTAGATTGTTCAGGGCCCTGTGGTTCTCTTTCTCTGCTCCTCGGAAGCACCAATGCTCCCTAGCCTAGGTGTCCCCGCTTCCCATGTTGGTTACATACAGATTGACCCCTATTGTCTAGTTTCCAACTTCTATTATTGAGATGAAGACCCAACAGCCTTATCGGTCTAACCTCCCTCGGGGACTTGCCAGAGTGACCCTACACTATCCAGTGGTTCGCGATCCATAAAGGGGCATTGGATTGTGCCTCTCAGACACTCTGCCCACTTCAGTCTCCTTCCTATCATTTTTTATTTGTATTGCGGCGGTAGCTCTCGAGCTTCGGGCGCAGAGACAAGAACACAAAGACAAAAAGTAAGACAATAAAACATGTAACACGAGACATTAGAGCTGCAGAGGTAGGTGGGCAGGTTGTAGTCTATGTATTACTTGAAGATGTGGGTTTTCAGTTGTTTGCGAAAGCGTTGGTAATTGGCTTCCATCCTTAACTGGCCGGGGAGGTTGTTCCAAAGGCCTGCTGCGATTATAGGGAAGGACTTGCCCCGTTTTTAAGTCTGAAGGGATCTACCACAATCGGACCTTGTTCGGCTGATTTTAGCTCTCTCGTAGGTTTGTATGGAATGATTTTAGCTTTCAGGTATGCAGGGGCTTTGCCAAAAATACATCAATGCGTGAGGGATTTAAATTGGACTCTCTTCAATTTTTAGCCGCCAGTGAAGTTCCTTCCTGGCTTCGCTGATGTGCTGATTCCTATTTTTTTGCTTGATGATTCTCACTGCATAGTTTTTCATGCACTCCTCTCCCTCTTCCTGAGGTTCTCCCCTTACTACACCTCCTTCATCTTATTCTAGTTCCTACGTGTTCTTCTGTCTTGATGCCTTTCATGCCTACTAAGCCTCAACTCCACCCTGTTTGATGTTACCATTCTCTCTCCGTGGCAATGCTACTCGCTCCTCTTCGCTACTGATCCCTCCTCCACACTACTCCACCCCACCCAACTTCTACTTAAACACCCTCCTTTTATTCACACAAGCACTTCACATTCACTCCATCTCCTAAACACACACGCCACTCTTTCATGGTCACTTGTAACTTGCAGTCATTAACCCATAACTCACCTACTCAATCTCCTCCACTTTTCAGCCACCCCCACCCTTCCTCCTGAGGGTCTGCAGCACCCTAAAAAACCCTAGCTTCCTGTTTCATGGGATCTCTTTCGACCTCATCCCGACCCTCTGGTTGGGGGCTGTTCCCCGCCAACCTGGCCCGGTATTCCCCACCCGGGAGGCGTTGCATGAAGGAAAATCTTTATATAGTCCCTTGTCCACTGTCCCCTTTCTGCGCACAGCCACCATGGGGGTGGGGTCTGGTCTGGCCTCCCCCACAGTAAGTTCTTTTTTCATGTGGGTAGGGGGGGGTTATTTTAGTCCATGTTACTCTAGGAGGCTTGCACTGTCTGCTTCCCGGATGGGCCATGGTTAATGTAGACCTTATATATTGGAATTGCATTATAGAAAATTATATGAATGTTGTGTTCCCATTTTAAGTAATGTTTATGTATTCACCCACACTGAGCTATTCACCACTTCTTTTAAATCTGGTGGAGGTGATTTTTCTAATTCAATCCTATCGTATTGGGGACAAGTGCTTAAGGCTGTAATGTGCAGAATTGATGTGAACTGGGAACCAGGGGTGTTGCTAGGTCTGGATAAAATCTGGGGCTGCGCTAATGCTGGGACTGTCGGGCCTCTGGGCTAGCTGGCCTTGTGGTTGTAGTCCCCGAGCTTCTATCCGGGGCTACAACCAAAAGACCTGGGGCTATAGCCACCTCAGCCCCCCGCCTCCCTAGCAATGCCTCTGCTGGGAACTATTTAGCTCCTGCTTCTAATCTAGAAGAGCGCCTGTCGCTTGACTGACACCAACCACTTCCAGGAGCTACTTTGATTCCATGGGACAACTGGTGCTGTACGAACATACCTGTCTGACAATAACTCTGGATCTATGGAATTGTGCATGGAGGTGCAGTTGGAAACATCCAGAGGACATTTAAAGCTTGGTGGATTCGATCTACAAGTGAAACGGTGCATGTCATTGGAAGTTAGATTTGCAGCACGCTATGTGCCTGCTTTGCGTTTTGCAGTGGTAGCCCCTGCTTACTAGGGGATGCCCGATACTCCGAAAGCCGCTTTGAGGATCCTGCTAATAAAATTTTTCGATTTCCTCCGGTGGGCCAGGCCAACGTACAGCAAAGTTTCTTTGACAATTTGATTTGGGGAATTTGACTGAATGTGAAATGAAATGCGGAAATGGATACCAGTGAGTTTATGGTTGTCGTAAATGTTGCAAATTTGTTGCATACAGGTTGGCCTTGATTTCCAGCATCCAAACAGCACCTGTTATGTTATTTGATATTTGTATAGCGCCTAACTGCCATTGGTATGGCTTTGAAGCGCTGCGGTGGATGAAAGCCCTTCGAAAGACTGCAGTCTGTGCAAACATGTGAGTAAAATGAGCAATACAATGCGAGTGAACAGTAATTGACATAAGTGGAAATGTCTAGGTTAAAGCATTGGAAATAATGCAGAGCATATTGCAAAGCTATAGGGAAAGACTGCTATGTGACAGTTGACTGAATTTTTTGTGGGACTGTGTTCTATGGATTGTAGCGTGAGGGGGGGAAGGGTATTGACCAACTGTCTCCAGTTGATGTATCTGCTATACTTTACATGCAGATTGCAAGTCCCAATGGCTAACATGCAGTCAACCTGCACCTTAGAGACAGTTGTCGGTTAAGAAACGGATACCACCAGCGTAGGTCCTCTTGTCTGTACGATCTCGTTATTGAAGTTAATGTAATTCATGGATATTTTTTAAAAACTCATCAGGATTCCGGCCCTGGAGTTGGACAACCCTGTTTTAGGTACAAGGCCTCTTAGAGTTACTGTGGCACAGCGACTAATTCGGCTTAAAAGGTGAAATGGAAGCCGGATCCATTCTCGGGCAAGAATTATTTACAAAATGGTGTTACGGCGGGTATATAATTGACTGGTTAAGGAAGGAAGCCGCCTTTTCACATCGCAAGATATCTTTGAGGTAGACGATGACAGGCAGTTGCATCCATTTAGTCATGAACCGCACTGGTCAGTCTGGAGGGATAGTGAGGATGGGCCTAGCTCCTACTCTCCACTCATCTGGAAGAGGAGAGGACCAGTCTACCTAGGTGGTTATGTGTCTCCTCCCTGTGTCCAAGGAAGGGTTCCATCCATCAAAAGCGCCGCCCCTGGTTTCTAGCCCCCTCCCCCCACCCCATCGAGGAGAGAAATCCTCTCTATGCAGAGAAGGGGTTCTTGCTATATGGTCTGGAACCTCTCATGGCATGGACACCTCTGGGGCCATTGGGTGTTTTTCCCCAGCAAACCGCCCCTAAAAACAGTAGACAAATGAAGCTGGCTGGGGCCTAAAAAAAAATTTAAAAAAAAAAACGATGCAGGAGCTTATGAAAAGCCCTTGCCTTGGAAGATAAGGACTTGGACTTAATTTAATTCAGGCGAATAAGGAAACCACCATCACCTCAGCCCCCTCCAGGGAGGCCTAGCGATGTCTTAGCCCTGGGCATCCGGGCACTGCAGAGCGCCGCTCTGAGCTTCAGCCAGTTACGTCATCCTGCAGCGACACTGAGTCCCTTGCAGAACCTCCACCCACAGCCCCGTGGTTGAGCCTCAAGTCCACAAACCTGGCCGCTCTTCATGCCCCATCCATCTTCATGCTCCCGAGTTAAGGATAATATTTACATAGCGCACAGTTATGGATCTAAACGTCTGGAGGTGCTCGAGGCATCTGCCGAGGCCGCCTCCCGCAAATGGCGGGCCAAATCTTTGTGTTTCTCTGGTGACCAGATGGCGGTTGTTCCGGGACGTGGGCAGACCACGTATGCGCACTGCACATTTTTTGGAAGGCTGACAGGCCGCACTCGTGCATGCCCAGCCTCCACATTAAAGGAGCCCCCTGGGACCCCAATGCCATGGATTGCAACATATGACAATCCGGCATATCGAAGGGTTCTTAATTGTGACACTTTGGAAGGTACAAGATCCCTTGGATGCCGCCTCCCCGATGACGTGCCTTGCATTTGGCAACACCATAAACAGCCCTTTCTCCTCCCAGACAAAATGGTGGTGCCTCTGACATCTGGACTCCTTTCTTCCAAAGACTATCTAACACATTCAAGGGAAAAGCAAACAGGAATATATATATTCTGTGTTCCCATTAGCCTTTCTACCAATGTGATTGTGGCGATTTTCACAGGAACAGCTAAAACTAGGCCTCCTTGTGTTATATGTGCCAGAGCATACACTTGGAGAGGCACATAACACTTTCCCACCAGTCTGTAGCATTTGCACAAGGGTGTACCCTCTGAACATAATATGCCTGCCTCAGCATAGTCTGCGGTTTTGGATTATGGTATCACGGATCAGCGTATGCGTAAAATGGCGCTATTACTCCCCCGATCCCTCCCCCTCTTATCAACCAGATCGTGAAAGGCTCTGGAGTTAAGGTGCACGTATCACTACTTCCATTGACTTGACGACCCAAAAAATGAAGAATGCCTTAACTTGCGAGAATTTTTACAAACCCTCTATTCATACCTGCTGGCAGGAGATTGTGGTGAGTCAGAAGAACACAGACTATCTCGCTGTTACTGTTATTAAAGCATAGATGAACCCTTCTATTTCTCCCTAGACTGAGGATGTTCCGTACCTAACTAACTAGGGTGCTTGTCAGTCGTCCGTGAGAGTCCAAAAACCAACTCTGTCTGCAGTCCAAAAATAGCCTATTCTGACCCGGCCAATATTTAGAACTGCTAAAGCGCAGCCAAATGACTCACTTCTCCTGTGAGATGGTTCTTTCACCAAGTTCAGTTCAATTGTGTATCTTTAGATAGTTCTTAGAGACCGTTTGGATCAAATCATACAGTTCAGATACTGGGTTCTTCAATGTCTCAATGGTCTTTAACACGCTTGCTCTTTCATGTCTGTTCCTTTCTTCTCCATTTGGAACGTTTGCTTTCCTTCCTTCCAGGGAAAAGGTGTGTCCCTCCTATCTCTTTTCCAATTTAAGACTTCAACTTTATTTTATGTTCCCCATTTCGCTTGACTTGTTCGAATTTGAGGACTCAAATATTGGTTCTCTTGTCTTTCAGTTACACTCAATGGTATGTCTCGACTGGGACAATGATTCTCGTTCTCCTCATATATACTGGACACTTTGTCTGAACTGGGACGAGTATGAGCGTTCCAGTAATTACCTTCAGTCCCCCCTCCTGGGTCTCCCGCTTTCCCCGTTATCTGGTGTTTGGGAGAATTCTCTGTTTAGGCTGAATTTCCTAACCTAGTGAGTCCCCCAGCAGCTTTGCTGGATTACTGGAGTTTGTTTTTTTCTCCTGCCAAGAGTGAGACTCTTTTCCTCACACTCTTGGACATGATTTGAGGGGTTCCTTTGACTGTTAATGTGTTTTATGGGCTATGGGGTCTTTTACTCCATAGGGTCCCATGTGTTTTTACTATGTGTGTTACACAGCACCCTCAGTGCAGTGACACAGGGGTGTCCTAGTGACACCCCACCATAGACTCCATACCCTGGGACTGACTACTGTCTCCAGGGAATGTAAAGTCACCATTGGCTTTACTAGTCCCAAATTATGAACAGAAACCAGTACAAACCATCATATTGTGGACGTACTGGTCGGGGCATGTCGATTGCCCCGGGGTCTGTTATTCGAGGGGGCACGTCTCCATCCTCCCTGATTGAGTTTTGGCTGGTGGCAGTGGATACTACTTTTTATATTCGACCGCGAATATATCTCTAAGGGATTTTCCCATTGTTCGAGGCTACCAACTTTAATTATTTTATTCCTATAGCCTCGAACATACCGCCGGGTTATTTATTTTTTAATTTTTTTATTTATTTTATTTGTGTATAGTTTCAAAGAAACCTTTACAAATCAGTACACAAGCGAATAAAAATAATTTCACAAAATAACAATTCAGTACATTGTCACATTTACATACACATTCACATTCACAATCACAAAGAGGAAGAGAGGAAAAAAGAGAAAAAAAGGATAAAAAAAGGGAAAGAATTAACCAGAACAATCCCCTATTGCCTTTATCAAATACTTAAACTGGTCTGCATTTAGTTCAATCTTCTACCCATTTCATTCCTAATTTGAAAGAAATAACAGTTCAGAACATTTCATCACATTTGCATAAATAATGGAAAAAAGGTTTCCATATGCTTTAAAACACTTTTGTATTTGACTCAACCTTATGCCAAATTACATACCAACTTAATGTTATTTATTCAATATGAATTCACCGGTTGGTATTTTTTGCCAGAACTCGATTCTCAAATGGCGTTTGTGTTCTCTTCTGTGACTCCAACCCAAGTCGAGCCCTTTCTTCCACTTTTTGGCGGGCTTCTCCACAGAAGCCTCCAAAAGTGGTGCCACTCTGTCTGGGTACCACAGGAGGTGTGGGAGGGGATTTAGGCATCCTGGACTGAGTTGCCGTGGCAACTCAAGTCACATTCTTGTGTGATTGGCCCAAGTGGTGAGCCGGCCCACCACTTAGCATGTTTGATTGACAGCTAGGCAGAATGAATGGGGGTTTCTTGAATAAAAGCAGGGCTTTTGGGACTGGAACTTCAGAAGTCGCCACAGGACCTGAGAATCCGAAGAGGGAGAAGCTGAGCCGACCTGCAACAACGACACCACCGGTGGAGCCCTGCTGAACCTTCTCACCACTTCCCGACGACAGAGGAGATCTTCTTGCCGGAGAGTCTCTTCCCCGTGAGCTGGTGGGGACAACCAGTTCGCTTTCCTTTTCGTCTACCAGGATGTCCAGTGGTTGAATTGCCCGTGCCAAGTACGCCGGCAACCGGATAGCCACTTACCACTGAACCGCGAAAGAAAGGACCGCTCCTTTGAATCGAGGAACTCCGCGGCTGGTTTCTTCCCTGGCAGCACAACGACGTCCTGCTTTCCTCCCCGACGAGATTGTCTCTTCTGCCGGACGAAGCACCGACTCGCAACCGCTGCCAGGAACAACTGCCCCCGCTGGAGTGTTCTCACCATTTCAAGGTACTGTCTGCCTGGCCTCCCTTTCTATAGATTGCTACAAGGTGACAGTAAATCCTTAACCTTCTAGACTGGGCTGGCCTCTTGGCCATCTAACGGGTCCCTTTCTTTTGGTCCAACTTCTTTCTGAACCTTTTCGAGACTTTTGTTCACTTTTCAACCGTGTGGCCTTGGACACATTTCGTTCTGATACTCTTAAAGTGGATCCGGCTTTCTGAAATCTAACTTCACGGTTTGATTCTGCCTTCCTCTCTTGCTGTGTTCTTTTGAAAGTGTTGGGATCTGTTTCAATTTATGCTCTGCCTTTCTCTCCCTTTTAAACCGAATTATTAGAGTGCCATCTGCGTTAAGCGCTCACCGCTGTCTGAAAATAAGTGGTGCTTTACTTAAGACTTGTCTAATATTCTTTTAAGGGAGTGTATATACTTTAGTGACTGTTTTTGGACTTGCTTGATATTAGTGCCAGTGTGTTTTCATAGATGTGTTTTTAAATAAATAATTATATATCTTTTACACCAAAGCTCTGGTCAGTGTTTACTTGTTCTACTGTGTTTACCTGCCCTATTGTGTATGCTCTGTATACTGCCTCTCTCTTCTTGAGAGAAGCCTGACTGCTCAGCGACAGCTACCAGGTAAATCTGGGTGGTGCAGACTGCTACCAATTGGGTTTACTGCTAACACCTGTACTCCTAAACGTTTTGCAGTGGTCCCTAAGGGAACTGCACAGGTTTCTGCCTAACATCTGGATTATTTGGGAATAACATAAGACTTTTTTTCAGGTTGGCACCGTCTCCTTTGGATGTCAGGTTGGCTTCTTGCTCCTTCGTTTCTCTGTCGGTAAGCTCACTCTGTAGCCCTCTATGAGCAGTGGCATCTGTGTCGTTCATGGACCCCAGATCCACAGTGACTTGGCCACACCACCCCTTGTCAGCCTTCCAGGCTTAGGATGCCTTTCCACTAGCTAGACCTCTTGCATCTCCACGCTCCTACAAAGCCACGTATCCAAGAATGTACTCTAGCTTCTCTCTCCCTCTCTCTCATTGGATGCCTTGCGTCCATGTTTCCTTCAGTGTTCCTCTCACAGCTGATTCAAAAATCACAGGCTCACTCTCTTGAATGGTCTCAGCCTCCATGCTTTGATGTTGCTGTGGGACTACCCCGGCGTAGCTTCAGTCCCTTTTCTCTGTTTGCATTACCCTCTGTAGTCCACCAATGATTTTCTTCATCTCAGTAGCATCCAAATCTTTCGTCATGGGCATAAAAGGAGGGCTTGCTTGGCAATAACAAATTCTAGTGTGTTCTTTAGGTTTTCTTTCATTAGATGTTTTGAAGATGGGTTGATGTTCTGTGGTTTAGGGAGTTTCTCATCAGAACAGGAGTCCTGGTCCCCAGAGAGGGAGTCTATCCCGGTGAGGTCCTACTTGCCTCTAACCCGTGGGATGTTATGGCGTAGTTGGCTCACCTCCCTAGCCTCACAGGAAAAAGGTCCCCCTGGGGGGGAAGTGACTTAATCCTACAATTTGTCACTGGGTGCTCCAATCTATCCAGTTCTGATCCTTTGTGGACAATGGAAGAGGACATGCTCTGGAAAGGTCACACTGCACAGTTTTTTTGGCCTGTAAAACAGTATGCAGTCTGGCATACTCCCAAAATCAGCTTGTTTAATGTTCATGTTAAAGGATATTTGTACCGCGCACTATCACCACCGGAGTGGTCCCCTGGTGCTCTGGCGGCTCTGAAAAAGGGGAGGAGGGGGTGGATTAGTTGGAATAAGCTGGAAAAGTGCAAGAGAGCAGTGATGTGCTGTTGGCAGCCTCAGCCCGGTGGGTACATTGGCTGGGCTTGTGGTGTTTTACGGTTGGTAGTCGTCATGTGCTGTTGTGCAAGTCTGTGTGGTTTGTTTTGTTGTTGCGATGTTGTGAAGTTTGTGCGGATTGCTGCGTTTTAGGTTTGTGGTTGTGTTTGGTTAGAGCTTCAGAGGTGTATGCAGAGGGATGAAATTGTTAGTTGGCATTGCTGTCCTTGCAATTGTGGGATTCCATCTAGGTGCGGTACAAGCTGACATTCACATTTGTATCTAGATGCGGCACAAGCTGATGTTCAGTTCCCTACAGGTGGGGTACTAGCTAAAATTGGCAAGTAAGTTAATATGCATCACAAGGCAACATTTACAATCCATTTACAGTGGTCACAAGTATGTATTGTTGAAGTCTATGGCAGTCTACGCTATTGAAGGTAAGGTAGAGTGGTGGGGGCTTTCTGGAGTAGTGTAATTGCTCTACACCCCACCCATGCCACACTAAGTTTTGTTGGTGTCTGCTGGCTTCCTTGGCTTCCCCTGCTGACACCTGCAGACACATATTGGAGTCGCCAATGTAGGAGCTGCCCTTTGCCTCGGGCCCTTAGCCGCAGGGGCTGCTGGGCAGAGGGTTGCGCAGGTCCAGTCCAGTATAGGGAGGGGTTGCCAATGGGAGTCGCGGGGGGGGGGGGGGGGGGTTTGGGGACGTCACTGGAGGCGGTGCTCAAGGGGGAAGTTGGAAAAGGAGCCTCGCGGACATCACGGGCCGCATTGGGTGAAAATATGGGCAAATTGAAATGCATGGGCAGCCGGGGCGCAGTGCTTACCCGAGGGCCATGGTGGAAATGGCTCAGGAAGCGTGACGGCAGAGGGAGTAGGTCCTCTGGCCAAACAAATGGAAATGCCCAATGGGAGTCGGGGGGTGGCGCGGGAGGCGGCGCTCAAGGGGGAAGTTGGAAAAGGAGCCTCGCGGACATCACGGGCCGCATTGGGTGAAAATATGGGCAAATTGAAATGCATGGGCAGCCGGGGCGCAGTGCTTACCTGAGGGTCATGGTGGAAAAAATAGCGTAGCCCGTAAACATACAAAACACATAATATCCTCCCTGGTGGGCATTACAGCTGCTTGATTTCAGTCTATCAGCCTTATTGGTTCCAAAAACAACTTTTCCAACAAAAATCTAAATCTGCTTTGTGTACTGCTTACACCTTCACCGCCCAATGGGTCACATACCCGTGCTGCTGATCTATATGTGCCACTATCTCCAACCATAAGGGCCATACACTCCGACAATGTCCTCTACTGGATTTCAGGGTCCCTACTGGGGTGATCCTAAATCCCTCCAGGCTCCCACTGCAGCACTCCATCCACAGTGGGGCAGAGCCACCTGGTTCACCTAATAGCAATGGCCCCACAGGTTATTTCATAGCACAGCAAGGGCAGGACCTTAACCCCTCAGGGTTACTCAATGAAAACCCGGGCTGAATTATTACACAAATCGGCCGCATGGATGGAAGAACTGGGAGGGCAAAGTGGGCAAAACCACAAAGGATTGCAGGACCCTGGGAAGATGGCCCAGGGGAACCCACACACATGTCGCATAAGAAGAGAGAACAAATTCAAGTGCACCATTGTTAACCTCTGCAGGTTGTAAAACCCAGGCAGCCTTGTTGAAAGCTGGCAAGGACCAAACCACTGAGAAATACATAACCAACATACCCATGATCCTACAAAGCATCAAGGGGGGGGACTTGCTGCTTGGAGTGCCTAGAAAGTAAAGTTGGAAACCAGGATTTGCTGTGCTTCTAGCAAGGGGAAGGCAACAGGCAGCAGGGGTAAAACAGGCCCTGCAATTGAATCATAGATGTCTGCCCCATTTTTTTTTTTATAGAGTGTGTACCGGTGAGATCCACCCCATGGAGGCACATGAAGAAAGTACAAATATCCAGTTGGAATGGAGCACTCCCCTGCTGCCACCTGTTCCTCTGGAAGTCATCACAGAGTAGATGTCTTAGGACCATATTAAGGCGGCTCCAAGCACAGCCAGTTGGTGGAGAGCTGGGAGCCATGCCTGCCGCTAGACCTCTTTTTGTTACGTTCCTCTCTCTGTCTGCTTCTGGTGTTTATTGTGTTTGTCTTTTTGTCTTAGTGCCCTTATGACCTATGGTACCTGGTGCACGATACAAATGAAATAACGTAACATAACATAACAAGGAGGAAAGCCTGGAGAGGAGCCAGCACCAGAATGAGAGCTGAATATGGAGTGGAGTTGGTAAGAGTGTAGGGTGGGAGAAACAGTTTAGTAGCCAGGTCCCTATGTCTCTGGTTTTAGTGAGCAAGGCACTATATCTCTGGGTTTGGTTGTTGTAAGCAGAGAACTATATCCACATGGGCAATTTAGTGAGCAGGGCATGATATCCAAGGAGCCTGTACAGTGGGCGTTCACTCGCTAAGGAAGTTACATTTGGTAACATTTGAAGGATTTTGTTTAGAGCTGGAGAAGTGTTCTAGGAAGAGCAGGGTGTAATTCAGGAGGTAGACCGAGTCAAGGCGGGTATAAGCGAGCCATTGGAGCAGAACATGGAGGGAGGTGGAGGAGAATCCCAGGAAGGTGGTGAAACGGAAGACGACTGGGGTATTCTAGAAGGTGATGGTTCAGAGAAATGTCTATCCAAGGAAGAATGTAGAGGTGGTACGTTGGAAAGTGTGGCAAAGGAGGTTTACCCTCAGGAGGCAGAGGAGGGTATAGTACTTGAATTAGAGGAAATCGAAGAATGTGGAGGGCATTTGGCCGGCATGGGTGAGGTCCGTTTGAGAGAACCCATCTGAAGGGGTGGATCCCAAATGGGGAACGAGGTATGGGCAAGTGGCATGGCAGCGAGGAGGGCAGGTCCATTCTCATTGGTGGGGCTGGATCTGCAACCCGCTCCCTCCCAATGTGCTGGATCAGAGACCAGACTCCTGGCCATTCAGAGGACCACAACAATGGGTGGGGTCTGACCTTTGACCCAAACAAAGACTTGGGAGTACGCCAGATGGTCCCACCGTGGAGCCGGGTAGTGACCCAACCATTTGTGTTTTCAATAGGGAAGGGTCTGAGCAGGGGAAGCCGGCACCTAGAAACTTTAATGTGGCAAAGACTGCTGGAATAGTCTGGAGTCAAGATGCCCCCCCACCCTCAGATCTGAAGTGTCAGTCTTATTATTCAGTAATGTGTATGTTCTTTCAGTTTCACCCTAAGAATAAACAATTTAATAAAGTAATGCAACTAATAAAGATTCCTTTCAATTAGGCCTGGTGCCACGTCTGTCTGTGATATTGGTGGTGCTGCTGCCAATGTGGCACTATGCTTGGTGTTGGCTACAGTGCCAGGAACTAACCACTTCGACTCCTCTCTCCTTCTCACATTTCGGACATCTCAAAGTCTATCAGCTACACCCCCTCCAAGGTACTCTACCTTTTCTCACCTTCCTCCAGTGACTCGCTGCCTCCAGAGCCCTGGTTCTCTCCAGACTGGACTACTGCAACAGCCTCTTGCTCACCTCCCTTCCTCTGCACCCTCTACAACTCATCCAGAACAGACCCTGCAGTCACCTTGGCCTCCAGCCCAGGGACTGCATCTCTAAAGCACTGGAATCTCTCCACTGGCTCCCCATGGCTGGTAGGCTCAAGTTCTAGAGCCTCTGCATTGTCCACGAGGCTTTCTGGGGCCTGGGACCTACCTACCTGCAACCATTCTTACCTAAATACTGTCCCTCACGAGCCCTCTGCTCATCTACCTCCAACCTTCTGCGCGTGAGCCGGTTCTCCCAGCAGAGATTTAGAGGGAGAGCCTTATCCTCAGCAGGTGCCCCCCTGTGCGCGTTAAACCATTACCTAATGAAGACTCCAAGTGGTCCATACCCATATACCCTGAAGCTCTGCTTTTCGACTGCTCAGCATGCATCCTAACTGTTTGAACACCACCCCAGCCGTGCCACCTTGTGACTCTTTTTTTTAATATAATGGTTGTGTAGCTTAAAACTGGAATAGCCGGAATAGCCTCCCTTCGTCTCGAGCCTGATCTTCTTCTTAGGTTCCGGAAACTCCTCAAGACCTTCCTCTTCCTTCGCTCTCCCTCTACCCTGCTAACCTAGCTCTCTGCTCTTTCCCTCTCTCTCTCTTCCTTCGTTCTCCCTCTATCCTGCTAACCTAGCTCTCTGCTCTTCCCCTATCTCCCTCCTCTTCCTTACAGTTTGCTGACTGGCCGCCTATTTTACCTCAGTCTCGCAGGTCCCGGGCAGCCCCACCAATCCTCTCTTGTACTTGCCTAAGGGCCCTGCACTACTCCCACCCTCACTACACTTGAGAAATAACCCACGACAGTGGCTCTCTGCACTTACACCAGGCTCCACGGACTGGGTGCACTTGGAACCCCCCCACCCCCATCCCTGTGACCGTCTGAGCACTTGCACGATCCGAATGCAGCGTTCCTGAATATGGTCTGCCTGTTTCTCCCTTGTCTTCGCCCCTTAGTTGCACTTGGTAAAACTGCAGAATCGTCATCGGGTCTATTTGCTGTGTCTCAACTGTTCAATATATCATATGCTCTTACTCTGCCTGTGCAGACTACTATCATCTCAGAATTTCATGGGCTTTGAGCGACTGTTGTTTTTCCCAATGTTCCCGCCCTCCTTGACCGCTTTGAAACACTTGTCTTGTGTATAAGCGCTTTATAAATAAACAATACCATACCATTTCAGGGTCTGAAACTGTTTTTTGTGATGGCATTTGTTGGAATCATTTAGCGCTAGAAATAGCTGTGAGCGATTTTATTTCCTGGTTGTGGCCAAGAGCTTACTGATCCCCGATGATGCCAGGTACCTTGTACCACAGCCGCTTCTGTAAGAGGTGGAGCGAATGGCCATAGCTGGACCACCACTGTTGAGTGACCGAGCAGCAACTTGTTAGCTTATCCCTATTGTAGACCCGCCCCCTAAGCAGCCAGCCTCCCTGCCATTGGTTCTAGGCTGCTCGGTGGGGGCATGTTTGACTCTTTTTATATTGTTGTATAAGGTGCAAGCCACACAACAGCGCCCAAGTAGAAGTGGAGGAAGGTTAAGGCTGCGTAACCTTTCAAAACCTTGTCATATTCGAGGGAATTCCCCACCCCATATACGCATTTGGGAGTTAATGGTCGAAAGAAGGTATGACGCAGCTGTTATGTACGCCTGACGTTACGCTAACGCGGTGACGTCAGGTGCTATTAATAAAAGCCCCGCCCCTCCGGACCATTACATGTTGGTATTTGGGCAACTTGAACCTTATATTTAGTTTTTGGTGACCTTGGGTGAACACAAGCCCTTATCAAATGTCTACCCCCCACGCGCCCTAACACTTTTTAAATGTGTGGCTCTTTTGTGTCGGTGCCTGGTTGGCTTTCAAGAAAACGGGTACATTTCGGACAGAATTATGGCTCTGGCGGCCCGATAGGGCACGGGGAAGGGTCTGTAACCTGCTTGATTAATGGATTACATCATTCGCCCGGACCTGGCAGCTTTTGGTGTGCGGGGTCGATCGGTCCAACACGGCATGTAGCATCTGACTCTTATCAGGCGCGGCGCGGGACTGACTCTCCCCAGCCCAACCGACCTCCGAGGAGTCTAGCCAGAGTGCAGGCCCCATCTAGACCGTACCTTGCTAGCTAGGAGAATGCGCGCTCGCTCACGTCGGGTCCTCCCCGGTCTAAGGCGTCCCAGCTGGGGGGAGGGTAGAGTCTGAGGTCACCCGGGGATACTCTAATCTGAATTCTCATCTGCCTTCGATTTGTTTGGAATGCGCGTCCCTGGTGCAATGTGCCAAGCTCTGGTGCTGCGCATGCGCGGGACACATATCGTTCTGTGGGGCTTCCCGGTCACACGGACCCCATCACGGGGCCCCTCTCATATCCAGCCGCAACACTTCTGACTCTGTTCCTCGTCTTCCCCTTTAGTACCATAGATCCTCCTTCCCCTCTTTCTCGCCATGTAATGCTCGATTCCTACTTCTGCTTTTCTCATCGTTCTCATTGTTCCCATTCTCGCTTGCTTTTTCCGTATTCCCTCCTTTCCTTTCTTCCTTGTTCCCTTCCTTTGTTCTCCACTACCCTCTTGTACATTTTCCACTCTTTCTGAATTTAGAATTGTTTCCAGCTCTCCGCTTCACCCCTATTTTCCACCCCTTTTCTCGTCGCTCGCTGCTCTCCACTTGAGTGTAATTCGAGAGGTTGTTTTGAATCTTTGAGGGTTTTTGATAGCTTGGGAAGTCTTAAACAAGCTCCTTTTTAGGTCGGGATTGAACTAATGTTTGCTCCTTCAGAGGAATGTTTGTGTGATGATCAACTGGGAGGCCTGCCAGCTCCAAGTAGCTGCTCACATTCGGATTACCGCGACCAGGGGCGATGGGCGCCCTTACCGCCGGCACAGCACAGCACACTACACAGATCTTTTATCACCTTTCACATAGCAGGATGAAAACGGGTTTAAAGAAAGCGATCCTTTCATGAACAGGTTCAGGATAGAGCGTCCATTCATGGATGAAATCTTGGTAAAAGTAACATGGCCTCTGCGGAAGCAGGAAAAAGGGTGCTCGAAAAGTCGTCTCTACCCATGACAGCAGGTAGGCCTTAGGGGAGGGCCGCCCGGGTGACCGTTCGGAGCGCCCTGCCATTAGGTATGGTATGCTATGGTCCAGCGCTGGTCATTGGGCCGGCTCTCGCCGGATCCGAGATCCGGCACCAGATGTGTAGCCGGATCTCGGGATCCGGCCAGTGTCAGCTGCCCAAACCCACGCTTGGCGCTGGGTTACTTAAAAAAACAAAATAAAAAAAGAATGAGCCCGCGGCAGCTTGGAGTAGGGGGGCGGGGGAGCAGAGCAGCTCCTTTCCAAGCAGTGCTCACACAGTGCAGATTAGATCTCTGAGCCCCCACCTTGGTGGGCTTGGAGTCTAATATGCCCCACGGTGCAAGCGGACTGTGCGCACTGCACAGAGCATAGCGGGGCTAACCCCTACTCTTTGGCCCCGTACATCCTACCAGTAACATGCATAACATTTCCTATCCTGCTTACCCCAATGATAGTCAGAGACTTTCTGAAAGTTGGAAAAATATATAACACTTTACTGGAAAACATGGTCGCATAATTTGAAGTCATCTTATGAGGGCGGCCCCCCAGCCCCTGCTCAGGTTTTATGACTGCCTGGCACCCACCATTGTCTTAGCCGGGTGGCTCCGCCAATCCCGCCTTACAAAGTCCCATGTCCAAAAGCCTGTGAGGCATCTCACATCCTTCCGTTCTTGAGAGAATGGCCCGCCCTGGATTCCATTGCCAGTTCAGTCATTCCTGCAGAGTATGGAGCGAATAAGGCCACTGCATCGGTTGTTGAGTCGTCCCAACCATCCCTAGTGGAATCGGCGCCCGTGTCACCCCATCCTGCCTGAAGCAGCCAGTGGTTGTAGCTCACGGACCAGACCGCAGCGTGCCTCCTTCTCTGGGACCGTCCTCGTAACTCCGCCATGCTTTGGGGTGGCTCCTCCCTCGACCCCCAAATGCCCCCACACAAAATTCCTCCTCCTGATAGTACTCACCAACCACTATTTACATCAGGCTCTTGCCATCAGTCCCCATAGCCCTAGGTTGAAATGGCCCATCCCGTGCTCTGATAGATGCACTCCATCTGTTGCAAAATCTATTAGGTTCCTTTCACATAACTCCAGGTGTCTGACAAAAACAAGCCCTTCCTGATTCATGAAGCACTCCATGCTCCTGTTCACCCCCCTCCTAGACCTTTCCATCGTAGTGTTGGATGCCGCTCCCCGCCGTACCTTCCGCCCCTCCCTAAATCCGCCAGGTCATTCCGCCCAAGGTGCACCACCAATGGTTGGACTCACGGCAAAGACAAGCGCCACTGCGCTGTTATCAACTCCACACCATATCTCTAATATCCAGCTATTTCGAGCTCGCTCAGTCAGCCGCTCTCTCGTCCGCGTGTCCGTTACTGCGTCCTTTGTCACTGCTGCCAGGGCTGGATGAGAGGTCTTGCTCTCTCCGCTCTGGCTATTTAAAGTGCAGAGAGTGTGGGTAGGGTGTAGGGCCCTGAGGCAAGTGTGAAAGAGAACTGGCGGAGGTGCCAGGGACTTGTGAGACTCTGAGGTACACCAGGCGGCCAGTAGGCAAGCTGTAAGGGAAGAGAGGGGAAAGAGCAGAGAATTAGGTTAGCAGGGTAGAGGGAGAGAGGAGGAGGAGGAGGAGGAGAAGAGGAAGGTCTTGAGGTGTTTCCAGAACTTAAGATTAGGCTCAAGACGTAGGGTTGCAGGGAGACATCTGCTGAGGATATGGATCGCCCCTCATTAGCCACCCCATCGCTTTCGAGGGGGGCGCATTTGTTTTCTTGTCCAGTGCGCTATGGCCTCGAAGGCTGGCCTTATTTGAATGGTATGTGGGATCGAATGGTTGCATGTCACGCACAGGTAAGACTTACCTGGGCATGAAGTGCAAGTATGGGGCTTTTATGTATATTTAGAGAGGCGTCAGGAGGGAGAGGCATGTTGTGGCTGTCCAACTCCAGGAAGTGCTGATGTAGTTGTAAAAGTGAATTACACCCTTGTTTCCAAACGGGAAACCTGAGTGGCGGACAAGGGAGCAACCACTGTTGCAAAGTTGGGGCAGACCGATATTGCTGGATGTACATTTAGGATTGCAGTTATGGAGAGCTTTAGCAATATTACTTGGAAAATTACAGTGTCACAGACTGTCTTCAGAAATTCTCATTTCCATTAGATGGCTCTCATGTTTTTTATTATCAAATCTTTACTATGTTTGTTGCCAGATTTTTGAGACTGTAGGGTAATTTGACTCAGCACCACGCTCCTAGACTCGATCATACACAACTGTCTCAGTGTACCGAAACTATTATACTTTACCTTGTATGTACCCCCCCTAACATCTCTCCCATCCCCATCTCTGCGGTTTCTTTCTCCTGATCTATCAATGTAATGAGCACCCAGATACCCAAGGGTTTAGCGCGCTATAACAAATGCAAAAATAAATAAATAGGGCGTGTCCTGGCTGATCCCGTAATCTCCCATGGGCTCCCTCCACCCTAGCCAAAACTTCCCTGTCACCCAACATCAGCGTTAACATTACAAATCAGTAACCCCTGCTGTCAAAGTCAGCCTGTCTATCATGGGAGGGCCTAAAGGCCAAGCCACTTCCATCTTCTTCCCGCCAAAACTTCCAAAGGGCACCCTACTCTAGTGTCCCCACACCTCCTCTGCCTGGCCTTTTGCCTCCTTACCTTTTTTATTCCTTTCCGCTCCGGCTTCCTCTCTCATCATCCTCCCTTCTGTTCTTCCACATCCTCCTCTTTGTTCCTTGTCACTGCGGTTTTCTCCTCTTACACTCACTCTCTACACTTCCACCCTCCACTCTCTCCCTCTACCCCTCTTCTATCTAATTCACCCCACTCTCTCTCACAATCGACTTCACTCTCTCCACTGGGACCCATTCTCTCACATAAAATAGCCCCACCTGCACTCCTATCCACCTCCACAGATTCTACAGCATTCCGCTCCACCTGCTTTTCTCCTCCTGACCCCCCCCACCCCGACCACCACTTCTGTTTGATTCCTCTGGGTCATTCATACCTGTGATTCCCTTTTTCTGTCCTCCCCCACCCCCATTGGTCCATGTTTCAGCCGACACTGTGGGCCAATTTAAGGCCGGCACCCCCTCCTCCGTGGTTGCATCATCATGGTGCAAAGGTACAAAATGCCATCTAAGCCGCCCCCTTGTAGGCACACTGTTTTTCATAAGAGTTACTGGATTGTCACCCGCTGGATGTTGGTTTTGTGTTCCTTTTGAACTGCGGTGAGTGATGCTCCTGTTCTGTGGCATGCATCGGAATGTCGCTGCATGGAAGTCGTCGATTTCCTCAAGCGGTCTGCTGGGTTTGCTCGGTGTGGAAGGGCATGATGGTACAGACCGGTCTAAAAAAAAAAAAAAAAAAGAGACCTCTGGCCAGGTTTGAGAGTGCATGGCGTTGGGTGATTGAATATGCTACCGGTCTTAGCAGTCGAGGCTTATTCTGAGGATTTATGGACTGGGGCCATCCCAACACCCTCGCCCCACCTCTAGTCTAGGACTGGCTCTGAATTACATCCTGCCTTTTACCCCAGGCCTTCTACCCGATGTCAGGAGGGCTTCCTGTTTCACCTTAACACAGTCAAGCCCCTGGACCTGTCGCAGTAGTCACCATTGCAAGGTAAATCTGCTGTGTACAGCGATGACATATTGAAGCCTGCAGGAAGGACTTGCCATGTGTATGTAGAATGGATTCAGTTTGGACTGCCATTAACTTGGGGAGAATACATATTTGTGGTAAGCACTTCCTTTGGAAAGCACGAGTGAAGGGGATCCATCAAGCCCCATTGACGGTGACCCAAAAGATTGATGGATTCTAGAAGTTTGTCTGTGGAAAGAGAATTGTCAGTTGTAGAGGTTGGGGTCTGGAGATTTTCTCATGGACATGCTACTGTTCACCTGTAGTGGCGGATAAATTCTGAGGATTGAGCCCAGGCCAAAACTCCACATTTCAACTCGAAGTATAGTTTCTGCTCATTGTTCCGAGGACAAAAAGATGCACCGGTTAGATTTTGGGCATTTTTCTCATTCAAAGAAACAGTTTTACCTGTTGTAATAATTAGCTTTTAGGTCCCAGTAAGAAAGCAAAACCTATTATCTGGAAAATGTGATGTTTTTATGGATTGTAGGATTGAGAATCTGCCCCCAATAGGAAAGGAGGGGGAATTCTGGGATTTCTTTTTCAGGGTTGAAAACAACTTTTTCTTTGTAGGAAGTAAGAATTCTGGATATTATTAATGGACAAAGAGCCTGTCCAATATACGAATTATGTGTTTGTGGTATTCGATCATGACCATAACCTTTACCTGTAGACCAAATGGGCTCAGCGTATCGGCACAATTGCCGAGCATGTGTCATTAACAAGTGAAATATGGCAGTAACATCTAGTCGAACACAAGTTAATGTGATGTTGCAAGATTTGTTCTGGTGACTAGGAAGGATTAGTTCTGGGGAGTGGACCCAGGATAATCAGCTAGTTAATATTGGGAGGGAGATGTTTTGGGGATTCACCAGACATAGAGAAAGTGCCCCCCTGCAGAAAGGTCTGGGGATTTTGAAGGCGATCTGGAATCTGTGAGGAACAAACTGAGTGGTTGGAACCTTAATGACTCAAGCTGAGCTTCCACAACAACCTATTCAAACAGCCATTGTTAGGGACTGGCCAAATGGCCCCCACAAACAGCCCCTAGTTTACACATGGGGGTGGGGGGCACAGACCTAGGTCAAGTTCTCGGCCAGATCTGCCTTTGGAATAATGACCCACAATTACAATGGAGTTAAGAAATAAAACAAAAACAGAGGTGATGGCTTAAAGGTTTAGAATGAAACTTAACTTCTGGCATTGCTCCAGACCATCGTTCTTCGCCTGCTAAGCCATTACAGAAGGGGAAAGCCCATATGCAAATCAGGCTTGGTCCCACACCAAAAGAGGCAGTCCAGCCCAAATTGCTAGGTCATATCCCTTCTGCACGAGACCACAAGCAGCTCCAAACATGTTTCAGCCTTGTTGGGCCTCATCACTTGTTTGGTTTTAGTTTGTTTCCCTATGTGGAAGGGTATGCCCAGACGTGGGTCCCTTGCTCGCTGTGCCACAGGGAACCAAGCTGCACCTCACTGAGGCAGCCCGACAAGGACAAAACATGACTCTGGTTGCTTGTGTTTCCGTGCAGGGATGACCTGGCCTAGTAGTTCGGGCAGGGCTGCTCCTATTGGTAGCAGTACCTGACTGATTTGCATATGGCTGGATCCTTTTTGTAATTCCTCAGACATGCTAAAGAAATGGTAGAGTGGAAGGTTGCTCAGAACAATGCCAGTGGTTCCGATTAATTGGAAACCTGCCACCCATCACATTTTTTGGGTTCAAAAATAAAAAACAAGAATATATTAATTCTATCAATTATTAGGTCACCTGTAGGATGGATTGATTCTGGTATTCACTCACCCAGGTATATAACACATGTCAATAAGATGAATGACTTCTTCTGTGTCTTCGACCAAGAACAGTCATCATTATAATAGGGAAAAGTTCACAGAGGGGAGGGTCTGTGGGTCACACAGATATAAAATGGATCAACTATAGAAAAGGTAGGCTCCATGAGTTTGCCATCTACAGAAAAAAAATGATTCTCCGCCTTTGCGTGTAGGAAGGATGGGCATCTGGGGATTCAATCGGGGAAGTTAGATTAAATTGCGTTCCTGAAAGGATGGGTTCTGATTGTTAAGCCTATAAGATAACTTGGCTATTTAAGAGCCTGCCTCATACATTTGAGATTTTAGGTAAGAGTGGTGGGGTTTTACTGGAGTACAGTAATGTCTGTATTCCCGCCCACACCACACTTACTTTATCCATTGCTGTAGGTTGTTGGCGTCGGGCCTCTCAGCCGAACACTGGTTAACATGGAGTGGAGCCACTCAGTGGAGAGCTGCCCTTTCCCTCTGGCCCTTGGCCACTTACCTCGGCAAGGCTGCCGTGTGGAGGACTGACGATGCAAGATTCTCGTCATGTGCTTCATGAACGGGCTAATCGGCCCCAGTAAGGGTGGGTAGTAGGAGGGGGAGAGGCAGGCCCGTGCCTGGGAGTGCACGGAGAGCCGTGATCAACAAAGCAAGAGAGAAGCTACGTTGATAGAAATAATGAATCCCCAAAGAAATACTGCTTACCCAGTGAAAGTTAACAGCCCATGGATGCAGGAAAATTGGCAAAGCAAGGCCCGTAGCAGGCTGGAAAAAAATTAAAATCTGTGATGATTAGTACTGATTGATTGGGTGCTGAGTTATGCAGCATTGTGTGGTTACCTGGGGCGTGGGACTTCCTGTTGGGCTCACCTCTTGTGCGATTGTGGTGGTTTGCTTTGTCTTTTCGGTCTAGGGTTTGGGTTTGTGATGTGTTCCCAGAGGCGTGTGCTCTCCTGGGTTGATTGCTTCCCTGGTGTCGGGATAAGTTGCTGTTGCGTTGCAACACGCAGTGGCGTCTACCTCACTGGTTCAGTCCAGCTCTAGTCTGGCTAAATTCAGTAGAAATTCTAGTGTGACTAAATTCAACTTCGGTGTTATCTCATTCTGTGTAATTCTAGCGTGGCTATGTTCGGTAGAGGCGTTTTATAGATCATTCCAGTTCTAGGGTGGCTACATTCAACAGTAGTGTTGCCTGATTCAGTGCAAATCTAGTTTTGACTGTTCAGGTCAACTCTTGAATGGTTAACTTCAGTAGAAGTGCTATCTAGCCCGACTACAGTTCTAGTGAGACTAAGTTCAACAGCCTCGCTGCACAGCTCAGTGTGATTGTAGTGTGACTAAGTTCAAGTGGCAGCTGGGATTAAGCAGTGGCAGACTTCAGAGAGCAGCTAGATTCAACAGTGGCAAAGTTCAAAGGTTAGCAGCATTTAAAACAGTGGCAAACCTCAGAGCACAACAGGGCTAAAACAGTGACGCAGTTCAGGGCACTGCTAGTCTGAACACAGTGGCAAAGTCAAAGGACAGGGGGGTTAAAAATGGGGGCAAACCTCACAGGACAGCACAATTTAATACAGTGGCAAACTTCAGGGCTCAGCTAGATTCCACAGAGGGGCTACCTTCCCAATTCAGCACAGTGGCAAGTTCAAAAGGCAGCTGGATTTAAGCAGTGTAAAACCTCCGAGGGCAGCATAATTTAAGAGCATTTAATCTTCAGAATGCAGCAGGACTAAACGCTGGCCAAATTCAAAAGAGTAGCAGGATGCAAACAGTGGCGGACTTCAGAGCGCAGCTAAGATTCCACAGGGCGGCTACTCTCCCAATGCAGCTAAATTCAGCACAGTAGCACATTTAAAAGGCTGCAAGATTCGAAACGTGCCAAATTTCACAGGGCAGCAGAATATAAAACAGTATTAAAACTTCAGGATGCAGCAGGACTAAACTGGCAAATGTCAGGGTGCAGTTAGATTCAACACAGTGGCAAAATTCAAAGGGTAGCAGACCAAATGTAATGTTCCATATTTTGAGGGGGCCAGGTTACTGCATTAACCTATTGTACTAATGAGACAGCTTGGAATATGTCTGCTCAGCCAAGCCTAGAGTAGGAATCCAAGCAAAAGCTGTTTTGTGTTTAGTGTGCCTGGAGTCACAGCCAAATACACACTTTATATCCTGGGGGATGTTTGGAATCACGTCTCAACCCCCCCCCCCTCTTCTTCCCACCACTGAAGTGTAATCCTGTCGGCCACTGCTGTAATAATTGTAGTCCTATGTTTATGTTGGTGGCCAGTCCTGTTTTTATTTTGAAAATCTGGTCACCCTGCTTTACCCCCATGTCCTCTCTTCCTTGTCCCAGTCCTTAAAACATGAAGCCAACCCACCTCCCCCCAGACATTCTCCCAAGTATTCCCTTAAAATGAAATGTGGCCTCATCTCCCCTTATCCAAAAGAGATCTGAAAGGGGGCGGCCTTAAGTTGCGTCTGTTCTTTCTTCTGTCCTCTTGGCCACCTCTCCTGCAGGGAGCCTACTGGTCTAGTCTCCCCACACATCTTGCTTAATGGCGCTCCAAGGAACCTTGCTGGGCTCAGCTATTGGTGGAAGTCACAAGGAATAGACACCTCGATAAGTAAAGCGGCCCCTCGCTACATAAGCACTTTCTGCTGGGCTGAGGGACATTATGGGAACAAGTTGTTCCAAAACGCTGCATGATCACCTGTATTAGTGACATGATGTGTGGAATTCAGGGCATAGGGTCTGTCTCTCCTCCCTCGTTACCGCTACAGAGCCAGAAAAAAAGGTTACTGCTGCTGGCTCCTTATGTCGGTGGGGGGGGGGTAAGCCCACCTTCCACATTGTGTTCCGCTGCAGCCCAGAGGCAGGGCATTCTCATGAAGTTCCCAAAGGGTGGGACTCTCCCCTCCATGGCATGTGTCCCGGGCTGCTGAGTAGGGGTAGGGATTTCTTCTCTGACCTATCGGAAGTAGCAGGGAATGTTTAGGCCAGTGGGGGTTCATCTGTTTGTTATGCAGGACGAGCAGAATTGGTATGGCTTCCTCTGCACTGATGTGTAGCTACAAATCAGATGGTTCTAAAGGAGTAAACCAAGCAGAAAGAGGCTTCAATTTCATCACAATCAAACTCCTTAAGCTGGCTATCACAATTATGAGCCTGTGTTGGCACCTCCAAGGCGAGGGCAGTTAATGTATGGGATAGCATTTGGACAGAGTGGCTACAGTCATCAGTAAAAGCTAACATTGCCACAGGGTAGTAAGCAACAGTAATACTGTGAAAGGAAGAAGATAGCATTGGTTGGTCTGCTCTACCATTGCCGTCCATGGAACTGTACAAGAAGGGAAATGGTGATAAGAGGCGCTTTATAAGCTGCCATACAATACAGTAGTGTACAGGGTGCCCCCAGATCAGTGTCAAGAGTAGCATGGACCTGAACAGAACAGATCGAGTATGGCGCCTGGGCCTTACCCAAGTCTCTAACATGTTACATGGTTAAGTTAGCATTTTTAAATTAGATTCCAAATAAGTTTCCAAGAACATAGTCCGTTTTCTGTTTTCCATCCTCGCCCACAAGCAGGCTTTCAGCCTCATGAACCCAAATGGCATTATAGCCTCCTCCTTAATTCCTTCTCTGAGGAATTCTACCCTTCCTCAACTTCCCCAGGGACTCAATGTTACCCGTGCTCTGGTTCTCTCCAGGCTAGACTATTGCAATAGCCTCCTTCTTAATCTTAATGCGTCCACCCTGCGACCCCTCCAGCTAATCCAGAATAGGGCAGCAAGATTTATCCTTGGCCTCAAGCCCAGGGACTGCATCTCGCCTGCCCTACAAAGCCTTCGCTGGCTCCCGGTCCCAGCAAGGATTATATTCAAAACCCCCTGTATCAACCACAAGGCTATCTGGGGCCGGGGACCACTATATCTTCAATGCTTCCTGACTAAATACTCCCCTTCTAGACTCCTGTGTTCCTCTGGCACCAACTCCCTGCATGTGAAGCGATTTGCTAAACCGAGAGCTGGTGGTCTATCACTTTCTTCAGCTGGCTCCCTCCTTTGGAACAGCCTACCTCTTCCTCTGCGTTTTGAGCAGGACCTCCTTAAATTCCGGAAAAACAATAAGACCTTTCTCTTTACCTCTTCCTTCTCCTCCTCTCTTCCCTGCTAATCATGCACTAGCATGGCTGATGTGCAGGGCCCTTATGTATCCTTGGGACCCTGACCCTCCGACATCTATCATCTCAGCCACTGTCCGTTTACTGGGCTTAGGAGGTTGCACTTACGTTCTTTTCTTCTTTGCACTTTACCCCGAGCTCTTCTCAATAAGCACCACAGCACCTATCCCCTCCCCCCTGCACTTGTACGTTCCGAACACTCACAAGGCATAGTCGGTTTGTCTCCCCTCCATGTTAGTCTCACCATTTGTTTGAACTATTTAATTATTTACCTTTGTTATAATTCATTGTCTACCTCCCCTATCGCCATGTCGGTGCTTTAAAACTATTTTGCTAATTGTATAAGCGCCTACTAAATGACAAATACATAAATAAGTGAACGGTAAGGTACAGTGATTGCAGAAGTTGGCCGTGTGAAAGAACGCGAGTCTCACCAACAAAAGGAGTGGTACCTCAATTGCAGGGGGATAATTCTGTTCTATGACGGCCGCTTGGACCGGAGCAGGAGCCCCTGGGGGATCAGGAGAGGTACATTCTGTACGCTTTTACAGGAACCTGCTCTGCCCCTTTCCTTGCACCTACAAACTGGGCTGCCTACGAACCTTATGAAAGTGTTGGTGCTCCAAAGTCGCCAGTGCGGGTGGGGAGACACAGGGACTTTTGAAGCACAGGGATTTTAGCTACTTGGTGGAGCGATTGAGTAGTACCCTTTCATGCCTTTTTATTGGGTGTCTCGGTACTCGTTCCTTCGTCTATCACCCTCCCATGTGCCGATAGTCTGCATGGTGCTGAGAAATGTGTTATTTCTTTAGTAAGTTTTAGGAAGTGTAAGTAACAGATTCAGGATATTTGGTTGGTAAAGAAGAGTGTGTCTTCAACATCCTCTTTTTCCTTAGTCACTAAAGTTCTAATAACAAGGTTTGAGGTTGGTGAAGGCAGGCTTTATTCACAGCTCGGAGCAAGGGCTGTGGCTCTCGCAGTCCGTGGGTCTTGCGCTGGGGTGCTGCCTCAATGCTCGGGTACTCCGGGTCCTAATCTCACAATGGTCTTAAGTGGGTGGCTAGAAGCATGCTTTTCGAGAAGATGGATACCTGCACTTGATCATGCATGCCTCCGTGTGAATTTTCCCATGTAACCTTTTGGTATTCTATTTTACAGACCGGCCCACCAAAACATCAGATGTCGATGTTTCATCCTCAAATGTCGATTCGAAACAGACTGCAGCTGCGGACCCTGAGGATGTCTGCCAGCGTGGGCCGAGCATCACTGTGGCCAAGAAGCAGAACTGGGCCAGGTTCTCCTCCATCACCCGGGAGCCCAGGACCTCCTTCAGTCGGAAGCATCCCTTCTGCCTTCAGGCCCCTGCAAACGTGCAGAACAATCAGAGTACTATGTGTGGGCAGAAGCCCGAGACCAGAATGGAGTGTAGTAGGCCCGATATCCTGTCACCATGTCCTCTGAAGAATAGCACTGAATTCCTCTCCTCTTCCGTTGTCCAAGCTTGTGGGCAAGAAGTGCTGAGGATCGAGGAGAGCACTTCTGGGGCTTGTTCACCCACTCCGATTATGAAGTTTACCGGCCATGCTGGCATGGACGAGAACGCCAGGCTGTCGTTCAGCTACCAGGAAATGTGTAACTCTTCCAGCATCAAGTACAGTGGCCATGGGGCATACCTGCAAAGTCTGGAACGAAGCAGCAGGGAATGGGTGCTCTCATCTCCCAAGGGACAAGGCTTGGAAGAAGGCCTCACAATGACCTTGACGTCTGTAGGTGAGCTGCAGGAATCCATCATCATGTCCAGTGAAGGGGACATCTGGTACAACCCGATCCCAGAAGATGAGGACCTGTCCACTATGCTGGACAAGACCGACTCCTGGAAGAAATGGGGGATGGTGCCCAAAGAAGGAGACTTGTTGAAAACAAGGAACAGCGAAGCAACACCGGGTCATGACACGACTAAGAGGGCAAACCCTGATGCAGTGACTAGCAGCAGCAGCAGCAGCTCTGCTCTATCAGTCTTCTCAAATGTCTCACACACCGTGAATGGTGGACCGGAGGGCTCCTGCCTTAAGAGACTCCACGAGCCGGTGGTTGTGGTGACTGGAGCATCACCACCAAGGAGTCCTGGAGAAGAGGACCTCTTGCAGAAATCTGAGGTTTTGGGTAAGGGCACACTTTTTAATTTTTTTTGCTTATGTTTATCTTTATTGTGTTGTCCCTTTATTTCTGAATCCGCTTTACTGTTATGTTGGTATCCAACAACACCCTATGATGCTGTACCACACACCACAATACCAGCATTAAGCACAGGTCGCAATATACAAATATGTACTTAGGAACTATCATGAGGCTCCAGATTGAGTAACCTAATGACCTGGAGAAATTGAGTTGTTTCTTGGGATGTACAGCACAGCGGTCTGAATCCATAGGAGCACGGAGCACGCTGCAGAGTCCTCCAACACCTCTATGCTTCTCCCCATCCACACAGAGTTCCCAGCATGCTTCCTGGCAGCTTATTGCAATTCAGGGAACAAATCACCCCTGAATTAATCGTGGACCGACTTACTTATGCACACCTTTGTACAAAGTAGACCTTTTTTAGATCACTGCTGATTGTAGGGAATTAACTTGACCGACTTGCTGTTGTTGGTTTCCAAGGCTTATTCTGTTGATGTGTTGTGGTCTCACGTTAATGGCTTGATGTGAAACTGGTGCACATGTGATTAAAAACAGTGTTTGAAGCGGTACTTCGTCATCGAAGCTCTGGACGTCGGGCTGCAACCTGTGGCCCTGCAGATGTTTTGCACTACGTCCCTGATGCTAAAGCAACATTGACTATGCTATCTAAGGCTGATGGGAGTTGTAGTCAAAAATATCTGGACAACCAAAGGCTGCAGACCCCCTTCCACACCAAGCCCAACTTTGACTCCTTAGTGCAAGTCTGCGAAGAGGCCCAGGGGTTAAATTAAATAGTTTGACTGTCACTTCTCTGTGTTATCCCAGCCAAGAATGCATAACGATTGGCCTTGTCACACTTTGCAGACAAAAAGGGGTTGGGAAGGTCATGCTGGTAGGATCGTGGTAAAGGCAACAGTGGAATGCTGTTGTGTTGGCGTGTGCAGGGTGGAAGCACCCATTTAGTTGTGTGCCCAGTGTGTATTCTGCTGTGTTGCCACTGCTAGACATTCTCTGGGGTGTGTTCGCTATAAAGGCTGCCGGATGATTAAGATGATTGTGGTGGGTGCATTAGATCGGGGTGAGGTGTGGATAGATGGAGATGGGGTCGGGTATGAAGAACTTGTTGGTAGTCTTTGGGCAGTGGGTGTGGTATTTAAGGTTGGCAGGTTTAGCCGTGAGCCATTAGGGAGGGATGTGTAGGTGGGAGAGAGCAGGGGATCTGGTTTGGTGATATGAGTATTTATGGCTTGCTTGCTCTATTTTTGCTGGCTCTACACCCCTGTCGAAGGTTCTATAGAGTCAAGTGTTTGGCCGGCTGCACATTTTCAGGGCTGAGTTGTATGGAGACCGGTGGGAACCTTTGGTTTATCCTGGGATACTTGGTGCATATTCCGTTTGCTTTAGATGAAGAGCCATGTTGTAGTTTCCTAAATGTCAGGTGGTTCACTTTCAAGAAGAGATGTTTGAGAAGGGAATTTCAGAAATATTGGCTAACCATGAGAAATGGGATCCTCCTTGTCTTTTTCCCTTGAAGTCTTGGACACAATCTTGAGTGGCCTGAGTTGATCTGAGTGTTCTGGGAGCAGGGGGCAGCGGCTGTCGTGCTGAAATATCGTATAGAATCACACAATTCCCTTGTTAAACGTCAAACACATGAGTTTAGGTCGAGCGGTATTCGAGGCTAAAGAAGATTCTGATTACAGCATTGAGGAACACGACAAAGGCGGCAACATTTGATATCTTCACACCGAATGGTGGGGGCGGCGACACACAGCAGTACATAAACTTATTTTTAGAATGTTTCCATACCCACATAGTTCATTTAGTTCAAGCTCAGTTTAATTAGTTCAAGCTCACCTCAGTCTTCTGGCGAATACACCATTTCAATATTGCCTTTCATGTTACGCAAAGTTCCCTTGAAAAAAAAAAACTCACTGTGTGTAATATCTGCCTTCCAAGGGATTACAACAAGCCTCACTGTCGCACATGCAAACTCTAAAAACTAAAACGTTCTAAGAGCGTTAATTAAGCATTGGGAAGACTACACTATCCAGCCAGAGAAAGTGTTGGGAGAATCGAGCACTATCACGAAAGAATTTGACGCAGAGGAACCAGCCATTTGCTTCAAAAGCAATTCCTGAGGAGCAAATGGGAAAGGAAACATCACGCGTTTCCTTGCAATTGGTCACCAGATCCACAGGGTTGATTTGCTGTTGAGGTATCCCCTGGTGTCCTTAATGCTATGCAAGCTAAAACGAGGCCCAAAAGTAAGCCAGATGGCACACGCCCAAGGCCAATGACTGAGCAACTGGCTTTGAAACTGAATTTGCCTGCCAAAATACTTACATTGCGGCCTAAAACTAAAATGCAAACTTCCAAATCAAAGGTGCACTAACACTGCTGAGCACTGAACATAAAGGAAAGGATAATCCTCACAAAGCACTACGTGAGGACACCTTGGTGCCGGAAATTAAAACTTAACACCAAAATCTTTAATCAAACTACCCTCATTGGCATCCTTTGAAGAGGAAGGCACACTTAGGCCATGAGTAAAAAGGGGATGACCATATCTTTCTCTGAATCTGAAGGAGAACTCGAGGAAGACGATACGCCTAGCAGGCCAACGCCATCTCAGAAGCGTAAAGGCCAGGGTAGTAAATGGTATGAGGAAAGCTTCACCAAAGTGATGACTACAATGGAGTCCTTTATAAAACAATGCGAACACACTTAAGAAGAAAAATGATATTGTAGAGAGTGTACACCCTCCAAAAAAGGTAAAAAGAAATCTAGAACAACCCCCTGTGGAGGAGGAAAATTTATTTTTTTATTTACATTTTTTATTGACTTTATCTGGTTACACTATATAGATAACCTTTTTCCAACAGAAAACGTCAGATAAAATGTTCCTTCTTATCAACCTTTAATTGCGCGGTGGCCCATGATTTTCGATTATTCTGCTTCTGTGTCTTTTTCTTTTAATTTTCGAAATATTTTGTCCAATAGTTTGAGCAGAGCCAAAGTCAGTGGAATTCAGGGGCCCGACAACAGTTCTGACCACCAATCTTCCAAGGAGCGTGAGCCATAGTTCTTTGTCACTCCCAGCATTAAAGTCTGTCTGGTTCCCAGCATGGCCGGCCATACAAGTACCAGGTGTTTTAGAGTTTCAACTGTAGATTTCTCTTCACATAATCTGCATGTTGTCCCTGAATCTCCCACCTAAGATCTCTCTGGTCGGAAATAAGTTCAGCAGGAATCGTGTGAATTGGTCCCTCAAGTACAAATTCGGGAAGAGTTTGACATATTTAGGTAGCAAATTTAGTTTTCTGGCTTCATGAATCGGTTTTTCATAGAGTTTTAGGGTCTGCTGTTCTTCCTGTGTGGCAATCCAGTCCACAGCTTCCTTTTCACTCTATCTTGGTTGTTCCACAACGTTATATCTGATTCATCTAATTCCGCCAGGATTGCTTGGCAGATCGTACACCGTTCTGATAGTGTAGCATCATTATTGTTCACCAGGGCTTCTCTAAGGACTGCAAAACTCCCTGTCTTCGAATTGTGAAGGCATTTTCTATATATACAGAGATTTCCAGGTTGCTATAGATTTCATGGCCGTTAGGCTTAATTCCATGCGTATTGCTTAAATGGTGGTACTCTTTGGTCGAAGGACCCCCTTACAAAATAACCCTTCAAGCTTCAACCAATTTTCTACCTGAAATGAGCATGAAGTTTCTGCCCCATAAGTCAATGTAGGTATCTCCTTCATGCAGTAGAAAGAGATTAGTGGAGAAAGAGGAAAAAACGTAAATTCTCTTTAAGGGAATTCTCCCTTGACTGGCTAGATTTTTTGCTTTTGCTTTCAATTGCTCGAGTCTTGGGATATCCCTTGAGCTAGTATTGAGGCATACTCCCAGGTATATCAACAATTTTACTTCCGGGATTCTGCTTCCCATGAGGTGCCACATATTGACTTTTTGATGGGTCTCTACGTCCCTTTTTTAAAGACCAAGACCATTGATTTGACTGGGTTTATTCGGAGCATATGGGCTTCCACATATTTGTGTAATGCATCAATTTGCCTCTGTAGTCCCACCAGTGTCTGATCTAGTAGAACTACATCTGCGTAGATGAGTCTTCCTGTGCTCTGTTGCCCAATATTAGGTGGAAAACATCTTATATTATGGAATGCCTCCTCCATATCTGAATTGAAGAGCTGAGGTGCCAATTGGCAGCCCTGTTTGAGGCCTTTGTTAGTGTTGATTTCTTTTGTAAGAAGACCCGATCTATCCAATCTGATACATATTGACGTATCTGAGTAGAGGTCATAGATGGCTTCTGTGATTTCATCAGTGCAGCCCCAGCTCTTTAGTTTACCCCAGAGTGTCTAATCCTGCAAGAGATCTATACAGGCCATGTAGAGCTTCTTATCAATCCCTCTTTCTACCTGGTCCTTCAAGAGGTTAATAATGAAGATGCTTAATGACGTTCCCACGCCCTTTGTGAAACCTGCTTGCCATACATCCCTATGCCCCGTTACTACAGACCACTTGACCAAGTTCTTCAAAACTAATGTTGCGAATACCTTTCCTGCTACGTCAAGTAGTGCTATTGGACGATAATTGCCTGGTTCGTATTTAGGGCCTTTTTTATATATTGTGGAAGAAAAATCAGTTATCCCATGTGGTTGGTATTTGTCATGCACTCATAATATATTAGAATAAGGTCGTCATAAAGGTTGACCACTCTAACGGGTTCTGTTTCAGTAAGGCGTTCGTCATCCCATCGGCTCCTGGGGCTCTAGAGCTGTTCAATTTTATGATGGTATCTTGGACGTCAGCGATCTTGGTGTCTAATTGATTCCACGATGTACATTTCTTTTGCATATTTGCTAGGGTGGTCTCATTAGGGTCATAAAATTCATCCATTTCTCAGCTGGTATTGGATTTATCAATAAGCCATCCTGCAGTGCGTCCAGAGTGCTACTCCGGGCCCAGGTTTCAGCCATGTTTTTTGATCTTACTCTCACCAACATTGTCTGTGCGTCCTGGAGTAGCAATTGCTTTTTGTGAATCTTTCCCCAGTTATGATATTTCTGTTTTAGTTTGTGGATCTGTTGTTTTGAGTCTGCTTAGGATGTTTCTTCAGAGCCCCAATGGAGCTAATTAATTCCTTTTTCTTAGTGTGAATGATTTTATCAAAGACGTGGCACCTGCGGATTGTTAACCTGTTCCTGTATGCTTTTCTGAAAAAAAAAATCAATAGGCATGAGTAATAAATTGGATGTCCATCTTTTTGTTTCTTTTGGGATATTGCCCTCTCCAGGTTGTCTTGGAGGGTAGGTATGTTCTGATATCCTCATCCTGTTTCTGCCTGGGACAATTTCAAGGTTACCCAAATGATGGGGCCTTGCGTATGCCCTGTGATCAGCCAGTTCATGGAAAGAAGTTTATGATCATTTGCCGTTGTTTCCTTGATTGTTAGGGAATCTATTTGCATGATCATGTTGCGAGAGACACAAATATAATTTATAATTTGTGCTTCTTGTTTCCTTTCCAAGTTGCCTGCCCAGGTATCACCATAGGTGTTTCCATTTAGTAGCAATATGTCTCTTGCAGTTCTAGTACCTTTCCAGCGTTGCCCCCTTAATCTGGATTCTGACGTTAGTGTCTGAGCATCTTCAAGTTCTTTACCATTCTTGTCAAAACATTGACAATTTGGGTCCCCCCCTAAAATAAGGTAAGGATCAGCCCATTTCTCTCTTGTCTGATATCTGCAAATCTGCTCTGGGAAATCCTGCAATATCCACTTTCTTTGATTCCAGTACAGGTTTATAAGGTACACAATGTTGTGTGATTTGTCTTATCCCCTAAGTGATTATCCAACTAATAGTTGGATATCTGGGCTTATAGTTTGCTCTTAAAGAGGTTCAAATTTGAGCTGGTTACTAATTAATGAGTAGACCAGACATTGGGTGGCCTTGGTCTCCTTTAACCGCTGGGTTTCGATAGATGGTATAGCCTTCCAAAGTTGAGCGGTGGGACGGGTCTCTCAACCAAGTCTCTTGTAAATATGTTACATCATGGTCCCTTATGATTGAGTCTTTGTTGTTAAACGGGTGTGAGAACTCCCTCGTATTTGAGCTGCTTCTTTTTTTAGGTGAGATGGCATTATGGCTTCCCTATTTTTTCCACTAGCAGCCTCGCAAGCCATTTCCAGTTCTCCTTGCCTCCTTTGTTGTCATTTGACCCTTTCTCCCTCTGGGTGTAATTAGGGCTTTTTTGGTCCTGTCTGGACGTAGAGTACCTGGTATTAGAAACCGTAGCTAGCGGTTTCCTTCTGTCCTCACCTCCCATCTCTTTGTTTCTTGATTGTTCGTGTCTTGGTCTGGGTAGCAGTTCCTTTGTTGAACTAGGATGATCATGTCCTCGAAGGGTCCTGGGATCAAATCCCATTGGTCTGAGACTGCTCACCTCATCAAGTCATAGCTGTGCTATCGGTGTCAATGCCAGATGAGGATAAACCTATCTGTCCGTCCTTCAACTAAAGAATTTGAATATGAGAAGGTCGTTTGGTCTAGAGGGATCTCGGAGCGGGAATGTGGTGGAAAAGTCTAATTACGTTCGCCTGGTACAGAATTAGGCTGTCCTTAGTTTGGGTCAATCTTTCGAACAGCAGACTTCAGGTTGATCTTTGTTTGATGTCATTGCATCTCCCGCCATTCTTCATCTTTTGCTGTTTCTCTACTAGTTTTCGATTCCGGGAGACCTTGTGTCCACTTCTGTTTAATCTCGGGGGGGATATATTACATAAAAGTCCCTTTCGGGTATCGGTTGGTTCTCCATCGTTCTATAGTGGTCTTTTAATGGCCATGGTTTCCTTTTTTGCTCTTTTTGAAGCGACACAATGATTTTTGGTTCTTTTTGAGGTGACTCAGGAGTAGGTGAAGCTTGGAATTGTTGGTTGTGTGAGGCTCGCGGGTCCCTTACAAGCTGTTTCCGTGGTTTTTTGTATATCATCCACCATGGACTCGGTTGTTCTATGGCCGCTTGGTTGCTCGCTACATTTCGGACCTACCGGTCTCTTAGACCATGTTGGTTTGTCCTCTTCACTCTGTTCCTGTTCAGATTCCATGGTTAGAGGTTTAGGTCGGTTCGTCCACCTCTGATGTTTCATACTCCTCTTTCTCTGGGCTTGATATAGTGTAGGTTGATAGATTTAATAAGTCATCCATGTCGTATCCGATTTTATTTTTTGTCTGTGGTGGCTATCGCCTTCCGATTGTTCGGAGTTTGATGTTTGTTGATTGAAGTAATCAAGTCAGCTGCGGTATGCGTTGTCGTTATCCTTGCCGGTACCCCAGTACTACTTTTTGGAAGTGTGATGTATTTAATAAATGCTCTGCTTGCATTAGATTTGGTTCTTCAATTTCTTCCCCCTGGCTCTATTCAGTGTCTCCCCTCTTTTAATTTGCATTTTTGCCATCAGTGTGTTTCGTTGTGGTGTAGTGTTTTGATGTGCCTCTTTCTGAGTTGGTTTTGCCCTCCTGAAAATTTCATAGTTTCATTGGCTGGTTGTTTTTTGGATCCTTAAATTGCTTGTTCTTGTTGGGTAAATACCCTTTCAATGGTACCGATCGCGATGGTTGTGTTGGTATTAACTATTCTGGATCAATTGGTGTTGCGGCCTGAACTGTAATGTTATTAACTCCTTCCTCGTTGGTTTTTTTGGGGTCCCCCAGTGTTTCTGGGGAGACGGTTGGACTGGTCTCTGTGCGCCTTGATTTAGGGTCCCTGGATCCACCCCGGCCGTTTGGGTTTCAGCCGTTGCATGAGGTTGAGGGTACAGCAGTGTTTGTGTCTCCTTGACTGATTTCACTACTGATGCCTCACTTCCTGTCAGTTGGGTCTCTGTTAAGTCAAAGCCTCTCGACATTCTCCTGAGTTGTTTATCTTTGATGATAGGATCCAAAATGGTGTGAAGTAGGCTTGTGACTTTTGCTGAGCTGGTATCCATGTTATTTTGAATCGCTGTCACAAACCCTTCTACATACACCATTTTGGACTGCAGCATCGCTAGCATCGTTGTTTGGTCTTTAAGCTGCTCTCCCATTTGCTCGTATAGTTTCATAAATGGGGCTAGAGATGTTGTTAGTGTTGAGATAATCAGGAAGTTTGCATCACTTGGCAGTTCTTTTTTGGATCCGGTCTTATTTTGTGCGTTACCAGCTGAATCTGTTTGTGTAGCTTGAGATAGTATACTATTCACCGTCTGTGTCCCAATCGCAGTTTGTTGCTCTGGCAAGATCTTTGTACTCGCTCTTCCCCTTGCATCCTTGGCTTTTTCTGGTGTTGGATCTGAATTGCATGGGCCATTCCCATTGGGGTCTGAGGCCCTGCGCTCTTTTGCTATCTCCGATTGTGTCTCTACTTGTGTGTTGGTAAGAGAAACCTCCAAACCCTGGAGGTTCTCTTGTCTAGGTTTCTGTTGTGGGATGTCGTCCCGCTGATATGGGTGGTGATCTTATTTCATCTCCACAACTAGGGATGTTTCCAACATCAATTGGTCTGAGATTTCACTTTGCGTTTGTTGGGACGTCTGTTTCCTTGATGTTTCCATCCTGTTTTTTTGTAAGGGCCCTGCGGGAGTGGCTACTCCTCCTATTTGGTTCTCCCAAAAAAAGAACCTGTGACCATTTAGATCAGTGTCCAGACTTGGCGGGCGTGGTTTCTAGATGTTTTTATCACCATAGGGTGTGGCCAGGTGGCTCTTAGCCCCCACTTTGTACGTGCTAACCTTGTACTCATGTTTGTTCATAATGGGTCTTGTCACCCTGTAATAGGCTCCTCTCCGGTTCTCCATATTGTTAGTTGCCCATATGCTCTGTTGCGATGGTTTGGCTATATGGGTTGCTTTGAAATTGAATACTTTTAGTCTGTATTTTTAATCTGCCTGAATCGGGGGATGAGGCTATCCCCGTATTTGTTGATGCATCTTGCTCATCCTTACTACTTCTTTTGCAGGAATCTCCATCTCTGTGCCACCTACCGCATGGTCATCGTGGTTCAGTCCTTGTAGTTTGGCCTCTGTGTGGCCACGTATAACTGAAGGAATTGACACTGAGCTTTCTTCAGCTGTTAATTTTCCGATGTTGATGTTTAACTGGTGTATACCCTCCGCACCATAGGATGGAAGGTGGAGGGTTTTTGGCGTTGTTGATTATCGTCTGGTCCGCGCTTTTTGTACCCTGAGCTAGGGAAGAATATAGTTTGATGTGTGGGCAGCATTTAATGTTAGCGTTCTTGCTCTCTCCCTTTCCCTTTCTGTTTCCAATTCCATGTGCCAAGCTGTACTTGCCGTTATTAATACCTCTGCATATATTGGGAGGGGGGGGGGCACGCTCCCGCTGCCGGCACTGGTTCTCCTTGTATTCATAATTATCATTATCATTCACGCTCTCAGTAGCCAGTTTGTCATTTTGCATTGATGCCTGCAGTGGTATCTGCGCGCCCCCTTCCTGAACGTTGTTCTGCTCGGTCACGCCAATGTTCGTATCCTATACATTTACATCAACGTTTGCAATACCTTGATTTGCAGAGGTGCTAGTCGATCCTCGGCTGCTTGCTGCTCCATGTTGAATTCACAGGAACAATTGGCTGTCGGCTTTTGGTGGGTTGTGGTGATCCGAGGCAAAGGACGGCCCCAAGAAGCGTCTGCAGGTGTCCGCAGGGGAAGCAAAGGAAGCCAACAGCCAACAGACAGCAACAAAACTGTGTGTGGTACGGGTGGGGTGTAGAGCAACTACTCTACTCCAGAAAGCCCTCACCACTCTACCTTACCTCTCCATAACATAGATTGCCATAGTCCTACAACATGCATACTTGGAGTGATCATTGACCACCAGTCCAATCCACTTTTGGCTGGACTGTAAATGCTGCATTGCATCACGCAATAACATACTCGCCAGTGATAACCAGTGCTACACCTATAGAGAATAGTCCAGATCAACCTGCGTAACTTCTGGACCGGGGCAATAACGTCAGCGTGTGCAAAACTCAGTTAAAGAATTCTTAACCTCAGCTTGTGTCACATCTAGATAGAATTGTGAATGATAGCATGTAGCACACTCAGTAGCACACTCAGTTGAAAGTCTTAACCTCGGCTTGCATCACATCTGGACAGTACTGTGAATGTTAGCTTGCGTCACATCTAGACAGAATTGTGAATGATGGCATGTGTCACACTTAACTGAAAATCATAACCTTAGCTCGCGTCACTTCCAGACAAGATTATGAATGTTAGCATGTGCCACACTTGGATGGAATAGTAAATGAAAGCAGGCACCACACCTAGACATAACTGCAAACAGAGCAATGCCAACTAACCAATCCACTAATAACTTCATCTCTCTGCATACACCTCTCAAACTCTTACCAAATACAACCACAAGCCTTAAACGCAGCAAACCACACAAACTTCACTGCACTGCAACAACAAACAAAGACTTGCACAACAGCACATGACGACTACTGACGTAGAACACCCCAGGTCCAGCCAACGGACCCACCGGGCTGAGGCTGCCAACAGCTCATCACTGCTATATTGCACTTTTCCAGCTCATTCCCACTAACTCACCCCCCTCCCTTTTTCATAGCCGCCAGGGGACCACTCCGGTGGTGATAATGCGCGGTACAAATATCGGAGTGAGCTGCTGAGTGAAGTTGCAGACTGTGCAGACCCTGAGTCTTTCTGCAGTGGACACTAATTACCCAGCTTGCTTGAAATCTTTAAAACCCTGTCTAAGCCGCGGAGCGGCCGCGGAGTGAGCTGCTGAGTGAAGTTGCAGACTGTGCAGACCCTGAGTCTTTCTGCAGTGGACACTAATTACCCAGCTTGCTTGAAATCTTTAAAACCCTGTCTAAGCCGCGGAGCGGCCGCGGAGTGAGCTGCTGAGTGAAGTTGCAGACTGTGCAGACCGTGTCATGACCGCGGCATTGGTCTCCGCGGTTTTTTTGGCCAATATGGACTCGCAGCCTCACGACCTTGAGACAGAAACCATGGCCATGGTGGCGAAAGTGGCGAACCACACTATGGAAAGACCGCGATCACCTCTCTCATCGCCTCCAAAATCCGTATTGTTTCCACCGAATAGTCCAAGACCGAGCACAGGTAAGGCCTTACTTCCCCTCTCTATACCAGAAAATTGTCTTATTACTCCCATTTCCCTACTTTCTCCCATCCGTGTCCCGTCGTCCTCGACATCACTCCTTTTTCCTTGCCCACCCGTACTTTCTTCACTTCCCTCTTCCTTACCTTCCCTTTCCTTACCGCTTCCCCCACCCCGGCTTACCTGTGCGCCGTCGAGTCCAGAGGCAGAATCCACCCGCCGCGTCCTTCGACCGCTGAAAGACACGCTAACGGGAAGATCGAACACCAAGAAGCGTGGCGAAAAGTCTGCGGCGCCGAAGCGGGTGCCGAAACGGACCATCTCGTCAACCCAGCAAGATCTGACGGTGGAAAATCAATTAAAAAGCGCTAGATTTTCGCCTAAATCTCACAATCATGATACGCTCCTCTCTGATGCTGTTGCATCCTCTGCCTTGGGGCTGGTGTCGGGGACTCAGAAAGATCATTTGCAAATAGACACGCGATGTATGTCATTTCCAGTGGCTGATCCGAACCAGCAGACGACACACATCCCCACGTTAGAGGAGGGTACTCATTGTATAAATGAATGGACCAGCACTGAGAATGTAGACCTGCTGACCCTGGACACCGAGAAGCAGGCAGAAAGCACCGACCGAGAGGAAAGCACCTTTGGGCTTGAGCCACGGATGACAATGACCGGTGAAAGAACGGAATGTTCGCCTATAAGTTTTAACGACAATGGACAGAAACTAACGACATCCTCTAAGAAGGTTAATGCGGAACTCGTATGCGCCGCTCAAGTCCATACGGCCGAAAGTACGGAAGTGTGGGAGTGCGCCGCAAAGGAAAGCACTGTAAAATCATGTGCCCCAATTGGTAAGAACGAAGAGTCAATAAAACGAAAATGTCAGCATCGAAATCCAGCTGTATTAGACTCAGGGTCCAGTAAACTTAAAGATGAAATTGAAGTTTTAACAGAAGCAGCCACTCTAAGTGGGAATCCAAGATCTTCTGCAGTGGTGTGTCCACAAATGGTAATTCTACCGAAAAAAAGAAAAGAAAAACAAGGAGTTTATATCGATGATCAACCTAATCTACTCCTCTTGACGCCAACGAAAACCCAGCGATACACTCGTAACAAGGTTAGAAGAAGAATGACCTCAAGAACAAAGGTCCCTCAAAATAAGAAAATAGGCCCAAAGGCCACTCTAACCAAGCCATGCACAGTGGCACTATTGAATGACTTCTTCAGGAAAAAAATGGAAAGGCGATCAAATTCCCAGCGAGATCTGACGGACAACGAAATGCTAGAGAGCCTCATTCATGTGGAGACAGATGTACCATCTGCCAGAGATATCACAGAGGAACCCACGACAAGCTTAGGCCCCCTGGGAAATACCGCATCTATGACAGTGGAATCTGTCGTTCCATCACTCAGATGGCACTATTCAAACAAATCTACATCTCTGGCTACAAATGGTGAACTCCAAGAGGGGAAAGGTGAAAAGCCTAATCAAGAGAGAATGTCTGATAATATAACAATCGAAACAGCAAACTCTGAAGTTAGGTGGCAGAATCAACAACCAAGTAAGAAAGCAACCGAGATCTCACTCAATCAATACCATCAAATCTCGGAGCAAATAAATGAAGTGACGGATAGTGCTACCAGCCTTGAACAGCAACCTAACACGACACAACTACTTGTGGCAAAAAAAATCGTACAGATTACTGAATTAGACTTAAATAACTCCATGGTGGAAATGGCTACTGATCCAACAAAAACATCTTTATTGATCACTACGCCTACACCCACGCGAAGTCTAATCAGAACTATGCCCTCTCCTCCCCAACACTTGGATTACCAAAATTTGGATTTAACCACTATAACGTCGACAGTAACGATAGCATTGGCACCGTTCTCTAAGCTGTACGAGAGCATTAACGACACACTCAGAGACCAGATGACCATGTTAGCCTTAATGCAGTCAAAACTGCAATATCTGGAAGGCTTCATTACGGGGTCCCAAGGATCCGAAGCAGGTGAGAGAGTACGTAGGATAAGGCCTGCTGAGCAAGAACTTTACAACCATCCGACAAACTTAGACGTCGAGGAATGTACAAATCGACGGACGCAACACTCAACTACCACTACACCAGCTCCGTCTGCCACCTCACACGAGGCACCCAGAGTGACAACTCTACAAGATCAAGAAAACGTGACTCCAACCAGTAATCTAGTGACCGAACCCCTGGACGCCATTATAGCTATATTGGAGGAGGATGACGTGCGTGTAGCGCTAAGCCAATTTGCTGCCACAGAACTAGCGGTGGATCAAGTGCCTAACCCCTTTTCTTATATAAAAACTAAAGAAGGCACAAAAAAATCAAACAAAGGCTTCAAGAAAAACACCAAGAACTTCACGTATGGTATTTTCAGTCAGCAAAAATCGATAGTGAGCCAAAACTCCAAAAAGGATAACACATCACAAGCTCAGAAGAACTTACTCAATGCTGCGGAGAAGAAAAAAGATGCCTCTCATAAAGCAAAAGAGACTCAAAGTATCCATCAGAACCCTATGAAGGAAAAACGAATTACTTGTTCAAAAAGAACCACTCCCGTCCTTATTGTCGAGGACCAGTCAGATTGCAGTATTCTGACAATCGACGATACCGATCGTGAAAACCACCCAAAAAAAACATTGAAGAGAAAAGCAAATGTAACAAACACAGAAAACTCAAAAAATGAACCCCCTAAGAAAGTACAAATTGTTGAAAAACCTGTTCTGTTATCAAAATCTCCAGTGAATTCCCAAAAATCTCAAAAACTGGAATCTGTGAAGTGCACAACTCCAAGGACAAATACCGCGGACAAGAAAAAATCGGACCCGGTGCGTAGAGAAAGTACAAATATCTGGAAAAGGAACAAATCCTCAAACACACCTCCCCTTCCTCGGAAAGAGGTGGAAAGGTCTGATCAGAGAAAAAGTTCAAAGCCTGTAAGGGAAACAGGCAAAAAGATCTCGGATTCATATTCCAGATACATTTCCGCCGAGAATGAGAAGAGAAAAAATGATAGAAGACCTGAATCAGAAAGTGTTCGGAAACAGGAGACAAAGCGCATTGTGAGTGACTTTACTCTAAGGTTGAAAAATATCAATTCAAGACGGAATGATCTAATTATGAATAGAACGAATATTATCAGAATCTTAACTCAAATTCCCAGTTTGAAGCATTTTCAAAACAAGGACCTATGGATAGTTGAACCAAGTACGTCAGGTAGAACAGACTATTCATATATACATCTTGACTCTGAAAGTACCAAATTTCGTCTATTGAAGGAAACTAAAAACCTTCTGGAAGTGGGTTTTGAATTATTGGACATTAGGCATACAAACACAGAAGCCCGGGAAAAAATAAAGTCCCAGAGAGAAGTAAGTAACGGAAAGGATCCCTCGCAAACGACCAGGGATAATTATGTCCGCTACATCAGCAGGATGCCCCACGCCGGCCCCACGCAGAAAATGCAAACAACAAACAAACCAAAAATCCATAGACTTAATGAAGTGGAAAACGAAAAATCTGAGAGAAAGCAGAATGTACAAAGTAATCAGGATCAGAAGTGTGCGCGAAGTATAAGGTTCCAAGTTTCATCACGAAGTGAACAAACACTAAGGAGCCATGGAACACCAAGAGCGGATAAAACTGTGCCCTGGTCCTGGACAAAAACTGAGAGTAATGGTAGACAAAAATATTAGCAACGATCTCTGGAAAAGAAGATCCACCTTGAGACATCTAAGGAGAAGACACCAGACAAGATAACTAACTCATTGCAACCTTTAAAATTAGGCTGCTGGAACACAAGGGGTTTTATGCATCTAACCAAAAAAACCGATGTCAACCTGGGTACCTTTGATGTCCTATGCCTACAGGAGACATGGCTGACCACCAAACCCCAGCTAGATGGCTACGAAATAATCTTTAAGAGTGCCAGGAAAGGAGCAACAGGACGTCCATCTGCGGGTCTTATAATTGCGATTAAAGCCGGCACAGGACTAGAGGTTTCTGAAACTTTTTTGTCGCCTCATTGGATCCAAGCTGTAACACTCAAGAGAAAGCCTGTACCCAATGAACATAAAGAGAGCTCCTTGCTCCTAATAAACATTTATTGGAACCCGGAGACGACCACAAATGAAGATTTTGTCAAAGAACTTAATAACATCTGGGAAGAAGCACAAATAAACAGGACGGATCATAGCATCATCATCAATGGAGACTTTAACGCAATATGTGAAGGGATCGGCACGTCTTCAAAGCTGTCGAACCAGAAGTCCCCTGTAAGTGAAAGAGGAAAACTCCTCGATAAGATAATGGCGGACAGGGACATGCACAACCTTCATTGGCATCGCTCCATATCAAACCTGCTGATCCCGTCATGGCAGAGAGGTGACCAAAAAGGGACGATAGATCACATATTTGTCTCAAGAGAAATTTTGCCAGAGATCCACTCTTTTAGGATCAGTCCCACAGTCCATAGCGATCATAATCTCCTAATCCTAGAAGGTTGGTCGTCAAAAACTCAATCGATCAGCTGCACCTTACCTCTCGAGCCATCAGAGAGAGGCAAAAGAGTGAAGATCTCAGAAAAAAGGGCTACTGAAACTTGAGGCACAATATACAAGATTGGATAAAAAAACTAACACACAAGGGAAAAGGGAGGATAATGACCTGGACTATACCCCCTTATTAACCAGATTCCAGATGGACCCAATTAAAACATCTAAACCACAGAATGGATACCGACACTCATATAATAAGGATCTGGTAATGAAAAGGTCGGAACACAGAAGGTTGAAAAAATACTATCAAAAGTTCCCTTCTCCTGAGAACATGGCACGATGGATAAAGGCAGTGCGAGAATACAGAAACTGGTTGCTCCACTATCGTTACAAACTCCATCTGAACGATTCAGAACAAATGCTGATGGCAGTGTGTGGAAACAAACCAAAAGAATTTTGGAACCTGATTAAGGGGACCCAAAGTAAAGTCAATGATAACATCCAGAACAATGTGGGAGAATCCCGTTGGATTGAGCATTTTTCCAAACTATTTGCACCAATCCTTGATGAGAATACCTCCTGTCCCTCTATCAGAGAAAGTACCACAAATGATCCAACGTGGAACATTCCTGTTGACAAAGACTTAATTGTAAACAAAATTATGAAATTGAATAACTCCAGGGCGCCGGGTCCCGATGGTATTAGCAATTTGGAACTTAAAAAACATCCAGAGCTGTGGGCAAACTTTATGAGTAAGCTTTTTTCAAAGTGTAACCAGTCGAAAGAAATACCATCTACCTGGAAAAAGGCAAACATCGTCCCAATCTTTAAGAGAGGTGCAACGGATAACCCAAATCAGTACAGGCCGATTGCTCTTTTGGATGTTATGGGAAAAGTTTTCTCGTCCTTTGTGTTGGACGACTTCCAAAACTGGGTTCGTTTCACTAACTCTATGGATCCCTTCCAGAATGGTTTCGTTAGAAACTCGGGGACATCCACAAACATTTTGCTTATGAGTGCCCTGAAAGCAAAAGCAATACAAGGTGGTCCTCCGGTATACGTTGCCTTTATTGACCTGGTCCAAGCTTTTGACCAGGTCAATAGACAACGTCTCTGGGCGAAATTAGAAGCAAAAGAATGTCCGGCCTCAATTCTAAATCCAATAAAGGCTCTACATCAAGGAACTTCCATTCAAGTCCGCCTCAGTTCGGACGGACGTCTGTCGGAGAAGATCGTAACAGCCAGAGGAGTTAAACAAGGCTGTCCTCTGGCACCCTCTTTATACAACGCGTACATTGCAGACTACGGGGAATCAAGTCTTGCTATCAGACACTTTCCACCGGCTTTGGGAGGAGAGAAGATCGATCGTCTACTATACGCTGATGATATCATCCTGATGGATCTGACGCCCATCGGCCTGCAGCGTCAGCTGGACAATCTGGTATCATATATGTCAGAAAACAATCTCCGGCTAAATAACGAAAAAACCAAAGTGCTTGTACTGGGCAGGCAAGATAAAAGGAATCAAAGATATTCCTGGCATTGTGAGGGTAAGAGACTGGAAACAGTACAAGCTTTTAAGTATCTGGGAATTACAATTAGTAATGATAGAAACGAAAAGACCATGCTAGATACACTTTGGATAAAACTAAAGAACCTCACAGCACAAGCAAAGGCGGTGGATAGGAGGCACGGTCGCTTCTCATTAATTCCCATTCTGAAATTCTACAAGGCCAAGGTGGTGCCAGCTTTGATATATGGCATAGACGCAATGCCACTGGTCCCGAATTCTATCTGGTTGAAATATGAAAGTTTTTTCTGGCGAAACGTCCTGGGCCTAGCGACATCTACTCCCATGGCACTAATAAGGAGAGAACTTTGCATAACGTCAATGTTGGCAATCAAAATGAGAGCCACTTTGATGCTATATCGCAAGGTTATCAACAAACCGGAAGCACGAGTGTTGGACCTGATTCATAGAGAAATCATAAATGAAGATAACTGGATGCTAGCGGAATGGGAACGAAACAATCAAACAATCTTGAAAGAACTGGACCTGTCTACAGAAACTCTAATCCAAAACCCAAGCAGAGTAGTGAAAAAATTATTTGAAGCGGACTGGATTCACACGCAAGAGGTGGCAAATGACTACTCACTGACAGCTAGTCTGCCAAACGCTCCAATGAAACTAAACGCAGTCCGAGGCTATCTTCATAAATTTCCAGATAAGAGACTTAGTCGCTTATTTCTACGATTCAAGTTAAACCAACTGAAAACTAATGAGATTTTGGCAATTCGTAAACAAGCGCAAACGAATTTATGTCGCTTCTGCAAACCAAACGAGTACATAGAAACCATAAAACATCTGATAATGGAATGTCCAGGTTTGATAACAGAAAGACAACGCTTTCTCATGGACCCACTGAAGCATTATTCAACATTAGATCTGGAAAACCTTTGGTCACTATTGAATAATGGGAACAACAAGAGATGCGTTATAGGAGTCACCTTGTTTCTCAAAACACTGAATCTATAGCAGAAGAAAATGAATAGGAGAGGATTGCTTCATTCCTACTGTGATCCCTCTGGAAAGGTCTATCTCAACGTATGGATAGAGACCCATCAACAAAGAAGAATTACGACAAAAGTAAAAAAAAAATCTGGACTCACTACATTAAGTCCAAGATATTCATGACTAACTATCAACTACAAGCCAAAGAAAGGACATTTCCCGTATAAGATGTAGACAGGAGTTTACAAATGATGTTTTGTAAAAATTGTTATACAATTAAATCAAAATTAAAAAAAAAAAAAAAAAAAAATATCCTTTAACATTAACATTGTCCTGAGCCTCTGCTTACACTGCTTGTATCAGACAGCTGGACTCCTGAAAGCAAGTGGGCGAGCAAACAGGCAGGCCATAACCGTGCACCCTTGCACACGGTCACATGGTCACTGCCTCGGCTGAGCCGACCATAGCGATTTTGAATGAAGGGAAAATAAATAATGAAAGCAAGGACAGACTGCACAGCGCCTCCACCAGTCTCCAGTCACTCTGCCTCCACTCAGGGACATTTAGACCAGGTTGAACCTTATACAGATAAGATCGTTGTAGAGGTCGCAGAGCATGACTATCCTTCTCCTTCCCTAGATATTATTGCACCATCTGCAACATTCCCCCCCACCCAAACCCCCCCCCCCCCCCGCCCCAGCGAGGTCAAGTGCATTTACACTGAACAAATAAAAAAAGAGCAGCTGACAATAAGATCCAAACGCATGAATCCGAGCAGGAAATTGACTTTCTAGAAGATCTAGTCCTGTGCTCAAAATTATTCAGAAGAATATTATTAAACCTGGGTAAAAAAACAGTGCAACCTGCTCAGTGACCTTCGGTGTGTTCAGGGACATTTAAAAGCTGACTCTCTAGCGGTCACTAATGTAAGGAAACCTGGTAATAAACAAATGTTCTTGAGCGAGTATCCACCACACAAAGAGAGTACGAAAATGTATACTTTCGTCTGGAAGGTCGCCACTCTAAGCTTCATCAACTCTGTATATCAAATGCTAATTCTTTATTGGCGAGATAGAATGGAGTACAGTCGGATCAGTCAAATTATCTATCAGCCTTGGTGGAAAGGAATTACACATGGTAAGCATTCAGGTAAAGCTGTTATTAAAGGTAGCATGGACGAAGACATGCATAGCTTCAGAGTCTAGTTTCAATCTAGAAATGCCAGAATGTTTGCTTGACAAACTGGTAGAAGATTACTGTTTGTTTGGAAGGGTCGTAGATGAGGCTTTAGGGAAAGCTAAAAAGGAGCACGAGACCATTATGGGTCTAGGTAAAATTTCCGGGAGACATTTCCATCAAAGGGGGTTTCCGTCTCTACTCACTGGCCGACCAACACATCGATCTTTCAAAAAGATCAGATAGTTAATGGTTCACTCAATTAGTGTCTGATGTAGCTCTATCTTACTCTAAGTTGGTGGTGCTGGACGATTTTAATGTTTGGCCCAATAATCCTACTGATGTGCTGGCCAGGAATTTGACAGCCTCTTTGATATTGATATTTTATTTCTATCGTGCTTGTACACAAGTGTTTCAGAGTGTGACAAGGCAAGGGAACAGTTGAGAACAAAACAACGACCTTACTAGGCCCAGTGACATAGAGAACGCGCAAGTGCATGGGAGAGGGGGAGGGGAATCGTGCATGGAAGGGGGGAGAAGTGGAAAGTGTGGGGCAAAGGAGAAACAGATAAAAAAATAATAAATAAATAATAAAGGCAACAAACAGTGGTAGTGCAGCCAGCAACTGGCAAGTGCTGGGTTTAAGGCAGCAGACAGGTTAGGTCTGATAAGTGCAGGAACGAAAAAGGGGGGGACTGTATGGGTACAGATACAGAACCCAGTGCAAGGGGTGGCCGGGAGGCAGTGCAGGAGGTTGGCAGTGTGGGCGGGTACCTGGGCCCAGAGGACAGAGGTTGGCCAGGTGCACGGTGCCAAGAGAACAGATCAGCCGGGGAGAGGGGGACCGAAGGCAGAAGCAAAGCGGAAGGTCTTGAGGTGCATCCGGAACCGGAGATGGTTCTCCAAGTTTTAGAGTGGCAGGGAGGCTGTTTCAGAGGGAGGCCCCAGCTGAAGACAGAGATCTACCCCAGCTCGTTTCTATGAAAAACCACTGACCCTGAGAGAGTTGGAGGTAGAGGAGCGAAGAGCTCGAGAGGGGAGGTATTTGCGGAGGGATAGCTCAAGGTATTTTGGACCCAGGCCCCAGAAAGCCTTGTGGACAATGCAGAGGGTTTTGAATGTAATCCTTGTATCCCCTGGGAGCCAATGGAGAGATATCCGAGCTGGAGAGAAACAATCCCAGGGCTTGAGGCCGAGGACAAGTCTCGCAGTCCTGTTCTGGATTAGTTGCAGAGGGCAGAGAGTAGAGAGTAGAGGCAGGTAGATTTAGAAAGCGGCTGTTAACAATAGTCCAACCTAAAGAGAACGAGAGCTTGGGAGACCATGAGCTTCTGGGGGAAGGAGAGGAAAGGCAGAGTACCTCTGAGGAGGTGCAGTAGGAAGTTTGCCTTTTTTAGAGACATCTGAGATGTGGGCGGAGAAGGAAAGTGTGGAGTCAAAGATGACCCCAAGGGTCTTGGCCTCGCAGGTGGGGGTAGGAGGAGGGCCAAAGGAGGCCGGCCAGAGAGTGAGGGGAAAGGATGGTGAAGGTGTGCCGATGAGGAGAATCTCAGTCTTGCAGGCATTCAAACAAAGGTCATTGGCGGCCCACCAATCTTGAATGGCACTAAGGCAATCTGATATGAGAGAGGGAGAGAGTGTCAGCATAGCACTGGAAATTTGAGCAGAAAATGGCAATGCAGTGGGCGAGAGTTGCCAGGTATTGGTTGAAAAGCCAGGGTGAGAGGGTAGACCCCTGGGGAACCCCACAGGTAGAGAGGAAGCTAGATGATAGGAAGGACCCAAGTTGGACATGGGAGGATCAATTAGAGAGGAAAGAGGTCAGCCAGGCCAGAGCCTGATCAGTGATACCCAGGTTATCACAGAGACAGTTGAGCAGGATGGTATGTTTGACAGTGTCAAAGGCAGAAGAGAGATCGAGGAGGATGAGGACAGACGGAATGTTAGAGTCCAGGTTGGCGAGCAGATCTTCACGGATGTTGAGGACCTAAATTTCTGTGCTTCTGGCAGCTCTGAAGCCAAACTGGTGGTCATGTAGACAGCCAACAGAATTAGAATGTAGGTTAAGCTGAGAGATGGCCAACTTTTCCAGGAGTTTGCCCAGAAAGGGAGTAATGGAAATTGGGCGATAGTTAGCCGGACAAGAAGGATCCGCTGTGGGTTTCTTGAGAAGAGGCTGCACAAGGGAGTGCTTCAGAGGGGAGGGGGAAGGATCCTGAGGCAAAGAAGTGGTTGCAAAAATCAGCAAGGGCCGGAGCGAGTGTGTTAGTGGGGTCCTTGAAGGTTTTAGAGGAACAGGAATAAACCTGTTTTGATGAGTCTTTCATAGATCGGACTTGTCTAGTGACCGTATCGGGGGAGAAAAGAGGAAAGGACGAGAAGGAGGGTGGGGGGGGTGGCTGAAGGAGGGTCAGCAAACAGACAAAGGGGGGGAGTGGAGAGGGTGGACAGGATGTCCTGGGTTTTTGAGATAAAGTGAGAGGCAAGGGCATTGCAAAGAGCCTGGGAGGCAATAGGAGGGGTAGTGACTGCAGCAGGGTTGGCCAGAGTTTGGCCGAGTTGTTAGATGCCGCAGAGACACAATCTTGAATGTGGACTCTCTTCTTGGTGAGGACAGAGAGTCTGTATTGCCTTTGGAGCAGGTGACAGGCCAGTTTGTCAGAGAATGAACAAAAAGCCCGCCATTTCCTCTCAGCCGCCCTACACTTACCATTAAGTGTTGCTAGGTAGTCATACCAGGAATTACACTTGGCTTTGGACTTTAAACGAACCCTCGTGACGGGTTCAAGCGTATCAGAAATTGAAGAGTAGAACAGAGACCGGGCTGTGTCAGGATGTGAAACGGTCAGAGGTGGAGGGGTGGGGGAGAAGGTGCCATCGAAAGCCTCAATTGACACACACTTCATGGACCAGATGTCCGAGAAGGTAGATGGCAGTGTTGGGGCAGGCTTGGCTTGGGGAGTAGAGGAGAGGAGAGGAGAGGAGAGGAGAGGAGAGGAGAGGAGAGGAGAGGAGAGGAGAGGAGAGGAGAGGAGAGGAGGGAGTGATCGATCCAGGCGAGAGGAGTGGTCAGAGGGATGGAGAGGGGAGGTCAGAGGAGATCAAGACATTGATTGTGTGCCCTGCAGAGTGAGTTAGGCCAGAGGGGAGGATTGACAGGGAGAGGGAGTCGCAGAGGTCACAAAGAGTACAGAGGAGGAACAAGGGGAGTCTAAATGGATATTGAGGTCACTGAGGAGGAGTTGATTCGTAGAGGCCAGGAGGTCTGCCCAGTCAAGAGAGAATTTCAGTTATTTGACCAGGAGGCCGGTAGATGGTAGCCACAGTAAGAGAATGGGTAGGAGAGAGAGCCTACAGACAAGGCATTCAAAAGAGGAGTAGGTCTAAGTAGGAATGATAGAGGCAGGAATCCACTCAGGAAAGATCAGGGCTATTCTCACCCCACCGGACAGGGAGCATCTTGGTTCAGAGAGGATCTTGTAGCCATCGGGGAGGACGGTGTGAAAGCTTGTGACAGAGCTGGCCGTGAACCATGTCTCAGTAAGATCAAGGTCTAGTTCTTCAAGGAGGTGGCAGATGTCAGAGGAGTGTTTGACAGCAGCGAGAGGGTTGAGAGTGGTAATATGTAGAACGTTGCCAGCCTTAAAGACCTTCTGGGGAGATCGGAGGTACACCCTGCGGAGGAGGTGGAGGAGGACACAGAGGACACAGAGATCATATGAAGAGTCCATAGATCTGGCGAAGGAACGACAAAGGGGATGTCTGGAGGAAGTATTGGAGTAGGTGTCGGTGATAGGAAGACCAGGGTTAGAGGCCAAGAGATTGTTTTTGAACTTCTTCCTACCAGACTTGGTGAGAAGGGAAGGATAGTCCATGGAGAAGCAGTTGGAAAAGATAGGAGAAACAAAGCGCCATGGGGGTGGAAGTCGAGGAGAGGATGGAGAAACTAGGGGTGGGGGAGGCTAAGGCAGTTTGATGTGGGACAAAACAGAGTGGTGAGGTCACTGGGCTGGCAAGGTACAGAGAAGCAACAGTATACAAGCAAAATACTGAGAATTTAGCAAAAACAGCAAGGTTTGACTTTCCAATCAGGGATTTGTGTGTTAGCAAAGGGTTTTAAGAAGCACTGCGCATCAGGATGACACAAGGGAGTAACGAGCAGAAAGACCAGTGATAGTCAAAGGTGGTAGGAGTGAGTCCAGAATGAGGGAACTAACCCATAGTTCTGGAGTGGACAATGTCAAGGCTGTCCAGGTTTCTTAGGAGTGAGGTGGCAGGGAGGATCCCAATTAGTGTTCCGGAAGCGGACAGGGAGCTTACAGGGGCCTTAGAAGTGGGCTTTTGCTGAGTGGGCCGGCTAAAGCCTGCCGGTCCCTGGTCGAATGGAAGAAAACACTCAGCAACCATTGGGAGTGCTGCATAGGGAGAGGTAGTTCAGCCAGCATGCCTACAGGCCAATTTGCATTGTCACTTGCATTCTCTCCCCACCCACTGTCTGGGTAATGTTTGAGATCTTCTTTTCAGATAATTCCCTTGTGGCTGATTTCCATCCTTTGCCTGCCCATAGACCCGATCACTTTCTCCTCCCTTTTCTTGCACTTTCTCCTTCCCTCCCACTAAAATTAACTGCAGGGTGAATCCTTCCTCAGTTGCGGCTTTTAATGATTTGCACGCCTCGTACAGTGGAGACCGACCATTTGGATCCTTGTTCTGTGTTGCTTAGTGCTATGACCAAGGTAGAGAATGTGTTTGCGCCGCCCAAGGCTGCCTTGGCATGCGCTAAACCTTCAACTCTTGGTTTAGTTCCAATCCAAGACTACTTACAGGCCTGTTGGCGAACTGAAAGCAAATGGCATACTTTTTTTAATACCATATCCCGGCCGAGCAACATGCTATCAAAGTGCAGTTAAAACGTCAAAATCCGAATTTCAACCAAAACTGATTATATCTGTGTCTTGTTCATCTCGTGAATTGTTTCGAGTTTATGGTCAGACCCAGCCCGGCCTTTAGCCGATTCATTGTGTTACCAGGCCTGGTATGATTCTATTAGTACGTTCTGGAAAACATTTGTGATTCGTCACTCTATTTCCTCCATTAGCTCCCCTGCGACAATGCCAGTTGGCACTGTACAAAATTCTTTTCTAGCTAGTGGGCAGGAGCTTTTTACCCTGGAACCAATGACTAACAAGATTGTTCAGGCTGCTCTTGATGATTTGAAGTCTGCATCACCCTCTGACCCAATTCCCCTTTATATCACTCAAGCACACCCCCTTGAAACAGTTTCACTTCTTACAGCGGCTTTGCACCACTCCCTTTCTAATGGATCCATTCCCACTTTGTTCAAACCCGCCCTGGCCACTCCACTACTGACAAAATCACATCTCGACCCTGCCCTTCCCGCTAATTACCGCCCTATTCCATTGCTTCCCACTGTGATTTTAAACTTATGGAAGCAAGTGTTGCTTCCCAATTCGCACAATTTTTGAAGAAGAAGCGGTTACTTCATCTTTTTCAATCTGGATATTGAACATTGAAGGGGATGGAGTCCGTCATGATTTCTATCTTGAAGACATGGCTTTGCTGCAGGACCGCAGTGAGGTGGAAGTACTGATTCTCCTTGACCTCTCCACGGACTTTGATACCATTGACCATGACATCTTAGTTCATCCTCTGAAGTTGTTCGGTGCATCCGACTCTGCTTCGGCTCTGTTTGTGTCCTTCCTGACAGATCAGACCCAAACAATGGCTCTTTCCTTTTCATACATCCCCAACAACTTTGATATGTAGTGTTCACAAGGTGTCCCTCTCTCTCGCTCTCTTCTTCTCTCTCCCCCTCTTCTTTTTAATGTTCTCTGCGTCCTCTTACAGATCTTATTGAGCGCTAGGGTGTGTGATTTTACTTGTGTTTCGGGCTCTCCGTTTTTATTTCGTCTTGATGCCCCCAAGTCGGATGTCCCCAAACCCCTCTAAACTGAGATCCTGTTTAATAAGCCTTGGAGATTGAATGTCAAGTAATTTCTTGAAAGTAAATGAGGAAAAGAATGCCATTCCGATGGCTGGTTCAGCCAATGCCAACAAGCTTGGACCACTGAATACTGGCCTGATTCGTGAGGCCCTTGTCCTTCAAATATTGCCGTTAAAAGCCTTGTGCTGTTAAAAGCCTTGGAATCAAATTACTTACTTCTGGATCTAGGAAAGCTCAGATTGCATCTGTTTGTTCGGCTGGGTTTCTTTAACTGAAACTTCCTTTTTTGCCTAGGGAGCTTCGCTTCGTAGTCGTGACATCTTCCATTTTGGGCTCCTTGGATTATTGCAATGGCATTTATTTATGTCGGCCTAATTTACTGTTATGTCTACAGGTCCTACAGAACTCGATTCCATGCCTCTCTTTAGGTGCTCCAAGGGTAGCTCACTCTACGTTGCTCTCCACTGGATTTCCCATGAAATTCGTATTGACTTTATAGTTCTGTGTATTGTGCACCACGCGATTACCAATGTGGCACACACTACCTCCAAGCCAAACTGGCGTGTTACTTTCCTTCAAGAGCCTTGCAATCTTCCTCGCAGTTTCTGCTGAAGGTTCCTAGGTTCGGTAGATCCCAGGCTGGTGGTCGTTATTTTTCGGTCCTGGGCACTGCACTATGGAACTCTCTCCTCGTTTAGCTTCGGGAGATTACAGACCATTGAACTTCGGGAAAGCTGCGGAGAATGATCTGTTCTAGTAGCTTGATTGTTAGGCACGATTCTCTCTGTTGCTTTCCTGAGCGCTTAGATGCCATTTGGCGATAGTTTGAGCTTTATAAGTACTTTTTACTTTACAGGCTCAGGAAGCAAAACACCTGGATACCCTGGATCACAATGCTATCAGCCTAGGCAGATCATGCAGCAGAGTTTAAGCTCCCAAGGGGGGCAGCCACTGCTCCAAAATTATTCTATGGTGGTGGTCCCCTCCCACGTTAGTCCAGTAGGGGATAGACACACGTGGACAGGAATTGCATTAGCGAAGTGGGTCTTAAGTACCGTCTGTCAAGAATACTGTGTGGAGCTGGTGTCAAAACCTCTCCATCATCCACCAAGAAACGGGGGCTTTCCAAAGGAGCACCCCACGTTACTTTCAGAGGAGATTTAAGCTTGCATCTTCAAAGGGGCAATCGAGGTGAACTCAGGAATTTACTCATTGTACTTCCTACTACCCAAAAAGGACAAAACCAAAAAAACGTTTTGGATGAAAGGCCAGCAAACATATATGTAAAGCCCCAAAAAATAAGGATGACCACCCGACAAGAGGTCATTAATCTATTAAAGAATGGAGATTACATGACCACATTGGATATGAAGGATGCATAATTTCATATTTCAATATAACTCATTTAAAATGTATCAAAGAAATGTACAGTTCAAGGTGCTCTCTTTGGGAATTGCATCTGCATTGCATGTATTCACGAAGGTGTTTGCTGTTGCAGTATAACCGTCTCTAAGTGGCTGATAATGGGGGTGAGTGCAAAGCAGTTTTTGCTTTTGCAACACATACAGACTGTGGAGAAGGTGGACTATCAATGAAAAGAAATCCAGCCTGGTCCCAAGTCAAAATAAGACATTTCTAGGTGTGGTTTTAAAAATTTGAGGCAATGGCTTATTCAACAATAAAAAAAGAGTACAAGCCTTACAAGCACAATCCCTCGTTACTCGGCAGGCCGAGAATTAACGGCAAAAAAAGCGACGAGGCTGCTAGGCATGAGTACATCGTATATTTGAATCTTTCCATATGCCCACCTCAACATGCGCACAATACAACAGTGGCCGGTGGATCAGTGGTCTCAAAGACAGGCAAATTGGATTATCTAGTGGTTGTCTCGCAAAAGGTAGTAGAAAGGCCTTGGTGGCGGGGTCAGTACAGAATATGTTAAAAGGAACACACTTGGTCACATTGTCAGTAAAAATAGAAATCGCAGCAGACTACTCTAGTTTGTGGGGTGCATTGCCAATAACACAGCACAAGGGAACTAGTCCAGACCTCAAGCAAGACACCACATACATTGTTTAGAATTATTAGCAATCAAAATAGCACTCGAGTCCTTCCAGAACATTTTATTAGGAAAAGTGTTCTCATCAAGGCAGCCACAACCACAGCCATGTTCTACATCAACAAACAAGGACAAACTGAGTCATGATCAAAGTTTACACCAGATTTTACAGTGGTGCTTTCAAAGAAATGTTCACATTCAAGCACATGTCCAGGGGGACACAATTGTCTAGCGGAAAACGTACGCAAAGTCCATGTGGTGGAACACACGTGGGAACTCAACACCAGTACACTCCGACAGATCTTTTCAAAATGGGGCTACCCATCAGTAGACCTGTTTGCAATGGCCGAAAATAAAAAAAGCCTAAGCCTCGGTTCCAGGTACCCAGAACCAGTGTCCTTGGGCAAAGTGATACGGAGCAAGTGGTCAGGGATATTTGTGTATGCTTTCCACACCCCCTTCTCACTACACAACACCCTTACACAGCAAAGTGGTCTGCATGTTACACTGCAGCCACTTAACAATAATATTGATTGATCCAATGTGAGCGAGACAGGCATGGTACACCTCCCACTTGCTAAATTGGTATCTTTGTCCACGAGTCAAACTCTATCCATTTCACAATGTTAACACAAACCCCAACTAAACAAATCCTGCAAACCCACAAACCTCCAACTTGGCAGAAAGATCCTAGTTTGGTCCTTTACAATTTGCCCCCACGGTTTATGGTTGTACTGTGTGAATCAAAGTATAACACCGGACCTTTTTGGATTTAAAGGCACTCCGAGACACAAATGAACCACCCCTTGTCATGTTGGTTCTGAAAGTGCAGAAATACTTTCTTGTAATTGGAAACCATACTGTGGACTGGCAGAGAACAGGCCAGCTGTTCATTTCAACTGCAAAATCATGATAATGTGGGTCCATTTGCCAAAAGAGACGCACCATGGAAATTTGTGAATTGTTAGGAGAGAAAAGCAGTTGGTACACAGAGTGAGGTGCGTGTCTTGCGATTTGTGCAGATATTGTTGCTATTCATTAATATATATTCTTTCTAGACACTGGCTTGATTCTTGGCTTATCAATTGCACAGGGATGAGGGCTCTGTGGTAAGATATTGTTCATAGACAGAGCTATGTTGATTTAGATACAGGTATATTGGCGTGGTGATTTTTCAAAGGGGGGGGAACGAATTCCCTGAATTAAATATTGCCCTTTAAATATACCACATTACATTGTTCTTGTAAGTGGAAACATGTATCTGGTGGAACCAAAAGAACATCATCCCAGTTAGTTGTACAGCTACAGACATTCTCGCCTATCTGCTATACCTTCTTGATTTTAGCCAGGTATACAAATTAATTCGAAGGCGTGTTTTTCTGCATTGGCATCTTACACCACGTCCCAACACCAAGGTATAGTTCCTGTGGTTAAAACTTTAATGGAAGGAGAAAAACTGATCTACCCTCCAATGGCACTCCCTCCTCCCACCTGGTTGGAATATTAATACTTTTCTACGCCAGCTAATGGGAGCCTCCATTTGAGCCAATGCATAAAGCACAGTTAAAGGAACTTTCATATTAGGTGGCTTTCCTAATTGCTATCACATCAATCGGAGGAATATGTGAACTGCAAGCCTTATGAAAGCAGCTTTAAGAACTCATCCAAGGTTCTCACCAACGGTTATTTAGATATTTCATATAGACCAATCCATTGAGTTGCCAGCTTTCTTCCAAAATCCTCAAAACCAAGAAAAACGGATACGTTATTTGTACCCTTGTCAGCAGGCATGCAAGACCATGCGTTGCTTCAGATGGAGACCAAGTCACTGAGGCAACGCTTAAAAGATGGATCGTTGGATGCATCCAGATATTTTATACTCTGGCAAACAAGACACTACAGTTCACACGTAGTGCACATTAAACTTGTGCCACAGGAGCAATATTGGCTTTTATAGCAAATGGTCCTTTTTCGGCCAAAGTACAAACATGGAGTTCAGTCCACACTTTCGCAACCCACTACTGTGTAAACACAAATGTAAGGACAGACCTGCGAGTGGGCCAAGAGGTTCTAAATCATGTGTTTGCAGCTGTTCCTTCCCCCCCCCTCCTCCTCCAGCGGGGAGCTGCTTTCTGATCTATGCAAAAACTTGTGAATCGAAGCAGATTCACAAGCCTCGGAAGGCAGGCATTACTGACCAGTAATCGACTTTCTGTGGCTTTTGTCGGTTTAAAATCGAATGTGCCCGCTCTACCTCTCCACTGAGGAGCATATGGTTATTTTATAAATGTATGCGTACACTTTCAGCTGCATAACACATGTCGTGTCAGAAAACAATCAATCCGAGGACGTCTACACGTGGGGGATCATGGGTACCTACGTAGGTAGTACAGAGATGGTGTAACTGGTGCAACACATTTAAACTATTTGCAACCCCAGAGGAATTTCTGGGTTGCAAATGTCCATGCCCTGGTTATGAAGCATAAAAGGGCGCTAGCAGGCTGAGCCCTTGGCAAGGCCCTCGTTCTCCTCCTATCCCCGACTTTGGGTGGGGGGGATTGCTAAAATATTTCTGTGATTTTCACAAAGTTTTCCATAGATTCGGATTGCCTCAACTGTGCACATCAGAACGACACAAGGACGAATACATATATAATATTAAAGGATTATAAAGGGCAAATGTACCTGAGAAGCAACAGTGCTGTATGAAAGGCACACCCACAGGGGTTAGTAGTAGGACGCAAGGGTAGCGGAGGAGCTGGGATGACATGGTTAGCAGGGGCAAGATGGGTTCAGGTGGAGGAGATCTAGGGTTGATTGTAACTGTCAGCAATTTGGCGAGGTGCGTGCTTTTAAACCTATTCAACTATTGCACATGCTTGGTGACATCATACTATGGAATTTCACTGTCCTAGCCAACACAAGATCTTTTTGGGTGCACAAACGTACACACAAAGAGCATTGTATTTGGTCTATACAAGAGAAAACAAATATTTGAAAGAAAAAGAAACATACCGTTGGCTAGACCTCCAATTGCAGAAAAGTGAGAGCAATCTAGCAATGAACCCTACATTAGGGTTCGGACAGAGCCATTAACCGCCTGCAAGCCCTAGCCTAAGTAGGCCCAGGTAAAGTGACTGCCCCTTTTTCATTCCTAGTCTGGTGTGCCGGCACAGAAGTGAAGAAGCACGCCAACTGCATCTGGGCTCGAGGTAATTGTAATTGGTTGATTTTATAATGCGCTTAATACCCAGAGGTTTCTAAGCGTGGACCCGGGGATCGAAACTGTTGCCCCATGTCGTCTTGCTTCCAAGGTGAGCGCGTTGCCCCTGAGCTATCCTCCCATCGCATAAGTAGCAGAGGAGGATTTGGGGATGCCACAGGGTGGGGGAGGAGTGCTGGGGGAATGATTGGGACTGCATGGCACCCAAGGAAGGGGCATAGGTGGCTGGTGCAATGTGGTCAGACACTGACAGTTTCCGCCAGTGTTTTCAGCAACTTGACTGGCTGACCGCCCTTCTACGGGTGTGAGTGAAGCTTCCAGGCATTCCACAGTATACATGTCTGAAGGCCTACTTTATCTGCCCCTTTTGGGGTGGCACCAAGTCTGATTTGCTTATGGTCTCTTCCCTTCTGTAATGTCTTGGCAGGCTGAAGAACAATGGTCTGGAGGGTGGCCCCAGAGCAATGGCAGAGGATGCAATTGATTCCAAATCTTCCAGCCATCACGTCCTTTGTTTTGCAGAAGTCCTCCCGAGTGGGGTGGGTATGCTCAGACATGGGCCCGAGCCTGCTGGGCCTAGAAACCCAAGCTACTCCTCACTGATGATGTCCAATGAGGCTGAAAGATGCCTGCACATTCTTCTGGTCACGTGCAGAAGGGTTGCAACCTAGCAGTTCGGGGGGGGACTGCCCCTTTTTGGGGTGGGACCAAGCCTGATTTGCACATGGTCTTTCCCCTTCTGTAATGGCTTGGCAGTCTGAAGAATGATGGACTGCAGGGTTGCCCAGAGCAATGCCAGAGGTTATGATTAATTCCAAACCTTCAAGCCATCGCCTCTTTTGCATGGGACTGCCTGGCACTCAGGGAAGAGGCACGAGTGGCTGGTGCAAGGTGGTCAAGTTTCCACCAGTGTTTTCAGCCACCGGACTGGCTGACTGGCCTTCTCTGGGTGCAAATGAACTTGCAGTCATTCCGCAGTGTACATGTCTGAATGCCTACTTTATCCTACTTTATGTAGGAAATATTATTGAGTTTGCTTAATACTTACAAAGTTTCAGTTGATCAACACATTTTCATGTGGTTTTGAAAAATACTTGAACTCCTTGAATCCAAATTCCCTTTAGATACAGCAGGTGTCGGGGTACTCTCCCAGGGTCAGTTGTAAGGGAAGAAGACCAGCGTCGTAGCCAGTACTTTAGTACATGATTTCTTACACCTAGGGACCACTTGACTTCCCTTTTTAGAGCTTTTGAGTCTATCTGCATTTTGGTTGCCTACAGTTGACAGCTCTAGTGCCTCTTTAATACAATCTGCAATGGCACCAAAACATGCTAATATCCGCGCTGTGCTTGTTTACTGGAAAGTAGATATGGGCCTACTATTGTAATGTGCATCTTGCAAAACTCTCCTGCAAGCCTCAAACTTCTTGGGCAAATGCCACTCGTTTCTGCTTTGCTCGTTCCCGCCACTAAAAGAAGTTTAGTCTAAGTTTGTCGCATAACTCGAGTTCAGCCATTGCTGTTTAAATAGTAGACATTCTAGACCATTACATTTCTAAAACACCACATCTAGTAATTCCTGATATATCCCTCCTTACTCTCTTCAGGCAGTACAGTGGTAGTGCAGTGATTAAATAAGATCCTTTTGAGGGGCCTGCGATTTGGTTTTATCTTCAGACATTACCAGAGACACAAGATTCTGAGGGACACAAGAAGGCAAAAGGAATTGTAAGGCCTGACGGGACGCTTGCTCTCAATTTCCTTACATGCCTTAAGAGATATTAACAGGAAGATAGGAATTCCAAACCCGTAAAGTGCCAAACAATGGTATTCAGGCAGGGGCAGCCTTGAAAATGTGAGGGCACTTTGGTGAGACAAAAAGGGATGCCAAACTATTTATTATTTTTTAAGAATCTATCATTTAGTCGACTGTTTGTTCGACCTATTTTCCACCTTTTATTTTTCTACTCAACCATGGTTCCTCCCCATTCCTTGTACCATGCGGAGGAACACTTTCTGTGACATAATGAAACTTAGGTGATCTATCAAATTCATTCAACAACTAGATTGTTGGTAGAATCCTAAACATTGGCTTTGAACGCGTTTAAGGAGAATATTGAGCCTTCCCGTATACCGTTGGACTATTAAATATACGGACTAATTGTTCTAATAACTGTCGAAGACTCTGAAGAATGTCTAGGACTGAAAATCTGTTATGCTGCATAAAGATTCAGAACCTTCTCCTGAAGGAGTATCGAAGATCTGGAGCGCGTTGAGGCAACATTTTTGGAGTTGTAATCTACTGGTAGATCAATATTCTTTTGAAGTGTAGATCACTTTTTAGATTGGCTACCTAAATGCAAGAATGTATTATGAATATTGTTCAGATATATATGTTGTAGGTTTTCTTAAAGTACTGTATTAGAATTTTATTTTTGAACACTAATTGAAAATAATCTATATTAGGAGACAATGGTTATGATTTGTGTTTATGAACCTCATCTGGACTATAAAAAATGACCATAAACTGTATTTAATTTAAAGAAAATGTCCGAGTAGTCATTTGTTCACACCGTAAAAACAAAGGTTGTGAGGGGAAGTGAACTTGTACAGTTTTCCAAGGCAAATTCTGTGTATACTCATTTAGCACACCATTGCTAGCTTTCATTATGCCCACTTTCTAATTATTTTACAGTTTACATTATGTCTCACATCATGGAAGGTTTCTGTTATGTTTTGCTGGGAGAGGGTAGTTGAGGATCCGCAATAATGGTAGGGGGCTTTTACCTTCTGTTCGCTGGGCTGGAAAGGAGGGTGTTCTAGGTAAACCATACAGGGCCTAAGCAGACACCAACTTGAGTCAAGGCCAACTAAGGTATTTTCTGCCTTTCAGGAATCCCTCTGACATTTCCAGTGCCAATCACTGATGTACTATGTTCAGTGACTTGTAGCGCATGCCCTATAATTAATTTCTGAAAGGGTCCAGGGTGTCAAAAGGGGAAGCAAACACCTGGTTGACTAAGTGAAGAGGATGGTTAAAAAGAGCCAAGGGAGTGGAGGTGAAGAAATCCAGAAAAGTAGATGAAACCTTCATGAGTAGGTAATGCGGAGCATGAGATTGTAGAGCAGGTGTCAGCTGAATCTTCAATGTTACCCTCTTATAACATCTTATCTTTGCAGGTTTGAGATTAACACTCTTCCATTGTTTATTTGCTACTTTAGATAAAGTCTCAAACGTTGTTCTTGCCAGCCCAGACCTCGAGTCGGCAAAGTATCCCACCCCAACAGAGAGTCCACAAGGCTCAAAGAAGCTGAGCAACGCCATCAACAAGATGAAGTCACCCGGTACGGTCCGCCGCCTCTCTATGAAGATGAAGAAGCTCCCTGAGCTTAGGCGGAAGCTAAGCCTACGGACCACGCGCAACAGCCGCCCAGATGCTGATGGCTCCTCTCCCAAAGAGTCGAGCAATGTCATCAGCCGCTACCATCTGGACACCAGTGTGGCCACACGTGAGACCATGCGGCGCAACAAGGCAGGCCAGGCCTCCAAGGCTGTCAGCAAAGGCGGCTACCTGAGCGATGGCGACTCCCCTGAACTCATTGCCAAAACAGACAAGCGCAGTTCTGGGGGGCCACAAGAGGAGAAGGGGTGTGAACTGGATGTGGGTGCCTTCAGACCCTACAGCATAAGTGAGCACCCGCGCTGCGTTCAGCACCTCTCTGGCCTAGTGAGTGTCCACCTGTATGGAGTGCAGGATGTAAAGTCGACCAAGGCGGAGTCAAGGGACATCTTCTGTGCACTGCAAGTGGACGGGATTAACCGGGCGCGTACAGCCCTGCTGACCTGCCGGACAGCCTTCCTGAGCCTGAACCACACCTTCAACCTGGAGCTGGAGGGGGCCCAACTGTTGAAGCTCGTCATCTTCTCGTGGGACCCCGTCGCTGGCAAGAACCGGGTCTGCTGTCACGGCTCAGTCAGTCTGCCACACATTTTCAAAGGTGAGTTTGCACTGCGGTGATAAAGGTAGTAATGGAGACCGACTTCAACCTTTTGCTGATGTTTACTTGCTTCTACATGCAGCACCTCTTTCTTCACACTGCATGGGACAGCACCTCTATGGGTGGAGCTGATCAAACTCAAAATGAGACCACTGCGTGTTTGTACATTTGCATCACTAGCAACTTACCACTTCAATACCCATCCTTGCTGCAGGCTTGAGCTTGGCTTTTGTGGGCCTGAGATTCCTCTCCGAGTCTGCATGTGGGTCCGGCCACAGAGCTGCTCATGTGGGCTGAAGTACAAGAATGAGCAGCAACACAATACTTCCCTCCTCACTTACTGACCAATCACTCAACCATTCCAAGCCAACATTACGTTGGCCACATCCCACCCACCGTTCCATCCACCTCTTACCATTCCACTCTCGCCACCTCATACATCCCCAATATCAGCCACTCCATAACCTCGTCTCCGCTCACTCCCAGAACTCATTCCATCACATTCATTCAGTCGCCCTGCCAACAAGCATGCCCCCCCTTACCATGTAAGTTACTGTGTTACACAAGCTACCTGCCTCACTTGCATGTCATTTACCTTCTTACTGTTTCTCCCTCTCGCCGCCTATTTTTCATTGGCTGACTCGTGCCCTCTTCTAACTCGTATGTATATTGACCCGTGCATCCTGCAGAGAAGCCCCCCAGTAGCGCACCTTGACCATGTGATTTTGCAGCAAACCACACAGGCTAGCTCCATGTATGTGTTCCACAGACAGACAGATATTTTGCAATAATGATCTAGAACAGCGGATCAGTTTGTTTCAGGAAACTGTGGGTGGATCTCATCCCCCTTCTAGATGGAAGCTGTAGAACCTCAGAATCGAAGGTGAGGATAGCTCGGGGGCAACATGCTCAGCTTGGAAGCAAGACGACACAGAGCACCACAGGTTCGATCCCCGGGTCCACACTTGGAAACCTCTGGGTATTAAGCGCGTTATCCTATCGTATCATGCTACAGAGTATGTAGGCTATCTCTACAGGTGCGGTTCCTGGCTGGGTCGACAGAGCTGATCATTCTTTTGAGAGTGATAAAATGAGAATCGATCCGGCCATCATTGGAATTTATAAAGTACCTACGACCAAAGGTATTGAAGCGCTAATTTTTGAGTGAGTCGTAGGAGTAGCAGACATACAGGAAGGTTTTGAGCCTGTGCCTAAAAAGACCTGAGTCCAATAAGAATCATTCCGTTGGTTAGGAACATCTCCTGTTTAAGTGCAAAGAAACAGTTCAGTTTGAGCTGTAGAAGAAGGTATTGTTGGTACTAATAATTCTGCCCCACATCCTAGACACAGCTACTGGTGATGGCCCTCAAGCAAACATTGACTAAGTCCTTCTCTGCCCTACAGGATCAAGGACGCAGCTACTGGCCGTGAGGCTGGAGCCTCGCGGGCTCCTCTACTCCAAGCTGACTCTGGTGGAGCAGTGGGATGCCGCGCCCAGTGGGGGTGAACGGGAGCCCCAGGTCTTCGGGGTCGAGCTGCGCCGCCTTGTAGAGCGGGAGAAGGCTGTGGTGCGGGTGCCGCTGCTGATCCAGAAGTGCGTGGCTGAGATCGAGAAGCGGGGGCTTAAGGTACGTAACATACGCCCTGCCATTGGGCGGGGTCATTGTACCATTGAGAAGTGGAACGCACCGGTGCAAGGGAGAAGGACCATTTGTACAGTCCACACTGCGAGCTAGACTGATTCTTGGTGAATTTGGACATATGCGCAGTTTGGACATGGGATGCAACTGAGGCTTGGCCTTCAGAAGGGTTAGGCTCGCGTGTGGACTGGTTCCCCATCTCCTAGTCCTTGTTAATGGATAGCAGGTTTGTGGGTTAATCAGTGAAAATGTTGATTGTAAAAATTTAGACTATTCATAATCTAGTTTAAAAAATTGTATTTTTATTTGTTTGGATTCATGGTTTTAGGTTCTTTGGATGGGCATTTTCACATAGGCTAGAATGTGCATTTAAAGCTTCAGAGCTTAATAACTGACCTGATGTGATGGTGCCTTTTATTCACAAAACGCACACTGTATTTTCAGGCAACCACACAACTAGGAATTCTTCAGCCTAAAATTGGGTGTGGCAGTGGTGACCTTTGTTCATGTCATGCGAGAAGAAATGAGTCCAGCTCTGTGTCCTCACCTGCCCTCAGTCTCCCTGTGCTTCTTCACTGATGTAGTTCTTATTGGGGTATTTATTGAGTGCAGACCTAGCTTCGAGAAGCAACGAAGTGCTCTATGGAGGTGTACAACAATACAGATGCATAACAGAGCGCTTTTCAGAGGTAATAGATATACAGTGGGGAGGGCGGGTAAGGATACAGAGGGGTGCCTCTGTACAGGGTGGCAGGGAGGAGAAGGGCGGGTGGCGTCTAGTGGCTCGGGGGGACGCATTGGGCGACATGATGGCCTAGGTGTTGAGGAGGAGAGATTCCTTGTAGAGGCGGGTCTTGAGTTCTTTTCTGAATTGTAGGAGCGTGTCTGATGCTGACGCGGTGGAGGTTCTGCAGTTTTAGGGGTGTAGGCAGAGAAGGCTTGTTTTCTGGTCCTTTCCTTTTTGCAGTGGCGAATTTCAAGTCAAGATGTAGTGCCACCATAAAATATTCACCCTGAATTCTGTGCGGAGCATTCGTTCCCTGTGGTTCCATATCATTTGACTGGGATCCCAGAGAGAGGAGTCTGGCTGTTAAATAAAGGCATCTCACTTACCTCCCGTTTCACTTACCTTTCCTTAACACGCTGGCTCACTCATCTGGTGTTATCCAGAAGCAGGAACATGGCTGAGCCACGACTCCACTCCAGAAATGTACGTGGAGTTTTTCACCATGGAGAAATGTAAATGCCAACCGAACTCCAGATGGATCACAATCCGGGCGTAAAACATTGAATTGGCGATTTAGTGGACACAAGTGAAAGAGCAAGCATATCCACACCTCCTACTGCTCAACTAAATGTTTGACCCTGGTCTTTTTTTGTTGTAGGTGATGCCATTGAAGCTAATGGAGATTAACCCTTTCTGCAGGGGATGAGGGTGTCCTGGGTTGGTGATTCATTTAACTCTGTGGAGGCACTGGGTGGGTTGGGAGGATGTGGAGGGTTGGGAGGATGTGGCGGTCAAGGAGGGCAAGCTGAGAGGTAGGTCAACTTCCAGTGAAATCGGTTTTGAAGGAGAGGAGTTATTTAGAATGCAGGCTTGAGCAGCAAGTCTCTACAGTGCCACCTACGAACGACGCGTGGTTTCTGATTGAAGGACACAATCCCACACAACTTCAAAACGTGCATTCGCTGCACCCCTCTCCCGCTGGCTGAGTGCAAGGCCGCTTGATGGTATGAGTTGGCTGTAGATGATGCACTCTGTATGTACTCCTATCGATATACATGCATGCTAATGATGTTTCCCACATGGAAAGGCTTCCCTACAGCTTCACATAGGTGTGTTTTTGTTGTTGGTTCTTAGGTTGTTGGTCTTTACCGCCTGTGTGGCTCAGCAGCAGTTAAGAAGGAGCTCCGCGACGCCTTTGAGAGGGACAGCAGCGCCGTGACGTTATCCGAGGACCTGTACCCGGATATCAACGTAGTCACAGGTTGGGTCCTCAACAGGCCGCCGTGCTGTGTGGGAGCATAGTGCAACGGGGCCAGCATGTGAAATGCTAGCCTGGCCCGCTGTGGCCCAGGGTGTGAAATGCTATCCACGCAGGGATCTCTGGGATGTGAAATGCTAGCCTGGCCCGCTGTGGCCCAGGGTGTGAAATGCTATCCACGCAGGGATCTCTGGGATGTGAAATGCTAGCCTGGCCCGCTGTGGCCCAGGGTGTGAAATGCTATCCACGCAGGGATCTCTGGGATGTGAAATGCTAGCCTGGCCCGCTGTGGCCCAGGGTGTGAAATGCTATCCACGCAGGGATCTCTGGGATGTGAAATGCTAGCCTGGCCCGCTGTGGCCCAGGGTGTGAAATGCTATCCACGCAGGGATCTCTGGGATGTGAAATGCTAGCCTGGCCCAGGGTGTGAAATGCTATCCACGCAGGGATCTCTGGGATGTGAGAAGCTAGATGTGGCGGCAACCCAAAGGTAGAACATTCTGGCGTAGTTTAGTCCAGTAGTATTCAAACCTTTTTCATACTATGCCCCCCGCCCCCTTGAGTAAAAATATTGGTTTTTGCTCTCACCACCCACCCGTCTAGGGGTTGCCAAAGAATTTCTAGGGGAGGGGTGTGGGGCAGGTTATTTGCCTACTGCTCATATTTTCTATTGAAAGCAGTCACCTTAAGACTTTTTTACATTAAAAACAGTCACCCTGACCCCTTTTTAAAGAGTCTGCGGACCCCTCTGGATATCCTTCGGGCGCCCTCTAGGTGGGCCAGACTCCCCGTTCGAAGACCACTGCTCTAGTCCGACCTCTTGCTGAGCGATCTCGCAGGCACGAGTTTGCTTGTGTTTATTTGAATAGCCTGCTTATGGCCTGGCACCAATCCATAGCCGCCAAATAGCCCCCACACTGCAGTGATTGATCAGCGTGTGTCTTCTGCAATTGGGCACGATTAATGTGGAATTGCTCCAGACACCGCTGTGTGTGCAGGTGACTGTCTGTAGTCCTGGGCATGCCCCTTCACAGGTGGGAATGGTGGGTGATTGGAAAGGAGAAGGTACATGAAGCTGCATGATGTGCAGAACAATGACCGACAACAATGGTGGTTCGGGTGGAAATTGAACGTCGGATAGACTGAACCAAGATATGGGTTTCCCATTGAGGGGGGTGGCGAGGGTCGTTATTGGGTCTATGGAGAGCGGTGGTGACTGGGCAGTGGGGGGGAGATGGGTTCTTTTTCCTTTTTTCCATTTCCACCCCTGGCGCGATATGGTCCAAGGTTTAAGATGCCAGCAGTTCAGGCAACTGGCCCAAGGTGTGAAATCCCAACATTTCAGCCCAGCCACTTCAAGGCTGGGAAGTGTTATCCATAGGGTGCCTGATTTAGGTTGTGAGCTCTTTTAGGAGCAGTCACCAGTTGCAGTGTTACCCCTGTGTGGATCTGCTTCGGGGTGCGTGTTGTCTCACAGTGGCCGCCGTAGCAAGGCGGAGCCCTGGAGAGAGCAAAGGAAGGGTGACCTTCACGAGCCACGGGAGGGCACATGGAGGGAAAGATTTAGGGAAGGTGGGTGTGGTGATGGTGATGATGTTGGAGGTGGTGGTGATGGTGGTGGTGGTGGTGGTGGTGTTGGAGGTGGTGGTGGTGATGATGATGATGATGATGATGGTGGAGGAGAGGAGGCCTTGTTTAGCTGCATGCCAGATGGAGGAAGGAAACCGTTCTTCTGCCTTGGTACTATGAAAAGGGGATTGAAGACTGGATGGTCCTTTGCACGTGTGTGGATTGATCCTTCTTGAGGGAGCGAGCCCGTGGATGAAGCAACCTGGACACGGGTGGCCTTCTGGCTGTGGAGTGTTGCCAGGATAGGTAAAGGATTTGAGGTAAACGCAGTTCCGCTGTGCTTAGGAATAACGATACTGGTTGGACTGCTGCTGCGGTAGGTGCATGTAGGTTTCCACACGGCGCAGGTAATTCCTGCACCGTATCTCATGTGCGTGTCCCTAGTAAGTAAACCCTGCTATTGTTCTCAGAAGTCATTGTGAAGGATCAGAGTTGGCAGTCCCGTTAGTTAAGTATACCCACCAGGCATGGTTGCTCTCTGAAAGAATTATTTATCATTGGGTAGTGTTATTTCTCATCAGAAAGGCAGTGTCATTTTTGCAGTCATTTTTTTATCCATCCCAAAAAGAAGTGCTCAAACAGTACAAGTGCCCTGGTACCAACACGTGTTTCAGCCTCCTACTGGTCTTTCCCAGGGCTGGGCTTCCTTATTCCTTATGATATGGCATTTATAACGCGCCCATACACAAGTGTTAAAATGCGCGATGAGGCGAGGGAGGGGAAACCGAGGGACGACAGAGACAACAATCCTACTAGGCCAGGTGACGTGGAGATCGCGCAAGTGCAGGGGATGGCGATGGGGAAGGGGGAAAAGTGCAGGGGGCGGGGCAGTGCAGTACATAGGATAACAGTAAAATAAAGACAATAAATAGGAGTGCGGCCAGGTGGTGGCAAGTGCAGTGTGTGCATGTGGACTGATTGATGCATAGAGGGCTTTCCACAGTGTATATAGCAATGAAGGGAAACGCTGTCCTTGTTATCAGAGCTACTTGTCCATTACATTAGGTGACATATATGGAGGACTTTTGCATGCTGCTGTGAGTGCATACTAGAAACCGACCTTTTCCGGTATAGACTGGCTGCAATATATGGAGGTGGTCTGGTTGGGGAGCAGCCTCTTCCGCAATGGGACCCACGTGCTGCCAGGATATTTTCATCGATGGGTGCTTTCAGAAATCGAACAACTGCACAGAACCTATTTGCAGTTTTGAGTTAGTACACCAATGAGGGGGTAAGAAGCGTCTTTGTAGCTTCCATGCCACTGCACTTGACTCCCAGTGACGTTATCTATGCATTTCAGAAGCAGTTGAATAGATCCTAGTTTACCCAGCAATATTATGCTCTCATGTCTGAACGCCTTTTAGCTGGTTATCTGCTTATAAAAAGTGATTGGCTGTGCCTGTGGTCCGTTTGATGTGTGTGAAGCTGCCAGACTGCTCCTACTGTGAATGGAAGGACGTTGAACCAGTGTTTAAAAAAAATAAAATAAATCTGTTTCTGATGTTGTCCTTGAAACCCACTGTCGCCCCGTCTTCATCCTCTACTCTTGTCTGACACGCCCACAGGAATTCTGAAGGACTACCTGCGAGAGCTGCCCACCCCGCTCATCACCAAGACTCTCTACGAGGTGGTCCTGCAGGCTATGTCCAGGCGCCATCCCAAAGGCATGGGGCTGGAGCTGGAAGCCTGGTTCATGGAGGAGACCCTCGGGCTCCTGAACTGCCTGCCGGAGATCGAGAAGGTGAGCATGGCAGTCGGATCAAGATGTAGGGCGAGGAGGCCGCCTGCATCTGCGAGGCAGTGAAGCTCAAGAGGTTTGCCTTGGAGTGGTGAACTCGTCGACTCTCCGTCCCTGTCCCGGTCTCGGCCTTATTAGTTCTTGGGCTCCCTTCATGTCCCCTGCCGGCCTCCCAATCAGTAGGCCCACTTTACTCCCATCAGCTGTTCCTGCCCTTTCCCTCTCCTTGTTCATTATTTATTTATTTGTATTTGTAAAGCGCACTAGCAGCATAAGGGCATCGAGGCGCTGTTGCACGAAATCGGCGTAGTTACATTACCTGTCCTACTCCCTGCCTTTCTCCCACCCTGCTCTGCTTTTCCGCCTTTGTGGCCGTTTCTCATTGGCAGTTCATACTCTGCCATCCCGCTCACTTCCTCTCTTTGCACAACCGTTTCTTCCCCAATGTTTCATTAGTATCCCCTCTCATGAGTTTATTGGGGTTTTATGCGATGCCAATCGTGAGTACAGTCGCTTCATAGCACCTCCTAAAACAAGGGAAAGGGGAGTGGGAACACTGAGCATTCACAGGCTTTGGGAACATTCAGATCAGGTCCATGCGAAGGAATTAGGCTATATATGGGGAAGTGCAAAAGCGATAAACCATGAAACCATATAGGCAAGGGCCAATCTGACCGAGCTAGAGTAGGCCAAGAGTCCGGATGCGGGTTCTAGTTAAAACCATTTTGAGTAGGTGGTTCTTGTTGTCTGGTTTTATTTTGGAAGGAGGGCTGTTCCCAAGGGAGAGTTCGGCCTCTTCAAGAGTTTTGCCACCCAGCAACTTCTTGAAAGCTGAAGTCACGGTCAACAATGAAATGGATCATTTCAAGGATCTGGATGGCCGGTAGTTCTTAGCTTCATGTCTAAGGAAATCTGGACCTGTGTTTCCAAAGGTCCTGAGCATGAGGCAAAGCATTCTAAAGTTGATGCGCCCTGCAACAAGAAGTCAATGAAGGGAGACCAGTTTGGCGGCCTTGCTCTGGATGATCTGTAGCTGCTGTGTCAAGCTTTCTGGAAGGCCAGGCTAAGGAGCAGACTATTGCAATAGTCCAGGTGGGCCAAGATGATTGCAGATGATACTCCTGTGAGGTGTTCAGGAGGGAGAGGATATTTTGCTGGGGTTGGGGGCGTAGGGTGTCGTGGAGCTGCGAGTGCAATTTCTTGGTGATTTGCTGCACAAAAGAAAGGCAATTCTAAAAAAACAAGGCTTTTTACTGAGGTGGACAGGGGTGTAGGAGCCCCCCCGTTGGTAGTCGATACAAAAAGGAGACGGAGGATAGTCTTGAATGATCTTGGTTTTCATGGCATTGAGACCAAGCCAATGTTTCCACCACCCTGTCCCGGAACAACTGATGGGAAAGAAATTGCCTCATTCCAGCAACACCAGGGACACAATTGGAGAGACAACCACTGACTGACTAGGCAATTTGCTTTGCTGTGTCCTGCTACTTGTCTGGAAGTACCCATTATTGCTTTTTCTCAGCTTTACCCTCGTCGTACATTTCTCAAACCATCTCTCTTTCTCTCTCTCTCTTTCTCTCTCTTTCTCTCTCTTTCTCTCTCTTTCTCTCTCTTTCTCTCTTTCTCTCTCTTTCTCTTTCTCTCTCTTTCTCTCTTTCTCTTTCTCTCCCATCCCTATCCTCCCTTCTCCTCACTGCCACCTCTCTTCTCGCTCCACTACTCTCTATTCACAAATCCTACTCCAACCTTACCTTCCATTATGTTTCCTCTTCTCGCATCCACACCCAGCGCCCGCTATTTCACAGAATAAACATTGCAATCGTCTACATCTCACTCTTTCTATTGCTCTTTGGATGCACAGCCTGTCTGCAATACAACCAATTTTACCTCTGACGTTTTCCTTTCTCATTCTCCTTCTCTTTACCTCATTACCCTCACTGAAACCTAGATCTCACCCTCTGACTCTGCAACCATTGCTGCCCTTCCCACACCTTCACTCACTCTCTCTGCCCCACTGGCAGGGGTTGTGGTGGTGTAGGACCGATTTCGTCCTCCAAGCTTCCTAGCTCTCCTACTCCCCATCTGCCACTAATTCTCCCTCATTCGAATACACAATCACTGCCATCTACGACATATATATATATATATATATATATATGATCTCTCTACTGGCCACCTGGCCCAGTAGGTCAGTCGTATGACCACATCTCCCAACTAATTGACTCTCTCCCTCATGATCAACCCCTCATTGTCATTTGGGACTAAAACCTCCCATCTATGCAGCTCTGTCCACTGACTTTAACTCTCTTCTATTTAACCACTCACTCTCTTCTGTCCACTCTCTGCCCACCCATTCAAATGGAAACTCCATTGACCATATTCTCATCTCCTCTCAACTCTGCCTCCAATATCCCCACCACTTATCAGCTTGTCTCAATCTCCACTTCTTCCTCACTCTCCATCTACTATAACTATTAGTAAGTGCAGGTTTCCCTCCTCAAAACTTCCTGACTACCTCTGACATGCAACACTCTCTCTCCTGTTATGCTGAACTCTCCTTTCATCCACCAACAAAGCCTTCACTAACTTTAAGACTGATCTGTATGCTCCTGTCTGCTGTATTCTCTTACTCCTAAATCCTCCCCTCTAGAACCCTGCATTACACCTCATCAGCACCCTGAAAACATCAATGCGGAAAAAGCGTTGCACTTGGTAAAGTTGCGAGGACACTCCTCTGATATTTAACTCTATCTCACTGCTCTTCAAAACTATTCCTCTACTCTTGACTCTGCCAAACTTCTATCTCTCTCATTTTGTCTGTCCTCCTAACCTAGGCACCTGCAAGACTGTCAGCTGCATTCTCTAACCTCCTAGACCCACCTCCATCTCCACTCTTCTTTCTGTAAATGATTGTGTGCTCTACTTTACTACTAGAATTTCTACCATTCACAATACCCTTGCTACTTACCCTCTATCCCCTCCTCTTGCACACATTTCTCCACCACTCCTACCCTGCTCTCCCGCTATGTCTTCCTTTGCCCCCACCAGAACTGATGAGATTCTTGCCCTACTCCTGAAGGCTAACCCTTCCTATACCCCAACTGTCCACTCACAATGTGTAACTCACTGTTCACTCACAATGTAACTCCAAGTGTTGCAACTCCTCTGCTGACTGCCACTTTTACCCTCATCCTTTAAGACCACTACTGTCATCACTCTCCTTAGAAAACCTGGTATAGATCCCAACTGTCCGGTCTTTCTTCTACCACACTATTTCAAAATCCTAGAGCGAGTAGTTTTCAATCGACTCACTGAGTTCCTTGATACTCCCAACCTGTGGGACCGCTCTTCAATCTAGCTTTCGACCTATGCATTCTACAAAGACAGCCCTCAATGTAAGCAACTTCATCTCTTCCGTTCGTCATTCAAACCTTTAATCTATTCTTATTCTTGATCTCTCTCCTGCCTTTGATACGGTAGACTATTCTGACCTTCTCTCTTCATTCTCTCTCCTTGGCATTTGAGATAAGGTCCTCACATTGTTTGCCTCGTACCTTTCCCCCCAGACACTTTAAGTATCCTGGAACAGCCTTACCTCCTCACTCACACCCTTTACTGTTGGACTTCCCCAAGGGTCTGTCTTTGGTCCACTTCTTTCTACTCTCTATATTTCAGCTCTTGGCACCCTGATCTCCTATCAATTATTCGCTGACACCAATCAGATCTTCTTCTACTTCAACTCCTTACCCGATGAGCTGTTGTCAAATACTTTAAGCTGACTCCCCTTCAAATATTGAATGCCATCTCACTCATGCTCATCTCCATTAAGACTGAAGCGCTCTACTTCCCAGCCAAACAGGCGATCTCTTCCTCTCCCACTCTTCTTTTATTCTCACCGGGCTACCTTCTTTACTCTGTTTCTGCTCGTAACCTTGGTGTCATCGTCGACCCATCACACAACTTCTCGCTCATCTGTAAATCTGGCACTGCATCCAGACTCCTCCTCCTCAATATCGGAAAAAATCCACAATCCTCTTCCTTTCAACACTGCTAAACAGCTAATCTCCTCCTTAGTCCTTTCTGCCTACTGTGCCGGTCTCCTCTATTGCCTTCCCAACAATGCTGCTTCCATACCTATCTCACTCTCCTCCTCGCTCGTTAGGATCATCCTCCGCTCACCTTCTTGCCACAACTTGAGCTGGCTGTGCTCCCTCTCATTTTCACACTCTCTACCATCGCTCCCCTACTCTGGTATGCTCTTCCTCTCCATACTACTCCAACTATGCCACTATTTCAACCCAACCTCAAAGCTCTCCTTTCTGAAGAACCTGTTTCCTAGCAGTCTACGCTATTGCATCACCCAGTTTCCTTCTCTCCCTACCCGTTATGGGAAAACTTACAGCACATTTCCATCACCCCTTCATCCTTAAATAAGCACTTTCTCCACCATCCCGTTCCTATGTTGTCCTGTCCTCATCCCTGGCTTGTTTCCACTTTTCCCCTGCAACATCTGGTCTTCAAGTCCCATTCTCTTACCCTATTATAAAGGACCCATGTCCTCCACTCTGTTGTCAATGGTACATTTTGTAAGCGTTTTTGTGCCAAAAATACATTGCTTTCCCTGTGATTTTACATAAACAAATGGAGAAACTAAGGATGAGTAGCAGACAGTCCGATTTACGAAAGGTCTTTCAGGGTGACCCTAAAGTGTAAACAAGATTTGAATATCAGTGACCTAGGAGTGGAAGGTGGAAGTGCAAGCAGTAATGATATTAGTGAGAACATTCAGTTATGCATTAAACAGCCAGGGGAGAGAATTGAACCCTGGGGAACCCCACAGTTAGATGGTCGATCAGAACAAAAACAGAGCTGAACAGAGATTCTCTGTCATGGAGGAATGAAGATGAAATCAAGGTAATCCTTTGCTAGACCAGAGTCCTTTTTTTAGATGGCTTAAGAGAACGACGTGGGTAATGGTTTTGAAAGCCACAGAGAGCTCCAGGAGGCTGATGATTGCTGGGGAATTGGCATAGTGAGACCAAAGAGGTTCATCCGTAATCTACTGGACTGAAACTGAATGGACGGTTAAGCAGCCGGTTTCATGACTCCCTGCAAAGGTTTCACGGAAGTATTCATTTTCCTAATGTGTTAAATAAGCAGTGATTCGGTAATGGGCTTGAACGCAGGGAAGGGGGCTGTAGTCGGGGGTCAAAGTCATGTCAGATCTGCGAGTGCCACAGAGAGAGAATGTTTTGTGTCCTCGGTCTTCCTGATGAAGTAGAGTTAATTCTCCAGCGCATGAGGCCACTGGGTGGAGGAGCTTTCGATGGGGGACCCAAAGTCTCTATACATCCTAGAGTTCAGCAGATGGAGATTCTTTTTTCTCTACTGCAGTATGACCTCCTGATATTCACCTTGGAATTTAAAGCAGTTTTTTTGTCTACCATTTACCCTTCCTTTCTTTCCAGCAATTTCTTAGCTCCCCTGATTTCCTCATTCTGCCGTTCCATCTCCCACTTATTTTCATTATGTGGCGTGCTCTCTCCTCTTTCTGCCGTTGTGTGGCCTTTTTTGCCTTCTTGGTGCTGTTTTGCTTCCACCTTTGCTTTTCTATTTCCAGAGAGCGTTATTCCAGTTCTGATGTATCCTGGCTTTAAGCAGACGCTGACATTTAAAGTTCTATCTAAGGAGATAAGCCGGCAATAAGCACATGGAGCGATCTTCAGAATTTACAATCCATTTACAATCCTGCAATTCTTTTTTCTGCTCACAGGCCACGCTGACCATGCTGCTGAACCACTTGAGTGTGGTGGCCTCCTACCGCGACTACAACCGCATGAATGCACAAAACATTGCTGTGTGTTTTGGGCCCGTTCTACTGGCCCAGAACCAGGACCCCATGCGGCAGGGCTCTCGGAGCTATGCCCACTGTGGGGAGATCGCCAGCGCTGTGGACTTTAAGCGACACATTGAGGTCCTGCATTACCTGCTCCAGGTCTGGCCAAGTGAGTACAGGGAAATTGACGAGAACATTTGAATCTATGAAATGTGAAATTAAGGCAACCAGGTTGGTGGGAACAAGTCATAATCATGTAGGAAAGACACGTTGGATCCGGTAAGAGTAAAAAAAAGTTCAGTATTTGAAAAGAATAAGAGGTCTAATGTATTGCTAACAGATCGGACTGCATTGAGAGACAACGCAGGTACCTAGGGTACGAAAAGAGGATGATAGAAGCTGCACATTACCCGAAAACATTCTTCTAAGTCTCTGGTTAAATGACCTAAACATCTGTGGACCACCGCACTCCATTGATCATTTCTTTTGTGGGGTTTGTTGTATGTGAGCAGACAAGGTGGTTCATTCTAAGTTTGTCGGTATCCTGCCGGTGCTACCGGCGGGATACCGGCAAACTGCCCTCAGTCTCTGTGGCCCGATATTCCGGTATTACTGGTGGCAGAGTGCCAGTAAGTTTTTTTTTTTTTATTATTAGTGCACCCGGCTAATCATAACCTTAGGCACATGCACATCATAACATATAAGATAAAAACAAGCTGCACTTCATAAACATTCTTAAAAAGGTCAGAACCTACAGCACAAAACATCAATAAGAATTCCACATAAATGTGCTTCAAAATGTCAAAATATCTAACACAATACATTTAATCGGAAAGACATGAAAAACTCAATTAGTGCAATGTAAGTAGCGAACACACGCCTTATGTAAAATGCAGCAGCAGCAATAACTGAAGACTCTGTAGAATATAGAGACCTCCAAAACTGATCGGATACAAAATAAATCCATGTTTGCTGACGAGTCCCGATATCCTTTAACATGAGAAATTTGTAGGCAAGGACAAACATGGTGAGAGGTTTCCACTGTGGTATTGCATAACCTACAGCGTCTCTCTTCGGCAGGAATGTTGGACCAACTACCAATGTGTTCAAGAGCCGGAAGGATATTCAGGTGCCAGTAAACTGTAAAACTTTTCAATTTCTCAAAACAAAGCTTGGCAAGGTAGGAACGTGGAGTGCCAAGCTGATGGCTCTGGAGAATGTATTTACTGTAGCGTTTTTTTATACCCGCCAATTTAGTTACATTCTCAACACTATGTCAATTGAACAATCTTCTTTTCCGGACAAACTAAGTGTTCGGAACAGTCAACAGTAAAAACTATGTTATAGAAAAGGGATGGAGGAGTGTCCTTCAAAATTCACACATTGTTCATTAAACTTCGATCTCCAGAAGCAGGAGCAGAAAGTTGTATGCAAGCTTTACAATGCTGCTTTAACCAGCAAGATCTAATAGACTGAACCCCTAACTCATTCCTTACTGCCTCTACTGGAACCGATTTGGGCAGACCGAAGATGGATCGCTAAATTGTTCCCTCCTTGCGTCCATTCCACATATCTCTCTGGTACTACCTCAAGGCCATAAAGAAGGCCAGGATGGATGCTCCTCTGTTGTTGCCCCCTTGTGTGCTATAAATCTCTTGATTACCACCCACTTACTCCAAATGCTTATTGAAATATGGTCTTCATAAAAGTATTTCACAGGAGAAGATTCTATAGGAAATCCTATCTATATATACCGATAGAGCGCTTCCCAAGGATGCTGCTCTAACTTCCAAACAAATTTGTTCTTAGCAGTGTGTTTCTTACCAACTATCAATAATTTTGATTTTTCTTGATTGGAAGGTAATTTGACATAGCGTATGTAGAGATGGCATCATTAGAATGCTGCAATCCAATGGGGGTGCAGTCTAGTAATATAGTGTCTGCATAGAGCATCCACAGCACTGCTTCATCACCTAATCATGGAAGGAAGTAGAATGAATGTCTTTTCTTTCAACTATTCTGCCATTCACGTGGATGGATTACTCTGCCCTCATCTTTGCAATGGTTAAAAATGACTACAAACTATGTAGTCCCACAGTTTGTACTACCCCGGAACTGGGATCCATTAGCCAAATGATCTAGTCCCTCCCTGTACAGTAGCTTGGAACTGGAAACCATTATCCAAACATGAACTGTGTAAGTTCCAAACAAACCCTGAATTTGCCAACTGTGGAACCTTGAGAATGTCGATTTGCCCCAAAGCTATTGGTAGAGAAAATTGACTTGGGCCATGACTCTAGGGTTAATGCATGATCAAAATTGAGAGGCTGTACCCCAATGAAAAGAACAGAAAACATCTTGGAAAGAACACAGCATTGTCGTTACACTCCTTCTGTGCAGTTGGAACTTGCGTGATGATTGGATGCATTACAGTTCAATCCTGAAAGCAAAGAAATTTAAGATTAAGAAACTCCATAATCCAGTCTTTCCTCTGAAAACTCTATACAAACTCATTAGAGGCCTTCAAAATCCTTTAGCGCGGACAAATGAAGATTGCTCACTTGCAAGATATTTGCGAGAAAATAGTGAAGTGCTTCTTGGCTAAAATGACCAAAATGCATCAGGGCATATGTTCTGAGAATAGGGGTCTGCCGCCTCTGGCTCTCCATGTATTTTGTACCACAGCCACCCCCGCCCTGGCAGAGTCAATGGTGAGGTATCATGGGAGCGGTAATCCAAAACCTCTGGATGCAGACCAATGTATGACAACATCTCCCCCGCCATCAATCTGTAGAAATGGTCCCTCACAAGCCCAATCCTTAGATTCCTGGTCCCCATCCCAAAAGATGTGTACTCCCCCCGACTCTTAAAATAAGACGCACGTTGAACTCTTTCTACAGGAAGTGTTTCTGATGTGTTTAACTTGGCATATGTATCACCCCTACTTAGTCTCTGGCCTTAGCCTACTGCGCCTGAAAATGTCAGAATGATATCCAATATCCCCTTTTTGGCCTCTACTCGGAAGAGCAGTCCCTGAGCAAATACTGAGATTTGAGTCCTGCAATGTGGCTCCGTTTGGCTTTCACCTTCTTTGTGGGCAGAGACAGTAGTTGCGACCATACTAGAAGATCTAAGATGCGGTTATTGGTGTGGGCAGTGTTGGAGCCCTGGCCTTATTGCACTAGGGAATAGCAAGGGCATGGTCTTTGAGTGGGTGGTTAAATAGCCTTATGCCCACAAGCTGTTTGTGACTCCTCAGATTCCATCTCCCACCTGTCTGTACACCAATGCAGTAGTCTGGTCATCCATTCTGCAGAAGTGGAGGGTATGTGCCTTATCTGTAGAAAGTACCTGACTGTACAAATTAAGACGGACAACCCTACCACAACCACTTTATAATCCTACACAGGGGTACGGGGTCACTGCAAGGATGCCGAGAGGCACAGAAGTCTGACAAGAGGTTCACCACTCACAGCAGAGGATGTGCCAGGCATGCAAAGCTGCATTGCGCACTCATTAGGTGGTGATTACTTAGTATACACGAGTGGGAGGTAAATGATAAACCTTAAAAAATGTATTCTCCTTAAATTGGAGTGTTTGAAGATGATGCCATGTCTTAATATCTAGGTGCCTAGATGCTAGATCCAGTGGCAGTGCTCTGTTGATCACTTGTTACACAAACATTCCATAGGATTTTACACTAATCCACTGATTGATCAATATGGTGCCGAGAACAACACTTGACATGGCCATAGGAGTGCAAATTGTACTCCTATGGGCCGGACAGTCGCCGTACTCCCAATACAGATGTCCACGGTAACACACAAAAGGTTAAGAGTGCGTCCAATATTTAGAAAAGAACAGGACCCAATTACAAATCAACCCACATTATTAACTTGGCAGCCCGGCTTATGAGGACCTAGTTTGGATATTGAAATCTTCCTCGAATGTTTGCATGTGTTTCGAGAAGCTAGATAAACTAATACTAGACAGTGTTGCTTACCAAAACCGACTAGGTTTAGCATATGAACTATACGATAATGCTCAAGAAAACTGGTACAAGACCAAGCAAGGGCAGACTCCTTTAAAGAAGAGGGAAGGGTGTCATGGTTGCATTTGTTGCCAATATCCCCCTGCATAAACTAGTCTAACTTTCTACACGCCTTCACTAGACTTCCCCCAGTGAACACGCTGGTGATGCCAGTGGCATTTCAGCCATTATTACGATCCCTGGGAGGGCCAGTGTGTGGGCTGATTGTACAATCCGCGAGCTATATGAGCCGGATTTATCTGCGAATTGTCCAGCGCTCTACTAGTATCGAGGGAACGAGGAGTATAAACACAGCCAATTTCCCATAAACTGCCCAGGCGTATTCGTATGTCATCCAAGGGTCTATGATACCCATGTTCATTTTATTAACGATGGTGGGTTATAATGTCTCTACTGGCCTGCAGCTCAGACCATATTGGGCGTTCTGGTCTGTTACATCTCTTTAAAGGTCCTCCTGGCACTCGGGCCTTTGACTCTCGTCTTCAGGGCCCACAATGCCCGGTATGGCCCACGCTCTATTAAAAATACTCCAACCTTTTGCTCCTATCCACCAAAGAGGAAGGGTCCAGCTTTATAACCTGCATGCAGCACATGGGTTTGTGTTATGTTGTCAGTATTGTTATACTGCGCACATCACTGTAGTGGCTTTAAAGTGTCAAGCTTGTCTTTGAAGAGGCAAAGTACGACTCTACCATAATGGAAGCCAGACTAAGGTCTTAAGGGTGAAAAAGAAAAGGTGACGCAGAGCGGGAAAGGGGAAGGGTCTGGAAAGTCAGGGAGACAAAGGCATAACTTTCTAACCAAACATCCTATAAAACCCGTAACAGTTTTACAGCTTAATCGGTCGTAGATTCACATGTGAAATAAATCATCCTTCACAAAAGTTTGGAATTTTCATTGTTCAATGAATTTGTACACATTTAAAGAACACTTTTATATTTTATTTTTATTGTGCTTTGATTTCACAAATGTAATGAAACCTTTTACAATTTGTTGTAGGGAAACAAGTGAACATTCCATACCTTCACATTTGATGGAAGCAGTATTCACACCACGTGACTATAGACCATATATCTGGCATCAAAACTATTGTACAAGGGAGCTCATTATTTTACTTCCGTAGCTCATTGCCCAATTGACACGATATTCCAGGGAAATCTACACATTCTCCACATGGTTTAGGGTGCTTGACCGAATTTGGGTAACTGACGCCTTAAATTGCTTATGCTAAGTCAATTATTGGTAACAATTTCTGGCAATCGTAGTCTTTACCTGTTTCAGAAGCATGTATTATTAATTTGACAATCATAACTCTTTCCTCGTTCTTTTCCAGATCCTCGAAGGAAAGTTCATGATTTCCGGGATAAGACCTCTACAAAACCCACTGACTACCTACGGCAGAAAACGCAGCTGAAGCTGGACCTCTTTCCAAGCGAGGTGGTATCCAGAAACCGTTGCCGGGGCCTTGAGAGCCCCCCCAGTAACCGCTATGCTGGTGACTGGAGCGTCTGTGGGCAGGATTTCCTTCTTGTTCCCAGCAGTAACCTGGTGGACGTGGACTATGATGAAGTGGCTGGAACAGACAGTGAGAACGAGGAGGAGAATCAAGTCCTGGATCTGAGGGAGAATTTCTTGACGCAAACGGGGACGGTCTTTGTTGGAGACTTTGCACTGGTGGATGACTCTGAGGAAATTGACTTGGAGACCCCATTTAGCCCCAGGCTCAATCTAAAGGACTTTGATGCTTTGATTTTGGACCTAGAACGAGAACTTTCCAAACAGATTAACATTTGCCTGTGACCCCTTGGGCAACTGAGAGACTGCCCTTACCAAAGTGCCTTGGCCACATGCTTGGCAGCCTACATGGAGCCTTTTCCAGGAAAGAAGAACAACCTCCTTGGAGTATGAAGGTGTCTAGCGGAAGGCTCGCCTACAGAGAATTGGCCGCTCTAGGGTCTGATTGTGTGTCCTGCAGGAAACCGGGGAATCACTCAGGCAGACACAATTTGCAAAATGGTTGACACCAACAGAAGGTCAAGTTAGATTTGCTGGAGCTGAGGGTCTTGCATAAGGCATCCTTTGGGCACTCCTACAGGTGCCATGGTATCAGTAGCCAGTTTCGTTGCAGAGCCTAGGCTGGGAAAATGGCACAACCAGAAAGGAATCATCATCAAGAACAAATTAGGCCCTCTCCCCTGAAGGTAGGGGGAAGCTGCTCAGTGCTAGAGTCCTTGAATCGGAGACGAGAAGCAGATTACTTTGTTTCCAGCACATTCGTTTGTAGCGTTTGGAGAAATAGTCTAGCCGACGAATGTTGAAATAAGGGTCGGGCCTACAGAGTTGTAAACGAGGCGCTGTATTTAAACCAGGCACTTTACTTCCTTTGTGTATCCATCTGTGTTGTGCGATCATCCTTTACTCCTCACTGCAAAGACATTTTCTGTAGTCGTCGAATTGCAAAGCACTTTCAGTTTTACTTCTCCTTACAGCAGCATTCTTAAACCCAGGTTGTGGAACAATGGTTTGCTCACTCAGACCAGTATAATAATGGCTCCTCTAGTTGTGTCTATAGGAAGACCATGCTAGACCATTGGCAATGCCATTAAGAAGTTGGCTTAGGAATTGTTCACATAAAATGGACCAAGTATTGTTGTGTATTTATATTTTTTTAAACCCAGCCTTCTATATAGGGTTGGTTAAAAAGGTATTGTCACTTTGACAACATTCTGTTCCAAGCAGAATCTGCTTCATCGCAGGAATAATTCCCGAAGGATGGGGGGGGGGAGGGGGCATGCCATGCAGAAGAAATGTGGCTGGCCACTGTTGTAAAAGGGACACAATTATCTAACATTTGCACTTATGCTAAAAAGTAAGCTAATGCAATTAGCACTAGTTTGCTTCTTCTGTAGTACAGAGTGAAGCAAACCAGCTTTGTCCTAAAGAACATCATGTCATGACTCGCACATTCTTTAAAATCCATCTAGGCCTGCCGTTCGAGGTACTTAGTTTACCTACTCAACCTAAGGGAAATGCACTTGACCCCTCGTGACAAAAAAAGGTACCAATGCTTTCTGTGAAATGATGCATGTCCGCACAGCCCTTCTTCATATTTGACACACTCCTGCTAGTGGGTGGTCTGCCATGCACAATGAAACTTTTAGTCGCCATTTACTGCAAACAGTTTGCAGAAAATGTCAAATAAGTTTCAAACATCACCGTACTTACCAGCAAGGTCGAGTACTCCCCCATCATAAAATCCCCCTTGGCCATGCTAGTGGGTGAGTAGAAATGTTGCGAACCCTGCATGTAAAGATTTAAAAAGTGGCACTGGGCTGAAATGGATTAGCCTGTTCGTTTCTGCCAGCATGATAAGAAATGGAGCAAATTGGCCTTGGTCCAAATTTAGGTAGGAAGCAGTTGGATGGCATTTTGAATACATGTAAACGCTTTTCAGAAGGGAACAAAAAAATGCATGTTTTTAGTGACTTTTCCAATGTGAAAGATGTGACCTTGTTCGATGGAAAACTTCTTCAATGTCATACAGCAAAACAAGTACAAACATCGGAATGCTTAATGTGTGCCCACATGCACAAATCCTGCATAGATTGGATCAAATTGGGTCAAAAACAGTTTGCTGAATTACACATTACACAATATGTAACCAGCAAAACCGGTGCTAATTGCATTTGCCAAAATGTTAGCACTGGTGCAAATGTTGGATACCTGGATGCAGGTGGGCAACTGTTGCCAAACACCAGCAACGAAGATTGGCATCAAAGATGTAACTACATCAGTTGTTCAAATTCCTTGTGTCAAGATTTTGCTTTGACCATAACCCAAGTAAACCTGTTTGGAGGGGTTACTGACAAACCGGCTCTACTGAATCGCACTCCAGAGCAGGATTCTGAAACTTTGGACTACAACTCCCATCATCCCTACTCGGCACAGCCATTGGTAAGGGTGCATGGGCATTGTAGTCCAAACTTAGTTTTCAAACCCCAGCTCTCTGAATTTCTTCCCCAGTGGGGCACAAGGCAGTCTCCAAAAGTTGTCTGAAGTGAGTTATTTCAACTCCTAGGTCACATACCGAGCCTCAGTACTTATGAAATATGGCAGATTGAGTAGGAATCCTATTAAGACTGGGTTTAAAACTAATATTTAGAAAGAAGACTGCCTCTCTCTGGCAGACCTCGTGTCTTCGCCTTTGGCGCCGCCTTGGATATCCACCATGCTCTATGGAATTGCAACATCTCTGAAACTGCCCTCTCTGGGGAAGCAGGAGCTGCGCTCGTATGTAAACCGATTTCATTGGGGCCGTATTGCTTTAGTGCCTTGCGACAGGGTCACTGGACGTAAAGCCATCCACACTCTGAGGGATTGTGGGAAGTTCCTGGCTTTTCAATTGGCCCAGAGAATTGTTGGCAAAATAATTGTTTTTATGGCATTCCCCCTATCGATCACAAACCGCCATATTGGTTTTAGTATGGGAATGTATTCCACGTTTGTAGGGGCGTTGTGTTTTGTGCCTCACTGTAATTCTGAGACGAAAAGAATATCTTATGCTATGCATGGATGTATATACACGCGCGCGCACACACAGATGCACACACTGCATACAGAGCATCAAATGAGCACCTTTTTTATGCTTCTGCATTGAAGTCCTAGCTGGTGTGCAGACGCAGAAAGAAATGAGAGCACTTTTACTTTGAGCAGATGAGAATACCCTCGCAGTATTATTGATATTGGGGTGCTTGGCAGAGGTCTTTCCTCCATATTGAGGCAGCAGGGCCTTCCTGCCGGCACGTCCTTTTTAACCAAATAGTGTTACAAATTGCCCCCCCCCCCCCAGTTTTCTCTCCCCAGCCCCTCTCCTTTCTCACTTTCTGAAGCAGCAGCTGCCCGGAATGCTCCTCGCGTGCCAGAATTGCAGCGGTTCATAATTCGGAGCCGAGCTACTATGCCTATCCTTCACGGAAGCTATTCGGAACAGCATGAAGATAGAACAAAGCGGTGGAAGATCCAGCCTTGAGCTATAGCAATGTGGAAGAGTCTTGGGGGACATGCACACACGCTGTCACAGCAGAGGCGTTACTAGGGGGCGACTCTGAGGGGGCTATAGCCCCAGGTCTTTTGGTTGTAGCCCCGAGTCCCGACATTAGGGTAGCCCTGGATCTTTTCCCGACCTAGCAACACCCCTGTATCACAGTTGGGCGCATCAGCCTTGTGGACTAACGTATCTTTTTCTTCGCCAGCTATGTTTTGTCTGGCACCCGTTCTGGATATTCATGGTTGGAGTTTGACAACATGGCTTGAATGTCTTCCCAGGATTTTCAGTTTGTAGGATTTATGCATCCAGACAAGTGATGGATTTTATCCCAGTGACAATGCTTTATTGACCTTTTGATGTTGGAAGCAGCACACTCTAATGGCAGGACGTTGGCCGGCCCAGCACGTATGTCTGGAACTGGCCTCACAAGCTACATCACGTATGTCTGGAACTGGCCTCACAAGCTACATCTGTTTACACCTTCAGTGATCTTCTCATAGCTGACCAATGCTCTTCTGCTAATCAAAAATGGTTGGAGCCATAGACCGATCCAGCCCATGGCAAAATATTTCAAGTCATTCTTAAAAGGTACTGGGTGTGTGTGGCTGGACTCCGTGAGAACCAAGAGCAATGGGTGGCAATTCAACTGGTCCTCTTCAGCCACTGGTAATTCCAATGGGGATCATTCCATTGTTTTGTTTTTTAACTTGAGCGTGCGATTACAGACGGGGGCTTGGGGGACTACCAGTGGTTAGAACTTTGACACATGAATTTCCATTCACCACATTTTAGAATTGCCGAGAAACTCTAGAAGCTCACCAGTTACGTTTTCTTGTTAACCTCGGGTTTGGAACCCTATCGAAATGAGAAGGAAGTTAAACGCAGGAATGCCTTTCGTCCAGTATTCAAAAACCTCGTCCCTCGACTGCCTTTTCACCAATCTATAAGCACATGTGATTTCCTCAAACAATTGGTCGAGGGATATTGTTTATTTTTGGACATTTCCACGCAAATGTAAACGAGAAGAGACCACGCCACAACCCCACCTTTTGTATGACCTAAACACACCCACCCTGCTACATTGAAATTCGTCCAAAAATACCATACAAATTCTCCCTCGACAAATTCTGCTGCGATAAAATATAGCTTTGACTATACCCCAATATCCTCTCTGGCCAGTGCTATTCGTTTTAGTGAGCGCACTGGCATGTCTGAGTAACTTAATGAAGGACTGTAGGAAGGGTATGCCCAGATTTACAGGTATGCCATCTGTGCTTCATGGATGGGACCCAGCAATGCCGACCGATGACTGGACTCGATTGGGTTCACATGCCATGAGCAGGTGGCACAGCAGTTCTGGCTGGATTACACCCCATTTTATTGTGTAATTCTGTGGAGGCACAGGTGAGGGATAAATGGTTATTGAATGCATGATTAATGGGCCATTGCAGCAGGCACATCTTGTTGTTTTCAGAGCCTGGCTGTTTTTCTGGTGTGTGTATATATAGTCACTACATTTGCCAAAACTGGGACATGACAATCTGGCTTTATATGCCATCATGATCTAATAACTTTTGGAGATTACAGCTGGGCTTCATACATTGCTATCAAATAGTAACTTTGTGGTGTAGAGAGGCGCACCTTAAGCACTGCAGAGGTTATAGTAAATGCTGTATTTTGTACCTTGCTACAGTATGTTAATTTTTGGGCGCTGCTAGCCGGGCTGTAGGAGTCCAGTCTGAAGGCTGAACTCAAAACATTCGAACAAGGAGATTACACTGAACGGCGAGACATTTGCCTTGTGAGGATGGCCTACTTTAGTGATCAGTGGGGTCGCTCTGGTTTCTTTATGCATTCATGTAGAGACCAGAATGTGCAGGTCAGGACACCTGGATTCAGCCTCCCTTCCCAGGTTCATGCCACGTTCATTGGTGTTCCACTTCTGTGTCAAAGCACCCCCAAACCAAAGAATGCAATGCCTTCTATTTAGCAGTGTTGGGCAGCTCAGAGCCACGCGTTAAGGCAGGAGACAGCCAAGGCTGTGAGTATGTGGTATCCTGTGCGTTCAGGACCCTGTTCCTCCCATAACGTGTAAATAGGCCCATACGTCAAATCATTGTATTGCCTGGCAGTTGGCTGCTTCTGATAGGTTGGTAGAGTTGGGGCTTAGTCTAGTTCCTGCCAGATTGCCAATCTGATTGTCCGCACGATTTCTCCGTGCATCGACCCGGTTCTGCATCTTTGCTCATGGCTTCTACATTGCATGTAGCACCAGGCTGCACACTACTTCAGTGACCACAGGCAAGGCAGACCACAACATATACATGATTTGGCTGCAAGGTGGTAGTCTGAAGAAGTAGGTCTTCAGCACGTGGGAGCCTGTGTGACTTTATGTGGCATGTGAGCTATCTGTAGTGCTTTCTGCCTGAATCTAAATTGAGCGGATCAGAGTTTTGTTCGGCCATCTGCGGTTCAGAAGCCGATGCACTGTGACCGCAATTCACAATGAGTGACCTATGGCATGCTTGAAGAGCTGGGTGCGTTCCATTCCAAGGATAGGGAAGTCGATGCCCGTCTAAAAAGGTGGCCTTCCTCTTGCGCAGTGGCCTTCAAACCTTTATTGTTCAGGGCAACGCCGTGCCAAGACTCGCAAAAACATGTTGCCCCACCACTCCCTTCTGGCAGTGGCTTGAATAAGAGGTGAGATACTTGTGACAGCGACCACCTCTCCTCCCCGCTGCATTCTCCAACCTCAATATTGCTCCCTGCCTCTCTCGCCTCATCCTATAGGTTCCCTCCTGTTTATTTCCATCTACCGCTCTTTCTCTCCCTCGCTCAGTCTGTCTTCTCTCCTCCACTCTTGTTTCTTTTCTGTTGCCCTCCTTTCTCTCGCCTCGCTAACGTTCTTCTCAGACCCTTTCAGTTTGTCTTCTCTCTTCCTTGTGCTCTTTTGCCCTCCGTTTCTCTCTCCTCTTGCTCTTCCCCGTGGATTTGATTAGTTCATTTCTTTAGAATAGATCCTCTCGAATCAAAATGAGCGGTGTCTCCCAAATGGAGAGGGTGGATTGTGGTGTTCTGGAGGGTGCATGTATTTACTCTACCCTTTTCAACATCTAATTGAAACCTCTCCTTTCAAAATGACGCTGTTGACTCTTCGGCTTGTATTTCGGCTGGACCAGGAGTCAGAGGATAGTACAAGTCCGTATACAGCATATTGTTAGCCTTATTGCCCATTGGGTGTCCGAAAATGGCCTTGGGCTAAATAAAGATAAAAAGGAGATGACGCTTGTTGCCTCGTCCACCAAAATGCATAAAGCATGGGTCATCTATCCACACTACGTCTTAGCAGGACATATAATAAAAACCCAATCAAAAGTTAAAATGCTAGCGATATCGCTAGACTCCCTTTGATTGTAAATCCTCAAAAGAATCATCCGCCCAACATACGTTCAGTTGATGATTTAGAGGCAGGTTAAGCTGCTACTCTCAGAGAAACCGTGTGCGACTATAGCTCGGGCGGCCCATTGTCGGTGCCCGCTTGGACTATTGCGACGCCCTGTATTCCGGCTTCACTAAACCAGGCCCAGGATGAGAAGACTTCACTGGCCACTGGTTGAAGCGAGAATTGATTTGAAGCATTTATCTACAGGCCACAGAGGCCCCTATGGCTTTAGGCCGAAGCTGTGCAGTTACGGGTGCTAAACTCTATAACTTGCTCCCAGAAGATACTTGCTGCATTAGTAACTTGACAGCTTTCAGAAAGGACATTTAAAACCGCTTTATTCTAGTTTAACGGCTGTGGGGGCCATACCGCTGGGTAGTAGCTCCTTCTGACTTCACCACACCGCATTAGCAGTATGCTATACCCTAACCTGTCCTCCACTTGTCACTTTCATCTCATTCTCTCTTCTCCACCTAGCCCTGCCTCCCTCACGCAACTTCTTCTTTCCTTCCAATTCTCTTAATTTCTGTCTTCTGTACAGCCTCTCTTCTCACTTTCCCCTCCAGTTCTAGCTACTCTCTAGCACGTCCCGTTATTTTCCCCTCGCTTCTCTAACCGTTCTGTCTCCTTACTCTCCCTCGCACGCACCCCTTCATCTTTTCGTTCCCTTTGTGCTGCTGTCTGCCCGCGTGCCCTGGTTTTATTCCAGTCTTGCTCTTGTACCCCCCGCACGCACTATTCTGTATCACCAGTCTTTATCTCTTAATCTCCTACCATTTCTCCTGCTATTGCTCCTTGGTTCTCCTTTCTTTCGCTGCCCATGTCTTTCTTTTTTGAAGGCTGAAGGGAACCGGGGATCTAGCACCTTTCTGGGCTGAGGGCCACCACTACTAATGAGTCTGTTGCACTCTCCATTAAAGAATAAACAAGCACAGCCTTTCTTTCCTCTGCCTCCTTCTCCATAACTGAGTTCCCGGCTCAAATAGAGTTAGGGTGACGGGCTGTTACCGGCGCTTTAAGCTATGGCATTCGCACCTCCCCACGTGGACGCGTCCTTTAGTTTGAAGACCCCTGCTCTTGCGACTGCGCGCTTCTGATTATTGTGAACGGCTGCCGCCTAGTGGGAAGGACTGAAACTGACCTCTGCAGCTATACAATAAAAAAGCTGAGTCCCGAGGAAGAACTATGCACAGACAGTGCACACCTGTCCTTTGTGTCCCTCCCCTGCTTCTTTCACCCTTTGTTTCTTTCCACCACTCTTCCTCTGTTTGTCCAAATGCCAGAGATAAAAACAAAACATGCAAACCTCTCCCTCTCTGCCTAGTAACACTTCTCTTGCATCTACACATGTAAATGCACAGGACAAGCCTCCGTTCCGGTCCATGTGATTTGACCGAAAAGATTTTATCGCAGTAGATTTCGTTGATGCTTTTTTTTGCCGTAAATATATGTGGCGGGAGACCACCCGCAGCCTCCACCCTTAACACCCATACTTTAATTATTAGCGTAAACCCACCCTTCACATATGATGCAAAATCTGATTAAAACAATTCAACGAAATCTACTCCGATGGTATCTGCTGCGGCCAAAACCCCTTTTAGCACTGTGCAGCAAGGCCGCTACCGTGGTAACTGGTGCGCTAAAAATGCATATTACGTTCAATCACCTGCTATTGCTTTCCTTGGTAAAGTTTGCAATCCTATTTTTTTTTTGGTACTTTGGGATCATAGACTTCCGACAGGAGCAAGTTGGACCTGTTTTAAAATGTGAATCCGCATCGCTTTGTGCACAGCGCGGCGGCGCCGTTCGTCTGCCAATCTTTTCAGTAGCCGGCGGAAGAAGCATTGGCTGCATGTGAAAAGGTTACACTTAAAAGTATTATGACCATGCCTTGAAGTATTAAGTTATATGTTTAATGTTTTGTTATGAAGTTATATTTGTGTAATGCTACGGATACGTGGTGAAGATTTGGCGGACTGTGGATAAAGCAGAGCCACCCAAAGTACACCGGTCTCTTCTGCATATTCGATTTTTTATGAACACTTACAGTATTCAGCATAAATGTCACGTGGATATCATGTCATTTGTAACTGTGCTTCTCTGCATTATGACTACGAGGATACAGTATTTTTGGACTTGTGAAATTCTAATGTTGACATTTTATAGAGGTACAGACTTGGGGCTATGTTGTATTGCACCCTTGCCCATCACACAATATTATTCTCAGTATTTTAAAAAAAATGCAATAAAAGAGAGGATATCTTAAGTGGCGTTTTTGTTTTCTGTGGCAATTTTCCATGTACCTGTGCCTAATCTCGGGTTCCCTTGCACTATATAAATGCCATGGTGGCCAAGCCACCAAAACAAGAGGTGATGACTGGAAGGTTTAGAATTCAAGTGGAAGTTCACTCAAAAATGTTGTTGCAAAAGATGGGCCATATCAAGTTGTCTTTTGCTTCATTATTGCTGCGAGAGCAGCGCTAAACACAAGCACAGTAGGATAATTCATTTCACAAAATGGATGCCTCCTAGTGCTTGAAATGTTTTACTTTGAGCCTCATTTGCTCAAAATTTTACATAGGAACTTTCTTTAAATATATTTTTTCTATATATTTTTTAATTTGGCCTATCTTTTGAGACAATCAAATTTTTGAGTGAACTTCCCGTTTAATCTTAACCTCTGGCATTGGTCTGGGCAGCCCTCCAGACCACTGTTCTTCGCCTGCCAAGCCATTACAAAAGGGGAAAGACCATATGCAAATCAGACTTGGTACGACACCCCAAAAGGGGCAGGCCAGCCTCAACTGCTTGGTCACATTCCCAAGCATCCCCAGACATCAGTGAGGTGTAGTTTAGGCCTCTACTGCCAAGAGGCACAGGACCCCGCATATGGGTATACCTGTTCCACACTGGGTGACTACAGCAAAACAAAAGAAGTGATGGCTGGAAGGTTTAGAATTAATCTTAACCTCTGATATTGCTCTGGGTAACCCTCCAGACCATTGTTCTTTGCCTGCCAAGGCATTATAGATGGGAGAAAGGTGACCAATCCAGCCTTGCATCCGTACAATCTAAGCATGTCATTACCATAGCATTGTGGACACCTTAACACGTAGAATAGGGATAGGCATTGCTGATCTTTTACTTTGGAGTAAACCACTTGCAGTAATCCATCCTAACCACTAGTTGCAGACTATGTGCAGCATGTAATTCAAATGGATACAAGATCTACCGAAAGATTAGAGGGGAATTTGTAATACGTTTGTGTTTTTATCGTTGCAGCTTTGTGCTACACAATCCAATGATCGATTGATTGGAGAATGACTCTCACTGGTAGGTAACGTCGTTCATGTACAGCATGTTGCTTTTGAAATCCCTCGGTCCCGAAACAGCAGTAATGTCACCTCGACCAAACTCGCTCACCAGTGCTCTCTGGGAGGCAGCTGCCGCCTAGATGGACGGTGACAAGTGCCTCAAATAGTGAGCGTGGAAAGTTCAGATGATTTTCAATTTTCATGTGCAATCTGTAATCTGCATGTCAAATCCCAAAACAATACATTGGATTATATTTATGTTTGGTTTGTCCTTCAGTTGTCATGGAAAAGCTGCTGAATCAGGGATGGGGATAAAATGAAGAATTTCCTTATCACTGTCACACAGAGATGGTGTTGGAATGTAGCAATTTGAGGTTGGTGGTTGGGGCCAGACCAGCCGAAAAGAGGCTACCAAGCGAAACCATGCGGGGGCAGGTTGCCTCTTCATGGGTGGCACGCCTCCTTGCAAAAACGATGTGCACCTATAGCCTGGAATCCAGGGAAAGGAGCGCCCCTGGACCCTGACCGTGGCTTCCGAGTTACCAAGGTCAGAGCCCTTAGGATTCTGAGCAGTCGGCGAAGTTGTATGTGGACAGAAAGGCTGACCAGTGATTTTCCCATCGTACCAGAACAATCTCAAGGATTCCTGTGGATCCAATAGGAAACCTATTGGGGCCCCTCTATATCCGGGGCACTTCAATTTTATCTATGACCTGTTTCTCAAGAGGTTTCCGTGATGGGCAGGGTGTCGCTTCAAATAATGGTCCATTTGAGATCCAATTTCTGGCCAATGCAAACGAGATGCACACTGAAGTTAGAAGTCAGAAGCCCTTGGCTAGCCGCTGCGTGACGCTTGTTTCACTGTCATTAGATTGGAAATTTGCAGTTGTGCTAGTTCCAGTTACCTCTGAATCACCTCTGTCCATATTCCTTCAATTTCTTCTATTGGGTATACGCTAACCAATTAAACTGGATTTCCCAGATCTCAACATAAACCTCTTAAATTGACATGCTTAAGTGCTTGCACTGAATAAAGCATCTTAAAATCTTGCATTGAATAAACCTGAAAAAGGGGTCATTATATGATCACATTTTGTTAAAATTGTCCACATTTTCTTCTTTCATTTTCAAGAAATAGACACATTGTTTCATGCTGTTAGGTATTTTCTTAACGGCTATTGTAATCCAATAGTTTCTGTGATTGTTAACCAGTGCAATAGATAATATTAACCAATCCAAAAGTCTATAAGTACATTCTTATGTGTAGAGGTACCATCATCCCTCAAGTATCAACACCCCTAGATTGATTCACTTCAGTTGACAGCAAAGCTCGTGGCGTAGCATAGACTTTGACGCCCTCACAGGCGGATCGCCAACACCGAAGCAGAGCGGCACGAAGAACATCTCCAACTCGACCAGACTGCGACATGACGAGGCGTACAGGAAGTGGATGGGAGGGGAATATAAGATTTACATTGTCTATATTCACACAGAGGTCTGGAGAATCTTTGCCCCCTACACTACTTCTTTCTGGAGAGTAAAGAAATGGGAGTCCCTATTCGGTTTAGTGAGCACACAGGCATGTTTGAGTAATTTAATCAAAGCTTGTAGGAATGGTATGTCCAGGTTTACGGGTATGCCTAGACACCCCACCTGTGCTTTCTGGATGGGACCCAGCAATGCTGACAGATGACTGGACTTGATTGAGTTCACATGCCAAGAGCAGGTGGCATAACCGTTCTGGATGAATTACTCCCTACTTTATTTTATTTTGTTATTCTGTGAAGGCACAGGGGAGGTGTAAATGGTTATTCAATGCATGATTAATGGGCCATTGCAGCAGGCACATCTTGGTAATTACAGAGCCTGGCTGTCTGGTGTGTGTGTATATCGCCACTACATTTGACAAAACTGGGAGATGGCAATCTGGGCTTTATATGCCATCATGATATAATAACGTTTGGGGATACGTGCTGGGCTTCATACATTGCTATCAAATAGTAACTTTGGGGTTTAGAGAGGTGCATATTAAGCACTTGTTAAGATGGATTTCTGAACTCTGACCTGGTGGGCAGAGGTTCAGGCCAGCCTAGTTTCTTGAAACAGGGTAACCTTCTGGACAAGCCAGACCAATCAAGGTAGCATTGGCAGCGGTCAAGACTAGGTATCAGGAGGGGGTGAGGGTGACTGAAGGTCCACAATGAGCACACACAGTAAAGGACACTACAAATCACTCCCAGTCAGGTGTATATATCAAAACTACATATTCATTTATTCAAGACCTTTTGAAGTCAAACACAAAGCAACTATCAACAGTAATACATCAAACCAACACAACACTACTATGAAACATATATACAGTTACCAAAAGGCCTAAATGAATAGTGCACAGAATGGGTCCACAACCTAAGAACAAAGGGAGCAAACAGTGCAAATAGGCTTTAGGCAGTTCTTCATCAATCAATCCCCAACTAAGAGGCAGTCCAGTCCCTATGAACAGTAGAGCATATCGCTCAAAAGTACTTTCAGATGCAGGTGCACTCGATGGTCGGGTAGAACAAAAACGGGGTCTCTTGCAAGGGCTGTAGCGACTCAGGAAGGTGGGTGAGGTGAAGAAGAATAGGTTCCCACTATTCAAGGAGGGTCTTCCCAAGAGGACAGAACAGGTTCCAGGAGTTGGGGAATAGGACAGTAGCACATGCTACCTGTTTGAAGGTGAGTGGCTCTCAGGGGACACTTGTGTGTAAAAATGGATGGATGCACTACAGGCCACCGGTAAGGGTTGCAAGTACTCACCAATCCCAGGCGCACTCCGGACCAAACTTCGGCAGTCGAGTCCACTTCGGTTGCAGGTTCAAATGCGGCAATTTTGCGGCTCTGCGGCTTTCAGAAGCCGAGTTACTGCGATGATTCTGTGGCCGGTGAGTGGTGATTTCTCCGCTCCTGATGGAATCAGGGCAGTTTCACTGCAGCAGGATTCAGGGCACAGCAGCAGGGCACCTGCGAGTTCGTCAGCACAGCTGGGCAACACAACGACCGTGTGCCCTTGGGTTCAGGCGTACTCTCCTAATTACAGACTTAGGGCGCCTAGGTGTACGAAAACACGGCCGGCAGGAGAGTGCCTTGGACCCAGTGCTCACCATCTACAAAGTCAAGTGTCAACACACACAGACACACACACCCACACACACCCCCCCCTGTAAGGTACTTTGTGCTCTTATAACATGTTGCAACATTGAAAAGGACTAAGGGAAACAGCCTCCCAGTACTGACTTTCTTTAAGGGTATGTCCAGGGCCTTAAGTGGCACTCCAAAATGAGCCGGGGCTCATCAAGGAGGCGTAGCTTAAAGGCGGATGGGGGTCATCTGCTGGCTCATTAGGCCATGCCCCTTGACGAGCCCTGGCTCAATGGCTACAGGCACCCTGCCAGGAATCCTTTATTAGAGATCGGCACCCTCTCGTCTGTGAGGAGAGGGTGGTGATCTCTGCATTTATTTTCTATAGGTCTGCCTGGCAGGGGACAGCGCCTCGCCTATTTAGGCTTAATGGTGGTGCTGCCCTTCGCCAGCTGGGGAGGGGCAGCGTCGCCATTAAGGCTGAAAGGGTGATGCCCGTGGAAGCGGAGGCTTTTTTCCTAAAGCCTGAAACTCCTGCAAATGTGCGGGAGCTTCAGAATTTCGAACAGAAGGCCTCTGCTTCCAGCGGCCTCACGTTTCTCTCCATAATGGTGGCGCCGGCCCACGGGTATCGCTTGCTTGAAGAGATGCCTCGCAGGTACGGCGCCACCATTATTGCTAAAGGGCATTTTTTATGAAGCCTGAAGCTCTCATACAGGAGCGAGAGCTTCTGGCTTTAGAAAGAAATCCTTTTTATTTAGTGGCTGGGTCTGCCAGGGGAGATTAGTGAGCCCTGGCAGGGCCCCGCCACAAAACAAGATTTCGGAGCCTGCCGGGGCTCAGCCCCAGCCCACTTACAGCCCTGAGCATGTCGTTTTCCCCATAACAAAGTGAGGAAAAACGGAGTGCAGCAGAAGGCTGTGCTCCACTGGCAAAAGACAGGCTAGACTTTTCAGACAACAGCAAAAAGTTGGGGTACACAACTAGAGGGAAAATTACACATACATTGGAAACTTTCCTAACAGCACTGCAGTGGGTGTAGTAAATGCGAGCAATGAGGGCTGCATTTTGTACCTTGCTACAGTGCGTTTAATTTTGTGGTGCTGCTAGCTGGGCTGTAGGTGGAGTCCATTCTGAAGTCTGCCCCCAAAACATTAGAACAAGGAGATTACACTGAAGGGTGAGACCTTTGCCTTATGAGGATGGCCTACTTTAGTCGCTCTGTCTTGTTTGGTTTCTTTAGGCATTCAAGCGGAGGATAAATCGGCGAGACCTGGAAGGACGACGAAAGGCGACATGCCCTTGCCCTTTTCAGCTCAGAGCCGCGAAGCCTCCAAAAGATGAATCCTAAGACCGGGAGTTACAGCTGGCATGCGGAGCAGCAGATGTCAAAGGTGCACAGGGGCCTCCCGCATTGATAAAGTAGGTGGGGAGGCAAGCTGGCTACCGTGGCACTATCCTTGACCCCAGTGACCAGAGAAGCCAACGGTTCAGCACAGCCAGTGAGTCGGAGGAAGCTGATAGCAAACCAAACTGTGTTGAGCCCAAGGTTGCGAGTAGCAACATTTTGAATGCAAGAAGAAAGAACTTGAGTGCATGTTTGAACTGTTAAGAAAGCCCAGACACTGTAGGAGTGCTAATTTGAAGGACTTTCACTGGCCCCTTTTATTTTGTTTGTTGAAACTGCGAAGACCAGGATGCCCCAGGAAAGGGCGGCGTGAGGCGTCGGAGTGGTCCTACAAGGGTCACGTCAGATCCCTTGTACAATCGAAAGTCTCTGACCCAGTACCAGGATAAATCTAGGGGAAGGGAATCCCGCTTTCCGACAAGGTAGTGAACTGTGAAGAAAGGCAAGTATGAACCTGACAGAGGGCTGCCGAAAGAAAGCTAGGAGAAGAAAAACCCTGCTCTCTGATGAACTGAGCAATACATGAACTGTGTTAAAGAAAGGCCGTAGTGAACCCCACGGAAGTTGCCCCGAGTTTTAAGGAGGATCTGAGCCCAGCAGAGGGAGATCCTAGGGGCGAAGAGCAATTGCATTTTTGTTAGTTTGTTTTTTTACTTTGAATCAGCAGGCCTTCCAAGGCAAAAGACTTTTGCAGGAAAGAGACTTAGCCTCTGAAGGTTTTGATATCGAACTGGAACTGTGAACATCGTACTGACGAGGCCCAGGTATGCACTGTGCAAGTCCTGCCTTTTACCATGCTTGAAACGTGGGGAAGGGAGATGCAGCCAAACCATCCTGGCTTATTATGTGAACACTTTTCTTTTCTGTTGAACAGTATCCCACACTCTTTTTGTAATTTAGTAGGAAGGATTGGCAATGTTTTTTTTTAGTATTGGGTCCTGACACGTCCACGAGCAACCGCTCTCGATCGTCCACCATTCTCCTCCAACATACGATCTTCCTTTCTCTCAAGTGCGAAGTCTAACACATCACCCACTTCATCACCCACATCATCATTACCACCCAAAACCCCCATGTTCATACTCATTCTACTCTCATCTGGAACCACAACACGCCTCTTGTTTGACTTTGAGCCGTCCTCCAACTGTACATATCCCTTGCCACATTTAACAACTCTCTTAGAAGGTAAAAATGCGCTACCACTTTTCTGAACAAATCTGGGATTTTTTACGCAAACAACATCACCCACCTTGACCTGCAACTCCTTTCTATCCTTTTGGGAAATCCTTACAGCCTCCTGGCGTGCCCAAATTCTCCGCTGCACACCATCAAGGTCCAACTCCCACACGGACCACCACCACCCAATGCCAAAGACCTCAATGTTGTTCCCGGTTTCCTTCCCCTCATCAATTCGAAGGGTGTCAGACAGAGTTCTGCAATAAGCCGACAAATACTCAGAGACCACCTCCTGCCACTCAAGCCCATTGACAAGGGCGTACTGAATGGCATTTTTAATCATTCCATTAACTCTTTCCACCAGGTCTTTGGCACTTGGATTGTACAGAGCAGTGCGATGGTGCTCTACGGCACACTGCCCCAAAAATTCCCTCATAAGTCTGGAAGTAAATTGGACACCATTATCGGTGACCAGACTAGCCGGTATCCCTTCCCTATCAAATATTTTTTATTTAGGAAAGTTATGACACACCCTGCCAAACGCCGCCACCTCCACCCATCTGGATGTGTAATCCACTAGCACCAACAGAAACGTACACTCCGGCTGTAAACATTCAAAGGGACCCATGATCTCCCTCTGTTACTCTTATCGCTAATGGCGCATGCATGACGATTCTTCACCACCAACTCAACATCGTGATCCATGGAAGGCCACCAATACTCCTCACGCAACCTCCATTTGGTCAAAGATCATCCTAAATGCCCCTCATGGGCCAACACCAGGAGCCTATCCCTCAAACAAACAGGTGGAACCAATTTCTCGCCTCTCGACACGCCCCAGGGACCAACCGCCAACTCATCCAGCACCTGGGAGTACCCTCTGGTCTACCCTTAACCGCCTCCCAACCCTTGCTCAAACCCTCTCTGAACCAACACAGTTCAACATCCCTTTCACTCTCTGTGGACCAACCAGACTTATCAATGGTGGGAATGATGCAATGAAACTCCTCCTCTCCTCCAACACCAACACCTTGAAAATGTACTGCCTCTGACACAGGTAACCGTGATAAGCAGTCGGCGACAACATTTAGTTTGCCAGGCAAATATTCCATAGTGAAGTTGTACTCCTGCAACTCCATAGTCCACCTGGCTATCTATCCTGAGAGATATAGCCACTGCACCCCGAGTGGTGAACACATGCACCAAAGGCTTATGATCTGTCCTGACCACATATGGAATGCCCCATAGGAACGTTCTAAAGTGTTTAGACGCCCAGGTTACCGCCAAAGCCTCCCGCTCAATCACAGAATACCTACTTTAAGCAACTCTCAAAGTCCTGGATGCAAAAGCCACTGGTCTAGATTCCCCCTCACATCATTGCTCCAAAACTGCACCTAAGCCCGCCTCACTGGCGTCCACAGTAAGCATGGTTTTGCACTTGGGGCCAAAAGACCTCAAACATGGAGCATTATCCACATCATTCTTCACAACCTTGAACTCTTCAAAACACTTGTCGGACCACTCGAACCTGACACATTTCTTTAATAAAGCTCTCATGGAGATAGTTTTCTCAGAATAGTTGGGTATGAACTTTACATAGTATTCCGCTAGACCCAAAAATGCCTTCAACTAATCTTTATTGGGGGGCGCCGGTGTATCTTTCATCGCCTGTACTTAGGACTGACCCCTTGGGCACTAAGGGTGTGTCCCAAATATGTCACCTTATCCACACCCACCTGACTGACATTTCGCCAATTTCAGTCAAACCTTTTTCTTTCAGCACTTTCATAACCTCGCATACCCTGATATCATGCTCCTCCTTCAATCACCCCACACCAAAATTTCATCCTGGAAGTAGCACACTCCCAACATGCCGCCAAACAATTCATGTATTAAACGTTGGAAAACAGCTGATGCTGACGCAAGGCCAAAAGGCATGCGGCAAAAGCGATGGGCTCCAAAGGGAGTCACAAAAGAAGTGAGTGATCTGGAATCCACGTGCGAATCAATTTGGTGATATGCAGCAGACGGGTCAAACGTAGAGAAACGCCTTGCCCTACCCAGGGTAAGCAACAATTCATTAATATTTGGCAAGCGATGGCAATCAACCCAAATGTTCGAATTGAACTCCTGAAGGTCCACACACATTCTGAGATTGCCATCTCCTTTCTTAACCAATACCACAGGGAACAACCATTCTGAAGACTCGATAGACTCAATGACCTCTGCCACCATTAGCTTGTCCAACTCTGCCTTTAAACCGTCCCTGGCTAAAACTGGAACACCCCTCACTTTATGTACCTTGGGCACTGCACCCCTTTTTAAAATAATGCGGTGGGAAAATCCCTTGAGCCTCCCCAATTTATCAGAAAATACTTCCGGGAAATCAGCCTTAAGTGACTCAGACGTCACTTGACTCCCCACACCCCCAACCTCCTCCTGAATGATCAGCACAGGCACATCCTTCCCTGGATGGATTTCAATGCTTAAAGCAGCTTGTTCATCTCACCCCAATACACTGGTACCCTTGAGTGCCACATATAGTTTGTACATGGTTTGTCAACCCTTGAATTCAATGCAGGCCCGATCATAACCCAACACGCTAATGGGATTCTGCCCATAAGCACTGGGACTAATATCGGACGCATGAAAGCTGAGACCTCTTTCCCCAACCTCTCCACATAAACTTCCGGAGATATTATGGTATAGGGCGAGCCCGAATCTACTAACATGTCTACAGGATGACCATCCACCATCACCGAAACCCATGGACCGTTCCGTGAGGCCCCCTCGACATGTAGTATCACACCATTCCATTAACCTTGCACATGCGGGCGTAATGACCCCTAAATTTACATTTTCTGCATTCAACGTTAGCAGCAGGACATTCTTTCGAACCAGCTAGATGGCTAAACCAGCCACATTTCCTGCAAGGCTCTTTAACTCTGGGCAACCTTCCTCCTTGGTTGTCACTTTTGTCAAATTTATTTTTATTATCCACACCACCTCTATTGCAAGGTACGACGGCCTGAATGGCATCTCTGGAACCCTCCCTCTCAGTGACAATTTGTACGCTTGCCCTGGATGTCTCCATGGCCCTGGCGATCTCCACCACCTTCTCCAATGGCGGGTCACTTTCGATCCAAAGCTTTTCCTTAATCTTCTGACTGCTGGTCTTCATCATTATTTGGTCTCTTATGTACGCATCAAGAATTCCCGAAAATCTGCAGGTGGCCATTAAAGCTCACAACACTGTCACATATGCATCTATGGATTCACCCGACCCTTGCGCCCTGGAAAATAACTTGTAACGTTCCAGCACTACGTTTATCTTCCTGCCAAAACGATCCTCCAGCTTCTTCAACGCAGTCTCATATGCACTCACCACTTTTTCCCCTTTGCCACTCCCAGGCACTGTTACCTCCTCCCCTGGCAAATGGCGAAAGACTCGCAAACCCTCAGTGCCAATACAGTTCAAAAGCACTGCCTCCTTATCAAATTTTGCGCCCCCAGCTGACCTCAAGTATACCTTGAAGGAGTTAATCCACTGGTCCCATGGGGCCGCTGGCTCTCCAGGAGCAGGCAAAAATGCTGGAGGGGGTCTGGCAGCAGTGTGAGACATGCCTTACTGAACAGGAAAGGGACCTGTTGAACAGCAGTTGCGTGTGTAAGGCACGTTGGCCGCGAGCCAACCAATAAAGTCTTCCCCTAGGCCCCTTCAAATGACAGTGCTATTGCAAAAAGTGTCACCGTACCTTGGTGTGCAGGACGTTGATTAACACTACCTAACCAGGGACTCAAACCGGATGGCTGTCCACCCCGCACCAAAATTAGGCAGAATAATGTGCGCACTGGCGGGGCAAGAAACTCTTCTCCTGCATGTCCCACCCCCTGTCGCCAGCGTGAGACAGATTGAGAACTGGGGTGTAAGCAGAGTGTATCTACGCTTGTCTCCAACACGCCAACTCAAGCCCTGCCTCCCGGGCTGCCAGCGGAGCGTATATATGCTCGTCCACACTCGCCGGCTATAGCCACTGCTTCAGCTTCAACTCCTACGGAGCGCAGGGGACTCAAACTGCCCACAACGCCACCCAACTTCACCTGGGGCGCTGTGCAGTTGCAGTCTCTCCTGCCGCCGCAATCTCCACCAGCGACACCTCTGTATGTCCTGCGCCAGCCGCAATTGTCACCACAGTGGCGGCCCCCTCCTAAGGCCACCCCCGCCTGGAAACAGCCTCAGCTGCTGAAACTTGGCCTGAGACCGCAGCCCGCCTCAGCGATCCAGGGCAGCGGCACCGCTTGGCCCGGCCTGCCACGTAGCTCACGCCTCGCTGCCGACCTCACTTTGAAAGACACTGCCACGCCCAGCTCTGGTGCACCCCGCGGCTCCTGCTCCCACCAACTTAGCAAAGACCTCCGACAAACCCTGCATACATGGACAAGAAAGGGTCCAGACTTCCTCCATTGCCAGTGAAGTAAACTGAGGCACGGTAAAGTAGTTTACAACTTTATTCTGGACCCAGAGCAGGAAAGCCGCAACCAGGCACGGAAAAGGCAAGCAAACTGGCCCGTGTGGAATGTTGATTCATGAACCAGGAACAACATTCCACACGTGCCATAATACAAGATACAACACACTCCCCTCCCCCTGGGCCCCTCACACCATTTCCCTTACCACTGCTGGATGCTGGAGCCCTCTCGCCATGCCCCTCTCTCCCCTTGCTTAACTCATCTGCCCCAGCTCCTTTCTCATCTCAGTCTACAGTCCACTGGCCCCATGCGAGGCGTGCTGTTCATCGGCTAATTTACAGCGGTCATTTGTGCTTCAGGTTTCCGGTCTGCAGAATGCAATCTGTTGAACTTTGCTCACCTCACATTTCACTAGTTTCAGTAACCGATCTCGATTCCACTGAATGGAGCTCAATGCCTTAAGTCAAATGCGTAGTCAGGCCTTCTGTGATTTTGGCTGCCAGTGGGATGCCCAATCCTCTTCAGCCTCCTACCCCTCAAGCACGTTAATACATTGTCCCGCCAATATCTGGACGAGCCACCCAAATCTGGTTCTGAACTCCTGGAAAGACCCATTCTATAAACGTACTGAAACAGTCGGAAGAGTGCACAAGCTGCTGCGCAGCTCCTCAGCAGTATCTTCACTTCAGAGTTCAGACTGTGTGACCAGGCGCTGAAAATCTCTCGGATGCACTAGCAGAAGCCCAAAGGCTGGTTTGCTATCATATTATCCTATCTCTGCCCCCCTGGCCACACCCCCTTCCCACCTGACCAATAGTCTAGTCCATACAGGACTGACATCTGAGATGGCTAATGAGGGACCACCAGCAATCTAAATTATTTATAGGTCCGGCGCAATTGGTCCACAATAATTGAGGGAAGTTCCGCTGTGGGGTTTACCGGCCGGGGGGGTGGCGGATGTTGATTTTTCCCAAGACAATTTCGTAAATTGTTGCAATTTTGTATTTCTCAACACTGTTTTTGAGAAAAATTGGGTCACAAGGCATGCAGTTTACAATTAGTCTCTAGAGTAACACGCCCATTCATGATTCAGGGCCATTCACGCACGGGGGAATCGTTAGTGTTAACCCATAGTAGTGCAAGTGCCCGAGCGCAGCCCCAACGAAAACGTAGAGGGGTCTGTGTGGGTTCTCCACTCTGAGAACAGGTTTAAATAATGTGTTGAAAGGATGCTTTTTAAAAGCATAATTTTTGAGAAAACGGATGTAAAAAAGCCATACTGTTATGTATTGGTCAAACGCACACATTAATAATGGAAACCTTCCCCCTTCTTTATTCCTCCTACAGTTACTAACTTGTCCCTCCTCTATCCCCTTTCCCTTGCCCCCCGGTTGCCCCTTTACTGTCGCAGTCTCTTTCCCTTAAAGAGACTGTGTCATTTTCCTTTGTAGCCCCCCATTGCTTATAAGGGACGTTCGTGCCTTACATCTGCTCGGTGAGGAGGGGGGCCTCCGTATGGTTCGCTGTGGGCGGTCTGGCGATTTGCAGGTCTCTCCTTCTGATGCTCTTGGTGGGAGACCCACGGTCCCCTTTCTTTCGGTTTCTGCTGCTGCTTCTTCTTCCTTCATGTGTGGATCTTCGTCAGAGTCCACTTGGAACAGCTTGTGGAAAAAGGAGGCTTTTCGGGTGATCTCCCCAGGCTGTGACCATTGGCCCTTTGATGTCGGTGACCAGCAACGGCTTGGGCTCGTATCTGTTTTCCTTTGTTGCTTCTGCCTGACGAGTACAACTTCTCTGATCGAGAGGTGCAGTTCTACCGCCTTCCTTTTCTGGTCTGTCCACTCTTTGGCTTTCCTTCTTTTCTCGGCTTCTTGTTTTCTGATTTTGGCATCTTCTGCTGGAGTGTAGTCTTCGAGCTGTAGTAGCCTAGTCCTCGGCTTGTATTTTATCATGAGCTCGATGGGTGTCCTTACAGTTGTTTCGTGTGGAGTGTTCCGGTAACTCCTCAGCATTTGAGAGATGGCTTGGGGCATCGACATCAGGTTCTTTCAATGGTGGCCATTTATCTTTCCACCATGCCTTTGGCTTGCGGCCAAAGTGGTGTAATCCTTTGGTTATGGAACCCAAGGTGTGCCGCAAAGTTCTGAAAGTCTTGGCCCTGGAATGGTGGCCCTTTGTCTGTTTTTACCATGTTGGGGACTCCCCATTCACTAAACAGTTTGTCTATTATTCCCACCAGTTGGTAGAACGCAGTGGACTGGACACGCTATACCAAAGGGAAGCGTGAATATTTGTCGATGCCCACTAGTATATGGCCTACTTGTTCTAGAGGTCCATAGAAGTCCAGCGCTACCCTTTGCCAGGGTCCTTCCGGGAAGAGTACTGGTTGTAGCGGGCATGGGGGACTGTTCGCTGCTGTTACTTGACACGTTGTGCAGTGCCTTAGCGTATCCTCTATTATCGTGTTCATGTATGGGAACCATACTTGGTTTCGTAGTATCTTTTATGTGTAGGCAACGCCTTTGTGGGCTTCGTGTGCGATGATTACTAAGGCTTTCCTTAGGGTTTTGGGGGTTACTAGGCGATTTTCTCACAGGAGTGGCCCTTGGTCAGTCACAGGGAATTACATGTGGATCTTTGCCATTCACTGCAGGTCCCTCTTGTCCACCTCCCTGGTCGCAAAGTGTTCCATCGTCAGGTGGCGTCACCTGTTGACATTCGTCATCTGTATTGCCGCTTGGATGGTGAATCTGTTTTGCTCCTATCAGCAAAGAGGTTACTTGTGAAGGCGGAGGTTAGGGCATTGAGGGATAGATGGGCGATGTAAGCCTCTGCTTCATGTTCCATGATGTTCTCCGGGGTGTCGTGATAAGTAGTCTGCTGGGTTGGCATCCCCACCAGGTCTATGGACGATGGTATAATTGTACTCTTGTAACCTGATGCCCCATTGTTCTATGCAAGGAGGCATGTTGGTCTTGGGGTTCCCGAACAGGAGTACTTGATGGTCTCAGATGAGGGCAAACGTCCGTCCACTGATAAAATGGTGGAACATCTTGCACGGCCAGACTGCAGCTAGGCTTTTTTGTGTTCAGCGTGGGAGTGCGCTTGTTAGATGGTGAAAAGCGCTCTGCTGGCGTAGGCAACCACCTTCGTGGTGGTTTTGTTGTTCGGATTTGTCTGAGCAGCATAGCCCCTAGTCCCACGCGTCTGTCATCGACAGTAATCTCGGTGTCCCAGTCGGGTTAGAAGTAGGCCAACTGGCGGTTGCTGGCCAGTTCTTGCCTGATGGTACAGAAGGCCATCTGACAATATTCGTCCCTTTCAAAGGGTGTCTCTTTCTCTATATTGCGGTGTTGGGAATCTGCATGTCAACGCATAAGCGTCCGTCGGATTTGGGTATCGCCACTAGGGGGGGACAACCATTGAGTAGGTCCATCAACTCTCTCCATTATGTCATTTTCGAGGAGGACGCTGTCTCTCAGCATTCCCACTTCCTTGAACAGTTCCGTGAACACAACTTTTAACTCCTCAATATCCAACTCCTGTTGCGAGAGTGTTTATAGGACCTGGGCGTTTGGCGGGAGGCCTTGTTCTATCTCAGAGTGGGTATGCACCGTCCTCTGTGCACCAGATCACAGCAGAATTGGCCTTTGGATTGGAGAGGGACTGTTGCTCCCCAATGGAAGATGAGAGCCTGGGAAGGTTCTAGTGGATAGGTGCCTGCGATGGTCTGATATGTTGTTTCGTTCATGACGTTCACAGTGGGTCCTGTATCAATAAGGAATGGGGTGTGTAGTCCCCCCTTCTGCACTGTCACTTTTGGTGCAGCACTGTCATCTGATGTGTCCTATATCAGCCTGACATATTCTCTGCTATATCTGTCGTACTCATAGTAGGGCTCTGTTGTTGATGGTTCTTCTTCTGCTGGAGGGATTTCATACGTTGTCACCCGTGGTGTATTCTCGTGCGAATCTTTGGTCCTCTGCCTGATTTGGTTGTGCGTGGAAGAGTTATTCTGGTGTCTCTGGGGGTCTACCAAGTGGGTCGACATTCAAGTATTCTACAGCCCTTATGAAAACCTGGATGGGTTGGGTATGTTGCCATGTTTCTGTTCGGATTGGCTCTCCCACTGTCCCTCTCTGGGTATGGGCGTGGGTTGGATGTTATCGGCGGGTCATATCTCCTGTTGGGAGTTGGCTGTGGAGGTGGTCTGTAAGCAGGTAGCATTGGTGTTTTCTCTCGACACATGATTTGGAAATGATTCTCCTGGCCGCGTCTCATGCACATTTGTCCGATAGCTGGGCACTGGCGCTTGTGGGGAAACTCAAAGCCACACCAATAACATTGTCTCTCTGTTGGGGCTCGACGGTTGGAGTTCCATATTTGTTGACATGGTGCTGTGTTAGGATATCTGTTTTGCCCCTGTGGGGTGGTGGCGACTGTGTCCGTTTTCTTTGGATTTTCTATGTTGGCTGCTTGTACATCCTCTTTCGTACACCCCTGTGAGTTCTGCTATCTCTTGTAGCGGGAGTAGTTTCTTTAAGTGTTTTCTGAATTGCAAGAATATGCATCCTTCTATTTTTTAAAATGTTTTTATTTGTTTTGGCTCACTGAGCCTTCACAAAAAGAACCAGATAAAACAAAGATATTACATATCTGAAAGAAAAAAGGAAAAAGAAAAGAAAACATGTGTTTTCCCTTTTTGCCAACCCTGCCAATTTTCCAGGCAATTTTTCATTTTAACTTTGATCTTTTCCACATACCGTCTGTATGCGCAATATTGGAGGACTATATTCTTTTTCTATGTATGTTAAATGACTATTTCACAGTTGGTTAACCCCTGAATGGCTGCTGACGTCAACACGGCGTTGGTGCCAGATATAAGTCTGTCCCACAGGAAGTCTGATGTAATATCCTCCTCTCTGCACACAAAGTTCCTGAAGAGTCTTGACCGATGTTTCCATGAGCCTTCACAGTCCATTAATAAATGCCTTAATGTTTGTTTGGCAGGGTTTATGCAGGTCGAACACAGTTTTTTTTGCCTATCCCCTTGGTTCCGCTTTTCCAGGACCACCCCACAATGGACAAGATTTAGTCTCATTCTAAGGAAATTTGAGCTCAGCTTTCTATTTGGGAATTTCGTTAGATAGCGTGCGAGACACCCAGGCCCACCCCCCCCCCCCCCCCCCCGCAAAAATGCACTTTGGATTGGATCCGATCTTACTTTCTTTATTGTTTCAATCCAATCTGAGAGTTCTAGCTTTTTTTTTAACTTTGAGTGGGTTTAGGACCAGAGTTTCCTCATCCAGATCTATTCTTATGAGAGCCTTCGTTACCCTTTCCCCGAGTGAGGTCAAAAGGGATGATTTGCCCTGCAGCCTCTGAGTCCTAAGGTCTCCATAAAGTGAAGTATCTTTCCCTGTAATTATTTCTCGGAACAGGGAGATGAGTTTCCAATCTGCCATACACTTCAATGACTTTAGGCACAGCTCGAATCTCAGGCTTTTTGTAGATGTGCAACTTGGAAGTCCCAAGACCCTTTTCCAAAGTAGACCCCCAAAGGTTTCCCAATTAACTGACCAAAGCCCTGGTTTAGCCTCCAGGCCATAGAGTATGACTGGCACTGCTTTTGCTAGATAATACTTCACTAACGGAAGGATGGAAAATGTACAGAATTTATGGTTCAGTTTAATCATTTGTGACCCAGCTTGTGTAACCTTGGCCATTACCTCAGATTCTACCTTATATTGTGCTGGATGGGCGTGTACATTGTACCCCAGGTATTCTATGGTTTCTACAACTCTTATACTTTCACCCCCCAGGTTCCTGTTTTTATATTTGATTTTTAACAAAGGATGTTTGAAGATGAGGATGTTTGACTTGAAGGGGTTGATTGTTAGTTTATTTATCCCAACATACTCATTCAGTTTCGTTAGTAGCCGTTGCAGACCAATCGGTGTCTTGTCGAGTAGTACTATGTTGTCTGCGTAGGCCAGCCAACAGATTTTTCTCCCATTTATGGTGGGGCTGGCCATTGCAGCCAATTCAAGGAAGGGTCTCGTGTCTGCTAAGCACAGATTGAAAAAAAGCGGCGCTCCTAGGCACCCTTTTCTGGCCCCCCCTGTTAACCTCTATTAGTTTTGAGAGGTGACCCATTGCATCAAGCCAAATGCTTAGGCTTGTTTCTCTGTGCAGTTCCACTGCAGACCCTCCAGTTTATAGCGATTTTGCGATCCCGCAAAATGCTGCAAAAACGGCCGTTTTGCGCAAAATGCAGCGAAAACTGCCGTTTTGTGCAAAAACAGCATCTTTAAAAAAAAAAAAAAAAAATATATATATATATATATATATATATATATATATATATATTTTTAAGTAATTGCAAAAAGTACTGTTTACAAAAAAAATTACTCAAGGTGCCAGGTTCACAACTTTTTTTTTGACGCAGTATTTTTGAGTTAACGGGTTGCAGGGGTGTTCCCCACTTCCTCAAAATTGGAGGCAAGGACTGAAAAAAAAGAAAATAACGAAAAAGGGACACTGCTGGGTCGGATCCAACCCACTTTAGAGGGACGGATCTGACAAAGCAGGGTTGCATGGAAAACGGCAGCGACCAGTGTAAGGTACATTTTGGGTTGTTTGGCTGAAGTACAAATCAATTTGCGGCGAAATGGACTACGTTCAATTCTGCCGCAAATAATTACACTTTGGTCAAACAACCCAGAGCACCATTCAAGGCAGCTGGCCAGCGCACAATTTGCACTACAGCTCAAGCCTGTGGAAATGCGCCGGTCACCTTTGAGAATAAGGTGACCTGCTCATTTCCAAAAATGGGTTGTCTAAAAATAGAACATCCTTGGCTCTATTTTTAAATACCCAATTTTTTGAGGATCTGGGTCAAAATCTACATTTAAAAAAAAAATAGTTACACTATGAGAGGGAAAGGAGGGAGAGGGAGAGTGATGAGTGAGATGTGAGATGTGAAATGATAGACAAGAAAGCAGAGGGAGAGCAGTGGGTCGGAGGAGGAAGCGGTGCACAGGAGAGCAGAGGAAGCAGTGATGCGGTGGGCCCGAAATCTGAGAGCGAGCAGAGGTACAGAAAGTAGAGGGAGCGTGTGGTTAGTGAGCCAGAAAGCAGAGAGGAAGCGGTTGTCCAGAAAGAGGCAGTGAGCTGCAGATTGGAAAAAGGATGAGGGAAGAGTGCGATAGAATGGGAGAAAGGATGCAAGATGCAGAAGCAGCACAAAACAATGAAGGACTGTATATTGCGGGAGGAATTGAGTGAAAAGTGTGAGTTGGGAGTATGATTTGGAGTGTGGCAGGGGAGTGCAAATTGTGACTTGACAGTATGACGTAGCACGTCAGTATTTGTATGACAGAGTGAGAGTTTCAGGAATGCAAGTTGTGATGGGGAGTTGGTGAGATGTGTGTGGGATTGGAGAACATAGAAGGGGAATATTTACAGCATTACAACTGATAACAATCAATTTATTTATTTATTTGCATTTGTTAAGCGCACTTGCAGCCCATGAGGCATCGAGGCGCTGTTACAGAGGAAACACAGATTAAGATTAGATTTTTTCTTTGTCTTAGTTACGTATTTATAACGCGCTTAAACACTCTGAGGTTTCTAAGCGCGGACCCGGGGATCGAACCTGTTGTTGCTTTGTGTCGTCTTGCTTCCAAGACGCGCACGCTGCCGCTGTGCTATCCTCCCGGGACGATTTAGTTAATACTATTAAATAGACATGCACATTAAACCAGAAATGTAGCTAAATCCAACACTGTTCTGCCAAGCCATAGACATCTGGGACTCCTCCTATTAAATTAATACAAAAGATACATAATAATGATACCTTAGCTCTCTTGTAGCCTTGCACTCTGCCTATTTCCCGCAATGTAGCAATCTTACACCCTCCAGTTAATACAAAATGTCCCGCAAAAATACTGCACTAAATAAAGGTTTGTGCCGCAAAATTTGCCATTTTATGCCATAAAATCCTGGATGGTCTGACTGGGATGGACAGTAATGTTTCTGGCATTCCTCACCTTCACAGTTTTTGCCAGAGTAGTGCTTGTTCTACTTGATCGAAAGCTTTCGATAGGTCGATCCAAGCTCCATATAGTGGGGGTGTTTTCTTTCCCTCTGTTCATTCAGTAGATTTAAGATCAGACCATTTATAGATGTCGAGTGTCCTTTCCGGAATCCTGTTCGAAAGCGTGATAGGATGTCAAAATCTTCTACCCATTTTGAAACATGATTTAATAGTAGTTTCATAAATATTTTACTTTCAATGTCGAGTAGCGCTATTGGTCTGTAATTTGCAGCTGCCCGACGGTCCCCATTTTTAAAGAAGGGTATTACTAGAGCCGTTTTCCGACTAGTTGGAAATATCTGTTTCTTAAGTATTTCCTCAAAAAGTGCGGTTAATAGTTTTGACCATAGTACCGGTTCACTTTTGAGTGTCTGATAGGTCAGACCATTCAATTATGAAGCTTTAGATTTCGAAGAATTGATTATGATGTCATAACTTTCCTCCTCGTTAAACTTGAGTTGCCAGGGAGTATCTGGTTTGATCGTAAAGTAACAGGTACTATGGCTCTTGTAGGGCTCTGTTAAATATTCGACCCAGCCATCTTCAGATACTAGGTTACACAGAGAGTTTCCTGCTTCCCCCTCAAATTGGTTCATTGTTTCCCAGAAGCTTTTGTTATCTTCTCTTAGTATATTAAGTACATATTCCCCATCCGTTTGCATCCGCATTTCCCTTTGTGAGATTGACCAAGATTTATACTTTGTTTTCTCTCTTTTTATTTCTATTTTCAGTTGTTCTGCCAGATACCCTATTTTCTTAATTTCTCGCAGGGCTTTCCTATGCTCTTTTTCTCTTTTGCGTTGGTTCATCAAAGGCATGAAGATGTTTTTGTTTGTTTCTCCCCACTAAATCTCCAGGTGTTTGTGTTGCCCAGAGAAATTTGGTAAACCTCTTCGGGTCGCATTCCAGTTTCCAGATATGTTCAGGAACCTCTTTGAGGCGCTTGTTGAGCTTAAATCCCCCATCTTTATATTTCACGACTCTGATTTTCCCTTTTTTCCCCCCTCTAAGTTCTGAGTTTCTCCTTCCATTTTTGTTCCTAAAATGTTTTGGAACGAGAGCTCGAGTCTGCTGTGGTCACTGCCTCCTTCCTGGTTCAGAGTTAGAAGGGATGGCGATGCATGCAGGTTCTTGGATACAAAAATAAAGTCTAAAGCAGAGGATGACTTCCCTCTATGCCATGTTTTATATACTCCTTGGTCTCCCTCTTGTTTACTATTGACCATTTTGAGGTCCCATCGTTCCATAAGTTCCTGCCACATTCTTCCCCTACTTATCTTCCCAGCATTCAAGTGATATGCCTCTCCCTTTTGTGGATATAGAGAGTGCGTATTAAAATCTCCTGCCAAAATAATGTTGCTAGAGGCTGAGTTCACTTTCACTGCTTCCAGTAATAGGCCCAGATCTTCTATGAAAATGTCTAGTTTTGAGCTGGCGGGGTTCCAGTATATATTTATCAACACGCAAACTGAAGGTTTCTCTTGTAGGCCTATTTCTGCTCTACATGCGTGAATACCTAGGGGATTTTTCCATATTTCTACTACATTTTTGAAAATTTGGTTCTTGAGGGCTATGAGCAAACCCCCTGATGGCCGTCCTAATGGTATTTGTAATGCCGGTAGGCACAGAACTGTGTATCCTTCAATATTTAAAGGATTCACCAACCAAGTTTCTTGAAGTAGAACAGCATCACCCTGATTGAATAGATGTGCCCGCATTTCTTTTGCTTTACATGCGTCCTTCTATTACTCTCAGCCTGATGGCTTTGTTATCGTTAAAGTTTGCAAGTCGCAGTATGCTATCTTCGTCTGGAGTCGGAGTATGAATCGGCCAATCGTCTCGTGGGGCACTTGCGTGAAGTGGCTGAAAGTGTACCTTTCGTAGTCTCTGTTGGGATGGACTACTAACTTCCCATTAATGGTGGTTATGAGAAGTTGATATGTCTATTTCTCTTGGGGTGGGATGGTTTTTATGATCCCTTTCATCTCCTTCCCTACAAGGTTTGTAAAAATGTCTATTTTGTTGGTTCTATCTTGGGTCCTTACCGTCCTCAAGAACTCTTTGAATTCTTCCTGCCACCTCTGGCCCTGGTCTTCTTGGGGTTCTAGTGTGAGTGGATTGGGGCGCCTTAGAAAGGACACCGGATTTGTGATGTTGACCCCTGCAGCAACTTGTGCACCTGGATCTACCGGTGCCTGTTGTGACATGTTTCAGTATGGGTGAGTGTTCCCCTTGTCTGTTTTAGTGGATCTAGTTGTGGTGCTTGGTTCACACGTGGTCTCTGCACGTGTTTCTTGTTTATTGTTGCGGGTGGCCTTACTTGCCGTGAGCTCTCCTTTGGCTCTATAGTTGTATAATACTGTGGGTTTTCCTTGTGTGGTCCGTGTTGATTAGTCCCACACCCTTCTTATGGTGGGGGCACGTGCCTTCTGTGACACTGGTCCGTGTCTTACTCTTGCGGCGACAAGCTATTATAACAGGAACATGTGGTGCCTGCGTATGCATGCCGTGCCCTCTTTGTTGGCCTATGTGCTCCGTGTGGCGTTGTCAGGAGAGGCCATGTGGTGCTGCCGCTATGCAGTCTTCTGTTCCTCCTCCTTCCCCCCTGCTCGGCCGTCCTTACTGTTGCAGTGGGTGATGTTGCCATCTCTCGTGCACGTCGCAGCAGTCGTTCACTGTTGTGCACCTTCCGGTCCACACCAGGTCTCCCTTTCATGCCGCTGGGCCTCCAGTTGTGAAATTCTCCAGGTGCTGACTCGTTCAGGTGGCCTTGCTTGCTTCTCTGCCTCCTATGGTGGCCTTCACGACCGGCTGCAGCACATCTCCTGCTGGGCGTGGGTGTGTAGCCTTCCTGGACTGCTTTCTGGGCGTTCTGTCACGCCTGCTACCTCCTCCTATGCGCCGGCCCAATGGTTCCCTTTCTGTTGTACACAGTCTCCTCCACAGACTTGCGGCAGTGTGGTGGGTGGCACCTCGTCGCCAGTTATGTATTGGTCACAAGCACACATTAATAATGGATGCGGACAATGGTTCTGTGCTTCCTCCTTCTTTATTCCTCCTACAGTTACTAACTTGTCCTTCCGCTGTCCCCTTCCCCTCGTCCCCCGGTTCTCCCTTTCCTGTCGAAGTCTCTTTCCCATAAAGGGACCACGTCATTTTCCTTTGTAACACATACCATTTACAATTGATAATTTATGGTAACACATGAGAAAATCCAGTCTGCTATTCCACCAACAGTACACAGGAGCCCTTTACACCAGTAATGGTCACTTTTAACCCCTTGCATGAGGTTGTGGCCACAACCCATCTATGCCATTAATGTTTGTTGGCAATCGCTCTCATGAAACCACGACCGGCCTTAGGCATGGGCTGTCTATGCCGTAGCCCAGGACCACGCAGCGACCAGCTTCGACGTTTGTACAGAGTAACTCGGATTGCATCAAGGGGGCCGTTCAGTCTCTTCCCCCCCTACCCCCTCTGTGACGCTTTGGAGAGAAATATCGCTTCAATACTCTGCTCTTAGTTTTGGCAAACCTTTCATGTGGAAGCTATTTCTAAGTGATGGGTAATTTAAATAGCCATTGCTTTAGACAAGAGGTCTTAACGTTTCAGTGATTTGCAAAATGGCCACTTTTATTCTGAAAGGACACATACATCACTAGTTAGTCGTACACATGGATGCCTTCCTTCATGACACTGACATCCCCCCCCCCTCATATTTTCATGTGGTCTCATTAGACACACCAACATATTCATTACATCATATGTGACGCATGCCTTTGTCAGACAATAAAAAAAGAGGTTACTTTTTCACACATCTTTTTTGTTGTGAGCCTTTACGTCTTGAAAGTACATTCATAAAATCGGCAGGGAATTTTATTCAACCATCTGCTGAATTGCATTTTGGTATGTGTAGTCTCCCATACAAGATGGGGTAAAATATTGCTACAATCATACTCTTAGCTTAAAGTATTTATAGAAGGATTTACAAATTTGTTCTACAACTTCGCTTTATAACGATGGCCCTGAAAAGTACATATCATACCAGAACATTGTTGAAATTAAACCAAGGCGGTGCAGGGTAATGTGGGAGAGGGCAAGTGAGTTATGAGGGTTTGCGGTGAGGCGTTGCTGACCCGGGGGAATGCAGGGGTTGTTTCCCCTGGTCCTGGCTATGTGCTGATTTTTATTAACGTTTGAAGACCGGCAACATTGTTACTCCCACTGCTTCAAGACTAGGGTACATAGGATCTACTGTGTGCCCCAGTCCCAATCCCTGCCCTGACATTCTTGGAAACTACGGTCGCAGGAGGAGAGATTGGTATGTTGGTCACCTTCTGTTCTGAAAAGAAATTAGGGATTGCTTGAAGATTCATTTATTTCGACAGAAAAAATAACCCTCATATGTAGCTTCGGAATGACCAGCATATTGGTAGTTTGGACAAAAATGCCACAATGCATTCACCACAAAACTAAAAGCATTCACCAACTTCTGCAAAAACACCACATTACTTCAGTTGGCAAAATACGATCACATTTTATTGTGCTGCAGTCCAGAGTCTGCTGTTGTTTTCAAGCCAAAGTTGCAAATAGATTAGTCCCAAACAACATTTATTTATTTATTCGTATTTGTTAAGCGCACAGAAACAGCCCTGAAGCATCGTAGCGCTGAATGACCTCCTGCCTACTAGTTATCTCAGATATTGACTGAGGGTGTGGAAGTGTAAGGCATGCCAAAATGGGGAAGGCCTTGAGGGAGGCCACAGTTTTGGGTCAGGGAATTGACAGACCCCGGTGAGGTGTGCATTGTGTATGCTGACTGGGTCCCCGTATGGCAATAACAGGCAGACTACCCAAGAAAGTGAGCACACAAAAGAAGACAACAACTTCTTTGCAGAAATCAGGAAACACATTTATTACAGACAGGGAAGTAGGCTCATTGCCAATACGGTGCATTGCTGAGAGGAATACTGGCTAGGCCCACCCAGAAGGAGAGTGAGGGCCAGTGAGGGCGACAGTGAGGGTGAGGTGGATCAGAGGCTGAGGTACTCAGACCGGGAGAGAGAGAGGGGCAGCGGCAGGGGCAGAGCACATTGGGGAGGAAAGGGCACAGTGGAATGGAGAGAAGGGAGTAAGCCAGATTGGGAGAAGTGTGTACCTGTTTGGGTCTCTGCAGCGACCCTGCCCCCACCCGCACGGCCAGCACTGCAGCCAAGAAAGACCCAGCCCTGGCTCTCTGTCCACTTATAAAGTTGTTGCTGCACCCCTGCAGAACCCACCCACAATCTAAGGACGAAGGGGGTGGGGATTACAACAGGATGACAGGGTGTGGTATGATGCAGGAAACCTACGTCCCATTACTAATACACTGTCCTTTTTTAAATTGGTTCATAAAATAGCAAATACACAGCTCCAATCCCATATGGTAGCGGTTGGCATTTTACACAAGAAGCAGTCGGGTTTCCGATGCTTTCATGGCACTGAAAGTGCCTTAAAAGATCTTCAGTCCCAGATGCTGTCCATGTTGGTGAAGAGTAGACGGGGCTGCTGGTTATACACGATCTATCAGCAGCTTTTGATCTGCTTGATCGTAAAATCCTGCTGGATAGACTGGCCTCTGTGTGTGGTCTCTCGAAGGAGGTGGTCAGAGGGCTGAAATCTTTCTTGGAGGGTCGTAAATCGAGGGTCTATTGGGGTGACACTTCATCTGAAGTAGAAACCATCACCTGTGGAGTTCCTCAGGGGGCATGTTTATCCCCTCTGCTTTTCAATATATACATTGTGCCCCTGTGCATGGAACTGGAAAAATTGGGGCTCTTTTTCACTAATTTCAGCTGTGCGTGGAGATCAGCGGGAAACCATACAGTGGATCAGGGAAAGTTAAACTATGTCTATCAGATTATAAAAGACTAGATGTCGACCGACTGGTTATGCTTAAATGCTGCAAAGACAGAGCTAAGGATATATGGGTCACAACATGCTAGAGAGATCTTGGACCAGGCCTTTGATAGCTTTGAGGTTGAGGGTGCCGGAGAACGGTGTCCCACAAAGTAAAGCCCCTCGGCACCTGTGTGGAGGCTAAACTGAATGCAGAGGCTCATGTGGAAACTATTTTAAAAAGCACAAATTATCACCTAAAAGTGCTAAGACAGGTCGTCCCCATGATCTCAAAAGATAACCGGGCTAAGATGGTCAGGGCAGTGATGGAGAGCTGTAATGCTCTTTTTAGTGGTGCTAACAAAGAAGATATTCAGAAGTGACAGAAGGTACAAAATGCTGCAGAACACGTTTACCAGATGGGTCGAAATGAGCCTACATCCACAGCCCGGAGGGAGCTGCACTGGCTACCATTCTCTGCGAGGATCTTGTTTAAACTGTTGCCAGTATGTCACAAATGTATTTTTGGATCCACTCCCCAGTACCTTAAAGAAAATGTGACCATTTATCACCCTAAAAGAAACCTCAGATCCGCTAAGACCTGTTGCCTTTAAAGTAGATTGTATAAAAAGAGCTCTGGGAAATGGCCGTGAATATCCAGTCTTGGTGGCACAGGCCTGGAATGAGTTGCCGCAGACACCCAGCAAAGAGTAGAACCATGTGGTCTTTAGGAAATTGCTAAAGACCAGACTGTTTGAGTTTGTGATTCTGGTTGGTCATCTGTTTAATCCCCTGTATGTGACTGCACCTGGAAGCCCTAGGGCTTTGGCGCTATAGAAATATAGTAACATAACATAACAAGCACTCTTCCCCCCCTTTAGCAGAAGAGTTTCTCAGGGGTACAAATACATCCCAAGGGACAGGGAAACGGTGGAGATTCAAGAGGGGGGTAGGTTGACACATGCAGGCACAGCCCCTCTCCTCCACCGCTGTCCCAGGAGGAGGATGAAGGGACCGAGGAGGAAGGGGCAGGGACATAACAGGTGGGAAACCATTCAGGGACTACAGCAAAGGAAGGAAATGGAAGGGCTACCCTCACCCACAGCTGCTGTCATGAATCCCAGGAGGAAGGGGCGAGAATCAAAAGGTGTAGCATGCCTCCTTGGGGGGGGGGGGGGAGGAGGAGGGGGAGGGGGAGGAGGAGGAGGAGGAGGAGGAGGAGGAGGAGGAGGACTACTACTGATAAGCACAGCTGTTCAAGTGACAGAAATGGGAGGAGGAGGTCACAGGATTGGGGCAGCTGAGTGCACATGCAGGGACTGGGGAGGACTCCAGAGGGGAAGATTTTCTTAGGAAGAGGTGTTTCACTGGCTGTAAAACTGGCAACGGTTAGCTGTGCCCAGGATGGGAACAAGTTACAAGGTGAAAATTACAGTGGGGGAAATGAAAAATTATGCAATACATTGAAATGCACCAAGTGATATGCCATACATTAAAATACATTGAGTAACATATCAGAAACAGAAAAGGCATCCACTCAGAGACTATTTCCACATTTCCACAGCCCTCCTCTGGTCCCGATAGTGACCATATCAACTGTGCTTGGGACCAGCATCACACGTCAATCCAGGTCAGTGATAAAGTTCTTTGTTTAAGGAGTCTGGATCCCAGGATGTGAGGGGGATATGATCCATGGTCAGGTAGGGTCCTGGAGTCTGGTAACACTTTAAGATGAAGCAACCCACCACCAGCATACATGACATACCACAGCATTTTCCCCCAGAAGGAGTTGAACCAGTCTTTTATTCTATCCAAAAAGTCTTTGGAGGTATCCTTGGGGGTGGCCCCAAGGGAGGTGATGTGAGTGGCACGGTCAAAGATTTTATCCGAGGATACACAACCCTCTGATCCAATAAGTGCACACACTCCATGCATGCTGGGGGGTTTTGCCAGACCACGCAAGTGTCAGCATATTAGTAAGATGAAAGACCTGGCCTACATCCTGGCCAAAAGAATTGCAATGAGTTGGAAAGCAGCCCAACGACCTAGAATAGAGAGGTGGTGGGCGGACCTCCTAAAATGGGCAGATGCAGAAACGGCAGTCTGGTACGAAGCAATCAGTAGCGGAGGGGAGGAGGAAGCGGGACCCCTGATAGTGTGGAGACAATTGGTGTCCACAATGGTGGGACCCCTCCAGGACAAACTTATTGAGGATGATATGAGGGGGAGTGATGTGGAAGACACACCCGGAGTCATGCGCGCTGGAGGCATTGACGCAGGGGCTTGAGTTAAGGCGGTGGTTGAGGGGAGGACTGTGACGCATAAAATGTGAATTTAATGATGCGATACGAATGTCCTCAATGTTTGAAATGTTTGTTGTGTTGTTAATAAAATAATAAAAATTGTTTAAAAAAATAAATAAATAAGTGCACACTCTCAACCCTGGGAAGCCAATATCATGTCGAGGGCCATGCGTTTTTGGAGAGCCAGTTTTCTCAACTCCTGCTCGGCAGCCAATGTTTCAAGTGAAATGGCAGTCTCATTCGCCACCCCCTCCACAATTGCCTACAACTGAAACACAGCCCATCCTCCTCTCATGACACCCATGTGGGGAATGTATGCAGTGCTGTACAGCTATGTGTCATTCAGACGAGTGTAAGCTAGGGATGATCGCACAGGGGAAACATGCTCGTCTTGAGAGCAAGACGACGCAGAGCAACACATGTTCATTCCTTTGTCTGCGCTTAGAAACCACTGGATATTATGTGCATTATAAATAATCAATTATTATTATGCCATTTGCTTGCTGTAGGTCACAGGCATTTCAGATCTTGCCGGGGGGGTCTATCTTTCGTGACCCTGATAGCAGACACCACGTGGCCCAGGGTGGAGCTGCCACTCCAGAGTTCGGCAGCTGTTTGTAGGCCTTGCTGCCGCAGATCCAGAAGAGGTCTTCAGGTGTCTGTTGGCTGGCACTCAGGCAAGGGTAGCTTCCATAATCAGCAAGCAATGTAAGCTAGGAGGCATGGCTGTATTGATGAAATGTTTGTTTCTCTCAGATTCGCAGGTTTATCACTCACGCTTTCCTTACCACTAGCCCGCTCGCTCCTCACCTGATGATTTTGTATCTGTCTTTACTGATTCATCGGACAAACTTTTGAGCTTTTCCCTCCAGGCAGTCGTCTTTGTCCTGATGGCCTTGTTCTTTCGCTTGACGAGATAGGAGCGAGCTCCCCCGGAGGCCACCTTGCCTATAAAGCTATTAACCCGGCAGCGGGGAACTCCAGGGAGCCCACCCCAAACCAGGGAAAAGCTTTGCCAAAAAACCCTGGAAGATCTTGTAGCTGAAGTAAGCAGTGGTGAGTTGTAGTTATCCAGAGAGATTGTTGTAGGTGTGCGCTGGAATCTGGACTTCAATACCCAGCATACATGAGTAGGTAAGTAGAAATGTTTAGTTCCAACGTACTCGGTTTCAGAATGTAATAAACTACACTACCCAGCAGGTCACTGGGAAGCAGAGCCGCAATGTCCAGTTCCGGCGTGCTCGAGGTCAGAGAGTACGGGACCACAATAACCAGTGTGCACTGGTAAGTATTCGTAGTGGATTGAGGAATAGAGATCCAGTGAGGAACAGCACAAGCAGTACAGAACTCCGGTGCACTGTAACAAAGTAGCGCTTCCAGCCAAGAGCATCTGAAGACAGGTGGGACGCTGAGGAAGGAACATGTGCAGGAAGGTGGCGCCGAGTGCGGCACAACAGCGGGGAGCAGGACACATAGGAAAACAATTGTAACGGGAGAGAGCAACCACGGGAAGTGGTGAAAGGAAGAGACGGGCTGACAAGGAAGGAAGGCAAGGGATCACAGAGTAACAATGGAAGGCAGAGAACGAGCGTTGTGTAACTCATGTAAGCAGCAAGAAAGTTGCAACGCACAGTTGTTCCAATTTCCCAGGTACTTGTAGGTGCAACAACAGAAAGACTAGACTGCACCTTGCAGTGACTCTGAGTTTTAGTCCTTCTTCCACATCGCCCATCTGCTCCATACTTTCCATGGGCGATATATGACAGTATGACCCCTTCTCAGCTGTCGTCCTCCCGGTTTACCCGGGTGTAACCGATGAAACCTTCGGATAAGTTGGGCTGCAGATATGACTGACTGCTTCCCATGAACTCTCAGACCTTGGGTATCCTTTCCATAGCACCAGATACTGTAAGGTGCCTCTCTTGTATCTCGAGTCCAGTAATCTGGATACTTCGTACTCCTTCGAGGTTTCAATAGGTAGATTATCAGTTCCTCTCTTCCTTCTGTTGCGTGGATCTTCCACATATTCTTTTAGCAAAGAGGTGTGAAACACCGGATGTATCTATTTTAGCCTTGCAGGGAGAGCTAAGCGAAAGGCGACAGGATTGATCTTGGCAGTAATCTTGAAAGGACCCAGGAAACGGGGAGAGAACTTTCCTTGATGTAGCCATCTGGGTAAGAACTTGGTGGATAACCATACCTTGGTACCAATGCTCCATTGTGGATTGGGTCTTCGGTTGAGATCAGCCCACCTCTTGTTCTCTAGACGGGAGGTTTCAAGATTAGACCTGGTTCTCTTGTGAAGGGACTGAAGGGTGTCCAAAAGATGGTCCACAGAGGGAATGTTAGTAGACACTGGACCAAACGGAGGAATGTGTCTGGGATGAAAACCGTAGGTACAGGAAAATGGACTCATGCCTGTCGAGGAATGTCTTGTGTTATTATATGAACATTCTGCCATGGGAAGCAAATGGACCTAATCGTCTTGTTCCTGATTACAGAAGCACCGAATGTACTGTTCGAATGTTGCATTAAGACATTCAGTTTGTCCATTGCTCTCCAGGTGAAATCCTGAGGACAGTTATCTCTTTATACCCAAAGCCTTGCACAAAGCAGTCCAGAACTTGGAGGTGAACTGTGAGCGTCTATCCAAGACTATGGATTGGGGAAGTCCATGTAACCAAACCACATCTTTCAGAAACACCTCCGCAGTGGCTGTTGGAAGACCTTTCAATGGTGAAAAATGTGCTAATTTACTGAACGAATCCACAGTGACCATTATGGCTGTATGTCCATTGGAAATGGGTAAGTCTACAATAAAGTCAGTGGAAATGTGTTGCCACGACCCATCTGGTAGAGCGTCCTGTTGCAGTAAGCCTAATGGTTTACAGTAAGCATATTTGTTCTGAGCACATATGGGACATGTAGCCACATATTCCTTGACATCTTTTTTCATAGTAGGCCACCAAAACTGTCTTGACACCAGTTCTAAGGTGGCAAGTTGACCTTTGTGTCCTGCTGATGGTATATCATGGCACCAAGCCATGGCCTGTTCTTGTAAATCCTGAGTGGGCAGGAACAAAGCCTCTTTCATAAAACACAGATCTCCTCTTTGGGTCATTCCCTTGTCATCTGTCTTCATGTTATTCTTTTGGGCTTCCTGTACTTGTTGAAGAAATGTATTAACCATATCGATGAACCTCTACCCTGCTAGAAGGATTTCTGGACGTTGGTATCCTCCACAGTCACTTCCTTGACTGCGGAAAAGGGCATCTGCTAGTGAGTTATCCTTTCCTGGTAAATAGGTGATAACGAAATCAAATTGAGAAAAAAAATGGGCCTATCTGGCATGTCTGGAATTTCGGCATTCCATTTTCTGTAACACCTTTAAATTCTGGTGATCTGTACGAACCTGAAATGGACAAACTGCTCCTTGTAATAAATGTCTCCACTCCTCGCAGGCCTGTCTTCTGGTCAGGAGTTCTCCTTCAAGCACTGAGTAGTTCCGTTCACTGGGACTAAGTGTTCTAGAATAATACGCTATAGGGTGTTCCAATCCGTCCTCTTTTTTTATTTTAAACAAAGCTGCTCCTATCGCACATCCTGAGGCATCAATCTCCACGATGAATGGTAAAGATTGATCCGGTTGTCTCAGGATTGGAGCTGTCACAAATGCTTCCTTAAGTCTTTGGAATGCTTGATCCTTTTTCTGTTCCCAAAGAAACTTGATTACTTTTTTGAGGAGGTTGGTAATAGGAAGTATGATGTCCGAAAAGTTTGTTATAAACTTACGGTAAAAGTTTGCAAGTCCCAAGAACCTTTGTATGTCTTTTACTGAATTGGGTGTGACCACTGTGCTATAGCCTGAATCTTGGCTGGATCCATTTGTCTCCTTCATGTATACGAAGCAGGTGGTATGCCCCTCAAAGGTCTAATTTGGTGAAGAGATGTGCTCCTTGGACTGCCTCAATAATGTCTTTCATTAAGGGCATAGGATATCGGTCTCGTATAGTCAGACTGTTCACACCTCGATAATCTATGCCGGGCCTTAGTTCCGTGGTCCCTTTTTTTGGAGATAAAGAAAAGCGCTGCCTCTGCGGACGATGAGGATCTTGTAAGCAGCAAGAAAGTTGCAACGCACAGGTGTTCGCATTTCCCAGGTACTTGTAGGTGCAACAACAGAAAGACTAGACCACACCTTGCATTGACTCTGAGTTTTAGTCCTTCTTCCACATTGCCCATCTGCTCCATACTTTCCATGGGCGATATATGAAAATTGGGGCGTTTTCACATGGAGATAAAGTGCTGTTTGCTGGGTCTTCAGGGCAGTCCACATTTGATGTTGCCATTTTCTTTATAACCAAGGGGTGTTCTTCCGACCGGAGCACCGTGGACTGGCATCTGGTTGTGGTGCCCACATCTTCTGCCCCTGGTTTGCTTTCCAACTTGAAGCAGACCAGGAACATTGCTTTGTTCCGTACAGTTAGAGCTGCTCCTTCCAGGTGTGCACTGGGCTTCCAGGGATGGTTGAGGAATAGGTCAGAGACACTGGCAGGTACGGCCTATAGCAGGAACTCTGCACCCTGATTGGGAGGCATATGGGCACAGACCCAGCAATTTGTTTGATTAATGAGGCAGATCTGGAGAAAAGAATTCTCTGTTAACGCAGAAGCAGAGGGAGTAGAGCAAGCGTAATTAACGGACTGGCGGCAGAAAATGCGGATTGGCTTTGGGGACCCACGTGTGCAGATAGAGTGAGAGTCTCTTCATCTTGCAAGTCTTTCGGGGAGCAGGTGAAAAGTTCTCTAGATCCTGGTGAAAGCTGGGATCTCACATGAAAGCAGGCTGGAAAGAAATCCAAAAGCTGGTATAGTAAGGTGGGATGATGGCATAGTGCAAATACAAAAGATGAAAGGCAAGGCTGGTATGCTGGAACAGAAAATGAAAATAAAATACACTTTAAAATATAGTAATCTTGGTACACTGTGGCTGTAAGGTGGCCACACTGAGATACTAGGGGACATTGTGTTGCATCCCAAACGCAGGCTGAACTGGTATCAAGCCAAAATCGCCAAAATCCAAAGTTACTATTTAAATCCAAAAACCAAAATAATGAAATCCAAAAAAGAATGAATTGCGTTTCAAAATGAAGATCTAAAATATAAAAACTATTACATTTGAAAAATGCCAAAATTAAAATTCAAAAGCGTAAAACTTCCTAAAATTCCAACAAAAATTTAATTTCAAAGTAAAATTAACATTAAAATCTCAGTTTATACTGTGCTGTCTATTGGAGGAAAAAAGGCATCCCTTTCCCAGGTGTATGAAATGATATGGCCTATACACAAGTGTTTCAAGGTGCGATGAGGCAAGGGAGGGGGAACAAAGGGAAGACAGACAGCGATCCTACTAGGCCAGGTGTAATTCAGATCACGCAAGTGCATGGGAAGGGTTTATAGTCATAATCTCGAATACAAATATGTCGAAAGTCATAATGTCGAAAAAATAAAGTCGAAAACAAAAATGTCGAATTTCTTTTTTTTTTTGATTTTTATTCGAAATGGGGGGGTTCCCCCCCAAACCCCCTTTTTTAATTTTTTTTTTTGTTTTACCCCTTTTTTTACCACCGGAACCCCAAAAAAACATGTAAATTAAAAAAAAAAAAAATTCGACATTTTTGTTTTCGACATTATTGCTTCGACATTATTGTAATTCGACATTTTGTTTTCGAGATAATGACTGGACACCCATGGGAAGGGGGAAAGGGTAAAGTGCTGGGGGGAAGGGAGAGGGGAAAGTGCAGTACATGGGGTAGTAGAATAAATAAGATAAATAAAATGGCCAGCTGGTGGCAAGTGCAAGGTAAGTGCAGACGTAAGTGCTGGTCGGGGGGACTGTAGGGATACAGAAAACAGTCCCCAGGTGCAGGGGTTGCCAGGGAGGCTGTGCAGGTGGGCAACTGGCGGGGCCTGGGCCCGAGATCAGAGGGTGACCATGTAACCAGTGCAGTTTCTGTCAGGAATTCAGCAGGGGAGAGGGGGGGGAGAAAGCAGAAGCAAAGAGAAAGGCTTTGAGGTGCTTCCAGAACGGGAGATGGTTCTCCTCAAGTTTTAGGGAGGCAGGAAGGTTGTTCCAGAGGGAGGCCCCTGCCAAAGAGAGAGATCTACCACCAACTCGTTGCTTGGAGAAGCGACTGACCCTGAGGGAGTTGGTAGGCGGATGAGCAAAGAGCTTGAGAAGGAAGATATTTAGGAAGAGAGAGTTGAAGGTATTGCGGCCCCAGGCGGCTTTGTAGACAATGCAGAGGGTTTTGAACTTAATCCTCTCAGCCGCTAGGAGCCAGTGCAGAGATTTCAGTCCTGGAGCGATATGATCCCTGGGCTTGAGGCCAAGGACAAGTCTTGCAGTCCTGTTTTGGATAAGTTGCAAAGGGCAGAGAGTAGAGGCTGGCAGATTTAGATAGAGGCTGTTACAATAATCCAGCCTAGAGAGAACCAGGTCTTTGGAGACAGTGAGCTTCTGGGGGAAGGAGAGGAAAGGAAGAATACCTCTGAGGAGTTGCAGCTGGTTGTGTGAATTCTTAGAGATGTCAGAGATGTGAGGAGAGAAGGAGAGTGTGGAATCAAAGATGACCCTAATGTTTTTAGCCTTGCAGGTGGGAGCAGGAAGAGGGCCAAGCGAGGCCAGCCAGAGAGCTGCAGGGAAGGAGGGAGTGGGTGTGCCAATGAGTAGAATCTCGGTCTTACTGGCATTAAGGAAGAGGTCATTGGCGGCACACCACTCCTGGATGGCAGACAGTCCGAGATGAGGGAAGGAGAGGAGGAGGTCAAGGGTAGCCTGAAAATGAGCTGGGTATCATCCGCATAACACTGAAAGTTGGGGCAGAGAGCAGCGATGCAGTGGGCAAGGAGTGCCAGGTATTGATTGAACAGCCAAGGAGAGAGGTTAGATCCCTGTGGGACACCACAGGTAGAGAAAAAGGTATCGGAGAGAAAAGACCCAAGTTGGACCTGGGAGGGTCAGTCGGAGAGGAAAGATGTCAGCCACGCCAGAGCCTGACCTGTGATACCCAGGTTATCACGGAGATGGTTGAGCAGGTTGATGGTGTCAAAGGCAGAAGAGAGATCAAGCAAGATGAGAACACACAGGGTGTTAGAGTCAAGTTTGGAGAACATGTATTCACGGATGTTCAGGAGAGCAGTTTCTGTGCTTCTGGCAGCACTGAAGCCAGACTGATGGTCAAGACAACCAACAGATTCAGTGTGGAGATTGAGCTGGGAGATGGCCGGTTTCTCCAGGAGCTTGCCCAGGAAGGGAGTGATGGAGATTGTGCAATAGTTTAAGAAGAAGAGGGTGCACAAGGGAGTGCTTCAGGGGGGATGGGAAGACGCCAGTGGCAAAGAAGTGATTGCAAAAATCAGCCAGGGCAGGAGCCAGGGAGTCGATGTGGTCCTTGATAGTTTTGGAGGAACAGGGGTGAACCTGTTTCGACAAGACTTTCATAGATCGGACTTGTCTAGAAACCTTGTCTGCAGAGAAAAGGGAAAAGGCAGAGAAGGAGGGCCAGAGAAAGGGCAGTGAATAGAGTGAGGGAGGGGATAGGAGGAGTGAGGACAGGATGTCCTGAGTTTTTTTAATGAAGTGTGAAGCCAGGACCGTGCAGAGAGCCTGTGAAGGGACAGGAGAGGTAGAGACTGCGGCAGGATTGGCAAGCTCCTTGCAGATTTTAAAGAGTTCAGCCGAGTTGTTAGGTGCCACAGAGATGCGGGCTTGGATATGATCTCTCTTCTTGGTGAGGACGGAGAGCCGGTATTGCCTTTGCAGCAGGCGGCAGGCCAGTTTGTCAGAGGATGAAGTTGAAGCACGCCATTTCCTCTCGGCCACCCTGCACTTGCGTTTTAGGGTGATGAGGTCTGAGTCATACCAGGAGTTACACTTGGCTCTGGGCTTCAGGCGGATTCTCATTACAGGGGCAAGGATATCAAGAGTATCAGATATAGAAGAGTGGAGCGTGGAGAGGGTTGTCAGGGTGGGAGTCAGCCAAAGGGGGAGGAGGGGGTAAGAAGGTGGCGGTGAAAGCCTCAACTGACACGCGCTTCATGGGTCAGATGACGGAGAAGGTGGGTGGCAGTGATGGAGGTGGCTTGGCCTGAGGGGTAGGGAGGATGAGGTGGGAGGATAGGAGAAAGTGATCACTCCAGGAGAGAGGAGTGGAGAGAGGGACAGAGAGGGGATGGTCGAAGGAGATCAGAACATCGAGAGTGTGCCCAGCAGAATGAGTCGGGCCAGAGGGGAGGATGGTGAGTGAGAGAGAGTCGCAGAGGTCGCGAAAGAGTCCAGAGGGGGGACAGGAGGCATCCAGGTGGATGTTGAAGTCTCCAAGAAGGAGGAGTTGAGTGATTGAGGCCAGGAGTGAGGAGGAGAGGTCCTCCCACTCAGAGAGGAAGGAAGAATTCTGACCAGGTGGCCGATAGATAGTAGCCACAGTAAGGGAATGGCTAGGGGAGAGAGAGAGCCTGCAGATGAGGCATTCAAATGAGGAGTAGGCCTGTGTAGCAGCGACAGAGGCAGCAATCTACTCAGAGTAGATAAGGGCTACACCCCCACCAGAGCGGTTGGCCATGGGCGTGGAGAGGATCTTGTAGCCATTAGGTAGGAGCGTGTCAAAGCTGGTGACAGAGCTGGCCGTGAACCATGTCTCAGTGAGACCGAGGACACCAAGGTCAAGTTCTTCAAGAAGGCGACAGATATCAGAGGAATGTTTGACAGCAGAGCATGAGTTAAGAGTGGCAATGTGGAAAAGGTTGCCCTACTTGAAGGACTTCCGGGGAGGGGTACAGATCAGAGGTACGCCCTGCAGAGGTGTAGAAGGAGCCCGAGAAGGGGCAGGGAGGGATGAGAAGGGCAAGGTAGCCAAGGAAAGGGTAGGGGGGACAGCAGGAGAAGAAAGGAAGTTGATGAGGCGCGGGAAGCGTCTATCAAAGAGGTGAAGGTTGGCCTGAGGGCCTTGGACCAAGACATTCCCATTAGAGTAAACATTGATGACCTTAGAGTAATGGAAGGAGGCCAGGAGGGCGTCCCAGCGGGTGCCACCATTAATGGGAGAAGAGGCGAAAGGAGAGAGCACAGAGACCATATGAAGGGTCCATAAGTCTGGCGAAGGAACGACAAAGAGGATGTCGGTGAGAGTTTCCTTGGAGGAGGCACTGGTGTAGATGTCAGCAATAGGGAGGCCTGGATTGGAGACCAGGATGTAATTTTAAACTTCTTCCTACCAGATTTAGTGAGGAGAGCAGGAAAGTCAATAGAGAAGCAGTTAGAAAAGATAGGAGAGACAGAGAGCACCATAGGGTGGGTGGGAGAGGAGAGAGGTGAAAGGGAGAGGGGGAGACACTAGCGAGGACGAAGAGTAGGCAGGCAAGACAGCGAGAGGCAAGCAAGTTGTGCAACAGGACAAGATGACACACTCCGGATTAAGGAGCACACAAAATCACAATTAATGTTAAGACAGGTGAGACACACCTAAGTTTGAGATTCCTGAAAGGGGAGAAAAAGCCTAGTTTTAATGATGCAATTTTATAGTACTCAACAGTACAGTCACACTATAAAACAGCTGGGAGTGGACACCTGCAGGTGGGAGGGGGGGCCAGGGCAGTGGGAAAGAAGGTGACTGGCTGCTAGCATCCCCTGCGGACACCTGCAGACACCACAGGGAGCCGCCTAAGGTAGGAGCCGCCCTTAGCTTAAGGGGCCTTGGCTGTATGGGCTGCCCTGGGAAAGTCAGTGAAAAGGAATGAATAACCAATAAGGGGGGATGGTGGGCGGGTTGGGAGGCGGGAGGGAAGGAGGGGACAGACACAGAAAGGAAGCGGGAGAACAGGGAACAAAGGGCAACACACGCCGCAAAAAACAATATCAACAGTTCTCAGCACAGATTTTAAGAGGCCCAGGTGGGCAGCCAAAAACAACAATTTCGGGCGCCTCACTCACCCGCTCAGCCTCGGTCGAATGGTGAGTGTGGGCTACTCTTGCACACTACCCTCGGCAGCAGAATGCAGAGAGCCAATCAGGGGTGGTGGTGAGCGGGTTGGGAGGCGGGGGGAAAGAGGGGAAAGCCACGGAAGGGAAGCGGGAGAACCGGGAACAAAGGGCAACACACGCTGCAAAAAACAATATCAACAGTTCTCAGCACAGATTTTAAGAGGCCCAGGTGGGCAGCCAAAAACAACAATTTCGGGCGTCTCACTCACCCGCTCAGCCTCGGTGGAATGAGGGAAGATAGACTGTTCTCATTATGGCAGGTTTTTGGGGTTGGGGCATATTTTTGGGAAACATTGTCCATGCTCTGGGGTGCAGTGTTCTTTGTAGCACACTGAGACATTGCAGCTTCAGGGTAGTGCCTGTGGTCATAATGACAGCAAATGTCCCTCTCCACCTGGGTTGTAAGCTGTTTTCACAGGCAACGTCTTTGAGCATCACTAGCTCTCCCACCTGAATTGAATGTAGTTTTGGCAGGCCTGGCACAGGTTATGCCGAGCTAACCTGGCGGTAGATCTTTCTCATGACAGAGGTAAGGTGTTTGAAATAAGCCAGAGCTGAATCTTCAGTCAGTGCCAAAGGCAACCTGTTAACAGAGGGAGAAGCTGCAGCCAACGGGCATTGGTCTTGCCATCAGTATCTCCAATGGAGAGAGTCCAGCAAAGGGGCTGGGCATACCTCTCATGTACATGAGGGCAAGGGGCAATGCATCCGGCCAGCTTATTCCTGTCTGTGTGCATACTTTTGCCAGCTTGTTCTTGAGCTCCCCATTCCTCCTTTCTGTTTTCTCTGAGCTTTGTGGTCTGTATTATACATGCAACCTCTGGTTAATTCCTAGGGCCTCACACATGTAATGTATCACCTGGTTGTCAAAATGTGACCCTCTATCACTAGAAAGAACAGATGTCACTCCCCACCTTGGACACATTTCTCTAAGTAATCTTCGGGCCACTGTGATAGCGTCATCCCGGATACATGGGAAGGCCTCCACATATCCACTGAATATGCCAACTAGGACCAGAACATACCAGTATTTTCCCACTGATGGCAGTGTTATGAAATCCCATTTGGATCTCATACCAGAGCCCACAGCAACTTTCACTGACTTCCTGATGTTATGAAGCTGGCAGATGTGAAACTGCTGTACAAAGTGTTTTGCTCTCTCTTCCACCCCAGGACGAACCGGGTACTCCTTATATAGCTAGTGATGGCATCACTACCTACATGTGCGGTGTTGTGTGCCAGACGAATCGGGTATTTCTGGGTAAAACCTGGTGCCACTGGTTTCCCTTCCTGTCAGTGCCACAGCCCTGATTCATCCTGGGTGCACCCTATCCTGCTAAGATCCTCTAGCTCTGGTGTCCCTAGGGTAGACTGCAGTGTATGTAGCAATGTTGTCAGTTCTTTAAAAGGATCATGTACTGGCAAATTGGGGAGTATGAGAACAGTGTGTTATGTCCCCTCAGGAGTGCTTTGGGCAGCCTGTTTAGCTGTCTGATTTGCCAGGTTGTTACCTATTTCCTGCCAGGATGTTCCGGTCTGGTGTGCTTTATAGTGCATTATTGAGATCTTGTCAGGTAGGAGCAAAGCATCTAAAAAAACAGCGACCTGGGAAGCATTCCTGATTGGCCAACCCATTTGAGCCGGCTGTAAGCCCAATGTGGCACTAAAGGCCAATCCGGAGATATGTGCAAAGGGCTCTTTTTTCTAATCTCATATCAAAATTACCCAAACTATTCCCGCTTCTTGAAATATATCGTACATCGTTCCAATCTATAAGAATGGGCATAGGCGGCTTCCTGCCAACTATCGCCCGATAGCTATAATGAATGCAGAATCTAAGATATTTGCGGGTCTGGTACTCAAATACATAGTTGAATGGACTGAGTCCACCCACATCCTAACTAGTAAGCAATTTGGTTTTCAAAAGGGAATGGGAACCGAAATTGGAGGCTTATTGTTTACCCTTTTGTTGGAAAAGGCATGTAAATCATCAGCTTTGCCGATATATGGCCTCCGTCGATCTCGCTTTAGCATTTGACAAAGTAGTTCGAGCCAGGTTATGGAACAAGTTGCTTAACCTTGGGATGCTGTGGGGGGATCCTAACCATGCTCATTCATCTTCACGAGGGCTCGCTTATTCAGGTCCGACTTAATTTACAGGGAGACCTTTCGATCCCAATAAAAACTGATAATGGACTTTGTCAAGGCTGTTTATTTACACCGACACTTTTTAACCTATATGTATCGGATGCATGGAAGATTTTGGAAGTCTCTTACCTCTCCCAAAATCGAGGGCACCAATACCAACTGGTGTGCATATGCAGATGACTTTCTCTTAATAGATGGTACACCTATAGGCCTCCAGCGTAAACTGTCTGCTTTTGAAAAATACATCAAAGAGAATGGCCTAATAATGAACAGAAAAAAAACAGTTATGATGTGTCTAACCAACCACAAAAAAAGGACACCATTTAGATGTGTACTTAACAAACAAATTCTATGTAGAACTGGGTCAATGCTTTACCTGGGTTTTCCAGTATTTGATTCCAACAAACAATCTCTGCATTGGAACTACATCCTAGACAGGTTACCTAATCTTGTATCGCAGACGCAAAAAATAGCACACAAATATTGCAAGTACTCCCTGATTCCTTTATTAAGATTCTGTAAATTAGAAGTTGTGCCAAAACTTATCTATGGACTAGAAATCCTGCCTCATCGCTCTCCTCTTTTTTTGAAGAAGCTGGAAAGTACAATCTGGCGAAAAGTCATTTACTATTTGCCTAAGTGTGTGCCTTTAAATGCGATGCGATTTGAGCTGGGACTTCTGTCATTGGAATGAATGACTCAATGGAGAAGATTGGTATTGTACAGAACGTTGATTATGGCTGCCCATAACAATCTTTATGGCAAGCTGTTATAACGTGAAGGTTATTAGAACCTTCATGACTCTGGTTCGGTGTGTCGTTCCTCGGGCGGCATTCGATTCGGAAGCCAGCTGGAGGAAGGACGCAGCGGACCCAGAGAGGGAGCTCTCCATTTATAAATAAATACCGAAGTAATTAACTGAATACAAGGCTACGGAGCATTTATGTACACACATCAACTTAACAAGTGGCGACGAGGAGGCCGCTTGATCCGCACGAAGGAGAGTTCCCGTAGCACAGAGTTACAAGGAGCGGGCGGCCGGAACCAATACATACAACCGAGGCAACTACAGAATTCAAATCATCAGTTCATTTAAGGTACTGCAGGACAACATATTTTAAGAAAATATACATACATTTACGCAGCGATTAGCTAACAGAAAAGTGCATCCTTCAAAGGGGGCGCGAGCCTCGATGAATAACGGCATACGCATATGATGTGAAGCGTGTACCGACGTCCCCAAGGACATTAGAGGAAAGGACCTTAAAGCGTCCTGTGCGTGCCGCCATCTTGGGTTACATAATGTAAAGTGAAACGAACATGAAACGCGTATCACAATAGTAAAGAATAACTTTGTATCAAGCCACGTTATGCGAAATGCCTGACAACTATTGATGAATACTTAAAGCCTGTCAGTTCTTTGATAAAGCAAGCTGCCAAATTAGAGTGTTGATGTCACAAAGGTGTGTACCAATATGGTGCAAAACGATCTGACTCATACAAGTTGGTAGATGTGAGACAATTATAGACAATACTTTCCAGCCAACAAAAAAAAACAAAAAAATTTTTTTTTGAAAAGATAGTAGAAGACATACAATATCAGCATGCAAAGCATAGTAGCACCGGAAAAATTCTTGGCACAACCTGGAACCCCAGTTTTTTCGTGGGAACAATGGTTGGACGATTTCCAGGTTTATATGAGGGCCATTGGCGGTGCCAAGTTCAGCGATGATTTGAAAGAGGCCACCTTACTCAGCTGTATTGGGACAGAGACCTTGAGAATTTTTCGGACGGTACCTGATGGTGGTGATACTGCAAGTGGCTCTGGTGACTCCACATCTAGTTCTAGGAGATATGAAAATGCCTTGTTGAAACTAAGCAAACATTTCGGAAACAAGACTAATGTAGTTCTGGAGGGATACAGATTTTTCACGCGGAAACAACTCAAGAATGAGTCTATTGACATGTATGTTGCAGCGTTAAGAGGTCTCATAGCTACATGTGAATTTACCGGGTTAACAAATGAGTACCTGAGAGACCAGATCGTCCTTCATGTTGCAGATCCTAAAATACAACAAAGGCTGTGGCAAGCAAAGAACCCGTCCTTGGAACAGACTTTGGAGATTGCACGGTCCATTGAATTGGGGGATAAGTGCATGAGAGAAGTGCAAAATAAACAGGAACTGTTTGACAGAGGCTCTGTCCAGGGTGAAAGTGGCGACGAAATCAGTAAAGATGAAGAGTCATTAATTGCAATGGTAAAGAAGATAGTAAGATCTGATTTTAACAAGGGTCCCAGACAAAATAAGGAAGTGCCATCTTGGACTTAAACCAACTGTAGTAGGTGTGGTTGGTACAAGCATAATAATCCCGATAGAGACTGTCCAGCTAACGGGATGGAGTGCTTCAAATGTGGCCAGGTGGGACACTATGGCAAAATGTGTAGAAGCACCAGAGGGAGAGGAAGAAATATTGTGCGTGGGAATTTCAACAGAAGTTATCGCCAGCCAATCAGAGGCAATGCCTCGGGTGTGAGAGCCGTAGAAAAAATATCAGGATCTGATGATATTGTAGCAGTCGCAACGGGAATTGATGAGGAAGTACAAATTCTGGCCCTCTCTGCTAAGGAGAATAGGATAGGCTCGTGGGTACCAATGTCCATTGATGGAATTATCATACAAGTCATGGTGGATACGGGATCCCCGTATACCATAGTGGATGAAGACACGTTTCAAAGACTTCTTAAGAAGAAACATGAGGATTTGTGTGTAAGCAAAGTCAAAGCAACAGGATATGGCAAATCTCTGATAGACATTATAGGTTATGTCTGGGTCCACTTAGCTTTTGAAGGGAGACAAACCTATTGCAAATTATATGTGGCCCGTGAAGGATATGCCATAGTTGGCTGGTGGGAACAAGCAGCCTTGAAGATTAGAATTCATCCAGGAGAAAGCATTCCCGTCATGAGTGTTATAGACAAGTGCTGCAATTCAGATGAAAGTTTAGTACAAAGTTTTCCAGAAGTGTTCAACGACAGAATTGGCATGTTGAGAGGTTTCAAGCATCGCATTATTCTAAAAAGGTGTGCCAAGCCCATTGTACATAAATTAAGGAATATACCGTTTGGACCCGTGAACCTTTGAAGAAGGAATTAGAAAGACTGTGTGCCCAAGATATAATTGAACCAATAGAAAGCTCTGAATGGTTATCCCCGATAGTGATTGTGAGAAAGCCTGGGGGGGAGATTCGCATGTGTGTGGACTTGAGAGATTTAAACAACAGTATATGGGTTGATCGCCATCCACTGCCAAACATAGGAGAGATGCTCTCCACAATGGAGCGGGCTAGATACTTTACCACACTTGATTTGTCATCCGCATATCATCAGGTAGTATTGGATGAGGAATCTAAGCATCTTACTGCCTTTATAACCCCTTTGGGTGCTTTTCGCTTTAAAAGGATGCCATTTGGATTACCATCCGCAGCTGCCGTTTTTCAAAGGCTAATGCAGTGTCTTTTTGAGGGCTTACGGGGTGTATATTTTTTCCAAGATGATATCTTGATTTCAGCAGTATCAGAAGCAGATCATGATGCCAAACTTGTGGGTGTGCTACAGATTCTACAACAAAAAGGACTCACACTAAAGATTGAAAAATGTAGAATAAAAAGACAGGAAGTAACATATTTGGACCATCGTATTGACGCAGAAGGGATAAGGCCTAAAGAAACTTTGGTGGATACTATACTAAAAATGCCGGATCCATCTAGTAAGGATCAATTGAGGAGCTTGATGGGACTAACTGAGTATTCCTCCAAATTTATTGATCATTATACCCATAGAACAAACCACATGAGGAATTTGTTGAAGAAGGGTGTGAATTTTGATTGGTCAATTGAATGTAAAAATGAACTACGAGATATCAAAACATCAATAAACAAAGCTCCTGTGTTGAAGATGTTTGACTGCAGAGCCAAATCCATTATATCAGTTGATGCAAGCAAAGTGGGTCTAGGAGGTGTGTTGGAACAGATTCAGCATGGAACAAGAGTCCCGATTGCTTTTGCCTCTAGGACACTGAAAGATGCAGAAAAAAATTATTCCACTATTGAAAGAGAGGCTCTGGCAGTGATGTGGATACTAGAACATTTTAAAGGGTTGATTTGGGGAAGTCCCATCGAAATAAAGACGGATCATAAGCCTCTCATTCATATTTTAAATCCCAAAAATTTGCATTTAATGTCTCCTCGCATTAGGAGGTGGATATTAATCATAATGCAATACAATCTTACTGTCAGTTTTACTCCTGGCAAGATGAACAAAGTTGCTGATTGCTTGTCTCGCCTGCCATCCCCTGCGACACATGATGTAACAAAGGAGGAAGAGATGGAAATGGATTGTGTGATAGCACAAATACACCCCAGTTTCTCTAAAGAAGAATGGGTTGAAGCTTGCAAAATGGATGCTGAACAAGAGCAACTCAGGAGAGCAATTAGGAGTGATTGGAAAGAAGTGACAGAAAGCGTTTCATCGTGGGAGAATAAGAAAGATGAAATGTCTTGTGATGGGGTGTGCATTTACCGTGGAGATCGCATAGTTCCACCCTCAAATTTAAGAGAGAGGATAATGGAAATAGCGCATGAGGGGCATATTGGAAGAAACTTAACGAAAAGGAGAGTAAGAGAAACATTTTGGTGGCCCAATATATGGTGTGACCTAGAAAACACTGTAAGAGAATGCTCTGCGTGTGTAGTGAGTGACAAAGGGAAGGTGACCAGAGCTACACCATTGCAGCCTGTAACAATACCAGAATCGGTTTGGATGAAGCTGGCTGTTGATATTTCAGGTCCATTTGAAATACTAGAACCTCACAAAGTCTACATCATCGTGTTGGTTGATTATACCTCTAAGTGGGTAGAATGTGGCATAATGGAAGACTCAGTTACAGCCAGGAAGATTAAGACATTTCTGGAGGAGATTTTCAATAGAGAAGGGGAACCTCAAGAGCTTATATCTGATAATGGTGCACAGTTTTTGTCGATAGAAGTGCAAGAGTTTCTCAAAGAGAGAGCGATTAAGCACAGGACCACAGCCATGTATCATCCCATTGGTAATGGGTTGGTAGAAAGAATGAACCGTTTTATTAAAGATTCCATCCAATTAGCTGTGGCTAACAATTTACCTTGGAGAGAGACTCTCAAGGAGGCCTTAATTACATATAGAGTCACACCACATTCTACTACAGATGAAGAACCTTTTACGATGATGAGAGGAAGAATTGCCTCCAACAGATTGAGACCAGCCTGGTTGCCGTTAAAAAAGAATAAAACTGTGGATATGGATGCAGTCATTAGGAGAGTGAAGGATAAACAAGAGAAGTATAAAAAATACTATGATAGTCAAAAACATGTGAAAGAAAACAAGATTGAAGTGGGAGACTGGATTAGGATGAAAGAACCCAGGAGAGTACTGAAAGGAGAATCTAAGTATCGTGATCCGCTAAAGGTGGTGAGCTGTTCGAATAAATCAGTGACATTGGAAGATGGAAGTAAAATGGTCATGTGATGATATCATTATGACTGAAGGAAGAGTAGAGCGGATTATGAATGGCAACATCAGGACGGAGAGGGGAGACATGTGGGAGGAAGGAGATTCCACATCATCCAAGGGTGCATGCCATACTAGCACCATGAACAATGATGCTTCTGGTTTGGGACCCAGGAAAAGAGTGCCACCTGTGAAAGAGGATTTCATTTATTATTAGCAGTAAACATGTTTATCAGCTGTGGATCCTATGCTATCTTGATGGAGATGAGACAACGTGTATCCTTTCAGTCAATATTTCTCAGCGGCTTATTGTTCATCCTTTGTGATTTTATTTGTCTTGTTTGTTTTCTTTTGTCCATATTTGTTATTAGTATTGACGGAGGGAGATGTTATAACGTGAAGGTTATTAGAACCTTCATGACTCTGGTTCGGTGTGTCGTTCCTCGGGCGGCATTCGATTCGGAAGCCAGCTGAAGGAAGGACGCAGCGGACCCAGAGAGGGAGCTCTCCATTTATAAATAAATACCAAAGTAATTAACTGAATACAAGGCTACGGAGCATTATGTACACACATCAACTTAACACAAGCTTAAAAAGGGGATGCTCGGATTCTCGCTGGCTTCTAACTTTACAAATTGATTGCCTCAAAGTCCCAGAGGAAATTGGCTTAAATCAAAACTCGTTGAACTTCAATTCTATTAGAACCAAACGATTGTTACAATACCATGATTGGACACAAACAATGGAAAGTTTAAGAGCATCTAAAATTTATCACCAACTTGTCCCCCATGGGAAACATATGGGAACCCCAGAATCATACCTAAGTTCCCTGATGACATTCTGCGCATTGCTTATTTAAGATTTCGGTTCAATGTACTACTAAATGGTGAGATATTGGAAATTAGACATGCTGAAAAAGGAAAGCATATTCCCTATCGCTTTTGTAAAAGCACCCTAGTACAAGAAACTCAATCATTTATTGCTGGAATGTGATACTATTAAACCTGAACGAGTGAGAGCTTTCTTTAAATTTGTTCCCAACTCAGGTTATGTTAATCTGGATATGCTTTGGTGGGAAATGTTACACGGGACATCAATCTCTCTGAAAATAGCAACAGTAACATTTCTTTTGGAAGTATGTGGTCTGGGTGAAGATCTCAGGCAAAAAGAACAGGGAAATTAACGTAAGCTTATGATCCATTATTCTAAAGCATGATTATGAACTTATTAAGTTTATGGGGGAAACTTTGATGCTCCTACCGTATTTCTTGTGCAGAAGTATGTAATCAAATTGACTGATCTTACCTTTGTGGATGAACTGATTATACTGGGTTTTCCTGGTAATCTTGAGTAACTATTGCTGTTATGTTTTAACCATAGATTTTTAACCATCGATGTAATTTGTTTACTAAGTTATTTGTCTTTTATTGTTTGCTGTCTTGAAGAAATCGCTGATGTTTTGAAGATATTTTGAAGACAAATTATTTGTAAAGGTTTATTCTTGTTTAAACCAAAACAAATAAACTTTTTTTAAAAAGATGATATGCTCGTATATGGGGAGACAGAAGAAGAACATGATAGAGTGCTCGATAGCGTACTCAGGATTTTTAAGAAGAATGGTATCACATTAAGGGAGGAGAAATGTATATTCAGGTTGGATTAAGTGGAATATTTGGGACACGAAGTGTCCTGGAGCAGCGTGAAGCCGAATCAGAGTTTAGTGGGTGCTATCAAGAAAGTGAAGCGACCAGAGAATAAGACTGAATTGAGATAATTCCTAAAAATAACAGAATTTTACCAGAAACTATTCCGGCAAAGTGATTGAAATGAGGAAGCTTTTGAAGAAAGGTGAGGAATTTGTGTCGAGTCGGAGATGCGAGGTGGAATTTGAAGAGATAAAGGAAGAGATTGATTTAGCGTGCCCGTTCTGATGTTTTGACACACAGGATGAGCTTAGTAACTGTTGATGCCAGAGATAGTGGAATTGGTGCAGTGCTCTCCCAACTACGCAAAGGTAGTGGACGTGAAGTGGGTGATGAGATTATTGCTCATGCATCTCGTGGGTTGATAGGATCTGAGAGGGAGTACTTCGTACTTGAGAAGGAAGCACTTGAGTGTCACTGTAACGTTCACCTGGTATCCACGGGGACGTCACTCAGCCTGTTCTGACCTCTTACGACCTCGAACCCTTCCCTGGAGTCTACTCGACTGGAGACTGGGCCTGAAACACAGGATTGGTAGAGTTTAACTCCCTATTGTCTCTTTGTGCTTGAACCCCTTCTTCCCCGGGGTCCAACCCTTCCCTTTGATCCACAGCTCACCTTGTTTTCTTGGAAAGTGTGCTCTCTGTCCTGCTTTCAGTGCAGGAGCGCGTTGATTGATGCAAGCTCGTTGCTGCCTAGTTACTTCACTGGCAAGAGTCCGACAGGTAAGTATAATGAGTCTTTTGAACAGTTCTCTAACTTCGTTCCTTTCCTTCCTTAGATGATACCGGTGTCCGGGGATGGTGACGTGCTGCTGAGATGAGTAGCGCTGAAGGTGAGTGAGAGTGCGATGCACGATGCAACCCTTTCGTATCTGTATTGAACTGAGTTCTTTTTCTGTGTCTTTTAGGTGCCGCGACGTTTTCAGCGTGGATGCCGGTTATGAAGAAGAAATGCGGTGAGTAAGCGTGCTATGCGGCGCCTCTAGATGTTTCCACGCTTACCTGGAGTGTCTTTTCCCTCTTGCAGATGGATGAGAAGTTCCGGAGACAGAGTTACCCCAGAGCGGCTGGGATTCAGGTAAGAGTTTGAAGCTCGTACAGTCTTTAAAAATAAGCGAAGATTTGCTGAATGCTTACTAATGCCTTTTTTCTGTTCTTTTCCCTTTTCCTTAGGAAGCGGCGTGCCGCGATGGGAATGACACAGCCGAAGATGCCCGCAGAACAAAAGGAGCGATGAATGATGGGTAGAAGTGCTGCAAGGTAAGGCTGTTCCTAACGGTGTTCTTGTTCTTGCAGGAGCTGAGCGCAGAAGAAAGATGCAGGCCTAGTGGAGACCGATCCGAACACGGTGAGTGTCACGCTGCAGGTGCAGAAAACACAAAGCATGTTTCTCAGCCTGGGCGTGGCTTAAATAGTCTCTGGGCTGAACCACACCCAAAAGACTAGACTGCACATGCAGTTCTGGGAACCGAAATATGTGGGGGCATCCATCTTGTCCCCATCAATGCACTACAAGTCCAATCCCCAATGTTATCCTATGGGAGTGAGTGAGTCTGGTGCCACAAGCGCCAAGTCTGACTCCAAGTGGGTCTTTGGAGGGATGGAGATTAAAATTTAATTAAATTAAATTAAATATGCAAGTTAAAGTGAACTCATATTGAGGGGCTGTAGTGAAAAATATGGATAAGTCGAATTGTAACTTAAAGATCGTGAATTGAGAACTATTGAATACCAAACTAAATGAAAGTTTTGATAAGCCTATGAATGGAAGGCAAGCTTGCGTTACATGCATTAAAAAAGGCGAAGAACAAATTTTATGAACTACAAGGCCAAGCAAGTAATGATCATTAATGAAGAGTGTGAAAGTAATGTGGTGAAGGAAAGAGAGCACCACAGAGTGAACTGCATGACAGAACGCATTGTGGCAAAGCCAAAAGACTGGCAAAGAGGAAAACACATTGCGGCAAAGCCAAAAGACTGGCGAGGAGGAAAACACATTGTGGCAAAGCCAAAAGTCTGGTGAGGAGAAAGCAAAGTGAATGTGACCAGAACAGAGGTGCAGTCACAAAAAACAGTATGGGCAAGAAAGCCTAGGGTTATCGGTTGCATGACCTGTAATTGATGGACCATGTGGTCTGACCACTGCGCCTAGACCGAGGAGACCCTATCTGTGAAAGACAAGGAAACATACAGACCATTAATCTGCATGCATGGAAGAGATTGCTGACGTGAAGCAGAATAAACAATCTCTGTAAACTGGCAAGGAATCAGAAGGAGTGTCAAGTTTACCTGGAACTGGATTTGAAGGTTAAGAGACTGAAACTAAGTGTGAGTTGCAAAGCTGGACAAGCTGACGTTTTGGGTAAGGGAAATCTAAGACCTTGTGAACTTTTCTGTGGCCTTGGGGAAGGGAACCTCGAGGCCCTGTTGGAACAGTATTTTCTTCTTGAGGAAGGGAACCCCAAGACTTTGTGGAACTGTCTTGAACTTGGGGAAGGGGTGCTGGAAAGCAAGCCGAGAGCTGAAAGAAGTTCAGAACTTTACTTTGAAACACTACTTGATTTGTTGTTGACATCCCTACACATTATTTAGCTTTAGTTGTGAGGGAAAGCATAGGTTTTGGACACAGACAGACTTTTAAATTGAATTTACTGACTCGTACTATCCTTAGTTTCTTTAGGTAGGGAAAACTCACCTTAGCATAGGGCAAGTTAGGCCTTCTACCATCCTGGCATTTAAGGTAATAAACTATGTTTGTTTGAACTTTGAATCTGTTTGTGTCTTGCTTCATGATGCCTTCACATCCTAGAGAGCTTTTTTGTTAATATAGTAGCGAAAACCACTTGCAACATATTCTAAGACTGGGTTAAATTACTAATCTAACTCCGGTCCTGGAATATTGGGGGACAGTGCTGGATGGTGGTCACGAGCCATTAGGAATGAATATTGTTTCAAAACTAGTATATTGTTCATCAATAATTTCATTAGATGCTGACTTTCATAGCAGGTTGATGCACTATTAAAGATTCTGTGTCCATTCACACTCTAAACCCGATCCCTGCTGGGAGATATGAAGAATTCCAAACATCACCTCCATTTTAAGCTACTTGCTACATCTTCCTTCTGCATTTCAGTTTAAGCTAACACGCAATGCTTTCAAAGCACTTGCACATACAGAGAAAATGTATCAGGCCCATTAACCCTGGAGATGGAGAAAAATCATAGAAAATCCATGTTTAGACTCTGTATTCATTGTTTTAACCATGTCAAATACCACAATCAGGCTTTAGCCTCTGCTCCCTGGCTGTGAATCTCTGTCACGTAGCATTCTTCTCTCCAGAGGATTTAAAAAAATGTATCTTTTCTGTGTTGCTTTCCCTTCATTTGAGAATTGAGTTCAATAGTTTGGTTCTAATGGGGTTTGCCTTTTCTCAATCATTTGTCAATAATACTTCTATAAATTGCTTTAAGCCTGCTTTTCATCCTTTGATTAAATTTTTCCTTTGCTTTGGGTCATCTATTCAATGATCCCATTCTGCAAATTGTCATTTTATTCTTAAATATTTCACAGTTCCCAATTACCCTTTGTCTGTTAGAATGCCCTCTATACACTTGATAAATAAAACATTTTAAAATGGGGCCTCATCTTCAGCCGGCCCTGAGGTTAAAGTCCCGACATCACAACTATTACCTGCAAGAGGGAAACACAGTGCAACCAGAGAAAGAGGATCTGTGCTGCAGACACAAAGAAAGGCGGAACTAGAAACAAGTGGACAACCAAGGCCTCCATTTAGAAGCAGGATGGGTGAATTGAGTCCCACGCTCAGCTATTCCACCATGTTACCATGAAGGGATTTGGAAACATAAATATGTAGGAACTAGAGTGTAATAAAGTGAGATGGAGGGGAAACTGTCTTTTTCGGCACAAGTCTCTTAAGCCATTGCCCTGGCTAGGAAAGTAAATTGGTCAGTTTTCACCCAAGAAGAAGCATCTCCACATTGAGGTGTATTCGGCGGATACGAAGCAGCCACAAGTTGGTGCTTGGAATTGGATTCCAGGTCCGGATGGGAGCGCATCCTCCCCATCCTTTTGCCAGTGCACTTGTGCCCAGAGGCTGGTCAGGTGAAGGAGAGCTTTAGCAATAGTTTTTTATATTAAACCGCCAAAAAGTCCGTACATGTAAAAGAAATGGACAGGACAAAAACTGAATTTCGGATTTTCTGTGCGTGGTTCACTTTTATTCTAAACATGTAGGCATAAAAGTGTGGGATTCAATGGAAGAGAGTGTGTTTCATGATTATTAAAGATTAGGGAGCAACCTCACTGGCAGAATCGTTTGAAACGTCATCAAGCTCATTACCCCAGTTGGGCATGGAGGCAGATCCTGAACAATGTGATGAGAGAAGGCAGGGCAGTGACTGTAGAGGCCTTCCTTTGAAATGAATGTCTGAGAAGTGTCTCCATGTCTATTCAGCAGTGTCAGGCTAGCAGAACACTGATGATGTCACTGCCATAGCTCTGTGATGTCACAAGGTGTGGAGGACATGAAGACATTAGAGGGTGCACGTGAGAGACATGAACTACAGTGGAGGGAAAATGAGCATCACTGCGGCTGGATATTCTATTCAGTTTTAAACATAGCCTGATTATCTTCTGTAGATTTGTCAGTGCTAAAGCCTCTTCCAGTTTTGCTATTTTCCCCCCTCAATCAGGGGCCACATGGTATCACCCACACTGAAGGATGTCATCATGACATGTGATACATTTACCATTGTGACAGATTCCTGGTATAAAATTCTGGTCACTAGGGAGTTGCAGCATTGGAGACCAGTGCCTTGGTCAGGAAGGATCACTGCTGGGCAAGCTGCATTGAGGTGACCTGGAACAATGACCTCAAGAGGGCAAGGGGTGGGTGACAAGGGGAAGAAGGCAAAGTACATAAACAAACTGAACCAAATGGAACTGAACTGAATACCAAACTGAATACTAACCTGAATACCAGCCTGAAACCTCCTTTGACCTCTACCCTGAAATCCTGCTTCCTAATGAAACCCCTCAATCCCCAACCTAACCCTATTTCAGTATTTCCTTTCTAATCCAACGTTCAATCTTCAATTCTCACATTTCAACCATTTTTAAACTCTCTCATTCTGAATTCTGACCTTTTCCTTCCCACCCATTTCTCTAATCCTATCACTACCCTAATTCTGTCCTTCTCCTTTAATCTGTATTCCTCCCCCCTCCTCCGTGTCCCCTCCAACTCATACTTTTCCCTGCCCTCCCTCTTCCCTCCTGATTCCAGTCAACCCAATCGCACTTCAATCTCTAAGATACCTTGCCTCCCTCCTCTCCCAACTCCCAATGCACACCCACCCACCCCCCTCCCTACACAAACACCCACCCCCCTCCCTACACACCCAGCCACCCCCTCTCACTACCCCCACCCACCCCCTCTCACTACCCCACCCACCCCCTCTCACTACCCCAGTCACCCCCTCTCCCTACCCCACCCACCCCCTCTCCTTACCCCACCCACCCCCATATCCCTACCCCCAGCCACCCACTCCCTCTCCCCTACCAAACCCATCCCCTCTCCCTACACCCACCCCCCTCTCCCTACACCCACTCACCCCATATCCCTACCCCCAGCCACCCCCTCTCCCTAACCCCAGCCACCCCCTCTCCCTACCACCAGCCACCCCCTCTCACTATCCCCACCTCCTCTCCCTATTCACAACCCACCCAGAGCCCTCCCACCCGCCCACCACCCCCTCTCCCTACACACACTAACCCACCACCCCCTCTCTATACCCCCTCCTTTTCTACCCACCCCCTCTCCCTATGAACAACCCACACCTCCTCTCCCAACCCCCACCCACCCCCTCCCTACACACCCAGCCACTCCCTCTCTACACACCCCTGCTCACTATACCCCATCCCACCCACCCTCTTCTTATTCCATACCCCTCCTTCTCTACCCACCCCCCTCTCCCCACCTCTACCCACCCCCCTCTCCCTGCCACCACCCATAACCCTCTCCCTACCCCCACTCACCCTCCCTCTCCCAACCCCACCCACCCCCCTCTCCCTACACACCCACCCCCTCTCCCTACCCCACCCCCCTCTCCCTACTCACATGCACCCACCCCACCTCCCTACCCCCTCCCACCCACCCCCTCTGTGTACCAAACCCATCCCCTCTCCCTACCCCCTCCATAACCCCAGCCACACAGCCCCCCCTCTCCCTACCCCCACCCACCCCCATATCCGTACCCACACCAACCCATGCCACCTCCCTATCCCCACCCAGCCCCCTATCCCTAGACCCCCTCTCTCTCTAACACCACCCACCCCCACCAACCCACCCTCTCCCTAGCCACACCCACCCCACCTTTCACTACCCCTACCAACACTCCTGTCCTTACTGTCACACACCCACCCTCTCCCTACCCCCACCCACCCCCTCTCCCTACCCCACCCACCCCATCTCCCTACCCCACCCAGCCCCATCTCCCTACCCCCAGCCACCCCATCTCCCTACCCCCAGCCACCCCCTCTCACTACACCCACACCCCCTCTCCCTACTCAAAACCTACTCACCCCATCTCCCTCCCCCCTCCCACCCCCTCTCCCTACCCCCACCCGTTCCCTCTCCCTACACACACCCACCCACCCTCTTCTCCTTATGCCATACCCCTACTTTCTCTACCCACCACCCTGTCCCTACCTCCACCCACTACCCCTCTCCTTACCTCCACCCACTACCCCTCTCCTTACCTCCACCCATCACCCTCTCCCTACCCCCACCCATCTCCCTCTCCCTACCCCCACCCTGCCCCTCTCCCTACACACCCACTCACCCCCTCTCCCTACCTGCACCCACCCCCATCTCCCCACCCCCTCTCCCTACCCCACCCCCCTCTCCCTACTCAAATGCACCCACCCATTCTCCCTACCAAACCCATCCCCTCTCCCTACCCCCTACATACCGCCAGCCACCCAGCCCCCCTCTCCCTACCCCCTACCAGCACCACCCCCACCTTCCCTCGCCCTACCTGCACCGACCATCCTCCCAACCCCCACCCCCTCCCCACACAACCCCCTCTCCCTACCCCCAATCCCCTCTCCCTACCCACACCCCATCTCCCTAATCGCCCCCACACCCCCCTCTCCCTAATCACCCCCACACCCCCCTCTCCCTACCCCCACCCACCCCCCTCTCCCAACACACCCCACCCATCCCCCTCTCTATACCCTCCTCCCGCCCTCCCCCTCTCATCACCCTCACCCACCCTCTTCTCCCTCCGCCATACCCCCTCCTTTCACTACCCACCGCCCCTTTCCCTACCAACCCCCACCCACCCCCTCTCACTCCCAACCCCCACCCACCCCTCTCTCCCTACCTCACCTACCCCCTCTCCCTACCTACCCACCCACCTTCCCCGCCCTACACCCCCCTCGCTCTCTACCCCCACCAACCACCCTCTTCCCTACCCCTACCAACCACCCTCTTCCCTACCCCCATCAACCACCCTCTCCCTACCCCCACCCACCACCCTCTCACTACTCACCCACCCCCCTCTCCCTACCCCCAGCCACCCCCCTCTCCTTACCCCAGCCCCTCTCCCTACTCACACCCTCCCACCCCTCCCTCTCCCTACCCCCACCCATCCTCCCCCTCTCTCCTTACGCCATACCCCCCTCTTTTCTCCACCACACCCCACTTTCCCTACCCCCACCCACCACCGTCTCCCTATCCCTCCCACCACCCTCTGCCTACCCCCACTGTCCCACCCCCCTCTCTCAATCCCCACTGACCCACCCCCCTCTCCCTACCCCTCACCACACCCCTCTCCCTACCCCCACCCAACCCCCTCTTCCTACCACACCCACCACCCCACCTACCCCCACCCACCCCCTCTCCCTACCAAGACCCCCTCTCCCTACTCACACCCACCCCTCCCCCCCTCCTACCCATCCACTCTCCCTACTGTAGGGGAGGAGTGGTCCAAGGGACCCCCCTGGCCTGCATCTCCACCCCAGGTGAGGGCCATGGCTCATCGGGCATCCCCTCCTTACCACCAGGGCCCAGGTGGTGGATGGCTCACCTGCTGCTGACATTGCCCGCACGTATTAAATTTAGCTAGGCCTCAGAAACCATTTTTGTCTACTAAAGATGGTGTGAGCTCAGCGCGCTGTAGCGCGGCCCCCACCTTCGAAAAGTTTCAGTCCTCCCTGTCCCCGCAGCACCATGGCAGATCCGCTGCAAGCCCGTTCCCACGAACAAGACGGCCATGATCTAGCGTAATACACTAACATTGTAACAGTTCACCTTCCGCAGTGTATCACTGCTCCCACAATGACCCGGTCAGCAAGGCCTGGGCGATGGGAAGATCTGTAGAATGGTCATCTGATGAAAGCAGACAGGTACCCAAATATGAATGTAAGAAACCACTTTTAACACATGTATCCTCTCCATACAACCACTCTTACTAAAGAAACCTGTAAAATTGTGTAATTATCGTACATGACACCAGCCGTGAAGGACCCACACCCCTGCAGGGGTGTGCAAATGATAAAAGCATTCCGGGGGATTATTCTTCATATGTATCATTGAAAGCCGCACACCCCGCGGTCCCGCGCCATAACCGAACTAATGCTGCTAGGGTACACAAGAAAACAAATGTAACCATACCAAGGGCACATGTGAAGAGTGTGCGAGAATGCACTCGTCACGCGTGTATGTCTAAGCCCCTCATGTGCCACCACCGCCACGTACAGTGGCGGGTTACTTTCTATGTACTCCACCAACCCTGATACTACCTCACTTACTGCAAATGTATATGCATATAACTAAATACTGTAGTTGTTAAAACATAGTGTATGAATAAGGTGCCCAGACTGAATATAATCGAGACACATTCAGCAAAATTGAAATGCATGTTTTAAAGTGATTTGAATAAGTATTATCGAGCGTTCAAATGGTTGTGATGTTTTTACCTAAAGTTGGCAACACACGAGGGAGATACCTTTGTGAATATGTGCAAGGCCATTCCCCCTCCCACCCTGCAAAGACTGCCAAACATGAGAGCAGAGGCCCGCGCCGCACTGCTCCACCTCCCCCAACTAGACTGGAGCCGCTTCAAAGATGTGTAGCCCCCTCTGCAGCACCCAAGGCCACGGGCAGCCATCTGCATTATTTACAGCACAGCAGTAAACCCCTGCCTGAACCCACACTTCCAAAGGCGCCCCCTCGTAAACCCCACAACCCACCAGATCATCTTAGACTTATGGCCCTGTGCAATCAGGACACCCAACACTGTGGCAACACACAGCGGCACATTTATAACCACATCTAACAAGACAGGGAGGCATGTACCGTCCGTCCCATGCCCTGAAGCTTAGCCCCTCAACCTATGGCCCCGGTCAACAGGACACTGGTAACCTTGCCCTGACGAATGACCATCAGACCCCTCACAAGGTGCATTCCTCCTGTGTTGCATTAACCTGTACAATAACCTATTGGAAGATTTACCAAAGAAGATAATATTGCAATGACTGAATGACTGCGGTGTGCATGGCCTAGGGCAAATAAGTCAGGAAAAGACATTCATCTCTGACACTGGCCGCGATGGCACAACAACACCGCCCGGATGAACTCTGCCAACCTGCCAGGCCCAGCCCAACCCACGAGGCTGACCAGTGACGTTCTCCAGCCACGGCCAACCACATCGCAGCAGCACCTATAGTTAGTCGTCGCCACCCAATCCCATTGAACTTGTGCCCCCTATAGTGTGTAGGTTCTTATGACGTTTTTTGTAAATATATACGCCTGTCTTTGCGATTGTCAGACAGAGCGCTCTCTGAGGTTGCAGAGTTCTTTGCATGCCATATTCTTATTGATAAACTCCCATTTAAGCTCACCCGCACTCTGTCTTGGCCTTATTCCCGACTTGGGAGAGTCCTTCATTGTCTCTCATTGTGGGGAGGATCGTGCTGGCTGGGGACGCTTGCCTTCAGTGGTGACCCCGAAAGCGTGATTATTACTATTATTTTTTCCCGATCTAACATTACCGTCCCCTTTTGGCACGAGAATCTCCGGTCGAAAAGGGATACGCACGGTGAGCCGGCTCCGGGAGGCTGGCCGCCAACGGCGACCGGTACACTAAGAAGTGCGCACTCAAAAGAGAGAGGGTACGGGATCCCAGTTGAAAAACCCCCTTTGAGTACCGCTCGCCGGAGCCGGGGCTGACTGTTGAGCTGACGGCAACACTGCCTGGACGGACCCAGTTTCGGAGACTATCGGTTCAAGACGGGCACGTGAGTACTGAGTGCGAGCGATTGTAAAGGGAGTGGGGGAAGAAGTGTAGGACAGGGAACGAAGAGGGGGTACGCAGATCTACTAAGGATCATCCTAAAACTTTCCTTGCTTTTTCTTTGCATATGGCCATTAGGATTAAGAGGTGAATAAGAGATAAAAGTGACGGGAACCTAGCTCCGAAAGGGGGTGGAAGGCGGCGCCCCATAGTGCTATCTTGACTAGTACTGGGAATATATGAAGAAGGGGAATATAAGATAAAAAGTGTCCAGCAAAAGGGGGCACTGAGAATATATTAGTGACCGCTATTACGTCTTTCTTTTCTTTTCTTTAGGGTTAGGGGGAAAATAAAAGTGAAATTAGTACCAAACTTAGGGAGAAAGTAAGAAAAGGGAGTCCTACTATAAGAGGGAAGAGCAGGCCAATATATATATATATAAATATATGCACATCCATACATCCGAATAAGAAGGACAGGGGCAGCCGGCTAGGGAGGAAAGGGAGGATAGTTTGAATTGTGTCTAGAGTGTTACGGGAGGTGTGTGCGCCTCGTATGTGTCAGACGTCAATCTGATGTTGTAAGTGTGTAAAATGGCTATAAATGTATAGAAATCGAATGGTCATGGTAAGTGTGACCGGATAGAACTTTTTGTAGAGAAGAGTGACAAGGTGAAGAGAGTGTGTACCTATTTGATTTCCGGGTTAAGGTTGTCGAAATAACTGATGGTTTGCTCTTGTATGTGCCCCCCCCAAAGAAAAAGAGAATAGATACTGTGTACAGCCAGTTTTGTATTGCGCAAGTAGAGGGCAGAGCACAAAGGAGCCCATTTTTGAATGTGAAGTAAAAAACGAAACCCATAGTGGTAAGAGGTTTACATTGCAATTGTGAACACACAGAGAGAAACAAGTACTAGGAAAATACACAAGATGGGGGCCGAAACACCCTTATCACATATTTGTAAAAACCTGCCAGGCTATGCGGAGCGAATAAAGAAATATCATGACCAATGGATAACCGAGTTGAAGGGAGAGGGGTTACCCCAGATATGGCCCGAGGGAGGGTCATTTGATAAAAGTGTTCTGGATATGGTGGCCACATGCATTTGTTTGAAGTACAAGGGGAAGCAGTTGCAAAATAGGAGAGAAGTATTAGATCTCTGGAGGTTATTTGAAGAGATACCACCGCCTAAAACACTAGCATTAAATCCTGATCTCCCGTCCACCACAGACAATCCACTAATGATACAGAAAGATGTTAGAGAATTGTCAAGTGTAGCGCCACCAGTAGAGGTAATAAGTTTGTACCCGATATTAAACAAGCCTGTGCCCGCAGAAGGATACAGTGACCCCACATATGTGCCTCCCCCGACAACTACTACACCCCGCCGGCCCACGGCACCCCCGCCATATGAAAGTACAAGGGAGCGAGCCCAGGCAAGTACACAAAGGGTGGACATAGAGAAACTCACAGATGATTTACAGTCAAGACTCTCAATAGCAAAAGATGAGCTCTCGAGGATAAAAGACATGTGTGAACAAACAGCACTTAATGCGGCTAGATCAGGGCACACGTCTAGAGCGCCAGGTGAGAATAGAAAACCTGAAGAGGGGTGGAAAAAAGGTGAGATACTGTTCAGAATTGAAGAAGAACCGACACGAATAATCGAAATAGGGACACGAGAGGGAGATATTGACAATGAAGAAAGGCCTATGGGGGACAGAGAGGAATTACTATGTGATATAAGGGACGAGTTAGAAGAAAGCGACAGGTTGAGCATGGCAATGGGAGGGGGAAGCGAAGGGGGGGATGGTACATGTTCAATGAGAACCCTGGATGATGAGTGGACGGGGCGATTAAGGAACAGGGTGGGGAAAATGGCATCACTGGGGACCTCAGCAGCCAAAACGGGTCCGGATGCAACGACAAAAGGAAGGCTACAGCTCCCATTGATACACAGGGGAGGAGGGAGGCCTAACTATATCCCATGGGCTCAGATGGATAAAGCCAATTTATTAAAGCTATTGCCCCCGTTATCAGGAGGGGCAAGTAAGTGGATATACGCCTTTGAGGAACACACTGCTGGGGTACCCCTAGCAATAGGAGATGTGAAGAGCTTGCTTGTATCAGCAGTGGGGGATCAGGCTGAGAGAGTATGGGTCAAGGCCGGTTTCCCAGGAGTAACATTAGACTGCGACCGCGGAGCCTCCTTTAACACAGTGCGTGCAAGGGTGTGGGATGCCTTGCGAGAAACGTTTCCAGACACGCCAGACTTACAGTCAGTAATGCGGTGTACAATGAATGACGGGGAGGAGGCTATGGAGTACATTTTCCGGGTCCAAGAGATGTGGAGAGCAGAAACGGGCACGCCCTGGTATCAATCGACATCTTTATTTTATTTCATTATAAAAAGAGGGCTCCCCAAAGAAGTGCAAAAGGCGCTCGACAAGATAGCAGGTATTGAAGCAAAGGGATGGCCTGAGATTCAGAGCATAATAGTACACCATTGTAAGCGAATAAAGGAGAGGGAGAAGGAGGTGGCGCAGAAAAGATTGGCAGACGAAGCGAAATTAGTACAGACAAAGTTGGTGAAGGTTGCAGCAGCAGTAGCCGCGCTCCCACACAGCAGGGAGGGAGATGAGGAGGAGGAGGGGCCGATAGCAATACAAGGAAGGGTGGCAACTAATTGGGTTGGAGCAGGACAGCGGCAGTGGAATGAACAGGAGCAAGGCGGAGGTCCGCAGTGGCAAGAGTGGACCCCTCGAGGGGGACGAGGTGGGTACAGGGGCCGAAGAGGAGGTGGACCGGGATACGGAGGAATGGGAGGAAATGGATGGCAGGGCCCTAGAGGTGCACAAGGGAGTTGCTGGAACTGCGGAAGATGGGGGCATTACTCTAGGGAGTGCAGAGCTAGACCCAACAACGGGTCCCAAGAGGTAGAACAGTATGGCCATCCCCACCCGGGGAGCCCATATGGTCTTCCAATGGGACAACAACAACTGAGAAACCCAGGCCAGGGTAATGCTGAGCAGCAACAGGGGCACCAGTATAGAACACAGAACCACCCACAAAACAATGATAATATGCAGTATACGCCAGGCAACCCTTTCGCGACAACAGCAAACGGGGCCCCCGCACCAGCACCTTACAACGGCATGTCAGTGGTTTCAGGAAGTGTCTTTAATCAGGGGGGAGCAATGAGACACCCCGCATAGGACAGCCCACAGAGAACACTTGCGTGTCCAGTTCTATCTACAACCTACAATGCAGCGGAGGAACCATTGGTAGGGGCGCAGATAGGAGACAAGCAGTTCATATTCATGGTTGATTCGGGAGCGGAGAAATCATGTATCCGGGAGGGCCGGTTCCCGTTATCTAACAGGAAGTTAGAGATGCAGGGGTTCTCTGTGGCTGTAATTGAAGTTCCTTACACAGAAGCATTGGATGTAACAGTGGGGGGTAAAACTGTAAAGACACCCTTACTGTATTACGAACACTCACGAATAAATTTATTGGGGAGGGATCTCCTGAGTAAACTTAACATGACCATATCATTTACCGAGAGAGGAATAGTGTGTTCTACACCCGGGATATGCCCCTTGCGTGCGATGTTGGTAGTGCAAGCCTACACAACCACACAGGAAGTACGAGGGCTGCCGGAAAATGAGGAAATGTTTATTGAAGGGCTAAAGACTTTGGCCCTCATAATTCCAGAGCTAAGAAGAATGGACTGGAGGATTCCAGCGGAGTTCCTCTTCCGCCCTATAGTGTGCCCCGACACAGCACCAGGATCAGTGGTATCATTAGACTTGCACGCTGTACAGGTATCAGCGAAAAGGATCGCTGTGATCGGAGTGGATAGGGAAGGATGTGAGTGGCGTACAGTGCTGTGTACAAATGCCAACATCGCCCTACGAGAGTTAACAGATGAGGATCTCTTTTCAGACACAGAAGGGGATGGTGAGATAGTAATGGAAATAGCGATGCCCTGTGACATTTTGATTCAAGCCAGGGAAACCCCCGTCCAATTGATGGCAGTGGTAGGAGCACCGCCGTCATTTTTTGATGATGACATGAGGCTCGTACCAAATAATTTGTGGACGACAGGCCCCCATGATGTAGGGCTGTTGCATGGAGTACAACCTGTGGTAATAAAGCTAAAGCAAGGGGCAATTTTACCCCGAGTGAAACAGTATCCATTGTCCCGTGAGGCTGAAGAAGGAATAAAAGAGACCGTAAATGCACTGCTAGCACAAGGGATAATAGTGCCTTCAACCTCCCCATGTAACACATGTATTTATCCAATCAAAAAAGCAAAAGGAGGGTCTTGGAGGATGATACAGGACTTACGCCCCCTAAATGATGTAATTCAGAAAGAGTTCCCTTTGGTCCCGAACCCTGCATCAATATTATGCAGCATCCCGAAACTGGCATCACATTTCACAGTAGTAGACTTGAAAAACGCATTTTTCTCAATACCCCTGGCTGAAGAGAGTAGATACCTTACAGCATTCACACTGGGGGGGAAAAGATATGAACACTGCAGACTACCACAGGGATACTGTGAGAGCCCGAGCATATTCAACCGCATATTGCATGAAGACTTGGGAAACCTATCAGTTGTGAGTACAATCATTCAGTACATAGACGATTTACTAGTGTGTGCACAAGACGAAGAAACATGTAGAAAGGATTCAACAATGCTCCTGACTCTATTGGCCAATAAGGGCTACAAGGTAGACAAGGAGAAATTACAGTACTGCCTGACAGAGGTCTTATACTTGGGACAACTGATATCAAAAGATGGAAAAAGAATAATTCCCGACAGGGTAGAAGCAATAAGATCAGTAGCAGAACCCACAACAGTGAAAGAGATGCAGAAATTCTTGGGAATGTGCAACTATTGCCGAGCATGGATATTAGATTATGTAGCATACACGAGACCCCTACTACAAGCACTCAAAGAGGCACAACAGGAAAATAAAACGATCGAATGGTCAGAAGAAATGAGGACCTCATTCAAATCATTAAAAAAGTTAATTTCAAGCGCTCCAGTGCTAGCCAACCCTGATTATGGACGCGAATTTCACCTATTCTCACACTGCAAAGGAACACTCATGACAGCTGTACTGACACAAAAGACGTCTCTAGGACACAAGCCTTTGGCTTACTATAGTGGTACTTTGGATGCCGTGATGCAAGGCCATTTCGCGTGCGAGCAATCACTCGCTGCAGCCGCGTTCGCGATTGAGAAGAGTGCCACAATAGTAATGGGTTGCCCTGTAACATTGTTTGTGGAACATTCATTATTTGCAATCCTTGAGAGGTCAAAAAGCACACTGACAACACAGCGGGCAACAGTTTATGAAATCATATTGTCCAGCACCAACATCCATGTGGTGAGATGTAAAACAGTAAACCCCGCGACATTCATTACAGAAGCATGCACACTAGAGGACATGCAGGACCACGATTGCGCAACCTACACAGGAGAAAGAGGGGAGGACACAGTGGTGTGTGAGAACGCTCTGAGCGAGGGGGAAGTGTACTTCGTGGATGGGTCTGCATCGATTGATGTGGACACGGGAGAAAAACATGTTGGTATGGCGGTGGTGAGATTAGAAGACGGTGAGTATGAAACATTAGTTCAATACCGCCTCCCATCACATTACTCCGCACAAGCGGCAGAACTGATTGCGCTCATAGAAGCACTACATGCAGCAAAGGGTTGCGCAGTGACAATATACACAGACTCAGCTTACATGACGACGACAGTACATGGAGGTCTAGCGAGATGGGGGCGGAGGGGATTTCGACGGGCAGACGGAACACCAGTACAGCATGCAGAATTGTTGAAAGAGTTAATTGAGTCCCTACAAAACCCTACTGCAGTAGCAATAGTTAAGTGCCAAGCACATACATCCAACATAGACGTTGTGTCTTTGGGGAACGCGGCAGCAGACGCTGCCGCCAAGGAGGCTTCCTATTTTCAGAAATATGAAGCAGGTGAGTACATGCTGCAGCACAAGACAAACGAAGAGCCCCCAGAAGGGTACAACATGATGCCCATATCACAAATACTAGAATTACAAGAAGGAGCTAGTGCAGACGAAAAATTGATGTGGACAAAACGAGGGTTTAGCAAGTCGGGAACAGACTTACTGTGGCGGCAAAATAATTCAGGAAAAGTGGTAATGGCAATCCAGTTACTAGAAATTGCGTTTCAACAACTACACTTCCCTGCACATAATACCAAACAGCACATTGCAGCAGAAATACAAGAGCAATGGTTCGTGCCCTGTCTCCAGGAGCACGTATCTCGATTGGCAATGGAATGCACAACATGTCAGATCTACAATTCAGGAATGACATTACGCACACTCTGGGGAACAATTCCTAAACCCATTGGCCCATTCAGAGAACTGCATATTGATTACGCAGACATGGGGGAAAGGTGTAATGGCGTACGGTACATGATCGTGGTTGTGTGCCCATTCTCAAGGTGGGTGGAAGCGGGACCATGTGCACGACCTGATGCTAAAAGCGCCGCCAAGTTCCTAGTGAGGGAAGTGTTCCCGCGCTGGGGAATTTGTGACGTGATTCGCTCAGACAACGGCACTCATTTTGTGAATGAACTTTTCAAGGAAGTCACTACATTATTGGGAATAAAACATAAATTGTGTTCGATTTATCATCCTCAAAGTAATGGCGTAGTGGAAAAGATGAACGGACTGTTAAAGGGCAGGTTATCAAAACTATGTTTTTCATTGAAGAAGAATTGGATATACTGTCGGCCCCTTGCGCTATTTGAACTGAGAAATCAGCCAAGTAAAGATCACCATTTGTCCCCGCACGAAATCGTGACTGGGAGACGAATGCACACAGCACACTCCCCACTGCGCGAACACTCAGATGCACACAGGAGCGCCGCGATATTGGGAGAAGAATTCACGGACTATTTGAAAAAATTAACAAGGGCAGCGCGCGCAATATCAAAGCAGCTCTCCCCACCCTTCACTAGAGAGGAGGGAAACATAACAGGGTCTGTCACAGAGCCTGAGCAACAGCTACAGCTAATGCCGGGCGAACTAATTTATGTCAGGAGTTTTGTGCGTCGATGGAATGCACCACGGTTCCACGGCCCAGACGAGGTAGTTTTCTGCACGCCCACAGCTGTAAAAGTGAAGGGCTTGAGGTACTGGGTACACTTGACAGATGTGCGAAGAGCTTATAATAATGTGCAAGAGGAGGCAGATGAGGAGGCACAGACAACAGCAACCGATTGAACTGAACAGAATGTCTGAATGTTAACTTGTGTTTGTGCGTCAGCAATGCACGTGAATGGGAAAGTGACTGATGAAGTATTGCTGCATTCTCTTTTTATATATCACTGAAAAAAAAAAGAAGAAAACATTTTTTTTGGACTTATATGTAATTAATGAAGTGATCGAATTATGACATGTTTACACCCTTGTCTGTGAATACCCTTCCCTACAACCCTACCCGCTTCCATTACCCGTCAATATATATTGGCACTAATGGTGCCGACAAAATGTTTACATGCAAGCACTTAATGCACTTTTATATCTCAAACAGGAACTACCATGGCATCTAACAGGCAGCCTGCAACGGATAGAATTAGTAGAATGAGAGAATTATTAAATGAGAGATGTAGATATTCGTATGAGTGCGGATTATCTGTGTGCATTACGATGTTTTTTATGCTAATGTTTGGTCTGGTTACATATTGGTTTATAGCGTTCATCTCTATCGAGATGAATGAGGGGGGAGGGATTAACAGCACTGGGATTAACAGCACCACTGGGACCAATGTAACTGCAAGTGTCACTATAAGGGAAGGTGATTTTCTGGTATGGGACGGAACTAAACTTGTATGGGGATATCACACCACACCATCCAATGTTGTCATATCAGAAAAGAAAGAGCCACAGGGTGGAACGCAAAACAACACAGTATCTCCACCAGTGATGTATAGGTATAATGCTCGCAGTTTAAATGACCGAAACCCGTCTGCCATATCGTGGTTGTATGATACCCCCACCAGTCAACCTGCCCCCGTCTTAAAAAACAACCTGCAAGATAAACTCAGGGACGAAAAGGAAAAGATGCTAGCAGCACACGAAATCCTATATGATAAATGGGCCAAGGGGGGCGGGAATGAGAAAGGGGGGTCTATTTTTTCCCTCGCCCAGGAGGCTAGGAAGTACATGAGGAACAAGAACAACAGACGGAAAAGGGAAACCGGGAGGAGGAAGTATGATGAGTACTATGGGTTAGGATTAGATAAAATGGAAGACCCACGACACCCCCACCAGACGAATAAGTGGTATGCAGATGTGAGTTCCACCGCAAAACAAACAACAAATGAGAGCTGTTATGTCTGCTCTCTTATTCCTCATGCTTCAGGTACACCCAAAGTATTGCTACCCAAAGAGTTGCCAATTATAGATGCCCAATGTCTCCTTCATCTCACGTTATGCAGGATTAAGAACACCTTCCAGGCACATGAAGTTACTTTTAAGATGCTGCAGAACGAGAAAACTTGCTACCCAAAAACGGCAGGGGTGGTATGTCTGGAGGAACCATTTTTTGTAATACAAGGGACAATTTTTTCAGACAACAAGTGGAAGGATGAAGAAGTAATGTATAAAGCCGAAGCACTGAGAGGTGTGGCACCAGAGAAACTGCAGTGGATAGAAGAAACATGCACACCAGTATGGAAGGAACACATTTCAAAACTAACTTGGGTAACCGCCATTGAAAAACCCTTCAAACTAGAGAGTGAAATAGACTATGAACTATGTTTCAAAGGAGAGGGGAAAACCACCATGGGAACAAACAAGAGCTGCAACAAGACCCTCACCATCCCAGATCTGAGAAAAGGGACAGCGGCCCTAATGGACACGTACTGGGTATGCGGCAATCAGGCATACCTGCACCTTCCCCCGTCATGGAGTGGCAGATGCTCAATGGCCACTCTGCACTCAGCCCTAATGGTAATACCAGAAAGCCACATCGATGGAAGCAAAAGGACACAGGAACGCAGACAACAGAGTGCAGCCCAGCCGACTGCGGAGTCACAAATGTATGTCCTGTCTTCCGGAAACAAGGGAGAGGTACTGACCCGTAACAGAAGAGCATCAAATTACATATCAAAGGCATCATCAGAACTGTTGGCTCAGATCCCAGACAGATATCGATTATTCAGCTCAGCAGAAACATTCTTCGCCTCACTTGTCTCAAGTGTCCAAGCAAGGGCAAACGCAAAATGGCTCCAGATAACACGCTGGGAACTGATTTAGCTGGCCAATGACACTGAAGAAGGGTTCAACGTAATAAAAGTGGAACTAAGGGCTTTACGGCTGATGACAATGCAAAACAGGTATGTCTTGGACCTGTTAACGGCGATGGATGGAGGTGTTTGCCGAAAAATTGGAAGTGCCTGTTGCACTTTCGTACCTTCTGAAGATGCAGAAAACGGCTCCCTGTCCCGTGTGATCGAAGCAGTGCACAACCTAGGAGAAAAAATGAAAATGGAAGGTGGAGCAGAAGAAAGTACGTGGTTCGATAACATTTTCTCCTGGGTCCCCTCGTGGCTTGGAACAACTGTGAAATTTTTGATGCCAGCTGTGGTGTTCCTCCTTTTTATTTTTTGCCTGTGTCAGGTGGGCCTTCGATGTTGTGCTAACGCAGTACCTAATGGTGCAATGATGATGGTGACAATGGGCAACACTTGTGGGACAATACAAAACATGCAGGAAGTGCAGGTGCAAACAGGAGCAGATGACACACCAAGATATCAGCTAGTGCCTATCTATCACGACAAAGATATCATAGATAAAGCGTGGCACACCACCATTAGAGAGCCCCGTGTACTAGAATGGTACCAGGAGGTATGGGTAGATCTGGCGGGAGATGGCGGATGTATCTAGCTGACTTTCACCCCAGATGAATATGCCAGAAGAGGGGAAAGCTTACGAGGGGTGTGCAGAGCATGGATGCCCATAAAAGGCACACCTGCATGGGATGAGGCGGTGATGGACGAAGCAGAATGTAGAAGGTTGGAGGAGTTAAAGTATTTGTTACTTAAGTAACGAAAGGGGGGAAATATAGGGGAGGAGTGGTCCAAGGGACCCCCCTGGCCTGCATCTCCACCCCAGGTGAGGGCCATGGCTCATCGGGCGTCCCCTCCTTACCACCAGGGCCCAGGTGGTGGATGGCTCACCTGCTGCTGACATTGCCCGCACGTATTAAATTTAGCTAGGCCTCAGAAACCATTTTTCTCTACTAAAGATGGTGTGAGCTCAGCGCGCTGTAGCGCGGCCCCCACCTTCGGAAAGTTTCAGTCCTCCCTGTCCCCGCAGCACCATGGCAGATCCGCTGCAAGCCCGTTCCCACGAACAAGACGGACATGATCTAGCGTAATAAACTAACATTGTAACAGTTCACCTTCCGCAGTGTATCACTGCTCCCACAATGACCCGGTCAGCAAGGCCTGGGCGATGGGAAGATCTGTAGAATGGTCATCTGATGAAAGCAGACAGGTACCCAAATATGAATGTAAGAAACCACTTTTAACACATGTATCCTCTCCATACAACCACTCTTACTAAAGAAACCTGTAAAATTGTGTAATTATCGTACATGACACCAGCCGTGAAGGACCCACACCCCTGCAGGGGTGTGCAAATGATAAAAGCATTCCGGGGGATTATTCTTCATATGTATCATTGAAAGCCGCACACCCCGCGGTCCCGCGCCATAACCGAACTAATGCTGCTAGGGTACACAAGAAAACTAATGTAACCATACCAAGGGCACATGTGAAGAGTGTGCGAGAATGCACTCGTCACGCGTGTATGTCTAAGCCCCTCATGTTCCACCACCGCCACGTACAGTGGCGGGTTACTTTCTATGTACTCCACCAACCCTGATACTACCTCACTTACTGCAAATGTATATGCATATAACTAAATACTGTAGTTGTTAAAACATAGTGTATGAATAAGGTGCCCAGACTGAATATAATCGAGACACATTCAGCAAAATTGAAATGCATGTTTTAAAGTGATTTGAATAAGTATTATCGAGCGTTCAAATGGTTGTGATGTTTTTACCTAAAGTTGGCAACACACGAGGGAGATACCTTTGTGAATATGTGCAAGGCCATTCCCCCTCCCACCCTGCAAAGACTGCCAAACATGAGAGCAGAGGCCCGCGCCGCACTGCTCCACCTCCCCCACCTAGACTGGAGCCGCTTCAAAGATGTGTAGCCCCCTCTGCAGCACCCAAGGCCACGGGCCGCCACCTGCATTATTTACAGCACAGCAGTAAACCCCTGCCTGAACCCACACTTCCAAAGGCGCCCCCTCGTAAACCCCACAACCCACCAGATCATCTTAGACTTATGGCCCTGTGCAATCAGGACACCCAACACTGTGGCAACACACAGCGGCACATTTATAACCACATCTAACAAGACAGGGAGGCATGTACCGTCCGTCCCATGCCCTGAAGCTTAGCCCCTCAACCTATGGCCCCGGTCAACAGGACACTGGTAACCTTGCCCTGACGAATGACCATCAGACCCCTCACAAGGTGCATTCCTCCTGTGTTGCATTAACCTGTAGAATAACCTATTGGAAGATTTACCAAAGAAGATAATATTGCAATGACTGAATGACTGCGGTGTGCATGGCCTAGGGCAAATAAGTCAGGAAAAGACATTCATCTCTGACACTGGCCGCGATGGCACAACAACACCGCCCGGATGAACTCTGCCAACCTGCCAGGCCCAGCCCAACCCACGAGGCTGACCAGTGACGTTCTCCAGCCACGGCCAACCACATCGCAGCAGCACCTATAGTTAGTCGTCGCCACCCAATCCCATTGAACTTGTGCCCCCTATAGTGTGTAGGTTCTTATGAGGTTTTTTGTAAATATATACGCCTGTCTTTGCGATTGTCAGACAGAGCGCTCTCGGAGGTTGCAGAGTTCTTTGCATGCCATATTCTTATTGATAAACTCCCATTTAAGCTCACCCGCACTCTGTCTTGGCCTTATTCCCGACTTGGGAGAGTCCTTCATTGTCTCTCATTGTGGGGAGGATCGTGCTGGCTGGGGACGCTTGCCTTCACTACCAAACGCACCCCCTCTCCCTACCCCCTCCCACCCGACCTCCATACCCACACCAACCCATGCCACCTCCCTACCACCACCTCTCACTACACCCCCTCTCTCCCTAACCAGTCCCACCCACCCCAGCCACCCACCCTCTACCTACCCCGACCCACTGCACCAGTCCCTATCCGCACCCACCCCCCTCTACCTACCCACCCCGTATCCCTACCCCCAGCCAGACCCCTCTCTCTACCTCCAGCCACACCCCTTTCCCTACCCCCACCACCTCTCTCTCTACTCACACCCACCCCCCTCTCTCCCTAACCCCTCCCACCCACCGCCTCTCCCTTACGCCCACCCACCCCTCCCAACCACGCGCCCCCCAATCCCCACCCCACCTCCCTACCCACACCCACCCATCCCCCTCTCCCTACCAACACCCATCCCCCCTCCCAGCCCCCACCAACCGACACCCCTCTCCTTACCCCCACCCAGCCACCCCCGCCCTACCCCTCTCACCCACCCCCTACCGCCAAACCTCCTCTCTCTAGCCCCACCGCCCTCTCCCTACCCCCCTCTGCCTACACCCACCCACAACCCCCTCGCCCTACTCCAACCAACACGCCCCCCTCTCCCTGCCCCGACCCAGCCCTCCCCTCCATACCCCCACCCACCCCGTCACCCTACCCCCCACCCCCCTCTCCCTACACCCCCACCCATCCTCTCCCTACCCGCACCCACCCCACCGACCACCATCCCTACCCGCACCCACCCCTCTCTACCGGCATCCACCGACCCCCCCTTCCCAGGGAGTTTGAGGCACCTCCCTCACATCCTGCCCACCCCAGACACCCTGGCGCCAGAGGAGGGCTTCTGCACTGAAGCCTGCCAAAGGCCAACGATCAAAGGGACCAAACCTTGTTTGGTGCGCAAAGTTAAACACAAGAAGGACCTTTCCTGAAAGAAATGGCGAAAAAAGATGACAGTCTGTTTTTACAGATAGGTCTTGGGCGCCGTATTGAAAAACATGGCTGACCCGATTTTTAGCTACCGTTGTTAGCGGTCGGGAAAAATCATGGTATTTTGATCTAAACCACGGCCACCAGCCATTTAAAGTAGGAAAGGGTAACATTTTACTGTTACATGAGTGTTTTGACTCAGGGGAAGCTAATCAACCCTTCCAGCACTCTATAGGAAGATAGTGTGTGCTGGGTCAGTAAATTTAAAGAGACTAGTAAAGTCAATTTAATTTTACAGGCTCTGGGAGACATTAGTCAGTCCCAGAGAAGGTATTTAAACCTTGGGGACACAGCACCTTCAGTGCCACTGCACTGAAGGTGCTGTGTGAAACTTAGAAAAACATGATGCCATGGAGTTTGTTTGAAACACCATAACCAAAGAACACAAAAGTAAAACACACATCAAAATACATGAAAGAGTGGGAAAAAAGGCTCACACTCTGTCCAGGGAAAAAAATAAAAATCCTAAAAATCCAGCAATGTTGCTGGGGGTCTCAAAAGGTAAGGGAAATTAGCACATATTGAGAATTCTCCCTAACACCCGTCCCCCCCCAGACTAAGGGACAAGAGGATTTAATCCACTCCTGGAAGAATCTCCTTACTTCAGTCCGTCAAATATCCTGGAGAGACCATCAGCATTTTGGTGGTGACACCCAGACCTGTGCTCAATGGTAAAATCAAACCCTTGCAGGCTGATTGACCTTCCCAGTAGTTTTGGTGTTTCCCCTTTCATTTGCATCAACCATCTCAAGAGTTGGTGGTCAGTTTGAATTACAAAAGTAGATCCATACAAGTATGGTCTAAACCTCTACAATGACCACACAATAGCAAAGCACTCGCGCTCAATGGTTGCCCACCTTGTTTCTGGTTCCTTCAGCTTCCTGCTGATGAAGCAAATAGGGTGCTCCCTACCGTTCTCATCAAGTTGACTAAGGACTGCACCTATACCTGTATTTGAAGCATCTGTCTGCACAATGAAGGTTTGGTTATAGTCAGGAGCTCTTAGGACTGGAGCTTGACAAAGGGCTTTCTTTAGACCTTCAAATGCTTGAGTGCACTCCTCATTCCACCTGACCTTCTTAGGGAATTTGGGAGAGGAGATCACATTCAAGGGAGAAGCTATGGTGCCATAGTTCTCAATGAAGTTCCTATAGTACCCAGTGAAGCCTAAGAAGGCTCTCACTTGGGTTTGAGTAGTAGGGGTGGCCCAGTTTTGTACAGCTTGTACTTTGCTAGGCAATGACCTGATTACACCTCCTCCTACCTCATGTTCAGGGTAGACCACTTTACTCTGACCAATTTGACATTTACTAGCCTTTATGGTCAGATGGGCCTGCTCAAGAGCCTGCAAAACATATCCTAAGTAGTCAACATGTTCTTTCCAAGTAGGGCTGAATACTGCAATGTCATCCAAGTATGCCATGCAGAAGTCCTCCATCCCATTCAGAACCTGGTTAACCATCCTTTGGAATGTAGCAGGTGCATTCATTTGTCCAAAAGGCATTACCTTAAACTGGAAGAGGCCTGCTGGGGTTGAGAAAGCAGTTTTCGCTTTGGCATGGTCTGTCAGTGCTATTTGCCAATAGCCTAAAGTGAGATCAAATGTACTGAGGTACTTGGCTGAGCCAAGTTTATCCACCAGTTCATCTGTCCTTGGTAAAGGGTGGGCATCAGTCTTGGTGACTGCATTAAGAGCTCTATAGTCCACACAGAATCTCAGCTCCTTGGATCCTGTGTTTAGTACTAGAACAACTAGACCAGACCATGGACTCGTAGAGAGCTCTATTACCCCGAGATCAAGCATCTTGTTGACCTCATCTTTTATGTGGGATCTTACATGATCTGACATCCTGTAACCTCTGCTTTTAACAGGTAATCAGTCACCAGTTTGAATATCATGCTGCCTCCAAGGAGTCAAGCTGGTGATAGTGAAAACAGGGAGGCAAACTGATTTAACAGAAACGTGCACTCTTCCTGTTGTTCAGGTGTCAAATTAGAAGGCTCATCTAAAGGCTGGCCTCTGAGGAGGTCAGGTAGAGGTTCACACTCCTCCTCCTCTTGAGCTGAAGCTAGAAGCAAAGCTCCCACTTCTGGTCTTGAGACATAAGCTTTTAGACGTTGGTGTGAAAGACTCTGGGAGCCACCTTAGGATTGCCTAAGTCCACCAGATAGTTGACCTCTCCAAGTTTACACACAACCTTGAAGGGTCCTATGCATTTGTCCTGTAAGGCCCTCTGCCTTGTAGGTACCATAACAAGAACTAGCTGGTCTTGAGAAAACTCAACCATGTTGGCCTTCTGGTAATGCTAATGCCTCACCACAGCCTGACATGCTTTCAAGTTATCTGATGCTTCTGCCATCATGTGTGACATTCTCCTCCGGAGACCTATCACATAGTCAGCGACTCTCACTGGCCTGGGGGAAGGAGCACTCTCCAACCTCTCCTTAATTAGGGCCAAGGGCCTCTAACTGGATGGCCATAAAGAAGTTCAAAGGGACTAAATCCAACTCCCTCCTGAGGGACTTCTCTATATGCAAAGAGAAGGCATGGCAGTAGAAGGTCCCACTTTCTTCTAAGGGGTTCCTCTAAAGCACCTATCATGCTCTTCATTGTATGGTTAAACCTCTCTACCAATCCATTTGTCTGAAGATGGTCGGCAGTTGAGAACTTGTAAGTTACTCCACAGTTTTTCCACATGGCCTGCATGTAGTGGGACATAAAATCGCACCGCTATCATGGCCCCTGTTCAAGGGCCATTACTTTATGTCCCACAGGGTCCATATGGACCCAGTCCTGGCGCCTTTGGTGCCAGGCTCATTTGAAAGTGTGCTCTGCACACAGTGTGCGTAAGGCACGTGCATACAGGCTGGGTGTGGCCATACAAAAGCATTGGAAGCACATGCAAAAGTCTGAGGGAGTGGTAAGGTGGGGCCACAAGGGGGGGCTTAAGGGGAATGGCTGGGGCCAGGCTATATAAGCCAGCCCCACCTGCATGCTGGCGCTTCATGTTAGTCTGCTGTGTGCAGCTTAACGCTTACAGCCGTCTACAGCTTCTTACCTGTTTCCAGCTCTGCACGCTTCTCTTTAGTCTCTGGAATTCCATCTTCAGCACGCACCTGAGTCCAGCCACGCCATCGCTCAAAGCGCAGCTAATCTGATCTTCACTCTGCCGCTACAGCACGCATCTTACCTGAGTTCAGCCACGCCATCGCTCGAAGCGCCGCTTACCTAATTGCAACTCTGCAGCTACAGCGTGCCTCTTTCCTGCGTTCAGCCACGCCATCGCTCGAAGCGCCAATTACCTGATTCCATCTCTGCAGCTTCCACACGCATCTTACCTGACCTGTCTCTGCAAATCCAACGCCTGCAGTACCTCACATCCTTACTTGTTCTGAACGCCCAACAGCACGGGAGACATCCTCCGGCTCAGCATCCTCACTGATCCATCCATCGGGCAGCCGACAGACCCTCAGATAACCGCTCGCCATCAAGCACCGTCAGGCCAAACCTGCAAGGGAAACGGAATGCACAAGGTTAGCAACTGCATAAACTTAAAATGCTTGGCCGCGCAACACGATATTCTTGCGCATCATCCGGAAACCCAACTTGCCTTCTAGTGGGGTCTTTCAAAATCCCCTCTGGCACCGTTTGAACTTGCTTCCATCATCGCGACTCCGCGTGTCCATCTTCACATCTATAGGGAGAGAAAAGACATTACAACATTACGGACAATAATCATTGGGGAAAAGTCAATACAAAAGGACATAGACAATAATCACTGCTATAAAAAACTTACCTTTAAGGTGGATTTGTCACAGCCGGACTGCGCCACTACGTACACGGACCAGTGACGCCCCTGCAGAGAGAAAGCAGGACGCAGAGCTCATCCTTACAAAACAACAGGTGAGATCATATGGGAAAACGCATGCTCATCTCACTCTGGAACGGAGGGTTCGAGGGGAATCGCAATTCAACCGCAGAATTTTCATTGCCTCTTACCTTCTCCCAAGGGTATTGCCAGCAACCAGAGCAGTCCACACTATCCCAGCTGGGGGTGAAGCCTGAACCAGAGGAGTCCAGTCCAGGGAGGGCTCCAACCGTACTCCAACGCCCCTGCAGAGACCAGGTGAGCGTAACACCCCCTGTCAGAGAACTTCCTTAGGAAAACCTACCCTGGTAAAAATACCAAGTAGGGCCTTAGCAACAGCCTGAGCTGCAACAGTTCTCATAGGTATTGCTTCAGGATACCTAGTAGCATGGTCTACTAAAACTAGGATAAACCTGTTTCCTGAAGATGTTGGAGGGTCTAAGTGACCAACAATGTCGATTCCTACCCTCTCAAAAGGGACTCCCACCACTGGGAGAGGCACCAAGGGTGCCACATTCTTGGCTCCACTCTTGCTGGCAAGTGTGACAGCTCCTACAGTACTTATCTACATCAGACCCCAATTTAGGCCAGTAGAAATATAAAGAGAGCCTTTCCTTGGTCTTCTTAAAACTTAAGTACCAGGAAAAGGTATCTCGTGGGCTAACTGTAGGAACTGGAGTCTGCTTTCAAGAGGCACTACACGTATTCTGTAGTCCCCTGGGATAGACTCATTCGGCTCACTGTAGAAGAGGCCATCCTCCCAGTACAACCTATGCTTCCCTGGCTCTTACCCATCCAGCTGGGAAGCTGCCTGTTGGCAAAGACCTTCAAGAGTAGGACACTCTCTTTGACCTCTGCAGAAGTCTGCCCTACAGGGTCCACCTTCTGCCAGTAAAGACTGCAGCTCAGGATGGTCTGCAGGATCCAGATCTCCAACAGCAGCAAGGTCCTCTTCCAGCTCTGATTCCTCAGCAGCTGATTCAACCACGCAAGGTAGTTCCACACACTCAGCCTCAGCTGGTGGAGGAGTAACAGGTGTGTTCTTGGACAGTCCTCTCGAGGATGTGCTTGTTGGTAGCACAGGAGGGCTGGCTGTTTTCTTACTAGAGGTTTTAGGTTGCCCCTTTTCCTCCTTCATCTTTGAAATTGCAGTCAGTAAGTCCTGTGGACTGGAAGTTATAGTTTCCTCTAAAATCTCCTCTGGAGAGCCTATTAAAGTTTTCTCTCTGGCCTTCCTAGTCTGCTCCTGTTTCCTCTTGCTGGGAGGCATGGGGGTGCTTGATACAACTCAGAGTTTTTAAGGCATTCCCCAACAGGACTCTGCCAGGTACTTCACTCTGCACACTTACAGTTATCTTGACAGTCATGTCATTGCACTGGATGAGAGCTGGTAACCGTGGAAGCATTTGGACAGGGCCTCCAGCAAGCTTAGTTAGAAATGTGGGTGCCTTAGCAACATCCTCAACCTTGAAAAAGGATTCATCTACTACAGTTATGCTGGCCCCAGTGTCTCTGATGGCAGGGGTCTCCTGACCAGTCACAGGAACATTGTCTTTGTAATACTCTTTAGTATTATCTGGAACGGAATTGTAGACATCTAAGTTCTGTTGTTCCCACAGACCCAGGGATACTAAAGAAACACTGGCTGAGACTTTCATGAGTTCCTCAGCCAGTAAGTGAAGGTTTCCACTTGCCATTGGTATTTCATCCACTAGGGAGAAGGCTAAGGAGACAGCGTGGCCCCTGAAGTTTTACCCTTACATCTGGGATCTCCTTTCACATGGTCAGTTGACCCACAAGCATAACATTTACCAAATGTCTTTATGAATGGGGGTTTGTTCTGACCTGCTTCTGGTTTGTCACCAGAAGGAACACTAGCCTGATTTGGTTTCCCTTGTGGCTTACCCTTGTTATGTTTGTGGCTCTCTTTTGGAGTGGAAGCATTAGAATTCTCTTTGGTATCTTTCTTGTGCTGCTTTCCCTCATCCCTCTTCTGAGTTGCCCCAGAATCCTTGTGAGTAGCCCTGTTGGCAACCCACAAGTCAGCAGCCCTTGCTAACTTCATTGGATCAATTTCCTTAGAGTCAGCCAAGTGATGTCTCAGTTCAGGAGAGCAGGCATCATAAATAGATTCCAACATAACCAGATTTCTCATACCTTCATAAGTGTTAACTCTCTAACCCTTAACCCATCCATCTACGATTTTCAAACATTCAGTCACCCAGGTAGCCCAAGGGGTACCATCATGCTTTTTGAGGGTTCTAAACCTCTTAAGATACTGGGCCTCATTACGACCCTGGCGGTACAGGGTTAACAGCACCGTAAAAGGTGCCGGCGCCGTTTACCCCGTACCGCCTCATTACGAGGTCCCCTCGCGGGACCCAGGAAGTAACGCCTGGTCAAACCAGGCGTGCTTACCGGGTCCTGCAGGGGAAGAGGGAGCAAACAACGGGCCAACTCGTAATAGCCCGTTGTTTGCTCCCTCTCCTATTCCCATTCAGCCCTATGGGGGCTGAAATGGGAATGGGGAAGGACCGGGTCCGGGTCCTTGGAGGGAGGAATTACCGGGCCTTCCGAACTCGGAATGGCCCGGTAATTCCTAATTCTGTGGACCCGGACGCGATTTCGGTGGCAGACATGCCGCCAATAGCGGCACGGCTACCGCCAAGGTCATAATGAGGGCCACTGAGAAGGGGTCTTCCCAAATCTAGCTTCACAGTTTCATACTCCTTTCTGTATATATCCCCCAACTCCATTACCACATCAGTTGCAACAGGTGGTAGCCTAGAAAAAAGCCAAGGAATCAACTGATTCCCTGTAATGTCTTGAATCCCATGGTTATATTCAAAAGCAACCAACCAATCCAAAATATCAAGCTTAACCTCATACATACTTAATGCATCTTTGGGCATGCAAGGCCTCTTAGGACTGAAAGACCTAGAGGACTCTGGGAGAGAACCAGTTTCAAGAGACAACTTTTTCATTTCAAGTGCATGATTCAACTCCATTTTTCTGAGTCTAAGTTCTTCATGTTTGCTTTCAGATTAAGCTTGGATTCTCTTAAATTCTAACGCCAGTCTCATCTTTTCAAGTGAGACAAATTCAGGGCATAGGCTTGGACCTGATGGGGTCCCTGTGGTTAAAGTTTGAGGCCTATGAGCCGCTAGAGGTAAGACAGGGCCTACATTCTGAGACTCTTCTGCCTCATCTAACCCATCCACAATATTAGAGATGGGCTCTGGCATATTATCATCCTCATCAACATTTTCCACATTTGCTGCAGGGGTCGGTTTAAGGTGTGAGTGCCTTAAAGTCCACGAGCTGGTTTCCTTCCCTCTGGCTATCCGGGTTTCAACAGCACTCTGATGAAAATTCGACGAGATGGGGACGGTGTCCAGGTGGCTTGGGAGTTGGTTGTTCCCAACTAACTGATGGGAAGAAGTTAACCTTGAAGAGCTTCTCTGACGATGGGGTTTCAGGCAATTCGGACCTGCAGCAGGGCTTCACCGGTCGTCCAGGAGTTGAAGCAGTCCTCTTCCTTCAGCTCGTCTTCGGTTCTTTCGTTCCAGTGTTCGACTCTTTCCAAGTCCCAGAGACCTGCTTTTAAACAGTTTTCCCCCATTCATTCCAGCCTGGCTGTTACTCACAGTCTCGCCGGACAGCCAAGCCAGAGTGCATTCAGGTCTCCTATGAGACTAAGCACAGGGAGTTTCGGGCACCTCCCTCACATCCTGTCCACCCCAGACACCCTGGTGCCAGAGGAGGGCTTCAGCACTGAAGCCCACCAAAGGCCAATGAACAAAGTGACCAAACCTGGTTTGGCGCGCAGAGACAAACACAAGAAGGATCTTTCCTAAAAGAAACAGTGAAAAAAGTTGACTGGAGTCTGTTTTTACAGATAGGTCTTGGGCGCCATATTGAAAAACATGGCTGACGCAATTTTTAGCTACCGTTGTTAGCGGTCGTTAAAAATCACGGTAGTCGATCTAAACCCGATTTTTAGCTACCGGTATTCGCAGTTGGGAAAAATTGTGTTAGTTTGTTCTAAACCAATGCCACCAGCCATTTCAAAAGGGAAAGGGTAACATCCTGGGCGCCATATTGGAAAACATGGCTGACCCGATTTTTAGCTACTGGTGTTCGCAGTCGGGAGAAATCGTGGTAGTTTGTTCTAAACCACTTCCACCTGCCATTTCAAGAGGGAAAGGGAACCATTTGACTGTTACATGAGTGTTTAGACTCAGGGGATGCTAGGCAGCCCCTCCAGCACTCTATAGGAAGATAGGGTGTGCTGGGTCTGTACATTTAAAGAGACCAGTAAAGTCAATGTATTTTTACATGCTCTGGGAGACAGTAGTCAGTCAGTCAGTCAGTCAGTCCCAGAGAAGGTATTTAAACCATGGGAAGTCTGAAAGACATCCCTGTGCCACTGCACTGAAGGTGATGTGTGACACACAAGAAAAGGATGTTGCCTATGGAGTTGTTTTAAAACTCCATGTCCAAAGAACACAAAAGTAAAACACATATCAAAACACATGAAAGAGTGGGAAAAAAGGCTCACACTCTTTCCAGGTAAAAATTAAAATCCTAGAAATACAGCAAAGTTGCTGAAGGTCTCAAAGCGTAAGGGAATTTAGCATATTCTTGATAATTCTCCCTAACACTGCCAGGAACAACTGCCTCAGCTACAGCTTTTCTTCATCCATAAGGTACTGTGTAGAAGCGATAGAGAAATCCTCTTTGCCGCAGTGAAAGTTTGTGAAACTTTCCCAACTTTTGAGTCTTGTTCGTTCCTAATCCGACATATAAATCTTTTTCTTGCAAACTACTTCCAAGAACATTGGCAAAGTCTTAACCGTTTTCTACCATAACTGTGCTATCCTATCCAAGACACTGAACCATTGACTTTGGCCCATGCCTATTGAATTGCCTCTTGTAGTGAACTGAAACTATTTGCCCCACCTGGGAAAGTAACCGTGTTTTGATTCTTATAACCTTTGTCTTTCTACCCTTTTGAAAGTTACTGAAGCGCCATTTTGCTTCCACTTCAGGGGAGCCTAACTTGTTCTGAAACTTATTGGTTGAGTACTGTAGTATATGATAGTGTGATATTGAGTTGCTTATTACTAGTGGAATGTTTTCTAACTAAATGTTTAAATAAATGTATATTCATTTACTAAGAAACCTTGAGTAAGTGTTTGTTTGAACTACTGTGATTGCAAGTTCTTTGTGTGACATCTTGTACTGCTCACATCCCTCTTGAGATAAGTCTGGCTGCTCAGCCACTGCTACCACATAACTGTGTAGTACAGGCTTGTACCAAAGGTGAGATAGTGCTTACACCTGTAGTCATAATTGTGTGTCGTGTTCCCAAGGGGTACTGCATGTAATTCTGCCTAACACTGGTGGCAAGTGATGAGGATAAAGTATAGTTGTTACATTTAGGGTGCTGCTCTTACTTTTGTTCAAATAATCTTCACAAGGTAAGCACCACCAGAGAAGCAATTGTTTTATCATGCCTACAATGGATAGCTACACACAGGAGACCCTAGTCATTTTAACAGTTGATCAACTGAGAGAAATGTCTAAAGCTAGGAACCTCACTGCTAAAGGCAAAAAGAATGAATTGATAGAAACATTGTTGGAATGTCAAAGTCAAAGAAATAGGTCTGCTCTACCGACTTCTGATGAAAATGTGGAAAATGATGATGAGGAGGATGATAATGTTTCAGAGTCTAACTCAAATGTTATTGAGGAGTTAGATGAGGCAGAGGAGTCTCAAGATGTAGGCCTCACTTTACCTCAACCTGCTCTTAGGCCTCAAACTTTAGCCACGGGGACCATACCAGGTCCAGTACTGAGTCCAGAATTTGTCTCTCTTGAGAGGATGAGTCTTGAGTTAGAATTCAAAAGGCTTCAAGCACAAACTGAAAGTAAACATCAAGAACTTAAACTAAGGGAAATGGAATTACAACACAGGGCTACTCACAAGGATTCTGGGGCTACTCAGAAGAAGGATGAGGGAAAGCAGCCCAAGAAAGATAACAAAGAGAATTCCAATACCTCCACTCCAAAAGAGAGCCACAAACATAACAAGGGTAAGCCACATGGGAAACCAAATCAGGCTAGTGTACCCTCTGGTGCTAAACCAGAAGGAGGTCAGACCAAACCCCCATTCATAAAGACATTTGCAAAATGTTATGCGTGTGGTTCAACTGACCATGTGAAAGGGGATCCCAAATGTAAGGGATAACCTTCACGGATCCACACTGTCTCCTTAGCCTTCTCCCCAGGTGAAGAAGTACAAATGGCAAGTAGAAACTTTCACTTACTGGCTGAGGAACCAATGAAAGTCTCAGCCAGTGTTTCTTTAGTGTCCCTGGGTCTGTGGGAACAACATAACGTAGATGTCTATAATTCCATCCCAGACAATACTAAAGAGTATTACAAAGACAGTGTTCTTGTGAATGGTCAGGAGACACTGGGGCCAGCATTACTGTAGTGGATGAATTTTCTTTCAAGGTAGAGGATTTTGCGAAGGCACCCAAATACCTCACTACCCTTGCTGGAGGCCCTGTCCAAATGCTTCCACAGTTACCAGCTCTCATCCAGTGCAATTACATGACTGTCAAGATACCTGTTAGTGTGCATAGTGAAGTACCAGGGAGAGTCCTGTTGGGGAATGACTTAAAAACTCTTGGAGTTGTATCAAGCACCCCCATGCCTCCCAGCAAAAGGAAACCGGAGCAGACAAGGAAGGCCAGAGAGAGTACCTTAAGAGGCTCTCTAGGGGAAATGATAGAGTAAACTATAACCCCCAGTCCACATGACTTACTGACTGCAATTTCTAAGAAAAGGGAGGAAAAGGGGAAACCTAAAACCTCAATGAAGAAGCCAGCCAGCACTCCTGTGCTACCTACAAGGACATCCCAGAGAGGACTGTCCAAAGTCATACCTGTGGCTCCTCCAACAGCTGAGGCTGAGTGTGAGGAACAACCTGGTATGGTTGAATCAGCTGCTGAGGAAGAAGACCTTGCCCCTGTTGGAGATCTGGATCCTGCAGACCATCCTGAGCTGCAGTCTTTACTGGCAGAAGGTGGACCCTGTATGGCAGACTTCAGCAGAGGTCAAAAGGAGTGTCCTTCTCTTGAAGGTCTCCTCCAAACAGGCAGCTTTCTAGCTGGAAGGGCAAGGGCCAGGGAAGCATAGGCCATACTGGGAAGATGGCCTCTTCTACAGTGAACCTACAGAGTCTATTCCAGGGGACTACAGAACACTTGTAGTGCCTCTGGCAAGCAGACACCAGTTCCTACAGTTATCCCATGAGATTCCTTTGGCTGGTCATTTGAGTTTCAAAACGAATAAGGAAAGGCTTTCTTTGTATTTCTATTGCCCTAAGTTGGGGTCTGATGTAGATAAATTCTGTAGGAGCTGTCACACTTGTCAGACTTCTGACAAGAGTGGAGCCAAGAATGTAGCCCCCTTGGTGCCTCTCCCGTGGTGGGAGTCCTTTTTGAGAGGGTAAGAATCAACATTGTCGGTCCCATAGACCCTCCAACCTCTTCAGGCAACAGGTTTATCCTGGTTGTAGTAGACCATGCTTCTAGATATCCTGAAGCAATACCTATGAGGACTGTTACAGCTCGGGCTGTTGCTAAAGCCCTACTTGGTATTTTTACCAGGATAGGTTTTCCTAAGGAAGTCATCTCTGACAGGGGATCCAATTTGATGTCCCAGTACATGCAGGCCATGTGGAAGAACTGTGGAGTGACTTACTAGTTCTCAACTGCCTACCACCTATAGACAAATGGATTGGTAGAGAGGTTCAACCAAACAATGAAGAGCATGATAGGTGCTTTAGAGGAACCCCTTGGAAGAAAGTGGGGCCTTCTACTGCCATGCCTTCTGTTTGAGAAGTCCCTCAGGAGGGAGTTGGATTTAGTCCCTTTGAAGTTCTTTATGGCCATCCAGTTAGAGGTCACTTGGCCCTAATAAAGGAGGGGTTAGAGAATGCTCCTTCCACCAAGCCAGTGAGAGTCACTGACTGTGTGATAGGTCTCCGGAGGAGAAGATCACACATGATGACAGAAGCATCAGATAACTTAAAAGCATGTGAAGCATTGGCATGACCAGAAATTACTCATGTGGTCTCAACATGGTTGAGTTTACTCAAGACCAGCAAGATTTAGTTATGGTACCTACAAGGCAGAGTGCCTTACAGGACAAATGGATAGGACCCTTCAAGGTTGTGGGAAAACTTGGAGAGGTCAAGTAGCTGGTCGACTTAGGCAATCCTAAGGAGGCTCCCAGAGTCTTTCACACCAACCGTCTAAAATCTTATGTCGCAAGACCAGAAGTAGGAGCTTTGCTTCTTGCTTCAGCTCGAGAGGAGGAGGAGAGTGAACCTCTACCTGACCTACTCAGAGGACAGCCTTTAAATAAGAAGATAGGAGTCAATCTCTCTTGTAATCTGACACCGGAACAACAGGAGGAGTGCAAGTTTCTGTTAAATCAGTTTGCCTCACTGTTTTCACTATCACCAGTCTTGACCCCTTGGGGCCAGCATTATCTTCTGATCGGTGACTGTTTACCTGTTAAAAGCAGAGGTTACAGGATGTGAGATCATGTAAGAACCCACATAAAGGAAGAGGTCAACAAGATGCTAGATCTCTGGGTAATAGAGCCATCTACCAGTCCATGGTCTAGTCCAGTTGTGCTAGTGCGAAAGGCAGGATCCAAGGAGTTGAGATTCTGTGTGTACTATAGAGCTCTTAATGCAGTCACAAAGACTGATGCCCATCCTTTACCAAGGACAGATGAACTGGTGGACAGACTTGGTTCAGCCAAGTACCTCAGTACATTTGATCTCACTTCAGGCTATTGGCAAACAGCACTGACAGACCATGCAAAGGAGAAAACTGCATTCTCAATCCCAGCAGGCCTCTACCAGTTTAAGGAAATGCCTTTTGGACTAAAGAATGCACCTGCAACATTCCAAAGGATGGTTAATCAAGTTCTGAATGAGATGGAGGACTTCTGCATGGCATACTTGGATGACATTGCAGTGTTCAGCCCTACTTGGAAAGAACATGTTGACCACTTAGGATATGTTTTACAGGCTCTTGAGCAGGCCCATCTGACCATAAAGGCGAGTAAGTGTCAAATTGGTCAGAGTAAAGTGGTCTACTTTGGACATGAGGTAGGAGGAGATGAAATCAGGCCATTGCCTAGCAAGGTACAAGCTGTACAAAACTGGGCCACCCCTACTCCTCAAACCCAAGTGAGAGCCTTCCTAGGCCTCACCGGTTACTATAGGAACTTCATAGAGAACTATGGGACCTTAGCTTCTCCCTTGAATGTGATCTCCTCACCCAAATTTCCTAAATAGGTCAGATGGAATGAGGAGTGCACTCAAGCCTTTGAAGGACTTAAGAACGCCCTTTGTCAAGCTCCAGTTTTAAGAGCTCCTGACTGCAACCATGTTAGGGAGAATTCTCAAGAATGTGCTAATTTCCCTTACCTTTTGAGACCCCCTGCAACTTTGCTGGATTTCTAGGATTTTAATTTTAACCTGGAAAGAGTGTGAGCCTTTTTTTCCCACTCTTTCATGTATTTTGATGTGTGTTTTACTTTTGTGTTCTTTGGATATGGAGTTTTAAAACAACTCCATAGGCATCATCTTTTTCTTGTGTGTCACACAGCACCTTCAGTGCAGTGGCACAGGGATGTCTTTCAGACTTCCCAAGGTTTAAATACCTTCTCTGGACTGACTACTGTCTCCCAGAGCATGTAAAGTTAAATTGACTTTACTAGTCTTTTTAAATTTACAGACCCAGCACACACTATCTTCCTATAGAGTGCTCGAGGGGTTGCCTAGCATCCCCTGAGTCTAAACACGCATGTAACAGTCAAATGTTACCCTTTCCCTCTTGAAATGGCTGGTGGCAGTGGTTTAGAACAAACTACCATGATTCTTCCTGACCGCGAACACCGGTAGATAAAAATCGGGTCAGCCATGTTTTTCAATATGGCGCCCTAGACCCCTCTGTAAAAACAGACTCTGGTCATTTCTTTTCACCATTTCTTTTTGGAAAGGTCCTTCTAGTGTTTATCTCTGTGCGCCAAACCAGGTTTGGTCCCTTTGTTCGTTGGCTGAAGCCCTCCTCTGGCGCCTGAGTGTCTGGGGTGGTTAGGATGTGAGGGAGGTGCCTGAAGCTCCCTGTGCTTAGTCTCCTAGGAGACCTGAATGGACTCTGGCGTGATTGGCTGGCTGACTGTCTGGCAAGGACAGCCACCCTGCTGAGTGAGTGACAGCTAGGCTGGAATGAATGAGAGAAAACTATTTAAAAGCAGGTCTCTGGGACTTGGAAGGCAGAGTAGACCACTGGAATGAAAGAACCGAAGACGAGCTGAAGGAAGACGACTGCTGCAATTCCTGGACCGTTGGTTTGCCCGGCGAAGCCCTGCTGCACGTCGGAATTGCCTGAAACTCCCTTGACAGAGAAGCCCTTCAAGGACGACTTCTTCCCTGGAGGTGGTGGGAACAACCAATTCCAAGCCACCTGGAAACCATCGCCATACAGGTCAAATTTTCATCAGAGTGATGTTGAAAACCGGATAGCCAGTTAGAAGGATACCAGATTGTGGACTTTAAGGCACTTGCACCTTAAACCAACATTTTGCCAAGCTTGTGGATTCTTCCCTAGGCGGTGCAGGAAACTCCGGACGTCCTCCCTCTTGTCCCCACGACTGAAGCTCAGGAATAGCGAGATCTGCAGGAACTACCAGGAACAACTGCCTCAGCTAAAGCTTTTCTTCATCCATAAGGTACTGTGCAGATGCGTTAGAGAAATCCTCTTTGCTGCAGTGACATTTTGTGAAACCTTCCCAACTTTGGAGTCTTGTTTGCTCCTAATACGACATATAACTCTTTTACCAGAACTGTGCTATCCTATCCAAGACACTGAACCATTGACTTTGGCCGAGGCCTATTGAATTGAATTGCCTCTTGTAGTGAACTGAAACTATTTGCCCTGCCTGTGAAAGTAACTGTGTTTTGATTCTTATAACCTTTGTCTTTTTACCCCTTTTGAAAGTGAAGTGCCATTTTGCTCCCACTTCAGGGCAGCCTAACCTGTTCAGAAACATATTGGTTGAGTACTGTAGTATATGATAGTGTGACATTGAGCTGCTTATTACTAGTGGAATGTTTTCTAATTAAATGTGTAAATAAATGTATATTCTTTTACCAAGAAACCTTGAGTAAGTGTTTGTTTGAACTACTGTGATTGCAAGTGCTTTGTGCAACATCTTGAACTGCTCACATCCCTCTTGAGATAAGTCTGGCTGCTCAGCCACTGCTACCATATAACTGTGGGTACAGGCTTGTAACAAAGGTGAGATTGTGCTTACACCTGTAGTCTTAATTGTGTGTAGTGTTCCCAAAGGGTACTGCATGTAATTCTGCCTAACACGGGGGTAGGGAGAGGAGGAAGGGTGTGGGTGGATGAAGGTAGGGAGAGGAGTGAGTGGGGGTACAGAGAGGAGAGGGTGGGAGAGGAGGGGCGGTGGGTGCGAGTAGCGAGAGGAGTGGGGTGGGTAGGGGTAGGGAGATGAGGGAGGTGGTGGTAGGGAGAGGAGGGGAGTAGGGGTAGGGAGAGGAGGGGGTGGAGTAGGGAGGTGAGGGGTTAGGAAGAGGATAAGGGTGGGCGTAGGGAGAGGATGGAGGGGTGGTGAGTGGGGGTAGGGAGAGGAGTGGGGTGTGTGGATGTGGTAGGGAGAAGAGGGGTGAGGGTGGGGGTAGGGAGAACAGGGGGTAGTAGAGGAGGGGTGGTGGGTGTGAGTACAGAGAGGAGAGGAGTGGGGTGGGTAGAGGTAGGGAGATGAGGGAAGTGGGGGTAGGGAGAGGAGGGGGTGGGCGGAGGTAGGGAGTGGAGAGGGTGGGCGGAGGTAGGGAGAGGAGGGGGTGGGCAGGGTTAGGTAGAGGAGGGGGTGGTGGGGTTAGGGAGAGGAGGGAGGGGTGGGTGGTGGTAGGGACATGAGGCGGTGGGTGAGGGTAGGGAGAAATGGGAGGAGTGTGTGGGTGGGGGTAGGGAGAGGAGGGAGGGGGGGTGGAATGGGGAGAGGAGGGACGAGTTGATGGGGAGAGGAGAGATGAGTGGGTGGATGAAGGTAGGGAGAGGAGGGGTGGGTGGGTGGGTGGGGGTAGGGAGAGGAGGGAGTGGTGATTGGTTGGGGGTAGCGAGTGGAGGGAGGGGTAGGGGTGAGCGTAGGGAGAGGAGGGTGTGGGTGTGTGGTGGTATGAAGGAGGGATGGGTCGGGGTAGGGAGAGTAGGGGGGTTGGGTGAGGAGGGGTTTGGGGAGGAGTGGGGGGTCTGTGGTGGTAAGAGGTAAGAGAGGAGGGGGTGGGTGCGTGGGGGTAGGAAGAGGAGCTGGGTGGGTGGGGGTAGGGAGTGGAGGGGGGATGGGTGTATGCACATAGGGAGAGGTTGGGGTTTGGGAGAGGAGGGAGGGGTGCTGGTAGGGAGAGGAGGGAAGGTGGGTGGGTGGTGGTAGGGAGAGACTAGGGGGGTGGGTGGGATGAGGTAGGGAGAGGAGGGGGCTGGCTGGGGGTAGGGAGAGGAGGGGGGCGGTAGATGAGGGAGTGGGTTGGGGTAGGGGTGGAGGGGGGTGGTGTGGGTAGGGAGAGGAGGGGTGAGGGTGCAGGTAGGGAGAGGATGGCAGTTGGGTGAGGAAGGTGGTGGGTGGGGATAGTGGGAGGAGTGGGGGGGTCAGTGGAGGGTAGAGAGAGGAGAGGGTGTGGGTGTGTGGTGGTAGGAAGAGGAGGCGTGGGTGGGGGTAGGGAGAGGAGGGGGTGTGTGTGCAGGTAGGGAGAGGAGGGTGGTTGGGCGAGGAGGGGGTTAGGGAGGAGTGGGGGGTCTGTGGTGGTGAGGAGGGGTAAGTGGGTGGGGACAGGAAGAGGAGCTGGGTGGGTGGGGGTAGGGAGAGGAGGAGGGTTGGGTGGGTGCACGTAGGGAGAGGTTGGGGTTTGGGGAGGAGGGGTGGTGGTAGGGAGAGGAGGGTTGGTAGGGAGAGACAATGAGGTAGGGAGAGGAGGAGACTGGCTGGGGGTAGGGTTTGGAGGGGATGGTAGAAGAGGGGGTGGGTGGTGGTAGGGGATGGAGGGGGTGATGTGGGTAGGGAGAGGAGGAGTGTGGGTGGCAGTAGGGAGAGGAGGGGGTAGGTGGGGGTAGGGGCAGGAAGGAGGTAGGTGGGGGTAGGGGCAGGAACAGGTGTTAGGCAGAATCATATGCAGTACCCTTTGGGAACACCACATACAATTAAGACTACAAGTGACAGTACAAATTCACCTTTGGTACAAGCCTGTACTACACAGTAAAGTGGTAGCGATAGCTGAGCAGCCAGACTTATCTCAAGAGTAAAGTGAGCAGTATCAATAGTTACACAAAGGACAGCAATTACTATGGTTCAAACAAACACTGACTGAAGGTTTCTGAGTAAAAGAATATACATTTATTTACACATCAGTTATAAAACATTTCACTATTATCAAGCAACTGAAAAATCACAATCTTAATACACTACACCACACCCAATAGATTCTGGACAAGTTAAGCTCAAAATGTAGTGTGATCAAAATGGCACTCTAGTAATTTAAAAAAGAGGGAAAGACAAAGTTAGACAAAAGTTGAGCAGCACCAATAAGTAAGTAATCAGGGCAATTAGAAGAAAGTAACTACAGTGAGGAAATCAAATTAAGAGGCCTGGGCCAAAGTCAATGGGCTAAGTCTTTGCAGAGGATCACACAGTTCAGAGTAGTTTGCGATTAAGCCTTTGCCAAGAGTTCAGAACGAAGTTGGTTGGACGAAAATTTACTTTAAAGAATAGAGAAGGACAAGCCCTCGGATTGGCAAAAGATTTCAAGCACTTTTACCGCGGTCGGACAGAACAACCGGATTTGAACAGTACCTTAAATGGAGAAGAAGGCTGTATCTGAGGCAGACGTTCCTGGCAGGTCCTGCAGGCTTACGGTTCCTGAAGCGACTGTTGGACTGACACGAAGTAGGAAGACTGGAGGGTCCTGCACTGCCCAGGGAAGAAACCAGCAGCAGAGCAAAGCAACGAATAAAAGGTGTGCTCCTTAATACCCAAGCAGGGTCCGATCCTCCTGGCTATCCAGTTCACTGTAGCTGTGGACAGAAAATTCGACCAGAGGAGGGAGGCCTGGCTTGCAGTTTGGCAAATTGGTTGATCCCACCAGCTCAAGGGGAGAAGATTCCTTGCAGATCTTCCCTGTCGTCGAAGTTTGAAGATTCGGACCCGCAGCAGGGCTTCACCGGGAGGTTCAGTCGTGTTAGAGGTCCTCTTCTGTCAGCTTCTCTTCGGTTCTCTCGATCCAGTGGCGACTCTGCCTTCTCAGTCCCAGAGACCTGCTTTTTATGCAGTTTTCCCCCATTCACACACCCTGGCTGTCAATCACACAGCAGGGTGGCTGTCCCGGCGGGACAGTCACCACAGCCAATCACACAGAGTGTGGCATGCGTCTCCAAGGAGACCCTGTACAGGGAATCCCAAACCCCTCCCTCACATCCTCTCCCCCTCAGACATTCAGGCGCCTAAGGAGGGCTTCTGTGCAGAAGCCCGCGAAAGGACGGCGAACAAAGGAACCAAACCTGGGTTGGCATGCAGAGTAAAACACGAGAAAGACTTTTACAAAAAGAAATGGCAAATAAACTCAGTCGGAACCATATAAAAGTAAATGTGGTCCAGCAGGTTTAAGTTCGAGGCTACTAAGATCACGTAAAACACTACCAAGGCTATTTAAAATAACAGGGGTAGGAAAAATAGGGTAGATACCACTGTGACCAGCCAAATCTTAATGAAAAGGGAACGAAATAATGTTCCATGAGAAACAGACAAAAAGGGATAACTATTAACCCTTTCCAGAACTCTACGTAAGATAGTTTGTACTGGGTCTGTGGATATAAAAAGACTAATAAAGTCAATGGCAACTTTATATGTTCTGGGAGACAGTAGTCAGTCCCAGAAAATGGAGCTTAAAGTGGGAAGTCTGAAAAAGACAACCCTGTGTCACTGCACTGAAGGTGCTGTGTAACACACAGTAACAACATGTCTATGGAGAAGGTGAAGCTCCACAGTCTATTAACACAAACATGTTAAACACACACATCAAAACACATGTAAGAGTGGGAAAAAAAGGTTCACGCTCTTACCAGGTAAAAAAATTAATCCTAGAAATCCAGCAAAGCTGCTGAGGGACTCAGTAGGTAAGGGAAATTAGCCATTCTGGAGAATTCTCCCTAACGGTGGGTTAGGGAGAGGAGGTGGTGGGTGGGGTTAGGGAGAGGAACGAGGATTGGGTGAGGGTATGGAGAGGAGCGAAGGGTGCGGTAGGGAGAGGAGTAAGTGGGTGGGGGTAGGGAGAGGCGGAGGTGGGTGGGGTGGAGGAAGGAGGGGGTATGGCGTAGGAAGAAGAGGGTGGGTGGGGGTGTGGGTGGGGAGAGGAGGGTGTGGGTGGCTGGGGGTAGGGAGAAGAGGTGTTGGGTGGGGTATGGAGTGGAGGTGGGGTGGGTGTGTGGTGGTATGAAGAGGAGGGCTGGTTGGGGGTAGGGAGAGGAGGGGTTGTGAGTGCAGGTAGAGAGATGAGGGGTTGGGAGAGGAGGGGTTTGGGTGGGGTTTGGGGGAGGAGTGGGCGGTCTGTGGTGGTAGGGAGAGGAGGGGTTGGGTGGGGGAAGGGAGACGAGGAGGGATGGGAGACGAGGAGGGATGGGTGGGTGCAGGTAGGGAGTGGTTGGAGTTAGGGAGAGGAGGGCGGGGTGGTGCTAGGGATAGACAAGGGGGTAGGTGGGATGAGGTAGGGAGAGGAGGGGGCTGGGTAGAGAAAGGAGGGGGTATGGCATAGGGAGAAGAGGGTGGCTGGGGGTGGAGGGGTGGGTGTTGGGGTATGGAGAGGATGGGTGTAGGGAGAGGAGGGGGTGGATATGGTAGAGAGACGAGGAGGGGTGGGTGTTGGAGTATGGAGAGGATGGGGTGGGTGGGAGGTATGGTGAGCTAGGTAGAGAAGGGGGTGTATGGCAGTAGGGAGTGGGGGTAGGGAACGGAGCAGGGTAGGGAGAGGAGGGGGTGTGGTTGGGGGTGGAGGGGAGGGGATAGGGTGGGTTGGGGTTAGGGAGAGGGGGTGGGGTGTGGGGGTTTGGCAAAGGAGGGGGGTGGGAGGATGGGGGTAGGGAGAGGAGGGGGGTGGGAGGTGAGGAGGGGGGTAGGGGTTTAGGGGCGGAAGGGGGTAGGGAGAGGAGGTGGTGGGTGGGGTACGGAGAGGAGGTGGCTGGGGTAGGGATAGGAGGGGGTGGGGTAGGGAAAGGAGGGGGTATGGCATAGGGAGAAGAGGGTGGGGAGAAGGGTTGAGTGGGGTTAGGGAGAGGGGGTGGCTGGGGTAGGGAGAGGAGGAGGGGTGGGAGAGCAAATGGGGTGAGTGGTGATAGGGAGAGGAGGTGGTGTGGGTGGGAGGTAGAGAGAGGAGGGGCTAGGGGGGTTAGGGGCTGGAAGAGGGTAGGGTGAGGAGGTGGGTGGGGTACGGAGAGGAGGTGGCTGGGGGTAGGGATAGGAGGGGGTGGGGTAGGGAAAGGAGGGGTATGGCATAGGGAGAAGAGTGTGGGTGGGGGTGGGGAGAAGGGTTGAGTGGGGTTAGGGAGAGGGGGTGGCTGGGGTAGGGAGATGAGGAGGGGTGGGAGAGCAGATGTGGCGAGTGGTGATAGGGAGAGGAGGTGGGGTGGGTGGGTTTGTATGGAGAGAGGAGGAGTTGGGTGGGTGGGGGTTAGGGAGAGGGGTGGCTGGGGTAGGGAGAGGAGGAGGGGTGGGAGAGCAGATGGGGTGAGTGGTGATAGGGAGAGGAGGTTGGGTGGGTGGGTTTGTATGGAGAGAGGAGGAGTGGGGTGGGTGGGGGTTAGGGAGACGGGGTGGCTGTGGTAAGGAGAGGAGGAGGGGTGGGAGAGCAGATGGGGTGAGTGGTGATAGGGAGAGGAGGTGGGGTGGGTGGGTTTGTATGGAGAGAGGAGGAGTGGGGTGGGTGGGGGTTAGGGAGAGGGGGTGGCTGGGGTAAGGAGAGGAGGAGGGGTGGGGAGAGGAGGAGGGGTGAGTGGTGATAGGGAGAGGAGGAGGGGTGAGTGGTGATAGGGAGAGGAGGTGGTGTGGGTGGGTGGTGGAGAGAGGAGGGGTGGTTGGGAGTTAGGGAGAGGGGGGTGTGTGGGGGTTAGGTAGAGGAGGTGAGTGGGTGGGGGGTAGAGAAAGGAGGGGGAGGGTGGATGGGGTTAGGGAGAATGTGGTGGTTGGGAGAGGAGGTGGGCAGGTGGGGGTAAGAAGAGGAGGGGGGCGGGTAGGGAGAGGAGGGGGTTGGGTGGGGGTAGGGAAAGGAGGGGGTGGGTGTTGGGGTATGAAGAGGAGGGGGTGTAGGAAGAGGAGAGGGGTAGGGAGAGGAGGGGGTCGATGAGGTAGGGAGAGGAGGAGGGGTGGGTTGCGATAGGGAGAGGAGGTCAGGTGGGGGTGGAGAGAGGAGGGCAGGGGGTGGGTGGAGGTTAGGGAGAGGAGAGAGGTGTGTGGGGGGTAGGGAGAGGAGGGGGTGGTTGGTGGGTAGGGAAAGGGGGGTGGGTGGATGGTGGTAGGGATAGGAGGGGGTGGGTGGGTGTAGGGAGAGGAGGGGGTGGGAGAGGATGGGGTGGGGGGTAGGGAGGAGGGGTTGGGAGGGGAGTAGGGTGAGGAGGGGGTAGGGAGAGGAGGGGGGTTGGTGGTTGGGGGTAGGGAAAGGAGTGGGTTTGGGGGTAGGGAGAGGAGGGGGGTTGTGTGTTTGGCAGTAGTGAGAGGAAGGGGGTGGGTGGGGGTAGGGAGTGGAGGTGGTGGGTAGGACTAGAGAGAGAAGGGGGTGGGTGGGAGAGGTCAGTGGGTGAGTGGGGGTAGGTAGAGGAGGGGGTCGGTGGCAGATAGGGAGTAGAGGGGTGTGGGTGGTTGGGGTAGTGAGAGGAGGGGGGTGAGCAATTGGGGGCATGGAGAGTTAAGGTAGGAAGAGGAGGTGGGTGGTGGGGTAGGGTGGGGAGGGGGTGGTTGGCAGTAGGGAGTGGGGGTAGGGAAAGGAGGGGGTAGGGAGAGGATGGGGTGTGGCGGGTGGGGTATAGGGAGGAGGGGGGTAGGTGGGGGTAGGGGCAGGAAGGGAGTAGGGAGAGAAGGACGTTGGGTAGGGGGGTAGGGGATGGAGGGGAGTTGGTGTGTGGGAGTGCAGAGAGGATCAGGTGGGTGAAGAGGGTGGGTGGTGGTAGGGAGAATGGGGGATGGGTGGTGGTAGGGAAAGGAGTGAGAGGTGGGAATTGGAGAGGAGGAGGGGGGTGGGTGGGGGTAGGGAGAGGAGGGGGATGGGTGGGGGTAGGGAGAGGAGGGGTGTGGGTGAGTGTAGGGAGAATAACGGGGTAGGGAGAGGAGGGGTGGGGGTAGGGAGAATAAGAGGGTAGGGTGAGGATGGAGGTGGGTGGGTGTGGGTAGGGAGCGGAGGGGGTAGGGAGAGTATGGGGTAGGAGGGTGGGTGTGGGTAGAGACAGGAGGGGATTGGGGGATGGCAGGGAAAGCCGGGTGTGGGTTGTTGGGGATAGTCAGAGGAGGGGGGTGGTTGGGGATGGTATGGGTGGGTGGGGTTAGAGAGAGTTGGGAGAGGAGGTGGATTTGAAAGGAGGTTATGAGGGTGTAGATGCAAAGGTATTGTAGAGATTGAAGCGGGATTGGGTTGAGTGGAATCAGGAGTGAAGAGGGAGAGCAGGAAAGTATGAGGTGGAGGGATGCGGTTGAGGGGGATAGGAATACAGATTAAAGGAGCAGGACAGCATTAGGGTAGTGATGGGATTGGAGAAATTGAGAGGGAAGAAAAAAGTAAAAATTCAGAATGAGAGAGTTTAAAAATAGTTGAAATGTGAGAATTGAAGGTTGAACGTTGGATTAGAAAGGAAATACTGAAATATGGCGAGGTTGGGGATTGAGAGGTTTCATTAGGAAGCAGGATTTCAGGGTAGAGGTCAAAGGAGGTTTCAGGTTGGTATTCAGTTTGGTATTCATTTCAGTTCAGTTCCATTTGGTTCAGTTTGTTTATGTACTTTGCCTTCTTCCCCTTGTCACCCACCCCTTGCCCTCTTGAGGTCATTGGTCCTGGTCACCTCAATGCAGCTTGCCCAGCAGTGATCCTTCCTGACCAAGGCCCTGGTCTCCAATGCTGCAACTCCCTGGTGACCAGACTTTTATACCAGGAATTTGTCACAATGGGAAATGTATCGCATGTCATGATGACATCCTTCAGTGTGGGTGATACCATGTGGCCCCTGATTGAGGGGGGAAAATAGCAAAACTGGAAGAGGCTTTAGCACTGACAAATCTACAGAAGATAATCAGGCTATGTTTAAAACTGAATAGAATATCCAGCCGCAGTGATGCTCATTTTCCCTCCACTGTAGTTCATGTCTCTCACGTGCACCCTCTAAATGTCTTCATGTCCTACACACCTTGTGACATCACAGAGCTATGCCAGTGACATCATTGTGGCGTGGCCCCTTTAAGGGCAAGCACGCGACGGAGTGACGTTCACTCCGTCGCGTGCCATATAAATAAAGGGGCGTCGCCCGGCGGCAGCAGAGCCACCGGGGAGCCCACACGAACAGCATCGGTCTCCGTGTGTCTCTGTGTGCACGGGGGTGTGGGGGCTCACGGGGGCGGCGGGATCTCCCGCTAACAATGGCGACGAAGTCGGATCGATCCCTGGGACAGGTGGCAACGTTTCCGAGATGCGCAGATGATCGCGTGTGAGCGCATCCGTGAATGTTGGCCGCGGAGAGGGGAGAGACACGCGTGGCCGGCGGCCATTTTGACGACAAGGCCTCGGAAACTCACGGCTTCATAACGAAGCATCTGTGAGAGATCCGGACCCAATTTTTGGAGATTCCAGTGGCGGACAGTCACTGCTTGCAACACGTGCTGGTGGAAATGCAAGTCATTTGCATTTTCACTGTTTTTCATCGAGTTTAAGGGTGGAGCTACCTGGAGGCCTACTGGATGCACACTGGGGCCTACCCTGCTCAATTTTTGGACTCTTCAATCCTACACCGGCTGAAGTCTGGAACCTGGTGGTCCTACATTTGCCTGGAAAACCCTCGAACCTGGACATCATCTGAATCATCTGAGGGGCTGGGATCCTCATCAAGGTACTGGTTGTGTTTGGTGTCCAAGTTGCGGCCCCATCACGGGGTGCCTGTGCGCTTTACACCATGGATCAAGGTGCAGCGGCCGCCGTGGCCCAACAGCAGGCTGCTGCTCCAGCCCAACCCCCGCCTGCCCCTCCACCAAGACCATTGCTGAGACCTCCCGGTACCCTACAGCCAATGCCAGAGTTTGATGTCTCGGGCACGCCATCAAGCCTGGGACAGAGGTGGAAGATGTGGATGGACAGGCTGGAAATGTACTTCAGGGCCACGATGGAGACGAGTGACGACAGTAAGTTGGCCACTCTCCTGTATTCTGCAGGCCCTGCTGTGCACGAGATTTTCTTGTCCTTGCAACCAGCGGATGGGTCTTTTGATGCCGCCAAAACTGCGCTCCACAATCACTTCCTGCCCATGGCCAATGTGGATTACGAACGGTTCCTAATGGGCAACACCAGACAGAAAGATGACGAGACTTTGGATGTGTTTTATGGGCGGCTGCGCAGGCTGGCGGCACCTTGTGCTTGGAATGACCCTGATGAGATGATTCGCAACCACCTCATCCAGGGCTGTTCCTCTGGTAAGCTGAGACGTCAAATCCTGCGCGAGCCTGGTATAACACTACCCCGCATCCTAGAACTGGGGAGGTGCCACGAGGTGTCGGAGCTGCGGGCATCAAGGATGGAAGCGGGCGTACGCCCTGGTAGGGTGGAAGAGGTATGCGCAGTTGGAAGAGGTCGCGGATCAAGACGCCCCATGAATACTCAAAGTCCATGGCCCCAAGGGGCGCAGTCCTCGTGCCTAAAATGTGGATATGACCTCCCGCACCCAGCAGACTGTCCAGCAGCGGGAGTAAAGTGTGGACGATGTGGGGGCACAGACCATTTTGCAAGAGTGTGCAGATCGACGGTCCCGAAAATGGTCCCCAGGGGACCTGTCCGGGCTGGCTCTTTCCGCCCCCAGAGAACATCCAACGTTGCCCAGGTGGACCAGGCCGACGATGGCCCCCCTCAAGAAGGTGAGGAGGAAGAAGATGATGAAGAGAATGTTTTCTTCGTGTCATGCGTAAGAATGCTGAAATCGCACTCCAAGAGACAGCCGAGATGCGATGTACTGGTCAATGGGGATTCAGTACCCATGTTGGTGGACACGGGGGCGTCCGTGAACGTGATGGCCAGGCAACACTATGATGCAATGCAGGCACCGCCACCGCTGGCGGCACCGAGAGCGCGCATTTTCACATTTGGTGGCAACCATCCGATCCCACTGGATGGTGTGTTTGTGGCTGACACTCAATATGGCAACTCAGGCATTCGGGCAAGGTTTTACGTCACGCCGGTGAGCACCAACACGCTCCTCTGCTGCGCAGCTGCTGAAGCTTTGGGGATTGTGACATTCGCATACAACGTATATCTTGACGACATCCAGGAGCTCCTGGAGAAGCACACATCTCTCTTTGAAGGCATTGGACAGTTGGTGGGGGAACCAGTCCGCTTGCACATTGATGAGTCCATACAACCGGTGGCTCTGAAGCACCGGCGCATACCGTTTCACCTCAGGGATCTGGTAGACCAGGAATTGGACAACCTTGTTCAGCTGGACATAATTGAGAAGGTGGAAGGCCCCACTCCTTGGGTTTCACCCATTGTCGTCGCACGGAAGCCCAAACAACCAGATGCAGTAAGGATTTGTGTCGACATGCGCCTGCCCAACAAGGCGATCAAAAGAGAGAGACACCTAACCCCCACCATGGACGACATCATTGCAGAATTACAGGGGCGAGATTTTTCTCCAAGCTGGACTTGAGGGCAGGATATCATCAGGTGGTTCTGCACCCTGAGTCCCGATACATCACCACCTTCACCACCCATCGGGGCCTGTATCGGTATAAGAGGCTAAGTTTTGGAGTGTCCTCTGCAGCGGAAGTATTTCAAAATATCATAAGAGGGGCGTTAGCAGATCTGGATGGGGTCATCAACATCAGTGACGACATCTTAGTACACTCCAAGTCAGAGGCAGAACACATGGCCCGCCTTGCGAAGACATTTGAGCGCCTCCGTCTCTTGGGACTCACCCTACACAAAGAGAAATGCGAATTCCTCAGGACAACAATCGAGTTCTTTGGGTTCGTGTTTAAAGCGGATGGGGTGTCACCCGACCCCCGGAAGGTGAAGGACATTAGAGAGGCCCGCCCACCTGAAAACGTCGCTGAGGTGAGGAGTTTTCTGGGCATGGTCACTTATTGTGGCCGCTTCATCAGGAATCTAGCGTCCCGCTCTGAGCCTCTAAGATCTTTAACCAAGAAAGACTCCGTGTGGCAGTGGGGGCCCCTCGAGCAGGCGGCATTTGATGACATCCGGGGTGCCCTAGCGGCAGAAGACACCATGGCGTTCTTTGACCCTAGCCTGCAGACGGAAATAGTCGTGGACGCCAGTCCCTATGGTCTGGGGGCGGTCCTCACTCAAGTGGGGCGCGAGCAGGAAGTTCGGCCAATAGCCTATGCGAGCAAGGCACTCTCGGACACTGAACAACGCTACTCGCAAATCGAGAGGGAGGCCCTGGCGGTGTTGTGGGGTTGCAGGCATTTTCGCCTATACATTCTAGGGCGTCCTGTGACTGTCATCACTGACCACAAACCACTGCTACCCATCATGGCAGGCTCCTCCTCCAGACCACCAGTAAGGATAGAGCGCTGGATGCTTGCCCTGCTTGAATACGGCGTGTCGCTGGTGTATCGGCCTGGTGTAAGCAACGCTGCAGACTATCTGTCACGTCACCCATGTGGGGATGCCTGGGCGTCTGTGTCCGCGGAGGAGGCTGATGAACACGTTCGTCTCGTCGTTGAGTCTGCCACCCCCAACTCCATGCAGGTGGCGGAGCTGGAGCTGGCGTCGAATGATGACGAGTGCTTCGCCATTCTAAGACTGGCCATGCAACAAGGTGCGTGGAAGACGGTGCTTGAAGCGCTAGACCGTCGAACATGCGAAGCCAGGGTGGCACTGGAACAGCTCTGGAAGGTGCGGGAAGAACTTGCATTCTCGGAATCGGGACTCCTGCTGAGAGGCGACAGAATAGTGGTGCCACAGACGAAGATCCCACAGATAATCGCTCTCGCCCACCAGGGCCATCAAGGGGCGCCCAAAACAAAGGCTCGGCTTCGCCAGAAGGTGTGGTTCCCGGAGCTAGAGCGGAGGGTAGAAGAGTTTGTGGCCTCGTGTCGGTGGTGTCAGGCCGCATCCCCAGCCCAGCGGGACCCATCCATTGAGACAATGCCTAGGGGAACCAAGCCATGGGAAGTAGTGCATGCTGACTTCGGCTCTACATCTAGAGGGACGCACTTCCTAGTGATGGTCGACGAGTGGTCGCGATACCCGGAGGTGGAATTTGTGGAGTCGCTGGCGTTTGGTGACGTGGTGATCGCAGTGGAAAAGATCTTCGCCACCCATGGCCTTCCATCGGTTGTGTGCACTGACAATGGCGCACCGTATCAGGGTGAGAGCTTTGCTGAACTCTTAAAGAACTATGGTATTCAGCACAGGAAGGTCACACCCCTCTGGCCCAGGGCAAACGGGGAGGCCGAGCGCATGATGCGCACCCTTAACAAGGTGTTCCGGATCGCCCAAGGCAAGGGTGAATGTCTGCAGAGGGCCCTGTATGTATTCCTACGGGGATACAGAACCACTCCCCATTCATCGACAGGAGTAGCACCGGCGGAGGCCCTCTTCCAGAGGTGCCCTCGGGATGTCGTACCTGAGGTAGGGGCCCGAGAGCCCGCCATCATTGACAATGAGCAGGTGGAGGAAGATCGGCTGGCAAGAACTCGGGCGGAGAACATGAGAAGAGGTCTGAAGCCACCCAACATTGCCCCAGGGGATGAGGTATTAGTGAGGAACCGTCATCCGCAGGGCAAGCTCTCCCTCACATACGAGCCCGCCCCCCTGGATGTTGTAGCGGTGAAGGGGTCTATGGTGACTGCATCAGATGGAACATCGTCGGTGACCAGAAATGCCAGCTTCTTTAGGAGACTGGGTGACCCGGGAGCGAATCGAGTGGAGGCTGGCGAAGAACTACCCGACGATAGTGGAGGAGATGTCCCCACCATGGACTCGCCTGTTCGTGGAAGAACCGACTCAAGCACTCCGGTAAGGGACAGTGGCAGGAGGTACCCCCTGAGAGCAGGGCGTGGGAAACCTGCCCACCTGAGTGACTATGTGACAGACTGATCTGGGGTCATGTTGGCGATGGGTCGCCGGACTGTGTGAAGGCACCGCTGGGGATCCAGGGTGGTTGCCAATAAATGGGGGATTCCTAAAGGGATTAGTCAGTTTTGTGTGCTGTAGAACGTAGAACAATTGTATCCTCCTTTGTGTTTGTTGTTATGGAAAAGGAGGAGTGTGGCGTGGCCCCTTTAAGGGCAAGCACGCGACGGAGTGACGTTCACTCCGTCGCGTGCCATATAAATAAAGGGGCGTCGCCCGGCGGCAGCAGAGCCACCGGGGAGCCCACACGAACAGCATCGGTCTCCGTGTGTCTCTGTGTGCACGGGGGTGTGGGGGCTCACGGGGGCGGCGGGATCGCCCGCTAACAATCATCAGTGTTCTGTTAGCCTGACACTGCTGAATAGACATGGAGACACTTCTCAGACATCATTTCAAAGGAAGGCCTCTACAGTCACTGCCCTGCCTTCTCCCATCACATTGTTCAGGATCTGCCTCCATGCCCAACTGGGGTAATGAGCTTGATGACGTTTCAAACGATTCTGCCAGTGAGGTTGCTCCCTAATCTTTAATAATCATGAAACACACTCTCTTCCATTGAATCCCACACTTTTATGCCTACATGTTTAGAATAAAAGTGAACCACGCACAGAAAATCCGAAATTCAGTTTTTGTCCTGTCCATTTCTTTTACATGTACGGACTTTTTGGCGGTTTAATATAAAAAACTATTGCTAAAGCTCTCCTTCACCTGACCAGCCTCTGGGCACAAGTGCACTGGCAAAAGGATGGGGAGGATGCGCTCACATCCGGACCTGGAATCCAATTCCAAGCACCAACTTGTGGCTGCTTCGTATCCGCCGAATACACCTCAATGTGGAGATGCTTCTTCTTGGGTGAAAACTGACCAATTTCCTTTCCTAGCCAGGGCAATGGCTTAAGAGACTTGTGCTGAAAAAGACAGTTTCCCCTCCATCTCACTTTATTACACTCTAGTTCCTACATATTTATGTTTCCAAATCCCTTCACGGTAACATGGTGGAATAGCTGAGCGTGGGACTCAATTCACCCATTCTGCTTCTAAATGGAGGCCTTGGTTGTCCACTTGTTTCTAGTTCCGCCATTCTTTGTGTCTGCAGCACAGATCCTCTTTCCCTGGTTACTGTGTTTCCCTCTTGCAGGTAATAGTTGTGATGTCGGGACTTTAACCTCAGGGCCGGCTGAAGATGAGGCCCCATTTTAAAATGTTTTATTTATCAAGTGTATAGAGGGCATTTTAACAGGCAAAGGGTAATTGGGAACTGTGAAATATTTAAAAATAAAATGACAATTTGCAGAATGAGATCATTGAATAGATGACCCAAAGCAAAGGAAAAAGTAAATGAAAGGATGGAAAAGCAGGCATAACACAATTTATAGAAGTATTATTGACAAATGATTCAGAAAAGGCAAACCCATGTTGTAATGTTAAGCATCTCTTCATTCCACCTGGAATGAGAATGCTCCTTTCCCCTTGTTCCAACCCAGAACTGGCAGCCATCATCTCCGGGGGCCGTAGAATAAAGCTCCTTGCTTACTCACCTCGCCTCCTCACTTTATTTCATTTGGCGACGAGGAGCATTTTTCCAGTTCCCCAGTGAGCGACACCGGCCCCCAGAGCTCCTCCTCCACGTTTCTGGCTGCATCCACGGCGGCATCCTCGGCGGCCCTTTCCCCCGGCGGCCCCCCCATCACCGCGGCCTCCCCGGAAGCAGCCTCCCCGATGCTTCCACCCTGAAGGAGAAGGGGCCAGGCCGCCGGCAGCAACTCGGCCACAGAGAACGTGAGAGGTACCAATTTTCTTTATATTTGGGGCACTCCACAATGATCGTATTGCGCGAGCGCGCATCCTTTCACTCGCTGACCAACGGCAGTCAGAGAAAACGACCTCTTTGCGTGTCGTGCGTGCGGCCATTTTGGGCAGGCCCAACCTTGTTGCCACGGTGACGACGCCACGGAGCTTCAGCTGTGCTCGACACAACGAATCACCAACTGTCCATCCCGGAAAGGAAAGAAATATCAGATTTGATAGACTGAGAGACGATTTAGCACTGTATAATCTCCAGAACCTCTGGATTGACTGTGCATCAAGGAACTAAAGGATTGATAGTGCTCATATTTAAAAAAATAAAAAAATAAAAAATTGTGGCATATTTAACACGTTTAACCTTACTGAATGAGCTGACAGTGCACTAGACCGCCACTCATCTTCAGTCTGTCATTCACAGCAACTAAGCACGCCACTTAGAACACTCACAGTGCCATAGCCCACCACTGCAACGCAGCTCAACCCACAAAGCTTTCACCATCCTCACCAGCCAGTCATGCAGAACATGCCACATCCCACCAAGCTTCTTCCCTGCCCCGGAACACCAACCTGCCCTTGGGAGCAATGGCTTGACAGCTTCCAAATATATCTCAGGGCCATAGGTGGGAGTAAATTTAACGACGACCTCAAAGAAGCAACCCTCCTGAACTGCTTAGGAAACGGGGGCCTGAGGTTATTTAGGGTGCTTCCGGAACCAGATGGTACAGGTGGAGACAGCAATCGAAAATTTGACACTGCCTTGACTAAGCTCACCAAACACTTCGGCAGCAAGACAAACGTGGTGCTGGAAAGGTACAAATTCTTTTCTCGGAAGCAGGCTAAGGGTGAGTCAGTCGATACTTACCTAGCTTCCCTCAGAGTACTGATGTCCACTTGTGAATTCACGGGCGTAGGTGACAAGTACTTAAGAGACCAGCTTGTGCTCAATGTTGCTGACCCCCGCATACAGCAAAAACTGTGGCAGACAAAGAATCCCTTGTTGGACCAGGCCACCGAAATAGTGAGGAGTATGGAATTTGGGGATCATTGCATGAAAGAGAGACTGGCCCTTAAAGAAGGTGTTGAAGTAAAATATGTGGAAGGCAGCTCCGACTATGATCAAGATGGCACGTTAGTAGTGGCTGTGAGAAGTGTACCCCAAAACACTAGAGGAAATTCCAGAAGAGGGAGAACATCAGCCTATGACAACCAAAACCCCACGCGCTGCCAGAAATGCGGGTGGTATAAACGCCACGATGCTGGGAAAACGTGCCTGGCTAATAATGTTGAATGCTACAAATGTGGCCAGTTGGGCCATTTTGCCAAAGTCTGCCGAAACAACCAAGGAAGACCAGGTAGATCCGGCAATGGCAGCAGACGACCTGTCAACAGACACGGGTCCGTGAAGACAGTGGACTATGATCAAATGTCAGACAACATGCTATCCGTCAATCTGACACACCCACAAGTGCAAATCCTCACGGTCACTTCCTTCCAAGAATCAAGCGGTCCATGGGTCAAAATGTATGTCAACGACATACCTTTGAAGGTAATGGTGGACACAGGGTCCCCCTATACCATGGTAGACCTTGAAACCTTTGTGAAGGTGCTCTCTGGCAAAGTCCATAATCTACGAAACTCTCTGGTGAGAGCCACGGGGTACGGAAAGACCCCAATTGACATCATTGGGTACACATGAATCAAGCTCAAGTTTCATGACAGGCAAACATACTGCAAGTTGTTTGTAGCCAAGAACGGGTCCTCTGTAGTAGGATGGGAAGAGCAAGCAGCTCTCCAAGTGAGAATTCATCCCGGGGAAGATATCCCTGTACTGAGTGTGTTAAAGAATAATACTGACATCAAATGCAACTTGGCTGAGCAATTTCCCAAAGTGTTCTGCAATAAAATCGGACTACTTAAAGGTTTCCAACACAGAATCATATTGAAAAGAGGTGCTGTCCCTGTAGTCCATCGAGTACGTGGAGTTCCCTTTGGAACCAAAGCAGCGCTTAAAGACGAACTCACACGTCTATGCAATGAGAACATCATACAACCCATAGAAAGTTCTGAATGGCTGGCCCCCAATGTCCTGGTAAAGAAACCCGACAATTCCATACGGATGTGTGTTGACCTCAGGGACTTAAACAAGAACATATGGGTCGACAGGCACCCACTTGCTAACATATCCGAACTTCTCTCGAGCATGGAACCGGCAAGTTTCTTTAGCACCTTGGACCTCTACTCAGCATACCACCATATTGCTCTAGATGACAGCTCTAAAGCCCTCACCTCCTTTGTCACACCTTTGGGAGCATACATGTTCAATAGAATGCCATTCGGGATCGCTTCTGCCGCAGCAGTCTTCCAGAGACTCATGTCACGTCTTTTCGGAGGCCTCGATGGAGTACAATGCTTCCAGGATGATATTCTTATATCAGCCAAAACTGAGGAGGAACACGATGCCAAGTTAATGGGCGTATTACGAATAATCCAAAGAAGTGGACTCACCCTCAAGCTGGAGAAATGCAACATAAAGTGCAGTCAAGTTTCATATCTTGGACATTCCATTGACGCCAGGGGCATCCGCCCCAAGAAAAAACTCCTGGACACAATATTGAGTTTAGCTGAACCCACCAACAAAGACCAGTTGAAAAGTTTTTTAGGAATGACGGAGTACTACTCCAAATTCGTGAGTAACTATGCCAACAAGACAGAGAACATGAGGAACCTCATGAAGAAATCCAACAGGTTTGAATGGTCCACAGAATGTAAGAACGAATTTGAGATCCTCAAGTCCGACATCAACCGAGCTCCAGCCCTGAACATGTTTGATTATAAAGCCAAAACAATAGTGTCAGTAGATGCCAGCAAGATCGGCATTGGTGGAGTACTAGAGCAGCAACAGAATGGCAACATTGTGACCATCGCGTTCGCTTCCAGAGTACTAAGAGGTGCTGAATTGAACTATTCCACCATCGAGAGAGAGGCTTTGGCTGTGAAGTGGGTCTTACAACACTTCAGAAATCTGATTTGGGGCTTACCCATCCTCCTATAAACTGATCACAAACCTCTAGTCAACATCCTGCAATCAAAATCACCACACCTTATTTCACAGAGAATAAGACGCTGGTTTCTGGACATCATGCAATACAATCTCCAAGTTTACTACAATCCTGGTCCACAGAATCAAGTAGCAGATTGTCTTTCCAGACTAACCACCATTGAAAACAAACAAGACGTTGAAAACGAAGATCAAGACGAGGACATTATAGCCACCATAAATCCTGCCATTCCCTCCGATGAATGGACACGCATCACCAAAGCCGACACAGAACAACAAGAAATTAGAAGAGCTGTGATGAACGATTGGATCGGTGTTGGACAAAATTTGGCGAACTTCACACCATTTAAAGATGAGATATCCATGAACGAAAACCACATCTTCAGGGGAAGCAGAGTAATTCCAGCCGTGGCACTCAGAAAGAAACTACTTGACCTAGCCCACGAAGGACATCTGGGAAGAAGTTTGACAAAGAACAGAATGAGGAACAACTACTGGTGGCTCAATATGTGGAAAGAGGCAGAAGAGACAGTGAAAAACTGCAGTGCCTGCGCTTCCAGTGACAAATCGAAAATTTTAAGAAAAAAACCCCTCCAGCCTGTAGAAACACCCAAACATGTATGGTCAAAGCTGGCAATAGATATTATGGGCCCCTTCGAAAATCTGGAGGAAGCAAAAATATTCATCTTATGATGAATATTTTTGCTTCCTCCAGATTTTCACCTTTTTGATTACACCTCCAAATGGACTGAATGGGGTGTGGTGGAAACCAGTGCAACTACAAAGAAGATCATTGACTTCCTAACCGAAATATTTAACAGGGAAGGTGACCCCAGAGACATAGTCTCAGTCAACGGGTCTCAGTTCACCTCGTCGGAATTTAGAGAATTCCTTGATAAAAAATCCATCAACCACATCACTACGTCACTTTACCACCCAATGTCCAATGGCTTGGTGGAAAGAATGAACAGACTGATAAAAAGTGTCATTCAACTATCCACTGCCAACGCTATGCCTTGGAGAGAAACCCTCAAGGAAGCCTTGTACGCATATAGAACAACTCCACACTCCACCACTAACTCAGAGCCTTTCACCTTAATGCGGGGCAGATCCGCAACTGATCAACTGAGACCAGCATGGATCTTCTTAGACACCGGTGAGGCAAGAATGAACATGGAACCAAAAGAGGACATGGAACAAATCCACAAAACTATAAAGGAGAAGCGAAGGAAGTACAAAACATATTACGACCAGAAGAACAGAGCAAAACAGATGCTCCTTCAGGAAGGAGACTGGGTATGCGTAAGAGAACCCAAGAAAACACTCAAGGGTGAATCTAAATTCAGATCTCCACAAAAAGTCACACGTTGTCACGACAAATCCGTCACATTGGATGATGGAAAGAGATGTTCACACGATGACCTCGTGAAAATAACCAATGACACCTGCAGACCCAGCACTTCCGAAAACTACATCAATGACGCTTGGTCAGGAGAGAACGTCAAGAGAACAACCTACGACACATGCAGACCCAGCACATCTACAGACTCACATGATGGCGTAAGATCAAGAAATGAACTTTCTTTTGAAGAGACATACCACCCCAGACACACAAGAAACTACGAACCTTGTCACCCCTATGAGGAAAGACCGGCCAAGAGTCTGTCGAAAAGGAATCGCAAGATCATCCGGAACTTCAGCAACGATTTCATCTACTACTGACTACTAATGCCCACCTGTTAAATTCTTTTAGCCAACCTTCCCACCCCGCTCTCCTTGTTCTCCCCCCCTTTCCGTTCCTTTCTTTCCCTTAGGTAAGGAGATGTTGTAATGTTAAGCATCTCTTCATTCCACCTGGAATGAGAATGCTCCTTTCCCCTTGTTCCAACCCGGAACATTTAAGCTCCATTCCCAACTGGCAGCCCTCGTCTCCGGGGGCCGTAGAATAAAGCTCCTTGATCATTCACCTCGCCTCCTCACTTTATTTCAACCCATTAGAACCGAACTATTGAACTCAGTTCTCAAATGAAGAGAAAGCAACACAGAAAAGATACGTTTTTAAAATCCTCTGGAGAGAAGCATGCTACGTGACAGAGCTTCACAGCCAGGCAGCAGAGGCTAAAGCCTGATGGTGGTATTTGGCATGGTTAAAACAATGGATACAGTGCCCGATTCACAGAATTGTTTGCACGGTTCAAATTGACTTTGCACTGCTGAAAAGTGACTTTGCACTGCCGACATAAACCCTGATTCGTGGAACTGTGCAAAGTGTATTTTATTTGTTTATTTATTATTATTATTATTTTTTTAATAACGTGCCTAATACCATACCTGGGATCTGTTTCTAAGCGCAGATCCTGGATTCAAACCTCTGTTGCTCTGCATGGTCATGCTTCCCAGACCAGCGCATTGTCCCTGTGCTATCCTCCTTTCAGGGCAGGGCAGGGCTATCCTCCTTTTGCTGGGCAGTCAGTGCAAAGTTCATTTTGTACTGCAAAAATGACTTTGCGCTGACTGTTAGGAAAGATTTCATTCTTGTGCAATTTTCCTTCCAATTATGGACCCCCCCAAACCTTTTGCTTTTGTTTGCCTTTCCTATCCTGATTTTTTCCAGTGGAGCCCAGCCTCCAGCTGAACTCCCCTGGGCTTTTGCTCGCTTGTTATGGGGAAACTGACACATCCTTCAGACTGTCAGTACTGGGAAACTATGTTTCCCTTAGTCTTTGACTATGTTGCCTTTTCTTGGTAACTCTTTAACAGTGCACAATGTACCTTCCAGTACCGTGCGCTGGGGTCCCTTTTTGTTTTATTGCCCTGGACACCCTTGAAGGATTTTTAGGTGATTGTGTGAGTGTGCCTGGGATGAGTGGTTACCGCGGTTGGCTCAAGACTGTGGCCAGGTCCGAAAATGGCAGAGCCACAATATCTTTTGTTCTGTCCCATGGCCATTTTGTCCCTTGCCTTGGGCATGCAGCCTCCCACGAAAACCAATCTCTTTCGCAGGCTTCTGCCTGTCACGTATGTGTGCCTTCGGAACTGTTCCTGGGCGTTTCAGTGAACTGTCCATCTCTACCTCAGGGAATGCTGCAGAAACGCTGCCGTCTTGAATGCAAACCCGAGACTTGGGACATCACTTGCTTGTGTTCCTGTGCATTCCTCCGCCAAACGTCATAGGCTAAGCTCCTCTGGGTCCCAAATTAGGAGAGTGCATAATGCTTCCTGCACTTGTGATTCCTGCGTCACTACAGGTTAGTGATGGTCACTGTAAATACCTTGCTGTTCTGCTCTCCTGTGCCCTGAAGCTCACTGCGCTGGAATTTGCTTCAAACCTCCTTCGGAAGCTGAGAAAAGGCAAATGTCCCGTCACAGATGATTATTCTCCACCACAACCGCTGAGAGCCAAAGACCCACGAAACTGCAGGACTCAAACCTACGAGCGACTTTGATTAAACTGACAAAGTTTGGCCTGGACTGTGCTGAGGGTCAGTGAGTACTTGCATAACTTACCGGTGGCCCCTGGCACAGTCGATCGTTTTTACGCATAAGTATCCCATGAAGGTATTCGAACTTGGCTGGGGTAACCTGCGCTCCCTAGCTATTCTCCACTTTTGCATAGTGCTTTGCCGCCAAGGGCAGGGCCTACTTGAATACTGGGAACCAATTCTGCATCGCTTCAAGCCCCTTCCTGACTTGCTACAGCCCTTCCAAGAAGACCTGCTTTGTTTCATCTGCGCGATCGTGCATATTTAGGCACACCTGTACTGTTCAGCACCAGCCTCCACTCTTCTTAGTTTTGGGCTCGAAAGATAGGGCCCAAACTCTGAAGAATTGACAACAACCCAGAGCCATACCTCCTCTCTTTATTGACTCATATACACACAGTCACCACTCTGGTACTGGCACGTGGAAGAGGGATGTTGAGTACCAAGACCGTTATATATTGAACAAACATTGCCTATACCTGAGGCCAAGGGGACGGTATAAATGGCCGTTCAGTTGAGGCTAAGGATATCGCCTGTTGAACACTTGCATGAGAAGCTGGAGGTGAACCAGTGAGACACTTGTCCGAAACGCCTACGAGCTGCAGAGTCGTTGCAGCATTAGCAGATTATGACAGGAGCAATCATAAGGTCTCCGGTAGCAGAGCTGGTCTGCATACCTCCTGGAGTCGGGGAGACTCACTCGCCATACAAACAAGGTGACAGAGATCCTGGAAATGAGGTGCGCCAAGCTGGGAGCAGTGACATGCACACCGAGCCTGCCGCTGTGGAGAACAGCACCTGGAGACAGCGTACCCGGTTAGTCGGAGAAGTTGAATGACTCTGGGGCGCTGAGGTGTGGACTGCATGGTTGCTGCAGGTCGAGTCGCTCTCGAGTGACACTGTGATGAGCAGATCATGCAGGGGGATATTGGCACTAGAAGATTGTCCAGAAGTGGGCGCGGTTAATATACTTGAAGTATACGATTGTCAGATTTTTATGTCAATAAGATGGACTGTAAGGGCAAAGGTCCTTTATTCTAATCTCTTCGGCTTTTTTTTGTTGTTGCCAGGAGACTGACGAAGAGGGCTGTGAAAATGTCAGTTATGAATGGGCGTATTGAAAAAAAGACCCGACATAAGTGAAGAGTTGAGTTTCTGAGTTAAAATACAAATATCGTTGCGCCGTTGCGCTGAAGAGAAGACGGTGATCCCCGTTGGGATCGTATGTTAAATTGATATATATTACAGCAGTAAAGAGGACTGTCACGTCTGAGATACGAGTGGGGCATACAAGACGAATATGAAAATACGAGGCACAGAAGGGGTGTGTTGCTGTTCTGTGCAGTGCGGAAATGAAGCCGATCAGCTGGGAAGCAGCTGATGACACTCTTTCCCAATCAGGACGTGGTTGACGCCCATAAAGGGGAAGGATAGGCAAGGTCGCCCATATAGCTGTTGGAAACGACCGACGCCAGAGAAGTACGTTCGGAAGCAGGCAACACCTACCGAAGGGGAGGGGCCGGGCCGTGAGAGCAGACACGGACCTCCCAGCGTTTACAAAACGTTACTCAAACACAGTGTTGACCGTAGCTACCATTAAGGGAAGACCGTATTCAAGTCAGGTACGGCTGATTTCCCACTAACCCCGGCGCTGTGTCATGATAAAGCACTGAGCAGACACATGAAGAGCGAGATAGTAAAGCAACCATAGGGTGGAATCTCCACTACAAGAAATCTGATAAGAGCAGCCAAATTGGATAACGTGTGACGAAAGCAGGTTCAGAGTCACTGTGTCAAGAGTATATGGGGAAAGCGACTCGTATCAAAACAACGTAGAAGAGTTTTAACACAGAGACTATACAGAAGGTTCATGACTCATTTTAAAGTACATTTTTAGACAAAGAGAGTAAAAGTTGAGGAGAACGAACTATTTGTTAAAGTAAGAGGAGAAGACCAATAAGAAGATAACCAAGAAAAACATACTCACGACTTCACTTGCCACTACCAAGGGGAACAGACTTCTCTGGGTTCTGAGACAACTCCGAGACGTATCCTTTTAAAAGAAAGAAAGAAAATAACATTAATAAAGAGTTTATGTTAATAAGTTACTACTGTCTCTGTGTCTTACTCTTATCCTATCCAACTAAGACTGTGCCATTTGGTGGCAGCGGTGGGATAAGAGTGGACACCATGGAAGCCTTAATTAAGTCCCTGAGCGAAGGACAACATCTTTTAAAACAGGCCTTGCAATTACAAAGCCAGCAGGCACAGGCAGACCGACAGGCTTTCCAGCGACTGTGCTTCAAAAGTATGCTCGAGGGGAAGATCCGGCCCACTTTTTCGTGAACTTTGAAAATAAAGGAAAACTTGTATGATTTGAAATTAAGGAGTAGACCTCGAGGATATCGGTGAAATGATGAAAGCCAACCAAGCCAGAAGAGCTGGGAAGTATCCCAAGGAATTGTGTTGTTTTGGAACATTTCAAGAGTTGAGGGAAGGGAACCTCGCTTTTGGTAATGTGAACTATCTTGAATCTTGGGGAATGGAAACCCCTTTTCCAACCAAGAGCTGGAAGAAGCTCTGGTCTTTTATCTGAACACTTCTCATGTTACAATTAGATGTCAGGGCAAGTATAGGTTTTGGACACAGACAGACATTTGCTTTGGACTTCCTGACACAGACTATCATTAGTTTCAGTTAGGTAGGGAAATCCCACCTAACATAGGGCAAGTTAGGACTTTTCTCCGAAGCTCTTTTTCTTTTATAAAATGTTATACCCCAAACTTTATTCAGTTGTTTGTGTCGCCTTCATGATGCCTTCACAGTACCCATTAAGGGTTTCTTCCCCATTGCGACAGAATGCAAGGCATACATCACTTATCACTTATCAAGGACAGAAGATGTATATTTAAGGTGATTACTGAAAAACAAAGATGAATAAAAGAACGACTTTCTTGAAAAAAAATGGCCTGAATTGCGTAAGAGGTCTTCAAAATGATGCTACCTCCACTACTGAGAATTAAAACATCCAAATAACCTATTCTCTGGGATCGTTCTCCTTCAAAAGAGTCTACAACCACATTTTAGCTCACTGTACCTTTCACAGAGTCAAAATGTTGATGTGCATAGCAGTCTGCCCCCCCCCCTCCCTCAAGGACAGTCTAGCAAGGAAAAACTAGGCAATTCTACTCTGAACTACCAACCACTCCAGACATGTTTCTCTGCCTTGTTGGGCATCATGGTTGAGGTGAAGCTGTGTCTCTCTTCGCAGAGTGAGTGCAGGGGCCATGCATGCATTATACATTTAACTTAGGGTTGTATGGGAGCGAGGGGTCCTGAGGCCCCCTCGCGTCATACGCTCCTCAGTACAAGGCTTGGACCACGTACCTCTGGTAGTGGGATTGCCCCTTGCCCTTATGTGAAGTTAACTAGGGTTGACTGCTACATAGATGGGACTACTGAGCAGGACACGGGGCATCCATCTTTTGTGCCCACTTTCGACTTCATCTTGGGTGAACAGGCCTCACTGCGATAGTACAGCAATGCTCAGCTCCCCTTCCACCGCAGCAGCCAAGGACAGAGACACACATACACAAGGCGCGCAGGCAGCTGGCTGGGCCCCACCCTTGCACTCCCCCTGCGAAGGAAAGCTCTGTGCTTCCATTCTCACGCAGAAGCTGGAGAAAGTTGCAACAATCAATATGCTACAGTTTTCTTCCTCTGAGATCACTGTTCGTCTGAGAACCGGCATGTGAACCAGGATGAGCTAAGCACTTTCTGCTCGATTCGTCCTCATAAACGTGCAAGCCACCCACCCCCATTAGAACAATTTATTGCCATCCTGACCCTGCACCCCCTGTAAGGTATTTCTTTCAAGTGCCAGACCCTCGCCTGTGCTGCGAAACCCACCCAACACACCCACTACTAACCTTAAGCATTTTTACTACTATATATGTTTTTACTTGTACTAATGGGTTTGAAACCTAGAAGGGCTCCGAAACATAGCCTGATTCTTTTACATGTACAATAAAGGTCAAGGCCTTCAATTAAAGCCACGAATGACCCAATTGTACTGACAATAATCATTGTGTGTGACTTTTGTAGAAATGTGACAAGTAGCATAAAATGTTTTAAATAATTTGTTATTTAGTGTGCAACATATTAGCTTAGGTAGTGACCACAGTGACCGGACTCTGACCTGCATGGAGCACAAGATGTTTGACGTCCGTCAGCTACTCAGCCAACCAGGAGGAAGAGATGCTACCCACACCTACAGCACCACACCGTCTGTCCAATCAGGTCCATTTAGCATTTTTTGTTAGAGTTACTTTAACTAATATAAATACAAGAATGATGTAATGAGATTGGGGAGAGTTTTTGGGTTATTTCCTAGCTGGAGAAATAAACCATCCTTTGAACTCTTGCAGCCGGGTCTCAGTGCCTCTTTCCCCGACAAGGGGTTGTGTTTTCTTTTTATTTTTTCTCTCACACGTAGTGAGTCGGGGAAAGGCACCTACATTTTTGGTGACCTCCGCAACGTGATTTAGAGAGGTGCCTTGAGGCCTGCGCCGCCCGGCAGCGAGATCCAGGGCGCCCCCAGCAGAACCATCGCCTCTGCGGTTGACCAGACTGTGCACACCAAGAAAAAAGGGTTAAGGGTTCCCGGTTGACGAATACCCGATCGAAAAAGCTGCTCGCCAAGGCAGGCCACGGCTTGGTTGGGGGACGGACCTGAGCGAGGTCCGGCCGTGGGTGGCGACCCTCGGAGTACCTGACTGAACACGTGGAGTCCCGGTTGCAAAGACCCCAAAGGAAGTTAATGGGAAATACGGGAAGAAGGGAATTAGCAACAAAGGGAAGGTAGCCAAGAATAGGGTCTGCGTGAGTGACGGTGAGGCTTTTCTGATCTATCCTTTATATGGCCATTAGGTGTTGTAGGAACTGAGAAGAAGAAGAGAAGTGGTATCCTAGCCCGTAGGGGGTAGAAGGTGGCGCCGCGTAGCATTTGTCCCGACCAAGTGCAGAATAGAGATAAAGAGAAAAATAGTAGGGGTCTCGTGTAGGCTCTGAGTAGTTTTTAGAATATTCTTTTTCCGTGGAAGTAAGAAATCTTGAGACATAATAAAGGCGAAAAAGGTGGGGAGTGAATGCGAAATAGTAGGTAGTATAGGGAAGAAGAAAAAACAGGGACAGTAACGGGAATAGGGAAAGAACAAACGCGCGCAGGCAGTGCATGTGTATGTTGCATGATTATATGTTTGTTGGTCTGCTTTTATATATATGTCTTGTTCAACACGCTAAAGTATTTCAATACAAGTAATTTGTGATTGACATAAGGTAAAGCAGAAGAAATAAACTGTGAGGGGTGATCAGGTAACACCTCTCAGAAAGCTAATGTGACATATGGTAATTGTAAGCATTGATAAAGAACGTATTATTTCCACATATTGTAACTGACATACCAAGTGAGAGGTGGGAAGAGATTCAAGGGTACCAGAATACACAAGAAAGGAAAAGAAACATTGCCATGGGGGGAGTAACACCACTGGCACATATTTGCCAGCACCTTCCACTATATGGCGATAGGATACAGAAGTATCACGATCAATGGATCACTGAGATAAAAGGAGACGGGGTTACACCAATTTGGCCAGAAGGAGGATCATTTGACAAAACAGTGTTGGACCTAGTATCAACACATTTGCTAGCACGATACAAAGGGAAACAGTTACAGAACCGGAGAGAAGTGTTAGATCTATGGCGAATGTTTGAGGAAGTTGCCCCCACGGCAGAGGTAGGTACAAGCCAAATGACAGAAAAGCAGAATAACCCTGAAGAAGTAGGCGGGACACCAAAAGGGGAATGCTCAACAACTACAAGCGAAAACGAAGTAACAAAAATCTATCCCTTAATGACTAGGCCAGCGGTAGGGTTTACTGAACCCTTGTATATCCCACCCACCGCCACTGCCCAGAGCGGGGCAACAGCCCCCGATCCTCCACCATATGACAAAGGAGGCCTGTATGGCCCCACGAGTGCGCCTCCTGTGGACATAGCACGTTTAACAGGTGATTTGAACCGTCAGCTAGCACACGCACAAATGGAAATAACACGGTTAAGAGCTTTATGTGACAAAGGGCAAATGCTGCCAGGGGGAGGGGAGGTACCCCCGCTGTCACTGGCAGATCTCACACCCCCAATAGGGGCAGCAAGTAATGCAACCCCAGTAGCCTCGGTATCAGGGCAGTCTATAGTATTGCAAGGGACGTCATCGCAGCAAAGACAAGAACAAGAGTGGCAGTCAGGACAGTTTCTGTTCCAATTGAATAACAAGCCAGTGAGAATTATACGCCCAGATACACCAGAGAGTCAACAAAGTGGAGACCAGGGTGAAAGACAAGGAAGTGAACCCAAGGAAAACTGGGAGGATAATAACGAGCTAGAGTCAGAAATAGAAGAAATATGGGACGATTTAGATGAATACGAAGAGGCAGCTGCTGCGGAGGGTTCTCCACTGCCAAACCACCGTTACCCAGACACACTATCGCCACCATTATGGCAAGGTAGATTAAGACAACGAACAGGGAGGATAGGAAACATATTGGTAAGTAAAACGAAAAAAGGGAAGACAAACATAACGGGAAAGAAACAAAAACTACAAATACCACTGATACATAAAAGAGCAGGTAGGCCAAACTACATTCCGTGTGCCCAAATGGACAAAACCAACTTGTTAAAACTCCTCCCCCCGCTGACGGGAGGGGCAGGTAAGTGGATACATGTATTTGAGAAGAACACGGCAGGTGTGCCGTTAGCTATAGGTGATGTAAAAAGTCTATTAGTTTCAGCAATCGGGGACCAAGCAGACACAATCTGGGAAAGGGCAGGGTTCCCGGGAGTAACACTGAGCTGTGACCGACACGATGGATCACCATTTAACAATGTTCGAGCACAAGTGTGGGATGCATTGCGGCCTGCATTTAAGACGTTCCAGATTTACATGCAGTGATGCAGTGTACGATGGAGGAGAACGAGGATCCTGCGCAATTCATTTTGCGAGTGCAAGATTTATGGAGAAGCGAAACTGGTTGGCATGGAATCAATCAACAGCTTTATTCTATTTTATCATTAAAAAGGGGTTGCTGAAAGAGGTACAGAAGGCCTTGGACAAAATAGCTGGGATCGAAGCCAAAGGTGGCCTGAAATTCAGAGCATAATTGTACACCACTGGAGGAGGATCAAAGAGAAGGAAAAGGAGGTCACGCAAAAGAGGCTGGCTGATGAAGCAAAATTGGTACAGACGAAATTAGTGAAGGTTGCCGCCATTACTGACAGTGCAACAGCAGATAGAGGAAAGGAAGGAGAGGAAAACGCGGGAGGAAGGCCTGTTGGGATAGCAGCGCAGTGGGTTGGAGAGGACAAAGGACAGTGGAACGGAGAGGAACAGCCATGCCAAGGATCGCAGTGACAGAACAGGCCGGCCCAAGGAAGAGGTGGGTACCATGGGCAAAGCGGAGGATACGGAGAAATGGGAAACAGAGGGTATGGTGGGCAAGGACCAAGGGGAGGACAACAGGCGTCGAGTTGGAATTGTGGAAGATGGGGACATTATTCACAAGATTGTAGAATGCGACCATCAGGGTATTTTCAACAGCAACAACAACAGCCCATGAACAATGAACAGGGCGGGGCTACCCACACCCAGGTAGCCCTTGTGGAGCGCCAATGGGGTGGGGGGAACAACAGGATCAATACTGCTATGACCCCCAAATGCAACAGAGACAGCCAGCCCCACAACAGCAGCAACAGCAGCAGCAGCCACAACAGCAAAACGCACTACAGCCCATGGCGAGACAAAACCCAGTAGGGAATATAAACAATAACCCTTTTGCAGCGGCCGCAAACGGTGCCCCTGCACCATTTCGCGGCGTAACGGTCGTGGGTGACAACGTTTTTTCAATGCCAGGTCAGCAAAGATACCAAGACTAGGACAGCCCACAGGGAGCACTTCCGTGTTCAGTCCTATCCACCACACAAAGTGCAAATGAGGAACCACTAGTGGCGGCAGAGATAGGAAACAAGCAGTTTATTTTTATGGTAGACTCTGGAGCAGAAAAATCATGCCTCACAGAAGGGCAGTTTCAGCTCTCGGGAAGAAATTTGGAGACGCAGGGGTACTCTGGGGCTATTTTAAAAGTTCCTTATACAAAAGATCTTGATGTAACAGTGGGGGGAAAAACAGTGCGTGCACCCTTATTGTATTACGAAGACGCGCCAATCAATTTGATGGGACGAGACTTGCTCAGTAAGTTAAACATGACCATAGCCTTTACTGAAAGAGGAATAGTGTGCTTGCCACCAGGGGTATGTCCGTACGAGCACTCTTCATTATAAGCACGATTACAAAGGAAGTTGCAGTAAGAGGGATTCCCATTGACATGGACATGTTCGTCTATGGAATACAGGTATTAGCCCGAGTAGTGCCTAAAATAACACAAAAAGAGTGGAGAATACCATCCGACTTTATACTCCGCCCAATCACACCAACAGATGTAGTACCAGGCACAATTATGTCTATAGACATTGAGGCAGTTCAAGTTTCCAACAAACGCATTGTGGTCATAGGCCTGGACACGCAAGGACGCGAGTGGAGAAGTGTGCTATGTATAGAGCCAAACATAATGCTGAAAGATATAACTGATGAAGAATTGTTTACTGATTACGAAGGGGATGGAGAAATAATAATGGAAATAAGCATACCATGTGACATTATGATCCAATACAGAGAAATACACAACCCACTCATGGCTAACATAAAGGCCCCACTGACAATATTTGAAGAAGACATGGCCAGGGTAGCACCTGAAATTTGGACTACAGGACCACACGATGTAGGATTGTTGCACGAGGTAACTCCCATAAAACTGAAACCAGGTGCCCTCCCACCCAGAGTGAAACAATACCCAACATTCACTGTTTCTCTAATACCCAGGAAGGTATTAGAGAAACAGTGAATGCACTCCTAAGCCAAGGTATCTGAGTGCCATCAACTTCCCCATGCAACACAGTGATTTTTCCGATTAAGAAAGCAAAAGGAGGGGCGTGGAGAATGGTCCAGGACCTCCGCCCACTCAATGACATCATCCAAAAAGAGTTCCCTTTAGTGCCTAACCCGTCATCAATATTGTGCAGTATACCAAAAGAGGCAACTTGCTTCACTGTCATTGATCTGAAAAAAGCCTTTTTCTCTGTGCCACTTGCACCAGAGTCACAGTACCTTACAGCTCTTTTACATTAGGAAACAGCAGATATGAACATTGCAGACTCCCACAGGGGTATTGCGAGAGCTCAAGCATTTTTAACAGAGTACTACGAGAAGACATTGACAACATAGATGTAGGGAGCACCATTATACAGTACGTAGACAATTTACTCGTCTGCAGTAAAACAGAAGAAGAGTGTAGAGAAGACTCAATTACACTGCTTAACGTATCGGCTGCCAAAGGATACAAGGTGGACAAAGGAAAGTTACAATACTGCCTTGCTGATGTTGTGTATTTTGGCCAGCAAATATCTAAAGATGGAAAAATAATACTACCAGACAGAGCAGCAGCCATTCCACACATTATCATACCAAAAACAGTGAAGGACATGCAGAAATTTCTTGGCAAATGTAACTATTGCCGAGCGTGGATCCTCGATTACGCAGCATACACACGGCCAATGCTACAAGCACTGAAAGAAGCACAAAAGAAAAGAGCCCCAATATAATGGACAGAGGAGACAATTGCTCAATTCTCTCGATTAAAAGACCTTATTTCAGACGCCCCAGTCCTTGCAAATCCAGATTATGAAAGGGAATTTTTCCTGTTTTCACACAGCAATGGAACTTTAATGAAAGCACGATTGACACAAAAGACATTGCTAGGCCACAAACCATTAGCGTACTACAGTGGAATATTAGACCCAGTGATGCAGGGACATTTCGCTTGCGAACAGGCCCTCGCTGTACCGGCCTTCGCCATTGAGAAAAGTGCCACAATCGTAATGGGATGTTCAGTGACGCTATATGTGGAACACTCGTTATTTGCTATCTTGGAAAGATCAAAATCTACCCTCACAACACAGAGAGCCTCTGCTTATGAAATAATAGTATCCAGTCCAAATGTACATGTGGTCAGATGCAAGACAGTGAACCCAGCCACATTCATTACAGAGCCATGCACAACTGAGGATTCACAGGAACACGATTGTAGCACATATGAGGGATAGGGCGATGACATTCCCAAAGCAAGCGAAAACGCCCTTACAGAAGGAGAAATTTATTTTATAGACGGGTCAGCATCCATAAACTCAGAGACAGGAGAGAAACATGTGGGGATGGCTGTAGTGCGCATGAAAGAAGACACATACGAAGTGATTGTTCAAAAGCGCCCCCCTCACACTACTCTGCACAAGCAGCCGAACTGACTGCACTAATCAGCGCGTTACACACAGCCAAAGATTGTGCCATGACCATATATTCAGACTCCGCTTATGTCACCACCACAGTTCACTCAGGGATATCATGTTGGTGAAGGAGAGGGTTCAGAAGAGCAGACGGGTCCCCTGTACAACATGCCACATGGCTAAATGAACTAATAGAAGCTTTAGCAGAACCATCGGTAGTAGCGGTGGTTAAATGCCAAGCCCATACCCATAACACAGACGCCGACTCATTGGGGAACGCGGCAGCCGACGCGGCAGCGAAAGAAGCCTAGTACTTCAATAAGACACTAACATCAGAGTACATTGTAAAAACAACCACAGCAAGACAACCAGCAGAAGCATACATTAACACGCCCATAGCACAGTTGATAGAACTCCAGAGAAGGGCCCCACCGGAAGAGCAGGAGTTGTGGGGCAAACAAGGGTGTAAGCAATCAGCCACAGATCTCATTTGGAGACCGGAAACGACAGGCAAGGTAGTGATGCCCGTAGAATTATTAGAAGTAGCATTCCAACAACTGCATTTCCCAGCTCACGTTGCAAAACAACACATTGCCTCAGATATTCAAGAGGATTGGTTTGTTCCTAATCTACACGAATACTTGTCTAAATGTGTGATTGAATGTACTACATGCCAAACTTACAATTCAGGAATGACATTACGAACCCTGCGTGGCACTTTGCCACGCCCTACAGGTCCATTTAGAGAACTACATATCGATTACGCGATATGGGAGAAAGATGTAACGGAGCAAGATACTTGATTGTGGTGGTATGCCCTTTTTCACGGTGGGTGGAAGCGGGCCCCTGTCCTCATCCTGATGCAAAATGTCCTGCCAAGTTCCTTGTGCGAGAAGTATTCTCGCCGTGGGGAATCTGTGACGTGATCCGTTCAGACAACGGCACGCACTTTGTGAATGACCTCTTCAAAGAAGTAACCTCCCTTCTGGGGGTGAAACACAAATTATGTTCGATTTATCATCCAATGGCGTTGTGGAGAGGATCAACGGGCTGCTCAAAAGCAATTTATCGAAATTATGCAGCACGTTGAAAATAAATTGGGTATATTGTCTGCCCCTAGCACTGTTCCAACTCAGAAACCAACCATGCAAGGATCATCATTTAAGCCCGCATGAAATCGTGACGGGAAGGAAAATGCACACACCACTCTCCCCTGTTAGGAGGGCGTCTGATGCGTACAGGGCTGCCACAGTGCTGGGAGAAGAGTTTAAGGAATACCTAACGCAGCTAACGCACACAGTACGCAGCATAGCAAAACAAATTGTTTCACCATTTACTGAAGATGTAGCAACAGACACCTCCATGCCGACAGCAGACAGCCCAGAGGGGCCTTTAATGCCAGGGGAGCAAATTCTTTCTGAAACTTTGTAAGAAGGTGGAATTCACCAAGATTTCATGGTCCATACACAGTGGTGTGCAGCACCCCAACTGCAGTTAAAGTTACGGGGTTAAAGTACTGGGTGCACCTCTCAGACATGAGAAGGGCACACAGTGTTACACCTCCTCAAAATGAAACCGACTGTATGGATGCCATCACTGGCACAGGTTGACATGATGAAAATTGCAATTTAGACTGGGAAAGAATAGGGGAAAAACAAAGGTTTTACATATTTTGTCTCTCTGTCTTTCTTTTCTTCTCATATAAATCGTGTTTTTTCTATTTTTTCCTCATTTTTTCCATAATGAAATGAAAAGGAATTGTTAAATGCCTAACTGAGTAAAGAAATGAAAAAGAATGAACAATTGCAATTATGTTTCTTTTCATATGACTTAACGAATTTGTCTCGCCCACACAGGTTCAACATGAGCCAATGCGACGAAATGGCTGAGCAGGCTGAAATGTTAGATAGAAATAGGGATGCCACTAGGGCCAGTAGATTAAATAATTTGGAATGTGTTATATGCTGCCATACTATTTGCCATACTATTTGCAATAATGATGTTTTATCTTATTTGGTATAATGTTGTTTTATATGTGGCAAATGAAATGAACAAAGGGTGGGAGTGGAACTGATATGACAAACCAGGGTCTAAACTAATATGGACTGAAGCAACGGCTATTTTGAAGGACACTTATAACATTGAATTGAATAGTAAAAATATATTGTTGCCCCTTGTACAATTGCACGTAAACAAAACTGCTATTCCATTGTTGAATAATACTGGAGCCAAGGAAATAGAGCTTGGACGGAATGTAAATGATGATTACTATTGGTTACTAATTCCAGAAATACAAGCATGCGTACACACACTGCACCAGAAACCACTACTGAATACACACGTCACCATGAACAATACAGATGAAGCATGGTCTAGAATATTTCTGCTGCAATATCCACGAGTTGGTACCCAATTAAAAAACAGAAGGAGGAGAAAAAGGGGGGTGGGAAAAAACAGATACGATATTTATCATAACCTAGGGTTAGATGAAATAGAGGACCCCCGACACCCTGACCAATCAAACAAATGGTATTCAGACATGAGCACCGCAGCAAAGCAAGCAAGTAACGAAAGTTGTTATGTGTGCTCACTTCTTCCTCACGCGACTGGAACCCCAAAAATGTTAATTCTACAGGAAGTACCCTTGTCTGAGGCCCAATGTTTGATTCATCTAATGCTGTGTAGAATAAAAAATACATTCCAAGCACACACAGTCACTATGGAAAAAAACGAACAAACTTGCACCAGCAGACGACAAGGAGTAATCTGCCTCCAGGAGCCATTTTTCATTATAAAAGGGACAAGATATGCAGATGACAAGTGGCATGATGAAACGATTGAATGCAAAGCTGAGGGGCTTCGAGGGCTGCCAGATGAAACATACGAATGGGCAAAAGAAACGTGCATCCCCATCTGGTCACAGCATATCACCAAGCTGACATGGGCCACACCCTTGGAGAGACCCATAAAGATTCAAAAGGAAATACCGCACGAACTTTGCTTCCATGGAGAAGGGAAGGTGAACATGGGAACCATGCGGCAGTGCAATAAGACTTTAATAATGCCAGTTATGAAAAAAGGCACTGCTGCATTAATGGACATATACTGGATCTGTGGCAAACAAGCTTACCTGCATCTCCCAGCATCCTGGAGGGGCACTTGTGCCCTAGCCACACTTCACTCAGCACTAATGGTGATACCAGAGAGCCACGTCCAGTTTACAGCAAGGCCTTCGGCTGACATATCGACAGCAGGCCAATCAACTGACACATCAGCAGCAGGGCAATCGGCTGAACCACCGACAGCGCCCGATGAGTCAATCACAGAGCCCCCAGCATACAAACTATTGTCAGAAGAAACGTTGAAAATTAAGTTGTCACGCAGCAAAAGATCCAATTATATTTCATCCAAATCGTCAGAACTCCTTGCTGAAATCCCACAACAGTACAAGCTTTTCTCATCTGCAGAAAAATTTTTTGCATCGGTTCTAGCACCAGGCGTGCAAGCAAGGGCAAACGCGAAATGGCTGCAGATAACACGCTGGGAGCTCATCCAGCTGGCCAACGACACTGAAGAAGGATTCAACATCATAAAAATAGAGCTCCGAGCATTGCGCTTGATGACGATGCAAAATAGATATGTCTTAGATCTTATCACGGCGATGGACGGTGGTGTTTGCAAAAAAATTGGGGGGCGTGTTCCACGTTCGTACCAACTTCCGATGCTGATAACGGGACACTGTCACATGTGATAACAGCAGTGCATAATTTAGGAGAAAGAATGAGAGCAGAAGGTGGAGTAGACAACAACACGTGGTTCGACGATCTGTTCAGCTGGATACCATCATGGGTGAACATCGCAGAGAAGATACTCATTCCCATTATAGTCTTTCTTCTCCTAATATTCTGTGTGTGCCAACTGGGACTAAGATGCTGTGAAAATAATATGCCTAATTCAGCAATGATGATGGTAACAGTGGGCCGGCAGACAACGGTGGCTACCATGATAGATGCCCAAGTACAAACCGGAGAATACACCACACCACAGTATAGTATGACTGCCATCTATAGACAGTATGGGGAAGTGGTCGATAATCTACATTACACTACCATTAGAGAACCAAAAAACTTGCTGTGGTATAACGAGGTTTGGATATATGTAGATGGGGATGGTGGGATATACTTAATGGTCACCCCAGAAGAATACGCAAGAAGAGGTAACCGCTTAAGAAGTGTGTGCAAAGCATGGATGCCAGTAAAGGGTACACCTGCTTGGGATGAGGCTGTGGCTGAAGCTGAGCGCTACCGAAGGGAGAACGGAAAGAACGAGATAAAGTAGTTCATTACTTTAGATGTAACGAAAGGGGGGAAAGTATGGGAGCGAGGGGTCCTCAGGCCCCCTCGCGTCATACGCTCCTCAGTACAAGGCTTGGACCACGTGCCTCTGGTAGTTGGATTGCCCCTTGCCCTTATGTGAAGTTAACCACGGTTGACTGCTACATAGATGGGACTACTGAGCAGGACACGGGGCATCCATCTTTTGTGCCCCCTTTCGACTCCATCTTGGGTGAACAGGCCTCACTGCGATAGTACAGCAATGCTCAGCTCCCCATCCACCGCAGCAGCCAAGGACAGAGACACACACACACAAGGCGCGCAGGCAGCTGGCTGGCCCCCACCCTTGTGCTCCCCCTGCGAAGTAAAGCTCTGTGCTTCCATTCTCAGGCTGAAGCTGGAGAAAGTTGCAACAATCAATATGCTACAGTTTTCTTCCTCTGAGATCACTGTTCGTCTGAGAACCGGCATGTGAACCAGGATGAGCTAAGCACTTTCTGCTCGATTTGTCCTCATAAACGTGCAAACCACCCACCCCCATTAGAACAATTTATTGCCATCCTGACCCTGCACCCCCTGTAAGGTATTTCTTTCAAGTGCCAGACCCCCGCCTGTGCTGCGAAACCCACCCAACACACCCACTACTAACCTTAAGCATTTTTACTACTATATATGTTTTTACTTGTACTAATGGGTTTGAAACCTAGAAGGGATCCGAAACATAGCCTGATTCTTTTACATGCACAATAAAGGTCAAGGCATTCAATTAAAGCCACGAATGACCCAATTGTACTGACAATAATCATTGTGTGTGACTTTTGTAGAAATGTGACAAGTAGCATAAAATGTTTTAAATAATTTGTTATTTAGTGTGTAACATATTAGCTTAGGTAGTGACCACAGTGACCGGACCCTGACCTGCATGGAGCACAAGATGTTCGACGTCCGTCAGCTAATCAGCCAACCAGGAGGAAGAGATGCTACCCACACCTACAGCACCACACCGTCTGGCCAATCGGGTCCATTTAGCATTTTTTGATAGAGTTACTTTAACTGCTATAAATACAAGAATGATGTAATGAGATTGGGGAGAGTTTTTGGGTTATTTCCTAGCTGGAGAAATAAACCATCCTTTGAACTCTTGCAGCCGGGTCTCAGTGCCTCTTTCCCCGACAAGGGGTTGTGTTTGCTTTTTATTTTTTCTCTCACACGTAGTTACCGGGGAAAGGCACCTACAGGGTGAACCCCCGGGTATACTCAATTTCCCGAAATTGTGCGAGCCTCTCTACTGAAAATGAACATAGCCAAATAACCAATTCTATGGGATGGTTGCCCCCTCAGGACGGTCTGCAACCACTTTTTAGCACACTGTACATTTCACACAGGAGAAATATCTATTTGCTTATCAGTCTGGTCCCTCCTTTAAGGCTAGTTCAGCATCAAAATGCTAGGCAGTTCTCCTCTGAACAAGAGCACCAAGAGCCACCCTAGACAGCTGTATCTACTTTTTTTGGTTTTATCAGTGTGGTGAATCTGCATCCTTGTGCTTTGGTGGACATCATCATTGTGATGAACCGGTTACTCTCTTGGGGGCACTGCTGTGTTTCTAACAGAGGTGTCTAATATGCCCTTTAAGCTGCAGCCAAATTGATTATCATTTATAAGCAAGAGAGGAGCAGAGGGTTTACAGAACCAGCAGACATTTGGCCTCATTACGAGTGTGGCGATCTGGATTTAAGGGTGCCGACAGCAACGTACCCGCACCCATTCCAGACCGCCACACTACGGCATACTTGCCATTGTGCCATTTTGCCACTGGGCCCGGCAATGGCACCCACCTGCAGAGTTTTCATGGAAGCACCTGCACCGTTAGCAACAGTGTTAGTGCTTCCGCCTCCCCACTCCCATGCACCCACCTGCAGAGTTTTCATGGAAGCACCTGCACCGTTAGCAACAGTGTTAGTGCTTCCACCTCCCCACTCCCATGCACCCACCTGCAGAGTTTTCATGGAAGCACCTGCACCGTTAGCAACAGTGTTAATGCTTCCGCCTCCCCACTCCCATGGAGTCCTATGGGACTCCATGGGAATGGTGACTAACATTTACTGGCGTCTGGCCTCCCGATCCGCCGGGACTTGCAATGTCCTGGTGGCAGTGAGGCGCCAGTAAAGTGTTGTGAGTCCGGCGGCAACCCACCGGTAGCACCAGCAGGTTACTGCCGGACTTGTAATGATGGCAAAAGTCTATTCGATTTTCAAAGGCAAGAAAAATTGGACTGATCGGAAGCACTCTCTCCACACAATCAATATGCTTCTGCATTACAGCATCCACAACAAAAGATCATTGGAGCTACTTTAGGTACCACAAAAGTCGCACTGTTTGACCAATGGATTGAGCACATACAACAACTCTAGAAGAGACAAATCCAGGCACCTTTTTAAGGACTCAGAGCCGTAGGACCAAATTCACACAAGTTTGAAGTAGATCATTGTTAAAAGGTAATATGATTAGGCTATATTTTTTATATACTTTTCCTCTTGTGAGTACGATAAGGACAGTGGTATGAGGCTACATACTACACTGTCCTCTCAAAGGCAATGGGGGTCATTACGACCCTGGCGGTAGGGGGTTAATGGGGCCGGTAGAGCTGCCGGCCCCGTTAACCCTCTACCGCCTCATTAAGAGGTCTCCTTGCGGGACCCGCTAAGGATGTCTGGTAAAACAGGCGTCCTTAGGGGGTCCCACGAGGAGCCCAGCACGCTAACAACGGGCCCGTCACTAATAGGCCCGTTGTTAGCATGCTCCCCATTCCCATTGAGCCCTATGGGGGCACGAATGGGAATGGGGATGTCCTGGGGTCGGCTTCCCTGAATGGGGAAATACCGGGCCCTCCAAGGTCGGAATGGCCTGGTATTTCTCCATTCAGGGGACCCGGTACCCGGTATGGGGGTAGCCATGACGCAAATAGCGGCATGGCTACCTCCATAGTCGTAATGACCCCCAATGCCAATAAGACTGAGTATTATTCTTACTTTATGGAGCTCCAAATGTACTTAATTCTTGACATCTCCAAGCTTGATGTATTTTTGATTATTGGTGTTGGTTGTAGCTAGGCCTAGGCTATCACTCGCTCAAACAGGGTAAATATGGTATTTGTTATGTTTGATCCATAAAGGAACCGGTCGCTGCACTATGTTAGAATTTAAGTGAGCCCCTGTTGGGGCAGATAGTTCTTGATTATACTCTTTTGACGTAAGGGCCTCATTACGAGTTGGGAAGTGTGGTAAATATCAGTGGTAATACGGTTACTGCTACAGTACTGTCGCATTTCTGCACTGTTCAACTACGAGTTGAGTGGTAAGGTAATTCCTCTGCCTTACGACCCAAACAGTGGCCAAACCAGCTGTAATATAGCCAAAATCTCCAATGGAGTTTTATGGACTCCAATTATTGGGGACTAACACCACCTACCACCACTTGTAATCTGGCAGTAATTCCCTCAGACCAGGTGGCGGTAACAGTAATTACAGTTGGCGGTATTCCAGAAGATTTACCACCATACTTGTAATTAGTCCGATATCTGGTGTACATCTTTTAAAGAGTATAGCATCCACATTGTTGGAGTCTGCATCACTGCTTGCTTACTTCACAACATACTGCATCATAAAATAAGCCTGTTCACGGATTCAGTTCTTACTGTCATGACCGACCCTCAAAATGATCTCTTTAAATGTCAAAGGTCCAAACCACATTCTGAAGAGGAAGACAGTCCTCTCCTACTTGCGTTCCCAAAGCCCAGACCTAGCACTTGTTCAAGAAAACCATCCCTAATAGTCCAAAATAAAATAGGACTGCTTGGGAAACGTTTGTAACAGCTTCCTGGGAGGGATTAAGCAGGTTGGTGCTGCAGTTTTTATTAGAAATCCTACAGTGAAGTCTCTTATTAAAGTGTGGCAAGATGCTGAGAGATGACTGGTTATTGTGAAATTGCATATCGTAGATGAAAAGTTAATTGTCAGCACTCGGCTACATATGTTAGAAAAGCATTTCTGTCTTTAAATAGATTTTTGTCAGAAAGAAAGGTTTTGGAATTTAACTGTGGATCCTATACAGGACAGATCAGGCAGGCCTGACAGCACATAAAAGCGGAATTCTATAGGAATCCTTTAAGATAATGGGTTAGTCGAGCTCTGATGGCCAGGCATTTTCCATTGACATCATGTGTCTATAATATGTTGATGAGAATTGACTATTCTGCCATCTCCCATCTAACCTCCTGTGAGCCACTTCTTGTGGCTTACTATACGGCATGTCTGATGGTCTTAGATACCAGGAATATGACTTTGGCTTCAGTTCAATTGGTTTCTCCCATCTCCTGGTCAGTCTTCCTCCCTCCCAGCCTTGTTCAAGCTCTTAGATCCAAAATGGCGACTATGGTCCACTTGATCTGCCCACCCTTCAGCACCTCTCCCCCTTGTGTTCTGAAGTGGATCCGCACAGAGTGCATTGTAAAAAAGAAAAATTCGGAAACTAGAGAAGCATAGACAACACGGTCAGAATAAATAAATATACAAAGAATAAGCTTTGAATGAATATGCATAGAACACACACACATAGATCAACTTAGAGCAACAGAACGGTTTTACGCATTGAACAGATGGGCTTTTGCAATAGCCACGTGGTTGTCAGAGGGGGTTCATGTTGGCATGCAAACAAGATGATGTTTCTCCTTTGGGGGAATGGAAACACTCAATTTAGATTTAGCGGTTTGATTTCCATCCTGCTTTTCCTTCAAAGGCATATGTATTTGTATCTGCTTTGTGTTTGCCAGGTCTCTCCTCCATAGTTCCTCTGCACTTCCTGCCTTTCTGTCCGAGCCTCTTAGAGAATGCTTGAGTGGTCTTGAGGGAGTAGACTGACATTCAGATTAGGCCGGGGAACAAGCAGACTGGAGACTTGGGGGTTTGCCTGGCGCCACTGACAATGGGATACCTGATGGAGGTCACGATAGGAATGTCACCTTTAAGAATGTGGATCAGAGGGAAATTAAGATCCTTGTGCAGTACATAGCGGGTTTACTTAGGAAGGTACAAGAAGGCCCATTGAGTGACCTTATATACAAATATCAGATCATCATGTTCCAAGAAACCTGGTCAATTGACTCTATTTTTCTCCAAGCCTTCTCTCTGTTCCACATTCCAGCAATGAGAATGAGGAACAAGAGGAGACCATCTGGGGGCTGTTAAGGCGTTATTACATCGCCAGGCTTTTTTTCGCAGAGTTTTTTGCCAAAAATATTTGGCCGATAAACCCCTCGAAAAATATTGGGGGTGGGTGGACAAGGAAATATAAGGGTTGAGGGGTGCAGGCAATAGGTACTATATAATATGTAAGGGGTTCTCAGAGGGAAACCCCTCAAATATTTTATTTCAAATTTTATTTGTTTTTTTCGGCCGAAAATGTTGGGCAAAAACCACTTGAACTTATGCTTTTCTATAATAAAAATGTTGACTAGTACCTCATTGCCCTTAGGACTCTAAAAGGAATGATGTTAAACGATGTTATGTCTCATGACTTCAATCTGTTTATGATCCTTTGGGGAAGCCTTAATCTGAGATTGGGTGTGTGGGAGGACCTCCCCTATTACAAAGAGGAGCAGCTTTTCTCTATGCCTTGCCCCAGTTTGATGGACACAGGGATCTCAAACATTGCCCTCTTCTTATGGAATACAATTCTTGAAATTGTATACAGAGCTACTAATGGCAGATTCGAATTATCCTCTGCAGGGTATTTCAATTTTAACGCCGTTTTGCAACATTATTGATTACATTCTTGTCCCTATGCAATGGGGGATTGCATAAAAAGGTTTTGCTATTCTCAAGACTTACACGTGGCTGTTGTGTCCTCATTGAAATGCCGTAGCCATGTGGGCGTGGCCAGGAGGAGGAAAGCTTGTGCGGGAGTTGGACATTGGTGGCGCGTGGCCTGGAGAGGTGTGCAGTTGTTATAGGAAGTTGATTAAAGCTTTAACGACTCCGTCATTCCTCCTGCACCACTGGTGAGGCGAAAGTACTGCCGCAGGAACCAGAGACGATGGGGCAGACTCCATAGGAAGCTGTGCCAGTGTCCACAACTACACACAGCCCAGCACGGTGTGATCACGGGGGGGGGGTGCAGAATTTCACCTACGAGGTGGTGAATACTCAGTTGGCGAGGCCTCAATGTGCTCCCTAATAAATCTACAGTGCTCAGTAATAAACACTCAAGATGCAGGATCAGCAGCCCGAGGAGGCAAGAGGGGGTGTCGGGGGAGGGGCATCATGCACACAGAGCTGTGTTTCAGCGCAAGCCGCAACTGTTTGAACTTACCCCCAGTGTAGATAGGGGGTCAGGGTGGACCGAGAGGTTAGCAGAATTCCAGGACTTCATCCAAGTAGTGGCATGTTCCATATTTGTACCTGTTAGGCAGAAAAACCTGCAGTACCCTTGAGGAACACTACAGGCAATTAGGACTACAAGTGTAAGTACAATTTCACCTTTGGTAAAAGCCTGTACTACACAGTAAAGTGGTAGCGATGGCTGAGCAGCCAGACTTATCTCAAGAGTTTAAGTGAGTTTAAGTGAGCAGTAGAACAAGTAGAACAAGTTACACAAAGGACCACCCAATACAGTGATTCAAGTAAACACTTACTCAAGGTTTCTTGGTAAAAGGATATACATTTATTTACTCAGTCAGTTTGAAAACATTACACTAGCATAAGCAGCTCAATATCACACACTAATACACTACAAAAGTCCAACTGGTAAGTGATGAACAAGTTTAACTCCAAAATGAAGTGGGAGCAAAATGGCACTTCAGATACTTAATAAAGGAGGGTAAAGACAAGGTTATAAGAATAGGCAGCCCAAACACATTCATAGGCAGGGCAAAGGGTTTCAGTTAAATACAACCAGTGATTCTTCTCAATAGGCCTGGGCCAAAATCAATGGTTCAGACTCTTTTTGTATAGGATAGCACAGTTCTGGTAAGTAACGGTTAAGTCTTTGCCACAGGTTTTTAAAGGAGTAGCGGCAGAGTAGCAGTCTCGGCCGCTGAAGGACGTAGACTCCGGGGTTCGAAGCCACGAGGAGATGAAAAGAAAACCACAATGACTTTGAAAGTGAAACCAGTGTCAGAGGAGAACCAAGTTCCTTCACCTCCCCGCAGACCACCGATACTGACTACTTTGCCTAACACACCTACTCTTTCCTTTGTCCTCTGAGCCCCCTGGGCCATTCGGAAGACCACTGACCGCCATCAGCAGCCCAGGGGGTGGGGATCCCGCCCCGCAAGTCAAGACCTCCAGATGAACTTGCAAGCGCACCCGGAGGCTTGCAGCTGGCGCAAGCGCCCGCAGACAACTGCGACCTACCTTCGCTTTCTTCGCCCCCTTCCCGCGGTGGGGGCCCGCCGGTGTGTGCCTCGCCCATGGTTGATGGCTCTGCTCCGCCTGTCGGAGGAGAGACGGTGCCGAGCTTCAGAGGTGGGCCCTCGGCGAGGCCCACTGTGGAGGAGGAGGGGGAGAGGACCGAGACTTGGACGCCCAGCGAGAAGTGCGGGCTGATTCCAACGCCTGGAATCCTGGGGAGGCGCTGCCCCCAGCCAACCCCTCGAATGTGAAGAAGGGGGGCTGGACGACTCGACGGCAACTGGGGCTTCATCCCAGGCAACGAGGGAGTGTGGAGACCTCGGGAGCCCAGATGACATCCCGCCTAGTGCAGCGAATATTGAATCTTTGGAGAAAAACAAAGACCCCCAACAACATCCACTCCCGCAATACACTTCTCGTGAAGTGAGCATCCAAGTCCACGCAACCCCACGGGACTGGGCTCCACCAACAGCACAAACTCAGGAGCCGGATCTACGCCAGAGGTGTATACCTGGCCTTGGCAACGCCTGGGAGGACCTAGAACAAGATAGCAGTTGAAAGGACCTCTCAGACTCTCCGCACATCAAGATAAACCATCGAACGAAGACGGTCCGAGCTAAAAGAAATGGAAAAGAGCTAGGGCGCTCTAAAAGGTCCTCGGTTTTTGGACAGACCCAGAAATCAAGTGGGGAGACAAAAAAGGGTGAAACTCAGGGACCACAGATAAAAAATACAAATCAATCTACTCCCTGCACCCAACACAAAACAGGACCCAAACTAGATCTCAGCAAACCAGCCTCGATACACACCATGAAAGAATTCTTCGGCAAGCACCACAAACGAAAATTCGACAGGATCAACGAAATAAGTGACAGTGAAATGTTAGAAGTGGTGTTTATTTCTGAAACAACAGAAAGCCAACAAGACACTGACCAGGCGACTTTTGGCATTCCAATGGCCACTTCCTCGGCTCAATATGGGCTTCCAAGCGATCTAGCGGCTCCCCAACTTGAAGCATTGGAGGTACACCGACATTTCCAAGATAAACCTACCAACAATTTGACTACACCTGACAATGGCCAGGTGCACAACGATCCTGCCAAGCAACATATTCAAAAGAAACCAACAATAGAGCCAGAAAAAGAAGTAAACATTATGGCCTTCCCCCTGAAACCAGATTTTGCAAGAGTGTCACTGGAGGAGCATTTGGTCACAAACACCCATGGCAATAAACAACCACCCAGTGTGGGCCTTTTAGTACAAGAAAAAGAAAAGGGCCCTGACTTGGACCTGACGCAAGATGACCACCCAAGCCAATCCAACGCAAGTGCACAAATGCCTTCAAAAAGCAAAACACCTCCATGTGCTAGACCGCTAAAAAGAGACTCCCTACTCTCAATGCCAGCGACTCCCTTTCGATCCCGAAGGTCTAGCAAACTTCCATCAAGTGCTCCTTCAGACTCACTGAAAAAAAAACTTGACATTTTCACAATAATGTCTGCGGTATCAATCGCACTTGCACTATTCACCAAGCTACACGCGTCGATAAATGACAGGTTTAAGGACCACAGTACCATCTCAGCTATGATGCACACTAAACTGTTATATATGGAGGGGTGCATCGCGGCGAAGGAAATGAAGAGCGGAGCCCAGGCCGACCTTGAACCACGTAAAGCAAGCACGGACAGTTGAGAAGAACCTGCCCATCGGCCGCCTGTTGCACCTAGAATCTTCCAGACAGTGGCCTGCCAAACCTTGATGGCTTGCGAAGAAAACACCAATAAACGTTAACACCTGTCTCGGTGCGACTTGAGAAGTACAGAAACGCAGGTCAGCACAGAACAATTGTGTCTGTGAAGAAGACACGTCCCTTTCTTCAATCGACCCGAAAAAACTAAGGAAAATGGACCGAGCCAACTGCAAATAGGGAATATGCAATATTTGACCAGACCAAGGCTAAACCAAAAGAGCTGCCACCGAGGAAAAAGCCGTTGGTCTTTTGCCTACCACACCCAGAGAAGAAAACCTTGGATAAATCGGCCCCCTCAACTACCGCAATATATAACTACCGCAGTAAGAGGAACGCAGAAAAAGGACCAACAAAGGAAGAGCAAAGAGCCAAATCACAATACTTGTGTGTATCTAACGTTCACGACAAGTTCTCCCGCATCTCCGAAAACGGCAGTGGACTTCTCGGAAGAAGAAGAAGGGCTAATGAACTTAAGTCAACACCTAGACGACTTGCCATCTGATAAATTAGAGAAAATCGCACTCCCCTCCTCCCAACTCTGCCTTACAATCAACAAGTCCAATCAATATAAGCATGATGGAAGAAAAAGAGGACCAACCGTTCCTTACCCTGGAGGACAGATATAAAAAGACAACCAAAAGTAAAGAGTGGGGACAAATTTCACCCCCCAATAAAACATACGGGAAACCGCCCAAAGACCCTTCACGTCACCATCGATCAAGGATGGCAACATCAACACTTCACAACTCACCGGATGGAACTAAGACCATGGCAACTAGTCGCAACACCCCCATGCGGATCCATACAAACTATTCAACCACGGAAGAGCGTCCAGCACTAAGAAACAGGCATCTGCAAGAAGTAGAATACCGAGGTGGAGGCAAAGACACCCAGAGGGCGCACGAGGGAGAAAACACGCAGACATTTAAATTAGAACAACTAAGAGACAGCGGAAAATATGTGGTTCTAAATAGAAGAACAGTCATTAAACTCTTTCACAGCGTTCCAAACCTCACTTCATTGAGAACAAAGGACTTAAGCTTAGTCGAGCCCAGTCATGAAGGGAGACAAGCGACAACTCTCCTTTATATCACTTCTAGAACAGTGAAACAAAAACTAAGAGACTCAACAGAAAAATTACTTAAACTGGGCTACGACTTAAGGGAAATTACAGGATCTTCACAAGCCCGCCTATCCTCAACCACCTCGAAGGCTCTTCCCACTACTCGAGGTCCTCTAAAAGCGATGAAGGCCATAGCAGTTCAAGATCCGTTCAGTCAACCAGCCACGGGCTGAAATCACCACTACATCATTCGAGGTCCTTAAAAAGAGACGAAGGCCACACCAGCCTGAGACCTGCTCAGACTAGCAGCCTGTTACGCTCACCCGGTTCCACGGGATCACCACCCAGCAATCGGTGTCCAGGTATCCCTCGCTGGGATGCCCAGTAGTGACCAGCGGAAGAATCCTGCCAGAAATACAGGTAAACAATGTTTAGGACCGGCTAACTGGGATTAACAGCCTCCCACCACCCGGTATGTCTGCGGTCCCTCTGGGCTTCCTCTCACCTTGTTCTTGATGTTGGCGGGTTCTCCGTCCTGCTGTCTCGGCAGGGGCGCGTGGTGCCATGGCGATCGAGTTACTTCACTGATGTCGGCCCGACGTGAGTCTTTCAGGTAGGTCTTGTTGCTATGATGTTTTGCTGTCCTAGCATGCCTTTCTGGAATTAACAATGTCTTTTTTCTCTTCCTTAGGTACGTGGAAGTCCAATTCGGGGCAAAGATTGGATTCAGGGTTCGCTGGTAAGTATTAGCGTTTTTGGAGCACCTAGACGTGGCGAGTTGGCGCTTAACGCAGCGCTAAGGTGCCTTGCCTTTGCTAACCTGTTATCTTTTGTCTTCACAGGTCGCGGTGCTCCGCCGGAGTGTAGTATTCCAGAGATGTTGCGGAATGAATTGCGAGTGGGAAGGTAAGCCTTTTGGCAGAGTTCGTTAACTGTGTAAAATGTCTAAAGCCTTGTCTTTCCCTTTCTGCAGGTCCGTCGATCCGAAAAAGCACTGGTTCCAGGATGCCGGTCGGGAGAGCTGAGAACCGCTAATGATGGAATTCAGGTAAGCTGCAACCTTTTCTAACGATGTCTTCTTTCTTTTTCTGCAGATGCTGTTTATCCGAGGTTCATGGCTGGAGCTGAATGCGGTGAGCATCACGTTGCAGTATTGCAAACTAACCCGAAGCGTGTCAGTCCAGACGGGCGTGGTTTAAATAGCTTCAAGAAAGAAGTCCAGTATAGCTCTCAACTCACCCGCCCACCCGCCAGCTCATCTGTTTAACCCGCCTTGGCAAAGGTGGGAGCTACGATTCATAAGTTTGCCGGGACCCGATTTCGAGATCCCGAAACCGGGTCCCGGCGCGACTCTTCCTGCGCGAATGGAGGCGTGAAAAGCAAGTGTCATGCTTTTCACGCCCCCATTTCCTCCCCCTTCCCCTCCCTGGCGCTCTCCTCCAATGAGAGGATTGTGCCTGGGAGCATCCCCCCCACCCCCCTCCCGCAAAAGGTCAGCGACATAGAAGTAGGACTGCCGTTTCATGTTTTTACGGCAGTCCTACTTTTATGTTTATGGCCTTTCTGAGTTTTCACCCGCCTTGGTATCAAAAAAGGTTGTGAGGTATGAGTCCAGGTAAAAGAGTTCCAAGGTGCCACGCCCAAACCATCCTTCTGCAAGCCAGGTTCCAAGAAGCCTGATTCTGTGGATGCTTCCACATTGAATGACAGTAACAAAAAGTAGTTCCCAAGCACAAACACATTGTTAAGTATGAGCCTGGTGCCAAAGGCACCAGGACTGTCCCCAAGAAGGCCTCGGTTGGGATTTAGAGGAGACTGGGGTCAAGGCTCCCCCTGGCCCATGGGTAGGCCAGGGGGGCTTCGGGGTAAGGGTTGTGACACAGCCACAGACTGACATTGACCTCCAATGACCAGTCGGGTCTTCCATTCACCAACTTGAAACTAACAACAAGGGAAATGGTAGATAGAAGAAATGGACCCTCACCTACTACACCGACCACTGTCCCAAGAAGCCTGAAACAAGGTGATGCTTCCTAGATATCTGTGCCTGAAAGATCGGGAAGAAAGCCCTCGGGACACCTACCTGCAATAACAAGAACACTGGTGCAGGTGCCTGCAAAAGTATCAGGTACTGACCAAGAGAAGGAAAAACTGCTCCCTCTACATCAACTGTGGGCTTTAATCCCAAAGGCCTTGTCTTCCCACCAAAAGTAGCAATCCATGAAACCATAGAGTCTCGACCCGGCCACAACACCAAGGCCAGAAGCAGCTACCATGAGACTGGGCTCATGGAACACCCGAGGCTTTTCTCACCTGACGGTTCCTGATGATGTAGACCTGGCCTCTTTTGACATCCTGTGCCTCCAGGAAACATAGCTAATGGAGAAACCAACCCTAGATGGCTTCACCCTCACTCATGCACCATCAAAAGAAGGAACAAGAGGTCACCCCTTCTCTGGCCGGCTAACAGCAAATCGCTTGGGAAAAGGAATTACACTGAAAGAAAATCTCTCAACGTACCTCTTCTTATTAACTGTGCTAGTCAAATGGAATCATCAAAACACTGACACTGGGAAGATCTCCGGTATCCGCAGGCCATTTCCAACGCCAGTTTCATCAATCTGTTGGAAAATGAGATAGACCGGTCTTACATCGAACATCAGGCCTCCCATCTCCTAATCTGCGGAGATCTAAACGCAGTATGTACAAAGGAACATCCGTCTACCCGCACCACATTGGCAGAAGAACGAGGTTGTGCCTGGATGACTTTGATGGGCTCAAGCGAGCTGGCTAACCTGGACAGCGTATATGCACATAAAAGTCGGATGCCACCTTGGGAAGGCAAAAAATCTTCAGCAACGATTGACTATATATTCGCCTCCCGCACACTACTCCCGACGATCACCACCGCAGCAAGCAATCACAATCTCCTGAGTACCACATGGACCTCTTTCCACATAATAAATCAGACACTGCAATCGGAGCTGGAAGTGAACAACAAATGCAACCCCCTTATGTTAAGCGCTAGAAACATCTCCAAGCTTAGCACCAACTATTCTCTGTTGGGACTCTGCGACCTGAAAGAGACTAAGCCGGACTATTGCCCACTTCTCATTCCATACAAGAAACCGATCACAAATAATCTAGCAAGACCAGAAAATTGTTCCCACAGGTATGACAAAACCTTGGTTTTAAAAAGAAAATCACTAAGAAGCATAAAAAGAGTGGCAGCTCGAGACAACACGGCCGCAAGGAGAAAAGCTTTTCTGGTAGCTTCTAAGAACTACAAGTCATGGCTAAAAACCTACCGCCTTGCCCTCTACCAAAACGACTCCGAGGAGATGCTGAAACAGCTTTGTGGGAAAAATGCACACAAATTCTGGTCACTGATTAGATCTACAGACCGCCAGACAAATAACGCGCTAACCAACTCCATAGCCGAGGATGTATGGATAACCCACAAGACCCTATTTCAAGGCGTGACCCGAGAAACAAACACCTGGAGCCGAGAAACAAACTTCGGGAACCCCAGCGAAGAGACATCATGGGTGAAGCTTCACGACAGGGCGGACATTCTTGAGGCAATCCAAAAACTGAAAAATTCCAGAGCTTCTGGTCCCGATGGACTCACAAACATCGAACTGAAAAAACACCCGGAGGAATGAGCGTCTTTTATCAGCTTGGTGTTTGAACATTGTACCAAAGCCAAGCAGCTACCAGACTCCTGGACCTCCTCAGTGGTCGTCCCGATATACAAGAAAGGCAACAGAGAAGATCCTAAAAACTTCTGCCCTATCGCATTACTGGATGTGATCGGCAAAGTGTATGGATCTCTCTTGCTAAGCTGTTTTCAAAACTGGTTGCAAGATGCAGAATGCAACGACCCATTTCAGTTGGGGTTCAAGAAGAACATGGGCACCACCATAAACATTGTGACCTTGAGCATCCTCAAAAGCAAGGCAATGACAGGAGGAGTTTGAATCTTCCTGGCATTTTTAGGCCTAAGCAAGGCCTTCGACCAATTTGATAGACTTACTCTGTGGGGGAAACTGTGAGCATGGAAACGCCTGGAAGAACTTCTCCAACCAATCATATCTCTACACAACAACACCAGAATGCAAGTTCATCTAAATACCCAAGGCTCACTCTCGGCAGCTATACCCACAAATCGTGGAGTAAACAGGGATGCCCGCTGACCCTGACGCTCTTCCTGTCCTACATGGGAGACTATAAAGACACGGAGACAAGAGTGCGCTCATTTGCCCCACAGCTGCGTCAAGTAAAAATCTCAAGACTGCTGTATGCGGACAATGTCATATTGCTCGACCAAACAGCCATTGGTCTCCAGAGACAGTTGACCAATTTCGCGCAATACATCGCCACTAACCATCTGGAAATTAATAAGAGTAAGACCAACATTTTGTCACTGGGTAAAGGCGGAGGAAGTTCATAAAAAATTCAAATGGCAGCTTGACGGCGCCCTGATCGAAAGAGTAACTGAATTCAAATATCTGGGATTCATGTTGGACAGTTCAAACCAGGAGAAGGCTATGCAAACCTCTTTACGAGCAAAAATGAGAAGCCTAACATCTCAGGCTCAAGCAGTGGACAAGAAATTTGGCCGCTTCGCCCTAGTGCCAGTCACAAACTTCTATAAAGCAACGGTCGTACCATCGATCTGCTATGGAGTGGAAGCTATGCCGTCCTTGCCCAAAAAGATCTGGACAGAACTGGAAAGCTACTTTTGGAGAAAGGTCCTTAACTCCCCCAACTCGACACCAATTGCGCTCATAAGACACAAATTGAGCCAGCTGTCACTGGAGGCAGTGATAGAGCGGAACGCCCTGATGCTATATAGGAAACTCCTCTTGGAAGACCACCCAAAACTTTTGGAAGCCATACACGAAGATCTGATACTCTCCCGTGGCATTCTCCTTACCCAATGGGCCAAAGCCCAGGAGGCAAAACTCGGCGAGATCCAAAGTACAAAAAATTAACTGATTGAGAACCCAACAAAAACGCAGAAGAGGCTGAATGAACAAGACTGGATCACAACGCTGGACACAGCCGCAACATATAAACTGGCCGCACACTTACCACCGCAGGCATAGAAGCTTCATGAGCCACAAGCTTTCCTGGCCAAATATCCAAACAGAAAACTCAGGAACACATTCCTGAGAGCACGAATGAACATCTTCCACACCAATGAAATTCTGGAAATCAGAAGCCAATCTACATCCAACAAATGCAGATTCTGCAACAACCAGATTACGGTGGAAACAATCCGCCACCTGCTACTCTCATGCCCAGAGGTCGACCATATTATGAAACCATATCTGAAAAACATCTTGGTCTCAGCCTACATATACGAGGAGGAGTTTTGGTGGCCTCGGCTGATTGGAGGCAAGAAGACTGTATGGGTGAAGGCCACGGCAAAAATCATGGACTTGATTTTAAAAACCACAACTAAAGAAAACGACAACAACTAGAACAAAGGCAGAGATCTTATAAAAAGTTTGCTGATCCACCTTGTAAAAACCTTTTTAGTTTAAACCAAGAATAAAAAAAATAAAAAATAAAGGATTTGGCGAGGCGAAAAGTTTGACGAATTTTTAGGGAAGGACAAGCCTTTGTAGTTGAGAAAAGTTTCATGCACTTTCTCGATGGCCGAAAACATTTCCGGACCGCGTTTGCACAGTACCTTGTCAATGAAGAAAGCTGTAGCTGAGGCAGTTGTTCCTGGCAGTTGGAGCAGATCTCGCTGTTCCTGAGCTTCAGTCGTAGGGACAAGAAGGAGGATGTCGGGAGGTTCCTGCACTGCCCAGGGAAGAGGCCAAAAGCTGTAGCTAGATGTCGGTTTAAGGTGTGAGTTCCTTAAAGTCCACTAGCTGCTTTCCTTCCCTCTGGCTATCCGGTTTTCAACAGCACTCTGATGAAAATTCGACCAGAATAGGACAGTGTCCAGGTGGCTTGCAAGTTGGTTGTTCCCACCAAACTCAAGGGAAGAAGTTAACCTTGAAGGGCTTCTCTGTGGTCGGAGATTCAGGCAATTCGGACCTGCAGCAGGGCTTCACCGGTCGTCCAGGTGTTGCAGCAGTGCTCTTCCTTCCTCTTCTCTTCGGTTCTTTCGTTCCAGTGGTCGACTCTGCTTTCCAAGTCCCAGAGACCTGCTTTTAAACAGTTTTCCCCCATTCATTCCAGCCTGACTGTCACTCACACAGCAGGGTGGCTATCCTTGCCAGACAGCTAGCCGGTCAATCACCAGAGTGCATTCAGGTCTCATAGGAGACTAAGCACAGGGAGTTTCGGGCACCTCCCTCACATCCTGTCCACCCCAGACACTCAGGCGCCAGAGGAGGGCTTCAGCACTGAAGCCCGCCAAAGGCCAACAAACAAAGGGACCAAACCTGGTTTGGCATGCAGAGACAAACACAAGAAGGACCTTTCCTAAAAGAAATGTTGAAAAAAGATGACCGGAGTCTGTTTTTACAGATAGGTCTTGGGCGCCTTATTGAAAAACATGGCTGACGCAATTTTTAGCTACCGTTGTTAGCGGTTGTTAAAAAATCACTGTAGTCGATCTAAACCACTGCCACCAGCCATTTAAAGTAGAAAAGGGTAACATTTTAATGTTACATGAGTGTTTTGACTCATGGGAAGCTAAGCAACCACTCCAGCACACTCTAGGAAGATAGTGTGTGCTGGTTCAGTAAATTTAAAGAGACTAGTAAAGTCAATTTAACTTTACATGCTCTGGGATACAGCAGTCAGTCCCAGAGACGGTATTTATCTGAATGCCACCCCTGTGCCGCTGCACTGAAGGTGCTGTGTGACACACTGAAAAGGATGATGCCATGAAGTTTGTTTAAAACACCATAACTAAAAGAACACAAAAGTAAAACACACATCAAAATACATGAAAGAGTGGGGAAAAAGACTCACACTCTTTCCAGGTAAAAAAATCAAATCCTAGAAATCCAGCAAAGTTGTTGGGGGTCTCAAAAGGTAAGGGAAATTAGCACATATTGAGAATTCTCCCTAACAACCACCAACTTAGCTGGAAAGGAAATAAGGGAGGTAATTAAAACGCTGCTGCCAGCAGAAATGGGTACACATGATGTGATGATTGCAGCTTTGAGTGGCAGATTTGTGACACAAAGGAACTGCTACTTTTAATGGTTTACGTTCAACCAGTGCAGCCAGCTGCCAAATGTAACAGTGGATGAATATGTGTTGCACTTGCAATAGCAGTTCAGATACTGCCATTTTGATCAGTTCTCGGATGAAGAGGCTATCCGGCTACACGTTATAGAAGGATCTATGTCTTCAGAGCTGCAGAAACAACTACTCCATCAACCACTTCTGCTACCCGAACTTCGCAATCTAGCAAAAATCTATGATGTATCATTCTGATCAAACTGATCAACGAGGCGAGGGTGTGGCGCTTATTGTAAAAGCCCACTGGACTGTCACTCTTCTAATAATCTGCACTTGGATGATTGAGAGCTCCTGGATGTTCAAATAAAAAACAATCCAAACACATCTCTTACTATTTTCACTCTCTTTAAACCTCCCCAAGCCCTTCCGCTCTTCGAGGAGAAATTAATGGAACTATTGAACAGTTGTATTAAAGCTAATTCCCCAGTGATTTCAAACCCAGTTGGGTGATTTCAATTTATGGGCTGATGATCCAACAGATCCTTTGGCTGTATCTCTGCTGTTTTCTCTGGAAGCAGCTGGTTTTGTACAACTGGTAAAGGAGCCACCTCCTTTACCAGGGTAAAGGAGTGGTCACCTATTGGACTGGATTCTTTTACATAATGTGAAGAGTACTGCTATTAGCACTGCATTATGCCCTTGATCAGATCACTTTGTTGTTAATACTTCTGTTATTCTTCCTACCTCCCCTCCTAGACTTGATACAAAGCCAAGAGTAAAAATAACATGTTGTGACACCAAGAACATCTCAGCTACTGCCTTCTCACCAATTGTTACAACTAAACTTGGCCAGATTTAAGCTAGTTATAATTCTTCTGTTCTGGCCTCTCACTTATCCGCTGTCATTAGGGAGACCATTGACACTTTGGCACCTGAAAGAGTAAATATATTAAAAACCGAAACCATGAAGAAATCATGGTTTAAAGATGAGATTGTGGAGGCTAAAAGGGAAAAGAGAGTGCTAGAACGTAAATGGAGGAAGAATCCCAGATCCATTACCCTGAAGTGTTATAAGAAAAGTGTACAACTATATCAAAATATCATCATCGAAGCAAAAAAGAAAACCTATAATGTTTGTATTAACAATGCAAAATCAAACTCCAAAGAACTTTTTAAAATCTTGAAGTAATTGGAAAGTCATGCGTCACCCTTCGCACCCATCTCCAAAGACTCCTCATGGTGCCAATCCATTCAGGATGAGTTTGCAAATAAAATTGTGTGTCATCGCCTATCTATTACGGAACAACTGACTATATTAGCTCCCAATAATGAGCCTACTATAGCAAACAATGCACATTTACATCTACCTAAAAATACTCCTACGTTTACATTTCATAGCTGCACTGAAGACGAAGTCCTGAAGATTGTCAAGGGCATAAAGTCCACCTCATGCTTGGGGGGACTCTTGCCCCGCTGACATTCTGAAAGGCTCCCTAGATACCCTGATCTCATGGATCACAAAAATGATCAATTTATCCTTTGGATCTGGTTCTGTACCTGCCATCCTGAAGGATGTCTGGGTTACTCCCCTTTTGAAAAAGTCCACTTTTGAACCTGTAGCTCCACAGAATTATAGGCCCATCACCAATGTTCCTTATCTGCCAAAGATTCTTGATACAGTTGCATATCTACAGCTTCAGAATTTCATAGAGGATAATAAGCTATTAAATAGCCAACAGTCCGGTTTCAGATCACAGCATGGAAGGAAAACTGCTCTTTTGGGTCTCAAATCTAATATCATGGAAATCATTGAAAGAAGTCATCCAGCTCTTCTACTATTGCTCGATTTATCGGCAGCGTTTGACATTATTGACCACAAACTTTTACATGACAGATTGTTAACTGTTGCTAACTGTTCTGAATCTGCTGCTAACTGGTTGGCTTCCTGCTTGGTCCCAGGACATCCAGATTTGCTGTGCCTGCAGCCCAGGCAAATCCTATTCTGTCCTGTGGCGTACCACGGTGATCATGCCTTTCGCCCCTGCTGTTCATTAGCCATATAAGGCCCTTTATTGATCTTCTCGACAATCTGGGTGTCCAATTTGCAAATGATGTGGATGACACCCAGATCCTCTTTGAACTATCTGGTGAGCACTCTAAGATACGGATACAGTAAACCTAGTCTACAAAAAAAAACAAATTTGGATGGCAAAAAACTCTCTCGCCTGTAACGATTCCAAAGCCGAGCTTCTTATCATGGCATCTGGACCTCGTCTGAAGAAGCTACATACCAAATACTCACATTTTGAAATTGCTGGTACTACTATTGCTGTCCACAATGCAGTAAACACTTTTAGGGTGTATCTAGATGCAGAATTATCTATGAAGAAACAAGTATCACAGTTACGCTCATCTTGTGGTCATGTGATAAAGCTTCTCCATCAGAACAGACCATATCTTTCCATTGCGAACAGAGCGCACCTGGCATCATCTTTGGGGAACTGAACTTTAGACTATTGTAATAGTCTACTATTGGGCACCTCACAAGGCAATCTCCTCCATCTTCAGACGACTCAAAATAGAGTTGTAGGGGCAGTCTATGGACTACCTAGGCGTGATCATATAACAACTTTCAGGAGGAAACTACATTGGCTTCCAGTCAGGCAGAGAATAAGGCATAAGACACTCTCTCTTGCATTTAAATGACAGAATAAGTGTGCACACCTTTATCTATCTAAGAGACTGTCTTCATGGGTATTACCCTCTTCTGACACTCCTCATCTGGCTCAACCTCAATTTCATCTGAATTTCTTTTCGATTTCATCACTTTTGCAATCCCTCTGCTCTTCATCTTCTATTGCTTGCTGCGCTCTGAGGCCTTTGGGCATGTAGCGCTCTACTCAAAAACTAAAATAAATAAAGTGCTGCGAGATGCCGGCCTCACTCTCAATCTTGATAAATGCACTATCAATCAGGAGCAACTGAAGTTCTTCGGACCTTCTTTTCCAGCAGAGGAATGGCGCCTGATCCAGAAAAGGTTCTTACCATACCCCAATTGTTGCCCCCATGCATGTATCGGAACTGAGGTCCTTTCTGGGCATGGCAGGATACTGTTCTAGGTCATCGTTCTCTATGCTACATTTAAGGTGCCCCTCCGATGGCTGCTCAAACAAGAAACACCATTTTTGTGGTCCCAAGACTACCAGGACGCTTTTACTGCAGCCAAAAAGGCGTTGTTGAAGGCAAACCGTTTCGCTTACTTAGATCCGTCAAACGAGACTGAGCAGATTGTCTATGCTAGTCCAGTGGGGCTGGGCGCCATCCTGGCGCAGAGAGATCCCCATCAAGCGGATCCCATGACAGTGGTGGCATACACAAGCCGAGCTCTCTCTAACATGGAGAAGGCCTATTCGCAAGTGGAGAAGGAGATCCCAGCTAAGGTATGGTCTTGTGAGCACTTCCATCATTTTGTCATTGGTAACAAATCACTCTGATCACGGACCACCAGGCTCTACTCTCCATCTTTGGAAATCTGCGATCATGCATGCCTCTGAGAATTTAGGGGGGGGGATATGTTTGCAAGAGAACAACTACAAAATAGTGCATCAACCAGGTATACATTTAAACTCAGCAGACTATATCTCTAGGAATTCTGTGTCTAATTCTGTGGGTAACAGCGCAGCGGAAGGTGAAGAATACATCAAGTACATGGTGTCACAGAGGAGCAGTTGGTAGCAGCATTATTAGCAGACCCCACACTTCTAGAAGCTGTCGGGATAACAAAGAAGGGGCGATGGCAGGTGTACAAGAGACATCTCATGGTAGGAAGCAACATTGACATGGAAGAACTGTGCTGCTTGACTAGCGTGCAGATGCAATTGGCAGCCAACAACATTTTCATGAGTGGTACCAAAGTTGTAGTGCCACGACAACTCTGGCCAAAGATGGTGGAAATTGCGCACAAGGGCCACTGAGGTATTGTCAAAAGACTGCTTCCACAGTATGCCTGGTTCCTGCACAGAGCCGCATTCAGCGGCGCAAGGCATGTCAGCTGGCTGCAAGAGCAAATACTCCGGTTCTGTTTGGCTGTCATGGAGCTGCCCAAGGAGCTGACAATGAAACGTACGGTGTAGAAAGCGGAGCTCAATCAAATCCCACTGGGGCAAGCCATGCGCAAAGTACTACGGCAATACAGAATGACTCATCATGATTCAACGGGGAAGACCACTGGGGAATTAGTGAAAGTTTGCAACATTTGAAGCAGGATGCCAGGGAGTGAATGCAGACCGTCTGAAGGTGACAGAGAAGTGGGAGAGAGAGATCTCTGGAAGAAAATGGCAGCAAAGACTTACATGTCAATGGGAAGCGTGGAGCCATGCTCAAGGACTTTGAAGTGGGTGACGAACTGGTTGTCCAACAACGACAAAGAAGGTTGATAGCTGGTTTGCACCAGTGCCAGTACAGGTGGTTGCAGTGAAAGGTTCCATGTTCACTGCATCTGATGGAAGCAGGGGGTGACCAGGAATGGACGTTTTGAACGAAGATGGTGAGAAGAAAGGTGAAGAAGAAGAAGGGGCCACCAGTCCAGAAGAGAGGGTGATTGTAGATGCAGAGTCCAGTGAGCAGGGACGGTTTGAACGAGTGTTGCGGCGACCTCGCCGCCTCATTGGACAGGCATGAACGTTGACATTTGAAAAGAGGGGAAGGTGTCCTCGCTGAAACGCCATAGCCAAGTGGGCGTGGCCAGGAGGAGAAAAGCTTGTGCAGGGGTTGGACTTTGGGAGGCAGGGTCTGGGGAGTTGGGCAGTTGTTAGGTAAAGTTGATTAGAAGGTTCTCAGCGTTAACGGTTCAGCCATTTCTTCATTGGAGGGATTCCTCCTGCATCACTGCACAAAGCGACAGTACCGCATCAACGGTGACCACAATCAACTATCCCCAGTCAAGGCCTGGGGCCGACGAAGTGCATAGATCAGGGCCCTACTTTCCCTCCACGGTTCAGACAGCAGTAAGGACAAAAAGCAAGCAATTTGAGTGCTCTGAAGGCTGAGGATTCAAATATCGCTACCATTAGATATCGATGGAGGGATTACAAAAGGGAATTGGCAGCTAGGCAACATGAGATTGCCCGGGCCATTGGGACACACTTTGGGCTGTGGCAACTTTGAACAACAACAAGAATAGCTGTGCAATGATTGCTAATAATTCCTCCGGTCTTGATCTAGGTTGTCAGAAGTCCCTGAAATCCATGTCTCAGAGCAGGACTGGGTCGAACATTTGAGCAGTCTTTATAGCATTGCAGGTATTGTAGCCAGGGAAGGTATAAAGAATATTACAATCACCTACTCTGCCCCACTAGAACCCTTCCTAGTGAATAGTCCGACAGAAACTATGCAAAAGTCTGGCGGGCTGATGGGGTCCGAAATGATCTTTTTCTTTTTTGCACTGAGTTATGGATGCCATGTATGTCTTTAATGGCTTTCTGACGACCAATTGTATCCATGCAAGCTGGAAATTGGTACTATTGTTTCGATCTATGAGAAAGGTACAAAATCATTGACATCATCCCGCCGCCCAATCACAGTTCTGGACAGGACATCAACGAGGTGTTTTGGTGCCCTGTTGAAAAGACTTGAGGACAATCTCAGCCTTCAGGCCCGGGATGGGTACGATCAATCAATGTGTTAATCTTTATATGCTCCAAATATGTCTTTCTTATGGGGACCCCTCTCTGTGTGGCATTCGTGTATCTTTGCTCTGCTTTTGACCAGCTAGAAAGAGGTCTCCTGTGGATCCCCTTAGATGTAGGTGCTCCATTACCACTGCTGAGAATCCTAGAGTGGGTCACAGGGGAAGAATTGAGCAGTCATATAAATATGCAAATGGGGGTTTGTCAGGGGAGTGTGCATGCAATGCTCCTTTTCAACCTCGATAAGGAGTCTGGCTGCTAGTGAATCACTCTGTGAGGGCAGGAAACAGACCATTTTATGCTATGCAGATTATGCGGCTCTCTTAACAAAAATCTTAAACCTCTGCAAACTCTCATGAGAGGCTATGTAAGCTTCAAGAACAATAGGGGACTTAACAGCTGAATAACCTGTAAGGAAAACCTAACTGATGGAAGGTGGAAAATGAAGCAAGCTATAGGTAGTACCTTTTAGATTTGCCAAGAGCCTTTGACAGTCATCTGCAATCCACATGCTTACTGCATGCAGAGGAAAGTGTGTGCATACAGGAGCCTATGGTGGCAAATTATCGGATGCGAGTAATCTGGATGGGTTACAAGCTGAGGAGAATCTTTTCCTCACTCATCTTTTAGGAGTGCCTCCGACTACGGCATCATATAGTACCCATCTTGAAACCGGGCTTGCCCACATTTCTGTCATCCTGCTCCTTAATCCCATTCTGATTTGGTTCTCCTTCTGGCCCTGCCAAGGGGATAACATGTAAATTCTTGGTTAAACTTGTTTGGTCTCTGGGCATTGTGAGGAACTCATGGTGGCAACAGTAAAGGCAGACACTACTGTCGAGGGTGTTTAAACTGTAAAATGGGTGAGAAAAACGCCTAATCTAAATCTAAGATGGGAGTAAGCTACGACCGTCAAATAATAATAAGGCAGTCCTAGTGGCGTTTTGTCAAATAAAAAGGGCCTATACTAAAAAAAACGATTGCCAATCCTTACAACTAAGTTACAAATTGGTGTGGGATAATGTTCACAAGAAAAGAAAGAAGTGTTCACCAAATGATAAGTCAGGATGGCATGGCTGGGGTCTCCCTTCCCCACCTTTTTTGGCACAGAACCCTGCTGGGCCTCGCCAGCTCGAGGTTACAGTTCCTTTCAATGACCTTCTGGGGCCAAGTCTATTTCCTATAAAGTCTTTTGCCTTAGAAGGCCTGCTGGACCATAAACAATACACAAACAAAAGTTCCTTTGAAAATCTTTCACATTGGGCGATTGCTCTTTGCCCGTTGGATCCCCCTCAGCCGGGCTCTGATCCTTCTTGAAAAGTTAGCCTCCCTCAGTCGGGTTGACTACGGACTTTCACTCAAAACATAACATTCAAAAAGTCTCAATGTCTTCGCAGGCATCCCTCAATCGGGTTCACATTTGCCCTTATATAAGTTCACAAACTCATTTGAAAGCGGGGGTTCCCTTCTCCTAGCTTTCTCCTAGTATCCCTCCGCCGGGTTCGCACTTGCCGGATTCACAAGATCCCTTAGTTTACCTAAGTTTGGGTCTCAGCCCTCAGCCACTCTTCCCTTAAAACCCCCAGCCAGGCCTTACACAGTTCTATTAATACCTTGTTCTCGGGTGTGTCACTGGTTACCCTGATTTGTAGGCATCCCTCCGTCGGGTTTACATTTGGCAATTTCACAGTTTTCTCCGTTTTCCTCAATGTGTCAAAGACTTTCGAGTGTACTAGGGGTTTTGATCAAACCTCGTAGGACCACTTCGACACTTCACGCCGGTCTCTCCTAAGGCCTGTTGGTTCTGGTAGTTTCAACAAAACAACACAACACAACACAAAATGGCTACAGTCAGAGTTCTTCGAATGAGCGCCCCGCAGCGCTGGACCACTCTGCTTCTGGACCTTTTACTATGGTTTCTTTAAAGTTCAATTTACACAAGTTCTCTGTTCAACTATTTTACCGTCTGCAACCTTGTGCCAGCACAGTACGGCTTACTATCAGTCTTCTCTGACTCACCGGCTCTGCTGAACTGTTGGGGCTTATTGTCTCGGGAGTCAAGGACGGCACCTCAACAGCAAGTGCTTCTCCCCGCTTTGGCTATCACTACGGAATGGCCCTGTGTGCCATTGACACCTGTCACACCACACGCCAGCTGGACTTTCCGTTCTTATGATTTCCCTTTCAGAGGCTTTGTGGGTCTGAGTTGAAAAGGGGAAAGGCAATTCCCTCCTCGTCGTCCTTTCAGGTCTCGCCGCCGATCTCCTCCATTTGAGCTTCTGATCTGGAATGGCTGTTTCCTTGTGTGTTCGGCCTTGCCCTATGAGTGCTTTCTTGTTCCGGCTTTTATCCCTGTGGGGAAGGGGAAGGGCCTTCAGGTGTGCATAGTTATCATCAATTACATGACTGCCTGACCCTTGTGTTGGGAGATGCCAGGTAAACGGCTCTGGTGTTAGTCTGTTGTCTGTCACAGTTTAGGAAAGTATTTGTGTTGGAAAGGGGGGGGGTAGAACTTTGAAGTGTCCTTTGGGATAGGATAGGGAAAAGGTGTCATAAGGAAGGGCGTGGTTGGTCAACTCAGAAAGGTGAGCTATGTAGGGTTTGTGAATTAAATAGGGGAGGCCTTGGGAAGGGTAGTGTTTGTCAAATCAAAGTGGGAGTGCGGGAAATAATCAGAGGGGCGAGGAGGAGAATGACTGAGAGTATTAGGGTAGGACACAGAAAAACAGGGATTCTGGGAGCGAGAGAGTTCCCAAGTGCAACTGGGTTTGGGTTCCTAGGGGATTTGTCATATACAGAGAGGTTGTTGGATCTGGGCAAGAGAGATTCATTGGCGGAAAGGAGACAGTGTGGTACAGCCTACATATTTCTCAAGAAACCTGTCCTCTTCTCCTTCTTCCCCGGTATAATACCTCATCTCACCTGGGTTATTCCCCCAAGGACAACCATGGGCTCCCCCATCAGGTGATCCTCTCTCGCTCTTCCGCCCCCAGGGTTGGGATCTGAGAGCGTCAGACCTTCCCTGGCCACCTGAATAAGGAATTCTTAAGGTCGGCTTGGGAGAATACCCTCAGGTTTCTCACAGCATCCATCATTAAACCATGCTGTTTTATGTTAAGAAGTCTCTCAGGACTGTAGGATTGGAAGGTGGTTTAGTGAATCAAATTAGTCTTGCCGCAGTCCCTGTGAAGGTGCTAAAAAGTTGGTTCCTGATGCTTTGGGGCAGTAAGAGAGAAGTTCTCAATCTCTTGAAGTCTTCTGTATGGAAATATCTCCCTCCCTCGGCACCCTCAGGGATGGCCAGGTATCGTGATGTAGTAACTTGTTTTTACCACTGGTCTCCATTTCCTGAGACAAACTAAATGCCCTACATGCAAGGGCATTGACCAGCAATTGGCCTGGCACAAAGCACGCAAATGAAATTCGCTGTCCCTGCGGTGCCGTCAAAGCTCTGGCACAACTTGTTCTTTTTTGCCCGCTATATAACGATTTGTGGAAACAATGGGCCTCATTACACGGTAGGCAGTAACCATGGCGCTATTAGCGCCATTGTTGCCGCCAGTATTTTACTGTGTCCGCCTTGGCGGATGGTGGAATTACCGCCCTACTCCAAGGTGAGCGGGGGCGGTAATTCCCCATTCACCAAGGCACTTCCCCATTCCCATTTTTGCCCCCATAGGGCATAATGGGAATGGGGAAGGCGCTAAGTACGGTACCGCAAATTGCGGTACCGTAATTAGCTCCAAGGTCCCTTTGCGGCACCCTACTTTAACGGCTGGTAAAACCAGCCGTTAAAGTCGGGTCCAACAAAGGGAACTCGTAGTAAGGCGGTAAGGGTTTACCGGTACCGGTGCCCTTACCGGTACCGGTAAACCCTTACCGCCTAACGTGTAATGAGGCCCAATATCTTTAAAGTTACTGTGGGGTTTCGGTCTTAATTGTTGGAAACCTGCTTCTTTGCCAGATGCTACCAGCACCTTTAAATGTGCATGCAACCTACAAAGCTCTTGCCGAAGAAGAACTTATTTTTATCTGTCTGCGACGGGAATGCATCTTCATCTCATAATTAGCGCTTTGTGTTTTTATGGCTATGTTTTGTTGGGTTTTTATTCGAACCGGGATTTGATTATTATTGTTTCTGAGTTTGCTGTTTTGTGGCTTGTTTTTAAGAATCCCAAATAAAGAAATGAAACCTCAGTCGCCATTCTTCCTGCTTTTGCCCCTCTCCTTAGAAGTTCCTGCTCTCCCGCTACTTCTTCCCTCTACCTTACTTTCCTACGCTATTCTTGCTTTCCTTGCTTTTCCATCTCTTTCCCCTCGCTGCTCCATCCGCAGTAGGTTCTGCACTCTCCCTGCGTCACCTATCTCCCTCTCTTCTAAGGAGTTTCTGCATCCATTACTTTTCAATTTCCATTCTTTGCAACGTTCTCCCAACTTTTCCGCTCTAGTTCCTTCGGTAGTTCCTGCTCTCTTGGATTCTGCCTCCCGCCCCCCCCCCCTCCTTTCTCCTCACATGTGGACTGCCTGTCTTTTAGATGAGGTTTCACCAGGCACTGCTCTTATGTACACATGTTTGCTTTAATGGGCCAGGACTAACCTCCCCTTGGGGTTATTCCCCTGGTCTTCAAAAATAGTTCTCTAATTGTCAAGTCACGTAAAGAAATTCCAAACCTTCTTTCTCCACCAAAAGCAACTCATGTGCTTTAGTCAGGTGCCTCCCCTCTCCCTCTAAACCTGCGGGTCTTTTTTCCAGACCTCTGACGGCTCAGGAGCCTCTTGGCTCCTATTCATTGTCCCCTCCTGCAGATTCCTATCCCAGTCTCCTAGCCCTCAGCTAGACCATCCTCATGTAGCAGGAGTCATTCCTTTACTTTTTCCTCTGGCATGAGAAAGCACATAACTCTGAGCCTTTCTCCTATTACCTTCCAACACATGTCCTCAGTGGTTTAGTAGAGGGCAGTGTGGTATGGGAAACATGGCCATGGTTGGTTGTGATCAACAGAAGACATGGCACAGGAAATGATGGCTACTGATTATTGTTCTAATGATAGCGAACAGCTGGAGCTCAGACATCAAGAAGGCACGTTGTTGACTCAGCCGGTTGACCACAACAAGCAATTACTTTGTTTCAATTACCGTTTTACCCTCTAGTAAACCACTGTGGACAGTTGTTGGAAGAGATTGTAACAGGTATGAACCTTTTAACTTTCAAATCATTACATTAAGGACTTTAGTATGATTACACTTTAATGGACGGAGATCAATTTACATGACTTCATGAATTTGTATGACCTATTGAATTGTATTTGTTTTATGTATGTAAATATAAACATTCTTTGCTGATGATTTAAATACGTCATTGGTATTTTTTCAATTTGGGTTGGCTACCTCTTCTTAGTATACCAATAGCTTTTGCATCTAAATTAAAAATACGGTTTAAATAAGTCACCTTATTTATCCCATACGATAGCTTGCCTGTCTTTTTTAGTATTGGCCATAAGGTTGCGCTTAAGCGCCACGTGAAACTGTTGCATTGGAGTACAGCTAAAGGGAGATGGCAAATGAGGAGGGACACAATGGTTGTAGGTTATGGTAAATTATTTACCCACCTATTCACCAGCTATGACTATGGTAATCCCTATTGGCTTTTTCCACCCACTTCCAACTTCTCCCCGCCAAAAACAGGCACTCACTCCTAGGATCTCTTTGAGCTTACTTTATCAATCCTTAACATCAAAATGTGCACCGGAAGTGCCTGGCAGTGTTTCTCCAAAGCAGTCTTCTGAGATTTATGATTTAATTGGGGCTGTAAATATGCTACTGGTGTAATGAAAATGTCTTAACCAGGGCAGCCTTCAGCCACTTGATTTATAAGCAGGATGCATGTCCTTCGTAAGTCCTGTTGAAAACAACCATCTGCAACGCCAGCAGTTTTGGCTTTTGTATGGGTATTAGATAGGCATTTACCAGACACTACTACTACATGCATACTTGTATCATTTTGCAGTTCCTACCATTAATGGCCAGTTAGCGCCATTGCTGCAGTGCCTGGCAAAGGCCTTTCAAATCTGTATGCAAAAGCCAAAGCGCTTGGCATTGCCAATGCATGTTGTATATTTGTCCCTGGTGTTGATGGGTTAAGAGGACTACTTACCTTTTTTATTTGCGAGTCTTTTGTGGCTCCAAAGCCATGGCATGGAGTGTCAACAATGGATTGCATGAGATCTCACGCATCTGAATCACTGGAGCTTGACATGCAGCCACATGGAATGTGAACAATGGATTGCATGAGATCTCTCGCAATTTCTAATATCAATGGAGCTTGATTTGCAGCCATATGGAGTCTGAACAATGGACTGTATGAGATCTCTCGCATCTGATATCACTGGAGCTTGACATGCAGCCACATGGAGTGTGACCAATGGATTGCATGAGATCTCACGCATCTGACATCACTGGAGCATGACATGCAGCCACATGGAGTGTGAACAATGGATTGCAAGAGATCCCACACATCTGACATCACTGGAGCTTGACATGCAGCCACATGGAGTGTGAACAATGGATTGCATGAGATCTCTCGCAATTTCTACTATCAACGGAGCTTGACATGCAGCCAAATGGAGTGTGAACAATGGACTGTATGAGATCTCTCGCATCTGATATCACTGGAGCTTGACATGCAGCCACATGGAGTGTGAACAATGTATTGGATGAGATCTCTCGCAATTTCTAATATCAATGGAGCTTGACATGCAGTCACATGGAGTGTGAACAATGGACTGCATGAGATCTCTCGCATCTGATATCACTGGAGCTTGACATGCAGCCACGTGGAGTGTGGCCAATGGATGACATGAGATCTCTTGCATCAGATATCACTGGAGCTTGACATGCAGCCACATGGAGTGTGAACAATGGATTGCATGAGATCTCTCGCAATTTCTGATATCAATGGAGCTGACATGCAGCCATATGGAGTGTGAACAATGGATTGCATGAGATCTCTCACATCTGATATCACTGGAGCTTGACATGCAGCCACATGGAGTGTGAACAATGGACTACATGAGATCTCTCGCATCTGGTATCACTGGAGCTTGATATGCAGCCACATGGAGTGTGAACAATGGACTGCATGAGATTTCTCACATCTGATATCACTGGAGCTTGACATGCAGTCACATGGAGTGTGAACAATGGACTGCATGAGATCGCTCGTATCTGGTATCACTGGAGCTTGACAAGCAGCCATGTGGAGTGTGAACAATGGACTGCATGAGATCTCTCGCATCTGATATCACTGGAGCTTGACATGCAGCCACATGGAGTGTGACCAATGGATTGCATGAGATCTCACGCATTTGATATCACTGGAGCTTGACATGCAGTCACATGGAGTGTGAACAATGGATTGCATGAGATCTCTCGCATCTGTTATCACTGTAGCTTGCCATGCAGCAACATGGAGTGTGAACAATGGATTGCATGAGATCTCTCGCAATTTCTAATATCAATGGAGCTTGAGATGCAGCCACGTGGAGTGTGAACAATGAACTACATGAGATCTCTCGCATCTGATATCACTGGAGCTTGACATGCAGCCACGTGGCGTGTGACCAATGGATTGCATGAGATCTCTCGCACCAGATATCACTGGAGCTTGACATGCAGCCACATGGAGTGTGAACAATCGATTGCATGAGATCTCTCGCAATGTCTTATATCAATGGAGCTTGACATGCAGCCATATGGAGTGTGAACAATGGACTACATGAGATTTCTCACATCTGATATCACTGGAGCTTGACATGCAGTCACATGGAGTGTGAACAATGGACTGCATGAGATCGCTCGTATCTGGTATCACTGGAGCTTGACAAGCAGCCATGTGGAGTGTGAACAATGGACTGCATGAGATCTCTCGCATCTGATATCACTGGAGCTTGACATGCAGCCACATGGAGTGTGACCAATGGATTGCATGAGATCTCACGCATTTGATATCACTGGAGCTTGACATGCAGTCACATGGAGTGTGAACAATGGATTGCATGAGATCTCTCGCATCTGTTATCACTGTAGCTTGCCATGCAGCAACATGGAGTGTGAACAATGGATTGCATGAGATCTCTTGCAATTTCTAATATCAATGGAGCTTGACATGCAGCCATATGGAGTGTGAACAATGGACTGCATGAGATCTCTTGCATCTGATATCACTGGAGCTTGACATGCAGCCATGTGGAATGTGAAAAATGGACTGCATGAGATCTCTCGCATCTGATCTCACTGGAGCTTGACATGCAGCCACATGGAGTGTGAACAATGGATTGCATGAGATCTCTAGCATCTGTTATCATTGTAGCTTGACATGCAGCCACATGGAGTGTGAACAATGGATTGCATGAGATCTCTCGCAAATTATAATATCAATGGAGCTTGACATGCAGCCACGTGTAGTGTGAACAATGGACTGCATGAGATCTCTAGCATCTGATATCACTGGAGCTTGACATGCAACCACGTGGAGTGTGAACAATGGACTGCATGAGATCTCTCACATCTGAATCACTGGAGCTTGACATGCAGTCACATGGAGTGTGAACAATGGACTGCATGAGATCTCTCACATCTGGTTTCACTAGAGCTTGACATGCAGCCACATGGAGTGTGACCAATGGATTGCATGAGATCTCACGCATCTGACATCACTGGAGCTTGACATGCAGCCACATGGAGTGTGAACAATGGATTGCATGAGATCTCTCACATCTGATATCACTGGAGCTTGACATGCAGCCACATGGAGTGTGACCAATGGATTGCATGAGATCTCTCGCATCTGGTATCACTGGAGCTTGACATGCAGCCATGTGGAATGTGAACAATGGACTGCATGAGATCTCTCGCATCTGATCTCACTGGAGCTTGACATGCAGCCACATAGAGTGTGGCCAATGGATTGCATGAGATCTCTTGCATTTGATATCACTGGAGCTTGACATGCAGCCACATGGAGTGTGAACAATGGATTGCATGAGATCTCTCGCATCTGTTATCATTGTAGCTTGACATGCAGCCACATGGAGTGCGAACAATGGATTGCATGAGATCTCTCGCAATTTCTCATATCAATGGAGCTTGACATGCAGCCACGTGTAGTGTGAACAATGGACTGCATGAGATCGCTAGCATCTGATATCACTGGAGCTTGACATGCAACCATGTGGAGTGTGAACAATGGACTGCATGAGATCTCTCACATCTGAATCACTGGAGCTTGACATGCAGTCACATGGAGTGTGAACAATGGACTGCATGAGATCTCTCACATCTGGTTTCACTAGAGCTTGACATGCAGCCTCATGGAGTGTGACCAATGGATTGCATGAGATCTCACGCATCTGACATCACTGGAGCTTGACATGCAGCCACATGGAGTGTGAACAATGGATTGCATGAGATCTCTCGCATCTGATATCACTGGAGCTTGACATGCAGCCACATGGAGTGTGACCAATGGATTGCATGAGATCTCCCGCATCTGATATCACTGGAGCTTGACATGCAGCCACATGGAGTGTGACCAATGGATTGCATGAGATCTCACGCTTCTGAGATCACTGGAGCTTGACATGCAGCCACATGGAGTGTGAACAATGGATTGCTTCAGATCTCTCGCATCTCATCTCACTGGAGCTTGACATACAGCCACATGGAGTGTGACCAATGGATTGCATGAGATTTCATGCATTTGATATCACTGGAGCTTGACATGCAGCCACATGGATTGTGAACAATTGATTGCATGAGATTACTTGCATCTGATATCACTGTAGCTTGACATGCAGCAACATGGAGTGTGAACAATGGATTGCATGAGATCTCTCGCAATTTCTAATGTCAATGGAGCTTGACATGCAGCCATATGGAGTGTGAACAATGGACTGCATGAGATCTCTCGCATCTGATATCACTGGAGCTTGACAGGCCGTCACATGGAGTGTGACCAATGGATTGCATGAGATTTCATGGATTTGATATCACTGGAGCTTGACATGCAGCCACATGGAGTGTGAACAATTGATTGCATGAGATCTCTTGCATCTGATATCACTGTAGCTTGACATGCAGCAACATGGAGTGTGAACAATGGATTGCATGAGATCTCTCGCAATTTCTAATGTCAATGGAGCTTGACATGCAGCCATATGGAGTGTGAACAATGGACTGCATGAGATCTCTCGCATCTGATATCACTGGAGCTTGACATGCCGTCACATGGAGTGTGAACAATGGACTGCATGAGATCTCTCACATCTGGTTTCACTAGAGCTTGACATGCAGCCACATGGAGTGTGACCAATGGATTGCATGATATCTCACGCATCTGACATCACTGGAGCTTGACATGCAGCCACATGGAGTGTGAACAATGGATTGCATGAGATCTCTCACATCTGATATCACTGGAGCTTGACATGCAGCCACATGGAGTGTGACCAATGGATTGCATGAGATCTCTCGCATCTGATATCACTGGAGCTTGACATGCAGCCACATGGAGTGTGACCAATGGATTGCATGAGATCTCACGCATCTGACATCACTGGAGCTTGACATGCAGCCACATGGAGTGTGAACAATGGATTGCATCAGATCTCTCGCATCGCATCTCACTGGAGCTTGACATACAGCCACATGGAGTGTGACCAATGGATTGCATGAGATTTCATGCATTTGATATCACTGGAGCTTGACATGCAGCCACATGCAGTGTGAACAATTGATTGCATGAGATCTCTTGCATCTGATATCACTGTAGCTTGACATGCAGCAACATGGAGTGTGAACAATGGATTGCATGAGATCTCTCGCAATTTCTAATGTCAATGGAGCTTGACATGCAGCCATATGGAGTGTGAACAATGGACTGCATGAGATCTCTCGCATCTGCTATCACTGGAGCTTGACATGCCGTCACATGGAGTGTGAACAATGAACTGCATGAGATCTCTCGCATCTGGTATCACTGGAGCTTGACATGCAGCCATGTGGAATGTGAACAATGGACTACATGAGATCTCTAGCATCTGATCTCACTGGAACTTGACATGCAGCCACATGGAGTGTGACCAATGGATTGCATGAGATCTCTCGCATCTGATATCACTGGAGCTTGACATGTAGCCACACAGAGTTTTACCATTGGACTGCATGAAATCTCACGCATCTGACATCACTGGAGCTTGACATGCAGCCGCATGGAGTGTGAACAATGGATTGCATGAGATCTCTCGCATCTGATCTCACTGGAGCTTGACATGCAGCCACATGGAGTGTGACCAATCGATTACATGAGATCTCATGCATTTGATATCACTGGAGCTTGACATGCAGCCACATGGAGTGTGACCAATGGATTGCATGAGATCTCACGCATCTGACGTCACTGGAGCTTGACATGCAGTCACATGGAGTGTGAACAATGAACTGCATGAGATCTCTCCCATCTGGTATCTCTGGAGCTTGACATGCAGCCATGTGGAGTGTGAACAATGGACTGCATGAGATCTCTCGCATCTGATATCACTGGAGCTTGACATGCAGCCACATGGAGTGTGAACAATGAATTGCATGAGATCTCTTGCATCTGATATCACTGGAGCTTGACATGCAGCCATATGGAGTGTGAACAATGGACTGCATGAGATCTCTCGCATCTGATATCACTGGAGCTTGACATGCCGTCACATGGAGTGTGAACAATGGACTGCATGAGATCTCTCACATCTGGTTTCACTAGAGCTTGACATGCAGCCACATGGAGTGTGACCAATGGATTGCATGATATCTCACGCATCAGACATCACTGGAGCTTGACATGCAGCCACATGGAGTGTGAACAATGGATTGCATGAGATCTCTCACATCTGATATCACTGGAGCTTGACATGCAGCCACATGGAGTGTGACCAATGGATTGCATGAGATCTCTCGCATCTGATATCACTGGAGCTTGACATGCAGCCACATGGAGTGTGACCAATGGATTACATGAGATCTCACGCATCTGACATCACTGGAGCTTGACATGCAGCCACATGGAGTGTGAACAATGGATTGCATCAGATCTCTCGCATCGCATCTCACTGGAGCTTGACATACAGCCACATGGAGTGTGACCAATGGATTGCATGAGATTTCATGCATTTGATATCACTGGAGCTTGACATGCAGCCACATGCAGTGTGAACAATTGATTGCATGAGATCTCTTGCATCTGATATCACTGTAGCTTGACATGCAGCAACATGGAGTGTGAACAATGGATTGCATGAGATCTCTCGCAATTTCTAATGTCAATGGAGCTTGACATGCAGCCATATGGAGTGTGAACAATGGACTGCATGAGATCTCTCGCATCTGCTATCACTGGAGCTTGACATGCCGTCACATGGAGTGTGAACAATGAACTGCATGAGATCTCTCGCATCTGGTATCACTGGAGCTTGACATGCAGCCATGTGGAATGTGAACAATGGACTACATGAGATCTCTAGCATCTGATCTCACTGGAACTTGACATGCAGCCACATGGAGTGTGATCAATGGATTGCATGAGATCTCTCGCATCTGATATCACTGGAGCTTGACATGTAGCCACACAGAGTTTTACCATTGGACTGCATGAAATCTCACGCATCTGACATCACTGGAGCTTGACATGCAGCCACATGGAGTGTGAACAATGGATTGCATGAGATCTCTCGCATCTGATCTCACTGGAGCTTGACATGCAGCCACATGGAGTGTGACCAATCGATTACATGAGATCTCATGCATTTGATATCACTGGAGCTTGACATGCAGCCACATGGAGTGTGACCAATGGATTGCATGAGATCTCACGCATCTGACGTCACTGGAGCTTGACATGCAGTCACATGGAGTGTGAACAATGAACTGCATGAGATCTCTCGCATCTGGTATCTCTGGAGCTTGACATGCAGCCATGTGGAGTGTGAACAATGGACTGCATGAGATCTCTCGCATCTGATATCACTGGAGCTTGACATGCAGCCACATGGAGTGTGAACAATGAATTGCATGAGATCTCTTGCATCTGATATCACTGGAGCTTGACATGCAGCCACATGGAGTGTGAACAATGGATTGCATGAGATCTCACGCATCTGATATCACTGGAGCTTGACATGCAGCCACGTGGAGTGTGACCAATGGATTGCATGAGATCTCACGCATCTGACATCATTGGAGCTTGACATGCAGCCACGTGGAGTGTGACCAATGGATTGCATGAGATCTCACGCATCTGACATCATTGGAGCTTGACATGCAGCCATGTGGAATGTGAACAATGGACTGCATGAGATCTCTCGCATCTGATCTCACTGGAGCTTGACATGCAGCCACATGGAGTGTGACCAATGGATTGCATGAAATCTCTCGCATTTGATATCACTGGAGCTTGACATGCAGCCACATGGAGTGTGAACAATGGATTGCATGAGATCTCTCGCATCTGTTATCATTGTAGCTTGACATGCAGCCACATGGAGTGTGAACAATGGACTGCATGATATCTCTCACATCTGGTATCACTAGAGCTTGACATGCAGCCATGTGGAATGTGAACAATGGACTGCATGAGATCTCTCGCATCTGAATCACTGGAGCTTGACATGCAGTCACATGGAGTGTGAACAATGGACTGCATGATATCTCTCACATCTGGTATCAATAGAGCTTGACATGTAGCCATGTGGAATGTGAACAATGGACTGCATGAGATCTCTCGCATCTGATCTCACTGGAACTTGACATGCAGCCACCTGGAGTGTGACCAATGGATTGCATGAGATCTCTCGCATCTGATATCACTGGAGCTTGACTTGCAGCCACATGGAGTGTAACCAATGGATTGCATGAGATCTCACGCATCTGACATCACTGGAGCTTGACATGCAGCCACATGGAGTGTGAACAATGGATTGCGGAGTGTTTGCCGAGTGTTTGGCAGCAAAGAAGGAGAAGGAGAAGCTCTGTTGGAGTCTGTTCTTAGTTTCTACAACTGGAACCCTTAAGAACCACCCACAGACGCAGAGCGTAGCGGAGTGTTTGCCGAGTGTTTGGCAGCAAAGAAGGAGAAGGAGAAGCTCTGTTGGAGTCTGTTCTTTGTTTCTACAACTGGAACCCTTAAGAATCACCCACAGACGCGGAGCGTAGCGGAGTGTTTGCCGAGTGTTTGGCAGCAAAGAAGGAGAAGGAGAAGCTCTGTTGGAGTCTGTTCTTTGTTTCTACAACTGGAACCCTTAAGAACCACCCACAGACGCGGAGCGTAGCGGAGTGTTTGCCGAGTGTTTGGCAGCAAAGAAGGAGAAGGAGAAGCTCTGTTGGAGTCTGTTCTTTGTTTCTACAACTGGAACCCTTAAGAACCACCCACAGACGCGGAGCGTAGCGGAGTGTTTGCCGAGTGTTTGGCAGCAAAGAAGGAGAAGGAGAAGCTCTGTTGGAGTCTGTTCTTTGTTTCTACAACTGGAACCCTTAAGAACCACCCACAGACGCGGAGCGTAGCGGAGTGTTTGACGAGTGTTTGGCAGCAAAGAAGGAGAAGGGGAAGCTCTGTTGGAGTCTGTTCTTTGTTTCTACAACTGGAACCCTTAAGAACCACCCACAGACGCGGAGCGTAGCGGAGTGTTTGCCGAGTGTTTGGCAGCAAAGAAGGAGAAGGAGGAGCTCTGTTGGAGTCTGTTCTTTGTTTCTACAACTGGAACCCTTAAGAACCACCCACAGACGCGGAGCATAGCGGAGTGTTTGCCGAGTGTTTGGCAGCAAAGAAGGAGAAGGAGAAGCTCTGTTGGAGTCTGTTCTTTGTTTCTACAACTGGAACCCTTAAGAACCACCCACAGACGCGGAGCGTAGCGGAGTGTTTGCCGATTGTTCGCCGATGTGTGAGCAAATGGACCTTGAGACATCAGGAGACATGCACTCAAGAACAAGGAGTAAGGTACATGCATTAGATGTCTTGGCAGAAAAACAGTCTCTTAACGCATCATTAGCCACTACTCTTATTCCATCTAGTACAAAGACTGGCATAAAAGGCATTGGGAAACAATGCAAAAAACTGCCATCTAATTCAAGCCTCAATAAAGTTTGTAATACCATCACAAATGAAAACACCTCCCCAATCCCGCTAAACAATTGCTCCCCACCTTTTCCGGATGCTTGTGCAGCGCCTGGAGGGTCGCCGGCATGTTTTGAAGAGGCGTGTGACTGTCACCGTGGCTCCGGCGCCCTCTGCGATGAGGTGTTCGCCGAGGCTGTGGTCGGTGAGCGGCGCGGCCAGTGAGAGAAGTGGGCCGGGGGGGTTGTAGTCAGGGGCGTAGAAGAGCCGCCTGTGATCGCCGAGTCAATGGCGAGCGTTGGCGCGAGCGTCGTCCATGTGGCTCCCCGTGGGAGAGAGGAGATTGAGCTGTGAGCCGTGCACGGAGCCCTTGTGCTCTGCCGCGGCCTCCCGGCCAGCTAAAGCGGATAGCCCTAAAGAGGCAAACGCTGAGCCCCGTAGTTGCGAGGGGCCGTGCGGCTCCTTACCAGGCGTGGGCGGAGTCATTCAGGAGCCCGAACTGGCTTCGTGTGCTGCGGACGCAGAGAGAGGAATTAACTCTCTCGTGTCCGAAGACGAGGAAAGCCAAAATGAAAGGCTCCCAGCTACAGAAAAGCACAGGCAAACAGGCCTAGCTGAAACAAATAACTTGACCTTTCAAATGTCTCCGGAGATAGCTCAAGCAGCCTCTCACCCCACCCCATCACCAAATGTTCTAAACAAAAATAAAGTGCCTGAATATTCAAACGAAAACACACATCCCAAAGTTCCAAAAAAAAGTATCAGCATAAAAAAGTTGGTCACTGGTGCAGATGGTGGCAAAGATAAAGGACTGGAAGCTTACGGCATGCAAAACCTGAAGAAGCAGAAAAAAAAGGTGCTATTCTACATCAGAGATTGGCATTCTTAGATGGCACTTTAATGGAAAAATTGCACCCTTGGAAAAAAGCAAAATTGCAAATAGCGACAAAATCGAAATGACTAAAAAGAGCCACGAAGATGCCAGTGCAAGAACCGCGCCAAAAGAAAGCCATACACCTCTCATAGGAAACGTGACCACTGAAATAACAGACAATGACCTATTAAACAAACATATAAACATAGTAGAGATCATAGGCACACAGACGATAAACTCAACCATAGAAAAATTGAATGCTATGAATACTAACGCACAGAAAAGTGCAGTGGAAATAAACCAGAAAGAATCTACTCCAAAACGAAGCACAGAGAATGAAGTAAAGGATTCTTGGGCACCTAAGCGCCCTCGAATCTACTCACCAGAGAAAATCTCTTTGCACAATACACCGGCGGATCCTGCATATTCTGTTAATAAAGAACCTTCGACTAGTGACACTGCAACTAAAATAATGCTTGAACTAGAAAATCACAGACAAAGGACTTTTGAAGAGAGAGAGATAAACAAAAATCGTGATCTGGAAATAAAAGCATTACAAGATCAAATTAAAAATTTCTTACCACACACAAAAAAAGGCCCAATAGAAACCATGACATCAGAGGACACTTCTTCATCCTCTTCAGAGTCCAGTCTAAATGAGAGCGATAGAAAGAAAAGAACAAATTTACAAAGACGTACAAACAGTACTATCCATGGATCAACAAATGAAGTGAGGTGGTTAAAAGAGACACAGGAAGCAATCATAGCATCTGTATCAATAACATTGGCCCCTTTCCTAAAACTTTATGAAGCTTTAAATGAAAACCAACGAGACCAATCAACAATGATTGCTTTAATGAATAGCAAAATGATTTACGTGGAATCAGTCATGGAGCAAATTAAAGAAAAGCGAAGTCAAGAGAAAGAAATGGACGGAGTGGTCCTAAAAACCTTGATTGATTTACTAAAAGAAGCTAAAACCGACAAACATCATTTCTTAGAAGGAATTCGAGAAATTGTTACAACTTTAGCCCCTCAATCGAAAAAGTCTGAAGCAAGACTGAGCCCCATGCGGCCTCGCACATGCGAGGAACAGAGCGAGGCCCAATGTGCTCCACATATGATGGGACTTGAATCAATACATCCAGGAGCCTCTGACATTGTGCCTCTGAATGCAAGAAAAATCCTTATTCCAACACAAACTGAAAATGAAATTGGCCAAAATACCACATCTGAGACTGCTGAAAAATCGACTGAAAATGGAGAGAAAGCAAAAACAAGTGCTTTCCCAATATTCGATCCAAATGCAAATAAGAAGTCAGAAGTAGTAAACATAAATAACACACAAAAGACAAGCCAAAAAAGTTTAAGTAAAACAAAAAACGTGATCAGCAAAGAAAAGAAGAAGCAATGTGGATCAAGGAGTTTTTTACGAAATGTAAAAGACATAGTGGAAAAAGAGCCGCTTAGCGCCGCCTCTTGCAGTAAACTCATAGAGTCACCTACCCAGCTGATCCCTGAAAAGATCCCAACAGTCTCTGTGTCATCAGAAGAAGATAGTTCACAAGACGGAAGTATACAAGAACTCCTAGACTGCTCGGTATACGATGATGAAAATGTCCAAACAGATGAAATACAGGAACGAGTGATCATGGATTTCAATGCATACGAAGCCAAAGAAGTAAGCATTGATCCCAAGGCACCTGATGAAGAAGATTTTCTAACCCTAAGCGATAAACTAAAAAAATGCACAGCTAAATACTTCGAATCAAAAGAACCGAAGGCATATTCTTCACAAAAAGAACTGCAATTCACCTTCCCGAAAAATGCACAACAAAATGATATAAGAAAGGAGCCATGGCCCCTGAATGGAAAACAAGGAAATTTCAGAAACACTGGCCTGAATTCCAAATGGATGAAGCAAAAACCAAAACCACCGAAAAACACAGTTGTAATAATTGAAAAAACGGTAAAAAATTCGGATGGACTGACATTAAACCGATCAGCAATTATGAGACTTCTTCAATACATCCCTCAATTAAAAAAAATAAAATCAGAAGAACTATTGTCAGTAAGCTTTCCGGACGAAGCGCGTGTTGACTTGGTAGAAATTGTGACAAACTCAGCGATACTTGCTTCGATTATGCTAGAGGCCTACGAGAATTTCAGAGCACTGGGATTTACGATCTCTGAACTAGCTGATGCTCAAACTACATATGAAGAGCCTGGAACCAGTGAAAAAAAAAAGAAAACCGTACACTTTGAGAGAACATTCTCTGGAGATGAAGGCTCGCACCTTATCAATTCGAGAATCGAAAATAGAAAGGCAAATCAAAGAGAGAATTATCAACATGACCAGAGTAACATGAGTGAAAATAAAAACAAATCAGGATTGACTATAGAACCACCATACAGTACAGTGATGGAAAATGGAAATAAAGAACAAATACAAATGCGAGAAAAAGAGCATTTAAATAAAATAAAAATAACAATAAGAAGAAATGAAAAAACAAGCGAACTAATAAATATGCAACAAACGACAAAAGAAGATCCGAAATATTGGAATTGGTTAGCAGGCTCTCTCGTCACCAAACCAAAACTGTAGCCACTCAAACAAACTCACACTAACCAATGGAAAATAGGAAGCTGGAACACCAGAGGTTTCCGACATCTTTTTAATGATTTCAATCCTCTTCTAAACGAGCTAGATATTATATGCATACAGGAATCCTGGCTAAAAATAGCCCCTTTTAAGGAAGGATTCACTGTGTTATGCAATCCCGCTTAAGGAAGCTCGATTGGAAGACCATCTGCAGGTCTCTTAACCCTAATTAAAAATGGGTCAGGAATACAGGTGATTGAATCTAAAAATGTTAATTCGCATACACAAGCAACAGTCATACAATTTCAGCTAGAAGCTCCAAAAGCCAACCAAAAAATGTTAATACTAAACAGCATTTGGAACCCCTCAAAAAATGAAGATGAACACTTCATAGACCAAATAATGGAATGCTAAGATGGAAAAACAGAAGCACACAAAGACCTAAATATTATCATCTGTGGCGATCTGAATGCGAATTGCTTCGAAGAAAACAAAGCTCCCCAAACTGACACAAACAAAAACGACTATAAACGTAAACGTGGGAAAATATGGAATGAAGAAATGGAAGCAAGAAGATTGCACAGACTTAATGGTAATATGAAGGGCGATATCCCACCTGCAAAGACTTGGTCAAATGGCAATGTGAGTAATATACTTGACTATATGTTTGTGTGCGAACGATTACTAGCAAAGGCACAAAGCTTTAGGATATCACCATCGAACTACAGTGATCATGAACCAATCATTGCTGAATTCTTACACTGGGAAACTCGAACAAATCAAATATGGGATACGAAAATAGAGTTAGAACATGGCCTAAATCGCCTAAGGCTGAAAAAAAGCGACTTTGATGTTGTACTAAAGAACCTAGAAAAGTGGCAATCTAAAGAAAAAATTTCCGTAGAATATGAGACATCATTACAGAAATTTAAACAAAGCCTTGGAAAAAATATAAAACCAAGAGTCAGAAAGTTACATGTATATGACCCAGAAGTAGTGATACAAAAGAAACTTCTAAGGAAAGACATATGCGCATTAAAAAATGAAAAGAACAAAGACCTGAAAGAACTGATCCAAAAAAGAAAACAAAAATACAAAAACTGGCAGAAAGCCCACAAATCACAACTGCTCCAACAAGATGCTGAAGCCATGCAGAAAGCAATATCTAATGCAAATAGTAGATCATTATGGGACCTGCTAAATGAGAAACAATCAATGGCAGCGCTCACGAATCCAATACCAGAAAATGTTTGGTCAGAACATTTCACAAAACTATTCAACGAGACAGAGGGCCTCATTACGACCCAGGCGGTAAGTTACCGCCTGGGCCGTGACTTTACCACCATGGCGTAAACTACGTTTACGCCATGGTGGTTGGCGGACTTACCGCCCCATTCCGACCTAGGCGGGGCGGTAAGTCCCCAATCCCCATTTACCCTTCCCCATTCCCATTTTTGCCCCATAGGGCATAATGGGAGTGGGGAAGGCGTTAATTACGCCACCGTAAATTACGGTGGCGTAATTAACTCCATGGTCCCTTAGCGCCATGGATTTTAACACCTGCTAAAAGCAGGTGTTAAAAGCACCATGGCGCTAGGGGACCTCGTAATTGGCGGTAAGGGGTCGGCGCAGCTAACGCTGGCGTTAACCCCTTACCGCCAGGGTCGTAATGAGGCCCAGAAACTCCGGATAAGGACAATATTAAAGAAGAACCACCATGTCCTTGGGAAATTGAATTCGATAAGGAAGAGATAAAATCCTTGATTTTGAGAGCAAGCTCTTCAAGAGCCCCAGGTCCAGATGGCTTGTCAAATGCAGTGCTAAAAGAAGATCCAGAAAAATGGGCAACTTTCTGCGAAAGACTCTTTAAGAGAATTGTGAAGCAAGGCCAAATACCAAGACCATGGAAGTTGGCTATCATCGTCCCTATTTTTAAAAAAGGTAATAGAATGGATCCTAAAAATTACCGACCAATCGCTCTGTTAGATTGTGTTGGGAAAATTTTTGCCACTATTTTGCTAAAACAACTAAAGACCTGGATAAAGGCCTCGAATACCTATACCAAAAGACAATCAGGCTTTGTCGAAAATGTGGGGTGCAATTTAAATCTCCTGATCCTAGGTCTGATGAAAAGAAGGGCCTACACAAATAAACAAAAACTGTATATAGCCTGTATAGATCTTCGACAAGCCTTCGATAGTGTGAACAGAAGTCGGCTCTGGGAAAAACTGGCCTCCAAAGGGTGCCTCTCTGATCTCTTGAAAGCGATAAAAGAACTGTACGCCGAAACTTCAATAAGAATTAAATTAGATCAAGGCGGAAACTTATCTGAGGATATAAAAACAGCAAAAGGCCTTAAACAAGGATGCCCGCTAGCTGCCACTTTATTCTGCTTCTATATCGAAGATCTGCAACAATGCTTTGAAAACATCAGGACTTTTCCACCGAGATTAAACTGTAAACCAGTCAACCATCTGCTCTATGCTGACGACCTGATAATCTTAGACCATACACAAATTGGTCTGCAACGTGCATTAAATCAGGTTGAAAAATACATAGAAAATAATGACCTAGAAATAAATGCAGATAAAACCGAAATACTAATAATCGGTGATAAAAGATGGAAAAAGACCAAAAATGAAGAATGGAAAGTGAACGAAATCTGGATAAGACCATGTGATGAAATGAGATACTTGGGTTTACAAATAAGCGGAATAAAAAATGAAGAGCGCTGGAAAAAGATGTTAAAGACAAAAATTAAACAGCTAACAGCCCAAGCAATCATCATCAACAAAAGATACGGAAAATTCTCTCTCTGTCCAGTGATAACATTCTATAAGCTCAAAGTAATTCCTACACTAATATATGGAGCAGAAACTGGTAAAAAAATCCCAGAGAAATTCTGGACCACTCTAGAAGGTCTTTTTTGGAAAACCGTCCTCCCGATACCAAAAGCGATCCCAATCTCGGTAATTCGCCATGAACTAGGCCTAACATCAATATATATACACATCCGGTACAATCAATTGATGCTGTATAGAAAAACAATGATTAATTTAACACCTCCCCAATTTGAAATACTGGGCAAATCCAACAACTACGAAGAAAAAGTAGTAGAAGTTTGGAAAAATGGAAACGAACAAACACTGACAGAATTTGGCATTAAAACTCAAACACTAGCGGAGAAACCAACAGCTGTAAAAAGAGCGCTTTGGGCTGAGGACTGGTCGAATACTGAAATGAAACGAGCTTTGTCAAAAACACATACACTTCTGAAATCCAATTTTGGTGTTATGTCTATCTTACCAGACTATTTGAAAAAGTTCCCAAATTCGAAACAAAGAGATCTGTTATTACTTTTCAGACTGAATATTCTACAAAACAAGACAACAAAAGCAAGATATACGAAAGAGGAAATATGTACAAAATGAAGACTGTGCAAAAGAAGCGAAGAATCTCTAATTCATTTAGTGTTATTTTGCACAGAACTAAGAGACCTGCGAAACTTGTTTCTAGCAAGCAACATCTCTGACTTATGCGATCTAGATGCGGAGAAATGGTGGAGTCTAATCTACAGTTGCCAATCCCCAAAAATAAACTTTGCAACGGTCAAATTCTTAGAAAATACCCTAAAAAGGCTAGACCATATCGATGAGGGAAACACATCGTAAACAATGAATTTGAACGACTGAAAGGATGTGTTGAGTTAATGTTAGAAATTCACTTGTTACTCCAAATCATTGATCTAATAATTTTATCTTAATTAATATTGTTGGCAATCGAAATCTATTTTAAGTACTCCACTCGAATCCGAATGGGGGTTTTAAATTAGTTCAGCTTCTCTGGTTTTTCTAGTTATTCTTGAGTTAATTTTTAGTTATTTTTTTGCTACCTCTTACCTTTTACTTATTCCTTGGACCGTTGCTTTGTCGAGTTTGATGTGATTTCATTACGACAGATCTCTTCATGAAACGCAATGTTTTACTGATGTGAAAGGTTTGAAATAAACCAAATAAACTTAAATAAAAAATTAAAAAAAAAAAAATGGATTGCATTAGATCTCTCGCAATTTCTAATATCAATGGAGCTTGACATGCAGCCATATGGAGTGTAAACAATGACCTGAATGAGATCTCTCGCATCTTGTATCACTGGAGCTTGACATGCAGCCACATGGAGTGTGAACAATGGATTGTATGAGATCTCTCGCATCTGTTATCACTGTAGCTTGACATGCAGCCACATGGAGTGTGAACAATGGATTGCATGAGATCTCTCGCAATTTCTAATATCAATGGAGCTTGACATGCAGCTACGTGGAGTGTGAACAATGGACTGCATGAGATCTCTAGCATCTGATATCACTGGAGCTTGACATGCAGCCACGTGGAGTGTGAACAATGGACTGCATGAGATCTCTCGCATCTGAATCACTGGAGCTTGATATGCAGTCACATGGAGTGTGAACAATGGACTGCATGAGATCTCTCGCATCTGGTATTACTAGAGCTTGACATGCAGCCAAATGGAGTGTGAACAATGGACTGCATGAGATCTCTCGCAATTTCTAATATCAATGGAGCTTGACATGCAGCCATGTGGAGTGTGAACAATGGACTGTATGAGATCTCTCACATCTGATATCACTGGAGCTTGACATGCAGCCACATGGAGTGTGACCAATGGACTACATGAGATCTCTCGCATCTGATATCACTGGAGCTTGACATGCAGCCACGTGGAGTATGAACAATGGATTGCATGAGATCTCTCGCAATGTCTAATATCAATGGAGCTTGACATGCAGCCATATGGAGTGAGAACAATGGACTGCATGAGATCTCTCACAGCTGATATCACTGAAGCTTGACATGCAGTCACATGGAGTGTGAACAATGGACTGCATGAGATCGCTCGTATCTGGTATCACTGGAGCTTGACATGCAGCTATGTGGAGTGTGAACAATGGACTGCATGAGATATCTCGCATCTGATCTCACTGGAGCTTGACATGCAGCCACATGGAGTGTGACCAATGGATTGCATGAGATCTCACGCATTTGATATCACTGGAGCTTGACATGCAGCCACATGGAGTGTGAACAATGGATTGCATGAGATCTCTCGCATCTGTTATCACTGTAGCTTGACATGCAGCCACATGGAGTGTGAACAATGGATTGCATGAGATCTCTCGCAATTTCGAATATCAATGGAGCTTGACATGCAGCCATATGGAGTGTGAATAATGGACTGCATGAGATCTCTCGCATCTGATATCACTGGAGCTTGACATGCAGTCACATGGAGTGTGAACAATGGACTGCATGAGCTCTCTCGCATCTGGTATCACTGGAGCTTGACATGCAGCCATGTGGAATGTGAACAATGGACTGCATGAGATCTCGCGCATCTGGTCTCTCTGGAGCTTGACATGCAGCCACATGGAGTGTGACCAATGGATTGCATGTGATCTCTCGCATCTGATATCACTGGAGCTTGACATGCAGCCACATGGAGCGTGAACAATGGATTGCATGAGATCTCTCGCATCTGGTATCACTGGAGCTGGACATGCAGCCATGTGGAATGTGAACAATGGACTGCATGAGATCTCTTGCATCTGATCTCACTGGAGCTTGACATGCAGCCACATGGAGTGTGAACAATGGATTGCATGAGATCTCTCGCAATTTCTAATATCAATGGAGCTTGACATGCAGTCACATGGAGTGTGAACAATGGACTGCATGAGATCTCTCGCATCTGATATCACTGGAGCTTGACATGCAACCACATGGAGTGTGAACAATGGATTGCATGAGATCTCTCGCATCTGATATCACTGGAGCTTGACATGCATCCACATGGAGTGTGAACAATGGATTGCATGAGATCTCTAGCATCTGATATCACTGCAGCTTGACATGCAGCCACGTGGAGTGTCAACAATGGACTGCATGAGATCTCTCGCATCTGAATCACTGGAGCTCGACATGCAGCCAAATGGAGTGTGAACAATGGACTGCATGAGATCTCTCGCATCTGATATCACTGCAGCTTGACATGCAGCCACGTGGAGTGTGAACAATGGATTGCATGAGATCTCTCGCATCTGATATCACTGGAGCTTGACATGCAGCCACGTGAGTGGGACTGCATGAGATCTCTCGCATCTGATATCACTGGAGCTTGACATGCAGCCACGTGGAGTGTGAACAATGGGCTGCATGAGATCTCTAGCATCTGATATCACTGCAGCTTGACATGCAGCCACGTAGAGTGTCAACAATGGACTGCATGAGATCTCTCGCATCTGAATCACTGGACCTTGACATGCAGCCCAATGGAGTGTGAACAATGGACTGCATGAGATCTCTCGCATCTGATATCACTGGAGCTTGACATGCAGCCACGTGGAGTGTGAACAATGGATTGCATGAGATCTCTCGCATCTGATATCACTGGAGCTTGACATGCAGCCACGTGGAGTGGGGCTGCATGAGATCTCTTGCATCTGATATCACTGGAGTTTGACATGCAGCCACGTGGAGTATGAACAATGGACTGCATGAGATCTCTCGCATCTGATATCACTGGAGCTTGACATGCAGCCACGTGAAGTGTGAACAATGGATTGCATGAGATCTCTCGCATCTGACATCACTGGAGCTTGACATGCAGCCACGTGGAGTGTGAACAATAGACTACATGAGATCTCTCGCATCTGATATCACTGGAGCTTGACATGCAGCCACATGGAGTGTGAACAGTGGACTACATGAGATCTCTCGCATCTGATATCACTGGAGCTTGACATGCAGCCACATGGAGTGTGACCAATGGATTGCATGAGATCTCTCGCATCAGATATCACTGGAGCTTGACATGCAGCCACATGGAGTGTGAACAATGGATTGCATGAGATCTCTCGCAATGTCTAATATCAATGGAGCTTGACATGCAGCCATATGGAGTGTGAATAATGGACTGCATGAGATCTCTCGCATCTGATATCACTGGAGCTTGACATGCAGTCACATGGAGTGTGAACAATGGACTGCATGAGATCTCTCGCATCTGGTATCACTGGAGCTTGACATGCAGCCATGTGGAATGTGAACAATGGACTGCATGAGATCTCTTGCATCTGGTCTCACTGGAGCTTGACATGCAGCCACATGGAGTGTGACCAATGGATTGCATGAGATCTCTCGCATCTGATATCACTGGAGCTTGACATGCAGCCACATGGAGTGTGAACAATGGATTGCATGAGATCTCTCACATCTGGTATCACTGGAGCTGGACATGCAGCCATGTGGAATGTGAACAATGGACTGCATGAGATCTCTCGCATCTGATCTCACTGGAGCTTGACATGCAGCCACATGGAGTGTGAACAATGGATTGCATGAGATCTCTCGCAATTTCTAATATCAATGGAGCTTGACATGCAGTCACATGGAGTGTGAACAATGGACTGCATGAGATCTCTCGCATCTGATATCACTGGAGCTTGACATGCAGCCACATGGAGTGTGAACAATGGATTGCATGAGATCTCTCGCAATGTCTAATATCAATGGAGCTTGACATGCAGCCATATGGAGTGTGAATAATGGACTGCATGAGATCTCCCGCATCTGATATCACTGGAGCTTGACATGCAGTCACATGGAGTGTGAACAATGGACTGCATGAGATCTCTCGCATCTGGTATCACTGGAGCTTGACATGCAGCCATGTGGAATGTGAACAATGGACTGCATGAGATCTCTTGCATCTGGTCTCACTGGAGCTTGACATGCAGCCACATGGAGTGTGACCAATGGATTGCATGAGATCTCTCGCATCTGATATCACTGGAGCTTGACATGCAGCCACATGGAGTGTGAACAATGGATTGCATGAGATCTCTCACATCTGGTATCACTGGAGCTGCACATGCAGCCATGTGGAATGTGAACAATGAACTGCATGAGATCTCTCGCATCTGATCTCACTGGAGCTTGACATGCAGCCACATGGAGTGTGAACAATGGATTGCATGAGATCTCTCGCAATTTCTAATATCAATGGAGCTTGACATGCAGTCACATGGAGTGTGAACAATGGACTGCATGAGATCTCTCCCATCTGATATCACTGGAGCTTGACCTGCAGCCACATGGAGTGTGAACAATGGATTGCATGAGATCTCTCGCATCTGATATCACTGGAGCTTGACATGCAGCCACATGGAGTGTGAACAATGGATTGCATGAGATCTCTAGCATCTGATATCACTGCAGCTTGACATGCAGCCAGGTGGAGTGTCAACAATGGACTGCATGAGATCTCTCGCATCTGAATCACTGGAGCTTGACATGCAGCCAAATGGAGTGTGAACAATGGACTGCATGAGATCTCTCGCATCTGAATCACTGGAGCTTGACATGCAGCCAAATGGAGTGTGAACAATGGACTGCATGAGATCTTTCGCATCTGATATCACTGGAGCTTGACATGCAGCCACGTGGAGTGGGACTGCATGAGATCTCTCGCATCTGATATCACTGGAGCTTGACATGCAGCCACGTGGAGTGTGAACAATGGACTGCATGAGATCTCTTGCATCTGATATCACTGGAGCTTGACATGCAGCCACGTGAAGTGTGAACAATGGATTGCATGAGATCTCTCGCATCTGACATCACTGGAGCTTGACATGCAGCCACGTGGAGTGTGAACAATGGACTACATGAGATCTCTCGCATCTGATATCACTGGAGCTTGACATGCAGCCCAATGGAGTGTGAACAATGGACTGCATGAGATCTCTCGCATCTGATATCACTGGAGCTTGACATGCAGCCACGTGGAGTGTGAACAATGGATTGCATGAGATCTCTCGCATCTGATATCACTGGAGCTTGACATGCAGCCACGTGGAGTGGGGCTGCATGAGATCTCTTGCATCTGATATCACTGGAGTTTGACATGCAGCCACGTGGAGTATGAACAATGGACTGCATGAGATCTCTCGCATCTGATATCACTGGAGCTTGACATGCAGCCACGTGAAGTGTGAACAATGGATTGCATGAGATCTCTCGCATCTGACATCACTGGAGCTTGACATGCAGCCACGTGGAGTGTGAACAATGGACTACATGAGATCTCTCGCATCTGATATCCCTGGAGCTTGACATGCAGCCACATGGAGTGTGAACAGTGGACTACATGAGATCTCTCGCATCTGATATCACTGGAGCTTGACATGCAGCCACATGGAGTGTGACCAATGGATTGCATGAGATCTCTCACATCAGATATCACTGGAGCTTGACATGCAGCCACATGGAGTGTGAACAATGGATTGCATGAGATCTCTCGCAATGTCTATTATCAATGGAGCTTGACATGCAGCCATATGGAGTGTGAATAATGGACTGCATGAGATCTCTCGCATCTGATATCACTGGAGCTTGACATGCAGTCACATGGAGTGTGAACAATGGACTGCATGAGATCTCTCGCATCTGGTATCACTGGAGCTTGACATGCAGCCATGTGGAATGTGAACAATGGACTGCATGAGATCTCTTGCATCTGGTCTCACTGGAGCTTGACATGCAGCCACATGGAGTGTGACCAATGGATTGCATGAGATCTCTCGCATCTGATATCACTGGAGCTTGACATGCAGCCACATGGAGTGTGAACAATGGATTGCATGAGATCTCTCACAACTGGTATCACTGGAGCTGGACATGCAGCCATGTGGAATGTGAACAATGGACTGCATGAGATCTCTCGCATCTGATCTCACTGGAGCTTGACATGCAGCCACATGGAGTGTGAACAATGGATTGCATGAGATCTCTCGCAATTTCTAATATCAATGGAGCTTGTCATGCAGTCACATGGAGTGTGAACAATGGACTGCATGAGATCTCTCGCATCTGATATCACTGGAGCTTGATATGCAGCCACATGGAGTGTGAACAATGGATTGCATGAGATCTCTCGCAATGTCTAATATCAATGGAGCTTGACATGCAGCCATATGGAGTGTGAATAATGGACTGCATGAGATCTCCCGCATCTGATATCACTGGAGCTTGACATGCAGTCACATGGAGTGTGAACAATGGACTGCATGAGATCTCTCGCATCTGGTATCACTGGAGCTTGACATGCAGCCATGTGGAATGTGAACAATGGACTGCATGAGATCTCTTGCATCTGGTCTCATTGGAGCTTGACATGCAGCCACATGGAGTGTGACCAATGGATTGCATGAGATCTCTCGCATCTGATATCACTGGAGCTTGACATGCAGCCACATGGAGTGTGAACAATGGATTGCATGAGATCTCTCACATCTGGTATCACTGGAGCTGGACATGCAGCCATGTGGAATGTGAACAATGGACTGCATGAGATCTCTCGCATCTGATCTCACTGGAGCTTGACATGCAGCCACATGGAGTGTGAACAATGGATTGCATGAGATCTCTCGCAATTTCTAATATCAATGGAGCTTAACATGCAGCCACATGGAGTGTGAACAATGGACTGCATGAGATCTCTCCCATCTGATATCACTGGAGCTTGACCTGCAGCCACATGGAGTGTGAACAATGGATTGCATGAGATCTCTCGCATCTGATATCACTGGAGCTTGACATGCAGCCACATGGAGTGTGAACAATGGATTGCATGAGATCTCTAGCATCTGATATCACTGCAGCTTGACATGCAGCCACGTGGAGTGTCAACAATGGACTGCATGAGATCTCTCGCATCTGAATCACTGGAGCTTGACATGCAGCCAAATGGAGTGTGAACAATGGACTGCATGAGATCTTTCGCATCTGATATCACTGGAGCTTGACATGCAGCCACGTGGAGTGGGACTGCATGAGATCTCTTGCATCTGATATCACTGGAGCTTGACATGCAGCCACGTGGAGTGTGAACAATGGACTGCATGAGATCTCTTGCATCTGATATCACTGGAGCTTGACATGCAGCCACGTGAAGTGTGAACAATGGATTGCATGAGATCTCTCGCATCTGACATCACTGGAGCTTGACATGCAGCCACGTGGAGTGTGAACAATGGACTACATGAGATCTCTCGCATCTGATATCACTGGAGCTTGACATGCAGCCACATGGAGTGTGAACAATGGACTACATGAAATCTCTCGCATCTGATATCACTGGAGCTTGACATGCAACCACGTGGAGTGTGACCAATGGATTGCATGAGATCTCTCGCATCAGATAGCACTGGAGCTTGACATGCAGCCACATGGAGTGTGATCAATGGATTGCATGAGATCTCTCGCAATGTCTAATATCAATGGAGCTTGACATGCAGTCACATGGAGTGTGAACAATGGACTGCATGAGATCGCTCGCATCTGGTATCACTGGAGCTTGACATGCAGCCATGTGGAGTGTGAACAATGGACTGCATGAGATCTCTCGCATCTGATCTCACTGGAGCTTGACATGCAGCCACATGGAGTGTGACCAATGGATTGCATGAGATCTCACGCATTTGATATCACTGGAGCTTGACATGCAGCCACATGGAGTGTGAACAATGGATTGCATGAGATCTCTCGCATCTGTTATCACTGTAGCTTGACATGCAGCCACATGGAGTGTGAACAATGGATTGCATGAGATCTCTCGCAATTTCTAATATCAATGGAGCTTGACATGCAGCCATATGGAGTGTGAATAATGGACTGCATGAGATCTCTTGCATCTGATATCACTGGAGCTTGACCTGCAGCCACATGGAGTGTGACCAATGGATTGCATGAGATCTCTCGCATCTGATATCACTGGAGCTTGACATGCAGTCACATGGAGCGTGAACAATGGATTGCATGAGATCTCTCGCATCTGGTATCACTGGAGCTGGACATGCAGCCATGTGGAATGTGAACAATGGACTGCATGAGCTCTCTCGCATCTGATCTCACTGGAGCTTGACATGTAGCCACATGGAGTGTGAACAATGGATTGCATGAGATCTCTCGCAATTTCTAATATCAATGGAGTTTGACATGCAGTCACATGGAGTGTGAACAATGGACTGCATGAGATCTCTAGCATCTGATATCACTGCAGCTTGACATGCAGCCACGTGGAGTGTCAACAATGGACTGCATGAGATCTCTCGCATCTGAATCACTGGAGCTTGACATGCAGCCAAATGGAGTGTGAACAATGGACTGCATGAGATCTCTCGCATCTGATATCACTGGAGCTTGACATGCAGCCACGTGGAGTGTGAACAATGGTTTGCATGAGATCTCTCGCATCTGATATCACTGGAGCTTGACATGCAGCCACGTGGAGTGTGAACAATGGACTGCATGAGATCTCTTCCATCTGATATCACTAGAGCTTGACATGCAGCCACGTGAAGTGTGAACAATGGATTGCATGAGATCTCTCGCATCTGACATCACTGGAGCTTGACATGCAGCCACGTGGAGTGTGAACAATGGACTGGGGCTTGACATGCAGCCACATGGAATGTGAACAATGGATTGCAAGCGATCTCACGCATCTGGCATCACTGAAGCTTGACATGCAGCCACGTGGAGTGTGACCAATGGGCTGTATGAGATCTCTCGCATCTGATGTCACCGGAGCTTGACCTGCAGCCACATGGAGTGTGAACAATGGACTGCATGAGATCTCTCACATCTGATGTCACCGGAGCTTGACATGCAGCCAGAGCACTTTGCCTGTTTTGACGGATGCTGTTTCAGCATCTGCACTTTCATGCAGACGTGTGTTCCCCAGCTAAATATAATATAATGCTTTCAACAGTATCCCCACTCACTTCCCTAGAATGCCACTCTGAGGTCGACCACACTTTGTTTGCTGCTCTCTTGTTGCCATAGGAAGTGCCCCAGAAACCGCATGCTTTCTTTAGCCGACACATATGACTCTTCGCCATGTATTGGAGTGATTTGCCTTCATTTTAACCCTTTCACTTTGAAAGGAAATGAATTAGCAACAAGCAGTGTATCATGCACCGATTCTCATTCTCTCTCCCTCTGTCTCTCCCGGTGTATCATGCTCCGATTCTCTCTCTCTCTCTCTCTCTCTCTCTCTCTCTCTCTCTCCCTCCCCCACCCCCTGTATCATGCACATATTCTCTCTCCCTCTCTCTCTCTGTCTCTCTCTCTCTCTCTCTCTCTCTCTCTCTCTCTCTCATTCTTTCGCTCTCTCTCTCTCTCTCTCCTCTCTCTCCTCTCTCTCTCCCGGTGTATCATGCACCGATTCCCTCTCTCCCTGTCTCTCTCTGTCTCTGTCTCTCTCTCTCTCTCTCTCTCTCTCTCAAGCAGCTAGTAAAAGAAGCAATATAATTTAAATAATCTTCGCTCCCTGTCTGTTTGCCTCTCTCTCTACGTCCTCTTTCTCTCTCTATGTAGGTGCAGGTTTTCGAGAGCCAACTTAAAGTGCATTCTGGGAACAAATCAATGACCAGAGATCTTTATACAAGGAAAATGTGTCTGTAATAAAAGGGTTTTATGCTTGCACACTGGGCTTGGTGCTCAGTTTGTTTTTCACAACACTGAACCTAACATTAATATATTTTCAGCCAGTTCTGTAGATAAGATTTTGAAGTGGGAGTATTTTACACCCCATTTTTTAAAGTTGGGATTAACATGATTTTTGGGGGAGTAAAAATAGCACTTCTGCTAGCCTTACACGTATGGGCTCCCTTCTGATGGACTAAGAGTCTTACTTTTTATACCTCTAAAATAATGACGCATTAGTGTGTGATGCCACTGGTGCTGCATCACACGCTAATGCATGATGACGGTAGACTGTATATAATTATGAATCTCAAAATGAGGGTCACTCCAGCATGCAGTCTGCCAAACGAGCATGGAATCACTGATTGCGGCAGGATGAATGACATCTGATGAGTATATATTGCTCATTAGATCTTACAGAGAGCTACTTAAGCATAGTCACATATACTCCACAGATGAAACTGAACGCGCTCTATGAAGACATATTTGATAATCCTCCACAATAATTGACTTCCCTCTGTTGGAGAAAACTGTGCTTTTACACACATGGGGCCAGATTACAGAAACTTTCCACCACGTCAAGTGCAAAGTTCGCCCGGTATTAGCACTCGGGCAAACTTTGCCCTATTTCTAAACACAGGGCACATTAAAAAAACATTGCGCCTCGACAAGTTCAGTTTGGCATATTAAAAGCACCAGGGCAGAAATTGTCCCAGTGCTAAAAAGTGACATTTTTATGCAAAATGGTGCAAAATGTAGTGAACGTGCATCTTTTTTGCACTAGGGCCTACCTCCCCGCCTGCCCCCAATCCTGTATGTGAAGTCCAGGCAAGCCTTGGGCGTTGGTACTTATAACAAATCAGCAAAGGTAGCAGTCTTTAGCCTTCCACTTCATGAGAGAAAAACCTGCCTCTGGGAGCTGACTGTTCCCCTGACCCCCCCCCCCAATATATATAACTAAATGGAATCGGCCACAAAAATGTATTTTCTTCCCCTGGTCTTCTCTTCTCTTCTTATAGTATCTTTATATACAGGTTTGGTACAGATATTTCTTAACGTACTCTCCTTTCATAGTATCTGTTATCAACTCTTGTAGTTCTTCAAAAATATTCTTGGAATTCGTACTTTCTGTGGTACTACACTTAGAATATCTTTCCTTCAAATATTTCCCCACACTCTTGTCATCATTTATAGATATTTTCAGTCTTTCTTAAATTGGGTTCATCTTGATCCCTTTTTAGGCTTTCCCTGACAAGGATTCTCTCTCTTAGGCTGTCTCCTCTTTAATCTTGCTTACTTGCCAGTTTTATTTCCTCTCTCAAGTTACATGTTTATAGGTTGGACTTTCTCCAGTTCTCGATTCTGAAGGCATAAGATGTTTTCCCTTCCGCCCATGGTTTTTGTTTCCAATCGTTGTTGACTCCCCACCTGGGTTGGTTAATATTTTCACATTTCTTGTTAAGCAGTTTCTTCAACGATATGTCATCCTCTGGACTGGGACGAGTTTCTCTCTTTACATGATACCTGTCTTCCCTGACCAGGTTATTTGTTATTTGTTTTCTCAGGTTTTTACGATTCCAGTTACTCAATCTTATATTTACTCACTGGTCCTTAGGAATGGGACGAGTTTCTTCACATGTTTAATGCTTCCCCAGCAACCTTTCCTGGTTCCCTCGATACCTCTCGTTATGGGGGGGAACGGTTGCAGGACTCAGCTCTAGCTTGGGTAAGCTATCTCTCCCTTCTTGCTTGTCAGTGGTTCCTCATCGGGTTCATGCCGTACAGGGGCACTGGCTATCGGATGCTATTAACGCCACTAGCCCTGGTAGTCTATGTGTCGTTGTTTCGGCATCCTACTCACCACTCTGCAAACGTGGTCATGAACCACCAGATACATTGTTCCTTTCTTCCACCTCATATCACTTTCCTTGTGGCTATACAAACCAGTCCTGCAGCATCTTGCACTGGCCTTTCGCCTCTCGTTGAATGTCGCAGGCTCCATGACCTGTTTCGGCTCCATCTCCACAAGGCATGATGATGTCAGGGGGCTTCCCCTCGTTCTCTTCCTCTCACCTTGCTCTGACTCATCCCAGTTAAATACACATCTCTCATTAGAGAGACATCTTCCTTTCTTTTCCCATCTGGGTCTCTTTTTTTATTTCCCTCCACCTCTCCCTTGCTGATGTCCCTGTCTGCTGCGCATACTGGTTACCTGGCCACTCACTGAACTTACGGGACCAGGCTCCTGCACGACCAGTTGCTCTTGCACTGCCTTCGGGCCTGCCAATCACTTAGGGACTGTATCTGCAACCCTACAGTCCCCTGACACTCTGCAATTATGGACCACCTCTCTGGCAACACTTACGAGTTACTCTCCACTCTCCACTCCCCCCGTCTGGCACTTCTCCCCCGACCCCCCAAACCACGATCTGAATGACACAAGGTCTAGTAAAATCACTGTTTTGTCCTTCTGTTCTCCCTTCCTTGTCTTGTCGCGCCTAGGAACACCTGTCTACAGACACGTTATAAATGACTTAGTTTATCCTATCTTTGCCGTTAGCCAAATGTAAAGATGCCACACTACTCTGTATAGCAAATAGTCCCATGTATGCGGCTGTGGTAGGTGGTTTAGAGAGTTCCTCACAAGAGCAGGAATCCATGTCCCCAAAGAGAGGAGTCTTGCCCGTCTAGGTCCCACTTGCCTCAACCCCTAGGGTTAATCTTATGGAGCGGGCTCACCTCCCTAGTTTCAAAGAGAGAGGCTTGTCTGTGGGGAGAAGGGATGCGATTCATCATGTAAACCTGTTAGAGGTACCAACTAGTTGAGCCTTTGATGCACTTGTATTGCATCTCTGTGGATCGTTCCCAAAATAGCTGTTTAGAGGAGCTGGAACAACCTTTGAAAGTTGATCCAGAGAGAAGACTGCCCGGTTGGAGCTGTACTGCCTAATCTTCTACCTTAACAAGAGAAGAGGACATACACTAAGTGGCGGGTGAAGGGGGTCATGCGGGCTCCAAAGGGAGGTGGAAACAATTGTTGGGTGCAGCTGCCAGCTTGGTGCCTAGAGTTGGAATTGGATAGTAACAATGTAATATCTGAATAAATACAGCACGTATAAAGATTATGCTAATTCTTTTAGGAAAAGGTTTCCATGTTGTGCCTACATAGTTTCTTTTCCTTGCCATTCTGCTTGTGCATTATATATTCGCTTCAAACTAAATCAGTTTTGTACACGAGAAAGAATGGCATATAGATATAGCAATAATGGACAGGCAGATGCTCTGATGTGTCGAATCTTTACTTGTGGCGAGCAGAGAGAAACATTAAAGCCCTTAGTACTTCAATGTCCGCACTTCAAAACACAAAGAATATTGCTGTTGAGTAGATTTCCAAATGCTGATTGGGCAGATGCATTAGAATCATTGTCGATACGGAATGTTTGGGAGCATAATCTGCTGATTTATGCGTTGAGACGACTTTTGAGATTTTTTTTTATTGTAACATATAGTTCATACAAACTTTAATTATAAAAAATGACCATTATTTACATCTCATCTCCATCGTTACAAATTTCCTTCATCAATATATGTCAAATCTATTTATTTTTTTATTTATCAAATGGAGCCAGATAATTAGATCTTGAGAAGGGCACACACAAAAAAGAGAATTTAGGTCTTCTCAAATCATGACATACTTTTGGATAGGCCAGCAGAATCATTTTCCAGAATGTTATCAAGAAAGTCAACTACTGAGCATGTTAATAGGACATGATTGCTCAAAAGCATCTGAAACCACCAGTCGTCTATGTTTCCATTAGAAGGAGCATATTTTCCTAAGTAAAGAGACCTAGTGGCAGTTAATAGCGAGCATTCAGTGAGAATAATAGAGGCTGAACTCGCTCTTCTCCCGTAATGTCCACAGAGCCTCTATTTGTACCTAATGTGCTATTTTGTTATAACTGATGAATTGATTGGACTGAAGGGTGAAAGTCGGATTTGAAGTACATCGGCTGATCGCTCTTTGAACACATGTTGTTGTATAATATGCTACTTAATGGTAGAGTGGATATTTTTCCTTAGTTTCCCAGAATCTCTTGGAACGCAATATACAAGAGGAATTTTTAATCTGACTGTTCCTTGTTTTTTATGTTTGACTTACTTCATTTGTTCATGGTAATATAAATATAAATGGAAAATGTAACATAGGATGAAAATGCATAATTGTATTCTAATGGAAAGATGAAGAATGTTACCTGTATTTTAATTGCATTTTAAATTTTGGTAATTTTTTAAATGTTCACATTTTCAATTGTAAATTGTTTTGTAAAGGTTTTTTTTTTTAAACTCTTTTTATTGTTCAACGATGGTCTCAACAGTTACAGCAACATAACCCATCAAGAAACACAAGTCGACAAGCAAAGAAAACATTTACATTCAACATTATATGGACATTCCATCATCTGAGAGCAACTCACACAGATAGGTTCGGAAGGGGCCCCATATGTCTTTTGGTCAGCTTGCCCCTGGCAAAGTCAAAACAAATTGTTCCTCACATTCATTGATGTATGTAAATTCGCAGAGGAAAGTGGTCACATTTGGTGGCACAGGCATCTTCCAGGCCTGTAGGATACATTTCTTAGCCCCAGCACATGCGACATTAAATAGCCTCCTGGTTTTCTCCGAGCACTTGCCAATGTCTCCGAATAAATATTTCTGGGGGGTCAGCTGTGGGGGTATCTGTGTAATTTCAGTCAATATTTCGGCCACCCCTCCCCTGAATCTCAGGAGAGCAGGACACTTCCAGTACATGTGAAAGAAGTCTGCATGTAGGGCCCCACACTTGGTGCACCCCCCCCATGTTCCGCAACAAATTTTGCCATCTTAGCTCGCGTGTAGTGTAACCTATTTAGGAGTTTAAATTGTATCAAACGAAATCCTGCATTCAATGAAACCTTTTTTGTGAGTGAACAATATCTGCTCCATTTGTCCTCCGGGATCGGTATTTGCAGGTCTGTCTCCCATTTGTCCTTGACCCGGTTCACTGAGGGGGTGTCAGCCTGTACTGCCCCATATAGTTTAGAAATGCCTATCCCAGCCTTCATTGTGATGAGTTGTGTGCAGGGGTGTTGAGGAGGTTCATCTGGGAACATTGGCCATCTTTTCTGAAATGCGGCCCTTACTCTGTAGTATTGTAGTATTTTGAGTGGCCCACCCCACATCGCTCTAGTAAAGTCCTCTCTGGTTGTAAATTTACCATCTATGAACATATCGCCCAGCTTCATTTCCATGTGTGGATCCCAGCCTTCCTGGATACTCACATCCGACATAGGATGTGGAAAATTCCACAAGGTGACCTCTGGGTTGTATGGTGTTTCCAGCTTCAGTCGTTTAAATAATGGACCCCCAGGCCCTGACCGTGCAGCTAACCAGATCGTAATCACAGGTGTCTTTGTGACGTGAATTAAATGGGACCGACTTAATGTCTGCTGGGAATATAGTTTGTGCTTCCACCCAGGTGTGTGTTGTAACCCCAGGTTCCTCGTACCAATATTTTGCAAACTGTGCCTGTACGACCAGGTAATAGAGCTCAAAGTCTGGAGCCGCTATGCCTCTGGTGTTGTAGGGCTCTGTCATTTTCTCCCACCCAATTCTGGCCGCCTTCCCGTTCCATATAAAGGTAGCTACCAGCGACCGTAATCTCGAGTAAAAGTCTCTACCCGGCCATATGGGTTTATTTACAAATAAAAAAAATTAAAAAAAGAGTTGGAGAAATTGAAACTGTAGAGGTGGGCCCATTTTATGTGTAGTCCTGCACTTGTTTAACTCACCCTGGTGCATGCATTTGATTCAAGGGAGCTCATCAGATCACTTAAGCCCATGGACAGCGAGTTATGGGAGAGTCAGATGTGGAAAGCAGCAGTTCCAAGTATCTCGGACTGCAACAGCTGGTGTTCTCCCTTGCACTATGTTTTAAAAATATACGCGCATAAGGGGTGTTGTGCTCAGTCACCTAAGAGTCAGAGGCTGACACAACCTGGCCATACACTAGGTCGTGTATTGAAAAAAGTGGCAGTTCCTGGTGATGGTGGTGTCTCTGATTTTACTTCTTCCCCTTTGTCTAGCCTCTGCCAAAAAAGTGACTTTTCTAAAAGGCCCACACCCTTACTTTTGCCTGATATGTGACCACAGGGAACAGAGATGTATACAGGGACATACCTGGGACATACCTTCTCTCTCTCTCTCTCCTATCCCCATCTCCTTTCTCCTTTCTTCCTGACGTCCTCGCGCCATCATCCAGGGTTCACAGCACATCACCACTGTCACTGTGTTTGATTTATTTCAGTTTTTGTAGGGTGCTACATGCCCGTGGGTCTCAGAGCGCGGCATGAAAGAAGAAACGGTTATGGGAGAGGGACACCATTCTGGTAGATTAAAAAGAAATGTCTTGACCTGTTTCTTAAATATAGATAGGGATTGAGCAGATTTGATGTTAGTAGGTAGTGCATTCCATTAATGTGGGGAGTTGACCGCAAAACTGCAATCACCATAGTTTTTCAGATGAGATCTCGGCTGATTTAGTAAGAGGGTAACAGATGAGCGTAGGGTTCTACCTACGGATTTCCTAGTTAATCTGTTAGAAAAATACAGAGGAGCAATGCCCTTTTGGCATTTATAGACAATCGATACAACTTTAGGTCTAATTCTTTGCTTCACTGGAAGCCAATTAAGTTTCCGTCTGGGAATGAGTGACGTGATCATGTCTGGTCACGCCAAACACTGCTCTGACGGCCCCATTTTGCACGGTTTGTAACTGCTTCAGATTCCTCTGTGACGTCCCTGTCAACATGCTGTTACAGTAGTCCAATTGCAAGTTTATAAAGGATGAGGCCAGGACAGAGCTATTGGCAGTACTGAGAGAGGGCCTGATTTCATGTAGGAGTTTAGTTACATATCCACAGGATGACCGAACTTGAGATGCATGTTTTTTCATAGAAAGATTAGCATCTAATGTTACTTTTAAAGTTTTAACAGATTTGCTCACTGGGATGGAGTTGCCTGCCACCTCAATAGAATTATATTGTTTGGGAAGATTCCATAATCTAGGATTAGAGGCCAATATGAGCAACTCCATTTTGGAGTCATTGAGGGCAAGGGAGATGGTGCCATCTATTCTTAAACTATGGAGTAGATGATGTTTACGGTATCTACATCCTTAAAATAGTTCCCTGAAAGTTCAAAAAGGAGCTGCGTTTCATCAGCATAATTAGAAAAATGGACGTTCAGATTGTCAAGGAGGTCAGGAAAGGGCTTGATATATATGTTGAAAAGCAAGGGTGAAAGACAGGCGCCCTGCGGAACACCACATGTGCTTGGGAGTGGTATAGCTTGATATCTTAATTGCCACTCTAGTAGTTCTTGGGCCCAAAAAAAAGACAACATCCATTTTGCTGCAGTTTCCGAGCAGTTTACTATGGATAGAAGCCTCTTGTAAAGCAAATCATGGTCAGTGAGATCAAACGCTGCTGAGAGATCTAATAATAGTAGAAAAGAGGCGTGTTTGTTCTCAATGATTTTAGTAATATTGGATTTAAGGTCCAAGAGAGCGGGGTCAGTTCCGTGTAAACCAGACTGGTTTAAGTTAAGGATAGCATGTTCCTCAACGGAATTCGGAAGCTGTACATATGCAGCTCTATCTAGAATTTTTAGTAGATAGGGTACGTTGGTGATGGGTCTAAAATGTTTAGAGATGGAGGGATCAAGAGAGGCCTTTTTCAACAGTGGCGTAACTCAAGCCTCCTTTAATGCAATGGGAACAGTGCCAGACTGAAAGGAGTTAATCAGTTTTGTGATCCATGGAAGAAGATTCTCCAAGGAGTTGAATCTTAGGTATTAGCGCCACCTTAGGGGAGCTAATACCAGCATGCCGGTAATAGGGGGACATCACAACCCACGCGGACATGCAAATACCGGCATCACGAAGCCAGTAATCACGGGCTGCACGATGCCGGCCATACAGGCATTGCGGACCACCCACAAGCAGCAATCAGGATACAAGGCAACTGCCACAGGTGCACACAATCCCCACAGGTGGAGTCAATGGAGGCTGGCCCAGTATAAAATGAGCACACCCACACACCACACCCCTTCCAACACCAAAATGCTGCCACTAGCTGTTGCAATCATGGCGCTGGAGGACATGCCCATTCTGCTACAACTACAGCAACAAGAGAAACAACAACAACAACTACATCAGCAACAACAGGCAGCACAGAGGAGATGCAGGAGAAGAAGGAGGGTGAGACAGGCCCAGCAATTACCACCAGCGCAGCCTGCAGTGCCTCGTAGGCAACCACCAATCCCTCGCACCAGACCCAGCCCTTTTAACCTAACCCCTGAGCAGATCCACACCCTGTACCGGTTGGACCGTGACACCATCACCACCATAGTGGACATGATACAGAACGACATTGCCAGCCTCATAGAAATACGCACTGCCATCCCCCCGCTACTAAAGGTGGTGTCTGTGCTACACTTCTTGGCCACAGGCACCTACCAACACACAGCTGCATGGCATTTCACAGCCACTATTTTCACGAATGTTGAACCAAGTGCTGGATGCCCTCCTGAAGCACGCAAGCAGCCACATATCCCTACCACGGACTGCCCAGGAGATAGCCGACACCAAAGTAGGCTTCCAATCACTGGCAGGCATGCCCAATTGTGTTGGTGCCCTCGACTGCACCCATGTGGAATTGGTAGTCCCCCATGCCATAGAGGCGGTGTACCGCAATCGCAAGCAATACCACTCCAATGTGCAAATGCTATGTGACTCCAGCAAGATCATCACACATTGCTGCGCCCGTTTTCCCGGATCAACACATGATGCCATGGTACTCCGTAACTCCACGATACCTCGTCGCATGGAGCGATATGCTGGACCACGTGCCTGGCTGCTTGGTGAGTTGCACAACTGTCCCATGGCAGTGCTTTGGGGTACTGATGTGTAGGGATGCATAAGGGGGGGCATACTGCACCTGGGTGGCAATAGCTGGTGATTGGAGAATGCATGCAGAGCTAAACACTCCTGACCTGAACCGGCCAAACGGAACATGACACATCACTGGGCCACATATCACAAATAATGCATATCGATGACAACAGGTAAGAGGCACAACAAGGCAACCATGGTGATGGCAAGCAATGCATGAATGAACAGGATGACAACTGTGGCAATGTGGTCCGTGTGACTATGCATAGTAAAGAATGAACAGCATGAATTGGAGGCTAAACATTGTTGCACTACCACAGGACATCTGCCTCAGCATGCATGATTACACACTGCATCATTTATTGTACGCCATCCAGACTACCACACCTCATGACAGTATAGATTGCATCTAGGTGACATTTTTGCATGCGTACAGGGACATGTGCATGCCCACACCAAATAGCTGCCGCCATGACTGTGCTCCCTGAAGGTGGCAGTTCAGAGTGACACACACCTATTTGTATCTGCTTGCAGGTGACGGAGGATATCCCTTGAGGCCGTGGCTACTTACCCATGTGCGGAACCCGCAGAACAGCCATGAAAAGGAGTACAATCATGTGCACACCCGTACCCGTGTTGTGATTGAGCAGACCTTTGGCCTGTTGAAGGTGCAGTTCCGCTGCCTAAGCATGCCTGGTGGGGCACTCCTATATAGGCCTGAGAAGGTGGCAAAGATCACCATGGCCTGTGTCATGCTGCACAACATGTGCGTCCGTAGAAATGTAGCACTGCCACCTGACATTGACATGCATGGCCCGGGTGAGGATGATGAGGATGGAGACGGAGGTGAAGTAGCCCCCCTGATAGTACATGATGCATGGGATGGCCATGCAGTACGCCAAGCACAGATTCACGAATACTCCTGACCCACAGGGACTATGAAAGACATGTGTCAGTCAGACACTGGGCCAATGTGGACATGTACGCAGGGAATGTTGGGAGTTGGGCATTGAACACCGTAACACATTAAATGGATGCACACGAAAATAACAATGTCCAGCCATGGATTTTTTTTATCACAACGTGTGTATTATTTACAACAGCAATAATGTGTCCACTCCCCCTTCCCTAACCCCCCCAACAAACTCCCAGACCCCCCAACAAACTCCTAGACCCCCCGACAAACTCCTAGACCCCCCAACAAACTCCAACCCCCCCAACCAACACCAATACCCCAATAGACTCCACAAGATGCACCCCTTCACCCCCAACCTTGTGCCCCACTCCCATTGTCCGCCCACACTACTTCTGGGACTTCTTCCTGTCCAGAGGCGGCATTTCAGTGTGCCTTGCACTCCTGCGTGTCTGGCGCACTTGGCTGGTGGGGACAGGTGAAGCTGGTGTGAAGGTAGTAGGTGAGTCGCTGGCAAGTTCCACACCTCCTGCAAGCCGTGCCTGCTGCATATGGAGCAGCATTGAAGTCAGCACCTGTCTCACCGCCCCCAGGCAGTCCCTCATTAGCCGAGCTGATGCATTAACAGCGGCTGTGTTGGCTTCGATGGCCGCTGTGGAACCCGCAATTGCTGTGGCAATACCCCGCCTGGTTTCCTCCCCGTCCGCTATGTACTGGCGGAGTAGGTCTAACATGGCCTCCTGTTGGGCCTCCAGCATCGACAATCGTGTCTCAAGGGTTTTTGAGGGGGTTGGAGTAGTGGGTTGTGCAGTCACGTGGACGGCATTTTTGGGACTGTACTCCTCAGAGGTGGGTAGGTCACAGTCACGGAGGCAGGGATCAGCTTCACTGCAGGTGGGTGACTGCAGATGTTGGGGCGAGGGGGTGGGCACGGGGCTCGGGTGGGCGGGCATGTCACCTCGGTGTCTCCCTCAGGCTCCACACTGGCATCAAGTTCTTCCCCAGTGGAGGCGGGTGCTTCCAGGGACTCCCCTTGGACAGGTGTGGGTGTGGCATGCTGGGTCAGTAGTGTGTCAGGCACACTGGCAGCAGGTGTTGCTGGCTGTGTCCCAGCTTGCACAGGCACACTGGCAGTGGCTGTGGCCTGCTTGCCTCCAGCGGAGGTGGTGGTGGTTGTTCTCTTCTTAGGGTGTGAGGTGGATGCACTCACGGTGGTCCCCTGGGTTGCTTCTTCCTCATCGGTGCCTGGGGGGGTTAGAAGAGATGCAGGGCATCAGTGATGGTGTGACATGGCAGAGGCATAAGATGGTGCTGTTCATTATTCATTCGATCATGCATTCATGTCTTACAGGTGTGTCACGCAGGGTATTCAGAGGCGGCATGTTAGCATTCACTGCATGGCAGGTGGCATGCCGTTGATTTGGGGTTTGTGTGATGTATCACATGGGCAAGGTCCAGGTGTGTTGGCTGTGTGTAGGTTATGGGATTGGCACTCAGAATGCATTTCAGTGTGGCAGCGTTTGGCCCGCCATCTGGACTTGGATATGGTCATGTGGGTGTTGGGACATGCATTGCCTTGCCTAGACTCTCTACCACTTCACTTGTGCTACGTCATGGTCTCCCCTACAGGGATCTGCAGGGTCACTAACCTCCTTCTGCGGTTGATGCTGCACCCGTCTCCATCTCGCATAATCCCTCGATAGACTCAGGACTGATGAATCTGCTAGCCGTCTCCTCCCAGGGCATCAATTTGGCAGGGGGGTGGGCACCCCCACCTGTGAACATGGCCTCCCTCCGATTGCTGGCCATGATATTGCGTACCCTCAACCGGAGGTCATCCCACCGCTTCCTGCAGTCCCTCACACTGCGCAGGGTTGGTATAAATACGCAACTAAATACGCAACTAAGACCTACGGCTGATACCTTGCAGGCTACCTCCTGCCAGATTTGCCTCTTTTGTTGCTGCACCTCCTGCTTCTTGTCGTGGGATTGGATTATGTCTGCATGTGCAGCTAGAGTGTCCGCTAACATGGGGCCTCATTACGACCCAGGCGCTAATGGGTTAACGGCGCCGTAAAAGGCTGCGGCGCCGTTAACCTATTAGCGCCTAGTTACGAGGTCCCTTTGTGGGACCTGACCTTAACGGCTGGTGTAGACCAGCCGTTAAAGTAGGGACCCGCAAAGGGACCTTGGTGCTAATTACGGTGCCGCAATTTGCGGCACCGTACTTAGCGCCTTCCCCATTCCTATTGAGCCCTATGGGGCAAAAATGGGAATGGGGAAGGGCCATGGAGGAAGGGGGAATTACCGCCCTGCCAACCTTGTAATGGGGAGGTAATTCCCCCTTTCTCCATGGCGGAGTCGGTAACTTACCGGCATGGACCATGGTGCTAACAGCACCATGGTCTTCCGCCAGGGTCGTAATGAGGCCCATGGTCAGCTCTGCGTCTGAGTAACGCTGTTTCCGCAGCCAGGGGGTGGTCTTCCTGGTAGCCTTTGACATTCTCTATGGATTTCCAGTGTGCTCTCCAAATATCAACTGGTGGTTCTTGAGGATTGCAATGGATTGTGTTTTTAAAGATGGCCGCCGGCCCATTTCCCGTTCCTGCGCGATGACGTTATTTCCGGGTCCGGTTTTGCTAACTCGGTATTAGCATGGTGGTATTACCGGGCCGGTATTTAGGGGTTGCTCCTAGGCGGTGCCGGTATCGGCGGGTCCCGCGATGCCGCTATCGGGGGATTGGAGGGCCTTTAGCGGCATGCCGGTATTTCCATTACCGGCATGGGGGTTCGCGCGTGCTCGGGCACTCATAATCTCCCACTATTAGCGGGTTCATACGAGCACGGACCCGCTCTTACCGGCATGCCGGTAATGAACCCGTTTTTACCAGGATACTCGTAATGAGGCCCTTTGTTTTATTTGTTCTCTCAGTGTTTTTATGTGAGTTAATTTGGCTAACCTGGCAGCAATACATATTAGCCCTATCCAAAGAGGAGGAAAGAGGGTCTGGAAGAAGGTTTTGACCTGGTACAGCAGGGAAATACTGCATTCTCTGGTGATGATCGGCCCCAATCCCATAGGGAGATACCTTCCCCATGTGTTCGTCACTCGGTGCACCACACCAGCGGGACTGTTGTACTGTGAACGCACTGCCCTGGCCCCATGAGAAGGGTCTCTCCCTAGGGAAGAAGAGACACCCTTCTCGGATTCATCACACCATCCACTGCATGGGGCATCCACTCTCCAACTCTCAACAACTATTGCCTGCCTGCATTCCCATCTGCTCCCGCTCCTTCAAATGGCTGCCCATGAATGGAACACTCTTCCACGGTCATCAAAACAACTAAATCCGTGAAAATATTTAAGATCAGGCTCAAACTCCAACAATTTGTCAGTGAAGGGGAGCCCTTGACACTACGCCCTATAACTGCCCTTATTGCCCTACCCCAATGTGAAACAACTATATATTGCTTTCATGTAAATGGTACCCCAGTTGACCCTATCTAAGAGCAAATATCACATTGTGAATATGGCACTGCAAATACCATGGCTGACCCTACCCACGAGCAAATATCACAGTGCGAGTATCACAGCTGACCTCACCTAGGAGCATACATTGCAGTGCAAACATCACAGATGACCTCACCCAAGAGCAAATGTCACAGTGAGAACATCAAAGATGACACCCCTCCC